>NC_090940.1:508309545-518309545 GCF_040938575.1 Ambystoma mexicanum | reverse complement strand
TGTGTGGTGCAGACCCCCCCCAACCTCCTTCTTCGTGCCGAAGCTCCAGGAATCGTGGGTCTGCAGGAAACTACCAGGAACAACTGCCGGGGCACCAGCTTCATCGTTTGAGAAAGGTACTGTGTCTTGCTTGAGGAATTTGGGTGAATCCCTATTTCTCTTCTTAAGGCTTGTCCTTACTTTTCCCTCCCTCTTATAACTTTTGCTTCCGAACATTGACAATATCAAAGTACTCTTGGCTACGTTGAATCGTGAACTGTCCGACTGTGTGATCCTCGACAACAGGAACCTGGTGTCACTTGACTTTGGCTCCGACCCTTTAACTCTTGAATTCCTGTCTGAGTGTTCGTCGATTCTGTCTGCCTAACTAAAACATTGCCTATGATTTTTGCCCCCAACTCCCTCTGGGTATCTCAAGTGCTAAGTGTGTTTTTGCCCCTGTAACATTTCTTGACTCGGATACGCGTTTATTTAGTAGACCGAACTGTCAAAAAGTGATCGCAATCGTATTCACGATAACGTGTCTTGGTTCATAATGCCGGTCCGTTTAAACACAGGGTACTGACCTTGATTAATACTGTACAAAGTGAATTGGTTAGTTGTAGTGTATTTTACTTGTGGTTTTGAATTTAATAGAAATGTTGTGGTTATAACAGAGGGTTTAAAAATAAATGTACTTATATTTTTTTACCTGAAACCTTGAGTCAGTGTTTGCTTGAGTCACAGTAATTGTGGTCCCTTTGTGTAATCTCTGCTACTGCTCATATACTCTTGAGATAAGCCTGGCTGCTCCGCTACTGCTACCACTTTTAACATAGTAGTACAGGCTTGTACCAAAGGTAAAACTTGTATTGTCACCTGTAGTCTTAATTGTGTGTAGTGGTCCCTAAGGGTACTGCACAGGATTCTACCTAACGGTGCCCCATTAGCATCACTGGGTCAAAGTTGAATCTAGAAAATGTGTCCTAAAAGGGTCACTGTGTTAAAGCTGAACTTAGAAAGCGTGCCCTAATACCATCACTGTGCTAATGTTGAATTTAGACGGTATTCCCAACATCATTGAGTGTGCCTGGTCGCATACACTTAACTGATTACCACAATATCACACTACTACGCTTACTCTCTCCTATACACCACCATTTAACTAGAACACAGCGGTACTATGACACATTCGGTAAAGCTGTTCTCATACTAACATGACTCGTCAAACTACCCATCATCCTAATAAAACACAGCTAGCTAGCACATACCGGCTAGCTTAGGCGTCTCCTCAGGCCTAACGCAGCCAAACCTCAGTCTGGATGTCCCCCTCCAGACTGAACACATTCAACTGATCTCCTCAGCACCACACCTACCGCTAAGAAGCAGCTATCATGCAACAACCACATCAGCTGCACACATACGTGGTGCGCCCACGCACTTTACGTCTGTCAACTGACTTGAACTGCGTTTCCCGACAGCGTTCAACCTACCAGCGCTTTGAGACATAAAGCGCTATACAAATGCAAAATAACATAACATAACATTAAGACGGCCTTACCAGTCGGCTTCACCTCGGCTCGCAGAATCAGCAAAATCCAGGCGCTGGTCGCCTCAGAACCATATAATACCTTTCACACGGACAAAGTAGCCCTGCGGACACACCCGGCATTTCTGCCTAAGGTGCCGTCTGCTTTCCATTTGAACAAATGAAGAAATCGTCCATCCTATGTTTTTTGCCGATCCGAAGGACGAGGCACAGAGTTCAGCACTGCCTGGATGTCAGGCGTGCCCTGAAATTCCTTGACGGGACCAAGGGCTTCCGCAAATCAGACGCCCCGTTTGTCACATTCGAAGGTGCAAGACCGGGCTATTTATTTATTTGCATTTGTAAAGCACACAACTGCCCTCGGGCATCGTGGCGCTGTTAAGAAGGCTTACTTGGTTACATAAGTGCTTGTGAAGAACAGACCAAAAACATACAAGTCTTAGTGAGATAAGTGCTAGCAAGGACATACAGTTAAGTTAGCCTGATCCCATTGGGGGACGGCGGTGGAATACAATGCATGGAGACAGTGTAGGTGGCACAGAAATGAAGTACAGCCCCATCTTGAAAGGGTGGCAACATTATACAATGCAGGGTCATTATAGGTTAGGAGGCAAAATGATGGTGCACAGCACCCATCTTAAAGGATGGCAACACCGTAAAATGCATAGTCAAAATAGGTTGGGTGGCATTGGACAGATGCACAGCCCTGTCTTGAGGGTGGCATATGAGTACAATGCGTAGGTCGGTCTGAGTGGTACATATATGCTACACAACCCCATCTTAAAGGGTGGTAACGGCAAGTCATAAGGTCAGTGGCACGAACATGGTGCCGGCCACAAGTAACAGCATGACGGCAGCTACATATAGGTGCATGGTAAGAAAAGAAAAAACAGTGGGCAAATGAATGGAGCCGATCACATGTTACTTGACGGCGCAGCATACAATGCCACGTCAGGATCAGTAGCAGATGCAGGGTGCCAGCCGCAATACTTCAAGGGGCCATTATACTTGGATGCATGGTAGAAGTCAACAGAGTAGCATGGGACCCGTCCCATGTAGAGGGCAGTGGCTACATACTTGTTCAAGGTTGGGATCAGAGGGCTAAAGTATAGTGCAGTCTCAGATAGAGGGCGGCACTTCCATGCAGTTGCGAGTTCATGTCAGGGGGGCACTTGCTCATGCACAGGCGGAGGGGTGGGAAATCATTCACATCAATCATAACACGGGCAACCAGCGGGGTGGGGGGGGGTCATACACAACACAGGCAACCAGCTGGATTGCGGGGGGGTCATACACGACACAGGCAGATAGTGGCGCGCGGCGTACCGTGGTGGGCAGGGATAGACGGGGCCTTAGGAGTGGTCCTTGTGAGGAGGACTGGCCAAGTCTGCCGGCCTTCCCATTGGCCAAGAAGAATATGGCCACGACCAATCCTAGGCCACCCCCAGCACCATGGAAACACTCCAGCAAACACACAAAGGACACCGCCATCGTAGAATGGCAAAAACAGCAGTGATTTCAAAGTAGTCAAAAAAGTTTGCATTGAGAGGAGCATGCCACTGCCTTGCTGAGTATGCTGAGAAGGCTATCGGGCCTCCAAGGCATCCATATTCCGCTGGATGGTCTCGGCCATCAAAGAAGCATACAATGTCCAGCACAAGCTGCTTCCGGCTAACATGCACGCCCACGCAGTTAGGGGTTAGGCCACAGCCATCGCATTCCAGTGCCATGTCCCTTGGCAAGTCATAAGCAGGTCGGCCACCTGGGCCACTCCCTGAGCTTTCTGCAAGCATTACTGTTTGGATACAGGCTCTAGATCGGAGGAGGCTTTCGTACAGGCGGTTCTCAGGAGCCGATTTGCTCAAGGAGGGTCTCCTGTCTACCCTGGGGCTACATTCAGTTGTAATCGCCCATGCAGTAATTATAAGTTACTCACCGTAATAATGTTAGTCCCATTTGCTCCATACATCCCACCATCTCCCCCCCCCCCCCCCCTAATAATACTGGTGTCATTAGGCAATGTTAAATCTATTGTCGATTCGTCAATGGGGACTGAGGTGTGGCGCCGGAGGGAACAGTTAGTGCAGCGCATGCTCCCAGGGCCGCACCCGCCTCTAAATTTAAAGGGGAAGAAAGTTTTTTTCTGGTGAAAAAGGTTGTCTCCTGTTCCTTGGAAGGGATGCCCGTGCAGTATGGAGGAAAGGGGACTTGGGGCTAAGAGTACGTTAGTCACTACGGTGAGTAACTTGTAATTTCAAGAGCATGTGAATACATGCTGGAGAACAGGGTTTATAGCTAAGTAAATTGTTCCTTATTTGTAGTATGGGTGTGCTGTATGTCTCTGATACATTTGTATTTGAATAATGCAAAAAAAAAAAGGGGAGTGCTCGGAGTCTCTCTGCTGGACATTACTCCCGGTTACGAGAGCCTTGCGCAGAGTCTTTAGCTCACTATCTTTCTTTGAGAAGAAATATCCAAAACATATCAGTCTTTGTCCTGCCCTGGGGCAGTCCAGCACCGAAATGCTTGGCAATACTCCTCTGAACCAAGATTACCAACAGCAACCGCAGACACGTTTTTCGGTCTGGTTAAAAATGATCCCTACCCTTGTTCCCACGAGGGGAAAAAAAAAGAAAATACAAAAGGAAGCCCAAAGGGCTCCCAGTAGCACTACACAAAAGGTGCTGTGGGCTGCAAAAGTAAATTACATTATGCCTTTACACAATTTGGAGGAAAACATGACTCCATAGAATAAAAGGCTCCCACTCACTCAGGCAGAAAAATGTTCTGGGGTTCTCGCATGTAAAGTGATTTGGCATAGAAATGACAAATCTACCTAGCACTAACAAAACACAGCCATGTTAAAAATATAGTCTGTGCACTTTTTAAAATGTTTACTTTCTGGCCTTTCACATAAAATGACATCTAGGTTTTTTTTTATTATTGTTGCAGGGAACCCACATATGATGTAGAATTTCAGCACTTCTTGCGAGGAAAGGAGATTGTCCTTGGCGGTTCTTCTGTACCAAAGATCAATGGCTTGACGGAAGAACAAGTGGAAGCCATGATGAGACTAAGCAGCCTTCCTGAATTCAAGGATGTGGTGTCAAAGGTCCAAGCTGATGATGTAAGTTTAAAGTCAAATTAGTGTTGGTTGCTCAATATTTAATTTTGGACATAATCGTATGACCTTCCTTGTGGAAAAACTGATATTAAAATGTTCATATTGAAAATGTTTTTAAAATGTGTGTGCTTTTTAAATAGGGTGAGTTTGAATGTGTCTTGGTGACGATGCGAGACCAACAGAAAACTCCAGTCACAATGTAGTTCATAAACTTTGTTCAACAGGGTGGGTTGGTGGAATAATTAGAAGGGTAGGCTAAGGTATAAGACAGTGGTCGAAGTGGGCGGGAGCGGTTGGGAGCGGTGCTCCTCTACTTCTTTTAATTGTTTTACTGTTCCTATACTTTCATTTTAAAAATAAACAGTTCTGGAATGGTTTCATTTTAAAATAAAAGTGTAGGAAGAAGTTAAAACTTGCACTTTCAGTACAATGCACTGAACGTTCCCTTAAACAACAGGCACATGTGTTTGTGGTTTTGTATTGTGCGTGGGAGGGGGCATGGTGATGTGGTTTGTAGGGAGTGGGGGCAGGAGAGTAGGGAACATAGTTCCACTACTTCTGACTGATCACAGAAAGGCGAGCGGCGCATTCATTTTTCTGGATTTTTCTTCCCTAGTCAACCTGGGACAACAGTTCAATTTCCTAAGCAAGCCCCAGACTGTTCTGACCCTAGCCTTTAATATGTACAGAAAGGGTAGAAAGCCTTCAGCCTTCCACTTTAACTCAAAAATACCGCTTGTACTGGAGGTCCGGAAGCAGAACTAGATACACTGGCCTGCTTTAAAGATTCTAGCATCCTTGTCAGGATTCTCACGTCAAAGGTATACTATAACCGTATTACTTCCCAAAATATTTGGATTAGGGTTTTCAGGGGATGATTCTGTCTCTTTGAACTTGGCAGTATATTTTATTTATGAATAGTTTTCTGCTGAAAACCAATTTTTATATTTTAATATGTATTCAATTAATGTTATATTGATATTAGAGGTTAGTACTTTATATCATAGACAGACTATGTTAAGATATATAAATTTACATTTATATTTAGGTAATGTCTCGATTGAAGTGAAATGGTTTGGTTGTGTATGGTTAAATTGTAATCATAAATCAATAAATAGAATATAAATAAATATCAGGGTACTAGTGCCCAGTTCTCTTGCTTGCTTTGGTCATAGTTTTAGGAAACCATGTCTTTATGCATCTTTCCCATTTACTTCAAAGGTATTCTCAGCATACCTGTTGACTATTTGGTGACACTGACCTGATTTTTTTGTTTGTTGCAGTGATGCCTTTTTTGAGTCTACGTTCCTTTAACTCTTCTTGTTTCAGTGACACTGGTCAGTCCTTCAGGGTGGAAGTGCCGGAGCATCCTGTCTCCATTGAAGTCTTATGTAGCAGTACTAAATCTCTTAAGTAGATTAGTGCAGGGAAGCTTTGTTTTTCCATTCTTTATTTAACTATGGATATTTTTCTTATAATCGGTCAAACCGAGCCTGGCTCGTGGCAGTAGTACCTTTTTGGTTTTTACTTTCTTGGGTGCCATCATCTGCACCTTTTATTTCTTTCGTGCATTAAAGTGCTCAAAATAGCTATACATGTGTTTTGAACCTTATCTCTGTGCTTCACTTTCCTTTTGGCCGAATTCCTCCAGGGTAGGGGCAGGATGTGGACATTCTCTTTGTGGGCTATGGCCAGAACCCACAAGGTAGCCTTTTGTGTGCATATGTCTGAGATTAAGGCTGGGTAACTGGCTGCAGACAACACAAGCATGCATCCCAGGCCCAGGTGTAAGGTCAGGCCTCTACAGAGCTGGCTATCCACCAGCCACCACCCAGAGTTTTAATCTACTAGGTAGTGTAATGAAGTCTGCTGCCTACATTTGTGAACCAACAATGAAGCAGTAAAAAGGGCTAAGGGCCATCCTGAGTTAGTAAAGGCTCGATCTGGAGGAATTCAAAGGGGATTCCCCAGAACAACTGAACTGGTCCCAAAACAAGGCAGCAGGCAGTTGAAGGAGTATTTAGTCCTACCACGCTGCAGGTGCCTGTGGTCACACCGGGGAAAGGGTGGAGGGACGGACCTTTTAACAATAGCCCTCTCCATAAGGTTAGGCACCTAAGCCATTCCAGTACCTTTACCAGAGAAACACCCATAGGAACTAGAGCCTTTCTTTTAAGAAAACCAAGTTGCTACGTTTCAAAGTGTAACCAAAAACAAACTGCAGAGGTGCAGACGTATGTAAAACTAGTACATTAATTGGATGGGATGCCTAATCTTCAGGTGCGTGTGGGATATACCAGTCGGGCCAAATTGGTACCAATTGGCCCAAAAATATGTTCCTGTTTTAAAGTAAGAGAATTGCAAACGCCCATCAAAAATAATCTTTTATATTTCAATCTCTTTTCTCAGCTAATTTAAAGGTCTAACTTTTATTTGGTTTCAAATGTATTACTCCTACGTCCCGTCGCCTTTCCTCCATCCTGTATGAGCATCCCTCATGAGAGATGGGAACAGAACATCTTTTCCACCAGAAAGACATTTCCCCTTTAAATTTACTGGGACGCAGCCTTGGGAACACGGGCCCCCTTAACCGTGCCCACAGGCACCACACCTCAGTCCCCTTTTCTGCATCAGGTCGATGTTCATCCAGACAGACAATACGAACTGCATGTTCTATATCAACTAACGGGGGCACCATATCCCTTCAACTCTGCGCGTGGACCCTGGACATCTGGGAATGGGCTATCAGCCATGGAGTGTGGCTCTCAGCGGTCCACCTTCCGGGCGAGTCCAATCTGGAAGAGGACAGACTCAGCCGCCTGGACGCCGACAATTACGAATGCCAGCTGAACGGGAGAATTCTCCAGGAAGTGTTCAGCAGATGGGGTCACCCAACAACAGACCTCTTTGTGACAGCTCACAATCAGACGTGCCGGCAGTTCGTGTCCTGGGGTAAAAAGGGGACACACCTCTCTGAGACGCACTCCAGATACCCTGGGACGGGATGTGGGTGTATGCATTTCCACCCACACTGCTCATACACAAGGTAGTGAGCAAGATCAGGAGTTCAAGAACCTCTGCGTCATCCTCGTGGCGCCTCGCTGGCCAGCGCAACCCTGGTTCTCGGACCTACTGCAGATGTCACGTCAGCTGGAGATTCTACTCCCCCTCGAGAAGGGGCCTCTTCTAAGGCAGCAGGGAGGCACAGCGCTGCACCCCACTCCAGAGAGGCGAGCCCTAACGGCCTGGTTCCTTAGCAGCTGACACCCCAGCACCTTCAACTGTCTACTGACAATATGTATATCATCCAAAATGCCAGGAGCCAGGCTACACGCAAGTAGTACAAAAGCAAATGGACAAGATTCTGCTTTTGGGCTAAGGAACACAGTGTGAACCCACTGACATGCAACCTCGACCAAATTTTGTTATTCTCAGCCTATATAGCCAGGTCTGGCATACAGGTTAATACCTGCAGAACGTACCTGTCTGCCATCGGTGCGTATAGGAACTTTGACTCTCTCGTCCTATCTTCGGCCAATCCTGTAGTAAAAAAAGCTCCTCACAGGACACCCAGGCTTTACCCCCGGTCAAGGATCCTCATCCCATTTGGGACCTGAATATAGTCCTAAGCGCTATAGCACATAAACCAGTTGAACCCATGGCCACAGCAGACATTAAGTTGGTCACACTAAAGACAGCCCTTCTGGTCATGCTTACTTCAGCTCGCATAGTAAGGGAGATCCAGGCATTAGCCACCTCAGAACCATACACTAGATTTCACAAGGACAATGCTCTGCTCTGCATGCACCCCAAATGTCTTCCAAAGGTGATTTCATCCTTCCATATCAACGAGGAGATTGTGCTCCCCATATTCTTTCCGGAACCCAAGGAAGATGCAGAGAACACTCTCCACTGCCTGGATGTCAGGAGGGCAATGAAATTCTATCTAGACAGAACGAAGGGCATCCGTAAGACGGACGCACTGTTTGTACCATTCAGAGGCTCTAGACCTGGGCAGCAGGCCTCCAAGGCATCCATAGCTCGATGGATGACAGCAGAGATTCAGGAGGTATGCAAGGTCCAACGTAAGGATCTGCTGCAGGGCTTGAATGCGCATGCAGCAAGAGCAAAGGCGACTGCAGTCGCCATCCAACACCACATTCTCTGGCAGGTGATCAGCAGGGCAGCAACATGGGCGAAACCTTCGGCTTTCTGCAAGCACTACTGCTTGGATACCAGTGCCAAGGCTGATGCAGCATTTGGCCAAGCGGTGCTGCATATTTTATTTTCCTAGGTCATGCTCTCCCCCTGAGGGCGTAGTGTCTGTTGTAATCGCCCATACAGGATGGAGAAAATGGGACGGGACGTAGGAGTAATTAAGTGTTACTCACCAGAATTACTGTTCTACTAGTCCATAGTCCCCTTTCCCACCATCCATCCGCCTATAATAAAACCAGTGAGATTTTTAAACACTAAGCCGACGTGCAAAAGGGGACTGAGGTGTAGCGTCGGTGGGCAAGCTTAAGGGAGCCTGTGCTCCTGAGCTCGCGCCCCCCACGCACCAATACATTTAAAGGGGAAATGTCTTTTTCTGATGGAAAAGAGGTTCCGTTCCCGGCCCTCGTGAGGGAAGACCATACAGAATGGAGGAAAGGGGACTATGGACTAGGAGTACATTAGTCACTCCAGTGAGTAACACTTAATTTCTCATACAGTTTTTTCTAAAAAAAAAATCTGTGTTACAAGATGAATTCCCCTATCATTCCTTTTTTCATCCAAATTAACCTCATACTAAACTTCTCATCATAAATAACCATTCAATATTCACAAAAGCAATTCAAGAATTCATTTTCTGAGATTTCCACTCCGTTATCTTCAGTTTCAACAGGCGTCCAGAGTCTATTCCAAATACATATTTGGAACCACTCTACGCATTTCTGGATGAATATCCCTTCTTTAGGAGTATCAGTCCTCTCTCCAGCATGGGGTCTGGCAAGGATTCACATGCTCATGAAAAGTCCCCGTCAGGCTGGGAATCCTAAGTAAAAAAGAAAAGCAGTTTCGCTTTAGCCTGAAAACTGCATTTCTCCTCTAAACCAATGTCTCCCTAAGCTCCACTCCTGGTGGCCATCTTCAGACTTTTACCGCACGTTTCAGAGTTGGGAGTCATTTCATCTTGCAATTCAAGCTTTTTTGAGATGTCAAGTTTTTTCGATTAAATTTAGTGTTTTTTGGCCGACTTCTTCCGTCGGTCGACTACCGGCAGCAGGGACCCGTTGTCAGCGAAGATCAACTTTCATTGCAGAGCTTCTCTTTGAAGTTTTTGGAAGGCCCAGGCTTGGGCCTATTTCACGCCTTTCACCATGTTCAAAGAGAAGAGGTGTCTTTTCAAGATATGCACGAAATGTGGACTACAAAATGTCTGTCAAGGATCGACACCACAAGTGCTTGTATTGCCTGCATCAGGACCACAATGAGGAGGTATGTGAGATTTGCCATGATTTTTCGAAGCAGGTTAGCAGCGTGGCTCAAGTTGGGGAAGGCCTCTGACGCGGCCTCCGGGCACGGTCAAACCTCATTCGGGACTTGCCAGTCACAAGAGCGAACTCCGTCTGAGAAGAGGTGGAGGTCCTTTGATGATACCTCTTCCCTGGGGGTTCAAAAGGAGGCCAGTCACCACGCTACGGATCCTGTTAGGTTTGCCATGGCTGTGGGTCCCAGATCGGGAAGGACACGGTCACTGTCGCAATCTATGTCAACAGCGAGCCTGCCAGTTAGGCGTGCTCCTTCCAAGAAGAAGTCCTTGACCCCATCTAAGCTTCGATTGCCTTCCTCGCACAAGACTAAAAATGAGAAATCCTCTGGTGTCTCCTCTCTCCATCCACCCCGTTGACGACCATGACCCCATCAACTATCGCGATACGTTGACGAGAGCACCGGCATCCACTTCGTCGTCGATCCCGTTGATGACCATCACAGGTGTTTTCCTAAAGTCCAATTGATATAAGACTTCATAAAACTATCCTTATGACATACAGGTCCCCAACTCTTAGTATCAGTCTGTACTACTCATGGAACCTTGGCTGAGCAGTTTGACCTATAAGAGGAGGATGTGAGCTGTAGGTAAATACACTGAACTCAGTTAGTAAAGCAGATCAAAGAAACACTTACACAAATACATTTATATAAAATATATCTTTATTATAATTACACAAGGAATGTTTTAAAATACTTTGATCATTAAACCAATACACACATGATTACTTGTAGATACTTTTCAAATGCCACTGCTTAGTTTATAGCTGCTCATGGTTACAATTGTTACCGAATTTGACACTAATGACACTTCTACCTTTTCAGTAATACCGCGCACTCGCGCACAGACGAAGATATACAGTAATTGTATTTATTTAGCAAAACCACATAACATAGTCTTTTAGGAAAGAAAACCATTCGTTAGTCAAACAATAGCAGAGATTAAGGCTCTAGAGGCAGTTTTAGTGCAAGTTAACACTTTAAAAGTATGATCCCTAACTGTGTAAAAGTCAGTTTGGAGATGACTCAAAAATCTTACAAAGCAGCAGAACAGCAAATGTTTCTATGGATACTTTAGATCTATAGTTAAAGAGGCTAGAATAATTGACACGTTGGAGACCCAGTTAAAGGACTTGCAAAAGGGACACAAGCTGAGAGCTTGTGTCAGAAGTAAGAGTGGACGCCCTGGACACCTCTGTGAACTCCACCACTCTGGAGCGACTTCTTGGTAAAAGTTTTCACCCCACAGCTGGTCTGGTCTCTGGGCGGATATTCCCGTTTAACATGATTGCTGCATATCGGGGAATTCTGGCTTAAAATCATGTTCCAATGGCACTACACCCCAGAGAAAATACATAAAATGAAGCTGGTCATTCAGGTCTCCTGTTGGAGAAATTGTTGGGGTGTGGGAGACTGGCTACATGTTTGGTGGGCATGCCCTAAAATATAACCGTTTTGGTAAGAGGTTAATGAGAGTGTGAGGGATATGTTTGGGTTGACAGCACACCGCGCAAAGAGCGAAATCCTCCTGGGCATTGCGGAACCGGACAATAGACTTTGGCTTAAAGGTAGCAGGAAAACGTTCTATATCTTACACATGGCAGCACTACTGGTCATCGCCTAGAAATGGAAATCCACTGACCCCTGCTAATCGGAGAATGGCTTTACAAGTTTTGGAACTTTATATCCCTCAAATGGGTAACGTATGCGATACAAAGGACCAGTCCCAGTTTCTGACAGAACGGCAACTCTGAACTTCCTACATGTAGACTTTACTGAACAATACTGTCCAAATAATCTACACCTCTTGGGAATCTCAGGATTTTCGAAGTTATGGCACAAGGTCTATGAGTGTACTGGGGGTGGGAGGAGCTTGGGGTGGGATGTTAAGGGAATGTGTTTCAGTTTGATATGTTATCCCAAAAATTCAATAAACAATTTCTTTAAAAAAAAAGTTTTCACCCCACACTACTTTTGGTTAGAAGAATTGTTCTTGGCTGGATTCTCCTCTGGACAGCAGCGGTGGACCTGGTCTCTCAATGAACAGGATGTCTCAGCAGCAGTCTTGAGAGCGGACCTCTAGCATGGATTTATTCAGCTTCTCTCATCAGTCTGCGGTTTTGGCACCTTTTCTACAGCACCAACACAGGACACGATTTGCCCGGTCAATCTTCTTTGATTCCTGTAGTCCTGCACTCTAGTGAGGGGACTTTGATGAATCGGATTGTGTCTCTGGAGGTTCACCTGGAACTCAGCAAAGACTTGAGATGGATTCGGCCTTGCAAGACTATGCCCTACAATTGGGTTGGAGGTCTCCTGGTATTTGCGGTCTGTGGGTCTGAAAAGGCACAGCACCTCGGAGATGGCTCAGATTGTAGTTCGTTTCAGGGCTGGTTGGTCCCAGCAGCAAACAGGAAGGAGTCTTCATCTTCGGAGTTCCACTGTCACATAGAAAACGGGGTCAGGACAGCAGTGGTTGCTTCAGTGTTGCAAAGGGTCTGCAGGCCTCTCTGGTTGTCGTCTTCTTCTGTTACTTCAAGTTCCAGTGGTCGACTTGCCTTTCACCTCAGGAAACTCACCTTTTATTCAGTTTCAGAACACACTCCTCACCAGTCCATATCCCCCCTGAGGTCCCACTTGCCATTACATGGATTGCATCTCATATGGGATGCCACCATCTGCCTTCCTCGCGCCCCGCATCAATGCTCTTTCACACTGACCTGCTCATCTCTACAAACTATGCCGCTCACTGCATCTTCTATGCATGACGGGCTCAATTACTGTTTGCTTTTTTTTATGTCTGCGCTACTAGACTTTCCAACCAAATTGTATCCTTTGTTCCTCTCTTTGCATTCGCTCTTCACTGTCCATATATCAGTCTGCAACTTCCATTGAGACCAGCAAATTCAAATCTGTATGTTTCTGTGACTTCTGCCTCTGTGAAACTGGGTCTCTCCCGCTCTTTTGGGAAAGTAAAATCTGTATGTTCTTGCAAATGCTGCCGCTTTGAAATTTGGCAGCCCTGCCTCATTCTCTATTAGCCTCTTACCTGCCTTATCTCAGCCTGTAACCCGTCACTGAGGACATCTAAATGTAATCTGTGTGCTGCCTGATAATTGCTTGCTCTGCTTAAAGGCTTTTAACCTCTTTTTGAAAGTCAAACATGTGTCTTTTGAAGCTACTGGCTATGCTCAAAAGTTAGGCCTTTTACCCCTAATGTTGAATATCATGCCTAGAAACACTTGTGTACATCCGCTTTATAAATGACTTGTATCATATTGATATCAAATTTGTGTGTTTTGAAACTACTGGCTTTGTTTAAAAGTTGGCTTTTTACCCTTACTTTAGAAAGTCATTTCTTTGTGCTTTTTTGTACTGGCTTCTACACTTAGTAGCTAGGCTTTTTACCTCGATTGAAAGTCATATCAGTGTATTCCTACGTCCCGTCCCCTTGCCTCTGTCTTGTATGGTCGTCCCTCGCTAAGGACGAGAACAGAACCTTTTTTCACTAGAAAAATAACACTTTTCCCTTTACATTTATATGCACGCGGGGCGCTGCCCTGGGAGTATGCGCTCCCCTAACCCTGCACAACAGCGCCACACCTCAGTCCTCTTATCCGCGTTGACGGGAACAGACCGCTTTCACCAGCGCTCCTGGGTGAGGCCGTAAGCCTTGTAATTCCATGTGCTTTCCCTTATCTTTTGTTTGGTACATTTTCAGGTATTTGGGAACACCGTCCAGCGGTGCCCCAGTCTGTCCCTGGCGCATGTCGACCGCGGCTGGCTTCAGCAGGTGCCCGTCGTGCAATGGTTCCTTTCCCACATTGGATCTGCATGTGCTTTGCCTCTGATGCCTCGGGGAACAGCACGGATGGCAAGGCTGCTCAGCGTGCAATGCTCTCACATGCCAGTCCTTCAGAAACAGGCTGGCGCAGTGGAGAGCATTGTTCTCCAGGACTCCGCCAGAGAACATTAAAGCATACGTATGCAGTAAGACCAAGAAGGTAAGCATCCTCTTCTCAAAAGTACCCTGCAGGTGTGACTCCTTCCCGGCGAAGCCTATGGATGGGAGGGGTCAGTCAGACCCTCGCACCGGCAGCAAGGACACCAATGCATTTGTAGCTACCGGCTTAACAGCTGAGGTATGTAAGGGCCCTAACGGTTCCACCGCTGATGGGCCTACTGGCTCTGGTACCGGGACACATCCTGAGGGGCTTAGCTCTGCTACCGTGCACATGCCTGAGGGGGCGCCTACATGCATCACAGACAGCACTACTGGCCACTTGGCTCAGGGCAAATTGCCGAACAGGCCCACGTCTGAGGTGCAGGATGGGGAAGAACCGATGCATCCAGGCATGCAGACCGAGCCCAGGCCCACGTCGTCACAATGGCATGTGCGGACGGCACGGACAAAATGGTGGCACATGTAGACAAGATGGCGCCCAGGACAGGAGCCCGCCAACATGGTGGACCGCAAAGGTGAAAGCCTGTGGCCAGGGCAGACTGGGGTCCTATGACTCTAGTTACATAGACCACGTCATACTCGACATTCACGGATCAGCCACGATCCCATGAGGGCATGTACTCGCAAGGAGGGAGCAGACAGCAGGCCTTTACTCCACCACAGCCTGCGCAGGATTGCACCCAGCCCGTTTGCAAGGATTGTTTTTTTAATCATTCTTTAACCCTTGTGCTGTCTCCACAGATGGGGGGAACATCCTCAATGGCATAATCCAGGAGAGGTTGCCTCCCACAACTCCACACCAGCCGGTCTCTGCGCAGCCTTTACCTCCACCACCACCATTCCCCATGCCTCCGGTAATTCTGGTAACAGCGCCTACACCCCCAGTTCCAGTGCCTGGGCCTTTTTCTGTGGCAGAACTAACGCCTGCGGATCCAGGGGCGCCTTGTAACACAGGTTAACAACAGGACACCGATGAGGAGGAGCAGGACACACCTTCTTCGGGAGGTCATTCTATGATAGGATTGCCAGGTTTGCTGATTACCTGGGCATTCCTGAGCCCCAGAGGGAGCTGCCGGAGTCAGTGGTACTGGCAGAAGTGCTCACCATCAAAGCAGAATCTAGATCTGGCATCCCGTCACAGAAGGATGTGGAGGCCCTTGTGAAGAAGGGATGGCTCAAGCCCCACTCCACTCGGCCAACAAATAAAAGGTTGGATGCAAAGTTCAGGCAGGTGTGTAGGGAGACACTGTGCTCTTGTCAGTGCACCCCCAACCACTGTCTTCAGTCATTGCGGCAGCATATATGAATGCCAAGCCCCAGACCTCCACCTCAAGCACTGTAACTTCAGCTTTGCTGGGCAAGGAAGAGAAAATGCTAGAGACCTACGGGAAGAAGGTCTACTCGAACGCAGGATTCACCTCAGGCAGGAGAGAGAGAGAGAGATGGCAGACTTCCTTCTGGATATTCTGGCTGACAAACAAGCCTCTTTCAAGGCAGGACTTGCAGAAGCGAAACACGTGGCACAGGACATTATGAAGTCCACAATGGCACACATAGACACTGCGAGCAGGGCTATCTGTGTGGCAACTGACATGAGAAGGGCGGCATGGCTCAAAGCAACCAGATTCAATCTTGATGTTCAGGACAGTATCCTAGACCTACCCTTCGAGGGCATTGACTTGTTGCACTCTTTTCACAGACGAGGAACCCGATAAGTAAAAGATCAGTTGACAGACAGCCAAGTCCCTGACCATTCTCACCAAGCCATTGGCCAAAACCTACACGCAGGGCCACTCTCGATCAGACAGAGGCTGATCATTCAGCGTTTTCCGGGGTTTCCAGGACCGCCAGTACAAGCAACCGGACAGGTCACCCAGCCAACATAGTCGAAACACCAGAAGTCTTTGTACAAAGGCTTTTTTTCAGTTCAGCCATCTGCCTCCGACCCGAAAAAGCAATGACGGCTCTTCTCTGGGCCACAGCACCCCAGTTAGGGGCAGGCTGGCCCTGTACTGTCAAGCTTGGTGCTCACGGTTCACAGACTCATGGGTGATTACGGTGGTCTCCTCAGGCTTTCGTCTTCCCTTGCCACCCACCCCCTGTTCCCAACCGCCACCCGCCCACGGATCGGGACTCCTTCACTCTTGTAGGAGATTTGTTTCCTTGTGGAGAGCGAGGCGGTGGAGGAGGTTGCTCTCCCTCAGCAGGGGCAGGGCTTTTACTCCTGCATCTTTGCCATTCAAAAGAAGAACCAAGAGAGCCTGCGAGTGGACCTAGATCTTTCCTTGCTGAATCTATACCTACCTCTGCAGTAGTTCAAAATGGTGACGCCAGCGCTTATAGCAGACAGGCTGTTTGGGCAGGACTGGACATGCTCCCTGGATCTGAAAGATGCATATTTGCATGTCCCCATAGTGCAGTCCCATCGACCCTTCCTCAGGTTCTGGTCATGGGGCTGCACTTTCAATACAAGGTGCTGCTGTTTGGCCTGAACTCTGCACCGAGGGTATTCACAAGACTGATGAACACGGAGGCGCCCCTGCTCAGGTTCGAATGTTTCCATTTGTGTCCTTACCTTGACGCCTGGTTAGTCAAAGGGCGTGGGTTGGAGCAGGTCAGGTACTCATCGACCAGACTCGTGACTACAATCTACAAACTGGGGTTCTCAATCAACTTCAAGAAGCCTCAGCTCTACCCTACACAAACTGTGGTGTTTTTGGGGCTGCTGTGGTGGTAATCAAAGCTTCCGCTGCTCACTTCCTCAGCAGAAAAGTAACTACAGCCTGGTGGTACCAGCACCTGCTAGGAGTACTGGCGGGATGCCTCCTGTCTATCCCTTACACCAGGTTGCGATTGAGGAGATGGCAGCTGCATTTTCTGGCATCTTGAGACCAGGAGTCTGGTCATCAAGGAGCTCCAGTCACTTTACCTGCGCTCCTACAGCTAGACCTCACATTGTGGGCGCAGTAGGCGATCCTCATGGTGGGAAGACCATCCATACCACCTCTGCCGGATCATACTATGAATATGGACTCCTCAAGGGTGGGGTGCTACCCTGGGATCTCATTCAGTACACAGTCTCTGGTCCAAGACCGACCAGCAAAACCACATCAACTAGCTGGAAATGATGGCCATTTGGCTCGCACTCTAGGCATTCCTGCCATTAATCAGGAACAGTGCAGTGTGCATTTATACATACAACTCTACCTACATGTGTAACATAAACAAGCAGGGGGGCAACAGATCCCCCCTTCTTATGCAGACTGGCCCTCAGCATCTGGAAGTGGGCGATTGAGCAGGACATCTGGATTTCAGCGATGCATGTGCCATCAAAATCGAACCTCGATGCAGACAGACTATGTCGGAGGGACTCCGAACATTACGAGTGGCAACTGCACACGAGAATAAGAGATTTTCAGCAGGTGGGGTCACCCGATCACAGACCCGTTTGCGATAGAGAGCAACCGGACTTGTCAGCAGTTTGCCTCCAGGGGGAGAATGGGGCGCGGCTCCCTCAAGGATGCGATCCAGATGCCCTGGGATGGGATGTGGGCATACGCTTTTCCTCCTACCCTGCTCAGCTACAATGTTTGCAAGATCAGACAATCCCGGCGGCTGCGTCTCATCCTCGTAGCACCGCAGTGGTCGACCAGGCCTCGGTTCTCAGACCTCCGACAGCTGTCAACGCAACCAGAAGTCCCTCTCCCGCTCCTGGTGCAGCAGTGCAGAGCGGTGATTCACCCTTGCCTGGAGAGGCTAGCCATTGCAGGCTGGTACCTGAGCAGATGACTCTGCAACTTCTCCAGCTGTCCCGTGTGTAAGTGAGGCATGGTATCACAAGTATGGCACTTAAACAAAAGATACAATTTGTAAAACCTTTATTGATGCTTCAGTGGGGTTGGAGAAATTTCTACTCTGCCCTATAGCTAAGATGATAGTAGACTTGACCATCAAATAATAAATAAAACAGTCCCAGTTGTTTCTGCCAAATCAAAATGGCATTTACTAAAAAAAACTGATGCCTGCCCTATATCTTGAACAAAAATGTGAAAAGGAGAATAAGTATGGAAAGAAAAGTCAGTGTTCAAATATAACAAATAAATGTGGCTGAGTCAGCTCTCCTCCCAACATTGAACAGCAAAGAATAAGGCGGTCCCTGTAGGCAGGGTGACACACTCTGGCTCTTAACACAAAAGCAGTTCAAGACGTGGATCGAAGCCCGCCTGGCCTTCCACGTTAAAGTCTTGCTTTCCAATTTCCCAAAACACAGTTGAGCAAAATGTTCATGTCTGTCTCGCTCCGTCGGCCTTTTCAAAACTCAAGTTCAAAAGAAAAACACTTGCAGGGGTTCCCTACCCCTAACCTTTTACACCTTCAGTCTCTGTCGGGCTCGGACCGTTTCCTGATGTGGAAGACTTTCAAATGTGCGTGGCTTTTTTTCTGCAGGACCACTTCGACTTTTCAGCTTCTAACTCGCACTCCTTTGTATTTGCCCCAGTGCTTTCTGGTCTGGGTAGTTTTCTGTATCACGTATCAAAGTTAACTCCCCCTGTTTCTCAATCACTTTGCTTTTACAGTTCATTCACTTAATCGCTATAAACTTTTCACCTTTCACTGAGACTTTAGAGTGGGCTACTTCCTTTCGCCGGACCACTCCGTTACTCTAGTGTGGCTGAATTTACAGCCATCGTTACTTCAAAGTTCATTCGCAGGTCTGCCTTTCTTCACTTCTCATCCACACATGTGCAGCCTTCAATTGTGATATAATGTTGCCACTTCAATCTTGCTTTAACACAGACCGGTCTCTGACGTCGCTTGCCAACTCACCGGCTTTGTGCATTTCTCTCTTGTCTATACTGTCTTCCAGTTTACGAGTAAAGGCTAGTACCATAGGCTCTGCCTCGCCTCCCAACTCTGCTATTCACCCGAGAGGGTCGCTGTGTCCTTGAAACACAATTCAGCCTTTTTGTTTGGGACTTGGCCTTCTCCATGTATCTCTCGCAGCCTTTTGGAGGCAACAACCCCTTGCAGCGAACTCCTGGGTTTCCCCACCCATGCCTCTCGTCCCTCGCTCAGTTGCTCTGCTCCAGTAGGTTTGCCTTCGCCCGGGAAGTTCTGCTCGTATTCGTATTGCCCCTTGCTCTGGGTGTGTCTAAGTTCGGCCTTTTATCTGAGTGAGGAGAGCTAATTGGTATCAGATGTATGCACTAAGAATCAAGTGCCTGACTTTGCCTGACCCTATTATCGGGACATGTCCAATGCAATGTGAAAGAGCTGGCAGTCTTACTCTCAGTTGCCCTCTTCCTCGGCCCTGTGTTTGTTTGGAAAAGTGGGGGTTCAGGGGATTTGGGGCATTGGAAAATCCTATCAAGTAGGAGGGATCAAGGGTACGGGAAAGGGAGGAATACTGCGTCTCGCCAAGGGCTATCTGACCCCCACTCCTGAAACCCCTCACCCAGTTGTTCCTCCCGCACTGGTCCACCCACAGGAACTGGATCCAAAAGCGATGGCCACCTGGATGACACCCCTTGGTATCTCACACGAGTCAACCTAGAAATCATCCATGGAGTCAGGCTACTTGAAAGCAGTACAAGAGCAAATGGACCAGGTTCTGCTTCTGGTCCAAGGAAAACAGAGTGGACCCGCTATCCTGCACTCTGGACCAGGTGTTATCTTTCTCTACTTATTTGGCCAGATCAGGACTCCAGGTCGACAGCTGCAGAACATACCTAGCGGCCATTGGCGCATACAGGAACTCAGACAGGTTCTCCTTCTCCTCAGCTAATCAAGTGGTCAAGGCATTTAGTGGGGTTGACAAGCCACAGTGTACATCAAATTGGTCCCACTCAAAACAGCGCTACTAGTGGGTCGGTCTTCAGCTCTGGTGGCTTCCTAGCCCTACACTGTTTCATCTGGACAGGTTCCGTTCCCGACCCTAGCGAGGGACGCCCATACAGGATTGAGGAAAAGGTACTATGGACTATGAGTAATTTAGTCACTCCGGTAAATAACACTTCATTTTTTTTTAAATTATTGGATGTGCCTTGATAGTTGCCTTACCCCTCTTTTTGGTGAGCCATATCTGTGCGTGCTTGCAATTGCTAGCTGTATCTTGGTTCTTTTTCCCCTCGGTCTTCTTTCGCTTCCTTGTGTGGTGCTTTCTGCTGTTTGCTGTAACCTAGGCCTTATCCCTCCTGAATACTTTGCTTATTGTTTGTTTGTTTCGTCTGCGCCTGTCTGTTGCTAGTCCACCTGGTGAGTTTTTTTGGGCATTGTGTAGTCTGTTGCTCTACTCCTCCCCTCCATGGTGCTCTCCATCTCCCCTATCTACTTTAACTGCTTCTTTTTCACGTATCCTACCTCTCTAAGCCTGGAAAGAAAAGCTTTAAGAAAAGCACTCCATCTGACATCTGTCTCCTTCTTGAAGACTTTAACCTTGACATTCTCGCCCTCACAGAGGCATGGTTGAATGCCAGCTCTGTCACTTCTCCTGACTCTCGTCTTCCTGAGGTCTACAAGATCCTCACCATGCCCAGGCCCAACTGGTCTGGATGCAGAGTGGCACTAATCTTCCCTGAATGGGTGCCTGCTACTATGATACCCACTCAACCATATTCTTCCTTTAAATGCACTGTCTGCAGGCTGGGCATTTCTCCTTGCCTCTCGCTTACTCCCGCCACCATCTACAGGTGCCCCCTGGCCTGGTCTCCCTCTTCTCTGGATGGGCCGATCTCACCTCTTCTCTCCTGACCTACCTCCAAGCTTCTCCTCCTCAGAGACTTTAATATTCATCCTGACTCTTCTGATGCAGCCAATGTACTCTTCCGCAACCTCTGTGACTTTCCCTCACCATTCTTCCCTCTGGTCCAACCCACTCAGCTGGACACACCTTGATGCGCTCATCTCAGCAGCCATCCCTACCTCAAACCCTCTCACTACACCGCTCTCCTGGACTGACCATGCTCTCCTCTCATCTTGAGCTCCTGGGCTCCCTGGCTAAGCCTCTGCCCGCACTGCCAGTTTTCTTCTCTGTCATTCGACCGATGATGAAGCGAGTGTTAGTCGCTGCTTTCGCTGCCACTGTCATCCCTCCTCCTACCCCTGCCTTTGACTCTGCCACCAACTCAGCCCTCACTAACCTTCCCTTCTCCATCTCCAACACCCTAGACACACTTGAACCTGTCATGAGGATCCGTATGAAGCCTGCCCGCAAGCACAACGGCTGGTATGATTCCAACTTAGCCTCCCTGAAACGCAAGTGCAGGGTGGCTGAACAGAAGTGGCAGGCCTCAAATACATCCACTGACAAACTGGCTCCAAAGGCATTACCGTCTCCCCATCTGCTCCAAGAAGAGGGCCCACATCCAAGCTTGCATCTGGGTCCGCAAACAATACGGCTGAACTGTTCAGGATCTGTAAGGAACTTGCCAATCCTACTGCAGTTTCCACTTCTCGTCTTCCATCCCAGGCCCTCTGTACTGCAATGGCCGCCCATTTTACAACCAAAACCCAGGACATCCGTTCCTCTCGCCTCTACCCCCCTTGCTACTTCCCCCCCACCATGTCTCCCTTGGCCACCCCTAACGTCCAACTCTCCATTTCCTCGCCCATAGCACTGGATGGGGTCTCTAAAGCTGTCCGTTCTATGAAAGTCCCCTCCACACAAGTGCCCCCCCGCTCCTCTAGAACTATCAAGCCACAAGATGAAGCTGATATGGAAAAAACCCTTCAAAAAAAGATCCTCCTCTTTAATCGACCAAACAACTTCAACATTCAACGAGAATCGGCAAGAACTGAATACAACCAAAGAAATACCTGGACCGACGAAAATAAATACCGGGATTCACACAAGTCCCATCAAAAATATTATGATCAAAATTAATATCAAATAAGGAGAGTAATGGATTGTTCCCAAACTACATACTCAGACCAAAGGGACATAAGCCAATAACCATTATTGCAACAATCGCAGTCTAAAGTCTCCTTGTGCTCCTGGAACACACGAGGAAACAGCCACCTCTTCAATGATCAAGATCACAACTTGACAATTTATGATATTATATGCATCCAAGAATCTTGGATTACAATTCAACCAAATTGTGACAATTATACCGTGCTGATGATGCCAGCTATAAAAAACAAAAAAGGAAGGCCGTATGCCAGACTGCTCACCTTAATCAAAATGAGCAGTAATTTCCAAATTGCTGAATCAGTCCGTGTCAACGACTGGATACAAATAACTATATGAAGGGTAAACAGGACAGATGCAACAGAAAATCGAGACACATTCGGCATAGTCAACATCTACTGGAATCCAGTTGGAATAGCCGATGACATTTTCATTGATAAAGTGTGCTCCGGGTTAGACGATATTTCTTTAAGATTCCCAAAGATCAACATAATATTATGTGGAGACCTGAATCTTCATCTGTTCGACAAGATGGGACTACCATTAAAAACCTGCAACATTGCTTCACGTGCCAAACAATGGTTAAAAGAAATGACGACAAGAGGCCTCTCCAGAGTACCATTCTTAAACCAAACAACGGCCAAACCACAGCATACTTGGTCCCGAGGCTCCTCTGGTGCCACTATTGACTATATATTTCTGCCGGAACAGATCCGTTCCAAACTTATCCAAACAGTCATTGTGAAATCTGACAAGAGTGATCACTTGCTCCTGACAATTGCATGGCAAATTCACAATCCACCAAAAGAAATTGCAATTTCCAGAACTCAGTATAAACAAAAGGCTAACTAGACTAAGAATTAAAAGTCACACTCTGGGAAAATGTTCTGCCTGCCTAAACAGTGATACTCTGTCTAATAGCCAACGATTGAATTACCCACAATTATTAAATAATCTTGAACAACCTCGAAACGTAACAAACCAATCGATCAAAACTTCACGCACATGCATATTCAAACAAAATCGTAAACGAAATAAAAAGGAGCTGAGACGTCAAATTAAGACAATAAAACAGCTACCAGAAATAAACCACGAAAAAATAAGACAGTTACAACAGCACTATAAAAACTGGCTTAAAAGCAATTGCATTATTCAGAATCAGAAAGATGCTGAAACAATGCTATCCGCTTTACAAAAAAACAATACCAGAGACCTATGGAGACTTAAACCCACAAAAGGAAGCAGCAATTCCAATGTGGACGAACAGAGATGGAACTTGCATGTTTCTAACCTTTAGAAAGAAGCTACGAATGAAGGAACGCAACCTAATAAACAAATAAAAGCAACTTGGTCATTCCTTTGGGAGACTGAAGACATTGAAAGGGCCATTTCCAAACTAAATCCGTCACGGGCACCAGGTCCCGATGGACTCTCAAATTAAATCATTAGAGCTAACAAAACAACCTGGACACAGATCTGCTCTCATGTTCATCGCAATCGATAAAATCAAAGCCATACCACCATCTTGGCAAAAAGCAGTAATACTGCCAATTTATAAAAAAGGCGACTCTAAAGATCCAGGCAATTATAGACCAATCGCCCTTTTGGACCCACTGGGGAAAATCTTTGCAAAACTACTGCAAATGTAGTGTTAGAACACCTAAACATCTGGGCAAAAACAAACCACATTTTTGCAAAAAGACAAACAGGTTTTGTAAAGCACGTTGTAACAAACATCAACCTATTCCTCCTAAATTGTTAAAACAAGAAGCTATCCACACTAAACGTCAGCTATATGCAGCATTCATTGACCTCAAACTGGCGTTTGACTTAGTAAATAGAACAAAACTTTGGTCTAAATATCCTCTATTGGGATGCCCAGATCACATACTGGAACCTTTGAAATTATTATATAAAAATACATCAGTCAGAATTAGACTCTCAAAGGATGGCACAGTCTCGGAAGGCATACAAACCTTTAATGGCCTCAAACAAGGTTGCCCACTATCGGCTACACTATTCAACTTATTTACAGCTGACTACGAATCTGAGACAAACACTGGGACAGCTAACCCACCCACCCCCAAAGCTAAATGGAACACCCATCCCCTGTATGATGTATGCTGACGACATCATCATCTGCTCTCAAACACCGAGAGGACTGCAAATAGCTCTGTCTAAACTAGACATCTACATGAAGGTAAATGGCCTTGAAATAAACACACACAAATTGCAAATCATGATGCTAGCACCGACTAAAATAAATAATCAGGAAATTAAAACAATGTACTTAAACCAACGACCATTAGCCCAAGTCTCAACTGCAAAATACCTAGGGATATGGGTGAATCAATCTGCAACAGAAGTTAACTGGTCCAATTCTCTAAAAACCAGAACTTTGTCACTAGCACGCCAAGGCCTTTTCCTCCACCGTAAATATGGCAAATTTACTTTACAACGGATTATTACTTTTTATAGACAAAAGGTGGTGGCCATCCTCCTGTACGGCAGTGAAACGTTTATCAACCTGGACGGCAGGATATGGGCACATCTATAATCTTTTTTGGAGGAAAGTGTTAGCATTATTACAGTCACTTCCCGTGGTTCGAATTAGATTTGAATTGTCACTCCAATCGCTATCATCATTACATACATGGAGAACATTAGATCTATATAGGAAGATCCTGTCCGACCAACATATTCCAGCATTAAAAATATTTAAGTAAAAGAAAATGCAACACAAGCTACTACTCTGCAGCCTTGGAAAAATCATATGGAAGACGTAAGAAAGGCAGCAAACATATAATTCGAACTACTATCACAACGACCAGAAAAAGCACAAAAGAAAATCACCCAAAACGATTGGATAACGACTGTTGAAGCCAAAAGAAAATACAAACTTAACCAAGATTGCAAATTAGATATACATTCAATAAATCGTCTGCCGACATAACTCCAAAAATTCCCATCTACCCAAGCCAGAGATCTTTTTCTCCGGTTTCAATTGAACCTGTTGCCAACAAGGGAATCTTTAGCATCGAGGAAACTCCTACCAAAGGACATGGCTTTTTGTAGATTCTGTAGAAAAGGAAACGAAACAGAAACCGATACTAAGATCTGTATCAGAAATATGTATCTAACGGCAATAGCGCAATTGAATCCCGAAGACCGATGGGCAAAGTTCCTCCGGGGTGAAACAAAAAAAGAGATTTTCACCATTGCATATATCCTAAAGACAATTTCTGATGAAAAACAGCTAAGAAACAAATTTCCTAAAGACAATTCGCTAGCGCTTGTAATCGATAAGAAATATGATTTATTAAAAAAAAAAGAAAGGTTTAAAATATAAACCAAAACATTTTAAAATAAAGAACTATCAAGGACAACATTCTCTCGCTCCTGCCTTGGCTGATTTCTGGAACTACTCCTTTGCCACTGGCTCCTTCCCATAATCCATCAAGCACCCTCCTGCCCTTCCTGGGTGTTAGGGGAGTTTTACTAAAGTCCTACTGGCAATAAGACTTTAGTAAGCTATCCCAGTAGTTTGTAGATCCCCAACTCTTAGTATCAGTCTGTACTAGCCCGAGACCTTGGTAGAGTGGCAGAGCAGTCAGGCTTATTTTAAGAGGAAGATGTGAGCTGTAGGTAAGTACACTGAATCTAAGACCGGCACAGCAAAGAAACACTTGCACTTATAGTTATATAAAAAGTATATATTTATTATATGTACACCAGAATCTCTTTAAATACTTCAGACGTTTATACTAGAACACTTAGGAATACCTGATAATACACTTCAAAGGGCACTTTCACTTTTGTGTTTGTTTGCGGTTACATTTGAAGCAAAGTTGGAAAGGAAAAAGACAATGTTATTATATTATCAGTTATTCCGCACTCAGTGGTTTTCAACGGTTTATACGGTAATGCATTTACTCGACAAACACATGTAGTAAAGTCACTTAAAGGGAGGAAATGGTTAGTTGGTGTAACATGATGTTAGTTCAAGGTTCTAGAGATGGTTTCTTCACCTCGTAAGTCCTTTAAGACCAAAAACGCAAACCTAGCTAAAGGTGGTTCGGAGAGGGCTTAACGTCTTGACCTTATACAAGAGCCTCAGCAACAAGCGAATTACGAAGAGTTCCTGTGGATTTCTTCCAGTTTCTAGTGTTATTGAAACAGCAAGTTAACAACTAACAAGGGAGACCTTAAAACTTATGCGAGAAGGGGACACAAGCAGCGGGTTGGGTCAGAGGTAAGCGTGGGTTGTCCTGGACACCTCATTTCACTCCATTGCTCTGGAGCTACTAATTGGAATCCAGTAAGCAATAACTTTTCCCCCACAGTACCTTAGGTTAGAAGAAAATGTTTATGCTGGATGCTTCGCGATGTTTCAGCTCTGGACCCGACCTCCGGATTCCTTGATCCGATGACTGAAGGCAGGACAATGGGTGGGATCTCTTTGCAGTAGTCTCAAGGGAGGACCTGTAGCACGACTTTCAGCAACTCCTGGGGTCACTCTGCAGTTTTGGCACCTTTTCTGCAGCACCAACAAAGGACACAAATCGCCTGGTCAATCTTATTCGATTCCTGCAGTCCCATGTTCTGATTTGGACAGATTCGGCCTTTCCACGACGATGCACTCGAAATGTGCAACGCGTCTCCTGGTATTGGGGTTCCACAGCTTTGGAAACTCCTAGGACCTTGAGAGAGCGACGTTTCAAATTAGTCTTGGGACTGATTGTTCTCACCAGCCAAAGGGAAGGAGGAGTTCTCATCGGAGATCCTCTGTCACACAGAAAACAGGGTCAGGACAGCAGTGGTTGCTTCACAGTGTTGCAAATGGTCTGCAGGCGTCTCTGGTTGTCTTCTTTGTTACTTAAGCCTCTAGTGGTCGACCTCACCTTTTATACATTTCCAGCACACACTCCTCTGCAATCTCTTGCAGCATTTTACAGAAAGGGGTGTTTGGCTGTCCAATCAGGACAGCCAAGACCCCTTGTGGAAGCTGTACCTATTCAGGCACACTGGCAGAAAAAGGATAGTGGGTTGGAAAACTCTTCCCCCACTTCCTGCCTGCCCAGACACACTGGAGCCTAGGCAGGGATACCCAAGGATTCCTTCCAAAGGCAAAACACACACACAGACCTTCCCCTCCCAGAATGGTAAAAGAAGGGCTAACGAAGAACACCCACACTAGAAGTTGGTACTAGGGTGCCCCTATTGTGCACTATCGAGGCGATGGACACAGGATACACAATAGTTGGTAGAACACGTCCACTACCACCAGCCATAACTAGGTGATTGTCTATGTGACTAAAAAGGTTACAGGAGCAGAGGGAAAGGGGGATACTAGGTATCCCTTTGGCACTCCACTGAAGGTGGTGTGTGCCAATCTCTCAAGACTATAGAGTTCTGGGAGAGATAAGAACTGTAGTTACTTGAGGATCTAGAAAAAGAATCTTAAAAGGAGGACCCTAATGGTCCCCAATAACACTGCCCATAAGGAGCTGTGTGCTGCAGTTGTAAAATCAGATGCCTTTAAGAGCTATAGCAAAAACCAACAGAATATGTCCCCACAGGTTACAGTCTACAGGTGATACGATATATCCATTACCTATGCACACCTCGTTTTCTCTGAGCAAAAGGAGCAAGAAAATTGCAAAGTAAAGGATCACTGCTTTCTGGGTGTGCTAATCAGTATTCCCAGATGGTGTCCTAGTTTTGTCTATATGTTCAAAGTAACATCTTATATGTATATGGGGGCAAAATGAATGCCATTATCAGAATCATTTCACTCAGTTTTGTCAGTTGACTGAACATAAGGTCTAACCAGAGACTTCAAAAATACTTTTCATCATTTAATACAAAACATAAAACAATCTTTTATACAAGAGCCTCAGCAACATTTTGCAAATCATTTAGCAGTATTCTTTTAAGGTAGGCTCAACTTCAAGTATATTACATATCACAAAAAAGCAAAAAACATCTAAATAGATCACAAACCATGAATAACAATAATGGTTAAGTATCAACAAACAAGGCAGAAAAAACTGCAAAATAAGAAGAAACCGAAACAAAAAAGGCTTTCCATTAAGTAAACAATTTCACTGAGTATCACATGAGTTGAATTCCTATCCTATACTGAAGGATGTTGTTAAGTAACTCAGTTTCCACCCAACTTCAATTTGGAGAATCCAAAGATATATATTCCAAAATGCCAAAAAAGCATTAAATTATTATTCGTTGTAAAAATTGGGGGTAGATGGCTAGTGTAGATTAGTTCATGTGTAAACACTAGCCCACCGTATCTTACAGTTCTGCTGGGGTCTACGTATGAGGCCTGGCCTTCCAAATGCAGGCACAAGGGTCACCCCTTGGCGCTGGAAAAGTCAACCAGGCATGGTCAAATACGTTTCGGCGTGTTGATCTAAGACAGAAAACGCCTTCCTCAGGACCAGAGGTCAGATATGTAAGAATTATGCCCCTAGGAGATGAGAGAAAAGAATAAAACACAGCCCAAAGGCAACTCGTATATGTGAAAATGTTAAAAAGTTACTAGCTCTCCAATCCTGTCCCAAAACCACTTAACATTAGGAACTACAAGTAATAAATGAAATAAGCTAGACAGTAAAGTCACTGAAAGTTGAAGAAAAAGGAGAAAAACGAGGAGAAAATCAAGCACCGAATAAGAATGTGTAATGATTCAACATACACAAAAAGTGCATGCTCCGAGGTGGCAGAGTGAAAGATACATGTCACTGTGTAAAGTAGATGAGTGCCACACTAGATTCTCCTCAGGGAATCATGTCCCACATGCAGATAAAGTCGCCTATTTAGAGTAAAGCGGGAGGAACAAAAAATGACACAATCACCATTCTAAAACGATTGTCTTATCATTAGATTGTTGAGGGTGTACTAATAAGCATGAACCATCATCCCCCCTACCTAGCCTAGCGTGTTACATGGAGAGAGACTTAGTCGTGGTTAGGAAACCCAAAAGGGAGCCCAAATCAAAGAAGATTTCTTTACCTGAACTAGGGCTATGAATAGGGCAAACGACCCGAATTCATCAATGGTAGCGCTGTAGTGCCGACTTGCTGTAAGGCACTGAGGTAACTGCAACAAATGCAGCCTGCACCAAGTCGGAGTGGCTGAAGAAAACAATGAGTTTACACATGTCAGCCTAAACGCCCAGAAGCATCAAAAAAGGTGCAATATGTCCAGACAGCATACATTGACAAGTAAGGATAGGCTGTACCTTGTGCTGCAATCATAGGGAGTACCATATAAAGCTGCGTGTCCTCGTCTTTCTTAGCCTCACAGTGACAGCTGCGCGAGTTCACCAATAAAAGCAATAAAAGCATCTGAAGGGAGAACGCAAGCAAAACATTTTTAAGAAAATACATGATCACAATGCGCTGCCCGCCACTTTGGTGGAAGCTTCTGTTAAGTGCGAGCCACTTTCCTATTATGTGTGAAACACAGGATACAAATTTACCGTGTTGTGCACTGTTATCATCGAGTTAATGGAACGTCCGGCAGAGTATCCACGTCTCTATGGAAACTCAGTGCTAGGTGCGCGGCCTCTATCAAGGAAAGTGCGCCATGGTCTGATTAATGGTCAAACATGGAATGGCACCGTGCCTGTATCTAGCTCTCCCAGGTAGAGTAAGCAAGAGGCTCATAAAAGTAGCCTAAACAGTGCACAGACCTGCTGGTAGTCATACCATTTTTGTGTAAGCTATAATACTGTTTCATTAATGTCACAAAGCTGCATCTTCAAATAGAATGCAGTGATCCATTGGTATGGGGGTGAGAGTACATCAACATGTATCTGTCTGCACCCGGTATAATTATAATTCCATCCTAGTATGGGCTATATGGTCGCACTGTAGCCTATCACTCTGAAGGGCTAAGTAATGCAGTCCCTAATCGTGCCTACATAAAGACACAAGACAAGATAGTAATGGGCACATGGCCCATGCACCCTGGGAATGCTATATTAGAAATCAACAGACTCAGGCCTATGTTAGATTGCGGCAAAACAAAACAACAGTATAACCTCGGTAAACTAGTGAAATGCTGTAAAAGCCATTTTAGAATGATGTGGACTCAGTTTACTAGCTGGAGAGATGCAGGGTATAATTCTAGCTGTATCTATGGTAGATACAACATGGTGACACTTTAATCAGGGCAGGCTCCCTCAACAGCTTTATCGACTGGGGAGTAAGTGGTACATATCCATAGGGAACCAATGGGGAATTGATACTGTAGGTCCCTGAGTTCACGGCTGTAGTTGGTGAGTAGGAGCTTCTTCATTGAGGCCTCTTTGTCTATCAAGGGTTCGCAGACAGTGGATCCATCTGGATTCTTTATTATTCAACGCTCTCTGTGGGTTAGAACTGTTTTTGACCATATCAACCGCCCACCATTGGATGTCCTCGGCGGAATGGGCAAAAGCGACATAGTGGGATACCATTGGTGCTTGATGGTTCTTGCATCTGATCCTGGATTGATGTTCATTGATTCTCGTGTGGACTGGTCTCGTGGTCTGCCCCACATATCTCAGTCCACATGGACATTGGATACAGTATATCACATTCGCTGTTTTGCAATTAGATAAAAAGCGTATATCCCATGTTCTATCTTCAATTTTGAAGTTGGACATTTTCTTAGTGAATTTGCATGCACAGCAGTTTCCGCAAGGGAAATGGCCTAACAAGGGTCGAAGAGTTCTGTGGCTTGTATTAGAAATGCCATGGATTGTAGAGTGCACCAGTTTGTCTCTCAGGTTTCTCGATCTTTTAAAGGCAAACAGAGGTTTGTTTTTGTCTTGGAGACAACTGCTCAACATCAGCCAGTACTTCAAAAGTCTCTTCTTGATCGCAAATGATTGTGTACTGTAGGTTGTAACACATGTTATACGATTCTGGGTTTGACTTCTCAGGCTAGGTTCCAGCAGATTTTCCCTGGGGGTAAATCTCGCTCTTTTAAGGGCGTGAGATACCAATTTCTTCGGGTAGCCTCGTTCTTTCAGATCGCTGGCTAATTTGTTGGTGTGTACATAGTAATCGGCAATCTCTGTGCAATTTCTTCTTAGTCTGAGAAATTGACTAAACGACAAGTTCTCTTTTAGAGATCTTGGGTGGAAGCTCTTAAAGTGCAGAAAAGTATTTCTATCAGTTGTTTTTTGTGCAAAGAGCAAGCCAGGTGTCCCACTTTGACTTGGATGCACAGGTTCAAAAAGTTAATTGACGTTTTAGTGTTCCATTGTGAGCTTGATGGTGTTATGTTGGTGGTTCAGGTAAACAAAGAATTCCTGTAGGGACTCGGTTACCTCGCCATAGAAAAATCATGTAGTCAATGTATCTGAACCACTTTCTAATGTGTGGTTTGTAGATGTTATTTTCTGAGAGGACATATCTCGTCTCAAAGGCTGCCATAAACAGAATTGCAAGGCTGGGAACAAAGGCCCACTTTCAGCTTCACCTTTTCAGTGGCATTCTCCCCTCCCAGAAACTCAATGTCTCTAGAGCTCTGGTGCTCTACCTCCTTCAACCAATCTATAATAGGACTGCAAGACTTATCCTTGCCTCGAGCCCAGGAACCGCATCTCTCCAGCCCTTACATTTCTCAACTGGCTTCCGGCGACTGCAAGGATCAAATCCAAGACCCTCTACATCGTCCACTAGGCTTTCTGGTGCCTGGGACCCCGATACATTCAACTCTCTCTCCTTAAATACCTTCCTGCTAGAGCCCTTCTGTCCTCCAGCTCCAACTCTCTGCATATCAGATGTTTCTCCAAGCAGAGTGGGGGGTACATCTCTCTCTATCTCTTCGGCAGGTTCCTCCCTCTGGAATGGGCTCCCTGCTCTTCTGCCTTGAGCCAGATCACCTTAAGTTCCAGAAGCTTCTCAATACCCTGTTCTTCTCTACCTCCTTCCCTCTCACCCCTCCCTTGCTCATCCCCACCCACCTGCCTCTGCGACTGGTGGCCTGGTCCCTCATGATCCTTACAGAGCACCAGACCCTCCTAGACCAGTCTATACCAGCACCCCCCAATCCCCACACCAGCACTGCCATTCTAGGCCCCCTTTCCTGACTAGCCTGATGGCTTTAGCATCCCTCCTGCATCTGGTCCACCCCCCTCTTCCTCCCACTTAGCGGGTGGTCTACCCCGCGGCATCCTCTGGCACTTGCTCTTCGCCCCCCCCTCCCAGTACTTGCCTAGCCCCAGGCCCTTCTTCCTCCCCCTTCCTTTATGCCCCCTCCCATGACTGTTCACTTAACCCCTCCATAATCGACCCCCGCCCCTGCACTTCTTGTTACTGCACTTGCACAATCTAAATGTCACAAGGCCTAGTAGAATGGTTGTGTATCTCCCCTGTAGATAAAACAGGAGTTAGATGCATGGGACCTGTCGCCATTAAATGGAAACTCCCCAGGTGATATCCCCCCCAGCTTCACTTGGCAGAATGGTCTGCTGAAATCTACCTTCGTTTACATCTTTGTCTGATCTGTTTCAGAAAGGGGGAACCCTGAAGGTTAACCATACAGACGTAAGTGATCATTCTATGGTCTATTGTGACCTGATGATCTCTGGATTGTCACACATTGAGGTTAAACCACTGAATGTGGAGGTTAATCCAAGAAACCACGCAGTAAAGTGGACCCCGAAAAATATTGGGGGCTTTTGATGGAAATATTAGGAGTCTTTATTGCTCAGAGGCAGATGTTCTGTGCTATCCTGATGGCTTTACCCCCTGCATCTCCATGGTTCTTGGGAGTTTACTGCCAGTCAAGCACTTGGAAACGGGATTCAGGAGGGTGGTGCTGAATCATGCTTTCGACCCTCTGGTAAGGGCAAGCAGGAGGCAGATGCGCGAGGAATTGAGGGATGCAGGCAGGGAAATGCATCTAGGAGAGCACATCGAAGTTCGTATAATGAAGCACAATTACAAAAATTGGCTAAAGGGCCATACATTTGTTATGGGGATCAATGATGCAGAAAAGATGTTCAGTTGTATGTTGGGGAAAAGACACCACTAGATTCTGGCAGTTAATAAAGCTCAGGGGAACGGACTAATATTTGCAAACCCAAGCAATATCAGATGCGTAATGGGTGAAGTACTTCACAGAAGTATATATTGTTCAAGGAAACTGTGGAAGTAGCCGATGTCTAGATTCTAGTTGGCAAGGGGCTTTCGGTTGGGATCTGGATGACATTGCCCTGTTGATCAAATCAAGTAAAAGGTCAAAGGCCCCGTGGCCAAATGGTTTGTCAAATTTGACCCTTTAATCGAACTTTCTTCTATGGGCCCCAAGTATATCCTCCTAATGAGGAGGCTCTCGGAGTCATGGTGTGCAGCCTGAATAGTCCTGATATTTAAGGGAGGTGAAAGATTGTCCCCAACGCAGTATAGGCCTATGTCTTTATTGGATGTGTCCAACAAAATCTTTCTGGGTTCAGGATTACAGGCCCTTCCCTTGACGTGAACAATGCTTGCACTTTCCTGACGCGTAGAGTGCGACTAAGTAGCTAAGTTTGTTCCACAGCTTGCTCAAATGTTCAGAGTTTGCTGGATCTAGAATAAAAGTTAATGTGTCTGTGCTTCTTCCGACAATAGCTGGGAACTCCTCGATTATGCGAAAGAAAAGCGTATTGATGAGTTAATCTATAATCGCTTGTGGTGGAAGCATTTGTGTCCTTATCACTGTATTCAGGTAGTACAATGTAGGCTTCCGCGATGACGGCACGTCGTTGCCAGATTACTTTCTTGTTGGCAGGATCTTGAATAAAGTCTGTGACACTGGTGACCCTCCCTACCAGCGACGGATATGATACCAATACTAAATGGGAGTAGTTAAGCACGTCCTTTGTGATGTCTGTATATTGTCCCCAACGCAGTATAGGCCTATTTCTTTATTGGATGTGTCCAACAAAATCTTAGCTAAAATGATCCTGAGAGAATTGCGACTATGGGCAGAAAGAGACAATTGTTTAGATTTTTGACCGGCAGGTTTCAAGAAGGGAGGAGTAGGGTCAAGTTTGAACAGTTTTGTACTGGCACTACTTGCTGGTCAAGCTAAGGTACAGGGGAGATCAGTATACCGGGCATTCCTGGAAGTTAGCAAGGCTTGATCATGTAAACAGGGCAACCTTGTGGAAAAGCATGTACGATAATGTTTACCCTGTACCACTAATCGGAAATTCTGGAGGCTTTGCACTTGGGAACAAAAATAAGTTAGACTAGACTTGAGGCGCTCTCATTCTAATTGGATAGAGACTAATCGGGAACTCCATAAGGGGAGTGTCCTCGGTCCGTTTCTTTTCAGTTTTTATATAAAGGACATGCCCACTTGTTGGAAGTCTATCAGGACTAACACGCCTAAACTAGGGGATCAAAAGGTGCAACATTTGACTTAAGCTGACAACATTGTTGTCTGCGATATGACCTCTAAAGGGTTGCAAAGAGCATTGCAGGTGGTAGAAGAGTTCCTTCGTCAGCGGGATCTCAAGATTAACAACATAAAATACAAAATCTTGTTACTAAACAGGAGAAAGTGTAAGTGTAAAACATTTTGTTGGAACATCAAAGGTCAATCGTTGGAGGTAGACAAATTTAAGTATCTAGGATCGTTCATCTATGATGGAACAAGTAGAACGCACCTGATGCGGAAATACATTCAAAATTATTGGCAGCCACTACCCAATTCATTTTGACTTTAAATTTGTGAGTTACTCCTTACTGCCAGTACTGAAATTATTTAAGCAGAAAATGGTGCCTAAAATTACTTTTGGGGTGCAGACGAGAGAGGACTCTATAACCAGAGCTAAGCTGGAGGCTAAACTCTGGCGTAAAGTTTTGCCCCTCCCGGCGTCGGTCCCAGTAGCTGGTATTTTGTTTGAATTAGGACAGCTCCCAATCGAGACAGGAATTGACTGGGGAAAGCTACAGATTTCTGCTAGAATTGTCGGTCCTCCTAAGGCTTCCTTTTTTACTCATCTCAATGAAATATGGGTAAAGGGCAACTGTAGGGTCTTAGTGAAATGGGTAGAGTGGGGTACACTGACACTCTCAAAGATAGAGTCCTCGATGGAGGAACTCTCACTGAATCCTAACACGGCAAACAGAAATTATTTAGATATATGTGGATTCAGCTCAGGGCGGCACTAATGGAATACGAAACCTTTGATAATTTCAGGTGGTCCATAAAAAACTACAATATATTAGCCCCATTCCTGAGTAAACACCCGTCGAGAGATTTTAGGTTAAAAATGTTGAGAGTAAAGTTGAACCTATTTCTAACTAGGGAAGTGTTCGGAAGAAGGAGCAATATTCCCAAAGGTAAACGATCATGTTGCTATTGTGCCCTAGAGGATGCGACCCTAAAACATTTGTGTTACATGCCCAGATTTACGCTCCCTTTAGGAGAAAATAACTGAGTTGCGCTCTGGACTGGATCAGAATTTTAAATACTAATGAGCTTTCATTGTGAATAAGATTATTGGATTTCTTTGAAGTTGTTCTTAAAGATTCTAAAAGGGAATGAATTGAGTGTGATTTTAAAGTTATGTAAAAAATCATGTGATTTTATGTCTTCTATATTTTTAATGATGTGTTGTATCGGTATTTGTATTTAAGAAATGTTTGTTTCGAAGGGATTGTGTCCTCCGACGTATTCCTTATCTTAGATAGAAATCCTTCAGCTTTGCTGGCCTCGGAAAATTTTTTCGCCAGAGGGCGCTGCGCGTCGATGATCGCCGAGTCGATGACCCTCGACGGCCTCCGTGCCGACGTCGACGTCATCCTGCCTATAAAGGCCGCGCGCAGCGTCCGTTGCTCAGTTCCGTTTTTCCGCGCTTCGTTGTGCCTCGGAACACCGTTGCTCAGTTCTCGTCAAGATAACGTATATAATAACTACTATTTACCTCGATATCGATGGCATCCTCCTCCGACCCGACGACCCCTCGGTCCGGTTTCAAAAAGTGCCGAGACTGCGGGAAGAAAATGTCGTTGACGGACCCTCACAGGGTCTGTTTGTGGTGTCTGGGAATCACGCACCAGAGTTCGGAGTGTGAGGAATGCCTTTCCATGACGGCGAAAGCCTTGAAGGAGCGTAGGGGGAAGCTCGAGAGAGGTAGGTCAACTTTAACTTCCTCGAAAGCTTCTTCGGTAGAGTCGAGACGTTCGTCTCCTCACCATAAAAAACACTCTCGATCTAGATCACGAAGTGGCTCCCACCACTCGTCGACATCGAGACACTCGAAGAAGAGACGTAGGAGATCCCCTTCGTCATCTTCGTCGAGTTCTCCTGAGAGAGTTCATTGCCCCACAAAACGCAGCTCGCAAGCTGAGTGGGAGGAATTCAGGAAAAAGATGCTAAGCGTCTTCGAGAAAGCGGCCTCGTCCCCCTCGAAGACAGCTGAGGGTGATACCCCGGGTAATAAACCCAAAAAATCTAAACGCCGCGAGTCGCAGTACCCGGCGGAAAAGTCAACCCGAAAGCGCCTCGAGCCATCGGGAGATAAAGCATCATCGACGCCATCGTCGAAAACTCCTTCGAAACAGAGGTCGGCGCCATCGACGCCGTTGTCGAAGGATTCATCGGCGCATCAGTCGATCGAGTCGACGCCGACGTCGACGCCGATATCGACGCCGGTGAAGGAAATAACCACGGCTACTCCACAGCCAACGGTTAGACAAAAGACCTCCGACTCGACGCCGAGAACGTCGACGTCGTTCTCGAGCAGGACTCCGATCCTTTCGAGTTCTTCGAGGCCTAGTACACATTTCTCGACGCTTTTCACGGCGCCTTCGAGTACTTTCACGTCGGTGTCGACGACATCGACGTTTTCAAGGCCTGTGATGATGGCTCCTTCTGCATTGGAAATGGGGTTTATACCATTCCAAAAACCAATGTATCCCCCTTTAACCTCGATTTTTGAGGAAAGGGAGGATTCAGACCAAGATATTGATTTACAGAGGACCACATCACCAGAGCCAGAGACTTTCGCCTCTGAGGAAGGAAGATTAAAAAATCTTCAGGATGCACTTCAGGAAGCTAGTGGCTTGGACACTTCTCCTGAAGCAGAATTTATCAAACCAGACCCAGGAGAACATGCGGAGACTCCATATAGAGCTCTGATGTCTAGAATCATAGAATTTATGGGTTGGTCTGCACCTTCTCCTGCCTTTCAGCAGGATGACCTCACTGACATACTGGACAAGGGCCCACAGGAGGATCCTGTGGTTCCATTTCACTCTGCTCTACAGAGAAGGATTTTGACAAACTGGGAAACGCCAGAAATTATCCCGGCAGTAAATAAAAAACTGTCAACAAAATACAGGGTGGCTAGTTCTGACCCTGAATATTTGTCAAAACACCCTACTCCTGAGAGCTTGGTTGTACAGGCTGCAACCTCATCAGGCAGCACATCTGCATAGCCCACTGCTCCGCAGGATAGGGATGACAAAAAGTATGATGCCATGGCTAAGAAGGTTTTTTCTGCCTGTAGCATGGCGTTAAAGTCTATTAACGCGACCTGTACGCTCGCTAGGTTCAGCCACACCCTTTGGGAGTGCGCTTCATCAGCGGCTGACTGCCTCCAAGAAGGAGAGGAAAGGGACGCATTTTTAAACATCATCAGGGATGGTAAAGATGCGATGTGCGAGACCCTACAAACTGGCCTAGATTCTGCTGACAGTATCAGCAGGGCCATGGCGGCAAGTACCACAATCCGCAGGCATGCGTGGTTGAGGAAGTCTGGTTTTGCCTCTGACGTGCAGACCAGGCTTTTGAATATGCCCTTTGACGGTTCTACCCTCTTTGGAAAGAAGGCGGATGACAGTTTGGAGAAACTGCAAACGTCCAAGGCAGCAGCCAAGTCATTGGGAGCTGCTATCCGTCAGAATACCTTTCGTCCTTCGGGATCATCGTGGAGAGGACGGTCCTTTCGTTACTATTCCTCATATGGAAGGGGCAGGGGACGACCGGCTCAAAGAGGCCAAGGAAGATTTACCCGTGGTGGACGGGGTAGGGGAAAGAAAGCCGCACCCGCAGGAGCAGGAGCCACTTTACCTTCGGCAACTGCATCAGCCGCTTCAAAACCACTCTGAGGTCTCCCCTCACAGAACACCAGTAGGGGGCAGGTTAACTCACCATCTGACGGAATGGCAGGCTATTACGTCAGATGCTTGGGCTCTGGAGACAGTGGCCCAAGGTTACTGCCTGCCCTTCCTACATATCCCTCAGAGTCATCCACCGGGGAACAACCCTTTGAAGCTTCCAGATCCGCTCCTCTTGCAGGAGGTTTTAGACCTGCTAGAGAAAGGTGCCATAGAACTGGTACCTGTAGCGGAAAGGAACAAGGGTTGGTACTCCCCCTACTTCATAATACCGAAGAAGGACGGAGGACTGAGACCCATCTTAGACTTACGGGAATTGAACAAATTCCTCCGAAAGGACAAGTTCAAGATGGTGACTCTCTCTCAGATCCTTCAGGCCCTCCAGCTTCAGGACTGGTTGGTATCTCTAGACCTCCAGGACGCTTATTTCCATGTGCCGATCCATCCCAGGCACAGGAGATACCTGAGGTTCGCAATTGGCAGCTCTCATTATCAATTTCGAGTTCTGCCATTTGGGCTAACCTCCGCCCCGAGGGTCTTTACCAAGCTAATGTCGGTTGTGGCTGCAAGTCTAAGGAGGGAAGGGATTCATGTCTACCCTTACCTAGACGATTGGTTGATCAGAGCTGTATCTTCGGAACAGGCTCAGAGACAACTAGATTATGTTTGCCACTTCCTTCACAAGCTGGGCTTCTCCCTCAATTTAAAGAAGTCACAGATGATACCATCACAGAGACTCCAATTCATTGGAGCAGTCCTGGACACTTCCCTGGGAAAAGCCTTGCCACCAGAGGTGAGGGCTCGAGATATTCTGCAGATGGTCATCAGATTTCAGAATGCCCAATATCTCCCAGCCTACGACTTTCTGAGGTTGCTAGGCCTCATGGCATCCTGCATATTCCTCGTGCCGGAGGCTCGCCTGAGAATGAGATCCCTCCAGTGGGCACTGAGAACTCAGTGGTCACAGTTCTCAGGAAGGATGACAGATCTCCTTCGGATCCCGGTCAAAGTAGCCCGAGACCTTCAGTGGTGGGCCTGTCGGGAGAACATCCTGAAAGGAGAAATGTTTTGGCAACCATGGCCGGAGATAACAGTAGTCACGGATGCCTCACTCACGGGGTGGGGAGCTCACGCCAACGACTTGACCATCAGCGGTCGTTGGTCTCCATCGGAGTCCAAACTACATATCAACCTGTTGGAGCTGAGAGCCATCAGACTAGCGCTGAAGGCTTTTCTGCCGTCTGTACGGGGAAGAAACGTCCTAATAATGACGGACAATACAGTGGCCATGCACTACCTCAACAAAAGAGGAGGCGTAGGCTCACTACCACTGTGCAGAGAGGCGATGCAGCTCTGGTTTTGGGCAATTCAGGAAGGAATCTCTCTATCGGCAATTCACCTAGCCGGAGAGAAGAACTTGACAGCGGACGCTCTGAGCAGGCAGAGCACAGTCTCTCACGAGTGGGAGATAGCTCAGGAAGTCCTTCAAGAGATCTTCGCCCTTTGGGGAACCCCTCAAGTGGATCTGTTCGCCACCAGTATCAACAGGAAGTGCGACAGATTTTGCTCAAGGGAATTTCCCCCGAGAGGAGCTCTAGGAGATGCGTTCGTAGTGGACTGGGAGTTCCCACTTCTGTACGCGTTCCCTCCGGTCCCTGTCATTCCTCAAATGATCAGGAGGTTGAGAAGGTTTCGGAAGACCATGATCCTAATTGCCCCGGATTGGGCCAGGAGAACGTGGTACCCGGACCTTCTAGACATGTCCATCTGCCCTCCAATTCGACTGCCATACAGAGAGGATCTTCTCTCGCAGAAGGAAGGTCAGGTTCTCCATCCAGCCATCAAGACCCTCAACCTTCACGCTTGGTGTCTGAAAGGTTGAGGTACAAGGATTGGGACCTTCCGGATGATGTTATGGAGGTGTTGCTTTCGGCCAGAAGGCCGGCAACTAAAACTCTATACCGCTGCCGTTGGAACAAATTTTGCAGCTGGTGCAGAGAAAAGAATATTGAACCCTTTTCTTGTGGTACACCTATGGTGTTGTCATTCTTACTTTACCTGGCTAATTCAGGCCTACAGGTTGGCACAATTAAGGGCTATCTCGCAGCGCTATCAATCTTTAAGCGCACTGCAGAGGAGCCTTCATACTTCAAAATTCCATTGGTAATACAATACCTAAAAGGATTAACTAATGTTTATCCCCCGAAACCTTTTCAAGTTCCCTTATGGGATTTAAACCTAATTTTAAACTTCCTAAAGGGTGCCCCTTTTGAACCACTACACTCTTGTTCATTGAAGCTTCTCACCCTCAAAACTGTTTTGCTAATAGCATTGACATCTGCTAGAAGGGTTAGCGAGTTGCAAGCCTTATCGTGTAAACCTCCACATACAATCTTTTACAAGGACAAAGTTGTTCTTCAGGTGAAGCCTAACTTCCTCCCGAAGGTAGTCTCGGAGTTTCACATCACTCAGAAGATTATATTACCTTCTTTCTACCCTCCTCCTCATCCGGGGAAGGAGGAAGAGAGACTGCACAGGCTGGACCCTAAGCGAGCCTTGAGCTTCTATATCAGCAGATTGGCTAAGATCAGACAAGCAGACCAACTCTTTGTAGGTTATGCAGGACATAAGTTGGGCCTTCCAATAACAAAACAAACCATCTCCAGATGGATTATTTTAGCCATTCTGGAGTGCTACAAATTGGCAGGAAAGGAGCCTCCTCAAAATCTAAGGGCTCATTCTACCAGGGGTATCGCAACATCCTCAGCCCTTCAAAGAGGGGTGCCAATTCGAGATATATGTGCGGCTGCCACATGGTCGTCCGCACATACATTTACCAAATTCTATAGCCTGGATTCCTCCTCTAGTCAAGAAACTAGATTCGGCAAGGCTGTGTTACACTCTGTCCATTCTGGAAGGGTAACATAACTTTTATTACTCCCGCCTCCAGTCACAATACCACTGCTATGGGAGTCTATCTAAGATAAGGAATACGTCGGAGGACACAATCCCTTCGAAGAACTAGTTACTCTTACCTTGTAACGTTCTTTCGATGGGATGTTCCTCCGACGTATTCCTTATCGACCCTCCCATCCATCCCCGCAGTATGACTTCCTGTGGGTTTGCAGCCTATGCTCCTTCAAGGTGATTAGTCTAATCCAAAAACATTACTGGGGACTACAAAACGGAACTGAGCAACGGACGCTGCGCGCGGCCTTTATAGGCAGGATGACGTCGACGTCGGCACGGAGGCCGTCGAGGGTCATCGACTCGGCGATCATCGACGCGCAGCGCCCTCTGGCGAAAAAATTTTCCGAGGCCAGCAAAGCTGAAGGATTTCTATCTAAGATAAGGAATACGTCGGAGGAACATCCCATCGAAAGAACGTTACAAGGTAAGAGTAACTAGTTCATCTGTTTGTATAATGCGCGCCAGACCCAGGGGTATCCGGGCGCAGCAGTTACAAGACAATGCAAAGCTTAGTTACAGTGATTCAAAGTGTGAAACATTCATTACAGAGCAGGATCGACTGCTATTTACAGAATTTACATCCATTATGTACAATGTTATAGTTATCCCCACGGGTAACATGCATTAGTACATGAGGTAAAATACATTTCTTACGATAGAAGAATGTGCAGACATTTACAGTATAGCGGATGTTATATACAATGAGCGCCAGGTGGGGGTTGCAGACTTGGGAAGGGCATTGTTACAAATCAGTAGACATCATGTGAGTTAATGATCATTGGCTTTCAGCCACAGGATGGTGATGGTTCTAAAGTTAAGATAGGACTGGTTTATTCTCAGTGTAGGAGGCAGGGAGTTCCATAGTTTAGCCGCTTTAACAGGGAAACTATTACCTCGGATCGTGGATAGTTTAAATTTAGGGATGGATAAGCGATCCTTGTTTGTTGATCTGGTGGGTCTTGTGGAAGTCTGTTTATGGTTTCTTCTGGAAATGCCTAATGCCGCTCTAAGGGCATTGTTTTGTAGGGTTTGGATTCTTCTAATGATGGATTTGTTGGAGCCAATGTATAGGGTATTGCAATAATCGAATCGGGAAAGGATGAGTACTCTGGCCAGGATGGTACAGCTGTTAGTGGAGAGGAATGGCTTACCTGTTCTTATGGGTTTACATGTATAAGCCGTAGAGGATGCTAGCGTATTGACCTGTTTGGAGAGTGAGAGCGTAGAGTCTAGATTAGGTTTGTTTTTACCTCTTGTGCTACCTTGATGCAATTGCCGTCGATTATGAATGAGGAGTAGTCGGGTCCCATTTTCTTTAAGTTAGTGCGGGTACCCACGATGATGAGTTCTGTTTTATCATCATTCAGGCATAGACCATGCGTGGCCATACATGCCTGGATGATGATGATGATGATGATGATGTACACTCTATTCACCAAGGCCAAATCCTTGTCATAATCCCCTGAAAGTGGGAGTAGCATCTGGTTATCATCTACATAGTTAGTGTAGGTGATACCAAGATGGTCCACATCATCAAAAAGGGGCTTGGTAAATAAGTTGTACAGTGTAGGCGAGACGCAGGATCCCTGTGGAATGCCGCAAGTGATAGGTATGGGGTCTGCAACTGCAGAGGGCGAGAAGACCTTCATAGTTCTGCCACTTAAGAAAGATCTAATCCAGTTTATAGCATCCTTGGAGAAGTGTGCTGCTGTGTCGAGGTGGTTACATAATGTTGTATGATCCACCAAGTCGAACGCAGCTGAGAGGTCCAGGAGGAGGAGCAAGGCTGATTTGCCATTGTCTCTAAGCTCATCGACGTGGGTCTTGAGATCAATAAGGGCAGTTTCTGTTCCATGTTGTGGGCGGAAACCTGATTGTCTAGCTCCTAGTAGGTGGTGAGAATCCAAATATTTTTGTATTTGCGTGTAGGCCACCTTATCTAATATTTTTAGAAGAAAAGGGACTGTAGTGATAGGCCTGTAGTTAGTTGGTGGGTGTTGGGGGATCTAGCGTAGGTTTTTTAAGAGTGGAAGTACCCATGATTGTTTGAGGTTGGTAGGTTTGGTGCCAGTCGTGAAGAAAGCGTCGATAAGCTGGGATATGAAAGGTGATAAGTCTCGAGCTGCATCCTTAATGAGCTGTGCAGGGCAAAGATCGCCCTGACAGTTGGATGGTTTAAGAGACAGGATAATTCTTTCGACCTCAAGGGTGGATACTTTGGTAAAGTCAAATCGGGTAGGATGGGCTTTGACTGTGTTCCCAGGTATTTTGGGAGATGGTAGGTTCCTTAGAGTCTTTTTTTAGGGATATCTTGTTTTGTAAGGTAGCTATTTTATTCGCAAGTGCATGTTGGATGTCTGAGCACCATTTTTTATCTTTGCTACAGGTATCTGGGATAGCGATGGGGGTCTCTAGTTCTTTGAGAATAGTAAATCATTTTTTCATATTGGAGTTGGCTTGTGAGATTCGAGTGTCATAAAATGCTCGCTTAGCTAGGCAAATTTCTTTTTTGTAGAGGGATGAGAGTTTAGAGAGCTTTGATTTGTTAGCTTCCGATGGTAGTGATTTCCAGGCAGCCTCGCAATTTCTTTTTTGTTGCCTTGGGTTTTTTAGGAAGGGTGTGAACCATTTGTTCAGATGGTTTTTTGGCTTACTTGGTCTGAGTTTGAGGGGGGCGATCTGGTCCAGGGAAGAGGCCATAATTTTGTTGAGCTCCTCGACAAGACTCTCTGGGTCGGCGCTGTCGGCAGTGCATTGAGGGTGGGGAGTAAGGCAGGGATGAGCCTATCCGCTGTGATACTCTTTTTGTTTCTGATGAGTGAGGGTGGAGCCAGAGGGGTTGGAGTGGGTAACGGTCTAATGGTGGAGAGAGTAAATGAGAGTAGGTAGTGGTCGGTCCAGGCTAGCTGTGAGATGGAGAAGATGTTGGCGTGGCAATTGTGGTCTGCCTCCCAATCTAGTAGTCTACCTTTGTTGTGGGTGCGGGTAATACTTCTTTGGGTGAAGCCTAATTCTGCTAGAGTATTTGCTGTTGCCAGGGCAGGCAGATCCGAAAGGTCATTGAAACCCAGATTAAGGTCACCCAATAGTAATGCTTGTGTTGATTTCTTGAGGTTGTTAGCTAGGATAGTGTTAATGTCATCCTCAAATGTTCCAATAGGGCCCGGGGGGGCGATATAACGGGTGTATGTTGAGGGTTTGAGAGTTGATCAAAGATACTTTAACTGACAGTGCTTCACATGATTGGATATCGTATGGGGGCGCTAATCTCATAGCGAGGCTGCATCTGTGGATAATGGCAATGCCTCCTCATCTAGTTCCTTGTCTATCTTGTCTCAAGATGGTATAGTCATCTGGGACTGCTAGCATAAGCATAGGGCCTGCTGTAGGGTGTTTGAACCCTGCAGCAGGACCTTTTTTTTAGAACTCTGGTCAAACTCAGACCAAGTAAGCCAAAAAACCAGAACCTTGAATTTAAAAATACGTTTTATCCTTGTTTTAAATTTAGAATTGTTTTCAGATTAGTACTGTTGCTTTTAACCTGCGTAGTTTCAGTTTTCAAATAGTGTGTGCACTTATAGTAACGAGCTTTGAAAGTGCTAGAATTGTTGTTTTATTTGTAATTAGTGGGGGAGAAGCCTGCATTGACTTCCTTCGGGTCACAAGCACGCTGCTTTGCACGAACGCTACTTCTGTATTTTGTTTGAAGTAAAGAACTACAATCCCCAGCAGGATTGTAGTTCCTAACCCCAATTTCCCTTCAAACCCGGCGCGAACGTGCCGGCGCGCACGGGCAGGCTCAGTCTGTTCCAGTCTGTGCACGGGGTGCCTAAATCGTAAGTCCCACCTTTGCCTGTTTCAGTGTGATTCTTCTGCCTTTCGTATATTATAGCCTTTTGGTGGGACATAGGAATCTGGGGTTTAAACTTCCAGCCTCATAGGTACAGGTGGGGAGAGATAGAACAGTAGGAACCCATGGCAGAGACCCATAGAGACCAAAATGGTAAGGCGGCAGTCAGCAGGAACCAATTCCAGACTATGAACCCCCCCAAAACACAGAGAGAGAGAGAGAGCAGGAGAGCCGAAACCAGACAATATTGGCAACATAGTAAAGTTGCAAGTGGGACTGCTCAACACCCGATCCCTAAATAAACATGCCCATAATGTTCATGACCTCATCAAAGAGAAGGACCTTGATTTACTTTGTGAAACAGAAACCTGGCTGAAAGATCCTATCGGTCCAGTGTGTGAAAATGCGGTGCCAGAGGGTTACATAATAAATAACAAAAACAGAGAAAACGGTATAGGCGGAGGAGTTGCCATCATTGCCAGAGACACTTTGAAGCTATACAAGGCCGATTTTGTATGCTCGGGCTGTGAGGCAATCCAACTAAAACTTACATTTTCACCGAACGATAGTCTTAATATCATTACCCTCTATAGACCACCTTCTCTAATCTCTGATTTCGAAAACAAAGTCACTTCTCAAGCTGCTAAGCTTATCTCGACCAACACCTCCACACTGCTGGTAGGAGATATGAATAGATGGAGAGGGAACACCGAAGATAAGGAAGCAATACAGCTGGAGAAGTCCATGAAGAATCTGGGCTTCCCGGTAGTAAATAAAGAACCAACCACCCCCCAAGGGAATCAGTTAGATTGGATTTTTACCAATAACTTGAAGTGCCATAAAGTTGTTACTGAACCATGTATATGGTCGGATCATCATTTGGTCACTTTGGAAATAGAACTAAACACACCTTCCGCACGAATCAAAAATCCCCACATTAAAGTTTGGAGCAGAAATTTTAAAAATATAGGCCCTGAAATATTAAAACCACGCCTACAGAAGGTTGCTGAGTCCTTTCTGGAAAAGGAGGACTGTGAGAGCATGCTTAAGAAGTATAATACCCATATGCAAGCTCTGGTGGAGGAATATGCCCCTCTGAAACAGAAATTGGTGAGGGAAAACAACAACCACCGTACATGGTACAGCAGAGAGCTTAATAATCTTAAACAGGAGAAACGAACTAAAGAAAGGATATGGAGGCAAAATCCCAACCAAACTTATAAAGAAAATTGGAAAAGGGCTGATCACTGTTATAGGAAGGGGATTAAGGAGGCTAAAAAAAAGCTATTACAATAAAGAAATTGAAGCAGCATCCAACACTAATAGTAACATTTTTGACATACTTAAGGGGATGGAAAAACCCAGGGTGTTAAGACCACCACATACACCTACCAGAGAAGATTGTGATAAGGTGCAAGAAGCTTTTGCTAATAAGATCAAAAGGCCAGAAACAATATTATTACAGCCAGAACCGATAGCGACAGACCTGTCACCCAAGCCGCAGCTACTAATGCGGAAGCAAATGGGAGTTTTAAGTTCCTACCCATATCAGAGGACGATTTATGTAAGGTCCTAGCCAAGATGAAACCGACATTGTGTGCAGAGAATACTCTGCCTACCAAAATCATTTTGGAGCACAAAGAACTCTTCCTACCGGTTTTAACGGAGATAGTAAATGCATCTCTCAGTGACGGGGTGGTGCCTAAGGACATCAAGGAGGCAACTATTACCCCACTAGTTAAAAAAGCAGGATTGGACCCCAAAGATCCTGGGAACCTACGGCCCATAACTAACTCGAATTTTATTTTGAAGGTGCTAGATAAAGTGGCCTCAAACCAACTGCAAAAACATGTGGAGGACCTGAAGCTGTTGCACAATCAACAATCAGGTTTTAGGGCCTCCCATAGCACTGAATCTGCTATGCTGGACCTCCAGTCGCATATGTTGGGCCTGAGAGATAAAGGCAAAACAGGGATTCTCATGCTTCTCGATCTAAGCGCAGCCTTTGATTTGGTGGATCACCAGCTCCTTCAGGAGGCACTGGCCAACATTGTTGGTTGTTCCCCTAAGGCTTTGGCTTGGTTATCATCCTTTCTCAAAGATCGGAGTGCTAGAATACATTGTGGTGACAATTTCTCCAAAGCCGCTCCCATCCATTACGAAGTCCCGCAGGGAGCTAGCCTGTCACCTCTCTTGTTTAACCTATATCTGAGAAGCCTCTGCGAACTCCTGGAACACATCGGAGTTTTCTTTATAAATTACGCTGATGATACGCAGCTCATCTTTGAACTCACTGGTGATTACACCACTGATAGTGCTAAAATCTCAGAGGTTTATAACATCATAGACCACTGGATGCAACATCATTGGATGTGTTTAAATAATACCAAAACAGAGCTGCTGATTTTCGGCACGCGACAGGCCAGATGCAAACTAGGGAATGAATATAAGTCCTTTACCATCAAGGACGCTAACGTCCCGGTGTTGCCGCATGTTAAAACTCTCGGGATGATGGTAGAGGCCTCAGTGGGCGCAGAGGTACAGGTAAGATACCTGCAGAAAAACAACACCTACTATCTACGACTTCTGAGAGCAATAAGACCCTTCATTAATGAAGTCAATGCTGCGACAATCGCTAGGGCCATCATCCTGTAGCGACTTGACTATGGCAACGCTCTCCTGCTAGGAGCCACAAAAAGCGAGATTCAAAAGTGCCAAGTCATACAAAACGACGCAGTTCGCATAGTCAAAAACATAAATAATAGAGAACATGTGTCAACAGGGAGAAGAGCACTACACTGGCTAAGAGTGGAGGAGAGATTTAGGTTCAAGGCCATGACTATAATTCACAGATGCCTATATGGAGAGGCCCCTAGCTACTTCAAAAAACATTTCTCTTTCTATGCTCCTGGAAGATGTCTAAGATCAGCCGACAGGGGCACGCTGAACAGACCTGGGGCTAAGTCCGCACTTAGGCAAGGCAAATCTTTCCCGGTGAAAGCAGTAGACCTCTGGAACAAGTTGCCGATGGCATTACGGCTTGAAGCTAATTACCAGAGTTTTAGGAAATCGTTAAAAACCTCATTGTTTCAATGAGCATTAGAGTTTCGTTCCCTCGGTTTTCTACCTGTCTTAATGAGGTGTTTTGTGTTTCTGATCTTCTTGGTTTCCCGCGCCCTGATGCCTGCGGGCTACCGGCGCGTAATAAGCACACACATAACATAACAGCCATGTCTCGGTGATGGCGAGGAAGTCTAGGTTATCCCTCAGGATGAGGTCGGCAATCTCGGTGGCATGGCACCTAGGGATCTGGAGTTTATTAGAGCTCCTTTGATAGTCAGGCTAGTGGGAGCTACAGTTGTTGGTTGAGAAGCTAATTGGTCTTTAGGTTTCAAGTGCTGGACTGTGCAACTTTTAGTCTTAGGAAGGCGGTTGTTTACTGACTCTGCCTTTGCTGGCTTTAGGCCCCGCCGACTTTCAAGTGTCCTTTTTCCTATAGAGATGGGTAGGGAACTTCTGGGTGGCTCATATATTTTGGCTAGTCTAGCTCTGAGGCGAGTATTCCTAGAATCTGTTGAGCTGGGGTTACTCAGGATTCGGTGTATAGAGTCACCCATAGCTAGAGGCTGTTTAGTTGTTATGTTGTTGGGCAGGTCGGGGGTGACGCTGAGGGTGAGTTTCCAAGGGCCTGCGTGTGGCGTCTATGGACAAAGTGTGAGACTCAGTATAAGTAATGAGAAGCAAGTAGTATGGCTAATGACTTTAGTAAGCATGCTGAAACTTGGTAAATGAGTCACTTTAAGAGGATAGGTTCATATAAGGCAGTGGTGACCAGATTAGTGTGCAGGGTGTGTTTGTGACTAGGTGTAGATGCAGGCTAATGGACACATTTGAGAATACAAAGGTGATGGGCCTGGCAAGTAGTGTGGGCTAAATTCAGCATTTGCACAATAGTCTTATTAATTACTGATGCTTGTTAATCTGCTTAGAATAACATGCTGTGCATATAGTCTGACATCCAGTGGTAACCGCGGAGTATTGCATCTTGTCTTTCAAGAATCGAAAGGGGACGTCGACATGGGCGTGCCTGTAACACTATGCCTAACGTGACGTGTAGTGTACCCAAAATACCTCACGCCTCAAGGTTCCTCAGATTGTTTTTTTTCTGCAGTTTACTGGTCGCCTTATGCAGAGTTCAAGAGACATTGCGACATTGTTATATTTACCGACTTTTGGTCGTTTTATCTTCTCATTACTGTTCCTTACCTCGACGGCTATTTCCTGACCTGTGCTGAAGCCTTCTACTACAGACCTTCTATGGCAGTTGATCTGGTCGGCGCTGCCGACCACGTGGCTGGGCCTTCTGGCCAGCCTACACAGTAGGGAGGGTTGTGTCCATTTAGATTCTGTCCTTCATGAAAGGCAACATTCCCATGGAAAGACAAACACCTTAAGTGTAATAGGTGTCTTCCCCCTCAAACACAAAGAGGTGGCCTGTGCGGCTTGTAAGCTCCTGCATCCCAAGACCCTAAAGGAGCGCCGTGTTAAGCGGTGGGCAGCCTACGGAATGTCGCAGGCTGATATTAGTTCCCCCGCCACCACAGCCGCTGAGTGTGACGAAAGGCTTAGTGACAACCAGGGCTCCAATTCGGAGGCCATTGACCTCACGGCGGAACGCCCTTGCGAGTCCTGCTATGGGGACTGTATATCCCGGCGACAAGGACGCACATTTTTCCCACTCTAAACACACAACCCCCGGTCTGTCTTCGACGAAACAGTCGAAGCGTTCCATAGCGCCAATGGGCACACCGGATAGTTCGGCACTGCCCGCCGATCCTCATGATCAGCAGCCCTGCCCGCAACTACAGGTGCAGCATGCTTCTGGGCAGTCTAAATTAAAGGGCGCTACCACCAATGTTCACACGACCATCGAGAGCATCAGAAGGCGGCGCCGCACAAAGCCCCGTTTATGCCGAACACAACCACGCAACCGCCAGCCCAAACATTTTCCTGTGACACCAAGTATTACCAAAAGCACTGCTAAGATCGTTTCGGCAGCAAAACAAGGAGAACTGTTGAGGGACTCATCGAAACCTAAAGAGAGGCCTAAACACTCGTTGAAAACTAAAGTTAGGCCTAAGAACGCATCCAAAGACATGCCACAACCACCGGAACCTCAGACTTTTCAGAGAGCCCTGTGTCTTTCTTCAACGTTAAAAGAACAATCTCAGCGTTCTAGAGAAGGAGATCAGCTAGAAGAGCCTTTTCCACCCCTACTCTCCGCTGGTTCCTCATTATGGACCAGCGCGAAGTTTGAGGGGTGTATGAGAATAGGTTAGAGAGATTTGTGGAATTCTCAGGGAAGTTCACACCCAAAAGGCCGAGAGAGGAGAGCCCTTTTACTCCTGTAGCAAAATGTCAAGACTTTTGATTACTCTCAGGAGGAAGAGACTTATGATCTCACTGAAGATGAGATCCCTCTAGACCAATTCATTCAAGATGAATACCCCTTTGGGATCCTGTGAATGATCCCATTGACCCCACAGAGGGTTGGGAAGACGACCACGACCAGCCAGTCGACCTTCAGCCTTGGGCATCACCTAACCCAGACCCGGACACCCTGTGCATGGTTTACCCCCTACCACACCTGCTCGACAGGCCTCTACAGTTGATGATCAGATGGCGTTTAACGCTATCTTAAGGAGGGCATGGAACATTTCCAAATTGCCCCTAAGGAAGCTGTGCCAGAGGCTGATTTTGACAAGGACATCCTAAAGGATAAGCCACCTGCCAGCTAGGCTATTCTGTTGCTGAATTATTAAACGCTTGGCTCCTTCATTGTTGACACCTGCCTAAACCTGGGCTGTCAATCCCAGAGTCGAAAAATAGTTTTGCCCTTCCCCTTCTGATCCCCTCTTCATCAGGGGACATGCTACTCCAGATTCCCTGGTGGTAACTACAACCAAGAAGAGGGTGGGGGTCCCCCTGTTCACAGGGCAAGCACCCCCTGACAAGGAATGCAAAAGGTTATACGCACTAGGGAATAGAGTCACAACTGCTGCAGCATTCTCCACTAACATAGCTAACACCACCACATTGTTGGCTAGCTATTCAGATGTAAAATGGAACATGCTACAAGAGGGCCTTTAATAAGTCCCTGAACCGCTGCATGCTCGCCTGCTTTCCATTGTAACTGAGGGCAAACAGGTTAATCACAGTATTCTAAAAAATACTTTGGATGCTGCAGAAACAGCTGGCAGGACCTTGGCACAAACTACCCTACTGAAGAGGCACGCCTAGTTACGAAACTCTGGTTTCAAGCCAGAACCCCAAGCTTCATTGATAAATAAGCCGGTGGAGGAGACCAACTTATTCGGGAAAGCCGTTGACGAGGCGTTTCAAACAGCTAAGAAGGAACATGACACTCTCAAGACCCTGGATACAATCTTCCAGAGGCCTTCCCAAAGAAGAGGGGGTGGTTCTCGACGTTCCTTTCGTGGCCAATCTTGCTCACCTCACAACGAATATGGCTCTGGAAATAACTGATCCTCGCCTCAGGGAGCCAGCTACACTACCCTGTATCCCCCAAGAGGTCAACAACGTGGGAAAGGAAGGGGCCGGAATTCCACCCCTAGAGGCTACCCAGCCTCAGGTCATAAATGACCAGCAGGTCTGCGTCCCCTCCCATGCCTCCCCCGTTTGGGGGACGTCTAACATCATTTCTTCAAGCATGGGAGGGGATAACAGACCAGTAGGTACTCACGACCGTTTCCCACCGGTACTGCATAGAATTCTGCCGGACCCCCCAATTCAGACCTCCACGATCAAGACGCCTGGCGCAGGAACTCCTGCTCATCCTGCTGTAAGAGGTCAAGATCCTGCAGGAAAAGGGCGCCATAGAAGTCGTACCTCTTCTACAGGTAAACAAGGGTATTTATTCAATGTACTTCCTTGTACCCAAAAAGGATCTCACCATGCGCCCTGTGCTAGGCTTGCGCCCAGCAAACACATTTGTCAAACCTCAAAAGTTTCGTATGGTCACTCTGCAAGAAGTAATTCCCCTGCTCACACAGGGGTACTATATAGCAACATTGGACATGAAAGATGCATACTTTCATATTTCAATGTTGGGAGCGCACAGAAAATATTTCAGATTCATGATAGAGAACAAACACTATCAGTTCAAAGTACTACCCTTCGGCATTGCCTCAGCACCAAGGGTATTTACAAAGATACTGGCAGTGGCAGCAGCACACCTGCGCAAGATATCCATCCCAGTTTATCCTTACCTCGACGACTGGCTCATAACAGGGGAATCCTACGGAATATGCCTGTCAAACACTCAAAAGACGATAGACCTCTTATTCAGCCTGGGATTCCCCATCAACAAGAAGAAATCCAGCCTAGACCCCAGTCAAGTCGAGCAGTTCCTAGGGGCTCTAATTCGAACAAAGGACGGCCTTGTCTTCCCCTCCAACGAGAGGGTCCAAAACATGTTTCAAATCCCTCAATATGTAGCCAGTCGGGAGGTGACGGTACGCAAGGCTATGCGACTGTTGGGTATGATGGCGCCCTGCATTTACTTAGTTCCTCACGTGCAGTTGCTAAGGCGTCCAATTCAAGAGAGGCTCAACAGCCAGTGGTGTCAGGCCAGCGGACAATGGGACGATCTACTGGTTGTCTCGACAGCCCTTGTTCTCTCTCTGCAGTGGTGGTCGAGGTAAAACCTCTTGAAGGGAAAGTCCTACACCACCCCCGCAGTCAAAGCCACTCTCACTACAGACGCATCTCTCACGGGTTGGGGAGGGGCTCACCTGCTTCAGCAAACGGCGCACAGAGTCTTGTCCTCAGAAGTAGCATCCAGCCACATAAATCTGTTGGAGCTATTAGCGATATTCAAAGCTCTGAAAGCCTTTAAGACACAACTGCAAGGAAAGACGGTCCTGATCCTTACAGACAGCACCACGGCCATGTGCTATCTAAAAAAAACAAGGGGCACTCGCTCTCCAGGGCTGTCCAAACCGTCCCATAACATTTGGAAGTGGCCTCTCAAACACATGTTCCTGTTGTCACAACATGTTCCAGGGGAACTCAATCTTCTGGCAGACGTACTCAGCAGCGATTTCCCACTACCCATGGAGTACGAATGGCGATTACACGAAGACATCTCCAATGTTTTCGCAGAATTGGGGCTTCCCAGAGATCGACCTGTTTGCCACTCTGGAGAATGCACATGTCATGCAACCCAATATTTCCTTGATCGCTACAATCACAAAAAGGATACGCGTATATTAAGAAAAGGATACACAAAGGATCCGGGTCTTTCTTCTCAACCTTCAGTGACAAATCCTCAAGGAAGAATCCTTTCCACTGATTCCCCTCACTGCCTGAAGTAATATACAGCCAGAGTGAAGAATCAATTGAAAGGATGAATAACTATGCACAGCCTCCAATCTGTTACAAGAAAACAAATTGGTAAATAGCACTTCCACTGGGATATCCTAATTCGCCACTAAGTTCTGCACTAACCTTAATTGATTAGATGACTTGATGATGAAGAACCGTGATGCTCCAGATGAATCCAAAATAAAGAAAAACAACGACAAGGAAGGGAATGTTAGTAGGAAGCTAATCCCGAATGGAACAAGGGTCGAACTAGAGTCTGGATGGTGCAGTCTGGATAGCGTTCATTGTTCAATGCACAAAACAAAATCATTAATTCTCCAACATGGTAAGCTGTTAGGTTCTTACTTAAGTGCAGTAAATTAATCACCCTTGAAGATTTAATGAGTCCAAACTAATATACTCCAATGATGAAAACAGTATAAAATAGGAACTCAAAAACCCCACTGGGTTGTAAGGCAGTTTCACCCAATGGAGCAAAAAATAGCACTTCTGTACTTCTGGAAGTAAGTTGGAGGATTCTATAAGGAAATTAGTAATGACAAAGTCTCATACCTTTTAATAAACATAACCAGCCTCTGCGGTTGAAACAGCCCCAGGCTGTACCGCCGCGTAGAATGCTCTGCAGCTGGTAGTTCAAGGAGGGAAGCCAGAATCGTCCCGCGTATAAAGCCGCTGACAGGGGAATCCGATGTGGCCGGCCGGGAAGCCGCCTCTTCAATGAACGTGCTCTGTAAATGCACGCAGCCGGTAGAATCCTTCACGTGTAAAAGGTGAACACGAGGAGTTGCCGATGGAAGCTGGCTTGGCTGGTAGGGAAGCCGCCGTATGGAAATGGTGGAGTAGCAGATGAAAGCCGCTGGAATGAAGCGTCCGGAATGGCTGAAACAGAATACTCTGGGAAGATGAAGGAAAGCAGTTTGGGAGTAACCGAACAGTCCGCAAGGAAAAACTTCAATCAGAAGCACAGAGCGTTCTGAGGAAAGGACCCAAATACGTGCTCTAGACATGTGACTGATCATGTGAACCAACTCCGATTTCAATGTCGTTTGGCATGAAGCTTGGAGAACAGTCTCCATTTAGCATAGAACGGTTTGGCTGCCGTTCTAAAAGCGTAAGGATTCTTGCTGCTACCATGCCTCACAGGTGAGTGCATGACAGCTCAATGCCAAGATTACGCCTCCAGGTACCCTCAGAACTGTTCCAAGGGGAACAGTCTTTGGATCACATGGTCAGGGAAATTTGTTGATGCTTTTCCCCCGACTCCCCTACTCAACAAGATTGTGCACAAGATGCACCAGGAACCAGTCACAATGATATTGGTGGCCCCATTGTGGGCTTGCCAGCCCTGGTTCGCTCACCTGATGGAGATGACTCACACTCCCCCAGTGAAATTACCTTTTCCATACAACATGTTATCTCAGGACAGGGGAGAAACACTTCACCCATGCCCGCAAACTCTGAACTTAGCGGTCTGGCTCCTGAGGTCCTAGAGTTTCGGCACCTCCAACTCCCTCAGAGATGCATGGCCATACTTAGAGAGGCAAGGAAGCCTAACACCCGATATTGCTACTCCAGTAAGTGGAAGCACTTTGTCATCTGGTGCAAGTCAAAGAACATCAATCCCATTGACTGCTCTCCTACTCATATTGTATTGTACCTGACTCATTTGTTAGACTCAGGTTTGGTTTTTAACTCACTAAAGGTTCACTTAGCTGCTCTCTCAGCCTACACTACGTCACAACAAAAGGTGATGTGGTGGAAGATACCAATTATTAAGGCTTTCATGGAAGGAGTAAAAAGGATTCACGCCCCTCCCCCCCCCCCCATTTCTAACCAGGCTCCCGGATGGGACCTAAATGTGGTATTGACTAGATTTACGGGGTCTCCTTTCGAACACATGCATAAAGCAAGTCTTAAGGATCTTAACTACAAAACCGCCTTCTTAATAGCTATCACTTCCATAAGAAGAGTCAGTGAACTATAGGCCCTCTCAGTTCTAAACCTCTTTGTTACAGTTCACAGAGATAAGGTGGTTATGCGCACTCACCCTAGGTTTGCGCTTAGATTTATTTCAAAGTTCCATGTGAACCAGTCCATAGAACTGCCTACCTTCTTCCAGAACCCCTCCAACGTGGCGGAAAGAAGCCTGCACACACTAGATGTACGCATGGCAGTCATGTTTACCTGGAAAGAACTCGACCACTAAGAAAGACAAACCAGTTTTTTGTTTCAGTGGCAGCAGGTAGAGAGGGAGAATCTGTTTCCAAATCTACTATCTCAAGGTGGATTGTCAAATGCATCACACTCTGCTACACTCTTGCTAGGAGAGAACTGCCCTTCAAGCCTAGAGCACACTCTACTCGAGGCACAGGGACTTCCATAGCATTCAGTACATATGTTGCACATGTTTCCCTAGAGTCCATTTGCAAAGCGGCAACCTGGAGTTCTGTACACACCTTTACAAAACGCTATTGCCTAGACAATCACTCTAGGACTGATTCTCAGGTGGGACATGCAGTACTAAGACATCTTTTCACTACTGTTCAATCTCACAACCTACCTCCAACTCTGGGTACTGTTCGCTAGTTTATGCACAGCATGTGATTCTAAGCAGATTAACAAGCATCAGAAGACATGCATTACTTACCTTAAGAGCATTTCTGATGATTGTATCTGTTTAGATACACGTGTGCCCACCCTTCCTCCCGCTCGGATGGAAGGAACATAGAAGTCTACTGCTTTTCTCTTTTCTGTAATCACTCACGATGGTTGTAAGGCTCCCTCACGGCAGAAAAAATACAATCGCAGGGACCTCGACACGTGATGGATTTTGGGTTCACTACACGTCACATTAGGGATAGTGTTACGGGCACCCCCATGTCGACGTCCCCTTTCCATTCTCGAAAGACGAGATGCAATACTCTGCGGTTACCACTGGATGTCAGACTATATGCACAGCATGTGAATCTAAGCAGATACAATCATCAGTAATGCTTTTACGGTAAGTAATGCATGTCATACGGACTTACTATGCCTGTCGGTGGCCCCGTCCATCCGGCTGGTGATGTCCCCAGAACTTCTCGCTAGAGAACGGGCGTTGATTCTGCATCATGACCCGGAGTTTCTGAACCAGAGGGCATGGCTCCTGCAGCCCTAGAATTTGAAGGTTATGCTTTACCTGCAGAATGTAAGGACATCCTGGCCAGGGCCGGAGCCTCGTCAACGTTGAAGTGCTACGGCCATAAATGGAAACGCTTCTCTGTGTGGTGCTGGGCTCAAAAGATGACCCCTGTGTCACAACCCCGCAACCTCTACCCTACTTGGGTAAGATTAAAAAAAGGATGCTGGCCACCTTGCACTGGTGTATTTGAAAATGATAATTTCCACGCTGAATTTGGTTGGTATGGTTTTAAGTTTAATACAATGAAGACTCTTAGTGGTGGTGAGCCAACACGTGTTTCGAACCTCTAGTGTCTTTCTCAAGGCTATGTTTCGATTGGGTGGTTAGGGTCTGTATTCCCGGATGGGTTTCCCTTTCGGGTGGTGCTGGTCCTATATGTTCCCAGTCTTGGGTCTTGGATGGGCCTGTGCCTGTATTGTCAATTCTGTGTGCTGCGGTCGCTGTCCTGGAAATTATCCTTTCCAAATATACCTGTGCAAGGTAGCCAGTATCCTTTTTTTTTTGTTTTTGTTTTTTTTTTTAAAACTTTGTTTATTCGACTTGACAACACACAAAGACGCACAGGTCAGCAAATGCACATCGTGACATTAATTTGCGAAACACAGATACAGAGGTTTCACTGTACAATGCAGTATTAATAACACAGAACTTAACAGGCTTATAATAAAGATAGCATTACAATTCGAGTGGAAGAGAAAATACATCCCACACAGGTTCAATGAGGGGAGTGGGTCGGAGATGAAGCCTCCGAGTCTGAGGGACGGGCGGACAGGTAGTCACGGAATCTGCACCAGATATCCCTTGGCCTTGAGTGGGGGTGTTGTGTAGCCCCCCATGCCTCCTCAGTGTCGTGTGCCCAGGTAACTGCCCGGAGCCATTGTGCGTGCGTAGGTGCATAAGGGCGAAGCCAGCACAGTAGAATACCGCGGACTGCCAGCATCATACAGAAGCCTGCCAATTTCCTAGAATCGCGTTGCAGTCCTGGAAGGTCGTGAAAGAGGCATCGCATTGGGGAAGGGACTATGGTGCAGTCTAGTATGTCTGATATAGTGGAGCATATGTCCTGCCAGTACTGTGTCAGGTGTGGACAATCCCAGAGCATATGAATGTAATTAGCTTGGTCAGCGCCACATCTGGGACAATTAGGCGAGGTCTCATGAAACATACGATGCAGTTTAGTTGGTGTGTGATGATACCTGTGTAAAACCTTAAATTGTAGTAGTTTGAACCTGGAGTTGTACGAGACTTCGTGGGTTCGCGCACACATTCGGGCCCAGTGTGCGTCCGCGATCTGGACTCCTAGATCTTCCTCCCATTTAGCTCTGAGTTTAACAAAAGAGGGGGCGGCTCTGGTCTGCAGTAGATTATATAGTCTAGATATTTTCCCCCTGAAGGAATCGGAGTTGCAGAGTTCAGCTATTATAGGGTCATCTGGCGGAACTGTAGGAAATTCGGGGAATTTGGTCTTTAGATTTTTCCGAAGTGAGGAGAATTGTAACCATGCTGATGGTTTACGCCTAAGGTCAGGGGGGAGGTCCGACCACTCCAGGAAATTGCCAGGGACAAAGATATCCCGGATACTTAAAAAGCCTGCCCCCGTCCATCGGGCAACAATGGATTGGGGAATATACGGTACTGCAGGGAGAAAATTCCAGAGTGGGAGGTCCCCGTGAAAAGGATTAGGGGTTGCAACCACTGTCCATATTTTGCTAAGAGCAAGCGACGTGCTAATCACTGGGTCAGGGGAATCGGGATCCGGCGGGGCTGGTTTGAGAATGAGGGACCCAATCGTTCGCTCGCTAACCTTTAATTTTTCAAGCCCGACATGAGGAGGGGGGTTCGTTGTACTAAACCAGTAAGAGGCAAATTGGGATTGCGCAACCATCCAATATCTGAGAAAGTCGGGGGCATCGAACCCTCCCAGCTCCTTGGGAGCGGTGAGAGTATTCAGTTTGAGTCGGACTGCACCGGAGTGCCAGAGGAATTTGTTAGTAATACTGCGTAGTGTCTTAAAGAATCCATCACCCGGCCAGAGTGGAATGTTTGCAAAGCGGTATAGGAGTTGGGGCAGTACGACCATCTTTAATATTCCTATTCTACCAGCTAGGGAAATGGGGAGTCTGGTCCAACTTGCAGCTTTGGTAGTCAGAGTGGCTAGATAATTTTGATAGTTATCGTTGCGTAGTTTCTCAACTTGACGGGAGACCGATATTCCCAGGTAGGTGAAGGTGGATTGGGACCAAGTAAAACCCATCAGGTCAGAGGGTGGTGGTGTATTGTCAGTAAGTGGGAATAAGGTCGATTTAGAGCAGTTAACCTTAAGACCAGATATGTGCCCAAAGCGGGTAACGTCGTTTAGGATTGGAGCGAGGTTTATTTCTGGAGAACGGATGTAGAGCAAGGCATCGTCGGCGTATAAGGAGACAATATCAGCTTGTCCTGCTGAGCGTAGGCCTCTATGAGAGTGTGATTGGCGCATCATGTCAGCGAAGGGTTCAATTGCTATTGCAAAGATTAACGGGGAAAAGGGGCACCCCTGTCGCGTTCCTCTGGCTATCTGGAAAAGGGTGGAACATCTGTCTTCGGTGCGGACTCTTGCCACTGGGTTGGTGTAAAGTAGTCTGACCCAGGACCGAAAGTTGGGGCCAAACTTACATTTTTCCATGACTCGCCACAGATACTCCCAAGACACTGAGTCGAATGCCTTCTGCATGTCTAGAGTGGCCGCCACCGCCTGTGTTTTTGGATTAATCCTACTAACCACATTAAAAAATCGTCTAAGGTTTAGGGCTGTGGATCTACCCGGGACGAATCCCGCCTGATCGGGGTGTATGATATCAGGCATGAATGAGGCCAGGCGGTTAGCCAATAGTTTAGCAAATATTTTAACATCACAATTTATTAACGATAGGGGGCGGTATGAGCCACACTGGGTGGGAGGTTTACCAGGCTTGAGAAGGACTGTTATCATGGCCTCGCGGAGCGAGGGGGGAAGTGTGCCTTTTTCACATGCCTCCTCCCATAAAGCGAGTAATTGTGGGACCACAATAGATTTGTAACGCTTATAAAAGTCTATAGGCAGCCCATCCGGACCGTGGGCCTTCCCTGCAGCGAGTGCTTCGATGGCCTCAGTCAGTTCCTCAGAGGTGAAGGGTCTGTCTAGAGATACAGTAGCGTCGATGGAAAGGGCTGTGAGAGGGAGTCCTTCCAAATAGGAATCAATTTCTGAAACATGGGGCCCATCAACCTTCGAATATAGGGACGAATAGAATGTGAGAAACTGTGTTGATGTCATGCGGTGAAGTAGCTAACGTGCCGTCCGGTCTCTCTATCGCCGGAATGTTGGGGGCTCCAAACTCATGGCGAAGTAGCCTGGCCAACACACGGCCTGGTCGCTCCCCCTCCCCGTAACGTCTAACTGCCCGAGGGTCCTCAAGGAATTTAACTTCTCGCTCAGCAAGATTACGGAATCTTGCCAATTCATGACTCAGTGACGCCAGTGTGTCAGGGGAGTGATCGTTAGAGTATTGGGACTCAAGGCTAACAAGGGTCGACTCGCTGTCAGCGATATCTTCCCGGATGTTTTTTAGGATGCCACCCCCTTTAGACATGGCGATGCCCCTGATATAGGCTTTGAATGATTCCCAGAGGGTGGCTCTAGAGGGTACTGAATCTGTGTTGAGCTCAAACAACTCCTCAATGGATAACTCAAGCTCTGAGGCAAAGGTATGGTCTAGGAGGGCATGGGTTCTCATTTTCCATTGCTTTGATTTTCCAAGATCATGTCCCCAATTCAGGGAGATGACCACCGGGGAGTGATCGGATAGAGTTCTGGGAAGAATCGCCAGATTGGACAGGGACCTAATTAGTATGTCAGACAACAACCATCTATCTATCCTAGAGTGTGAGTCGTGGACTGAGGAATAGAAGGTATTAGTACGGGAGTCGGGGTACATTAAACGCCAAGCATCAACCACCGCCAGTCGGGGGAGAGTTGTAAGGATCGTGCAAGCTGCCCTTGAGAGCTGGCGGGGTCTGGAGCCTGATCTATCTAGGGTGACGTCTGGAATCGTGTTAAAATCGCCGCCCCATATTATTGGGATCTGAGGGTAACTCTCAAGGATCGAGGCTAGGTGAAGATAGAATTCCGGGTCGTCCACATTAGGCCCATATATATTCAAGATAGCTACCTCTTGATTCTGCAATTTACCGACAATAAGTACGTATCTACCACAGGGGTCCACCAGTGATTGGGAGCAGCTGAATTTAATGTTTCTGTGAATTAAAGTGAGGGTACCTCTGCTTTGCGTAGAATAAGCTGTGTAATACCTCTGGGGTCCCCACTGTCTAGCGAACCTTTCGCACTGTTCAGAGCATGCATGAGTTTCTTGTAAACATAGGATTTGTGTACCATGGCGTTCTGCGTAAAGTTGTATCTGCCGCATCTTTTTGTGGTTACCCAGACCCCTAACATTCCAGCTCATAAAGGTTAAGTTTCTATCCGCCATTAGTATGGAGGGGTCGTTTGGGTTTTTTTATATAAATTTGATATGGACCAGTCCATTGCGGGCTAAGCCCGCGTTCCATACTATCTATAATTCTGTGTTGCAATAGCGTATCATGTGTGGTCTCTCTTGTGGTTGCCAAGACTTTTTTAACATAACTGCCCTTCCCGCCCTTTCCCACCCACATCCCTCCCCTAACTTGAGGAATGAATCCCAAACCCATCCATAACAACAACAAACTTCTCGGCATCAGCGCCTGGGGGCCTGTTGGCTAACCGAGCAGTGGCGCAACGGACTGAAGAGGGTGAGGATAGTGTAAATACAGCCGGAGTCTCTAGTGTATTCAGTTTACAGTGTACACGTGCACGTTCACGGTCCCGACACGAGGGGGCCGCCACAACATGTTGATGCATCACCATAGGCGCCAGGCAGAACCCCCCGTAGTCACAACCTTCCCGGCCCCTGCAAAACGGCAGGAGGCCCGTGTGTATTTGGGGTCTGAAAACACCCATAGGGTATCAATAACCCAACCAAGGGGTCAAAGCCTAAAGGATCAATATTATAAAAAAAACAAAACAAACATTCGATACCTTTTTGGATAGCCACAACCAACGTGAGTAAGGCTAAATACTGTCCAACTCAACCTGGACCCACTTCTTAGGTAACATTACGGACTAAATAGCGGTGACTAGTGATCAGCCAGGAGAGTGTTCATCAAGGAATTTAGAAGCTTCCTCTGGGATCGTGAAAAAAAAGGTCTTGTTGGAGTGTTCAATGCGCAATTTTGCAGGGAACAGTATGGAGTACTTGACTCCCAAGTCTCGGAGTCTCTTTTTCACAGCCGCAAACTTTTGGCGTTCCCGTTGCACCGCCACAGAGTAGTCTGGATATATGTGGATTCTGGCTGCTCCAAGTATAAGTTCACCCTTGATCCTGGCCGCTCGAAGGAGTGCATCACGGTCCCGAAAGTTTAAGATCCTGGCTATAATGGGCCGAGGGGGTGCGCCTGGTCTGGGTTTCGCGGTTAGGGATCAGTGTGCTCTCTCGATAGCAAACTGTGGGGAGAGTTTAGGGGAATCCAGGAGTGTCATAAGGATCCTTTCGATGTAGTCTTCCATGGGTTCTGTAATATTGTCCTCCGGTATTCCGACAATGCGCAGATTATTTCGCCTCGATCGGGATTCGAGGTCATCATTCTTCTTCTCTACCACCGATACTCGGTTGGTGAGCGTAGAGACCGCAGCGCGTAAAGAGCCCAGGTCATCCTCCGCAGCCCCCAGTCGAGTCTCGACCTCCGCGACTCGCCCATCTGTTTTCTCAATGTGGGCTTTTATGGAGGAGATGGTCCCATTCATGTCATCTAGTTTAGTGTGAAGTGTAGTAAAGCCATCACGTATGTATTCAAGCATCTTCTGTGAGTCGTCGGAAGTTGATGGGGCAGAGACGGGCAAAAGATCCTCAGGGTCATCTGGGGGAGGTTTGGACGGCGTTTTTGTGAACATGTTCAACGAACTTTGTTTTTTCCCAGTGCCGGCTCCTTTTGTCATGCTGGAGGCTGGGTCGGGGGACCAGGATCCTGGAGGAAAGCAGATAAATTAAGACAGTGGAGTTCAGGGGTATCCGGGTGGCAGGCGTGTGGCTCCTGTGTCAGTGGGTCAGTGTCCATGCACGTGGAAATGCAGCTGTCGGTGCCGCGGCCCCGGGACCGGGAACGTGTAAAGCAGGCCCAAAAGTTCAGGACCGGGTTCTCCTCACCTCCAGCGCCCGTGTGTTAAGTATGGTAGGTATGGAGTACGGTGCTGTCCCAGGCTCACAGGGCAGGCCAGCTGGGTGAGGCGTGGGGGTAAATTTGGATTAAGGGCAGTGATTATGTTGCATTCGCTACCTCCCAGCAGGTTCTGTCATATAAAAGGAGGGAGGGAGGGCTCCTCAGCCGACGTGATTAGTTGGTATGGGGGGGGGGGGGCAATCCCCCGGATCGACGGAGGTACTGTCCCGCCTGGGCACCCCGCGGCCTCCCCAACTCAAGGGCGCTCTCTCCGGCGCACCTGGAGGAGTCCCGTGCACTGTAGGGTGTATTGGGGCTGAAGAGGGAAACCACAGACCCCAGCGGGGCCCCCTCCCAGGGCGCCGCGGCGACAGCGACGGGGGGGCAACAACCCCGCCGCAACTCCAACAGGATTCCACAGATTAGGGGGGAGGGAGATCCAGGCAACAGCCGCGGGGGCCAACCCAGGGGGGGGGATGTCCATCCGCCCTCGGCAAGCGAGCTCCTCACCTCGTCGGGATCCCCTCTGGAGCACTCCGTCAGGGGGGTATGTGTGCCGGCAAGGTGGTCACGGCGGTTCCAGCGGCGCCGGGGCGTTCAGTCCAGAGCGGAGGGACCCGCGAATCCCGGGCCCCCGTCGTCGGCACGCAGTGGCGTAGGGCGATCCTCAGGCTGTCGGCCGGTCCGGTGGGCAGCACGGTACTCCGCTCGCCACTGGAGTCCTGCTGCCCCTCCCCCACGTAGGCCGCCCACGCCGGGGCGCCGGGTGGCAGCGTGAGTCGGCGATCCCCGGAACCCCGTACGGGACGGGATAGGCGTCCCCGGCGCCGCGTCTCCCACAGCGATAGCGCGGCTTGCAGAAGGTCTCCGAGCCCCAGAGTCGGGATGGTCGCAGGGGGCAGGTTTACGTCGCGGCTACAGCAGTATGAACCGGCACAGCTGTATTTTGGAGGATAAATCTGCGGATACGTGCCCTCGTAGTCCGGAGCTTCAGACTCAGGCGGCCATCTTGTTTCGGCGCAACAGCGCCCCCCCCCCCCCCCCCCCAGTATCCTTTTTCTAATCTTACCTAAGAGGTGTGGGCTTCACCTCCACCAAGCTGTGACATTGCACATATAACTACGGTAGCACGAGAGTTTAGCGCAGGTTTACAACATGGCCCGCCAACCTTTCTTCTTCTACCCTACTTGATTTCCTTGGCCAAGGCGGGATTGGCTCACGCCTCTTATCAAGGTCCATCTTGCCGCCATATCCCACTACACCAGATCTCCGGGAAAACCTTTGCTGTGGATGCACAGACTCGTCAAGGTGCTCTGCAGGACTTTTCCACCGCTAAAGGGTCCTGCCCCGGTTTGGGAGCTACTAAGCTAATGGAAGCTCCTTTTGAGCCTATTTATCAAGTCCCGCTCCAGTTTCTCTTGTGGAAGACGGCCATCCACATCAGCCAGGCAGGTCAGCCTTGCTTGTCTTTCCACTCTTGAAGGTTGGTACTGCGTACACACCCCTCCTTTATGCCAAAGGTACTGTCAGAATTCCACTTCAACAAACCTTTGGTGTTACTGGTCGTCTTCCCGAATCCGTCACCGCCAGCGGAGAGGGCCTTGCATTCGCTGGACGTCATTCATGCCTTGAAGTTCTTTGTGGCATGTACGAAGAATTTTCAGAAGACGTCTCCGTTGTTCATCAACTTTGGACCTGTAAATCACAGAAAGGCCTTATCGAAGGCTTTCATCTGGCTGCATCATGCACTGTTATCGGCCGGCTAGCAGTCGGCTGCCAGGCCGGCTGAGAGCTCACTCCACCAGAACCATTGGGGCAACAACATTTCTCTCCGGTGTGCCCCTGTTCGACATCTGCTGGGCTGCTACGTGGAGGTCCATGCACACCTTCACAAGGTTTTACTGCCTCAACAGGGTTTCCAGGGACTAGTCCCGGGTCGTCCAACCGGTTCTACGCAACCTGCTTGTTTGAAGTGAGTCTGTTCCAGAGCTGAGTGTTGGTTGCTTCTGTTGAGCCTTGCCACCACCTGCGGGTGTGTATATGTACTGCTGTGTAATCGTTATTCATGAGCATGTGAATCCATGCCAGACCCCATACTGGAGAATATGTAAGTTACTTACCTGTAACTATTGTTCTCCAGCATGGTTATGGCATTGGTTCACATGTGAACCCTCCCTCGTTCCCCTCTGTGGCTCTTCTTGGTTCATACTGCCACTTTATGTGCTTACCAAATCTGAAGATGGCCAGCAAGGGGTAAAGCTTAGGGGGAGGACTGTAATTGAATGAGGCAGTATGACCTAGAGGACAGTGATTGGTTTAGAGGAGAAATACAGTATTAAAGTGAAACTGTTTTTTCTTTTAACGAGGATTCCCAGCCTGACGAGGAATATTCATGAGCATGTGAATCCATGCCAGACCCATGCTGGAGAACAATAGTTACAGGTAAGTAACTAAGACCTTGTTTTTGAGTAGCTGTGGCCACCCTCATGGTGCAGTGGAAAAATCATACTGCAAGGCTCCCCTCAACTGCATGCATAATCTTGGTCCGGTATGGATGTAAGAGAATGTGTCCTCTCACGCTACATGTACCTCCCACCCTCATCTACTATATTGGGTGTGTAACTCTGAACAATTGTTTTAAAATTAATAGGTTTTGGCTTTATAAAAGGTGCTGCAGCTAAGTTCACCTAAGAACAATATTTTCCCTTTAAAAGTAGGGAAGCGTTACATGAGTTTTGATATGTCAGGTGCACATTTTATTCTCTGTCACAAAGCTGACGTGCTGCAACTCACTTGATTCAGTGTTACAGCTTCCCAATAAGTTATACATTCTTCTTGTTCCGAACAAAATGGTAAGCTATTTATTTTTTTGTGTGAAAGAATCAGATAATTTTGGATTTTAATGTCTGTATTTTGTTTTTATTTAAAACAGCAATTTTGTATTTGGCTGGATAGTAGTTCACCGGAGCAAACTGTGCCATATATTTGGACTGAAGAAAAACCAGCAAGTAAGTTTAAAAAGAAATCTTTCTGAACCCCATTTGTACATGCCAAAATATGCTTCCATATATTTCAACAATTGTCAACAGTCCCATGTCAAAGACAGAAAATGTGTGCTTGCCACCAGCCATTGGCTAGTGACAATTATTTCTTGACGAATAAGAAATGGTGTGCATTGTGCATATCGCAAGCTAGTATTCATGGCATTGGGTGTCTGACTTTATGCTTTGCTAGTAGCTTGCAAAATGAAATTTAACACAAATATTTCTCACACATTTATCAAAAATAGATTATACCTGTACTAAGACTATTCAATAAAGACGAAATATAATCTGTACTGTACTTCTGACTTATCTGTACCCTTTTACATGAAATCAGTAACTTGATTTTGGGTGGTGTAGTCTATTAATGTTTTTCTAAATCTGTGCCTGCCCAACTGTTCAGATTGACCACGGGCAAGTTGTTAGAAGCCCAGTAAGCTGCGTCCACCTTGCTTGCCTTTGGTCAGACCTCTTGGCACAAGATTAGCTGGTATCGCTGAGGAAGGGAACTAAGATCCAGCAACGACCTACAAATAGAGGCAAAACACTACAAAAAAAGGAAATTCGGTGGAACAGCGTTCTCCCATTTAATTGCTAACATCTGAAACAACATGCCCAAAGAAATTAGAATCACAGAAGACATCACCTTCAGGAAACTGCTCAAAACCTGGCTATTCGGCAGGCAATGACAACCTTGAAGGGACACTAGCAACACCACAACAACTAGAGAGGAGACGAGATGGGTCAAAGAACCACAAACAAGAACCTGGCTAGAATACCGTCCAGCACAAAGCCGCGCCAGAGGCTCCAACAAACTGACTGACTTACTGACCCAAGTCTTCTAGATTTCCCAAAGGTTTAAATATCTTTTCTTGGTAAAACTACGGTTTCCAAGAGCAGTGAAGTGAAATTGACTTTACTTAAATTTGGAACTTTCTAGACCCAGCACATACTATCTTACAATAGGGTGCTGGAGGGGTTACTTAGTTTGCCCTTTGTCTAGTTTCTCATGTAACATTTTTGTTACCCATTCTACAATTAATGGCTGGTGGGAGTGGTTTACTTTTTACTACCAATGCATGTTCTCCAGTATGGGGTCTAGCATGGATTCACATGCTCATGAATATTCCTCGTCGTCAGGCTTGGCATTATCGGTAAAGAGAAAATCAGTTTGTTTCACTTCTGAACTGTCTTTCTCCTAATAACCATACACTGGTCTCTGGGTCATACTGCCCCCAGCCAATGACTGCCCTCTACCTAAGCCCCTTCTCTGGCAGCCATCTTCCGATTTTTACTGCACTTTCAAGTGTTGGGACTCCTTGTGCTTAGCTCTCGAGCTCTTACTGCGTTTTGCGATTTATTTCTAAGAGAGAGAGATCGTGCTGCGCACCGACCGACGCAAGCGCCTCAACGAGTGGCTGCAGGCCAAGGCCCCTGCTCTGGGTGCATCCCGGCAGCATGCCTCCCCTGCCTAGAAGAAGAAAGCTGAGCGGTCTTCTAACACCTTTGAGGGTGCCCCTCCCGCAGGGGCCCAACATAAGGCCAAGCCCTGCAAGTCCACTGCCGCCTGAAGCACCTACGACCGTGAGCCAACGCTCTGGTTCTTCGAAGAAGAGGAAGTCGGAACACCCGGGTAAGCTTCTGGAGAAGCCCCAAACCGGCCGGACAGAGAAGTCCCATGGGGGGAGCGGGGCCCCGGCCCCTTCCCCCTCCCCCAAGGTGAAGGCCGCAGACGCAGCCAAGACCGCAAAGGCGCAGGTGCATCATACGAAGAACCACACTGCCATTGAAGTGATAGCGGTGCCCCTCGCGAAGGCCGCCGGCGCGAATTCACAGAGCAGGGCCCTGAAGGCCGAGGGTATCCCTGCCTGGCAGGAGGGAGTCCTCTTTCAAGTCCATCGAGACGACTCAGGAGAAGGTGCTGCCCATCATTTCACTGAAACCGTCTCCCTTGGTCGCAGAGAAGGGGGGGGGCACGGACATTTCCTCAGAGGAAGAGCTCACCAGCCTCCCGAGCCTCGAGGAGGGGAGATGCGTCGAGAGCAGGCCCTACGGGGGCGATCCCGACAAGGAAACCGACGAGGAGAAACAGGGCGTGGACCAGCCTAGCCTGCAAACGCCCCTTTGCCTCCACCCCAGCAGCCTCCGGGGGATATCTCGGTGGACTTTCTTGCGGCCCTGCATACCCTGTGCTTGGAAATCCGGACAAGGATGCCTCTTGCGCTGGAGGACCTGCGGCACCGGGTCCATCGGAGGAGCCGCCATCCAAGAGGAGATCTTCACCGCCCGACGAGATTGGCTAATTTCACGCTATGATCTCCAGGGCCTCGGAGCTCTTCCAGCTCGTCCCAGAGGAGAAGAAGAAAGAGGGTTTCCTTTACAAGCGCCGGGAGGCGAAGAGGAAGACTGCTTTTGATCCCGTTATTGGATGACATTTGGGACGAGGGGTTGTCCCTCATGAAGAACCCTTCATCGGCTCCAGCGAAGAGGGATCGATACGAGAAGAAATCGAGTGCCGGACTCTGTGCCCAAGTGCCTACGGTCCCAGCCGTCTCCAGACTCTGTGGTTTCGGCGGCAGCGGGCACGAAGAAGTCTTCGGGCTCATCCTCGTCAGCGGTCTCTCCCCCCGCCCCCAGACGGTGAGGGGAAGAAGTTGGATACCATCGAACAAAGAGTGATCACGTCGGCAGTGACGACCATCAAGGCTGCTAACGGCCTCACCATTGTGGCGTGTTACAACAGGGAACTTTGGTTCAAGATGGCCCCCCTCCTGGTCTTCCTTCCCGACGACAAGGGGGCTGAGGCGTTGGAGATTCTACAGGAAGGCGAGGTGGCTTCGGACCACACCATTACAGTGGCCACGGACATTGCCGACACGGGATTACGTCAAATGGGCAACAGCGTCTGCCCTCGTCTGCAAGGCTGGCTGAGGGCCACTAATTTCCGCCAGGATGTTCAGTCGAAGGTGTTGGACATGCCCTTTGGCGGCTACAATTTGTTTGGAAAGACTGTGGACGAGTCCCAAAGTTCTTCTAAAGGATTCGGAGGAGGTGCCTCGTCCTACCGTCAGCCCTCCCGCTCCTCGGCCCAGAGATCTACAGGGGCCGCGCCAAGTCTGGAAGCAGACGTCGTCAGCCAGGCCCCCAAGGTGAAGCTTCGACGGTGAAACAAGATTGAACTGGCCGTGGAGTCGGGCCCGCACCCGTGCACCCCAGTGGGAGGCCGGCTGGCGAACTTCATCAGCGCGTGGAAGACCATCTCCACTGATCGTTGGGTGCTGGGCGCTCTCGCCCACGGACACACCATAGAGTTCCAACTGAAGTGTCCGTGGATACCACCAGTGACCCGTCGGGAGAACCACGTCCCTCAGCTGCTGCTGGAGGTACGGGCCATGTTAAAGCTCGTCCCAAAGAGGCTCTGGAGTGTAATCTCATTATTTCCTCGTCAGAAAGAAGACCGGCGGTTGGAGGCCCATTCTGGACCTCCGCCATCTGAACAAGTACATCAAGTCCCAAATGTTTCGGATGGTGACGCTTCAGCACGTGCTAGAACAGATGGAATAGGGGGATTTTCTCTCGTCGCTGGACTTGGAAGATGCCGATTTTCACATCCCGCTACACAAGGGACACCGCAAGTACCTACGCTTTGTGATTCAAGGACAACATTACCAGTTCAAGGCCCTTCCCTTCAGGTTGAAGTCGGCGCCCCGAGTGTTCACCAAGTGCCTGGCCCCGGTAGCAGCGCAGCTGTTTCTACGAGGGATCCACGTGTACCCGTACCTGGACGACTGGCTCATCCGGGTGAACTCAAAGGACATTGCTGTCGCCCACACGAAGAAGACTGTCCAACTCCTGATGGACCCGGGGTTTCCTATAAACTTTGCAAAGTCCTGCTTGACTCCATCGCAGGACGCACTGTTTCTGGGAGCCCGACTCAATATAGTGTTGTGCCTGGCGTCTCCGTCGGAGGAGAGGATCGTGGCCATCCGGGGCAAGGTACAACGGCTATTGGCCCTGAGGGTCGCGAGGGTGAGGTCCATCGAGTCCCTACTCAGCATGATGTAGTTATGCATATACCGCATTCGGCTGTGCAGGCTACAGATGCGTCCGCTGCAGCAGTTCCTCGACGGCCGTTGGATACAAGTGGTGGCGAGCTTTGAGGACAAGTTCACACTTGACAAGAGTTTTCCGTCGAGCTATACGGTGGTGGGTGTGCGCGCACTCATCTATCCGCAGGCGCGGCTTTCCAGACCCCACCTCATCAGGAGACGGTCACGACGGACGCCTCCCTGGAAGGATGGGGAGCGCACTCCGGCATGCAAGAGACCTGTGGCTACCGGAGGAGAAGTCGTTGCACATCGTGTTGGAGCTGCGGGCAGTGTTTTGGGCCCTTAAGTCCTTCCTTCTGTCCCTTAAGGGCAAGGTGGTACGGGTGTTCACGGACAACACCACCACAATGTTTTACATCCGGAAGCAGGGATAACCATATCCCCGGCGCTCTCCAAAGAGGCGCAGGACCTTTGGCACAGGGTCATAGCCCAGGGGATGTTCCTCATCCCATTTCATCTAGCAGGAGTAAAGAACACCATCGCCGACTTTCTCAGCAGGGATCTGCACTCTTGCCATGAGTGGGAACTTCGGTAGGACCAAGTGGATCACCTGTTCCGCAGAGGGGGCAATCCCCAGATAGATCTGTTTGCGATGGCGAGTGTTAGGGAGAATTATCTGTAAGGCTAATTTCCCAAACCTAGTGAGTCCCCCAGCAGCTTTGCTGGATTTTTGGGGTTTATTTTTTTCTCTCCTGCTAAGAGTGAGATTCTTTTTGCTCCCACTCTTAGACATAATTTGAGGTGTTCCTTTAACTTTCCATGTGTTTTATGGGCTATAGGGTCTTTTACTCCATAGGGTCTCATGTGTTTTTTTAGGTGGGTTACACAGCACCCTCTGTGCCGTAACCCAGGGGTGTCGTAGCGACCCCCCAACATAGACTCCATACCCTGGGACTGACTGTCTCCCAGGGCATGTAAACTCACCATTGGCTTTGCTAGTCCCAAATTATGAACAGAAACCAGTACAAACCATCATACTGTGGACGTACTGGTTGGGGCAATTCGATTGCCCCGGGGTCTGTTGTTCGAGGGGGCACGTCTCTGTCCCCCCTGATCGAGTTTTGGCTGGTGGCAGTGGATACTACTTTTTATATTCGACCGCAAATATATCTCTATGGGATTTTCCCATTGTTCGAGGCTACCAACTTTAATTATTTAATTCTTATAGCCTCGAACATACCGCCGGTTTATTTATTTAATATTAATTCGGCAGTTGGTATTTTTTGCCAGAACGCGATTCTAAAATGGCGTTTGTGTTCTCTTCTGTGACTCCAACCCAAGTCGAGCCCTTTATTCCACTTTTTGGCAGGCTTCTCCACAGAAGCCTCCAAAAGTGGTGCCACTCTGTCTGGGTCTACAGGATGTGTGGGAGGGGGGGGTTTAGGCACCCTGGACTGAGTTAACTTGGTAACTCAAGTCGCACTCTTGTGTGATTGGCCCAGGCCGGCTCACCACTTAGCATGTTTGATTGACAGCTAGGCTGAGTGAATGGGGGTATGGTGCATAAAAGCAGGGCTTTGGGGACTGGAACTTCAGAAGTCGCACAGGACCTAAGAATCCGAGGAGGGAGAAGCTGAGCCGGCCTGCAACGACGACACCACCGGTGGAGCCCTGCTGAGCCGTCTCACCACTTTTCCCCAACGACAGAGGAGATCTCCAGCCCGGAGAGTCTTCTTCCTTCGACTGGTGGGGATAACCAGTCTACCTTCTTTTCGCCTTCCTGGAGCATCTCGTGGCCGCCTTGCCTGTGCCAAGCACCCCGGCAACCGGGATACCACCTTTTCACCACTACTGCGAACCGAAAGGGTAGTAACTTTGTACCGGAGAACTCCGTGGCTGGTTTCTTCCCTGGCAGTGCAACGACCTTCATTTTTCCTCCACGACGAGATCTTCTCTTCCTCTGGACGATGCTGCGACTTGCACCCGCTGCCAGGAACAACTGCCCCCGCTGGAGGATCCTCTCCATTTACGGTACCGTGTTCCGCCTGGCTTCCCTTGCAACCGATTGAACAGGTTGTATTAAATCCTTGTCTCTCGAACCTGGGTTAGCCTGGGACACCTTGGCTGACTTTTCTGAACTGAACTAAACCTTTTTCGAACTACCTCTACAAACTTCGAAGACTCTGTATAACTGTCTGATCTTGGGCACCTTCCGCCTGGCTCCCTTGAAAGTGGGCCTGGCACCTAAACTTCCTCGCTCACCAGTAGACTGTGCCTTCCTAACTTGCTGTGGTTCTTTAAAAACTGTTTAGTGTGTATGCTTCCATAATTCTGCTTTTCCCTCCCTTATTATTTAACTTGTTGGAGTGCCATCGAACGTTAAGCGGTCACCTCTGTCTGGAAATAAGTGGTGTTAACTAAGACTTGTCCAACAAGTAATCAGGGATGTACATATGATAATAGTGATTGTGTTTTGAACTTATCTTACCAATTTAGTGCTAGTGTGTTTTATAAGTGTGTGTTAAATAAATAATTATATACTTTTACACCCAAGCTCTGGTCAGTGTTTGCTTGTGCTACTGTATTTCTGTACCTATTTTATATGCTCTGTATACTGCCTAACTCTTATTGAGGGAAGTCTGACTGCTCAGCCACAGCTACCAAGTGAATCTGTGTGGTACAGACTGCTACCAAGTGGGTTTACTGCCAAACACCTGTAGTCTTAAATCTTTTGCAGTGGTCCCTAAGGGAACTGCACAGGTTTCTGCCTAACAGCGACGGAACACCAAGTGCCGGAGGTTCGCCAGCAGGTTTCCCCAGCAGGGATCATGGGGGACGCATTCTCTTTCCCCTGGGACGGCCTGTTTCTGTATGTGTTCCCTCCGTTGACGTTGCTGCTTCGACTGGTCAATCAACTCAGACGGTCCTGGTGCAGGATGATCCTCGTCTCAACGGCGTGGCCGAGACAGATATGGTACCCGGACCTTCTGGACATGTCAGCGTCCCCTCCAGTCAAGCTTCCGGCGGACGCAGGTCTTCTTGCAAGGGAGGGAGAGGGAGGCGCGATTCTGCACCATGACCCAGGATCGCTGAACCTGAAGGCCTGGCTCCTGCAGCACTAGAGTTTGGGGGCTATGATCTTTCAGCGGATTGCAAGGAGGTGCTTGCCAATGCCGGAGCTTCATCTACTCTCATATGCTACGGCCACAAGTGGAAGAGGTTCACCGTTTGGTGCCGTACTCAGAATTTCGGCCCTCTACAAGTCACTGATCCGCAGGTGCTTCCATATTTGTTGTCGTTAGCCAAGGCAGGACTGGCCCATGTTTCGTTCAAAGTACATTTGGCGGCTATTTCCTGCTACATCAGATCTCCTGGACGATCATAGGAGTTTGTCAAAGAACTATTTCACTCGTACTCGCCGGTGAAGGCTCCGGTCCCGCATGGGAGCTCAATGTGGTGCTTACTAGGCTCATGGGTCTGCCATTCGAGCCTATGCATTCGGCGCCACTGAAATTTTTGTTGTGGAAAACAGCGTTTCTTGTGGCAATCACCTCCTCACGACGAGTGGGAGAGATCCAGGCCCTCTCCTGTAAACCACCATATTTGACATTCCACGAGACAAGGGTGGTGCTACTGACACACCCCTCCATCATGCCCAAGGTGCCGTCAGACTTTCATCTAAACGACCTCTCGATGTTACCTGTATTCTTCCTGACACCTTTGTCGCCTGCTGAGTGGACTTTACACTTGCTGGATGTGGCTAGAGCGCTGACGTTCTATGTGGACCGCACAAAGAGTTTTCGGAAGATGTTGCAACTTTTTGTGAACTTTGGCCCTGTGAACCATGGCAAGGCCCTCTCCAAGGCTTCCATTTCCAGGTGCCTCTCGGCTGCATCACCCATTGTCACCGGTTGGCAAACCGACAGTTGCCTGGCTGTCTGAGAGCCCATTCGACCAGAGCGATCGCTGCAACTACAGCGTTCCTGTTGGTGTGCCCCTGCTTGACATCTGCAGGGTTGCTACGTGGAGGTCGGCGCACACCGTCATGAAGTTCTACTGCGTCGACAGGGATTCCAGGGAGGAGTCCAGAGTCGGCCAAGCAGTGCTGCACAACCTGTTCTCTCAAAGGTGAGCCTGGTGAGGAGGTAAGATATGCTTAATGTTGAGATGTTTAATATTGAGCCTTGCCACCTTCCGTGATTGTGCATGTCTGTACTGCTATGTATTCTTTATTCATGAACATGTGCATCCATGCCAGACCCCATGCTGGAGAAGGAACAAGTTTCTTACCTGTAAATGTTGTTCTCCAGCATGGGTCTGGCATGGATTCACATGCAAACCCTCCCGCCTACCCCTCTGCGGCTCTTCTCTTGGTCCTACTGCCACTTTACGTGCTACCAAATCTGAAGATGGCTGCCAGAGGAGGGGCTTAGGTAGAGGGCAGTCATTGGCTGGGGGCAGTAGGACCCAGAGACCAGTGATTGGTTATTGAAGTGAAACTGAAACTGATTTTTTCTTTAGAAGATTCTCAGGAAGAGGAACACCAGATTGAGTGCATCACTTTTAAGTCGGACCAGAGCTCCAGGAAGATTCTCCGGACTCCCAGGAAGTAGGACTGACCTAGGCTGAGCCACCTCAACAGAGTCCTGGATCCCAGAAGCAAGGAAAGTCAATCTCGACAGCCGAGAACCGCGGTGGTGCTATTTGTTAGAGACGCGAGGAGGTGAAACCGCAAAGTGCAGTTTATCTGAAGTTTGCCCAGTGCGCCAGCTACCTTTTATTAGTCTTGGTGGAGTCCTCGGATTTCCTCTGCCTTATCCCCACGATTGAGGCCCAGGAACACAGGATCTGCAGACCTACACAGGAACAGAAGTGCAGATGGATCCAGTTTTCTTCTACCCAAAGGTACTGTAAACCTAAGAGGACTTACCTCTTGTTGTGTAGCCCTACTTGTTCTCAGTTGAGGCTTGTCTTGGTTGCCATTGCAGAGTTGCTTGCAGCTTTGCTCCTCACATGCCTTCCAGCTTGTGGCCCTTCAATTGATCTTATTTCTACAAACTTTTCTAAAAACTTTGCAAGACTTTTACTTACCTACCAGACGATTTGCAGCACCCCTAGACTTTTCTCAACTAACTTTGGCTGGCCTGGCTCCCTGAGAGACTCTTCTGACCTTGTTCCTGTACCTTTCGCCCAGGAAAGGGTTAATTTACTTTGCATTTTAAAAGTACTTACCAGTTTATGTAGTATTTGTTAACCTTTGTTTTATACCCATATCTAAACCTTTTGCACCAAACTCGGTATTGCTCTAAATGTGCCGGTGATAAATCAATGTCCACTGTGTCCTAACTATTTGTCACCTGAGGGTATAGGAAGTGTCTGTGTGCACTTCCCAATGGGTATCATCTGATTTAGAGAAACTAAGACCGTTTTGAAGTATATTTAAGCGTTACATGTGTTTTGCTCCCTTCTGAAGAAGGCTTATATAACTGACTGTTAAATTAATAAATAATTGTTTAATCAAGAAACCCTAAGAGTAAGTGTTTATTTGGATAACTGTCACTATGAAAACCTCTGTGTTACAACCCTACAGCTCACATTGACAGCTCTTGAGATGAGCCTGGCTGCTCAACCACTCTACCAACTTGAGTAGTACATGCTTACACCAAAGGTTGGGTTAACCATTGCCAAGAGGACAAGGCTGGTGCAGTCTCCCACAGGGTACTGCATACACTCTTGCATAACAGCTTTTAAATGGAGTGGCTGAAGACAGACCTAATTGACATTTTTATTACACCAATTACACCAGTAGCATGTTTACAACGCCAAATAACTCATTTGGTTGTAAGACTTGAATAAAGGAAGCTGACCCATTAGGAGGTGTTTTGGGAGGGAATGGCCAAAGGGATTCGGATTTCCATGGGCAGTCAATGGGTGGTGTGGCGGAGTAAGGAGTCGGACAAACGGGTGGCATCTTTCAACAAAGTTTTATTCAAGAAATAAAGAAAAGAACCCACCTCTCCCTTTCTCTGAAGGGTTATCCCTACCTAAACAAATATCAACTTGGGTGCTCGTCGTCAGGATGTTTGTCCAAATAAAAAGTCTGTCCTATGTCAAAAAACCTACTCTACCACTAATTGTCATGATGCCTGCCCCCGGGCATCCAGACCAAGTTCAGCAACCCCGGAAGCAGGCATCATGTTACCCAGAGAAAGCCCAGCAACCCTTGTTAGGGGCTACATGGGTACAGTCCTGGCGTCTATGGCACCAGGCTCATATGGGGGAACAGTCCTGGCGCCATAGACGCCAGGCTCATATGTTAAAACTTACCTGATGCAGACCATGCTGCAAGAGATCCAAGCCCATGTGAGGCTTGAAAGGAACTACTTTACCTAGGGACTATTTTGTTACTCAGCTGTGGTTGTGGAGGAATACTTACCTGGGACTACTTTGAGGTTATTTAAACCACGCCCGAAGGGGAGCACACGCTTCGCGTTATTCTGCATCCTGCAGCGTAACGGTCACCGTGCCTGCAGTCAGCATCCAGCCTCGTGCCACGCCCGCCTCGAGTCCAGAGCGCCTAGAAAGAAGGGGAAAGAAGAAGAAAGGTTAGAACAAGAACATTGGGTTTCTTACCTGATTCCGGATTCATCGCACCTTTTGAACAAGAAAAATACTTTAACACGTCGCATCGCCAGCAGCAGCGCCGCGCCATACTCGCCGTTCCTCGCAGCATGTCTACGATCCGGCGCTGCCTCCATCATTATGTTGCCGCATTCCAGCACCTAAGGGGGACAAGAAAACAACAAGGTGAGCCAAGGGGAAACAAACCAGGACAATCTCTTGCCACCATATACTTACCTGATTTTACCGCCAGAGGTATTATTCACCAGCACGCCAAATCTTCTTACGCCGCACCTGTAAGGAAAGAGAAGGCAGCAAGTTAAACTTTGGCATCATTTAACGGACAGCACAGACTCTTACCTGAACGCTTTAGCTGCCACAGAACTATCTTCTTTTGGGTCTAAGCTGCAAGATAAACAAAGGAATTGGACAAGAGCGATTATTCAGACATTTTGAACTCGTAAGAACTATATGCTTATGGTCCTTCGCTAGGAGTTTTGGAGCCAAGATTTGTCTAGAACTCTTCCAATATCCTCAAGCCAGTGAAGTAACTGGCCATCAACGCGCCCCTGCGTTCCTCGAAGGATGGAGAGCTCATCATTCAAAACTATAAGGTGAGCTTTGTGAACGGGGCCAGTCCAGTCAGTCATCTCTGCACTACGCATCACGTTGGTGGAGACCGTGGCTGTCCAGTTCCGCCCGACACCCCTGTGGGAATCAGGTGAGCGTAACACTAATCTACAAAAAGGTCCATCATCCAAATGAAAATAGTACCAGGAGAATGACTCCCTTCTCCTGGTGAACTACAACATTCTTTATCTCTTTTTCCAACAATCCTTTGCTCTATAGTCTGATTCAACAAAGAGAGTGTGGTCAGGAGTCTGACTCCCTTCTCCTGGCCCACCTTGCACAGCCTTGAAGGCTGTCTTGGGGATCGTCTTTTGCAATAGGCAACAAAGTTCTCTTCACTTCTTCCCTAGGACTCCTGAAATCTTGCCTTACAGTTCCAGCAATGCCTATATGTCTTATGACGTTATGTAAATTACTTCCAGGCAGCTCTTATTGTCTAGTCTCTTCTGTAATCCAGTTGGATTATCACTGTGACCAGGGAAATTCCTCCGGATTCACTCTTGACCCTTAGATCTTTGGATATCACTACTGTGATGAGGGAGATTACTCCAGAGGTTATTCTGACTATTGGTATGACTACTGTGATGAGGGAGATTATCTTGAGGTTCTCTTGACTCCCGAGCTGCTCCAAACTCCTACTGGGTCTCCCGCTGCTTCCGTTTCCTGTAGCGTGTCAGGACTGCATTGCCGGTTCTTACTGGAGTGATGGGCTGACACGTGTCTCTTCAGCGCTTCCTGTTGTCTTCACCCCGGTTTGTCTATGCAGCTCTGCTGAGACTTGGGCCACATGGCTCCTGGGCAGTTGAATGACCACACGGTCCACCTCCCTGAGGTTACACCACTGCTAGCTTGTTTCCCACTCTTCCACTGGTCAGGAGCTTGGCTTCCACTGCAGTGCTCCGCCGACTGTTCCTGGATGTCCCTGCTGCTGGGGATCAACTTTCTTGCAGCTCCGTGTTCCCAAGTTTCGTACTACCTCAGCTGGCTCTCTCTCTTCCCCAGTCTTTTCTCGCTCTTTATTTCCTGTGCCTGGATCCTCCCCCAGAATAAATTCAAAGGCTTTCTTTACTGTTGTTTAGATAATCTGTATGCCTCCTTGAGGCAAACTCTTCTCAGTTCTATGGTATGGCAACCTGTTATTCTCCAGAATTGGGTCTGGCATGGATTCACATGCTCACAAATATTTCCTGTCGTTGCTCTATTATGAGTTTTTGGTCAAATTTTAGAAATGTTTTTTGACCAATTTTTGTCTCATCGTTCGACCGGATGTCGATTACTGGCAGCTGTGACCCGCAGTCGGCGAAGATCATACTACATTGCAGATCTTACATTGAGTTTCAAGAAAGGCCCGGGCTTGGGCCTACTGCGTGCCTTTCCACCATGAGCGAGGAGAGATGCCTCTTCAAACTCTGCGCGAAATGTGGCATGAGGAATGTGTACGTCGAAGATCGACCCCATAAATGTCTTTATTGCCTGCACCCGGACCATGCTGCGGAAGGATGTGACGTCTGCCGTGTATTTTCGAAAAAGACAAAGAAGGATTGCTACAGCAGGCTGGCAGCGTGGCTCAAATCAGGCAAGGCCTCTGAGTCTGCTTCCGGGCATGGTCATGCTTCCCCCACGAGCAAACTCCCTCAGAAAAGAGGTCCAGATCCTTTGAGGACGCCCAGCCATCAGGGGTTCAAAAGAAGGCCAGGCTCGTCAACATTGATCCCACTGTGTTAATCATGACTGGAGGTCCCAGCTCTGGAAGGACAAGGTCGCTTTCACCAACTACTTCTATAGCGAGTCTACTAGTGAGGGGCGCTCTGTCTAAGAGAATGTCCTCAACTCCTTCAAAACTCTGCTTACCATCGGCAGACAAGACAAATAAGGAGAAATCTAAAGGTGGCCCTTTGCTGCCCCCTTCGACGACACCATCAGCATTGACCGCTCAACCGGCCAAAACAACTTCGTCATCGAACACAACCATGTCGACGAAGGCTCCTGCAACTACCCTGTTGATGACCACTACTTTGTCAAAAGGAGGGCTAGCCACGAAGATCGTGCCCACGGTTGGGGCGGTGGCTGCCTCTCGGGTGTCCCTAGCACCACGGCGTGAAGCGGCTCCGGTTAAGACCCCTGCAATGGGGACACCGCAAGTCTACATAGAAAAAGGGTAAAGCTTCTACTGACCCTAAGAAGGGGCACGCCACGAGCTGCACAGGTGAAACCGGTGCAGATGTATGAGCTCTGAGAAGGGTGACGATAATCTGCCCAAAGACTAATATTCGGACCACGAAGGGGGTTAGGGACCAGTGTCGGTAGGTGGGTCGGAGAGCCCTGTCCCCACCTCGCCAGAGGAGGCGCATCTGTCTGGAACCTCTGCCATCCATTCCTTTCACGCTTCATCCGAGAGACATGTCTTTGGACATTCTGACCATGCTGCACATGCTTATTTAGGAAATTCAAGAAACTGCCTCCCACACTGGGCCCTGCTCTGTCTTCCCGCCCCCCCCCCAACTCCCTCCCGGGAGACCTCCCCAGTGCAAGTGCAGGTCAAAGGACCAAGCTGGTCCAAGGTTTCAACCGATAGCTCCTCCACCGCCTCCAGCTCAGGATTTAACTCCGACTGAGGGTCCAGCAATACACACGGATACAGTGGCTACGGCGACGGACACCAATGATTTTGTACCAGCTGCCAGGGAGCCAGTGGGCGCGGATGAACCACACCGGGCCTCTCCACCGGATGAGGTCAGCTCTTTTCACGCTATGATGTCCAGGGCCTCTAAGCTTATTCAACTGGTGCCTGAGGAGACTAAAAAGGAAGGATTCCTTTACCAGCGACGTTAGTCCAGAGGAAAGAGCATCGTGTCAGTTGCCGTGCTAGACAAAATCTGGGATGAGGGCTTGGCCCTGATGAAGACAGCGAGCACCGCTCCCCCCAAACGGGATAGGCTCGAGTAGAAAATAGGCTTCCGGACTCGGCCCCGAAGTGCCTGAGGTCCCAGCCTTCACCCGACTGTGTTCTCAGCTGCAGCCAGGAGACGCTCGGCTAAACCGTCCCCGTCCATGGTGCTACCGGACTAAGAGGGTAAGAAGCTGGATGCGATGGGGAAAAGGATCACCTATACTGCTCAGAGCACCGTTTTGGCCGCTAAGACCCTTGACATTTTGTCCCGCTACGATCAGGGAACTATGTTATGAATTGGGCACTATTTTGGACTTCTTACCTGCGCACAAGAAGGTAGAAGCTCTGGCGCTGTTCCAGGAAACGGGGAAGTTGCCTCGGACCACACCATTACCGTGGCGGTGGACATTGCAGACACTGGGTACCGTCAAATGGGCAACAGAGTGTCTCTTCATCGGCAGGGATGGCTGAAAAACACCAATTTAATACCGGACGTTCAGTCCATAGTGTTGGACATGCCATTTGATGGAGAGAACCTCTTTTTGCAAGACTGTCTACGAGTCTCTGCAAATTATCAAGTCAGACAAGGAGATGGCACATTCGCTGGGTACCCTACAGCAATGTTGGTCGCCGTCCTTTCGTTCATCGAGAGGAATGTCTGGCAGGTTTCTCCAAGGGATATACCACTCCTTATAGGCAGACTTCCTGCTCCACAACTCTAGGCCTACAGAGGTCGCTCACGGGCATAGGACAGCAGAGGACCGCATTCGCGCCGCCCAAAGGGCAGAGCTCTTATGCCGAAACAGGCCTGAACTGGATGTGGACTCAGACCCAAACTTGTGCACCCCATTGGGAGGCCGGCTGGCGAGGATATTCAGCATGTGGAAGACCATCACCACCGACAGATGGGTGCTGGATGCTCCCGAACAGGAGCACACCTTGGGAGTTCCAATGCAGGTGTCCTCGTATTCCCCTGGTGGCGCGACCAGAACAACACGTGGTGCAGCTGTTGCAGGAGGTCCACGCCATGTTAAAGAGGGCAAAAGACCCCGTTCCCCAGCGCCTCTGAGGCTCAGGAGGGTAATCCAGATACTTTCTGGTCCGAAAGAAGTCGGGAGGGTGGAGGCCAATCCTGGACCTGATGCACCTCAACAAGTACTTGAAATCCCAGACATTCAGGATGGTCATGTTGCTGCCCGTGCTCGGCCAACTGGAGAAAGGCAACTCCCTGGTGTTCCTTTATCTAGAGGACGCCTACTTCAACGTCCCCACCCACCGGAAGCACTGCAAGTTCCTGCGGTTCGTGGTCCAGGGGCGACACTGTCAGTTCAAGGCACTCCCCTTCAGCCTGATATCGGCCCCAAGGGTTTTTAGAAACAGCTTGGCTCCAGTGGCAGCGCATCTTCGTCTCCAGGGCATCCACGTCTACCCTTAGCTGGACGATTGGCTCGTCCGATCACACTCCTATCCGAAGTCCTGCTTGGAGCCATCGCAGAAGGCTCTGTTTCAGGGAGCCCGACTCAACACAGTAACTTGTCTGGCGTCTCCCTTGGAAGAGAGGGTGATAGCCATCCTAGGGAAAGTTCAGTGCCTGTCGCCGGCGAGCTCGGCTACTGTGTGAGCCGTCAAGTGGCTGCTGGGCATGATGTTCTCCTGCATCAACCTAATCTTCATTTCCAGGCTACCGACAATGCCTCTCGAGGAGTTTCTGGGTATAAGGTGGCTGCAAGCCTCGGGATCCTAGACGGACAAGATCGCCCTCCGCGATGAGTTCCGACGAGCAATACAGTGGTGGGGCGTGCACTTGCCTCTCACGCAAGGGGCTCCATTCCAAGTCCCCCCCCTTACCAAGTCCCTCCTTACCAGGAGACTGTCACCATGGATGCTTCTCTGGAAAGTTGGACAGCACACACCGGACAGTTGCACACCAGAGGCCTCTGGCTGCAAGAAGAAAAAATCCTTCACAACAACGTCCTGGAGCTTCGGGGCCATCTTCTGGGCCCTCAAGTCTTTCTTGCCGTCGCTGAGGGGCAAGGTGGTGAGGATCTTCACCACCATGTTCTACATCCGGAAGCAGGGCGGATGCCCCTCCAACTCTCTCCTGGGAGGCCCAGGATCTGTGCCACTGGGCTATTCGCCAGTACGTTTCGAATGGATTGTGTCCTCCCATGTATTCCTCATCTTTGATATTCAATATCCAGCTTCAGCTGCTTCGTAAACATTTTTCAGCAGAGGACGCTGTGCGTTTATGCAGTTGACTCGACCCTCGAGGGCCTCCGTCTCGAGGATGATCTAATTTAAGGCATAAATAGCGCAGCAGAGCCCGTTGGCTTCAGTTCCGTTTTCCAGAGTAAGCTTACGCTTCAAGAACTACAGCGCGCTTTAGTATTTCCTAGCAAAATATATGAAAATGACTTTGTCTTCGACACAGACTGCCTCCAAGACCGGGTTTAAAAAGTGGGAAGACTGCATTGCCAAGATGTTGCTGACCGATCCGCATCATCGAGTATGCATGTGGTGTCTCGGTGTGGAGCACAAGACCTCTGCCTGTTAAAAATGTCAATGACCAGAAATGCTCTGAAGTAGCAGAAGGGGAAATTGGCGCTAGGTAGATTCCCTAGGAAATCCCCATCGACTACCCTGTCGAAGAAGCCGTCTTCTGACGATGTGAGAGGCAACTCTCCTCTAAGAAAGAAGGCAAAAAGGTCCAGGTCAAGGAGTGGCTCTCACCATTCCTAGTCGAAGAAGAGGCAACATAAGTCGCATACTTCGACGTCCTCGTCCGACTCCCCTCCTGAGAGAGCTATCTCATGTCACACAAAGGCATCCGCTCCTGCCGAATGGGAAGCATTCAGGCAAGAAATGCTTAAATATTCGGGAGCCAAAAACCCTCGACAAGCCATGCCCCTAGCACGCCGTCTTAAGCCGGTAAGGAAAGGGCTTGAGCCAAATATTGCGCGCCCTCGATCCCTGGACGAAGGCCAGATCCACATTGTGAGCCGTCGAGGCCTCGACACAATGAGAAATCATTGAGGGATCCTTCGAGCTATAAGTTGAAAGACAAGTCGAGGTCGTCTAAGCCAGCTTCGCCAGCGGGCCCCTCGTCACCAGTGGCGCCATCGAAGCCTTCGGTGCCATCGAAGACGAAAATGTCTTCCTCAAAGACATTGATGACTTCTCCGGCATCAGGATTGAAATTTTTAAAGCCTTCAACGCCTTTACCTGAAAAAGCCTTCACATGTTTACCAAGTAAGGATTTCTTTAAATCTCTGACCTCTATTTATGAGGACAATGAGCCATCTGATAATGATGCGCCCTTTGGTTTGCAGTATGGCACATCAAATGTCCTGGATAGCTTAATTTCAGAGAAGTCCAGACTGAAAGATCTTTATGAAAATGTGCAAACAGCCAGTGGAGTGGACACTTCACCAGAATTAGAATTTGGAAAGCCTGAGTCCGATGAACATTCAGATGTCTCTTAAAGGCAGTTGATGACCAGGGCAGTTGATTACCTGCGATGGAGCAGACCTGCCCTCCCTTTTGAACAAGATGACCTTACAAACATCCTTTATAAGGATCCCATTTTACCTTTCCACATTGCTCTTCTGAAGACAGCAAGTGCCAATCGGGAAGCACCAGAGTCAAGTTCGGCCGTTAATAAGACAAGAAAATACTGTCCAAGTAGCAACCCCAGCTACTTATCGAGACACCCTACCCCAGAAGGTCTGGTGGTGCAGGCGGCAACCGCTACCTCTAAACAGGCATCCTATCCAACCATCCCATCGGATAGGGATGATAAAAGGGTAGATGCCTGGTCCAGAAAGGTATTTCCCTCTGGGAGCATGGCTCTTAAATCAGCCAACTCCACAATGTGCCTTGGCAAAGTTTTCATACACTCTATGGGACTGCATTTCTATGGCGGCTGAGCATATTCCCGAAGGGGAGGAAAGAGACGGTTTCTTAGCCATTCTTAAGGATGGCAAGGAAGCCATGCACTAGTCTATTCAATCGCGTCTGGATTCTGCTTACAGCAATCACAAAGTCATGGCAGCGAGCACTGTGATTCGCAGATTTGCGTGTCTAAGTAAGTCTGGATTTGCACCGGATGTGCAATCTAGACTCCTTAACATGCCTCTTGACGGGTTTCACCTTTTTGTCAGCAAGGCTGATGAAAGCCTTGAAAAGCTGCAGACCATGAAGGCGGCAGCCAAATTTTTGGGTTCCGCTATAAGGTAGCCTCAGCCTTTTCACCCCAACGGACTGTCGTGGAGGGGTAGATCCTTTCGCTACTACTACTGAGTTGGAAGAGCGAGAGAAATGGCTGGTCAAAGAGGCCAAATAAGATTCCCTCGTGGTGGACGAGGGAGAGATGCAAAGCCCACTCAAGCAGGGACATCTTTACCAACAGCCACTGCTTCAGCCGCCTCAAACTCTGAGGTCTTTAGTCACGACACCCCAGTGGGAGGCAGACTGTCTCAGCATCTGAAAGAATGGCAAGCCATTACTTAGGATGCTTCGGCATTAGGAACCATAGCCCAAGGTTACTGCATCCCCTTCATTAAGAGACCTCAGAACCATCCACCGGGAAGCCATTCTTTGAAGGTTCCAGATCTGTTCCTTGTGCAGGAAATTTTTACCCTGCTAGTGAAAGGTACTATAGAGGTACCTTTAGCGGAAAGGAACAAAGGATGGTATTCTCCATATTTCCTGATCCTCCAAGGAGGACAGAGGACCTGAGACCCATCTTGGGCTTGAGATTCTTGAACAAGTTCCCCAGGAAGGAAAAGTTCAAGATGGTCACACTTTCTCAGATCCTCCAGGCCCTCCAACTCCAGGATTGGGTGGTGTCATTTGACCTTCAGGATGCTTATTTTTATGTGCCAAACCATCTCAAGCACAAAGTACCTGAGGTTCGCCGTCGACGGTTCTCATTATCAATTTTGAGTTCTGCCATTCGGACTGACCTCCGCCCGGAGGGTTTTCACCAAACTGATGGCGGTGGTGGCAGCGAGTCTCACGAGAGGGGGGATTCACTTGTGCCCCTACCTGGACGATTGGCTGATCAAGGCGCGTTCTCCCGAACAAGTCCTGGATCATCTCAACGTCACCTGCCACTCTCTTCACAGACTGAGCTTCTCCCTCAATTACAATGGATACATCCTTGGGAAAGAGCTTGCCACCCGAGGCGTGGGCTGAAGACATTCTGCAATTGGTTTCCAAGTTTCAGAGTGCCCAGTGTCTCCCGGTCTTCGACTCTTTGAGGTTGCTCGGCCTCATGGCATCCTGCATTTTTCTGGTGCCAGAGGCTCGCCTGAGAATGAGATCCCTTCAATGGGCTCTCAGGACACAATAGTCTCAGTTCTTGGGCAACATGTCAGACCTACTTCAGGTTCCAAGCAAAGTGGCACAGGATCTTCTATGGTGGGCCCTCAAGGAAATTATTCTGAAGGAAGAACCCTTTTGGCAACCATTGCCTGGAGATAACAGTAGTGACGGACGCCTCACTCACGGGGTGGGGAGCCCAGGCCAACAATCTGGCAATCAGCGGTCGTTGGTTTCCATTGTTGGGGAGAATTCTCATTTATGGCTAATTTCCCTTACCTAGTGAGTCCCTCAGCAGCTTTGCTGGATTTCTGTGGTTTATTTTTTTCACCTGGTAAGAGTGTGAGCCTTTTTCCCACTCTTACATGTGTTTTGCCATGTGTATTTCTACTGTTTGTGTGATCTTGGGCTCTGGAGCTACAACACTCCATGAGCCCCACTTTTTTGTGTGTTACACAGCACGTTCAGTGCAGTGACACAGTCGTCTTTGAGACTTCCCCCTGACTCAATTTTTCTGGGGCTGACTACTGTCCCCCAGAAACAGGTAAAGTTGCCATTAACATTTAAACTACAGACCCAGTACACCCCATCTTACATGGAGTACTGGAAAGGGTTAATTCCTACCCCTTTTGTCTGTGCCTCTCTGCGCTTTATTTTTCTCTCTTAACACTAAGACTTTGCTGGTGGCAGTGGTATCTACCCTAACTTCTCTACCGCGATTATACTATATAAACGTGGTACTGTTTTAGGCTATTATATTAGCCTCAAACTTAAACCCGCTTGACCACATACTTTTTATTTCGGCTCCGGGTGGGTTTTATCGCCATTTCTTTTTGTTAAAGTCCTTCTTGTGTTTTACTTTGCGTGGCAAACCACGCCTGCCTCCTTTGTTCGCAGACCTTTGGCGGCTTCTGTCCAGAAGCCCTCGTTTGGCATCCGAGTGTCTAGGTGGGCCGAATGTGAGGGAGGGGTTTAGTCACCCCCTGCACAGGGTCTCCTTGGAGACCCAAGTCGCACTTTGTATTGATTGGCTGAGGTGGTTGTCCGGGCTGGACAACCCCGCTGCTGAGTGATTGACAGCCAGGCTGTGTGAATGGGGGATTTTGGTATGAAAGGCAGGACTCTTGAGCTGGAAGTCTGAGTTGCCACTGGAACTGCAAAGAACCAAAGAGAAGTGGAGAAGACGACGGCTGCTGCAACTCGCGAGTCCCGGTGAAGCCCTGCTGCCGTCCTGAGCTATCTACCCTTCGACGACAAGAGAAGATCCAATCCGGAGTCTTCTTCCCTTGAGCCTGGTGGGATCAACCAGCTCACCTTCCACAGGCAGAGGACCCTCTTCTTGGTCGAAATCGCTGCACACAGCTGTAGTGGTCCGGATAGCCATCTGAAGAGCCGCTCCTGTTGTAAAGGAGCGCACCTTTTATTCACTGTTGCTTTTGCTACTGCTGGCTTCATCCCTGCGTAGTGCAGATCGCTCCAGACGTCGTCCTTGTCCCCACGACTGAAGCTTCAGGCACCATGAGTCTGCAGGAACTACCAGGAACAACTGCAGTGGCACCAGCTCTTCTTCGTACAAATAAAGTACTGTGTCCGACTTCGAGTAACTTGGGTGAACCCCTTTTATCCTCCCCAAAGGCTTGTCCTTATCTTTCTTACTTCTTATAACTTTTGCTTCCCTTTTGACAATATCCAAGTACTCCTGGCAATCTCGAATCGTGAACTCTTCTAACCTTGTGAACCTCGACAACAGGACCCCTGTCCCATTGACACTGGGGCACGCCTATTGACTTTTATCTACGTTTTAGAAAGTGTCTCCTGATTCTATCTGCCTTGAAAAAAGTATTGCCTATGATTTTTATCCCCAACTCTCTTGTGTTAATTCGTGTGCTAAGCGTGTTTGACTACGGTAACATTTCTTCTCACGGGTATGCTTCTCTTTCGTAAGACAGAACTGTCATTACTGTCAAAAAAGTGATCGCGTAACAACCCCCGGTAACGTCTTTGTTTCATAACACCGGTCTGTCAAATCCAAAGGTACTTACCTTGAATTGTTCTGCACAAGGGGAATTGGATGTGTGTAGTATATTTGAAGTGTGGTTTTAATTTAATAGAAGTGAAGTGTTTTGTGAACAGATGGTCTAACAATAAATGTACTTTAACTTTTTAACCAAAAACCTTGAGTCAGTGTTTGCTTGAGTCACAGTAATTGTAGCCCTTTGTGTAATCTCTACTACTGCTCATTTGCTCTTGAGATAAGTGTGGCTGCTCCGCTAATGCTACCACTCTGTGTAGTACAGGCTTGTACCAAGGGTGAAATTGTACTACCACCTGTAGTCTTAATCTTCTTTAGTGGTCCGTAAGGGAACTGCCCAGGATTCTGCCTAACATCCATCAGAGTCCAAACTACACATCAACCTTTTGGAGCTGAGGGTCTAGAATTAAGGAATTGAAGTATATGACATTGGTGAAAAGTAACCAAACCAGAAGAGCTCGAAAGTGTCCCAAGGAATTGTATTGTTTTGGAAAGGCGAAACACTTAAAGCTTGGGGAAGGGAAGCCCTTAACAAACCAAGAGCTGGAAGCAGCTGTGTACTTTTATTTGTAAAACTACTTATTTTGATGCGGACATCCTTACACTTCGTATACAATTTGATGTGAGGGCAAGTATAGGTTTTGGACTCAAACGGACATTTGTTTCAGACTTACTGACACAGACAAGCCTTAGTTTCCTTTAGGTAGGGAAATGCTACCTTAGCATGGGGCAAGTTAGGCCTTTTTCCAACCCTACATTTGATTTAATAAAAGTTTATAGCCCAAACATAATTCACTTGTCTGTGTCTACTTCATGATGCCTTCACACCTGACATAAGACTAACAATTCTTTATCTTGTGCCAGGGACACATTCCACCGATCAAACAACCTCCCAAACTCAGAATTAAACCAGTCCCAATTGTACAACATGGGGTCATACTTCTGGACTAAAGGCATCGCCCATGCCCCTGCATTTCCCGTCAAATATGAAATAACAAATGCCGTCCTAGCTTGCGTACTTTCAAACGCTTACATAGAAAATGTAACTGACACTGCATTAAGAATGTGAAATACTTCTTGGGATCCCCTGCAAATCATTCCGGGGTCAGCAGGGACAACTGGTAAAAAGGTACCCTGAGAAATTAAGCCATGTACCTGAGCTTTTAAGGCCGTTTTCTCTTGCCTGGTGTGTGCTAACTCCACTTGAATGTCTTGTAACTCCTTTAGCACCTCTGCTAAAGGCGGTGAAGTCTAATACATTTGGCTTAGGTGGTGTAAATTAACCTGTACTGGGGGCTGGTGATTATGTCAAGACCCACAGGGGAATATCGACACCCCCTCATGAAGCACAGAAGCCAAATGGGAATAGACCTCTCCCACCTTGGTTGGTAGAGGTTCCTGATTCTAGAGACACGAGTAACCACGAGGCAGCCAATGAGGGAGGAAGAGGTATTAGGGAGAGTTTGTGGATGGGTAGGGTGAGTTGGGGAAAGTGGAACGATGGTTAGGGTAACGTGATTGGATAGGATGGGGGAGTTTAGGGAAAACACAATGACCTTTGCAGTCACTCTTGATTGTGACTGACTGCCCTGAACACGCTTCCTGACCAACTTGACCCTGTCCAACCTAACCAAACATACATCGATACATGCACTACGCCTGGATATCAATACTTTCAGCACATAAAACTTGAGCCTGAGCACCTGGAACTCAACTCATGCTAAGCATACTCATATGTCCCGCCCCGTTCCTACATCCTTGTAGGAGTCCCCCCAACATGGGGACGGTACCGGAACCTTTGGCAGTGAAAAATTGAGCTACCCATTAAATTTAATATAGTGGGGCACAGCCTCTGAGGCCCCGCCCTCCAGCGCCTCATCTCAGTCCCTTTTTCCACACAGACATTGTCGGACCTGGCAACTAGGCGCAGAGAACTTTTTACTTCCTGCTTGCTCCCTGTTTTGTTTTTCAATCTTATTGCCTCGCCTCCTGCGGCGCAGGTGGGCTGCATGAGTATTCACGAGATGTGCCTCATGCGACCGTTCCCGGCCTCGGACCCCAATGCACTCTCTCTGGGACGCGTGCACGGCTTGCAGCCCTCTCGGTGACCCTGCTTTGAAGAATCGCAGAGACTCCTTCCCAGGGGTTCCTTCGTGCAAGGATTCTTGGATTCGGGTTCTGCCAGGCCTGATGCCTCTAAGGCTGCCGGCTAACGGCTCCCAAGCCAAGGGGCCCTAGGGCTCTTCTGGGTGATCCGTGGGCAGACTCGGGCCGTCAAGGCTACCAGTTCCCAAGCCAAGGGGCTCAGGGTCCTACCGGGCTGTCCTCGGAGTGGCAAACAAGTTTGTCCTCCTAATAGCCTGCAAGGTCCAACGGATCGTTGCGTTCTAACTCCCAAGAATCAGACCCTAGCACAATCGAGCTTGACTCCTGGCGCAGGTGCCGAGCGTGCAAAGCCTACCGTGAGTGAGGGCGATTCAACTATCGGCCCGCCGTCCGAGGGCTCAGCGCCTACCAGAGTGATCTGAGGTTGTTGCTTCTGTTTCGGGTTCAGGGCACAAGGCATATCCTCCCATGTCTGAGCCAGGACGTGGCTCGGGGCATTCACACCTTTCTGCCCAGGGCGTGGCGCAAGGCCCCAAGATGGCGGATAAGCACGTGGCAGAGCCTGCTAGACAGGCAGCCATCTTGGATTCGACTCTTGCCTCCCTGTGCTATCGCCCATTGAATGTATTGCAAAAAGATCCCTGTCCCCTTGCCTCTGGAAGCGGCGGCACTGTATGGTACAGGCAGCTGGTCTCCTCGGGTACATCTAACCACTGAAGCCTTACGGCTACACGCTTCACGGACCTCAGCGCTTCGATCAGGAGTGGAGACCCAGTGTTTCGGAGGGCTGGCCCCCTAGGGACCCTTGCGGCTTTCGAGGTCCGCTTCTTCTAGTGCTTCCTCCTTGTTAGGGAGAATTCTCATCTATGGCTAATTTCCCTCACCTAGTGAGTTTATTTTTTTCCACTTGGTAAGAGTGAGAGCTTTTCCCCCACTCTTACATGTGTTTTGCTATGTGTTTCCACCTGTTTTTGTGATTGTGGACTCTGGAGTACACCACTTCAGCAGCCCCCTTCTTTGTGTGTCACACAGCACCTTCTGTGCAGTGGCACAGGTTTGTCGTTCAGACTCCCACCGACTCCTTTTCTGAAGCGACTACTGTCCCACAGAAAAGGGTAAAGTTACCATTAACTTTACATAGTCAATCTACCACAGGTCCAGTACACCCCATCTTCCATGGAGTACTGGAAAGGGTTAATTAGTATCCCTTTTTATCTGTACCTCGTAGAGCACTGTTTCACTCTTTTAACATTTAGACATGGCTGGTGGTGGCAGTGGTATCTACCCTAACTTTCTACCGCAGTTATTTTATATAACCGTGGTAATATTGTAGGCTATTTTGTTAGCCTAGAAACTTAAACCCGCTTGACCAAATCCTTTTTCTTTTGGCTCCGGTGCAGTTTATTCGACATTTCTTTTTGTTAAACTCCTTCTTGTGTTTTGCTTTGCGCGGCAAACCAGGTTTGCCTTCTTTGTTCGCTGTCTTTTGGCAGGCTTCTACCTAGAAGCCCTCCTCAAGGCGCATGGGTGTCTAGGTGGGCTGAATGTGAGGGAGGGGTGTAGTCAACCCTGCACAGGGTATCCTACGAAACCTAAGTCGCACTTTGCCATGATTGGTCAAGGTGGTTGTCCCGGCTGGACACCCCACTGCTGAGTGATTAACAGCCAGGCTGTGTGAATGGGGGTGTTGTGCATAAAAGGTAGGTCTCTTGGGCTAGAAGTCAGAGAGTCGCCGCTGGGACTACAAGAACCGACGAGAAGCGGAGAGAACGACGGCTGCAACTACCCAGTCCCGGTGAAGCCCTGCTGCAGTCCTGAGCTATCTACCTTCAACGACTCAGAGAAGATCCAGTCCGGAGTCTTCTTTCCTTGAGGTTGGTGGGGATAACCAGCTCATCTTCCACAGCTAGAGGATCCTCTTCCTTGGTCGAAATCGCTGCACACAGCTGTAGTGATCTGGATAGCCACCTGAAGAGCCTCTCCTGTTTTTGAGGAGCGCACCTTTTATTCCGTGTTGCTGCTGCCGGCCTCATCCTGTGTGGTGCAGACCTCCTTCACAACGAAGCTCCAGGAATCGTGGGTCTGCGGGAAACCAGTAGGAACAACTGCCAGGGCACCAGCTGCACCGTTGGAACAAGGTACTGTGTTCTGCTTGAGGAAACTGGGTGAACCCCTTTTCTTCATCTCCAAAGCTTGCCCTTGTCTTCCCTCCTTCTTATAACTTTTGCTTCCGAACATTGACAATATCGATGTACTTTTGACTACGTTGAATCTCGACTATCTGACTGTGTGATCCTCGGCAACAGGCCCCGGTGTCTCTCAATCCTGGCTCCGGCCCTTTGACTTTTGAACTCCTGTCTTGATTCTGCCTGCCTAACCAAAATATTGCCTGTGATTTTTGCCTCCAACTCCGTCTGGGTATCTCAAGTGCTAAGTGTGTTTTTACCCCGGTAGCATTTCATGTCACGGATACGCGTTTAGTTAGTAGACCGAACTGTCATAAAAGTGATCGCAATTGTATTCACGGTAACATGTTTTGTTCGTAACACCAGTGCATTCAACACAGGGTACTTACCTTGAGACTTACTGTACAAAGTGAATTGGTTAGTTGTAGTATATTTAACGTGTGGTTTTTATTTAAGTTTAATAGAAGTGTTGTGTTTATAACTAATGGTTTAAAAATAAATATACTTATTTTTTACATGAAACCTTGAGTCAGTGTTTGCTTGAGTCACAGTAATTGTGGTCCCTTTGTGTAATCTCTGCTGCTGCTCATATACTCTTGAGATAAGCCTGGCTGCTCCGCTACTGCTACCACTATAACTTAGTAGTACAAGCTTGTACTAAAGGTAGAACTTGTATTGCCACCTGTAGTCTTAATTGTGTGTAGTGGTCCCTAAGGGCACTGCACAGGATTCTGCCTAACACTCCTCCTCCTCATGCGTTCCCCACAGATGAATGGGCACCTGAAGGACATAGTGAAGGAGGTGATCCCGCAGGTTGTGCCTCCTTGGCCTCCACCTCTGAGCCCTCTGCCTGCTCCTCCAGCACTGCCAGTGCCTGTCGCTCCCCCTGTCCAGGTCTTGCCGGTCATCCATATCCCTCTGCCTCATCCTGTATGACCAATGCCTCCCCATCCACCGTTGTACCTGTCTTTGGTTCCAGACCAGGGAGGGACCCCGCTGGTACATGCGTCCCAGGCCCCGGACTCCCCTCGGTCTGTAAAAAAGGGGGCTGGGGGACGATGATGACGATTAATTCTCGTCATCTGTTAAGGCCTTTCATGACCTCCTTCACAGCCTTGCAAAGTTCTTGGGGGTACCTCTGCTGGAGGTCAGAAGTGCTAGCAGACGTTTTGGGCAAGCCTGCCACGAGTCGTGCTGGCATTCTGCTCCAGAAGGATGTCCTGCAGGTGGCGAGAAAGGTCTGGGAGAAGCCCACGGCCAATGCCCAGATGAGCAAGAAGTTGGACAGCAGGTTCAAGCTGACGGACGGGGAGCCGGTGCTCCTGGCCACCCATCCCAAGCCTCACTCTTCAGTGTTTGCTGCAACATGGCTGTAATCAAAACCATCGTCTTTGTCATCTTCCTCCTCGGGAGGCTCCTCCATTTGCCTGTCCAAGGAGGACAAGGTCCTCGAGTTTTTGGGCAAACGTTATTATGCCATATCAGGGCTGCATTTACGGCAGGCCAATGCAGACACCCTTTTGGCTGTGGTGGGAGCTGAGTTTTTCTTCTGGGCATCCCACTGGCGAGGCAAGCCTCCTTCAAAGCTGGTCTGACCGATGCCCGGCCCATTGTGCAGGACCTCATGGAGTCTTCGATACCCCACATCAATACAGCCAGCAGAGGGCTGTGCCTGGGGGTCATTATGAGAAGGACGGCGTGGATGCACGCCACTACACTTTCATCCGACGGGCAAGAGCGGATCTTAGATCTTCCCTTGGAGGGCATGGACCTTTCATTCGTCCTCCATTGACGAGGTGACAAAGAACACCTCCACGCAAACCGCCAAGTCCTTTGCCATCCTGCCTAAACCAGGGCAGAAGTCCTTCCCTCAGTCTCAGGGCAGGACCGACTTCAAACGCTGCGCTTTCACCAGCTTCAAGGGGATCCGGGACCACGGTACGCAGAAGCCTGATAGGTCACCCAGCGACAACAGGAGGCAATAGCAGAGGACTTTGCATGTTTTTTTCCACTCATCCTCCTCTGCCGCTGCCTCAGATGCCAGGAAGCAGCAACGTCATGGTCGGGCAACACAGCTCCCCGGCTGGCTCTTTTCCAGGACAGCTGGAAGTGTTTTTCAAGAGTCCTTGGATCCTTTCTATGGTCTCCACAGGCTTCAGTTTTCCTCTTCCTTTTCCTCTACCATCCTCTACGTCAGATAGGGTCCCCAGCCCTTTTACATGAGATCCTTTCTCTTTTGGAGAGGCATACGGTGGAACCATTTCCTCAATCAGACAGGGGCTCCGGTTTCTACTCCAGGATTTTTGCAGTACCCAAGAACAACCAGGCTGGCCTGGGGGTAGTCCTGGAACTGTCATTCCTCAACCTGTTTTTACCGCTCGAAAGCTTCAAGATGAGTGCTCACGTGCGCATAGCGGACTCTGTGTGCAGGGAACTGGATGTGTTCCCTAGACCTCAAGGATGCTTACCTTCATGTCCCCATTTACCAGCCTCATCTGAAGTTTCTTTGGTTCACGATTGTCCTACCATTTCCAGTACAAGGTGCTGCCCTTCGGCCTTGGAACCTCAGGAGATGGCTCAATTCAAAGTTCTTCTTGGGACTGGTTGTTCCCACTAGCCAAAGGGAAGGAGTCGTCCTCTTCGGAGCACCTCAGTCGCACAGAAAACCGGGTCAGGACAGCAGTGGTCACTTCACGGTGTTGCAAAGGGTCTGCAGACGTCCCTAGTTCAGGAGAGTCACCTTGCAGCATGTGCTCAGCCAGCTGGAGGAAGGGCATTTCCTGGCCTACTTTCTTGTCCCTATTCATGCAAAGCATCGAAAGTTCCTGCGGTTTGTGATCCAGGGACGGCACTATCATTTCAAGGCCCTGCCCTTCGGCCTGAAATCAGACCAGAGGGTGGTAACAAAGTGCTTGGCTCGGGCGGCAGTGCATCTACGTCTCAAGGCCATTCACGTATACCCTTTTCTGGACGACTGGCTCATCCGCTCCGGCTCTCATGCGCTGGCAATCCAACATACTGCGGAGACCATTTGCCTTCTCAGAGAGCTCAGATTCTCCAACTATCTAAAGTCCTGCGTGGAGCCATCACAGAACGCTCTATTCCTGGGTACCCGTATCAACTCGGTCGAATGCCTGACTACCCCTTCAGAGGAGAGGGTGACAGCCATCCTGGGGAAGGTGCAGCGCCTTTCGTCAGCGCTATCCGCGACAGTGCAAGCCATCAAATCACGGATAACAGACCTCTTTCAGGCCGGCGAGAACCCATTCCACCAGAGCAATCATTGCTATATGGTGGTCCATCCAGACCTTCACAAGATTCTACTGCATCGAGTGATTCCAGGGAGGAGTCCCGGGTCAGCCAAACGGTGCTACAATAACCTGTTTGAGGTGAGCCTGTTCCAGGGTTAAGTTATTGCTTCTGTTGAGCATTTTCACCTCCTGTGGTTGTGTATATCTACTGATATGTAATCGTATTCATGAGCATTTGAATCCATGCCAGGAAAAAAAAAACAAGTTACTTAACTGTAACTCCTGTTTTCAAGCATGGATCTGGCATGGATTCACATGCAAGCCCTCACTCCTTCCCCTCTGTGGCTCTTCTTTGTTCATGCTGCCACTATATGTGCTCTACCAAATCTGAAGATGGCCACCAGGGGTGGAGCTTAGGGAGACGACTGTCATTGGATGGAGTCAGTATGACCCAAAGGACAGTGGTTGGTTATAGAGAAGTGCAGTCTTCAGGCTAAAGCAAAACTCCTTTTCTCTTTTACCAAAGATTCCCAGCCTGACGACGGGGAATATTCAGGAGCATGTGAATCCATGGTGGAGAACAGGAGTTACAGGTAAGTAACTTCCTTCTCACAAAATAGGAGCATAGAGGGAGAGCAGTATATTTGGCATGGGGTGAGGGGGTGCGGAAGGTCAGTGAAGTGAATATCGGGCTGGTTTTATTTCATGGGTTCTTGGTAAGAGTGTTGCTGTTGGGGTGGGTGTGATTTTTGGTCCTTGTTTTCATGCACCATGTTTTAGTATCAGGAACACCATCATACAAGAGGATGATATAAGGACTCTGTTGGGGGGCTCAAAACACACTTGGAGGGCAACAGGTGGGAAGGAAATACTGTATGTGCTGTTGACCATAGTGAATATGTTTCTCACCATGTCATTTGAAGCACTGGAAAAGTTTCATTAATCTACGATTGATATAAAACAAATAGTTTCCTGTCTATGGGAAATGCGCAGAGAACTGCATCTTTTGCATTCCATACCATACCTTTTTTTTTAAAAAACTTATTTTGTTTCTTTTTTTTTTTCTTTCTCAGCACCAATTGGACAAGCAGTTCATCGGTTGCTGCTTATTCAGGCCTTCCGCCCAGATCGCCTACTGGCTATGGCACACACATTTGTCTCAACAATTCTTGGAGAATCTTTCATGTCAATAATAGATCAACCTTTGGACATGTCACACATTGTTGATACCGAGGTAAGTTTACAAGATTCTTCTTGTAACCGTATTGTTTAGATCAAGGCTACCAAGCACAAACTGATTTTAGACTTAAAATACAATTCATACTTCTCAACAGAAGTCTATCATCTGTTTAGCAATAACTTTTACATGTGTTTTTGTAAGTTGATTTTAGCGATCCTCATTGTATGGGGTAGCTGTACAGCAGGTTTGTCTTACAAGTACAAACACAAGACGGCAGGAGTTTGAATTTTTAATTGCTTGATATCTTTTTTAATTGTTTGATATTTTGAGTGCCCAGGGGTTGCCCGAGTTATCCACAGAACATGCAACAATGGGGTTGTCCTACCTACTGGCACTTCTTAGAGGTCCCTGAAGCATATGCAAGCCTGGCATATTCCCTCCCCGGCCTGCAGCATCCTATGGGATCCTTTCGCGAAATAGACCTTCATCAATTGTCACAGATGACTCAAGAGAACACTCTGACTTCCAGAGATGGTTCAAGGGATTTTATTTAATGTTTTGATAGGACGCTAGGGCTGTTTCTTACTCTTTTGATTAACCGTTTTCCAGCCTTGCGCAGGTGTCCTTATCCCCCAGATTAGTATCTAGAGCTTATTGTCTCCTACGGTCTAATGTCTCATTATTAGTGAGCGCCTAATCTATCTAAGCTCCCTCTGCATCTTTCTAAACTGATTCTACTCTGTCCTTGTTAGTGCTAAAGAGGTTGCTAGGGTGTGCCTTTCAGACACTGTCCCTACTATGTCACCCTTCCCATTTACTCTCTACATTCCCTCTAACAATCTCTCTCTCCCCAAGCAAGTCTTTTGTCCCGAAGTTGTCTTGGTCGGCCACACCCACTATAGCCCTTTTTACCACATAAGAAGCCAAATGCCCATATACAGTGGCCATCAGAGTACTAAAACATTATTTTTTTAAAAATATTTTCCTCATTTCAATACTTTATTTATACATTTGATATTTTACATCAACAATAAAATATAATGCAATAATACAATACTCAAAGAATATCTATACAAATATAACATATTAACTTTATCAGCAAAGAATTGAATTAAGGTGGAAGAAAGAGGGGAAGAAGAGAAAAAAAAGTATTAGACTATAATAGATAACTATGCATAGAGATCATTAAATGTACCCCAAATCCTTTCATGTTTGTCAAGCTGGTCCTTTGTTTTAAAGGATACCTTTTCTCTCCTGGACAGAAGGCACAATACTTACAACCAATCCTCAATACTGGTAGAATTGTTACTTTTCCAAAATTTTAGAATCTGTTTTTTAGCTAGGAGAGCTCTAAATAACCAGAATATTTTACTGTTGGACAACCCAATATTTAATGGTATTAAACCCAACACTCCAAGAAGCGGCTCTCTAGGTATAGGCAGGCCCATGATTAGTTCCATTCTCTGGAAAACACCATCCCAAAATATCTGTACTTTTCTACAAAGCCACAGCATGTGAAGTGTGCTACCCATCTCCCTATTGCAATTCCAACAGGTGTCTACAGTACTCAATCTGCAAGTTTTCATCTTCCATGGTGACCAGTATACATAATGGTTAATTCTTTGTTGTGTATATCTCAAGTCTAAATCCACCTTATATTTAACAGGACCTGTACATACATGCTCCATTCAATGTCTGACAATGAACAATTCAAAGTTCCAATTCGCTCTACCACAATGTGAAGCCACCTGGGAGGTAGAAGGCGTAATCAGTTTATGCAGGGTAGATGCAGACAAAGGGACAACCTTGGAGAGATGCAAAATCGTAGGTGAAGCATGCGTTGTAGCATTTAATGGCGAAAATAATACACCCAAAAGTTCCTGTAACGCATTATAACAACCAATCTCAGTTGCTTTCAGCTTATATTTAAAGCGTAAAAACTCAAAATCAACCATATTCTGGCCATCATGAACTTGCCCAATTCTCCAAATACCCGCACTTTGCCAAGAGGCCCATCACAAAACCCTATTATTCTGTTTCACAGCCTGGTTTTTCCATAGACAAGAATCTTCACACAATAAATACTTCTCGCTTCGAATCTCATTACCTTTACGCCATTCCTTCACCACATGTTTTATAAACGGTGGAGTTGTATCAATCGGTAATCTTTTCTCCATGAACAAGAGCATATCCAGCGGAGTGGGTGAGATTAGTTTTTCAATTTTAGTCCAACCTGCACTATTAATGTTTACATTTGCCAACCATTGATGTAATGCACGCAGCGTAAAAGCCGAGTGATAGCGCCTTAAATCAGGGTAACCAAACCCACCTAGATGCACTGATTTGTGAAGAACATCTTTTGGGATCTGTGCCCTGTTTCCTTCACCCCACAAAAACGTGTTCAGAGATTTGTTAATACTTAACAGTACACTACTCGAAAGCGGCAGGGGAAGCATACTAAAGACATACAAAAATTTCGGAAGAAGTGACATTTTAATTACACTAACTTTACCCCACAGAGTCAGTTTTAACTTCTCTAATTTACAGCAGAGCCTATCTATTTCTGTAATCTTCAAGTGAATATTATTTGTAAGTAAAGACTCAATGAACCTGTTTACATGAATTCCCAAATATTTAAGACCTGAATCAGCCCACATCTCCCGGCCCACCTCAAACAGCCCCCTATGACACGAAGTGGAAATTGGATAAATCAAAGTCTTGGTAACATTAACTTTGTAATTAGAGAATCTACCAAATTCCTGCAATGTCCGTAGAAGCTCAGGATATGATTGCTCGAGGTTTGATATCAGGACCAGGAGATCATCTGCGTATAAAAGAACTTTTGATACATTTTCCCCAAAAGGAATACCCATTATATCGGGATTATTTTTAAGCATAATGGCGAGAGGCTCAATAAATAAATCAAACCGTAGCAGAGACCACGGGCAACCCTGCCTAGTACCTTTCAGAATCTCAAAGCAATTGGAACAATTCCTATTGACAGTTAAAATCACTTTTGCACCTCCATATAGGGCTCTAAAAAGTCCAATAAAAAGCGTCCCACAATTAACTTTAAGCAGAACCTGATGCAAAAACGCTTTTTCTGCGTCTATACTAATTGCCGTATATACATCAGCTGAATGTCTCTTTTAGATAAATGACCAAGTAATTCGCGTAAATTGTCACCGTTATTCCTTCCACTTAGAAAACCTGTTTGATTTCTATGGCCAAGCTTTGCAAGTAAGCTATTCAATCTTCTTGCAAATATTTTTGTCAAAATTTTAACATCCATATTCAAAAGCAAAATAGGCCGGTAATTTCCACATAACGACAGGTTTTTACCTGGTTTCGGTATAACCGTTATTAAAGCCATCCGCATTGATTAAGCAACCGCCTCATTATCCAGTATTTCTGTATATAATTTTACAAGAAAAGGTGCTAAAATCTGACTAAAGGCCTTCTAAAACTCTATTGGAAAACCATCAAGGCCAGGACATTTACCATTTGCCAAAGAATTGATGGAATCTAAAACTTCCTCTATAGTTATTCGTGCATCTAGGTCTAATCTCTCTTGCTCAGTAAGTCCTGGCATATCTAATCCACTTAGGAAATTACTTGTTTCCATTTCAGAGACTGTCTCATCATTCTTATATAAAGACTCCTAGTACTGCGTGAACTCCTCACAAATTTCTACATTCTTCCTCTTAATCATTCCTCTTTGATCCATAACAAAAAGCATTTGTTTATTATTTTCTTTCTGCTGTGTACGGCTTGCTAACAAGGCCCCAGACTTTTCTCCCCTTTCCCAGAATGCTTGCCTAGAATAGAATATTTGCGTTTCTGCCTTATGATGGAGCTCACACTCTAAAGCATTTTTTGCACGAATCATGGCCAGCATATTCTCTTCACTAGGGAAGTCACAATAACACACCTCAAACGCCTTATAAACATCCTCTAGGGTAACCATAACCTTTTTGCGTTGATTTTTTCGATATGACGGAAAGCTTATAATTTTACCTCGCTGTGTTGCCTTCAATGCATCCCAAACCATTGATAGCGTAGCCACTGATCCCAAATAATCTTTCATAAACATTGATATTTACATTTCTATGTGCATTTCTTAGTCCTTCTCAAAGCAGTTATGTCTTGTGGCCTTTCTCTATTTGGGACACAAAGACAGGATTGTAACCTATTTCCATGTATACATAAGTGTAACATGTAAACTCGTACCCAGATATCGTGGGACGGGGCGCGCTACATTGCTTTATCCAGATTTCTAATCCATACATACAGCAAACCCGCTTGGACAAACTCACTCTGCCATTGTATCATCCATGTTTACTATAATTGTATTGCTAATTGATGTACCATACCCAATGTAATGTATGTCACCTGTAATTTTAATTGTAACTTGTTTATTCTATGTACATACCCAAGTGTAACATGTACACTTGCGCTCAGATACCTTTGGGTGTGGAGAGCTATACAAATAAAACAAACAAGGGAAAGGCACGAAGACACCCTCTTGATTCTAAGCCAGTTTGTACTCATTTGGGGATCTCCAGTTTTCCCAATCCACATATCTGTGAGTGTGCCTGAGTGTATAGAGGTTTGGCTGGCAGTCAAAACATGAATGCTTGCTGTCTGTGGGTTGGTGGCCTGGCTTATCCAGCCCATGAGCGTATGTGTAGATCAGTGGGAGACCTTGATAATGCCTCAGATATCATGAACACTGGCTGAGATGTGCTAATTCTGCTAAGGATTGTGGTGTGGCTACATTGACTGTGCCCATGGTATTTTGTCTATGTATACCTACTTCTCTGTGCAGCTGATGGAATCCCTACATAGGATTTTTCTTTTTTCCATCTGTTAAGCTGGATCAATTGGTCGTCTTCAGCTAGCATTGCTGCTGGAGAATCCTTTTGACCCTTGTGCCTGAAGGTGGGAGCCCTTCCCTGCTGACCTGGAACTGGAGGGGCTTCCTTCTATTCTGTCTTGGCTGCTCATAGGAAATTGTGGGTTGCCTTCAGCAGTTATCTTCTCTGTGGGAACGGTTTCTTGATGTTTGGTTTGCTTGCTGGATTTTCTTGAGTGCTGTTGTTGCTCCGCAGTTCCTTCTGCCTCGTGGGTCATCATCAAGGGTGTATTAATCGCTGGGATCTCTTTCTCGACCAGAGACCCAAACTGCTGCAAAGCCCTATGCAATCCTGGCATCAAAACCCATCTCTGCAACTGCACTTCCTGGACCATTACTCACAGTGCCGGCTACTGAAGCATTCTTCCAATGGCTCTTTGATCCTGACTCTATGGTTGATCATCGCATTCAGTGTCTCCTGGTCCTGAGCGCAGAGGTGTTCCTCTGCCCCCTATCAAATCCTACTACATACCTATGCTGCTTGGCTCACTCTGCATCCAGCTCCCACCTGTGTTCTGTTACTTTACATTTGGGCTGGAACTCTTGTGTGTCCATTAGGCTCTCCAATCTGCTTTTTTCCCCCCTTCTACTGTGTCATTTGACTGTAAGTCTTACTTAGCTTGTTTGACTCTATAAATGCTGCAGATGTAGTTGGTTGTTCCTGTTGCCTATGGGAGAACGTTTTGACCTTATAATCTACATAAGTGATAGTAACAGGCTCTTACCGAGACCTAGACAGTTTCTCTGGTACCTCTTGATGCCCTGGAGTTTGCTGTACTATTTTATTTTATTAAGTACTACTGATGTTATAATAAATTGTTACATTGCTTACCTTCGGTAATCTTATTTCTTATGGATTCTCCTCATACAGATTCATTGTCTTTGATTTATTCCCAGCACCTGGTGATATTTAGAATTTGTTCAGCTGCCGTGGGGTGCTTCTGAGGGGAAAGTATAACAGATGTGAATGAGCCATCTGTGTAAGGGTCGGGTTGGGCGGACGATGAGAAATCTGTGGAGGGCGATTCCCTCAGAATGAAACAGCATCCTTGACTGCTGAATTTAGGCAGTAATATTTAGCAAAAGTGTGCAAAGGAGCCTAAATGGCTGATTGGCATATGTTCAAAGCTTGTACACCTCTCTGCAATGCAGACGTAGCTGCTAGGCACTGGAGCGAGTGGCCACACGATCCTCTTGCACTTCCTTCCCTGCCAGATAGTAACACTTGGAATTGCTTAGTACGATTAGCCTAGATAAGGTTCGTTTGAAGCGCATTACCCACCTTGGCTCTGGCTAAGGAGATTAATTAACTGGTCATTCACCCCAAAGCCTTTCATTCTGGAAATATAGTAGCTAGCTGCTCCTTTGCTCCTTCGTTAGGAGAGATTTTCTTTTAGAACCTTAAACTCCATACATTCCTATGGGACCACCAGTCTTTTTGCTTATTTTATAACCGTGTCCTGACTTTTGGAGGTCTGTAAAGCCTTCTGTTTATTTTCTGTGAAGATGGATTTCTAAAATCAACCCTGGTGGGCAAATTCTGCCCTAGTTATAGTGAAGAGAGAGTTTAGTCCGAAGGAGAGCATGAGCATGGTCAGGGGCCCTAAAGAGTTCTAACAGAATGGCACACAATAATTCAGCTTAGACACTCCGTTATAAAAACAAATTATTTATTTAAGCCTTAAAGAACTCTTCAAGAAATGAAGCTAGCAGGTAGTAATATCACACAAACCCATATAACACAAATATATTGTCACACATCTTCGGATGTTGTCCCTTCTCCCCTATGGGAGCCCCTTCCCATGTGGCCATGTAGGTGAAGCCTACATGGTCCCTCTGGGGATGATGCTTAGCGGGCGGACCCCATGAAATTAGGAATGACTATTCGGAGAGAGCACAGTATATTTCCCATCCATCAACCTCTCCCTCACCCATTTACCCTGTCCTAGCGTCACCCCACATACCTCCATATGCCTCTGTAAGGTAGAGAACACCCAGTCCTTAGGAGGTACTGAGATGAGGAAGAGTAAGTGTAACCTAGGTAAATCACATCTAGAAACTGAGACAAAGAAGATCAGACAACCTAGTGAGGAACGAAAACCTCACTACTGTGACTAGGAGGAAGCGCGGAAACATGAAGATCGCCACTGCAAAGCACATTAAACGGTCTAGTGGTCACAGACTTCCTATTGGTTCAACCTTAGTTGAAGTAGAAGTGGGAATCCAGGAATTGCTGTCAAACCCTCCCTCAAGGATCAAGGAGCAGGATTGCTGTGCTGTAAGAGAAGCGTCTTTGGACCAGTATGCCTACCAGAAAGAGGGGGGGACCCTTGAATGCCTGCAGAGTACGAAGAACTAAGGGAAGCTGGAGACTCCCTCACCAGACACCTGTGGCAACAAGAGAAGAGTCCCAGAGAGCCAGCAAACCGAAGGGAGAAATGTGGAGGCCCACGACCAACCACAGGACTGTAGCCAAGACCCTATAGGTATTAAGGTGGCTGGGTCTATGGTTGGGTGTCCCAGAGGGTGCGAAGAACCCTATAGTCAACAGTGCATGGAACATGGGGGGGAAAGAGAATAACCCCTGTGGTACATTAAGAGAAGCAAGACACTATAACAAAGAGAATAGGGTCTGGGACCCTTGCATGAGTATGACATACCACGTAACAAGGATACCTAATCATCCTTGTGGCAGCACATTTAGGGGATCACGAACCAGAGCTATCAAATGAAAGGGGAGAAGGTGAAGAGAACTGAGAATAAGAGATACTTGGCAGGAGAGTAAACAAAGTCTGTATGTGAGATTAAGAAACAGTGAAGAGAACAATGTAATAAACCCAGTGTTTGGCAGGTGAATAAACCAAGTCAGTGTTTGAACCTAAGAGACCTAGGAGAAAAGAGAATCAAGTCCACTAACTAGAGTCTGGGGCCCACCATGATGTGGGGAAGCATCCAAACCCCTCTTCGTCACAATGCCTGGTAGAAGGGAACAAGGTCTGCCAACCACGGTCCGAGACTGTTAGGGAGAATTCTCTCTTTAGGCTGAATTTCCTAACCTAATGAGTCCCCCAGCAGCTTTGATGGATTTCTGGAGTTAGTTTTTTCTCCTGCCAAGAGTGAGACTCTTTTTCTCCCACTCTTGGACATGATTTATGGTGTTCCTTTGACTGTTAAAGTGTTTTATGGGCTATGGGGTCCTTTACTCCATAGGGTCTCATGTGTTTTTACTATGTGTGTTACACAGCACCCTCCGTGAAGTGAAACAGGGGTGTCATAGTGACACCCCACCATAGACTCCATACCCTGGGACTGACTACTGTCTCCCAGGGCATGTAAAGTCACCATTGGCTTTACTAGTCTCAAATTATGAACAGAAACCAGTACAAACCATCATATTTTGGACGTACTGGTCGGGGCAATTTGATTGCCCCGGGGTCTGTTAGTCGAGGGGGCACGTCTCCGTCCCCCCTGATCGAGTTTTGGCTGGTGGCAGTGGATACTACTTTTTATATTCGACCGCAAATCTATCCCTATGGGATTTTCCCATTGTTGGAGGCTACCAACTTAAATTATTTAATTCTCATAGCCTCGAACATACTGCCGGTTTATTTATTTAATATTAATTCGCCGGTTGGTATTTTTTGCCAGGACTCGATTCTAAAATGGCGTTTGTGTTCTCTTCTGTGACTCCAACCCAAGTCGAGCCCTTTGTTCCACTTTTTGGCGGGCTTCTCCACAGAAGCCTCCAAAAGTGGTGCCACTCTGTCTGGGTACCACAGGGGGTGTGGAGGGGGTTTAGGCACCCTGGACTGATTTACCTTGGTAACTCAAGTTGCACTCTTGTGTGATTGGCCCAAGTGGTGAGCCGGCCGGCTCACCACTTAGCATGTTTGATTGACAGCTAGGCTGAGTGAATGGGGGTGTGCTGCATAAAAGCAGGGCTTTGGGGACTGGAACTTCAGAAGTCGCCACAGGACCTGAGAATCCGACGAGGGAGAAGCTGAGCCGACCTACAGCGACAACACCACCAGTGGAGCCCTGCGGAACCGACTCACCACTTCCCGACGACAGAGAAGATCTCCCGGCTGGAGAGGCTTCTTCCCCTGACTGGTGGGCACAACCAGTTACCTTCTTTTCCTCGCATCCCAGGACGTCTTGTGGTCGAATTGCCCGTGCCAAGCACCCCGGCAACCAGATAGCCACTTACCACTGGACCGCGAATAAAAGGACTGCTCCTTTTACCTGAGAACTCCGGGGCTGGTTTCTTCCCTGGCAGTGCAACGGACTCCTGTCTTCCTCCCCGACGAGATCCTCTCTTCCTCAGGACGAAGCACCGACTTGCATCTGCTGCCAGGAACAACTGCTCCCGCTGGAGTATTCTCACCACTTTAAGGTACCGTGTCCGCCAGGCCTCCCTTTCTAAAGATTGCTACAAGGTAATAATAATCCCTTAACCTTCTGGACTGGGCTGGCCGCCTTGACCATCTAACTGGTCCCTTTCTTTGGTCCAACTCTTTCTGAACCTTTTCAAGACTTTTGTGCACTTCAACCGTGTGACCTTGGACACATTTCTTTCTGATCCTCTTAAAGTGGATCCGGCCCTCTGAACTCTAACTTCACGGTTTTACTTTGCCTTCCTCTCTTGTTGTGTTCTTGTGAAAGTGTTGGGATCTGTTTCAAATTATACTCTGCTTTTCTCTCCCTTTTTAAAACGAATTATTAGAGTGCCATCTGCGTTAAGCGCTCACCGCTGTCTGAAAATAAGTGGGGCTTTACTTAAGACTTGTCTAAATATTCTTTTTAAGGAAGTGTATATCTTTTAGTGACCGTGTTTTTGAACTGCTTAACCTTAGTGCCTGTGTGTTTTACTAGATGTGGTTTTAAATAAGTAATTATATCTCTTTTACACCAAGCTCTGGTCAGTGTTTACTTGTTCTACTGTGTTCTTTTGACCTATTGTGAATACTCTGTATACTGCCTAACTCTTCTTGAGGGAAGTCTGACTGCTCAGCCACAGCTACCAAGTGGGTTTACTGCCAAACACCTGTAGTCTTAAATCTTTTGCAGTGGTCCCAGAGGGAACTGCACAGGTTTCTGCCTATCAGAGACCGGCCACGTTTTGGAGAAGGATCCAAACCACTCTTTGTGGCAGTGCCTGGTAGAAGGGAACCAGGTCCTCCAACCAGGGTCAGAGATCCACCACCATTTGGAGATGCCTAAGAGAGGCCAGTTGGGGAAGAGACGTTAGCCCCGTAATGCCCACCCACCACCAATTGTTGAACTGTTATAAGCCTAAGGAAGGCTAGGGAAGGGAGACTTCTAGCAGTGGATGAACTATACCAAAAGCCTGAGGAGAGAGATCCCCCGCCCCCCCTAACACTTGGGTCTGAATTTTAAGAACTGCCTTTTTGCCCAGGGGAAGCTAGCCATTCTCCAGCATGGGGTCTGCCATGAATTCCCATGTGCTCATGAATATTCCCTGTCAGGCTGTGAATCCTCTGTAAAAACGCTGTTTCGCTTTAGCCTGAAAATGGCATTTCGAAGGGATTGTGTCCTCCGACGTATTCCTTATCTTTGATAATTCTTCTCCAGCTTGCTGCCCTCGGACCATTTTTTCAGCAGAGGGCGCTGCGCATCGACGTCCGTCGAGTTGATGTCCTTCGACAGCCACCGTATCAGCGCCGACATCACCATGCCCATAAATAGCCACGCGCAGCGTCCGTTGCTCAGTCCTGTTTTTCCACGCTTCGGGGGGCCTCGGAATATCGTTGCTCAGTTCTTCAGTCAATATACTTCATTATTCCTCGTGAATACCGACTCGTACTCGATGGCTTCCTCATCCGAACCGACGACTCCACGGTTCGGCTTCAAAAAATGTCGAGACTGTGGAAAGACAATGTCGTTGACGGATCCTCACAGGATCTGTTTGTGGTGCCTGGGAGTCGAGCACCATTGTTCGGAGTGCGAGGTCTGCATGTCTATGACGGCGAAAGCCTTGAAGGAGCGTAAGGGGAAGCTCGAGAGATGTAAGGCAGTCCAAACTTCTTCAAAAGATTCCTCGGCGGAGTCGAGACAGTCGTCTCCTCGCCATCACAAAAGACATTCTCGTTCTAGGTCTCGAAGCAGTTCCCATCACTCTTCGAGATCTAAGCATTCAAAAAAGAGACGTCGAAGATGCCCTTCCTCGTCTTCCGTTTCCGCAAAAAGGGTCTCCTGCCCCACAAAACATAGCTCTCGGGCTTAGTGGGAGGAATTCAGGAAAAAGATGCTTAGCGTCTTCGAGAAAGCAGCCTCGACCCCCTCAAAGACTGCTGAGGGTGATACCCTGGGTGAAAGACCCAAAAAATCAAAACGCTGCGAGTCACAGCACCCGGCGAAAGAAGCTACACGAGAGCGTCATGAACCCTCGAGTAAAGGCAAGGTTGCGTCTTCGACGCCGTCGTCTAAGATCCCTTTGCCGCATAGATCTGTGTCTTCGACACCATTATCGAAGGGTTCTTCGATGCACAGGTCAGTCGATTCGACGCCGTCGTCGACGCCGAGAAAGGACAAACCCACGCCCACCTCACAGCCAGAGGCCATACCCAGAGCCTCGATCACGAGAATGTCGTCGACAACCTCGAGTAGAATTCCGATACTCTCGAGTTGCTCGAGGCCTCTACCAACTTTCTCGACGCCTTTTTCGATGGCTTCGAAGCCTTTAACGTCCGCGACGTCGACGTTTTCTCAGCCAATTATGAAGAATTTGGCTCCTTCGTCTCTAGAAATGGGATTTATACCATTTCCAAGATCTGATCATTCCAGAGCCTTAGCATCTATTTATGAGGCAGGGGAGAATTCGGATCAGGAGAGACCTTTTGAGTTGCAGGGATCTGCAACTCCTGTACCAGAGGAATTTACCTCTGAGGAAAGTAGGTTTAAGGACCTCCAAGAATCCTTACATGAAGCCAAGTGGGCTGGACACTTCCCCAGAAGTGGAATTTGCCAAACCAGACACAGGGGAACATGCTGAAACCCCTTATAGAACCTTGATGGCAAGGATACTAGAGTTTGTGGGGTGGTCTACACCTTCACCTGCTTTTCAGCAAGACGACCTCACAGATATTTTGGTTAAAGGTCCACAGGAGGATCCTGTGGTGCCATTTCATGCAGCACTACAAAGGAAAATATTGGCAAACTGGGAAACCCCTGAGGTTATCCCGGCGGTTAACAAAAAATTATCAGCCAAGTATATTCAGGGTCAGTGTCTACTGCTGACCCTGAATATTTATCCAAACACCCAACTCCGGAGAGTCTAGTTGTTCAGGCAGCAACTTCATCGGGTAGTAAATCGGCTTACCCTACTGTTCCACAGGACAGGGATGACAAGAGATATGATTCTATGGCCAAAAAAGTCTTTTCTGCATGTATCATGGCGTTGAAATCCATCAATGCCACGTGTACGCTCGCAAGGTTCAGCCATACACTTTGGGAGTGTGCTTCATCAGCGGCTGACTGCCTCCCGGAGGGAGAAGAAAGGGAAGCGTTTCTCAACATCATTAAGGATGGTAAGGATGCAATGTGCGAATCCCTTCAGACTGGCATCGATTCTGCTGACAGCATCAGCAGGGCCATGGCGGCAAGTACAACAACCAGGAGATTTGCTTGGTTGCGAAAGTCTGGTTTTGCTTCAGATGTGCAAAGCAGACTCTTGAATATGCCCTTTGACGGCTCTTCTTTGTTTGGTAAGAAGGCGGATGACAGTTTAGAAAAGCTTCAAACATCAAAGGCAACTGCAAAATCCCTGGGAGCTGCAATCCGTCGGACACCACATCGCCCCTCAGGAACTTCTTGGAGAGGTAAGTCCTTTCGCTTCTATTACGCATTCGGAAGAGGCAGAGGACAGCCGGTTCAAAGGGGTCCGAAAAAATTCACCCGAGGTGGACGGGTTAAAAATACAAAAGCCGCAGCAGGTGCCTCTTTACCCTCGGCATCTGCATCAGCCGCCTCCAAACCGCTCTGAGGACTCTCCTCACAAGACACCAGCAGGGGACAGGTTAACTCAACATCTGACCGAATGGCAGGCTATTACGTCAGATGCTTGGGCATTGGAGACAGTTGCTCAAGGTTACTGCCTGCCTTTTCTACGCATCCCTCAGTCATCCACCGGGGAACAGCTCTCTGAAAGTTCCAGATCCGCTCCTCTTGCAGGAAATTGTAGACCTGCTAGAGAAAGGTGCCATAGAACCGTTACCTGTAGCGGAGAGGAACAAGGGCTGGTACTCCCCCTACTTTCTCATCCCGAAGAAAGAGGGAGGACTGAGACCTATCTTGGATTTATGAGAATTGAACAAGTTCCTCAGGAAGGACAAGTTCAAGATGGTAACTCTCTCTCAGATCCTTCAGGCCCTCCGGCTCCAGGACTGGCTGGTATCTCTGGACCTCCAGGATGCTTATTTCCATGTGCCAATCCATCTCAAACACAGGAAATACCTGAGGTTCGCAATTGGTGGCTTTATTATCAATTTCGAGTTCTGCTATTTGGGCTGACCTCCGCCCCGAGGGTCTTCACCAAGTTAATGTCGGTAGTGGCGGCAAGTCTAAGGAAGGGAGGGATTCACGTCTACCCCTAACTAGACGATTGGCTGATCAGGGCTGTATCTTCGGAACAAGCTCAGATCCAGCTAGATTAGGTCTGTCACTTCCTCCACAAACTGGGCTTCTCCCCCAATTTAAAGAAGTCACAGATGATACCATCAGAGGCTCCAGTTCATCGGAGCGGTCCTGGACACTTCTCTGGGAAAAGCCTCGCTACCAGAGGTGAGGGCTCAAGATATTCTGCAGATGGTCACCAAGTTTCAAAATGCCCAACATCTCCCAGCCTTCGACCTTTTGAGGTTGCTAGGCCTCATGGCCTCATGGCATCCTGCATCTTCCTTGTGGCAGAGGCTCGCCTGAGAATGAGATCTCTCCAGTGGGCACTAAGAACCCAGTGGTCTCAATTCTCAGGAAAAATGACAGATCTCCTTCGGATTCCGGACAAGGTAGCCCGAGACCTTCAATGGTGGGCTTATCGAGAGAACATTTTGAAAGGAGAACTGTTTTGGCAACCATGGCCGGAGAGAACAGTAGTCACGGACGCCTCACTCACGGGGTGGGGAGCCCTTGCCAACGACTTGACCATCAGTGGTCGTTGGTCTCCATCGGAGTCCATACTACACATCAACCTATTGGAGCTGTGAGTGATCAGACTAGCGCTGAAAGCTTTCCTATCATCAGTACAGGGAAAAAATGTCCTGATAATGACGGACAACACAGTGGCCATGCACTACCTCAACAAAAGAGGAGGCGTGGGATCACTGCCACTGTGCAGAGAGGCAATGCAGCTCTGGTTTTGGGCAATTCAAGAAGGAATCTCTCTATCGGCAGTTCACCTAGCCGAAGATCAGAACTTGACGGCGGACGCTCTGAGCAGGCAGGGCACAGTCTCCCACGAGTGGGAACTAGCTCAAGAAGTCCTTCAGGAGATCTTCGCTCTTTGGGGAACCCCTCAAGTGGATCTGTTCGCCACCAGTACTAACAGGAAGTGCGATCTGTGTTGTTCAAGGGAATTTCCCCCGAGAGGAGCTCTAGGGGACGTGTTCATAGTGGACTGTGAGTTTCCACTCCTGTACGGGTTTCCACCAGTCCCTGTCATTCCTCAAATGATCAGGAGGTTGAAAAGATTCCGGAAGACCATGATCCTAATTGCCCCAGACTGGGCCAGGAGAACGTGGGACCCGGACCTTCTGGACATGTCCATCTGCCTTCCAATTCGCCTTCCACTCTAGGAGAATCTTCTCTCACAGAAGGGAGGTCAGGTTCTCCATCCAGACATCAGAACCCTCAACCTTCACGCTTGGCTTCTGAAAGGTTGAGATACAAGGATTGGGACCTCCCTGATGACGTTATGGAGGTGTTGCTTTCAACCAGAAGGCCAGCAACAAAGTCTTTATACCGCTGCCGTTGGAACAAATTTTGCAGCTGGTGTAGATGAAGAGAATATCGACCCATTTTCATGAAGTACACCAATGGTGTTATCCTTTCTACTCTACTTGGCAAATTCAGGCCTTCAAGTTGGCACTATCAAGGGCTATCTCGCAGTGCTATCGATTTTCAAGCGCACTGCAGAGGAGCCATCGTATTTCAAATTACCCTTAGTAATACAATTTCTAAAGGGATTAACTAATGTCTATCCTCAAGACAATTCCAAGTTCCCTTATGGGACTTCAATTTAGTCTTAAATTTCCTGATGGGTACTCCTTTCAAACCACTCCACTCTTGTTCGCTAAGATTTCTCACTCTTAACACTGTCTTATTAGTGGCACTAACATCTGCTAGAAGGGTGAGCGAATTACAAGCTCTATCTTGTAAACCCCCTCATACAATTTTTCATAAAGACAAAGTTGTCCTAGAGGTGAAGCCTAATTTCCTCCCAAAGGTGGTTTCTGAATTCCACATCACTCAGAAAATTACATTATCTTCATTCTATCCTCCTCCCCATCTGGGGAAAGAGGAAGAAAGGCTACACAGGCTGCAACCAAGGCGGGCTTTAAGCTTTTACATCAGCAGACTTGCTAGGATTAGGCAAGCAGACCAACTTTTCCTAGGTTACTCAGGGCACAAATTGGGACTACCGATAACAAAACAGACCATTTCCAGATGGATTATTTTGGCCATTCTGGAATGTTACAAACTAGCAGGGAAAGAGCCTCCTCAAAATCTTAGGGCTCATTCAACCAGGGGTATAGCTGCCTCTTCGGCCCTCCAAAGAGGGGTTCCGGTTCGAGATATATGTGCGGCTGCCACATGGTCGTCTGCACATACCTTCACAAGATTTTACAACCTGGATTCCTCCTCTAGCCAAGAGACTAGATTTGGCAAAGCTGTGTTATACTCTGTTCATTCTTGAAGGGAAACATGGCAATTTTACTCCCACCTGCAGTTACACACCACTGCTATGGGAGTCTATCAAGATAAGAAATACGTCAGAGGACACATTCCCTTCAAAGAACAAGTTACTTCTTACCTGGTAACGTTCTTTCGATGGGATGTTCCTCCGACGTATTCCTTATCGCCCCTCCCATCCATCCCCGCAGTAATACTTCCCTTGTGGTTGCAGCTTACACTCCTTCAAGGTCAATAACCAATTCAGGCACGACTTATCTTATGCTACAAAAGGGAACTGAGCAACGGACGCTGCGCGTGGTTATTTATGGGCATGGCGACGTCGGCGCCGATACGGTGGCTGGCGAAGGACATCAACTCGACGGACGTCGATGCGCAGCGCCCTCTGCTGAAATGTTTTTCCGAGGCCAGCAACCTGGAGACGAATTATCAAAGATAAGGAATACGTCGGAGGAACATCCCATCGAAAGAACGTTACCAGGTAAGAAGTAACTTGTTCTTCTCCTCTATGACCAGTCGCTGTCCTTCGGGTCATACTGCCCCATCGAATGACAGTCATCTCCCTAAGCTCCTCCCCTGGTGGCCAGCTTCAGATTTTTACCACTCATTTCAATGTTGGGAGTCCTCATCTTGCTCGAGTATTTTGCTATTTTTTTTAGTTTTTTCAGATACATTTGATTATTTTTTCTCTGATCCTTTCAACCGTTCGATGACCGGCAGCAGGGACCCATTGACGGCGAAGATCTACTTTCATCGCTAGATCATCTTTTCAAGTGTTTTGAAGGCCAGGCTTAGGCCTACTTCCCACATGTTAATGTTAAAGGTATTTGTACCATGAATTGGTCCCCAGGAAATGTGGACTACAGAACGTCTACGTCGAGAATCGGCACCTCAAGAGTCTATATTGCCTGCAGCCAGACCATCACGAAGATGCATGCAAGATTTGCTGCGGCTAAGACAATGCCGGACCGTTATCGAAGGTTAGTGGCATGGCTCAAGGAGGAGAAGTTTGTAACTAGAGGGAGGTGCCCTTGGAGTGGCAGAGCAGAGGGCTGTAGAGAACAAGATACACAAGTGGGTTCGCTCTGACAACTAGATTTAAGGGGGGGGTACTCTTTTTTTAAAAAATTTTTTTTATAATAGTACACATTAAGTTATTTACAACCAACATTGAAAACAGTACAAAAAGCTATTGGTTTTCTGTAGCCAGGCTTGGGGTGACCTAACACGTGTTAGGTCACCCCAAGCCTGGCTACAGAAAACCAATAGCTTTTTGTACTGTTTTCAATGTTGGTTGTAATATGTTTATATAAGTTAAACTTTACTATCACTTGTCACTAATAGGTGGTGGTCACTATTTAATTCCAAAGCACCAAAATGGAATTATATTTGTAAAAAATGTCTTTGAATTTAAATGAAAAGATAAAAAACTAAATATTTTTGTATACTAATCCCTTAATGTTGAAATGCATAATTAATAAATGCAACTCTATTCTATGTGAAGATGTGAATCTTTAAGTCTATTTGTGTTTAGGTTTCACTTCTACTATACATGAATGAATAAGTGTGACATGACTAAATAACTTAATGTGTACTATTATATAAAAAAAATTTTAAAAAAAGAGTACCCCCCCTTAAATCTAGTTGTCAGAGCGAACCCACTTGTGTATCTTGCTCAAGGAGGAGAAGGCCTCCCCATCTCCGTCCACGATGAGCCTGGCGGTTGGGCGGGGTTCCTTCCACCGGGAAGTCTCTGATCCTGTCTAAGCACAGATATTTGTCCAAGGACAATGCTACGAAGGAGAGGCCTCAGGAGGCCCATTGAAAACTCTGTCAACAACCTTATCGTCCACCAAAACCACGCCTTTATCTACGACGGCTTAGTTTTCCAAGTTGTCCACCTTGTTGGCCGCTTCCCAGTTGGCCACTGCCCCGTCGATGACTAAGACTCCTTCGATGTTTTTTTCTGTATCAATTTCGGCGACACCCTTCATTACTTCATCAAAGGGGGACCCTATTACTACTGTGGTTTCTGCAGTCAAGACAACGGCAACCCCACAAGTGGCTCGGCCTCCTGCAGCAGCTGCTCTGTTGGAGAGCAGGTGCCCATTGTCTCATCATTCCCGAGGGATTCTGGAAGGATCAAGGACCTGTCTCCTAAGGATTTTCTCCCCAGGCAGGTGAGGCTGTCACTGGTCGGGTTGATGGGGTCTCCAAGGAAATCCCCACACATCTATACAAGCTTTGATGATGACCACTAGCCCGAAGGCTACTATTCGGACCAAGAATGGGGCTTAGCCTCGTATCCCGGGAGTGATATTTCCAGAGGGAGCCTGATCTACCGTGTGGCCCATCGAGGCGTTTTAGCCCGGAGCTGTTGACAGTTGCTCCTTTAGCACCTCAGCCAGGGCCCAGGTAGTGACATTCTCAGTACCCTCCACCCCTTGGTGTCAGAAATACAGCAGAGACTACTAGTTGCTCTGGTACCAGGTCCAGCCTGCAGCCCTCCTAGACCACAAGCTAGAATTCCTCCCAGGCCAAGTCCCCAAAGACCGAGGTGCCTACCTAGCCCTGACGGGCCGAAGCAGCAGCCTAGCCCTTCAGGACCGAAACGCCAGCCGGCACCACCGCACCTGGCGCTGCCACAGAGACCTTTAACTCTGGTGGTGTAGGTGCCACTGCACACCGCCACAGGCACTGACAAGGACACTAATGCAACGCATACGGATGAGTGTGGCTTTGTATCAGTTCACTGGGAGACACTGGGTGCCGATGATCTTACCAGTGCTTCACCACCAGACGAAGATGCCTCTTTCCAACGCCATCACGAGGGTCTCTACTCTCTTAAATTTGGTTCTTGAGGAGGAGGAGGAGGGGTTTCTTTTTCACGCCTGTAAGTCCTCTCAGAAGACTGTCATGTTGGTACCTTTGCTGGAAAATGTCTCGGAGGAAGGTTTGGCCCTGATGAAGACACTAAGAACCATTCACCCCCAAGAGAGGCTGGAGAAATAAGTAGTGTGCCCCTGGTGCTTGCGATTGCAGCTTTCTCCAGTCGTTGGTGTGTGCAGCCTCCAGGCCTTGCTCCTCGAACCCATCGTCCTTGTCGATGGTGCTTCTGAAGGAGGAGCGGAAAGAAGCTTGATGCACTCGGGAAGCACATCATTTACACTGCAGCCTCCACCGTCCAGGCCGCCAATGTCCTGGCCATCCTTGTCCCGCTACGATGGGGAACTCTGGTATAATCTCTGCTCATTCTTGCACTGCCTAGCAGACAACAAGAAGGCTGACGCCCTGGCCCTGCTCCAAAGAACAAGCGAAAAGTCTCATGGCATGGCCATGTTTGGTCACTAGCCATAGTTAGTAGCCAAATGCGCTGAACGCGATAAGGCTAAAATGAAAAGCACCAAAAAATGGTAATAAGTCACTGCTGCCACCAGCTTGTCCATTTAGCACACCTAGAGTAATCAAAATCCTCTTGCGTGTTAGTCTAGGGCAAAAACAAAAGTGTATCCCATTGTACTGCATTGTAGGATGCATTGTACAATGATAAAAAGTTACCACAAGTGATAAGTTACTAAAAGTAGTAACAAAGTAACTAGACTAAGGGAAATCCTGTTTCCCAGCACTGACAGCCTGAAGGACATGTCAGTTTCTCCATAACAGATGAGCAAAAGACAGTGTATTGAAGCTTAAGGCCTCACTGCACTGTCAGGGTCAAAAATAAAAGCAAAAAGTTTGAAGCTCTATTAAAATGGAAGGAAATGTGCAGTAAAGAGAAATCTTGCCTAACACCGCCAGCGCCAAGGTTTGTTGAAGGTCACGAATTTCAAGGCAGATGTGCAGTACAAGGTGGTGGACATGCCCTTTGATGCGGACAATTTATTTGGCAAGGATGTGGATGAGACGCTTAAGCCATTAAGACGGACTCCGAGACGGCGCTATCACTGGGACACTGCAGCAGAGGAGTTCATCATCCTTTCGGTCCTCCAGAGAAAAGTCCAGCAGATCCTCCAAGTGGTTCACCACCCCATACCATCAGCCTTCCTGCTCCTCCACTCAGGAATCCTACAGAGACCTCTCGCAAGCATACAGTAGCGGAGGACAGCATAGTCACCCACAGACCAAGATGCAGACACCCAAGCAGGCCTGATCCGGCCATGGACGTGGGCCCCCAATTTCACACCCAAGTGGGCGGCTGGCTAGCGAGGTTTGTCAACAAGTGGAAGACCATCACCACGGAAAAATGGGTGCTGGACGTTCTTCATCAGGGGCAAACATTGGAATTCCAATACAGGTGAGTTTTCCTAAAGTCCACTTGAGGTAGGATGTCATAAAGTATCCCTTGGTATACAGGTCCCCCTTAGTATAAATCTGTACTACTCAAGGAACCTTGGTAGAATGGCAATCATACGAGGAAGATGTGACCTGTAGATAAGTACACTGAACCCTGTAAATAAAATAGTCCAAAGAAACACTTAAAATGTTATATTATAATATACATTTATTATATTTACACAAGCAAGGTAGATAAATAATTCACTTAACCAACACGCATATTAATTCTTAATATTACTTTTCAAAGGCCATTGCTTCAATGGTAGTTGCTTACGGTAAAATTGTTGCAGAGTTTAACACAAATGACAGTTGTACCATATTATCTGTACTACAGCGCACTTGCGTTAGGACAATGATATACAGTAATTGCATTTAGTTAGCAAAACCACATAAAATAAAGTATTTTTGGAAGGACAAAGGTTGCTTAATCACACAGCAGCAGAGCTTAATATTCTAGAGACACTTTCTGACAAACTAACGCTTTAAAAGTCCAATCCAATATACGAAAGTCAGTGTAGGAGTGGATTTTAAAATCTTAAGAAGCAGCAGAACAGCAAAAGTTCCCCAGAATACGTTTAGTCTCTAGGAAAAGATGCTTGCCAGTTTAACACACTGAGGAGGACCCTGCAAAAGGACTTCCTAAAGCGACACAAACTGACAGCTTGGGTCAGAGGTAGAGTGGACACTTTGGACACCTCTTTACGCACTCCAGTCACTCTGGAGCAACTTATTGGTTCAAGGTAAGTTATCCCTTTCACCCCACAGTACTTTAGGTAAGAAGAAATGCTTGTAGTTGGATTCTCCTGTGCAGCAGCAACAGAACCGGTTTCCTGATTCCTCGGTCTGGTGTTAAAAGGAAGGACTCTGAATGGGATGTCTCAGCAGCAGCCTCGAGAGGAGACCCTTAGCAAGGATTTCTTCGGTCTCCCTGGTCATTCTGCGGTTTTGTGGCCTTTTTCTCAGCACCAACAAAGGACTGTATTTGCCCGGTCGATCTTCTTCGATTCTGGAGTCCTGCACTCTGGTGAGGGGACTGTGAGTCAGATCGTGTTTCTGGCGGTCCCGCTGGAGCTCAGCAAAGAAGGATTAGACCTTTCAAAGATGTTGCACTGCAAATGGGTCGGAGGTTTCCTGGTATTCACGGTCTGCAGCTGTGGAAAGGCCCTGCACCTCGGGAGATGGCTCAATTTGTAGTTCGTCTGAGGGCTGGTTGGTCCCACCAGCCAAAGGGAAGGAGTCGTCAACTTCGGAGCTGTGAGAAACCTGAAGGTGTCTCACCCGCTAGTCCCCGGGGATCTGTCATCCAGATGGCCAGAACAAGGCCATTGCTTTTGGATCCAGTTCCTGGGGGTGGGGTGGACCAGTGCAGGAGGGTCACCTGGATGAGGGGTCTTCGGGGAGTGGAAGTGGGACACTGGACAGCGAGACACGGTATGTCCTTCCCTGTAACACCTTTTCCCCATCCTACCAGGATACTTTGTTTGTTTTATTACTTGTATTGCGCACCAGACCCAGGGGTAACCGGGCGCATTGCATATGACAACTTACAGATTAGTTACAGAAACACAAGGGCAAATATGGAGACAAAAATATATACAAAGGCAAAAATAATGGTACAAGTATTTACAGTCCTACTCAGACAGGCGGTAGATGCTGAGAGGTAGGTGTGTGCAAAAATACAAACAGTGGAAGGACATGCGGAATAGGGGCAGTTAGTAGTCTATTGTTTGTCTGCGTCTTTGATCCACCTTGTAAGGTTATGTCGGAAAGTGGGGTATGGTTGATCTGTCGGCAAGGTGGATGGAAGGGAGTTCGATAGTTGGGCTGCTTTGACCTGGAAGCTACAGCCACCAACTCTGGACAATTTAAATCTGGGTGTTGAAATGTTGTTGGAGTTGGAGGATCTGGTGAGTCTTGTTGGATTTATTCTTGTGAATCTCGTAGAAAGGTAATGTGGTGCGGCATTGTTTAGACATTTGTGAAAAAGTGAAGCTACCTTTTAGCTGGATTTTCTCATGAGTTTGGAACTCAACCCCACTTTCCCCCTTTCCCGACATAAACACTTTCTCACGGACAGCTCACAGCGAGGGAAAACAGACTAACACCCGAGCCGTATACCTGACATGTCCCAACACAATGGTCAGACAATTACTGATCATTACACACACCTGACTTCATCACACTTCCCCACATGGATAAAAGGCAGGGCACGAAATGAGCAAGGCAAAGCAGACGAGGAAGCAGCAGTTCCAAAATGGCAGTTTATTACGAGGAGAAAGACGGCAAGACCCGGAAAGGGTTACAAGGAGGGAAGTGCCGTTGACCTTTTCAGAGAAAGACCATTCCTTTCATGAACCTTCGAGAATAAAAAACATGACCTGAAATGAAACCTGCAATGTGTGTTGGAGGTACCTGGGTCTCTCCTCCGTCGATAGCCAAGGCGGGGAGAAGCATTTGCCTCTGTGGTACTGTCCTTGGCTCCTACAACAAAGCAGCGCCAGTAGAGTCAGCACAGCCGGTGAGTCGGAGAGACTGATACCAGACTGGGATGTGTTGGAGCCAGGGTTGCAAGCGTCAGCATTGTATAGACATCTGAAGAGAACAGTGTGTGAAGCGTATGTGACAAGCAACGTGAATACTTAAATAGTAGAAGAGTGACAGAACTTTTGAAGCCAAAACAGATACTGTAAACAGAGTGGTCCGGCGCCACGTGGGTGCGCATTCACTGTATTGGGTATCCAACTGAGAGGTGGCAAATGTTAAATCGAAGTGGTCCTGCAATTGGTCAAGCTAAACCCTGTGCACATTCGAAAGTCTTTGATAGTTGATAATAACTGAAATTGGTCAGAACCCGGCTGAGGGAGACTAATTGTGTAAGAGGAAGGATCTGAGCCTAGCTGAGGGGGATCCGGGGTGAACCGTGAGTCACCTGAGAGAGAATATTCTATGAACATTTTAAAAGGGATTTGAGCCCTTCTGAGGGGGATTCAAAGGATCAATCTTTGTGTTAAAGGGATGTGAGCCCTGCTGAGGGGGATCTTTGGTGAAGAATGAATCGCCTGAATTGAGTACTAAGAGGAAAATAACTTCTCCAGCATGGGGTCTGGCATGGATGAATATTTCCCGCCGTCAGGCTGGGAATCTCGGTAAAAGAAAAAACTGTTTCACTTTCGTTTATAAACTTTCTCCTATAAACTAATCACTGAGCAGCTCTGAGTCATACTGCCCCCAGGCAATGACTGACCTCTCCATAAGCCCCTCCTCTGGCATCCATCTTCAGATTTTTCGTACAAGTGTTGGGAGTCCTTATGTCGTGCTCTTAGAGCTTTCTGTGTTTTCTGCGCTTTTTTGCTACGAAATTCCTATTTTTGTTCGATCGAGCCCATGTGCTCCATTGTTTCTTCATCGGACTAACTGCAATCCGTTTGTTGGCATCTTTCATCGCCTCTCAGGGGTAGAATCGTCGAGTGCCAGAAGGCAATCAGGCCTATACTGCACGCCGGACCATGGCAGAGGAGAAGGGATCCCTCTTCAAGCTCTGCACCAGCAGCGGTTTGAGGAATGTTTTCATGGATGACACGCATTCCCAGTGCCTTTGTCTTCACCGATGCACAAGGCGGAAGATTGCGAGATCTGCCGTGGCTTTCCCAAGCGCACAGTGAAGTATAGGCACGCTAGACTGGCGGCGTGGCTTCAAGCCAGGGCCTCTACCCCGTGTGGTTCATCGGGGCATGCCTCAATGGATCCAGCCAGTCAGAGCGGGCTTCTAAGTCCTTTGAGGGCGCTCCACCCGTGGGGGCCCAAGTTAAGGTTAAGCACTGCGAGTCTGCAGCCGTTGGGGTCGCTGCGCAAGTGGGTCCCTTGACGGCCAGGGTGCTATAGTCTCCATTGGCCTCAGTCACCAGCCATCGCTCTAGATCTTCGTCGAAGAGGAAGTAGGCCACCCTGGGGAAGCTGCAGGAGAAACCGAAGAAGGCCAAGCAGGAATAGAAGCCTGACCTTGCTGTTAAGGCAAAGGTAACCCAAGCTACATCGTCCTCCAATATTGAGTTAGTGGTGGCCTCCCTTGCAAAGGCGGAAGGGGCTGACCCGGTCCAGGGTACCCCAGTGCCATGTGGCTCTTCCTCCCAGGCAGGAGGCTTCGGCCAAGCCAGTAGAAAAGACTCCAGAGAAGACGATGCCAGATCCGAAACCAACCCCTCAGAACCCGAAAAGGGGAAGGGGGCACGGAAAGCTCCAGGGCACAGATATCTCTTCCTCCGACAAAGAGGACATAGATTCCATCCTGGAAGAGGGTGGGGATGACGACGAGGAGAACGTTGAGGAGTGTCCCGCCAGAGGCGTCGATGATTACATCTGTGGGGACGAGGACAGGGGCCCTGGGCCAAGCGACCCTACTCCCCATGCACCTCCCAGAGATGTCGCAGGACATTCTTTCGACCCTCCACACTCTGGTGTTGGAGATCCAAAGAAGGATGCCAGCGACACCTCCAGCGTTGACATCGGGGACACCACCGCATAAGAAGAGTAGGAGGCACCCTACACCTCCACTGCAGCTGCCCCCCTTGGGATGCGGAGCAAGGTGACGATGGACACCGATGACGGCAGCATCTCTCCACCTCCGAGAGCTTCTCAGCCTGACGAAGTGGGCTCCTTTCATTCCATGATCGCCCGGGCGTCAGAACTTTTCCAACTCACTCCGGAGAAAAAGGAGGGCTTCCTTTATCAGCGCAGGGAGGTGGAAAGGAAGACCATACTGTCGGTGCCACTCCTAGATGATGCCTGGGATGAGGGGCTGGCCCTTCTGAAGAACTCAGCCCTGGCGAGGAGAGACCGGTTAGAGAAGAAATACCCGGTGACGGAGTCTGCGGCCACATGTCTGCGGTCTCAGCCGTCGCCGGACTCTGTGGTCTTGGCGGCCGCCTGGAAGAAGTCGTCAAACTCCTCTTCTGCATCTGCACCCCCGGTCAGCGAGGGGAAGAAATTGGATTCCGTGGGTAGAAAGGTCATCTACTCAGCGGCAAGGACGATCAAGGTGGCCAGCGTTTTAGCGATCGTGGCCAGGTACTATTGGGAGCTTTGGTACAAGATAGTTCCGATCCTTGATTTCCTCCCTAAAGACAAACTGGTCGAGGCAATGGAGATTCTTCAGGAAGGCAAGGTTGCGTCGGACCACACAATCAGTGTGGCCCTGGACATTGCCGACACAGGGTTCCGCCAGATGAGAAATGGGGTTTGCCTTCGTCGTCGTTGTGGCTGGCTCAAGGCCACCAACTTTAGACAAGAGGTCCAGACGAGGGTCCTGGACATGCCGTTCGACTGAGATAATCTTTTCAGAAAGGCCGTTGATGAATCTCTCCAAGCCATCAAGACCGACACAGACGGCCCATGCCCTGGGCACACTGCTACAGCACTGTCTATCCTTTCGTTCCTCAGGAGGGAAGTTGAGCAGGTCTTTGAAGAGTTTCGGCAGGGGCTTGTCCTCTTACCGCCGACACTACCGTTCCACGACCCAGGAAACAAGCAGGGGTTGCTCCAAGGCCTTCGGAGGTGGCCACCATCGCCAAGGTTCCCATGATGTCACGCCAGCCTCCAAGCGGGACTGAACCGGCCAAGACGTTGGGGCCCTACCCCTGCACCTCAGTGGGAGGCCAGCTGGCGAACTTCGTCAGCGTGGGGGAGACCATCTCCACCGATCGATGGGTGCTGGACGCTATCCACTGGTGGCCCGAGAGGAACAACACATCCCTCAGCTGCTGCTGGAGGTTCGGGCCATGTTAATAAGGGGGAGGGAGGTGATAGAGCTGGTTCCGAAGTGACTCTGGGGCTCTGGAGTTTACTCAAGATACTTTCTCGTAAGAAAGAAGACTGAGGGCTGGAGGCCCATTCACGATCTACGGCGACTTAAGTACATAAAGTCTCAGAAGTTCAGGACGGTCACGTTGCAGCACGTGCTCGGCCAACTGGAGGAGGGAGACTTTCTGTCGTCGTTGGATCTAGAGGACGTGTACTTCCACCTCCCCACCCACAAAAAGCATCGCATGTTTCTGCGCTTTGTCGTACAAGGGAAGCACTACCATTTCAAGGCTCTCCCCTTCGGAAGGAAGTCGGCACCCAGAGTCCTCACAAAGTGCCTAGCTCCGGTGGCGGCACATCTGCTACCACAAGGAGTTCATGTGTACCCTTACCTCGACGACTGGCTCATCCAGACCACGTCAGGGGACATCGCCGTCGATCACACAGCGAGGACCGTCCGGCTGCGGACAGTGTGATAAACAGTGGGTAGACACCAAGACTCACATGCAAAGCAGTTTTCACTAACCTGTATCAGAGGCCGCAGAGGGAAGAAAAGAGAATCCTCCTGGTCACCCTACTCTCTCTTAATGAATAATAGCCAGGAGAGAATTGGGTTTCCAGGGAAACCCTCTGGGGAAGAAAACCCCTTTGCTCTTCTCCTTGCGTGTTCAGGGCCCTTCAATGGCAGGATGCAACGGAGAGCATCTCTTCTCTATTGGTTACAGTAGGCTGAAGACTGGCCATGCTGCATTATACAAATGAAAATGGGTGAATGGAGTTCCTACTTTGAGGAAGGAGTAATGTCACTAGCTGAGATGGGTGTGTTTACCCTTTGTGATTTTGCCCAGGATTGAAGGACAGCGATTCTTTAAAGTACTCATGTTCCAAAGTGAAAGATGCAGGTGGTCAGGTACGGTTTGCAACTCTGGTCGGGCTGCAATGAGAAGGAAAAGGTTAGAGGGTGGATTGGCCGAAGATGAAGGGTCGGAATCATGGAATTAACTTACCGCGAGTGTGACCTGCAGGTAGCCGGCAGCAATATGCAGTTCCAAGCAAGTAAAATGTGATCCTGAATGCTCAGGAGGGAATGCATACGTGTGTGCGGTAGGCTGGTAGTCGGGTGCTCTGTGTAAGAGGGAGACACGTTAGAAAGAGACCAGCAAGCAGGATATGGGAACGGGATTCCGACACCACTCAGAGCTGGAAGCGGAGCACGTGAGAGTCGCTGGAGGGGGAAGCGAATCTACACAGAGAAAGGAAAAGGTGATACGAAAGAAAAGGAATGGCAGTATAACTAGGTGACAAAGATTTCAAACAACGAACTCGCAGAGCGTTTCCAATGAAGAGTAGCAACGCAACGCTGATCTGTTCGTGGCTCCTGATATCCTCCATCTAACACGGGGCTGAGCTAGCCCTGGAAATGACTGGAACGCTGCAGATTCCTCTGGACACCATCTTGGGGGAATACCAACATGCAGCACCAATCCGATCCATTGGTGCCACACAGACCAGCGCAGCCTATGATCCATGACAGATGGACCTGGGGTTCTTAGTGAATAATGCAAAGTCCTGCTTGACTCCATCGCAGGACGCTCTGTTCCTGGGATACTGGCTCGACACAGTGTCCTGCCTGGCGACTCCATCGGAGTAGAGGATAGCGGCCATCTTGTGCATGGTGCAACGGCTGTTAGCACTGAAGATCGCCACGGTGCAGACCATCAAGTCACTGCTCGGCATGATGTCATGTATATATCCGATCCGGCTCTGCAGGTTGCAGAAGTGTCCACTCCAGGAATTCCTGGAGGCCCGTTGGATCCAGGTGTTCGGAAGCTTCCAGGACAGAAACGTGCTTGACGAGTTGTTCTGTCGAGCGATAAGGTGGTGGGGCATGATGCGCTCCAGCATCGCCGGAGGCACAGACTTCCAGAGCCCCCCCAAACCAGGAGACAGTCACGACAGACGCTTCCCTGGAATGATGGGGAGCCCAAACCAGACGTCTCCACACCAGAGGCCTGTGGCTGCCGGAGGAGAAGGTGCTAGACATCAACGTGCTTGAGTTGCGGGTTGTGTTTTGGGCCCTCATGTCATTTCTTCCTTCCTTCACAGGCAAAGTGGTGAGGGTCTTCACGGACAATACCACCACCATGTTTTACATTCGGAAGCAGGGGGGCACCAGATCCCCAGGGCTCTTCAAAGAGACGCAGGACTTGTGGCACTGGGCCGTCACCCAGGGGATGGTCCTCGTTCCGTTTCACGTGGCAGGAGTAAAGAACACTGTCGCAAACTCTCTCAGGAGGGAGCTGCGCTATTGCCATGCATGGGAGCTTCGGCAGGACCAAGTGGACAACCTTTTCCTCAGGTGGGGAAGTCCACAGATTGATCTGTTTGCGACGGTGACAAATACCACTTGCCGCAGGTTCACCAGCAGGTTCCCCCAGCCGGGGAACATGGGGGAAGCATTCTCCTTCCCTTGGGAATGCCTGTTCCTGTACGCGTTCAACCTGTTGCCACTACTACTACGAGTCATCAGTCAACTCACTGTACCAGTGCAGGATCGCTGAACCTGAAGGCCTGGCTCCTGCAGCATTAGAGTTTGGTGGTTATGAGCTGCCTGCGGACTGCAGGGAGGTCCTCGCCAGGGCCAGAGCGTTGTTGTCTTGAAGTGCTACAGACACAAATGGAAGCCTTTTGCGACTTGATGCTCATCACAGAAGATTAACCCTATACCAGGTCTCCGGGCCTCTCTTCGCTTTGGTTGCACCATCTGGTCGAAGAGTTCATCGAGGGACTGTTCCATTCCTTCCCGCCAGTGAAGGCTCCGGCCCCAGCGTGGTAACTCAGCATGGTCCTGACTGGTCAAGCCCATGCATCAACCTCTGCTCAAGTTTCTGTCTTGGAAGACAGCTTTCCTCGTGGCCATCACCTCTGCCAGAAGAGTAGGTGAGATCCAGGCCCTGTCCTTCAAGCAGCCTTATTTGACTTTCCATGAGACGAGGGTGGTGCTGCGGACGCAACCTCCTTCATGCCCAAGTTTCCGTCTGAATTTCATCTCAACGAACCTTTGGTGTTGCCTGCGTTTTTTCTGACACCTTCGTCACCGGCTGAAAGGACTCTGCACTCGCTGGATGTGGCTCGAGCAGTGAAGTTTTATGTGGCCCGCACGAAGAGTTTCCGGAAGACTTCTCAGTTTTTTGTGAACTTTGGCCCTGTGACCATGGGAAGGCCTTCCATCTCCAGGTGGCTCTCCAGCTGCATCACTCATTGGCCAACCGACCGCTACCTGGCCGTCCGAGATCCCATTCTACCAGAGCGATCGCTGGGACAACGGCGTTCTTGTCTTTTGTGCCCCGGCTGGACATATAGAGGGCTGCTATGTGGAAGTCGACGCACACCTTCACGATATTCTACTGCATCAACAGGGATTCCAGGGAGGAGTCCAGAGTCGGCCAAGAAATGCTGTGCAACCTGTTCGCTTGAAGGTGAGCCTGGTGAGGAGGTAAGAGTAATTGCTTCTGTTGAGCCTTGCCTCCTCCCGTGGTTGTGTAATGTTGTATTGTTATGTGTTGGTTATTTATGAGCATGTGAATCCATGCCAGAAACCATGCTGGAGAAGGTTTGTTACTTACCTGTAACTATTGTTCGAGGGGATTGGGTCCTCCGACGTATTCCATATCTATGTCAGGTAATGTCCACAGCTGTGCTGCTTCGGAAAATCTTCGGCATCTGCATCCTGCGTCAACATCGATGCGCCGTTCCCGAGGACCTCCTCCGACGGCCGACGTCACCCGATGTGATAAGTAGGACGCACGACGCCCATAGCCTCAGTTCCGTTTTTTCAGCGAACGTGTTCGCTTCGTGAATCTCGGTACGCCTCGACTCTTTGGAGTTTGCTGTTTTCTTCTCGGTTCGTTGAACCTGTTCGGTTTTTTGTGAAGACCTGTTCATGGCGATGTCTACTTCGTCTTCAACCCTGCATCCGTGCTTCAAGAAATGCGGGAACTGTGGGTCCAAGATGTCGGTCACGGACTCGGACGACGCCTGCCTCTGGTGCCTCGGAGAGGCCCACGATACGGACGACTTTGTAGACTGCCAGTCGCTAACAGCAAAGGCCTTGCGGGAACGCAAGAAGAAGCTGTCGGTAGGTCGGGTGTCTAAGCCCCGGAAGTCGAGGTCTGCGGGGCTTTCGACGGATGACTCGAGGGGCGACTCTCCGCGTCATCGTCGGAAGTCCAGTGGGTCTTCTTCCAGGAGTCGGTCTCGCCAATCCTCCGCCTCTTCAAGGCATTCCTGGAAGCGCCGGCATTGGTCGCCTTCCCCGTCCTCTTCCGAGGACTCCGCTTGTCGGCGGGTCGCTTATCCCTCCATGCAAGCGACACCGGAGGAATGGGCTTCCTTCGGGAAGCAGATGCTAGCGATTCTTGAATCGCAGGGCACCGGTCAGTCCGCGCCTCCGAGTGGGGTCGGTCGGCACCGGTCGAGACACCGCTCGTACGCCTTCGGGCTCAGGTGGTCGGCATGGCTCACGGGAGAGGTCCCGCTCGGACAAGGGTAGCCGTTCTTGCCATGCCCGTTCCAGGTCCCAGTCCTCGACGCGCTCGAGACCGCGTGATCCTGTGCCGTCTTCGAAGAAGACGTCGACGCCTGTGGCGCCAAGGTCGTCGACTATTTCTCTTGAGGCCCCGCCGCCGAGGGGGTCGGCGACGCTGTCGGCGCCTAGGTCGTCGAGAGACACGCTCGGAGCTCCGGCTTCGAGGCCTGTGTCGATGCTGGCGGCGCAGCAGCTGACGTCGACGCTGATTCGCTCGACGTGGACGCCGATTCTGTCGGCGCTGACTCGTTCGGCGCCCTCGACGCCTTTCGAGGCGGTGGTGTCAGAGGGGCCCCGTGGCACGGGGTTAGCCCCTAGAAAGGCTCTGGCTAAGGTCAGGCACTGCTTTGGTCCACAGAGGTCTTCCTCTCCCCGCCTGGAGTACATTTCAGAGGGTGATGAAGGCTCTGATGACGGCTTGCTTCCGGTTACGGTACCAGATGAGTTTATCTCGGGCCATAGCCAGTTTGATGACCTGAGGCAGTCACTGCATGATGCCAGTGGACTGGACAGCTCTCCGGAGGTGGAGTTTTGTAGGCCGGAGCCTGGCACTCATGCCGATTCTTCATATCGGCGCCTTATGTCTCGGGTCACTGAGTACTTGGGTTGGTCAGCTCCCCCAAGGGATTTCGTTCAGGATGATCTCACGGACATCCTTGATCTTGGTCCCCCCACTGACCCGATTTTGCCGTTTCATATGGCTCTGCAGAGAAGGGTGGCGGCGGCTTGGACTGCTCCAGAGAGTCTCCCGGCAGTGGGCAAGTCTTTGTCGCGAAAATACCGTCTGGCCAGTAGGGACCCCTGCTACTTGTCCAGGCACCCCAGTCCGGAGAGTTTGGTGGTGCAGGCGGCTACGGCCCCGGCAAAGCAGGCGTCGTATCCTACCATCCCTCCGGATAGGGACGACAAACGTTTTGACTGCTGGGCAAAGAAAGTGTTTGCTTCAGGGGGTATGGCGCTTCAGGCGGCCAACTCCATATGTGCCTTTTCTCGTTTCACACACACTCTGTGGAACTGTGTTGCATTAGCGGCTGAACGTATTCCCGAAGGGGACGAACAGGATGGTTTCCTTGCTATGGTTCAGGATGGCATGTGTGAGACTGTTCAGTCGGGTTTGGACATGGCAGATTGTGTCAGCCGGTCCATGGCGGCGAGCACCGTAATACGCAGGTTTGCGTGGTTGCGGAAGTCTGGGTTCGCTCCTGATGTGCAGTCCCGGCTCCTCAACATGCCCTTTGACGGTGAACATCTTTTTGGCAGCAATGCTGACGAGAGCCTTGAGAGGTTGCAGACCTCAAAAGCTGCAGCGAAGTCATTGCCTCTTTGCCCTCAGACAACGCCGCAGCCTCTACCACTCAGGCATGAGGCCAGGTCCCATGGTTCGCCGGTTGGGGGGAAGGCTGGCGCAGCATCTTGTAGAGTGGCGAGCCATTACTTCAGATGTGTGGGTTCTGGAGATCATAACCCACGGCTACTGTCTTCCTTTTCGGCAGAGGCCACACGACAATCCACCTGGGAACCTCTCTTTGAAGAGTCCGGATCCGCTCCTTGCGCAGGAAATTCAAGCACTGCTGGAGAAAGGCGCCATAGAACTGGTGCCTGTAGCGGAGAGGAACAAGGGATGGTATTCCCCTTATTTTTTGATTTCGAAGAAAGACGGGGGATTGAGACCCATCATGGACTTGTGCGGTTTGAACAAACTCCTCAGGAAGGACAAGTTCAAGATGGTTACTCTCTCTCAAGTCCTCCAGGCCCTTCAACTTCAGTACTGGTTGGTGTCTCTCGACCTCAAGGATGCTTACTTCCATGTGCCGATCCATCCCAAGCACAAGAAGTACCTGAGGTTCGCAGTTGGCGACTCGCACTTTCAGTTTCGGGTCCTGCCGTTCGGATTGACCTCCGCCCCAAGGGTTTTCACCAAGCTCATGGTGGTGGTGGCAGCGCATCTCAGGAAAGGGGGGATTCATGTCTACCCCTACCTGGACGATTGGTTGATCAGGGGGAGCTCTCCCGAGCAAGTCCTGGTTATCTGTCCGTCACCTGTCACTCCCTTCACAAGCTGGGCTTCTCCCTCAATTTAAAGAAGTCCCATTTGACACCAACGCACCAGTACATCGGAGCAGTGCTCGACACATCCCTGAGGCAGTGTTTTCCTCCCCAGGTGAGGGCTCTTCACATTCAGCAGATGGTGCACAAGTTTCAACTTGCCCAGAATCTCCCAGCGTCTGAGTTCTTGAGACTGCTCGGCCTCATGGCATCCTGCATTCTTCTGGTGCCAGAGGCTCGTCTGCGGATGAGATCTTTGCAGTGGGCACTCAAGCTCCAGTGGTCTCAGTCCTCTGGCAGTATGTCGGACCCTGTTCAGGTGCCGCCCTCGGTCGCCCAGGACCTTCTGTGGTGGGCCGTCGAAGGCAATCTGATGAAGGGGGCCCATTTTGGCTGCCCTAGCCGGAGGTGACGGTCGTGACGGACGCATCCCTCACGGGATGGGGAGCTCATGCCAACGAGTTGACAGTCAGCGGTCGTTGGTCTCTGTCGGAGTCCAGACTCCATAGCAATCTGTTGGAGCTGAGGGCCGTCAGGCTTGCCCTGAAGGCTTTTCTGCCGACTGTGCGAGGAAAGAGTGTCCTGATTCTAACGGACAGCACGGTGCCCATGCACTACCTCAACAAAAAGGGGGGGCAGGGTCACTTCCTCTGTGCAGGGAGGCGAAGCAGCTCGAGTTCTGGGCCATCCAGCAGGAAATTTCGATCTCGGCGGTTCTTCTGTGTTAGGGAGAATTCTCTGTTTAGGCTGAATTTCCTAACCTAGTGAGTCCCCCAGCAGCTTTGCTGGATTTTTGGGGTTTATTTTTTTCTCCTGCCAAGAGTGAGACTCTTTTAACCTCACTCTTGGGCATGATTTGAGTGTGTTTCTTTGAATCTAGATGTGTTTAATGGGCTATGGGGTCTTTTACTCCATAGGGCTTGTTATGTCCCAAAGTACTCCAGTACACAGGATTGCAGAGTAAAGTTATTTATTACTTCTTTTTAGTAATAAGGTCAACGACCCCCGGGAGGGTTTCAACCACCGTCCACCGTCTCTCTCTCAACTCACTCTCCTCTTGGAACCTCGAACCCCCGGGGTCGAGATCCACATTCCAAGCGCATGCTAACCATGACAGTGACAGCATGTTTGCTTACTTGCTTGTATGATACACTGATATCCTAACACCACCATGACAGTGACAGCATGTTTGCTTACTTGCTTGTATGATACACTAATATCCTAACAGGGCTTCATGTGTTTTTGTGATGTGTGTTACACAGCACCCTCAGTGCAGTGACACCGGGGTGTCATAGTGACCCCCCAGTATAGACTCCATACCCTGGGACTGACTACTGTCTCCCAGGGCATGTAAAGTCACCATTGACTTTACTAGTCTTAAATTCTGAACAGAACCAGTACAAACCATCATATTGTGGATGTACTGGCTGGGGCAATTCGATTGCCCCAGGGTCTGTTAGTCGAGGGGGCACGTCTCCGTCTCCCCTGATCGAGTTTTGGCTGGTGGCAGTGGATACTACTTTCTATATTCAACCGCAAATATTTTCCTATGGGATTTCCCATTGTTTTAGGCTACTATCTTTATTTAATTATTTACGGTAGCCTCGAACATACCGCCGGTTTATTTAATTAATATTAATTCTCCGGTTGGTATTTTTTGCCAAAACTTGATTCTAAAATGGTGTTTGTGTTCTCTTCTGTGACTCCAACCCAAGTCGAGCCCTTTGTTCCACTTTTTGGCGGGCTTCTCCACAGAAGCCCTCCAAAGTGGTGCCACTCTGTCTGGGGTACTTAGGAGGGGTGGAGGGAAATTTAGGCACCCTGGACTGAGTTGCCTAGGCAACTCAAGTCGCACTCCATCCTGATTGGCCGGCTCACCATTTAGCATGTTTGAGTGACAGCTAGGCTGAATGAATGGGGGTTTGCTGCATAAAAGCAGGGCTTTGGGGACTGGAACTTCAGAAGTCGCCACAGGACCTAAGAATCCGACGAGGGAGAAGCTGAGCCGACCTGCCACGACACCACCACCGGTGGAGCCCTCCTGGACTGTCTCACAACTTTTCCCAACGACAGAGGAGATCTCCCGCCGGAGAGTCTTCTTCCTTTGACTGGTGGGGATAACAAGTTTCACCGTCTTTTCGCTTTCCCGACGTATCTTGTGGCCGCCTTGCCCGTGCCAAGCACCCCGGCAACCGGGATACCACGTTTTACCACGACCGCGCAACAAAGGTACCAACTTTAACCGGAAGACTCTGCGGCTGGTTTCTTCCCTGGTAGTGCAACGACCTTCATCTTTCCTCCAAGTCGAGATCTTCTCTTCCCCTGGACGACGACGCAACTTGCACCCACTACCAGGAACAACTGCCACCGCTGGAGGATCCTTCCCACTTAAGGTACCGTGTCCCGCCTGGCTTCCCTTGCTACCGACTGTACGGGGTAGATTTAGCCCCCGGCTTTCGAACCTGGGTTAGTCTGGGACACCCTGGCTAAACTTTCTTAAAGCCTCTCTAAACTCTTTTTGAACCCTCTGCAAGACTTTCTAAGTCTAGTGTAACTGTGTGATCTTGGGCGCATTTGTGCTCTGCTCTCTCTAAGAGTGGGCCCAGCCTTTGGACTTTGGCTCACCAGTGACTTTTTGCTCTTCTGCCTTGCTAACAGTGTTCCTGAATCTTAGAGTGGTGTACCTTTCCATATTCTGTCTTTTTCCCTCCCTTTCTCACAAACTTATTGGAGTACAATCTAGTTAAGCGCTCACCTCTGTATGAAAATAAGTGGTGCTTTACTGTGACTTATCTGATAAGGAAAAAGGGGTGTATATATTAAAATAGTAACTGTGTTTAGAATATTTTACAATAAGAGTGCTGGAGTGTTTCAACTGTGTGTTTTTAAATAAATAATTATATACTTTGATACCAAAGCTCTGGTCAGTGTTTGCTTGTATTATTGCATCTGCGTGCCTATTGTGTATACTCTGCATGCTGCCTAATTCTTCTTGAGGGAAGTCTGACTGCTCAGCCACAGCTATCAGATAAATCTGGGTGGTACAGACTGCTACCAAGTGGGTTTACTGCCAACACCTGTAGTCTTAAATCTTTTGTAGTGGTCCCTAAGGGAACTGCACAGGTTTCTGCCTAACAATCTGGCCGGAGACGACAACGAGACGGCGGACGCTCTGAGCAGGCAGAGCACGATCTCTCACGAGTGGGAGCTGGCTCAGGAGATTCTCCTGCAGATCTTCGCCCTTTGGGGGACCCCTCAAGTAGATCTCTTCGCCTCCAGTGTCAACCGGAAGTGCGACAGGTTTTGCTCGTGGGAATTTCCTCCAAAAGGAGCCTTAGGAGACACGTTTGTGGTGGAGTGGTCATTCCCTCTGCTGTACGTGTTTCCTCCAGTCCCCGTCATCCCGCAAGTACTGCGGAGGTTACGGAGGTTCGGTTCCCGAATGATCCTCATTGCTCCGGCGTGGGCCCGGAGGACGTGGAACCCGGACCTTCTCGACTTGTCCATCTGCCCTCCACGTTGTCTTCCCTACCAAGACGATCTGCTCTCACGGGAGGGGGGTCAGGTTCTCCATCCAGAGGTCAGATCCCTCAACCTTCACGCTTGGCTTCTGAAAGGTTGAGGTACAAGGATTGGGACCTCCCTGAAGACGTGATGGAGGTGTTGCTCTCGGCCAGGTGGCCGGCAACAAAGTCTGTGTACCGTTGCCGTTGGAAAAAGTTGTGCGACTGGTGCAGAGTTAAGAATCTGGATCCTTTTGAATGTGACATTCCCATGGTTCTATCTTTTTTGCTTTCTTTGGCCCACAGGGGCTTGCAAGTGGGAACCATTAAAGGTTACCTGGCGACGCTGTCCATCTTTAAGCGCTCATCTGAACAATGTTCCTATTTTAAGATGCCTTTAATTTATCTGTTTTTGAAAGGGCTCACTAATGTGTTCCCTCTGTCACCTTTTCTGGTGCCCGGTTGGGATTTGAACCTTGTTCTTAAGTTTCTTATGGGTGCTCCGTTTGAGCCTTTACATTCTTGCCCTTTGAGACTACTAACTCTTAAAACTGTGTTTTTGGTTGCGGTTACTTCCGCTCGCAGAGTGAGTGAGTTACAGGCACTTTCAGTTAAGCCTCCCTTCACTGTGTTTCATAAGGACAGGGTTGTCCTTGGAGTTCGTCCTTCTTTTCTTCCGAAGGTGGTTTCAGATTTTCATTTGAGCCAGAAGGTGGTTCTTCCGGCGTTCTATCCTCCTCCACATCCTGGTAAGGAAGAGGAGAGGCTCCATAGGCTTGATCCTAGGAGAGCGTTGAGCTTTTATATTTCGCGCATGTCCCGGGTCAGAGTGGACGATCAACTTTTCATTGGTTACGCTGGAAAGCGTTTGGGACAAGCTGTGACAAAACAGACTTTGTCTCGTTGGATTATTTTAGCTATCTCAGAGTGTCACCGCTTGGCGGGTAAGGACCCTCCGGCTGGCTTGCGGGCCCATTCTACCAGGGGAGTGGCTGCGTCTACTGCCCTGCAGAGGGGTGTTCTTATTAGTCACATCTGTGATGCAGCCACCTGGGCTTCAGTACATACTTTTGTACGTCACTACTCCCTCGATTCCATCAGAGGGCAGGATCTGGCCTTTGGCAAGGCAGTCATATATTCCGCAATTTGATTGGGCATGCTAAATTTGTGTTCTAAATTATTTTCCCACCTCCTTGCTTGGTACTGCTTTGGGAGTCTGTCATAGATATGGAATACGTCGGAGGACCCAATCCCCTCGAAGAACAAGTTACTTTCTTACCTGGTAACGTTCTTTCGATGGGATGGTCCGACAACGTATTCCATATCGCTCCCTCCCTACCTTCCCCGCTGCAGAATTTCTTTTGCGATTGCAGCTTGCGTTCCGCAAGGCCTTGTGTGTCTGACTGCCAGTAAACTGGTGGCACACGGTCTGGGGGAAAAAACTATAACTGAGGCTATGGTTAGTCGTGCGTCCGACTTATCACATCGGGTGACGTCGGCCGTCGGAGGAGGTCCTCGGGGACAGCGCATCGACGCACGACGCAGACGCCGAAGATTTTCCGAAGCAGCACAGCTGTGGACATTACCTGTCATAGATATGGAATAAGTCGTCGGACCATCCCATCGAAAGAACGTTACCAGCTAAGTAAGTAACGTGTTCTTCTCCGGCATGGGTCTGGCATGGATTCACATGCAAATCCTCCCTCCGACCCCTCTGCGACTCTTCTTAGTCATACTGCCACTTTTACGCGCTACCAAATCTGAAGATGGCAGCCAGAGGAGGGACTTACGGAGAGGGTAGACATTGGATTGGGGCAGTATGACCAGAGGACAGTGATTGGTTTTGATGAGAAATACAGTTTTTGAGAGAAAGTGAAAATGTTTTTTCGAATGGATTGTGTCCTCCAACGTATTCCTCATCTATGACATGTAATGTGCACAGCTGAGCTGCTACAGAATTTTTTTTCGGCAGGGGCACCCTTGTGTCGATGGCGTCGGGTTGATGTTCCTCGAAGGCCTCCGTCGAGGGTGAGGTCATCAGATGTTATAAGTAGCACGCACTGCGCCCGTAGCCTCAATTACGTTATTTCCCAAGAACTCGGCGCGCCTCAGGTTTCCTAATGCATATCGGTTATTATGTCTTCTTCTACCCTGACGAACCCGCGGTCTAGCTTCAAGAAGTGTTGGGACTGCAGGTACAAGATGTCCATCACGGTCTCGCATCGTATTTGCTTGTGGTGCCTGGAAGAGGACCACACTAGGGACGACTGCTCGAAGTGTCAGTCGTTGACTGCCAAGGCCTTGCAGGAGCGTAAGGGGAAACTGAAGGTAGGCCGTGTTTCAAAAACCCATTAATCTAAGTCTGCTGGAGTCAAGAGGGGTCTCTCCTCGCCAGAAGAAGTGCAAGAGTGGTTTGCGCCACTCTTTCTCTTCGTAAAGGCGGTCCCGGAAGTGGCCTCACCGTTCGCGTTCCTCGTCGGATGACGACTACCCGAAAAAGGTGGCCTGCCCCACTAAATCCTCCATGCCCGAGGAATGGGAGTTTTTTCGGGAGCACATGTTGCAGATTTTCTAATCTCGGGGCACAGTTCTGTCTACGCCTTTGTTAGAACCTCCAAGGAACGGCCTTGACCGAATTCTCGAGCGCCCTTGGGCCTGGGTAGCCGGCGCGATAAGCATCGGGAGCATTTGAGATCCCGTTCGGACAAGGAATCTGATGATTGCCAGAGACGTTCCAGGTCGTGGTCTTTATCTCTAGCAAAACCATCAAATCCTGTGAAGTCGTCGAAGAAAGCGTCGACACCATTGGTACTGTGTCTGTCGAGTGCGTCTGTCGGTTCTTTATCTGACTCTTCCTATCGGAGATTGATGTTGATGGTTGTAGAGTACCTGGGTTGGTCCAGGCCTCGGTACAATTTGATCAAGATGATCTTCCCGACATCTTAGATCAGGGTCTGTCCACTCACCCAGTGTTGCCTTTTCATGTGGCATTGCAAAAAAGGGTGGCTGCTACTTGTAATGCCCCGGAGACGCTTCCGGCGATTAACAAGTCTTTGTCGAAGAAATTCCGCCCATCCAGTAGCGACCCCGGCTACCTGTCCACACACCCCACTCCTGAGAGTTTGGTGGTCCAGGCGGCTATGGCCACCTCAAAGCAGGCAGCGTACCCTGCCATCCCTCCTGATAGGGACGATAAATGCATGGATGGATGGGCACGCAAGGGATTTTCTGCTGGCAGTATGGCACTTGAATCGACCAACTCCACCTGTGCATTTGCAAAAGTTTTGCACACTCTGTGGAATTGCGTTTCGCTGGCGGCTGAGCATATTCCCGAAAGGGATGGCTTTCTAGCTAATGTGCAGGATGGGAAGGATGCCATGTGTGAATCCCTTCAGTCTGGGTTGGACACTGCGGATAGTGTTGGAAGGTCCATGGCTGCGAGTACCGTAATGCGCAGATTTGCCTGGTTGCGGAAGTCCGGTTTTGCACCTGATGTGCAGGCCCGTCATCTCAACATGCCCTTTGACGGCGCTCATCTTTTCGACAGCAAGGCTGACGAGAGTCTTGAGAAGTTGCAGACCTCCAAAGCAGCTGCCAGGTCTTTGGGCGCAGCTGTATGACAACCTCAGCCTTTTCGTCCTAGGGGACAGGAATGGAGGGGTAGTTCCTTTCGCTATTACTCATCATTTGGAAAGGCAATAGAGATGTCCAGTCAAAGGGGCCAACGTACGTTCCCTCGTGGTGGACGAGGTAGGGGTGCCTAAACCGCTCAGGCAGCTGCCTCTTTGCCATCAGGCACTGCCACAGCCACTTCTAAACCGCTCTGAGGCCTCGAGTCATTGTTCACCGGTAGGGGGCAGACTGTATCAGCATCTCGAAGAGTGGCGAGCCATTACTTCAGATGCGTGGGCTACTACCTCCCTTTTCTCCGCCGGCCACACGACAATCCACCGGGGAAACACTCTTCGAAGGTTCCGTATCCGCTCCTTGCGCAGGAGATTTTAGCCCTGCTGGAGCAAGGCGCTATAGAACTAGTGCCTGTGGCTGAGAGGAACAAGGGTTGGTATTCCCTTTATTTTTTGATTCCCAAGAAGGACGGAGGACTGAGACCCATCTTGGACTTACGATACTTGAACAAGTTCCTCAGGAAGGACAAGTTCAAGATGGTCACTATTTCTCAGATCCTTCAGGCTCTCCAGCTTCAGGATTGTTTGCCGTCATTGGACCTGCAGGATGCTTATCCCTCTCTGAGGGTCTTGACCAAGCTCATGGTGGTGGTGTTGGCAGCGCATTTTAGGAGAGAGGGGATTCACATCTACCTGGACGATTGGCTTATCAGGACGCGTTCTCCCGAACAAGCCTTGGACCATCTCAGCGCCACCTGCCACTCCCTTCACAAGCTGGGCTTCTACCTCAACTTCAAAAAGTCGCATATGACACCTTCCCAACAGCTCCAGTACATAGGGGCAGTGTTAGACACGTACGTCCTTGAGGATGTGCTCGCCACCCAAGGTGAGGGCTCATCACATTCTTCAGATGGTCACAAAATTTCAACAAGCAGTGTCTTCCAGCTTTCAAATTCTTAAGGTTGCTCGGCCTCATGGCATCCGGTATTTATTTGGTGCCAGAGGCCCGCTTGAGAATGAGATCCCTTCAGTGGGCTCTACGGACTCAATGGTCCCAATTCTCGGGCAGGATGTCGGATCTCCTTCAAGTTCCGATCTCGGTCTTGCAGGAGCTTCTGTGGTGGGCCGATGAGAAAAATCTCATGAAAGGAGATCCTTTTTGGCAGCCATGGCCGGACGTCATTGTAGTGACAGACGCTTCCCTTACAGGGTGGTCAGCTCATGCCAACAATCTGTCCATCAGCGTTCGTTGGTCTCCATCGGAGTCCAGACTTCACATCAATCTTTTGGACTGCGAGCCATCAGACTGGCGCTGAAGGCTTTTCTGCCATCTGTACGGGAGAAGAATGTCCTGATAATGACCGACAACATGGTGATGATGCATTAACTCAACAAGAGAGGAGGTGTGGGTTCACTACCTCTGTGCAGGGAGGCAATGCAGCTCTGGTTCTGGGTAATTCAAGAGGGAATCTCCCTATCAGCGGTACTTCTAGGCGGGAAGGAGAACATGGCGCCGGATGCGCTGAGCAGGCAGAGCGCGGTCTCCTACGAGTGGGAACTAGCTCAGGAAGTCCTTCAAGAGATCTTCGCCCTTTGGGGAACGCCGCAGGTGGACCTGTTCGCGACCGATGCCATCTGGAAGTACGAAAGGTACTGCTCGAGGGAATTTCCTCTGAGAGGAGCTCTCGGAAACGCGTTCATCATGGCATGGCTCTTCCAGCTACTATATGTGTTTCCTCTGATCCCCGTCATTCCTCAAGTTCTCAAGAGGTTGCGACGGTTCGGGACCCACATTGCTCCGGATTGGGCCAGGAGAGCGTGGTACCTGGACCTTCTAGACATGTCCATCTGTCCTCCAGTCTGTCTGCCCCAAAGATACAATCTACTCTCGCGAGAGGAAGGTCGGGTTCTCCATCCAGAGGTCAAGACTCCCAACCTTCACGCATGCTTTCTGAGAGGTTGAGATATAAGGATTGGGACCTTCCAGATGACGTGATGGAGGTGTTGCTTTCGGCTAGGCGGCCGGCAACAAAGTCACTGTACCGTTGGCGTAATTTTTGCGACTGGTGCATAGGAAAGAATGTTGAGAATTTTCAGTGCTCAATTCCAGAGGTTCTCTCCTTCTTGCTTTCTTTGGCCCACAGAGGTCTTCAGGTGGCACCATTAAAGGTTATCTGGCAGCGCTACCCATCTTTAAGCGCTCTTCTGAAGAATGCTCTTATTTTGAAATTCCACTGATCACTCTGTTTTTGAAAGGGCTCATGAATGTGTTCCCGCCTTCGCAGTTTCAGGTGTTGGTCTGGGACCTTAATTTGGTTCTGAATTTTCTGATGGGTGCTCCGTTTGAACCTTTGCATTCTTGTCTGTTACGATTGTTGACTTTTAAGACTATATTCTTAATTGCAGTTACATCTGCTCTAAGAGTGAGCGAGTTGCAGGCACTTTCTTCTAAGCCACCCTTTTCTTTGTTCCACAGGGACAGGGTTGCATTGAGAGTACGTCTGTCCTTTCTACCTAAGGTAGTGTCAGAATTTCATTTGAGTCAGAAGGTGGTACTCCCCGCTTTCTATCCTCCTCCTCCTCCTCATCCTAGGAAGGAAGATGAACGACTCCATAGGTTTGATCCTAGAAGAGCCTTCAGCTTTTATCTCTCTAGAATGGCCAAAATCAGAGTGGACGACCAGCTCTTTGTGGGGTATACTGGACACTGATTAGGACAGCCTGTTTCTAAGCAGACCTTGTCTAGGTGGATTATCCTCACTATTTCGAAATGCTACCGGTTGGCTGGTACGGACCCACTTGAGGGTTTGAGGGCTCATTCCACCAGGGGCCTTGCTACTTCGACAACCCTACAGAGGGGTGTGCCAGTGAAAAATGTGATGCTGCGACGTGGTCTTCCATACACGTTTGTAAAGCATTACTCCCTGGCTACTTCACATGCTCAGGATGTTGCCTTTCGTAAGGCAGAGCTTTACTCTGCCATTTAATTGGGTATATCTAAATTCTTTTCCCTCCTCCAATCATGATTAATGCTTTGGGAGTCTGTCATAGATGAGGAATACGTTGGAGGACACAATCCATTCGAAGAACAAGTTACTTACCAAACTGGTAATGTTCTTTTGACTGGATGTTCCTCCAACGTATTTCTCATCGCCCTCCCAGCCTACCCCTCTCAAGAATTTCCCATGCCATTACAGCTTCCGCCCGCAAGGCTAAGTGCAGTCAATGCTGTGTTTTGGGCACGTGTGCCACACGTTGTGAGGGGGAAAAACATGAACTGAGGCTACGGGCGCCGTGTGCGCTACTTATCACATCCGGGTACGCCCCGAGGTCTTGGCTGGGCTTGAGGTTACCGAACGGATGTTCGAGGCACGTGCCGATAAGGCTTCTACCGGGCCTAGGTCCGAGGTCCCTCGTACAGAGGCTAAGGAAACCAACAGTTCTGAGGGGCCGGGCAAGGCCCTGTCGGTGACAGCGCACCGTTCCCGCTCTTGTGGTGACACCAACCAGATCTGTTGAGGGGGCAAAGAAGAAAGTGTCTTCTTTTACCGGCAGTGCCGAGGCTCTTCCTTCGAAGGCTCAGTTGGCGGTTGGTATGTCGCAGAAACATTCCAGGCCTCATAGTACCGTCTCTGCCGAGGTTCCTTACGTTAAGTCTAAAATTAAGACCCCTGATCCATCGACAGGGACCCCTGCCTCACTTCCTCACGTGCCTCAGTTCCCCTCAGATGAGGACAAAATGACGGCCGTTCCCGCAACGACAACGGCGACCATTTTAGGTACTACCCCCTACAACTACGCCATCGGTCCCTGGTGTAGGGTTCGGTCCTTCGGGTGAACCTAAGGTCCCTTGTGCGCATCCTTACCGGCCGGTTTATGATTGGAACGCCCGGGTGCCTCTTCCGCACAATGTTTCGTTGCCCGCGGGGGCGGCTCCCTTAATTTATGTGGATACGTCGGCGGAGGGGCCGGTGTGGCACCCTTCCCCGTTACGTCCCTGGATTTGTCCACTTCATGAGAGGCCTCCTCAGGTTCCGAAACAATCTCCCGAGGACGCTTTTTTCGGTAAATTTCAAGCGCTTATGCGCACCGTTCCCATGAGGGAATATTTCAAAGGGCTTTTCAAGGAGATATGTCCACCCACGCCTCCGGCTCCGCCTGTTCCGATGGTGGTTCCGCCGGTGACTCCCTTGCCCGTGGTGCCTCCCCCTGCGCTTCCGCCTGTGCCACCATTGTCCCCAGTGGACAAGGCAGTGCCTGACACGGTTTAGCAGGATCCTGACCTGTCAGATGACCCTCAAGGCGATCAGGACAACGAGGACCTGCCCCGCTCTACCAGAGCTTTCCATGACCGGGTACTGGACATGATGAGCTTCTTGGATGTTCCGGTGCCCGAGGCACCTGCTCTGCAGGAGGGCGTGCTTTCTGGGGCGTTCACCTTGTCTCCTTTGGAGCGTACCGGCCTGTTCTTGCAGAAAGACGTTCTGGCTGAGGTCCGTAGAGTTTGGGAAAAGCCACACTCGGGACTTTTTGTCAATAAAAAGATTGACGCGAGGTACAGGCTGCATTCTTCGGAAGAAGTGGCCTTGTCGTCTTGTCCGCCTCCCTCCTCCCTCCTCCACAGTGGTGGCTGCGGCTACGTTGCAATCCAGGCCTGCAGCATCCTCCTCAGCGACGGGAGGAAAATCATTGCCAATTCGGCCTTACAGCTCAGGCAGGCCAATGCAGAATTGATTTTGGCGGGAGCTAACATGCGGATGTGGAGAGGTCTGTCGGAGTTTGAGGAGCACATTCCGGTCGAGAAGTTGGAGGATTTCAGAGGAGGCCTTTCCGATGCCAGCGTCTTGACCCAGGATCTCCTGGAGGCTGCGGCTCATCACGTAGACACCTCGGCTCGGGGTCTAATGCTTGGGGTTGATACCTCGCGGCAAGCGTGGCTGCTTGCCACTAAGTTCTCGAAGGAGGTGCAAGACAAGGTTCTGGACCTTCCATTTGATGGTAAGGAGCTTTTTCACTCTTCTACTGATGTAGAGCTCACCAAAACCAAAGACAGCACTCAGACGGCGAAATCATTGTCTGTTCTGGTTGAAGCTCCCTTCAAGGCTCAAAGGCCATTGTCGCAAGGTCGACCTTCCTCTGGTTTTAGGGGCTTCCTCGACCGCAAATCTTGCAGAGTGGATACTCCTGCGGGGAATAACCGCCGTAGACAACAGTGTACGCGGTATTTATCCCGCTCCTCAGCATCCTCATCAGGTTCAGGTGGCACCACCACCGATAAGCCTGCCAAATGAGGGTTTTCCGCGCTCGCACGAGACCCCGGTGGGAGGACGCATTGCGTCTCATTGGGAGGCGTGGCAGGCCATCACAGAAGACAGATGAGTCTTGTCAGTCGCTCAAGCGGGCTTCCGCTTACCTTTACCCCCTACGCCACCCCTCAACCCTCCTTTTCAGCTGTCGGGCTCACCCTCCCTCAAGGCCGAGGTTTAGAAACTTCTGCACCTCAGAGCTGTGGAACCCGTTCCCCTTGGGGAGCGAGGGAGGGCTTCTACTCCAGGCTGTTTACTGTGCCCAAACCCAACCAGGCTGGCCTGCGCACCGTCCTAGACCTTTCCCAGTTCAATCTTTTCCTACCCCAAGAGAAATTCAAGATGATCACGCCCAGCCAGATACGCTCCTCCTTGCAGATGGGCGATTGGCTCAGCGTTGTGGATCTTCAGGACACGTACATGCATATCCTGATTTGGAACCCACAAAGGAGATATCTCCGCTTCTCTTTGGGAGAGGAGCACTTCCAGTTTCGAGTGCTTCCTTTTGGCCTCAGCTCGGCGCTGCGTGTCTTCACGAAGATGATGTCGGTGTTTGCGGTCTAACTTCGTCTCCAGGGTATCCATGAGTATCCATATTTGGACGACTGGCTCTTATGCCGCTGTGCGCCCCGAGGCCTTGGTGGGGCTTGGTGCTACCGAACGGATGTTCGAGGCCCACGCGAGTAAGGCTGTTACCGGACCTGGGTCATGGGTCTCTCGTACAGAGGCTAAAGCTACCAACATTTCTGAGGGTCTGGCAAGGCCTTATCGGTGAAGGTTGTTTCTCACCGTTCCTGCTCTTGCAGCGACACCAGATCTGTTGAGGGGGCAAAGAAGGGAAATTCTTCTTTTACCGGCAGCGCCGAGGTCCTTCCTGAGAAGGCTAATTTGGCAGTTGGTATGTCGCAGAAACATTCCCGGCTTCATAGTACCGGCTCTGCCAAGGTTCCTTATGTTAAGGCTAAAGTTAAGACCCCTGATCCATAGACGGGGACCCCTGCCTCACTTCCTCACATGCCGCATCTCCCCTCAGCTGATGACAAAATGGCGCCCGTTCCCGCCACGACCGCGGCGGCCATTTTGAACGCTACCCCTACAGCTGCGCCATTGGCCTCAGGTGTAGGGATGGTTTCTCGGCCTTGTGCGCATCCTTATCTGTCAGTTTATGACCGGAATGCTTGGATACCCCTTCCGCACAATGTTTTGTTGCCTGCGGGTTGGGCACCTTTGGTTGATCTGTCCATCCAGATATAGGAGTGGGCCATGCTTCATGGCATATGGCTGCTTGCGGTGCACATCCCGGGCCAGCTGAATGTCACAGCGGATGCCCTCAGCCGGCGGACATTGGTCAGCTACGAGTGGGAGTTGAAGGCGGAGGTCCTCTCACGGACTTTCTTGCGTTGGGGTACACCGGATGTGGACCTCTTTGCTACGGTGGTAAAGCAGAAGCTTCCTCGTTATGCCTCCAGAGGGGGGCTGAGAGCCTCCTCTCTGGGGGATGCTCTCGAGATTCCATGGCACAACATGAGAGCTTACGCCTTCCCGCCTCTGCCTCTAGTTCATTGTACAATTGGGAAGCGGAAGAACTCTGTGAACTGTTCCCTTCTGCTCATGGCCCCGTGGTGGCCGGCCAGTTTTTGGTTCTCAGAACTTCAACACCTGTCGGTGTTTCCACTGATCAGGTTACCAGTAACCTCAGATCTTCATCAAGGGGAACAGCAGATGTGGTACCCCTTCCCACAATCGCTCAGCTTGGCGGCATGGTGCCTGAGTTCAAGTCTTAGAGCATTTTAACTTGTCTACGGATAACATGCTTATTATCCAGGCAGCCAGGGAACCCTCGACCAGATCCCAATACAGGAGTAAATGGCTCAGGTTCTGTCGTTGGTGTTTGGAAAAGCAGTTGGATCCAAGGGTGGCTACGATTGACATGGTGCTGTCCTTCGTGTCCTCCCTAGCAGAGTCGGGTGTTTACGTTCTGTCATGCAGAACTTACCTTTCGCGGTTTCTGCTTATCTTGCTATAGGCCAATACTCTTATTCTCTGAGTAACCCAGTGGTTTAGAGGCATTTTGCAGGCTTGACACGCCTCTACCCTCCGGTTCGTAGTCCGCACCCGCCTGGGGACCTAAATGTAGTCCTAACGGCGCTGTGCCATAAACCCTTTGAGTCAATGGCTACGGTTGACCTCAAGTATGTGTCCTGGAAAGTGTCCTTTCTGGTAGCCATTACGTCAGCGAGGAGAGTGAGTGAGTGAGTGACCTCCAGGTATTGTCGGTGGAGCACCCTTTCTTGGTCTTTCACAAGGACAAGGTAGTCCTTGGGACGAACCCAGCTTTCCTACCAAAGGTAGTGACCGAATTCCATCTGAATCAGTTGATTTCCCTTCCGGTCTTTTTTCCGAACCCTGCCTCAGAGGCGGAAAGGGTTCTACACTACCTGGATGTCCGAAGAGCTCTTAGGTTCTAACTGGACAGGAATTCCGAGCTTCGGAGCTCTTCCCAACTGTTTGTGACCTTCGGTAAGCCTCAGGGCAGGCCGGCGTCTAAGGCATCTATTTCCAGATGGATTACCACCTGTATCACGGAATCTTTCACCGTCCAAAAGCTGAAACCTCCTAAAGGTATCCATGCACACCAGGTGCGAGGCAAGGCAGCCGCGGTTGCTTTTCAGATGTATGTTCCCTGGGAGTCCATCGCTAAAGCGGCTACTTGGGCCTCCCCATCTGCTTTCTGTAAGCATTACTGCCTCGACATGAGCTCTAGCGCTGACGCTCAGTTTGGTCAGGCTGTGCTGAAGAACCTGTTTCAGTAAAGGGTATTTCCATCCACCCGTAGTTCTTATAAGGAGCGCTTGGGAATCTCCCACAAGTATGGAGGAAAGGGGACGGGACGTAGGAGTATTACCAGGTTACTCACCGTAGTGACCACCATACTCCTAGTCCATAGTCCCCTTTCCTCTATACGCCCGCCCGCCGTCCCCTCTAATAAGGTTCCTCAGTTATTGCTAATGGGTCTTTGACCCTGCGATAGAAAAGGACTGATGGGCGATGCGTGGGGCGGAGCCAAGGTGGGCGGGGTTACGGCCGCGTGCCGGGCCCCGCGCAGGAAAGAGAGGAGGGACACATTTTTGAAAAAAATGTGGATGCTTTTTACAAAGTGCTCCGGTCCCGTCCCACAGGACGGAGAGATGTCCCATAAGTATGGAGGAAAGGGGACTATGGACTAGGAGTAAGATGGTCACTACGGTGAGTAACCTGGTAATTCCGGTAGGGTCCAGGAGCTTGGTGCAACCCTTTCCAGCGAAGAATTGCAGCAGGCACTGATGCAGGCCTCTTCAGGATACTTTACCAAATGGGGAAGCCCAGTTCCAGCAACAGTCACTGCACACTGGTGACAGCAGGCCTCTCACCAGCCATGAACAAAGGAAGCCTTCCAGAACAGGACTAGTCGATGCAGGAAGGCGACTTGTAGGACTTGCTGGAGACCCCTGAAGTTCTGGGCCAAAACAAAGAATGGCAACACTTGTATCGTGGTACCCCAAAATGGAGCTGGTTAGTCCAGTGCGTGGTCCAGGGACACTTCCGAAAGCTCCAGGCTGCAGGATCATGAGAAGGCGTTGAGACTGGTTGGCCCCACCAGAAGAAAGGATTGAAGTGCCATCCAGTGTCTTCTCAGATCAGGTAATTCAGCAAGGCTTAACTGGGACAGCAGCAAGACTGTTTGCCAGACCTCTTCAGGATTCTTCCACAGGTCTTCCGTCTGCACAGCTACACAGGATACTTGGCTCCTCTTCTGATCTGCTGGAATGGCTGCAGGACTCCTAAATTCGGGTGAGCGATCAAACGCAGCCCTGCAATAGTAAGGATCTGCACCACTCATGCACACCAGCAGTGGTCCAATGAGGGACCACTGTGGGACTGACTCATGCATGCACACTAGACATACTGGCTCCAGTATGTGAACAGACAGTCCCAGCCCACTTCCTGGACCCATACACATATGACATGGACTAGCCACTGTAGACCAAAGGGATTTTCTTTTCCCAGTACTGACAGTCTGAAGAACTACTCAGTTTTCCCATAACAAATGAGCATAAGGCCAGTGAAAGTGGAGTTCGCAGTGCACGTGTTCTGCTGTGGTCAGAAGCTGACCCAGGAGTGCCTGAGGGGCAGAAGGTGGAGCCCGGAGACAGAGAACCAAAGGCTGTGAGATCTGTGCTGCAGGAACACCGAAAGAAGCAACTGGCAAGTTTCTATATGAACGTAAACCCGGTATGCGAGTGTTTGAAGTTACCCAGAAGTTTACTTTGTATTGGAATGGTTGTGTGCTTAGTTCTGTTCTCGAAGTTCTCCGATTGAAGATTGAAATCCTTATTAACTTTTGAATAAATTAGAATACTTTCTAGCAGAATGGTCACGTGTACATGAAGACACGTTTTCGAAGGACTGAAGACAATTTACAAAGTTTTATAACGACGGAATGAAACAAATGAAACCTTTTTCAATTGTTATGAAAGCCTCAGAGTGCTGGACACGTTATTAAAGACATTCTATAATTATATATTTACCAACGAGGTGAATTGAATGAAGATCTTAAAGACTTATTGAATTCCGAACCAAATGAAAAGCAGATCAACATATCTTCATACATGCTAAACATCAAACTGAAAGAAAACTTATCTATGAAGATAATAAATGAAAGAAGCTTTTAAATTCATCCTGTGGCAAGCTCAAAAGTGAATACAACTTTAAATACAAGTCAAATTATATATGATGAATTTACAAGTAAATAAAGCTTTGAACCCAAGAAATCAATCCTTATTGAATATTAAAGTGAACAGAACTTCAACAATACAAGTGGGCAAAATATACCTTGGACTCCAAAGTGAATGGAACTTTGTAGGTAAACTTTAACAAGTGAATAAACTGCAACCTTCAGTCAAGACATTCTTGTACAAAGACCAACAATATCCAGAGGGTGCAAGTGTGGCGAAGACTTTTAAGAAAGCTGGAAAATATCCTTACACAGTGAAAGTAAATCTTGGGGATGGGAACCCTGGGGTTTAATCTGCTTATTGACTTGAGGACGGCGTCTCAAGATATTTTGTGTTTGGAACTGTATTTTGAAACTTGGGGAAGGGAAACCAGAGTGTTGGTTAACTCTGTATCATTCTTGAACCTAAAGCAATCCTGAGACTTTTATTGGAACTGCTTTATACTTGGAGAAGGGAGCTGAAAGAAAGCTGCAAGTTGGACAGAGCTCTGAACTTTGTGTTGAACACTGTTTTGTTGGTTATTGACGTCCCTACCCATTGTATAAGATAGGTTGTGAGGGCATGTATAGGCTTTGGTCACAGACCGATTCCTAAGTTGAACTTTTGAACTTTGACTTTCCTTAGTTTTGGTTTGGTAGGGAAATCCCACCATAGTATAGGACAAGATAGGCATTTTTCCATCCTGAGTTTCAAGTTAATAAAGTTTTATTGTTTATTCAGAATCTGTCTGTGTCTTACTCCAGTGGCCATCACTTCTGCGAAATAGGTGAGTGAGCTCCAGGCGTTTTCTGTTTTACCTCCCTATTTTTATTTTATTTTGTCTTCAAAGAGAAGGTGACAATGAGATTAGGACCGTCCTTTCTCCTTAAGGTGGTCTCAGATTTCCATCTCTCTCAGAAGATCCATCTTCCAGTGTTTTTCCTCCGCCTCACCCTTCACTGGTAGAGGAATGATTCCATTGGCTGGACCCGGTGTGGGCCGTCGCCTACTACTTGTCTCAGACGAGAGTGTAACCAGGAAAGATTACCAGCTTTTCATTGGTTATGCTGGGGCACGTGCTGGCAGAGCTGTGACCAAATGGACACTTTCAAGGTGGATCATTCTCTGCATCTGGGAATGCCATGATCTGGCTTGTTAAGGATGTGCCTGAGGGTCTGAGAGCTCATTCTACCAGAGGAGTCGGGCCACCACTGTCCTGTAGAGGGGAATCCCTGTCTTGGATATGTGCCAGGCAGCAATGTGGGATTCCCTTTCAGGTCAGGACTCCTATTTTGGAAGGGCAGTCCGCCAGAGTTTTGTCCTTTGCTCTCCTCCAGATCCATGGACTGCTATCGTAGTCTATCATGGATGAAGAATCCGTGGGAGGAAGAAATCTGTGGTCCCTCAGCATCTGAGTTCTGTGCAAAAGGATGGAACCGAGGTCACAGGGTGCTACGACGCGATATATATACTGACCAGCTCGTCATGTCCGGGGCGGGTTGCATTGAAGCGTATATGGCGGAGCCGACGCAGAGCATGGTCCCCCTGGTGGTGGAAATATTTCTGAAGAGCATCTGTGCTGTGGATAGTACGATCATAAATGAGGAATGTGTGGGGGGAACATCTATCGGAAAAAACATTACCGAAAGGTAAGTAATTTGTTCATACACCTGATTTCTTACTTTGCATCAGTAAAATGTCAATTGTAAAATTAAGTTTTTTTTGTTTGTTTTTTAATGTTCAGTAATGACTCATTGATCTAAAATCTTATTGTGTGCAGGTGAAACCCAATACACCAGTTCTGATGTGTTCTGTGCCGGGATTTGATGCAAGTGGCCGTGTTGAAGATCTTGCTGCTGAACAGAATACTCAAATAACATCAATTGCAATTGGTAAAAGGATCTTCAGTTGTTTATTTTAAAACACCCCATTGTTTGCCTCATTTTTATTAACAGTAATTGTTTGATGAAAGTTCAAATGTACTGATGTTTAAGAGTAGCTTCATTTATCCATGGGGCTAAACCATTATCCTCCTTTTAGGTTCCGCTGAGGGATTTAGTCAGGCAGACAAAGCAATAAACACAGCAGTGAAATCTGGCAGGTAGGATCACCAATCATCGCACCAACCATGGGTTTTGGTCGGTTATTTGGCATATTTAAATGAGTGTTTCATTGTGCAATTATTTGTGTATTTTAGATGGGTTGTGTTAAAAAATGTCCACCTGGCTCCTGGCTGGTTGATGCAGCTGGAAAAGAAATTGCATTCTTTGCAACCTCATGCAGGCTTCAGACTTTTCCTCACAATGGAAATTAATCCAAAGGTAAATCTGATTAATGCATGAAAAATCATATATGTGCAACTGAACACATGCAACAATACTAGTATGACTCTTTTCTTGCAGGTGCCAGTAAACTTACTACGTGCAGGTCGCATTTTTGTGTTTGAACCACCACCTGGTGTGAAGGCAAACATGCTGCGGACCTTCAGCAGTATTCCTGTTGCTAGGATATGCAAGGTAAAAAAAATCAGTCTTCACAATAAAATCTAATGATTATTTTAGACAACGCCAGATATTCAGTGTTTAGTCATTTTAGAAAAGATTAACAAGCACCGTGTGCGCTGTGTGTTTCTTTCTTAATCCTGCATTCTTTGTTCCTTTGGTATTTTAGCATAAAAACAGTGTATTTGCGTGTCCGTTGTTCTGTATTATATAGCTTATTAAAATAGAAATAAACTAGAACAGTGCAAACAACTGATGCCAGGTTCAATTCTGAGCAGCCCTGATGCAACAGCTGCTCCACATCAAATGCTAATAGACTAATTCTCCTGGTTAGGCTAGATTTGAAGTAGTACCCTTTGGGTGCACTACAACAACCTTGACCTCCTGGCAATAGGAACCCAACCTTTGGTATACGTCTGTGCTACACACGTTGGTAGCGCGATTGTGCAGCAAGGCTTATCTCAAGATGGGTCAATGTGAGCAGTAGGGGAGTTACACAGATTCAGTGACAGGTATTCAAATAAACTCTTACACACAAGGTTTCTCAATTAAACAATTATTAATTTAACAGTCAGTTTGAATAAGCCTTCTTCAGAAGGGGCAATATAATAGTAACGCACACATACACTCCAAAATACACACTCTTAGTTTCTCTAAATCAGCAAATACCCATTTGGGATGGCACACAGACACTTCCTACACCCTCAGGTGACTTAAATAGCTAGGACACTGGACATTAATATATCACTGTTGCATTTAGAGCAATATTTAGAAGTATGTCAAAGAAAAGGGTTATTAGAATAAAACAAGAGATAACACAAATATTCTGAAGAAGGTAAGTACCTTTGACCCCCCTATGCAGAGCAATTAAACCATTTCCTGGAAGGAAGGTAAAAGCACACAATCAGAGGAGAGAAGAGTCATTCAGGGAGCTAGGCCAGGCCAAAGTCAATTAGGCAAAAGTAACCAAGACAAGACTCAACTGAGATCTAGTAAGGTTATTCAAGAGGTAAGTTCTCTTAGACTGTATAGTACCTTTGTTTAGAAGAAATGGTTCCAGCTGGCTTCTGTTCCTGTGTGGGTCTGCCGATCCTATTGTTCCTGTGCCTCAGTCGTGGGGACAAGAGGGAGGACTTCTGGTGACTCCTACAACACAACGGGACGGTTGGTGACAGAAAAGGACAAACTTCTATTCAGTGGCACTTTGCGGTTTCAGCTCCTCTCGTTTCAGCAAATAGCACCACCGCGTTCTCTCGGATACCACTTCAGACTTTCTTCGCATCTGGGGTTCAGGACTCTGTTGAGGTGGCTCAGGCTTGGTCAGTCCTGCTTACTAGGAGTCCGGAGGATCTTCGAGCAGCTCGGGTCTGACTTAAAAGTGATGCCCTCCAATCTGGTGTTCCCCTCCCTGGCACTTCGGCTACTGCAGCAGCAAGGAAGTACAGCCCGCTCCGAGAGGATGTCCAGACGAGTTCACTTTGGAGTTGATTAGTCCCACCAACTCAAGGGGAGAAGTCGTCCTTGTAGGGCTTCTCTAGTCAAAACGAATTTGGAGCTTCAGCTCAGCAGCAGGGCTTCACCGGGCAAACCAATGGTCCAGGAGTTGCAGCAGGAGCCTCTTGCAAGTTTTTCAAAGCCTCGCCTTTTATGCAGATTTCTCTCATTCATTCCAGCCCAGCTGTTAGTCACACAGCAGGGTGGATGTCCTTGCCGGACAGCCAGCAGGCCAATCACCTTTGGGTGCATTCCTAGAACCAAGGAGATTAAACATAGGGAGTTTCGGGCACCTCCCTCACTTCCTGCCGCTTCCAGACATACTGGAGCCAGGGGCGGGCTTCACTCGTGAATCCCGTCAAAGACAAAGCAAACAAAGGGACCAAACCTGGTTTGGTGCACAGAGTGAATCTCAAGAAGGACCTTTCCACAAAGAAATGGGGGAAAAAAGAAGACTGTTAGGGAGAATTCTCTGAAAAGGCTAATTTCCCAAACCTAGTGAGTCCCCCAGCAGCTTTGCTGGATTTTTGGGGTTTATTTTTTTCTCTCCTGCTAAGAGTGAGATTCTTTTGCTCCCACTCTTAGACATGATTTGAGGTGTTCCTTTAACTTTCCATGGCCCTCATTACAACCCTGGTGCTAAACCATGGCGCTATTAGCACCATGGTTGGTGCCGGTGTTGTAACGAGTACGCCATGGTGGAATGGGGAAATACCGCCCCATTCCAAGGTTGGCGGAGCGGTATTTCACCATGGCCCTTCCCCATTCCCATTTTCGCCCCATAGGGCTCAATGGGACTGGGGAAGGCGCTAATTACGGCACCATAAATTACGGTGCCATAATTAGCTCCTAGGTCCCTTAGTCGGGCGTTAAGGGTTTAACAGCGCCGACACCTTTTACGGCGCCGTTAACCCCTTAACGCCTGGGTTGTAATGAGGGCCCATGTGTTTTATGGGCTATGCGGTCTTTTACTCCATAGGGTCTCATGTGTTTTTTTGATGTTGGTTACACAGCACCCTCTGTGCCGTAACCCAGCGGTGTCGTAGCGACACACCAACATAGACTCCATACCCTGGGACTGACTACTGTCTCCCAGGGCATGTAAAGTCACCATTGTCTTTACTAGTTCCAAATTATGAACAGAAACCAGTACAAACCATCATATTGTGGATGTACTGGTCAGGGCAATTCGATTGCCCCGGGGTCTGTTGTTCGAGGGGGCACGTCTCCGTCCCCCTGATCGAGTTTTGGCTGGTGGCAGTGGATACTACTTTTTATATTCGACCGCGAATATATATCTATGGGATTTTCCCATTGTTCGAGGCTACCAACTTTAATTATTTAATTCTTATAGCCTCGAACATACCGCTGGTTTATTTATTTAATATTAATTCGCCGGTTGGTATTTTTTGCCAGAACTCGATTCTAAAATAGCGTTTGTTCTCTTCTGTGACTCCAACCCAAGTCGAGCCCTTTGTTCCACTTTTTGGCGGGCTTCTCCACAGAAGCCTCCAAAAGTGGTGCCACTCTGTCTGGGTACCACAGGGGGTGTGGGAGGGGGTTTAGGCCCCCTGGACTGAGTTACCTTGGTAACTCAAGTCGCACTCTTGTGTGATTGGCCCAAGTGGTGAGCCGGCCGGCTCACCACTTAGCATGTTTGATTGACAGCTAGGCTGAGTGAATGGGGGTGTGCTGCATAAAAGCAGGGCTTTGGGGACTGGAACTTCAGAAGTCGCCACAGGAACTAAGAATCCGAGGAGGGAGAAGCTGAGCCGGCCTGCAACGACGGCACCACCAGTGGAGCCCTGCTGAACCGTCTCACCACTTTTCCCAACGACAGAGGAGATCTCCAGCCCGGAGAGTCTTCTTCCTTCGACTGGTGGAGACAAGCAGTCTACCTTCTTTTCGCCTTCCTGGAGCATCTCGTGGCCGCCTTGCCTGTGCCAAGCACCCCGGCAACTGGGATACCACATTTTCACCACTACCGCAAACCGAAAGGGTAGTACCTTTGTACCGGAGAACTCCGCGGCTGGTTTCTTCCCTGGCAGTGCAACGACCTTCATCTTTCCTCCACAACGAGATCTTCTCTTCCTCTGGACGACGCTACGACTTGCACCCGCTGCCAGGAACAACTGCCCCCGCTGGAGGATCCTCTCCATTTAAGGTACCGTGTTCCGCCTGGCTTCCCTTGCAACCGATTGAACGGGGTGTATTAAATCCTCGTCTCTCGAACCTGAGTTAGCCTGGGACACCTTAGCTAACTTTTCTGCACTGAACTAAACCTTTTTCGAACTACCTCCACAAACTTCGAAGACTCTGTGTAACTGTCTGATCTTGGGCCTCTTCCGCCTGGCTCCCTTGAAAGTGGGCCTGGCGCCTAAACTTCCTTGCTCACCAGTAGACTGTGCCTTCCTAACTTGCTGTGGTTCTTTAAAAAGTGTTTAGTGTGTATGCGTGCATAATTCTGCTTTTCCCTCCCTTTTTATTTAACTTGTTGGAGTGCCATCGAACGTTAAGCGCTCACCTCTGTCTGGAAATAAGTGGTGTTAACTAAGACTTGTCCAACAAGTAATCAGGGATGTACATATGATAATAGTGATTGTGTTTTGAACTTATCTTATCAATTTAGTGCTAGTGTGTTTTATAAGTGTGTGTAATTATAGACTTTTACACCCAATCTCTGGTCAGTGTTTGCTTGTGCTACTGTATTTCTGTACCTATTCTGTATGCTCTGTATACTGCCTAACTCTTCTTGAGGGAAGTCTGACTGCTCAGCCACAGCTACCAAGTGAATCTGTGTGGTACAGACTGCTACCAAGTGGGTTTACTGCCAAACACCTGTAGTCTTAAATCTTTTGCAGTGGTCCCTAAGGGAACTGCACAGGTTTCTGCCTAACAAAGACAGGGGCCATTTTGACAAAAATGGCGCCCAAGGGGGCTTTACTGTAGCTGTGAACGCAGCCCGCAGTAAAAACTCCAAATGGTAGTTAAAAGTAAACCACTGCCACCAGCTATTAATTGTAGAAAGAGTAACATCAAATTGTTACATTAAAAACTAGACGATGGGGATACCAAGTAACCCCTCCAGCACCCTATTGTAAGATAGTGTGTGCTTGGACTAGAAAGTTGCAATGTAAGTAAAGTCAATTTCACTTTACTGCTCTTGGAAACCGTAGATTTGCCAAGAGAAAGTATTTAAACCTTTGGGAAATCTAAAAGACTTCCCTGTGTCAATGCACTGAAGGTGCTGTGTGCCACAATGTAAAGATGATGCCTATGGAGTTTCAGACTCCACAATCAAGAGAAACATAGTTCTAATCACATTAACATACATGAGAGAGTGGGAAAAAGAGTCTCACTCTCTCCAGGTTACAAATTAAAAGTCCTTAAATCCGGCAAAGTTGCTGGGGGTCTCTAAGGTAGAGAGGAATTAGCAAATTACTGAGAATTCCCCCGCCCGATATCCCAAGACTAAGGGTCAGGAGGATTTAATCTACCCCTGGATGAATCTCCTTACTCCAGTCAGTCATACTTTCTGGAGAGACCATCAGCATTTTGGTGAATACAACCTGACCTGTGTTCTATGGTAAAATCAAACCCCTGAAGGCTGATGGACCATCTTAACAATTTAGGATGGCCCCCCTTCAACTGCATTAACCATCTCAAGGGTTGGTGGTATGTTTGAATTACAAAAGTAGATCCATAAAAGTATGGTCTAAACGTCTTCAAAGACCACACAATGGCAAAACATTCACATTCTGTGCTTGCCCACCTTGTTTCAGGGTCCTTCAGTTTCCTACTGATGAAACAGATTGGGTGGTCCTACCTTTCTCATCCAGCTAACTCAGAACTGCACCTATACCTGTATTGGAAGCATCAGTTTGTATAATAAAGTATTGGTTATAGTCAGGAGCTCTTAAGACTGGAGTTTGACAAAGGGCTTCCTTAAGTCCATCAAATGCCTTTGTGCACTTCTCATTCCACCTGACCTTCTTGGGGGAATTTGGGTGAGATCATCACATTTAAGGGAGAAGCTATGGTCCCATAGTTATCAATGAAGTTCCTATAGTAACCCGTGAGACCTAGAAAGGCTCTCACTTGGGTTTGAGTAGTGGGGGTGGCCCAGTCTTGTGCAGCTTGTACTTGCTAGGCAATGGCCTGATTTCACCTCCTCCTACCTCATGTCCAAGGTAGGCCACTTTACTCTAACCAATTTGATAGTTACTTGCCTTTATGGTCAAATGGGCCTGCTAAAGAGCCTGCAAAACATCTCAAGTCGTGAAGATGTTCTTTCCAAGTATGCCTGAATACTGCAATGTCATCCAAGTATGCCATGCATAGGTCCTCCATCCCATTCAGAACATGATTCACCATACTTTGGAATGTAGCAGGTGCATTCTTTAATCCAAAAGGCATTACCTTAAACTGGTAGATGCCTCCTGGGGTTGAAAAGGCAGTTTTCTCCTTGGCCTGGTCTGTCAGAGCTATTTGCCAATAGCCTGAAGTTAGGTCAAATGTATTGAGGAACTTGGCTGAACCAAGTTTGTCCACCAGCACATCTGTACTAGGTAAAGGATGGGCATCAGTCGTGGTGACTGCATTAAGAGCTCTATAGTCCACACAGAATCTCAACTCCTGAGATCCTGCCTTTGGCACTAGTACAACTGGACTAGCCCATGGACTTGTAAATGGCTCTATTACCCCAAGATCAAGCATCTGCTTGACTTCTTCCTTTATGTGGGTTCTTACATGGTCTGACATTCTGTAGCCCCTGCTCTTAACAGGGAGACAGTCACCAGTGAGTATATCATGCTGGCCCTAAGGGGTCAAGCCTGGTGTTACTGAAAACAGAAGGGCAAACTGATTTAACAGAAGTTTCCATTCCTGTTGTTCCAGAGTCAGATCAGAAGTGAGATTAACTCATTCTACCTTTCCATCTAAAGGTTGTCACCTGAGGAGGTCAGGTAGAGGTTCTCTCTCCTCCTCCTCTTGAGCAGGGGCTAGAAGCAAAGCTCCCAGTTCTGGTCTAGAGAAATGGGCCTTTGGGCGGTTGGTGTGAAATACCCTGGGGGCCTCCTTAGGATTGCCTAAGTCCACCAAATAATACACCTCCAAGTTTGCCCACAACCTTGAAGGGTCCAATCCATTTGTCCTGTAACTAGAACTAGCTGGTCTTGTGTAAACTCAAACATGTTGGCCTTCTGGACATTCCAATGTTTAACCAGAGCCTGACCTGCTTTCAAGTTCTCTGAAGCTTCTGTCATCATGTGTATCATTCTCCTTCAGGGACCTAACACATAGTCAGTGACTCTCACTGGCTTGTGGGAAGGAGCAGTCTCCAACCCTTCCTTGATTAGGGCCAATGGACCTCTAACCGGATGACCATAGAGGAGCGCAAAGTGGCTGGAGCCAACCCCTTCCTGAGGGACTTCTCTATAAGCAAAGAGAAGGTATGGCAGTAGAAGGTCCCACTTTCTCCTAAGGGGTTATTCTAAGGCACCTATATTTTTTTCTTTTATTTATTTGTTTTTGGTTACACAGTAACCTTTACAAAACTTAAGATACAGAACAGTAAAACTTGTCATATTACAAAACAATGTTTCCAAGACAGTTCATTACACAACCATTAGAACATCATATACTAGTTTTCGGCTATAAAATGCATATACAATATTCCAAACTCGTACTACAACCACAAGACTGTTCTTTTCCCCATTTAGAAAATAACCTAAAACTGCAGTCTTTACTGGAATTACACAAACACCCGCATATCCCTGGTTTGCACTTCTCATCCGTTCATTTCTAGGTTTTTTTCCCCCTTGACTTTCAACCTACAGATCTCAGTTAGAAATCTTAATACTGCCAGCTGCAGTTTTACCATCTTACCATGCAGCATATCCATCCACAGAAGATTCAGATCAACATACTCCGTATTGGGGACATATTTACTAAAATTACTAATGCACTCCGGTCTTAAAACGGCGCATTCCGTCAATAAATGACTCAATTTTTCAGGAGTATCCTCCTAGTTACAGAATCTACAAGAGGAGGCTTTGCTATTCTTTCCCTCTCTAATGTCCTTAATTTCTCCAGTCTCCATCACATTGAACCTAAAGCACATGAAATCCTGTCTCCACAACCTATCCGGAAATTTCAATAAATGCGTTTCTATTGTCCCAATTATTTTGTAGTTTGAGACAAGGTGTCCTTACAATTTAAATTTAAGGACCTTCCCCACGGTATGATTCCAATCTTTATATTGCAGTAACATTTTTACTTTCACAGGGTTTGACATAAAAAGCTTTTGAGGAACTCCCAAATGATCTAGGATTTCATGCGATTCCGATTCCATGCTTCTTAAATAGGCAGAGCAAGGAGGACCATTACGAAGGCCATTGCCCATTATTTCGTATAGGGTGGTATTTTTTCAGGTGATCAACTTTCTATATAAAGAGAGTAGACGCCATTCAGAAATATTTCTCAAGGAAAAAAGGCCAAGCTCGTATCGAATGGCAGGAAGAGGAACACACTTAGGTAAACATCTCAATATAGATTTTAAAATTCTTGACTCATATCTAGATAGTTCCTCTCTACACCATCGGGGAGCTAGTTCCAAACCATAACAAAATTAGGCAACATTTTACTTTTATATAGACGCAAACACAGCATAATAGAGAATTTCCCAAGCTTAGAGTCTATTTTTCTCAGTTGAGCAATAATGGGGTCCACTTTCCTCTCCATGGAATTCACGATAATTGGTCTTTTACTTATCCCCAAAAATTGGTTAGCCTAGATATCTAATTACAGGCCTGACCGCTAGCTTCTCATGGTCTAAGAACCAGGAGTTTTTAATGGGACTTTGCCTATCTGTCACTCGCAAGATTACGTTTTTTTGAATGAATTGGTCATCGTGTATTCTCTGAAAGTACATAAAAGTCGCTGAACGCTTATAGGAGTGTGATCGTTTAACAGAACGTTGTCCACATATGCTGTCCAGCACACCCTCTTTCCTTCCACCTTGGGGGAGGCAAAAGCCGTTTTCTCTAGAGATTGGCCCACATCCGAAATGTAGAGATTAAAAATTGTGGGGGAAAATATGCACCCCTGTCAAGTCCATTCAAAACTCTAATGGCCTGGGACAACGCTCCCCTGGTATTCAAGCACATTTTGATTCTTGAGCCCTCATGTAGATAATAGAGAATAGATAATAGAGGTGCAGGCATCCCAAGAGACATAGGTTTAGTCCACAATATAGTTCTATCCACAAGATCAAAAGCTTACGTGAGGTCTATTGATGCTACATATACTGGTAGGCTGCCGCATTTCCAGGCTTTCTCTTGCATGATATTTAAGAAGAGGCCTCCTGCATCCGTGTCGACGGTACATCTGAAACCAAATTGAAAAATAGAAAGCGGCTTACATAAATCCATCCAGTCCTGTATGTGTCCCAAAATCAGACGCGCAAAAATCTTTGACTCAGCATCTAGAAGGGCAATATGTCTGTAGTTGGGAGGACAGCCCCTATCAACCTTGTTATAAATAGGCACGACATAGGATAAGTGCCAGATATCAGGAATTGATCTAGTCAGGAGTATATCTTTAAATAGGACATAGAACATTTTTGTCCATAATTCAGGATTTCCTTTCAATACCACATTTGAAAGGAGATTGGGGCCAGGAGAACGAGAAGATGATGCTCTGGAAATCAGATTGATTTGAGGGACTGGCAGGGCTAAACCCCTGGCTTGGCCCTCCCCCTGACACACCAACACTTCATTGGGGGGAGCTGGCGAAAATATGCACAGCAAGGTCGATCCCGGGAGGGGGACCCTCATTCATAGAATCCAAAATATCCAGGCCCCCTGTCAACTTCTCCGATGCAAATATGGTGCCAACACCAGCCAGTAATTCTTGCATAGCCAATGGGTCTTGTCCAGCCTGGCTGCGTAGCCCAGACCGCATTCTGTTTAGTGGGGCTCACTCCAGTTACCCAACAGATTAATGGGCGTACATGCTGGTCCCAGGTCAAAGGGTGAGGCCAAACGGCGACGCCCTGCAGTCCTCAGGCACACGGCAGATAGTTGTACTCGTGCCTCCAACCAGCAAAGTTCCTACTTAATTTGACATAATTTAGATAGCGTTCACAGTCAAAGTCAGGAAATGGTAGTTGGATATGAGAAGTTTATGGGAGCTTACCGGCTAATCCCGGCAGCTGCCAGTAACTGCCTCCAACTCGGCCTCAAACTCAGCAATTTTCCTGGACGTTATTCCCAAACTGTAGGTATCTAGGATGATCTGATTTGAACTGTGTTCCAGAACACAGCGTCGCTCAGACTACGGACATTACACGGTCACCAATAGTGCTTTACAAGGAAGCGAGTTTGCAGAGCACTAATCAGTAAATGCAGTGATTAGATTTTCCTGTCCTGAACTGGAAAGCACAACGTGGCTCAAAGAGGGTTCAATCCTCTGCAGTCACCCGCCGTGTTTCATAAGAACAAAATCTTTACATAAATAAATCCAGCAGAATGTTGCAATAGTTCGCCCATTAGATGGCAGTAAATAACCATACATTTACACAAATACCATCAGTTTTTTTTCTTTTCCTTTAGCAATCGCTGCTGTAGCTTGTGAGGAAAGTACCTGCGCCCAAATCCACAGCCGAACCGCAGGATCAGTGAACGTAGGTGCACCCGTAATGAAGAGCTACACCAAAGGACTCAGATGGGCTGAATCCTGGACTGACTTGATTCAGTAAGGGCTCCAGATTCTTCCAAAAGCGTTACGATCCAGGTGCAGCAAAAGCTGCTCGCCAAAAGTTTGTTAGTGAAAGCAGGCAGCTATGTCAATTCATGTCGTTTTTGCAGAAACAATCACAGATGCACAATATTATAATTAACAGTTCAGTGGAGAAAACATGACCGAGACAGGAGGGCACCAAACTTGCAGATTAGCTATGCTTCTGCATGGACTTCAAGGTTCTATAGTGTAAGACAAACACGCTCAGCAGAATGTGCATTCCTGTCTCGTAAGTGTCAGAGGCCTTCCTAGTCTGCTCTGGCTTCCTTTTGCTGGGAGGCCTGGGGGTGCTTGATACAACTCCTAGAGCTTTTAAGTCATTCTCCAACAGGACTCTCCCAGGCACCTCATTTTGTACACTGACAAGTATTCTTACAGTCATATTGTTGCACTGGATGAGAGCTGTTAGTTTTGGAACCATCTGGATAGAGCCTCCCGCAAGCTTAGTGGGGCCTTTGGGTGCCGTAGCAATATCCTCAGGTTTGGAAAACGTTTCATCCACCACTGTAATGCTGGCCCCAGTGTCTCTAATTTGTATTTGTATTTATTTGGCAGGGGTTTCATGACCATTCACAAGTACCCTGTCCTTGTAATATTCTTTGGTGTGATCTGGAATAGTTATACACATCTACATTCTGCTGTTCACACAGACCCAGTGACACTAAAGAAACACTGTCTGAGACTCCAAAGGCGTCTTCAGCCAATAGATGAAAGCTTCCACTTGCCATATGACCTTCTCCCTCAGGGATGAAGGCTAAGGAGGCAGTGTGGACCCCAAATGTTTTACCCTTGCATCTGGGACCCCCTTTCACATATTCAGTTGACCCGCAAGCATAACATTTTCCAAATGTTTTGACAAATGGGGGCTTCGGCTGACCTCCCTCTGGTTTGGCATCCAAGGTTTCACTAGACTGACCTGGTTTCCCATATGGCTTACCCTTCTTGTGTTTGTAGCCCTCTTTTGGATGGGAGGATTTAGAATTCTCTTCATCATCCTTCTTGTGCTGTTTCCCCTCATCCTTTTTGTGAGTGGCCCAAGAATCCGTGAGTGGCCCTGTTGGCAACCCATACGTCAGCAGCTTTTGATAGCATCTTGGGATCAATCTCTTTTGAGTCAGCCAAGTGCTGTCTCAGCTCAGGAGAGCAGGCATCAAAAATAGATTCCAACAAAAATAGATTTCTCATTCCTTCAAAGGAATTCACTCTGTAACCCTTAACCCAACCATCTAAGTTTTTCCAAACATTCACACACCCAGGTAGCCCAATGGGTACCATCAGTCTTTTTGAGGGTACTAAACCTCTTATTGGGAAGGACTTTTCCCAAATCTAGCTATCAAAGTTTCACATTTTCATACTAAAATGTTTCAAGTTCCCCCTACCTCCATCACAGCGTCAGTTGCAACCCGGGGGAGCCTAGACAAATGCCAAGGAATCCACTGATTCCCTGAATCCCATAATTGTATTCAAAAGCACCCAACCAATCCAAAATATCAAGTTTCACATCATACATACTCTCTGCTTCTTTGGACATGCAAGGCCTCTTTGGACTGGAAGACCTAGTGGACTCTGGGAGGAAAATGTTTTCAAGAAACATTTTCTTCATTTCAAGAGCATGCTGCATTTCGAACTCCCTGAGTTTGATGTCCTGATATTTGGCTTCAGCTTGGGCCTGTAACCTTTTCAATTCTAATTCAAGTCTCATTTTCTCAAGAGACACATATTCTGGACTCAGTAATGGACCTTGTGTGATCCCAGTGGCTAAAGGTTAAGGCAAAAGGGCCTGTTGAGGCAAAGAGGGGCTCCCTTCCTGGGACTCCTATCCCTCTTCTGACTCTTCTAAGACATTAGAGTTAGACTCTGAATTATCATCCTCAATATCATTTTCCTCATTTCCTGGGTTAGTAGGTGTGACAGGCCTACTACCCAGACTTTGATGATTCAACAATCTTGAAATCAATTCATTTTTCTTTCCTTTCACAGGGAGATTCCTGACTTTACACATTTCTTTCAGTTGATCTACTGTTAAAATGATCAGGACTTCCTGACTGAAGTTATCCATATTTGGCATTTTACAATTGCTCTTCTAGTGGAGCTTAGCCTTGTGAAGGTTTTAGTTGAACAAAGCAAAGCAAATACTTAGTGTAACAACTTTACAATAGATCCCACCCCTGCCACCAGTGTTAGGCAAGATTTGGAGTAGTACCCTTTGGGTGCACTACAACAACCTTCACCTCCTGGCAATAGGAACCCAACCTTTGGTATAAGTCTGTACTACACAGGTTGGTAGCGTGATTGAACATCCAGGCTTATCTCAAGAGGGGTCAATGTGAGCAGTAAGGGAGTTGTACAGAGATTCACAGTGACAAGTATTCATATAAACTCTTACACACAAGTCTCTTGATTAAACAATTATGAATTTATTTAACAGTCAGTTTGAATAAGCCTTCTTCAGAAGGGGCAATATAATAGTAACCCACAAATACACTCTAAAATACACACTCTTAGGTCATTACGACTTTGGAGGTAGCCATGCCGCTATTTGCGGCATGGCTACCCCCATTCCGGGTACCGGGTCCGGGTTCCTGGAATGAGGAAATACTGGGCCATTCCAACCTTGGAGGACTCTGTATTTCCCCAGTCCAGGAACCCATCCCCATTCGAGCCCCCATAGGGCTCAATGGGAATGGGGAGCATGCTAACAAAGGGGCCGTTAATAACAGGCCCGTTGTTAGTATGCTGGACCGTTCGCGGGACCCGCTAAGGACGCCTGGTAAAACCTGTGCTAAGCTGCGACCCTTGGAGTGGAAGGAACATCCATTCCTACCGTCTGCTCGGTACCCTGCGAAGAAGAGCCTTTGGAAGTGCCCTGTGGCTGACCAGCTCTGAGTTTGAGCTACTGTGCTGCTGATGTCCCTGTTCCGTGTTGAGGCCTGGAACTTGGAGGATCCTCAACTTGTCCTACAAGACGTACCTCAACTTCAGGGGGACCCGAGATAGTGGTTCTTACCTACTCCTAACCTCACTTCAAACGTTTTGCTAACTTTTCTAAAACTTTTACATTACTTTGGCTTTGCCATTGCTTGCTCGAAAAAGCATTCCCGGAAGTTGGGGACACTTTTGTTCGTCAGGATAACTTGTCCTCTAACCTTTGGAATCGTTACCTGGACCTCAGAGGCCCTACATTTTTTCCAGCGTTACAAACGGTGTCAGAACGTTTCCTGAACTTTCTGGCATAAGGCCCCAGACAATTTAGAGAAGGACTTTTGAAGCTAGTGCTAATTATCTGTGGACCTGTAGTGCATAAACTAATCTATACATTCCTTTCCTTTACAGGGGCTTGATCTGTATTATGCCCTACTCTAGTGACTTTATATAAGTATTCTGTTATTAGTGTTGTGTGATACTTCTACCTGTTAGTAATCATTATTCATAGTGTTGCTTGGCCATTAATAAATAACTGTATTTTTATACATACTGTCTAAGTGTAATTTGTGACTCCCATTGTGTGTACTCATTGTGGACCCTTTACAAGCTCGCCATCTGTTTAGACTTAGCCTAGACCTCTTGTCACTGCTACTTTAAACTGGTTTGGCTACAGCTCCCAGAGTTGTCCCTGTCATAATATAGGTTGGCCTTCTATGCATCTGTCCCCCAGGCCAGAGTATAGAAAATCAGTCCCAACATCTGCCTTGAACCAGTTCCAACTGGGAGGCTGGCTGTCCTGAAAGGATAGCCACCACACAGAGTTTGAAGGGTGCATGGACGCTGATTGGCTGGGTTGCTGCCTAAGAGGCATGGATCCTGAGGCTGAAGTCAAACTGACCCTTGGAACAGAAGAACCGACTAGGAAGATGATGTCTGCAGCCACTTTCAGGCGACAAGAGATGCCTTCTGAGTAACCGCTGTTGTCTGACCCCTTCTTCCAAGCGTCAGCAGAGCCCCGAAAAGGACTCTCATTTAGACTGGTGGGCCCAGTTAGTCTCAAGACAACCTGTATTTCGAGCCATCCCACGACGACATGTGACCCTCACTGGCTGCAAACCGCCAATACCTTGGGGCCTGTGGCCACTTTGCAGTACATAGTCTACTAAAGATCGAATCCTCCCAAAACTTTGGTGGACTCCTCCTGGAACTCCACAGGCATGACTCTACTTTTCAAAGTCCCCTCGCCGGAGTGCTGGACCGAGAAAGCGAGACAAATCGACTAGGCGGTTAGCGTTCTTCATTGGTGCTTCCCAAAAGGTGCCAGAATCAGAGCCGTGAAGAATCTTTTGTCCGAAGCCTCTCCACTTGACTGCTGCAGCGAAGATCCATCCACTGTCCCTTCTTGAGTCTGCCTGAGAATCCGGTGACCGGGTCTGCTGCTGCTGCATTGTGGAGGCATTGTGCAACATCTTTTTCTTCATAACTAAGGTACTCTGAAACTCTTGGTAGCACTTACCTAGAGTTGTTGAGTTGCTCCTCTGTTGCCAGAGTGCTGAATCGTGTTGTTGGAAATATGCCCAAATACGTTCGACCAGACCCAACGCCTGTGTGCCTTCAGTGAGACTTCTCCGAAGTCCCCGAACCCTTTTAACCACAAAAGCTTTATTTAATTACTACTGACGACTTCCTCTGGAACCTTTTTATCTTTCTACAGCTGGTGCCTTATCTGTTTTGTCCTAGAATCTGACTAAGACTCTCAGAACTAGATAGGGATGGACTTCTAAAGCCTCTGGGAAATTATTGCAACTATCTTACCTGCTTTAGGTTGGTTTTGTTTCTTTTATTGTACTGGAAACAGTTATTATAAAAGTATTTTGCTTACCTTCGAATTGAATAATACTGCCATTTCTCCAGCATGGGGACTAGCATGGATTCACATGCTCATGTATATTCCCTGTTGTCAGGCTGGGAATCCTTGGTAAAAGAAAACTGTTTCACTTTCACTTAAAAACTGTATTTCTCCTCTAAACCAATCACTGTCCTCTGGGTCATACTGTGCCCCTATCCAATGACAGTTCTCTCCCAACCCCCTCCTCTGTCAAGTCTTCAGATTTTTACCACACGTTTCAGTGTTGGGAGTCCTGGAGTTTGCTCTCCGAGCTATTTGTATGTTTTTTTCTCATTCTCGGAAAAAGTTATATTTTTGTTTCAAAGGCGCCCGTGTGCTCTTTTCTCCATTGGCTGACGGCAAGGGTCCGTTGTCTGTGAATTTCAGCGCCCCTCAAGGGTCGAAGATCGTCAAAGATTCTAGAAGGCCATCAGGCCTACTTTGCGCCCTCAGACAATGAAGGAGAGAAGGTCCTTTTTCATGCCCTGCACCAAATGCGGGCTGCGGAATGCATTTGTGGAGAACAAGCACCTGCAATGCCTCCACTGCCTGCACCCGGACAACACAGAGGGTGGAGTGTGACATTTTCCCCGGGTTCTCTAAGAAGACTATGAGGGACAGGCACAGTAAACTGGCAGCGTGGCTCAATGCCAAGGCCTCTGACCCGTGCTCCAAGCAGTGTCATGCTTGACCCAGGACCGGCCAGTCCGAGGAGCGGTTGTCTAAGTCCTTTTGAGGGTGCCTCATCTGTGGGGTCCCAAGATAAGGGCCAAGAACCGCAAGTCCGAGTCCACCGGGTTCGCCGTTGAAGTGGGTACCAAGGTGGAAAGGGCGCGATCGACATCATTGTTCGCCTCCATTGCCAGCCGGCAATCAAGCCCCTTCCTCGAAAAGGAAGTCATCTACCCCGGCTAAACCTTGTGAGAAATCTGGAAGCTGCAGGCGGTGGAGAAGAAGGCCGTACAGCCCCAGCAGGCCCAATCAGCACAGGCTAAGACCTCGTCTGCGAGGGGGCTGGCGGCTGCTACTGCCACGACAGCCAAGTGTGCTGACCCTGCGAAGGTAGCCTCCGCAGCCCAAAAGGTGTCCCTACCCCCAAGGCGCGACAACGCCACAGTGACTTTGGCAAAGTCTCCCTGCCCTTAGGGACCACTACACACAATTAAGACTACTGGTGCTAATACAAGTTTTACCGTATCCGCGGTAAGAAATGTTACCGGGGTAAAAACACACTTAGCACCCGAGATACTCAGAGAGAGTTGGGGGCAAAAATCACAGGCAATATGTTGGTTAGACAGACAGAATCTCAGAACACATATAGACAGGAATTCAAGAGTCAAAGGGCTGAAGCCAAAGTCAAGTGACACTGGGTGCCTGTTGTCGAGGATCACACAGTCGGACAGTTCGAGATTCAACGTAGCCAAGAGTACTTTGATATTGTCAATGTTCGGAAGCAAAAGTTATAAGAAGGAGCGAAAAGTAAGGGCGAGCCTTAAATTAGAGAAATAGGGATTTCACCCAAAATTCCTCAAACAGGACACCGTACCTTTCTCCAAGAACAAAGCTGGTGCCACGGCAGTTGTTCCTGTTGGTTTCCCGCAGACCCACGCTTTCCTGCAGCTTCCGCACGAAGGACGACGATGAGGGGGTCCGCACCACATAGGGATGAGGCCGTCAGCAGCGACAATGAATAAAAGGTGCACTCCTTAAAAACAGGAGAGGGTCTTCAGGTGGCCATCCGGACCACTACAGCAGTGTGCAGCGATTTCGACCACGAAGGCGACCTCTGACTGAAGATGATGAGCTGGTTATCCCCACCAGGCTCAACGGAAGAAGACTCCGGACTGGATCTCCTCTTGGTCGTTGAAGGGTAGATAGCTCAGGGCTGCAGCAGGGCTTCATCGGTATGGGATTGTTGCAGCAGTCGACCTCTCCTCCACTTCTCGTTGGTTCCTTGTAGTTCCGGTGGCGACTCTCTGACTTCCAGCCCAAGAGACCTGCCTTTTATGCGGAAAACCCCCATTCACACAGCCTGGCTGGCAATCACCCAGCAGGGGGGGTTGTCCAGCCCGGACAACCACCCTGGCCAATCATGACAAAGTGCGACTTGGGTTTCCTAGGATACCCTGTGCAGGGGGTGACTACACCCCTCCCTCACATTCAGCCCACCTAGACACCCATTCGCCTTGAGGGGGGGCTTCTAGCTAGAAGCCTGCCAAAAGACTGTGAACAAAGAAGGCGAACCTAGTTTGCCACGCAAAGTAAAACACAAGGAGTTTAACAAAAAGAAATGGCAAATAAACCACACCGGAGCCAAACGAAAAAGGATTTGGTCAAGCAGGTTTAAGTTTGATGCTAACACAATAGCCTACAATATTACCACGGTTATATAAGATAACCGCGGTAGAAATTTAGGGTAGATACCACTGCCACCAGCCATATCTAAATGTTAAAAGAGCAAAACTATGCTCTAGGAGGTACAGATAAAGAGTTAAGAGTTAACCCTTCCAGTACTCCATGTAAGATGGGGTGTACTGGATCTATGGTTACTTTTGGCTAAGTAAAGTTAATGGTAACTTTACCCTTTTCTGGGGGACAGTAGTCACCTCAGAAATGGAGTCGGTGGGAAGTCTGAACGACAACCCTGTGCCACTGCACAGAAGGTGCTGTGTGACACAAACAAAGAAGGAAGCTACTGAAGTGCTGTACACCAGAGCCCACAATCCCAAAAACAGGTCAAAACACATAGCAAAATACAGGTAAGAGTGGTGAAAAGCTCAGTCTTACCAAGTGGAAAAGAAACACCTCCAGAGATCCAGCAAAGCAGCTGAGGGACTCGCTAGGTAAGGAAAATTAGCCATGAAATGAGAATTCTCCCTAACAGGGATTGAGGAGGCCCCAAACCAGCCCTCGCAGGCTGTGGCCCTAACCATGGAGGTCTTGTCTACAGACAACGAAGACCAGGAGTCCTTGCACACGGTCCACAAGGACGTTGAAGAGGAGGTAGACGGCGCAGGGCCTAGTTTTACTGTTCTGCAGACATTTCTTTGGATATTCTGTTGACCCTGCACAGCTTGGTTTCAGAGATCCATATGAGGATGCCTCTGGCAAAGAAGAGGAAGCGTCATCCGTCGCCCCCATTTCACCCTCTGCCACAGCATAGTGCCCCTTCTCCCCCAGCAGACCCAGACACGGGTACAGGGACGGATACGGCAACGACTATATCGTTGCAGCGGACAGCGAATCTCCACGTTTGGATGCTCCACATAGGGTGTCTCCACCGGATGAGGTGGGAACGTTCCACTCCATGATCTCAAGAGCCTCTGAGCTATTCCAGCTAGTGCCAGAGGAAACCAAGAAGAAGGGCTTCTTGTACCAGAGGTGCGAGGCCTCGAGGAAGACTGTCATGGTGGTGCCCCTCTTGACGATGTTTGGGAAAAGGGCCTGGCCCTCATGAAGAACCTTTGCACAGTGAAACGGGAGAGGCTTGAGAAGAAATATCACGTACCGGGCTCCGCAACCAAGTGCCTGAGATCGCAGTCATCACTGGATTCTGTGGTATCGGCGGCCACGAGGAAACCTTTGGCCAACCCGTCCTCCTTGTCTTCTGTCCCTCCAGACAGCGAAGGAGAAGAGGATGGACACCATGGGTAGGAAGGTGATTTACGCCGCGGCTTCCACTATCAGGGTGGCCAACGCACTGGCGATCCTAGTCGGGTACGACAGGGAGTTGTGGTACAAACTGGGGCCTATTCTGGACTTCCTCACTGACGGTAAGAAGATGGAGGCAATCGCTCTTTCAGGAAGGGGAGGTAGCGTCTGATCATGCCTTCACAGTAGTATTGGACGTTGCCGACACAGGGTTGTGGCAAACCAGCCAAGGCTGGATGTAGGCCACCCTTTTCCGCCAGGAGTTCCAAGCGAAGGTGCTGGACATGCCCTTTTGATGGAGATAACCTATTTGGGAAAATGGTCGACGAGTCCCTCAAGTCCATCAAAGCTGATACGCAGACGGCCCGTTCACTGGGCACCCTCCAGGAACACTGCTCATCTTTTCGCTCCTCCAGGGGAAAGTCGAGCAGGTAGCGTCAGCCTTCCAAATCCACAACTCAGGATGCCTACAGAGGTCGTTCCCAGACCTACGGTAGCGGAGGACAGCATCGCCTGCAGGGCAGGATGCCAGCGCCGAAGCATGCCTGAACTGGCCTAGGCCCACACTCGTGCACCCCAGTGGGAGACCGGATGACGAGGTTTGTCAGCGAGTGGAGAAAGATCACCACTGTCAGATGGGTGCTGGACGCTCTTGCCCAAGGACACACCCTGAAGTTTCAGCATAGGTGTCCACTGATCTCCCCCCCCCCCCGACCCCTCCCTGGTTGCACGTCAGGAGCAGCACATCCCTCAGCTCATGGAAGAGGTACGGGCCATGCTGCGAAAAGGGGCGATAGAGCTAGTTCCCCAATGACTGGGGCTCCGGAGTCTATTCCAGATACTTTCTGGTCAGAAAGATGACACAGGGCTGGAGGCCCAACCTAGACCTACGACGTCGGAACAAATACCTCAAGTCCCAAAAATTCAGGATGGCCACGTTGCAACATGTGCTCGGCCAACTGGAAATAGGAGACGACTTGACGTTGTTGGACCTGGGGGATGCCTACTTCCACGTCCCCATTCACAAGAAATATCGAAAGTTTCTACATTTCGTGGTACAGGGACAGTAATACCAGTTCAAGGCCCTACCTTTCAGCTTGAAGTTGGCCCCCAGAGTGTTCATCAAATGCCTGGCACCAGTGGCGGCTCATCTGCGCCTACAGGGCAAACACGTAGACCCGTATCTGGACGACTGACTGATTTGCGCCCGCTCATAGGAGCTTGCCGAAGTACACACGGCGACGACCGTCTGGCTACGAACGGATCTTGGATTCTATGTCAACTATCCAAAGTCCTGCTTGATGCCATCACAGGACATGCTGTTCCTAGGTGCCAAACTCAATACAGTGTCTTGCCTGGCGTCTCCATCAGAGGAGACGATAGCAGCCATTCTCAGGAAGGTGCAGCGGCTGTTCGTCAACGGTGCGGGCCATGAAGTCGTTTCTGGTCATGATGTCCTGCATCTACCTCGTCCGGCTCTGCAGGTTGCAAATGAGGCCCCTTCAACAATTCCCAGACGCCCGCTGGATACAGATGTGCGGAAGCTTCATGTACAAGTTATATCAACGACGGGTTCCGTCAGACGATAGTATTGTTGGGCGTCTTCTCCAACATCGCTCAAGGCACAGGATTTCAGAGCCCGCCATACTAGGAGACAGTCTCTACAGACTCCTACCTAGAGGGATGGGGAGCGCACACTATTACGGTCAGTGTTCTGGGCCCTCAAGTGGTTCCTCCCGTCTCTGAAAGATAAGCTGGTTAGGATCTTCACGGACAACACCACCATGTTTTACATCAGAAAGCAGGGGGGCACTTGGTCCCTGGCGCTCTCCACGGAAGCACAGGACTTGTGGTGCTGGGCCGTCGGACAGGGAATGTTCCTCGTCCCTCTCCACCTGGTGGCAGTCAAGAACACCATTGTAGACTCCCTCAGCAGGGAACTGCGCTCCTGCCATGATTGGGAGCTTCGTCAGGATCAGGTGGACCGGCTGTTAGTCAAGTGGGGCAGGCCCCAGATAGATCTGGTGGCGACGGTGGCAAACTCCAGGAGCCAGAGGTTTGCCAGTAGATTCCACCAGCCGAGGAGCCTGGGGGACGCGTTCTCCTTCCCGTGGAAGGGGCTGTTCCTGCACACGTCCCCCCCCTGTTCCCTCTCCTGCTACTAGTCATCAACACACTCATGCGGTGTCCCTGCAAGATGATATTCATGGCCGAGGCAGATTTGTTATCTGGACCTTGTCAGCGTCACCTCCAGTCAAGCTGCCAGTGGTTCTGGATCTTCTCACCAGAGAAGGAGGCGCAATCCTTCATCACGACCCAGGATCACTAATCCTGCGCACGACAGGGAGGTCCTTTCCAAGGCCAGGGTGTCGTTGACTTTGAAGTTCTACGGTCACAAGTTGAAGCGTTGTGCTACACAGTGCCGGGTTCAGAATATTACCCGTTTTAGGGTCACGGCACGCAGGTTCTTCCATACTTGATATCCTTGGCCAAGGCCGGACGGACGCACGCCTCTATCAAGGTACGTCTGCCGGCTATTTCCCGCTACACCAGGTCTCCAGTAAGATCTTCACTTTGGTCTCATAGTCTCGTCAAGGTGTTAATCAAAGGACTTTTTCAATCTTTCCTGCCGGTGAAGGCTCCTGCCCCGGCGTTGGAACTCAACGTGGTTCTGACGAGGCTCATGGGAGCCCCCTTTGTGGCTATGCATCAGGCCCCTCTCATGTTCCTCTAGTGGAAAACGACTTTCCTGGTGGCCATCACCTCTGCCGGGAGGGTAGGTGAGATCCAGGCCCTATCCTGCAGGCGGCCATACCTGACTTTCCACAAATCGAGGGTGGTGCTGTGGACGCACCCTCTTTCACGCCGAAGGTTCAATCGGAATGCCACTCAACGAGCCTTTGATGTTAGCTGTGTTTTTCCCGAAGCCTTCGTCACCGGCTGAAATGGCCTTGCACTCGTTGGATGTTGCTCGTGGCCTGAAGTTCTACGTTCTACGTTACACGCACAAAGAGTTTTCGGAAGACTTCACAACTGTTTGAGAATTTTGGTCCTGTGAACCATGGATAGGCCTTGTCTCTCTGAAACACTTGTGTATGAGCGTGATGCAAATAAAATATCACATATCCTATTGCTCTCTGGCTGCATCACGCACTGTCATCGGTTGGCGAACAGACCGCTGCCCGGCCCTCCAAGAGCCCATTCCACCAGAGTGATCACTGCAACGACAGTGTTCCTGACTGGTGTGCACCTACTGGACATCTGCAGGGCTACTACATGGAGGTCCACGCACACCTTCACTAAGTTCTACTGGGTCAACAGGGATTCCAGGGAGGAGTCCAGAGTCAACCAAGCAGTGCTACCAATCTGTTAGCATGAGGTGAGCCTGTTCCAGAGGTAAGAGTTGAGTGCTTCTGCTGAGCCTTGCCACCTCCCGTGGTTGTGTAATGTTGCACTGCTATGTGTTAGTTATTCATGAGCATGTGACTCCATGCCAGACCGCATGCTGTAGAAGGTTACGTTACTTAACTGTAACTATTGTTCTCCAGCATGGGTCTGGCATGGATTCACATGCAAACCTTCCCTCCGACCCCTCTTTGGCTCTTCTTGGTCATACTGCCACTTTATGTGCTTACCAAATCCAAAGTTGGCCGACAGAGGAGGAGCTTAGGGACAGGACTGGCATTGGGTGGGGGCAGTATGGCCCAGAGGACAGGGATTGGTTTAAAGGAGAAATACAGTTTTTAAGTGAAAGTGAAACTGTTTTTTCTTTTACTGAGAATTCCCTGCCTGACGACTGGGAATATTCATGAGCATGCCAGACTCATGCTGAAGAACAACAGTTACAGGTAAGTAACTTAAACCTTTAAAGATATAACGAAGTGTGTTACTTCTCCACCATGGGGTCTGGCATGGATTCACATGCTCATGAAAATGCCCCATCATGCTCTGAATCCTCGTTAAAAAAGAAAGCAGGCTTAACTTCAGCCTGAAAACTGCATTTCTCCTCTTTAACCAATCACTGTCATTTGGGTCATAGGGCCCCCATCCAATGAGTCATCTCCATAAGCTCCACCCCTGTTGGCCATCTTCATATTTTTACTGCACGTTTCAGTGTTGGGAGTCCTCTCATCTTGCTCTTTGAGTTTTTACTGTTTTTTCAAGTATTTCAGATACATTGGTCAGTTATGTCTCTGATTTTGTTCTACCATCGATCGACTACCGGCACAGGGGTCCATTGTCAGCGAAGACCTGCTTCATTGCAATTCTTGCGTCATTTTCGGAGGCCCATGCTTGGGCCGTCATCGCGCCTTCGATTTCCGAAGAGAAGAGGACTTTCTTCAAGATGTGTGTGAAATGTGGACTACAGAATTTGTGCGTCGAGGATCGGCACTTCAAGTGCCTCAATTTCCTGCATCCAGACCACAATGAGGAAGGATGCAAGATTTGCTGTGGTTTTCCAATGCAAACCAAAGACTGTTACTGCAGGTTAGCAGCTTGGCTCAAGTTGGGGAAGGCCTCTGATTTGACCTCTGGGCACAGTCATGCCTCATCCAGCACTGGCCGGTTCCATGAGCGTGCTCCTTCTGAGAAGAGGTTGATATCCTTGGAGGACTCCCCTTCCCTGGGGGTCCAAAAGAAGGCTAAGCACCACAGTATAGATCCTGCTAGGGTCTCTGCGGCTGGGGGGGGACTCAGTTCGGGAAGGACATGTTCCCCCATTTCTGTCCACAGCCTATCAGTTGAGGGTGTACCTTCCAAGAGGAAGTCATTGACCCCTTGGATCATAGATCGTCGTCCACGGGCAAGGCTGCAAAGGAGAAGTCCTTGGGTGACTCTGCAGACGACACCATCATCGACCACGACTCTTGTCAGTGACTGCTTTGTCTTCTCGAAAGTCGGCCCCATCGACGATCACGACCCCATCAACGTCATCCATTTCGACCATCACTACTTCATCGAAAGGTGGCCTTGCAGTGACTGTGGTCCCTACGATCAAGACGGCAACTCCACGGGTGGCCTTGCCTCCATGGCCTACGGCTGCTGCGGCGGCGGCACTGCTCCCAATGACCGCAGCTAAAGCACCTGTTAAGGTGCTAGTGCCCATCGTCGCCTACTTACTGAAAGATTCGGGTAGGACCAGGGAGCTAGTACCTCCTACGGAGTTCCTGCCCAGGCAGGTGAAGATGTCCCCGACGATGCCGAGGCATTCTCCGATAGGGTATGCACATATCCACACAAGCTCAGACGACTACTACTCGGACCACAAAGGGGGCCGTGTCCAAAGATGGATCTCCAGAGAGCCTGATCCGCTTCAGCCCGGAGCCAGCTGCTCCATTCATGCTGCGGTGGCCCTGCGACACCAAGGTTGACTGAAGGCTATGGACTTCAGTGCGGACGTACAGTCCAAGGTGGTAGACATGCCTTCCAATGGGAACAATTTGTTTGGAAGGGCTGTGGACGAGACACTCCAATTGATTAAGATCCACACAGACGGCACGTCCCTTGGGACTCTAGATCATCGTCCTTTCCTTCCTCTTGAGGGAAGTCAGGCAGGTTCTGCACCATATCGCCAACCCTCCGACTCTACCACCCTGTAAGCCTACAGGGGGTGCTTGCAAGCCTTTGGCAGCAGAGGACAGCATTGTCGCCCACCAGCCAAGACGCAGACGCCCCCAGCAGGCCTGAACCAGCCGTGGATACGGGCCTCCACTTTCGCACCCCAGTGTACAGCCGGCTAGCAAACTTTGTCGTCAAGTGGAAGACCATCACCACAGACAAATGGGTGCTGTGCTTTCTCCATCAGGGGCACACCTTGGAATTCCAACACAGCTGTCCTTGCATTCCTTCTATGGCACGCAAGAGCTACACATGGCCCAGCTACTGCAAGAAGGTTCATGCCTTGTTAAGAAGCGGGGCGATAGAACCCATCCGTCAGCGCCCCCGGGCTCCAGAGTGTACTCCAGATACTTTCTGGTATGGAAAAAGTCAGGAGGGTGGCGGCCGATCTTAGACTTCAGGCGCCTCAACAAGTATTGAAATCCCAGAAGTTTAGGATGGTCACTCTGCAGCACATGCTCTACCAGCTGGAGGAAGGGGATTTCCTGGCGACCTTGGACCTGGAGGACACCTACTTTTACCTACCGATTTATCCAAAACATCAAAGGTTCCTGCAGTTTCTGGACCAAGAACGGCACTATCAGTTCAAGGCCCTGCCCTTCAGCCTGAAATGGCGCAGAGAGTGTTCACGAAATTGCCTGGCTCCAGTGGCTGCGCATCTACTTCTCAAGGGCATCCACGTTCACCCTTATCTGTAAGACTGGCTTGTCCGCTTCCACTCTCTCGCAGTGGCAGTCCAGCACAATGTGGAGACATTTGCCTTCTCACAGAGCTCGAATTCTCCATCAACTATCCAAAGTCCTGCATGGAGCCAGCACAGAACGCTCTGTTCCTGGGTGCCAGTCTCATTACGGTCACATGTCTGGCTACCCCCTTGGAGGAGAGGGTGACCACCATCCTGAGGAAGGTACTGCGCCTGTTGTTGGCGCAATCCATGACCGTGCGAGCCATCAATTCGGGGTTGGGCGTGATGTCCTTCTTGTTCCTTTCTGTAGGTTCCAGATGAGACCTCTTCAAGAGTTCCTGGATGTGCACTGGCTGCAAGTCGCAGGCACTCAGACAAGATCGCCCTCAACCGGAGTTCCGGCAAGCTCTACTATGGTGGGGAGCCCACGTCAGGAGCTCCTTTTCAGATCCCACTGTATCAGGCCACAGTCACCACGGATGCCTCTATGGAGGGGTTGGGGGGGATCCATACCAGACAGTCTTATTCCAGAGTCCTCTGGCTCCCAGCGGAAAAAGACCTTCACAGCAACTTTCTGGAACTCCAAGCAGTCTTATGGGGCCTCAAATCATTCCTGCCTCAACTCGGGGGGTAGGTGGTGAGTATCTTCACAGACATCACCACCACCATGTACGCATATATCCCCTCCCCTTTCCTCCAGCCCTGTGGGGTGTTCCCCAACATGAGGACGGTACCGGAACCTTTGACAGTGAAAAATGTAGCTTCCCCATTAAATTTAGTCCAGCTTGCAGGGGCGTGGCCATGCCCTCCAAGACCCCGCCCTCTGGCACCTCACCTCAGTCCCTTTTTCCGCACGGACAGTGTCCGACCTGGCAGGTAGCGCAGAGACTTTTTAACTTTCTGCTTGCTCCCCGTTATGGTTTTGATTTTAATCTAATTTTGATTTAATTCGGTCTAAACTCAAGGGGCCTGAAGCCAAATCCAACCTTTATAGCTCTATTATGGAGAATCTGGAAGGCATATGTAACAAAGATTCCAATGACACTGAGATAATAGCAGAATACGAAGTGCTTACCTTGAGTTTGATCCCACATATTTCAGTGCCAGGGAAGGTATTAAAACAAAAATAAACCCAGCCTGAATCAAATTGGTATGATGGCTAATGACGAAATTCTTATCTGCCTCAAATCTAGCTTAGGGCTGGACAGATAAACTCTGCGAGCTCCGCCTAATATACAAATCCCTGGTGTCTACAAAGAAAAGAGATTGCACCCATGAGAAATGGATTGCTCTTCAAGCTGCTCTCCAAACCAAGGACCAACCGTTATTTTGGAAGTTAGTCTCAGCAAAAGACTTGAAGGGTTCCCCGGTGTTGCTTTGTCACATTAACTAGGATGGGTGGAGGTCGCACTTTGCCAACCTGTACCGAACTTCGATAGCAGGGGAGGAGTTCTCCGTCCCATTTATGCCCCCCACCGACGTAGATATCATGACGGTGTCTATCAACAGGGTTGCAATAGCCCTTAACTCAGCAAAAAGTGGCAAAGCGGCAGTCCCCGATCTCATACCTGTCGACCTTTTAAAAGATTAAGTAGAAATCTGTGCCCCAGTCCTATGCAGGGTATTTAATGCCATCTTGTCTAGGGGGGAAATCCCAAGCTCATGGAGGCGGCCGTTGATGGTACCAATTTAGAAAAAGCGTGATATAGACATCTTGGGGTATTATCACCTGATCTCACTTCTGGATAGTATTGGCAAACTATTTGGGAAATTAATTTTGAAACACCTGCAGGATTGGGCAGTCAGAGAATCAAAAATCCATGACCTCCAGGCAGGTTTTAGACCCAACAGAGGAACCATTGACTAATGCTTTGTTAGATCTACTAATTCAGAAATACAGTTTTAAGAAAAATATGCCTATATGTGGCATTTGTAGATTTAAAACACGCATTTGATTCAGCTTGCAGGCAAACCCTTTGGCAGATATTGCACTAATGGAATGCTCCTTCTGCACTAATTAATGTAATACGCCAGGTCTATAACGCTAACAGTGCGAGTGTACGCTTTGGGCCTGCCGGTGAGTTGACACAACCTTTAGACGTTGAGAAGGGAGTTAGGCAGGGCTGTGCACTGGCTCCCCTCCTCTTCAACATATACATACAAGAAATCATTGATTCCTCACTAAGGGAGGGCCAAGATTACCCAAAGATCGACTGTGACAAGTACCCAGCCCCGTTTTATGCAGATAATGCGGTCCTCGTAGCAACATCCCCACTGGGTCTGAAGAGGTCCTTATCAGTATTTCTGAAAAAATGCAAGTAGCTGGACCTTAGCCGAAATGTCAAAAAAATCTAAGGTGATGATTTTTAGACCTAAATCGGAAAAAACAAAATCGTGAACGGTCATAGTTGAAGGTTCCCTGTTGAAATAGGCCAATTTACTATCTGGGACTGAGATTTTAGCAGTCTGGTGGTTGGACGGCCCAGATTAATAAATCAGCCACTACTTTAAAGAAGGTGGCGGACTGGGTCGCGGGACTAGACAGGGCTGCCCCTTCTCGCCTCTACTATTCCTTCTCTCCCCTAGCAATCAGAATACGCACAGGCACACGATGGACGGGGTTCGCCTGGCCCACGGGGGGTGAGGAGCGCGTCCCACTATATGCGGACGATCTCTTGATCTACCTGAGCAAACCAGTAACCTCCTGCTCGACGGTAACTAGGACCCTGGACGAGTACCAACACTTCATGGGCCTGCGGGTAAATACACAGAAATCGATATATTTCCCAGTTCAAGGAGGAGATGAAGCGATCCCAGATCCCTGCATGTACTCAGTCTCGATACTAGGCTTCACCTACCTGGGTATACAGATAACCATAACACCAGACGACTTCCTCAAACTGAACCTACGCCCAATACTGGATAGATTTGAAAACAACGTTTCTCACTGGCAACCCCTTCCTCTCTCACTGTTGGGCAAGGCCGCACTATTCAAAATGTTGGCACTCCCGAGATTTCTATACGTCCTCCAAAACGTCCCACTCCCAATCCCGGCTGCCACATTCACAGACATTGACCAGTCCCTACGCACGCTGTTATGGGGTGGGAAGCCAGCCCGCATCGAAACACTCCGCCGGTCGGTGTGGGAAGGAGGTATAGGACTGCCCGATATTCGCATCTACTACTGGTCTGCACAAGCAGGGGCGGCGAACGACTCGCTACACGGCGACCCAACGCTCCCACACATCCGGATTGAAACAATAGACACAGGCCTTCCGCCTCCTCTACAAATATTATACGACAACAAAGAAAACCTGAAGGGAGCCCCCAGGAGGACATTGCACACCCGCCAAATCTGGAAGGAGATACACAAACATATTGGCTGGGAGGACAAACCAACCCTGATCCAGCCCCTATGGCACAATGCACACCTTCCCGAAATCCTGTGAATGGGCCACCTTGATACCTGGGAGAGGAAAGGGATATCTACACTGGCGGACATAATCCACGAGGGCCGGCCGAGAGACTTTGAAACGCTGAATGCAATACATGGACTAAGGTCTATGGACCACTTCAGATATCATAGACAGAAAAATTTCCCAAAGACAAGCTACCTATTGGTGTCACACTCTTGGACTCAAGGTCTAGATAAAGATGAGGCCCATGCAAAAACACGTACAAGTAAGTCTTCTGCATTCAGCGTTTCCTCATATCCACCAAGCGCATTAGAATTCTCCTTCTTTACAGTTTTCTGTTCTGTGCGTTATTACTTTGTAGAACGATATCGGGTACACACGTGACATCTGAGATGCACTTTTCCAACGTTGCTTATACGGATCATAACAATACCGCAGCACGTTTTTGATCTTCAGACCAATATTGCACTGACGGCAGCAGCACCACTGCTTATGGAAGGTAGGAGTACCTACACACATCTCCTTTACAACGTATGTCTATACCTTGTGAGGTAATTGTAACAACGCTGATGTGCATTACATGCACTTTTTTCAACTTTTCCCATTTAGCCATTGAAGGCCACCGATCGGCACCATCTGCCCTCGTAAAAATGTACAAAGAACTTTTGGATCTTGTAATACTCAATTGAAAACGTGAAACACAGTTCCACTATAAGGAATTACAAAAAACAATATCGCTTTGCATAAATAATATGAGTAATACGTTCCGAATAATGCACAAATAATAAAACAAAAATATCTCTCTATACTAGTAACAAGATAACCTAAAAACATGTTATTCAAATAATTCTGACAGAGACAGACGTGATTAACCACGCAGTTCTCTTTGGTTGCACACCGATCAAAATAAGACAGGGCAGGTCATAGAAATATTGATGAGGCATGCCCACGAATGCCATTTTGAACATAGCTAGTTTTTAATCTATTTTGTTTGTTTGTCTTTAGAGATACATCATTTGATATTCTAAACCCAGTGTGAAGATTCTGATGCTGGGGTCACTAACACCGCCCTAAAGTGTCCTGATGAAAGTCTTATTTGGTCCTACACTCATCTAACGGACGACAGTCATTCAAAAAAGACTGGTTTTTGCTTATAAGGCTGGAAACAGAGCCATTCTGTCGACACTGTTCATAGATGGGCTTATGCCCATATACTGTACCAATTGGGGCCTTTATAAATGTTTTCATGATTCAATGTCTATGTTGGAAAGTCACTTATACAACTACTAACATCACCTTTTTTTAAAAAAGAAAATAGGTTTGATATATGATTGGATTGAATTGAGTTGATTCACACGACTACTTTTTTCATGAACTTTTCTTTCTGTCAAACAGGATTGTGATTTTTGTTGTTTTTGGTGTTTTTTAATAATTGAACTCGTGTTCAATCTTTTATGTAGTTAAATAAAATAATTTCTGATGTTTGTTAATCTGCTTAGAATCACATGCTGTGCATAGGTCCGACATCCAGTGGTCACTGCGGAGTATTGCATTTTGTTTTTCGTAGTCGAAAAGGGGACGTCGACAAGGCGTGTCTGTAACACTATCCCTATAGTGACGTGCGTTGTACCCACAATCCCTCACGCGTCGAGGTCCCTCAGATTGTTTTTTTCCGCCCAGCTTATGGTCGCCTTACGCGGAGCTCCTAGAGAGACATTGCTAAACAACTACTACGGACCTCGGTCCTTAATATATACTCATTGTTAAAGATCCCTCCCCTCGACGTTAGCTGTGAAGCTGTTTCTCCGCCGAGCAAGTTTTCGACGGAGGAGAAGAGACGGAGGAGATCCTTCGGCGCTGCCGAACACGTGGCCAGGCCTCGCCGGCCAACATACAGTAGGGAGAGTGGGGGTTTCAAACTTTTACCTTCTCGTCGAGAATGTCTTTCTTTCTCCCCTATCTTTCCCTTGGGGTTGTTATCACCAGTTTTCATTGCCTCAGCTATGGAGAGGACACCTTTTAAGTTTTGCCCACGCTGTAGGGGCAAATACACTTGGAAGGACAAACACAAGCTCTGTAATCGTTGCTTGCCCCTCGATCATAAGGAGGACAGCTGCGCGGCCTGTAAGCTCTTGAAACCAAGAACTCTTAAAGAACGGAAAGTTAAGAGGTGGGCGGACTACGCTATGTCGAAGTCAATTTCCTCACCCGCCGCCGCTGTTACAGAAAGTGACGAGGAGGGTGATAACTCGACGTCCGTTACAGAAGTCATTAACCCCCAGAAGGAGCGCTCGCGCTCCTCGACGTCCGTCCCCGGCCCCGACGGGCTCGGCTCACGCCCTGCTTATGGGGATGAACACCCCGGCGACAAGGACGCACACAGACCCCATAGGCCTAAGCACACAACCCACGGCTCTTCTTCGTCCAGGACGAAGGATCCACCAGCGCCGAAGGGGACGCAGGGCACTCCGGCGTCGACCTCAGACCGCAAGGGTCTCAAGCCCCACCCGCAAACGCATTGAACTCGTGTTCAATCTTTTATGTAGTTAAATAAAATCATATATATGTTTTTTCAGTAAAAATACTAGCTTTTGTGCACATCTTGTGATATTGGTTCTACAACAAGACTGTGTTTTTGCATGGGCCTCATCTTTATCTAGACCTTGAGTCCAAGAGTGTGACACCAATAGGTAGCTTGTCTTTGGGAAATGTTTCTGTCTATGATGTCCGGACCACATCCCACAAGCCCCTATCAAAAAAGTGGTCCCCCTAGCTCAATAGCTACACCCACTTCAGATATCTCCAACTCACACACGCCATCAACGCCAATTCCAGAGCCTCACCGACATACCCGCATGCTCCCCCCTAGAAGCAAACACCCTTCCACACCGAATCCCCTCCAAGGTTACGTCCACCCTCTACCAGGTGATCAACACCTTTGGCTCTGGTGAACTCTCACATCTCTGAGAGAAATGGGAGCAAGACCTGGGGGCATTGGAAACAGAAGAATGGGTGGAGGCACTGATGTCCCCACGCGAGATTTGAATAGACGCAAAAATCAGACTGATACAGCTCCGGATCCTGCACAGATCGTTAAACGCCAGAACACAAACATCCAGATCGGGGGGAGATGACGATGCAACCTGCCTCCGCTGCAAGAGGGCAAAGGGCAGCTTTTACCATATGATCTGGGAATGTGGGATTTTGCAGGAATTTTGGACAGCGTGCCTGTCGCGCCTCTCCAGAGTGCTGGGAGTCCCAATCCCACACGACCCCAAACTCATCCTATTGGGAATAGGGGTAGAAACGGACCTTACTAAATATGAAAGGGCATTTCTAAGTGTGGCACTGGGGCTGGGGAAAAGACTAACGGCATGCACCTGGGGCTCTGCGGATAGGATAGGTATTGACCGATGGACAGGTGCGCCTCCCTAGAAAGACGCTTCTACATGGCAAGGGGGTGCCCCCGGAAGTTTCTCAAGATATGGGGGAAGTGGGAGGAATAGGTATAAAATCAGGAATAGAGGAGAGCCTGGACATGCCCCACACCGTCACACGACACAACACACCTATCCTCCCCCTTCGAAAGACTTAGCATTAATTGTAATGTCACGTGTTATGTTCTCATTGTTAAGTCACCTCCCTGTGATTACAATCTGTACATGTGCTGCTTTTCTTGTTGAAAAATAATAAAAAGAAATAAAATAAAAAAAGGTGGGGGAGCCATCCTGGAGTTCCATGCGAAACATGGAGGGGGTGGAGGGAGGGCAGTCTCTCCTGCTTTAGACTTATTACACAAGCTAGCTATCCCCACAGCCTTATATGGTTTAGAACTCTGGGTTCCATGAAGATCTGCATTTATGAACATATTTTTGTTTTGAAGAAACGGTTGTTGCTTCCTGCTAATGCCCCAACTGCCTTGCTTTTCTTGGAGCTAGGCAAAATGTCGGTTGCTACCCAAATCCAAGCTAGACCAGCACTCTATTGGGCCGGACTGTGGAAGCAGTCTGGCCATGAAAGATACCGGAAGACAGTACAACATCTCCTAGATATGGAGGGTGGCTGGAGTTCATTGCGGCCTGCCCATGTTAGGGCCACATATCAGGATTTCGATCTGGTAGACCTGTGGAATCACCCTGCAGTTGTAAAACCAGCATATATAGAGTGTATTAAGGTGAAGATCAGGTTTAGAGGCTGTGATAGCTTGCTGACCGAAGCCTCATGCTTGAAACTGGGCCCTAGCTAACTCAACCAAGGGCACCAACTGGGGTTTAAATTATATCTTGACAAAATATAACCATCATATGAGAAGTCTTTGTATCTTCGCTTTCGCCTGGGGACTCTACCCGTGGCTGCTTTCACCCAAATTGGTCACCCGCAAACACGAGCATATGCCCTCTATGCATGGAGGGTATCGAAACAGTTTTGCACTTCTTGCTGTTTTGCACTAGAACAATCCAGCTGAAAAGAATGTATTTTTTGCCAATATTGAGAGAGGCTGGGGCTCGAGACACTGATAGTGCTGTAAGATATCTGAGCCAGAGTACAGATCTACATGCTGCGTGTGCAGCAGCACATTATATTCATAGAGTTTGGCTACTCAGGGTGAAAATCAGAGTATTGTAATAAGGTGTTTAAGTAGTAAATGGACTTGACACAAATGAGGCTGCGAGCCTGCGACTCTCCTCTTCGGTTTCCTGAGTAGATCTGACACCTCAGACTCTGCTTACCTTACAGCACTCAGCCCATCTTTTACTGCGATTCTTCCCAGGACTTGGCAGGTCAATGGAAGAAGGTCTGAGGTTGCTTTTCCCGCCATCAGCCTCAGCCTCAGTCTTTGATTCGCATGGGTTGCAGGTTCGAGCTGTTCTCCGGTCGGTGTCTTTCGCAGGTGCAAGGACTCTCGGATGAAGAATGCAGAAAAACACGATGCAGGACCCCTCTCAGGAGTGGACTCTAGGCAAGTAAGCTGTTTTAGATGGTGGTCACTGCAGCATGGCGACGCAAAGGGCCTCACTTGTCGCGGTCAGACTTTTCCTACTATCTCTGGTCCCCTTTACGCTAGGAGTCCAGATTTTCGCAGAGGTAAGTCCTGTAGGACGAGCTGAGGATCTCTCAAGTTCCAGGCCGCAACTCGGAAGGGTGACGTCAGCAGCATGGTAGCCCAAACTCAGAGCTGGTCAGCCACAGGACGGTCCCGGGACACTTAGGAAGGCTCTTCTTCGCAGGGTACCGAGCAGACTTCAGGAATGGATGTTCCCTCCACTCCAAGGGTCGCAGCTCCTTCACAGGACTGCTGAAGATCACGAGCAAGACGGGGCTCCACCAGGACAGCACCAGAAGTTGGTCGCCAAGCCTCCTTCAGTCGGGCCTCCGGTCTCTTCACAGGTCTCACAGCTGGACAGGAGTCTTGGCTCCTTCAGGTTACTCCAGGATCTCTGAAAAATTGGTGCAGGGGTCCTCTTCTTATCCTAAAAGCCAGGTAAAAGCTGAAACGCCCAATGGCAGGGCTAGCCACACACCCTAGCAGTGGTCCAATCGGGACCCTTGGCACGAACACTCATGCATACCACTCAGACACACTGAAACCAGTTTGTGGATTGGGACCAGACAGTCCCAACCCACATCCTGCCAGCAGAGACACATAGCCTTCCGGCAGCCTGTCAAAAGCTTCTGCCTTCCCGGCCTCTCGAAGTCCATATAAGGATTTTGCTGACCTCACAGGCCATGAAGAAGGCTAAAGAACAAGATGGCCAAAGGACAAGCGAAAAACCATGTGACACGGCCATGTTTGGACACTAGCCACATTTAGTAGCCAAAAGCGGTAAGGCTAAAACGAAAAGCACTGAAAAATTGTAAAAAGTCACTGCTGCTACCAGCTTGTCCATTTAGCACACCTAGAAAAACCAAAAATCCTTTGAGTGTTAGTCTAGGGCAAAACAAAAAGTGTACCCTGTTGTACTGCATTGTACAATGATAAGTTACCACAAGTGAGTAAAGTAGTAACCAAGTCTCAAGACTAAGGGAAACGATGTTTCCCAGTATTGATAGCCTGAAGAACATGTCAGTTTCCCCATAACAGATGAGCAAAAGACAGTGCAGTGAAGCTTAAGGCTTCACTGCACTGTAAAAAGTACAGGTCGGAATCAAAAATATAAGCCAAAAGTTTGGGCGTCCATAAAAAAGGAAGGAAAGGTGCAGTAAAGAGAGATCTCTCCTAACATCTACCAACGCCTTCTCGAAATTCGACTGCATCGACGGGGAGTCCAGGGAGGTGGTCGGCCGGGCGGTGCTACGGAATAGGTTTGCTTAAGGGGAGTCTATTCCAGGGGTAAGTGTATTGCTTCTGTGAGCCTTGCCATAACCCGTGGTTGTGTATATGTACTGCTGTATAAACGTATTCATGAGCATGTAAATCCATGCAAGACACCATGCTGGAGAAGGAACAATTTACTTGCCTGTAACTCCTGTTCTGCAGCATGGGTCTTGCATGGCTTCACATGCAAACCCTCCCTCTTTCCGCTCTGGCACTTTACGTGCACGACCATATCTGAAAACGGCCACCAGGGGTGGAGCTTAGTAAGACCAGCATCATTGGCTGGTGTCGGTATGACCCAAAGGATTCTGATTGGTACAGAGGAGACGAGAGGTTTTCAGGCTAAAGTGAAACCGCTTAGTTTTTACTGAGGATTTCCAGCCTGACTGGGAATATTCATGAGCATGTGAATACATGCAAGGCCCATGCTGGAGAACAGGAGTTACAGGTAAGTAACTTGTTCCATATATAGCATAGTGTAGTTAAAACTGGAAGTGATGAGTGGAGACAGAACTCACTCCAAAAACTAAAATGCAAGCTGTGTACGTGGTGGCAGACACAGTACATAAAGACTTTTTGTAGTGAGTTAAAAGTAAACAAACAATACTGTAGTATCATGTTCAGCACCCAAAGATGCCACACAGAATTGAATTGGGTGATTCTTCTACATTCTAGGTACAAGTATTACACACAATGCAGATGCACACAGCAAAGTGGTAAACCTCATAAAGATAGAGAACTGGGGTATACGATATCCAACACATCCAGGAGGGCTACCAAAATATAGGATATCCTGTAGGTTTGAACTAACTAGGCCCAGAAGGGTATATTGCACTCCAAGGAAGGAAACAAAAATAGCACACATTGATACAATGTATAGCCGGAGGCAGGAGGGTAACACATAGATTTTAAAATGTCTCATAAACTTGGCGCAATTAATACAAATCAAAGACTTGTTGAAGAAATCTAGGGAACCTGAAGGGGGTCCCAGAAAAATGTCAGTTCATGTATGTTCCCAAGAATGTGATTTATAGGAGTTCTTTAGAAAGTGCCACATAGGCAACGGGATAAAGTCTATAGGCGGGCCTAGGGTTAGTGGGAAAAGCCAGGTAACTCCCAATTCCACCCCACATGTACAAAGAAGAAAGCAACCGACCCTCAGAGACAACCGTAGAAGCCCTAAAGTATAGATCCAGTGCTGGGTTTGATGCCCAGCAGCACCAAGAGAAGCAGAGCAAGAGTTAGTCCTCAAGGCAATGGAGCAACTAGTCTGCCGAAACTAGACTACCACGGGGACCCTTGAGGGTGAGTATCTTGAATAATCCAACAGCCCTAATCCCAGAGATAGATACTCCTAGTGTCTATTGCTGAAAAGTAGGTTCCAGAAAGAAGAAACCTGGTTTTATAGGGCGGTATGAAGGATCTGGTCACCCAGAGACTTGAACCGTGAGCCAATGGCTGTCCAAAATAAGAGTAGTCGATCCTCTCAGGAGTAGTACACATCATCCAGATACTAAAGCAGCAATAGCGAGAGCTTCAGGAGGACCAAGCAACCTGCACTAGACGGGTCTCAGCCGTTCAACAGGCAATCATGCAGAGTGTTAACAGCACTTAGGAAAGCCCACCTTGGGTGAACAGGCTTACACTACTTAGGTTCATCTTAAACCAAACAGGGGTTTGGTAGAATGGCGAGCAGCCAGGCTTAGTTTAAGGGAAGGAGGAGAGCTGTAGTGAGGAACAAAGAACTCAGAGAATACACTTAGTCCAGGAAAACACTGATACACTTAGATGTTATATAAACACATGTTATTTAATATAAACACAAAGGCACACTGTTCTAACTTTCAAGTCAAGTAAGTACTATAACCCAGTAAAACAATAGAAGAACACTTGAAATATTCTTTGGATAGTAAACCACAGTTTAGAATAGCGTTTTAGTAACAAATCATAGTAAAACCATCTGAAACATATATGCAAACTTTTTCAAACTCTTATAACATTTATTAACTTTGTTCCAGTCTTTCTTGGGGTCCAAACCCTATTTTATGATAGTCTCACAATGTTTACAGGGGGCATTGGGCCACCAGTGACTAGGGGTTGAGCAGGAAAGACTGGAAGACAGAGTACAAGGTTCAGAGTGGCAGAGTCCAACAGGATCTCTTCTTGGTTTTGTAGGTTGGTAAAAGTTAGGTTTCACAAGTCAAGGAAATTAAGAGGTTTCCTTGAAGGTTTGCCCCAAGGACCAATGTCCTAAGGCAGGAGTAGATTACAATGGGTTGTCTACACCCAATGTAACTGTATGGAGTCCTGGAGGGGTGCGAGATGCAGGCTATCTGCAGCACCCTGGATTACAGGATCAAACAAGCAGACTCCCTGTAGGTTTTACCAGGAGCGGGACAGTACCTTCAGTTGAAGAAACAGTTGCTGCAGGACGGTTCCAGCAGTGAGGTGACGACAGACACGGTCACAGGTTTCTTGGTCTTGCCGACAGAAGAAAGGCACTTATGTGGATCTGGTGACCACTCTTGTGCAGACGGATGGCCAGCAAAGGATCTTCACAGTTGTGGCTTGTTGGCGTATTTTTCAGGCTTGGGTGAACGGTTGTTGCGGCGGTAGACTCTTTGCTTTTTTTCAGTCCTCGTTTCTGGTCTCTGATGAGAGGACTTTGGGGAGCTGGCTTGGGTCACTGCAGACTTAGAATGAAACCCACAATGTTTCAGGTGAAGCCAGGCTTCAGGCGACGATGCACAGCAATCCAGCACAGGTCACCGGGTATTGGTGAATTGCAGGCCATGGTGGTGTCAGCTCTTCCAGCGATGGTGGAAATTGTAGTTCGCCTTGGGACTGGTTAGGCCCACCAGTCTAAGGGAGGAAGTAGAGTTTGGATCTTGCCTGGCGCTTAGAAGTTGAGGTCGGGATAGCAGTGGTTACTCAGCAGGCTCTGGCAGTCACTGGAAGTTGCTGGCAGCGTCCTTCACTTTTCTTCTTCGGGTCTTCTGTTCCAGCGGCCGACTCAGAGTATCCGCTCTGGGACCTCGGAATTTATCCTGGAAAATCAGCTAAGTCCACCAGTTATGACCCATGCACCATTCAAACATGGGGGTGGTTGTCCATTGCGCAGATCTAGCCTCACAGTCTGGGCTGGATTAAGTCAGCACACTGCAGGACAAAGGGCAGGGGAGTTTCGGTCACCTCCCCCACTTCCTGTCTTGCCGGCACTCAAACCTTTTGCAGGCATTCCTTGGGAAGTCCAGCAAAGACAAAGGGACCATAGGGTCCTCCCCAACCCAGAAAGGTAGAAGACATCAGAAAGGACAAGTTGTCCTGTCCAGGGCTTAAAGTACAGCCACCATTTTGGGTAAATGGGGAACCTTATGTCCCCAACAGAAGCTGCGAAGACAACCTGCGACAAAAGTCCACAATAAGTCATTCAAAAAGGTACACTGCCACCAGCCTGAACAGGGAGCGTGTCACAGTACCCAAAAAGTTACTGGAGAGTCGAGAAAAGGGATACATTGGATCCCCTCTGCACTGCACATAAGGTGGGGTGTGCTGATCTCGCAAATGTAAATACAGGTAGGATAAAAAGTATCACCGTGCTTTGGTAATTGTGAGTTAACCAAGGGAAAATAAAGAAACAATAAAGTGGAAGCTCTAGGAGCTCCCAGCAACACTACACAGAAAGTGATGTGTGCTGCTTTAGTAAAGGTAGATGCCAGAAAAGTTAGAGGAAAGCATGACTCCACAAAGAAATATTAAAAAGAGGTAAAGTGTTCCCATAATCAGAGTTAAAGAATGGTTATATATGACATAGTTGGAGAAAATCTCGAGGGTGTCTCGATATTTTTTTTAAAGGCACTAACCACCCTTGCCAATATATTTTAGGACTGGTGGAATTGTATACACAAACTCCAGTTCTAGAATAATTGGGGAAAGTTTTGGATAGTGCCTTAAAAAAAAAATATGGAGTCACCCTCAGTGTTATTTCCGGCGACAATATCACTGGATACCAAAAGAATAAGCGAGTGTGGAAAAAAACGGTTCCCATTCAGGAGAATTGGTCAAAGATTCAGTGTTCTAGCAAGTACTGAGGGACTTGCAGCTGCAGAGAATTTCACACAAAAAGGGAAATCTACTCTGAACAGAAGGTAAGTGTGAAAAGTGTTCAAGGCTTAGTCTCAGGAGTGATTGTGGTCTGGGGTCCACAATGATTCCACACAGTGAAGCACACAATAATTCCACTTAGACGGGTAAGTACAAAAATACTCTATTATATGCCAAAAACACACTAGAAAAATGAAACCAGCAAGTAGTATTATCACACAACACTGTTATCAAACATATATACAGTCGCCTTAGGTTTGTAGAAATGCATACATTAACTTATTCAACACAATGGAGGTAAGTAGTGATGCAACAAGGAAAACCAGTTCACAAGAATAAAAGCCCTAACTTTGTAAGTCCATTCCCTATGTTGAGTGGGGCCTTGTGCCCAACAGTCACAAAGCTTCTTATAAGAGAGGGGACAAATGTAGAAAGAGTTCATGTGGTGGTGGAAAATGTTCCAGAAAACTTGTCAACAATATTACAGGTAAGTACAATTATTTTCCTGTCCTTTAGAACAGTTTTAGAACAAACGTTCAAAATGTGATGAAATGGAATAAACCAAAGTTTATTCTTAGGTTTATTAAAGGTGAGACGGGGGTGGCAGATTGTATTGCGAGTACTCACTCTGATTTTTCCCAAGAAACCAGGAAGGTGGACTGGGAGTCGCTGGGGGGCAGGTGTTTCCGCTGTTAGATCCAAGAGAGGATGCCCAGGAGCTGCGGTTGAAGAGATGATTGTCTGGTCCAGAAGCAGTGTGCAACCCTTTTTGATGACAAAATGCAGCAGGCACTGATGCATACCTCTTCAGGACACACTATTAGACGGAGGAAAGCAGATTCCAGCGACAGACTCTGCACATGTGCAACAGCCGGCATCTCTCCAGTCGCAGTTGAAGACCTTCAGGATAGGATCCCCTTGATGCGAGGAAGCTGAAACTTGGCAGGAAGGCCACTTGTGGCACGAGTTGGCGAACACCAAAGTTCCAGATGAAAATGCAGAACGTCGGCGCTTTGGTCAATGTAGCCCATTGGAGAGCTGGTCGGTCCACTGGGTGGGTCAGGTGTGATTCAGAGGGCTCTGGATGGCTGGATCTCGAGAAGACATTGAGACTGGCTGGTTGTTAGGACCGATTTTCTATACTCTGGCCTCGTGGACAGATGAATAGAAGGCCAACCTATATTGTGACATGGGCAACTCTGGGAGCTGTAGCCAAACCAGTTTAAGGTAGAAAGGCGAGTGGTCTAGACGAAGTCTCAAGAGGGGGTGAGCCTGTAAAGGGTAAAAAATGAGCACACTAGAGTGAAGCAGTCAAGGAACACACTTGGACAAACAGGTATACACATACTTATTTTCTTATGGCTAAAATAACAGTGAAAAATTACTACAAACTGGTAATACTATCAAACAACACTAAAATTAGACACATATGTACAATTGCTGGAGTAGGGCAAAAGACATATCAAACCTCTGAAAAGAAAGGTATAGATTAGTATTAGCACTACTAATCCACAGACTCAATCCTAACTTCAGAGGTCCATTCCTGAAATGTATGTGGCCTTGTGCCCAAAAGTTTTGCAAAGTTTCCACACAGTTTGTGAAGCTAGAAAAAATGAAGGTACGGTCTCTGGGTTCCAGTGAATGGTTCCAAGTGTCAGGGGATTAATTAAACTAGCTAACAGACATGTTCCCAACTTTCAGAGTGCTTGTGTGAACAAGCTCTGGTAAAACCAAAGTGTTAGAAAAGTTTTATAAAAGTTATCAAACTTTTAAAGGGGAGTTAGGGGTGCAGTTAAGTTTCTCCAGCATAGGGTCTGGTATGGATTCACATGCTTATGAAGGATGCTTTACTGAGGGTCCCTGTCGTCCGGCTGGGGATCCTCGGTAAGAGAAAACAGTTTCTGGACTGTCCTGGGAAAATTTTTGCACGCCTGATACAAGCTGCATTTAATATGTGGCTGACTACACGACAGCTTAGGGATGTTTTTCAAACAGGTTTGTAGCAGGCCTTGGAACATCAATAAACTTGATCACCCTAAATTCCCTCAGACACCCATAAACAACAAAGACAACCTATTTTTATGGCCTTTGACTTCCAAACTGCTTTCGATGCTGTACCACGAGAGCTGCTATTCAAGAAACTTCTAGACAAGGGCTGTCCCTGGTCCATTTTGCAGTGGATAATTCAGCTCCATTCAGATACAAGCATCCAAGTCCGTCTCGATAGAGACAGCTTATTATCTAATGACATTAAAACAGACCGGGGCTTGAAGCCTGGGTGCCTCTTGGCGTCTACAGTTTTCTACTTTTTCATCTCGGACAAAGGTCACTCCTTCAAGAGTTTGAACACAGATGCACCAAGACTTAAGGGAACCCCGATAAGCTGGCTTCTATATGCTGATGACATGGTGCTTCTATCGAAGACGCCACAGGGCCTTAAAATTATGTTGAAAGCACTTGACGAATATGCACAATCCAACTGCATATCTATTAATGCGACCAAAACATAAATTATTCAGTTTGGAAATCCCAAGCAGAGATGTCGCACATACTCGTGGGTATTGCAAAACAGCGCCTTGAGTGTGGTCACAAGATATACATACTTGGGAATTTTAATAACTAACCATCCCACCGATCTGCCCTACGAGGAAGTCAAGCAGGCGAGATTACACAACGCCATATCGCAGGCCATAATTATTAGGTCGAAATTTTGTAAATTTTCGATAAATCCCCTGCTGGTATATTACAAACAGAAAATGACACCTTTGCCGTTATATGGAACAGAAACTAAAAAGTGGCGTCCTTATGTCTACTGGGCTAGAATTGAAGGAGCGTACTGGAGAAAAATGATTGATTGATATTTTATTTCTATCGCGCTCATACACAAGTGTTTCAGAGCGCGACCAGACAGGGAAGAACAAAAGCAACGATCTTACTAGGCCCAGTGACCTTGAGAAAGTGCAAGTGCAGGGTAGAGGGAGAAGGGGGAGAAGTGCAATGGAGGGGGAACAAAAGGAGAGTGCGGAGCAAGAAGGAAAAAAAACAAAAATAATAATAAAATAATAAATAAAAAGGCAACAAACAATGGGAGTGCAGCCAGCAAGTGGCAAGTGCTGGGTTTATGGCAGCAGGCCGTGTAGGTCTGAAAGTGCAGGAAGAAAAGGGGAGGGCTGTATGGGTACAGATACAGACCCCAGTGCAGGGGGTGGCCCGGAGGCAGTGCGTGAGGGTGGCAAGATGAGCAGGTACCTGGGCCCAGAGGACAGACGGTGGCCAGGTGCATGGTGCCGAGGGAGAGCAGAATCAACAGGGGAGAGGGGAGGAGACTGCAGAAGCAAAGAGGAAGGTTTTGAGGTGCTTCCGGAACCGGAGATGGTTCTGCTCAAGTTTTAGAGTGGCAGGGAGGCTGTTCCAGAGGGAGGCCCCAGCCGAAGACAGAGCTCTACCCCCAGCTCGTTTCTTTGAGAAGCGACTGACCCTGAGGGAGTTCGAGATAGAGGAGCGAAGTGCTCGAGATGGGAGGTATTTGCGGAGGGATAGCTGAAGGTAGGTTGGACCCAGGCCCCAGAAAGCCTTGTGGACAATGCAGAGGTTTTTGAATTTAATCCTTGCATCCACAGGGAGCCAATGGAGAGATTTCAGAGCTGGAGAGATACGATCCCAGGGCTTGAGGCCAAGAACAAGTCTCGCAGTCCTGTTACAATTACCTAACTCTGAGCCAGTGCCACTGATTCGCCACGAGCTAGGATTAATATCCTTGCATGGCAGATACAAATGGCAATGGTGCTCCTTATATCGTAAGCTTATAATGGGCGAGTTGCAAAATGGTCTAGTTCGTCTAATGGCAGTGTATGCTGCAGAGGAAACGCGCAATGAGTTTATAAGAACATGGAGGCTTAGAGCGCTAAAACTGCTTTGCGATGCTGATAGATCTACGCAATTGCTGATCAACAACCCCTGTAAGGCCAAGGAAAAAATGTGGCAATATGATTGGAATCGAACATATGCACAATGCACACATTATAAAAAAAATCCAAGAGAATCCCTTCGAATTAAAAAAAAATATGGTCCAACATCACGATACCGAATAGTATCGCCTAGCATTTCTGCGCTTCAGACTTCATCTATGCCCAACAGCAGATCTCTTATGTAAACGCAATATGCTGCCGAAAGAAAAAATCTATTGCCGATTCTGCCTAACTGAACCCGAGACTTTGCGACACTTATTAGTTGACTGTGTGTACCTGTTAGCACTAAGATGCAAATTATTCAAGCCTTTTTTTCAAGGGTACATCAATGTTATGCATGATCAATTATGGCGCACACTATTTCACACGGGCAAAAAATCATTGGAATACGCAATAGTTAATTATATAAAAGCCCTAAAACTGTAGAAGGTTCTACTAGGGTTGCTTGTATGGACTGCCATTCTTTTTCTGCTACGATTGGAACTCGCAGATGGATATTGTATTGTATTATATCTATATCTATGTCTACAGAATGTGTTTTGAATTTTGGTTTCTAATGCATATCATATGAACTGATAATCGATAAACTTTTATTTTATTGTATGCAGGAAAATACTTAGCTATGTTAACCTATTGTGGGCTTTTAATGGAAATGCGAATAATATTTTTGTAAATTTTAGAATTTGTAGTGTAAAATGTAAATGTTGAAAGGTTGGACAAATTAATTTTTCTATAGCCATAACAACAATAAAAAAAGAAAAAAAAAAAGAAAACAGTTTCACCTTAAAACTGTATTTCTAATGGATTGTGTCCTGCCACGTATTCCTTATCTTAGGATATTTCCAATATCCAGCATAGGTGCTTCGGCAAAAAACAATTTCAGCAGGGGGAGCTGCACATCAATGCCTGTTGACTGGATGTCCCTTGGAGGGCCTACGTCTCGGTGTCACCGAAGGTATATATAGTGCGCGCAGTGTCCATTGGCTACAGTTCTGTTTTTCCGCGACAACGTTTCAGATACGGTACACTTCGTTCCTTTGTGAAGAGAAACCTTCTAAAAATGGCTTTGTCATCGACGTCTTCCACTCCGAAGTCAGGTTTCAAAAAATGCTGTGACTGCGGTTCGAAGATGTCCGTTACGGACCCCCACAGAATATGCTTGTGGTGTCTGGGATCCGCTCATCCTTTGTCAGAGTGTCAGACTGCCTGAGAGAGTGCAGAGGGAAACTTGCAGCAGTTAGGACCCATAAACCCCCATCGAGTCAGTCAAAAAGACAGACTTCGGACAAGTCGAACTGTTTCTCCTCGCCGTAAGAAAAATATTCTGATCTCGAAGTGGTTCCCACCATTCGTCATTGTTCAGACATTCGAAGATTGCAGGGCCTATACAGTAGGGAGAGTGGGGCCCGGGGTTCCAATTCTTTTGTAGAATGCATTTCCTTCTCCCCTCTCTTTTCCTTGTTGGTTTTGCTGTCGCTTTTTTAACTTGAGCTATGCAAAGGACAACTTTTTAAATTTTGCCCTTCTTGCAACTGCAAATATCCCTGGAAGGACACACACCGGAGGTGTAACAAGTCCTGATGACTTACGTCCAAAGACATTAAAAGAACGACGGGCGAAACAGTGGGCGGCCTACGCAATGCAGCAGGCAGAGTGTAGCTCCCCCGTCAGCGCCTTGAGTGATGAGGAAATAAGCGACAGCCATGGTTCGGATCCGGAGACCATTGACCTATCTACGGAACAGCCAAGTTCCGAGATGTCCGTCCCCGACCCTGCCATGCAGGCCACCGGTTCTACTATGGGGAAAGTACACCTCGGCGACAAGGACACACACAAAGTACGGAAAGGAAAGCGCACAACCCCCCTGAGCCTCCTCAACAGACTCATCGGGAAGGCCACAGATGCCAACGTGTATGCCGAAACTCTTGACGGAACCCTATGGGCCTCAGGATCGGCAGCCCTCCCCGCAACCGTCCATACAGCATGCTCCCAGACAACCAAGTCAAAAGGGCGTCGGCACCAAACGTCACAGGAGAGCCGAGACGCCTTTATAAGAGCATGTCTACGCCAAAGGTTTTGGCGGCACAGAAAACCGCGTCAAAGGTGTTAGGCCCATCGAAATCCCTCCCAGATGCGCTGGAGATCCAAGGACACGTCGAAATACACGTCGATGAGTCGAGAAGGTCAGGAAGAATATTCTGAGGGGTCTCAACCCCTGTCTAGGACTCTGTCAGACAGATCTCCACCGCCTACAGACTCAAGCCCTCAGCAAGAGTCCTTTGCCCCTTCATACCCCTCTGGCTCATCCTTCTGGACGAGGGATTAGTTTGAGGGGGGTATGAACAGGCTCTCCAAGTTTGTGGACTTTTCTGAAAGATTCGCCCCTAAAAGGCCAAGATAGGACAACTCCTACCCTACTATGTCCAAATTTCCAAAAATATCCAGTCATGCTCATCATGAGGTGTTTGACCTTACAGAGTCCACGGATGGCCATTAGGACCCCTATGACAAGGGGGAGGATCTCTATGACAAGACTATAGACCCCTTTCCAAATTGGGGTGATGAACAACCAGTGGGCAACGGACCATGGCTGTCCCCAGCCCATACCCCTGATCCAGACACACTGTGCATAGATCCTCCCTCCTCCCCTCCTATAAGACAAGCCTCTCGAATCGATGACCAGATGGCATTCAATTTTTAATTTATTTGTTTAATTCTGTTGGAGAATAAATTCCTTGCCTCATTCAAGGCCTCGCATTCTAGGATGAGATGTTTCAGTTTCTTCTTTCACCTCACAAAACCTACATTTAGTATCTTTCGGCATTATTTGTTTCCTTCTGACTAGGACATCTATTGTCAACAGGATATTCCATTTCAGCCTCAACAAGATCCCACTATAATATCGATTAGGGAAGAGGAGTAGATGGAGAGAGCTCAATGCCAAGATTATGCCTCCAGGTACCCTCAGAACTGTTCCAAGGGGAACGGTCTCTGGATCACATGGTCAGAGAAATTTGTGTATGCTTTTCCCACCCGACTCCCCCACTGAGCAAGATAGTGCACAAGATGCACCAGGAACCAGTCGCAATGATTCTGGTGGCCCCGATGTGAGCCGCCAACCCTGGTTCTCCCATCTGATGGCGATGTCAGTCTCCCCTCCGATGAAACTACCTTGCCCATACAACGTGCTGTCGCAGGACAGAGTGGAAACGCTCCGTCCATGCCTGCAAACTCTCAACCTAGCGGCCTGGCTCTTGAAGTCAGAGTTTGGGCACCTCCAACTTGCTCAGAGATGCATGGACATACTTATAGAAGCAAGAAAGCCTAACACCAGACGTTGCTACTACAATAAATGGAAACGCTTTATCTGGTGCAATTCCAAGAGCATCAATCCTTTAGACTACTCACCAACACATATTGCATTATACCTCACTCACCTACTGGATTCAGGTCTGTTTTTGAATTCCCTGAAGGTCCACCTAGCTGCATTCTCAGCATATACCACGTCCCAGAAGGTGTTGTGGTGGAAAATACCAGTAATCGAGGCTTTCATTTCAAACCCAGATCCTGGATGGGACCTACATGTGGTATTAACTAGACTAATGGGATCTCCCTTTGAACCTATGCATAAGGCTAGCCTTAAAGCACTCACAAGACCGCCTTCCTAGTGGCAGTCAAATCAATAAGAAGAGTTGGTGAACTACAGGCCCTTTCAGTTCAAGACCCATTTGTCACAATTCACAAAGACAAGGTGGTTCTGCGCACTCACCCACGGTTTGCGCCCAAATTCATTTGGAAGTTCCATGTCAACCAATCAATAGAACTACCCACATTCCTCCAGAACCCCACTAACGTGGCAAAAAGAAGCCTACACACACTGGATGTGCGCAGGGCAGTCATATATTATCTGGAAAACACTAAACCACTTAGGAAAACAAACCCGTTTTTTGTTTCAGTGGAAGCTGGTAGAGAAGGGGACCCGGTCTCTAAATCGGCCATCTCAAAGTGGATTGTAAATTGCATCACACTCTGCTACTCTCTTGCCAAGCGAGATCTGCCCTTCAAGCATAGAGAACACTATACTTGGGGCACTGGGTCTTCCATAGCTTTCATTGCAAATGTTCCTCTCGAGTCCATTTGCAAAGAGGCAACCTGGAGTTCTGTACACACCTTCACAAAACACTACTGCCAAGATGCACACTCTAGGTCTGATTCGCAGGTGGAACAAGCGGTACTAAGACATCTTGTTACTAGTGTTCCTTCTCACATCCCACCACCAACTCTGGGTACTGCTCGCTAGTCTATGCAGAGCATGTGATTCTAAGCAGATTCACAAACATCAGAAGACATGCATTACTAACCGTAATAGCATTTCCGATGATTGTATCTGCTTAGATTCACATGCCCCCACCGTTCCTCCCCGCAGAAGGTAGAAGGAACATAGACATCTTAAACTTTTCTCTCTCTATGTATTCACGATAGTCATAAGGCTCCCTCGCGGCAGAAAAAATACGATCGGAGGGACCTCGGCGCGTGAGGGATTTTGGGTAAATGTCACGTTAGGGATAGTGTTAAAAGCACACCCCTTTCGATTCTCGAAAGACAAGATGCAATACTCCGCGATTACCACTAGATGTCGGACTATATGCACAGCATGTGAATCTAAGCAGATACAATAATCAGAAATGCTGTTACGTTAATGTCGACATCGAGACGGAGGCCTTCGAGGGACATCTAGTCGACAGGCATCGACACACAGCGCCCTCTGCTGAAAATATATATTCTTTTTCGAAGCAACTAAGCTGTATATTGGAAATGTCATAAGCTAAGGAATACGTGGGAGTAACATCCAATCAAAAGAACATTACCAGGGGTAAGCAACGTGTTCTTCTCCTCTAAACCAATTGCTGTCCTCTGGTTCATACTGCCCATCCAATGACCGTCCTCCCACTAAACTGGCCATGTTCAGATTTTTACAGCACGCTTCTGTGTTGGGAGTCCTCACGCTGCTCTCCAAGCTATTTTTGTGCAATTTCAAATGTTTTAATAGAAAGGGGAATAATTTTGACCGACTTCTTTTTTTTTAATTTTTAAAAAAAATGTTGCTGATAGTTTTCAACCAAAGGACAGCTACCGACAGCGGGGATCCGCTGGCGGCAAAGATCTTCATCCATGGTCTGATCGTCCATCGAAGTTTTGAGAAGACCTGGCCTTGGGGCTACTTCGCGCCTTCCAACCATGTCCGGGGAGTAGGAAAGCAGGAGCCTCTTCAAACTCAGCACGAAGTGTGGATTAAGGAACGTATCGACATAAATGCTTACATTGCCTGCATCCGGACCACGATGTGAAGGGATGCCAGGTGTGCTGTGGTTTCTCAAAGAAATCCAAGAAAGATTGCTACAGCAGGCTGGCAGCGTGACTCCAATCGATCAAGGCCTTGACTCGGCCTCCGGGCAGGGTCATGGCTCACCCAGGACCGGCCGGTCGGAGGAACGAACTCCCTCCAGGAGGAGGTCGAGATCCTTTGAGGAGGCCCCGCCGGCAGGGGTCCAAGAGAAGACCAAGTTCTGTGATGCTGGGTTCACCGCCGATGTGGGACCCAAGTCAGGCAGAGCGTGATCGCCATCACCATCAGTCTACACACTGAGCCTGCCGACGAAGGGTGCCTCTTTTAAGTGAAATTCCCTAATGCTGTCCAAACTCTGTTTATCAGTGGGCAACCAGACAAGGGAGAAGTCTGGGGAGGACCCGTCAAAACAAACTAAGACCTCTCAGCCGTCCAAGTCAACCGATTCGACAACAGCCCAGTCGACGAGGGCTTCGACAAGCACATAGTCGACATCCACCACAACAGTATTTGAAGGAGTGTTTGCCCGTGAAGGCTATGACGGCCACCCATGTCTGTCCTTACCCCCGAAGCGTGATACTGCTGCGGAGGCAGTGACAAAGGCAGCAGGCACCCCAAAGTTGGGTAAAGGCCCTGCAATCACATCGGCCCAGAAGCCTCCAGAGATAGTGAAGGGGCCCCTGAGGGACCCTCGGATGTGGAAACAAGGCACAATCACCACACACGAATGGATACGCCAGACACAAGGTTCTGTTCCCAAAATCTAGGGTTTATTGCAATACAAAATAGTCCCAGTTGGCCAAATGGTCCCACGCCCCGCAACGTGTGTCTAACTGACCTCGGGGGGGGGGGGGGGGGGACGCAAGAGAGTGAGAGACGTACATCAGTTACATTTATACAAAAGGAGCACCTTACAGCAATGACACATTTTGACACATTCAATGCCGCCCCCAATTCATTTCCCTTTGAATTAGAGGCGATGATTGACCATTGTGACAAATATGACACCTTAGACCACCATATTTAGTAACGGTTTGCAATCTCCAATTTTACAGACAACATTCTTTATTTGCGAGAACACAGCGTTTCTGTTTTCATGGGCAAGCTGCGCTTAGGAGACTGGCACATACCAGGCCTCACTATCTCTTAGTTTCGATTCTCGCTCTAGAGGTCAGCCCGCTCTCCGGGGCCTCACTGTGCTCAGAAAGAGGGGCCATAAAGAAGAACATAATTCAGCTCTTTAAATGCTAGTTTCATACATTACTATTCTTTCAGGAGACTTGCTGGCATTTGTGTACTGATTAAAATGCCTTGCTCCCTGCCTTCAAGGATATGCGAGGGAGGGAATCAGGCATTTCTGTCTGGCTTTCCAGTGTGATGTTTCAACATGTTTCTTAGCCTTGGATCATTGAAGCGAAATAATATCTACAGCAAAGCAGTTTTACATGATGCAAAGTGGCAACGTTAGAGAGAGCAGAGAGAAAAAAAATGGCGATGCTGGTCATCTTAAAATGGCCTCACTCTAGTTGAACTGATAGCTACATAATAACTTATGAGTATATATTCTTAACACTGTAAATGAGGCAATTGGTCTTCGGCCAACCAATTAATCATGCATTTCCTTCCGCCCAAGGGGTGTTTAGTATTTCTGGACTGACAATAGAGAGGAGGATAAGGCACCCCCAGTAGAATCCCACGGGGTGTGGAACCACATGCTGCTCCAGGAAAACCAGGGCAGATTCATTCAAGCTCTGGCAATGATGATTTGCCTGATGACTGTAAGGACTGGTTTTCTATACTCTGGCCTGGTGGACAGGCCGACCTATATTGTGACGGGGACAACTCTGGGAAGCTGTAGCCAAACCAGTTTGGGTAGCAGCGACAGGCGATCGAGGCTAAGTTCTTCAGAGGTGGTGAGCTTGTAAGGGGTCCACAAGGAGGTTACACAATGGGAATCACTGATTACACTTAGACAGGATGTATACAAATAAAAAAATAGTTATTTATTGGCCAAAACACACTATAGAAAAATTTCTACTAGCAAGTACAATTATCACACATGACTAATAAACATAGATACTTCTATTCATTCACTTATTATAGGGCATAATACATATCAAAAACTCCTGCAAAGGAAAGGTTAGATTAGTACTATGAACTCAAGGTCCACAGAGAATGATCCCTAACTAAAATTGTCTGTCCAGCCCTAAGTTGTCTGGGACCTTTTGCCCAATAGTTCAGGTAAAGGTTCCACAGAATCTTTGAATCAGGAATAAATGCAGGTAGGGTGTCTGGGGTCCAGTAAAGGGTTCTTGGGGTTAGGGTACAAGTAGAACTACCAAAAGTAGCCCCAACTTTCAAAGGTTTGACCGGTATCCACAGTTAGTAGCCAAACGCATTAAGGCTAACACGAAAAATCCTCAAAAGTGGGAAACAGTCACTGCTGCACCAGCTTATCCTTTTAGCACACCTAGAGTAACCAAAGATGTTCTGAGTGTTAGTCTAGGGCAAAACAAACATGTTCCCCATTGTACTGCAGTGTAAGCTGCACTGTACAATGATAAAAAGTTACCACAAGTGATACAAAAGTAACCAAAAGTAGTAACACAGTAACATGACTAAGGGAAACCATGTTTCCCAGTACTGTCAACCTGATGGACATGTCAGTTTCCCCATGACATATGAGCAAAAGCCAGTGCAGTGAAGCTTAAGGCTTCACTGTACTGCAGAAAGTACAGATCTGATTAAAAAATAAAAACAAAAAGTTTGGGGTTTCCATAAAGATGGAAGGAAAGGTGCAGTAAAGAGAAATCTTTCCTAAAACAGACTACAATACAGACCACGAAGGAGAAGAATCTTGAGGGTGGTGAGCCTACGTCCCCTGAACGCCAAAGGAGGCGCGTCAGTCCAGACCCTACACCACTGGCTCCTTTCACTCCTCAACTGAGGGATGTGCTGCTGGATATTCTAACAACTCTACACACACTGGCCATGGAGATCCAGCAGAGGATGTCCCCTGCACCTGGGCCTGCGCCACCACAGGACCCGCAGGAGGCTCTGCGGTTGAGCCCTCCTTGTTGGAAGAGCAAGTCTAAGGGGGGGGGTGCTGGTCCTCGACGTCATCCAACTCCTCTGTCACCATCACGTAGCGACCCGACTACACCCGGAGCCCCGGCTCCACACACCGACACTGGCATGGACACAGCTACCATGGCTACAGGCACCGACAATGGTGACTTTGTGCCAGCTGAGGGGGAAACATCACACGCGAACAACCCCCTAGGGCCTCTCCACTGGACGAAGTTGGATCCTTTCATTGCTCGATATCCAGAGCCTCTGAGCGGTTTCAGTTAGTACCCGAGAAAGAAGGGTTCCTGTACCAGCTTTGCAAGTCCAGAAGAAATACCATCATGTCTGTTCTTTTCCTGGATATCTGGGAGGAGGACATGGTGCTGGTGAAAAACCAGATTATGGCCCCGCCCAAGCGTGACAGACTGGAGAAATAGTACAGAGTACCAGATTCTGCTCCTGGGTGCTTAAGATCTCGGTATCCGTGATCATGGCTGCAGCCAGGATGCGCTCGGCGAACCCATAGTCAGCGGCCATGGACCCTCCGGAACAGGAGGGGAAGAAGCTAAGCTGGATGCAATATGCAATGGGTAAGAGAATAATCTACACAGCAGCCTCTACCATCAAGGCAGCTAATGCCCTAGCCATTTTGTCTGGATATGACCAGGAACTATGGTACAAGCTGGGACCTATTCTAGACTTTCTGCCCAAGGACCAGAAGGTCGAGGCACTAGAACAGTTTCAAGAGACGGGGGTGGGTGGGAAGAGGTCTTGGACAACGCCATCACAGTGGTGATGGACATTAAGGACACAGGATTCGGCCAGATGGGGAACAGAGTGTCCCTTCGACGACAAGGGTGGTTGAAGGCAACAAATTTCCGCCAGGATGTTCAGACGAAGGTGCTGGATATGCAGTTTGATGGTGAAAACCTGTTTGGCAAGGCCGTTGGCTTGTCTTTACAAACCATAAAGACAGACACAGAGACAGTGCGCTCCCTGGGAACCCTACAACGTCGACTGTCCTTTCGTTGATCCAGAGTAAAGCCAGGCAGATCATCCAAGGGATATACTATCCCGTACCAATGTCCTTCATGCTCCTCCACTCAAGCATACAGGTTTCTCTCTCAGGGCAGCAGTGGACAGCATCAGCGCCACCCACAGTACAGGGCCCGACCCCCCCCCAAGCAGACCTGGACCAGCCGTGACCTCGGGTCCTCGTATTCTCTTCTGTTCAGAAGTGTAACGTCTATGGTACCAGTAAGTTCTTGGACTCTTTCTGCTTCTTCTTGGCTGCACGGCTCACTTGTTGCGCTGTCTGGTTCACGTGTGTTTCATTCTCATCTTCTGAATCAATCTTGCTCTGTGTCTTGGGCCGGGAGTGGTTTTCTCCCGTCAGTGGTATCTGCACTATTCTGCAGGCATCGTTGCTGTGTGGTCACCCCACCACCAAACTCTCGTCAGTCGCGTTGTTTGCTTCCGATCCCATACGCCGTTGTCCCAGAGTCTTTGGCTCCGCGTCAGAGCTTGACTGCCTTACTTGGACTCTACGAGAGCTCTGCCTCCTTCTGTTCTGCTATGCACAGGGAACTTCCCCTGGTTTTCCGGTTTCCGGCTTCTCTCGGCTTCTCACCGTCTCTAACTTGTCATATCATCGCTTTTCAGCATCCTCGGCACAGTCCGTTGGAGCGACTGATTTAAAGGGATAGTATTAGTTTCCTGTTGTGGATACTATAAGTTCACTTCTCCAGCATGGGATCTGACGGGTTGGTAACAGCAGTCATAGTCGATGTGGCAGTTGATGACGATGTTGAGGATTATGGTGTTATCTTGGCTAGTTGAGATGCTGATGGAGGCAATGGAAGAGCCCACTTTGGCTCTCTCCTTCGTCGCCTTGTCCACCGATGGCAAGCAGAGTTTCGAAGGAGTCTCTTAGAGGGGTGCCCTTTACCAGTAGGCTCCCTGGTGATGTGGTCGGCAATGGTGAACTTGTCCTTCCCGAGCCGGGACCCACTGCATTGGCGAACCCAGTGGTATCAGTGGCGTGCAGCCTTGACTGCTTTTGGACCCCCGCGGGTGGGGCGTCCTCACAGGACCTCAACCTCTTTTCTGAGGGAGTTTGATCGTGGGACCGGCCGGTCTTAGGGGAAACATAACCATGCCCAGAGGTCTTAACCGATTATAACCACACCGCCAACCTGCTGTATCAATCTTTCTTGGTCTTTTTAAAAAACATGGCAGACCTCATCATGGTCCGAATGCATGCAGTAAAGACATTTGTGGTGTCGATCCTCCACGAAAACATTCCTTAGTCCACATTTCACACAGTTTGAAGAGGCATCTCTTCTCCTTGGTCATGGTGAAAAGGTGCGTAGTAGGCCCAAGCCTGGGCCTTCTCTGATCCAATGAAAGATCCTCGATGTAGTATGATCTTCACCGACAGCGGATACCCGCTGCCGGTAGTCGTCCTCCGGTCGAATGATGAATCCAAAAATCAGTCAAAACTTTCACATTTTACCAAAAGACTCAAAACATTAGGAAAAATAGCTTGGAGAGCACTAGGACTGCCAAGCCACCAGGGGTGGAGCTTAGGGAGAGGACTGTCCTTGGATGGGTGCAGTATGACCCAAAGGACAGTGATTGGCTTAGAGGAAAAATACAGTTTTAAAGCTAAAGTGAAACTGGTTTTTCTTTTAACGAGGATTCCCAGTCTGATGACAGGTGATATTCATGAGCATGTGAATCGATGTCAGACGCATGCTGGAGAACAATAGTTACAGGTAAGTAACTTAAATCTTCTCCTCAAAGTTTTCAGAATGCCCAGGCTTGGGCCTACTTCACGCCTTCCACTGTGTCGAAAGAGAAGAGTCACCAAGATATTCCTGAAATGTGGACTCTGGAATGTCTGACAAGGATTGATAACACAAGTGCTTGTATTGCCTGCATCCGGACCACGATGGGGAGAGATGCGAGATTCACGTTGGTTTTTCAAGGAAGACAAAAAAGGACCATTACAGCAGGTTAGCAGTGAGGCTCAAGTTGGGCAAGGCTTCTGACGTGGCCTCCAGGCACGATAATGCCTCGTCCACGACCAGCCAGTCCCATGAGTTAACTCTATGTGAAGAGTTAAAGGTCATTTGAGGACGCCCCTTTCCTGAGGGTCCAAACAAAGGCTAAGCACCATGGTAGGGAGCCCACTGGTTTCACCGTGGCTGAGGGTCCCAGTTCGGGAAGGAGACGTTCACTGTCGCCATCTTCGTCCACGGCGAGCCTGCAGTTAGGTGTGTTCCTTCCAAGAGGAAGTCCTTGACTCCATCGAAGCTTCGATTGTCGCCCTTGGACAAGACTATAAAGGAGAAGTCGTCTGGTGGCTCCTCTCGCCCCCTGTCAATGACACCATCGATGATTAGGACCACGACTTCCTCAACGACCGTTTCGTCTTCCAAGACTTCCACCCTGTCGACGATCAAAATTCCGTTGGCGAGAGCACTGGCTTCCTCTTCGCCTATCCCGTTGACGACCCTCACGACTTGGTCGAAAGGGGGCCTGGCAACGACTGGGGACTCCAAAATCACAACAACAACTCCATGAGTGGTCTTGCCTCCACGGTATACGGCTTCTGCAGTGGCAACAAGATCAGCTGACGCCCCTGTGAAAGTGGTGGTACCCATTGTTGCCTCACTACCGAAAGAGTTGGGTAAGGCTAAGGAGCGGCTACCCATGGAACCCCTCAACAGAGGAAAGTTTCTTTGATGCCAAGGGATGCTAAGGAGCCTTTGCATGTTTACACAAGCTCTAACGACTTGCCCGAGGACTACTACTCGGACCACGAAAGGGGCCATGGTACTGTGTCCATGGATGGGTCTCTGAGGGGTGAGCCTGAACAGCCATCTAGCCCAAGGAGGCGCTTCAGCCCGAAGCCGTTGCTGGATGTTCCTCTCACACCTCACAGTACCATGGCCAGTGCTTCGGGACATGTCGAACATCCTTACAACCCTGCACATTTTAGTATATACAAGTTGTATTTGGAGATGGAACAAAGGCTGCCTGCTATTCCTGTGTGTGCTCAGGCCCAGAGTCCCTCAAGACTGCCGACCAGGAGCCCTTCCAGGCCAAAGTGTAGGTCAAGGGACCGTCTGGCCAGTGTCATCAGCTGACCACGCCACCACCACTGCCGCCGTATCAGGCTTTGACCCCAGTGGTGGAGGAACCTACGGACATCAGTACGGATACAGACACCACTGTGACTCCTACCAATGAGTCCGATGACTATGTCCCAGCAGCCTGGGAGCCGCTGGGTTCTGACTACCCCGAAGGGCCTCGCCACCGGATGAGGTTGATTGCTTTCACGCCATGATCACGAAGGCCCCCACGCTCTTGAATTTGGTACCAGAGGAGAATAAGAAAAAGGGGTTCCTCTTCCAGCACCGGGAGTCCAGACGTAAGTCTGTCATGTCAATTCCTCTGCTATATGATGTATGTAGGGAGGGTTTGGCACTGATGAAGATGCCAAGTACCGCTCCCACACAGAGACAGGCTGGAGAAGAAACGTATGGTTCCGGACTCAACCCCCAGGTGCTTGAGGTCCCAGCCTTCTCTGGACTATGTGGTATCTGCTGCTTTAAGGAAGTGCTCGTCAAACACTTCCCCTTCGGCCATGGTGCCTCCAGACCAGATGTGGAAAAAGCTTGAGGCTGTGGGGAAGCGCGTCCTTCTTTTTTTCTTCTTTTTTTTAAACCTTTATTTGTAAAACAATGCATCTTCTTTAATGTGTAATTACATACATTTGCTCATGCTTCAACTACAGCTGCATCAAGTCTGTAATGTCTTCCTTTGGTGCATTGAATTTTTGTATATGTTACCAACAGGTGTGAGACCAACTCTGTCTCACTTGTGATCAACATAGGAACAATAAACAACCCCGATCCCACCCCACTCCCCCCCTTTAACATGACATCCAAATGGGCATGACTCAATTACTTGTCTTGTCCAACAGATAAATATTCCTCTGTCTATGTAATACAGGACCTGTGTCATGAAGTCAGATCACATTTATGCTCCTCAACAGATCATGCCAGACCACAAGAGTTGCAGGTAAGTAACTTTAACCTACTTTTTCCCAGGGGCAGTAATGATATTTAAAAGGTAGGAGTACCATTAATATGCAAGAGTCTTTGTAGAAGAGTCCTTTGCTATCAAGTCATTTACTAGCAATGACTACACAGTTTGAATTTCTAAGACACGACTGTGTTTTATTAACTTTTTGTTTTTATTCAATTTGTTTTCAGTCTCCAAATGAGCGTGCACGGTTATACTTCCTTCTTGCCTGGTTCCATGCTGTAATACAGGAACGTCTCCGATATGCACCTCTAGGCTGGTCCAAAAAATATGAATTTGGTGAATCCGATCTGAGATCTGCCTGCGATACTGTGGATACATGGTTGGATGATTCAGCAAAGGTTTGTGGCTATAATTCCACATATGCAAACTGTTATTGAATGTAAAGATACATTTGAGGGGTATTACCTTTTTTTGTGTTGCTTGATTTTTAAAGATATAGCACACTATCATGATTGTTGAGTGAACAAACTAATGCACATGAACAGATTAATGGGTATATTAATGCTAGTTGAATATTGTAGATATGGATGGCATTGGCTCCATGGAATTTAGTGTACTTATTTTTGCAAGATCTACTTGTAAGTATTGGTACATGAAATAAAGAATTGGTGTGGAGAGTGGTTTAAAACATATTGAATCAACAAATAGTGCTGGATTGACAGATGTTTATTTTATTTGTTTTGCAACGCTCCTGAATCGAGGCAGTTGCTTCTGAGTGTTTTGTGCGTAAGGGAAGAAATGGGAGCGTGAGTAATGATGAGATCATGTGAGATAAACGCAATGGACAGGGGAGATTTTGCCCTCAACACAGGCCACTTCGAAACAGAGTACTTGATAACTGCACACATTAAAGCAGCAACACAACTATCTTGCATTTTCCAGCTACTTCCCCGAACCTGACCTCACGCACCCTTTTCTTTCATATCCACCAAACTATGTGGAGACCATACACATGGCACTGCTGTTTGTTAGGAAAGACTGGTGTTTGTCTCCTGCTTTGTTTGGACTCCTGACCTGAGTTTTTGGAGTTAAGAAAAAGCCTTCTGCTTTACTTCCCTTGTCTTTTCATTCCTTCTTATGGGGAAACTGATCAGTTCATAAGACTATCACTACTGAGAGACTGTAGGCTTGATTCTCCAGCATGCAGTCTGGTATGGATTCACTTGCTCATGAATATTCCTGATCAGGCTGGGAATCCCTAGTAAAAGAAAACCCAGTTTAACTTTAGCTTTAAAACTGTATTCCTCCTCTAAACCAATCTATGTCCTCTGGATCATACCGCCCCCATCCAATGACGGTCATCTCTCTAAGCTCCACCCCTGGTGGCCATCTTCAGATTGTTACTGCAGGCTTCAGTGTTGGGAGTCCTCTTAGTGCTCTCCAAGCTATTTTTCCTTATTTTTTTGTAAAACGTGAACGTTTTGACCTATTTTTGGATTTATCGTTCAACCAGAGATCGACTACCGGCAGCAGGGATCCGCTGTCGGTGAAGATCATACAACATTGAGAATCTTTCATCGGATCAGAGAAGGCCCAGGCTTGGGCCTACTTCACGCTTTTTCACCTTGACTTAGGAGAAGAGATGCCTCTTCAAACTCTGTGCGAAATGCGGACTAAGGAACGTTTTCGTGAAGTAGCGACACCCCAAATGTCTTTACTGCCTGCATCCGAACCATGACGAGGATGGATGCGAGGTCTGCTGTGGTTTTTCGAAAATGACGAAGAAGGATCGCTACAGCAGGCTGGCGGCGTGGTTAAAATGGGGTAAGGCCTCTGACTCGGCCTCTGGGCATGGTCATGCTTCCCCCAGAAGCGGTCGGTCCCACTATTGAACTCCTCAGGAAAGAGGTTGAGGTCCTTTGATGTGCCCCGCACGCTGGGGTCCTAAATAAGGCAAGGACGCACACCGCTGATCCCACTGGTTTCGCCGCTGCTTTGGATCCTGGCTCAGGAAGGACAAGGTCACCATCGCCGACCAAGCCGACTGCTGGTACCGCCCTGTTGACGACCACTACTTCTTCAAAAGGGGGGCAGACCATGAGGTTTATGCCCACAGTCGCAGCGACTGCAGCTTTGCGGGGTCCCTACCGCCACAACGTGAGGTAACTGCTGCGGCTTTGGCGAAGACCCCTGAAAGAGGGACAGAGGGACAGTAGCCGCTTACCCCCAGAAGTCTCAGGAAAGGTAAGGAGGTAAGGCTCCTACGACCCCTAGGAGGGGTACAGAACAAGGGCCTGAACCAAGTGTGCGGATGCACATTTATATTTGCTCCGATGATGGTGACGACCTACCCGTTCATCTACCTCTCCAGAAGAGGCGTACCAGCCCAGAGCCTCCCCCTCTCATTCCTCCTACACCTCAGTTCAGGGACGTTTTGTTGGACATTCTTACCACGCTGCACGCACTGGTATCCGAAATTCAGCACAGACTGCCACCCACACTGGGCCCTGCTCTGTCTAGAAGTCCTCCAAGACCGCATTCCGGAAGCTCTTCTAGGCGCAAACGCAAGTCGAAGGACCCTACCGGTCCAAGGTGCCAACCAACACCACCTCCAACATTGGGGGTTGACCCCAACAGGGTATCCTGTCACGCACACACCGGCGACGGACACCGACAAGGCCGATGACTTTGTGCCAGCGGACAGAGAGTCAGCAGGCGCGGATGACCCACAAGGGGCCTCTCCGCTGGTAACCAGTAGGGGAAGAAGCTGGGCGCTATGGGGAAGAGGCTGATCTAGCCGTCTGTCGGCACCTTAAGGCTGCTAATACACTGGCCATTTTGTCCCGCTACAACCGGGAACTCTGGTTCGGGAAGGACATTCTGGACTTATTACATGAAGACAAGAAGGCAGAAGCACTTGAGCTGTTCCAGGAAGGGGGAAGTGGCCTCGGACCATGCCATCACACAGAGACGGCACATTTGCTGGGTACTGTAAGGAAGGCATGGTATCAAACAGTGAAGACAGGCACAAGTGATCACAGTTGAAGGATGTTTATTGAACTTCAAATGGGTTGGGTGAATGCCGATCTAAACCTAAATCTAAGGATGGGAGCAAGCTACAACCATCAAATAATAATAATGCAGTCCTAGTCGAGTCTCTGTCAGATAAAAGGGCCTATACTAATAAACCTATCACCAATACTTCTAAATACAAAAGGGTGTGGGACAATGGTGTATGCAAAAACGAAATGTATTCAAGAAATATGTCAGGAAGGTTGAGCAGTTGGCTTCCCTTCCCCACGTTTTCAGCACAGGGCTAGGCGGCACATTCGAGCTTCGCACACACTCTGACATCGTGGCCTTCTGCCAAAGCCTCTTTTCCAATAAGTCTCTTACTGCAGAGGGTCTGTCGTAACAAAGTCTCAAAGTTCCATTCCTATTAGGATTTTTACATGCACACGTTCTCGATTTCAATGTTCATCATGGGTCTCCCTTTTCAGGCGGAGACCCCCTTTATCACAGTGTTCACACTTGGTCTCCCTCGTTCAGATTCAGATCCTCTTTTTACCAAAATCAAGGACTTTCGAATGTTCAATGGCTTTTGTTTAAACAGTCGCAGGACCACTTCGATTCACTTCACACAATTGTTTTCTTCAATCTTCTACTTTAATTTCTCTTGGCGGGATACCTTACGGAAACCTTCGATTGAGCACATTCATGTGCCGGACCACTCATCAATGGTATTGTATCTTGCCTTTTCAAGTTCAAACATTCATCAGCAGTTTAGCTTTACTTGCGTCTTTCATCACATGCGTTTAACAATGTTTGTTCCAGCGCTCGTTCTAGAATGTTGCTGCTTGTGAAACCACCGGCTGTGTAGATCTCTCTTGCACTTCTTTGTTCTTGGAGCCAAGGATGATACCAGGGTGGCTGCTGCTGCTGCTCCTCCCCGCCTTGGTCAGTTGCGCGGGAAGGCCCTCTGTATCTTCGACTCACAATGCAGGATTCTTTAGTCTTGTTTCCTGGTCTTACGCTTTCTGCCTTGAAGGTTTCTTGAAAGTAACGTGTCTTGTTGAAAAGGTCATGGGTATTTCCCTTCTTACAAACCCTTCTGGGTTTGCCTTCTTTCTCCCCCCGTTCAGCTGCCGACTCGAAACAGTTGTTCATTCGTGTGCTTTGCCTCGCTCAGAGTGTGCTCTCGTGCTCCGCCTTTTATCTGTGTGGGGAGGTTTAATGGAAGTCAGGTGTGAGTGATTGTCAGTAATTGCCTGACTTTGCCTGACCACAGAGGGACACGTCAGGTACACTGCTCGTGGTGTGAGTCTGTTTTCTCCCAGAGCGGGGTGTCTGTGTAAAAGTGTTGGAGAAGGTAAAGGGGGGGTGTAAGGTTCCCACATATCCTACTTGGTAGGATGGGGTAAAGGTGTTGCAGGGGGAGCGATACCGCTTCTCGCCATCCCGTGTCCCACTCCCCGAAGACCCCTCACCCCGTTGATCCTCCCACACAGGTCCACCCCCAGGTTCTGGATGCAAAGGCGATGGCAGTGCCCTGGCCACCTGAGAGAATCATCTGTGGGGACTAGCGGGTGAGACACCTTCTGGTTTCTCACTGTATCCTACAGCAACGTCAGTCGTTCCTGCGTTCCTCAAGGGGAAAACCCAGCAAGTCCTCCAAGGGCTACACCACCCCTTATCGGCAGCCTTCCCGCTCCACGACACAAGAGGCGTTCAGAGGGCGCTCCCATCAGTGGCGCTGTCCGCAGGGCAGGGCCCCGGCACCAAAACCGGCCTGAACTGGCCGTGAACTCTGGACCCCACTGTTGCACCCCAGTGGGAGGCCGGCTGGCGAGGTTCTTCTGCCCGTGGAAGACCATCTCCACCGACAGATGGGTGCTGGACGCTGTAGGACAGGGGCACTCCTTGGAGTTCCAATGCAGGTATCCTCGTATTCCCCCTGTGTATTGACAAGAACACGTGGCGCAGCTGCTGCAGGAGGTCCACGCCATGTTACAAAAGGGTGCATAGAACCTGCCCTGCAGCACCGCCGGTGCTCCGGGGTGTACTCCAGATCCTTTCTGGTCCTAAAGGGGACAGGAGAGTGGAGGCCGATCCTGGACCTGCGACAGCTCAACTAGTCCTTGAAGTCCCAGAAATCCAGGACGATCACGTTGCAGCACATGCTCAGCCAACTGGAGGAAGGCGACTTTCTGGCGTCGCTGGATCTGGAGGACGCCTACTTCTACGTCCCCATCCACCCCATCCACCGGAAGCACTGCAAGTACCTGTGATTTGTGGTTCAGGGTCAACACTATCAGTTCAAGGCACTCACCTTCGACCTGAAATCGGCCCCAAGGGTCATTACAAAGTGATTGGCTCTGGTGGCGGCACATCTTTGACTTTATGGCATCCAGGTCTACCCGTACCTGGTCGATTGGCTAGTTCGATCCTGCTCCCATGCTCTTGCGAGCCAGCACACAGCGGGGACTGTGCGTTTGCTGATGGATCTGGGATTCTGCATAAATTATCCAAAGAGCCATGATTCTGCATAAATTATCCAAAGAGCCATTGCAGAATGCTCTGTTTCTGGGAGCCCGACGCAACACAGTGACTTGCCTCGCATCTCCCTCAGGAAGAGAGGGTGGTAGCCATCCTAGGGAAGGTACAGCGCCTGTAGGCATGGTTGGCTACTGTGCAAGCAGTTAAGTCACTGTTGGACATGAGGTCCTCCTGCATCAACCTCGTCCGCCTTTGCAGACTACAGATGCGGCCTCTCCAGGAGTTTCTGAATGCAAGGTGGCAGCAATTCTCGGGATCCTGGATGGACAAGATCGAGCAATAGTGGTGGGGCGTGCGCTCTCATCTCGTGCAAGGGGCCCCATTCCAAGTCCCTCCTTAACAGGAGACAGTCACCACGGATGCTTCTCTGGGAGGTTGGGGAGCTTGCACCGGACAGTTGCACGCTATAGGCCTCTGGCTGCCAGAAGAAAAGACACTTCACATCAACGTCCTGGAGCTAAGGGCTGCCTTCTGGGCTCTCAAGTCCTTCCTGCCATCTTTGAGGGGTAAGGTGGTGAGGATCTTAACGAGCAATACCACCACCACCATGTTGTAAATCCAGAAGCAGGGTGGGACGTGCTCTCCAGGGAGGCCCAGGATCTGTGGCAATGGGCCATTTGTCAGGACATGTTTCTCGTCCCTTTTCACCTGGCGGGCATCAAGAACACCATCGCAGACTTGCTCAATAGAGACCTACGTTCTTGCCACGAGCTTTGCCAGGACCAGGTGGATCTTCTATTCCACGAATGGGGTCAACTCCAGATCAACCTTTTCGCAATGGCTACGAATTCCAAGTGTCAGAAGTTCACCAGCAGGTTGCCGTAGCCGAGGCGCATGGGGGATGCACTAGCGTTCCCGTGGGAGGGACTTTTCCTATATGCCATTCCTCCGTTCCCACTCCTGCTACGAGTGATCAACACACTCAGTGCCACTGCAGGATGATACTCGTCGCCCTAGTGTGGCCGCAGCAAATCTGTAATACATACCTGCTATGTTTTCGGCGGCTCCTTCCATCAGGTTTCCACTACTTCCAGACCTTCTCTCCAGAGAGGGGGGGAGGCGAGGGCTCAGCATCGCTGAACTCAGGCACTGGCTCCTGCAGCCCTAGAGTTTGGCCATTTTTTACCTGGTAATTGTAAGGGCATCCTGGCCAAGGCCAGAGCCTCTTCAACGTTGACGTGCTATGGCCACCATAAGTGGAAGCGTTTCTTCGTGTGGTGCCGGGCTCAGAAGATTACCCCTCCTGCGTGTCACAGCCCCGAAGCTCCTACCATATCTGCTTTCCTTGGCCAAGGCTGGCCTTACTCATGCCTCTATCAAGGTGCACCTGGCCGCCATATCCCGTTACACCAGGGCAACCGGGTAGGCCTTCCCAGTGGTCGCACAGACTTGTCAAGGAGTTCCTCAAAGGCCTCTTCAGGACTTTTCCACCGGTGAAGGCTCCTATCCCTACTTGGGAACCCAATGTCATCTTGACTAAGCTCATGGGGGTGCCCTTTAAACCAATGCATCAGGCCCCGTTCGAAGTTTCTATCGTGGAAGACTGCTTTCGTCGTGGCAATCACCTCGGCCACGCGGGTCGGGGAGATCCAGGCCCTGTTGTGCAAGCAGCTGTACTTGTCCTTCCACGCTTTGAGGGTGGTACTGCATGCACACCTCACCTATATGCCGAAGGTGCAGTTGGAGTTACACCTCAACAAGCCTTTGGTATTACCGGTCTTCTTCCCAAATCCATTGCCCTCTGTGGAGAGGGACGTGCATTGGAGTTTTACGTGGCACGTACAAGAAGCTTTCGGAAGATTTCTCAAATGTTTGTTAATTTTCGACCTGTGAATCACGGAAAGGCCTTGTCGGAGGCTTCCATCTCCAGGTGGCTCTCTGGACGCATCATGCACCGTCATTGGCTGGCTAGCAGGCTGCTGCCGGTAGAGAGCCCACTCCACCAGAGCCACTGCAGCAACGACTGTGTTTCTCTATGGTGTGCCTCTGCTCGACATCTGCAGGGCTGCTAAGTGGAGTTCCATGCACACCTTCACAAGGTTCTACTGCTTCGACAGGGATTCCAGGGAAGAGTGCTGAGCGGCCAAGCAGTGCTACGCAATCTGTTAATTTGAGGTGAGGTGTTTATTGCTTCTGTTGACCCATGCCACCTCTGTGGGTCTGCATATGTACTGCTGTTTAATCGTTATTCATGAGCATGTGAATCCATGCCAGACCCCATGCTGGAGAAGGTTTAAGTTACTTACCTTTAACTATTGTTCTCCAGCATAGGTCTGGCATGGATTCACATGCAAAGCCTCTCTCCTTCCCCTCTGTTGCTCTTCTTGGTTCATACTGCCACTTTACGTGCTTAACAAATCTGAAGATGGCCACCAGGGGTGGAGCTTAGGGATTGGACTGTCATTCCATGGGGGCAGTATGACCCAGAGTATAGTGATTGGTTAAGAGGAGGAATACAGTTTTAAAGCTAAAGTGAAACTGTTTTTTCTTTTACTGAGAATTCCCAGCCTGACAACTGGGAATATTCATGAGCATGTGAATCCATGCTGGAGAACAATAGTTACAGGTAAGTAACTTAAACTTTCTTAGGCGAGCAAGGGAGAAGATGCGGGAAGGCAGCGAAGAAGAGTTGCAATGGGAATCACTGCGGTTAGGTAACGACAGGTGATATTCAATGGATGAACAAAGGAGCAGGCCCAGCACATATTCTGTGGATGCAAGAAGGCTGAAAATGCACGAGCAGGTGTCTTGTAACACAAGTTGAAGATCCTTCAAGTTCCAAGGATGCACTCAGAATGGCAACATCAGCACCGTGGTATCCCTAGAAAGAGCTGGTTAATCCACTGATTGGTCCAGGAACACTTCTGAAGGCATGGATCCTAGAGCAGTGGCCGAGACTGGTTGTTCCCACTGGTCGAGTCGTCATAGCACCAACAAGGGTCTACTTGATCAGTGTGAGAAACCTGAAAGTAGCCTCCCAAGCAGACCTTGTGAATCCCTTATTCAGGTGGCATGGGAAGGGCTGGCGCTCTCAGATCCCAACCCCGGGGGGCGGACGAGCGAGGGAGGATCACCTGGGTAGGGGAACCCCTGGTTATGCTCGGGAGGGGGGGGGAATGCCCCAGGTGAGACGCTGTATTATACCAGGGACGAGGACGAAGTCCTTGAGGCCTTTATAGGCTATTCTAAATTGAACGCATTTCCCCACAGTCATTCTCCCTTCTGAAAATCCAACAGCCCCTCCTTGTCTGTGCAACCAATTAGGATCCAGAACAACGTTAGCGTGGGTAACTACCTCTCCCAGATTCCCTATTGTCTGGTTATTTACCCAAGTACTCCCAGCCATTCTTCTCCCCGTCCCTCTAATTATCATTTTCCGAACTCCCAGTCGATTGACCAAAAACAATATTTCTCACAATCCCTCCTACTCATTTCACAATCCCTACAAAACCCATCCTTCTGAGCTCACTACCAACCCTCGGACGAGGGATGTACTTTATTACGACACTTTTTCCCCATCCTGCCTAGCAGGATATTTTGAAACTCTACCCCCCACCCTTTTCCAACACCAACACATTCCCATACCATGAAAAACAACTGACTAACCACAGAACCGTTCACCTGACATGTCCCAACACAAGGGTCAGTCAGTGTGAGGCAATTAATAACACACACCTCTTAACGGCCTTTTCCCTTCCCCACAGGGATAAAAGGTGGAGCACCATAGCACGCTACGAGCAAGGCAGACAACTATCCCAGTACTGCAATTCAAGGGGAGGAGAAAGGCGGCAAGAACCAAAGGGGCGACAAGGAGTGAAGCGACCTTGCCCTTTCCGACCCAGACCTGCGACGCCTCTGTGAAATAAATCGTAAGACCGCAAACAATAGCCAGCGTGTATTGCAGCAGATGTCAATGGTACACAAATCCCTCCTGCACTGATAATCAGTACAGGGAGAGACGCTTGCTACCGGGGTTACGTCATTGGCTCCAGAGACTAGAAAAGCCAAGTGGTTCATCACAGCCGGTGAGGCAAGGGGAGAACCAATAAACTGAACTGTGTTGAACGAAAGTTGAAAATGGCAAATTGAGGGAAAATCAAAGAACTGTTAACTCTGAAGAGGAAAACCAGCTGCAGAGGGGTCCAGCACCATGTGGGTGCTGATTCGACATACTCTGGTTAATTCCCCCATTGTTGAAACTACCGATACCAGAAGGCCTTCGGAAAGATGCAAGAAAAGGTCAAAGTGGTCATACAGCGGTCTAGGAAAACCCAGTGTACAGTCGAAAATCTTTGACTGGCACGTAATTGGAAAGCTAAGGGAGATGAATCCTGCATAGTAAAAAAGGAGGACGAACTGTCTAGTTGGCAAGAGTGAACCCGATTGAGGGATGCCGACAAAAAGGGGCGAAGCATGATTCCGCAACGAACATTGTGTTGACAAGAGGGAACCCGACGGAGGGATGTCCACAGTGGATTGTTTAAAAAGACATTAAGACTTGTGAATGCGAAAGGTGAAAATATTCTGGAATAAAAGCCGTAGTGAACCCGACGGAGGGTGTCAAACAGTCGAGAAGGGTCTGAACCCGGAAGAGGGAGATACATGGGTGAACACCCATCACTCTAGAGCAAGCAGACAGGAACTTTTTGTTTATCATGTTGAACCTTTCAGGCCCTTTGAAGCAAGAACCTTAACCACTGAAGGTCCCGATATTGGCAGGAACTTTTGTGGATCTGAGCCCCAGAGAGAGGGATCCAGGGCTGAAGTCATCACCCAGCGTACATGCGGAAAGGAACTTATTGTTTGTTATTTTGAATATATCGGGTCCTTGAAGGCAACAGACTTTGTATAAAAAAGAGATTTAAAAACCACTGAAGGTCCTGTTAGCTGAGAACAGAACTGTCATCTTGTGCTGGGAAAGCCCGAGTGTGTGCTGTGCTCAGGAGTCCCACCTTGTCCCGTGCTCAAAACGTGGGGAAGGGAGACCCCGGCCACCAAATCCTGACTTATCATTTGTGAACACTTCTTTCTTTCTTATAAATCCTATCCTACACTCTTTTTGTATTTAGTTGTAAGGATTGGCAATCGTTTGTGTTTTTTTTTTTATTAGTAAAGGACCCTTTTATTTGACAAGATGCCACTAGGACTGACTTATTATTATTTGATGGTCGTAGCTTGCTCCCATCCTAGATTTAGGTTTAGATTAGGTGTTTTTCCAACCCGCATATACAGTTTAATAAACACCCTTGACTGTGATTACTTGTGTCTGTCTTTACTGTTGCCACTATGAGTTCTTTACAGCAGAGGAGCAGGGCTTCATTGTGACTTCACTGGAGTTGCTACTGGTCAGCTTTAGGGGGGTTGTCCTCAGGTCGTCGGCTAGCTGCTCTTCATCATAGAGGACCTGTCGAATGGCTGCAGGAGCCATCCTTTTATCCAAGATTTGCACTGGGACCTTGCCCAAGCACACCAATGGTAAGGATCTGCACCATTCAAACTGAAAGTGGCTATCCAATCATGGATAGCCACCAGCCACCACATCTGCCCCGCAACTGATAGTCAGGCACCAGGATGTATACCTGGACCAGACAGTCCCTGCCCATATATCTGGGCTCATGCACAGACTGCCCCATAGCCCACGAAATCAGCTGCTTTGCCCCCTGGAAAGGGCATTCTATATATGGTATTTCTTGACCTGAGCTGGCAGGAAGTACGCCAAATAACATTATGGCCAAATGACAATCGAATAGCTTGTGGCACGGCCATTTTAGGGTGCTAGCCACCACTGGTAGGCATTTGCGGTAAATGCAAAAGTGCACAAGTAAAATTACAAAAACATGGTAGAAAAAGATCTGTTGCCCGCAGCTATTCCTAGGCACAATGTAAAAGTAACCAAAAAGCCATTATAGAAAAAGATGTAAGGATTCTAAGTATCCTAACTGCATTTCATTTTAAGGTGATATGTACAATTGTAACAATACAAGAAATTAACAGAGAAACATAGCCTCAGTAGTTTTAAGGAATTGTCAATTTCCCCATAAAAAGGAACTGGACATGCCTTTTGACGGAGATTACCTTTTTGGGAAGGTCGTCGACTAGTCCCTGCAGGCCATCGAGGCGGATACAGAGACTGCCTGTTCCCTGGTCACACTCCAGCAGCACTGCTCTTCTTTTACCTCTTCCAGAGGAAAGTCGAGCAGGTCTTCAAAAGGTTTCTTCTCATCGTACTGTCAGCCTTCCAGAGCCACGACCCAGGAAGCCTACAGAGGATGTTCCCAGGCCTATGGTGGTGGAGAACAGTGTCACTGTTGCCCGCAGGGCAGGATGCCGGTGCCGAAGCAACCCTGAACCAACCAGGACATCGGGACCCCACTCGTGCACCCCGGTGGGAGGCCGGCTGACGAGGTTCGTCAGCAAGTGAAAAAAGATCACCACCGACAGATGGGTGCTGGATGCTCTCGCCCAAGGATATACCCTGGAGTTTCAACGCAGGTGTCTGCGGATCCCTCCGGTGGCCCGTCAGGAGCAGCACATCCCTCAGCTCTTGAAGGAGGTACATGGCCATGCTGCGAAAAGGGGCGATAGAGCTAGTTCCCGGGCGACTCCAGGGCTCTGGAGTCTGTCAGATATATTTTGGTCAGAAAGAAGACTAGGGGCTGGAGGCCCTTTCTAGACCTGTGATGTCTGAACAAATACCTCAAGTCCCAAAAATTCAGGATGGTCACGTTGCAACACGTCCTCGGCCAACTGGAAAAAGGAGACTTCTTGACGTCGCTGGACCTGGAGGATGCCTACTTCCACATCCACAGGAAAAATCGAAAGTTTCTGCACTTCGTAGTGCAGGGGCCGCACTACCAGTTCAAGGCCCTACCTTTCGACTTGAATTCAGCCCCCAGAGTGTTCACGAAGTACCTGGCACTGGTGGCGGCCCATCAGCGTCTACAGGGTATACACTTATACCCGTTCCTCGACGACTGGCTCATCCGGGCCAGCTTGCAAGAGTTGGCCGTCAGACACACGGAGGCGACCGTTCAGCTGCTGATGGATCTCGGATTCTTCATCAAGTATCCAAAGTCCTGCTTGACACCATTGCAGAACGTGCTGTTCCTAGGAGCCATACTCAGTACGGTATCCTGCCTGACAACGCCCTCGGAGGAAAGGGTAGCGGCTGTTGTAGATGAGGACCGCCACGGTGCGAACCATCAAGTTGTTGCTCGGCATGATGTCGTCTTGCATTTACCTCATCTGGCTCTGCAGGTTGCAGATTCGTCCTCTTCAGGAGTTCCTGGACGCTCGTACAGGTGTCCGGAAGCTTTGCGGAAAAGATCCTGCTCGACGAGGAGTTCCGTCGGGTGATAAGGTGGTGGGGCGTCCGCTCCAACATCGCCCGGGGCATGGGGTTTCAAACCCCTCCACCCCCCAATACCAGGAGACGGTCACCACAGACGCTTCCCTGCCAGGCTGGGGAGACCTCACCGGGCGTCTGCATGCAGTGGCCCATAGCTGTCAGAGGAGAATGATCTCCATATCAACATCCTGGAGCTACGGGCAGTGTTCTGGGCCCTAAAGTCATTCCTTCCATCTCTGATGGACAAGGTTATGAGTATCTTCACTGACACCATCACAATGCTCTATATCAGGAAACTGGGCCACTCTATCCCCAGCGCTCTTCAAGGAAGCACAGGATTTGTGGCACTGGGCCGTCGGCCAAGATGTTCCTCGTTCCTCTCCACCTCGCGGGAGTCAAGAACACCATTGCAGAGTCACTCAGCAGGGAGGTTGCGCTCCTGCCACGAGTGGGAACTTCGGCAGGACCATGTGGACCCATTCTTTGTCAGGTGGAGCAGGCCCCTGATTGATCTGTTGCGTTGTCGGCGAACTCAAAATGGCACAAGTTTGCCATTAGATTCCACCAACCAAGAAGCCTGGGGGATGCGTTCTCCTTCCCGTGGGAAGGCCCGTTTCTATACGTGTTTCCTCCCTTGCCTCTCCTGCTATGAGTCATCAACACACTCAGGCAGTACCCGGACCTTCTCAGCCTGTCAGTGTCGCCTCCAGTCAAGCTGCCACTGGTTCCAGATCCTCTCACCAGAGAAGGAGTCGCAATCCTTCGCCACGACCCAGGGTCGCTGAACCTGAGGGCTTGGCTCCTGCAGCCCTAGAGTTTGGGGGATAAGAGTTGCCTGTCCTGTGGAATATAGGGAGGTTCTTGCCGAGGCGTCGTCGACTTTGAAGTACTACGGTCACAAGTGGAAGGGTTTCGCTACGTGGTTCGGTCTCATAAGATTACCCCTCTGAGGGTCACGGCCCCGCAGATTCTTCTATACTTGATATCCTTGGCCAGGGCTGGACTGGAGCACACCTCTATCAAGCTACATCTGGTGGTTATCTCCCACTGCACCAGGTCTCCAGGAAGATCTTCACTTTGGTCTCACCAACTCGACAAGGAGTTCCTCAAAGGACTGTTTCGATCTGCACACTAGTCATGTTCTCACGTCAATTGGTGGCTCGAGTAGCAGTGTCGGAGACGGCGGCAACCTTCTGTGGCTGCGCGGCTTGACTTTGTTGTAGGTCCCTTCCTCTAACATTCCAGCTTCGTAGCAGCTCCAGTGGCGTCCAGTGTTGTGCCACAAGGTTTCATGTCGGATCCACCCACTTTACTGGGGTCACCAGCTGCCTTACAGCCTTCCTGGTGGGTGTAGTCATGTGAGGCAAAGACATCCCGGCTGGAAGTCTGGTAGGCCCTAAACAGCTAACAAGTTGTGGCGCAATCCGATGCGGTAAGCGTTGGTCCTAATTAGTCCTAACTACGGACACCGCTGTGAAAGCTCCTCTATTTGCAGGTGCGGCAGACTATCCTGTTATTTTGTTATCGTTCTCACTTGTATAGTGCCCACTGATTGTTTCCTCACACGAGGATCTCGCTCGATGTTAAGGCCTTGAGTCAGAAGGGTGGTGTCATTGACCCATTGCCTGGGAACTTGATTTTTACGGGTCTGCATGGCAACACAGGGGGAACTTGCGCTGTGGACTCTGTGGAGCCAATTCAGGTTCCGGCTGTATCCTCTCAATCAGAACAATGGCCTCTTCTCATGGCTAGTATTGCCAAAGAGCTCCTCTTATGCACTAGTGCCTTTGACCTCGGTTTACTGGTGGATTATTTGAATGATTGGGTGTTGGACTTATGTCAGCCTAGAGTGAACTCTGTCTCTCAGACAGACGTGCTCGCTAGCCCAGTCGCTTTGTTATAGCCACTTAAGTTGGACAACGCCTGCCAAGTCAACTTGCAAAGGGAGACAACAGATCGAGCCTCACAAACTATATTTTCCAGCGAGGGGTCCATAGTGGCCATGGGGCGAATATCAGCTACTAATGAGAGAGCCAAGATCCCCAATGTAGATACCAAAGGCTCAATACCTCCATTCTTCCCGGTACCCGTGCCTGATCAAAAAGCAGCTTAAGAACCCATAGTGGTGAATGATAAACCTAAGATGGTAGCTTTGAGGAGTCTGCAATTAAGAAAGTCACAAATGCCTAAAATAAATGACATGAGTAACATGACTTTATTATGGACAAAAGGAATTTTGTCATCACTAATATTCCGAAGACTGAAGGAAAAGAGTCTAAACAAGCACCACGTAATAAAGTCCTTGCCTGGCTACGACAGAGAACAGGGCCGGGTGTAGTCAGACTTGCTGATTTTATCATTCTTCGCAGGTTGGACCCTAGTGACTGGTGTAAGCAACCAAATAGTGACTGTGTCTTAGTGGGCTATGGGGGTAGCACATTACCTGCTTTTCTAAGGTGTCCAGTCAAAGGATCAAAAATAAAGGATCGAATGACCTTTTGATCGACAGTCAAAGGATTGGAAAAAAAAGGGTTGTTTTATTTATTTATTAATATTGAATTTATTAATAATAAAAATCCGACCCTTTTTTCCGGTCCTTTGACTGTCGATCAAAAGGCATTCGATCCTTTTGTTTTCGACCCTATAACTGGCAACCCTTTTCCAAGACACTGTAAATATCTTCCCAGAGGATCCTCGAATTTCAATCTGATACTGTAATGTGCCCCGTTACATGGGGCATCCTTCTGTTTTTTTTTTTTTTTTAACTGTTTCTCTTTAGTTCTCTGCCATTTGTTTTTGGTTAGATTCTTTGCTTGTGCTTCATTTATCCATGTGGATTTTCATTTTGGTATATGTAATATTTATGTTCTATGTTGTTTGTATTGTATGCGCCCTCACGCCTCCAGGGTTTATTTGTCCGCTTTATAAGTGCAATAAAGTAAAAGTAATGTTTCCTGCTGGTGAAGGCTCCTGCCCCAGAGTTGCAACTCAACGCGGTGCTGACGAGGCTCATGGGGGGGGCCCCTTCGAGCCTATGCATCAGGCCCCTCTCAAGTTCCTCTCATGGAAAACCGCTTTCCTTGTGGCCATCACCTCTGCCAGAAGGGTAGGTGAGATCCAGGCCCTATCCTGCAAAGATCCATACCTGACTTTCCATGAATCGAGGTTGGTGCTGCGGATGCACCCCTCTTTTATGCCGAAGGTTCAGTCGGAATTCCATCTCAACAAGCCTTTGGTGTTCCCTGTTTTTTCCCCCCGAAACCTTTGTCACCTGCTGAAAGGCTATTGCACTCGCTGCACGTTGCTCGTGCCATGAAGTTCTATGTGACACAAAGAGTTTCTGCAGAGGGAGGTGGGCTATGGAAGCGTGGTGTGGGAGCTGAGGCTCCGGGGAGCAGACTGAACGTTGTGAAGAGAGCCGTGTGATGAGGTTGTCCCTTTTCCAAGTGTTCAAGGTGTTAGTTTCCCAGTATTAGGAAGTCGCCACAATAGTTCCTGGGGGCAATCGGTGGACCCCTGAAATGAAAAGTAGAACGCTGTGTGACCCGCACTGCTGGCAAAGATGTGAACGCGACAGGTGAGTTTCTAGCAATTGAGAAACCCTTGGCGCGAGCGTTAGAACTTGGTCATTCTAAAGGAATACTTTGTATCGAAGTGGTCGCGTGTTTAGGGAAACACGTTTTCGAAAGTCTTAGTGCTGGGAATTCCATTTAAAGCAAAAAACGGAACATTAAACAGCGGGTTGAATTGAAAGTGAATTAAGAGTACAACCCGTGTCTTAAATACCGAACTGAATGAAAACTGCACAAATAAGCAGAACTGTTACATATTGAGTTCGGAAGTGGACAGAACTTTAAATGCTAGTAAAATGACTCTATGCTGAATTCTAAGTGAATGGGATGTTAATATTGAACCAAAAGAGGCATATTGAATATCAAATTGTGTGAAAACTACTTATAGCAGAAATATATATTGAAAGTTGAATTAACTTGAACCCTGAAGTTTAATCCAACTCAGTCAAGATATTTACATGCAAAGAGGGTGCAAGTGTGGCAACGAACCCTAAGAAGACCAAGGATATTTTTTTGTGATAATGAAACTACGTCTTAGGGAATGGAACTCTGAGACTTGGAACATTTACTGACTTGGAGACAGACTCTCAGGGTTTGTTTGTGTTCTGAACTGTTACTTGGAACTTGGGGAAGGGAACCCCGAGCATTGATTAAAACTGGATCATCCTGAACGTAAGCAAAGTAGTTTTGAGACTTTTGTCAGAACTGTTTTATACTTGGGGAAAGGCGCCGAAAGGAAGCTGTAAGAAGCTCAGAACTTTGTTGGGCACTGTTTCCTTTGGTTGCTGAAATCCCTATACATTGTATAGATTAGTTGTGAGGGCAAGTATAGGTTTTGGACACGGACAGATTCTTAAGTTGAACTCTTTGACTCAGCCTTTGCTTAGTTTCATTTAGGTAGCGAAATCCCACCTTCGAATAGGACAAGTTAGGCTTGTTTTCCAATCTGACATTTAAGTTAATAAAGTATTTGCTTTTGAATTCTGAATCTGTTGTCTGCTTGTTGCTTCATGATGCCTTCACAGTATGAGGAGGGGTCCTGAACACAGACCAGCAACAGGTCTGAATCGACCTGTGGACGGAGCCAAGTAAGCAGAGGAGCTGAGCATCGGGAAGAGCCGAGCAGAACAAAGGACTATCCAGAGACGTGCTGAAGAAGGTTGGCACCCTGAGCCTGCTGTTGTCCCAGTAGAGCCCTGCTTTGCGCTTAATCTCTGAAGACCTGCGAAGGTGCTTCAAATCTTTGGAGTGGTGGGAATAAACACTCTCGAAGCCTCCTGGTTGCCATGCAAAAGAGCTTGTTCCGAAGTGTTACTGGGCCATCCAGTGGACTGTCCAGCTCGAACCCTGGCCCCCGTGCATGAGCATCATCGCATCGAGTTTTGCCTCAAAACTTTGGTGAATCCTAGCTTGCACTGCAAAGCCCCGTTTCACAGAACTTTGTAGTCCCAGCTGCTTTGGGCCGCGAGAGAGAAGGTTGTGCAGCTCGCGAGACTTTGGTCCCTCTGCGTCACTGTGTGATAGTGACAGTTGCTGAAGGTGGATTTCCTGCATGCCTTCTTGTGCCCTGAGACCAGCTGATTTGGAGCGTTCTGTGTTCCTCGACTGAGACGAGAGATACAGCTCCTGTTGCAAACTGGACATGCATCTGCACCCGCAGCGCCTGTGCACTTTGAAGACAAACCGAGGGCGGGAAATCAAACCTCTAATGATCCTCTCCAGACCTGCCAATTTTGGACCTAAACCGAGCTAAGGGCGGTGAGTACTGAAACCACTTACCGTGGCCATTGTTCATCCATTGCATTTTACGCACAGAAGATCCCTTGTGGTCCTTTCTATGGCTTGGGTAGTACCGGCGTGGCAAGGCAAATCTGGTACTCGGACCTTCTCCATTTGTCGGTGATTCTGGCCATCCAACTTCTCCCACTTTCCAACCTCCTCTCCAGACATGTCCTTTGGGCTGTCAGTACTGGGAAACATGATTTCCCTTAGTCTTGTTAGTTTGTTGCAACTCTTGGTAACTTGTTATCACTTTAGTAACTTTTTATTTATTTTTACAATTGTATAGCGCACAAAACAGCCCATGGGCATCGCGGCGCTGTTACTTGCAGGGAGCTTAGTTACAGGGAGGTACAATATACATATTTTACATAATTTACATTGGTAACACATGAATGCAGTCAGCTAGTTGCAGATACATTGGCAGGTTTATAGGGGGGGTGGCGCAAGGTCCTATAGGGACTGTGGTGTAGATGAGGCGAACAGAGTGGTTTTCATGGCTTTGCGGAAGGCAAGGAGTGAGGCTTTGGCACGAAGCATCATAGGAAGGGCGTTCCAGTGTAGCAAGGCAATGTAGGGGAAGCTAGAGTCTCCTGCCTTGGCTTTTTTTACCCTCAGCACAGTGAGCATGTTTGTGTACGTTGTTCTGGTTGGCCTTGCAGATGTGGCGGGGTGGATTCTTTGTGATAGGTAAGCTGGTGCAGAGAGGTGGATGCATTTATGGGTGAGAGTCAGGGCTTTGAATATAACCTTCTCCTTTATAGGGAGCCAGTGGGCTGATTTTCTGGCGGCCAAGATTTGTTCTTTTAGAGATACCTTGGGCTGCACGCAGAGCATTGTTCTGGATTGTTAAGACGGATTTCTGAACTCTGTCCTGGCGGCGCAGAAGTTCAGAAGGCCAACCTAATTACTTGGAACAGGGTAACCTCTGGACAAGCCAGACCAAACCGGGTAGCGATCGCGGCGGTCAAGACTAGGTCTCAAGAGGGGTGAGGGTGACTGAAAGCCCGCAATGAGCACACAAAGCAAGGACACTTACAAACTACTCCAAACAGGTGTTATATTAAAAATATATACACATTTATTCCAAGGCCTTTGCAATAATGGCCGTAGCGAGAAATCACAATAAAACTCTAGTAAACCAACACATACCAAACCAATACAATATATATATACAAATACAAACGAGTCTAAAGCTTTAGATGCACGAAATGTGTAGTCCACCTAGAAGGGGAGGAAAACGGGCAGTGTGAAATAATGATTAGACCCAGTCCGCCTTCAGAGGCACCTAACTAAAAGGAAGTCCAAGCCCTACGAAGAGTGGAGCCTTGTGCTCAAAAGTACCTGCACACGCTGGTGCCAACGGGCAAAAAGGGGAGTCTCTTCGAGAGAATCAGGCAGTTCAGTTTGGTGCACAAATGAAGAAGAACAGAGTTCCGCGACTCAAGCGCAGCCTCCACTGTGGGCAGAAGCAGGGCGCGAGTACGGAAAGGCGTGCTGTTTTGACACAGCGGGGAAAAGCTACGGGCTCCTGTAGGAGGGCGACCAGTTCCTAGCTATGCTACTCACCGGTCCCCGATGCAAGCAGACCCAGGCTTCTCAGCGTCAGTTTCAGTGCTGGCAGGTTCAGGAGAGCAGGGGACGTCTCGTCGTCGTGTAGATTCTGCAGCAGCAGAGTTGAGGTAAAGATGTCCCAAACTAAGTGAACCCGCACAGTTTGTTACCACACCAGGGCAACGGAGCGGCCGTGTGTATCTCAGCCAAATGTACACTACTCACTTCAGACCTGGGAATGCCAAGTGTATGAATCGTGTGAGAGTGACAAGGACTAGAAATACAACACAACCTGGCGGCGGTTACAGAGCAAGACTCCTGGGTAGGCTGGTCAGTCTGCTGGATGACCCAGAGACACTTCCGAAGACTTACGTGCAGGAGATGGTGAAGATGCCGAGAATAGCTGTCCCCGCTATTCCAAGGGTCGAAGTACGAGTACAGGCCTTCTAGTTCGATCAGAGGTAGAAAGGGTTTCACAAGGCGACAGCAGTGCAGAGGAGCAGTCCTTCAGCGGGTCACCAGCGATTCCTCGGTTCAGCCTCGTGGTTGCAGGATACTTGGCTCCTGTATTCCTTTGTTCGTGAGAACTCAGGAGATCGACATGGTAGTGGCGTTTCCAGCCCCCTCTTGTCAACGGTTCCCTTCTCGCCAAAACGGAGGGGACCCAATGGGAGATCCGCTCATAAAACACACCATACGTGGACCTATCACGGACCACGGTGGTCCCAGGCATTCACACCACACTAGACTCTCTGGCACCCAGGATGTGTATTGGGACCAGACATCCCAGCCCACATCCTGGAGGCACACACAAGGCCTGTAGAAGCCCGCGAAAGCATCTGTGTTTCGCGGTAAAGTACATGCCCAAATAAGGAAGGCCCCGGGTCGGCTCGACCTGGGGAAGGTGAAGGGAGCAAGAAGGTCAGCGGACAGGACAAAGGAGCCTTGTGGTCTGGCCATTTTGGGAGCCAGGCCACCATTTTTGGCTAAGCGCGAGAAACGCGCTTAAAATGCCAAAAGGAGCTCAAAACACAAACGATCTCTGTCACCATTCCCGCCCGTGATTCACTTTCACCAATCAGTTACAATCTAGGGCCTGTAGAAGGCTAGAGACCCAAGAGAGCAGTAACTTAGCTTACAGTGCCCTCTTGTGTCATGTTGCACGAAAGCCGCAACATGATAAAGAAACTACGGAAAACAGCGTTTCCCGGTACTGACCGTCTTAAGGGCTTTTCAGTTTCCCCGTAAGAATGGAGCGAAAGCCCAGAGGAGTGCGGCAGAAGGCTGCACTTCTCTGGCAAAGTCTAGATCATGGTGAAAACAACAGCAAAAAGTTTAGGGGTTGCCACATGGAAGGAAAATTACCCACAATTACGAAATCTTTCCTAACATGGATTACTTGCAGTTTTTCTAGATTTTTAGTGGAGGTCCCTAGGAAGAGCACGTTACAGTAATCCATCCTAGATCCGGTGATAGCTCTGGCTATGTTGGTGCAGTTCTCTCTAAAGAGAAAGGGTCTGGCAGTGTTAATGAGTTTTGCATGGTAGGTCTGCAGAGGAGGCAATTGCATTGACTTGTCTCGTCATGGGTAGATTGGAATCCAGATAGACTCCAAGGGTTTTCACTGTGTCAGATACTGGGATTTTCATGGAGTCAATGATGAAGTGGCAGAACAGGGTATCAAGATTTTTTAGCGTGTCGGTGGATCCTACCAGCAGGTGTTCTGTCTTGTCAGAGTTGAGTGCAGAGTCCGTTGACAGCCATCTACGTTTGGATGGTGTTGTAGATGTTGTTAAGAGTCGTGGAGTCTGTGTCGTAGTTGCCTGTGAGGGTGAGGAGGATCGGAGTATCGTCCGCGTAGTTGGTGTAGGAGATACACATGGCGTCAAGGATGAGAAAGAGGGGCGTGTAAAGATGTTGTGGAGAGTAGAGGAGAGACAGGAGCCTTGGGGCCCTCCATAGAGCATGATGGTGGGTGAGGCCGAGGCTACATCAGAGAAAACTTGCAGATCCCACCTTGTAAGAAGGAGGTAATCCATGCAGTGGCGTCACGGGAGAATTTGACTGTGGAGGTGAGGTGGTGGCATAGGACATTATGGCCTACGAGCTCAAATGCCGCAGAGAGGTCCAGAAGTAGGAGTAAGACTGGTTTACCTTGGTCTCTAGCATCGTCCATCTGGTTTTTGAGGTCAAGTAATGCGATCTCTGTCCCGTGCCCGGGGCGAAAGCCGGATTGTCGTAGCCCTAGGAGTTTGTTCTCTTCTATGAAGTGTTGCACTTGCAAGTACGCTGCTTTGTCCAGTATCTTAAGTAGGAAGGGGGCGGTGGTGATGGGCCTGTAGTTATTGGGTGAGGTGGGGTCAAGTGTGTTTTTTTTTTTTTTTTTTTTTTTTTTTAGGGGGGGGGGTTGGACCCAGGCTTCCTTGAGGCAAGAGGGGACTTTCCCTGTGACAAGAGGCGTTGACAAAGGCTGTTAAGAATGGGCTGAGAGTTTCAGCACAGTCCTTAATAATTGCGGCTGGGCAGGAGTCACCCTTGCATTTGGAAGGCTCTATAGTTTTCATGAGGTTTAGTATGTCCTGCTCCTAAATAGGCTTAAATGAGAAGAAGGGAGAGGTGTTGGGTGGAGAGGGGGGGGAAGGGGTGTGATGGCTGGTGAGTGTGTGTTAGGCAGAAACCTGTGCAGTTCCCTTAGGGACCACTGCAAGAGGCTTAAGACTACAGGTTTTGGCAGTAAACCCAATTGGTCGCAGTCTGTACTACCCAGATTTACCTGGTAGCTGTGGCTGAGCAGCCAGACTTCTCTCAAGAAGAGTTAGACAGTATACAAGATGGGTACCAAAATACATAAGTACAAGCAAACACTGACTAGAGCTTTGGTATCAAAGTTTCTGATGTTTGTTAATCTGCTTAGAATCACATGCTGTGCATAGGTCCGACATCCAGTGGTCACTGCGGAGTATTGCATTTTGTTTTTCGTAGTCGAAAAGGGGACGTCGACAAGGCGTGTCTGTAACACTATCCCTATAGTGACGTGCGTTGTACCCACAATCCCTCACGCGTCGAGGTCCCTCAGCTTATGGTCGCCTTACGCGGAGCTCCTAGAGAGACATTGCTAAACACTTACTACGGACCTCGGTCCTTTATATATACTTATTGTTAAAGATCCCTCCCCTCGACGTTAGCTGTGAAGCTGTTTCTCCGCCGAGCAAGTTTTCGACGGAGGGGAAGAGACGGAGGAGATCCTTCGGCGCTGCCGAACACGTGGCCAGGCCTCGCCGGCCAACACACAGTAGGGAGAGTGGAGGTTCGAACTTTTATCTTCTCGTCGAGAATGTCTTTCTTTCTCCCCTATCTTTCCCTTGGGGTTGTTATCACCAGTTTTTATTGCCTCAGCTATGGAGAGGACACCTTTTAAGTTTTGCCCACTCTGTAGGGGCAAATACACTTGGAAGGACAAACACAAGCTCTGTAATCGTTGCTTGCCCCTCGATCATAAAGAGGACAGCTGCGCGGCCTGTAAGCTCTTGAAACCAAGAACTCTTAAAGAACGGAAAGTTAAGAGGTGGGCGGACTACGCTATGTCGAAGTCAGTTTCCTCACCCGCCGCCGCTGTTACAGAAAGTGACGAGGAGGGTGATAACTCGACCTCCGTTACGGAAGTCATTAACCCCCAGAAGGAGCGCTCGCGCTCCTCGACGTCCGTCCCCGGCCCCGAAGGGCTCGGCTCACGCCCTGCTTATGGGGATGAACACCCCGGCGACAAGGATGCACACAGACCCCATAGGCCTAAGCACACAACCCACGGCTCTTCTTCGTCGAGGACGAAGGATCCATCAGCGCCGAAGGGGACGCAGGGCACTCCGGCGTCTACCTCAGACCGTAAGGGTCTCAAGCCCCACCCGCAAACGCAGCCGCGACCAGCGATTGGGCTTTCATCTAACACGGGCGCTACCTCAAAAACATCCGACGTAACGCTCCATAGAGCGGCTGTCGAGAAACAACGCGTAACGCAGGCAACGCCGACTCCAGAACCCTCTACTGACGAACTCGTTGTCGAGAGCCTGGCTAGAATTGTTTCCGAGGACAAACGTAAGCGGACGACGAAACAGACGTCGAATACCGCACCAAAAGATATAGAAACGCTGAAAAAGCACAAAAGTAGCCAGGAACTGCCCCCTTCATCTAAGGACACTTCTGAACTACCGGAGGACTTTTCTGAGGGCGACGGAAACCTTTCGTCGACGTTGTGGGAGCGGTCTAAGCGTTTTGAAGGTGAAAACACTGATTTCCCCCCTCTAGACTATTCAGGGGTTCCCCATGAGACCCTTGAAAGACTTGTATGGAAAAGATGGAAAGGTTTTTGGGTAGCCAAAACCCACCCACACCCAAAAGACCAAGAGAATGGACCCAGGATGACCCTAGGGTCAAGATTCCTAGGCTGTTTTCCCCCTTCTACAGACGCATATGACCTCACTGAAGACGAGCAATACCTCCAGGAAGATGAGGAGTGTTTGGGTGGAGAGGAAGAACATGAGGAAGAGAGGTTTGAAGAAGACCCTTACACTAGTGCAGGAGCTTTTGAAGAGGATACAGCTACTTCACAGCCCTGGCACTCCCCATCAGTGCAGCCTTGGCAATCCCCATCAGTGCACTCAGACCCTGATGTCTTTCAGCCTTCTCCTCCCAAAGACTCACCTATTGGAAACACCTTCCCCATAGATGACCAACCTTCACTTAATGCACTGTTGCGCAAGGCAGCAGCGCATTTTGAGATAGACACAGGGGAGACTCTTCCGGACATAGACTTTGTAGAAAGAGTTATTAAAGAAAAAGCCCCGGTCAGTCAGTCTATTCCGCTCCTGGCTTCTATAAGGAGAAGAATAACTCCTTCCCTTTCCAATCCGGCCTTAGTCAGAGGGGTCAACCCTCGGATAGAAAAGCTCTTCAGCCCTTCGTCCTCTGACCCTTTGTACATCAGGGGACATTCTATTCCGGACTCCCTTGTAGTGACTAATACAAGAAAAAGAGCAGGGGTACCACTATCTACTAGTGAGGCACCACCTGACAAAGAGGGCAAGAAGCTCTATGCACTTGGGAAGAGAATCACGACCTCCGCCGCCTTCTCAACCAGGATTGCAAACAACAATTCCCTACTAGCTAGCTACGCAGATGCACAGTGGAGCAAGCTGCGCAGCGAAGCAGAGGACGCACCAGAACCCTTGCGTTCACGCCTGCTAGCAATATCAGAGGGAACTCTTGTAAACCAGGGCATCGTAAAGAACTCCTTAGATGCCGCAGAAACAGCTGGCCGTTCCCTGGTTCAGGGAATACTTCTCAAACGCCATGTCTGGTTGCGCAATTCGGGTTTTAAGCCGGAAACACAGGCTTCCCTGATAAATAAACCCATAGAACAAACACATCTGTTTGGAAAAGCAGTTGATGAGGCCCTAGAACATGTGAAGAAGGAGTTTGATACCATCAAGACTCTTGACCAAATTTCTAGGCCACCTAACAGACGCAGCTGTGGCAATAGACGCTCCTTTACTGGCCAACGCCAGCAACAAAGCCAACAGCAATTTTACTCTGCTACCAACTGGCCCTCTAACCAAAGCACCCAGTTCAGTCAAAGAGGCCAACGTCGTGGCAAAGGAAGAGGGCGCGGCTCCAGTCCCAAAGGCCCCACGCCCAATACCAACAAATGACCCGAAGATTCGGGTCCCCTCCCATGCATCACCGGTCGGGGGCCGGCTAACATCGTTCCTTTCAGCGTGGGAGGGAATAACGTCAGACCGCTGGGTATTATCCACCATAGCCCACGGATACTGCATCGAATTCAACGGTTCCCCGAAATATAGACCCCCACGGAACCGACGCATAACACCGGAACACCTCACTATTCTTCTTCAAGAAGTAGAAGAGCTACTGAAAAAAGAAGCTATAGAGGCTGTCCCCCTATCTCAGGTAACAGAAGGTATTTATTCAGTGTACTTCCTTGTACCCAAAAAGGATTTAACCATGCGCCCTGTATTAGATCTGCGTCCAGCGAACAAGTTTGTCAAACCCCAAAGGTTTCGTATGGTGACCTTGCAGGAAGTAATCCCACTGTTATCACAGGGGGATTACATGACAACACTAGACATGAAAGATGCATACTTTCATATTTTAATGTTGCCAGCGCACAGAAAATACCTCAGGTTCAAGATAGAGAACAAACACTACCAGTTCAGAGTACTACCCTTCTGGATAGCATCTGCACCAAGGGTATTTACGAAAGTACTGGCAGTGGCAGCGGCCCACCTGCGCAGGTTATCCATCCCGGTATACCCTTACCTCGACGACTGGCTAATAACAGGGGATTCTTACGAAACATGCTTCTCCAATACCCAAAAGACCGTAGACCTTTTGTCCCAACTGGGCTTCTCCATCAACGAAAAGAAGTCCAGCTTAGACCCCAGCCAAATCAAACAATTCCTAGGGGCTCTAATTCGAACAAGGGACGGCCTCGTCTTCCCCTCCAACGAGAGGGTCCAAAACATGCTGTTTCAGATCCCCTGTTATGTGGCAGGTCGAGAGGTGACGGTACGCAAAGCAATGCGCTTGCTAGGGATGATGGCGTCATGTATTTATTTGGTACCTCACGCGCGCTTGCGCATGCGCCCAATGCAAGAGTGGCTTTACAGCCAGTGGTGTCAGGCCAGCGGACAATGGGACGATCTAGTGGTGGTCTCACAGGCCTTGGTTCTCTCGCTACGGTGGTGGACAAAGGAAAACCTGTTATTAGGGAAGACTTTTGCCACACCCGCAGTGGAAGCCACTCTAACCACAGACGCATCCCTTACAGGATGGGGGGCTCACCTATCCCATCAGACTTCTCACGGAGTGTGGACTCCGAGTTTAGCATCCAAGCATATAAACCTGCTGGAACTACTAGCGGTGTTCAAAGCACTGAAAGCCTTTCAAGAACACTTACAAGGAAAGACAGTGATGGTCCTCACAGACAGCACCACAGCCATGTACTACCTCAACAAGCAAGGGGGCACTCACTCTCCAGGACTGTCCAAGCTGTCCCAGAATATATGGAAGTGGGCTCTCAAACACAACATGTTCCTACTATCACAACATGTACCAGGGGAACTCAATCTGCTAGCAGACAAACTCAGCAGAGACTTCCCCCTGCCCAAAGAGTACGAATGGCAATTGCACGAAGACATCGTCTTAGACGTCTTCACGCAATGGGGTTTCCCGGAAATAGACCTGTTTGCAACCCTGGAGAACTCACAATGGCAAAGTTACGCCTCCAGGTACCCCCAAAACCAGTCCAAGGGGAACGGTCTGTCGATGCAATGGTCAGGGAAATTTGTTTACGCCTTTCCCCCGACTCCCCTCCTCAACAAAGTGGTGCACAAGATGCACCAAGAGCAGGTTACCATGATACTAGTGGCCCCAATGTGGGCCCGGCAGCCACGGTTCGCTCACTTGATGGAGATGTCCCTATCTCCCCCAATGAAACTTCCCTGCCCGTACAACATGCTGTCACAAAACAAGGGCAGGACACTGCATCCATGCCCTCCGACCATGAACTTAGCAGCCTGGCTCCTGAGATCATAGAATATGGACATTTACATCTCCCTCAAAGATGTATGGACATCCTCAGGGAAGCCAGAAAACCTAATACTCGCCACTGCTATTCTAGCAAGTGGAAAAGATTTGTCATCTGGTGTAGAAGTAAGAACATCAACCCGGTTGACTGCTCTGCCACTAACATTATTCTGTACTTGACCCATTTACTGGATTCAGGTCTAGTGTTTAATTCCATTAAAGTCCACCTAGCGGCACTTTCTGCATACACCACTTCCCAACTTAGTGTCGTGGTGGAAGATACCAGTTATCAAGGCCTTCATGGAAGGGGTAAAGAGAATACACCCCCCGATAGCTAACCCAGCTCCCGGATGGGACTTAAACGTGGTACTTTCCAGACTCATGGGCACTCCTTTCGAACCCATGCACAAGGCAACTCTTAAAAACCTCACTCTTAAGACTGCTTTCCTAATAGCTATCACCTCCATTAGGAGAGTAAGTGAACTACAGGCTCTTTCGTTACTAGACCCCTTCGTAACAGTTCACAAGGATAAGGTGGTTCTTCGCACACACCCAAGGTTTGCACCAAAATTCATCTCGAAATTTCATGTAAACCAATCTATAGAACTACCAACGTTCTTTCAAAACCCTTCCAGCTTGGGAGAAAAAAGTCTGCATACACTAGATGTACGCAGAGCTGTCATGTTCTACATGGAAAGAACCAGAACACTGAGAAAGACTAATCAGTTCTTTGTCTCGGTGGCAGCAGGAAGAGAAGGAGATGCAGTCTCTAAGTCCACTATATCTAGATGGATTGTACAATGCATCACTCTCTGTTACACTCTTGCTAAGAGAGAACTACCCTTCAAGCCAAGAGCACATTCCACTCGAGGCACTGGGGCTTCCATAGCATTCATTGCAAATGTTCCCCTTGAGTCCATCTGCAAAGCGGCTACCTGGAGTTCTGTACACACCTTTACAAAACACTACTGTCTAGATGCACACTCTAGATCTGACTCCCAGGTGGGACAGGCAGTATTAAGACATCTTTTCTCTACTGTTCCTTCTCATAACCCACCGCCAACTCCGGGTACTGCTCGCTAGTCTATGCACAGCATGTGATTCTAAGCAGATTAACAAACATCAGAAGACAATGCATTACTTAACGTAAAAGAATTTCTGATGGTTGTATCTGCTTAGATTCACATGCGCCCACCCTTCCTCCCCGCTCGGATGGAAGGAACATAGACATCCTTTCCTATATTTCTCTCTTTTCTGTACTCACTCACGTATAGAAGGCTCCCTCAGGGCAGAAAAATACAAACAGAGGGACCTCGACGCGTGAGGGATTGTGGGTACAACGCACGTCACTATAGGGATAGTGTTACAGACACGCCTTGTCGACGTCCCCTTTTCGACTACGAAAAACAAAATGCAATACTCCGCAGTGACCACTGGATGTCGGACCTATGCACAGCATGTGAATCTAAGCAGATACAACCATCAGAAATGCTTTTACGGTAAGTAATGCATTGTCATATAATTATGTATTTAAAGACGCACTTATAGAAACACTCCAGCACTATTATTGTAAGCAAGTTCAAAACACAGTCACTATTAATATATATACATCCCTTATTCCTTATTAGACAAGTCTTACTTAACACCACTTATTTTCAGACAGAGGTGAGCGCTTAACTAAAGATGGCACTCCAATAAGTTACCAGAAAAGGGAGAGAAAAGGCAGAAATTAGAAAAGCACACAACACTAATACTTAAGAAGCACCCAGCAAGGCAGGAAAGTCGAAGTCTACTTGTGAGCAAAAAGTTCAGAGGCCAGGCTCCCTCTTAGAGAGAGTAGAAACCAATGCGCCCAAGATCACACAGTTTAAGAGGCTTAAAAAGTCTTGCAGAGAGTTCAAAAAGGAATTAGTTCAGCTCAGAAAAGTTCAGTTAGCCAGCCTAGGGTCAGCCCAGGTGGTAAGTCGAGGATTTAATAGACACCCCGTACAGACCGTTGCAAGGGAGGCTAGGCGGGCACAGTACCTTTAAGATGGAGAGGATCCTCCAGCGGGGGCAGTTGTTCCTGGCAGCGGGTGCAAGTCGCGGCGTCGTCCAGAGGTAGAAAAGATCTCGACGTGGAGGAAAGCTGAAGGTCGTTGCACTGCCAAGGAAGAAACCAGCCGCGGAGTTCTCCGGTTAAAAGGTAGTACCCTTTTATTCGCGGTAGTGGTAAATCGTGGTATCCCGGTTGCCGGGGTGCTTGGTACAGGCAAGGCGGCCACGAGATGATCCGGGAAGGCGAAAAGGCGGGCAAACTGGTTATCCCCACCAGTCAAAGGAAGAAGACTCCTCGGAATGAAGATCTCCTCTGTCGTCGGGAAAAGTGGTGAGACGGTTCAGCAGGGCTCCACCGGTGGTGTCGTCGTTGCAGGTCGGCTCAGCTTCTCCCGCTTCAGATTCTTTGTTCCTGTGGCGACTTCTGAAGTTCCAGTCCCCAAAGCCCTGCTTTTATGCAGAAAACCCCCTTTCATCAGTCCTAGCTGTCACTCAAACATGCTAAGTGGTGAGCCGCCTGGCTCACCACACGGCCAATCACACGAGAGTGCGACTTGAGTTGCCGAGGCAACTCAGTCCAGGGTGCCTAAACTCCCCTCCCACACATCCTGTAGACCCAGACAGAGTGGCACCACTTTTTGGAGGCTTCTGTGGAGAAGCCTGCCAAAAAGTGGAACAAAGGGCTCGACTTGGGTTGGAGTTACAGAGGCGAACAAAAACGCCATTTTAAAACCGAGTTCCGGCAAAAAGACCCAACCGGGGAATAAATATTAAATAAATAAACCAGCGGTATCTTTAACATTGCACCAAAAAGTGGTGCGTTTAAAATGAATGGGAAAATCCCATAGGAAATATTCCAGAGGAATATTTTGCGTGGTAACCACTGCCACCAGCCAGAAACTCGATGAGGGGGGACTGCACAGTGCCCCCTCGAAAAACAGACCCAGGGGCAATCTAATTACCCCTACCAGTACTTCCACAATATGATGGTTTGTATTGGTTCTGTTCCCAATTTAAGACTAGTAAAGTCAATGGTGACTTTACATGCCCTGGAAGACAGTAGTCAGTCCCAGGGTATGGAGTCCATGTTTGGGGGTCACTATGACACTCCTGTGTTACTGCACTGAGGGTGCTGTGTAACACACTTACCAAAAACCACATGAAACCCTATGGAGTAAAAGACCCCATAGCCCATAAAACACATTACAAAGTCAAAAGATATCTCAAATCGTGTCTAGAGTGGGATATAAAGAGTCTCACTCTTAGCAGGAGAAAAAAATAAACCCCAAAAATCCAGCAAAGCTGCTGGGGGACTCACTAGGTTTGGGAAATTAGCCTTAACAGAGAATCCTCCCTAACAGTGCGTGTTTGGTGTTCAGGATTTTAGTTTGTAGCGAGTTCAGCTTGTTACGCATGGCTGTTTGAATGTTGTCACACCATGTCTTGTCTTTGGTGAAGTTCTGGGGGGTGGGTGTAGGGGTCTTTAGTTCTCTGAATATGGAGAGCATTTCTTTTGTGTTAGACTTAGTGTCAGATTCTAGTTTCGAAGGATTTGGCGTGAATGATTGCTTTTGTGTACTCCTTTGAGTGTTGCACAATGCACTACAATGGGGTACACTTTCTTTGTGCCTTAGAGTAACACTCAGAGGATTTTTGGTTACTCCAGGTGTGCCCAAGGGACAAGCTGGTGGCAGCAGGTACTTTTTCCTACTTTTTTGTGTAATTTACTTTAGCCTTACTGCGTTTACCGTGTCTGTTTACCAACTCTGGCTAGTGTCCAAGCATGGCTGTGCCGCATGGTTTTTGGTTTGTCCCTTGGCCATCTTGTCTCTAGCCCTTCTTCCTCGCTCGCCTGTGAGGACAGGAAAAACATTATATGGACTTCCAGTGCCCAGGAAGGCAGAGGCTTTGATGAGCTACTGCAGGGCCATGGGTATTTGCTGTCATGAAGTGGGTTGGGGCTGTCTGGTTCCAATCCAGAAACTGGTTTTTGTGTGTGAGTGGTATTACCAGGTCCCATTCCAGAGAGATACTGGACGAAAGCAAGTATCCTGTCCAGCAACAAGACCTGGAAGAAGGCCTGGCAAACAATTTCTACTGTCCATGAAGAGCCCTGTCTTGTAGGTGATTTCCAGAAGTCTTGCGAAGGAGTAGCGACCCTAGGTGTGGAGGGAACATCCATTCTCGACGTCAGCTCTAAGTCCTGCAAAGAAGAGCCTTCCGAAGTGCCCCTGGATCAACCAGTGGCTGACCAGCTCAGAGTTTGGGCTACCGTGCTGCAGACGTTGCCTTTCTGAGTTGAGAACCTGTGCTACAAGGCTTGCCTCTGCCAAATTTCGTGTTTGTAGCATCAAGGGGGGCCCGAGATAGGAGGCAAAGTCTGACCGCGGCAAGTGAATCCCCTTGCGTCACTGTGCATCGGTGGCCGTCGTCAAACAGTTTTCCTGCGTCCAGTCCAGTGCAGAGAGGGGCCCTGCATCGGTACCTTTTGCATTTTCCAACCTGAAGACCTTGCTCCAGCATTTGTCGCCGACCAGAGAAGTGCTCGAACCTGCAACCCCTGGACATCAAGGGCTGAAGCCGACGGTGGGAGAAGCGACCTGGCCCTCTTCAGAAGACCTGCCTAAGAAGAATCGGAATATGGGGGATGAGTTGTAACGATATGTACCTGAACCCCTAACTCCCTCTGAAAAGTTTTGATAACTTTTAGACATTTTCATAATAGTTTGGCTTTGCCATTGCTTGTTTGTGCAGGCATTCAGAACGTTGGACACTTTTGTTAGAACAACTTGTCCTCTACGACTTGGAACTATTAATTGAACCCCAGAGACCCTACACTCATTTTTTCCAGCCTTGCAAAACTGTGTGGACCTTTTATGAACAAGGCCACATCCAACTTAGGGATGGACTTCCAAAATTAGGTTTGTGTCTATGTGGACCTGTAGTGCTTCATACTAATGCTCTTCTTCCTTTTAATGGGTTTATGTATTTTCCCCTACTCCAGTGATTGTAAATATGTATCTTTTATTTAGTTTTGTTTGATATTACATGCTAGTAGTAATTTTTCATAGTGTTATGGCCATAAATAAATATTTGTATAACTGATTGTCTAAGTGTGTTCCTTGACTTTTCACTGTATGCTTATTGAGGACCCCTTACAAGCTCACCACCTCTTGATATTTAGCCTATACCACTCGCCTTGCTACCTTGAACTGGTTTGATTACAGCTCCGAGTTGTCCTTGTCACTATACTAGGTTGGCCTTCTATACATCTGTCCACCAGGCCAGAGCACAGAAAATCAGTCAGAACAGCTGGTTAGAAGCAAGGCCCAAAGGACACCTACACCAGCACTCATTCTTAGGCCGGACCGCGAATTAAAGACCCATGGAGGCTGGGGCGGGGACAGTGTCGCACCAGCCACCACAGGATCTAGCCCCAATCATGCAAGGAATGCAGAACGGCTTTGGCTCCATCAATGTAAAACTTGATGATCTCTAAGCCAATATTGAATCAATCCAAACTAAATTGGAGAAGGAGAGTGGCCATATATCGCAGCCTGAGAACAGGATTAGCGTAGCGGAAGACAGGATAGCAGAAATAGATGTCAGTCAAGAGCATCAACAAAGACCTGGTGGCGGTCAAGGCAAAATTTGATGACCTGGAATTAAAGTCCAGGCAAAATAATATTCGAATAGTCAGGGTCCCTCAGAGCACACTGAAGGAGGTATTGGAGAAATGTGTTAAAGGCATGCTGCGGGCTGTCCTGGGAGACCCAGTTTTCACCACGATTCCTAATAGAGAGAACATACAGAACACTGCAGCCCCCACCCAAGCCCGGGGCAGCTGCCTGCCCCATTATAGAGAGACCCCTTAATTACAGGGACAGAGACTTGGTCCTGAGAGTGGCGAGAAAACAAGGAGGGCTGTGTTATGAATTGAATTGAGCAGTGTTAATATATACCAACCTCTCTTCTGGAGTACAAACAGGCCACAAGACCTTCGACAATGCCAAGAACTTAATGCGAGAATGTCGGATCTCCTATTGCATGCTATTCCCAGCTAAACTCCGGTTACAACATGGGGGCTGCACATACTTTTTTCTATCACCAATGGATGCTGTTTCATTCATCGAAACTACAATCCTCGGGGGAAGCAGGAACCTGTTGCGGCGCTAACAGAACAAAGGCAGCAAATAAGTGTAGAAGCTGTTGACTGAATGACAGGGAGTTTAATGAGCATGCGCAAAGGTGACTAACTTTGATGACGTGTGATTGTTATGGGGCTGGGTGGGGGACGCAGCCAACTTTTTCCAGGCTGCCTCTTGTTAGGCTTAAGCGTGCTGTTCATAGCCACCCCCAATGATCTTTCTACCTTTGTTTGCTAGGGCTTAAACTGTCAAGTTGGGGGGAGCTCAAGTGGGATTCAATGGTGTTTGGGTGTTTAATCCAAGAAAAAGGCAAAACGGATGCATTGTTTCTCGGAACAAATACTGAGACGTTATATAGATCCACAGAGGCTAGGATACTGATTGGTGATGACCATGGTAGCCCGGCAGGACCGCTCTTCTTCTCCAGCATGGGGTCTGGCATGGATTCACATGCACATGAATGTTCCCCGTCGTCAGGCTGGGAATCCTCAGTAAAAGAAAAACAGTTTAGCTTTAGCTTTAAAGCTGCATTTCTCTTCTAAACCAATCACTTTCCAATGGGTCATACTGCCCCCATCGAATGACAGTCCTCTCCCTAAGCTCCACCCCTGGTGGCCATCATAGATCTTTATCACACGCTTAAGTGTTGGGAGTCTTCTTGCTCACTGAGCTATTTTTGTGTCTTTTGAGTTTTTTCATTAACATTTTGACAACTTTTGACAGTTTTTTGCTTAATCAATTGAAGGTCGATTCCTGGCAGAGGGGACCAGCTGTCGGCAAAGATCATGTTACATTGCGGATCTTCCGTCCAAGTTTCGACTAGGCCCAAACTTGGGCGTACTTCGCGCCTTTCCACCATGTCCGGGGAGAAGAGGTGCCTCTTCAAACTCTGCGCAAAGTGTGAATTGAGGAACTTGGAACTGTTTGTATTGCCTGCATCCGGACCATGATGATGAGGAGGGATGCAAGGTCGTCTCTGTGGATTTTCAAAGAAAACCAAGGAGGATCGCTACAGCAGGCTGGTAGTGTGGCTCAAGTCGGGCAAGGCCTGCGACTTTGCCTCTGGGCTCTTTCATGCCCCACACAGGACCGGCCAGTCCTGCTAGTGAACTCCTTCAGAGAAGAAGTGAAGGTACTATGAGGACGCCCCACCATTGGGGGAGGTGGGGGTCCAAAAGAGAAGGTCAGATTCCATGACACTAGTCCCACTGGGTTCGGCACAGCTGCGTGTCCCAGCTCGGGGAGCACGTGATCGCTGTCGCCAACTACTTCCATGGCGATCCTACCTGTGAGAGGCGATCCCTCTAAGAGAAAGTCCCTGACTCCTTCGTAGCTGCGCCTCATCTGCACAGAACAACTTCACCATTGATGACCACGACCCCGTCGACAAAGGCTCCTACTTCCACCTCGTTGACGATCATCACATCTGCGTTGAAAGGGGGCCTGACCACAAAAGTGGTATCTACTGTCACGGTCATGGCGACTCCTAGCGTATCCTGTCCCTACCACCACGGCATGAAGCAGTTGCGGCAGTGCGGTTTAAGGCAACCAGCGTCATTGGGATGCGGCCAACTTCCTCTCGCCACTCCACTTCGGAAGTCTCAGGAGAAAGAAAAAGGGGTAGGATCCCTCCTGCTGACCGTAAGAAGGGTGCGGGGCAACAAATGGCACCAGATAAACCGGTGCAGATCTACATGAGCTGCAACAAAGGTGACAATAATCTGCCCAGGACTATTATTTGGACCACAAAGTTGGTTGTGGTACTATCTATTGGGGGCGGGGGGCTCCCCACGAGGCATGCCCTGTTCTGCCCCGTGCCGGGGGAGGCGTGTCATTCCAGACCCCAAACCACGTGCTCCTTTCAATCCTCAGCCAAGGGACATGTCATTGGACATTCTGACGATGCTCCACACACTAGTGTCGGAAATCCAGCAGAGGCTGCCCACACACCGGGACCTGCCCCATCTCGGAGCCCCCCCAAGGCCTTTGGCTGGGAGCCCACCCCAGCAAGAGCATAAGTCGAAGGACCCAGCGGACCAAGAGCATCATTCAACACCTCCATCACCTCCTCTGCCTCTTAATTGGACTCTGTCACACACGAACACAAGCACAGATACTGCTACATGCACCGATTAGGAAGGTGACTTGTTACCGGCTGAGGGGGAACCGGTGGGGCGGCTGAGCCCCACATGAACTCTCTTCTGGTTGAGGTCGGCTCCTTTTACGCCATGATGTCCAGGTCTCGGACCTTTTTTCATCTGGTGCCTGAGGAGACTAAAAGGAGGGTTTTCTCTACCAGCAACGGGATTCCAGGCAAAAGACCATCATGGCCGTCCTCTTGCTGGATGATCTCTGGGAAGAGGACTTGGCTTTGATGAAAATGCCCAGCACTGCTCAGCCTAAGTGGGATAGACTTCAGAAGAAGTGCAGGTCCCGGACTTGGCCCCCAAGTGCTTGATGTTCCAGCCTTCTCCTGACTCTGTGGTCTCTGCCACATCCCGGAAGCGCTCTGCGAACCCATTGTTAGCGTCCACGGTGCCCCTGGATCAGGAAGGGAAGAAACTGGACGCGATGGACAAGAGGATCATGTATACTGCAGCCACCACCTTTAAGGCTGCTAATGCCCTGGCCATTCTGTCCTGCTATGACTGGGAATTATGGTGTAAATTGGTCCCTATTCTGGACGTCATGCCTGAAGATGAGAAAGTGGAGGCCCTAGCCCTTTTCCAGGAGACGTTCCTTGGACCGCGCCATTAGTGGCGTTGGACATCACAGACACAGGGTTCTGCGTGTTGGGCAACAAAGTATCTCTCGGTTGGCAAGGATGGCTGAATGCCACCAACTTCAGACTTGTCATCCAGCCTAAAGTGGTAGACATGCTGTTTGATGGAGAAAACCGTTTTGGCAAGGCCGTTGACAATTCTCTGCAGACCATCAAAACTGACACTAGGACTGCATGCTCGCTGGGGACCCTACAACAGCGTTGCTCGTCCTTTAATTCCTCGGGAGGTAAGTCAAGCAGGTCCTTCAAAGGATATACCACCCCTTACCGACAGCCTTCCTGCTCCATGACAGAATGCGTACAGAGGTCACTCAAAGGTATACAGCGGAGGGGGGCAGCGTCTATGATGCCTGCAGGCAAGGAAGCTGGCGCGAAGCAGGCCTGTGACCGGCAGTGGACTTGGGCCCCCACTTGTGCACCCCACTGGGAGGCGGGCTAGTGAGGGTTACTCAACGTGTGGAAGACATCACCATAGACAGTTGGGTGCTAGACGTTCTCAATCAGGGTCACACAGTGGCTCGACAAGAACCACACATGGCGCAGATGCTACAGGAAGTACACGCCATATTAAAGAAAGGGACGATATAGCCCGTTGCCCAGCACATCCGGGGCTCCGCAGTGTACTCCGGATACTTTCTGGTCCGAAAGAAGTCAGGAGGCTGGAGGCCGATTCTGGATTTAAGGTTCCTCAACGAGTAAAGAAAATTGTTTTTTGCAGATGTTTGTACAAATGCGCCAGAAACTAATTATTTTGGCTTGTTCATTCAGCCTCTTTTATTCTGAAAAACGACACAGCACTTCTTTTGTCATGTGATTCTGTGGTTGCATGCCTTTACACAAGTTTCACCACCTTCAGTTGGTGGATCCTCAGGAGGTCTTGAAACTCTTATTTGTTTCTAATCCAATAGTAATGACTACTAGGATTTGTAATCTTCAATATTCTGTAAATGCCCCATTTCTTTCGCTAAAGTCTCGCAATGTCTTTTTTCTCAAATATTGGGTTTAAACTTGCTTGGATATGATGGTCATTTTCTTGAAAAACATTTCTTGAACGTGGTTTCCTTGAAGCGACAAGACCAAACCTATTAAACTAGGAACATCGCCCAGTGAGAAGGTCCTAAGGCTGCGCATTGCAAACATTCGGAGTCGCCTCAACAAGTACTTGAAGTCACAGAAGTTCAGGATGGTCACGTTGCAGCACGGCTAACCTTACCTGGACGATTTGCTCATCCGATCCCAATCCAGGGTGAACGTGACTCACCACACGCCGAGGACTGTGCGTCTGCTGACTGTTCGGGAGAATTCTCATTCATGGCTAATTTCCCTCAACTAGTGAGTCCCTCAGCAGCTTTGCTGGATTTCTGGGGTTTAATGTTTTCACCAGGTAAGAGTGTGAGCCTTTTTTCCCACTCTTACATGTGTTTTGCCATGTGTATTTCAACTGTTTGTGTGATCTTGGGCTCTGGAGCTACACCACTCCATGAGCCCCACTTTTTGTGTGTGTTAGACAGCACCTTCAGTGCAGTGACAAAGGGTTGTCTTTGAGACTTCACCCTGACTCAATTTTTCTGGGGCTGACTACCATCCCCCAGAAACAGGTAAAGTTGCCATTAACTTTATATAGTCATTTAAACTACAGACCCAGTACACCCCATCTTACATGGAGTAATGGAAAGGGTAATTCCTATCCCTTTTTGTCTGCGCCTCTCTGAGCTTTATTTCGCTCTCTTAACACGAAGACTTGGCTGGTGGCAGTGGTATCTACCCTATCTTTTCTACCGCGATTATATTATATAAAAATGGTACTGATTTAGGCTATTGTATTAGCCTCGAACTTAAACCCTCTTGACCAAATACTTTTTATTTCGGCTCCGGTTGGGTTTTAACGCCATTTCTTTTTGTTAAAGTCCTTCTTGTGTTTTACTTTGTGTGGCAAACCAGGTTTGCCTTCTTTGTTCGCCGACCTTTGGCGGGCTTCTGTCCAGAAGCCCTCCTTTGGTGTCTAGGTGGGATGAATGTGAGGGAGGGGTGTAGTCACCCCCTGCACAGGGTCTCCTTGGAGACACAAGTCGCACTTTATCTTGATTGGCTAAGGTGGTTGTCTGGGCCGGAAACCCCACCCTGCTGAGTGATTGACAGCCAGGCTGTGTGAATGGCGGATTTTGGCATAAAAGGCAGGACTCTTGGGCTGGAAGTCAGTCGCCACTGGAACTGCAAAGAACCGAAGAGAAGCGGAGAAGAAGACGGCTGCTGCAACTCCTGAGTCCTGGTGAAGCCCTGCTGCAGTCCTGAGCCATCTACCCTTCAACGACAAGAGAAGATCCAGTCCGGAGTCTTCTTCCCTTGAGCCTGGTGGGATCAACCAGCTCACCTTCCACAGGCAGACTATCCTTTTCTTGGTTGAAATCGCTGCGCATAGCTGTAGTGGTCCAGATAGCCATCTGAAGAGCCTCCTGTGTTTTAAAGGAGCGCACCTTTTATTCACCGTTGCTTTGCTGTTGACGGCCTCATCCCTATGTAGTGCAGATCGCTCCAGACGTCGTCCTTCTTGTCCCCACGACTGAAGCTTCAGGAACCGTGAGTCTGCAGGAACTACCAGGAACAACTGCCGTGGCACCAGCTTTTCTTCATACGAATAAGGCACTGTGTCCGACTTACAGGAACTAGGTGAACCCTTTTCTCCTCATCAAAGGCTTGTCCTCATCTTCTTTCCCTCTAATAACTTTTGCGTCCCTTTTGACAATATCCAAGTACTCCTGGCAATCTCGAATTGTGAACTGTTCTAACCTTGTGATCCTCGACAACAGGAACCCTGTCCCATTGACACTGGCGGAGGCCTATTGACTTTTATCTACGTTTTAGAAAGTGTCTCTTGATTTTATCTGCCTTGACAAAAGTATACCCTATGATTTTTATCCCCAACTCTCTTGTGTTAATTGATGTGCTAAGTGTGTTCGACTTCAGTAACATTTCTTCTCGCGGGTACGCCTTTCTTTAGTAAGACCGAACTGTCATTACTGTCAAAAAGTGATTGCATATTAACCCACGGTAACGTCTTTGTTTCACAAAACTGGTCTGTCAAATCCAGTGTACTTACCTTGAATTGAACTACACAAGGGGAATTGGTTGTGTGCAGTGTATTTGAAATGTGGTTTTAATTTAATAGAAGTGAAGTGTTTTATGAACAGATGGTTTAAAAATAAATGTACTTATATTTTTCAACCAGAAATCTTGAGTCAGTGTTTGCTTGAGTCACAGTAATTGTAGTCCTTTGTGTAATCTCTACTACTGATCATTTGCTCTTTAGATAAGTCTGGCTGCTCCGCTACTGCTACCACTCTGTGTACTACAGGCTTGTACCAAAGGTGAAATTGTACTACCACCTGTAGTCTTAATCTTGTGTAGTGGTCCCTAAGGGCACTGCCCAGGATTCTGCCTAACACCGACGGATGGGGGATCTCCATAAATGATCCAAAGTCCTGTTTGGAGCCATCGCAGAATGCTCTATTTCTGGGTCCCCAACTCGACAGTCGCTTGTCTGGCATCTCCCTCGGAAGAGGGGGAAATGAGCATCCTAGGGAAGATACAGCACCTGTCATTGGCACGGTCTGCTACAGTGCGAGCCATCAAGTCGCTGTTGGGCATCAACCTCGCCCCCCTTTGCAGACTGCAGCTGAGGCCTCTCCAGGAGTTTCTGGACGCAAGATGGCTACAGGTCTCTGGCTCTTGGATGGACAAGATCTCCCTCAACGAAGAGTTCCGACGGGCAATCCAGCGGGGGAGCCTGTGCCTTCACCTCATGCAAGGAGCTCCATGTCGGGTCCCTCCATCCCAGGAGAAGTTAGCCCATGCTGTAGAACAATAGTTACAGCTAAGTGACTTCAACCTTCTCCAGCATGGGGTTTGGCATGGATTCACATGCTCATGAATAACGATTACACAGCAGTACAAATACACAACCGTGACCGGTGGTAAGGCTGAACAGAAGTAACCACACTTAACACCTGGAAAAGACTCAACTCCATTGAACAGCTTGCGTAACACCGCTTGGCCGACTTGACTCCTCCCTGGAATCCCTGTTGATGCAGTAGAACCTTGTGAAGGAGTGCATGGATCTCCACGTAGCAGGCCTGCAGATGTCGAGCAGGGGCACACCAGAGAGAAAAGCTGTTGTTGCTGCAATTGCTCTGATGGAGTCGGCACGCAGCCGGCCTGGCAGCGGCCGGCTAGTCAGTCGATGACCGTGCATAATACAGGCGGAGAGCCACCTTTAGATGGAAGCCTTTGACAAGGCCTTTCCTTGATTCACAGGTCCAAAGGTGACGAATAACTGAGAAGTCTTTTGTAAATTCTTCGTTCGTGCCATGTAGAACTTCACGGCACGGACAACGTCCAGCTAATGCAAAGCCCTTTCTGCTGGCGACGACCGATTCGGAGAGAAGACAGATAACACCAAACGTTAGTTGAGGTGGAATTCTGACGGTACCGTTGGCATAAAGGTGGGGTGTGTATGCAGTGCCACCTTCGAAGCGTGGAAAGACAAGTAAGGCTGCTTGCAAGACCGGGCCTGAATCTCCCAACCAGCCTGGCCGAGGTGATAGCCACGAGGAAAGCCGTCTTCCACAAGAGAAACTTGAGCATGGCCTGATGCATTGGTTCAAAGAGCGCTCCCATGAGCTTAGTTAGCACAACATTGAGTTCCCAAGCCGGACAAGGCTGGCTGATGCAGGAGGACATCATGCCCAGCAACGACTTGATGGACCGAACCGTCGCCAACCGATGACAAGCGATGTACTTTGCCTTGTATGGCTTTCACCCTCTCCTCTGAGGGCAACGCCAAACACGTCACTGTGTTGAGTCGAGCTCCTAGAAACAGCATGTCCTGAGATGGCGTCAAGCAAGATTTTGGATAGTGAGTACCCCACTCTGTCAGCAGACTTACTGTCTTCAATGAGTGTTTGCCTGCTAGAGCGTGTGAGCGGGAGCGCACCGGCCAGTCTCGTCCAGGTAGGGGTATACGTGGATGCCTTGTAGACAAAGATGTGCCACCACGGGTCCAGGCACTTCGTAGTAAAAACCCTTGGGCTGATTTCAGGCCGATGGGTAGAGCCTTGAACTGGTAATGCTGACCTTGAACCACGAATCGTAGGAACATTTCACCAGCATGGGGTCTGGCATGGATTCACATGCTCATGAATATTCCCCGTCGTCAGGCTGGGAATCCTCGGTAAAGAAAATATCAGTATCAGTTTTGTTTCTCATCTGTCTTTCTTAGTAGTAACCAATCACAGGTCTTTTGGTCATACTGCCCCCAGCCAATGACTGCCCACTCCCTAAGCCCCTCCCCTGGCAGCCATCCTCAGATTTTTACCGCACTTTCAAGTGTTGGGAGTTCTCGTGCCATTGCTCTCGAGCTTTTACTGAGTTTAATCTAATTTTTTCGGTCAATCGAGCCTCAAGCTCCATAGTTTCTACTTCCGATCAACGGGGATCCGTTTCGGAATTTTCTACGCCCCTCAAGGGCAAAGTTTTGTCGAGTTACGCTTCTTGGAGGATTCCAGAAGATCTGAGGCCTACCTCGCGGACATGGCCCAGGACAAGGGAAGCTCGACACCCGGATCCAAGCTGTTCAGGAACTGCCCTGGATGCGGATTACAGAATGTTTTCAAGGAGGATGAGCATTCGAGATGTCTCTACTGCCTTCACGAAGACAAAACTCACGTGGAAAAGGACTGTGTGTTTTGCAAGAACTTGTCGAACGGACTATGAGGGATCGTCTGATCCACCTCGCCAGCTGGCTAGAGAAGGGCCCTGCAGATGAGAAGAAGAAGAAGTAGTCCGAGCGGTCTTCTAAGTCCTGTGAGGGCGCCCCGACGACGGTGGCCCAACAGAAGGCAAAGCACTGCGAGTACGCGGACACTGGGAGCGCCGAAGGGTCAGGCTCCTCAGCTGCCAGGCAGGGCGCATTCTCACCGACCATGAGCCAACGCTCTGGCTCGGGGAAGAGAAAATCTGAGAACCCGGGTAAGCTTCGGGAGAGGCCCCGGTCGATCTTGAAGGAATCAGCCGAGTGGGAGTGAGGCGGTGACCCCTCCCCCCCAGGTGAAGGCCTCAAGCGCCCCCAAGGTGGTGAAGGCCTTGATTCACCTGGCTAAGGCCTCTATCGAGGGAGTCGCGGCGGTCCTGGCGAAACCTGTGGAGGCTACCCCAGTGGAGGCGACCTCGGGGCCCAGAGGTCCCCTCCACCACGGAGGGAATCCTCTTTTCAGCCCATCGATAAGACCCCTGTTAAGTCCCGGGTGGAAAAAGAGTGGGGGGGGCCGGGGCCGTTACGGACACGGATACAGCCTCTGAGGAGGAACTGGTTGAAGTCGTGAAGAGCCTCAACAAGAGATTCGAGGAGGTCTGGTTCCACGGGAGGAACCCCGAGGAGGTGGACGAAGAGAGCGACGGTGGCGCCGACGAGGCTCCCATGGAGGAGGAGCAACCATTGCGCCCGTCACAGCCAGTGCCCGAGCATCAGGACAATTCAGTGGCTATTTTGATGGCAATCCAACCCTTATGCACGGAGATGAGGACGAGGTTGCCTCTAACCCCAACGGATGAACCAGCAGAACCGGGCCTGTCGGGAAGCCCTCCAAACAAGCGGAGGAGAGTTCATCCCCCCGCCTTTCCAGCCCTTGCGGCCCGCTCAGCCTTCATCTCCTTCCCCTGATCCTAGGGATGACACAGGAACAGATACGGCCACGACGAGGACGGATGACGACGGTGGTGACGACGGGATGGGCCTTCCATCACCACTCCCTCTGGCCACACCGCCCGACGAAATTGGCTCATTCCACACCATGATTGCCAGGGCATCTGAGCTTTTCCAGCTCTGCCCCGAATAACAGAAGAAGGAAGGCGCGAGGCCAAGAGGAAGACGGTCCTCGCGGTGCCGTTGATTGACGATATCTGGGACGAGGCACTTGCTCTCCTGAAGAACCCGTCCACGACGCCTGCCAAGGGGGATCGGTACGAGAAGTATCGGGTCCCCGATTCCACCCCTTTGTGCCTTAGGGCACAGCCGACCCCAGATTCGGTCGCCTCAGCGGCGGCCAAGAAGAAAGTGGCGGGGGCGACAGCTTCAACTTCAACCTCCCCGCCTGATGGTGAGGGAAAGAAACTGGACTCCATGGGACAAGTCATCTTGTCTGCGGCGACGACAATTAAGGCGCCCAACGCCCTAGCGATTGTGTCCTCTACGACAGGGAGCTGTGGTACAAGATCGCTCCCCTGCTGGACTTCCTACCGGACTACAAGAGGGCAGAGGCTCTGGAGATCCTGCAGGAAGGTGAGGTGGCGTCGGACCCCGCCATAATGGTGGCCATGGGCATCGCTGACACCGGGTTCCGCCAGTTGGGCAACAGCGTTTGCCTTCGACGGCGGGGATGGCTCAAGGCAACAGATTTCTGCCAGGACGTGCAAACCAGAGTTTTGGACATGCCCTTCGACGGGAACAACCTGTTTGGAAAAACAGTGGATGAGTCACTTCAGGCCATAAAGACCAACAGAGACGGCTCGGGCCTTGGGAGTTTTGCAGCAACGACGGCCGCCCTTTCGTAACGCCGGAGGCAGACACGATGCCTCCAAGGGATCCGGCGGCGGCTCCTCGACGTACCGCCAAGCCTACAGAGGACTTGGCAAGTCAGGAGGATCTCGTCGCCAAGGAGGCCAGGGCAGCAAGGCCGCCGCCAAGCAGGACTGAACCGGCCGTAGCGTTGGGCCCCCACCTGAGCACCCCGGTGGGAGGCCGGCTGGCGAAGTTTGTCAGCGTGTGGGAGTCCATCTCCACCGACCGTTGGGTGCTGGATGCCCTGGCCCACTAGCGCGCACTCGAATTTCTAAAGAAGTGCCCCCTCATTCCTCCCGTGGCCAGGAAGGAAAATCACGTCCCTCAACTGCTGTTAGAAGAAAGGGCGATGCTCAAGAAAGGTGCCATCAAGCTCGTCTCAAAGAGGCTCCAGGGTTCCGGAGTATACTCAAGGTACTTCCTCATCAGAAAGAAGACATGCGCTCGGCGCCCCATCCTGGACCTGCGTCGGTTAAACAAATACATCAAGGCCCAAAAGTTCAGGATTGTCACCCTCCAGCACGTGCTGGGACAGCTGAAGGAAGGCTATTTCCTCTCGTCGCTGGGCTTGGAGGATGCTTACTTCCACATCCCCATTCTAAAAGGACACCAAAAGTTTCTCAGATTCGTAGTCCAAGGGCGGCACTACCAATTCAAGGCCCTGCCATTCGTATTGAAGTCGGCGCCCAGGGTTTTTACCAAGTGCCTAGCACCAGTGGCGGCGCAGCTGCGGGGGATCCACGTTTACCCCTCCCTGGACGATTGGCTCATCCATGCAAGGACAAGAGAACTCGCTGTCAAACACACAGCGAAGACCGTCCAACTGCTCACGGATCTGGGATTCTCCATCAACTACTTGAAATCCCGCTTGGTTCCGTCGCAGGTCGCACTGTTTCTGGGAGCCAAGCTTGATACAGTGGCACGATTGGCTTCTCCGTCGGAGGAGAGGACGCAGGCCATCTTGGACAAGGTGCAGCGCCTGCTGGCTATGGATGTGGCCAGGATGAGATCCATCAAGTCCCTGCTCGGAATGATGTCCTCATGCATCTTCCTGGTGCGCCTGTGCAGGCTACGGAAGCGTCCTCTACAAGAGTTCCTCAACACCCGTTGGATACAAGCGACGAGCAGCTTCGAAGACAGGATCCCGCTCAACGAGGCTTTCCGCCAAGCGATTCGATGGTGGGGCACCTGTGCGCATCTCGCGGCGGGCAAGGACTTTCGGACCCTGGCACATCAGAAGACTGTGATGACGGACGCCTCCCTGGAGGGATGGGGAGCGCACACCAGAGATCTCCACGCAAGAGGCCTTTGGCTCCCGGAGGAGAGGTCACTCCACACCAACATCCTGGAGCTCCGAGCCGTGTTCTGAGCCCTCGGACAGTTCCTTCCGTCCCTCAAGGGCAAGGTGGTAAGGGTCTTCACCGACAACACCACCACGAAGTTCTACATCCGGAAGCAGGGCGGCACCAGATCCCCAGCCCTATCCAAGGAGGCCCAGGCTCTGTGGCACTGGGCCGTCGCCCAGGGGATGTTTCTGGTGCCCTTCCATCTGGCAGGAATAAAGAACACCATCGCCGACTCACTCAGCAGGGAGCTGCACTCGTGCCACGAGTGGGAGCTGCGCCAGGATCAAGCGGATCGACTCTTCCAACGATGGGGCAAACCCCAGATCGATCTGTTTGCGACGGCAACAAACTCCAAGTGCCAGAGGTTCGCCAGCAGGTTTCCCCAGCCAAGGAACATGGGTGATGCTTTCTCGTTCCGCTGGGATGGCCTGTTCCTGCATGCGTTCCCCCCGTTGCTACTGCGACTCGTCAACCAACTCAAGAGGTCCCGGTGCAGGATGATCCTCGTTGCACCGACGTGGCCGAGACAGATCTGGTTCCCGGACCTTCTGGATTTGTCAGCGTCACCCTCCCCCCCACCCCCCCAGTCAAACTATCGACAGATGCAGATCTTCTCTCCAGAGAAGGAGGCGCCATACTCCATCACGACCCGGGGTCGCTGAACTTGCAGGCCTGGCTCCTGCGGCACTAGAGTTTGGAGGGCACGATATCCCAGCGGACTGCAAGGAGGTGCTTGCAAAGGCCAGGACTTCCTCAACTCTCAAGTGCTATGGACTCAAATGGAAGAGGTTCTCTGTCTTGTGCCGTGCACAGAAGATTAACCCTCTGCGAGTTACGGCCCCTCAAGTGCTGCCGTACCTGCTGTCGCTGGCCAAGGCGGGGCTGGCTCATGCCTCCATCAAAATACATCTAGCGGCGATCTCCCGCTACACCAGAACTACGGGACGATCATCTCTGTGGTCTCATCGCCTGGTGAAGGAATTTATGAAGGGACTGTTCCGTTCATTCCCGCCGGTGAAGGCTCCGGCCCCGGCATGGGAGCTCAACGTGGTGCTGACCAGGCTCATGGGGGCGCCTTTCGAGCCTCTGCATTCGGCACCATTGAAGTTCCTGTCGTGGAAAACAGCATTTCTTGTGGCCATCACCTCCGCACGACGAGTGGGAGAGATCCAGGCCCTATCCTGCAAGCTTCCATACTTGACTTTTCACGAGGCGAGGGTGGTGCTGAGGACGCACCCCTCCTTCATGCCCAAGGTGCCGTCGGACTTCCATCTCAACGAACCCTTGGTGTTACCAGTTTTCTTCCCGTCGCCAGCAGAGAGGACTTTGCACTCGCTGGATGTAGCTAGAGCGCTGAAGTTCTACGTGGACCGCACAAAGAGTTTCCGGAAGTCATCACAACTGTTTGTGAACTTTGGACCTGTGAACCAATGGAAGGCCTTCTCGAAGGCTTCCATTTCCATATGGCTCTCCGGCTTCATCATGCACTGTCACCGGTTGGCAAACCGACCGTTGCCCGGCCGTCCGAGAACCCATTCGACTAGAGCGATCGCTGCTACCACGGCGTTCCTATCTGGTGTGCCCCTGCTGGACATCTGCACGGCTGCTATGTGGAGGTCGATGCACACCTTCACAAGATTCTACTGCATCGACCGGGATTCCAGGGAGGAGTCCAGAGACGGCCAAGCAGTGCTGCGCAACCTGTTCGCCTGAAGGTGGGCCTGGTGAGGAGGTAAGAGATGCTTAATGTTGAGTTGTTGTAATGCTTAATGTTGAGCCTTGCCACCTCCCGTGGTTGTGCATGTGTGTACTGCTATGTATTTGTATATTCATGAGCATGTGAATCCATGCCAGACTCCATGCTGGAGAAGGAACAAGTTGCTTACCTGTAACTGTTGTTCTCCAGCATGGGTCTGGCATGGATTCACATGCGAACCCTCCCTCCTTCCCCTCTGCGGCTCTTCACTTGGTCCTACTGCCACTTTACCTGCTACCAAATCTGAGGATGGCTGCCAGGGGAGGGGCTTAGGGAGTGGGCCGTCATTGGCTGGGCGCAGTATGACCCAGAGACCAGTGATTGGTTACTACTAAGAAAGACAGATCAGAAACGAAACTGATACTGATTTTTTCTTTACCAAGGATTCCCAGCCTGATGACGGGGAATATTCATGAGCATGTGAATCCATGCCAGACCCATGCTGGAGAACAACAGTTACAGGTAAGTATATTGTTCCTTGGTGTTTCTTGTGAATGGGGATGTGGAAGTAGGCGTCCTCCAGATCCGACGACGTCAGAAAATGTCCTTGCTCCAGCTTGCCGAGCACGTGTTTCAATGTGACCATCCAGAACTTTTGGGACTTCAAGTACTTGTTGAGACGACAAAGATCTAGGATCGGTCTCCACCCCAGTTTTCTTTCGAACCAGAAAGTATCTGGAGTATACTCAGGAGCCCTGGAGGCTCTGGGTGACAGGTTCTATTGCCCACAGCTGTAACATGGGCCGCACCTCTTGCGGAAGCTGCATTCCGTATTGCTCTTGTCACTGAATCAGCAGAATACAAGGACACCTGTGTTGGAACTCCAAGGTGTGCCCCTGTCGAGAGTATCCAGCACCCATCTGTCCATGGTAATCTTTTCCTACGTGCTGATTAACTTTGCCAGCCAGCCTCCCACCGGGGTGCATGAGTGAGGGCCCAAGGCCAGTGCCTCCTTGTGGGTCGGATCTCTGCCCTGCGGGCGGCGCCGCCACTGTCTTTATGCTGCCTTGAGAGTGACCCCTGTATGCTTCCTGAGACAAGGAGCATGGTGGCTGCCGGTACGGGGTATTATATCCCTTGGAGGATCCTCTTCCTGGTTTTCCCCTGGAAGAGTGAAAGGATGCCCGTCTTTGCTGCTGCAACGTTCCTAGGGAGCGTCCCATCTCCATGTCAGACTGCCTTTCCAAAGAGGTTCTCCCCATCGAAAGGCATATATACAGCACCTTAGCTTGAACGTCCTGGCGGAGGTTTGTCGCCTTGAAACAACCCTGACGACGCAGGGACACCCCTTTCCCCATCTGGCATAAACCTGTGTGTGCGATGTCCCCCCCCAACCCCCCGCGACCGTGATGGCGCGATCCGAGGCCGCCTCCTCATCTTGAAAGAGCTCTAGCGCCTCAACCTTCTTGTCTTCGGGCAGGAAGTCCAGAATAGGACCCAACTTAAACCATAGTTCCCGGTCATATCAGGACAAAATGGCTAGGGCATTAGCTGCCTTGATGGTCGAGGCTGCTGTATAAATTATCCTCTTGCCCATTGCATTCAGCTTCTTTCCCTCCTGGTCTGGAGGTACCATGGCCGCCGATGACGGGTTCGCCGAAAGCTTACTGACTGCAGCCGAGTCCAAAGAATCGGGCAAGGGCTGAGACCGTACCACTCTCTCTCCTTCTCAGGAGGTTATTGGGTCTGCATTCGCCGGGTCCTTCCCTGACCCCGGAGTGGCTGCCACCTTCATTGCATCTACAGCCGTATCTCGCCTGAGGGGTAATTACAGCCGTTGAGTGCCTGCCACTTCCTATGAGGCCCCACTCTGCTTCAGCGCTATCGTACCGGTCTTCGTTGACAATGAGCTTGTCGCTGCTTTCATTGATGGTGCCGACGTCGACTCTGTTGACCTGGCATGCTGCGAGGGCTTAGCCAGCTTCGACGAGTCCTCCACGGACTTTTCCTTCGTCGGCCTATCTGCGGACACACATGGGTTTGCAGACTTTCTTTTTGAAGAGGACCCTTTCGATGGAAGGCTCACCATGATAGCCGATGTTGATGGCGATCGTCTTTTGCCAGACTCAGGACCTGCATCAGCGGTGAACCCAGCGGCGCTAGCGGCTTGGAGCTTTGCCTTCTCTTGGACCCCTGCGAGTGGGGCGTCCTCAAAGGATCTCGCCCTCCTCCCAGAGGAAGTTCGCTCCTCGGACTGGCCGGTCCTAGATGAGGGTTAGGGAGCTTAGGGGTGGAGCTTTGGGAGAGCATTGTTATTGGATGGGGTCAATATGACCCAGAGGAAAGTGACTGGTTTAGAGAAGAAATACAGTTTTAAAGTGAAAGTGAAACATTTTTCTTTTACCAAGGATTCCTAGCCTAATGACAGGGAATATTACATGAGCATGTGAATCCATGCCAGACCCATGTTGGAGAACCATAGTTACAGGTAAGTTGATTGCAAAACAATGCTTACTAAAATCCTGGAAAACAAGTAACTCTCTCACGAGGGCCGAGTGGCTACGCGACTGTTAGGTAGATTTTGCTTCTTGAGTAAATTTTCCGCACTTTGCGAATCACAGAGCATTTTTGCTGGACCATTGGATCTTTGGACTGATTCTCCTGAGTGAGTGAGAACCTTTTTCCACACTCTCATTCTGTTACTCTAACTCTGGGGCGTCCCTTTTGACCTCTTATTGTTACTTTTTAATGGAGTTATGCTCTGCTCCATGTTTTCTAGAATCTACATTTTACTATTGCAGCACTCAGCATTTTCTGTGCAGTGTTGCTGGAAGCTCTTTGAGTTTTCCTTTTTATTTTACCTGTGTTAACCAGGGCAGGGGGGACACCGTTTTGTCCCACCTGTATTTTATTTTGTGAGATCAGCACACCCCACCTTATGTGGAGTGCTTGGGGCAAATACTGTCTCCCTTTTCTCACAGTTATAGCAACGTTTAGTTACTGTTACAAGTTATGCTATGGCATTTATAACACCCCTGTACACAAGAGTTTCTTGTGTACAGGTGAGTTCATCTGACAGGCTGGTGACAGTGTACCTTTTTGCATGAATTCTTTTGGACTTTTGTCGCAGGCTGCATGATCAGGTGTGTCAAGGGACACGGGTCACCATTTGCCTAAAATGGTGGCTGTACTTTTCTAAGCTCTGTTTGTGATGACTTGTTCCAACTTGAGCCGCCTTATACCTGCCTGGGTGGAGGAGGTCCTGATGGGTCTTTTGTCTTTGCCGGGTTTCCCTTGGAAAGGCCGCCATGGCTCTCAGGGCCTGAAAGGACAGGGAGTGGGGGAGGTGACCAGAACTCCCCTGGTCTTTTGTCCTGCAGTGTGCCTGCCTGGAACTAGTTTGTGCTGAGAGGCTGGCTGTCCCCATTGGACAGCCATCCCCCCAAGTTTGAATGTATACATGTCTGGTGATTGCTCAGCCAGTTTTCCTGCATAAAAGACAAGGGTCCTGGAGCAGAAACTGAGTCGACCACTGGAGCTGAAGATCCGAAGGACGTCCGCAGCCACCTCCAGCGACCACCAGAGCAGTCTGAGTAACCACTGATGTCCCGACATCAACTTCTGAGTGACGGGGAAGCCCTGATGCAGACTACTTCCTCCATTGGATTGGTGGGCCTAGCCAGTCCCAAGACCAACTATAATTTGAGCCATCCCTGGAAGAGCTGTGACCTCCACGGCCTGCAATTCACCAATACCTGTGTTACTACGCTGCATCGCTTTGCATTGTCTCCTGAAGCACGGTTTTGCCTGGATTTCTGTGGCCTGCAGTGTCCTGATCAGCTCCCAAAGTCTCCTCACCTGAGACAAGGACCAAGATACCCAGAAGAGTCTATCGCTGTGATGACAACCAAGCCTGATAAAGGCGCCAACAAGCCAGAACCATAAAGATCCTTAGCTGGTCATCTGTCACCAAAACAGAGAAACCTGTGACAGGGTCTGCTGTCGCCTCACCTCTGAAACTGTGCTGAAGCAACTGCTTCTTCACTTGAAGGTACTGTCATGCTCCTGGTTCAACTTACCTGGAGTCTGCTTGCTTGATCCTGGGGGCTGCAGATAGCCTGTACGTCACACCTCACCAGACCCCAATAGTTACATTGGGGTGGACAACCCATTGTACTCTAATCTTGCCTCAGGACATTGCTCCTTGGGGCAATCCTTCAAGGAAACATCCTAATTTCCTTGACTTGTGAAACCTCTAACTTTTACCTACCTGCAAACCAAGAAGAGATCCTGTTGAACTCTGTCTCAACCTTGTAATGGTTTCCCACCTTTTCTGCTCAACCCCTGGTCACTGATGGCCCAGTGGCTGCTCTGAACTTTGTGAGGCTCTGATAAGATGGGGTTAAACTATTTAACATTGGCTGGAACAAAGTTACTGAAAGTTAGAAGAGTTTGCAAAAGTTTGTATGTGTTTCAGATTGTTGTACTAATGTGACTACAACTGTGGTTTACCATTCCAGGATTATTGCAAGTGTTCTTCTATTGTTTTACAGTGTTATAGAACTTACTCTACTTGAAAGTTACTTCAGTGTGCCTTAGGTGTATATAATAAAAAGGGGTTTCTGATGCTTGTGAATCTGCTTAGAATCACATGCTGTGAATATGATCCGACATCTAGTGGTAATCGCGGAGTATTGCAGCTTTTTTCAAATATCAAAAAGGGATGTCGAGATGGGCATGACTAACACTATTCCTAACGTGATGCGTAGTGTACCCAAAATCCTTTACGCATAGAGTTCTCCCAGATTGAGGAACTGTTTCTACTGACTATTCTCTTAAGAATGCCTTTTCCTTGGCCCTCTTCCTCCTCCATCTGGCAGCTTTTTCCCTCCGTTATTGAGCGAACTCCTTTGAAATTTTGCCCGTTGTGTAATGGTAAATTCCCTTGGAAGGACACTCGGACTGTGCAATCAGTGCCTCCCTCGTGACAACGACGAGCGGCGTTGCAAGGCCTCTAAGCTCTTTGGCCAAAGACACTTAAGGACATGCGCACTAAGCAGCCTACGCCATGCAGGCCGAGAGTCACTCTCCCGCCGGCACCGTCTGCACGGACGAGGAATCTGTAAACGGCCACTATTCCGGTTCGCATACCATAGATGTAACGGTGGAATCTACTGGTTCCTGCTTGTCTGTCCCCGGCCCCTATAATCATTTTGCTGGCATTGCGATGGGGAGTTCACACCCTGGCAACAGACACCCATTATTCCCATAAAACCAAACGCACAACCCCTCGGCCTCGCTCGCTGGATTTGTTGAAGTAGCCATCGACTCCCATAGATCCATCAAAAAGTTCGGGGCTTACTGAACCTCGCGGTTCAGGGCCCGCTGTGCCCACGCCATCTGGGGCGTCAGGGGTACCGTGGTGCCCATGCCATCTCGGATAGCGCAAGGCCCTAAGGATTCATCCTTAATGGGCGCCTCACATAAAACTTTGGCGCATGTTGCGGTAGCATCGAAAAACATACCGAAATGTGCCTGTCTTCATAAAACTCTTCCAAAGCTTGGGGAAAAGCTTTCCCAGGCCCATTCTCATGGTTCCAGCCTTACAAAGGCCTCCCCCTTACCTGAGGGATATTATCAAGCCTCTCCCCTTCTGTCCCAGGCCCTACAGCAGGATCCTACTTCAGCTGTTCCATCTTTCCCGCCCATTGATGATTCCTATTCTTCTCCAGGATGAGGTCTAGCATGGATTCACATGCTCATGAATATTCCGTCGTCAGGCTGGGAATCCTCAGTAAAAAAAACACTTTCGTTTTAGCTAGAAAACTGTATTTCTCCTCTAAACCAATCACTGTACTCTGGCCATACTCCTACGTCCCGTCCCCTTTCCTCCATACTGTTTGCATGTCCCCTCGCTAGGGACGGGAGACAGAACCTTTTTCACCAGAAAAAATCTTCTTCCCCTTTAAATTTAGAGGTGCAGCCCTGGGAGAACAGACCGCTTTCACCAGCGCTCTTGGGTTTGGCTTCGGCCTTGTAATTCCACATGCTCTTCCCCGGATGCTGTCTTTTTGTCTTCTGTCTTCATTCAGGTACTCTGTCCTCTGGCGCCACGCTCCTCCCCGGCGCATGTCGGCGTCCTTGGGCTTCAGCAGCTGTCCAGCCTGCGACGGGCTCTTCCCCACGTCCGACCCCCACGCACTTTTCCTCCGCTGCCTTAGCCCCGACCACAGCTGGGACTTATGTACCGCGTGCGATGTGCTTACCCTGCATGCTCTGAAGAACCGTTTAGCTCGGTGGAGAGAGCTCTTCGAACGATCACCTCCAGATGACTTGAAGAACTTCATCAGACAGAAGTCGCTGCCTAAGGAAGGACCTCTCTTTTCATCGGCACCCCGCAAGGGTGACTCCTTTCCGAGGAAACGTCAGAGCGGGAGGGACCGTCCAGGTTCTAACACCAGCACAGGTACTGGGGCTCTGTCAGCTACCGGCCGCCAGGCCGAGGGTTCACTGGATCCTACCGGTGAGGTCGATGAGGGACCGCAAAGTTCTTTTACGGGGTCTTGACCCAAGGGGCTACGGCCTACTACCGGACAAATGTCTCGGGGTGCCTGTATGCACTACCGGCGACACAGCCATGGGCAGGACGCCTACCAGGCCCCGGCCTGAGGTGCAGAGTAGGCCTCATACTCGCCAAGAGTCCTGGAGGAGGCTGGGCCCGACGCAGCAAGCACCACGGCACAGGGAAGTGGCATGCAGCCCGAAAAGATGGCTGCTGTGCCAGACAAGATGGCCGCTCGTCCAGCGCCACCACCCTTCACGGAGAAGGTGGAAAAACGAGTTTCCCCAGGTACGTGGCCTACAGTATATCCTTCAACATCGCAGGGCAGATACACCCAGCAGAGAGGGCAGAGTACGCCCAGGCTAACCTTGACATCATTCCAGGTGCTTGGAGTGATGCTACTAGGAGCCAGTACAAAAGCAAGTCGTTTAAGTTTTGCCACTGGGCTAAGTCTAAGGAGGTTGATCCTCTTACTTGCTCATTGGACGATATGCTATCTTTTTCGGCACACCTTGCACACTCAGAGGTGCGAATAGACACATACCACACCTATCGGGTGGCTATCGGAGCCTACTGGAACTCAGAGGAAGTATTCTCATTTGCCAATCCGGTGGTTAAAAGACAACTGACGGGCCTCCCAGGCTCTACCCGCCCATCAAGAAGCCACACCCCGTGTGGGACCTCAACATAGTGTTGGGCGCCTTGGCGCATAAACCCTTTTAGCCAGTGGCGTCCGCGGACATCAGGCTGGTCACCATTAAGACAGCCCTCTTGGTGGGTCTTACGTCTGCCCGTCGTGTCAGGGAAATCCAAGCTCTGGTGGCTTTTTAGCCATACACTACCTTTCAAAGGGACAAGGTGGACCTCAGAATGCATCCTGCTTTCTTTCCGAAAAGTAGTCTGTGTTCCATCTAAATGAGGAGATTGTACTTCCGACTTTCTTTGCAGACCCCAAGGACCATGCTCAGAGGGTTCTGCACTGTCTAGATGTTCGGCGAGCGCTAAGGTTCTATCTGGACAGAACCAAAAGCTTCTGCAAATCTGAGGCTCTATTTTATCGCCTTTGGTGGATCAAGGCCAGGATATCAGGCTTCCAAGGCCTCAATCGCAAGGTGGATGGTTTCAGTTATTAAGGAGGCCTATGCAGCGCAGCACAAACCACTTCTGGAAAACATGCATGCCCACGCGGTCAGAGCCAAGGCTACAGCGGTCGCGTTCCCGAGACACATCCCGTGGCAGGTCATCGGTAGGGCGGCCACATGGACCACTCCCTCCGCTTTTTGAAAGCACTACTGTTTGGATGCCGGCTCCAGGTCGGATGCAGCATTGGGGCAGGCAGTATTAAGGAACTTGTTTTCTTAAGGAGGGTCACCCGCACCCTAGGGCTACATCCAGTTGTAATAGCCCATACTGTATGGAGTAAAGGGGACGGGACGTAGGAGTAATTATAAGTTACTCACCGTAGTGACTAACATACTCCTAGTCCATAGTCCCTTTTCTGCCATACGTCCCACCATCCTCCCCCTAATAGAAGTGGTGTCATTAGGCAATGGTTATATTGTCGATGCGTCAACAGGGTTTGAGGAGTGGCATGGTGGGCGGAGACAGGGGAGCGTGTGCTCTCAGAACCACGCCCCTCTCGCCTCTAAATTTAAAGGGGAAGATGATTTTTTCTGGTGAAAAGGGTTCCGTCTCCCGTCCCTAGCGAGGGGGCGCACATACAGTATGGAGGAAAGGGGACTATGGACTAGGAGTACGTTAGTCACTATGATGGGTGAGTAACTTATAATTACTGCCCCCATCCAATGACAGTCCTCTCTCTAAACTCCATCTTCAGATTTTTACTGCATGCTTCAGTGTTGGGAGTCCTTCCTGGTCTCAGAGCTATTTTTCATTTTTGGCTACCGGAGAAGAGGGAGCTCCACATCAATGTCCTGGAGCTGCAGACAGTGTTCTGGGCCCTCAAGTCGTTCCTTCCATCCCTCAAGGGCAAGGTGGTGAAGGTCTTCACGGAACACCAGGAAGCCGGGGGCGGGGGGGTAACAGATCCCCAGTACTCTCCAAAGTGGCGCAAGACTTCTGAAACTGGGCCGTCGCCCAGGAGATGTTCCTCATTCCGTTTCACCTGCGCTCTTGCCACTAGTGGGAATTTCGACAGGATCAAGTGGACAGCCTCTTCCTCAGGTGGGGCAGACCCCAGTTCGATCTGCTTGCAACAGCGACGAATTCCAAATGCCAGATATTGGCCAGCAGATTCCACCAGCCAGGGAGCATGGGGGACGCGTTTTCCTTCCAGTGGCAGGGCCTGTTTCTGTACGTGTTCCCTCCGTTGCCTCTTCTGCTACGAGTCATCAGTCAACTCAAACGGGGCCGATGCAGGATGATCCTCGTCGGCCCGACATGGCCGAGGCAGATTTGGTACCTGGATCGTCTTTGCCTGTCGACGTTGTCCCCTGCTGTAAAAGCTGCTGGTGGTCGCAGATCTGCTTGCCAGAGAAGGAGGCGCAATCCTACATCACGACCCAGGATCGCTGAACCTGAAGGCTTGGCTCCTGCAGCCTTAGAGTTCGGAGGGTTCAAGCTTCCAGGGAACTGCAGGGATGTCCTTGCCAGAGAGTTGTCGACCCTGAAGTGCTTCGGGGACAAGTGGAAGTGTTTCGCAACGTGGTGCCGGACGCAGCAGATCAACCCTCTGGCGGTCATGGCCCCCGCAGATTCTCCCGTAATTGTCCTCGGCCAAGGCGGTGCTGGCGCACGCCTCCATCAAGGTGCATCTAGCGGCTATTTTCCTGCTACACCAGTTCTCCGGGACGGTCTACCTCTTTGGTCCCACCGCCCATCAAGGAGCTCCTCAAAGGACTGTTTCAATCATTCCAGCCGGTGAAGGCGCCTGCCCCGGAACTCAATATGGTGTTGACAAGGCTCATGGGGGGGCCCCCTTCGAGCCTATGCATCAGGTCCCTCTCGTTCCTATCGTGGAAAACGGCTTTCCTCGTGGCCATCACTTCTGCCAGGAGGGTAGGTGAGATCCAGGCCCTATCCTGCAAACAGACATCTCTGACTTTTCACAACACAAGGGTAGTGCTGCGGACGCACCCCTCCTCCATGCCGAAGGTTCTGTCAGAATTCCACCTCAACAAGCCTTTGTTGCCGGTGTTCTTTCTGAAACCTTTTTCGCCGGCTTGAAGGACTTTGAACTCGCTGGATGTGGCTCGTGCTCTGACGTTCTAGGTGGCACGTACCAAGAGTTTCCGGAAGACGTCTCAACTTTTTGTGAACTTTAGTCCTGTGAACCATGGGAAGGCCCTGTCCAAGGCTTCCATCCCCAGGTGGCTCTCCGGCTGTATCTCACACTATCACCGGTTGGCAAACCGACCGCTGCCCTGCTAGCCAAGAGCCCATTCCACCAGAGCGATCGATGCGACGACGGCGTTCCTGTCTGGTGTGCTCCTGCTGGACATCGGCAGGGCTGCTACGTGGAGGTCCACGCACACCTTCACAAGATTCTACTGTGTCAACGGGGATTCCAGAGGGGAGTACAGGGTCAGCCAAGCAGTGCTACGCAACCTGTTCACTTGGGCGAGTTTGTTCCGGAGGTAAGAGTAATTGCTTCTGTTGAGCCTTGCCACCTCCCATGGTTGTGTAATGTTGTACTGCTATGTATTCCTTATTCATGAGCATGTGAATCATGCCAGACCCCATGCTGGAGAAGAAACAAGTTACTTAGCTGTAACTATTGTTCTCCAGCATGGGTCTGGCATGGATTCACATGCGAACCCTCCCTCCTGCCCCTCTGCGGCTCTTCTTGGTCATACTGCCGCTTTGCGTGCTACCAAATCTGAAGATGGCTGCCAGAGGAGGGGCTTAGGGAGCGGGCAGTCATTGGCTGGGGGCAGAATGACCCAGAGTTCAGTGATTGGTTTAGAGGAGAAAGACAGTTTGAAAGTGAAACTGTTTTTTCTTTTACTGAGGACTCCCGGCCTGACGGGGAATATTCATGAGCATGTGAATCCATGCCAGACCCCATGGTGGAGAACAATAGTTACAGGTGAGTAACTTGTTCCTTATACTGAATGTAATTAATGAGTGGCCGGACAAATGGGTATATGGTTTGTGGGAGTGATCTCTGTGGTAATATCCGCCTTTGATTGACCCTACCTGGAAGTTGCCAGTTTCTCCTGATGAGATTGAGGAAATGATTCATCAAATTAGTTCTTCCAGGGCTCAACAAGCCATCCAATTTTCTATTCAAAGGCAACCTTCATATGTGGCTGAAATTCTGCTCTTTTTTAACAGATTTCCAAGACAGTTAGTTTTCCCTCACGTTGGTCAACTGTGCGTATAGTGCCAGTCTTTAGGGAGTAGATCAGACCTCAAGAACTACCAACCCATTGCAATCCAGGATGCAAACAGCAAGTTCTTTGCGGCCTTATTGTTGGAGCATCTAAAGGATTGGCAAACAGCGGTCAGTAGAATCTCCAAATGGCAGACGGGCTTCTGCAAATTCTTTGGGAACATCATTGAATGGCTTTGTACTGAATTGTACATTGAGTCAGGTATGACTGGCTAAATAAGACGCCATTATTTGTTGTTGCAAGTATTGATCTGTCTGCAGCGTTTGATATTGTAAACAAATCACTCCTCTGGGCCAAATTACATATATATGGAGAATTTGTTACGGCTCATTTCCGGTCCTCATGAAGGGTTTGAATGTGTGAATTAGTTTCAACCATCAAGGCTTGCTTCCCGCCGTATAGATACCTTGCAAGGGGTGAGACAGGGTTGCGTGTTAGCACCCTGCCTATTTAACGTGTACATGTCCGATGTGGGAGAATGTTTGTTGTCGTCGGGTTTGCAAGCCCCAAACATTGGAAATCTTGGTGATGTGGCTTGCTTAGCCAACGACTTCCTATTATCCGATTGTACTCAAAAGGGCTTGCAGGACTTGCACAATGCCTATTGCAACTTCACAAGGGTACATAGTCTGAAAGTTAATCAATCAAAGACCAAAGTCATTCATTGTACTATGCGGAAATGTGATCCTAGGTTTTGCTGGAGTCTGGAATTGGAGTCGATTGAGTTGGTTGATTTACTTATTTGGGCTTTCTCATTCAGAAAAAAAACCATAAAAGCAGCTTGTTAGAGAACAGCTTAAAATACGTATGACTGCTTTACTAAACCAGTTGCGTCTAATTAACTTTAAATATGGTAAATACTCACTGTATCATTTATTAAAGTTTTTGGAAGGGAAGATTGTTCCCAAAATTCTATATGGGATTGAGTTGACAGATTTCTGGATCTTGGATTATCTACCTGTCCTGGAGGGATAATTGTGGAGGAAGATTCTTCGGGTTCCTAATGTTGGGAAAGATTCCTCATTGCACCTTTCCTTCCATTTCTATGGACCCCCAAACTTTTTGGTTTAATTTTTGTATCAGACCTGTTCTTTTTACAGTGCAGTGAAGCCTTAAACTTTACTACACTGGCTTTTGCTCATCTGTTATGGGGAAACTGGCATGTCCCTCAGGCTGTCAGTACTGGGAAACATTGTTTCCCTTAGTCTAGTTACTTTGTTACTACTTTTAGTAACTTTTTGGTAGTTTTTATCATTGTACAATGCATTTTACAATGCAGTACAATGGGGTGCACTTGTCGTTTTGCCCTAGACTAATGGACGAGTTGGTGGCAGCAGTGACTTTTTGCCATGTGTTAGTACATTTCATTTTAGCCTTACAGCGTTTGGCTACTAACTGTGGTTTGTGGTCAAACATGGCCTTGCCACGAGATTTTTCGCTTGTCCTTTGGCCATAAATAAATCCAAATCGAAGTTCTTTTTGATTTCCTCTTGTAATAAGTTAAGATCAATTTCAATTTTCTTTGTTGTCTCGGAGCAGTTTCAATAATAAAAATAAGCCAATATCGGCTACATTTGTTGGCAATATAGCTCCACTTCAACTTAGAGTCGTTATTAGTACGAAAAAGTCTTCTCATTACCAACAATGAGGTTCTGTGGTAACGCCTGAATATTTAAAATATTCCAACATAATAACTACGTGCAGTTCTGTATGTATCAATCGTTTTCGAATTTGAAACTAGCATCAAGTGCACCCAAGATGGAGGAGGGAAAGACTGACCGCAGCAAGCGAATCCCTTTGTGTCGCCGTGCAACGTCGTCCTGTCCTGAGGGGGGCCCTGCATCGAGTTCTTTTTACAACTGGAGAACTGCTCGAACCTACAACCACTGGGAATCAAGGGCTGAGGCTGACCGTTGGAAAAGTGACCTTGGACCCTCTTCAACCGACCTGCCAAGTCCTGTGTAGAATCTGAATACGAGGGGTGAGTTATAGCGACACTTAACTGCTCCCCCAACTCCCTTTTAAAAGTTTGGATAACTTTTAGAAACTTTTAGATTACTTTGGCTTTGCCAGTGCTTGTTCACACAAGCACTCTGAAAGTTGCGAACACGTTTGTTAGCTAGTTTAACTTGTCCCCTGACACTTGGAACTGTTCACTGGACGCCGGAGACCCTACCTTCTTTTTTTCCTGTTTCACAAAACTGTACAGAGCTTTGCTGAACTTTTGGGCTACTCCCACAGTTGTCACTGTCACAATACCAGGTTGGGTTTCTATACATCTGTCCACCAGGGCAGAGTATAGAAAATCAGTCCTAACAAATTGGTGTACAGCGGTGGGATGACACTCCAATTAACAGTAGGTGTTTAGTGGGTGAGGTTCAGTATTGGGTACCTCAGTGTTGTACACTGGTGGAGTGTCTGGATAACACTTAAAGAGTACACTGTGATCTTTGACTGCCTTGTAGTTGACAGTCACCTACTAGACTTGATAATATGGAAACAATGACTTTCACTACTTTTAAGTTCTTCAAAAGTGGATCACTTGAAAAAGTGGTGTAGTGACAGAGATCTGACAGTCTCTGGCACTAAAGCTGAACTAATTGTAAACATTCTTGATTTTGAGAAGAGTAAGGGGGTACCTCCCCTAACTAATGGTACTGATAGTGGAGTTGCTGCCACTGCAGCTACTAATGTTGAGGCTGAGGAAGAGGGGGAATCCTCAGGACTATATTCTGTCACAACCTCAGAGGCTCAGGCAATTTTTGATTTAAAAAAAAAAAAGGCAGCAGCTCTGGCTCAAGGAGAAAAAGCTGGAGTTTACCTTGGCTAGGTTAGACATTGAAAGAATTGAGAGGTAGGACAGAGATCACCAGATGGAGCTTCACAAGGTTCTTCCAGAGGATCTTGGGATGGTTCTGGGTTCTCTTCACATCCAAGATTCCCAAAAGATCTGCTCAATGTGTATGATGAGAAGGATGATTTAATTGATTGGCTTGTAACTCGTATGCATGTGAAGTACAAGGAGTGTGTGATGCTGATAGGATTGCATGGTGCTCAGTAGACTGCCCCATTTTGGCTGCAGTGCCATTATGGAAATGTCAAAGACTGAGGGGCAAGATTTTCCAAACTTAAGCAAACTCTCATCTTAAAGTTTGGGAAAACTTCTGCCCGATACTTGAGGAAATCTAGAGAGTACAAGAAAGAAGACTGTATGACTTCTGTTACTTTTGTTACAGATTCTTTGAATAACGTGGGTGGCTGTGTAGACAGTTATTCGGTAACCATTTTTTAGGGCGTATTTAATTTGGTCATGCTTGAGCATATTTTTTCCTCTTGTTCCCCAGAGCTTAAGCAGCATTTGGCTGGCCCTTAGGAGTTAAATCCAAAAAGGTTAGCAATTGCTGCTGACTTATGGGTGGGTCTCACATAGTGTCCCATAAGGGTGAGCAGGAAGAGGGAAAGAAGCTGTTATGACAGGCTCTTGGTCATAGGGTTCACTCCAAAGGACACTCAGGATACTCAGGCCAGGTACTCTTAGTGGTTACTTTATTAGCTTCTTAGTTACAGGATCAGATAATTGAGAGATCAAGAGGATCAGGGATAATGAGCCCACTGGCTCCCACCACCCAGGCTCACATATTGTAACTGCCTGGGTTAGACCAATTCAACTCTAAACATTCTAACCTCACACTCACAGCCTACATTCTGATGATGACATCAATCCTGGCACAGCATACATTCAAACACAGGAGCCAACCCTAACAGAAGCATAAAGAGAAAGAGGTTGGGGAGTACAGATACAACGTTGTCCAATAAGGGCCAACAAAATGTTTAATAAAGGGAAGTCACAAGAGTCTGGTCATGGTAGTGGGACTACTCCTCCCAAGCATGAGTGGTTTCTCTAAGCCTCCCTGTGCCAAGACCCATTGGGACTTGGTAAACTTGTGGAGCAAGTGACCACTTGAAGTGGGGGCCACAGGTGTAAGGGTAAGACCTTTGGGTCCACTCTGCAAGTCTGGCCTTCAATCAATATGAGGAAGAAGATATTGCAGCGGTCTCCTTCCCTTTAGATTCCTTCCCCACAGGAGAAGAATCTGAAGTTAAACTAGATTCCTTGTAAACTAGTAGTGCTGGAGCACCTGCTCTCATCCCAGACCTGTCCCTTAGTCATAATTCATCTGAGCATAGTGTTCAGGTAGGTGTATGTACCTCTACTGTTATGAAACTGATGTAGATTCCACTGTGGTAAACCCACAGTTTCTTGCCAGAGACCCTGTGTGGGATACTCAGTTGGCTGGTGGGTCCTCTCTCCATGTTCCAGTAGCAGCAATAGCTGTGAATCGAGAAATTGTCAGGGCATCTGTCAATGTTAAGTGAGGGGCTCCTAGAAGGTGTCAGGCTGTCAGTAATGTGAAACATGGTTTCCCTTAGTTTAGTTACTTTGCTATTACATTTAGTAACCTTTTACCACTTGTGGTAGTTTTTATCATTGTACAATGCATCTTAGATTACAGTACAATGGGGTACACTTTGATTTGCCTTAGACTAACACTCAGAGGATTTTTGGTTACTCAAGGTGTGTAAAATGGATAAGCTGGTGGCAGCATTGACTTCTTAGCATTTTTGGTGCATTTCGTTTTAGCCTTCCCACCTTGCTGCGAACTGTGGCTTGTGGTCAAACAAGGCATGCCACGAGATTTTTCGCTTGTCCTTTGGCCATCTTGTCTTTTAGCCTTCTTCCTGGCCTAAGAGGCCAGGAAAATCCTTTTATGGACTTCCAATACCCAGCAAAGCAGAGGCTTTTGGCAGGCCTACTGGAGGGATATGTGTGTTTGCTGCCAGGAAGTGGGCTGGGACAGTCTGGTCCCAATCCATAAACTGGTGCCAGTGTGTCTGAGTTGTATGCATGAGTTTTGCCGCCAGTGGTCCTGATTGGACCACTACTGGGGTGGGTGTGTATGTGGGGCAGATCTGTCATTGGCTAGTGGGAGCTGCTGCTCTTACCTGGCCTTTAAGATAAGAGGACCCCTGCACCCACTCTGGAGAGATCCTGGAAGAAACTGAAGGAGCCAACACTACTGTCCAGCTACAAGAATTTCAAGGAGACTGTGGTCCCATTGGAAGAAAGCTTGGCAACCAACTTCTGCTGCTGCCATGGTTTAGCCCTGTTCTGTGGAAGATCTCCAGCAGTCCTGCGAAGGAGTTGCGACTCTTGGAGTGGGTGGAACATCCATTCTTGACATCGGCTCAATTGTCCTACGAAGATGTGCCCCAGAAACCGCCCTGTGGCTGATCGGTTCTGAGTTTGGACTATCGTGCTGCAGACGTCGCTGTTCCAAGGTGAAGCCTGGAACTTGGGGGATCTTCAACTTGTGCAACAAGACTTACCTCTGCGGAATGTTGTGGTCCTAGCATCAAGAGGTCCCGAGATAGGTGGCAAAGTCTGACCGAGGCAAGTGAATCCATTTGCTTTGCTGTGCATTGGTGGCCTTCGTCCGAAACTGCTTACCTGTGTTCAGTCCTGAGAGCGGACCTGCATCGAGTTCTTTTGCATTTCTTCACTGGAAGACCTTGCACAAGCAATAGTCCACCACTGGAGAACGGCTCGGACCTGCAACCCCTGGGACTCGAGAGCGTAGGCTGACGGATGGAAAAGCTACCTTGCACCCTCCTCAACCGACTGACTGTGAGTTACAGCGATAATTACCTGCTCCCCTAACTCCCTTTTAAAAGATTTGATAACTTTTAGAAACGTTTAGATTACTTGGGCATTGCCATTGCTTGTTCACACAAGCACTCTGAATGTTCAGAACACGTTTGTTATCTAGTTTAACTTGTTCCCTGACACTTGGAAATGTTCGCTGGACACCAGAGATCCTACCTTCATATTTTCCAGCTTCACAAAACGCCAGCACCAGTCTCAACACAGTGGCTTGCCTGGCATCCCCATCGGAGGAGAGACCAGCGGCCATTCAAGGGATGGTACGGCGACTGTCTTAGGCGAAGACGGTCACGGTTCGGGCCATCACATCTTTACTGGGCATGATATCGTCCTGCATCTACCTAGTCCGTCTCTGCAGGTTGCAGATGCGACCCCTACAGGAATTCTTGGATGCACGGTGGATACAACGGTCTGGGACTTTTGCGGACAAGATCCCCCTCAACGAAGAGTTTGGCGGGTGACAGAGTGGTGGGGGTACGCTCTCACATCGCCCAGGGGATGGGTTTTCAAACCCCACCATATTGGGAGACAGTCACCACGGATGCCTCTCTGGAAGGTTGGGGAGCTCAAACCGGACATCTAGACCCCAGAGGTCTGTGGCTTCTGGAGAAGGATTTGCACATCAACATCCTGCAGTTACGGGCAGTGTTCTGGGCCCACAAGTCTTCCCTTCTGTCTCTGAGAGGCAAGGTGGTGAGGACCTTCACGGACAACACCACCACCATGTTCTACATCAGGAAGCAAGGGGGCACTCGATCCAGCTCAGGACTTGTGGCATTGGGCCATCGGACAGGGGATGTTCCTCGTCACGTGCCAACTGGCAGGCGTCAAGAACTCCCTCAGCAGGGAGCTGTGTTCCTGCCACAAGTGGGAACTTTGTCAGGAACAGGTAGAGCGCCTGTTCCTCGAATGGGGCAGACCTCCGATCGATCTTTGCCATGGCGGCAAACTCAAAATGCCAGAAGTTTGCCAGCAGATTCCACCTACCGAGGAGCATGGGAGACTCATTCTCCTTCCTGTGGGAAGGTCTGTTTCTGTACGCCTTTCCCCCGTTCCTCTCCTGCTACTTGTGATCAACACACTCAAAGTGTCAGTGCAAGATGACACTCAAAGCCCCGCGTGGCCGAGGCATATTTGGTTTCTGAACCTACTCAGCATGTCGGTGTCGCCTCCAGTCAAGTTGCTGGTACTTCCGAATCTGAGGGAGGCGCAATCCATCATGCCCCAGCATCTCTGAACCTGAAGGCATTGCTGCTGCAGCCTTAGAGTTTGGAGATTGAGCTGCCAGCAGACTGCAGGAAGGTCCTTGCCAAAGCTAGGGTGTTGTCGTCGACTCTAAAGTGCTACGGCCATAAGTGGAAGCGTTTTGTTACGTGGTGCCAGTCGCAGAAGATTACCCCGCTGAGGGTCACGGCCCCACAGATTCTTCCATACTTGCTTTCCTTGGCAAAAGCTGGGCTGGCTCACACATACATGAAGGTACACCTGACGGCCATCTCACGCTACACCAGATACCCAGGAAGATTCTCGCTGTGGTCCCACAGACTTGTAAAGGAGCTTCTCAAGGGGCTTTTTCGATCTTTCCTTCCAGTAAAGGTGCCTGCCCCGGCATCGGAACTCAACGTGGTTCTGACAAGACTCATGGGGGCACCTTTCGAACCTATGTTTCAAGCCACACTCAAATTTGTCTCGTGGAAGAAGGCATTCCTTGTGGCCATCACCTCAGCCAGACGAGTGGCCAGGCCCTTTCCTGCAAGCAGCTGTATCTGACGTTTCATGAATCTAGGATGGTACTGCGTACGCACTCCACTTTCATGCCAAAGGTTCTGTTGGGATTCCACCTCAAGAAGCCTTTGGTGTTGCCTGTTTTCTTCCCAAACCCTTCATCACCAGTTGAGAGGACCTTGCATTCGCAGGACGTTGCTCGTGCCTTGAAGTTCTATGTGGCACTCACAAAGAGTTTTCGGAAGACTTCTCAATTGTTGGTGACCTTTGGACCTGTGAATCACGGGAAGGCCTTGTCAAAGGCTTCCATCTCAAGTTGGCTCTCCGGCTGCATCATGCACTGTCATCGGCAGGTGAACCGGGCCGTTCGAGAGCCCACTCCATCGGAGCGATCACTGCGACGACCACGTTCCTTTCTGGTGTGTCCCTGCTCGACATCTGCCAGGCTGCAACATGGAGGTCCACACATCCCTTCACAAAGTTCTACTGCGTCAAGAGATTTCAGGGAAGGAGTCCAGAGTTGGCCAGGCAGTGCTACGCAACCTGTTCGCTTGAGGCGAGTCTGTTCCAGGGGTAAGTGTTCATTGCTTCTGTTGAGCCTTGCCACCTCCTGTGGTTGTGTAATGTTGTACTGCTGTGTATTTGTTATTCATGAGCATGTGAATCCATGCCAGACGCCATGCTGGAGAAGGTTTAAATTACTTACCTGTAACTATTGTTCTCCATCATGGGTCTGGCATGGATTCACATGCGAATCCACCCTCCGGCCCCTCTGCAGCTGTTCTTGGTCATACTGCCACTTTGCGTACTAACCAAATCTGAAGATGGCTACCAGAGGCAGGATTTAGGGAGAGGACTGACATTGGATGGGGGCAGTATGACCCAAAGGACAGTGATTGGTTTAGAGGAGAAATGCAGTTTTAAAGTGAAAGTGAAATTGTTTTCTTGTACCGAGGATTCCCAGCCTGACAGGGGAATATTCATGAGCATGTGAATCCATGCCAGACCCATGCTGTAGAACAATAGTTACAGGTAAGTAACTTAAACCATATGTATCAAATTTTTAGTAGTGATTGATATTGCCGGTAAGTAGTCATTTTACACTGTTATTTGACCATAAATAAAAGTATTTTTATACCTGTTTGTCTAAGTGTGTTCCTTGACTATTTCACTATGTGCTCATTGTGGACCCCTTACAAGCTCACCACCTCTTGAGACTTGGCCTAGACCACTCGCCTTGCTACCTTGAACTTGTTTGTCTACGGCTCCCAGAGTTGTGCCTGTCACAATACTAGTTTGGCCTTCTATACATCTGTCCACCAGGCCAGAGTTTAGAAAAAAAGTCCTAACACCACAGTGTCCCTATTGCGGCCATTAGGTACGAGCACGGAATTTCATCCTTAAGAGCTAGGGCATGTTGGAGGTATCTTTGTTTGTATAGAAACATTATTTGCAATACTAAGAACTCCCTGATTCTTGATTTGAAAATTATTTTGGAAACTCTGGGGGACAGTTAAATTAATACCTTCTCATCCTTTTGTCTATCGCAACTTTTGCTGGTGGGGTTGACGGTGGCAAACCTTTTTGGTAACCCATGTGGAGTCAAGAGGCTGTTATACCTACATGATTGGTCAAACACTGTGGACTCTATGCATTCTTATCGATCACTGAGTCCCCTGATCTGGTAACATAAAATGTTGGGAATCCTAGCTCTGTATCTCTCAATTCATCCAGATAGGGAAGTAAGAAGAGGTGTCTTACTTTTCCGCTGCAATTTAACCTTAACTAAAGAAGTAATTATTCGATACAGGCTATTGGGCCCAGACCAAGGAGATTGTCGATTTTGTATGGGGCAACAGCATAAGGAGACATTAAGACACCTTCGAACAACATGTATTGCGATTCAGGGGAAAAGGTGGAACTGTTTTAAAAAAAATATGGGGATTTGGTCTCTGCAGGCGATGAGAAATGATGTGGCAATATTGCCTGTCAGGCATAACTACGGCAATAGTACTGGCAGTAACTTGTTTTTTGGATTCCTTGAAATTGGAAGAGGTCCAGCCTCATCACATTGCACTTTTACCTAGTTCCTGGATAAGGTTACTGTTTTGTTACCTGAATAATTTTAATCTTGGGTGGGAACTATTAATGGGTGTCTTTAGTTGCTTAGGATGAAATTCCCTTTATTATTTGAGTGGGGGTTTTTTATGACGCAAAAATATGTTGTAAATGAACTAACGTGATTGAACATTTTAAATAATTGTTGTAACAAGTTTTATATGTTTTAACTATATGGATGAATTTAATGTGTTTAAGTGTGTATGAAATTTGTGTAAAGTCTTGATAAATCTGATTGTTTTAACCAAATGAGACAAAAAGATATTGCCTAATGACTTAACTTTCAGGTATTGGGGGGTGAATTATATGCAAAGTATTGACTAATTGTGACTGTATAGATTTTTTATATTTGTAGGATTGTGCGATGACATTACCTGCTTGGTTCATTTTCGTATAGTGTGTTTTTGGGCCTACAATAGAGTATGTTTGTATTTAGCTGTTTAAGCATAATCATTGTGTGGTTCACTGTGTGGACTTGTCGTGGGACCCTGACCCCACTCAAGTCTCCTGAGACTTAGCCTTGACCACTCTCCACGCTTGACTTCATTGGGTTTGGCTAAAATCTTGAGTCCCCTGTTCACTATAACCAGGGTGACTTTCTAAACTCTGTCCACAAGGCCAGAGGAAAGAAATCAATCTTAACAGCCGCCCTGCCACATAAGACATTTCCCATGGACGTGTGGAACAATTTCAGGAACCCAAAATGGTTAGGGAGCCAGAACCCTGACAATAGAGTTCTGCTCTAGCTCTACGCATTACATTACTCATGAAGTATTCATTTCTTATATCTTTTTTTAAAAAAAATTAAATTTCCTTTCCTTTTTAGGGGCGTCAGAACATCTCCCCTGACAAGATTCCATGGTCTGCCCTGAAGACATTGATGGCTCAGTCAATTTATGGGGGTCGTGTTGATAATGAGTTTGACCAGCGTTTGCTGAACACTTTCTTGGAGCGATTGTTTACAACTTCTAGTTTTGACAGTGAATTTAAACTTGCCTGCAAAGTTGATGGTCACAAAGATATTCAGATGCCAGACGGTATCAGGTATTGATATTTCTTTTATTGACCTTTAGTAAAACTTACTAATGCATCAACACATTTCCCTGATTAGCTTTTATCAGTTTAATGTAGCATGTAGTCAAACTAAAGAAGATGGTGTCCACTTATTTGAGTATTTGTAGCATCAATACAACAAATGTGCATAAAGTACCTCCTTATGTTACTGTCGTCCAGCCTTTATTTTTCACAGCAGTGGCATATTTTATGCAGTTGTTTCTGGGATTTTGTTGTATTAGGTACAATGTTTCTAATGGATTCCTTCATCCCACAGATTCCTCATCTTAGATGCATCTTCTCCACTGCCAGATGCCTTGGGGGCATTTTGATCCACCATAGGGGTGACATCCAGCTACATGTTTGATCCCTACAGGGCGTGCCTTGATTGGCTTGGGGACAGCATGATGCAGAGTTGTGTAAAAGGTGCCAATCCGTGCACACTAAAGCCCCCTTGAGCATGCCACAAAACCGTATACTTTGCTCCACACAGGCAGGAAAGGCACTTCTTTGAAGTCACTGGTTTTGGGGGCCTGCCTCCATGAAAATGTAACGAGGCCAAAGAGGCGAGCAGATGACCACCCACTCTTGAGTTAGAGACACAGGAACGACACGAGCAACAGTTTCCGCTAATGGAAGCAGCACTCTTCTTCCTGCTCCAGACAGGGAAGCTGTCAACCCCACTTCATGGATGACACTTCTGAAAACTCATTGAGGAACCATCCCCCAAGGTACCATTTGCAGCTAGATTTCCTACTTCGTAGCAGTGGGAGGAATTCAGTAAGCAGATGCTGGATATCTTCGCCCAGGGTGCAGCAGCTGAAGCCCGAACTTAACTGGTGAAACCATTGCCCACTGCATTTAGTCAAGCCAGCAGTGGAACTTCTTTTGGGCTACTGTATCAGGCTTGCTGGCTCAGTTCCTTCAATGGACACTCCACTACTCAAGGACAGTGCAAGCCCACCCTCCCACCTAGAAGCCTTAGCTTTGGCTCTGGCTGTGCACCTCTCTGAGCTTTCCATCGGCTTTCTGGATCCAATTCATTTTAAGGATGAGCCAGATCTTTGATGAAGAGGATGGCCTTTATGAGCAGAAGCCTCAGGATTCTGTGGATCTTCAAGGCTTTCCTAATGAACTCTATGGGCAGGATGAGGTTCTAACTGAGCTGACATTACATCTATACAATGCCAGTTGTCTGGGTGCCTGAAATGAATTTGAATGTATGCAATGGTCTGCATATTGTAAGCCCTGATTGTCTTTTAAAAATATCTCTGCCAAGTGCTGGTTAAGATTTTAAGTTGCATGCTAAATCTCTCTCACTTGTGAGAACCCCATAACTTTTTGCTGGACTGGTGGATTATTTTTTGCTATACTTCAGTAAGTGGGAACTCTTTTCCACATTCAGATTCTCTTACTCTTTTTATGGGTGTCATTTTTAAGACTCTCCATGGTATCCTTTACATTTTATCCTCTGACACCTGTTTTGGTATATACCTTTTATTACAGGGTTGCCCTTTGTTAGGCAGAAACCTGTGCAGTTCCCTTAGGGACCACTGCAAAAAGTTTAAGACTACAGGTGTTGGCAGTAAACCCAATTGGTAGCAGTCTGTACCACCCAGATTTACCTGGTAGCTGTGGCTGAGCAGTCAGACTTCTCTCAAGAAGAGTTAGGCAGTATATAGAGTATATACATCAAAAATACAGTAGCACAAGCAAACACTGACCAGAGCTTTGGTATTAAAGTATATAATTATTTATTTAAAAACACACTTGTAAAAATACTGGCACTAATATGTCAAGCAAGTTCAAACAGTCACTAGAAATATATACACCTCCCTGATTAATTATTCAACAAGTCTTAGGAAAAGAACACCACTTATTATCAACACAGAGGTGAGTGCTTAACAAAGATGGCACTCCAATAATTATTTAAAAAGGGAGAGAAAAGGCAGAAATAGTAAAGCACACAATACCAACACTTTTAACAGAACCACAGCAAGTCCAGCAAGGCAGGGTCTACTGTAGAGCAAAAAGTTCATAGGCCAGGCCCACTCTTGGAGAGAGCAAGACGGAATGTGCCCAAGGTCACACAGTTGAAGTACACTTTAAAAGTCTTTGCAGATAGTTCAAAAAGGAGTTAGATCAGTTCAGAAAAGTTAGTTAACAGGTCCCAGGTCACCCCAGGATAGAGTCAAGGCTTTAGGGGACACCTTGAACAGTCTGTTGCAAGGGAGACCAGGCAGGACACAGTACCTGAAATGGTGAGAAAGCTCCAGCGGGGGCAGTTGTTCCTGGCAGCGGGTGCAAGTCGGTGCTTCTTCCAGGGGAAGAGAAGATCTTGACGTGGAGGAAAGCTGGAGGTCGTTGCACTGCCGGGGAAGAAACCAGCCGCGGAGTTTCCCGGTTAAAAGGTACTACCCTTTTATTCGTGGTAGTGGTGAAGCGTGGCTATCCGGCCGCTGGGGTACTTGGCACGGGCGATTCGACCACGAAACGATCCAGGAAGGCGAAAAGAGGGCAAACTGGTTTACCCCACCAGCTCAAAGGAAGAAGACTCTCCTGGAAGAAGATCTTCTCTGTCGTTGGGAAGTGGTGAGTCGGTTCAGCAGGGCTCCACCGGTGGTGTCGTTGCAGGTCGGCTCAGCTTCTCCCTCTTCGGATTCTTTAGGTCCTGTGGCGACTTCTGAAGTTCCAGTCCCCAAAGCCCTGCTTTTATGCAGAAAACCCCCATTCATCAGTCCTAGCTGTCACTCAAACATGCTAAGTGGTGAGCCGGGCGGCTCACCACTGGGCCAATCACACAAGAGTGCGACTTGAGTTGCCAAGGCAACTCAGTCCAGGGTGCATATTCCCTCCTCCCACACATTCTGTAGACCCAGACAGAGTGGCACCACATTTGGAGGCTTCTGTGGAGAAGCCCGCCAAAAAGTGGAACAAAGGGCTCGACTTGGGTTGGAGTTACAGAGGCGAACACAAACGCCATTTTAAAACCGAGTCCTGGCAAAAAGACCCAACCGGGGAATAAATATTAAATAAATAAACCGGCAGTATCTTTAACATTGCACCAAAAAAGTGGTGTGTTTAAAATGAATGGGAAAATCCCATAGGAAATATTCCGGTGGAATATTTCACGTGGTAACCACTGCCACCCGCCAGAAACTCAACAAGGGGGGACTGGACAGTGCTCCCTTGAAAAACAGACTCAAGGGCAATCGAATTACCCCTACCAGTACTTCCACAATATGATGGTTTGAACTGGTTTGGTTCATAATTTAAGACTAGTAAAGTCAATGGTGACTTTACATGCCCTGGGAGACAGTAGTCAGTCCCAGGGTATGGAGTCTGTTTGGGGCCACTATGACACCCCTGTGTTACTGCACTGAGGGTGCTGTGTAACACACTTATCAAAAACACATGAAGCCCTATGGAGTGAAAAAAAAAAACATAGCCCATAAAACACATTACAAAGTCAAAGGACATTCTCAAATCATGCCTAAGAGTGGGAGAAAAAGAGTCTCACTCTTAGCAGGAGAAAAAATTAAACCCCAAAAATCCAGCAAAGTTGCTTGGGGACTCACTAGGTTTTGGAAATTAGCCTACACAGAGAATTCTCCCTAACACCCTTTGGGCTCCCCTTTTTTTACTTTCTCTGGCTAACCTTGTGAGAACTAGAGATCCCAGGGGTACAAAGGATATTTGTATCCATTCTACATTTTGTTAGGTGACACCCGCACCCCCCACCTTGTGGGGAGTGCTGGGGAGATAAAATGTATCCCATTTGTCACTAGCAATGCGACAATTCTGTTACAGGGACAAGCTAAACTTAAATGGCTGGTAGCAGTGAACCTTTTTTCCTAATTCGGTGTACCTTTACTGCAGGCTGCTTCCACAGCTGCGGTAAAGGTACCCAAGGGTGCCCATTTTACCAAAATGGCCCCTGTCTTCTTGGTTTGCCATATTAGTGCTTCTTTTCCTGGTCCTTAACCTGGCCTCCAGGGCGGTGCTAGGGGAGCTTACCTAAAGTCCTACTGATAGTAAGATTTTAGTAAGCTATCCCAGGGGTTTGAAGAGCTCCAACTCTTAGTATCAGTCTGTACTAACTCGGGACCATGGTAGAGTGGCAGAACAGTCAGGCTCATCTTAAGTGGAAGATGTGAACTGTAGATAAGTACACTGAATCAAGTTTGACATGCACACCAACGAAATGATGATATATTTGTATTGCGCACGTACACAAGTGTTTCAGAGCGCGACTAGGCAAGGGAGGGGAACAAGGGAGAACACAGCACAACATAAAAATGATCTTACTAGGCCCAGTGACATTGAGAATGCGCAAGTGCACGGGAGAAGGGAAAAAGTGCGTGGAAGGGGCAGAGGGGAAGTGCGGAGCAGAGGAGCGCAGATAAATACAATAAATAAAAATAAATAGAAAATGGAGGCAATAAACAGTGGTAGTGCAGCCAGCAGGTGGCACGCGCTGTGTTTAAGGCAGCAGACTGGGTAAGTCGGATAAGTGCAGAAAGAAGAAAAATGGGTGGGGCTGTATGGGTACAGATGCAGTCGGCAGTGCAGGAAGGTGGTAGGGTGGGCAGGTACCTGGGCCCAGGGGACAGGGGGTGGCCAGGTGCACCATGCCGAGAGAGCAGATCAGCAGGGGAGAAGGGGAGCGAAGGCAGAAGCAAAGAGGAAGGTCTTGAGGTGCTTCTGGAACCGTAGATGGTTCTCCTCAAGTTTTAGGGTGGCAGGGAGGCTGTTCCAGAGGGAGGCCTCAGCCGAAGATGGAGATCTACCCCCTGCTCATTTCTTTGAAAAACGGTTGACCCAGAGGGAGTAAGAGGTAGAGGAGCGAAGAGCTCGAGAGGGGAGGTATTTGCAGAGGGATAATTAAAGATATTTTGGACCCAGGCCCCAGAAAGCCTTGTGGACAATGCAGAGGGTTATAATTTATATACAAGTATATGAGTAACACTTATAATTTATATACAAGTAAATATTTATTATATTTACACGAGAATCACTTTAAATACTTCAGACGTTTATACTAGAACACTTAGGAATACTTGAGATTACACTTCAATGGAAAGGGCACTTTACCTTGTGTTTGTTCACGGTTACATTTGTAGCTATGTTAGAAAGGGAAAAAATGCAATCGTATTATCGGTTATTGCACACTCATGCGGTTTCCAACGGTTTATACAGTAATACATTTACTCTGCAAACTGAGAAATCAAAGGGTGTATAACCTGCTAGTCTCCGGGGAGATCTTTCCCAGGTGGCTAGGGCACGGCCATCGCCTTTGGATCGAGATTCTGGGGGTGGACCAGTGTGGGAGGATCACCTAGGTGAGAGGGGTCTTCGGGGTGGGGGGTGAGACAGCCAGTGGCGAGACGCAGTATTCCTCCCTTTCCTGTACCTATGATCTCTCCTATTTTTATAGGATTCTCCGGTGTCCCAACTCTCCCCTCTCCCTTACCACACAAACACTGGGCTGAGGAAGAGGGTGACTGAGAGGAAAAATGCTAACTCTTACACATCGCATTGGAGGTGTCCCACTAATCGGGTCAGGCAAAGTCAGGCACTTGACTCTAAGTGCATACGTCCGATACCAATTGGCTCTCCCACACAGATAAAATGTGCAACATAGAGAAACACTCTGAGCAAGGTGGAACACGAGTAAGAGCAGAACTTCCAGGGCAAAGGCAAACCTACTGGAGTAGAGCAATGGAACGAGGGACGAGAGCCACGGGTGGAGAACCCCAGGAGTTCCCTGCAGGAGGTTGTTGCCTCCAAAAGGCAGCAAAAGCTACAGGAGAAGGTCAAGCCCCAAACAAAAGGCTGTATTGTGCTTCAAGGACGCCAACAACTCTCCCAGGTGAACAGCAGAGTTGGGGAGACGAGGCCAAGCCTGTGGTAGTAACCTTGACTCGTAAACTGGAAGACCTTAAACACGAGAAAGAAATGAACATAGCCAGATGAGTTGGCAGGCGGCGTGCGAGACCGGTGTGTGCTAAAGAAAGATTGTAGTGGCAACATAATATCGCACAATTGAAGGCTGCACGCGTGTGAAAGATACACGAAGAAAAGCAGACCTGCAAATGAACCTTGAAATAACAATGGCTGTAAAGTCAGCGATACTGAGTAATGGAGTGGTCCGGCGAAAGAAAGTAGCTCACTTGAAAGTCTCTGTGAAAGGTGAAAGGTTTGTAGCGATAGTGAATGAACTGTAAAAGGCCAACTGATTGAAATTGACCCTGAAGAAAGGGGAAAGTAAACCGTGAACATTGAACTTTGATACATAATATACAGTGAACTACCCAGACCAGAAAGCAGTGGGACAAATAACGAAAGAGTGTAAATTGAACACTGGAAAGTCGAAGTGGTCGTACGGTGGTCTAAACATTTTTTTAAAAAGTCACGCAGATTTGAAAGCCTTAGACATCAGGAAACGGTCGAGCCCGACTGAGTGAGACCAAAGGTGTAAAAGGTTAATGGAAGGGAACCCCTAAAGGGGGTGAAGGAAGGTTTGGGAAGGGAACCCCTGCAAGTTTTTTATTTGGAACTGTTTGCTTTAAAAAGGTCCAAGCCCGACTGAGGGAGACCAATGTGAATTTGTACTATGAAGGTCTGAGCCCGATTGAGGGGGACCACCGTGAACTGTTTTTGAAAATTGGAAACCAGGACTTTAGCGTGGAAGGCCAGGCGGGCCTCGATCCACAACTTGAAATGCCTTTGTGTTAAGACCCAGAGTGTGTCATCTTGCCTACAAGGGACTGCCTTACCCCATACTGTTCAATGTGGGAGGAGAGCTGACTCAGCCATCTTTATTCTTTATATGTGAACACAAATATTTCTTTGCATACATATTCTCCTTTTCACACTTTTGTACAAGAGATAGGGCAGGCATTAGGTTTTTGTTAGTATAGGCCATTTTGATTTGACGGACTCAACTAGGACTTTTTACTTATTATTTGATGGTCGAGACTACTCCCATCTTGGCTGTAGGGCAGAGTGGAAGTTTCTCCAACCCCATTGAAACTTCAATAAAGGTTTTACAGATTGTACCTTTTGTGTCAGTGTCATACTTGTGATACCATGCCTCCCTTACAAAACACATATGGTAAAGTCACTTAAAGGGAGAAAAATTGTTAGTGTAACATGAGCTAGGTTCGAGGTTCTTGTGAGGGTTTCTTTGCCTAGTAAGTCTCAGGTCCTAAAACGTAACCCTAGCCAAAATCAGTTCGGAGAGGTATCAAAGTCTTGACAAGCAGCGAAATACAAAGAGTTTGTGAGGAGTTCTTCCAGTCTCTAGTGTTATCGAAGCAACAGTTTAACAACTAACAAGGGAGACCCAAAAAAGGACTCAATGAGGGAACGCAAGCAGCAGCTTGAGTCTGATGTAAGAGGGGGTTGTCCTGAACACCTCTGTGTATGCCAACGCTCTGGAGTGACTTCTTGGAATCGGGTAATCAATACCCTTTTCCCCACCGTACCTTGGGTTCGAAGAAAAAGTTTGTGCTGGATGCTCTGTGACGTTGCAGCTCTGGACCCGGCCTCCGGATTCCTTGGTCTGGTGACTGAAGGCAGAACAATAGATGAGATCTCTCGGCAGCTGTCTCGAGGGAGGACCTGGGGCAATATGTTCAGTAACTTCTTGGTTCACTTTGCGGTTTTGGCGCCTTTTCTGCAGCATCAACAAAGGACACCGATCGTCCAGTCAATCTTCTTTGCTTCCTGCAGTCCCACGCTCTGATGAGGGGGTCTGGGCAAGTTGGATTGGATCTCTGGAGTGTCCTTACGGGGTCAGCAAAGATTTGGACAGATTTGACCTTTCCACGACAATGCACTCGAAATGGGCAGCAGGTCTCCTGGTATTGGGTTTCTGCAGCTCTGAAATCTCCTAGGACCTCAGGAGATGTCCGAATTCAAAGTTTGTCTGTGGACTGGTTTTTATCACCGCCAAAGGGAAGGAGTTGTCTTCTTCGGAGCTCCTCTGTCGCATAGAAAACTGAGTCAGGACAGTAGTGGTCGCTTCAGTGTTGCAAAGGGTCTGCAGGCATCCCATGTCTTCTTCTGTTACCTCAGTTTTCAGTGATCAACTTGCTTTTCACTCCAGAAGACGCACCTTTTATACACTTCCAGTACACACTCCTCTGCAATCTCGCTCAGCATTTTACAGAAAGGGGCGTTTGTCCAATCAGGACAGCCAGATCCCCTGTGGGAGCTGGCCCTATTGAGGCACTTGGGCAGACAAAGGACAGGGGGGTGGAAGACTCTTACCCGCCTGCCCAAACGCTCTGAAGCCTGGGCAGGGGAACACCTTAGGGTTACCGCCAAAGGCAAAACATACCCACCGGCCTTGCCCTCCCAAGCGGTAGAAGAAGGGCTAACAAAGAACAACCACAACAGTAATGGCGAAAAAAGGAGGCCTCAAGTTGGTACTTGGTTGCCCCTATTGTGCACTGCCGAGGCTATGGACACATCCTGCGGTAAAAAACTACACAATAGTTTGTAGAACATGTCCACTGCCACCAGCCAAATCTACAAAGTCACAGGATCAGAGAGAAGAGGGATATTGGGTATCCCTCTTGGCACTCAACTGAAGGTGGAGTGTGCCATTCTCACACTATAGAGTGTTTGGGAGAGATACTAAGTACCTATCATTAAAAACTGTAGTTACTTGACGATATAGAAAAGAATAGATAGATTACAAAGAATAGAGTTCCAAAAGACAGAGCTCACAAGAATGAACAAGTGTAAAAAAAAGTCTCCCCTCATTCGGGATTGTAAGAAAAAGGTCCAGATGTCCAGCAAAAGTGCGGGGGATCTCCCTAGGAGATGGGATGAAGCATAAAAATGAAAAATCTCCCAAACAGGCCGAAAGGTCTTTTTGTTAATTTTATCTTCAGCGGGAGACCTCGGTCAAGCCCGCCCATGCTCCAGAGTGTCTCTTAAGGCAGGAAGCGAGGGAGGAGTCCACAACTGTGCAGCCCTTTGTCTTCCAGCCTGCCTGTGAGAATCCAGTTCCAATTGGGAGGCTGGCAGTCCTGAATGAACTGCCACCCCACCCCTCTCACCCAGGTTTGAATATTGCACACCTGCATAAAAGTCTGATCCTGGAAGCTGAAGAGGTAGTCGACCACTGGACCTGAATCCGAATAGGAAGGTAAACAAACTGGGGCTGAGATGATTTCCAGCGACCGGAGAGCCTGCTGTGTAACTGGAGCCTGCTGTTACCCTTCCTTCCAAGCGACATGGGGACTTCGAACATGACGACCCTCACCCAGAGCCTGGTGGGATCCACTAGACTCAAGAAGGCCTGGATTTTGAGCCATCCCACGATGTGCTGCGACCTTTCCGGGCTGCAATACACCTGTACAATCGGACTTTGAGCCATTGTGCGGTGCACGGTCTTCCGACTCGCGCTGAAACTTTGGTGGCATCCTGCTGGACCTTCAGAGACGTGATTCCACTCCTTGATGTCCCCTCACCTAGAGTGCTGGACCAGATCAGCGATGGGAAGCCAACCAGCGATATTCAGTCTACATCTGGCTCCTGAAAAGGGCGCCAAAACCACAGAGCCGGATCCAGCCGCAGAGAAACCCTTGCCTGGAGCCTTTCTTGTTGATCCCTGCTGCAAAATCCCTTCCAGTGTTCTGTCTTCATGACATGGAATTTATCGACCAGGTTTTTGGCTGTAGATCCTGAAGTCTTCCTGCTGCAATCTCTTCTGTGCTGAGGTCCTGTGTTGGCGGGGGTATTTACTTACCTTAAGCCTGTGTGATTTCTGTATAGCTTTTGGGGTATTTAGATTGGGAGACCTCTCATCCAGTTCACGCAGGCACGCTGTTGGAATCCTCCTAGGGCGTCTTCTCAGAAGTCCTTGGACCCTAACTAACTCTAAAGTGAAATACCTGTTTGAACAGACTTCCACAGGAACTCTACGTTTACTACATCTGTGCCTATCCTGACCTACCTGTTGGACACTAGAGACGCCCCCCGCCCCCTTTCTGCCACTCAGAACACTCATGCGCCAAGAATAGGGAAAGACTTCTAAGGTTTGGGCCTTTTGGCTAGAAAAGATAATAAGTGTTTAAAAGTGACTTACTTGTGAAAGAATTGGTTGGTAACGGTCACTCCGAGAGTGAGCAGTAACAAACGTTCTTACTTACTTTGAATGTGTTTTGCCATTCTTTAAAGGATATATAGGGTTATTTTACTCCCCTGTTAATTGGTTGTGCCTCTTCCCAAAAGTAATGCTGTTGGCTTCACTTTGCTATTTCTTTTAAGATATAAATGTAAAAGTATAGCAACTGAGTCTTGCTTCCCCGACCTGCTGTTTAGCCTGTTTGGAATAAGCCTGCCTCCGGTTTTACCTGCCTTTTAATAGCTGTGTGCCATTCCTAATAAGCGTAAAGAGTTATTGCTTACCCTAGTCTGTGTTCCACTTAGCTGAAAAGCAACTGTAATTGTATATTACACCATAAGGTCGTACTCGACTGGTATAATTGTGTGTTACCCTGAATGTAGTTATAGGTTATCCTATTCCATGAATTTTTGTTCCACTATTCAGAAAAGTATCCTGGTAACAGGGTTGGTTTATTAAGTGATTCCTTAACGGAGTGTCACTGCATGACTGACAGGGTCTACTGCCCTTGACTTACTGTAATCTTAAAAGTAACTGATGGTTTTACTCCCCCATGAATAGGTGTGTCCTACACTGAATGTGTTTGACAAGGTCAGACTTCCCTAGAAATACGGATAGTTTTCTGAACGGGGCCTATGCGTTGGTCTGTGTACTTTAAAGCATTGTGTTGTGTTTTTATAATGTTTGCCTCTATGACAACGTACTTACCCCAAGACTTAACTTGGCCTAACTGTATTTATATCTTTATTTTTTTATAATACATTTATAATAATACTACTTGTAAGGAAGGCATGGTATCAACAGTAAACGGACACAAGTGTGACCAGAGTTCAACAGTGTTTATTGAACTTCACAACGGGTTTGAAAAACACCTATCTAATCCTAAATCTGCAGATGGAAGCAAACTACGGCCATCAAATAACGCAGTCCTAGTGGTATCTTGTCAAAATAAAAGGGCCTATACTAACAAACCTATTGCCAATCCTTACCTCTAAGTGCAAACAGTGTGGGGAAACAATGTTATAAAAAGGCAAGACGTGTTCACAAAATGATATCTCAAGATGTTCAGGCCGTTGGTCTCACTACCCCACATTTTCAGCACAGGACAAGGCGGTGCACTCGAGCTTAGCACAGTAACTGGCTTCTCTGGCACGAGAATACAGTTCATTGGCATTGGAGCCTTCCGTTCCCAAGTCTCTTTGCCTTTCAAAGTCTTTCTTTTAAGGACCCGATGCGCCAAACAAACAATCATTTCTTTTCCTCTTAATATTTCACAATTACTCGATTTCTCAGGCAATTCACTATTCACCTCGGATCCCTCTCAGCCAGGCTCAGATCCTTTTTAACACACTGTTCAATTAGTCTCCCTCCACCGGGCTCGGGCCAGTTTCATTTTAACTTATTAACACAAACTTGCTTTAACCAAAAGCCCTCTGCTGATCTCGGACCAACTTAATCCATTTTGTCATCCATATTCTTTACGCTACTAACATCCAAGACTTTCAAATGTGCACAGGATTTTGATTGACCTGTTGCAGGACCACTTCGATTCACAATTCTTTTTCATTCTTTGCTTTTGCCACCTTTCAGTTGGATACCTTAAAGAGACTTTTAAATGAGCATGCACGTGGTGCCGGACAACTCTGTCTAAGGTATCGTATCTTGACTTCAAAGTTCAATCACTCGTCTGCTATTCAGTTTTACTTGCGCTGATTATCACATACACTTCATGCACTTTTCACTTCAGCGTTCACTATGCAATGTTGCTGCTGCAACCTTGGCATCAACACAGACCGGTCTGGTATCGGTCTCCCCAACTCACCAGCTGTGCTGACTTCACAGACGCTGCTTTGTTGTAGAGGCCGAGGACAGTACCATGGCGGCAAGCGATTCTCCCCGCCTTGACTATCGATGCGGGAGAGCCCCGGGTACCTCTGATACACAATGCAGGATTCTTCAGCCTTGTTTCCTGGTCTTAGGTTTTCTATTCTTGAAGGTTCTTGAAAGTAACCGTTTCTCGTCAAAAAGGTCAAGGGCACTTCCCTCCTTCGGTTTTACTGTTTTTTGCCTTGTATTAAACTGCCATCTTGGAACTGCTGTTTCCTCGTGTGCTTTGCCTTGCTCAGAGTGTGTTCTGGTGCTCAACCTTTTATTTGTGTGGGGAAGTGTAATGGAAGTCAGATGTGTGAAATGGTCAGTAATTGCCTGACCCTGCTTGACCATTGTATTGGGACATGTCCGATATACGGCTCAGGTGTTTGTCTGTTTTCTCTCATAGTAAGCTGTCTGTGAGAAAGTGTTTGTTTGTTTGTTTATTACTTGCATTGCGCACCAGACCCAGGCGTAGCCAGGCGCATTTTATATGACAATTTACAGCTTAGTTACAGTTAGTTAGTTACAAGGCAAATAGAGAAGCACGAAATATACAAAAATAAACAGCAGGCAAAAATGTAGATACACGTATTTACAGTCCTAAACAGAAGCTGCTAGGAATTCAGTATGTGCAAAGATACAAAAGGTGGAGGGATGTGCGGGATAGGTCCAGGCAGTGGGTGGTCTATTGTTTGTCTGGGTCTTTGATTCATCTTGTGAGGTTGTGCCGGAAAGTGAGGTAGGGTTGATCTGTCCTCAGAGTGGATGGTAGTGAATTCCAAAGTTGATCTGCTTTCACCTGAAAGCTACAACCACCGACTCTGGACAGTTTAAATCTAGGTGTAGATATGTTGTTGGAGTTCGTGGATCTGGTGGGTCTTGTTGGTTTTACTTTCATGAATCTCGCAGAAAGGTAACGTGGTGCGGCATTGTTTAGGCATGTGTAGACAAGCGAGGCTACTTTTAGCTGGATTTTTTCCTGAGTGGAGAGCCAGTTATTGGCTTTTCTAAATTCGGTGATGTAGGCACTCCTGGGAATACCTAGTGCTGCTCTAAGCGCGTTGTTCTGCAAGATTTGAATTCTTTTGATAACTTCCTTATTGGCCCCAATATAGAGCGAGTTACAATAGTCCAACTTTGATAGTACGAGCGCTCTCGCCAGTGTGATGCAGCTGTAGTTCGATAGGAAGGGTTTTCCTGCTCTTATCAATTTACAGGTGTAGGCGGTGGCAGAAGCCATCGCGTTGACCTGCTTGTTGAAAGAGAGGGTGGAGTTCAGGTAGAAACCCAAGGTTTTTACCGCAAGGGCGGTTGTGATTTGGTTTTTATCAATGTTAAGAGGAGTAGTAGGGGCCCAGTTTTTTGAGAGTGGAGGGTGTGCCAAGGATGATGATTTCAGTTTTGTCATCATTCAGGCATAGTCCGTGGGTGGCCATCCATACCTGGATGAAGAGATACACCATATTCACCAAAGCCAAATCCTTTTCGTAATCACCAGTAAGTGGTAGGAGAATCTGAGTATCATCTTCATAATTAGTGTAGGTGATACCAAGAAGGTCCAGATCATCGAAAAGGGGCTTCGTGAAGATGTAGAGTGTAGGAGAAACGCAAGATCCCTGGGGCACGCCGCATGTGATGGGGATGGAGTCTGCTGCCGCAGAGGTGGAGAAGACTCTCATGGTCCTATTATTGAGGAAAGATTGGATCCAATCTGTGGCTTCTTCAGAAAAATGTGCGGCCATATCCAGATGCCTGCAAAGGACCTTGTGGTCAACAAGGTCGACTGCAGCGGATAAGTCCAGAAGGAGGAGTAGGACTGGTTTGCCTTGATCCCTTAGCTCATCGATTTGTGCCTTTAGGTTTAGGGGGGCTGTTTCGGTCCCGTGCTGGGGACAGAAGCCAGACTGCCATACTCCTAGTAAATTGTTAGTTTCAAGGTGTTTCTGAATTTGAGAATACGCCACTTTATCTATGATTTTTAGGAGGAATGGCACAGTGGTGATTGGGCGGTAATTTGTGGGTATGGCTGGGTCTAGCGTCTGTTTTGTGAGCAGTGGGAGTACCCAGGATTCTTTTAGGTTGCTAGGTATAGACCCTGTAGCAAATGAGGCGTTGATGAGTTTTGAGATAAAGGGAGCAAGGTCTCTGGCTGCATCCTTTATCAGTTGGGGCGGACATTGATCCCCCTGGCAGTTTGATGGCTTGTGTGACAGTATGATTTTTTCAGTCTCAATAATAGATACTTTAGAGAACTTGAAGCGAGGATTGTCGATGCTATTTTTGGGGGGGGGGGGGGGGGGGTTGATGGTTGTTTTGAGTTTAGTATCCAGACTAAGTGAGGATTTTTTCGTGGCAATTTTGGATTGGAGAGTTGTCACTTTGTTAGCTAGGGCTTGTTGAATATTGGTGCACCATATTTTATCTTTGACGCAGTTGTCAGGCACTGGGATGGGAGACTCTATTTCCTTTAGGATAATGAAGAGTTCCTTCATGCTAGAGTTGGCTTGGGCTATTCTAGCGTTGTAAGTTTCTCGTTTAGCCGACAGTATTTCCTTTTTGTAGAGGATGGATATGTTTCTCAGAGTGCTTTTATTTTCTTCGGAGGGATGTAGTTTCCATGCAACCTCACATTGTCTTTTTTTGGTACGAAGAGTTTTTAGGTGAGGGGTGTACCAGGAGTTGAGGTGGGCTTTGGTTTTGCTTTGCCTCACTTTAAGAGGTGCAATTGGGTCCAGAGCCGAAGACATAATTTTGTTGTACTCATTCACTAGACTTTCGGGGTCCAAGTTATCTGGTAGTGAGTTAAGCGTTGGGAGGATGAGCGGGAGTAGGTTATCTGGGGTGATGTTTTTCTTATTCCTTGTTGGGATGGACGGAGCTAGCTGAGCTAGGGTAGGAGTGGGTCTGTCCGTTTCTAGAGCAAATGTTATAAGGTGGTGGTTGTCCAAATTAGGGGGGAAATCGATTGGATGGAGGCGTTACAATTGTGGTCTGCCACCCAGTCGAGTATTCTACCTTTGTTGTGGGTAGGGTGCAGTACTCTTTGTGAGAAGCCTAGTTCAGAGAGTAGGTTAGCCACTCTGCTTGCATGTGGGTCGTTTTGGTCATTGAAGCCAAGGTTAACGTCCCCTAACAGGATGACCTGTGATGAAAGTTTAAGTTTGTGAGATAGAATGGTGGAGATGTCCTCCTCGAAAGTTCTAATAGGGCCTGGCGGTCTATAAATGAGGTGGATGGTGAGGGTTTGAGAGTTGTTAATGGCTGATTTGGCTGTCAGGCTTTCGCAGGATTTAGTGTCGTTAGATGGAGCTAGCCTGATCATAAGTTAGATTTAGCCATAATGGTAATGTATCCTCCACGGGCTTCGTTTCTGTCTGGTTTTAGGATGGTGTAACCGTTGGGGATCGCTAACATGATGGCCGGTCCTGCGGCGGCATGAAGCCAGGGTTCCGTAATGGCCAAGAAGTCAAGGTTTTCGGTCTGGATAAGATCAGCAATCTCAATGGCATGAGCAATCATGGATCTAGCGTTAATGAATGCACTTTTTAGGTGGGGGAGGGTGGATGGAGGTGTGCGAATCTTTTCATGGGTCATAACAGAGGTGTGTATACGTGCATTCTGTGTCTTCAGGTTTAGGCTGTAGGGTTTTTCTGTACTCCTGTTAGGTGTAGATTTGCTGCGGTTAGACGAGGTCAGCGTTCTGGCACGAGGTTCATATAGTTTAGCAAGTCTGGCTCGGAGTCTAGCGTTTCTGGAGGTGGTAGTACACGGTTTAAATTCGAATGACCAGGACTGTTGGAGTTCTTCCAGTTGGTCATTATGACTCGTCTGTGGTTGGGGCTGTGTCTGTGTTATGGTGGGGGAGAGGGCCAAGAGTTGAAGGGTAGTGTTGTCGATGGTGGGGACTGGAGCGAGTCTGGGTTTGTAGACTAGGAGTGCTGAGAGTGTGAGAAAGGCAAGTGTGGCTTGTAGGGTTAGCATCGTGTAGCGTTGCCGTGGTAGGGTAGTCAATGCGAGCTAGAACTTTACTTAAGTGTGCCAGCCTATCAGGGTAAAACAAGTGCAAGTAGAGACTTATGCCTCAAGTGTAGTGGATGGCACCTAAATTTGAGATAGTGGCAGGTGACTAAAATGCCTCGGGGTCGCACATGGGAGCAGTTGACTCAAAAAGCAATGGGCAGCACATAGGTACGGAGTGACTCAAAAAGCAATGGGAGCAATTGACTCAAATGCAGTAGGCAACATCTAAGTTTGAGATAATAGCAGTTGGCTAAAATGCAATGGGACAAGGCATAGGTACAAGGTGACTCAAAAAGCAATGGGAGCAATTGGCTCAAATGCAGTAGGCAACACCTAAGTTTGAGATAATAGTTGACTAAAATGCAGTGGGGCAGCATATAGGTACAACGTGATTTAAATGCAGTAGACAGCAGCTAGATTTGAGTAGTAGGTGACTGAAATGCAGTGGGGCAGCACAAGAAATAGCTGACTCAGATATTAGGCTGCGCCTTGTTTTGGATAGTAACGGGTGACCTGAATGTGGTTTGGGTTCGAGTAGGAGCAAATGCCATTATGCTAGGGTGGCATCTATGTAGGAAACAGATAGGTAGTAATGGTCATCTAGAATCAAAATGTACAGGGAAGGCTGAAGTGCCAGGAGGCAGATAGTCTTAGCTGGTGTTGGTGGAGCACTTGGTGATGGTGATTGTTCACTGGACAGTCTAAGGCATGTTTTTATGCAGGGCAGGGTGTACAATAGAGGAGAATGGGAACATAATTGTATGAGGCTTACCGGATCTGCTTCATCGGGGGAGGCACCTTGGGCTCTTGGCATTCTCTGGACAGGCTCAGGACAGGTTAATGTTAAAGGACATTTGTACCACGCACTATCACCACCGTAGTGGTGCATGAGCCTTAGTGCCTGCCCTTGGTACTGTGCCGGTGTGCGCCTTGCCGGCACGTGATTGGATGCAGATAAAGCGCAGTGGGCCAATCCAATGGCAGGATGGTGTCGGAGGGGGCTGTTAGGAAGAGATGCACGTAGGTGTGCAGGGGGCGGCCATTTTAAGAGGTGGTTAGCCTCGTGTTGCCAATGGAGGCACGGGCAATCTGGGGCTCAGGCTTGCAAAAAGAAGAATGCTGTTTGCAAGGTGCAGATACTTTCCGCTAGGAATGATTATATTCCCATTAGCGTCGGGATCTCAGTGTTGCGGGCAGCCGTGGGGAAGCTGATGCAAGTAGCCAGCAGGCTTACCTTGCAGCTGTGAATACTGCCGTGAGCGTTGCACTGCTCCGGCAGTGTTGTAGGGAGCTCCTGCTCCTTCCGGGCGAACACGTCTTCGTGTTGGGAAAGGGCGGTGGCGGGGAAGAGTTCCTAAGTATCATATCTGGAAGGATGGGGTAAAGGTGTTACAGGGAAGGGAATACCGCATTTCGCCATCTGGTGTCCCACTCCCTGAAGACCTCTCACCCAGGTGATCCTCCTGCACTGGTCCAGCCCCGGGAACTGGATCCAAAAGCGATGGCCGTGTCCTGGCCACCTGGATGACAGTTCCCCGGTGACTAGCGGGTGAGACACCTGCAGGTTTCTCACATTTGGTTGTAAGTGTTGCTGTTGAACCATTTGTATGCTTCAGGTTCTTTGTACTTTCCTACAGCCCTCTCTCCCTCTTAATATAAGCCTGGCTGCTCTGTCTCCGCTACCAAATACTCATGTGGTACGGCCTTATACGAAGAGGGGAGTTTTGTACTGTCTCAGTTGCATGGTTTTACTAAGCCCTTAGTTGGACTTCAGAAAACCTGTCCCCACACAAAGTCTGTGCAAACTCTTGGTTGGTTTGTGCCGAAGAAGCCCAGGTCATGTTTGAATTCACTGATTATTCTCGGGCAGGAAGCTCCAAGGGAGATGCTTCTTCCCTCTAACCTGACCACACCTACCCCTGCCTTGACAGTATGGCTTACACCTTCCTCTGATCTGGCTGTGTGCTGGGGCCTTCCCAAGGAGCATAGTACAGTACCCACATGTTTTTGTCCATGCTCCGTATGCACGTATTTCTTTTGATGCACAACCCTGTTGCAAGGTCCAAGTCGGCTAATTGTCCCTCTTTACTCCCAAGCACAAAGATCAAAAGACTTGATTCCATGGATCGCAAGCTCTTTGCTTTGAGCAGCCTGGCTTTGTGGGCTAAGAATGCCACCTCTGCTCAGCCAAAACACGCCCATGTGTTGTGAATTTAGGTCTCTGAAGCGGCAGATAAGTTGTCCCTACAGTTGATGAGTTTACCCCTCTGGTTGAGAATGGCAAGGAGGCAGCATGACCAACACTGCAGTCTGGCCTGGACACAGCCAACTATCTAGCTTGTGCCATTGGCACAGCATCAGTGTTTGTTCGCTTCTGATGTTCAAAGTGATTTGGCATAGGGTTTGACGGAAAAAAACAATTTGGCACTGTTAGTTGTTTCAGATCCAGTATTATTGTGGGCTTCTGAGAGGCCAACCTTAGTGGTCCTACAATGATGTATCACTGTCAAGTCAAAACACACTCTAACCTAGTAATGAGGCTGAGCAGGAAGGGTTTGACTAAGACTATCAGTACAGAGAGTGTGTGTCTTTTCAAATGTCTTGTATTGTTACACTTGCACATGACACCTTATAGGTTACATGTGATTATAACGAATTGAGAAATAGCAAATGCAATTTTACCGAATTGGGAGGGTTCCCCCCCAAACTCCCCCTTTACCCATGCTTCTAACCCCACCCCTAACCAACCCCCACACCTTTTAACCGCCTACCCCCACCCCTTTATATTTAGAATTCAGTATTTCTTTGGGGCTAAAATTGCATTAGTTATTTACTATTCGATATAATCACTGCATACCACTTTATAGTGACATAGGGTTCGGATACTTTATATCCTTTTCTGTAATGGCTTTTTGGGTACTTTTACAAGGCGTCTAGGACGAGCTGGTGGCAGCGGTTAATGTTCTACTGTGTTTGGTCATTTTACCAATGCACTTCTGCAATTGCAGAAAAATGGCTGTGGTTCAGATGGATTTCCAAAATCCCCCTGGTGGAAGGATTATGGGAGGCCACCCTATTTATGCTAAACAGGGAAGACACAGAGAGGTTAGTCAAAAGCCAAATCAAGATGCGGTAGCAGAGCATTTAAGGCTTAGTTTTAGGAAGGGTGTAAAAGAGTGGTCTAGGGCTACAATGAGTCCACAGAGCAACACAACTAATTCCAGTTAGACGCGTAAGCATATGAAAATACAATTATTTATTAAGCCTTTAGATTACACACTAAGCATATAAAAATCACAGGTAAGTAATGGCACACAACTTTACAAAACATATATACACATTCAACCTTAGGTGAAATAGAATTGCCTATGAACCAATTACCATTGCAATACGAGTAAGTAGTCTGATGCAAGGAGAATAGGCAGAACTCTTTAAAATCTTCACAAACAGCTTCCCTCAACCTTATAAAATTCAACCCTAAGATGGTTGGGGCCCTTGTACCTTAAAGTCACTAGTTCCAAGACATATACTTTGTCAGGTAGATTACTATAGGAATTGCAGTACCAGTGGTTATGATTAATGCAAAGAGTTCCAAAGTTAGCTTAAAGTTAAGGTCAAGTGAATCCTCACTCACCCAACTCAATAAGCTAGGCGTAGGGAATGATCCTTAACCCAGGTTCCACCACCAAAGATCGGGTCAGACTAAATTGGGGCAAGGACTATGCCCAATGTTTCCCTCTAGAGGACAGAGGCGGCAGAAGCAGGCATGTTAACTTCTCCAGCATGGGGTCTGGCATGGATTCACATGCTCATGAATATTCCCCGTCATCAGGCTGGGAATCCTTGGTAAAGCTTGAAAACTGTATGTCTCCTCTAAACCAATCCCTGTCCTTTAGGTCATACTCCACCCCCCCTCCCCCCACACCCCTCTTCCCCACCCCCATCCAATGATAATCCTCTGCCTAAGCTCCACCCTTGGAGGCCATCTTCAGATTTTTACTGCACGCTTCAGTGTTGGGAGTCCTCTTGGTGCTCTCCGAGCTATTTTTTCATATTTCAAGTTCGGCAAATTTTTGTACGTTTTTGACCGATTTTTGTATAATTGTTCTACAGGAGGTAAACTCCCGGCCGTGGGACCCACTGTCGGCAAAGATCAGACTACATCGCACGGGCTTAGTTCATACCTATCCACCATGACCGAGGAGAAGAGATGCCTCTTCAAACTCTGTGCAAAATGTGGATTGAGGAACGTGTACATCAAAGAAAGACACCATAATTGTCTGTATTGCCTGCATCTGGACCATGATGAGGATGGATGCAAGGTCTGCCATGGATTTTCGAAAAAGACAAAGAAGGATCGCTACAGCAGGCTGGCAGCGTGGCTCAAATCGGGCAAGGCCTCTGACTCTGCTTCCGGTCAATGATCATGCTTTCCCTGGACCGGCTGGTCCCACAAACAAACTCCCTCAGAAAAGAGGTTGAGATCCTGTGAGGACACCCAGCCCTCGGTGGTCCAAAAGAAGGCAAGGCTGCACGTCGTTGATCCCACTGGGTTTGCTGCTGCTGCAGGTCTCTGCTCGGGAAGGACATGGTCGCCGTGACCAAACACTTCTACAGCGAGCCTACCAGTGAGGGGCACTCCCTCTAAGAGGAGGTCCTTTGTTATGGAGAATTCTCATTTATGGCTAATTTCCCTTACCCAGTGAGTCCCTCAGCAGCTTTGCTGGATTTCTGGGGTTTATTTTTTCCACCTGGTAAGAGTGTGAGCCTTTTTCCCACTCTTACAGTGTGATTTTGTGTGTGTTTTACTTTTTGTGCTCATGGGCTATGGAGTGTCACCATCTCCCTAGGCATCATCTTTTTACTTGTGTCACACAGCACCTTTAGTGCAGTGACATAGGGATGTTTTTTAGACTTCCCTTGTGAACTCCGTTTCTGGGGATGACTACTGTCCCCCAGAAACGTGTAAAGTCACCATTGGCTTTACTAGTCCTTTTAATACAGACCCAGTACAAACCATCTTACAATGGAGTATTGGAGGGGAATAACTTTCCCCTGTCCTTCTGTACCTCAAGGGGCACTTGTGTGTCCCCCCTACCGACTCGACATGGCTGGTGGCAGTGGTAACTATCATTTTTACACGGATTCCCGTGTTAGTGTTTTGGCTGTGGTGACAGACGTGAACATAAAACCCGCTACCCCATATCATTTTTATTTTGGGTCCTAGCCTGGTTTCTCGCCATTTCGTGTTGGAAAGGTCTTTCTTGTTCGCTTTTCGTGCCCTACCGGGTTTGGTTTCCTTGTTCTCTGTCCTTTGGCGGGCTTCTGCGAAGAAGCCCTCCTTTGGCGTCTGGGTGTCTAGGTGGGTTGAATGTGAGGGAGGGGTTTAGTCACCCCCTGCACAGGGCCTCCTAAATCGCACTTTGTGTCGATTGGCTGAGGTGATTGTCCGGGCTGGACAGCCACGCTGTGTGAATGGGTGATTTTGGCATAAAAGGCAGGACTCTTGGACTGGAAGTCAGAGCCGCCACTGGCACTACAAAAACTGAAGAGAAGTGGAGAAGAAGACGGCTGCTGTAACTCCTGGATCCCGGTGAAGCCCTGCTGCAGTCATGAGCTATCTACCCTTCAGCGACCAAGAAGATCCAGTCTGGGGTCTTCTTCCCTTGAGCCTGGTGGGATCAACTAGCTCACCTTCCACAGCCAAAGAATCCTCTTCTGGGTCGAAATCACTGCACTGAGCTGTAGTGGTCCGGATAGCCATCAGAAGAGCCCTCTCCTGTTTTTAAGGAGCACACCTTTTATTCATTGTTGCTTTACTGCTGGTGGCTTCATCCCTGGGTAGTGCAGATCGCTCCAGACGTCGTCCTTCTTGTCCCCATGACTGAACCTTCAGGAACCGTAAGTCTGCAGGAACTACCAGGAACAACTGCCGTAGCACCAGTTTTCTTCATCCGAATAAGGTACTGTGCCCATTTGGTCGTTCTCTCCATCCGACCTTGAGGAATTGGGGTGAACCCTTTCCCTTTCCGAAGGCTTGTCCTTTCTTCCTTCCGTCTTATAACTTTTGCCTCCCTTTGACAATATCCAGTACTCCTGGCAACGTTAATCTTGAACTGTTCTCACCGTGTGATCCTCGCCAACAGAGACCCTGCTCCATTTGACACTGGTGCAGGCCTATTGACTTTTATCTGCCTCTTAGAACATGTACTCTGATTCTATTGCCTTGACAAAAGTATTGCCTATGATTTTTATCCATTATTCCCTTGTTTTAATTCTATGTGGTAAGTGTGTTTGACTACAGTTACATTTCTTCCCGCGGGTATGCTTTACTTTCGTAAGACCGAACTGTCCTTACTTTAAAAAAGTGATCGCGTATTAAAGGTATGGTCTAGTAAAAATTTTTATTGTCCCTACGGGTCGGCCATGTTTTTTTAAGCCTAAGTGGCTCGATTTTAGAAAACTTTCCTATGGACCTTACCCGAGTTTTCGTCCATTAAACGCACGCGAAAACAAGCACCAGGGAGCCGCCATTTTCTGATAATCCTATCTTTTCCCCGATCGCCCTGGCTGACCTGCTTTTGCGGCACTAAATCAATTCCCCCGCCCCTGAGCCTGACATTATCAAAACATTCATATTCCCCGCCTCTCCCCGTGACGTTACTGTGCTGCGTAGGCAAACACGCCCAGTCGTCTACTGCGCGACTCCACACAGAACCCGGAAACCAACACAGATCAACTCACAACACAGCGTGCCACAATTCGAAATATGAAACTGTACTTTAAAATGAAACAGCAACACGGTACACTTGGTAAAGTACATTTATTTGACATTAAATGTTTAGAGAATATTCAGCAATTGCCATATGAACTCCGGAAGCCATTTATTTTCTTTTATCTGTATCCGCAATAACGGTTCCGTTTCATCTTGAGTCATGCGCTGTTCCTTTATGGTACACAGGGTGTTCATTTTCGTAAAAAGAATCACTTTGGAAGCACGGTGAACCGCAAGGCTGTTCCATCAACTAGGCACTAGTCCAGCCTAAAGGTTATGTTGCTTTTAGCCACTAGTACAGCGTAAGGGCATGTGGGCCCTTGGCGATCGTCCCATAATATGGTGATCGTGCTACAGTTGTTGACACGAAGCTGCAGGTGTCTGCTGAAGAATCCATCCGCCGGTGTCTCAAACAGATGGCAGTGGCAGAATGGGATCAAATACCTGTTATGAAAACAAAAAATGATAATTAGTCTCGCTAGCCGAACTTCATTAATATTACTCATTTTATTTATTACGGCCGATCAGAAACTATTTGCTTGCAAGGATAGTTCAATGGAGTATGTTTGTCTCTAAAATCAATGCGAAAAGTAACGAGATAAATCGAGGCCAACACACAATGATAAACGACAGTTAGTCTACATGCGTGAGGAATGATATGATATGGCATTTGTAACGCGCCTATACTCAAGTGTTTCTAGGCGTGACGAGGCAGGTGGGGAACAAGGGCAGACAGACAACGATCCTACTAGGCCAGGTGTCTTTCTGATCGCGCATGGGGAAGGGCTGTACATGGTTAGTTGAATACAAATTAAATAATAGGCCCAGCTGGTGGCAAGTGCAAGGTAAATGCCGGGAGAAGGGGCTGAAGGATACAGAGACAGTCCCGTAGTGCAGGGAAAAGTGGCTGGGCCAAGGACCGAGATCGGCGAGACCAGTGGACCTGCATGCCCATGTGCCCACTACGAACAGTTTTACTTGCTTTTCCTAGCTCTTCATTCATTCATTTATTCATGCATCCATTCATTAAATCTTCATTCCGGTATAAAAGCGTGTAAAGATTTAATTACATTATATTTGAAATTTCCATTGTGTCTCTTCGTAATGCAGTCTGTAAAACGGACCGTGCTCTTGACAACGATTTTTCGTATACTGACCTAAAATGAAACTCGGTCTAGTTTCTGAATTTTCTGCTTTATTGTCTCTTACGTTATTGCGCACTCCCTTCAAATGTAGTTCTTTCGGCATGGTCCCTGTCTCAAGGTCAAAAAACAATAGACGCTTATACTTCCAGTGCGACTTGTGGGCCTCATCTGGGCGCTGTCCTTCGCATTCTTTATTTGCAACATCACGTAGTATAGGCATCTGTGAGAACTTGAAGTTTAGAATCCGTCTATGTAGTGCGCCTCAATGTGCAAATGTGAACTGGCTTTTCTCCCAAATGCCACGGCCCGCTTGGCTGGCGCGTTCTAAGTGCCCCAATTTTGTCCCCGTTGTCTGCGAGCTTTGCAGCCCAAATTGAGACATTTAATTTTTGGCGGAAGGTCAGGGAAAGTATAAAGTACCACAGGAGTTGAGTTAAAAGTGAGATTTATTGTTTGTTTTATTATTTGCAATACGCAAGCCTCCCCTCCATTAATAGTGCGCAGCATTTACATTTACATGAGATGAGACATGAGAAAAATATATACATACACATATGTAAGGTGAATAGAGAGAATTCAAAGATGACACCCAGCTTGTCCGCCATCCATGATGGTGAAGGTAGGGGTTAGGTTTACAGGTACACTGTACAATAACATTTATTTACAAAAAGACAATCGTATTGCAATTATTTAAACCGGGATTTGTACTTCACAATAAGCTGTGCTTCGGGTGGGCATGGCACAGTCGCAATGTTCGGTGGCAATGGATCACTGCTCTGCACAGAAACGTCCAAAATTCCATATCTGTGCTTCTCTAACACAGCAACAATAAGGCCTTTCACAAAGTCGAACTGCATTTCATCATAGACTGGTTTGATCACCCATTGCTTACTTCGTTTTGAAAACACCTTAGTGTAGCGAGGCATCCTTACTTTACCCCTAGTCCTAGATTGTTCACGTCCGACATTGCTGTTATTTGCCAAGACCGCTAGTAGAGTGCGATGTTTCATGCCCCGAAAGCTAAAATGCAAGCGCTTTGGCCTGTACTTTAGGCACATATTGTGGAACACCTCCAAATCTCCTGTGTGACAGAATTCTGTCAGTCCTCTCAAATCTCTTGATAGTTTTGTCGAAAACAATCTTCTCAATGGCTTTGTGTGTCGGTGAAGATGGAATCAACCACTTCTTCTTCCGTGCCTCCTCTGGGGACAAAGGGCCATGTTCACATTGGTGGAAATGTTCATTTGCTGTCCAGCGTGAACGTTGGTACAGTGGTGCATCAGTGACCGCCATTTTTCAAGTAGTATTTCCACTGACCCCTCACAAGTTTTTGAGCTCCACCAAAGATGGTTGGTGATAGAATGTGACCACTGCAAAATACTTTCAAAACCTTTTTTTTCCCTGCAGCCGAGATTTTCTTATTGATTGATTTAGCAAGATGCCATACGTCAAATTGATGTTTAATATGTGGGAACTGCTCTCTCATTGTCTTGGCAATTGAAACATGTTTATCCGTGGCTATGAGGTCGATGTGCATTCCCCTCGATTGTAGATATTCCACTGATTTTATAAAAACTAGTTTCTCCATGGCCACTGAGGATGTACATTGTGTTACCTGCACGACCACCGAACTCACAATTTTCTTACTATCCATGTCATGAAAGTGGTAGGTGCAGTACATGGCAGAAAATCCAGGGCTGTCGCACTGTCCATCGCCGGCTAGCCTGAATCGTTTGCCTTCGAATGTACTTGCTAGAGACAATTCTCCAGCATGGGGTCTGGCATGGATTCACATGCTCATGAATATTCCCCGTCGTCAGGCTGGGAATCCTCGGTAAAGAAAAAACCAGTATCAGTTTCGTTTCTGATCTGTCTTTCGTAGTAATAACCAATCACTGGTCTCTGCGTCATACTGACCACAGCCAATGACTGCCCTCTACCTAAGCACCGCCTCTGGCAGCCATCTTCAGATTTTTACTGCACGTTCATGTGTTGGGATCCTCGTGCTATTGCTCTCGAGCGTTAGTGCTATTTTTTTTCACGTTTTTTCTCAAAAACTTCGTTTTTTCGGTCAAAAGAGCCTCAAGCTCCACCGATTCTCCATCCGATCAACGGGGACCCGTGTCGGATTCGTCTGCGCCCCTCAAGGGTGAAGATTCCGTCGAGCTACGCTTTTGGAGGACTCCAGAAGTTTCTCAGGCCCGGTCATGGCCCAGGAGAAGGGGAGCTCGACGCCCGGAAAGCTGTTCAGGGTCTGCCCTGGATGCCAGCTGCAGAACGTCTTCAAGGAGGACAAACACTCTTTTTGTCTTTACTGCCTACATGAGGACAAGACGCACGTGGAGAAGGACTGTGCGTTTTGCGGCAACATGTCGGAGCGGACCATGAAGGACCGCCATCAACGTCTCGCCAACTGGCTGGAAGGGAAGAGCCCGTCCGGCGAGAAGAAGAGGAAGAAAGCCGAGCGGTCTTCTAAGACCTTTGAGGACGCCCCGGCGACGGGGGTCCAACATAAGGCCAAGCACTGCGAGTCCGCTGGCACCGGGAGCGCCGAACGGTCGGGCTCTACGGGCGGCAGGCAGGGCGCACCCTCCCCGGCACCATCAACCACGAGCCAACGCTCTGGGTCGGGTAAGAGGAAGGCCGAGCACCCGGCGAAGCTCCTGGAGAGGCCCCGGTCGAGCTCGAAGGCGGAGGGGGAGCGAGGCAGTGTCCCCCCCCCTCAAGGATAAGGCGGTGAGCGCACCTAAGGTGGTGAAGGCCTTAATCCATCCGGCCAAGCCCTCTATCGAAACTGTCGCGGCGGCCCTGGCTCAGCCTGTGGAGGCTACACCAGTGGTGGCGACCTCGGGGCTCAGAGTCTCCCTGCCACCTCGGAGGGAGTCCTCTTTTGTGCCCATCGATAGGACCCCCGTGAAATCCCCCGTGGGGAAGAAAAAGGGGGGGCAGGGCGTCGTCGTAGATTCGGCCTCAACCTCGGAGGAGGAGCTGGTCGAAGTCTTAAGCCTCGGCGTGGAAGAAGACCGGCCCGTCGGGATGGATCCCGACGCAGGTGACGACGACATCGTCGAGGGTACCGACGGGGCCCCTGATCGCCCGTCGGATTCCCCTCTGCCGGCGCCGCGAGACAACTCGGCGGCCATTTTGTTGGCTATACAGTCCTTATGCTCAGAGATAAGGACGAGACTACCGTTGCCGACGGAACCTCTCCCGTCGGGGGACCCAGAACCGGGACCTTCTGGTGTTCCCCCTACCAAGAAAAGAAGGATCCACCCTCCGCCTCCTTTTCAGCCGTCGCGCCCCTTCCAGCCCTCCTCCCCGTCCACCCGAGGGGATGATACGGGGACTGACACCGCAGCGACGGGTACGGACGACGAGGTATACGACGAGGATGTACCGTCGTCGCCTCCCACCAGGGCTTCTCCGCCCGACGAGATTGGATCGTTCCACTCCATGATCACCAGGGCATCCGAGCTTTTCCAACTCTGCCCTGAGGAGAAGAAGAAGGAAGGTTTCCTTTATCAGCGGCGCGAGGCCAAGAGGAAGACGGTCCTCTCAGTGCCTCTATTGGACGACATTTGGGATGAGGGCCTCACCCTCCTCAAGAAACCTTCCACGACGCCAGCTAGAAGAGACCGGTACGAGAAGAAGTACCGGGTCCCGGACACGGCCCCCCTGTGCCTCCGGGCGCAGCCTACCCCGGACTCCGTCGTCTCCGCGGCGGCCAGGAAAAAAGCGGGGGGGGGTGCGGCCTCCACATCGACTTCCCCACCGGACGGCGAGGGAAAGAAATTGGACGCTATGGGACGCAGAGTCATCTCGTCTGCGGCGACGACGATTAAAGCGGCCAACGCCTTGGCTATCGTGGCTATGACAGGGAGCTCTGGTACAAACTGGCTCCCCTGCTGGACTTCTTGCCGGACGACAAGAGAGCAGAGGCCCTGGAGATCCTGCAGGAAGGTGAGGTGGCTTCGGACCACGCCATTACCGTTGCGACGGACATCGCCGACACTGGGTTCCGCCAGTTGGGCAACGGCGTTTGCCTTAGGCGGCGTGGATGGCTCAAGGCTACGGACTTCCGTCAAGACGTTCAGACCAGAGTCCTGGACATGCCCTTCGATGGGAACAACCTGTTTGGGAAAACAGTGGACGATTCCCTTCAGGCCATTAAAGCGGACACCGAGACGGCCCGGGCCCTTGGAGTTCTGCAACAACGACGGACGCCCTTTCGGAGCAGCGGAGGCAAGGGCGCCTCCAAAGGTTCCGGCGGCGGTTTCTCCACCTACCGTCAAGCGGCCCGCTCGTCGGCTCAGGAGGCCTACAGAGGACGAGGCAAGTCTGGCGGACCCCGCCGTCGTCGCCAAGGAGGTCAAGGCGGCAAAGCCTCGTCGAAGCAGGATTGAACCGGCCGTGGGGTCGGGCCCCCACCGAAGCACCCCAGTGGGAGGCCGGCTGGCGAGCTTCGTCAGCGTGTGGGAGTCCATCTCCACCGACCGTTGGGTGCTGGACGCCTTGGCCCGGGGCCACGCGCTCGAGTTTCAAAGAAGGTGTCCGCACGTCCCCCCCGTGGCCAGGAAAGAACTTCACGTCCCTCAACTTCTCCTGGAGGTAAAGGCGATGCTCAGGAAGGGCGCCATCGAACTCGTCCCAAAGAGGCTTCGGGGCTCCGGAGTTTACTCGAGATACTTCCTCGTGAAGAAGAAGACGGGGGGATGGCGCCCCATCCTGGACCTGCGACGTCTGAACAAGTTCATCAAGGCGCAAAAGTTCCGGATGGTCACCCTCCAGCACGTCCTGGGTCAGCTGGAGGAAGGAGACTTCCTGTCGTCGTTGGATTTGGAGGATGCCTACTTCCATATTCCCATCCTAAAGGGGCACCGAAAATTCCTCAGGTTTGTGGTCCAAGGGCGTCACTACCAGTTCAAAGCCCTCCCCTTCGGACTACGGTCGGCACCCAGGGTATTCACCAAGTGCCTTGCACCGGTGGCGGCGCAGCTGCGCCGCGAGGGGATCCACGTCTACCCCTACCTGGACGACTGGCTCATCCGAGCCAAGACGAGGGAGCTCGCCGTGGATCACACGGCAAGGACCGTCCAACTTCTCACGGACCTGGGATTCTCCGTGAACTACGCCAAGTCCCACCTGGTACCCGCGCAAAATGCACTGTTTCTGGGAGCGAAGCTCGACACAGTGTCCCTTCTGGCCTCCCCGTCGGAGGAAAGGACCAGGTCCATCCTGGGCAAGGTACAGCGGATGTTGGTTTCCGACGCGGCCAAGGTGAGGTCCATCAAGTCCCTCCTCGGAATGATGTCTTCTTGCATCTACCTCATTCCCATGTGCAGGCTCCGGATGCGCCCGTTGCAGGAGTTCCTGGACGCGCGCTGGATCCAAACGACGGGCGGCTTCGAGGAGAGGATCACACTCGACGAGAGTTTCCGCCGAGCGGTCCAGTGGTGGGGCATCCGCGCGCATCTGACGGCGGGCATGGACTTCCAGACCACCAGGAGACAGTGACCACGGATGCCTCCCTGGAAGGGTGGGGAGCGCACACCGAAAATCTGCACGCGAGAGGCCTTTGGCTCCCGACGGAGAAGTCCCTCCATATCAACGTCCTGGAGCTCCGTGCAGTGTTCTGGGCCCTCAGGTCCTTCCTTCCGTCCCTCAAGGGCAAGGTGGTGAGGATCTTCACCGACAACACCACCACCATGTTTTACATCAGGAAACAGGGCGGAACCAGGTCCCCAGCACTGTCCAAGGAGGCGCAGGACCTGTGGCATTGGGCCGTCACCCAAAGGATGTTTCTGGTGCCGTTTCATCTGGCAGGGATAAAAAACACCATCGCCGACTCACTCAGCAGGGAGCTGCGCTCGTGCCACGAGTGGGAACTACGGCAGGATCTAGTGGATCGCCTCTTCCGACGGTGGGGCACACCCCAGATCGACCTGTTCGCGACGGCGACGAACTCCAAGTGCCGGAGGTTCGCCAGCAGGTTTCCCCAGGCGAGGAGCATGGGCGATGCTTTCTCGTTCCCCTGGGAGGGCCTGTTCCTCTACGCGTTCCCTCCTTTGCCACTGCTAATCCGGCTCGTCAACCAGCTCAAGAGGTCACGGTGCAGGATGATCCTCGTCGCACCTGCGTGGCCGAGGCAGATATGGTTCCCGGACCTTCTGGACTTGTCAGCGTCCCCGCCAATCAAGCTGCCGGTGGACGCGGATCTACTCTCCAGGGAAGGAGGCGCCATCCTCCACCACGACCCGAAATCGCTGAACTTGCAGGCCTGGCTCCTGCAGCGCTAGAGTTTGGAGGATACGACATACCGGCCGACTGCAGAGAGGTTCTTGCAAAGGCCAGGGCGTCCTCGACTCTTAAATGCTACGGACACAAATGGAAGAGGTTCTCTGTCTGGTGCCACGCACAGAAGATTAACCCTCTACGGATTACGGCTCCCCAGGTACTGCCGTACCTGCTGACGCTGGCCAAAGCTGGACTGGCACACGCGTCCATCAAGATTCATCTTGCTGCGATCTCCCGATACACCAGAACCACGGGCCGGACGTCCTTGTGGTCTCATCGTCTGGTGAAAGAGTTCATGAAGGGGCTGTTCAGATCGTTCCGGCCGGTGAAGGCTCCGGCCCCGGCGTGGGAGCTCAACGTGGTGCTGACCAAGCTCATGGGACCTCCGTTCGAGCCTCTGCACTCGGCCCCGTTGAAGTTTCTGTCGTGGAAAACAGCGTTTCTTGTGGCCATCACCTCCGCACGACGGGTGGGAGAGATCCAGGCCCTTTCCTGCAAGGCCCCGTACTTGACTTTTCACGACACGAGGGTAGTGCTCAGGACGCACCCCTCCTTCATGCCCAAGGTACCGTCGGACTTCCATCTCAACGAACCCTTGGTGTTGCCTGTGTTCTTCCCGTCGCCTTCGTCGCCGGCTGAGAGGACTTTGCACTCGCTGGATGTGGCTAGAGCGCTGAAGTTCTACGTGGACCGCACGAAGTGTTTTCGGAAGACGTCACAACTCTTTGTGAACTTTGGACCTGTCAATCAGGGGAAGGCTCTCTCGAAGGCTTCCATTTCCAGATGGCTCTCCGGCTGTATCATGTACTGTCATCGGTTGGCAAACCGACCGCTGCCTGGCCGTCCGAAAGCCAATTCCACCAGAGCGATCGCAGCTACCACGGTGTTCCTTTCTGGTGTGCCCCTGCTGGACATATGCAGGGCTGCTACGTGGAGGTCGACGCACACCTTCACGAAATTCTACTGCGTCGATCGGGATTCATGGGAGGAGTCCAGGGTCGGCCAAGCAGTGCTGCGCAACCTGTTCGCCTGAGGTGAGCCTGGTGAGGAGGTAAGATGCTTAATGTTGAGTTTGATGTAATGCTTAATGTTGAGCCTTTGCCACCTCCCGTGGTTGTGCATGTGTGTACTGCTATGTATTCTTTATTCATGAGCATGTGAATCCATGCCAGTCCCCATGCTGGAGAAGGAACAAGTTACTTACCTGTAACTGTTGTTCTCCAGCATGGGTCTGGCATGGATTCACATGCGAACCCTCCCGCCTACCCCTCTGCGGCTCTTCACTTGGTCATACTGCCACTTCACGTGCTTCCAAATCTGAAGATGGCTGCCAGAGGCGGTGCTTAGGTAGAGGGCAGTCATTGGCTGTGGTCAGTATGACGCAGAGACCAGTGATTGGTTATTACTACGAAAGACAGATCAGAAACGAAACTGATACTGGTTTTTTCTTTACCGAGGATTCCCAACCTGACGACGGGGAATATTCATGAGCATGTGAATCCATGCCAGACCCATGCTGGAGAACAACAGTTACAGGTAAGTAACTTGTTCCTTGTTCAATTTTCCAAGCATCACTAATGGCCGGAAACAGATAATCACGTTGGTATATGTGTACAGCGCTTTAGAAATGAAATGGAGTCCCACAAACTGAAAGAAAGCCTCTAACTTTCTAAAACTGGAGCCACTAAAAAGTGATGCAGCTGCACACAGTAGATTGCCTGCTGGCAGTTTCCCGAGCATCGGTTGTGCAGACCATGAGAACCTATGATTTAATCTACAGGCGGCATTTATTTTGACGTTACTGCCTTTTATTTGACGAGTCACATTAAGCAATGGCTTCCCACATACTTTCCCACTAATGGAATGCACACATTTCAGCATACTTATAATTTCCATCAAACAACTGTCGAATATAATGTATTTGATCTCTTTCATTAGACTGTCATCCTGCCTCAACGTTGTTTCGGCCTTTGACGTTGTGGAGATTTCAACACATTGGAAAGTAATATCGCTGATATCAAGTTCTGATGCGTCTATGGATGCTGCGGCTGGTTCATTCTCTGTCATTTCAACATCTATTACTTCAACATTGATGGGAGAACACAACAATGTCGACAGGGTTTTTGGTGGCAAATTTTTGGCGGGTGTAGATTGTGTAAATTGATCTGCAACTACTTCAGCGCTATCTTCAATACATTCAATAACATAATCTTGTGGTGGTGCGGTCGCACTGTAGCTATGGTCCAATGCAACTTTGCTGTACTATCCAAACACAGTTAATTAATGTTCTGGCCATTGGACATGAGCATCTCGAGCCTGAACACGCCTCGCCTCAATTAATAGTTCCTCCATAGTGTACACGGTCTGGCAAGCCACATCTCTCATTCGCTTCACTGTCTGTGTGTGTATAGTTCTGACACCCACGGGTAGCTGGAGGAGAGATTGAAAAAGGGATGTTCAGTTTAAACACAAGATGGAGTGTAGTAGAATTGACTGGAAAAAAACATAAAATAGACCCCAGCACAAACATTTTTTTAAAGTTATGAACTGTTCGTAACCTTTTTTTTTTACTCGACCTTCAACATCTGCACGCTGTAGCTCCGATTCGTTTCCGCATGTCCTCCCTTCCTCTTGCGCTGCAACGACTATATTTTCTGTATCCGCATAGACAGCACGGAATGAGGCTCCATCGTCTCCCTGAAACATAGTACTTTCATTACTATGTATCAAAATATTGTTAGCATAAAACACACGTGAGGACGACCACACAGGTACATCTCAATAGCCAAACATGATTTAAACATTGTGTGCAACAATCAAACGACAAGTATTCGACCTGTGATGATCTATTTCGATGGAACTGTCAGTATCCATACCTCTGGCTCTGCATGGACTGCCATGAATGGTTGTATTGGAGAGGAGGCATAAGCATCTCCCTGAAACACAGTACTTGCATTAGTATGCTTTTCAATATTGGAAACACAACACACACTTGTGGTTGACGGCACAGGTACATATAAAGAGATAACCACAAATGATGCATTGTCCAAAAGAATCAAGGAAAATCCAAATATGATCACATTTCATCGACTTATTTCAACGATTCCTTTACATTTGCATCATCTAAATGAGATGTTGTGATTGTGGTGGAAGCTCCGTCGTCTCCCTGAAACACAGTACTTGTATTAGTATGGTTTTCAATATTGGAAACATAACACCCACTTGGGGTCGAACGCACAGGTACATATAAAGAGATAACCGCAAATGATGCATTGTCCAAAAGAATCAAGGAAAATCCAAATATGATCACATTTCATCGACTTATTTCAACGATTCCTTTACATTTGCATCATCTAAATGAGATGTTGTGATTGTGGTGGAAGCTCCGTCGTCTCCCTGAAACACAGTACTTGTATTAGTATGGTTTTCAATATTGGAAACATAACACCCACTTGGGGTCGAACGCACAGGTACATATAAAGCGATAACCGCAAATGATGCATTGTCCAAAAGAATCAAGGAAAATCTAAATATGATCACATTTCATCGACTTTTTTCAACAAATTATTTACATCTGCATCATCTAAATTGGATGTTGTGATTGTAGTGGAAGCTTCTTCGTCTCCCTGAAACACAGCACTTGCGTTAATAGGGAAGAAAGTATAGCAAATGGAATCACGTTATATGATCATGCATGATGGAGCTGTCATTATCCATACCTCGTGCTGCTGAAAAATATCTATGGATGTTGCAAATGTAGTGCGCACTTCCGAAAGCTGTTGCGCCGATTTGTATACGCATGGTCCCGCTTCCACTTCCCCTGGAATTACTTGAATGTCAGGCTCTGCATCAAGTGCAGGGGTTGACGCTCCATCAACTGCCTGAAACATAGTACTTGCATTAGTGAGGATTACAATAGTGAAAACATAACACACACCTGGGGTCGACAGCACAGGTACATATCAACGGCTAACCACGAATGAAGCATTGTGTAGAACAATCAAACGACAAGAATTCCAGCTCTGATGATGACGCTCGATGGAGCTGTCAGTATCTATACCGCCTGCTGTTGAAGCACATCTAGAAATGTTGTAGATGTGGCGGACGCTTCAGCATCTGCCTGAAAGATAGTACTTGCATTAGTATGTATAACACTAATTATAACCGATAACAAACACCAGTGGACGATAACTAAGGTGTATATCAATTGGAAAGCACTAACCAAACATTCGGTAAAATGATTACACAATAAAATAAAAATATTACTTGACATGCATAAAACAGGTCTGTAGCGGATTAGCCTAGTAAGATTACCTGATACGCGCTAGAAGTGGTTGATAACTGCGACCACGTCAAGGATGTAGAATGTTCTTGCTTCAGATTCAAGGGATAGTCAAGAAGTTGTAAAGGTAAATTAATGATTGATAATGAAATGCCAATATTAAAAATAGCCATGTAAGGCGACAGAATACTTGTAAAATGCTCAATACAGCACAGTTCCCTGTTCCCATATATATACATTGCGTTTGTGGGTTATGAAATCGAAAAAGAATATATTGGTAAATGTCATTATTCAAAAAACTATACAATCATATCAATATCGAAATTATTACAAGGGATAGAACACCTACAATATCAATTAATCCGTTCGGATACCTACACACTACTGCAAGGCCTAAAGCTAAATCCAGACACTTGATTCATCGGTGGCGGAATGTGGACGAATAGAGTGGGAATAGCGTTTTCGAGCAATTTCCGTGTCGTTCGCCGTTTATTCTTCTTTGTTACCCAAGATGTTGTGTACATGTCCAAGGAAAAGTGCCGGCTGCAGATGCGATATCGATCACCCCTCTTGTCCTGTAAGACTTGTTGGACTCTACTTTCCAGCTCATCCAGTGGATATCCGCAATGTCTGACCCATTCTCTTATTCGATCAACAGTTTTCGGGAATACATGCATTGTAGTGCCTTCAGATTTCACATGGGTCTTCGAAGGGCAACCGCTAATCGAACAGGCAGGCATTGTTGATTAATCTGAAAAGTAAATATCGACATTATTATACAATCTTCAAGAATAAAGATTTGATACAAAAGTAAATGAATCATACAATGATCAATGCAAGGTTTGTTTTGGTCGCAGGAACTATACCAGTTCATTATGTGCGGCTTAGTATTTGCATAACAACAAAAAAGTGAGGAATCTATTTTTTGGTACTAATGTCGAAGAACTCTGCGCCCTTTTTATCTTTTGTGTTCATACAGTTAAGGTCGCATGTGTAATTAGGGTAACCGTGGAGTCCTATGATTCCTCTACTCCACTAGGAAAAGACCATAACACAAAGTGTTACCCTTATGTGTTGCTCATGCGCCCAAGTTGTTTTTACTCCATACAGATGGAGAAGGAAATAAGGTACCACACAAGATTTGTGTTTTGATTCACCAATATTTATATAGAAAACTGTTGCCCTTTAGTGATGACACGTGTTTCAACGTAACCAACGTCTTTCTCAAATCAGGGCTGGTATCAACAAATGACAAGTAATATCAAAAACAGTGCATAATAAATTGATTTAAGTAAACACCAATGTGGTCCACAAGAACGTTTGCACATGCATGAATTAAGAAATAATTAACAAAATCATAATAACATGGCCATGTTTGGGGGGGGGGGAAAGGAAGGAGGTTTGTGGGAAAGCGAGAAGAGAAAAAAATATAAAAACACATGATTGTTAAACAATATGTCAATGGTGTTAATCCTATTTTTTTAATGAGTACATTGGTATATTTAGAATAATTTATTGTATGCTTATGTTCATTGTATTTCTTACCCAATGTAACCGTCCTCTTAAATGTTCTCAAAAGCTTGAATCAGTCATGGGTTAAATCCCGTGTCCCTGTAGGGGAAGCATTTACATATGCTCGTTTAACTGCCTTGTATTATGGGCACAGATTGTGTCTCTATATAAAGTCTATCCAATGCTGTGTTCATGCTTTAAATACGTGCACACAGAAAATTACAAGGATATGCTGTTCTCACCACGTTACATTGCATTCAAAAACTCTAGGGGAGGGTGTTTGTCCTTTCCTATTTTTCCTCTTTTAAAGACAAAATGTTCTAATACTTTTTTAGTCTTAATGAAGCGGTGTGTAACACCAAACAAAGTTCATAACAAATGTTATTCTAAATGTTATTACAAGGACACTCCCTAAATCGTTGAAGACTCCTCCCCTTTTCCCCTTTTTTGACGCAAGTCATGTCAATGGGACACAAGTTACTGTATCTCTAAAAAATGTATTGGCATCTGATTAATTCTTGCGTAATATGACAAAATGTGTCTTAATCAGTCTTGTGATATTATAAGACACAATGTATCATGCCTCCGAATATCATTATGTTAATCTTTTTGATCAATGTTGATGCCTCTGCCTAAGTACATTTCGGTGTGTATGTTATGGGACATGTGTACCTTTTTGTGTGTTGATGTTTCTGAGGTGATAATTCTTTCATGAAACCCACAAAACAGGATACTACATTTATAATATTTTCAGAGAAAAGAATACATCTCATTGTCAGAGTTTAAACCTTTTTCAACAGTTCTAAATTTGCAAATCATTCTGGCTTCTTCTTGTCGTAATTTCAGCTCCAAATTTCCTCCTCTTGGTCCTAAGGTTATTCTTTTTAGACCCAAAAATTTTAAAAGTCTTTTTTCATCGCACTGATGCTCTTTTTGCCAATGCTGTGCTAATGGTGAGTTAGAATTAGGATTCCCTATTCCTGAAAGGTGTTCTCTTATTCTAATCCTTAATTCTCTTATCGTACTTCCTATGTACATTTTGTGACATAAACATATAATGACATATATAACATATTTACTTCTGCAATTGATGTGTTCCAAAATTTGCTGCTTAATGCCATATGTATCCTGAAAACTTGCAGTATTGTCTATGGTGTATTTGCACATTGTGCAAGTCCCACATCTTCTGAAACCTTGTGTTTGTTTAGGTAACCAAGTATTCGAACTCCCAATTTCTAGTATAGGGAGCAGAGATGGACTCAATACATTTTTTATGGTTTTGGCTCGTTTGAAGATTATAGTCGGGTTGTCCTTAATGTAGTTCCTGACGTGTGGGTCCAATTGTAGCAAATGCCAATTCCTTTTTAGGATCTTCCTTAAAATTCCATTATTCTTACAGTAAGTCGTAATGAAAGTCACTTCCTCTGTTTGGTTGTTGATTCTGGTTTTCGTAGTTAGGGTGTCTGCTCTGTTAAGAGCTTTGGCTTTCCTTTGTGCTTTGGCAATAATCTTAGTTCCATATCCTCTGGCCTTAAATCTTCTTGAAAGCAGTTGACATTCTTGCTCAAAAGTTTTTTGTTCCGAACAGTTTCGCCGAGCTCTAATGTATTCTCCACTAGGGATGTTCCTTACAACCGAAGAATGATGACAGCTGGTTGCAAATAAAGTTGAATTAGCCTCTGTAGGCTTCCTGAAGGTCCTAGTCAACAGTTGATTATTTTTCACATAGATATTTAGATCCAGAAAATCTATTTGTTCTTTGCTGGTAATCCCAGTAAATTCAATCCCCATAAGGTTATTATTGGCTCTAGTCTTGAATTGTTCTAACTCCTCTTGTTCACCTTTCCAGATAAGTAACACATCGTCGATATAGCGGGTCCAAAGAATCACATGATCCTGATATATTTCATCTCCATAGATGTGTTTATCCTCATACATTGCCATTGTGAGGTTGGCGAGTGCGGGGGCAAATTTTACTCCCATCGCCACTCCTCTTGTTTGCTGATAAAATTCTCCATTGAAAATGAACACGTTATTTTGCAAAGTTAAAAGTATCATTTCCTTGAGCATGTTAACTGATTGAAATTTTGATGCAGTTTGATTGGAAAATATATAATCTATTGTCTCAAGTGCCGTGTCATGCCTGATGGATGTGTATAATGCCTTTACATCCCATGTGGCTAATATATAATCAAATTCCCATTTGATGGATGCCAATTTATTGATTACAGAAGTTGTGTCCTTCAAAAAAGCTTTGGTCTCAGTGACAATGGGGCTAAGTATATGGTCAATATACTGTGCCATGTTCATTGTTGCCCAATCAATTCCACTCAGGATAGGTCTTCCTTCTGGTACTTTTTCAAAAGCCTTGTGAATTTTTGGCAAAAAATATATTGTGGGTAATGTTGGTTGCTGCATATCTAAAAATGATCTTTCTTCATCTGTAATTAGCCCTTTTCTATGCCAGTTTGTTATGGATTCCCGCAACTCATTTAAGATCTTCTGTTTTGGGTTCCCTTCAAGTTTGTGATAACAAAAAGGAGTATTTAGATGGTTCTCGGCCATTGTTACATAGTCTGCCCTGTTCATAACCACAATTTTTCCTCCTTTATCAGCAGCTTTTATAGTCAAATTTTGATTCTGTTTCAATTCCACCAAAGCTTTTCTTTCTCCTTTGGTCAAATTATCATAATCTTGTTTACTTGGTCTTTTGTGTTTCTTTTTGTCTATGATGTCGTTCAGTTCTTTAGTTACTGCCTTGTAGAAGGTGTCGACCAGGTTGTCTGTGGTTAGTTGTGGAGTAAACTTAGATTTCAGTTTGAGATCCCTCGTTTGGAGACCAGTTTGTTGTATCTTGAGATTCTGTATGGTTTCATGAATCGGTCGATCTGTGGTATCTTGTAATGAACTTAAGAGGTGAATGTTCCTTATATCTTTAATGGTATAGTCACTATCCTCAATGTCGGGTTCTTTGGCATGAAACATCGGAACTTGTGTTGCAAAAAATTTCTTGAGTTTCAATTTTCTAACAAATTTGAACAAGTCTATGTGCACGTTAATTTGGTCAAAGTTGGTGGATGGAGCAAAAGAGAAACCTTTGTTTAGAAGTGCTATATCTTCTGTTTTTAAGTGATATTCTGACAGGTTCAAAATTAAGGTGTCTGTTTGTTCTTCTTGGCTGCTTCTCTTGCTCCTGCTCTTGTCAAACGTCTGAAATCTTCTAGAGCGTCTGGGTGGCCTGTATCCACTGCCCCCTCTCTTGCCCCTCCTCCTGTATTCTGTGTTTGTACATTGATCTGCTGAGGTAATAAAAAACGGACCTGTTTTTGCAAAGTGATTTTGTTGCTTTTCTTGTACCTTCTTATCTGATTTAGAAAACCTTGTCCATCAAGTGTTTTTTCTGATGTTTCTGTCGTTTCTGTTTCCTTAATGTTATCTCCTTCTGATTCTGCATCTGAGCTGCCCGGAGATGTATTTGGTGTACTCTCTCTTGATATCGATTTATTGATTTGTCTATATTTCTCTTGAAAAGTGTAAACTCTATCATCCTGATAATCCCTATTATCACGATGGAATTTACGCATTTTTCTTAATTTGATTTCGTCTTGGTAGTCTTTCAAAATTTCAAACATTTTCTGGTAGTTTTTTTCTTTTGTTGCTTCCAAGGCTTTAGTTTCTGAAATTTCTTTCTTAATTATTTCTATTTGGTCGGTGATTCTCTTATGTTCCCTTGATGCGTGTTCTATTAAAATTTCTAACATAATGTTGGAGCTTTGATTGAGGTTTTTTTCCCATGAGTCTGCTAAATCCTTGTCTTCATCTTTAGTAAGGTCCGGAAAAATTAAGATCCTTAGGCCTCTAGGTATTTGTTTTTTGGTTACATAATTTTTCAAAGAAATTATCTCCCAGTATTTGTCCACTTCTTTCTTAGAAGCTCGTTCCAATTTAACAAATTTGTAACGTAAATCCTCTCTGGGTTTGGGCAGGTTTGATGCGAAAGCATGCACATTACTGCCCTTCGGGGCAAAAAGATTAACAGCATCCTCTTCTCTTGTTTCTAAATATTCTGCCATTATGGCTAATAGCTGATTGTTCCTGGTCAGCAGGTTCTGAAGTACCTCGATACAAACAACAAAAAAGTGAGGAATCTATTTTTTGGTACTAATGTCGAAGAACTCTGCGCCCTTTTTATCTTTTGTGTTCATACAGTTAAGGTCGCATGTGTAATTAGGGTAACCGTGGAGTCCTATGATTCCTCTACTCCACTAGGAAAAGACCATAACACAAAGTGTTACCCTTATGTGTTGCTCATGCGCCCAAGTTGTTTTTACTCCATACAGATGGAGAAGGAAATAAGGTACCACACAAGATTTGTGTTTTGATTCACCAATATTTATATAGAAAACTGTTGCCCTTTAGTGATGACACGTGTTTCAACGTAACCAACGTCTTTCTCAAATCAGGGCTGGTATCAACAAATGACAAGTAATATCAAAAACAGTGCATAATAAATTGATTTAAGTAAACACCAATGTGGTCCACAAGAACGTTTGCACATGCATGAATTAAGAAATAATTAACAAAATCATAATAACATGGCCATGTTTGGGGGGGGGGGAAAGGAAGGAGGTTTGTGGGAAAGCGAGAAGAGAAAAAAATATAAAAACACATGATTGTTAAACAATATGTCAATGGTGTTAATCCTATTTTTTTAATGAGTACATTGGTATATTTAGAATAATTTATTGTATGCTTATGTTCATTGTATTTCTTACCCAATGTAACCGTCCTCTTAAATGTTCTCAAAAGCTTGAATCAGTCATGGGTTAAATCCCGTGTCCCTGTAGGGGAAGCATTTACATATGCTCGTTTAACTGCCTTGTATTATGGGCACAGATTGTGTCTCTATATAAAGTCTATCCAATGCTGTGTTCATGCTTTAAATACGTGCACACAGAAAATTACAAGGATATGCTGTTCTCACCACGTTACATTGCATTCAAAAACTCTAGGGGAGGGTGTTTGTCCTTTCCTATTTTTCCTTTTCCTTTTGTTTGTTATATCTACAGTCGTAAAACACGCAGGCCCACATGTCCGTGAACCTTATTCCTTTCCCACCTGGTGGGCTTTCCTGCTTACCTCTATTTCCTCAAAGTCGTCCCTTTCAGTCCTTGTATGATTGTGTCTCCCAATCTCGTCTTTTGTTTGATCACGTTACTAGGTTACCTATGTCCTACTTCTGTTTCTATGTTGTCTGCCATATTTTGGGGCTGAAAACCTATGTCCTACTTCTGTTTCTACATTGTCCGCCATATTTTGGGCTAAAACTCTATATCGGTATTGTGTTTTGTGTTTGTTTGGACGTACGTTCACGTAATCGAAAATAGTTGCGCTCTTTTAAAGACAAAATGTTCTAATACTTTTTTAGTCTTAATGAAGCGGTGTGTAACACCAAACAAAGTTCATAACAAATGTTATTCTAAATGTTATTACAAGGACACTCCCTAAATCGTTGAAGACTCCTCCCCTTTTCCCCTTTTTTGACGCAAGTCATGTCAATGGGACACAAGTTACTGTATCTCTAAAAAATGTATTGGCATCTGATTAATTCTTGCGTAATATGACAAAATGTGTCTTAATCAGTCTTGTGATATTATAAGACACAATGTATCATGCCTCCGAATATCATTATGTTAATCTTTTTGATCAATGTTGATGCCTCTGCCTAAGTACATTTCGGTGTGTATGTTATGGGACATGTGTACCTTTTTGTGTGTTGATGTTTCTGAGGTGATAATTCTTTCATGAAACCCACAAAACAGGATACTACATTTATAATATTTTCAGAGAAAAGAATACATCTCATTGTCAGAGTTTAAACCTTTTTCAACAGTTCTAAATTTGCAAATCATTCTGGCTTCTTCTTGTCGTAATTTCAGCTCCAAATTTCCTCCTCTTGGTCCTAAGGTTATTCTTTTTAGACCCAAAAATTTTAAAAGTCTTTTTTCATCGCACTGATGCTCTTTTTGCCAATGCTGTGCTAATGGTGAGTTAGAATTAGGATTCCCTATTCCTGAAAGGTGTTCTCTTATTCTAATCCTTAATTCTCTTATCGTACTTCCTATGTACATTTTGTGACATAAACATATAATGACATATATAACATATTTACTTCTGCAATTGATGTGTTCCAAAATTTGCTGCTTAATGCCATATGTATCCTGAAAACTTGCAGTATTGTCTATGGTGTATTTGCACATTGTGCAAGTCCCACATCTTCTGAAACCTTGTGTTTGTTTAGGTAACCAAGTATTCGAACTCCCAATTTCTAGTATAGGGAGCAGAGATGGACTCAATACATTTTTTATGGTTTTGGCTCGTTTGAAGATTATAGTCGGGTTGTCCTTAATGTAGTTCCTGACGTGTGGGTCCAATTGTAGCAAATGCCAATTCCTTTTTAGGATCTTCCTTAAAATTCCATTATTCTTACAGTAAGTCGTAATGAAAGTCACTTCCTCTGTTTGGTTGTTGATTCTGGTTTTCGTAGTTAGGGTGTCTGCTCTGTTAAGAGCTTTGGCTTTCCTTTGTGCTTTGGCAATAATCTTAGTTCCATATCCTCTGGCCTTAAATCTTCTTGAAAGCAGTTGACATTCTTGCTCAAAAGTTTTTTGTTCCGAACAGTTTCGCCGAGCTCTAATGTATTCTCCACTAGGGATGTTCCTTACAACCGAAGAATGATGACAGCTGGTTGCAAATAAAGTTGAATTAGCCTCTGTAGGCTTCCTGAAGGTCCTAGTCAACAGTTGATTATTTTTCACATAGATATTTAGATCCAGAAAATCTATTTGTTCTTTGCTGGTAATCCCAGTAAATTCAATCCCCATAAGGTTATTATTGGCTCTAGTCTTGAATTGTTCTAACTCCTCTTGTTCACCTTTCCAGATAAGTAACACATCGTCGATATAGCGGGTCCAAAGAATCACATGATCCTGATATATTTCATCTCCATAGATGTGTTTATCCTCATACATTGCCATTGTGAGGTTGGCGAGTGCGGGGGCAAATTTTACTCCCATCGCCACTCCTCTTGTTTGCTGATAAAATTCTCCATTGAAAATGAACACGTTATTTTGCAAAGTTAAAAGTATCATTTCCTTGAGCATGTTAACTGATTGAAATTTTGATGCAGTTTGATTGGAAAATATATAATCTATTGTCTCAAGTGCCGTGTCATGCCTGATGGATGTGTATAATGCCTTTACATCCCATGTGGCTAATATATAATCAAATTCCCATTTGATGGATGCCAATTTATTGATTACAGAAGTTGTGTCCTTCAAAAAAGCTTTGGTCTCAGTGACAATGGGGCTAAGTATATGGTCAATATACTGTGCCATGTTCATTGTTGCCCAATCAATTCCACTCAGGATAGGTCTTCCTTCTGGTACTTTTTCAAAAGCCTTGTGAATTTTTGGCAAAAAATATATTGTGGGTAATGTTGGTTGCTGCATATCTAAAAATGATCTTTCTTCATCTGTAATTAGCCCTTTTCTATGCCAGTTTGTTATGGATTCCCGCAACTCATTTAAGATCTTCTGTTTTGGGTTCCCTTCAAGTTTGTGATAACAAAAAGGAGTATTTAGATGGTTCTCGGCCATTGTTACAGGTGGGAAAGGAATAAGGTTCACGGACATGTGGGCCTGCGTGTTTTACGACTGTAGATATAACAAACAAAAGGAAAAGGAAAAATAGGAAAGGACAAACACCCTCCCCTAGAGTTTTTGAATGCAATGTAACGTGGTGAGAACAGCATATCCTTGTAATTTTCTGTGTGCACGTATTTAAAGCATGAACACAGCATTGGATAGACTTTATATAGAGACACAATCTGTGCCCATAATACAAGGCAGTTAAACGAGCATATGTAAATGCTTCCCCTACAGGGACACGGGATTTAACCCATGACTGATTCAAGCTTTTGAGAACATTTAAGAGGACGGTTACATTGGGTAAGAAATACAATGAACATAAGCATACAATAAATTATTCTAAATATACCAATGTACTCATTAAAAAAAATAGGATTAACACCATTGACATATTGTTTAACAATCATGTGTTTTTATATTTTTTTCTCTTCTCGCTTTCCCACAAACCTCCTTCCTTTCCCCCCCCCCCAAACATGGCCATGTTATTATGATTTTGTTAATTATTTCTTAATTCATGCATGTGCAAACGTTCTTGTGGACCACATTGGTGTTTACTTAAATCAATTTATTATGCACTGTTTTTGATATTACTTGTCATTTGTTGATACCAGCCCTGATTTGAGAAAGACGTTGGTTACGTTGAAACACGTGTCATCACTAAAGGGCAACAGTTTTCTATATAAATATTGGTGAATCAAAACACAAATCTTGTGTGGTACCTTATTTCCTTCTCCATCTGTATGGAGTAAAAACAACTTGGGCGCATGAGCAACACATAAGGGTAACACTTTGTGTTATAGTATTTGCATAAGTTGCATAAATAGATCTATTGTTAGCATAGCAATGGAAATTCAAGTCAATAGCAATGAGACCAATGAACATAGCACTATTGGGTACTCTACTCGCAAATAGATAGAAATTTAAAAATCTGCGAAATATGACCAGGATACATGGCCTTACTTTGATCAACAAACAGTTGGATTCAGCAAGCAGAGCAGTATGTTGCGGGAGAAAAGGTGGATGGCCACAGGTAGCGCACTGATGGGTATGCTCGAAGCGGTCACAGAAGTTCACGGATAGCACGACGACGAGCAGATTAGCATAGATCTCAGTGGTTCCCAGGTAGCACGTTCAGGAGTTGACTTGCAAAGCACAAAGATGTTCTCATGAGACATATTGAGTGGTTTTTAAAGTATTAGAAACTGGGGTGTGTTTGTGAATGAATGACGTATGTATGTCGTGGTATTAGGGGGGCGGCCTGCTTCAAGGGGAGGCCTGGCTGGAGACACGGGGTCTGAGGAGGCCATGTGACCGATGGCCCCTTGGCGTGGGACACCTTTTGAAGTGTACATGTAGTTTGGCACCTTGGCCTTTCGCGCCCCTGACAGCCCCCCATGCCAGCGCGCATCCACCGGCGCGAACCGCCTTTGATACAGGGGGGTGGGATGGATGGGCCTGGGGCGTGCAGATAAGGCACAGGAAGACTGCTGAATGGAGACACACTTATGTGGATTGCAGGGGGGCGGCCTGCCTCAGGGGAGGCCTGCCTGGAGACACGGGCTCTGAGGAGACCATGTGAACAATGGCCCCTTGGCGTGGGACACCTTTTGAAGTGTACATGTAGTTTGGCACCTTGGCCTTTCGCGCCCCCGACAGCCCCCCATGCCAGCGCGCATCCACCGGCATGAACCGCCTTTATATCAATATATAGTATATCGCCTTTATATCAATGATAGTATATCGTTGCTTATCAATAACAAATGCCACATACCGGAGATTCTTGTGAGCACAGACCCACACTTCAACCGGTGTATTATAGTGGTCAAGACCCTAAGGCCTGTATAATCCAATGGTAATTGTTAGTATAGATATATGTGTGACTTTTATAGAGACATAACCTACTGAAAGACTTTAAACAAGTGTTATTTAGTGCATGCATTATCGAGAATATGTTATGTTAGCTTAGATAGATAGTGACCACCCTGCTTCACAGCCACCAGACCTTCCCCCATTCGGAGCACAGATGTCTGACGTCCATCCTTGAATGGAGACACACTTGATTCATTTAAAAAATCGAAACAAACGTTGTTAAAATATGTGTGGTGTTTTATTTTGTGTCTTATTTTCATGACACAAAAATACAAGACTTTAAAGATTATACAGGTCAGGTTGCAGCACAGCGAGAGAAAATCCCCTGTACTGAAGGCTGTCACTCGGGAACGTTTCTCTAATGGCACGAACGGCACAGGCGGGTATCACTCTTCGAACGCGGTGTCCAGGCCTCCCGTGGAGCCACCATGTAAAGGAACGATAGGCCACCAGCCTGTACCACCTGTGAAAAGGAATGAAACAAACTGTTTTTAAATGACCAAGATAAATTTAATAAACGTTTGTTGTCAATGACAATTCTTGTAACTAATGGCAATCTGCACGGACAAATGCTATCTAGACAATGCACACTATTGAACGACTTACATGCATTACAATGATATGTAGATGTAATTTTGGATACAGTAGAAGATCATGAAATAGGAGTGGCATGACAAGCAGAGTATACTTACTCGTTACTCGGATTACGAGGACGAACAGTTGCGCGAAGTTCGTGCATAAGCACCATCATTATTCTCAACACGGCCCGTGTGAGGCAGGCTGCCCTGAAGTCTGGCAGCTCGGTGATGCATTGCGGTCGTGGCTCGCCTTCCGAAATGTAGGCCAGGCATCCCGAGTTTTCTCGGCAGCAGCAGTTCTCGTCCTCAGTTGGCATTAGCTCGCACCGATTGCATGTGCACCAGGTGGAGACGCCGTCGATTCGACTAGGCCCAGGCTCTTCATCTGTTGATTCGTCCTGCCAACTGCCGTCCGAATCCCCATCGTTTTCGCGTGCTTCCCTTTCCAGTAGTTCCTCCTCGGTATACTCGGGCTCGTACATGTAGGGCATTATTGTAGCCATTGTGTGTTAAACAAACTAAAATAATTTATAGCGGTGGTACTGGTATCTGTTCACACGGGCTACAAGCGGCGAAGGTAGTTGACCAGAGCACTGAAACAAGTCACAGAATACTCAAAGTAACACAGAGAGGAATGGAATCGAAAATCTGCTGCTGTGTGTTGTGAAACGGTCTGTTTATACTTATTGAGGAAAGAGGCGTCCTGCCATTTCCATGGCGACACGTCATTAGCTGAAGCGCAGCGAATGTTGACACGAGACGTGCTTTGGCGTTGGGAAATGGGCGGTACGAGTCTGCTGATGACAGGCTCAGGGGCGGGGGAATTGATTTAGTGCCGCAAAAGCAGGTCAGCCAGTGCGATCGGGGAAAAGATAGGATTATCAGAAAATGGCGGCTCCCTGGTGCTTGTTTTCGCATGCGTTTAATGGACGAAAACTCGGGTAAGGTCCATAGGAAAGTTTTCTAAAATCGAGCCACTTAGGCTTAAAAAAACATGGGCGACCCGTAGGGACAATAAAATTTTTTACTAGACCATGCCTTTAACCCACGGTAACGTCTTTGTTTCGAAACAACGGTCTGTCAAATCCTAATGTATTTACCTTGAATTGATCTTAACAAGAGGAATTGGTTGTGTGTAATACATTTATAGAGTGTGGTTTTATTTAATAGAAGTGAAGTGTTTTGTGAACAGATGGTTTAAAAATAAATGTACTTATATTTTTTAACCAGAAACCTTGAGTCAGTGTTTGCTTGAGTCACAGTAATTGTAGTCCTTTGTGTAATCCCTATTACTGCTCATTTGCTCATGAAATAAGTCTTGCTGCTCAGCCATCGCTTCCACTTTACTGTGTAGTACAGGCTTGTACCCAAGGTGAAATTGTACTATCACTTGTAGTCCTAATCATATGTAGTGTTCCCTAAGGGTACTGCATGTGATTCTGCCTAACATCATTGACTCCTTCAAAACTCTGCTTACCATCGGCGGACAGGACGAAGGAGAGATCCACAGGTTGCCCTTTGCTGCCTCCCCCCCACCCCCCTCTCCCTCGGCGCTTCCATTGGAATAGGCAGCTCAACTGGCCTAAACATCTTCGTCATCAATGGTTGCTACCACCCTGTCGACGACCACTACTACTTCATCAAAAGGGGGGCTGGCCACGAAGGTGGTGTCCACAGTCATGGCAAAAGCCACCCCGCAGGTGTACCGACTGCCACAGCGTGAAGCAGCTGCCGCGGCTCTGACAAAGACTCCAGGAATGGGGACAGCAGCCGTTCCTCCCCAGAAGTCTCCAGAGAGGGGAAAGGGTAAAACTCCTACGGACCCTAAGAAGGGTAAGGAACCACGGGTTGCTCCGGTGAGACCTGTTCAGATTCATACAAGCTTCGATGAGGGTGACGACCATCTGCCCGAAGACTATTATTCGGACCACGAGCAGGTCGGGGCCCTGTGTCTGTAGGTGGGTCACCATGAGGCAAGCCAGGTCCTCCACCTGCTTAGAAGAGGCGCACCAGTCCGGAGCCTCCACCGCTCATTCCTTCAACGCCTCAGTGCAGGGACATGTCTTTGGACATTCTGACCACGCTGCACACACTTGTATCAGAAATTCATCAGAGACTGGCGCTCACACCGGGCCCTGCTCCGTCTAGGAGTCCCCAAAGCCTGCTTAATGGAATCCCTTCCCGGCACAGGTCAAAGGACCCTGCTGGTTCAAGACATCAACGGACACCACCGCCTCCACCTCAGGACTTGACCCTGATTGGGGATCCTGCCATGCACACGGACACGGATTCGGCGGCTACAGTGACAGACACCGACAAAGCTGATGACTTCATAATAGTTGACTGGGAACCAGTGGGCACAGATGAACCGCACCGAGCCTCTCCGCCAGTTGAGGTCAGCTCCTTCCACAAGATGATGTCCAGGGCCTTTAGAACCTTTCCAACTGGTGCCTGAGGAGACGAATAGGAAGAATTGCTTTTCAGTGCAGACAGAAGACTGTGTCTGTCCCCTTGCTGGACGCTATCTGGGATGAGGGCCTGACCATAATGAAGCATCCGAGCACCGCTCCACCCAAGCGCGACAGGCTCGAGAAGAAATGCAGAGTTCTGGAATTGGCCCCCAAGTGCCTGAAGTCCCAGCCTTCACCTGACTCTGTGATCTCCGCCACGGCCAGGAAACGCTCTGCCAAACCGTTGTCCTCGCCCATGGTACCTCCAGACTAGATGGGGAAGAAGCTGGACACTGTGGGGGAAAAGGATAATTTATACTGCTGCCAGCACCATTAATGCCCTGGCCATTTTGTCCCGCTATGATCAGGAAATATGGTATAAATTGGTGCCTTTTTTGGACTTCTTACCTGAAGACAAGAAGGTAGAAGCTCTGGCGCTGTTCCAGGAGAGAGAAGTGGCCTTGGACCACGCCATCAGTGGTGGTGGACATTGCACCAGGTTCTGTCAAATGGGCAACAGAGTGTCTCTTCGTATGTAGGGATGGCTGAAAGCCACCAACTTCAGTCCAGACGTTCAGTCCAAAATGTTGGACATGCCATTTGATGGAGAGAACCTATTTGGCAAGACAATCGCCGAGTCTCTGCAAATTATCAAGACAGACACAGAGACGGCATGTTCACTGGGTACCCTGCAGCAACGTTGGTCATCCTTTCGTTCCTCGAGAGGAAAGCCCGGCAGGTCCTCCAATGGATATAGCACCTCTTTCGGCAGCCTTCTTGCTCCACGACTAAGATGCCTACAGAAGTCGCTAACAGGCATACAGCAGCAGAGGACAGCGTCCCCGCTGACCGCAGGGCAGAATTTCGACCCCGAAACAGGCCTGAACCGGCCGAGGACTCGTGCCCCCACTTGTGCACCCCAGTGGGAGGCTGGCTGGCGAGGTTCGTCATTGTGTGGAAGACCATCAGCACTGACAGATGTGTGCTGGATGCTCTCTAACAGGGACACACCTTGGAGTCCTAACGCAGTTGTCCTCGTATTCCCCTGGTGGCTCGACAAGAACAGCAACTGCTGCAGGAGGTCCACGCCATGTTGAAGAGGGGGCGATAGAGCCCGTCCTCAAGCGCCTCCGGGGCTCTGTAGTGTACTCCAGATACTTTCTGGTCCGAAAAATGTCAGGCGGTGGAGGCCGATCCTGGACCTGAGACACCTCAACAAGTACTCGAAGTCCCAGAAATTAGGGATGGTCATGTTGTAGCACATGCTCGGCCAACTGGAGGAAGGAGTCTTCCTTGTGTCTCTGGATCTGTAGGACCCCTCCTTTCACGTCCCCATCCACCGGAAGCACTGCAAGTTCCTGCGGTCCAGAGGCGACACTATCAGTTCAAGGCGCTGCCCTTTGGCCTGAAATCGGCCCCAGCGGTGTTAACAAAGTGCTTGGCTACAGTGGCAACACATCTTCGTCTCGAGGGCATCCACGTCTACCCTTACCTGGGCGATTGGCTCGTACGATCCTGCTCTGGCGAGCCAGCACACGGCGAGGACCATGCTTCTACTGATGAATCTTGGATTCTCCATAAGTAATCCGAAGTCCTGCTTGGAGCCATGGCAGAACGCTCTGTTTCTGGGAGCCTGACTCGACACAGTAACTTGTCTGGCGTCTCCCTTGGAAGAGATGGTGATAGCCATCCTAGGGAAGGTGCGCAGCGAATGTCCACACGATCGGATACTGTGCGAGCTGTCAAGTCGCTGCTGGGCATGATGTCCTCCTGCATCAACATCGTTCTCCTTTGCAGACTACGGGTGAGGCCTCTCCAGGAGTTTCTGGATGCGAGGTGGCTGCAAGTCTCGGGATCCTGGATGGACAAGATCGCATCCTCAAGGAGGAGTTCAGACGAGCAATACAGTGGTGGGGTGTGCGCTCTCATCTCACGCAAAGGGCCCCACTCCAAGTCCCTCTTTACCAGGAGTCAGTCACCACGGATGCTTCTCTGGAAGATTGGGGAGCTCACACCGAAGAAAAGACCCTTCACATCAACGTCCTGGAGCATTGGGCCGTCTTCTGGGCCCTCAAGTGATTCCTACCGTCGGTGAGGGCCTTTTATGGACAACACCACCACCATGTTATATATCCAGAAGCACGACGGGACAAGTTCTCTGGCTCTCTGCAGGGTTGCTCAGGGGCTGTGACACTGGGCCATTCGTCAGAACATGCTTCTCATCCTTTTTCATCTGGCGGGTCCAAACACACCGTCGCAGACGCGCTCAGCAGAGAGCTATATTCTTGCCACAAGTGGGAGCTTCACCAGGACCAGGTGGATCTTCGATTCCAGGAATGGGGTCAATCCCAGACCGACCTTCTTGCGATGGGGAGGAATTCCAAGTGTCAAAAGTTCGTCAGCAGGTTCCCACAGCTGAGTCGCATGGGGATGCGTTCTCATTCCCTTGGGAGGGACTTTTCCTATACGCTTTCCCTCGCTCCCACTCCTGCTACGAGTGAGCAACACACTCGGACAGTGTCACTGCAGGATGATAATTGTTGCTCCGCGTGGCCGCAGCAAATCTGGTATCCAGACCTGCTACGTCTGCCAGCGGTTCCGTCCATCAGGCTGCCACTACTTCCGGACCTTCTCTCCAGAGAAAGAGGAGCAATTCTGCACCATGACCCAGCGTTGCTGAACCTACAGCCATAAGTGGAAGCGTTTCTCTGTGTGGTGCCGGGCTCAGAAGATGACCCCTCTGCGCATCACAGCCCTGCAGCTCCTACCATACCTGGTTTCCTTGGCCAGGGCTGGACTAGCGCATGCCTCTATCAAGGTGCACCTGGACTCCATTCCTCTGTTCTACGTTAGGGTGAGGGGAGTCCAAGGGTCACGGGTGAATAGGTCACTTTACATGTCTGGATCTGGTTGCTGTTCTCACCAGACTGTTCCGGGCAACTTCTTGAAGACCCCCAAATGAAGAAAAGATGCAGACCTCGATGGTGCAGATCCTTCACAACACCTCACACGTTTGTAGAACGATGGTTCCAGCTGAGGTCACCATGGTCAGGTAGCTGTAGGTGATCTACCAGCAGTGAACACAGAAACTGCCCCAGTTTAGCTTCCCTTGTTGTGAGAAGGCTGAAATTGCGAGGACAGGTGATGCACGCTTACGAGCCTATGAGTCCCAAGACTCTGCTCAGAACAGTGATGGCTGCAGCACAGTTGCCCAAAAAAAGAAGCTGTCAGTCCACCTGTTGGACCAGGGACACTTCCGAAGGCTTCCAAGGAATGGATTTTAGAGAATGGGTCGAGACTGGTTGTTCCCATCGGTCCAAGGATCGAAACATCAACAAGGGTCTTTCGAGATCAGGCAGAGGAGCAGGGCTTCACCGGGCCAATCACTCGAGTCGATGCTGGTCCGCTGCAGGGGTCATCCTCTGGTCGTAGATGACTTGGCTGCAACAGTGATCTGAAGAATGGTTGCACTTGTCCTCCTTTTATCCAAGATCTGGACTGGAAGCTTGCCCAGTTTCACAAATGTTGAGCATCTGCACTGTTTAAACTGGCAGTGGTTATCCAATTATGGATAGCCACTGACAACCACATCTGCCCTGCAACCAACATTCAGGCACCTGGATGTTTCCTGGGACCAGACAGTCCCATGCCCCAAATTCGGGCTCACACACAAACTGCCTCTTTGCCCGTGAACGTAGTAGCTTTGCATATATGTAATTTCCTGACCTGAGAACGCAGGAAGAAACCAAAGAACCTTGTGGTGCGGCCATTTTAGGGTGCTAGACACCTTCTTTACAATAAATGCAAAAGTGCACAAGTAAAAAGTTTAAACCACTATTCATCCTAAGCACATTGTAAAAGTAACCAAAATACATTATAGAAAGGTATGAGGACACAAAGTATCCTAATCACGCTTCACTTTAGGGTGATGTGCCCAATTGTAACAATACAAGAAATTCACTGAGACCTAGTCTCTCAGTACTGATAGTCTTATGGCCTAATCAATTTCCCCATATAACTTAACACAATGCAATGGAATAACTTGCCTCCAAAAAGTCAGGTCAGCAGCCAAAACAAATCGAAAAGAAAGGGTGTCCCACAGAGGTGTATGGGAGGAAAGCAGCAAAAAGAAAATCTTTAACACCAACCACCTTTAGGGAGGATCCTTGATCAGATCTCCACTGATCACGGTCAAGCAAGGGCAAGGTGTAAGGTAAGGACTTTATGCCTGTTAGACGCTTTGGAAGTAGGTGGGGTATCTTTGCTAACCCACTCTACTCTGACTCACTTAGGGACCACCTTCCTGAATTCGCTGGGTCCACTTTTTTGTTCCTTGGTTCTGATGAAGAAAGCCCAGAGGTCTCGGGAGAAGTGGTCACTTTTGGCATCCAGTTTTGGTGCAGCTAGTCGGTGGTTCTGTACTTCGATGAATCGATTCTGGATACTCTACAGCTGGACATCTCTACTGGACTGAAGAAACTCTGGCTAAAACCTCTGAGGGCCCCAAACATGATGCAGGCGGCGCTCTGCGATTGCCATTCCTAAGAAATGTTTGAAGTCGACCCTCATTGCAGAAACAAAGTCACTTGTCCCGCTATGCTAGGCCCTTCTTCATGTTGGGGAGCTGTAACTGCAGGGGGAGGCTTCTTGTGTCACAAGCCTAGTGTTAGGGAGACTTCTCAGAAATGTGCTAATTCCACTGTACCTTAGAGACCCCCAGCATCTTTGCTGGACTTTAGGGCTTTTAATATTTAACCTGGAGAGAGTGAGTCTGACAAACTCCGTAGGCATCATCTTTACATTGTGGCACACAGCACCTTCAGTGCAGTGACACAGGGAAGTCTTTTAGATTTCCCAAAGGTTTAAATACCTTCTCTTGGCGAATCTACTGTTTCCAAGAGCAGTAAAGTGAAATTGACTTTACTTACATTGTAACTTTCTAGACCCAGCACACACTATCTTACAATAGGGTGCTGGAGGAGTTACTTAGTATCCCCATTGTCTAGTTTCTCATGTAACATTTTTATGTTACCCCTTCTACAATTAATGGCTGGTGGCAGTGGTTTACTTTTAACTACCATTGGTAGTTTTTACCAGGGGCTGTGTTCGCAGCTTCAGTAAAGCACCCTTGGGTGCCATTTTTGTCAAAATGGCCCAGGTCGTCTTTTTCGCCATTTCTTTGTGGAGAGGTCCTTCTTGAGATTTACACTGCGCGCCAAACCAGGTTTGGTCCCTTTGTTCGTTTTTTCTTTGGCGGGATTCACGAGTGAAGCCCGCCTCTGACTCCAGTATGTCTGGCAGGGGCAGGAAGTGAGGGAGGTGCCCGAAACTCCCTGTGCTTAATCAGATTGGTTACAGTAATGCGCCCAAAGCTGATTTGCCGGCTGGCTGTCCGGCAAGGACAGCCACCTATGCTGTGTGACTGACAACTAGGCTAGAATGAATGGGAGAACCCTGCATAAAAGGCGAGGCTTTTTGGCTTGGAAGGCAGTCGACTACTGGACAAATGAATCCAAAGAGGAACTTAGAAGAGATGCTTGCTGCAACTCCTGGACCATTGGTTTGCCCGGTGAAGCCCTGCTGCTGAGCTGAAGCTCCGAATTAGTTTTGACTAGAGAAGCCCTGCAAGGACGACTTCTCCCCTTGAGTTGATGGACCAATCGACTCCAAAGTGAACTCGTCTGGACATCCTCTCAGAGCTGGCTGTACTTCCTTGCTGCTGCAGGAACCGAAGTGCCAGTGAGAGGAACACCAGATTGGAGTGCATCACTTTTAAGTCGGACCCGAGCTGCTGGAAGATCCTCCGTACTCCTATAAAGCAGGACTGACCAAGACTGAGCCACCTCAACAGAGTGCTGGATCCCAGATGCGAGGAAAGTCTGAAGTGGTATCCGGGAGACTGCAGTGGTTCTATTTGCTGAGACGCGAGGAGCTGAAACCGCAAAGTGCCACTGAATAGAAGTTTGTCCTTTCCTGTCGCCAAACATCCTGTTGTGTTGCAGGTGTCCCCAGAAGTCCTCCCTCTTGTCCCTACGACTGAAGCACAGGAATAACATGATCTGCAGACCCACACAGGAACAGAAGCCAGCTGGAACAATTTCTTCTAACCAAAGGTACTGTACAGTCTAAGAGAACTTGCCTCTTGTGTAGCCTTACCTGATCTCAGTTGAGTCTTGTCTTGGTTGCTTCTGTAGAGTTGCTAAAAACTTCTTTACCTCACAAGCCTAACCTGCCTGTGGCCCTACATTGATTCTACTTTTTCTACAAAGACTTCTAAAACATTGTGCAAGACTTGTATTCACCTACAAGAACTGCTTCAGCTCACCTAGACTTTTGCCCAATCGACTTTGGCCTGGCCTGGCTCCCTGAATGACTCGTCTCTCCTCTGATTGTGTGTTTTTCCCTTCCTTCCAGGAAAGGGTAAACCAGCTCTGTATTGGGGGTTTTCAGAAGTAGTTACCTGCTTGAGAATATGTGTATTATCTTGTTTTAATCTAATAACCCTTTTCTTTGACATACTTCTAAGTATTGCTCTAAATGCAACAGTGATATGTTAATGTCCACAGTGTCCTGGCTATTTAAGTCACCTGAGGGTGTAGGAAGTGTCTGTGTGCCATCCCAAAAGAGAAATATTAAGAGTGTGTATTTTGGAGTGTATTTGTGTGTTACTATTATATTGACACTTCAGAAGGCTTATTCAAACTGACTGTTAAATATATTCATAATTGTTTAAGCAGGAAACCTTGTGTGTATGTTTATTTGAATATGTGTCTCTGTGAATCTGTGTAACTCCCCTACTACTCACATTGACCCCTCTTGAGATAAGCCTGGCTGCTCAATCACACTACCAACCTGTGTAGTACAGACTTATACCAAAGGTTGGGTTTCTATTGCCAGGAGGTCAGGTTTGTTGTAGTGCACCCAAAGGGTACTACTCCAAATCTTGCCTAACACCCAGGACCTGCAGAGTCTCAAGGCTCAACTAGGTATGATGACCGATGCTGCAAGGTCGCACAGGAATAAGCTGGTGGGCCCACATGATGGTTTCGGGACACTTCCGAAGACTTCCATGGGCAGGATCCTCAAGCAGTGGTTGAGATTCTCAGCATGGGGTCTGGCATTGATTCATATGCTCATGAATATTCCCTGTCGTCTGGCTTTTTGGAGATCAGCAGAGGAGCAGGGCTTTGTCTGTATGGTTGAAGAAAGCATTGCTGGTGGCTTCCAACAGCAAGTTCCAGGTCTTAAGCAAGATGCTCCTCTTGGTAAGCGTCTTGGCTCCAATTACAATTATTTGATAGGCTGCAAGAGTCTCCATTGTATCTAGGATTCAAGCTGAAGTTGTCCCTGAGCCTACGAAAGATCTGCACCTTTAAAGCTGGCAAGAGCTGTCCAGTCCTGGATACCCTCTGGCCAACACATCTGCCCAGCGAAAGACAAACTTTGGCATGCATGTTGGCTTTGCATGAGACCAGACCGTCCCAGCGCCTACATCAGGCCATGAACATATGCTGCTGCTTTTGTTCAGGAAAGGGCTTACCATATATTGCAATTCTGGCCCTTTGGCCATCTTGTTTCTTGGCCTCCTTCCTGCCTTCAAAGGACAGGTAAAACGTGTCAGGCCGTTTTAGAGTATATGGTGCTTCAAAATGCTTTAAGCTGTAAAATGCAATAGTAAACAAGAAAATAAAAATGGGAGAAAAGTATCCGCCGCCACCAACCCGTCTGGACACATCATTTTAGTAACTACAAAGTTATGAATAACATAAGTATAGGGAGACCAAGTGTCTCTACTGCACTTCACAGTAAGGTGTTCTGTGCAGGTAAAAAATGTAGTTTTATAATGGAGAGCAGAGTTGTCATGCGCCGATAGTCATAGGGACTCCTCCGTGTCCCCAAAACAGAGGAGCCTAGCAAGGCAAGTCAAGTAAAAAAAGGCTTCACATGCCTCCAAAAGTCAGAACAGATTAGACAATAGCAAAATGTTGGGCTGTCTCATTGATGTATATGGAGAGAAAGCAGCAACAAGAAAATCTTTCCTAACAAAGGGGAAAGACAGAACTGAGGTCATAGGGTGCTGTGGGCTCCATATATGCAAGCCATGAACACAAACATGCTGTCCTGGGCCCCGATGCAGAGACACATTGGCACTTGTTAGTGGCAGAAAACTTTTTGTTGGCAGCTGATGCTGGAGAAAATGTATCCAAGATGAGGAAACTCTGGGAGGAATGACTTATCCATCAGAAAGAAAATTAGGTAAGTAATTTATTATTTACTTTACTGTTGCTTCATGAAAGTTGGAATCTTTCTCTGACATGTAGCTTTTCTAATTCACAGACGTGATGAATTTGTACAGTGGATTGAGTTGCTCCCAGACACACAGACTCCATCCTGGCTTGGATTACCCAACAACGCAGAAAGAGTCCTCCTGACCACTGAAGGTAAACGTGTTCTTTCAAAATGGTCTGTATCCAGTTTGGTATCTATAAATTGTTTTGTATTGGTCATTTATTTAACACCTTTTCCCCATTTGTATGGTGACCGCAGCCCATGTGTAGGAGGTTCTAAGAGTTTAAATTAAAAGATGCCTATCTGCATTTTACCAGGTTAGGACTTAGAGGGTCTGACTAGGCTCCAGTAAGCAGCCGGAGGTCAGGCACGTGGGTGGGTGCTGTTAGTGGTTTTGGATAGAGTGCTAGTGCTCACGATTCGATGTGTGCCTAGCTAGATCGAATTTTCCTTTGTAGGTTGTTGCTGTATACTAATGGCAGAGGTGTTGAGGTACGTCGGGGGTTTGTGTGGACGGCTATGTGAGCTGCTAGACCAGAATAACAGCCATAGCTGCATTCTAGGGTACATGGATGGGGGTGGCTGTGCCTTTGGCCTCTGTCCACAGACGTGGTGTAAGGTATATGTACCGAAAGCTTGGATGTAGTTAGACTGCAATGTTCTTTTTCTTGGTCCAGTGTGATTGGCTGGTCTTTGTGGTCTGGCTCCCAGAGTATTGGCAGCATCATCCTCTGGGCCAGCGTTCCTAAAAGTTATTTGGTGCTGATCCATGTCAGCAAAATACTCTTTTGCTTCTTAGCAGTACTAGTACGTACCCAAACCTTTGTAGATGGCAACTACTGATCATTCCACATATATTTTAACAGGAAGAGCTTAATCTCTATATGTGTCATTTTAGGCAGTTATTCCATAAATCCTTTTATGAGGTTTTAGGAAGATCAGCATGTCCATTGTAAGAAGTGTTTACCCCTAAGTTTAACCAGACTTTCAGGGGTAGCTTTCAGAGCAGTCTGGCTTCATTTAAAAAAATATATATATATCTTTTTTTTTTTTTTTAACACCTTTATTTATATGACACGGTGCAACAACATATAATACGCCAGTACATATGTTTGCTCATTCCCCATTTGCTATAACATTTGTCCAAATAAAAAATCTTAACTTCAAGAGCTTCTTCAGGTGTGTCCTTGGTGCACTGAGTTCGTTTGTATTTTTGGTGGTGAATAAAACCGTGAGACCAACAAATGTCTCACCAATTATAACAACACAGAGAAAAATAACTACTATCCATACCCCCACCCGTCCTCCCTCCTTTGATGTGACCAACAAATAAGCATGACTCAGAACCCTTTCCTGGTCTGGCGATCACATAGTCCTTTGTCGATGTTGTGTCGGACATTTCCCCCATCAGTTCAAATCACACTCATGTTTTTAAGCAATTCTGGTTTGTGAAAGTAATGCTCTTTGTCTCTGACGTATTTGTGAAAGGGAAGCCATGTCTTTAAGAATTTCTGATATGACCCAGCGTTTAGAGCACACACCTTCTCCAGTGCTAGTACGCCCCAGGTTATTACCCACCAACATGCAACTATTGGGCCTTATAGTGCTTTCCAATTCTGGGCCTGGGTCATGCAGGCTGCCATTAGTAGTTGTGTAATAAGTGCCGCAGTCGCCCTTGTTGCTGCGTAGATCCCTTCCACCTCTGCCCCCAAGAGTATCACTGCTGGTAAATCGGGTAATTGTGCCCCTGTGATCTTCCACAATACCTACAGATGAACCTGTCTGGGCAAAAGATCCTAGGGTTCCTGGTTGCGTGACCTGTAATGGGTGGACTGTGTGATCCGACAACTGTGCCTAGACTGAGCAATCCTTTTTGTGAAATCCAAAGAGGTTGCTGAAGTGTAACAGGAAAAAGCAATCGGATTGAACGGTTAAGAAACCAGAAGGAGTATAAAGATCTGGAGCTGCTTTTGTTGAACATTGAACGATTGAGAATAAGTACAAGTTGACTATCTTGAACTTGGGGAAGGGAACCAAGAGACTTAGTGGAACTGTCTTCAACTTGGGGAAGGGGAGCTGAAAAGTATTCCAGGAGCTGGAAGAGGCTCACAGCTTTATTTGGAACACTATTTCTCCAGCATGGGGTCTGGCATGGATTCACATGCTCATGAATATTCCCCGTCGTCAGGCTGGGAATCCTCGGTAAGGAAAAAAAACAGTATCAGTTTCGTTTCTGATCTGTCTTTCGGAGTAGTAACCAATCACTGATCTCTGCGTCATACTGACCACAGCCAATGACTGCCCTCTACCTAAGCCCCGCCTCTGGCAGCCATCTTCAGATTTTTACCGCACGTTCAAGTGTTGGGATCCTCGTGCTATTGCTCTCGAGCGCTAGTGCTATTTTTTCAGGTTTTTTTCTCAAAAACTTCGATTTTTTTTTCGGTCAAAAGAGCCTCAAGCTCCACCGTTTCTTCATCCGATCAACGGGGACCCGTTTCGGATTCGTCTACGCCCCTCAAGGGTGAAGATTTCGTCGAGCCACGCTTTTGGAGGACTCCAGAAGTTTCTCAGGCCCATCTCGGACATGGCCCAGGAGAAGGGAAGCTCGACACCCGGAAAGCTGTTCAGGGTCTGCCCTGGATGCCAGCTTCAGAATGTCTTTAAGGATGACGAACACTCCTTTTTGTCTGTACTGCCTACATGAGGACAAGACGCACGTGGAGAAGGACTGTGCGTTTTGCGGCAATATGTCGGAACGGACCATGAAGGACCGTCATCAACGTCTCGCCAACTGGCTGGAAGGGAAGAGCCCGTCAGGCGAGAAGAAGAAGAAATCTGAGCGGTCTTCTAAGACCTTTGAGGACGCCCCGGCGATGGGGGTCCAACACAAGGCCAAGCACCGCGAGTCCGCTGGCACCGGGAGCGCCGAACGGTCGGGCTCTACGGGCGCCAGGCAGGGCGCACCCTCCCCGGCACCATCAACCACGAGCCAACGCTCTGGTTCGGGTAAGAGGAAGGCCGAGCACCCGGCGAAGCTCCTGGAGAGGCCCCGGTCGAGCTTGAAGGCCCCGTCGGAGGGAGAGCGAGGCAGTGACCCTCCCCCCCCCAAGGAGAAGGCGGTGAGCGCACCTAAGTTGGTGAAAGCCTTAATCTATCCGGCCAAGGCCTCTATCGAGACAGTCGCGGCGGCCCTGGCTCAGCCTGTGGAGGCTACACCAGTGGTGGCGACCTCGGGGCTCAGAGTCTCCCTGCCACCGCGGAGGGAGTCCTCTTTTATGCCCATCGACAGGACCCCCGTGAAACCTCCGACGGAGAAGAAAAAGGGGGGGCAGGGGGTCGTCGTGGATTCGGCCTCAACCTCTGAGGAAGAGCTGATCGAAGTCTTAAGCCACGACGTTGGCGTGGAAGAAGACCAGCCCGTCGGGAGGGACCCCGACGTGGGAGACGACGATAACGTCGAGGGTGCAGACGGGGCCCATGACCGCCAGTCGGAATCCCCTCAACCAGTGCCGCAAGACAACTCGGCAGCCATTTTGTTGGCTATACAGCCCTTATGCTCGGAGATAAGGACGAGACTGCCGTTACCACCAACGGAGGAACCGCTCCTGACGGGGGACCCTGAGCCAGGCCCTTCTGGGAGCCCTCCCCCTAAGAGGAGAAGGATTCATCCTCCACCTCCTTTTCAGCCATCGCGCCCTGTTCAGCCCTCCTCCCCGTCCACGTCTCGTGGGGATGATACAGGGACTGACACGGCCGCGATGGGTTCGGACGACGAGGTTTACAACGAGGATCTGCCGTCGTCACCTCCCACCCGGGCTTCCCTGCCCGACGAGATTGGATCGTTTCACTCCATGATCGCCAGGGCATCCGAGCTTTTCCAGCTTTGCCCGGAAGAAAAGAAGAAGGAACGTTTCCTTTATCAACGGTGCGAGGCCAAGAGGAAGACGGTCCTCTCCGTACCTCTACTGGATGATATTTGGGTTGAGGGCCTCGCCCTCCTCAAGAACCCATCCACGACGCCGGCTAGAAGGGATCGGTACGAGAAGAAGTACCGGGTCCCGGACTCGGCCCCCTTGTGCCTTCGGGCACAGCCGACCCCGGACTCGGTCGTCTCCGCAGCGGCCAGGAAGAAAGCGGGGGGGGCGCGGCCTCTACGTCGACCTCCCCGCAGGACGGCGAGGGAAAGAAATTAGATACGATGGGACGCAGGGTCATCTCGTCTGCAGCGACGACGATTAAGGCGGCCAACGCCTTGGCTATCGTAGCCCGCTACGACAGGGAGTTGTGGTACAAACTGGCCCCCCTGCTGGACTTCCTACCGGACGACAAGAGGGCGGATGCCCTAGAGATCTTGCAGGAAGGAGAGGTGGTGTCGGACCACGCCATTACGATTGCGACGGACATCGCTGACACTGGATTTCGCCAGTTGGGCAACGGCGTGTGCCTTAGGCGGCGTGGATGGCTCAAGGCTACTGACTTCCATCAGGACGTGCAGACCAGGGTCTTGGACATGCCGTTCGATGGAAACAACCTGTTTGGGAAAACAGTGGACGATTCCCTTCAAGCCATCAAGGCAGACACGGAGACGGCCCGGGCTCTTGGGGTTCTCCAGCAACGGCGGCCGCCCTTCCGGAGTGGCGGAGGCAAACAGGGTGCCTCCAAAGGTTCCGGCGGCGGATTTTCCACCTACCGTCAAGCGGCCCGTTCGTCGTCGCAGGAAGCTTACAGGGGACGAGGCAAGTCAGGCGGACTCCGCCGTCGTCGCCAAGGAGGTCAAGGCGGCAAAGCCTCGTCGAAGCAGGACTGAACCGGCCGTGGGGTCGGGCCCCCACCGAAGCACCCCGGTGGGAGGCCGGCTGGCGAGCTTCGTCAGCATGTGGGAGTCCATCTCCACCGACTGTTGGGTGCTGGACGCCCTAGCCCAGGGTCATGCGCTCGAGTTTCTAAAGAGGTCCCCGCGCGTACCCCCTGTGGCCAGGAAAGAACATCACGTCCCTCAGCTTCTCCTGGAGGTAAAGGCGATGCTCAGGAAGGGCGCCATCGAGCTCGTCCCAAAGAGGCTTCGGGGCTCCGGAGTTTACTCAAGATACTTCCTCATGAAGAAGAAGACGGGAGGATGGCGTCCCATCCTGGACCTACGACGACTGAACAAATTCATCAAGGCACAGAAGTTCCGGATGGTCACCCTCCAACACGTCCTGGGTCAGCTGGAGGAGGGCGATTTCCTGTCGTCGTTGGATTTGGAGGATGCCTACTTCCATATTCCCATCCTAAAGGGACACCGAAAGTTTGTCAGGTTCGTGGTCCAAGGGCGTCACTATCAGTTCCGAGCCCTTCCCTTCGGACTGAGGTCGGCACCCAGGGTGTTCACCAAGTGCCTTGCACCGGTGGCGGCGCAGCTGCGCCGAGAGGGGATCCACGTCTACCCCTACCTGGACGACTGGCTCATCCGAGCGAAGACGAAGAAGCTCGCCGTGGAGCACACAGCAAGGACCTTCCAAATTCTCACGGACCTGGGATTCTCCATAAACTACGCCAAGTCCCACCTGGCGCCCGCGCAAGACGCACTGTTTCTGGGAGCGAAGCTCGACACAGTGTCGCTTCTGGCCTATCCGTCGGAGGAAAGGACGAGGGCCATTCTGGGCAAGGTGCAGCGGATGCTGGTTGCGGACGCGGCCAGAGTGAGGTCCATCAAGTCCCTCCTCGGAATGATGTCTTCTTGCATTTACCTCATCCCCCTGTGCAGGCTCCGGATGCGCCCGTTGCAGGAGTTCCTGGACGCGCGCTGGATCCAGACTACGGGCAGCTTCGAGGAGAGGATCACACTCGACGAGAGTTTCTGACGAGCGATCCGTTGGTGGGGCACCCGCGCGCATCTGACGGCGGGCATGGACTTCCAGACCCCCGGCCACCAGGAGACAGTGACCACGGATGCCTCCCTGGAAGGGTGGGGAGCGCACACCGAAAATCTGCATGCGAGAGGCCTTTGGCTCCCGACGGAGAAGTCCCTCCATATCAACGTCCTGGAGCTCCGTGCAGTGTTTTGGGCCCTCAGGTCCTTCCTTCCGTCCCTCAAGGGCAAGGTGGTGAGGATCTTCACCGACAACACCACCACCATGTTCTACATCAGGAAACAGGGCGGAACCAGGTCCCCAGCCCTGTCCAGGGAGGCGCAGGATCTGTGGCATTGGGCCGTCGCCCAAGGGATGTTTCTGGTGCCGTTTCATCTGGCAGGGATAAAAAACACCATCGCCGACTCACTCGGCAGGGAGCTGCGCTCGTGCCACGAGTGGGAACTACGACAGGATCTAGTGGACCGCCTCTTCCGACGGTGGGGCACACCCCAGATCGATCTGTTCGCGACGGCGACGAACTCCAAGTGCCGGAGGTTCGCCAGCAGGTTTCCCCAGCCGAGGAGCATGGGCGATGCTTTCTCGTTCCCCTGGGAGGGCCTGTTTCTATACGCGTTCCCTCCATTGCCATTGCTGATCCGGCTCATCAACCAGCTCAAGAGGTCACGGTGCAGGATGATCCTCGTCGCACCTGCGTGGCCGAGGCAGATATGGTTCCCGAACCTTCTGGACTTGTCAGCGTCCCTGTCAATCAAGCTGCCAGGGGACGTGGATCTTCTCTCCAGGGAAGGAGGCGCCATCCTCCATCACGACCCGAAGTCGCTGAACTTGCAGGCCTGGCTCCTGCAGCGTTAGAGTTTGGAGGATACGACATACCGGCCGACTGCAGAGAGGTTCTTGCAAAGGCCAGGGCCTCCTCAACTCTTAAATGCTACGGACACAAATGGAAGAGGTTCTCTGTCTGGTGCCACGCACAGAAGATTAACCCTCTACGGATTACGGCTCCCCAAGTAATGGCGTACCTACTGACGCTGGCCAAAGCTGGACTGGCGCACACGTCCATCAAGATTCATCTTGCTGCGATCTCCCGATACACCAGAACCACGGGGCGGACGTCCTTGTGGTCTCATCGTCTGGTGAAAGAGTTCATGAAGGGACTGTTCAGATCGTTCCTGCCGGTGAAGGCTCCGGCCCCGGCGTGGGAGCTCAACGTGGTGCTGACCAAGCTCATGGGACCTCCGTTCGAGCCTCTGCACTCGGCTCAGTTGAAGTTTCTGTCGTGGAAAACAGCGTTTCTTGTGGCCATCACCTCCGCATGACGGGTGGGAGAGATCCAGGCCCTTTCCTGCAAGGCCCCATACTTGACTTTTCACGACACGAGGGTAGTGCTCAGGACGCACCCCTCCTTCATGCCCAAGGTGCCGTCGGACTTCCACCTCAACAAACCCTTGGTGTTGCCTGTTTTCTTCCCGTCGCCTTCGTCGCCGGCTGAAAGGACTTTGCACTCGCTGGATGTGGCTAGAGCGCTGAAGTTCTACGTGGACCGCACAAAGTGTTTTCGGAAGACGTCACAACTCTTTGTGAACTTTGAACCTGTCAATCAGGGGAAGGCTCTCTCGAAGGCTTCCATTTCCAGATGGCTCTCCGGCTATATCATGTACTGTCATCGGTTGGCAAACCGACCGCTGCCTGGCCGTCCGAGAGCCCATTCCACCAGAGCGATCGCAGCTACCACGGCGTTCCTATCTGGTGTGCCCTTGCTGGACATCTGCAGGGCTGCTACGTGGAGGTCGACGCACACCTTCACAAAATTCTACTGCGTCGATCGGGATTCCAGGGAGGAGTCCAGGGTCGGCCAAGCAGTGCTGCGCAACCTGTTCGCCTAAGGTGAGCCTGGTGAGGAGGTAAGATTTGCTTAATGTTGAGTTTGATGTAATGCTTAATGTTGAGCCTTTGCCACCTCCCGTGGTTGTGCATGTGTGTACTGCTATGTATTCTTTATTCATGAGCATGTGAATCCATGCCAGACCCCATGCTGGAGAAGGAACAAGTTACTTACCTGTAACTGTTGTTCTCCAGCATGGGTCTGGCATGGATTCACATGCGAACCCTCCCGCCTACCCCTCTGCGGCTCCTCACTTGGTCATACTGCCACTTCACGTGCTACCAAATCTGAAGATGGCTGCCAGAGGCGGGGCTTAGGTAGAGGGCAGTCATTGGCTGTGGTCAGTATGACGCAGAGATCAGTGATTGGTTACTACTACGAAAGACAGATCAGAAACGAAACTGATACTGGGTTTTTTCCTTACCGAGGATTCCCAGCCTGACGACAGGGAATATTCATGAGCACATGAATCCATGCCAGACCCATGCTGGAGAACAACAGTTACAGGTAAGTAACTTATTCCTTCTTTTATTGCTGACATCACTACACATTGTTTAGCTTTAGTTGTGATGGCAAGTATAGGTTTTGGACCAAGACTAGACTAAGTTGAACTTTCTGACTGTCTTTCCTTAGTTTCTTTAGGTAGGGAAATCCCACCTTGGTATAGGGCAAGTTAGGCCTTCAACCATGCTGACATTTGAGTTAATAAATAATTTCTGTTTGAACTTTGAACCTGTTGTCTGTGTCTTGCTTCATGATGCCTTTACAAATGGTGACAGGATTGGGATGCGGCTCAACCGATACAAGTTGGGGGACCCTAAAATTTGAAAAGTGCCAGAGCATCAGACCCTGCAGTAGCCACAAAAGGGCTCTGTTGGGTTTGATACATGTAGCAGTAGGGATGAGACGATTCCCCCAGGTGAAAGAAGACTGATACCCACTGATTAGATCTTAATTCCACCCCCTCATACATACATCAGACTAGCACCCACATCAGGGCTGGCATGTAGGTTTGGAATTGCTGTAATGGGGACTCCAAAAAACTGTTCATTGTCTTAACTGACGTATTGATGTATTAATGTTTTATTTTTGATTTATGGATATTTTATTCGAATAACCTTTGATGATGATGTATTAGTTGGAGTTATAGACCCATACTTTAGAGGTGTTGTTAAGGTGTTGCAAATTCACGAGAAGGGCCCATTCCAAATTAATCAAGGAGACAAAATTGCTCAAGGGGTGCTTGAGAAAGCAATGACCCCTAGAGTTAAGGAATGATCTGGCAAGGAGGGAACAGTTGGAGGAACTCAAGGATTTGGAGAGGCTGATGAAACACTTGATTGCCCTCCCAACCCTGAACCCAGAAAAGCTTAAGTGGAAGAACCTGGGACACTTCCAGACTTGGCCTTAGGCCAAAGTAAAAACCCCTTATTAGCTGAATCATTTTTACAAGTCCTATCTGAGCCATAGGGTCGTGAGAAAGGAGGACCCCGTTTCTTTGTTGAAACATGTACTTCTATATAGAGGAAACGCCACTTCAGAGGGCTTAGTAAAAGCACAGTTGGTTGTTCCTAAAAGTCACAGACAGGTAGTCCTGGAAATAGCCCATTCACATCTGACGGGGGGTGGGGGGAGGGCATCTGCGACAGTCCAAAACATAGGACGAAATAACAAATAAATTCTACTGGCCCGGAATCCATGCTGACAAAGAACGTTATCCAGGCTTGTGAAATCTAACATAAGACTAGCACTCATCTACCAGTTCCCTTAAATCCATCATCAATAATTGAGATTCCATTTTACAGGATTGGTATGGACCTTGTGGGACCCCTAGACATTTCTAAACTGGGAAATAAATACTTTGAATGGATTGTGTCGTCCCACGTATTCCTCATCTTAAGATAAATATCTCTCCAGCTTTGCTGCTTCGGAATTCTTTTTCGACAGAGGGCGCTATATGCAGTGTTGTCGAGTCAATGTCCCCCGAGAGCCTCCGTTAGACGGACAACGTCGTCATCAGTATAAGTAGCGCATGCAGCGCTCGTTGTCTACAGTTCCGTTTTTCCAAGCTAGGGCTTCAAGTGGATTACCGGCGCGCTTATTTGAAAGATTTACTTTGAAAATGTCTTCTTCGACTCCATCGACGCCAATGTCGGGTTTCAAAAAGTGGCAGGACTGCGGGTCAAAAATGTCGATTACCGACCCCCACCGCATGTCTGTGGTGTCTGGGCTCCGGACACCGTACCGCCAACTGTGGATCCTGTCAGGCGTTGACCGAGAAGGCTCTCAGGGAGTGTAGTGTTAAACTGGTGGTGGTGAGTTTAGCGTTGAAGTCCTCTTCGAAGAGGGACAAAAAGACTGATGAATCAAGGGATTCTTCCAGACGCAAAAAATCAAAAAGGTCCCGATCGAGGAGTCGTTTGTGCCACTCTTCTTCTTCCTCTAAGAAAGCCGAGACGCCAAGGGTCACATTAGACCTCCAGCGATTCCTCATCGGAGGTAATTAGGTGCCCTACGAAATACAATTCCCTAGCTAAGTGTAACGCATTTCGTAGTGAAATGATGCGAATATTCGGGAATGCTGCCTCGACCCCTCGAATGAAAAGCAAAAGAGCCATGCCCCAGTCGCTCTGCATAAGGACGACAAGGGGATGTCGAAGACTAAATCTTCGAAGCCAAGATTAAAGCGGGTGTCACATCGAGATAGTTCTCGATCTAAAGAAAAATCGTCGAGAGCTTAGACGAGTCGAGAACAGAGTCCAACTGTGGTTCTGTCGAAGAAACACAAGGCGTCAAACTTAGACGTCTTCGCCGACCCCATCAGCGGCAGAGCCGTCGACACCGAAATCGAGGTCGACACCAACTAAAACTGCAGCAATTTCAAAGCCGTCTTGCCGTTGACAGTACAAGACAAGGTTTACACGCCTTTACCTAAAAAAGAGGATTTTAAGTCTCTGTCAGGTATATATGAGGAAGACCAACCCTCTGATGACGATGCACCACCTTTTTGTGTAATAGTCAGTAATTGCAAACACATACAATGCCTCTGCTGCCTACACCCGGACCATAAGTAGGTGGAATGCGAGATTTGCCTCAGATTCTCCAAGAAGACGATGAGGGACAGGCACAGTAGACTGGTGGCGTGGCTTAACGCTAAGGCCTTTGCCCCCAGAAGGGTCATGCCTCATCCAGGACAGGCCAGTCCAAGGAGCGGTCTTTTAAGTCCTTTGAGGGCGCCTCATCCGTGGGGGCCCAAGACAAGGCCAAGAACTGCAACTCTTGAGTCCACCAGGGTCGCTATGGAAGCGGGTCAAACGTGGATAGGGCGCGATCGACATCATCCTCCGCCTCCATTGCCAGCTGGCAATCGAGCACCTCCTCAAAAAGGAAATCTACCCCGGGTAAACTGTGGGAGAAGTCTGAGAAGCCGTGGACGGAGGAGAAGAAGGCCGAACTGCCCAAGCAGGCACAATCGGCACAGGCTAAGACTTCGTCGAAGATAGTTGGTGGCAGCTGCTCTCACGGTGGCTAAGGGAGCTGACCCTGTGAAGGTAGCCCCCGCAGCACATTGGGTATCCTTGCCCCCTAGGCGCGACACTGCTGCAATGACTTTGACAAAGTCTGCTGGCATTCCAGAAGGGGGGAAACCGGCTCAGGCCCAGGTTCAAGCCCCACAGGTGGGAGAAAAAGGGTGGGCGAGGAGGCACTGAAACAGCCCTGCTAAGCTGTGGCTCAAGCATTGGAGGTCTCGTCCTCAGAAGACTAGGACCAGGAGTTCTTGCACACAGTCCATGAGGACATGGAAGATGAGGGCGGAGGCGACGGTGCAGGGCCTAGTTTTCTGAGTCCGCCAGCTAAACCGAGGGATTTTTGTCTGGACATTCTGTCGACCCTTCACACCTTGGTGTTGGAGATCCAGAAGAGGATGCCACCGGGCCCAGTTCCAGTGGTCCCCCAGTCCCCCGTTCAGCATTCAACAAAAAAGAGCAAGCGTTGTCTGGCGCCCCCATTTCAGCCTCCTCATCCGCGTCTGGGCCCTTCTCCCCCAGCAGACACAGGCACAGATACGGCCATGACTACGGTAGACGACGAGGATATTGTTGCGGCAGGCAGCGAGTCTCCGCATTTGGATGCGCCACCTAGGGCGTCGCCACCGGACGAGGTGGGGCTGTTCCGCTCGATGATCGCCTTAGCCTCCAAGCTTTTTTAGCTTCTCTGAAGAAACAAGGCAGGAGGGTTTCTTATACCAGAGGCGCGAGGCCAGGAGGAAGACCATCATGACGGTGCCCCTTCTGGACGATGTGTGGGAAGAGGGCCTAGCCCTCATGAAGAAACCTTGCACGGCTCCAGCCAAACAGGATAGGTTGGAGAAGAAGTATTGGGTGCCGGACTCCGCACCCAAGTGCCTGAGGTCGCACCATCGACAGCCGCGAAAAACGGTCAGCTAACCCGTCCTCGTCATCTTCGGTCCCTCCAGACAGCGAGGGGAAGAAGTTGGATGCCATGGGAAGGAAGGTGATTCACACCGTAGCGTCCACTATCAAGGCAGCCAAAGCACTCGTAATCCTAGCCAGGTAAGACCGGGAGCTGTGGTACAAGCTGGGCCCTATTTTGGAGTTCCTCCCAGACAATAAGAGGATTGAGGCGATTGCTCTTTTCCGGGAGGGGGGGAAGTTACATCTCATCATGCCATTGCAGTAGCGTTGGACGTCGCCGCCATGGGGTTCCAGCCGATGGAGAACGGTGTCTGCCTTCGTCAACAAGACTGGATGAAGGCTACGAATTTCTGGCAGAAAGTCCAGGTGCAGGTGTTGGACATGCCCTTTGACAGCGAGAACTTTTTTTTTAAACATTTATTTTATTAAGAGAGCAGGTTAGCATTCAGACCGTCCACAAAAGATAGAATTTGACATGGTATTGAGGCATTTACGGTATTGGCATATATATACAGAGTAACAAGAAAAACACAACAAACATCACACATCATGGTGAAGAGAGAGGCGTAGCATCCTCGTCCGGTATCTGGGAACACAAGTAAATACGTAACGGCGACCAAATGTCTTTGGGCCGACACTGTGTCGGGACCGATTAAACAAAAAGTTTGTTGTTTACCAAACGTAAGTCTTTTAAGAAATTGGCTCTGGATGGCGCAGTTGTAGACTTCCAAGATTTAAGGATACAGCGCTTGGCGACAACACATGAAATATTAAATAAGCACCTTGTAGTTTCTTTCACCTTACCAATGTCACCAAGCAAGTACTTCAAAGGGGACATAGTTGCCGGAATCGACGTTATGTCTTCGAGGAGTTCTGCCACCTCCCGCCAGAATTCCATAATCAAAGGGCATGACCAGTACATGTGGTAAGGACCAGCGTTTGGTGCATTGCACTTGGGGCAGGCTCCCGTGCAACTCTCAACAAATTTGGCTAGTCTGGCGGGGACAGCGAGAACTTGTTTAAGAACGTTGCCAAGTCCCTCCAGGCCATCAAGGCGGACACAGAGACGGCCCATTCCTTGTGCACTCTCCAACAGCAGCGCTCTAATTTTCACTACTCCAGAGCAAAGTCGAGCAGGTCTTCCAAGGGTTTCTCCTCTTCGTACCATCAGCCTTCCAGATCCACGGCCCAGGAAGCCTACAGAGGCCGTTCCCAGGTCTACGGTAGCGGAGAACATCGCCTGAACCTACCGGGACGTTTGGCCCCCACAAATGCACACTAGTGGGCGGCTGGCTGACTAGGTTTGTCGGTGAGTGTAAGATCACCACCGACAGATGGGTGCTGGACGGTCTCGCCCACGGATACACCCTGGAGTTTCAACGCTGGTGTCCGGGGATCACTCCGGTGTCCCGTCGGGAGCAGCACATCCCTCCGCTCCTGCAAGATGTACGGGCCATGCTGCAGAAAGGGGCGATAGAGCTGGTTCCCCAACGACTCTGGCGCTCCAGATTCTATTCCAGATACTTTCTTGTCAGAAAAAAGACAGGGGAATGGAGGCCCATCCTAGACGTATGACGTCTCAACAAGTACTTAAAGTCCCAAAAGTTCAGGATAGTCATGTTGCAGAACATGCTCAGCCAACTGGAGCAAGGAGACTTCTTGACGTCGCTGGTCCTGGAGGACACCTCTTTCCACGTCCCTATTCACAAGACACATTGAAAGTTTGTTTCGTGGTGCAGGGCCAGCACTACCAGTTCAAGGCCCTACCTTTTATATTGAAGTTGGCACCCAGAGTGTTCACAAAATGCCTGGCACCGGTGGCGGCCTGTCTACATCCGTGGGATATACACGTATACCCAGATCTCGATGACTGGCTCATCCAGGCCTTCTCGCAGGAGTGGACCGTCGAACACATGGAGGCGACCGTCCTGCTACTGACGGATCTGAATTCTCCATCAAATATCCGAAGTCCTGCTTGACACCATCGCAGAACACTCTGTTCCTCTGAGCCAGACTCAATACAGTGTCCTGTCTGGCGTCGCGCTAGGGGGAGAGGGTAGCGGCCATTCAAGGGAAGGTGCAGTGACTGTTGTCAATGAAGACTGCCACGGTGTGAACCATTAAGTCGTTGCCCGGCATTATGTCGTCATGCATTTACCTCATCCGGCTCTGCAGCTTACAGATGCAACCTCTTCAGGAGTTCCTGGACGCTCGCTGAATACAGGTGTCCGGAAGCTTCGCGGACAAGGTCACGCTGGATGACGAGTTCCGCTGGGTGATAATGTGGTGGGGCGTCCGCTCCAACATCGCCAGGGGCACGGGGGTCTCAAAACCCTCCATACCAGGAGATGGTCACCACGGACGCTTCTCAGGATGGCCGGGGAGCCCACACCAGACGCCTGCATGCCAGAGGCTTGTGGCTGCCAGAGGAGAAGGATCAACATACTGGAGCTACGGGCAGTGTTCTGTGCCCTCCAGTCATTCCTTCCATCTCTGAAGGGCAGGGTGGTGAGGATCTTCACAGACAACACAACCACGTTATACATCAGGAAAGAGGAGGGCACTCGATCCCCAGTGCTCTCCAATGAAGCGCTGGACTTTTGGCGCTGGGCCGTCGGACAAGAGATGTTCCTCTTCACCCAGCGGAAGCCAAGAACACCATTGTAGACTCCCTGAGCAGGGCGTTGCGCTCCTGCCACAAGTGGGCACTTCGGCAGGACCAGGTGGATTGCATCTTCGTCAAGTGAGGCAGGCCCCAGTTCGATCTGTTTTTGTGACTGAGGCGAACTCCAAATGCCAGATGTTTGCCAGCAGATTCCACCAACCGAGAAGAAGAGTGGACGCGTTCTTTGCCGTGGGAAGGCCTGTTCCTGTATGTGTTTCCTCTGTTGCCTCTCCTGCTACGAGTCATCAACACACTCAAGTGCCAATGCAGGGTGATGCTCATCGCCCGACGTGGCCGAGGCAGATTTGGTATCCGGACCTTCTCAGTCTATCGGCTTCACCCCATGTCAAGCTGCCGGTAGTTCCAGATCTTCTCACCGGAGAATGAGGCGCAGTCCTGCATCACGACCCAGGATTGATATTGATATTTTATTTCTATCGCGCTCGTACACAAGTGTTTCAGAGCGCAAACCCGAGTGCTTAGCTCGTGCAGCCCTATCGTTTGGTGGATACAAGTTGCCTGCAGACTTCACAGAGATCCTCGCCAGAGCATCGTCGACTTTGAAGTGCTTTGGTCACAAGTGGAAGCGTTTCGCTATGTGGTGCCAGTCGCAGAAGATTACCCCGCTGAGGGTCACGGGGCAGCAAATTCTTCCAGACTTGCTCTCCTTGGCCAAGGCCGGCCTGGCACACGCTTCTATCAAGGTGCATCTGACCGTTATCACCAGCTGCACAAGGTCTCAAGGAAGATCTTCGCTGTGGTCTCACCGGCTCATCAAGGAGTTCCTCAAAGGAATTTTTCAATCTTTCCCACCTGTGAAGGCTCCTGCCCCGGCATAGGAACTCAAGGTGGTTCTGATGAGGCTCATGGGGGCAGGGGGGTCTTCGAGCTGTTGCATCAGGGCCCCTCTTAGGTTCCTCTCGTGGAAAACGTCTTTCCTTTTGGCCATCACCTCTGCCAGGAGGGAGTGTGAGATCCAGACCCTATCCTGCAAGCAACCATACCTGACTTTTCACAAAACGAGGGTGGTGCTGCGGACGCACCCTTCTTTCATGCCAAAGGTTCTGTCGGACTTCCACCTCAACAAGCCTTTGGTGTTACCTCTCTTTTTCCCCGAAACCCTCGTCAACGGCTGAAAGGGCCTTGCACCCGCTGGACGTTGCTCGTGCCTTGAAGTTCTATGTGACACGCACAAAGGGTTTACGGAAGACTTCTCAACTGCTTTGGTCCTGTGAACCATGGGAAGTCTTTGCCCAAGGCTTCTATTTCAAGGTGGCTCTCTGGCTGCATCATGCATTGTCATCGGTTGCCGGTTGTCCGAGAGCCCACTCCACCAGAGCGATCGCTGTGATGACGGCGTTCCTGTCTGTTGTGCCCCTGCTGGACATCTGTAGGGCTGCTACGTGGAGGTCCACGCACACCTTTGCGAGGTTCTACTGCGTCGACCTGGATTCCAGGGAGGACTCCAGAGTCGGCCAAGCAGTGCTACGCAACCTGTTGGCTTGAGGTGTCTGTTCTGGAGGTAAGGGTTAATTGCTTCTGTTGAGCCTTGCCACCTCCCGTGATTGTTTAATGTTGTACTACTGTGTGTTAGTTATTCATGAGCATGTGAATCCATGCCAGACCCCATGCTGGAGAAGGAACAAGTTATTACCTGCAACTATTGTACTCTTACATCCCGTCCCCTTTCCTCCATACTGTATGGGCATCCCTTCCAAGGGACGGGAGACAGAACCTTTTTCACCCGAAAAAACCTTCTTCCCCTTTAAATTTAGAGGCGCAGAGGGGTGCGTCCCAGGGAGCATGCGCTGCTCTGACTCTGCCCTCCGGCGCCACAACTCAGAGCCCTTTTCCGCGCCTACGGGAATGGGCCGAATTCACCAGTGCTCCTGGGCCGTGTAATTCCACGCGCGGATACTTCTTCTCTTTGTCTTTGTTTTTTGTCTTTTATCATTCAGGTACTCGGTCCTCAGGCGCCATGCTCCTCCCCGGCGCATGTGGACTTCCACAGAGTTCATCTGGTGTCCATCCTGCAACGGGCTCCTCCCAACTTCAGAACCCCACGCCCTCTGCCTGCGTTGCCTTGGCTCAGGCATCGGTTGTCAAGATTGCACAGCGTGTGGATCGGTGTCATCGAAAGCGCTGAAGAACAGACTAGCGAGGTGGAGGTATCTCTTCCAGAAGTCTCCTCCCGAGGACCTCAAGAACTTTGTGAAACACTGAGCCAGGTCCAAGGAAGGGCCATTATTTTCCATCGCACCCTGCAAAGGAGACTCCTTTCCAAGGACTCTCCTGCGTGGGAGGGACCGTTCAGGTCCTTCTACCAGCACGTGCACCGAGGCTGCTGCAGCTACCGGCCTTAGTGCCGAGGGATCCTCGGATCCTCCCGGTGGCAGTGTTGAGGGACCAGAAGGTTCTTGTACCGGATTGTCATCCGAGGGGCTCCGTCCTTGTACCGGCAATATGGCCGAGGGGCTACGCCCTAGTACCGGCATTACGTCCGAGGGGGCGCCTAAACGCAGCTCTACCGACCCCCGAGTCGAAAGTGTCTCGCCTACCAGGCCTAGGCCCGAGGAGCAGGGTAGGCCTTGTGATCCACATACAAGAGTCCTGGAGGAGGCTGGGCCCATCGAGACGAGCATCACGTCGCAGGCACGTGGCAGGCAGCTCAAAAAGGTGGCCGCCGCGCCCATCCGAGGCACCCGTCTAACGCCATTCCAGGAGTCCCGCGAAGAACATGTGTCAAGGTGGGACTGGCCTAAACCAGGTACGTGACCTACAGCCTATCCTTTTTATGCGCAGGGCAGCTTTCCACTGCGTCCATATGGGCAGGGTATGCAGTGGCTCCAGCAGCCCGCGGCTAACCCTTCAGTACCTCCTAACACCGCTCGGGCCAGTGAAGAGGGGTTCTTCGAGAGGTTCCTCAGGCTTATGAAGTCAACTCGGATGGGGGTTATCCTCAAGGACGCCATCAGGAAAGTGCTCCCCACTATGCTAGCGGCACCACAAGCGCCTCTGCCGGCACCCCCAGCTCAGGTGCAGCCGCTGCTCCCGCCTCCCCAGCGGACTCCTCAGGCGGTTCCGTACCACCCTCTGCCGCCTCCTGAGCCTCTGGCTGCGGTACTTGTGCCCCAGCCTCTGGCTCCAGCTACTCTTCCACCTCCACAGGATCCTCCTGATCCGCTAGACACATGACAAGGAGGATCCGGACACGCCATCCTCAGCCAGGTCCTTCCATGAATGTCTTGCTAGGCTGGCGGAATACCTGGACCTACCCCAGCCCGAGGTTGAGCAGCCGGCTGAGGGGGTTCTGGCTGAAGTCCTCACTCGACGCCCCTCTGCCAAAACGGGGATTCCTCTGCAGACCGAGGAGGAGAAGATCTTGGAGGCGTATGGAAAGAAACTCTATTCCAACGTGTCCCTGCATCTTCGTCAGGCCAACGGAGATGCCATGCTGGCTCCTGCTAACCAAAGGTTATGGCGAGAAATTGCGGACTTCCTCCCAGAACTCCCTACGCAGAGCCAATCATGTTTTAGACGGGGCTGGCAGAGGCCAAGCTGGTGGTGCAGGACCTCATGGAATCCACCGTGGCCCATATTGACAACTCTGGCCGTGCCATCTGTATCGCCATGGACATGAGAAGGGCAGCCTGGCTACGGGCCATGAAATTTAACCCGGATGCCCAGGAACGCATATTAGATCTACCGTTCGAGGGGAGGGGGGGGCTCATCCACTCCACCACGAAGAAAAACCGCTCAGAAACGGCCAAGTCTATATCCATCTTGACAAAGACCACGCCCAAGTCGTACACCCAGTCACAGTAGCGCTGCAACAGCGGGCGTACATATGGAGGGTCCCGCGGTTTCCAGGAATGGCGATCCAGGCAGCCGGACTGCTCGCCTTCCCAGAACAGGCGCAAGCAACAAAAAGGGGTTGTGGTAAGGGTTTTTTCCAGTTGCTCTCCTTCGCGACTGCCTCCGAGGGAAAAAGAAGGCATGACGTGCCCCTTTGGGCCCACGTGTCTCCAGTGGGGGGCAGGCTGGCTCTCCATGCACATTTCTGGCGCCAGAATTTCACGGACCCCTGGATCCTCTCAGTAGTATCCACGGGGTACCGCCTACCAATCCCAGCCTCTCCTCCCCTCCACTCCCTCAGGTTGGGACAGCAACTCTTCTGGCGGAGATCCGGTCGCTCGTAACGAGCCACGCATGAAGGAAGACCCAGCCTCCCTGCGAGGCTTGGGCTTTTACTCCAGGATTTTCGCCATTCAGAAGAGGAACCAGGCAGGCCTGAGAGTTGTGCTGGGCCTTTCCACCCTCAACCTCTCCTTACCCCTACACACATTCAAGATGGTTACGCCAGCTTTTATAGCGGAGGCATTGTGCAAAGGAGATTGGATGTGCTCCCTGGATCTGAACGACCTACACGTCCCGATTTGGCAGCACCATCGTTCTTTCCTACGGTTCAGGATCATGGAGTACCATTTTCAATACAAGGTCCTTCCTTTTGGCCTCAATTCGGCCTCCGTGGTCTTTACCAGGCTCATGAATACGGTTGCTGCCCGCCTCAGAGCGCAGGGACTCCACATCTACCCATACCTCGACGAATGGCTCGTCAGGGCTACATCTCCGGAAGCGGTTCACCACTCTTCCCATGCCCTTATGATCACACTGCACTATCTGGGCTTCTCGCTCAATCTCAAGAAGTCGCAGCTGCAGCCCACGCAGACTCTGACATTCTTGGGCCTCATCTGGGATACGTGCTCCGAGAAGGTATTTCCGTCGGAGGACAAGATCTCGGCCATCAAGAGGGCCACCACCCACTTCGTCAGCAGAGAAGTGACCTCGGCATGGTGGTACCAGCATCTCCTGGTCTCTTGGCGGCGGTCCTATTAGCCATTCAACACACGACATTGAGGACGAGGAGGATTCAGCTGTGCTTCGCGGCCTCATGGAACCAGGAGCGGGGCTCCCGATCCGAGATGATCATCGTTCCTCCGTCTCTCCACCCGGACCTAGCATGATGGTCCAAGGACTGCAACCTGCGGACGAGCAAGCCCTTTCGGGCACCCACCCCTCAGGCCACCATCACCACAGACTCCTCGCTCGAGGTGCTGGGGAGCCACCCTGGACGATCTCTCGGTCTACGGCACCTGGACTCGACGGGAGCAGGAATACCACATCAATTGGTTAGAGCTGAACGCCATCTGGCTAGCGCTCAGAGCATCCCTACGACTTCTCAGGGGCAAGGTTGTCCTCATCCAGACAGAGAACTCGACCAGCATGTACTACGTCAACAAGCAGGGAGGCACGAGATCCCCTCGTCTGTGCAGAGTGGCAATCAGCATGTGGGAGTGGGCCCTGGAAAACGAAGTCTACCTCACGGCAGTCCACCTCCCGGGGGAATTCAACCTGGAGGCGGACAGGCTCAGCGGGTTGAGAGCGGACAATTAGGAGTGGCAGCTAAACGACCTTGCTATTCAGGAGATCTTCAACAGGTGGGGTCATCCCCAGGTGGATCTCTTTGCCACCTGGCACAACAAGAAGTGCCCTCAGTTCGCCTCCTGGCCAGGACAGGGTCCCGGCTACCTGGGCGATGCATTTCCACTTCAATGTAATGGCATGATGGCTTATGCCTTCCCGCCCACTCCGCTGATTCACTGTGATTTGCAGGATCAAGGAGCCTCGCCAACTCAACATCATTCTAATAGCTCCATGGTGGCCGGCCAAGCCATGGTTTTCGGAGCTGCTCAGCCTCAGAGATCCCTCCGATTCACCTCCCGACGGGCCCAGCACATCTTCTGGCGCAGCAGGGGAGCAGGGTCATCCACCCCGCGCCTCAGAAACTAGCCCTCACAGCGTGGTGCCTGAGCAGGTAACGCTGCAGCACCTCAGCCTCTCCCAGGCTAATCTGGAAATCGTACAGGGTGCTAGGAGAAAGGCTACCAGGGCCCCGTATAAAAGTAAATGGACCAGGTTCTGCCACTGGGCAGATTCCAAGGAAATCGACCCCCTGGCATGTACTTTGGACGACGTGCTCTCCTTCTCGGCGCACCTCGCCCACTCGGGGGGGTCCAGGTGGACACCTGCCGTGCATACCTCGCAGCCATCAGGGCTTACCGGAACTCTGAGGAGGGGATCTTCCCATCCTTCAATCCTATCGTCATGAAACATTTGACGGGGCTCGCAAGGCTCTAGCCGTCCATCAAGAGGCCGCACCCCATGTGGGACCTTAACATAATCTTGGCTGCCCTGGCGCACAAACCATGTGAGCCAATGGCGTCCGCAGACATCAGCCTTGTCACCATCAAGATGGCCTTACTGGACGGCCTCCCCTCAGCTCGTAGAGTCAGCGAGATCCAGGCCCTGGTCGCCTTAGAGCCATATACTACCTTTCACAGGGACAAAGTAGTCCTGCGGTCACACCCAGCATTTCTGCCCAAGGTGCGGTCTGCCTTCCACTTGAACGAGGAAATAGTCCTTCCTACGTTTTTTGCTGATCCTAAGGACGAAGCACAGAGAGCGCTGCACTACCTGGATGTTTACTTGGACAGGACCAAGGGGTTCCGCAAATCGGAGGCCCCATTTGTCACCTTTGGACGCTCTAGACAAGGCTATCAGGCATCCATATCCCACCGGATGGTCTCGGCCATCAAAGAAGCATACGAGGGCAAGCACAAGCTCTTCGGGCCAACATGCATGCCCACGCAGTCATGGCCAAGGCAACGGCCATCGCATTCCAGCACCATGTCCCTTTGCAAGTCATAAACAGGGAGGCCACTTGGGCCATTCCCTGGGCTTTCTGCAAGAATTACTTTTTGGATGCCGGCTCTAGATCTGACGTGGCTTTCGGACAGGTGGTTCTCAGGAACCTATTTGCTTAAGGGGGGTATCCTCTCCACCCTGGGGCTACATTCAGTTGTAATCGCACATGCAGTATGGAGGAAAGGGGACGGGACGTAAGAGTAATTATAAGTTACACACCATAGTGACTAACGTACTCTTAGTCCTTCGTCCCCTTTCCTCCATACATCCCACCAACCTGAGGAGGTGCTGGGTCATGTCTGGCCCTAATGAATACACTAGTTTTGAATTATGGGTCACGTGTAGGCAAGATTGTGTTCTGTGTTATCCCGTCCTGTATTTATTGGGATTTTAGCAAATATAAAAGCGAGTATTATCACTTTTCCAACCACTAGGGACTCGGTCGATCCATTCTTTGAGGTTTTAACTTCTAATTAGTCGGCACCTGCCATTCAGAGGCTTATTGGTCCTCAGTTAATCTAAGAGAATTATGTCTTGTTCCTTGAGAATCCTCATCTCATGTTCTCTTCTGGACTGTTCAAGTCCTCCCTTAATTCTTCCATATCCTTGAGGAGGGGAGAGGGGAGAGGGCGGGGGGGCAGGGTGGGTACGCAGCCACTGCCTGCAGCCTGCACAAATCTGTGCTTCAGTGGATTCATCAGTTTGAGTTTTCCTAAAGCTTTGAGGCCTCTATTCCTTTCAATGTGTTAGGACTTCCATTTCAACAAAGATGGTGGCCTTTTATTGTTGCGTTTCTACGTTAGTAGATTATATACGTATATTGTTCGGTTTGCGTTTCACTTGTACATTGTTTGTGTTATATTGTTCGTGTCTTTATGGTGCAAGCAATATTCTTCGTGTCTAAATGAACGTTTGACGTAATGCGTTTCTTCATGGTGAGTGAGTATTTGCTTTGTGTCTATTGAATGTGCGTATGTCCGTCTTAACAGCAGCTTTGCCTACTCTTGCCATCTTTAGTTGCATCAGGTCCATCTCGTCCTGTTTTGATATGGGATAAGGCCGGTACGGTCGCCTTAGTGCATAGCATTTCTCTCCTTTACGATATTGGGGCAATTGCCATTAATGACATGTTCATCTGTCTCAAGACATTGGCTAGACCCAAGTTTCAATTACCCTGATAATCATCTGGGGTGCCTCTCAAAACCATCCACTTGTGTGTTGGTTCCAAATAGTCTTCTTAACAATGACCTTTGAGTATTGGCTACTACTTAAACATCTTCATAATATCTTCTTTCATCTCCTTTTAATAGGTATTGACATGATCAGCAAAATGCTGAAAATGCAGATGTTGGAAGATGAAGATGATTTGGCCTATGCAGAGACTGAAAGGAAGCAAAGGACAGACTCCACCTCAGACGGTCGTCCAGTTTGGATGAGAACTTTGCACTCTACTGCCTGCAACTGGCTCCAAGTTATTCCTCAGTCCCTGAACCATCTGAAACGGACAGTAGACAACATTAAGGTAAACAATTTAGAACTCTTTATCTCAACCACTGATGGATGACTGTGGAAGTTTTCAGTTCTACTTGCCTGTTTATCTGTGATGAACCTGATGCAGATTACAAGCTTCCAAGGTGAGGCTCATGTCTCGCTTGTCTGATTTTGTTGTAGATTAAGAGTATTTGATGCGATTGCTGCGTCTCCCACCTGCTCCATCTTGGTAGTTTGCTATGTAATGCATTCTAAGCACGTGCATTTATATATCCAGTGCTGGAGAAGAAAAGTTACTTATCTGTAACTCTAGTTCTCAAGCGTTGGTACAGTTAAAATAGAGTAGCAAAACACACCCTCTGGGTGGGTTTTGGGACGCTAACCTATTCCAGTGAACAGGAAAGATACTGAAGTCTATCCAAACCCAATCAAGGTAGCAGAGCGGCAAGGCTTGGGCTCAGGAGGGGTATGACAGTGGTCTAGGGGGTCCTATGAGATACACATCGAGCACTCCAAAAATTCCAGTTTGACAAATATATATACAATGATTGTTGATGCTTGTTAATCTGTTTATAATCACATGCTGTGCATATAGCCGGACATCTAGTGGTAATCGCAGAGTATTGCATCTTTTTTCCAAAGATCAAAAAAGGGCGTCAAACAGGGCGAGTCTCTAACATTATCCCTAACGTGACGTCTAGCGTACCCATAATCCATCACACGTCGAGGTCACACATTTTTTTTTCCATGATAATGGTCGGTAGCTTTCATGCGGAGTTCGTGTTAGCAATATTTATTGCTGTTTTCTTCGCCTCTTCGACACAACCTTTAGACGATTCATTAATGACCATTTCCTGTTTGCCACCCTGCAAACCTCTGAGTGAATACTCGCCGGCTGGTGGTGGCCTTCACCTTCAGGCTTCGCCATTTACAGTAGGGTGAGTGCGGACCCTTATTCTTGACCTTTCTCTTTAGAGAATGCCTTTTCTGCCTTTTCCCTCCTTTCCCTTGTCTAGCTGCTATTTTTCCACTCCATGATGGAGAGAACGCCATTTCATTTTTGCCCTTCCTGTAATTGGATGTTTCCGTGGATGGACACTCATAAAGAGTGTAATAACTGCTTACCTCATGACCACGAGCAGCGTTGCAAGGCCTAAGCCGCTTAAAAGAAATGCACGCAAAGCAGTGTCTAAACACACAACCTGCTGGGCCTCCTTCGGTGCTCATCGAAGAGGCCTTTGGCATGCCCGTCGAAGGTTTTGGAGGATTCTCGAACCACTGCACCTCTGCATGTGACGCGTGGTACCAAGTCTTCAGCTTCCCATGGTGCCTCCCTAAAGTTCTGGTGCCTGTTTCCGACGCATTGAAAAACATATCGAAATGCGATTCTTTAAGCCAAACTCACCCTAAATTAAGGGAAAACCACGCTAAGGCCCTTTCCCACCGGGACTCCCATGATTCTGGTCCCCCGACATCCTCCTCTTTGCCCCCAGGCTATACACAGGTCTCCTCTCCATTATCACAGTCCTTACAGGGGCCCTATTCAAGAAGATTTAGCTTTTTCATTTCCAGAAACCCCAACTACCAGCTCCTGGACTAGAGAAAGGTTTGCGGGTGCATGGACAAAGTCTCTGAATGTATTGGTTTTTCAGAAAAATTTGAGATTCTTCACAAAATATCTAATTTCTTTGAAGAGGGCCCTAGGCCCTACAAGTCTCCTAGGCTTCAGTCATCCATGGTCCACCCTACCTCTCCTGGACTCAAGCTGCCTGATCCGTCAGACGATATTTTTCAAGACGATCAGTATAATCAAGATGCAGACGTGTTCTACGTCCCGAACCACGATGAATGGGGTCTCAGGACCCCGTGTTTCATGATCCAGATGCATGGCTTCCTACAGATGACCTGGGGCCTGGCCCACTACCCCTGCTCATGAGGCAGAGCCTGACAATATTTTCTTGGACGCTACTCTTGTTACCCAGCCCAGGGAGGCTTCCCCTTTTGAGGACCAGCTGCTCTTCAATACCATTCTTAGAAAGGCAGCAGAGCACTTCGAAATTGTTACTCAGGAGGTGGTGCCTGGCTCTGACTTTGTGGAATACATCCTCAAAGAAAAGGTTCCGGTCAGCCAGGCTATTCTTCTTTCTCAACTCCATTAAGAAGCGTATTGCCCCCTATTTTCTTACACCCTCCCTTACTCAGGCAGTACATCTGCTTGTTATTTAGATGTTTCGACCCGCGCACTATGATCCACTTAATATTCGGCAACACTCCATACCGGACTCCCTGGTGGTCACCACAACTAGAAAGCGCGCAGGTGTTCCCCCTTTGTTCAGCTGAGGCACCTCCTGATAAAGACAAGAGGATTACTTATTCGGCCTCCTGCAGTACCCGCATAGCCAATAACACCACTCTGTCACTAGCTTCAGTGATAGTGGTGTCTGGTATGTGACTGACTTTAGAATGTTCCTGAACCAGCTAAATCGCAGCTACTTGCGATTGTACAGGAGGGGCATCAGGGTCATGCAAAATATTCTGAAAAAGAAGCTTGACGCCACAGAGATGGCGGGCAAAGTGTTAGCAAAAGCGACTCTTAAAAAGTCATGCTTAGCTGAAGAACTAGGGGTTTAAACACGAGACGCAAGTGTTAGTGGAGTTTTCCTAATGTCCTACTGGCAGTAAGACTTTATTAAGCCATGCCAGTTGTTTGTAGATCCCCAACTCTTCGTATCAGCTTGCACTAGCTCAGGACCTTGGTAGTGTGCCAGAGCAGTCATGCTTATCTTAAGAAGATGATGTGAGCTGTAGGTAAGTACTCTGAATCTTAGCTAGACGGGCACAACAAAGAAACACTTACACATATATTTATATAAAAAATATATATTTATTTTCTACAGCATGGGGTCTGACATGGATTCACATGCTCATGTATGTTCCCTGTCTTCAGTTTGGGAATTCTCTGTAAAATAAAAACAGTTTCACTTTCACTTACAAAACTATTTCTCCCATAAACTATGGGTCTGTGATAGACATCTTGACCCAACAGTCTGAACACTGCTTGAAGCCTGTCTTCGGTGTAGACGCTATATCGAAGTAAACACAGTTGAAATCTCACGCGAGTAGCTCCGAAGCACGCAGCAATACAGAAAAAAACAGAACTGAGGTAACGGTCAGCACGCCTGCTCTATACCAGCATCGATGTCACTAGGGACACTTCGGAAACAGTCGAGGACCAAGATTCGACGCTGCACGACACTGGACCCTATGAAAAAAATGTCCGTAGCAAGTTGCAAGCAGACTTGTGTATATCAAAGATGACGAATACGTGGGAGGAACATAGTCGAAAGAACATTACCACGGCTATGTAACTTGTTCTTCTCCCATAAACCAATCACTGTCCTCTGTCATACTGCCCCCAGCCAATGACAGTCCTCTCCCTAAGCCCCTCCTCTGGCAGCCATCCTCCGATTTTTACTGCACGTTTCAGTGTTGGGAGTCCTCGAGTTTGCTCTGTGAGCTACTTTTATGTTTATTTCGTGTTTTTTCACAGAAAAGGGTCCTATTTTTGTTCGAAAAGAGCCTGTGTGCTCTTCTCTCCATCTGCCGACAGCTGGAGATCTGTTGAAGTTCAGCGCCCCTCAAGGGCAAAGATCGTCAAAGTTTTCAGAATGCCATCAGGCCTACTTTGTGCCCTCCAACCATGATGGGGAAGAAGAAAGAAGGAAGATCCCTCTTCAAGCCCTGCACCAAGTGCCTGCTCCGGAATGTGTTTGTGGAGGACAAGCACCTGCAATGCCTCTACTGCCTGCATCCAGACAACAAGGATGAAGATTGCGAGACATGCAGCGGATTCTCCAAGAAGACGACAAATGACAGGCACAGTAGACTGATGGTGTGCTCAGAGCAGGGGCATGCCTCACCCAAGGCCGGACGGTCAGAGGAGCAGGCTTCTAAGTCCTGTGAGGGCACCTCATCCGTGGTGGACCAAGATAAGGCCAAGCACCGGACGTCCTGGTCCATTGGAATAGCTGCGGAAGCGGGTCCCATGGCAGACCGGGCACGATTGACATCACCCTCCGCCTCCATTGCTAGCTGGCAATCAAGCTCCTCCTAGAAGAGAAAGTCGTCCAACCCAGCTAAGCTGCAGGAGAAGCCAGAGGAGCCATGGACTGAGAAGAAGGTCAAGCTTCCCAAGAATGCCCAGGCGGCACTGGAAAAGATAGCTGGTGGCGGCTGCTCTCTTGAAAGCTAAAGGGGCTGACCCTCAGAACGTAGCCCACACCGCGCTGAAGGTATCCCTCCGTCCGAGGCACGAGACCACCGTGGTGACTTTGCCAAGGCTGGATGAAGGCCACGAATTTCCGCCAGAAACGGCTCGCGATGAAGTGCATAAAGCAGTGGCGAAAGAGGGCAGCCCTGTTTTGTGCCTCTCTCCACTCTCACGGGGATTGATATTCCACACAAAGGAAGGTACTGGATATGCCTTTCGACGGAGATAATCTTTCGGGAAGGTCGTCAACACGAGTCCAAGCATGCCATCAAGGTGGATACGGAGACGGCCTGTGCCCTGGGCACCCTCCACCAGCACCGCTCTTACTTTTGTTCCTCCAAAGGAAAGTCGGCCAGGTCTTCTAAAGGTTTCTCTTCCTCGTACCGTCAGCATTCCACATCCACGACCCCAGAAGCCCTGAGGCCATTCCCAGACCTACGGGGGAGGAGGACAGCATCGTCATCGCCAGAAGGGTGCCGGCGCAAGCCAGAACTGGCCAAGACTTCGGGCACCCACCCGTGCACCCCTGTAGGGGCCGGCTGACGAGGTTCGTCAGCGAGTGGGAAAAGAGCTCCACCGCCAGATGGGTGCTGGACGCTCTCGCCCAAGGATATACCATGGAATTTCAGCACAGGTGTCCCCATCAAGAGCAGCACGTCCCTCCCGTAGCATGGCCTGTACTTTCCCTTTGGAGAAAGTACAGGCCATGCTACAGAAAGGGGTGATAGAGCTGGTTTCCCAGTGACTCTGGGGCTCCAGAGTCTACTGCAGATTCTTCTTGGTAAGAAACAAGACAGGAGGGGAGGGGCTGGAGGGCCATTCTAGACCTGCGACGTCTGAACAAGTACCTCAAGTCTCAAAAATTCAGGATGGTCACGTTGCAGCACGTGCTCGGCCAACTAGAAAGAGGGGATTTCCTGACGTCGCTGGACCTGGAGGACGCCTACTTCCACGTCCCCATTCACAGGAAACGCCAGAGGTCTCTACGCTTCGTAGTGCAGGGACAGCACTTCCAGTTCAAGGCCCTACCCTTCGGCTTGAAGTCGGGCCCCAGAGTGTTCACAAAGTGCCTGCCACCTGTGGCGGCCTATCTGCGTCTACGGGGATTCACGTCCCCTGTACCCGGATAACTGGCTCATCCGGGCCCGATCGCGAGAGTCGTCTGTCAGACACACGGTGACGGCCGTCAAGCTGCTGGACGGAGACGGCCGTCAAGCTGCTGACGGATGTGGGATTCTCCATCAACTATCCAAAGTCCTGCTTGACACCATTGCAGAACGCGCTGTACCTGGGGGCCAGACTCGATACAATGCGAAGTTGCATCGGCCGTTGTCGATAAAGATGACCGCGGTGCAGACCATCAAGACGTTGCTCGGCTTGATGTCCTGCATCTACCTCATCCGGCTCTACAGATTACAGATGCGACCTCTTCAGGAGTTACTGGATGGCCGCTGGGTACAAGTGTCTGCAAACTTCACGGACAAGATCACTCTGGACAACGAGTTCCGTCGGGCGATAAGGTGGAGGGGGGGTGTCGGCTCGAACATCGCCTGTGGCACAGGGCTTCAGAACCCTGTGTTCCAGGAAACAGTCACGACGGATGCTTCCCTGGAAGACTGAGGAGCCCACACCGGACGTCTGCACACCAGAGGCCTGTGGCTGCCGGAGGAGAAGGATCTCCATATCAACATCCTGGAGTTATGGGCAGTGTTCTGGGCCCTCAAGTTGTTTCTTCCGTTTCTTCCGTCTCTGAAGGGCAAGGTGTTGAGGATCTTCACAGACAACACCAGCACGATGTTCTACATCAGGAAACAAGGGGTCACTGGATGCAGGGAAGCGCAGGAATTGTGGCGTTGAGCCACCGGACAAGAAATGTTCCTCATCCCTCTTCACCTAGCGGGAGTCACGAACACCATTGCGAACTCCCTCAGCAGAGAGTTGCGCTACTGCCACGAGTGGGAACTTCGGCAGGACCAGGTGGACAGTATCTTAGCCAAGTGGGGCAGGCCCCAGATCGATCTGTTTGTGATGGTGGCGAAATGTCAGAAGTTCACCAGCAGATTCCACCAGCCGAGAAGCCCGGGGGACGCGCTCTTTCCCATGGGAAGGGATATTTCTGTACGTGTTTCCTCCATTGCCTCTCCTGCTACGAGCCATCAACACACTCAGTGTCGGTGCAGGATGATACTCATCGCCACGGCGTGGCCGAGGCAGATTTGGTACCTGGACTATCTCAGCCTGTCAGTGTCGCCGCCAGTCAAGCTACCAGCGGTCCCCAATCTTCTCTCCAGAGAAGGAGGTGCAATCCTGCATCATGACCCGGGATCGCTCAAGCTGAGGGCTTTGCTCCTGCAGCCCTTGAGTTCGCAGGATATGAATTGCCAGCGGACTGCAGGGAGGGACTCGCCAGGCCAGGGCATCGTCGTTTCTGAAGTGCTACCGTCACAAGTGGAAGCGTTTCGCTACGTGTTGCCGTTCGCAGAAGATTGCCTCTCTGAGGGGCACGGCCCTGCAGATTTTTCCATACTTGCTTTCCTTGGCCAAAGCTGGACTGGTGCACACCTTGATCAAAGTACATCTGGCGGCTATCTCCCGCTACACCAGATCTTCACTTTAGTCTCATTGACACGTCAAGGAGTTACTCAAAAAGCTTTTCCGATCTTTCCTGTCAGTGAAGGCGCCTGCCCCGGCGTGGGAACTCAGCGTGGTTCTGATGAGTCTCATGGGGCCCCCTTTCGAGCCCATGCATCAGGCCCCTCTCAAGGTCCTCTTGTGGAAAACAGCTTTTCTTGTGGCCATCACCTCTGCCTGGAGGGTGGGTGAGATACAGGCCCTGTCCTGCAAACAACCATGCCTGACTTTCCACGAATTGAGGGTGGTGCTGCGGACACACTCCTCTTTCATGCCAAAGGTTCTGTCGGAATTCCAACTGTACGAACCTTTAATGTTAACTGTTTTTTTCCCCGAAACCTTAGTCTCTGGCTGAGATGGCCTTGCACTCGCTGGATGTTGCTCGTGCCCTGACGTTCTATGTGGCACGCACAAAGAGTTTTTGAAAGACTTCACAACTGTTTGTTAACTTTGGTCCTGTGTACCATGGGAAGGCCTTGTCCAAGGCTTCCATCTCAAGGTGGCTCTCCGTCTGCATCATGCAGTGTCATTGATTGGCTAACCGACTTCTACCCGCACATCTGCAGGGCTGCTACGTGGATGTCCATGCACAACTTCACAAAATTCTACTGTGTCGACAGGGATTCCAGGAAGGAGTCCAGAGTCGGCCAAGCAGGGCTACGCACCCTGTTTGCTTGAGGTGAGTCTGTTCTAGCGGTAAGAGTGAATTGCTTCTGTTGAGCCTTGCCACCTCCCATGGTTGTGTAATTTTGTATTGCTGTGTATTCGTTATTCACGAACATGTGAATCCATGCCAGACCCCACGCTGGAGAAGGAACAAGTTACTTACCTGGAACTATTGTTCTCCATCATGGGTCTGGCATGGATTTACATGCAAACCCTCCCTCCTTCCCCTCTGCGGCTCTTCTTGGTCATACTGCCACTTTCTGTGCTTACCAAATCTGAAGATGGCTGCCAGAGGAGGGGCTTAGGGAGAGGACTATCATTGGCTGGGGGCAGTGTGACCCAGAGGACAGTGATTAATTTGTTGTTGATTGTTTTATTAGCCTGCCGCCTGGCACATGGTTTGGCTAGGGAGCCACTCGTAGGTTCCCGAATGATTAAGAGCTTGGTGGGGAGAGAAACCTTTGCATCGACGGCGACACCACACAACGCCGATCCCGGCAGAGACCAGGCTAACCAGCCATTCTGGAACCCCGACTTGGGCCACCAGCCACTGGCACCACACATCAATCCTGCTGCCACCGGACTACTGCCTTGATAAAGACCCAGGTTGAAACAAGCGTCGGCTGTTTTCTGTAACACCCAATTGGCACAAAATCAATTATTGACAATTTACAGTTAAACAAACAACCAACAGAAACTCAACAAGACCCCCCCCCCCCCCCCCCGATTCCAGGATTTCGTTGCTGTCTTTTCCTCTCCGAGGTGAATGTCCATAAGACAACCATTGGGCTACAATTTATGGAACCTTTACAAGCTTTACCCCTTAACATCTCTGCCTTTCTCCCTAATCATAGTTCAGACTCCTCCTGGGGAGCAATAATTCCTAGTAGTGTCATCGCCTTAGGGCACCAAGCTCTATGCGCCCCCTCCTTTAAGTATGCTAGGAGGGAAGCCCAATCGGTTACAAATTGCATGTGTTGGCCCTGGATTGAGTAAGAAAGCTATTCCAAGGCGATCACTGACCAGAGTTTCGCTACCCACTCGTGTTCTTGCGGGGGATCCTTCTTCCTCCATCGACTCTTCAATATCATCATAGCTGCAGCCATCATCATTATGACATAGAGCTTGCGGTCAGCTTTGGAGGGAATATCCTGCAGAGTCCGGTTCAGGCCTAACATGTTGAGCCCCCTATTTCCACCGCCCCTGGATCCGAGGACCTTCTCTATGGCCTGCTGAATGTGACTCCAAAACATGTTTAGTTTCAGACATTCCCACCATATGTGAGCCATGTACCCGTACCCCCACAGTCCCCCCCCCCCCCCCCCCCCCCCCTCAGCAAGCCTGAGAGGTCCGGGGAAACATCTTTTTCAGTTTAACTGGAGTGAGATGTCACTGAAACATTAGCTTTAACCAGGCCTCTCTGATCTGAAGGGACCTAGTCAACTCCGGAATCTGGGCCCACAAGTATTGCCATTCCTTCTCGTCAATAGCGGAACCAGTATCTCTCTCCCAATTCTCAATATATGTTCGGGTGGGCGGTGGTTCCCTCGCCTTAATATACTGGTATATTGCTGCCACCAGGCCCCTGCATGTGTGTCTAAATATATTTAAAATTGTGTTAGGGCCCCCAAGCCTGCCTGCTTCATAGTAGGGTGGGATAGCCAGTGCCTCAGCTGGATATACCCGTATCTGTGTCTCTCCGAAATCTAATTTGCATTGTTCAAACTCTTTAACCTTTCCCCCCCGTATACCTATCCAGGACCATCTGACAACCTCCCAGGAACCAATCATCAAAGGTTGCCGTTTCACAGCCTGGGGTGAATTGTGGGTTTTTGAATAAAGGGGAGAAGGCAAGGATGTAAATTGCGCCCGAGAGGATGCCGTATCCTACGCCACACCCGTATTTGAAGTAATTTGACTTGTACACATTTGGGAAGATCTGTCCGACTTCGGTTTCCATAACACTTCCTCCAAATGTTCCGCTACTACCGCCCTATCCATAGACCTCCATGGTTTATCCCGATCTCCCCTCTGCCAGTCCCTGAGAACTCTTAATTGAGCTGCTAAATAGTAGGCCCGGAAGTCGGGCTCTCCCATGCCGCCCCGCGAGACCGGCGTTCTCATAAGTGCTGCCGCCACTTTGGGGCGCTTTAAGTTCCAGATGAAGCGGGTAGTAACTTTCTGCAAGGCTTTAAAGAAGGGGCGTGGAACTCCTACAGGGAGGGCCATAAAGTGATATAGGAGTTGTGGTAATACAATCATTTTAAGGACGTTGATCCTCCCCAGCCATGAGATACAAAGAGGACCCCAATCAACCAATTTCGATTTAAGCTTGCCCAGAAGAGGTGGATAATTTTCCAGGTATAGTTCACCTATGGTCTTGGTGAGCAGAACCCCCAGATACTTGATGTTCGCTTTTGCCCACCTGATGGTATACGCCCCTTTGACGTATTGTTCAGAAGACGCTTGCAGATTGAGACTAAGAATCTCCGATTTATTAGCATTCGCCTTCAGGCCAGCCACACGGCCAAAGCTATCCAATTCCTCCATGTTGCTGGCAGAGATATCTCAGGGTGGGGTCAGTGTAAGAAGCATGTCATCCGCGAAAGCGGCCACTTTATGGACCCGCCCCCCCAAATGGAATTCCTCTTACGGTCTCGGCCATTCTAATGGCCTCCAGAAACGGCTTGCGATGAAGTGCATAAAGCAGTGGCGAAAGAGGGCAGCCCTGTTTTGTGCCTCTCTCCACTCTCACGGGGATTGATATATGGCCATTGATAGCAAGCCGGAGGGTCGGGGACCGGTAGCTAGCCCCCACCCGAGCCAAGTATTTTGGGCCGAACCCCATCTTAGCCATAGTAGAGAAAAGGAACCCCCATTCCACTCGATCAAAAGCCTTTTCGGCGTCGACCGCTAAGATGAAGGCGGGGATCCCCTTCAGCTAAGATTTCTCGAGTAGGTGGGCCACTCTCCTACCATTATCCGCCGTCTGGCGACCTTTGATAAAGCTCGATTGATCGGAAAATATTAGTTTAGGCATAATGGCGTCTAGTCTGGACGCCAAGATCTTCATATGTATTTTTGCATCCACATTTATAAGCGCTATTGGACGATAGGAGCCACACTCCTCTGGATCCTTACCCTTCTTACGTATAAGAATGACCTTTGCTGCGTCCATAGGTCCTGGTAAGACCCCTGAGGAGCCAATGTGATTAAATAATTTGGCAAGGTGTGGGACCAGGAATTCCTTATGGCATTTATAAAATTCGGCCACATAGCTGTCCGGACCAGGCGCTTTTAGGGAGAGGGACGAGATAGCCTTCCTAACCTCTTCTGTGGTTATATCACCCTCCAATTGCTCCCGCTCCCGCTCCCCCTGTGACAGAGACTTAAGAGTCAGCTTATCTAAATATAGCTTTTGTTCATGCGGGTGTGGGTTATTTGAGGAATAGAGAGTGGAATAGTATTGGTGGAATTCCCTTATTATCTCCGGGTTGCCAGTATGCAGGGTACCCAATTCTCAGGATAGTTTTGTCCCCCTCTTCCTTTCTCAGCAGCCTAGCTAGGAGGCGATCTGATTTATTTGCTTTGATGTAGTAATTTTGACGTAAGCGGAGAAGGTTCCGTTCTGCCGCCCTGGTCTGTAGGAGAGTCAGCTGGCCCCTCATCGTACGGACCAGCCGTGCTAGTGGCAGTGTATTTTTTACAGCCATTTGTGCCGTCGCCTCCTTAAGCTTTTTGCTTAGCTGATCTTCCTCTAGCCTTAGTTCCCTTTTCCTTCTCGCCTTTACTGCAATGATTTTGCCTCTTATCGTGGCCTTTAAAGCGTCCCACCAGATTTGTGGAGATGTATCTCCTATAGGGTTATTCCCCTCAAAGTCCTCGAGCTCCTGATCAATTTCTTTGGTCAAGATAGGGTCCTTAAAAAGTTGGGACGGGTAACGCCATTTCCATAACCCAGGCGCCCCGTGGTCTGGTAGGCATCAGGGCAATAGGGGCGTGGTCCGAAATTGCAATGGGTCCCAGTGTGATCTCGGCAGCGTTCCCCAGTAGTGAGGACGACACCATATATAGTCGATGCGCGAATGAGTCTTGTGTGCATGCGAATAAAACGTGAATCCTATCTCGGACCCCTGGGTCTCCCTCCAGGCATCCACCAGTGCCAGGTCATGGATTTTCTTCTTCAGGTCTCCAGAGGGTCCACCCTGCGGTCCCAACACTGCCCTGCTTCTATCCTTGACCAGATCCCATGTGAGATTAAAATCCCCTGATAGAAGGATGCGTCCTTCGCAAATTTGCCTTTGGAACGAAGGCATCTTGGCCCGTGTTGGGTGCATATATGGTCGCTACCTTGTAACACTCTGCTCCGCCCGCTATCGCCACCACCACCACCAGAAACCTTCCCTGATCATCCGTCTAAGTAGCCTTGAATTCCAAATCCAACCCATCCTGCACTGCTAGTACCACTCCCCCTTTTTGATGTGTTGCGTGGCCTGGAATAGTCTAGTGTAGCCCCAGAACTTGGCCCTATGCCTATCTCGAGTTTGTATGCGAGTTTCTTGTAGAGTGACTATGTGTGGTTTTTCTTTCCGGATATACAACTCCACTTTTTTCCTTTTGACCGGCGAGTTAAGGCCATTTACGTTTAAAGATAATCTCTTAAATTGGGCTGACATTAAGAATTAGTGCAAAAAAGAACCCCGTAGCCCGGTCTGCCTGATATTCAGTTGGCCTAAGCTTCCATGATGACGACTGAGCTGTACCATTCACTCTAGGGACCTCCCCTCCTTCTTCCCCCCTGGAAATCTGCCCCCTCCCCAAAAATCCTCCCCAACCACTCCCACCCCCGCCCCCTTCAACTTTCCCAAAGTCCCCCTGGGTGGGCTCAGCTGGCTATTTTCCCCCCTCGTTTCACGTGTACGAGAGCCGAACCCTATAAACTGCCCCGGTCTAAACAACGCAGGATTTCCCCATCCCATCCCAAGGAACCCTCCCCCTCCCTTCTCTGCAGTAATTATTACAAATGCTTTCCAAACCCTATATCGGCGCCATATCTTCAGTTAGCAAGGGCCCTCCCCGGCCTCGCTACACCGACTCTAAGGCTGCTGTGAGGCATTGCTCTGTGAATCTTTTGATGACTCATTCTGACTGATTGAGCAGCTCCTTCCCTGGGGGCAGCGGTTTAGTTTCCACGTGGAGTCTTTCCTGGATCTCTTGGATTTGGCTGTAGAACACTCCCAAAGCTTGTGCCTATCTTGGTTGAGGGGGTGTCCCGTAGGAAGTATTGGCGGAAGCTCCTCGATTCCCAGCAGCTTCCAGGCCTTGGTCACAAGTCTCAATCTTGTGCTGCCTTCCCTGCCAGAGAAAGGTTAAGCTGAATGGGTGGGTCCACCGATATTTGATTTGTTTCTCTCGCAAGTGTCTCAGGACTGGGCCCCTCCACCTCCTCTTATGCAGGGTCGTCTGCGATAGATCTTGGTAAAGCGCAATCCCAGAGCTGTTATAGGACATGCGGCCTGCCTTTCTCGCCATCTCCAGTATCTTTTCTTTTGCTGCATAGCTATGAAATGCCACCAAAACGTCCCGAGGCCTGCTTCCCTGCTCCTTCCGCGGCGGTCCCACTCTATGAACTCTGTCGAACTGTAGATCTAAGCTTGGGCCCGCTTCTCGGAGATCCATGAAAATCGTCGAAAGGACCCGGGCGAGGTCCTGAGACTGAACCGACTCTGGTAGCGCCTTGACCCGGATATTTATTATTCTCGAGCAGTTCTCCAGCTCTTCAGGTTCCGGGTGGCCTGTGCCAGGGTTTCCAGGAGATTCTCTGTTTTCCTCGCGTCCTCTGTCAACTCTTGGATAGCCCACTCGTTGGTGTCCACCCTTTCTTCCACCTTGTTAATGTCCCGCTTGATTTCCCTTATTCCTTCGGCTAGGTCTTCCCTCAATGTGTCCATCTGCTTCTGAGAGGCAGCCGTTATTTTATCTAACGCCTCGCTGAGGAATAACTGTAAAGCTGAGTAGGTGAGCGGTCTCTCTTGCTGTTCTTGCGTAGGGTCCGATTCCTGCTCACTTTCCCAATCGTCCTCACGGCGATCCCCCACTGGATCAGAGTCCTTGCCCAGATTTTAGTCAGGGAGGCATCTTGTCCTCTTAGCCGTCTTAAAGGGCCTGAGGTGGATCCTTTGCTCTGTTCTTTGACATGTTGGATCACGGGTCAGGAGCCTAGGCCAGCCAAACACCTGATTGCACTTGTAACGTTAAGCAGAGGGGGGGGCAGAGCCTCTGAACTGTGAGAAAGAGATAACCGCCTCGGGACAGCTTGATGAGTGCCTCCTCCCCCACCTGCCTCCTCTGAGGTGATAAGGGGGCAACTGTGGCCAGGTGAACACAGTTCCCAAAGTCCTGGTAAGTGCCACGTTAGGTGCCGGGACCCAGGTGAAGATCTGGATCGGTAAGCCCAAGAATCGAATTCGAAACCTCCAAGAAGGTGAGTGTGAGACCTGTCCATATACTCCAGTAAACAGATGGGGGAACAGAGACGGGCTCCCATCGGCTCTTCTATGGCCCCCGTAGAGGATGGCCCCAAGATTGAGTGTCCCTTCTCAGCCGATGTCACACGGGAGACCCCTGGGAAGTGCCCACCTCCACCAGCCACGGGCGGCCAGCGCCAGGCCTCGGGCCCCTCAAAACGGATCCACTGATGCCGATCAGGCCATGCCCTCCATGACCTCTGTACGATGGAGATGAACACTGGGGGCTGCACCGGGGGAGGGTTGGGGGGGGCGCCGCACTAAATCAGGCTGAGGCAAGGGCCGGCGGGAGAGCAGCAGCGCGGGGCCCCCAAACCTCCTCGGACCGCCCAGCAGGAGATTATCCGCCAAGCCGCTCCCCCCGCAGAGCTCTGGCTGATGACATGCACCGAAACCGGAGCAGACAAGGCGCTGCCACTAGTGGCATGGGGGTCCATAAAACGGGGGCCAGTACCTGGCAAGGTGTCCGGGGGGCGAAGCCCTCCTGAGACCGGTGCCTGCTGGCTGTCGTACCTCGGGTGTTTCCCGAGCGCGGCTCAGGCCCGCTGAATCCCTCTGCAGCGAACTCCCCGCCGGTTCCAGTGCAAATGGGGCCTGCTGATCGCCGCTCCACAGTATCAAATTGCCGGGGAGGGCTGGATGCTGCTGGAAAACCGCTTCTGGCACCAAGAGGTTCCTCGCAGAGCCTGGAGGTCGGGAGCCGCGATGTCTGTTAGTCGGCGGCCATCTTGGAACATCACCAACTAAAAAAAATCAATTATTGATATTATATTTTGCTGTTATCACCAATAAAATCAACCTCATGTGACTAAAGGACTGGACAATTACTACATGACCCTTTTCACAATTGAACCAAGCCAGCGCCCACTGCTAAACAAAGGTTTGTCTCCCCACCAAGCTCTTCATATTGAGCTTCCCCTTCAAATTTAGCATAGCGCATGGGGGCGCGGCCGCCTTTGTGGGAATGCCCTGCCCTCCGGCACCTCTCCTCAGTCCCTTTTTCCGCAAGGACGGTGTCAGACCTGGCGGCCAGCGCAGAGACTTTATCTTTCCACTTGCTCCCTGTTCGTTTTGAAAATTCTTATTTCACTTCCCTTCGGTGCCTCGTCTCCCCCGCCGCATGTCGGATGCAGGAGGATTCACGAGATGTGCCTCATGCCACCACTCGTTCCTGACCTCGGACCCCCATGATCTTGAGTGTTTGGGGTCCGACCACCTCTGGGACTCCTATTCGGCCTGCAGCGCTCTCGGTAGCAGGGCATTGAAGAATCGTTTGTCGTGGTGGAGGGAAATCTTCCACACTTCTCCCCTGCCCCACCTTAAGGACTTTGTTTCCAGGACCTCTCGTCAGGCCAAGGTAGGCCCTCTGTTCCGCACGGCTCCACAGCGCGGCAGCGCCTTCCCCGGGGTTCCCACGGATCGGGGTTCCTCTGATTCAGGTACTGGCAGGCCCAAGTCCTCGAAGGCTACCGGCTCCCAAACCGAGGGGTCCAGAGGCTAACTGTTCCCAAGCTGAGGGGCTCGGGAGCCCTACCAGGCTGTCCTCGGAAGGGCGATCAAGTTCGTCCTCTTCTTCTACCCCAGGGGTTAAGAGATTGTTAAGTGCCACCTCAGAGTCTGTCCTCAGCTAGATCCAGCACAGCTATCGGCACAGGTGCCGAGGGCGTCCAGCCTACCGGAGCTCGCTCAGAGGTAGTGTGTCAGGGCGTTACGACTACCGGCAATCTGACTGAGGGCTCAGTGCCTAACGGAGTGATTTCTGAGGTTGACGCTGCTGCTTTGGGTACGAGACCCAAGCTGTATCCTCTCATGTCTGAGGACTCACTTGGCTCAGGGCCCCTGTGCCCACCCGCCCAGGGCTTGGCGCAAGGCTTCAAAATGGCGGAGCGGCATTTGACGCAAGGCAGGCGGCCTTCTTGGAGCCAGCTCATGGCCCGCCAGTGCTTTCGCCCATTGAATGGGCTTTGCAGGATGATCCCAGCCCCCTTCCCTCTGGAAGCGGCAGCGGATTAAACGGGGTAGGTTTTTGTTCCCCTCAGGGATACATCTAACCATCACAGCCATACTGCTACACGCACCAGGTGCATCAGCGCTTTGACCAGGAGAGGAGGCCCAGCCCCTCAGAGGGCTGGGCCCCTAGGGACCCAGCAGCTTGTGAGGACCGCTTCTTCAAGCACTTCCTTTTAGTCATGCGTTCCCCTCAGATGAAGGGGCTACTGAAGGACATTGTGAAGGAGGTCATCCTGAGGGTGGCGCCGCCCCGGCCCCCTCTTCTTGGTACTCCTCCCGGTCCTGTTGCGCTCCCGGTCCCGCCACAAGTTCAGGCCCTCCCGGTCTTGCTAACCCCGCACCACCTCTTGTACCACCAGCGCCTTCCCCTCAACAGCCGTTGGACCTGGCTCAAGACCTGGGGGGGGGGACCCCTCCGGCACTTGTCTCCCAGGGCCTGGATTCCCCTCGGGTCTGTGAAAGGGAGGGGGGACGATGACGCCTAGGACGATGAGCCATCATCATCCTTTAATGCCTTTCATGATAGCCTTCCGGGTCTGGCAGAGTTCTTGGGGGTCCCTCTTCCTGGAGAAGCCCCCTACCCATCCGCCCCCACAAGTGTAGTACGTGCTAGTCGAGTTCTTGGCAAAACTCACCACGATCCTGCCTGGCATCCCCCTACAGAAGGATGTCCTGCAAGTGGCGCGAAAGGTCTGGGAGAAGCCCTTGGCCAACGCCCATATGAACAAGAAGCTGGACAGCAGGTTTAGGCTGACGGATGGTGAGCCAATCCTCCTTGCCTCCCACCTGTAGCCCCATTCCTCTGTGGTGGCTGTGGCCTCATTGTATTCTAAACCATAGTCTTTGTCGTCTTCCTCCACGGGAGCCACCTCCAGTTGCCTCGTCCTTGAGTTCTTGGGAAAGTGATGTTACTCCATCTCAGGACTGCATCTGCGGCAAGCCAACATGGTCGCCCTCTTGGCTGCGGCTAACCAGAAGCTGTGGCGAGAGGGTGGGTAATTTCCACCCAATCTCCCTTCGGACAAGCAAGCCTCCTTCAAGGCCGGTCTGGCAGATGCCCAGGCCATTGCGCAGGACCTCATGGAGTCCTTGGTCTCCCACAACGACACAGCCAGCAGAGAGTTGTGCCTTGGGGGCGAGATGAGAAGAACAGCGTGGATAGACACCACGGAATGGTCATCTGGCGTGCAGGAACGGATCCTGGATCTGCCCTTTGAGGGTGTTGACCTTTTTCATTCGTCAACCGATTTTGACTTGACAAAGAAGAAAACCTCCACTGAAACCGGCAAGTCCTTTGCCATCCTGACAAAACCAGGTCAGCAATCCTTCCCTCATCCCAGGTCAGAAATCCTTCCCTCGTCCGAGTTCAAGCCATGCGCTTTCTCCAGCTTCATAGGGTTCTGGGACCGCAGTACACAGAGGCCTGCCAGGTCACCCAGCGACAACAGGAGGAAGCAGCAGAGGATGTTGAACACGTTTTTCTGCTTCCCCTCCTCTACCCCCAGCTGGAAGCGTCTTTTAAGCAACTCATGGATCCTATCCGTAGTCTCCCCAGGCTTCAGTCTTCTTCGTCCTTTGCCTCTACCAGGTGCTCCTCCTCTTCATCAGATCTGTCCCCGGCTCTTTTACGGGAGGTACTTTCACTCTTGGAGATGCAGGCAATAGAACCGGTTCCTCTTGCAGGCAGGGACTTTGGTTACTATTCCAGTATTTTTGCCGTATCCAAGAACAACCAGGCTGGCCTGCGGGGTGGTCCTGGACCTGTCATTTCTAAATCTGTCTTAACTCCTGGAATGCTTAAAGATGATTACTCCTGCACTGGTTGTGTTCCCTGGACCTCAAGGATGCGTACCTGCATGTACGCATCTACCGACCGCATCACAAGTTTGTTCACTATTATGTCGTTCCACTTTCGGTACAAGGTGCTGCCCTTCGGCCAGAACTCAGCCCCTCATGTCTTCATGAAGTTGATGAACGCAGTGGCGGGCCTTCTCCGCTTGGAGGGCCATCATCTTTACCCTCATTTGGATGATAGGGTGGGGTCACCTGAAGGGGTGGTGAACTCCTGTCAGAGATTGGCGGATAACCTTCATCAGCTGGGGATTTCCCTGATCCGGAGGAAATCGGTTATGCACGTCCCAGAAACTGGTATTCCTAAGGGTACACGCCAGAGAGACTTATGTCCCTATGCAGGGCAGTGGGGCGCGTTCTGGCCAGCTCGACCACCTCGGCATGGTGGTTCCAGCACATTCTGAGCCCGATAGTCTCCTGGGTGCTCACTGTGCAGCATGCTCAGTGAGGCACCGCCAGCCCCACCTGGAGGCCGATTGGGATCAGGAGACAGGGTCTCAGTCGAACAGGATCCCAATACCACCGCTCCTGCTGCTCGATCTTCGCTGGTGGCTAATGAAGTACAATGTCTCAGTGGGAGCCCCCTTAACCCGACTGGAGCCTACCCTGGTGGTGACGGCGGACTCCATCTCGGGTTAGGGGGGGCTTCTCTGGAGGACTATGCGATTCATGACGCATGGTCCAGGATGGAAGCACTCTTGCATATCAATCTGCCCGAGCTCAGGGCAGTGGGCCTGGCCCTCAAGGCGTTCTTGCCCCTCATCAGGGACAGGTCTGTTCTGGTCAGAACAGACAATTCAACTACAATGTTTTACCTGAACAAGCAGTGTGGCACCCGCTCTCCCCCACCTCTGCATGGAGGCGGTTTCGATCTGGGAATGGGCCCTAACGGAGGGGATTTGGATTTCAAGACTCCACCTCCCGGGGGACAGCAATGCAAAAGCAGACCAGTTGAGTCGCTTGGGGTTGAACACCTACGAGTGGGAGTTGCTCAATGACTCCTTGTTGCCCCTGTTCCAGCATTGGGGGTTCACAGACCTGCATTTGTTTGCATCTCTGCAGAATGCCAAGTGCCCTCAGTTTGCTTCATGGGTAGGTCGGGGGTCACTGGTAGACGCCTTCCAGATCTGTTGGCACAGCCGCAAGTGTTACGCGTTCCCGCCCACCCCTCTGCTCCAACGGACCCTCTGCAAGTTCCAGGCCTCTGTGGGTTGCAACCTCGTCCTGGTTGCTCCCCACTGGCCTTCGAGACCCTGGTTTTCGAATCTGCTTCAGCTGTGATCCCAGGGTCCCGCCCATCTTCTGATCGCCAGCAGGGGCTTCTTGATGCAGCAGGGCGGGGCAGTGGAACGTCCAGACCCGGCCAAACTGGTCCTGGTTCCTGATGAGCTGAGGCTTCAGCATGCTCAATTTTCAGACGACAACTGGGACATCATTGAGCAGGCCATGAGGCCCTCGACTCAGTCCCACTACGAGAGCAAATTAATTAGGTTCTACAATTGGGCTTGTGACAAGGGTCTGACCCTGTCACCTGTCCTCTGGATGACATACTGGCCTTTTCAGCACACCTGGTTAGTTCTGGAGTTCAGGTGGGTACTTGCTGCACGTATTTGGCATGTGTTTTCGGAAGCCAACCTGGTGGTTAAGGCCCACCTTAAGGGGTTTCTTTGGCTTTTTCCTCCGGTGCATAGGCCGCATCCGGTCTGGGACCTCAATGTGGTTCTTGCAGCTTTGTAACGCAAGCCTTTCGAGCCGATGGCCTCTGTGTACATTCTCTTGGTGACGCTAAAGACTGTTTTATTGGTGGCTCTCACCTCTGCGCGCAGTGTTAGTGAGCTGCAGGCATTGTCTTCGTGTGAGACCTTCACAACGTTTTACGACAAGGTCATCTTGCGCACTCACCCAAACGTATTGCCCATGGTGGTCTCTCAGTTTCATCTGAATCAAGAGATCTGCCTTCCAGTGTTCCTCCTGAACCCTCAGTCTGAGGCAGAGAGCGCCCTACATTCCTTTGACCTCAAGAGGGTTCTCAAGTTTTATCTCGCTCAGACGAAATACTTCAGGATTGTTTGACTTTTGTGGGCTCATGCCCCGGCTCCCAGGCTTCCAGGGCTTCATCGCCCATTGGATGGTTCAGGCCATTTCAGAGGCGTACAAGGCCATGGGCAAATATGTTCCTGAGGGAATTCATGCCTATGCGGTCAGAGCTAAGGCCACGGCCGTCGCGTTTCTGAAACATGCTTCTTGGGATGTCATCCGCAAGACGGCTATTTGGGCCACGCCATCGGCCTTCTGTAAGGACTACTCGCTGGAAACCAGCTCCTGGCGTGATGCAGAGCTTGGTCAGGCGTTTCTGAAGAACCTTTTCACTTCATCCTAGATGTGAAGTAGGTTATCACAGCCCCACCCTATGTTCTTGTTCGGTGGAATCACCCACATGGATAGAGGAAAGGGGACAAGACGTATGAGTAATTAAAGTGCTCCAGCATGAATTCACATGCTCATGAATATTGCCCATTGTCAGGCTGGGAATCCTCTGTAAAAGAAAAAACAGTTTTAGTTTTGTTTCTAAACTGTCTTTCTCCTGTAAACCAGTCACTGAGCTCTGGGTCATACTGCCCCCAGCCAATGACTGCCCTCTACCTAAGCCCCTCCTCTGGCAGCCATTTTCAGATTTTTACAGAGCGTTCAAGTATTGGGAGTCCTTGTGCTTAGCTCTGAGAGCTCTCTGCGGTTTTTTTTTTTTTTTTGGTTGCTTTTTTGGATAGGAAATTCTATTTTTCGGTCAACCGAGCCCTTGTGCTCCATCATTTATCCTTTCCGATTAACGAGGACCCGTTTTTTGGCACTTTCCACGCCCCTCAAGGACAGAAATCATTAAGTGTTCTTCTTGGAAGCTTCCAGAAGTTCGTCAGGCCTACACTGCGCGGATCATGTCAGAGGAGAAGAACGATGGCGCTTCCCTCTTCAAGCTGTGCTCCAGCTGCAGTTTGCGGATTGTCTTCTCGGACGACAACCATTCCCAGTGCCTGTATTGCCTACACCCCCATAAAGAAGAAGATTGTGAGATCCGCTGTGCCTTCACGAAGCACAATGAAGGATCCACACGCCCGGTTGGCGGCGTGGCTCAAGGGCTCTACCCCGGCTGATTCACAGGGGCATTCCTCCTCCGAGTCAGCCAACCTGAGTGAGCTTCTAAGTCCTTTGAGGGCGCTCCATCCATGGGGGCCCAACACAAGGCCAAGCACTGTGAGTCCGCTGCTGTCGGGGTTGCCGCTCCTGCAGGTCCTGCGACAGTCCGGGCACATTCATCGTTCCGTCGGCATCGGTCTCCAGCCACCGCTCCAGCTCTTCATCCAAGAGTAAGGGAGCTACCGTGGGGAAGCTGCGGGAGACACCGGAGACGGCCAGGCAGGACAAGGTGTCTGGCCTTCCCGTGAAAGAGAAGGCCAAGCAGGACAAGGGGCCCGGCCCGCACATGAAGGCTCATTTGGTTAAGGCCAAGTCGTCCCCCCTCGCTCGAGGTGGTGGTGGCCTCCCTTTCAAAGACAAAAGGGGCTGACACCGTCCAGTGTGCCCCGACGACAGCCACATCGGCTCTTCCTCCCAGGAGGGAGGCTTCAGCCAAGCCGGTTGAGAAGACTCCGGAGAAGAGGATGCCGGACATCAGCCCAAGACTGACCCATCGGACCTGAAGAGGTCGGGGGGGGGGTGGGGGCTCTGAAGAACTCCAAAGAACTGACATTTCTTTGTCCAACGAGATACCTTCCGTCTACACCATTCAGGGTGGTAATAACAACGAGGATAACGTTGGGACGGCGCCGCTCTCCCACCCCGCCGCCCCCACCGGAGGTGACGGTGACAGTCGACGGGGATGACTACATGGACACTGGGCCCAGCGACCCGGCTCCCCAGTTGCCCCCTGGAGACTTTTCGCAGGACATCCTATGGAGCCTCCACACGCTGGTGTCGGAGATTCAGAGGAGGATACCAACGGCGCCGCCAGTGGCACCGCCAGCGACACCACTGCCGGTGACCACGTTTCCAAGAAGAGGAAAAGACATCCTACACCTCCATTCCAACCGTCACCTCCCTCCTACCCCCCCACCTTGACCCCTCTGGGCGACTGGGGACAGATACGACAACTGACAGACAACGACGGGATGGGAGACCTCCCCCACCCTCCCCCCGACGCCGCAGCCAAGAGCTTCTCCACCGGACAAAGTGGGATCCTTCCATTCCATGATCGCCCAGGCGTCGGAGCTTTTCCAGCTCACCTCGGAGGAGAAGTAGGGCTTCCTGTATCAGCGCTGGGAGGCGAAGAGGAAGACTATCCTGCCGGTCCCGCTCCTGGACGATGTTTGGGATAAGGGGCTGGCCCTACTGAGGAACCCTGCCCCAGCCAAAGAGACCGGCTCGAAAAGTACAGGGTGCCTGAGTCCGCACTCAAGTGTTTATGCTTGCAACCATCGCCAGCTCGGTGGTCTCGGCAGCCGCCAGGACGAAATCGTCGGGCTCAGAGTCTTCTTCTTCTGCACCTCCAGACAACGAGGGAAAAAAGTTGGATTCCATGGGTAGAAAGGTCATCTACTCAGCAGCGACGACTGTCAAAGCGGCCAAAGCCTTTGCGATCGTGGCCAGATACGACCGGGAGCTTTGGTTCAAGATGGCTCCACTCCTGGATTTCCTCCCCGATGACAAATGGGTCGAGGCTTTATAGATCCTCCAGGAAGGCGAGGTGGCGTCGGACCACGCCATTACTGTAGCCCTGTACATTGCGGACACTAGCTTCCGTCAGATGGGAAACAGGGTTGGCCTCGCCATCGTGGCTGGCTCAAGGCCACACCACCTTTAGCCAGGAGGTCTAGACGAGGGTCCTGGACATGCTGTTCAACGGAGACCACCTATTTCGGGAAGGCTGTCGAATCCCTCCAGGTCATCAAGACGGGCACGGAGACAGCCTGTACTTTGGGCTCTCTGCAACAACACCGGCCTTCCTTTCGTTCCTCAGGAGCGAGGTCTAACAGGTCTTCAAAGGGTTTCGGCGGGAGCTCTTCCTCTTACCGCCAACCCTCCCGCTCTTCAACCAAGGAAGCCAACAGGGATGGCCCCAAGGCCTTCGGAGGTTGCCCCTGTGTCAAGGACCTCAAGGCGGCGCTTCGACCTCCAAGCAAGATTGAACCGGCCAGGACGTTGTGCACCCACCCATGCACCCTGGTGAGAGGCCAGCTGGCAACCTTCATCGGCGTGTGGGAGACCATCTCCACCGATCGATGGGTGCTGGACGCTCTCGCCCACGGACACACTTTATACTTTCAACAGAGGTGTCCCCCAATACCACCAGTGGCCCGACAGGAACAACACATCCCTCTACTGCTGGAAGTTCGGGCCATGTTAAGAAAAGGGGCGATAGAGCTGGTTCCATGGCGACTCCGGGGCTCCGGAGTTTACTCAAGATACTTTCTCGTAGGAAAGAAGACCGGGGGCTGGTGGCCCATTCTCGACCTACGACGACTCAATAAGTACATAAAGTTCCAGAAGTTCAGGATGGTCACACTGCAGCACGTGCTCGGCCAGCTGGAGGAGGGAGACTTTCTGTCGTTGGATCTAGAGGACGCTTACTTCCACGTTCCCCGTACTCGAGAAACATCGCAAGTTTCTGCGCTTCGTCGTACAAGTGAGCATTACCATTTCAAGGCTCTTCCCTTCGGACTGAAGTCGGCGCCCAGAGTCTTCACCAAGTGCCTGGCTTCGGTAACGGCCCATCTACGGCTACAGGGGATTCATGTCTATCCTTACCTGGACGACTAGCTCATCCGGGCATGGTCAAGAGGCATCGCTGTTGATCACACAGCTAGGACCATCCAACTGATGACGGATCTGGGGTTCTCTCTAAATTATGCAAAGTCCTGTTTAAATCCATCGCAGGATGCGCTGTTCCTAGGATCGAGGCTCGACAGTGTTCTGCCTGGTGTCTCTGCAGCCATCTTGGGCAAGGTGCAATGGCTGTTGGCACTGAAGATCGCCAAGGCGTAGACCATCAAGTCTCTGCTCTGCATGATGTCGTCATGCATATCCCTGATTTGACTGTTTTACATCTGGAAGCAGGGGGCCACCAGATCCCCAGCGCTCTCCAAGGAAGCTCAGGACGCATTCTCTGTCCTTTGGGAAGGCCTGTTTCTGTACGCGTTGCCGCTGCTACTTCGAGTCATCAGTCAACTCAGCCGGTACCGGTCCAGAATGACCCTCTTTGCACCAGTGTGGCCGAGGCAAATGTGGTATCCGGACCTGCTCATGTCCGCGTCCCCTTCAGTCAAGCTGCCTGAGGTCGCAGATCTCCTTGCCAGGGAAGGACGCGCAATTCTGCACCACGATCCAGGATCACTGAACCTGAAGGCCTGGCTCCTGCAGCATTAGAGGTCAGGGGTTACGACCTTCTGGCAGACTGCAGAGAGGTACTCGCCAAGGCCAGGGCGTCGTCGACGTTGAAATACTACGGACAGAAATTGAAGCGTTTTGCGACTTGGTGCCAGTCGCAGAAGATCAACCCGCTGAGGGTCACGACCCCTCAAGTACTTCCGTATTTGCTCTCATTGGCCAAATTGGGGCTGGCGCAAACCTCCATCAAGGTTCATCTGGTGGCTATCTCGCGCTACACCTGATCTCCAGGACAGTCTTCTCTGTGGTTGCACCGTCTAGTCAAAGAATGAATCAAGGCACTGTTCTGTTCGTTCCCTGTTCGTTCCCGCCGGTGAAGGCTCCGGCCCCGGCGTGGGTGCTGGCTAGGCTTATGGGGGCTCCATTCCAACCTATGGTAGATCCTGTTGTGGAAGACATATTTCCTCGTTGCCATCACCTCGGCAAGAAGAGTAGGTGAGATCCAGGCCTTGTCCTGCAAGCGGCCTTACTTGACATTCCATGAGACGAGGGTGGTGCTGCGGATGCACCCCACCTTCATGCCCAAGGTTCAGTCGGAATGTCTTCTCAACAAGCCTTTGGTGTTACATGTGTTTTTTCCGACGCCTTCATCGCCGGGTGAGAGGACTTTGCACTCGCTGGATGTAGCCCGAGCGCTGAAGTTTTATGTGGCCCGCACGAAGAGTTTCCGGAAAACTTCTCAGCATTTTGTGAACTTTGGTCCTGTGAACCATGGGAAGCCCCTGTCCAAGGCTTCCATTTCCAGATGGCTCTCCGGCTACATCACTCACTGTCATCAGTTGGCAAACCAACGCTGCCTGGCCGTGCGAGAGCCCATTGCACCAGAGCGATCGCTCCCACAACGGTGTTCCTGTCTGGTGTGCCCCTGCTGGACATCTGCAGGGCTGCTACGTGGAGGTTGGCACACACCTTCACGAAATTCGACTGCGTCGATGGGGATTCCAGGGAGGAGTCCAGAGTCGGCCAAGCAGTGCTACGCAACCTGTTCGCTTGAAGGTGAGCCTAGTGAGGAGGTAAGAGATTGCTTCTGTTGAGCCTTGCAACTCCCGCGGTTGTGTAAATATGTACTGCTGTGTATTATTTATTCATGAGCATGTGAATCCATGCCAGACCCAATGCTGGAGAAGGAACAAGTTACTTACCTGTAACTGTTGTTCTGATGCTTGTTAATCTGCTTAGAATCACATGCTGTGCATATGGTCCGACATCCAGTGGTAACCGCAGAGTATTGCATCTTGTCTTTCGGGGACCGAAAGTGGATGTCGGCATAAGCGTGTCTGTAACACTATCCCTATCGTGACGTGTAGTGTACCCAAAATCCCTCACGTGCCGAGGTCCCTCAGATTGTTTTTTTCCGCCCAGACAACTGGTCGCCCTATAGCGGAGCTCTTACAAAAGAGACATTGTTTATCCTAAACCGACTTGTCGGTTATTTCCCCTCAAGTCATTTCGCCAGCAAGAACAACTTCGACGAAGACTACGAGGGACTTGTCTACGACGGTGGATTTCGGCGCCTAAGATCCTGAAGCATCCACGTGGCCGGGCCCATCTGGCCGGCCTTTACAGTAGGGAGAGTGGGGTCGGGTGGCCATATTTCCGTTATGTCTTTGCTCTTTCCCCCTCTTTACCCTCTAGGTCTGGTCATCTTTCCCTTTTGCTATGGAAAGGACTCCTTTTAGGTTCTGCCCTAAGTGTAGGGTCAGATACCCGTTGAAGGACAAGCACAGGACGTGGAACTCCTGTCTCCCCTTAGATCACGCCGAGAAGCGGCGTGCGGCTTGTAAACACCTTCAGCCTAAAACCCTTAATGAGCGCTGTGTGAAGCGGTGGGCCGTGTACGTTATGTCGCGGGCGGAACCCTCCTCCCCCACCGCCACATCCGCCGAAAGTAACAGGGGCACCTCCGATGACCAAACATCCGTGGCAGATGTGATAGACCTCGAGGCGGACACTTTTAGGTCTGCCACGCCGTCTCTGACCCCTCAAGGCCTGACTCTGGTCTCGCTTCAGGGACAACACCCGGCGAAAGGGGCGTACAAAGACATTACACTAAACACACAACCCCTCTACCTATTCCGACAGTTATGTCGAAAAAGGTGAAAGCGCAAGCAGGGCCTTCGAAAATTTCAACAGATTCCTCAGATGGTTAAGATCCAAAGCCTTCCCCGCATCCACAGCAGCGTTTGACGACTGAGCATTCCAAAACAAACAAGGGTGCTACCCCTAAATCAAGTTTACATGTTGGAATTTTGATGCTCCGACGGTCCCGAAAGGTCCGGTAGTCCCAAAAACTACAACTAGGCCTCAAGGCGAAAAACCTACCGCTAGTCCCTCTAACGCTGTGGTAGGCAGTAAACCTACCGATAGACCTTCGGAACCACTATCTCATTCAGTATCGCTAGAATTACCTCAGCGGTTGGGTTTATACCTATTCCGTCGAAAAACATGGAGCAGGCCGCAGACAAATCTATAGATACGCCATGGTTCCCCGATTCTCAAGATGACTACGAGGACAGTCAAGAGCCTCTTTCCAACACCTGAGTGACAAATTTCGGCGTCAAGAGGCAGAAGATGACGTTTTTCCACCCGTAGGCCCTTCTAGTTCCTCTAAGTGGACAAGGGAGAAATGTGAAGGGTTCAAGGATCGTCTTGAGAAAATTATTTATTTTTCTCAACATCCTTCCCCGAAAAGATCTTGTGGAGCGCCTAATCCTAAATCTGCTTCACAGTTACAAGAGGATCAGCTCTCAGTCCCCGTCCATCATGAAGACCTCATTCAAAGGGATACTTCTCAGGACATTTACAGTGAAGATGAAGTACCTTCCTTCCTGCAGGGCTAAAATGAGGACCAGGCGGATGCCATGGACAATTGGGAAGAAACGCACCAAGTGGGGACGGACCCATGGACGCTCCCCCAACAAGATCAGGACACTGATGTTCTGTGCCTGAATTCTCCTCTGTCCAGCCCGGCTTGCCAGGCCTCACCTGTAGACGACCAAATGGCCTTCAATGCCATGTTGAGGAAGGCAGCAGATCACTTTCAAATCACTACTCAAGAGGCGGTGCCTGACCAAGACTTTGTAGAAGATATTCTTAAGGAGAAACCGCCCTCTAGCCAGGCCATTCCCCTCCTTAATTCTATTCAGAGAATATTGGCCCCCTCCCTGGTGTCACCAGCTCAAAACCGGGGAGTCATCCCAAGATTAGAAAAGTTATTTCGGCCAGCTCCTTCGGACCCTCAATACATTAATGGGCATGCCACCCCCGATCCCTTGGTGGTGACTAGCACCTGGAAACGGGCAGGAGTACCCCTTGCTACAGGGGAGGTGCCTCTGGACAGAGAATCCAAGAGGTTGTATGCCTTAGGTAAGCGGGTCACCTCGGCTGTCGCATATACCACGCGTATAGCGAATAATACTACTCTGCTGGCGAGTTATCCTGACGCTCAATGGAACCTAGTACAGGAAGGTCTCCAGGAGGTCCCAGAGCCGATCAGGTCAAAATTTCTCACTATTGTGGCCGAAGGCAGGCAAGTGAACCAGAATGTGATAAAGAACACTCTGGACACGGCTGAAAAAGCAGGCAGGTCTCTGGCACAGGGAACCTTACTTAAAAGGCACGCTTGGCTTCGTACCTCAGGGTTTAAGCCTGAAACACAGGCTGCTCTCATCAATAAACTCATTGAAGAACCTAACCTCTTCAGAAAAGCGGTCAATGTGGCCCTAGAAACAGCCAAAAAAGAGCATGAGACTCTTAAGTCCCTGCAACAAATCACTCAAAGACCTTCCCCCCAGAGAGGAGGTAATGCTAGTTGGTCCTTTCAAGGACAGTCCCGTGCAAATCAGAACTATGGCACTGAAAACTTGAATGCTGGACAAACTTCAGGAAGCCCTGCATACTACCCACCAAGGGGTCAGCGACGCGCAAAAGCCAGAGGTAGAGGCCCCAATCCTAGAGGAGCCGCAGCCTCTGTTCAGAAATGACCATCAGATCCAGGTCCCCTCCCATGTCACCCCGGTCGGGGGGCCCTTAACATATTTCCTCACGGCATGGGAGGGGATAACTTCAGACCAGTGGGTCATAAAGACTGTCGCCCACGGGTACTGCGTGGAATTCGCCCGACCTCCACAATTCAGACCACCGCGCTCACGGCGCCTCTCACCGGACCATCTGGAGATCATGAATCAAGAGGTGGAAGCGCTGCTGGGAAAGGACGCCATAGAAGCCGTCCCTATTACTCAGGTAAACAAGAGTATGTATTCAGTGTACTTCCTTGTACCCAAAAAGGACCTCACCATGCGCCCTGTCCTAGACCTGCACCCAGCGAACAAGTTCATAAAACCTCAAAAGTTCTGCATGGTAACGCTACAGGAGGTGATCCCACAGTTGAAACGGGGGGAATACATGGCAACATTGGACATGAAAGGTGCATGCTTTCATATTTCAAAGTTGCCAGCGCACAGGAAATATCTAAATGTTCATGGTAGAGGACAGGCATTACCAATTCAAAGGGCTCCCCTTCGGCGTTGCCTCAGCGCCAAGGGTGTTTACCAAGGTACTGGCTCATAACACGGGACTCGTACGACACATGTTTTTTGAACATCCAAAGGACCGTAGACTTTCTGTTGAGTCTGGGATTCTCCATCAACGAGATAAAATCCAGTCTAGTCCCCAGCCAAGTAAAACAATTTCTGGGGGCTCTAATCTGGACGAAAGATGGCCTCGTCTTCCTCTCCAACGAGAGGGTTCAGAACATGCTTTTTCAGATCCCTCAATCTGTAGCCAGTCGGGAGGTGACGATGCGCAAAGCCATGCGTTTGCTCGGGATGATGGCGTCATGCTTCTGATGTTTGTTAATCTGCTTAGAATCACATGCTGTGCATATAGTCCGACATCCAGTGGTCACCGCAGAGTATTGCATCTTGTCTTTCGAGAATCGAAAGGGGACGTCGACATGGGCATGCCTGTAACACTATCCCTAACGTGAAGTGTAGTGTACCCAAAATCCCTCCTGCGTCGAGGTTCCTCAGATTGTTTTTTTTCCACATAGAATACTGGTCACCTTAAGCGGAGCTCGTAAAGAGACATTGCCTTTGTCCCCTCGACCTTTGGTCGATTTGTTTAATTGTTGTTACATATCATCACCTACCGGCCCTCTCTTCGATGGCCGTTCCGGATCTCTGCCGATACAAGACCTTCACGGACGGTGATCCCATCGGCGCTGCCGACCACGTGGCCCGGCCTTCGCCGGCCTACACAGTAGGGAGAGTGGGGTCGGGGTGGACATTTCTGTTTCAGAGTGAGAATGCCTTTCCCTTTCTTCCCCCTTTCCTTCTTGGTCGTCATCACTTATAGCGGCCTCAGCCATGGAGAGGACTCCATTTAGCTTTTGCCCTCGTTGTAAAGGCAAGTTCCTGTGGAAGGATGAGCATAAGCGGTGTAACCGCTGCTTACCCCACGAGCACGACGAAGCTGGTTGCGTGGCCTGCAAGCTCCTCCGCCCTAAAACTCTGAAGGAGCGCAGGGTCAAAAGGTGGGCAGCCTACAGGATGTTGAAGGCTGATTGCTCGCCCGCGGCCGCTGAAGGTGACAAGGGTGATAGCGACGACTCTACCTCCGCACTGGAAGTTATAGACCTCTCGACGGAGCGCTATCGCTCCACGGCGTCTGTCCCCAGCCCCGATAGGCACAGCTCTGGCCCTGCTTTGGGGGATGTACACCCCGGCGACGCTGACAGACAATTACACGTCACAAGGCACACAACCCCCAGCCATTCCTCGGCGAAATCTAAGAAGGCCTCTGCGCCAACGGGAGGGCAGCCCTCCCCCGCATCCGCGCCTAGCGACCGAGCCGATTAACACAAAGGGCGCTACCCCTAAAGTATCAGGCGCCGTCGAGACGCATCGCAAGAAGGTGTCTGTCGACGGCAAGGTTCCGGCTCTGCCGAAAACAACCCCACACGATCAGCTCCCCGCTGGGAGGATGGTCGCAGAGAGCATCGCAAGGATCGTCTCTGACGACACTCAAAAGGCTGGCGATGGAATCGCTGAAGCCTGCGGAGAAAGTCAAGGAGACACCGAGACATAGCGAAGGTGCGACAGGAGCGGCGGAACCCTCCCCTAGGTCGAAGGAGAGATTCAGAAGCACTCCTCCACCGTCTGGCCCACAAGAAGGCTTTTTGGAGGGTGATGGGGGGATTTCCTCCACTTTGTGGGAGAGATCTCGACGTCTGGAGGCGGAGGAACAAGAGTTTCCGCCCCAGGACGATTCTGGGTCTTCCCATTGGACCAGGGAGAGATCTGAGACCTGTATGGACAGGTTGGATAGGTTTGTTTCCTTTTATAAGCAGACCACACCTAAAAGGCCAATGGATGAAAGCCCTCGGGGCCTTCAAGCCAAGGTTCCCAGACCTTTCGACCCCCAGGAAGAGGAACTGGACACATATGACCTCACTGAAGATGACCCTCTTGTTGACTGTTGACACTCAGGACGATGATCAATTCATGGATCCTGAGGACCTGCAGGATCCTGTTCAGGACAGGGGAGTAGACCCCGATATGTGTGACCCACAGCCATGGCAGTCACCTGTATAACCCAACCCTGATACTGTGGATTTGGCCTCTCCACAGACTACTCCTGTTAGGGAGCCTTTGCCTGTGGACGATCAGCCCACGTTTAATACCATGATACGCAAGGCGGCAGCACACTTTGAGATCGATACGGGGGAGACTATCCCCGATGTTGATTCTGTGGAGAAAATCATCAAGGAAAAGGCACCGGCTAGCCAGGCCATTCCGCTCCTCACCTCCATCAAAAGGCGCTTTGCGCCCTCTTTGTCTACACCAGCCTTGGGAAGTGGTGTTAACCCACGGATTGAGAAACTCTTCAGCCCCTCCCCCTCTGATCTTCTATCTATTAGAGGCCTCTCCATCCCAGACTCTCTGGTGGTGACCAGAAAAGCACCCCCTGACAAGGAAGGGAAGAGGCTCTATGCACTCGGGAAGAGGGTTACGGCCTCGGCGGCTTTCGCTACGCGTATTGCCAACAATACAACCCTGTTGGCCAGTTACGCTGATGCCCAGTGGGCCTTCTTGCGCGAATGCCTATAGGAGGTTCCTGAACCACTTCGCACCTGTCTCTTGGCCACGGTTACCGAGGGCACTCAAGTGAACCAGACCATCCTTAAAAATACTTTAGATGCTGCGGAAACGTCTGGGCGTTCCTTAGTCCAGGGTGTACTCCTCCAAAGACATCCATGGCTTAGGAACTCAGGGTTCAAGCCAGATACCCAGGCGTCCCTCATTAACAAACCCCTGGAGGACTCTACCTTGTTTGGAAAGGCAGTTGATGACACCCTGGAAACAGCGAAAAAGGAGAATGAAACCTTGAAGACCCTGGACCACATCACAAGACCCTCCAATATGCGCGGATATGGCAATAGGCGCCTTTTTCGTGGCCAACGCCAACCTCAGCAGCAGTATACCTCAGGCAGCAACTGGTCCTCCCCTCAAGGAACCAGTGGTTACAACACACCGTATGCCCAGAGAGGCCAGCGTCGTGGCAAAGGAAGGGGTCGGGGCCCTACTCCTAGAGGCTCCCCGGCCACCGTCACTAAATGACCTGAAAATTCGGGTCCCCTCCCATGCCTCCCCGGTCGGGGGCCGGTTAACATCTTTCTCCAGGCATGGGAGGGGATTACCACAGACCGCTGGCTACTGTCAACTGTCAACAATAGCCCACGGTTACTGTATTGAGTTTAGCCGGTCCCCGGCATTCAGACCTCCAAAGGGAAGACGTCTCACTTCAGAACACCTTCTCATCCTTCTTCAGGAAGTAGGATCGCTGCTGCAAAAAGGAGGATTACATGGCAACAATGGACATGAAAGATGCATACTTTCATATCTCAATATTGCCAGCGCACAGGAAATACCTCAGGTTCATGATAGAAGGCAAACACTGTCAGTTCAAAGTGCTACCCTTCGGCATAGCCTCAGCGCCAAGGGTATTCACGGAGGTACTGGCTGTGGCAGCGGCACATCTGCGCAGTTTGTCCATTCCGGTTTATCCTTACCTCGACGACTGCCTCATTACAGGGGATTCTTAGGAAACCTGCTTCTCAAATACCCAAAAGACTATAGACCTCTTGTTCCACCTGGGCTTCTCCATCAACGAGAAGAAGTCCAGTCTAGACCCCAGCCAAGTCAAACAATTCCTAGGGGCTCTAATTCGAACAAAGGACGGCCTCGTCTTGCTCTCCAATGAGAGGGTCCAAAGCATGCTGTTTCAGATCCCTCAATATGTAGCCGGTCGAGAGGTGACGGTACGCAAAACCATGCAGTTGCTAGGAATTATGGCGTCATATATTTACTTGGTACCTCACGCGCGCCTGCGCCCAATGCAAGAGTGGCTCAACAGCCAGTGGTGTCAGGCCAGCGGGCAATGCGACAATCTAGTAATTTTCTCGCAAGCCCTGGTTCTCTCGCTGCGGTGGTGGTCGAGGGAGAACCTTGTGAAGGGGAACTCCTTCACCACCCCCGCAGTGGAAGCCACTCGTAACTACAGACGCATCCCTCACAGAATGGGGGGCCCACCTGTCCCATCAGACTGCGCACAGAGTTTGGACTTCAAGTGTGGCGTCCAACCCTATAAACCTACTGGAATTGTTGGCGGTCTTCAAAGCACTAAAGGCATTCCAGACACATCTGCAAGGAAAGACAGTGCCTATCCTCACGGACAGCATCACGGCCATGTACTACCCAAACAAGCAGGGGGGCACTTAGTCTCCAGGACTGTCCAAGCTGTCCCAGAACATCTGAAAGTAGGCTCTCAAACACATGTTCCTATTAGCACAACATGTACCAGGGGAACTCAATCTTCTGGCAGACGACTCGGCAGAGACTTCCCTCTACCCGCAGTGTACGAATGGCGCTTACACGGAGACATTGCCTCCAACGTTTTCACAGAATGGGTCTTCCCAGAGATCGACTTGTTCGCAACTCTGGAGAACTCCCAATGCCAAGATTATGCCTCCAGGGACCCCCAGAACTGCTCCAAGGGAAACGGACTCTGGATAACATGGTCAGGGAAATTTGTCTACGCCTCCCAACCCCCGCCACCACCCCGACTCCCCTTCTCAACAAGATAGTGCACAAGATGCACCAGGAACCAGTTAGCATGATACTGGTGGCCCCCAAGTGGGCACGCCAACCCTGGTTCGCTCATCTGATGGAGATGTCACTATCTCCTCCAATGAAACTACCATGCCCGTACAACATGTTGTCGCAGGACAGGGGCCCGACGCTGCACCCATGCCCGCAAACCCTGAACTTGGCAGCCTGGCTCCTGAGGTCATAGAATTTGGACATTTGCATCTCCCTCAGAGATGCATGGACATTCTCAGGGAGGCAAGGAAACCGAACACTCGTTACTGCTACTCCAGTAAGTGGAACCGTTTTGTCATTTGATGTAACTCAAAGAGCATCAACTCTGTCACTTACTGGACTCAGGTTTAGTCTTTAATTCCATTAAAGTTCACCTAGCCGCACTCTCCGCCTACACTTCGTCACAACATAAGGTGTCATGGTGGAAAGTTCCAGTTATTAAAGCCTTCATGGAGGGAGTGAAAAGAATTCACCCTCCTATATCTAACCCAGCACCCGGATGGGACCTAAACGTCGTTTTAACCAGGCTAATGGGCCCCCCCCTTCGAGCCCATGCATAGAGCGAGCCTTCAGGATCTCACTCTTAAGACTGCTTTCTTAATAGCGATCACCTCCATTAGGAGAGTGGGTGAACTACAAGCGCTCTCTATCTTAGACCCCTTTGTAACAGTTCACAAAGATAAGTTGGATCTACGCACAGACCCTAAGCTCGCACCTAAATTCATGTCAAAGTTCCATGTCAACCAGTCAATAGAAATACCAACGTTCTTTCAGAACCCATCAAACTTGGGAGAGAAGAGCCGGCACACACTTGATGTGCGCAGGGCGGTCATGTTTTATATGAAAGAACTCGCCCACTAAGAAAGACTAATCAGTTCTTTGTTTCAGTGGCGGCAGGAAGAGAAGGGGATGCAGTTTCCAAATCCACTATATCTAGATGGATTGTCCAGTGCATCACTCTCTGTTACACTCTTGCTAAGAGAGAACTGCCCTTCAAGCCTAGAGCACATTCTACTCGAGGCACTGGGGCATCCATAGCATTCATTGCAAATGTTCCCCTTGAGTCCATTTGCAAAGTGGCAACCTGGAGTTCTGTACACGCCTTTACAACACTATTGTCTGGATGCTCATTCTAGATCTGATTCCCAGGTGGGACAAGCAGTACTAAGACATCTTTTCTCTACTGTTCCTTCTCACAACCCACCTCCAACTCCGGGTGCTGCTCGCTAGTCTATGTACAGCATGTGATTCTAAGCAGATTAACAAGCATCAGAAGACATGCATTACTTACCTTAATAGCATTTCTGATGATTGTATCTGCATAGATTCACATATGCCCTCCCTACCTCCCTGCTCCGGGTGGAAGGAACATAGACATCTTACTACTTCTCTCTTCTTCATGTACTCACTCACAATAGCCTTGGGCTCCCTCATGGCAGAAAAAATACAATCGGAGGTACCTCGGTGCGTGAGGGATTTTGGGTACACTGCACGTCACAATCGAGATAGTGTTACAGACACGCCTATGCCGACGTCCCCTTTCGGTCCCGAAAGACAAGATGCAATACTCTGCGGTTACCACTGGATGTCGGACCATATGCACAGCACGTGAATCTAAGCAGATACAATCATCAGAAATGCTATTAGGTAAGTAATGCATGTCTTGTCCAGCATGGGTCAGGCATGGATTCACATGCACACCCTCCTGCCTGCCCGTATGGTGCTCTTCTTTTGGTCCTATTGCCACTTTACGTGCTACCAAATCTGAATATGGCTGACAGAGGAGGGGCTTAGGTAGAGGGCTGTTATTGGCTGGGGGTAGTATGACCCAGAGTTCAGTGATTGATTTATAGGAGAAAGACAGTTTAGAAACGAAACTGAAACTGTTTTTTCTTTTACCGAGGATTCCCAGCCTGACGACGTGGAATATTCATGAGCATGTGAATCCATGGCAGACCCATGCTGGAGAACAACAGTTGCAAGAAGTAACTTGTTCCTTACTCACCGTAGTGACTAGAGTACTCATAGTCCCCTGTCCTCCGACATCCCACCCACCTTCCCCCGCTAGTATGCCAATGGCTTATGGGGAATAGGTGTAGCCAGGTATCTAAGCGTCCAATGTATTCAAAGGGTACTGAGGGCGGTGCCTTCTCTGAAGCCACGCCCCTGCACGCCGAGCTAAATTTAAAGGCGAAGCAACATTTTTCACTACCAAAGGTTCCGGGACCGTCCCCATGTTGGGTGACGCCCACAAGGATGGAGGAAAGGGAAATATTTTTTTTATTGTGTTTTTAGTTTAAAATAACCTTTCTACACATTCCTCATCACTTTTAATTATTCATCTAGTCAATCATTTCATTTTCGTCAATTAGAACTGATTTCTTTTTCATATGTCATTTCAACAGTTTCAGACTTCTGCTGGGATTCCTGTTCCTTCTCTTCCATAAGTGTATCTAACAGAATGATAGCCGCAGCGGTAAATCAGGTTTCTTCCTTAGATGAACTGAAGCCACCAATCGTCCATATTATAGGTTTTGAATGTCTTTAAATTTGTTTGCAGGCATTGCTTCCTTTCTCTTGATACTGCAAAGCATTAAAAGAAATGTGTTGTGTTGTTTCCAATTCTTTCTGTAAATTGCAGAATCGACAGGATCCATTATCTTTGCCACGTTTGCCTGTATTATGCTTCAAGGCATTTGTTGGATAAACTCCCAATCTTATTTGCGTCAGTCTTTCCCTGGTGAGGTGTTGGGTGGGAAATTTCTCTAAGTACAGTGGTAAAGTGCCTCTCTTAGGATGTTACATAGCAGCGTCTTTTTGCGTTTTATATAATAATCTTAGTTCTCGGGTTCTAATCCAGTCTTGAGTTTTTTCTTTTTTTTGTTGTTTTATCTGGATTAGTTATTAGTTCTTCTTCTGAAGATCCAAATTTGACTAGCTCTCCTGTAAACTTATCTTTCCAGTTATTCAACAACTCTGCACTTTTTCCAAGTTCACTATTGGCTAGTATTTTGTATCCTGTTATTGGTTGTGGCAGGATGATTTTTCTTAATAGAGCCATCGATTTCCATAATAGAGGGATTGCAGTCCCAGCTCGGCTCTTATTGCAGAAATGTGAGTGCTTGTTAGAAGTTTTAGCATTCGTTTCCAGAGTTGAATTTCAGGTTTTGGCCAAATTTTCAAAGTTAAATTCAAGGCTGCTTCTCCTTCGTAAGTTAATGCTGGTATAACTTTTTGGACATAAAACGATCTTACCGGAAGTAGTCGGAACTTTCCATAGTGTCCATTCAGAATCGCCCCTTGGGTACTTAACCTTTTTGCTTTCATTTGCAATGTGTGCTCCCAGTTTTTTTCTGCTGTTGACTGGTTGAATCTGATTCCCAGATATGTTATTTCGTTTACTTTTTCAAGTTTTTCCTCACCTATTTTTCAGTCAAACCGTTTCTCTTTCAGCTTGTTGCTTCGTCCTATCGTTACTATTTTGGATTTGCTGATATTAATATCTAGGTCACTCAACTTCATGTAGGCATGCAAGTCGGTCCACAAGTGTTATAGACCAATTTGTGTTCGATCCCTTAGTACGATGTTGTCAGCATACCATATGATTGGGATTGCTACATTGTTCAACTTGGGCGGGAACTTTCTTGTGGTTCTCAAACTGTCTGGGAGATCCGCAATAAACAGCTTAAAGAAGGTTGCCGCTAGAGGACATCCCTGTTTCATCCATTTTTTTGTCGGGATGTCGATTGAAAGAAGACTCTTGTTATTTATCGTGATTTTTGGGGAGGTATGTTCATGTAAGGCCATTATTGGCTGTAGAACCTCGATTGGACAGTTCGAAGAGTATAACTTAGTCCACAATATGGCCCTGCTTACCCCATCAACAGCCTTGCTTAAATCTATGAAGGCTATGTGTATTTTCTCTTTTGCTTTTATGGAGTTTAGTTTCAAGAGGGAGAGTATGAGCAGATTCAGATCGGTGCCAGTTTGTTTGGTAAAACCCGTCTGTCGAGGGTCAATGATGTTGTTTTGCTCAGCCCAATGTCTTAGTTTTTTTTTTTATAAGTCACCTGCGAACAGCTTTCCTATTGTGTCCAGCAGCGATATTGGTCAGTAGTTTCCGGGATCATTTCTCAATCCCTTTTTAAAAATTGGAACTGAGATACTTTTTGCCCAGGATTCTGGAATTTGTTTTGTATGATTCGATGTTCTTGTTTATCATACTGATCAAACTGCTCCATGTCACTGGATCTTTTTTTCAGGTGGAGGTTTTTGATCCCATCCGGACCTGCTGTGGAGGAAGATGATAGTTTACATATTCTCTGCCTAATTTCATCTTCATCCTTCATCTGTTAAGGCATTCCAGGTTGTAGTACATGTAGGCAGCTCTTCCGTTGTACATGAATGCATACTCCCAAAGACCTTTGAATAATGTTGCACCCATGCAGCTTCAGATACTCCACTCAACAGTCGTCTTTGTTGGTTAAGGGTTTGGTTATTTATGATGGTCCACAGATCCCTTTTATTTGATTTAGTTAACACCCGTAACATTAGTTCTCCTTGCTCTTGCTCTCTTTGTCTTAAACCCAATTAACCAATTTGTGTATGTTTTTTTAATCAACGAGTTTGTTGTTCAGGATGTTTGTGCAGCTTAATTTCTTTAATTTGTTGTCACATTTCTTTCCTCTTTTCCACTACCACTTTGCTATGTTGGTGTTTAGGAGCTAGGAGTGGTTGTTTCACCTCTGTCATTTTACATTCGTAATCCTTTAGCAGTGATCTATAGGAGATATTACACTTATCTCTGCCATTTTGAATGTTAAAGTTGTCATGCAGATCCAAAATATCCCTTTTCCTCAGTCATAGGCGGTTACCTCCTTGATTGATTTCAACTTTCAGATCATAAATTGAATCTTGGTCTTTTAGGTCTTCACGCCATGTTAATCTCAGGATATTGTGGTCGCTGGTTGTTTGATTCATTATTTCAAACTGACCTACATTTTGTAGATGATATTTATTAATCCATATGTTGTGAATCGTGGATTTTAAAATACCATTTGAGCATGTATGTCTGCTCGGTATGTCTCCTTCCACCTGCCCATTTAGCATGAACATATTGAGATCTGCCATCAGTTGGAGCCATCTTGCTGCGTCAGTGTTGGCTCTGGTTTTTGTATCAAAATCCAGCAAACCATTTTTGTTAATACATTTAATATTCAGGTCCCCAGCTATTAGTATATTCAGAAGAGGATCTTTTCCTAATTTGTTTTTTTATTGTCACTGCTAACTTCGTTAACAGAGTTCCAGTATTTTCTTTCGAATGGTTCCAATATATATTTATAATCATCAGTCTGTTTTCTCTACCGTCATGTTGTCTCTTTTCAATTATTGCCCATTGGCCAAAGGTCATCATGTTGCCTTTTTTGTTGATCTGTAAACCCGTATTTGTTTTACTAGCATTAATAGCCCTCCATAAAGCCTTCAATTTTTCCCTTTTCAAGCAGGATTGATTATTACCTCATAGTTTGGGCAGACCGGCTGATCTTGTAGCCAGGTCTCTCGTAGGCAACTTCATGTAGCATTAACCAGATCATTCTTTGTTTTGTTGAAGAGGTGCTTAAATCCTCTAGTACTCCACGGCAATATAGAGTCCTTCACCTCCAATGAATCCTTGATTTGCTAATGATGCTTAGAGATGGATAGTGCACTTGGGATCCATGCCCAGTCCTCGTATTGGCTTTCTGGGGATTTATTAGCTTTATTCCGCTTGGATGCTTTAAGTTCACTCTTTGTATTGTCAAATGTGATTTTTATGTTCTGTCTCTGCGATCCCACCTTTAAGTTTGTCAAATTCTGAGGTTTAATACCTCTTGCATTTGATTGCAACTCCGGGGGGATGACACAATAATCTTCGATCTCATATCCAAATCTTAATAATTATGAGCAGAATTTAGCAAGTTGTCTTTTACTTTTGTTGAATTACTCAGTCAACTCTCTCTTCATCCAAAAGGGACTATGGACCATGAGTACTCTAATCACTAGGGTGAGTAAATTACATTTTCTCACTATTTATACTTTACTTTTTGTTAGCTCTCGCGGTCGCTGCGTTTGGCTACTAACTGTGGCTAGTTTCCTAACATGGCCGTGCCACAAGGTTTTTTCTTTGTTCATTGGCCATCCTTTTCTTTTTGCCTTCTTCCGGTCTTCTCGGGTCAGGAAAATCCTTTTATGGGCATGCCTTTCCCTGGAAAGCTGTGCTTTCTGCGGGCTGGTGCAGGGCTTGTGTGATGGAAGCCAGGAAGTGGGTTGGGACTGGCTGGTCCCAATACACAAACTGGTTTCTGTATGTCTGGAGTGTATGCCTGAATTTCCCCAACAGTGGTCCCTGATTGTACTACTGCTGGGGTGTGAGTGAGGGGCAGCTATTCAATGGTTCGGTTGAGTCTCTCTGCTCACCTTAGTTCTCCAGCATGGGGTCTGGCATGGATTCACATGCTCATGAATATTCCCCGTCGTCAGGCTGGGAATCCTCGGTATATTCCCCGTCGTCAGGCTGGGAATCCTCGGTAAAGAAAAAAACAGTATCAGTTTCGTTTCTGATCTGTCTTTCGTAGTAGTAACCAATCACTGGTCTCTGCGTCGTACTGACCACAGCCAATGACTGCCCTCTACCTAAGCACCGCCTCTGGCAGCCATCTTCAGATTTTTACCGCACGTTCATGTTTTGGGATCCTCGTGCTATTGCTCTCGAGCGTTAGTGCTATTTTTTTCACGTTTTTTCTCAAAAACTTCGTTTTTTCGGTCAAAAGAGCCTCAAGCTCCACCGACTCTCCATCCGATCAACGGGGACCCGTGTCGGATTCGTCTGTGTCACGCCGCCTGTCCTGGGGTCTCCTTACCCGCTACGGCGTTCCCCGTCCTGGAGGTTGTATCCCCGCTTTCGGCTTCGAGGTACGGGGCTGTCCTGGGTCTCGGGCGCTTCCGGGTCTCCTGTGCGCACTGATTCGCGCATGCGCGGGCGTCCACTCTCCGCGCATGCGCAGTGCGTAGGATGCTCGATGCGGGGAGATCTGCGGCTCAAGCCTCGTTATGGGTTATCCAATACCAGGGAGACGGCACAGCTTGCGTTGCAAGCCTCTCAGGTGCTGGTGGGCCTACTTAAGGGGCCCTGATCCTTTCCACACCGCGTCTCAACGCGGTTTGTTCGGATCGTGTTTTCGCTACCCTTGTGTTGCCTTCTGGTTTCCTGTTACCTTCCTCCTATCCTTGTTCTGCCTGGGGCTCCCCTGTCTCCTGTAATATTCCTCCCGATCCCTCCATCCTGTTGCCTTCCTGGTTCTGCATTCCCACTGGCCCTCCTTGTTCTGGTCCCTGTCTTCCCTTCCTGCCTGCCCGGCTCAGTCCTTCCCGTTTCCATCTGGCCCTGAGTTCCCTTTGCTTTGTCAGTTCCTATTCTTATCCCGTTCCATCAGCCTGCTCCACTTGCTGCCTAGTCACTGCTCCTGGAGGTTCTGTGTTCCTTCTGGTCTCCAGCTCTTCATCAGTTACAGTCGGGATCTACCTGCCTCCTGTGGACCTTGAACTTCAACTCGGTGGCTCCCCCTGCCAGTGCTTGCACTGTCCTGACGCCACGCTAATCAGGGGTGAGCCAACTCGTGGCGTTGGGAGCTGGTTCATCTCCAATCCGGTTCCATTCGGGCTGGTGTTGGGCTGGTTCCCCGCGCCATCATTCACGTCTCTTCGGATCATCTGACAGCCTGGCCTCATCATCAAGGAATCCAGCCGGACGAACAGGTACGCAGCGTTCTCGAGACGCTATTATAACAGTCTGCGCCCCTCAAGGGTGAAGATTTCGTCGAGCTACGCTTTTGGAGGACTCCAGAAGTTTCTCAGGCCCGGACATGGCCCAGGAGAAGGGAAGCTCGACGCCCGGAAAGCTGTTCAGGATCTGCCCTGGATGCCAGCTGCAGAACGTCTTTAAGGAGGACGAACACTCCTTTTGTCTCTACTGCTTACATGAGGAAAAGACGCACGTGGAGAAGGACTGTGCGTTTTGCGGCAATATGTCGGAGCGGACCATGAAGGACCGCCATCAACGTCTCGCCAACTGGCTGGAAGGGAAGAGCCCGTCAGGCGAGAAGAAGAGGAAGAAATCCGAGCGGTCTTCTAAGACCTTTGAGGACGCCCCGGCGACGGGGGTCCAACACAAGGCCAAGCACCGCGAGTCCGCTGGCACCGGGAGCGCCGAACGGTCGGGCTCTACGGGCGCCAGGCAGGGCGCACCCTCCCCGGCACCTTCAGCCACGAGCCAACGCTCTGGGTCGGGTAAGAGGAAGGGCGAGCACCCGGCGAAGCTCCTGGAGAGGCCCCGGTCGAGCTCGAAGGCCCCATCGGAGGGGGAGCGAGGCAGTGTCCCCCCCCCTCAAGGATAAGGCGGTGAGCGCACCTAAGGTGGTGAAGGCCTTAATCCATCCGGCCAAGCCCTCTATCGATACTGTCGCGGCGGCCCTGGCTCAGCCTGTAGAGGCTACACCAGTGGTGGCGACCTCGGGGCTCAGTCTCCCTGCCACCTCGGAGGGAGTCCTCTTTTGTGCCCATCGATAGGACCCCCGTGAAATCCCCGGCGGGGAAGAAAAAGGGGGGGCAGGGCGTCGTCGTAGATTCGGCCTCAACCTCGGAGGAGGAGCTGATTAAGGTCTTAAGCCACGGCCTTGGCGTGGAAGAAGACCGGCCCGTCGGGATGGATCCCGACACAGGTGACAGCGACATCGTCGAGGGTGCCGACGGGGCCCCTGATCGCCCGTCGGATTCCCCTCTGCCAGCGCCGCAAGACAACTCGGCGGCCATTTTGTTGGCTATACAGTCCTTATGTTCAGAGATAAGGACGAGACTACCGTTGCCGACGGAGAAAAGAAAAGAAGGATTCACCCTCCCCCTCCTTTTCAGCCGTCGCGCCCCGTCCAGCCCTCCTCCCCGTCCACCCGAGGGGATGATACGGGGACTGACACGGCAGCGACGGGTACGGACGACGAAGTATACGACGAGGATCTACCGTCGTCACCTCCCACCAGGGCTTCTCCGCCCGACGAGATTGGATCGTTCCACTCCATGATCGCCAGGGCATCCGAGCTTTTCCAACTCTGCCCTGAGGAGAAGAAAAAGGAAGGATTCCTTTATCAACGGCGCGAGGCCAAGAGGAAGACGGTCCTCGCAGTGCCTCTACTGGACGACATTTGGGATGAGGGCCTCGCCCTCCTCAAGAACGCTTCCACGACGCCAGCTAGAAGGGACCAGTACGAGAAGAAGTACCGGGTCCCGGACGCGGCCCCCCTGTGCCTCCGGGCGCAGCCTACCCCGGATTCCGTCGTCTCCGCGGCGGCCAGGAAGAAAGCGGGGGGGGTGCAGCCTCCACATCGACTTCCCCACCGGACGGCGAGGGAAAGAAATTGGACGCTATGGGACGCAGGGTCATCTCGTCTGCAGCGACGACGATTAAAGCGGCCAACGCCTTGGCTATCGTGGCCCGCTACGACAGGGAGCTATGGCACAAACTGGCTCCCCTGCTGGACTTCCTACCGGACGACAAGAGGGCGGATGCCCTGGAGATCCTACAGGAAGGTGAGGTGGCGTCGGACCACGCCATCACTATTGCGACGGACATCGCCGACACTGGGTTTCGCCAGTTGGGCAACAGCGTGTGCCTGAGGCGGCGTGGATGGCTCAAGGCTACGGACTTCCGTCAAGACGTACAGACCAGAGTCCTGGACATGCCGTTCGATGGGAACAACCTGTTTGGGAAAACAGTGGACGATTCCCTTCAGGCCATTAAAGCGGACACTGAGACGGCCCGGGCCCTTGGGGTTCTGCAGCAACGTCGGACGCCCTTTCGGAGCAGCGGAGGCAAGGGCGCCTCCAAAGGTTCCGGCGGCGGTTTCTCCACCTACCGTCAAGCGGCCCGCTCGTCGTCTCAGGAGGCCTACAGAGGACGAGGCAAGTCTGGCGGACCCCGCCGTCGTCGCCAAGGAGGTCAAGGCGGCAAAGCCTCGTCGAAACAGGATTGAACCGGCCGTGGGGTCGGGCCCCCACCGAAGCACCCCGGTGGGAGGCCGGCTGGCCAGCTTCGTCAGCGTGTGGGAGTCCATCTCCACCGACCGTTGGGTGCTGGACGCCTTAGCCCGGGGCCACGCGCTCGAGTTTCAAAGAAGGTGCCCGCGCGTCCCCCCCGTGGCCAGGAGAGAGCTTCACGTCCCTCAGCTTCTCCTGGAGGTAAAGGCGATGCTCAGGAAGGGCGCCATCGAACTCGTCCCAAAGAGGCTTCTGGGCTCCAGAGTTTACTCGAGATACTTCCTCGTGAAGAAGAAGACGGGAGGATGGCGCCCCATCCTAGACCTGCGACGTCTGAACAAGTTCATCAAGGTGCAGAAGTTCCGGATGGTCACCCTCCAGCACGTCCTGGGGCAGCTGGAGGAAGGAGACTTCCTGTCGTCGTTGGATTTGGAGGATGCCTACTTCCATATTCCCATCCTCAAGGGGCACCGAAAATTCCTCAGGTTTGTAGTCCAAGGGCGTCACTACCAGTTCAAAGCCCTCCCCTTCGGACTACGGTCGGCACCCAGGGTATTCGCCAAGTGCCTTGCACCGGTGGCGGCGCAGCTGCGCCGCGAGGGGATCCACGTCTACCCCTACCTGGACGACTGGCTCATCCGAGCCAAGACGAGGGAGCTCGCCGTGGAGCACACGGCAAGGACCATCCAACTTCTCACGGACCTGGGATTCTCCGTGAACTACGCCAAGTCCCACCTGGTACCCACGCAAAACGCACTGTTTCTGGGAGCGAAGCTCGACACAGTGTCCCTTCAGGCCTCCCCGTCGGGGTAAAGGACCAGGTCCATCCTGGGCAAGGTACAGCGGATGTTGGTTTCCGACGCGGCCAAGGTGAGGTCCATTAAGTCCCTCCTCGGAATGATGTCTTCTTGCATCTACCTCATTCCCATGTGCAGGCTCCGGATGCGCCCGTTGCAGGAGTTCCTGGACGCGCGCTGGATCCAAACGACGGGCGGCTTCGAGGAGAGGATCACACTCGACGAGAGTTTCCGCCGAGCGGTCCAGTGGTGGGGCAACCGCGCGCATCTGACGGCGGGCATGGACTTCCAGACCCCAGACCACCAAGAGACAGTGACCACGGATGCCTCCCTGGAAGGGTGGGGAGCGCACACCGAAAATCTGCACGCGAGAGGCCTGTGGCTCCCGACGGAGAAGTCCCTCCATATCAACGTCCTGGAGCTCCGTGCAGTGTTCTGGGCCCTCAGGTCCTTCCTTCCGTCCCTCAAGGGCAAGGTGGTGAGGATTTTCACCGACAACACCACCACCATGTTTTACATCAGGAAACAGGGCGGAACCAGGTCCCCAGCGCTGTCCAAAGAGGCGCAGGACCTGTGGCATTGGGCCGTAGCCCAAAGGATGTTTCTGGTGCCGTTTCATCTGGCAGGGATAAAAAACACCATCGCCGACTCACTCAGCAGGGAGCTGCGCTCGTGCCACGAGTGGGAACTAAGGCAGGATCTAGTGGATCGCCTCTTCCGACGGTGGGGCACACCCCAGATCGACCTGTTCGCGACGGCGGCGAACTCCAAGTGCCGGAGGTTCGCCAGCAGGTTTCCCCAGGCGAGGAGCATGGGCGATGCTTTCTCGTTCCCCTGGAAGGGCCTGTTCCTCTACGCGTTCCCTCCTTTGCCACTGCTAATCCGGCTCGTCAACCAGCTCAAGAGGTCACGGTGCAGGATGATCCTCGTCGCACCTGCGTGGCCGAGGCAGATATGGTTCCCGGACCTTCTGGACTTGTCAGCGTCCCCGCCAATCAAGCTGCCGGTGGACGCGGATCTACTCTCCAGGGAAGGAGGCGCCATCCTCCACCACGACCCGAAATCGCTGAACTTGCAGGCCTGGCTCCTGCAGCGCTAGAGTTTGGAGGATACGGCATACCGGCCGACTGCAGAGAGGTTCTTGCAAAGGCCAGGGCGTCCTCGACTCTTAAATGCTACGGACACAAATGGAAGAGGTTCTCTGTCTGGTGCCACGCACAGAAGATTAACCCTCTACGGATTACGGCTCCCCAGGTACCGCCGTACCTGCTGACGCTGGCCAAAGCTGGACTGGCACACGAGTCCATCAGGATTCATCTTGCTGCAATCTCCCGATACACCAGAACCACGGGCCGGACGTCCTTGTGGTCTCATCGTCTGGTGAAAGAGTTCATGAAGGGACTGTTCAGATCGTTCCCGCCGGTGAAGGCTCCGGCCCCGGCGTGGGAGCTCAACGTGGTGCTGACCAAGCTCATGGGACCTCCGTTCGAGCCTCTGCACTCGGCCCCGTTGAAGTTTCTGTCGTGGAAAACAGCGTTTCTTGTGGCCATCACCTCCGCACGACGGGTGGGAGAGATCCAGGCCCTTTCCTGCAAGGCCCCGTACTTGACTTTTCACGACACGAGGGTAGTGCGCAGGACGCACCCCTCCTTCATGCCCAAGGTACCGTCGGACTTCCATCTCAACGAACCCTTGGTGTTGCCTGTGTTCTTCCCGTCGCCTTCGTCGCCGGCTGAGAGGACTTTGCACTCGCTGGATGTGGCTAGAGCGCTGAAGTTCTACGTGGACCGCACGAAGTGTTTTCGGAAGACGTCACAACTCTTTGTGAACTTTGGACCTGTCAATCAGGGGAAGGCTCTCTCGAAGGCTTCCATTTCCAGATGGCTCTCCGGCTGTATCATGTACTGTCATCGGTTGGCAAACCGACTGCTGCCTGGCCGTCCGAGAGCCCATTCCACCAGAGCGATCGCAGCTACCACGGCGTTCCTTTCTGGTGTGCCCCTGCTGGACATATGCAGGGCTGCTACGTGGAGGTCGACGCACACCTTCACGAAATTCTACTGCGTCGATCGGGATTCCAGGGAGGAGTCCAGGGTCGGCCAAGCAGTGCTGCGCAACCTGTTCGCCTGAGGTGAGCCTGGTGAGGAGGTAAGATGCTTAATGTTGAGTTTGCTGTACTGCTTAATGTTCAGCTTTTGCCACCTCCCGTGGTTGTGCATGTGTGTACTGCTATGTATTCTTTATTCATGAGCATGTGAATCCATGCCAGACCCCATGCTGGAGAAGGAACAAGTTACTTACCTGTAACTGTTGTTCTCCAGCATGGGTCTGGCATGGATTCACATGCGAACCCTCCCGCCTACCCCTCTGCGGCTCTTCACTTGGTCATACTGCCACTTCACGTGCTTCCAAATCTGAAGACGGCTGCCAGAGGCGGTGCTTAGGTAGAGGGCAGTCATTGGCTGTGGTCAGTATGACGCAGAGACCAGTGATTGGTTACTACTACGAAAGACAGATCAGAAACGAAACTGATACTGGTTTTTTCTTTACCGAGGATTCCCAGCCTGACGACGGGGAATATACCGAGGATTCCCAGCCTGACGACGGGGAATATTCATGAGCATGTGAATCCATGCCAGACCCATGCTGGAGAACAACAGTTACAGGTAAGTAACTTGTTCCTTTTTCCATAAGAGTTGTCCTGCAGCCATCTAACAGAGGAGCCAAGTACCCTCCAGAGCCGTGAAGACTTTGGAACACTAGTGGAATGATCCTGAGAAGTCCTGGTGACCAACTTTTGCTGCAGTCCCAGTGGAGCCCTCTGTGACTACTGATCTTAGAAGACCCTTGTTGGTGTTTCAACCCTTTGGGGGGTGGTGAGAGCAACCATTCTCAACGTCTTCTTGGTGCTTTGGAGTCTTTGGAAGCGTTCCTGGGCCATCCAGTGGACTGACCAACTCCAATTTGGTCTACCGCGGTCGAAGCATTGCAATTCCACGTTTTGACTCTGGAACTTAAGGGGTCATCAGCTTGTCCTGTAAGTAGTCTCTCTGTGAAATGTCGGTGTGCTGCATTGTTCCACGAGAAGCAGTTACACACAGCTCCTGGAGATGATCGGAACTATTCTTGCACCTGCAGCTCCTGGGCTTCTTTGACCGGAACCACCGGCGGGAAACCCTACCTTTAGACAACCCGTCAAGTCTGAGAAAAATTCTTAGTGCAGGTGGTAGGTTACAACTGTACTTACTTGCACCCCCACCCCCTTCCTCCCTTTAAAAGTTTTGAAACTTTTAAATAGTTTAGTAACTTCTGGTTTGGCAATACTTGTCTAAAGCCCTCCAAAGGATAGAAAAAGGTTTTACTCACCAGTGAACTTCATCCGTCTTCTGGAACCTTCTTCACATCCACAAGACCCTCCTAACTTTTTCTGACTCCCTAAAACTATTGGAAATGTTGAACTCTTGGGCACAAGGCCCCATACAACTAAGAACTGGACTTTTCAAGTTGGGGTTGTTATTAGGTGGACTGTAGATGATATATCCAATTAGCTGAAACAGAAGGTATTGTGGGGCTGAATGTATTATTTGACACTGACAAATTGGGACTGTTTATGTGTTATACTATTTAGTATTGTGCCATATTGCTACCTGTCATTAGTCATTTTTCATAGTGTGTTCTTTGTCATCCTTGATTTCTCATAGTTTGGATCCCTGAACACACTCATCTCTCCTGAGACTCAGCCTTGACTACTCTCCATTCCATACTACCTTGATTGGTTTGGCTGAGCTCTGAGTGCCCCTGTTCACTTTAACTAGGTTGGCCTTCTAAACATCTGTACGCCAGGCCAAAGTTTAGAAATCCAGTCTAACAATTACCAACACAAGTAAGGAACAAGTTACTTACCTGTAACTGTTGTTCTCCAGCATGGGTCTGGCATGGATTCACATGCTCATGAATATTCCCCGTCGTCAGGCCGGGAATCCTCGGTCTAGAAACAAATCAGTATCGGTTTCGTTTCTGATCTGTCTTTCTCAGTAGTAACCAATCACTGGTCTCTGGGTCATACTGCCCCCAGCCAATGACTGCCCTCTCTCTAAGCCCTGCCTCTGGCAGCCATCCTCAGATTTGGTAGCACGTGAAGTGGCAGTATGACCAAGTGAAGAGCCGCAGAGGGGTAGACGGGAGGGTTCGCATCTGAATCAATGCCAGACCCATGCTGGAGAACAGTTACAGGTAAGTAACTTGTTCCTTCTCCAGCATGGGTTCTGGCATGGATTCACGTGCTCATGAATATAAGAATACATAGCAGTATACACATGCACAACCACGGGAGGTGGCAAAAGGCTCAATTTCAACCAATACAACAACTCAACATTAAGCAACTCTTACCTCCTCACCAGGCTCACCTTAGGCGAACAGGTTGCGCAACACTGCCTGGCCGACTCTGGACTCCTCCCTGGAATCCCGGTCGACGCAGTAGAATCTCGTGAAGGTGTGCGTCGACCTCCACGTAGCAGCCCTGCAGATGTCGAGCAGGGGCACACCAGACAGGAACGCCATAGTAGCAGCGATCGCTCTGGTCGAATGGGCCCTCGGACGGCCTGGCAACGGTCGGTTTGCCAACCGGTGACAGTGCATGATGCAGCCGGAGAGCCATCTGGAAATGGAAGTCTTCGAGAGAGTCTTCCCTTGATTCACAGGTCCAAAGTTCACAAACAGCTGTGATGTCTTCCAAAAACTCTTCGTGCGGTCCACGTAGAGCTTCAGCGCTCTAGCTACATCCAGCGAGTGCAGAGTCCTCTTAGCCGGCGACGAAGGCGAAGGGAAGAAAACTGACAACACCAAGGTCTCGTTGAGGTGGAAGTCCGACGGCACGTTGGGCATGAAGGAGGGGTGCGTCCTCAGCACCACCCTCGTGTCGTGAAAAGTCAAGTATGAAGGCTTGCAAGACAGGGCCTGGATCTCTCTCACTCGTCATGCAGAGGTGATGGCCACGAGGAATGCTGTCTTCCACGACAGAAACTTCAACAGCACTGAATGCATAGGCTCGAATGGGGCCCCCATGAGCCTAGTTAGCACCACGTTGAGCTTCCACGCCGGGGCAGGGGCCTTCACCGGCGGGAATGATCGGAACAGTCCTTTCATAAATTCCTTCACCAGTCGATGATACCACAAGGACGCCCGTCCTGTAGTTCTGGTGTAACGTGAGACGGCAGCCAGATGTACCTTGATGGAAGCGTGAGATAGGCCAGCCTTGGCCAAAGACAGTAGGTACGGCAATACTTGAGGGGCCGTAATCCGCAGAGGGTTAATCTTCTGTGCACGGCACCAGACAGAGAACCTCTTCCATTTATGTCCGGAGAACTTGAGAGTTGAGAATGCCCTGGCCTTTGCAAGAACCTCTCTGCATTCGGCCGGGATGTCGTATCCTCCAAACTCTAATGCTGCAGGAGCCAGGCCTGCAAGTTCAGCGACTCTGGTTCGTGATGAAGAATGGCGCCTCCTTCTCTGGAGAGAAGATCCGCGTCCGTCGGCAGCTTGACTGGTGTGGATGCTGACAAGTCCAGAAGGTCCGAGAACCAGATCTGCCTCGGCCACGCCGGTGCGACGAGGATCATCCTGCACCAGGACCTCTTGAGCTGGTTGACGAGCCGGAGTAGCAACGGCGGGAACGCATAAAGGAACAGGCCGTCCCAGGGGAACGAGAAAGCATCGCCCATGCTCCTCGGTTGGGGAAACCTGCTGACGAACCTCCGGCACTTGGAGTTCACCGCCGTCGCGAAGAGATCGATCTGGGGTTCACCCCATCGTCGGAAGAGTCGGTCCACTTGATCCTGGCGCAGTTCCCACTCGTGGCACGAGCGCAGCTCTCTGCTGAGTTAGTCGGCGATGGTGTTTTTTATCCCTGCCAGATGAAAGGGTACCAGAAACATCCCTTGGGCGATGGCCCAATGCCACAGATCCTGGGCTTCCTTGGATAGGGCAGGGGATCTGGTTCCGCCCTGCTTCCGAATGTAAAACATCGTGGTGGTGTTGTCGGTGAAGATCCTCACCACCTTGCCCTTGAGGGACGGAAGGAAGGACCTGAGGGCCCAGAACACTGCACGGAGCTCCAAGATGTTGATGTGGAGTGTCTTCTCCTCTGGGAGCCAAAGGCCTCTCGCGTGGAGACCCCCGGTGTGCGCTCCCCAACCTTCCAGGGAGGCATCCGTCGTCACCGTCACCTGGTGGGCCGGGGCTAGGAAACCTGTTCCCGCCGTCAGATGAGAGCGGATACCCCACCATCGTATCGCCTGACGGAACGCTTCGTCGAGTGGGATCCTGTCCTCGAAGCTGCCCGTCGGCTGGATCCAGTGGGTGTCGAGGAATTCTTGCAAGGGCTGCATCTGAAGTCTGCAATGGTGCACCAGAAAAATGCAGGAGGACATCATTCCGAGGAGGGACTTGATAGACCTCACTCTGGCCACGTCCGTGGCCAGCAGACGTTGCACCTTTCCCAGGATGGTCCTTATCCTTTCCTCCGACGGTGAGGCCAGCCGCGCCACTGTGTCGAGCTGTGCTCCCAGAAACAGGGCGACTTGCGACGGGACCAGGTGGGATTTTGGAAAGTTGATGGAGAACCCCAGGTCTGTGAGCAGCTGGACAGTCTTCGCAGTGTGTTCCACGGCGAGCTCCCTTGTCCTTGCCCGTATGAGGCAGTCGTCCAGGTAGGGGTAGACGTGGATCCCCTGCAGGCACAGCCGCGCCGCCACCGGTGCTAGGCACTTGGTGAACACCCTGGGCACTGATTTTAATCCGTACGGGAGGGCCTTGAACTGGTAGTGCCGCCCTTTGACCATGAACCTGAGGAACTTTCGGTGTCTCTTCAGAATAGGGATGTGGAAGTACGCATCCTCCAAGTCCAACGACGACAGGAAATCGCCCTCCTCCAGCTGTCCCAGCACGTGCTGGAGGGTGACCATCCGGAACTTCTGTGCCTTGATGTATTTGTTCAGTCGTCGCAGGTCCAGGATGAGACGCCATCCCCCTGTCTTCTTCTTTACGAGGAAGTATCTTGAGTAAACTCCGGAGCCTCGAAGCCTCTTTGGAAAGAGCTCGATGGCACCTTTACTGAGCATCGCCCTTACTTCCAACAGCAGTTGAGGGATGTGATTTTCCTTCCTGGCCACGGGAGAAATGCGGGGGCACTTCTTCTGGAACTCGAGGGCGTGCCCCAGGGCCAGGGCGTCCAGCACCCAACGGTCGGTGGAGATGGACTCCCACACGCCGACGAACTTCGTCAGCCGGCCTCCCACCGGGGTGCTTCGGCGGGGGCCTGACCCGACGGTTGGTTCAATCTTGCTTGGAGGCCGCTTTGCCTCCTCGACCACCTTGGCGACGACGGCGGGATCCACCTGACTTGCCGCGTCCCCTGCAGGCCTCCTGCGACGAAGATCTTGCCGCTTGACGGTACGTAGAGGAGCTGCTGCCGGCTCCCTTGGAGGCACCCCGTCTGCCTCCGGAGTTCCGAAAGGACGGCCGTCGCTGTTGGAGCACACCCAGTGCACGGGCCGTCTCCGTGTCCGTCTTGATCTCCTGAAGGGACTCATCAACCGCCTTGCCAAAAAGGTTGTTCCCATCGAAGGGCATGTCCAAAACCTTGGTCTGTACATCCTGGCGGAAATCCGTCGCCTTGAGCCATCCTCGTCGTCTCAGGCAAACACTGTTGCCCAACTGACGGAAACCGGTGTTGGCGATGTCCGTAGCAACCGTAATGGCGTGGTCCGAGGCAATCTCACCTTCCTGTAAGATTTCCAGGGCCTCAGCCCTCTTGGCGTCCGGAAGGAAGTCCAACAGAGGGGTGATCTTGAACCACATCTCTGTCGTAGCGGGCTACGATGGCCAGGGCGTTGGCCGCCTTGATGGTCGTCGCTGCAGATGAGATGACCCGTCGTCCCATCGCATCCAGCTTCCTACCCTCGCCATCCGGCGGGGAGGTTGAAGTCGAGGCCGATGCCCCTCCCCCCCCCCCCCCGCTTTCTTCTTGGCCGCCACCGAAACGACCGAATCGGGTAGGTTGCGCCCTAAGGCACAAGGGGGCAGCGTCGGGGACCCGGTACTCTTCTCGTACCGGTCCCTCTTTGCAGGAGCCGTGGCAGGGTTCATGAGGAGGGCGAGCCCCTCATCCCAGATGTCATCAGGAAGCGGTACGGCGAGGACAGTCTTCCTTTTAGCCTCGCGCCGTTGGTAAAGGAACCCTTCCTTCTTCTTTTCTTCGGGGCAGAGCTGGATCCACGATGGCCACCAGCCCCTCCCCCACCCTTTCCAACGAGGACTTCGTGGGGGTCTTCTCGATGGGCCTGAAAGACGACTCCCTCCGCGGTGGCAGGGAGACTCTGGTTCCTGAGGGCGCCTCCACTGGTGTAGCCTCCACAGGCTGAGCCAGGGCCGCGGCGACATCCTCAATCGAGGTCTTAGCAGGTTGAATTAAGGCAAACCTCACCTTCTGTACGCCTGGGGCCTTCACCTTGGGGGGAGGGTCCGAGCCTCGCTCCCCCTCTGCCGGAATCTTCGAGATCGACCGGGGCCTCTCCAGAAGCTTCGCTGGGTTCTCGGACTTCCTCTTACCCGAGCCAGAGCGTTAGGGATTGGACTGTTGACGTTATGGGAAAATCACTAGTGACTTGGTTCCATCTTTACTGCTTCACTTTACTTCACCCCCTTTGTTGATAAAATCACTGAATGCATTTTAAGAAACTACGGTGGCTGTATATATGTTGAGTGTTGTGCAATATCACCTGCTAGTTTCAGTTTTAGTGTGTGTTTAAGGCCTAGAATAAATACTGTATTTGTATTCATCCCTGTCTAAATTGAATTGTTGTGTGCTTCACGTCGTGAACCACTGACCACACACATTCTCTCCTGAGAATAGCCTTGACTGCTCTCCACATTCTTGATTAGGTTTTGGCTAACTTCTCAGAGTTACGCTGTTCACTATAACTAGGGCGGCCTCCTAGAATCTGTCCACCAGGTCAGATTCTAGAAATCCATCTTAAAACAATCTAAAAGGGATGTAAATAAAGACCGAAGAGGGAAGGAACAGAGAATGAAGTCTAAAGAAGCATAGTGGCATTTCAGGCTATCAAACTGCTTCTGATGGTATTGCATTCAAAGAATGTTGCACACAAACTTGGAATTGTGAATGATGGCAGTTTTTTCATATGTATTTTGTGAAAGACAAAAGACTAATATTAGCTTATTTGTATTAAAATGTAGGACCCGCTGTTCAGGTTTTTTGAACGAGAAGTAAAGATGGGTGCAAAGTTACTTCAGGACGTCCGTCAAGACCTTGCTGATGTGGTTCAAGTTTGTGAGGGCAAGAAGAAGCAGACAAACTATTTACGTACTCTCATAAATGAATTGGTTAAAGGTACATTCTTTGAATTGCAATATATGTCATTTCTGTATTTTATTGTGTTCATGACAATTGAGACTTTTTTCAGGAGGTTGGGACGCTAAGCAGGTGAATTTCGTCACAGTGGCCCTATTGACACACTATAAAAAGATGTCCTGCTCTAGAAATTCACTTGCATGCTTTCCTCTGTCGTGGAAAGTAATGTTGCTTTTGTGCTATAGTAGTTGCTGGCACTTCTCAGAACCATGTAACCCCGGTACTCTGGATCATGTGAGGTACTTTATCTTTTTACAGTTTTTCATTTATATTGTACCATTTGGAGATGACATGCCTGCCCCGGAAGTACTAACATTTATATTGTGTAAGGGATTGCAGACTTCACTTCTGTTTTCTTTTAAACATTATTTTATTCAGCTCTTAAATGTCATTACAAATTGTCTATCAAACAACGTAAACACACATGTCAAGATCATTTTCCAAATGTGAGCAGTTGGTTACAAGTATACCTTTAGTTAAACTATTGTAAGTCTATGAAAAGTTATTTAGGACCTTTATCTACACCCAATCTGGTTATGGCGCTTTACAATTATTACAGATGGTACATGTACTTTTATGCGTTCCATCTCATTCCAAACTCGAAATTAATATGAACCATTTAAGCGATTTCAGTCTGTGGATTAATCTCTGGAGTTTATATTCTTAAAGTCTCTAAAGGGGACCCATATGTCTCTTGCCGACACTTGTGGTTATAGATATTGGTTATTTCTCATTCAGTAAGATTTTTTTTTATTATGTCTTTGTTAGGGGAGTTTTCCTAGAGTCCCACCTGGAGGTAAGACTTTAGTGAACTATCCCAGTGGTTTGTAGATCCCCAACTCCAACTATTAGTCTGTACTAACTCAGGACCTTGGTAGAGTGGCAGAGCAGTCAGGCTTATTTTAAGAGGGAGATTTGAGCTGTAGGCAAGTACACTGAACCCAGTTAAACATGTACCACAAAGAAGCACTCACTTATAATTCATATAAAATTATATATTTATTATATTTACACCAGAATCACTTTAAATACCTCATATGTTTACACTAGAACACTTTAGAATACTTTAGGTTATACTTCAAAGAACACTTTCACTTTTGTGTTTGTTCACGGTTACGTTTGTCGCAACGTTCTAAAGGGAAAATACAATGCTATAGTATTATCAGTAATTATGCGCACAAGCGGTTCTTGGGAGATTCACAGTAAGACATTTACTCTGCAAACCCATATTGGAAAGTAACTTAAAGGAAGGAAACGGGTTAGTTAGAGCAACACTAGCCTGGTTCAAGGAGTTCTAGAGAGGGTTTCTTTGCACAGCAAGTTTTTTAAGTCCAAAAACGTAACCCTAGCTAAAGGCAGTTAGGAGATGTCTCAAAGTCTTGACAAGCAGCAGAATACAAAGCGTTCTTGTGGATTTCTTCAAGTCTCTAGTCTTTTAGAAGCAGCAAGTTATAACTAACGATGGAGACCCTAAAATAGGACTCACTGAAGGGACACAAGCAGCAGCTTGAGTCGGAGATAAGGGGGTTGGCCTGGACACCTCTACGTGCACTCCCACGCTCTGGAGTGACTTTCTGGAATCGGGTGAGCAGTACCCTTTTCCCCACAGTACCTTAGGTTAGAAGAAAATGTTTGTGTAGGATGCTCTGCAATGTTGCAGCTCTGGACCCGACCTCTGGATTCCTTGGTCTGATGACTGAAGGCAGGACAATGGACGGGGTCTCTCAGCAGCAGTCTAGAGGGAGGACCTAGGGCCCGACTTTCAGCAACTTCTTGGTTCACTCTGCAGTTTTGGCGCCTTTTCTGCAGCATCAACAAAGGACGTGATTCGCCCTGTTGCTATTCTTCGCTTCCTGCAGTTCAGCACTCTGATGAGGGGGTCTGGGCGAGTTGGAACAAATCTCTGGAGTGTTCTTGGGGGCTCAGCAAAGTTTTGGACGAGTTTTGGACGGATTCGGCCTTTCCACAATGATACACTCCAAATGGGCAGCAGGTCTCCTGGTATTGGAGTTCTGCAGCTCTGAAAACTCCTAAGACGTCAGGAAATGGCTCAATTCAAAGTTAGTCTTGGGACTGGCTGTTCCTACCAGCCAAAGGGAAGGAGTCGTCCTCTTCAGAGCTCCTCTGTCGCGCAGAAAACAGGTTCAGGACAGAAGTGGTTGCTTCACTTTGTTGCAAAGAGTCTGCAGGCGTCTCTGGTCGTCTTCTTATTCGGTTACTTCAGCTTCCAGTGGTCGCCTTCCTTTTCACTCCTGAAGCCTCACCTTTTATACAGTTCTCGAATACACACCTCTGCAATCTCTCTCAGCATTTTATAAAAAGGGGTATTTGGCTGTCCAATCGGGGCAGCCAGACCCCCTGTGGGAGCTGCTCCTATTCAGGCACTGTGGCAGACAAAGGACGGGGGTAGAAAACTCCTCCCCACTTCCTGCCTGCCCAGACACTATGGAGCCTAGGAAGGGACACCCAAGGGTTCCCGCCAAAGGCAAAACACACAAACTGACCTCCCAGAATGGTAGAAGAAGGGCTAACAAAGAACAACCACGCTAGTAATGGCGAAAAAAGAAGGGAGGCCCCAAGTTGGTACTTGGGTGCACCTATTGTGCACTACCGACTGCTTATGTCAATCACCAAGGCAAGCACGCCGTGATTGTCCTTGTTGACTTTAATTTATGGACAAATGATGTCAGTGACAAACAAGCGGCCTCCCTTTTATCAACACTGAAGTCCATTGGTTTCAGTCAGACTCTCTCTCAGCCCCCACCGATAATGCAGGTCACACTATTGATTGGATCCTGACACACCGTGTTCCCATGTTTGAAAGTAACATCTGTCACTGTGCTTGTTCTGATCACATGTTGGTGAATTTTTCCATCTCAAAGTCTCAATCTTCTGCAAAATCTAATATACAGGAGTTATTTGCAATCCTTACAGAATCTGAAGGAAAATCTTCAGTTGAAACGACATTAGTGAAGGATTCGGCCTGGTGTCAAGTAATACACGATGAGTACAGCCAGAACATTTCGGGACCTTAGTAAGGAACATGTTCAAGTTTTATTTCAATTCAAACCGTGCTCGGAGGAACACATTCTTAAAATTGTTCTAGGTATGAAATCAATATCTTGTTTAGGAGACAGTTGTCCATCCAGTATCTTTAAGGCCTGTCTGAACACGCTTGCACCATGGGTGACACGTCTTGTCAACCTCTCCTTCTCCGAAGCAAGTGTACCTTCGGTCCTTAAAGAGGCATGGTTTATTTCTTTTTTTTTTTTAAAGAGCATGCTGGATCCCAACATAGCAAAGCATTATTGCCCAATCACTAATGTAACCTTTTTCTTGGAAGATTCTGGACCGCGTTGCTTGTAGTCAAGTGCCAACCTTCCTTGAAAGTAATAACCTCCTGAACCCAAAGCAGTCTGGCTTCAGGTCCAAACACAGGACGTAGACCTGAAATCCAATATCGCCAGTATTGTAGATCGTGGTAAGCCAGCACTACTAATGCTGCTGGACTTATCAACCGCGTTCGACTTATTGACCACTTGCGTCTCGTCACTAGATTGTTAGAACAGGTTCACTGCTCTCTTGCTGCATCCAAATGGGTCCCCTCTTTCTTATGATGCAGAAAATGCCAGACTGGCCGTGGATGATGCGAGCTGCACTCCCAGACTAGTTATATGTGGAGTACCTCGGGGGTAGTGCATTTCGCCTACACTGTTTAACATATACATCATGCTCCTCCTCACACTTCTCGATGACCTGGGTGTCCAATATACCAACTATGTTGATGACACCCCGGTCATAATTAAGTTGTCCGCCTGTCATACCGAAGATACTTTGTCTGTTAATTCTATCAAGCCATTCATGAGTGGATGGTGACTAATTCTCTAGCATTGAATGCCGCTAAGACGGAACTTTTAATCATAACATCTGGCAAAACTCAGCCCTGATTATGAAAGCTTTATCTTTGCCGGTAACACAATAAAAGCATCTTAAGTCGGTAAAGACATTAGGTGTCACTTTTAATGCAGAGTTGTCTATGAAGCCACACGTGGGCCAAGTTAGAGCATCCTGCGGATATACCATCAAATTGTTACGTGTTATTCACCCTTCTATTTCGCTAAAAAACAAAGCTCTCTTGGCCACAGGCCTGATTAACTCCTGCCTTGATTACGGCAACAGCCTCCTAGCTGGAACCTCTAAAGCCAATCTCAAGATGCTCCAAGTCGCACAAAATCGCGCAGTCAGAGCTGCCTTTGGTCTCTTTAAAAGAGATCCTGTTAATGAGGCCAGATGGGAGCTTCATTACCCCCCGTCAAACATCGGGTCACTCCTAAGATCCTGTCATTGGCCTACAAATGTTGCAATATGGACTCCCCGCAATATTTACGTGATCGGCTCATTCCCTCTGTCTAGTCGCTTTCTCCGTTCATATGATACGGAGGCCATGGACACCGACAAGGTAGATTACTTTGTGCCAGCAAACGGGGAGCTGTTGGGTGTGGATGAACCCCACAGGGCATCTTCACCGGATGAGGTCGGCTCGTTTCACGCTATGATGTCCAGGGCCTCAGAGCTATTTCATCTGGTATCCGAGGAGACTAAAAAGGAAGGCTTCTTTTACCAAAGACGTGAGTTCAGGCGGAAGACCATCATGTCTGTCCCCTTAATGGACGATATCTGGGAGGAGGGCTTGGCCCTCATGAAGACCCCGAGTACCGCTCTGCCCCAACGAGATAGACTTGAGAAGAAATACAGGGTCCTGGACCCAAGTGCCTGAGGTCCCAGCCTCCACCCGACTCTGTGGTTTTCAGCCGCGGCCAGGAAGCGATCAGCAAATCCGTCGTCCATGGCGCCCCCTGATCAGGAGAGGAAGAAGCTGGACGCGATGGGGACAAAGGATTATCTACGCTGCTGCCGGCACCATTAAAGCTGCTAACGCCCTGGCTGTTTTTGTCCCGCTTTGACCGGGAGCTATGGTATAACCTGGGCCCTATTCTGGACTTCTTATCTGACGATAAGAAAGAGGAAGCTCTGGCACTGTTCCAGGATTGCGAAGTGGCCTTGGACCACGCCATTACAGTGGCAATCGCAGACACAGGCTTTCGGCAGGTGGGCAACAGTGTTCCTTCGGCGGCAGGGTTGGCTCAAAGCAACCAACTTCAAACCAGACGTTCAGTTCAAAGTGTTGGATATGCCATTTGATTGTGAGAACCTGTTTGGCAAGACCGTCGACGAGTCTCTGCAAGTGATTAAAATGGACATGGAGACGGCACGTTCACTGGGTACACCGCAGCAACGTCTGTCGTCCTTTCGTTCCTCGAGGGGCAAGTCCTGCCGGTCTTCCAAGGGATATAACTCCCCTTACCGTCAGCCTTCCCCTCCACGATGCAAGAGGCGTACAGAAGTCGCTCACAGGTATATGCTAGCAGAGGAGAGTGACAGTGCTGCCCACAGGGCAGAGCCACCGACACACACCTGAACCTGCTGTTTACTCGAGCCCCCCACTTGTGCACCCCAGTGGGAGGCTAGCTGGCGAGGTTCATCAGCGCTTGGAAGAACATCACCACCGACTGATGTGTGCTGGAAGTTCTCTGACAGGGGCACACCTTGGAGTTCCAACGCAGGTGTCCTTGTATTCCACCAGTGGATAGACACGAACAGGCTGTGGTGCAGCTGCTGCAGGAGCTTCCCGCCATGTTATAAAAAGGGGCGATGGAGGCGGTCCTCCAGCGCCTCCGGGGCTCTGGAGTGTACTGCAGGTACTTTCTGCTCCAGAAGAAGATAGGAGGGTAGAGGCAGATCCTGGCCCTAAGATGCCTCAAGTACTTCAAGTCCCAGAAATTTCGGGTGGTCACGTTGCAGCGCATGCTTTGCCAGCTTTAGCAAGGCGACTTCCTGGCATCTCTGGATCTGGAGGATGCCCAATTCCACACCCCCATCCATCGGAAATTCCTCAAATTGCTAAGTTAGTGGTGCAGGGATGACACTATCAGGTCAAGACACTCCCCTTCGGCCTGAAGTTGACCCCAAGGGTCTTTATGAAGTGCTTGGCTCTGGTGGCAGCGCACCTTCGTCTCGAGGGCATCCATGTCTACCCTTATCTGGATGATTGGCTTGTCCGCTCCCACGCGTTTGCGAGCGAACACTCGACAAGGACTGTCCATTTGCTGACAGATCTGGGATTTCCCATAAATTATCCAAAGTCCTGCTTGGAGCCATCGCAGAACACTCTGTTTCTGGGCGCACGACTCAACACAGTTACATGTCTGACGTTGACCTCGGATGAGAGAGTGGTAACCATCCTGGGGAAGGTACAGCGCCTGTCGTCGGCGTGGTTTACTACAGTGCAAGCCGTCAAGTTGCTCTTCGGCATGATGGCCTCCTGCATCAACCTCATCCGCCTTTGCAGTCTGCAGAAGAGACCTTCAGGAGTTTCTGGATGCGAGGTTGCTGTAGGTCTGCGGATCCTGGATGGGCAAGATCACCCTCAACGAGGAGTTCCGATAAGCGATACAGGTGTGGGGCTTGCGCCCACACCTTTCAGAAGAGGCTCTGTTCCGAGTCCTGCCGTACCAGGAGACAGTCCCCACGGATGCTTACCTGGATGGAAGGTTGAGGCGATCACACCGGGCAGTTGCGTGCCAGAGGCCTCTGGCTGCCATGAGAAGATCCTTCACATCAACGTCCTGGAGCCTTGGGTGGTCTTCTGGGCCCTCAAATCCTTCCTTCCGTCTCTGAAGGGCAAGGTGATGAGGATCTTCACAGACAACACCAGCACCATGTTCTACATGCGGAAACTGTGCAGGACGCGCTCTCTGCAAGGAGTCGAAGGAGCTCTGGCGCTTGGCCCTCTGTCAGGACATGTTTATCACTCCTTTCCATCTGGCGGGGCACCAAGAACACCATTGCAAACTCGCTCAGCATGGAGCTACGTTCTTGCCATGAGTGTGAGCTTCGCCAGGACGAAGTGGATGTTCTATTCCACGAATGGGGTCAGCCCCACATCGACCTCTTCGCGGCGAACTCAAGTGTCAGAGCTTCACCAGAAGGTTCATGCAGCTGAAAAGCTTCCTTTACGCCTTTCCACCATTTACACTCATACTTCGAGTGATCAACACACTCAGACAGTGTCTCTGCAGGATGATACTTGTCGCTTCGGTTTGGCCGTAGCAGATATGGTACTCTGACCTGCTACATCTGTCGAGGGCGCTATCCATCAGGCCGCCTCTACTTCCCAATCTTATCATTCGAGAAGGAGGAGCGAGTCTACACCACGACCCAGCGTTGCTGAACCTCAGGGCCTGGCTCCTGCAGCCCTAGAATTTCCACATTATTCTTTGCCAACTGAATGTAAGGACATCATATCCAAAGCCAGCGCCTCTTCCACGTTAAAGTGCTACAGCCATAAATGCAAGCGTTTCTCCGTATGGTGCCGGGTGCAGAGGATCACTCCCCCGCGTGTCACGGCCCTGCAGCTCCTGCCATACCTGCTTTCCTTGGCAAAGGCTGGACTGGCTCACGCCTCTATCAAGGTGCACTTGGCCGCCATATCCCTTTACACCAGGACACCAGGTAGGCCGTCCCTGTTGTCTCACAGACTCGTCAAGAAGTTCATCGGGGGCCTCTTCAGGACTTTCCCGCCGGTGACTGCTCTGGCTCCAGCTTGGGAACTCAATATGTTAACTTAATTCAATGCATCCGGTTCACCTGAAGTTCCTCTTGTGGCACACGACTTTCGTCGTGGAAATCAACGTGGCCAGGTGGGTCGGGGAGATCCACGGCCCTGTCCTGCCAACAGCCATACTTATCCTTCCCTGCTACAAGGGTGATACTGCATACACACCCCATTGTTATGCCGAAGTGCTGTCGAGTTCCACCTCAACGAGCCTTTGGTGTTACCTGTCTTATTCCGAAATCCGTCATCGCCAGCAGAGAGGGCCTTGCATTCGCTGGACGTTGCTCGTGCCTTGAAGTTTTATGTGGCACGCACAAAGAGCTTTCGGAAGACTTCTCAGTTGTTGGTCAATTTTGGACCTGTGGATCATGGAAAGGCCTTGTCGAAGGCTTCCATCTCCAGGTAATTCTCCGGCTGCATCATGCACTGTCCTTCATGGGCTAGGAGGCCGCTGGTGGGCCGGCTGACATCCCATTCCACCAGAGCCATCGCAGCAACAAGGGCGTTTCTCTCTGGTGTGCCCCTCCTTGACATCTGCAGGGCTGCTACGTGGAAGTCCATGCACAACTTCACGAGGTTCTTCTGCGTCGACAGGGATTCCAGGGAAGAATCCCAAGTCGGCCAAGCAGTGCTACGCAAACTGTTCATTTGAGTTGATTCTGTTCCAGGGGTGAGTGTTTATTGCTTCCGTTGAGCCTTGCCACCTTCTGTGGTTGTGTATATGTAATGCTGTGTAATTGTTATTCATGAGCATGTGAATCCATGCCATACCCCATGCTGTAGAAGGTTTAAGTTACTTACTTGTAACTATTGTTCTCTGGCATGGATTTACATGTGAACCCTCCCTCCTTCCCCTATGTGGCTCTTCTTGGTTCATACTGCCACTTTATGTGCTTACCAAATCTAGAGGTGGAGCTCAGGGAGAGGACTTTCTTTGGATGGGTGCGTTATGACCTAGAGGACAGCAATTGGTTTAGAGGAGAAATGCAGTTTTAAAGCTAAAGTGAATCCATGCCAGACCCATGCTGGAGAATAATAGTTACAGGTAAGTAACTTAAACCTTCCCTGGACTGAAAGTCTGAAGGACTGGTCAGTTTTCCCATAGTCAACAAGCAAAAAGGCAAGGCAAGGTAAGTGAAGCTGAAAAGCAAAACGGTTTAAAAAACAAAGCAAAAAGATTGGAGGTCTATAGGAACTATGGCGGAAATGTTGTCTAAAGAGGAAGCTTTTCTAACACTTGTTTATCATTTTGATAGGGGCCTGCCGGGAACAACTTTTTTACCCTGAAAATAAAATGGCTACTTAAGTCTGGCACTTTCTAAAACAGAAAAAGCTACCACAAGCTAGTGGTAAGCAGAAATATCTTTTTGGTGAAACAGACTGCACAGTACTGTATGGGCCTGGTGCACTCTGAGTCAAAATGACTCAGAGTCCCAGTAGTAACATCACCATTTACACAGGGGATGGGGAAAAAGAGGTTGGGGACTTGTGCAGTCAAGCAAAACAAATGGGGGCTTGCATGCGGGCACAAGATGAGATTTTCAACCTAAAATCAACTTTAAAATCAACTAAAATCAAAAAGCATTCAGGATTATCATAAGAGGAAGATGTGAGCTGTAGGTAAGTACTTTGAACCTAGTTAGTAATGAAATAAAAAAAAAACACTTAATAAATGTATATAAAAATATAGATTTCTGATGCTTGTGAATCTGCTTATAGTCCGACATCTAGTGGTAATCACAGAGTATTGCATCTTGTCTTTCGAGGATCAAAAGGGGCGTGCCTGTAACACTATCCCTAACGTGATGTGTAGTGTGCCCAAAATCCCTCACGCGTCGAGGTTCCTTTTTCCGCCCAGCTAGCCGGTCACCTTTTGCGGAGCTTGAAAAATTGCTAATAATCAACTTGTCCACGACCTCCGGTTGTTTTTTCATAATGGTCCCCTTCATCGACAACTACTTTTAACCAACGCCGAGACCGACAAAGACATCTCCAGCCTTTGGCGGCTGGTGCTCGGGTCGACCGTGTGGCCTTGGCCCTCAGGCCAGGCCTACACAGTAGGGAGAGTGGGGGGGTCCAAGGCTCTGTTTCTTTTCAAGAATGCATTTCCTTCTCCCCTCTCTTTTCCCTTCTGGTCTTGCTGTCGTGATATGGATAGGGCACACTTTAAATTTTGCCCTTCTTGTAAAGGCAAGTACCCCTGGAAGGACACGCACCGGCGGTGCAAAAAAGTGTCTCCCTCTAGATCACCACGAAGCGTCCTGTCGGCCTTGCCAGCTTTTACGTCCCAAGACGATAAAGGAACGGCGAGTTAAATAGTGGGCGGCCTACGCCATGATGCAGGCTGAGGGTAGCTCCCCCACCCCCACATGCAACGACGAGGCATTGAGAGAAATCCATGGCTTGGACACGGATGCCATCGACCTATCTACGGCGCAGCCATGCTCCAAGGCGTCTGTCCCTGACCCGACAGGCAGCTCGATGGGTGTGCTATGGGGAATTGATACGCCAGCGACAGGGACGCGCACACTAGTCACAAAGGAAAACGTACAACCCATACCGCCTCGACTGACTCGTCAAAACGGTCTAAGACGCCAACGGGTACGCCGACAACATCGACAGAACCGCTGATCAGCAATGTCGGCAGCTCTACCCGCAACTGCCTGGGCGTCATGCGTCTAGGCACTCCAGTGACAAGGGCGTCGGCACCAAAAGCCACAAGAGTGTTGATACACCTCTGAAGAGCGTGCCAACGCATAAAGCTTCGGTAACGCCGAAAACCTCAGCAAAACCGATGAGGCAGTCGTAATCCCTCTGACACGCCGATCATCAGCAAGAGCCTCGCAAAGATAGTTTTGGCGGCCAGTAGGCCTAAGGACAGGTCGAAAGACGTGCTTACACATCGAGAAGACCACAAAGAGTTTTCTGAAGGTCTCCAACCCCTGGCTAGAATAATAGAAGGATAGAGATCACCAAGAAGAGCCCTTTCCCACTCCAGACCACTCTGGTTTTTCTGTGTGGATCAGAGACAGGTTTGAGGTGTGCATGAATATTCTTTCTAAATTTGTGGATTTTTTAGACACATTTTTTCACCTCTAAAAGGCAGAGAGAGGAAGAACTCTATCCTACTGTGTCTAAGTTTCAAAGGACATTCTGCCCCCTGCATGAGGAGGTGTTTGACTTGATGGATCCGGAGGAGAACCCTCAGGACTGCTATGTACAGGATGATGACCCTTTTGAGGACCCTACAGGCCAGGCCCCAGATTGGGGGGGGCGTGACCAGCCAGGTGATGATGCACCATGGCTGTCACCTGCCACTTCCCTGGACCCAGATGCTATTTGCATGGATTCTCCACCCACTAGACAGGCACCTCCCGTAGATGACCAGATGGCGTTCAATGCTATCCTGAAGAAGGTAGCAGAACATTTTCAGATTGCCACACAAGAAGCGGTGCAAGTCTCCCGACTTCGTAGAAGATATGTTGAAAGAGAAGCCACCCTCGAGCCAGGTGATACCTCTTTTAAACTCGATCAAACGGCGTATCGTCCCATCTTTGCTCACACCACCGCAAATGAAGGCAGTGAATCCACAGGTTGAGAAGCTTTTTCGCCCACTCTACATCAGAGGTCATGTCACTCCAGATTCCCTAGTGGTCACATCGACTAGGAAGCGGACAGGAGCACCCTAGTCCATGGGCGAGGGACCGCCAGATGAGGACTGCAAGAAGTTGTATGCCCTGGGGAAGCGTGTTACGACTGCAGCAGCCTATTCCACCAGAATAGCCAACAATACTACGCTGTTAGCCAAATACGTCGACGTTCATTGGAATCTGCTATAGGAAGGCCTGCAAGAGGTCCCTTAGCCTACACGATCGCGCCTGCTGGCGGTTGTGTTGTGAGAGAGGCAGATGAACCATAACATTCTTAAGAACACCCTGGATGCTTCAGAGACAACAGGGAGAACACTGGCCCAAGGTACCTTATTGAAAATTCAGTATTCAAACTGGAAACGCAAGCGTCCCACATTAACAAACCGGTAGAGGAGTCTAACCTGTTTGGTAAGACGGTGGATGAGGCACTAGAAACTGCAAAGAAGGAACATGAGACCCTGAAGTCATTAAACCAAATAACTCGGAGGCCATTCAAGCAGCGAGGGGGAAACTCTCGCCGCACCTTTCGCAGACAATCTTTCCCACGTCCCCCAATCCCCCCCCATCCCTCCCACTATCAGTATGGAATGGGAAACACATGGTCCTCAGGGCAGGGGTCAGCTGCCTCAAACAAATATCACCCTAGAGGACAGCGCAGGGGAGGAGAGTTCAGGGGCAACGTGCTTGCCTTGGTAGCAAGACGATGACAGAGCAATACAGGTTTGATCCCCAGGTCCGCGCTTAGAAACCTCTGGGTATTAAGCACGTTCAAACACCTATCATAACCAAATGGAAGGGGAAGAAGTACCACCCCCAGAGGCTCCCCGGCCTCAAATCAGAAATGACTCACCGATTAAGGTCCCCTCCCATGCCTCCCCGGTCGGGGGACAGATAACCTAATTCTTCCACGCATGGGAGGGCATTACCACAGACCAGTGGGTACTCAAGACCGTCACCCACGGTTATTGCATCAAGTTCAGCTGATCACCTCGATACAGACCGGCAAAGTCCAGGCATTTGTCGCCAGAGCATCTGAATATCCTACTGCAAGAGGTTGAGATCCTGCAAGAACATGGCGCCATCGAAGTCGTCCCAGTTCTACAGGCAAACAAGGGTATTTATTCTGTGTACTTCCTTGTACCCAAAAAGGATCTTACCAATGCGCCCTCTGCTAGACTTGCGCCCAGCGAAAAATTTGTCAAACCACAAAAGTTTTGAATGATAACGCTGCAAGAAGTAATCCCTCTACTGTCGCAGGGAGATTACATGGCAACATTGGACATGAAAGATACATACTTTCATATTTCAATGTTGCCAGCGCACAGAAAATACCTTAGATTTGTGATAGAGAACAAGCACCATCAGTTCAAGGTCCTTCCCATCGGCATTGCCTCAGCCCCAAGGGTATTTGTTGGCAGTAGCGGCAGCTCACCTGCTCAGACAATCCATCCCAGTTTATCCTTACCTCGACGACTGGCTACTAACCAGGGATTCGTACGTAACATGCCTTTCAAACACCCAGAGGACGATAGATCTACTCTTCGGTCTGGGATTCTCAATAAACGAGAAAAAGTCCAGTGTAGAACCCAGCTAGGTCAGGGCCCTAATTCGGACAGAAGACTGCCTCGTCTTTCCCTCCAGCGAGAGGGTCCAAAACATGCTGTTCCAGATCCCTCAATATCTAGCCAATCGCAAATGTACTTAGTCCCACACGCACGTTTGCGCATGCGCCCCATGCAAGAGTGGCTCAACAGCCAATGGTTGTCTCGGGAGGATAGCTCGGGGGCGACGCACTCGCCTTGGAAGCAAGATGAGGCAGAGCAACACAGGTTCGATCCCCGGGTCAGTGCTTAGAAACCTCTGGGTATTAAGCACGTTATAAATAACCAATTACAAAAATTACAATTACAGCGGACAATGGGACGATCTAGTGGTTGTCTCGGCAGCCCTCGTTCTCTCTGAAGTGGTGGTCAAGGGGAAACCTCTTGAAGAGGAAGACTTTCACCACCCCTGCAGTAGAATCCACTCTCACTACAGACGCATCTCTCACAGTGTGTGGGGCTCACCTCCTTCATCAGACGGCGCACAGTGTTTGGTCCCTAGCAGTAGCATCCAACCATATAAATCTGTCGGAGTTGTTAGCAGTGTTCATAGCCCTGGAGGCTTTACAGACACAATTCCAAGGGAAGACAGTACTACCACGGCCATGTATTACCTGAACAAGCAAGGGGGGGGCATGCTCTCCAGGGCTATCCAAACTGTCTCATAACATATGGAAGTGGGCTCTCAAACACAAGATGTTCCTCCTGTCTCAACATGTTCCAGGGGACTCAATTTTCTGGCAGACATGCTCAGCAGAGACGTCCCACTAGCCATAGAGTACGAATGGCAACTACACGAAGACATGGTCTCCAATGTTTTCGCAGAATGGGGCTTCCCAGAGATCGACTTGTTCGCAACTCTGGAGAACTCACAATACCCAGACAATGCTTCCAGGTACCCGCAGAACCGCTCCAAGGGGAACGGTCTCTGGATAACATGGTCAGGGAAACTACCTTCCCATACAACATGCTATCGCAGGACAGGGGGGTGGGAGGGACACCCAATCCATGGCCACAAACTCTCAACTCTGCGGCCTGGTTTCTGAAGACAGAGTTCGGGCACCTCCAACTTCCTCAGAGATGCATGGACATACTTAAAGAGGCGAGAAAGCCTAACACCAGACATTGCTACTATGGAAACGCTTCAGTATCTGGTGTAATTCCAAGAACATCAATCCCTTACTGTTCACCAACTCACATTTTACTATAACTGACTCACTCACTGGACACCGGTCTGTTTTTCAATTCCCTGAAGGTCCACTTAGCTGCACTTTCAGCCTATACCACATCCCAGAGAAAGGTGTTGTGGTGGAAGATCCCAGTAATGAAAGCTTTCATGGAAGGGGTTAAAAGACTTCATCCCCCTATTTCTAACCCAGCTCCCGGATTGGACCTAAATGTGGTATTAACTAGACTAATGGGCTCTCCTTTTGAACCTATGCATAAGGCTAGCCTTAAAGCACTCATTTACAAGACCGCCTTCCTAGTGGCAGTCACCTCAATAAGGAGAGTCAGTGAACTTCAGGACCTTTCAGTTCTAGACCAATTTGTTACAATTCAGAGACAAGGTGGTTCTGCGCACTCACCCATGGTTTGCGTCCAAATTCATTTCAAAGTTCCATGTGAACCAATCTATAGAATTACCCACGTTCTTCCAGAACACCCTTTAACGTGGCAGAAAGAAGTCCACACACACACTTGATGTGGTAGGGAAGTCATGTATTATCTGGAAAGAACCAAACCACAAAGGAAGACAAACCAGTTTTTTGTTTCATTGGCAGCTGATAGAGAACGGGATCCTGTCTCTAAATCGACTGTCTCAAAGGGAGAATTGTCAATTGAATCACACTCTGCAACACTCTCACCAAGAGGGAACTGTCCTGCAAGCCTAGAGCACACTCTACTCAGGGCCCTGGGTTGCAAATGTTCCCCTCGAATCCATTTGCAAAGCGGCAACCTGGAGTTCTGTACACACCTTTACAAAACACTATTACCTAGACACTCATTCTAGGTCTGATTCTCGAGGTGGGACAATCAGTACTAAGATATCTTTTCACTACTGTTCCTTCTCACATCCCACCACCAACGCCGGGTACTCCTCGCTAGTATATGCACATCATGTGATTCTAAGCAGATTCACAAGCATCAGAAAACATGCATTACTTACCGTAATAGCTTTTCGAGGGGATTGGGTCCTCCGACGTATTCCATATCTATGACAGTAATCACCACAGCTGTGCTGCTTCGGAAAATCTTTGGCGTCTGCGTCCTGCATCGATGACGTCGATACGCCGCCCTCGGGGACCTCCTCCAATGGCCGACGTCACTGGATGTTAGAAGTAGGACGCACGACGCCCGGAGCCTCAGTTCCGTTTTTTCCGCGAACGTGTTTGCTTTGGAGATCTTGGTGCGCCTCGACTCTTTGGAGTTTGTTATTTCTCAGTTCTTCGAACCTGTTTGGTGTTTGTGAAGTATTTCTTTGTGAAGATGTCTACCTTGTCTTCCACACCACGTCCGGGCTTTAAGAAGTGCGGGGACTGTGGGTCGAAGATGTCGGTGACGGACTCGCACAACGCCTGCCTCTGGTGCCTCGGGGAGGCCCATGACACGGATGACTGTGTCGACTGCCAGTAAGTAGCTCACGTCCAAAGCCTTGCGGGAGCGCAAGAAGTTGTTGTCGGTAGGTAAGGTGTCCGAGCCCAGGAAGTCTAGGGCTGCGGGGCTTTCGACGGACGATTCGAGGGCCGACTCTCTGCGTCGTCGTCTGAAGTCCAGTGGGTCTTGCTCCGGGAGTCGGTCCCGCCACTCATCTGCCTCTTCGAGGCATTCCCGGAAGTGCCGGCATCGGTCGCCTTCCCCGTCCTCATCCGAGGACTCTGCCCGTCGGCGGGTTTCTTATCCCACCAAGACACCGGAGGAATGGGCTTCCTTCGGGAAGAAAATGTTAGCGATTCTCAAATCGTAGAGCAACGGTCCGTCCGTGCCTCCGAGTGGGGTCAGTTCGTGATCGGTCGAGAGACATTGCTCATACGCCATCGGGCTCGGGTGGTCGGCACGATTCGCGGGAGAGGTCCCGCTCGGACAGGGGGAATCCTTCTCGTCATACCCGTTCCAGGTCCTGGTCCTCGACATGCTCGAGACCGCGTGAACCTGTGAAGTCTTCGAAGAAGACACAGTTCGCCAACCTCCGCCTTTTCGTCCTAGGAGACAGCAATGGAAGGGAGGTTCCTTTTGCTATTACTCATCCTTTGGTAAAGCAAGAGGAGCTGCCAGTGAAAGGGGCCACCGTAGGAGTGCCAGAGGTAGAAAACAAGGTACTCAAGGTGCCAAGGCCGCTCGGGCTGTTGCCTCTTTGCCCTCAGGCAACGCCGCAGCCGCTTCAGCTCAGTCATGAGGCCATGTTCCATGGTTCGCCGGTTGGGGGAAGCCTGGCGCAGCATCTTGCAGAGTGGCGCGCCATTACTTCAGATGTGTGGGTTCTGGAAATCATAACCCGCAGCTACTGTCTTCCTTTCCGGCAGAGGCCTCAGGACAATCCACCGGGGAATCTCTCTTTGAAGAGTCCGGATCCACTCCTTGCGCAGGAAATTCAATCCCTGCTGGAGAAAGGCGCCATAGAACTGGTGCGTGTAGCGGAGAGGAACAAGGGGGATGGTATTCCCCTTTTTTTTATTTCCAAGAAAGACTGGGGATTGAGACCCATCATGGACTTGCGCGGTTTGAACAAACTCCTCAGGAAGGACAAGTTCAAGATGGTTACTCTCTCTCAATTCCTCCAGGCCCTTCAACTTCAGGACTGGTTGGTGTCTCTCGACCTCAAGGCCGCTTATTTTCATGTGCCGATCCATCCAAAGCACAAGAAGTACCTGAGGTTCTCGGTTGGCGACTCGTACTTTCAGTTTCGGGTCGTGCCGTTCAAATTGACCTCCACCCGAGGGTCTTCACCAAGCTCATGGTAATGGTGGCAGCGCATCTCAGGAAAGGGGGGGATTCACGTCTACCCCTACCTGGACGATTGGTTGATCAGGGCGCGCTCTCCCGAGCAAGTCCTGGATCATCTGTCAGTGACCTGGCATTCCCTCCACAAGCTGGGCTTCTCCCTCAACTTAAAGAAGTCCCATTTGACACCAACTCAGAGGCTCCAGTACATCGCAGCAGTGCTCGACACGTCCCTGGGGCAGTGTTTTCCTCCCCAGGTGAGGGCTCATCACATTCAGCAGATGGTGCACAAGTTTCAACTTGCCCAGACTCTCCCAGCGTTCGAGTTCTTGAGACTGCTCGGCCTCATGGCATCCTGCATTCTTCTGGTGCCAGAGGCCAGGTTGCGGATGAGATCTTGGCAATGGGCACTCAAGCTGCAGTGGTCTCAGTCCTCTGGCAGGATGTCGGACCCTGTTCAGGTGCCGTCTTCGGTCACCCGGGACCTTCTGTCGTGGGCCGACGAAGGCAATCTAATGAGGGGGGGGGCTCCATTTTGGCTGCCCTGGCCGGAGGTGACGATCGTGACGGACACATCCCTCGCGGGATGTGGAGCTCATGCCAACGAGATGACAGTCAGCGGTCGTTGGTCTTCGTCGGAGTCCAGACTCCATATCAATCTGTTGGAGCTGAGGGCCATCAGGCTAGCCCTGAAGGCTTTTCTGCCGACTGTGCGAGGAAAGAAAGTCCTGATACTGACGGACTACACGGTGGCCATGCACAGCCTCAACAAAAAGGGGGGTGCAGGGTCACTTCCTCTGTGCAGAGAGGCGATGCAGCACTGGTTCTGGGCAATCCAGCTGGAAGTTTCGATCTCGGCAGTTCATCTGGCAGGAGACGAAATCGAGACGGCGGACGCTCTGAGCAGGCAGAGCGTGATCTCTCACGAGTGGGAGTTGGCTCAGGAGATTCTCCTGGAGATCTTCGCCCTTTGGGGGACCCCTCAAGTGAATCTCTTCGCCTCCAGTGTCAACCGGAAGTGCGAGAGGTTCTGCTCTCCTCCAAACGGAGCTTTAGGAGACGCGTTTGTAGTGGAGTGGTCATTCCCACTGCTGTACGCATTTCCTCCAGTCCCCGTCATCCCGCAGGTACTGCAGAGGTTACGGAGGTTCACGGTTCCCGGATGATCCTCATTGCTACGACGTGGGCCCGGAGGACGTGGGACCCGGACCTTCTCAACTTGTCCATCTGCCCTCCACGTCGTCTTCCCTACCGAGACGATCTGCTCTCATGGGAGGGGGGGGTCAGGTTCTCCATCCAGAGGTCAGGTCCCTCAACCTTCACGCTTGGTTTCTGAAAGATTGAGGTATAAGGATTGGGACCTCCCTTAAGACGTGATGGAGGTGTTGCTTTCGACCAGAAGGCCCGCAACCAAGTCCCTGTACCGTTGCCGTTGGAGAAAGTTCTGCGACTGGTGCAGGGTTAAGAATGTGGATCCTTTTGCATGTGAAATTCCCATGGTTCTGTCTTTTTTGCTTTCTTTGGCCCACAGGGGCCTTCAAGTGGGTACCATTAAAGGTTACCTGGCGGCATTGTCGATATTTAAGCGCTCGTCTGAAGAGTGTTCCTATTTTAAAATTCCTTTCATTTCTCAGTTTCTGAAAGGGCTCACTAACGTGTTCCCTCCGTTGCCCTTTCCAGGTGCCCCGCTGGGATTTGAACCTTGTTCTCAAGTTTCTAATGGGTGCTCGGTTTGAGCCTTTGCATTCATGCCCTTTGAGACTGTTAACTCTTAAAACTGTATTTTTAGTTGCGGTCACTTCCGCTCGCACAGTGAGTGAGCTACAGGCACTTTCAGTTAAGCCACCCTTCACTGTGTTTCATAAGGACAGGTTTGTCCTTAGAGTTTCTCCTTCTTTTCTTCCGAAGGTGGTGTTGGAATTTCATTTAGGCCAGAAGGTTGTTCTTCCAGCATTTTATCCTCCTCCACATCCTGGTAAGGAAGAGGAGATGCTCCATATGCTTGATCCTAGGAGAGCGTTAAGCTTTTATATTTCACGCATGTCCCGGGTCAGAGTGGATGATCAGCTCTTCATTGGGTACGCTGGAAAGCGTTTGGGACAGGCTGTAACGAAACAGACTTTGTCTCGCTGGATTATTTTGGCTATCTCTGAGTGTTACCGCTTGGTGGGTAAGGACCCACCGGTCGGCTTACGGGCCCATTCTACCAGGGGTATGGCTGCCTCTACTGCCCTGCAGCTGCAGAGGGGTGTTCCTATTCGCAACATCTGTGATGCAGCCACCTGGGCTTTGGTACATACTTTTGTACGTCACTATTCCCTTGATTCCATCCGGGGAAGGATCTGGCCTTTGGCAAGGCGGTCCTTTACTCCACCATTTGATTGGGCATGCTAAATTTGTTTTCTAAATTCTTTTCCCACCTCCTTGCATTGGTACTGCTTTGGGAGTCTGTCATAGATATAGAATACGTCAGAGGGCCCAATCCCCTCGAAGAACAAGTTACTCTCTTACCCGGTAACGTTCTTTCGATGGGATGGTCCGACGACGTATTCCATATCGCTCCCTCCCTACCTTCCCCGCTGCAGAATTTCTTATGCGATTGCAGCTTACGTTTCCGCAAGGCTTTGTGTGTCAGACTGGCAGAAGACTGGTGGCACACGTTCTGGGGAAGAAAACTACTACTGAGGCTACGGGCGTCGAGCGTCCTACTTATAACATCCAGTGACGTCGGCCGTCAGAGGAGGTCCTCGAGGGCGGCGTATTGACATCGACGCAGGCGATTTTCTGAAGCTGCACAGCTGTGGTGATTACTATCATAGATATGGAATACGTCGTCGGACCATCCCATCGAAAGAACGTTACCAGGTAAGAGTAACTTGTTCTTCTAATGATTGTATCTGCTTAGATTCAAATGCGCCCACCCTTCCTCCCTGCTCAGGTGGAATGAACATAGACATCTTACTACTTCTCTCTCTCTGTGTACTCACTCACGATAGTCATAAGGCTCCCTCACGGCCGAATAAATACAATCGGAGGGACCTCGACGCGTTAGGGATTTTGGGTACACTAGACGTTGAGGTAGGGATAGTGTTACAGGCACGCCCGTGCCGACGTCCCCTTTCGATCCTCGAAAGACGAGATGCAATACTCTGCGATTACCACTAGATGTCGCTCTATATGCACAGCATGTGAATCTAAGCAGATTCAATCAGAAATGCTTTTACGGTAAGTAATGCATGTCTTATTATATCAACACAAGAATCACTTTTAACTACTTAGTACATTAAACCAAAACGCTTTAGAATACTTTACAAAGGCCGCTGCTTAGTTTGTAATTGCTTGCGGTTACAATTGTTACAGCATTTGACGCTAATGACAGTTGTACCGTATTATCGGTAATAATGCGCACTCGCCTAGTAATACAGTAATTGTATTTAGTTAGCGATGCCACACAAGATGATGACTCTTAGGAATGAAAACAGTTGGTTAGTGTAACACTAGCTGGGGTTAAGGTTGTAGAGGCAGTTTCTTCGCACAAGGCTTTTTAGTCCAAAACACACCCCTAGCTAAAAGCAGTACTGAGAAGTCTCAAAGTCTTGATAAGCAGCAGAACAACAAACTCCTGTGGATATTTTCTAGTCTCTAAGATGCATGAAGATAGAACCAACGTTTGCGACCCTGTTAAAGGACTCGCTAAAGAGACGCAAGAAGCATCTTGGTTCAGAGGTAAGGGGGTTGCCCTGGACACCTGTATGTGCACTCCAACGCTCTGGAGTGACTTTTCGGATTTAGGTAAGCAATACCCTTTTCCCAACAGTACCTTTTGGTTTGAAGAAATGTTTGTGGCTGGATTCTCCTCGATGTGCCAGCGCTGGACCCGACCTCCGGATTCCTTGGTCTGATGACGAAAGACAGTACAATGGATGGGATATCTCAGCAGCAGTCTCAAGGAAGGACCTCTGGCACGGATTTCAGCAAGTTCTCTGGTATTCTGCAGCACCAACAAAGGGCGCAATTCGCCCGGTCAATAGTCTTCAGTTCTTTAAGTACTGCACTCAGGTGAGGGGATTTGGATGAGTTGGATTGTATCTCTGGAGGTTCACCTGGAGCTAAGCAAAGACTTGGACGGATTTGTCATTTCCACGACGATGCTCTTCAATTGAGTCCAAGGTCTCCTGGTATTGGGGTTCCGCAGTTCTGGAAACTCACAGGACCTCGGGAAATGGCTCAAATCAAAGTACGTCTTGGGACTGGTTGTTTCCACCAGTCAAAAGGAAGGAGGAGTCCTCTTCGGAGTTCCTCTGTCGCACAGAAAACAGGGTCAGGACAGCAGTGGCCACTCCACGGTTTTGCAAAGGGTCTGCAGGCGTATCTGGTTGTGGTCTTGTTCGGTTACTTCAGCTTCCAGTCGTCGACATGCTTTTCACCTTAGGAACCTCACCTTTTATTCAGTTTCAGCACACACTCCTCTGCAATCTATCTCAGCAGTTTAGAGAAAGACGGTTTGCTGTCCATTCAGGACAGCCAGACCCCCGGTGGGAGCTGGTTCCATTCAGGCACTCAATTAGACAAAGAGCAGGGGAGTGAAAAACTCCTCCACCACTTTCTGCCTGCCCAGACACACTGGAGCCTAGGCGGGAACACCCAAGTGTTCCTGCCAAAGGCAAAACACACACACATAGCTCCCGTTCCAGAATGGTAGAAGAAGGGCTAACAATGAACAACACTCTAGAAATGGTGAAAGAAAGGAGCCACCAAGTTAGTACTTAGGTGACCCTATTTTGCACAACCGGGGCTATAGACGTAGCCTGCTGTAGAAAATCACACAATAGTTGGTAGAACACGTCCACTGCCACCAGCCATAACTAGCAGGTTGTCTATGTGACTAAAAAGTCACAGGAGCAGAGAAAAGGGGGATACTAGGTACTCCCTTGGCACTCCACATAAGGTGGTGTGTGCCAATCTCTCAGAATATAAAGATTTAGGAGAGATAAAAGTATCTCTCTATCCTTAAGAACTGTAGTTGCTCTAGGATAAAGAAAAGAATCTCAAAGGAGGACCCAAAGGGTTCCCAGCAACACTCCCCATAAGGAGCTGTGTTCTGCAATAGTAAAATACAGATGCCTTAAAGGGATATGGAGGAAAGTAGACTTCAGGACAGATAAAACACAGAGATCAGAGTTCCAAAAGACAGAGCCCATACGAATGAATCAGTGGAAAAAAGCTCCACTCATTCAGGATTAAGGAAAAAGGTCCCGAAGTCCAGCAAAAAGTGCTGGGTGTCTCACTAGCAGAGGAGATGAAGCATAAAAATGATAAATCTCTGTAACAAAATGGAAGCCAGATCAGTGCACTCAGCTACAGGAGCAGAGCTATCTTTAGCTACACTGTGGTCGGCAGTCCAGAATCATCTGATCCCAGAGACGCCATCCACATGTTTGTACCCCCACCCTTAGCAGTCGCCTATGTCTCCAGAACAACTTGGAGACTTCAACAAGGAAAACATCAATCCGCCACACTTTTTAGAATGCCCGGAGTGCAGTCTGTGCCAGTGACCGAACAATAAACAGCCGCCCAATTAGTGCCAAATGCCTTTTTAATTGTTGTTTTTTTTATAAAAAAACACTTGAACAAACTACTCAAGCAGAGTCCTAGTATACGCAAAACACAATTTGACTACAATATTCCAAGTTCCTTCAGAGCAAAATCCATATCTTTGTAGGTTTGTAGCTATGATCTTTATTTTTGAAGATTGTCTAGAAATCTCTCTCAACTAAGAATATAATAAATACATGGTCGATTGTTGTCTTAACATGTTTGCTGTGTTTTCATAAAAACAGAAAATATGGGGGAGGAGGACGTGGCTAGGCAGCACCCCATGCGGTCTTGCTTCCCTTGAGCTCCATGCCACAGCGCCCAAGTCAAGTAATTTCCCCCTTATAACGGAAGAATTTTCGCCCGAGGAGCATGTGGAATGGTTGTGCGACTTTTACTGAGCTCGGATCCCCCGAACTCTTTACCCGGAGCCTTATTTTAAGTGAAGAGACTTGCCGGCGAGACATCCCAAAATAGCGGCGCGCACCACCCGGATTAGCCCCCGAGACGAGGAGCCCCGCACTGGACCACGCGGAGTCCTCTGCAACAGATCGAGAGACCCGCTGGTGGATCGTGGGGCGAGAGGAGTCGGTGAGACCGACAGGAAAGGGAGAGAAGCAGCAACGAGGGAACCTTCGGCCGGGAGGAGGAGCAGCGTTGGTGTCGCAGTCAGCCCGCGCTGCCTCTTCCGCGGCCGACGAAGCTCTGGCTGAGAGGGGAAGAGCGACTGGGGAAAGTGAATCCCGTGGAACCCCGGCCACGCCAGAAACGCGGCGCCTGCTCGGCCTGTCCTGGGGGCGCAGAGCAGGAAACACACCGGAGACGAGAAGCGGCGGCGCGGTGACAGTGAACTGCCGAGTTGCCCTCCCGAGAGCTGGCCCAGTGGCTGGTGGCCTGCGGCCCGAAAGGAGAAGACTTCCGGAGGGGAGGTGAGTCCTGTGCCCCCTGCGGCCCCAATTGCAGCAAGGCGCCGACCCCTGGGTGCTCCGTTCGGAGTGGCGCAGGGAGCCGGAGACCGTGCCTGGAAGGGTCCCTTCCCTCCCCGGTGGGTCGTGAAGTTGACGGCCCGTGAGCGGCCTGGGAGGACTGTCGCGGCGCGCCGGATTGGAGGGGGAGTGGCCCTGTCCCCGCTGCCGGCTGGACCTGGAGCCTGGTGGACGGCCTGGTAGCGGAGAGGGGAGCTTTCGCCGCCTCGCCGGCCCCGGGCGTTCTACGGTGTTAGGGAGAATTCTCTGTAAAGGCTAATTTCCCAAACCTAGTGAGTCCCCCAGCAGCTTTGCTGGATTTTTGGGGTTTATTTTTTTCTCCTGCTAAGAGTGAGACTCTTTTACTCCCACTCTTAGACATGATTTGAGGTGTTCCTTTGTCTTTCCATGCGTTTTATGGGCTATGGGGTCTTTTACTCCATAGGGTCTCGTGTGTTTTTGATGTGGGTTACACACCACCCTCCGTGCCGTAACCCAGGGGTGTCGTAGCGACCCCCAAACATAGACTCCATACCCTGGGACTGACTACTGTCTCCCAGGGCATGTAAAGTCACCATTGGCTTTACTAGTCCCAAATTATGAACAGAAATCAGTACAAACCATCATATTGTGGACGTACTGGTCCACAATACGATTGCCCCGGGGTCTGTTGTTTGAGGGAGTACGTCTCCGTCCCCCCTGATCGAGTTTTGGCTGGTGGCAGTGGATACTACTTTTTATATTCGACCGCGAATATATCTCTATGGGATTTTCCCATTGTTCGAGGCTACCAACTTTAATTATTTAATTCCTATAGCCTCGAACATACCGCCGATTTATTTATTTAATATTATTTCACCGGTTAGTATTTTTTGCCAGAACTCGATTCTAAAATGGCGTTTGTGTTCTCTTCTGTGACTCCAACCCAAGTCGAGCCCTTTGTTCCACTTTTTGGCGGGCCTCTCCACAGAAGCCTCCAAAAGTGGTGCCACTCTGTCTGGGTACCACAGGGGGTTTGGGAGGGGGTTTAGGCACCCTGGACTGAGTTGCCTTGGCAACTCAAGTCACACTCTTGTGTGATTGGCCCAATGTTTGATTGACAGCTAGGCTGAATAAATGGGGGTGTGCTGCATAAAAGCAGGGCTTTGGGGACTGGAACTTCAGAAGTCGCCACAGGACCTAAGAATCCGAGGAGGGAGAAGCTGAGCCGACCTGCAACGACGACACCACTGGTGGAGCCCTGCTGAACCGTCTCACCACTTTTCCCGACGACAGAGGAGATCTCCAGTCCGGAGATTCTTCTTCCTTTGACTGGTGGAGATAACCAGTTTTGCCTTCTTTTCACCTTCCTGGAGCATCTCGTGGCCGCCTTGCCCATGCCAAGCACCCCGGCAACCGGAATACCACGGCTTACCACTACCGGGAAGAGAAGGGTAGTACCTTTTTAACCGAAGAACTCCGCGGCTGGTTTCTTCCCTGGCAGTGCAACGACCTTCATCTTTCCTCCACGGCGAGACCTCCTCTCCCTCTGGACGAAACACCGACTTGCACCCGCTGCCAGGAACAACTGCCCCCGCTGGAGCTTCCTTCACACTTAAGGTACTGTGTCCCGCCTGGCTTCCCTTGCGACAGATCGTTCGGGGTGACAGTAAAGCCTCGACTTTCTAACCTGGGCCCACCTGGGACAACCTAGCTAATTTTTCCTGACTTTAATTTCATCCTTTGTGTGCGAACTATCTACAAGACTCTTTGGGCATAACCCCACTGTGGGAACCTGGACCCCTTCTGCTTGCTCTCTCCAAGAGTGGGCCTTGCAATTGACTTCCTTGCTCTCCAGTAGAACTCTGCCTATCCTGCTGTGGTTCTTTAAAAAGTATTGAAATTTGTGTGCTTTCATAACTCTGCCTTTTTCCCTCCCTTTTTAATAACTTATTAGAGTGCCATCTTAGGTTAAGCGCTCACCTCTGTCTAATAAGTAATTAGGGTTGTATATATATAATGGTGACTGTGTGCTGAATTTACTTACCTCTTTGTGCTAGTGTAATCTACAAGTGTGTCTTTAAAATAAATAATTATATACTTTTACACCAAAGCTCTGGTCAGTGTTTGCTTGTGCTACTTTATCTCTGTACCTATTGTGTATACTCTATATACTGCCCAACTCTTCTTGAGGGAAGTCTGACTGCTTAGCCACAGCTACCAAGTGAATCTGTGTGGTGCAGACTGCTACCAAGTGGGTTTACTGCCAAACACCTGTAGTCTTAAATCTTTTGCAGTGGTCCTTAAGGGAACTGCACAGGTTTCTGCCTAACATACGGCGCAGTAATCAAGGAAGACATATCAGAGGACCGCAGAGAAATGGGGACCGGGCGAGCGCGGGAGCCCCGGAGCAGATGGGGATAGCAGGTACTGATTGATGGGAACCTCAACATTAAAAAGAGAACTCTGGAGGGCAACTTCAACGGATGAAAACGGGCACCCCATTATATAATTCAAGCCTCACACACCCTGGAGGGCTCCTATGAACAATAAAACACACGTTGAGAACCTCTGCACGCCTCGCCCTTGGTTAGCACCCGGGGGTTCTGTGAAGGCAAATAGGCGATATCGACAACTTTGTCAAGGGATGCCCAAAACAATAGCTAAAAAGAAGTCACGCAGCATTCAGGCCTATTTAAAACCACAGCTCGGACACCCACTCCACACAAGCACCATCACGGCCGAAATTCACCCGCTCCCACCCCTGAAGCTGTCCGCCAAAATGGCTGTATCCAGGGAGGATCTGGAGAGAATGTTTACGTCATTTAAACAGGACATCACCCAAGAAATAAAAAAGGAGATCAAAACCTCCAAGGACTCCCTGGCCCAATCACTGGCAGATCTTACATCCCACCTTGGGAGACTGGAGTCCAGAGTCCACGATCTTGAGAATGTAACCTGCGAGCAATCTCATGACAGTAAAGAATTAGCGGGAACAGTAAAGGCCATCGAGGAGCACCTTGAAGAGATTTGGGCAAAACAGGCCGACTTAGAAAATAGATCAAGGAGAAACAATGTGCGCCTACGGGGGATCCCCCGGAAGATTCCCGATCGGGACTTGGCTGAATACGTAGAGATATTCTTTAGAACCCTCTTAGAGCTGCCACCAAACGAGGACTTGAAGCTAGACCGAACTCTTCGGCCCAGATGAAGAAAAACCTAATTCCAGATGTACTCGCTCAAATGCACTTTTATCGCCAAAAGGAGGATATCATGGCTGCAGCCAGGGATTCAGATTCATTACGGTTTCAGGGTACTGAGATCCAACTATTTCAGGACCTAGCTCCTTACACATTGGCGCGCAGACGGCGACTATAGAAAGTGACATCCTGGTTGAGGGACCGGAAAATCTGCTACTGCTGGGGGTTCCCGTGTAAGTTGATGTTTGAACTACATAACGAACATCACATAATCTCTTCAGAGGAGGAAGCGAAAGGTTTAATGGGTGAGACACCACCCGGGGATGGGGCCCCTAATCCACGATCCCAGGAAGAGAATGGCTCTGCCTCATGCATCCCACCAAAAGCTAGGCGGGGAAGGTCCCGGCGTCGATCACAGCACACCACGACCCTAAACCGTGGATCTGACCCAGGGAAAGCACCTGAGCCCCCAGAAGAGGCTTCACCTCCAGCATCATCGGAGGGAGAGAGCTGGGCAGCAACTTGAACAGTTCAAGGGTGGGAGATTGAAGGTTCTCTGAGGAGATGCTCATCTTTTGGACCCCCGTTGGGCTTTAGTGAGCACCCAGGGAAGGTGATTGAATTCACGGGATGGGGATTTTTGGATAACTTGGAAATCTCTCTCTGCTCTTGAAGAGCACTTGGGAACTTCTCGTTGGAAGTTCAACTGAAGCAGCAACAAGAGACTAACAGCGCAACTGCAGGCTGAGAGGGGCTTGGGCGTTCATGCACCCCCCCCGCCCTCCCCTTGATCCCATGTTTAGATTAGCTTGAGTTCGGGCTTGAAAATTCTGTTTAAAAAGTTGACTTGGGCGTCGGAATAGATGGCGCCCGACATGTTTCGTATTAGGTTTAAATTACCTTGGGGACTAAGGATAATGCAATTTTTGAGGAAGGTAACATGCTCATTGGTTATTACCTGTTTCTATTATAATTCTTCTTTTGTTTTTTTTCCCTCTACCCCCGCCTTGAAGTTGGTAGGGGGACATTATGCTTTGATTCACCACAATACTCAGTCACATTGCACTGCAAAGTTCAACCCAAGAAGTTACACCTCTTCGGATTTGGCCAAGAGAGGCTGCGTAAGGAAAAATCTTGTGCGACTACACCATGGCAACCTCTAGCTATAAATTCATCTCACTCAATGTGGAGGGGTTAAATTCCCCCCTGAAACGCAAAGCCCTCTTCCACAGATTAAAATCCCTAGACGCATCATTTCTGTTTCTCCAAGAGACCCATTTACAACCGGCTGATGAATTCCACGTTAAGATCTATCCCACCAAATTTTTCGCCTCTAGCAGGATGAAGAAGCGAGGGATTGCCATCCTGGTGCGCAAGGGGATTTCATTTAAAACTCATGGAGTAGACCGAGATGAGGAGGGGAGATTCTTGTTGATCAACGCCATATTCGATGGCCGTAAAGTCACACTGATTTCCATTTATGCCCCCAATAACAACCAAAACTAATTCTTCTCGAAGGTGTCAAAAGCTGTATTTGATCATGCCGAGGGGGGAAGTGATTTTAGGAGGGGATTTCAATGCTGTGGTTAACCCCTTAGTTGATAAAACTTTTACCGCCAACAGCAAATGATGGGAACAACTTTAAGGCCCTCACCTCCCTGTTGAAAGACCACTCCTTGATTGAGGTATGGAGATACTGTCACCAGGAAGAAAGGGATTACACATTTTTTGGTGGTCCACGGGGGATTTTCAAGGCTAGACATGTTGTTTATATCTGATTCACTGATCCAATATGTGCTGAAGATGGACATACTTCCCGAAGTGTTAGCAGATCACTCCCCGGTCCTGCTGGCCATAACCCCCCTCAGACCGGTCCCGCCTATGAAACCTGCTTGGAAGCTAAATAACTTCCTGTTAGATGACCCATTGATCCGCGCCCACATTAGAGAAACTATAGAAGCATACTTCAGCGAGAACGACACAGGGGATGTGAACTGGGGTACGATTTGGAATGCGAGCAAAGCAGTACTCGGGGGGCATTTAATAGAACAGGCAACACAACGAGGGAGAGCTAGGAGACTATTGAGAGAGCAATTAGAAGGAGAAACACTCAGACTTGAAGAAGCACACAAGAAGAATCCCTCCCGGTGCTCATTGAGGGACCTGAGGATGGCAAAAAAGGCCCTGGAAGCGTATCATATATGGAGGGCGGCTTATGGTATGATCCGCACCAAACAATTTTTTTAGACAAAGGGAAAAAAAGCTAACAAATTACTGGCAGCCAAACTAGGTAAACAAACTAAACAAAACAGAATAGATTTCCTGCGAGATAAATCAGGCAAAGACACATACTCTGAGGAGGGCAAATTCTGCATTATAGAAGACTTTTTAAGGGAACATAAAAGCTCACACAAGGGAGACCCGCAGTCCGTCAAAGAGTTTATATCCAAGGCGGATCTTCCACAGCTGCCTCAATCCTCATTAGAAGTCTTAGACACCCCAATATCGACGGAGGAAGTCGAATTCGCCATCAAAACTCCCATCCTGAGCTGGGCAACTCAAGTTGATCCCCCCCCCCAAATGGCAAGAAATTGAACAGTTGTTCGCAGGAGCTCCTCTTTCTCACCTCCCCTTTCTACCACGGGAAGTATGGGGTTCCCGGAGGCCCCTTCTCCCAACTACGAGCTCCACACTCCGATGCTGGGACAGGCAGACAACTCTAAGATGAATCGCCCCGGGACTGGGCCTCCTAACCCCGATTATGCAGAACCCACTGTTCACCCCAGGGCTCCAACCTAAATCATACCTTAGCTGGTCGGGAGCGGGCACTCTGAGACTACAGGAGCTATATGTCGATAATGACCCCTTAACTTTTATCCAATGTAAAGAAAAATACAACCTCCCAGAAACTGAGAGATTCAGATACATACAACTTAGACACTGGGTCACTAACCCGACTGTTATAAAGGCGGCCTCCAGGCAGCCCACGGGCCTAGAAGTAACAGTTGCGGAGGGACAACGCTTACACAAAGTGGCAACCTGCTATCGTCTGCTAGAAAATGCCCCAGAGGAAGAAAAAAGGTCTTACATGTTATCATGTGAAGGGGATCTAGGGAGAGAGAGATAGCTCCAGAATCATGGCAGAGAATTTGGGATAGGGCACATAGGTCCTCTAGATGCACAGTTATTAGGGAGTGCGCACTTAAGATATGTTATCGATGGTACTTCACGCCGCAGAGACTGCATGCAATGAATGTAGATTACCCTGATGATTGCTGGCATGGTTGCAGGGCTAAGGGGGATCTGGGACACATGTGGTGGCATTGCCCGATCATTCAATCCTTCTGGCTAGAGATCAGGTCCAAAATTAAGGATATCTGTAGCACTCGTCTCCCCTTGGACCCACTAATAATGGTGTTGGGCGACACCCCAGATGACGGATCCTAACCACAATCTGGTCCCAGAGCGCGGCTAATCACACAACTATTAATGGCGGCCCGTCTCATGCGCGCTTGATTCTGGAAAGAGCGGGAGGGCCCCCACATTGCGCACTGGTGGGTCAAAGTCTGGGATATTCTGGGAATAGAGAAACTAACGGCTGCCATGGAAAACAGAATGGACACATTTCAGAACATTTGGGGTCCATTCCTAGACCATGTGAAGGAAAAGGAACACATGTTCTTCCAACCCAGACTGGTTAAATTCCTCCTTCAACCCTGAACATCTCGGGAATAAGGGGATGATGTACTGGTTTGAGGGCAAAATAAGGGGATTCTGAGGGACACAGAGGACAATACTTGGAACTAATGATGAAATTGATGAAGGGGGTAATCTGAACTGAATCTAACTGCATCTAATGGTGACTCTGATGAAGGTGGTAACTTAAACTAATGTTTCCTTAAATCCTTATTTTTTTGCCTTCTTCCTCTCTTCCCTTCTTCTAACTAAGTACGCTACGGAACACAAAGCTGTAATATTATACCCCAAAGGATATCTATGAAACACATTTATTAACAAGAACTATAGAGAGGTTAAAATGAAATGTTAATGCATTGCCATGAATTAATTGAAGTTGAATGAACAGTGACAAACGCTGATCTTTATGAACTTTATGAATTGCAGAAATTGATTCTATGGACAGGCGCCAATGGGGCGACTGACCAATGTCTTGTTTTAATCAACCAATATTGCCACTGACTTGTTTTTTGATGAATTCAATGTTTTTGATGTTTCAATAAAAAAGATTTTGCCCCAAAAAAAAAACTGAAAATATACGTGAATGTTGTCATTCTTTTTCCAAGGTATTCTGCCTAAGAGCTGGTCACTCTACACTGTACCCGTTGGCTTGACTGTTATCCTGTGGGTGGCTGATTTTAGTGACCGAATCAAACAGCTGCAAACTATCTCACAAGCTGCTGCTTCTGGAGGGGCCAAAGAACTAAAGGTTTCTTTTTATTAAAGATCTTTTTATTAAAGATATTATTCAAGTTAAATGCATTCTCAGACATTTTCTCTGTGGACAAATATTCAATGTTTTTTCTATTAGTTATTTATTCTGTCAATCAAATCAAGCTTTATTTTAGAATGTTATCTATGTCTTTATTCTTATTACAAATTTTAGATAAAAAAGCAGTAGAATATACCTACCTCTACCAAGTAAAATTACATATAAAGGCTTACTTTTCAAAGATTCTCAATTGGAATACAAAGTCATTGGGCCTCATCACGACTTTGGCGGTAACCCTTAAATCCGGCGGTCGCGCTATTACCGCCGGATTTAAGGGTCCGCCAAATGAGGACTTCGGCGGATTTCGCCCCAGCTATGAGCTGGGGGGGGATTCGCCGAAAATTCGCGCTATTACCGCCGGCGGGAAATCCGCCGGCGGTAAGAGCGCGAAAATTCCCCACTGCGCCCAATGGGGAATGGGGCATTCCCGAATGGGCTCAATGGGGATTAACATTACCGCCAAACTCATGATCCGGCGCTATTGGCGCCGGGGAGTTCGGCGGTAGGGCTAATACCGCCAGCGGTAATACCGCCGGCGTTACCGCCAAAGTCGTGATCAGGCCCACTGTGTTTACATTGTTATTTAATGGAAAAAGTTGACGAATTAGTTTACGGCAGACAGGTTTACTCCAAAACTGCATCTCTCAACATATATAAATCATGAGAATGCTTTAAGATCTACAACAATCCAGAGTTTGCCTTAGATGTAATCAGTTCCCAGAATCTAGCTGATGGCTTTGCCTCCTTCGTCCAAAGTAAGCTCAAGCATCTGGATCCCTCAACGTATTCACTCTTCGACACTGTACATGACATCAAGCAGCTATATGTACCTCAGACCATGTCTTTAGTTCTTTTTTCCATGTCTCTGAAACGCAGCCACTATGCTTCACAGAACATACTGGTTGCGTTTTTCTCTCAGAATCACCTGCAACAAAATCTTCTAAAATATCTCTACTCCTTAACCCTTTGTTTAAAGCTTTGTGGAAAGCGAAACAAAGATGTAGCTAACGGACCCACGTCACTGGGTGTGGATTGTGCACTCACTTTTAAAGATTCCTCTTTTGGCAACTTTCCCTCCAAAGTTCCTATGGACCCCCAATCTTTGTGCTTTCTTTTAAACCTGTTCTGACATTTTGGGGAGAAGGTAAAGCCTTCACACACCCCCCCCCCACATATCCTCCCCCCTTGCCTTTTGCACATTTTTTATGGGGAAACTGATCAGTTCTTCAGACTATCTTTACTGGAAAACTGTGTCCCATTTTGTCTTTTACCTTTTGTAACTTTTTTTTAAAAAAAATTGTACACCTCATCTTGCAATGCACTACAATGGGGATACTTTTGTATCACCCTAGCCTTTTACACTTGGGATTCTTGGTTACTTCAAGTATGGTTAGTATAGCCCATTGTCAACACGCTCTTCTTGGAAGCAAGAGGACGCAGAACATCACAGGTTCGAATCCCGGGTCCGCCCTTAGAAACATCTTCGGTATTAAGCAAGTTATAAATAACCAATTATTATTCTAAAATTAGATGTGCCCAAAGACAAGCTGGTGACAGCGATTATATTTTTACAATGTGTGTTATTTCTGCTGTGCATATTCGCATTTACTGCTACTAAAAGTGGCTAGGGCCCTAAAATGGCCATGCAGCGAGATTTTCGCTTGTTCTTTGACCATATTGTAGTTTGGCTGCCTTCCTTCCTTGCCAGGTCTGGAAATCCCATATAAGGTCGTGCATTTGCCTGGGAAAGCTGCTGCTTTCGTGGTCTAGTGCTCCCTTTGTGTGCGAGTGGCCCAAGAAGTGGGTGGGACTGTTTGGCCCCACTCCACATCTGTGGTGCCAGAGAATCTGGGTGTGGGGCATGAGTGAAACCAATAGTTATCCCTGATTGGACAACTACTTGCTGTTTGAATGGTGTAGATGCTTACATTGGTGGGCTTGGACTTGCTTCCATTCTGGCTTTTGGATAAGAGGACGACTCCTGCAGCCATTTCTTCAGATCATCATTGTAGCCAAGAATCCCTTGTAGAAGAACAGCTGACTGAAGAGCTGACACACTCCCGAAGAGGCCTTGCATCCCTTCCTGCATCTGGGCCAATTAAGCCCAGCCGGACTACCTGATCTGCGATGGCCCTGTGCGGTGCTTCAACCCCTGGACTGGTGGGTATTGGGACAGATTTTCTAAAGTCCACCTCAGTAAGACTTTCTAAGACTATCCCTTGGGCAATACCGAAGACCACTCCAGGTACTGGTAGGTGGCAGGGAAGCCATGCTTATTTTAGGGCTGTAGGAAGGTACAAAGAACTTGTAGCATAAGTATGGTCCAAAGACACCCTTATACACTGATTTATTGTAAAGAATAATAATTTATTTTATGTATACACAGAGGGAATTCTTTAGAAAGGCAAGTACTATTTATTGTAAGTCATAAACACAATATAAAAAGCAACACAATACTTCTGGCAAGTAAACCAAAGTATAAAACGCATTTAGAATAGCATTATGCAATTTAAGTTGACTAAAACCACATTATTAGACTTTTATAATGGCAGTATGCAATTCAAAGTAAGCAGACCCTATTGGTAGTAACTTATTACACTTATTCTGTTTCAAGCAATAATACAGTTATACCAACAATGGTACTTTCTGTAATAGTGGAGCACAATTCAAAGGTAATACTTTTCAGAATGGTAGTATGCACTTCTAAGCTAAGTAATAACGTTGTAACCTATTCTATTTCAGGTATATACAGTTACAGCACCAAAAAATAGAATGTAAACACATGGCAACGCTTGTAAAAATTCCTCCACAGATGCCTTATGCTTTAGTTGTCCTTCCCTAATCTGGGGCACGAGTGTTCTCAGAGGCAGAAGGGGACCCTGGTGGTCCTCCAGTTGTGAACCGTAGACAGAACAGGAACGGGCAAACTGTAGGAAATCAGAGTTCCAGATGATATCTTATTAGAACAAATAAATTACTTTAGAGTCGGTAAAAAGGTTCAAGGACTTCGTAGAAGTCTCCCTATATGCGTTATAGCGTTGGGCCTGGGCAAACGTTATGAGCAAACTCCAAACTACACGAATCGCCACCCTAGCCACACAAAGAATTTAGGTAAGTATTACCTCAAGCCACACAGTACCTCAGCAGTGAAGAAGAGCTTGCAGACTGACACCTGCATGATGCTGCAGCACAGGTCCCGGTCTCTGGATTCTTGGTTGTGGTGATGAAAAGAAAGGACACTGGATGGGAAATTGCAGCATCTGTCGAGAGGAAAGTCTCCCAGCAAAGGGTTCTTCAGTGCTTCCCCCGGCTCTGTGGATTTGGCACATTTTTTCAAGGTACCATATGAAGAACGGTTGTCTGCTCGATTTGTCTCACTATCTCGGTTCAACACTCTGGTGAGGGGATTTCAAGGAGAGTCCACCTAAGTATCATCGAGATTCATTCACAGGAAGACGATGCACAGAACCCGGCCTCAAGGTCCCAGGGTACTGGCGGTTTGTAGTCCAGGAAGGTTACAGCTTGTCATAGGAGGGCTCAAAATGCAGGTCTTCTTAAAACTGATTTTTCCCACCAGTCCAAGGGTCTGAGTCATCGTCTTCGGGACTTCTCTGTCTCATGGAAGAAGGGGAACAGGGGTTGTTGGTGCACACCAATTTTCAGTACATACTCTTCTATGCAATCAAGTAATTCAATTGAGGAAAATTCAAGTTGCAGGGGGGGGGGGCGGTCCTGGCACAGAACCAACACTATATACAAGTATTGTGTAAAACTTGTGAATTAAATCCTTAACTGTCACTTATAGTAGTATACAGTGTGCAGGGGACGGGAGGATTCTACCTTTGGATCCTCTTCCCTTTCTCATAGAAGAAGGGGTCAGCACAGCAGGCGACTGCGGTCGCTGGAATCAGCTACAGCCGTCTTAACTTCTGCTTCATCGGATTCAGCTCCAGTGGTCGACTTGTCGGCAGCTTCCAGATCCAGGCCATTTATCCAGGAACCCAGCCAATCAGTACACATGCGACATTCAAACTTTGGGGGATGGCTGTCCTTTCAGTTTCCAGGCAGGCATGCCATAAGACAAAGGGCCGCAGAGTTTCGGACTCCTCACTCGTTTCTTGTCTTCAGACGCTCTCGAAAGGAGCCTCCGCGGGCTACACAAAGGATTCCTGCCGAAGACAAAAATCAAACCAGGACCTCCCAGAACGGCAGAAGGACCAACACATTAAAAATGGCAAAAGAAAATAGCCACCTTTCTCGATGCATTCTGTGCATTACTGCGGCTGGGTTGACCGCCTGCGAGTAAATTTGACACAATTCAGTAGAACACGTCCACTGCCACTAGCCATAAAGGTATGCTTGAGGAGCAATGAGAAAGGGGATACAAAGGATCCCCTCAGCACTCCACATACTGGTGGGTGTGCTGATCTCGCAATATAAAATGAAGAGAGGATAAAAATCTCTCTACTCTTGAGAACGTGTTCTGCAAGGTAAGTAAAGGACTGTAACAGAAATGTAACAGAACTAGTGAGAAAGGGGATAGATACTATGTAATCCCTCCGCACTTTACATAAGGTGGGATGCACTGATCTCACAATAAGAATTGTAGAAAGGATAAAAAGTATCCTACCCTTGGGAATATTAGTTTACACAAGGTGCAAATCAGAAAAAAAGTTAAAAGAAAGCCCAAGGGGCGCCCCAGCAACACTGCACAGAAAGTGCTGTGTGTTGTGATGATAAAATGAAGATGCCCAAAAAAAGGTTAAAGGAAATTACGATTCCAAAAATAAAGTATGGAGAGTCACAAAAATGACTTCCGTGGAAAGAGTAAAAGAAAGGGTGAGTGGGGGGAAAAGGTTAAACTTTTTGTTGGACTTGTGGATTTTTCTATGTACCTCAGAACATAGAAAAATAATCCACAAGTCCAGCAAAAGAGTCTCACAGGTAAGGGAGATTTAGCCTAAATATGAAAATCTAACCTAATAGTGGGGCCACCCAGTCTGGACGTGTTCTTGAGGTTCCAAATGTCCTGAGCCTTCGGAAGTGTCCCTAGACCACCCAGTGGACTGGCCAGCTCTCCAGTGGGCTACCTCGCTAGAACCGTCTCTGTTCCACGTTTGCACCCGGAAATGTGGTCGATTTTAGGGAGAATTCTCTGTAAAGGCTAATTTCCCAAACCTAGTGAGTCCCCCAGCAGCTCTGCTGGATTTTTGGGGTTTATTTTTTTCTCCTGCTAAGAGTGAGACTCTTTTACTCCCACTCTTAGACATGATTTGAGGTGTTCCTTTATCTTTCCATGTGTTTTATGGGCTATGGGGTCTTTTACTCCATAGGGCCTCATGTGTTTTTGATGTGGGTTACACAGCACCCTCCGTGCCGTAACCCAAGGGTGTCGTAGCGACCCCCCAACATAGACTCCATACCCTGGGACTGACTACTGTCTCCCAGAGCATTTAAAGTCACCATTGGCTTTACTAGTCCCAAATTATGAACAGAAACCAGTACAAACCATCATATTGTGGACGTACTGGTCCCCGGGGTCTGTTGTTTGAGGGGGCACGTCTCCGTCCCCCCTGATCGAGTTTTGGCTTGTGGCAGTGGATACTACTTTTTATATTCGACCGCAAATATATCTCCATGGGATTTTCCCATTGTTCGAGGCTACCAACTTTAATTATTTAATTCTTATAGCCTCAAACATACCGCCGGTTTATTTATTTAATATTAATTCACCGGTTGGTATTTTTTGCCAGAACTCAATTCTAAAATGGCGTTTGTGTTCTCTTCTGTGACTCCAACCCAAGTCGAGCACTTTGTTCCACTTTTTGGCGGGCTTCTCCACAGAAGCCTCCAAAAGTGGTGCCACTCTGTCTGGGTACCACAGGGGGTGTGGGAGGGGGTTTAGGCACCCTGGACTGAGTTTCCTTGGTAACTCAAGTCGCACTCTTGTGTGATTGGCCCAAGTGGTGAGCCGGCCGGCTCACCACTTAGCATGTTTGATTGACAGCTAGGCTGAATGAATGGGGGTTTGCTGCATAAAAGCAGGGCTTTGGGGACTGGAACTTCAGAAGTCGCCACAGGACCTAAGAATCCGAGGAGGGAGAAGCTGAGCCGACCTGCAACAACGACACCACCGGTGGAGCCCTGCTGCACCGTCTCACCACTTTTCCTGACGACAGAGGAGATCTCCAGTCCGGAGAGTCTTCTTCCTTTGACTGGTGGGGATAACCAGTTTTGCCTTCTTTTCACCTTCCTGGAGCATCTTGTGGCCGCCTTGCCAGTGCCAAGCACCCCGGCAACCGGAATACCACAGCTTACCACTACCGGGAAGAGAAGGGTAGTACCTTTTAACCGAAGAACTCCGCGGCTGGTTTCTTCCCTGGCAGTGCAATGACCTTCATCTTTCCTCCACGGCGAGACCTCCTCTTCCTCTGGACGAAACACCGACTTGCACCCGCTGCCAGGAACAACTGCCCCCGCTGGAGCTTCCTTCACACTTGAGGTACTGTGTCCCGCCTGGCTTCCCTTGCGACAGATCGTTCGGGTAACCGTAAAGCCTCGACTTTCTAACCTGGGCTGGCCTGGGACAACCTAGCTAACTTTGTCTGACTTTAATTTCATCCTTTTTGTGCAAACTATCTACAAGACTCTTTGGGCATAAGCCCACTGTGTGAACCTGGACCCCTTCTGCTTGCTCTCTCCAAGAGCTGGGCCTTGCAATTGACTTCCTTGCTCTCCAGTAGAACTCTGCCTACCCTGCCTTACTGTGGTTCTTTTAAAAGTATTGAAACTTGTGTGCTTCCCTAACTCTGCCTTTTTCCCTCCCTTTTTTTATGACTTATTAGAGTGCCATCTTATGTTAAGCGCTCACCTCTGTCTGAAAATAAGTGGTGTTTCTCACTAAGACTTGTCTAATAAGTAATTAGGGTTGTATGTATATATAATAGTGACTGTGTGCTGAATTTACTTATCTCTTTTGTGCTAGTGTAATTTACAAGTGTGTCTTTAAATAGATAATTATATACTTTTACACCAAAGCTCTGGTCAGTGTTTGCTTGTGCTACTGTATCTCTGTACCTATTGTGTATACTCTATATACTGCCTAACTCTTCTTGAGGGAAGTCTGACTGCTCGGCCACAGCTACCAAGTGAACCTATGTGGTACAGACTGCTACCAAGTGGGTTTACTGCCAAACACCTGTAATCTTAAATCTTTTGCAGTGGTCCCTAAGGGAACTGCACAGGTTTCTGCCTAACAGTCGACTGCTTGTGGAATGTCTCCTTCCTGCCAAATTTCAGCCTCCCAGCTTCAAGGAATCCTGTCCTGGAAGGACTTCTGCAACCATGACTGGAATGACGCCATCCATATGTGTGGTGTGGCTGTCGCTGGAACTCTTTCCTCCATCCTGAAGAGGGCTCCACCGGTGAATCTTGCATTACTCTATTACCAAGGGTTGCACTCTGCTCCTGGAGCCGACGAGAAGAATCCTTGCACCAACAGCTCCGGGGCACCTCTCACTGGGACAGATGGCAGGAAATCCAAGCTCCCAGCGAACCCGCTCCCTTGTCGACTCGCCAAGTCATCTGGGAAAATGGTAGTTAGGGGCGAAAAGAAAATGCAAAGCATGTGTCTCACTCATGTGCTCCATAGGATAAGATTGAAAACAAGTCTTTGTATCTTCTGTGGCAGGTCAGAAGAAGGACACAGACTCAGATTAGGCATTCTGCTCATGACTTTATTAAAGGATAGTTCCGGGACTTTTTTTTTTATTGTCCCTACGGTTCGGCCATGTGTTTTTAAGCATAAATCGGTAGATCGTAGAAAACTTTCCTATGGACCTTACCCGACTTTTCGTCCATTAACGCACTCGAAATCAGCCGCCATTTTCTGATAATCCTATCATTTCCCCCCATCGACCTGGCTCACCTGCTTTTGCGGCAATAAATCAAATCCCCCGCCCCTGAAACAGACTTTATCAAAACATTCATATTCCCCGCCTCTATCCGTGACGTGACTGTGCTGCGTAGGCAAACGCGCCCAGGCGTCTTCTACGCGACTCCACACAGAACCCGGAAATCAACACAGATCAGCTCACAACACAGCGCGCCACAATTGGGAATATGAAACTGTACTTTTAAATCAAACCGCAAGATTGTAAATTTGGTAAAGTACATTTATTTGACATCAAATGTTTTGAGAATATTCAGCGATTTTCATTTTTATTTGCTCACGTTCCAAAAAGTTCGTTTTGAGGCACGCGATGTTCCTTTGCTGTACACAGGGTCTTAGATCATCTCACAATACAGCGCCACAATTCGGAATATGAAACTGTGGTTTAAAAGCAAACGGCAAGATTGTACATTTGGCAAAGTACATTTATTGGACATCAAATGTTTAGAGAATATTCAGCGATTTGCATTTTTCTTTGCTCTCGATCCAAAATAGTTCGTCTTGAGGCAAGCGATGTTCGTGTGCAGTACACAGGGTGTTGGTTTACGATAAAATAAGCTCTTCGGTCGCACTGATAATCGCATGGCTGTTCCAACAACGAGGCACTAGGCCACCACAACGGTATGTATGTTGCATCTAGCCATTAGTACCGCGTAAGGGCATACTTGTACTTGGGGATCGTCCCATAAAATGGTCAGGGTGGTAACGTTGTTCACGCGGAGAAGCAACTGGCGGTTGTAAAAGCCATCCGCCGGTGTCTGGTACTCGTGACACAGACAATAATGAAGGATGTACCTGTTTTAAAAACATAAAAAATGAAATTAGTCTCACCATCAGATCTTTATTAAAATTATTCATTTTATATATTAGGTCGGGAAATTATTTCATAGCTAGGACAGTGCAACTGGGTATTATACGTCATTTCCAGTAACCCACCCCCTCTCCTCCGCCTTTTTCAGAGCCGCCTGAGCGCCAGTGGACCACTTCGTCACTGATATGATATAATATGGCATTTGCAATGTGCCTATACACAAGTGTTTCAAGGCGTGGCGAGGCAGGGAGGGGGGGGACAAGGAGAAGACAGACAACGATCCTACTAGGCCAGGTGTCATTCAGATCGCGCAAGTGCAGGGGTAGGGGGAAGGTAAAAGTGCAAGGGGAAGGGGAGGGGTGAAGTGGAGTACAAGGTAAGTAGCATAAAATAATAAATACATAGGGCCAGCTGGTGGCGAGTGCAAGGTAAGTGCAGAACAAGTGCTGGGAAGGGGGGGCTGTAGGATACTGAGACAGTCCCCCAGTGCAGGGGTTGACAGGGAGGCAGTGCAGGTGGAGAGTGGAAGGGCCCAGGACCGAGGTCGCAGACAGTGGACCAGTTGTAGCAGGGGAGAGGGAGAGAGAAAGCAGAAGCAAAGAGGAAGGTTTTGAGGTGCTTCCGTAAAAGGAGATGGTTCTCCTCAAGATAGTGCGCGGTACAAAACAATATGCCACATAGAACGAACAAGTACAACTTAACCCGTCTTTAAAGCTACTGTATAGTAACTAAATTGCGGTATAAACTCATCTAAAGAGTTACTTACATTATATTTGCATTTTCCATTGTGTCTGTGCGTAGGGCAGCCCCGAAATGCCACTCCTTCTATGCCGACGTTATTTCTTCTAATGAACGAACATTAAATGGCTATCGTTTCTGAAATTTTATTCATTATCGTTTCTTACGTTATTGCACCACACCCCCAAAAAGAAGTCTTTCGGGATGGTCCCGGCCTGTCAAGGTCAAATAACAATAGAACCTTATACTGAGTCGTGGGCCATTCCGGCACCCGAGCAAAAAATCAAAGCAGCTGACCTTCACTTTGAACGAGCACACATTCCTAGTTAGCTACATTCAGTGTAAGGCCATCTCACAGGACTTGAAATCTACACTCCATCTTTGCATTTTGTCTGCGTGCTTTGCAGCCCCAGAGAACCATAAATACGGAGACATTCTATATTTTTTGAAAAATGATTTATATTACTGTTTGGTTTAATTTAATGCGCAAATGAACAAGGTTGGATAGACACATTGCATGTACACTGAGCAATCACTTTTATTTACACAATACATAGCTACACATATTCAATGGGCCTGCGACATGAGGAGACTCGAGAGCAAAGTCACAGGTGACACCCTGGTGGTTCGGACTACTGCACGGTGAAGGGAGGGGCAAGGGTGGAGAGACACATTGCATGTACACTGAGCAATCACTTTTATTTACACATTACATAGATACACATATTCAATGGGCCTGCGACATGAGGAGACTCCAGAGCAAAGTCACAGGTGACACACGGGTGGTTCGCACTACTGCACGGTGAAGGGAGGGGCAAGGGTGGAGAGACACATTGCATGTACACTGAGCAATCACTTTTATTTACACATTACATAGATACACATATTCAATGGGCCTGCGACATGAGGAGACTCCAGAGCAAAGTCACAGGTGACACACGGGTGGTTCGCACTACTGCACGGTGAAGGGAGGGGCAAGGGTGGAGAGACACATTGCATGTACACTGAGCAATCACTTTTATTTACACATTACATAGATACACATATTCAATGGGCCTGCGACATGAGGAGACTCCAGAGCAAAGTCACAGGTGACACACGGGTGGTTCGCACTACTGCACGGTGAAGGGAGGGGCAAGGGTGGAGAGACACATTGCATGTACACTGAGCAATCACTTTTATTTACACATTACATAGATACACATATTCAATGGGCCTGCGACATGAGGAGACTCCAGAGCAAAGTCACAGGTGACACACGGGTGGTTCGCACTACTGCACGGTGAAGGGAGGGGCAAGGGTGGAGAGACACATTGCATGTACACTGAGCAATCACTTTTATTTACACATTACATAGATACACATATTCAATGGGCCTGCAACATGAGGAGACTCGAGAGAACAGACAATCAATTACAATCATTTAAACCGTGATGTGTATTTCTCAATGAGCTCTGCTTTAGGTGGACATGGAACAGAGGCAATGTTGGGTGGCAATGCAGTTGTCCCCTGCACAGGTTCGTCCACAACTCCATGTATGTGCCTATCTAGGACATCAACAATAAGTCTCTGAATAAACTCATATTGCATATCCTCAAACACTGGTTTGATCACCCATTGTTTACTTCTTTTAGTGAAGGCCTTATTGTAGCGAAGCGTCCCTAAAGTTCCGGTCGTCCTACTTTGACGGCCAACATTATGGTTATGTGCCAAGACCGCTAGAAGAGTCCGATTTATCATGCCCTCCATGCCAAAATGCAATCGTTTTGGCCTGTACTTTAGGCACATATTGTGGAACACCTCCAAATCTCCTGTGTGGCAGAATTCCGTGAGTCCCCTCAAATCTCTTGTTATAATATTATCAAATACAATCTTTTCAATGGCTTTGTGAGTGGGTGATGAAGGAATCAACCACTTCTTCTTCCGTGCCTCCTCTGTGGACAAATGGCCATGTTCACAATTGTGGAAATGTTGGTTTGTGGTCCAGCGGTGAACGTTGCTACAGTGTAGCATTACTGACCGCCATTTTTCCAGTAGAATTTCCAACGACCCTCCACATGTTTTTGAGCTCCACCAAAGATGGTTGCTGATTGACTTGGACCACTGTGAAATACCTTGCATATCTTTTTTTTTTACCTGCAGCCGACATTTTTTTATTGATTGTTTTTGCAAGATGCCAAACGTCAAATTGGTGATTTATATTTTTGTACTCTTCTCTCATTGTCTTGGCAATTGAAACGTGTCTGTCCGTGGCTATCAGGTCGATCACCATTCCCCGCGATTGTAGTTCTTGCAATGATGCTACAAAGCCAACTTTCTCCATGGCCACTGAGGATGTGCTTTGTGACACCTGCACGACCACCGAACTCACAATTTTCTTACTTTCCATGTCCTGAAAGTGGTAGGTGCAGTACTTGGCTGAAAATCCTGGGCTGTCGCACTGTCCATCACCGGCTAGCCTGAACCGTTTGCCCGCGAATGTACTATCAATAGACATTTTTTCCATTCTCCAAGCTTCGCTAATGGCTGGAAATAGATAATCGGTTTGGTATTTGTAGAACTGAGTTTTCGCAATGAAATGGATTCCCACAAACTGAAAGAAAGACTCTAACTTTTTAAAACTTGAACCACTAAAAAGTGCAGCCGCTGCACAAAGTAGATTGCCTGCTGGCAGTTGCCCCAGCATGGGTTGTGCAGACCATGAGAAAGGATGATATTTTGTACAGGTGGCATGTATTTTAAGGTTAGTGCCTCGAATTGCACGAGTCACATTAATCAATGGCTCCCCACATACTTCCCCACCAACCGAATGCCCACATTTCATCCGAATAATAATATCAATCAAACAACTATTGAATACAATGAATTTGGCCTCTTTCCTTATACTGTCACTCTGCATCCCAGCTGGTTCGGCCTGTAACGTTGAGGACATGTCACTCACATGAAAGGTAGAATCTCTGATATCGTCTTCCGCTATGTTCAGTGATATTGATGGTGTTTCATTGTCGTCCACTTCATTCTCTTCCATTGCAACATCTGTTCCTTCTCCGGCGATGGGTGAATAAAACAATTTCTTCAACTTTCTCGCGGTCTTAGTTTTTGCGGGTGTGGATTCTGTAAATTGATCTCCGACTGCATCCGAACTACCAGGAGGACATTCACTATCAATGGCTGGTGGTGGTATAGCTCCGTTGTCAATCACTTCATATTCTTCCCATTGGCACGATGCATCTCCAGTCTCAAGTCCCTGCCAAAAGGTTTGACAAGCAACATCTCTCGTTCGCTACACTGTCTGTGTAGATCTAGTTCGTACACCCACTCGCAACTAGAGGACAGATTGGAAAAGGGATGTTCAGTTTAAACACAACTTACAGTATTGAACTATTAACAGTGAAAAACAACATAATATAGTGACCAGGACACTAACCTTCTTTTGCTTTCTTTTCTTTGAAACTTTCTTGCCTCGAACTTCAACATCAGGATGCTGTTGCTCCGACTCGTGTGTGCATGTCTCCACTTCCTCTTGCGCTGCAACGACTATATTTTCATGATAAGCACATCCATCACGCATTGACGCTCCATCGACTCCCTGAAACATAGAACTTTCATTAGTATGTATAATAATATTGAAAACACAAAATGTACTTGGGGACCAATACCCACGTACATCTCAATAGCATAACACGACTGAACGCTTTGTGTAGAACATTCAAACGACAATTATTCACGCATAGTTGATCTAGTTAGATGGAACTGTCAAGATCCATACCTCGGGCTCCTCATAGACTTCCATTGATGATATTATTGAAGATGATGCTTCAGTAACTCCCTGAAACACAGTAATTGCATTAGTATGGTTTTCTATTTTGTTAAAAAGAACATAAACTTTGTGCAGGCGTCAACGGCTCATCTAAATAGACCAGTTGTCTAAAATAAATAATGGATATGTAAATATGATTCGATTTGCTCGATCGTATGAAGTTTCACCACCCAGAGATCTGCATCAACTACTAGGGGTGATGTTCTTGTAGAAGAAGCTCCGTCATCTCCCTGAAACATAGTACTTGCGTTAATAAAGAAGGAAGTATAGCGGATGTAATCACGTCATATGATTTCGCTTGATCGAACTGTCAGTATCCATACCTCGAAATGCATAAGAACATCAAGGGACGATGTAACTGCGGTGCACACTTCTGCAACTTTGCGCCGACCCGTAACTGCATGCTCCCCCTTCTTCTTGGACTAATGCTCCATCGACTCCCTGAAACATAGGACTTTCATTAGTAATGAACACAATATTGAAAAAAGAAGACACATAGGAGGGCGACGACAGAAGGACATATCAATGGCTAAAAACGAAAGAAACATTGTGTGTAACAATCACGCTACAAGAATGCAAGATCTGATGATCTCCATCGATGGAACTGTCCGGAAACGTACCTCGAGCATCTGAGTGACATCAACGGTTGTCGTCAATACGTTGGACTCCTCAGCATCTCCCTGAAAGACAGTACTTGCATTATTTTGGATAACAATAATTATAACTGAAAACAAAGACTAGAGGACGAGTACAAGGGTGTACCATTAGGTAAAATAATTACACGATAAATTAAAACTATTGATTTACATGCCTAAAACAAGTCAGTGGCAGAATAGCCAAGTAAGATTACCCGATAGGCTCTTGAAGTGGCTGATGACTGCAATAACGACACGGATGGAGAATCTTCCGCCTTCATATTGAGTGGATACATAAATGGGGAAATTATTGTTAGCTAATGCTACACACTACCGCAAGGCCGAGAGATAAATACGTAAACTTGACTCACCAGTGGAGGGATGTGGACGAATAGAGTGGGAATAGCGGTTGAGAGCAATTTTCGCCTCGCTCGCGGTGTGTTCTTCTTTATTAGCAATGATGTGGAGTACATGTCTGAGCTAAAGTGCCTGCTGCAGATGCGGTATCGATCACCCCTCTTGTCCGCAAAGACTTCTAGGACTCTACTTTCAAGCTCAGACGGTGGATATCCGCAATATCGGACCCATTCTCTTATCTGATCTATTGTCTTAGGTAAAACATGCATTATAGTACCTTCAGATTTATTATGGGTCTTCGAAGGGCAACCGCCAATGGAACAGGCAGGCATTGTGGAAAGTTCTGAAAAGTAAAGATCAACAATTCTCTATGAATACCAATGTGTTAAAAAATTAAATGACACATAAAAGGTTCAATGCAAGGTATGTTTTGGTTCTTGGAACTATACACGTTATTCACATGCGGATAAGTATTTGAATAACTTTAAAAAAATAGAAAAATAATTTGACTAAACTCAGAACATGTGACTAGTTCCTTGCATGTACTGTCTTGAACGAAAAGAAATTGGACGCAAAATGATTATGGTACATGGCCTTACCTTGACGAACAAACAGTTAGATGCAGGGATCAGAGTAGTTTCTTGTCGTAGAACAGGGAGCAGTTCACAGGTTGCAAACTGACGAGTTTCCTCGAAGTGGTCACGGAAGTTCACAGAGACGAAGAGCAGATAACCAGCACCTTCACGGGTTGACTAGCAAAGTGCAAAGAAGTTCTCATTAGAAATATGAAGTGGGTTATAAAGAATTCGAAACAGGGGTGTGTTTGTGAATGAATGACGTGTATATGTCGTGGCATTATGCGGTTTGCAGGGGGCCGTCCAGCGTGAGGGGGGATGCTTGGCAGGAGACACGGGGTCTGGAGGTAGACATGGGAACAACAACCCATGCTCTATAGACCACTTTGAAGTGTACATGGTCTTTGGCACCTCTTGGCCTTTATCGCTCCCTGACAGCTCCACTTGGCAGAACAAGTACCCCGGTGCGAACTGCCTTTGATAGGGCGGGGGGTGGATTGGGGCGGTGGTCGTGCAGACATGACACAGGAAGACTCGTGAATGGAGACACACTTATGTGGATTGCAGGGGGCCGTCCAGCGTGAGGGGGGATGCTTGGCAGGAGACACGGGGTCTGGAGGTAGACATGGGAACAGCAACCCATGCTCTATAGACCACTTTGAAGTGTACATGGTCTTTGGCACCTCTTGGCCTTTATCGCTCCCTGACAGCTCCACTTGGCAGAACAAGTACCCCGGTGCGAACTGCCTTTGATAGGGTGGGGGGTGGATTGGGGCGGTGGTCGTGCAGACAAGACTCGTTTGCCGCAGGGCCTCACCAAGGAGAGGCCATCTAACTGCATGTAAGAGGCAGGCTGCAGGATCTAGTACATGGAAGGCAGGGGGGTGAGTTTATAAATACCTCACCCTCCCAGGAGAATATATGGGTGCAGTTCACCCTGGAGACCCTGGATGCCTAGGCAGTTAGTCAGCTGCAGGCTGGCCTGTGGTGGCAAGGCGGCACGGGCCAGAGGGGGTCATCTCTGTACCCGGTGCCCAAAAGGATGATTTATTATGATCAACCATATTGATTATTTACCTATAACCATGTTTTGTATCAATAAAATCCAACGGCCTTTTATTGCCAACGCTTGAACAAAGTGGTGTGGTAAGTATTTTTGGGGGAGGAGGCAAGGCCGGGAGGCTTGATGCCAACCCGCAAAATAACATATGTATGTCTGCTGCATATGGGTTCAACGGTTATGTGGATTGAAGGTGGGCGGCCAGCGTGAGGGAGGATGCTGGCCGGAGACATGTGGTGTGACAAGGCACAGGAAGACTATTCAATGGAGACACACTAGATTCATTTAAAAAAATCAAAACAACCATTGTTAAAATATATGTTGGGTTTTATTTTAGATCTTAATTTCAATTGAACATAAATAATAAACATTACACATTGTAAAGTTCCGGTTGCAGCACATCCAGGGAAAATCCGCGGTATTGTCCACTTTCGCTGGGGAAATGTTGTCTAATGGCAAGTACCGCACAGGCAGGTATTACTCTCCGAACGCGGTGTCCGAGCCTCCCGTGAAGCCACCAAGTGAAGCAACGATAGGCCACCAGCCTGTACCACCTGTGAAAATGAAAGATGCAAACTGTATTAAAATGACAATACTTTCTTATCACTGTCGATTCAGGTAAAAAATGTCATTCTGCTTTGAAAAAAATTCTATCTAGAAAATGCACAACATGGAACCAATTTACATGCATTCGAATGATATGTAGATGTAATTTTATATGTGGGAGACGACCATGAAATAGTAGTGGCATCACTGACATCACAACCAGAGTATACTTACTCGTTACTCGGATTACGCGGACGAACAGTGCCGCGAAGTTCGTGCATAAGCACCATCATCATCCTCAACACGGTCCGTGAGAGGCAGGCTTCCCTGAACTCTGGCAGCTCGGTGATGCATTGCGGACTTGGCTCGCCTTCCGAAATGTAGGCGAAGCACCCGGAATTTTCACGGCAGCAGCAGTTCTCCTCCTCAGTTGGCATTAGCTCGCACCGATTGCACGTGCACCAGGTGGAGACGCCGTCCATGCGACATGGTCCAGGCTCTTCATCCGTTGACTGGTCCTCCCAACTGCCGTCCGAATCCCCATCGTTTTCGCGTGCTTGCCTTTCCAGTAGTTCTTCCTCGGTGTACTCGGGCTCGTACATATACGGCATTATTGTAGCCATTGTGTGGTAAAGAAAGTAAAATAATTTACAGAGATGGTACAGGTGTTCACAAGGCCTAGAAGCGGCGAAGGTAGCTGACCAGAGCACAGAAACGAGTCACAGAATACTCAAAGTAACACAGAGAGAATAATGGAATCGAAAATCTGCTGCTGTGTGTTGTGAAACGGTGTGTTTATACTTATTGAGGAAAGAGGCGTCCTGCCATTTCCATGGCGACACTTCATTAGCTGAGGCGCAGCGATTGTTGACACGAAACGTGCTTTGGCGTTGGGAAATGGGCGGTACGCGTCTGCTGATGTCAGGCTCAGGGGCGGGGGATTTGATTTAGTGCCGCAAAAGCAGGTGAGCCAGGGCGATGGGGGGAAATGATAGGATTATCAGAAAATGGCGGCTGATTTCGAGTGCGTTAATGGACGAAAAGTCGGGTAAGGTCCATAGGAAAGTTTTCTACGATCTACCGATTTATGCTTAAAAACACATGGCCGAACCGTAGGGACAATAAAAAAAAAAGTCCCGGAACTATCCTTTAAAGAACAGGATAAAGCCTGTCTTTCCCCATTCCATAAGGCTTCCCGACCTAACAAAACTAACTAGGGTGCTCGTCAGTCGTCGGTGAATGTCCAAAAATCAAGAACTATCCAAATCTAATTCATCTGGCCATAACACTCTTAAAGACTGGATAATGTCTCTCATCTCCCATGGTTTCCTGGCCTGCCTTTAAGTTACTCTTTAATACCGGATCTTCAAAAAGTTCTTAGTTATTATCAGTTCATACATTTCACTTAGTGAAGTTTTGGCTTTAGGTTTCTTTTCCTGATTTCCCTTATAATTGATCCTTCTTTCTCTTGGCAGCTTTTCCAGCAATTATTTTCCTTTCAGGGTTATTTCTTAACAGTTCATCTTACTCAGTTCTTTTATTCTCAACTTTGTGTTACCTTCACAAAGACTGTCTTGTTAGTTTCGAATGGGCTTTGCAAGATGATTCTAGCCCCCTTACCTCTGGAAGCACCAGTGGATCCTACAGTGCAGGCTTCTGGTCTCCTCAGGTATACATCTACCCATCACGCACCGGACCGCGGGGAGGGGGCTGACCCCGCTAGCACCTGTGTCCCAGGACCCAGATTACCCTTGGTCTGTGAAAAAGGGAGGGCCGTGGACGATGACGACGATTAACCCTCGACATCCATTAGGGCCTTGCATGACCGCCTTCAGGGCCTGGCAGAGTTCTTGCAAGCCGCCCAGGGGTCTGGTGTGCTAGCAAGGTATTGTCGAAGCGCACCACGATCCGGTCTGGCATCCCTCTCCAGAAGGATGATCTGCATGTGACGCGAAAGGTCTGGGAGAAGGCCAGGGCCAGCGTTGAGATGAACAAGAAATTGGACAGCAGGTTTAGGCTAACCGCTAGGGAGCCATTCCTCCTTGCCTTGCAGCCGCATTCCTCAATGGTGGCTGTGGCCTCCTTGTATTATAAGCCATTGTCTTCGTCATCTACCTCCACAGGAGCCACCTCCAGTTGTCTCTACAAGGACAGGGTCTCAGTCGGACAGGATCCCAATACCACCTCTCCTACTGCCCGATCTTCGCTGGTGGCTGGCAATGTTTCAGTGGGAGCCCCCTTCACCTGACTGGAGACGCCCCTATTTCGAGCTTGGGGGCTACTGTGAAGGGCTATGTGATTCATAGAGCATGGTCCAGGATGGAAGCCCTCCTGCATATAAATATGCTCATGCTCAGGGCAGTTGGCCTTGCCCTCATGCCGGTTCTGGTCAGGACGGACAATTCTACCAAATTGTTTTACCTGAACAAGCAGGGCTGCACCCGCCCCTGCCCCACCACCCCCCTTCTCTGCATGGAGGCGTTATCAAACTGGGAATGGGCCCTGATTGATGGGATTTGGATTTCAGCAGTCCACCTTCCATGGGACAGCAATGCAGAAGCGGACCAGATGTGCCGCTTGGGGTTCAACACCTATGAGTGGGAGTTGCACACAGACTTCTTGTTGCCCCTATTCCAGCGTTGGGGGTTACCGCAAACCCACTTTGTTTGCAGTAAATGGCAAATGTAAGTTTTACTGTGCATGCTTGACAATTGCACCAAATATGAAGTGTGCTTATGGTGACCTGCACCATTTTACAAAAAGCACTGGTAAATATTGTCACCAGTCTCTTTGGGGCAAGTGCATTTCTCTTAGGTCGAGTATGTAAACTAAGTAATTCGCCCTGCAGGTCTAGTGGGATTTTAAAGAATTTACAAGGCCTGGAGGCCCAATGTATCATCACTTCCTGGGACCTGAATTTGGTTCTAACTTTATTAATGTGGGAACCTTACTGCGTTTGGCTACTAACTGTGGCCAGTGGTCAAACATGGCCATGCCACGAGATTTTTCACTTGTCTTTTGGCCATCTTGTCTCATAGCCCTCTTCCTGGCCTGTGAGGCAAGGAAAATCTTTATATGGACTTTGAGGGCTCAGGAAAGCAGAGTGTTTTGGCAAGCTACTGGAGGGCTATGTGTGTTTGCTGCCTGGGAGTGGGCTGGGGCTGTCTTTTCCCAATCCACAAACGGGTGCCACTGTGTCTGAGTGGTATGCAGGAGTTTTGCCGCCAGTGGTCCTGATTGGACCACTGATGGTGTGTGTGGTGGGGTGGGTGGGGGGGGCAGATTTGTCATTGGCTAGTGGGATCTGCTGCTCTTACCTGGCATTTAAGATAAGAGGACCCCTGCACCCACTCTAGAGAGATCGTGGAAGAAACCGAAGAAGACTGTGGACTGTCGGAAGAAGGCTTGGCAACCAACTTCTGCTGCTGCTCTGATAGAGCCCTGTCCTGTGAAAGATCTCCAGCAGTCCTACGAAGGAGCTGCGACCTTCGAAGTGGAGCAAACATCCATTCTCAATGTCAGCTGGGAGTCCTACGAAAAAGACCCTTCGGAGGTGCCCCAGGACTGCCCTGTGGCTGACCCACTCTGAGTTTGGGCTACCACGCTGCAGATGTCACCATTCCAAATTGAGGCCTGGAACTTGGGGGAATCCTCAGTTTGTGCAACAAGACTTGCCTGTTCGAAATGTCGTGGTCCTAGCATCAAGGGGACTGAATACACGAGGTAAAGTCTGACCGCAGCGGGTGAATCTCTTTGTGTCGCTGTGCATCGGTGGACGTCGTCAGGAATGGCTAACCATTCCCGTCCTGAGAGGGGCCCTGCATCAAGTTTTGCTACATTGTTTCACTGAGTCCTTGCACAAGCATCAGACACCGATTGGAGGGCTTCTCGAATCTGCAAGCCCTGGGGATCAAGAGCTGAGGCTGACTGCGGGAAAAGCGACCCCAGACCTCCCTCAACCAACCAGCCAAGTCCTGCGAAGAATCTGAGTATGGGGGGCGAGTTGTAGCAATACTTACCTGACCCCTAAACTCCCTTTTAAAAGTTTGGTAACTTCTATAAGACTTTTCTAACATGTTGGCTTTGCCAATGCTTGTTCACACAAGCACTCCGAAAGTTTGGAACACGTTTACTAGTTAGATTAACTTGTCCCCTGAGACTTGGAACTGTTCACTGGACGCCCCCAGGCACCCTACCTTCATTTTTCCCAGCTTCAAAGAACTGTATGAAAGTTTGCTGAACTTTTGGGCAAAGGCCCCAGACAAGTTAGGATTTATTCTCTGTGGACGTGCAGTGCAAACACTAATACTAAGGTGCGTCGTAAGGACGGAATGGGACTGAGTGTCTTGTGTGGTTACAAGCCGGCAATCTATTCCGCATAGTTTTGCCTGCTTGACTCAGCACATCAGCGCTCCATTGGCACTCCTTGCAAGCCCACTGGGGCTGGAAATAAAATCTGCACAAACGCGCGTCAGCGTGCGCGTCGTGAGGATGGCGTGGGACTGAGTGTCCTGTGGTCTGCGGGCGACAGGTGTGAGGAATCTAACCTCAGAGGATGCTGAAGGTAAGCCTCTGATTTGCATACACCGCTTTTCTACTAAGCCTATGCTGCGTGCCTTAGTCTGCCAATATGGCCTCCGTAATACTGAGGCCAGAGCAAAGAAAAGGTGTAGAAGCCCGGATACAAGAGATATGCCCCAATATCATGTGTTTAACCCAAAAAAAGATGATGCCAGCAAAATAGTGTCATTACAGCGCGCTATTACTGGTTTCTTTGACTTTGTCCCTTCGACAATTGGTGAAAGTGAGCAATTGGCTACGTCAGCCATCAATCCCGAGCCGGACCTTTCACCATCAATAGACAACAATCAATCCCTCCTAAAGATGTGCATAGGACTGCAACGCACTTCTTGGGTGGAGGGAGGGGGGACTCTCCCCTCTGATCCTCAAACAGAGGACTTAACTGGTGTAAATCTGTCACTCACACCTGATCTCACCACGCTGATCACATCCACTGACTTCTCAGATGATTTGTCCGAGGACAGTTCGGTCGACAAAGAAAGTGAATTGAATGACTTAATAGTTCCTAGTGGCAGTGGACTGCCGGCATCTGAAATGGAGACCAAAGTGGTCGACTTTTGAATAGCCAAAATAGAAGCACTCTCAGCATTGATTGGAAATATCCTACATGAACAAGTGGATTTTAAACATATTCTTGCCAAAGTTGCGGACTTAATTCTGAGTAATACCTCCAAAATCGAACCATGTGGGCCGGAACAAAAGCTAAATTATGCAGACGAGTCAGCAAATATTATGCCAGGAAATCAGCCTGGTGCACAGCAACCTGGTCCAAATTGCAAGAATAAAGATACTCAAAGAAGAAATGCCGCCTTTAAAAACCTACGCTAAACACATACAGCTCCTGCCTCATCGACTGGCTGGGACTAACCGGCATTACATATTCCCGCTTCACAGCTTGCGCCCACTGTGGCCCAAGTAAAACCTTTCTGGGCAGCTACTGCTATACAAATAAACGAAAAAGTCCACAGAGCGGAGGCAAAAGACAAAACAGACTGAGCACAAAGCCCACCTCCCAGTATGGGAACCAGGAACATGGCTGCCAAAAAAGGAAAAAACACGCCACAAACTGAGCATGTTGTTGCCTCGCAGCAAACTGAGCAGATTGCTAGGCAGCTGACTACAACCACAGAATTGAAAACTGGATCTCAAATTTCAGAGGAATATGACTACAACGAAGCAGGCGCCTTGGGAAAATTGGCTTTTTAGTAAAAATGTATCCCACAAACATTACCCCGTTTCTAAATTGTTGGCATATTCTGGCTCTTTTTAACCAAATCAGCCAATTACGAATCATCACCACCGCCTCCTCCCCTTAGAGGCCGATATCATGCCCCACTAAGGCCTCCATTCAAGCTGAATGTGAATCATTCAGGCAGGAAATGCTTAAAGTATTAGAAAGCCAGAAACCCTCGAAGCAGGCAGGCTATGTTGCTTCTGAATCCGGTAAGGAAAGGGCTCGAGCCAAACCCTGCACACCCTCAAGCCCGCGTTGAAGGCCCGATTCCCATCGAGAGTCGTTGAGGCCTAAACACAGTGAGAAATCACTGAGGGATCCTTCGAGCCATAGGTCGAAACACAAGTCGAGGTCGTCGATGCCAGCAGCGCCATCGAAGCCTCTGGTGCCATCTTAATCTCCTGTGCCATAGACAGCGAAAACGACGACGGCTCCACAGGTATCCGGCTCAAAAGTTTTGAATCCTTTGATGCCTTTTCCTGAGATGCAGAAAACCTTTACTCCTTTACCAAGGAAGAATTTATTTCCCTATTTATGAGGACAATGACAATGAGCCGCCTGATGAGGATGTCTCGCCTATTGGTTTGCAGTATGGCACACCAAATTTCCCGGATAGTTTCATTTCGGAGGAATCCAGATTGAAATACCGACATGAAAATTTACAGACAGCCAGTGGAGTGGACACTTCGCCGGAATTGGCATTTGGAAAGCCTGAGTCAGATAAGCACGCAGATGCCTCTTACAGGCAGTTGATGACCAAGGTAGTGGATTATCTGCGATGGAGCAGACCTGCCCTCCCATTTGACCGGATGACCTTACAGATATCCTGGACAAAGGGATCCTACCTTACCCTACCCCTTCATAGTACTCTTCAGAAGAGAGCAAGTACCAATTGGGAAGCCCCGGAGTCAAGTCTGGCAGTAAATAAGAACCTGTCAAGGAAATACTGTCAGTCAATTAGTGACCCCAGCTAATGGTCTATACACCTACTCCAGAAAGTCTAGTGATGCAGGCAGCAACCGCTACCTCTAAACGTGCTGCTTATCTGACCATCCCACCGGATCGGGGTGATGAAAGGGTAGATGCCTGGTCGAGGAAAATCTTTTCTGCTGGGAGCATCGCTCTTAAATCAGCCAACTCCACATGGGCCTTGGAAAAGTTCACATACCCTCTATTGGACTGCATATTTATGGCAGCTGAGCATATTCCCGACGTGGAGGAAAGAGATGATTTCTTGGCCATTGTAAAGGATGGCAAGGAGGCAATGTGCGAGTCTATTCAGTTGGGTTTGGAGTCAGCAGAGCCATGGCGGCAAGCACCGTAATACGCAGATGTGTGGTTAAGGAAGTCTGGATTTGCTCCGGACGTGCAGTCTAGACTCCTTAAATGTTCCAATGTACAGCGCTTTGGTGCAAAGCGCTCTATAAATAAATAAATCAAATCAAATAAATCAAACGTGCCTTTTGACGGGTCTCCTCTTTTTGGCAGCAAGGCTGACGAAAGCCTTGAGAAGCTGCAGACCACGAAGGCGGCAGCCAAGTCTTTGGGTGCCGCTATTAGTCAGACTCAGCCTTTTCACTCCAGTGGAACATGTTGGAGGAGTAGATCCTTTCGCTACTACTCCTCAGTTGGACGAGCATAAGGAATGACCGGTCAAAGAGGCCAAAGAAGATTACCTCGTGGTAAACGAGGGAGAGGTGCATAGCCCGCCCAAGCAGCGGCATCTTTACCAACAGCCACCGCTTCAGCCGCCTCAAAACATCCGAGGTCTTGACTCAAGACACCCAAGTGGGGGGCAGACTGTCTCAGCATCTAAAAGAATGGCGAGACATTATTTTGGATGCTTGGGCACTACAAACCATAGCCCAAGGTTACTGGCGCCCCTTCATTCAGAGACCTCAGAACCATCCACTGGGGAGCCATTCTTAGAGGGTTCCAGATCTGTTACTTGTGCAGGAAATCTTGACCCTGCTAGAGAAAGGTGCTATAGAGCCAGTACCTCTAATGGAGAGGAACAAAGAATGGTATTCTCCATATTTCTTAATCCCCAAGAAGGACGGAGGACTGAAACCCATCTTGTACTTAAGATACTTGAAAAAGTTCCTCGGGAAGGACAAGTTCAAGATGTTCACACTTTCTCAGATCCTTCAGGCCCTCCAACTGGATTTGATGGTGTCATTCGACCTTCAGATGTTTTATTTTAGTAACTGAGGTTCGCCGTTGGTGTTTCTCATTATCGGTTTCAAGTTCTGCTGTTCAGGCTGACCTCCGTCCTGAGGGTATTCACCAAACTGATGGCGCGGGTGGCAGCAAGCCTCAGGAGAGGGGATATTCACGTCTACCCCTACCTGGATGATTGGCTGATCAGGGCGCGTTCTCACAAATAAGTCCTGGATCATCTCAATGTTGCCTGCCACTCTCTCCACAGACTGGGCTTCTCCCTCAATTACAAGAAGTCCCATATGATACCATCTCAAAAGCTCCAGTTCATCGGGGCTGTACTGATGCATCCTTGGGAAAGATCTCACCGCCCGCTGTGAGGGCACCAAATTTGAGTGCCCAGCGTCTCCCAGCCTTTGACTTTGAGTTTGCTCTGCCTCATGGCATCCTGTATTTTTCTGGTGCCAGAGGCTCGCATGAGAATGAGATCCCTTCAATGGGCTCTCAGGACACAATGGTCTCAGTTCTCGGGCAACATGTCAGACCTACTTCAGGTTCCAAGCAGGGTTGCACAGGATCTCCTGTGATGGACCTGCGGGGACAATATTCTGAAGGGAGAACCCTTTTGGCAACCATGGCCGGAGATCGCAGTAGTGATGGACGGTATTACCCAAATTGGTCATTTCTAATTGACCGTATGGTACAACGGGCCGAATCCGACGCTGCAGGGTGAAAACATGCACGGACGGTGAAAAAGTAAGTACTGGGTGGGTGTGTGGGGTTTTAATTAGTGCTGTTTTGGCCACGTCAAAATTGGCTTCAAAGCCGAATTGACCACAGTCAATTCCGCCACAAACAATTGTGCCACGGTCAAAACGTATACATCCGTGACGGACCCCTCATTTACGTGGTGGAGAGCCCACGCCAACGATCTGACAATCGGCGGTCGTTGGTCTCCATCAGAGACCAGACTACACATCAATCTTTTGGAGCAGAGAGCAATCAGTCTTGCGCTGAATGATTTTCTGCCTTCTGTACGGGAAAAGAATGTCCCGATAATATGACAGACAACCCAGTGGCCATGTACTACCTCAACAAGAGAGTAGGTGTAGGGTCACTACCACTGTGCAGAGAGGCAATGCATCTCTGGTTCTGGGCAATTCAAGAAGGAATCTCTCTATCAGCAATTCACAAAGCCGGAAAGAAGAACACAGCGGTGGACGCTCTGAGCAGGTAGAGCACAGTCTCCCACGAGTGGGAACTAGCTCAGGAAGTCCTTCAAAGATCTTCACCCTTTCGGGAACCCCTCAAGTGGATCTTTTTGTGACCAGTGTCTAGGGGAATTTCCCCCAAGAGGAGCTCTAGCAGACACGTTTGTGGTGGACTGGGAGTTTCTACTCCTGTATGAGTTTCCTCCAGTCCCTGTCATACCTCACATGATCAGGAGGTTGGACCTTCTCTTGTGAGGGGAGGGTCGGTTCTCCATCCAGAGGTCAAGACACTCAGCCTTAACGCATGGTTTCTGAGAGGCTAAGGCACAAGGATTGTGGGACCTCCCGGATGACGTAATGGAGATTTTGCTTTCAGCCAGAAGGCCTGCCACGAAGTCTTTGTACTGCTGCAGTTGGAACAAATTCTGCAGCTGGTGCAGGGACAAGAATGTGGACCCTTTGCTTTGCAAAACACCACAGGTATTCTCCTTTTTTGCTGTACTTTGCCAATCTGTGGATCCAGGTTGGTACCATTTAAAGGTTATTTGGCACCGCTTTTCATCTTCAAGCGCTTGTCTGAGGAAACTTCATATTTTAAGATACCTTTTGGTGATGCAATTTCTGAAGGGACTCACTAATGTGTTCCCTCCTCCTCCCTTTCAAGTTCTGGTTTGGGACCTTAATCTGGTGTTAAAATGTCTTGTGTGTGCACCATTTAAATCACTTCATTCATGTCCTTTAAGGCTACTAACGTTCAAGACCATCTTATTGGTAGCACTAACATCAGCCTGTAGAGTGAGTGAGTTGCAGGCACTATCCTCTTAGTCACTGTTTACAGTATTTCATAAAGACAAGGTCGTCCTGAGGGTCAAGCCTTCATTCCTACCTAGGGTCACTTCAGACTTTCATTTAGGACAAAAGAGTTTGTTCGCCACTTTCTACCCTCCACACCACCCTGGCAAGGAGGGAGGAGAGGTTGCCCAGGCTCGACCCAGGAAGTTACTGAGCTTCTTCATTTCAAGGTTGTGAAAACTTTGTCTGGATGACCAACTATTCAAAGGTTACACGGGTTCATAGACTGGTACAGGCTATTTCAAAACAGACCTTATCCAGATGGATTATTCTAGCTATTTGCGAATGCTACAGGTTGGCCAGCAAGGATCCCCCAGAGGGCTTGAGAGCCCATTCCACTGGGGGCATGGCTACTTCCTCTGCTCTGCAAAGAGGTGTTTCTATTAAAAACATTTGTGAGGCAGCCACTTGGTCTACAATACACGTTTTACTAAGCATTACTGCCTTGATTCTACCTTAAGTTGGGATGGAAGCTTTGGGAAAGCTGTCTGCCACTCTGTTCATAAAATTCTTACTCCCTCCACCAAACAAACACTGCTTTGGGAGTCTATCAAAGATGAGGAATACGTGGGAGGACACAATCCATAGAAAGAACAAATTACTTACCCATGGTAACGTTCTTTCGACTGGATGTTCCTCCCACGTATTCCTCATCGCCCCAACCTATCCCACAGTAGTATTGTCCATGTTATTGCAGCTTTTGCTCCTTCAGAGGCTAGTATGGTCAAATCTGTGTTGAAGCAGGTTGTTCTATTTGAGAATGACACAGAAAAACAGAACTGAAGCCAACAAGGGCTGTGTGTGCTATATATACCGTCGATTACCTCATCCTTGTGAACGGAGGCTAGCACGGGGGCAACGTGCTGGTCTTGAAGCAAGACCATGCAGAGCAACAGAGGTTTGAATCCTGGATCTGCGCTTAGAAAGCAAACTGGGGTATTAAGCGCGTTAAAAAAAGAAAATCCTCGAGACGGAGGACCTTGAGCGACATAGAGTTGACTGCATCAACGCACAGCGCCCTCTGCTGAAAAAAATATTCTGAAGCAGCTGAAGTTGGATATTGGATATATCAAAGATGAGGAATACGTGGGAAGAACATCCAGCTGAAAGAAGGTTACATGGGGTAAGTAGTTCATCTTCCTCCTATGATAAGCCTGACTGCTCTGCCACACTACCAAGGTCCTGAGCTAGTACAGACTGTTACTAAGAGTTGGGGATCTACAAACCACTGTGATAGCTTACTAAAGTCTTACTGTCAGTAGGACTTAAATGAAACTCCCTTTACGGTTCCAAAATCTCTTGACCCCAGACGTTTTTATACTACAAGAAACTTGGCTCACCACATACATCTTTCTGTGTTGATGGTTATACACTATTGCATAATACTCTTACGTCCCGTCCCCTTTCCTCCATACTGCATGGACGTCCGTTCCAAGGGACGGGAGATGGAACCTTTTTGACCACAAAACAACCTTCTTCCGCTTTAAATTTAGAGGCACCCGGGGGTGCAGCCCAGGAAGCATGCGCTGCCCTGACTCCGCCCTCCGGCGCCACACCACAGTCCCCTTTTCCGCATCGACGGGAACGGGCCAAATTCACCAGCACACCTGGGTTTGGCTTCGGCCATGTAATTCCACACACAGATACTTCTTTGTCTTTTTTTTTGTTTTTTTTTATCATTCAGGTACTCGGTCCTCAGGCGTCGTGCTCCTCCCCGGCGCATGTCGACTTCCACAGGGTTCAGCAGGTGTCCATCCTGCAACAGGCTCTTCCCAACTTCAACGCCCTCTGCCTAGGTTACACCACAGTTGGCAAGCTTGTACAGCGTGTGGCTCGCTGTCCTCGAAAGCGCTGAAGAACAGAGTAGTCAGGTTGAAGGAGCTCTTCCAGAAGTCTCCTCCAGAGGACCTCAAGAACTTTGTGAAACATTGAGCCAAGCCCAAGGTAGGGCCGCTATTCTCCATCGCACCCCGCAAAGGAGACTCCTGCCCAAGGACTCTCCCGCACGGGAAGGACTGGTCAGGTCCTTGTACCAACACGTGCACCGAGGCTGCTGCAGCTACCGGCCTTCGGGCCGAGGGATCCTTGGATCCTCCCGCTGATAGTGTTGAGGGACCAGAGGGTTCTTGTACCGGATTATCATCTGAGGAGCTCCGCCCTTGTACCGGCAAGATGGCCGAGGGGCTATGCCCTAGTACCCGGCAATACGTCCGAGGGGGTGCCTAAACACAGCTCTACTGGCCCCCAGGTCGAGGGTATCGCACCTACCAGGCCTAGGGCCGAGGAGCAGGGTAGGCCTCGTGATCCACACACAAGAGTCTTGGAGGAGGCCGGGCCCAGCGAGCTGTGCAACACGTCGTAGGCAGCTCGACAAGATGGCCGCCGTGCCAGACTGAGGCACCCATCCGATGCTATTGCAGGAATTCGGTGAAGAACGAGTGTCAAGGTGGGACTGGCCTCAACCAGGTCTGTGGCCTACAGCCTATCCCTCTTATGCGCAGGGCAGCTTCCCACTGAGTCCATATGGGCAGGTACCCAGCGGCTGCAGCAGCTTCCGGCTACCCCGTCGGCACCCCCTGCCACCTCTTTGGCCAGTGAAGAGGGGTTTTTTTCGAGAGGTTCCTCGGACTCATGAAGTCACCTAGATTGGGGTTATTCCTCAAGGACGCCATCAGGGAGGTCCTCCCGACTATGCTAGCGACACAACAAGTGCCTCTGGCTCCCCAGCCGCCTCCTCAGGCGGCTCTGTACCAGCCTCCCCCGCCTCCTCAGCCTCCGGACACAGTCCCTGTACCCCAGCCTCTGGCACCAACTACTCCTCCACCTCCGCAGGATGCTCCTGATCCACAGGATACGGATGAGGAGGAGGATCCTGATACCCATCCTCAGCCAGGGCCTTCCACGAACGTCTTGCTGGGCTGGCAGAGTATCTGGGTCTACCCCAACCTGAGGTTGAGCAGTCGGCAGAGGGGGTTCTGGCTGAAGTACTCACACAACGCCCCTCTGCCAAAACGTGGATTCCACTGCAAGCCAATGTAGTCTTCCTGACCAATAAGGGTTGGCTCAAGCCCCACTCGGCCCAGCCAGTCAATCGACACCTAGACGCCAAGTACAGGCAGATGGAGGGGGATACACTCTTGCTCTCAGCCCATCCTCAGCCACACTTCTCTGTGATCGCTGCGGCATCAGTATACTCAAGCCTCAGTCCTCATCCTCCCCCTCTACGCTGCTAGACAAGGAGGAGGAGATCTTGGAGGCGTATGAAAAAAACTCTATTCCAACGCGTCCTTACATCTTTGTCAGGCCAACACCGAAGCCATGCTGGTGGCCGCTAACCGAAGGTTATGGCGGGAAATTGCAGACTTCCTCCCGGAACTCCATACGCAGAGCCAATCACGTTTTAAGGCGGGGCTCGCTGAGGCCAAGCTGGTGGTGCACAACCTCACTGTGGCCCATATTGGCACCTCTGGCCGTACCATCTGTATCGCCACGGACATGAGAAGGACAGCTTGGCTCTGGGTGACGAAATTCAACCCAGATGTCCAGGAGCGCATATTAGATCTAGCGTTCGAAGGAAGGGGGTGGGGGGGAGTCTTCCACTCCACCACAGATGAAGAGCTGGACAAGAAGAAAAGCAGCTCACAAACGGCCAAGTCTTTATTGATCTTGACAAAGACCATACCCAAGTCGTACACCCAGTCCCAGCAGCGCTCTGACAGGGGGTGGACGTATGGAGGGTTCTGCGGCTTCCAGGAACGGAGATCCAGGCATCCGGACCACTTGCTGTCTCAGAACCGGCGCAAACAACAAAACAGGGGAGGGGATAAGGGCTTTTTCCAGTCCCCCTCCTCCGCAACAGCCTCTGATGGACAAAGCATGACAGGCCCCTTCGGGTCCACTTGTCTCCAGTGGGGGGCAGGCTTGCTCTCCACGCATATTTCTGGTGCCAGAATTTCACAGACCCCTGGATCCTCTCAGTAGTATCCATGGGGTCCCGCCTCCCTTTCCCAGCCTCTCCTCCCCTCCACAGGTTGGGACAGCAACTCTTTTGGCAGAGATCCGGTCGCTCGTAGAGAGCCAGGCAGCGAAGGAAGTCCCAGCCTCCCAGCGAGGCTTGGGCTTTTACTCCAGGATTTTCACCATTCAGAAGAACCAGGCGGGCCTGAGAGTTGTGCTGGACCTTTCCACCCTCAACCTCTCCTTACCCCTACAAAAATTCAAGATGGTTACGCCAGCTTTTATAGCGGAGACATTATACAATGGAGACTGGATGTGCTCCCTGGATCTGAAGGACGCATACCTACACGTCCCGATTTGGCAGCCCCATCGTTCTTTCCTATGGTTAAGGATCATGGGCTACCTTTTTCAATACAAGGTCCTTCCTTTTGGCCTCAACCCGTCCCCCAGGGTCTTTACCAGGCTAATGAATACGGTGGCTGCCCTCCTGAGAGCGCAGGGCCTCCACATCTATCCATACCTCGACGACTGCCTTGTCAGGGCTACATCTCCGGAAGCGGTTCACCACTCTTCCCATGCCCTTATGAACACACTGCACGATCTGAGCTTCTCGCTCAATCTCAAGAAGTTGCAGCTGCAGCCCACGCAGACTCGGACATTCTTAGTCCTCATCTAGGACACATGCTCCGAGAAGGTATTTCCGTCGGAGGACAAGATCTCGGCCATCAAGAGGGCCACCGACCACTTCCTCAGCAGAGACGTCGCCTCTGCTTGGTGGTACCAGCATCTCCTGGCGGCGGTCCTATTGGCTGTCCCACAGACAAGACTAAGGATGAGGAGATTCAGCTGCACTTCGCGACATCATGGAACCAGGAGCGGGGCTCTCAATCCGAGATGAACGTTCCTCCATCTCTCCACCCGGACCTAACATGGTGGTCCAGGAACTGCAACCTACGGACGGGCAAGCCCTTTCGGCTGCCCTCCCCTCAGGCCACGATTACCACAGACTCCTCACTCGAGGGCTGGGGAGCCACCCTGGACGATCTCTCGTTCCACAGCACCTGGACTCGACAGGAGCAGGAATACCACATCAATTGGTTAGAGCTGAACGCCATCTGGCTACCGCTTAGATCATTCCTACCACTTCTCAGGGGCAAGGTTGTCCTCATCCAGACAGACAACTCGACCAGCATGTACTACGTCAACGAGCAGGGAGGCACCAGATCCCCCTCCTTTGTGCAGACTGGCAATCAGCATGTGGCAGTGGGCCTTGGAGAACAACCTCTACCTCACGGCAGTCCACCTCCCGGGGGAAGCCAACCTGGAGGCGGACAGGCTCAGCAGGTTGAGAGCAGACAATTACGAGTGGCAGCTAAACAACCTCTTCATTCAGGAAATCTTCAGCAGGTGGGGTCATCCCCAGGTGTATTTCTTTGCCACCTGCCACAACAGGAAGTGCCCTCAGTTTGCCTCCTGGCAGTGTCAGTGCCCCGGCTCCCTGGGCGACGCATTTCGGCTTCAGTGGGACGGCATGAAGGCATACGCTTTCCCACTCACTCTCACACAAGATCAAGACGTCTCACCAACTCAGCATCATTCTAATAGCTCTATGGTGGCCGGCCAGGCCATGGTTTTCGGAGCTGCTCAGCCTCTCGGAGGTACCTCCGATTCACCTCCCGACGGGCCCAGCACATCTTGTGGCGCAGCAGGGGGGGGGCAGGGTCATCCATCCCGCGTCACAGAAACTAGCCCTCACATTGTGGTACCCGAGCAGGTAACGCTGCGGCACCTCAGCCTCTCAAAGGCCAATCTGGTAATCATACAGGGTCGCAAGGAGCAAGGCTACCAGGTACCAGTATAAGAGCAAATGGACCAGATTCTGCCACTAGGCAGACTCCAAGGAAATCGACCACCTGGCATGTACTTTGGACAACGTGCTCTCCTTCTCTCGCACCTCGCCCACTCTGGGGTGCAGGTGGACACTTGCCGTACATACCTCTGAGCCATCAGGGCTTACAGGAACTCGGAGGAGGGCATCTTCTCCTCCAATCCTATCGTCAAGAAACATTTGACAGGGCTCGCAAGGCTCTACCCGCCCGTCAAGAGGCTGCACCCTGTGTGGGACCTCAACATAGTCTTGGGCGCCCTGGCGCACAAACCGTTTGAACCAGTGGCGTCTGCTGACATCAGGCTGGTCACCATCAAGACGGCCTTATTAGTCGGCCTCACCTCGATGCGTACAGTCAGTGAAATTCAGGCACTGGTCACCTCTGAGCCATATACTACCTTTCATAGGGACAAAGTAGTCCTGCAGACGCACCTAGCATTTCTGCCCAAGGTGCCGTCTGCTTTCCACTTGAACGAGGAAATAGTCCTTCCTATGTTTTTTGCCGATCCCAATGATGAAGCACAGAGAGTGCTGCACTGCTTGGATGTCAGGCGTGCCCTGAAATTTTACTTGGGACAGGACCAAGGGCTTCCGCAAATCGGATGCCCCGTTTGTCACTTTTGGAGGCTCAAGACCGGGCTATCAGGCCTCCAAGACTTCCATATATCGCTGGATGGTTGCGTCCATCAAGGAAGCATACGAGGACCAGCACAAGCCGCTTCCGGCCAACATGCATGCCCACTCAGTCACGGCCAAGGCAACGGCCTTTGCATTCCAGCGCCATGTCCCTTGGCAGGTCATAAGCAGGGCGGCCACTTGGGCCACTCCCTCGGCTTTCTGCAAGCATTTCTGTGTGGATGCCGGCTCCGGATCTGATGCAGCTTTCGGACACGCGGTTCTCTGGAACCTATTTGCTTAAAGAGGGTCTCTTCTCCACACTGGGTCTACATTCAGTTGTAATTGCCCATGCAGTATGCAGGAAAGGGGACGGGACGTAAGAGTAATTATAAGTTACTCCCCGTGGTGACTAACATACTCTTAGTCCATAGTTCCCTTTCCTCCATACGTCCCACCAACCTCCCCCCTAATTATACTGGTCTCATTAGGCAATGTTACATTTATTGTCGACGCGTCAATGGGGACTGAGGTGTGGCGTCGCAGGTGAAGTCAGGGCAGCGCATGCTCCCTGGGCCGCACCTGTTAAGATGGATTTCTGAACTCTGACCTGAAGGGCAGAGGTTCAGAAGGCCAGCCTAGTTTCTTAGAAAAGAGTCACCTCCGGACAAGCCAGACCAATCAGGGTAGCTATGGCAGGTGGTCAAGACTAGGTCTGAGGAGGGGTGAGGGTGACTGAAGGACCCCAATGAGCACACAAAGCAAGGACACTTAAAAATTACTCCAAACAGGTGTTATATCAAAAATATAGACACATTTATTACAAGGCCTTTGTAACATAGACCATAGCAAAAGAATCACAGTAACACTAAGTAAATCAACACAACACTTTCAATACAATGTATATACAAGACCATTGGGGGTCTAAAGGGTTAAATGCACGAATTATGTCGACAACCTAGATGGGAAGGAAACAGGCAGTGCAGATAGTCTTTAGGCCTCTTTCAACATCGACAACACACCTAACTAACTAAGAGGTAGTCCAAGCCCTAAGAAGAGAGGAGCCTTATGCTCAATAGTACATGCAATGCGAGTGCACGCGGTTGTTCCACTGGACAAAATAGGGTCTCTTCAGGGGTTTCTAGCAGCTCGGGAAGGTGGATGAGGCGATGAAGAACAAGTTCCCACTATTCAGGGAGGACCCCCCACTTGAAGGCAGAGGCAGTTCCATAGTGTGGGATGGAGTCGCTAGTTCGCACTAGCAGAGGAAAGGAGAGGGGCCCTCAGGGGCCGCTCGTGCATACAATTGGCCCTTAGCGCGAGGGGCCCCCGTGTTGTAATTACTCACCGGTCCCAGGCGCACTTGGACCTAAACTTTGCCCATTCAGTCCACTTGGGTTGCAGGTTCGAATGCAACCAAAATGACATCTCTGCGGCTTTCAGTTCCTGAGATACAGCGATGATTCCCAAACAGGACAGTGACGATTTCTCCGCTCTGGATGGATGAATCGACCCAGTTTCACTGCAGCAGGCTTCAGGGGCAAGAGGGGTCACAAATGCAGCATACTCGCAAAGGACGTTGTCGCGGTAGGGCAACACAGTGACTGCGTTTACTCCAGTCCTGGCGCACTCGTCTCACTTCAGACCTGGGAATGCGAAGTGTACGAAATTCGGTGTGAGGATGCCAGGGACACAGAGCTAGCAGTATACCAGCTTTCGAGGGCCTCCTTGAAAAGATGGCAGAGACAGAGCAAAGGTCCTGCAATAAGCTGGTCAGCCCACTCGTTGGCCCAGGGACACTTCCGAGAAAGCTTACTTGCAGGTTTTGGTGAAGGTGCCGAGAATAGTTGGTCCCACGAACCAATGGGTCGAAGCGTCTTCGCACACCTTCTAGGACGACCAGATGCAGAGGGGTCCCACTGGACAACAGCGGGTTCAGAGTACCAAACCTTCCAGCGGGTCACCAGCGGTTCCTCAAATCGGCTTTGTAGTTGCAGGATACTTGGATCCTATCCTTTGTTCAGTGATAACTCAGGAGATCGACATGGTAGGGGTGTTTTTGGCCTCTTATCCAAAGTTCCTTTGCGCCAAAACGAAGAGGACTCAATGGGAGATCTGCTCACAAACACACACTCCATACTTGGACCAATCACAGACCACAGTGGTCCCAGTCATTCATGGCACTCCAGACTCTCTGGCACCCAGCATGTTTATTGGACTCAGACGTTCCAGCCCACATCCTGGAGGCACACACACAAGGCATGTAGAAGCCCGCAAAAGCATTGGGTTTTGCAGGAAAGTGCATGACCAAATAAGGACTGACCCGGGTTGACTCGACCTGGGGAAGGTGAAGGGGCAAGATGGCCAAAGGACAGGATAAAGAACCTTGTGGCAGGTCATTTTGGAGCCAGGCCACCTATTTGTGCCAAACGTGTTTAATGCAGTTAACATGGCAGGAAAGGGTTAAAAATAATGCAAAAAGATAGCTTCCACCAGTCCTGTCCATGATACACCTGCACAGTTCATAAAAAGTCCAGCGAGAGGATCTAGGGCCTTTGAAAAGTGACTACAGACCCAAGTGTGCTGTATGGTAAGATACATTGCACACTTGTTACATGTTGCACAAAAGTTGCAACACAGGAAAAGGACTAAAAGTCTCCCAGTACTGACTTTCTTAAGGGCATGTCAGTTTTCCCATAAAAGTGAGCAAAAGCCCAGAGGAGTGCAGCTGAAGGCTGTGCTTCTCTGCCAAAGTTTGGGGTTGTACATATGGAGGGAAAATTACATATAATTATGAAATCTTTCCTAAGAGCACCCCCGTGCGCCTCTAAATTTAAAGGGGAAGAAGGTTTTTTCTAGTGAAAAAGGTTCCGTCTCCTGTCCCTTGGAAGGGACTCCCATGCAGTATGGAGGAAAGGGGACTAAGAGTACGTTGGCCACTACGGTGAGTAACTTATCATTTATGCTATACCTTCAAATCAGGGCCGAGCAATTGGGGGACTTGGCGATAGGAGCCAGTGCGAAATACTTGTTGGCGCCTTTTGTATCTCAACCCTTCTCTCCATATGTTTTGTGCACCATACTCGCAGTCCCAATACCAAAGGCAGAGAAAATATTGATCTTAAGTGTTAATGAACCACCTACTGGCTCACACACCAAAGCTATACAAAAGACATTAAGAAAGGCTATGGTTACCTGGTATGAGAGCCACCCCAAAGATCTTATCATAATAGGTGGTGATCTAAATACCAGGGATCTTCACCTAAACCCGCAAATGGGGGGACCTGTCGATGGTAACTGGAAAAACATCCTGCTAACCCGCGGTCTAGAGCGCTTATCCTTCAAATTGCCAACCACAGGAGCTCCCACATATATATGGACCAATGGCAGTGCATTTTCGCATATAAATTACTTGATAGCGGACCCTGGCATGGGTTCTTGCTGTGATTCGGTTAGAAGCAATCCCACTGATCTGAGCGACACTCTCATTACATTGGCGGTTGCTATTGCACCACACTCAACCCAATAGATGGGTGCCGCTGATATAAACATCAATATCAAAGGCAATCTCATTAGGTGGATGGCCGGCAGGACTCGGGAGATAAACAGTTACCTGCTGAACAACCACTTGGACAAGGATGATGGGTGGACAGAAAAGATATGGGATCTGGCGGCCCTTATTAGATCATATACAAATTGCATGCTAAAGGGGATAAAGAACCCCATATATGGCAATATGAATTGGCGGCCTCTTGCCCCCTTTGATGCTATGATCCAAGAACAAAAAATATTAAACCGTAAAGATAGTGCCTCCATTAGAAGAGATCCAGCGCTCACATGTCAGGAAAGAGGGGCTGCTTTAACCAAGGTCTGCCACTTGTTTGAAAAATTGGCTAAAACAACATAAGCAATCCTTCCTTAGCTCCAATTGGCTGACCATAGCTACCCTACTAAAATCAAATGATAGTACAAAATGTTGGTCTCGGTTTAATGACTACCAAAAAAAAAAACAATGGCCAGAGAATTGAACTTAGTAACTGAGATGGCATGGGTGACACATATAAAGGAACTGTATACCGTCCCCGGAAAAGTGACTGAATTGACTAATAATTAATGTAAAAACTGAACAAGGCGCCCTCTGGAAATAGACATGGACGAACTAGTAAACATCATATGAAAGCTAAAACCCTCTAGCGCCCCTGGGCCTGATGGCAAACCTAAAATCCTGTTAAAGGAAAATCCACAACTATGGTCCAAGAACTTATCAGCCCTGTTTGAGCAGGAAAGCTGGCTTAGATCCATTGGCCATGCTCGACATGTGCTAGTAGGTTTTTGTAACCAATCTACTAAAAATGCTGACCGCATGGGCAGAGGGAAACAACATATTAACAATGTTCCCGACTGGGTTCAGGGAAATGTACAGCACTATTGACAATATATGTCTATTTAACGGGCCAAGCCGCCAATGGCCAAAAGAAAAATCTGTTTTTTTACGTTTCAGCAAAGCTTTTGACTTGGTATCGCAAGAGCACCTGTGAGGAAAGCTTAGGCGGTGGGGTATAGAGCCTGAACTCTTACATTATATTGAGCTGTTGCATACAAACACAACAGTGACCATACAGCATCTGTCAGACACGACCAGCACAGCTGCTGTATTTTAACGTTTTTAGAAAGCTTGCTTCTAATTGTGTTTGTGTTCCTTTTAGCATGTTTATCAAGTGAGGGGTGGGTGACTGGACACCGCAAGTATCAAATTACTTTCCTTGATGCTATTTCAGCTCACTGCTTATTTTTTTCCTTGTATTGCCGTCCTCGGCAGGAAGTTGCCTGGCTTCCTCCCCAAAGACACACTTAGCGGTCTGTTTGTTTCCACTCCTCATGAGTGGGAGGAGCTTGGCTAGTGCGATAATGTGTGTAGCTAAGTAGAACTCTCTGGTCCACGCAGCGGGCAAGGGCCTCAGGCAATATATGGAGGCCAAAACACTGTGTTTCTCCCATAAGGAGATCTCTGATCTAGCCCCCCCGGCATACGTGTTTCCCAGACAACTGGAACATCGTCCCAGTAGCTGAGTAATGGTGTGAGGGAGGTGGACACATTGGTTAAGGTAATGTTAATCAATGCATGCTCATTGTATTTTGTAATTGTTTATTTATATTGCGCACCAAACCCTGAGGTAGCTGGGCGCTTGAAAACTTGGAGGTTACATACATAATAGTCAGGCAAAGTACACTCAATTGTGGAGACAACAAATGGGACCCTGGTTACAGGTGGGTCAGATAACAGGAGATAATGTACATTATTATAGCTAAACAAAAGATGACCAGTAAAATAGACCGTGATCAAATAACAAGGCGTGTTAGTGATGAGGCTTGTTGCTCAGCCAATTTTTGTTCTGGCTTTAAAAGTGAGGAAGGGGGGTTCCTGTCTAAGAGGGATGGGAATAGAGTTCCATCGTTTGGCAGCTTGGACAGGGAAGCTGGCTCCTCTGGCTTTTTTTAAATTGAACCTTGGTACCACCAGGCTATGGGAGAGAGAAGATCTGGTGGTACTTGTGGGTTGGTGTTTACAAATTTTGTCTGCCAGATATTTCGGGGGCTGAGTTAGTAAGGCATTTGTGCGTGGTGGCCAGGATGCGTAGTGTGATTCTGTCACGGATGGGCAGCCCGTTGGCGTTGTCTGTGATTGGATATACAGCAGGATTTAGGGAGACTAAGTGCTGCTCTCAGTGAGTTATTTTGGAGTACCTGGAGTCTATTTAGGTTGTGTTCAGAAGAGCCAAGGAATAATGTGTTGCAGTAGTCCAGTTTAGATAAAGCGTGTGCTCTAGCTAGTGTTGGACAGCTGCTTGTAGATAAGTAAGATATTCAGCTGTAGATCAATTTATTGGTGTAGGCCGTGGAAGACGCCACACTGCTGACCTGTTTTTTAAGAGAAAGAGTTGAGTCGAGGTAGACCCCCAGTGTTTTTCTCTCATTAGAGACGTTGATTATGTTACCGTCCATGACGAAATATGTGGATCTGGTATTGAGTTTATTCAAGCGTGCCTGACTACCTACGATCATTAACTCGGTCTTGTCGTCATTGAGGCAAAGACTGTTAGTGGCCATCCACGCTTGGATTTCACTGTAAATGTTGTTTAGCAGTTTGGAATCATGGTCATAACAGCCAGTGAGGGGGATGAGGACTTAAGTGTCATCTGCATAGTTAGTGTAGATGACACCTAAATTGTCCAGGCGGTCGAAGAGTAGCTTCTTGAAACACCTGTGTATAGGCGCGTTACAAATGCCATATCATATCATATATCATTTCGTAAATATATAGTATAATGTGGGTGACACACAGGATCCCTGCGGGACACCACAGAGTATTGGTGTGTGATCTACTGAGGCCGAAGGGGAGAAGACTCTGGTGGTCCGATTTGATAAGAAGGATTTAACCCAGTCGGATGCGTTAGTGGAGAATTCTGCCGCTATGTTAAGGTGCTTAGTGAGAATTTGGTAGTCGACGAGGTCGAAGGCCGCAGATAAGTCAATGAGTAGGAGGACTGCTAACTTACCTTCTGTCCTTCGCCTCGTACATTTGGATCTTTAGATCTAGGAGGGCTGTCTCAGTTCCATGTCTGGGTCTGAAGCCTTATTGTCTAAGTCCTAGGAGTTCGTTTTCCTCTAGGTGCTTCTGGATTTGCCGATAGGCCACTCGATCCAGGATTTTTAGAAGGAACGGGACGGTGGTGATGGGCCTATAGTTTGTGGGGACATTTGGATCTACGTTTTTTTTAATTTTATTTTTAAGAAAGGCATAACCCAAGCCTCTTTGAGGTTGTTAGGTACCTGATTGGAGGAGAATGAAGAATTTATCAGGGAAGTGATGAAAGGGGCTAGGTTTTTAGCTCCCTCTTTAATGATGGTGGCTGGGCAAATATCCCCTTGGCAATGGGATGGTTTTAGGCTTTTTATGATATCTTCAACTTCCTTTGAAGTTACTTGAGAAAAGGTAGGGGAGTGCAGGGATGAGGGGTTTTCGCTGGGTCAGGGGCAGCCTGGGAGCCGATAGTAAGGCTTGCCTTTTTAGTTTCGATTTTATTTTGGAGTAGAGTGATTTTATCTGCGAGGGCTTGCTGGATTTTTGTGAACCATTCTGCTTCTTTGATGCAATCTTGTGTTGGCGGTGCAGGGGATTCAAGCTCTTTTAGGATGCTGAAGAGTTCCTTAGTACTGGATTTGGCATTGTCGATTCTAGAATTGTAAGTTTCTTTGGTTGCGCAAGTTGACTTTGTACATGACCTATTAGATGCTCATTCTCCAGATTTCATGTGTTTGACAGTGACCTGGCTGGGGGCAGCTTCTGCTCCCGTCCTGCTACAAGCACTTCCATCCAGTTATAAAATTGTTCACCAGGACAGAGTTGCATCCCACCCTGGTGGTGGTGTTGCGTTTATATATAAATACAATTTCAATGTATTTGAGATCTCATGCCTGCATAATGTGGACATTTAGTCTGTTTATTGGAGTCACCCTCTCTTTCTTCTACCTGTACTGTGCATCTCTTGTTCATTTATAGGCCCCCCGCTTCTTCAGGGTTCATTGATTCTTTTCTTGCACTGGCAGATCTTCAAGTGAAATATCCTAAACTGATTAACTTGGGTGATTTCAATATTAAATTTGACTGCCCTCGCTGTGTTGGACCTGGGTTTCTGTCAATTTATTACAGAGCCCACTCACTCCTTGGGGAATACTCTTGATTTGGTATTCTCCTTTGAGTCTCAAATTACCACTTCTCCTGTGGAACCCCTTATCTGGTCTGACAATTCTTTGGTGCCATTTGCCTTCCATATTCCTGCCCCTCCTCCTAAAGCTCCTACTGTGTCAGTTTTGCAACTCAATTGGCTCTATGTGGATCGGACGGCCCTGTTGGCCAATGTGCTGCAAGAATGCCATAGCTGCCCAGCAATCACTCTGTCCGCACTGACTAATTGCCTGACGAAAGCAGCGGATTTAGCTGCACCTTTGAAGCCGATTCGGCTTCATAACCACCCATCTAATCCATGGTTCACAGATGAGCTTAGAGCAGCTCGTCTGGGAGTTAGGCGGCGGAAAGCAAATGGCGGCGCTCTTATGGTGTAGCAGAGATGACGGTTTATAGGCTTGTGGCTAAAGCCTACCATAAGTCCATATTCACTGCTAAGCAGACCTTCTTTGCTCAGGTCACTAGTGCTCTCCATCAACCTAAATAGCTGTTTTCTATTGTGAAATCATGACGTCCACTGAGAAGCTCTCACCAGCGGCGATCCCTTCACAATTTATTTGTGATTCCTTGGCCCAATTTTTCCTTTCTTAGATTGATACCATTAGGACTGAAATTCACTGCCATTATGGGAGTACCATCGACATCTCGCGAGATATAGACGCCGGTGGTAGTGCTAATCAGTGGTCTGAGTTTCCAGTATTTTCGGAGGATATGATTGATAAGGTGGTTTTCCAGTTTAAATCTGCCTCCCTTTCAGATCCCCGGCCTTTGCCAGTTTTTAAGGACATCCCTCCTGGCTTAATTACCTGGGTTGCCCAAGCAGTTAATTTGTCTTGCCAGTCTGGGGTTATTCCAGTGAAGCTGAAACAGGGCACTGTTGTCCCCCTTCTTAAGAAGCCCTCACTGAATCCTTCTCTCCCTGCTAATTTCCGTCCTATTTCACTTCTACCTTTATTTATGACATTTCTGGAGTCCTTATTGGAAAGCACTTTTTTGATTTTTCTTACCCTTTTCAGTCGGGTTTTCGTCCAGGAAGAGGCACAGAGAGTGTCCTAGTTGATGTCAACGACTTTGCTCGACTGGTGGACGGCAGTGGAATGGCTGCCCTGATATTGTTAGATCTTTCGGCGGCCTTTGACACCGTCGAACATCCGGTCTTGCTATCCCATCTGGCCTCAGTAGCCCTCTCCGGGTCTGTCTTGGCTTGGTTTTCCTCCTTCCTGACAGACAGGTGCCAATCTTTCTCTTCACTCTTTTACTTCTGCTTTCTGTTCTTTATCTTGTGGTGTCCCTCCTCACCTTTTAATATGTACATCCATCCTCTGGTCTGCCTCATCCGCTCCCTCGGCTTCAGGTGCTTCTCTTATGCCGAAGACACCCAGATACTTAGTCAATTAGATCTGATCCAGGTGTGGGTCCCGTTGCGCTTGAGTCAATGCCTGATGGTCGTGGGGGACTGGATGGGTAGGAATTGGCTGAAGTTGAATGGGGACAAGACTGAGATCTTAGTGGTGGGTTCCCCTCCTAATGCAGCTCTAAGTTCTCCATCCTTCTGGCCTGTGGCACTGGCTGATTTTCCTCTTCCTGTGTCGGTTGTTACAAATCTGGTGTCACTTTATCATCCACACTTTCCATGGCCGCTCAGGTCAGAACAGTGTGTAGAACCGGCCACTTCCACTTAAGGATTTTACCTAGGGTGCTCCCCTTTCTGCCATGTCATCTTAGACCTCTGGTGGTGGCCTCTCTGGTGATGAGCCGCATAGACCTTTGTAACTCCTTGTTTCTGGCTCAGCCAGTGGGGCTGATCCACTGGTTACAACTGCTGCAGAATTTGGCAGCCGGGGTGGCCACTAACACTCCTTACGGCATCCATATTACTGCAGTCCTACGTTCCCTCCACTGGCTTCCTGTCGCCAGGCGTATAGAATTTAAGGCCCTTTGCTAAGGTCATCGGGCCTTCCATCGCCATGGGACAAATTCTCCCCATATCTCCCAACCCAACTTCTTTGTTCGGCAAATGCCTGGTTGATAGATATTCCTAGAGTTTGCCTATCAAGAGTTGGCGGCTGTGCCTTTTCGGTGGCTACTGCCAAACTATGGAATACGCTTCCTTTTGTCCTAAGAGGTAACCTGAACCATCTTCAATTCAGGCGTCTTTTGAAAACTCTCCTTTTCTGAGGTGTAGTGGACTTTGTAGTTGTGCTTGATGCTTTAGCGCCAAGATGCCTTTGGGCCTACGAGTGCTCTATAAATTCTTTTAACATGACATAAACAAACTGACAATCTTAGTAAACAATTCAGCACTAGACGGGGCTGAAAGCAGGGGTGCGTTTTAGCCCCCTTCCTGTCCTGTATAATTGTATGTTGCAGATATGGGAGAGGCACTCGGTCTAGAAAGACATTTTCCCCCAAAAATCAACGGAGAGCCATTGCTATGTATGACCTATGCTGATGACAGTCAACTTTGATATGACTCCAGTGGGTCTGCAGAGATCAATAGACCAGCTGGTTGAACATAAGAAGGCCAATGGCATGGAAATTAACATTTCTAAGACAAAGATCATGTGCCTAGCTGGAAAATGCCCCCATAATCCCACCTTTCGCTGGCAACTTTATGGAGAAGCTCTAGAAAACAATAGTTACCTGGTATTCCTAATAAAATACAAACCCTCAGTGCACTATTATAGCACCATACTCCTTCCAAAGATTTGGAAAAAATGGTTGGCAGTAAAACATTATGCAGCCAGAAAACGGGGATTAAACATTGAGGGCATGCTGGAAATGTATAGACTAAGCATGGTACCCAGTTTACTATATGGTCTGACAGTGCTTCCCTGGAAACGAGTCTCTTGCCTTGACAAGATAGAGGAAAATAATTCTACGCACAATCAATGTTCCCTCATCCGTACCAGCTGCAGCTTTGAGGCTGTAATATGGGGCAGGCTACTTGTCTACTGCAAATGATCTTATTGTACAGCAAATTAAGATCGCCATATTTAAATTCCAACCCTGTGATGAAACTGCTAGGCACCCAAAACAAGGTGTCTAAGGAAAATAATTTTATAGTAGAATCAAAACAATGCCTTGAATCCAGTCTCAGGAAATTGAACATACTGCTGCCAAGGTTACTCGACTCGCCTGACATAGAGATCATTAAAAAAAAGATTAAGACATGGGACAGGATACAAGGCATTGAAATATCAACTAGAAAGCGAAGATGTAACAAATTTTCGCATCTGGCCTTCGATTCTGATTCTCCATGTACTTATCTGAAAGAAATGTGCTCTATGAATTTGAAGCACTTCATTCTCTATCTAAGGGCAAATATCCTGCCAACAAATGAGTTTCATGGTTTTTGGCAAGGGATTCCACTGGTGGATCACATATGCCGACTTTGTCAAAAAAGAAGTTGAAACCAGCAGACACTTGCTCACTGCATGCCCTGTATTAAACTCACACTATCTAAATAGCTATGGCAGATTGGTAAAACGACCTGACAGCATAGAACTACAGCAATTCGGGGCCCCTCTATTTGGAGCAAACTCAGTGGTTATGACCGCCGCAGCGTTTCACGTGTAGAAGATGGCGCTGAAATCAATTGAGCAGAGACAATTGAACACATTATTTTAGTGTAGGTTTTGATTATGACTAATTTCCATTTCGAAGGGATTGTATCCTCTGACGTATTCCTTATCTTGATAGATCATCTCCAGCTTGCTGGCCTCGGAATTTTTTTTTCAGTAGAGGGCGCTGCGCGTCGACGTCCCTCGAGCCGATGTCCCTCGACAGCCGCCGTATCGGCGCCATCGTCATCATGTGTATAAATAGACTCACGCAGCGTCTGTTGCTCAGTCCTGTTTTTCCGCGCTTTGTGGGCCTCGGAATCGCGTTGCTCAGTTCGTTAGTCAGATATATTCTTCATTATTCCTCGAGAATACCAACACTTACTCGATGGCTTCCTCATCTGAACCGACGACTCCACGGTCCGGCTTCAAAAAATGTCGTGACTGTGGAAAGAAGATGTCGTTGACAGATCCTCACAGGATCTATTTGTGGCGCCTGGGATCAGAGCACCAATGTTCGGAGTGCGAGGACTGCATGTCCATGACGGCAAAAGCCTTGAAGGAGCGTAAGGGGAAGCTTGAGAGAGGTAAGACAGTTAAAACTCCTTCGAAAGTTTCCTTGGCAGAGTCGAGACATTCGTCTCCGCGCCGACACAGGAAACATTCTCGTTCTAGGTCTCGAAGCAGTTCCCACCACTCTTCGAGATCCAAGCATTTGAGTAAGAGACGTCGAAGATCCCCTTCCTCGTCTTCTGTTTCTCCGGAAAGAGTCACCTGCCCCACAAAACATAGCTCTCAGGCTGAGTGGGAGTAATTCCGTAAAAGGATGCTTAGCGTCTTCGAGAAAGTGGCCTCGACCCCCTCGAAGACAGCTGAGGGTGATACCCTGGGTGAAAGACCCGAAAAATCGAAACGCTGCGAGTCGTTGCACCCGGCGAAAGAAACTACTCGAGAGCGTCACGAACCCTCGAGCAAAGGCACTGTGCTATCGACGCCATCGTCGAAAGTCCCTTTGACGCATAAATCTGCGTCATCAACGCCATTATCGAAGGGCTCATCGACGCATAGGTCCATCGAATCGACGCCGTCTTCGACGCCGACAAAGAACAAATCCACAGCCGTCACTACCTCACAGCCAGTGGTCATACCCAGGGCCTCTAACACAACCTCGAGAATGTCATCGACAACCTCGAGTAGGATTCCGATCCTCTCAAGCTCTTCGAGGCCTCTTCCGATATTCTCAACGCCTTTTTTGGTGTCTTCGAAGCCTTTAACGTCCGCGTCGACGTTTTCTCAACCAATTACGACAAATTTGGCCCCTTCTGCTCTGGAAATGGGATTTAAGCCATTTCCAAGATCTGATTATTTCAGACCCTTGTCTTCAATTTATGAAGAAGTGGAGGATTCGGATCAAGAAAGACCCTTTGGGTTGCAGAGAACCACAACACCTGAACCAGAGGAATTTACCTCTGAGGAAAATAGGTTAAAGGACCTTCGAGAATCCTTACATGAGGCAAGTGGGTTAGATACTTCCCCAGAAATAGAATTTGCCAAACAAGACCCAGGGGAACATGCCGAGACCCCTTACAGAATTTTAATGGCAAGGATTATAGAATTCATGGGTTGGTCTACACCTTCACCTGCATTTCAACAGGATGACCTTACAGACATTTTAGTTAAAGGCCCACAGGAGGATCCTGTGGTTCCATTTCACGCTGCATTACAAAGAAAAATATTGGCTAACTGGGAAACTCCTGAGTTTATCCCGGCGGTTAACAAGAAATTATCAGCCAAGTATAGGGTACCCTGAATTTTTGTCTAAACATCCAACTCCAGAGAGTATGGTTGTTCAAGCAGCAACTGCATCAGGCAGTAGATCGGCATACCCTACTGTTCCACAGGACAGGGATGACAAAAGATACGACTCTATGGCTAAGAAAGTCTTTTCTGCATGTAGCATGGCGTTGAAATCTATTAACGCTACTTGTATGCTCTCAAGGTTCAGCCATACACTTTGGGAGTGTGCTTCATCAGCGGCTGAGAGAGAAGAAAGGGAAGCGTTTCTAAACATCATTAAGGATGGTAAAGACGCAATATGTGAATCCCTTCAAACTGGCATTGATTCTGCTAACAGTATCAGTAGGGCCATGGCGGCAAGTACTACAACCTGCAGATTTGCGTCGTTGCGAAAGTCCGGGTTTGCTTCAGATGTACAAGCCAGACTTTTAAATATGCCCTTTGACGGCTCTTCTTTGTTTGGTAAGAAGGCGAATGACAGCCTAGAAAAGTTAGACATCCAAAGCAGCAGCAAAATCCCTGGGAGCTGCAATCCGTCAAATGCCATATCGCCCCTCAGGAACCTCTTGGAGAGGTAAATCCTTTCACTTTTATTCCGCATTCGGAAAAGGCAGAGGACAGTCGGTTCAAAGAGGTCAAAAAAGATTCACCCGAGGTGGATGGGGTAAAAATACAAAAGCTGCAGCAGCAGGTGCCTCTTTACCCTCGGCATCTGCATCAGCCGCCTCTAAATCCCTCTGAGGACTCTCCTCACAAGACACCAGTAGGGGGCAGGCTAACTCAACATCTGACGGAATGGCAGGCTATTATGTCAGATGCTTGGGCATTGGAGACAGTTGCCCAAGGTTACTGCCTGCCTTTTCTATGCATTCCTCAGAGTCATCCACCGGGGAACAGCTCTCTGAAAGTTCCAGATCTGCTCCTCTTGCAGGAAATCGTAGACCTGCTGGAGAAAGGTGCCATAGAACCGGTACCTGTAACGGAGAGGAACAAGGGCTGGTATTCCCCCTGCTTCCTAATACCGAAGAAGGACGGGAGGACTGAGACCTATCTTGGACTTACTAATTGAACAAGTTCCTCAGGAAGGACAAGTTCAAGATGGTAACTCTCTCTCAGATCCTTCAGGCCCTCCCGCTCCAGGACTGGCTGGTATCTCTGGACCTTCAGGATGCTTATTTCCATGTGCCAATCCATCTCAAACACAGGAAATACCTGAGGTTCGCAATTGGCGACTCTCATTATCAATTTCGAGTTCTGCCATTTGGGCTGACCTCCGCCCTGAGGGTCTTCACCAAGCTAATGTCGGTAGTGGCTGCAAGTCTAAGGAGGGAAGGGATCCATGTCTACCCCTACCTGGACGATTGGCTGATCAGAGCTGTATCTCCGGGACAAGCTCAGATCCAGCTAGATTATGTCTGCCACGTCCTTCACAAACTGGGCTTCTCCCTCAATTTAAAGAAGTCACAGATGATAAAATCACAGAGATTCCAGTTCATTGGAGCGGTCCTGGACACTTTCCTTGTAAAAGCCTCGCCACCAGAGGTGAGGGCTCAAGATATTCTGCAGATGGTCATCAAGTTTCAAAATGCCCAACGTCTCCCAGCCTTCGACTTTTTGAGGTTGCTAGGCCTCATGGCATCCTGCATCTTCCTTGTGCCAGAGGCTCGCCTGAGAATGAGATCTCTTCAGTGGGCACTAAGAACTCAGTGGTCGCAATTCTCAGGGAGAATGACAGATCTCCTTCAGGTTCCGGAAGAGGTGGCTCGAGACCGTGGGCCTATCAGGAGAACATTTTGAAAGGAGAACTGTTTTGGCAAACATGGCCAGAGATAACAGTAGTCACGGATGCCTCACTCACGGGGTGGGGAGCCCATGCCAACGAACTGACCATCAGCGGTCATTGGTCTCCATCGGAGTCCAGACTACATATCAACCTGTTAGAGCTGAGAGCAATCAGACTAGCGCTGAAGGCTTTTCTGCCATCTGTACAGGGGAAGAATTTCATGATAATGATGGACAACACAGTGGCCATGCACTACCTCAACAAAAGAGGAAGCGTAGGATCACTGCCTCTGTGCAGAGAGGCGATGCAGCTCTGGTTTTGGGCAATCCAAGAAGGAATCTCTCTATCGGCAGTTCACTTAGCCGGAGAGAAGAACTTGACGGCGGACGCTCTGAGCAGGCAGAACACAGTCTCCCACGAGTGGGAACTAGCTCAGGAAGTCCTTCAACAGATCTTCACCCTTTGGGGAACCCCTCAAGTGGATCTGTTCGCCACCAGCATCAACAGTAAGTGCGATCAGTTTTGTTCAAGGGAATTTCCCCCGAGAGGAGCTCTAGGGGACGGGTTCGTAGTGGACTGGGAGTTTCCACTTCTGTACGCATTTCCTCCAGTCCCTGTCATTCCTCAAATGATCAGGAGTTTGAGAAGGTTCCGGAAAGCCATGATCCTAATTGCCCCGGACTGGGCCAGGAGAACGTGGTACCCGGACCTTCTGGACATGTCCATCTGCCCTCCAATTCGTCTTCCACTCAATGAGAATCTTCTCTCGCAGAAGGGAGGTCAGGTTCTCCATCCAGACATCAGAACCCTCAACCTTCACGCTTGGTATCTGAAAGGTTGAGATACAAGGATTGGGACCTCCCAGATGACGTCATGGAGGTGTTGCTTTCGGCCAGAAGGCCAGCAACAAAGACTTTATACCGCTGCCGTTGAAACAAATTTTGCAGCTGGTGTAGAGAAAAGAATATCGATCCCTTTTCATGTTGTACACCAACGGTGTTAGCTTTTCTACTCTATTTGACAAATTCGGGCCTTCAGGTTGGCACTATCAAGGGCTATCTCGCAGCGCTATCGATCTTCAAGCGCACTGCAGAGGAGCCATTGTATTTCAAGTTACCCTTAGTAATACAATTTTGGAAGGGATTAACCAATGTCCATCCTCCAAGACCTTTCCAAGTTCCCTTATGGGACTTAAATTTAGTTTTATATTTCCTGATGGGTACTCCTTTTGAACCACTCCACTCTTATTCGTTAAGATTTCTTACCCTTAAAACTGTCTTAATGGTGGCATTGACATCTGTTAGGAGGGTGAGCAAATTACAAGCTCTATCTTGTAAACCCCCTCATACAATTTTTCATAAAGACAAAGTTATCCTACAAGTGAAGCCTAATTTCCTCCCAAAGGTGGTTTCTGAATTCCACATCACTCAGAAGATTACCTTACCTTCATTCTATCCTCCTCCCCATCCGGGGAAAGAGGAAGAAAGACTACATAGGCTGGACTGGACCCAAGGCGGGCTTTGAGCTTTTACATCAGCAGACTTGCTAGGATTGGGCAAGCAGACCAACTGTGCGTGGGTTACTCAGGGCACAAATTGGGATTACTGATAACAAAACAGACATTTCCAGATGGATTATTTTGGACATTCTGGAATGTTACAAACTGGCAGGGAAAGAGCCTCCTCAAAATCTTAGGGCTCATTCAACCAGGGGTATCGCAGCCTCTTCGGCCCTCCAAAGAGGGGTACCGATTCGAGACATATGTGTGGTTGCCACATGGTTGTCTGCACATACCTTCACAAACTTTTACAACCTGGATTCCTCCTCTAGCCAAGAGACTAGATTTGGCAAAGCTGTGTTATACTCTGTTCATTCTTGAAGGGAAACATGGCACTTTTACTCACCTCCAGTTACACACCACTGCTATGGGAGTCTATCAAGATAAGGAATATGTCGAAGGACACAATCCCTTCGAAGAACAAGTTACTTCTTACCTGGTAACATTCTTTCGATGGGATGTTCCTCCGACGTATTCCTTATCGCCCCTCCCATCCATCCCCTCAGTAAAACTTCCCTTGTGGTTACAGCTTACGCTCCTTCAGGGTCAATAACCAATTCATGTAAAGCAACTGTTAAATGTAAAACCGAACTGACCAACGGACGCTGCGCGAGTCTATTTATACACATGATGACGTCGGCGCCGATACAGAGGCTGCCGAGGGACATCGGCTCGAGGGACGTCAGCGTGCAGCGCCCTCTACTGGAAAAAAAATTCCGAGGCCAGCAAGCTGGAGATGATCTATCAAGATAAGGAATACGTCCTTATCAAGATAAGGAAGAACATCCCATCGAAAGAACGTTACCAGGTAAGAAGTAACGTGTTCTTCTTTATAAACATTATAAACAGTCTTTTAAATAATTTGATGTAATTTTTTTATTTTTCGTGCTTAAGGTTTATTCAATAACCAGATGCGCACAATAAAGAGAGAGAAAAACTACTAATCTGTATCTTTCTTTTCAGGGGTTTGATATGTATTTTGCCTTTCACCAGTACTTGTATACATGTATCTAACTTTTTCCAAAGCCAACGCGAGTGACTTCAGTTCTTGGCAAATTACATTATAATGGGATTTGGCCCAATACATTACTGATTGAATGAGGAGCTATTGACCCCCGGTGTGGTTTGATTACACCAGCCCTGATTTGAAAAAGGCGGGCTGAGGCCGAAACACGTGTTACTATAAGGGCAAATTTATGTCTATAGAGGATAATAAAGCATATATTTTTCAAACTTTAAAAGGCGCAATGTTCTGGATCTTTTTGGATGCCTTTGCATATTTTTGTTTGTATCTAATTTTAGTGTTGTGTGATAGTATTACCTTTTTGTAGTCATAAGTAAAGAAGTATGTCTATACCCGTTTGTCTAAGTGTGTTCCTTGACTGCTTCACACTCTGTGCTCATTGTGGACCCTTTACAAGCTCACCATCATTTCAGACTTCGCTTAGACCACTCGCTTTGCTACCTTGAACTGGTTTGGCTACAGCTCCCAGAGTTGTCCCCGTCACAATATAGGTTGGCCTTCTATACATCTGTCCACCAGGCCAGAGTATAGAAAATGAGTCCTAACAATTGTTGCCAGGCCTTACGCTATATTTGGTAGAGCGGTTTGCCATAATTTCCTAGTGTAAATGCCCTTTTGCTGGTCTTGTACTCTGCGCGCTCTGGGGCAAATAATTGATTTGGGACTCTATATAGGATGAGGTATTTATGGTGCGCCACTATACATTTATAAGAACAAATTGCTTACCACTGGTAATGTGCTTTCTGATGGATGTTCCTCCCACATATATTCCTCATCACTCCCCCACCCACTTGCCCTCTGACATTGACCTCAGCAGGGTGTCACAGACAGGCAGGCCAGTGGAGAGGGAGCGGGCCAAACTGACCACATCCCTTCCAGAGAAGCAGCAGTGGAGTAAATGTGAGTGGGAGGAAGGGTGAAAACATTAGGGCCAGGGGCTGGACACAGAGTGAGCCAGAGCACAGGCAGCGCCAAGCCTTCCATTCCACCCGCTAGTCAGTAAGGAGTTCATGCAAATACCAGGTAATGGTTCCCAGAATTTGGTTGAAATCCTTGTTCCTCCTTGGCTGAGACAATTGTAATGTTCTGAAAAGGGTGCAAATGTTCAATTTAATAACCAGCCTAATTCTAATCTTCGTAGTGTTTACTCAGGTTTACCTTTGCAGACATAACATTTAAACGTACCTATTCCTACCGCTTGTAAATGGTTAGGGCTCCAGGTATGAATTTTAGAAAAATGTATTGCTATTGCATAGCTCTGATTCTTTTATTAGCTCGAAGATATTACATTAGTCTCATAATTGTATTAAAGTGCAGGCCGTGATAGAAGGATCTGAGGTTGAATTATTTTTTAACAGTATTGCTTTATTCAGTAGGTTTACTGGTGCTAATTAAACTAACATGTATATTGATTTGTCTTTTCAGAACATCCATGTTTGTTTGGGTAGCTTGTTTGTGCCTGAGGCGTACATTACTGCAACAAGACAGTATGTTGCCCAAGCAAACAGCTGGTCTTTGGAGGAATTGTGCCTCCAAGTCAGTGTTACAACTACTCAGAATGCAGTTCTGGATGCTTACAGCTTTGGAATCACAGGTTGGTTTCATCAAAAAGTGTGCTGGTTCCTCAAGGTTTCATCTCTCCATTACAATTTCAGTGTATTGTACATTTGCGCTGCATAATAAAGTGGTGTATTTTAAAATGTGAACAGGAAATTTTTTCTGTTTGTTCAGTACTGAAGCTTAATTTAGCAGTCTTATGCTATTTTAGGGATTAGGTTCCAGTATGAACTACCTCATAACGTTTGCTATTTGAATTTTCCAAGACTCGTGGTTTAGGGTTCAGGAAGACCAATTTGAAGTTCAGTTGCAGGGCTTCTTTGTTTGTTGCCTTATGCAGAGCAGCCCCGTCTATAAAGAGGGGGAGCGTGGTGCAAAAAAGATGCAGGGTAATCTACATTAGCAACAATAAGGAAATGTCCCCAGAGTATGTATACAAAAAGTTACCCACTGTTGTGACTAGTGTTCTTCTATTACATTGTATGCTTACCCGATACTTTTCGTGCTGTCCTCAAGAAGGTTACAGGACTGGAGTGTGTGTGTTATGAAATATTTTCTTTCGTGCAGGAAACCCTCTAACATTTTTCAGTTTTGTGCTTGTCCTGACTCTTGGAGGCAAGTGAAGCCTTTTTACTTTACTTGCCTCTATAAACTCATCTGTTTTGTGGGCACTGGTCATTCCATATGGCTATCCATGGAGGAGAACTGTGTTACATTATGAAATTCTGTTTATTTTACACTGCACTCCGCACTTTACAGTGAGGTGCATAAGAAACACTTGGTTTCCCTGTAAGTATATCTTGCAACATATGTAACTTTCTTTTATTGGGAATGGATACAGTTGCACACCAATGTTACTTTTTAGAACACAATTCAGAGGGAGTAACTTAACTTGTATACTTTCTAGAGGGGCCTTAAGCTACTCATGGACAAGTTAAACCTAGTGAAACTATTTTAGAAGTGCACTAAAGGAATTCAGGGAAGGAACAACCCAAAATTACAGTTTAAGAAGACCAAGAGCTATTCAAGGTATTGGTATGTGAACTGTCTGCGACCTATTAGCTAGTTATACCAAGGATACTTGTTAGAAGTGTATAATACAGTTCTAAGGCAATTGATTAAGAACTCTAGCAGACTTTTAAGAAAGGCAATCAGCAGTTCAAGGTAAGGACTTAACTCCAAGGCAATACTGTTTTAGAAATGCACTGAAGCAGATCAGAGAAAGCAAAAGCCAATGGTACACTTTAAGAACAGAGTTATTCAAGGTAAGTAAACCCTATTGGTAAGCTTTTACACTCATCCAGTTACGAATAATAAAACAGTGGCCACACAATTACTTTTAAGAAGAGTGAAACACTATTCAAAGTATATACTTTTTAAAGAAGCAACCATTAAATTAAAGGTAAGTAATAACTTTTGTAACACTTAGTAACGTTCTATTATAGAGATATAGTTTGAACATCAACTCATTTACAAGTAAGTACTTTCACACTTATTATATTTTCAAGACAGAAGCCTTACCTTTTAGAATGATTCCCTATGCTAAAGCATGAGTGATCTCAGAGGCAGAAGAGGGACCCTAGTGGTCTAGGAGCAGCCAGGTTTAGGCAGGTCTGGATAGGGTTCAGTTGCCGGAAAGTCAGAGTTGCCGTGGATATTTTCTTCAAGTAAGTATTAACTTCAGAGTTAGTTGTGTTCAGAGACTTCATAGAAGACTCCTTATAGGCGTTCCAGCATTAGGTCTCGGCAATCTCCCAAACACACAAATCACCCACTCAGCCTCACAGGATTGACACAAGACTGAAGATAACTATTACCCAAGCCAACACAGTACCTTGACAGAAAAGAAGAGCTCCTGGGTGGATGACTTCACTATGCAGCAGCATAGGACCCAGTCGCTGGTATCTCGGTCTGGTGATGAAAGAAACGGACCTTGGGTGTGAACTCGCAGCAGCAGTCGTCCCAAAAGGCTTACAACAGAGGATTACTAGATTCTCACGGCTCTGTGTTTTTTGTGCCCTTTTATTGGAACCAGATGAAGAATGAGTATAGTTTGTCGGATTCTCTTCACGCACTCTGGTGAGGGAGCTTCAGGGATTCCAATAGTGTATCTGTAGGTCCAGCAGGAGTCCACCAAAGTTTCAGCAGGATTCGGACTTTGGAAGATGTTGCACTGCACTCAGGCTCGAGATCCCCTGGTATTGGCGGTTTGCGGCCCATGAAGGTCACAGCATGTCGAGGGATGACTCGTTTTGCAGGTCTTCTTGATACTAGTGGGTCTCACCAGCCTCTCGGTAGGAGTTGTTGTTTTCGGGACCCCCAGGTCGGATGGAAGAAAGGGTTGCATCAGGCTTTTGTTACCCAGCAGGCTCTCCGGTCACTGGAAATTGTTACAGCTGTCATTTCTTCATCTTCCTCTTCGGATTCAGGTTCCAGGATTGGAGTGTTTATCAGGAACTACAGCACAACTTCTGCACACTCTCCCTGCAGTTAACAGAAAGGGGTGGTCTGGCTGTCCAAGCCAATCGGAACAGCCAGCCCAGGTTCCTTTCAGGCAAGGTGAAAGACCAAGGGCTGCAGAGTTTTGGACTGCTCCCTCACTTCCTGCCTTCTCAGACACTCTGGAGCCTCGGCAGGGAATACAAAGGATTCCCGCCGAAGACAAAACTTCAACCAATGACGTTCCCGCCTTGAATGGTGTAAGACATCGGAAACAACAAGCAAACGAGAAATGGCGAAAAAAGTAGCCCACCATGCTAGCAGAATGGTAACCCTCCTGTGCATTACCATGGCTGATTTGCCAGCCTGCAAGTAATAATGACTAAGTCATGAAAGTAGTTACTCTGCCACCAGCCATTCAAGTTACTTGTAATTGTGACAAATGTTACCAGGTAAGTGAGAAAAGGGATACAGTGTATCCCATAGCACTCCACATAAGGGGGTGCGCTGGCTTATTATTTAAAATGTAAAGGAGAGGTTAATCGTACTTTACCCTTTGGGAACAGTAGTTCACCCAAGTACTCCCAAGCTCTGAGGGGCCACCCAGCCTAAGCCCAAAAGTTATGAGAAACTATAGCTCCAATCACACACTATTGAGAGACATAAAAAGAGTAAAATACTAGGTTTGAGGGGAAAGAGATTCCCACTCACCTAGGGACAAGAATACATAATTAAAGTCCAAGCAAAAGATTATAGGGTTGACACATGTTGGGTACGTTTTTCTAAGGTCCAGCTGGGGTTAGACTTCATAAGACTTCTCTTGATATTGCAGACCCAAATCTTAAACTAGGCCTGTACTACACAAGTCGTTAGAGTGGCTGAGCAGCCAGGCTTAACTTAGGACGGAGTTATGTGAGCTGTAGAGCAGTACAAAGAAATCAGTTCATACAGAGATCCAAGAAAACGCTCACTTAAAATTATATGAAAACATATTTATTTCTCCAGCATGGGGTCTGGCATGGATTCACATGCTCATGAATATTCCCCGTCGTCAGGCTGGGAATCCTCGGTAAAGAAAAAACCAGTATCAGTTTCGTTTCTGATCTGTCTTTCGTAGTAATAACCAATCACTGGTCTCTGCGTCATACTGACCACAGCCAATGACTGCCCTCTACCTAAGCACCGCCTCTGGCAGCCATCTTCAGATTTATACCGCACGTTCATGTGTTGGGATCCTCGTGCTATTGCTCTCGAGCGTTAGTGCTATTTTTTCGCGCTTTTTCACAAAAACTTCGATTCTTTCGGTCAAAAGAGCCTCAAGCTCCACCGATCCTACATCCGATCAACGGGGACCCGTGTCGGATTCATCTGTGCCCCTCAAGGGTGAAGATTTCGTCGAGCTACGCTTCGGAGGACTCCAGAAGCTTCTCAGGCCCGGTCTCGGAGATGGCCCAGGAGAAGGGAAGCTCGACGCCCGGAAAGCTGTTCAGGGCCTGCCCTGGATGCCAGCTGCAGAACGTCTTCAAGGAGGACGAACACTCTTTCTGCCTTTACTGCCTTCATGGGGACAAGACGCACGTGGAGAAGGACTGTGCGTTTTGCGGCAACATGTCGGAACGGACCATGAAGGACCGCCATCAACGTCTCGCCAGCTGGCTGGAGGGTAAGAGCCCGTCTGGCGAGAAGAAGAAGAAATCTGAGCGGTCTTCTAAGACCTTTGAGGGCGCCCCGGCGACGGGGGCCCAACATAAGGCCAAGCACCGCGAGTCCGCTGGCACCGGGAGCGCCGAACGGTCGGGCTCTACGGGCGCCAGGCAGGGCGCACCCTCCCCGGCACCATCAACCACGAGCCAACGCTCTGGGTCGGGTAAGAGGAAGGCCGAGCACCCGGCGAAGCTCCTGGAGAGACCCCGGTCGAGCTCTAAGGCAGAGGAGGAGCGTGGCAGTGCCCCCTCCCTCAAGGATAAGGCGGTGAGCGCACCTAAGGTGGTGAAGGCCTTGATCCATTCGACCAAGCCCTCTATCGAAACGGTCGCGGCGGCCCTGGCCCAGCCTGTGGAGGCTGCACCAGTGGTGGCGGCCTCGGGGCCCAGAATCTCCCTGCCTCCTCGGAGGGAGTCTTCTTTCGTGCCCATCGATAGGACCCCCGTGAAACCCTCCGTGGGGAAGAAGGGGGGGCAGGGCGTCGGCGTAGATTCGGCCTCAACCTCAGAAGAGGAACTGATCGAGGTCTTAAGCCACGGCCTAGGCGTGGAACAAGACCAGCCCGTCGGAATGGGCCCCGACGCAGGTGACGACGACGACATCGTCGAGGATACCGACGGGGCCCCTGCTCGCCCGTCGGATTCCCCTCTGCCAGCGCCGCAAGACAACTCAGCGGCCATTTTGTTGGCTATACAGTCCTTATGCTCCGAGATAAGGACGAGACTACCGTTACCGACGGAGGAACCTCTCCCGTCGGGGGATCCAGAACCGGGACCTTCTGGTGTTCCCCCTACCAAGAAAAGAAGGATTCATCCACCGCCTCCTTTTCAACCGTCGCGCCCCGTCCAGCCCTCCTCCCCGTCCACCCGAGGGGATGATACGGGGACTGACACGGCAGCGACGGGTACGGACGACGAGGCATACGACGAGGATTTTCCGTCGTCGCCTCCCACCAGGGCTTCTCCGCCCGACGAGATTGGATCGTTCCACTCAATGATCGCCAGGGCATCCGAGCTTTTCCAACTCTGCCCTGAGGAGAAGAAAAAGGAAGGCTTCCTTTACCAACGGCGCGAGACCAAGAGGAAGACGGTCCTCGCAGTGCCTCTGTTGGACGACATTTGGGATGAGGGCCTTTCCCTCCTCAAGAACCCTTCTACGACGCCAGCGAAAAGAGACCGGTACGAGAAAAAGTACCGGGTCCCGGACTCGGCCCCCCTATGCCTCCGGGCGCAGCCTACCCCGGACTCCGTCGTCTCCGCGGCAGCCAGGAAGAAAGCGGGGGGGGGTGCGGCCTCCACGTCGACTTCCCCGCCGGACGGCGAGGGAAAGAAATTGGATGCCATGGGGCGCAGAGTCATCTCGTCGGCGGCGACGACGATTAAAGCGGCCAACGCCTTGGCTATCGTGGCCCGCTACGACAGGGAACTCTGGTACAAGATAGCTCCCCTGCTGGATTTTCTGCCGGACGACAAGAGGGCGGAGGCCCTTGAGATCCTGCAGGAAGGTGAGGTGGCCTCGGACCACGCCATCACCGTGGCGACGGACATCGCCGACACCGGGTTCCGCCAGATGGGCAACGGCGTTTGCCTTCGACGTCGCGGATGGCTCAAGGCTACGGACTTTCGGCAGGACGTCCAGACCAGGGTCCTGGACATGCCCTTCGACGGGAACAACCTGTTTGGGAAGACAGTGGACGATTCCCTTCAGGCCATCAAGGCGGATACTGAGACGGCCCGGGCCCTTGGAGTACTGCAGCAACGGCGGACGCCCTTTCGGAGCGGCGGAGGCAAGGGCGCCTCCAAAGGTTCCGGCAGCGGTTTCGCTTCCTACCGTCAAGCGGCCCGCTCGTCGTCGCAAGAGGCCTACAGAGGACGAGGCAAGTCTGGCGGACCCCGCCGTCGTCGCCAAGGAGGCCAAGGCGGCAAGGCCGCGTCCAAGCAGGATTGAACCGGCCGTGGGGTCGGGCCCCCACCGAAGCACCCCGGTGGGAGGCCGGCTGGCGGGCTTCGTCAGCGTGTGGGAGTCCATCTCCACCGACCGTTGGGTGCTGGATGCTCAGAAAGGGCGCCATCGAACTCGTCCCAAAGAGGCTTCGGGGCTCCGGAGTCTACTCGCGTTACTTCCTCGTGAAGAAGAAGACGGGAGGATGGCGCCCCATCCTGGACCTGCGACGCCTGAACAAGTTCATCAAGGCGCAGAAGTTCCGGATGGTCACCCTCCAGCACGTCCTGGGTCAGCTGGAGGAAGGAGACTTCCTATCGTCGTTGGATTTGGAGGATGCCTACTTCCACATTCCCATCCTAAAGGGGCACCGAAAATTCCTCAGATTCGTGGTCCAAGGGCGTCATTACCAGTTCAAAGCCCTTCCCTTCGGACTGCGGTCGGCACCCAGGGTTTTCACCAAGTGCCTCGCACCGGTGGCGGCGCAGCTGCGCCGCGAGGGGATTCACGTCTACCCCTACCTGGACGACCGGCTCATCCGCGCCAAGACGAGGGAGCTCGCCGTGGTCCACACGGCAAGGACCGTCCAACTCCTCACGGACCTGGGATTCTCCGTGAACTACGCCAAATCCCACCTGGTGCCCGCGCAAGTCGCACTGTTTCTGGGAGCGAGGCTCGACACAGTGTCCCTTCTGGCCTCCCCGTCGGAGGAGAGGACCAGGACCATCCTGGGCAAGGTGCAACGGATGTTGGTGGCCGACGCGGCCAAGGTGAGGTCCATCAAGTCCCTCCTCGGGAATATGTCTTCCTGCATCTACCTCATTCCCATGTGCAGGCTCCGGATGTGCCCGTTGCAAGAGTTCCTGGATGCGCGCTGGATCCAGACGACGGGCAGCTTCGAGGAAAGGATCAAGCTCGACGAGAGTTTCCGACGAGCGATACGGTGGTGGGGCACCCGCGCGCATCTGACGGCGGGCATGGACTTCCAGACCCCAGCCCACCAGGTGACTGTGACCACGGATGCCTCCCTAGAAGGGTGGGGAGCGCACACCGAAAATCTGCACGCAAGGGGACTCTGGCTCCCGACGGAGAAGTCCCTGCATATCAACGTCCTGGAGCTCCGTGCAGTGTTTTGGGCCCTCAGGTCCTTCCTTCCGTCCCTCAAGGGCAAGGTGGTGAGGATCTTCACCGACAACACCACCACCATGTTTTACATCAGGAAACAGGGCGGAACCAGGTCCCCAGCGCTGTCCAAGGAGGCGCAGGACCTGTGGCATTGGGCCGTCGCCCAAGGGATTCTTCTGGTGCCGTTTCATCTGGCAGGGATAAAAAACACCATCGCCGACTCACTCAGCAGGGAGCTGCGCTCGTGCCACGAGTGGGAACTACGGCAGGATCTGGTGGATCGCCTCTTCCGACGGTGGGGCACACCCCAGATCGACCTGTTCGCGACGGCGACGAACACCAAGTGCCGGAGGTTCGCCAGCAGGTTTCCCCAGACGAGGAGCATGGGCGATGCTTTCTCGTTCCCCTGGGAGGGCCTGTTCCTCTACGCGTTCCCTCCCTTGCCTCTGCTAATCCGGCTCGTCAACCAGCTCAAGAGGTCACGGTGCAGGATGATCCTCGTCGCACCTGCGTGGCCGAGGCAGATATGGTTCCCGGACCTTCTGGACTTGTCGGCGTCCCCGCCAATCGAGCTGCCGGCGGACGCGGATCTACTCTCCAGGGAAGGAGGCGCCATCCTCCACCACGACCCGAAGTCGCTGAACTTGCAGGCCTGGCTCCTGCAGCGCTAGAGTTTGGAGGATACGACATACCGGCCGATTGCAGAGAGGTTCTTGCAAAGGCCAGGGCGTCCTCGACTCTTAAATGCTACGGACACAAATGGAAGAGGTTTTCTGTCTGGTGCCACGCACAGAAGATTAACCCTCTACGGATTACGGCTCCCCAAGTGCTGCCGTACCTGCTGACGCTGGCCAAAGCTGGTCTGGCACACGCGTCCATCAAGATTCATCTTGCTGCGATCTCCCGATACACCAGAACCACGGGCCGGACGTCCTTGTGGTCTCATCGTCTGGTGAAAGAGTTCATGAAGGGACTGTTCAGATCGTTCCCGCCGGTGAAGGCTCCGGCCCCGGCGTGGGAGCTCAACGTGGTGCTGACCAAACTTATGGGACCTCCGTTCGAGCCTCTGCACTCGGCCCCGTTGAAGTTTCTATCGTGGAAAACAGCTTTTCTCGTGGCCATCACCTCCGCACGACGAGTGGGAGAGATCCAGGCCCTTTCCTGCAAGGCCCCGTACTTGACTTTCCACGACACGAGGGTAGTGCTCAGGACGCACCCCTCCTTCATGCCCAAGGTACCGTCGGACTTTCATCTCAACGAACCCTTGGTGTTACCTGTGTTCTTCCCGTCGCCTTCGTCGCCGGCTGAGAGGACTTTGCACTCGCTGGATGTAGCTAGAGCGCTGAAGTTCTACGTGGACCGCACGAAAGGTTTTCGGAAGACGTCACAACTCTTTGTGAACTTTGGACCTGTCAATCAGGGGAAGGCTCTCTCGAAGGCTTCCATCTCCAGATGGCTCTCCGGCTGTATCATGTACTGTCACCGGTTGGCAAACCGACCGCTGCCTGGCCGTCCGAGAGCCCATTCCACCAGAGCGATCGCAGCTACCACGGCGTTCCTATCTGGTGTGCCCCTGCTGGACATATGCAGGGCTGCTACGTGGAGGTCGACGCACACCTTCACGAAATTCTACTGCGTCGACCGGGATTCCAGGGAGGAGTCCAGGGTCGGCCAAGCAGTGCTGCGCAACCTGTTCGCCTGAGGTGAGCCTGGTGAGGAGGTAAGATGCTTAATGTTGAGTTGATGTGATGCTTAATGTTGAGCCTTTGCCACCTCCCGTGGTTGTGCATGTGTGTACTGCTATGTATTCTTTATTCATGAGCATGTGAATCCATGCCAGACCCCATGCTGGAGAAGGAACAAGTTACTTACCTGTAACTGTTGTTCTCCAGCATGGGTCTGGCATGGATTCACATGCGAACCCTCCCGCCTACCCCTCTGCGGCTCTTCACTTGGTCATACTGCCACTTCACGTGCTTCCAAATCTGAAGATGGCTGCCAGAGGCGGTGCTTAGGTAGAGGGCAGTCATTGGCTGTGGTCAGTATGACGCAGAGACCAGTGATTGGTTATTACTACGAAAGACAGATCAGAAACGAAACTGATACTGGTTTTTTCTTTACCGAGGATTCCCAGCCTGACGACGGGGAATATTCATGAGCATGTGAATCCATGCCAGACCCATGCTGGAGAACAACAGTTACAGGTAAGTAACTTGTTCCTTATATATACACAAGCAAATCTAAAATGCCGAAACTACCAATACTTTGTCACCACGACCAAGGAGCAGCAATCAGGGTCATCATTGTTACATCCAGAAGGCAACCAGCTACATTTTCCACTTCACTCTTCAGGTACTGTGGGGCTTGGGTTTCACTTGCCCTAGGCCATTTTCTGTGCTCCTTTGCATTGAGAGTGCTGTTTTTCTCATTTGGGAGTTGATGTGCAGGTCTTGCTACCTGTGTTCCAACAGGAAAGCTCCTCTTGAAGCTTCTGTGTTTTTTTTATAAAAGGAACAATAATGCAGGTGAGTAACTTTTCATATACTTTTCATATCCAGCACACAGAGTGACTTCAGTTAAGGTCAGTAAAAGCACTAGTATGTATCACTTTTGCAAAAATCAGTTTAAGTGGAATGGATTCACATGCTCGTGAATATTGCCCATCGTCGGGCTGGGAATCCTTGGTAAAAGAAAAAAGTTTCACTTTAGCTTAAAAACTGTATTTCTCTAAACCAATCACAGTCCTTTGGGTCATGCCGCCCCATCCAATGACAGTCCTCTCTCTAAACTCCACCCCTGGTGGCCATCTTCAGGTTTTTACTGTATGCTTCAGTGTTGGGAGTCCTCTTCTTGCGTTCTGAGCTATTTTTCATAGTACACGTTTTTTCAGCACATTTTAGAAAAGTTAGACTGATTTTGTCTCATAGTTCGACTGGAGTTCGTTTACCGGCAGCGGGGACCCGCTGTCAGCGAAGATCATACTACATCGCAGATCTTCTTTCGAGTTTGGAGAAGGTCCAGGCTTGAGCCAACGTCGCACCTTTCGACCATGATTGAGGAGAAGAGATGCCTCTTGTGCAAAATGTGGATTGAGGAATGTGTACGTCGAATATGGACATCATAAATGTCTATATTGCATGCATCCGCACCATGATGAGGAGGGATGCAATGTCTGCCGTGGATTTTAGAAAAAGACAAAAAGGATCGATTCAACAGTCTGGCAGCATGGCTCAAACCGTGCAAGGCCTCTGACTCTGCTTCCGGGCATGATGAAGTTCCCCAGGACCAGCCAGCCCCACAAGAGCACTCCCTCAGAAAAGAGGTTGAGATCCTTTGAGGAAGCCCTGCCCTCGGGGTTCCAAGAGAAGGCAAGGCTGCACATTGTTCCCACTGGGCTTGCCGCAGGTCCCAGCTCGGGAAGGACAAGGTCACTGTCACTGGCTACTTCTACAGCAAATCTACCAGTGAGGGGCGCTCCCACTTGGAGAAAGTCCTTGACTCCTTCGAAACTCTGCTTGCCATCGACTGACAAGACGACGAAAGAGGACTCTAAAGGTGGCCCTTTGCTGATCCCCCTCTGCAACACCATCGGCAGCTCCACCGGCCAAAACAACATAGTCATTGATGACCATGTCGACAAAGACTCCTGCTACCACCCCGTTGACGACCACTACTTCTTCGTCAGGGGGGTGGGGGGCTGGCCATGAAGGTAGTGTCCACGGTCATGGCGGCGTCCAGCCTTTGGGGGTCCCTACCGCCACGATGTGAAGCAGCTCCTCCGGCTCTGGCTAAGACCCCTGGAATGGGGACAGCTCCACTGACCGCTCCGGCCAAGAAGTCTCCAAAGAGAAAGGGTAAACCGCCTACTGACCCTAAGAAGGGTACAGAACCACAAGCTGCCCCGGGGTATCCAGTGCAGATTTATACAAGCTACGAGGAGGGTGATGATAATCTGCCAGAAGACTATTATTCAGACCACGAAAGAGGGGTCAGAGACCAGTGTCTGTAGTTGGGGTCCCCACAAGGTGAGCCAGCGCATCAGTCCGGAAACCACCACCACTTATTCCTTTCACTCCTCAGCCAAGGGACATGTCTTAGGACATTAGGACCATTCTGCACACACCTTTTTTGTAAATTCAACAGACTGCCTCCCACACCGGGCCCTGCTCCATCTAGGAGTCCAGCAAGGCCGCTTTGTGGGAGTCCTCCGCGGCGCAAGCACAGATCAAAGGACCCAGCTGATCCAAGGTGTCATCTGACACCGCCTCGAGATTTCACTCCAACGGGGGATCCGGCAGCACATACTGACACAGGCACGGATACAATGGCGACAGACACTGACTAAGCCGATGACTTTGTACCTGCTGACGGGAAGCCATTGGTCACGGATGAACCGCACAGGCCTTCTCCACCGGATGAGGTCGGCTCTTTCAACACTATGATGTCCAGGGCCTCAGAACTTTTTCAACTGGTGCCTGAGGAGACTAAAAAGGAAGGATTCCTTTACCAACGACGTGAGTCCAGACGGAAGACCATCATGTCCATCCCCTTGCTAGACGATATCTGGCATGAGGGCTTGGCCCTGATAAAGACTGAGCACTGCTCCTCCCGAGCGGGATTGGCACGAGAAGAAATCGAATTCCTGACTCGGCCCCCAAGTGCCTGAGGTCCCAGCCTTCACCTGAGTCTGTGGTCGCAGCCAGGAAAGGCTCGTAGGACCCGACATCCTCGTCCATGAGGCCCCCTGACCAGGAGGGTAAGAAGCTGGATGCAATTGGGTTAAAGAATCATCTATACTGCTACCAGCACCGTTAAGGCCTCTATCGTCTTGGCCATTTTGTACTGATATGGTCGGAACTATGGTATAAATTGGGCTGTATTTTGGACTTCTTACCTGAGGACAAGAAGGTAGAAGCTCCGTCGCTGTTCCAGGAAGGGGTAGTGGCCTTGGATAATGCCATTACAGTGGCAGTAGACCTCACGGACACCCGGTTCCATCAGATTGACAACAGAGTGTCTATCCGTTGGCAGGGATGACTGAAAGCCACCAACTTCAAAACAGACATTCAAAGCATTGGACAGGCCATTTGATGGAGAGAACGTGTTTGGCAAGACCATTGACGAGTCTCTGCAAATTATCAAGACAGACAGCAGAGACACAATCAAATCCAGCAGTTTGCATAAACATCCCCTTTTCCTTTTTGCAGTTGTGATAGGGCGGCCTACCACAAAGAACCATGCTGACTCAGATATAGAGTTCAAGGGTGTTTATTAAAATTCTTTGTAGAGGTTATAGCTGTATCTCTTGTAGCAATGGTGTCTGGGTCTAGCAGGGCTTGCGTTATTTGGGGCTAAAGCAGGCCTTCTCTATAGTCTACCCTAGCCTTGTCCCCACCTCCCTAACCCTGCCGTCCTTATGGATGTTACTAGCACTAGGATTGGTAACCCCTTTCTGTCTTTGGCTTTCTGGGCTATTGGTGTATTCCCTAAATGGTTGGCTAACGGACTCCCTAGGAATTTTTTATAGCTTTCCCACTCCTATCTCCGCTTAGCAGTCTCAGGGAGTTATGAATGGTGCTGCCTTTCACCCAGCATCATGCTCATTCGTTTCACACCCTCTCGTACCTGACTCTTCGCTATACTGGTCTCTTAAATTGTTCTCCTCCCACCACGTCACTGTCCCTCCAACCTCTCACTCCGCCTTTTCAAATCCACCCATCGATTTTACTTCCTTTCCTACTCTTATTCTTACCGGTGGTACCTCCAACTATCCCTCTACCTCGGTTATTTTCTTCCCTCTATATGAATAGCTACTCCCACTCACTGCTAGGCCATAAAGACTGCATATGGAAACTAAGGCACAATAACCATATACGCTATTGACACGACAGACACGAGGTTCGATTTCCAAACAAGTCTGGTTTATTTCAAAGTATTCTCAGTCGGCCGACTGGGGTCTCAAAGTCTCGCAGCGTGTGTACCCAGACCTAGTGAGACGCAAGAGAGTGAGCAACGCTCAAGCAACAATATATATACATAACATGCAATCTTTTGAAGGCAATTCAATCCGCCCATATATGTATCGTTCAGGCTAGGGTTCGATGATTGACAATCATGACAATTATGACACGTTATGACAAATCTCTATTCAGTCTAAATATAGTTATTCTAGCAATAGTAGCAGAGACAGCTTTCTGTTATGGGGAACATAGAGCTCTTAGTTCGGCAAGGATATCATGTTCGTAGGAGAGAAACATTCCTTAGCACGTTATCTATGTGTTTCGATTCATGAACCAAGGGTCAGACAGTTCTGAGGCAGAAAATACCAGTCTCCGCGAAGGATTACTGCTAAAAGAATATAATTCATACTTTAACTGCCTTTTACTACAGCGTTTGCAAGTCAGGCCGGCACCTGGTCTGCTGATTAGATGCGGCTTCTGTTCACCTTCAAGGACTTCATGAGGGAGAAAAACAATGTATCTCTGTATCAATTGACATTCCTGTCTGTATTAGTGTTTCAGCATTCCGGCCGTGGCCTTGCACCGTGTGCGAGTTCAAAGCACAGAATACATTTTGCAAAGCGGTTTGACAGAAAGGAAAAAAAGCAAATGGCTGACATTTCACAAAATGGACCACCCTCTGGTTAAATTGACAATTCTGCGATTGTGATGTTTGTCACATGATGATATTGGTTTCTGGCCAACATACTATACATACTATAGGGTCGTTTCTGGTCTAACATCACTATCCCAGTCTTCTCCTCTTCTACTATTTCCACTCTGCTACTACCCGAACCCTTCCGCTGTATTTCTCTCTGAACTCCCAGGGATAGCGTGCCCTGCTAACCCTCCCGCTAGACCCTGGTCAGACCCTCAGGGACACTGTGGGATATTATGCCCTGCACACCCCTTCTACTACCAACTACCGCTCGATCTCCTTCACTCACTACTCCCACTACCGACCTACTTCCAGCTACTGCCACCACCTCCCCTGCTACTCCACTACTACTCTTACCCTACCTCTAGTACTCGCACTTTCCCACAACCACTCCACAGACCCCCTCCTTAACAATAGCCTCTGCACTCCAATCACTGCCTCCTCTGGTCTCTCGGACGTCCTCCACCGCCTCCTGTCCTCACCAAACTAACCCATGCTTGCACACTCACACACACCTCCTTAAATGCTCCACCGCCTCCCAGGATTGGATAATTTCCCTGTCCAATCACTTACCTGGCTCACCGGGGTGTGACAAGAAAAGGCTGTGGGAGGGCTTGACATGGCTGCTAGGGTCCCAAGTCATTGTGCTGCTCAAGGCCTGAAGGGGCCTTTTAAAATAATTACATCCCTGGTCATATAGTGGGTAAAGGCTTCTGTGCGGCCTTTATTAATAACATTTCCCTGGCGGGATAGTGGAGGCTTCTCGTGCTGCAGTCTCCAGCTGACACTGGAGCCGGATTTCTTTGACGGCCAGTGTTGTAGTTGTCGTGGCACCCTGTGACAGTGATGCTGCCACGAGCTCCGTTATTAGAGACCATGTCTCTCCTACGGCTACTGCTCTGCTGCGGCCTAGAAGCTGCTATCACTGCAGGTAAGGAGGGGTGTGGAGGGGGCCTGCCTACACTTGGACACCCCTTTTGGGCTGGATGGGGCTCGCCCTGTCACACAGTCCACAAAAATTACAGCCTTTCTGCAGTCTGTACAATTATGGATACCACAATTACCATAATTTTGCGTGGGAGGGTACATCATATAATATTCCAGTTTACTTTGTTTGGCCGCCAACTTTCCACTGACACAGGCTTTCCTTTATTTAGCCAGTCCTTTGCTCAGATCACTGAAAAACAAATATTGTATTTCCAACAGATTCCTCATCTTTGACATACCGATATCCTGCTTGCAGCTTGATATGCTTTTTACGGCAGCAGAGGGCACCATGCATTATCGGGTAGATGTCCACTGGCAGCTTTCATCCCTGCACTCAAACGTGACGTTTGTATATATATTTCTGATGTTTGTTAATCTGCTTAGAATCACATGCTGTGCATAGGTCTGACATCCAGTGGTCACTGCGGAGTATTGCATTTTGTTTTTCGTAGTCGAAAAGGGGACGTCGACAAGGCGTGTCTGAAACACTATCCCTATAGTGACGTGCGTTGTACCCACAATCCCTCACGCGTCGAGGTCCCTCAGATTGTTTTTTTCCGCCCAGCTACTGGTCGCCTTTACGCGGAGCTCCTCGAGAGACATTGCAGATTTCATCTCCTCGACCTTTGGTCGTTTTCCTATTAATATATAACACATAGATCCCTCCCTCGACGCAGTTCTGAAGCTGTTTCTCCGCCGAACAAGATCTTCGACGGAGGGACGAGCGGAGGAGATCCTTCGGCGTTGCCGAACACATGGCCTGGCCTCGCAGGCCAAATACAGTAGGGAGAGTGGGGTCGTGGGACATCTCTGTTTCCTTTCTGAGAATGCCTTTCCCTTTCCCCTTCCTTTCCCTTGGGGTCGTTATCACGACTTACTGCCTCGGCTATGGCGAGGACACCCTTTAGGTTTTGCCCGCGTTGCAAGGGCAAGTTCACTTGCATTCACAGTGTAACCGCTGCTTGCCCCTCGATCACAAAGAGGAGGGTTGCACGGCTTGTCGGCTTCTTAAGCCAAAGACTCTAAAAGATTGTAGGGTCAAGAGGTGGGCGGCCTACGCTATGTCGAAGGCCGATTCCTCACCCGCCGCTGCTACCACCGACAGTGACGAGGAACGTGATAACACGACCTCCGCTACGGAAGTCGTAGACCCCTCTAAAGAGCGCTCTTCGTCGTCTGTCCCCGGCCCTGACGGGCTCGGCTCACGCCCTGCTTATGGGGATGAACACCCCGGCGACACTGACGCACACGATACCACACATAAGCACACAACCCACGGCTCTTCTTCGTCGAAGACGAAGAAAGCATCAGCGCCCAAGGAGACGCAGGGTCCACCGTCGGCCTCCTTGGACCGTTCAGGTTCGAAGCCCCTCTCGCAACCGCAGCCGCGACCAGCGACTGGGCTTTCGGCAAATAAGGGCACCGCCCCCAAACCATCGGCCGGCGCGCACCAGCAGAGAGCGCACGCCGCCGTAGAACGATCGACACCCGTAACGTCGAAACCACAGCCCTCCTCTGACAAACGAGTCGCAGAGAGCTTGGCGAGGATCGTTGTAGCCGACTCCCAGAAGTGTACGCCAAAAGACACGTCGAGCGCTACGCAAAAGTCGAAAGACACGCCGAAAAAGCCCGAAGAAAGACAGGGACTACCCCCTTCAGTCGGGGGGACCCCCAGCACACCGGAAGGCTTTTCGGAAGGCGACGGGACACTTTCCTCAACGTTATGGGAGAGGTCGAGCTGTTTTCAGCTAGAAGACACTAATTTTACCCCGCCAGACCGCTCAGGGGTACCCCATGAGACCATGGAAAGGCTCCATCTCTGCATGGAGAGAATGGAGAGGTTTATGAAGACCCAGAACCCTCCCACTCCCAAGAGAACAAGAGAAGGGCCTCAGGAGGACCCCAGGGCTAAATATCCGAGACTATTCAATCCCCAGCAGGACACAGCCTCAGATTTCCATAATGTGTATGACCTCACTGGTGAGGAACAATACTTGGAGGAGGAGGATGAATTTGTGGACGATGAAGAGGGACAGAACCAGGAGGAAGGTCTGGAAGACAGCCCAGACATGGTAGCATAAGGCTTCGGAGAAAATCCAGAAGAAGGGCCTTCACATCCCTGGCAATCCCCATCAGTATATTCGGACACTGATGTCCTGAACCTAAATCCTCCTGACAATTCACCTGTTAGGAACACGTCTCCCATAGACGATCAGCCCACATTCAATGCCCTGTTGCGCAGAGCAGCAGCACATTTCGAACTGGACACTGGGGAGATCTCTCCTGAAATAGACTTTGTGGAAAGAGTAATTAAGGAGAAACCCCCGGTCAGCCAGACCATTCCCCTCCTCGCTTCAGTGAAGAGAAGAATCATCCCTTCGCTATCCACGCCCGCACTAATCAGAGGAGTTAATCCAAGAATTGAAAAACTTTTCACTCCTTCACCCTCAGACCCGCTGTACATCAGGGGACATTCTATTCCTGACTCCCTTGTAGTAACTAATACAAGGAAGAGGGCAGGGGTGCCGCTGTCCACCAGCGAGGCACCACCTGACAAGGAGGGCAAGAGATTATATGCCCTTGGAAAGAGAGTCACATCCTCGGCTGCCTTTTCTGCAAGAATTGCGAACAACAATTCTTTGCTAGCTAGCTACGCGGACGCGCAGTGGGCCAAGCTGCGCAAAGACCCCGAAGAAGCGCCGGAACCACTACGGGCACGCCTGCTATCAACTATTGGCGAAGGAACCCAGGTCAACCAGAGCATTGTGAAGAACTCTCTGGATGCTGCAGAGACAGCGGGACGTTCCCTGGTTCAGGGAATACTCCTAAAACTCCATGTATGGCTGCGTAACTCAGGGTTCAAACCGGAGACACAGGCGTCTTTAATAAATAAACCTATTGAAGACTCAAACCTCTTCGGGAAAGCGGTGGATGAGGCTCTGGAGATGGCCAAAAAAGAGTTCGATACTATCAAAACTCTTGACCAGATCTCTAAGCCCACTACCAGACGCGGCTATGGCAACAAACGCTTTTTTCGTGGCCAACGCCAACAGCAGAATCAGCAGGACCAGTACCCTGCCACCAATTACCAGACCAATAGTGGGCAGTACAGCCAAAGAGGCCAGCGCCGTGGCAAAGGGAGAGGTCGGGGGTCCACCCCCAGAGGCTCCCAAGCCCCCAACAACACCAAGTGACGCGAAGATTCACGTCCCCTCCCATGCACACCGGGGACCGGCTAACATCCTTTCTTCCAGCATGGGAGGGAATAATGTCAGACCGCTGGGTACTTTCCACCGTAGCCCACGGATACTGCATCGAATTCAACGGTTCCCCAACATACAGACCCCCGAGGGGACGACGCATGACACCAGAACACCTTGCCATCCTTCTCCAAGAAGTAGAACAACTGCTGGAAAAAGGAGCCATAGAGGTCGTGCCTCTATCTAAGGTAACGGAAGGTGTTTATTCATTGTACTTCCTTGTACCCAAAAAGGATCTAACCATGCGCCCTGTATTAGATCTGCGCCCAACGAACAAGTTTGTCAAACCCCAGAAGTTTCGTATGGTGACCTTACAGGAAGTGATCAACCTGCTATCACAAGGAGATTACATGAAAACACTAGACATGAAAGATGCATACTTTCATATTTTAATGTTGCCAGCGCACAGAAAATACCTCAGGTTCATGATAGAGGGCAAACACTACCAGTTCAGAGTGCTACCCTTCGGCATAGCATCTGCACCAAGGGTATTTACGAAGGTACTGGCAGTGGCAGCGGCCCACCTGCGCAGGTTGTCCATCCCAGTTTACCCTTACCTCGACGACTGGCTCATAACAGGGGATTCTTACGAAACATGCTTCTCCAATACCCAAAAGTCTGTAGACCTTTTGTTCCAGCAGGGCTTCTCCATCAACGAAAAGAAGTCCAGCCTAGGCCCCAGCCAGATCAAACAATTCCTAGGGGCTCTAATTCAAACAAAGGACGGCCTCGTCTTCCCCTCCAACGAGAGGGTCCAAAACATGCTGTTTCAGATCCCTCAATATGTGGCCGGTCGAGAGGTGACGGTACGCAAAGCAATGCGCTTGCTAGGCATGATGGCGTCGTGTATTTATTTGGTACCTCACGCGCGTCTGCGCATGCGCCCAATGCAGGAGTGGCTCAACAGCCAGTGGTGTCAGGCCAGCGGACTATGGGACGATCTAGTGGTAGTCTCGCAGGCCTTGGTTCTCTCGCTACGGTGGTGGACAAAGGAAAACCTGGAAAGAGGGAAACCCTTTGCCACACCCGCGGCGGAAGCCACTCTAACCACAGACGCATCCCTCACAGGATGGGGGGCTCACCTATCCCATCAGACTGCTCACGGAGTGTGGACTCCGAACGTAGCATCCAAACACACAAATCTACTGGAGCTACTAGCTGTGTTCAAGGCGCTAAAAGCCTTCCAGGAACACCTACAAGGCAAAACAGTGATGGTCCTTACAGACAGCACCACAGCCATGTACTACATCAACAAGCAGGGGGGCACCCACTCTCCAGGACTGTCCAAGCTGTCCCAGAATATATGGAAGTGGGCTCTCAAACAAGACATGTTCCTACTGTCACAACATGTACCAGGGGAACTCAATCTGCTGGCAGACAAACTCAGCAGAGATTTCCCCCTGCCCGAAGAGTACGAATGGCGACTGCACGAAGACATCGTCTTCGACGTCTTCACACAATGGGGATTCCCAGAAATAGACCTGTTCGCAACCCTGGAGAACTCACAATACCAAAGTTACGCCTCCAGGTACCCCCAGAACCAATCCAAGGGGAACGGTCTGTCGATGCAATGGTCAGGGAAATTTGTTTACGCTTTTCCCCCGACTCCCCTTCTCAACAAGGTGGTGCACAAGATGCACCAGGAACAAGTGACCATGATACTGGTGGCCCCAATGTGGGCCCGACAGCCATGGTTCGCTCACTTGATGGAGATGTCTCTATCTCCCCCAGTGAAACTCCCCTGCCCGTACAACATGCTGTCACAAGACAAGGGCAGGGCTCTGCATCCATGCCCCCAGAACATAAACTTAGCAGCCTGGCTCCTGAGATCATAGAATTTGGACATCTACAGCTCCCGCAGAGATGCATGGACATCCTCAGGGAAGCCAGAAAACCTAACACTCGACACTGCTATTCTAGCAAGTGGAAGAGATTTGTCATCTGATGCAGAGGAAAGAGCATCAACCCGATTGACTGCTCTCCCACACATATTGTTCTATACCTGACCCATTTATTGGATTCAGGTCTAGTGTTCAATTCCATTAAAGTCCACCTAGCGGCACTTTCTGCATACACCACTTCCCAACTCAAAGTGTCGTGGTGGAAGATCCCTGTTATAAAGGCCTTCATGGAGGGAGTAAAGAGAATACACCCCCCGATAGCTGACCCAGCTCCCGGATGGGACCTTAACGTGGTACTTACCAGACTCATGGGCTCACCATTTAAACCCATGCACAAAGCATCTCTTAAAGACCTCACTCTTAAGACTGCTTTTCTAATAGCTATCACCTCCATCAGGAGAGTAAGTGAACTACAGGCTCTTTCTGTTCTAGACCCCTTTGTTACAGTTCACAGAGATAAGGTGGTTCTACGCACGCACCCAAGGTTTGCTCCGAAATTCATCTCGAAGTTCCACGTAAACCAGTCTATAGAACTACCAACGTTCTTTCAAAATCCTTCCAACTTGGGAGAAAAAAGTCTGCACACACTAGATGTGCGCAGAGCGGTCATGTTCTACATGGAAAGAACCAGACCACTGAGGAAGACTAATCAGTTCTTCGTCTCGGTGGCAGCAGGAAGAGAAGGGGATGCAGTTTCAAAGTCCACTATTTCTAGATGGATTGTTCAATGCATCACTCTCTGCTATACTCTTGCTAAGAGAGAACTGCCCTTTAAGCCAAGAGCACACTACTCGAGGCACGGGGGCGTCCATAGCATTCATTGCAAATGTTCCCCTTGAGTCCATCTGCAAAGCGGCTACCTGGAGTTCTGTGCACACCTTTACAAAACACTACTGTCTAGATGCACACTCAAGATCTGCCACCCAGGTGGGACAGGCAGTATTAAGACATCTTTTCTCTACTGTTCCTTCTCATAACCCACCGCCAACTCTGGGTACTGCTCGCTAGTCTATGCACAGCATGTGATTCTAAGCAGATTAACAAACATCAGAAGACAATGCATTACTTACCGTAAAAGCATTTCTGATGGTTGTATCTGCTTGGATTCACATGCGCCCACCCTTCCTCCCCGCTCAGATGGAAGGAACATAGACTTCCTTTTATATCTCTCTTTTCTGTACTCACTCACGTCTAGAAGGCTCCCTCAGGGCAGAAAAATACAAACAGAGGGACCTTGACGCGTGAGGGATTGTGGGTACAACGCACGTCACTATAGGGATAGTGTTTCAGACACGCCTTGTCGACGTCCCCTTTTCAACTACGAAAAACAAAATGCAATACTCTGCAGTGACCACTGGATGTCGGACCTATGCACAGCATGTGAATCTAAGCAGATACAACCATCAGAAATGCTTTTACGGTAAGTAATGCATTGTCATATATAGCACGCACCGTGCCCGTTGCCTCAAATCTGTTTTTCTGCATGCACAGCACACTATGAACTATTCCTGAGGGGGGTAATGAGGGATGGCTTTATGAACATCATTCAGGATGTTAACGGGGCTGCATGTCAGTCTCTCCAATCGGGACTGGATGCTTCTGACTGTGTTGATCATTATATGGCAGTGAGTGCAGTCACAATAATGTTTGCTTGGCTACACAAACCTGGATTTGCTCCTGATGGTCCAGTCCAGACTTTGGACATGCCCTTCAATGGGTCAAACCTCTTTGGGGCAAAGGCAGACTAAAAGCTTGAGAAGCTGCAAGCTTCTAAGGCGGCTGCACAATCCCTGGGTACAACCATCTGTCGGCTTCAACAGCAAAATCCTCCTTCTCGGGGTTGGAGAGCACATGCTTTTCTTTTTTACTCCTCATTTAAACAGAGAAGTGGAGGCCAGTCTGCCCAAAGAAGGCAAAAGAGGTTTCCATTTGGCACAAGAGGATGTGGAGAAAGAATAGCCCAGACATTCACTTCCTCATCACCCTCTGCCACAGCACAAAAACCACTTGGTTTACTTTACCCACTAGACTCTGGTGGGGGGCAGGTTTCTACATCATGGGGTCTGGATTCACATGCTCATGAATATTCCCCGTCGTCAGACTGCGAATTAGTCTGAAAACTGCATTTCTCCTCTATAACCAATCACTGTCCTTTGGTTCATACTGCCCCATCCAATGACAGTCTTCTCTCTAAGCTCCACAACTGGTGGCCATCTTCAGATGTTTTACTGCACGTTTCATTGTTGGGAGTCCTCTCATCTTTCTCTTGGAGTATTTTGCTATTTGTGTGTTTTTTCGGATTAACATTTTGTTTCCTTATCTGATTTTTCCATCTACAGTCAGTCGACTACTTAAGGGCATCACCCCCTGAACGAGGCAGGCTCCTTTCATGCCATGTTTTCAAGGGCCTCCGCTCTACAACTTGGTACCGGAGGAGGACAGTTTCCTTTTTCTACGCCGGGAGTCTTCACAGAAGACTGTTATGTCAGTCCCTTTGCTGGAAGATGTCTGGGAGGTGTGGCTGGTCCTGATGACAATGCCTAGTACCGTTACCTCCAAGAGACACAGGCTGGAGAAGAAGTGCAGGGTCCTGGACACAACCCCCAGGTACTTCAGATCACAGCCTTCTCCAGACTCTGTGATGTCTGCCGATGCCGGGAAGTGCTCGCTGAACTAATCATCCTCGTCCATGGTGCCTCCAGACCAGGAGGGGGAAGAAGCTTGATGCAGTGGGGAAGCGCATCGTTAATTAAAAAGTGTCTTCCACCATCAAGGCCACCAATGCAATGGCCATCCAGTCCTGCTACCACAGGGAGCTCTGGTGTAAACTCAGGCCAATCCTGGACTTTCTGCCGGATGACAAGACCGAAGCGTTGGCCATGGTCCAGGAGGGTGAAGTGGCCTCTGATCACTCCATCACAGTGACCTTGGATGTTCCGGACTCTGGCTTTTGGCAGATGGACAATGGTGTGGCACTCTAGCGCCAAGGCTGGCTGAAGGCTACCACTTTCAGGGCAGACGTGCAGTGTAAGATAGTGGACATGTCCTTTGAAGGGATGGCAAGGCGGTGGACGAGACGCTGCAGGCCATTAACACAGACACAGAGATGGCTCGCTCAGTGGGAACACTGCAGCAGAGAAGAGCGTCAACCTTTTCGGTCCGCTGGTGGAAGTCCAGCAGATCCTCCAAGGGTCACCACCCCTTACTGGCAGCCCTCCCGTTCCTCCACCCAGAAGGCTTAGAGGCGGCGCTCATAAACCTACGGCAGCAGAGGACAGCGTTGTTGTTGCCCACGGCGAAGGATGCAGACGCCCAAGCAGACTGGAACCGGCCATGGATCCGGGCCCCCACTTTCGCACTCCAGTGGGGGGGGCCAGCTAGCAAACTTTGGCGACTATTGGAAGACCGTCACCACGGATAAATGGGTACGGGACGTTCTTCATCAAGTGTTCACCTTGGAGTTCCAACACCGGTGCCCTTTCATTCCTTGTGCAGCGTCAAGATCTGCACATGGCCCAGCTACTACCAGAGTTTCAGGCCATGTTAAGAAAGAGGGTTGATAGAGCCTGTCCCCAGCGCCTCTGGGGCTCTGGAGTGTACTCTAGATACTTTATGGTACAAAGTCAGAAGGGTGGCAGCCAATCCTAGACTTAAGGCGCCTCAACAAGTACTTGAAATCCCAGAAGTACAGGATGGTCACGTTGCAGCACATGCTCAGCCAGCTGGAGAAAGGGGATTTCCTGGCGACCTTGGACCTGAAGGACGCCTACGTTCACTTTAGAATTCACCAAAAAAAAATGGAAGTTCCTACAGTTTGTGGTCCAGGTGTGGTACTACCAGTTCAAGGCCCTTCCCTTCAGCCTGAAATCTACACAAAAAGTGTTCAAGAAGTGCTTGGCTCTGGTGGCAGCTCATCTACTCCTCAAGGGCATACACGTCTACCCTTATCTGGACGACTGCCTCATCAGCTCCCGCTCTCACGTGCTGGCAAACCAGCACATTGTAGAGACCATATGCCTTTTGACAGAGCTCTGATTCTCCAACTATCCGAAGTCTTGCGTGGAGCCATCGCAGAATGCTCCGTTTCTGGATGCCCATCTCAACACAGCTGCATGCCTGGCTTCACCCTCGGAGGAGAGAGTGACGGCCATCCTGGGGAAGGTGCAGCACCTGTTGTCAGCGACAACCACAACAGTGCGAGCCATCATGTCGCTGTTGGACCTGATGTCCTCCTGCATCCACCTCATCCCATACTGCAGGCTCCAAATGAGACCTCTTCGGGTGTTCCTGGATGCACGGTGGCTGCAGATCAAGGGCACTTGGACGAACAAGATAGCCCTTAACCATGGGTTCCAACAAGCTCTACGATGGTGAGAAGAAGCACACCCACATCTTACTCAAGAAGCTCTTTTTTAGGTACCACCGTGCCAGGCCATGGTCATCACCGACACCTCCCTGGAAGGGTGGGGGGGCGCACACCGGACAGTCCCACACCAGGGGCCTCTGGCTCCCGGAAGAAAAGGACCTACACATTAACATCCTGGCGCTCCAGGCTGTTGTCTGGGCTCTCAAGTCATTACTACCTAAGCTGCGGGGGAAGGTGTTGCAAATCTTCACAGACAACACCACCACCATGTTCTTCATCCGGAAGCAGGCCGGTACTCCCTCTCCCGCTCTTTCCCTGGAGGACCAGACCCTGTGACATTGGGTAATTCTTCGGGAGATGTTCCTTGTTCCTTTTTACCTGGCAGGCATCAAGAACACCATTGCAGACTCCCTCAGCAGAGAGCTGCGATCCTGCCACGCATGTGAACTTCAGCAGGCGCAAGTATCTTGTCTCTTCAGCAAGTGGGTCTACCCCAGATCGACCTATTGTGACATTGGCCAACTCCGAAAGGTCCGCCAGCAGGTTCACTCAGCCGAGGAGCTGGGCTATGCCTTCTCGTTGCTGTGGGAGGGGGGTCTCCCTGTACACCTTCAGACAATGTCCTGGCAACCGGGGAACTGGAAGACACCTACTTTCACGTCCCCATTCACCCAAAACATAAGAAGTTCCCACGGTTTGTGGTCCGGGGCGGCACTGTCAGTTCAAGGCCCTTCCCGTCCGCCTGAAATCGGCGCTGAGGGTGTTCACGAAGTGCTTGACCTGATGGCAGCGCATATATGCCACAAGGGCATCCACGTCTACCTGTAGCTGTATGACTGGTTCATCCATTCCGGCTCTCAGGAGCTGGCAAACGAGCACACCGCGGAGACCATGCACCTTCTGACGGAACTCTAATTCTCCAACTATTCGAAGTCCTGCGTGGAGCCATCGCAGAACACTCAGTTCCTGGGCGTGACGGCCATCCTGGGGAAGGTGCAGCGGCTGTCGTCGGCGCAGTCCGCAACAGTGCAAGCCATCAAGTCGCTATTGGGCATGATGTCCTTCTGCATCCACCTCGTCCCTTTGTGCAGGCTGCCGATGAGACTTCTCCAGGAGTTTCTGGATGCACAGTGTCTGCAGGTCTCAGGCGCTTGTACAGACCAGATCGTCCTCGACCAAATGTTCCGACAAGCTCTACGATGGTGGGGAGTACGCCCACATTTCACTCAAGGAGCTCCTTTTCAGATACTGCTGTAGGTATATATTTCTGAGGCTTGTGAATCTGCTTAGATCACATGCTATGCATAGGCCGACATCTCGTGGTAGCCACAGAGTATTACATTTTTTGTTTTCAAAACTCAAAAAGGAACGCCAACAGGGCTTGCCAATAATACTATCCCTGGTGTGACGTCTACTGTAGTCGTACACATCTCAGAGTTCCGTCTTGGCTGATGCCATTACTTACTTTCTTTCTGTCCTTTCGACCACCGTACACCGCAAGATCTCTGGCAACGGCTTTCAAGGACTAGCCCACCCATCAACGACAACTCGCGTCTCAACAAACTTTGTCTGCAGCCTTTCTATGGACCTCAGCCCTGTACAGTAGGGAGAGCAGGGGGAGGTTCATATTCCATCTCACTTAGAGAATGCATATTCCCCTATACTTCCTTGTATTCCATCACACTCTGTGTGAATCCTTCCAGTTTCCCTGGAAGGATTCACAGTGTGTAACCTTTGCCTCCCTAGGGACCACGCCGAAAAATAGTGCAAGTCTAGCAAACTCTTAAGGCCAAAAACTTTAAAGGACCGAAAGAAACGCTGCACCCACCATGCCATGCAGGTCGAGGCCGCCATGGACGTAGAGGGGGCCTTCAGCGATGTTGGCGTCTTAAGTGATGCAGACGGCGATCAGGATCCAATGGATTCTCGCGTGTGAGCCCCGGACTCCCAACAGGCAGGCCGGCGGTTCTGCTATGGAGACAACCGGCTGCTCAAGCACCTCCATTACACGCCACACCAAGCACAACCCCCATGGCCGACAGTCGACCACGTCGTCGACCGATAAGCCACACGCAGTGTCCAAGGGAAGGTCTGAACATTCCCTGTCCTCTTGGCCATCTTGTTCGCGATCACTACATGACAGGCCCCCGAAACAGATGCCAAAGTCTGTTTCTGACACTGCGTTCAAATCTAGGAGGTCCTCTGGGTTTTGGCGACCGTGCGTCGAAAGACACGGCCCCTGCAAAAAGCTCTAAAATGAGAGACTTAATTAAATAACACGTCCCTGTCACCCTAGTGAAGGGAAGAACGTCGAAAAACTCAAAATCCTCTATGCCCCAAGCCTCAAAATCACATGGTTAAAAGAGTAGGGGTCATTCTACCCCTGAGGATACCCTGTCATGGGCAATGCATCATAAAGAGCCCCCTGCTCCAGAGCCTCTACCTACACCCTCAGTGTTGCCAAACTCCTCCCAATGGACCCCAGAACAGTTTGATAGGGTCACGAGAAGAACGTCTAGTTTTATACATTTCTTTGATCAACACCCAGATCAACTCCCCAAACTCCAGCACCCCTCCCGCCCCGCACCATAACGAAGCAACTAGCAAACGGCCCGACACCATAAGAGCCTCTCTGGACACAACACAGACTAATACCTCGTCATATCAAGACGTAGGTCAGAACACCTATTAGGACACTCAATGCTCACAGGACCCTGGCTCATTTACAGACCCAGAAGACCAAGGGGACACGGGGGGATTTAGACCAATACTGTGATGATGATGACGTATACATCATCCAATCCACAGATCATCCAGTGGCTTATTCCCCGGTGAGCAACCAGCTGCAGTACAATGGCCTGCTCTTAAAGGCTGCAGAATACTTTAAGATAGATACCCAGGAAGCTCAAGTCAAAGACTTTGTAGAGGACATCCTTGGCGATAAGATGTCTGCAGCACAGTTCATCCCTCTGCCCCAATCTGTCCAGAGGCGTATTCAACCATCTCTACTTACACCCAATCTGACAAGGGCGGTTAACCCACACATCGAAATAAATTTCAGACCTGCCCCATCTGACCCTTTATACATTAGGGGGCAGCTAAAGCCTGACTCTCTAGTAGTCACCACCACGGGAAAGAGGGCAGGTACACCCCTAGCCTCTGCCGGAGCCCCTCCCGACAAGGAGAGTAAGAAAATCTACATCCTGGCCAGGAAGTAGCTTCCTCTGCCGCTTATCCAATACGAACAGCTAACCACACTATTGATGAAGGGAGACCAGTAGGAAGCTGCATTCTTAAGAATAGCTCAGACGCAGCAGACAATGCGGGACGAAATTGTCACGATCCCATTGCAGAGCTGGCAGGTCAGCAGAAGGGGAGACCCCTTTTCTAATAAGGTAGGGAGACGGTGGGCAGGTATGATGGCTGGCTGGCGCAAGCATGCGGGGGGGCGCGGCACCGCTGCAGCCTGTAAGGAAGGGCCTACCACAGAGGAGGCAACACCCGGCACGAGCCAAGGAGCTTTGAGCACTTGCGAGCCCGGCACGTGCAAAGAAACACCTAGCACATGCGAGAAACCGACGCCCTTGCGCATCTAGCCCTGACTGGGTGTGTCTCCGGGCTATAAAACCATGCTCCGGACCGCACCCTGTGCTTAGCGTTTCGTCTGCTCCTAGCAAGAGTAGTGTTCCGCTTACCGCTCCTGTTGTCAGCATCCTTCAGCATCTCTACGCTTACCGTTTTGGCCTGCAGCATTCTTCAGTACCCCGTTCTGGTCTTCAGTGCTCTTCTGCAGCCTTCAGCATCCCGGTTACAGCAGTTCATCTGTGGACTTTTGGTTCTTCGTTGCATCTCTGCTTTGGACTTTGGTTCTTCCTCTAGCCTTCGAAGCCTGCCTCGCCCGCAGTGTCCAAGAAGCTGGAAAAGCAAGCAACTGGGTGAGACTCTGCATCTTGCTCCTAGTCTCGCCATATCCGCCTCACCTGTGCCTTGAAACGAATTCTCCTTCTGCGGCTGTCTACTTCGGCTCCTCCATTAGCTGCTCAGCTCCTGGTTGGGGGGCAAAGGACAAAAACAGAAGGCAAGCCAACAATCGTGGGAAAGCCAACTCCTGTTCCAGCTCATCGTGTTACAAATAGACTTACGTGTTCGCTACTGTATCCTGTGTGCTACAGTTGTCTGACCATGCGTCTTCAGTGAAGTGACTGGAGATCGATACGCCCCAGACGCCTGGAACCATCATCGCTACAAATAAGGTGAGCCGCGCCCATGCGCTCCAATCGGCCACGTCCTGGGGGAAGGGAGCAAAGGGGGGAGATCCCACTAATATACAGTAGACTTACCCTGTGTTCATCTCCAGGTTCACCAAATACCCCCAGAACACCAGAACCCAGAAGTCCCGAAATCACCCAGGCCCCTCCCAACCTCATGTTCCGTTGGAGGTTAATCCCCAGTCGGCCAGTTGGGGAAGGTGTGGCTGGAATAAATGTCCGGGCGAAGGTTACCAGTAAGGGGGCTACTCTGCATTACAGACCGGACCAGGCACACCTGCAGGACACCAGAGGTAAGTGTGGCAGAAATTGTGGCAGAAGGTACACATCAAACGCCAACAACCAAAAAGAGGCAAGGGGAAATACATTTTAACTGGCTGTGGGGTCCATTCTCCAAAAGCACTTTAATCAATCTATGACCAAAGAAACCCACTGCCTACCGTTGTCTTTGCTCACTTTAAATGTAGCACAGTTCATACACCAAATAAAGAACTGTGTAATTAGTCATTACTAAAATATTGTATTATTTAAACATATGCTTTCATCATAAAAACATGTAAACATTATACAATGAAAATATACATAACACATGCAATACAATTGATAAAGTGCAAAAATTCATGAGTTTGTCACAAACTTGGTACATTCCCACACGTTTGGAATCCACCTTTCTTATCTAAACTGTGCTGGACAGCTACTAGAAGGCCAAAACACCTTAATGGCTAATCTGGTATTGCACATAAATCACATTTTCTTTATGGATCCTCAAAGAGAAAACGAGTTCCTACATCCAATTAATACTCATCAAGCACATTGTTGTAATTCCAATGCTCCCATGAACCCAACATTTTTCGTTCTTTACACAATCACAAATTTATCAAGAACTTCTTCAGGGGATCCAGCTTTGTTCAATGATGGTCAGCAATATCTTCTATAATTTTCTTTACAAACAATTATCCATGACTTCCATCCAAAGTACTAGAAAAGACAACAGAATAAACAGCTATTATTAATGCTGTTCTATGTAACATGCCTCAATTACAGGCAATTCAATAACCTACAAGAGGCTCACTGTGTATTTGATTTTTCATTAATCACATACGGTTGCATAAAAGGGTCTTCTTTGTAGACTCAAATCTAACAGGATAAAACAACCACAGCGGTCAGTCAGGTTAAATTACTTTGCACTCTGGACATGCTGCATTGTACAACTTGGACCCAAAAAGGTTGTTTGCGCCTCTAATATTATATACAAAACACTGCTTAGGGTATAAGATGGGTACACTTCGAATGCATTGTGTCCTCCCGCGTATTCCTCATCTTATGATAATCGTATCCCAGCTTCAGCTGCTTCAGAACTTTTTTTTGACAGGGGGCTCTGTGTTCGAGACCACAGAGTCGAAGTCCCTCGAGGGCCGCTGTCAGGCGTCAACGTCATCCGCTGTATAAAGGGCTCGAGCAGCGCCCGTTACCTCAGTTCCGTTTTTCCGACGCAACTGCTTTGTGTAACGAATGGCGCATCAAGAATTTCTTCGACAATGTCCTCGTCTTCAACTCCCTCCACACCCAAGACAGGGTTCAGAAAATGTCTGAAGTGTGGCAGGAAGATGTCTATAACCGACCCCCATCGGAATTGCCTCTGGTGCCTCAGCCCAGACCATCGGGTGGCAAATGAGGCTCTTGGGGAACGCAGAGGTAAGTTGGCGGTGGGGGAGGAGAAATAGAAGTCTTCGAAAAGACAAAAGGATTTGGATGAATCTGGTAGAAAATCTCGTCACGAGTCGAGGAGGTCGAGATCGGAGAGTCGCTCGAGGAAATCTTCCTCGTCTTCGACTAAAAAGTCAAAAAAGCGACGTCATAGGTCTTCTTCCTCCTCATCCTCTTCTGAGAGGAGAGTACATTACCCATCAAAGCACGATTCCCCAGAAAAATGGGAGGCCTTCGATGGTTAAAATAATCGAGAAAGCGACCCAGACCCTCTCGAAGTTGTTGCCTGGTGATCATGCCTCTACTCACTCTAAAGGTGACAGAGGAAAATCAAGATCTAAACATGCAAGGGTTGAAAGAGTCGAGAGTGTCTTCAAGGGAAAGTTCCCAGACGCCTCGCACTAAGTCTAAGCCTCCGGTGCATAAATCGGGGCTAGCGGAATCGGCATCGAATTCAAAGCCAAAACTCATCTCAACACAGTAGACGACCATAGCGTCGAGCCGGCAGACGAAGATGACTTCGACACCTTTAGCTGTATCGAAGCCTCATTCGACAGCACCGAAGCCTCCTTCGACACTGTTGAAGCCAGCGTCTACCCTATCAACGCTGGCCCAAGACCCAAGTCAACGTCATTGTCCATCCCTAGTCAAATTCCACCTTCTTTACCTGAAATGACTTTCCACCCTCAACCTAGACAGGAATTGTTTAGATCCATGTCATCTATATATGAAGAACATTACTCTGAAGAGGATGTCACTCCAGCTGGAGTTAGATTTGGAGCCAGAGAGGTTCCTGAAGAACTAGTGGACCCACAGTCTAAAATAACAGACCTTTATGACTGTCTCCAAAATGCCAGTGGCTTAGACACTTCTCCTGAAGTGGATTTTGAAAGGCCAGATCCTACAGATCATGCAGATCCCAGTTATAGGAATCTTATGGGAAGGGTCATTGATTTTATGGGTTGGAAACCAGCTTCCACAGATTTTGACCAGGATGACATGACTGACATCCTGAGTGAGGGTCCTTTAAAAGATCCTGTTCTCCCATTCCATAAAGCACTGCAAAAAAGGGTACTGGTAAATTCGAACACTCCTGATTCGATTGCAGCAGTAAATAAGAAACTGGTACCAAAATATAGGCCAGCTTTATCAGATCCAGAATATTTTTCCAAACATCCATCTCCTGAAAGTCTAGTGGTGCAAGCTGCAACCTCCACTAGGCAATCAGCTTACCCATCAATACCACCATAGAGGGACGATAAAGTTGATGCTTGGGCCCGGAAAGCTTTTTCTTCGGGCAGCATGGCCCTGAAATGGACTAATGTCACTTGCACATTAGCAAGATTTACTTATACCCTGTGGGACTGCATGTCATCAGCGGCTGAATGCATCCCAGAAGGTGAGGAACGGGATGGTTTCCTATGGAGGAATGCCATCAGTCAGGATTGGACACTGCGGATAGTATAAGCAGGTCCATGGCATCTAGCACGGTCCTGCGCGGATTTGCATGGCTAAGAAAATCTGGGTTTGCACCTGATGTGCAATCTAGATTACTTAATATGTCCTTTGACGGCTTGAGGTTGTTTGGCAGCAAGGTGGATGAAAGCTTGGAGAAGCTGCAGACCTCGAAAGCGCAGCAAAATCAGTTAGTGCCGCTATAAGGCAACCTCAACAACACTCTTACGCATGCTTATCTTCCTGGAAGAGTCGCCCTTTCGCTTCTATTCCTCTTTTGGAAAAGGGAGGGGGCAGGCCAGTCAGAGAGGCCAAAAGAGAAAACCCTTTCGTGGTGGAAAAGGGAGAGGTGCTAGATCAGCCACAGCAGCGGCTACTACCTCCTCAGCCACTGCTGCAGCCGCTGCATAGCCACTTTGAGGTCTTAACTCACAAAACCCTGGTGGGAGGCAGAATCACTAGGTATCTGGACGAATGGCGGGGCATTACGTCGGATGCCTTGGCACTATCGATAGTGACCCATGGTTACTGTCTTCCTTTTCATCAAAGACCTCAAGATCATCCACCGGGAGCCAACTCTGTAAAAATTCCAGACCCGCTCCTTGTGCAGGAGATTTTAACCCTGCTAGAGAAAGGTGCAATAGAACATGTACCTGTAGCGGAAAGGAACAAGGGCTGGTACCCCCCCCCCCCCCCCCCTCCGCCCCTATTTTCTCATCGCCAAAAAGGACGGAGGATTGAGACCCATCTTTGACTTGAGAAGCTGGAACAAGTTCCTCAGGAAGGACAAGTTCAAGATGGTGACCCTTTCTCAGATCCTTCAGGCTCTTGAGCTTCAGGACTGGCTGGTTTCATTGGACCTTCAGGATGCTTACTTTCATGTCTCAAGCACAGAAAGTACCCGAGGTTCGCAATTGGTGGTTCTCATTATCAGTTTCGAGTTCTACCATTTGGGCTGACCTCACCCCGAGGGTTTTCACCAAACTGATGGCGGTGGTGGCAGCGAATATCAGAAGGGTGATTCACGTCTACCCTTATCTGGACGATTGGCTAATCAGGGCGAGTTTATCTGAACGAGCCCAGGAACATCTGGCCTTGACCTGCCACTTCTTAAGCAGTCTGGGCTTCTCCCTCAATTACAAGAAGTCACAAATGATTCCAAACCAAAAACTCCAATTCATCTGAGCGATCCTGGACACTTCCTCAGGGAAAGCCTCGCCTCCCGAGGAGAGAGCTCACCACATTCTGCGGATGTAATGAAGTTTCAAAATGCCCAACATCTACCGGCTTTCGACTTTCTAAGGTTGCTAGGCCTCATGGAATCTGCATTTTTCTGGTGCCAGAGGCCAGATTGAGGATGAGATCCCTTCAGTGGGCCCTCAGGACTCAATGGTCCCAGTTTTTGGGGAAGATGTCAGACCTTCTACAAGTCCCGACCAAGGTGGCTCAAGATCTCCTATGGTGGGCTTGCAAGGAGAATATCCTCAAGGGGGGAACCTTTTTGGCAACTATGGCCGGAGATGACGGTAGTGACGGACGCCTCACTCACCGGGTGGGGAGCCCACACCAACTATCTGACAATCAGCGGTCGTTGGTGTCCACAGAGTCCAAACTACACATCAACCTTTTGGAGCTGAGAGCAATCAGACTAGCACTGAAGGCTTTTCTACCCTCTGTACAAGGAAAGAATGTCCTGATAATGACGGACAACACAGTGGCCACGTACTACCTCAACAAAAGAGGAGGTGTAGGATCACGTCCACTGTGCAGAGAGGCAATGCAGCTCTGGTTCTGGGCAATGCAAGAAGGAATCTCTCTATTGGCAGTTCATTTCGCCGGAGAGCTAAACACGGCAGCATACGCTCTGAGCAGGCAGAGCACAGTCTCCCACGAATGGGAACTAGCTCAGGAAGTCCTTCAAGAGATCTTCGCCCTTTGGGGAACCCCTCAAGTGGATCTGTTTGAGACCGGTGCCAACCGGAAGTGCAAACTGTATTGCTCAAGGGAATTTCCCCCAAGAGGAGCTCTAGGGGACGTGTTCGTAGTGGACTGGGTATTTCCACTCCTTTACGCGTTTCCTCCAGTCCCCGTGATACCTTGCGTAATCGGAAGGTTGAGAAAGTTCAGGAAAACCATGATCCTAATTGCCCCGGATTGGGCCAGGAGGATGTGGTACCCGGACCTTCTGGACATGTCCATCTGCCCTCCAATACGTCTTCCACAAAGAGAGGATCTTCTCTCGCAAGAGGAAGGTCGGGGTCTCCATCCAGAGGTCAAGACACTCAGCCTCTCAGAAACCATGCGTGAAGGCTAATATATAAGGATTGAGACCTTCAGGATGATGTAATGGAGATTTTGCTTTCGGCCAAAAAGCCAGCAACAAAATCCCAGTATCGGTGTCGTTGGAACAAGTTCAGTAACTGGTGCAGGGATAAGGATGTGGATCTATTTCTTTGTAATACTCCAACAGTACTTTCTTTTCTCTTAAACGTAGCCAATTTGGAGCTCCAAGTTGGAACTATACAAGGTTACTTGGCAACGCTCTCTATCTTTAAGCGCTCCTGGGAAGAGGTGTCATATTTTAAAATGCCTTTAGTCATTCAATTCTTGAAAGGGCTGACAAATGTATACCATCCGACACCTTTTCAGGTGCCCGTCTGGGATTTAAATAAAGTCTTAAAATTTCTCATGTGTGCTCCTTTCGAACCTTCACATTCTTTTCCATTAAGACTGCTCACTCTTAAGACAATTCGGTTAGTGACTATAAATAACATCAGCCTGCAGGGTAAGTGAGTTGCAGGCACTGTCTTGTAAGCCTCCTCACACCATTTTCCATAGGGACACGGTTATTCTAAAAGTCAGACCATCTTTTTTGCCTAAAATAGTGTCTGATTTTCATCTGTCACAAAAAATTGTCGTACCTTCCTTTTATCCTTCACCTCACGCTAGTAAGGAACAGGAAAGGCTGCATAGACAGGACCCAAAAAGGGCTCGTTTCTACATTTCCAGATTGGCAAATCTCCGACAATGTGACCAACTATTTGTTGGATATACTGGGCACAAATTGGGCCTTACAGTATCTAAACAAACTGTATCCAGATCGATAATTCTAGCAATCTCTGAATGCTATAAACTAGCTGGGAAAGAGCCTCCAGATGGATTAAGGGCTCATTCAACCCAAGGGATGGCAACTTCCACAGCTCTTCAGATGGATGTCCCGGTGCAGGATATTTGTGCTGCGGCCACCTGGCCGTCAATGCGCACACCTTTGTAAAGCATTACTGCTTGGTCTCTACTTCATATCAGAGAGGACTATTTGCGAGAGCTGTCCTTCATTCAGTCCATAATTAAAATTTCTAGTACTCCCACCTCCAAAATTACCACTGCTATGGGAGTCTATCATAAGATGAGGAATACGTGGGAGGACACAATCTATTCGAAGAACAAGTTTCTTACCAACTGTAACGTTCTTTCGATTGGATGTTCCTCCCACGTATTCCTCATTGACCCTCCCATCCTACCCCTCCGTACAGTTTACGCCAGTTGCACTCTAACTTCCTTAAGAGCCTGAGCACTTGAGACCTGATCAGCTGATGCGACCATGAACTCCGTAAAAACAGAACTGAGGTAACGGGCGCTGCTCGAGTCCTTTATACAGCGGATGACTTTGACGCCCGATGGCGGCCCTCGAGGGACTTGGACTCCGCGGTCTTGGACACAGCGCCCCCTGGTGAAAAACAAAGTCTGAAGCAGCTGAAGCTGGGATACAATCATCCTAAGATGAGGAACACGTGGGAGGAACATCCCATCGAAAGAACGTTACAGTTGGTAAGTAACTTGTTCTTTTCTTCAATCACGAGCCTCACCTGTCTCATACACTTTACATCTCGCTCTGACACCTCTATCCCCTACCTATTCATATCATTTATTCGGTGTTGGTCTAACCATCTGTGTAGACATCTGTGGAAATACAGCAGGTCATATAATACTCTAAGCCCACACAAGATCTACTGTGTCATAACAACTTTAAACACGCTACTGAAATTAGTTTCTGTGCAAGTCAGTCTTTCATACATACTTTCCACTAGCCTGTAACGTCCCCCTTGAACACACTTTCATCTGACGTCTTTCCGTCTGTTATACAGGCTCTCTACGTGGGTCTCGCGTTTAGCCGAATTGTCCCAACTCGCTGCAGTGAGTTATCCGCGTACTGCAACTTAACAAGCATGTAATTAGACACGTGCATAACCTCAATTTTAACCTCGCTGTCGTTATGCGGGCATCCATTACTATAGCGCTCCATCATGCGTGCGGGTAAAACTGCAGCCAGCTTACCTTAATGTCTACACACGCCTAACCATCGATCTCGCGTTTCTCTCCGGCATTTGTCCTTGAGCACCTAATACGTTCCTGCAAGGTAACGCTTACGTTTTAAAGGAGCTGGTCGCCTCACGTCATCAAACTGTCAGTCACACGGCCAAGTACTTTAGCGATTTAAAGAGACCTTAGCCTCCATCTATGAAGCGAACAAAGTAAGACATCTCCATTACTTTCTTCCTTAATGCTAGCATTCTTAAAACGGAATGAAACTGTTAACATCATACGGTCAACTGTACAACTCCACTCAATTTTGACTGGCCTCATACTAGACCATACTTCTCATACTTATGCCTTATATATTTCCATATATACAATGATTTCAACTTAGCACTACAGCGTGTTTACTAGTAGTTATTACTGACTTTCACAGGTTTTGCCAGTCTACCATTTCGTTAAGACCTGTGACTGATGCATCACAAACGAAAATCAGCCACTGCTCTTTCCTATACAGACTCTTGGCAATGGATTCTCCATCTTGTGATGGTGTGATCTGCATGACCACAGTCCATCTAAGTGTGTCACATCCATGTGCCATCATCATAAATTGGTTCACTAATGGGACTGTCTAAACCTGATTGATTTTTAATGCAACTCCTATGCTCCGATATTCTCTTTTTGATTTTACTTTCAGTCATGCCTATATATATTTTGGCACAAGAAGACCATATAGCGTAAATCACATTCTTGGAGTTGCAGTTAGTAAAAGTTTGTTGTTTCCAGGGTTTAAGACCTAAATCAACCTCCAATACGTTGTGTAAAGGCACAGTTAGAACATAGGTACTAGCGGTAGTGGCAGCGCATCTACGCAGAGAAACAATCCCAGTGTACCCTTCTCCAGCATGGGGTCTGGCATGGTTTCACACGCTCATGAATATTCCCTGCCGTCAGGCCAGGAATCCTCGGTAAAAGAAAAAAGTTTCACTTTTACTTACAGACTGTATTTCTCCTCTAAACCAATCACAGAGCTCTGGGTCATACTGCCCCCGGCCAATGATTGCCCTCTCCCTAAGCCCCTCATCTGGCAGCGATGTTCAGATTTTTACTGCATGTCAAGTGTTGGGAGTCTTCGTGTTTTGCTCTGTGAGCTGATCTACGTTTTTCGCGGTTTTTCAGTAAAAAGTTCAGTTTTTGTTAAACAGAGCCTGTGTGATCTTTCTCTGTCGGCCGACAAGCGGAGACCCGTTTGTCAGTGAATTTCAACACCCCTCAAGGGCAAAAATCGTTGAAGTTTCTTTGAAGATCCCAAAAGGCCATCGGGCCTACTCCGCACTCCGGACCATGTCGGAGGAGCAGGGAAGCTCCCTTTTCAAGCTCTGCTCCAGCTGCGGAATGTGTTTGTAGAGGACAAACACCGCCAGTGCCTCTACTGTCTCCATCTGGATCACAGGGAAGCGGATTGTGAAATCTGCCTCAGGTTATTCAAACGAACCGTGAAGGATCGTCACAGTAGGCTGGCAGCGGCGCTCAGTGTCAAGGCCTCTGCCCCGTGTGGCAAGCAGGGGCATGCCTCACCCAGGACCGGCCGGTCCAAAGAGCGGGCTTCCAAGTCCTTTGAGGGCACGCCATCCGTGGGGGCCCCAAGACAAGGCCAAGCGCTGCAAGCCTGTTTCTGTCTGGGTCATCGGACAATTGCGTACCGCATGGGCAGGGCGCACTCATTCTCACCATCTGCCTCCATCTCCAGTCATCGCTCCAGCTCCTCCTCGAAGAGGATATCAGCTAACCCAGCGAGGCTGCGGTAAAAGCCAGAGAAGACGAAGTCGCAGGAGAAGTTGACCGACCTACCCCTGAAGGCCCAGGTGAAGTAGTCGATGATTGAGTTGGTGGCGGCCACACTCTCGAAGGCCAAAGGAGCGGACCCACTCTAGGTAGCCCTGGCGGTGCCCAGACTATCCCTGCCCCCGAGATGGGAGGCATCGGCCAAGCCGGTGGAGATGACACCGGAGAAGAGGATGCCACCCATGAGCCCAAACCCTCGGGATGCAAAAAGGGGGAGGGGGAGAGGAGGTCTCAACTGTACTCCATGGCATGGATATTTCTTCCTCGAATGAGGAGGACCAGGTGTCCGTACTCACGATTCAGGAGGACATGTGGGACGGCGAATGCCTCTGGCGGGAAGTCTGGTCGATCGAAGGGTTTCGGCAGAGGTTCCTCTTTGTACCGCCAACGCTCCCAGTCCACGACCCAGGAGGCCTACAGAGGCCGTTGCAAGGCTTTCGTTGGAGGTGAGCTCCCAGGGAGGCACGCAGGGCCTGAAGTAAGATTGAACCGGCCAGGTCTTCGGGCCCCCACCCATGCAACTCAGTGGGAGGGCAGCTGGAGGGCTTTGTCAGTGAGTGGAAGAAGGTCTCCACCGACTGATGATGCTGGACGCTCTCGCCCACGGTCACATATTAGCATTACAGCAGAAGTGTCTGCGGATACCTCAGTTGGCCCGGCAGGAGCAGCACATCCCTCAGCTCCTGCAGGAAGTACGGGCCATGTTAAGAAAAGAGGCAATAGAGCTGGTTCCAAAGCGACTCCGGGGCTCGGAGTCTACTCCAGATACTTCTTGGTAAAGAAGAAGACCCGGGGCTGGAGACACATTCTAGACTTGCTGCGTCTCAACAAATGGCTCAAGTCCCAAAAATTCCTGATGATCACTTAACAGGACGGCGCAGGCCCAGTAAGCCTTCCGCGCGACCCCTCCCAGGGATGTACCGCTGGACATCCTTTCGACCCGGCACACCATAGTGTCAGAATCAGAAATTGATGCTGACTGCACTGGTGGCCCCCGGACCAACCTCTGGTGAAAGAGGAAGAGGCACCCTATGCCGCTGCATCAACCTCCACACGTGCCCAACCCCCAGAGACACGGAGGCGGACACGATGACTATGGACTCGGACAACGACATGGCCACACAGTGGGTGGTTCACTGCAGTCAAGGGCTTCTCCCCCAGACGAGGTGGGGTCGTTCCATGCCATGGTCGCCAGAGTGACGGAAGGCTTCCATTTGACACCAGAGGAGACCAGGAAGGAAGGTTTCCTATATCGACGCGAGGCCAAGAGGAAGACCATCTCGGCGGTGCCTCTCCTGCATGATGTTTGGGAGGAAGACCTGGCTTTAAAGAAAAACCCGGCCCCGGCCAAGAGGGATTGTCTGGAGAAAAAATACTGTGTGCCGGAGTCTGCACCCAAGTGCTTACGTTCGTAGCCTTCCCTGGACTCGGTGGTCTTGGCGGCAGCAAGAAAAGAAGTCGTCTAACGCCTCGTTTTCGTCCTCTGTCCCTACAGATAGCGAGGGTAAGAAGTTAAATGCCATGGGTAAAAAGGTAATCTACTTGGCGGCATCAACAGTCAAGGTGGCCAACGCCCTTGCGATGCTGGCCAGATCCGACGGGGAGCTGTGGTATAAAATGGCCCCACTGCTGGAGTTCCTACCCAACGATAAGCGGATTGAGGCACTTTCGGTCCTCCAGGAGGGGAAGGTGGCATCGGACCATGCCATCACGGTGGCCCTGGACGTCGCAGACACAGGGTTCCGACAGATGGTGAACAGTGTATGCCTCCATTGTCGTGGCTGGCTGAAGGCCACCAATTCCCGTCAGGAGGTCCAGACAATGGTACTGGACATGCCCTTTGATGTGGACAACCTCTTTTGGAAGGCCGTCAATGAGTCATTGCAGGCCATTAAGACTGGCACTTAGACGGCCAGTGCCTTGGGCACTCGTTAACACTGCACGTCCTTTCGGTGTACCTGTACCTCGATGACTGACCCATCCAGGCCAAGTCAAGGGAAGTAGCCGTCGAACACACGAGAGGACCGTCCGGCTGCTGATCTGGGGCTCTCCATCAACTATCCAAAGTCCTGCTTGATAGCATCGCAGAAAGCACTGTTCCTGGGGGCCAGGCTCAACACAGTCTCCTGCCTGCGCTCCATCGGCAGAGAGGATAGCGCCCCTGCTGGGCAAGGTGCAACAGCTGTTGGCACTAAAGACCGTCATGGTGTGGACCATCAAGTCGCTGCTCGGCATGATGTTGTGCATCTACCTGATCCCACTCTGCAGGTTGCATATGCAACCTTTGTAGGAGTTCCTGGACACTTGCTGGATCCAGGTGTCCGGAATCTTCGCAGACAGGGTTACCGTCGACAAGGAATTCCGTTGAGCGACAAGGTGGTGGGCTGTATGTGCCAACATCTGGGGCACAGGATTTCAGAGTCACCACGGACACCTCACTGGAGGGAGGGAGAGCCCACACCAGACATCTCCACGCCAGAGGCATGTGGCTGCCGGAGGAGAGGGATCTCCACATCAATTTCGTGGAGCTCCGGGCAGTGTTCTGGGCCCACAAGTCATTCCTTCCGTCCCTCAAGGCCAAAGTGGTGAGGGTCTTCACAGACAATACCACCACAATGTTCTACATCAGGAAGCAGGGGGGCACCAGATCCCCAGCGCTCTCCAGAGCGGCACAGGACTTGTGGCACTGGGCTGTCGTCCAAGAGATGTTCCTTATCCCTTTTCACCGGGCAGGAGTCAAGAACACCATCACTGACTCCCTCAACAGGGAGCTGCGCTCCTGCCACGAGTAGGAACTTCGACAGGATCAAGTGGACCGCCTCTCCTCAAGTGGGGTAGACACAAGATCAATCTGTTGGCGACAGCAACACATTCCAAATGCCAGAAATTCCCAGAAGGTTCCACCAGCCGAGGAGCATGGGGGACGCATTTGCCTTCCTGTGGGAAGGCCTGTTCCTCTACACGTTCCCTCTGTTGCCTCTCCAGCTGCGGGTCATCAATCAACTAAAAAAGTGCCGATGCAAGATGATCCTTGTCGCCCCAGCGTGGCCGAGGCAGATATTTGGTACCCAGAACTTCTCCGCCTGTCATCATCACCACCAGTCAAGCTGCCAGTGGTCGCTGATCTGCTCACCGTAGGAGGCGCAATCCTGCATCACGACCCAGGATCGTTGAACCTGAAGGCTTGCCTCCTGCAGCCTTAGAGTTCAGAGGCTACAAGTTGCCAGCGGACCGCAGGGAGGTCCTTGTCAGGGATAGAGCGTCAATGACTCTTAAATGCTACGGGCACAAGTGCAACCGTTTCGCAACGTGGTGCTGGGCGCAGAAGATCAATCCTCTGAGGGTCACAGCCCCGCAGATTCTTCCGTACATGTTGTCCTTGGCCAAGGCGGGGCTGGTGCATGCCTCTATCAAGGTGCATCTGGCAGCTATCTCCCGCTACACCAGGTCTCCAGGACGGTCTTCTCACCACTGCCAAGAGGGTAGATGAGATCAAGGCCCTATCCTGCAAACAGCCTTATCTGACTTTTCACGACACAAGGGTGGTGCTCCTTCATGCCAAAGGTTCAGTCGGAATTCCAAGTCAACAAGCCTTTGGAGTTGCTGGTGTTCTTTCTGAAATCGTTGTCGCCAGCTAAAAGGACTTTGCACTTGCTGGATGTGACTTGTGCTCTAAAGTTCTATGTGGCACACACAAAGAGTTTCCGGAAGACGTTTTAACTATTCATGAACTTTGGTCCTGTGAACCATGGGATGGCCTTGTCCAAGTCTTCCATCTCCAGGTCGCTCTCCAGCTGTATCACACACTGTCACCAGTTGGCAAACCGACCGCTGTCCAGCCGTCCGAGAGCCCGTTCCACCACAGCAATCCCTGCGACGGCAGCGTTCCTGTCTGGTGTGCCCCCGCTGGACATCTGCAGGGCTGCTACGTGGAGGTCCACGCACACCTTCACAAGATTCTACTGCATCGACAGGGATTTCAGGGAGGAGTCCAGGGTCGGCCAAGCAGTGCTGCGCAACCTGTAACTATTTTTCTGATGCTTGTTAATCTGCTTAGAATCACATGCTGTGCATATGGTCCGACATCCAGTGGTAACCGCGGAGTATTGCATCTTGTCTTTCGGGGGACTGGAAGGGGACGTCGGCATAGGCGTGTCTGAAACACTATCCCTATCGTGACCTGTGTAGTACCCAAAATCCCTCACGCGCTGAGGTCCCTCACTGGTCGCCCTATAGCGGAGCTCTTCATGAGACATTGTTTATCTTACCGAATTGTGGTTATTCCCTGTTAAGTCACTTCGCCCATCAAGAATATCTTCGACGAAGACTATGGGGGAATCGTCTACGGCTGTGGGTTCCGGCGCCTAAGATCCGGCGTTCGGACTTCCACGTGGTCGGGCCTTCTGGCCGGCCTACACAGTAGGGAGAGTGGGCTCAGGGTTTGCCATACTGTTATTATGCCTTTCCTCTTTTCCACTGCTTTCTTTTTTGGTCTGGTCACCCTTCCCTTCTGCTATGGAAAAGACTCCATTTAGATTCTGCCCTGTGTGTAAGGTCAGATATCCGTGGAAAGACGAGCTCACGTCATGTAACGCTCGTCTTCCCCTAGAGCACGACGAGAAGCGGTGTTCGGCGTGTAAACCCCTTAAAACCCTTAAGGAGCGCCGGTTGAAGCGGTGGGCCGCATATGGAATGTCACACGTGGAGCCTCCCTCCCCTGCCGCGACACGAGCCGAAAGTGACGGGGGTACATCGGATGACCAAACGTCCAAGGCAGACGTTATAGACCTTGAGGCAGACTATTTTAGGGCCGCCACGCCCGTGCCAGACCCTTCCAGGCTCGACTCCGGTCTTGCTACAGGGACCACACCCGGTGACAGGGGCGTACAATCGCACCGCACAAAGCACACAACCCAAGCGCCCTCCTCAACGACTTCGTCGAAGAAGGCGAAAGCGCCAACGGGTCCGCCGGAAACGTTTCCGGCGGCGCCCACAGATCGGTCTGATCCGAAGCCTTCCCCGCATCCGCAGCAGCGCATGACTGGGTATAAGAAACATAAGGGCTCTACTCCCCAAACTACATGCGCCGAAGTTTCAGAACAAGAAACTTCGACGGATTCCAAGGTTTCCAAGGCCCGTACAGGCCCGAAAACTACGAGTAGGCCTCTACCCGAGAAGCCATCCGCTGGCCCTTCTGGAGCCGCGGAAGAGATTTTCACTGCCGACACATCATCAGAGGCGTTGTCTCCCGAACATTTGCTGACTATCCGTAAGAGCATCAATAGGATTGCTACGGCAGTGGGCCTAGTACCGGTTCCGCATACAGTTATGGGCCAATCCGCCGAAAAGTTTTCCACTGATTGGGAAGACGATCCCAAAGACTCTTACGAAGAAAGCCAGTTACCCCTCTCAAGCACCTTGAGGAGATCATCTCAACGCCTTAGGACGGAGAACACGGTTCCTACTCAGCTAGGCCCATTTGGGTCATCCAAGTGGACCACGGAGCAATTGAGGGGTGTATGGATCGGCTGGAGCAGTTTTTCAGGGCTTCTGATCAACCTCTGCCGAAAAAAGCTCGGGTAGACCCTAACCCTCAAACACAAGATGTCCAACACCTAGATGTCCAACACCAAGTTGACTATCAAGAAGATGTCCAAATGGACACGTATAGAGACATCTATACAGAAAAAGGGGAGTCGTCTTTTCTGGACAACTATGGGGAAGATCAAGGGGCAATGGACAACTGGGAGGACTCCCAGCAGAACGATCACAACTCTGATATCGTTTGCCTCGACTCTCCCCCATCCACCCCGATTCGACAAGCTTTCCCGGTGGATGATGAAATGGCTTTCAACATGTTGAAAAAAGCAGCGGAATTTTTTAAAATTGCCACGCTAGAAGCCTTGCCCGAAAAAAGATTTTGCGGAGGAAATTATTAATGAAAAGCCTCCGGCAAGCCAGTCTATCCCTCTCTTGAGCTCTGTAAAGAGACGGCTGGCCCCTTCCTTACTCACACCTGCTCAGACTAGCGCTGTGAACCCAAGGGTCGAAAAACTTTTCCGACCCTCCCCCACCGACCCGCTTTATATCAAAGGACACGCAATCCCAGACTCGCTGGTGGTGACCAACACTCGCAAGAGAGCAGGGGTTGCCCTTGCTACGGGAGAGTCACCCCCGGACAAGGAGTCCAAAAGGTTGTATGCCTTAGGCAAACTGGTTACGTCAGCGGCGGCCTATACCGTCCGGATTGCCAATAACACGACGTTACTGGCAAGCTACGTCAACTCCCAATGGAACGTACTCCAGGAAGGCCTTCAAGAGGTTCCGGAACCAACCAGAGCCAAGCTTCTCGCCATTGTCTCGGAGGGCAAACTTGCCAATCAGAATGTTGTAAAAAAAATACCCTGGACACCGCAGAGACAGCAGGCAGGTCTCTCGCACAGGGTACTCTCCTAAAGAGGCACGCGTGGCTGCGCACGTCGGGCTTCAGACCTGAGACCCAGGCATCCATTATCAACAAACCCATCGAAGAGGCCAACCTCTTCGGGAAGGCGGTAGACGATGCGTTGGAGACAGCCAAGAAGGAGCACAAGACTATTAAGTAGCTGCACCAAATTTCCTAGAAACCCTCTTCACAGAGGGGCAGTCATTCTCAGCGGTCCTTTCGAGGACAAGCCTGCGCCGCTCAAAACAATTTCGGCACGGGCAACTTCAACTCAAGTCAACCTGCTGCAAGCCCCACTTACTACCCCCAGAGGGGTCAGAAGCGCGGTAAGAATAGAGGCAGAGGCTCCAATTCCAGAGGAGCGTCAACTTCGGGTCAGAAATGACCACCAATTTCAGGTCCCCTCCCATGTCTCCCCGGTCGGGGGGCGATTAACATCTTTCCTCAAGGCATGGGAGGGGATAACTTCAGACCAGTGGGTCTTAAAGACGGTCGCCCACGGTTACCCCATGGAATTCGCCCGACCTCCACAGTTCAGACCGCCGAAACATCGACGCCTTTCACCGGAACATCTGCAGATCCTGATCCAAGAGGTGGAAGCGCTGCTGGAAAAGGACACCATAGAAGCCGTCCCGATTCTTCAGGTAAACAAGGGTATCTATTCACTGTACTTCCTTGTACCCAAAAAGGATCTCACCATGCGTCCTGTTCTAGACCTGCGCCCAGCAAACAAGTTCATAAAGCCCCAGAAGTTTTGCATGGTAACACTGCAAGAGGTGATCCCATTGCTAAAACAGGGGGACTTCATGACAACAATGGATATGAAAGATGCATACTTTCATATTTCAATGCTTCCAGTGCACAGACAATTCCTAAGGTTCGTGATTCAGGACAAACACTACCAGTTCAAGGCACTCCCCTTCAGCATAGCCTCGGCGCCAAGGGTGTTTACCACGGTCCTGGCAGTGGCACACCTGCGCAGACTTTCAGTTCCAGTATACTCTTACCTCGACGATTGGCTCATCACGGGGGACTCGTTCGACGTTTGTTTTTCAAACACCCAAAAAACAGTAGACCTACTGTTCAACCTGGGATTTTCGATCAACGAAAAGAAATCCACCTTAGTTCCCAGCCAAGTAAAACAGTTCCTGGGGGCTCTAATTCGTACGGAAGACGATCTAGTCTTCCCTTCCAGCGAGGGGGTTCAGAACATGCTCTCTCAGGTTCCTCAGTATGTAGCCAGTCGAGAGGTGACGGTACGCAAAGATATGCCTTTGCTAGTGATGATAGCGTCATGCATATACTTGGTTCCCCCCTGCGCGGCTGCGCATGCATCCCATGCAAGAGTGGCTCAACAGCCAGTGGTGTCAGGCCAGCGGACAATGGGAAGATCTGTCAGTTGTCTCGCCAGCCCTCGTTCTCTCTCTGCAGTGGTGGTCAAGAGAGAACCTCTTGAAGGGGAAAACCTTCACCACCCCAGCAGTGGAAGCCACTCTCACGACAGACGCATCTCTCACGGGGTGGGGGGCTCACCTGCTTCAACAGACAGCTCACGGAGTGTGGTCCCCTCAGGTAGCGTCCAACCATATAAACCTACTGGAACTACTAGCAGTGTTCAAAGCATTGAAAGCCTTTCAGGAGCAACTGCAAGGGAAGACAGTGCTGGTCCTAACCGACAGCAGAACAGCAATGCATTACCTGAACAAACAGGGAGGCACGCACTCTCCAGGGCTATCCAAGCTGTCCCAAAACATCTACCCCCAGAACCGATCCAAAGGGAACGGTCTCTGGATAACTTGGTCGGGGAAATTTGTCTAAGCTTCCCCCGCCCCCCCCCCCCCCCCCCGACTCCCCTTCTGAACAAGATAGTACACAAGATGCACCAGGAACCAGTCACCATGATTCTGGTGGCTTCCATGTGGGGCCGCCAACCTTGGTTCGCGCACCTGATGGAAATGTCCCTCTCCCCACAAGTCAAGCTGCCCTGCCCGTACAAAATGTTTTCTCGGGACAGGGGGGGAGACTCTGCACCCATGCCCACAAACTCGGAATTTAGCAGCCTGGCTCCTGTCCTGAGGTCTTAGAGTTTGGAAATCTGCAACTCCCTCAAAGATGCATGAACATACTGAGGGAGGCAAGAAAGCCTAACGCACGTTATTGCTATGCCAGCAAATGGAAACGTTTTGTCATCTGGTGCAGTTCCAAAGGCGTCAATCCCACCTATTGCTCACCTTCACACATTGTGTTATATCTAACCCATCTGTTGGACTCTGGGTTAGTCTTCAATTCCTTAAAGGTTCACCTAGCGGCGTTGTCAGCCTACACCACGTCACAGCAGAAGGTGCTGTGGTGGAAAATACCTGTGATTTAAAGCCTTTATGGAAGGGGTTAAAAGGATTTACTCCCCCCATCACTCACCCAGCCCCTGGGTGGGACCTAAATGTGGTTTTAACTAGGCTCATGGGACCCCCTTTTGAGCCTATGCATAAAGCTAGTCTGAAAGACCTGACCTACAAGACGGCCTTTCTGGTAGCTATCACTTCTATCGGAAGAGTTAGCGAACTACAGGCCCTCTCGGTTTTGGAGCCCTTTGTTACAGTCCACAAAGATAAGGTAGTTCTGCGCACTCATCCCAGATTAGCGCCAAAATTTATTTCGAAGTTCCATGTGAACCAGTCAATCGAACTACCCACGTTCTTCCAGAGACCTACTAACATGGGCTAAAGAAGCCTTCACACACTAGATGTGAGCAGGGCAGTCATGTTCTACATGGATAGAGCTAAACCACTGAGGAAAACTAAACAATTCTTTGTTTCAGTGGCAGCTGGTAGAGAAGGGGACCCTGTCTCTAAATCGGCAATATCAAGGTGGATTGTCAAATGCATCACACTGTTACACTCTGGCAAAGAGAGAACTGCCCTTTAAGCCTAGAGCACATTCTACTCAAGGCACTGGGGCATCCATAGCATTCATTGCAAATGTTCCCCTAGAGTCCATTTGCAAAGCAGCAACCTGGCGTTCAGTACACACCTTTACAAAACACTATTGCCTAGACACTCATTCTAGGTCTGATTCTCAGGTGGGACAAGCAGTACTAAGACATCTTTTTTCTACTGTTCCTTCTCACAACCCACCTCCAACTCCGGGTACTGCTCAATAGTCTATGCACAGCATGTGATTCTAAGCAGATTAACAAGCATCAGAAGACATGAATTACTTACCGTAAAAGCATTTCTGATGATTGTATCTACTTAGATTCACATGCGCCCTCCCTGCCTCCCCGCTCGGGGTGGAAGGAACATAGACTTCTTACTACTTTCTCTCTTCATGTACTCACTCACTATAGCCTTGGGCTCCCTCATGGCAGAAAAAATACAATCGGAGGGACCTTGGCGCATGAGGGATTTTGGGTACTACACACGTCATGATAGGGATAGTGTTTCAGACACGCCTACGCCGACGTCCCCTTTTGGTCCCCCGAAAGACCAGATGCAATACTCCGCGGTTACCACTGGATGTCGGACCATATGCACAGCATGTGAATCTAAGCCGATACACTCCTCAGAAATGCTTTTACGGTAAGTAATGCATGTCTTCTCCAGCATGGATCTGGCATGGATTCACATGCAAACCCTCCCGCCGTCCCCTCTGCGGCTCTTCTTGGTCATACTGCCACTTTACGTGCTTACCTAATCTTAAGATGGCTGCCAGAGGAGGATTTAGGGAGGCGGAAGTCATTGGCTGGGGGCAGTATGACCCAGAGCTCAGTGATTGGTTTAGAGGAAAAATACATTTTGTAAATGAAAGAGAAACTTTTTTCTTTTACCGAGGATTGCCGGCCTGACGACGGGGGCTATTCATGAGCATGTGAATCCATGCCAGACCCATGCTGGAGAGCAAAAGTTAAAGGTAAGTAACTTGTTTCTTATCTGGATGACTGGCTGATAACTGGGGAATCCCCTCAAATTTGCAAGCAAAATACCCAAAGAACAATCAATATTCTGTTCTATTTCGGATTCTCAACCAACTAGAAAAAATCGGGTCTAGTTCCAAGCAAAACAAAACAGGAGCTGTCATAAAAACAGAAGAGGGTCTAATCTTTCCGTCAAATGAAAGAGTGCAAAACATACTGCTGCAAGTACCTCAATATCTAGCTGTCATGATTCCTGCCCCTCATGTCCCCAGCCCTCCAAGATGTCGGGCTGGAACCAGGCCACGATCACCAACTTGGCCCTCAAGGGCATCTCCATCCCTCCAAAGACCCACTTGGAGTCAGACTTGGCGCTTGTGGCACCAGACTCACTCACTCCCATAGGATAACATTGGGGATTTGACTTGTAGTGCATTGATGGGGACAAGATGGATGCCCCCACATATTTCGGTTCCCAGAACTGCATGTGCAGTCTAGTCTTTTGGGTGTGGTACAGCCCAGAGACACCTGGGATACCCAGACACTATTAAACCCATGCCGAGGCTGAGAAACATGCTTTGTGTTTTCTGCACCTGCAGCGTGACACTCACCGTGTTCGGATCGGTCTCCAGTAGGCCTGCATCTATCTTTCTGCGCTCAGCTCCTGCAAGAACAAGAACACGGTTAAGAACAGCCTCATCTTGCGGCGCTTCTGCCCATCATTCATCGCTCCTTCTGTTCTGTGGGCATCTTCGGCGCTGTCATTCCCATCCCGGCACGCCGCTTCCTAAGGAAAAGGGAAAAGAACAGAAAAAAGGCATTAGTAAGCATTCAGCAAATTTTCGCTTATTTTTAAAGACTGTACGAGCTTCAAACGCTTAACTGAATCCCAGCCGCTCTGGGGGCACTCTGTCTCCGGAACTTCTCATCCATCTGCAAGAGGGAAAAGACACTCCAGGTTAGCGTGGAAACATCTAGAGGCGCTGCATACCGTGCTTACTCACCGCATTTCTTCTTCTTCATATCACCGGCATCCACGCTGAAAACGTTGCGGCACCTAAAAGACACAGAAAAAGAACTCAGTTCAATACAAATACGAAAGGGTCGCATCGCTCTCACTCACCTTCAGCGCTACTCATCTCAGCAGCACGTGGCCATCCCCGGACGCCGGCCATTATCTAAGGAAGGAAAGGAATGAAGTTAGAGAACTGTTCAAAAGACTCATTATACTTACCTGTCGGACTCTTGCCAGTGAAGTAACTAGGCAGCAACGAGCCCGCATCAATCAACACACCCTGCGCTGAAAGCAGGACAGAGAGCACACTTTCCAAGAAAACAAGGCCCAGTCTTCAGTCGAGTAGACTCCAGGGAAGGGTTTGAGGTCGTGAGAGGTCAGATCAGGCTGAGTGACGTCCCCGTGGATACCAGGTGAGTGTTGCACTAGTTGGTTGCCAAATAACCGTACGCAAAGCAATGCATTTGCTCAGGATGATGGTATCATTCATTTACCTGGTTCTGCACGCACGGTTGCGCATGCGCCCAATGCAAGAGTGGTCTCGGGCAAGTGGTCAGTGGGATGATGTAGTGGTTGTTTCGCTAACCCTAATTGAAGCGATACGCTGGTGGACAAAGGAAAATCTGTTGAAGGGAAAATCTTTTCACAATCCTACGGTACAAGCGATTGTCACAACAGACGCATCTCTCACCGGGTGGGGAGCCCACTACCTTCACCACACAGCGCATGGCCTGTGGACTGATATCCTAGCCCAAAATCACATAAACCTCATAGAGCTACTAACAGTGCTCAAAGCCCTACAAGCCTTTTAAGTGCATCCGTCAGGTCAAACAGTACAAATCCTCACCGACGGCACAACTGCCATGTTTTACATAAACAAGCAGAGAGGCACACACACCAAAGTTTTTAATGGTGGAGGCCCTCCTCAGAGCGCAGGGCCTCCACATGTACCCATACCTCGATGACTGGCTCGTCAGGGCGACCTCTCCGGAGGCGGTTCTCCACTTGTCCCAGGCCCTTATGAACACACTGCACGACCTGTGCTTCTCACCCAACATCAAGAAGTCACAGCTGCTCCCTAAGCAAACTCTGACATTCCTGGGACACATGCTCCGAGAGGGTGTTCCCGTCAGAAGACAAGATCTCGGCCATCAAGAGGGCCAACTCCCACTTCCTCAGCAGGGAGGTGACCTCGGCATGGTGGTACCAACATCTCCTGGGTCTACTAGCGGCGGTTCTGTTAGCCGTGCCGCACACGAAACTAAGGATGAGAAGGATTTAGCTGTACTTCACGGCGTCGTGGAATCAAGAGCAGGGCTCGCAATCCGAGAGGATCAACGTTCCTCAACTCTCCACCCGGACCTAACTTGGTGGTCCATGGACTGCTGCCTACGGACGAGCAAGCCCTTTCGGCCGCCCTCTCTGCAGGCCACCGTCACCACAGACTCCTCGCTCGAGGGCTGGGGAGCCACCCTGGACGATCTCTCGGTCCACGGCACCTGGACTCGACAGGAGCAGGAATACCACAAATTGGTTGGAGCTGAACGTAATCTGGCTAGCGCTCAGAGCATTCCTCTCACTTCTCAAGGGCAAGGTTGTCCTCATCCAGACAGACAACTCGACCAGCATGTACTACGTCAACAAGCGGGGAGGCACCAGATCCCCTCCTCTGTGCAGACTGGCGAATGGGCCTTTTGAAAATGAAATTTACCTCTCGCCAGTCCACCTCCCGGGGGAATCAAACCTGGAGGCGGACAGGCTCAGCAGGCTGGGAGCGGACAATTATGAGTGCCAGCTAAACTACCTCGTCACTCAGGAGATCTTCAACAGGTAGGGTCACCCCCACGTGGATCTCTTTGCCACCTGGCACAACAAGAAGTGTCCCCAGTTCGCATCCTGGCAAGGATAGGGCCCTGGCATGCTGGGCGACGCATTTCACCTACAGTGGACTGGCATGAAGGCCTACGCCTTTCCGCCCACTCCTCTGATACACAGAGTAATTTGCAAGATCAAGGAGTCTCACCGACTCCTCATCATTCTGATGGCTCCATGGTGGCCGGCCAGGCCATGGTTTTTGGAGCTACTCAGCCTCTCGGAGGTGCCACCTATACACCTTCCAACGTGCCCAGCACATCTTTTGGCACAGCAGGGCGGCAGAATCCACCCCGCGCCAGGGAAACTAGCCCTCACAGCGTGGTACCTGAGCAGCTGACGCTTCAGCACCTTAACCTCTCACAGGCCAATCTGGAGATGATACAGGGCGCCAGGAGCAAAGCCACCAGGACCCAGTACAAGAGCAAATGGACCAGGTTCTGCCACTGGGCAGATGCCAAGGGAATTGACCGCTTGGTCTGCAATTTGGACAACATGCTCTCTTTTTCGGCACACCTCGCTCATTCGGGAGTACAGGTCGACACCTGCCGTACATACCTTGCAGCCATTGGGGCTTACAGGAACTCGGAGGAAGGCATTTCTTCCTCCTCCAACCTTATCATTAAGAAACAACTGACTGGTCTCTCTAGGCTCTACCCGCCCATCAGGAGACCGCACAATGTGTGGGACCTTAATATACAGTCTTGGGCGCCCTGGCGCACAAACCATTTGAGCCAATGGCGTCCGTGGACATTAGGCTGGTCACCATCAATACAGCCTTACTAGTCAGTCTTACCTCGGCTCGCAAAGTCAGCGAGTTTCAGGCGCTGGTCGCCTTTGAACCTTATACCATATTTCACAGGGACAAGGTAGTCATGCGGACGCACCCGGCATTTCTGCCCAAGGTTCCATCTGCATTTCACTTGAGCAAGGAAATAGTCCTTCCTGCTTTCTTTCCCGATCCCAAGGATGAAACACAGAGAGTGCTGCACTGCCTGGATGTGAGGTGTGCCCTAAAATTCTACTTAGACAGGACCAAGGGCTTCCGCAAGTCGGACGCCCTGTTCGTCACGTTCAGCGGCTCAAGGCCAGGCTATCAGGCCTCGAAGGCTTCCATATCCCGCTGGATGGTCTCTGCCATCAAAGAAGTGTATGAGGGTCAGCACAAGCCGCTCCCGGCCAACATGCATGCCCACGCAGTCAGGGCCAAGGCAACAGCCATCGCATTTGTGAGGGAGAATTCTCATTCTATGGCTAATTTCCCTTACCTATATAGTCCCCCAGCAACTTTGCTGGATTTGAAGGGTTTGTTTCTTTTTTTCCTGCTAAGAGTGAGACTCGTTTTCCCCACTCTTAGGCATTTTTGCTATGTGTGTTCTAGGCTATTTTTGTGTTTAAGGTCTATGGGATTTTCTCAACCCCATAGGAACCATCTTTATTCACATGCGTTACACAGCACCCTCCGTGCAGTGACACAGGGGTATCGTAGCGACCCCCAAACATAGACTCCATACCCTGGGACTGACTACTGTCTCCCAGGACATGTAAAGTCCCCATTGACTAGTAAAGTCAATTTCTGTGAACTAAACCAGTATAACCCATCTTACTATGGAGGTACTGGGAAGGGTTAATAGTTTTTCCCTTATGTTCATTTCCGAGAGGGTACCGTACAGTCCCTCTCTCAAAAGTTTCTGGCTCGTGGCAGTGGTTACTACCGTACATATTCGACCGCGAATATTTTCCTATGGGTTTTTCCCATTGTTCGAGGCTACCACATTTTCTTACAGCCTCTAACATACCACCAGTGTATTTTAATAAGAACTTTACTCCGGTAGGTTTTATTTGCCAGAACTTTAATATAACTTCTTTCTCGTGTCTTTCTCTAAACTCCTAACCCAGGTCGGGGATCCTTTGTTTGTCCTTTTGGCGGGCTTCTGCCAAGAAGCCATCCTTTCGGCGCCACTGAGTCTGGGGTGGGTCCGTAGTGTGGGAGGGGGAGTAGGACCCCTGGACAGAGTTGCCTCCGCAACCCATGTCGCACTCTATCCTGATAGGCTGGAGGGTCTCCCGCCAGGGATGACCACTCCACTGTGTGAGTGACAGCTAGGCTGTATGAATGGAGCTCCGTTTGCATAAAAGCAGGGTCCTGAGGACTGGAAGAGCAAGACATGGCCACTGGAACTAAGAAGCCGAAGAGTAGAGAAGCCAAAGACATCTGCAACGACTGAACCACCGGTGAAGCCCTGCTGCAGCGTCTCGCCACTTTTCTCCACACGACGAGAGAAGATCTTCATCTGCAAGAGCCTTCTTCCCTTGAGCTGGTGAGGCCACCAGTTTGGCAATCGTCTTCCTGGACCTGCCTTGGTCGAATCGCCAGTACCCACTACTCGGAGGCCGGATAGCCAGGCACCAGTCCACCCGGACTGCGATTTAAAGGAACGTACCTTTTTATTCGTCGGGCAGCACCGTGGCTGGTTTCATCCCTGGGTAGTGCAGTAACTCGACCTTCCTCCATGACGAGAGCCTCTATTCCTCTGCTGGATCCCCCGAACTGCAGGAACAACCACCACCGCAGGAGCCACTTCTTCATTTTCAAGGATCATTGTTCCGCCAGGCCGCCCTTTATTCGCTGTAGAACTCAAGGTGTTTTAAATCCTTTACCTACCTGTTTGGTTGGCCGCCCCTCTATCAACATTGTCTTTCACCTTCTGCATCCACCTTTTCAAAATCGTTAACCAAAGACTTGACTGCAGCTATAAGAACATTTTGCTTCTGGGCCCTTGCCCTGTACCACTGACTCTGGCACAGGCCTACTGACTCTGGCTACATTTGTTAGAACTGCCTTCTTTAGATTGCTTCTCAACTAGAACTGGGTTGGTGCACCTACTTCTTATAACTACCTCTTTCTTCCCCTTTCTAAACCTTGTGAAATGCCATTTTGCTCAGTTTTCATTTAAGTATATTCTATACTGATGCACTGTCTTGCTTAAACTGGTTCACAAACTTATGGGAAGTGTTGCTAGGGCGTATAAGAAGCTATTTCTGTTTAACTTCTGCTTTCCCTCCCTTGTGAGAAATTGCTAGAGGATCCCTTGTGTGTGGTTTCTACTGTGCCGTTTTGCTCAGTTTTCACTCTGGTTCACTTGGTCTACAATTTTACTATGGAGTGTGTATATTTTTCTTTGACTTATTTTAACTTGCTTGATGACTGTGATCAATGCGTTTTACTAGAAGTGTATAAAATAAATATATATCTACTTTTTAATACACAGCTTTGGTCAGTGTTTCCTTGTGCCATAGTACTGTAGGCCTATTGTGTAAACCCTGAATACTGCTCATCTCCCTCTTGAGATAGGTCTGACTGCTCAGCCACAGCTACCAACTAAACCTTTGTGGTACAGACTGATACCAAAGGGGATTTATTGCTCTCACCTGTAGTCCTAATCTTCTGTAGTGCTCTCTAAGTGAACTGCACAGGATTCTGCCTAACAGCATTCCAGCGCCATGTCCCTTGGCAAGTCATAAGCAGGGCGGCCACTTGGGCCTCTCCCTCAGCTTTCTTCAAGCATTACTGTTTGGATGCCGGCTCTAGATCTGATGCGGCTTTCGGACAGGAGGTTCTTAGGAACCTATTTGCTTAAGGAGGGTCTCATCTCCACCCTGGGGCTACAATGAGTTATCGCCCATACAGTATGGAGGAAAGGGGACGGGACGTAAGAGTAATTATAAGTTACTCACCGTAGTGACTAACATACTCTTAGTCCATAGTCCCCTTTCCTCCATACGTCCCACCAACCTCCCCCTAATAATACTTGTGTCATTAGGCAATGTTAAATCTATTGTCAATGCGTCAATGGGGACTGAGGTGTGGCGCCGGAGGGTGGAGTCAGGGCAGCGCATGCTCCCTGGGCCGCACCCCTGCGCACCTCTAAATTTAAAGGGGAAGAAGGTTTTTTCGGTGAAAAGGTTGTCTCCCGTCCCTTGGAAGGGACGCCCACACAGTATGGAGGAAAGGGGACTATGGACTAAGAGTGCGTTAGTCACTACGGTGAGTAACTTATAATTTATTCTGGAAGCCGGGTACCCAGCTAACGTGCTACCAGACTGGTCGCTGTCCGGTTCGAGAATCCTTCAGTATCTAGCAAGTAAGGGTGTATATTTTTATGCAGCCGGTCAGATAGCACAGTGAGATGAACGCTCGCCCCTGATATATGCGCAGCCTGCTTTGGCAGTTTCAAATCCTGGCTAAGGTCAAATCAGCCTTTCATCCTTCTGAGGTTGATCAATTTAGTACCAATCTGAGATAATGTCATCGGTTTTTTCAACGCTCTGAGACTCATGGGTTTGTAGCACTATATAGGAAATAGATATTATTATTAAGGTACAGTGAAACACAAAGAGAAACGTCAAAGTGTAACTACAATTTTTATGATGATTAACTTCTGATATGATGTTATTTTGTTTGCTCATCTTTTAATAATGTTTGCATTTACAGGTTTGAAGCTTCAGGGAGCCAAATGCAGCAACAACAAGTTGTCTCTCTCAAATTCAATTTCAACTGCTTTGGCTCTGACACAGCTACGATGGATCAAACAGACAAATGGAGAGAAAAAGGCAAATGTGGTGAGTAATACAGTTCCTAAAGTGAAATGTAAAATAATATATTTAAAAAGAATGTGTTTAATTTAATGTCACACACATATTGACTTTTATATGTTTGTTATTAAAATTCAATCATAAAAGCAATGTTCTCTATGAAGTTCATATTTAATTATGCTTAATTGAATCTGCATGATCTCAAATCTGTGAAGATTAGCCCCGAAGAGTCCTTTTTATCCTCTTAGGGAGAGTATACCTCTTAGGGAGAGTATAACATGTACCCTCCTATAGTCCAGTGGGATTTAAGTACATATCTGGTCAGCAGGTTTACTGTACTTGAATTGTAGTTTGCTTTACATGCTGTACCCCAGGGTTGGTCCTACAGCTACGTCTAAAATCTAGCACAATGTAGTGTCGCATAATTCAAACCTGAATTATGTTAAAATGGGTTTCTAGAATCTGGCCTGGTGGACCGATTATAGGATGCCACCCTAGTTATGGTGAACCAGGAACTCAGAGGTTAGCCAAAACCCAATCCAGGTTAACTTGGAGAGCGGTCAAGGCTTAGTCTCAGGAGTGTGTGAGCATGGCCAGGGCCTCTCAATGAGACCACACATAATAACACCCTAAGTTAAGTGTTAGGACCGTTTTTCTAAAGTCTAACTAAGGGCTTCCTAAAACTATATCTGAGGCAGTGCAAAACTCCACTCTTGGTATAAGGCTGTACCACCTGATGGTACACCCTTATACTAAGAGTGGAGGTTTGTACTGCTTCAGCTATAGTTTTTATCTTCTTGAGACTAGTGGATCTCACCGGCCTTGGGATAGTAGTCGTGGTCTTCGGGACCCCCAGAGCTTTATGGTCCAAGTTTTGAATCAAAAGATTCGAAAAACAAAAGGTTCAACATAATATTTTTAACATGCAAAAGTGCATTTCTTTCAAAAACCAATCCGTCGACAATAGTCATGGATTGGTTTCAATTGAAATGCACTTTTACATGTTAAAAGTAGCATTTCAATGCTGTTTTGTTTGTAACGTTGAAACGTTACATGGAGCTGTCCAGTGCTGAAATTACAGGACTGGACAGCTCCATGTAACATTTCAAAGTTATTTGTTTATATTGGCATTACAATTCCTTTTTTTTTAACTTTGAAACGTTACATGGAGCTGTCCAGTCCTGTAGTTTCAGCACTGGACAGCTCCATCTAACGTTTTAAGGTTTTAGTGTATATTGGGGGTGGGGTTCCTCCCAATCCTAACCCAAACCCCAACCCTAACCCAAGTTTCGAAAGGCAAACTTTCTAATTTTTTTCCAATAAATTGTCATCCGAAACTTTTGTATTTCGAAAAAAAAGATTCTAAAGTTTGCCTTTCGAAACTTTTGTATTCGAAAAAATGGCTCAACACCCCCCCCCAGATCGATTGGAAGGAAGGGTTCAAACAGTTTCTGTTAACACAGCAGGCTCTCGCCCCCTGAAATTCTCTACAGCTGTCTTTTCCTCAACTTCCTCTTTGGATTTGGGTCCAGTGTTCGACTTGTCAGCAGCTTCCAGAATTGGAGTATATATAAGGAACCCAAGCACAACTTCTGCAAACTCTCCCTGCAGTTTACAGAAAGGTGCGGCTGGCTGTCCAAATGGGACAGTCAGCTCCCCAGTACGAACAATTTCCTTTCAGGCAAGCTGTAAGACAAAGAGCTGCAGAGTTTTGGACTCCTCCCTTGCTTCCTGCCTTCACAGACACTCTGGAGCCTCAGCGGGAAACACAAAGGGCTCCAGCCGAAGACAAAACTTCAACCAGGATCTTTCCCACCTAGGACGGCAGAAGATGACCCAAGAAACCACAAGGATACTTAAAAATGGCGAGAAAGAAGGAGCCCACTGTTCTAGCTGAATGGTGACCCTCCTATGCATTACTGCGGCTGATTTGACAGCCTGCAAGTAATAAGACTAAAATGTCATTGAGGTATAACCCCTGCCACCAGCCGATAGTTATCTTGCTATTGTAAAAAAATGTTACCAGGACAGTGAGAAAGGGGAAACATTTCATCTCCCCAGCACTCCGCATAAGGTGGGGTGTGCTGGCTCACTGTATAAAATGTAAAGGGGATGAGAATCCCACTTTACTTATTGGGAACAGTAGTTCACACAAGAGATTATTAGAGAAATTCTTAAGGGAAGCCCAAAGGGGCAGCCCAGCGAAAGCCTAAAGTTATAGGGAACTATAAATCCATAGACACACTATGGAGAGACATAAAAAGGTTACCCATAAAAAGAGAAAATGTCTAAGTGAGAGGGGAGAAAAGATTCCCACTCACCTAGGGACAAGGGAAAAATAATCACGAAGTCCAGCAAAAAGTTATGGGGTTTTCACAGGTAAGGAAGATTATTCACATTATTGAAAATCTTACCTAAAAGTCAGCTCAGTCAGTTATTTAATTAATTGGGTTGTTTTATAACACGCCTAATACCATACTCGAGTTCGGTTTCTAAGCGCGGATCTGGGATTCAAACCTCTGTTGCTCTGCATGGTCTTGCTTCCAAGACCAGCGTTTTGCCCCTTTGCTATCCTGCGTTCACAGTTATAAAAATAGTTATTTAGGCGTTTAGAACGCACTGAAAAATTAAACTAGCAAGTATTGATATCACACAATACCATATAAAAGACATTTCAAGGGGATTGGGTCCTCCGACGTATTCCAGATCTGACAGTAATCACCCAGCTGTGCTGGTTCGGAAAATCTTTCTGCGTCCTGCGTTGATGACGTCGATACGCTGTCCTTGAGGGCCTCAGTCGAGCCGACGTCACCGGATGTTATAAGTAGGATGACGACACCCGTAGCCTCAGTTCCGTTTTTTTCCGCGAACATGTTGGCTTCGGAGATCTCGGCGCGCCTCGACTCTTCTGAGTTCTCTTCTTTCGGTTCCTCAAACCTGTTCGTTTGTGAAGTTATCGTATGATGTCTTTGTCTTCTTCTACCCCGCGGCCGGGTTTTAAGAAGTGTCGGGACTGCGGGTCCAAGATGTCGTTGACAGATTCGCACATCGCTTGCCTCTGGTACCTCGGGGAGGACCACGACACGGATGACTGTGTGGACTGCCAGTCGCTTAGTTTGAAGGCCTTGCAGGAGCGTAAGAAGAAGCTTTCTGTAGGTAATGTGACCAAGGCTCGTAAGACGAGGTCCTCTGGGCTGTCGACGGACGATTCGAGGGGCGACTCTCCACATCGTCGTCGGTCCGGGAGGTCTCGGTCCCGGAGTAGGTCCTGCCATTCCTCTGCCTCTTCGAGGCACTCACGGAAGCGCCGTCATTGGTCGCCTTTCCGGTCCTCTTCTGAGGACGCCACCCGTCGGCGATTTGCTTGTCCCACCAATCATTTGACTCCTGAGAAATGGGCTTCCTTCCGTAAGGAGATGTTGGTGATTTTTAAATCGCAGGGCTCCGGTCCGTCCGCGCCTCTGAGAGGGGTCCGCCGTGACCGTGCTAGAGACACCGCTCATACACCTCCGGGCTCGGGTGGTCGGCACGATTCGTGGGAGAGGTCCCGCTCGGACAAGGGGAATCGTTCTAGTCATGCCCGTTCCAGGTCCCGGTCCTCGACGCCCTCAAGACCGTGTGAACCTGTGAAGTCTTCGAAGAAGACAGCGGCGCCGAGGTCGTCGATGACAGACTCTCTCGAGGCTCTGCCTCCGAGGAAGTCGCCGACATCATCGGCACCTAGGCTGTCGAGAGACACGCTCGGGGCTTTGCCCTCGAGGCCTGTGTCGAAGCCGTCGATGCTGTCAGAGCCGTGCTTGACGCCGATTCTGTCGACGCCTTTCAAGGCTGTTTTGTCGGAGGTACCCCGTGGCACGGTGGAGCCCCCTAGAAAGGCTCTGACCAAGGCAAAAAATATCGGCTCCAATATCGGCGGAGGCACAAAGACCTGTGGCTGCCGGAAGAGAAGACTCTACACATAAACGTACTGGAACTACGGGTAGTGTTTTGGGCCCTCAAGTCGTTTCTGCCGTCCCTCAAGGGCAAAGTGGTGAGGGTTTTCATGGACAATAACACCACAATGTTTTACATGCAGAAGCAGACGGGCACCAGATCCCCGGCGCTCTCCAGGGAGGTGCAGGACTTGCGGCAGTGGGCCGTCGCTCATTCCATTCGACCTGGCAGGACTAAGGAACACTGTTGCTGACTACCTCAGCAGGGAGCTATGCTCTTGCCACGAGTGGGAGCTTCGGCAGGACCAAATGGACAACCTGTTTGACAAATGGGGCAATCCCGAGATCGATCTGTTTGCGACAGCGACGAACACCAAGTGCCGCAGGTTCGCCAGCAGGTTCCCCTGGGACGGCCTGTTTCTGTATGCGTTTCCGCCATTGCTTCTTTGAGTGATCAATCAACTCAGACGTTGCTAGTGCAGGATTATCCTCGTCGCACCAGCGTGGCTGAGGCAGATCTGGTACCCGGACCTTCTCAGCATGTCAGCACCCCCTCCAGTCAAGCTGCCAGTGGTTGTGGATCTTCTCACCAGGGAAGGAGGCGCAATTCTGCACCACGACCCAGGATTGCTGAACCTGAAGGCCCGGCTCCTGCAGTATTAGAATTTGGGGGTTATGATCTTCCAGCGGACTGCAAGGAGGTACTCGCCAAGGCCACGGAGTCATCTACTTTGAAATGCTATGGACTCAAATTGAAGAGGTTTGCAATTTGGTGCCGGTCCCAGGAGATCAACCCTCTGAGGTTCACGGCCCCTCAGGTACTTCCATATTTGCCAGTTGTTTGCTAAATCGGGGCTGGCTCACCCCTCCATCAAGGTTCTTCTGGCGGCTTTCTCCCGCTACACCAGATCCCCAGGACAACCCTCCTTGTGGTCGCACCGGTTAGTCAAGGAATACATCAAGGGACTATTCCGCTCGCTCCCGCTCGTGAAGGCTCCAGCCCTGGCGTGGGAGCTCAATGTGGTGCTCACTAGGCTCGTGGGAGATCTGTTTGAACCTATGCATTCTGTCCCACTCAAGTTTGTTGTGGAAGACCGCTTTTCTCGTGGCCATCACCTCTGCACGACGAGTGGGTGAGATGCAGGCCCCATCTTGTAAACCACCTTACATGACTTTCCACATGACGAGGGTGGTGCTGCGGACGCACCCCTCGTTCATGCCAAGGTGCCGTCGGACTTTCATCTGAACTAGCCCTTGGTGTTACCTGTGTTTTTTCCGACGCCTTTGTTGCCGGCTGAAAGGACTTTGCACTCACTGGATGTGGCTAGAGCGCCAAACTGTTATGTGGCCCGCACTTAGAGTTTCTGGAAAACTTCTCTGCTGTTTGTGAAGTTTGGTTCTGTGAACCATGGGAAGGCCCTGTCCAAGGCTTCCATTTCCAGGTGGCCCTCCGACTGCATTGCTCACTGTCACCGGTTGGCAAACCGACCATTGCCTGGCCGCCCGAGAGCCCATTCTACCAGAGTGATCGCTTCTACTATGGCGTTCCTGTCTGGTGTGCCCCTGCTGGACATCTGCAGGGCAGCTACGTGGAGGTTGACGCACACCTTCACAAAGTTGTACTGTCGACAGGGATTCCAGGGAGGAGTCCAGAGTCGGCCAGGCAGTGCTGCGCAAGCTGTTCGCTTGCAGGTGAGCCTGGTGAGGAGTTAAGGGATTGCTTCTGTTGAGCCTTGCCACCTCCCGTGGTTGTGCATGTGTGTACTGCTATGTATTCTTTATTCATGAACATATGAATCCATGCCAGACCCCATGCTGGAGAAGGAACAAGTTACTTACCTGTAACTGTTGTTCTGATGCTTGTTAATTTGCTTAGAATCATATGCTTTTAAGACTCTCCATAGTGTCTATCATGTCTAACAACGTATTGGCAATAAGTGCCTGTTGTTGGTGGGTTGCCCTAGGTGCTCCCCATTTAACTTTCTTGTGCTAACCTTGAGTGAACTACAGTTCCCAAGGGTAGAAAGGATCTTTGGATCCCTTTTACATTTTATTCTGTGAAACCAGCACACCCCACCTTATGTGGAGTGCTGGGGAGATGCAATGTATCCCCTTTTCACATTAGAACTGTAACAATTCTGTTAGTGACAAGCTTACCTTTAATGGCTGGTGGCAGTGATACCTTCTACTAATTTGGTGCACCTTTACCACGGGCTGTAATCACAGCTGCAGTAAAGGCACCTAAGGGTGCTCATTTTACCAAAATGGCCCCTGTCTTCTTTTTCTTACATTTAGTGTTTCTTGTCGTTTCTTGTTCCTTCCCCTGACATCCAGGGTGGGAAATTCCTCTGTTTGAGTTTTGTCTTTGGCGGGAGTCCCCTGGACACCCCGCCCAGGCTCCAGTCAGTCTGTAAGCACAGGAAGTGGGGGAGGAGTCCAAAACTTCCCCTCCTTTGTCTTACGCCTTCCTTCAACTGGGACAAATCCCAGTGGGGGGCTGGCTGTCCTGATTGGACAGCCAGACGCCCCTTTCTTCTAAAACGCGGGGAGAGAATGCAGAGGTTGTGTTGTAGTTCCTGATAAATACTGGAAACCTGGAAGCTGAAGTCATGTCGACCACTGGAACAGAAAACCGAAGAGGATGACGAAGGAAAAGCGGCAGGAATGATTTCCAGCGACCGGAGAGCCTGCTGTGTAACCGGAGCCTGCTGCAGCCCTTCCTTCCAATCGACCTGGGTCTCCGAAAACGACGACCCGAACCCAGAGCCTGGTGAGACCCACTAGACTCAAGACGACCTGCATTTTGAGCCATCCCACTGGTTGCTACGACCTTGCGTTCTTGCAATACCCCAATACCCTGGGACCTCCAGCCAGGTCTTCCGAATCTCGCTGAAACTTCGTGGGCATCCTGGTGTATCTCCAGAGGCACAAACCGAGTCTGAAAAGTCCCCTCACAAGAGTGCTGGACCTTTGTAACGACGACAATTCAACTGCGATTTTCTGTCTTCTTCTGTGCTCCTTGAAAAGGCCCCAAACCCGCAGAGCCGCATTCAGCCACAAGAGAAATCTTGCCTAGAGCCTTCCTCATCGATACCTGCTGCAAAGTCCCTTCTGAGGTCTTGTGTTCAGTCTCCAGGACAAGGAATCCACTGACCGGGTATTTGGCTGCAGTCCCTGAAGTTCTCCTGCAATCTCTTCTTAATTGCTGAGGTACTATGTTGGCTTGGGTATATACCTACCTTAAGCCTGTTGGGATTTCTGTGTAGCTTTGGGGTGTTTTCTGTGATTGGGAGGTCCCTCATCCGGTACACCCAGTCCCACTGCTAGAATCCTGCTGGGGTGTCTTCTGCGAAGCCCCTGGACCCTCTTCTAACCCTAGAAGTAAAGTACTCACCTGTTTGCCCAGTTTTCCTAAGGAACTCTGACTTTTGCTACTAAAGAACTTATTCTAACACTGCCTGTTGGTCACTAGTCCTAGTGACCCCCCTTCTGCCACTGAGAACACTCATGCTCTAAGGGAAAGACTTTGAAGGGATTGGGACTTCTGCCTAGAAAAGAAATCAAGTGTTTTACTTACTTATAAAGAGTTGGTGGGTAACTGTAATTCTCAGAGTGAACAGTTACAAAAGTTCTTACTGATCTTGAATGTGTGATGCACCATCCTTAAACGTATGGTTAACATCTTTTCTTCCTTAGCCACTGTTTTACCAGTCTAAAAGAAAGTAGATGTAAAGGTATTTTACTCTCCTGTGATTAGGTTGTGCCTCTTTACAAAAATAATGTGTTGGTTTCACCAGATTATTCCTTTAGGGTAATTGTATGAGTGTCCTCCAACTGTTGGTATCACCAGGTTAGTCCTGTTAGGATAACTGTATGAGTGTTCCCCAACTGGGTCTTGCTTCCCCTGACTTGCTGCTAGCCTGTCCTTAATAAGTCTACATTCGGTTGTTGCCTACCTAGAATAACTATTCAGTAAAGTGTGACATTGCTTTTTACTTTCCCCTGCATTGTGAAGTTAAAGTATGTGGGTTTTACTTACCTTGTGTTAGCTGTGTGCCATCCAAAGCAAGTTACCAGAGTTATTGCTTACCTCAATCTGGGGTTCCCCGATTTCCAAAGCATCTGTAATTGTATATTACATCCTGAGGTTTTACTCACCTGGTATAACTGTGTGTTATGACAAAAGTAGTTATAGGTTTTTACTGCACCTAGAATAAGTGTTTCACTATTCACCAAAAGTATATTGTCCAGTTGACTGTTTATGAGAGTTGTTCCAAGAGTCACTGTACAACTGCAAGGGCCAACTGTCCTTGTATTACCAAAAGTAATCTAAAAGTAACCATTGGTCTTTTACTCCCAAAGAATAGGCTTGACCTATACTAAATGTGTATAACAAGGTTTTGACTTCCCTAGAACTACTGTTAGGTGTTCCAAATAAGGTCTATACTTGGGTCTTTGTACTTTCAAGTATAGTGTTGTGTTTTATATTGTGATTTCATATAATGTGTTAGTACTTACTTAACCCCTAGACTTATCTGGGCCTACCTGTATTTAAATAAATCCTTTAGTTTTACAATGCATAGTGTTTCTGTGTTTCTTTGGATCATTTGTATTACAATTTCATTTGTACTGTATCTACTGCCCTCTCTCCCTCCTAAGATGAGCCTGGCTGCTCTGCCTACGCTACCATGTACTCAGGTGGTACAGTCTTATACTAAGAGTGGAGTCTTGTACTGCCTCAGTTGAATGGTTTTGAAGAAGCCCTTCGACTTCAGAAAAACTGTCCTAACAGACCGAAAGGGGACGTCGGCATAGGTGTGTCTGTAAAACTATCCCTATCGTGACGTGTAATGTACCGAAAATCCCTCACGCGCCGAGATACCTCAGATTGTTTTTTTCTGCCCAGATAACTGGTCGCCCTATAGCAGAGCTCTTACATAAGAGACATTGGTTATCTTAAACCGACTTGTCGGTTATTACCCGTTCTCCAGCATGGGGTCTGGCATGGATTCACATGCTCATGAATATTCCCCGTCGTCAGGCCGGGAATCCTCGGTATAGAAAAATAAAAACAGTTTCGTTTCTGATCTGTCTTTCTTAGTAGTAACCAATCACTGGTCTCTGGGTCATACTGCCCCCAGCCAATGACTGCCCTCTCCCTAAGCCCCGCCTCTGGCAGCCATCCTTAGATTTTTACCGCACGTTCAAGTGTTGGGAGTCCTCGTGCTGTATCTCTCGAGCTTTTGCTCCGTTTTCACGCTTTTTCAGGAGATTTTTCTCATTTTTTCGGTTAAATAGAGGCTCAAGCTCCACCGTTTCTACATCCGATCAACGGGGATCCGTTTCGGAGTTTTCTACGCCCCTCAAGGGTGAAGATTTCGTCGAGTTACGCTTTTGGAGGATTCCAGAAGTTCGGAGGCCTACCCCGGACATGGCCCAGGAGAAAGGAAGCTCGACGCCCGGGAAGCTGTCCAGGACCTGCCCTGGATGCCAGCTTCAGACTGTTTTCAAGGAGGACGAGCATTCATTATGCCTCTACTGTCTCCATGAGGACAAGACGCACACGGAGAAGGACTGTGCGTTTTGTGGGAACATGTCGGAGCGGACCATGAAGGATCGCCACCTCCGTCTCGCCAACTGGCTGGAACGGAAGAGCCCGTCAGGTGAGAAGAAGAAAAAGAAGTCCGAGCGGTCTAAGTCCTGTGAGGGCGCCCCGGCGACGGGTGCCAAACAAAAGGCTAAGCACTGCCAGTCCGGGGGCACCGGGAGCGCCGAACGGTCGGGCTCCTTGGCTGCCAAGCAGGGCGCATCCTCCCCAGCGCCTTCACCCACGAGCTAACGCTCTGGCTCGGGTAAGAGGAAGTCCGAGAACCCGGCGAAGCTTCTGGAGAGGCCCCGGTCGATCTCGAAGGTTCCGGCAGAGGGGGAGCAAGGCTCGGACCCTCCCCCCAAGGTGAAGGCCCCAGGCGTACAGAAGGTGACGATGGCCTTAATTCACCCTGCTAAGACGTCGATTGAGGATGTCGCCGCGGCCCTGGCTCAGCCTGTGGAGGCTACACCAGTGGGGGCGACCTCAGGACCCAGAGTCTCCCTGCCACCGCGGAGGGAGTCGTCTTTCAGGCCAATTGAGAAGACTCCCACGAAGTCCTTGTTGGAGAAGGTGGGGGAGGGGCTGGTGGCCATCGTGGATACAGACATGACCTCTGAAGAAGAGCTCATCGAAGTTGTGGAAGAGGCCCAGCCCATCGGGAGGGATCCCGACGAGGGCGACGACGAGAGCGACGGTGTCGCCGACGGGGCTCCTCAAGAGCCCTCGCGCCCGTCGTTTCCGGCGCCGCAGGACACTTCAGCGGCCATTTTGTCAGCGGTTCAGTCCTTATGCTCGGAGATAAAGACAAGGTTGCCCCTCCCCCCGACAGAGGTACCTGAGCCAGACCCGATGGGGGAACCGGAGCCAGGACCTTTGGAAAGTCCACCGCATAAGAGGAGGAGGACGCATCCTACGCCACCTCTGCGGCCTGCTCTGCCTTCCCCCCGGTCTACTACCCACAGGGATGATACAGGCACGGACACGGCTACCACAGGTACAGATGACGACGGAGGCGACGACGGGACGTGTCCCCCGTCGCCCTCTGCTCGGGCGTCCCCGCCCGACGAGATTGGATCCTTTCATGCCATGATTTCCAGGGCATCCGAGCTCTTCCAGCTCTGTCCAGAAGAGAAGAAGGAGGAAGGGTTCCTTTACCAACGGCGCGAGGCTAAAAGGAAGATGGTCCTCGCCGTACCGCTTCTTGATGACATCTGGGAGGAGGGGCTCGCCCTCCTCAAGAACCCTGCCACGGGGCCGGCAAAGAGGGACCGGTACGAGAAGAAGTACTGGGTCCCGACGCTGCCCCCTTGTGCCTTCGGGCGCAACCTACCCCGGATTCGGTCGTCTCGGCGGCGGCGGCAAAGAAGAAAGCTGGGAGGGCATCGGCCTCAACATCAACTTCCCCGCCGGACGGCGAGGGCAGGAAGCTGGACACGATGGGACGACAGATCATCTCGTCCGCAGCGACGACTATTAAGGCGGCCGACGCCCTGGCTATCGTAGCCCGCTACGACAGAGTTGTGGTTCAAAATCGCCCCTCTGTTGGACTTCCTTTCGGACGCCAAAAGGGCTGAGGCCCTTTAAATCCTACAGGAAGGTGAGATTGCTTCGGACCACGCCATCACGGTGGCAACGGACATCGCCGGCAACGGCATTTGCTTGAGACCACGAGAGTAGCTCAAGGCCACGGATTTCCGCCAGGACGTACAAACCAAGGTTTTGGACATGTCCTTCGACGGGAACAACCTGTTTGGGAAGACGGTTGATGAATCCCTTCAGGCCATCAAGACAGACACAGAGACTGCCCGGGCACTGGGAGTGCTCCAGCAACGACGGCCGTCCTTTCGGAGCTCCGGAGGCAGACAAGGTGCCTCCAAGGGATCTGGCAGTGGCTCCTCCACGTACCGCCAAGCAGCAAGATCTTCATCCCAGGAAGCCTACAGGGGACGCGGCAAGTCAGGTGGTGCCCGTCGTCGACAGGGAGGTCAAGGAGGCAAGGCGGCCTCCAAACAAGATTGAACCGACCGTGGGGTCGGGCCCCCGCCGAAGCACCCCGGTGGGAGGCCGGCTGGCGAGGTTCGTCAGCGTGTGGGAGTCCATCTCCACCGACCGTTGGGTGCTGGACGCCCTGGCCCAAGGGCACGCCCTCGAGTTTCAGAAGAAGTGCCCTCGCGTTCCACCCGTGGCCAGGAAGGAAAATCACGTTCCTCAACTACTGTTGGAAGTAAGGGCTATGCTCAAGAAGGGTGCCATCGAGCTCGTCCCATAGAGGCTTCGGGGCTCCGGAATTTCCTCAAGGAACTTCCTCGTAAAAAAGAAGACAGGAGGATGGCGCCCCATCCTGGACCTGCAACGACTGAACAAGTACATCAAGGCACAGAAGTTCCGTATGGTCACCCTCCAGCACGTGCTGGGACAGCTGCAGGAGGGCGATTTCCTGTCGTCGTTGGACTTGGAGGATGCCTACTTCCACATCCCCATTCTAAAAAGACACCGAAAGTTCCTCAGGTTCGTGGTCCAAGGGCAGCACTACCAGTTCAAGGCCCTCCCGTTCGGATTGAAGTCTGCACCCAGGGTGTTCACCAAGTGCCTCGCACCGGTGGCGGCGCGGCTGCGCCTGCAGGGGATCCACGTCTACCCCTACCTGGACGACTGGCTCATCCGGGCAAGGACAAGGGAGCTCGCCGTGGAGCACACTGCGAAGACCGTCCAGCTGCTCACAGACCTGGGATTCTCCATCAACTTTCCAAAATCCCATCTGCTTCTGTCGCAAGTCGCCCTGTTTCGGGGAGCCAAGCTCGACACAGTGGCGCGGCTGGCCTCGCCGTCGGAGGAAAGGACCAGGACAATTCTGGGCAAGGTGCAGCATCTGCTGGCCACGGACATAGCCAGGGTAAGATCTATCGAGTCCCTCCTCGGGATGATGTCCTCCTGCATTTATCTGGTGCGCCTTTGCAGGCTTCGGATGCGCCCCTTACAAGAGTTCCTCGACGCCCGCTGCGTCCAGTCGACGGGCAGCTTCGAGAACAGGATCCGGTGGTGGGGTACCCGCTCCCATCTGTCGGCGGGCACAGACTTTCAGACCCCAGCTCACCAGGTGACGGTGACGACGGACGCCTCCCTGGAAGGTTGGGGAGTGCACTCCGGAGATCTTCACGCGAGAGGCCTTTGGCTCCCGGAGGAGAAGTCACTCCACATCAACATCTTGGAGCTCCGCGCAGTGTTTTGGGCCCTCAGGTCCTTTCTTCCGTCCCTCAAGGGCAAGGTGGTGAGGATCTTCACCAACAGCACCACCACGATGTTCTACATCCGGAAGCAGGGCGGAACCAGGTCCCCAGCCCTATCCAAGGAAGCCCAGGAGCTGTGGCATTGGGCCGTCGCCCAACGGATGTTCCTGGTGCCTCTTCATCTGGCAGGAATAAAAAACACGATCGCCGACTCACTCAGCAGGGAGCTTCGCTCGTGCCACGAGTGGGAACTACGCCAGGATCAAGTGGATCGACTCTTCTGACGATGGGGCGAACCCCAAATCGATCTCTTTGTGACGGCGACGAATTCCAAGTGCCGGAGGTTCGCCAGCAGGTTCCCCCAGCCGAGGAGCATGGGCGATGCTTTCTCGTTCCCCTGGGATGTCCTATTTCTTTATGCGTTCCCTCCGCTGCCATTCCTGCTCCGGCTCATCAACCAGCTCAAGAGATCCCGGTGCAGGATGATCCTCGTTGCACCGGCGTGGCCGAGACACATCTGGTTACCGGACCTTCTGGACTTGTCAACGTCCACACCAGTCAAGCTGCCGACGGACGCAGACCTTCTCTCCAGAGAAGGAGGCGCCATTCTTCACCACAACCCGGAGTCGCTGAACTTGTAGGCCTGGCACCCGCAGCACTAGAGTTTGGAGGGTACGACATCCCGGCCGACTGCAGAGAGGTTCTTGCAAAGGCCAGGGTGTCCTCAACTCTCAAGTGCTACAGACATAAATGGAAGAGGTTCTCTGTCTGGTGCCGTGCAAAGAAGATTAACCCTCTGCGGATTGCGGCCCCTCAAGTACTGCCGTACCTACTGTGGCTGACCAAAGCTGGACTGGCTCATGCCTCCATCAAAATACATCTGGCTGCAATATCCCGATATACCAGGACTACGGGACGGGTGTCCTTGTGGTCGCATCGCCTGGTGAAAGAATTCATGAAGGGACTATTCCGATCATTCCCGCCGGTGAAGGCTCCTGCCCCGGCATGGGAGCTTAATGTGGTGCTGACCAGGCTCATGGGGGCCCCATTCGAGCCTATGCATTTGGCGCCTTTGAAGTTCCTGTCATGGAAGACCGCTTTCCTCGTGGCCATCACCTCCGCACGACGAGAGGGAGAGATCCAGGTCCTATCTTGCAAGCCTCCATACTTGACTTTTCATGACACGAGGGTGGTGCTGAGGACGCACCCCTCCTTTATGCCCAAGGTGCCTTCGGACTTCCACCTCAACGAGCCCTTGGTGTTGCCAGTTTTCGTCCCGTCGCCTTCGTCGCCGGCCGAGAGGACTTTGCACTCGCTGGATGTAGCTAGAGCGCTTAAGTTCTACATGGACCACACGAAGAGTCTTCGGAAGACGTCACAGCTGTTTGTGAACTTTGGGACTGTGAATCAAGGGAAGGCTCTCTCGAAGACTTCCATTTCCAGATGGCTCTCCGGCAGTATCATGCACTGTCACCGGTTGGCAAACCGACCGCTGCCTGGCCGTCCGAGAGCCCATTGGACCAGAGCGATCGCTGCTACCACGGCGTTCCTGTCTGGGGTGCCCCTGCTGGACATCTGCAGGGCTGCGACATGGAGGTCGACGCACACCTTCACAAAATTCTACTGCGTCGATCGGGACTCCAGGGAGGAGTCCAGCGTCGGCCAAGCAGTGCTGCGCAGCCTGTTCGCCCGGTACCATTCCCATCCGGCCTGTACAGCATAGTCAATGTCAGGAGATCATGGGAATGGTAGTCCAAACACATCTGGGAGCCAAAGGTTGCAGACGGAGAAGGAACAAGTTACTTACCTGTAACCGTTGTTCTCCAGCATGGGTCTGGCATGGATTCACATGCGAACCCCTCTGCGGCTCTTCACTTGGTCATACTGGCACTTACGTGCTACCAAATCTGAGGATGGCTGCCAGAGGCGGGGCTTAGGGAGAGGGCAGTCATTGGCTGGGGGCAGTATGACCCAGAGACCAGTGATTGGTTACTACTAAGAAAGACAGATCAGAAACGAAACTGATACTGATTTTTTTTTTTCTATACCGAGGATTCCCGGCCTGACGACTGGGAATATTCATGAGCATGTGAATCCATGCCAGACCCATGCTGGAGAACAACAGTTACAGGTAAGTAACTTGTTCCTTAAGTCACTTCGACGGCAGGAACAACTTCGACGGAGACTGCAGGGGATTTGTCTACGGCTGTGGATTTCGGCACCTATGATCCGGCGGCTGACATGGCCGGGCCCTCTAGCCGGCCTTCACAGTAGGGAGAATGGGGTCGGGTGGTCATATTTTCGTTATGTCTTTCCTCTTTCCCCCTGTTTACCCTCTAGGTCTGGTCATCTTTCCCTTTTGCTATGGAAAGGACTCCTTTTATGTTCTGCCCCAAGTGTAGGGTCAGTTACCCGTTGAAGGATGAACACAGGACGTGCAACTCTTGTCTCCCCTTAGATCACGACGAGAAGCGGTGTGCGGCTTGTAAACTCCTTTGGCCTAAGACCCTTAAGGAGCGGCGTGTAAAGCGGTGGGCCGCGCACGGTATGTCGCGGGTGGAACCCTCTTCCCCCACCGCCAAACCCGCCGAAAGTGACGGGGCACCTCCGATGACCAAACATCCGTTGCGGATGTGATAGACCTCGAGGCGGACACTTCTAGGTCCGCCACGCTCGTCCCGACCCTTCAAGGCCTGACACTAGTCTCGCTTCAGGGACAACACCCAGCGACAGGGGCGTACAAAGAACGCATTACACTAAACACACAACCCCTTCTCCTATTTCGACTGGTATGTCGAAAAGGGTGAAACCGCCAGCAGGGCCAGCGAAAATTCCGGCGGATTACTCTGATCGTTGAGATCAACAGCCTTCCCCGCATCCGCAGCAGCGTTTTGCGACTGGGCATTCCAAAACAAACAAGGGCGCTACCCCTAAATCAGGTTTACACGTCGAAGCGCGGAATTTCAACGCTCCATAGGCCTCAAGGCGAAAAAGCGACCGCTAGGCCCTCTAACGCCGCAATAGGCGATAAATCTACTGATAGACCTTCGGAACCACCAATTCACGCCAATTCGGTGGTAATCGAACGCAGTATCGCAAGAATTACTTCAGCGGTTGGGCGGACCAATCAATATATACGCCATGGTGCCCCGATTCTCGTGAGACCTATGAGGACAGTCAAGAGCCTCTTTCCAACACCCTGAGTGACACATTTCGGCGTCAAAGGGCGGAAGACGATGTTTTTCCACCCGTAGGCCCTTCTGGTTCCTCTAAGTGGACAAGGGAGAAATTTGAAGGGTATATGGATCGTCTTGAAAAAATTATTTGTTTTTCTGAGCTTCCTTCCCCGAAAAGATCTCGTGGAGAACCTAATCTTAAATCTGCTTCACATTTCCAAGAAGATCAGCCCTCTGTCCCCGTCCATCATGAAGACATCGTTCAGATGGATACTTGTCAGGACATTTTGCAGTGAAGATGAAGAACCTTCCTTCCTGCAGGGCTACAATGAGGACCAGGCGGATGCCACAGACAATTTGGAAGAAACCCAGCAATTGGGGACGGACCCATGGACACTCCCCCAACAAGATCAGGACACTGATGTTCTGTGCCTGGATTCTCCTCCGTCCACCCTGGCTCGCCAGGCCTCGCCTGTAGACGGCCAAATGGCCTTCAATGCCATATTAAGGAAGGCAGCTGATCACTTTCAAATCACTACTCCTGAGGCGGTACCTGAGCAGGACTTTGTAGAAGACATTCTCAAGAAGAAACCCCCCCTCAAGACTGGCCATTCCTCTCCTTTCTTCTGTTAAAAGAAGATTGGCCCCCTCCCTGGTGTCGCCAGCTCAGACCCGGGCTGTGAACCCAAGAGTTGAAAAATTATTTCGGCCAGCTCCTTCGGACCCTCAATACAATAAAGGGCACGTCGCCCCCGATTCCCTGGTAGGGACTACCACCCGGAAACGGGCAGGAGTACCCCTTGCTACGGGGGAGGCGCTTCCGGATAGAGAATCAGAGGTTGTAAGCCTTAGGTAAGCAAGTTACCTCAGCTGCCGCATATACCACGCGCATAGCAAATAACACTACGCTGCTGGCGAGTTATGCTGACGCTCAGTGGAACCTAGTACAGAAAGGTCTAGTAAACAAGAATGTAATAAAAAAACACTCTGGACACGGCTGAAACAGCAGGCAGGTCTCTGGCCCAGGGCACTTTACTTAAGCGGCACACTTGACTTTCGTAACTCAGCAAAACTCAATTGCACTTTAAGAAAGACTCAATGTATTTCAAGGTAAATAATTGACCTATGTGTTCCATCAATAGGCCTGGACAAGTGGTATGGGCAAACTCACACCCACTCAAATCAACCACTCAAATCACCCACTCAGCCTCACAGGATGCACACCAGATTTGGTAAGTACTACCCAAGGCCGCACAGTACCTTAGGAGAAAAGAAGAGCTTCAGAGTGGATGCCTTCAGGGTGCAGCAGCACAGCACCCTGTCCCTGGATTCTTGGTCTGGAGACGTTGTAACTGGACATTGGATGGGAACCTGCAGCAGCAGTTGTTGGAGGAGGCTTCCAGCAAAGGACTCTTCACAGATTCTCACTGCTCTGTGGATTTGGTGCCTTTATACAGCAGCCAGATGAAGAACGTATATCACCAGTCGGATTCTCTTAACTCTCTCGGGGTCCAGCACTCTGGTGAAGGGACTTCATGGATTCAAATTGTCTCCGGAGGTCGAGGATGAGTCCACCAAAGTTTCAGACTGAATCGGACTTCGGAAGACCATGCACCTCTTAATGGCTCGAGGTATCAAGGCATTGGAGGTTTGCAGCCCAGCAAGGTCACCGCATATGTCGTGGGATGGCTCAAAATGCAGATCTTCTTGTGACTAGTGGATCCCATCAGCCTCTGGGTTGAAGTCTGTGCATTCGGGACCGCCAGGTCGATTGGAAGGAAGGGTTCAATCAGGCTCCAGTTACATAGCATGGTCTCCCGTCGCTGGAAATCGCTACAGACATCCTTTCTTCTTCTTCCTCTTCGGTTTCAGCTCCAGTGGTCGATTTGTTAGCAGCTTCCAGGTTATTAGTATTATCAGGAACTTAAGCAAAACTTCTGCAGTCTCTCCCTGAAGTTTACAGAAAGTGGTGGTCTGGCTGTCCAATCAGGGCAGCCATCCCTCCATTGGGACTTGGATCCTTTCAGGCAAGGTGGAAGAGAAAGGGCTTTGGAATTTTGGACTTCTCCCTCGCTTCCGCCTTCTTAGACACTCTGGAGCCTGGGCAGGGATACAAAGTATTAGGTACCAGTCCCAACTAGACTTCTCTTGGTATTAGGGACTCAACTCTTAAGATAGGCCTGTACTACACACGTCGGTGGAGTGGCTGAAGCAGATTCCACAAGCCTCAGAAATATATATACACAAGGCACACAAGCAGATCTAAAATGCTGCAAATAACATTCAATGGAGAAATGTAATCAAATTATCGTAGGAACAATAATGCAGGTTTGTAACTTTTCATATCCTTTACATATCCAGTACACTGATGTCAATTAAGTTCAGTTAAAGCAGTTATAAGTATCACCTTTGCAGAATGGAGTAAGGGGGGGAAATAAAGAACACAGCTAGCAACTGTTAAAAACATGTACACTTTCCCAGAGGGATTCAGGCAGTTTGTTTCGTAACAATAAAAATGTTGACAATTAAAATCTATGGAGGAACCAGCATTGGCAAAGCCAATAGTATCAAGAAGATGGACCTTTAGGACGCCAGCAAAGCCATAGTCAAATGGACAGCACCAGTTCTGATGAATATCTTCAGAGGAATAGTTAGTTAACCAGTCAGTGGTTCATGAAGAAAACACAGGTGCTCAGGGATAGCCCAAGGACACACCAAAAAGGGCTCAAGGTAATTAAAGCCCAAGCCCCACAGTACCTTGAAAAATAATAAGACATTGTAGCTGGCTTCCTTCTAGGTGCAACGTTGCAGACCCCGATTCCTGCTCCTTGGTCGTGGTGACGAGGGGCGGGGGCCTTTGACGGTCTTCTGCGGCAGCACTCGAGAGAAGGGGTCGGCAGCAATTGATTCAGCTCACTTCAGTAGCTCTTTGTGGTTGTGGTGCTTTTTTCTCAGCACCAAGAAGAAACAAATATCGCTGGTTGGATTCTCTTTGATTACTCGGTTCTGAACTCTGATGAGGGGACTTTTGTGAAGAATTCCTTCCTCTGGTAATCCACACGGATGCCTGCAAAGTTTCAGCCGGGTTCGATCTTCGGAAGACGATTCACTCAATAATGGTCGGGGTACCCTGGGAATTGGTGTTCTGCAGCCCAGAAAAGTCGCAGGACGTCGGGATGGACCAAAATGAAGTTGGTCTTGAGGCTAGTTTGCCCCACCAGACTAATGGAGGAAGTCCTCCTTGGCGGATCTGCCCTGTTGATTTGAAAACATGGTTGGCACAGCTACAGGGCTTCACCGGTGCATCTGCGATCCTGGAAGGTGCTGCTGGCATCTCTGCTCCTCTTCTGCTTCGGATTCCTTGTTCCAGTGGTCGACTCTGCCTCTAGTCCAAAAATCTTCGCCTTATATGCTGGAACCCATTCATTCACTCCCATGGAGCTGTCAATCCTCTGGGTGGGTGGCTGTCCTCCAGGACAGTCAGCCAAGCATACCTACAGACAAAGGACAATGAAGTTTGGGACTCCTCCCTCATTTCCTGCCTTTCCAGACACACTGGAGCCTGGGCGGGCTTCATAGCTGAAGCCCACCAAAAGCAGAACTCACAAAGGACTCAAATCTACTCTAAATCATAAAAGAAAAGGACAGAAGGAACTGACAAATGAAAAATGGCGAAAAAAGAAAGGGGCCATTTTGAGAAAATGGTCACCCATGGAGGCTGTACTGCGGCCGAGAAATCAGCATGCTAGTTTCCTGCACAAAAGGTAGTAAAAAGTAAGCACTGCCACCAGCCATTTAAGTTAGCCAGTGTAACAAAAGGTTACATGGGGAGTGGGGGAAGGAATTTCAATGTAACAAGCAGCCCTGCCCCCTGCTAGCACCCCACATAAGGAGGTGTGTGCTGGACCCACAATAGAAAATGTAAGTAAGATAAATTATCTTACTATTCCTGGGAACTGTAGTTCTCACAGGAATATGTATTTAAACATAAAGTCCCAGGAACTCCTCAGTGACACTGCACAGAGGGTGATGTGTGTCACTAAGCAAAATGCAGATGCCTGTATTAAACATATGGAGTTTAACACTAAATAAAACAATAGAAATAAAAATCCCAGTCAGAGAAATAGAATGAGCGAGTGGTAAAAAGTTCCACTCACTCAGGAGATTAAAATCAAAAAGTCCAGCAAAAGTGCTGGGGGTCTCAAGTTAAAGGGAATTAGCACAGAAACTGAAAATTCTCCCTAACACAAAGGATTCCCGCCAAAGACGAAACTTCCACTGAGGTTGTTCCCACCTAGAATGGCCGGGGAAGACCTCAGAAACAACAAGCACACTTAAAAATGGCAAAAAGAAGGAACCCACCATTGTAGCAGAATGGTGGTCCTTCTGTGCATTACTGAGGCTGAATTAACAGCCTGCGAGTAAAAATGACTAAAGGCCAAAGCTAAAACCACTGCCACCAGCCATTCAAGTAAACTTGTAATTTTAGCAAAAATGTTACCAGGTAAGTAAGAAAGGGGATACACTTTATCCCCTGAGCACCCCACATAAGGTGGGGGTGTGCTGACTCACTATATACAATGTAAAGGGGGATGAAAGTCCCTCTTTACCCCTTGGGAACAGTAGTTCACCCAAGTACTTTAAAGAGAAATTAACAGGGAAGCCTGAATGGGAAACCTAGCCCAAGCCCAGAAGTTATAGGAAACCGTAACTCGAAGCGTACACTATGGAGAGACATAAAAAGTTCGCCCATTAAAAGAGTAAAAGACTAGGTGAGAGAGGGGAAAAAAGATTCCCCTTCACCTAGGGTCAAGGGAAAATAATCGCCAAATGCAAGCAAAAAGTTATGGGGTTGACGCAGGTCAGGAAGATGTATCACAAATATGAAAATCTTAACTAAAATTGACATTTTGGAGCTGCAGTCTCTGCAGCATTTGAATCTGGATGTTTGGGACCCGATAACTAACCGTATTATGACCAGCGTGTGGAAAAAAGAAACATAGGTGTTAGTGCGTGCTATAAGTAAGGGTTCCAACATCAGGCCTGGGGTCGAGAAGTGCTGGATTGGAGACAAGGTAGAGACGAGGAGATTACTTTGAAAGAACGTTACTGATAAGTAACTTTTCCTTCACCTTTAAACATTTTTCAGAGTGAAGTAGTAACTATTTAGTCAGCCAACTGAAGGCAGTGTATTTTACATTTTGGTATTATGGTATGTTATTATGTATGGTATGTATGGTATGTATTATGGCATGTTATTTAAGTGCCACAAGCAAGAGTCAGGCTTATTTCGTTGTACTGATTGTTGAAGAAATGACTACAAACCTCAATCCATATGTTAAAATGGAAGTAATTTTAGCCTCACCAGATTATCATTTCTAAATGACAATCTAATTTACAGGGCTAGTATTTGTGATGTTACTGACAGTAGTATGCACAATATCATAATCCAATTTTTGCATTCTTTTAGGTGACTTTGCCTGTTTATCTGAACTTTACCCGGGCTGATCTGATTTTCACTGTGGATTTTGAAATCGCTACCAAGGAAGATCCTCGCTGTTTCTATGAACGTGGTGTTGCAATCTTGTGCACTGAGTAACGTGGATGGTCTGTTCTCTGCAGAATAAAATATGAGCTTTGTAGTACTCATTATCTGTAAAACAGTGCTAGTTTCATGCTCATGAGTTGTGTGGTTCAGAAGGTTTGATGGAAAGTTGTATGGATGGCTGGGGTGGGTTTCAGAAAAGAGAATATTGAGGAACAGATGGCTGTTTTGTAAAGTTGAGAGAACGCATTAATTTGCGATATTTAAAAAGTCGGCGAAGGAAAAAGAACTGAAGTTGTTTTTGTTTTAATTATACTCTTGTAAGTGACCTATTTTGACAGAAATAAAACCCTGTTAACTTGTGTATGCATTTGTGTCTCTCATTGACTAAGTGGGTTTCTAAAACGCTGAGACAGTTTTCCACGGTGAAAGTGCCTGTTTGGCAAAAGCTAGTTTCTGGAAAACAGCATGTTGTGCTTTTGAGAAAGTCCAAATATGTGTTTTGCAAAACAACTTTTCAATGGATTGTCTTTCTCCCGCAGATTCCTCATCTGATAGATATCCACATCCAGCTCTGCTGCTTGGAAAATTCTTCGACGGGTCTCGTAGTAAACCTCGACTCAGCTGTCAATCCATCTTGATCGTTTGCTCCGGACGAGACGTCGGGCGTCATATTTTTTTATATATATATATATATCATGTCACTGCACCCCGTACCTCAGTTCCTTTTTTCAGCATGCTTGATACACTGCTCTGAGGAACACGACAACCGACTATTCTTGATGAAATTTCGTCATATATTTTTCTGAATTGTACGACCGCAAGTTGTCCACCTCCTTGGATTTTGGGTTTCAAACGGTGCACACGGATTGCCACTCTAAAATGACGGTCACCAACCCGCACAACGTATCTCTGTGGTGTCTTCCGTGCAAATCACGACACGGAGGGCTGTGTTTCGTGCTCAAAATGAACCCGCAGACCGCTAAGCATGCAAGGTCGACCTGTTTCGGTCAGCCCTACAGATAAGGAGTGTATCAGCCACTTTTACTCCCTAAAAATAGGCAAATACTGCCAAAAAATGAAAATGGGGAGTATAAATACTCCCAACAAAGAAAAGGAAATATGTAGGACCTTGTGTTCCTTTTTTCACCCACAAAGCTCCATGGATATGTTTGGAATAGAAGTGCATGTTGTACCACAGGAAGAAACTACTATTATCAGTGCCCGATCAGAAGAAGTAAACCTGCATCTTTTAAGTGTGTATGAATAACTAGGTGCAAAGGAATCATTATTGCAATAACATTTACGATTTCCAGCTAAACCATATATTTTTACTCACTTATAAAATACTCCAATTGGGAATTGGACTTATATTTTTACTCCCTTAAACAATAATTTTACTCCCACCTTTAAAAAAATATATAAATAGTCCCACTTCAAAATCTTATCTGGAGCACCGCGTCCGGTCTAACAAGGCCAAGACTGAGGGGGGGCCTACCCTCGAAAGAGAAACGTCGAGGGAAGGCCAAGAAACTGTCGCACTTGAGGTCCCATTCTTCCTCGTCATCGTCACATGAGAAAAAGCAGCGCCACAGTCACTGGTGCGAATATAATTCCTCGCCGGAGAAAAGTAAGACCTCGGCTGGGACGGCCACTCGGCAGGAGTGGGAAGATTTTAAAAGCCATATTTTGGCTGTTTGAAATACAGGCGGTGGCTGGTGCGCCCCCCAAGCAGCAGGCCTTGATGGCAGCAGCAGCATTCGGCACTCCTAAGCCCATGCAGGCCCCTTTGCCAATGCCATCGATGTCAGAGAAGCCTCCGGGCTCAATGCCGAAAAGGCACATAAACCTTCGATGCCAAGACCTTCCCAAGAGCATCAAGGTGCAGCTGTCTCATCGGAGCCCAGGCCGCATTCGACGCCGGCGGCCATTCTGTCTACGTCCAGGGATAGACTCTCGGCACCGACCATCGGCAACGGATCCTTTGCACCACTTTCCAGGGCTGAACTCTCAATTTTCGGTTCTGATCAGGGTGATATTGATCCGATATTTACAGGGTCCGGAGTCGTCCATTATTTAGACGATTAAGCAGATCTTTTGCCACTGGCACAAAGGCTCCATGATGCCATTGGGCTGGACACATCACCAGATGTGGAATTTCAGCAGGGTCAACCCAACACCCATACCAAGTTTAGGTAGCTGGTAGATACGGCGGTAGACACTCTACAGCTAAAAATCGCAGCAGTGCCAACCCTGGGCTATGACCTAATAGACCTCTTGAACGAGGGCCCGGTCACAAAAAGAAATAGCCGCTTACTCTTAGGCCCGTCCCCTTTCCTCCATACTGCATGGGTGTCCCTCGCTAGGGACGGGAGACAGAACCTTTTTCACCAGAAAAATCTTCTTCCCCTTTAAATTTAGAGGCACGCCCCTGGGAGCATGCACTCCCTAACTCCGCCCACCAGTGCCACTCCTCAGTCCCCTTTTCCGTGTCAACGAGAACGGCCCGATTTTACAAGCGCTCCTGGGTTTGGCTTCGGCCATGTAATACCATGCGCTCTTCCCCGGATACTTTGTCCATCTTTTTGTCTTCTTTTTATCAATCAGGTACTTGGTCCTCCGGCACCAAGCTCTTCCACGGCGCATGTCGACTTCAGCGAGCTTCAGCAGGTGTCCACCCTGCAAGGGGCTCTTTCCTATGTCCGACCCCCAAGCTCTTTGCCTCTGCTGCCTTGGCCCCGACCATGGCTGGGAAGGTTGTACTGTGTGCAACCCACTGACTCCACACGCACTGAAGAACAGGCTAGCTAGGTGGAGGGAGCTCTTCGAAAGGTCGCCTCCAGAGGACTTGTAGGACTGTTTTCCATCGCACTCCCTCCCAATGAAGCACCAGAGCGGGAGGAACCTCTCTGGTTCTCGCACCAGCACACGTACCGAGGCTAGTCCAGCTACCTGCCCCATGGCCGAGGGATCAATAGATCCTTCCGGAAGCAGTGCTTAGGGACCGCAAAGTTTCTTTTACCAGGTGTACACCCGAGGGGCAACGCTCTAGTACTGGACAAATGTCAGAGGGGGCGCCTGCATGCAGCACTACCGGTGACACTGCCGAGGGCACTACACCTTCCAGGCCCCAGGACTGAGGTGCTGGGTGGGTCTCATGCTCCACTGCCAAGAGTCTTGGAGGAGGCCGGGCCCAGGGAGCCAAGCACCACGATGTTGGCACGCAGCGCCACAAAATGGCTGCTACCGCCCAACAACATGGCTCCTCGTCCGATGCCACCCCTAGGAACGGAGCAGGCGGGAGAACGAGTTTCAACGTGGGACTGGTGTCAACCAGCTATGCGGCTTAGTTTATCCATCAGCAACGCAGGGCAGGTTCCCCCAACAACCAAGACAGAGTGCGCTCCAGCCCCAGCAGCCTCCAGCCACTAGGCAATATCACCTGCCACCTCTTCAGCATCCGAAGACAGGTTCTTCGAAAGGTTCCTGGCGCTGATGTAAACCCCTCAGATGAGGGCCATCCTGCGGGATGCCGTCAGGGTCGTGCTCCCTCCGGTCACTCCACCGGCACCCATAGTCATTCCTCCTATGGCTCTGATGCCACAGGCCCCAGCGCAGCCCCCCCTGCCCCTGCCGGCTCCTTCAATTCCGGCTTCCCTGCCTCCCACAGTACAGGTGGTTCCACACCAGCCTCCGGCTCCGGTCTCTACACCGCAGCCCGCAGCGCCCAGCACTCCTTCACCCGCTCCGGACCAGCCGGACGTTATGGTGGACACAGACGAGGAGGAGGAACCTGACGGCCGTCGTCAGCAAAGGCCTTCCACGACCGGCTTGCAGGATTGGCGGAATATTTGGGCCTTCCTCAACCAGAGGTTGAGCAGCCTGAGGAGGGGGTCTTGGCAGAAGTCCTCACTCTAAGGCCACCTTGCAGAACGGGTATCCCGATGCAGAAAGATGTTGTTGCCTTGGCCAAGAAGGGGTGGCTCAAGCCACACTCGGTCCAACCTGTCAATCAGCGCCTCGAAGCCAAGTATAGACAGATGGAGCCGGATCCACTCTTGCTGTTGGTGCACCCTCAACCACACTCTTCGGTGATTGCTTCAGCGTCACTCTACTCTAAGCCTCAGTCGTCCTTGGCCACCTCGTCCTCGGCGCATGGGGGGCAAGGAGAAGATCTTACAGGTGTACGGAAGGAAGCTGTACTCCAATGCCTCGCTGCACCTGTGTCAATCCAATGCGGATGCCATGCTGGAAGCCGTTAACCAGAGGCGTTGGTGTGAAATAGCGGACTTCCAGAACTTCCGGTGCAGAGCCAGGCACACTTCATGGCTGGTCTGGGAGAAGCCAAGCTGATAGCGCAGGACATCATGGAGTCCACCGTGGCCCACATCAATACCTCAGGCCGGGCCATATTTATTTATTTTGCATTTTTAAAGCGCTCACACAGCCCGGGGGCATTGAGGCGCTGTTACCGGAATATATCTCGTAGTTGCGTATTTATAATGCGCTGAATACCCAGAGGTTTCTAAACGCGGACCCAGGGATTAAACCTGTGTTGCTTCGTTTTGTCTTATTTCCAAGGCAAGCACGTTGCCGCTAAGCTATCCTCCCGGGATATGCATCGCCATGGACATGAGGAGGACTGCCTGGCTTCGGGCTACTAAGTTAACCCTGATGTCCAGGAACGCATATTGGACCTTCCGTTTGAGGGTAGTGACCTCTTTCACTCTACCACCGAATTAGATAAAAAAGAACAGCTCGCAAACTGCGGAGTCTGTATCCTAACAAAGGCCACGCCCAAGGCATCAATGCTCCGACAGGGGGTGGTCGTTCGGTGAGTTCCTGGGCTTCCAGGAATGGAGGTCGAGGCAGCCTGACTGCTCTCAGTCAGCACTGACACAAACAACAAAAAAGGGGGGGCAAGGGCTTTTTCCATTCCCCCTCCTCTGCAGCAGCCTCAGATGGAAAGAAAGCATGACGCGTCCCTTCGGGTCCACGTGTCTCCGGTGGGGGCAGGCTTGCCTTTCACGTCAGAACCTTTCGGACCCCTGGATCCTCTCTGTAGTATCCTTGGGGTACAGCCTACCGGTCCCTCTCCTCCCCTCGATTCCCACAGATTGGTACGGCAACTCTGTTGGCGGAAATTCGGTCGCTCGTCGGTAGCCAGGCAGTGTAAGAAGTCCCAGCCTCCCAGAAAAGATTGGGCTTCTATTCCAGGCTTTTCAGCATCCAAAAGAAGAACCAGGTTGGCCTGAGAGTTGTGTTGGACCTATCCACCCTCAACCTTTCCCTCCCTCTTCAGAAATTCAAGATGGTTACACCAGCACTCATTGTGGAGACAGTGGTCAAGGGAGACTGGATGTGCTCCCTGGAACTGAAGGATGCTTATCTACACATCCCAATTTGGCAACCACATTGCTCCTTCCTGCGCTTCAGGATCATGGGCTGTGTTAGGGAGAATTCGCATAAATGGCTGATTTCCCTTACCTAATGAGTCCATCAGCAGCTTTGCTGGATTTTTAGGGTTTATTTTTTTCACCTGGGTAAGAGTGTGAGCCTTTTTCCCACTCTTGCATGTCTTTTGCTGTGTGTGTTTTTAGCATTTGTGTGATCTTGGGCTCTGGAGCCTCACCTACTCCATGAGCATCATTTTTGTGTGTGTTACACAGCACCTTCAGTGCAGTGACACAGGGTTGTCTTTTAGACTTCCCACTGACTACATTTTTCTGGGACTGACTACTGTCTCCCAGAAACATGTAAAGTTGCCATTAACTTTATGTAGTCTCTTTAAACCACAAACCCAGTACACCCCATCTTACATGGAGTATTGGAAAGGGTTAATTCTTATCCCTTTTTGTCTGTTTCTCTTGGAGTACTGTTTCGCTCCCTTTTCATCAAGACTTGGCTGGTGGCAGTGGTAACTACCTTATTTTTCATACTGTGGTTATTTTATATAACCATGGTATTGTTTTAGACTATTATATTGGCCTCAAACATAAACCCGCTTGACCAAATATATATTTTTTTGGCTCCGGCTGGGTTTGGTCTCCATTTCTTTTTGTTAGTCTTTCTCGTGTTTTACTCTGCGTGCCAAACCAGGTCTGGTCCGTTCGTTCGCCGTCTTTTCGAGGGCTTCTGTACAGAAGGCCTCCTTAAGGTGCCTGAAAGTCTGGGTAGGCAGGATGTGAGAGAGGGGGTCTTAGAACCCCTGCCATGGGTTCCCTTGGTAACCCAAGTCGCATTACGGTTGAATTGACTGGGTGACTGTCGTTGCTAGGACAGCCACCCTGCTGTGTGATTAACAGCCAGGCTGTATGACTGGGGGAAAACTGCATAAAAAGCAGGTCTCTGGGACCGGAAAGGCAGAGTCGCCACTGGAACGAAAGAACCAACGAGGAGCTGATGGAAGAGGACCCCTACAACGACTGAACCGCCCGGGGGAAGCCCTGCTGCAGGTCCGAATCTTCAGAATCTGACGACAGAGAAGATCCTCCAGGAAACTTCTTCCCTTGAGCTGGTGGGACCAACCAGTTCGCCCAAACTTCAAGCCAGGACCCCTCCTCTGGTCAAATTCGCTGTGCAGAGCTACAGTGGGCTGGATAGCCTGGAAGGTTGGACCCTGCTTGGGTTTTAAGGAGCGCACCTTTTATTTGTTGCTTTGCTCTGCTGCTGATTTCTTCCCTGGGTAGTGCAGGACCCTCTAGTCTTCCTACTTCATGTCAGTCCGACAGTCGCTTCAGGAACCGTGAGCCTGCAGGAACTACCAGGAATGTCCGCCTCAGCTACAGCTTCCTCTCCGTTTTAAGGTACTGTGCATATCCGGTTGTTCGTTTCGTTCAGCCGCGGTGAAAGTGTTTGAAATCTTTCTCCAAACCGAGGGCTTGTCCTTCTCTTCCCTTTGAACACATTTTTCTGCCAACCAACCTCGTCTGGAATCCGTGGCACGAACTTTACCGTGAACTACCGTGAACTATATGATCTTGAGCAAAAGACTTTTGACCCATTGACTTTGGTCCTAAGCCTTTTCTACCTGATTCTATCACTGTAGTTCCTCTTACTCAATTGCCCTGAGTGTTGGTGTGGTTCCATTTCTATTAACTTTGTCTTTCCCTCCCTTTTCAATTGCTGCAGTGCCATTTTGCTCCCACTTCGTTTTGTGAGCTTAACTTGTCTGGTACTTATTGGGAGTGGTGTGGTATATTAAGAGTGTGATTTTTAAACTGCTTATAATAGTGCAATGTTATACAACTGAAGAGTGAAATAAATGTATATTCTTTTACTTGGAAACCTTGAGTCAGTGTTTGCCTGAATCACTTACTCTTTAGATAAGTCTGGCTGCTCCGCTACTGCTACTGCTACTGCTACCACTATAACTGTGTAGTACAGGCTTGTACCAAAGGTGAATTTGTACTGTTACTTGTAGTCTTAATTGTGTGTGGCGTTCCCAAAGGGTACTGCATATAATTCTGCCTAACAGGCTGCCATTTCCAATACAAGGTGCTACCCTTTGGCCTCAACTCAGCCCCCAGAGTATTTACCAGGCTCATGTATGCAGTGGCAGCACTCCCCAGGGCCACCACGTCTACCCGTACCTGGATGATTTGCTCGTCAGGGCGAGATCTCCAGAGGGGTGTTATCCACACTTCGTCTGCACTTATGAACACACTCCAAGACTTTACGATCAACCTCAAGAAGTATCAGCTGCAGCCTACGCAGAGCCTGACCTTCCTGAGCCTCATCTGGGATACAAGCTCCGAAAGAGTCTTTCCCTCGGAGGACAAGATCACGGCCATCAAGAGCCACTACTCACTTCCTTACCAGAGCAGTGACCTCGGCCTGGTGGTACCAACACTTATTGGGTATCATGGCAGCAGTCCTACTGGCTGTGCCCCACATGAGACTCAGGATGAGGAGATTACAGCTGCACTTTGCAGCCTCATGGAATCAGGGGAAGGGCTCCCAAGCAGAGTCTGTCAGTATACCTCCTTCTCTCCACTCCGACCTCACACGGTGGTCCAGGGACTGCAACATGCGGACGGGCAAGCCCTTACGACAGCTGGCCGCGCTGGTCACCATCACTACAGACTCTTCCATGGGAGGCTGGGGGGGCCACTCTGGGCAACCACAGCGTCCATGGAGTCTGGACCCGGGTGGAGCAGGGGTCTCATGTCAACTGGCAGGAGCTCAGGGCCATCTGGCTAGCTCTCGGAGCATTCCTTCCGCTCATTGAGAGCAAGTCCGTCCTTATCCAGACCGACAACTCCACCAGAATGTATTATGTAAAGAAGCAGGACGTGACCATGTCCCCTCCATTGTGGAGCCTAGCAGTCAGCATGTGGGAATGGGCCCTGGGGAAGGACATCTACCTCATGGCCGTCCACCGCCCGGTGGAGGCCAACTTGGAAGCGGATAGGCTCCGCAGACTGGGAGCGGACAATTAAGAATGGCAATTGAACCACCAGGTGCTGCTGGAGATCTTCAGCAGATGGGGGCATCCTCAAGTGGATCTGCTTGCCTCCTAGAAGAACAGGAAGTGCCAACAGTTCATGTCCTGGCAAGGGCAGGTCCCCCGGCTCCCTGGGCAACGCATTACAGATACCGTGGGACAGCATGACAGCCTACGCATTCCCTCCCACAGCCCTGATCCACAGGGTGATCCGCAAGATAAAGGAGTCTCGTCACCTTAGCATCATTCTGATACCTCCATGGTGGCTGACGAGACCGTGGTTTTCCGAACTGCTCAGCCTCACGGACAGATCACGCATTCACCTTCCGATGGGGTCAGCCCATCTCCTGTCCCAGGATGTGGGCAGAGTCATCCACCCCGCCCCACAGAAGTTAGCCCTTGCAGCGCGATTGTTGACCAGGTTACCCTCAAGCACCTGAGCCTATCACAGGCTAACCTGGAGATCATTCAGGGTGCCAGGAGCAAGGCTACCAGGAGCCAATACAAGAGTAAATGGCCTAGGTTCTGTCATTGGGCGGACTCTCTACCCCCTTACGTGCACGCTGGATGATGTGCTCTCCTCGGCACACCTTGCGCACAGGTGGACACATGCCAAACCTATCTGGCAGCCATAGGGGCCTACAGGAATTTGGAGTAAGAGGTCTTGTCTTCCAACCCGATAGTCGGGAAACATTGCCACACCCCATGTGGGACCTCAATGTGGTGTTGAGCACCTTGGTGCACAAACCCTTCAAGCCTGTGGCATCAGCAGACCCCAGGAAGGCCACCATTAAAACAGCTTTGTTAGAAGCGGACAGGCTCAGCAGACTGGGCACGGACAATTACGAATGGCAATTGAATGACCAGGTGCTGCTGGAGATCTTCAGCAGATGGGGGCATCCTCAGCTGGATCTGTTTGCCTCCTGGAAGAACAGGAAGTGCCATCAGTTCGCGTCCTGGCAGGCGCAGGGCCCCGGCTCCCTGGGCGACGCATTACAGATACAGTGATATGGCATGACAGCCTATGCCTTTGCTCCCACACCCCTGATCCACAGGGTAATCCACAAGATAAAGGAAGCTTGTCACCTCAGCATCATTCTGATAGCTCGATGGTGGCCAGCGAGACTGTGGTTCTCCGAACTGCTCAGCCTCACGGACAGACTACTCATTCACCTTCCGCTTGGGCCAGCCCATCTCCTGTCCCAGCAGGGGGGCAGGGTCATCCACCCCGCCCCACAGTAGTTAGCCTTCGCAGCGTGGTTCCTGAGCAGCTCACCCTCAGGCACCTGAGCCTATCACAGGCTAACCTGGAGGTCATTCAGGGTGCCAGGAGCAAGGCTACCAGGAGCCAATACAAGAGTAAATGGACTACATACTGTCATTGGATGGACTCCAAGGAGATGGACCCCCTTACGTGCATGCTGGATGATGTGCTCTCCATCTCAGCACACCTAGCACACTCAGGTGGACACATGTTGCACCTATCTGGCAGCCATAGGGGCCTACAGAAATTCAGAGGAGGTCTTCTCTTCCAACCCGATACCCAAGAAACACTTGGCGGGCTTGTCTGGGCTCTACCCGCCCATCCACAAGCCACAACCCGTGTGGGACCTCAATGTGGTGTTGGGCGCCTTGGCGCACAAACCCTTCCAGCCAATGGCATCCACTGACATCAGGCTGGTCACCATTAATACAGCTTTGTTAGTGGGCCTCACTTCCACTCAGAGTCAGCGAGATCCAAGCTCTTGTGGCCTCAGAGCCCTATGCCACTTTCCACAGGGATAAGGTGGTCCTGCGGACTCACCTTGCGTTCCTACCGAAGGTACCCACCGCTTTCCACCTAAATGAGGAAATTGTCTTATCCACTTTTTTTGCTGACCAAAAGGACAAGGCTCAGAGTCTTGCACTGTGTGGATGTCAGATGCGCTCTGAAATTCTATCTGGACGGGACCAAGGTTTTACTCAAGTCGGATGCTCTGTCACCTTCGGGGGATCCAGGCCCGGGTATCTAGCATCCAAGGCCTCTATTGCACCCTGGATGGTTTCTGCCATCAAGGAGGCCTACGAAGGGCAGCACAAGCCACTGCCGGCTAACATGAACGCCCACGCTGTCAGAGCCAAGGCCACGGCCATTGCATTCTAACTGCAGGTTCCGAGGCAGGTCATCAGCAGGGTGGCCACCTGGGCGGGCCCTTCAGCTTTCTGTAAGCATTACTGTTTGGACGCCAGCTCCAAGTCAGACGCAGCATTCAGACAGGTGGTTCTAAGGAACCTATTTGCTTAGGGAGGGTCTCCCGCCACTCTTGGGCTACAATAAGTTGTAATCGCCCATGCAGTATGGATGAAAGGGGACGGGACGTAACAGTAATGAACAAGTTACTTCTTACCTGGTAACGTTCTTTCGATGGGATGTTCCTCCGACGTATTCCTTATCTTTGATAGATCATCTCCCCGCTTGCTGGCCTCAGAAACATTTTTCAGTAGAGGGCGCTGCGCGTCGACGTCCCTCGAGCCGATGTCCCTCGACAACCTCCGTATCGGCGCCGACGTTATCACGCGTGTAAATACTCGCGCAGCGTCTGTTGCTCAGTTCCGTTTTGACGTTAACAGTCGTTTTACATGAATTGGTTATTGACCTTGAAGGAGCGTAAGCTGCAACCACAAGGGAAGTATTACTGCGGGAATGGATGGGAGGGGCGATATGGAATACGTCGGAGGCACATCCCATCGAAAGAACGTTACCAGGTAAGAAGTAACTTGTTCTTCGAAGGGATTGTGTCCTCCGACGTATTCCTTATCTTGATAGACTCCCATAGCATTGGTGTGTAATTGGAGGTGGGAGTAAAACGCCATGTTTCCTTTTATGAATGAACAGAATGTAATACGGCTTTGCCAAACCTAGTCTCTTGACTAGAGGAGGAATCCAGGTTGTAAAATCTTGTGAAGGTATGTGCGGACAACCATGTGGCAGCTGCACATGTGTCTCAAACCAGAACCCCTCTTTGGAGGGCCGAGGAGGCTGCAATACCCCTGATTGAATGAGCCCTAAGATTTTGAGGAAGCTCTTTCCCTGCTAGTTTGTAACATTCCAGAATGGCGAAAATAATTCATCTGGAAATGGTTTGTTTTGTTATCGGTAGTCCCAATTTGTGTCCGGAGTAACCTACGAACAGTTGGTCTGCTTGCCTAATCCTAGCAAGTCTGCTGATGTAAAAGCTTAAAGCCCACCTTGGGTCCAGCCTATGTAGCCTTTCTTCCTCTTTCCCCGGATAGGGAGGCGGATAGAATGAAGGTAAGGTAATTTTCTGAGTTATGTGGAAATTAGGCTTCACCTACAACTTTGTCTTTATGAAAAATTGTATGAGCGGGTTTACAAGATAGAGCTTGTAATTCACTCACCCTTCTAGCAGATGTTAAAGGCCCTAATAAGACAGTTTTAAGGGTGAGAAATCTTAGCGAACAAGAGTGGAGTGGTTCGAAAGGAGTACCCATCAGGAAATTTAAGACTAAATTTAAGTCCCATAAAGGAACCTGAAACGTTCTTGGAGGGTAGACATTAGTTAATCCCTTTAGTAATTGTATTACTAAGGGTAATTTGAAATACGATGGCTCCTCTGCAGTGCGCTTGAAAATCGATAGCGCTGCGAGATAGCCCTTGATAATGCCAACTTGAAGGCCTGAATTTGCCAAGTAGAGTAGAAACGATAACACCGTTGGTGTACCACATGAAAAGTGGTCGATATTCTCTACTCTACACCAGCTGCAAAATTTGTTCCAACGGCAGCGGTATAAAGACTTTGTTGCTGGCCTTCTGGCCGAAAGCAACACCTCCATGACATCATCAGGGAGGTCCCAATCCTTGTATCTCAACCTTTCAGAAGCCAGGCGTGAAGGTTGAGGGTTCTGATGTCTGGATGGAGAACCTGACCTCCCTTCTGTGAGAGAAGATTCTCCTCGAGTGGAAGACGAATTGGAGGGCAGATGGACATGTCAAGAAGGTACCACGTTCTCCTGGCCCAGTCTGGGGCAATTAGGATCATGGTCCTCCGGAATCTTCTCAACCTCCTGATCATTTGAGGAATGACAGGGACTGGTGGAAACGCGTACAGGAGTGGAAACTCCCAGTCCACTACGAACGCGTCCCCTAGAGCTCCTCTCGGGGGAAATTCCCTTGAACAAAACAGATTGCACTTCCTGTTGGTACTGGTGGCGAACAGATCCACTTGAGGGGTTCCCCAAAGGGCGAAGATCTCCTGAAGGACTTCCTGAGCTAGTTCCCACTCGTGGGAGACTGTGCCATGCCTGCTCAGAGCGTCCGCCGTCAAGTTCTTCTCTCCGGCTATGTGAACTGCCGATAGAGAGATTCCTTCTTGAATTGCCCAAAACCAGAGCTGCATTGCCTCTCTGCACAGTGGCAGCGATCCTACGCCTCCTCTTTTGTTGAGGTAGTTCATGGCCACTGTGTTGTCCGTCATTATCAGGACATTTTTCCCCTGTACAGATGGCAGAAAAGCTTTCAGCGCTATTTTGGTTGCTCTCCGCTCTAACAGGTTGATATGTAGTCTGGACTCCGATGGAGACCAACGACCGCTGATGGTCAAGTCGTTGGTATGGGCTCCCCACCCTGTGAGTGAGGCATCTGTGACTACTGTTATCTCAGGCCATGGTTGCCAAAACAGTTCTCCCTTCAAGATGTTTTTCTGGCAGGCCCACCACTGAAGGTCTCGAGCCACCTCTTCCGGAACCTGAAGGAGGTCTGTCATTCTCCCTGAGAATTGCGACCACTGAGTTCTTAGTGCCCACTGAAGAGATCTCATTCTCAGGCGAGCCTCTGGCACAAGGAAGATGCAGCATGCCATGAGGACTAGCAACCTCAAAAAGTCGAAGGCTGGGAGACGTTGGGCATTTTGAAACTTGGTGACCACCTGCAGAATATCTTGAACCCTCACCTTTGGTGGCGAGGCTTTTCCCAGGGAAGTGTCCAGGACCGCTCCAATGAACTGGAGTCTCTGTGATGGTATCATCTGTGACTTCTTTAAATTGAGGGAGAAGCCCAGTTTGTGAAGGAAGTGGCAGGCATAATCTAGCTGAATCTGAGCTTGTTCCGGAGATACAGCTCTGATCAGCCAATCGTCCAGGTAGGGGTAGACGTGAATCCCTTCCCTCCTTAGACTTGCAGCCACTACCGACATTAGCTTGGTGAAGACCCTCGGGCGGAGGTCAGCCCAAATGGCAGAACTCGAAATTGATAATGAGAGCCGCCAATTGCGAACCTCAGGTAGTTCCTGTGTTTGAGATGGATTGGCACATGGAAATAAGCATCCTGGAGGTCCAGAGATGCCAGCCAGTCCTGGAGGGCCTGAAGGAATTGAGAGAGTTACCATCTTGAACTTGTCCTTCCTGAGGAACTTGTTCAATTCTCGTAAGTCCAAGATTGGTCTCAGTCCTCCGTCTTTCTTCGGTATGAGAAAGTAGGGGGAGTACCAGCCCTTGTTCCTCTCCGCTACAGGTACCGGTTCTATGGCACCTTTCTCTAGCAGGTCTACAATTTCCTGCAAGAGGAGCGATCTGGAACTTTCAGAGAGCTGTTCCCCGTTGGATGACTCTGAGGGATGCGTAGAAAAAGGCAGGCAGTAACCTTGGGCAACTGTCTCCAATGCCCAAGCATCTGACGTAATAGCCTGCCATTCCGTCAGATGTTGAGTTAACCTGCCCCCTACTGGTATCTTGTGAGGAGAGTCCTCAGAGCGGTTTGGAGGCGGCTGATGCAGATGCCGAGGGTAAAGAGGCACCTGCTGCGGCTTTTGGATTTTTACCCCGTCCACCTCGGGTGAATTTTGTCTGGCCCCTTTGAATCGGCTGTCCTCTGCCTCTTCCGAATGCGGAATAGAAGCAAAAGGTCTTACCTCTCCAAGAAGTTCCTGAGGGGCGATATGGTGTCTGACGGATTGCAGCTCCCAGGGATTTTGCTGCTGCCTTTGATGTTTGTAGTTTTTCTAAACTGTCATCCGCCTTCTTACCAAACAAAGAAGAGCCGTCAAAGGGCATATTCAGAAGTCTGCTTTGCACATCTGGAGCAAAACCAGACTTTCGCAACCAAGCAAATCTCTGGGTTGTTGTACTTGCCGCCAGGCCCTGCTGATGCTGTCAGCAGAATCAATGCCAGTTTGAAGGGATTCGCACATAGCGTCTTTACCATCCTTAATGATGTTTAGGAACGCTTCCCTTTCTTCTCCCTCCGGGAGGCAGTCAGACGCTGATGAAGCACACTCCCAAAGTGTGTGGCTGAACCTTGCGAGCGTACAAGTAGCATTGATGGATTTCAACGCCATGCTACATGCAGAAAATACTTTTTTGGCCATAGAGTCATATCTCTTATCATCCCTGTCCTGTGGAACAGTAGGGTAAACCGATTTACTACCTGATGAAGTAGCTGCCTGAACAACCAGACTCTCTGGAGTTGGGTGTTTGGATAAATATTCAGGGTCAGCAGAAGACACCCTATATTTAGCTGATAATTTTTTGTTCACCGCCAGGATTACCTCAGGTGTTTCCCAGTTTGCCAATATTCTCCTTTGTAATGCCGCATGAAATGGCACCACAGGATCCTCCTGTAGACCTTTGACCAAGATGTCTGTGAGGTCGTCTTGCTGAAAAGCAGGTGAGGGTGTGGACCACCCCATAAACTCTATGATCCTTGCCATCAAGGTTCTATAAGGGGTTTCAGCATGTTCCCCTGGGTCTGGTCTGGCAAATTCCACTTCTGGGGAAGTGTCCAACCCACTTGCTTCCTGTAGGGATTCTTGGAGGTCTTTCAACCTACCTTCCTCAGAGGTAAATTGCTCTGGTACAGGAGTTGCAGATCCCTGCAACTCAAAAGGTCTTTTCTGATCCGAATCCTCCCCTTCTTCATAAATAGATAAGACTCTGGAGTCATCAGGTCTTGAAAATGGTGTAAATCCCATTTCCAGAGCAGAAGGGGCCAAATTCGCCATGATTGGCTGAGAAAACGTTGATGTCGTCGACACGGACGTTAAAGGCTTCGAAGCCATCGAAAAAGGCGCCGAGAAAGGTGGTAGAGCCCTCGAAGAACTCGAGAGTATCGGAATTCTACTCGAGGTTGTCGACAACATTCTCGATATCGAGGCTCTGGGTATGCACTGGCTGTGAGGTGGCCATGGGTTTGTCCTTTCTCGGCATCGGTGTCGAAGACGGCATCCACTCGACTGACCTGTGCGTCGAAGAACCCTTCGATAACGGCGTTGAAGACGCCGATCTATGCGTAGAAGGGATCTTCGACGACGGCGTCGAAGACTCGACTTGGCCTTTACTCGAGGGTTCGTGACGCTCTCGAGTGGCTTCTTTCGCCGGGTGCTGCGACTTGCGGCGTTTTGATTTTTCGGGTCTTTCACCCAGGGTATCACCCTCAGCAGTCTTCGAGGGGGTCGAGGCCGCTTTCTCGAAGACGCTCAGCATCTTTTTCCTGAATTCCTCCCACTCAGCCTAAGAGCTATTTTTTGTGGGGCAGGAGACCCTTTTTGGGGAAACGGAAGAAGACGAGGAAGGGGATCTTCGATTTCTCTTTTTTGAATCCTTAGATCTCGAAGAGTGATGGGAACTGCTTCGAGACCTAGAACGAGAATGTCTTTTGTGATGGCGAGGAGACTAATGTCTCGACTCCGCCGAGGAAACTTTCGAAGTTTTAACTGCTTTACCTCTCTCGAGCTTCCCCTTACGCTCCTTCAAGCCTTTCGCCGTCATGGACATGCAGTCCTCGCACTCCGAACAATGGTGCTCGATTCCCAGCCACCACAAACAGATCCTGTGAGGATCCGTCAACGACATTGTCTTTCCACAGTCTCGACATTTTTTGAAGCCGGACCGTAGAGTCGGTTCGGGTGAGGAAGCCATCGAGTACGAGTCGGTATTCACGAGGAATAATGAAGTATATCTGACTGAAGAACTGAGCAATGATATTCCGAGGCCCCACGAAGCGCGGAAAAACGGAACTGAGCAACGGACACTGCGCGAGTATTTATGCGCGTGATGACGTCCGCGCCGATACGGAGGCTGTCCAGGGACATCGGCTTGAGGGACGTCGACGCGCAGCACCCTCTACTGAAAAATGTTTCTGAGGCCAGCAAGCTGTGAGATGATCTATCAAAGATAAGGAATTCATCGGAGGACACAATCCCTTCGAATAATAGTTACTCACCGTAGTGACTAACGTACTCTTGGTCAATAGTTCCCTATGATATGATATGGCATTTATAACACGCCCATACACAAGGGTTTCCTCCATACGTCCCACCATCCTCCCCCCTAATAAAACTGGTGTCATTAGGCAATGATAAATATTGTCGACACATCAATGGAGACTGAGGAGTGACGCCGGTGGGCGGATTCAGGAGAGCACATGCTCCCAGGTTCCGTCTCCCGTCCCTAGCGAGGGATGCCCATGCAGTATGGAGGAAAGGAGACTATGGACTATGAGTACATAAATCACTACGTTGAATAACTATTAATTTAATGTATCCAGCGATTGCAGATCCCATAGTCTCGTTGTGGCAGCATCCCTGCTCTATCCCCCCCGGTTAGCTCCACTATGATGGGGGACGTACAGTCCGGCAAGAGGAGACTGATCATTTCTATCTTCTCACCCTTCTCTCGAAGGCTTTGTTGTGCAGGCAGCCACAATTGCCACCAGACATGTGGCCTCTACCTCAAATCTGCCCCCGGACAGAGAGTATAAGAGGTTAGATGCAATGGCTAAGAATGTGTTTACTTCTGGCAGCATGGCCCTGAAGGCCACCAACGTAGCCTGTGGGTTCGCTAAACCCTAATTCGGCCTTTGGAAGGCTATGGAACAGGCGGCTCAGTACATTCCAGAAGGTGAAATGTGGGATGGATTCTTTCGGCTCATGGAAGATGGTTAGGAGGTAGCCATGCAGTCACTGCAATCAGGCATGGACGTGGCCGACTGTGTTGGCCGCTCAATCGTATCAGCGGTAGCACTAAGAAAATAATAGCTGAAAAGTCAGACTTCTCTCCAAATGTCCAGACACGCTGCTCGGCATGCCTTTTGAAGGTCAGAATCTTTTTGGCCAGAAAGCTGGCTCCCGCCTCGAAAACGTTAGCCACAAAATTGCTGGGCCTAGGAGCACAGGCTACAGGCGCTGTGTGCCATACGGCAGGAGGGCACAGCTCCTGTAAGCCTGGCAGGGGCAGAAGCGTTTCTCGTGCTGCAGAAGGGGCAGAGGGGCTTCCAGAGGGCAGCAAACAGCAACGGGGGTGGCTCCGCCCTCTAAGCTGCTTTGATTTCCCCTCCGACGACTTTCCAATTGGTGGATGACTGACAGAGCATTGGCTCTAATGGCGGGAGATTACCTCTGATGCCTGGGCCCTGGAGCCCGTGAGGTGGGGCTATTCTCTGCTGCTCTTAAGGAAAGCACTGGACAGTCCCCACCACCACCTCCAAGCCAACGAGGACAGGAGCTCCAGGAATAACTGTGAGCCCTGTTGTTGAAGGGTGCTGTGGAAGAGGTACCTCCCGAGCAGGGCACATCAGGCTTGTATTCATGGTACTTCCTGGTACCCAAGAAGGAAGGAGTTCTCTATCCCATTCTGGACCTCAAGGCCTTGAACAAGTTCCTGAGGAAAGACACATTCAGGATGGTGACGTTGAAAGAAATTCTCCACGCTCTAGAATTGCAGGACTGGCTGGTGTCAATAGATCTGCAGAACGCTTATTTCATGTGCCCATACATCAAAAGCACAGGAAGTTCTTGATGTTCCTCATCGGGGACCAGCACTATCAGTTCAAGGTGCTCCCTTTCGGGTTGACCTCCGCTCCAACGGTCTTCACCAAGCTCATGGCGGCATTCGTAGCTCACTTCAGGAGATCCGGCATCCACGTATTCCCGTACCTGGACGACTGCCTGATCCGGGGGAAGTCTGCAAGGCAGGGTTTGTCTCACCTGGAAAACATCTGTCTATTGCTACACTGGCTGGGCTTCTCCCTGAAATGGAAGTCCCATGTGATGCCAGTCCAGAGGCTCCAGTTCATCGGGGCAGTCCTGAACACTGTGGTAGGGAAGGCCTTCCCTCCCGGGGAGAGAGTCAACAGCATTGCGCAGATGGTGAACTTGTTCAGGTACCACGCTGACTTAGTGGCAGCTTCTTCCCTCCGCCTCTTAGGTCTCATGACCTCCTATATCCAGCCTACGGATATGATCTCTTCAGTGCCTCCTATGGGGTCCGTGGTCCCAGTACCTCAGAATCCTCACAGATTGCCTCAGGGGGTCCAGGTCAGTGGTAGATTACCTTGGTTGGTGGGCTGGCGGCAACAATCTCATGGCAGGGGAACCCTTCTTGCCTTTTTGGCCTCAGGCCCGAGTGGCCATGGGTGTGACTCTGAAGGGTTTGGGGCGCTCACTGCAAGGACTTGTAGGTAAACAGCCTTTGGTGGACAATGGAAGCCAGGTGGCCCATCAACAGGCTGGAGTTGCAAGCCAACAGGTTGGCCCTGAGGGCTTTTGCTCTATCTCTGAAGGGGAAACATGTCCTGATCCTGACGGACAATACGGTGGCCTTGCATTACCTGAACAAACAAGGTGGCCTGCGCTCCCTCCCCCTTTGCAGAGAGTCGATGCAGCTGTTGTTCTGGCTGTTAAGAGAACCAGATCTCGGTCTCTGCAGTTAATCTGGCGGGGACAGAGAACAGCTTGGCGGATGCTCTGAGCAGGCAGAGCACAGTCTCGCACGAGTGGGAAGTGTGCCTGGAAGACCTGGAGGTGTACCTGTTTGCCAACAGGGAGTGCAGACAGTTTTGCTCTAGGGAATTCCCAGCGAACGGCACGCTAGGGGATGTGTTTCTAGTGCATTGGCCTTCCCTCTCCACTAGACTTTTCCTCTGATTCCTGTCATTCCTTCGGTTCTCGGGAGGTTGAAGAGGTTCAGAGCAACCTTGATCTTGATTGCCCCAGATTGGGCGAGGAGGAAATGGTACTCGGACCTTCTGGACCTGACGATCTGACCACCTCTCTGGTTGTCTCGTTGCCTGGATCGCCTGATCCTCAACCTACATGTGTGGCTCTTGAGAGGATGAGGTATGATGACTGGGCTGCACGCAGACCTTCAACAATATCTGTATGCGTGCAGGTGGTGAAGATTTGAAGCGTGATGGAGGGGATCGCAAGATCAACCCTATCCCTTGCCCCACCACTACGGTGATGAGTTCCTTCTGTCACTGGCCTCAGCAGGCTTTCCGGTTACCATAGACAAAGGATATTTCGCTGCCTTGTCTGCGTTCAAGAAGTCCCCGGATCAAGGTTTCTTTTTTACGATCCTAGTTATGGCCAACTGCCTTTTGATGCAAACACAAAAGCTGTGATTTCTGATAATTACTTCATGATTAAGAAGTTGTTACTGTGTGTACAATGAATACATTGACTCTTTAGCAAACCTCTTGTTTGATTTTCTTTGAAGGCAATCACAGTCTTGACAGTGTTAGCTCTGCTTTGTTACTGTTAGACATTTGCGGGCTAGAGAATGGTCCACGAACAGTTGGTCAGATTTGCAAAACGCTGATGTCCTAGCAATGTCAAAGCTCTTTTTGGGTCTAATCGATGGAACCGCTCATTCCTTGTAAGGGTGAGGCAGATGATTGGCAAATTAAAAAAAAAAAAAAATCTTTCATCTTTAATGCATCTCATAATGTCTGATGTTGGGGTATGTACACTTTTTGAATTTCACATCTTTTGAATTTCACTTTCCGTATTCCACTTTGCTTTTTGATATTACACATTGTGATTCTAACAGTGCTCAGCCCTGAAGAGGGAATTGAATTCCGAAATGCATTGGCTTATGAGCGAACGCTGTCAAGACTGCTATTGCCTTCAAAGAAAATTAAACAAGAGTTTGGGCACTTTCGCTAAAGAGTCAATGTATTAATTGTACAAACTGTAATTACTTCTTTATTAATCATGAAGTAATGTATATCAAAAATTGCAGCTTTTTATAGAAGAGAATATTGTGAGCACTCGGCCCACTGATTGGCAACACCCAGTCTTTTTTATTTGCTGATCCTTGTGCCATAGGATCATCTTATGGCAAGCAGCCCCTTTCCGCCAGAAAGAATAATCTAAAACAGTAAAGTTATTTTTTCCTAACATACGGTTGTGCCCACCTCCTCCACATAGTCTTCAACTCCCTTTGTTGTCCCAGATTGGGATTTAGAACTAGTTTGACCTTTTTGATGGCGGCTCCCTTTGAGCCCATGCATTCCTGTGTTTTGCAGCTGCACTCTCTGAAGACTGCTTTTTTGGTTGAGATTACTTTGGCCAGGAGAGTCAGCGAGCTGCAGGCTCTGTGTTGCAGACCCCCGTTTTGCGGTTCTATCGATTGGACCCATAAAGAGCTTTGCCATCATTAGGACATCTGAGTTTCACAAATCTGACAAACTGTTCGTGGACCATTCTCTAGCCCGCGAGGGTCTAGCGGTAACAAAGCAGACTCTATCCTGGTGGAATATCCTTTGCATTGCGGAATGCTATCAATCTGCAGCTAGGGAACTTCCTCCAGGCATCTGGGCGCATTCGACCAGAGGGGTCTCAGCTTCTACGGCCTTAAAGAGGTGAATTCCCATTGTGTAAATCTGCCGGTCTTCTTTTCACACGTTTACCAGGGACTATAGTCTGAATGTTGCCCGTGGGGCTGATGCCCGTTTTGGCAGGGCAGCACTGCACGATCTGTTGATATAACACTTTCTGCCCTCCTCCAGTGTCTAGCTGCTTGGAGAGTCTATCAGATGAGGAATCTACGGGAGAAAGGAAATCCATTGAAGGAGAAATGACTTACCGTAATGTTCTTTCTATGGATTCTTCATGCAGAGATTCCTCATCCCTCCCACTCATCCTTGCTCAGAAAGCATTGGCGGTTGTTGCGCAGCTCTCAAAAGTGAAGGGACACCTGGTGATGGCCCGAGGTTACCGCTTCTAGCTGGCTAGTTGCATATCTCCAAAAATATATATATATAAAAAAAAAAGTTACTATTTTCTGAAACTTGGAAGTCTTGTTCCAGGTTGTATTTCATCCTATGGGGATGTTGTCATTAAGTTTAACTGGCTGGTTAGCCTCGTCTACTGTTGGTTTCCTCTGCAGCGATCAAGCACAAGGGAGGGGGGGGGTGTACCTGAGGTACTGGGCGTAGTGAAGTGTTATATACAACGTGCCATCCAGAGCGACGATCGAGCACCAAGCAAGATAAATAAACAGCCGAGTTGAGGTCCACTACGCCCCCTGTCGAAGAATTTTCCAAGAAGCAGAGCTGGATGAGTATATCTATCAGTTGAGAAATCTGCGGAGAAGAATCCATAGAAAGAACATTACGGTAAGTAATCTCTCTTTCCCGCTTCCTATGACTCCTCACTATTTAACAACAAAGAGTTCCTGGATCTAAACCTGCTAGCAAATACTGACCGAGGGCTGCTCAACAACAGTTGGTCCCTTCACCTAAGTGTCCTCAACTGGTTGTAGGGAGAGATTTTATTGCTTAAATATTCCAGAGCTAGTCCCTTTGGACACTTAAAGATCATGCAAGCTACCTTGAATTTAATAGGGTCCTCCACAGCCAGTCAGTGCAGTGTCCTACGAAGGGGGGAGACATGGTCTGCTCTCTCCAGACTACCAATCAGTCTGACTGCTGCATTTTGGGCCTTCTGGAGCCTGTACAATTGTTTGGCTGGTATACCCATAAAGAGGCTATTACAATAGTGCAGGTGGGTATTTGTCATCACCCCTACTACTGCTGCGTGATCTTCTTTGGAAATAAATGGTATGACCCGTCCAAGAATCCGCAGAGTAATAGACAGACTGAACCTTAGCCCCAACCTGTGCTTCACTGCCCAAGTTCTCATGCCATACACATCCTAGGTTCTTAATCTTAGTGGCAAATTGAAATTCCTCCCCAAGAATACGTGGCACGAAAGACTCCTTTGCGGCCAAGACCTGTTTCCCAGGTCCAAATAAGATCAGCGCTGTTTTAGCTGCATTCAGCTGAAGTTGATTTCTAGACATACATCGGTATGTGATTGATAGCTCAGGCCATGACCTTTCACAATATTCAACATGGGTTGCATATAAAGATTAAACAGCAAGGGAGAGAGTGAAGATCCCTTCGGAACTCCGCAGCTCATCATAATAGGGTCTGAAATGTACCCCCCAGATTTCCCCTGTTGATGTCAGTCATCTAGGAAAGATCCAAACAATTTCAAAACTTGTTCAGACCCATTTCCGGGCATTGTCAGACGTTCAAGTATGATGCTATGATTGACTGTGTCGAAAGCTGCGGATAAATCTAACATCACAAAAAGAGTGAGTCCCACTTTGTCTGCCACCTCTAGCAACTCGTTGTACACTGCTAGCAAGGCTGTTTCGGTCCCATGCTTAGGCCGAAATCCTGACTGGAACCCATCAAGCAGTGCCTCATTCGAAGGGATTGTGTCCTCCGACGTATTCCTTATCTTTGATAATTCATCTCCAGCTTGCTGGCCTCGGAATTTTTTTTCAGCAGAGGGCGCTGCGCATCGACGGCCGTCGAGTTGATGTCCTTCGACAGCCACAGTATCGGCACCGACGTCACCATGCCCATAAATAGCCATGCGCAGCGTCCGTTGCTCAGTTCTGTTTTTCCGCGCTTCGTGGGGCCTCGGAATATCATTGCTCAGTTCTTCAGTCAATATAATTCATTATTCCTTGTGAATACCAACTCGTACTCGATGGCTTCCTCATCCGAACTGACGACTCCACGGTCCGGCTTCAAAAAATGACGAGACTGTGGAAAGAAAATGTCGTTGACGGATCCTCACAGGATCTGTTTGTGGTGCTTGGGAGTCGAGCACCATTGTTCGGAGTGCGAGGACTGCATGTCCATGACGGCGAAAGCCTTGAAGGAGTGTAAGGGGAAGCTCGAGAGAGGTAAGGCAGTCAAAACTTCTTCAAAAGTTTCCTCAGCGGAGTCGAGACATTCGTCTCCTCGCCATCACAAAAGACATTCTCGTTCTAGGTCTCGAAGCAGTTCCCATCACTCTTTGAGATCTAAGCATTAAAAAAACAGACGTCGAAGATCCCCTTCCTCGTCTTCTTCCGTTTCCCCAAAAAGTGTATCCTGCCCCACAAAACATAGCTCTCAGGCTGAGTGGGAGGAATTCAAGAAAAAGATGCTTAGCGTCTTCGAGAAAGCGGCCTCGACCCCCTCGAAGACTGCTGAGGGTGATACTCTGGGTGAAAGACCCAAAAAATCAAAACGCTGCGAGTTGCAACACCCGGCGAAAGAAGCTACTCGAGAGCGTCACGAACCCTCGAGTAAAGGCAAGGTCGCGTCTTCGACGCCATTGTCGAAGATCCCTTCGACGCATAGATCTGCGTCTTCGACGCCATTATCGAAGGGTTCTTCGACACACAGGTCAGTCGAGCCGACGCCGAGAAAGGACAAACCCACGGCCACCTCACAGCCAGTGGCCATACCCAGAGCCTCGATCACGAGAATGTCGTCGACAACCTCGAGTAGAATTCCGATACTCTCGAGTTCCTCGAGGCCTCTACCAACTTTCTCAACGCCTTTTTCGATGGCTTTGAAGCCTTTAACGTCCGCGTCGTCAGCGTTTTCTCAGCCAATTATGACGAATTTGGCCCCCTCGGCTCTAGAAATGGGATTTATACCATTTCCAAGATCTGATCATTCCAGAGCCTTAGCATCTATTTATGAGGAAGGGGAGAATTCGGATCAGGAGAGACCTTTTGAGTTGCAGGGATCTGCAACTCCTGTACCAGAGGAATTTACCTCTGAGGAAAGTAGGTTTAAGGACCTCCAAGAAGCCTTACGTGAAGCAAGTGGGCTGGACACTTCCCCAGAAGTGGAATTTGCCAAACCAGACCCAGGGGAACATGCTGAAACCCCTTACAGAGCCTTGATGGCAAGGATAGAGTTTATGGGGTGGTCTACACCTTCATCTGCTTTTCAGCAAGACGACCTCACAGATATTTTAGTTGAAGGTCCACAGGAGGATCCTGTGGTGCCATTTCATGCGGCACTACAAAGGAAAATATTGGCAAACTGGGAAACCCCTGAGGTTATCGCGGCGGTTAACAAAAAATTATCAGCCAAGTATAGAGTGTCTACTGCTGACCCTGAATATTTATCCAAACACCCAACTCCGGAGAGTCTGGTTGTTCAAGCAGCAACTTCATCAGGTAGTAAATCGGCTTACTCTACTGTTCCACAGGACAGGGATGACAAGAGATATGATTCTATGGCCAAAAAAGTCTTTTCTGCATGTAGCATGGCGTTGAAATCCATCAATGCTACTTGTACGCTCGCAAGGTTCAGCCACACACTTTGGATGCTTCATCAGCGGCTGACTGCCTCCCGGAGGGAGAAGAAAGGGAAACGTTTCTCAACATCATTAAGGATGGTAAGGATGCAATGTGCGAATCTCTTCAGACTGGCATCGATTCTGCTGACAGCATCAGCAGGGCCATGGCGGCAAGTACAACAGCCAGGAGATTTGCTTGGTTGCGAAAGTCTGGTTTTGCTCCAGATGTGCAAAGCAGACTCTTGAATATGCCCTTTGACGGCTCTTCTTTGTTTGGTAAGAAGGCGGATGACAATTTAGAAAAGCTTCAAACATCAAAGGCAGCTGCAAAATCCCTGGGAGCAGCAATCCGTCAGACACCATATCGCCCCTCAGGAACCTCTTGGAGAGGTAAGTCCTTTTGCTTATATTCTGCATTCGGAAGAGGCAGAGGACAGCCGGTTCAAAGGGGTCAGAAAAAATTCACCCGAGGTGGACTGGTTAAAAATACAAAAGCAGCAGGTGCCTCTTTACCCTCGGCTTCTGCATCAGCCACCTCCAAACCGCTCTGAGGACTCTCCTCACAAGACACCAGTAGGGGGTAGGTTAACTCAACATCTGACGGAATGGCAGGCTATTACGTCAGATGCTTGGGCATTGGAGACAGTTGCCCAAGGTTACTGCCTGCCTTTTCTACACATCCCTCAGAGTCATCCACCGGGGAACAGCTCTCTGAAAGTTCCAGATCCGCTCCTCTTGCAGGAAATTGTAGACCTTCTAGAGAAAGGTGCCATAGAACCGGTACCGGTACCTGTAGCGGAGAGGAACAAGGGCTGGTACTCCCCCTACATTCTCATCCCGAAGAAAGACGGAGGACTGAGACCTATCTTCAAGATGGTAACTCTCTCTCAGATCCTTCAGGCCCTCCAGCTCCAGGACTGGCCGGTATCTCTGGACATCCCGGATGCTTATTTCCATATGCCAATCCTACTCAAACACAAGAAATACCTGAGGTTCGCAATTGGCGGCTCTCATTATCAATTTAGAGTTCTGCCATTTGGGCTGACCTCCGCCCCAAGGGTCTTCACCAAGTTAATGTCGGTAGTGGCGGCAAGTCTAAGGAAGGGAGGGATTCACGTCTACCCCTACCTGGACAATTGGCTGATAAGGGCTGTATCTTCGGAACAAGCTCAGATCCAGCTAGATTATGTCTGCCACTTCCTTCACAAACTGGGCTTCTCCCTCAATTTAAAGAAGTCACAGATGATACCATCACAGAGACTCCAGTTCATCGGAGCGGTCCTGGACACTTCTCTGGGAAAAGCCTCGCCACCAGAGGTGAGGGCTCAAGATATTCTGCAGATGGTCACCAAGTTTCAAAATGCCCAGCCTTCGACTTTTTTGAGGTTGCTAGGCCTCATGGCATCCTGCATCTTCCTTGTGGCAGAGGCTCGCCTGAGAATGAGATCTCTCCAGTGGGCACTAAGAACCCAGTGGTCGCAGTTCTCAGGAAAAATGACCGATATCCTTCAAATTCCGGACAAGGTAGCCCGAGACCTTCAATGGTGGGCTTATCGAGAGAACATTTTGAAAGGAGAACTGTTTTGGCAACCATGGCCGGAGATCACAGTAGTCACGGACGCCTCACTCACGGGGTCGGGAGCCCATGCCAACGACTTGACCATCAGCGGTCGTTGGTCTGCATCGGAGTCCAGACTACACATCAACCTATTGGAGCTGAGAGCGATCAGACTAGCGCTGAAAGCTTTCCTACCATCAGTATAGGGAAAAAATGTCCTGATAATGACGGACAACACAGTGGCCATGCACTACCTCGACAAAAGAGGAGGCGTGGGATCACTGCCACTGTGCAGAGAGGCAATGCAGCTCTGGTTTTGGGCAATTCAAGAAGGTATCTCTCTATCGGCAGTTCACCTAGTCGGAGAGAAGAACTTGACGGCGGACGCTCTGAGCAGCCAGGGCACAGTCTCCCACGAGTGGGAACTAGCTCAGGAAGTCCTTCAGGAGATCTTCGCCCTTTGGGGAACCCTTAAAGTGGATCTGTTCGCCACCAGTACCAACTGGAAGTGCGATCTGTTTTGTTCAAGGGAATTTCCCCCGAGAGGAGCTCTAAGGGACGCGTTCGTAGTGGACTGGGAGTTTCCACTCCTGTACGCGTTTCCACCAGTCCCTGTCATTCCTCAAATGATCAGGAGGTTGAGAGGATTCCGGAGGACCATGATCCTAATAGCCCCAGACTGGGCCAGGAGAACGTGGGACCCGGACCTTCTGGCCATGTCCATCTGCCCTCCAATTCGCCTTCCACTCAAGGAGAATCTTCTCTCACAGAAGGGAGGTCAGGTTCTCCATCCAGACATCAGAACCCTCACCCTTCACGCTTGGCTTCTGAAAGGTTGAGATACAAGGATTGGGACCTCCCTGATGACGTTATGAAGGTGTTGCTTCGGGCCAGAAGGCCAGCAACAAAGTCTTTATACCGCTGCCGTTGGAACAAATTTTGCAGCTGGTGTAGAGAAGAGAATATCGACCCATTTTCATGTGGTACACCAACGGTGTTATCGTTTCTACTCTACTTGGCAAATTCAGGCCTTCAAGTTGGCACTATTAAGGGCTATCTCGCAGCGCTATCGGTTTTCAAGCGCACTGCAGAGGAGCCATCGTATTTCAAATTACCCTTAGTAATACAATTTCGAAAGGGATTAACTAATTTCTATCCTCCAAGACCATTCCAAGTTCCCTTATGGGACTTAAATTTAGTCTTAAATTTCCTGATGGGTACTCCTTTCGAACCACTCCACTCTTGTTCGCTAAGATTTCTCACTCTTAAGACTGTCTTATTAATGGCACTAACATCTGCTAGAAGGGTGAGCGAATTACAAGCTCTATCTTGTAAACTCCCTCATACAATTTTTCATAAGGACAAAGTCGCCCGACAGGTGAAGCCTAATTTCCTCCCAAAGGTGGTTTCTGAATTCCACATCACTCAGAAAATTACATTACCTTCATTGTATCCTCCTCCCCATCCGGGGAAAGAGGAAGAAAGGCTACACAGGCTGGACCCAAGGCGGGCTTTAAGCTTTTACATCAGCAGACTTGCTAGGATTAGGCAAGCAGACCAACTTTTCGTAGGTTACTCGGGGCACAAATTGGGACTACCGATAACAAAACGGACCATTTCCAGATGGATTATTTTGGCCATTCTGGAATACAAACTAGCAGGGAAAGAGCCTCCTCAAAATCTTAGGGCTAATTCAACCAGGGGTATCACAGCCTCTTCCTCCTCTAGTCAAGAGACTAGGTTTGGCAAAGCAGTATTACATTCTGTTCATTTCTAAAAGGAAAAATGGCGTTTTTACTCCCACCTCCAATTACACAACACTGCTATGGGAGTCTATCAAAGATAAGGAATACGTCGGAGGACACAATCCCTTCGAAGAACAAGTTACTTCTTACCTGGTAACGTTCTTTCGATGGGATGTTCCTCTGAAGTATTCCGTATCGCCCCTCCCATCCATCCCCGCAGTAATACTTCCCTTGTGGTTGCAGCTTACGCTCCTTCAAGGTCAATATCCAATTCAGGCATGATTTATCTTATGCTACAAAACGGAACTGAGCAACGGACGCTGTGTGTGGCTATTTATGGGCATGGTGACATCGGCGCCGATACAGTGGCTGTCGAAGGACATCAACTCGACGGACGGCGATGCGCAGCGCCCTCTGCTGAAAAAAAAATTCCGAGGACAGCAAGCTGGAGACGAATTATCAAAGATAAGGAATACATCGGCGGAACATCAAATCGAAAGAAGGTTACCAGGTAAGAAGTAACTTGTTCTTCTCAACAAAAGTTTGTAGTGTGAGGTAACCACTTTCTCCAGTATTTTTCATGGCCATGGTAGACCTGCAACTGGCCAGTAGTTCTTTAAACAGGCTGGGTCCAGATTCGGTTTCTTTAGTAGTGGTGGTTTTTTAATTCCCTAGGTACAATACATTGGGCCAATGATTTATTGACAAATGTGGTCATGAAAGGGGTAATGTTTTGTACTAGACTTTTAGCTGAGCAGATGGGTAATGTAAACAGGGATTTGTTCGTAGGCTTGAGCTTTAGGATAAGGGATCGAACAAAATCCTCTGTCACCGGTTGAAAGTCAAAGCTCCCACATTTTTTGTTAATCCCTGCTACTGATAAATCCAGCTGAGAATCAGATTATTGCATGTCTGGACCTGCTTGGCCTGTGCCTCAATACTTTCCTCTATGGCTTTGATTTTTTTCATTAAAAAATACATTGAATATATTGGCCTGTGGTAGCGACTGTTCAGGAGATGACATATACAATCCGGCTTGCAAAACCTAGCAACCGCCGTAAAAATGTATCTAGGCTGGTTGCTAGCATTGCCAATTTCTATGTGAAGAAAGTCCCTTTTGGCCCTAAACATAGTTTGTTTATAGTTCTTCAGTGCTAATTTAGCACTCTGTATTCTCCACTGATCTAGTCTCTCTCCATTTTTTGTCTGTTTGACGGACCCTCTTCTGAATGGGGACGAGATTAGGAGTAAACCAGGGTTTAGGGATCATACTGCTTTTAGGTTTCAGCGGCGCATATTTAGAGCATATAGAGTCCAGAATTGCTGTGCCCTACGTACAAAAACTCCTTACTCGACAATGTGTTGTCAATACTAGCCAATCTTTGGCATACCTAATCTCTTGGAATGTTGGCCAAATCTTTAACATAATCCTATCTCTCTCCTACCGCCTCAGAGGCACAGCGCAATGTGGAATAAAGGCAAACACTCCCTGGCCCAGATAAGTCACCCAGTGTCCTGGCAACACTACATTCGATTCTCAGGACGTGTTGCAGGCGATCCAGCCCTACTCATCTATAAAATGGGAGGGCAGGGCAGGAAGATTGATTTTTAAAGCAATGTATACAAATTAGCAGGGCAAACCCCTCCTTTCTCCAACAGTGCCTGCCTCACGAAAGGAAAGCAGAACACTGTGCTGTTCCTTCTTTGGATATGCAGTAAATAATGAGTAAACATGTAGTTTCCCTCTGGAACCACACACCATTCAGTAATGAGACCAGTATAGTGCCAAGGGCAGGGCAGCACTGTAGGCATAACTAGGAAGGAAGAAGTGATGATGCCTTCATGCCGTCTCATATATCATTGCAGTTTCATGTTTAAACCCTGTCAGCATAACACAGCATTGCAAGAATGCAGTGCACGTTGCTATAACCGTTCGTTCATTAACGTCTGTTCTAGTAAACATGAATGTGAGATATATGACCGCTTGCATTGTGTGAACACACAAACATGGGGATGAAAATCTCTGGTACCCGATCAATCAAGCCACATGCATTATGCCTGCATATCATGCTGTTGATCACTGAACAACCATTGAAAGCCATGAAAACCCTTGAGGGAATCCCCTTCCGTCTGAGCGCTCCATTCCCGTGGAGCAACTTGCAACAGTGACCAGACCCCGTGCTCACAGCACAGCGGAGTCCGGGATAAGAGAGCTGGTAAAATAGCACAGTTGGTTAAGTGCCGTATTCTGTCTGATCAACAGAGTGCAGGCCTAAACTTAGCGGCAGGGCCAACTCAGCCTTTCAGCCTGTTAAGGTCGATGAATGGGTACCAATATTTGTTGGGTGGTATTGTATGCAGAAAATGTGCTCTATGTAATGTACTTTGACAAATGCATCTATGCTATTTATAAACACACACCATTATCATAAAGGCGTAGCACTGTGTGAAGGAGTTGTTAGGAGGAGCAGAATGAAATGTCGTTTCTTCACTTTAGTAGAAGAAACCAGCATTTTTTTCTAGTCAATGAGTCCAGGTCTACAGGTTTGATATTTGCAGTTGTGCTATTCTATGCACAAAGCACCTAATAGCTTCAATGTTGTAATCGCAGGGCTTAATTGTTGAGTCAACTGGTGAGACAGAGAAGCCTTGTGACAGGGTAAGTTAAGGCTAGTAGTTGAGGATCCTTTAAAACTGGTAAGCTAGAAATAAAGTGATGGAGTACAGATGAAATAAAATGATCAGATAGCGCATTTGGACCATAGAGTAGTTGTTCCAAACTTCACTCTGCCAATGTATCTACAATTGCCTAGGAATGCTTGATGTTGGTGACCAAAAGACATTCTGGAGTTCTAGTCCTGCAAAAACTTTTGGATTTGTCTGGTGGCGAAGATCTGAAATGAGAGCATGTAGTAAAATGTGGTAACCTTGAAAACGCAAGGTTTCATTGTTGTGCAGACACGGCTGTTTAATGTGAGTGTGTACCAGAGTCAACAGGCACTTAATGAAATCACAAATTAAAAGCATGTATGTAACAGCACATCACTGCTCTATGAGCGCCAGGGGACCACTGCGGTGGTGATAGTGTGCGGTAAAAATGTCCTTTAACATTAACTAAGGTGCAAACCAAAAATGAAATTTGACATTTTTCCAAAGTCTTTTTTTAATCATTGTTTTAGTCAGAGAAAGTCCCTCTGTTAAGTCACTTTAAAGTGACAGCCGGCATCAGTCATAAGGGCATTAAGAATGCAGCACTGGGACTCAAGCATACACCTAAAAGCATATGGCTAGTGGCTCTTACGTCCTTGTAACAAGGTTGAACTTCCATACACAGGAAAACGTTTTGTGTGGAACGTTTTGTTCATTCATGTGTTACTTTTGTAATTTTACTCTCCCAGAAGCAAGAGTAAGGGAGAAGAAATTGTATAACCTCCACATGGAAAACCGTGGGGAAGCATACCATTCATGCTACCTGCACATACACCTTGGAGCTTGCACACTGTGCACACAATCAGCAACAAAGCATGGAAATAGTTATTGTGAATACACATTTCTCAAACAATACATTGAAACCAATGTAAAACATGAACACATGGTGCTATGAGGGTGCCATCACTTGTACTATGTATATGAACAAGGCATAATTCCAAGTATTCTATTGTGTGTCTGGTGTGGTACATTTCCTCCTCTGTGTTGCAAATGAGACCTGCTCCATAAAAAGGAAGTCCAAATTATAGCAAAACCTCAAATGCATTGCATCAATAAAAGTGTAACAATTGTGAGAAACCTGAAGGTGTCTCACCCGCTAGTCCCTGGGGATCTGTCTAACAGGTGGCCAGAATACAGCCATCGCTTTTGGATCCAGTTCCTGGGGGTGTACCAGTGCGGGAGGATCACCTAGATGAGGGGTCTTCGGGGAGTGGAAGTGGGACACTGGATGCCAAGACGCGGTATCCCCTTCCCTAGAAACTCAACCCTTTCCCGACACAAACACTCTCACGGAGAGTTCACCGTGAGCGAAAACAGACTAACACCAGAGCCGTATACCTGACATGTCCCAACACCACGGTCAGGCAATTACGGATTATTACATATACCTGACTTCCATCACACTTCCCCACACGGATAAAAGGCAGAGTATGAAAGCACATCCTGAGTGAGGCAAAACACACGAGGAAACGGCAGTTCCAAGATGGCAGTTTAATTCAAGGAGGAAAACGGCGAGACCGGGGAGGGTTGCAAGAAGGGAAGCACACATGACCTATAAAGACTGTTACTTTCATACCCAACCATGTGGGTATGCATGAGAACAGGTAGCTAAACCCATCATTATTTTCAACCTTCTCCACCATTTTTGTGTGTAGTTCTGTGGGAGGGTTCATATATGCAGCAAGAAGGCCCAATTTCTGTGCACACACCCCCCTCCATGGCCTTTACTAATCCAGAACGTACCTGCTCTAGAGGATCATAATCCTAATGGCCCTTAGCTCCTCCTTTATAGTGTTAAAGCCTTTTACAGTTGCATTAATCGTTTGCAACAAATCCAATCTGGTCATTTGTAAACATCTTGCATTTGTGGATGCTTGCAAACCGGGAGTAAAGAAGCATTTAAAGAATAATACAGTATTACTGAATAATTTATGTTCATATGGTATGTCTTCATAGGCCTCTACTGATTTTAGCTGAAAAGTTGTTTTCCCTTTTACTGCATTTAAGGGTAAGGGACCTATTGTTTCTCAATTGTGCATCAATTTAGGGAAAATTACCAATCTGTACTTCGCTCTGACGTATTACTGGAGCTGGTGTACCTATTACTGCCAAAAAGCACCACCCTCCACAGTTTGGGGGGCACTCCATGTAGGCTTTTGAACCACAGGCCTAATAGTGGTCCATGAGTAGGGCAGTGCCAAATTTCATTCCTGGTATATCCATGATGCGTTTGCAGCCCTCATTTTCTCCAACTTTCACTGGGCCATGGTTTTTAAAACATGTGGCATTTTTTATCAGTATTATGGTTAATTGCCTACTTTGTCCTCTCCCCATGTTGGGAGTTTGACAGTTTCCATTCTTTATGGCATACTTTATCTTCATATTTTTCTATTATATTTATGGAGGCAGACAGCATTGCCTCTGCTCTACATCCCACTACTCTGTTGACCCATCCCGCCGGGAGAATACTTTTCCAGTTATTTGCAATTGTGGTCTTTTAAAACAATAATTAATCTGTCTTCCATGGGCAATCAAGTCTTTTAATATTTCATGAAGCACTATCTGGACCGCTCCTGTTTTTGGACCTGTCCGAATATATTTTAGCACCTTGCTGGGAGGTACTTCATCTATCAGACGTCTTTCAACATTATCCATCATGTGTTTCTCCTTTATACTGTTATCTAGGTATGGGAAGTGTAAGGAAGGCATAGTATCAAACAGTGCAGACAGACACAAGTTATTACAGTTCAAGGGTGTTTATTTAACTTCAGTGGGTTGGTTAAACACCTTTCTAACTCTACATCTAAAGATGGAGGCAAGCTACGACCATCAAATAATAATGCAGTCCTAGTAGAGTGTTTGTCAAAAATAAAACAGCCTATACTAATAAACCTATTTCCAATCCTTACTTCTAAATACACATGGTGTGGGATAACAATGTATGCAAAAAGAAAAGTGTTCAAGAAAGAATGTCAGGATAGTTGAGCAGTTGGCTTCCCTTCCCCACGTTTTCAGCACAGGACAAGGTGGCACATTCGAGCTTTGCGCACACTCTGGCTTCTCTGACACGAGGATGCAGTTCAAAGCATAGGTATGGGGGCCTTCTGTGCCAAAGTCTTGTTACCATTCAAAGTCTCTTTATTGCAGAGGAGCTGGCGTAAAAACAAGGACTAAAGTTCCTTTCTTCCCAGGTTTTTCACATTCACATGTTCAGGTTTACTACTCATCATGGGTCTTTCTCCTTTAGCACATATTCACAATTGGTCTCCCTCATTCGGGCTCAGACCACAGACCTCCCTCATTCAGGCTCAGACCCCTTTTCACAGTGTTTGCAATTGGTCTCCCTTGTTCAGTCTCAGACTGTGTAAAAATCAAAGACGTTCTATTGTGCAATGTATTTTGTTTAAACCTTTGCAGGACCACTTGGATTTACTTCATTTCTCACTCTCATCTTTTACTCTTCCTTTTTTATTACTTTTAGCTGGACACCTTACAGAGACCTTTGATCACACTAGTGGTGCCGGACCACTCTGTCACAGGTGTTGTATCTTTCTTCTCTTAGTTCAAACATCCATCAGCAATTCAGGTTTCCTTGCGTCTTTCGTCACACGTGTTACAAATCTTCCTTCTTACGCTCTTTATACAATGTTGCCACTTGCAACCTTGACTTCAACACAGAACGGTCTTGCATCGGTCTCCCCAACTCACCGGCTCTGTTAATCTTACTGGTGCTGCTTTAATCTTGGAGCCAAGGACTGTACCACGGCAGCTGCCGCTCCTCCCCAACTCGATCAGCCAAGCAGGAGGGTCCTGGGTATCTGACACACAATGCAGGATTCTCCAGTCTTGTTTCCTGGCCTTACACCTTTCAATCCGAAGGACTTTGGAAAGTAATGGTTTTCTGCCGGATAGGTCAAGGCTATCTCCCTCCTGGTGCACCCTTCTTAGTTTGCCGTCTTTCTCCCCTCGTTTAGCTGCCATCTCGAAAACACGGTTCCTTTGTGTGCTTTGCCTTGCTCAGGGTATGCTCTCATGCTCCGCCTTTTAACTGTGTGGGTAAGCTTAATGGAAGTCAGGTGTGAGTGGTTGCCGTTCATCGCCTGACCTTGCCTGACCATAGTAGTGGGACATGTCAGGTACAATGCTCGGGTGTGAGTCTGTTTTTCCCCAGAGCGCGCTGTCCGTGTGAAAGTGTTCATGTAGGAAAAGGGGGAGGGGGGCACAGTTCCTAAATATCCTACCGGGTAGGATGGGGTAAAGGTGTTACAGGGAAGCAGATCCAAAGGCGATGGCTGTGCACTGGCCACCTGGGAGAGAGATTCCCGGGGACTAGCGGGTGAGACACCGTCTGGTTTCTCACAAAAGTCAGCTGAATTCACACATTTTTAATTACTGATTGTCCTTCAAATTGTCCGTTTGTCAGGCGCAGTGCAAGGTGTAATAAGCAATGTACTGTATGTTCAGGTACTTCTTGAGGTATAAATACTCTAGAGGCAGTCATGGAACATGGGATACGTGAGCCATCAAAACAGCTCTCATCAGGCGTCCCTCCCCACTCAGCTCATGTGTTGGTACTACATTTTTTTTTATGAACAGAATCCGGCATACAGTTACTCAGGTGCCTAGAATCATCTAACACACTTATTTTCATTCTTTTAATCTGTATGTTTACTACAGGGGATTCACTAGTTGCCATTTCACTTGTCATTGTAAAAGTAGTTATATTTCTGTATACTGGTCTAGATACATTGTAAATTACCAATTATCGTAATGCCATAAGAATAATAAAATAGAGTCTTCAAATGTAAATTGTTTTGATAGAATAGTTGCTAATTTATCTACTTTTTTGAAAATACTTGGAAGTGTTATTCCTTCTTAGTGCCAAAAGTGAATATCTAACAGTATTGAAAAATCCAATTGTTTTCACCAGAGAAAAGTAATTTTCAGTCTCTTTGAGAAAGAAATATTCACAAAAATAATTTATTATTGAAAGGAAATGTCTTTAAAAAAACAACGTAGCTTTTATTAAATAATAACACAGCGAGACAGTTATTCCATGTTCCTAAAAAGGGGTGTGTCCACAAATTGGATAAAACCAACAAAAATATAATTGTTATAGGTAACATTTGTTATTTTCCCTTTACAATGGAAGTATTGATGTTTTATTTCAGGCAAGCATCGTTGAAAAGACGTTGAACTGTCTTGTCTATATCTATAAAGAAACCATGTTTTTTATTCTTCTTGCTGCCGATTGATCTTGTCATAGAACTCTTTCTATGGATTTTAAGCTTAAAGTTAAGCTGACAGACAGAGCTGACATGAGCATCCATAGAAAGAGTGGCAGTGATCTTAATCCCCAAGTCACTGACAATGGTGACTGGTTAAGGAAACCAAGCGAATGGGGCCACTGCTCAGGTGTCCAAGCCGAGGTCAGCAAAGGGGCACCCACAACAAGGACCTCGGTCTTATCAGTTTATTTTTTTTAGCCACTTTCGACTCACCCAATCACCAAAAGCAGCCAAGCAATTCCTGAGGTTAACAGACTCCTCAGAAAGGGCAAGATTGAGGAGACCCACAATCTCGGTATCATCTGCGTAAATGAAGCAGCAGAGGCTGAAGGATTATATAAGGAAAGCCAGCGGCTGCATATAGACGTTGAACGGGAGATAGAGCAGAGCCCTGGCGGACCCCACAATTGACCGAAGCAGGGGGAGGGGGACAGAAAGGAACTGGGAGTGCTGTGCCAGAACAGAACAAAATCAAGCCAGCACAGGGACGGAAATACCTGCAGTCATCAACCTTTCAATCAAGATAGAGTGCTTAATGGTGTCAAATGATGCCGATAGGTCAAAGAGAATCAAGGCACCGACACTGCTGATGTCACCGTAATCCATGAGCATAGTCAGGTCATCCATGACTGAGACCAATACAGAGTCTGTGCCTCGTCCGGGATGAAAATCCGGACTGAAAAGAATTGAAGAAAGAGGATCATTCCAAAAAAGAGGAGAGCAGAGGGGTGACTAGGGACTCCAAGGTTTTCATCAAGAAAGTGAGGAGTGAAATAGGGTGACAGTTTACAGGAAGCAGATGGTTCAGAGAGTGCTTTTTCAAGAGGGGGAGGACTAAAGCATGCTTCAAAGATGGTGGAATGAAGCTGGTATTTAACGAATAGTTGACTGCCCAAGTCAACAGAGGAGCAAGTACAACAATGCAAGTTTTCACCGCTGAACGTGGAATGAGATCCAGAGGAGAGGCTGACTTAAGTTTGGGGATGGTTGGAGGGATATTTTTAGATCTGAACTCGGAGAAGGAGGACCAGGAATGAGTAACCAACAGGGTGGTGAGAAAATTACAGTTGGGGTCGGGAGTGGGAAGTGAATTGGCAATAGTCCGGCAAATCTTATCAATTTTAGTAATAAAGAAAGCCGATAAGGACTGGCATAGATCCTGAGAGGTCATCACAGATGTAGAGAGAGGCCCTAGTGGAAAGAGACTGTACAGTTTTAAAAAGCTCCTTAGAGTGATTAAGGGCGGACTCGATTTTGGCCTGTGAAAAAATTATATTTGGCTTCACAAATTGCACATTGATAGACCTGAAAAGCAGCTTTAGCCAAGGAGCAAAGCTGATATGCCAGAATATTTCTGCCTAGCAGCGAAGACTGAGTTCTGCAAGGTGAAGGGAGAACCATTGCTCAGAAAGACAGGCCCGCGGTTTAGATGGAGGGGCTAAATGGTAAGCTATGGTCAGAAGAGGTTGGGAGATGGAAAACATGTTAGTAACATCCAGAGAGAAGCAAACCATTTTAATCTCATTTTGAATAATACCAGCATCAAGTACATGCCATCTCCGTTTAGGGGATTGGGTTGAGCCGGATGAGAAGAAAAAGGAGGAAGAGAAACAACAAATGGAAGCATCATATGATCTGTCCAGGGGACCGGCATACAGGGAAACACTTTAGCCCAGGGGCGGAGTAGAAAACACCAGGTCTAGTGTGGTTCCTAAATTGTGGGTTGGCCCAGTAACTAGCTGTTTGAGCGAGAGATCGTTCATGGCAGACATAAAACTGTCCTGCATAGTGACAGATGGCTGCAATTAATGTAGGTTAAAGGTGCCTACAAGCAATAAATCAGAATAGCGATGAGAAAGATCAGCTGCAAGTTCAAGAAATGCAAAAATAAAGGACTGGTCATGGCCCGGGGGTCGATATACAAGCAGAATGTGGAGAGTACGGGATGCAGAGATGGAAATCTGAATAAGGAACAAGTTACTTACCTGTAACTGTTATTCTCCAGCATGGGGTCTGGCATGGATTCACATGCTCATGAATATTCCCCGTCGTCAGGCTGGGAATCCTCGGTAAAGAAAAAACCAGTATCAGTTTCGTTTCTGATCTGTCTTTCGTAGTAATAACCAATCACTGGTCTCTGCGTCATACTGACCACAGCCAATGACTGCCCTCTACCTAAGCACCGCCTCTGGCAGCCATCTTCAGATTTTTACCGCACGTTCATGTGTTGGGATCCTCGTGCTATTGCTCTCGAGCGTTAGTGCTATTTTTTCGCGCTTTTTCACAAAAACTTCGATTCTTTCGGTCAAAAGAGCCTCAAGCTCCACCGATCCTACATCCGATCAACGGGGACCCGTGTCGGATTCATCTGTGCCCCTCAAGGGTGAAGATTTCGTCGAGCTACGCTTCGGAGGACTCCAGAAGCTTCTCAGGCCCGGTCTCGGAGATGGCCCAGGAGAAGGGAAGCTCGACGCCCGGAAAGCTGTTCAGGGCCTGCCCTGGATGCCAGCTGCAGAACGTCTTCAAGGAGGACGAACACTCTTTCTGCCTTTACTGCCTTCATGGGGACAAGACGCACGTGGAGAAGGACTGTGCGTTTTGCGGCAACATGTCGGAACGGACCATGAAGGACCGCCATCAACGTCTCGCCAGCTGGCTGGAGGGTAAGAGCCCGTCTGGCGAGAAGAAGAAGAAATCTGAGCGGTCTTCTAAGACCTTTGAGGGCGCCCCGGCGACGGGGGCCCAACATAAGGCCAAGCACCGCGAGTCCGCTGGCACCGGGAGCGCCGAACGGTCGGGCTCTACGGGCGCCAGGCAGGGCGCACCCTCCCCGGCACCATCAACCACGAGCCAACGCTCTGGGTCGGGTAAGAGGAAGGCCGAGCACCCGGCGAAGCTCCTGGAGAGACCCCGGTCGAGCTCTAAGGCAGAGGAGGAGCGTGGCAGTGCCCCCTCCCTCAAGGATAAGGCGGTGAGCGCACCTAAGGTGGTGAAGGCCTTGATCCATTCGACCAAGCCCTCTATCGAAACGGTCGCGGCGGCCCTGGCCCAGCCTGTGGAGGCTGCACCAGTGGTGGCGGCCTCGGGGCCCAGAATCTCCCTGCCTCCTCGGAGGGAGTCTTCTTTCGTGCCCATCGATAGGACCCCCGTGAAACCCTCCGTGGGGAAGAAGGGGGGGCAGGGCGTCGGCGTAGATTCGGCCTCAACCTCAGAAGAGGAACTGATCGAGGTCTTAAGCCACGGCCTAGGCGTGGAACAAGACCAGCCCGTCGGAATGGGCCCCGACGCAGGTGACGACGACGACATCGTCGAGGATACCGACGGGGCCCCTGCTCGCCCGTCGGATTCCCCTCTGCCAGCGCCGCAAGACAACTCAGCGGCCATTTTGTTGGCTATACAGTCCTTATGCTCCGAGATAAGGACGAGACTACCGTTACCGACGGAGGAACCTCTCCCGTCGGGGGATCCAGAACCGGGACCTTCTGGTGTTCCCCCTACCAAGAAAAGAAGGATTCATCCACCGCCTCCTTTTCAACCGTCGCGCCCCGTCCAGCCCTCCTCCCCGTCCACCCGAGGGGATGATACGGGGACTGACACGGCAGCGACGGGTACGGACGACGAGGCATACGACGAGGATTTTCCGTCGTCGCCTCCCACCAGGGCTTCTCCGCCCGACGAGATTGGATCGTTCCACTCAATGATCGCCAGGGCATCCGAGCTTTTCCAACTCTGCCCTGAGGAGAAGAAAAAGGAAGGCTTCCTTTACCAACGGCGCGAGACCAAGAGGAAGACGGTCCTCGCAGTGCCTCTGTTGGACGACATTTGGGATGAGGGCCTTTCCCTCCTCAAGAACCCTTCTACGACGCCAGCGAAAAGAGACCGGTACGAGAAAAAGTACCGGGTCCCGGACTCGGCCCCCCTATGCCTCCGGGCGCAGCCTACCCCGGACTCCGTCGTCTCCGCGGCAGCCAGGAAGAAAGCGGGGGGGGGTGCGGCCTCCACGTCGACTTCCCCGCCGGACGGCGAGGGAAAGAAATTGGATGCCATGGGGCGCAGAGTCATCTCGTCGGCGGCGACGACGATTAAAGCGGCCAACGCCTTGGCTATCGTGGCCCGCTACGACAGGGAACTCTGGTACAAGATAGCTCCCCTGCTGGATTTTCTGCCGGACGACAAGAGGGCGGAGGCCCTTGAGATCCTGCAGGAAGGTGAGGTGGCCTCGGACCACGCCATCACCGTGGCGACGGACATCGCCGACACCGGGTTCCGCCAGATGGGCAACGGCGTTTGCCTTCGACGTCGCGGATGGCTCAAGGCTACGGACTTTCGGCAGGACGTCCAGACCAGGGTCCTGGACATGCCCTTCGACGGGAACAACCTGTTTGGGAAGACAGTGGACGATTCCCTTCAGGCCATCAAGGCGGATACTGAGACGGCCCGGGCCCTTGGAGTACTGCAGCAACGGCGGACGCCCTTTCGGAGCGGCGGAGGCAAGGGCGCCTCCAAAGGTTCCGGCAGCGGTTTCGCTTCCTACCGTCAAGCGGCCCGCTCGTCGTCGCAAGAGGCCTACAGAGGACGAGGCAAGTCTGGCGGACCCCGCCGTCGTCGCCAAGGAGGCCAAGGCGGCAAGGCCGCGTCCAAGCAGGATTGAACCGGCCGTGGGGTCGGGCCCCCACCGAAGCACCCCGGTGGGAGGCCGGCTGGCGGGCTTCGTCAGCGTGTGGGAGTCCATCTCCACCGACCGTTGGGTGCTGGATGCTCAGAAAGGGCGCCATCGAACTCGTCCCAAAGAGGCTTCGGGGCTCCGGAGTCTACTCGCGTTACTTCCTCGTGAAGAAGAAGACGGGAGGATGGCGCCCCATCCTGGACCTGCGACGCCTGAACAAGTTCATCAAGGCGCAGAAGTTCCGGATGGTCACCCTCCAGCACGTCCTGGGTCAGCTGGAGGAAGGAGACTTCCTATCGTCGTTGGATTTGGAGGATGCCTACTTCCACATTCCCATCCTAAAGGGGCACCGAAAATTCCTCAGATTCGTGGTCCAAGGGCGTCATTACCAGTTCAAAGCCCTTCCCTTCGGACTGCGGTCGGCACCCAGGGTTTTCACCAAGTGCCTCGCACCGGTGGCGGCGCAGCTGCGCCGCGAGGGGATTCACGTCTACCCCTACCTGGACGACCGGCTCATCCGCGCCAAGACGAGGGAGCTCGCCGTGGTCCACACGGCAAGGACCGTCCAACTCCTCACGGACCTGGGATTCTCCGTGAACTACGCCAAATCCCACCTGGTGCCCGCGCAAGTCGCACTGTTTCTGGGAGCGAGGCTCGACACAGTGTCCCTTCTGGCCTCCCCGTCGGAGGAGAGGACCAGGACCATCCTGGGCAAGGTGCAACGGATGTTGGTGGCCGACGCGGCCAAGGTGAGGTCCATCAAGTCCCTCCTCGGGAATATGTCTTCCTGCATCTACCTCATTCCCATGTGCAGGCTCCGGATGCGCCCGTTGCAAGAGTTCCTGGATGCGCGCTGGATCCAGACGACGGGCAGCTTCGAGGAAAGGATCAAGCTCGACGAGAGTTTCCGACGAGCGATACGGTGGTGGGGCACCCGCGCGCATCTGACGGCGGGCATGGACTTCCAGACCCCAGCCCACCAGGTGACTGTGACCACGGATGCCTCCCTAGAAGGGTGGGGAGCGCACACCGAAAATCTGCACGCAAGGGGACTCTGGCTCCCGACGGAGAAGTCCCTGCATATCAACGTCCTGGAGCTCCGTGCAGTGTTTTGGGCCCTCAGGTCCTTCCTTCCGTCCCTCAAGGGCAAGGTGGTGAGGATCTTCACCGACAACACCACCACCATGTTTTACATCAGGAAACAGGGCGGAACCAGGTCCCCAGCGCTGTCCAAGGAGGCGCAGGACCTGTGGCATTGGGCCGTCGCCCAAGGGATTCTTCTGGTGCCGTTTCATCTGGCAGGGAAAAAAAACACCATCGCCGACTCACTCAGCAGGGAGCTGCGCTCGTGCCACGAGTGGGAACTACGGCAGGATCTGGTGGATCGCCTCTTCCGACGGTGGGGCACACCCCAGATCGACCTGTTCGCGACGGCGACGAACACCAAGTGCCGGAGGTTCGCCAGCAGGTTTCCCCAGACGAGGAGCATGGGCGATGCTTTCTCGTTCCCCTGGGAGGGCCTGTTCCTCTACGCGTTCCCTCCCTTGCCTCTGCTAATCCGGCTCGTCAACCAGCTCAAGAGGTCACGGTGCAGGATGATCCTCGTCGCACCTGCGTGGCCGAGGCAGATATGGTTCCCGGACCTTCTGGACTTGTCGGCGTCCCCGCCAATCGAGCTGCCGGCGGACGCGGATCTACTCTCCAGGGAAGGAGGCGCCATCCTCCACCACGACCCGAAGTCGCTGAACTTGCAGGCCTGGCTCCTGCAGCGCTAGAGTTTGGAGGATACGACATACCGGCCGATTGCAGAGAGGTTCTTGCAAAGGCCAGGGCGTCCTCGACTCTTAAATGCTACGGACACAAATGGAAGAGGTTTTCTGTCTGGTGCCACGCACAGAAGATTAACCCTCTACGGATTACGGCTCCCCAAGTGCTGCCGTACCTGCTGACGCTGGCCAAAGCTGGTCTGGCACACGCGTCCATCAAGATTCATCTTGCTGCGATCTCCCGATACACCAGAACCACGGGCCGGACGTCCTTGTGGTCTCATCGTCTGGTGAAAGAGTTCATGAAGGGACTGTTCAGATCGTTCCCGCCGGTGAAGGCTCCGGCCCCGGCGTGGGAGCTCAACGTGGTGCTGACCAAACTTATGGGACCTCCGTTCGAGCCTCTGCACTCGGCCCCGTTGAAGTTTCTATCGTGGAAAACAGCTTTTCTCGTGGCCATCACCTCCGCACGACGAGTGGGAGAGATCCAGGCCCTTTCCTGCAAGGCCCCGTACTTGACTTTCCACGACACAAGGGTAGTGCTCAGGACGCACCCCTCCTTCATGCCCAAGGTACCGTCGGACTTTCATCTCAACGAACCCTTGGTGTTACCTGTGTTCTTCCCGTCGCCTTCGTCGCCGGCTGAGAGGACTTTGCACTCGCTGGATGTAGCTAGAGCGCTGAAGTTCTACGTGGACCGCACGAAAGGTTTTCGGAAGACGTCACAACTCTTTGTGAACTTTGGACCTGTCAATCAGGGGAAGGCTCTCTCGAAGGCTTCCATCTCCAGATGGCTCTCCGGCTGTATCATGTACTGTCACCGGTTGGCAAACCGACCGCTGCCTGGCCGTCCGAGAGCCCATTCCACCAGAGCGATCGCAGCTACCACGGCGTTCCTATCTGGTGTGCCCCTGCTGGACATATGCAGGGCTGCTACGTGGAGGTCGACGCACACCTTCACGAAATTCTACTGCGTCGACCGGGATTCCAGGGAGGAGTCCAGGGTCGGCCAAGCAGTGCTGCGCAACCTGTTCGCCTGAGGTGAGCCTGGTGAGGAGGTAAGATGCTTAATGTTGAGTTGATGTGATGCTTAATGTTGAGCCTTTGCCACCTCCCGTGGTTGTGCATGTGTGTACTGCTATGTATTCTTTATTCATGAGCATGTGAATCCATGCCAGACCCCATGCTGGAGAAGGAACAAGTTACTTACCTGTAACTGTTGTTCTCCAGCATGGGTCTGGCATGGATTCACATGCGAACCCTCCCGCCTACCCCTCTGCGGCTCTTCACTTGGTCATACTGCCACTTCACGTGCTTCCAAATCTGAAGATGGCTGCCAGAGGCGGTGCTTAGGTAGAGGGCAGTCATTGGCTGTGGTCAGTATGACGCAGAGACCAGTGATTGGTTATTACTACGAAAGACAGATCAGAAACGAAACTGATACTGGTTTTTTCTTTACCGAGGATTCCCAGCCTGACGACGGGGAATATTCATGAGCATGTGAATCCATGCCAGACCCATGCTGGAGAACAACAGTTACAGGTAAGTAACTTGTTCCTTCTCCAGCATGGGTCTGGCATGGATTCACATGCTCATGAATATTTCCCGTAGTCAGGCTGGGAATCCTCGGTATAGAAAAAATCAGTTTCGTTTCTGATCCGTCTTTCTTAGTAGTAACCAATCGCTGGTCTCTGGGTTACACTGCCCCCAGCCAATGACTGCCCTCTCCCTAAGCCCCGCCTCTGGCAGCCATCCTCAGATTTGGTAGCACGTAAAGTGGCAGTATGACCAAGTGAAGAGCCGCAGTGGGGTAGGCGGGAGGGTTCGCATGTGAATCGATGCCAGACCCATGCTGGAGAACAACAGTTACAGGTAAGTAACTTGTTCCTTCTCCAGCATGGGGTCTGGCATGGATTCACATAAGAATACATAGCAGTATACACATGCACAACCACGGGAGGTGGCAACACGCTCAACATTAAGCAATACAAAAAACTCAACATTAAGCATCTCTTACCTCCTCATCAGGCTCACCTTAAGCGAACAGGTTGCGCAGCACTGCTTGGCCGACCCTGGACTCCTCCCTGGAGTCCCGATCGACGCAGTAGAATCTCATGAAGGTGTGCGTCGACCTCCACGTCGCAGCCCTGCAGATGTCGAGCAGGGGCACACTAGATAGGAACGCCGTGGTAGCAGCGATCACTCTGGTCGAGTGGGCTCTCGGACGGCCGGGCAGCAGTCGGTTTGCCAACCGGTGACAGTGCATGATGCAGCCGGAGAGCCATCTGGAAATGGAAGCCTTCGAGAGAGCCTTCCCTTGATTCACAGGTCCAAAGTTTACAAACAGCTGTGATGTCTTCCGAAAACTCTTTGTGCGTTTCACGTAGAACTTCAGCGCTCTAGCTACGTCCAGCGAGTGCAGAGTCCTCTCAGCCGGCGACGAAGGCGACGGGAAGAAAACTGGCAACACCAAGGGTTCGTTGAGGTGGAAGTCCGAAGGCACCTTGGGCATGAAGGAGGGGTGCGTCCTCAGCACCACCCTCGTGTCGTGAAAAGTCAAGTATGGTGGCTTGCAAGATAGGGCCTGGATCTCTCCCACTCGTTGTGCGGAGGTGATGGCCACGAGAAATTCTGTCTTCCACGACAGAAACTTCAGCGGTGCCGAATGCATAGGCTCAAATGGGGACCCCATAAGCCTGGTCAGCACCAGGTTGAGCTCCCACGTCGGGGCAGGGGCCTTCACTGGCGGGAATGATCGGAACAATCCTTTCATAAATTCCTTCACCAGCCGATGAGACCACAGGGACGCCCGTCCTGTAGTTCTGGTGTATCGTGAGATGGCGGCCAGATGTATCTTGATGGAAGCGTGAGCTAGTCCAGCCTTGGCCAATGACAGTAGGTACGGCAATACTTGAGGGGCCGTAATCCGCAGAGGGGTAATCTTCTGTGCACGCCACCAGACAGAGAACCGCTTCCATTTATGTCTGTAGCACTTGAGAGTTGAGGACGCCCTGGCCTTTGCAAGAACCTCTCTGCAGTCGGCTGGGATGTCGTACCCTCCAAACTCTAGTGCTGCAGGAGCCAGGCCTGCAAGTTCAGCGACTCTGGGTTGTGATGAATAATGGCACATCCTTCTCTGGAGAGAAGATCAGCGTCCGACGGCAGCTTGACTGGTGTGGACGCTGACAAGTCCAGAAGGTCCGGGAACCAGATCTATCTCAGCCACGCTGGTGCGACGAGGATCATCCTGCACCGCGACCTTTTGAGCTGGTTGATGAGCCGGAGCAGCAACGGAGGGAACGCATAAAGAAATAGGCCGTCCCAGGGGAACGAGAAAGCATCGCCCATGCTCCTCGGCTGGAGAAACCTGCTGGCAGACCTCCGGCACTTGGAGTTCCTCGCCGTCGCGAAGAGATCGATCTGGGGTTCGCCCCATCGTCGGAAGAGTCGATCCACTTGATCCTGGCGTAGTTCCCACTCGTGGCACGAGCGCAGCTCTCTGCTGAGTGAGTTGGCGATGGTGTTTTTGATTCCTGCCAGATGAAAAGGCACCAGAAATATCCCTTGGGCGACGGCCCAATGCCACAGATCCTGGGCTTCCTTGGATAGGGTAGGGGATCTGGTTCCGCCCTGCTTCCAGATGTAGAACATCGTGGTGGTGTTGTCGGTGAAGATCCTCACCACCTTGCCCTTGAGGGACGGAAGAAAAGACCTGAGGGTCCAGAACACTGCGCGGAGCTCCAAGATGTTGATGTGGAGTGACTTCTCCTCCGGGAGCCAAAGGCCTCTCGCGTGAAGATCTCCGGAGTGCGCTCCCCAACCTTCCAGGGAGGCGTCCATCGTCACTGTCACCTGTTGAGCTGGGGTCTGAAAGTCTGTGCCCGCCGACAGATGAGAGCGGGTACCCCACCACCGGATCGCCTGACGGAACGTCTCGTTGAGTGGGATCCTGTCCTCGAAGCTGCCCGTCGACTGGACCCAGCGGGCATCGAGGAACTCTTGTAAGTGGCGCATCCGAAGTCTGCAAAGGCGCACCAGATAAATGCAGGAGGACATCATCCCGAGGAGGGACTTGATAGATCTTACCCTGGCCATGTCCGTGGCCAGCAGACGCTGCACCCTGCCCAGGATGGTCCTGTTCCTTTTCTTCTGACGGCAAGGCCTGCCGCGCCACTGTGTTGAGCTTGGCTCCCAGAAACAGGGCGACTTGTGACGGGACCAGGTAGAATTTTGGAAAGTTGATGGAGAACCCCAGGTCCGTGAGCAGCTGGACGGTCTTCGCAGTGTGCTCCACGGCGAGCTCCCTTGTATTTGCCTGGGTGCCGACTTCAATCCGAACGGGAGGGCCTTGAGCTGGTAGTGCCGCCCTTGGACCACGAACCTGAGGAACTGTCGGTTTCTTTTTAGAATGGGGATGTGGAAGTACGCATTCTCCAAGTCCAACGACGACTGGAAATCGCCCTCCTGCAGCTGTCCGAGCACGTGCTGCAGGGTGACCATCCGGAACTTCTGTGCCTTGATGTACTTGTTCAGTCGTCGCAGGTCCAGGATGGGACGCCATCCTCCTGTCTTCTTCTTAATGAGGAAGTACCTTGAGTAAACTCCGGAGCCCCGAAGCCTCTTTGGGACTAGCTCGATGGCACCTTTCTTGAGCATCGCCCTAACTTCCAACAGTAGTTGAGGGACGTGATTTTCCTTCCTGGCCACGGATGGAACGCGAGGGCACTTCTTCTGGAACTCGAGGGCGTGCCCTTGGTCCTGGGCATCCAGCACCCAACGGTTGGTGGAGATGGACTGCCACACGCTGACGAATCTCGTCAGCCGGCCTCCCACCGGGGTGCATCGGCGGGGGCCCGACCCCACGGTTAGTTCAATCTTGTTTGGAGGCCGCCTTACCTCCTTGACCTCCCTGTCGATGACGACAGGCACCACCTGACTTGCCGCGTCCCCTGTAGGCCTCCTGAGACGAAGATCTTGCCGCTTGGCGGTACGTCGAGGAGCCACTGCCGGATGCCTTGGAGGCACCTTGTCTGCCTCCGGTGCTCCGAAAGGACGGCCGTCATTGTTGGAGCACTCCCAGTGCCCGGGCAGTCTCCGTTTCTGTCTTGATAGCCTGAAGGGACTCATCAACCGCCTTTCCAAACAGGTTGTTCCCGTCGAAGGGCATGTCCAAAACTTTGGTTTGTACGTCCTGGCGGAAATCCGTCGCCTTGAGCCATCCTCGTCTCAGGCAAACGCCGTTGCCCACTGACGGAAACCGGTGTTGGCGATGTCCGTTGCCACCGTGATGGTGTGGTCCAAAGCAATCTCACCTTCCTGTAAGATTTCAAGGGCCTCAGCCCTGTTGGCGTCGGGAAGGAAGTCCAATAGAGGGGCAATTTTGAACCACAACTCCCTGTCGTAGCGGGCTACGATAGCCAGGGCGTTGGCCGCCTTGATAGTCGTCGCTGCGGATGAGATGAGACCCGTCGTCCCATCGTGTCCAGCTTCCTGCCCTCGCCGTCAGGCAGGGAAGTTGATGTCGAGGCCGATGCCCCCCCAGCTTTCTTTTTTGCCGCCATCGAGACGACCGAATCCGGGGTAGGTTGTGCCCGAAGGCACAAGGGGGCAACATCGGGGACCCGGTACTTCTTCTCGTACCAGTACCTCTTTGCAGGCGCCGTGGCAGGGTTCTTGAGGAGGGAGAGCCCCTCATCCCAGATGTCATCAAAAGCGGTACTGCGAGGACCGTCTTCCTTTTAGCCTTGCGCCGTTGGTAAAGGAACCCTTCCTTTTTCTTCTCTTCGGGGCAGAGCTGGAAGCGCTTGGATGCCCTGGAAATCATGGCATGGAAGGATCCAATCTCGTCGGGCGGGGACGCCCGAGCAGGGGGCAATGGAGGACACGTCCCGTCGTCACCTCCGTTGTCATCTGTACCTGTCGTAGCCGTGTCCGTGCCTGTAACATCCCCGTGGGTAGTTGACCGGGGGGAAGGCAGAGTGGGCCGCAGAGGTGGGAGAGGTGGCAGAGGATGCGTCGTCCTCTTCTTATGCGGTGGACTTTCCGAAGGTCCCGGCTCCGGTTCCCCCTGTCGGGTCTGGCTCAGGTACCTCCGTCGGGGGGAGGGGTTAACCTTGTCCTTATCTCTGAGCATAAGGACTGAATCGCTGACAAAATGGCCGCCGAAGTGTCCTGCGGCACCGGAAACAACGGGCGCGAGGGCTCTTGAGGAACCTCGTCGGCGACACCGTCGCTCTCGTCGTCACCCTCGTCAGGATCCCTCGCAGTGGGCTGGGCCTCCTCCACGACTTCGATGAGCTCTTCTTCAGAAGTCGTGTCCGTATCCACGATTGCCACCTGCCCCTCCCCCTCCTTTTCCAATGCGGACTTCGTGGGTGTCTTCTCGATGGGCCTGAAAGACGACTCCCTCCGCAGTGACAGGGAGACTCTGGATCCTGAGGTCGCCTCCACTGGCGTAGCCTCCACAGGCTGAGCCAGGGCCACTGCGACATCCTCAATCGAGGTCTTAGCAGGGTGAATTAAGGCCATCATCACCTTCTGCACGCCTGGGGCCTTCACCTTGCGGGGGAGGGTCCGAGCCTCGCTCCCCCTCTGCCGGAATCTTCGAGATCGACTGGGGCCTCTCCAGAAGCTTCGCCGGGTTCTCGGACTTCCTCTTACCCGAGCCAGAGGGTTGGCTTGTGGTTGATGGTGCCGGGGAGGATGCGCCCTGCCTGCCAGCCAAGGAGCCTGACCGTTCGGAGCTCCCGGTGCCCGCGGACTTGTGGTGCTTGGCCTTTTGTTGGGCCCCCATCTCCGGGGCGCACTCACAGGACTTTGAAGACCGCTCGGACTTCTTCTTCTCGCCTCCGGCTCTTACCTTCCAGCCAGTTGGCGAGAAGGAGGTGGCAATCCTTCATGGTCCGCTCCATGTTCCCACAAAACGCACAGTCCTTCTCCACTTGCGTCTTGTCCTCATGGAGACAGTATAGGCATAACGAATGCTCGTCCTCCTTGAACACATTCTGAAGCTGGCATCCAGGGCAGGTCCTGAACAGCTTCCCGGGCGTCGAGCTTCCTTTCTCCTGGGCCATGTCCGGGGTAGGCCTCGGAACTTCTGGAATCCTCCAAAAGCGTAACTCGACGAAATCTTCACCCTTGAGGAGCCTAGAAAACTCCGAAACGGGTCCCCGTTGATCGGATGTAGAAACGGTGGAGCTTGAGGCTCTATTTAACCGAAAAATGAGAAAAATCTCCTGACAAAGCGCGAACACGCAGCAAAAGCTCGAGAGCTACAGCACGAGGACTCCCAACATTTGAACGTGCGGTAAAAATCTGAGGATGGCTGCCAGAGGCGGGGCTTAGGGAGCGGGCAGTCATTGGCTGGGGGCAGTATGACCCAGAGACCAGTGATTGGTTACTACTAAGAAAGACAGATCAGAAACAAAACTGATATTGATTTTTTTCTATACCGAGGATTCCCGGCCTGACGACGGGGAATATTCATGAGCATGTGAATCCATGCCAGACCCCATGCTGGAGAAAGAAATGCTTCCTGGTTCAATGGCATGCTCCTTTGTGCTTCCCGGCCATAAAATGCTGTTATGAATTATTGTGCATTCACAAAATGGATTCTTAGTGTAGAACCTAGTACCCCCTGATCAGTGAATGATATTGTCATGTTTAACTTACACAACAAATCTCTACCCAATAGATGAACTGGTGTTTCGCGAGAATACAATAAAGGGAAAGGACAGGTCAGGTTCTCCAATACTGATAGGCACAGAGTGTCAAAAACTTTACCCCTGGCATGGGAACACAGGGCCTCTGGCCCTCGCCCCAGTATTCCTGCAAGGGCCCAATCATGCCCCTCTCGGCTGCCCTGGAGCCAATCCTCGGACCAACATGGCTGCCCCCATAAGGATCGACATGGAACTGCATCATGCAGTCTAGCATCCAGGGCGTGGTCCGCCTGGAGGCACCTGGGATACCTCCTGGCTGTTTAAGCCACGCCCAAGCTGAGGCAAGCGCTTCACGTTGTTCTGCACTTGCAGCGTGACGTTCACCACGACCTGCTCGCAGCATCCTTGGCCTGCATCGTCTGGAAGAAGAACACCACCGTTATTCCTCCTTATCTGTTCTCCATGCAGCTCCTGCTCACTCCGGAATCTTCTCTAGACCTAGTCTTCCTCACGAGCAACATCCTAGAGAGGAGAGACCAGAAGGGAATAATTAGTAAGCGTTCGTCTTCCGACATCATCCTCTCCAGACTCCGCTACTTACCGAAGTTCGACTGCCTCCCGGACATCCTCCATTCTACATTCCGCTTCCATCTGGCTGCATACCTTCCAGGACTTCTCGGTGACCTGTAAGGAAGGACAGCACAGGTTAGCCTTATTCAAAGACGCTCACAGCGCCGTTCTTTGCACATTCTCTTACCTTCTCGAGCACTGCCCTCTCCATCAGCTCGACGTCTCCATCACCCTTCTGCATCAACGAGAGAAGGAGAAGGTTAACAGGGCAATAACAATTGCAGACACTCCTTCTTCAAAAACTCAAAACTTGCCGGCTGCGACTCCCCTCTTGCGGTATGGACTCCCTGGCCCACGCCAGTGAAGTAACTCGGCGAGAGGTGCCCAACCACGACACGCCCCTGCACAGAACGGCAGGACGGAGAGCGCACCTTAACGAAATACAAGGTGAGAGGGGCTCCGAGGGGGTCGCAAGGGAAACACTTGGGAGGCGAGCCCCGGAGGAGGTGATTGTAGCTAAAACCAAACTCCTGTCTTCCAGGATAAGCCCACGGCAGTGCGAGTCCCTGGGGGAGGTGAACCAGCTCCAGAAGCGCTCCAGACCAGTCGGGTGGCATCCTGTGGATACAAGGTGAGCGTTACTCAGAGTCTGCAGAAGAAACCGTAGTTGTCACCCCAGAGAATCCTTGTGCATTCATAGCAATGCCTGACATTGGTAATTTCCCTTCTCCAGCACAGGATCGAGTCACCAAGGTATCCACTAGGAAGGAGAATGTTTTATCACCTATGATTACCCTGACTCTCGGCTCTTAGTCCCTCTTGTGGGTCTGGTGTAACTGATTGGATGGAAAACATCAAGTCTTTCTGTGGCCTGTGCTTTTCAAGGCTTTTACAGGCTAGTCCTGTACCAATAAAAAGGTTCCCTCCCACTACTGTCACACCCCCTGTCCTTGGTGTGGGTGCTTGTGGTAATATGTTTGCGTTCCATGGTGTCACTGCATTCTGTTGTGCTAGTGCCTTTGTCTGCATTGGTGTTTACTGTATCTGCATTGGAGCCTGCTGGGTTTGCATCGGTGCTTGTTGTGTTTGGGGTGGTATCCCTTGCTGCATTGGCTCTGGTGCTTGTGTCTGATCCTGCGTTTGATATTGGGCATAATATTCAGGTGACTCTGCTATATGATGGGGTGTGCTGCCGTCTTGGATCAGCTGCTTGCCAATTCTTTTGCATCCCTCCCCTGCTTCTGCATTGGCGTGAAATGTGCCCCATCGTCCTGCATGTCGAACATTGCTGTGTTTGTCCCCCAAATCTAGGTTGTCCCCCCTTAAAGCCTCCTCCTGGTAGAGCTTGAAATCCAATCCCTCTGCCCCTGGGTGTGAACTCTTGTCCTCATGGGAAATAATTATACTCTTCCCCTCCCTGCAAAGTTTCCATTTGCTGCTGGCTGTACGTGCTGTGCCCCTTGTACATTAAAACCTTCCTCTTCACTTATCAGTACTGCGCATCCACTGAGAATTTGTAGACTTTTTCAGAACTAATCTTGTTTCCTCGATCTTCTTGTCCTCCCATTTCTTTCTGTCTTTCTTTTGCTTTATCCAGCAATGGTGAACAATTGTCAGTTGAATCTCCACCCACGGCTTCGCTACCAGTCCCACAATCTTTTTAAATGGTCTTTGCACTTCCTCTGGAAATCCCTGACATAAAATGTGATAGAATATAGTCCTGTTTTTCCTCCATGGTTCTCTAGTTTCCAACATCCCCTTCTCTTAAATATCCTGAATATACTCCATTGGATCTTTGTCCACTCTAATTTTACGAGTCATAATGGCGCTCATGTCTGACTAGTTTGGCTACTGAACCCTAAGTACTCTCCATACATTAGCTCGACAGTTATTATAAGGTGCTGTGTCATGGTCGGTATTGTCTGCTGTCACACTAGGATCGCCTGCCTCCTTCCAAATGTCATCTGATTTCTCTCCCAATATAGCACCACACAGGCTTATGTCACCTACTGCTAAGGTCATCCCATCTGTCATTATCTCAAATCCATAGATCCATTTACCCACCCCCGATGTCAATGATGGCAATTTACAAATCAAATTATTTTTGTCTATTTGTGGCCATGGAATATATTGCAGTAGCCCCCGCCCTTTCTCTAATAAGGGGATTTGTGTGAACCCAGCGCCCTGTCCGAGTGCAGCCGCACCCTTTGTCTAGGGCACTGCATCTGTCATACTAATTGTCTTCCGTCCTGGTAAATCCCCCCCCCCCCCGTCTGTTTACATACAGCATTTTTCTCTTCTAAACTATTTGATCGCCCCCTTCTGGCATCTGGGATATTCAACAGGCTCTGGCCTTCTCCCTGGTTCTTCCAAATCTAACTGTGCAATCTACTTCCCTATCCCCATGCCTGTAGAAGGGGTATGTGCGGCCTCATCCTCGGCTTTCCGCTCTCTCTATCTTCGAACATAGTATTGTCACTTTTAGCCCCTTCATCATCTTCTCTGTCTACAAAGTCTCCCAAGGGGACTCGTCCTATACGTTCCACTCATCACTTCCTCCAATACATTCCTTCCTCCATCTTGCAGAGACCCTCTCCTACTCCTAATCATGCTGCTGATACCATCCCTCGTACCCCTATACAGGTTACCAATCCACCTTCGTATGGCCCCTTCATCTGGAAGAGTTTCCTTCGTAAGAATCTCATCTACTCCCTTGCAGCGTCTTTCTAAGCCCCTTTCTCTTTCTCTCTGTTCCTGTCTCCGGTCTCACATTGTCTGGGAGGGTACATCCCCTAATGTCAATGTCTTCCCTTCGTATTTACCTGCTTCTTTCCATGTGTCGTTGCCTCTCTCTGTCCCACTCTTCTTCCTTTTGCCTTTCTGCATTTCTTTTTCTCCCTTTCTATTTATTGTTATCGTCTTTTCTCCCTATCTGACACTCGCTGCTTCTTCATTCCTTCTTTCTTTCTCTCCTCTCTTTTACGCTCTATCCTCCTGTTCTCATTCACCCTTTTTTACCTCCCTTTCACACACTTCCCCCAACTACACTTCTCTTGCACCAAATACTTTTGTTTCTCCCTTTAAGACCACGCCTCCTGTGTAATGCAATGTTTCGGAGCAGCAACACAAACGCCACTTGCTCCGAAACAGCCCTACCTCGCTTTTCCCCTTCAAAAGTGCCCACACCGGACCACACTCCACGGTCCACACCACAGCTTCACATCAACTGCAGTATACAAACAAAATTCACCTTTCACAAGACCTAAGCTGCCTTGCAACATGAGGCTGGGGCCAGAAACTACTACACAAAGAAATACATGACGGCCGCCTTAACTCCTGGTGAGGTTATTTATTACCCCGTAACGAGGTGTAAAACATGATCTTTCCTGACCCTTGTCAGAAGATATCTCTTCATCTCATCACAATCCCCCAATATACAAAACAATTACCGCCCCTCATTTTTCCAGGCCTTTAATCTGACTTACATCTGTAGATCCGCTTGATGGTCTTTAGTATCAAGTCTCCCTCAACTGCCAGCTGCGTCCGCCCTAATGGGTGTCCTGCAGGGCCGGACAGGATTTTTCTGCAAGGGGGCTCCTGTCAACCTCTCTCTGTCATGCGTAATACTCCGCTCTCCACAAGTTACCTCCGTAGTCTTTGGGCCATGGCAGGGAACACTTGACAATCCAAGGATTCTAGCGAACCATCACCTCTGCTACCATCTGTTAAAATGGCCTGGAAAGTACCAAAATTACACAGAGGTTCTGGAGCCAGATTAAACCAGACTCAATGACGGAAATAGACAAGTGCAAGGGAACCCAGCTTTATTAACATCCAAATAAAGCAGGCAGAGCATATAATGTCATTGCTCTCAGTGTGCTTATAAAAAAAAAACAATCTTTATCCTACGACTGTGTGATGAACAATGTCATAACATATCAGTTTTCAAAACCTATTGGTTAAGAGGATTAACTACATATACATTCTATCAGGGTTAAACCTCTGATTGGGTAACAGCAATCTGATGGCTCCTCCTGAGACCACTTATAAATTGATAATAGTTAAAAGACATCATCTCTACAATAGGTTATTGGCTGGCCTAATACGTACTGGGTGGCCTAACATTGAGGGTTTTTATTGGTTGGCTTTCTACTGAACAACCTTGGGCAACTGCCAGGTTGTCAAGATATGAGTCAGACAGGAGTAGTGGGAGAGAGGTCCATGGACTGCTTCCCTTTCAATTAAAGGAAATACCATCCCTTATTCTTAGGCCATGAGCCAGAGTAATTTCTTCTTATTCAACCTTGTGTGGTGCCTCGTGTCTGGTAATATGCGTGAGGAGTAAGGCTGGTGTCTTATCTGTGTCCGCTACTAATTAATGGGCAGTGTTCTTCAATTATGGGTCACGTGTCGTGAGCCTGCGTTTGAATTATTTCATCTCGCATTTATTGGGATTTTAGCTAATATTGGTGCAAATGTTATGGCTCCCTTTAACACTGGGGACACTCTTAAGCTATTCCCGATTGTCTTTGTTAACCAGGTGCACAACAATTGTAAGCCCAAAGACTGCTTGTTTGCTTAAAAAAATGTAATTAACTGGGGAGTATCCTTCTTGCGTACTGGAAATTGCTATCTCGTGCTTTCACTGGAACGTTTGGACCCTCGCTAATTTCTCAGTAACCTTGGCTCTGGTTGCTAGCTTCTGTCTAAACTCTGCACGGATCTGTATTTCTGTAATTTCAGCATTTTTAAATCTCATGAAGTCTTAAGGTATTTCATTTAGTTAGAAGAGTGCTGCAGCTTCCAATTTGGAGAAGATGGCTGCCCATTACTCTTGCGTTTCTGTGTCAGTGAGCTATATTCACGTATCATTCATGTTGCATTAAGCTTATATGTTGCTTATGTAAGTATTCATCATGTCTTTATGGATGCCATGTTTATATTCTTCATGTATAAATGCATATATTACCTGGTGTTTGCGTTCTTCATGTTGAGTGCATAGTTGCTTTGTATCTAATGCATGCACATGTACTGTTGCAACGTTAGTTTGGTTTTACTCGTGCCATCTTTAGCTTATATTGTATTCATCTCCTGTTTTACCTGCCTGGGATAAGGGCTGTATGGTTGCCTTAGTGAGTTATGCTTCCCACCTGGGTGATAGTGGGCCGGGGGAGGGGCAGTAGCTATGGATGATGTATTCATCTGCCTCTCAAAAACTTCCTGTTCAAATTCTTTCTGTCATCTGTGAATGATGCCCATTTCTGTCTTAAGACATACCAGAATGGGAAGGGGTCTATTTTGTTCTGCTATGGAAACAGTATACGTTTACTGTAGAGAATCATATAGATTGGTGTGCAACTAGTGGAATGTGACTATTAGGAAGACAAGTGAGAAATATGTTTATACAAGTGTACAGCTAGGGAAGTGTGCAAACATTCCATTGTTGCTAGCCACACAATTCTGCCACAGCCAAAAGGCGTCTAGCCAGGTTAACAGAAAACAATGGAAGCCCTCGGGGGACTACCGGCACAGGAGTTTGATCCCGAAGGGAGCCAGAAGCTGTGTCTAAGCCATCGCACTGTAGCACTCCTGAAACTCCACCCACTTCATTTCAAAAACTCCTCAACCTCCCTGCAAGTGCTGAAGCCCGTGGGGGACTAAGGGCGCAGGAGCTTGATCCCGAAGGGAGTTCGAGGCCCAAGAGCAGTGCACACCTAATAGATACCAGTGATCTAGAGACCTGAAGTTCTATTGATTGGAGCAGAACTGGTGGTAGGCCATACACCACGCCTATAGAAGGAAACTATCCGCTCTCAATTCCTCCCCCTGCTTCCTGTCTGACATTTCACTCACTAATAACGTGAGGCATTCTTATCTGTCTCCATGTTCTGTGATTAAGGGGGAAAAAACCTCTGAAAATGCTCGACTTCTGCATTTTGCAGGGGGTGGGGGGAAAGTCCTAGCCACTGCCACCGCCTCCAGTCTACTCGTTGGAAATATTAATAAACGGAGAGGCAGTGGGGCAAAACGGGTCTAAGGAGGAGGGGAGCCTCCGGCTAGGTGCGCTCCTTGAGCTGTTGGGTGTGCCTCCTTAGCCCACTCTGTTATAGTGGGATGTTCAGTTAACAGTCCCGGCGGGCACTATTATAAATGGTGGTATCTGGAACCTGTGATCTTGGGCATTGGGAATCCAGGAATCTTTGATTGCCATCTAGTGGTACGATTGGTGCGGTCGCAAGGAGTGAGAGCCCTGGGATCAACTGCGCCACAAGTGCTGCTGCTGTTACACCACCTTGGAAACTTTACATGCATTTGAAAGGACTACCCCTGCGATTCACTGCATGTGTAATTTGAAAAATGAACTTTAACAAACTAATAGGTGATTTAAACCTATAATCCCTGTGTTTCATTTCTAGCGAGTGGTTTCATTACATCTTGAGAACATAGCATCATATCATTATCATCCAAGGTATTTTAACAATGTTTAATTCTTAAAAAATTGTATTATATTGATGTGTGTAACAAGGGACATAGTGCAATATTGAAATAAGAGGTGTGTGCAACAAGGGACATAGGGCCTCATTAAGAGTTAGGCGGCCGCGGAATGAACAGTGCTGGTAAGGGACCGGGCACTGTTCATTCCGGGCCGCCCGATTACGTGGTCTGCAGCCGGTCCCGCTCTGGAATGCCTGGTCAGACCAGGCGTCCTTAGCGTGACCCACTAGCAGACCAGGATGCTAACAACGGGCCCGTCATTAACAGGCCCATTGTTAGCATCCTCCCCATTCCTATTGAGCCCTATGGGGGCTCAAATGGGAATGGGGATGTACGGGGTCCGGGTCCTGCGAAAGGGATTTACCGGCCCCTCCAAGGTTGGAATGGCCTAGTAAGTCCCCTTTTGCGGGACCCGGACCTGGTACCCAGTATGGGGGTAGCCATGCCGCTAAAAGTGGCATGGCTACCTCCATACTCGTAATGAGGCCCATAGTGCATTATCCCCACAGGAGGCCCATCTTTATATTTAATTTGAGATGTGTGTAAAAGGGACAGTGTGTAATACTATTGTGAGAGGTGTGTGCAATAAGGGACATTGTGCAATATTGTCATAAGAGTAATAGTCCTACATTAATTAGGTAAAATGTCAAAGCGTGAAGCAGCGCAATCGCTCAAGAGGGTAATCAAATTATTCAAACCAATAAGGGATGTAAATGCACTTATCACCAGGAACAGACCACAGGCCTCATGACTTGGGGTTACACAGAATATACTTAGAATAGCTCTAGCACAGATCACCAGTGGATGCGAACAGCAGCCGCGTACCCCCATCCACAACCTCACAATGCACTTATAGAAATAAAATATTTGTTGCATGATATATAAGGTACACATACTAAAAAGGTAGATGGGGTAGTTGGCCGAAGGGTGGCAGACGCACCAAATTGTGTATCAGAAATGGATGATCTTGAAATTCTTCCAAAAAGTGTAGCCTTGGTCCTGAAACCGACCCCTCATATACACATTTAGAGACACCTTGAAAAGCAGAAGGACCCCTTGGGTCCCTATAAGATAGAGCAATTTGAAGGAAGGGAGGGAGGGAAAAATGTCATTGTGATATTGATTGATGGAGACCCAGAGGTCCTGGTCATAGAACTACATACAAATGTTGTGGACTTATTAACCCTGGGTAGTCCAATTAATGAAGTTGATGGTGGTAACATCCAGAACCCACAACAAGAGATGGCAGGGGGTGGGGTTCAAAAATCACCCATAGAGGAGGATGATGGAAAAACAGAAACTACGATCCCAATATCAAATAGGTACCAGGTACTGGGAGATGAACAGCACCATGATGCCAAGGAGAATGGCGTTACTCTAGGAACCACCAGAGGAGTAATAAAAACACTGCAAGGCCCAAATAGTTTGAAGGGTGTTAGTACATCTAGTAGTATAGGTACGCAAATGGATGGTTCCAACAAGCTAAATATACCCCAGCTGGAAACAGGTGGTTATACATTGGAATTGGTGCAGACATACAAATGTAAAAAATAATGGGTGGATTGCTTGAAAAGGTAATTAAGGAATAATTTGATTCCTTTGCTATCGATTTGGCTTGCATTAAGGAAAGATTGTTGGGGCAATCGCTAAGTATGGATCGTTGTGGACCCTCAGGTGATGGGATTCCAAGTTATCGAAGGACCAAGAAAAATACCAAAGCTAGCCCTGCTAAATCTGGTCCATTGGCAAATGGACCAACCCTCTGCCCAGATTAATGGAGGAGACGTCGTGGTGAATCAGGTGGGTAGGAGACACATAAAGGACTCTAAAGCCCCCCCATCCTCAGACTGAAAACATGCATGGATCCGGCTAGGTGGACCATTGGGTATCCAAGAATGCAGAACTGCCCCTCAGTCCACCAGCGGGAAACATGCAGATGCACAGTCAAAGTACACATAAATCAATGCTGCCATGCATGAGTGCTCCCAACCTGAGCCCCTTGGGGAATGTGTGGACGGGGGAGGGTTGTTGAGTGATTTCAATAGGGGCCATAGTAAATACCAAAAAGACCCAATTTCTGGAGGCGGGGGGGGGGGGGGTTAGGGTTGATTGATCCATGTGTTTCACTCCTTAAAGTTGAGGAGCCCACAAAAGGGTCCTACGAAACACAGGAGTCACTGACCAACAAATGTATTCATTATTTCAGGCACGTAAGAGGTTGCATGGCCATCATTCAAAATGATATACTTAAATATGTAAGATATAACATGCATGACCAAAGCGAGGATAAGACTGGGGTATTCTTAAACTATTGGTTAAGGGAGGGCTTACTGTCCCTAGAATTACGTGCATACGCGCCAATGGGGTCAAAAATCACAATTAGGCCAACTGTCTACATGAAAACCATGGATTTCCAAAATGTCAACCATACACTGTAGGGATTTTGAACAGTAGGAAGGGGACCAAATTGACAAGAATCCGGTAGTAGGTGGGATGAAAGCGACTTAGAGGATCTAGATTGACAGAATACTGTACCCAAATTGAGGCAATGGCCAGGGGAGAGAGAAGTTAAAATCATCTCTTAGAATATATCAGGCCTTAGAAAACTCCTGGCAGAACCCAAATGGTACAGCTTCATTTGGGGACGTGATATAGCATGGTTCCAGGAAACATGGGAAATTGGTTCGATCTCATTCAAGGGATACGAGATATCCGAGGTCCCGGCAACCAAGGGGGCCAGATGAAGGCAATTCGGTGGGCTGGCTATATTCATAAGTACTCTTCTTGACTGGCATTTCTCAGTTATTCTGGCTTCCCTGATGTTCAGTACTCAAGGCTTAAGCCACTTGTTAAAAAAGGAGATCGTTTCAGTACCATCTACAATCGGGTTACAAAAAAGGGAATTAACCACGACATTGAAATAGCAAGGAAAATGTGTGATATTAATGAAACGCAGAGGGGTTTGGGCCCACAATCCATACTTGTTGGAGATCTGAACCTGCAAATCGAGTCCCTGCCTGATATGGAGGGCCTAGGGGATTACTTAGATGAGGTGTGGGACATTCCCCCATCGGACTCTAACATTCAAAGCAGGGTCCATGCACAGGCTCTTGGTTGTGCAGCCTCATTATTTGGCATGGGGCTGAGGGCCTTCAATAGGCAGCTTGAAAAAGATCAGCCGGAAAAAAACATATCAAGGGGTTAATAATATTACCCACATAGATTATATTTTCCTATCCCGGAAAATGTGGACCCATATGAAGGACTTTGGGGTTCTGGAATAAGACGGGAGTTATCATAAATCCCTGTCACTAATACTGATTGATTTAGGTAAACAAATGATTGACTATCAAAGCAATTGTAGTAATGCCGTTCAAGTTCAGGGACAATCCAAACAAAGGATCAAAGGGCTTGATCTCAATCTGTAATGCCTGAGACCAGAAATGTATGAGTCAATTCTGCCTGACCTAGAGCGGTTTTCAATAATGGAATTGGGAGATACAAACTTCTATATTGTATATGATAATCTGATTCAGACCATACACCAGAATCTGTAAAACCATAAGTAAAAGGGCCATCAAACATAACATCTGGTATGATGGGGACTGTAAGACAGCTAAATTAGATATCCTGATATGCTTAAAGATAGGAACAAGTGTTGATAGGACTGAATTGAGGTCCCTAAGAGCATGCTACAGACGACTAATTAAGACTAAAAAAGATGAGCATGTTCAGCATGAATGGGATAAATTACAGGAAGCATCAGATTTGGGGGAAGGTAGCATTCATTAAATGGCTGTTAATATTAGTACAAGTACCTGGAGGAAACATTGGAAAAAAGGGGAAAGGCACCAGGGTCAGACTTAATACCTATTGATCTGTCCAAGGATGAACCAACCATCTGGGCACCAGTGTTATGGCAATTATTTAATGCTGTTCTTAGATGTAATAAGGTCCCCTCTTCTTGGCAAAATGCAACTATAACCCCCATCTATAACAAAGGAGGGAGAGAGGACCCTGGAACCTTTAGGCCAATCTCGCTATTGTATGGTGTAGGGAAGGTATTTACCAGAATCGTATACAAGCATTTGCCGGCATGGGTGCTACAGGAAGGGTTGATTGATCCCCCTCCAAGCAGGATTTAGGCCCAAAACAAGCACAATGGACAAGGATTTCTGACCACATCTGGTCATGCAGAAATACACAGTTCTGAGAAACATTACCTGTTTTTGGTGTTCTTTGATCTCAGGACCACTTTTGACTGTGTGTCAAGGGGGAAGCCATGGTCCATTTTGGCCAAAAGGGGAGTACCAGCCAACTTATTGAGAATCATAGTACAATTGTTTTTCCGAAAATAGAGCCTCAGTGCGATGGGGGTTGGGAGAAGAACTAACAGAACCATTCATGGTGACTAGAGGGGTTTGGCAGGGATGCGTCCTTGCTCCACTGTTGTTTGTGCTGTATATTAACAAAGTAATTCAATATGTTAGATCAAAGTGTTTGGACCAGCCGAAACTCAGACAAGAATCAATTCCAATACTATTTGCAGATGATGCAGTACTTTTATCAACATCTGCAAAGGGGATCGCAACTACACTAAAGCATTTGTTGAGAAGTGTGCAGTGCTCCACTTTGAAACGAACACTGGGAAAACAAAATAGTTTTCCGACCAAAGTTAAAAAAAAAGGATCAAATTAAAATTCAATATTAATGTAACTGCCGTCGAACAAGTCCAATTTTACGATTATCTGGGGGTCAGATTTAATGACCAATGTAATTGCACCTTGCAGATATTAAAATGAAGAGCAACACTGGAAAAATACAGGGGGCAATATGGAGATTTTTTTCTGGCCCACAACCAGGGTGCAAGTTCGCCAGCACTTACTACGTATACAGCTCAGGCCAAATCAGCCGCCTTGTACGGGCCAGAGATATGGGGATAATCAAATGTTTACAAGCTGGGCTGAAAGACGCTTCCACAACCAGATTCTTGGACTGTCAGCAGCATGTCCGGCCAATCCTGTCTATCTAGAATTGGGTCTTAGAGTGATCAACAGTGATGCCTCCTTTAGGCCTGTTGCCTATTGGTGTAGACTGTGGAAGACTCCGGAACTCGCCATGTACCGAGAAGCACTGCAATACACGTTGGAGACTGAGGGAGGAAGATCATTGCCTTGTGTCCAACATGTGAAAACATTCTTGCTAGAATTGAAAATGGATGAACTATGGAATAATCCCATGGACATCACCATAAGTGATGTGGAAAAAGCAAAGAGAATCTTACAGGAGGGTGTTGAGACTGGAATGGTTAGTGTGCACAGTGGGTTGTCCACAGGAGTTACTTATATGGCCAGCAAGCCAGTGTTGGGGTTTAAAAGGCACCTAGATTTGGTTAACCCCCCACTTGCACACACCCTCTATTTGAAATGTAGGCTAGGTCAATTGAACCTGGCATACCGCACCAGATTGTGGGATAGAACAGGAGATGACACATGCCTGATATGTGGACTAGCAAGGTAATCCAAAGTAAATGTTCTATTCTTTTGCTCGGGCTATCGTGGGGCTAGGAATAAATATTTGAAGACAATTTGTAATACACATGCAATACGCTGCACAAGTGAAGGAATTTTGCTGTTTAGGTCCTGCAATGACATAAATGTAATATTCTTTGCAGCAAGTTATATCCATCAGGCTTGGCAAATAAGAGCTAAAGCATTAAAAACCGGAGGTGTCGGGACCCGAATTTAAACTATTGGAATGAATTGGAATCCCAATCAGTACAACTCTGCCCTGACCTTTGAATATTAACTTGTAACTATTGTCTTATATCTAAATATGCACTTTATGATCGCCCAAAACCATAAATGCACTGTTGCTAAATTCTGCACATTTATGACATCAGCTTCCAAAATCTGTTATACTTTTGCAGAATGTTATAGCTATTAGGTTTGGTGAAAGAAAAACTGAAGCTATTCGAAGCTGAAGGTGAAAATATTTACCTATTGGAAACAATTACACATGGATGGTTTCATTTTCATGATTCCTAGCTCCCGTGCACATACCACATTGGACGTCCACACACTGGCGGTATGTACCATACCCTACGTCATTTGAGAGGATCCCTCTGTGGCATCATATCTCATAAATCATATACTGTGTTCACATTGGCATTGACACGCGTCTCACATTGGCATAACACCCACGTTCCAACTACACGACAGGCTTGCGTCACGAACATCAAGTGACACGCATCTCAAGCCTCGTTTCCAGGTGCCCCTCCCCTTGCCCCATACACCCGGCATCGGCAGCAGAAGCGACACATAACCTTCCCATTGGTACGCGCAACAAAGGATTTTACGAAGCAATTTAGGTAAGCATGGCGACCTAGCACACAGCATTTTTCGTAATCCGCTCAACTTTTCTGCATTCTGAAAACAGGCGCACCTAGTCTATGTCCATTTCTCTTTACAATCTGCAGTGTGTTTCGAATTGCTGTTTACCTGTATGACCCGTGCAGCAGAATGAGGCATAACAAGTCAGTTACTGTCCATGCTTTCCTCGATTTTCCCCGTGATCCAAACTATACAGTTGTAATCAATTTGAATTGCATGCTAAGCCCCATTTGTACACTGAGCTACACCTATACCTGGGTTGTTTTGTTTGCATGCTTGCATATGGGGCATAGTACCCCTGTGTTTGTTAATCACTTTGGCTTGGTATATGTACACTACACAAGAGTTTAGCCACACGTGTGTATGTACATATATGTTCCTTGTGAACATCCCCTAACATAAAGTAATTAGCGTTACCTAAAGTTCTGTCATGGAAATAGGTACCTAGGTTTACCCAAACCATATTTGGTCTACATCTAGGTGACTATGCAAACAGCTGAACACTGTCAGCACCTGTAGTGGGACTGAAGCTCCACAGTCACACACTAGGACCACCATAACGAGAGAAGACACCACTGTCTAGGGTAAGATTTCACCCATTAAGGCATACTAGGGACATACTTTTGTATCCCTACTCTAACGCATGTATGTGCCTTTTCTCTCCTCCCTCCGTTCCTCCCTTACCGTCCCCACCCCGCTCTGTACCTCTTACAGGCAGGTCCTTTTGAATTAAAAGCTAGATTCAGCCTTTTTCTTCAACAACAACAGCGCTACTCATTAGCTGTCTCAGCCCTGATGAAAGTGGTCCTCACCACTGACACCGGTTGGCTCTTCACAACACTGTACCTGTGCAGCCAAACGGAATGAAATATGCCAGATTACAGTTTGATCTTTCCATAAAACAAGGACTGATCAAGGATCTTCACTGTGTATCCATGGCACAGGGACAAAAAACTTTAAAACAATACTAAGAGAAAAACAAAAGAAGAACAAAAGAAATTGATACGAGGACCTGCGGTGCACCATGTACTACCTATACCCACTCACTAGCACCACGGTTTTATTGGTAAAAATGCTATAACACCAACTAGGGAACTGTGGGTGTTTTTTAAGCAAAGTCTGCCCCCAAGGGAAACCAAATAAAGCTAAAATTGTTTCACCTCGAGGACAGTCTTTTAAGACATACAACAAAGTTTTCCAGAAACTTTCTTTTTAGAAAACCATCTAAATAAAAATACACAAATCCAAGTGTGAAACTTTCATTTTTGTATTGACATTCTAGGCCACTAGTATCCATGCTCCGAGGTCCAGGTTGATGAGGTGTGCATCCCTTACTCCCAAGAGACTTCTGCCTCCTTCCATACTCCACAAGTCCTGATTCATCCGTGGGAGTGCAATTGCTTGTGCCACCTTCAAGCACCCCGAAAGAAAGATATGATTGCTGCTTCTTCCTGGCCATCGCTGACGAGTTCATCACTGCTGACCAGTTCACAGCTGCTGCGCCAGGAAACCTGCAACCACACCGTTGTCATGAGAGCCTTCCATGTCATTGCTACTGCCACGCTGCATCATGAGAAAGCCACCCAGTTGCCAAAGAGGTGCATCCGTTGACCTTCAGGAGTGTGCCAAACATCCATTGGAGCGCAAAAGCCCATTTCTTTCCACTGAAGGGAGGAATTTGCCAGGTGCAGAGCATGTTGCGTTTGCCAGAGAGACCACCATTTCCTCAAGCAGTGCTATCCCAGGCCTAAGAGTGCTGTTGCAAATTTCTACCAGAATCCAGACGAGGCATTGAAAAATACGTTTTGGCCTCTTTTCTTGGAATCTGTTGGTTGTGAAATCCTTTTTGGAATTGGTTCCCATTTTGCCTTATATTTGAATAGGGTGTCCAAGAATGGTGAAATGTGAGGTTGTGTGATGTGAAAGGAAGTATTGCTACTGGATCTTGACAGCTGTTCTCTTGTTTCCACAAATTATGCTGCAACCCATTGGTCAGTCCTGTTCGATCTGTCTCTTTGGAATCCAGGCGGCCGTGTTTGGCGTGCTGCCTGCCATGTTTAAGTGAACAGGGCAGATGAAGACAACGTATGCATTCAGGCACCCATTAAAATGGTGAGATAGTTGACATTATCCAAACCAGGAATCCAGTTACAAGTGATAGATGCTCAAGACTAATGAGCCTAATTACAAGCACACTGAAGGATTTCCACCTTGAAAAAGTGTTACGGGTCCGTGTCGGCAACAAACATTTAGGTATAAACTGATCACTATGGCAAATACTAAATGTCTCACTATTGAATTTTGTACCTGTTAAAGACTTCGTATAGGGAATCTATGAGTGTACAGAACACATACTGTTCACTCACCTTTAAATAGGCTGACAATACCCAGATTCTGGTCGACCGGAATGAAGACAGCCATACTCTGGTGTAAACATCAGAAACTTCTATCTACTAGATGGATGAAAACTATTTAAAGATTAACCCTGATAAAATGGAACTTCTATTAGTGACAAGCACCCTTTTTCCTGGTCTCCCTTCTTCTTGTCAGATTACTTTGGACAATGTCCGGAACCTGAAGCAGAAGTTAAGAATTTAGCCATTCTAGTTGATAAGCTAACACTGAATAGTCAAGCAGCCTATGTTATAAATTCAAGCTTTTTTCATGTTTAGAAAACTAAAACATATCATCCACTTTCATCTTCCCTCAACAGGTTCTTGTGATTTATTTTGTATTTATTGACATTTGTATGGAGCCTATACACAGGTGTTTCAAGGTGCCACAAGACAAAAAAGGTGTGGGGGAAGGGAGCGCACAGGGGAGAAACAACAATAGTGGGTCTCTTCTTCCATCGGACCCAGCCAGCCATTCTCATCCTTCGAGAGCATGGTCTGGAATCTGGCCATCTCTTCTACCTCCTACCTAACCATTGCCACTATCTATAGGCCACCTCGCTCTATTACCCAGTTCCTCTCTGAATGTGCTGATTTCTCTTCTTCTCTCCCGACATACTGGGCGACTTCAACATCCACTTTGACTCCTCAAGCACGGTGTCCACTCTCTTCTGTGACCTCTGAACCTCGGTCTCCCTCTCCATTCTCCCCTCTGGTCCTACCCACTGAGCTGGACACACTCTTGATGTCTTTATCCACACAGATCTTTTGCTCTCTGCCTCTCTCACCACACTGCTCTCATAGTCAGACCACTCCCTCCTCTTCTCCCACCTGGTCCCTCTCAACACCTCCCCCAGCTCTGCCAACCTCGTTCATGGACATCCGCCCGATGAAACGAGTGTCAGTTGCTGCCTTTGCATCCACCTTCCCCCCACCCTCTACTCCCACTGCAGACTCTACCTCTGACCCTGCTCTCAGCAACCTCCATCTTGCCATCTCTAATACTCTCGCCATTCTTGCCCCAGTCATGAGGATCCGCCTGAAACACGCCACCAAGCATAACATTTTGTACAACTCCGATCTAGCAAACCTGGAGCGCAAATGCAGAGCTGCAGAACGGGTGTGGCAGGCCACAAGCTCATCCTCTGACAAACTGGCCTCTCACCTTCTCCAAAGGCAACAAAGCCTTACCATTCGTTCTAAGAAGAGGGCCCACATCCAGGCCTGGGTTACCGGAGCATCTAGCAACATGGCTGAACTCTTTAAAATCTGCAAGGAACTAGCCAATCCTTCTGCAGTCTCCACCTCGCCTCTACCCTCTCAGGCTACATGCACTGCACTGGACACCCACTTTACTGCAAAAAACTCAGGACATCCTGAGCACTCTTTCTTCCACCCCATCCCCCCTCCTCCCATCCCCCATGGCTTCCCAATTTCCCTCAGCCTTTCTCTCCTCCATCTCTCCTATTGCATCAGACGAGGTCACTAGGGTTGTCCAGTCTATGTAACGCAGCCTAGCCAGAGCTCCAGGACAGTTGGGGTTGCTACTCCTGGCCTATGGGACCTGTCTCCGATGTTGGTCGACCGTCCCCAAGTTCAGCATTGGTCCCAGGGAGCCCTGGTAGTGTGCCAATGCCTCACCGGAGAGAAAAGCTATAACGCAGCCCAGCTTGAGCTCCAGGATGGTCCGGGCTGCTGCCTCTGGCCTTGGGCACCTGTCTCCCTTGTTGAATGACCGTCCCCAAGTTCTGTGGCAGTCCCAGGGAGGCCGCAGCAGGGACCCCATCCCTTTCTGGAGGGAAAAGCTGTAACGCAGGCCAGCCAGAGCTCCGGGACGGCAGTTTGTGCTACCTCCGAGCTTGGGCGCTAGTCTTCCTTGTTGGTTGACCGTTCCCAAATAATTCAAGGACACTCCCAGGGAGCCCTGGCAAGGTCCCCATCCCTCCGTGGAGGGAAAACCTGTAACGCAGGCCAGCCAGAACTCCAGGATGGTCGGTAGTGATGTCCTCGACCTTTGGGGCCTGTCTCCCATGCAGGTCGACCGTCCCCAAGTTCGGGGGCAGTCACAGGGAGTCCCGGCAGGCCCATCCCTTCCCAGAGGGAAAAGATGTAACACAGCCTAGCCAGAGCTCCAGGACGGTCGGGGCTGCTGCCCCTGGCCTTGGGCGACTGTCAATTGTTCATCGACCGCCCCCAAGTTCAGCGGTTGTCCCAGGGAGCCCTGGCAGTGTGCCAATGCCTCCCCGGAGAGAAAAGTTATAACGCAGCCCAGCTAAAGCTCCAGGATGGTCAGGGCTGCTGCCCCTGGCCTTGGGCACCTTTTGTAACGCTCACCTGATTCCCGTAGAGGCGCCGGTCTTGACTGGGCGTATACCGTATCTTCAAAGGTGATGTGTAACACACGGCTGGCTCTTTGGGCTGGAACTCTGTGCACTGTATGTCTGACTCGAAGGGTAAGATGTCTGCAGATAGAAAATATGGGATTAAGGAACTGGGTTATTGAATGTCTCTCTCTTCTTCCCTTTCTCTTCTCCTGTAGAACCCCAAAGGTTAACGCTCACACCTTAGGTAAGTGAACGCCGTGCTCTCCATCTGCCTCGGGGCAGGGTGCTGTAACCAGTTTCTTCACTGGATAAGGGGAGCAGGCCTCTTGACTTCAGAGGACTGCTGTCCGTCATTTACTGCACGAACGGTAAGTTTCGAGTAATTCTAATGTCTTTAAAGTCTTTAGTAATGATGTTTCTTGTTTTGCAGGGTTCCGGCGATGGCGGATGACGGGCTGAAGTGAGTTGAAGATGGAGCCCGTGTGATGAATAGAAGCGCCTGGAAGCACGTAAGTAAGCGCTTGTTGCCTGCTTCACGATGCGCTCTAACTGTCTTTTTATTTTGCAGGTACAAGTTCGGAGCGGCTGCAGGGTGCCGGAATACCCACTGGGTTAGATGTGGAAAGGAGTAATGGCACGTGAGTATTAAAGTTCCCCAATGTCTTTAAACGCACCTTGTTTTGTCTTTCAGATGCGGGATGCAGCGCCGAAGGCCTCCGGAGCGTGCGAAGAGTTGGTAAGCTTTTGTCTTTCAGATGCCGGAATGCAGTGTGAAGACCTCCGGAGCGCACGAAGAGTAGGTAAGCCTTTGTCTTTCAGATGCCGGAATGCAGCGCGAGGCGTTGGTGACAGCCGATGGACCAGGTAAGTGAAGAGCTGTCACTGAAGAACGTAATGCTAACCTGTTCTTTCTTGTCTTTATAGGTGTTGCTGAAGACTGGATTCAGGATGGTAAGCCTTTTTCCTTAGGCCCAGGATCAGATGCAGAAGACACGATGAGCGTTCTGCTGCAGAGGATGCAGAATAACGCAAAGGAAGATTCATCCATCGGGTGTGGTTTAAATAGCCTCCTGTAGTGCTTAGGTGTCTCCTTCCACAGCCACGCCTAGGTAAGAAAAGAGTTCCTGCTTTCCAGAAGAGTTCCAGTGTTCTGAATCTAGGGAGTGGCTCCTGCCCCACCCAACAGGAAAAGTAGTTCCAAACAGAAGAGGATCAGAGGCTCAACTGGCAGGCAAGTAAGCAGCATGGTCTGCTGCAGGTAAGTCCACCCAAGCATTATGAGCCCGGCGCTTCCAGCGCTGGGACTGGGCATATTTATGAGCCTGGTGCCACTGGCGCCAGGACTGGGTCCAAAAGGTCCCAATTGGGACTGGTTGGCACTCGGAACCTGGGTTATGGATCTGCTTCCAAGGGAGTTGGGAAAACCCTGACCTTTTGGAAGCAGAGATCATGACAGTACCCCCCCCCCTCAAGGCCCCTCCCAAACCGGGCTTCTCCGGGGGTTTTGGCTTGTCAGGAAATGTGCGGTGAAATCTTTTGATTAGGCGAGGAGCGTGGACATATTCAGCAGGTTCCCAGGATCTCTCTTGGGGGCCGTAGCCTTTCCAGTCAATTAGGTAAAATAGTTTAGATTTGGAGATCTTGGAGTCCAGAATGCTTTTGACTTCAAACTCGAGTTCTCCATCAACTAGGATAGGTTTTGGAGATTTAGTTAGTTGGGTTTGAGGTTGCACGGGTTTTAATAGAGAGACGTGGAAGACCGGATGTATCTTCATGTGCGGGGGCAAGTCCAACTTGACCGCTACTGGGTTTACTATGGTAGTGATGGAATAGGGACCAAGGTATCTTGGGTTGAATGTGCGTGGCCCTTTTAGAGGTAGATATTTGGTGGATAACCAGACTTGATCCCCTACTTGATATTGAGGGGCTTCCTTCCGATGTTGATCTGCTCCTTTCTTGTATTGTTCTTTAGCCCTTTGAAGGTGAGAAACAGCTTCCTTAAAGGCTTGGGTGATTGTAGAATGCAGGTAGTCTACTGCTGGTGTTTCAAGATCTTGGAGGGGATCCAACTCCGAGGTTCGAGGATGACTGCCGTACAAAAGAAAAAACGGGGTTTTCCCAGTTCCCGAATGGACAGAGTTATTGTAGGCATATTCGGCTATCCAAAGGATGTCTTTCCAAGTTTTTTCAGTTTGTTGCAGCATGCAGCGTAAATAAAGTTCCAGAGTTTGATTGGTCCTCTCGGTTTGTCCGTCGGTCTGAAGGTGGTGACTGGTCGATAGTCTCACATCAATTTGAGCCGACCGACAGCAACTTCGCCAAAAATGAGAAATAAATTGACTACCTCGATCCGAAATTAGAACCGAAGGAAAACCGTGCAGTCGGACGATGTTTTCGAGAAATTCTCGGGCCAGAGTTGCTGCTGTTGGCAAGCCTTTGAGCGGAATGAAATGCGCCATCTTGGAGAATAAGTCCACGATTACTAGAATCGTATTGTATCCGGAGCATGGAGGTAGATCGGTGATGAAGTCCATAGAAAGCGTATGCCAAGGGCGAGGTGGGATGTCAATAGGGCGTAAGAGGCCTGCTGGTCTTTCCTTTTGACTCTTGTTTTGGGCGCATACTCCACAGGACATTATAAAGTCTCTGATATCTTTTTTCCAAGACGGCCACCAGAAGTAGCGCTTGATCTTTTCTGAGGTCTTGGCCATACCGGGATGTCCTTCCATTAAAGAATCGTGATAACAAGAGATTACTTTTTTCTGTAAATCTGTGCTGGGTAGGTATAATCGTTCTTGGAAATACAATAAGTTGTCCTTTACTGCAAAGTCCTTTCCCTGCAGATGCCAATTCTGTATGTCTGCTGGAGTTACAAGTTGCCTGGCTTTATCCTTAACTTCCTCTATGGATTCTGTGGCGATTACACCCAGAATTCTTTGTTCGGGAATGATTGGTACAGGTTTAGGGTTGATCAAGTGTTCTTCCACTCCCATCCGAGAAAGGGCATCAGCTTTACCGTTCTTTGTACCAGGTCGATAGGTAATTATGAAGTCAAACTCGGCAAAGAATAATGCCCAACGGAGTTGTCTAGAGGATTGGGCTTTTGCGGTTTTCAAATATTGCAGGTTTCAGTGATCCGTAATCACAGTAACGGTGTGTCGGGCCCCCAGCAGATAATGCCGCCAAGCCTTAAAGGCAGACTTGATAGCCAGAAGTTCCTTGTCAGTAATCGTGTAATTGATTTCAGGAGGCAAGAATTTGCGGGACCAAAATGCCACGGGATGCAACTGATTGGTTACCGGGTCCTTTTGTGATAGAACTGCCCCCATGGCAAGGCTTGAAGCATCAGTTTCCATGATGTAGGGGAGTTCGGGGCGAGGGTGTTTTAAGATTGGTGCAGAGATAAATTTAGTCTTCAAATCCTGGAAAGCTTGTTCCGCCTCGGTAGACTATTCAAAACGTTTGTTTTTCTTTAACAAGGCAGTGATGGGCTGGACTATTCGAGAGAATTCGGGGATAAACCTGCGGTAAAAGTTAGCGAAGCCTAACATGCTTTGCACACCTTTTACGGAGGATGGTGATGGCCATTTGAGAACTGCATCGACCTTCTTTGAATCCATACGCACTCCGCCAGGTGATAATATGAATCCCAAGAATTCAACTTCAGTCACGTTGAAAACACATTTTTCCAACTTAGCGAAAAGTTTGTGTTGACGCAATCTTTCGAGGACCATTTTCACGTGTTTCCGATGTTCAGATTCCGATGAAGAATAAACGAGGATGTCGTCAATGTAAACAACAACACACACATCTATGAGCTCTCTGAGGACATTGTTCATAAAATATTGAAAGGCGGCCGGGGCATTGCAAAGTCCGAAGGGCATGACCTGATATTCAAATAGCCCATACTTGGTGCGGAAGGCCGTCTTCCATTCATCGCCCTCTTTTACTCGTACCAAGTGGTAAGCTCCTCTAAGATCCAGCTTTGTATATATGCATGCTTTTCTGACTTGGTCCAGGAGTTCAGGGATCAAAGGTAACGGATATCTATTCTTAACGGTGATCTGGTTCAGGGAGCGATAATCTATACAAGTTCTAAGGTCTCCTTCCTTTTTTGGAACGAAGAACAAAGCTGAAGAAGCAGGGGACTTGGAAGGACGAATAAACCCATTTGCCAGGTATTGATCCAGGTATTGTCGAAGGTGAAGGTTCTCAGGCTCGGTGAGGGCATAAATTCTACTACAAGGAGGAGTAGATCCAGGTATCAGGTCTATCTGGCAGTCATAAGACCTATGAGGAGGTAGAGAGTTAGCCTGATCCTTCCGGAAAACATCTTGGTATTCTAGGTATTCGGGAGGTAACTGGGGAGTCTCTGAAGAAATTGCTGCCAGTGCAACACCAGGTGGAGGGTGACAAGTAGAGACACATTCTGGAAACTGGACCGTTCTTGCTCGCCAATCGATCAGAGGATTGTGTTTCTCTAACCAAGGTATTCCTAGAATAATCTGAAACTGAGGGGCCTTGATCACATCGAACACGATCTTCTCATGGTGTCCATCTTGACTTACTAGCGTCACCTCTTGAGTGGTATGCGTTACTGGCCCGGAGGCTATCTCCGTACCATCCACCGTAGTAATGACGTCCTTTACAGCCTTGGGACAAAGAGTTAGATTCATCCTCAAAACCATTTCATGATCCACATAATTGCCGATGGCACCGCTGTCGACGTAAGCTTCAATTGCATGTAATCGATCCGGATTATCAGGGCTAATGAGGACCATAGGTATCACGAAATGCGAGGTCACGGAACTGGTTTTCACTCTCGGCAAGAGGACCTCTATTCTTGTCGGGCGAGGTCGTTTCCCTGCTCAGAGTTTGTAACTTTGGTAACTGCAGCTCCTACTGCCTTCTTGGCAGGTTTCACCGGACAGTCTCGAAGAAAGTGCCCTGAGTTTCCGCAATAGAGGCATAATTGCAACTGTTTTCTCCTTTCCCGCTCCTTTTGTGTTAGAGGACCTTTCAGACCCCCTATTTGCATGGGTTCCCCGGAGTCTACTCCTTTGGAAGGAGTTGGCGGTTTGGAAAATACTCGAGCATCAAACTTGGAACGATCGGCCTTCCTGTTCTGCAGTCTGTGATCTATTTGAACGACTAAGTCTATATAGTCCGAACAATCTTGTGGGGGATTCACTACTTGGGCTAACACATCTTTGAGCTCTCCACGTAGACCTCTATAAAACAGCGTAATCCTTTTGTCCTCAGGCCATTGAGTTTCCACTATCAGTCTGTTGAAAGACGCAATATAAACCAAAAGGTCTTGATTACCTTGTCGCAACGAAAGAAGCTCATTATCCAAGGCCTGCCCCTGTGAATGTCTTGCGAACAGTTTTTCCATACTGAGCTGAAAAGCTTGAAAATCATGGAGGACCGGATCATCTTGATTTACTAGAGGGATCGACCAGTCTGCCGCATTGACACTAAGGTACGAAAGCACGAAAGCTACTTTAGCTTGATCAGTTGGAAAGGCTGCTGGCCGGCATAAGAAATGCAACTGGCACTGATTGATAAATACTGCAAACCTCTTTGGGTCACCAGAAAATCGTTCGGGCGGAGCCAGAGGTACATTCCCAGGTAGGTTGATCTGCACTGGATTCATAGAGGATGTAGAAGGAAGATTTCCCCCAGATGCGGGTAACGGGGTCTGTCCGGCTTGTGACTGTAGCAATTGTCTAGCGAGATCATCTGTTCGCTCCTTGGAAATAATCAGTTCCCTTCTTAGAGCGTTCGTTTCCTGACGGGCTGCATGCACTTCTGCCCTTAGTTCCCCAAGTAACTGGGCTAGCTGGTCGGTATCCGAGGTTTCCATAGCGCCTGGACGGGAGTTTTGTGGTAGGCTTTGCGTTCTGTAACGCTCACCTGATTCCCGTAGAGGCGCCGGTCTTGACTGGGCGTATACCGTATCTTCAAAGGTGATGTGTAACACACGGCTGGCTCTTTGGGCTGGACCTCTGTGCACTGTATGTCTGACTCGAAGGGTAAGATGTCTGCAGATAGAAAATATGGGATTAAGGAACTGGGTTATTGAATGTCTCTCTCTTCTTCCCTTTCTCTTCTCCTGTAGAACCCCAAAGGTTAACGCTCTCACCTTAGGTAAGTGAACGCCGTGCTCTCCATCTGCCTCGGGGCAGGGTGCTGTAACCAGTTTCTTCACTGGATAAGGGGAGCAGGCCTCTTGACTTCAGAGGACTGCTGTCCGTCGTTTACTGCACGAACGGTAAGTTTCGAGTAATTCTAATGTCTTTAAAGTCTTTAGTAATGATGTTTCTTGTTTTGCAGGGTTCCGGCGATGGCGGATGACGGGCTGAAGTGAGTTGAAGATGGAGCCCGTGTGATGAATAGAAGCGCCTGGAAGCACGTAAGTAAGCGCTTGTTGCCTGCTTCACGATGCGCTCTAACTGTCTTTTTATTTTGCAGGTACAAGTTCGGAGCGGCTGCAGGGTGCCGGAATACCCACTGGGTTAGATGTGGAAAGGAGTAATGGCACGTGAGTATTAAAGTTCCCCAATGTCTTTAAATGCACCTTGTTTTGTCTTTCAGATGCGGGATGCCGCGCCGAAGGCCTCCGGAGCGTGCGAAGAGTTGGTAAGCTTTTGTCTTTCAGATGCCGGAATGCAGTGTGAAGACCTCCGGAGCGCACGAAGAGTAGGTAAGCCTTTGTCTTTCAGATGCCGGAATGCAACGCGAGGCGTTGGTGACAGCCGATGGACCAGGTAAGTGAAGAGCTGTCACTGAAGACCGTAATGCTAACCTGTTCTTTCTTGTCTTTATAGGTGTTGCTGAAGACTGGATTCAGGATGGTAAGCCTTTTTCCTTAGGCCCAGGATCAGATGCAGAAGACACGATGAGCGTTCTGCTGCAGAGGATGCAGAATAATGCAAAGCAAGATTCATCCATCGGGTGTGGTTTAAATAGCCTCCTGTAGTGCTTAGGTGTCTCCTTCCACACCCACGCCTAGGTAAGAAAAGAGTTCCTGCTTTCCAGAAGAGTTCCAGTGTTCTGAATCTAGGGAGTGGCTCCTGCCCCACCCAACAGGAAAAGTAGTTCCAAACAGAAGAGGATCAGAGGCTCAACTGGCAGGCAAGTAAGCAGCATGGTCTGCTGCAGGTAAGTCCACCCAAGCATTATGAGCCCGGCGCTTCCAGCGCTGGGACTGGGCATATTTATGAGTCTGGTGCCACTGGCGCCAGGACTGGGTCCAAAAGGTCCCAATTGGGACTGGTTGGCACTCGGAACCTGGGTTTTGGATCTGCTTCCAAGGGAGTTGGGAAAACCCTGACCTTTTGGAAGCAGAGATCATGACACCTTTCTCCCATGTGGGTCAACCGTCTCCAAGTCCACTGCCAGTCCCAGGGAGCCCCAGCAGGGTTTCTGTCCTTTCTGGGAGGAAAAAGCTGTTACGCAGCCCAGCCAGAGCTCTGGGACGGCCAGCGTTGTCATCTCCGAGCTTGGGTGCCTGTCTCCCATGTTGGGCGACCATCAGCAAGTCCAGCGGCGGTCCCAGTGAGCCCCGGCAGGTTCCCCATCAGTTCCCAGACAGATATGCTGTAATGCAGGCCAGCCAGAGCTCTGGGACAGCTGGGCTGCTGCCTCCGGGCCCAAGTTCAGTGGCGGTCCCAGGGCACACTGGCAGGGTCCGCATCCCTCCCTGGAGGAAAAACCTGTAACGCAGGCCAGCCAGGACTCCAGGATGGTCGGTGTGATGTCCCTGGCCTTTTGCGCCTGTCTCCCACGTGGGTCGACCGTCCCCAAGTTCAGCAGCGGTCCCAGTGAACCCCGGCAGGGTCTATGTTCCTTCCCAGATAGAAAAGCTGTAATTCAGCCCAGCCAGAGCTCTAGGACGGTCGGGATGATGGCCCCAGCCTTGGGCACCTGTCTCCCTTGTTGGTCGACCGTCCCCAAGTTCAGCGGCGGTGCCAGGGAGCCCCGGCAAGGTGCCCATCCATCCCTGGAGGGGAAACCTGTAACTCAGGCCAGCCAGAGCTCCTGGTTGGTCAAGGGTGATGTTCCTGGCCAATGGCGCCTGTCTCCCTTGTTGGTCGACTGTCCCCAACTTCCGCGGTGGTCCCAGGAAGCCCCAGCAGGGTGCCCATCCCTTCCCAGAGTGAAAAGCTGTAATGTAGGCCAGCCAGAGCTCTGGGATCGGCCAGGGTTGCTGCCTCTGAGCTTGGGCGCCTGTCTCCCATGTGGGGTGAACATCCCCAAATCTAGCGGCAGTCTCAGTGAGCCCGGCAGGGTGCTCATCCCTTCCCAGAGGGAAATGCTGTAACGCAGTCCAGCCAGAGCTCCGGGAAAGTCGGCGGTGCTGCCTCCGGGCTTCGGCGCCTGTCTCCCTTGTTGGTTGACTGTCCTCAAGTTCATCAGCGGTCCCCGGGAGCCCCTGGAGGGAAAACCTCTAACGCAGGCCAGCCAGACCTCAAGGATGGTCGGGGTGATGGCACCGACCTTGGGCGCCTGTCTCCCTTGTTGGTCGACCGTCCCCAAATCTAGCTGCAGTATCAGTGAGCCGGCAGGGCCCCCATCCCTCGCTGGAGGGAAAAGCTGTAACGCAGGCCAACCAGACCTCCGGGACGGCCAGGGGTGCTGCCACACGGCTTGGGCACCTGCCTCTCTTGTTGGTCGACGGTCACCAAGTTCAGCGGCAGTCACAGGGAGCCCTGGCAGGGTCCCCATCCCTCCCCTGAGCGAAAAGCTGTAACGCAGCCTAGCCAGAACTCCAGGATGGTCCGGCTGCTGCCCCTGGCCTTGGGCGCCCGTCTTCCTTGTTGGTCGACCGTCCCCAAGTTCAGCAGCGGTCCCAGGGAGGTCTAGCAGCGTCCTAAAGCCTCCAGGAAGAGAAAAGTTGTAACACAGCCCAGCTAGAGCTCCAGGAAGGTCGGGGCTACTGCCCCTTGCCTTGGGCACCTGTCTCACATGTGGGTCGACGGTCTCCAAGTCCAGCTACAGTTCCAGGGAGCCCCAGCACGGACCCTGTCCTTTCCCAGATGGAAAAGCTGTAACGCAGCCCAGCAAGAGCTCCAGGACGGTTAAGGGTGCTGCCTCCCGGCTTGGGCGTCCCGGTCCCTTTCCCGTTACAGCTTTTCGCTTAGGGAAGGGATGGGGTCCCTGCCGAGTCTCCCCCAGACAGCTGTTCAGCTTGGGTGCTGTCCACCCATATGGGAGACAGGCACCCAAGACCGTGGACATCACCCCCCACCCTATGGGAACTCTGGCTGGGCTGCGTTAGAGCTTTTTCCTCTGGGTAGGGATGGGGACCCTGTTGGGGCTCCCTGGGAATGACGCTGCACTTGGGGTTTGTCAACCCCCATAGGAGACAGGCACCCAAGGCTGGAGGCAGCACGGCCGGCCATCCTGGAGCTCTGGCTAGACTGCGTTACAGAATTTCCTTCCGGGAAGGGATGGGGACACTGCTGGGGGTCCCTGGGACTGATGCTGCACTTGGGGATGGTAGACCCACATGGGAGACAGGCACCCAAGCCCGGAGGAAGCAACCCCGGCCGTCCCGAAGCTCTGGCTGGCCTGCGTTACAGCTTTTCCCTCTGGAAAGGGATGGGCACCCTGCCGGGGCTCCCTGCGACCGCCGCTAAAGTGAGGGGGAGCACTGCTTCATTTGTTGAGCTACAAAAGGTGTTTGGTTTATCAGAAACAGAGCAGTACCATTACTTGCAAGTATCGCATGCAGTGCGCACACACCTCACAAGCCTGCCAGACATGCTGCAGTGCTCCCGACTTGAAAGGAATGTTCTGCTAGAGCATATAACCATCAAGGTTACATCTACTTCATACCAAGCCATAACTGCTTTTGCGACTCCAGAACTATCCAATCTTAAGGCTAGGTGGGAAGCAGACATGGGACCCATCGAGCTGGAGGACTGGGTGGAGGCCCTGATGCTACCCAGGGAGGTGGCTGTCTCCTCTAAGTTCCACCTGGTACAGCTTTAAATCCTCGACATGGTCTACTACCCTAGGGTCTCGCTGTTTCGATTGGGCAGTATAGGTGGTCCCCAATGCTTAAGGTTCAGGGTGAAGGAGAGCACTTTTATTCACATTCTCTGGGACTACCCACGGGTCCGCCTCTGCTGGTCTGCGTGCTGTAATAAGCTATCCAAGACACTAGGCACAGAGATATCAGCATCCTAAACTGTTACTTTTGGGAATTTGGGGTGAGAACTCATAATCGATATGAAAAACTGTTTTTGACCACTACGATCGGTTTGATAACACAGCACGTTGCCATGAAGTGGGGGGCCCGGAATGCCACCAGTACAGACAATGGGTGGCCGACATAGACATTTGTGTGTCCATGGAACGCTGCATATATACTGCACGTGGAAGGCCGACAAAATCTGGCGGAAATGGTAGGAGGGTGACTGAGTACTTTCGTTCGGGAGGGAATGGGAGTCAGGAATAACCTCATTCAGTAGATGGGGGAAGCGCAGCAGTAGGCTGTAAACTGTCATGAATACTCTGATTCATTGTCACCAATCTTTCTTTGTGTTTGTTATATTATGAAAACGAATGCAAATTGTTTTATGGAGAAAAAAAAGAATGTTACAAAGGCACCTACCAACACAGCAAAAAAGTAATGTCCACGGAAATGTTCAGAAACATGAAATGTTATTTTTGAGCGAGAAAGCTGAAATCTACCCTGCCACTGTAAATAGGGATAGTTGGCATGTATGGGTAGTCCCAACAGTTACAGTATACTACACAGGCGCCACAGCATTTTCCATAGCATACAGTACAACACTTACTCGGCCTCGTGCTGGTTTGATAGTACATGGGAGACTACTTGAGGGAAATCCGGAGAATAAGGAGCCATTGATGGATTTCTGTAAAAGAACACCCAAAGCAAAAAAGTTCCCTTAGCTTTGTACTTACTTCTGGGCCAAAGATGTCATGCATTGCAAGTGTGCACTTAAAGCAGGTTAAGTAGTTTAATTGCAAAGGACAATAAATAACTGTATGGCCGTCTTTAAGAATATGATCCTTTAAACGCAGTTGAATGGAAAGAGGTGGTGTATATAAGGTGCATAAATGTCAGCAATTTAATAGTTTTTTTTTTAAATTAGGTATGACCTAGTTATAAATTCATCTTTACACCCGTTATGCTAAAAACAAATTGCTACTACTAATCAGCAAGCCATTTAAAATATGACAATTTTATACATATATTGGCATGCAAGGAATACATTACTTATCTGTAACTCCTGTTCTGTTATGTTAAAGGTATTTGTACCGCGCACCGTCACCAACGGAATTGGTTACCAGGCGCTCTGGCGGATCTGTAAACGAGAAGGTGGGATGGGTTAGTAAGGTGAAGAGGGAATAGGATACTGAGAGGAGTGGTGTACTGTTGACAGCTTCAACTCGGTAGACACCAGATGCTAAGCTTTGGTGCGGGTATTGGATCGGTGCCAGTCTGCGTGTGTTGTTGGTGCGGCTTATGTGTTGTTGCGGTGTGGTGAAGTGCGTGCAGCTTGTTGTGCGAGAGATGGTTGTGTGAGTTTTTTGAGTGAGATAAGTATGCAGAGTTTGAGCTTATATTGGTTAGTGGGTTATATGACATTTAACATGCTAACATTCACAGTTCTGTCTTAGTGTAGCACTTGCTGACCAACATAATTCTGTCTAAGTGTGGCACTCGCTAACCTTCACAATATTATCTAGATACGGTGCAGGGTAATGTTCTCAATTCTAAGTGTGGCATATGCTGACAATAAAGTTCCATCTAAGTGTGGCAGATGCTAACATTCACAATCCTATCTAGATACAGCGCAGGCTAATGGTCTCAATTCTACCCAAGTTTCAGACATGCTAACATTATCCATTCCTTTTAAGTGTTGTGATTGGTAGTCTACATAATTCCATCCAAGTGTGGCATATGCTAACATTGACAATTCCATCTAAGTGTGTCAGACGGAAGCTTGAAGGCTAGCCAAGTACAGCGCCTGCTAACATTCACATGTGGCACATGTTAACGTTCACAGTTCTATCAGGAAGCGGCACAGGCCAGTGCTCACAATTTCATCTAAGTGTGGCGCTTGTTGACCTTGACAAGTATGTTAGTATATAATGCAAGGCACCATCTACAACCCTGTTATGAATAGGTTCAGGCTGGTGGTCACAAATCTTTCCAATTATGCCTGGTGTAAGTCTATGGCAGTCTATGTTATGGGAGGGTAAGATAGAGTGGCGGGGGCTTTCTGGTGTAGAGTAATTGCTCTACACCCCACCCATGCCACATTGCACTTTATATTTGCACTTTATAATTGTGTGTATTGCAGTATAACACCAGCACTTTCGTAGGCGTAATTATTAGCATGATTGAATTTGAATAAATGATTGTGATGTTTTAAGTGAACATGAGAGTCTGAATGAAATTTGATGTCATTAGCACACATGCACTTTATATCTATACATGTTGTTGTAAAAATAGTTAATACAAATATTTAATGAATAAGTTGGTTGCCTGTTTTTTTTCAGACTATGATCTTCATGCAGGTACATTAGTGGGTTAGGAATCTGACTGGTTACTTACCCATTGTAATTCTTGGAAATTGGGGTGTGCATATCGGTCCTCATGTGACACCAGTTTATTGTACATTGTTGGTGTGACGGATAAAGGCATTCCTTATTAGAACAGGTGTTTCAGGACTGCTATTCTGACTCAGGTCTCCATTGCATCATGTCCCTGTAGACAGTGGTGCCTTGTAAACATATGGAGCACCACCCTGGTGGCTGCCTAGCAAATGTTCATCAGTGAGACTCCAGCCCACAATGCTGGATAACGCCCCGTTGCTCTAATAGAGTAGGCACGTATTGCAGCCTTCCAGTCTTTTAGTTTCATCATAGCATCTTGATATAGCCGATGTAAATTACATGGCTCTGCCTTGTTTCTATACAGCCTTCCCTCTGTTGGAGGGGCAAAAAGCCACAAATAGTTGTGTGGTATCCCTGTAGGATTATGTCCTGTCCAAACATACTATCAGTGGGATGACATCTCTGCCTGTAACGTATCATTTCCAAAAAAGGTCAGCAAAACGATTGTGTAATTCACATGGAAATCTAGTGCACCTTTGGAATGAAGTGGAGGTTTGTTTTCAATATCACTTTGTGCTTTCCAAAACACAGGTGCGGATCATTGACTGCTAGAGCCTCCAGTTTCAATATTCTTCTAAAAGAGTTGATTGTCACAAGAAAAACACTTTACAAGAGACATATTTTATATGTGCTGTTGCCAGAGCCTCAAAAGGTGAGCTCATGAGCCCCGAAAGGACCTTATTGAACTCCACTCAAGCCTTTTTTATTGGTTGGAAAGTGTGGAAAAGACCTTTCATGAAGTACTTGATGATTCTGTCAGTAAACAAAGTAGGGGCAATCCCCCTCCTGTTGGATCTAGAGATAGCTGCAAAGTGCACTCTGATGGAGACCCCCTTTGGCAGACTTAGGAGGAAGGGGAGAAGACAGTGAGTTTCCACTTCAAGAGGGCATAGTTTTTGTTGAGCACACCACTTGCAAAATCGACTGCATTTGTATCTGTATAACAGGTTGGTAGACACTGCTCTTGCCACTGGTAGGATTTTCTGCATTCCTCATGCACCTTTAAATGTCCGAACTCTGCGAAGTCAGGAGCCACGCTGTGAGCTTGTGTGACCCCTGGATAGTGGTTAGTGGTGAAGTATTGTTCCCCTGTTCTGTGAAAGTAGGGCAGAAATGCCCCCCCCCCCCCCGAGTGGAATGGAGAGGTCGGCCAACGTGTGCAGTAGGTCAGAGTACTACGGTTGGCGTGAACACGCTGGAGCAATGACGATCAGGCAACTGGGATACATCATTTGGACGACCTTGCGAATCACCGGAAATGGGGGGGAACGTGCAAGCGAACAGGCCCTTCCATGGCATGGCAAAGGCATCTCACTGTGCCCGTTTGCAGGTGCATGCTGGCGAAGTTTGCACAGTTTGTGTTTTGTTGCGTCACAAGCAGGTCTACTTCCAGCTTGCCCCACTGTTTGAACACTTGTATGAGTTGCTGGTTGCAGTGCTTCCTCTGGTGGCATTGGCCGCTCGCTCTGCTGAGGCCGTCTGCTATCGTGTTTTGTACGACTGGCAGGTGAAAAACCTGCAGGGAGATGGGGTTGCTGGTTGCCCAGTGCCAGAGTTACTGTGCCTCCTGCGACAGTGTCCTGGACTGGGTACCCCATTGTTTTCTCATATAGCACATGGTGCTGGTCATTGTCTGTCAGTATCCTCACTGGTGTCCCTTGTAGCACTGGCAGGACCTAGAAAAAGTGCTCGACATACGGCTTTCAACTCAAGAGCACTGATATGGAGGCTTGCCTCTTCCTTCATCCATTTCCCTTTCATGCATAGTTGGTTCACAATGCCTCACAACCCTTATAGGGATGCGTCCGTAACTAAGGTCGTCTGATGTGGTGGCTCCTGTAATGCTATTGCTTTGGTTATGTTGTAGGATACCCTTCACCACTGTAATCGTTGGACTAGCGGTGCTGTGACCTCGATTTGGTCAACCCAGGTCCCTTTCACCTGTGACCACCGGTCGGGCATGAACTCTTGCATTGGTCTCAAATGTAGTCTGCAGTATGGTATTAAGGGTATACATGATGACATTGTCACCAGCAATTGGATACACTTTCTGATGGCAACCCACATCCCTGGTTTGAATGTGGCTGCTATTGTTGAGATCGTCTGAGCTACCTGTTGTGATGGGTGGACTAGCGCCTCTATAGTGGTGAAAATTGCCCCCAAAAAGAACACTTGTCTAGAAAGTTGCATGCAGGATCCTTTGTAGTTGATTGTGAATCTGCACTGTCTATACACTGCTACAGTCTGTTCCAGGAACTGGGATGCCATGTTGAATGTGGCCCCTCACACCAGCCAGTCCAAGTAGAGATGTATTTGGGGATTGTGTCTCTGTGGGAATGTAGCTACGGGTGCTGGACGTTTTGTGATGTTCATGGGAGCGGACCAGAGGCTGAATAGCAGTACTTTGATTTGGTAGTGGTTGTTTCCCACTACAAACTGTAGGTACTTTGTGTGCTTTGTGCACTGGTAAGTGTAAGTACATGTCTTGTAAATTTAACAATGCTAGAAAGTCGCTTGTTTGCACTGCCTTTATTACATCCGTTACGCATATTGAATTTTTGTCCCTTGATGCATTTGTTGAGGGCACCGAGATAGAGAACTGGTCTCCATTTTCCGTCTGGCCTTGTCACCACAAAATATCAGAAGTAAACTCCTGTGCCCACAAATAGCTTTTTGTATAGCCTACTTGACAATGATCTCTTGGACTTCGTCTTGAAGCATTTTTAAATGAGGTTGCACCTGTTTCTTTGGCTATGTATGTGGCTTTTTTTAATTAAATTTTTTTAATTCCAGGACATGCCTGTGCCGGATTATGGTGAGAACCCATGTGTCATTTGTAATGTGTTCCCATTCCTCCTGATTATGTTGGAGGTTTCCTGCGACCTGTGCTCAAGCTGTCCACTTTGTGCCCGTCATGACATGCTTGTTGTTTGTTTTTGTCTCCCTCTTTGGGCAGATGAAGGGGCCATGCGTCTTTGTGTGTGTCTATAGTCCTTAGACTTGTGGTATCCTTGGTAGCTCTTTCTGTTACGTTGGTAGGATCTGCCCAGTCTTTTGAAAGCCAATGAGTGACCTGATGCTCCCCGAAAGGGACGAAAATGTTTCCTTGCCTGAAGGGATGTTGGAGACCTTGCCGTATCAGTGCCTGTTATCGCCCTCAAAGCCTTATCGATTTTGGTGCCAAACAAATGGCCTCCTTCAAATGGCATGCCCCGGTCTTTGGTTTTCACCTCTAGACGGATATCAGTGCAACAGAGCCACACTTGTCGTCGAAGGACTACCCATTACGATTTGCTTAAATCCTGATTCTTCAATGCCCAAAGCTATATTAATATTGTGGTTGGCGGCTTCCTCTTCTACATGATGGATGGCCATAGCTGGTTTCCTTTTCTCTTACGGCAAAGGTTCTAGGATGGGTGCCATCCTGTGCCTCATTTCTTAGTCACATCTAGCCATAATTATTGAAGGGTTTGCTGCCTTTACCGTTGTCACTCAAATGTCTAAAATATTTTGTGATAAAGGTGTCCGCTTTTTGCCCGTCGCTGTCCGCGGAACAGAGCACTTGGATGCTTGTGTGCTTGCTTTACTCTGTGCCACCGCTGAGACAACAGAATCCAGCACTCTAAACTTCTTCTTGAGCTCCCTTTGAATGCGGGTTCTTCCTCCCACACATGATCTTATATAGCAATGGAGACAATGAACTTACTGCGTTGGTTCATCAGGTCAAAGAAGAAGCAGTCCTTCTAATCTTCAGTGGGCGTAAGGCCAAACACTTCACATGCCTTAGTGATCATTGTGTGGCATGCTTCCACCTCATCTGGTGATGATTGTTTCGTGGGCTCCTCTTGTATGGTGTCCCAGGGGATGTCATTGGCATCTGTTGGGAAGGAGCTAGCGCCTTCCTGCATTCCCAAGGGCTTTAGAATTATTCAAGACTTTTTTTTACTGTTTCTAAGCACTACAAGAGTCCAGTGGGGAGGAGGGGCACTAAAAAGAAGGCAGTTATTTAAATATAAGGTGTATATAACTATTAATTGAATATATTTGTAAATGTTATTCTATTTAGTTTTAAAATCTCAGCGACCACAGAATCAGGCTCTCTCCCAGGAAGAATGCAGCCTGTGCTAAAAATGGATCGCAGAGCTCATGCAGTGTTGCTTCACTAAGGCTGGCTGAGAACACGATGTAATTCAGCAGCTTTTTGCATTCTGTCAAAAGCCCATGCATACTAAGAATAGGGGATTTTAACATGCTCAACGCACGACATGCAGAAATATGAAAACTAGGGTTAACAGAAATTACAGGACCAGATAAAAATATGAGGAAAATGAATGAGGCAAGGAGAGCATGACAGGAAAATGTGTTTATATATAAATGTTCACAAGTAACAAAAATGATGAGAAAAGATGCTACAGTATATTTTAGCATAGACTAGCAATATGTTACAGTATGTCCTAAAACAGCCATCGCTGGCAATGGAGGAAGGAAGCCTCTAGCCCCCCTTGTAGGGAAAAAGGACTGTCTTGGTTTGAGCCATGCCCATATCCAGAGATGCCACTACAGCAAATTAACAGTATATAAGCTCCTGCCTGGCACCAGTCTGCAGGAGCTTGGAACGGTTAGGGACAGAATACCGTTCAGGGAGCAGAGGTATTTGCCCCCCCCCCATCCTCATTTTCTGTAAACGATTAAACTTGTTTTCCTTGCATAAGACTCTTGGCCTTGCTTACCTGGAGGGGTGCATTTACTCTGGTGTGAGCGTAATTAGGAGTACCCGTATAATTAAGGTGTACCCCTGTAAATTGGGCTACCTTTCAATGGTGACGTTCCCGATATAATCTTAGTTTCTTGCCCCTGTACTTTGCAAAGCCCTAGGCCAGTCACCAGGACAAGAGCCACGCACATCTATAGTGATCAGACCCCTAAATCAAAAAACAAATGCATCCTGAGTGATTTTAGTAGAAGCTATTCTAAAACAAATCCTCTCTGCTCACTAAAGCGGGGCGTGGCTCCAGAAAAACAGGCCAGCTTCGTAACGGGGAAAACTCAATTGAAACACGCCCATTTGGGTATACTCTTGCAAGTGATAACAACATGGGAAAATGAATGTATGATAGTATGGTGATGTGGATGATGTACAACGTCAATGGAATAGATGAAATAGGACTTTTGGTGATGTATTATGGAATAGGACTTTTTGGTGATGTTTTAAGGAATAGATTGGATAGGAAGTGGGTTATATATTGACATTTTTGCATATTTGTTTTTCTACTTTTTATAAAGGAAAAAGGGACCCTGTCACGCTCACCTGATTCCCAAGGAGGCGCAGGTCTGGCTTCGAGTGCTGATGCTTCTTCAATGGTGAAGCACAGGACTCTGAAGATGGACAGGTAGGGCCCCTCTACTCTGGCTTCTCTGGCTCGTAGGAACATTCCCCTGTGCGTGAAAAGGGAGTATTACCTACTGACAGAATAATGCTCAAGCCTCCCACTCCCTTCCAACCCTCCACGATACCCTTCCACGATTCCCTGTGAAGTCTCACCTTAGGGTCTGGAAGGATGAGTTCTCCATCCTGCTTCTGATGCAGGGGCGCGTTGAAACCCAGTTACTTCACTGGATTGAGGTTTGATGGAAGTTCAAATAAGCTTGACTATTCAGGTAAGGCGCTGTAAGAGTTCTGTTCAAAAGTTCAAGCTTAATAATAATGTTCATTGTCTTATTGCAGCAAGCGCTAACGCTTATGTCTTTTTCCCCTTAGGGGCCGGGGTTCGGAATGCCGGAGATATGGCGCCGACCCGAAGTGAAACGTGCAGTTCCAATAAATGACAGGTAAGTTCTGGATGAGCGTTCGGGTAATGTCTTTGCATTCGCTCATTCAATGTCTTTGTCTTTTTTCCCCATAGGGGCCGGGGTCCGGAATGCCAGGAAGCGGCAGGACCCGAAATGAAATGGGAATGACCCAACAGGTAAGTCTTAGAAGGAAACTGAGCTTTTCCTATTCCCTTCCTTCTCTCACCTTGTGTTCTTGTCTTTTTCTCTGTAGGCTCTGGGAAGTGGCTGCGGATCCGGATGATCGCTGCTGAAGATGGAGGTGCCCAGGAAAGGTGAGTGAAATGCAGCGCTGCAGCGATCGAAGCGAAATGCTTTTAAAAATGATGTCTTCCCTTTCAGGATCGTCGGTGTGATGTCTCCGTGATACAGCTTTAGCAGGTAAGGTCTTCTTTCTCTCCAATTCTCTCTTATCTCCCTTTGCAGGTGACCCAGGATGCTGACAGGCGTGGCTGAAGTCCAGATGCAGGAGCTGACACGGTGAACGTCCAGCTGCGAGGTGCAGAACAACGCGAAGCGTGAGTTGCTGTTCGGGCGTGGTTTAAATAGCTTTGGAAGAAGTTCCAGGTATGTATCCTTCCACCGATCAGGTATGTATCCTTTCCCGACCACACCCAGGTGGAAAGTAGTCCCACAGGTAAAGTAGTTCCATTCAGGCCTCAAGAGGGCCTGGATGTAGCAGCATGGTCTGCATCAGGTAAGTGCACATTAAAACACTTGAACACATGTCTAGCTTTATGAGCCTGGCGCCTAAGGTGCCAGGACAGGGATCCAACATGAGCCTGGCGCCAGGACTGTGTCCAAAGGGCCCCAGCTTGGGCCCGCTGGCACTTCCCTGGGGGGAATGATGCCTGCCTCTGGGGTTGCTGGGTCGGAACTGGCTCCTTGGAGGTAGGCATCATGACAGTACCCCCCCCCCCTCAAGGCCCCTCCCAAGGTTGTTCCCTCCGGGGGTTTTGGCTTGTTCGGAAATCTCCGGTGGAACCTTTGTATTAATCGAGGTGCGTGAACATGGTTACTAGGCTCCCACAATCTCTCCTGAGGTCCATATCCCTTCCAGTCAACAAGATAGAAGAGTTTTGACTTTAAAACCTTGGAGTCTAAAATGTCTTTAACTTCGAATTCTAATTCCCCTTCAATTTGAACTGGGTCTGGAAGCTTGGACAGTCGGGTCCCTGGTTGTACTGGCTTTAAAAGTGATGCATGAAAAACTGGATGAATACGCATGTTGGACGGTAAATCCAGTTTAAAGGCCACGGGATTGATTATAGCCTTGATGGGATAAGGTCCTATGAATCTGGGATTGAAGGTTCGCGGGCCCTTGAGGGGTAAATGTTTCGTTGCTAGCCATACCTGGTCTCCTACTTGGTAAGGAGGAGTTTTACTTCGGTGCAAATCAGCGTTTTCTTTATACTTTTTCTTGGCTTGCTGTAAATGAGTTGCAGCTTCTTTGAAGGCTCGGGTTATTGTGGAATGCAAATGATTTACTGCGGGCATTTCCAGGGTCTGAGGTGGATCTAGGTCAGAGGTCCGAGGATGGTGACCATACAAAGTATAAAAAGGAGTTTGTCCGGTTCCAGAATGCACTGAATTGTTGTATGCATATTCTGCGATCCAAAGGATGTGTTTCCAATTTAACTCGGATTGGTGTAACATGCACCGAAGATATTGCTCGAGAGTCTGATTGGTTCTCTCGGTTTGTCCGTCAGTCTGGGGGTGGTGGCTGGTGGATAACCGCACATCTATTTGTGCTAGTTGGCAACACTTCTTCCAAAAATGGGAGATAAATTGACGTCCACAATCCGAGACTAATATGGAAGGGAAACCATGTATGCGAACTATATTCTCCAGAAATTCCTTGGCCAAGGTGGAAGCTGAAGGCAAACCTTTTAAAGGGATAAAGTGGGCCATTTTGGAGAATAGATCCACAATTACAAGAATAGTGTTGTAACCAGCACAAGGAGGCAGGTCAGTTATAAAGTCCATTGACAAGGTGTGCCATGGTGCCAGTGGAATATCCAAGGGTTGAAGTAGGCCGGCTGGCCTTTTCTTTTGACCCTTGTTTTGGGCGCAATTTCTGAAGAACTGCCCTAACATGTTTTCTGTGATCGGATTCTGAAGAAGAGTACACCAGGATGTCGTCAATATAAACAATGACATAGACATCGATAAGTTCCCGAAGATCATCATTCATAAAGTACTGAAAGGCGGCAGGTGCATTGCACAAACCGAAGGGCATCACCTGATATTCGAAGAGCCCAAATTTGGTGCGGAATGCAGTCTTCCATTCGTCGCCTTCTTTTATACGCACCAGGTGATAAGCTCCTCGAAGATCTAACTTGGTGTACACACAAGCGTCTTTTACCTGGTCGATAAGCTCAGGGATCAGGGGCAGAGGATAACGATTCTTAATCGTTATTTGATTTAGGGCACGATAGTCTATACATGTTCTAAGGTCGCCCTCTTTTTTCGGCACGAAGAACAGAGCTGAGGAGACAGGAGACTTGGACGGGTGAATAAAACCATTGGCTAGGTACTGATCTAAATACTGACGCAAATGCAGGTTCTCAGGTTCCGTAAGAGCATAAATCCTACTACAAGGTATTGAGCATTGGGTACCAGATCGATTTGGCAATCATAAGACTGATGAGGAGGTAACGTGTTAGCCTGTTCCTTCTGAAAAACGTCTTGGAATTCTTGGTATTCTGACAGTAGCTGTACAGGGGTGGAAGTTGCTGAGGCTAGACCCATAACTGGATTTCTTGGATAACAAGTTGGTTCACAATCAGGAAAACTTATCTTCTTTGCTCGCCAGTTAATTCTGGGATTATGGGTTTCTAACCAAGGAATTCCAAGAATTACTTGAAATTGTGGGGCCTTGATCACATCAAACACGATTGCTTCCCAATGTCCATCCTGACCCACCAGTGCCATTTCAACAGTGGAATGCGTTACAGGCCCTGAGGCTATTTCGGTTCCATCTACTGTAGTAATGACATCTTGGGTTACTTTCGGGCGGAGAGGGAGGTTAATCCTGGAAGCCAATTCACGGTCTATGTAATTTCCAATAGCTCCACTGTCGATGTATGCTTTTATAGCATGCAACTGCTGAGGCTGTTTTGGGTCCACGAGCACCATTGGCATGACAAAATGCGAGGTCAAAGAATTTGTTTTCAAGCTCGGCAAGCGGACCCCTACGCTTGTCGGGCTAGGTCGTTTCCCGAATCAGGTGTCAAAAAATCATTATCAGTGGCTCCAACCACCTTCTTAGGTGGTTTAACCAGACAATTTTGAAGAAAGTGCCCGGAAGTCCCGCAATACAGACAAAGTTGCATTTGCCGCCTTCTCTCTCGTTCCTTCTGCGTTAATGGTCCTTTAACACCGCCGATTTGCATAGGTTCGGATACGTCGGTACTCTTAAAGTTGGCGTGGGTTTTGATCGGTACTCGGGTTTCGTACTTGAACCGATCTGCTTTTCTATTTTGAAGTCTGTGATCAAGTTGAACCACCAAGTCTATGTAGTCAGCGCAGACCTGGGGTGGATCTACTATCTGAGCTAGAACATCCTTAAGCTCTCCGCGCAGGCCTCGATGAAACAATGTGATCCTTTTGTTTTCTGGCCATCCAGTTTCCACAACCAGTCTATTAAAGGTGGCAACGTAGGACAGGAGATCCTGATTACCTTGTCGTAAAGATAGCAGTTCGTTATCAAGGGCCTGTCCTTGAGAGTGTCGAGCAAACAATCGTTCCATGCTGGCCTGGAAACCCTGAAAATTCTAGAGAATGGGATCATCCTGATTTACCAATGGAATAGACCAATCGGCAGCACTGCCACTGAGGTAAGATAGTATAAAGGCTACCTTGGTCTGGTCGTTAGGGAAGGCCCCGGGTCTGCATAGAAAGTGTAAACGACATTGGTTCATAAAGACGGCATATTTCTTGGGATCCCCCGCAAAACGTTCAGGCGGGGCCAAAGGCATGTGTCCAGGTAGATTGATTTGTACCGGGTTATTCAAACCCATTGATGTGGAAGTACCTCCGGAATTAGGTAAAGGGGTGTGCCCTGCCTGGGCCTGCAATAACCTTTTGGCCAGGTCATCTGTTCTTTCCTTGGATAGGATCAGTTCTCTTTTGAGAGCGTTAGTCTCCTGGCGGGCTGAGTGCACTTCTGCCCGTAATTCCCCCAAAAGCTGGGCCAGCTGATCTGTCTCGGAAATCTCCATAGCGCCCGGTTGGGAAATTGTGGGTAGGCTTCGCGTTCTGTCACGCTCACCTGATTCCCACGGAGGCGCAGGTCTGGCTTCGAGTGCTGATGCTTCTTCAATGGTGAAGCGCAGGACTCTGAAGATGGACAGGTAGGGCCCCACTACTCTGGCTCGTAGGAATATTCCCCTGTGCGTGAAAAGGGAGTATTACCTACTGACAGAATAATGCTCAAGCCTCCCACTCCCTTCCAACCCTCCACAATACCCTTCCACGATTCCCTGTGAAGTCTCACCTTAGGGTCTGGAAGGATGAGTTCTCCATCCTGCTTCTGATGCAGGGGCGCGTTGAAATCCAGTTACTTCACTGGATTGAGGTTTGATGGAAGTTCAAATAAGCTTGACTATTCAGGTAAGGTGCTGTAAGAGTTCTGTTGCAAGTTCAAAAGTTCAAGCTTAATAATAATGTTCATTGTCTTATTGCAGCAGGCGCTAACGCTTATGTCTTTTTCCCCTTACGGGCCGGGGTTCGGAATGCCGGAGATATGGCGCCGACCCGAAGTGAAACGTGCAGTTCCAATAAATGACAGGTAAGTTCTGGATGAGCGTTCGGGTAATGTCTTTGCATTCGCTCATTCAATGTCTTTGTCTTTTGGAAGCGGCAGGACCCGAAATGAAATGGGAATGACCCAACAGGTAAGTCTTAGAAGGAAACTGAGCTTTTCCTATTCCCTTCCTTCTCTCACCTTGTGTTCTTGTCTTTTTCTCTCTAGGCTCTGGGAAGTGGCTGCGGATCCGGATGATCGCTGTTGAAGATGGAGGTGCCCAGGAAAGGTGAGTGAAATGCAGCGCTGCATCGATCGAAGCGAAATGCTTTTAAAAATGATGTCTTCCCTTTCAGGATCGTCGGTGTGATGTCTCCGTGATACAGCTTTAGCAGGTAAGGTCTTCTTTCTCTCTCCAATTCTCTCTTATCTCCCTTTGCAGGTGACCCAGGATGCTGACAGGCGTGGCTGAAGTCCAGATACAGGAGCTGACACGGTGAGCGTCCAGCTGCGAGGAGCAGAACAACGCGAAGCGTGAGTTGCTGATCGGGCGTGGTTTAAATAGCTTTGGAAGAAGTTCCAGGTATGTATCCTTCCACTGATCAGGTATGTATCCTTCCCCGACCACACCCAGGTGGAAAGTAGTCCCACAGGTAAAGTAGCTCCATTCAGGCCTCAAGAGGGCCTGGATGTAGCAGCATGGTCTGCATCAGGTAAGTGCACATTAAAACACTTGAACACATGTCTAGCTTTATGAGCCTGGCGCCAGGACAGGGGTCCAACATGAGCCTGGCGCCTAAGGCGCCAGGACTGTGTCCAAAGGGCCCCAGCTTGGGCCGGCTGGCACTTCCCTGGGGGGGGGGGGGGAGAAATGATGCCTGCCTCTGGGGTTGCTGGGACGGACCTGGCTCCTTGGAGGTAGGAATCATGACAGACCCTCAGCATATAAAGACTGAGATGAAAGGGAGCCCCAGCTTATAAAGACTGGCAAGTAAGGGATCCTCAGCCATAACAGGTTGAGAAGGTAGTACCACGCATTATTCTTTTATGACAATAAAAGCAATGGGATCCGCAGCATATTAAAAAATGCTGGGAAGGTGGTATTACGAAGGATATAAGGAAAAACCGGTGTGGCTCAGCATAAGGAATGAGCCTGGATGTTAGTCAATTTTTTTGTATATTTCGTCTTGCTGCCTCTTGTGGTAAAAAAGGAAGGAAGGTGGAGAAGTCGCGGTGTGTGTGAGAGAAATTAAAGGGGAAAAGAATAAGGTGGATGGGGAAAAGTGGGTTGATCTGTATTTTTGGGTAATAAGCAGAAGCATGTGCAGCATAGCAGTAGGGTCTAAGTAAAGCATTAGGGATGCATGCAACATTATGGGGGAAGAAACCCCAATAAAACACATGCATAGGGTTCTGCCACTGTATTGTGACAAAATAAATAAACAATGGATAGCAGAAACAAAGGAAGGCGGGATGTCCTGCTCCTGACCAGAGCAGGGCTCCCATAACAGAAACATGTTAGCAACAAAATATAAGGGGAAATGTACTTCCAAAAAAGAAAAGAGAGTCTAGATCTCTGGCAATTATTTGAGGATATGGAAGATCAGGAAGGTGAAAAAAGAGATCCAATGTAAGGGGGATATACCCCGTAATGCCTAAACCTGCAGTAGGGTATACAAACACAGTCTATAAGCCTCCAGTGGTAGCAAGTGTGTCAACAGGATTATCAGGATTAGCAACTAGCGGGGACTCGAGAGCTTTTGCACCTCCACCTCCATATATCACATCCACAAGTGCTGACATGCCGTAGCATCAGTTTACCCAGAGGGTCCGCAAGAAGATATAAATAATGAGTTAAGACCATTGGGGGGAAGGTTGGTCAGGTTACAAGAACCTGAAGAAGTATCACCAGAAATAAGGGTACTGGTGCAGAAAATAGGGGATTGGAAGTCAGGAGAGCTTTTGTTTAGATTCAACCTTGTGGCAATAAGAAATGTTTTTGTTGAAAACAATGATGGGCAGAGGGTATGAACAGTGCTGGGACAAGAAGTAGAACAAGCAAAGGGAAATTAAGGGGAAGATCAAGGTGGTAGAAATAATGAAGAGGCATGTCAAGAAGATTGAGACGAGGTTGGCGAGAAACCCGTCCCTGCCACAAGAGGCAGTAAGGAGGGACAGACCAAGAAATAGACCAGATTTAATGGTAGTTGTACAAAATCAGAAGAAAAAAGGAATACAAGACAAAATAGATATGCATATGCATTTTATATATAAAGGAGTAGGGATAACACAGTATGTGCCATGGCTTCAAATGGACAACAATTATTTGATTAAAGCTCTCCCCAGTTTATAGCCCACAAATATAAGAGAATCAAGGCGCGGGACAGGGAGACAGCCAGAAGCGGCAAACTGACGAGACAAAACTAGTGGAAAAGAAACTAAATAAGGTTGTCGTCCAAGCACCAGTGACGGCACCGCCTCAGGGGGAAAGGACAGGAGACACTCAACAAATTATGAATGTCATTGCGGTACTATGGGGTGAAGGAGGACAGGGACAATGGGGAGGGGGAACAGTACCCCAACCCACAGTGGCTGTATGAATGAGCACCAAGGGGAAGAGGAGGATTTTGTGGAGCAAGAGCAGGAGGCTTTGGGGGATAGGGCCCAGGGGAGGAGAATTGGGAACATCGCAGTGCTGGTATTGTGGGAGAAAGGGGCATTTCGCAAGAGAATGCAGGAACAGGCCTGGGATGGGATTTAATTATGGGCCAGCACCTCCAGGGCAGGGATTCCAAGGGCCTCAAGAAATGGGACAACAGCAATTTGGGCAAGGCGGTCAAAATCAGTTCCCTTATGGGGCTGACAGGCAAGGGCAAAGTGGGAAACAACCACAGCAAGGTGAGGGAACACAGTTCAACAGGATGGCAGGGGGAGCAGGTGCCCCATTCCAAGGAGTTACAATGGCAGGGGGTGGCCCTTTTTCATTCCCCGGGACAAATAGATATTCTGATTAGAACAGCCCACAGAGAGCGCTTGCATGTCCAATCCTATGGACTTCCTACTGCACCTCCTCTGAGGTACTCTGCCTTTCCTCTCCATCCCCCAGCAGCTCATGGTCTCCCATGCTCTGGTTCTCTCTAGGTTGGTCTATTCTAACAAAGCAAAAAGCTGAGTGTAGCACACGCAGCTAAACTGTCGCTCTCAAAAATATACCTCATCTGAGGTTACTCAAACGAGTAGAAAAATATTGAAAGAAAATTTTGTCAAGTTCCTTTTTCTCTTAATGGTGATAGTACCAAATAGTTGTGCATTGGTATTTGTACTAATATGCAGAAATCTTTTTCCAATAGTTTACTGTTGCCTGGAAAACAGCAAACAAACCAACTAGGTAGATTATGTCATAATGAGAGCTTTAATCATTGCCAATGCATTTTGGTGGTTGTTCTCTCCTTCATCAGGGCTGTGCTCTCTATTTACAGTGAAAGCGTACATTAGCATAATCATATCATGTATATTTAACAATCAGTGAATTCAACACAAACAGCAAACGTGTGTTTCCATGTAGTAAAATAGAACCACAATATACGTACCGCAATTCAGTATGATAACATGCATGTGATGCAAAATAAAGAAAAGACAAATCAAGGATGCATTCGAATTAATTAGGCTTAGTTATTTATAACATGTTAAGAATAGCTGCTACTCTGAAAGCACATATTATTAAATACCTTAACTTCGTGTTCCACTACGTGTGGAGTCCAATGAACTATTGTGAGTTCAGCTGAAAGTCCTAAAGCATAATGTGATGTAGGTTAGGAAACATTACATTATTACTTCACTTGTGTCACTTCTCACTCTGACTTTAAGTCAAAAAAAGATATTTACTTCAGTATGTGTGTGTATACCACGCGTGTTGTGCAACAGGAATGTTAAAGTTCTCTGTTTTAACCTTAAAAAGTATACAGAAAATGACGTTAAAAATACCCTTTGTGTAAGCAGAATGATGTGATTATTCATGTGGTCATTCATAGTTTAACGGAGCACCAAGCTTACCGTGTCTCTCCAGACAAGTTTCCTGTTGCTGTAAAGAGCGTGCAAGCGTTGCTCTAACAGCTGTTTTTAAGGGTAACCATGGTTTTGGCTAGAGACGCCTGGGTCAGACCTGCCCATTGGTGTGTCATGACTCAGCCGTCTCCCGTCCCAGCCCCGCTCGAAGAGCAGGGGCCGGGACGTGCCGAAATCCATGGTCGGCTCTTGCCTGTATGTAAGAAACAAATGTTAAGCAACAGTACCTACAACTGTACTTACACTGCACATAGATGTAATTGCGCATGTTTACACTTTTCAGAGTCCCTTTCCTCAGCAATCTCACTGCTATTTAAAAATAACTGCATGACTGCCTGGATAATTGAAGGTCCGTTCGGGGTACCAAAGTATATAAATAGTATTTCAAATACATGTTCAAATGCACCACGCACAAAGGTGTACTGATGTATGTTCATTATGGTTGCGTAATGTTCTGACAGTTTGTGTTACCTGCATTACGTTCTATCGGTGTAATGATTGTGTGTTGCCATGACTACCTAGATAGTTAAGGTCATCAATAGGTGTATTAGTGTTTGACTAACCTTATTGCTACATGTCACTTCTACATTAGACTGATAAAGAATCTCCCTGATGTGGCACAATCATTGGACAATAGAATTCACTCATATGGTTGTAATTCCATGTGGAAGAACCGTAATTCATGAATACCATAGTGTTTAGATAATATTACGGCTCTGTGACGTTATTTTGCCCATTAGGTAGAATCACCCAAATGAAGCCTGTTCCTTAGACTGCAAAGTTTCACTGATACGATTGTGATATCCTCGGTAACAAAAGAAACTAACCCATCTTTATGGCGTACCCCATTCGTGATCAACACCTTAAAGTGAAAGTACTGAATGTGCTGACAAACTCTAAATAAATTGGGAGAGTGAATAAATGTAGTATTCATAAATAGCACTGAAAGTTAATCTCTTCATTAACGCCAGATGGATTAAGGCACCCCAATCGGTCAATCCAAAATGTTTCTCTTTGATCTAATTTGGAATTCAAATCCTCATGTGGGTTTCCAGTTCTTACAACTTCTAAAATCTAGAATCTAATCTGAGATAGATTGTTTTTCTCCAACCAATGTCTCGCCACTGCTGAATTCATATTGGCATTTCTTATGCGGGTCTGATGCTCGTTCCAACGTGTTTTAGATTTACCTACATAATGCATACCACATGGACATTTGATCAAGTAGATTATGTTGGTGCTGTCACATGTTGCGTAGTCCTTAAACTTAATCTTTTGTCCAGTTCATGAATGGCTGACACTCTCTCCTTTGATAACGAACGTACAATTGGCACAATGTAAACACGGAAATGTTCCTATTCTCGTGGTGATCAGGCTTTTAGCTGATGGTCTAGTGGACACAAGTTCATCACGCAGATTCTACTTCTCTGATAAGCAAATGTTGGCAGTTCCTTAAATAAGTGTTGCACCCTAGTATCACATGTCAGTATGGACCAATTTTTCTTGATTATCTTCTTGATCTGTTGACTCTGTAATGAAAACTTAGACACATACACTAAACTAGGCGTTTCTTTAGTTTTGTTTGTGGTAGTCAAAAGGGTGTCTCGATTAAAAGAATTAACTCTATGTCGCTTTGCAAATATCACTTTCTGTGTATCTGTGTGCCAAGAATTTCTTACACATTTCTGTATGCTCTTTTTCATATTCAGAAGGATCACTCACAATTCTTTTGAAGCGTAGCAACTGGCTAAATGGCAGGTTTTGAAGCAAACTTGGTTGATGGAAGCTTAAACGGTGTAACAAGTTGTTTGTCAGTCTCTTTCCGATATAGAGTTGTTTTGAATCCAGTCTGATCCATGCTTATGAGTACGTCAAAAAAGTGAATCTGAGTAGTAGAAGATTCATGGGTAAACTGTACGCGTGGATCTATAGTGTTCAAGTATTCAAAAAGTTCCATAAATTCCTCCGATGTACCTATCCAGATTCCAAATATATCATCTATGAATCTAGTCCATAGGTGTATCAGTTTCTTCTATCTTATGTGTGTAAGTACGTGATCTGTTTCAAACTTAACATAAAGCAGTTAGCATATGTGAGAGCCATTTTGCTGTGCCCGAAACGTGAAGAAAAAATAGTTTTTTTAATTGGAAATAAGAGTTCTCTGCTATAAATTGGAGTATGGTTAGAATTAATTCTTTCTGGGCCCGAATGTCCGGAGATGTAAGGAGGATCCATTCTATTGCTTCTTGCCCCAGGTCGTGTGGAATCGATGTGTATAGGCTTGTAACATCAATGGTAAACAGTATACAATCCTTTCTGAAAGTGTTTTCTGTCAGTATTATGAGAAAGTGGGTAGTATCCTTTCAGTAAGTATGTGTTTGTTGAATTATTGGCTGAAGAAAGAAGTCGGAGGGGCCGATTCATGGAATAAATGTGTGCCAAAAATCGTGGCGCAAGCTGGCGCAACATGAACAAGCAAGCGCACGTGTGCGATTCATGGAAGGGCCTGCATGTTTTCTCCGGGACGTGCACCAAATCCGTGCTTGGCGCACACGGGCGCACACGTCATTGCAACATCCAGAACGCCATGCACGACGCACACAGTGAAAGCGCACAATGTTAGCGCACACACCAAAAAGGGGGCGGAACACGCGGAATGGGGAACAACGTGTGAAAATAAGGGCGTAACTGGCGATGTACTGCTGGGAAGTACACGGAACGCCCACACGCACGCGAACCACACGTATTCATGGAATCGAATAGGGGAAACCCGCGCACGGCCGAAGACACGCACAGGCCTAAACACGTCCACCACACGAAGGCAGGCGGTAGCGTCCCTGCGCATTACAAAAGTGCATGCAAACAACAAACATGTATATACAGCTACGCTGAATGTCCCATTCTGTGGCCCCCTAGGAGAAATGACGTGTCACGCAACGCTCAGGCATCCCAAAAAAGCAAGAAAAAGGGATAAGCATCGCTGTAGCCCACGTGCGTGTACAAAAACACACGCAGTATGCTGTGGCAGCTAAGAACACAAAAAATACATACGTGATCAACACGCAGGCTAGTATGTCTGGAAAAAAAGGGGTACGTGACTAACGGGGACACCCGCATTATGAAAAATAGCATGTGTGACTCACCGTCTGCCTTGCATGTAGAAGAACGCGTAGCCAACACCCACGCCAAAAGAAGAAGTAGGCACTGTAGCCACTGTGAAGTAATCGCGTGTGAATCCCAACGCCTGGAAAACACACGTACCGCTTTCCACGAAATCTTCTTATGCATGCCTGTGTCTGTAGTTTTACATGTTTGGGGTGTGAGTGATGGGTGCTGCTGTCATGGACATGCATGATGTACATGTCCGTGTGTCTGAGTAGTGTGTGTGCCATGGATGCATGACACATGTCCGTGACGATGTGTTGAATCACTGATACAGCCTACTCATCCTTGTATCCCCTATGACTGTGGGCATACGGGGCCAGATGCATGACCCTCCGGTGATGCGTGTGCATGTGATCAGCATGTCCCATGATGCATGTGAGTTTCAGCCCACCATTGGATGTTTCTACAGTGCAGTGGACATGGATGCAAATGTATGTTGCATGTGCCATGCCGGTTCCTGCATGTGTGTTGCCTGCACTGACCCATGTGTTGTTGGGAGACATGATGGAAGTGAGGTTTGACAGTGCCACTCATGTGCTATTGCTTTCTGTCTAGGGGACTATTGTACAGTACCCTGATGCTTGTGTTGAATGTCTCCCTTCACACAGCTGCGAGTGAAGAAGAGGGAGGAGACGGTGTTGTGGAGGGAAAGCGGCAGGGATGCCTCCACTGCCCAGCGACGCAAGGCCCAGTCACCCTCCCTGGAAATTCCATCATCCGGGAGCAAGGGGACTGGTGCCGCGTCTGCCACTACGGCTGAAGCGGAAGGGGCGGATGAGCCCCCACAGGGTCTTGCAATGGCGGAAGACGGTGCGGAGCCATCCAGGTTGGTGGTGTCTATAGAGGAGGAGGAGGCTGCTACAAAGCCATATGGGGCCTGGTGGGGTGGTACCACTGGTGCAAGTGGTGCAGGACAGGGGCAGGAGGCAGCACAGGTCACCGCAGAGGTGCCTGTGCATGTCTCTGTCCCTGACACTGTGACTGCATCACCATGCACCAGCAGGAATGCCCTGTCCCAGGCCCGTCCGCAGGTAGGGGGGAGGTCCACATTAATTGGCACTCCTCTACCTGCGGACGAGGGGACCCATGACCGGATGGAGTCCGTCCTGATTGGTGTCGCGTTGCACACACGTGACATTCGTGATGACGTGCGTGCTTCCTGGGGGGACCACTCACGTCATCACGAAGAGCTGTGTGCCAACATGGCCCAGTTGGGAGGGTCCATGGTCGGGGGTTTCCTCCATGTGTCGGTCAGTCTTGCGGCCCTCTCCTCCTCTGTGCACACTTTACGCCAGGCGTTCTCCGTGCCGTCTTTCAGCCCAGATGCCACCAGGGTCCCCTGTGGATCTGCCCCAACCAACGCAACCAGCCAGGTGGAGATCCCATCCCTGCCACAGTCGGGAGTCGGAAGTCCAGCAGGGGTGGCCACCCCACCAACTGGACCCCAGCAGATGAAGGATGTGCCGGCATCATCGGGCAGGGCACATGCACGACAGCGCCGGGGGATTCCATCAGCCCGGATGCTGTTGTGGTGGCAGAGGCAGTTGCGTCGGAGGCAGCAGCAGGCTCAGTGTGGGAGGCACCATGGCTCGAGCCATCAACACCCCGGGGCAGGCATCGGCCGAGGGGCAGGAAGACCCCGGACTGGGAGTGTCTTCAATGTGGCAGCGGTTGGGCCGGCAAATAGATGCGGACAGGGGGGGGCGGAGAGGGCACAGCTCAGGATGGTCAGGGCGGAGAACTCCATGCACCGGGCTTTGAGGCGGGCGGAGAGCCTCGAGGAAACTCGCAGGGAGTTGATGGATTCCATGGCTGCATCCCTGCCAGACCTCGAGTCCAGGGAACAGGCCCGCCTCTGGAACATCGACGTGGAGTTCAATGATGCCCTTGGCCGGAACATCAAACAGTGAGCCGTGGGACTAGTCCGCCGCCTTTGTAAATAGTTATGTAGTTGTAGGTTTCCTTTATTTATTTTTTCCTTTGGGGCGCATGGACTATGCCCCGCCTTTTTGTTAATAGTTATTTATTAGGTAGGTTTTTTCTTAGGTTTCCTTTGGATTGTTGGCACATGGACCCTTGATTTTTACTTTGTATATATTTATGGACCTGATTTTACATATTTCTTTTTTACCATGGAGGAATGGTTTTGTTTTTATTTTGACTTTGTATTTGGTGGTATGGACGGACACTTTGGAGGCATTTTCCTTTGCATTTTATTCATTTCAACATTAATAATTTTTCCATCATTTTGGACATCCTTTTATTTATCATTTTATTCTTGTGTAATTTCGTTTCATTCATTCATTTTTGTATATAATTTATTTTTTTTTAACTTCATTTATGTGGTCTTCTCTCATTGGTTTTGTGCATGTCACAATGTGGGTTTTCTCAGTCATGTGTTGCCATTGTGTGGGTCTGACGGTATTCATGCGCATACTGGTTATTTGAGATCTATCATGACATGGGGATTTCAATTTGGAGTGGATGGAATGCTTGGTTTGATGTTTGGACTGGGGTGGCGTGGGGTGGCATTTGGGTGGCCATATGGGCCATGGATCTGGATTGTGATGATGTGTTGGGTGGGGGACATAAATCGGGGCCTGCTGGCAGGTGCCCGTCACTGGGGGTGGAGTTGGGACATGAGTCGGGGCTCCCAAGTGCATGGTGCCATTTGGCCTGGCTGCGGGTCATGTTCAGGGATGGTGGGCTGCCTCCGGGGCATAGGGAGGGTGGGAGGGGCACACCCAGGAGGACCGACACTGTAAAATTGCGCGTGAAACTCCCCGTGCACCCCTCGGAATACACATACCCTGCTCGCGCCAGGCCTATCGTGTGTAAAACTTCACACGCACCCTTCGGAATACACGTACCCTGCACGCGCACCCCCGGAATATGCGCAGGCAGCCCATCTACCCTCCCCATGCCGCACAGGCAGCCTATCACCCCAGTCCATAGACCGCAGGCGGTTTATAGTCATAATCTCGAATACAAATATGTCGAAAGTCATAATGTCGAAAAAATAAAGTCGAAAACAATTTTTTTTTTATGTTTTACCCCTTTTTTTACCACCGCAACCCCAAAAAAACATGTAAATTAAAAAAAAAAAAAATCGACTTTTTTGTTTGACATTATTGTAATTCGACATTATTGTAATTCGACATTTTGTTTTCGAGATTATGACTGGACACCCCCGCAGGCAGCCCATCCTCCCTCCCCATGCCCCGCAGGCAGCCCATCCACCCTCCCCATGCCCTGCAGGCAGCCCATCACCTCTGGGCATGCCCCGCAGACAGCCCACTCCACAGGGGGGACTTTTTCCACGTGTTTTCACTGGCATGAGCCGGGTACGTGTATTCCAGGCGTGCGCATGGAGTTTCACACGTGATAGGGCTGGCGCGACCGGGGTACGTGTATTCTGGGGGTGCGCATGGAGTTTCACACACGATAGGGCTGGCGCGAGCGGGGTACGTGTATTCTGAGGGGTGCGTGTGAAGTTTTACACGTGATAGGCCTGTCGCGAGCGGGGTACTGTATTCCGGGGGTGCGCATGGAGTTTCAAACGCGATAGGCCTGTCGCGAGCGGGGTACATGTATTTCGAGGGGTGCATATGAAGTTTTACTCGTGATTTTGCTGGCGCGAGCGGTGTACGTGTATTACGGGGCGTGCGGGGGGAGTTTCACACACGATTTCACTGGCACGACGGGGTACGTGTATTACGAGGGGTGTGCAGGGAGTTTTACACACGTTTTCGTAGTTGGGGGGCTGTATGCTGGTCCACTGGCCTTTGCGCCATGTACTGGATTTGTGCAATGTTATTGGTGCACGGGGCAGGTTTGGGGGCGTAACTGGCGCTGCTGCAGGGTTGCTGCGCCACGGCTGCTTATGGATGTATAAATCCATGAATACGCTGTGCGCCTAAATGGGTTTTGGCACATGCAGCCGGCGCAGACTGCTGCACGCACACTCTGTGCGCCAGCCGCGTGTGCCGAATTCTATGAATTACCCCCAATGTATTTTCCCAACGGCTGCAGAATGCTATTATGCCAGCCACTATACGTCTTCCTGGCGGATGTATAGCATCTTTGTGAATTTTAGGAATCGTGTAGAAACTAGGGATACGTGGGTGTTGGTTGAGAACAAATTTTAACGTGTTAAGGTTAATCCACTTGAGTTCCAAGGCTTTATGGAGAAGTTCTTCTAGGTTGTGCTCAATACTCACTGTGGGGTCCATAACAAGTACTACATATACATTTGTGTCTCTGAGCTGTCTCCAGCATTGTTCCTCGTATTCATTAGTATTCAGGATCACCAGTGCTCCACCCTTGTCCGCCGGGCGAATTGTAATTTCCTTCGTGCAGTATAGGTTTTTAATTAGTTTTAGTTCATGTGGTTTTAGGTTTTTGTGAGTTGGCTGTTTGTAATTCAGCTTTTTGAAATCCTTGGTCACCTTTCTTTGAAAGATCTCTACTGATGGAACTACAATCGGTTGTATAAAATGACTTTTAGGTTTAAATTCCTGATAGTCGCATTCATCTTGTGTTGATGCTACTTGACCTTCTGTTTCCAGTTCATCAAAAAACACTTTTAGTTTTAACTTCCTTATGAACTTAAACAATTCAATCTTGCTATTAAATAAGGTTGTTCCATATGTAGGCACAAAACATAAACCTCTTTGTAGGGTTTTTACCTCAGTCTGTGTGAGATGTCTGCTTGAAATCTTAACCATTAGGTTCTCCTCTGCTGCATTCTCGTTAGAGGACCTTCTTTTTGGTGTCTTTTTGGAATGTTCCTAAAAAAACTTCATGACTAATATTTGCTTGGTCTGACCTGATGGTAGCGCTAGTGGTAGTGCTAGCGTCATTGGCGAAGGTTGAGGCACCTTCTAGGTTGCTTGTTTCTCAGAGTCTGTATCCGAACTGGAAGTATTGTCCGAGTGATTAGGGTGACTCGTCTGCGGTTTAGTAGTGGGTCTTGGTCCATATTTATCCATGTATATACTTCTTCATTAAGATAATCATATGTATCTCTTTTGAATTTACATATCTTTTTCTGTTCCAGTTCCGTTTGGTAGTTTTCCACTTTATTTATCTCCGTCAATATCAGGTCAGCAGTAATATTATCTAAACACTGTGGTATTCATGAATTGCGGTTCTTCCACACGGAATTACAACCATATGAGTGAATTCTATTGTCCAATGATTGTGTCACGTCGGGGAGACTCTTTGTTATCAGTGTAATGTAGAAGTGACATGTAGCAATGAGGTTAGTCAAACATCAAGACAACTACTGATGACCTCAACTATCTAGGTAGTCATGGCAACACACAATCATTACACCGATAGAAGGTAATGCAGGTAACACAAACTGTCCAGGCAGCCAGAACATTACGCAACCATAATGAACATATATTACTACACCTTTGTGCGTGGCGCATTTGAACACGTATTTGAAATGCTATTTAAATGCTTTGGTACCCAACCGGGACCTTCAATGATCCAGGCAGTCATGCAGTTATGTTTAAATAGCAGTGAGATTGCTGAGGAAAGGGACTCTAAAAAGTGTAAACATGTGCAATTTCATCTCTTTTTCCTCCCCACCACCCAATCCAGCACTATCTGAAATGTCGTCAGTATGATGGTCGCGTGTTTTGTTCCTCCCCTCCCTTTCTGCACCCATCTCCTTCACCTTTTGTTATTTTCCAGCTCTACCAGAAATGTCGTCAGGCCTAGTATCGTAGTCGCCTGTCTGTTTCCATTTCCTTCCCACTCTCTCCCTCCATTTCTTATCTATGTCTCAGCTCTTGCACTATCTGAAATGTCGTCAGGCCGCGTACGATAGTTAATTTCACATCCTTACTGTTCATGGCCTGTAAGAATGTGGTTGTATTTTCCCTTGTTCCCTCCCTTGCCTTGAAGCGCTTTGAAATACATTGTGTATAGGCGCTATATAAATAAATGATCATATCATATCTGTGCAGTGTACGTACATTTGTAGGTACTATTGCATAACATTTGTTTCTTACATATAGGCAAGAGCCGACCATGGATTTCGGCACGTCCCGGACCCTGCTCTTCGAGCGGGGCTGGGACGGGAGATGGCCGAGTCATGACACACTCTTGAGCGGGTCTGACCGAGGCTTCTCTAGCCGAAACCATGGTTACCCTTAAAAACAGTTGTTAGAGCGACGGGTGCGTGCTCTTTACAGCAACAGGAAACTTGTCTGAAGAGACATGGTAAACTTTGTGCTCCGTTAAACTATGCATGACCACATGAATAATCACATCATTCCGTTTACACAAAGGGTATTTTTAACGTCATTTTCTGTATACATTTTAAGGTTAAAACCGAGTACTTTACCATTCCTGTTATACAACACACGTGGTATACACGCCCATACTGAAGTAAGTCTATTTTTTTTAACTTAAAGTCAGAGTGAGAAGTGACAACTGAAGAAATGACGTGATGTTTCCTAACCTACAGCACATTATGCTTTAGGACTTTCACCTGAACTCACAATAGTTCTTTGGAATCCACACGTAGTGGAACACAAAGCTAAGATATTTTATATGTGCTTTCATAGTAGCAGCTATTATTAACAAGTTATAAAAAACTAAGCCTAATTAAGTCAGTATGCATGCTTGATTTGTCTTTTCTTTTTTCTTTTCTTTATATCACACGCTTGTTATACTGAATTACGGTACGTATATTTTGGTTCTAGTTTACTACATGGAAACACACGTTTGCTGTTTGTGTTGAATTTACTGATTGTTAAATATACATGATATGATTATGCTAATGTGCGTTCACTGTAAATAGAGAACACAGCCCTGATGGAGAGTACAACCTCCGAAATGCATTGGCAATGATTAAAGCTCTCATTTTGACATAATCTACCTAGTTGGTTTGTTTGCTGTCTTCCAGGCAACAGTAAACTATTGGAAAAGGATTTCCGCATATTAGTACAAATACCAATGCACAACTATTTGGTACTATCACCATTAAGAGAAAAAGGAACTTGACTACATTTTTTTGCAATATTTTTCTACCAGTTTGAGTAACCTCAGATGTGGTATATTTTTGAGAGCGACCGTTAAGCCGCGTGTGCTACACTCGGCTTTTTGTTTTGGTCCATTTGGGCCCAGGTGTCTCTGGGCGTTTCACGGTCAGCTCCTATAAAAACCCAATTTTGAAACAAAAAATGTTTTTCACACTGATGTAATCAATTGGATTGCCAGTAGGTGGTGCCCACCTTCTCTATTTTTTCTTCTTGCGTTTGGACTATTGTAACAGCCTCTTTCTAAATCTACCTGCCTCTACTCTCCGCCCTCTGCAACTTATCCAGAACAGGACTGCGAGACTTGTCCTTGGCCTCAAGCCCTGGGATTGTATCTTTCCAGCTCTGAAATCTCTCAATTGGCTTCCAGTGGATGCAAGGATTAAATTCAAAACCCTCTGCATTGTCCACAAGGCTTTCTGGGGCCTGGGTCCAAAATACCTTCAGCTATCCCTCCGCAAATACCTCCCCTCTCGAGCTCTTCGCTCCTCTCTCTCTAACTCGCTCAGGGTCAGTCATTTTTCAAAGAAATGAGCTGGATGTAGATCTCAGTCTTTGGCTTGGGCTTCCCTCTGGAACAGCCTCCCTGCCACTCTAAAACTTGAGGAGAACCATCTCTGGAAGCACTTCAAGAACTTCCTCTTTGCTTCGGCCTTTGCTCCCCCTCTCACCTGCAGATCTGTTCTCTCTTGGCACCGTGCACCTGGCCACCCTCTGTTCTTCGGGCCCAGGTACCTAATCACCCTGCCACCCTCCCACACTGCCTCCAGGCCACCCCTTGCACTGGGTCTGTATCTGTACACATAGAGGATAGCTTAACGGCAACGTGCGCGCCTTGGAAGCAAGACGACACAAAGCAACACAAAGCAACACAGGTTCGATCCTCGGGTCAACGCTTAGAAACCTCTGGGTGTTTAAGCGCGTTATAAATACGCAACTAAGACAAAAAAAAAACAATTATGCAACTAAAAAAAACACTAACAATTCCTGTAACAGCGCCTCGATGCCCGCGGGCTGTGTGAGCGCTTACAAAAAAAAAAAATGCAATGCAAATGCATACAGTCCCCCCTATTTACTTCCTGCACTTATCAGACCTACCCTGTCTGCTGCCTTAAACCCAGCACTTGCCAATTGCTGGCTGCACTATCACTGCTTGTTGCCTTTATTATTTATGTATTTATTATTATGTATCTGTTTCTCCTTTGCTCCGTACTTTCTGCTTCTCCCCCCTTCCATGCACTTTTCCCCTCCCACTCTCCCATGCACTTGCGCATTCTCAATGTCACTGGGTCTAGTAAGATTGTTGTTTTGTTCTCCCCTGCTCCCCTCCCTTGCCTTGTCACGCTCTGAAACACTTGTGTACGAGCCCGATAGAAATAAAATATCAATATGGACAACCGCACAATCTGAAGAGTAGCCCTTGGGGGAGTCAGAAATAGGAAACAAGCGATTTATATTTATGGTAGATTGAGGTGCAACTAAATCATTCATTATGGAGGGGAACTTTCATTACCGGGTAAAACTCTTGACACACAGGGACTCTCTGGGGCTATTTCTACGGTTCCATACACTGAGGAGCTGGATATAAAAGTGGGAGGGAAGGTAGTAAGAGCCCCCCTGTTATATTCAAAGAGTTCCCCTGTCAACTTGTTGGGTAGGGATCTGCTCAATAAACTAAATGTAACTATATTGTGCTCAGATTAAGGGGTAGTGTGTTCCACTCCAGGGATGTGTATAGCTCGAGCAATGGTAATAATAAATGCAATGGCAAGGGAGTCAGTAGTCTGTGGGGTTCCTGTGGTCCTGAACATATTTTTCTTTGATATCAAGGTATTAGTAAAAGCAGTGCCTCCAATTGTAACAAAATGTTGGAGAGTGCCCACAGATTTTATTTTCTGACCCATGGTGCCGCCTGAGATGGTGACAAGGACAATATGGTCATTAGATTTACTAGGAGTGTCAGACAAAGAGTAGTCCTGATTGGAAAAGACCAGGACTGGTGCGAGTGGCGCACAGTATTATGTATAAACCCGATAGTACAATTAAAGGAAATGACTGATGAAGAGTCATTTGAGGACAGTGAGCAAAATGGGGAGATTAATTTGGAAATCTGCATCCCCCGTGAGATCATGGTGCAGTATAGGAAGGTACAGTGCCCCAGATGGCAGTGGTGACCCCGTTTTTATTTTTTGAGAGGGAAATGTGATATGTTCCCACACATTTATGAACTGTTAATCCACATGATGTTGGGTTACTGAGAGATATGACCCCAGTACAGATTACATTGAAGTCAGGTGCCTAGCACAATCATCCAATATGTGGATGATCGGTTGGTATGTGGTGACAATGAGCAACAGTGCAGATGGGATTCTGTTGCATTATTGCAATTGCTGGCTCACAAAGGGTACAAGACAGATAAAAGGAAGCTACAATACTGCCAACAGGAGGTACTATACTTGGGACAACTCATTTTTGCGAATGGGAAAAATATTATCAGATAGGGCAGCGGCAGCACGCGCCACCCCTAGGCCCAGTACTATCAAAGATATGCAGCAGTTTTTGGGCTTATGTAATTATTGTAGGGCATGGATCCTAGACTACGCAGTCTATACAAGGCCGCTGTTACGAAGTCTCAGGGAAGGACAGAGGACTTAGAGTAAATTGGAATGGGCTGACAAAATGAATAGACAATTTGAGGACTTAAAAGAAACTATTGGCACGGTCCATGTTTTAACAACTCCGGGTTATACACAGGAGTTTTATTTATTTTCCCACTCTGATGGACGGCTCATGCATTGCTGGAAGGAGACATAGAATATGTTGATGGGTCATAAATAAATGACCAGGTGACGGGACAGAGGCACACAGCGGCGGTAGTGGGCACGGTAAACAGGGAGAAATAGTGACCACCCCTGCAGAAAGCAAGAGCATAGTTCCATACACAGCATTGCCCATATTACTACTGGACCCTAATTACCTGGGGAACTGATCAGCCCCAGGTAACAAGGTCCTTATGAGGTGGTGTTCTGTATGCCTCTCACCCTCCGTGTGAAGGAGTTAAAATATTGGATGCATCTCTCAGATATCCGAAGAGCACCAGAAACAAGGCAAAGCTCAGTAAGGACATAGCCAAAGAAGAGACATTTTTGAAGATCCATGCCAGGGTGGTGTGCAGTGGCACACCAGATTTTGTCTTTTTTCTTTTTTCATTTTTTATTGTTCTTTTATTTGTTTATCTTTTTTTAATTGTTTGTTTTTTCAATTTTTGAAGGTTCAGAACCTGGCCGGCCCTGGTGGGAAAAGGATCCCACCCTCTTTCTCCCTCTCCCGCCTTCTCCCTCTCCCTTTTTTCTCTCCCTCTTTTTCTCTTTCTTGATAACCTTTTTTCTCCTCTCCACGTATAAGCAAGGATGGCTGAACAACGTATTCTAACCTCTCTGTTATGTAGGGATAATGATAATAAGAAGATTATTTGTTCTAGGAATTTTGTATTATATTGTTTTTTGTGACACTGGTCGTGGTTGTTGGAATGGATGAAGGTATGTCTGTTATATGGGGTGGCCATATAAAGGAGGGGATGGGCAGTTGGAAAATAATGCTAATATGAATATATAAAAAAAGGAAATACAAAATGGGTCTCTTTTTGCAGGCCACTCCTACAAGTTTTCATAGACGAATGAAATGAGACGTACGAACGGCGTATGATTTATGTAAGGGGTTGAGCTTTGACGCCATTTCTGACATCCAGCATTTAGAAACATTGAATAGCTGGTACTCTGATATTCGCACTGCAGGAAGGAATGTAATAAATGAAAGCTGTTACGTGTGTGCATTTATTCCGCACGCATCAGCGGCTCCTAAGGTTTTAGTTCCACATCCAGTCCCAATTACAGAGGCACAATGCCTGTACATCTTGCAGTAGGAAGGATAAAGGGCATGTTCCAGGGACACAGCCTGTAGTTGAGGAGCATTGATCTAGACCCAGCATTATGCAATGGCAACACGAAATACCACCAGTGTCTACAAGTACTATATTTTTCCTTGGGAGGTTACTCAAATGGCAACGACAAATGGCAGGGCACCACAGTGACGTGCCCGGCAGATGGACTGATCGAGTACAGCAGAGAAACAACAACCCAAATAGAGACAATGGGTGCGCAAATATGGTCCCAATACATGACACGGCTGACATGGATTGCAACAATGGAAAAGCCAATGCGAATACATAGAGCCACAGACTATGAACTTTGTCTTAGCAATGAAGAAACATTTGCTGTTGCGCAAACACACTGTGCAACCACACTCTTGTGATCCCTGATATGATGAAAGGTACAGCAGCAGTAATGGATTACTATTGGGTTTGTGGACAACAGGCCTACTTGCACTTCCCACCCTCATGAAGGGGCAAGCGTTCACTGGCCACCCACTTATTTATTTCCATTTTTTTAAGCGCTCACACAGCCCGCGGGCATCGAGGCGCTGTTACAGGAATTGTTTTTTTTTTAGTTGCATAATTGTTTTTTTTGTCTTAGTTGCGTATTTATAATGCGCTTAAATACCCAGAGGTATCTAAGCGCGGACCAGGGCATCGACCTGTGTTGCTTCGTGTTGTCTTGCTTCCAAGGCAAACACGTTGCCGTTGAGCTATCCTCCCGGGACCCTGCACTCAGTGTTATTAGTAATCCTGGAAGAACACCTGAAGTGAGAAGAAATGCCTGTCAAGGTGCAAACAGCCACTACAGCACCTAAAGAAGCAGAAAGAAACTTGCAGATCACATAAGAATTTGGTATGCTGCCAGAAAAAGAACGATTTCAACAGGGGGAAGAAAGAAGAGGTCGAATTACATATCAAAAGACTCTTACGCACTGCTCAGAGGAATATGTAATGAGTATCAACTTTTTAGCACCGCAGAGACTTTTTCAACTTTTTTGGCTCCTGGGGTACAAGCAGCTGCTGCACCTTTATACCCCCAGAGGATGCTGAGAATGGGTCACCATCCCACGTCATGGAGGCGGTGCACAATCTAGGTGTTCAAATGAAGAAAGAAGCTGGAGTTCATTCAGAACACAAATTGGCTATTGCTTGCCATTTTTTGGGTCGCATCATGGCTGGGGGCAGCAGCAAAAATAGTGGTTCCTGTTATCGTATTCTTCTTGGTCCTCTACTGCATGTGCCAATTGGGACCCCAATGTTGTGTTCATATAGTCCCTAATAGTGCAAAGGTGATGGGATCAATTAGGGATCTAAAACACCTTGCCATACAATAAACAGCAAAACTCAAACTACTATTTCTGGGGTTGTAGATATGTCGGTGGGGATGCGTTTGTTAGTGTAGAAGTAACGAAAGGGGGGAATGTTGGGAAGGAGCTAGCGCCTTCCTTCATTCCCAAGCGCTTTAGAATTAGGCAAGACTTTTTTTTAACTGTTTCTAAGCACTACACAAGTCCAGGGAGGAGGGTTACTAAAACTAATGCAGTTATTTAAATATAAGGTGTAAATAACGATTAGCTGAATACATTTGTAATCTCAACGCACATGGGGGCGTGGCCTGGAGCACCAACGATGCAGACGCTCCGCTGATAGCCTCCGCGGGACGCACGCTGCTTCATTAATTAAAGGCAGCCGTAATGCTGTGTCGGAATAACTGGACTCCGACAAGGCTCCATGAGACCTAGGAGCATGGGTGGCCTTACTCTCAGGGGCCACTAATGCATATCCACTGAGGCGTAGGCAATAAAACCTCTTTCCGCCTTTCAGCCCACGACTCGGAGGCTCCAAAATGGCGGACGAAGCTCTAAAGAGCGCAGAGAGCTGAGGACGGGATGAGTGGGGGGAGGGGCGTCCGCCCTCGGGAGAAACCTCATCGGGCCCCCGCCGCCAGAGAACCCCACCCACGCATAGCAGCCAAGACCGAAGAACCCCCACACCTCACCCAACGAGCTGCAGTGAGCCCGCACCAGACTTGGCTCGACCAGGAAGGAGGGGGCGAGGGACACCCTTGCACGGCCCGCACAGCCCTGCCCGTACCCGCATGAAGCGCTGCGGACCGGTGGCAAGGTGAACAGAGGGGGGGCACCCATCCATGTTGGACCTCACTGCAGTCCCTCACCACCAGTGGGCCCCCATATATAGTGGCAGAGATCCTGCTGAGCAGCTGTCACGCTCACCTGATTCCCACGGAGGCGCAGGTCTGGCTTTGAGCGCTGATGCTTCTTCTATGGTGAAGCGCAGGACTCTGAAGATGGACTCACTGGCTCGCAGGAATATTCCCCTGTGCGTGAAAAGGGAGTATTACCTACTGACGGAATAATGCTCAAGCCTCCCACTCCCTTCCAGCCCTCCACGATACCCTTCCTCGATTCCCCGTGAAGTCTCACCTTAGGGTCTGGAAGGATGAGTTCTCCATCCTGCTTCTGATGCAGGGGCGCGATGAAACCCAGTTACTTCACTGGATTGAGGTTTGATGGGAGTTCAAATAAGCTTGACTATTCAGGTAAGGCGCTGTAAGAGTTCTGTAGCAAGTTCAAAAGTTCAAGCTTAATAATAATGTTCATTGTCTTATTGCAGCAAGCGCTAACGCTTATGTCTTTTTTCCCCTTAGGGGCTGGGGCTCGGAATGCCGGAGATATGGCACCGACCCGAAGTGAAACGTGCAGTTCCAGTAAATGACAGGTAAGTTCTGGATGAGCGTTCGGGTAATGTCTTTGCATTCGCTCATTCAATGTCTTTGTCTTTTTTCCCCCATAGGGGCCGGGGTCCGGAATGCCAGGAAGCGGCAGGACCCGAAATGAAATGGGAATGACCCAATAGGTAAGTCTTAGAAGGAAACTGAGCTGCAGCGATCGAAGCGAAATGCTTTTAAAATGATGTCTTCCCTTTCAGGATCGTCGGTGTAAAGTCTCTGTGATGCAGCTTTAGCAGGTAAGGTCTTCTTTCTCACCAATTCTCTCTTAGCAGGTGACCGAGGATGCTGACAGGCGTGGCTGAAGTCCAGATACAGGAGCTGACACAGTGAGCGTCCAGCTGCGAGGAGCAGAACAACGCGAAGCGTGAATTGCTGATCGGGCGTGGTTTAAATAGCTTTGGAAGAAGGTCCAGGTATGTATCCTTCCACCGATCAGGTATGGATCCTTCCCCGACCACACCCAGGGATAAGTAGGTCCACAGGTAAAGTAGTTCCATTCAGGCCTCAAGAGGGCCTGGATGTAGCAGCATGGTCTGCATCAGGTAAGTGCACCTTAAAACACTTGAACACATGTCTAGCTTTATGAGCCTGGCGCCTAAGGCGCCAGGACAGGGGTCGAACATGAGCCTGGCGCCCAAGGCGCCAGGACTGTGTCCAAAGGGCCCCAGCTTGGGCCCGCTGGCACTTCCCTGGGGGAAATGATGCCTGCCTCTTGGGTTGCTGGGTCGGACCTGGCTCCTTGGAGGTAGGCATCATGACAGCAGCCCGCACCGAGCCCGTACTTGCAGGAGAGGCCGCACCGAGCCCGTACTTGCAGGAGAGGCCGGGGACGCCCTCGCTCTGCCTCCACAGCTCTGCCTCTGCCTAAACACACACCCAAACATGCCAGGGCAGGAAAACACCCAGTCACCCTCCTGCAACACCAACCAGCCATCCAAGACTGACTGTGGGCCTCCGGAAGGACAAGCTGCATTATCCCCTGGGAACCGTGAGCCCTGGCAGGCAGTTGTCAGGGCTCCAGGAGACACGTAAGCCTCACAGGCCCCAGGGGGTGGGGAGGACCCCCTCCCTCCGCTTGCACTCACTTAGCCTACTTAAGCTTTGTCCCGGGATCCTGGCAACTCCCGCTCACCCCAACTAGATCTAATCTGATCGCTATCAAGGGACCTACTACCCCCCTTCTGAAAAGCTTACTCAGCGGCAATAAAGGAGTGGAAGCCCAGCGGCCAGCGACAGTCTACCCAACTAATCTGCCTGGACATCTCATGGGGCGCCCCGGCCCACGCCTTGAGGGCCTCCTGCCCTCGCCCACCTCCCGGGGGGGACGGTGAACTCTCCCATAAGTGACCCTAGCTTCCATAATTGCATCTGGACTTCACCTAGCTTGAGAGCCCCATGTGTCACTGAAACTATCCCATCAACTTCTTCATGGCATAGAACTCTCCCTCTGCCCAGGAAAACACGATGGCCAAACAATCGAAAGCCGGCAAGAATTCAGACATAGACGTAATGCTGATGTCATCTGATAGATCCAAGAAACATGATCTTCCTGGCTCTTCCCCTCATGAGGCCCTAGAAGACAAGGGATCGCTCACAACTAAAAATGACATTTGGGCATTCATGGCGGACATCAAGTCTGACTTCAGATCATGTATGACTGAACTGACTGCCAAACTGGAAAACACTGATCGAAGGGTGACGTAGGCCGAACAGAGATTTGGGGAGGTCGAGGACCGGACCCAGGACCAGGCTTCCACCCTGGCAGAGGTCCAGCGCTTAATCAGACTCCTCCAGGATAAATTTGAAATTTTAGAATTCAAACAAGAAGATTTGGAAAATAGGGCCCGACGTAACCACCTACGCATCGGAGGGGTCCCGGCATCTGTCCCAGATAAAAACTTGGCGAAATATGTGGGGGACTTTTTCCAATCTCTCCTCCCAAACCTAGAAAAGTCACAGCTCCTCCTAGACTGTACACACAGGATGCACCCTCGTCGCGGAGTGGAGTCGGACGCCCCGCTAGATGTCATTACTAGAGTACACTTCTTCACGACAAAAGAAGCCATCTCTGCAATCAGTCGCACTTGTGATGAAATAACCTTTCAGGGCTCACCCCTCCAAATCTATCAAGATCTGTTTGTCCTTACCCTCCAGAGAAGACGATCTCTCCGACATCTGGCTGTAACGCTCACCTGATTCCCGCAGAGGCGCCGGTCTTGACTGGGTGAATGCCGTATCTTCAAAGGTGATGTGTAACACACGGTTGGCTCTTTGGGCTGGACCTCTGTGCACTGTATGTCTGACTCGAAGAGTAAGATGTCTGCAGGTAGAAAATATGGGATTAATGAACTGGGGTTATTGGGTGCCTCTCTCCTCTTCCCTTTCTCTTCTGTAGAACCCCAAAGGTTAACGCCCTCACCTTAGGTAAGTGAACGCCGAGCTCTCCATCTGCCTCGGGGCAGGGTGCCGTAACCAGTTTCTTCACTGGATAAGGGTGCAGGCCTCTTGACCTCAGAGGACTGCTGTCCGTCGTTAACTGCACGAACGGTAAGTTCTGGGCACTTCAAATGTCTTAAAAGTCTTTTGTAATGATATCTCTTGTTTTGCAGGGTTCCGGCGATGGCGGATGGCGGGCTGATGAGAGTTGAGGATCGAACCCGCGTGAGGAATAGAAGCGCCTGGAAGCACGTAAGTAAGCCCTTGTAGCCTGCTTCACGATGCGCACTAACTGTCCCTTTTATCTTGCAGGTACAAGTTCGGAGCTTTAGAGAAGCTGAAGGGTGCTAGAATACCCACTGGATTCGGCGTGGGAAGGAGTAATGGCACGTGAGTAATAAAGTTGCCCAATGTCTTTAAACGCACCTTCTTTTGTCTTTCAGATGCGGGATGCAGCGCCGAAGGCCTCCGGAGCGTGCGAAGAGCTGGTAAGCTTTTGTCTTTCAGATGCCGGAATGCAGTGCGAAGACCTCCGGAGCATGCGAAGAGTAGGTAAGCCTTTGTCTTTCAGATGCCGGAATGCAGCGCGAGGCGTTGGTGACAGCCGATGGACCAGGTAAGAGATGCGCTGCCACTGAAGACCGTAGTGCTAACCTGTTCTTTCTTTGTCTTTACAGGTGCTGCTGAAGACTGGATTCCAGGATGGTATGCCTTTGTTCCCTTAGGCCCAGGATCAGAAGCAGAAGACACGATGAGCGTTCTGCTGCAGAGAATGCAGAATAACGCAAAGCAAGATTCATCCATCGGGTGTGGTTTAAATAGCCTCCTGTAGTGCTTAGGTGCCTCCTTCCACAGCCTCGCCTAGGTGAGAAAAGAGTTCCTGCTTTCCAGAAGAGTTCCAGTGTACTGAACCTAGGGAGTGGCTCCTGCCCCACCCAACAGGAAAAGTAGTCCCAAACAGAAGAGGATCAGGGGCTCAACTGGCAGGTAAGTAAGCAGCATGGTCTGCTGCAGGTAAGTCCACCCAAGCATTATGAGCCCGGCGCTTCCAGCGCTGGGACTGGGCATCTTTATGAGCCTGGTGCCACTGGCGCCAGGACAGGGTCCAAAAGGTCCCAATTGGGACTGGCTGGCACTCGGAACCGGGGTTATGGGTCTGCTTCCAAGGGAGTCGGGCAAGTCCTGATCTTTTGGAAGCAGAGATCATGACACTGGCTGTCTTCCTGCAGGACCAACAAATCCGCTATAGATGGCTCTTCCCCATGGCCCTACAGTTCTCTTACAAGGGCACCCAGAGGAGGATTAGCCATCTGGAGGATGCTGAGAAAATCATGAACTCAGCCTCGCCTAAAGCCCAGTCACCCCTAGATCCTGAAAACACTATCAACGAGGATCTCCCAATGTCTCCAAAAACTCAGCTGAACTCCTGGTCAAGAGTCCTGAGGTTCAGAAGAAAGAAATAGCCTCACCCGAAGGAACCTCGTCGTCCACGGCAATGAAAATGGCACTCTGACAATCCAAGTAGCGGGCCCTACCCCACAGCCTGTGCCTACTTCCGAGGTACAATCCATCTAAGTCCTTGGAAGATTCAACCTACAATTTTAGCCATGTTGGCTACATACAGTTACTTGGCCACGTTGGCCAGGGGTGGTGCAGGTGCCACAAAACTGTCCCTCCCCCCAGTTAAATCTCGGTCCTCCCGTTGGAGGCCGGAGCAAAAACTTCAATGGCAGGAAAAGGTGCGACTACAAAACCTATGAGATACCGGCTGATGTGTCTTCATCTCATACCCCCTCTCTGAATGTAGCAACACCCTCACCTCTCATTCCAGGTCACCCTACCGTAAGGTTTGTCACTCTGAATGTGAAAGGACTAAACTCCACGGCCAAATGCAAATCTATTTTGCAAAAGCTTCAAGATGAAAATGCAGCAGTGGCTATGCTACAGGAAACGCACCTCTTGCCAGTTGAATTTGTGCGCTTACGCTCTCGTCTCTTTCCGAAGCAATTTTGTGCATCGGGGAACACCAAAAAAGGGGGCACAGCTATTCTCTTTAAGAAGGGGTTAGACCCCCAGATACTAGATACAAAACTCTGCCCGGATGGGGATTTGTTGCTGTGAAGTGCCTGCTGCTTGGACACCTATACTCCTTCGTATCAGTATACGCCCCAAATACAGGCCAAGCCGCTTTCTACGAAGCCCTGAGCACTACCCTCCCCCTCCTTCCTGGAGAGTCAAATTATCATTGGCGGCGACTTTAACGGAGTCCCGGACCCCACAAAGGACAAATCCCATCCGCCTTCATACGGAGACGTCACTTCAGCACTGGCACTCCTACAGCTATTCAGAACTCTGGAGGTGGTGGACTCATGGAGGGTTCTCCACCGCTCAGAAAAAGACTTTTCTTTCTACTCCTACGTCCATAGAACATTCTCCAGAATAGATATCCTCTTGGTTTCCCCTCAGATAATCTCATTTGCCAATGATGTAACCATAGGCCCAAGGATTCTGTCTGACCACGGCCCGGTGACCCTGGAAATCAAAGTATATGAACCATCCTATCCAGTGCAATGTAGATGGACACTCTATGATCCAAGATGCAACGAGGTGCCGCTCAGGGACTCGATTGCAACTACAATCAAGAATTTCTTTAAGGAAAACCCCACAGCTGACACCTCCCCTGCCAACACCTGGGACGCCATGAAAGCGATCATACGCGGGGAATTGATAGCTCAGGGCGTAACTTTCCACAAGACTAGGCGACAGACCCACCTGGCCCAAGACGACCTCCGGAAAGCAGAGAAGACCCATAAAGAAAAAGGATGGTCCCCAAGAACTCAACGTGCCATTCGCACGGCACAGAAAAAGATCGAAGCCCACTACGCATGACACACAGCAAACCAATTGGCAAAAGCCAAGCAATTCTACTATGCCAAAAACAACAAAGCAAACAAATCACTGGTGGCCAAACTGGCTAAGGCGAAACGAAACAATACGATCAGTGGACTGCGGGATCGCAATACGCCGAGCAAGACAAACAGTGCCTGGCAGCGGAGCATCTAGCACAGGTCATGACCGCCCCGCCACGGGACATGGAAGAACAAAAGGAATAACTACGAAAAGCAGCACTTCCCCAGCTTCCAAACTAAACCCGAGGCATCCTGGACGCTCCAATTTCCAGTGAGGAGGTAGATGAGGCTGTAAAATCCCTCAAATCCCAGGCCCCAGGGCCTGATGGCTACACAACCAGGTTCTACAAGGTCATCAGGCCCCAGCTACTCGCCCCATTGGTGCAGCTATTTAATTCTTTCAGAGACACTGGTGTCATAAACCCTCCATGCACGAGTCAATCGCAGTGCTACCTAAACCCGGAGGGGATCCGAGAAATCCAGCCTCATATAGACCTATCGCCCTACTCAATATTGACGCCAATATCTATTCCAAGATACTAGCAACACGCCTATCCCACATCCTACCAGACATAATCCAACCCTACCAGAGCAGTTTTCTGAAGAACCGGTCTACAGCTGACAACATCCGTAGAGCCCTGAACCTGGTGGACCTGGCTTCCCGAGAGTCACAGGGAATAGTTCTCATGGCACTAGACGCAACCAAAGCATTTGACAAGGTGGACTGGACCTTCTTGAGGCTCACCCTGGAGGCATTCGGATTGAGGCTGGAATTTCGCACCATGGTTCTGGCCAATTATAAATTGCCCAAAACCTTACTCAGAATCAATGGCAACCTCTCTGCCCCTATCATGCTGTCCTGTGGAACCAGGCAGAGATGTCCACTGTCCCCACTCCTATTCGCTTTGATCATGGAGCCCTTTGCCCAACAGGTTAGGCTGAACCGCCTGATCAAGGGCTTCCAAGCGGGCTCCTCACACCACAAACTAGCTCTCTACGCGGTAGATGTCTTGCTAACCATCATAGACCTTCGTGCCTCCCTGACACATGCTTTAGCAGAATTAAACAGCTATGGAGGGGTCACAGGATTCACCATCAACTTCAACAAGTCGGCAGCACTGGGGATAGGGATATCGAAGGAGCGAGAAGACTTGATCCCAATGTGCCCAATTCAATGGAAGACGAAGGCTATCAATTACCTAGGGGTTCAGGTCCCAGCCAACCCAACAGACATTTATCACGTGAACTTCCCACCGCTCTTTAAAGAACTGGAAACCGTCCTGAAACGCTGGGCGACCCAAGAAATATCCATGATGGGCCGGATCACTGCTTGTAAAATGAACCTACTTCCGAGATTCCTATACGCATGTTCTGCCCTCCCTGTGGCAATTCCGACTCCAGCACTCCAAAACCTACCGAGGAAAATACAATTCATTTGGAAAGGGAAGAACGCCGGGATCCCTAAAAACACGATGCTGGGAAACACAAAACTCAGCGGCTTGGGGGTCCCAGACCTACAGAAGTACCAGAATGGAGTCCCAACAAACAATCACTAACCGCGCCAGGCGGGTGGACCTGGAACAATCGTGCTTAGCCCTCCCCCTACGTTTTCTCCCCCACATCCCTCTAGCGATAAGGCGGCAATGGCAAGGACTACTATTAGCTACTAAACACAACACTGCCATCTGGGACAGAACCCTGAAGCAAAAGAAGATCCCAAGAGGACTTCGCCCCTCGTCCCCGGTGTTCCTGAACCCAGCCTTCTCACCCGGAATAGCTCCCCACAATTTCAAAAACTGGATTGCGGGGGGACTGGAGTGTGTGGGGCAGCTCTTTGAAGGAGGACAACCGCTCTCCTATGAACAATGCAAGGAAATCCTTCAACTGCAGGAAAGGGACAGGTTTACATACCTCCAGCTGCACCACTGGTGCGCCCACCCGCAGACACACTGAGCAGCAACTCGCCCTCCCACACACATAGAACTAACTCTCAAGGATTTACCAATCCGTGGCAAGATCTCTGTGCTATACAAGCACCTCCAGAAAGACTGTCTCACCTCAAAGTCTCGTTCCATGGCACAATGGGAAGCGGACCTGGGTTACCCCATAGAGGACCAATCTTGGGTGGACATTTGGACCCGCGCCCAATCGTCAACCGCATGCATCACGAATAGGGAAGATCTTACTGCGTTGCTGCTATCCCCCACTAATACTCCACCACATGACCATACTCTGGACCCGGCCTGCTAGAGACAATGCGGCCAAACAGGATCCTTCTTCCACATGTGGTGGACTTGTCCAAAAGTCCAAAGTTTCTGGAGACAGTGCTTGGCGGCCATCGCAGAAATCACGCAAACAAAACTCCCTTTAGACCCCAAACCCATTCTCCTGGGCGTCCCGGTCCTCGGGACCTACCCGCGAACAGGTCCCAAAGCCAAACTTTTGTCCCAATGCTTGCTGGCGGGTAGAATTGTGGTGGTTCACACATGGAAATCTGCAGAGGGCCCGCTCTAGCCCCTCTGGTGGGTAAGGCTATGGGATGTACTAATTGCAGAAAAGATGACGGCAGCTAGAGCTGGTCTCCTCCACTGCTTTCGGAACATTTGGAACACCGTTCTCGACTTTGATCGAGACTTCCCAGCTCTGACTTACAAACCCCAGCTGGCCAGGAGGGTCCTAGAGAATTGGGATGCCCCACAGGAACGGTATGAAGAGGGTGACCCTTAAAAGGACTGATAAACTCAAGGACGGTGGGAAGAGTGAAAAGACATGCTTTTACAGTAATGCATACTAAGTGTTGATAAAAAGTGGTACTGTTATTTTCCTGCCTTGTTCAAAAATAAACATTTAAAAAAAAAAAATCTCAACACACATCAGAATCAGAGATAAGACTCTTAGCCTTGTTTCCCTAGAGGGGTGCATTTACTCTGTGTGATTAGGGGTACCGGTATAATTAAGGGATACCCCTGTAAGTTGTGCTACCTTTCATATCCCAGTCATAGTCTCTATAAGATGCTGATGTTGTGGAGTCTATGGGCCTCATTACGAGGTTGGCGGTAACCCACCGGTGCGACCGGCGGGTTGTATCTAACCTCGTAACACTGAATCCAGCACCTGACTTCCCGGTGCCACTGGGACATTACAAGTACCTGCGGGGCGGGAAGTCAGGCGCCAAATTGCTTAGGTCCCCATTCCCAGAGAGTCCAGTAGAAGTCTATGAGAGTGGGAAGATGGAAGCACCATTGCTAAAAGTGATGGTGCTTCTGTGATGATTCATCCTACCTGAGCCGATGCGCCCGGCAGGCAGGCTCATAGTGTGGCGGTCCGGAAACAAGGGTGCCGGTAACCTTACTAGCACCCTTGTTTCCAGACCGCCACACTTGTAACAAGGGCCTATGTCTTTCGTGCCCTCTTCCATGTCTGATTCCAATAATTTGCATTCTTCCTGATCCTCCCATGGTGGGTGGTATTGGGCTTCTCCTTTGTTGCTCAGGGATTTTGATTGTGGTAGCGACCTTTACCTTAGTCTGGGTGACCTTAACCTAGGAACCCTTTATCTTCATGGTGGCGACCTAGACCGTTGTCTGTGCGGCGTAGGAGGTGGATTGGCCTCCCTTTGTTGGGTAGGTGGTGGTACATGCGGGGTCGGTAGATGTTGATCTAGTTGCTGGGTTTGCTCCATCAGCATCACTGAGTCTTCAGAATCTGTAAACCTTGGGGATTCCCCTGGCTGAGGTTCAAAATCAGTGATGCTGTAGTATCTGATCGGGTATTGGTTATGTGATTGGTGACAGAGCTGGTAAAAGTGGCCTTATGGCGAGTGCAGCTGTTTTTTCTCATGTTGCACCTCAACATTTGCTTGTGACTGACTGGTCTTTTCAGCGATCATGCTTCTGGTGGTTGTTGTCAACAAAGCTTTGTTGGCACTGTTTTTGCGTTTGGTTTGCTAACGGAGGAATGTTCTCATCGACAGCTTTCCACTAGATGGCAGAGTACTCTTCTGCTTTTTCCCCCATGTATGTGGCTTCCTTGACGAGCCCATCGACAAAAGGTGTTCAGGCTTGAATGCTGTCGTTGGTGTTTTCAGTAGTATAGCTGATGACTGTTCTGTCGCAACGAGCGACATGCTGCTGCTGCTGCTTGGGTAGACAGGCCCGTTGACAGTGTTTTGCTTTGGTCCGTTTTGACGTGCTCATTGACGGTCTGGTCCCCTTACTTGCATGGTCACTCGTTGATGGATGATCCATCTTTGAGGCGTGTTCACTCTTCTGTCCCTCCGTGGACGGGGTCATGGATGGTCTTGTTGCCCCGATATTGTGAGTGATCAGGAATGGTCCTATCATCGTTCAGTCATAGCCGGTTGTCGACACGTGTGTCTGCTTCTTCATCGACATTCTCATCACCATGGTCAAAGCATGAGTAGTCAACAAGGTCTACATCGGCCCTTTAGCGAGAGCCTGGTGGGCTATTTGTTTTTTGTGTTTATCGGCCATGTGTGTGGCCTCTCCTCTGACCTTGACCGTTCTGAAGCTGGGAGGTGACCTTTTCAAAGAAGAGAGGGCTTTCTCTGCCTCGGGGGGTAAAGAGGAGGTTAGGGGGGGTACTTGCCCTCAGTTAACCAGCACACCTATCTCCTATATCTATCCATAAGCGGTTTTGAGCTGAACCCATGGCATATGTTAGTCTTCACTTGTGGCGTTAGGATGAATGCAGTATATACAGTCTTTATGCCTATCACCTGCTTACACATTCATACCACATGTGGCATAGGCTTTAATAAAGGGATTTTGTAGACCTGCCCACCATGATCCCAAGAGGGAACCCTTTTGACCTTTTTTTTTATTTGTATTTAATTTGTTACAAACTTTTCCAAAATGGGAAAACAACAATTTAACCATCACCATAAAAAAGAAGTTAAAAATATACTTAGTCGGGGGGCGTGGCCGAGCGACACGCTATGCAGACGTGTTCGCTGTGAGCTCCCCCTGCAGGCGCCCGAATCTACAAGTTTCTTATGCCCTTACACCGAATTTATTGAGCAAGTGACACCCGGTGATGAGATACCACGACGGGGCATCCCGGGAGACCAAGATGACCACAAGTTGAAGAGGCGAACTGATGTTTTCGTTTGAAGCGGCCCTGAGGAGGATCGGCGAAAATGGCGCCCGCCTAGAACTTTGTTTGCCCCATGGAGCTCCCCGCCGGCCCCTATCCATCTGAGCCGTCTTGTGTTCCCTGGGCAGGCGGACTCCACCGACGGGTGAGAAGGGGGAGAGCGCTGGTCCCGGTGCCCCCTGCTGATGGGTCTAACTTCGTTGGAGGAATCGTGAGCTCGGGCCGGTAGGAGCCGCGGCCCGTGGGAGTCGCAGTGCTCTGGGTGCGTGGCTCAGCGGGGCCCTCTGCAGCCCGCTCGCCGACCTAGGTGCGCCCGCTCCGTCCTGCGATCTGCTGGAGCCGGGCACGTTGCCCTGGAAGTTCCCGGCGCCCGGATCACCATTGTGGGTTCGCCCGCCTCTTCCCGCTACCCTTTTGGACCCCGCCGATGCTGATGGATGGGGCGGAGCGTCCTGCGCCGTCGGCCAGCTCAGCGGTCCGGAACCTCTACCTCGGAGGACCCGCTTCTAGCGCTGGCCTTTTGAATGGGGGAATTTATGGCTCCCACTGAGAAGGAGCCGGGGTTTTGACGTTCCCCACGACACGGATAAGCCACGGCATCTCGGAGGAGGGAGTTGGTTGCAGGAAGTCATTCCTTGAAGCCCGGGGGTTCCGTGCTCAGGGCCTGGCGGAGGCTCCTTTAGCCTGCTCATACGCGGAGACCTGGCGGCGCCAGTGGCTAGGACAGGGCACTTTCCCGCAAGAGGCGCACCAGAAGAATTAAACCCAGGTACATCCGAGTGAGGCGGGCATACCCCTGATCTTCGTGGGTCAGCTAGCCCCGGGAATCCAAGTGAGGTACAGACCCTCATTTGGACAGAGATGCTGACAAGGCTGGCGGATCTTCGGAACCCCATTGGCTGGAGAAATGCGCCCGACAGGGCCGGAGGATAAGTGAGAGATTCTGCTTGAGGGGCCTGCAAAGCGTGGGAAGGTTGATGGCCTGCGAGGAGTGGGGAAGGTGGAAGAGCGGAACAACCGGAGGGAGGTTCTAGGAGGAGATTGGAGGCGACCAGAACTTGGTGTTTGGTACACCCCTGGGAGTGCAAGATTTTGGACCGAGAAAAGCCTGCGGGGACCGTTCTCTTGGAAACTCTCCCCTCGGCATTGCTAGTAAGAGGTCTGCCTTGTCCTCCTGCTCCCCGACTTTGCATACGCTGGCAATGCCTAAAACTGCAGCTAAACGGAAGGCACAAGGTATTCAAGCTTTTTTGTCACCGCAGACGATGACCTCGCCTTGTTCACACACCGTTGAAGCTGAAATACATCCACCGCCATCCTCATGCCAGGAGCTGATTATGGCCCTCTCCAGGGAAGATCTCGAAGCTCTGCTCAAATCTTTCAAGCAAGAAATTACAGCGGAAATCAAATCTGAAATTAAAACCTCCAAGGATTCATTAACCCGCTCGCTGGCAGACATGACATCCCACCTTACAGACCTGGAAACCAGGATTAATGAGCTGGAGAACGTGACATGTGAACATGCACATGAAGTGGAAGTGCTGACTGAAAGAGTGAGGTCCATTGAGGAGCATCTGGAGGTGGTCTGGGCAAAACAGGCGGACCTTGAAAATAGGTCAAGAAGAAATAATGCCCGGCTCCGAGGAATTCCCCGGCAGGTTACTGATCAGGAACTACCAGACTACGTGGAAGCAATGTTCAGATCCATCTTAAAGATCCCTGCATCAGATGAGTTACTCCTGGATAGAACTCACCGTGTTTATTCTGCTACCCAGCTCAAACGGAACCTCCTCCCGGATGTACTCACACGGGTGCATTTCTTTCATCAGAAGGAAAAGATCATGGCAGCCACTAGGAACTCTTCCACGGTGCTGTTCCGAGGGGCGACGCTCCAGCTTTTTCAGGACCTTTCTCCATGTACACTGGCAAATAGGAGACGCCTCCGTAATGTGACAGCTTGGTTGCGATCTAAGCAGATCCGTTATCGCTGGGGATATCCCTGCAAACTACTCTGAGTATCAGAATCAACATCACATGATTTCCTCGGAGGAAGAGGCCAGTGCCTTGATGGCGCAGGGGAGCGGGTCCAACTCCACGGGCCCCAGAGCTCAGGCTGCAACAGAACTAACTTTTGTTCCCTCGCCAAGGGATAAGCGGAGGAAGCCTCGTGAGTCACGTCATCAGAAACCAGCTCTTCGGCGGGACGGGGAGAGTGCAGAGAATCTAGAGATTCATAGCCCTGAAAACACTCCCGGGGAGGCGGAGGGGGAGGTCATAACGAAGGGTTGAACTGAATGTTTAAGCGATGTAAATGCCGTAGGGTGATAAATAAGTGGGATTTAATCCTCACCCGTTGCGGCCGAAACTGGCCTGGACCTCTTCATATAGAGACCCATGGCAGGACCACCCCTTCTGGGAATCCTGGTTTGATAGCTCTGTCTTTTGGTTCACGTTATCTGCCAGTTCTATATACACACTCATCATGCCTGAAGTTTAATGCGGGTGGCTTAGGGTGACTAAACTTCATTTTAGTTTACAGGTTCGGGCGCCTGTGCAGATTGTGCCCAACATGATTACTAATTGGGAAGAATTGACTGGGGGTTTCAACCATTCCAGTTTTTTTGGGATGATCGTTATATATATAAAAAAAAAATTTCTTTTTCTTTTTTCTTCCCTCCCTATTGGGGTTTCCCTGCTCTCTACAGATCTTTTCGTATGTTCCTTTTTCCCAGAGGGTCTTGCTTACTCAACCCCAGGGTTTTGTCCAATGTGTCACATATGCGTTACCCCATGTTATTGGTGGGGATAATGGATGGCTGGAGTCTCTATCCCGGTATATATGTCATTAAGAGAAACAATGGGTATGTCAGACGTTTCTGAGACAGGGCGGGAAAGCCGGCCCGAGCTAGAGATAGCGCCACCTACCCTCACTTGTGTCATATTGAACGTGCAAGGTTTAAATTCGCCTTTAAAACGCAAAGCCCTCTTTCATAGAATGGCTACTCTACAAGCGACGGTCTTATTTCTGCAAGAGACCCACCTGTGCCCTGCGGATGAACCGCGTCTTAATAATAAATCTTACTCCATACATTTTTTTGCCTCAAGTGGACTTAAAAAAATAGGTGTCGCCATCTTGGTTCGGAAGGGCACTCGGTTTGAGACTATGGAAGTGGTCCGTGACGCTGAGGGGAGGTTCTTGCTGGTGGTGGGGCTATTGGATGGACGTATGATCACACTAGTTTCGATTTACGGCCCAAATGTCAGACAAGATACATTCTTTGCTAAGCTTTCCAAAGCACTGATTGACGATGCGGAAGGGGAAATTCTCATAGGGGGAGACTTTAATGCAGTTATGAATCCTCTTTTAGATAAAATTCTGCCTCCAACCTCGTCAGACAGGAATAATTTTTGTGCACTAACCACTTTACTACGGGATCATTCCCTCATCGAGATTTAGCGCTATTCTCATCAAAGTGAACGGGATTATACCTATTTCTCAGCGTCCCATGGGGGTTTCTCTAGGTTAGATATGTTTCTGATCTCCGACTCCTTAGTTTCACGGGTGAGGGCAGCAGGAATTCTACCTGAGGCCCTTTCTGATCATGCTCCGGTGAAGCTTGTGTTGTCACCCTTTTACGAAACCCCGGCCCACAGGCCTCCCTGGAGGCTGAATGAGTTTTTACTTGAAGATCCTTTGGTTTGCACACATATAAGAGAGACCATAGATTCTTACTTTCGTGAGAACAAAACGGGAGGTATGAATATGGGTACAATCTGGGATGCAGCCAAGGCGGTAATCAGGGGTCAGCTGATTGCTCAGGCAGTCCAGAGAGGGAAAGCCAGGGAGGCTCTGCGAGCACAACTGGAAGGAGAAGCTCGCAGGTTTGAAGAGATACATAAAACAACTGTCTCTCGACGGTCTCTGAGGGACATGCGAATTGCAAAGAGAGTGATAGAAGCACATCATATAGGTAAAGCAGCTTACTCGATGCTGCTCACCAAACAATATTTCTATTCGAAAGGGAACAAAGTGAATAAACTCCTGGCTACCAAATTAAAAAAGCAGAACCGACAAAACAGAATAGACGCTCTCAAGGACGAGGCTGCGAGGTCTACTTACTCAGAGAAAGGCAAACTTCAAATATTTGAGAAGTACTTCGCGGAACAAGCCACGCCCTACTTAGGGAATCCACAGATCTCTAAAGCCTTCCTAGCAACCGCAAAGCTCCCACAAACTCCTCAATCCCTATGAGAGTCATTGGAAACTCCCATAACTATGCAAGAGGTAGAATCAGCGATTAAGGCACTCCCCGCGGGCAAAGCCCCAGGACCAGATGGCTTCACTAATAAATTCTATAAGGTATTCTCATCCGAGCTCGTACCCCATCTCACAGAAACCTTTAATTACTTATGGGAGACAGGCTCAGGTACTCATTCCATGGCAGGTTCCTTCACTAATCTAATTTTAAAACCCGGGAAAGACCCCACCGATTGTTCCTCATATCGCCCCATAGCATTACTTAATACAGACGCAAAATTATTTAGTAAAATTATAGGCCAGCGGTTGAGTGAGGTGCTCCGTACTATTATTGATAAAGACCAGTCAGGATTTATTCTAGGACGCTCTGCACACGACAACATACGTAGGGCGATTGATTTGGTAGCCTTGGCCCCCAATATCCTGGGCCCGTTGTCCCTTTTATCCCTTGATGCCCATAGGGCATTTGACAGCATGGTCTGGGACTACCTAGCTATGGTGTTGAAAAGTTTTGGATTTGGCTAGAAATTCCTGAAATTGATCTTTTCAAATGTTCAGATTCCCTCAACCCAAATTAGAGTCAATTCACTATGGTCAAACCCGATTCTGTTGGGTAGAGGGACTAGACCGGGGTGTTCCTTATCCCCGTTAATATTTGCACTGGCGATTGAACCCCTGTCCCAGCATATTCGTTTACATCCGGAGATTAAGGGCTTTGCAGTTGGGAACCAATGTCATAAAGTTGCGTTATATGCAGATGACATCCTCTGCTTTTTGAAAGACAACCGGCTGTCTCTCTCCCTCCTCTTATGGCCCTCCTTGATCATTTCGGAAACATTTCGGGATTCACAATAAATATGACCAAATCTATAGGGTTAAATCTATCGGAAACTCCCAAGTCATTGAAGGTTCTGCTGAGCCTTTCCCCCATCCAGTGGACGAATACATCCATTAAATACCTAGGTATTCAGCTGACGCCGACCTTTGCGGGTCTGCTAAAAGCTAATATCCCGACACTGCTAAAGGAAGCCAAAGATTCTCTGGGGAGGTGGTCGCTTCCGGAGATATCCTGGCTGGGGCGTATATGTGCCATTAAAATGGTGTTACTCCCTAGGCTTCTCTACACGTTCCAAGCCCTTCCCATCCTGATCCCCGACCGTGATCTCTTGGGACTCCAGAGAGAAATTTGTCGATTTGTTGGGAAGCGCAAAACCCCCCGTATCCAAAGCAAGCTCTTGACTCGTGGCTGTTGGGCGGGCGGACTGGGCCTTCCCTCAGTTGTTAGATATTACCGTGCTTCCCAAGTGGCTGCCATCTTGAGATGGTCTCACCCAACAGAACCCCCTAGATGGCAAGATATTGAGCAGCACAGCACCGGGATACCTCTCCATCACTTGCCTTTTCTTTCCCGGAAATCGCGGGTCCGTAATGGACCCCTTTTGCCTGCCACTAAGACTTCTCTCTGTGCATGGGATAGATTTTGCACCCAAAGAGATATTATACCGGGTCTGGGTCCAATGTCCCCAGTACTGCAAAATCCAGACTTCACTCAAGGCTCTTCAGCCTAAGTCTTTTCTTCTATGGTCGAAAGAGAAACCGCTAGCATTAAGGGACCTGTATGAAAATAGCTCTCCCCTAACTTTCGCCCAGTGTAAAGCTAAATTCAATCTTGCGGAAACCGAAAGGTTTAGGTATATCCAGCTGCGGCATTGGATCACCAACCCAGGGGTTAGAAAAGCAGCTACCAGACCCCCTACAGGGCTGGAACTGAAGCTAGTGGCGGGTCAACTCACTGGAAGGGTGGCTACATGCTACCGCCTGTTAGATGCAGAGGCGAGTGAAGAGAAAATGTCCTATTTGGCTGCTTGGGAAAGGGAGCTAGATAGAGAAATTGATCAAGAGACTTGGCAGAGGATATGGAGAAGGGCCCACAAGGTCTCTAGATGCACCACGGTAAGGGAATGTGTGATAAAAATCTGTTTTCGTTGGTACTTCTCTCCGCAGAAACTTCATGCGATTAACCCTGACTACCCTGATACCTGCTGGAATGGCTGCGGGGCAAAGGGAGACTTAGGCCATCTATGGTGATACTGCCCAATTGTCCAGTCTTTTTGGTTGGAGGTCAGATCCAAGATTAGAGACATCTGTGGAATCCTTCTTCCCATGGATCTGCTGGTAATGGTACTGGGAGCTACCCCAGACGATGGTACATACCCACTGTCGGGGCCCCAAAGCGGACTTGATAACTCAACTGCTCATGGCAGCCCGGCTTACTCACGCCAGATTTTGGAAGGACATTCAAGGTCCCCACATTGCATACTGGTGGGTTAAGGTGTGGAATTTATTGGGCTTGGAAAAGCTAACGGCCACTCTAGAAAGGAAAATGGATAAATTCTCCAGAATATGGGGTCCCTTCTTAGAGTTTGTGGCTGAGAGGGAACACATCTTTTTTTTAACCTTGTATGATGAAATATTTCCTGAATCCTTAAGAGCCCTCTGTAAGGGATACCGGGGTAGTCTGAGGTGGTAGTTGAGCTGATTGATGGTCATTGGACCCTGAACCGGGGGTTGTTGGTCCTTTTTCTTTTTTTTTCTTCTCTCTTCCCTCTCTGTCGATGTTTGTTGTAAACGCATCTAACTTGAGTTAAACGTTTCTCTTAAGATGCCAGTTATTAATGAATTTGATGATATGCAGACTTTATTCTGATGAAAAAGAAATATCGCTGAGCTGATTGATTGAATCGATTCCTATTATGTTTCACGTGAATGTATCTGACAGTCTTTGTCTTGTTCGATATTTCAATAAAAAATATTTTGACAAAAACATACTTAGTCCCATTTCTCAAAATAACACAGCATTTCACACAAATCGACCATTATTTTCCATTAAAAAAAAAAAATAGGCTAAACCTTTATGTTCTCCATATTCTCCTTTAAAAATGTAATCTAACGATTTTGTTAGGGCCGATGTTAATTTCAAATCATTGCCCCGCCATAGACGTTTGCACCAATCTCTTCAATTCAATGACAGCCTCTCCAAAGTAAAACCCTCTAAACAAGTCGTTCTCAGGTCTCTCAGACAGGGGCAGAATAAAGTCACATTTTTCAATGTCTCTACTGCATTGCTACATAGTCGGTAATTTCCATCGTCAGTACTTCATATTTTCCTTAGTATGAAATACATTCATTCTGAATCTCATAGTCAAGTTAAGATGATACAGGGTTGGGAACTTTTCCAAATATTTTGGTAGTGCATTCAGGGGCTTTGTTTCCGTAATTAAGTGTGCATACAACCTGTACTCCTTTCAACGGTCCTAATTCAATCTCTGTTCCACAGTTTTTTCTTTACTGCGTCAGGATTGGACTTTAACACATGTGCGGAAAGCCCAACTCATTACATATCTCGCTACACTGATAGATCCACTACTTTAGAACCCACTCACCACTACCTTCATGCTTTGTTTGCAATAGAGCAAACTATGAGGGTGCTGATTCTTTAAGTTTCCTGCGCACAGAGCTAGGGATCTCTACGTCACCATTGCATTAATTGACAGCAGTGCCAGCTCATACCTAATAATAACCGTGGGGACAGACCTTGATAGATGTAAAATCTTTCTCCAGAAAACATCCTCGAGAGTTACCCAGAGTTCCCAAGACAGGCTCGTCACGGACTCTCGGACTCTGCTCCATACAACAGAATTGGGACCACCTTCTGTTTGTAGAAATGTACTACCAGGAGCAACAAAGATTTACAGAAATGTGTGTGTACTGCAGCTCCCTGCGCAGACAAGTTCTTTACCCTTGACCTGAGCAGAGCTACCCAAGGAGCATCACTCACACTGGAATTGATACACATGCCCAAGTATCTTGTTGTTTCCACAATGCCCCCTAGTTCTTTCCCCAAGTACCACCGGAATTGCATCTTTTCCTACCCTTAAGATTCTGCATTATCAATATCTTGGACTTAGCTACATTTATCGTTAGTCTGTTACAATCTACATATGCCTGCAGTATATTTAGTTTCCAATGCAATCCGATGGGTGTTCGATCCAGAATGACTAGATTGTCGGCATATAGCATCGAATCCATCGGATTGCTATTTATTCTGGGGGGAGGGGGGAAATGAGCCCTGCATGTCAATCACCTCTCTTAGGTCTGAGATAGACAGATTAAACAACAAGGGCGCCAGCGAGCACACTTGTTTTATGCATCTTTGAGTACCAATTCTTCTCGAGCCTGCCTGGTTCAACCAGACTTTGATCATAGTTTCCGTATGGAGGGCCTTGACGGCCAGAATGTCAGCTGCGCAGTGTCATCTCAAAAGTTTTGTCCACAGCAGCTCTCTATTCATGCTGTCAAATGCCTGAGTCAGGTCTATGAAGGTCTATGGAGGGCGAGCTAGTGTGGATTTAATCTAAGATGTAAATAAGAAGGAATTAGCTCTACCTGTACGATTGCATGTGAATAAAATGTAGGGATTGTCTACAGGTTACACTCACCCCTAGTCCTGTGTCGGTTTACCAGCTCTATGAAAGCCAAGTAGTTATTAATCTCGTCCCTCTTTGCCTTAACTTTCTACATGTTTAGCATCAATAGGTTTAGTTTGCAGCCAACCTCCTTCACAAATCACGTTTCACAACAATTGAAATTTCCAGACTCTCTAACCCAATCATTCAGCCGCACCAGCAACAATGAGGCAAAGATCTTCTCCAAAACATCAAGAAGGGCAATAGGGAGTAGCTGAATGGGGGCATGGCCTAGCTGGAGGCTAATGGAGGTCTAACTCCATAGCCCGCAACGAGAGACAGTCCCACAGCAGCGTTTAATGCCAACATCCGAGGTGGAACTAATCGGAATTCAGCATCAGAAGTTGTTGGCCACGGGAGGAGGACCACATAAGTCCCTGCTTTCTATCCCAGTCTGCACAACAACCGAGCTCGCTGGAACGAGCTAAGATGGTGGCCGCCACCCAGAGCGGCATCGGAATCAGAGCCCTATGGAAGCTGGAATGAGGGACATAGCTGGGAGCCCCCTACGGACATGAAAATGGCTGCGGATCACTCGGAAATAGGGGATGCTCCAGCCCCTTGATGAGCAGAAGAGCTGTGCGGCCGGGACCACTGAGCCTCACACAAGTAACATAAGTACCTGGGGGTGGGGGGGGCGTGCTGCCTGACTGCGAAGCGAGGAGAGGTATAGACGCCCTACATTCCCTGCCCCGCCTCTTAGATACTGACCTTGCATTCCCTGTCCCTCTCTTTTGATTCAGCTGCTACCACAGTGGCGAGAGCTGCACCTAAACCGCTAAGTTACTGCAGAGGCAAACAACACGAATAGTGCGGCAGCCTGAAACACCGACAACAGGGGCGCAAAATGCAGTGCCACAGCTAACCTTGGGGTGAATCTGAAGAACCAGCAACGTCTCAACAGCCCGCAAATAGGCAGATCTACCCCAGGTAGCCAGGAGAGTGGTGCGCCTTCAGTCAGAACACACTGGCACGTTCTGTCTAACAAAATGGGAAAGAAGCGCAATTTGATGCATAGACAGATCTGTCTATTGTGAGAAACATGAAGTGTCTCCCTGCCTAAACCTCGGGGATCTGTCATCGAGGTGGGCAGGACACAGCATCTCTATTGGATACAGTTCCTGGAGGTGGACCACTGAGGGAGGATCACCTGGATGGGGGTTCCTCGGGGAGTGGGAGGACGACGGGTAGGACGCGGTATACCCCTTCCCTTAACACTTTTTCCCCATCCTCTCACGTAGGACATTCTAAGCCACTAAACCCCACCTCCCCCATTTTGACCCTAACACTTTCACACAACAAAAAAGGCAACAGACTGATACTCAAACTGTTTCCCTAACATGTTCCGACGATAGAGTAAGGCAAAGTCAGGCAATCGATCACACACACTTGACTACCCTATCCCTTCCCCATAGGGATAAAAGGTGGAGCCAGAGAGCACAGTAGAGCAAGGTGAGGAAGGGAGGACGGCAGACGGCACAGCGAAACGGCGACCAAGTGGCAGTTCAACAGAAGGAGAAAGGTGGCAGGAAGTGAGAGGGTGGCAAGGAGAGAAGTGACCTTGCCCTTTTTTGTCCCTGGCCAGCGGAACCTTCACGCAGGAGAATGCAAGACCTCACACAATATGATATGATAGTCTATTTATATAGCACATATACACAATGGGCCTCATTACGAGATTCCCGCTGAAAACTGAGCCATTACCGGCATGGAGGTATTAGCCCGTCCGTGCACCCTTGACGCCTCCAATAGCGGCTGATTACGAGTGCGCGGGCATGCGCGAACCGCCATGCCGGTAATGGCTACACCGCCATGCCGCTAAAAGCCCTCCAACCCCCTGATAGCACCATCACGGGACCCGCCGATACCGCCTCAGCCAAGGAGCAACTCCTTAATAACGACCCGGTAATAACATGCCAATACCGGGCTCATAATACCGGACCCGGAAGTAACGTCATCGAGTTGGAACGGGAAATGCACCGGCGGCCATCTTTAAAAACACAATCCATTGCAATCCTCCCAAGTCACCACTGCTACAGAGGAGAGACCAGGCCCATTGTATACATTATGTCCAAGGCTACCCGTAAACCCCGCCCCCCACCCCCCGCCTGCGCAAGAAGTGCTTCTCAGATGAGGAATTAAATATGCTGGCAGATACGCTTGCTGCCCATGCTGAAGAGGTATTACAAATAACCTCAAAAGGGAGGTGCAGATGAGGAAGAAGGAAATCTGGGAGGAGGTAGCATGCAAGGTGTCAGCGGTAGGCACCACCCCAAGCACAGTCAAAGACTGCAAAAAAAGATGGGGCGACCTCCGTCTCAGGGTCCGGAACATCCTGGCCAGTAATCGTAAGGAGGCCATTGCCACAGGCGGGGGTGCGCACTCACCGGTGAAACTCATATGCTGGGAGGAAACCTACAGCACAACCATCCAGATGGAGTCGATAGAGGGCTTTGGGGAAATGGAGATGGGTGCCGCGACATCTGGAGATGGAGGTGAGTGACCCTGCAAACCCCAGTAGGCCAAACCATGACATAGCACAACTGATGCGAAAGTGAGCCGAGCCAAGGCAATGCATGGCCCATCGTACACACATTCACAGGTCCATGCCCAGATGGAGGCCCAAACCCTGCCACACTGAAACGCATGCTGTGCGCCAATCCCTTTACCAACAGATACCCAACACACAGGGACCATTTGCATGTAAAACATCACACAACGCCCAATACAATGGCATACCACCTGGTACGCATCAGTGCCGAATGGAGATGCCACGGCTAATGCCAATATGCCCCCCCCTTGAAACTACCCTGTGTGATACATCTATAAGATTGCAATGCATGAGAAATGAAATACTGTGCAGCACCATCTCATGCTTCTTGCATGTAACACCATCACTGATGCCCTGCATCTCTTCTTCCCCCACAGGCACTTATGGAGAAGGTGGTAGTGGGGACCCTGCCACAAGGCCATCTACGTCCAGGGTCAGACCGCCGGGCACTGGCCAATCCACCTCTGTGGCAGCACTGCGTCCCACAGTCCAACCCAGGGAAAGTGCACAGGCCATGCAGGCCCATGATGACACCACAGCAGCGGACGAGACTGCTACCACAGAGCTGGCAACAGCAGAAGGGGAGGCTGATGGCACCCAGTCCGCTGCCACAAGCTCAGTGGGTGAGGCAACAGCCATAGCCTCATTCAATGACGTAGATGTAGGAGCGGAGGAGTATGTGGAACTGGATGGAACAATCCATGTGGAATGTCCACACACCCCAAGCCCCCGTCCAACCCCCAACACGCCACTCAGGGCACACTCTCCAGCCCCATGCTGGATTTTGCAGTTCTACTCACAGTTCCGACCTCATTACCACCCCAGAGGCCAGCCCTGCAATGGCACACCCAGCCGCAGCACTCTCAACCTCTGCTGCACCCACTGACATGGAGGCACGGCTATCAAGGGTGGAGGCAAGGCAGGACTCCATGATTGACCTTGTGCGCCAATATGTGGCTGACAGCGAGGAGACACAGCGCGAGATCCGTCAAGCCAATGCTGGGACCATTGCCGCCATTAATGCCAGTGCAGTCATGATCCGTGACAGTTTGGGGGCCGTCACACAGGTCCTGACCAGCATGCTACAACACATTCAGCGCCAACAACCTGCACCGGCGGTGCCAACCCCAACTGCATCCACACCATTCTCTACACCTGCATCCTCTGCACCCTCCAGCCCTGTGCAGATGACAAGGCGGAGTGCAAGGCAGACCGAAATGCTGCCCCCGGACATGAAAAAAGCCCGCAAATAGTGTGGGGTGACAATGGGTGAGAGGGAGGTGGTGTTGGTGGTGTATAGGGGATTAAGGGGGTGTTTATTGGGGGTATGGGGGTTTGGGGGTTTTGGGGTAGGGGGAGGGCGTGTGAGTGGTGGAGGGAGCAAGCACTTTTTTGTAATTTTCATTAATACACCCGTTGTGTGCAAAATCATTCAATGCCTGGACATTGTTCATTTTGTGTGTGTTCATTTTATTCATGACCGTGCACAGTGCCCAACTCCAACACACCCTGTGTCCATGTCCACACGGTCCCAGTGCTCAGTGTAGCACTGACACATAACCATCAACGTCCCTGTGGTTCAGAAGTATTCGTCAATCAGTGATTGGCGTACAGTACAGCCATCTTGTGCATCACGTACTGGCAGGGGTGCTGCTTCTCCTCCATCATCATCCTCATCATCATACTCACCTGGTGCATGCATGTCAATGTCAGGTGGCAGTGGTACATTTCTCCGGATGCACATTTTGTCATGATACAGGCCATGGTGATCTTTGCCACCTTCTCAGGGCCATAAAGGAGTGCTCCACCAGACCTACTTAGGCAGCGGAACCGTGTCTTCAACAGGCCAAAGGTCTGCTCAATCACGACACGGGTATGAACCCCATTGTACTCCTCTTCGTGCCTGTTCCGCGGGTTCCGCACAGGGGTAAGTAGCCACAGCTTCAAGGGATAGCCTCCATCACCTGCATGGGAGGACAAAGAGGTATGTGTGAGTCAATCTGAGCTGACACCTTTAGGATTCACGGCCATGGCCGCAGCTATTTGGTGTTGACATGCACATGTCCCTGTACGTATGCACACAGATTTATTTGATGCATTGTGTACTGCAATATGGTCTGCTAGTGTGAATTGCGTTGTACAGATGATGCAGGGTGTTCACTTGCATGCTGATGCGGATGTACTGTGGATGCGGAACGATGTCTTGCCACCTATAATTGCAGTGTATGCTACTCTGTACCTATTCACACTAGTGACATTGGCACAGTTGTAATCATGTTTAGTCATGCATCGCTGAACATGCCCATGGTGGCCTGCTTGTGCGTCTTGCATGTTGTCACTGATATACGGCATTGGTGTTATGTATGGCATTGATGTGTCATGTTCGGGTTGGGATGTTCAGGTCAGAAGTGTTTAGCTCTGAGTGCATTGTCCACTCGCCGCCCATTCCCACCCAGGTGGAGTATGCACCCCCCCATTCCCACCCAGGTGGAGTATGCACCCCCCCATTCCCACCCTGGTGGGGTATGCATCCCCCCACCTTACTACCCCGATGCACTGCCATGGGCCAGTCAGGCAACTCACCAAGCAGTCAGGCACGTCGTCCAGCATGTCGCTCCATGTGGCGGGGTAGCGTGGAGTTATGCAGCAACATGGCATCATGTGTAGATTCGGGATATCGGGCGCAACAATGTAGGAGGATCTTGCTGGAGTCACATACCGTCTGCACTTGATGGAGTGGTATTGCTTGTGATTGCGGTACACCACCTCATTGGCATGAGGGGCCACCAATTCTACATGGGTGCAGTTGAGGGCACCGACGCAATTGGGCATGCCTGCCAGTGCATGGAAGCCTACTTTGGAGTCGGCGAGCTCCTGGCCAGTCCGTGGTAGGGAAATTTGGATGCTTGGATGCTTGCATGCTTCAGGAGGGCATCAAGTACTTGGGTCAGCATGCGGGAGAACAGTGGTTGTGATATGCCATGCAGCTGGTCCACTGTGTGCTGGTAGGTGCCTGTGGCCAGGAAGTGGAGCACAGACACCACCTTTAGTAGAGGGGAGATGGCAGTGCGTATTTCTATCAGGCTGACGATGTCGTCGTGTATCATGTCCACTATGGTGGTGATGGTGTCCCGGTCCAACCGGTACAGGGTGTGGATCTGCTCTGGGGTTAGATTGAATGGACTGGGTCTGTTGCGAGGGATTGGTAGCTGCCTATGTGGTAGCAATGGCTGCACTGGTGGAACTTGCTGGGCCTGTCTCACCCTCCTTCTCCTCCTGCATCTCCTCTGTGCTGCCTGTTGTTTTAGCTGTAGCTGTTGTTGTTGCTATTGTTGTAGCAGTACAGGCATGTCCTCCAGCCCCATGATTGCAAGTGCTAATGGGATCATTTTGGTGTAGGAAGGGGTATGGTGTGTGGGTGTACTCCTTTTGTACTGGGACACGCTCCATTGACTCCATCTGTGGTGATTTGTGCACCTGTGGCAGTTGCGTGCACTGCAAGGTTGCTATTAGCGGGTGGTCCGCGATGCCTGTATTGGCGCCGTCATGCAGGCCCTAATTACCGCCATCGGGATGCCGGTAAGTGCATGCCCGTGTAACTTGTGATGTCCTCCTGTTAGCGGCATCCCGGTATTGGCGCCGTGAACGGGCGTGTGTACGCCATCAACAACTGCAACTGCGCCACTCTCACCGATCTCGATCCTTGGCCCAACCACTCTCCCCTTGCACTGCCTCCCTGGCAACCCCTGCACTGCGGGACTGTCTCTGTATCCCTACAGCCCCCCTTCCCAGCACTTGTCTGCACTTACCTTGCACTTGCCACCAGTTGGCCCTTATTATTTATCTTGTATTCTACTAACCCTGTACTGCACTTTCCCCTCTCCCTTTCCCCTTGCACTTTTCCCTTCCCCTCTACACATGCACTTGCGCGATCTGAATGACACTTGGCCTAGAAGGATCGCTGTCTGTCTTCCCTTTGTTCCCCCCCTCCCTGCCTCATCTCGCCTTGAAACACTTGTGTATAGGCGTGTTACAAATGCCATATCGTATCATACGCATGCATGCCAGTAAGAAGAGGCATGGTATGGGTGGTGGCGGCATTGGCGGGTTGTCGGCTTGTAATGGCCCGGACCCGTTAACGATGCCAGTAATGCCATTCTGCCTTCCTTTTTCCATTATCTCCATACTCGTAATGAGGCCCAATGTTTACCAAAGCGCTTCAAGGCAAGCGAGGGAACAAGGGAAAATACAATGGCATTCTTACAGGCCATGAACAGCAAGGATGTGAAATTAACTATCGTACTCGGCCTGACGACATTTCTGGTAGAGCCGGAGAAATTAAAAGGTGAGGGAGAGGTGTACAGAGAGGGAGGAGAGGAACAAAATAAGCGACCATCGTACTAGGCCTGATGACATTTCAGATAGTGCTGGAGGCGGAGGGGCAATTAAAGGGAGGGTTTGCTATCATACTAGATCCAGGGACAAGTCTCATAGAGTAAGTGCATAGTAGAAAGTAAGGGGAGGGGAGGAGTAGATAGGAAAATGGGGAGGAGGAGATAGGAAAAGGAAGAGGAGGAGAGAACAGAGTACGCAGTCAATAAGTGTGGAGAAGCAAGAGGGGAGAGCGTATACAATTGCAGAAGTTAGTAGTAACACATAATGTTGCAAGCCAGAATACAAGATGAAGATGGGAACAGCATGATTCAGGGCCACCATGAGTACAAGATGCAAAGGAAGTCCAGCATCAGAGTTGAGAAAGGGTGACGCACCGTTAATCAATGAAGTCCATAAAAGTCAAATCTAGCATTGGCCACAAGACGGTGATGGTGAAACCAGAATGTATCAGGACAGACTCCTGCATAAGTAGGCTGGAAGGGGGCTGGGGAGGTGGCAGAGGAGGAGCAGGGTAGAAGTATCGAGCAAAACGGGCAACACCTGTGTGCAAGACGGGAGGGGGGCACAAGAGGACATCACAGGGGGACCAGAGGGGGTGGGGATGGCCTGTGGGGACAGAGGGAGTAAACACATGTTGGTGGTGCATGCGTACCTGCTATCTGAGCACGGGGTCGGGCCCTGGGTCCTCCTGGTCCAAACATGAATCGTCCTTCACTTCGGATGCCCGAGGCGAGAGATGCCCTTGATCTAAGAGTTAAGAGCAGGAAGGAAGAGGCAGGGCTAAGAAGGTGGGTGGTGCTTAGGCCAGGTGACCTAGATCCACTTGCACCTGCTCCCCATCTGCAAATGAAAAGAGGCTGGAGGGCTCCTTGGGTATGGAGAAAGAGCAGCAACCAGGAAGGCAGCAGGTGGCCTGGGCTTGCTAAGTGGGGAAAAAGAGTGGCAACCTGGAAGGCGCCAGGTGGGCGGGGCTTAGGCCAGGCGACCTAGATCCACTTGCACCTGCTCCCCAATAGCACAAGTGATCTGCTGCAGATGTCAACGGTACACAGGGCAAGCCTATGCAGATAAGGTGGAGCAGAGGAGACTCCCACGCCCGTGGTACCGACCTTGACTCCACAGAAGTTGAAAGCCAATATTTCATCACATCCAGTGAGTTGTGGGGAGGATCAATAAGCACCGGGCTGTGTTGAGTGAGAATCGTAGCGTGGCTAATTTTGAAACAGAGTTAATTAACTTTGAGGAACTGTTAAGTTTGTGAAGGGGAGACCAGCTGCAGGAAGAAAGCGGCACCACGTGGGTGCCAACTCAGATAACTATTCGAGCCCCATATTGAGAAACTACAGAAACCAGAAGGCCATAGGAGGGCCTCTAACGGAAGCAAAGTGAATCCCACCTGGTGAATGAAAGAAAGGGATGTGAATCCCGTAAACATTTGAATTTAAAGCACTAAAAGGCAATAGTGAACCCAAAGAAGGGAAACCCAAGCCACAGCATTCTGACTTATTATTTAAGAACACTTCTTTCTTAAAACTTAACCCTACACCCTCTGTATTTAGCGTGAGGAATTGGCAATAGGTTTTCTTAGTATAGGCCATTTTATTTGACTTGACCTCAATAGGATTGCCTTATTTTTCATTTGATGGTCGATGTCTGTCCCCATCTTAAATTTAGGTGTTTTTCCGAACCTGTATACCATTTTGTCTGTCCTACTTTTGGTCACCATGAGTTTCTCACACCCTACCCAAAAAGAACCTGAGGTGTGCACAAAGATACCTGAAACACCCCCTTGTGGAAGATCTGCAGGAACAATAGAACGTGCATTACAAAGTGGCTGAATAACGCTGCCACTCTACCTTACTAAAGCAATGTTCCCTGGTCTCTGTGCTGAAGGGACTCGTATATGGGCAGGATGTAGTTGGGGAAAGCCAAAGAAAAATAGCGGGTTTCCATCAGGGACATGCATCCAAAACAACCACCAGAGCTGCCACCAGCATTGGAGGACTAACCTCAACCGGCCACTAAAGGGGACATTCTGCGTTTATTTCAGTCTCTGCAAAAGGGAATGGCAATGGCGTCAAAAGACCTGAAGAGTTCTTCCCAGGAACCGTTGCGCACTGTCCAGCAGAATGAGTCCAAACTAGAGAACCTGGAATCTGCCTTTTGTGAACAAATACATTCACACGACCAGCTTGAACGGAGAGTGGCAGCATTGGAATCCTACCGATGTTCAACGGTATAATGTGCGTACTAGAGGAGTCCTGATAGACGTCCAAGACCAGGACCTGGAAAAATACGTCTGAGCCCTGTTCCAAAAAATATTGCGAGATGAAGCAGCAGATCTTACATTGGACCATACACATAGGGTATTCTCCAACTTCCAGAGGAGACAAAACCTTCTTTCAGATTTCCTGGTGCGCGTCCACTTCTTCAAGACAAAGGATCTCCTCTTACAAAAGGCGAGAGTGATAGGGGATCTACTGTTCCAGGGATCAACACTACATCTTATCGAGGACCTCTCCCAGGAAACAATCCAACAGCGCAAGCTGATGAGACCACTGACCTGTGGGCTCTCAGAAAAGGGGATCCGCTACAAGTGGGGCTATCCGTTCCGAATCATGTTTCAAATGGATGGGACACAACACCAATTTACATCTATGAACGGGGGTGGAAACCCTGAAGATGCCGGAAGCCAAAATACACTTGGCCGATGACACTGGCCCGGAACTTCGGCAGCCCAATGGTCCCAATCAAAGTCAAGGAAGAGCAGGTGCGGAGAACACAGGAGGCCTTCCATGGATAAAAGGGAAAGGAGTGAATACGCCGAGGCCCCAGGCTGAACGGTAAGGAGAGAGAATTAAATCAATTCAGGCTTACACAGCAGTCACATGACAAACTTGAACTGTTGAACACTATGAGACTACAATGTTAAGTAGTGGGGTGCTAGGGACACTGATCATGGATACTGCTGCAGGTTGTTTAAATAGCAATTATTCATGCATAGAGGGGCGTTAGGAGAGCATGCCCTTCTTTTTCAAGCAGATTGCTTGATGTTCACCCTGCACAGGGTTATTCCGATTTTGATTTTTTCTTTTTTTTCCTTCTGTTTTGTCAAACATCCAATGCAGTTAAGGAGAGGTGTGATACAATTGGGAGGGGAAATAGTGCGTGATATCTCCCAGTAGGCGTGAGGCTTTGTGGATCTGTAAGCTTAGATGGTTTCTATCTAAGGAAAAGAAGTCGGGATGGGCTGACTGCGAAGCTATGCACCTACCTAAACTACTGGGGTGGCTGATATAAAATGAGTCTCCATAAATGTTCACAGCTTAAATTCCCTGAGGAAAAAGAAAAGTGTCTTCACCAAATAAGTGGACCAGATATAGCCTTGCTCCAGGAAACTCACCTCTTGCAGCAAGATCAGAAGAGAATGAGGTCACAATGGTTTTTATATCAATATTTTGCCTCCTCTTCCACCAAAAAAGTAGTCATCCCGATAGTAAAATCCTTACACTTTGAGCAAAGGAATGTGGTAAGAGATACCAATGGAAGATACATAGGGGTTATTTTATGCATTGCATTAAGAATCCAAACAGTGGTGTCAGTGTATGGACCCAATTAGCAGCAGGACCAATTTTATACTCAATTGTTTCCACGGCTCACACAATTTCGACAAGGGGAACTGATAATTGGTGGTGATTTTAATCTGGTGCTAGATGGCAGCTGGGATCGGACTGGCTCCGAGACTACCACAAAGATGGTGAGGACAGCCCCGCTAAAACGAGCCACAGCTGATCTGAGCTTGGTTGATGTGTGGCTGAGCCTTCACCTTAACATCGGGACCATACCCATTTCACTCATGTAAATAGCACTTATTCCAGAATTGATTACTTTCTAATATCTCAACCCCTACTGCAGGAAATCTCATCAGCCACTATAGGAGGTAGAACTGGTTTCGGACCACTCCCCCATTGCAATACACTTGGAAGTTTATGGCCTCGGAGGTCAAAAATGAATGGGATGGAAATTAAATGATTTGCTATTAACAGACCCGGCTGTATGCTCTGAAATTGGGGATAGGATCACACAGTATTTCCAGGAGACACTCGGAGGGGAAGTGTCCATCTCAGGGCTATGGGAGGCTTTAAAACCTACTTTAAGGGGCGGGGGGACTGATTAGCAGAGCAGCAGCCCGGATAAAACGATTGTCCGCCCAGTGAGTCCGAGCAGAGGAGAGGGTGTCCAAATGGGAATCCCAATACAAGAGATACAAGGCTAGGAAAACATATAGGCAGCTCCAAATGCCTAGGACAGAGTTGAAGGCACTATGGTCAGGTGATATTTCGCACAAACTGCTACGGAAAAAGCACATTTACTTTAGCACTTCAGATAAAGCCTCCCAGATGTTAGCTTTTAAACTTCAGGCACATCGGAATAGCACTACTATAGAGGAGTTCTAAGAGATAGTGGGGGACGATTGCACACAAATGAAGCCAAGAAAGCACACATCCTGGCCCAGTGCTATTCTGATCTGTTTGCCGCAGACATACCCAATTGCCATTCAAGAATCCCTCCTTTCCCAAATTACAGCAGAGCAGAGACAATCCCTAGATAGGCCTATCACAACAGAGGAAGTGGCATTTGCCATTCAGTCCCTCCCAAGCAATATGTCACCAGGCCCAGACAGCTATACCACCGCCTTCTATTAAATAGTCACAGCAATCCTATCCCCCCCACATGAAGGACCTGTTTAATTCCTTTGACGAGATGGGTTCGATTGCATCTTCAATAGGGAACCGACCATGACCTTGCTTGCTAAACCAGATAAAGATCACACCCTATGCTCATCCTTTCTGCCGATCAGAGTCCTTAAGGAACAAGTTACTTACCTGTAACTGTTGTTCTCCAGCATGGGTCTGGCATGGATTCACATGCTCATGAACATTCCCCGTCGTCAGGCTGGGAATCCTCGGTAAAGAAAAAATCAGTATCAGTTTTGTTTCTGATCCGTCTTTCTTAGTAGTAACCAATCACTGATCTCAAGGTCATACTGCCCCCAGCATGACTGCCCTCTCCCTAGGCCCCTCCCCTGACAGCCATCCTCAGATTTGGTAGCACGTAAAGTGGCAGTATGACCAAGTGAAGAGCCGCAGAGGGGAAGGAGGGAGGGTTCGCATGTGAATCCATGCCAGACCCATGCTGGAGAACAACAGTTACAGGTAAGTAACTAGTTCCTTCTCCAGCATGGGGTCTGGCATGGATTCACATGCTCATGAATATAAGAATACATAGCAGTACACACATGCACAACCACGGGAGGTGGCAAAAGGCTCAACCTTAAGCATTACATAAACTCAACATTAAGCAACTCTTACCTCCTCACCAGGCCCACCTTCAGGCGAACAGGTTGCGCAGCACTGCTTGGCCGACTCTGGACTCCTCCCAGGAATCCCGGTCGACGCAGTAGAATCTCGTGAAGGTGTGCGTCGATCTCCACGTAGCAGCCCTGCAGATGTCCAGCAGGGGCACACCAGACAAGAATGCCGTAGTAGCAGCAATCGCTCTGGTCGAATGGGCTCTCGGACGGCCGGGCAATGGTCGGTTAGCCAACCGATGTCGGTGCATGATGCAGACTGAGAGCCATCTGGAAATGGAAGCCTTCGAGAGAGCCTTCCCTTGGTTCACAGGTCCAAAGTTCACAAACAGCTGTGATGTCTTCTGAAAACTCTTTGTTCGGTACACGTAGAACTTAAGCGCTCTAGCTATATCCAGCGAGTGCAAAGTCCTCTCGCTGGCAACAAAGGCGACGGAAAAAAAACTGGTAACACCAAGGGCTCGTTAAGATGGAAGTCCGACGGCACCTTGGGCATGAAGGAGGGGTGCGTCCTCAGCACCACCCTCTTATTGTGAAAAGTCAAGTATGGGGGTTTGCAGGATAGGGCCTGAATCTCTCCCACGCGTCGTGCGGAGGTGATGGCCACAAGAAACTGTGTCTTCCACGACAGGAACTTCAATGGAGCCGAATGCAAAGGCTTGAATGGCGACCCCATGAGCCTGGTCAGCACCACATTGAGCTCCCAGGCTGGGGCTGGAGCCTTCACCGGCGGGAACGATCGGAACAGTCCCTTCATAAATTCCTTCACCAGTCGATGAGACCACAAGGACGGCTGTCATGTAGTCCTGGTGTATCGGGAAATCGCTGCCAGATGTATCTTGATGGAAGCGTGAGCTAGTCCAGCCTTGGCCAGCGACAGTTGGTATGGTAGCACTTGAGGTGCTGTAATCCGTAGAGGGTTTATCTTCTGTGCGTGGCACCAGACAGAGAACCTCTTCCACTTGTGTCTGTAGCACTTAAGAGTTGAGGACGCCCTGGCCTTTGCAAGAACCTCTCTGCAGTCAGCCGGGATATCGTACCCTCCAAACTCTAGCGCTGCAGGAGCCAGACCTGCAAGTTCAACGACTCCAGGTCGTGATGAAGAATGGCGCCTCCTTCTATGGAGAGAAGATCTGCGTCTGTCGACAGATTGACTGGTGGGGACGCTGAGAGGTCCAGAAGGTCCGGGAACCAGATCTGTCTCGGCCACGCCGGTGCAACGAGGATCATCCTGCACCAGGACCTCTTGAGTTGGCTGATGAGTCGAAGCAGCAGCGGCAACTGAGGAAACGGATACAGGAACAGGCCGTCCCAGGGGAACGAGAAAGCATTGCCCATGCTCCTTGGCTGGGGAAACCTGCTGGCGAACCTCTGGCACTTGGAGTTCGTCGCCGTCGCGAACAGGTCGATCTGGGGTTTGCCCCATCGTCGGAAGAGCCGATCCACTTGATCCTGGCGTAGTTCCCACTCGTGGTCCGAGCGTAGCTCCCTGCTGAGTGAGTCAGCAATGGTGTTTTTTATTCCTGTGATCAGCTACATCAACACATTTTTCTCTACCTTTGCTATTTTTATTCTTGTCTCTATTGTCTCTATAAACCCTTCTTTGAAGGTGGAGAAGCTTTTACTACCTCAGGGAGTAAGCATTTTGAAGGGGTCCCCCATCAGTATATTTTTGTTTTTTATTCCTGCCAGATGGAAGGGAACCAGAAACATCCCCTGGCCGACGGCCCAGTGCCACAGATCCTGGGCCTCCTTGGATAGGGCTGGGGATTCGGTGCCTCCCTGCTTCCGGATGTAAAACATTGTGGTGGTGTTGTCGGTGAAGGAGTCCGTCGTCACCGTCTCCTGATATGCCGGGGTCTGAAAGTCTGTGCCCACCGTGAGGTGCGCACGGGTGCCCCACCACTGAATCGCCCGACGGAAAAACTTGTTGAGCGGGATTTTGTCTTTGAAGCTGCCCGCCACTTGCATCCAGCGGGTGTCGAGGAACACCTATATAGGACGCATCCGTAGTCTGCACAGGCGCACAAGGTAGATGCATGAGGACATCATTCTGAGGAGGGACTTGATGGATCACACCCTGGCCACGTCCGTGGCTAGCAGGCGCTGCACCTTGCCTAAGATGGCCTTCGTCCTTTCCTCCGACGGAGACGCCAATCGCTCCACTGTATCAAGCTTCGCTCCCAGAAACAGTGCCACCTGCGACAGAACCAAATGGGATTTCGGGTAGTTGGAGAATCCCAGCTCCGTGAGTAAGCGGACGTTCTCCGCCTTGTGCTCGAATGCGAGTTCTCTTGTCCTTGCACGGATGAGCCAGTCGTCCAGGTAGGGGTAGACGTGGATCCCCTGCAGGCGCAGCCGCACCGCCACTGGTGCTAGGCACTTGGTGAACACCATGGGTGCCGACTTCAATCCGAATGGCAGAGCTCTGAATTGGTAGTGGCGTCCTTGAACTACGAATCTGAGGAACTTTCGGTGTCCTTTTAGGGTGGGGATGTGGAAGTAAGCATCCTCCAAATCCAACAACGACAGGAAGTCGCCCTCCTCCAGCTGACCCAGCACGTGCTGGAGGGTGACCATCCTGAACTTCTGTGCCTTGATGCATTTGTTCAACCGACGTAGGTCCAGGATGGGGTGCCAACCACCTGTCTTCTTTCTGACTAGGAAGTACCTTGAGTATACTTCGGTAGCCCCGGAGCCTCTTGGGGACGAGCTCGATGGCACCATTCTTGAGCATCGCCTTTACCTCCAACAGCAGTTGAGGGACGTGATTTTCCTTCCTGGCCACGGGAGGAATGCGGGGACACTTCTTCTGGAATTCGAGTGTGTGCCCGTGGGCCAGGGCATCCAGCACCCAACGGTCGGTGGAGATGGACTCCCACACGCTGACGAACTTTGCCAATCTTCGGTTCAATCTTGCTTGGAGGCGGCCTTGGTGCCTTGGCCTCCTTGGTGACGACGAGGAGATCCTCCTTGCTTGCCGCAACCTCTGTAGGCCTCCTAGGACGAGGAGCAGGCCGCTTGGCGGTATGTAGAGGAGCCACCGCCTGATCCGTTGGAGGCCCCCAGTTTGCCTCTGGCGCTCCGAAAGGGCCATCGTTGCTGAAGGACTCGCAGGGCTCGGGCCATCTCTGTGTCGGCCTTGATGGCCTGCAGCGACTCATCCACCGTTTTCCCAAACATGTTGTTGCCGTCGAACGGCATGTCCAACACCCTGGTCTGCACATCCTGACGGAAGTCTGTCGCCTTGAGCCAGCCTCGTCGTCGAAGGCAAACACCGTTGCCTAACTGACGAAACCCGGTGTCGGCAATGTCCGTTGCCACAGTGATGGCATGGTCCGACGCCACCTCACCTTCCTGCAGAATCTCCAGGGCCTCCGCCCTCTTGTCGTCTGGTAGGAAGTCCAGTAGGGGAGCTATCTTGTACCATATCTCCCTGTCGTAACGGGCCACAATTGCTAAGGCATTGGCTGCCTTAATTGTCGTTGCCGCCGACAAGATGACCCGTCGCCCCATGGCGTCCAATTTCTTCGCCGTCAGGTGGGGAAGTAGAGGTTGAAGCTGTCGCCCCCGCTGCCTTTTTCTTGGCCGCCGCTGAGATGACCGAATCCGGTGTCGGTTGAGCCCTGAGGCACAAGGGTGCGGCGTCGGGGGCCCGCTACTTCTTCTCGTACTGGTCCCTCTTGGCAGGCGTCGTGGACTGGTTCTTCAGGACCTTAAGTCCCTCGTCCCAAATATCGTCGAGTAACGGTACCGCGAGGACCGTCTTCCTCTTGGCCTCTCGACGTTGATAGAGGAAACCTTCCTTCTTCTGTTCCTCGGGGCAGAGCTGGAAGAGCTCAGATGCCCTGGCGATCATGACGTGAAAGGAGCCAATTTCGAAGCCCGAGGGGGTGGTGATGGAAGGTCCGTCCCATCGTCACCACTGTCGTCATCCGTCCCCGTCGTATCCGTCGCCGTGTCATCCCTGGGATCCGGAGAGGGGGATGAAGGGTCCACGGGCCGTGAGGGCATGAAGGGCGGGGAGGGGATGAACTCTCCTCCCCTTGCTCGGAGTGCTTCCAGACGGGCCCGGTTCTGGATCTTCCGCCAGGGGTTTGTGGTAATCTCGTCCTTATCTCCGTGCATAAGGTTTGGATTGCCACCAAAATGGCCGCTGAGTTGTCCTGAGGCTCTGGCAATGGCTGCGACGGGAGGGATGGCCGCCCCTCCACTGGGGCCTCGTCTGCGCCACCGTCGCTTTCTTCGACCACCTCTTCGCGATCTCTCCCGTGGGATCGTACCTTCTCGAACCTCTCGTTGAGGCTCTTCACGGCTTCCACCAGCTCCCAGCTCCTCCTCCGAGGCTGAATCCGTGTCCGTAAAGGCCACTGCCCCCCCTCTTTTTCCACCGGGGTCTTCAAGGGGGTCTTGTCGATGGGCTGGAAAGAGGATTGGGCCCCGAGGTCGCCTCCACTGCTGTATCCTCCCCAGGCTTCGCCAGGGCAGCCGCGACTCCCTCGATAGAGGCCTTAGCCGGGTGAATCAAGGCCTTCACCACCTTGGGTGCGCTTGAGGCCTTCACCTTGGGGGGAGGGTCACCGCTTCGTTCCCCCTCGGCTGAATCCTTCGAGACCGACCGGTGCCTCTCCAGAAGCTTATCCGGGTTCTCGGATTTCCTCTTCCCGGAACCAGAGCATTGGCTCGTGGTTGATGGTGCTGGGGAAGGCGCGCCCTGCCTGGCAGCCGAAGATCCCGACCGTTCGGCGCACCCGGTGCCTGCGGACTCGCAGTGCTTAGCCTTCTGTTGGGCCCCCGTCACCGGGGCGTCCTCACAGGACTTAGAAGACCGCTCTGACCTTTTCTTCTTCTCACCTGCTGGGCACTTCTCCAGCCAGCTTGCGAGGCGGGAACGACGATCCCTCATGGTCCGTTCCGATAGGTTCTTGCAGAACGGACGGTCCTTCTCCATGTGCGTCTTGTCCTCATGAGGGCAGTAGAGACATCTCGAATGCTCGTCCTTGATAACATTCTGCAACCCACATCCAGGGCAGTTCCTGAACAGCTTGGATCCGGGCGTCGAGCTTCCCTTGTCCTGGGCCGTGTCCATGGTAGGTCTCAGATCTTCTAGAATCCTCCAAGAAGCGCAACTCGACAAAAACATCACCCTTGAGGTGCGTAGAAAATTCCAAAATGGGTCCCCGTTGATCGGAAGTAGAAGCGGAGAAGCTTGAGGCTCGATTTAACCGAAAAATGAGAAAATCGCTTTGAAAAAGCGTGAAACGCAGTAAAAGCTCGAGAGCTATAGCACGAGGACTCCCAACACTTGAACGTGCGGTAAAAATCTGATGATGGCTGCCAGGGGAGGGGCTTAGGGAGAGGGCAGTCATTGGCTGGGGGCAGTACGACCCAGAGGTCAGTGATTCGTTACTACTAAGAAAGACAGATCAGAAACGAAACTGATACTGATTTTTTCTTTACCGAGGATTCCCAGCCTGACGACAGAGAATATTCATGAGCATGTGAATCCATGCCGACCCCATGCTGGAGAATTGTGATACCCAAATGTATTCCAAGGTGATGGCCATGAGACTAGAGGTCATCCTACCAGAACTGGTAACGGTGGATCAAACAGGTTTTATACCGGGACGCCAAGCATACCATAACATCCGGCAAACGATTAATGTCTCGGGCTGGGCACGGAATATAAGCAAGCCATGGCTTTGCTCTCAATTGTTGCACAGAAAGCGTTTGACCGCGTTGATTGGTCCCATTTGTCTAAGGTCTTGGAAGGGTTTGGGATGGGTCAAAACTTCATAGGTTGCTTCTGGCTAAGGAACAAGTTACTTACCTGTAACTGTTGTTCTCCAGCATGGGTCTGGCATGGATTCATATGCTCATGAATATTCCCCGTCGTCAGGCTGGGAATCCTCGGTAAAGAAAAAAACCAGTATCAGTTTCGTTTCTGATCTGTCTTTCGTAGTAGTAACCAATCACTGGTCTCTGCGTCATACTGACCACAGCCAATGACTGCCCTCTACCTAAGCACCGCCTCTGACAGACATCTTCAGATTTGGAAGCACGTGAAGTGGCAGTATGACCAAGTGAAGAGCCGCAGAGGGGTAGGCGGGAGGGTTCGCATGTGAATCCATGCCAGACCCATGCTGGAGAACAACAGTTACAGGTAAGTAACTTGTTCCTTCTCCAGCATGGGGTCTGGCATGGATTCACATGCTCATGAATAAAGAATACATAGCAGTACACACATGCACAACCACGGGAGGTGGCAAAGGCTCAACATTAAGCATTACATCAAACTCAACATTAAGCATCTTACCTCCTTACCAGGCTCACCTCAGGCGAACAGGTTGCGCAGCACTGCTTGGCCGACCCTGGACTCCTCCCTGGAATCCCGATCGACGCAGTAGAATTTCGTGAAGGTGTGCGTCGACCTCCACGTAGCAGCCCTACATATGTCCAGCAGGGGCACACCAGAAAGGAACGCCGTGGTAGCTGCGATCGCTCTGGTGGAATGGGCTCTCGGACGGCCAGGCAGCGGTTGGTTTGCCAACCGATGACAGTACATGATACAGCCGGAGAGCCATCTGGAAATGGAAGCCTTCGAGAGAGCCTTCCCCTGATTGACAGGTCCAAAGTTCACAAAGAGTTGTGACGTCTTCCGAAAACACTTCGTGCGGTCCACGTAGAACTTCAGCGCTCTAGCCACATCCAGCGAGTGCAAAGTCCTCTCAGCCGGCGACGAAGGCGACGGGAAGAACACAGGCAACACCAAGGGTTAGTTGAGATGGAAGTCCGACGGTACCTTGGGCATGAAGGAGGGGTGCGTCCTGAGCACTACCCTCGTGTCGCGAAAAGTCAAGTACGGGGCCTTGCAGGAAAGGGCCTGAATCTCTCCCACCCGTCGTGCGGAGGTGATGGCCACAAGAAACGCTGTTTTCCACGACAGAAACTTCAACGGGGCCGAGTGCAGAGGCTCGAACGGAGGTCCCATGAGCTTGGTCAGCACCACGTTGAGCTCCCACGCCGGGGCCGGAGCCTTCACCGGCGGGAACGATCTGAACAGTCCCTTCATGAACTCTTTCACCAGACGATGAGACCACAAGGACGTCCGCCCCGTAGTTCTGGTGTATCGGGAGATCGCAGCAAGATGAATCTTGATGGACGCGTGTGCCAGTCCAGCTTTGGCCAGCGTCAGCAGGTACGGCAGTACCTGGGGAGCCGTAATCCGTAGAGGGTTAATCTTCTGTGCGTGGCACCAGACAGAGAACCTCTTCCATTTGTGTCCGTAGCATTTAAGAGTCGAGGACGCCCTGGCCTTTGCAAGAACCTCTCTGCAGTCGGCCGGTATGTCGTATCCTCCAAACTCTAGCGCTGCAGGAGCCAGGCCTGCAAGTTCAGCGATTTCGGGTCGTGGTGGAGGATGGCGCCTCCTTCCCTGGAGAGTAGATCCGCGTCCACCGGCAGCTTGATTGGCGGGGACGTTGACAAGTCCAGAAGGTCCGGGAACCATATCTGCCTCGGCCACGCAGGTGCGACGAGGATCATCCTGCACCGTGACCTCTTGAGCTGGTTGACGAGCCGGATTAGCAGTGGCAAAGGAGGGAACGCGTAGAGGAACAGGCCCTCCCAGGGGAACGAGAAAGCATCGCCCATGCTCCTCGCCTGGGGAAACCTGCTGGCGAACCTCCGGCACTTGGAGTTCGTCGCCGTCGCGAACAGGTCGATCTGGGGTGTGCCCCACCGTCGGAAGAGGCGATCCACTAGATCCTGCCGTAGTTCCCACTTGTGGCACGAGCGCAGCTCCCTGCTGAGTGAGTCGGCGATGGTGTTTTTTATCCCTGCCAGATGAAACGGCACCAGAAACATCCTTTGGGCGACGGCCCAATGCCACAGGTCCTGCGCCTCCTTGGACAGTGCTGGGGACCTGGTTCCGCCCTGTTTCCTGATGTAAAACATGGTGGTGGTGTTGTCGGTGAAGATCCTTACCACCTTGCCCTTGAGGGACGGAAGGAAGGACCTGAGGGCCCAGAACACTGCACGGAGCTCCAGGACGTTGATATGGAGGGACTTCTCCGTCGGGAGCCAAAGGCCTCTCGCGTTCAGATTTTCGGTGTGCGCTCCCCACCCTTCCAGGGAGGCATCCGTGGTCACTGTCTCCTGGTGGTCTGGGGTCTGGAAGTCCATGCCCGCCGTCAGATGCGCGCGGGTGCCCCACCACCGGACCGCTCTGCGGAAACTCTCGTCGAGTGTGATCCTCTCCTCGAAGCCGCCCATCGTTTGGATCCAGCGCTCGTCCAGGAACTCCTGCAACGGGCGCATCCGGAGCCTGCACATGGGAATGAGGTAGATGCAAGAAAACATCATTCCGAGGAGGGACTTGATGGACCTCACCTTGGCCGCATCGGAAGCCAACATCCGCTGTACCTTGCCCAGGATGGACCTGGTCCTTTCCTCCGACGGGGAGGCCAGAAGGGACACTGTGTCGAGCTTCGCTCCCAGAAACAGTGCGTTTTGCGCGGGTACCAGGTGGGACTTGGCGTAGTTCACGGAGAATCCCAGGTCCGTGAGAAGTTGGACGGTCCTTGCCGTGTGCTCCACGGCGAGCTCCCTCGTCTTGGCTCGGATGAGCCAGTCGTCCAGGTAGGGGTAGACGTGGATCCCCTCGTGGCGCAGCTGCGCCGCCACCGGTGCAAGGCACTTGGTGAATACCCTGGGTGCCGACCGTAGTCCGAAGGGGAGGGCTTTGAACTGGTAGTGACGCCCTTGGACCACAAACCTGAGGAATTTTCGGTGCCCCTTTAGGATGGGAATATGGAAGTAGGCATCCTCCAAATCCAACGACGACAGGAAGTCTCCTTCCTCCAGCTGACCCAGGACGTGCTGGAGGGTGACCATCCGGAACTTCTGCGCCTTGATGAACTTGTTCAGACGTCGCAGGTCTAGGATGGGGCGCCATCCTCCCGTCTTCTTCTTCACGAGGAAGTATCTCGAGTAAACTCTGGAGCCCCGAAGCCTCTTTGGGACGAGTTCGATGGCGCCCTTCCTGAGCATCGCCCTTACCTCCAGGAGAAGCTGAGGGACGTGAAGCTCTTTCCTGGCCACGGGGGGGACGCGCGGGCACCTTCTTTGAAACTGGAGCGCGTGGCCCCGGGCTAAGGCGTCCAGCACCCAACGGTCGGTGGAGATGGACTCCCACACGCTGACGAAGCTCGCCAGCCGGCCTCCCACCGGGGTGCATCGGTGGGGGCCCGACCCCACGGCCGGTTCAATCCTGTTTCGACGAGGCTTTGCCGCCTTGACCTCCTTGGCGACGACGGCGGGGTCCGCCAGACTTGCCTCGTCCTCTGTAGGCCTCCTGAGACGACGAGCGGGCCGCTTGACGGTAGGTGGAGAAACCGCCGCCGGAACCTTTGGAGGCGCCCTTGCCTCCGTTGCTCCGAAAGGGCGTCCGTCGTTGCTGCAGAACCCCAAGGGCCCGGGCCGTCTCAGTGTCCGCTTTAATGGCCTGAAGGGAATCGTCCACTGTTTTCCCAAACAGGTTGTTCCCATCGAACGGCATGTCCAGGACTCTGGTCTGTACGTCTTGACGGAAGTCCGTAGCCTTGAGCCATCCACGCCGCCTAAGGCACACGCCATTGCCCAACTGGCGAAACCCAGTGTCGGCGATGTCCGTCGCAATAGTGATGGCGTGGTCCGACGCCACCTCACCTTCCTGTAGGATCTCCAGGGCATCCGCCCTCTTGTCGTCCGGTAGGAAGTCCAGCAGGGGAGCCAGTTTGTACCATAGCTCCCTGTCGTAGCGGGCCACGATAGCCAAGGCGTTGGCCGCTTTAATCGTCGTCGCTGCAGACGAGATGACCCTGCGTCCCATAGCGTCCAATTTCTTTCCCTCGCCGTCCGGTGGGGAAGTCGATGTGGAGGCCGCACCCCCCCCCGCTTTCTTCCTGGCCGCCGCGGAGACGACGGAGTCCGGGGTAGGCTGCGCCCGGAGGCACAGGGGGGCCGCGTCCGGGACCCGGTACTTCTTCTCGTACCGGTCTCTTCTAGCTGGCGTCGTGGAAGGGTTCTTGAGGAGGGCGAGGCCCTCATCCCAAATGTCGTCCAGTAGAGGCACCGCGAGGACCGTCTTCCTCTTGGCCTCGCGCCGTTGATAAAGGAATCCTTCCTTTTTCTTCTCCTCAGGGCAGAGTTGGAAAAGCTCGGATGCCCTGGCGATCATGGAGTGGAACGATCCAATCTCGTCGGGCGGAGAAGCCCTGGTGGGAGGTGACGACGGTAGATCCTCGTCGTATACCTCGTCGTCCGTACCCGTCGCTGCCGTGTCAGTCCCCGTATCATCCCCTCGGGTGGACGGGGAGGAGGGCTGGACGGGGCGCGACGGCTGAAAAGGAGGTGGAGGGTGAATCCTTCTTTTCTTGGGCGGGGGAACACCAGAAGGTCCCGGTTCAGGATCCCCCGACGGGAGAGGTTCCTCCGTCGGCAACGGTAGTCTCGTCCTTATCTCCGAGCAGAAGGACTGTATAGCCAACAAAATGGCTGCCGAGTTGTCTTGCGGCGCTGGCAGAGGGGAATCCGACGGGCGATCAGGGGCCCCGCCGGCACCCTCGACGATGTCGTCGTCACCTGCGTCGGGATCAATCCCGACGGGCCGGTCTTCTTCCACGCCAAGGCCGTGGCTTAAGACCTCGATCAGCTCTTCCTCCGAGGTTGAAGCCGAATCTACGACGACGCCCTGCCCCCCCTTTTTCTTCCCCGCCGGGGATTTCACGGGGGTCCTATCGATGGGCACAAAAGAGGACTCCCTCCGAGGTGGCAGGGAGACTCTGAGCCCCGAGGTCGCCACCACTGGTGTAGCCTCCACAGGCTGAGCCAGGGCCGCCGCGACTGTATTGATAGAGGGCTTGGCCGGATGGATTAAGGCCTTCACCACCTTAGGTGCGCTCACCGCCTTATCCTTGAGGGGGGGACACTGCCTCGCTCCCCCTCCGCCTTCGAGCTCGACCGGGGCCTTTCCAGGAGCTTCGCCGGGTGCTCGCCCTTCCTCTTACCCGACCCAGAGCGTTGGCTCGTGGCTGAAGGTGCCGGGGAGGGTGCGCCCTGCCTGGCGCCCGTAGAGCCCGACCGTTCGGCGCTCCCGGTGCCAGCGGACTCGCGGTGCTTGGCCTTGTGTTGGACCCCCGTCGCCGGGGCGTCCTCAAAGGTCTTAGAAGACCGCTCGGATTTCTTCCTCTTCTTCTCGCCTGACGGGCTCTTCCCTTCCAGCCAGTTGGCGAGACGTTGATGGCGGTCCTTCATGGTCCGCTCCAACATATTGCCGCAAAACGCACAGTCCTTCTCCACGTGCGTCTTGTCCTCATGTAAGCAGTAGAGAAAAGGGAGTGTTCGTCCTCCTTAAAGACGTTCTGCAGCTGGCATCCAGGGCAGACCCTGAACAGCTTTCCGGGCGTCGAGCTTCCCTTCTCCTGGGCCATGTCCGGGCCTGAGAAGCTTCTGGAGTCCTCCAAAAGCGTAGCTCGACGAAATCTTCACCCTTGAGGGGCGCAGACGAATCCGACACGGGTCCCCGTTGATCGGATGGAGAGTCGGTGGAGCTTGAGGCTCTTTTGACCGAAAAAACGAAGTTTTTGAGAAAAAACGTGAAAAAAATAGCACTAACGCTCGAGAGCAGTAGCACGAGGATCCCAACACATGAACGTGCGGTAAAAATCTGAAGATGGCTGCCAGAGGCGGTGCTTAGGTAGAGGGCAGTCATTGGCTGTGGTCAGTATGACGCAGAGACCAGTGATTGGTTACTACTACGAAAGACAGATCAGAAACAAAACTGATACTGGTTTTTTTCTTTACCGGGGATTCCCAGCCTGACGACGGGGAATATTCATGAGCATGTGAATCCATGCCAGACCCCATGCTGGAGAACTTTGTATTGCCATCCTCAAGGATCAAAGTGAATGGGATTCTCTCTAACCTGATAAGCCTGTACAGGGGTACCCACCAGTGATGCCTGGTATCCCAATTACTGTTCGCCCGGCTATGGAACCATTAGCCTGCATGGTCCGTTTATCTGGGAATAGTAAGGGGTTGGATATAGTGGGCCACCAACATAAATTAGCGTTATATGCAGACAACCTTCTCTTCTACATGCAAGACTCCGAAACCACATTACCATATGTTGTATCATTGTTCGAACGATACCGGGAGGTTTCGGGCTTTAAAATTAACTTAACAATATCAACAATACTTAATATCTCAGAATCACCAGAGGTGGCCTCACACTTGAAGGGTGCTTTTCCTTTTTCATGGGTCCCTCGGACCTTGAAATACCTAGGGGTATTCATGACAGCAAGATACGCAGATCTCTATTCAGCTAATATCAATACGCTTTTCGTGACAGCCAAGCAAGATTTAACACAATGGGGGGAGTCCAATATCGCCCGGCTGGGGAGGATAACGGCCATCAAAATTACACTGTTACCACGTTTGCGATATGTGTTCCAGGCGACACCAATTTGGGTTCCGAGAACGGCCCAGAAAGATCTGCAATCGCAGATATTTAAGTTCATATGGTCCCTAAAGAGGCCAACAGTAGCCAGGCGCACACTGTTGGCGGCCAAAGGAGAAGGGGGTCTGGCATTGTTATGATGCCTACCTCCAAGGTGCCAGACAAGACCCAGCTACCCCAGAGGCAGACATCATGTCTTCAAGGGAAGTCACAACAGCCTCAAGTAGGGGCTCTTTGGACTCAGTCCTGGCGCCTTTGGCGCCAGGCTCATATCGGGCCACAGTCCTGGCGCCAGGCTCATAAAAGGGGACTTTGTGTTAAAGGTGCTTAGTGTTAACTTACCTGATGCAGACCATGCTGCAACATCCAGGCCTTCTGAGGCCTAAATGGGACTACTTTACCTTTGGAACTACTTAACCACACGGGTGTGGTCAAGGGAGGAATACATACCTGAGAGGAAGGATACATACCTGGAACTACTTTGAAGGCTATTTAAGCCACGCCCAAGCAGCAACTCACGCTTCGCGTTGTTCTGCATCTAGCAGCTGGACGCTCACCTTGTTTGCTCCTGCATTCTGTCTTCTGCCACTCCTGCCAGCATCCTGGAACACCTGCAAAGAGAGAAGAGAAGAGAAAAGGGCAAAGAAGAGTCCTTACCTGCTAAATCCGCATTCCGGAGACATCTCGCCGACGGTCCTGAAAAGGAAGACATCCATTTAAAAGCACATCGCATCGATCGCTGCAGCGCCGCATCTCACTCACCTGTACAAGGTGCCACCACGTTCTACGGCGACATCTGGACTCGCAGACACATCACCGCGCCTAGGGAGAAAAAGACAAGAATAAAGGTGAGAGGGGAAAGAAAACAAGGAAACCTTAATTTCAATTACAAAGCTTACCTATTGGGTTATTCCAACTTCATTTTGGGTCGGTGCCGCACACAGGCATTTCCGGACCCCGGCCCTATGGGGAAAAAAGACATCAGCGTTAGTGGGCGCATGAAAAGACATTACCCAAACGCCCATTAAAGACTTACCTGATTTCTTCTGGATTGAGATTCGTTTCGGGTCGGTGCCGCATCCAGGCATTTCCGGACCCCGGCCCCTATGGGGAAAAAAGACATCAGCGTTAGTGAGCGCATTGATACAAGGACACAGAGAACTCTCATCAAGCTCACCAGAGTCTCATTCTTCGGTTCCACAGCTCTTCTCGGAATAGTTTCCGCACCTGAAAAAGAGGCAACGAACAATTATTATTGCGGAATCATACTCATTAACAGAATCCTTACGGTACTATACCGGGAAAACAAAACTTGAACCCTCTACAATCAAAATCCCATTGAAGTAACTGGATACAACGCGCCCCTGCATGAGAAGCAGGATGGAGAGCTCAACCTTTCAAACCCTAAGGTGAGACTTCACGTGGGGGACGCAGGAGGGTTTCGTAGAGTGGTGAGAAGGGAGCGGGAGGCTTATACTTTCTCCCGCAGATTGTTAATACTCCCTTTTCACATACAGAAAGATATTCCTGCGAGCCAGACAAGCCAGATTCGAAGGTCCGGTCCAGTCCATCTTCCGGGTCCTGCGCTTCACCATAGAAGAAGCAACAACACTCCAAACCAGACCTGCGCCTCCGTGGGAGTCAGGTGAGCGCAACAGGCATTGCCAGATATAGAAAGCTACTTACATGCGGCACAACTAGCCCCGGTACTGGAGAACCAAAAAGCATCTTGGGCATAAGAAGTTAAGCATTGGGTGAACACTGAACAAAGTATCATGCGAACCCCCCTTCATAAAGCGTGCTGGGTTTCCCCAAAGACTTGTAAGAAAAACTTACAAGGGCTCCCAAACTCTAAAGCCACGTTAGAATATTGGAACAAAACTGCACGTATATACACAGTGATGACGTTGCCCTCGCCTAAGACAGGGCTGTGGGACAATAGGGAGTTCCCCCCCGGGGATGGACAATGGTTGTTTCATCCATTGGATAGGGGGGTTACTCACACTGCGCCAACTATACATAGACAATCATCCCCTCACATTTGATGTGTGCAAACAGGCTTATATGGTAGAAGAAAGGGATAGGTTAGAGTACTTACAACTTTGTCACTGGATGACTCAGCCACAAATAATTGCTCAGGGGAAGCAGGAAACTACTCTGTTCAAAGATTTATTTACAGGGGACCCCCCCCAAGACCCAAGATAGCTGCACTTTATAAGGTGTTAAATTGATACAAGTTTAAGCCCACACCTATATGACCAGGTGGGAGGAGGATATAGGGAGACGATCTCACATGGTACAACATCTGGACGAGGGCCTACAAGCCCTCCCAATCTGTAAATCTTAGAGAAAATAGCTTCAAGCTGTTGTCCCGCTGGTACCTTTCGTCAGAACGGTTGCATAGAATCTCCCCGACTCTTCCTCCGACCTGTTGGAGGTGCAATGCATCCTCTGGATTGTTTTTTCACATGTGGTGGGAATGTCCCAAAGTATAAACATTTTGGCAGGCTGTGATTACCAAAATAAGAGAAATATGTGGGTTTGAACTGGAAAAGGATCCCCTGGTTTTACTCCTAGGGAACGAAGATACTAAAGGGCAATACAAGATGAATGCCAGAAGTTCGAGACTGGTTACCTTTTTCTGGTAGCGGCACATTTAGTAATCGCACAACACTGGAAATCACAAGTCATACCGGGTATAAAGAAAAGGTGGACTAAAATATGGTATGTAGCTGTCATGGCCTAAATAGGAGGAGCAATGAAAGGGCAAATGTCAAAGTATCTAGCAGACTAGGCCCAATTGATTGCGTTTGTAAATAACAATGACGACCCCAATATTCATCATTGGCTCCATGCAAGGTCTTCCTTTTCACTATTATAATGGAGAAGGCATAGCAGCTCGATCTATACCCCTGAACGTTTTCTAAGCCTCAAATCTCGTCTCACAATGTATCCTTATATAATGTCTATGGATGTATTCACATATTTGTTTTGTTTCATTTTGTTACATTTTTAAATTCTTTCTTTACTATTGGGACTGGTTGCTAGTAGAGTAATAAAGTCAGAGGTGACTTTCCAAGAGAAAGACGAACTGTAACTGTTAAGCTCTGACATGTAATAACCTTAATTGTATGGCATGACGCACATCGCTGTATACGTCATAATTCAATCAACTTTAAATGAAAGAAAGGAAAAGAAAAAAGAAGGGCAATAGGGCGATAATTTTTAGGATCTGCCATATTGCCCTTCTTGAAGACCAGCACCAGAATAGCTGATTTCCAGGAAGATAGAACCTCCTTGTTCTTCAATATGTGGGCAAAAAAATCATGCAAAAGTCGGCCCACTCCTCTGGAGCGGGCTTTAGTATGCAATTGCTTCACCCATCCTGGGACTTCGAACCACTGGCCTTCCGAATCATCATAAGGATATCGTCTCTGTCAAAGGGGATTACCCACTAGCTTAAATCAGGCCGTAACAGGTCAAGAGTTCTTCCCGCCTCTCCCAAATAAGACATCATAGTGTTGAATCCACTCTGCTGCCCACACTATGTTGCTCTGTAAGGCAGATTGGGGATTTCCCATGTTGTTCACGGTCTGCCAAAACTTCCTAGTGTTTTTTGTGGATAACAATTTAGGCATCATCTCTGCATCATGTTGAAGCATGATGCTCTTGTGCGAGGTGAGCCAGTTCTTATATCGTTGCCTTAGAAACTTACGACTCAATTTTTTCTCGGACTGATAGCTCACTGTGTCTTATAGCTTTCCGCAGAAATCTTTTTCTGAGTAAGATCTCACTATCATAGGAGTGTTTTGGTTTAAACTCAAACTCCTATTTTTGGTCCTCACCTCAGTAAAGTAAACCAGAACTGGGTTGTAATCAACTCCCACAGAGTTATTCTCAATTGCAAGTTTATATTTTTTTGCCAATAAACAAATGTCTGAGGGGGGTAAGCAAAGCCTGTTCCACCCGGACTCCACCCATAGTTTTTTTTTTCCATGTACCCTTCCAAGACTTATTAGGCAATTGACATCTCATTTCCAATAGGTCATGATCACTGTTGTTCATTGGCGATCCACCACAGGTTTGACCCTTTGACCCATATTTTCAGAAACAAATAAATAGTCAAGTGTTGATTGTTGCAAACCTCTTCACCATGTAGCACTCCCGGTATATCCTCATAAGTTTGCTGATTCAACACACAAAATTGTCTTTGTTCCATCTCCCAAAGCCACACTTCTGATCTATTCTCTTTCCCTGTCTGTAAACCATTAGGGAGCCTACCTTTACCAACATTTGCACCCAAACAATCAATATTCAGATACCCACACAAAATAATCAAAGGGTCCACTATTGCAACACAGTTTACAAAACAGTTCAACCCTATGGCCTCAGGGTTCCTAAAACAAGTTCATTACCACAAGCAAAGGGTCAGCCCCCATAAGTTGTTGGTCCATTTCCATTATTAACACTTGTATATATGGCTTAGGATTCTGTTCTTCCTTCACTGTCAAACCAATCCCATTCCTTACAAACGTCAGTAAGCCAGCCACTGGATGTCCATTTCCACCTTTTTTTGCTGGATTTAGGTAGAGACTAAAACCATCCACAATCAGGGGATTGGCCAACTACGTTTCGTGGAAACACAGGATGTCAAACCATTGTACTTTATGCTCGTCTTTAGAGAATAAGTGAACAAAGCCCCTTGTGTTCCAGGACCCCATTGACACAGGTCTCTCCTGATCAGGTACCCAACATTAATTCTCTGTGTCCAGGACCAAGGCCTCGGCCATCCAACCCCAAGATTCTTGCTTTATCCAATTATTCTTCTCTAGCGGAACTTCAGTGATCAATCTAGCTGAGCTTTTAATACAATTGAAGGTTATTTTTAGCGGGTTGTTCACCTCAAGCCACTCTCTCAAACTTGTTGTGGATTTTTCATTCAAAACTGGAGACGGGACTGGCCACCAGGGGGCGCATGGATGACTACTCTCTCCGTGTAAGCTCTCCCCTCATGGTCTGCAAAGTGGACTGAGCCCCCCCCCCTGTGGACAGAAATGGTCTCCCGATCACCCCCCCCAAGCAGGAGAAAACCAGACAAAAATCGGGTAAGGATTTCCTTATAAACAGCATCTACAAATGACAGCCCACTGAACCTCGGCCGGACTAAAACGAAACTAAAAAGGAACTCACGTGAAACCCCAGAGACAGCCAGGCTGCAGAATAAGGGTCTAGCAGTCCACGGGTTGCAGCCACGCGAGATACCCTGCGCTCGCCTCCAGAGAAGTAAGAGCGGAAACGTGACGCCTCTGAAGGGAGGAACAGGGACACACAGCAAACCGTGACACCTGGTCATCGGACCTCCTGTTCCCTCTGTACCCCACAACATCGCACCATCGAGGAGCGGCCACTGCAGGACTTGCCCAGGCCCAGACAGCTCGCCACCCTGGAGCGCCTGCAGAGGGGTTGACTCTGATTATACCCGACCGCCTGCCAGACTTGGAGAGAGGCCCCCCCGCCAGATAAGCCTTGAAGCACAGGAACGCCTGGGCCGCGCTCCGTAGTGCAAACTCCCGCAGGACTACCCAAACTCACTCCACGAGTCCCTGGAGCCCCACAGAAGCAAGTGAACACTGGAGCGCCACCACCGCGAAAGCAGAGACCCGGGCGGAGCAAAGGAAACACGACCAGTGACTCCCTCCCAGACTCTCAAGTAATACGCCTGGCACCGCTCTGCTGCCACAGCGGTTGAAAGGGCCTCAGCCTGTGTGAAGCAGACTCTCCTGAGGCGCCCCAGCCCCCACAGATCAACAAGAGGGGGAGCCAAGTCATTATAACTTTAATACTGAATGCATCATAAAACCCCTCATACCACGCATCCCGGGACACAGAGTGTGGAAAACAGTCTTAATCAGTCCATGCGACAGACCATGCAAGCACACAGACCCCCATACCCAGACCACCTATCACTCCGGCGGACGAACTGGCCTCCAGCACGCGCAACCCCTCACCTGCCAGACTGATAAGGGAAGGAGTCCATAGAGGACAAGGCTCGCCCACTGAGTGTCCCGCACACAACCCTAAAAAATGTGGACAAAAACACGAAGCCCGACCCCCCCCCCCCCTGAAAGCCAGCCAGTGAAAAGCATCAGCCTCCACCCGGAACGGACGTGTGGCGCAGACAACGTGGAACTCCCACTGTTGCAAAATAAGACAATTACCCCCTTCTATCCACACGGAGAAAACCACATACAGTACCATTACCCATTGACCCTGGTACTCAAGGCAAGCTCAGAAAAGGAACAAGTTACTTACCTGTAACTGTTGTTCTCCAGCATGGGTCTGGCATGGATTCACATGCTCATGAATATTCCCTGTCAGGCTGGGAATCCTCGGTAAAGAAAAAAATCAGTATCAGTTCGTTTCTGATCTGTCTTTCTTAGTAGTAACCAATCACTGGTTTCTGGGTCATACTGCCCCCAGCCAATGACTGCCCTCTCCCTAAGCCCCTCCCCTGGCAGCCATCCTCAGATTTGGTAGCAAGTAAAGTGGCAGTATGACCAAGTGAAGAGTCGCAGAGGGGTAGGAGGGAGGGTTCACATGTGAATCCATGCCAGACCCATGCTGGAGAACAACAGTTACAGGTAAGTAACTTGTTCCTTCTCCAGCATGGGGTCTGGCATGGATTCACATGCTCATGAATATAAGAATACATAGCAGTACACACATGCACAACTACGGGAGGTGGCAGGGCTCAACATTAAGTATTACATAAACTCAACATTAAGCAACTCTTACCTCCTCACCAGGCCCACCTTCAGGTGAACAAGTTGCGCAGCACTGCTTGGCCGACCCTGGACTCCTCCCTGGAATCCTGGTCGACGCAGTAGAATCTCGTGAAGGTGTGTGTCAACATCCACGTAGCAGCCCTGCAGATGTCCAGCAGGGGTTCAACAGACAAGAACGCTGTGGTAGCAGCGATCTCTCTGGTCGGATGGGCTCTCGGATGGCCGGGCAGCGGTCGGTTTGCCAACCGGTGACAGTGCATGATGCAGCCGCAGAGCCATCTGGAAATGGAAGCCTTCGAGAGTGCCTTCCCTTGGTTCACAGGTCCAAAGTTCACAAACAGTTGTGATGTCTTCTGAAAACTCTTTGTGCAGTCCACGTAGAACTTCAGCGCTCTAGCTACATCCAGCGACTGCAAAGTCCTCTCGGCCGGCCACAAAGGCGACGGGAAGAAAACTGGTAACACCAAGGGCTCGTCGAGATGGAAGTCCGACGGCACCTTGGGCATGAAGGAGGGGTGCGTCCTCAGCACCACCCTCGTCTCGTGAAAAGTCAAGTATGGAGGCTTGCAGGACAGGGCCTGGATCTCTCCCACTCACAGTGCGGAGGTGATAGCCACAATAAATGCTGTTTTCCACAACAGGAACTTCAACGGTGCCGAATGCAGAGGCTCGAAAGGCGCCCTCATGAGCGTAGTCAGCACCACGTTCAGCTCCCACGCCGAGGCCGCAGTCTTCACTGGCGGGGACAAACGGAATAGTCCCTTCATAAACTCCTTCACCAGGCGATGAGACCACAGGGATGATCGTCCCGTAGCTCTGATGTAGCGGGAGATCGCCGACGGATGTATTTTGATGGAGGCATGAGCCAGCCCCGCCTTGGCCAGCGACAGCAGGTACGGCAGCACTTGCGGGGCCGTAATTCGCAGAGGGTTAATCTTCTGTGCACGGCACCAGACAGAGAACCTCTTCCATTTGTGTCCATAGCAGTCTGCCGGGATATCGTACCCTCCAAACTCTAGTGTCGCAGGAGCCAGGCCTGCAAGTTCAGCGACCCCGTGTCGTGATGGAGGATGGCACCTCCTTCTCTGGAGAGAAGATCTGCGTCCATCGATAGTTTGACTGAGGGGGGACGCTGACAAGTCCAGAAGGTCCGGGAACCAGATCTGTCTCGGCCACGCCCGTGCGACAAGGATCATCCTGCACTGGGACCTCTTGAGTTGGTTGACGAGTCGCAGTAGCAACGGCAACGGAGGGAACGCATACAGGAACAGGCCATCCCAGAGGAACAAGAAAGCATCGCCCATGCTCCTCGGCTGGGGAAACCTGCTGGCGAACCTCAGGCACTTGGAGTTCTCTGCTGTCGTGAACAGGTCGATCTGGCGTTTTCCCCCCCATCGTCAAAAAAGCCAATCCACTTGGTCCAGACACAGTTCCCACTCGTGGCATGAGCGCAGCTCCCTGCTCAGTGAGTCGGTGATGGTGTTCTTTATCCCTGCTAGCTGGAAGGGCACCAGAAACATCCCCTGGGCAACGGCCCAATGCCACAGATCCTGGGCCTCCTTGGATAGGGCCGGGGACCTGGTTCCTCCCTGCTTCCGGATGTAGAACATCGTGGTGATGTTGTCTGTGAAGATCCTTACCACCCTGTCCTTGAGGGACGGGAGAAACGACCTGAGAGCCCAGAACACTGCTCGGAGCTCCAGGATGTTGATGTGGAGTGACCTCTCCTCCGGGAGCCAAAGGCCTCTCGCGTGAAGATCTCCGGTGTACCCTCCCCAACCCTCCAGGGTGGCATCCGTCTTCACGCTCCTGGTGTGCTGGGGTCTGAAAGTCCGTGTCCGCCGCGAGATGCGCGCGGGTGCCCCACCACCGAATAGGTTGGCGGAAGACCTCGTTGAGCGGGAGCTTGTCTTCGAAGCTGCCCGCCGCTTGCATTCAACGGGTGTCGAGGAACTCCTGTAGAGGACGCATCCGCAGCCTGCATACGCGCACCAGGTAGATGCAAGAGGACATCATGCCGAGAAGTGACTTGATGGACCTCACCCTGGCCACGTCCATGGCCAGCAGGCGCTGCACCTTGCCCAGGATGGCCTTCGTCCTTTCCTCCAACGGGGAAGCCAATCATGCCACTGTATCGAGCTTGGCTCCCAGAAACAGTACGATCTGCGACGGAACCAGGTGGGATTTTGGGAAGTTGATGGAGAATCCCAGGTCTGTGAGCAGTTGGACGGTCTTCGCTGTGTGCTCGACGGCGAGCTCCCTTGTCCTTGCTCAGATGAGCCAATCGTCCAGTTAGGGGTAAACGTGGATCCCTTGTAGGCGCAGCCGCGCCGCCACTGGTGCTAGGCACTTGGTAATTACTCTGGGCACCGACTTCAATCCGAAAGTCAGGGCCTTGAATTGGTAGTGCCATCCTTGGACTACGAATCTGAGAAACTTTCAGTGTCCTTTTAGAATAGGGATGTGGAAGTAAGCATCCTCCAAGTCCAGCGACGATAGGAAGTCGCCTGCCTCCAGCCGTCCCAGCACGTGCTGGAGGGTGACCATCCGGAACTTTTGGGCCTTGATGTATTTGTTTAACCGACGCAGGTCCAGGATGGGGCGCCAACCGCCTGTCTTCTTTCTGGCGAGGAAGTACCTTGAATATACTCCGAAGCCTTTGCGGGACGAGCTCGATGGCCCCTTTCTTGAGCATCGCCCTTACCTCTAAGAGCAGTTGTGGGATGTGATTTTCCTTCCTGGCCACGGGAGGAATTTTGGGGCACTTCTGAAATTTGAGAATGTGCCCGTGGGCCAGGGCATCCAGCACCCAACGGTCGGTGGAGATGGACTCCCACATGCTGATGAACTTGGCCAGCCGGCCTCGCACCGGGGTGCTGAGGTGGGGGCCCGACGCCACGGCCGGTTCAGTCCTGCTTAGAGGCGGCCTTGCTGCCCAGGCCTCCTTGGCGACAGGGGCCTCCTGACTTGCCATGCCCTCTGTAGGCCTCTTGTGACGAGGAGCGGGCTGCCTGGCGGTACGTCGAGGAGCCACCCCCGAATCCTTTGGAGGCACCTTGCTTGCCACCGGAGTTCCAAAAGGGCAGCTGTCGTTGCTGCAAAACTCCCAAGGCCCGAGCCGTCTCCGTGTCGGTCTTGATGGCCTGAAGTGACTCATCTACTGTCTTGCCAAACAGGTTGTTCCCATCGAAGGGCATGTCCAGAATTCTGGTTTGCACGTCCTGGCGGAAATTTGTTGCCTTGAGCCATCCCCGCCGTCTAAGACAAACCCTGTTGCCCAACTGGCGGAACCCGGTGTCCGCGATGTCCGTGGCCACCGTTATGCCGTGGTCCGACGCCCTCTCACCTTCCTGTAGGATCCCCAGGGCCTCTGCGCTCTTGACGTCTGGTAGGAAGTCCAGCAGGGGGCGATCTTGTACCACAACTCCCTGTCATAGTGGGCCACAATCGCCAGGGCGTTGGCCGCCTTAATTGTCGTCGCCGCGGACAAGATGACTCGTCGTCCCATGACGTCCAGTCTCTTTCCCTCGCCGTCAGGTGGGGAGGTTGAAGTTGAAGCCGTCGCCCCCGCCGCTTTCTTTTTGGCCGCCGCCAAGACAACTGAATCCAGGGTTGGCTGCGCCCTAAGGCACAAAGGTGCGGAATCGGGGACCCAGTACTTCTTCTCGTACCGATCCCTCTTGGCAGGCGTCGTGGACGGGTTCTCCAGGAGAGCAAGTCCCTCGTCCCAGATGTCGTCAAGCAACGGCACCGCAAGGACAGTTTTCCTCTTGGCCTCGCGCCGTTGATAGAGGAAGCCTTCCTTCTTCTGTTCTTCGGGGCAGAGCTGGAAGAGCTCGGATGCCCTGGAAATCATGGCGTGGAAGGAGCCAATTCCGTCGGGCGGGCTGGCTCGAGGGGGTGGTGATGGAAGGGCCATCCCGTCGTCACCATCGTCGTCATCCGTCCCCGTCGTGGCCGTATCTGTTCCCGTGTCATCCCTAGGATCAGGAGAAGGAGATGAAGGTTGAGCGGGCCGTGAGGGCTGGAAAGGCGGGGGGATGAACTCTCCTCTGCTTGTTTGGAGGGCTTCCCAACAGGCCCGGCTCTGCTGGGTCATCCGTTGGGGGTAGAGACAATCTCGTCCTCATCTCCGTGCATAAGGTTTGGATTGCCATCAAATTGGCCGCCGAGTTGCCCGGCAATGGCTGCGACGGGCGCAATGGTTGCTCCTCCTCCTCAGGAACCTCGTCAGTGCCACCGTCGCTTTCTTCATCCGCCTCCCCGGGGTTACTCCCGTGGGACTGGACCTCCTCACACCTCTTGTTGAGACCTTGCACGACTTAAACCAGCTCCTCCTCAGAGGCTGTATCCGTGTCTATGATGGCCCCGGCTCCCCCCTCTTTTTCCACCAGGGTTTTCATGGGGGTTTTATCGATGGGCTGAAAAGAGGATTCTCTCCACGGTGGCAAGGAAACTCTGGGCCCCGAGGTCATCTCCACTGGGGTAGCCTCCACAGGCTTCGCCAGGGCCTTCAAAACTCCCTCGATAGAGGCCATAGCCGGGTGAATCAGGGCCTTCATGACTTTTGGCGTGCTTGTGGCCTTCAGCTTGGAGGGAGGGACACCGCCTTGCTCCCCCTCGGCTGTTTCCGTAGGGATCAACTGGGGCTTCTCCAGAAGCTTACCCGGGATCTCTGACTTTCTCTTCCCTGAGCCAGAGCGTTGGCTCGTGGTTGATGGCGTCGGTGAAAGTGCACCCTGCCTGGCAGCCGAGGAGCCTGACCGTTCGGGGCTCCCGGTGCCCGCGGACTTGCGGTGCTTAGCCTTCTGTTGGGCCCCCGTCACCGGAGCGCCCTCAAAGGACTTAGAAGACCGCTCGGACCTCTTCTTCTTCTTCTCACCTACCGCTGGGCTCTTTCCTTCCAGCCAGTTGGTGAGGTGGATCCATCGATCCCTCATGGTCCGCTCCGACATGTTCTTGCAAAAGAGCATTCCTTCTCCACGTGCGTTTTGTCTTCGTGAAGGCAGTAGAGGCATCTAGAATGCTCATCCTCCTTGAACACATTCTGTAATCCGCATCCAGGGCAGTTCCTGAACAGCTTGGATCTGGCCGTCGAGCTTCCCTTGTCCTGGGCCATGTCCACGGCGTAGGCCTCAAGGTCTTCTGGAATCTTCCAAGAAGCGTACTTGATGAAAACTTCGCCCTTGAGGGGTGTAGAAAATTCCGAAACGGGTCCCCGTTGATCGGAAGTAGAAACGGTGGAGCTTGAGGCTCGATTGACTGGAAAAAATGAGATTAAACTCTTTGAAAAATCGCAAAACGCAGTAAAAGCTCGAGAGCTATAGCACGAGAACTCCCAACACTTGAACGTGCCGTAAAAATCTGAGTATGGCTGCCAGCGGAGGGGCTTAGGGAGAGGGCAGTCATTGGCTTGGGGCAGTATGACCCAGAGACCAGTGATTGGTTACTACTAAGAAAGAAAGATCAGAAACGAAACTGATACTTATTTTTTTCTTTACCGAGGATTCCCAGCCTGACGACGGGGAATATTCATGAGCATGTGAATCCATGCCAGACCCCATGCTGGAGAAGGTAGTAACCTTACAACATAGTACTGGCATCACTCTGAAGACACCCTGAGTCTGATCCAGCAGAACCAAAACCCCACTGCCAGACGTCCCTACGGACCAAAAGTGCTTAAATCAACCCAGCGCAAGCCACAAACAACAAGATGAACAAAACGCGCACAGAACTTGGTGCACATGAACATACAAGAAAAGCTTGCACCCTTTAAATTCTCACCACAGCAACCACAGATTGCCCCCACTCTCACCACGGTTATGGCAACTTCAGGACCGGAGGCAGCAGCCACCAAAGCTGACGTAGCTGACCTATTAACTGAAATGAAGAGCATGAGAGCAGACATCAGTGGAAAGATAGACAAAATAACCCATAGAATACACAAAATGGAGGAGAAGTTGGAGGAAGCAGAACATAACCAGACCTCCCTATTCGCACTTGAAACGCAAATGGACGTCAGAATAGCAAAAATAGAAATGAGAGACGAATTTCGCCTGAAAGTTGATGATCTCGAAAACCGAGAGCGATGCAATAACATACGAGTCTTTGGGGTTCCCGAAAAGGAAGGGGAAACAGACCTAGACCTAAATAAAACACTGCACACAGTGATCAAATTACTTTTCGGAGAGGACTCAAAATAGACGAGCCAACACTCGACCGCATTCATCATGCAGGCAGAACAGCTGGTGGGCCAAGATCAATTCTCGCCAGATTCCACAACTATGCGGACAAAGACCGAGTTCTCAACAAGGTCAGAAGGGGTACCCACATCCCCCTGGAAGGAGCGAACATAACCATCTACCAAGACCTCTCTTCTCTTACACTGGCTATAAGAAGGAAATGTCTCCCACTTACCAAATTCCTAAAAGACAAGGCAGTGAGATATCGATGGGGATACCCTTTCTCACCATCATTCGAATGGGAAGGCACCCCGATACAACTGAAAACCAAAAAGGACATCGCTGGGTGCATAACGGACAGAGGACAGGAGGGAGGATCCACCCCCGATGACGGAAGAAAGAGTGGCAGGGTGGAAGATCAAAGGACCAAGGCGAAAAGAAATCCCTGGCGCACGGAAATTCAGGAGGATGAACGCGCCCTCTGAGGTGGAACAATGAACCCCTGAGACCACATCAAAGACATGGAAGGTGTGTCGTTCCAAAATGAGGAATCGCCGACCTGCTTCAAGCAAAATATGTCATTTTTGAGGTCAGTCACGAGCAAACGAAAGTACAAAGCGGACACACCAGCAAGAAAGTAAGACTTTTTGTTACAAACAATATGCACCTAAGACGTACAGGGGGTGGGGGGACAAAGTGAATGCACCATCAGCAGAAGTGTTCACCACTTCCAGAACAATGAGGGAACGGGGGGTGGGGGGGACCAAAGAGGGCTCACTAAAAAGAGAAGTGTTAAGCCTATGGACCAAATGGGGATAGCTCTTCACTGGTGGTCCGAAACAGATCGGGTTGAGATAACTCAGAAGGATCGGATGCCACAAACGGACAAAGGGAGGTAGGGGAAAAGCTATAATGTTCATGACAGGCGAGTACAATGAACCAAACAACCTTACAAAGTTGACATTGAAATACAACACATGGGAACCAGAGAGCAGACACACAAAATGCATCTATGGCGTAAATAACTGACACAGTAACTGACCGGTCCGGATCCATCAAAACCGGCACTCTGAACGTTAAGGGACTTAATTCCCCCACTAAAAGGTCATTAGTCTCCCGAGAACTTAAAAGAGCCAACCTTGACATACTTTTTCTACAAGAGACTAGATACATACGAAGAACGTAGGGTCCTATATACCAGATTTGGTCTTGAATATTGGGGCTCTGGACTCTTACGAAAAGCCGGCGTGGGCATCTTGGTCAGAAAGGGTCTCAAATTCAAGGTTAGGAAAACTTGGTCCGACGTGGGAGGTAGAGCAATCATAGTAGTGGGGAGTCTACACAATACCACCATTACACTCGCCTCCATCTTCGCACCCAACACTGGACAATGCCGCTTCCTACAGCACATGGTTCCCAAAGTGATGTTCGAGGCCGAAGGAGAAATGATCCTTAGAGGCGATTTTAACATGTGGGCAGACCCCGCACTTGACAGACAAGCTGGCAACCTACGAGTGAATGAACCGTCCGATGCCGGCCGCACCGAAATGATCAAAATGATGAACATATACAGGCTACAAAATGCATGGCGTCACTCACATCCTCACCAAACAGGATGCTCATTCTACTCGACCCCACATATACTAGGATTGACTACATATTCCTCACACCCGGCTTAAATGACGCGATGTCCACATCAACGATCGCCCCAATCACATGGTCAGACCACGATATGGTCACTGTCACCCTTAGCCTTATAGCGCTTACACACAAAAATTCAAAATGGCACTGTAACAAAACTCTTTGGAAAGACCCCGTATTCCGCAAACAATTAGTGAAGGAAATCGGTGAATATATTGAACGAAATAACAGGAGAAGTATCCAAAAACACGGTGTGGGAGGCGGGGAAAGCAACATGGAGAGCATATTAATCAGGGCGGGGGCTGCCAAGAAGAGAGAGAGAACCCTGATAGAAAATAAACTCAGAAACGAGATTTCACAGTTACCTCCGCGCACAATCCAACTATGCCGCGAAGAGTGAAAGAATAGCGGACACAGCCCAGAAAAGGGAAGAACTCTGCCGGCTGGAGGTAGGACTAGTTGGCCGTAAACTCCAATTCCTAAAACAAAAACATTATGAGAAAGGAGATAAAACCGACGCGCTACTAGCGGCCAGACTGAGAGAGCAACAGGCAGATGGGTGGTATCCATAGAACACACAAACAATTCCCAGACAACAGACCCCAGCAAGATTTCTGAGGCCTTCGCCGACTTCTATGAAAAACTTTACACCTCCGAAACCACACAGGAAGAAGGAGAATTGGACAAATACATGGAGGAGATTACCACCACCGAAGCTTACCCAAGACATAATAGACACACTTGAATCCCCCATAACGCCTAAAGAAATAGAAGACGCCATCAAAATGCTTCCAACATAAAAGGCACCAGGAAAAGGTTTTACAAAACCTTCCTGGAACCCCTCCTCCCTTTCATGGTCAAACTGTTTAACCATATCCTCCAAACTGGATCAGCCCCCAAATCATTCTCTGACGCACTAATTTCGGTAATTCTCAAGGAAGGAAAAGACCCCAAGCAGTGTGCATCCTACCTCTCTCTCCTCAACATCGATGCCAAATATACACACGAGTGCTTACAGCCAGACTCAAAACTCATATGCCCTCCATAATACAGCCCGACCAGGTTGGGTTCATCCTCGGAAGACAAGGTGCCGACTCCACCCATAAAACACTACACCTAATACACGAAGCCAAAAAAAATTCCAATGCCCCCTCACTACTATCTATCGACGCGGAGAAAGCGTTCGACAGAGTCGAATGGCGCTTCCTGGATGCAATACTAAACAAGATAAGCCTTGGCCCGATACTCCAGAGAGGAATTAAGGCAGTATAGACCTCACCCCGAGCGTCGGTTATGGTGAACTCAGAATACTCACGATGGTTCTCCCTGGGAAGAGGTACGAGACAGGGATGCCCCATCTCTGCAATACTTTTTGCCTTATCCCTAGAACCCCTTGCCCAAACACTCAGAGCCGACAAACAGGTAGAGGGCCTGCATGTACACAGAAGGGAATATAAACTGGCCGTATACGCCGACAACATCCTACTCCATGTGCAGAACCCCTTGAGTTCCGTGCCCCGCGCAATACAACTTATCGAGAAATACGGCTCATTATCGGGATTCTGAATCAACCGATCCAAATCCATCCTCTTACCACTACATGAACCCATCCCAGATCAATTCTTAGAATTCTCCCGGCTAGGCCTGACAATGGGAGGCTCAATGCACCGATGCTGTCACGCCCCTCAGCCCTGATCCCCACTGGCAAGCCCATTGGCCAGGTGGAATAAGGACTCGGATCTGAAATAAGGCCTGGCATCCACGTCTCAGGCCCTCCTGGGGCCAGTCCTGGCGCCTTTGGCGCCAGGCTCACACACAGTGAAAGACATCTGCTCAGGGAACTACTTTATTTAGGCTTTCATCCAACAAGGAGGCATCAACATAGCTTGATTCTGAAGAACCAAGCTATGCGGTATAGTGTTTTGGGTGTGGTGGCCTTGGGACTACTTTACCTGGACTACTTTGCAGAGGCTATTTAAATCACACCCGAACAAGACAACACGCTTCGCGTTACTTTGGAGCTAGCAACGTGACGCTCACCCTGTCCAGCTTACTCACGAGCCTGGGAAATCAGAACCTGCAGAAAAACAAAAGAACATCGTTAGCAGCAGCATCTTACCTGCGATCTACATCCTTCACTGCTCGCAGCTCTTGGGTAGCTCTGTTGGATCTGCGCTCCGACCGGACCAAAGGACCTGAAAAAGGAAGAAAAGACATCATTAAAGGAGGTATTAGAGACATTTCAACCACAAATTACTTAAAAGACTTACCTGGCTGATCGCCTTTCGGCCGGCATCGCTCCGGGAATCCACACGCGCTGGGAGCACACCGCGACCTACGAAAAAGGGAGAAAACACAGGTCAGCGAAGACACGACATCGCAGCGCTGCACAAAGCGCTTACTTACCGCATCATAGCGCTTATTGTGCGCCATCATTTACCGGCGAGGCCCAGTTTAGCCAGTTCGCCACGCTGACGCTCCACACATCTAAGGGAGATAAAGAGACATTATCAAACAGAGAAAGGCATGCAAGAATAACAACTCAATAAACAGCAATAAGACCTATCTGAAAGACATTACTTGGGCCGCTGTCAGTGAAGTAACTGGACCGCACACGCCCGCGAAAGACAATGCACCCCTGCCCAGAAAGCAGGACAGAGAGCTCGCCAACTTCTACATCAAAGTGAGAAGAGGGCCCAGAGTGGCTGAAGTCATACAGGAGGTGGGGGGAAAACTTACCTTGGTCAGCCAGTCCTAAACTCAGTCCTCCTGCATTTCCAGGCGGAACCTCCACCGAGAACCATACCAGGGAATCACTGAGAAGGATACCAGCGACCAACTGGCTGGGTGGCATCCCCGTGGATACCAGGTGAGCATAACAGATACATAGGGATTAATCTGACTAGGAACATTGCATACATATACAAAGAAAATTTCCCACAGCTCCTTGCCACATTCCACCAGACGTACCAAAATGGCGCTCCCTCACAATCTTGTGGGTGGGACGACAACGCTATCAAGATGGTTAGCCTCCCTAGCTTCTTATACCCCTTTCAGGTCATCCCCGTGAAGGTCCCAGAAGACTTTTTCAGAGAAGTGAAAAGGGCAGTACTACAATTCCTATGGGGTGGGAAAAAGAATATCGTATGAAACTCTCATACCCCCTAAAGAAAAAGGCGCTGTGGGCTTCCAGACCTCAAACTATACTACCAAGCAGTCCAATTGAGGATACTAATCCCCCACCTAAGAGATAAAAAAAGAGTTGCAATGGGTCCAATTAGATAACGATACCCTGACCCCCCGTCACACTTTCAGAATGGCTATGGGTCCCGAGACCAAAGTTCACACGAAAACACCGGGAACACCCCATTCTGGGAACGATGTGGGAAATATGGAAGGAGGGGAAAGAAATGGTAGGGTTAACAACACGACCTTCCCCCCTAAGCCACCTATGGCCCCGGGAAATAGAGAGAAGATCCCAGAACGTCCAAGATACCAATCCTGGTTCAAAGCGGGGCTAGAGAGAGTCGGCCAGTTGTGGAGAGACAGAAAATGTATTACGATCTCCGAACTAGAAGAGGCCCTTCAGTTGAACCCAATCCCGGTCTTCCTTTATCTATGTCTCAAAGGAGTACTATCAAAACAAGAATGGCATACAAAGTTAATTTATGCAGAGAACTCACACCCTTTGAAAAAATCCTCGACACAGTAACCACAACTAAAGGATTGATCACTCACATGTACCGAGCACTGCTCGACAAAGACCCAAACCCAATTTCAAAACTAAAAAATAGATGGGAACAAGACTTCAAAAGATAATTCGATCAATACACATGGGACACAATATGCAAAACATCATTTTGAACATCAATTGCTGCACAATATTAGTTACACGTCAAAAAACTATTACATAGATGGCAATATGATCCCCACAGATTATCCAAAATGTTCCAAACCAATAGTCCAAAGTGCTGGCGAGAATGCGGGAGAAACGCCAACTACTGGCATATGTGGTGGGATTGTCCTAAAGTACGCATCTACTGGGAAGAAGAACTTGGCTGGATTAAACAGATTGATGGTATTGCCCGGAAAGCAACACCTCCCCTAGTTCTGTTTGGCCTAGATGAGGACGAAGAAGTAGTAGTTAGAACAAAGGGAATAGTGTCCTCACTATTACTAGCAGCGCAAGCGTGCATTGTGATCAAATGGAAATCACCAAATCCTCCCTCAAAAAAGGAATGGATCGGAGCAGCCACAAACAAGTATACTATGGAAAAAATCACAGTTGCTCTCCACGAAATAGCTGCCCAACACGAAGAACTCTGGTATGACTTTGCAGCTCAGTACGCCCCCAAACCGGGAAGGAATCACTCAGATAATTGAGGAACAAAGCTAGCAACATTCGATAACAGACCAGAACTCACCAAACAGATCATCCCGATAAGAACATGTCGTAAGTTTGAATATTTAAATGTTTGTTATTGCGCTGTGTCCCACCGCGATTTGCAAATGCATCTATGTTATGTCAACCAACTTCAAATGTACCAAACCTGTCTTGGAGGGAGGTGGGAGGGAAAGGGGGTTGATGAGTTAATTGCAATGGTACTGTCTTAGATTACTCAGACATACAGTTTTTGTTTGCCAGTTTAATGGTTGTAACTTGACATTGATACCATCAAAGCGATAAATGTTCTTTTCTCTAATGTTTTTGCAAAACCAATAAAAACTTAAATTGAAATTTTAAAAAACGAGATGGATGAGAATTCGATTCTGGTCTAAGGACCAGCTGCAGGGCCGCCAACGGAAGGATTGCCAGGTTTCCCTTGATGGCGCTTCCCAGCTTCTTACACTCTAAGGACTCATTCCTAGATTATGTGAAGTCGAATCCCAGAGGCAACAGGGAAGGAGAAGCGTTGAGCAAAAGAAGAGGGGGTAAATCTCCCCTCTTCCATTGGAATATGGTTCCTTTGATCGTCCTCCTTGCATTTGATAGCTGTGGCTCTATTTCCATACAATTTCACCATGGGTTCTGGCGAGCAAGGTCTAAGGTTACATAGGAATTTCCAAGATCCATTAGATTTCTGCTGCTTCCCTTGCTCCATGTTTTTTTATTTCTTTAAAGGTGCACTTTTATTTCCCTTCCTTGTTTCTTTATTCCAGATTATGAAAAATTGAATAGGTGTTTTCATTGTCACAACGGTCTGTTTGAACAGGGGCGCTTAAATCAATAGTCGTGCCAACCCGGCACGCTTCTTGTAGAGGCACTAATGGGTTTCTTCACATCACCTTGCTCCATAAGAGCCGAATCACCCGCTGCCTCTTGCGTCACCCCATTGAGCCCTGGTCTAGGAGCGATGGATAATCGCCCGAGCTACTAGACGCTGAAGATAGGGTAACAAAATGCACAAGTGGCTCCATCCCAGAGATTTCCGGACCCAGTACCTCAGTCTGGGTACTTATAGCTTTCCCTTTCCGCAGCTTACCTGTTGTGTTTTGACTTGTCTCGAGCTTAACAATGGCATTTGAAAAGACCCAGATACAAGGGATTTATCGGTTTTCAGAAGCACCAAGGATTCCTTGGCCACCGCAGCAGGCAATTTCTTTTCTTGCCCATTTGCTTTGAGTTGTTCAAATAGAGATTTTTGAGCCAGGTTCTCTCTCTTGTTATCACGACCAATCCTTTCCTGCAAAGTTGTTAGAAAAGATTCTTTATAGATGAGTTTCGAATGCATCTTGGCCATTAGGGTCGACTGATCTGTGAAGCGGTCATTTATACTCTCATACAGTTTCAGGAAAGGTGCCAAAGATATGGTTAAGGTCGACATCACACTGGATTGTATGTCAGGAGTAATCGATTAGGGGAATTATCTTTGGTTTTGGCCCTATTATGTCTTAAGGTTGGAGCATGCTCAGTTCTCACTTTGGGAAAATCCCTTTCAGTAAAGGAGGAGTCAGTTGTAGAACCGTTCAAGTCCGTTGAAGCGCTGGGAGTTAGTTATGGTCTTAAGAAGATGTCATTAATAGTCACTGATTCAGCAGGTCCCCCACCCCTCTTACACCGCGGGTAAACTGCGAGCAGCTAATCCCGAGAGTACATGAGTCTACCCTCCTGCATCTTAGGAAACTCGCTTTGTGAAACTTGTCTCATTAAGTTCACCCTGCTGGCATCTATCTGCAGGGAAATGTCTGCTACGTCCCTCAATAGTCTCATGGCCAGAGCAAGGGACCCAGATCAAAAAAAGCACCAGATGAGGTATTATTAAAGTCTTTTACGGCATCTAAATGTCCACTTCCTCTTCTATGCATACGAGGAGTCGTTAAAGTAGTAGCCCTCTCTTCTTCCTCTGCACTTATAGACACCTCCCCTATAGGCACAGCATACCCCCGCCCTTGTTGGGGTAAAATTCTTACTTTGGTTTGTGCTGTTTCAAGAACGCTGTGGGATAACACTCCCCTCTTACCTCCTCTTCGATCTGTTCAGCCAGTTCAATAGTCAGGGGAGACTGGGGTTTCTTCGCCATGAGAAGTAGCCAAGCCTGTCTTCTTGTCCTCTGTGGTGCACCGAGATCTAGGGTCGCATCCATGTTCGTGGAGCGAATTGGCAGGCTGGCCCCATCTGGCTCACAGGAAACACTCCTGACACTCCGCAAAGTTATGCGTTTTTGAAAGGCTGGCTCCTCCTCCAAAGTTCAAGCAACAGAAAAGGCAGACTGTAAGTAATCCAGGCAAAGGAAGAAGGTACAGCAGCCCCACCCAGGAAACACTCCAGACACTCTGCGATGCTTTGCGGCATGGAGTGTGTTTTTGAAAGGCTGGCTCCTCCTCCAAAGTTCAGGCAACAGCAAAGGCAGACTACAAGTAATCCAAGCAAAGGAAAAAGGAACAGCAGCACAGCACAGAAAATACTCCAGAGACACTGTTAATGTTAAAGGACATTAGTACCGCGCACTATCACCACCGGAGTGGACCCCTGGCGCACTGGCGGCTCTGAAAGAGGAAGGGAGGGTCAGTTAGTGGGAGGAAGCAGGAAAAGTGCAAGAGAGCAGTGATGTGCTGTTGACGGCCACAGCCCGGTGGGTCCGTTGGCTGGGCCTCAGGTGTTTGGAGCCGGTAGTCTTGTACTGTTGTGGAGGTCTATGTGCGTTTTTGTTTTGTTGTTGCAGTGTAGTGAAGTGTGTGCGGTTTGTTGTGCTGTAGATTTGTGGTTTTGTTTGGTTTGGAGTTTGGGAGGTGTGTGCAGAGGTGGAAATTGTTAGTAGAATTGGTTGGTTGGCATCTCTATCCTGAATTGAGGCGCTGGGCTTGCAAAGTCTCTCCTGATGCTCCTCTGTCCTGATCTGGGCCCACCTTGCACTAAGGTCCCTTTCACACCTGGCCCCCACCTCAACCAGCCTCCATCACAACCCCTCCTGTCCTCCTTACCTGCTCTTGTGGCCAGTGCACATGCCAATGTCCACCACTCAGCTAATGTGGTGATTGCCAGTGTCTCTGCAATCCAATTGATATTTTAGTACATGGTAGCAATTGAGGTGGAGTGAGGAGGGGATTGGCTGGGAAGTTGACTGTCTCAATAGGGGTCACCTGTGTTTTAGTCTATCCTGTGTCACCTGCCCGGCATTGCGGGAGCTTCCCTGTTGGTTCTAGGGATGTTAGTGTCCTTTCCTGTTCCGTCATCCTTTTTTCCTATTTCAATTTTCAGGTTGAGTCTGTGGTCTTGAAGAGCCAGGTTTTTAGTAATTTCCTGAACTTGTAGTGATCCTCGGTGTTTCTGATCTCTTTTGGGATGTTGTTCCAGGTTTTTGCGGCTAAGTGGTAGAAGGAGGTGCCTCCAAGTTTTTTCTTAAGGTATGGTTTTAGTTCTAGGGGGATTTCGTTGCTGGATCGGAGGGGCCTCTTTGGTTTGTAGATTGTTATATTCTTTTGTAGGAATTCTGCTCATTGTCCACTGATTGTCCTGTGCGTTATGCACATGGTTTTGAAGGTGATGCAATGTTTTACTGGAAGCCAGTGTAGTGTTTTTAGGGCAGGAGTGATGTGGTCTCTTCTGGATAGTTTGAGGAGTAGTTTGGCTGCAGCATTTTGGATCCGTTGTAGTTTCTTCATGAGGTATTCTGGTATTGTGTGGTAGAGGCTGTTTGCATAGTCGATTCTTGACATGATGAGGGCAACGATAGTGAGTGTTTTGTGCGTGAAGGAGAGGAAAGGTAGGATTCTTCTTGCCGTGTGGAAGAGGAAAAAGCATCTCTTCACTGTTGCATTTATTTGTGGTTCTAAGGTTAGGGTATTGTCCATCAGGACTCCCAGATTTTTTACTACCTTAGATGGTGTTGGTGCGGTTCCCAATTCCGTTGGCCACGGGATAGCGGTTTCCTTCTCTTGGTCTTTGGAGATGATCATGATTTCTGTCTTTCCTGGGTTGATTTTCAGGTTGTTGGCATTCATCCAGTTGAAGATTTCTTTCAGACAGTCGATTACAGCTGAATGATCCGCTTCGGAATCTTTGATTTGGTAGATGATTTGAGTGTCATCTGCGTAGTTGTAGCAAGTAATGTATTTTTTGAAGATTTTGATGACCGGAGTCCGGTAGATGTTGAAATATAGTGGTGACAGTGAAGATCCTTGTAGCACTCCACAGTCGTTAACTCGTGGAGTGGATTTGAAGGGTTTAATCCATACGGTTTCTGTTCTGTCTGCTAGGAATGATTTAGTCCAGAGTAGTGCCGTGTCTGTTATGCCTATGTCTTCTAGTCTTTTGGACAGGGTGTCATGGCTAAGTGTGTCAAAGACTGCGGAGAGGTCGAGAAGAATAAGGGCTGAGGTTATGTTTTTTTTGGGTCTGCCCTTTTTACTTATCTTTTGAGAAAGTTCTCCCTGAAGTCCTTTAGATTTGTGTAGAGAAAAGATTTTCTCCTGGGAGAAAATGTATGATGAAGACTCCTCTCAGCACGACGTGGGGTTAGAAACTGAAGATGGCCTCTACAAGTGGGGCTTGCATGCACCCATAAAGGGGTGGACAGACTACAATACATGTCTGGGGATGCTTGTGGTCTCGTGCAGAAGGGATGTGACCAAGCAGTTGGGGCTGCACTGCCCCTTTTGGGGTGGGAACAAGCCTGATTTGCATTTGGGCTTTCCGCTTTTGTAATGGCTTAGCAGATGAAGAACGATGGGTCTGGAGGGTTTCCCAGAGCAATTGAGATGAATTCTAAACCTTCCAGCCATCACCTCTATATTTTGCTACTTTCAGACTACAAAACACTCATTGCTTTTAATACACATTTTTTTTAAAGTAGTGTGTAACTGAGGATTTCCAGCCTGACGACAGGGAAAATTCAAAGCATGTGATTCTATGAATGTTTCAATACTGGAGAAATATAAATACATAAACCACGCAAAAATAATGTATAGAGTGCAATTAGTATCAAACTCATGTTATCATGATGAAAGCTGATATACAATCATTTTTAACAAAGTCATTTAAATATGTGTGCAATGTAATTCAACAATGAAAAACAATTTGAGTGACCTGGAACTGCCAGAAAGACAATATGACCAGAATTTGCTACTAGTTATAGATTCAATATTATACATAAACCTTCCAAGCATTTGTATATGTTGTGCGCCCAGGGCTGGACATTGAGGATCACATGGGGGTTAGGGGGGGTGACCCCACAGGGGTGTGCTATATCACCAGATGAGACACGGTATCCCCCCCCGCTTTTTCATTTAAGGATGCACAATATATCCTCCATGCCTTAATAGCATGTTGTTATAGCTCTCCTTATCCTCTTTCCAAAACTGCAGAGACTGCCTTCTCAAATTCTGCCTGCAAGTTATTGCAAACTGACTTCCCCTCTCCCATTGAAAGGAGTACTTCCACAAGGAAGTTGACCAGAGTAATAATGAAGATCAAGGCAAACGGCGAACGCAAGCAAACGGAGAACGCAAACAGTGTACTAGTTGTTATGAGCACTTGTTAGCTGGCAGAAAATTTAAACTCAGAACCCAGCTTACAGAGAGGGAGGAGCTGGCTTGAGAGGTCGAATCCGCTTGCCACTCACAGAGGGACTACTGGGCGAGTGCAGGCTCTGTGGAGCCGTACGACTCACGGAAAGAACCGGAGGAGACGGAGTGTGGAGGTCGGTGTGCCGTAAGACCGCCAGAGAACGACCTCCTGGCAAGTAGCGCTATTGGAGATACGCCGCCGCACCATTGCAGCCCAGGGAAGCGTGGAAACGGCAAACGAAAGTCACGAGTCAGGAACCACAAGGCGGAGAACCAGAAAGAGTGAAGCAGGACGTCAAGAAGCCGCTGTGGGTTCACCGTGGAGAAAGCCGTACCTACTATCAAAGACCAGTGAGTTAGACAGAGGGAGAAGGGAACACTGGGGCATTTCGGCAATGGCGCCAAGTGCAAATAAATATGAAGTAAATGGAAGAGAAAGAAAGAAGAAATTACTTACCATAATGTTCTTTCTATGGTTTCTTCTGCAGATTCCCATCTGATAGATATTCCCTCCAGCTTTGCTGCTTCAGAAAATTATCGACAGGGGGGCGTAGTGGACCCCGACCCAGCCATCTATCCATCTTGCTCGCCTTCTGGTCATCGCCTCCAGACAGGACGTCGTATAAAAAGCATGTCACTACGCCCCAACCTCAGTTCTCCCCACCCCCCCAAGCACCACACGATTGATAGGAAAACAGAGGGAACAAACGGGCTAATGAGCCCTTAAAAAGAAGTAACTATAGACCTCTGAAGGAGGAACAATTTAACAAACACTACAAGAAGCGTTCGAAAAATCTTTGTTTTTAAAAATTGTGGCAAGAAGACAGAAAACGGACAGAGAGGACCCATCACCAAGTCAACGTAAAAGAGAAGATGCGCGCCAACAACCGACTTTCTGAGCAGGGATGGATGGGAAATGAGGAATCTGCAGAAGAAGAATCCATAGAAAGAACATTACGGTAAGTCATTTCTCCTTCAATGGATTGGTTTTCTCCCGCAGATTCCTCATCTGATAGACTCGCAAAGCAGTAAATGAAGGATCCAGGAACAAAGTTATAGCAAGAAATTTCGCAGCACTGCTCTGCCAAAACACGCATCATTAGTACGCGCCACATCCAGACTGTAGTGCTTTGCGAAGGAATGCAGAGATTACCATGTCGCAGCGCGACAAATCTCCCAGAAGAGACTCCTCTCTGCAATCCTATTAATGCTGAGACTCCCCTTGTCGAATGGGCACTGATGCCTGCTGGTAATTCCTTTCCAGCATACTGGTAGCATTCATCTATGCAGAAAATTATCAATCGGGTTAAGTCTGCTTGGTTATACGGGCTAAGGAAAAAGCCACAAAGAGCTGGTCAGCTCTCCTGAAATCAGCTGTCCTGCCAATATAACACAACACCCTCTTTGGGTCTAGGCAATGTAACCGTTCCTCCTGCTTAGAAGGGTGCAGAGGAGGGTAGAAGACCAGAAGGTCGATTGATTGCTACAAGTGGAATTCTGAGACAACCTTGAAGAGGAAGCCAGGCCTTACCCTGAGTGAATTGTTCTCCCGGAAAAAACACAGGAAGGGTGGCTTACAGCATAAGGCCTGCAGTTCACTCACCACCCTAGCGGATGCAATAGCCACCAAGAAGGCTGTTTTCAAAGAGAGAAGCTGTAAGGGACAGAAATGCATAGGCTCAAAGGGAGCCACCATCAGATATGTCAGAACCAGATTAAGGTCCCAATCCGGGACAACAAAGGAAGTTGGCAGAAACTTATTTACAAGGCCGTTCAGGAATTGTGCCATTACCAGGATAGTAAAAAATTAACCTTGATCCGGTGACCTTTTAAACACAGACAAGGCCGCCAAATATCCTTTGACTGTGGTGACCTGAAGGCCTGTGAAGGTACGCATGCATATGTAATGTTGTGCTCACACTTGGAGTTTGTACTAATCACCATATGCGTTAAAAGAATGTACCTTTTGTTAAAAGAAGAGGCCTTCTCTTTATACAGCAGCGTTTAAGACCTGCTGACCTGGCAAGAACTTGTTTTTAACAGAAGAATTGTGTTTGGTCACTGTATGTCGAAGCATGCTGAGCCTGCTAAAACTATCTGCAGATTACGGGTGGGGGAAGGAATGAGTAAGCATGGCCTTGAGCACAGAGATACGGGCACAAAGGGGCACGAAAGAATGTGAAGACCGGGATAACAGGAAACCACGATAAACCACGATAGCAAATGTGCAATGGTTGTTCGTTAAACTCCAACTGGATACTTCAGATAAACTCCAACTGGAGATCCGCCCTGGGGTGGACGTGTTCTATGTGCAAGGCAATGTAAACAGAAAAGTATAAAAGAGCATGGTGTGTAGAGGAAGGCGCGGCACTTCGACGACTTGCTTTGCGAGACGTTTGAACTTGCAGCCCATTCGCGAATGCTTGTGCATTAATAAAGTAATGTTTACTTGGCTCTTTTCTGTCTGAGTTATTGCAGGGTCCCTCATTGTACTGGTTATGGTGACGGCGTGAAATCGCACCCACAATTTTGGTGTCAGAAGTGGGATGCGAAGGAGCGACAGTCCGTCACTGGGTGAGGAACGCCGCGGCGGAACCGGAGAAGGAATTGATCACGGGGCCCCAACAACTGAATCCGCACCTTTGATTGCAACCAACGCGTCATCCTTGTTTTTCCGGCTCCGTCGGCGGTGGAACAGCAGGCTGTCGCCCTTCGGGTCCGGAACACTCTGGCGGGACCCTTAAGGTAAGTGGTATGGATGGATGAATGATGGAATAAGGAAATAACAATTTAGGGTTTATGAAGAGGACAGTGGTATGTCCGTCTATGGAATAATAATGATGAAACAGTGATGTATTGATATGGCGATATATGTCAGGAGGATGTACTGTTAATGTTAGCCTATTAATGCACATTTGGGAAAGGTGAGTGTTTTTAGGCAATTGTGGTATACCAACAAAATGGGTCAAGCGGCTTCCAGCAAGAGTGGTATAGGCAAGAGACACTATGCCCCTCTTGAAGGAACCCCTGCATTTGATATGTTGATTAAACATGGATTGAATTCAACATTGTTCTTAAGAGAATGGTCTGAATATACAAAAGATTTGATTGAGCATAAATGGCCAGACACTGGGTCCTTTGATGTGGACCGCATATCCAAAGTAGAAATAGAATTAGTAAAAAGACGGGTCAGACCCGCACAGTTTGAGGCTATACGACTATGGAGGGTAGAAGCAATGCGCAGGCGCAATGCTCAGAACAAACAAAAGGCAAAGGGGCAGAAGAGAACAGTAAATCAAAAATTACATGACCTAGAGATAAAAGAGAAGGATGAGAAACTAGACCAGTTGGATAGACGTATTATGATTAAGAATAGCGGGGGTATGTATCCTGCCTTGCCGGCGCCTCGGTATGAAGATGTGATAGAACTAGAAGCAGAACAAACAACTACTGAATTGACAGACAAGCTGGCAACCTACGAGTGAATGAACCGTCCGATGCCGGCCGCACCGAAATGATCAAAATGATGAACATATACAGGCTACAAAATGCATGGCGTCACTCACATCCTCACCAAACAGGATGCTCATTCTACTCGACCCCACATATACTAGGATTGACTACATATTCCTCACCCCCGGCTTAAATGACGCGATGTCCACATCAACGATTGCCCCAATCACATGGTCGGACCACGATATGGTCACTGTCACCCTTAGCCTTATAGCGCTTACACACAAAAATTCAAAATGGCACTGTAACAAAACTCTTTGGAAAGACCCCGTATTCCGCAAACAATTAGTGAAGGAAATCGGTGAATATATTGAACGAAATAACAGGAGAAGTATCCAAAAACACGGTGTGGGAGGCGGGGAAAGCAACATGGAGAGCATATTAATCAGGGCGGGGGCTGCCAAGAAGAGAGAGAGAACCCTGATAGAAAATAAACTCAGAAACGAGATTTCACAGTTACCTCCGCGCACAATCCAACTATGCCGCGAAGAGTGAAAGAATAGCGGACACAGCCCAGAAAAGGGAAGAACTCTGCCGGCTGGAGGTAGGACTAGTTGTCCGTAAACTCCAATTCCTAAAACAAAAACATTATGAGAAAGGAGATAAAACAGACGCGCTACTAGCGGCCAGACCGAGAGAGCAACTGGCAGATGGGTGGCATCCATAGAACACACAAACAATTCCCAGACAACAGACCCCAGCAAGATTTCTGAGGCCTTCGCCGACTTCTATGAAAAACTATACACCTCCGAAACCACACAGGAAGAAGGAGAATTGGACAAATACATGGAGAAGATTACCACCACCGAAGCTTACCCAAGACATAATAGACACACTTGAATCCCCCATAACGCCTAAAGAAATAGAAGACGCCATCAAAATGCTTCCAACATAAAAGGCACCAGGAAAAGGTTTTACAAAACCTTCCTGGAACCCCTCCTCCCTTTCATGGTCAAACTGTTTAACCATATCCTCCAAACTGGATCAGCCCCCAAATCATTCTCTGACGCACTAATTTCGGTAATTCTCAAGGAAGGAAAAGACCCCAAGCAGTGTGCATCCTACCTCTCTCTCCTCAACATCGATGCCAAATATACACACGAGTGCTTACAGCCAGACTCAAAACTCATATGCCCTCCATAATACAGCCCGACCAGGTTGGGTTCATCCTCGGAAGACAAGGTGCCGACTCCACCCATAAAACACTACACCTAATACACGAAGCCAAAAAAAATTCCAATGCCCCCTCACTACTATCTATCGACGCGGAGAAAGCGTTCGACAGAGTCGAATGGCGCTTCCTGGATGCAATACTAAACAAGATAAGCCTTGGCCCGATACTCCAGAGAGGAATTAAGGCAGTATAGACCTCACCCCGAGCGTCGGTTATGGTGAACTCAGAATACTCACGATGGTTCTCCCTGGGAAGAGGTACGAGACAGGGATGCCCCATCTCTGCAATACTATTTGCCTTATCCCTAGAACCCCTTGCCCAAACACTCAGAGCCGACAAACAGGTAGAGGGCCTGCATGTACACAGAAGGGAATATAAACTGGCCGTATACGCCGACAACATCCTACTCCATGTGCAGAACCCCTTGAGTTCCGTGCCCCGCGCAATACAACTTATCGAGAAATACGGCTCATTATCGGGATTCTGAATCAACCGATCCAAATCCATCCTCTTACCACTACATGAACCCATCCCAGATCAATTCTTAGAATTCTCCCGGCTAGGCCTGACAATGGGAGGCTCAATGCTCCGATGCTGTCACGCCCCTCAGCCCTGATCCCCACTGGCAAGCCCATTGGCCAGGTGGAATAAGGACTCGGATCTGAAATAAGGCCTGGCATCCACGTCTCAGGCCCTCCTGGGGCCAGTCCTGGCGCCTTTGGCGCCAGGCTCACACACAGTGAAAGACATCTGCTCAGGGAACTACTTTATTTAGGCTTTCATCCAACAAGGAGGCATCAACATAGCTTGATTCTGAAGAACCAAGCTATGCGGTATAGTGTTTTGGGTGTGGTGGCCTTGGGACTACTTTACCTGGACTACTTTGCAGAGGCTATTTAAATCACACCCGAACAAGACAACACGCTTCGCGTTACTTTGGAGCTAGCAACGTGACGCTCACCCTGTCCAGCTTACTCACGAGCCTGGGAAATCAGAACCTGCAGAAAAACAAAAGAACATCGTTAGCAGCAGCATCTTACCTGCGATCTACATCCTTCACTGCTCGCAGCTCTTGGGTAGCTCTGTTGGATCTGCGCTCCGACCGGACCAAAGGACCTGAAAAAGGAAGAAAAGACATCATTAAAGGAGGTATTAGAGACATTTCAACCACAAATTACTTAAAAGACTTACCTGGCTGATCGCCTTTCGGCCGGCATCGCTCCGGGAATCCACACGCGCTGGGAGCACACCGCGACCTACGAAAAAGGGAGAAAACACAGGTCCGCGAAGACAAGACATCGCAGCGCTGCACAAAGCGCTTACTTACCGCATCATAGCGCTTATTGTGCGCCATCATTTACCGGCGAGGCCCAGTTTAGCCAGTTCGCCACGCTGACGCTCCACACATCTAAGGGAGATAAAGAGACATTATCAAACAGAGAAAGGCATGCAAGAATAACAACTCAATAAACAGCAATAAGACCTATCTGAAAGACATTACTTGGGCCGCTGTCAGTGAAGTAACTGGACCGCACACGCCCGCGAAAGACAATGCACCCCTGCCCAGAAAGCAGGACAGAGAGCTCGCCAACTTCTACATCAAAGTGAGAAGAGGGCCCAGAGTGGCTGAAGTCATACAGGAGGTGGGGGGAAAACTTACCTTGGTCAGCCAGTCCTAAACACAGTCCTCCTGCATTTCCAGGCGGAACCTCCACCGAGAACCATACCAGGGAATCACTGAGAAGGATACCAGCGACCAACTGGCTGGGTGGCATCCCCGTGGATACCAGGTGAGCATAACAGATACATAGGGATTAATCTGACTAGGAACATTGCATACATATACAAAGAAAATTTCCCACAGCTCCTTGCCACATTCCACCAGACGTACCAAAATGGCGCTCCCTCACAATCTCGTGGGTGGGACGACAACGCTATCAAGATGGTTAGCCTCCCTAGCTTCTTATACCCCTTTCAGGTCATCCCCGTGAAGGTCCCAGAAGACTTTTTCAGAGAAGTGAAAAGGGCAGTACTACAATTCCTATGGGGTGGGAAAAAGAATATCGTATGAAACTCTCATACCCCCTAAAGAAAAAGGCGCTGTGGGCTTCCAGACCTCAAACTATACTACCAAGCAGTCCAATTGAGGATACTAATCCCCCACCTAAGAGATAAAAAAAAGAGTTGCAATGGGTCCAATTAGATAACGATACCCTGACCCCCCGTCACACTTTCAGAATGGCTATGGGTCCCGAGACCAAAGTTCACACGAAAACTCCGGGAACACCCCATTCTGGGAACGATGTGGGAAATATGGAAGGAGGGGAAAGAAATGGTAGGGTTAACAACACGACCTTCCCCCCTAAGCCACCTATGGCCCCGGGAAATAGAGAGAAGATCCCAGAACGTCCAAGATACCAATCCTGGTTCAAAGCGGGGCTAGAGAGAGTCGGCCAGTTGTGGAGAGACAGAAAATGTATTACGATCTCCGAACTAGAAGAGGCCCTTCAGTTGAACCCAATCCCGGTCTTCCTTTATCTATGTCTCAAAGGAGTACTATCAAAACAAGAATGGCATACAAAGTTAATTTATGCAGAAAACTCACACCCTTTGAAAAAATCCTCGACACAGTAACCACAACTAAAGGATTGATCACTCACATGTACCGAGCACTGCTCGACAAAGACCCAAACCCAATTTCAAAACTAAAAAATAGATGGGAACAAGACTTCAAAAGATAATTCGATCAATACACATGGGACACAATATGCAAAACATCATTTTGAACATCAATTGCTGCACAATATTAGTTACACGTCAAAAAACTATTACATAGATGGCAATATGATCCCCACAGATTATCCAAAATGTTCCAAACCAATAGTCCAAAGTGCTGGCGAGAATGCGGGAGAAACGCCAACTACTGGCATATGTGGTGGGATTGTCCTAAAGTACGCATCTACTGGGAAGAAGAACTTGGCTGGATTAAACAGATTGATGGTATTGCCCGGAAAGCAACACCTCCCCTAGTTCTGTTTGGCCTAGATGAGGACGAAGAAGTAGTAGTTAGAACAAAGGGAATAGTGTCCTCACTATTACTAGCAGCGCAAGCGTGCATTGTGATCAAATGGAAATCACCAAATCCTCCCTCAAAAAAGGAATGGATTGGAGCAGCCACAAACAAGTATACTATGGAAAAAATCACAACTGCTCTCCACGAAATAGCTGCCCAACACGAAGAACTCTGGTATGACTTTGCAGCTCAGTACGCCCCCAAACCGGGAAGGAATCACTCAGATAATTGAGGAACAAAGCTAGCAACATTCGATAACAGACCAGAACTCACCAAACAGATCATCCCGATAAGAACATGTCGTAAGTTTGAATATTTAAATGTTTGTTATTGCGCTGTGTCCCACCGCGATTTGCAAATGCATCTATGTTATGTCAACCAACTTCAAATGTACCAAACCTGTCTTGGAGGGAGGTGGGAGGGAAAGGGGGTTGATGAGTTAATTGCAATGGTACTGTCTTAGATTACTCAGACATACAGTTTTTGTTTGCCAGTTTAATGGTTGTAACTTGACATTGATACCATCAAAGCGATAAATGTTCTTTTCTCTAATGTTTTTGCAAAACCAATAAAAACTTAAATTGAAATTTAAAAAAACGAGATGGATGAGGATTCGATTCTGGTCTAAGGACCAGCTGCAGGGCCGCCAACGGAAGGATTGCCAGGTTTCCCTTGATGGCGCTTCCCAGCTTCTTACACTCTAAGGACTCATTCCTAGATTATGTGATGTCGAATCCCAGAGGCAACAGGGAAGGAGAAGCGTTGAGCAAAAGAAGAGGGGGTAAATCTCCCCTCTTCCATTGGAATATGGTTCCTTTGATCGTCCTCCTTGCATTTGATAGCTGTGGCTCTATTTCCATACAATTTCAGCATGGGTTCTGGCGAGCAAGGTCTAAGGTTACATAGGAATTTCCAAGATCCATTAGATTTCTGCTGCTTCCCTTGCGCCATGTTTTTTTATTTCTTTAAAGGTGCACTTTTATTCCCCTTCCTTGTTTCTTTCTTCCAGATTATGAAAAATTGAATAGGTGTTTTCATTGTCACAACGGTCTGTTTGAACAGGGGCGCTTAAATCAATAGTCGTGCCAACCCGGCACGCTTCTTGTAGAGGCACTAATGGGTTTCTTCACATCACCTTGCTCCATAAGAGCCGAATCACCCGCTGCCTCTTGCGTCACCCCTATTGAGCCCTGGTCTAGGAGCGATGGATAATCGCCCGAGCTACTAGACGCTGAAGATAGGGTAACAAAATGCACAAGTGGCTCCATCCCAGAGATTTCCGGACCCAGTACCTCAGTCTGGGTACTTATATCTTTCCCTTTCCGCAGCTTACCTGTTGTGTTTTGACTTGTCTCGAGCTTAACAATGGCATTTGAAAAGACCCAGATGCAAGGGATTTATCGGTTTTCAGAAGCACCAAGGATTCCTTGGCCACCGCAGCAGGCAATTTCTTTTCTTGCCCATTTGCTTTGAGTTGTTCAAATAGAGATTTTTGAGCCAGGTTCTCTCTCTTGTTATCACGACCAATCCTTTCCTGCAAAGTTGTTAGAAAAGATTCTTTATAGATGAGTTTCGAATGCATCTTGGCCATTAGGGTCGACTGATCTGTGAAGCGGTCATTTATACTCTCATACAGTTTCAGGAAAGGTGCCAAAGATATGGTTAAGGTCGACATCACACTGGATTGTATGTCAGGAGTAATCGATTAGGGGAATTATCTTTGGTTTTGGCCCTATTATGTCTTAAGGTTGGAGCATGCTCAGTTCTCACTTTGGGAAAATCCCTTTCAGTAAAGGAGGAGTCAGTTGTAGAACCGTTCAAGTCCGTTGAAGCGCTGGGAGTTAGTTATGGTCTTAAGAAGATGTCATTAATAGTCACTGATTCAGCAGGTCCCCCACCCCTCTTACACCGCGGGTAAACTGCGAGCAGCTAATCCCGAGAGTACATGAGTCTACCCTCCTGCATCTTAGGAAACTCGCTTTGTGAAACTTGTCTCATTAAGTTCACCCTGCTGGCATCTATCTGCAGGGAAATGTCTGCTACGTCCCTCAATAGTCTCATGGCCAGAGCAAGGGACCCAGATCAAAAAAAGCACCAGATGAGGTATTATTAAAGTCTTTTACGGCATCTAAATGTCCACTTCCTCTTCTATGCGTACGAGGAGTCGTTAAAGTAGTAGCCCTCTCTTCTTCCTCTGCACTTATAGACACCTCCCCTATAGGCACAGCATACCCCCGCCCTTGTTGGGGTAAAATTCTTACTTTGGTTTGTGCTGTTTCAAGAACGCTGTGGGATAACACTCCCCTCTTACCTCCTCTTCGATCTGTTCAGCCAGTTCAATAGTCAGGGGAGACTGGGGTTTCTTCGCCATGAGAAGTAGCCAAGCCTGTCTTCTTGTCCTCTGTGGTGCACCGAGATCTAGGGTCGCATCCATGTTCGTGGAGCGAATTGGCAGGCTGGCCCCATCTGGCTCACAGGAAACACTCCTGACACTCCGCAAAGTTATGCGTTTTTGAAAGGCTGGCTCCTCCTCCAAAGTTCAAGCAACAGAAAAGGCAGACTGTAAGTAATCCAGGCAAAGGAAAAAGGTACAGCAGCCCCACCCAGGAAACACTCCAGACACTCTGCGATGCTTTGCGGCATGGAGTGTGTTTTTGAAAGGCTGGCTCCTCCTCCAAAGTTCAGGCAACAGCAAAGCAGACTACAAGTAATCCAAGCAAAGGAAAAAGGAACAGCAGCACAGCACAGAAAATACTCCAGAGACACTGTTAATGTTAAAGGACATTAGTACCGCGCACTATCACCACCGGAGTGGACCCCTGGCGCACTGGCGGCTCTGAAAGAGGAAGGGAGGGTCAGTTAGTGGGAGGAAGCAGGAAAAGTGCAAGAGAGCAGTGATGTGCTGTTGACGGCCACAGCCCGGTGGGTCCGTTGGCTGGGCCTCAGGTGTTTGGAGCCGGTAGTCTTGTACTGTTGTGGAGGTCTATGTGCGTTTTTGTTTTGTTGTTGCAGTGTAGTGAAGTTTGTGCGGTTTGTTGTGCTGTAGGTTTGTGGTTTTGTTTGGTTTGGAGTTTGGGAGGTGTGTGCAGAGGTGGAAATTGTTAGTAGAATTGGTTAGTTGGCATCTCTATCCTGAATTGAGGCGCTGGGCTTGCAAAGTCTCTCCTGATGCTCCTCTGTCCTGATCTGGGCCCACCTTGCACTAAGGTCCCTTTCACACCTGGCCCCCACCTCAACCAGCCTCCATCACAACCCCTCCTGTCCTCCTTACCTGCTCTTGTGGCCAGTGCACATGCCAATGTCCACCACTCAGCTAATGTGGTGATTGCCAGTGTCTCTGCAATCCAATTGATATTTTAGTACATGGTAGCAATTGAGGTGGAGTGAGGAGGGGATTGGCTGGGAAGTTGACTGTCTCAATAGGGGTCACCTGTGTTTTAGTCTATCCTGTGTCACCTGCCCGGCATTGCGGGAGCTTCCCTGTTGGTTCTAGGGATGTTAGTGTCCTTTCCTGTTCCGTCATCCTTTTTTCCTATTTCAATTTTCAGGTTGAGTCTGTGGTCTTGAAGAGCCAGGTTTTTAGTAATTTCCTGAACTTGTAGTGATCCTCGGTGTTTCTGATCTCTTTTGGGATGTTGTTCCAGGTTTTTGCGGCTAAGTGGTAGAAGGAGGTGCCTCCAAGTTTTTTCTTAAGGTATGGTTTTAGTTCTAGGGGGATTTCGTTGCTGGATCGGAGGGGCCTCTTTGGTTTGTAGATTGTTATATTCTTTTGTAGGAATTCTGCTCATTGTCCACTGATTGTCCTGTGCGTTATGCACATGGTTTTGAAGGTGATGCAATGTTTTACTGGAAGCCAGTGTAGTGTTTTTAGGGCAGGAGTGATGTGGTCTCTTCTGGATAGTTTGAGGAGTAGTTTGGCTGCAGCATTTTGGATCCGTTGTAGTTTCTTCATGAGGTATTCTGGTATTGTGTGGTAGAGGCTGTTTGCATAGTCGATTCTTGACATGATGAGGGCAACGATAGTGAGTGTTTTGTGCGTGAAGGAGAGGAAAGGTAGGATTCTTCTTGCCGTGTGGAAGAGGAAAAAGCATCTCTTCACTGTTGCATTTATTTGTGGTTCTAAGGTTAGGGTATTGTCCATCAGGACTCCCAGATTTTTTACTACCTTAGATGGTGTTGGTGCGGTTCCCAATTCCGTTGGCCACGGGATAGCGGTTTCCTTCTCTTGGTCTTTGGAGATGATCATGATTTCTGTCTTTCCTGGGTTGATTTTCAGGTTGTTGGCATTCATCCAGTTGAAGATTTCTTTCAGACAGTCGATTAGAGCTGAATGATCCGCTTCGGAATCTTTGATTTGGTAGATGATTTGAGTGTCATCTGCGTAGTTGTAGCAAGTAATGTTGTATTTTTTGAAGATTTTGATGACCGGAGTCCGGTAGATGTTGAAATATAGTGGTGACAGTGAAGATCCTTGTAGCACTCCACAGTCGTTAACTCGTGGAGTGGATTTGAAGGGTTTAATCCATACGGTTTCTGTTCTGTCTGCTAGGAATGATTTAGTCCAGAGTAGTGCCCTGTCTGTTATGCCTATGTCTTCTAGTCTTTTGGACAGGGTGTCATGGCTAAGTGTGTCAAAGACTGCGGAGAGGTCGAGCAGAATAAGGGCTGAGGTTATGTTTTTTTTGGGTCTGCCCTTTTTACTTATCTTTTGAGAAAGTTCTCCCTGAAGTCCTTTAGATTTGTGTAGAGAAAAGATTTTCTCCTGGGAGAAAATGTATGATGAAGTGATGAAGACTCCTCTCAGCACGACGTGCGGTTAGAAACTGAAGATGGCCTCTACAAGTGGGGCTTGCATGCACCCATAAAGGGGTGGACAGACTACAATACATGTCTGGGGATGCTTGTGGTCTCGTGCAGAAGGGATGTGACCAAGCAGTTGGGGCTGCACTGCCCCTTTTGGGGTGGGAACAAGCCTGATTTGCATTTGGGCTTTCCCCTTTTGTAATGGCTTAGCAGATGAAGAACGATGGGTCTGGAGGGTTTCCCAGAGCAATTGAGATGAATTCTAAACCTTCCAGCCATCACCTCTATATTTTGCTACTTTCAGACTACAAAACACTCATTGCTTTTAATACACATTTTTTTTTAAAGTAGTGTGTAACTGAGGATTTCCAGCCTGACGACAGGGAAAATTCAAAGCATGTGATTCTATGAATGTTTCAATACTGGAGAAATATAAATACATAAACCACGCAAAAATAATGTATAGAGTGCAATTAGTATCAAACTCATGTGATCATGATGAAAGCTGATATACAATCATTTTTAACAAAGTCATTTAAATATGTGTGCAATGTAATTCAACAATGAAAAACAATTTGAGTGACCTGGAACTGCCAGAAAGACAATATGACCAGAATTTGCTACTAGTTATAGATTCAATATTATACATAAACCTTCCAAGCATTTGTATATGTTGTGCGCCCAGGGCTGGACATTGAGGATCACATGGGGGTTAGGGGGGGTGACCCCACAGGGGTGTGCTATATCACCAGATGAGACACGGTATCCCCCCCCCGCTTTTTCATTTAAGGATGCACAATATATCCTCCATGCCTTAATAGCATGTTGTTATAGCTCTCCTTATCCTCTTTCCAAAACTGCAGAGACTGCCTTCTCAAATTCTGCCTGCAAGTTATTGCAAACTGACTTCCCCTCTCCCATTGAAAGGAGTACTTCCACAAGGAAGTTGACCAGAGTAATAATGAAGATCAAGGCAAACGGCGAACGCAAGCAAACGGAGAACGCAAACAGTGTTCTAGTTGTTATGAGCACTTGTTAGCTGGCAGAAAATTTAAACTCAGAACCCAGCTTACAGAGAGGGAGGAGCTGGCTTGAGAGGTCGAATCCGCTTGCAACTCACAGAGGGACTACTGGGCGAGTGCAGGCTCTGTGGAGCCGTACGACTCACGGAAAGAACCGGAGGAGACGGAGTGTGGAGGTCGGTGTGCCGTAAGACCGCCAGGGAACGACCTCCTGGCAAGTAGCGCTATTGGAGATACGCCGCCGCACCATTGCAGCCCAGGGAAGCGTGGAAACGGCAAACGAAAGTCACGAGTCAGGAACCACAAGGCGGAGAACCAGAAAGAGTGAAGCAGGACGTCAAGAAGCCGCTGTGGGTTCACCGTGGAGAAAGCCGTACCTACTATCAAAGACCAGTGAGTTAGACAGAGGGAGAAGGGAACACTGGGGCATTTCGGCAATGGCGCCAAGTGCAAATAAATATGAAGTAAATGGAAGAGAAAGAAAGAAGAAATTACTTACCATAATGTTCTTTCTATGGTTTCTTCTCCTGCAGATTCCCATCTGATAGATATTCCCTCCAGCTTTGCTGCTTCAGAAAATTATCGACAGGGGGGCGTAGTGGACCCCGACCCAGCCATCGATCCATCTTGCTCGCCTTCTGGTCATCGCCTCCAGACAGGACGTCGTATAAAAAGCATGTCACTACGCCCCAACCTCAGTTCTCCCCACCCCTCCCCAAGCACCACACGATTGATAGGAAAACAGAGGGAACAAACGGGCTAATGAGCCCTTAAAAAGAAGTAACTATAGACCTCTGAAGGAGGAACAATTTAACAAACACTACAAGAAGCGTTCGAAAAATCTTTGTTTTTAAAAATTGTGGCAAGAAGACAGAAAACGGACAGAGAGGACCCATCACCAAGTCAACGTAGAAGATGCGCGCCAACAACCGACTTTCTGAGCAGGGATGGATGGGAAATGAGGAATCTGCAGAAGAAGAATCCATAGAAAGAACATTACGGTAAGTCATTTCTCCTTCAATGGATTGCTTTTCTCCCGCAGATTCCTCATCTGATAGACTCGCAAAGCAGTAAATGAAGGATCCAGGAACAAAGTTATAGCAAGAAATTTTGCAGCACTGCTCTGCCAAAACACGCATCATTAGTACGCGCCACATCCAGACTGTAGTGCTTTGCGAAGGAATGCAGAGATTACCATGTCGCAGCGCGACAAATCTCCCAGAAGAGACTCCTCTCTGCAATCCTATTAATGCTGAGACTCCCCTTGTCGAATGGGCACTGATGCCTGCTGGTAATTCCTTCCCAGCATACTGGTAGCATTCATCTATGCAGAAAATTATCAATCGGGTTAAGTCTGCTTGGTTATACGGGCTAAGGAAAAAGCCACAAAGAGCTGGTCAGCTCTCCTGAAATCAGCTGTCCTGCCAATATAACACAACACCCTCTTTGGGTCTAGGCAATGTAACCGTTCCTCCTGCTTAGAAGGGTGCAGAGGAGGGTAGAAGACCAGAAGGTCGATTGATTGCTACAAGTGGAATTCTGAGACAACCTTGAAGAGGAAGCCAGGCCTTACCCTGAGTGAATTGTTCTCCCGGAAAAAACACAGGAAGGGTGGCTTACAGCATAAGGCCTGCAGTTCACTCACCACCCTAGCGGATGCAATAGCCACCAAGAAGGCTGTTTGCAAAGAGAGAAGCTGTAAGGGACAGAAATGCATAGGCTCAAAGGGAGCCACCATCAGATATGTCAGAACCAGATTAAGGTCCCAATCCGGGACAACAAAGGAAGTTGGCAGAAACTTATTTACAAGGCCGTTCAGGAATTGTGCCATTACCAGGATAGTAAAAAATTAACCTTGATCCGGAGACCTTTTAAACACAGACAAGGCCGCCAAATATCCTTTGACTGTGGTGACCTGAAGGCCTGTGAAGGTACGCATGCATATGTAATGTTGTGCTCACACTTGGAGTTTGTACTAATCACCATATGTGTTAAAAGAATGTACCTTTTGTTAAAAGAAGAGGCCTTCTCTTTATACAGCGGCGTTTAAGACCTGCTGACCTGGCAAGAACTTGTTTTTAACAGAAGAATTGTGTTTGGTCACTGTATGTCGAAGCATGCTGAGCCTGCTAAAACTATCTGCAGATTACGGGTGGGGGAAGGAATGAGTAAGCATGGCCTTGAGCACAGAGATACGGGCACAAAGGGGCATGAAAGAATGTGAAGACCGGGATAACAGGAAACCACGATAAACCACGATAGCAAATGTGCAATGGTTGTTCGTTAAACTCCAACTGGATACTTCAGATAAACTCCAACTGGAGATCCGCCCTGGGGTGGACGTGTTCTATGTGCAAGGCAATGTAAACAGAAAAGTATAAAAGAGCATGGTGTGTAGAGGAAGGCGCGGCACTTCGACGACTTGCTTTGCGAGACGTTTGAACTTGCAGCCCATTCGCGAATGCTTGTGCATTAATAAAGTAATGTTTACTTGGCTCTTTTCTGTCTGAGTTATTGCAGGGTCCCTCATTGTACTGGTTATGGTGACGGCGAGAAATCGCACCCACAATTTTGGTGTCAGAAGTGGGATGCGAAGGAGCGACAGTCCGTCACTGGGTGAGGAACGCCGCGGCGGAACCGGAGAAGGAATTGATCACGGGGCCCCAACAACTGAATCCGCACCTTTGATTGCAACCAACGCGTCATCCTTGTTTTTCCGGCTCCGTCGGCGGTGGAACAGCAGGCTGTCGCCCTTCGGGTCCGGAACACTCTGGCGGGACCCTTAAGGTAAGTGGTATGGATGGATGAATGATGGAATAAGGAAATAACAATTTAGGGTTTATGAAGAGGACAGTGGTATGTCCGTCTATGGAATAATAATGATGAAACGGTGATGTATTGATATTGGTATGGCGATATATGTCAGGAGGATGTACTGTTAATGTTAGCTTATTAATGCACATTTGGGAAAGGTGAGTGTTTTTAGGCAATTGTGGTATACCAACAAAATGGGTCAAGCGGCTTCCAGCAAGAGTGGTATAGGCAAGAGACACTATGCCCCTCTTGAAGGAACCCCTGCATTTGATATGTTGATTAAACATGGATTGAATTCAACATTGTTCTTAAGAGAATGGTCTGAATATACAAAAGATTCGATTGAGCATAAATGGCCAGACACTGGGTCCTTTGATGTGGACCGCATATCCAAAGTAGAAATAGAATTAGTAAAAAGACGGGTCAGACCCGCACAGTTTGAGGCTATACGACTATGGAGGGTAGAAGCAATGCGCAGGCGCAATGCTCAGAACAAACAAAAGGCAAAGGGGCAGAAGAGAACAGTAAATCAAAAATTACGTGACCTAGAGATAAAAGAGAAGGATGAGAAACTAGACCAGTTGGATAGACGTATTATGATTAAGAATAGCGGGGGTATGTATCCTGCCTTGCCGGCGCCTCGGTATGAAGATGTGATAGGACTAGAAGCAGAACAAACAACGACTGAATTGTTATTTCCAGGGGCTACGGCTCCTTCGAGAGAAGGTGAGGGTGAGAGGGCGGAATTCCCAATGAAGTATGGAGACCCAGATAGGTTGATAGACCATAGGAGAACGACTACTGTAGAAAAGGATAGAGATGGAGACTTGCAAATCCTTATGACCGGGCTGTATGGCACACCCCTCAATGACAGCCTACGGGACCAATTGGGGCGTTTGACACCTTTGGAATTTAGGACAGTGGCCACTAAACTATATACCTTTTATGAGGGTAACTGTAAATTGAGAGGACAGAGTACTGCGGATCTGCCCTCAGCATATCAGGACGCTGTCGCGTTACTACCAGTGACTGCGTCCAGTGTTCAGTTATGGGGATGTATGTCCGACATAATAGCGGAAGTCATAAGGGGCGGTGTTGAATGGGAGAAGGAAAAGAGGGCATGGGAAAGAGAGGTGAGGGAAAGAGAGGCTAAACTCAAAGATGCAGACCAGGCGGGCCAAAACGTAGCTAATCGTATGATAGCATCCATACACTCGCAGTCCATGTCCACCCTGGTGAGTCTGATGGAGGGCCTTGGCTGGCCTATACAAGTAAACGTAATTAAATATCTTCTTATTAGGGTGGAGGATATAGAAGAGGAAAAGGAGCCTAGATATGTGTCCCAGTGGAATCGGATTAAGACAGAATTGGATAAGAAACTGCTATCTAATATAAGAGTGGATGATTCTGGGGCGGAAGAATGGAGAATGGTTAAGGTGGAGAAACTGTTAAAAGATTATAAAAAAATAAAAGAGAAAAACCTTAGTCACCAGTCCTCTGCTTCATCACCAGTGCAGGCCCTTGTAAGTGAACAAACAAACATGGAAAAGTTACTATCAATGCCAATGAGAGAGTGTCAACCCACCATAGATGCAGTTACTGGTAACATGATGCGCACCTATGTGTATTTCCCCTTATCTCGAATAGAATTGATGCATATCACCAAGTCCATCCCCGACCCCCGTATAGACCCGGCAGGATTCTACAAAGAAGTAGGAAAGCTATTCAGACCCGGGTTATTTACTGTAGAGGATGTAGATAACATATTGTTAGCTATTGTCCCAGAGGAGATATGGACCCCCTTTCGTGCCAAAGACAATGATACAATAAAATGGAAAGATGTAATGGAGGCGAATAAAAATAGGAAACTGCATGAGGAATATCCCGAACCCCTAAGGGGGCATGGCATGGCAGTCCTGAGGGCTCTAGAAAAGGTATTACCCCCATTTGATGTGGTATTACCCCATTTGATGTGAATGTGGAGAAACTGTCTGCTGTGATACAGGGTGCAAGTGAGGAAGTAGCACAGTACTTCCTGCGTTACGAAGCAGCATTTAAAGCACACAGTGGGCTAGAGATAGGGTCTGAGACGGGCCAACGGTACTTTGTCACAAACTTTATAGAAGGGCTCCACGGGCCAATCCAGGAGAACATTAGGAAGGCAGAAAGTACGTGGATGACTAGAAACCCCCGGGATCTCCTCGAAATGGCCAGGTATTATGAAAGAGGAGAAAGAGTAAAGGGACAACAAAAGGCACGACAAGAGAAGGATCTAAAAACCAAAGTGTTGATGCAACAGTTGCATCAAGGGCCCCAAGGCAGGTATAACTACAATAATAATGGCCCGTCACAGGGCTATAGTAGCAACATGATAGGGGGCCAAGGGACAGGTAGAGGTACAGTGCAAGGAGGTGCGCTATATGGGAGGAGGGATGGGCTACCCCAAGATGTATGTGCCTTCTGCAAGAGACCCGGACACTGGAAATCCCAGTGTCCCCAGAGTGGTGGGAGAGGAAGGGGCGTACGGCCCCCTTTACAGACAACATTTGCCCCAGGAAATAGGACTGGTTGGTACGGCAATCAAGACAATAGAATGTTTAAACCCCCTCAACCCAATGCCTTTGACGGACAAGCAAGAGGGGATGTTCCCTGGCCGGCCCCGCCTCCCCCCAATCTACTGTATCAGCCACAACAAACAACACAAATACAAGGTGTATGCCAGGGCGAAGGATGTGGGGAAGGGGTATACTATAATGACGACTTCCAGGATAACACAAGTGATATGTCCTGAGGAGGCCGAAATGAGACAGCGGGAGTGGTACAAGTACCTATAGATCAGAGGGGGCCTTATGCCTCCATTAGGATCGGCCCCCACCGAAACTTGAGATGTCTGGTAGACACGGGAGCTGAAAACAGTTCCGTGAATATCAGAGCTGTCCCATTATCGGATAAAAGCAAGGTATCAGTTGGATTTGGGGGAAATCCAATAAAGACTCCTGTAAGTGAAATAGTAGAAGCGGAACTTCATGGGGTAAAATGGGAGAATGGGTGGCTATTGACCAATCACTGCCCAGAAAACTTGTTAGGTATTGATGCATTAAAGACACTAGGGGCCACAATATATTGCTCCCCTCAGGGGGTGAGAATGACTATAAGCAAACCTATGGGTATGATAGGAGTAACGCAAACCCTGCCCCCGGAACTCCAAGACATTCCGAATGAACTATGGGCCACTCATGGGAATGATGTAGGGGTGTTGGATGTTTCCCCAGTAGTAATCAAACTAAAGCCCTGTGCCAGGTTGCCCAGGATAAAACAATATCGCATATCACACGAGGGAGAGCAGGCACTATATCAAATAGTACAGGATATGATACGGTTAGGGGTGGTAGAGCCAACAAATGATAGCCCTTGTAACTCTCCGATCCTTCCAGTACACAAGAAAGGTGATGAAGCGGTACCCTATCGTTTCATTATTGATTTGAGGGAGATAAACAAAATAGTAGAACCCAGATATCCAGTTGTCCCTAATATTGCAAGTGTACTCACTTTAATTCCCAAAACAGCGAAATGGTTTACGGTAATTGATTTGAAAAATGCCTTCTTCAGCATTCCTATTGCCGAAGAAAGCAGGTACCTGTTTAGTTTCACTCTTCGAGATAGACAGTACCAATTTACTAGAGCCCCGCAGGGATATACAGAAAGTCCCGCTATATTCAGCCAAGCACTAAAAACACAGATGGATAACCTAGCCCTACCCGCTAACACTGCTCTGATACAATATGTTGATGATTTGCTATTATGTGCAGCCACCGAAGAGGAATGCCATTATGTGACCAGATTGGTGCTAATGCACTTAGCAGAAAATAAGCACAAGGTAGCCCTAGCCAAAATGCAGTATGTAAAACAAAAGGTCCATTATTTAGGCTTTGAGTTGTCCGAAGAGGGGCGAACTCTGTCTACTGATCGCATTGCTTTGATACAGTCCATAAAAGGCCCCGACACGGCAAAAGGTCTCCGAAGGATAATTGGTGTTTTATCCTATTGTAGGCACTGGATTCCTGAATTCTCTGTATTGATCCAGCCCATGCTAAAAGCCTTAAAAGAAGTACAAGAAAACGGACCATTAGAATGGACACCTGAGATGGAAAAAGCCCTGACAGCTATGAAAGATGTTTTATGCCACGCACCGGCCTTAGGCACACCTGATTATACCAAGAGATTTTGCCTTTTCGTTGATGAACAGGAAGGTTGCGCTGTGTCAGTCTTAACGCAGGAACAAGGGGGTAAACAGAGACCATGTGCATATTTCTCCAGTGCTCTGGACTCAGTAGCTCGAGGCCTACCCCCATGCATGAGAGCAGTGGCCGCAGCAGCGACAGCCCTAAAACAAAGTGCAGGTATCATCCTAGGGAGCGAAGTGACAGTAAAAGTCCCACATGCGGTGGACGTTCTCCTGAATAGAGTGCATACACAGCATTTGACCACAGCTAGACTCACACAGTATGAGATGATTCTGTTTGCCAGTAATGTAAAAATCGAACGATGTAACACTTTGAATCCAGCGACACTGCTTCCTTTGCCCGTCTCACCTAATGACATTAGGCATGATTGTGTGATTCAAATGGAAGAACACACTAAGGGTAGAGCAGACCTGCAAGACACCCCGCTGGTTGATAATGAGGGTATATTATTCTGTGATGGTTCCTGTTTCAAACTGCCAAATGGGGAGACAACAGCAGGGTATGCTGTAACCACAGGGGAGCGGTTGATTGAGAGTGGGAAAGTGTGTGAAAAATCAGCCCAGGCAGCAGAATTAATTGCGCTAACGAGAGCATTAGTGTTAAGCAGCGGTATGAAAGTGACAATTTATACTGATTCAGCCTACGCTCATGGGGTGGTTTCCAGTTTTGGTAAACTCTGGGGAGAGCGTGGGTTTTTAATCTCCCAAGGTGATACTATTAAACATGCCCAATTGATTGCTGAATTATTACAAGCCCTTACGTTGCCCAAGATGGTGGCCATAGTGAAATGCCCAGCGCATAAAAGGACTCTAGTTTATGTCACGCAAGGAAACTCCTTAGCCGACCAGATGGCTAAACTAGCTGCCACAAGGGATACACGGTGGGAGGCCCGGCAACTCATAGTGGGGAGGGATGTGACTATGGAAGGGACGAAGGAGCGCGTAAAGGAAATCCAAGCAGATGCAACCATTGATGAAAGACTATCTTGGCACAAGGATGATCAATACGAGGAGACGGTAGATGGGCTATGGGCACATACCAATACGAATACTTGGGTACTACCTGATGCATACTTACCTGTGATAGTGAGTGTGGCTCATGGTCCAACTCACGTTAACGCAAGGACTAAGGAAGAAGTTTTGAGTGCTGTGTGGTACAACAAAAGATTGGGAATGTATTGTCGTCAATGGGCAAAACAATGTGAAATATGTGTTCTATACAATGTGGGGAAAGGTGTACCAGCCCCGGCGGGCCACAGTAAGTTACCCACCTGCCCTTTTGAGGTGGTGTATATGGACTTTATACAGCTGGAGCCTGTAAATAAACATTCCTACTGTTTGGTGATGAGATGTGGGTTCTCAGGATGGGTGGAAGCATATCCCCTGCGGGACAATAGTGCCACCTCCACAGCACAATGCATATTGAAACACTGGGTGCCCTTGTATACGGTCCCCAGATATCTATGGTCTGACAATGGGACTCATTTTACTGGTGAAGTAGTATGCAAAGTTTGCAAGGCCCTTGGTATTGATCAACGCTTCCACGCAGTTTTTCATCCTCAATCAGCTGGGATTATAGAGGGCACAAATAAGGTACTGAAGAACAAACTGGCAAAGGCTTGTGCTGAAACGGGACTGAAATGGCCGGATGCATTGCCTATTGCATTATTGAGTATGCGTACTCTGCCTAAGCGTACACATGGTTTATCTCCTTTCGAAATTGTTATGGGGCGTCCACCAAGTATTGGGACCCCCATATCACCTAAGAGATTGTCTGAGCAAGCATGGCCTGCATTACAACAGTATTGTATTGGGTTAACTAATAGACTGATTTCTATTAATGCACAGGTGAACGCAGTAGCTCCATCTCCTCTGATAGGAGAAGGTCACGATGTGCAGCCCGGTGACTGGGTTGTTATAAAAGCCTTCGATCGCACCAGCGGACTGCAACCCAGATGGAGGGGCCCGTTTCAGGTGCTCTTCGCAACACAAACTGCGGTAAAAGTTGACGGCAAATCGCACTGGTACCACGTGAATCACGTCAAGAAGACGCTTCCATTACTGATTCCTCCAGAAAAGGGAACCAACCAACCCCAGGTTGCAACAGTACTGCCAGACGCCATTAGTAGGTGTGCCCATCGCCTCCGATCCCGTGACGTGTATGTGCCAAACAACGTGTAAGGACACTGTTTTGAACTTTGATCATTAGGGAGATGAACATTTGGACTCTCTTGTTGGTTTTAGCAGGATTGTGCCTTACTGAAGACAACGGGCTTGTAGCCTGAAGGGCCTCTGGCGTTCCCCTCATGGGACAGGCACTACGAGACGTGGGACAGATCGGATGAAGGTTTTCAGTGAGACCTACCACTATTAGAGTAATAAGGACACTGGTGCTTTAAATAGGGGATACAGCTATATCGCTAGGTTGCATCTGATACGCATACGTACCTATAATTGAGCCACATACTGAATTATGTCTGCACCCGTATATGCTGGTTTAATCCCTGAGCAGATAAATGTATGCTCCCCAAACACAGAAGGTAAGAGAAAAACACCACTTTGCACCACACGGAACAAAATCTTATTTTTTGTATGCTCAATAGTAGTATTAATAGCGTTCGCCATATTATTCTGGTATTTGGAACATCCATCTAGATATGAATTAAAGAACTTGTTACCCGTGTCAAACGGAACAGGGAGAATAGATCGGGTCAAGAGCAAGAATCGAGATGCCTATGACCAACACGACCCGGAAGACTATGCTAAAAATGAATACGTGAAGATAATAAACACAACATATGGGGTAGTAAATAAAACTGATTGCTGGATCTGCACCCACATGCCCCGACATAGCAGTGAAGGCATCCCAGTGTACGCGTCGCCAGTTACTGAGGATGCCGGGTGTACATTAATTTACATGAGAATAGTGTCAGCACAGCAATACATGATACCGAATACCGCTTGTTATGTTAGAGGAGAGAACAAAACCCTTCTAAAGGAAAAGATACGCTATAAAATCAAAACTGAGGGAATCGGGCTTGCACCTGCTATGGTACAGATAGTAAGAGAACCTCCTCCCCCTATCACCATCACACAAGAGTTTAGGCCAAAGAATATATGTTTTAAGAGAAACACAAGAGGTAATCAAAGAATGATTTCGGGGTGCAGTCAAATGGTGAATCTAAATAACTACACGAAGGGATTGTTACAGATAGAGGGACATGCCTATGTCTGTAACAAGAGGGCTTATTTGTGGTTAGCGAGAGATTTTGTTGGGGTATGTTACATAGCCAGAATAATGCCGGCTGTGATGGTATATGCCCCGTCTACTCTGCATAAAGAAATACACAGCAGAAATAAACGAGCAGTAAACCCAAAAATTCCTACGTATCAACCTACAGGATGGGAAACGTTTATAGATCTGATGGGGGCCCTGGTTCCTCCAGCGGGCATCTTTATGAACAGTCAAGAAATCCAAAAGCTAAGCAGGGCCCTTGAGTTCGTAATCGAAGAATCCGCAGACCTAATGGAAAACATCACTTATGAAATGAAAGCAATTCGGCTAGTGGCTCTCCAGAATAGGTATGTCTTAGACATACTCACTGCAGAAAGGGGCGGGGTCTGTTTCATGGTGGGGTCCCAATGTTGTGTTTACATACCAGAAGAAAGTACAGGAATCTTAGATGGAATAAACAAACTACATAAAATAGCGGATAGTATCCACCAGGAGGAAGGGTCAGGAGATAGCTGGTGGATGAAGCTCCTAAAAGAAATCGGGTGGCAGCTCCTTACGCCCATACTGGTTCTAGCGGCAATAGTTGTAGGAATTTGTCTCTGCATCCAATGCTTCCCGGTATGTGTGTCGTGCTGTGTTTCCATGTGTTCTTCCAGCATAACGCGCCTAAATCCAATGGATAAAAGCCATGTACAACAGGAATTTTTTGACATGGGAGGCCTGGAGAAGATTATGGTACAGACAGTATGTAATGATGTTGCTTTCCTGCCATCTGCTTATGCTAGGACTGTTTAGATTGATGCTCAAGTGTGAGCAAAGGGTGGATTGAAGGTACGCATGCATATGTAATGTTGTGCTCACACTTGGAGTTTGTACTAATCACCATATGCGTTAAAAGAATGTACCTTTTGTTAAAAGAAGAGGCCTTCTCTTTATACAGCGGCGTTTAAGACCTGCTGACCTGGCAAGAACTTGTTTTTAACAGAAGAATTGTGTTTGGTCACTGTATGTCGAAGCATGCTGAGCCTGCTAAAACTATCTGCAGATTACGGGTGGGGGAAGGAATGAGTAAGCATGGCCTTGAGCACAGAGATACGGGCACAAAGGGGCACTAAAGAATGTGAAGACCGGGATAACAGGAAACCACGATAAACCACGATAGCAAATGTGCAATGGTTGTTCGTTAAACTCCAACTGGATACTTCAGATAAACTCCAACTGGAGACCCGCCCTGGGGTGGACGTGTTCTATGTGCAAGGCAATGTAAACAGAAAAGTATAAAAGAGCATGGTGTGTAGAGGAAGGCGCGGCACTTCGACGACTTGCTTTGCGAGACGTTTGAACTTGCAGCCCATTCGCGAATGCTTGTGCATTAATAAAGTAATGTTTACTTGGCTCTTTTCTGTCTGAGTTATTGCAGGGTCCCTCATTGTACTGGTTATGGTGACGGCGAGAAATCGCACCCACACCTGTAGAGGCCAGTGACAGAAGGAATTCCATCACTTTAGTGGTGGGACAAGAGATGGGGTCAATCTCGCATTTCCTGCACCACAACAAAAATCATATCCATCTGCACACGTACAAAGATCTTGTAGATGGTCTGCGTGCAGCCAGCAACACCTCAAGTACATCTTCAGAGAGGTTGCAGTCATCGTATCTCATCCTCTCAAGTACCCGACCTTCCGACTGGGTCAGGAGATCCGGACGTCGAGGCAATCAGGGAGGTGGACAGATTGACAGGTCCAAGAGCTCGGAGTACCACGTTCTCCTCGCCCAGTCCGGGGTGATCAAGAACATGGTCGCCCAAAACCTCTTCAACCTCCAGAGAATCCATGGAATGATGGGAATCAGAGGGAACGCGTAAAGGAGAGGGTAGTTCGAATCCACCAGAAACGCGCTCCCCCCCTCACCCCCCCACAGTGGACGGTTTGCCGGGAATTCCCTGGAGCAAAACTGTTTGCATTTCCTGTTGGACTCCATTGCTAACAGATCCACTCACTGCTGGGGTACCCCAGAAAACGAAGACCTCCTTTAGGACTTTCTGGCAGACTTCCCACTCGTGCAAGACCGTCCTCTGCCTGCAGAAAGCATCTGCCAAGTTGTTCTCAGTGCCCGCCAGATGAACTGCTGAGACGCTGTTCTCCAGCACCCAGAACCAAAGCATCATTGCCTCCATGCAGAGGGGGTGGGATTGAGCACCACCTTGCGTGTTGAGTTAGTGCATTGCCGCTGTGTTGTCCATCAGAACAAGAAACTCAGGATAAGGCCATTTGTGAAGATCTTCCATTGTTCGCTTGTCCTAATTGCTGACCACCGACAAAACCACTGTCTTTCTGTTTTGCACAAAATATTTTTTCTATAATAATTGAACTGTTGATGAATTGTGATATTTGTTATGCGTTTTTATCCTGTACTTATTGATGTTGCGTACGAGTGTACTGATGTATGTTGTATGGATGTGGATGATGGCATGAATGATTTAATAGTATGAATTTTATGTAATTATGATGTATTTTTTTAAACAATTCTCCTGCTATGTTAAATAAATAATTGCTTGAGTGCAAATTAAATTGTGATTAAACTCACAAAATAATCAATGTATTAGGTTTAATAAAATCCCCAATACGAGACTTTTCAAATTATATCCTCTGGATCTTCTTTCTGAGACTAGTTCTGATGCTAATACCTTAATCCAGAGAGCGGGTTTCCTGTGCCTTTCAGATATATGTCCATCAGAACAAGGCCATGCAAGGATCTGATGCGCAACCTGGCCTCTGGCACTAGAAAAAAGCAAGAGGCGGAGGAAGGAAACCGCTGTAGAGTGGCATGTTTCCGGAACAAGTCGACCATCTGTGTCAAGCTGAGTACTATCTCCTCGGGAGTGTGAAGAACTCATGGTGACAACAGTAAGACAGACACAAATGATCACGGTTCAAGGGTGTTTATTGAACAAAGAAAAGAGTATGTAGGTTGGAAAAACGCCAAATCTAAAACTAAATCTAAGATGTGAAAAACCGTCGGCCATCAAATGAAAAATAAGGCAGTCCTAGTGGCGTTGTCAAAATAAAAAGGGCCTATGCTAAGCAACATATTGCCAATCCTCACAACTAATACAAAAAGGGTGTGGGATAGTTTTCAGGAAAAGAAAGACGTGTTCTCAAATGATATGTCAGGATGTGGTAGCCTGGGCCTTGCTTGCCCATGTTTTGAGCACAGGATAAGGTGGGAGCTTGGAGCACAGTACTGTCTCAGGCTTCGCCAGTACGAGATGACAATTCCAAAGGCAGTTCTCAGGACCGTCGATGGTCAACTCTTTTTTCCTTTGAAAGTCTCTTGACTTCGGGGCCCGATATGTTCAAGTAACAAAAACAAACAAGCTTCCTTTTAACAAAGGTAAGTTCGCTAGGGTGATAACGATTCAACCTTTTGGTCCCCTGCTTCTCGGCTGACCCTTCTCTATCGCAATTCACAGTTCAGATACAGTGATGGCTTCACCCTTGGGTCCTCTTTGCCTGGGCTGACCCTTCTCAATTGTAATCCACAAATCTTAATGTCTCTTTAAACAGTTCCAAACACACTTTCCTGGGACTCTAGACTTGCTTCCCTGGTTTGCTTTGTATCATTTTCCACTTAAAGTTTAGATAATAGCTTCGCCCCTGGATCTCCCTTGATCAGGCTCGGGCCCCTCTTGACTGTCCGTTCTCGGGTGATAGTTTCATCTCTAGCATCCCTCCTTTGGGTTCCCTCTTGGTGTTTCTTTACTTTTGCTTTTCTCAATGTAGGGGTAACAACTTTTCCCCCTTCGATCTCCCTCTGCCGGCATCTGAGCCTTCCATTCTTAGCCACTCCTCACTGGGTTTACTGTGTCGCTCGAGCAGGGTGATAGTGGTTCACCCCTTTCCGCTTTAGGTGTACTCTTGTTATTTAATTCAAGATTTACGGGATTCACTTCCCTTGCTTTCACAGTACTTGTAGATCAAAGTATTTTGATTGTACAGGGATTTCACCTGACCCTCTCTATGACCAGTTTGGCCTATTCCGCTGGCTCTCCTACAGCCTTCTGTTACTTGCAGTTTCTCTCATATGGGGCTCAACCAGAGTCTCTCGAGTTAACACCCACGAGGTGCCACTTTCTCTCTGTAGCTGGTCTCCCCTTCACACTTTCAACAGTTCAAAGTTCATCTGGTTTAGTTCAAAACTTGCCACTTTGCGATTTCCACTCAATACAGCCTGGTTCTTATCGGTTCTCCCCTCGACTCACCAGATGTGATGAACCGCTTGGCTTTTGTTTTCCTTGGAATCAAAGCCGGTACCACGGGCGCAGGAGTTTCCCTCACTTGTGCTTATCGGCATAGGCTTGCCCTGTGAACCGTTGACATCTGCTGTAGGACACTTGTGTTATTGTTTGCGGTCTTAGGCTCTCTTCCACGAAGGTTCTGCATGCCAGGGATGAAAAGGACAAGGTCATGTCTCTCCTTGCAAACCCTCTCGATTCCTGCAGCCTTTCTCCTTCTTTTGAACTGCTGTGTTGTTGCCGTCTGCTGTACTCGCCTTCCTCGTACTGCGCTCTCGAAGGAAGGGCCTGTCAGGCGTGTGTGATTTACGTCAGTTGCCTGACCCTTGGGTCGGGACAGGTCAGGTACAAAGGTTTAACATTAGTCCATTGTCTATTTTGTGGTGCAAAGGTGTTTGTGGCAGAAAAGGGGGGGGGGGCAGTGTCTTTGAATGTCCTATGGGAGAGGATGGGGAAAAGGTGTCAAAGGAAAAAGGATACCGAGTCTCACCCGTCAGAGTCCCACTCTCACCCCCAAAGGACCCCCCCTCCAGGTGATCCTCCCTCACTGGTCCACCCCCTGGAACTGAATCCAATAGCGATGGCCGTGTCCCGGCCACCTGGATAAAAGGTCCTCACAGTTTAGACAGGGAGACACCTTCAGGTTTCTCACAGGTGGGAAAGCCTTCCCCACCCGGGTGCCTAGGACTGCTCTGACGAACTGGAGCCACTGGACTGGCATCATGTGGGACTTCTTTAAGTTTAGGGAGAAGCCCAGCTGGTGTAGCAGCAAGCAGGTGTCCTCCAAATGGAACAAGATCTGACTACAGATTTCCCTCGCTTCAGCCAGTCATCCAGATGGAAATACGTGGACTCTGGATCAGCTGAGGTGAGCCGCAACTACCACCATGAGCTTGGTGAAGACCCTTGGGCGGAGGTTAGACCAAAGGGAAGCACCTTTAACTGATCGAGCAGATCTCCTACGGTGAACCTTAGGAACTTCCTGTGCTTTCGATGGATTGGCAAATGGAAATAAGCATCCTGTAGGTCTATCAACACCAGCCAGACCTGTAGTTTGAGAGCACAGAGAATCTCCCTCAATGTCACCATCGTGAATTTGTCTTTCCTCAAGTACTTGTTCAAGGCCCTGAGATCCAGAATGGGACGGAGACCTCCTCCCTTCTTGGGTACCAGGAATTACTGGGAAAATCCTAACCCGATCCACTCTGCTTGGGTGGTACCACTTCCACAGCACCCTTTAGCAACAGGGCTCTTAGTTCTTCCTGGAGCTTCTTTCCCGGTTGAATTGGAGGTGGGGACGGTCTGTCCGGTAGCTTTCTTACAAATGGCAGACAATTCCCCCATTGAATGAGCTGTACAGCCCAGGCATCGGAAGTAATTCCCTGCCACTGGAGCAAATGCTCTGTCAGCCATCCTCCAACCGGATCGCTGTGAGAGGGATAAATTAAAGCTGGGTCGCCCCCGTTGCTGCCCGTTGACCTATAGAAGCCCCTTTGCCCCTTCCGAAGCGCGAAAAGCACTTCTACCCTTGCCTGGCCGGTGCGAGCTGCACTCTCCTACCATAAAGAGCATCTCTCCTGTAGCCCCATGCCCTAGAGGCAAAGCTAAATGCAGGTTTGACCGGCTGTGCAGATAAGCCTAAGGATTTGGCAGCGATTTTGGATTCCTTAAATTCAATAGTCGGCTTTCTGGCCGAAAAGAAGGACATGTCCAGAAGCTTAACTTGGTCATTAGGCGAAAAACCAGAGGTTAAGTAGGCCCATCTTCTTAGTGTTATTTATTTATTTATTTTATTAAATATGCATTTAGCACAATTGGCTTTACATATTACATACATACATACATCAATAAATCTAGTTAACAGTTAAAACAGCTTATAAAAAAAGTTAAAACAACCAACCATATAAAATCCTTAGACAATTTTTTTTAAACCATTAAGATTAAACTAAAAAATGTCATCATGTGATATATCAAATTTGAGTCATCACCTTGAAGAAGACCTTCCCAGACTTTTCCAATTTCTACTGTTGTACAGGCGTTATTATAACGTTTCAGGTATGTATGTCTCAACTTCTGTAGACTTTCGCAGTCACAAATTAAATGTTTTGCAGTTTCTATAATTTCACACCTGCGCAGTCTGCACAACCTTAGGGTTCTTGTTATACCCAGTCTGGCGCCTATAATTTCCATTGTATGGCATTTGTTCTATTTAAATAACATGTAGGTCTTCTAGTATTTATAGTCCAGTATTCAAAGAACATGTAGCCATTTGCTTTTGTTGCTAAACTTATCATATCTCTCTCTTTTTCCACAGTGTATATAGACTCTTTCAATAGACGTTTAACCTTTGCATGGGAGTAGAGTATCCAGCTATTTACATTAGGTTTTGCCCATTTCAAATACAACATGTATAGAAAGTAGATACTTTTAAAGCTTTTCTGATGGTTCCCGTCATTAAACATCTTCATCAAATTAACAACATAGGTGTTATTATTTAAAGTGCATAATTTCACTTCTAAAATAGCAGCCTTGTACTCTAAAATGTCACTAGCATATCTAAAATCACCTTCATGTAAAATGTATTCACATGAAACTGTTTTAGGGAGTCTAAAAAGCCATCTTAACATTTTCCTTTCAAGCATGCATATTTCTTTCCTGAATTTTTTACCCTATATCTCTGCACAGTGCAGTAAACTTGAGATAATTTTAGAAGAGTATATTAATAAAACTGTATTTATGGACAGACCACCTTGTCTACCAATAAAATCACTGCTGGCTCCAGTTATTTTTAAACATTTCATTTTTGTATCATGCCAGTAATGTTTCCAGCTTAATTTGTCATCAATGATCACTCCTAGGTATTTATAGTACTTGACATGTTCAATTTGCGTTTTTTCAATATACCATTTGTATCTATTAGATCTGGTTTGTTTTCTTTTATCTAGGAAGGCCATCAACTTAGTTTTACTTTTGTTTATCTCTAGTCCAGTTTCTTTCGCAAACTTTACCAGGCTATTAAGCCTATTTTGTAGACCATGGGTGGTGTTGTCTAATAGGACTAAATCGTCTGCGTATCACAGCCAGCACAATTTCAGCATAGCAATCTTAATCATATCTGTCTTCTCTTCACTTATTTCGTTTAGACAGACTGCCAGATATAAATTAAACAGCGTCGCCGCAAGTATGCATCCCTTTTTTACCCCACGATTGGTTAATATGGATTCTGATAGTCTTCCCTCAGCATCAAGTCTTATACGTACCGATGTATCTTGATAGAGCTGCTGTATCATAAATAACAAGCCACCCGGTATCTCCCATTTCTTTAACTTGCTCCACAATGTTTCTCTTATAAAAGGTATCAAAAGCTGCAGTAAAATCTATAAATGCTGCATATACCGGGAATTTCCTCACTTCCCAGGAGTATTCTACTGCGGAAACTAAATTAATAATATTATGGATGGTCGATGATTTTGCTCTAAAGCCAGCTTGGTTTTTTGTAAGAATGTTGTTCACTTTAATCCACTCATTAAGTTCTATGAGCAAGACTTTGGCAAATATTTTCGCAGGGATATCTAACATGGCCAACATTCTGTAGTTTTTAGGATCACTCTGTACACCTTTTTTATATATAGGGAGGATGGTACTTCACGCCAGGTATCAGGGATGGCGCCATATTTTCCTATGTAGCGATATACACAGAAAAGTACCTTAGCCCATAGCTCAGGTGTTAACTTCAAAAGGGCATTGCATGTACCGTCAGGACCTGTTGCTCTGGAGGTATGCAGTTGTTCAAGTATTTAGGCTATTAATAGTATATGTTTTTCAGTTATGTTATTCAGTTTTTATGGCTCCATTAGTATTCCCATCTCCACTGGCCATCCCCAGGGTAGATTGTACATGCTGTACCCATTTATTTTCAGGCACACAATTTATTGGTAGGCATCTCCTTTTAGCGTTGTTTATAGCTGCCCACATTCCACAGTGATTATTCGACTGTGCACTTACAGCAATAGATCACCATATTTCTTGTTCTTTATATTTACTGTATATTCAATGTCATATCCCGTATTCTTTTTTCACATGCTTTATTGCCTTAGCAGTATCACTGAGTCCAGAGTTTACTATTTCTTTTATAGAATGCCGAAGTTTTTGTTTTGCTTTGTGTATTTCATTGTCAAATTTCTTATTATTCTCGTGTGAGAGGTTCCATCTTTCTCCAATACTGACGTATTTCCGTTTTTTGGCAGTGACTGATTTAATTTTGTTCATAATTTGCTCAAAATCCCCAATCATATCTTGCTGGGATTCCTTAGTTTCTACTATTTGTTGTTCAATGAAGATTGTTAGCTCAATTTGAGCAATCTCATCTGCCTTTGCCAATTTTGTGGTATTCCAAATTATTCTATTCGCCGCTGCATTGATTTGTATATTACTATTCAATTGGTACACCTTTTCGATTTTTGGGAATTTCGTCAGTATATAGAGTGGAAAATGGTCACTTTCGTCTCTTATACCTACAGCCATATCGATTACCATGTTGTTGGCATGATCATTCACAAACATGTAGTCGATAGTAGAAACACTACCTTGTCCCACCTGGGTAGCACATCTCACAGCATCACTTAATAGTGTTTCCGTTTAGCATCCTCATCTGATGTTTTAAAAGCATAGTAGCCCATATTCTACCACTGCGATTGGAGAGGCCATGTTCAATAGGTCCAGATCGATTTCCTATCACAATTTTAGCATTAAAATCTCCTACTAGGATTATGGGGATTTCATTGTGATATTCATGCAGTATTTTTGACACTATGGCTATGTTTGTTTTTATCATTTATTCCATTAGGCGGATTATATATATTGATTACCAATATGTATGGTGATTCTATCAGGTTTGTATTGACAATCACTGCTAATATCTCAGTGGACCATTTAGTATTTACAGCAGTCCAGGTGTTTTTAATTGTAATAATCAGTCCCCCTTTTGGGCGTCCTCTTTTCCCTTTGGTGGCTAAGCTTTGTATTGTTACGACAATCAAAGCCACTTGCTTTGTGTAGCCATGTTTCTTGCAGTGCTACTATACATCACATGTCTAGTCCACCCTCCACCACATAATGTAAATTCCCCCATCTATTCCATGACATAAAGACCCCAATCTCATCAGGGACATTTGTGGAAATGGGTTTTAAAGGCTACTGGAAGCCACTGCCAGTATCCCTCCAAATTTCCATCTCCATTTTTTTCTGGTTCAGCATTTTTAGTCAGGTTGTTATTACACTTAGAAGTTACTTCTTTATGCAGCATTGTAGGGCAGGGGATTTCACTGTTAATATTTGATCCACCCACACTGGTTGTTGGATGGACTTTTCCGATATCAACTTCGATTGGATTCTTCCAGGTAGTAGAGATCGGTATTTGTTGTTTTTTTACTTTACGCATGGATGTCTCTTGACATCTGTATCCCACTTGATCAAACAGTTCATGGAATTCTAATATATATTCTAGAATAACGTTATCACTACACCATACATTAGTGATCGCTTGCTACGGCGAAATTAGCTGATCTACAATTTTAATCACTGGAATTCACCATCCTCAATGGAACAATAGTGGCACATATATCCAAAATTCGCCTTCTATTGAGTACCTCAACCTTGTTTGATTCTTCAATAGCCTGAAATTGCAATGCTCTAATATAATTCGCTGGATCACTTTTATATGTTGGAGTATTATTTTCATCTTTTTCTCCTTCGCGAAAATGTACATACTTGCTACCTTGGTCTCATTACATGTTATTTCTTGCTATCTGTTCAGGGCAGCTTTCAGCATTTAGATCCATAGTGTTGGCTGTCACTGAATCGGAAAATAATTTTTGTATATCTTTTAACACTTTATTGGGTATACCCCCTTCTTTCTCTTTCTTATATTTACCATCTTTTTACTTTTTAGAGCCTAGTATCCATTCATCTAATGTTGGCGGCCCAGAATTTATGGGAGGTATTACACCACTGGTTTGGATCTCAGTATTACTAGCTTTTCCCACTTCTCCTTTTACAGATATAATCTTTGTTTCTTTGTGTATTACTGCTTTATGTCTACATAATTTGGTTCCTTCGTTATGTGTGAAGATTTAGTCACTGGCATGATTTTTGGCTCAGTATTCAATTTACTATCTTCACTAATACCACTAATACCAGCCTCAACCATTTCATTCATTATACATCCATTCTTACTTTTCCATTCATTACAGCCTTTATACATCGCTGCTTGATGTATTTTGATCTTTTTCTGTTTTCTTGTTTTTGCGTTTTTCCTGTCTTTTCTACCATATACATTATGTTCTATCTTTTCAGCTATCTGGATTCCTGAAGGTTATTGAATCCATCTTGCTCTATTTTCATTGGTGCATCTGCAGCTGCCAAGTGACTAGGCGCAGATTGTAAGATTTCTGTATTAACAGCAACCTCAGTGAATGCTTTCCTCACTCTATTTATGCTTTTATGTAGCAAAATAGAGTGCACGTCTAAATTCTTTTCAATATTGTCACATTTATCCACTAATCAGTCAGAACTCTTTCAAGTGCCTCAAACACATCTTCAGTACCCATTGTAGCAAAACTTGTATTACTAGCTAAGGATATATTACTAACATGTGGACTGTTATGATTAAATTGCGTACAGGGTAATCCTATGGATTTCCTACTTTCAGTCAGTCTTTCAGGGCATGTAAAAAGCCCAGTTTTAGGGTCGACAATGATTCTACTTTCATCTTCCTTTATTGTGGGCATCATTGTTGTTTCTATAGTCAGATCATGAGTATCAGGAATCAGACTAGGTATAGTTTGATTCGTGATTCCCATCTCAGACTTATTGGTATATACTTCCTTCGATAGGGGGGTTGCTGTATTAATGGATTGAGTATTCCACATCTCACAAAGGAGACTAGTTCTCCTTGCATCATGGTATGCATTTAAGTTATATAGATTCTGTTTCTTCCATCTAGTAATTTCCCGACATTCATTCATTGCTATACATGTTCCACCAGCCATCACATTATTAGTATAACTTGGTTCTTTAAGGGCTAATGTAAACAACTTAGAGTCTATACATGGTAAATTTAACATTAAATCCTCTGCTATCTCACTCCGCCATATTTCTTTCTCAACTGTTGTCATTTGGGAGGAGGATACTTTGGGATCAATTGTATTAGAAAATGATGTCATTTTGGCTAATTTTCCCACTGGTAGCAAAGCTGGTTTGGTAATAATTTTTCGTTTGCATGTTCTGTTAGCTATATTTTCCATTTCTAAAATAGGCTTACTCGCTTGTGATTTCTTTACCCTTTCGTTCTCACCCCACATTTTGGCGGACGATTGTAATTCCATAGGTTATTAGACTTGTGTTAAACTCTATTATTAGTTTAACCTCTAGCAAAAAGTCAACAGTAAACAATTAAAAAATTTCAACCAGCACAGACTTCCTTACCCTTAGAGCTCTTTAACAGGTAATCTCCACCTTTCAGTCTGCTAAAACCTTAAACACTGCACCCTGCTTGCCGCTTGTCGCACAGCAAACAGCCAACAGTACTTTCTGTACTTACTTAGGTGCACGCGCAGGGTGCGCAGGAGCCTAGGTATATATCTGGTCCTAATGGTCGGGTTTTAGGCATCACATGACCCAGAATTCAAGCATCTAAGGGAGGAAACAAACAACGGACTTCAGTAATCACTGCCAATGACGGTGGCTCCACAGTCTACCCTTAATCAGGCTCTGCAGACCATACACGATAGTTCATTCAATGTTTAAATGAACGTGTCAATGTTCGTAAATATTTACTCTCTTAAAGGTGCAACCGGCTATGGGTTCAAAAACAGTGCTGCAGCCAAATCACTGCTCTTGCTCAATTTTCGAGCGCGGCTCGTAGTGTTTCTCACCAGCCAACAGTACTTTCTGTACTTCCTTAGGTGCGCCTAACACTTTTAGTGTTATTGCTGATGCCATAGATCAGCCCGCACAGTCAGCGATGTCCAGGCCTGTTCGTAGCGACTGTCTGGTCACCTCTTTCCCATCCTCCACTAGCTGTAGGAAGCCCTTGTGCATTTCTCCTTCTGGGACATACTGAGCAGCATTTTCAACTGCTGTCTATAGACCGAAGGAGTATTTGGCAAAACTGCTTGCCACATTTGTAGCTTTTAGGGCCATGCTACCTGAAGTGACTGCCTTCTTAGCTAAGGCCTTTACTTGTTTTGCGTCACTGTTGGGAGGCAGAGTGGATATAGAAGAAGCAGTTCTAGAAGAGACCATAGCTGCCTGCATAACAAGCCCCTCTGGGGAAGGGTGAAAGGAGAGGTATGAAAGGTCTCCTCTAGCCAGCCTGCATTTCCCGGAAATGGAAGAGCGGACGGGAAGGGTTTTGCCACATAATTGCCAAAGCATCGGCAATGGCAGGGTTTAAAGGCATATTACATTCCGTGGTGAGGCCTTCATCTAAAATGTCGGTAAGATCATAGCCAATATCCACTCTTGATATAGAAAATGTTATCCTCTATGAAACCGACCCCGTTTCAATATTATTCCAACTAAAAATAATGAAGAGCTCTTTGCACCTTTCCTCACTAGACTCTTAAATGCTCTTTTCGTGATGGATCGGTTCCAGCATCTATCAAGGAAGTTACGATCACTCCTCTCCTCAAAAAGCCGGATCTGGACACCAAAGATCCTCGCAGATTTAGGCTAATCACAAACTGCAACTTTCTTCTAAAGATCCTTGATAAGTTTGCAACGCTTCAGTTGCAAACGTGTGTGGAAGCAAATCATATTTTACACAATGGCCAATCAGGATTTAGACCCTCTTACAGTACGTGGACGGCACTGATCGACCTTCAGTCTTATATGCTAAAAACCTTGGACAATGGGAAAGCTGGGATTCTGGTGCTGCTCGACCTGTCAGCAGCATTCAACTTGCTGGACCATGATCGCCTCCTTCACATCCGGAGTCACTCGGAATTGTTCCAAGGAGGCCACTGAGTGGTTTAAATCCTTTTTTTCAGACCGGGTGTCCAGATTTCACTGGTATGAGGCCTTGTCATCGGCAACTCTAACAAGGCGAAGGAGAAGGTAGCAGGCACAGTGGAGGCGAAGGAGGAACAAGGGCAGGCAAGGGGAAGCCCTAGGCTAGGGAACGAGAGACTCCGAGAGCAGCAGCAAGGCAACACAGAGTAAGGCAACAAGGAGCAAGGACAAGAGTCTGGAGCGAAGCACGAGTGCAGAGCAAACATTAAGATGCAATGCACTGTGCTTACCCAGAAGTTCTTATATCATTGGTACCATAACGAGGCTTGCAGCGCAAGCCGCTGTTGCCAAGTGCAGGAAATACTGTGCATGCACGGATTGAGGGATAGGGAAATACGCGTATGCGCGGGCAGCCCACAACAGACGTGCCCTGGACCCGCTGCAACCCCACACCATGAAGCGGAGAGAACCGCCAATGCGGGTAGAGAAGCCAGGATCCTACCACCAATGGAAGATGTCGGGGAAGCCAACCCCGGTGAGGTAAGAAAAGGAGAGCAGTGAGGGCTCTGAAGCAGTGAGAGGATCCCCATAACGGGTGGCCCCTAACACACATGCATTAATTTCCCATATTATATATATATATATATATATATATATATATATATATATATATATAGTACTCCAATCTGGACAACAGGTTCATCAATGATGACTTTTCAACATGATGCAAGTGTATGGATTTACTAATTTGAATACTTTCCTGACACTTGCTTTTCTCCAGTATCAAGACAACTATGGTACCAGAAAGATTGCAAAAATCATTTACATGTGTCACAATATATTCAACTTGGCTATCCTGTATAAGTGTGAGGTAGTGAATGTATCGGTTATCTGCAAGTCATTTAAATGTAGACAATAGCCAGCTTAATGAGACGTTCACTGGTATAAATTCGGACACTCATGCTCTCAGGGACATTTCACTCTGCTATGAACACAAAATAGTTTTGTGCAGCTTCCATAGAATGTGTTGATAACTTTCAATGTGTATGTGGTGAGTTTTGGCTGCTTTAAATATACCTGCATGTGCAGCTTTAAATAGATCTGCATGTATGCACATATCTACCAATTAGTATTGGGGATGTAAACTTCTACAGTAAAATGTACAATTTTACAGCACCATTGCCCTGTCACATGACGCATAGGTCTGCCTATGCCTATGGATTTCAAAACAAGGGACTGCATCGGTTTAACACGTTGCACAATTCTCTATGAATATAATGAATTTGCAATGCTAATTTCAGTTTTCCTAAACACATTATGACTAGAGTTGCTCCTGCAGCATAATTTGTGCATGACATCATATTAGACGATTGCAGGTGAACTTCCCTACAGTGTGTTGAGTAGAGTCAATGATTCTGTTTCACGGTGCTTTATTTTACAAAAATGCAGCCTGCATTCAAATGCAGAAAAAGAAGGCACAGCATTATATCCAACAGTGCACCTAGGCATTTGTCCCATTAACAGCTCTCATGATTCGAGCATTCTTTAGTCCCAAGATTTTACCATGTCACTTTGAGTTATATGGGGTTCCTATAATTCCATTTTAAATGCAGCATTTCCTTTTTTGGTGAAACAGGTTGGACTCTCAATCTGCAGGTACAGGGTCTTTTTCAGCTGCGTGTCTGGAAAGTCAGTTTCCATTAGGGTTCAGCTCTACTCCCGCCATGCAGTTGTTTCCAAATTCTGCACTTCCCCATAATCCCTAACATCTAGAAGGCCGTGTATTAAATATTTTATAACTCTACCCAGATCTCGTGACAGAGATGTGGTTTCTACAAGCCCCACGACACACATAAAGGGAGGGGTGATTTTGCTGCTAATAATAAAATGGCTATTTTGTTTTTCAAACCTAGCTTTGGATGTGAAGATATGAAATTAAGAAAATATAGATCATTATTATCAGATATCTGTGTGGGCGATTAAATACTGAATGATCGCACTGTGATAAGATTTGGAGGAGTTACTTGTTTTTACATTTTTACATGGTTGGGGAGATATAACCCCTAGCTACAAAATGCAATTTTCTTTTGCATTATTCCAACATTGCATTACAGTTTTGAATTTTCTAAGATTAAATATTTGGGTTTTAACAGCTAACATGTATTTTCCTACCCAGATTGGAAGTGAAGAAATGTGGTCTTCGATCTATAGAGAGCAAAATTGTTACATCTCCGGACTACTCCTTTTGCATGAGATCAGTGTGTGTCAAGACTAGGTTTCTTTTGCCGTCTACAGAATATCAGATAATCCCTTGACTTTTTGCCAATGGATTTTATGGGGCGTAGAGCTTGATGGATGGCGACAAGCCCTCTGAAGCTCACAGGAGGCCAGTCATCTGCAAGTGTCTTTATTTGTATAATCTTCAGAACCAGCTTGGACAGCCCAACAAGGCTTGTGTGTGTGGTTGATGGTATCAAAGTAAGACAGACAAGTGACCACAGTGCAAGGATGTTTATTGAACTTTATCAAGGGTATGATAAATGCCTATCTAAACCTAAATCTACAGATGGGAGCAAGCTACAACCATCAAATAATAATAATGCAGTCCTAGTCTCGTCAAAATAAAAGGGCCTATACTAAAAAACCTATTGCCAATCCTTACTGCCAAGTATAAATAGTGTGGGGTAATGTTCATGAAAAAGAAAGAAGTGTTCACAAAATCATAAGATGTTTAGGCCGTTTTCAGCGCAGGACAAGGCTGTTCACTCGAGCATAGCACTCTCTCAAGCTTCTTCAACACAAGGACACAGTTCCATTACCAACATCAGGGCCTTTTGTGTCCAAGTCTCTTAAGTTATCAAAGTCTCTTGATTCAGAGGGCCTGATGTACCAAAACAAATGAAAGGTTCCTATACAAATATTCAAGTCGGGCGATTCACTCTTCACCCTGGATCCCCCTCAGCTGGCTCGAGATGCCTTTTTCTACCACACTCTTTAGTTTAGATCCCCCTCTTCCAGGTTCAGATTCTCATCTCCAATGCTTATAGAATATCTTTTGTCGGGTGACTCACGGTTCACCTCGGATCCTCCTCAGCTGGGCTCAGATCCCTTTTAAACAACTACTCCCCCTCAGCCGGGCTCATCATCCCTTTTAAACAATTAGTCCCCCTCAGCCGGGCTCAGACCAATTGCAGTTCCTATTTGCTATCAAAGATTTTCAAATGTGCACAGGGTTTAGCTTGACCCATTGCGGGACCACTTCGATTTCACAGGTCACAATTTTACACTCAGTTGGATATCTAATAGAGACCTTCGAATGAGCACCTACGTGGTGCCAGACCACTCTGTATATGCTATCTACATGGTTTCAAAAGTTCTGTCACTCCTTGGATATTCAATTATATTCACGTTGCTCATCACATACGCTTCACACACTGTTCTTTGCAGATTTCTTCATACAATGTTGCTGCTTGTAACCTTGGTTCTAACACAGACCAGTCTATCAGTCTCCCCGACTCACCAGCTGTGCTGACTTTATTGGCGCTGCTTTGTTGTAGAAGCCAAGGACAGTACCACAGCAGCAATCTCTCCTCCCCAGCTATTGATGCTAGAGAGCCCCGGGTACCGTTGACACACAATGCACCTTTCTCCAGCTTTAATTCCAGGTCTTATATTTCTTATTCTCAAGGTTTTGCCATCTTTCTACTCGTATTAAACTGCCATCTCGGAACTGCTGCTTCCTTTGGTGTTTTGCCTTGCTCAGTGTGCTTTCATGCTCCGCCTTTTATCCATGTGGGGAAGAGTGATGGAAGTCAGGTCTGTGTAATTATTAGTAATTGCCTGACTCTGCCTGACCCCTGTGTTGGGACATGTCAGGTATACAGCTCGGGTGTAAGTCCGTTTTCTCTCACAGGGAGCTGTCCGTGAGGAAGTGTTTGTGTCGGCAAAGAGGTGTGGGGGTTGGGTTCCAAAGTATCCTACCTGGTAGGATGGGGGATAGGTGTCAGAGAAGGGGATAGGGATACAGCAACTCATCGTCCTGTGTCCCACTCCCTGAAGACACCTCATCCAAATTTTTCTGTGACAAAATTCAAGATATATGCAAAGCCATTACAAGCAGTCAAACTGCAATGGAGGAGGAGCGTCCCGCATGGGAACCTATCATTCGTATTTTTGCAAATATTTTCTCTCTAGAGTTATACTAAAGGCTCTGCATGGTCTGAAATCAGCCTTTTCCTTTGATGCTGTACCACTTTGTATCTTGAAAGCCCTGCCACAGAGGGCCGTCAGTGTGTTTACAGCAGCCCTGCAGCACTCTTTTACTGTAGGTGAATTTTCTGCCGCTCTGAAGCACGCACGGGTGGTGGCCAATTATAGGCCCATTTCTTTTCTTCCAGCCATTATGAAACTGATGGAAGCCCTGATTACTCCACAGTTTTTGAAACTCTTGGGAAACAAATCAGTGTCTGCATCCAATTTAATCTGGTTCGTGTCCTACAATTGGTGCAGAATCAGTCATGATCTTGCTGCTGGATAATTTAGCTTTGCTCCAGGACCGCAGAGGGGCCAGAATGTTAATTCTCCTGGACCTTTCTGTGGCATTCGATACTGTGGATCATGGCACCCTACTGACCCGTATGGAGCAAGCCAGTGTTGCCAGGCCCCTTCAGGTGTGGTTCGAGTCATTTCTTAAAGGGCAATCCCAGACTATTTCTTTTCAAGCCTGCCACTCTTCTACTTCTGGTTTGCCTTGTGGGGTTCCACAAGGGTCAGCCTTGCCTCCTTTTTAATTTATATGTGCGTTTATTGGCTGATCTAATTGCTGAGTCAGGAGTCCTTTTCTTTATACCTATGCTGATGACAGTGTTTCGGCTGGACCTCTCCACCCCCCAAACAAAACCCCTCAGAAAACTCTGATTGCTTGGATAAATAGGTAACTGGATGTCAGAGAATTGGTTAAAGCTGAATGGAATTAAAACAGAGGTTCCGGTCTTCGGGCCCCAAACGGCAGACAAACTCTGGAATTCTCAATATCGGCCTAACTCACTGGGCCCGTGCCCTGGTGCCTGTGCATCTGTGAAAAGCCTTGGGGTGAGGCTTCTTCCCAACGGCTCGCGAGAGGCGCAGATCTCTACAATGTTTAGTGCAGGGTTTGTAAAAGAAAATTTTGAGGACAATTATATCTCTGTTACCCCCAGTCAGCCGAACAACGTTGGTAACATCTACTATGATAGGGTCACTCGACTACTGCAATGGGACATACAACCCAAATATCAGATTCAGCGTATGCAGGTGCTCCAGAACTCAGCAGCAAGACTGGCACATTGTCTGTCCCCTTCTACAGCCTTTCTGCATCGCCTTCACTCGCTCCCCGTGGCACCATGGATCGAGTTTAAGATACCCTGTGTGATCCATCGGGCTGTGCACAATGTTGGCCCAGAGTAACTGAAGAATAAGACAGTATGTTACTGTCCAGCTAGACAGCAGCGCTCCGCCTTGCAGTTACTCCTTAAAATACAGAGGTATCAGCAGGAAAGACTGGAAGGCTGTTCATTCTCAGTTATGGCCCCCATGTTGTGAAACACATTTCTGCTATCACCAAGAGTCACGGATGAGTACCTCTCCTTTTGCAGGGCATTGTTGTGCTAATTCAGTAACTGTATAATTTCAAGTAGGAGATGTTCTTACAGTACCGCTGACAGCAGCGTCTAGACACCCTTGGGCCTTAGTTGCACTTTATAAATGTTCAAATAAATAAATCCTCCCACACTGGGCCACTCCCAGGAACTGGATCCAAAAGCGATGACCGTGTCCTGGCCACCTGGATTACAGATCCATGGGGACTAGCGGGTGAGACACCGTCTGGTTTGTCACACATCCTCATGTTTTTGTATTCTGCATTCCAGAGCAAGAGTTCTAGCAGGGGGGATTCAATCTATTTCAAGTTCCCCTTGGCAAGAATCGTAAAATTACTGGGTCTGTTTTTCCTTTGAATTTCCGTTGCATCCAGCATTACTCAAACTGAAATACATACAAGGCAATACAAAAGGGAACATTAAATGATACTTTTTTACTGGGACCCTTTACATTATTTCAATTAAAACTAAACATATTCCAAATATAATCACTGAAGTTGTTTGCAGTTTTCTATGCTACACAGGTATCATTTATATTCTCTGTACTTGGGACAAAGGACATGGCTGCACTCCAAAGTTCTGGGCCTTGTCTTTCCATGTACGTAAGTTCCATATTGGCTCTTGACATGTCCTAAACTGTCAAGCAGTAGCCTAAAGAAGATATGTAATTGATTTTTTTGACTCTGTAGTTGAAGTCCGTCCTTTCTATTGTCACAGCTGGGGACCAGGTGTAAGTGGATCTAGGTCACCTGGCCTAAGCACCACCCACCTTCTTAGCCCTGCCTCTTCCTTCTTGCTCTCAACTCTTAGATCAAGGGCGTCTCTTGCCCTGTCGTCCAAAGTGAAGGGGAGTCAAAGAAAAGGGCAATTCCCGTTTGGACCTGTTCAGACCAGGAGGATCCAGGGTCCGACCCCCTGCTAAAACAGCAGGTAAGCATGCACCAACATGTGTTTACACTCTCTGTCCCCACAGGCTATCCCCCACCCTCTCTGGTCCCCCCATGTTGTTCCCTTATGCCCCCCTCCCTTCCTGCACACAGCGGTCTGTCCTGATGCATTCTGGTTTCACCGTCTTGTGGCCAATGCTGGATTTTACTTTTATGGAATTCATTAATTCACGGTGCGTCACCCTTTCTCAACTCTCATGCTGGACTTCCTTTGCATCTTGTACTCATGGTGGCCCTGAATCATGCTGTTTCCATCTTCATCTTGTATCCTGCCTTGCAACATTATGTGTTCCTACTGACTTCTGCAATTGTAGTCGCTCTCCCCTCTTGCCTCTCCACTCTTTTTGACTGCTTACTCTGTTCTCTCCTCCCCTTCCCTCCCCTCCCCTCTCCCTTTTCCTATCTTCTCCCCTCCTCCCCTTACTTTCTTCTATGCACTTACTTTATCAGAATTGTCCCTGGACCTAGTATGATCGCAACCTCGTCTGTTGCTCCCCCATCCCCTTACTCTCCCCCCCCTTCTCTCCAGCACTATCTGAAACATTGTCATGCCTAGTAAGATAGTCACTTGTTTTGTACCTCGCCTCCCTTTCTGCACCCCTCTCCCTCACCTTTTGTTTTTCTCCTGCTCTACCAGAAATGTCTTCAGGCCTAGTACGGTAGTCGCCTGTCTCTTTCCATTTCCTTCCCACTCTCCCCCTCCCTCCCTTCCTTATCTATGTCTTAGCTCTTGCACTATCTGAAATGTCATCAGGCCGAGTACGATAGTTAATTTAACATCCTTACTGTTCATGGCCTGTAAGAATGTTGTTGTATTTTACCTTTTTCCCTCCCTTGCCTTGAAGCGCTTTGAAACACATTGTGTATAGGCGCTATATAAATAAACGATCATATCACCTCCAACGTGCTTTTTCAATAATCACATTTTCTAGCCCGTCTTCTTTAACAATGACAATAGACTGTATTGCAAGGGAACAAAATAATCAAAGGCACACAGAATATATTGATGATTAGCATTTACTGGGGTATCCTTTGCATCATGTCTGCAAGGAAAATCCAACAACAGCTCTTTTGAACAATGTCTTTCTTGCTCTTTTGAACAAGCTTTCTGTGTTCAGTTTCTCTTAGGCCATTATCCTCTGCTCCATTTTCCCATAAAAGGAGGCCCTTTATCAACCACATTAACCACATTCCATTTTTTTTACTGTGGACTGGAGTTTCTACCTATTCTTGTTAGGAGGCGTCGGACTGCCGGGCTGACTATGTGTCAGTGTGTGTTCTGTGCGCTTCCTTTTGAGCTAGGTATCTGCCATTAATGAAGCCCACCAGAGCCCATATCCCCTAGGAAAAGATTACAAGAAGAGACACAACATATTATTACACAGACTAGGGACGGTGTTACATGCTTAAACGATAAATGCTCCCCAGTTGCTTAAATATATAACTATTGAGCTTAGTCATTCCTCCTCTCCAATGGACATTTTCTACAAAAATGGGGCCATATTTTGTCCTATGCGGAAACTGGGCCGCAAATCTAAAAACAAGTTTCCGCTCCTAGTTTTAGTTACATTTTTACACAATATGTGACCAAAACAATTAATGTGGCATTACCAAACTAGGAGCCACATGACCCATGCTGTTGTATTTCACACGTGAAAACATATGACAAGAAAACAAGATAACCTCCTCATAATAATCTATGAAAACTAATTAGATATAGGACAATGAGTACAAATCTAGATAAACAGCACATGGTCTGGTGTATACTTCCCAACAATCACTGTTGTAGAGGAACACAAAATTACAAATCGAACTTCATACTGTATCAACCAAAAAAAGATCTACACGGGTTTCAACTGCAATAGGCAAATGACCTTCAGGACAACCAAGACAGCAGTGTTTTAAACCATAGTGTCAACCAATTGCTTGTAACAGAGGCAAAATGTTCCTGGCCAAGTCTGTTCAACAACTTAAAAGGTAATTAAATTAAAGCCTAATCAACATGAATACACAAAATATCCTTCATATGCAGTTCTCCGAGGCAGCCTATGCATTTGGGAACTCAGCATATGCACAACCATTCTTAATATGAGACCTTGCTAAAATGTTGCAGAGGGAAATTAAATATTGTTTACCAATTGCCCTTGGACCCCAGCAGAGCGATTGATGTCACAGCCATTTTATCCTTGCATTTTCAAAATCAATCTGAGAGTGAATAATGTGCTTGGTGATAAAAAAGGGTTGAACGCTTGGACCACTAACATAATTGTCAATTTTCAAGATTGTTGTTCATTATTATGTTTCCAAAAGGCTCTTTGATTTCATGCAAATCAGGCTGAACCTTCACTCATGTTATCTGTCCCTTTCCCACTCTCGCCAGGATATTTCAAAGGAGTATAATCTGAGTGTAACAGACAGTCCATCTTGGAATGGTAACCCATCAGAAATTCATTTATATGTAATTCTAGAATTTCATAATGTGCTTTGCTCAGTTAGACAAATGTAATGTTCTTAAGACTACAACATACACTGGACATGATCATTAGAAATAAATTGCAAAACTTTAAAAAGAGCATGTTTACAAGGTTAGTACAATTAATTAGCACCCAGGGTGGGGAGAGCAAGCAATCAGGTTTTTAATAACTTCTTTTACATAAAACAAATACAAGTTTCTCCCTCAAGATATGTGTATTTTCCTATAGCCACGCCGCTGCCAGCAAATGGCTTTGGTGGCTCTCGCAAAAACGCACCCGACTACCAAACATAGAGAGTATGAGACAGAGAGAGAAAGGGAGCACAGAGCGGAGAGACAAGTTAGTGAGAGAATGCTAGAGCAGCATATGATACGATAGGTTCGGCTAATGAAACTAATTTAAGATACCAGTCATAATCAAATAACGATGAAAGGCAATATTTAACCCTGCCCTAACATAGCCTCCGTTTGCCACCCAATTCAAAAGGTCACTGAATCAGCAAATAATGAATGTGAGCAAACAAGCATAACAGATGAACCACAATCAAGGTCGCCCCCACGAAAAGGTCCAAATTCAAATTAGATATACTGTAGCACATCTAAAAATACTGAGATTGGGAAATTAAACACTGCAAAGACTGACTCACCCAGGATATATTTACAATTTGAAACACATGTAATCCAGTCCAAATGCCATAAATATCGTCCGTGTAGCTTTTCTTCTATATGATTGACTTAACAACCAGGTTTATTTTTCTATACCCTTTTCCGTTATTTCTCACACCTATACCACATAGAAGTTTACAGTGAATGATGCGTCTTTAAATTATTTTTCTCCCCCTTTATTTGTACCTCATTTTTATTTTCATTTTTTTTAATGTTTCATTATCATCTCTGCTAGACTAGCCTAGGACTACTCTTATTTACTTTTTCCTTTGATTAGTAAAGTTTCTTGTTTCTGGAACTGAGAAACAGTGCAGTGATGTCACCATGCTTCCAATGTGAAGATGTAATTTCGGCAATTTTAGATATATTTACCTATCTTTAAACGAGGTTGGTTGTCCAGAAATGACTAGTTACTCACTGTAGTGACTAACATACTCTTAGTCAAGTCCCCTTTCCTCAATACTGCATGGGCGTCCCTGCTAGGGACGGGAGACAGAACCTTTTGCAACAGAAAAACCTTCCACTTCAAATTTAGAGGCGACCTGACTCCGCCCACCGACGCCACTCCTCAGTCCCCATTGACGCATCCACAATATTTAACATTGCCTAATGACACCAGTATTATTAGAGGGGAGGATCGTAGGACGTATGGAGGAAAGGAGACTAGAGTACGTTAGTCACTACGGTGATTAACTAGTAATTACTCTTACGTTCCGTCCTCTTTCCTCCTTACTGCATGGGCGATTACAACTGAATGTAGCCCCAAGGTGGAGAGGAGACCCTCCTTTAGCAAATCGGTTCCTTAGAACTGCCTGTCCGAAGGCCACGCCTGACTTGGAGCCGGCGTCCAAACAGTAATGCTTACAGAAAGCCGAAGCGGTGGCCCAGGTGGCCGCCCTCCTGATGACCTGCCACAGACCTGCTGTTGGAATGCAATGGCTATGGCCTTGGCTCTGACAGCGTGAGCGTGCATGTTAGCTGACAGCGGCTTGTGCTGCCCCTCGTAGGCCTCCTTGATGTCTGCAACCATTCACTGTGCAATAGAAGCCTTGGAAGCTTGATACCTGGGCCTGGATCCTCCAAAGGTGACAAAAAGTGCGCCTGACTTGCGGAAGCCCTTGGTCCTGTCCAGATAGAATTTCAGAGCACGCCTGGCATCCAGACAGTGCAAGACTCTGAGCCTCGTCCTTGGGGTCAGCAAAAAACGTTAGTAAGACTATTTTTTCGTTTAGATGGAAAGCGGAGGGTACCTTGGGTAGGAACGCAGGGTGAGTCCGCAGGGCCACCTTATCCCTGTGGAAAGTGGCATAGGGCTCTGAGGCCACCAGAGCTTGGATCTCGCTGACTCTGAGCGGAATTGAGGCCCACTAACAAAGCTGTTTTAATGGTGACCAGCCTGATGTCCGTGGATGCCATTGGCTCGAAGGGTTTGTGCGCCAAGGCGCCCAACATCACATTAAGGTCCCACATGGGGTGTGGCTTCTTGATGGGCGGGTAAAGCCTAGATAAACCCGCCAAATGTTTCTTGGCTATCGGGTTGGAAGAGGAGAAGACCTTCTCTGAATTTCTGTAGATCCCTATTCCTGCCAGATAGGTGCGACATGTGTCCACCTGTACGCCTGAGTGTGCTAGGTGTGCCGAGAAGGAGAGCACATCATCCTGCATGCACGTAAGGGGGTCGATCTCCTTAGAGTCCACCCAATGACAGAATCTAGTCCATTTACTGTTGTATTGGCTCCTGGTAGCCCTGCTCCTGGCGCCCTGAATGACCTCCAGGTTAGCCTGTGATAGGCTCAGGTGCCTGAGGGTGAACTGCTCAGGAACCACGCTGCAAAGGCTAACTTCTGTGGGGCGAGGTGGATGACCCTGCCCCCCTGCTGGGACAGGAGATGGGATGGCCCAAGCGGAAGGTGAATGGGTGGTCTGTCCGTGAGGCTGAGCAGTTCGGAGAACCACGGTCTCGCTGGCCACCATGGAACTATCAGAATGATGCGGAGGTGACAAGCTTCCTTTATCTTGTGGATTACCCTGCGGATCAGGGTTGTGGGAGTAAAGGCATAGGCTGTCATGCCATCCCACTGTATCTGTAATGCGTCGCCCAGGGAGCCGGGTCCCTGTGCCTGCCAGGACGCAAAACTAATGCCACTTTCTGTTCTTCAGGAGGCAAACAGATCCCCCTGAGGATGCCCCTATCTGCTGAAGACCTCCAGCAGCACCTGGTCATTCAATTGCCATTCGTAATAGTCCACTTCCAGTCTGCTGAGCCTGTCCGCTTCCAAGTTGGCCTCCCACAGGAGGTGGACGGCCGTGAGGTAGATGTTGTTCTCCAGGGCCCATTCCCACATGCTAGCCGCTAGGCTGCCCAGAGGAGGGGACCTGCTTGTTGACATAGTACATGCTGGTGGAAGTACATGCTGGTGGAGTTATCGGTCTGGATAAGGACGGTCTTGCCCCCAATGAGCATAAGGAAGGCTCCGAGTGCTAGCCAGATGGCCCTTAGTTCCAGCCAGTTGATATGTGACTCCTGCCGGGTCCAAACTCCATGGACGCTTTGGCTGTCCAGAGTGGCCCCCCACCTTCCAGGGAGGAGTCTGTAGTGATGGTGACCTGCTGGGCTGGCTGCCAAAAGGGCTTGCCTGTTCGCAGGTTGCAGTCCCTGGACCACCATGTGAGGACCAGGTGGAGAGGAGGTATGCTGACCAGCTCCGCTTGGGAGCCCTTCTCCTGATTCCATGAGGCTGCGAAGTGCAGCTGTAATCTCCTCATCCTGAGTCTCGTGTGGGGCACGGCCAGGAGGACTACTGCCATGATACCCAATAAGTGTTGGTACCACCAGGCCGAGGGCCCTGCTCTGGTAAGAAAGTGAGTAGTGGCTCTCTTGAGGGCCATAATCTTGTTCTCACGTGGAAAAGGGGACTGGGGAGTTGCGCTGGTGGGCGGAGTAAAGCGAGCGCATGCTCCCAGGGCCACTAAATTTAAAGGGGAAGAAGGTTTTTCTGGTGAAAAGGGTTCTGTCTCCCCTCCCTAGTGAGGGACGCCCATGCAGTATGGAGGAAAGGGGAAAGGATGTAAGAGTAACACGCTGAACCTATCCTCTGCACTGCTTGGGATAAGTCTGGTATCTTGTGGCTGATAATCTACTTGAATATAGGAGGCTCTTCTACTTTTATCCACTGACTTCACATAAGTTTATTCCTTTAATCTCTAGATGCATGTGAAACATTCCAGGTTTTATTGGCTATTGAGTTGGTTTTGACCCCCGTTTGGCTTATACCACTTGATCAGGTATTGTCCTTTACACCCATCTGTCCTTATTTAATGGTTACACATGCATTTATTTTATATTATACCCCTTTTCACTTACATTGTTTTCTCTACATTTGACATTGTTTCTGGAAGCCCGTTTGACACAAGTAGTGTTCTATTTACCTCTTTGTTGATAAACTTCTTGGATTAACTTCTACGTTATAGGACATTCTAGTATCTTTTTTTTTATTTACCAACCTTCCCATGACCCTTTTGCTATTTTTGAAATGTGCATCATTTATCATTATTATCTTTTTGTTTTGGAGTGGTCATCTTGGAATTACTTTTTGGTGATATAACTTGTACTCTTTATTTGAATGGTATGGTTATACCTCTTAATTTTTGTTATTTTGTAGATACTAGATACTCCTGATTGGTAATCAAAGCCTTAGAAGCATTCTGATCTGCTCCTAATGCCTGCATCAATGTCCGTGTTTTGGCAAGCTCAATAGTGTTGTAAAGATACTAATCTGTCATTTAAAGTCACAAGTCAGTTTGTAGACTTTGCAATGGTGCCAAAGGGTTAGGAAAGAGGGGCTGAGATATCTTGGGGCCTGTGGAAGACCAGCCATTACGATAATGTTGACCTAATTGAGGTATATGGTGAATCCCCCAAAGTCTTGTCCCTGCCTCCAAAGGAGTACTAGAGAATGTCCCAGATAAAGACAGATACCCTGTTGTTCAAACACTGCACACACACTTAACCTTTGTTCACAGTCCACATTTGTTTAAACTTATGACCAAACCGATACATGTTTGCTACAGATCTTAGACTCTTTGTTCACCCCAAAGTAAAATAATTACCTCTGTGGTTTCGGCCATGGACAACCAGTATTCAAGGGAGCAAATAATACAATGGCCAACATGACAGGGCTGTCTGATTCTAAGATGGCAGCCTATGTCTGCGTGCTAGCAGGTGGGGTGGCCGGACAAGCAGTGGGGCAGCCAGACAATTAGTTGCCAGTCACAGCAAAACGGTGTGCCATGGACAGGTATGATTAGGAGCCAAATACCAAATTATAGGTTATTGCAGGTTCACACACAAACAAGTAAGGGGGCAACTATCTAATAACCCTTCAATAAAAAGGAAACAGACACAGGCAAAGGTGTGGAAGTATGAAGGCCAAGGGCAGGAGTCAAAGCAATGATAAAAAAAGGAGAGGCACAAGGCAGGAAAGAGGAGATTAAAGGAAGAGAGAGAGGAGAAGAGAGGGAGATAAAAGGTTTCTGATCTAGGATGAACAGTGTAGGACGAAATGAGGATGTGGAAAGGTGAAGAAAGCAGAGTAAACACCACCAGGGCTAGAGAAAATTGGATGATCCAGAAGGGAGAGGCTACAGGAATAGTGGTGGGAGAGGAATGAGGAGAGCCATGGGAAGTTCACAAGAGACTTGGAAGAAGAAAAATCCAGTGTGGGGGCAAATTCTTCAGGACCTACAAAGCTGGCCAAGCGAAGATAGCCAAACAGTAGAGAGCGAGGGAGAAGGTGCCAGGTGGAGTTATGTGGGGTCAACAGTGGAGAAGGGCCAAGGTAGCTGGGCATGTGTGACTGGACACAATCTGTTGGGGCCAAACCTGAATACCCCATAAATGAAAGACCCAAGCTGGTGGAATTGGTACAAGCACAACTGTAGCAAACAACACTTAAGCACGGCAGAGAGATAAAGGTTCTAGGCCATACTGCACTTGATGGGTCTAGAAAGACAAGTCACCTGATAGCATATCCCCAACCCACTGCAGCCATTTCACTACATTTGGTAAAAGGATATTTTGCAGGTATTGTACCACTGTATTTTCATAGTGGGTAGCAGGTCAGAAGATTATGGGCAAGGAGCAGCATTAGAATGGTGGGTATAGAGGGGTGCGTGAACCCATAAAAATACCACAAAAATGCAGCAAAATTTCCCAGGGGATGGTATGTCGTAGATCCCCACCAGACAACCAGCTGCATCATTGACCACATAAAGGAGCTTTGAGCCGACCAAGAAACTGAGTGACTTTGCATTGTGGATCCTCTATTTCTATTAACACTTAGTAAACTTTGCACAGGGTGACAAACCTGTCAGAGGCTGTTCTGGTGCCCAGTGAAACTTCCCTGTGGATGCCCTTTTTCTTGCCTCAATATGTGGTTTTCACTTTGTGCTCCTAGCCTAGTGCACAGCACAATGAATGTATTTTCTTTGAGACACTTTGCCACTTATGTACACTGTTCATCCCCTTTACCATAAAAATGTACAAACTTAACTTCATCAAAGTATTCAAAGTTTAGCATTTACGTGTGATAACTGGAACCAGGCTGCAGTAAATGGCCTCATCGAACATGTAGTCTCCTTCTGCCAAAGTGACAACACAGACATACATAGTACTAATAATACCTAGTTTGCCTAGTAGACTGCTCATGTTAACTGTTTATGTTGGTGGTTCGGTCACAAATCATATGGGAATTTTTCAATATTCACTTGGTCCTTATTACCCGAGTAGGCATGGTCTACTGACATTAGTTTCATGTCTTGTCTCACTCATCTTTATTACATATTTTTACCCCGGATTTAACTGTTTTTGTGGAACCAATCCCCTCTGCAATTGGTTGGCATTCTATTATTTAAAACTGTGATGGTTTGATTTTCCTGAAGAAATGGTGGGGTCAATTACCCCGGGTATAAACCAACCTTGGCTATAGAAAAATGTGTATGTCACCCTTTCTTGTTTCATATAAAGATTAATCTATGAACTGTGCTCTTTTGGGACAAAGACAGTTGGAATGCCACAACATAACATGCCTTAACTGGAGTGCATTTAATGTATGTCTAGGAGTATTAATTCACTTTCCTTGATTTTAACGAGGACGTTCAAATTTCCTGGTCATTTATTTTTATGATTGAAATAAAACAATATTATGAACCAAAATAAAACTAAAACAAGACATTTTTTTTTTCCTTTGGTTTCTATCAAGATTGTTTTATGAGCCTATAGGACTGAAATGTAGCGTTCTACAGCACACAATGCATTTTTTTTAACTCGATTGGCACTCATATATTATATGTAAAGTTTAATTGATATTCATGGTGTAATATGGCCCTTAAATCATGAAGACAAAGATCTAATCTATCTCCAAGTTTGGTAAAACCATGCTAATTGTTCTCTTCCTCTATTATATAGATGCATTTTATCAAATCTACGAGCAGAAACATTTTGCTTTATTTGAAGTTCAAGTAGACATTTGCCAACTAAACCCTTTACTTGACAACCAGAATAGTTATAAGAACAATATGGATATCTCTTAAAAGTTTGGACGGCCACCAATAATCAAATCCAAAAAACGTTGCTACATAAGTAAGCCCTCGATGGCCAGAGCAAATTGACTGCATTTCCAGGCATCTATGTTCTTCGGTATTATGCTCAACCAATCATGTCTACCGTGAACACTAAAGGAGCCATTTTAGAGTTCCTTGGAGCAGAATTAAGGTGCAAAAGACAGGCATAAAAGTGTTGTGCCTATCCTATGTCTTTTCGTGCTCCAGGTATTTAACATTTTTTGGCTGGTGGAGTGGAGGCATGCAAGAGGATTATTGTGTCCGCCTACTCTCTATACTCCAACTGCAAAAACAGAGTAGTGTTCCCCCAGATTGTCATTTTGTCATGCTGGCAGAATAATATTGTATTCCTTTCGAATCCACCTGCTGAAAGAAGGCGAAGTCTACAGGAATTCAATGTAAACATTGTGTGCAATGTGGCTACATCAAGTGGAATTTCAACTACAAACTGCAAAAAAAGTGTGTTTAGGAAATGCAATTTATTTTTGTACAAATGACAAAAATTACACCAAGGGGACAAAAGTGCAATGTCAGCGGTGCCCTCTGTGCAGTTAACGCCGTTTAGAGCGTGAGGATGTAGAATGTCAAACTGAGCATGTCCATGTGATCCGTATCAATAGACTTCTATTCAGACAGGTCAAGTCCATGATAATAAACCCCTCACTAGCCCGTACGGAAGGCACCAGATGACTGGTCACAATGCGAGCTTGGGATGAATTCAATAATGCAGGTTATAATGTGTAATTTAAATTTTAAAACTTCAAGACTGCTATTGCTCACGTCATTGATCAAAAAACACAGATGAAAAGATATTTGTGATCCAATTACGAAGATAGAGCACCATGTGTTGCCAATTTTCGGCATTGGATGGAAAAATTGGACTATCACAAGAACGAAGCACATCCACTCATCTCATTCATAATACTATGGCTTTTTAAAATAGTCCTATCTGTAAGTAAAGAAAACGCAAGACTAGTTACTTGCCATATCTATATTTGCAGATTAAAGTACAGCATCTGTGCTACAATTTCATTTCATTTGAAGCACAACTTTAGAGATTTGTCTTGAGCATGGATATATACATATTATTGAAGGGATCAAGCCTGCAAGTGCAGCAAAATAGTGCTATTCGTGTTTTTCAGTTATCTGCTGTCCGTTAATAGCTGTGACCCATTTCATTAGTGCTCGTCATTGCTGAATGTAGTCACTGTGCGGCATCACTTCATGGATGTTGTAAAGTTATCCACCCTTACGGTTGTGGAATCCAGCATCTCCCAGCGCTACAAGAAGGAATGGGTAGCTATCATTGCTGAAAAAAATGGAGAAATATCATGCCATTTTTTAAAATATTGTAATACACATTCTGTCAACAATTTAAAACAATCAAGCTTTCCATTGAGCGTTTCCCCACTTGTGCAGCCGTCACAACTCCTGCAAGACAGATTGTCAGTGAGTGCAGTCCACCATTATGTCCCCAAACCAAGCTTTCCCGTAGGTGTGTACCAACCTACCCCCACATTGGTATTTAAAGGCCACATTTTTACAAAATATTTTGTACCCTGAAGTTAATGATTTTGCTTACTTGGTTTGCCCTCTACTTTGTCTTCGTGAACTGCCCTACATTCCAGAAACAAGAAGTGACTTTAGAGGAGACCAAAGGCTGGCTGTAGAGCAATCATTCCAGCAGTAAAGTTTGCAGACTGATGCTGCCAGTCCACATATTTATTTAGTAGTGCATTGTAATGTGCCACATATGCTCTGGGTAGTTCAGAGCTCAGTATATAAAGAGTTAGGTGAGAGGAAGTTGGAACCGAGTACAGGAAAGTGGTAAACCCATCCAGGGATTCACAAGGGCTAAGTGAAGTAAATTACTCACCTACTATACATCACCATTGATAACATAAGGAACTAGTGACTTAACTGTAAATCTTGTTCTCCAGTCTTGCATGGATTCACATGCTCATGAATAGTCCCAGTCGGGCTGGGAATCCTTGGCAAAAATGAAAGCAGTTTAGCTTTGAGCTAAAAACTGCTGGTCTCCTCTAAAGCCTATCAGTGTCACTTTGGTCATACTGCCCCAGCCAATAACTCCTCCTCCTAACCCCTGGAGGCAATCTTCAGATTTGGTCGCACGCGTCAAGTGGCAGTATGAACCAAGAAGGGCCAGAGAGGGAAGGAGAGAGAGTTTGCATGGGAATCTATGCAAGACCCAGGCTGGAGAGCAAGAGTTACAGGTAAGCAACGTGTTCCTTCTCAAGCATGGGGTCTTGCATGGATTCACATGCTCATGAATACGATTACACATCAGTACATATACGCAACCATAGAAGGTGCAAGGATCACAGAAGCAATACACTTACCCCTCGAACAGACTCACCTCAAACAAACAGGTTGCACAGCACTGCTTAGCCGACTCGAGACTCCTCCCTGGAATCCCTGTCAACACAGTACAATCTTGTGAAGGTATGGGTAGACCTCCACGTACCAGCCCTGCAGATGTCAAGCAGGGGAACACCAGAGAGAAACGCTGTTGTTGCTGCGATGGCTCTGGTGGAATGGGCTCTTGGCCAGCCTTGGTCATTTGGCCGGACAATGGCAATGCATGATACAGCCGGAGAGCCACATGGAGATGGAAGCCTTAGACAGGGCCTTCACATGTCCCAAAGGTCCAAAATTAACGAAAAGCTGAGAAGTCTTCCGAAAGTCCTTGGTGCGTGCAACACAGAACTTCTGGGCACGCACAAAGTCCAGTGAATGAAATGGCCTTTCAGCAGGCGAAGAAGGATTCACAAAGAAAACTGGCAGCACCAAAGGCTCGTTTAGATTAAAGTCAGACGGTACCTTTAGGAAAATATGGAGGTTTACAGGAGAGAGCTATTTCCCCTACCCACCTAGCCAAGGTGATCGCAACCAAGAAGGCGGTCTTCCATGACAGACTTCAATCCATTCAGATCCATTGGTTCAAACGAAGGCCCTCTCAGTATGGACGGTACCACATTTAGCTCCCATGCCGGGGCAGGACACTTTACCGAAGGGAACGTTCTGAAGACACCACACTGTAAAGCGCTTCCACTTGCGTTTGTAGAAAGCAAGCGTAGAGGGGACCCTGGCTTTTGCTAGAATCTTCTTGTATTCCAAAGGCAGCGAGTAGTTTCCAGATTCTAGGGCCAGGCCAGGCTTTGAGGCTCAGGGAAGCTGGGTCGTGGTGCAGGATTGACCCTCCCTCTCTGGCGAGGAGATCTGGAAGTGGATGCACCAATGACAGATGGAGAAGGTCAGAGTACCAGATCTGCCTGGGCCACGCAGTGCAATGAGGATCACCTTGCAGTGGCAACGTTTGAGTGTGTTGATCACACATACTTACAGCAGAATTGGCTGAAACCGTACAGCAAGGGGCCTTCCCAAGGGAACGAGAAGGTGTACCCCAGACTCTTTAGCCGAGGGTACCTGCTGGCAAACCTATGACACTGGTCGCTGTCAAAAAAGGTCGATTTGATGGGGACCCCACTTGTTGAAGAGACGAGACACTTGCGCCTGCTGAAGCTCGTATTATAGGCAGGACCGCAGCTCCCTGCTGAGAGAGTTTGCGATAGTGTTTTTGATGCCTGCCGGGTGAAACGGGACGAGGAATATGTTTTGAGCAATGGCCCAGTGCCACAGATTCTGTGCTTCCAGCAAGAGCAGGGGGAGCGCGTCCCACCCGGTTTCCTGATGTTAAACATGGTGGTGGTCTTGTCCGTGAAGACTCACACCACCTTCCTCTGGAGCTAAGGCTGAAAAGACTTGAGGGCCCAGAAGACTGTCTGTAGTTCCAGGATGTTGATGTGCAACTCCATCTCCTCCAGTAGAATGTCCTGTGTGGGTCCCCCAACCCTTGAGGGAAGTTTTGGTGTTGATTGTCACCTGATACACAGGGAACTCAAAGGGAGCGCCCTGTGAGAGATGTGGGTGGACTGACCACCATTGCAGGGCCTGGCAGAATGCCTGATTGAGGGCGATCTTGTTGGTCCATGTGCCTGTGACATGCTGCCATCTGGCATCCAGAAACTCATGAAGGGTTCTCCTCTGCAGTCTGCAAAAAGGATCGAGATGGATGCATGAGGACATCATGCCCAGCAGGGACTTGATGGACCGGACTGTTGTAATGGAAGCTGCTGATAGCTGTTGGACCTTCCCCAGGATGGACTTCACCCCCTCCTCTGAGGGTGTCGCTAGACACAAGAGCATGTTGAGGCATGCACCCAGGAAAAGTACGTTCTGAGATGGCACTACGCAGGACTGATAGTTGATTGAGAATCCTAAAAAAGTCAGCGTCTGGACGGGTTCTGCGGTGTGCTGGATTGCCAGCGCATAAGAGCGGGATCGGATGAGCCAATCGTCCAGGTAAGGGTAGGAATGTATTCCTTTGCGACGGAGATGCGCTGCCACAGGGGCCAAGCATTTGGAAAACACTCTTGGGGCCGATTTGAGACCGAAGTGCAAGGCCTTGTACTGCTAATGGCACCCTTAAACAACAAAATGCAGGAACCTCCAGTGTTTGATGTATGGGGATGTGGAAGTATGCATCCTCCAAGTAGAGGGTCGCCAGGAAACCTCCTTCATCCAACTGGCTGAGCACGTGCTGTAACGTAACCATCCTGAACCTTTGGGATTTGAGGAACGTGTTGAGGCGATGCAAGTCTATAATGGGTCTCCACCCTCCCGACTTCTTCCTTACCAGAAAGTATCTGGAGTACACTCCAGAGCCCCAGAGGTGCTGAGGGACAGGGTCTATCGCCCCTTTGCATTGCATGGCTTGAACCTCCTTTAGCAGCTGGGGGCCACTGCCGTAGGCCAGGGAATGTCCCCTATAAGCCTCCTGGGTAGTGTAGCGGGATGGCTGACGAAAAAAGTTGGGTAGGGGTGTGTAGCCTTTGGAGGACCTGGAGACTCTCCGTTTAGAGGAGCAAAAGGATGTCCCAGAGAACACGTCGTCTCTGTGTCGGTCTTAATGACCTGTAGAGTTTCATTGACTGCCTTCCCAAAAAGATTGTCAACATCGAACGACATTTTGATTACCTTGGTCTGGAGAAGAGGTGTGTGTAGAGGTGATCTAAAACTTTAGTTTTCAATAGATGGTTGTTTTAATTGATTACTGGAAATGGTTTAGGGGTATATCAGGTGCTCCCGGTCTGATCTTGGCTACAAGATCACCAAGTATTATAAAGGGGCGGGCTGTTGAGACATTCAGGGGGCCAAGACCTGGGCAGACAAGGGCAAAAAAAATTGTCTACAAACGTCAATCAATAGCACAAATTCAAAGTGTGTCAAAACAATTTACTATGGACAATAAGGTAGGTGCAAAAAATAAACAATACATCTATTTACAATTCAATCTGTGCTGTGATGGACAATTAACACAACTTTCCTTTGATACAAAAGACTTTTCAATATCAACATGATTTCCATGACATGTACAGGCCCACAAGATTGTGGCCAGTTATGAACAAGCTTCTGGATAAAATACAAAAACAATTCAAAATTTGAAAGTTCATATAGGCAGATATATCAAAAAGGAGTTCTTGGCTAAGAGAGGATGGCATGTCTCGGCGTGTTGACTCCTGTAAGCTATGACGCGTTTCGCACATAGGTATGCCCTTCATCAGCTAAGTGATATGTGTGTTTAGGTGTTTCACCTGTAAACAAAGTGAATATTGTATATGTCATTCTTCTTCGTTATATAGATTCTTCACCTGTATATTCGACCACGTGTGGCTTGCGTTCAAAGTTAACCAACCTGAGTTTTAGCTGGACGACTGGTCAGTCTTCACTACAAGGGGTAGGTTAAGGCAACCTCAGTGTGTCTGTTGGCAAAGGATTGGTAATGTTAGAGGGTTGGAGGTAATACGTAATATGCAGTCAAGCATGGGACCAGTTGCTTGAGAAAAGCGATGGGTCCCACACTGTGACTGCAATGCAAAACGTTCACATGTTCATTTGGAAAACCAGTAACGAGAGGTACTCACCCTCTGTTGTAGTGAGTCTGGTGTGAGACTGGGTGCGGGGAGTATCGCACTGATGCTTTTAGGTGGCTTGTGTCCTGTGGGACAGATGAGACGTTCTAACATTATGCATGTGAATGTGCAGGAAATTCACTCATTAATAGAACGCCGCTCGTCAGCAATAGGAATATACATTGGTGAGAGCTTAACGATGCGTGAGCAGGTGTGTGCAAGGCCGTTCCGCACAGTCAGCGCATCCGGTTGCTAAGCATCAATGGCGCTTGCGTTCTTAATGGAAATGATTCATGGAGTACAATAGCTAGTGACAGCAAGCAGCGTGCCATCTTAAAAGTGTTAAATGGATTGTATTGGGAAACAGGGTCCATTACGAATTTGAACTGCATGGAGTTTGGTTTCACCTGTCACTTGTCTGCACATCTGTGCGGAAGCTGGTGGCCTTGAGTCAACCCTGGCAGCGAAGGGCCTCCGCCATTGCCCATCTGGCAAAAGCTGGAGCCTGCGATGTCGAGGGCGACGGTGAGAGCATGGTCGGAAGCCACCTCCCCTTCTTGGAACAGGGCTAGAGCTTCAACCTTATTGTCAGGGAGGAAGTCGAGGATGGGCTCCAATTTATAACACAACCTCCGGTCATACCTGGGCAGGATGGCGCTGGCAGCCTTGATTGTTGACGCTGCCGTAGTAATGATGCACTTTCCTACTGCATCTAGCCTTTTCTGCTTCTGGTCTGGATGAACCATAGACTAAGACGAGGGGTTGGATGACCTCTTCCTAGCAGCGGCAGAGACCATAGAGTCTCCTAAGGGCCAAGTCTGGAGCAAGGTACTACTTCTCCAACAGGTCTCTTTTGGTAGGAATGGTATTAGGGGCCTTCATGACAGCCAAGCCATCCACCCACATGTCAACCAACACACCGAGATGATTGTCTTCTTGGAGGACTAAGATAGTTCAAAAAGGAAACGTTCCTTTTTATTTTCCTTTCGTACTAGGTCGAACAGCTTGGCAGCTTAAGATATCAGAGTGGAATGTACCGATCCCGTACGGTCAGAGAGGCCGTGGAGGGCATATAATCATCAAACTCATCCATGTGTGTACAGATTGTGACTGTGTCGGTGTTCTCTGAGCTGTGTCCTCTGCCACAGGTAACAGTGCCACCTGCAATGGCTGAGGGGCAACAGGGGCCTTATGATGCGGCGTCGGCTGCCAGTCTGTGTAAATTGGTCAAGATGTCCAAAGATATGTCCCTCGGTGTAGGGGTAGGTGCAGCAAGTGCAGGGGCCGGACCTGAGCCCCTTGGAGGGCTAAACAGCTGCGAAAGCCAGTAAACCAGTGACCCCTGACAAGGCATTGGGAGAATGAGGTCTGGTTCCCCTTGTCTTCCTTCCTGATCCGAGTAAAAATCTCAGGCAGAACCTTTTCAGAAATGGTATATATTGCTGGAAACCTCCTGGGGGATCCCAGGGGTGCCAGATGGAAGAGTGTCACCAACTTGATGGGCCTAGGCAGGAATTCCTAAACTGGGGGCATGCCTCTCACCAAACCAGAGCCCTTGGGGAAAGAGGCCACAATTGGAGCCTGCAGAGCAGGAATAGGCGCCGTTGGCTGCGGTCTAGGCAGCAAGGAAACCCTGGGCGTGGTAATCATTGGTGCTACAGCCGCCGAAGGAAGAGCAGTCTTCACAGACAGGGTGGCCATCTTGGTGGATGAAGTTGTTGATTAGGCTCAGGTCGACGACGGAGTCAATGGCGGTGGAGCCGGTGTCAGGTCCTTTGACTACTTGCCCTTGGACAAAGACCTGTGTTTGGTCGCTGCTGCCAGTGACTTTCTCGCAGAAGGAGGCAGCCCCTCTGGCGGTAGTAGGCTAACTGTCGATGGAGCCAGTGATTGCGACCAGTGTCTCTTTCCGAAATGGGTCCTGCAGCTGCGACGACCACTGACTAGGGAAGGGGGGTGGGGGGGGGGGCGGGGGGCAATGCAGCGTGTGAGGTTTCCTTCTTTTGGATCTTCACCATGGAAGCATCCTTAAAGGACCTCAACCTCTTCTTACTAGAGAGAGCACGCTCTTTGGTCCTGCCGCCCCTGCAAGAGGCAGGACTACGTTCAGAGGCCGCGTCAGAGGCCTTCCCTTCTTCGATTCACACCACCAACCTTCGACTACGGTTGTTCCGTGTCTTTGACTAAAATGACCGGCAAATTGGACATCCATCTGCATCGTGGTCGGTATGAAGAGAGTAAATGCACCTGAGGTGCCAATCCTGAAAGATATTCTTCAGCCTGCAGTTTCACAGGCCCTGAAAATACTTTTTATCGTAGCATCTGCCATAGTGTTTGGGCAAAGGCCTATGCCTGGGACTGTAGTACCACGAGCTGGAGATCCGACAATGGATTGAAGATCTCCTCAGGCAACGGGTCCCTGCCACCGGTAGTCTCAACGTGACTGTAGACTATGAAGAGATTAAGCATTTTCACAAAAATAGGTAAAGAAAGAGCTAAAAGCTAACAGATTGCAAGTAACGAAGCACAGGGACTCCCAACACGAGAAACTTGTGGTAAAAATCTGAAGATGGCCACCAGGGGTGGCAGTTAGGATGACTAGTATTGGCTGGGGCACTATGACCCAAAGTGAAACAGATAGGCTATAGAGGAGACAAGCGGTTTTTATCTTAAAGCTAAACTGCTTTAATTTTACTGAGGATTCCTAGCCTGACGACAAGGAATATTCATGAGCATGTGAATCCATGCAAGATCCCATACTGGAGAAATAACAAATAAAACTAGAAGTAGAAGGGGACAGATTATGGGTAATTCCAGCAAGGCGGTGTAGGCATTCGTGGATAGAAGAGATTTTAAAAATCTACTGAATTTCAAATAGTCAAGCCGCAGTTTCCAGCCGCTGTGTAAGAAATCCCACACGTCTGTGCCCGACACAGAGTTTTCTGTTCCCAAATTTCATTCTGGAGGAAGCTGCAAGACAAAGGTTGTTTGCTGCACTGGATCAGTGTTCTATCGGATAGCCTTGTGATTTTAAGTTCTCTTGGTATTACAAACTGTACTCCTACCAACAACCCTGTTGTGCTACTATTAGTACACTACTACGGATTGTACTAGTACTGCCAATGTTACTGTACCTACTACAAGTAATATTTGTAGCAGTGCTGGAGGGGTTGGACGAGGTTTGTGATGCAGGGGGAGTGGGTGTCTCCTGATGGGGCACTAGCTTTTGAACTGATTCAAGGTCAGTGGAGGCTGGTGAATACTTTCCGTGGAAGGGTGGTCATATTACTCTGAATCAGCATGACCAAGTGCAGTGATAAACTCTAAGTATTAGGGGTACATGAGGCGATGGGTGAGTTTTTATTCTTTCAAAATTTAGTGAAAATGTACTTTACAGAATCATTTTTGAGATCAAGGAGTTAAGAAGCCAAACAATGTGCAACCCATTCTGTAGGGAAACGTGATCTAATCGGTGCTGTTGTCACCAACAGTATAGAGGAGCATTTTAGAAAGTTCATATAATACCTGAGCTTACATATTCTCACAATGCCACTGTAAAGTAGGTCTGATCTTGCGCACACAATGTATGCCAGCATTACCACTGTGGAAGCTTTACATGATGCCATGCCTACTTTCATTGTCTGTTATTTTATTTTACTCGGTGGTAAGATCTCTTTGAAAGACGAGGTTTCTTCCTTTCACTTTGTATGTTACTCTTTCTTTGATCCTCCTACAACCATTCTCATGTCCTGGCTCTTATATGCGCTTCCTCCACCTATGACCTACCTTTCGCTCTTCTTTGCTTCTTTCTCACCCATGCCTAGGTCTCCTTCTCCCACTAACCTCCTCTTCCATCCTTATGTTAGCCTTCCCTTTGCACTGGCTATTTTTCCCCCGTTCTCTCACACTGTACCTCTATCTAGATTTCCTTTGGCCTAGCACCTTCATTCTACTGGTCTTTTACCCTAGCTTTACCTCATGGGTTCCCCTTTGCACTCTCTTCTTACTGCCCAAAGACTTGATGGAATCGTGGAATGATGCCTCATTCCCACCTGCTGCTTAACATATGACACTTAACCACACTGTGTTCTAATGAAAGTATGCCCTCAAATAAAGCACATGATACCAGACATGAATGCACTGTGCAGAATGAATTTCGTTGTTAAGATTTGTATAATGAGATCAGTGAAGTGAATGTATCTGAAACTATGTAACTTTCTAAATGTATAAAACATATTCTTAAACATCACAAACAAATGGACAAAAAAGAGAAGGCACATTGTTTATTTGTTTGAGAACTGCTCTCTTGAAGTGAAACCTGGAACTATGCAGCACAGCAGTGATGGCTAGTTGCCAGCTAATGCATAAGGTAAAAAGGTTTTTAGACTGCATTGTAGGATGCGAAAAAAGGTCAGGGGGAGGTGATAACTGAACTATGGAGTGGGTGCCATTAAAGAAAAAGTTACTTACCTATAACTCCTGCTTTCCAGCATTGGTATCTTTCATAGATATGCATGCGTTTTGAATATTCTTCGCTTTCAGGCAGGGCATCCTCAGTTATGGTAAAGCAGTTTGTGTTTACATTTTAAAACTGCTGCCACTTTACTGCTCCATCACAGTCATTTTGGGCCAGATCGACCTACAGCCAATTGACCGATCTCCCTTAGCTCCATCCTTGGAGACGATCTTCAGATTTTGGCAAGCGCACATAAATGTGGCATAATGCGCCAAGAAGAGTAATAAGTGGGGTAAGAAAAGTGTTAAGTGAATCTATGAAACATACCAATGCTAGAGAACAGGAGTTACAGGTAACCTTCTCCAGCATTGGATCTTTCATATATTCACATGCGGTTTGAATATATTACAAAGCAGTACACACAATGCCAATAATGGGGAGAGGTAAAGCTCACCTGAAGCAATCACTCACCTCAGAAAACGCTCCTCTCACCCAACCAGGTTGCTCAGCACTGCTTGGCTGACATGGAATCCCGGTCGACGCAGTAAAACTGTGTGAAGGTATAGGCAATACAGATTTGGGTGTGCAGTTGTACTGCGCAAACAGGCTTATTGTTCCAGTATTCAATACTCTAAAATTAGTTTGAGTCCCAAAACATAATCAAAAATAAATGTAGCCATCCAATATGTGTATGGTGGTTTATTCTTTTCACAGCCGACACGTGTTCGACCAATCGGTCGTCCTCAAGGCAAATAATTCAGGGGATGAATCCCTAGCAAGTTGTTCACAAAATTTTGATGATTCACTTGGTCAAGTGGTCAAGTTGTTAATTATGATGCCATATTCATTATCTATTATTCGAGACCATCGGCCGTTTGGGATACATCCGAGATATACATATCAGAAGGTATTGGGACCTCATTAACTTGGAATCCTTGACTCAGGCAGGCTAACGTGCAACATTATCATACCCAAAGGCTCTAAAGCCAAGAACCATGATGGTCTCGAATAATAGATAATGAATATTATTTGTCTATGCAACCACAGAGAAGGTGTACTAGGGGAAAGCGTAAACCTGGAGAGCCACCAGGTGCCCCTTGATGCAAGAATGAGCAAGAGTGGCCCGTACCAAAGACAAAAAGGTAGAGCAAGATGTCCTGAGCATGAACATGAAAGGGGGTGAGGCCACGAACAGAACAAGTGGCGGAACTCTTCTACTTGCTCTTGCAGCAGGAGGGAGTCCTGGCTTTGGCCAGAACTTCACGACAGTCCAGTTGCATAGGTATTGTTGCAAACTCTATGAAAGCAGGAGCCAGGCCATCAGATTGAGGGGTCGTGGTGTAGCATTGCTCCTTGGACAGAAGATTGACAAGCATTGGTAGCTTGATGGGAAGTGCAGACAAGAGGGTGAGGAGCTCAGAGAACCTGTATCGCCATTGCCAAGCTGTGGCCACCAAGATCAATTTGCACTCATGTCGTCTGAACGTGTTGATCACTCGAGGGACAAGAGGAATCGGAGGGAACGCATAAAGGGACATGCCTTCCCACAGGAACATAAAGGCGTTGCACCCCCTATGCACTATCCGTGATGGAATCTGGTGGCGAAAGTCCCGCATTTATTGTTCTCCGAGGTTGCGAACACCGACATTTGGCACTCATGGAAGGATTGCAATTCCCTAATGAGGGAATTGGCCACCGTGTTGTGTATCACTGTTAGATGGAACAGAATGAGCAAGAGGTTGTGGGTCAGAGCCCAAGTCTACAGGTCCTGAGCTTTTGTTGATAGAACAGAGGACCCGGTGTGGTCGTCTTGTTGATAAACACACAGACCACCCGGCTCTGCAGTTGCAGTAGAAAGGACTTCAGGGCCCAGCACACAGTTGCAGGACATTGATGTGCAAAATGTTCTCCTCCAGCAACTAGAGACACCTGCCATGGAAATGGCCAGTGCGGACTCCCCAGCCTTCCAGAAACCCATCCATTGTGACTGACCTGATAGTGTGGCAGACAAAATGATGCTCTCTTGGAGAGATTGGAGCGAAACATCCACCAGTGAAGAGTTTCCCAAAAGGTTTGCATTAACAGAATCTTGTCTTTCCATGCACTGGAGACCTGTTTCCATCGAGTGTATAGGAACTCCAAGGAAGGCCATATTCGAAGCCTGCAGTGCTGAATAAAGGGATGCAGGAGGACATCTCTAACAGGGACTTGAACATGCGGACCAACGCCTTTCATGATAGCAGTAGAGTGTTTGCTGGCATGATCTTCACTATGTCCTCCGGCGGGGAAACGTTTCAGGATTGAATGTCCAGTCGATCCCCTAAGAACAGAGCGTGTTGTAAGGGGGTCAAGCAGGATTTGATGCAGATCCCCAGCGACATCAAGCACTCTATTGAGCCAGTGGAAGAGTGTCTGCCCAAACCGGCCAATCGTCGAGGTACGGATAGACGTGTGCCCCTGAACGATGTAGACAAGCGCCCCCAGGAACCAGGCATTTCATCAATACATTTGGAGCGGAGGTCGGAGGGCAAGGGCTGTTGTCCTGCAACAGTGCATCGTAGGCACCTTCAGTGTCAGAGATGGATTGGGAAGTGAAAGTACGAGTCTTCAAGGTCTAAGGAAGACAGGAAATCCCCTTTGAGGCTCACCATCTTGATGGTTTGAGGCTGCAGGAACTTGTTGATGAGGCGCAGGTCGCGAATGGGTCTTAAACCCCCTGATTTTTTTCTTTATGAGAAAGTATCTTGAGTACACTCCTTGACAGTGCTGCTGGAGGGGGGTGCATTCGACCACCCCTTTGGAGAGGAGAGGCTGAACCTTTCGCAGGAGTAATGGCAAGTGCTTTTCAAACTTTGACAAGAGCGGGAAAGGGGCTGGGCGCTCGATTAATTCTAGAGTGTGGCCCTGCTGGTGACAACACCCATTGGTCCGTGGTGATGGAGCACCACTGCTCTATGAACTTGGAAACACCCTGCTACTGGGGTGTGAAATAGGGGTCAGGGCATTAGAGCCCAGTCAGGCCTGTTTGGAGGATTCACTGCTGGTGTGCGAGGAGCCGCGATGGTGCAGATTTCCTCTGTAGGCCCAAGACTTTCTCATGTAGATATCAAATGTGGGGAAGGTGCTGGAACAGTAGGACTGGCACCGGTAGGAAGGCCTGTAATCAAGCAACATCTTTGAAAAACGTACCTTTCTGGACTGAAAGGACTAGCGCCACTGCGGCAGCATTCCCAGTCAGTGGGTGCTTTATGTGTTCGCTTTGATGGCTTGAAGAGCATCATCCACCTTCTTGCCAAACAGTTCTTCGCCATCAAAGGAGATGTCCACTACTTTCGATTGTGTTCGATGTACCTTAGTGGCCTTGAGACAAACTTGATGGCGCGGTTTCCCTATCTACCGGAAGCCAGTGTCTGCAATATCTAGCATCACTGAAATTGGATGGCTAGGGCTTCCCCTTTGCAAACAAAGGCAAAAGCTACATCCTTCTTGTCGTCTGGAAGGAAATCCAATATTGGGCTTATCTTGAACCACAGCTCCTTGTCGTAGCGGAACAGTATATCCACAGCCTTGGCCTCCTTGATGGTAGTCATTTACTTTTTCTCGAATAGGTCCTTTTTTGGAGGGGCAGAAGAGGGATTTCTCATGGTCAAGAGACTGTCTTCCCAAATGTCCTTTAGGACACGTATGGCAACCACAGGCTTTGTCTGCTCCCATCACATGTAAAAGAAGCCTTCCTTCTTTTGCTCCTCTGAGACGAGACCTAACAACTTGGCAGCCATGTATCTAAGGGCATGGAAGGAGCCCATTTCATTAGGAGGAGAGTCTCGAAGAGGAGGGTCCTCTGGCTAGTCATCCCCTAGTACATCAATGTCAAACTCATCCGAGGTATTAGTGCGAGTAGAAACATCAACTTGGGAGACTGTTTATATAAGCATACGTGAGGGTGGCATGAAGTGGAAGAACAGGAGTGCGGGTGCTTGAAGGGCGTCCAGTGGGTGGCGGAGGAGAGGCTAATAGGCCAGCAGGAAGCTCCTGGCATGGAGGTGCAGACCGGGCAATTGTGTTACCAAAATTTGCAGCGTGGATTGGACATCGAAGGAAAGGTCCCAAGGCTCAGTTTGAATGGGAGCTGGCCTTGGAGAGTTCCCAGCAGGAACAGAAAGCACCATTGGGGCAACATATTGGTAGAGGCTCCAGCAGAAGTAGATGCAAGAAACTCCATGTTGGTGTCATCAGAAAAGACACCTCCCTGCGCAACATCTGCATCACTGGCAGATTGCATAATGTCCTCGGATGGAAGCATAGTAGGACCAGGATGGTTACACGGGGACCAGCGTAAAAAGTGGATGGGTACACGTAGGCCTTGATTCTGCTTCTGTGCTTTCACTACCACCAGCCAGAGAGCCACCCCGCAGAGCCGTATAAAAAGAGGCAAGCACCTTTTTCATGGATGGAGGAGGTCGTAGTGGTGACAGACACCGATGGAATCCGTTGCGCAGTAGATGCAGTCGTCGACAAAGTCATCATCGAAATTGGTGGAGCAGATTACTTGGTCTGTTTGTGGGTCGTCGACAAGGTCATAGACAAAGATGTTGATTGGCCAGAAAGAAGTGTGGATGAATGCTTCTTCGCGGAAGGTGGGTGTAGACCAGAAGATGACGCTGACTTGCGTTTTGCCGCTGAAGACGAAGATGCAATCTTCGTAGAAAAGATGGCCGACAATGGGGTCATGGGGGCGAGGACGTCAAAGCTGTTGTGGACAAGGTGGCAGCCCAAGCTTGGGTCGAATAACCAATTTTTGCTCTTTTCCTACGGGAAGAGTCCTTGTGGGACCTTAATCTCTTGGATGAAAAGGTGCATTCCAGGGGCCAGCTCTACCTGTGGTAAGCATTGCTATGGACAGAGGCCGTATCAGAGGATTCAGCACCATCATCTAGCCAAGTCACTAACCTCCAGTGACTGTCTCAAAGGGTCTTGTTGGAGAACTATTGGCAGATTGAAGTTCTCGTGGTTGGGGGAAAAAGACAGAGGCAGTCGTTGTGGAGATCCTCCACATAGACGTTCTTCAGCCGATAGGTAGCGCAGGCCTTGAAGAGGCATTTCTTCCTGGTGCCAGTCATTGCTTCAGAGACAGGTCCAAGGCATCAACGAGACAGCACAGTTGGTCCAGAGGAGCTGGGAAGCTGATAAAAAACCAATGGATGGAAGAAGTTCCTTGCGTTGTAAACAGTGAAAGAATAGCCGAATAAAATGCAGAAACAGTAGAAACACTATCAAAGAAATGCAGAGTTTTTGAGGGCTCCCAACACTGAACATAGGGTACAACATCTGAAGATGGCCTACGGGAGTGGAGCTAAGGGAGACCTTTCAATTGGATGTGGTGCAAAAAAGGACCCAAAACGACAGAACTAAAGTGACAGCAGTTTTAAAATTTAAACTGCTTTACTATTACTAAGGATTCCCAGCCGGACTGGGGGAATATTCAAATAGCATGTGAACCTATGAAAGATCCACCGCTGGAGTAGGGAATAACGGTTCCTTACAGAGCACAGGTTGAGAACATGAATATGGCAACACACCATTGCCTGTGAAGGAACATACATTGGGCACAACATACACAATTGTACCTTTTGTGCTGTTTTCTTTTAAGCCGGCTTGCATTCAATAGAATGTAAATGCAAGTGAGCTGTTGGAGAAAGCACACATAAGAGTTGTAAATGATCTATGTAAAATGAGCTCATGCAAACAAAAGACTAACATTATCCAAAGATAATCACCATCTTCAGCGAGTTATGGAATCTCCATTAACAGGCTATACACAAATTCGAGTGAATATTGCCACTCTTCTTTTGTACTTCTTAGATTCATGCAACTTCTGAGATCTCTAATCCGTTGTACATAAAAGATCATATCATTATCAATAATGTGTCCAAGCTATGTTATTTGATATCGTAATAGATCTCAAATAAACCTTAAAAGAAAATCATACCAGATATTATATGGAGATTACATTACACATTGAAGATGGCGATTCCGTATGGATAAGGTTATTCTTATTTAAACGTTACACATATTCTGATGCAGCTATATAACATTATAAACTTAAAGGAGGTTATTTTTTTGTTTTTAATAAACGATGAAGTTCATATTCTGTTTTCTTGAAAAAGGGTTGAGAATTTAGCAACAAAGGATGTGTAACCTGTAATAATTAAAGAGGACAAATCAAATTTTATTTTGATCATGTGTTACATATAAGTTGAAATACTTTAATTTTGTTGATCCCACGTCCGATAAATTGTATGTAAATTTGGATATTGTGGATGGGGTTGTTTAAAAACAGGACTTGGAACTGGTAATTTAAAAGACTATGAATTAAAAAATAAATGAATACAATTTTTCTCAAGATATACAGGTAACATTTTGGAAGAAATGGGCCTGCACATTTATGTAAATTTGTATGTGTGAACATTGTTTTTATAATTAAGTTACTTGAGATATATTCCCTAGTAGAGGGCAGCACTGATCACATATGATTAGGGTGTGACATACTTTATTTAAATATTGTTACAGGGACATAGGCTGGGATCCCATTAGTAAACTCCTATAGACATTTAGCACATTTTTAAGTGTGGTCCTGTAAAGACTGGAGGGGTTCCAGAATATTATTTCAGCACAGGTCCACATACATATTGTCACAGTGGCATTGCCCTGGATACAAAATTGAGATCCTTTTGCTGGGCAAGTCCTCTCTGAGCACCAAGTAAAACAAATTGCAACGATTTACCAATAGAGCAGACTGGGTTCTGGCAGTGCTGTGGGATCCAAAGAGATACATCAGTACAGGGTGAAAGGTAGGCCCTAATTACAGGGTATCTACAATTATACGGGTAACCCTAATCACGCTCACACCAAAGTAAATGCATCCCTCTAGGGAATCAAGGCCGAGAGTCTTATCTTGCAAGGATAACAAGTTTAATCATTACAGAAATGAGGATGGGGCAAAGAACTCTGCTCCCTGAACAGTGAAGTATGTCCCTTAACTCCTCCAAACTCGGCTTATATACTGTTAACTTGCTGTAGTGGCATCTCTGGATATGGCATGGCTCAATCCAAAACAGACCTGTTTCCATACAAGGGATACTCCAGTCTTCCTTCCTTCATGGTCGGATTTCCGTTTAGGGCTTAACATATTTCTAGCCTATGCAAGAATACACTGTAGCTCCTGTTTATCATCATTTTGCTATATTATGAACATTTATATTTAAACACATTTTCCCGTCATGCTCTCCATATTTCATTCATTTGACTATTATTTGGTCCTGTAATTTCCCTTGTTTTCCATAATTCTGCATGTCGTGCATTGAGCATGTTAAAATCCCCAATTAGCATACATGGGCTTTTGACAGACAGCAAACAGCTGCTCAGCCACTTTGTGTGCTCTGGCAGAGCTTAGCCTCAGTGACGCAACACTGCATGCTCTGCGATCCATTTTTAGCGCAGGTTACATTCCTTCCGGGAAGGGAGGGAGGCGGTATTTTTTTACTCCTACTGTGCGTTGAGATTTTAAAACTAAATTGAATAACATTTACAAATGTATTCAGCTAATAGTTATTTACACCTTATATTTAAATACTAATTATCTTCATTTTGTGCCCATCCATGTCCATGTGTGATTATATTTGCATGAAAAAGGCTTTCTCAGTGCTCTACTGCTTAGAAACAGTCAAAAGAAGTCTTGCCTAACTCTAAAGTGCTTGGGAACGAAGGAAGGCGCTAGCTCCTTCCCAACATTCCCACCTCTCCTTACTTCTACAGTAACTAACTCATCCCTACCTGACATATCTGCAACCCCAAAACTATTAGTTTGAGTTTCGCTGTTTATTGTTTGGAAAGGTGTTTTAGATCCCCCAATTGATACCATCATCTTTGGGACTATATTAACACAACATCGGAGACCCAATTGGTAGGTGCAGAAGAGGACCAAGAAGAATACGAGGACTCAAAGGCAAGCGATAGCCAATTCATGTTCTGAACGCCACCTTCTTTCATAATTTGAACATAGATTGTGCACCGCCTCGATGATGTGGGTTAGTGACCCATACTCTGGGGGTATAAAAGTGCAGCAGCTGCTTGTACCCAAGAGCCAAAAAAGATGAAAAAGTCTCTGCTGGGCTAAAAAGCTGATACTCGTCAAGTATTCCTCTAAAGAGTGTGGAAGAGTCTTTTGATATGTAGTTTGACCTCTTCTTTCTTCCCTGCAGTTGAAATCGTCCTTTTTCTGGCAGCATACCAAATTCGTATGTGATCTGCAAGTTTCTTTCTGCCTCTTTAGGTGCTGGAGTGGCTGTTAGCACCTTGACAGGCATTTCCTCTCCCTTCAGGTGTTCTTCCAGGATTAATAGTAGCACCGAGGGCTAGGGTGCAAAGTGCACGCTTGCCCCTCCATGAGGGTGGGAGGTGGAAGTAGGCTTGTTGGCTTGCAAACCCAGTAGTAATCCATTACTGCTACTCTACCTTTCGTCATATCATGGATCAAAAGAGTGTGGTTGCACTGTGTGTTTGCGCCAACAGGAACTGTTCCTTCATTGCTAAATTCATAGTCTATGGCTCAATGTATTCGCACTGGCTTCTCATTTATTGCAATCCATATCAGTCTTATGATGTATGGGACCATATTTACGCACCCATAGTCTCGGCTTGGGCTATTGCTTCTCTCCTGTACTCGATCAGTCCATCTGCTGGGCACATCCCTGTGGCGCCCTGCCATTTGTCGTTGCCATTTGAGTAACCTCCCAAGGAAAAATATGGTACTTGTAGACACTGGCAGTATTTCGTGTTGCCATTGCATAACGCTGGGTCTAGATCAATGCTCCTCAACTGCACGCTGTGTGCCTGGAATGTGCCCTTTATCCTTCATAGTGCAAGATGTACCAGGCATTGTGCCTCTGTAATTGGGACTGGATGTGGAACTTAAACCTTAGGAGCCCCTGATGCGTGCGGGTTAAGTGCACACACGTAACAACTTTCATTTATCACATTTATTCCTGCAGTGGGCATATCGGAGTACAAGCTATTCAAGATTTCTAAATTCTGGATGTCAGAAAATGGTATCAAAACCCATCCCCTTATATAAATCATACGTCATTAGTATTTCCCGTTTCATTTGTCTAAGAAAACTTGCTAGGGTGGCCGGCAAAAGGTGAGACATTTTCTGATTGTGCACGTTTCATAGATATATTCATTCTACCATTATTTTCCAACTGTCCACCCCCTTTATATGGCCAACCCATACAACAGACATACCTTCATCCACTCCAACAACCACGACCAGTGTCACAACCACGACCAGTGTCCTACAAAACAACATAATACTGCATAATTTCTAGAACAAATGACTTTTAGCTTAACCTTATCCCTACATAACAGATAGTTTTGCATTCATCGGTCAGGCATCCTTGCTTTTCCTGGAGAGGAGAAAAAAGGTTATCAAGAGACAGAGAGAGAGAGAGAGAGAGAGAGAGAGAGAGAGACAGAGAGAGAGAGAGAGAGAGACAGACCCTTTTTCCATCAGGATCGACCAGGTTCTTGACCTTCAAAAAATGTAAAAATCAAAACATGTAAAAAAGTTAAATAAAAAAACAATAAAAAAGAAAAGAAAGAAAAATAATTAGGCGTGTGCCACGGCATACTACCCTGGCATGGATCGTTTATCTTACTCTGTGGATTGAGCTTTACCTGTGTCAGGTGCTATTAGAATATCCGAGAGATGCGCCCAATATCGAACTCCTTCATACTGTCATGATCTCTGCTTCCAAAAGGTCAGGGTTTTCCCAACTCCCTTGGAAGCAGATCCATAACCCAGGTTCCGAGTGCCAACCAGTCCCAATTGGGACCTTTTGGACCCAGTCCTGGCGCCAGTGGCACCAGGCTCATAAATATGCCCAGTCCCAGCGCTGGAAGCGCCGGGCTCATAATGCTTGGGTGGACTTACCTTCAGCAGACCATGCTGCTTACTTGCCTGCCAGTTGAGCCTCTGATCCTCTTCTGTTTGGAACTACTTTTCCTGTTGGGTGGGGCTGGAGCCACTCCCTAGATTCAGAACACTGGAACTCTTCTGGAAGGCAGGAACTCTTTTCTTACCAGGAACTCTTTTCTTACTTAGGCGTGGCTGTGGAAGGAGACACCTAAGCACTACAGGAGGCTATTTAAACCACACCCGGTGGATGAATCTTGCTTTGTGTTATTCTGCAACCTCTGCAGCAGAACGCTCATCGTGTCTTCTGCATCCGGTCCTGGGCCTAAGGAAAAAGGCTTACCATCCTGAATCCAGTCTTCAGCAACACCTATAAAGACAAGAAAGAACAGGTTAGCATTCCGGCATCTGAAAGGCAAAGGCTTACCATCCTGAATCCAGTCTTCAGCAACACCTATAAAGACAAGAAAGAACAGGTTAGCATTCCGGCATCTGAAAGGCAAAGGCTTACCTACTCTTCGGCGCTGCATCCCGCATCTGAAAGACAAAACAAGGTGCGTTTAAAGACATTGGGGAACTTGAATACTCACGTGCCATGACTCCTTTCCACATCTAATCCAGTGGGTATTCCGGCACCCTGCAGCCGCTCCGAACTCGTACCTGCAAAATAAAAAGACAGTTAGAGCGCATAGTGAAGCAGGCAACAAGCGCTTACTTACGTGCTTCCAGGCGCTTCTATTCATCACACGGGCTCCATCTTCAACTCACTTCAGCCCGTCATCCGCCATCGCCGGAACCCTGCAAAACAAGAGACATCATTACTAAAGACTTTAAAGACATTTGAATGGCTCAAAACTTACCGTTCGTGCAGTAAACGACGGACAGCAGTCCTCTGAAGTCAAGAGGCCTGCGCTACCTATCCAGTGAAGAAACTGGTTACAGCACCCTGCCCCGAGGCAGATGGAGAGCTCGGCATTCACTTACCTAAGGTGAGAGCGTTAACCTTTGGGGGTCTACAGGAGAGGAGAAGAGGAAAGAGATAGGGACACCCCAATAACCCCAGTTCATTAACCCCATATTTTCTATCTGCAGACATCTTACTCTACACGTCAGGCATACAGTGCACAGAGGTCCAGCCCAAAGAGCCAACCGGGTGCTACACATCACCTTTGAAGATACGGTAGTCGCCCAGTCAAGACCGGCGCCTCTGCGAGAATCAGGTGAGCGTTACAGAACACAAAGCCTACCGCAAAACTCTCGCCCAGGCGCTATGGAAACCTCGGATACTGACCCCCTAGCCCGGTTACTTGGGGAACTAAGGGCAGAAGTGCATGCAGCTCGTCAGGAAACGAATGCTCTAAGAAGGGAACTAATTATTTCCAAGGAGAAAACAGACAATCTTGCTAGACAAGTGCTACAGTCACAAGCCGGACAGACCCCGTTACCCGCATCAGGGGCAAATCTTCCTTCAACATCCTCTATGAATCCAGTGCAGATCAACCTACCTGGGAATGTACCTCTGGCTCCGCCCGAACGATTTTCTGGTGACCCAAAGAGGTTTGCAGTATTTATCAATCAGTGCCCGTTGCACTTCTTATGCCGGCCAGCAGCCTTTCCAACTGATCAAGCAAAAGTAGCTTTTGTACTTTCGTACCTTAGTGGCAATGCGGCAGACTGGTCGATCCCTCTAGTTAATCAAGATGATCCGGTTCTCCATGATTTTCAAGTCTTTCAGCTTAGTATGGAAAAACTGTTCGCAAGACATTCACAGGGGCAGGCCTTGGACAATGAGCTTCTTTCATTGCGACAGGGTAATCAAGACCTTTTGGCTTATATTGCATCTTTCAATAGGCTAATAGTGGAAACTCAATGGCCTGAGGACAAAAGGATTACGCTGTTTTATAGAGGTCTACGTGGAGAGCTCAAAGACGTTTTAGCCCAAGTAGTGAATCCCCCACAAGACTGTTCGGATTATATAGACTTGGTCGTTCAAATAGATCACAGGCTGCAGAACAGGAAGGCCGATCGTTCCAAGTTTGATGCTCGAGTATTTTCCAAACCGCCAACTCCTTCCAAAGGAGTAGACTCCGGGGAACCCATGCAAATAGGGGGTCTGAAAGGTCCTCTAACACAAAGGGAGCGGGAAAGGAGGAAACAGTTGCAATTATGCCTATATTGCGGAAACTCAGGGCACTTTCTTCGAGACTGTCCGGTGAAACCTGCCAAGAAGGCAGTAGGAGCTGCAGTTACCAAAGTTACAAACTCTGAGCAGGGAAACGACCTCGCCCGACAAGAATAGAGGTCCTCTTGCCGAGCGTGAAAACCAGTTCCGTGACCTCGCATTTCGTGATACCTATGGTCCTCATTAGCCCTGATAATCAGGATCGATTACATGCAATTGAAGCTTACGTCGACAGCGGTGCCATCGGCAATTATGTGGATCATGAAATGGTTTTGAGGATGAATCTAACTCTTTGTCCCAAGGCTGTAAAGGACGTCATTACTACGGTGGATGGTACAGAGATAGCCTCCGGGCCAGTAACGCATACCACTCAAGAGGTGACGCTAGTAAGTCAAGATGGACACCATGAGAAGATCGTGTTCGATGTGATCAAGGCCCCTCAGTTTCAGATTATTCTAGGAATACCTTGGTTAGAGAAACACAATCCTCTGATCGATTGGCGAGCAAGAACGGTCGAGTTTCCAGAATGTGTCTCTACTTGTCACCCTCCACCTGGTGTTGCACTGGCCGCAATTTCTTCAGAGACTCCCCAGTTACCTCCCGAATACCTAGAATACCAAGATGTTTTCCGAAAGGATCAGGCTAACTCTCTACCTCCTCATAGGTCTTATGACTGTCAGATAGACCTGATACCTGGATCTACTCCTCCTTGTAGTAGAATTTATGCCCTCACCGAGCCTGAGAACCTTCACCTTCGACAATACCTGGATCAATACCTGGCAAATGGGTTTATTCGTCCTTCCAAGTCCCCTGCTTCTTCAGCTTTGTTCTTCGTTCCAAAAAAGGAAGGAGACCTTAGAACTTGTATCGATTATCGCTCCCTGAACCAGATCACCGTTAAGAATAGATATCCGTTACCTTTGATCCCTGAACTCCTGGACCAAGTCAGAAAAGCATGCATATATACAAAGCTGGATCTTAGAGGAGCTTACCAGTTGGTACGAGTAAAAGAGGGCGATGAATGGAAGACGGCCTTCCGCACCAAGTATGGGCTATTTGAATATCAGGTCATGCCCTTCGGACTTTGCAATGCCCCGGCCGCCTTTCAATATTTTATGAACGATGTCCTCAGAGAGCTCATAGATGTATGTGTTGTTGTTTACATTGACGACATCCTCGTTTATTCTTCATCGGAATCTGAACATCGGAAACACGTGAAAATGGTCCTCGAAAGATTGCGTCAACACAAACTTTTCGCTAAGTTGGAAAAATGTGTTTTCAACGTGACTGAAGTTGAATTCTTGGGATTCATATTATCACCTGGCGGAGTGCGTATGGATTCAAAGAAGGTCGATGCAGTTCTCAAATGGCCATCACCATCCTCCGTAAAAGGTGTGCAAAGCATGTTAGGCTTCGCTAACTTTTACCGCAGGTTTATCCCCGAATTCTCTCGAATAGTCCAGCCCATCACTGCCTTGTTAAAGAAAAACAAACGTTTTGAATGGTCTACCGAGGCGGAACAAGCTTTCCAGGATTTGAAGACTAAATTTATCTCTGCACCAATCTTAAAACACCCTCGCCCCGAACTCCCCTACATCGTGGAAACTGATGCTTCAAGCCTTGCCATGGGGGCAGTTCTATCACAAAAGGACCCGATAACCAATCAGTTGCATCCCGTGGCATTTTGGTCCCGCAAATTCTCGCCTCCTGAAATCAATTACACGATTACTGACAAGGAACTTCTGGCTATCAAGTCTGCCTTTAAGGCTTGGCGGCATTATCTGCTGGGGGCCCGACACACCGTTACTGTGATTACGGATCACCGAAACCTGCAATATTTGAAGACCGCAAAAGCCCAATCCTCTAGACAACTCCGTTGGGCATTATTCTTTGCCGAGTTTGACTTCATAATTACCTATCGACCTGGTACAAAGAACGGTAAAGCCGATGCCCTTTCTCGGATGGGAGTGGAAGAACACTTGGTCAACCCTAAACCTGTACCAATCATTCCCGAACAAAGAATTCTGGGTGTAATCGCCACAGAATCCATAGAGGAAGTTAAGGATAAAGCCAGGCAACTTGTAACTCCAGCAGACATACAGAATTGGCATCTGCAGGGAAAGGACTTTGCAGTAAAGGACAACTTATTGTATTTCCAAGAACGATTATACCTACCCAGCACAGATTTACAGAAAAAAGTAATCTCTTGTTATCACGACTCTTTAATGGAAGGTCATCCCGGTATAGCCAAGACCTCAGAAAAGATCAAGCGCTACTTCTGGTGGCCGTCTTGGAAAAAAGATATCAGAGACTTTATAATGTCCTGTGGAGTATGCGCCCAAAACAAGAGTCAAAAGGAAAGACCAGCAGGCCTCTTACGCCCGATTGACATCCCACCTCGCCCTTGGCATACGCTTTCTATGGACTTCATTACCGATCTACCTCCATGCTCCGGATACAATACGATTCTAGTAATCGTGGACTTATTCTCCAAGATGGCGCATTTCATTCCGCTCAAAGGCTTGCCAACAGCAGCAACTCTGGCCCGGGAATTTCTCGAAAACATCGTCCGACTGCACGGTTTTCCTTCGGTTCTAATTTCGGATCGAGGTAGTCAATTTATTTCTCATTTTTGGCGAAGTTGCTGTCGGTCGGCTCAAATTGATGTGAGACTATCGACCAGTCACCACCCTCAGACCGACGGACAAACCGAGAGGACCAATCAAACTCTGGAACAGTATTTACGCTGCATGCTGCAACAAACTGAAAAAACTTGGAAAGATATCCTTTGGATAGCCGAGTATGCCTACAATAACTCTGTCCATTCGGGAACTGGGAAAACCCCGTTTTTTCTTTTGTACGGCAGTCACCCTCGAACCTCGGAGTTGGATCCCCTCCAAGATCTTGAAACACCAGCAGTAGACTACCTGCATTCTACAATCACCCAAGCCTTTAAGGAAGCTGTTTCTCACCTTCAAAGGGCTAAAGAACAATACAAGAAAGGAGCAGATCAACATCGGAAGGAAGCCCCTCACTATCAAGTAGGGGATCAAGTCTGGTTATCCACCAAATATCTATCTCTAAAAGGGCCACGAACATTCAACCCAAGATACCTTGGTCCCTATTCCATCACTACCATAGTAAACCCAGTAGCGGTCAAATTGGACTTGCCCCCGCACATGAAGATACATCCGGTCTTCCACGTCTCTCTATTAAAACCCGTGCAACCTCAAACCCGACTAACCAAATCTCCAAAACCTATCCTAGTGGATGGAGAACTCGAGTTTGAAGTCAAAAGCATTCTGGACTCCAAGATCTCCAAATCTAAACTATTCTACCTAATTGACTGGAAAGGCTACGGCCCCCAAGAGAGATCCTGGGAACCTGCTGAATATGTCCACGCTCCTCGCCTAATCAAAAGATTTCACCGAACATTTCCTGACAAGCCAAAACCCCCGGAGAAGCCCGGTTTGGGAGGGGCCTTGAGGGGGGGTACTGTCATGATCTCTGCTTCCAAAAGGTCAGGGTTTTCCCAACTCCCTTGGAAGCAGATCCATAACCCAGGTTCCGAGTGCCAACCAGTCCCAATTGGGACCTTTTGGACCCAGTCCTGGCGCCAGTGGCACCAGGCTCATAAATATGCCCAGTCCCAGCGCTGGAAGCGCCGGGCTCATAATGCTTGGGTGGACTTACCTTCAGCAGACCATGCTGCTTACTTGCCTGCCAGTTGAGCCTCTGATCCTCTTCTGTTTGGAACTACTTTTCCTGTTGGGTGGGGCTGGAGCCACTCCCTAGATTCAGAACACTGGAACTCTTCTGGAAGGCAGGAACTCTTTTCTTACCAGGAACTCTTTTCTTACTTAGGCGTGGCTGTGGAAGGAGACACCTAAGCACTACAGGAGGCTATTTAAACCACACCCGGTGGATGAATCTTGCTTTGTGTTATTCTGCAACCTCTGCAGCAGAACGCTCATCGTGTCTTCTGCATCCGGTCCTGGGCCTAAGGAAAAAGGCTTACCATCCTGAATCCAGTCTTCAGCAACACCTATAAAGACAAGAAAGAACAGGTTAGCATTCCGGCATCTGAAAGGCAAAGGCTTACCTACTCTTCGGCGCTGCATCCCGCATCTGAAAGACAAAACAAGGTGCGTTTAAAGACATTGGGGAACTTTAATACTCACGTGCCATGACTCCTTTCCACATCTAATCCAGTGGGTATTCCGGCACCCTGCAGCCGCTCCGAACTCGTACCTGCAAAATAAAAAGACAGTTAGAGCGCATAGTGAAGCAGGCAACAAGCGCTTACTTACGTGCTTCCAGGCGCTTCTATTCATCACACGGGCTCCATCTTCAACTCACTTCAGCCCGTCATCCACCATCGCCGGAACCCTGCAAAACAAGAGACATCATTACTAAAGACTTTAAAGACATTTGAATGGCTCAAAACTTACCGTTCGTGCAGTAAACGACGGACAGCAGTCCTCTGAAGTCAAGAGGCCTGCGCTACCTATCCAGTGAAGAAACTGGTTACAGCACCCTGCCCCGAGGCAGATGGAGAGCTCGGCATTCACTTACCTAAGGTGAGAGCGTTAACCTTTGGGGGTCTACAGGAGAGGAGAAGAGGAAAGAGATAGGGACACCCCAATAACCCCAGTTCATTAACCCCATATTTTCTATCTGCAGACATCTTACTCTACACGTCAGGCATACAGTGCACAGAGGTCCAGCCCAAAGAGCCAACCGGGTGCTACACATCACCTTTGAAGATACGGTAGTCGCCCAGTCAAGACCGGCGCCTCTGCGAGAATCAGGTGAGCGTTACACATACGGACGGTGGGAGGAGTACATAACACCACCTCATATGGACCTTCAAACCTGGGGCTGATCAGTGCCCCAGGTAATAATGGTCCAGTTGTAATATGGGCAATGCTGTGTATGGAACAGTGTTCTCGCTTTCTACAGGGGTGGTCACTATTTCTCCCCCCTCTTAACCGTGCCCCACTACAGCCCCTGTGTGCCTCCATCCCATCCCCTGGTAAATATTTCATGACCCATTAACACATAGTATGTCTCCTTCCGTCAATGCATGAGCCGTTGATCAGAGTGGGAAAATAAATAAATAAAACTCCTGTGTATAATCTGGGGTTGCTAAAACAGGGGCCGTGCAAATAGCTTCTTTTAAGTCGTCAAATTGTCTAGTCCATTTCAATTTACTTTTAAGTCCTAGGATCCATGCACTACAATAATTACATAAGCCCAAAAACTGCTGCCACCCCAGCTGTTAATATTTTTCCCCCTTTGCAAAAAATGAGTTGTCCCAAGCATAGTACCTCCATTTGGGAGTATTGTAGCTTCTTTTTATCTGCCTTGTACCCTTTGTGAGCAAGCAATTGCAATAATGCAACAGAAACCCTTCTGCATCTTTGTTCTTTTTCACTGCATACCAGCAGATCATCCACATACTGGATGATGGTGCTAGGCACCTCACTTCAATATAATCTGTACTGGGGTCACATCTCTCAGTACCCGAACATCATGTGGGTTAACAGTCCCTAATTGTGCTGGCACATATTGCATGTCCTCGTCAAAAAATAAAACTGGGTCACCACTGCCATCAGGGGGCAGTGTACCTTCCTATACTGCACCATGATCTCACATGGGATGCAAATTTCCAAAATGATCTCCCCATTTTGCTCACTGTCCTCAAATACTCCTCATCAGTCATTTCCTTCAATTGTACTGTCGGGTCTATACATAATACTGTGTGCCACTCGCACCCGTGCTGGTCTGCTCCAATCAGGTCTACTTTTTGTCTGACACCACTAGTCCTTGCAAATCTAATGACAATATTGTCCCTGCCACCATCTCGGGCGGCACCAATGGGTCGGAAAATAAAATCTGTGGGCACTCGCCAACATTTTGTCGCAATTGGAGGCACTGCTTTTGCTAATACCTTGATCCCATAGAAAAATATATCTGGGACCACAGGAACCCCACGGACTACTGACTTCCTTGCCATTGCATTGATTATTACTATTGCTTGAGCTACACACATCCCTGGAATGGAACACACTACCCCTTGATCTGTGAATAATCTAGTTATATTTAGTTTACTGAGCAGATCCCTACCCAACAAGTTCACAGGGGAACTCTCAGACTATAACAAGTGGGCTCGTATAACCTTCCCTCCCAGTTTTAAATCCAGCTCCTCAGTGTATGGAACCGTAGAAATAACCCCAGAGAATCCTTGCATGTCAAGAGTTTTACCTGATAATGGAAAGTTGCCCTCCATAATGTATGATTTAGTTGCACTTGGATCTACCATAAATATAAATTGCTTGTTTCCCATTTCCGCCTCCACCAAGGGCTCCTCTTCAGGGTGTGTGGTTGTCAATAGGATTGGACACGCGAGTGCTCTCTGTGGGCTGTCCTAATCAGAATATGTATTTGTGCCAGAGAATGAAAAAGGGCGCCCCGCCATTGCAACTCCTTGAAATGGGGTGCCTGTTCCCCCTGCCATCCTGTTAAACTGTGTTCCCTCACCCTGCTGTAGTTGTTCCCCCTGTTGCCCCCCTCACCCAAATTGCTGTTGTCCCTTTCCTTGAGGCCCTTGGAATCCCTGCCCTGGAAGTGATGGCCCGTAATTAAATCCCATCCCTGGCCAGTTCCTGCACTCCCTTGCGAAATGCCCCCAGTTCCCGCAATACTAGCACTGTGATGTTCCCAATCCTCCTCCATGGGGCCCTATCCCCCAAAGCCTCCTGCTCTTGCTACTCGAAATCCTCCTCTTCCCCTTGGTACTCCTTCATACTGCCACTGTACTGTACTATGTAATTTGTAAGTCGATTTACCTGTAACCCACTGTTGACTAGCACGTCTTTCCTTTGTAATCTATATGTATGCTTTTGTAACTCTGTCTTAAGCTCTAGCGCCCAGTTACCCCAGGGTTAGGCGTGCTTTATAAATAAACTAAACTAAATTGTGGGTTTGGGTACTGTACCCGCCCCATTCTCCCTGTCCTCCTTCGCCCCATAGTGCTGCAATTTCGGCATTCACAGTTTGTTGAGTTTCTCCTGTCCTTTCCCCCTAAGCCGGTGCCGTCACCGGTGCTTGGACAACAACCTTATTTAGTTTCTTTTCCACTAGTTTAACTTATCCGTTTGCCGCTTCTGGGCTGTCTCCCTGTCCCGATCCTTGATTCTCTTACAATGGTGGACTATTATACTTTGTATCTCTGCCCACCCTTTGGCTTCATTTCCCACAATTTTATCTAGTGCCTTCTGGGCCTCTTTTGGTAACCCCCTCTTTACGATAAAATAGACAAATGGTACGGTCTCAACTCTCCACATTTCTTGTAACTTAAGAATAAACCTAACTGGGTCCTCATCATCACCCATTGTGCACTGCATTAAAGAATGTAAGTCAGGGTTATCTGGGTACATCCTTCATAGGGCATCCCTTGCCCTTACCCCATTAAAGGCTGCTCCATCATGTTCATTCTCTGCAAGACTTATCCCAGAATAACCATCCCTTGCCCATATGTCCCTAGCCAGGTCCTCAACTATAGGGACCAGTAACCTCTTGAAGTTTCCTAGTGCTAAGGCTACACTTCTGTTTGTTTTTCAAATTCATAGATCCATTTACTACCTCTGGCTATAAGCTGGGGGAGAGCTTTAATCAAATTATTTTGTCCATTTGAGGCCATGGCACATACTGTGTTATCCCTACTCCTTTATGTATAAGGGGCATCTGCATATCTATTTTGTTTTCTACCCCTTTTGTCTTCTGATGTTGTACTAGCACAATTAAATCTGTTTATTTCTTGGTCTGTCCCTCCTCACTGCCTCTTGTGGCAGGGACGGGTTTATCGCCACTTCTTCTCCTTGAATTCTTTCTTGCCCTGCCTATTCATTATTTCTACCACCTTCATCTTCCCATTAATTTTCCCTTGCTTGTTCTACTTGTTGTTCCCGGACCATCCATACCCTATGCCCATCTTTTTTAACACAAACATTTCTTATTGCTCCGGGGAAAAAATCTTCTGACTTCCAATCCCCTATTTTCTGCAATGGTACCCTTATTTCTGGTGATACTTCTTCAAGTTCTTGTAACCTGACTAACCTTTCCTGCGATGCTCTTAACTCATTTTCTATATCTGCTTGTGGGCCCTCTGGGTACACTGATGATTAGGGTGTTGCAGTGCTCGTTGATATGTTATATGGAGGTGGCGGTGCAAAAGCTCTTGCACCCCCTACCCCTAGTTGCTAATCCTGTTGTAGACACCCTCTCTACCACGGGAGGCTTATAGACTGGGTTTGTATACCCTACTGCAGGTTTAGGCGTTACAGGGTATATTCCCTTACATTGGATCTCTTTTTCACCTTCCTGATCTTCCATATCCTTGAATAATTGCCAGAGATCTAAATCTCTCTTCTTTTTTGGCACTTATTTCCATTATATTCTGCTGCTAAAAAGACTTTTTCTAGCATGTTTTTGTTCTGGGAGCCCTGCTCTGGCCAGGAGCAGGACACCCCCCCCTTCCTTTGTTTCTACTATCCATTGTTTATTTATTCGGTCGCAATATAGTGGCAGAACCCTGTGCATGTGTTTTATTGAAGTTTCTTCCTCCATAATGTTGTGCGCGTCCCTAATGCTTCACTTGGACCCTACTGCTATGCTACACAGCTTATTACACAAAAATACAGATCAACCCATTTCCCCCATTCTCCTTATACTTTTTCCACTTTGATCACACACACTTTCCTTTTTTTACCACAAAAGACAGCAAGAGAAAACATACAAAAAAGTGACTACAATCCAGGCCCATTCCTTATACCGAGCCACTACTGTTTTTCCTTATTTATTTATTTATTTGATTTTAATTGTACAAGACCATTTTTTACAAAAAGAACAATCCAGCATCCCTCTAGGGGCCTGTAAAAAAAATATTGTAATTCTCAAATTGATCCGTTGCAGCAGGGGTAAGTTCATTCAGGAGGACTCAATTAAGTACTGGGGAGTACCATTATATCCTTTGTAATGCCACCTTCCCAGCATTTTTTAATATGCTGACAATCCCATTGATTTTATCGGCATAAAAGAATAATGTTTGGTACTACCTTCTCAACCTGTTATGGCTGAGGATCCCTTACTTCCCAGTCCTTATAAGCTGGGTCTCCCTTTCCTCACAGTCTTTATACGCAGAGGTTCCCTTTTCCCATTAGTCCTTATAAGCTGGGGCTCCCTTTCCTCTCATTCTTTATACGCAGAGGTTCCCTTTTCCCATTAGTCCTTATAAGCTGGGGCTCCCTTTCCTCTCATTCTTTATACGCAGAGGTTCCCTTTTCCCATTAGTCCTTATAAGCTGGGGCTCCCTTTCCTCTCAGTCTTTATACGCAGAGGTTCCCTTTTCCCATTATAAAAAGCAGAAAAACAGAAACACGCGACAATTTCAATACATAACCCACCTCCTATCCAATCTACCCCTTAACACATCACCTGAAATCCTATTCAATCTATTCCTTAACACATCATCAAAATTCCTATTCCATAATACATCCCCAAAAGTCCTATTCCATAATACATCACCAAAAAGTCCTATTCCATCTATTCCATTGACCTCGTACATCATCAACATACTATCATACATTCATACATACATGTTCCCATGCAAGAGTATACTCACATGCGCGTTGTTCACTCGATGTTTCTCCGTTACGAAGCTGGAGCCACATCCTGCTTCAGTGAGCGGAGAGGATTTCTTTTAAAAACTGCTCAGGAGACACATGTTTTTTGATTTAGGGGACCGATCACTATAGATGGCCGTGGCTCTTTTCCTAGTGACTGGCCAAGGGCTCCGCAAAGTACGGGGGCGAAACTGAGATTGCGTCGGGGGTCACCACTGAAAGGTAGCCCAATTTACAGGGGTATCCCCAATTATACAGGTACCCCTAATCATGCTCACACCAGAATAAATGCACCCCTCTAGGGAAGCAAGGCCAAGAGTATTATCTTGCAAGGATAACAAGTTTAATCATTACAGAAATGAAGATGGGGCAAATAACTCTGCTCCCTGAATGGTGTATTCTGTCCCTTAACCGTTCCAAGTTCCTCCAGACTGGTGCCAGGCAGGAGGCTTATATACTGTTAACCTGCTGTAGTGGCATCTCTGGATATGGGCATGGCTCAATCCAAAACAGACCCGTTTCCATACAAGGGATACGCCAGTCTTCCTTCCTTCATGGTCGGATTTCCGTTTAGGATATACTACTTAACATATTGCTAGCCTATCGAAGAATACACTATAGCTCCTGCTTATCATTTTGCTATATTGTGAACATTTATATAAAAACACATTTTCCTGTCATGCTCTCCATATTTCATTCATTTGACTAATATTTTTATCTGGTCCTGCAATTTCCCTTAAACCTTGTTTTCCATAATTCTGCAGGTCATGCGTTTAACATGTTAAAATCCTCATTTAGCATACATGGGCTTTTGACAGACAGCAAACAGCTGCTCAGCCACTTTATGTGCTCTGCCAGAGCTTAGCCTCAGTGACGCAACATTGCATGATCTGCGATCCATTTTTAGCGCAGGCCACATTCCTTCCGGGAAGGGAGGGGGGGATTATTTTTGATTCCTACCATGTGTGGGTGCGGTTTCTCGCCGTCGCCAAAACCAGTACAAAAGGGACCCTATAAAAACTCAAACAGAAAAGAGTTGAGTAAACATTGCTTTATTAACACACAAGCATTCGCGAATGGGCCACAAGTTCAACCGTCTCGCAAAGCAAGTCGTCAAAGTGCCGCCCTTTGCCCTGCACATCGTGGTCCTTTTATACCCATCTGTTTTACATTGTCATACATTGCTGCACATAGATTATGTCCACCACAAGGCGGTTCCTCCCAGTCATGACTTTGCATCAACGGTCAACAGTTCAACATCTGCTATTGTGGTTTCCTGTTATCTGTTATTCGCTCTCTCTCGTGCCCTTCTGTGTCCTTATCTCTGTGCACGAGGCTGTGCTTACTCATTCCTTCCCCACCCGTAATCTGCAGATAGTTTTAGCAGGCTCAACATGCTTCGACATACAGTGACCAAACACAATTCTTCTGTTAAAAACAAGTTCTTGCCAGGTCAGCAGGTCTTAAATGTCGCTGTATAAAGAGAAGGCCTCTTCTTTTAACAAAGGGTACATTCTTTTAACACATATGGTGATTAGTACAAACTCCAAGTGTGAGCACAACATTACATATTTATGCGTACCTTCACATGCTTTGATATTTTAAAACTAAATCGAACAACATTTACAAATGTATTCAGCGCTCTTTTGGGCCCATCTAGGAGACTTCCAGGACTCAGACGACAGTGCGCTCATTCTCTCCTAAAATGGGCATGGAAAATAAATCAGCCGTCTGTTGTACACTGAGGATTTAATTCTTCTAGACTACACGGCCATTGGTCTACAGCACCAAATGAAGAGTCTGCAACAATACATTGCAAAAAATAACCTAGAGATCAACGAGAAAAAAACTAAAATGATGACCATAGAAAACGCAAACACGAAGAAAGAAAACAAAATTCAGCTTTGTCTTGGTGACTGCATAATAGAAAAGGTAAGAGACTTAAAGTACCTGGGAGTGACAATGGACAGCTCAAGGAACGAAAAAGCAATGCAGTGTGTTCTCTACGACAAAGTAAAAAAACACGCTTCGCAGGGTAAAGACATGGACATCAAATTTGGCAACTATTGCACAATTCTTGTTTGCGACTGTTATAAAAAAGAAAGTGGTACCATCATTAATTTATGACACTGATGCAATGCCTAACCTTCCTTCAGATCTATGGCCAAAACTAGAAGCTCTGTTTTGGAGATCCGTATTAGGCCGTCCTAAATCGACCCCAGTAGCGTCTATCAGACGGGGACTCTGCCTTCTATCTTTATAGGGCACGATAAACTGCAATACCTGGATGTTATATAGGAAATGCCGGATGTTGAACACCCCTTTTGTTTACGATCTGGTAAACCAAGAACTATCAGCTTCCACCAATAAAATGCTCACCAAATGGAGCAAAGATAACGTTGTCCTGCTACATTCTGTTGAGAGTGGTGAAGAGGAACTCTTAACAATCCAGTAAAAGTCCTAAAGAAGATCAGAGCACTTGATTAGCTGAGGACCCTTGAAACAGCCGACAAAAACAAACTGACGACCCATCTGCCGTCTAATGCAAAAAAATTAGATGAACTACAAAGTTATATCAAATTATTTCCGAGTAGAGTGGCGAGAAACTTCCTAATGAGCATACGACTAAATCTGTTAGGAACAAACAAAATTCTCACACTCAGAGGTCTCTCAACGTCAAATATTTGTCGGTTTTGTGAATCGACCATGTACAAAGTAACGATTTGCCACCTTCTTCTCCCATGCTCAGGGACTCGTTAGATAAGGGTCCAATATCTACACAATACTTTATCCAACTTTTCACTCATGGATGAAGAAACATGCTGGCTGAAATTGATGGGTGGCGACAGAACTTCATGGCTACTAGCTGCAGCAAACATTTTGCAACACGTTGTGAAACACCTGTCCTCCTCTGCACCAGGAAGACCATAGTGTGACCCTTCAAGAGACTTAGCTAGAAAAAGTAGGTTTTCCTTTTTAGTGAAACATTGAAGTTGAAACTCTGGTCAAATTAACTTGATGAAATTACAGCATGATCATTTTATTTGTAAAAATCGTATTGATTAAAACAAATACAAAACATTTTAAAAAAATGTATTCAGTTAATAGCTATGTACACCTTATATTTAAATACTATCTATCTTTATTTGGTGCCCACCCATGTCTGTGTGTGATTATATTTGCATGAAAAAGGCTTCTCAGTGCTCTAGTACTTAGAAAGAGTCAAAAGAGTCTTCCCTACTTCTAAAGTGCTTGGTAACGAAGGAAGGCGCTAGCTCCTTCCCAACAGGGGTCCAACCTTCCTACCCCTCCCTGGCTCTGCTAGTGACTTCTACTGCTGCTATGGGCCCCACTACAAGTACACCAAGAACTATTACTGGTATTATTTAAACTGGCATGAATATTGCTGGTTTAGATTTTATTTTCCAGTTTATTCTACAAAATGATATTTGCGGCTACATCTTGTGAAAACTTTATTATTAAATGTATTAAATAATGGTCAGGCTTTCACAGAGAGCCATACAACTATACACAAATGCAAACATTCAATATTACTTCCTTCCACATCATTCTGCATGTAATTAAAAACAATAAAATAACTTCCAAAACATTATATTAACTGGATGATTGCATAATAGCAATTACCCATTGTTTACAATACATATTTTATAGCCAACATCTGGTTATAATAAAAATGTTTTACAAATATAAATCAGGCCAAATACCTATAAAATGAATAACATCTGGAATTGTAAACAACTATTTCACAAAGTACAAATAAGTTCTCGTAGGTATCGTATTCTGTGCTCCTTCTACAATTTTAGGTGGTAAGTGCACAAGTTTAAAAAAAATATCCAGGAACACCCCTTTCCCTTAGGTATCTTTGTGCCCTAGGTGATTTTTTGAAGCCTTTTATAAATTATGGTGAAATATGCAATACTTCTGATTTGCTGCATAACCTAAAATACCTCTTTTTGTATTAAACATTTAGCGTTACTCTTTGATCAAACCTCAAGTTCCGACTCTTAATATATCCAAATTCATCAGAGCTATATTCTAGGATTTTATCAGAGAATAATATTCTCTTACATAGCCATAAGGTCTTTAATGATGTATAGGACTCAATTTTCCCATTTGAATTAAATACCAATTTCTTACCAGCCATCCTCACCTGCAGCCTTATTGCTCGAATTGCAGTGGAATTTCATAAGTGAAGACATTTTTCCAAGCATTGCCTTAAATATGTTTGAGTTTTTTATTTACACTTGTTCCAAGACATAATGTTTCATATAGAATAGCGTTGGCAGGCACTTTTGGTGAAACAATTGATCAGCCACCATAATGTTGATAAAACCTGTTTAAAGCCACACAGTTTACATTTGCTTTTAAATGAATGACTTTCACATGAACTTTCCAAGTCAATATACTAACTAATAAAGCTCAAACCGAAAGAACTATAGCTTTTCAGGATTTCTAAAGACCCTTTGCTTAATTCCCAATAAAAGTGTACTTTTTCCTAGCACTAGCAGTAAAAATCATCTTTACTCTGGAGTTATTATTAATTATTTACGGAAAACTATTTTCCTAGGGGGGCGATTGAAAATTGTAATCCATTACGATACAATCATCTGCATATGATAACTAATGGCATGTTTGTTAACTTTAGTGGAAGTGCTCTGTTCCATGAAATATAATTGTGTAAATCACAAATCTATAGGGAGAATAATAAAGGGGTCAAGATAAAAACCCATATTAGCCCATTCATTGTAGTATGAATCTGTTGCTTTAATTGTCCCTCCTATCCCAACTACAATTCTACTAAAATTCTTAAAATAATTGGTCAGAATAACTCAAGCTGCAAATGTAGACCATAAAATCGTGCCGCTACTAAATCAAATGCATTGAGAAAAAAACAGTACTTGTGCATTATACACGTCAGCCTTTGCGCTTTAAATATTCTACTAGCAAATAGTAGATTGCCCCCTTGCAAAAATCTGTTTGTACAATCTGCAATAATCACTGTTGATTACTCCATTCCTGTAAAGTGTGTAGTCTATGTCTAGCAAAACGTTATCCTGAGGCATCCAATATGGTAATCGACCTATAATTACAAGGACCAGGTTGATAATCCTTTTTTGTGATCAGGGATAAGAATACTAGCTATCTAGGATTTAGGAAGTGTGTTCTCTTTTAACACTGTAGCCCATACCTCAATTTTCATTTTTATTTGTAGCCCATACCTCAATTTTTATTTGGTGCATTGTGACAATTCACCTGGTATCGTCACTTCTTCCATAGGGGGAGCCCTTTCCCATGATGCTAGGGAGTTTTGGCCACTACCCAATAGTCTTTTTAGAGGTGGTTTAATGCAGGAGAACCTCATTGGGAGGGACTCCCCCCTCTGGGGAATCAGGGCGATCACCTAGGGTACAGCGCAATGGCCAACATCAAACCCCAACCTTCCTCAACCCAGCTCCCTCTATTCCAAACCATTTCCTTGAGAGTAGTCCCATGTATTTCTGTAGTGTCGGAGAAACACCCAAAACAAAGTAGCAGGACAAGGAAGAGCACAGAAGACATGAAGATCACAGACTGTGTTAGTACTGTATGAGGTGGCCCAGAGGATGCATGAAGATCAACCTATCAAGAACTAAGGACTTTGACAATCTGCCAGTGCAGGACTGGCAACAAAGTATGAGAGAAGGATTGAAGATTTGGTCAAGCCCAGCAGGGAGAGGCAGTAGGTGTGGAAACCATCCAGAGCAGGAGTATGCCGGCTATTCGCTGAGGGAGTTCTCAGCGGGCCCAGCTGGAGCGGGCCCAAACACGAAGCAGGAAGAGAGCCGAGCAGTCCAGTAGAGCCCGGAACCACTGTGCTCCAGAAGCAGAGGAGAGAAGCCAAAAGAGCTGGAGAGACGTACCCTAGTCCCAGGAAGCCCCAGTGACGTACTGGAGTCCAAAGAAGGTGACAGGAGGTACCAGAGACCCAGAGGGGAGGACGGGTGTGGAAGCGGCTTTCCACCTGCCCAATCAAACTATTGGGAAGGGTGGACCGAGCATTCGAGGAGAACTTTGTTGTCGCAGTGACAGCAACAGTGAATTGAGCATCTGAGGAGAGAACTTCCTCGTCACATTGGCAGCAACAAGCCCACTGACCACCAGAGAAGGATCTGGGACCCCAACTTAAGTGTACTAAGCGTCTGAGGAAAGCATCCTCATTGCAGTGGCAGGGAAAAGTCAGCAGAGGCCCTGAGAAGAAGTTGGGACTTTGCTAATTCCACGAGAAGGGGGGGCGGAAGAAATATCAAGTTGAGGGATACGGAAAAGTACTCTGAAACACCAGAAGAATAGAGTCATTTTCCTGGTGAAGAGACTGAGCGGCCTTTTGATACACTCAAGAGACGTCAGGGGAAAGGAGTAATTCCACCTGGTTTTGTTGTGAACTATATTAATTTTGAAAGTTGACTTGCGCAAAGGTTTGTTGAAACCACAAGCCAGGGCACGGGAGTCATTCCCCCTACCTCTCCTTTTGCCAAAGAACATTTCTGTGAATACCAGCCAAACCCCAGGAGAAGGGAGTCATTCTCCTGGAGAATGCATTTTCTGTTGGCTTATTCCTTAGTTGTAGTGTAAGGGGTAGAAGTAGGTTGTGACACAGGACAGTGGAGTTTGATTTTGACGGATATTCTCACAGATCCTTCAGTATTAGTTTGAGGCAGGGAAACCCTCTTACAAGCAACCAAAATGCCACCCTGGTGTTAGCATACTTTCTTTGACACCCTTAGACGTGTCACAAGGTTGTCAATAACTCGCGTGACTGTATTGATACATTTTCAGTTTCTGTTAAGATCAAATGTACGAAGGCAATTGGGGCTCAAGGTCTATGGGTGATTACAGTATGCTTGCCGTCAAGTTTGAATGGGGCTCCAACCTTCCGAACCAAGATGCCATACTCCCAAAATGTCTTACGACTATTGGTTCACTATAGACAGGGTTCCCCTGCTATCTAAGCTTGCCCTATTTTATGGAGGTCTATAGGCCAGACCCTTATCTGTATGACCTAGGGACTTTCAAGGTGACCTGAAAAGTGGTAGTATGATGGTATCACTGTATCCTTCCTTGCCGTTAATGGACTTGTACCTATTACTCTCACTTCGCCTCCACACCTCCCCTCTACTTGTTGTCTGGGCCTTACTCCTTTTCTTCGACTCTCCCTTTTCCTAGGTCTCCTCTCCTCCTGCCTGATCTTACTCAATATCTCATTTGTATCTCTACTCTCCTCTTTCCTCCTGATCTCCCCCCCTCAATGCTACTGATCTTTCCCCTTCCTCTCACATTTTACCTTCACTCACACACACACACATATATATATATACACAACAAAATGGGTACCAATCTCTCAATCCCAACAATTTACCATCACTCTCTCCGGGCACACAGTACACTCCCACAACTTCGCCTTCACCTGCTGCACACTCCTCTCTGACCTGCACCTCTTCCAACGGAATTACACCATTACGGCGCCCCCATCACTGCGACCTCCGAAAGTCGACTTTCTTTTTATTATATAATGCAAATGGAGGTCGGGGGGCTGCCCCCATATATATGTGGTGTAATGGGGGGTGAAATAAAAAAGTTGGCAATTTCAGGGTCGCAGTGATGGGGGTTGCAGTAATCATATAGATCCCTTCCAAACTCACCTGAACATCTTTCTCTGAAGAGTGACTCTTTTGGGCTTTTGTAGTCTTCCTTTTTCCAGTCTATCAAGTTCTTCAAGTTCCAATTGGGTACTTGGGACAGCTGTCTCCCTGAGCTAATCTCTGCATTGTCTAACCCAAACTCCTATGTTCTCCCCTTGTGGGCTGGGATCCATTCTGGGAGCATTAATAAGGACTCAGGAGACATTCATGCACTTTTTAGCCCCAATGTTCTTGCAACCTACCGCGCTGTCACTAGCGTTGTTTGCTTTTTGTTCCCCACCCGTGTCAAGCAAGACACTGTGCATATGAATCTTTGGGAGTGATCCCTGGGCTGGCCTCCCCTTCTGTGCTGCTCCCTGCTGGATTCAGCTCTGCCACTGCCGCTCCACTGCTACTCTGTATTGAGTCTTCGCTGTTGGTCCTGGCTTGTTGCTTCCTGGGTTCCACTAGCCATCCCAGTGGTATGGGAAGGGTAGTGCATGCTGGCAGCAGTAGTCTCTAGGTTTTGCTGTGGTAGAACAGGTCGCTCAGAACGCCATCACTCTATCGATCCACCTGAAAGAGACTTTGTCAGGGCATAGGCCGATAGGCACTGGGACAGGACTCCATGCATATCAGAGAGCCTGGAACAAGGGTACCTCTCAGCTTCCCTATACCAGCTCTGGGGTAACCCTGGCTTTGCCCTGGTGGGCCGTATAGCTAAGTTTGAGAGGGGTCCTTGGGCCCCCTGACAGAGACATATCCATGAACCTGCCAAATATGTTGGTATCACCACTGAGCTCTGTGTCCTAGATAGGTTAATTTCATATCAAGTGCCATACTTCTTGCCTAGATGGTAGTGGCAGACAAACAATCCTTACATTCAATTAGGCCATTATATCCCCAAATTGAATCAATGTCACCACATGTATATACATTTGATATGTAGGTATGCCACATACCGCTGGGACAGGATTACCCGCCAAACCTTTTGACACCCCTGTTGCTTCAGATATAGATTTCCAAAATGAGTTACTATGCTTTCTTTCTATGGCATGAATAACTTAAGCAAACTTTATTTTTCAATTTGTTTTTATCACCTGCTTAGATTTAATATTTTCCTTAAGAACTTTCTCCCGTTGTTATTAAATGCCAATTGCATGACTTTATTTAGCGCTTTCCTTTTTTCAACTATACTTTTATACAAATGTAAAAATAAATTAAACAAATATGGTTAAAAATCAGTTTTTTACTGAATGGTCTTTTTAATTTTGGAACACGAACATTTAAATTATCCGAGAATTAATCAAACATTTGTATTCTAGCATCCATATGTCTGAATTTAATAAGTCAGCCAAGCAATTAACCAAAAACAAAAGCATCCTCGGAATTCATGACATTCTGATACCCTTGTATATCTCGTGGACTGTTTTTCTGTTAAAATGAGAGGTTTCGAACTATTGACGGAGACTGATCCTCGTAACAAGAGGATGAAGATCACTATCACCAATAGAGATATGTATTGAGAAATGCTTAAAGAGCAACATTCAACAGATCATCCAGTAGTCAATAACTGTATATAAGTTAAATGTTATTAAAGGAGGAAATGCAGGTACACCGACAATTGTTTTACTGTTCAAACAGCGGACATTCATTCAATGCATCCTTTGCAATAATATATTTCCCTTTACTTTACCTGTACTCTTTGCCACTGAAAGATCTCGGTCATCGCCCGATAGTCATCTAACTCAAGAAATTTCCCTTACATATTTAACCTCAGAAGGAATTCATGCATTAGAAATCACTTCCATTGTGATTATATCTTATTTTATATGTCCTACCCTTCCTCTATTCAGTGGCTGCCTGTCCTTTTCATCAACTAATATAACCCGAAGAGTAAAGGATCGTGGTTTTCACAAATGGTTATTTCCAACAGATTTACAATGTTGTTTCTTATGAAGCGGCAGCATTTGTCCATTTAGGGGAGCTGATCATGATTCGACAGGCAAGGGATGTGTGCTTCAGTCGGAAGGGTCTTGAGTACAGAGGCTGTTGAGTATAGTATCATCAGAACCGACAGAACTACCAAGAGAGGAGGTGGGGTAGCTTTCATTGCCAAATACACTTTGACCATTAGAGAAAGTGCTAGCTCACCTTTCCCCTCTGGAGAACTCCTTTCCGTAAAACTCCCTCTCTCTTCAGAGAAGACACTCCTCATCCACATTATATACAGACCACCTTGTCAGCTATCCTCCTTTGAGGAAGATATTACATGCCTCCTCACACAAAACAAACCTGGATCGCAAATCTTGCTTCTGGGTGATTTGAATCTTGGCCTACTTGACAACTCAGATACCAATGCCCTAGCCATCCAAAATACGATATCAGAACTAGGATTCTCACTGCATATATCTGACCCTACACACTGCAAAGGCAGAATTTTGGATTGGATAGCAGACTTCAAATGTAATACCAAAATCCTCTCTAACTCGCTGTGTGCATGGTCAGACCACAATGTTATCTCCTTCGAAATCTACGATTTTAAACAACCTTCACCTAAGGATCTCCAAGCTCCACCAGCATTAACAAGAAATAACCATCTTATCTCATTAGAAAGCATACTCCCTGTACTTAAACCCATCACCCAACAACAGCTGGCCCATGACCTAGACCCTTCAAAAAAAGGACTTTTACAATCAGAATCTACTTAAGGCCCTTGACCATTTAGCTCCACTCAAACAAAGAAAAGACAAACCATTGGCACACCTCAATAAATGGTTCTCCTCTGAGCTGCAAACTCTACGTAAATCTAAAAGAGACGCAGATATGTTCTGGAAAAAAAAAACTTCTACGCAGAACAAGGACAAGTTCATAATGCATACAAAACTGCCATCTTCTAAACAAAAGGTGAGCTATAAAAATAGAATCAACAACGCCAAATCTAGTACCAAGGAGCTTTTCAATATCCTCAAAGAATTGGAAACTCCCATCTCCCCTCCAGATTCTTGTAATAAGGATGCCCTTTGGTGCACACACTACCAAAAGGCACTACTTAACAAAATTGCACTACTTCAATTAAAAATTGAAGCAAAAAGATCTAGTTTGGCGACCACTGCCAAAACTGATAACTCAGACAATATACTGCTTACTCCGAGTCCCCAACACTCTACACCCCCTAATCAAAACAAAGTCTCTGAATTTACCCCTGTCACTACGTCAGTCGTAGAGTCCATCATCAGAAGTCTTAAGCCGTCCAGGTGCCAAGGACACATCTGTCCAGCCTCAATCATAAAAGGAGCTGCCAAAGAATTTGCCCCCTTTATCACATCCTTTATAAACTCCTCTCTTGCCTCCTGCACTGTTCCCGAAAATCTTAGACACCTGGGTCATGTCCCTCATCAAAAAACATAATCTCGATCCTAATATCCCCACAAACCTCAGACCAATCACCACTGTGCCCTTTCTCTTAAAAATCCTAGACAAGGCAGCATATTTCCAGATTCAGAACCATCTTGAGACCAATGACCTCCTAGGCCACCGACAATCTGGTTTCAGTTCAAGACACGGGACAGAAACAGCCCACCAGGATCTGAAAATCCAAATGGATGAGGCTAGGGACAATGGAAATCCTGCTTTACTCGACTTGTCGGCAGCGTTCGATCTAGTCGGTCACAATATTTTAAATAACCACCTTATCACAGCTGCCTCTTTCCCCACTAGAGCTGCAGCCTGTGTCAATTCCTTCCTTTCCGACAGACCGATGAGGATTCTCTCCCCCATTTCTTCAGCTGATCCCTCCCCATTAACACATGGAGTCCCACAAGGCTCATGTGTCTCCCCTACCCTCTACAACATATTTACCAAGCTCCCATTTGATCATCTAGATGACCTTGGCATATCCTATGCGAACTACGCAGATGATACGCAAATACTCATCACTCTATCAGGTGACTATCAATCAGATTCCACACTCCTAAATGACATCTACAGTAAAATCCAGGTCTGGATGTCTCAACAACGATAAAACTGAGCTTCTAAGTTGGATCTAAGTTAAGACTTAATAAGCTAGGCCCCAAATACTCTACCTTCAATATTGATGGTAACCTCATCAAAGTTGACAAGGAAGCCAAAACTTTAGGCCTCTATCTAGATTCTGCCCTAACTCTACAAAGACAAATTAACACCACCTCATCCTCACCGGCTTATACAGCAAAACGTATCAACGCATGTAGACCATTCTTGTCCACCAGTAGTTGTATCACCCTTGCAAGAGCCCTTATATTGTCCGAACAAGACTACTGTAACACTCTATACCTTGGTACTAGCCAGAGGAAACTCCACAAGTTACAAGTATTGAAAACAATGCACTCAGAACTGCCTTAAATATTACTTGATCTAATCACATTTCACAAATCCGACGGAACACTAACTGGCTTCCAATCCAAGATAGGATCACCTTTAGGACACTCGTGATTACCCACAAGTGCCTAAACAACTTAGCCCCCAAGTATCTGGTGGACAAATTCTCTAGGAAGGAGTCCGTTAGAGCCAATTTTGCCCATTGCCTCAACATACCTTAATTCAAACTTAGCAAAGCTGGAGGTTCCAGTTTTCCGGTGCTTGCGGCCAAGTCCTGGAATAAGCTACCGCCTGCACTAAGAACAGACTCAATATTCCTCTCATTCCGGAACAAAGTAAAAGCTTTGCTGTTTGATCAAACTAACAACCTTTGTACTTTCGTGACTCCATGACTTAACAGCCCTAGTGACTATGCCCATAGCTCAAGAACACCCCACCAGCTGGCCGCCTTAGGCCGACTGCAACCCTGCCTTTAAGCTCTGTTATAAACCTTGTACATAATGTACATTTCCTCATCTTGTAGATATCTGTACATTACTATATTTATGATTGTATATATCACTGTATCACTGTTGTAACCTTGTTGTATCCTAAGAAAAAGCGCCCAGATACCCTTGGGTTCGGTGCGCTGTATAAGCAAATAAAACAAGCAATGTGACCTTGAGGGATGCTAAAGGGTGGTAGTGAAGTATTCCCGAGTTGGTGTCTTGAAAGTTGTACAGGTAGTTGTGGTTCTGCAAGATGGGTTGTGCATTGCACTCAGTTGTGGCATTGGTGTCTAGGTGTTGGCAGATCATGTTGATCTTGTATACGAAAAAAGAGTCAATTGCAGTAGATTTATTGTTGGAGTGTGCCAAGGGTGGGTCAGACAGAGGGTTGATGCAGTGCTTGATGGCTTTGAAGAGGGCTCTGCTTTTATGTTGGCCTTGGTTATGGTGTTTTATTAGTAGTAGTTTGCCTTAGCAGTGTTGATCAATCGTCTGCGTGTAGCGCAGAGTTCATTGACCAGAGGTAGGCCATATGCGCTGCAGGATTTTCACCAATTCATTTCTTGTTTTCTGATGGTTCGTTTGTTGAGGTTGAGTTCTTGAGTGTACCAGAATGCGGAAGGTTTAGGCTTGACGATGCACTGTTTCACTGGGACATGGTAGTGGATGTTGTTTGTGGGGGTGGTGTTGAGTTCTTGTAGGGGTGACTTGCAGTCCTAGTTTGTCAGAGGTAGATCAGCACACGTAAGGTGGAGTTTGATGTGGTCTTCAATGTGTTCCTGCACTGGGAAGTTGTTTAAGGATAAGGCTTGTTTGCTTGGTTTCCAATGCATTTGCTCGAGAGGTGTGGTGTGACTAATCTCAAACGGGATTCCCAGATGTCCGGCCAGCTGAACGGAATATCAGAGCTGTGATTATTATGTTGGGGATGTTACCTTTCATGTGAGTTGTGTCTTTCCTGTGCTGTGTGCGGCTCAAAGCGTCAAGAAGGCAGGGGAGAACTTCCTTTATTCACTTACTTGGTTTTGCCACTTCCATTTGCAGATCAAAACTGCAATAGAATTTTGTGAAGAGTTATCCAAACTAAACAAATACAATCATCTAAAATGAGGATCTGGTGGGTCTTCATTTGCAATCAATATTACTATGAAATTTCTATTAGAAACTGGGAGTATTGAACCTCTTTGTTCCTGCACTCAAAGATTGGTCTCCGGTATTAAACGTGTTATAAAAGATGAATTGCATTGCTCTCCAACTGGAATAACTGGTTGACCGTCTGGATTCATAGTTGATTTATTAGTAATCAGCCCGGGTTCTTCTTATACTTTCCCTGTGTCCTCCATCTTTACCTCAATAATTTCATTTATCTGAGGGAATCTCAAAAGTTTTGCGACTTTCTTTGTGATTCTTATTTTACTATGTTGCTTCTTAATATTTAGGCTATTCACCGCAATACATCCCTGCTTCTTGAAAGCTAGGAAAAAGTTTTATTTTACTATTACTTATATATCAATACCCAAGTTCTAATTATTTCTTTCATCAGATCTTACACCTTCTGAAGCATCATGAGAGGAGTACAATTGCTGCTTTTCATGTTCTTTCTCTCCTTAAACTTGTTTTGTTGATTTTTCGGTATACTAGGATTTCTACATACATTCGGTATTTTCGGTACATCTAATTGCATGCCTTTGGTTTCTATTTGAGATGTATGACTAGACAGCAACTCAGTCTAATTCTACCAACGACATTTAGGTTCTTACGATGTAAAGATATTTTAAGAAAAAGATGTCCTCTTTTTAAATTTCTATTTCTAGAATTAAAGAACATTAACGTAATTGATGCACTGAAGTGTAATTTTATTCACAGTTAGGAGTCATTTTGACTTGTTAAGTTTCCCTTAGGAGGCTGATCAATGAATGCAACCCCCACAGTAGAATCTCTTGGACTATCCCTTTCATCTTTTGGTAATTCAGACAGGGGCTACAAATGTCATTCTCTTGGTCCATAGGATTCCAGTCAACTTTCTTCCATTCAATGCAAAGAAAAGGGGCCATTTGGAATCCTACATCCTTTTCCCCTTGGACTGGAATCATGCCCTCTTTCTTCGGTTTGGAAGTTCATCTTAAACTATTTTTCCATTTTAGATACAAAGATTTCAAAATCATGTTCAATGAATTACTAACCTTCTCTGTTCACCGTGGTTTCCTCCACTTACGTCAAAATCGATACGATGTATTGAGAAATGTCTAATCATAACTGCTGACACTAGCGTGTGGCATCAGTGGTGGATGAGATGACATTTGTAGATTTGGTAGATCTAAAATTGACCCAACATTCACTTGTTTGTGGTCAACTCGTGCTGCAGGCTTTCCTTTATCTTCTTATACACACAACTCAAGTTTTTTTTTATTTTGTGACAAAGAATGGAGTTTCTCAGAAGGGAAAAGGACCCCAAATCGTTTAATGAGGTGTCAAAAATAGATACATGTAGGCAATCAAGAGAGTATCACCGTACTGTTCAATTTAAATATTCCTCTTGATTAACCTTCAATAATGTTTGATGCAGTGTGATGGAGTCACTAAACAAGGAGGCATACTATTTGAGAGGTTATCAGTGATGCTCAAGTGAGACTTAATAGTATGGAAAAGATAGCCTCGGATTACTGGTTTTCCATCCAATGTTTTCTGGGATGCTCCTAGATAATATATAGATAAATATTGCAAACATCAATTTCCACCTTTAACAGAGTACTTTTGAAATTTCATGTGTCCTTCTCATAGTTGTGAAATTTGGAAAGGAACAGAGTAATATAGATGTTAGCTGGCCCTTATAGTGACCTATTGCATATATTGCATTCCTTTGGTGATAACGATACTAGGATGTGCCAATTGCGTATTTGTGTTTTTATTTTTAAGAAGGATGTTATATCATTCTGAAATAATTTTTCAGTGTGAGGTTGACTGCACTTCTAAAAGGCGCCATCCTAGTCACCCCTACTTGAAGATTAATTTTATTGTAAGGTTTTGCAATTACCACACAATATTGTTTTGCAATCTACGTGAATTAAAATATTGCAAATGTAAATATCCTCTGGTCACTGAATGCAGGGGCATCTTGATGGTTCACTCAATTCCAAGGCTATTCCAAGTCTAGTGATAATGTATAAAACTGTCTTGTCATATGGAAGAAATTTTGCACAAGTGGAAAGGAAAGCTTGTATGTGAGTGGATCCAGTAAAATGGGTCACAGATCAGAACTGCAGTAAGAAAAGCATATAAGAACATATTTAGAATTAAATGAACTGTCGAAAAGGGCACTTTCATACATGGTTGTTGGCTGCACGAGAGGCTCGAAAGAATAACTGATACTATGTGGATGAGGTCTCTGGAGAGGTGGTAGGTCATGCACTTAAGCCTGGGTGGTGAGGCACAGACGAGAGGAAATACACATTAATAAATTGAGGATAAATATGGTGGTCCCTTAACATCCCCAGTGTTCAGCGGCATACATTGTAGCTGAAAGGACTTGAACCCTGTAGACCTCCATAGTGGCTTCAGTGGCTGTATTGCCAACATTTTGAGAAGGCCGAAACATGTCGGGTTGCTTGTGTTTCCGTGCAAAGGGGACATGGCCGGGCAGTTTAGGTAGGGCTGCTCACACTGGTGCCAGTACCTGACTGATTTGCATATGGTTAGACCCCTTTTGCAATGGCACCGACTGGCTAAAAAACGGTGGTGTGGAAGTTGCCCAGATTAGTGCCAGCAGTTTAGATTAATGCAAAACCTTCCACCCATCACTTTTTTGGTTTAACATTTTTTGGGAAGCCTAGAGGAGCACCCGTGCACCTATTCATAATTAATTTTGAAGCTGTGAATTCCAAGATCCAGTGTTATTAAAAAAAGGCCCTGAAATAGTCACTAAATTCTACGTGTTCAATCCTAACACCATCCAGTTAAATATCTACGAGTGGAAGTAATTTCTTAAAGCAAGATAATATTTTAATTCTTGAGGCATTTATGGTTAACATTTGTTTGCTGCATAGTGATACAAAATTCTCAAAAGTCGTTATTTGGCCTTGAGGGGATGTCGACAGTAAAACCGTGTCACCCGTGAATAAAAGAATACAGATTCATTAATTTCCAATCAGAGGGGCGCCAGTTTTTTCTCCCAAAAGGGATCTAGCAATGCCATCAATAAAAAGGGTGGATGGGGGCCATTACGCACCTCTGTCTCACCCCTTTTGTAACAGGTAATACTTCAGTTAGTACACCCAAGACCAGTAGTAAGGCAGAGACTCGCCATTTTTGACCTGACGTTAAAACGTTGAAGGTTCCCTCAGCAGTCGAGTGATTCCCCGACACCAGCTAAGTAGCATAAACCGTCGAAGCATTCGACGAGTTCATCAACGCCAATTGTTTTCGATGCCGAAGCCCAAGGAGACACCGACTCTGTTATCGAAGTCGTCCTCAACGTCTTCGAAGATTCCCTCGAGGCAAAGTCAAGAGGAAGAAAAAAAGGTATATACCTTTACCGAGACGAACAAGTTACTTACCAACTGGTAACATTCTTTCGACTGGATGTTCCTCCAACTTATTCCTCATCTTAGATGTATTCCATCCAGCATTAGCTGCTTCGGAATTCCTCAGCAGAGGGCGCTGTGCGTCGATGTCGAGTCGAAGTCCCTCAAAGGCTTCCGTCGAGGGTGACGTCATCGGGTATACAAGTAGCACGCGCGGTGCCCGTTGGCCCCAGTTCTGTTTTTCCCCTCTTGCTCTGTTGTATAGATAGTGTAGGTGGCCAGGTGTCAGCCTTGCGAGAGTTGAAGTGGCAATAACCCGGAAAATGTACAGAGGGGTAGGATGGGAGGGCGATGAGGAATACGTTGGAGGAACATCCAGTCGAAAGAACATTACCAGTTGGCAAGTAACTTGTTCTTCGAATGGATTGTGTCCTCCAACGTATTCCTCATCTTAGATAGACTCCCAAAGCAATGTAGAAAGCTCTCTGGAGGAGGGAGGACATTTTAATATTATTATTTAGCCAAATATAGCACGCTTTACCAAAAGCAAGCTCTTTAGACTGGGAAGCATCCCGACTATAGAATTTAGAAAAAGTGTGCAGCGATGACCAAGTTGCTGCCTCACAAATAGATTTCATGGGAACACCTCTTTGAAGGGCTGTCGAAGAGGCTATGCCTCTGGTAGAATGGGCCCTTAAGCCTTCTGGTGGATCTTTTCCCGCCAATCTGTAGCATTCTGAAATGCAAAGCACAATCCAACGTGATATGGTTTGTTTTGACACCGATTGACCCAATTTCCTTCCGGTGTAGTGAATGAAAAGTTGATTATCCACTCTAAGCTTGGAAAGCCTAGAAATGTAAAAGCTAGAGCTCTTCTCGGGTCCAGCCTGTGCAATCTTTCTACTGGGATGAGGTGGAGGATAGAACGCGGGCAGAATACATTTCTGATTTAAATGGAAATCAGACACAACTTTAGGTAAAAATGAGGGTTTAACCCTCAATACCACTGTCCCGGTGGAACACAGTATAGGGTGGCCCAGAAGACAGTGCCTGCAGTTCGCTCACTCTTCTTGCAGATGTTAAAGCAACCAGGAAAGCGGGTTTTCAGTGTTAGTAATCTTAATGGACAAGTGTGCAAGGGTTCAAAAGGGGCACACATTAAAAACTTTAGAACCAGATTAAGGTCCCAAACTGGGGCTTGGAAAGGAGGAGGGAGGGAACACATTGGCGAGTCCCTTTAAGAATTGTATTATCAAAGGAATTTTAAAGTAGGAACATTTTTCCAAAGAGCGCTTGAAAATGGAAAGCGCTGCAAGATAACCTTTAATGGTCCGAACATTGAGGCCCCTATGTGCCAGGGACAAGAGGAAGGACAACACTTCCGGAATAAAACATAGAAAAGGATCAACATTCTTTTCCCTGCACCATTTACAAAACTTCTTCCAACGGCAATGGTACAGAGATTTTGTTGCTGGCCTTCTTGCCGAAAGCAACACCTCCATGACGTCATCTAGAAGGTTCCCAATCCTTGTATCTCAGCCTTTCAGATACCAAGCATGAAGGTTGAGAGTCTTGACCTCTGGATGAAGAACCTGGCCTCCATTTGTGAGAGAAGGTCCTCTCTCTGAGGAAGACGTAACAGAGGGCAGATGGGCATGTCTAGAAGGTCCGGGTACCACATTCTTCTGTCCCAATCCGGGGCAATTAGGATCATGCGGTTTCCGAACCGTCTCAATCTCCTGATGACTTGAGGAATGACGGGAATCGGAGGGAACGCGTTTAGCAGTGGGAAGTTCCACTCCACCACAAACGCGTCCCCTAGGGCTCCTTTTGGGGGAAATTTCCTTGAGCAATACTTTTCACACTTCCGGTTGATTCCAGTCGCAAACAAGTCTACTTGAGGGGTTTCCCAAATGGTGAAGACTTCCTTAGCCAGTTCCCACTAGTGGGACACCGTACTCTGCCTGCTCAGAGCGTCCGCCGTCATATTCTCCTCCCCGGCTAGATGAACTGCCGTTAGGGAGATTCCTTCTTGAATTGCCCAATACCAGAGCTGCATTTCCTGTCTGCACAGAGGTAGTGACACTACACCTCCTCTTTTGTTTAGGTAATGCATGGCCACTGTTTTGTCCGTCATTATCAGGACATTTTTTCTCTTGACAGATGGCAGAAAAGCCTTCAGCGCTAGTCTGATTGCTCTCAGCTCTAAAAGGTGGATGTGCAGTTTGGACTCTGATGGAGACCAACGACTGCCGATTGTCAGATCGTTGGCATGAGCTCCCCACCCCATGTGTGAGGCGCCCGTCACTACTGTAATCTCTGGCCATGGTTGCCAAAAATGTTCTCCTTTTAGGATGTTCTTTGTGCAAGTCCACCACAGAAGATCCTGCCGAACCTTGTTCGGAATCTGAAAGAGATCCGTCATTTGTCCTGAGAACTGGGACCATTGAGTCTTTAGAGCCCATTGAAGGGATCTCATCCTCAGGCGTGCTTCTGGCACTAGGAAAATGCAGGATGCCATGAGGCCAAGCAACCTCAAGAAGTCGTAGGCCTGGAGATTTTGGGCATTTTGGAATTTGGAAACCATCTGAAGAATGTCTTGAGCCCTCGACTTGGGAGGCGAGTTCTTTCCCAAGGATGTGTCTAATACTGCCCCTATGTATTGGAGCGGTTGGGAAGGTGTCATTTGTGACTTCTTGAAATTGAGGGAGAAGCCCAGTCTGTGGAGGAAGTGGCAGGTGACTTTCAGATGATCCAGGGCTTGTTCGGCAGAACGCGCCCTGATCAACCAATCGTCCAGTAAAGAGGTAGATGTGAATCCCCCCTCTCCTGAGATGCGCTGCCACCACTACCATCAACTTGGTGAAGACCCTCGGGCGGAGGTCAACTCGAATGGAAGGACTCAAAACTGATAGTGCGAGTCGCCAACTACGAACCTCAGGTATTTTCTGTGCTTGAGATGGATTGGCACATGAAAATAAGCATCCTGGCGGTCCAATGACACCAACCAATCCTGAAGTTGAAGAGCCTGAAGGTTCTGAGAAAGAGTGACCATCCTGAACTTGTCCTTCCTGAGGAGATTGTTCAAGCCTCTTCAGTCCAAGATGGGTCTCAGTCCCCTGTCCTTTTTGGGAATCATAACATATGGGGAGTAGCATCCCTTGTTCTTCTCTGCTACAGGTACTGGTTCTATAGCACCTTTCTCTAGCAGGGTTAAGGCTTCCTGCTGTAGGAGTGGGTCTGAAAACTTCAAAGAGTGTCTCCCTGGTGGATTGTTTTGAGGTTGCGTTAGAAAAGGAAGGCAGTAACTTTGGGCTATTATTTCTAGAGCCCAAACATCTCAGGTAATGGCTCGCCATTCTTGCAGATGCTGTGACAGCCTGCCTCCCACAGGTGTCTTGTGTTGCAAGTCCTCAAAGTGGTTTTGTGGCCGTTGCTGCGGCGGCTGATGGTAAAGAGGCAGCAGCTGGGACTGGCTTTGCACGTTTTCCTCGTCCACCATGAATGGCTTTTTTCTGGCCTCTTTGACTGGCCATTCCTCTCGCCTTTCCATATGAGTAGTAATAACGATAGGATCGTCCCCTTCGAGATTGTCATTATGCACGAAAAGGCTGAGGTTGCCCAAATGCAGCTCTTAAAGATTTGGCAGCCGCTTTTGAGATCTGCAACCTCTCAAGGCTCTCGTCAGCCATGCTGCCAAAAAGGTGAGACCGTCAAAGGGCATGTTCAAAAGACGGTTTTGCACGTCTGGTGCGAAACCCGACTTTCGCAACCATGTAAATCTGCACATTACTGTGCTAGTGGCCATGGACCTGCTCATACCATCTGTAGAGTCCAATCCAGACTGAAGGGATTCCTGCATGGCCTCCTTTCCATCTCCAACAATGGCTAGGAATCCTTCCCTTTCTTCCCCTTCTGGTATGTGCTCCACCGCCATTGTAATGCACTTCCACAGAGTGTACGAAAATGTTGCCAAGGAACATGTGGAGTTGGCCGATTTTAACGCCATACTTCCAGCTGAAAATACCTTACGCGCCCAACCATCCACACGCTTGTCGTCCCTATCCGGAGGGATGGAAGGATAAGCCAACTACGAACCTCAGGTATTTTCTGTGCTTGAGATGGATTGGCACATGAAAATAAGCATCCTGGCGGTCCAATGACACCAACCAATCCTGAAGTTGAAGAGCCTGAAGGTTCTGAGAAAGAGTGACCATCCTGAACTTGTCCTTCCTGAGGAGATTGTTCAAGCCTCTTCAGTCCAAGATGGGTCTCAGTCCCCTGTCCTTTTTGGGAATCATAACATATGGGGAGTAGCATCCCTTGTTCTTCTCTGCTACAGGTACTGGTTCTATAGCACCTTTCTCTAGCAGGGTTAAGGCTTCCTGCTGTAGGAGTGGGTCTGAAAACTTCAAAGAGTGTCTCCCTGGTGGATTGTTTTGAGGTTGCGTTAGAAAAGGAAGGCAGTAACTTTGGGCTATTATTTCTAGAGCCCAAACATCTCAGGTAATGGCTCGCCATTCTTGCAGATGCTGTGACAGCCTGCCTCCCACAGGTGTCTTGTGTTGTAAGTCCTCAAAGTGGTTTTGTGGCCGTTGCTGCGGCGGCTGATGGTAAAGAGGCAGCAGCTGGGACTGGCTTTGCACGTTTTCCTCGTCCACCATGAATGGCTTTTTTCTGGCCTCTTTGACTGGCCATTCCTCTCGCCTTTCCATATGAGTAGTAATAACGATAGGATCGTCCCCTTCGAGATTGTCATTATGCACGAAAAGGCTGAGGTTGCCCAATAGCAGCTCTTAAAGATTTGGCAGCCGCTTTTGAGGTCTGCAACCTCTCAAGGCTCTCGTCAGCCATGCTGCCAAAAAGGTGAGACCGTCAAAGGGCATGTTCAAAAGACGGTTTTGCACGTCTGGTGCGAAACCCGACTTTCGCAACCATGTAAATCTGCACATTACTGTGCTAGTGGCCAAGGACCTGCTCATACCATCTGTAGAGTCCAATCCAGACTGAAGGGATTCCTGCATGGCCTCCTTTCCATCTCCAACAATGGCTAGGAATCCTTCCCTTTCTTCCCCTTCTGGTATGTGCTCCACCGCCATTGTAATGCACTTCCACAGAGTGTACGAAAATGTTGCCAAGGAACATGTGGAGTTGGCCGATTTTAACGCCATACTTCCAGCTGAAAATACCTTACGCGCCCAACCATCCACACGCTTGTCGTCCCTATCCGGAGGGATGGAAGGATAAGCCACCTTATTTGAAGCTGTGGCTGCCTGGACCACCAGACTCAGGAGTTGGGTGTTTGGACAGATAGGTCGCTACTGGAAGGGCAGTATTTTGAAGTGAGGGACTTATTAACCGGAGGAATAGAGTCCGGGGTCTCCCAATTTTTGGCCACCCTATTTTGTAAGGCTACATGGAAGGGTAACATTGGATCTTCGGTGGGACCATGATCCAATATATCGGTCAGAACATCCTGGATGAACTGAGTTCGAGGTGTAGTCCATCCTAAATATTCAACCACCTTTGTCATTAGCTGCCTGTATGAGGGACTGGCATGTTCCCCTGGTTCTGGCCTGCCAAAATCTGTTTCAGGTGAAGTGTCAATTCCACTTGCATTATGCAAAGTTTCCACCAGATCTCTCATTCTGCTTTCCTCAGAAATCAGGCATTCTGGGGCATTTGGGGCGCTATATTCAAGTTGGTTCAAGTTCTGACATATTGTATGCTGCGCCTAGTTGCGCATTGTGTAGTAGTCCAAATTTTCAAAGGAAGACGCTTTGATCTTGGAGCGGGTGCCTGGTGGCGGTTCCGTGCCTAGTAACACACCGTCAACCTACCACCTTTGCATTTTCTAGTACAATGCTAACATTCTCGCACAAATCTTCTCTCCCTTTTGTTCAAAAATGTTTTTCCAAATTTATGATGCCACATTTACATATATATGCAAAAATGTAACCTGGATATATGAGGATTCTACTTAAAAACTGTTTTACATTTTTTTGTATACTTCGATATTACATTGGGCCTCATTACGACCAAGGCGGTAATCTGCCGACATTACCGCCATGCCGTAATGAGCGTTTACGCTGTGGGCCGATGGCGTAAAGAGCGCCACATTACGACCCATCGCGCACGAGCATTACGCCATGGCGGTAATGTAAATAACGCCATGGCGGAAAGGGCCCCTACCGGCATCGTAGGGCGAGCAAGGTGCACTTCCGCCACCGTAAGTAGCGGCCACCATAATTAGCGGTGGCCGCAATTAGCGGTCACCGTAAAAAGCAGAACCGGAAATAGCGTCATTGCAGCGGAACGGGAAACAGCACGTCGGCCATCTTTAAAAATACAATCCATTGCCATCCTTCCGAACAACACCATATCCAACCCTGACACCTGTCCCAACCCATCACCGACCCATTCAACCACCCAAAAATGCCTAAAGTTGTTAAGAAGGCATGTGACCGCCAGCGCCAGGAAAGATTTACCCGGGAGGAACTCTGCATGCTTGCGGAGACCCTGCAAGACAATGCAGCTGTCGTTTTCTCGCCGGAAATGACCAGGCCGGCGATAGCAAAAAAGGCGGCCATATCGGCCCTGGTGGCCGAGCGCGTCAGCGTGTTGGGGACCGTACCCCGCACCCCACAGCAGTGCAGGAAGCGTTGGGATGACCTTCGCATACGGGTCAGAGCCGTCATCTCTGCGAACCGCAACCTTGCCCTGGGTAGCGGTGGAGGTTCGGAATCCCCACTGAAACTCCAACCGTGGGAGGAAATATGTGCAACCACGATTGGCATGGAAGGCATTGAAGGCGTCGGAGTGATGGAAAGGGGAGTTCCGACATCAGGCGATGAAGGTAGGTGCCTCAAACAAGACATGCCATAGTTACTGCAGTCCATTCATGTGTAGCACAATGTTGCCCTAGAGTGTAAATTCAACACATTAGCTGGACACTGCCCACAGCCACATGAGAGCTCCACCCTGTATACACTGCTGGCACCCACATACCTCCATCCACATTCCACACAAAAAGGAGACAACCTGCATGGCCCTGCCTGAAATCTGCCTCATCTACTGACCAGAATCATGTCAATCATTGTCATTCCAAAGTCCGCAGACCCATCAATAACGCCCTCCCTCCTTTGCTCCACCACAGGCACAGAATCACACCCGAGGACCAGGACACCCCTGCGACGAAAAGATCCAAGAAGGCTAAGAATACCATCCCCACACCCTCAACCTCAGCTGCAGTGAGGCAGACCCCACAACAAGCAGAATCCACTGCAAGCAAACCGGACGGCCCACCGGCAAGCACCCCAGTAGGCAGCAGGCCAGCAGCAGCACCACCACCTGTACCAACATTGCCTGCCACAGAAGGCACCGGGTCTGCGGCCAGCAGCAACATGGGTGAAACAGCTGCAATTGCTGCATGTTCAGACTCTGACATTGAGGAGCACGAAGTCAGAAGCCCCACTGACCTTCTACATTCCCCCTGTTTGTCAAATGCCAGCCCCCATGAGGATCACACACAGGGGCACACAGAGGAAGAGGAGTGGCCTTCTACCCCATGCCCAGTCCTCAGTCCACAGGAGGGGAGCAGCCCCTCCATCACACTACCAGCACTGGGCATGGCCCAGCAGGGGCAGCAGTCCCTCGAGGACATCATACAATGGCAGCAACATCTGTCCACGATGCTGACTGAGCATGCTGCGGAATGTGTGGGGGCTAGGGCAACCATTGAACAGGCCACGGAGACCCTAAGGGCCGAAATTGCACAGAGCACTGCCACCCTGAGGGATGCTACGCAGGCCGTTTCAAGGGACATTTGTGGCTAACTTGCCGGGTTGCGTCGTGTGTTCACTGAGCTCTCCCACACCCTACAGGACGTGCATGCACGGGAGCAGGCAGGGACATCCTCCGCTGCCAGTTCTGCACAGAGCAGCCCCGTCCGACGTTCCGGACGGAACCTGCGCTCCAAAGCCAGGGGTGCCCCGGGGGCCGGGAGAGGGGGCTCGTAACAGCCTGTGGCCACTGTCACAGGCATCTGTAGACACTTACATGGGGTGTGTTGGGGTGTGCAGGGGGGAGGGGGGAGGTGGGAGGGGGTGTGTTTGGGTGTGCAGGTGGGAGGGGGTGTGTTGGGGTGTGCATAGGGGAGGGAGGTGTGCAGGGGGGAGGGGGGGTGTCAAGACAATTTATGATTGAAATACACTTTCCTTTTCCGAAATGAAATGTGTGGACATTTTCATTGCATATGTGTGCTTTATTGGTGTACAGTCCACAGTGTGCATGTCCCAGAGACACACAGTGCCCCAAGTGCAGTCTCCATGTGATACACACCAGCCGTGTGTGCTAGAAGCAGTGGTCGATGATATTTTGACGCATTTCACGCCCCTCCTGTGCATCGCCTCCTCCATGAGGTGCCGCCCCATCTGCACCCTCCTCATCCTCATCCTCATCGTCAGGTGGTTGCAGTTCTGCGTCAGGGGGCAGGGGCACATTCCGTCTGGCGCACATATTGTGTAGCATGACACATGCCATGACGATCTTTGCCACCTTCTCATGGCGGTACAGGAGTGCCCCACCAGACCTGCTGAGGCATCGGAACCGTGCCTTCAATAGGCCGAATGTCTGCTCTATGACCACACGGGTACGTGTATGTGCACGGTTGAAGTCCTCCTCGTGCTGGTTCTGCGGGTTCCGGACTGGTGTAAGGAGCCACCTCTTCAGGGGATAGCCTGCATCACCTGTATGTAGGCGAGAATGTATGTGTCAGTCATGACGTCTGATCAAGAACATGATGTGCCACCATGGCTTGCATCCAACTGTTACTTTGGCTCACTTCTACATGCACTAATTGATTCACACAATGCAACCAGTATATGCTCATGGCTCTCATGGCCTGTTTTGCATGCCATCACCCAATGTATGCAGAGGGGTGGAGTGCATTGTGAGTGCCCATCCACTGTGTCCGTTCATGCCGTTTGGTTAGTTGGCCTGGCACATGTCCTGTGATGGCAATGCGCACATCATTGCAACATTGCTGTGGGCCTCATCATGACCCCAGTGAGCAATGCTGATGTAGACAGGGACATTTTGGGGGTCCTGCTGTCTATGTAATGGTGTGTTGATGTTTCTGTCCGTCATGTGCCTCCTTCGTGGGCAGTTATGGGGGACAGGCCTATCGGTTGATGGTGTTTGGTGGCGTGCATGTAGGTGCATTTCATTGTTGACAATGTGGTCTGAATTGGTAGAATGCACTTGCAGATGGTTGTGTCATGGTTGGGACACAACCTTATTCACATGGTAGGGCTGCATACATTGGGTATTGGCTTTACTGGTGTTGGGTGGAGTTTGGGTTGCTTTAGGGTATCATCTGTCTCCGTTCTCTCTGCTACTCACAGCCAATTGGAGTATGCATCACCCCCCCCCTTTCAGCCAGGTGGAGTATGCATCTTCCCCCCCCTTTCAGCCAGGTGGAGTATGCATCATTCCCCCTCCCCCTTTCAGCCAGGTGGAGTATGCATCATTCCCCCCCCTTTCAGCCATGTGGAGTATGCATCATCCCCCCCCCTGTCAGCCAGGTGGAGTATGCATCACCCCCCCTTTCAGCCAGGTGGAGTATGCATCATTCCCCCCCCCCCTTTCAGCCAGGTGGAGTATGCATCATCCCCCCCCTTTCAGCCAGGTAGAGTATGCATCATTCCCCCCCCCTTTCAGCCAGGTGGAGTATGCATCATCCCCCCCCTGTCAGCCAGGTGGAGTATGCATCATCCCCCCCCCCTGTCAGCCAGGTGGAGTATGCATCATCCCCCCCCCCCTTTCAGCCAGGTGGAGTATGCATCATTCCCCCCCCCCTTTCAGCCAGGTAGAGTATGCATCATTCCCCCCCCTTTCAGCCAGGTGGAGTATGCATCATTCCCCCCCTTTCAGCCAGGTGGAGTATGCATCATTCCCCCCCCCCCCTTTCAGCCAGGTGGAGTATGCATCATTCCCCCCCCTTTCAGCCAGGTGGAGTATGCATTGGTACGTCATTCACCTACCCACTTCACATTTCCATGGTCATGACATTGGACTCACCGAGTAGCCAGGATCTTGGGCCTGCATGTCGCTCCATGTAGCGTGGTATTGTGGAGTTCCTCAGGACCATAGAATCATGGGTTGATCCGGGGAATCAGGCACAACAATGTTGATGATCTTGTTGGAGTCACAGACCATTTGCACGCTGATTGAGTGGAACTGTTTCCGGTTGTGGTACGGTACCTCCATGGCACGTGGAACCACCAATTCCACATGGGTGCAGTCGATGGCACCAATGCAACCAGGTATGCCGGCTAGTGCATGGAAACCCACTTTGGTGTTTGCAATCTCCTGGGCAGTCCGTGGTAATGAGATGTGGTCGTCTGAGTGCTTGAGGAGGGCATCAAGCACTTGGATGAGTGTTCGTGAGAATAATGGTTGTGAAATGCCATGCAAGTGCCCCACTGTGTGCTGGTAGGTGCCTGTGGCCAGGAAGTGGAGTACAGACACTACCTTCAGTCGGGGTGGGATGGCGGTTGGAGTTTCTATCATGCTGACGATGTCGTTGTGTGTCATGTCTACGATGGCGGTGATGGTGTCCTGGTACATGGTGTGGATCTGCTCAGCAGTGAGGTTGAATAGATTGGCTCTGATGCGTGGGATTCGGGGCTGCCTGCGTGGTGGCACTGGCTGTGCTGGTGGGTCTTGCTGGGCCTGCCTTGCCCTCCTTCTCCTCCTGCGTCTCCTCTGTGCTGCCTGTTGTTGAAGTTGTAGCACTTGCATTGCTATCAGGTCCTCCAGCCCCAACATTGCTAGTCGTATTGGTATCATTGTGGAGTGTGTTTGGGTGTGGGAAGGGGTGGGGTGTGCTCTTTTTGTACTTCCTGAGTCTGTATTGCCTTCACCTGTGCTGTTTGTGCACCTGTGGCAGTTGCATTCACTTTACATGGCCATTTACGGTTGGTTCGCGATGGCGTAATTAGCACCATGGCGGTAAGGTACTTAACGGGCTGGGTGATGGCGTTAGGTGCATGTCCGCTTGGGTCGGCATTCGCGTACCTTTCCGCCATGGCGCCAAGTACGGTGTGGGAGGTCGCGTGCGCGCGCCCTTGGCGCAGTTAGCGGCAGCGTTAACTACGATGCCGCTAATGGCATCGTAGTTAACGGTCACGGGTCATGATCGGACCTAGCTGAAAACGATGGCGGTAACCATTTACCGCCATCGTTTTTCACTTAGCGCCAGGGTCGTAATGAGGCCCATTGTGTTTTAACAGACACCATGTCACCTCACTTGGAATGGCCCAACACCCAAATCATGGTGCGCTTACACTCACTATGCACGACTCCTATTATACCATCGTATCCATTGTCATGTACCCCAAAAACTAAATTGGTAGCCTAGAAAAAAGACATGCAAGGTCAAAACACGTGTCGGCACCACTTGTTACTCCATCAATTGATGAATTCATAAGAATAACATCAGAAAATGTAACCATGATCCTTGTGAACATATATTCTTCATGCACCTGAACTGGAAACAAAGGAGGAAACCTTTATATACATAACAGCACATGCGCCGAAGTAGTAGAAACTAAAAACCGATTCCTCCTCCTCAGACATTTTTTGTTCTTCAAAAATTGAAGTTAAGGATTTGAAATATTCGTTCCTTGGAAGAGGTGTAAAATGTTCTTCTGGGAGAGGTGTAGCAGTAGCGACTGAAGGCTTTACAGCCTTTGCAGCTTTTTCTTTTGCTGCTATTTTGCCAGCTTCTGGCTAAATTGGAGCCTTTGAAACATTTGGCTCCGAGGTCTTCGGGGTCGACGAAATAGTGGTCTTTGACGGAGCTGGCTTCGAGGGCGTCGAGGCGCTCTTAGAGGGCTCGCCCTTCGAGGTGTGTTGTGTTCCGGACCGTGTCGGTGACCTAGAACGATCGACTCGACTGATTTTTTTCGCTCAGGGTCCTTGAGGGTTCCCAATCTTTTCTCCTTCGGTCACCCGGGCTCGAGGGCACGCGAGTGTCGGAACAGTAACGCTCCTGGCCGGCTTCCGAGGAAGGCGCGGACCGAGGTTTAGCCTTTTCAAACAGCTCCATCATTTTAATTTGAAATGCTTCCCATTCTTCGGAGGAAAGATGTTTTGTGGGGCATTTAATTCTTTGGGGATTTGTCCGAGGACGAGGTGGAAGGGGACCGGTGGTGTCTTTTTTTGGACTTTTTCGTGGAAGACGAAGAGTGGCGTGAACCACTTCGAGACCTAGACCGATGCTTTTGCCCGTCACGTCGAGGAGATTTCTCCTCACGGGACCTCGACTCGACACTCGAGGCTTTTCGGTCGTGTTTTCGACCTACCTGCAGTTTTCCTTTCCTCTGTCGCAAGGCCTTCCCAGTCATTGCCTGACACTTCGTACAGGCCTCTATGTCGTGGCCTTCACCAAGGCACCACAGACATTCTCGGTGCAGATCCGTGATGGACATTTTCGAACCGCAAGATTTACACTTTTTGAACCACGAACGCGGGGTAATCAGGGACATTCTCGAATATCACTTCACAATAATTGCGTCACAAAACTACTCAAGGCGCGCCTAGTCTCCGAAGCAACACCTGCGGAAAAACTTGCATACCCGATGACGCGTGCTACTTGCATACCCGATGACGTCCCCCTCGATTGAGGCCTTCGAGGGACTTCGACTCGACGACATCGACGCACGGCGCCCTCTGCCCAGAAATTTTTTCCGAAGCAGCTTAAGCTGGATGGAATAAATCTAAGATGATGAATACGTTGGAGGACACAATCCATTCGAAGAACAAGTTACTTACCAACTGGTAACGTTCTTTTGACTGGATGTTCCTCCAATGTATTCCACATCTTTGACATGTAATGTCCACATCTGTGCACTTCGGAAAGTTTTTCAGCATAATGCGTCCTGCATCAATGACGTCGGGTCGATATCCCTCGAAGGCCTCCGTCGAGGGTGATGTCATTGGATGTTATAAATAGGACGATTGGCGCCCGTAGCCTCAGTTTAAGTTTTTTCCCTCAGAACGTGTGGCACCAGTCTCATGCCTGCTTGACTGCACATATCCTTGCGGAAACGTATGCTGCAATCGCATAGGAAATTCTCCAGAGGGACAGGCTGGGAGGGCGATGTGGAATATGTTGGAGGAACATCCAGTCGAAAGAACGTTACCTGTTGGTAAGTAACTTGTTCTTCGAATGGCTTGTGTCCTCCAACATATTCCACATCTTTTACAGACTTCCAAAGCAGTACCAGTAAATGGAGGAGGGAAAAGAATTTAGAGTACCCAATAAGATTGCGGAATAAAGAACCGCCTTCCCAAAGGCCATATCCTGACCATGGATCGTATCTAGGGAGTAATGCTTAACAAAGGTATGGAGCGAAGCCCAAGTAGCGGCATCACAAATATTCCTAATAGGAACACCCCGCTGGAGCCCGGTGGAAGTAGCCACTCCCCTAATGGAATTAGCTTGCAGACCTTCATGAGGTTCCCTACCCGCCAAACGGTTACACTCCATAATGGTGAGGATAATTCACCTGGACAAAGTCTGTTTGGTAACAGTCTGGCATAATCGGTGTCCAGCATATCCTACAAAGAGTGGATCGTCCACTCTGACCCTGGACATCCTAGAAATGTAAAAGCTCAGAGCTCTCCTAGGATCCAACCGATGGAGTCGTTCCTCTTCCTTACCAGGATGAGGAGGAGGGTAGAAAGATGGAAGAACCACCTTTTGACTGAAATTCAGATACTACCTTAGGTAGAAAGGAGGGACGTACCCGTAGTACAACCCTGTCCTTGTGAAACACAGTAAAAGGTGGCTTAGAGGAAAGTGCCTGCAATTCACTCTGCGAGCGGAAGTAACCGCACCCGAGAATACTGTCTTGAAGGACAATAATCTCAAAGGGCAAGAGTGCAAAGGCTCAAACGGAGCACCCATGAGAAATTTCAAAACCAAATTTAAATCCCAAACCAGCACCTGGAAAGAAGACGGCGGGAACACGTTAGTCAGTCCTTTAAGAAATTGAGAAATCAAAGGAATCTTAAAGTAAGAACATTCTTCAGACGAGCGCTTAAATATAGCCAGCACCGCCAGGTAACCCTTAATGGTACCAACTTGAAGGCCCCTGTGGGCCAAAGAAAGCAAGAAAGACAAAACCATAGGAATGGAGCACTGAAAAGGATCCACATTGTGACCTCAGCACTAGTCGCAGAACATACGGCAACGGTACAGGGATTTTGTTGCAGGCCGCCTGGCCGAAAGCTACACCTCCACCACGTCATCTGGGAGGTCCCCAATCCTTATACCTCAACCTTTCAGGTACCAAGTGTGAAGGTTGAGAGTATTGACCTCTGGATGGAGAACCTGACCCCCCGCCTTCCCCTCGTTGCGCGAGAGCAGATCCTCTTGGCAGGGAAGATGGCGTGGAGGGCAGATGGACATTTCTACAATGTGCAGGTACCACGCTCTCCTGGCCCAATCTGGAGCAATGAGGATCATGTGAGAACCGAACCTCCGTAACCTCCACAACACTTGAGGAATGACAGGGACTGGAGGAAATGTGTACAGCAGTGGGAATGACCAATCCACCGTGAAAGGGTCTCCTAAGGCTCATCTTCTCTCGCACTTTCGGTTGACACTGGTGGCGAAGAGATCCACTTGCGGGGTTCCCCAAAGGGCAAAGATCTCCTGAAGGACTTCCTGAGCCAACTCCCACTCGTGAAAGATCATTCTGTGCCCGCTCGGAGCATCAGCCGCCGCATTTTCGTCTTCAGCCAGATGAACTGCCAAGAACGAAATTTCCTGCCGGATGGCCCAGAACCAGAGCTGCATTGCCTCTCTGCACAACGGGAGTGACCCTATCCCCCCTTTTATGTTGAGGTAATGCATGGCCACTGTGTTGACCGTCATGATCGGGACACTCTTCCCCATACATATAGGGCTAGCCTGATGGCCCTCAGCTCTAACTGATTGATGTGGATTGTGGACTCCGACGGAGACCAACGACCGCTGGCAGTCAAGTTGTTGGCATGAGCGCCCCATCCTGTGAGGGAAGCGTCTGTCACTATAGTCACCTCCGGCCACGGTTGCCAAAAGGGTTCCCCCCTCATCAGGTTCCCTTCGTGGGCCCACCACAGAAGATCCTGGGAGACCGAGAGTGGAATCTGTACAGGATTCGTCATCTTGCAGGAGAACTGCGACCACTGCATCTTGAAGACCCATTGCAGGGATCTCATCGACAGCCTGGCCTCTGGCACCATGTAAATGCAGGATGCCATGAGGCTAAGCAACCTTAAGAATTTGAAAGCCGGGAGACTCTGGGCATGTTGAAACATGTCCACCATCTGCACAATGTGATGAGCCTTCACCTTGGGAGGCAAGCTCTTCCCCAAGGACGTGTCTAACACAGCCCGATGTACTGGAGCTGTTGGGAAGGTGTCAAATGCGACTTCTTGAAATTCAGGGAGAAGCCCAGCCTGTGGAGGGTGCGGCAGGTGAGAGCGAGATGATCCAACGCTTGCTCGGGAGAGCGTGCCCAGATCAACCAGTCATCCAGGTAGGGGTAGACGTGAATCTCCCCCCCTCGCCTGAGGTACGCTGCCACCACCACCATTAGCTTGGTGAAAACCCTCAGGCGGAGGTCAATCCGAACGGCAGGACCCGAAACTAAAAGTGCGAGTCCCCAGCCGCAAACCTCAGGTACTTTTTTGTGCTTGGGATGAATCGGCAGAGACACTGGTGCCAACGGCGCCGTGGTCTTATACGACGGAAAAGCGTGGGCGTCCAAGTCAGAGGGACACGGCACCGACCTAGTCGACGCTGGCTTCGAGCCCATAGCACGTTGCAGCAGTCTCGCTGGAGACGAGGACCGAGACCTGGAGGAACGTCTCTTGCAACCGTCCTGAGCCTTGTCCGGTCGGGACTTCAAAGGTTCCCGGTGCGAGAAGCGTTGTGGACCCGAGCCCGAAGGCCTGCGAGCCGCGGTACAAGACCATTCCTCGCCGGCTTCGTTACAAAGGCGCAATCAGAACCGTGCCCTGCGATTGAAATATCGCTAACAACTGCTCCTTAAAGGCAGCCCATTCCTCTGGAGTCGAGGACTTCATCAGGCATGCCACTTTCCGCGAGGCACCATCCTCCAAGGAGGACGGGGAAAGCGACCAGTGATGGCGCTTCCTAGAATGCCGGGACGAGGAAGAAGAATGGCAGGAACCACTCCGGGTCCGAGAATCCCGGGCCACCTCCTGACGCTGAGAGTCGCCCCTCGAGTCGTTGGTGGAAACCCTCTTGGACGATTTAGATTTTTGTGACTTACTAGGCTTAGAGCCCCTTCCTACCTGGAGCTTCCCCTTCCGCTCCTGCAAGGCCTTGGCAGTCAGCGACTGACATTTCGAGCAGTTGTCGATGTTGTGCGACTCGCCCAGGCACCACAAACAAATGCAATGCAGGTCGGTGATAAACATTTTCAACTTGCAGTCCTGGCAGATCTTGAAGCCAGACCGTGGAGCCAGAGGGGTCGAAGAAAGACATCTCAACGATGAAACCCACAAAGCAACACGTTCGTGGAAAAAACAGAACTAAGGCTACGGGGGCCGTGCTTCCTATAACATCCGGGGATGTCGCCCTCGACGAAGGCCTTCGAGGGACATCGACCCAACGTCATCGACGCAGGACGCCCTCTGCTGAAAAAGTTTCCAAAGTACACAGCTGGGGACATTACATGTCAAAGATGTGGAATAGGTTGGAGGACACAATCCATTCAAACAGACTTTTTTAAGTCTATGACCTCTATTTTCGAGGAGGAAAGTGCCTTAGAGGATATTTCTCCATTGGGAGTAAAATTTGGTACTAGGGATATACCTGAGGAATTCACTGATCCTGAGTCAAGAATGAGAGATCTCTGTGACACCCTTCACTCTGCCAGTGGCAATTGTAAGTCACCAGAGTTAGATTTTCAAAAACCTGATCCTGCAGAACATGCAGACTCTGGCTACAGGAACCTGACAAACAGGGTTGCTGACTATATGGGGTGGGGTAGGTCATCACCAACCTTTGAACAGAATGATATGACCGCCTTCCTGGATCAGGACCCCCAAAAGGACCCAGTACTTACTTTTCTTAGGGCCCTCCAAAGAACAGTAGTAGCAAACTGGGAGGCTCCTGAATCTGGGTCAGCAGTCAATAAGAACTTCCCCAAGAAATATAGACCAGCAAGCTGTGACCCTGATTATCTTAAACATCCTACGCCTGAGAGTCTGGTGGTCCAAGCTGCAACTTCCACAAGACAATCAGCCTATCCATCTATCCCCCCGGATAAAGATGATCATACCTTATGGGATTGTATTACAGCGGTGGGTAAACATATCCCAGAAGGCGAAGAAAGGGAAGGCTTTCTGAATATTGTTAAAGATGGCAAGGAGCCAATGGGAGAGCGTCTCCGATCAGGACTGGATACTGCAGACAGCATCAGCAGATCCATGGCTGCAAGCACAGTACTGCAGAGATTTGCGTGGTTGAGGAAGTCAGGATTTGCACCAGATGTGCAGGCCAGACATCTCAACATGCCTTTCGACGGCTCGAGGCTGTTTGGCAGTAAAGCTGATGCGAGCTTAGAGAAACTACAGACCTCCAAGGCGGCAGCTAAGTCACTTAGTGTCTCTATGCGACAGCCTCAAAAACCTTATTAGAACTCATCTTCCTGGAGAGGTCGTTCTTTTCGATACTACTCATTTGGTAAAGAGGACAAGCTGCACAGAAAGGTAAAAGAAATGTCCCTTGTGCTGACGAGGAAGAGGTACGAAATCAGCCTCAGCAGCGGCATCTTTATCCTCAGCTGCTTCTGCAGCCGCCTCCAAATCGCTCTGAGACCTTGTCACACAAGACCCTGGTGGGAGGCAGAATCTCTCTGCATCTGAACGAATGGCGGGGCATTACTTTAGATGCTTGGACATTGGAAACAGTAGCTGAAGGTTACTGTCTACCCTTCCTAAGAAGGCCTCTGAACCATCCACCGGGAACCAACTGTCAAAATTCCAGATCCGCTCCTGTTGCAGGAAATCTTAACCCGGCTAGAGAAAGGTTCAATAGAACATGTACCTGTAGCTGAGAGGAACAAGGGTTGGTACTCCCCTTACTTTCTCATACCAAAGAAGGACAGAGGATTGAGACCCATCTTGGACTTAAGAAGCTTGAACAAGTTCCTCAGGAAGGACAAGTTCAAGATGGTAACCCTTTCTCAGATCCTTCAGGCTCTCCAACTCCAAGACTGGTTGGCATCACCATTGGACCTTCACAACGCTTACCTCCCTGTGCCAATCCATCTCAAGCACGGAAAGTACCTGAGGTTCGCAGTTGGCGGTTCTCACTCTCAGTTTCAAGTTCTGCCATTCGGGCTGACCTCCAACCCAACGGTTTTCACCAAACTGATGGCGGTTGTGGCAGCGAGTCTCAGGAGAGGGGGGATTCACGTCTACCCTGGACGATTGGTTGCTCAGAGCACGTTCCCCCGAACAGGCTCAGGAACATCTCTCAATCACCAACCACACCCTACACAGGCTCGGCTTCTCCCTCAATTGCAAGATGTCCCATATGGTACATCCCAAAGACTACAGTTTATTGGAGCAGTCCTGGATACTTCCTTAGGGAAAGCCTCACCTCCCAAGGTGAGAGCTCATCACATTCTGCAGATGGTAAAGTTCCAGAATGCCCAGCATCTGCCGGCCTTCGATTTTCTGGGGGATATGTCAGATCTTCTGCAAGTTCCGAGCACAGTTGCTCAGGATCTTCTATGGTGGGCTTGCAACAACAATATCCTCAAAGGGGAATCTTTTTGGCAGCCATGGCCGGAGATAACCATAGTCACAGACTCCTCACTCACAGGGTGGGGCGTCCACACCAACAATCTGACAATCAGCAGCCGTTGGTCTCCATCGGAGTCCAAACGGACACCAACCTTTTGGAGCTGAGGGCAATCAGACTAGCGCTGAAGGCCTTTCTGCCCTCTGTACTTCTGTCCTGATAATGACTGACAACACAGTGGCCATGTACTACATCAACAAGAGAGGAGGAGTGCGGTCACTACCACTGTGCAGAGAGGCAATGCAGCTCTGGTTCTGGGCAATACAAGAGGGAACCTCTCTGTCGGCGGTTCACAAAGCCGGAGAGCAGAACACGGTAGCGGACGCTCTGAGCAGGCAGAGCACAGTCTCCCAGGAGAAGTCCTTCAAAAGATCTTCACCCTTGGGGAACCCCGCAGGTGGATTTGTTTGCAACCGGTGCCAACGGGAGTGCAAACTGTACAGCTCAAGGGAATTTCCTCCAAGAGGAGCTCTAGGAGACATGTTTGTGGTGGACTGGGAGTTTCCACTTCTGCACGCGTTTCCTCCAGTACCCGTGATTCCTCACATGATCAGGAGGTTGAGAAAGTTCAGGAAACACATGATCCTAATTGCCCCAGATTGGGCCGGGAGGATGTGGTACATGTCCATCTGCCATCTAATACATCTTCCACAAAGAGAGGATCTTCTGTCTCAAGAGGAAGGTTGGGTCCTCCATCCGGAGGTCACGACACTCAACCTTCACGCATAGTTTCTGAGAGGCTAAGATAGAAGGATTGGGACCTCCCGGACGACGTAATGGAGATTTTGTTTTCGGCCAGAAGGCCAGCAACTAAATCCCTGTACCGGTGTCGTTGGAATAAATTCAGTAACTGGTGCAGGGAGAAGGATGTAGACCCTTTTCAATGTGGCACTCCTATGGTGCTTTCTTTTCTGCTGCATTTGGCCAATCTGGGGCTCCAAGTTGGCACAATAAAGGGATACCAGGCAGCGCTTTCTATTTTTAAGCGCTCCTCAGAAGAGGTTTCCTATTTCAAAATTCCATTGATTATCCAATTTTTGAAGGGGCTCACCAATATGTACCCTCCAGTACCATGCCATGTCCTTGCTTGGGATTTAAATCTTGTGTTGAAATTCTTGACTTGTATAGCTTTTGAGCCTCTACATTCCTGTCCTTTAAGGCTCTTAACACTTAAAACTGCCCTTCTTGTGGCTTTAACATCAGCCCGCAGGGTTAGTGAGTTACAAGCTCTCTCATGTAAACCTCAGTTTATTACCTTTCACAAGGACAAGGTGGTACTTCGAGTTAAACCTTCTTTCTTATCGAAAGTAGTTTCCGACTTTCACTTATCACAAAAAATAACACTACTAACATTCTCCCCTCCTCCTCATTTGGGCAAAGAAGAGGAGAGATTACACATACTGGACCCAAAAAGTTTTTATATCTCACGAATGTCAAAATGGCCCCAGGATGACCAACTTTTCGTGGGTTATACTGGTCATAAATTGGCATTAGCAGTGACAAAAAACTATTTCCTGCTGGATTACTTTGGCTATTGTGGAGTGTTACAGGTTGGCCGGGAAAGACCAGCTGGAAGGGCCTCTTGCCCATTCCACGAGGGGTATGGCAACTTCTGCGGCTCTTCAGAGGGGAGACCCTGTGGTTGATTTCTGTTCAGCTGCAACATGGGCCTCAATCCATACTTTTGTTATGCATTACTGCTTAGATGCCTCTTCGTCCCATGAGTGATTGTTTGCAAAAGCTGTGCTTCATTCTGTCCATGATAAAACTAAATAGTACTCCCACCTCCTACATTACCACTGCTATGGGAGTCTGAACACAATCCATTCGAAGAACAAGTTACTTACTAACTGTAACCTTCTTTCGACTGGATGTACCTCCCACGTATTCCTCATAGCCCCTCCCATCCTTCCTGCCGTACAATTTACGTGATTTACACTTTACGTTTACGAAGAGCTTACAGTCGGGGGCACGACTGAATGATTAATAGTTTATACGAAAAAACAGAACTGAAGCCAACGTGCGCGGCACAAGCTACTTATACTGCTGGAGATGTTGACACCCTACGGAGACCGTCGAGGAACATCGACGCCACGACCTCGTGTACAGCACCCCCTGCCGAGAATTATTTTTTCCAAAGCAGCGAAGCCTGCGAGATACGAATATCATAGATGAGGAATACGTGGGAGGAAAATCAAGTCAAAACAATGTTACAGTTGGTAATTAACTTGTTCTTCTGTGTTATGGTTGTCTGGTTTCTGTGTGGGGACCCGGAGCATGGAACACACTACCTCTTCACATACAAACTGCATACACTATCAACACTTTCAGAAAGAGCCTCAAAACATACCCGCTTCCCCACACATAACCCTGCACTCCTCCCCTGTGATCAATTGTCTATCCTACTCTTCCTATCCTTTCCTGAAACATTTTGTAACTTTTTTCCAATGCCAACCTTTTAAAATTTTAAACCATTTAAGGTGCTCCAAGACCCTCTGAGTAGGGCTGGCACTTAACAAAAATTCTAATAAAATAAATAACAGATCCATCAAACTGGGATACAGGAATTGACCAATATTCAAAATCTTTCTTATAAGTACTCTATATTTTACCTGCCTCTTGAGATCTATCCTCTAGGTGTTTCATACTGCTGACCAAACCTTCTGCTGTAACTTCAGACCCCTTTGTACACAAAACCATGAACCAGCTCAGACTATGCCCAACCCTCAGGATATGACCAAGCCCCTCAGCAGGCCCCCCTACAAGTGTTGCTCCTTGAGCCTCTTCGGGTCCTTAGACAGAGGTGCTCCTCTGGGACCCTGGGCAGCCAAAAACATGGAGCTCCATCCCCTCATCTCAGATGGAAGTGCTCTCTAGGCAGCAGCCTCTGCACTCTTCCAGTGCAATCAGCCAGATCCCCACCCTTGCCATCCCCATGATCATTGGCAGCCACGCACGTGGGGAAGAAAAGTTGGGACCAGTGAGGTGGTCAGAAGGGAAACATCTGTGGTTGGGCAACAATCATTTGGCTAAGCACCCTAGGAATGAGCGCAGAACATTTTGCTTTAGACTTGGACTTTGCTAAGCCAGCCAGGAAGAATCAGATTTGCTTCTAAGTCAGTCCGGTGTCACTGATGGCTTCAAAAACTCCCAGACCCCTAGTATTGTTGAATGGTCTTAAATGGACACAATTCAAATAGTTTGGTGGGTTTGTTTCACCCGTGAGCACTCTAATGGCCTTCCCTCGCACGTCCGCCCATAGGTTCCCTCCACCCTAGCCCAGACTTCCCTAAAAACTCCAAGATGACTTGAGACTACAGATCGTAAACACCTTGTATCTATTCATTCAAGCTGCAGTGAGGGACTCAAGGCTGTAGCATTATCTACCTAACTCTCTCTGAGATTTTCTAAGGGTTCACTAACTCCAACTTTCTTTTCTAGGGTTTCGAAGCAATGGCAAGGTTTTGATGGTGCCGACAGACACCCTACTCCTTTCCCGCTCTCCCCCACATGCGTCCTTGCTCTCCCGTTACTTCTCTTTCTAGCATGGTCTTGCTCACCCCCTTTCCTGCCTGTAACTGTAGTCTCTCTTCCCTTCTCCTACTCTTCTTCTCTCCCTCAGATGAGCATACACTCAGTCTTCCCTTCTCCCACTCTTTTCCTTAATTTATCTCTACTCCAATCTTCTCTCTACTTCCATCTCTTCTTCTCCTTTCTCTGCAACTCACTTCCATCTCCTCTATTCTTACTCACCCGCCTTTCCCAATATCCACTCACTCTCTCACTAACCAGCTACACTCATTGCCTTACTCCCCATCAGGTACCATTCTCTCACACTATTAATACCTTGCTTGTAATTTCCTGAGCACTATGCTCCCCCTTCCATCCTCCACCTGATCTATCGGGCCAACTCCACTCTCCTGAGCACACCTGAACATGTTTAACCCACTCTTCGATTTGTTGCTCTTTTATACATGGCTTTCCATCCCCCACCCTTCTATTGGTCCTCCCCCTCACCTGACACTAAGGGCCAATTTCTGTGTGCTCTTCTCTCTGGGAATGGCTCTTTAAAGGCAAAACCTTCAGAAACACCTGCAGGACCGCCTTTTCAAGCAAGGGAGGAGGCAGTCTTTGGCCCTCGTGTGGTCAGGTGGTTCGTTCAGTGCTGTGATCAGCATTCGCAATTTTGAATACTGCTGGATCAGGAAAGCATACGGCTCAGTGAATCAGGCCATTTGAGTCTGAGCTTGCACTTCTGTTTTCCTTCTGCATTCAGCTACAGAAATGCAGAGAGGAACATTTGTAGGCCTGAAATTCAAAGACATTGAGGATGTCCCGCTATCAAAATACTTAGACTGACAACTTATGGTGTACTCATAACCAAATCAAATGTATTTATTTTTGCATTTGTTAAGCACACTAAACCCATAGGAATCAAGGTGCTGGTTACAGACAGTGGTATCAAATTGCAAGTATAGGAATGTGAAAAGTCTAGTCAATCGGCGGCTTCATGCAGAAGAGTAAAGGCTTAAGGTGTTTCCTGAAGGTCCAGTAGGATTGTTCAGATCTCAGTGTCAAAGATAAGGAGTCCCAATTCTAAGTGGCAATAAACGGGAAGCCGATTCCCCCCAATCTCTTTCTCTGTAATCTTGGGATGCTAAATTGGTGGGAGAAGTGGGAGCGGGTCGGCCGAGAAGATGGAGCTTTGTAGAAATTTTTTGAGAGATATCTCTGGTCCGAATTATAGAGGCAGTTGTGTGTAATGGCTAGGGTCTTGAAGATAATGCGCTCACGAACAGGTAGCCAGTGAGCACTTCTTGCTGCTGAGATGTGCTCCCGCTTTGGTATGTTTAGTCCAGCTCTAAGGGAGTTATTTTGAATGATTTGGAGTTTCTTGGTATTGCTCACAGATGTGCCTGCAAACAGAGCACTGCAATAATTCAGTCTAGAGCCAATAAGTGCTCTTGCAATAGTGAGGCAGCTCTCAGTAGTTTGGTAGGGGCTGCATGTGTTACTTAACTTGGAGGTGTAAGCCTCAGAGACGACGACAGCATTGACCTGATAAGGATAGTGTGGCGGCTAGGTATACGCTCAAGGTCTTGACTTTGCTAGAGATGGGGATAGTGATGCCATGAATGGTGAAAAATGTGTTAGCTTGGTCAAGTTTGTTGAATGCGGTTTGTGAACCCACCAAAATAATTTTTGTCTTTTCATCGTTAAGGCAGAGAAGGTGTGATGCCATCCACATCTGGATGGTGTGAAAGACTGATTGTAGGTTGCTAGAGTCTGAGTGGTAGTTACCAGAGAGGGAGAAGAATCCGTGGGTCATCAGCTTAGTTTGTGCAGGCGATTCCCTAGTCATCTAGTAGGTCGAATAGGGCTTTGGTAAAGATGTTGTAGAGGGTTGAGGAGACACAGGACCCTTGCAAAACGCTGCATGTGGCAGCGGCTGGCGGGGCCCGTGCGTTTGATGAGACCGCTCTCAGATCTATCAGCTAGCAAGAGGCAATCCAGGAGAGAAGCGTACTGCTGACGTGAGGTGTTGGCACAAGATTTTGTGATCTACAAGTTCAAAAGGCTGCCGATAAGTCTAGTAGAAGGAGGAGGGCTGAATTACCGGCATCCTTGATCTCATCCAGTTGATTCTTTTAGGTCCACCAATGCCAAATCTGTGCAATGGCCTGGCCGGATACCAGACTGGTGCAGACAGAGAAGGTTGTGAGATTCCAGATAGAGCTGCATTTGTAGGTAGGCCACTCAGTCAAATATTTTAAGAAGGACAGGAGCAGTGGTGATGGGGCCGTAGTTTGTAGGGATTTCTGGGTCAAGCATGTTTCTTTTTCTCCAGAAGTGCCAGGCATCTTTAAGGCTAGTAGGCACAGTGCTAGAGGTGAAGGAGGCGTTGATAAGAGTAGCAATGAATGGTGCAAGGGGTTCAGCACAATCTTGAACGACAGCCGCTGGACAAATTGTTTCCCTGACAGCAAGAGGGTTTAAGGCCTTAGACGATGTGGATGCCTACAGTTTCAGAGACCGCTTTGAAATTAAATAAAGGTAAATTGTAGGTGATGGCTGGAGGTTCAGTAGAGGAGGGCTCGGAGGTGGCACTGCTCAGAGAATTTCTTTTTTGGAGGATTTTCTTTGGAGAGTATCAATTTTTTGTATTAGGCATTTTGAATATTGACGCACAAGTTTCTATCTTGAAAGCCTTTAGTGGGCGATGGTTCAGGAGATTCCAGCTCGTGCAGTATGGCGAAGAGCTCTCTAGCACTGGAGTTTGCATTTGCAATTCTAGTGTTTAAGTTAGAACTTTTTGGATTGCTTTTTTATACTCACTTGCTGCAGATGTGAAGCAAGCTTTGTTGGGCCCAGTAGGGTTATTCTTCCATTTTGTTTCCACTTCACGTTTGAGGGGGCGGAGGGCTTTGAGGTCAGCAGAGAACCAGGTATTGTGATTGGAGGTAGCTTTGGGTTTTCGCAGTGTGAGCGGAGCTACCATATTGATTGCCTGAGCGAGAGTTCGGTTGTACAAGTTGACCAGGGTGGCAGGGTCCATAGTAGGCAGCTGTGACACCAGAATCTTGTCCAACAAAGGAAGAATACTAGATTTAGTAATGTTGCAGGTACTCTGCGTAGCTAGGGCAAAGGATTAGCCACAGTTGGCAGGCAGGTAGACACTGGAATTTTGAATAAAATGATGTTATGATCATTCCAAGGTCAGACAAGATTCGAGGTGATGTCAATGTTGCAGATAAGGTGGGGGGCGCTTGAGAGCCCGAACAAGATGGTAGCAATCAGAGAGCTCCAGTGGGTGGAGAAAAACGCTGCGGCTCTCTGCCCCATAAACCGCACAAAACTGCTAAATTGAGAGGGAAATATTAGGCATATGAACAGGACCGCAAGCACAGAAAACCTGTAGAAGAACGGTGCAGCAGTGACGGAGATGTGAGCCACTGGCAATCAGACTGCAGCGACCCAGGGCCCAGCCTCGACAGAAAAAGGGTGCGAACCCCACGACTCGGATCAGAGACTCGTGAAGCGGCCACCCTGACGTGGAAGAAGGCAAACCATCAGCTCCAGCCACGGCACTGACCGCTTTGTAAAATCAGAGGCCCCTGGTGCCGGATCGGGACGTATGGACTGCTGCGATGGCCCCAGAAGCGGGAGGCGACACCTGGGGCTGCCCGCCTGCAACTGGCGACCCCTGCCAGTGCCATCCACGGAGACAGTGGCGCAATCACCGTATGGGTGCTCGGCAGCCCCCCGTTGGCCGAAGCGGACAGCTGATAAACATGAGCCCGGCACCCGCCCGCTGCCTAGAACACATTGGTACAGTTCAATCAAGTAAGTCTGCAGCGGGATGGGGGCGGGGTGCCGATGGGAGAGCCCAGCAAGGCCCGCACTCAGATTAAGAATGCACATCACATCACAGCCGGAGGCGCGCGGAGCGGTGGCCCTCAGCCACAATGGCTCCCCACACAAGCCTTCTCCAAGCGCGGGTACCCAGCACCAGCCAATACCACCCCATTGAGGCAAAACCATGCAGCACAGGCGGGGCTCCCCCTGTGCGCGCCCAGGCAGGGGAGGTGAAGAAGGACCGGCCCATTGATATTCAGGACCAGCAACTGCAGCGGTCGGGGGACCCACAGCCTTCAACCCCAGCTGCCCCTAACTGCAAACACTGAGCTGGGACAGCCAGACGCGCTCAGGGGCAGCGCCACCACCAAGCCCTGCAGAAAACAGACCACTGCCTGCACAGACCTGGAGCTGCGGCCCCCAGACACAGTCTGCTGACCATCCATACCAGGCCCCACGGGGGACACAAAGCCAAGGGGTAAAACTCCTGCAGCCACCCCTGGGGGGAGTAGGATAGAAACATTACAGATCCAACACAGGGACACCCCCAGCTCCAGCTCACAGACCACCCTGGGATAAAGGGGTCGGCTCAGGTCGCAGAGATCCGGCAGAAAAGACCACCAACAACACGGCATACCCGCGGGGGCGGGAAGTCAAAGGCAGACGAAAGGTCAAGCAAGGCGCACCAGGAGGAGGACCCGAGATACAGCAGAGGGGGCCCCCCAGCTACCCCCCACAGTCAGGCATACACAAGCATCACCCTAGAACACCGAAAGGTCAGCAGAGAACACCCCCACGAACCGGCTACCTAGGACAAGAGCGCAAGGGGGCATGCAAAAGGCTACACAATTAGCAGGGCTGAAAGACCAAGCCGACAAAGAAATAACAAGCCCCCTCCCAAGACGTTCAACACGCAACAAAGCAGAAATGGAAGTCCAGGCGCAACTGCAAGCTATCCCATCGGAAATTAAACTAATCGGCCAAAGGACCCAGGAAACGAACAGTATGGTCCAGGAGATTAGAAAAGACCTCCAAGACGTACAAAGCCAGCTAGCTACACAGGTTGAAAGGACCACGGACAATGAACAGCCCATAAGTGCGCTGGAAGACAACCAAACCACTGTGGAAAGCAACCTCGATGGGGTCATGAGAGAAGGACAACAGCTGGGGGAAAAGCTGGAAGACCAGGAAAATCACTCCCGCAGGAACAACCTAAGGGTAGTCGGGCTTCCGGAAAACACTGAGGGCATGGACTGGGAAGGCTACATCTACGGCCTCCTGCTAATCGATCTCCACATACCCAATGCTAAGGATCTCAACATCGAAAGAATACACCGAGCACCAAAGCCAGATCCAAACAAACGCCCCGAGCCATTACCATGAGACTCCTGAACTTCCAGCATTAAGCTATCATCCTGAAAGCCTATAAAGCGACACCCCTGCTGCGTAAGAATGGCTCAGACATTAAGATATTCAACGACTACTCTATAGAGGTCTCCAGACGAAGGAAGACCTTCAACCCCATATTTGAAGCACTCCAACATCAGCATCACAGACACTACATAAAGTTCCTCGCCATTTCTCCAGCAACACAACATAGTGACAGCAGAGTTCAATCCATCAACACCAGAAGAAGGCAGACCACCACGCAATACCCAGCCCCATGCGGACCACCAAGGCCCCGGGGGATGCTGGCAGAGGGCCGGTAGGGGACCGAGGGGCTGGAAACCTGACTGTAGAAATTGCACCAACAATACAGGGCAAGCGCCAGGCTGGGCGCCACTACACAAAATTAGGATAGCATGACCACATCACATCCCTCCACCAACCAAAAGGGCAGAGGGCGATAAGACCACAGGTAGGCCTTGTGTCCCTGCACAAGGTGAGCTTGTGCCTCTCAACACCCCTCCTCCCCACAGATTAGCTTAGACATATGTGTAATGCAGGCGAGACAAATGCTCTCGTGGGCCAAGCTCATATGCGGTAATGCAACCCAGTATTGGGTATGTGCCTAGTGTTTGTCACAGCCGATGTTTAAGGTTAGAGGCTACGGTTTAGACCTCATGAATTTAATTGGGGAACACTCCCCAATGAGTCCCCCCACCCCCCATGTGGCGAGGCAGCGGTTCATACCCATTCCAATGTCAACCAATAAGGACCAAACCCACAATGGGCCAAAGGGCATGTTTGCCGTTCTGCGTTCTTGAATCTAGCTATTCTTTGGGGAGTCATATATCCCCTCCAGGTTATATATAGCTGTATTTGCTGTAGCTTCGCGTACCTAGACACTTTCTTATGGTACCCTTGGGCCCGCTCCCACATCCCGTCACTCATGGGCACACCAACATCTTCTTCCCAGTCATGTCTTAATTGTGCCACTTCCTTCCCCACTTTGGACATCAACAGTTCGTATAGTCTGGATATCTCATGCCCTCCTTCTGCTATATCATTTCTATGGTAGCGTCAGGTTTCTCGTCTAATGTTATTTCCGACCATATCTCTCTAATCCGCTGTACCACTCTGTTATATGTGATATATTGCCTCGCTTGCAACCCCGTTTCCTCCACCAACGCCCCGAATACCTTTATCTCCCCTTCTTGCCATATGTCTCCCATTGTTACAATTCCCACCGGTTCCCAGTGCCTCCTAATTGTCTTCATTAGTTGCCCGTCCCCTCCAGCTAGTGCGACCAGCGGCATTTGTGGTGAACACGGGGTTGGGTTCTCCATGACCTGACAAGCTCTTTGCCATACCTTCCATCTCAGTACCAACATCTTTGAGCACTCTTTCAAATCTAATTTGAGCAGCCGTATCATTTCTTTTAGGAAGAACAGGGCACATTCTAGTCTCAACAATCTAAATTCTGAGGTGGGGTCGTCTGATAACCACTTAGCCGCATATTGTAGTTGACTAGCTAGGTAATAGATGAACAAGTTACTCTCTTACCTGGTAACGTTCTTTCGATGGGTTGGTCCGAAGACGTATTCCCTATCTATGACATGTAATCACCACAGCTGTGCTGCTTCGGAAAATCTTCGGCTCCTGCGTCGATGACGTCGATACGCCGCCCTCGAGGACCTCCTCCGACAGCCAACGTCACTGGATTTTATCAGTAGGACGCACGACGCCCGTAGCCTCAGTTGTAGTTTTTTCCCCAGAACGTGTGGCACCAGTCTTCTGCCAGTCTGACACACAAAACCTTGCGGAAACCTAAGCTGCAATCGCATAAAAATTTCTGTAGCGGGGTAAGTCAGGGAGGAAGCGATATGGAATACGTAGTCGGACCTTCCCATCGAAAGAACGTTACCAGGTAAGAGAGTAACTTGTTCTTCGAGGGGATTGGTGTCATGATCTCTGCTTCCAAAAGGCCAGGACTTACCCAACTCCCTTGGAAGCAGACCCATAACCCAGGTTCCGAGTGCCAGCCAGTCCCAATTGGGACCTTTTGGACCCTGTCCTGGCGCCAGTGGCGCCAGGCTCATAAATATGCCCAGTCCCAGCGCTGCAAGCGCCGGGCTCATAATGCTTGGGTGGACTTACCTGCAGCAGACCATGCTGCTTACTTACCTGCCAGTTGAACCCCTGATCCTCTTCTGTTTGGGACTACTTTTCCTGTTGGGTGGGGCAGGAGCCACTCCCTAGGTTCAGAACACTGGAACTCTTCTGGAAAGCAGGAACTCTTTTCTTACCTAGGCGTGGCTGTGGAAGGAGACAACTAAGCACTACAGGAGGCTATTTAAACCACACCCGATGGATGAATCTTGCTTTGCGTTATTCTGCATCCTCTGCAGCAGAACGCTCATCGTGTCTTCTGCATCTGATCCTGGGCCTAAAGGAAAAAGGCTTACCATCCTCAATCCAGTCTTCAGCAACATCTATAAAGACAAGAAAGAACAGGTTAGCACTACGGTCTTCAGTGACAGCGCATCTCTTACCTGGTCCATCGGCTGTCATCAACGCCTCGCGCCGCATTCCTGCATCTGAAAGACAAAGGCTTACCAACTCTTTGCACGCTCCGGAGGCCTTTGGCGCTGCATCCCGCATCTGTAAGACAAAAGAAGGTGCGTTTAAAGACATTGGGTAACGTTAAATACTCACGTGCCATTACTCCATCCACGCCGAACTCAGTGGGCATTCCGGCATCCTTTAGCAGCTCCGAACTGGTACCTGCAAAATAAAAGGACAGTTAGTGCGCATCGTGAAGCAAGCAACAAGCGCTTACTTACGCGCTTCCAGGCGCTTCTATTCCGCATACGGGTCCATCCTCAACTCACTTCAGCCAGTCAACCGCCATCGCCGGAACCCTGCAAAATAAGAGACAGCATTACAAAAGACTTTTAAAGACATTTGAAATACTCGGAACTCACTGTTCGTGAAGTAAACGACGGACAGCAGTCCTCTGAAGTCAAGAGGCCGGCGCTACCTATCCAGTGAAGAAACTGGTTACAGCACCCTGCCCCGAGGCAGATGGAGAGCTCGGCGTTCACTTACCTAAGACATCTTACTCTTCGAGTCAGGCGTACAGTGCACAGAGGTCCAGCCCAAAGAGCCAACCGGGTGCTACACATCACTTTTGAAGATACGGTAGTCGCCCAGTCAAGACCGGCGACTCTGCGAGAATCAGGTGAGCGTTACAATTGGGTCCACCGACATATTGCATATCTATGACAGACTCCCAAAGCAGTACCAATGCAAGGAGGTGGGAAAAGAATTTAGAAAACAGAAATTTAGAATGCCCAATCAAATTGCGGAGTAAAGGACCGCCTTGCCAAAGGCCAGATCCTGCCCACGGATGAAATCGTGGGAGTAGTGACGTACAAAACTATGTACCGAAGCCCAGGTGGCTGCATCACAGATGTTACGAATAGGAACACCCCTCTGTAGGGCAGTAGAGGCAGCCATACCCCTGGTAGAAAGGGCCTGCAAGCCGACCGGTGGGTCCTTACCTGCCAAGCAGTAACACTCAGAGATAGCCAAAATAATCCAGCAAGACAAAGTCCGTTTCATCACAGCTTGTCCCAAATGCTTTCCAGCGTAACCAATGAAGAGTTGATCGTCCACTCTGACCCGGGACATGCGTGAAATATAAAAGCTTAACGCTCTCCTAGGATCAAGCCTATGGAGTCTCTCCTCTTCCTTAGCAGGATGTGGAGGAGGATAAAACAGCGGAAGAACAACCTTCTGGCCTAAATGAAATTCCGGCACCACCTTCGGAAGAAAGGAAGGACGAACTCTAAGGACAACTCTGTCCTTATGAAACACAGTGAAGGGTGGCTTCACTGAAAGTGCCTGTAACTCACTCACTCTGCGAGCGGAAGTGACCGCACCCAAAAATACAGTTTTAAGAGTTAACAGTCTCAAAGAGCATGAATACAAAGGCTCAAACGGAGCACCCATCAGAAACTTGAGAACAAGGTTCAAATCCCAACCGGACACCTGGAAAGGTGACGGAGGGAACACATTAGTGAGCCCTTTCAGAAACGGAGAAATTAAAAGGAATTTTAAAATAGGAACACTCTTCAGACGAGCGCTTAAATATGGACAGCGCTGCCAGGTAACCTTTAACGGTACCCACTTGCAAGCCCCTGTGGGCCAAAGAAAGCAAAAAAGACAGGACCATGGGAATGTCACATGCAAAAGGATCCACATTCTTAACCCTGCACCAGTCGCAGAATTTACGGCAATGGTACAGGGACTTTGTTGCGGGCCGTCTGGCCGAGAGCAACACCTACATCACGTCTTCATGGGGGTCCCAATCCTTATACCTCAACCTTTCAGAAACCAAGCGTGAAGGTTGAGGGACCGGCCCTCTGGATGGAGAACCTGACCCCCCTCCCGTGAGAGCAGATCGTCTCGGTAGGGAAGACGACGTGGAGGACAGATGGACAAGTCGAGAAGGTCCGGGTACCACGTCCTCCGGGCCCACTATGGAGCAATGAGAATCATACAGGAACCGAACCTCCGTAACCTCCGCAGTACTTGCGGGATGACGGGGACTGGAGGAAACACGTAGAGCAGTGGTAATGACCACTCCACCACGAACGCGTCTCCTAAGGCTCCGTTTGGAGGAAATTCCCGCGAGCAGAACCTCTCGCACTTCCGGTTGACACTGGAGGCAAAGAGATCCACTTGAGGGTCCCCCAAAGGGCAAAGATCTCCAGGAGAATCTCCTGAGCCAACTCCCACTCGTGAGAGATCGCGCTCCGCCTGCTCAGAGCGTCCGCCGTCTCGTTTTCGTCTCCTGCCAGATGAACTGCAGAGATCGAAACTTCCTGCTCGATTGCCCAGAACCAGAGCTGCATCGCCTCCCTGCACAGAGGAAGTGACCCTGCCCCCCCCTTTTTGTTGAGGTAGTGCATGGCCACCGTGTTGTCCGTCAGGATCAGGACATTCTTTACTCGCACAGTCGGCAGAAAAGCCTTCAGGGCTAGCCTGATGGCCCTCAGCTCCAACAGATTGATATCGAGTCTGGACTCCGACAGAGACCAACAACCGCTGACTGTCAACTCGTTGGCATGAGCTCCCCATCCCGCGAGGGATGCATCCGTCACAATCGTCACCTCCGGCCAGGGCAGCCAAAATGGAGCCCCCCCTCATCAGATTGCCTTTGTCGGCCCACCACAGAAGGTCCTGGACGACTGAAGACGGCACCTAAACAGGGTCCGACATCCTGCCAGAGGACTGAGACCCCTGGAGCTTGAGTGCCCAATGCAAAGATCTCATCCGCAACCTGGCCTCTGGCACCAGAAGAATGCAGGATGTTATGAGGCCGAGCAGTCTCAAGAACTCGAATGCTGGGAGAGTCTGGGCAAGTTGAAACTTGTACACCATCTGCTGAATGTGATGAGCCCCCACCTGGAGAGGAAAACAATGCCCCAGGGACGTGTTGAGCACTGCTCCGATGTACTGGAGCCTCTGAGTTGGTGTCAAATGGGACTTCTTTAAGTTGAGGGAGAAGCCCAGCTTGTGGAGGGAGTGGCAGGTGACTGACAGATGATCCAGGACTTGCTGGGGAGAGCGCGCCCTGATCAACCAATCGTCCAGGTAGGGGTAGACGTGAATCCCCCCCCTTTCCTGAGGTGCGCTGCCAACACTACCATGAGCTTGGTGAAGACCCTCGGGCGGAGGTCAAGCCGAACGGCAGGACCGGAAACTGAAAGTGCGAGTCGCCAACTGCAAACCTCAGGTACTTCTTGTGCTTTGGATGGATAGGCACATGAAAATAAGCGTCCTTGAGGTCGAGAGACACCAACCAGTCCTGAAGTGGAAGGGCCTGGAGGACTTGAGAAATAGTAACCATCTTGAACTTGTCCTTCCTGAGGAGTTTGTTCAAACCACGCAAGTCCATGATGGGTCTCAATCCCCCGTCTTTCTTGGAAATCAAAAATAAGGGGAATACCATCCCTTGTTCCTCTCCGCTACAGGGACCAGTTCTATGGCGCCTTTCTCCAGCATGGATTGAATTTCTTGCGCAAGGAGCGGATCCGGACTCTTCAAAGAGAGATTCCCTAGTGGATTGTCTTGAGGCCTCTGCCGAAAAGGAAGACAGTAGCCGTGGGTTATGATCTCCAGAAGTGTGAGGCAGAAGACCAAGTGAAATACAGGGTCACACGGCCGCTCTCCAAAGGACCCGATCCGGGTGTATTAGTAGTCCAAAACTTCTTTGAAAAAATATATATACTTCGAAGTAAACAAAAAATGATTATCTTTTGATTGAAGAAATAACAGCAATATTAGGATTCGATTGTTTTCAAAATGGTTTTATCCACAAAAATTATATCAAAAAAATAAGTCTCATATAATTATGAGAGATCACTAATGCTTTCTTAGTGAGGAAGAAATCGCCACATTCGCTTTTTCAAACAGACCAACACATTGCCAATGCATTTCGGAATTCAATTTCCTTCATCAGGGCAGGTCTACAGATCATGTGTATGGGTATATAAATTCAACAATAATAAAGAAGACAGTTCATCATGGTACACAAACCATCACACAATAGTTAAAAGAACACATGTTATAATATCAATTACATACCATTCAGTCGAAGTCGCAGAAGAGGGTGCAGACGTAAGTGAATAGGGTAGAAACAAAATAGAGAAAAAGAGAACAATAAGGCTCTGTACGATATCCATGGAGAATAGTAACATGAATGCGGAAAGCATTTTACCTGGGTATGTGAACTTGAATACATGGATTGTGGCGTGGTGCATGTAAAGCATGTAAATATCAGCAGTTGCCTGACGTGAGTCAGCGCAGAAATCCAGCCGTCAGAAGATTGGCTGCAACCAAAAAGCATACGAGTATGAGAGCCGGTGAAGTCCGTAATTAAAAAAGGAGGGAGTTGCAACGTTAATCGCGCTTACCGTGTGCAACGCGGGCGACAGGAGTTCTCCTCTTGCTGTCTCGCGTTCGACTGAGGCTTTCGCATCGAAGCGTTGCCGAGGCAACGCTTCCATTTATTACCACGTGACCGCCAAGCCTTCCAGATGGGCGCGCGGTCACAATTGCAAGGCTGCTATGGCGCCATTAAGCTAATGTGATGAAGATTCAGACATTTACCTGATCTAATAGATATATATGGGAAATAATGGAGTGTAAAAAGGAGAGAAATAGAGAAAGTGGAAGAATGGAAACAGAAGAAATACTCAGTTGTGGATAATGTGAGCCACATCATGGAAAAGAAAATGTCATGCAAATGGTGACATAAAGGGCAGTAAAGAACCAGGTCCAAAATACAAGATATGCAACAGTATCAAATACACGTGATCAGTATTGCTTGAATGGAGTTTTCACATTACCATATTTAAGACCACTGTTGTATAGGGTGACGTCCGAAGGCGGCACCTTGGGTCCTAGACGCAATGTCCAGGAAAAACAACAGAATGGCTTAAAGGTCCACAATCATTTGGTATACAGGTTTGCATGCACAAGGTAATCTTGAAAGTTGAAAACCTATTAGACAAAGCAGTATAAATTATAAGAAACAGTGGTAATTAATCTCTTCGTTGATTCCATTGGGAGTCAAACAACCAAGTCTATCAATCCAGAAGGTCTCTCTGCGGTTCAACCGCTGGTTCAGGTCCTCATGCAGACTGTTTCTTACAAGTACTTCTAAAATAGCAAACCTTATCTGAGTCGGGTTGTGTCCATTCTCAACCCAGTGGCGTGCTACAGCCGAGTTGATGTTAGCATTCCGGATGCAAGAACGGTGCTCGTTCCATCTAGTTTTGGCCATTCTTGTGGATTGGCCCACATAGAATTTCCCACATGGGCATTTAATGCCATAGATGACATTGGTGCTGTCACAAGTTCCATAAGTTTTGAGCAGAATCTTTTTCCCTGTTCTCGGATTGTTAATGGCATTCCCCTTGATTATTGAGTTACAATTAATGCAGTGAAGACATGGAAACGTTCCAGTGCGTTGAGTTAAAGGTGCCTTGAGAGGTGGTCTTGTCTGCACCAATTCATCTCTTAAGTTCCTGCTGCGCTGATAAGCAAACACCGGTAGTTCACTGAATAAACTTCGAACCCTGGTGTCATTTTTCAGGATCCCCCAGTGTTTACTAAAGTTTTTTTTGATTTTGTTGCTCTGTATCGAAAATTTGGATACAAATACAGGTGTCTTCAGTTCTCTCTTGTTCTTGGGGTTTTCAGTAGATATTAGGGTTTCACGTGCCAGGATGCTCACCCTAGCTGACGCTGAGTCAAGTTCCTCTTGTTTGTAACCTCGTGCCAACATTTTTTCTTTCAAAATCAGTTGTTGGGCTAAGCAGTCTTCAGTGTCACTGACGATTTTCTTTACCCGTAATAGTTGACTGTATGGGAGATTCCTGAGCAGACTAGGCTGGTGGAAACTTAAACGGTGTAAGAGGTTATTGCGGTCAGTCGATTTGCGGAATAGAGAAGTGCTGTAGCTTGTCGTTTCCTTTTTGATGAGAACATCCAGAAAGGTGATCGTGTCGTGCGCAATTTCCCTCGTGAACTGAATGCGTTGGTCTATGTTGTTGAGGCATTCAAAGAAACTGTCGAAAGCTACCCTCGTACCTCTCCACACACCAAAAATGTCATCTATGTGGCGGGTCCATAAGTGTATGTCCTTACTCCAAACCTGTTTGTTGAGAATGTTATCCATTTCAAACTTGTGCATAAAGCAGTTGGCATATGTAGGTGCCATCGTGGCCCCCATTGACGTCCCTGATGTCTGAAGATAGAACTGATTGCGGTATTGGAAGTAAGAGTTTTCTGAAACGAACTGTAGAAGGGCCAATATGAACTCTTTCTGTGCACGGATTTCAGATGTTTGTAGCAGTAGCCATTCAACTGATACCATCCCAAGGTCATGAGGTATCGATGTCTAAAGACTTTTCACATCTATGTTAAACATCAAGTCATCATGTTGTGGGGTTATAGAATTGAGTTTTTGAAGAAAATGGGTTGTATCACGGGTGTATGTGGAGGTTTTTTGGATAAGAGGCTGTAAGAAGAAATCAATGTAGATACCCAGTGGTTGGTTGATGCTTTCCATGCCTGCAACAATGGGTCTTCCTGGTGGTTTGCAGGTGTCTTTATGAATCTTGGGTAATGTGTAGAAGTTCGGAATTCTGGGGTGGTTGTTGGACAAAAACCTATGAGTATGTTCATTGATCCATTCAAGTTCGAGAGCTTTGTCCAGTAGAATCTTCAGATTCTGTTTAATTGCAGCAGTTGGATCACAGTCCAAGGTGGCATACACTGTCCTATCCTGGAGTTGTCTGGTGCATTCTGTGCCATAATCAACTGTATCTTGAATAACCAATGCGCCACCTTTATCGGCTGGGCGAATGGTTATATTTTTATCACTGTATAGATCTTTAACTAATCTCATTTCGTGAGGTTTCAAATTCTTGTGAGGAGGAGTTTTATAACTGATCCTTTCTAAGTCGCGGGTCACTAACTTTTGAAAGATGTCGATGGACGGGACTGTAATGGGTGGAACAAACCCGCTTTTCGCTCTGAATTCCTGGAAATAGGGCCCCTCTGCTGGTTTGTCTTGGAGTTCTAATTCCTCAAAAAAGACCTTAAGTTTCAGTTTTCTGATAAACTTATAAAGTTCAATCTTTGTATCGAACAAAGTGGTCCCAAAGGTTGGTACAAAACTAAGGCCTTTTTGCAACATGTCCTCCTCTGATCTACTTAGTGGTCGACTGGATATGTTAATGACTAAGTTTTCCTTAGCTGGAGTCTTGTTTGAGGTTTGTTCTTTCGGTTTCCTCCTCACCCTGCGGGTTCTTTTGGGCGGGCGCCTAAAAAAGCCGAGGAAGAAGGTTTTTGTGCTGCAGAACCAGTTGCTTGGTTTGAATTTTCTGTTGTTGGTTCCGTGGATGTTTCGGAGTCACGCTGGGCTTCCGAATCAGAGCTGCTGGTGTTGTCGGATGTATATTTGAAAAGCTTTTTAGGTGCTATAGGACCATATATCTCCATCCACGTGTAAACTTCATCATTAATGTAATCGTAAGTGTCGCGTTTAAACTTCTTGACCTTTTTCTGTTCTAGCTCCGTTTTGTACTCTTCAAGTTTTGTATTTATTTCTGACAGAATGACATATTCCTCCTTGCCTAATGAGCCAACTAGCTCTTTTTCTATCTCTTCAATCTCTGTCTTGAGAGTTTAGGTTTTTTGAGAGTTCTTGGATAGTGAGCAAGATGAGATCTAAAGAACATCTATTCAAGATCGCCTCCCACTTGCGAACAAACTCCTTGCTTTCTTTACACAGGGTTGGCCGGAGTTGTATGCGTAGGCCTCTTGGAATCCGTTGGTTCTTGTAATAACGACCCAATGTGATCGCATGTAATTTCCTGTTGATTTCTTTTCATGAGTTATTCTAGCTGCCTGATCCGTTTGACAGGATCCTTGAGTGTAGTTCCATGTGTACCAATCGATGTATCGCTAATGCGTTCTAATATGGCTGTTGCTTCCTCCGATGAAAACCCTAAGGTTTCTGCACATTTATTTGATAATACTTCGATATCCTCAAACGACATAATAGTTCATATGTTTTCGTTTCTTGAAAATACTTCGGAAAATGTGTGCCTCCACAACGGTGTGTCGCACCAAAAAATGGGGGAGAAAAAGAGCAGGAAGGAAGATGAGTGGGCACCACTTGATTATACGTCCATGTGTTTCAAATATTTTTAAACAAAGCAATACGTTTGTTCCAATATTTTGTATCTAAATATTCAGAAGGGAGCTGGCTGAGACGAATTTGGACACCCAAACTCAAAATACATGTGAGGCAGAAGACCAAGTGAAATACAGGGTCACACAGCCGCTCTCCAAAGGACCCGATCCGGGTGTATGAGTAGTCCAAAACTTCTTTGAAAAAATATATATACTTCGAAGTAAACAAAAAATTATTATCTTTTGATTGAAGAAATAACAGCAATTTAGGATTCGATTGTTTTCAAAATGGTTTTATCCACAGAAATTATATCAAATAATAAGTCTCATATAACACATGGACGTATAATGAAGTGGTGCCCACTCATCTTCCTTCCTTTATGATCTCCAGAACCCACACATCTGAAGTAATGGCGCACCACTCTGCAAGATGCTGCGCCAGCCTTCCCCCAACCGGCGAACCATGGGACGTGGCCTCATGACTGAGCTGAAGCGGCTGCGGCGGTGCCCGAGGGCAAAGAGGCAACAGCCCGAGCGGCCTTGGCACCTCAAGTACCTTGTTTTCCACCTCTGGCACTCCTACGGTGGCCCCTTTGACTGGCAGCCCCTCTCGCTTAACCAAAGGAGGAGTAATAATGAAAGGAAACTCCCCTCCATTGCTGTCCCCTAGGACGAAAAAGCGGAGGTTGTCAAACTGCAGCGCCCAACGACTTCGCTGCAGCTTTGGAGGTCTGCAACCTCTCAAGGCTCTCGTCAGCCTTGCTGCCAAAAAGATGTTCCCCGTCAAAGGGCATGTTGAGGAGCCGGGCCTGCACATCAGGAGCAAACCCCGACTTCCTGAATCACGCAAACCTGCGTGTCACGGTGTTCGCCGCCATGGACCGGCTGATGCAATCTGCCATGTCCAAACCCGACTGAACGGCCTCACACATAGCATCCTTGCCATTCTGAACCATGGTAAGGAAACCATCCCGTTCATCCCCTTCGGGAATATGTTCAGCCGCCAAGGAAACAGTTCCACAGAGTGTGCGTGAAACGAGACAAGGCACAAATGGAGTTGGCCGCCTGAAGCACCATAACCCCTGCAGAAAACACTTCCTTCACCCAGCCGTCAAAACGCTTCTCGTCTCTATCAGGAGGGATGGCAGGGTACGACGCCTGCTTTGTCGGGGCCGTAGCCGCCTGCACCACCAAACTCTCCGGAGTAGGGTGCTTGGAAAAGTAGCAGGGATCACTACTGGTGGGTGGTATTTTCGCGGCAAAGACTTGCTCACTGTCGGGAGACTCTCCGGAGCAGTCCAAGCCGCTGCCACCCTTCTTTGCAGAGCCATATGGAATGGCAGTACCGGGTCAGTTGGTGGACCAATGTCGAGGATATCTGTAAGGTCATCCTGAACAAACTCCCCTGGGGGAGCAGACCATCCTAAGTACTCAGAGACCCGTGACATAAGTCGCCGGTACGAAGAATCGGCATGAGTGCCAGGCTCAGGCCTACAAAACTCCACCTCCGGAGAGGTGTCCAGCCCACTAGCATCATGTAGGGACTGCCTCAGGTCCTCAAACTGGCTATGGCCCGAGAGAATCTCGTCAGGCACTGTGTCAGGCACCATGCCATCATCAGAGCCCTCATCCACCTCTGAAATTAATTCCAGATGGCGGTAAGAAGGCACAGAACTGGAACCAAAGCCATGCTTGACTTTGGCCAGAGCCTTCCTAGGTGGTTCCCCCAAGCCACGGGGTATCCACGTCGAGACAGCCCCGAAAGGCATCGAGCGAATCGGCGCCGAGAGAATCGGTGTCGACGACAGACGCAGCGTCGACAGCATCGACACAGGCCTCGAAGGCGGAGCACCGAGCGTGTACCTCGACATCCTGGGTGCCGCCGGCGTCGACGACTTCCACGGAGGCGGAGCCTCGAGAGTCCGTCGACATCTTCCACGAAGACTTCACAGGTTCACGCGGTCTCGAGCGCGTCGAGGAATGGGACCTGGACCGGGCATGCCGAGAACGATTCCCCTTGTCCGAGCGGGACCTTTCCTGCGAATCGCGACGACCACCCGAGCCCGAAGGGGTGCGAGCGGCGTCTCTCGGCTGATCACGTCCGACCCCACTCGGAGGCGCAGATGGACCAGTGCCCTGCAATTCGAGAATCGCCAACATTTTCTTCCCGAAGGAAGCCCATTCCTCTGGTGTCGCATGCTTGGTGGGGTAAGCGACCCGCCGACGGGCGGAGTCCTCGGATGAGGACGGGGAAGGTGACCAATGACGGTGCTTCCGGGAGTGCCTCTAAGAGGCAGAGGAGTGGCGAGACCAACTCCGGGACTGAGACCCACTGGACTTCCGACGACGACGCGGAGAGTCGCCCCTTGAGTCGTCCGTCGAAAGGCCCGCAGACCTCGACTACCAGGGCTTGGACACCTTACCTACCGATAACTTCTTCTTGCGCTCCCGCAAGGCTTTCGACGTGAGCGACTGGCAGTCGACACAGTCATCTGTGTCATGGGCCTCCCCGAGGCACCAGAGGCAGGCGTGGTGCGAATCCGTGACCGACATCTTGGACCCACAGTCCCCGCACTTCTTAAAGCCCGGACGCAGTGTGGAAGACGAGGTAGACATCTTCACGAAGAAATCGTGCACAAATAGGTTCGAAGAACCGAGATGAACAACAAACTCCAACGAGACGAGGCGTACCGAGATTCACGAAGCGAACACGTTCGCGGAAAAAACGGAACTGAGGCTACGGGCGTCATGCGTCCTACTTATCACATTGGGTGACCTCGGCCGTCGGAGGAGGTCCTCGAGGACTGCGCATCGACGCAGGACGCAGAAAATGTTCCGAAGCAGCACAGCTGTGGTGATTACTGTCATAGATATGGAATACGTCAGAGGACCCAATCCCATTGAACTACGTTTATCTTATCTTCTACAGAAGATATGAGATTACTAGTTTCTCTGAAAGGAAGTGAATCTCTGGCTATGTGTGCAATCCCACCTCCTCTGGAATCTACTCAGTCTTTGCGAAAGATGGTGTAATTAGGATGCAATGCCAGGGATAATGATGGACCCGCGGCAGTGTGAAGCCATGTTTCAGATATGGCTAGTAGATCGAGGTTGTTGGATAGAATTAGGTCAGCAATATCAAAGGGGTGGGCCCTGACCTTTCGTTGACAAGGGCTCCCTTAAGTGGCATGGGCATAGGCCTTGATGGCGGTTTGCAGCATTTGACCTACATGTGTGCCGGAGAGGGGGACGCATTTCAACTCTGTGCAGCAAGGGGAGTTTTCTGAATGGGGATGGGGAGGGCCCATAATGGCCCTGCATTATTGGGATCTTGGGATGCTCAAAAAGTTGTGGAAGGTAATGTAATGCAGCCAACATATTTGTTCAATGTGCCAAGGTTGTCCTGTGTGAGACAGTTAGGCAGTGTAGCCATAGTGGGGTAAAGCAGCAGGACAGATGTGTTGGTCCTGCGTCAGGCTTTGAGACTAGGTAAGGCGTGTGCGATAGAGATCGATTATTAGGGTTGAGCGTAAGGTTCATGAACAGAATGTTGGTTAGCTCGGAATCGGACTTCATAGGGCTAGGAGAGCCGGCCTCAGCAAATTGTGTGTCATTGGGTGGACTGAAGACAAACTTTCATCAATGATTGGTGCAAGCCCCATGGGTGTAATAGACCGTAGGTCGGGCTGTGCAGCAGGGAGACTTGCGTGCATTCGAATACTCGCAGTGTTATGTGGTGACGTCTACAGGTTAAGGATGTGAGAATGCTGGTAGGCAGTACATGCAGAGAGGGGCATGAGCCTTGCAGGGCCCATGCAGGACATCAGCGTACAGCAGGGTGCTCAAGAAATACAGCAGATAGCTAGCAGGGATCCTCAAGGTGAGGTCCATGCGACACTGCTGCAGGAAGGGGGGAGGATAGGTTTGCCAGCGTTGGGGCTCAACAAAGGGGAGGAGGAGGCCTATCAAGGGCTACGTGGGGCTCCGTTAAGTTTTTGGCAGATGCGTGCGTTGAGCAGGGGTGGAGGTACAGGCTGGCAGGAAAACGGAAGGAGGGATCGCAGCATGAGGTGGCATTATCAAGGGCATTGATAGATTAACTGTGGATCCCATAGGCCATATTGAGACATACCTCAAAAGGGAGCACTATATGGGGTCTACCTTGGCCCGGCAGGGCCAGACAGGAAGTCCCCAGTCAGGCCATAAATGTAGGCCTTTAATGGGGGCCACTGTCACCAGTTAGCTCCCAGGGGTAAATGCAAGCCAATAGGAGGCAGGCTGAGGCTGGCACACTTTGGGCCTCAGGTCACCTGTATCTGGATTCAAATGCAAGGCAGTCATCTTTACCTAGCTCGCCGTAGTTAAATACAAAAGCCCAACAGGGCTCATCTATAGTGTGAAACCATCGTGGGTCAGCGCCTGCAGGCTCTCCTCTGCCAAGATGTTTGTAGGGCAGGGCCAGTGCATATGTATGGACTTGGCTAAAGTTCAAAGAAAAATACTGAGGCAACAGTGATACATTCTATTGCAGATGTGATCAAACTGCACAATTAAACAATCCAGATCATAACTGCACACAAACCCTCAAATGGAAGTATGGATGTACACAGCCAAGTGATGGAAGGAAACTTTGGGAGGAAATATCACCAAGCTTACAACACAGATGTAGCCTGCAAACAAGAAATCCAGCCAGTAAAAGAATAAGGCTCCAAGAACAACAAATCACAAGAGACGGGTTTTTACATGATGGTAAATTGGGTGAATCGAGAAATCGAGTAGAAACCTGGGGACAAGTCAGGTTGCAGATTGAGGGAAACGCTTCACAAGACCAATAATGTCCATATGGACATAGGGAGATCTGGCTGCTGAAGTTGAAGATCTACAACTTCTAAGAGCACACAAATGGAAAGGAAATCCACAAAATCTGGACTACAAAAGGACGTAGATTTAAGTCCACAAGACGCAGACAGGAAGAGGACGCAGAGGTAAGTCAACGGAAACCCATGTTTTGAGGCCAAATCGGGGAGTACAAGAGGTACACAATACTAAGACCAGAAACCTGGACATCGAGAAACAGAGTGGTAGACTATAGCAGGGTCCAGGAGTACAGAAAACAGGTCAGCAATTCAATTTGCATGCACTAGTCATCCACAAATGCCTATAAATGTAATGTGGAAGAAAACCGATACATTTCAGAAACCAAAAATGGAAGCACCCTCGCGTGGGAATCGGCTGAGTAACCAAGAAGACAAACATCTGTGCCAACATGGAGCAGTGCTCGGTCTGTGCACCACGGCAGGTCTGGGTAGTAAAGGATGTGATAGCCTGCAAAGGCACACAATGGGTGAGACCCACATAGCCCAGGACATCCATAAAATCATGGTTAATTAGATCAATTGAAATAGTCCAATGTGGTTGACATCTCCAGAGCAACATTAAAATAATGAAGGGTAGAACTGTCTAAAAGATGATCAAGCATTTCAACTTCATCAGGGAGGGGTACATATAAGATGGCAATATACTGATGATCTTAGACATACATTTAGTGCTACGGACAGAATTGTCAATTGAGGAGATTCAATGGTATTTTTATGAAAGCATGCTGGGTTTTTGAACTTTGCTTAGAGAATCGTGCTTTGTGATTTTAAATTAGTGACAACTATTGTACAGTCCCAACAATATTCTTGTTAAACTATTGGCACATGGGATACAGGTATATATATTTCACAGGTTAAGAGCAATGTAAAAGTATTATCACAGTTATCAGTTGATTCCATAGGCATTACACACAGCAGGGAAGGTGCAAATTAAACTTGTAGTCCCACAAATGTCATCTTAATGTGTTATTTTATCTTATCTTTTGGGAAGAGATCTTACCATAAAAGAAGCATAACTGTTTGCTTGCTGTAATTTGATGTAGGACAGGTTCAATAAAGTTATCCAACTTTTTTCAGGCTGTGCTTATCCTTTACATTCAGTTGGTGAAGGAAACAGTGATTCGTTTCTTGGATTGGACAATCCAGCCCCATGATGTATAATCCATACATTGAGAGTAATACCCTGTCCCTGAAGGAAGCTTTGTTCTGTTTTTAATGAACAGATGCACTTCCTTAGCTGTATGTTTATCAGCGTGCAATCTCGTCTACACTTTGTAAATCAGATTAGTAAAGTTTTATTATATATATATATATATATATATATATATATATATATATATATATATATATTACTACAGACTATAAGTATATTCCGATTGCTCCTTACCTTACACTATGCAGGACCTTCATAGATAAAAAATATATATGCCTACCCAAACACATCATTATCATGTAGCAAATAACTGAAATTATGTTTAGGTACATTGGTGGGTGCATTATAAAGGGTTAGCTTCGCACACAGGTCGCAATAAATACAGACATGCATAGACCTTTTAAAAGAAAGTGATTCATTTCTCTTATTTATGGATTGTGTTTTTGCATGCAATCAAAACCAGCAAAGTGTCCCGCCAGGAAATATTTGTATTTAGAAATACATTCTCAATACATGATTGGTGTCAATGGTTGCAGAGTGCTTGGTTAATTGTGCTAGTTGGTAGCAGTCTAAATCAAGGTCAGGAAAATGGCAACATTGCAGGATTCAAGAAGGCAAATCCTTGTTTTAGGCCTTGCATATTCAAGTTATTTAACAAAAGTATTCAATTAATATACTGTATCTTCAAATGAATAAAAGAAACAGACACTAACATGTCAAGTGCTGAGTCTCACACAATGAACATACTAGACAAAAAATGACATCAAAACAAATGGCTCGTTTACAGGATATATGTCAGGCGACAGAGAAGGGAACAAACAATTTGTCTAAATGTTGTAGTCTGAGATTTCACCATATGCCTCACTATCTGACTAAACATATAACTCAACAGGCTCAGAGGTCTACGTAAGGCGCAGTTCCAATCATTTGACTCTGCAGCCTCACAGCTATGTCCAGAACTGCTTCACAGGGAGGTACATGTTTCAGGGGCAAATATAGTAGGACTCCACCTTCATCAGTACCAAAAAAGTGGACCCCTGAGAACCAAAAAATAAATTGGTAAACTTAACTGAATGAAAACACAATGACAGTTGCTAGTTTATAAACCTAACTGTAACACCAAGGGAACACCCTATGTAACACCTCCACCAATGAAAGAACAAGTTACTTACCAACTGTAACGTTCTTTCGATTGGATGTTCCTCCCATGTAGTCCTCATCTTAGATATATATCCTTACCTTCAGTTTCGCCTTGGAAAATATTCACTCTCTCCAGCAGAGGGCGCTCCACTCGAGGCGATGACGTCGATGTCCATCGGCGGCCTCTGTCGAGCACAGACGTCATTAGTTGTATAAAGGCCTTGAGAGCGCCCGTTGGCTTCAGTTCTGTTTTTTCGTGTATCAGAGCCCATGACTATGGTTAAAGGCGTGCCTTTTTTGACCCCAGCCTCAAAAGAAATCAGAGTGTAAAACACGTAAACTGTACTATGGGGTAGGTTGGGAGGGTCGATGAGGAATACATGGGAGGAACATCCAATCGAAAGAACGTTACAGTTGGTAAGTAACTTGTTCTTCGAATGGATTGTGTCCTCCAACGTATTCCTCATCTTAGACTCCCAGAGCAGTTTTCTATTGGAGGCGGGAGTACAGCTATCTTTTTAGTCATGTACTGAATGTAGCACAGTTTTGGCAAATAGACCTCCTTGAGAGGTGGTTGAGTCCAAAGCATAATGTTTTATGAAAGTATGCATGGATGACCATGTGGCTGCTGCACAAATATCTTGTACAGAACACCCCTTTTAAGTGCTGTTGAAGTTGCCATGCCCCTAGTTGAATGAGCTCTTAAACCCTCAGGGGGATCTTTTCCAGCTAGCCTAGAACACTGTTATGGCTAAGATTATCCATCTTGATAATGTTTGTTTAGTTACAGGTAGACCTAACTTACAACCAGTGTATCCCACAACAGTTGGATACACGGATGTATTTTTGACAATCTTGAGATATAAAAGCTAAGAGCCATGCTAGGATCTAGCCTATGTAGTCTTTCCTCTTCCTTACTTGTGTGAGGAGGAGGGTAGAAAGTAGGTAGAATTATTTTCTGTGGCAGGTGAAAGTCTGAAACTATTTTTGGCAGAAAAAAAGGCTGGACTCTAAGGACAACTTTATCTTTATGAAAGATGGTGTGAGGAGGACCACTAGAAAGTGCCTGTAACTCACTCTGCGGGCTGATGTCAATGCAATTAGAAGTATAGTTTTCAGAGTAAGAAGCCTTAATGGGCAAGAATGTAAAGGTTCAAAGGGTGTACATGTCAGAAATTTCAGTACCAAATTTAAATCCCACCCAGGAACTTGAAAAGGTATTGGTCGAAAAACATTGTTTAAACCTTTTACAAATTGTATTATTAAAAGGTATCTTAAAATAAGATTTTTCTTCTGACGAGCGCTTGAAGATAGATAGCGCTGCTACGTATCCTTTTATCGTACTAACCTGGAGCGCCAGATTAGCCAAATGTAACAGAAAAGATAATACCATTGTAATATCACATTGAAAAGGGTCCACATTCTTATCCCTGCACCAGTTACTGAATTTGTTCCAACGACACCGGTACAAAGATTTTGTTGCTGGCCTTCTGGCCAAAAGCAAGATCTCCATAACATCATCTGGAAGGTCCCAATCCATGTATCTCAACCTCTCAGAAGACATGCATGAAGGTTGAGTATGTTGACCACTGGATGAGGAACATGACCTCCCTCTTGCGAGAGAAGATCCTCTCTTTTTGGAAGACGTATTGGAGGGCAGATGGACCTGTATAGAAGGTCCGGGTACCACGTTCTCCTGGCCCAATCCGGGGCAATTAGGATCATGGTTTTCCCGAACTTCCTCAACCTCCTGATTACTTGAGGGATCACAGGGACTGGAGGAAACACGTATAGCAGTGGAAACTCCCAGTCCACAACAAATGCGTCTTCTAGAGCTCCTCTCGGGGGAAATTCCCTTGAGCAATACAGTTTGCATTTCCTGTTGACACTGGTCGCAAACAGATCCACTTGAGGGGTTCCCCAAAGGGTGAAGATCTCCAGAAGGACTTCCTGAGCTAACTCCCACTCGTGGGAGACTGTGCTCTGCCTGCTCAGAGCGTCCAACGCTATGTTTTGCTCTCCTGCTAGGTGAATGGCAGATAGAGATCCCTTCTTGGATTGCCCAGATCCAGAGCTGCATTGTCCCTCTGCACAGTGGTAGTGACCCTACACCTTCTCTTGTTGAGGTAGTACATGGCCACTGTGTTGTCCGTCATTATCAGGACATTCTTTCCCCGTACAGCTGGCAGGAAGGCCTTCAGTGCTAGTCTGATTGCCCTCAGCTTCAATAGGTTGATATGTAGTTTGGACTCTGATGGAAACCAACGACCGATGATCGTCAGCTCGTTGGTGTGAGCCCCCTATCCCATAAGGGAGGCGTCCGTCACTACTGTTATCTCTGGCCATGGTTGCCAAAAAGATTCCCCTCTGAGGATGTGCTGTCTGCAAGTCCACCATTGTAGATGCTGTGCCACTCTGGTTGGAACTTGTAAAAGATCTGACATTTCCCTTGAGAATTGGGACCATTGAGTCCTGAGAGCCCATTGAAGAGATCTCATTCTCAATCTGGCCTCCGGCACCAGAAAAATGCAGGATGCCATGAGACCGAGCAACCTGAGAAAGTCGAAGGCCGGCAGATACTGGGCATTCTGGAATTTTGTTACCATCTGCAGAATGTGGTGAGCTCTCTCTTCGGAAGGCAAGGCTTTTCCCGAACAAGTATCCAAGACTGCTCCTATAAACTGGAGCTTCTGTGATGGTATCAGGTTTGACTTTTTTAAATTCAGATAAAACCCTAGTTTGTGAAGGAAGTGGCAAGTCTTGGATAGATGGTCCCGGGCTTGTTCTGGGGAACGTGCCCTGATCATCCAGTCGTCCAAATAGGGGTAGGCATGATCCCCCCTCTTCTCAGACTCGCTGCCACTACCGCCATCAACTTGGTGAAAACTCTTGGGGCGGAGGTTAACCCGAATGGCAGAACTCGAAACAGATACTGAGAATTGCCAATTGCGAACCTCAGGTACTTTCTCTGCTTGAGATGGATTGGCACATGAAAGAAAGCATCCTGAAGGTCCAATGATACCAACCAGTCTTGAATTTGAAGAGCCTGAAGGATCTGAGAAAGAGTGACCATCTTGAACTTGTCCTTCCTGAGGAACTTGTTCAAGCTTCTCAAGTCCAAGATGGGTCTCAGTCCTCCGTCCTTCTTTGGAATGAGGAAATATGGGGAATACCTACCCTTGTTCCTTTCCGCTAGAGTTACATGTTCTATTGCACCTTTCTGTAGCAGGGTTAAAATTTCCTGCAACAGGAGCGGGTCTGGATTTTTGGTAGAGTTGTATTCCAGTGGGTGATTCTGAGGTTTCTTTAGAAAGGAAAGGCAGTAATCTTGGGATACTGTTTCCAGTGCCCAAGCATCTGAAGTAATGCCCCGCCATTCTTTCAGATGCTGTGAGATCCTGCCTCCCACTGGGGACTTGTGAGTCAAAACCTCAAAGTGGTTTTGCGGCAGCTCCAGCAGCGGCTGAATGGACAGATGCCGCTGCTGGCGCAGATCTAGCACCTCTTCCTCGCCCCCGAGGAAATTTCCTTCGCCCTCTTTGACTGGCCTGTCCCCTTCCTCTCCCAAATGAGGAGTAAAAACGAAAGGGACGACCCCTCCAGGAAGATGAGCCTGCGTACGGGCGTTGCTGAGGTTGTCTTATAGCGGCACTGAGTGACTTTGCCACTGCGTTGGAGGTCTGCAGCTTCTCCAAACTTTCATCTGCCTTGCTGCCAAACAACCCTGAGCCGTCAAATGCCATATAAAGAAGTCTAGATTGAACATCTGGTGTGAAACCGGACTTCCTTAGCCACACAAATCTGCGTAGCACTGCGCTAGACGCCATGGACCTGCTGATATTGTCAGCTGTGTCCAAACCTGCTTGAAGGAAATCCCCCGAAGCCTCCTTGCCATCCTTTATTATGGACAGGAAACCATCACGTTCCTCTCCTTCCGGGATGTGTTGAGCTGCCGCTGACATGCAGTCCCCACAGAGTATAAGTGAATCTCGCCAGAGTGCAAGATACATTCGTGGATTTTAGAGCCAAGCTCCCTGATGTAAAAACCTTTTTCGACCATGCATCGATCTTTTTGTCATCCCTATCAGGGGGAATTGTAGGGTATGCGGCATTTTTTGTTGATGTAGCTGCCTGAACTACGAGGCTCTCAGGAGATGGATGCTTACTCAAGTACTCTGGATCAGAGTTACAAGGTCTGCATTTTGTCACATTTTTTATTCACTGCTGGAATGGATTCAGGTTTTTTCCCAAGCAGCATTCACTCTCCTTTGCAAGGCAATATGAAAGGGAAGTATGGGATCTGGTTGAGGACCTCCTGACAAAATATCTGTCATATCATCATCCTGGTATACAGGCGAGTTCCTACCCCATCTGCATACATTCTGTTACATTGTTCATAGGTTTTCTATAACCCAAATCAGCATGTCCTGCTGGATCTGGTTTTTAAAACTTGTATTCAGGGGACATATCTAGCCCACTTGCAGATTGTATACATTCATACAGGTCTTGCATTTTTGAGTGAGGATCAATTAATTCCTCAGGGACTTCCCTTGCACCATATTTTACCCCTGCTGATGAAACTTCAGGTTCATCTTCTTCATCCTCCTCATTTCCTGAAGACATTTCTCCATATATGGATGACATAGTTTGGAAAAAATCATGCCTGCTTTCTGGGTGAAATACTTTCTCAGGAATAGGTTTCACCGCTGTAATTGGTGTCGACGTCGACAGAAGCGTCGATGGCGTTGAAGTCGTGGCCATTACCTTCGATGTTGTCGAGGCATTCTTTGATGTTTTCGAAGGCACTAAGAATGTTGTCGAAGGTATCTTCGAGACAATCGACGCCGTCGAAGGAGCCTTCGAAACAATCAACGCTGTCGAAGGAGTCTTCGAGGTCGTCGATAGAGTACTCGACGTAATTTTTTCGGCTGGGTCGTCGACCCCTTATACTCGACAGCCTTCGATGGAGGCCTCAAAGATGTTTTCGTTGAGGTTCTTAATGACGTATCAACATCTAAAGTCTTTTTCTTAAGGTCTACCTCCTGGTTATGCACTGGAAGGCTTTTCTTTTTAGGTGTTTGGGAAGAATCCCTAGAAGACACCCTCGACAATTTCTTGTCAGATTTCCTAGTTTTAGACCTTCCCCTGTCACTTTTTTTGTGCGTAGAGGCATGATCTTCAACAGACATTTTTGAGGGGGTCTGGGCCGCATTCTCAAAAATGTTCATCATCGATGCTCTAAATGCTTCCCACATTTTAGGGGAGTCATGCTTTGTTGGACATGTAATAACTTCCTCCGATGTAGTCGAGGAAGAGGGCGATCAGTGCTGTCATTTCTTCGCTTTTTTGGACGAAGACGAAGAGGACTTCCTCGATCTACTACTTAAGCCAACGGGTATGCTTGAGGCCTTTATACAACTGATGACGTCGGTGCTCGACGGAGGCGCCAAGGGACATCAACGTCGTTGCCTCGAGTGGAGCGCCCTCTGCTGGAGAGGGGAAACATTTTCCGAGGCAAAACTGAAGGTAAGGATATATATCTAAGATGAGGAATACATGGGAGGACACAATCAATTTGAAATACAGGACACCATTACCAAAGTAAAAACAAAATCTTGTGATGGGTTTCTCTATCAAGCAGGTGAGGTGCCACCCATTACCAGTATACTCGCCCTTAATTATTTAGTGAAAGTTCTTCCAGAGTAATTTCAAAGAGAGAAAAAGAAAAATATCTTCTAATACTCGTATACGCTTTGACGGCAATCCAGATATAGATCACATAACTAGATTCCTACAGACTAAGATAATTGAGCACAGGGACTGATTGATCAGAGGACTAATCAGGTAAGTTAAAGCAGACATCCTTAGCCGAGTTGGATGGGTTGAGAACATACCTTTAACGTTAAGGAGTCCATGTTTGTAATGGGGGTAAATCACCCCAAAGTAATGCTGGGTCCTCTGTGGCTTCGGATGAAGCCGCGCCTCAGAGACTCCTTCCTATGTATTTGCATTAGGGACATAGCAGAAGAGAAAATAGATTCTGTTGTATTATTTGGGATATTCGCAGCCTGTTAGTGGCAATAAGCGGCCACTGAGTGTCGGTTTGACTCACTGTCTGGTTGGAGATGGTCGCCAAGGGACTTAGCTTCGGTTTCCAATTATTTCCGCTAGCAGTGTGGACGCGAGAAAATGAGTCGCATATAATCTCACGTGGCAGTGCCCTGATCATGTGGACGTGTGCAGGCTAACGATCGGATATCTTGCGTCAAAAGTCCCTGCATCATTCATTGACTTTCTAATGAAATAACTTTCAGCTAAATAACTCTTAGCACTAAATACGGGAATGCATGATGCAAAGAATTTACTAGCAAAACTACACATGCATCTATAATTTGTTTCCAACTTCGTATCAAATCTGAAGCATCATTTCTTTAGAGATATCGGACTTGATCATTTCACAAGATGTTGACTGCACATGTTAATTGTTTTCAACTTGTTTCACAATGTGTAGACTGTCCCTTTTTTTAATGTAAATAACCATTCACAACAGCTTTATATTTTGCATTTTTTGTACTTGCATGTTCTAGCTGTTCACTTTATACAGCAGTAAACATATTTTATGTATTGCTTGCATTTTTTCATTTCTCTACAAATTGTCTAAATGCTTTGTTTGAGTTTGCGGTAATATATACCTAGTGGTTGATTCATTCAGTGATTGCTAAAATTAGGCAACACATGTTTCGCTTTTTCTAAACAACTCAAGAGGATAGGCCAAGTGGTTGTATTGACCTATTTCTCTTGAAATCTTGTGGTTACTATAAAACAATAAAGGTAGACACTTTGTTTCATATACATGTGGACGTGTGCACCTCATTCACTGGTATAGTGTGGCCAGTAATGCGGGCTGCCATCGCACACACGGCTATAGCCAGGCTGTGGATTAGGCAGCATCGGGTGCGATATTAGTGACAAGACCAAAGTATTGATAATAGTGAATTAATGCACCAGCCAATGTACCCAATGGCCACCAACCTAAATCAGGTGCTCAATAAAAATAGGCACCAAGAGGGATGGGCAAAGGAGCCTTATTCTAAAAGAGACCTGTGGGAGTAAATATGAACTGGTTACTGGTCCATCTCTATATGTATGAACTACCTAATATACATCTTAAAGGGAAGTGAAAGCAGGCAATTTGGTCTCTTTGCAGAGGTAAAGATTTGTTGGCAGAGGTAAAGGTTTACCAACAGTTTGGCATTTCTTCATTAAGGCTTGGTTCAAAGATGTTAAGGCGGTGTATCCACCGTGCCTACTTATTCAAGAGGATTCTTTGTGGGTTTGTAACATGTTTGACAGTATCCAAAATACACCAGAGTAGATCATGTGCATCTGCATCGGATCCTTGAGCAATGCTCATTGATCCGGGTATGGACTGTTCTAGTAGTCTCGCCTACGTACTGGAGGCCGCATGGGCACTGTATGCAGTACACCACATTGGATGTTTTACAATTCGAGAGAAACCCTAGTTCCCATAGTCTGTCCTCAATTTTAAGATGTATCTTCTTGGTTTACATGCACACCTTGCAGTTTCCACAGGGTAATTGCCCCCTTATGGGGCATCGGTTCCAATTAGAGCTAGTTGCCCTATCCTGTTTAGCCCTTGAGTGGACCAATCTGTCCTTCAGATTGTGTGATCTACTCAAGGCGAAAAAGGGTTACCGGCATGCTAGACATACATGTGCCTACCATTGGCCAGTATCGCCTGATCATTTTTTAAATATAGTAATTTGTACTCCACATCCTCCACGTACGTCCAATAGGTTCGCAGATCGTCCCTTAAGTGCTCCAAAAACACCCGCAATTGAGCTGCCTTATAATACCTCCTGAAGTCCGGTAAGCCAAAACCTCCAAGGGACTTGGGGAGAGTTAGGGTAGGAAATCCCACCCTGGGCCTCCTCCCCTTCCATATAAAACGAAGAACACATGAGTGCAATGAGGCAAATAACAAATCCAGCACTATGCAGGGAAGAGAAAGAAAGAAATAAAGGAGCCGAGGGAGAATATTCATTTTAATCACCACCATCCGTCCAAACCAGTAAAGGGTCAAGGGGGCCCATTGCAAAAGATCATACTGGATTTTGGCAAGAATGGGAGGGTAGTTAAGTGCAAACACCTTACCAAGGTCCCTGGGGATGGTAACGCCCAAGTATTTGATGGAGTCCCGCTCCACTCGTACCCCATACACTTCCTTCTTCCCCTCAAGGTCAAGCTCCACCCCCCCCATAGGTATTATACATGACTTAGACAAATTTACTTTGAGCCCAGAGAAGGAACCGAACCGACGGACCATCCCCAACAACTGTGGCAGAGTCATGCGGAGAGGTTTGTCAGATACACGAGGATATCGTCTGCAAACAGGGATAATTTAAACTCATGGTCTCCACATCGCACCCCCTATAGTCCCTCGTCCGCCCTGATTGCGAAGGCGAAAGGCTACATTGCCAATGCTATAACAAAGGGGAAAGTGGACACCCCTGTCGCGTACCCCGAGAAAGCGAGAATCCCCGAGACATGCAACCATTAACCAACACCCTCGCTGAAGGACCATTGTATAGCGCAGCGACCCACTTACAAAAGTTGTCCCCAAAGCCCATTCTCCTCAACACTCTCCCCATGTATACCCACTCTACCCGATCAAAGGCATTCTCAGAGTCGACAGACAAGAGATAGGCCTCCAAGTCCTGCCTTGACGACTCATACATTAACCCCAAGGTCTTCCTCACATTATCCGACCCCTGCCGACCAGGGATGAACCCAACCTGATCGCCGTGAACTAGGGCGGAAAGATAACTAGACAGCCTATTCGCCAAGAGTTTGGCTAAAATCTTAACATCTACGTTAAGCAATGAAATGGGTCTATAGGACTGACATTGCTCAGGATCCTTCCCTTCTTTCGGCAGCACCACTATGAGATCAGACATCATAGAGGGGGGTAGAGAACCCGAGTCCAGGGCAGCGTTGAATACCTTAGCCAAAAAAGGGGCCACTGCGGAGCGGAAGATCTTGTACAATCGGACCGTGAAGCCATCATCCCTTGGAGCCATGCCACTCTTCAGGGAAATAATAGCATCCAGCACCTCCTGGGGGGAAATTGGAAGCTCCAGCCTGTCAAAGCCCTCTGCGGAGAGGCGCGGGATATGCAACGAATCCAAAAATAAATCTACATCGGTCCCATTCCCAGTATATTCCGAAGCATAAAGGTCCTCGTAATAGCGCTCGAACTCTGCTGCTATCTCATCATCTAACATCACTCCCTCCCCCGTACGACCCCTAATCCGATTCACCCGCCTACAATTAGGCATCTGTCTCAAGCGCAATGCCAGAATCCGGTCCGCCTTTTCCCCCTGCTCCATATACCGCTGTTTCAAAAATGCCAGCTTTCTCTCCGTTTGCCCCACGAGAAAGGCTGACAATTGGGCTTTAAGATTCTGGAGCTCCTCCCAATTTCCCGGAGCCATCTGAGATCTCAACTTCCCTCCCGGCTGGATGCTAGCAATTTGCTTCCTCAGCTTCACCTCTTCTCTCCCCCTCTCCCGCTTCCTTCTCGCGCCCATCTCCTTAAGCACGCCCCTTATGGTGGCCTTAAAGGCGTCCCATACCCCCCAAACATCCACCTCCCCTGTATCATTAAGAAGAAAATAATCCCTGATAGAACCCAAGAACGATTCCTTAAATTCTTTATCAAGCAATAGACTGTCATTGCATATCCACCAACGTAGCCCATACCAGGTCATGATCCGACCACAGTACTACCTCCGTACCAAAATTAACAACACTATCCCGCAATGTCGAATCTACCAAGACAAGATATATCCTCGAGAACGCTTTGTGTACCGGCGAGAAAAAAGTGAAGAGAGGGACACAGTTTTCCTTCACTACGTGTGTGTCTACCAAACCCAACATATCATTAGTCTGCCTAAATGAATCTGCCAACTTCCTCTGAGCCCGCAGGGCAGGGCAGGGGGAAGGGGATTTCTTATCTTTATCAGGATCGAGAACCATGTTAAAATCCCCTCCGACTATCAGCAGACCCTCAGCAAAGCCCCGAATTTTCTCTCCCACTTCTTCCCAAAAAAGATCCTGCGCCTCGTTCGGGGCACAGATCCCCACCAAGGTAAACAACCTACCCTTCACTGACCCCTTAACCATTATATAGCGTCCCTCCGGATCGGATTGGTGGGCCTTAGGAACAAAGAGAGCCTTGGGAGAAATCGGAACAGCAACACCCCTCTTCTTGGCCCTATAAGGAGACTGGAACAAAGACTGAATAGCTTTAGATCGCAATGCTGGTTCCTTTCCCTTAACCCAGTGGGTTTCCTGCACAAACAGGACGTGCAGTTTAAGCCTAGTTAGTTCACTCACCACCAAGGACCTTTTTGTTGGGGAATTCAACCCCCTCACATTCAAGGACCCCTCCAGCAACCTCTGCAGGGAATCATTTATTAGAATAGCCATAAAATGTTTTCCCCTCCGAGTACTGCCCACTCCGAAAAGGCCGCTCACCCCGCATTTTTACACTAGTAAAGACCAAAAAAGGACCCCTGGAGTCCCTATCCCTCAGAAACCCGCACAACCTTAAAAACACCCTCAGTAACACAAGGAAAATTTGCAAAACTCCCCTGCCTACTCTACTACCCCCCCCAAAAACCCTGATACCCTCTCATTCCCACCCCCGAGGGCCTGGAATAACTGCGGCATCTCCCAGCCACACCACCAGGCCACCAGGAATCGCCCCCACCAGGGCGCCTCTCACAGCATGTAAGCAAATAACGCTATGAGCCACCCCTTTCTCAACCATTAACAACCTCCAAACACCCCCATCTGAGACCACCTCCCCCCTCCCATACCCCTCGTCAAGAACTGGGCACAAGGCAATGACCCAACAACCCAAGGAACAGACCTGCCCCTGGCAAAACCATCCCCATTACCCCTCGGGGCCACCTCCAAGAGCCGATCCATAGGGGTCTCACAGCCAGATCAGGACGGGGGTTGCTCCGGGGACCGGGGTGCCACTTTTCTGAATTTCCTATGCCCCCGCACATGCCTCCAACTCGCGAACCCCGACGGGCGAGGGCGGTTCCCGCCAAAACCATCACCTCCCCCATCCTTAGCCTTTGAAGAGGGGTCCCCCAACAGCTTACGGGAGACTTGTTGGATATCCGCCTCTGAGGAAAGAGTATTTATAGCCGTCCAGCTCAAAGGCTAGGGAAAATGGATGGCCCCATCTGTAACGAACCCCCTTGGACTGAAACTACCTCGTGAGCGGGCCACAAAGGCGCCGTCGAGCCAAGGTGAGGGCTGAGAGGTCTTGATACACCTTAATTTGAGCACCATTCCATTCCACAGGGCCCTTCTTACGCGCTAAGTCCAAGATCTTGGTTTTTTCAACATAATAGTGGAATTTCACCAGGACCGTACGGGGCTCACCTGCGCGCCCCCCGGCCCTATGGGCTCTATCAATGGTGGGCTCGCTGGTATTCTCGCCATCAAAAAGACTACTCACAATCTCCTTTACTCCTTTCACAATGTCCGCTGGAGACTCCAACTCCGGCATACCAAAAAACCGTAGGTTTGAACGACGTTCCCTATTTTCTAGATCGTGCAACTTGGGGGTGACCCTCTCCTCTCGCCTCTCAAGCTCTGCCAACCTCATGTCAAATTGTGTCTCGAATAGATCTGCCGAGGATTGGTTGGCCTCCAACGCCTGAACTCGGTCTTCTACAGCGTCAACCTTCTTGTCCATGGAGTCCAGGCGCCGATTGACATCCGCTCGAAAACCTCTTATCTCCTCCAGCAGGACCGCCATGCTACGACTCACCGTCAAGGCCTCAGCCGCCTCCAACTGGGCCCCTGCCTGCATGGCGGTCTCCTTCTCCTCCTCCACCTCCAATCTCCGAAACTTTTGCAGGATCAGCGCCCAGTGCATTCAGGAGGGATCCAAAAGGCACCCTTGGCAAGAGAAAAACAATCTTCTGGGAGACGCCGGGCTGCCCCCCCCCCTTCCCTCGCTCGGAGGCCACACCTATACAGTCCAGGCTCCTGGGTCCGAAACTCCTGCGGCACGCACCTGTACCAAAAGCTAGCACGGCTCTAGTCCCAAAGGGTCCTCCACTCAGAGCGACCAGTGCACCAAAAGCCTTCCGGCAGCTCCGCGCCGCTCCCCCACAACACTGCAGGATGGCAAGTCTAGCCCAATCCCACGGCTGGTAGGGCCACCACTCCTCACCGGCCCCTCCACCAGGTGGCCACACCAAGGGCTATATCTCCTCCACTGCCAGCACTTAGTCCTCAGAGGAGCGGTAAGCAAGCATTCACCCCTCAAACACTCCCGCCCTGCTGCGGAGGCAGAACACCAAGCACCGGCCTCTTCTCCCTCCGCCTAGACCACCCGTTAAGTTGGCGGGGAGAAAGGCCCCCAAGGTTCCGGCTCACCTCGCTCGCCTCTCTGCCGTTTCGTCCTCCGCAAGAGGGAGTACGCCGTCACAGAAGATGCGGCCAGGCCTCTCCACCAACCGGGCCGCCAAGCGCCCCCCAGCCGGGATCCAGCATCTGCCAAGGCCCCTCAGCCCAGCGCCCCCAGGGCCGCCACTATCCACCTTCACCAGTCGCCCCCTCCGGGCCCAGTCACTGAAAGGGCAGGAACAGCTCACCCCCGCAGCCGGATCGGGGGAGGATCGAACACCGGCTCCTCTCTCTCCTCGCCGCGACACCGCTCCAACCTGAACACACGGGCTAGATCTCTCAGAGCAACGTGCCAAAGAGCTCCAGACAGTCCCAAGGGAGTGCCGAGGGGGCCGCCCAGCCGACAACCTTCACCGCACACCGGGGAGCGGCGGCCGCAGCAGGAGACAACACAGAACGGCCAGAGACCCCTCCCCCCACCGGGACGAATCTGCAGTCGCTGCCGCTGGCGGGAAACCGTCTCCACACAGCTCCCCCGGCCACCGAGGCAAGCTCAGTTCTCCAGGGTCCCAGCTCCGCCAACAACCGGGAATGCACTCAAACAGTGCCTGGGGGGTTCATACGAAGCCTGGGGGGGGGGGGGTCAGAACTCCTCTCCCAGGGGTCCAAGGGGGGCTCCAACTCCTTTTTCGGCACCCTGGGTACGAGACCAACAGAGATACTTCAGCTCATCTCAACGCCCCCTGGTGGCTCCCGGCTACCACATTTTCTGACAGCCTCTAACATACCGCCGGTGCATTTTAATATTAACCTTACTCCGGTAGGTTTTATTTGCCAGAACTTTAATATAACTTCTCTCTTGTGTCTTTCTCTAAACTCCTAACCCAGGTCGGGGATCCTTCGTTTGTCCTTTTGGCGGGCTTCTGCCAAGAAGCCCTCCTTTCGGCGCCACTGAGTCTGGGGTGGGTCCATTGTGTGGAAGGGGGAGTAGGACCCCTGGACAGGGTTGCCTCAGCAACCCATGTCGCACTCTATCCTGATAGGCTGGAGGGTCTCCAGCCAAGATGACCACTCCACTGTGCGAGTGACAGCTAGGCTGTATGAATGTGGATCTTTTTGCATAAAAGCAGGGTCCTGAGGACTGGAACTAAGAAGCCAAAGAGGAGAGAAGCAAAAGACCCCTGCAACAACTGGACCACCGGTGAAGCCCTGCTGCAGCGTCTCACCACTTTTCTCCACACGATGAGAGTAGATAATCTGCAAGATCCTTCTTCCCTTGAGCTGGTGAGGCCAACCAGTTTGCCAATCACCTTCCTGGACCTGCCTTGGTCGAATCGCCAATACCCTGTACTCGGAGGCCGTATAGCCAGGCACCAGTGCACCCAGACCGCGATTTAAAGGAGCGTACCTTTTATTTGTCGGGCAGCACTGCGGCTGGTTTCATCCCCGAGTAGTGCATTAACTCGAACCTTCCTACACAACGAGAGCCTCTCTTCCTCTGCTGGATCCCCCGAACTGCAGGAACTACCAGGAACAACCGCCACTGCAGGAGCCACTTCTTCATTTTAAAGGTACATTGTTCCGCCAGGCCGCTCTTTCTGTGCGGTAGAGCTAAAGGTGTTTTAAATCCTTTACCTACCTGTTGGGTTGGCCGCCCCTCTCTTAACAGGTCTTTCACCTCCTGCATCCACCTTTTCAAAAACGTTAACCAACGACTTGACTGCAGCTACAAGAACATTTTGCTCCTGTGCCGTTGCCCTGCACCACTGACTCTGGCACAGGCCTACTGACTCTGGCTACATATGTTAGAACTGCCTTCTTTAGATTGCTTCTCAACTACAACTGTGTTGATGCACCTACTTCTTATAACTACCCTTTTCTTCCCCTTTCTAAACCTTGTGAAATGCCATTTTGCTCAGTTTTCATTTAGGTATTCCCTATACTGATGCACTGTCTTGCTTAATCGGGTTCACAAACTTACGGGAAGTGTTGCTAGGGTGTGTAAGAAGATATTTCTGTATAACTTGTGCTTTCCCTCCCTTGTGAGAAATTGCTAGAGTATCCCTTGTGTGTAGTTTTCACTGTGCCGTTTTGCTCAGTTTTCACTCTGGTTCACTTGTTCTACAATTTAACTAAGGAGTGTGTATATTTTTCTTTAACTTATTTTAACTTGCTTGATGACTGTGATAAATGTGTTTTACTAGAAGTGTATAAAATAAATTTATATGTACTTTTTAAAACAAAGCTTTGGTCAGCGTTTCCTTGTGCCATACTACTGTAGGCCTATTGTGTAAACCCTGAATACTGCTCATCTCCCTCTTGAGAGAAGTCTGACTGCTCAGCCACAGCTACCAACTAAATCTTTGTGGTACAGACTGATACCAAAGGGGATGTATTGCTCTCACCTGTAGTCCTAATCTTCTGTAGTGCTCCCTAAGGGAACTGCACAGGATTCTGCCTAACAGAGAGTGTCTCAGGAGACAGTACGAGAATGTGTAAATATGGAGGATTCATTTCATCTAGCTGCTACAGCAACCAGGGAGCTATTGAGGAATATCAGACTCAGAGATGCCGTTTATTCGGGTTAGGACGAAATGACCGCACCAAATGTTCCGACCTACTCAAAAAGTCCAAAAATGCATACCACCAAAGGTTCGAACACCAAAAGTTTGAACCTTTGGTGGTATGCATTTTAGGTAGGTTAAAAAAAAAAAACAGGGGTTGCGGGGGTGTCCCCCGCTCACCATACTATACATATATGTAAATGATGAGCGGACCTGCAGCTCCCCGAACAGAAAAAAAAAAAAAAAAAAAAAAAAAAAGAAAAGGACTGTGGCGCCAGTTCCCAATCACAGAAGTGAAAGAGAACCAGCGTTGCAGGGACATAGCACGGCGGAAAGAAAGGTAAGTAGGGAGATGGGGAGGAAGGGTGTGAGTGAGGAAATCTGCATGATTTGTAATGGAAATGTTTGCATGGGAAATGTACTAACATTTTGTAATGCGAAAATTTCCGTCGCGGGAAAATCAGCCGTGGACAAATCACGCAGATCTGTTTATTCTGGACGATTCAAGCACTATAAGAATACACAGGTTATTGTCTGACGCGAGTGCTCCAGTAGGGTCTAACATCAATAACCCTCTGGGAGGACTGGCCACTGACACCCAGTGCACAATAAAGGAGAGGGAGTCTTGGCGGGGGGGGGGGTGGGGGGGGTTGTTCCAACTTGAATGTAACCCAGTCCGTGTCAACTAATGACCATGGAGTCTGCAACGCATCTCCCAGTAAGATCAAGATAAAAAATGCCTGTGCCTCTTGGAGCCTTGTTTCACTCCCTTAACATTAAGACTTGGCTGGTGGCAGTGGTAACTACCCTACCTTTTCTCCCGCGATTATACTATATAAACGTGGTAGTGTTTCAGGCTATTATATTAGCCTCGAACATAAACCCGCTTGACCAAATACATTTTATTTTGATTCCGTCTGGGTTTCTTCGCCATTTCTTTTTGTTAAAGCCTTTCTCATGTTTTTCTCTGCGCGCCAAAGCGAGGATGACTCCTTTGTTCGCAGTCTTTTCGCGGGCTTCTGCATAGAAGCCCTCCTTAAGGTGCCTGATAGTCTAGGTAGGCAGGATGTGAGGGAGGGAACTTCGGACCCCTGCCAAGGGTTCCCTTGTTAACCCAAGTCGCACCTCTTGTCTGATTGGCTAAGGGGACTGGCTTTGCCAGGCCAGCCACCCTGCTGTGTGATTGACAGCCAGGCTGTATGAATGGGGGAAAACTGCATAAAAAGCAGGTCTCTGATACTGGAAAGGCAGAGTCGCCACTGGAACGAAAGAACCAACGAGGAACTGGAAGAGGACCCCTACCACGACTGAACCGCCCGGTGAAGTCCTGCTGCAGGGCCGAATCGCTAGAATCCGACGACAGAGAAGATCCTCCAGGAAACTTCTTCCCTTGAGCTGGTGGGACCAACCAGTTCACCCAAACTGCATGCCAGGACCCCTCCTGTGGTTAAATTCGCTGTACAGAGCTACAGTGGGACGAATAGCCAGGAAGGTCAGACCCTGCTTGGGTTTTAAGGAACGCACCTTTTATTCGTCGTTTTGCTCTGCTGCTGGTTTCTTCCCCGGGTGGCGCAGGACCCTCTGGTCTTCCTACTTCGTGTCAGTCCAACAGTCGCTTCAGGAACCGTGAGCCTGCAGGAACCACGAGGAACGTCCGCCTCAGTTACAGCTCCCTCTCAGTTTTAAGGTACTGTGCAAATCCGGTTGCCTGTTTTGTTCAGCCGCGGTGAAAGTGTTTGAAATCTTTCTCCAATCTGAGGGCTTGTCCTTCTCTGCTCTTTGAACTAACTTTTCTACCAACCAACCCCGTCCTAAATCTGTGCCACGGACTTTACCGGGTACTACCCTGAACTGTGTGATCTTGAGCAAATGACTTTTGACCCATTGACTTTGGCCGTAAGCCTTTTCTAGCTGATCTCCCCACTGTAGTCTCTCTTGTCCAATTGCCCTGAGTATTTACCTCTTGGTTTTGCCTAATTTCTCATAACTTTGTCTTTCCCTCCCTTTTAAATTGCTGGAGTGCCATTTTGCTCCCACTTCATTTTGTGAGCTTAACTTGTCTGGAATTTAAGGGAAGTGGTGTGGCTTATTTTTTGATTGAGATTTTTAACTTGCTTGGAATAGTTAAATGTTATACAACTGTTGAGTAAATAAATATATATTCTTTTACTTAGAAACCTTGAGTCAGTGTTTGCCTGAATCATAGTAATTGCTGTCCTTTGTGCAACTATTTGTACTGCTCACTTACTCGAGATAATTCTGGCTGCTCTGCTACTGCTATAACTGTGTAGTACAGGCTTGTACCAAAGGTGAAATTGTACCGTCACTTGTAGTCTTAATTGTGTGTTGTGTTCCCAAAGGGTACTGCATATAATTCTGCCTAACATGCTTATCTTGCCTGATTGCATGCAGACCAAGCAAACAAAGATGACTTCTATTGGTAAGATTACAATTACTACTCATGCTCGCATATCCAAAGGCCCACAGACAATAGCCAATCTGATGGCCAATGAGGTTGGTTGTGGGTCTCTTCCTGATCAGATGGAGACGGCAAAAGCTCCACAGCCGTCTACCCTAGTTATTGACAACAGTCCCCTTGATCTTGAGGATCTGCCGCTAATTTAGGAGCTGTAGATAGTAACAGCGGCTCCCCAGGTTGAAACCGCAGATCCCATACATCCTGTTCCACAAACACCTAAGGGAGACTCCATTCGATGTGCTTCTAAAATAGTTGGTTGGGTCAACAATAACTTATCAGACAAACAAACGAGGCTCACCCGATCAAGTGTATTAGAACAATTTTTTAGAAAGATTCCTCTGTTGAGCTCTATCACTACTAGACAATCAACGTATGGTCAGCTATTTCCACTCATAAATTGTGGCCAATATTGTGTGAGACCAGAGGGAGAATTGATCATTTCTGGGGTTTGACCTGGCCAATCAAAAACCTTCTTGTCTTTTAAAGTTATAGAGCCCCCTTTAAAAGAGGTATCCATGGTGCAAACTGATTGTTCCTCATTGGTGGCTGGGGATGCATTGTCAACAATCGTAAACCTTTTGGGCACTGGACAGGACTGGTCATGGGTACAATCAGCCCTGAAAAGATCAGACAAGGAACAGGGCACCCATTTGTTTAGTGGGTTAAACTTATTGAAACTCATGGCCAAACCCAGTGTTCGCAGACTGCCCCATATTTACATTTTTCAAGAAACCATGCTTCTGACTCATCTTGAACTGGAAGGCTTCCATATTATCTCAAGCCCAGCGGTAAGAGGGGCTTTGGGACGACCGAGAGGGTGGCCTCGCAGTAGCTATAGATTGTAAATCTTGGGATCAACTGGGAATCGATCTTTCATAATGAATGGCTGCTGGTGATTAAATTCGAAATGGGCCAGGGACAGCAGCCTCTGCTACTGGTTAATTTGTATTGGAATCCTTCTAGAGTAGGGTTGAAGTGAATATAGGACTGTATGCTTGAGATCTTTGAGGCATGGTTTGGGTGGGATAAGGGCATGAAAACAGGGTGCTTTTTGGAATGATGTCAAGGCTATCCCCACTAATCTACATTACAATGTGCATCGGGGTAAGCGTTGGGATCTTTTCCTTTCAGAATGGGATATGGCTCTTCTGGAGAGCTGTCCATTTTCTAACTGTCCAATGTACACATGGAATAGAGGGGCTTGTACGTCTAGGATCGACAACATTTATATTTCTAATGATCTAAGGCCTAAACGTGCTCATTTGAACCATACAAATATTGATTTGGTCAATCACTTCTGTCCTTTTCCCTGTCTCTACCTTTCCCCCTTTTTTGAACTTAGACCTGATCTTGTGGGACTAGTGTGATTAGGGGGGGGGGGCGGTCTCTCAATTGGAATAGAAGGGGGGTTGCTAAATTGAGTCCGCTCTTGACTCAATTTGAGCTCATTCTAATCTACCTTATTTAACCATCATGGCCTGTGTCAAAAGAGTTGGTCAAGACTGCTCCTCTGCTCCTGGTGCGCACACCCAATTATTTGACAGTAGAATTTCACAGTCCAAAAGGCTCAAACGAAAGAAGCTGGCTGCCCTAAAAAAGTTGCATCTGCTATGGGCAAGGTGGACTACTCTGCTGTTAAAAGAAACATTCACCAAGCACATACAAATCTGGTGAAATCTCTTAGGATGAAATCCTACTTGTGTATTCACCAGTCCGCAATGAAAAATCTGTGCAATGGCAGGGACCATACATTTTGGTCTGTTATTAATCAGACCTTGGGCCTGAAGGATAAGAGCATGCGCCCGATCTGGGAATCTGTTTGGGTTTAATTTTATGAGAAGACCTTCTCTCTGCCTGTATCCTTTCAGGATTCCGCTTCCACTGATCTGGGACCTGTTGTTGAGGGTATTTGTACCTGGGACAAAGAAGACATCATCTGGACTATCGAAAAATTGAAGCCGTCTCGTGCCCCGGGTCCAGGCGGCATCGCTCCATTTGTCCCAAAGGAGGCGCCACAGCTCAGGTCTGGGCTCTTGAAACCTATGTTCGACCACATTTTCTTGACCCACGTTTTTCCAGTCTCTTGGGTTCAATCTATCAACATTCCAATCTTTAAAAAGGCAGTGGCACAAGACCCAAATAATTATAGGCCAATTGCCTTAATTGAGGCTACCAGCAAAGTCTTTGCTCTACTCCTCTTGAGGGATCTTAATCAGATAGTTAAAAGATTTAATCTCCGGAAAGGCCCTGGAGGGGGCGAGACAAGACAAAGGGGAGGAGGCAATAGGACCCAGCACCCTCCCCCATAATGAACCCACGTCCCACAGGAAGGAAGGACCATGGAAGAGTGTGACCACCGGCGAAGAGGAGTGACGGGGTGGAGGGCAGGGGTCACAGTTTGGGGCTGAGGCAAGGCCAGAGTTACAGCCGCTGGGGTGATCGATCGCCCCTCACACAGAGTTCATTGGAGGTGAGGCGACGAACAGGTCCTGGGCGAGGAAAGCGACCAGGGAGAGGGAGCTACCGTTCAGGGGCCACAGTGGTCTCACCTGGCTTGGTGCCTCTACAGGGTGAGGGGATTGATAGCCCATCATCCCCCAACTTGAGAATGTCCTTGAAGAACAAAGGTAGGCAGACTAAGGGTGGTCTGTCGCAAGCAGAGACTCCGGGTACCCTCCCAACTTTGTGGCAGCATAGAGAGGAGTGTGACGAGCAGGCAAACGCCCATGAGAAAAGTCGGAGTCCGGGCCCCAAAGCTGAAGACGCCCCGCCGGCCCTGATGTCGCGTCAACCTCCATGGAGAGATGCTAACCCTACAGAACAATTTGGCCAAGACCTTTCAAGACCAAATCCAGTTGCTCAGATCGGGCATTAGCCGGGCTATGGCTGAGAGGAAGCAGGAGGAGGGCCAGTTAGGAGAGAGGACAGACATTCTAGAAAAGGGTCTGCAGGAAGTGGGCAAGGTGGTCACACAAAATAGTGAGGCGATTGAAAGACTGAACACAGCAACAAGGAATTTGGAGCGGAGGATGAAGGATTTGGAGAATAGGTCCAGGAGAGGCAATATTCGGCTGAAAAAGTTACCGGAAGCAGTCCAGGACAAGGACTTGAAGGAACAAGTTACTTACCTGTACCTGTTGTTCTCCAGCATGGGTCTGGCATGGATTCACATACTCATGAATATTCCCAGTCGTCAGGCTGGGAATCCTCGGTAAAGAAAAATCAGTATCAGTTTCGTTTCTGATCTGTCTTTCGTGGTAGTAACCAATCACTGATCTCTGCGTCATACTGACCACAGCCAATGACTGCCCTCTCCCTAAGCCCCGTCTCTGGCAGCCATCTTCAGATTTGGTAGCACGTGAAGTGGCAGTATGACCAAGTGAAGAGCCGCAGAGGGGTAGGCGGGAGGGTTCGCATGTGAATCCATGCCAGACCCATGCTGGAGAACAACAGTTACAGGTAAGTAACTTGTTCCTTCTCCAGCCTGGGGTCTGGCATGGATTCACATGCTCATGAATAAAAGAATACATAGCAGTACACACATGCACAACCACGGGAGGTGGCAAAGGCTCAACATTAAGCATTACATCAAACTCAACATTAAGCAATTCTTACCTCCTCACCAGGCTCACCTTAGGCGAACAGGTTGCGCAGCACTGCTTGGCCGACCCTGGACTCCTCCCTGGAATCCCGATCGACGCAGTAGAATTTCGTGAAGGTGTGCGTCGACCTCCACGTAGCAGCCCTGCAGATGTCCAGCAAGGGCACACCAGATAGGAACGCTGTGGTAGCTGCGATCGCTCTGGTGGAATGGGCTCTCGGACGGCCAGGCAGCGGTCGGTTTGCCAACCGATGACAGTACATGATACAGCTGGAGAGCCATCTGGAAATGGAGGCCTTCGAGAGAGCCTTCCCCTGATTGACAGGTCCAAAGTTCACAAAAAGTTGTGACGTCTTCCGAAAACACTTTGTGCGGTCCACGTAGAACTTCAGCGCTCTAGCCACATCCAGAGAGTGCAAAGTCCTTTCAGCCGGCGACGGGAAGAAAACAGGCAACACCAAGGGTTCGTTGACGTGGAAGTCCGACGGCACCTTGGGCATGAAGGAGGGGTGCGTCCTGAGCACTACCCTCGTGTCGTGAAAAGTCAAGTACGGGGGCTTGCAGGAAAGGGCCTGGATCTCTCCCACCCATCGTGCGGAGGTGATGGCCACAAGAAACGCTGTTTTCCACGACAAGAACTTCAACGGAGCCGAGTGCAGAGGCTCGAACGGCGGTCCCATGAGCTTGGTCAGCACCACGTTGAGCTCCCACGCTGGGGCCGGAGCCTTCACCGGCGGGAACGATCTGAACAGTCCCTTCATGAATTCTTTCACCAGACGATGAGACCACAAAGACGTCCTCCCCGTTTTTCTGGTGTATCGGGAGATCGCAGCAAGATGAATCTTGATGGACGCATGCGCCAGTCCAGCCTTGGCCAGCGTCAGTAGGTACGGCAGTACCTGGGGAGTCGTAATCCGTAGAGGGTTAATCTTCCGTGCGTGGCACCAGACAGAGAATCCATTCCATTTGTGTCCATAGCATTTAAGAGTTCAGGACGCCCTGGCCTTTGCAAGAACCTCTCTGCAGTCGGCCGGTATGTCGTAGCCTCCAAACTAACGCTGCAGGAGCCAGGCCTGCAAGTGCAGCGACTTCGGGTCGTGATGGGGGATGGCGCCTCCTTCCCTGGAGAGAAGATCCGCGTCCACTGGCAGCTTGATTGACGGGGACGCTGACAAGTCCAGAAGGTCCGGGAACCATATCTGCCTCGGCCACGCAGGTGCGACGAGGATCATCCTAGACTGTGACCTCTTGAGCTGGTTGATGAGCCGGATCAGCAACGGCAACGGAGGGAACACGTATAGAAACAGGCCCTCCCAGGGGAACGAGAAAGCATCGCCCATGCTCCTCGGCTGGGGAAACCTGCTGGCGAACCTCCGGCACTTGGAGTTCGTCGCCGTCGCGAACAGATCGATCTGGGGTGTTCCCCACCGTTGGAAGAGGTGGTCCGCTAGATCCTGTCGTAGTTCCCATGAGATAAATATTCGGATGAGATAAATGCAAGAAGACATCATTCCGAGGAGGGACTTGATGGACCTCACCCTGGCCGCGTCTGCAACCAGCATCCGCTGCACCTTTCCCAAGATGTCCCTCGTCCTTTCCTCCGACGGAGAGGCCAGAAGCGACACTGTGTCGAGCTTTGCTCCCAGAAACAGTGCGTCTTGCGCGGGCACCAGGTGGGACTTGGCGTAGTTTATGGAGAATCCCAGGTCCGTGAGTAGTTGGACGGTCCTTGCCGTGTGCTCCACGGCGAGCTCCTTCGTCTTCGCTCGGATGAGCCAGTCGTCCAGGTAGGGGTAGACGTGGATCCCCTCTAGGCGCAGCCGCGCCGCCACCGGTGCGAGGCACTTGGTGAATAACCTGGGTGCCGACCTCAATCCGAAGGGAAGGGCTCTGAACTGGTAGTGACGCCCTTGGACCACGAATCTGAGAAACTTTTGGTGTCCCTTTAGGATGGGGATATGGAAGTAGGCATCCTCCAAATCCAACAACGACAGGAAATCGCCCTCCTCCAATTGACCCCGGACGTGTTGGAGGGTGACCATCCTAAACTTCTGTGCCTTGATGAATTTGTTCAGTCGTCGTAGGTCCAGGATGGGACGCCATCCTCCCGTCGTCTTCTTCACGAGGAAGTATCTTGAGTTAACTCCGGAGCCCTGAAGCCTCTTTGGGACGAGCTCGATGGCGTCCTTCCCGAGCATCGCCCTTACCTCCAAGAGAAGTTGAGGGATGTGTTTTTCCTTCCTGGCCACAGGGGGGACGCGTGGGCACCTCTTTAGAAACTCGAGCGCGTGACCCTGAGCCAGGGCGTCCAGCACCCAACGGTCGGTGGAGAAGGACTCCCACACGCTGACGAAGCTCGCCAGCCGGCCTCCCACCGGGGTGCTTCGGTGGGGGCCCGACCCCACGCCCGGTTCAGTCCTGCTTCGACGAGGCTTTGCCGCCTTGTCCTCCTTGGCGACGACAGCGGGGTCCGCCCGACTTGCCTCGTCCCCTGTAGGCTTCCTGTGACGACGAATGGGCCGCTTGACGATAGGTGGAAAATCCGCCGCTGGAACCTTTGGAGGCACCCTGTTTGCCTCCGCCGCTCCGAAAGGGCGGCCGTCGTTGCTGGAGAACACCAAGAGCCCGGGCCGTCTCCGCCTTGATGGCCTGTAGGGAATCGTCCACTGTTTTCCCAAACAGGTTGCTCCCGTTGAACGGCATGTCCAAGACTCTGGTCTGCACGTCCCAACGGAAGTCAGTAGCCTTGAGCCATCCACGCCGCCTAAGGCACACGCCGTTGCCCAACTGGCGAAATCCAGTGTCCGCGATGTCCGTCGCTATCTTAATGGCATGGTCCGACGCCACTTCTCCTTCCTGCAAGATCTCTAGGGCCTCCGCCCTCTTGTCTGGTAGGAAGTCCAGCAGGGGGGCGAGTTTGTACCACAACTCCCTGTCGTAGCGGGCTACGATAGCCAAGGCATTGGCAGCCTTAATCGTCGTCGCTGCCGATGAGATGACTCTGCGTCCCATCGTGTCCAATTTCTTTCCATCGCCGTCCGGCGGGGAGGTTGACGTATAGGCCGCGCCCCCCCGCTTTCTTCCTGGCCGCAGCGGAGACGACCGAGTCCGGGGTCGGCTGTGCCCAAAGGCACAAGGGGGCCGCGTCCGGGACCCGGTACTTCTTCTCGTACCGATCCCTTCTAGCCGGATTTGTGGATGGGTTCTTGAGGAGGGCGAGACCCTCATCCCAGATATCGTCCAGTAGAGGTACAGCGAGGACCGTCTTCCTCTTGGTCTTGCGCCGTTGATAAAGAAAACCTTCCTTCTTCTCTTCGGGGCAGAGCTGGAAAAGATCGGATGCCCTGGCGATCATGGCGTGAAACTATCCAATCTCGTTGGGCGGGGAAGCGCGGGTGGGAGGCGACGATGGGAGATCCTCGTCGTAAACCTCGTCGTCAGTACCTGTCGCGGCCGTGTCAGTCCCCGTATCATCCCCACGTGTCGTGGACGGGGAGGAGGGCTGAGCAGGGCGCGAAGGTTGAAAAGGAGGTGGAGGATGAATCCTTCTTCTCTTAAGAGGAGGGCTCCCAGAAGGACCTGGCTCCGGGTCCCCCGTCGGGAGCGGTTCCTCCGTTGGTGGTAACGGCAGTCTCGTCCTTATCTCCGAGCATAAGGACTGTATAGCCAAAAAAATGGCCGCCGAGTTGTCTTGCGGCACTGGTTGAGGGGGTTCCGACGGGCGATCAGGCGCCCCGTCGGCACCCTCGACGTTCTCGTCATCTCCCACGTCGGGGTCCCTCCCGACAGAATGGTCTTCCTCCACGCCAGCGCCGTGGCCTAAGACTTCGATCAGCTCCTCCTCAGAGGTTGAAGCCGAATCCACAAGGACCTCCTGCCCCCCCTTTCTCTTCTCCGTCGGAGGTTTCACGGGGGTCCTGTCGATGGGCATGAAAGAGGACTCCCTCCGCGGTGGCAGGGAGATTCTGGGCCCCGAGGTCGCCACCACTGGTGTAGCCTCCACAGGCTGAGCCAGGGCCGCCGCGACTGTCTCGATAGAGGCCTTGGCCGGATGGATCAAGGCTTTCACCACCTTAGGTGCGCTCACCGCCTTCTCCTTGGGGGGAGGGTCACCACCTCGCTCCCCCTCCGATGGGGCCTTCGAGCACAACCGGGGTTTCTCCAGGAGCTTCGCCGGGTGCTCGGCCTTCCTCTTACCCGAGCCAGAGCGTTGGCTCGTGGTTGATGACACCGGGGAGGATAAAGATTGGATAAAGAAACGGTGGAGCTTGAGGCTCTTTTGACCGAAAAAGAGAAAATTTTCCGAAGAAAAAGCGCGAAAAAAGCACTAACGCTCGAGAGCAATAGCACGAGGATCCCAACACTTGAACGTGCGGTAAAAATCTGAAGATGGCTGCCAGAGGCGGGGCTTAGGGAGAGGGCAGTCATTGGCTGTGTTCATTATGACGCAGAGATCAGTGATTGGTTACTACTACGAAAGACAGATCAGAAACGAAACTGATACTGATTTTTCTTTACCGAGGATTCCCAGCCTGACGACGGGGAATATTCATGAGCATGTGAATCCATGCCAGACCCCATGCTGGAGAAGGGTATGTTACAAAGCATCTTTGCGGGGCTACCGGAAGAATCCACCCCGGAATCCGTCGAGATGGATAGAGTCCACAGCGTGGGCCATATCAACATAGGAGAAAATGCTAGACCAAGGGACGTACTAGCAGCCTTTGCCAGATATGCACAGAAGGAGGCAGTCTTGAGAGAAGCTAGGCAGAGAGAACCTCCAAGCCATGACGGCCACAGAATACAGCTATATCAAGATCTCTTCACCATGGTGCTGTTGGCCAGAAGACAAATGAACCCTATCTTCACATTCCTCAGGGCCAAGGGGATTACGTATAAATGGACCTTCCCCTTCGGCCTCCTCTTTGATTGGCAGGGAGTACAAAAGAGGATAACTTCTCTGAAAGAAGGGGCGAACCTGCTGCAATTGAATCTGGATCAGGACGAGCCAGGGGGGGAGGTCGGAGAGATCACCAGGACCAGATCACTGCCAGAGACCCAGGGCTTGCGAATGGTCTACGGTAGGTGAGAAAAGGAGGAGAAAACCTGCATTGAGAGGCTCCCCTGAGGGGGCTGAGAGAGGAGAAAAACAGAAGGGAGTGGGGGATACAGCCAATGAGTCAAATCCCTGATAAGGTACTGACTTAAAGGGGTGGTGGGCTCAGAAGCAATCTTCAGAGCAGGGAGCAACAAGGAGCAAACATCTTGGGGTTGGTAAGGGAAGAGGTGATCCTAGTGGGGATGAGGGGAGGGGGGGAAACCCCAGTTGGGGGAAGGGGGGAGTTGTGGGCGAGGGGGGGTCACAGGCGATACTTTTCAGGGACCGAGAAGGGTGACAACATGGTTCAAAAGGGGAAAGGGCGAGAGGTTTTTGGATGGGTGTGGGGGGTAGCGGGCCAAAGGAAGAAAGGCTCCAAGAGAAGTAGCCCTATGAATGGGTGATTACATTGGGCTTAGGAATAAACTAGGCAATTCAAGTGGATAACCCATAATGTGAGGTGGCTCAATTCTCCCCTAAGTAGGAAAAAACTGGAGAGGTTTACGAGGAAGGAGTGGCTGGATATATTGGGTTTGGAGGAAACACATTTCTACTCAAGGACCAAAAGAGGTTGAGGCTTAGGGGCTTTGATCAAATATTTAAGGCTTCAGCGAGCACGAAAACGGCAGGTGTGGCTTTGGCCTTTAAAAACTCATGCATTTCAGGGAAGAGTGTACCGTCCGGGATAAGGGGGGCAGATACCTTATAGTGCGTGGCACGTGTCTGGACACTGCATGTACAATTGCGGCTATATATGCCCCAAATACATTACAGGAAATATTTCTGAGACAGTTCCTCGAAACCTTCGACAAAACGGCAAGGGACCCTGTGGATTTAATGGGTGACTTTAATTTAGCCTGGGATGGCACTCGGGACAGATCCGGGAAGAGGACAACAGGTCTGGAGGGAGCGGTTTCGGCGGGTTTATGGTAAAGCATGGGGGGTTAGGCTTGAAGGACGTATGGCGTGAATTAAGAGGGGACGAGGTGGAATATACGTTCCTCTCTGGTGTACATGGTACTCAATCTAGGATAGATTATATTTGGGTGTCGGCGACCCTTTTGGGACGGGTAAAGGATGTAAAAGTAGGCCCCCAGGAATAGCAGATCATAAAATTATTACTATGCATTTAGTGCTAGGGGAGAGAAGGAGGGGGATATGGAGTTGGAAATACCCGGCTGCCCTCATGAGAGACCCGGTGCTCAGTGAGGAAGTCGAAGGGAAAATGAATAAATTCATGGAAGAAAATAAGAGGGGGGATGCATCTGAGGATATAAGATGGGATGCTTTTAAAACTACAATTAGAGGCGAACTCATAGCAGCCAAGGCCAACCGAGATAGGCAAATGGGAGAGATGGAGAGACAGTTAGATGGGGAAGTAGAAACCACTCAACAAAAAGCAGAAATAAAGCCGAATAAAGCCTCTCTGAGAGAGTACAGGAGAGCTGAGGGGTAGCTCGAATCCTCCAAGCTAAAAAAGCGGAAGGGGCCTTACTGTCAATACAGCAAAAATGTTATGCAAAGGCGAACAAGACGGGCACCCTCCTAGCTCGCCTTCCGAGAGGGGAGGCAGCGAAAAATGTCATAGGGGCGCTTAGGTCCGAGGTGGGAGAAAGGATAACGCGTAATGAGGATATCCAGGAACACCTAGCAGCTTTCTATGAGAAACTTTACACATCACAGCACCCTACGGCTCAATCCCAATAGGAGTTTCTGGGGAAAGATAACTTATGCAGAATCAGTGAGGAATCCTAAGACGTTTTAAGCCAAGAGAATACGGAGGATGAGATGGGTGATATCAAATCTCCCTCCTGGAAAAGCCCCGGGCCCCGACGGGTATACGGCGGCGTTTTAGAAAACATTTGCTGCTTTTCTCATACCGCACTTGACCCACTTATTTAATACATTCAAATCTACCGGACGTATAACCCCCTCTATGGAGGAGGCTAAAATGACACTGATCCTAAAACCTCATAAGGACCCATTGGAACGGTCATCATACAGGCCGATTGCATTGATCAATATTGATGCTAAAATCTATACAAAGATTTTGGCCAACAGACTAGAGGGACTGCTCCCGGATTTAATCCACCGGGTCCAGTCTGGGTTCATCGGGGGTAGCCAGACAGCAGATAACAAGGCGAGTAGCGAATTTGGTGGAAAAAACGCAGAAAACTAACACTCCGGCGGTCCTACTTTCTTTGGTTGCCGAGAAGGCTTTCGACCACGTGGAGTGGTCGTATCTGTTTCGCACCATAGAGGGGATGGGGTTCGGAGGTGACTTCTTAAAAATGTTGAAGGCTAATTACCAGGAGACGAAAACTCGGATCATGGTGAATGGGTCTCTCTCACGCTCCTTTAGACTGAATAGGGGCACAAAACAAGACTGCCCCCTTTCCGCGTTGCTCTACGCTATATACTTAGAGCCACTCCTGCAATTGATACGGGACGAGGATGGGGTGCAGGGCATTCCATTTGGGGGAAAGCAGCACAAGGTCACGGCTTTTGCTGATGATATGCTGCTCTCTGTAATTAACCCAGTAGAATCCATCGGTGCCAGCAAGAAGGTCCTTGGGGAATTTGGCGAGGCCTCAGGCCTACGTAATAAACATGGGAAAGTCAGAGCTACTGGGCCTATCCCTGGGCAGGGAGGTAAGCACTAGACTTAAAACTGAGACCCCACGCGGCGAGCAATCTCTCCCTTTTGGAAGGGATCAAAAAGGACCTTTGGAAATGGCGGTCTTTACACATATCCTGGTTGGAGCGTATAGCTGCAATTAAAATTAAAATGGTCACATTGCCATGTTTGCTCTACTTTTTCCAAGCGATCCCGCAGGCGTTCCCGGAGAAATTCTTCAGGGAGCTTCAATCCCTGACGAAGGAGTTCATATGGGAAGGAAAACGGGCTAGACTCAGCAGGCGCCTGTTAGAGGCTTCCAAGAGGGAGGGGAGGATTAGCCCTTCCAAACTTTAGACAATACTATGAAGCAACACAGATGCAGGCTATTAGGGAATGGTTGCGGGAGGGTGAGGGGCAATTATGGGTTGGGATGGACAGGGCACCGACTAAATACAACCTAGGAGAGGTATTATGGTTGAGGAAGGACCTTAGGCCTAAAAACATACATGAAAGCTCCATCACAAACTTAATGACAAACAACTGGGACAGACTGGCTAAGATGAGGGGAATTACATCCTTTCCGCTCCCCTTTACGCCGATATTTAACAACGCTGAATTTACCCCCGGAACTGAGAAGGGAGCATTTACGAAATGGGAGGAGGGGGGCTGTAGAAGAATTTGGGACATGTTCCAGAAGGGTGAGATCCTGTCATTCAGAGGATGCAAAGAACCCTTTGGGATCGGGGGAGGGGGAAAGGCTCAGGTATGCCCAGTTACACCACTGGCGGTTACATCTGCCAAATAAACGAGTGGCTACCAGGGAGGTCACCTCCTTTGAGAAATGTTTACTTCCGAATGACGGGGCCAAGGGTCTAATTGCTAACCTCTATAGGATTCTTGAGGAGTCTACCCCTCGTAAACGCTGGAACTTCATGACAAGGTGGGAGCGGGTAATAGGGAGGGGTTTGGAAACGGAGGAATGGTTCAATCTGTGGAGGAAAATCCCTAAACTGGCTAGGGCATCACAGACACAGGAAGCCCGATACAAAATAATGTATGGGTGGCATTACACACAGGCAAATCTGCACAGGATGTACCCAGAGATATCAGGGGAGTGTTGGAGAGGGTGTGGGCACGAGGGAACAGCTGAGCATATCTGGTGGAGGTGTCCGAAAATCGTTCCATTCTGGGAGGAAGTGCAGAGGGGGCAAGATCAGGCACTTGGGGAAGTAGGGAGCAGATCGCCGGAACAGGTGCTAATGGGCCTGCAGGTTGGCGGGACAGCAGGAGAACGTTGCAGCAGAGAAAGAACAAGAGTGATATGGACACTTGCAGCTATGACACTAATTGCTCAGAGATGGAGGAGTGTTACTGTACTGACCTTTCATGACTGGCTGCAGAGGCTGTGGGACACAGTCGCTCTTGAGTGGGCGACCTATGCTATGAGGGGGGAGTTTTCGAAATTTGCTGGGGATTGGGGCGAGACGCTGGCCTTCCTAAGAGACGATTATAGGGTAATCTGGTGTTAGGCAGAAACCTGTGCAGTTCCCTTATGGACCACTACAAAAGATTTAGGACTTACAGGTGGTTGGCAGTAAACCCAATTGGTAGCAGTCTGTACCACCAAGATTTACCTGGTAGCTGTGGCTGAGCAGTCAGACTTCTCTCAAGATGAGTTAGGCAGTATATAGAGTATACACAATAGGTACAGAGATATAGTAGCACAAGCAAACAGTGACCAGAGCTTTGGTGTAAAAGTATATCATTATTTATTTAAAGACACACTTGTAAATTACACTATCACACAAAGAGGTAAGTAAATTCAACACAAAGTCACTAATATATATATATATATATATATATATATATATATATATATATATATATATATATATATACACAACCCTAATTACTTATTAGACAAGTCTTAATGAGAAACACCACTTATTTTCAGACAGAGGTGATCGCTTAACAGAAGATGGCACTCTAATAAGTTATGGAAAAAGGGAGGGAAAAGGCAAAGTTATGAAAGCACACAAATTTCAATACTTTTCAAAGAGCCACAGTGAGGCAGGTTAGGCAAAGTCTACTGGAGAGCAAGGAAGTTCAAATGCCAGGCCCACTCTTAGAGAGAGCAAGCGAAATGTGTCCAGGATCACACAGTGAGGTTATGCCCAAAGAGTCTTTGTAGATAGTTCGCAAAAGATTGAGATCAAGTCAGGAAAAGTTAGTTAACAGGCCCCAGGCTAACCCAGGTTAGAAAGTCCAGGATTTACTGTCACCCCGAACGATCTGTCGCGAGGGAAGCCAGGCAGGACACAGTACCTGAAATGGGAAGAACGCTCCAGGGGGGGGCAGTTGTTCCTGGCAACGGATGCAAGTCTGTGTTTCGTCCGTAGGTAGAGGAGGTCTTGAGGTGGAGGAAAGATGAAGGTTGTTGCACTGCCAGGGAAGAAACCAGCCGCAGAGTTTTCCGGTTACAAGGTACTACCCTTTTCTTCACGGTAGTGGTAAACCGTGGTATTCCGGTTGCCGGGGTGCTTGGCACGGGCAAGGCGGCCACGAGATGGTCCAGGAAGGCGAAAAGACGGGCAAACTGGTTATCCCCACCAGTCAAAGGAAGAAGACTCTCCGGACTGGAGATCTCCTCTGTCCTCGGGGAAAAGTGGTGAGACGGTTCAGCAGGGCTCCACTGGTGGTGTCGTCGTTGCAGGTCAGCTCGGCTTCTCCCTCCTCGGATTCTTTAGGTCCTGTGGCAACTTCTGAAGTTCCAGTCCCCAAAGACCTGCTTTTATGCAGAAAACCCCCATTCATTCAGCCTAGCTGTCACTCAAACATGCTAAGTGGTGAGCTGGGCCAATCACACAAGAGTGCGACTTGAGTTGCCGAGGCAACTCAGTCCAGGGTGCCTAAACCCCCTCCCACATCCCCTGTGGTACCCAGACAGAGTGGCACCACTTTTGGAGGCTTCTGTGGAGAAACCCGCCAAAAAGTGGAACAAAGGGCTCGACTTGGGTTGGAGTCACAGAAGCGAACACAAACGCCATTTTGGAACCAAGTTTCGGCAAAAAATACCAACCGGTGAATTTATATTAATTTAATAAACCGGCGGTATGTTCAAGGCGATTTTCAAAAATGGTAGCCTCGAACAATGGGAAAATCCCATAGGAATATATTTGCGGTCGAATATAAAAAGTAGTATACAATGCCACCAGCCAAAACTCGGTCAGGGGGACTGGACACTGCCTCCTCGAACAACAGACCCCGGGGCAATCGAATTGCCCCGACCAGTACGCCCACAATATGATGGTTTGTACTGGTTCTGTTCACAATTTAAGACTAGTAAAGCCAATGGTGACTTTACATGCCCTGGGAGACAGTAGTCAGTCCCAGGGTATGGAGTCTATGTTTTGGGGGTCGCTACGACACCCCTGGTTTACTGCACGGAGGGTGCTGTGTAACCCACATATCAAAAGCACATGAAGCCCTATGGGGTAAAGGACCCCATAGCCCATCAAACACATACAACGTCAAAGGAACTCCTCAAATCATGTCTAAGAGTGGGAGAAAAAGAGTCTCACTCTTAGCAGGAGAAAAAAATAAACCCCAAAAATCCAGCAAAGCTGCTGGGGGACTCACTAGGTTTGGGAAATTAGCCTTTTCAGAGAATTCTCCCTAACATCTGGTGCCCCCAAAGCCTCATGATCCTGGACCTGCAGTAAGCTCAACAATCTCGCCCAAGCGGGAGCGGCCCTGGAAAGAAGGGGAAAAAAATCACCCAGGGGGATCAGGGGGTGGGGGTGCGGGTGGGGGGGTTAGGAGATGATTTGTTCTCTTTCTTTTTATGTTCATGTTATAAACTTAATAAAGAGATGTTTTAAGAAAAAAAATGTATCTCAATTCAGGTAGGGTTCAGGCAAGACTTTGTTACCACACTCAACGCTACTGTTATGGCCCATTTAAGACATTGTGTACAACGTTCCCAAGTTGGGGATGTATTTATGGCCTTGCTGGATATATCGAGCGCTTTCCATCCAGTAGCTAGATCTAGGCTTTGGCATAAACTTCTTGGAATTAAAGTTCCTAGAAAGCTAGTTCAGCTGCTTTCCCTCCTGCACACCATCACAACTCTACGCATTCGTCTTACTAAAGAAGGGTTCTTGACGAGAGCAATAAATTCCCCAAGTAGGGGTGAAACAGGGATGTACCCTGGCTCCTATATTATTTAACTTGTATGTGAGTGATGTGATGGGGTTGTGGCAGGGGCCCTCGATTTTGCCACCTAGGCTGGGCAATACTAAGATCGATTGGCTGGCCTTTGCCGACGACTTTGTCTTGTTCGACAGAACTTCCAGAGGCCTACAATGTAAGATGAATCTATTTTTTGACTACGCTCTGGCTAATAATCTTTTACCAAACGCCACCAAATCCAAGGTGTTAGTGTTCTCCAGGGGTAGAACATCTAAAGTTAGACACTGGGTGATGGGACCTGAAAGGGTTGAACAAGTCCATGCAGTGACCTATTTGGGATACAATCTCACCAATAAGGCAAATTGGGAAACATGGAAAACCAGTCTACATGACAAGGCGAGAAAACTGTCATCCCAATTTAAATTTCTCTTGAATAATATGTGCACATTTTCCATCTTGCCGATATGTCGTTTTTGTCGTTTTTATCTAGCCAAGATAGAACCAGTGATATGGACTTGACATGTCCCGGCACGATTTGGGTAACTTTCTCAATACTATACAGGGCAAGATGTGGAAGGAGGTTCTGGCCTTTCTTTGGCAATTCCCAACGCCGTTATTAAACATGAACTTTGCCTCATCACTCTGAAGGCTCGAAATGTGTGGAAACAACTCAGTACATACAGAACAATTCTCAATCCTCCATCCGTGAATTCTCTTTAAGAGGGCTTGACCAAAGCTATGAATGCTGTGTCTGTTTCCTCTATTAATTAATTCAGAATGAGGATGCAGGGCATACTTGTTGCTATTGAGATGTCAGTGATTGATCTTATACAATGGCCTGGAGCTGTCAAAACAAGCCTCCTCAGGTCAGATTGGCTGGACACAATGATATGATATTTTTTTTGTATCGCGCTCATACACAAGTGTTTCAGAGCGCGACAAGGCAAGGGAGGGGAGGGGAACAAAGGAGGACCAAAACAACGATCTTACTAGGCCCAGTGACATTGAGAACGTGCAAGTGCAGGGGAGACGGACGGGGGAAAAGTGCAAAGGGGAGGAGAGGAAAGTGCAGAGCAAGGGATAAAACAACAACGGTGTCCAGTTAAAATTTCGAAAATAAAGGATCGAATGACCTTTTATTCGAAAGGCAAAGGTTTGAAAAAAAGGTTTGAATTTTTTTTTTTTATATTTTTTTAGTTTGGTTTGGTAAAAAATGTTTTTTTAATAAAGAAAACAAGGGGTTGGGGTGGAAAGCCCCCCCATAAAAAAAACAGCCAGCAAGGTGGCAAGTGCAAGGTAAAAGCGCAGACAGGGGTGTCAATAAGTGCAGGTAAGGGGACTGTAGGGTTGCAGATACAGACCCAAGTGCAAAGGATACCAGGAGGCAGTGCGGGAGTGTGGCTAGGGTGGGCAGGGAGCAGAGCCCGAAAATCAGCGGTAGTATTGGTACTTATGCCACCTACGTGGACTATTCTCGCTTTCTTAATTTAAGAGAATGTATTCCTCTTTATCTGCCAAGTTTTCCTTGTGAAAAAATACGTATGACCTACATGCGCCTTATGCTTAACCAGTTTTACACTAATGAAAGGATCAAGCATTGGAAAAAATACTCACCCAATTTACATCCTTCCACAAACTGCAGATTCTGTGGTACTACGGACACAGCAGAAACATTGAAACATTCGGTTATCATATGTCCACATTTCGTCAACACCCAGTTTTCCACTTTTAAGGATATAAGTGGTGATAGCTCTCAGTGTCAATGAACTTTCTTTGGTGTAGATTAATGCGGGGACCAATGTTTTTTTTAATTCTAGCCTTGAATATCGTTTTGAATTTTCTTTTAAATTAATTGGAAATTAAATTATGATTTTAAGAATTGTGGCTTGAATCATCTATGTTTTGCTGTCTCCATCTCCTTAGCATGGTTGTTTTTCTTTTTCTGTATTTGTTTTGTATCCTTCTCTGTTTTCTTATACTTCTGTTACTGATTCAACTTTTGTACCTTTTGACTGTCGTTTAATGTTGTGTAAGGTTTCATGTAAACCATGAAAGCAACAATAAAAAAAAAAAGATACATTTCTTGGGTTACCCAATTTGTGTCAGATTAGCACGAACGTTGTTTGCATGTTCGAACTAGTCCTGTAGTGAGGTACAGTTGTGCCTAAGACGCAAAAACTGGCCAAAGGGATGGTTCACTTTGAGGGTCCTGGCATGAAAGCTGGAGTAGTGTAGTATTGCTGTTTGTAGCTTTTTTTATACAGCGAGCCGGACAGATGGCCTCCTCCCGTCTTAATGATCAAGTCCAAAAAAGTATTTGGTGATGGTTAAACTCCATTGTAAACATAATAGTTTGATGGCATGCATTTAACCAGTTGAAAAAGTTGGAAACCGATTCCTTACTTGCTGTCTAAATGAAAATAATGTACATAACTAAATCAGTTTGTGATTTGGGACTTGAACGGGTTATCAGAGAGAACATATTCTTGTTGAAATGATGCCATAAATAATATTGCAGGGCTTGGCGCGAAGGCTGTGCCCATAGCCGTCCCTCTTGTCTGAAGATAGAATTGATTAGCATATTGAAAAAATAAAATTGTTAATGCTATGCTCATCAGATCAATGATGAATTAGCCTGGTACTCTTTGTTGTGTGCCTCCATGGACTAGATTTTCCCTAACTTTGTCTACCGCTTGCTCTTGTGGAATATTTGTATAGATCAATTTAATGTCCATGGTGACCAAAACACTGGAGTTCAAATCAAATTCAAGGCCCTCAAAAAGTAATTGCTGTCGTTGTGTCCTTGATGCAAGTCAGTTTCCTTGCTAATAGGTTATAAGAAAATGAGCCACAAACAGACACTATTGGTCTACCTGGGGGATTTAGATGCATCCTTATGTTTTTTCACGACGGCATAGAACGAGGGAGTTTTGTTCGGAATAGTTAAAAAATGTGAATTTGTTTTTCGTGATCCAGCACCTGTCTATCTAAACTTGGGTTGTTTCAAATATTTCCTGTTTTATCTCGGGTGAGGAATCCCGTTTTAGAGTTTGATAGCTTTCATCATCCTCCAGCCATTCTAAGACCATGTCATTATACTGGGTATTATTAGATACAACTACTCATCCTCCCTTATCTGCTGGTTTTATAGTCTGTCTCGCGCGCATGTTTGTGAAGCGCTGTTTGACAAGGGCTGTCTACGGCTGGACTCGCTGCAGGATTGCTGCTAGCTGTGCCTTTCTGCTGCCTCTTTCCCGTGACTTCAAAGGAAAACGAAAACAAAGAAGGGACTTTGTTTTTTTTTTCTTCGAGCCCCTTGGCCCCACCCTCCTTTCCCACAATCCATTTAATCCTGGACACCTGCGCTTTTTGCGCGCGCGCTTGTTTGTGAAGCGCTATTTGGCAAGGGCTGTCTACGGCTGGACTCGCTGAAGGATTGCTGCTAGCTGTGCCTTTCTGCTGCCTCTTTCCCGGGACTTCAAAGGGTATGGGACTTTGCTGCTGACACGATCCGTGCAAGCCGGAAATAGCCTGATTGACTATTTTTCTGATACTATTTTTCTTTCTCCCTAGAAAACGAAAACAAAGAAGGGACTTTGTTTTTTTTTTTTCTTCGAGCCCCTTGGCCCCGCCCTCCTTTCCCACAATCCATTTAATCCTGGACACCCGCGCTTTTTGCGCGTGCGCTTGTTTGTGAAGCGCTGTTTGGCAAGGGCTGTCTACGGCTGTTCACGGGTGTTGAGGGTGCTCCATTTTGTTTGTTGTTTTTTATATATATTATTATTACTTTTTTTGTCCTTTTTACTTTTCTTTTTTTCTAATTTTTTCTTTTTTTTGCATAATTTACTATGTTTACCCATCTTCAGTCTCTCAAAGTAGGCATGCCCGATGATTCTGTAATTGCTGCTAATCTGACAAATTCCGTGATGAATAATTTTTGTGCGTTTCGTAGGTTGCCGTCCTTATCTGCCCCCCCATTGCAATCACAACGGAGACACACAGATAATTTTTCTCTGTCAACCCATGGCTCAATTATCACGGAAAGCAACCACACTCGCACATCTCTTTGTCAACCCCTAACTCCAGTGCACGGCACGTTTGGCAGCTCTCAACATGTGGTGCATGCTCCGTGCCGTGCTGCTGGTCCCCATCAATGGACCGGGTCTCCAATAGCCCCAATGTCATAACTTGTTTCTGATTCAACTTTGATTGCTGCCGATAACCATCGCTTCAAAACGCATGTCCTGCCAATAGCTCCTACTTTAGATACTATTCATGAATGTCTTACCCCTGCAAATAAGGAGACCATCTCCTCTTATGCTGATTTACCCCACTCTCCTTTCTCTGTGGCCAGTATTCACGATCTAGCCCCGCCACATGAAATCTCATCCATCAGCAATGCTCCAAGTGATGCTTCTCTTTACGCGCATCCGGGTGCGCAGCCTCAACCATCTTCACCGGTTTCTGCGTCTATCACTTCACCTACCATGCTTGAAATCACGCTTGCTGCTTTAAATACCACGGTGTTAAGTCTTTATGAACTGTTTGAACGCCTGGACGACAAAATTTCTACTCAATCCTTGCAGATTGACACCATGTATGATTGGATAACATCCCTAAATCCTGTGCCAACTCAAGTGCCTGCTCTTCCAGCCTCTACCCAGTTGGGACCCTTTCCCACTGTTCCCTCTTTTGAAGAAATCATTCGCCCGACTGAGGACGATCTCGTTAATGAAGCCATTGTGGTCAATGATTCCTCTTGGAAGAATATCTCCACGGCTCAGGGAAATCTACCTTACGAGATTCCTGAGTTGGTGGTTATTGACTCTATTCAACCAACCCCCTCCACTAGCCCCCGTCCTGTTTCTTGTCATAACATCGCTCGGGAGCCTTTAAAAGGCAATCGTCATAAGAAAAAGAAATTGCTGCTTAGGCAATCACTTATCAAGAAATCTAAGAACATGATTGCCCCGAAGCTCCCGAAGAATTCCATTGCCTCTTTCTTTAAAACTTCATCTGCAAGTTTTCCACAGGCTCCATCTATCAATCAACCCAAGCCTGCGTGTCAAATTGATAAGAGTGGCCCTTGTGGTAGTCTACCTCCTTTCAATAATTCTCATTATTCTCCTCTACATAATTTAATTAATGCTTTGGAAAACTCTGTGCCTCCTGTATGTTCAAAGGCTGCTACTTCTATCACCTCCATTCCAATTTCTGCGCCTGCTTTGATCACTTCCGGCCCCATAATTTGCCCTGATAATTCATCTACTGCAAAAATTGTTCTTATTAAAAATGCCATTGATGAATATCTTTCCCTGAAAAACCAGGCTATTCCTCCCACCTGTGTTCCCACTCAGTCTACCGATGCCGTTCCCCTGATTTTAACCAACAATCCTTTCAGAATGGCGCCTACAAATACAACGCCTCCCCCTCTAGTTCCTATGTTACCCCCTACCACAGTCCAAGATCAAGCTCCCAACAACATGCCGTGTGACAACTCTTTACATAATTCTGATTTGATGACCTCTCAGTTTAAATCTTTGATGGATGCTTTTCTTGAAACCCACGGTGTTCCATATATTGGTTCTTCCAATAATAATGCGCTGGCTATCACTCATGTCCAAAGTGGTCCGCGCCCTGGTTCCTCAATAGCAGTTCCACATCAATCTCAGGACTCATTGCATAGCCCTCCTACTCGCCAGTCCTGGTCTGGCACCACCCCTGCATCGACAAAGTTGAATTACCACCCCCTTCCCCGCCCTGCCACCTTGCAGCCATCTAAAAATATGAACTTTAGTAAAATACCTCCGAAAACTCTATCTCAAGCCTCCAATACTCATGCACCAAATGGCCACTCATTGATCATGAAATTCCGTGGTGGTTCTCATCCCCTGTACGATCTCAATAGACAGTGTGTATTAAACATCCTGAATGATGTTGACACTTTGGAACATATCTCGTCAACAGACATTGATCTGGTGGAATTAATTGGGGATGCCGACTTCACCATTGTCCGTTTATGGATTCCTTCAGCTACTGTGGCGAAATTGCTTTGGGATGCTAAGCTGATATTTTGTTTGAGATGGGATTTCTTATCTCTCAGGACCCCGATCGATCACAATCTCTGTTCACCTCAACAAATTTATCGGCTAGTGACTCAGGTAAATCCCTTCAAACCACACGAATTTACCAATCTACCAAAAATGGCTGTCCCAATTTATAACCTCAAGATCCTCCGAAATATCGTTCCATTTCATTAGGTTGTTGGAATACCAGAGGCCATGTCCATTTACAACATTCTATTGATGTGTTAACTCACTCTTATGATATACTGGCTTTTCAGGAAACATGGTTTCTAACTCCTCCTGTTTGGGACAATTATGCAATTCCACTCATTGCGGCTGTAAGAGGTGAGAAAGGTCGCCCAATATCGGGCCTCTTGGTAGCAGTTAGACAATCTTCTCACCTAGAAATAGTTCCATGGTGCGCCTTCGACATCTATATACAATTACTCCGAGTAATTGGTTGCGGAGGCTATATGGCCATTTTCAATATATACCGGAATCCGGCAAAACTCTTTGAATTTATTCCTTACAGAACTTTCCTATATGTTGGAAATAGTTGCTCAGGCATCTGATGTTACTGCCACTTTTCTTCTTGGCGATCTTAATCTTGGTTGTTTTAATCCAACTTCTGAATCTACAGCCCAAGAGGTCCCGACTTGGTCTACCTTTATGTCTCACTATAACTTTATGATGATCAACGGGTCTATGCCTGGTGATCTTCCACTCTCAACTACTTGGCGCCGTGATTTAAGCACCAGTACAATTGATTACATATATGTTGATTCAAATTTGTTTGATAACATCACTTCACTAAACATCACTCCTCAGATGTATAGTGACCACAAGCTTTTGACACTACATTTCCTAAGACCCCTGGCGTTAGCGCCTTCTTATACTAAAAGGTCCTCTCAACAACTTGTTATCAATCCCTCTGGTAATCGCCTCTCGGTGTCCTCTAGAATGTTTTGGATTTTAAAACAATCACTTGCCCCTTCTACGGTGCCCAATTCCAATTCCAAGGTCGAATATACACACCTGTTACAACAATTTCAGAACAACATTCTTATCTCTAAACAGAGGTCGATTACTCACTTACACTCCTTTGATCATGAATTACATCATAGAAGGTCTAGTTATAGGCAAGAACGGAAATTATTGCTCTCCTCGTCACTAAGCTCTCGGTTTGACCATGCAAGGCAGGCAAAACCCCGCTCTACCAACTGGGTCCGTGGACATAGAGCCTTGTTATTTCAAAAAGATAGTGAGCTTATGCTTAACATTCTAGCTACAAAAAATTCTGCAAGTATATGGAAATTACTTAAGCATAAACATTGTAATCATCAACTAGATGCACAAGCCAAGAAGCGCAATGGGTCCAACATTTCTCCGAATTATATTCTGATCCGGAGTTCAGTAATTTCAAATACCAAATGCAGTCCACCACGCAATGGTCCCTGAACTGCGAGATGGAAACCATTATTAATTACATAAAATTGGCTAAAAATTCAAGAGCTGCAGGACCCGATGGAATCAGCAATTTAATGCTTAAATCCAACATAAACCATTGGGCCCAATTTCTCTTCCTTTTATTTCAAAATATTTTGATCTCTCGAACACTCCCATCTTCATGGCACTCGTCTATTCTCGTGCCCATTTACAAGAAGGGAGATCGTTCGCTCCCCGAGAATTATCGACCCATCGCGCTCCTTGACTCGCCGAGCAAGATTTTTGCAAAGTTTTTATTGCTCGAATTTTCTGCATGGACATCAATCCATCTACATCGCAACCCATTCCAAACAGGTTTTGTTGCCGGAATGGGCACAGCAGTTAACTTGTTCCTTCTAAATTCCATTAAATCTTTGTGTCACATTCAAAAACAGCAGGTCTACTTTGCTTTTGTGGACCTGCACTCTGCATTTGACTCAATTTCTAGAGTCAAACTTATGTCTAAACTTATTCATGACAAATGTCCCCCCTCCATTATTGATCTTATTTATCACTTTCATTCTACTACCACGGTTCAGGTTAGATTGACATTGAATGGCTTACTTTCCCATCCGATTCAGACTACACGCGGCCTTAAACAAGGCTGTCTGTTAGCGGCAGCCATTTTTAATTATTATATCCAAGATATCAAATTTTCCTTTGAACCCATCCAATCAGATTCTCCGAAAATTAATGGCGTCTCAATTAAATCACTCTTCTATGCCGATGATATCGTTCTCATCTCAAAGACTCCCAATGGTTTACAAAATCTTTTATCAGCCTTAGACCACTATGTCACAGACAATGATTTAAAAATTAACTCCACAAAGACTCAAGTCTTGATGTACAACCTTCATTCTGGTTTCCATACTCTGAAACATTGGCTGATTGGTAATAATATTTCTTTGTCCTTGCTTTCATCATACATCTACTTCGGTATTATTTTTGAAGCCTCTCTCCATCCACTGAAACATATGGCTCAGATCAAAGTTAAACTTCTTACAGCGATTTCACAATCACGTATTCTTCTTGCAAAATTTGGAAAATTTTCTATAATCCCGGCCTTAACATTTTGGCAGATGAAAGTCATTCCCATCGTATTATATGGTTTGGAAACAGGATCCCCCATACCATCTACTACTCTTGATAAATGGGAGGCTGAATTTTGGCGGAATGTGTTGCATCTGCCGCAGTGTATTCCCATCTCATGGTTACGATATGAACTAGGCCTCTCTTCTTTGTCAGCACATCTTAACTGGAAACAATGTTCATTTTTTTAGGAATATCTCGGATAGACAACCTACTTAAGGTATTGTCGAACTACATCTTTACGACAGATCACGTTTTTATCCGAAGATGGCTGTCAGCAGTTTACAAGATCTTGGCTGTCGCAGATATCTCAATTGAAACTCTTCTGCAAAATCCTGATAAGGCTAAACAAAACATCCATCAGACCTTCTGGATCATGAATCATCAAAAATGTCTAACTTATAAACATGCTTCGAGCTTTCGTTTTCCACCACATACGAGAGGCACCACACAATCCCATTTATCAAGAGCCCCTTCACCAAAATATAGAAATTTAATTCTCCGTTTCCGGCTTCATATATGGGAAATGAGAGACCTGCTCTATATGCGTCATAGGACCTCTTCAAAACTTTTGTCGGTTTTGTCAAAGAACCAAAATCCCAGAAACCTTAGCACATTTAATCACTGCATGTCCAATTCTTACCAGTCTGAGGCAATTGCATTTTCTTAAATACTGCCCTGGATACGCTATGTATGAACCTGATGCTTGTTGGGATCGTATTTTTGGCTCGACAGACTTGAAAATTCAGATAGCAACGGTCCATTTTCTTCTCTCTTTAAACTTAGATCAAGGGAAAATTCATCGCATCTGCGATTGATTATTCTTAGTTGAACCGAGTATGATGAAATTTATGTCACTGTGTCCTCTTTTGTTTTTTCGATGAAACTCTGATCAAATTGTGAATACCAGATTATTAATATCTATCTTGTATTTACTGTTGTCCACCCTGAATGGTCCTTAGAGAAATGATGTTAAATTGTTTTTAATATTATTTTAATCTACCATGCTCAGACTGTGTTGATATGTCATGTTTATTGAAAAGTTGTAACTTAAAAATAATACAACTAAATCAATAATAAAAAAATAAAAAAAATAAAAACAAATAGTCTGTCTCGGGTTGGCCATGAGTGTTAGGAGTGCTTCTCTTTCAGAATTCAATAAATTATTCCGGAAATGTTTTTGGAGCTTCCTTATGGATTGGATTGTCCATGAGGGGTGCGGGGTGGAAGGGGGGGGGGGGTGGAGAGAAGATGGTACACATAGACCAGTGTCCTCTACCGGGCCCTTTGGTTCCTGATCTTGGAGGAAACATTTCAGTCTTAGTCTTCTAAAACATTTTAAGTTCTATTTCAGACGTGAATCAGTCTGTTTGATTCATTGGGACAAAGGACATGCACTTGGATAGAACTTGTAGTTGTGCTGGTGTCAGAGTTATACCAGAGATTGAATACAGGCATTTCCTTACTCTGCTCATTCTCATGTGGTGTCCTCTCCCCAATATCCATCGGTTGTATGTCCTCCTGCTGGGCCTCTGTCGACTTCTGCCCCCATATGACAGGACGTCTGGGGTGAAGGAGTCCCATGTTCGATCTTAAGGGAAACCTGTGCCTAAAAAAGGTCTCCAACCTTTTGGCTGCTCTATTGCTCTTAGCCGTAATCATATGGGTCTTCCACTGGTGAATCACAATGCATGTCGGAGAAAGTAACTCATCTCCTGGGACCTCTCCGATTGTTAGGTGTACACTGGGGGTCCTCTCTGTATTTCGTATTTCCAGAAAATGTGCTACTAGGTATGGATAGATCTTTTCGGCTTTAAATTCCTGAATGCCCCTGTTCAGTTTATGTCTTTCTAGAGTGTGGTTGATTTAAAGTCTTCAAATTGGCTGTCTATTTCTATTAATGTATCCTCCGCATTGGAGATTGCTTTGCTTTTACAGAACTTAAGTTCTTAAGTTCCTCCACTTAAAAGTCTCTGTATTATGGACCCTATTCTTGGTTCTGTTGAAATTGTGAGTAGCATTAAATCCCGGCTACATTTGGTGGCTATATAGCTGAAGTTGGTTTTACATACTTTGTCGTCTAAAAAGAGACATGGTTCATTATGGACCACCAAACCAGCCGGAATAATGTTGCATTTCAGTTACGCTCGAAGGAAATGGCCATGCAATTCTGTTTGAAAACCTTTCTTTTTAAGTTTTAACAGTTCATCAGAAGATTAGGATGCCCGATTGCTGTATCCGGTGCCTGATTGATCAAAGAGAGATGGAACACTAATAAAATCCAAAACCTGTTCTTTGCTATAGCTCAGGGTGGCATTCTCTGACATACTAGAAAGCGAAAATAATGAAGGGGGGAGCAGGGAAATTGTCCTAATGGGACTCTCCCTGTGTCCTAGAAAAAATATTGTGCTTAACAATTGTGCATACAGATAACCCGGCATAGGAAGAATGCACGTGTGTGGCCCTAAAACAGTGTAAGCTGAAAGGAAGATATAAACTTGAGGGCGTTGTGAGAAACCAGAAGGTGTCTCACCAACTAGTCCCCGGGGATCTGTCATGCAGGTGGCCAGGCCACGGGCATTTTTGGATCCAGTTCCTGAGGGCGGACCAGTGCGGGAGGATCACCTGGGTGAGGAGGTCTTCAGGAGTGGCACACCGGATGGTGAGACGCGGTATCCCCTTCCCTATAACACCTTAACTCCATCCTACCAGGTAGGATATTTATGAACTCAAACCCCCGTGCCCCATTTTACAACACGAACACTTTCACACGGACAGCCTGCTATGAGAGAAAACAGTCAAACACCCGAGCAGTATACCGGACGTCTCCCAATACAATGGTCAGGGGAGGTCAGGCGAGGTCGGGCGATTACTGACCCATCACTGACACCCGACTTCCATTAAGCTTCCCCACATGGATAAAAGGCAGAGTACACACTCGGAGCGAGGCAAAGCACACGAGGAAACATCAGTTTGATACAGCAGCTGAATGAGAGAGGAAAGAGGGCAAAACAGAAGGGGATCGCAAAGAGGGGAGTTCCCTTCACCTCTTCAACAAGGAACCGTTACTTTCCTGAAAAATTGAGAATAGAAAGCGCAAGACCAGGAAACCAGAATAAAGAATTCTGCATTGTGTGGCAGAAGTACCCGGGGCCCTCCCGCGTGTATAATCAAGGCGGGGAGAAGCACCAGCGTCCGTGGTACTGTCCTTGGAGCCAAGAACAAAACAGTGTCAGTGAAATCAACCCAGCCCGTGAGATGGGGAGACTGATACAAGACTGGTCTGTGTTGAAGGCAAGGTTGCAAGAAGCAACATTGTATGGCGAGCGTTGGAACTAACATTGTTAAAAACGCATATGATGAGAGACACAAGTAAAGTTAAACTGCTGAGGAGTGATCTTTAAAAGCAAGATACAATACCTTTGACAGAGTGGTCCGGCACTGCTTGGGTGTTCAGTCGAAAGGGCTCTGTAGGGTATCCAGCTGAGAATTGGCAAAGTGAAAGTAAGAAAAGGTTATTTCAAGAAGAGAATGAAAAATTGTGAATGCACACTTAAGTCTACAATTTTGATAAAGTAGATCAATTTGGTCCGAGCCCGGCGGAGGGAGACCAACTGAAGGTTTTGTGTTAAAGTGGGTCTTAGCCCGGCAGAGGGGGACCCGCAGTGAACCGAAAATCACCTGAGAAGTTGTACATGTGAAATCCTAAGAAGGAAGGAACTATGTTTGTTGTGTTGCATCAGGCCTTCTGAAATAAAAGGCTTTAGATGGCAAGGAGACTGACACAGAAGGCTCGGATATTGAGGTATTGAACTGCATCCTCGTTTTAGAAAAGCCAAAGAGAGTGCTGAGCTCGACAGTGCCACCTTGTCCCATGCTGAAAACGCGGGTAAGGGAAGCAAACTGCTTGAATATCCCTGACATATCATTTCTTGAACACTTATCTTTTGCATAAATATTGGGCCTCATTACAGGTCTGGCGGTAACCGTGCCGGGAGATTACAACCCCGGCGGCCCGGAAAGTCAGACACCAGTAGAGTTCAATAGGACTCTATGGGAGTGGGGACATGGAAGCACTGGCATGGTTGTTAACAGTGCCGGTGCTTCCGTGACCGGTCTGCCTACCATGGCCGCTGGGCCCGGCAGGGTCAGACCTGTCGGGCGCAGCTGCTCCGGCAGGCAGACCTGTAATATGCCGGTCTGGAAACAATGATGCTGGTAAGCTTACCTTATTTCCAGACAGGCAGGGTCCTAATGAGGCCCATTGTTTCCCACACTATTTGTATTTAGAAGTAAGGATTGGCAATAGGTTTATTCGTATAGGCCTTTTTATTTTGACAGACTCAACAAGGACTGCGTTATTATTTGATGGTCGTGGCTTGCTCCCATCCTTAGATTTAGAATTAGATAGGTGTTTTTCAAACCCAATTGAAGTTCAATAAACACCCTTAAACTGTGATCACTTGTGTCTGTCTTACTGGTTGATTCCATGCCTTCCTTACAGCGTACCCAAACTCTGGACAGGACTGGGGAAATCCAGTCAAAACCAGCAAAGTGTCACGCCAGGAAATTGCACATAGAAATACATTCTCAACACATCATTGGTTTTAATAGTTGCAGAGTGCTTGCTAAATTTTGCTAGTGTCTGCCAGTCTTAATCAATGACAGGAAAATGGCAACCTTGCAGGATTTAAGAAGGCAACTCATTGTTTTATGCCTTGCATTTTGCAAGTTATTTATTTAACAAAATTATTCAATTAATATACTGTATCTTCAAATGAATAGAAGAAACGTGGACATGTAAGTGCTAGGTGTCATACAATGAACATACTAGACATGAAATTAACATACTTCACAACACATTTCTATATACAATACATTCTGATGCTTATATCTGCTTAGATTCACATGCTGTGCATAGGCTGACATCTAAGGGTAGCTGAGGAGTATTACATTATTTGTTTTCAAAACTTAAAAAGGGACGTTGACCGGTCATGCCAGTAATACTATCCCTAGTGTGACCTCCCCAGTACCCAATGACCCTCAGATTGTTTTGTTTCTGACAGGCAGACCAGAGTCTATAAAGCCAGAAAACATCTATGCACCTTCTACTACAAGGGGAGGAAGGGTGGGCGCATGTGAATCTAAGCAGATGCAAGCATCAGAAATAAGATTACGTTGAGTAATGTATCCCTTCTGAGGCTTGTGGATCTGCTTAGATCACATGCTATGCACAGACTAGCGAGCATTATCAGGAGAAGGAGATGGGTTGTGAGAAGGCACGCTAACAAATAGATGTTTTAGCACTGCTTGTGCCACCTGTGAATCTGTTTTAGAATGTGTGTCAATGCAGTACTGCTGAGTAAAGGTACATATGTAACTGCATGTAGCTGCTTTGCAAATAGCGTCTTGAGAGACGTTTGCAATAAAAGCCAAAGTAGCTCCTGTACCTCTGGTAGAGTAGCTCTGGTGTGAAAGGCAGAGTTCTCTTTGATAGGGAGCAGCAGAGCTGTATGTATTTCACTATCCATCTGGAGATGGCGTTCTTTGAAACGTGATCACCTTCCCTGCCAGGTGCTATGGAGACAGACATCTGTTTTTCTTAGCGGTTTTGTTTACATAGTACAAAATCGCCCTACTTGCATCCAATGTATTGAGGTTTTTCTCGGTTGAGTTGAAGGATTTTGAAAGAAAGCGGGTAGTTCAATGGATTGGTTAACATGGAACTTGGATATGAATTTAGGATATGAATTTAGGTTAAACCCTAGGGTGTTTTCTTAGAACCAACTTGTCCTTGCGGATAACAAAAAAAGGGTTTTGCACCGACAAAGCTTGTAGCTCACTAATTCTTCTTATAGCAGTGATGGCTACTAGAAAAACTGTCTTGTATGTTAGGTGTTTGAGGCTGGATTTGTACATGGGCTCGAAGGGAGGACCATGAGCTTTGACAGCACCACATTGAGATGCCAACCAGGATGCAGGTTGGAAACAGGGGTTGGGGGGAGGGGGTAGAGTCTCTTTACTCCCTTCATGAAAGCCTTAACAGGGACTTTCCACCAGGACACCTTGTTTTGTGAAGTAGTGTATGCGGACAGAGCCGCTAGGTGAACCTTGAAGGAGTTAAATACTAGGCGAGAGTCTAGTAAGTGCAGCATGTAGTGAACAATGTGTGATGAAGTACGTTCAAAGGGTGTACATCCTTTGATCAGCACTATATTACAAGTCTTTTCCATTTGCTGAAGTAACAGTGCCTGATGTTAGGTTTTGCGTGCCTCCTTGAGGATTTCCATATACCTTTGAGGTCATTTTAAATGTCCAAACTCTATAACTTCAGGAGCTAAGCTGCCAAGTTCATAGATAGAGGGAGTGGGTGGAACGTTTTCCCCTGTGCTCGGATAGCATATTGTAGAGGCACGGGAGCTTGATAGGTTTGCACTTTGCGAGTTTGAGGCCAAGGTTGTCTCGCCCACATAGGAGCATCCAGGATTAGAGTCGCTTGTTCCTGGTGCATCTTGTGCACTATCTTGCTCAGGAGAGGTGTTGGAGGAAAAGCATAAGCACATTTCCCTGACCAGCTCATCCACAGGGCGTTCCCCTTGGATTTAGGTTGGGAAAACCTGAATGCGAAGTCTGGGCATTCTGCGTTTAGACTTGTGGTGAACAAGTCTAAAGGAGGATAACCCCAGAGGAAGAAGACGTGGTCTATGATTTTCTCTGTCGAGTTAGTCGGGTAGATCTCTACTTAGAGAGACTGCCTGTTCCCCTGAAACGTGCGAGACACATTCCCCTGAAACGTGCGTGACACTAAGAACATGTTCCGTTTGAGTGCCCACTTCCACATTTTCTGGCATATCCTGGTCAGACTTAGAGTGTGTGCCTCCATGCTTGTTTATGTAAAACATGGCAGTGGCGCGTCTTTGAGGACTTGCACTGTTTGGCCTGTCAGATGCAGTTGGAAAGCTTGCAGGGCTTTGAGCACCGCCAGTTGTTCTAGAAGGATGATGTGGTTTTAGGCTGTGATTTGTGTCCACAGGCCATGCACTGTGTGGTACAGGTAGTGGGCTCCCCATCCGGAGAGTGAGGTTTCAAAAATCGCTTGCATTAGAGTACTGTGAAAGGGTTTCTCTTTTAACAGATTTTCCTTTGACCCCTAGCGGAGTGCTTGTACTAGTGTTAGCGAAACAACCACTAGATCGTCCCACTGACCGCTTGCCTGAGACCACTGTTTTGCTAACCACTCTTGCATTGGGTGCATGCACAATCATGCGTGTGGAACCAGAAAAATGCATGAAGTCATCATACAGAGTAGGCGCATTGCCTTGCATATGGTTATTTGGCAACCGGCCAGATAAGGTATTTGCAGCAGTAGGTTTTGAACTCGTCATTTGATGGGGAAGACTAGCCCATCTTCTGTTTTTCTGATAGCTCCTAGGACCCGTTTGGTTTGGCTTGGAACAAGGCTTGATTTCTTTCTCGTTGATTGAGAACCCCAATTGGAACAGAAGGTTGATGGTTCTTTGGATATTTTGCTTGCAAATTTGGGGGGTATCCCCTGTTATCAGCCAGTCGTCTAGATACAGGTTCACTGGGATCGATGGTCTACGTAAGTGAGACGCCACGACCGCCAATACCTTGGTGAATACCCTTGGAGAAGAGGCTATGCTGAAGGGTAGCACTTTGAATTGATAGTGCTGATTTGCCATCTTGAAGCGCAGGAATGTTCTGTGCGCTGGGAACATTGAAATATTAAAGTATGCATCTTTCATGACCAATGCTGCCGTGTAGTCCCCTTGTTTTAGCAGTGGGATTACTTCTTGTCATGCAAAATTTCTGTGGCTTTACGCCTGTGTTTGCAGGCCAGAAGCCTAGGACAGGGCGCATTGTAAGGTCTTTCTTTGGCACAAGGAAGTACATTGAATAGATGAAGAAGTTACTTCTTACCTGGTAATGTTCTTTCGATGGGATGCTCCTCTGACGTATTCCTTAACTTGATAGATCATCGCCAGCTTGCTGGCCTCGGAATTTTTTTTTCAGTAGAGGGCGCTGTGCGTCGAGGTCCCTCGAGCCGATGTCCCTCGACAGCCTCTGTATCGGCGCCGACGTCATCATGCGTATAAATAGACTTGCGCAGCGTCCGTTGCTCAGTTCCGTTTTGACGTTAACAGTTGTTTTACATGAATTGGTTATTGACCCAGAAGGAGCGTAAACTGTAACCACAAGGGAGGTTTTACTGAGGGGATGGATGGGAGGGGCGATAAGGAATACGTCGGAGGAACATCCCATCGAAAGAACGTTACCAGGTAAGAAGTAACTTGTTCTTCGAAGGGATTGTGTCCTCCGACGTATTCCTTATCTTGATAGACTCCCATAGCAGTGGTGTGTAACTGGAGGTGGGAGTAAAATTGCCATGTTTCCCTTCAAGAATGAACAGAGTGCCAACACAGCTTTGCCAAATCTAGTCTCTTGACTAGAGGAGGAATCCAGGTTGTAAAATCTTGTGAAGGTATGTGCAGACGACCATGTGGCAGCCGCAAATATGTCTCAAATCGGTACCCCTCTTTGGAGGGGCGAAGAGGCTGTGATACCCCTGGTTGAATGAGCCCTAAGATTTTGAAGAGGCTCTTTCCCTGTTACATTCCAGAATGGCTAAAATAATCCATCTGGAAATGGTCTGTTTTGTTATCGGTAAACCCAATTTGTGCCCTGAGTAACCTACGAACAGTTGGTCTCCTTGCCTAATCCTAGCAAGTCTGCTGATGTAAAAGCTCAAAGCCCGCCTTGGGTCCAGCCTATGCAGCCTTTCTTCCTCCTTCCCCGGATGGGGAGGGGGATAAAATGAAGGTAAGGTAATCTTCCGAGTGATGTGGAATTCAGAAACCACCTTTGGGAGAAAATTAGGCTTCACTTGTAGGACAACTTTGTCTTTATGAAAAATTGTATGAGGGGGTTTACAAGAGAGCTTGCAATTCGCTCACCCTCCTAGCAGATGTCAATGCCACTAATAAGACAGTTTTAAGGGTGAGAAACCTTACTGAACAAGAGTGGAGTGGTTCAAAAGGAGTACCCATCAGGAAATTTAAGACTAAATTTAAGTCCCATAAGGGAACTTGGAATGGTCTTGGAGGATAGAGATTGGTTAATCCCTTCAGAAATTGTATTACTAAGGGTAACTTGAAATACGATGGTTTCTCTGCAGTGCGCTCGAAGATCGATAGCGCTGCGAGATAGCCCTTGATAGTGCCAACCTGAAGGCCCGAATTTGCCAAATAGAGTAAAAAAGGTAACACCGTTGGTGTACCACATGAAAAGTGGTCGATATTCTTTTCTCTACACCAGCTGCAAAATTTGTTCCAACGGCAGCGGTATAAAGTCTTTGTTGCTGGCCTACTTGCCGAAAGCAACACCTCCATGACGTCATCTAAGAGGTCCCAATCCTTGTATCTCAACCTTTCAGATACCAAGCGTGAAGGTTGAGGGTTCTGATGTCTGGATGGAGAACCTGACCTCCCTTCTGCGAGAGAAGATTCTCCTTGAGTGGAAGACAAATTGGAGGGCAGATGGACATGTCCAGAAGGTTCGGGTACCACGTTCTCCTGGCCCAGTCCGGGGCAATTAGGATCATTGCTTTCCGGAACCTTCTCAACCTCCTGATCATTTGAGGAATGACAGGGACTGGAGGAAACGTGTACAGAAGTGGAAACTCCCAGTCCACTAAGAACGCGTCTCCTAGAGCTCCTCTCGGGGGAAATTCCCTTGAACAAAACTGATCGCACTTCCTGTTGATGCTGGTGGCGAACAGATCCACTTAAGGGGTTCCCCAAAGGGTGAAGATCTGTTGAAGGACTTCCTGAGCTAGTTCCCACTCGTGGGAGACTGTACTCTGCCTGCTCACAGCGTCCGCTGTCAAGTTTTTTTCTCCGGCTAAGTGAACTGCCGATAGAGAGATTCCTTCTTGGATTGCCCAAAACCAGAGGTGCATCGCCTCTATGCACAGAGGCAGTGATCCTACGCCTCTTTTGTTGAGGTAGTGCATGGCCACTGTGTTGTCCGTCATTATCAGGACATTTTTCCCCAGTACAGATGGCAGAAATGCCTTCAGCACTAGTCTGATTGCTCTCAGCTCTAACAGGTTGATATGTAGTCTGGACTCCGATGGAGACCAACGACCGCTGATGGTCAAGTCGTTGGTATGGGCTCCCCACCCCGTGAGTGAGACATCTGTGACTACTGTTATCTCCGGCCATGGTTGCCAAAACAGTTTTCCTTTCAAGATGTTCTCCTGGCAGGCCCACCATTGAAGGTCTCGAGCCACCTTGTCCGGGACCTGAAGGAGATCTGTCATTCTCCCTGAGAATTGCAACCACTGAGTTCTTATTGCCCAGAGAAGAGATCCCATTCTCAGGCGAGCCTCTGGCACAAGGAAGATGCAGGATGCCATGAGGCCTAGCAACCTCAAAAAGTCAAAGGCTGGAAGACGTTGGGCATTTTGAAACTTGGTGACAATCTGCAGAATATCTTGAGCCCTCACCTCTGGTGGCAAGGCTTTTCCCAGGGAAGTGCCCAGGACCGCTCCAATGAACTGGAGTCTCTGTGATGGTATTATCTGTGACTTCTTTAAATTGAGGGAGAAGCCCAGTTTGTGAAGGAAGTGGCAGACATAATCTAGCTGGATCTGAGCTTGTCCCCGAGATACAGGTCTGATCAGCCAATCGTCCAGGTAGGGGTAGACGTGAATCCCTTCCCTCCTTGCATCCACTACCGACATTAGCTTGGTGAAGACCCTCGGGCGGATGTCAGCCCAAATGGCAGAACTCGAAACTGATAATGAGCGCTGCCAATTGCGAACCTCAGGTATTTCCTGTGTTTGAGATGGATTGGCACATGGAAATAAACATCCTGAAGGCCCAGAGATACCAGCCAGTCCTGGAGCTGGAGGGCCTGAAGGATCTGAGAAAGAGTTACCATCTTGAACTTGTCCTTCCTGAGGAACTTGTTCAATTCTCGTAAGTCCAAGATAGGTCTCAGTCCTCCGTCCTTCTTCGGTATTAGGAAGTAGGGGGAGTACTAGCCCTTGTGCCTCTCCGCTACAGGTACCGGTTCTATGGCACCTTTCGCCAGCAGGTCTACAATTTCCTGCAAGAGGAGCGGATCTGGAACTTTCCGAGAGCTGTTCCCCCATGGAGGACTCTGAAGAATGCATAGAAAAGGCAGCCAGTAACCTTGGGCAACTGTCTCCAATGCCCATGCATCTGACGTAATAGCTTGCCATTCCGCCAGATGTTGAGTTAGCCTGCCCCCTACTCGTGTCTTGTGAGGAGAGTCCTCAGAGTGATTTAGAGGCGGCTGATGCAGGTGCCAAGGGTAAAGAGGTACCTGCTGCTGCTGCGGCTTTTGTATTTTTACCTCGTCCACCTCGTGTGAATCTTTTTTTACCTCTTTGAACCGACTGTCCTCTGCCTTTTCTGAATGCGGAATAAAAGCGAAAGGACTTAACCTCTCCAAGAAGTTCCTGAGGGGCAATATGGCGTTTGACGGATTGCAGCACCCAGGGATTTTGATGCTGCTTTGGATGTCTAACTTTTCTAGGCTGCCATCCGCCTTCTTACCAAACAAAGAAGAGCCGTAAAAGGGCAAATTTAAAAGTCTGGCTTGTACATCTGGAGCAAACACAGAATTTCACAACCACGCAAATCTGCGGGTTGTAGTACTTGCCGCCATGGCCCTACTGATGCTGTCAGCAGAATCAATGCCAGTTTAAAGGGATTTGCACATTGCGTCTTTACCATCCTTAATGATGTTTAGAAACACTTCCTTTCTTCTCCCTCTGGGAGGCAGTCAGCCGCTGATGAAGCACACTCCCAAAGTGTATGGCTGAACCTTGCGAGCGTACAAGTAGCGTTAATGGATTTCAACGCCATGCTACATGCAGAAAAAACTTTCTTAGCCATAGAGTCGTATCTTTCGTCATCCCTGTCCTGTGGAACAGTAGGGTATGCCGATCTACTGCCTGATGCAGTTGCTGCTTCAACAACCAGACTCTCTGTTTAGACAAAAATTCAGGGTCAGTAGTAGATACCCGGTATTTGGCTGATAACTTTTTGTTAACCGCCGTGATAACCTCAGGAGTTTCCCAGTTAGCCAATATTTTTCTTTGTAATGCAGCGTGAAATGGAACCACAGGATCCTCCTGTGGGCCTTTAACTAAAATGTCTGTAAGGTCATCCTGTTGGAATGCAGGTGAAGGTGCAGAAAAAACCCATGAATTCTATAATTCTTGCCATTAAAATTCTGTAAGGGGTCTCAGCATGTTCCCCTGGGTCTGGTTTGGGAAATTCTATTTCTGGGGAAGTATCTAACCCACTTGCCTCATGTAAGGATTCTCAAAGGTCCTTGAACCTATTTTCCTCAGAGGTAAATTTGTCTGGTTCTGGTGTTGCAGATCTCTGCAACCCAAAGGGTCTTTTTTGATCCGAATTCTCCCCTTCCTCATAAATTGAAGACAAAGGTCTGAAATGATCAGACCTTGGAAATGGCTTAAATCCCATTTCCAGAGCAGAAGGGGCTAAATTTATCATAATTGGTTGGGAAAACGTCGAAGTCGTCGACGCGGACGTTAAAGGCTTCGAAAACACCGAAAAAGGCGTCGAGAAGATTGGAAGTGGCCTCGAAGAACTTGAGAGGATCGGGATCCTACTCGCGGTTGTCGATGACCTCAAAGTCATGTTAGAGGCTCTGGGTATGACCTCTGGCGGTGAGGTTGTGATGGGCGTGGGTTTGTTCTTTTTCGGCATCGAATTCGATCGACCTATGTGTCGATGACGCAGATTTATGCGTCGAAGGGACCTTCGACGATGGCGTCGATGACACAGTGCCTTTGCTCGAGGGTTCGTGACGCTCTCGAGTAGTTTCTTTCGTCGAGTGCAACGACTCGCGGAGTTTAGATTTTTTGGGTCTTTCACCCAGGGTATCACCCTCAGCTGTCTTCGAGGGGGTTCTCGAAGACGCTAAGCATCCTTTTACGGAATTCCTCCCACTCAGCCTCAGAGCTATGTTTTGTGGGGCATGTGACTCTTTCCGGAGAAACAGAAGAAGACGAGGAAGGGGATCTTCGACGTCTCTTACTTGAATGCTTGGATCTCAAAGAGTGGTGGGAACTGCTTGTAGACCTAGAACGAGAATGTTTCCTGTGTCGGCGAATGTCTCGACTCTGCCGAGGAAACTTTCGAAGGAGTTTTAACTGTCTTACCTCTCTCAAGCTTCCCCTTCCGCTCCTTCAAGGCTTTCGCCGTCACGGACATGCAGTCCTCGCACTCCGAACATTGGTGCTCCGATCCCAGGCACCACAAACAGATCCTGTGAGGATCTGTCAAAGACATTTTCTTTCCACAGTCTCAATATTTTTTGAAGCCGGACCGTGGAATGGTCGGTTCGGATGAGGAAGCCATCGAGTAAAAGTTGGTATTCTCGAGGAATAATGAAGAATATATTTTCTGGCTAAGGAACTGAGCAACATGATTCGGAGGCCCACGAAGCGCGGAAAAACGGAACTGAGCAACGGACGCTGCGCAAGTCTATTTATACGCATGATGACGTCGGCGCCGATACGGAGGCTGTCGAGGGACATCGGCTCGAGGGACATTGACGCGCAGCGTCCTCTACTGAGAAAAAAATTCTGAGGCCAGCAAGCTGGAGATGATCTATCAAGATAAGGAATACGTCGGAGGACACAATCCCTTCGAAACCCTGGTTTACCGGGATGATCTCTATGACGTCCTTTTCTAGCAGTGCTCTGACCTCTTCCAGCAGAATGCGCTGTCCCTCCTGCGTTGGCTGTCTTTGTCTTGGCGGGTGGTTGGGCAGTGTTTGTATAACTATGCAATAGCCTCCTGCTGCGGTGGAAAGTACTCACTTGTCTGATGTGATCCCCTCCCATGCATGGGTAAAATGGCAAATGCGACCTACTGAAGAAGCATGGGAGGGTATCTGGAGCGGGTGGTCATTGCTTATATGGATTGGAGACTCTTACGCTCACCTGGTATCCACAGGGACGCCACCCAGCCGGGTTACTCGCTGGTATGCTTCTCAGCTTTGCCCTGATGTGGTCTGCGGGGAAAGTTCTGCCTGAAAATACAGGAGGACTATGTTCAAGACTGACCGACTGGGGTAAGTATCCTCCCTCCACCCCTGTATGAATTCAGTCCCTCTGGCGCCCTCTCACCTTGTGGTAGAATTAGGCGTGCTCTCCGTCCTGCCTTCTTTGCAGGGGCGCGTTGTCTTTCATGGGCGAGTGCGGTCCAGTTACTTCACTGACGCCAGCCCGTTTGATATTGTTCAGGTAGGTCTTATTGCTGTTCTTTAGTTTTGTTGCTATCCTGCATGCCTTTTTGTTTAAAATGTCTCTTTTTCTTCCTTAGGTATGTGGAGCTTCAGCGCGGCGAACTGGCTTGGTTGAGCCCCGCTGGTAAATGATGGCGCATTAAGAGCGCCATGATGCGGTAAGTAAGCGCTATGCGCAGCGCTGCAAAGTCTTGCCTTTGCTAACCTTCCTTGTAGGTTTGTTTTCCTTCCTTGTAGGTCGCGGTGTTGTTCAGCGCGAGTGGAATGTCCGGAGTGGTGCCAGCTGAGAGGCGACCAGCCAGGTAAGCCTTTTGAGCAGTTCGTAATTTGTAAATGTCTCTATGATTTCTTTAATGTTGCTTCTATCTTCCTCTTTCGGGTCGTTCTGTCCGGGAGGCGTGCAGATTCGAGGAAGCTGTTCTCAGTAGCTGCGAGTGTTTCAAGATGAAGACTGCAGGGAAGATGCTGCTGCTAATGATGTTCCTTTTGTCTCCTTGCAGGTTCTGCTTCTCCGAGGTTCGAGGGAATAGCTGGACACGGTGAGCATCAAGTTGCAAGCTGCAAAGTAACGCGAAGCGTGTTGTCTTGCTCGGGTGTGGTTTAAATAGCCCCAAAAAAATAGTCCAGGTAAAGTAGTCCCTAGGCTACCACACCCAAAACACTAGACCGCTTGAGTTCTTAGGAACCAAGCTATGTGGATGCCTCCATGTTGGCTGACAATACAATAAAGTAGTTCCCAAGCACATTGTTTTTCATGGTGTATGAGCCTGGCGCCATAGGCACCAGGACTGGCCCCATGAGGGCTTTTGAAGAGGATGCCAGGCTCTAGAGGCCAGAGTCCTGACTCAACCTGGCCAATGGGTTTGCCAGAGGGGGTTTTGGGCGAGGGTCGTGACACTCTGGTGGAGGATCTGCCTCCAATTCTCAACCTTTTGTGCCCTCTTCGAACATTTTGCTGGGAGGATTGACCTTGCAAGGAACCCCAAGATGAAGCTTGTCCGTCCTGGTTGTAGTTAGAAGACCGCTGGGAGTTTTGTACTTGAAAACTGCATGCATTAAATGCACCTCTCTGCACAAAAGGTTTATTTGTCAGATGTCCCAGGGACTTGAGGGTGTCGTACTCCTCTTTAGCACTTTTCAGTGTGTCCTGGACTGCTCTTCCAAGTAAGGCGTCAGGTTTGATCAGCATATTTAGCATGGTGCCTTGGGTTTCCAGTTTTAAACCAGATTGTCGTAGCCATGCATGACGCTTAATGAGAGTAACCCACAGCTACTATACGTCCTGCATAATCTGCTGCGTCCAAATTATTCTTCAGGATGCAATTTGCCACCTGCTTATCCTCAGCAAAGGGGCTCTGGGACAGAGTTTATTTGTTGTTTGATTTTGTCCCATTTGTGGCAATTATAACTTGCCAAGAGCGTGGTGTTATTGGCTATTCTTATTTGGTATGCAGCCGAGGAAGCTACTTTCCTGCCCAGTGTATATATTTTCTTGCTCTCATTGTCAGGAGGGGCTTTGGCAGAGGCTAAGGTCGTGCCCACTCTCTTTCTAGTAGTCACGACGAGAGAGTCAGGCTTTAATTGACCCCTGATGTACAATGGGTCAGAAGGGGCGGGTCTGAACATCTTTTCAATATGAGGGTTAACTGCCCTCGTAAGATTGGGGGTAAGTAAAGGAGGCTGACTGTGCCTCTGGATTGACTGCAGGATTGGTATGAACTGTGCTGCACCCTTTTATCCCCAAGGATGTCCTCTACAAAGTTATTGTCGAGTTGTGCCTCTTCGGTATAGATTTTAAAATGCTCAGCAGCTTTTAAGAGGAGTTCATTATACTGCAGCTCATTATCCACAGGGGAGTCAGCCGCGGGTTGGTCATGATGGTCCAGAGATTGTATGATGTATACATCATTGTCATCATAATATTAGTCTGCGTCATCTAGGACGGACCCCTTGGTCTGCTATTGAACCAGGGTCCTGCGAGCCTGAAGTGTCAATGTAGTATAGGTCCTCGGGTATGTTTTGCGAGGTACTAGGGTGGGCAGTGTCCAGAACGTTTTTTTTGGTGGCAGGCTGATTGCAGCTGCCTCCCCTCGATAGGGCACTTGGGGGCTGGACAGTTGATCAGGGTGTTGATCAAGAAAATCAACAAAGCTAGACATTCTCCTCTTTACTCAGTCAAATTGTTCAGGGGACCATTGAGCGGAGCTCGGGAAACTTAAGGGGGGGAACAGGGGTAGGTTAAGCCTCTGATGTAGAGGGTTGTTAATGGAGAATTGCCCCCGAAAGGGTGTCACTAGGGGCAGAGTGAGCTGTATCCTTTGAAATAGGGTTTTTTGAGTATAGGGGCGCCGAAGATGTTGATTGCCTCGACGTTTTGGACTTGAGGAGTGTGTCTGCGACATGTTTTTTTAATGAGTTCTCATCTTGGAATTATTAGAAAGGGCCGTCAACATGACTTTCGGCGCATGTTCGCCGGTACCCAAGGATTTATTTGTTTTGCTTGCTGTGTCGGAAACAGACTTGGGCATTTGTTTTGGGGGCCTGTCATGGGGCAAACGCGATGGCCCAGAGGGCAGGGAATTTGCAGACCTTCCCTTCTACAGAGCATGAGGCTTATATGTCGACCACGCGGTCAAGTGTCGGCCATGGAGAGTGTGGTTTGTGTAGCGTGCAGTGTGGGTGCTTGAGCTGCCGGGCCCAGTCTCCGGAGGAGAACGACGGCCTGCCTGTTGGAGGCTCGCACACAGGAAATCTTTAGGTCCCGTGGAGTGACGGGTCCATCGCTTAGTCTTCCGGCCTTTTAATGTTTTGGGCCGAAAAAGTATGCAGCACTTGCACTGCTTTTCAGAATGGTCCCTGGGGAGGCAGAGACTACACCCCCTTTGCGAGTCCTTCCAGGGAAACTTCCCGTTACAGGAAGAGAAACATTTAAATGGTGTGTTTTCGACAGTGTGAAAAGATTGCAGCTCGGCGATGGAAAGGGAAGAATAGGAAAATAGGCATACTCTAAGAGAAGGAAATTATGACCTTCCCCCACTCTCCCTAGTGTGAAGGGCCAAGACCAGTTGGGGCCTAGGTAGGCTGCAGTTCAAGACAGTTGAAGTAGTCGCCGCCGAAGAATCTGCCCTTGAAAGCAGTCGCTGCAGATCTTGGAGTGTACGGCTTTCGAAAAGGAAAGACAGTCTAAATTTAAACTTGTATAATTAAAGGTGTTAGCCAGAAGAAGGAACTTTGCAACTTGCGTCCGGCTATGAAAGCAGACAAAAACAATCTGAGGGACCTTGACACGTGAAGGACAATGGGTACAGAAGATGTCACACTAGGGATAGTATTACTGGCACGCCCTGTCGACGTCCCTTTTCGAGTTTCAAAAAACAAATGTAATACTCTGCAGCTACCACTAGATGTCGGCATATGCATAGCATGTGATATAACAGCAAATAAAAGCCATATCGACCTAATCACAGGGTCAGAGGTCTCCGTAAGGTGCAGTTCCAATCATTTGACTGTGTAGACTCCCAGCTATGTCCACAACTGCTTCACAGGGGTATACATTTCTGCGGCAAAGATGGTAGGACTCCACCTTCATCAGTACCAAAAAAGGGTACTCATGAGAACAAAAAACAATACAATGGTAAACTTAACTGAATAAAGAATCAGTGACGGTTGCTAGTTTATAAACCTAAATGAACACCCTATCTGACACCGCCACCAAAGAAAATAAAGGACACCATTACCAAAGTAAAAACTAAATCTCTATCAAGCAGGTGAAGTGCCACCCATCGCCAGTAGACTCACCCTCAATTATTCAGCGAGTTCTTCCAGAGTAATTTCAAAGAGGGAAACAGAAGAATACCTTCTAATACTCATATACACATTAATGCCACACCAGATGTAGATCACATAACTGGATTCCTACAGAGTAAGATAATTGATCACATGACTAAGCAGGTAAGTTAAAGCAGACATCCTTCGTTGAGTCGGATGGAATTTATAATGTACCTCTAGCATTAATGTGTCCAGGTTTTTCCATGCAAAGCATACAGAAGGCCAATCCCTGTGAACAAACAACAAATTGCTATAGAAATGGGTTTTTTTTTTTTTTTTAAAGAGTGATTCTAGAAATACTTTTCACACTTTTTGGTGCTTTATCAAGACCAAACTATTGTAAGATTATTATATGCCCAATTGCTTTCGATGCAAGCATGTAATGCTTGTGTCAAACTTTTATTTTATCCGATTATGTATTGCTCTCTGCTGCCCCTTACATATGCTTACCTCAGACATGTTCTTGTTATTCCACCAGAAATTATCTTCCAGAGGATTTGTATGAAAAAAATAATACAAACCAGAAATAAGAAAAATAAAATCACTTTCTTATAAACACTACAGGTTTCCTGATTGACAGAGAGCTATGTGCAAAGTTAACCCTCTGTGCTGGAGCCCGAATATACTTGAACTTGCAATATAGAATACTGCTTTTGGTACAGCAGCAATGCAGCAAGCCAAAACCACCACACAGAAATCAGATGTTGTCTTTGTCCCTACCAATGATAACACCCCCATTCAAACCATTAGCTGTTATAGAAGATTTGGATTAAGTGCAGCACCAGGATTCCAGAAAGTAAATCTATAAGACAGGGCATTTGCGAGAAGTTAAAATTAGACATACAGTAGTAAGAATGAAGTCTTAAAAGCAAAACAAATATAAAATCATTATACCTTCATTTCCGTCACACGTTGTTTCTTTCTTTTCATTTTTTCTCCACCAGATTCAAGCATCGTCGATCCTTGCTTTCTCTTTTCTACAAGTTGCTTAGGCAAAATACTTCGGCCACAACTGCTAGATGTAAGATTGGTTAGAGGCAAAGCTGCTTTCACTCCACCGTCAAGGTGTTGTGTGGGTCTTCCTGGATTTATCCCAATGAGAACAAACTGGCCGGAATGCAAATGTGGGCCATTGCTAATGACCCCAGAGTCCATGGAAAATTCAGATGGTTGAACTCCTTCCACTGAGCACTGCCACAAACCCTTATTTGGGCTTTCCAAAGGCATTTCCAGATCCACAGGCTGCATAAACACATCATTTGCAACCAACATTGGGGAGACCCAGTTCATGACTTTCTTGGATGAGGGATCTTCAAACACTGAACATCTCTGTATTTTAGAAGTCCATGCGCAAACCTCGCTAGATGCCTGGGGTGGCTGTGTACCACTCAAACTACAATCTGAATGAGTGGACGTCTCTTCCGAATCACCATCATAAGGATCTGGAAACTGAGAAAAATAAAATAAACCCCACAAATTATTGCATTTCAATTCATTAGTTGACACTATAACCAGCAACAAAATATTTGATTAAGTACAACCACTGGAAATAAATTCACACATGTTCTGGACTGGTTACACATTATGAGGCCCTCCAAATGTTGAGGACTACAACTACCATGATCCTTCACCACTGGAGGTAAAATGGATCGGAGTTGAAGCCCAAAACATAAGTGGGGCCATATAATGAGTTACCATGTGGAAATGATAGAAGTGGCACTGTTGACTGTGGAACTACACCATTCCTGCATAAAAGCAATTCTGTTTACCAACCACTACAGTTAATATGTGGAAATCAATCGCCTCCCTGGAACTCCCCAAAAAAGTAATTTAATTAGTACCGATTTGGAAGCTGACCTGAATGACACGAGGAGCCGTTAGACAAGATTGTATGCAGTACCCTTTGGGTGCACTACAACAACCCTGACCTCCTGGCAATTGGAACCCAACCTTTGGTATAAGTCTGTACTACACAAGTTGGTAACGTGTTGAGCAGCCAGGCTCATCTCAAGAGGGGTCAATGTGAGCTGTAGGGGAGTTACACAGAGATGTACAGTGACAAGTATTCAAATAAACACTTGCATACAAAGTTTCTTGAATACACAATTATTAATTTATTTATCAGTCAGTTAGGATGAACCTTCTTCAGAAGGGAGCAATATAAAAGCAACACACAAATACACTCCAAAACTGCACACTCTTAGTTCCTAAATCAGTAAAGATCTTTTTGGGATGGCCCACAGTCACAACCTACACCCTCTGGTGACTTCAATAGCTAAGGTGCTGGGAACATTAATATCTTACTGTAGCATTTAGAACATTCTTAGGAATTGGTCAAAGAAAAAGGTTATTAGAACAAACAAGAGATCACAAATACTCTTAAGCAGGCAAATACTTTTGGATCCCCTAAGCAGTCATCCAGTATAAAAGGTTAAGCCAAAGTCAATGGGCAAACGTCTATATGAGCAGAAGCACTTCTGGTAGGCAAGTAGAACAAAATCTTTGCACAATATTTTAGAAGTCTTTGAAGAAAAGAATAAATGTAGGGCCACAGGCTGTTTAGGCTTGTGAGTAGTAGAAGATGCAAGCAACTCTACAATAAGAGGTAAGTTCTCTCAGACTTTAGAGCACCTTTGTATTGAAGAAAAAGTGCAGCAGATGACTCCTGTTCCTGTGCAGCTCTGCAGATCTCACTGTTCCTGGGCCTCAGTCGAGGGGACAAGAGGGAGGACTTCTGGAGACTCCTGCACTGCAATGGGACGGTCACCGCTCGCAACCAGCAATCTTCAAACAAGTGGCACTTCGGTGTTTCAGCGCCTCACAACGACCGCAAATAGCAACACTGCTGTTCCTGGCTGTCGAGATGGACTTTCCTTGCTTCTGGGGTCCCACACTCTGTTGAGGGGGCTCGGGATCGGTCAGTCCTGCATCCTGGGAGTTTGGAGGATCTTCCTGGAGCTCTTGGCCAATTTAAAAGCAACACACAGAATCTGATGTTCCTCTCCCTGGCTATTCAGTTTCCAGCAGCAACTCTGTGGAAATTCAACCAGCTCCAAGAAGATGTCCCGGTGGCTTACTTTGGAGTTGATTGGTCCCACCAACACAAAGGGAGAAGTCGTCCTTGCAGGGGCTTCTCTGTCGATACAAATTTGGAGTTTCAGAACAGCACCAGGGCTTCACCGGGCAAACCAAAGTTCCAGGAGTTGCAGCAGGCGTCCTCTTCAAGTTCTTCTTCAGTGCCTTCGTCCAGTGGTCGACTCTGCCTTCCAACCCAAAAACCTCGCCTTTTATTCAGGTTTCTCCCATTCATTCCAGCCTAGCTGTCAGTCACCCAGCAGGGTGGCTGTCCTCCCCGGACAGTCAGCCGGCCAATCACCACAGAGTGCATTTGGGTCTCCTAAGAGACTAAACACGGGGAGTTTCGGGCACCTCCCTCACTTCCTGCCCCCGCCAGACACCCTGGAGACAGAGGCAGGCTTCACTTGTGAATCCCACCAAAGGGACCAAACCCTGTTTGGCACGCAGAGTAAATCTCAAGAAGGACCTTTCCACAAAGAATTGGAGAAAAAAGAAGACTGGGGCCATTTTGACAAAAATGGCACCCTTGGGTACTTTACTGCAGCTGCGAACGCAGCCCGCGGTAACTGCACACCACAGTAGTTAAAAGTAAACCACTGCCACCAGCCATTCAGTGAAGAAAAGGGTAACAAAAATGTTACATGAAAAGCTAGACAAAGGGGATGCTAAGTAACCCCCTCCAGCGCGCTATTGTAAGATAGTGTGTGCTAGGTCTAGAAAGTTACAAATGTAAGTAAAGTCAATTTCACTTTGCTGCTCTGGGAAACAGTGGTTTATTCCAGAGAACGTATTTAAACCTTTGGAGAATCTGGAAGACTTCCCTGTATCACTGCACTGAAGGTGCTGTGTGACACAATGTAAAAGATTATTCCTATGCAGTTTGTCAGGCTCCATAACCAAAAAAAACACAAAGTTCAAAAATCACATTAAAATACGTGAGAGAGTCGGAAAAAGGGTCTCACTCTTTCCAGGTTAAAAAAATCAAGTCCTCAAAATCCAGCAAAGTTGCTGAGGGTCTCTAAGGTGGAGGGAATTAGCACATTTCTGAGAATTCTCCCTAACAGGAGTCATCAGAAAGAATGAGCAGCCTGGGGGACCACATTGAGCATGGTTGGGGTTACAAGGATTCAAACAAGGGAACAGACTGCACTAAAATGTGCATGCAGTCTTTGGCTCAATTCATATCGAGCAAGAGGTGGGGGGGTGAACAGGTTCAATTAAATTATGGCAATAGCAGCAAAGATCATGGGTGGAGGGGTGCTGCAAAGTCACAGTCACTACAGCTTGATTTTTAAGCCAGCTATTCTAGTCCTTTGGTGGTGTCAAGGCTCTGAATGGAAAGGAGGGGAGAAAGGGAGGGTGTAGTTTTGCCATTTCCATTTTTATGACATATTCCTAAAAGGCAAAACAAAAGAGGTGATGGATGGAAGGTTTAGAATAAATCTTAACCTCTGGCATTGCTCTGGGCAACTCTCACGACCATTGTTCTTCGCCTGCCAAGCCATTACAAAAAGAGCAAAGACCATTTGGAAATGATGTTATTAAAAGACAGCTGGTCACTCTAGTGTGTCGTAAGGTCCAGATCCAGGTACCTGTTCACATATATGAGCATAGTCCCACTAGAATGGCCAGCCTGGACTACAATGGTTTTCAGCGACAACATCTTCCAGCAGGTAAAATTCTGCTTGCTCTTTCAAAAATCCACCAGATTTGAAAGAGGGATCCTTTTCCCCCTGACATCTCACAATCAGGTCCCTCAGCTTCCAACACCTCCTTAATGCTTGTAGCTCTACAATTGCCTGCCACTGCCTTATCCCAAAACTCACTCCGAGACTGGGTCTCTGGATTGTATAGTGCTCTTGTTCCTTCCGCTGGGTTGGGGTTCTGTTGAGTGTTTGCAATTGGGTCTTGTACATGAGGCAAAGGTGGGGTTAGTTGCCTCTTTAGGGTGCATCTGCCCCACTAAGCCTTCTTCTGGCCTGTCTGCCAACATGGATTGCACTTTGCCCCCCCTCTAGGGCTGCCTGTTCAGGACCTCAGTCTCCTGTATATCCAGTGTGTTCAATGCAAGGAGAAAATAATTCTTGGCAAGCTTCCTACACCCCCTAAATGTGCAAAGCAGACTGGCATGCAGAACATTTGCAATATTGTGTCCTGTGAGGGAAAATTCTACTGGAAGAGAATGAATTCATAACTTTGTACCCCATGCAGTTAGACCTACAGTTTGAAAACCACAAACTTGCAACAGTGTATTAAGCAAAGGTGTCCAATGCTTGAAAAACGTCTCCCAATACTGTCGTCGAGTAACCACCACCCTGTATTAATCACAGGTTTCCGGACACTGCAAGTTATACTGCAACAGTGTCAGGCTGATAAAAAGATTGTGTGAACGATATTGCCTCTGGTTACAGGGACACATTTGTTTTCTCTTTTAGCGGTTTAGGTATGCCTTGGAAGAGCTTCACGCTCCCTCACATTGGGAGAGGGTCACAGCAGGGATCTGTGAGTGTCCACTGCCGGGCAAAAGGGGTAATGCCTCCCCCAGGCCCATCATCCACTGTGTCAGGGAGGTACACAGCCTGGAGCCCCAAGCCCCCCCCGACCCAACCTCCACCCCCCCCCCCCCACTGGGGGACCCAGATTCAGGGAGTATTTAATTTTGGCAAGAGTACCTGACTGCACTGAGCAAAAGGCCTATATCGGTTTACTGTGACCCCACCACTTATCGCAGATACTTATGTGGTGTTGAACCCTGTGGGGTCACTGGGACTGCATTGGCAACAACTAACAAACTGCCTCTGACCAACACTAAATGCCGAAGGGAAATCAATAATGTGGCCACGGGGCACAAAGTCTCTTGCTGACCATTAGCAGGCAGTTTTGCAAAGATGCTGCAGAAGACAGTAAAATTGTCAGAACGTGGTAGTATGGCACTGGCTTTTGCATTGGACAGAGTCCTTCCAGTGCGGATCGGAGACTGCCAATTATAGAAGTTGGAAGTTTAACTCCTTCTCAATATCCATGCCACAAATGCATCAGGTTACTGATGAGCTGTGAGATTGAAGATCAGCGATGGAATAGAGAGCATCACCGCTTGAAGATGGAGAATCAAACAGCAAGAAGAACAAGTTTCAACTCCTGCAGATGATGAAAACAAACGGTGCTAAACTAATAGATTTAGAAGACGGATCTAGGAGGAACAACGTCCGCTTTCGAGCTACCGGAGGGGGCCGAGTGCGTAACATGGAATCATTTTTAGAAAAATTCCTTCTTGCGCTGTTCAAAGATACTTGTGAACTACGAGGGATCAAAGTGGATCGAGCACACAGAACAGTCTCAAAGGCAGACCCATGTTTCCTCCCCCAAATAATAATGCTCAGACCTCTGGGATCTCAGGACAAGGTATAATTACTAGGTTATGCCTGCAAACAGAAAACAATCATATATAATGGTCATGAGATCTCATTTCACCCCGATTTTGGCACACAAACACAAATGCAGGAAACCCTATGAAGAAGAAAATATGGCACGCCTGTGCAATGAACTGGGAGGAAAACTCACTTTTTCATCTAAAACTACATTACATTATTTCAAAACAAAGTTATGTTATGCTGATTCATATCGCACAATGCTACCACCCAGGGGCAGTCTCCAGGCGCATGCGTGGCTCTACAAGAGAAGAGGGGGGGGCAGGTTAGTGAGGATAGGGTGAGAGGATAGGTTCAGAACCATGAGGAACTGGCGTCTGAGTGTTGTTTTGCATACGGGAGTTGGTGCGGGAAACCTTGTGCATTGTAACCGTATGGGTAAGACTCATTGCATCGGGTGTGTGCTAGTTTTGTGTTGGTGGTGTTAGTTTGTTGTGGTTGTGCGCACTGGTTAGTGTTCATAAGGGATCCAGCGTTGCGGATGGCCGTAGCTGCAAGACTATCAGGTGTCTTGGTGTGTACTTGCATTGTTGATGGCGTTATGGACCATGTGGGGTGGTCCACTATAGGTGTGCTTCCAGAATCTCAGATGGTGCGTGTGAACATAGAATTGATTCTTGGTGCGTTTATGTGTAGTGTGGCTTGCCCACCGTCTGGTGTAGTGGCATTGGTTATGTAGGAGCAGCAGGAAGGGGAGGTTGGTTATTAAATCGGTCGGCTTGTTGGAGCGTCTGGTGTGACTCTTGGTGCCACTTTATGGTATCTACCCATCTTCTTGGTTGTGATTTGTCGGCCCATCTCGCCTCCTCTCTAGTTGTTTATCTTTGCGGTTGTCGTTATCTGTTGAATAACCAGGTTTTGAGTTGTTTCCTGAAGGGTATGCTGGATCTTAGGTCCCTTCTTGGACAATTACGGCTAATCTTGTCTTTGAGGAATTCAGTTCCTTGTCTGTGCAAGGTTTTGTGGGCATTGCAGAGAGCTTTGAATTTGATGTGTTTTTGTTTTTTACTGGTAACCAGTGTAGGCTTTTCAGTGCTGGAGTAATGTGGTCTCTTCTGTTTAGTCTTGATAAGATCCAGGATGCTGTATTTTGCACCCTTTGGAGTTTATTGGTGAGTCGTTCCGGCATTGCTAGGTAGAAGCTGTTTGCGTAGTCAATTCTTGAGAGTATCAGAGATATGATTGTGAGGAATTCGACCATTCGCACAGGGAGTGTGCGCTCGCCTGGTTTAAAAATATTTTTTGTAAGAAATAGAATGTTGGGAGATCAACCTCAGAAAATGTGTGGGGCCTATCCGCACACATTTTCCTATGCTCGCCACACAACAATAACACAGGGCCTAACTACGAGCATGGCGGTAGCCGTGCCTGTATGGCAGGCACGGGTACCGCCGTTCTCGCTACCGCCACCACCTCCCACGATTGGGCAATAACCGGCCCATTCCGATTTGAATGGGTCGGTAATTGTCCATTCACGGGTGGCGGTATTGCTGGGCTCCTGATCCCAATTCTGGACATAGGGCAGAATGGGGATCAGGGAGCATGGATGCGCCAGCACCGTTGATAATGGTGCCGGTGCAATTACGAGTTATGATCGCGGGTGCCACACAGCGGGCTGTCAGGCACCCGCGAGCACAACTCGTAATTCGGCGGGACGGTATGAACGGTGCCATTGCCTTACCGGCACCGTTCATACAGTCACCGCCAGGGTCGCAATGAGGCCCATAGTCAAGTGTACTCCGGGGGACACAGCCTACAGGCGCAGTCCTCCCTGTCACATTTAACTGGAATGTGAGCCACGGGTACATCAAAGCATCTCAGGAAGGGGGAAGGCAATACCTTCCTACAGCCATGCCAGCCTAATTAACCATCAAAGGCTCCATGGATCCGCCCTGTAGTATTTTCAAGGTTCTGTGTGGTGGCAGCGAATACTGACGAGAGTTAAATGAAAGCAGGCCTGCGAAGAGTCCTGTTCACAGAACTAACAAAAGGCAGAAAACCCCAACACCTTTTTGATATGCAATGTGTCAGCTTGACGCTACCTCCCACCCCTCTGTATGAAGGGCAGTGAATGGCATGTCTGGGACAACTGTTTACAGTAGGCAACCGCTGCAGGGCGACCCCCCTTTCAGAGGGAAGAAAGTCTGTTCTTGCCAAAAACTTCAAGGGAGACCTTCACTTTGATCAAGAGTCAAAGAGAGCTCAATTCACCATGGAGACACTTTGATCCACAACAGACAGAAAGTTGGGAGGGACTTAATAGTACATGCTGTCACCCCTTACCTTTCCTGTTGCAAAGCATTCTGGTTATGACCTCACGCATAACAGAAGATTGTTGGTGGGGACCCAGTATTGGTACCTTAAGGTAGGCTTAGCCTGCACCAATCACTGGGGCCAAATTTGGATTCAAACGAGGGTTCAGCCCCTCTTTTTGCAGATCACCTGACGACGATATATCTGAGCACAAGTACAACGGGGAGGTTACCACAGGTGACACAAGCTCCATTAAAACCCAGTTTGAGGCACTTGACCAATTTGGGAACTTAGTACGTAGTAAATCGGCAGTAGTTACAGTTGATAGACCGGGAAGCTGGTTCCATAGAGCTAGCAGAAAGGATTTATTCAGAAATTGACTTTCAGCTTTAGGATTAATTTCCTCAATTTTTGCCAGCTTTCCAAAGTGAAACAAATTGTCAAATTCACAGCAAGGGGGTTTCCAAGATGCTGGTATAGAGACCTGGTTAGATCTCGTGGATGGCGGCAGGGTTGTGTCTCCGTCATGTTGTAAGCCTGCTGGAAAGATACAGTGTAGGAGGGGCGATCAGTAATTGTTCAGAATGCGTAGCCTGATTCACACTGCATGGGACAGCCTGCCTTGTTGCTGGCCTGGCTGTAACTTCTGTCACTGGAGGGGCTGGGGGGAAACCAAGTCTACAGATCCCTGCAGGGCTACCTGCCTAGTAGTGTCGTCGCCCTGGACCTTGGTAACCACTCTGTGCCCAGAAATAACAGCAAGACACTGCTGAGGTACTGCGATAGACGTAGCAGAACTGCTAGTAAGAGGGAGCTTGTTCTTGGCTAGATGCCTTGGGCACTGCTTTTTGTTCGTATGGACCCGGAGTGGGCTATTCATCATCAATAGCTAGTTTCTGAGAGCGGCTAAAGCAAACTCCTCATATTCTGCTGTTATGGACACAATGCCCTGCAGGATGGTGTTGGCACCACGCCAAGGGGCTCTGCTGCTCAGGAGAGAGCGACGTTGGGGACATGCTGTGTACCCGGTGATGGGAGCTGGTTCAACTGATGTGCGACCATGGGTATTAATGGTACTGGGCCCTCTGATGATGGCTGCTTGGTGCCACAAGCCAGTGGCTCCCGCCCTTGTCGCAGAGTATGACCCATGCCGCAGCCCAATATGATGTTATCCTCCCTTGCCAGGACGATATTTGTTTCACATTGGTCCTGCACCAGGTTGCTACACAATGGCGTGAGTTAACTTCATCTCTTCATTTATACATTCCATCTCGCTGTAGGTCTCTTTCAAAAGAGAGCGAATTAACAAGATCAGGGGTAGCGGAAAGATCATGGTCTACGAGAGGTTTCCCCAAACGCTTCTGCTTCAGTGAATGACAATTTTAGAACAGATTAATTGTTGTCCAAGAGTGGGGAAGAGGAGAGTGTGCTTAGGCCAGCTCCAGGGCTGCTGGACGAGGATAACTGTTCAATTTCCACTCTCTCTGCGACTGGAGCTGCTGGTGTTATCACAGTCCTCCTTAGAAACCTACTAATTTTGGGCTGTCTATCCCCTTGAGTTAATTTGGGTTTCTTGGCCTGCTACATCCTTCTGAAAGTTGCAGTCCCAGTTGAAGGTCTGCGAGGGGTTTCCCCATCTGCAGCACCACGATCCTTGTGCCATGCCGCTGATGCTTTCGCAGCTTCATGAATACAGACTAACTGCCCAAAACAAAGTCACCAGGGAAGGTTAGAAAAACAGGATGGGAGGGCCTTCACATGCCACCCTGTGACTCAAAACACAAGGATCCAGAGGGGAGCAAAGCCTCAATGCGCCCCTGTGCCCCTACCTGGGCACCTGAAAAAAAGGCACATTCCGTAATCAAGTGGGCGTCACTCTGGCCTAGTAGCCCTTCCTCAGGTGCTCGCTCTCTCGTCTCCCAATTAGTTCCACAACCTCCGCCCAAACCTGCAGGGTGCGGAATGCACTTGCAAGGCCACAGAGAGGTGAAAACACACACGAGTACAACAAAGTCGCAGGGCATGCACAGAATCAGAAGGGGAGCACTGTGTCAGTGGGGTGGCTGCCACCAGACCCCTGGCTGCGCTACGTGCACTCACTGCACAGCTCAAGGCACACACAGAGGGCATTAGGGCTGTGGGACCAAAGTATTAGCGCTGAAGCCTCACGGCCTCCACACCCACGCTCACGCAGTGTCCCTCGCACAACTTGCTGTTGCACTGTCACACTGTGGTGTCTCAGAACCACTAAAAGTCGGCGGGCAAATAAGAGTATCGGCCTACGCACTGGGGCTCCAAGGGATGACTTCGAGGCTTTGGGGCTTCAAGGCTACAAGGAATGTCATGGTCACTGTTCACTGGGTTCCTCGGGAATCACCCCTCCTCCTTCCCTCTTCCGCCTCGCCATGGCCGTAACACCCAGAGCATCTGGAGCATTAGAACAGATTAGAGGAGAGAACCTAGCAACTAGTCACTACACAGTCAAGCCACGCTGCCTTCCCTCATGCAGCCGCTTCTGACATTCTTCTGTATGCATTAAGGGTCTATGAAAAATATATACACTTGAAACAATCAAAAATAAAAAAGAACTAGAAAACACAAGCAAAAACCCACTTCCATATGAGAATGCAGAACATGTAGGGATTAGCACTCTGGATACTCGAACAGCAGTGATCAGGCAACCAAATGCAGCAATGTCACAATGTACAATAGGGGCTTAAATGTCCCTATGGTCCCAGAAAGTGCAAAGAAGGGAAGGGGGGGGGGGCAGGGCCTTTTCACAGTAGCTTATTCATGTTGGGGGTGGGGAGGGCACAACAGCATTGAGCCAGGATTTTAGGAGCTTCCTGAGGCAGGAAGCTGGTGTTGAGCGAGTAATCTGGTCGACTAGGTCCAACACGCAGTGCAGTCTAACCAGCAACAGCACGAAGAAGCTTGCAACAACAGGCAATGTCTGGGTCAATGGAGCTCACAAGCGATTCATTGCAGGAATCAACGCTGAGGGCTGTTTTGTGACCTCTGGGTTGCTGGGAGGCCCAATCCAGGTTCTACAGCAGGGACAAGGCAAGATATTCTGTTACACCCTCTTTCTCCCTCTCTCCAGGGATCTTGGCCGGCACCTACAGGGTATCCTTTACCTCCACTGAGAAGGTGCCTGGTTCCAGCGCAGCCAGCCTTCGTCCGCAGCAGTGCACTCACAGTGGTTCAAGAGGGTGGCTAGGGGACAGCGTTCTCCTCTGCATTGGATGCACCAGTCTTCACCTCTATGGCAGAGGCTTTTGGAATTAATTGAACTCCCAAAAGGGACCAGAGATATCCTCTTCTTGGTATCCAGGAAGGAATCATGGAAGTTGTGAGAGACCTCTTCCTTAAAAAGGGGAAAAGGTCACAAGGTATTGGACAGAAGAAAGCCTTCTGAAAGGTGTCCACTCCCTGTCGCTGTGACAAGTGACTTTGCCTCTTAGCATTTTACCCAGATGCTTTGTTACACAAGAAGTGGAGGGGCCAGGGAGGCGGAAGACAAGTTCCTTCTCTAGCTACTCTAAATCTGGAGACCTTCGCAAGGCTGCAGCTCCAGAGGTCCTTTGGTGTAGGGCCCATGTATGTGACGCTTGACTTTGCCATGCATGTGGCTCTTTGAAGTAATTTTCCCAGGAGGTCTCCTGGTGGGAGTGCCCGGGCTTCAAGGGAGGTGTGAACTCCTGAGAATCAAAGAAGAACAACATCCTGTCTAAGTGGAGACACGCAAGTTAGCAGTGAATACACGTGGCATTCACATAACTGGCCCGGGATCACAGGTTTGACACTTGTATGATATCAAACACTGGCTTTAATAATCATGGGCTCTTATCAGTGACCCCAACAATCAGGTATGGCTTATTCTTAGGTTTACTGTGCCACCAGACTAAGTGCCACAATTACGATACTTTACAACAGAGGTGCAGAAGTTAAATGGAGCACGTCTGCAAAGACTTCGGTTCAAAGCAGCTGTGAGAAATGCATGTGAACTTTCAACCTGCCCTGTGCAGCTGAAGAGCAGGTGCTGCTGTTTTCAGGAGGATGTTGCAGCAAGGTCACATGTATGCACTATGCTTTTGGGATGGAGATGTATGAAAAAGAGGTTTCAATGGCAGACTCCCTGTTAAGAACCAGAATTATCAGCATCATTTTATTTAATAAAAATAAAAAAAGCATAGGCTATTTCACACTCGTCAGATGGTTTGGCGGATTCCTGGCTACATTTTCCAAAGTCATAGTTGGGGAGGATCACTATCTAAAATGAGGTTATTACCATCTCTCAGGGAGTGCCAAGGTCTCTGCCACCAGGTACTTTTTTATAGGCTTGACAAGCAGTTATTCAGTTTATACTGGGATGGATAACTAATAGAACCTGGGGGAAATTATATCAGCAGGTAGGTATCTAGGATTTGGCTTATTCTGCAAGGCACAATGTGGATGAACCCTTCTGTTTGACTTAGGTGGAAGTGTGTGCATGGGACAGGAAAATCTGTTCTACATTCTGTGAGAAACCAGGTGTCTCGCCCACTAGTCCTCAGGGGATCAGTCATCCAGGTGGCAGGACACGGCCATCGCTTTTGGATCCAGTTCCTGGGGGTAGACCAGTGCGGGAGGATCACAGTGTGAGGGATGTTCGGGGAGTGGGACATGGGATGGTGAGACGCAGTATCCCCTTCCCTATAACATCTTTACCCCATCCTACCAGGTAGGATATTTAGGAACTCAAACCCCCCCATCCTCCTTTTACAACATGAACACTTCACACGGACAGTCCACTCTGGGAGAAAACAGACTAACACCCAAGCAGTATACCTGACGTGTCCCAATACAAAGGTCAGGCAATTACTAACCATCACTCACACCGGACTTCCATTAAGCTTCCCCACACGGATGAAAGACGGAGCATAAGCGCACACTCTGAGTGAGGAAAAGCACACGAGGAGGGAAGTTCCTTTGACCTTTTCGCCAAGGAACTGTTACTTACCCGAAACCTTGAGAATAGAAAGCGTAAGAAGAGGAAACCAGGCGGAAGACTTCTGCATTGTGGGGCGGAGGTACCCGGGGCCCTTCCGCATGTATAATCAAGGCGGGGAGAAGCACCAGCCGCCGTGGTACCGTCCTTGGCTCCAAGAACAGCTCCAAGAACAAAGCTGTGTCAGTGAAATCAAAACAGCCAGTGAGTTGGGGAGACCAATACAAAAGCGTCTGTGTTGAAGCCAAGGTTGCAAGTAGCAACATTGGATGGCAAGCGCTGGAATGAACATTATTAAAATGCGTATGAGAAACGCAAGTAAAGCTGAACTGCTGATGAGTGACAACTTTAAAAGCAAGATACAACATCTTTGACAGCGTGATCCGGCACTGCGTGGGTGCTCAATAGAAGGGCTCTGTATGGTATACAGCTGAGAAGTGGCAAAAGTGAAATTGAGAAAAGGTTATATCAAGAAGTGAACGAGTAATTGTGAATCGAAGTGGTACTGCGACGGGTCAAGCTCAATCCAGTGCACAGTCAAATGGCTTCGATTTTGATAGAGACATTTTGGAAAAATAGATACATTTGGTCTGAGCCCGGCGGAGGGAGACCAATTGAAGGTTTTGTGTTAAAGTGGATCTGAGCCCGACAGAGGGGTACCCGGGGTGAACAGTAAATCACCCGGGAAGTTGTATAGGTGAAATCCTAAGAAGAAAGGAACTTTAATATTTGTCGTGTTGCATCAGGCCCTCTGAAATAAGAGACTTTGAATGACAAAGACTTTGGCACAGAATGCCCTGATGTTGAAGTTTTGAACTAGGAGCTAGAGAAGCCAGGGTGTGCTAAACTCGAGTGTGCCTCCTTGTCCCGTGCTGAAAACATGGGGAAGGGTAGCCAACGGCTAGAATATCACGACATATCATTTCTTGAACACTATTCTTTTGCATAACATTGTTTCCCACACTATTTGTATTTAGAAGTAAGGATTGGCAATAGGTTTATTAGTATAGGCCCTTTTATTTTGACAGACTCGACTAGGACTGCATTATTATTATTTGATGGTTGTAGCTTGCTCCCATCTTTAGATTTAGGATTAGATAAGTGTTTTTCATACCCAATTGAAGTTCAATAAACCCAATTGAACTGTGATCACTTGTGTGTCTTACTGTTTGATACTATGCCTTCCTTAGAATTCCTTGAGCGGATCTCATTTGGCATTTGAGGCAAAAGCATTACTGAGCTGTATATGGTTGGCTCCCCTAAAGATACCAGTGCAGTGATTAAAGTATGTAATGAGACAGAAGCTGATTTGGATTCCCCATTGCAGAACTCAAAAGGCAAAGGAGCATACATGAACACGAAGAGGCACTCAATCTATTACAAGTGTTTGCAAAGGGCATACATCGGTCTTATCCTGCTTTGGAAAATGCATGCCATCACTGATGCTATATGCCCAAGGTTTCCTCAGCCCCAATTTCTCCAAATGTGGTGGGAGTATTCACAGGTTTAAACATTTCTGAAGGGAGCAATTAAGACACTAGAGAGATATTCAGGCTAGGATCAAAGTAGGAACATCACAGTCAAGCTATTTAGTCTGATCTAGAAAGAAAAGAAAAGAAAAAAAGAGCAAGCCGTTCTTTACTTTATTGGGCATCACTTTGGTGAAGTACCAAATTGCGTTGCAGTGGAAGCCTCTTCACCATCGCTGGAGATTTAGAGCCTCATCAGAGTTGGGCGGTAACTCTGCATTTGAGGGTCTGCCCAATCAAGAGTCTGGCATGTTTACCTCTAGGTCTGAGCAGTGGGTAAACACGCTGGAAAAATGCCAATATTTGGCACAATTACCGCCGGTGGTATTACCGTGCTGCAATTGCTCTGAAAATTCCCCATTGGGTCCAATTGCGGAATGGAGACTAGCAGTTAACGCCCAACCCGCGATTCAGCGGTAAGACGGGTGGGCACCAACCCTAAAAAAGTTCTGCGGTATCCCAGCTGGGACACCGCCCAACTCCTGATCAGGCCCTTAGTCTAGGAGCATGGTGAAATGGAAAACAGCCACGAGAGATAAAGCAACTCTTTAGTTGTTCCAGTGACAAGTTCCATAGAAATATAAATCTCCCAATCTGGCTTAACGCAGGCTTTTAAAGCAGATTTTGAAATGGTCAGTCAAAGGTGATAATCTATACTACTAGAAGCATGAAGTACAAATAATGGTTACAGCACACGATCCTATTCCACATTATGTGAAAACGCTATACAAGTTAGGTACAGGAACTGCGCAAACTATATTTAACAGTCAACAGAGCACACACTACATGATTAGTTGATTAAATAAGGCTTTATTTGTGACTATTTACAAAAGCATAATCTAAGGTACAGCACACTAGATGATCACTTAAATCGGCTACTAAATTGGGGGACAACAGCAGATTTAGGATGTTCTTTGTGTCCAACATTATGCAGCAATTCTTCAGCAGGCGGACGCCATCTTGTTTCAATGCCATGGCTATCCATTGCTAGGACATAATACAAAGTCTTTGATAAATTCAAAGTTTTTTTCATAAATTGGTTGGCAACCCACTGTTTTGTAAAGGATAAGCCATACTGCAATTTACCACTACATTGCTTGCCTATTAACACCTGTCCCTGTTCTAGTCTGTTTCCTACCCACATTTTCATTGTGAGCCATGACTGCCAACCTTGTCTGCACTTCCATACCATTTATATAAAATGCAATCTTTTGGGATAGTATTTAAGATACAAACCATGGAATACAACCAAATCCCATGTGTGGCAAAATTCTGTAAAGCTCTTCAAATCTCTAGTCAATCCCTGGTCACAAACAATCTTTGCATCAGCTGCAAGAGGTTGTGATCCAGGCTCCAGCCATTTTGTCCTATTTTCCAGTTCCTTGCTCAGTGACAAGTGCATGGCAGATGCTTTTAGTGTTTTTTTCTTTTAACTAATTTCTCTTGTTTTTATTAACTTTCAACTATTTCTTTATCAACATTCAGAAATGTACTACAATTATTAGACCATTTGTTTACATATTCACTAGGTTTTATTTTTGTTGAAGTATAAAGTGTATTTCACAAATGTATTTTGTTTGTATTACATAATAAATGTCATGTTGATGACAGCATCCAATTCCCCACCCCTTATAGCCATCACTTGCCTCCCATTTCGCTTTAAAACCATAAATTAAAACAGCAACATTAAAAAGCCAAATTGCTCATTTCAAAAAGAGCAATTATTTAAGCAACACATACATAATATTTACTTAAAAAGCCAATTAAAAGTTCTTTCATTAAAATTGTAAAATGATTTATACTTTTATGCGTTATTCAATATGGCTCAGGGTAGAATAATGAAAATCGCCCGAAATAAAGGAAGTATGTCAAAGGGTACTAACATTTATATTTTGTATATAGTTAAGTTGTGTACATTAGTGTTTTTGGGTTGAAATATTTAATTTATGCCTCAAAGAGTGAAGTTAAATATTTGCAAAAGGAGGATTAGTTAATTTCATAGGTCTCAGCGAGCTGGTAATGTGCATTAGCGGTGATCTAGGATTCCCCACCCCCGTTGTTGCTTTGTTTTGTTCTGTCTGTGGAGTGTCTTTGTGTTGTTCAGTGTTGGGGTTTTATATGCAAGGAGATTGTGATTAGGTATTTATAAGTAGGAGTAGTCTCAGTTATCTGCAATATTATAGTGATTGTTTGAGCAACTCCATGTGTAAAGGTAGATGTGCTGTGACCATTTAATAATATTATGCAATCACCCATTACATTCCATGGTAGTCTCTTTTGTAGTAATCTGCTCATTATTAGATTCAAACCATAAAGAACCTTGCCTTACACATTAGGTAGCGGCCACTGTTTGTGAGGGTCCTTGGCGATAAATACTTACCGTTTTCAAATTTGTGCTTCAAACTGATATCTGAGAATGTGTGTAATTAGTTAAATCATTTAGTTTTACCTCATGTGCTCTGGGTCTTGGTAAAATAAGTTCAAGGTAATTAGAACAATGTCCAACTTGATTTGTTGGGTTAATTTGTTGGTTACATCACCTACAAGTGTCTTCGATTACACTGTTAGTAAAGCGGTCTTTAAATGTAATCTTTGAGACAGCTGAAGTTGTACAGTCTCATTATTATGTTGCAGTTAAAAAAAATAGATATACAGTCTTTTTTGTAGCTATAATTTAGTGCATAAGATTTTGAATGAGTAATTTTTGTGATAAAACCAATTGTGAGGTTTGTTTTGTGGCTGGACAATGAAAGACGTTATATTTTTAACAGAATGTGTAAAGTTATATTTGTTAAACAATTTGCTCCAGTATTATCTGTAGAACACAAAGGACTATTCGTATGAAGATTTTCACTGTTTGTTTTACTTGTATTTAGAGCTATACTTTAGTTGTGTATTTTGTTTGTCATAACTGCAGTACCAGTTTTCTTTTGTTCCAATACTTTAGATTTAACATTAGCTTTACATGTTTTTTGGGGGAATTCAATGCTTGGCAAATGTTTAGCATATTTTAATCACAATCTATTTAATTTAATTCATAAAGTTCCTTAATGCATGGGATAGGAGCTTCGATGTTCGAGACATCAATGCTTCTTGATTATAGACCATTTAGTGTTTGCATTGTAGATAAAGCTACATAGCTCATTTCCTCTGTAGCCACTTTTGATCTAACATCTGCTAATGCTGTACCTAACCGTAAGTATTACAACAGGGCAAGGTTTCAAACCTTAAGAATAATTGCCTTCCCTAACCGTTATCAAAACGGTCTTAACGCAACAAAAAACGTTCTTTTAGAGAAATAATGAATGTGGACTTTGCTGTCACAATCGTCAGAAATAGCATGATTGAAACGACGTTCTGGCTGTCCCTAAAGGAAGAACACCCTGACCCTGTCAGGTGTGCCTTGCCCTAGGTTATAGGTGGTGCGCCACCTATCTAATAGCGGTAGCGGGAGAAAACACTGCCGCTCGTCGCAACTGTTCTCATTAGTTGTGTCAAAAAATGTGGTGTTTCCAACTATTTTAAAAAGCCAGAGGCCAACCAATCAACTATTGTAGAGACAGGACTGGTTATTATATCCTATCCAGGTGACTAGTTGGATGAGAAATTGCTGCCCGGGGATTTCGTACAAGTAATGTATTCACCGACAGGGATCAGAAATTCCAAACAAGAGTGGTTGTGCTCAAAAAGCGGGTATATAAAAAGTCCCATATACTTGGGACACCTTAAAAGTGCGCTCACTAAACAGGAGTTCAATTGTACTGGAGTATAGTAAGGAGTACATGATAAAGATTTATGCATTGGATCATTTAAACAACCCTACCCCGATGACCAAACCCTGCAAAATTGCTTTCAAAAGGTAATTTATGGCCGTCGCAGAAGCACAAAGAGTGCACAGAACTAAAACTCCAATCTAATAGCTATCATGCACTCCTCTGTCAAAATACGATTCAGGAGTATCTTCTTTGAAGAAATGTTATTGATGAATTTCGTTTGGTTACTAAAGCGAGGCTAAATAAATTACTGATGGGGACTGTAACCGCGGCATGATTGGATCAAGGGAATCATAGCTGTTCTTTAGGTGTGGCACTAGCGGGAAGACTTACTTCATTTTTGCTTTTTTGGTCATTTTTTTAATCAAATTAGAAGAACTAATCTTGTCCCATTCTTAAAGAGTCAGGCCTCCGATGGTGCCGACTGCACTATGTTATTTATAATGGCGGATACCCCTTGTAAAGGATGGGCTGTACTCGCATACAGAGACAAACCTTACGTTTGAGGTCCAGAATAAAAAATCCTGCAATAGAAACAGTGCATATATGATTAGCAAGTTGGGTCATAGTGTGTATTCTTTTAAACTGGTTTTATGGCTACGCATTGATGCATGCATATATTGTGGGTTATGTGATAGCCTGACCATGAAATGCATGTTGTGAATAAGAGTTTTGTATACTTTTTTAATGTATTGATTGCTTTATTTACTGTTTATCTGCAACTGTATTTTACCCCCTGTATTTTTAACCCCTTCATCTACTCTACTTCCAGTATGCCAAGAGGGCAGGAGCCCTCTCCTCCAGCTTGCATGCATCGGTTTCAGGAGAAGCCAGCGGCCAGCTGATCTGTATTGCATTATTGCTGAGATCTTCAGGGCGCTTTGCCCATTCCAACCCCGACCCTGAACCTCACATCGTAAATATATCAACATGCGGAGCATTTCCTCACTGCCGCTACCACCGACCTTATCGCTGCTAGGTCTGCTTATTTGCTTGATAATCCCAATTGCAAGCCTCATCCTGCCACATGCTCTGGCCACCTCAACGACCCTACAAAATCGCCGCCGTATTTTTCAAGCCTTGATAGAAGCATCTGTGGATCTCACTTGCTGCTTCCAGCTGATTGGATGACTGTCACTATTTGTGCCAATCAGTCTCACCGACAGGCGGAGGCCAAACCCATTTATCTGAAGGCCCGTTTTAAAAAGGCACTGCCTGGGCCAAAGGGACCCGTAGGGCCAGCCTCGCTGCCCAGTTCACCATCGTCTGATATACTACCTCCTCGACATTCATCTCACCAATTAACACCCCTTGTCCATCCATTACGACGGACGTACTGAGAGCTCGACAAAGGCTCATCCTGCCAGCGTAATAACCTTCACGGTAAGCGTGACGACCACGCCCTTCCCACCTACTACTTGTTGACACTTGTTGCGCCCTGATAAGACTTGAGCGCATTTACTTGCGATCATCTCCTATATCTTAGATGCCACGGTCTATTATCAAGTGAACAAATATTTGTCGATTGTCTCCATACTGCAAGTCATTTCCTGCCTAATCGATCGTCACCTTTCTTCTACATCAAATGTACCTTCACTATAAAGGAATGTATCGCACCATGTTCCCTGCTCTACGGCTTAGCACTCGCTTCTCCCCATACGCTTCTTATTTGAGATAAACGCTGACTTGTCTAAACTGACGACTCCTCAACTGCCCAAGTACATTCACCGTTCCAGTTTATACATTCGAGATATTGCGGTCTCTATGATACCTTTTGTTATTATAAATCAAAACATATAACACAAGACTTATCTTACCCAATTACTTGATCGCACCACTATATTGATTGTGCAGCTACCTTGTATCTTGACACGGATCTCCTAATTCTCTAACCTGTGCCTCTATACCTTACCTTATTGTGCGTATTTTACACTGCCTATATCTGTACACACTGAGTTATCTATATACTGTTCTCTCCTGGCCACAACTCCATAGGCCCAGTGCAATTACATATAATGACATAACACAGACCTCGTCTGTACACACGACTACCTCACGTAGGCAGACTTACTCGCTGTTTAGATCCTTGCACGTACACCATAGTGGAACACCCTGGGCAACCTGCACTGTGCTCGTGTTCAATCTTCAACTGTATACCTACTCGATTCAACTCTATATTGCTCAGACTTCATACCAAGTATCAGAATACCTCCTTTTCTTGCTTGAACAGAATACTTTAGTTTTCATCTCCTTTAACCACTGAAGCACCTACACCATCCCTCGAGGACTAACCTGGATTTTTTCAGAACTGGCTCAACAGGCAAACAGTAGGACTTCCAGCTCACCGAATATTTGTCTTACCACACCTACAACATACACATTGCCCAGCACAACATTCACCTAACTATGCCATTGCATAGCACTACAGCCACTTGCTCACTTTTCAAGAGCCTATGCTCATCACTCACCATGCTACCTTACACCTCCACCAGTTGCCTCATCTATCTAGGAGGCACAACACACAGCAGCTCACCGACAACTTGTCATCCAGCTTTACGCTACCAAGCCGACCCCAAATCAACCTTGCCCCAATTACATTATGAATTTGAGACTAGGATCCCGATTTAGGTTAGGACACCCACTTCCAACTAGAGGTCGAGGTTTGAGTTCTACTACTATCTACCTTGGGAATCTGGGACTAGGATCCAGATTCCGGATGGGACACCTACCTCCTACCAGTGGTACAACACATACCTTGACTAGGACTACAGATACAAAAAAAACCTTCCAAATACAATTCTGACATCGGTAAAAACTATAGAGATTCTACTACGTTGTCCACCTCTCCCCTAGACAGGTGGGAGTATCACACATGCTAACAGCCCTCTCATCAAGGGAGCACTTATTAATGCTAGATCCCTAACAACACACACGTTAGATATTGCTGACCTCTTAATCTCCAATGACTTGGACCTTTTAGCCATAACGGAAACTTGGCTGCCCACTGCTGCAGGCCCTGCACTTTCCCTAGCCATACCCGATAAATATCCCATCCTAAGACTTGACAGAGATACCTCCAGAGGCGGCAGAGCATCCTTTATTGCTAAAACCGAACTTAAATTAAGAACACTACCCACACAACCATTCCGATCAAGAGAACTCTTGTCAGTTAAACTACCTCTCACAGCCTCACGTACAGTATCCATCCACCTCCTGTACAGGCCCCCTGGCCCTATATCCTCTTTTGAAGAAGATGTCCCTCGCCTCCTTACTGAGAATACCAAAACAAGCTTCCAAATCATGCCATTGGGTGACCTCAACCTACGCCTAAAAGACTCAAATGACATTAACGCTTCAGATCTAGCAAATAGCGTCACAGAATTAGGCTTCTCACACCGCATCATGACACCCATCCACAACAAAGGTAGGCCATGGGACTGGATTGCGGACCTGTATTGCAATACCAAGATACTATCCAATGCTCCCTGCCCCTGGTCCAACCACCATATTATCTTGTGTACTATTCAGGACTGCACCCAACCTAATATGAGCAACTCACATGCCCCTCCAGCTCTCACGAGAAATAAGCGCAATATTACTGTTGAGAGATTACGGACTTTACTTGAACCTATAATCAACAACTCCAATTATAGCTCTGACCCATCCGCCTTAATACAGCTCTACAATCTCACTCTACACCAAGCCATTGATAAAGTAGCGCTTTTAAAATTGCGCAAAGCAAAACCGTGCGCTCACCTAAACTCTTGGTTTACCCCCCATCTCAAAGACTTGCGTAATGAGAAAAGAGGTGCTGAAACAACTTGGAGAAATCCCCCATCAGTCCCAAATAACGAAACTTTCTTGAAAACGTCCAACAGTTACAAAATCGGCCATTATGCAATCTAAAGAGACACCTACAATGCTAGAATTAACAAATCCAACTCCAGCTCAAAAGAGCTATTCATCATCCTTAGAGAGTTACAATCTTCCATACCAACACCAGAAACTTGTATGAAAGACTTGACCTGGTGTACTAACATACAGAATGCACTTCTGAACAAGATCTCTCTCCTTCAGAAGAAAATTGAAACAAAAAACTAAGCCTGATGCACGATTCTCTCCCAATGAAGCCGCTCGCATCTCCTCTCTGTCTTTAAATTCACCCCAGTCACCATCCGCGAAATGGAAGGTATAATAGCCAGTCTCAAACCATCTAGATGCCTAGGGAACATCTGCCCTGCCAACATCATTAAAGAGGCTGCGGGGGACTTTGTGCCATTCATCACTACCTTCATAAATGATCCATTTGAAACCAGCACCATACCTTCTAATCTTAAAGATGCATGGGTCCTCCCACTACTAAAAAAACCCGCTCTCAACCCGAACATCCCGACGAATTACAGACCGATAACGACCATCCCTTTTCTCTTGAAAATCCTTGACAGGGTGGCATGTCTACAAATTCAGGAACATCTTGAATCAAATGATCTCCTTGGCCTACGTCAATCTAGATTCAGGCCCAGACATGGTACTGAATCAGCCCTACTAGATTTAGAAACTCAAATGGATGACATAAAAGATCAAGGCAATCTGGCCCTCCTTCTACTCCTAGACTTATCTGCTGCATTTGGTTTAGTGGATCACAAAGTATTATGTAAACATCTCCATCAGCAACCCAATTCTCGGACAAACCGACCACTTGGATACAATCTTTTCTGGGCAACAGAACCATGAGGGTTTTTGCACCTACAGCTGCAGCTGTTCCTGCACCGGTCACCTGTGGAGTACCCCAAGGACCGACGCTTTATAAAATTTTCACAAGCCCCTCTTCGATGACTTGGATGATTTGGATGTCACATACACTAACTATGCAGATGACACCAAAATTCTCATCCCCATCACTGGGGACTATGATACCGACACAAAACTGCTTAACAAAATCTATCTAATTACCCAAGCCTGGATGGCCACACACGGTCTATGTCTCAATGACGACAAGACCGAGTTACTTTGCGTCGGCTACCAATCCAAACTCAACAAACTAAACCACCACCATCAAGCCTTTAATATCGACGGTATCAATATAAAAGTCTCTAAAGACATCAGAACACTTGGTATCTATCTTGACTCCTCACTAACCCTATAAAGAAGAGTCAACACTACAGCCTCCGCCACTGCTTACACGTGTAAACGTATCAACGCCTGCAGACCTTTCTCGTCTACAGCAAGTTCCATCACCAGAGCACTTGTCCTGTCCAAGTTAGATTATTGCAATGCCCTGTACCTAGGGACTAACAAAAGAAACATACACAATTGCAAATACTCCAAAATAATGCACTAAGAACAGTGTTCAACATACCTAGAATGAACCACATCTCTACATTAAGACGTGACACCCACTGGCTCTCAGTCAAACACAGAATCTCATTAAAAACATTAGCATTCACACACAAATGTCTAGCTAATACAGCACCTAAATACCTTGCATGCAAATTCACGGGAGCCCAATCCGACCGACTCCTCATACGCATCGCCTCAAGGTCCCTAGAAAGAAACTCAAGAAATCAGGGTCGGTAGCGTCCCTGTTTTAATGGCCAAACTATGGAACTCCTTGCCAGTCGCCACAAGAGCCAAACTTTTTTACTTGCGTTTCAGGAAAAATGTCCAAAACTGTCTCATCACCCAGGAATAGCTTCAATGCTCTGCTTAATCCTGACCTGTTGAATCTATGTCTGTAACACTTGTTTTTATTGCTTTGTACTGTGTGCGCACGTGAAGTGCATCGTAAGTGCACCGGCTGTTTGGCTGCAGGTTCTGCTTCAAGTTCTCTTGCTGTGTGCTTCCTTGCCCTGGGTTTCTGTTCGCCCGTTAAAGACCTTGCATGCATAAAAGGAACCCTTCTGAAGCTTTGTGCGGTGAAACGCTGGACTACAACTACTAAGTTGCATTGTGGCCGACGATCTCTGGCTCCGCCCCCTTCCACCCAGAAGTCCTTACAAGAGCCGGGTGCATGCGCACATGGGCGCGCACACGTGAAGTGAGTCTTAAGTGCACCGACTGTTTGGCTGTTTGGGTGCAAGGGCGAGGTAAGCCGGTGCTGGTATGTGATCATGAAACCCTTCCAGTCTTGCTTTGTACTGTTCTGTTTATCCTGATCTATATCCCATTCCTATTATGTACTTGTCTGTGGTAACTCATTGTGTAACTAAGTAAGGCGCCCAGATACCAGAGGGTTAGATGTGCTTTCTAATTAAATAAAATTGACTATAGCCCTCATTCTAAGTCTGCCAGTTCGGAAACAAAGGTGCCAGTAAGCTTACCGGCACCACTGTTTCCTGACCGGCAAACTACGGGTTTGCCTGCTAGAGCCGCTGTGCCTGAAAGTTTGGACCCTGCCGGGCACAGCCGCATGGTAGGCAGACCCGTCACGGAAGCACCGGCACTGTTAAAAACGGTACTGGTGCTTCAGTGTTCCCCATTCTCATAGTATCCCTACATATTATCCCCACCAAAAATATCCCCTGCACATTTAAAAATAATGCAGCGGTTGCGGGCGGGTGTCCCAAGCAGGGTCCATGGCTCAATATCGCCGCAAAAATATGGTGATATTTTGGTATCGCTATATTTTTGCAGGGATATTAACACATGGAACCATTCTCATAGGACTCTATGGGAATGGGGACTTACAATTTGCCGGTGCCTGACTTTCCGGGGTTGTAATCTCTCAGTGGCACCGTGAAGTCAGGCGCCCGTAAACAATTACGGGTCCAGCGGCAACCTGCCAATAGCACTGGCACGGGCGGAAGCACCCGCACCGTTAAAAACGGTGCCGGTGTGTCGATCTAGAAAAATAGAGACCCCTCGATCATAAGGCTATGTATTATGTTGGCCGAAGACCAACTGCCTCATGCATCTAGTATTAGAAATATATAGCCATAAGCTTGACTAAGATGCGGCCATTTTGAAGCGACTGAAATCGCCATTTTGTTTTTCGCCAACATTTGCTTTTTGCCTCATGTAAAACTGCTTTGCTGAAATGTTATTCTGCTTCACTGGTGCACAATGCAAGGCCGCGAGTGGCATGTTGAAACATGACGCAGTAACTCAGACAGAAATGTCCGGTCCCCTCCCTCGCATATCCTTGGAAAGTGAGCAGCAAGGCATTCTAATCAGTATAGCAGGTGCCAGCTAGTCTCGGTAAGCAGGGTAGAAATGCTAGAGCGAACATTAAATGACTTGAATTATGCTCTTCTTTGCGGCCCCCCTTCCCTGAGCCCGGTACAGCCCTGGAGAGCAAGTTGACCCCCCGGCACACAAATAGAAACTAGGAGATAGCAAGGCCTGGAATGTGTCTCTCTCTACGCACAGCTTGCTTACAGAAAACAGAATAATTGTGTTCTTTAAAACACAGACTTATTGTCTGTGGGCTTATAAAATTGCAAACTGTTACACAATGAATGTTTGAAGGTGTCAAACTCGTCACAATTGTCAATCATCGTGCCTAGTTCAAAGGAAATGCAATAGGGGCGGTATACGTTGTGACACTACTGATTACTAGATGCTGGTTTTGTATATATATAACTGTTGTATGAATTTCGCTCTTTTGCGTCCCCCAAGGTCTGATAGACACACGTCGCCGGGCGTGGGACCAGTTGGCCAACTGAGACTATTTGTTTTGCAATAAACCCTAGATTTTGGGAATACAACCTTGCGTCTGGCGTATCAGTTCGTGTGTGGTGATTGTGCCTTGTTACCACAAACGAGGGTCCCTCAGGGGCCCCTTCAGGTGCTTCCGTGTTCCCCATTCTAATGGAATGGGGACTTACAATTTGCCAGTGCCTGACTTTCTGGGTCGTCGGGGTTGTAATCGCCTGGTGGCGCCAAAAAGTCAGGTGCCAGTAAATAGTTAGAGGTCTGGCGGCAACCTGCCGATAGCACTGGCACGGTTACCACCGGACCTGTAATGAGGCGCAATGTCTTTTTTATGACACTTTGTGTCAAAATAAAGCACCAACTGACAACTGAGATATCAATATTGGCATTCGACATACTTAAAGTTATAGGACAGTGAACATTTTACAAGTGTGTGAGCAACACTTTAAAATGTGGACAATTAACTTTTAAAAATTAAATGAAACATGTATTTGCGACTAGATCTAAATGTATGGTCACTTCAATACATGCATTTTCTAGATTTAGAGGCATACATTTGTACTGGTCCATGAGCCAATCTTCCTTCCTCTCCTGCAAGAAACAATTGAGCAAAACATCTTTCTTCTAAGTATTTAGCTTACATGCTTAGTAATGTGTTTTGTGCTGGTTACATTTGAAATAATGCAACTGAATCATCTACAACCGCTTTTGAATGTCAAGGGTGTATTGTATATTCTTCATAAAAGCATGCTCTAGTTTCTACTTCTTCAAACTGTCCCGCTCTTTCTTTAATATCTTCAAGTCTTAAATGTATGTTCTTCAATATTAACATCTTTGTAAACATTGGTGAACTTAATGCAAATCAGCAAGTTATTGCCATTTTTAAAAACAAATTGGTAGAACATTAACGCTAAGCATGTTTTCAATTATACAATTTACATCTAAAGCTTCCACATTATCATGCATATTTTAATGGTAAAAATCCTACAACGTCTTTTTGTCCCAGATATTGAATTTTAACACAGTTAAGAGCACAGAGTAACAGTTAAATAAAAATACTGGCATTAACTGTAATGAAATGGAAACTAGAGAAAAAAACTGTCTCTCCCACTCGCAGCCCCTTCTCCCCTGTGGACAGTGATTATGTATTAGGTGACCTGGGGGGATGGGGTGGGCAGGTGGATAAAGAGATGTACCCAATCGGCATTGAACTCTAGAGAAATGTGCATTATACATCTATCAACCGTAAGCAGGTTGAACAGGACTTCATCGCAATATCTTTGCAGAGGTCCTCCTTTTAAACCATGCATATAGCAAATGTAGCAGAGTATTTCTCATACAAGGAGCCTATGCCACCAGTTCAAACAAGTTAAGAGCTTTGAGTCTTTGGGGACAAATACGTTGCCTATATTCAGACCCCAAGAAGTGTAACAATGGTCGCCACTTAGCAATGAATGCGTTTTGGTTTGCGTTTAGATCTGTGGTAAGGTTTCCATTGCCAGTAAGTGCCACAGCCGGTTCCACAAGAGGTTAATGTGGAGGCATCTTGGATGTGTGCCACATTGCACCTATAACTAATTTAGCCTCTAATAGCATGGTTATGATAAATTTCATCTTCATGGAGTGTAATGGATAAAGGTGGTGTACCGGTGAACTTAATAATAATACCCCTGGGTCCCAAGAGGATTTGTCATCCAGAACTGTAGAAATGAAGTTGATAACTTGTCTCCAAAAACACAAGTTTGAGACAACCCCATCATATGTGTAACAGAGGCCTCATACCCACACTGGCGCCAGAAGTTATCTGAAAGGAAGTGATTTATCATTGAGTTTCTGAGGTGTCAAACCATCTGTAATTTATATTCCAGTTTGTAGGCAATCTCTTTCATTCAGTAAATGTACTCGTACAAAAGATTTCCTGGCTCTGGCCTTATTCTTTTACCAGTCTGTCGGAACTGCCCCCCCTCCATCTCTTTATATTGAACTGTGAAATGTGCCTTTGGGGGTTGAGATAGGTCTTTGAGAAATATCTTGTGTATGTCGGCCAGCAACACTTTAATTGTTGCAATCTTAGTGATAAACCTCAAAAATAGTGAGTGGTCTGGTTGTCGTTGTGATGCTGGAAATGCATCGGAGGGACAGGGCCTCCGTATCCTTGTCCTTTACTGCCTTTTATTGTGTGTTTTGTCGTGTTTTCCGCGCAGGAGTTCATGTGGGACTTCTGGCGGTGCAGCTCTCTTTTGGTTTGGTGTACAACCCTGTGCCCATAGTTTAGTTTTTGGGCACCTGCGGGTGGCCCACACAGCAGAGTACGGGCTGGTGGTAGCTCTGTGCTGAATTGACTGGGGCCCTGAGCGTCCTCCATTTTGGGATGCCCAAGCCCGGTCACTGGAATTGTTAGATTCCTTATGGAGACAAGATGGCCCCCATGGCCTCTTGCCCTCCATCGCCTGTTACCTTGATCTTCCTGAAGTCCTGGGAAGCCCCGACTCTGTCCCTTCCCCCTGACTGGCTGTTGGGTGGAAGTTCCATATATGGGAGTCTGGGGGAAGTGCTGACCAGACTGGCTGGAGCCTTCCCAATTACAGTATGTTGTGGCTACGCCTGTGGGCGGGACCTGGGTGAATGGAGTGTGTGACGAATATGCACTTGTTGTGGATGTCTGGTTTCTGGTGCTTGACACAATGACGGAGACAGCCCTGCCCGAAACTGGTATGAATGCAGTGTGTAGTTTTGAATGGAGTGGTACTTGTCCGAATCCACATTCTGTGTTGTGAGTGTCTGTATGGAGAAGAATGGCCTGAATGCACTGTGCGCCTGATTGGCTGACAGACTGCTGAATGCCCTTTGTAGTGATTGGATGCTCGAGTGTGACCCAGCGGAATGAATGGGAGATCAACAGTATATCTGGGGACCTCTAACTGCTAGGAATCGTGTTCAGAAGTGTTCAGAGCTGAAGTTCAAACTACAAAGAGTAACTGGAGTGAAACTGAAGCTTGACCTTGAAGCCCTGCTGGAAGAGAAGGATTGCTGTTGCTCTCCCTCATCAATCTGAAAGCTGCTGTGTCTCCAAGGACTGACCCAGAGAGGACCTGGTAAGGCGCCCTCTTCCCGAGCTACGAGGGACCATCGTGCACCAGCTGATCTTTGCCAAAGCTCCCTGATAGACAGACCTATGACAGGCTGCCGACCGGAGACGGGGAATGCCGCGCAATCCCAAAGAGAAGCGCCCGGACTGTTGTCCGTCACTGTCAACAACCGCTGTCGGCGACCGGAGCCGCCGTGCTCCTGTTGCCCAAGAACTTTCGATTCACCGGCGCGCTTGTCCGCACCGCCGCCCGCCTTATCCCGCCAGAGCAGGCCGTCGACGCTCCGAGGAACATCCATCGGTGGGTTTCCCACCACCCAAAGACCGCGGAGATGCTGACGACTTGACGCCCTTGCTGGGCCACAGTTCTTCAAACTCTTTGCGGTCCTGAACTATCAACACTGAGGTGCCCCGCACGCCTCTTCCCTGCAGGACGCTTACGCTTCCCCGTCGACGAGCACCGCTAGGAAAGAAGCTGCCACTTCGCTGTCGTAGCTCACCCGGTTCTCCGTCGGACGTTCGACGACCCGTGACTCCTGCCTTAAAGGGAGAACACGCGAGAAGGGCCGTCTATTCCCAGACGAGGAACGTTACAACACCAGGTACTAAGGGGTTGCAGAACTATTGGAAAGTCTCTTGTGAACAATATATCGACTGGGCTTCTGATATATCTTTATTCTACAGGTTTCCCAGGTGGGGTGGGGGGGGAATCTCCACACAGAACTGTGTCTAGGTATCAGGGCCAGTATTCTGCCAACTGTTCTAACCAACTGCTTTCCTCTTATAGCTATTGTTGGTTTCCTTTCCGAACTGATTTGTGTGACATTTAACCGTACAGTTGATGCACTTCAAGGAGATCTAATAGTAATTGGGGTACCACGTAGAACCGTATATTTGCCATTATAGATAACCGAGTACAAAGTGAGTTATTGTGATATTGTACATAACCATGAATTATATAAAGACTGTGCTTTAACTAATACAGTGTGCGGACATTCCTTTGTGGGTGCTTGGGGACTACACTGTACTTAAGAACCAGCCTGCATCACCTCCTGAAAAGCTAGGCCTTGATTGCTCGACCACGTACCAATAATAGAGAATCTTGGCTGGGGTCCTCTGTGCCTCTCCTCTACCATATAGAGAGCAGAAGTACAGACACGCCCCTCCGGTCCTTTGCACTGGTGGCAGCGGTGGGATGCTTATGGTTTTAAGAATCAGTGTATAACTGTGCCACTTACAGAGGATATCTGCACTTTGTTAAATTGAGGTTTAGTTGTGTACAATATAACTGCATTACAAGCAATGGAATCTATTGCGAATGGTAAACTGATTCGGATGAGCTTAGAGGCTCTCCAAGATGCTTGTGAAGCCAGGGAGTTAGACTTTTTTAAGTCTAGGGCTGAGCTGATAGCTGCCCTGGTGGACTACCAGACTGATGGTGAAACTCTTGAAGGGGGGATGCAACCAATGAGGACTCTGCCCCGGGGGTTGTCGCTGAATCTGTTTCTGGGAATGCCACCATCCTGCTGCCTCTGTTTCAAACCCCAGCAATTCCTTGGAACATGAGTTATTAAGGATGAAATTAGCATTTGAATATTGCAAGTTGGAAATAGATGCTGAGGAGTTGGCAAAGCAAGTGGAGCTCAAGAATCGGGATCTTAAACTCAAAGATAGGGATCTTGAACTCCCGGAAAAGTTGGCCATCTCTCACCTTAACCTTCATTCCCATTCTGTTCGCTGTCTCCATGACCACCAGTCTGGCTTCAGAGCTGCCAGAAGCACGGAAACTGCTCTCCTGAACATCCGTGAATATCTGCTCTCCAACCTTGACTCTAACATTGCCCCTGTCCTCATCCTCCTCAATCTCACTTCTGCCTTCGACACGGTCAACCATACCATCCTGCTCAACCCTGTCCGTGAAAACCTGGGTATCACTGATCAGGCTCGGTCCTGGCTGACCTATTTCCTCTCAGATCGACCCTGCAGGTCCAACTTGGGTCCTTCCTTTCATCTATCTTCCTCTTTACATGTGGTGTTCCCCAGGGGGTCTAATCTCTCGCCCTGGCTTTTCAACCAATACCTGGCAACTCAAACCCACTGCATTGCCACTTTCTGCTCAAATTTCCAGTGCTACGCTGACGACACTCAACCCATTTTCAGGCTGCCCTCTACCACCTCCTCTCCCTCTCATCTCTGATTGCCTAACTGCCATTCAAGATTGATGTGCCGCCAATGATCTTTGTCTGAATGCCAGCAAGACGAGATCCTCCTCATCGGCACACCTTCACCATCCTCACTCTCTGGCTGGCCTTGCTTGGCCCTCCTCCTACCCCCACCTGCGAGGCGAAGAACCTCAGGGTCATCTTTGACTCCACCCTTTCCTTCTCCGCCCACATCTCTGAGGTCTCTAAAAAGTCAAATTTCCTACTGCACCTCCTCAGAGGTACTCTGCCTTTCCTCTCCTTCCCCCAGAAGCTCGTGGTATCCCAAGCTCTGGTTCTCTCTAGCTTGGACTATTGTAATAGCCTCTTTCTAAATCTACCTGCCTCTACTCTCCGCCCTCTGCAACTAATCCAGAACAGGACTGCAAGACTTGTCCTTGGCCTCAAGCCCTGGGATCGTATCTCTCCAGCTCTGAAATCGCTCCATTGGCTCGCAGTGGATGCAAGGATTACATTCAAAACCCTCTGCATTGTCCACAAGCCTTTATGTGGCCTGGGTCCAAAATACCTTCAGCTATACCTCCGCAAATACCTCCCCTCTCGAGCTCTTTGCTCCTCTACCTCCAACTCCCTCAGGGTCAGTCGTTTTTCAAAGAAACGAGCTGGGGGTAGATCTCAGTCTTCGGCTGGGGCTGTAAGAGTATTTAGCATTTTTTTTCATGCAGCACCACTGCATGGGTTTGGTGCATTGCTATAATGTGGTACAGCAAGGCATGTGTTGCCAGTGTGACATGGGCATGTAAATGAAAACAGGCTATTCAGTCAAAAACGATTTCTACATCTAAAATGCAAATATTTTTTTTTCACAGTTAAAAGCATATTTTTTTTTACTCACCTGAAATTCCTCTGTTGCAGGAGACACATTTGAGGATTAATGAACTAACCTCATTAACAATACTAACATGATTCTAACTCATTAATAATATAATGTGTTCTCCAGTGCAAAATTAGATGGAAAATGACAGGCTCTGAAAGTCATTTTAAACGTGCATCCAGATTTTTTTCTCTTTGCTTCTATCTGTGCTCTGTCCACAGTATTTGCAGGAAGCAAAGACTCGAATAAGCAGGACATCATTTTGTTTACAGTTGCAACTGTATAAGCCAAGCCATTGTTCAAGAGAAGGATGGTAGGACATGATAGAATTTCATTGGTTGAACACGTTTGGTAGGATGTAACAGAGCTTTTCTAATGAATCTCGGGGAAGAAGAGAGAGAGAAGACATTTTTACACAGCTCAGAGAAAGACCTGGCGGGTGGCTGGGGAGTTTCCTGATTGAAAAAGCAGATCCCAGTGCACTGCTGCAGAGACTGGGAATTCCAGTCAATAAGCCTCGGCAGATGCTCGTCCTTGCTGGGGTGATTTAAGAGGGACTTCCAGAAGGCGACCAGCCGAAGAATTTCACATGCTGGACAGGCTTGGTAATTATATTGCAGAGTGCGGGGGCAGTGTGTATGTGTGCGAAACTATTCAGTCAGAGTAGAAGAGGGAATTCCAGTGTTTCATCAACATGTTTAATGTTGCAAATTGAATATGTTCTCGCCGCTCTCTTCTCATTTTGTTACAGATAATGTTACTGTACAATTTCCATTTATTTCTGTAAAAAGAGTAAGATCGTGTTGAAATGCAATTTTCTATAATACACACAAATATCTTAAAGCAGACGGGTAGTGTGTTTTATTTTTCTCTTTTTCTTTGTGCTTCTACCATTACAGTACTGATAATATGGGAGATGTTTAGACAGTGCAATTGTCATTTTTTAGGTAGCTAAAAATAAGACTTGGCGGTAGCTGTGTGCACGATTCCATTCAGTATATAAGTGTGTGTGTTTTTGAATCGAACATAATAATAACATAATGAAATAGCCTGCTGCTGGAGGTACATGAGTCAGCAGAAAGAGAGGCCCTGGACATAGTTCACTTATGTAGATAAGTTGGTGATGAATACCACATGTTAGCTCGCTGTCGTAGATAAGTCAGTGAGGACAGCCCATGGTGGCACTCCAAATGAAAATGTGGTGTTCCTGAAATGTAAGCCTGAGGCCTCTCTAGTGATCACACAAACAAACTAAACAAAAATAAGGGGTTCTGGATACTGGGGCCACATATAAAACAAAGGAATTATGCTCACTAGAAATACCACCAATAACGCGTACCAACATAAAGTATTCCACTAAATGTATCTGTGTGCTGAAATAATATATGTATACTGTGGTACTATATACCAAATCTAATCTGAATGCAAAGTGTGATTATTACTGAATTATTTTCATTTTGGCGGTAAGAAAATACCGCTAGGCTCCAAATCTATACAAAATACCCAACAGGGCCTCCATCTGGAACAGCCTCCCTGCTACTAAAACTTTAGGAGAACCATCTCCGGTTCCGGAAGCACCTCAAAACCTTCCTCTTTTCTTCTGCCTTCGCTCCCCCTCTCCCCTGCTGATCTGTTCTCTCTTGGCACTGTGCACCTGGCCACCCTCTGTCCTCCGGGCCCAGGTACCTGCTCACACTGCCACCTTCCCGCACTGCCTCTGGGCCACCCATTGCACTGGGGTCTGTATCTGTACCCATACAGCCCCCCCTTTTTCTTCCTGCACTTATCAGACCTACCCTGTCTGCTGCCTTAAACCTAGCACTTGCAAATTGCTCGCTGCACTACCACTGTTTGTTGCCTTTATTATTTATGTATTGTTATTCATCTTTTTCTCCTCTGCTTCGCACTTTCCACTTCTCCCCCCTTCCATGCACTTTCCCCTTCCGCCTCTCCCATGCACTTGCGCGTTCTCAATGCAACTGGGCCTAGTAAGATCGCTGTTTTGTTCTCCCCTGTTTCCCTCCCTTGCCTTGTTGCGCTCTGAAATACTTGTGTACGAACGCGATAGAAATAAAATATCAATATCAACTCAAAGATAAGGACCTTGAACTCAAGAACCGGGACACTGAATGTCAGCGAATCCAGTTAGAGAAAGCTCGAGTGGAGACTTCAGCTAAATCAGTAGTGAGTGTCAGGTGCCCAGCAACCAAGTTTATTAAAGAGATGGTTGGTGTGTATGCAGAGGTTTCTGATATCCTCCAATGGATTGAAGCGTTTGAGATGGCTTGTGCAATTCATGATGTAGATAAAAGAGATTGGGCTAAGTGTTTGTTAAGCCGAGCGCCTCAGACTGGATAGGACTGTATTCTGAAACGGAGTGTGGAAGAAAGGGGACAGTATGAGTGCATGAAGTCTGCTTTGATTGGCAAGTTTGGCAAGACACCTACCCAATACCTTAAAAGGTTCAGGGATTTTAAGAAACAAGAGAATGTGTCTTGGGTTGACTGGGTGAGTGCTGCGCACATGAACATGATGGGGTGGATTGATGGTTACAAAGTGAAAACATTTGTTGAATTGTCCCACATTTTGTTTTTTGAGCATTTTCGGAAGCCTGATCATCAGAGCTGCGTCAGTATGTTGCTGACCAGAACATTTTGGTCCCCTTTAAGCTGGCTAGGTTGGCTGACAAGTGGGTCTCCCTAAGGACTCCAGTAGGAAGGACAAGGACAAGGACAAAGAAAAAGGGGACCTCTCAGAAAGCTGAGGAGTGCCAGAAGCAATCACAGTCAGGTAAAGCAAAACCTTCCTCTCCTAAGACCCACAAACCTAGTGGGGATAAGTCTGTTGTGGGTGGGAGTAAGAGTAGTGGTCCTCCTGCTGCAAAGCAGGGTCCCAGTTGTTCTAGTACCGTATCCCGCACTCCCGGCACTTGTTGGGATTGTGGGGCTCTGGATCGCCGAAGGGGTGACCCCAAGTGTACGGGTAAGGCACTTGGAGTCCAGGCTGTCAGCCTGACCTACCCCTACTCCATACCTGAGGTGGAGGCCACCGTCATCCCCTCCTCTACTGGGATCACCTTTGGTGCTCCCATAGAGATTTCCTTAGTGTCCCTTGGGGCCTGGGACCAGTACGCATAAGTACTGGTGACTATCCCACAGAACACTCACAGGTTTTTGAGTAGTGTCTTCTTGAATGGCCAGCCTTCTACTGGTTTAAGAAACACTGGGGGAAGCATGACAGTGGTGGCCAGGACCCTGCTCAAGCCAGAGGACTAGGTAGGTGCTCCTTTGAGAACCACCAGGTTAGCTGGTGGGCCTCCCAAATTATCGCCTGTAGCCTTAGTCAACATTACGATTAGAGACAAGACAACAAAGCTTCCGGTCCTGTTTCAGGACAATGTGCCTGCGAACATCTTGTTAGGTAACGATTTGGTCGAGTTGGGGATGATCACGGATGGTCTACCCATGGCTGCTGTGGCGGTCAACCGATCGCAGGTCACACAGGGTCCGGCTGCAAGCCCGGTACCCTCGCTGACGGGGAAACCCAAGGCACGAAGGAAACAGAAGAGTAAGAAGGCCACCTCTGTGGAGGGGACTCCTATTCTTCCTGCTGTTCCGACAGCACCCATTGGGATCCATGCTCCGGACGGGCTGGGTTAAGTAGTGAACCGTGTCTCAACTCCTGTGGGAGAAGAGCCAGAAGACTTTCCTGTGGGCGAGGTACTCAACCTGGAGGACCACCCCGACTTTCAATGCTTGTTAGCTGAAGGGGGACCCTCCTGGGCGGACTTCTGTAAGGGACAGAGTGCCACTCTCTCGAGGGTCTGAGGAAAGAGGCCCTGTCCCAGACACAAAGAGAAGTGCCTAGGACATTCCAGATTTATTGGGAGGGTGAGCTCCTTGTTAGTGAGCCCACTAAGCCTGCACCTTAAGAGGTTTGTGGTACCCCAGGTTTACAGGTCCTTCCTGCTGCAGTTGGCGCATGAGGTGCCCTTAGCTGGTCATCTTGGTACCACGAAGACTAAGCATAGGCTCTCTGCCCATTTCTACTGGCCTTGGATGGGAGTAGAAGTGGAGTCCCACGGCAGGACCTGCCCAACTTGTCAGTGGTCTGGCAAGACTGGAGGCAGTATCATTGCCCCACTGCAGCCATTGCCAGTGGTTGGTACACCGTTTTAGAGGGTGGGCATCGATATTGTCGGTCCCCTTGACCCTCCCAGTTCAGGTAGACATCGGTTCATCCTGGTCTTGGTTGATCATGCCACCAGGTACCCTGAGGATATACCCCTTCGGACTGTTACTGGTTGCCAGGGCTCTCCTGGGAATTTTCACCCGTGTTGGATTCCCTAAGGAGGTTGTCTGTGACAGAGGATCCAACTTCATGTCTAGTTACATGAAAACCATGTGGAAAGAGTGCGGGAAAACCTATAAGTTCTCCACCTCTTACCATCTCTAGACCAATGGTCTGGTTGAGAGGTTTAATAAAACTTGCAAGGGCATGCTAGGTGCTTTGGAAGAGCCCCTAAGGAGGAAATGGGATCTCCTCCTGCCATGCCTGCTGTTTGCTTACATAGAGGTACCTCAAGAGGGTGTTGGTTTCAGCCCCTTTGAGTTACTCTTTGGACATCCTGTGAGGGGGCCCCTTGCCTTGATCAGAGAAGGTTTGGAAGCCACCCCTCCAGGTCCCACAAAGCAAGTGGGGGACTATGTGTTAGGCCTCAGACGGTGTATTACACAGATGATGGGTCAGGCAACAGCAAATCTCAAGGCCAGCCAGGAATGGCTCAAGTACTGGCATGAACTTAAAGCCTCGCAAGTGGATTGGACTCCAAGACAGGAAATCCTTGTGATGGAGCCTACCACGCCTAGAGCTTTGGCAGACAAGTGGACTGGACCCTTCAGGATCATCTCCAAGATGGGCAAAGTCTATTATCTAGTTCACATGGGAGTCTCTGGGGTAGCCCCTCAAGTATTCCATGTTAACAGGCTGAAGCCTTTCCACAGGCGAGCAGAAGTCTCATGGCTCTTACTCGCTTCAGAGCAAGAAGAGGATGAGAGTGAGCCCCTTTCTGATTTGCTGCATAGCAACCCTCAGGATGGCTCAGTGGAGGGAGTGCATCTCTCTCCCGATCTGACGACGGAGCAGCAGAAGGCCTGCAGGGCTTTGCTCCGGCAGTATGCCTTTCTGTTTTCACTGACACCAGGCCTTGCACCTTTGTGTAGGCACGAAATTGACACTGGTGACAGTGTGCCTGTCAAAAGCAGATGCTACCGTATGTCAGATACAGTTAAGAACCACATCTAGGCTGAGGTCGCCACGATGTTGGATCTGGGTGGTATTGAACCGTCAACCAGTCCCTGGTCCAGTCCAGGGGTCCTTGTCCCCAAGGCAAGTTCCCAGGAGGTTCTGTGTGGACTACCGAGGAGTCAATGCCGTCACCAAAACTGACGTGCACCATTACCCAGGGCTGATGAGCTTGTGGACACCATAGGTGCTGCCAAACTTGTAAGCACCTTTGCCCTTACTTCAAGCTATTGGCAAATAGCTCTGACGGACCATGCCAAGGAAAAGACGGCGTTCTCAACAACAGAGGGACTCTACCAGTTTAGGGTTGTTAGGGAGAATTCTCTCTTTAGGCTGAATTTCCTAACCTAGTGAGTCCCCCAGCAGCATTGCTGGATTTCTGGAGTTTGTTTTTTTCTCCTGCCAAGAGTGAGACTCTTTTTCTCCCACTCTTGGACATGGTCATGGTGTTCCTTGACTGTTAATGTGTTTTATGGACTATGGGGTCCTTTACTCCATATGGTCTCATGTGTTTTTACTATGTGTGTTACATCGCACCCTCCGTGCAGTAACACAGGGGTGTCATAGGGACACCCCACCATAAACTCCATACCCTGGGACTGACTACTGTCTCCCAGGGCATGTAAAGTCACCATTGGCTTTACTAGTCCCAAATCATTAACAGAAACCAGTACAAACAATCATATTGTGGACGTACTGGTCGGGGCAATTCGATTGTTAATATTTCCCTATGGGATTTTCCCATTGTTCGAGGCTACCAACTTTAATTATTTAATTCTCATAGCCTCGAACATATCTCCGGTTTATTTAATGAATATTAATTCGCCGGTTGGTATTTTTTGCCAGGACTCGATTCTAAAATGGCGTTTGTGTTCTCTTCTGTGACTCCAACCCAAGTCGAGCCCTTTGTTCCACTTTTTGGCGGGCTTCTCCACAGAAGCCTCCAAAAGTGGTGCCACTCTGTCTGGGTACCACAGAGGGTGTGGGAGGGGGTTTAGACACCCTGGACTGAGTTACCTTGGTAACTCAAGTCACACTCTTGTGTGATTGGCCGAAGTGGTGAGCCAGCCGGCTCACCACTTAGCATGTTTGATTGACAGCTAGGCTGAGTGAATGGGGGTAGGCTGCATCAAAGCAGGGCTTTGGGGACTGGAACTTCAGAAATCGCCACAGGACCCGAGAATCCGACGAGGGAGAAGCTGAGCCGACCTACCACGACGACACCCCCGGTGGAGCCCTGCGGAACCGACTCACCACTTCCCGACGACAGAGAAGATCTCCCGGCTGGAGAGGCTTCTTCCCCTGACTGGTGGGCACAACCAGTTTACCTTCTTTTCTTCGCACCCCAGACCGGTTTGTGGTCGAACTGCCCGTGCCAAGCACCCCGGCGGCCGGATAGCCACTCACCACTGAACCGCGAATCAACGGACCGCTCCTTGTACCTGAGAAACTCTGCGGCTGGTTTCTTCCCTGGCAGTGCAACGGACTCCCGTCTTCCTCCCCGACCAGATCCTCTCTTCCCCCAGACGAAGCACCGACTTGCATCCGCTGCCAGGAAAAACTGCCCCCGCTGGAGTATTCTCACCACTTTAAGGTACCGTGTCCGCCAGGCCTCCCTTTCTAAAGATTGCTACAAGGTAATAATAACCCCTTAACATTCTGGATTGGGCTGGCTGCCTTGACCTTCTAACTGGTCCCTTTCTTTCGTCCAACTCCTTTTTGAACAGTTACAAGACTTTTTGTGCACTGCAACCGTGTGACCTTGGATACATTTCGTTTTGATCCTCTTAAAGCCGATCCGGCCTACTGACTCTGAATTCACGGTGTTACTTTGCCTTCCTCTCTTGTTGTGTTCGTGAAAAAGTGTTGGGATCTGTTTCAATTTATTCTCTGCTTTTCTCTCCCTTTTAAAAACGAACTATTAGAGTGCCATCTACGTTAAGCGCTCACCGCTGTCTGAAAATAAGTGGGGCTTTACTTAAGACTTGTCTAATATTTTTTTAAGGAGTGTATATCTTTTAGTGACCGTGTTTTTGAATTGCTTACTATTGGTGCCTGTGTGTTTTTCTAGATGTGGTTTTAAATAAATAATTATATCTCTTTTACACCAAGCCCTGGTCAGTGTTTACTTGCTCTATTGTGTTCTCTTGACCTATTGTGAATACTCTGTATACTGCCTAACTCTTCTTGAGGGAAGTCTGACTGCTCAGGCACAGCCTCCAAGTGAATCTGTGTGGTACAGACTGCTACCAAGTGGGTTTACTGCCAAACACCTATAGTTTTAAATCTTTTGCAGTGGTCCCAGAGGGAACTGCACAGGTTTCTGCCTAACAAGGGTCATGCCTTTTGGGTTGAAGAACGGCCCTGCCACTTTCCAGAGATTGGTCAATCATGCACTCAGTGGGCTGGAGGCCTTTTGTGTGGCCTACTTAGACGACATTGCCGTCTACAGTTCCACCTGGGAAGAGAATTTGACACATCTGGATAAGGTGTTGCAGGCTTACCTCACGATCAAGGCCACCAAGTGCCAGATAGCTCAGAGGAAAGTCACATCTTGGTCATGAGGTAGGAGGGGGTAAAATCCAACCTCTCCCCAGTAAAGTACAGAATGTACATGTCTGGGAGACTCCCACTACTCAAACCCAGGTGAGAGCCTTTTTGGGCCTCACTGGGTATTATCACAGTTTCATAGCAGACTATGGAACCATAGCTGCACCCCAGACAGCTCTGACTTCACCCAAACAGCCTAGGAAGGTTAATTGGACTGAAGACTGTCAGAGGGCCTTTGATGGCTTGAAAGAGTCTGTGTAGGGCACCTGCCGACCCTTTATCGTCCAGACGGATGCCTGCAAAACCGGAATTGGAGCGGTCTTGTCCCAGTTAGATGACAAAAGGAGGGAACATCCTATCATATTCATCAGCAGACAACTCAAGGGTAGAGAACATAAGTGGGCTACTGTTGAAAAGGAATGTTTTAGCATAGTTTGGAGCCTTAGGCGTTTTAGGTCCTACCTTACAGGGTCCACCTTCAAGGTCCAAACAGATCATAAGCCCATGAAGTGGCTTATGCAGATGAAGGGTGAAAACCCGAAACTGCTCAAGTGGTCCATTAGCCTGCAAGGGCTAGACTTCACCATAGAGCATAGAGCAGGGAAGAGTCACGATAACGCAGATGGCCTTTCCAGAAGGCATGTTGACCGTCTGGATGAGGGTGTCTATCTCATGGGAGATTAGGCACCCTAACCTCAGTCGGGGGGGGGGGGGGGCGACTGATGCTGGAAATGCATCGGAGGGACAGGGCCTCCGTATCCTTGTCCTTTACTGCATTTTATCGTGTGTTCTGTCGTGTTTTCCACGCAGGAGTTCATGTGGGACTCCTGGCGGTGCAGGCCTCTCTCTTGGTTTGGTGGACAGACCCATTGGATACCCTTATGGCACCCATGGGTGGGGGTACAACCCTGTGCCCCTAGTCTATGTTTTTGGGCACCTGTAGTGGCCCACAGAGCAGGATACGGGCTTTTGGCAGCTCTGTGCTGAATTGACTGGGGCCCAGAGCGTCCTCCATTTTGGGATGCCTAGGCCCTGTCATTGGAATCAGTAGATTCCTGATGGAGACAAGATTGCCCCTGTGGCCTCTTGCCCTCCATCGCCTGTTACCTTGATCTTCCCGAAGTCCCGGGAAGCCCCGACTCTGTCCCTTCCCCCTGACTGGATGTTCCATAAATGGTAGTGTGGGGAAGCGCCGACCAGACTGGCTGGAGCCTTCCCAAAGACCATATGTTGTGGGTATGCCTGTGGGTGGGACCTAGGTGAATGGAGTGTGTGACGAATATGCATGTTGTGGATGTCTGGTTTCTGGTACTTCACACAATGACTGAGACAGCCCTGCCCGAAACTGGTATGAATGCAGTGTTTAGTGTTGAATGGCGTGGTACTTGTCCGAATCCACATTCTGTGTTGTGAGTGTCTGGATGGAGAAGAATGGCCTGAAAGCACTGTGCGCCTGATTGGCTGACAGACTGCAGAATGCCCTTTGTAGTGATTGGATGCTCGAGTTTGACCTCAGCGGAATGAATGGGAGATCAACGGTATATCTGGGGACCACTCACTGCTAGGGATCGTGTTCAGAAGTGTTCAGAGCTGAAGTCCAAACTATGAAGAGTAACTGGAGTGAAACTGAAGCTTGACCTTGAAGCCCTGCTGAAAGAGAAGGATTGCTGTTGCTCTCCCTCATCAATCTGAAAGCTGCTGTGTCTCCAAGGACTGACCCAGAGAGGACCTGGTAAGGCGCCCTCTTCCCGAGCTACGAGGGACCATCGTGCACCAGCTGATCTTTGCCAAAGCTCCCTGGTAGACAGACTTACGACAGGCTGCCAACCAGAGACGGGGACTGCTGCGGAATCCCAAAGAGAAGCGGCCAGGCTTTTGTCCGCCACTGTCGACAACCGCCGTCGCCGACGCCGTGCTCCTGTTGCATAAGAACCTTCGATTCACAGATGCGCTCGCCCGCACCACCGTCTGCCTTATCCCGCCGGAGAAGGCCAGGCTGTCGAAGCGCCGAGGAGCATCCGCCGGTGGGTTTCCTGCCACCCAAAGACCACAGAGACACTGACGTCTCGACTCCCTTGCTGGGCCACAGGTCTCCAAACTCTTTGCGGCCCTGAACTATTGACACCGAGGTGCCCCACACGCCTCTTTCCTGCTGGACGTTACGCTTCCCTGTTGGCTAGGAAAGAAGAAAGAGGACACTCAAGAAGGGCCGTCGATTCCCTGACGAGGAACGCTACAACGCCAGGTACTTTGGGGCTGCAGAACTATTGGAAAGTCTCTTGTGAACAATATATGGACTGGGCTTGTGATACATCTTTATTCTACAGGTTCCCCAGGTGGGGGGATCTCCACATAGAACTGTGTCTAGGTACCGGGGCCAGTATTTGTTCTGACCAACTGGTTTCCTCTTATAGCTATTGTTGGTTTCCTTTACAAACTGATTTGTGTGACATTTAACCATACAGTACATGCACTTTAAAGAGATCTAATAGTAATTGTGGTACCACATAGAACCGTGTATTTGCCATTATAGCTAATGGAGTACAAAGGGAGTTATCGTGATATTGTACATAACCCTAAATATTAATTATATAAAGACTGTTTTAACGAATACAGTGTGTGGGCATTCCTTTGTGGGTGCTTGGGCACTACACTGTACTTAAGAACCAGCCTGCATCACCTCCTGAGAAGCTAGGCCTTGATTGCTCGACCACGTACCAATAATGGAGAATCTCGGCTGGGGTCCTCTGTGCCTCTCCTCTACCATAGAGAGAGCAGAAGTACAGACACCCCCCTCCGGTCCTTTACAGTCGTAGCCCTAATATCCCTCCAAATCAGTCAGTGTCTTAACTGAAAGTATTGCATGCGGTAGTGTTTTGACAAGGTAAAGAACAAATTACTTGCCTCTCAGTAATGTTTTTTTCTGATGGGTGTTACTCCCATGCATTCATTATCTATGATATGCGTATCCCACTGCAGCTGATCTTCTGAAACGTTACTTTCACCAGGGGGCGCATCGGCTTCGTCCAACGCCTCTATGCGTATGAACGGTTAGGATGTTGGGGACCAATATATATCGAGGCCAGTGCCCCATAACCTTGGTTCCACCTTTTTATCCTAGCACTCCAATGCAGCGGGACTGCGGAACCAAAGGTGTACTAGTTATCCACCAAGAAGGGAAGGTTGGGAGGACGCTGAGGAATCCATAGGATGAACATTCATCAGAAAGAACATTACAGGGAGGAAAGTAATTTGTTCTTCTAATGCATTCCTTCCACACATGGATTCCTCATCCATGATAGACTTCCACAGCAGTACGTGGATCAAACTTCATGTTCACAATGGAAGCAACAAGGTCTACTTGAGTTTACCCAGCAGGAAAAAATAAATCTCTTCCACCTTGTTTGCCAAGGTATTGCATGGCCATTGTGTTGTCAGTCAGGACCAACACAGATTTGCCCTGTACAGGGGGGAGGAAAGCAACTGGGTTTAGCCTGATCTCCCTCAGCTCTGACATGTTGAGGTGTTCCTGAGACTTGAGGAAGACCAGAATCGGCTTACTGTCAGATCCGACAAATGACAGCCCCAACCTTTCAGGTACACAGCGGTGGCAATTATCCAATTCCAGGTTTGCCGAAACAATATACACTTCAACAGGTTGTCACAGGGGACCACCATGCAAGGTCTTGAGAAACTCAACTCGACACCTGCAGAAGATCTGGCATGTGCCCCAGAAATTGAGACCACTAGCAACAGAGAAGACACTGAAGCAACCTCAAGCACAATTGGGTGGGTGGGACCACCACAATGCAGGAAGCCATGAGACCCAGAAAGCAGAGGAAGGCTGAGGCCAGGTCTTGACCCTGGGATAGCAGGATTTTGTACCATCCGAGAGATGTTCACCACTCGGTCCTTGGGCTGAAATGATCTGTGCAGGAGATTGTCCAAGACCGCCCCGATAACTTGGATGGACTGGGACAGGGAAATCTGAGACTTTTTAAAGGTTCAGAGAAAATCCCAAGCTGTGCAACAGGCTGTATGTGTGGAACAGATGTTCCGACGCCTGGTCTGGGTAGCGAGCTTGGACAAGCCAGTCATGAATGCCCTCCATCCCGAGGTGAGCAGCCACCACTACCAGTAGCTTGGTTGAAACAATGTGTGCCTAAGAAAGAGTGAACGGCAGGGCCTTGAACTGGTAATATCACTGGCCCAGAATGAACCTAAGTTACCTCCTGTGCTTCACATAGATAGGCACATTAAAATAGGTGTCCTGTAGTTCCAGTGACACCGACCAGTGTTGCAGATTTAGAGCTTAGAGAATGTGGGCTAGAGTAAACAGCTTGAATTTGTCCTTGCTCAGAAACAAACTCAGCAGCCTCATCTCCAGGAAGGGAAGCAAGCCTCAGTCCTCCTTAGGATCCAGAAAATATGTTGAATACCACTCTTTCCTCACTCCGAGCCTCGTACCAGTTTAAGCGTGCCTTTGTTCAGAAGCGGAAGGACTTCCCCAAGAGAAGCGAGTCCAGAGGCAGAATGATGTTGAGAGGGGGATGGTCTGGAGGGCACCGAATGAAAGGTAGACAATAACCCTGTTGAAAAACCTGAAAAATTCTCCCTCCCACTGGCGATTTGTGAAAGAAGTGTTCCTCACAGAGGTGGACTTGTGCGGGCTGTGGGGGACTACGGAGGAGGCAACACCAACACTTGGGAGTACCTCTTCCTCTACCCACAGGGAAACAGTGACCTGGTCTACCTGGAGCAGTCTGACCCTCACCCGAGAGGTATAGGTGGTAGAGGGTCGCAATCCATGATGTCTGCTGGATGATGTTGGTGGTTTTTTAACAGTCATGCCCAAGGTCTTGGCTGTTATCTTAAAGGATTGGAAATCTCTGCAAAGATACAACCACTTTCGCTCCAAAGAGTTCATGGCTCAAAAAGCATTCCACGAGCTTCACTTGCACAGCCTGTACAAACCCAGATGTCCTCATCCAGGTGTGTCTTCTGACAACCATGCAAGTAACCATTGGGCATCCCATGCAGTCAGCTGTGTCCAGTCCCAAATAGAGGCTTTGGCAGGAAGCCTCCCTCCCATCGTGGAAAATACTTTCAAAACTATCACCTCCCCTTCTGATAGGTGTTTGACTGCACCACTCACCGCACACCAAAGACCAAAATAAAATTTGGTCAGGGCACAGGAGGCATTACATTGCCCTGAAGAGAAGGCTGCGCGAGGTGAAACCCTTTTTCCACCATCCGTCCAATCTCTTGCTTTCTCTGTCTGGTGGCAGGGAAGGGGAAAGTACAGGTTTGCAGGTTGGTGGTCTGGCTTGAACCACCAAACGCTCGGGGAAGGCATGGGTGGAAAGAAAAGCCGGGTCTGAGGAAGCCAGGTGATGTTTTCATGTCAGGTCCGTGCATACAGCCAGGATTCTCCCAGGTCTCTAGCACAGGGGCTTCCATTGCTACATTAAAAGGGCATGAATGTTTCTTTCTTAGGCCCCTCATCTGAGATGCAAGTTTGTATTGTTCAGGTCTGGATGGGGCAGTCAACCCTCTTGGCCAAACGCATTGGAAAGATGCTTGATCCTTCCCTGAGCTGGAAGTGTGTCTAGTTCAGGGGAAGTGTCCAGGCGTATTGGCTTCCTGGGGATCTATGGCCATTGCCAACACATCCTCTCACTTTAGAACTCGTCTGGGGAGCCCCTCATCTCCCTGGGACATTGGTTCAATTCAAATTGCAATTAGAAAACCACTGGCATTGCCAATGTTTGATCTGTCAAATATTTTACATGAGTGTTTGGTGGTAATAATTGAAGGTACCAATGTTTGTCAATTAACAACTACAAACACCATAAGGCTTGGCTTTGCAGATATTTGGTAACATGTGCAATCGGTCCTAGTAATTGCAGCTACATCCATTTGTTTATGAAGTAATAACTACACAAGGCAAAGCTATTTCACAAGTTTACCTGGGTGATTCCTCTTAATTGTATTTGGAATGAAACCTCAGAGAAAAGGGTACATTAGGAAGTCGCCATGAGTGCGGTATATGCTTCAAAGCAGCTCGTACACATTTCATACAGTTGTACATTTTCACACAAAAGACTTCATGTAGTTAATATACTCCATAATAAAGAAGTGTAAAGAATTTAACTTTGCTGTTAATTTTGGAAGGTGGGGTTGCTGTGGAGCAGCGGTCATATATTGTGTCTTTCCTCTAAGCTCTGTGCAGCGATTTAGACAATTACTTATCCCATCAATGCCAGCAATTGTGTAAACGGCGAGATCTGCGAGTGGAGGAACTGCTGATCGATTGCATCTAACTCCTGATCCTGTCCGACACCGGGAACCTGGCCAGCATGATCCCACCCGGAGGCCGGGACTTGGGCGCTGTCCTGAACTGCATGGGTTGCAGTTGAATGTGGTGGGTTCTCACCACTATCGGCAGCTCTTGGTGCAAGCCTACCTACAACTCCTGCAGTGGTGAAGATTTCCCCCATGAAGCAGGCATTTGAACACTGACCATTGTAGGGGAGGCATGGTATCACAAGTATGACACTGATACAATGTGTAAAACCTTTATTGAAAGGGTTGTGGTTGTAGAAACTCCTATTCTTCCCTATAACTAAGATGAAAGTAGTCTCGACCATCAAATAAATAACGCAGTCCTAGTGGAGTCTGTCAAAATCAAAATGGCCTATGCTAACAAAACCTAACGCCTGCCCCATCTCTTGTACAAAAAAAAGTGTAAAAAAGAGAAATGTATGCCAAAGGAAAGTTCAGTTGAACCAGCTCTCCTCCCCACATTAGACCTCACAAAGTAAGGCTGTCCCTGTAGGCAGGACGACGCACTCTGGCTCAGCTTCCAACACAATGAACAGTTCCGGAATGTGGATTGAGGCCTGTCTGGCCTTCCACAATTAAGTCTCTTTTCTCGACTTCCAAAAATAATGTTTGAACTGAAAAGTTCACAAAGGTCCCCTTCTGTCGGGGGCTCAGACCTTTCACCACACAGTTCCCCCTCCTCTTCCAGGCTCAGACCGCTCACAAGAAAGTTCAACACAAACTTGAAAGAGGGGAGGGAGGGGGGGGGAAGTCTCCCTTCCCCCAAGCTTACTTCACTTCAGGTCTACCTCTGTTGGGGTTGGACCACTTTCGGATGTCGAAGGCTTTCGAATGTGTGTGGCTTACTTTTCAGACCACTGCAGGACCACTTAAACTCAATAATTGTTGAAGGGACTGTGCATTTGCTGGAAGAGTGGGTGAGGCCCGGAGGGGTAGCACAGGAGCACAGTTAGTATCTTGGAACTCGGGAAGCCTGCGGGTTACCGGGTTACGGGGGGGGAGGAGTACTGCACCACTGAAGTTACCACTGGCGGTCCGTTGTCGCTGCCACGTCCGCCCACGGCGATTGGAGGAGCATTGTGTCTGGTAGTGGCCTGAAGCAAAGACCGGCGCAGTAAAGCGCTAAATATGACAAAGGGGGCTGGGAGCAAGAAGGGAGGCAGCATGGACCGCTTTACAACAGCAGCTCCTAAAACCTCAGAGGTGGCGGCCATAAGGTCTGCTGCAGCCAAGGCGGTCAGGCAGCGCCTTAACCACGGAGAATGCAGTAAATACTTGATAGCATGATGAAGGGGTTCAGCGCAGTCAACGAAAAACTTGATGACATCACTACTACCATCACCTCCATACGGGCTCAGCTTGAGAAGGAAACACAGAATTACAGAAGCACAGTGTAGAATCAGCACAGCAGAAGATGACATCACAACTCTGCAGACTGCAGTGGTGACGCTGGCAAAAGACATGAAAACGGTGAAGGCTAAGTGCGAGGACTTGGAATCAAGTTCTCACATAAACAATCTGTGCCTTATAGGGCTACCAGAGGAGGCTCTCTGAGGCAATATGGAAGAGGTAGTAGAGGAACTATTTCAAGCACTTCTGAGTGACACAGGGCTATCTGTTGTGTGCTCCCACCGCACACTGACGGCCAAACCTAAACCTGGAGACTATCCCCAACCCATTAACGCCCATATCATCAACAACAGGGATAGAGATCATATCCTGCGGTGGGCCACAGAGCTGAAGGACCGATGCTACGAATCTCATGTCGTTCACAGCTACCCAGATTTCCCAGTAGCTGTCAAACAGGAACTCTGCACATTTACTGGCATGAAGAAACTTTTGCAGGAAAGAATCATCTCCTATGCCATGCTTTTCCCGGCACATCTCAATAATAAGGCACACTTTTTCACAGTCCCGGCTGAGGCTGTATCCTTTATAGAGATGCATATACTTCTGCCTGACTCCCGGCCTGGGGGCTCGACTCTGGCTTGAATGCTGTGTTCCTAAACTTGAATCCCGTTATTGTGTGACATGGGACCATAGTAATGTTCGTAGTGATGGGCTAAGCCTTTTTTGAATCAAGCAATACGAATTAGGAACTGTCCACCCGCTCTGTGCGATAACAGCAACCCCCATGCAAGTGAAATGTGTTGTTTGGGGCTGGTTAATGTTGGGATGGGGTCAAGCACTGCCATAGTTCGGGGTACAGTGAGGAAGGTACTGTTGGGTTGGTTAAAACCACACTTGGTGAAACTTGGAATGATGCATGGTCAGTATATGTTCAGTCACCCACACTGGGGGCGCGGGTGGTGATCAATCGATCCACTCTTAGTCTAGGGGATGGGGATGACCGAGAAAGTCACGTTTCTCAGTTGGAATGTTAGGGGTTAGGCAATCCGATTAAGGTGTGCAAAGTTGTAGCGTATACTAACAGGAAGGGCGCGCAGATCCTGTTCCTGCAGGAAACACGCTTTAGAGCAACAAGCCCTTGGCTTTGCAATGAGCTGGGGACCACAGCGCTATTACACTACTTATTCCACTAGCGCTAGAGGCGCATTTCTCCTGATACACTGCACGCTCCTAGAGACTTAGGTAGACAACGAGGGCAGAAATGTTCTGGTCCAAAAGAATCCTACATAGGAAGGAAATCCTCCTGCTAAATGTATATGGTCCCAACATTGATGACCCAGCCTACTATAATAAGCTGTTTGAGCTTTGTGCCTCATACCATTTGGCAGAAATAGTGCTGGGGGTGACATGAACACTATATTGGGATATAACACTGGATCGCTCCGGCATCTCAAATCGATCACTATCCAGGGCAGCTCAGGTAATATTGCCCATTATGCAAACGCATGGCTTACTAGATGTCTAGAAGACATTGCAAGGCGAAAACAGGAAGTACTCCTTTTATTCCTCTCCAAATGATATGTTGCAACTCCCGATCTTGCTACTGGGCGGGGGAACCAGGCAGGGGTACCCATTGTACCCATTACTATTCCCGCTAGTTACTGAACCATTGGGAGACAAAATACATGCCGAGCATCGCCGGGCCGGTATAAAGATAGGGGGGGGCCCATAAGTTCTCATTATATGCCAATGACATATTATTGTACATATGGGACCCCAACGTCAATTTAGCTAGAGGAATCAACACAGTGGTGGGCTTCGGTGCATACTCGGGTTTACACCTGAATAGCAGTAAATCGGAAATGTTCCCCTCCTGATGACCAGGATGTTAGAACCCACACACACTATGGGGTTAAAATGGGCTGCACAATCTATTCACTACCTGGGTATAGTGATTGTGCGGACACGTGGCCTCACTGAGAAATAAATTATGGGGTCTATGTGGAGGACCTAAGGGCTAAGCTACAAAAGTGGGGGAAGATACTGATGTTGTTGGCAGGGAGACGGTCCCTAATCAAAATGGTGTTACTGGCAAAAATGCTCTATATGATCCACAATATCCCACCTTGGCCTCATATTTCAGCTGAATGCACTTCTTTAATTTGTGCAGGAGGCGTGCCTCGGTTGAAGTGGTCACACCTGACCAGACCCTATGAGGGAGGGTTCAATGCACCAGACTTTGACTTATACTACTTAGTCGAGCAAGTACCCCATGCAACCTTTTGGACAGCGTGTGATCTCACCCTCCTGCATACCAGCTTGGAGAGTGAGTGTTTAAGCCCCACTTCATTAGCATCACTATTGGTGGAAGGTACATACCAGGCAATTCACCAGCTGGACCCTGTGGGGGAAACCTGGAAAGCATGTAAGAAGTTGAATGCTAAAGGGGCACAGGCACCAATATATAATAAGCTTCTTCCCCTGTGTGGGCTCCCGATGCTTCCTCCTACCATCGACGGAGATATAGTTAAAAAATGGAGTGCAGAGGGAATACACACAGCTGGTGATTTACTAGTAGAGGGTCGCTTTGTAGACTGGGGATTACTGAAGATAGCTGTAGGGGAGGGCCAGTTGCTGACACTACTATTTTGCCATGCGTGCCGCATCCCAGGCGCACTATCCCACATTCCCGGATGAACCTCCAACACATCCCTGTCTGTCATATATCTTACAAAGATCTGTAGTCAAGAAACGTATTTCCGTATTATATAAATTGCTGCAATCTATGAACACAGGTACTACAAGAGCTACACGCTTCAGGTGGGGTAGGCACCTACAAGTAGAATTTACTGGCTCTCAATGGAAGGCGATTTGCTCACTATCGAGGGGGGTGTCTTTAAAGTTCAGACTCCTACATTTTTAAGGTTTTGAATAGCATATATTATCCCCCTCCCCTACCAAATCTGAACCTGTTTCGGACTGATGGGGTCAGCGTATGCCCCAGATGTAGAGATGAAAATTCACACTTGCTACACACGCTATGGTCCTGCTGGATCTTTGTGAATATGGGATGCTGTTAAAACCACCCGGTCCGTTATATTGGTGCAGCAGCTGGATCCGTCAGCGTGTGACTGTATACTCTGCTATACTGGCCGGCTAGGCGTAACTCAGCGCAGATTCCTAAACTTGGGACTATTGTTGGCCAAGAGGGCTATCCTCATGAGATGGACGCATAAACAACCTCCCACGGGAGAGATGTGGATGAAGGATGTTGCCTGGGAAAATGACACTGAGAAACTGTGCATCACTTTACTACCAATCGTCAGCTGCCAAAAGGATATATGGTCCGATTTCCATACGTAGCTAACCAGGGGTGTCCCATAAACATGAAATGAACAGCTAATATCCCCCACTGTAATAACTTGTGTCCGTACAAGTGTATCCTACATGATTGTACCAAGTTTGGTCATGCGTCACTAAATACATGGTGATGTGGTTTGCACGCACCAAGTGTTAATAAATACAGTTCAAATAATGTTTTCGAAGGTGTCTCAATTTTCATTATTTTCTACATGTTTAAAATGCGCATGTCCAAATATAGATGAATGTTTGTTCCTAAATTCTTATCTCCACATTGGTCTGGTGCATTTTTCAAACTCTTTGCATTAAAATGGAGAACACGGCAAGCTTCAGATTAACATAGAAGTAGAACATTTTGAAAAAGTTTAAACCCATTTTTCCTAATACTATCCTCATTCTAAGCAACTAAACAAAACACTAACTTCTAACACCTTTTGAAGCTGTGCATGGTTTGTCATCCAATTGGGCATGCGTTACTGGATTGGGCATGATCAGTTGCGGACCTATTTGGTATAAATCCATCCAGCAGTTCAAAATGTATAGGGGAAAGTTTTTTTTCTATTTACCTATGTAACATTTGATGTAACCTTAACTATAGACCGCTGTCATATATTGCATTATATACTTAGGAATCCAAATTGAGATTGGATATGTAGGGCTAAAAGTGCCTCCTGGGTATCTAGCATGAACCATTCACCAGGAGCTACCACTGAGGAATGAGGAACTCTGGTATATTGCATTCCAGAATTTCCACATAAAATGCAACTTATCATTTTGTCCATCATTTATGTCACCTTATGCTTTAAATACAGTATGGTTATGTCCAGATGGCACTCAGGCAGAGGTGAGGTGGTCTCAACCTTCGTGGAAGCCATGGTACCTCCCCCAGGTGGTGTCGGGCTACTGCTCTATCCATTTTCACCCAATGCTTATTGCATTCCTCCGCGAACCATTCCCCAATTACTCTAATCTGTGCAGCCTCATGATATCATCAGAAGTCGGGAAGAGCCAGGCCTCCCTCCCCCTGGACGCCATCAGTAGTCCAAGCGCTGTCTCTTGCCCTCTCAGATAAACTCCTTGACCGCCTGGTCTAATTCCTTGAAGAAGCTCGCCAGAACAGATAGCGGAATAGCCTGAAATAGATAAAGCACACGGGGGAGAACCACCATTTTAAGGACTGCCACCCTCCCCAACCAGGAAATCCTTAGGGCGCTCCACTTCCTTAGATCTTTTTTAATTCCTGTTAACATGGGGGCATAGTTTGCTCCGTACCTACCCGCCAGGGAAGGGGTTATCCTGATCCCCAAGTATCGTAACCCCCCCGGACTCCACTTAAACGGGGAAATTGCCTTCATCTCTTCCACCTCATTCTTTCCTAAGGACAAGTTCATCAGTTCCGACTTCTGTAAGTTGACCAGCAAACCCGATAACTCCCCGAATTTGGTCAGCAGTTCTATGCTTGCCTTGATGGACTCCATCGGGGTCGTCAACGTGAGCAGCATATCGGCAAATGCCGCCATTTTATGCTGGCATCCCCCAAATGGTATACCCTGAATATGGTCTGCCTCTAGTATAGCCAGGAGAAGGGGCTCCCAATATACTGTGTAAAGCCACGGGGAAAGGGGGCATCCCTGTTTTGTCCCCCGCTTCAGATTAATTGGGTGAGACATCTCTCCATTTACTAAGATGCGCGACGTGGGATTCTTATAATTTGCTGTGACCATATTAATGAACCCTGTCGCCAGACCCATCTTTTCCATAACATGAAAGAAAAACGACCACTCCACCCGATCGAACACCTTTTCAGCTGCTAGCGCTAGGATCATCGCCGGAGAGGTCGTCTTCCGTGTTTTCTCCACATGTGGGCCACTCGCCTGGTTTTGTCAGCGGGCTGCCTCTCTATCATAAACCCTGTCTGGTCAAGGTTGATCATCGAGGCTAGGTGCTTCTCCAGGCGTTTTGCCAATATTTTAGAGAACATTTTCACCTCTGTATTTATAAGGACGATGGGGTGATAAGATGTGCATTCTTCCGGACCCTTTCCCGCTTTATGAATAAGTGTTATTTTGGCCTCCTCCATCGAGCGGGTAATGCTTCCCTTGGATCCAAATGTATTAAATAATTGCGTTAAATGCGGAACCAATAGGTGGGAGTAGGTTTTATAAAAGGAAGCTGGGTAGCTGTCTGGGCCCGGGGCCTTATTGTGGGGGAGTGACATTATGATATCTCTTACCTCGTCCTCCGTGGTAGCCTGACCCAACTCCTCCCCATCTTCCCAAGATAGTCGTGGGAGGGGCAGAGCCCCCAAGAATTCCCTCTGTGGCCGAGGCTGCGGGTTCTGTGAAGTATACAGAGCTTCATAAAATTTGGCTAATCTCCCCTTTATCTCTTCGGTCCGGATGAGAGTCTATCCCCTCTCATGGCCATTATAACATTCTGTTCCGTACCTCCCCCCTCAGAAGGCGAGCCAGGAGTAATCCCTGCTTTATTGGCGTTCGCATAACATTTTTGCCTGACCCTCAGCATTGCCTCTTCCACCTTTTTGGTCCTTAGGTTCCTCAGTTGGCCCTCTGCTAACCTATATTCTGTGTACACCTTCCTTGTGGGGGTCTCCCTCACTCGCGGCCTCGCAGCCTCATCCTCCCTTTCAAACTGAGTTTCCAGCCCTCTCATTTGCCCATTTCTCTCCGCCTTCAGAGCAATGAGTTCACCCCTCAGAGTAGCCTTGAAAGCGTCCCACCTTGTGCCAAGGCTCTTGTCCGAGCTATTGTTCCTCTTGAAGAAATCCCGGATCTTGCTTCCAATCTCCTCCCGGGAACTTCCAACTCCACACCCCGGCCTTCGTCTCCCCAGCTGCAGCTTCATTTGCACAACCCTGTGGTCAGCAATCCCCATGGGACCCGCCTCGACAGAGTCCACCCCCCCGATCAGGTTTGCAGACACCCAAATATAGTCAATTCTTGATTGGGTTCTGTGGACGTCAGAAAGAAACGTCAACCCTTCCCCCCCCCGTAATGCCCTCCACACATCTCGCAATCCAGCTTCCTCCCGCAGCTCCTTCAGCTGGGGCGAGGCCACCGCTCCCCCCTCACAACTCCCTCATGCTGAGTTCGGTCACGCCGTCTGTCCCAGGCTAGATTGAAGTCCCCATCAATATTACTTGTCCCCTCGCGAAATTCTCCAAAGTGCCCAGGGTTTCGTGCATGAACTCGTCCTGACCCGCATTTGGGCCGTACACCGATGCTCTGGTATAAGACGAGCCCATGTGCTCGCCCCTCACCATAATGCACTTCCCATTTTTGGCCCTAAGAATGTGTTGGATTCTAAAGTCTATAACCCTCCCGAATGCCAGAGCTACCCCCCCTTTCTTTGTAGGACCCGATACAAACAACATTTGTGAGAAGTCCTTCAGCCGCAAGCGGCTCTGTTCCTTCCTCAATAAATGTGTCTCTTGCAGCGCCAGCACATCTGGCTTATGGAACCTGGTGAATTGCTCCAGTTTTGTTCGTTTAAGGGGGGAGTTTAGCCCCCTTACATTATGTGTTAGACACCTGAAGACTGGTCTGAAGGTGCGCCCCCCTTGCCCATCCCACCATCCCCACTCCGGGTCTGCCCTGGGTCTCCGCCCCCATTCTGTGGGTATACTGATCACCCTCCCTCTCCTCCTCTGCCCCCTGCCTCCGTCCTGTTCAACAGAGCCTGTGCTGCTCCACCGGTCACTATGCCCCCCCCCAATCATTTCGCCCTTCCCTCCTCTCCCACCCTTAATCCCCAACTTGGGGTGAGACTGCCCCCCCTGCCCTTCCATGCTACCCCCCCGGACACGCCTGCCCTTACTTGTTCCAGAATGTTTTCAACTCCATCCTCCTAGGCCCCCATGAAAAGCACCTGTTCCCACCCCCCCCCGAAGAGCCTTCTACCGGGAGTCTAGTCACACAGAACTCCCCGAGCCACTGCCCCCCCGCAGCTGGTCCCTGCAGCGCCATCTTCCTCTTACCCCATTCACCCACCCCACTTTGGACCATTCCCACGCTCTCCCTCTTTCCCTTTGCCTACCTCAGGTTGGTGGCCCCCCTTCAAGGCCCCCCCACCCCTATTATGCAGTTCCAGTTGAATTATACGGCTGCATCCTGAAGGGTAGTTGCTCGCCTCTGGCTCCCTTCCCACTCAAACACCAATCCGAATTGAAAGGACCATTTGTACTTTATCCCTTTCTTGGCCAACTCCTTCACGACTGGGCCCATGCTTCTTCTTTTCGTCAGCATGCTAGCGGACCGTTCCTGAAACAAGGAGATTTCTTGTCCTTTATAGAGAACTGGTTCGCTCTGCCTAGCCGCTCTCAACACCGTCTCCTTTTGGCTATACTGAGCGAAAGCCGCCAACACATCTCGTGGCCTGGCGTTAGGTCCTCCCGGCGTCCGGGCCACCCTATGGACCCTATCCAGCTCAATCTCACCGGGGGATTCCTCTCCAAGGAGCCCAGCGAAGACCCCCTGGATCTCTTCCTTCAATTGTCTACCAGTGACGGTCTCCGGTAATTATTTGATCCCAATGTTAACCTTTTGTGATCTGTTCTCCAGATCCTCCACCATTGCCTCCATATTCCTTGTAGCAATGTCTAATCGGTCTATGGCCTCGCTGTTTGCCATTGTGTCCCTCTCGCACTCCTAGAGGCCTCTTTCCAGTAGATCCGTCCTTTCCCCCAGCTGGGCCGTTTCTTGCTGCAGTTCTCCTAGTGCCGCATTGAGGTCACTCTTCAGCAGTTGGAATTATTCTTGAAAAGTTTTAGCCAGGGACTCCCTCAAGTTCTGCAGCCCCCCCCACCCTAATGTCTTGCCTTGTCATCTGCGGCGGTTCCTCAATTCCTTCCTTGCCCCCTTTCTCTTTCGGTTGTCCACCCCCTCCTTTCCCAGAGTCCCTGCTCTCCATGGCGGGCCAAAGCGCAGTCAATGTTCCCTGGGGCTCGCCCGCAAGGTGACCAGCCTTCCCTGTCCTCCCCTTGGACCTGGAAGACATCTATGGTAGGCCCGCCCCGCGACTCAACTGTGTCGCTCACAGATGATTGGGACCGCTGCTGTCTCCTCAATTGCTTAGGGGCCTCTCCCTCCGCGTATGCCGTGTCCTCCTCAATGTGGGTGGCCGTTTCGGCCACCATGTCATGTTGCACAATCTCCTCCAGCGAGCTTCCACTCGCCCCCACCTTCCTGGCCCATGGGCCACTCCTTCCTTGTCACCGGATCCTGGCCGTTCCTGAGTCGGGGTGCCACTATGTACCTGTTTGCTGAGCTCAGCTCCCTTCAATCTCCCGCCCCCCTGCCTGTGTAGGCCCAAGTGTATGCTCCGCCACCTGCCTATGGAGTTCGGAGTTGATCCACTACAGCTGGTGCAATCCCAACTCTCCTGCGTTGAGAAGGGCTTAAACATCCTCTTCGCTGTTGTATGGTCTGCTGGTGCCCCTCCCTCGTTCGGGGGCCTCTGGCCTCTACTCTCTCCTGCTGTGTGGGGGTCTACCGCTCGGTGGGGCCCCACACTCTTGCCACCGCCACCTCTCCTCCTCAGCGGCTGCCGGAACCCTCACCTTCCCAGACGCTCCTCTGGGCACACCCCACACTCCTTCCTTCCCCTGGGGCCCGCACTCCACACTTGCTCCTCTATCCCTTTCGCTCCCCTTCCTTCTCACCACCACGCTCCTCACCTTTGCTCTGGTGTTGCGCTCATTATGGGGGGAGGCGCCAACACGCCATTATCCACTGCTCTCCTCCCTTATCGGTTTCCTGCTCCTCACCGGGGTCTGCCACCCCTCCGAGGCCTCCACAGGCATCCTCCGGCACTCCCCACCTCGTTGCAGGGCTCCCCCAGCGGCCCTCCCCTGGGCGCCACATTGCACGCTCTTCCTCGGGGGGAGGGGCCTCCTGCACCTCCAGTGCGCGTTCCTCCAAAAGGTGCTGCCGGGGTTCCTTTGCGCCGCCACAGGCTCCACCGCTGGGCTACCCCAGGAGTCCCGTCTCCCGGGTTAGCGCTCCACCCGGGGGGGTTTCCCGCTCCTCCTGTCCGTGTACCTCTGATAGCACTGCCGGGGCTCTGGCGCACCGCCACAGACTCCTCTGTTGGGATGCCCCAAGCGTCCTGCGTCCTGCCTCCTGGACCCGCTCCTCCAGTCCGCGTCTCACTAATGGCGCCACAGGGGTCCCGGTGTGCCGCGGGCTCCTCTGCTGGGCTCTCTAGTGCTTCCTGCCTCCAAAGATCCGAGCCTTGTTACTGGGGGCGCCCGAACCAGGCCACAGAGTCCCGGAGCTGCCTTTGGCACGTCTACTCAGTGCCGGCGGCCATCTTGGAATACAGGTTGGTTTTTTTACGTATTTTTATTGCGATCAACAAGAGCATTACATAACCATTGCCGTATCATTTGACCTTAGAACTTCTCCTGTGATCAACAAAAAGATTGACATTTTTGTAAATCAAAACAATAGTGAAAAAAGATAGAAGAAGCCCCAATAGAACCCCCCCTTCAATCCCCCTGTGAAATAACCTCCCAACCCTCCCCTCGTCCTTGCTGCTCAGATGTGTGGGGGTCCGTTCAGTGCAGTCAAAGCGCTTTGTCTGTCTTTCTGGCACGGTAAAAGAAGAGCAGTCCAACCTTTGTAGTGTAAGAGGCAGGTTGCCTCCAAATAGGTTGTGTGAGTTTCGATCCAGTGTGTGGTCCGGCAGGCCCCAGAGGGGCCTGGTCCTGTGATGTGGTGGCAGGATGGGTCTGCTTGTTTTGCTATGTAGTGGCTATTGGAGGCATCAGTGCAGATTTTGCCTCTCTGAAAAAGTCCAAGAAGGGGAGCCATTGCATGTCAATGTGCGTATGAGATTCCATGAGTAGTGCTGCAAGACTCTCCATTTCATAGATCGCTTTTGTTTTGTGCAGCCAATCTAATTTCATGGGGAGAGAATTGGCTTTCCATTTTATGGTTATGCATACGCGCTCTGCCAAGAGCAGGTTCCTGGGCATGTCAAGGAAGACTCTGTATTGCTCTTCAGTTTGCTCGATTCCGAACCGCACGAGGAGAGGTGAGAGCTCCCTATGTATGCCCTTGATCTGGTGTATCCACCCCAGGATTTCCTTCGAATATGTTTGCACATGCGGGCAACTCCACCACTGATGGCAATAGATCCATATTTGGGAGGGATCCCCTCCAGCAGTAGGGAGAGATGCCTGCATACATTTTAGCCAAGCGTTGGGGGGGTAAGATGCCAATGTGTTAGGATTCTGCAGTTGTGCAATTTATATTGTACTGCGATGGAGGATTTCCACACCGCTCTGTGTATTGCTTCCCACCCCTCGTGGTGGTCTTCCCATTTTAGCGCTTTGTCCCATTTTGTTTTTGTGCCTGGTGGGGGGAAGGTGGCCTCCGTCTAAAAGGGCTCTATATATTTCTGATATAAGGCCTCTTGTGCCTTCGTGGGTATCTAATATATGTTAGAAAACGGTGAGGGTGCGCTGCAACTGCCCCTTCCATTTCGTATCTGTCAGGACTCCTTTTTAGCTCTAGGTATGGGAGTGGTCTAATAGATAATCCTAGTTGTGCATTCTCTAACTTTTCTTTGTTTAGGAAAGGTCCCTCCTTCCACATTTGGCCCGCTCCAATCAAGCCTTGATCGTATTGTGGTTGGAAGAGTATAGAGTCAATGATCGCGTCTCTAATTGGGGAAGGGGGGGTGCAGATGCAAATGAGGGGGGGGCCAGGAGTGATTCCAGTCATGCTAGAGTTTTTTGCATTCCAAATGGACCACAGAGATTTCAAGATCGGGTGGTCTTGCACTCTGCGCGGGATGAAAGCAGGGCCCACAGCCATTCCACCCAACGTTACCAGGGTGAAGAGGCAATTTTCTAGATAAACCCACTGTTTCGTTTTTGATTCCAGAAGATGGTCTACGAGAATCTGCGACTGTGATGCTTTATGGTATTTGTGAAGGTCGGGGTACACTAGACCCCCTTTCTCTTTCGGGAGGATTAATGTGCTATAGGCAATCCAAGGCTTTTTCTTTTCCCAGAGGAAGGCTAGGAGGGCTTTTTTGGCTGTGTTAAGGAATTGGTCTGGGATCAGTATGGAAAGAGATTGAAAGAGGAAGAGAAGCCGCGGTAAGACATTCATTTTGATTGTGGTCAACCTTCTGGCCCATGAGAGCTTCAATTTCTCCCACCGTCCCAAGTCATGTTGGATGTTGGCCCAGAGCAGTTTGTGGTTGGCTTGATACAGCTCACTGAGTCATCTAGTGATTGTTATCCCAAGATACTGTATACGGTTTTGTGCGATTGAGACCCCAGTTCGCTGGATTGGCAGCCTGCTGCTGGGCTTTTTCTACAAGGGGGGAGGGCTACCGTTTTGCTACGATTTATACAAAACCCTGACTGATCTCCATATTCTGTTATTCTTTCCAGGAGTGCAGGAATGGATTGTTCTGGGTGGGTGACATAGGCAAGTACGTCATCTGCAAATAACGCCATTTTAAACTCTCGGGCCCCCTCTCACCAGTCCTTTAATCCTATCCTGGGCAAGAGGTTCCATGACTAAGATGAATACCAATGGTGATAGGGGGCACCCTTGTCTGGTTCGTCTGGATAGTGCGAACTGGGGCGGTGCTACTCCGTTAACTATGATCCTAGCTTGCGTGCTATTATAAAGGGCCTGCGCGCCCTGCACCCACATTGGACAGAGGCCTGCTTTTTGTCTAGTCTAGTCATGAAGCGCCATTTGACTCTGCCTTTTCGGCATCAACTGAGATGAAAGTGGGGTTAACATCAGGCTTGTCTAATGAGGCTATTAAGTCTAATGTTTTACGGACCTTTTCAGCCCCCTGTCTTTCCTTTATGTACCTGACCTGGTCCTTGTGAACCAAAAGAGGGACGACATTGCTCAATCTGCTGGCTAGGATGCTGGCATAAATCTTCGCATCAACATTTAACAACGAAATCGGCCTGTAGGAGCCGCACTCCAGCTTGTCTCTCCCCTCCTTTGGTATAACAATGATCCTGGCTTCCGTGACTGAAAGTGTAGCTATTGCTGTGGCCATGATGTCATTGTAGAGCAAGGTCAGGAAGGGTGTTAGGGCTCCTCTCAGCCTTTTAATAAAATGCCGGTGTGAATCCGTCTATGCCCAGTGCCGGACCAGCTTTAAGGTGTGAGATGGCCTGGTCAACCTCTTCTATTGTTATGGGGGAGTTCAGCTTCTCGAGATCTGGGGGTTGTACGCGAGGAATGTGATGCTGGCCAAGAAATCCGTAGTGGTTTCCAAGGGTGGATTACAATCAGAGGAGTATAGTTGTGGGTAATATTGGGTAAAACAGGCAGCGATGTCTGTCGGGTTGTACTCTTTCCGCTCTTTCTTTCCGGAATCTGGTCGCGAGTAAGGTGTGTGCCTTTTCACCCCTTTCGAAATATTTCTGCTCAACATACCTGAGGTGTGAGTTTTTCCCACCAGACTTCCTTCAATTCCTGTCTAAGATTTCTAATCTTTCCTGAGCTCAGGCGTGTTTTTTCCCTCTTGTCCTATGACCGTGTCCTTGTCTTTTATGTTCTATTTAATTTTGGTTTCTCTGAGGAATTTCAGTCTTTTGACAGAGTCTCCCTGTGTGATTAGTAGGCCTCTAATGGTGGCTTTTGCTGCTTCCCACACTGTGTTGAGGGAGATCGTTCCAGTGTCATTTCTTTTAAAGAAGTCTCGTACTTTCTCGTCCAGCGTTTACCTGAAAAGCTGATCTTTGAAAAGTGTGTCATTGCACGTCCACCACCTTTCAATTTGCCTGCCTGGGCCCAGGTCGAGTTCTATGGTGACCATAATATCATGGTCTGACCACCCTATCGCTTCTATTGTGGCGTTTCCGAGCTGGTATTCCAGGTTTCCCTCTAAGAAGAAGTGGTCTATGCACGTTTAGGTTTGTTGTTTGGGCAGGGGGTTGGGGGTTAGAAGGTGTATGCGTCACTGGTCGGGTGCTGGGTGCACAATCCATCGATCAGTGAGTGCTCTGAAATTATGTTTGGGAGGGCTTCTTCGAGTGTTGGGGGTGGGCATTTTGTCCATCAGATTTCCAGTCCAGATCTGGGTTCATGATGAGATTGAAGTCACCTCCACATATTAGGGAGCCTGTTATTTCCTCGTCTAGCCGGGAGAAGAGAGCATTACAAAAGGCCAGCTGTTGTTTATTCAGGGCATACACTGAGCATAAGGTTATCTCCTTGGACTTAATAAATCCCTGAATCATGAGAAATCTGCCCCCTGGGTCTTTGTATGTGTGTGATATATTTTGCTTGAGGGAGGAGCGATACATTATTCCAACCACTCCTCTCTTTTCTGGCCCTGGAGCCCACACGGCCCCACACAGGCTTCTACCTCTTAGGGTGAATTCTTTGTTTCACTTAATTTTGGTTTCCTGTACAAAGGGGATATCTAATTTGGACTACTGGAAGGCCCTGATCAGCATGGTCCTTTTCTGCGGCGAATTGAGGCCTTTGACATTCAGGGTCCCAATGCGAACAGTGTCATCCGCCATCTACGTTTTGTGTGATGTGCATAATCTGGGCCCCTGAGTTTCGTGTCGTTCTCAATTGTAGGAGGACACTTCGTCTTAGTCTAAACTGCTGCTTCTTGTTGGATGCTTTAAGTGACTGATTGTGCGCCATGATCTTCTGTATGCAGTAGTGATTGAATGGAGCGGACACTAGTGTTCACATCATTCCCCTGAACGTTCCCTTGACCTGAGCGGAACATTGTGAAACCCTCCCCTCTCCCTTTTGATGATAGAGAAACTGGAGTTGAAGAAGAAAAGAAAATTAAAGGTGTAACTGAGAAAAAAGGCGGCTTTCTCCCAACATTGAAGACGCCCTAGGTATGAGCATAGCACCACACAACGGGTGTACCCCGTGAATCTTTTGTTCAAAAATAACATAAGGTGAGCGGGTGTGTGCCATGGTAGATTCTTCAATCGCCAAGCCCGGCTAGCTGTACATTGTTTGGTCCTGGAAAGGAGGAAGAGGGGTAAGGCACCCCTCTCCAGCTGCAGGAATGCCGCGTCTCCCAATCCGCAAATTCGAGAGCCAATTTTCCAACTGTCTGGGGTGACTCAGACCTTTCCTCCTCTCCTGGGACCTCTGGTTGTGTAGAGTTTTACCGCTTCTAACCACATTTCAAGGGGTGTTTAATCTGGTGAATTGCCTCTTGCCTTTGAAGCGACCTCTTTGCGGCCAAGGGCCTGATGGCTTTCGGACTGTTTCTGATGAGGATGGCATCCCTTTGCCTTCCGGTTGCTCCTCTGAGACCCTCAAGCCCCTAAACATGTTAGTGGCTTCTTCACCCAAGATCACTCTGTAGCCTTCTTCCCCGTAAGTGAACTTGAGCGCAAAAGGGAAACGCCATCTGTACCTGGTGTTGCGCTCTCTAAGCCATGATGTTAGTTGTCTGCAGGCTCTTCTTCATGACAGTTTCTGAGCTGCGAGATCTTGATAAACGTTCACTCTAGAGCCCTCGAAGTCAATGAATTCTTTGTCTATGGCCTGTTTGACTATCTCCATTTTGTGTTTGAAGTGGTGGCATTTCGCCAGCACGGATCGTGGGCCGCCTGCTCAGTGCACCCTCTCGAATTCCAGTTCTGGGGTGAGAGGGTGGCTATCAAGGCCTTTATTCTTCTTTCTAAGGTGGCAGGAGTCTCGTTGGGGTTTTCTTTGAGGCCTTGGATTCTAAGGTTCGCTCTTCTCTCCCCGTTTTCCAAATCATTGATCTTTGCCTCCAAATCTTGGTTTCTCTGTTCTAGGTTCGGAAGACGGCCTTCAGTTTTGAATTCCGCTATGTCTGGGGATTGTTGGCAATTTTCTAATGCTTCGACCTAATCCTCTATTTTGTTCACCTTATCTTGCAGCGCTGCGACTGTAGTGGTCATGCTGGTTTTGAACGAGCAGATTTCCTCAAGTAGTAGACGGACGTCGGCTTTGGTTGAAGCCTCATGATCTCCCCCCAGAATATTAGGGGTTTCCTGCGATTGTGAGGCTGCCATTGCTGAGTGGGTTCTGCGAAATGCTTGCAGTCTCTGGGCTGTTGCTGGGGCTATCTCACTTTGCGTGTATCTCACGACTGCGAGCTCCCTTGAGAGTTTTCAGACTTTAAGGGCGTTACAAAGGTGATATTATCTTTTCGTCTGCTTCGCTGCGAGCTTCTTGGAGCAGACCACTTTCGCGACAATCTGCGCAACGTTTCCTACAAGGTGGCAGGGCAGACGCCTACGATTAGTTTGGTCGCGAAGAATTTTTTGCTGGGACAGGCGTTGATTGGGCCGGTCTCTCCTCTTGTCCGGTGGCCCGTTCGCATCTTCGTCTCTGGGTTCGACACCCTATTTGCTTCCGCAGGTGGAGGGCTGACCTGCTCTCCTGGTCTGCTGTTGTGTGGTCCTCTGTGTGGTTTTACATTTTTATTTGGCTCACATCTTGATTCAGTCTTGTCTTTTTTCTTATTGGGGTGGAGGCGGGGGGTGTCCAACTTTGTTGTTTATCTTTTGGTATATGCACACCGAGTCCCCGCTCCCCATGCTGCTTAAGGTGGCTTTACTTTCCCTTAAGGTGGAGCTCTGATGATTAGTGCTGCTGGTGGCAGGGGTCAAAGGGGATGCTGCTGTGCTCCCTAATATGTAGCCCCTGGGTGTCTCTTCGTGCAGCGTCTTTTTCGGGGGCTTCTCTTGCCCTTCAGTCTCTTTCCTGCAAGCAGCGTTTGTTTTCCAGCTTTCGTTTAGCTCTAGTCACTTTGGGCCCTTATCTGTTGATATGAGGCGTCTCAAGCTTCGGGTCTGCTCTTTATCTCGCTCTGTCTTGTAGTGGAGTGGGTGTGCTCCGATCGATGGCTGCAGAGGAGTCTTTGAACGGGCTTTTTACCGCTGCGTGGACTTGTGTGTGGATGGTCCCGGGGGGCACGACCGCACTGCCTTTCTGGTATCGTCCGCATTCAAGAAGCAACTGAGCTGGAGGAGGGGAAAGAGGGGGGCCAGCAACAAGATCCCCTCAGCCGCAGACGCGGGTGTTGAAGATCTGTGACGAGAGCCGCCGCCCAGCGCCACCGGCCTCCCCCCTCCTCACCTGTTGTGCGACGGTCGATTTCTTGATGGTCCCGGACCGACGGCTGTTCCGAGTTCTTGATCTGTGGCTTGTCCAAGTACGGCCAGCTCTGGTTCAGTGTTCCGTTCTGTCGGGGCAGCAGTGAGGCTGTGTGCTACCTGTGCTCTCGTTTAGAGCGGCCGCATTGTGGGCCTGCTCCTCCTTCCATCCGCGGCTGGGCCATGTGGATGCTCTGCTAATGGCTTTGCTTGAGCGAGCACGCCGCCGGGAGGCCTTTGCTGTGAACGCTGCGTTAACTAAGATGCAGACTCCAATTTTCTTTGGGAGTTGCCCGCCCTGCTGCAGGCCCTTTCCCCCGCACTCCAACATCTCTAGGGCTACTTGCGGCTGGGCAAGTGCTGGATCCCCACTGGCGTATAGAGGTTCACACGGAGCAACATGTTCAGGCAGCCATTTCGTCTACGCACCCTGGTGGTCTCCCTTCAAGCAGCTTTTAACGAGCCATTAGCGACCATGAGAGAGTTCTTTTTAGTGTCATCAGATAATGACCTATCAAAATACAAACTTTGGATCCCTGCCAAGGTATTTTAAGTATGAAGATCAATGAAAGAAGAGGGCCAGGTGTCGTGCCTTCAGAGCTCTAAAATCTCACCAGATCCATTTCAATCTATTCAATGCATTTGCTTGGTTGGGTAAGCGTTCATGCATCTGGCATTGTGATTTTGGTATACCAATCTTCAAAAGAGGGGATAAGCCCTTCCATTGTTCATCTTGAATTGAATTGATTATTTGTATAGCGTTTCAAGGCGCTTCAAGGAGGGAAGTAACATGGGAGAATACAATTACATTCATACAAGTCCTTGAAACAATTCAGAATGGGATAAAAAAAAAACAATCATGATCAGCCTCACACCAAAGATGGACAAGGGGGGACAGGGTGTCAGGGTGAGGGAGGTGGAGAGTGCAGATGGCTGCAAAGACAGGTGGCTACGAATGACTATGCCTGGCAGCAATTGGGGCAGTGCCGGACTTTAGCAAGACGGGGGGAGGCGTATTAGGGGGAGGGACAGACCGCTACGATTACTATGCCCAACGACAATTGGGGTAGTGTCTGAGATAAATAGGAGGGGCTGAGGGGAGGGCATAAGGGGAGGAGGGAGAGGGTAAGGGAGGAGGTTGGAAGAGGGCAAATAGAAGTCAGGAGGGCATGTGGTGTGTGGGGGGCCACACGGACAGACAGGTGCAAGGGGGAGAGTGGGAGGGCACACGGACAGACGCAGGTGCAACTGCATGTGGCATACCGTGGTGGACAGGGGTAGACAGGACCTCTTTGTGGGCCTTGGGTGTTAGGACCGGCTCCCGCCTCCCGGTCACTGAGATTGGCCTTTACAGGTCAAAGCAGCCAATGGGAGAAGGGAGGGAGAGCTGGCCAAGGCAGGAAACCTTTGTGCAAGATGGAGCAGCCATACAAAGAGGATACCATAGCACACAGTTCAAGATAAAAGCGAAAATCCACAAAAAGGCAGGGGAACACAAAGTGCAGTCCTCGTGCTGCAGGCACCATTGTAGTAATTTTTCATGGGAAAAATGAGGCAGTCCGCGCATCGAGCGCAATAAGCACAATGTTAGTTTTGGGCTTACCCAAAGCGCAACGCTGCATTCCGTTGATGTTGTGCTGGCAGTAGGAGCAGGGACGGCAGGCTCTGACCAGGGCAAGACAATTCCCTATTGGATGGGTCGTCAAAAACTTTTCGGATCAATTTATTAAAACATCTAACTGATTGGCTCACACAGAAAAACATTTTGGTTGAAACTTATTTGGGATTTAGGGAATTATGAACCAGAGCCTAAACCTTTCTATACTAACCTCTGAATACATCCTCTAAAAGAATGAAAATGTTTATTTTCCATTAATGGACCTCTGCACTGCCTTTGGCTTTTGACCACTATCTAGTGGTCTGTTGTCACCCGTTTTAAATGATCTGGCGGAGTCCTCACAAAAGCCCTAAAGTTTCCTCCCAGGTGACCAGTGAAAAGCAGATGCTTCCTGATCCACCCCAGGGGCAATGTCAACCGGGAGGATCACCTGGGAGAAGGGCCCCAGGGAAATGAGAGGACTTTGTGGGATGCAACGTGGTATGTAATATGTAATGACTTGATGTCAGAGAGAGCTTTTATTGTATCAAACCAGATGTCGGAATATAAATGAAAATATCCATAAGCAGTTATATTCAGAGTCAGATAAAGCCTCTTAAAATTACTGACATTCACAAACATGAAAGACCCGATAAGCCCAAAAAGTAAGAAAGAAAAGTATTTTAATGTTACCACTTTAAATCCTAAGAAACCATACTCTTCTGTAAAGTAAAATAATTGTTGGAATCCTTATTGTACTTTAGGGAATATAAAATGAATAGTGAATGGTGATGATAATTTCACTAAGAAAACTGAATGTGACATTATGGACTATATGGCCCATTAATCCCAAAGTACTAGGACGAAGAAGATGACTGCAAAGGCACAGGACTACAGGTTGCAGTCAATTAGGAAAAATGACCCACACCTAAGGATGACTGGGAGGCATAAAAAGCACCCTCATGTGCAGGCCAAGAGAGAGAGCACTAGTAGAAGGTTGAATAGCTTTTCCAACTCCACGCGGCAGCAAAGGCAGACGTGAGCAGACACGCCAGGACCACAGCAGTGTGTAATTGGAATGCCAGTCCTCTAGTTCGCAGCTGCAGAGATCACTAAGCGGAAGCTGCACTTTTTTGCAGCTTTTCCCACTGTCATACGAGCATTGGTGGCCAACGAGCTCCGAGTAGCTGAAGAGGTCCCCACAGGGAAATAAAAGCATCCTACCTGGAGGCAGGGAGATGAGCAGATGTGCACACCAGACCCGGTGAGTTCACTGTTACATTGTGACCCCGGAGCGCCCTGTAACCACCCACCAGCCTAATCCGGGGATCTTAGTCTCAGAATTGAGATAGACAAAGTAGCGTTGCAGAGGATGAAGTCTTTTGAATACCGAACAAATGCAAAGCAGATATATTTTGCTGTTGTAAACCAAGCTGATAAAGCAGCGTAGAGGGCAGAATAAAAACTTAATTATCATACCAAAGGGGTGCGATTTTGACATTGTGGGGTCTAATAAAAACCAAAAACAAGAAGGGAAAATATCCATAGAAGCAAAGACAAACCACCATTGCCCAAGCCAAAAGAAAAACATCCCTAGAAAATTACAAAAACCCCAGAATTTCCTAAGCCAGAAAAAGGCAGTTGAGAATGTTAGCAATAGTAAAAACTGTTGCCCATATGAAAAGGAGGTTCTAAAACAAAATGGTTTAAACCTACATTGCCAAAGCCAAAGAATTGTGACTGTGAAACAGAATTCTTATCAGCAGTTGGTTGATGTAAAAGGGAAGAAACAAGAGTGGCATGCCGGCTGCCTTGCTGAAAAAATACACTCAGAGGGAAATGAGCATAACCTGCAGAGAGTGTGGCGAACACAGGTGTGACACATAGATCTAGTGTGATTCATATTTCCCTTGAAGAGTTTTTAATACCTGATGTTGAGCAAAAGACATTGCTCGCATGTTTAAACTTAAACTTTATCAAAGAAGTACTTAGAAGTAGTAGTTTATTCTGGCCTGGCAAGGGAGAACACAATGTCAGAGAATGTTGAAGTAGTTTGATCTGTTCTGACAGGAGAGCACACCAGAGCAGATAACTGTCTTAGTAAGCCTAGCATGGGAGTATACCAGGTGGAAGCCATTGAGGTACTGTGATATGGTTAAAAGTCTTGAAGCAGAAGTTGAAGGACCACCAATGTGTTTTTGTGGATTAAAACAGAATCATCATGACAATTTATTATAGCTGAAACAAGAATTATGTGAATTACTGCAGAAGTATTTAAAATTGTCAGACAAGTGGTTTTGTGAACTGGTGCAGTGTGAATTATTAGTTCAAAGCAAGTTGGAATTTATGGTTGAATCACTCCTTTGCCACTGGAACTTTCCCCTCCCCCTCAAGCACTCCCGGGTGCACCCCCTTCTAAAGAAGCCCTCGGCCAAGCCTTCCTCTCCGGCTAATATCGCCCGATCTCCATCACTCCTTTCCTGGGAAAACAGTTGGAAAAGCTGGCCATCTCCCAGCTTAATATTCATAGTGAATCTGTTGGTTTCCACTATGACCACCAGTCTGGTTTAAGAGCTGCCTGAAGCACGGAAACTGCTCTCCTGAACACCCGTGAATACTTGCACTCCAATCTTACTCTAATCTCCATTCTATCCTTGGTTTATCCTCTGCTTTTGACATGGTCAACCATGCCATCCTGCTCAATCGCCCCCGCGACGACCTTGGTATTACTGATCAGGCGCGGGCCTAGTTGACCACCTTTCTCACCGACTGACCCGCTCAGGTCCCAGTGGGGTCTTTCTTCTCTAGCTCTCTCTACACTTGTGGTGTTCTCCAGGGGTCTAACCTCTCTCCCTGGCTCTTTAACCACCACCGACATCTCTTGCCCTCTGCATCGCTTCTTTCTTCTCCAATGTTCAATGTTATGCGGATGACACTCAGCTCTCTTATAGGCTCCCATCAGCCATCTCCGCTTCTTCTCTCATACCAGACTGTCTGGCTGCAATTCAGAAATGGTGTGCCACCAATGATCTCTGCCTTAATGCCAGTAAGTCCGAGATCATCCTCATTGGGGCAACCGCTACCTCCTTTTCTCTCTCTCTTTGGCTGCCCACTCTGGGCCCTCTTCCTGCTCCTTCCTGTGAGGCTAAGAACCTTGGTGTCATCTTCAACTCCACCCTCTCCTTCTCTCCTCACATCTCAGATGTCTCTAAGAGGTCAAACTATCAGCTGCACCTCCTCAGAGGTATTCTTCCTTTTCTCACTTCCCCCAGAAACTCACTGTCTCCAGAGCCCTGGCCCTCTCTAGGCTGTACTATTGTAACAGCCTCTTTCTAAATATTCCTGCCTCTACAACATATTAAAAACAGGACTGCAAGACTTGTCCTTGGCCTCAAGCTCAGGGATCATCTCTCCAGCTCTGAAATCTCTTCCCTGGCTCCCTGTGGCTGAAAGGATCAAGTTCAAGACCTCTGCATCATCCACAAGGCTTTCTGGGGCCTGGGACCGCTCCAACTCCAGATTTCTCTTACAAAACATCTTTCTTCAAGCTCTCTGCTCATCCACCTCCAACTCTGAGGGTCAGACACTTCTCCAGGCAGAGATTTGGGGGCAGATCCATGTCCTCGGCTTTCTCTGGACAGGCTCCCTGCCTCTCACAAACTTGAGCAGAACCACCTCTGCTTCTGGAAGCAACTGAAAACCTTAATTTCTGCTTCTGCTTTCTCTTTTCCTCTCCCCTGCTGATGCACCTGACTACTCTGCGGACTGGTCACCTGGTCACGCTCCTAACCCAGGCCCAGGCACCATGTCCAGTTGCCCCGCAGTGCCTCCGGGCTCCCCAGCACTTAAGGGTCTGTATCTGAAACCCTACAGTCCCTTCTCGCTGCCCTTATGAGCCACCCACTGGCTGTACTTTTGAGTTAACTGCACTTCCCCCTTCCCCTTGGCACTTCTCCCCTTTCCTCTTCCCCTCACTGAATGACACAAGGTCTAGTAAGATCGTTATTTTGTCCTCCCTTTGTGTCCCACCCCCTTCCTTGTCTTGTCACGCCTAGAAACACTTGTGTACAGGTGCGTTATATATGCCTCATCATATCATTGTTAGGGAGAATTCTCATAAATTGTTGATTTTCCTTACCTACAGATTCCATCAGCAGCTTTGCGAGCCTTTTTTCCCCCACTCTTACATATGTTTTGCTATGTGTATTTCTACTCTGTGTGATCTTGGGCACTGGAGCCTCACCTACTCCGGGGCACCACATTTTTCATGTGTGTTACACAGCACCTTCAGTGCAGAGGCACAGTCATTTAGACTTTCAACCGACTCTACCCTTTTCTGGGGGACTGTAGTCAGCCCCAGAAAAGGGTAAAGTTGCCATTAACTTTACCTTAGTCACTTTAAACCACAGACCCAGTACACCCCATCTTTCATGGAGTATTGGAAACGGTTAATTCTTATCCCTTTTTGCCTGTGCCTCTTGGGGCACTGTTTCGCTCAAGATTTGGCTGGTGGCAGTGGTATCTACCCTAACTTTCCTACCGCGATTATTTTATATAAACGTGGTAATGTTTTAGGCTATTTTATTAGCCTCAAACATAAACCCACTTGACCAAATACATTTTATTTTGGCTCCGGCCGGGTTTATTCGCCATTTCTTTTTGTTAAAGTCTTTCTCGTGTTTCACTCTGCGCGTCAAACCAGGTTTGGTCCCTTTGTTCATCGCCTTTTTCACGGGCTTCCACACACAAGCCCTCCTTTAGGCGCCCGAGAGTCTGGGTAGGCAGGATGTGAGGGAGGGGTTTTCGGACCCCTGCCATGGGTTCCCTTGGTAACCCAAGTCGCACTCTTGTCCGATTGGCTAAGGAGAGTGGCCTTGCCAGGCTAGCCACCCTGCTGTGCGATTGACAGCCAGGCTGTATGAATGGGGGAAAGCTTCATAAAAAGCAGGTCTCTGGGACTGGAAGAGCAGAGTCGCCACTGGAACGAAAGAACCAAAGAGGAACTGGAAGAAGAGGACCCCTACAACAACTGAACCGCCCGGTGAAGCCCTGCTGCAGGTCTGAATCACCAGAATCCGATGACAGAGAAGCCAGGACCCCTCCTCTGGTCGAATTCGCTGTACAGAGCTACAGTGGGCCGGATAGCCAGGAAGGTCTGACCCTGCTTGGGTTTCAAGGAGTGCACCTTTTATTTGTTGTTTGGCGCTGCTGCTGGTTTCTTCCCTAGGTAGTGCGGGATCCTCCAGTCTTCCTACTTCTGATCAGTCCGACAGTCGCTTCAGGAACCGTGAGCCTGCAGGAACTACCAGGAACGTCTGCCTCAGCTACAGCCCGCTGCCCGTTTTAAGGTACTGTGCAATCCGGTTGTGCGTTTCGTTCAGCCGCGGTGAAAGTGTTTGAAATCTTTCTCCAATCCGAGGGCTTGTCCTTCTCTTCTCTTTGAACTAACTTTTCTACCAACCAACCTTGTCTGGAAACCGTGCCACGAACTTCACCACGAACTACCCTGAACTATATTATCTTGAGCAAAAGACTTTTAAACCACTGACTTTGGCCGCAAGCCTTTTCTATCTGATTTTATCATTGTAGTTTCTCTTGTTCGCTTGCCCTAAGTACTTACCTGTTGGTGAGGATCAATTTCTGTTAACTTTTGTCTTTCCCTCCCTTTTTAAATTGCTGGAGTGCCATTTTGCTCCCACTTCATTTTGTGAGCTTAAATTGTCTGGAATTTAAGGGAAGTGGTGTGGTGTATTAAGAAGAACAAGTTACTTACCAACTGTAACATTCTTTTAATCAGATGTTCCTCCCACGTATTCCTCACTTTAGATATATATCTTTACCTACAGTTTCGCCTCGGAAAATGTTTCCTCTCTCCAGCAGAGGGCGCTCCACTCAAGGCGACGACGTTGATGTCCCTCGGCGGCCTCCGTCGAGAACTGACGTCATCAGTTGTATAAAGGCCTCGAGCGTGCCCGTTGGCTTCATTTCTGTTTTTTCGTGTATCAGAGCCATGACTGTGGTTAAAGGCGTGCCTCTTTTGAGCCCAGCCTCAAAAGAAATCAGAGTGTAAACCACGTAAACTGTACTGTGGAGTAGGCTGGGAGGGTCGATGAGGAATACGTGGGAGGAACATCCAATCGAAAGAACGTTGCAGTTGGTAAGTAACTTGTTCTTCGAATGGATTGGGTCCTCCCAAGTATTCCTCATCTTAGATAGACTCTCAAAGCAGTTTTCTATTGGAGGCGGGAGTACAGATATCTTTTTAGTCATGTACTGAATGTAGCACAGATTTGGCAAATAGACCTCCTGGAGAGGTAGTTGAGTGCAAAGCATAATGTTTTATGAAAGTATGCATGGATGACCATGTGGCTGCTGCACAAATATCTTGTACAGGAAAACCCCTTTTAAGTGCTGTTGAAGTTGCCATGTCCCTAGTTGAATGAGCTCTTAAACCATTAGGGGGATCTTTTCCAGCTAGCCTATAACACTCTGTTATGGCTAAGATTATCCATCTTGATAATGTTTGTTTAGTTACAGGTAGTTCTAATTTACGACCAGTGTATCCCACAAACAGTTGGTCACACTGACGTATTTTTGAAAATCTTGAGATATAAAAGCCAAGAGCCCTTCTAGGATCTAGCCTATGTAGTCTTTCCTCTTCCTTATCTGTGTGAGGAGGGTAGAAAGTAGGTAGAATTATTTTCTGTGACAGGTGAAAGTCAAACTATTTTTGGCAAAAAAGAAGGCTCGACTCTAAAGACAACTTTCTAAAGGATGGTGTGAGGAGGACCTAAAACTTGAAGTGCCTTCAACTCACTTACTCTGCGGGCTGATGTCAATGCAATTAGAAGTATAGTTTTCAGAGTAAGAAGCCTTAATGGGCAAGAATGTAAAGGCTCAAAGGGTGCACATGTCAGAAATTTCAGTACCAAATTTAAATACCACACAGGAACTTGAAAAGGTATTGGTGGAAAAACATTGTTTAAACCTTTTAGATATTGTATTAAAATGCATCTTAAAATAAGATTTTTCTTCTGACGAGCACTTGAAGATAGACAGCGCTGCTATGTATCCTTTTATCGTACTAACCTGGAGCCCCAGATTAGCCAAATGTAACAGAAAAGATAATACTATTGGAATATCACATTGAAAAGGGTCCACATTCTTATCTCCGCACCAGTTACTGAATTTGTTCCAACGACACTGATACAAAGATTTTGTTGCTGGCCTTCTGGCCGAAAGCAAGATCTCCATATCATCCGGAAGGTTCCAATCCTTGTATCTCAACCTCACAGAAGCCCTGCGTGAAGGTCGAGTATGTTGACCTCTGGATGGAGAACATGACCTCCCTCTTACGAGAGAAGATCCTCTCTTTTCGGAAGACGTATCGGAGGGCAGATGGACATGTCGTGAGGGTCCGGGTACCACGTTCTCCTGGCCCAATCCAGGGCAATTAGGATCATGGTTTTCCCGAACTTCCTCAACCTCCTGATTACTTGAGGGATCACAGGGACTGGAGGAAACACGTATAGCAATGGAAACGCCCAGTCCACTACGAATGTGTCTCCTAGAGCTCCTCTCGGGGGAAATTTGCTTGAACAATACAGTTCGCATTTCCTGTTGACACTGGTTGCGAACAGATCCACTTGAGGGGTTCCCCAAAGGGTGAAGATCTCCAGAAGGAATTCCTGAGCTAACTCCCACTCGTGGGAGACTGTGCTCTGCCTGCTCAGAGCGTCGGCCACTATGTTTTGCTCTCCTGCTAGGTGAATGGCAGATAGAGAGATCCCTTTGTGTAATGCCCAGAACCAAAGCTGCATTGCCTGCCTGCACAGTGGTAGTGACCCTACACCTCTTGTTGAGGTAGTACATGGCCACTGTGTTGTCCGTCATTATCAGGACATTCTTTCCCCGTACAGCTGGCAGGAAGGCCTTCAGTGCTAGTCTGATTGCCCTCAGCTCCAATAGGTTGATATGTAGTTTGGACTCCGATGGAGACTAATGACTGCTCATCGTCAACTCGTTGGTGGGAGGCCCCCCATCCCGTAAGGGAGGAGTCAGTCTCTACGGTTATCTCTGGCTATGGTTGCCAAAAAGATTCCCCTCTGAAGATGTGCTGTCTGCAAGTCCACCATTGTAGATCCTGTGCCACCCTGGTTGGAACTTGTAAAAGATATGACATTTCCCCAGAGAATTGGGACCATTGAGTCCTGAGAGCCCATTGAAGAGATCTCATTCTCAATCTGGCCTCTGGCACCGGAAAAATGCAGGATGCCATGAGACCGAGCAACCTGAGAAAGTCAAAGGCCGGTAGATACTGGGCACTCTGGAATTTTGTTACCATCAGCAGAATGCGGTGAGCTCTCTCTTCGGGAGGCGAGGCTTTGCCCGAACAAGTATCCAAGACTGCTCCTATAAACTGGAGCTTCTGTGATGGTATCATGTTTGACTTTTTTAAATTCAGAGAAAACCATAGTTTGTGAAGGAAGTGGCAAGTCTTGGATAGATGGTCCTGGGCTTGTTCTGGGGAACGTGCCCTGATCATCCAGTCGTCTAAATAGGGGTAGACATGAATCCCCCCTCTTCTCAGACTCGCTGCCACTACCGCCATCAACTTGGTGAAAACTCTTGGGGCGGAGGTTAACCTGAATGGCAGAACTCAAAACTGATGGTGAGAATTGCCAAACACGAACGTCAGGTACTTTCTGTGCTTGAGATGGATTGGCACATGAAAGTAAGCATCCTGAAGGTCCAATGATACCAACCAGTCTTGAATTTGGAGAGCCTGAAGGATCTGAGAAAGAGTGACCATCTTGCTCTTGTCCTTCCTGAGGAACTTGTTCAAGTTTCTCAAGTCCAAGATGGGTCTCAGTCCTCCGTCATTCTTTGGAATGAGGAAATATGGGGAATACCAACCCTTGCTCCTCTCCGCTACAGGTACATGTTCTATTGCACCTTTCTGTAGCAGGGTTAAAACTTCCTGCAACAGGAGCGGGTCTGGATTTTTGGTAGAGTTGTATTCCAGTGGGTGATTCTGTTTCTTTAGAAAGGGAAGGCAGTAACCTTGGGATACTGTTTCCAGCGGCCAAGCATCTGAAGTAATGCCGTGCCATTCTTTCAGATGCTGTGAGATCGTGCCTCCCACTGAGGTCTTGCGAGTCAAAACCTCAGAGTGGTTTTGCGGTAGCTCCAGCAGCGGCTGAAGGGACAGATGCCGCTGCTGGCGCAGATCTAGCACCTCTTCCTCGCCCCTGAGGAAATTTCCTTTGTCCTCTTTGACTGGCCTGTCCCCTTCCTCTCCCAAATGAGGAGTATAAACGAAAGGGACAACCCCTCCAGGAAGATGAGCCGGTGTAGGGGCATTGCTGCAGTTGTTTTATTGCGGCACTGGGTGACTTTGCTGCTGCCTTGGAGGTCTGCAGCTTCTCCAAACTTTCATCTGCCTTGCTGCCAAACAACCTTGAGCCGTCAAATGGCATATTAAGAAGTCTAGATTGAACATCTGGTGCAAAACCTGACTTCCTTAGCCACGCAAATCTGTGTAGCACTGCGCTAGACGCCATGGACCTGCAGATACTGTCAGCTGTGTCCAAACCTGCTTGAAGACATTCCCCCGAAGCCTCCTTGCCATCCTTTATTATGGACAGGAAACCATCACGTTCCTCTCCTTCCGGGATGTGTTGAGCTGCCGCTGACACGCAGTCCCACAGAGTATAAGTGAATCTCGCCAGAGTGCAAGATACATTCATGGATTTTAGAGCCATGCTCCCCGATGTAAAAACCTTTTTCGACCATGCATCGATCTTGTTGTCATCTCTATCAGGGGGAATTGTAGGGTATGCAGCATTTATTGTTGATGTGGCTGTCTGAACTACCAGGCTCTCAGGAGATGGATGCTTACTCAAGTACTCTGGATCAGTTACAAGGTCTGTATTTTGCCACATTTTTTTGTTAACTGCTGGAATGAATTCAGTTTTATCCCAAGCAGCATTTACTCTCCTTTGCAAGGCAATATGAAAGGGAAGTATGGGGTCTAGTTGAGGACCTCCTGACAAAATATCTGTCATATCATCATCCTGGTATACAGGGGAGTTCCTACCCCATCCCATAAATTCTGTTACTTTGTTCATAAGTTTTCTATAACCCAAATCAGCATGTTCTGCTGGATCTGTTCTTTCAAACTCGTATTCAGGGGAAGTATCTAGTCCACTTGCAGATTATAAACATTCATACAGGTCTTGCATTTTTGAGTGAGGATCAATTAATTCCTCAGGGACTTCCCTTGTACCATATTTTACCCCTGCTGATGAAACTTCAGGTTCATCCTCTTCTTCATCCTCCTCATTTCCTGGAGACATTTCTCCATATATAGAAGACATAGTTTGGAAAAAATCATGCCTGCTTTCTGGGTGAAATATTTTCTTAGGAATAGGTTTCACCCCTGTAATTGGTGTTGATGTCGACAGAAATGTTGATGGTGTCGGAGTCGTGGCCGTTACCTTCGATGTTGTCGAGGCATTCGATGTTTTCGAAGGTGCTACAAATGTTGTCGAAGGCATCTTCGAGACAATCGACGCCGTCGAAGGAGTCTTCAAGGTAGTCGATAGTGTACTCGACGTAACTTTTTTCGGCTGGGTCGCTGACCCCTTATACTAGACAGCCTTCGAAGGAGGCTTCAAAGATGTTTTCGTCGAGGTTCTTCATGACGTATCAACGTCTAAAGTCTTTTTCTTAAGGTATGCCTCCTGTTTATGCACTGGAAGGCTTTTCTTTTTAGGTGTTGGGAAGAATCCCTAGAAGACACCCTCGACAATTTCTTGTCGGATTTCCTAGTTTTAGACCTTGCCCTGTCACTTATTTTGTGCGTAGAGACACGATCTTCAACAGACATTTTTGAGGGGGTCTGGGCCGCATTCTCAAAAATGTTCATCATCGATGCTCTAAATGCTTCCCACTTTTTAGGGGAGTCATGCTTTGTTGGACATGTAATAACTTCCTCCGATGTAGTCGAGGAAGAGGAAGAGCGAGATCAGTGTCGTCTTTTCTTTGCTTTTTTAGACGAAGAAGAAGAGGACTTCATTGATCTACTCCTCGATTTGTATTTTTTATGGCGTTTCACCGAAGACTCAGCTGAGTCTTTCTTCCCTCTCTAAGAAAACTTTGAGGATTCCTCCCCCACCGCCAGTTTACCTCGTCTTTCTTTCAAGGCCTTATGGGTCATTGACTAACAAGAACCGCAGTCGTCGATTCGATGGTCAGAACCGAGGCACCAGAGGCAGTTACGATGAGGGTCGGTCAGCAACATTTTTCTTCCACACCTTCGGCATTTCTTAAAACCCGTTTTCGGAGTGGACGGGTTCGAAGACGACGACATAATTCGCTATAACTGAAGCGCCGTTTTAGCTCATTCCGAAGCGAAGCTAACAGAAAAACAGAACTGAAGCCAACGGGCGCGCTCAAGGCCTTTATACAACTGATGACGCCAGTGCTCGACGGAGGCCGCCGAGGGACATAGACGACGTCGCCTCGAGTGGAGCGCCCCCTGCTGGAGAGAGGAAACATTTTCCGAGGCGAAACTGAAGGTAAGGATATATATCCAAGATGAGGAGTACGTGAGAGGACACAATCCATTCGAAAGTGATTTTTAGACTCCTTATAATAGTGTCATGTTATACAACTGAAGAGTGAAATAAATGTATATTCTTTTACTTGAAAGCCTTGAGTCACTGTTTGCCTGAATCATAGTAATTGCTGTCCTTTGTTTAACTATTTGATACTGCTCACTTACTCTTGAGAGAAGTCTGGCTGCTCTGCTACTGCTACCGCTACCGCTTTAACTGTGGTACAGGCTTGTACCAAAGGTGAAATCGTACTGTCACTTGTAGTCTTAATTGTGTGTGGTGTTCCCAAAGGGTACTGCATATAATTCTGCCAAACAATCATCAAATTGGAACTATTTGTTATCAAGTTGAAACTAAAAGAGAACTTTGTTACGATACAGGATTTACTTAACCTTTTCCAACTGTTCAACAAAATCCTACTCGAGTCTGACGAAGGAGAATTAACCCAGATTAGGAGAAGTAGTTATGATGTGAATTTAAATGTTATGTTTGTTGCCTTGGAACTGCCATATATTGGCTTGTGAAGTTGTGTATGTTTACGTGTGAGGGACAGAATTATTTTATTAGAGCGTTTCCTTTAGTTTATTTTAGGCAGGAAAATCCTCGTCAGAGTAGGGATAGTAAGGCGCTTATCCAACCTTTTGAATTAATAAAATGGCATCTTTTGACAAAGTTGTCCTCACATTTCTGACCCCTCACAGTGGTCAGATATGGTTCTGGTTTGATATGCACACAACTGTTTTAGGGGTTTGCTTCAGGGGTTTTAGCATCCATTTAATTTAACATCTATACTAATGCTTTACAAAAAGCTTTAGTCCAAGCCACCCTTGACATTGCTCGTCTAGGAGACTTCATATGCAGATGACGTGTTCCTTATGGCACATACCCAAAGATCCCTTCAAAAGCAAATTGAATATTACTATTTAGTTATGGCCAATAGGCATAGGACAGTCAATGCGAAGAAATCTGCCGTAACAGTGATGGCTTAAAATAGGATAAAGGTTTTGTTCTGTAAATGGTACTAGCCTTGGTATGGTTGATTCCTTGCATTATTTGCGGGTGAGATTTATCTGCGATAGTAGAGGCATATAGCTCTGAAATAAACAGGCCATTTGTTTCCAACAAGTGATTAGTGCCATTTGGTATTTTCCATTTTTCAAAACCATCTGCAACTACAACATGTTGAGATGGTACTGCATATTTAGAATATCAAATCACTCTCTTTAGCCACCTTTGGCCGATGCTATGTGGATATGAGTTGACAGTCCTATCTACAAATCTTTGAAAACAAGTTTTGCCGAAAACTGCTAAACTGCACTCAGGGCCCGATTCAGAATGTGGAGCAGTGAACGTGCCATATAGCACGATTCACTGTGCCAAATGAGGACGCCCAGGCTCCAGCAGTAGTCTCAAGTGGGCCTGGGAGTTCTCGTAGTGCACGACAGTGCACATTCAGGATTGCGCCTGTTTTAGTTATAACGGGCACAATCCTGAAATCTCAGCAGCATTTTTGTAAAATAACTACATGTTATTTTACACAAATGCTGCAGAGAACACAGGTGAATATGAACACTTTCCCATACATCTGTGTAAATGAAAGTGTTAATTTACACCAAAGTAAGCAGCTTCAACGTTGGACTACAACGTTGAAGCTGCTTGCTTTGGTGTAAATGAAAGTGTTCATATACACCCGTGTGTTGTATATGAACACTTTCATATACACCAAATAAGGCTTCTTGTTGCACTCCTCCAGTATAAAAGCACCAAAATGCTACAGTATATGTGCACAATTTTAGCGCACATAAAACTGGAGGAATGTGACAAGAATGCCCTTCTAAAAAGCCAGGTGAGGAATGTGGCGGTTGGTTTCCAACCCATCCTAGCAACCGCCACATGTATTCAGAAAGTGCTACATTCCTACCGACTTCGGAAGAATGTGCCACCTTCAGAATAGGTCTTAAGTTAACCCCTTTAACAACCTTTTCGGGACTTAAGACCAGGTTGAGAATCGGGCCCTCAGTGTCCCCGTCTTTCCAGTCCAAAGTAAACAGAATATTGGCTATTTCAATACGCTGGCCACTGATTTTTGCATTGGATACAGACTCAGACTCTTCCTTCCTATTAGTTACCCAGGGTTATTATACAGAATCTTCTTATGTGCAGTGGAGGGATTAAGGACCTCTGACTCCATATAGACCCTGCTTCAGGTCCTAAAACCGGGCCAAGGAGTGCTCATTCCTTACCCAGGTCAGGGACAGCCGCCATCTGAATCACAAGCCCCGAGGCTGGAAAGGGAGCGGCACTGCATCTGTAAAATAAAACTGCTGTTAATAAGGAGATTGGCTTCTTCCCTTATTAACTGGTCATGGACAACAAGAAGTATTGTATAGGGATACTAATCCCTATACAATAGGGATACCCTCCCCTACCTCCTGGTACTACCCACAGGAGCGTGAGGCCCACCTCTATAGGCTGCCGCAGGAAGACTACCACGTTCTACCACTACCTCATGCTCGGGTACCTCCCCTCTACTCATATTATATGGGATACATTACTCATCGTAATTGTATTTCTGATGCTTGCATCTGCTTAGATTCACATGCTGTGCATAGGCCGACATCTAGTGGAAGCTGCAGAGTATTACAGTTTGTTTTTCGAAACTCAAAAAGGACGTTGAATAGGGTGTGCCAGTAATACTATCCCTAGTGTGACGCCCCCTTTAGCCACAATACCTCACGCGTGTCGGTCCCTCAGATTGTATTTTTTTTTCCTGACATGAGGTAGCAGGAGGAGTAGCGCGAGTACATTGTATCCAAGCAGATAGATAAGACTACAAGCATCCATGCGCCTCCTCTCCGAAGGGAGGAAGGGCGGGCGCATGTGAATATAAGCAGATACAAGCATCAGAAATACGATTACGGTGAGTAATGTATCCCTTCTGATGTTTGTGAAATCTGCTTAGATCACATGCTGTGCATAGATTAGCGAGCAGTGTTAGAAGGAGGTGGGATTTGAGCAGGGTCACGAGCGAACAAATGTCTTAGAACCGCTTGTCCCACTTGTGTATCTGTCTTGGAATGGGTGTCAATGCAGTAGTGCTGAGTAAAGGTGTGAATAGAGCTCCATGTAGCTGCTTTGCAAATACTGTCTAAGGGGACATTTGCAATGAAAGCCAGAGTGGCTCCAGTACCTCTTGTAGAGTGGGCCCTTGGCGTGAAAGGCAGCGTTTTGTCTGAAAGAGAATAACACAGTTGGATACATCTGACCATCCACCTAGAGATGGCATTTTTTGAGACGCAATCTTCTTCTCTGCCTGGCGCTATGGAGACAAACAGTTGATCTGTTTTTCTTAGCGGTCTGGTCTTCTCTACGTAGTAGAGGACCGTCCTCCTCACATCAAGTGTGTGGAGTTTCCCCTCAGCAGAGCTTTTGGGTTCTTGGAAGAAAGCCATTAGCTCAATAGACTGGTTAAAATGGAATTTGGAAATTAACTTAGGTGAGAACCTAGGGTGAGTGCGTAAAACCAGTTTGTCCGTATGTATAGTAAAGAAAGGATCCTGCACTGACAGAGCTTGGATTTCACTGACCCTTCCTATAGAAATAATGGTACTAAGAAGGCTATTTTTTGTAAGTCTGGTGTTTGAGACTAGACTTGTGCATAGGCTCAAAGGGTGGTCCCATGAGCTTAGCAAGTACCACATTAAGGTCCCAACCTGGTGGTGGGTTAGAAATTGGGAGGGTGGAGTCTATTTCCCCCTTCCATAAATGCTTTAACAACTGGCACCTTCCACCAGGACACCTTGTTATGGAAAGTGGTATATGCAGACAAGGCTGCCAGGTGTACTTTTAGTGAGTTAAACACTAACCCTGCATCCAGTAAGTGGAGCATATAAGTTACAACATTAGAAGGAGTATAATCAACGGGGCCGATTTGTTTATTCTGGCACCAAATTATAAATCGTTTCCACTTGTCATAGTAACAGTGCCTCGTGTTCGGCTTTCTTGACTCTTTCAAGATATCCATATATCTTTGTGGTAAATTAAGATGTCCGAACTCTAGGACCTCAGGAGCCATGCTGCCAAGTTCATTGAGTTGGGCTGAGCATGCACTGTTAACCCCTTGTGCTGAGAGAGTAGGTTGTACCGGCACGGGAGTTTGATGGGGTCGCACACCGCCAGTTTGCACGGGTGTGGATACCATGGTTGTCTCACCCACATAGGAGCAACCGGGATGAGCGTCATCGGTTCCCTGTGGATCTTGTTCACCACTTTCCTCATCAGAAGGCTTGGTGGAAAAGCGTAGCAAATATCCCTGACCTGTTCATCCATAGGGCGTTCCCCTTGGAGCCTGGCTGGGGGAACCTGGATGCGAAGTTTGGGCATTGTCTGTTTTTGCTTGTGGCGAATAGGTCTATAGTGGGGAAACCCCACTGGGAGAAGAGGTCTCCTATGACCTCTTCATGTAGTCGCCACTCGTGTTCCTCTGGGAGGGGATCTCTGCTCAGAGCATCTGCTAGCAAGTTGAGTTCCCCCGGAACATGTTGGGATGACAGGCAAATCTTCCGTTTGAGTGCCCATTTCCAAATTTTCTGGGCAAGCTTCGACAGATTTTGAGAACGAGTGCCCCCTGGTTTGCTTAAGTAAAACATTGCTGTCATGCTGTCTGTTAGGATCTGCACTGACTGGTTGGATAGGAGGGGTTGGAATGCCTGAAGCGCTCTGAAGACTGCCAGAAATTCTAGCAAATTGATGTGGTTCTGAGCCACTGTGTGAGACCAGAGACCCTGAGCTGTGTGGTGAAGGTAGTGAGCTCCCCAACTGAGCTGTGTGGTGAAGGTAGTGAGCTCCCCACCCTGCCAGGGAGGCGTCTGTTGTGACAACGGCCTTTATCTCTGGATCGTAGCAGGGTTTCCCCTTTGTAAGATTTTCTCTTGTCCACCAGCAAAGACTCTGAACCAGTGTTGGCGAAACAACCACTAGATCGTCCCACTGACCCCTTGTCTGGGACCACTGTTTCGCCAACCATTCCTGCACGGGTCGCATGCGCAGGCGCGCGTGGGGAACCAGGTAAATGCAAGATACCATCATTCCTAGCAAACGCATAGCTTTGCATACCCTTATCTGGCGACCGGTCTGATATTGAGGAATTTGCAGCAACACATTTCAAATTCTTTCCTCTGATGGAAAGGCCAACCCCACTTGGGTATTTAGGACAGCTCCTAGGAACTGTTTTGAGGTGCTTGGCACCAGGCTTGACTTTTTCTCATTGATTGAGAAGCCCAATTGGAAGAGGAGGTTGATAGTTCTTTGGATGTTTATTCTGCAAATTAGGGGGAACTCCCCCGTGATGAGCCAGTCATCCAGGTAAGGGTACACTGGGATTGTCTCCCTGCGTAGGTGCGCTGCCACCACCGCCAGTACCTTGGTGAATACCCTTGGAGCCGAGGCTATTCCAAAGGGCAGCACCTTGAATTGGTAGTGCTGGTTGTGTATCTTGAAAACGCAAGAATCTTCTGTGCGCTGGGAACATTGAAATATGAAAAAAGGCATCTTTCATATCCAATGTTGCCATGTAATCCCCCTTTTTTAGTAGAGGGATTACCTCTTGTAGTGTAGTCATGCAGAATTTTTGTGGCTTGACATACTTGTTCGCAGGCCGCAAATCTAATACTGGGTGCATTGTCAGATCTTTTTTTGGCACAAGGAAGTAGGTTGAATAAATACCCCCCGTTTACCTGGTTGATCGGGACAAATTCTATGGCATCCTTTGCTAGCAGAATGGCGATCTCCTCGAGGAGGATCTTCTGATGTTCCAGCGAGTGTACTCTGTCCTGGAGGATGGTCGTGGGGACGTTCTAGCAACTCTATGCAGTATCCTCCGGACACTGTGGACAGCACCCATCTGTCCTAAGTGATCCCCTCCCATGCATGGGTGAAGGTGGAAATGCGCCCTCCTACTGGGGATGCATGGGAGGGGGCCTGAAGCGGAACATCACTGCTTGTTGGGTGGCGTACCACCTCTGGCGGGGCTGCCTCTACCCCTAGTGCGACCCATGCGCTGTTCTCTGGGGTAACCCTGTGAGGATTGGGATTGGTTGTTACCCCATGAGGTTCCCTGGTTTTAGTAATAATTTAAACCCCTTTGGGAACCTTGGCCCCGAAAGCAGCGAAAATTTGTACCCCTTTGTCGAGAGGGTTTATTGGTGAGTTAGCCAAGAGACTTTAGGGTCTTATACTCATCCTTTTCCATCTTCAAAGCTTCCTCTACTACCTTGCCGAATAGTACATTTGGCTCCACGGGCAGATCTATCAGGGTTGCTTGGATTTCGGGCTTGAACCCTGACTGCCTTAGCTAAGCGTGACGCTTTATGACAGTACCCTCGGCGATTAACCTCCCAGTATTATCTGCTGCATCAAAGTTGGCTTTTAACATGCAGCCTGATACAGACCTTCCATCTGCTGCCAGCCGAGCCAGCTGGCTCTTTAAGGGTTAGGGTGCGGAGGAAACCAAAGCAGACACTTCCTCCCACTGATGGCAATTGTAGCTTGCCAAAAGGGTGGCACTGTTGGCAATTTGTGCTTGATAGGCTGAAGTGGAGGCAACCTTTCTCCCGAGAGCATATAGACGTTTTCCTTATCAGGAGGGGCTTCCGAGGGTATCCAGTTATATTTTTGAAAAAATGGTTTCTACATACAAAGTTTCGAAAAAAATAAAATCTAATGCATGTACCTGCCCTCTTTCTGGTGGTTGTTCCGACCAGGGAATCGGGCTTTAATTGGCCCCTAATGTACAGGGGATCAGAGGGTTCGGCACGGAATAATTTCTCAACTCGCGGATTAACCGCTCAAGTGAGATTTGGGGTTTGCAGTGAGGGATCAATTCTGCGCTGGATGGATTTTAACAAAGGGATAGCTTGAGTTATGGCTTTCTTGTCTCCTAGGATTTCTTCAGCAAAATCCCTGTCTTATTGGACACGCTGTGTGTCGATACGAAAATGGGCAGCTGCCTTAGCCAGTACCTCATTGAGGAGGGGTTTGTTATCCACAGGTGAGTCATGCACCGGGGGGTCTTTAGCAACCGGGGAGTCAATGTTGTAGGTTTCAGCCTCATCCTCCACCTCCTCGTCATCCCCATAATAAGGGTCACCCGCCTGGTCATCAACCAATTGAGGTTCTGTTTCATCACCATATGAATCGGGGTGAACCACCACAAAGGGGTCTGTGACCAAGCCCTGAAACGGGGCGTCAGAGTAGAGTTTCTTAGCAGGGGGCTGAGAGCACTCAGATGTGGCCTTGGACCCAGAAGGGGCAGAGGTAGGAGGGGTGTTGGAGTAACTACGAAAGTAGTTAGGGTCTCTCTCATAAAAATTAGCCATGAAGGTTGATCTTTTCATGACACTAGCAATGTCTGCTGAGCTCCATTCTTTGGAGCTTGAAATAATAACAGGTTCTAGTTCCTCATCAGTGCCCATATCCTAAGCAGTGGGAGGAACGGTTTTTGTTTTTGGGGTAGGTTCTGAAACCTTAGCCTTCCCGGTCTCCTTTGGGGCCTTCCGTTTCTCCTTATGAACATGGGGACCTGCAGATGTTTTCTTGTGTTGTTTATCCCTTCCCCCATGGCTAGAGGAATGTTTACCCTATCTTTTATGGGCCTCCGAAGGTTTCGACACATCACGTCGAGTTTCGGAGACGGGATTCGAAGGACGTGTAGTCTCGGGAGTGCGGTCAGACGTGACGCGTCTAGCCTCTTCAGAGTGCTCAGCGGTTTCGTCATCCAACGATCGGGACTCTGGGGGCTGTTGAAGGGCGACACCCTTATCAACCAAAGATGGTTGGGTTTTGTCATGAGGCGAGCGGGAACACCCAGAGGACAGGGATTCATTGGACCACTCTTGTGGTGTCGTCATGCGCCGATCACTCGACATGTGTGTCGAGATACGGCTGGGGCTAATGTGCTTAGTGGTGGTATGATGTGAAGCGCTCTTGCCGCCGGGTGTTGTCCCACAACGTGGCCGCCGGCCAGTCCTTCGGGGTCAGGGGGGTGCACGTGGGTGTCCGAAGTCACCCCTTTGCCCTCGCCGTCCGATTCGGCGGCGTTGCTGCCATCGTTGAATGTCCCTTCTTTGTCCATGGCCTCTAGTTGCCTGGCGTAGTGGGCCCAGCGCTTAGTCGAGCGGTCTTTAACGGTCTTCGGCTTGAAGAGCTTGCAAGCTCGACAGGTAGCGTCTGGATGGTCTTGTGGGAGACACAGATTGCACGTATTTGTCATGGTCATGAAGTCAGGGGCACAGGCATGCAAGGGTCACATGCACAGGAGACCTGGGTGGACAATGTCCAGGCGCCTTTGGCGCCAGGCTCATGAACAAAAGTAAACAAGAACATCCATTTAACACCAAAAAGCTTTTATTATGGACATAGCACTTCAGATGCATTAACCTTGAATATTCCATCCATTAGGCAGGATGCATTAACCTTGAACATTCCGTCCATTAAACAGCCCCAAGTGTATTCTTGGGTGTGGCTGCTAATGGATTGCCTTTGCACATGCTCACTCTCTAGGAGTGGCAGGGTGTGGCTGGTAAGCCAGCCCTAATGGGCGTGCCCACAATCTCAGCTATATAAATTGCCCCGATCCTCAAGACAGACTATTTGCGTTATTCTGCACTTGCAAGCAGCGTAACGCTCACCGTCCCCCAAGGTCAGACTTACCTTTGAAGATCCTGCTTCCTGGACATCCTGCTTCCTACCACCATACTTACCAACTGGGGGAAGTTGTTCTTACCTGTACATCTCTTTAGCGAACCAAGTATTCATCTTTACACTTTCCGGAATGCCGAAATCTTCATCTTGGCACCGCAGCACGACACGCTCCATTGTCGACAGCAGCGCCTGCAAGGAAAAACAGAAACAAGGTTAGACATCGAAAAAACAGTCAGTTTAAGGTTGCGCTTCGCTATACTTCACGCTTTTCCTTAAACCATCACGTACCTGCTGTCGAACATTGTGGTAGCATCCATCTTCCATCCGGCCGCGTCTCACAGCTGCATTGAGGCCGCATTTCCATCTAAGGGAAGACAACAGAAGAGAGACATTATTGCGGGCATAAATAGGAGCAACATATAAAGACATTAAAAAGAAGGAACAGCATCACAATAGCTCAACAAAGACTTACCAATCATAAGGAGAAGCATAGTCGCGACTGGACTAATCCTCAACAGGGATCAGTGAAGGAACTAGATCCCATTCGACGCGCCCCTGCCAGAAGTAGCAGGACGGAAAGCTTATCTTCCATAATTCACAGGTGTATGCTCACAGAAACCGTACTTTGGGGTGAAGGGTTCGAGAGGTACAACAATCACAGATTGGCGCACTCACACACTCATCTCCACGCAGGAGCAGTATCACAACGTACTACCGCTCAGAGCTTTTCTACTGAGGGAGAGGCCTGAAGGGGGTGATTCAAGTTCAGGGAGGTCTGCAACCATGCCCCAATGCCTCCGCAGAGAACAGGTGAGCATAACAGTATTTTGCGTATCCACCCAGGGAAACTTCCTATTACACTTAGGGTAGAATTTGAATGGAGTACTTTCCATATGTTACAAAATGGCAGCAGGCGGGTATATGTAAGAAAAGGGGGGAAATAGAGCCTGTATGACCACACCCCCACTCTCCCTACTGTATAGGGCTGAGGCCAGAGGACTTCCAAGGCCCGGATCCGTCGTGGCAGTCCTCGACGGCTGACTTCCTCGATCTTCACCGGTGTCGATCTTCGGCGTACGGTGGAAGAGAAATTTGGGAGTATTAACGGTAATTGTTAACTATAAATGGCTTAGCGCCAAAGGAACTCTGCAACATGCGTCCGACAAGTATGGTGGAAAAAACCAATCTGAGGGTCCTACACGTGTGAGGAATCATGGGTACAGGGGACGTCACACTAGGGATATTATTACTGGCACGCCCTATTCAACGTCCCTTTTCGAGTTTCTGTAAAATACTGTAATACTCCGGAGCTTCCACTAGATGGCGGCCTATGCACAGCATGTGATCTAAGCAGATTTCACAAACATCAGAAATAAATATATATATGTATATACACATACACACACAAACACACCTTGAATCCTCCCACTACTTTCACCTTACTTAACATTTACTACCATTTATAGATATACACAATACATAACATTTAATATACAAAGAAATATATACACCTAAATATACATAAACACTAACAATGACATTCAACATATACCAATATAAAACATTTCACAATAGGGGGGACTGCTGCAGTCAGTCATCCTCTTTCAGTACCTTTTAGGGCTGGCTCTGTTGGCTGGGGCCTGTTTTCTGGTGGCTCTGGGGCCCCACTCATGCTCCTTCTGGGTGGTTCCGTCCACTACGTGGGGCCACTCACGATCTCTGTGCGCCCACGCTCTATTAAAGTTATTGGACAGCTACCTAAGCATGCAGGGACCCACCCACACCAACCTCCATTCCCTGTAGACATTTGCAAGTCCTTAGGGCAGCCCTTTTGCCGTGAGGTCCACCCACAACACTGCCTCGTACCAGGCACCATCTTAACTTCAGGCAACGTCCCCAAGGTAACGGGGATGCCGCCAGGTCACACTGCCGCACCCGCAACATTCCTCTAGCCTTGCAGCCCGCCACATCTGCATTGTGTTTCAGAGACGCAGGGAGCGGGCAGCAGTTCTGCGGGAGCTCCGGCCGGCATGCTGGAGCCCCAGTTTTCACCCGGGCAGCACGAAAGCAGCACGGGACTACCCCAGCCTCACCTGGGCCGTTCCGGTGGCAAAGGACTTCCTTTATGGCAGGCAGACTTGGTGGACTGGGAGGACTATTCCAAAATAAAACAAACACACAAATTAAATACACTATTTTGATTAAACCCTGGTGTCTCTGACATTATTTCTAGGGTTTGTCCCTTAGGGTACAAGCATGTAGCTCTTACCAGCCAGGCCCTTTTCAGTCCAGGGGCTACAGGATCTTGTGTGGTTGAGGGATTAAGGATCCCTGGCTCCTATACATTGAGCAAAAACTTGCTTCAGTTAATGCTATACCTCTTTTTACTAATCCCACAACAATGTCATGAGAAACTGAGGCGACAGAAAAGTGTCTTTAATCAATGCTATTGTGAGCAATATGGACGTTATTAGTTTATGAAGCATTCAAATAAAGGCCACATGAGAATGAAATACCATATGATTTGACAGCCCTAGTCTGGGTGTCTTCCGTATTCTCTGTTTTTTTCTTGATCCGCCTGAACTTTAATTCCCTCAAAATTAATTCTTTTAAAAAAAAATTATTTTTTGGCAGACATTTAGTAGCACATACGCACAATAAGCATAACAAGAACAGTTACCTGTATACATTCCAAAGCACATTAATGGGCAGTCTTTCCAGGTACAATTGTCAAGTAGAGGACAGGTATATGACATAGTAGTTCAAGCTAGGTTTGCAAGGCCGGTGACGACGGTGGGTCGAGATCCTCTTCGGTCTCTTTGTTGAGATAACTGCAGAAGGCTGACCAAATATTTTTGGGGCGAGATTGCGCAGGGAGGGAAACAATGCATTCCTCTTCACATGTTTGTGTCCAGGTGAGAGCAGACAGACACATTGTAAAGGTAGGGGGAGAAGGGCGCTTCCAGCACTGTAGTATACATTTCTTGGCCACCATACTGCCCACATCTAAGTATTTAACCATTCTCTTGACTGCATCCCCACTCCATACCCCAAACAGCAGGGCAATCGTGTCTGGGTTGATTTCAGTTCCCACAATCTCAGAAAGAGCACACAGGATATCCCCCCAAAATGTGTTGAGTGCGGCACACAACCAAAATATATGCCTGTGGTCTGTGCTTTCATCGCAGCATCCGGGGCAAGTGTGTATGTGGTACCGACTGAATCTAGTCAGTTTATGTGGGGTGTAATATACTCTATTCAATAGCTTATACCGCATGCAACACATTCTGAAATTAAGTGAAACTTTACACGTGTGGAAGTACATTTTCCTCCACAAGCCATCTGTGATCTCGAGGCAAAGTTCACCAGCCCACGCATTGGGAGCTTTAGGCGGTTGGTCCAGAGACTTCACCAGTAGCATTTTATATAGAGAGGAAACTACTCTCCGGCTATTACTAGAGTTAGCTATATAGTGTAACTCGGGTGTATCTGGGGGTTTATCCAGATATGATGACCACCTAGCTCGGAGTCTATAATACTGTAGCATTTCCAGTGCCGAACCAGATTGACCAGGGCGCCATGTCTGTGGGGTGATGAGTTGGTCAGTGTGTGATACCCCAGGTCTAACCAGTGTCAGGAAAGGAGTTTGTCATGTATGGGTTCAAGCCTGGGGAATTCCCAAATGGGGAGCCATTTGTAATAGGGGCACGGAGCAATTGTCAGATCAAAGAGACGGTGCCACGCCATCAGTGTGGACGCAATAGGGTCAGCCGGAGCATCAGTTTCATACTTGTGTTGAAGGACCAGAGTCATGATGTTGACCTCAGCATGGGGTGGGGCGGTAGGTTTCTTGTACCAGTACGTGGCAAACTGGGCTTGTACCGCAACCCAATATAAGGTCAAATCAGGAGCAGTGAAGCCTCCCCTCTCATAGGGTAGAGTCATATGTTCCCATTTTTTACGAACAGCGCCGGCATGCCTTAGGAATTGAGCATTTACCCATTAGACCGCACGTTGCCAGAAACAGGTCTATTCTAGATGAGCTATCGTACATCGAAGAGTAAAAGGTGTATTTACGCACTTGAGGGTGGAGAGTCCTCCAGACGTCCCGCATTCCAAGTGACGCGATGTGTGCATGTAATCTGCTAGCTGCACGGGACAGGGCCCTAGGCGCTGCACCAGTTCTGTCTAGATCATTGTTAAGTATCAAGTTCATGTCCCCATCCAATTTATTGGAACACCAATGTATCCCATAAGTAGAGACACCACAGTATCTAAAAATTCAGGAGTATCAACATTTGGGCCATATGTGTTTGCCATCAGGTACACCCCATTTGCGAACATGCGAACAGTAGGATGGCATATCTCCCCTCAGAGTCTATATGGCTTTTCTTCAGTACAAATTTAACAGATGTATGGATTAAACACTCCCCTGGACTGCGTGGAGTATGTAGTGTAAAATCTATTTGGTCCCCAGGTTGGTGCTAGACATGAAGCGAGTCGGCCGAGGGCGAGAGTCTCCTGCAGTAGGAGTATCTTCACCCCTTTCTTCTGTGTGTAAGCAGTGATCCTTTGGGCCTTGGTGAAGTTACCTATCCCTCGGACATTCCACATCATTATTCGAGTGGTCATGTCATCACTTCAAGGAACATACCAGTTGTCACGTTGTCGTGCATATAGAATCACATTAACATTGACATTATGTCACTCGCTCACTGCGTGCTTCGCCAGGCCACCTCCGCCACTTTTGGAATAACATAACCTAACATTCCCCACCGTCTCCCTCACCACGCATCCCCAACCAGCAGTGTGTCTACACCCCCCCCGATCCCCCACAGCCCTTCCACTGGTGAGCCGTCCCCAACTTGGACCACACGTGTCACGGCCCAACAGAGGCCTGTGTACAACAGAACTGTAAAAACAACCATTGCAGCCGCAGCGGGGTGCGCCGCTGCCGTGTGACCAACTTCTAAGGAGACATTGTGGATACCACTTCTTATTTATAATGTGGCGATCCGTCACCCCCTCCCCCGCCCCCTGCATCGAAAAAAAACTAGAAAGCAGATGAATAGATCTCAAGAATGCAAGCATTAGATGGAGATCTTATTCCAGAATGTCTCAAAGAACGGGGGCGGAGATCTATGAGCACCATGCTGACATGGACTGGTGGGTAACTAGGTTATAAGAGTCTACATTGAGGCGCTTCAGTGAGGGCAGTAGACCAGTCCAGTCAAGCATTGTGCTATAAATCAGGTGGGGTAAAATTGCCTAGGGTGCTAACAATTCATGGAGCAAACGATAAGTGAACCCAAGCGTAGGGGGCAACAGTATAGAGAGGGCAGTCTCTACATTCAGTCTTTCTCCATTAGTTCATCCATGGGTTCTTGTAAGGGGATGTGTGCTTCTATAAATTTCACCGCTTCATCTGGGACTGTGAAAAAGTAAAGCTTGTTTCTGAAGGTAAACTTAAGGCGTCCCGGGAATAATATTGCATACGCGATATATCTCTCTCTGAGCAGTTTTTTTACTCCAGTGAATTGACATCGTTCCTGCTGCACTCCCGTAGAGAAATCTGGAAAGATCCTGATGACTTGCGAGTCCAGTCCGAGTTCCCCTTTCTCTCCCGCCAAACGGAGGATCTGGTGTCTGTCCCTATAGCTTAAGATCTTTGTGATGATTGGTCTTGGAAAATCACCAGGTTTAGGGCGTGGGGCCAGTGCAAGGTGGGCACGCTCAACAGCAAAGAAGGGAGACAGCACTGGGTCACCTAGTAGGTCCTTGAGCAGATTTTCAGTTTCAATCGTCCCTTGAGTGCATTCTCCGGGATCCCGATGATACATATATTGTTCCTGTGCGATTGGGACTCCAAATCGTCACATTTGGCTTTGAATGATTTCATATCCTGGACTAGAGCGGTCACTGTGTCATGGAACACATGAATTCCATCCTCGTTAGCCCCGATCCTGGGTTCTGCCTCAGTGATTCTGGTGCCCTGCTGTTCCATTTTGGACTTGAGTGATACCACATTTGCATTTATGTCATCTAGTTTTTCATGGAAAGATGCAAAGTTTTTGGCCATGGATTCCATCATTCTGGTGAGGTCAGGGACCGGTGCGTCCACTGGCATGTCTGCCTCTTCCTGGCTAGACGTGGATTGTCCCAGTTCAAGCCTAGGTGTCGACTTGGCAAATTTATCCATGGCTCCGACCTTGTTTGCACCCCGGGATCTATTAGACATTGTGCAGGCAGGTAAGAATTCTCTGTAAGGCAGCCAGGGGTGACTGACCAATGTTGTCCAACAGGTGTGGGGTGATCGTGTGTTCTACTGGGCCCAGAGGTGGTAGCTGGTGTAGCAGTATTTATAAGGAGCCCCAGCGTAGTACCAGGAGCATAAACTTGCCTCAGGGGCCCCAAATCGACCACAATTTACTCCAAGTAGAAAAAAGTTATGTAAAAATGACTCGGGGCAAATTTGTGTGCGCCAGAGGTTGGAAAGGCAGTAGATCAGGAGCCAGGGATGTAGTGTAGAACACCAGGCTGTATGTTGTTTTCTATAGAGCCGCACTCCACATATGTTTGAGCCCACAGGGCACAAGGAAACACTGACCAAAGCTTTGTATTAAAAAGTAGATATATATTTATTTTATAAACTTCTGGTAAAGCACATTTATCACAGTCATCAAGCAAATTAAAATAAGTCAAAGAAAAATATACACACTCCCTAGTTAAATTGTAGACCAAGTGAACCAGAGTGAGAACTAAGCAAAACGGCACATTGAAAACCCCACACAAGGGATACTCTAGCAATTTCTCATAAGGGAGGGAAAGCACAAGTTATACAGAGATATCTTCTTACACACCCTAGCAACACTTCCCATAAGCTTGTGAACCAGTTTAAGCAAGACAGTGCATCAGTATAGGAAATACTTAAATGAAAACTGAGCAAAATGGCATTTCACAAGGTTTAGAAAGGGGAACAAAAGGGTAGTTATAGGAAGTAGGTGCATCAACATAGTTCTAGTTGAGAAGCAATCTAAAGAAGGCAGTTCTAACAAATGTGGCCAGAGTCAGTAGGCCTGTGCCAGAGTCAGTGGTACAGGGCAAAGGCCCAGGAGCAAAATATTCTTGTAGCTGCAGTCAGGTCTTTGGTTAACGATTTCGAAAAGGTGGATGCAGAAGGTGAAAGACAATGTTAAGAGATAGGGGAGGCCAACCCAACAGGTAGGTAAAGGATTTAAAACATCTTTAGCTCTACCACGCAAAAAAGGCGGCCTGGCGGAACAATGTACCTTTAAAATGAAGAAGTCGCTCCTGCGGTGGTGGTTGTTCCTGGTAGTTCCTGCAGTTCGGGGGAATTCAGCAGAGGAAGAGAGGCTCTTGTCGTGAAGAAAGGTTCGAGTTACTGCACTACCCAGGGATGAAACCAGCCGCGGTGCTGCCCGATGAATAAAAGGTACGCTCCATTAAATCGTGGTCCAGGTGGACGGGTGCCTGGCTATCCGGTCTCCGAGTACAGGGTACTGGCGATTCGAACAGGGCAGGTCCAGGAAGGCGATTGGCAAACTGGTTGGCCCCACCAGCTCAAGGGAAGAAGGCTCTTTCAGATGAAGATATTCTCTTGTCGTGTGGAGAAAAGTGGTGAGACGCTGCAGCAGGGCTTCACCGGTGGTTCAGTCGTTGCAGCTGTCTTTGGCTTCTCTCCTCTTCGGCTTCTTAGTTCCAGTGGCGACGTCTTGCTCTTCCAGTCCTCAGGACCCTGCTTTTATGCAAAAAGAGCCCCGTTTATACAGCCTAGCTGTCACTCACACAGTGGAGTGGTCATCTTTGGCGGGAGACCCTCCAGCCTATCAGGATAGAGTGCGACATGGGTTGCTGAGGCAACCCTATCCAGGGGTCCTACTCCCCCTCCCACACAATGGACACACCCCAGACTCAGTGCGCCGAAAGGAGGGCTTCTTGGCAGAAGCCCGCCAAAAGGACGAACATAGGATCCCGACCTGGGTTAGGAGTTTAGAGAAAGACACGAGAAAGAAGTTATATTAAAGTTCTGGCAAATAAAACATACCGGAGTAAAGTTAATTTTAAAATACACCGGCAGTTTGTTAGAGGCTGTCAGAAAAAGTGGTAGTCTCGAACCATGGGAAAATCCCATCGGGAACTATTTGCGGTCGAATATTTACGGTAGGAACCACTGCCACCAGCCAGAAACTTTTGAGAGAGGGACTGTACGGTACCCTCTCGAAAATGAACATAAGGGAAAAACTATTAACCCTTTCCAGTACCTCCATAGTAATATGGTTTGTACTAGTTTAGTTCATAAAAATTGGCTAGTAAAGTCCCTGGGAGACAGTAGTCAGTCCCAGGGTATGGAGTCTATGTTTGGGGGTCGCTACGACACCCTTGTGTCACTGCACTGAGGGTGCTGTGTAACACATGTGAATAAAGATGGTTCCTATGGAGGTGAGAAAAACCCCATAGACATTAAACATAAAAATAGCCTAGAACACATAGCAAAAATGTCTAAGAGTGGGAAAAGAGTCTCACTCTTAGCAGGAGAAAGGAAACAAACCCTTCAAATCCAGCAAAGCTGCTGGGGGACTCTATAGGTAAGGGAAATTAGCCACAGAAGGAGAATTCTCCCTAACATTGCCTATCACCTGTTTTTTATTCCCTTGCCTGACGTGCATTTTTCTGTAAATAGCACCTAGATGCCTGCAGGCTTTGTACGCTGCTATAAATACAAAAATAAATACATTTCCTGGTGTTACCAGTCCTTCTCTTATACTGTCACCACCTGGTCCCGAAAGCCAGTTTATCAAAAGGGGTCTCAATGTTTTGCTTCTAATATTAGAGTACACTGGACAGAAAACCAAAAAATGAGCCTCTGTTTCAAACAGTGTAGGGCAAAACTGGCAACAATGATGGGAGAAGTCTTGAGTGCCTGCAGTTTTCCTTGATAGAATACATTTTGAGGGGGCAAAATGTATTTTGCCACCAGCCAGTGGCAAAATACATTTTGCCACTGGCTGGTGGCAGTGGTTACCACGCGAAAAATTCCACCTGAATATTTCCTATGGGATTTTCCCATTCATTTTAAACGCACCGCTTTTTTGGTGCAATGTTAAAGATACCACCGGGTTATTTATTTAATATTTATTCCCCGGTTGGGTCTTTTTGCCGGGACTCAGTTTTAAAATGGCATTTGTGTTCGCCTCTGTAACTCCAACCCAAGTCGAGCCTTTTTTCCACTTTTGGCGGACTTCTGCACAGAAGCCTCCAAAAGTGGTGCCACTCTGTCTGGGTCCACAGGATGTGTGGGAGGGTGGGGTAATAGGCACCCTGGACTGAGTTGCCTCGGCAACTCAAGTCGCATTCTTGTGTGATTGGCCCAGTGGTCAGCCGCCCGGCTCACCACTTAGCATGTTTGAGTGACAGACAGCTAGGACTGGTGAATGGGGGTTTTCTGCATAAAAGCAGGGCTTTGGGGACTGGAACTTCAGAAGTCGCCACAGGACCTAAAGAATCCGAAGAAGGAGAAGCTGAGCCGACCTGCAACGACAACACCACCGGTGGAGCCCTGCTGAACCGACTCACCACTTTCCAACGACAGAGAAGATCTTCTTCCAGGAGAGTCTTCTTCCTTTGAGCTGGTGGGGTTAACCAGTTCGCCCTTTTTTTGCCTTCCTGGATCGACTCGTGGTCGAATCGCCCGTGCCAAGCACCCCGGCGGCTGGATAGCCACGCTTCACCACTACCGTGAATAAAAGGGTAGTAACCTTTTAACCGGGAAACTCCGCGGCTGGTTTCTTCCCTGGCAGTGCAACGACCTCCAGCTTTCCTCCACGTCGAGATCTTCTCTTCCCCTGGACGAAGCACCGACTTGCTCCCGCTGCCAGCAACAACTGCCCCGCTGGAGTTTTCGCACCATTTCAGGTACTGTGTCCCACCTGGTCTCCCTTGCAACAGACCGTCCAAGGTGTCCCGTAAATCCTTCACTCTCTATCCTGGGGTGACCTCGGACCTGTTAACTAACTTTTCTGAACTGATTGAACTCCTTTTTGAACTATCTGCAAAGACTTTTAAAGTGTACTTCAACTGTGTGATCTTGGGCACATTCCGCCTTGCTCTCTCCAAGTGTGGGCCTGGCCTATGAACTTTTTGCTCTACAGTAGACCCTGCTTTCTTGACTTGCTGTGGTTCTTTAAAAGTGTTGGTATTGTGTGTTTTCCTATTTCTGCCTTTTCTCTCCCTTTTTAAATAATTATTGGAGTGCCATCTTGGTTAAGCGCTCACATCTGGGTTGATAATAAGTGGTGTTCTTTTCCTAAGACTTGTCGAATAATTAATCGGGGAGGTGTATATATTTCTAGTGGCTGTGTTTGAACTTGCTTGACATATTAGTGCCAGTGTATTTTTATCAGTGTGTTTTTAAATAAATAATTATATACTTTTATACCAAAGCTCTGGTCAGTGTTTGCTTGTGCTACTGTATTTTTGTACCTAATGTGTATACTCTATATACTGCCTAACTCTTCTTGAGAGAAGTCTCACTGCTCAGCCATAGCTACCAGGTAAATCTGGGTGGTACAGACTGCTACCAATTGGGTTTACTGCTAACACCTGTAGTCTTAATCTTTTGCAGTGGTCCCTAAGGAAACTGCACATGTTTCTGCCTAACACATGTGCCTAGTGCAGTACCCGTTTGTACTGTTTAAGTGTTGGTCAACACTGCCACTGATATCAAAATTGACAGCTGTCATCACAGTGAGGCGCCTACTGCATGTCCATGTTTCTTTGTGTCTTTTTACTCGTGGTTAAATGTCTGATGAAAAGGAGACTTTTTATATGTTATAACACCTCAATATTTGTAAAACATGGTCCGGTCCAATTTCTTGGGGGAACCGCTCCCTTGGTTCCCTTTCTCCCTCTCTCGCAGCCAACCGGGTGGGAGGGGCGGGCCGCCCAGCACCCCACTCTGTCCTTGTGCCCCCCCACTGTACCTTGTCCGTCGCAGCTCTGCTCTTCATGAAAGCTCCTGCAGATCGTTACCGCAGTTCGTTGGAAGTTGCCTCCTGTGGTCGCCTGAAACGCGCGGCCGAGCCCCTCGGATGCCCGAGGCGCCTTCTGCGGCAGTAGCCGCTGCGGCACACTCCCGCCGCAGCCGCAGAACCTCTCTCAGGGCAGCCACGCCTTCCTTGCCCGACTGCTGGGGGCCTGTCCCCCCTACACGGGACCGCTTGTCAACCGGGCCGGCTCATCCAACGGTTACAGCGCAGTTGACAAGCCGCTGCTCCTCCTTCCCAAGCACCCCCTTCTTCCGACGCACTGGGCCCAGGAATCCCTCTGGGCTTGGAGGGAGCTTCGCTTCTTCCGGCCGCCTGTGTCTCAGACCAGGCTTCCTCCCTGGCCCGCGCTACATCCCCGGAGCTTCTCGCCATCGCAGCTAGTCAAACGGGGTGGTGGGGCAGCTTAACGCCGCTGGTGGGCTCCGGAGCGCCGTCGACACGTCTATCTCGTGTCGGCGGCCATCTTGAAGTCCAGAACATTATTTCTAGGTTGTTCTCCTTGTCCGATGGGCCAGGTGGTGCTGCACCCATAAGGTGTTCCTATTTGAATGGTAACATCAAAGGGCAAGGAATACCAAATAATATAATCTTAGCTTTTAGGTTAGGACAGGTCATCAAACGGGAAGAATGGTAATTTAGAAATCTTGAAGGCCCTTAATGACAAAGATTCCTTGGCAGCAAACTCCTCCTAGGTCCCATGCAAGTGGGGATTAAAGACTGCAGTCCAAAATCAAACTGTCCCGATAGATATACAGCATACTGTGCTCTATTGCTGAACGGCAGCACTCCCAAAACATCAACAGCTCCACCATTGTCTCACAGTGGTGTGGAGTAATTGAAACAAAATTAAGGTTATGGCCCTTTTCACCTAACACAATATTTAGTCCTCAGCCCACTGGCTCCCATGGCTAGGATTTTGCTCAATACCTCGTTCAGTCAAAAACAAACAGCTTCAAATTGTATAGATTGGACTTATGTAATGCTTTTTGGTCTTCCCATACTTTTGCACACCAGCCTACAGCATGCACAAAATGCAGCAGGCAGGTTGATGACATTTTGAGAATACACTTACTTAACCATCTTTCAGTTGATACACATCTAGAATTCAAGGCCCTATGTCTCATCTTTAAGACTTTACACACTAACGTCCCAAGTTTCTTGCATTGAAAATCTTCTGGTACTGTCGCTCATGCTCCTTTGTTCCCTCTTTCTATTCCTCATGGCTCAGGGGATGTGGATTTTCTATACAGACTTTTGAAATTGGCGGCTTTTCAAACGTTGATGCATCCCCATCATACCCCTTGATTTGTGCATAGCTGTGCTCCTCGCTCATCTTTATGTTCATGCCCAGTTCTCTACCAGCAAAAATATCTCTGCAATGATGTATGTATAGCTATATCAACCAAACAAATGAACTTTTAAATATTTCCCCTTTTATATGCGTGGCGAGAGAGAAAACCAGAGAGCTGGTTAAGAAAGTCTAAATAAATAACAAGCAACGCAGTATCGCATATGCCAGATGGTTTCTGGGGGGAAAGATGATGCACAGGTCCGTTCTCCTGAAGCTCGATCATTGAGCAGCTATAGAGGCGACATGACTGCAGGACTCAATCGGGACTTGCAGTCTCTTACCAAATTCACCTGACCAATAACCCCATGTGACAAGGTCAGTACTTTGGCCTAGTCAAGCGGTGACTGGGGACCCTCTCACCAGTCGGTAGGAGATTTAGGGGGGAGAGCAGTCCTAAGCCTTGGGGCGGTGGTAGCTGAGAGGGCTCAAATTCCTGTGCACCTCCACCCTCCTAATGCCAGCATGTTTCTGTGCCGTACACCTGCACCTCCATTGCAAGATGCTTTCCATGAATCGATTCTTTTAGAGACACTGCTACAAACAAGCAGTCAGGCCAAAGCATCAGCAAGCGTTTTCAGAGCCCTGCAGAGCAGAGACCCAACAAACGTCAAGTGACGCCCGTGAATGGAGAAGAGAACAAAAAAAAGATTCCAGCAAACTGTCGCCGCAAGATCCAGAGAGCCGCAGCGGAGAGAGAGTGAGCAATAAACCATGTTCATACGGACCAGGAAGAGACACCAGAAATTATGCACAGGGACTGCAAACTTCCTAGACCAGCAGGGACAAATAAAGGAACACCATCCTCCCTCTCCGTTGGACACAAAATGGACACTTAACGTCCTGGGCCAGCTTGGCCGTTCAGCCGTGAACCCCTGTGGAAAAAGTGGAAAGTCTTAGCCAAATACATATGACTTTTTAATCTTTCCACACGCCCCGGGTGGGACGGATGGGACTAGAATCTAAGGCAGTGAAAGGAAGCAGAAGTGTGCGCTATTCGGGTGTGGTCAAAGGGGGAGGAAGGCATAGAAAGCAGCAAGAAGGAGGAAGGAGTGGTGGACTGTAGAGGTAATTCTTGAAGAAAGTGAGGTATTGGCTAGTGCGTGAAAGTGGTACTGCTGTGTAGCGTGTGTCCTAGTGTGGTGAGAGTGGTTAGAAAGATTAATGAAAGGAATAGCTGTGATGTAGATGGTACTGTGTGAAAGGAGAGTTCGAGTAGTGTAGAGAAGGGAATAGTAGTGTGGAAGGAGATAGTGTGGAAGGAATAGTTAGTGAGGAAGGAGTAGTAGGGCAGATGAAAGAGTAGGGCGGAAGAAGGAGTAGTTGGGCCGAGGAGGGCATTGTAGGGAGGAACAACATCAAAGAGTGAAGACGAGACCCAGAAGGAGTGATCGCTATCGGAGGGATAGAAGATTGGAGGGAGGAGTGTGGAGTGTGGATGAGGGGGTAGAGTTGAAAAGGACAGTAAGAGAAGGAGGGAGAGGGCTGAGCATCAAAAAGGAAGGATGAAAACAGGTAGGTTAAGGCGCATGTTAGGGAGAATTCTCATTTATGGCCAATTTCCCTCACCTAGTGAGTCCCACAGCAGCATTGCTGATTTCTGGAGTTTACTTTTTTTCACTTGGTAAGAGTGAGAGCTTTTCCCCCACTCTTACCTATGTTTTTCCATGTGTATTTCTCTGTTTTTGTGATTGCGGACTCTGAAGTACACCACTTCAGTAGCCCCCTTCTTTTTGTGTGTCACACAGCACCTTCAGTGCCGTGGCACAGGGTCGTCTTTGAGACTTCCCCGGACTCCATTTCTGAGGCGACCAGAAAAGGGTAAAGTTACCATTAACTTTACTTAGTCAATCTACCACAGATCCAGTACACCCCATCTTCCATGGAGTACTGGAAAGGGTTAATTTGTATCCCTTTTTATCTGTACCTCCTAGAGCATTGTTTTGCTCTTTTAACATTTAGACTTGGCTGGTGGCAGTGGTATCTACCCTAACCTTTCTACTGCAATTATATTAGATAAACGTGGTATTGTTTTAGGCTATTATATTAGCCTCGAACATAAACCCGCTTGACCAAATCGTCTTTCTTTTGGCTCCGGTTGGGTTTATTCGCCATTTCTTTTTGTTAAAGTCCTTCTTGTGCTTTACTTTGCGCGGCACACTAGGTTTGCCTTCTTTGTTCACTGTCTTTTGGCGGCTTCTGCTCAGAAGCCCTCCTCAAAGCGCCTGGGTGTCTAGGTGGGCTGAATGTGAGGGAGTGGTGTATTCACCCCCTGCACAGGGTATCCTAGGAAACCCAAGTCGCACTTTGTCATGATTGGCCAGGGTAGTTGTCCGGGCTGGACAACCCCCCTGCTGGGTGATTGACAGCCAGGCTGTGTGAATGGGGGATTTTCGCATAAAAGGCAGGTCTCTTGGGCTAGAAGTCAGAGTCGCCACTGGAACTACAAGGAACCGAAGAGAAGCGGAGAGAACGACGGCTGCTGCAACTACCCCGTCCCGGTGAAGCCCTGCTGCAGTCCTGAGCTATCCTCCCTTCAACGACTAAGAGGAGATCCAGTTCGGAGTCTTCTTCCCTTGAGTGTGGTGGGGATAACCAGCTCATCTTCCACAGCCAGAGGATCCTCTTCCTTGGTCGAAATTGCTGCACACTGCTGTAGTGGCCCGGATAGCCACCTGAAGAGCCTCTCCTGTTTTTTTAAGGAGTGCACCTTTTATTCCTTGTCGCTGCTGCCGGCTTCATCCCTGTGTGGTGTAGACCCCCTTCAGACGTCCTCCTTCACAACGAAGCTACAGGAATCGTGGGTCTGCGGGAAACCAACAGGAACAACTGCCAGGGCACCAGCTGCACCATTGGAACAAGGTAATGTGTTCTGCTTGAGGAAACTGGGTGAATCCCTTTTCTTCATTTCCAAGGCTTGCCCTTGTCTTCCCTCCAACATTTGCTTCCGAACATTGACAGTATTGAAGTACTTTTGGCTACGTTGAATCGTGAACTGTTAGACCGTGTGATCTTCGGCAACAGGCCCCCGGTGTCATTCGACCCTGGCTCCGGCCCTTTGACTTTTGAACTCCTGTCTGAGTGTTTCTCGATTCTGTCTGCCTAACCAAAATATTGCCTGTGATTTTTGCCTCCAACTCCCTCTGGGTATCTCAGGTGCTAAGTGTGTTTTTGCCAAGGTAGCATTTCATGTCACGAATACGCGTTTATTTAGTAGACCGAACTGTCAAAAAGTGATCGCAATCGTATTCGTGGTAACGTGTTTTGTTCGTAACACCGGTTCATTCAAACACAGGGTACTTACCTTGAGACATACTGTACAAAGTGAATTGGTTAGTTGTAGTATATTTAACATGTGGTTTTTGTTTAAGGTTAATAGAAGTGTTGTGTTTATAACGAATGGTTTAAAAAATAAATGTACTTATATTTATCTACCTGAAACCTTGAGTCAGTGTTTGCTTGAGCCACAGTAATTGTGGTCCCTTTGTGTAATCTCTGCTAGTGCTCATATACTCTTAAAATAAGCCTGGCTGCTCCGCCACTGCTACCACTCTGACATAGCGGTACAGGCTTGTGCCAAAGGTAAAACTTGTATTGCCACCTGTAGTCTTAATTTGGTGTAGTGGTCCCTAAGGGCACTGCACAGGATTCTGCCTAACCGCGCATGCCCCAAAATCCAATTAGAACACAAACATCTGGATAGAGTAGGGACAGCTAGGGAGTTTGTTAGAAAAGTCAGCTTTACCTCTAAAACTTCACTGCTAATACCGATTAGACAGTAGGGGGTGACATTCTGCAAGTACTAACCTGGGTGTTAGGTATGCCTGTGACGTGTGCTGCCAGAAGTGGGATTACTAGACCCCCACAGAGGCCAGCCTATGCCTAGGGAACATGGACGATATATCTGAAACTGGAGATTCCTGGGTAACCGCCAGTACCAAGATTTTGGACAGAGAAGTCTGGGAAATCTGAGCAGAGTTGGAACTCAAGCCTCGATCCAGTACCGGAGGGCTCCAAAGATTCCACAAAAACTATAGACCCAGACCACCCTTCTGTTCAGGCTTGTTTGCCCAAGGACGGCTTCTTACTGAACACAGAATCCAAGAAGAGCATCTTGGAACAGATGAACAAGTTACTTTCTTACCTGGTAACGTTCTTTCGATGGGATGGTCCGACGACGTATTCCATATCTATGACAGGTAATCACCACAGCTGTGCTGCTTCGGAATCTTTTCCGGCGTCTGCGTCCTGCGTCGATGAGCCGACGTCGAGGACCTCCTCCAACGTCCGACGTGATCCGATGTGATAAGTAGGACGCACGACGCCTGTAGCCTCAGTTGTAGTTTTTTCCCCCAGAACGTGTGACATAAGTCAACTGCCAGTCAGACACAAAGCCTTGCGGAACGTAAGCTGCAATCGCAAAAGAAATTCTGCAGCGGGGAAGGCAGGGCGGGAGCGATATGGAATACGTCGTCGGACCATCCCATCGAAAGAACGTTACCAGGTAAGAAAGTAACTTGTTCTTCGAGGGGATTGGGTCCTCCGACGTATTCCATATCTATGACAGACTCCCAAAGCAGTACCAGAGCAAGGAGGAGGGAAAGAATTTATAAACAAAATTTATAATAGCCAATCAAATAGCAGAGCAATGGACCGCCTTGCCAAAGGCCAGATCCTGCCCTCTGATGGAATCGAGGGAATAATGCCGTACAAATGTATGTACTGAAGCCCAGGTGGCTGCATCACAGATGTTGCGAATAGGAACACCCCTCTGCAGGGCAGTAGACGCAGCCATACCCCTGGTAGAATGAGCCCGCAAGCCAGCCGGTGGGTCCTTACCCGCCAAGCGGTAACACTCCGAGATGGCCAAAATAATCCAGCGGGACAAAGTCTGTTTCGTCACAGCTTGCCCCAAACGCTTACCAGCGTAACCAATAAAGAGTTGATCGTCCACTCTGACCCGGGACATGCGTGAAACATAAAAGCTTAAAGCTCTCCTAGGATCAAGCCTATGGAGCCTCTCCTCTTCCTTACCAGGATGCGGAGGAGGATAGAATGCCGGAAGAACAACCTTCTGGGCCAAATGAAATTCCGTCACTACCTTCGGAAGAAAAGAAGGACGAACACGAAGGACAACCCTGTCCTTGTGGAAAACAGTGAAGGGTGGCTTAACTGAAAGTGCCTGTAACTCACTCACGCTGCGAGCGGAAGTAACCGCAACTAAAAGCACAGTTTTCAGAGTTAACAGCCTCAAAGGGCAAGAATGTAAAGGCTCAAACGGAGCACCCATAAGAAACCTAAGAACAAGGTTTAAATCCCAACCAGGCACCAGGAAAGGTGACGGAGGGAACACATTAGTGAGCCCTTTCAGAAACTGTGAAATTAAAGGGATCTTAAAGTAAGAACACTCATCAGACGAGCGCTTAAAGATGGACAGCGCCGCCAGGTAACCTTTAATGGTACCCACTTGCAAGCCCCTGTGGGCCAAAGAAAGCAAAAAGGACAGAACCATGGGGATGTCACATGCAAAAGGATCCACATTCCGAACTCTGCACCAGTCGCAGAACTTACGGCAACGGTACAGAGACTTAGTTGCTGGCCTTCGGGCCGAAAGCAACACCTCCATCACGTCTTCAGGGAGGTCCCAATCCCTATACCTCAACCTTTCAGAAGCCAAGCGTGAAGGTTGAGGGATCTGACCTCTGGATGGAGAACCAGACCCCCCTCCCGTGAGAGCAGATCGTCTCGGTAGGGAAGACGACGTGGAGGGCAGATGGACAAGTCGAGAAGGTCCGGGTACCACGTCCTCCGAGCCCACGCCGGAGCAATGAGGATCATCCGGGAACCAAACTTCCGTAACCTCCGCAGCACTTGCGGGATGACGGGGACTGGAGGAAACGCGTACAGCAGCGGGAACGACCAATCCACCACGAACGCGTCTCCTAAGGCTCTTTTTGGAGGAAATTCCCCCGAGCAGAACCTCTCGCACTTCCGGTTGACACTGGAGGCGAAGAGATCCACTTGAGGGGTCCCCCAAAGGGCGAGGATCTCCAGGAGAATCTCCTGAGCCAACTCCCACTCGTGAGAGATCGCGCTCTGCCTGCTCAGAGCGTCCGCCGTCACGTTTTCGACTCCGGCCAGATGAACTGCCGAGACCGAAACTTCCTGCTGGATGGCCCAGAACTCGAGCTGCATCGCCTCCCTGCACAGAGGAAGTGACCCTGCCCCCCCTTTTTTGTTAAGGTAGTGCATGGCCACCGTGTTGTCCGTCAGGATCAGGACATTCCTCCCTCGCACAGTCGGCAGAAAAGCCTTCAGGGCTAGCCTGACGGCCCTCAGCTCCAACAGATTGATATGGAGTCTGGACTCCGACGGAGACCAACGACTGCTGACTGTCAGCCCGCTGGCATGAGCTCCCCATCCCGTGAGGGATGCATCCGTCACGATCGTCACCTCCGGCCAGGGAAGCCAAAACGGAGCCCCCTTCATCAAGTTGCCTTCGACGGCCCACCACAGAAGGTCCTGGGCGACCGAGGGCGGCACCTGAATAGGGTCCGACATCCTGCCGGAGGACTGCGACCATTGCATCTTGAGTGCCCACTGCAAAGATCTCATGCGCAGGCGAGCCTCTGGCACCAGAAGAATGCAGGATGGCATGAGGCCGAGCAACCTCAAGAACTCGAACGCTGGGAGCGTCTGGGCATGCTGAAACTTGTGCACCATCTGCTGAATGTGAAGAGCCCTCACCTGGGGAGGAAAACACTGCCCCAGGGAAGTGTCGAGCACTGCTCCGATGTACAGGAGCCTCTGCGTTGGCGTCAAATGGGACTTCTTTAAATTGAGGGAGAAGCCCAGCCTGTGAAGGGAGTGGCAGGTGACGGACAGATGATCCAGGACTTGCTCGGGAGAGCTCCCCCTGATCAACCAATCGTCCAGGTAGGGGTAGACGTGAATCCCCCCTTGCCTGAGATGCGCTGCCACCACCACCATGAGCTTGGTGAAAACCCTCGGGGCGGAGGTCAATCCGAACGGCAGGACCCGAAACTGAAAGTGCGATTCGCCAACCGCGAACCTCAGGTACTTCTTGTGCTTGGGATGGATCGGCACATGGAAGTAAGCATCCTTGAGGTCGAGTGACACCAACCAGTCCTGAAGCTGAAGGGCCTGGAGGACTTGAGAGAGAGCAACCATCTTGAACTTGTCCTTCCTGAGGAGTTTGTTCAAACCGCGCAAGTCCATGATGGGTCTCAATCCCCCGTCTTTCTTGGAAATCAAAAAATAAGGGGAATACCATCCCTTGTTCCTCTCCGCTACAGGCACCAGTTCTATAGCGCCTTACACCAACAGGGCTTGAATTTCCTGCGCAAGGAGCGGATCCGGACACTTCAAAGAGAGGTTCCCCGGTGGATTGTCGCGAGGCCTGTGCCGAAAGGGAAGACAGTAGTCGTGGGCTATGATCTCCAGAACCCACACATCTGAAGTAATGGCTTGCCACTCTACAAGATGCTGCGCCAGCCTTCCCCCAACCGGCGAACCATGGGACATGGCCTCATGACTGAGTAGGAGCGGCTGCGGCGTTACCTGAGGGCAAAGAGGCAACTGCCCGAGCGGCCTTGGCACCACGGGTACCCTGTCGTCCACCTCTGGTACCCCTGCGCTGGCCTCTTTGACTGCCAGCCCCTCTCGCTTTACTGAAGGACGAGTAATAGCGAAAGGAACCACCCCTCCACTGCTGTCCCCTAGGACGAAAAGGCGGAGGTTGGCGAACTGCAGCGCCCAACGACTTCGCTGCAGCTTTTGAGGTCTGCAACCTCTCAAGGCTCTCGTCAGCTTTGCTGCCAAAAAGGTGTTCACCGTCAAAGGGCATGTTGAGGAGCCGGGATTGCACATCAGGAGCAAACCCCGACTTCCGCAACCACGCAAACCTGCGTATCACGGTGCTCGCCGCCATGGACCTACTGACGCAATCAGCCAAGTCCAGACCCGACTGAACGGACTCACACATGGCATCCTTACCATCCTGGACCATAGCAAGGAAACCATCCCGTTCATCCCCTTCGGGAATATGTTCAGCCGCCAACGCAACACAGTTCCACAGAGTGTGCGCGAAACGTGACAAGGCACAAATGGAGTTGGCCGCCTGAAGCGCCATACCACCAGAAGAAAACACTTTCTTCGCCCAGCCATCAAAACGCTTGTCGTCCCTATCAGGAGGGATGGTAGGGTACGACGCCTGCTTTGCCGGGGCCGTGGCCGCCTGCACCACCAAACTTTCAGGAGTGGGGTGCCTGTTCAAGTAGCAGGGGTCGCTACTGGCTGGACGGTATTTACGCGACAAGGACTTGCCCACCGCCGGGAGACTCTCCGGAGCAGTCCAAGCCACCGCCACCCTTCTCTGTAAAGCCATACGGAACGGCAGTACCGGGTCAGTTGGGGGACCAACATCAAGGATGTCCATCAGGTCATCCTGCACAAACTCCCCTGGGGGAGCAGACCATCCCAGATACTCAGAAACCCTAGCCATAAGGCGCCGGTAAGAGGAATCGGCATGGGAGCCAGGCTCAGGCCGACAAAACTCCACCTCCGGAGAGGTGTCCAGTCCACTGGCATCATGCAGAGACTGCCTCAAATCGTCAAACTGACTATGGCCCGAGACAATGTGATCTGGCACCTGACGAGGAACCAGGCCATCAGAATCCTCATCCGCCTCTGAAATATATTCCAGGTGGCGAAAAGAAGGCACCCGAGAGTGCTTGCTCTTAGCCAGAGCCTTCCTAGGGGGTACACCCGAGACACGGGGCACCTCCGACACAAAAGGCGTCGATGGCGTCGAGCGAATCGGCGCCGCCGTCGAGAAAACCGGCAACGGCGCCGAGAGGATCGGCGTCGACGTCGAGGAAATCAGCGTCGACGTCAGATGCAGCGCCTCCAGTATCGGTGGCGTCGACACAGCCCTCGAAGCCGGAGCCCCGAGCGTGTCCCTCGACGACCTGATCGTCGACGGCTTCGACGACTTCCTCGGAGCCGGAGCCTCGAGAAAGCCTGTCGACGCCCTCGACGCCACAGGCGTCGACGTCTTCCTCGAAGACATCACAGGTGCACACGGTCTCGATCGCGTTGAGGACCGGGACCTGGAACGGGTACGGCGAGAACGAGCCTCCTTGTCCGAACGGGACCTCTCCCGTGACTCGCGCCGACCACTCTTGCGAGCGGTGGCTCTCGACCTCACACGGCCGACCCCACTCGGGGGCGCGGACGGTTGAGTACCCTGCGACTCAAGAATCGCCAACATCTTCTTCCCGAAGGAAGCTCATTCCTCTGGCGTCGCACGGCTAGAGGGGTAACCGACGGGCCGGGCAGAGTCCTCCGAAGAGGACCTGGAAGGCGACCGGTGTCAGCGCTTCCGAGAACGCCTCGAAGAGGCGGAGGAGTGGCGAGACCGACTCCTAGAAGAAGACCGACGAGACTTCCGACGATGACGCGGAGAGTCACCCCTCGAATCATCCGTCGAAAGCCCCGCCGACTTCGACTTCCGGGGCTTGGACACCCGACCTACCGACAATTTCTTCTTACACTCGCGTAAGGCCTTGGACGTGAGCGACAGGCAGTCAATACAGTCATCCGTGTCGTGGGCCTCCCCGAGGCACCAGAGGCAGGCGTCGTGCGAGTCAGTCACCGACATCTTGGACCCGCACTCCCCACACTTCTTAAAGCCCGGACGCGGGGTTGACGACGCAGTGGAAGACATCGTCGAAGAAATACACAAACGAACAGGTTCGAAGAACCAGAAAGAACAGAACTCCAAAGAGTCGAGGCTTAGAACCGAGAAACACGAAGCAACACGTTCGCGGAAAAAACGGAACTGAGGCTACAGGCGTCGTGCGTCCTACTTATCACATCGGATGACGTCGGACGTCGGAGGAGGTCCTCGACGTCGGCGCATCGACGTCATCGACGCAGGACGCAGACGCCGGAAAAGTTTCCGAAGCAGCACAGCTGTGGTGATTACCTGTCATAGATATGGAATACGTCGGAGGACCCAATCCCCTCGAAATAGAAGGCACGCAAGAAAACTTGTCAATTAAAACAGGATCAAGCCAGTGGAAACTGGTTGGGAAGTGTGGAAAGCAGATTCCTATTTCAGCAGTGCAGGATACCTTTTTTGGACAAATTAATACCCGATCCTGAAGTAGCTGCAAAAAGCTCCATTCTCCACAACCTCACATCCTCTTTAAACACTATGGAGAATCTAGATGTTGGCAGCTTTACAGGGTGTGGAAGGAGAAAGAAGAGGACAGCCTGCGTTGCTCCCCACTATCCTACTAAAGATTGGTATAGAGAAGATCCACCCACCTTCTCTGTCAACTTTAAAGAAGATTTCAGATACAACAGAGTGTTACCATGATCGTTGGACAAGTACATCCCACCCACCCCCTTTATTAATGGGAGAAGCCCAACACGCTTTTCAGGCCCTAAAACCTGATGACACTGAACAAAGCTCTCAAGAGGTGTATCCTCGAACATCTAGGTCAAGAGTGAACACATTATGGTTTTCGCCCTCTGAACCTACATCTTCATAAAGGTGAAACTCGAGAAAACTCATATCCATATGTGAGGAATCTACTTAACAAGTGGTTGCTAGATGAAACCCATAAATGAGTGAAAGAAACTTTAGTCTTAGAGCAGATCATAGATTCCCTACCCCCCTAATTTACAGAAGGTCATCTGGCAGCTACACGAGCCAACCCTAGAAGAAGCCCTACAAACAGCTAACGCTCACCATAAAGCCCTGTATGCCCTGGAATCTAGTGGCGATCCTTAAGCACTAACCGACTTAAAGCCATCCAGGTGGGGAAGAGACAAGAGCTCATTGGTTAAAAGACCTGCCCCACGACCCCAACTTCAATGGAACATAAACACAGACCACCAACTGCCATGGACTTATGGAAAGCTGCACCTCTAGCCAGTCTTGAGCCTTTTAGATATTATGCATGTGGGAAGTCAGGACATTTAGCCCGGTTTTGTCCGGAAAAATCAAAGGAGGAACTAACAGATTGGATCGTTACACCCCAGTCCCAGCTTCCACATCATGGTAGGCCCAACCAACTGGGTGGGCAAGCAAGTGGACCCTGAATATTTGGCCTAGAAGAGGTGGGTCCCGAGCCGCAAGTCTGGGTTGTTTGAATCATGGAGAAAGCAGACAGAAAATTCCACTTGCCTATGAAGATCCAAGGAACCCAGGGGAAGGCTCTCCTGGACTTGAGGAGCAAGAAAAGCACGGTCAGAGCAGCTATGATTTAATTAGAAGAATTACAACTAGGGTGCCCGACTAAAATCATTTGTTTACATGTGGACATTGATTTATACCCTTAAGCCAATCTTGACAGTATGGGTGCTCAGCAAGGCAGTTCAGGTCAACGAGGCAGTACAGATGCCAATGATAATTGTGCCAGGCCTACGATAAGTAGTCTTATTTGGCACAGACTTCCCTCTATTCACTCAATATATTAGATGTGCTCAGGGGTCTAAAGCACAAACCTTTTGAAGGGTGGAGGCATACGCCAGCCAGTGGTCAGGGAGAAGGAAAGTACCTTGAGGAAACGGTGGAGTTGTTTGACAAAGGTGGTTCAGAACTTCGGTAAGTACTGCAAAAGATAACTCAACAGTACTCATGGTCATGAAAAACTAAACATTTTTTCACAACAAGCACAAATTGCAGTAACAATCAATGGTGCAAGGACAGCCGCTGTAAATGGCTGAACTAAAAAAAAAACGTATTTCATGGACGTGTGAATCATTGTCCATGTACCATATGTCAACGTGTGTTAGTAACAGTGTGACAAACATTCCACTATGTGTTGACACAACGTGTTTCTGGCTACAGAGGGAAGACTGTCTTGCATCAGTTCATTGGGTAGTGTGCAATCATCCAAAAGGACCGAGTTAAAATGACTGAATGGGAGATTTGGCCGTATTTTGGCCTTTCGAAAATACTGAACAGCTGAAAAGTTTGACCAAGTCCCATATTCGGTGGTGGGGGATACAGGGGTGTCCTCCGAGCCTTTGCTCACTATATTGTGAGTGGCGGTTGCAAGATGTCGCCTGCAGCCGGTCCTGGAAAACAAAAAAAAAAAAAACTAAAAAAAAGGACCTTGTGGTGCCGGTTCCCGATCACAGAAATGAAAGGGAACAGGCGTTGCAGGGACACAGAGTCGGCAGCAAGAGTGGGAGCCAAGTCGGAAATGTTCAGGGGAGAAAAGGCCAAAAGTTATTTCGGAAAAATAATCTTCGGTCTTTTCTACCTCGAACATTTCCATCTTGGGCTTTCAAGCCCCGATCCGGTAATGTAGCCCTCCAACCCTGCCTTACCATGACCAGCCAATACAGTCCTGTGCAGCATTTGCCTGGCTCGCATGGTTTCCCATTCCAACATGGCACTCGGTTGTAACTGACTCTTGTACGCACACAATGATGTTAATACGGAAGTGCATTCGGTTTTCCACAATCCGAGAAACAAGTCCGTCGGATGAGGATCTACACTGTGTTGTAGAAGGTAAGCCAGCAGTAGGGTAACGAAGGACAACAGAGGGCATAAGGATTTTAATATACTGTTCCGAGTCACTCACAAATAATATAAGTTTGTGCTACGCATCGTCCGGACATATAATACGGAACAGTCACTGGCATTAATAATGGCAGAAATATGAGCGCCATGTGGTTATATCACAGGCAGCACTTAGCCAAGTCACACGTTTTTCGTGTATTAGTTATCTCAGGACTTGGTAGATGTCTCTCCTTCTCCGATAGATTTTCATGAAAAAGGTCAGCGCCACAAGACGGTTTTTGGTGACTCCCCTGAAGTGCTACTAGACCGCATGTTAGCCAAAAAGAATAATATCGGAGTGACCAACTACAGAGGTAATTATAAGCATTTGCTTGGCAGCTTTATTGAGCTATAGTGTGACTAACGGGTAACACGAGGAGAAACTGTTGTCCCCTTTTGCTTCCTAGCAACAAACAGAATACACAAAGATTCACAATGTATTCATAAGCAAGTGGGCCAAGACACGCAGAAGAAATGCAAGGTGGGTGGCAAGCTTCAGCACACAAGTTCCACATACAAGACAACCGCCCATGGTCAGTTTTTCCAATGTGTCTACATGTTATCATGTTTCTTGTTTGTAGTGTATCTGGAGTTGTTCTCCATAACAGGGGAACCATATATATTTTGACATCGCCTTGAGCTGGGTGTCCTAAGGAAGGCTTGGAGGGCTACATTACCCAATTAACTGATGCAAGACAGTCTTCCCTCTCTAGCCAGAAACACAATGTGTCGACACTTATAGTGGAACGTTTGTCGCACTGTTGCTAACACCACGTTGACATATGCTACATGTACAATGATTCAGATGTCCATGAAATACGTTTTTTTTTTAGTTCAGCCATTTCCAGTGGCTGTCCTTGCACCATTGATTGTTATATGTTTGATATGTATCTTTGATACTGCAATTTCTGCTTGTTGTGAATAAAAGGTTTTTAGTTTTTCCTCACCATGAGTACTGTTGAGTAATATTTTGCAGTACTTACCGAGGTTCTGACCGACCCAATCATGTGTGGAAGAGTGGGGTAGCCTGTGCTCATCTCTTTTGTTTATTCTGTTTGGACCCTTAGGAGACAGACCCCCTGGTAACAAGAAAGAGGGAATCACCCAGACTATACTAGTTGTGTGACAAGGCCAGGTGACCTTCTCATCAAGCAGTGGCAGGTGTAGGGAGAAAAAGAAAGCAAGCCCTAAGACTAGAGACAGTGGCAGTTGAGGGTCCAAATTCCGGTCTCCCTCTTGCCCCCCGTGCTAGCAGGGTTCTGTGCAGTACACCTGTAAATCTGGTCACACCTCAATTGCAAGATGCTTCCCAGGATTTCCCCTTTCGCTATCAGAGACCCGATCTCAGACCGAAGCATCCAAAGATGAATCCTGATTCAGAGCTCTGCAGAGGGGAAACCCGATAAAAATCAACCCACACCCGGGTGAACCGGCACAGCGAGCTCTGGTGAACGCAGCCATTGAGCAACTACACGCGTTCATACAAGACATGAAGAGAGACTGCGTGTTACGGCCAGGTAACAGAGGCAAGTACATGAAAAGATTTGCCAAACTTCGTAAACCACCAGGGGCAAATGGGGCAACACCACCCTCCCTCCCCCATGGAACACAAACATGGCCACTTGCCTTCCCGGGTCGTTGTGGCTGTTCAGTGGTGAACCTGCACGGAAATGGTGGACGAGGCTTAGACCAATACTTATGACTCGTTCTTTCCACACAGCCTGGGTGAGGAAGGCCAAATTGTCCAGGGAAAGAGGACTAATGCCAGGAAGAGAGTTGGTGGGGGATAGTAGAAGAGAGCAACAGGAGGCAGGAAGCCTGGGTTATTTATTCTTGTAAGGTCAGAGGTTGCGGACGGGCAAGAAACCAACAGGAGAGAGGTAGGAGCAGAGGACTGTGGAGGCTATTATTGGAGACTGTGTGGTATTGGCTAGTGTGTGAAAGTGGTACTGCTGTGAGAGTGTGGGAGGTTGTGTGCAGAGTGTGGTTAGGAAGATTAGTGCAAGGAATGGCTGTGAAACAGATTGTTCCGAGTGAGAGGAGGGTATCCGAGTAGTGCTGAAGGGGGATTTGCAGTGCTGAGGAGGTATTAGTAGCATAGAGAGAACAGTAGAGAGGAGTACAATTTAAAAGGTTAAGGCGAGACCTAGGAGTGTGAGATATCAGAGGCACAGAAGATTATAGGGCCTAGGAAGATTCAAATAAAAATCCTTGAACTGCAGCTGTGACTTGAGTGATTTTTGCGATGTGATGCGTAGCACACATAGCAAGTAGGGAAAAGCGGTGCAAGGACAGCGAGGATCTGCCAAGGAACAAAATGTAATGAAAGACCAGGCCCTAAAAGGAGGTCCTAAAATGACAGCCATTTTAAGACTTGGGCAGCCACTGACCTGCAGCAGCTGGGGCAAATCATTGTCAGGAGCCAACAGGCCTATCAACAACCAATGGGGCTACACCAAAGACAGGTCTAGAACTGCCAGAACCAATGTAAACGACAAAATGAATGGGGAAAAGGGAGCAGAGTTCCGGTAGTCAGGGGAATAGAGCAGACCGATAACCAAGAATAGATCATGCCAAGATCAGCAAGGGAGCACAAACCCAGGCCCAGACAGAAGCAGCAATGAACGCTCTGAATAAGGCTGGCCAAAGTATTGCGACTTATAGAGCTGAGAAGGTGGAAGGCTAAAGGCTCATGAAGGAACTGAGCTACTTATAAGGGATAGGGGCATTATAACCGTTATCAGTGAGAGAGGCACTGCATCCCTTATAAGTGAGCTGGATACCACATCACGGCAGGTGGGGTTGCGGGGGGGGGGGGGGGGGTTTCAGTGGGCCAGGCACAATATTCTGGGTAGCAAACGATTAGCAAGCTAGGGATATGAATTAAGCAAAGGTGTGGCTAGGTGCTATACTTTTGTGACTGCATTCATCAGAAATAAAAAATGTGTGTTGTGGTTTATCCAAGAGAGTGGGTTAAATTAATTAATCTTTTACAAGGTGCTTAATACCACAGAACAGTCTCTAAACGCGGGACCAGGATTCAAGCCTGTGTTGTTCTGGGTTGTCTTGCTTCCAAGACAACTCGTTGCCCAAGCTATCCTGCCGGCCCTGGTTGAGAACATGGATCCCGACAGAAACCGAAATATACCTGGTAAAAGAACATGCATAGTTTGATCTGTCCTGACAGTTTTTTATTTGTAGATAGACCCCTAACCACCATCAGGCATGTATCCCAAACATTTCCAGACTTCCATGAAACTAGTTGAAAGAGGAGGAATCCTGGGGGCAGTATACCAATTAATGACATTTGCTGAATACAGTCTTTCTGATTGAAGTAAATGTGACAGGTTGGTGCAAGTGGTAGAGAAAAAGTGTAACAGTTGGTAACATTAAGGTGACCAGTATTTCCCGAAAGACAAGCCTAAAGTAAACTTGAAGATTGTTGCACAGCTGAGGTTTTAGGCATCCTTAATCACAACTTTGATTCAAAAGGTTTATGGAAAACAGCTTTTAAAAGTTTACAGGTAGTCTCATCACTTCCACAGCAGTGGTGAAGAGTTCAGTCCAATTGTTAATATAACTGTATTCCTTTAAAGTTCAACATAAATGAAATGGAAATCTTCACATACCTTAATGTTCTCAAACAGAGCTTACCAGGCCTGTATTCACCAGCATTACTTTTGGGCCGTCAGCAAGTGTTTGGATGAACAGGTTGGAGCAAAAATGACATCCCTATAGAGAGGGTTATTTTAAAGGTATCAGATTAACCTGTGAAAAGGTTGCTATGGCACCCTCCATGTCATTGCAACAGTCAAAAGGAACAAAACTTAATTATCATTCAGTCAAGCATATTTCACTCAACATTTGGTTTGTGTGCAAAGTAACTAGGCAATTGTTTGTGAAGGAAAAACAAACCAATTGCTGGGGTGGCAGCACGAAGAACACCACGTTGCTAGCTTACATGTTCACCGTTCAATGTCTTTCCTGCATCAATAATTATGCCTCCTTTGGCACAATTTCTACACTGGCGATCCTGCCATACACTAATTCCAGGCCTCAAAGGGAGGTGCTACCCTTTCAATCCTACAACTCAGGAATCCATTTACTTGGAAGGGGAGGTTTTAGATGAAATTAATTACATAGACTTCTCCTCGGAGGGGCTGGGTACAGGTGAAAATGGGTTAGAGTTTGAAATGAGTAAGCAATCCTTAATTTGGAGCGTCGATTTTGACGATACAATGTTAATAAAGCAGCAAACTCACTGGTTGGCTGTGTGGATGTTCTAGAATTAGTCATCTGGGGTTGCCACGTCGATCTTAGAATAACTATTTATCCTCCAATGTGCACGTGTACATGCTTGACTTTATTCTTCTATTAGAACATTTATGGGTCTTCACTCGCTGTAGTGTAGTTTTCTCTTGCATAGTTGCAACAATTTTGGATTCTGTTACAAGAAATTCTGGTCAGACATGAGATTTTGTCAGGTTTCCATCCAGTGAATCAGTATCAGAGGTTTCTACTGCCTGCTCATTTTTGTGTGCAGGTTTCCACAGCATTTTTGTGTCGGTCAGTCATGATTCCAAGGTATGTCTGCTCTGCCATTTGGACGTAGTTACAGACATTGCTACTTGTGGTGTTTGGAAAGCTATCTGTCTGCAGCTCCTCATGTCCAAATTTATAGACTTGATTATTAGATGGACGTGACTCGTGTGGTGCCAAGGGATGTGTGAGAAACCTGAAGGTGTCGCTCTAGCTGGTCTCCGGGGGTCTGTCATTCACGTGGACCAGTGAGGGAGGATCACCTGGATGGGAGGTCCTCGAGGAGTGGGACACTGACGGGTTAGACATGGTATTCCCCTTCCTTCGACATCTTTTCCTCATCCTCTCACGTAATTAATCTCTCTCTATATATATATATAGATATCTATCTATATATATATATATATATATATATATATATATATATATATAGAGAGAGAGAGAGAGAGAGAGAACAGCAGGAGCAAGGCGAAAATGGCAGACAGCACGACGAGACGGCAAAGCAGGCGCGGCAATTCAAACGAACGAGAAAGGCGTCAGGAATTGAGATTGTGGCGAGGAGAGAAGTGACCTTGTCCTTTTCGACCCAGACGCACAGATCGTTCGTGGGGGAGAGCCTAAGACCGCGAACAATAGCAACAATGTCTTGTATCGGATGTCAATGGTACACAGGGCAAGCCTACGTCGATGAGCAGGAGCGAGGGAGGCTCCCACGACCGTGGTACTGGCCTCGAGTCCAATGAAGAAAGGCCAAGCAGTTCATCACAGCCGGTGAGTCAAGGGAATCCATGGGAACCATGCTGTGTTAAATGAAAAGCACAAAGTGGCAAGTTTGAACCAAGTTCAAGGAAGTGTATAAAGAACTGTAAGCTGCAGAGGGACAACCGGCACCACATGGGTGCTAATTCAAGAGACTTTGGTCGATCCCCATCTGAGTGAAACTACAGGTCCCAGAATGCCCTAGGAGAATCACTGAAAGAGGTCAAAGTGGTCATAAGTGAAGTAAAACAAAATCCCCATACAATCGAAAGACTTTGATCAGCAAATTAAGTGAAAGAAAGGGAAGTGAATCCCGCAGTGAATGAGAAAGCAAGGGAAACAAATCCTGCAATATGAGAAGCAAGGGAAGTGGATCCAGTAAATACAAGCGAATGTGAAGTTGGCAAGAGTGAGCCCGACCGAGGGATGCTAACAAGAAGGGGGCAAGTCTGAAGTCCCAGTGCGTTGACAAGAGTGAACCCGGCGGAGGGAAGACCACCAGAACTATTTGAAAAGACAAGATTTGTGAGATATTGAGAAGGGTCATGCCCAGAAGAAGGACCCAGGGGTGAACCTATCACCGAGTGAACATTGGAAAAGAACTTTTCATTTGTTAAAGGAACTTTATTTTTGGAATCGGAGAGGCCTTCGAAAGCGAGAAAACATAGCTATCCAAGGTCTTGATATCATTGAAGAACTTTCTAGGGATTAGCTCATAGAAGAAGGGATTCCAGGGGTGAAAGTCGTCACCCAACAACAATGGAAAAGAGACTGTGGATTTGTTTTTGTTAGTTAAATACGCCAGGTTCTCTAAGGCTAGAGGCTTTCCAGGAAACGAAACTTGGCCATTGACGGTCCCGAGAACCGTCATTGGAACAGTCGTCTCATGCTAGATAAGCCAGTGACTGTGCTGTGCTCCAAGCTCTCATCTTACCCAGTGTCCAAAATGTGGGGAAGGGAGACCCAGGCTACAGCATCCTTAAATATTATTTAAGAACACTTCTTTCTTTTCTTGAAAACTATCCCACATCCCTTTTTTTGTATTAGTTGTGAAGTTTTTGTAATAGGTGTCTTAGTATTGACCCATTTGTTCTGACACAACGCCACTAGGACTGCCTTATTTTTCATTTGATGGTTGACGATTGCTCCATCTTAGATTTAGGTTTAGATTAGGTGTTTTTCAAGCCTGTATACAGCAGTTAAGGCGTGGGAGAAATTGGAGGGCCAGTTCTGGAGAAGGGTGTTGAGGCTCCCAAATAGTTTACCATTTTGTGTGATCAGGCAGGAGCTCAGATTGCAGTTGTTAGAATCTATGGCACCGTGGAAGACCATATCATTATATAGGAAGTATCCTGCAGATTCTACAACTCTGCCCTTTGCAATCTAGGTAAGGGGTCCAAGGATAAGTATTTTGAGCTTTGGAGACTGAAAGTGGAAAACATATTAAAGATAAAGAACAGAGATGGAAATGTTGATGCAAAATTCAATAAAGGCAAAGAGGAAACTTATGGTAGGGGATTGGTTTCTTACTCAAGACCTATGTGAAAGCCTTAAACAAAAAAAAGACCACAAACCGCAGAGAGGAAAGAACTAAATGTCCTACCCAAATACCTTCAACAATTTCCATCTTTAAGGTACAGAGACATAATGCTTAGATGCCGTTTAAACATCTTGGATACAAAGGAGGTGCAATATCTAAGAAAAACCCCAGGAGTGGAAAACCTGCAGTGTCGATACTGTAAGAATAGTGATACTGTTGAAACACCCATGCATCTGATGACCAACTGTAAACCACTAAAGCAAATTAGAAGTGCTTTCTTGGAGGGGTTTGAACTGATGGGTGAAACCCTCAATCCATCTGAATGGTGGGGATGGGTGTTAATAGGGGATCAGACCATATTGGTAATTGCTGAAATGAAAATGTTAGAATTCGTGCTACGACCAGTGTCGAGATAGGAGAAAATGAAGCCAGTTGTAATGATGTGTTGCTATGATAGATAAAGAATGACTATGGAAGGAATGTTCATGTTGTAATGTATAAAGGTTTTTTTTGTGTTTTTACTTACGATATATTTTTTGTCCGACTCTGAAACCAATAAAACTTTTTTAATAAATTGACTAATAAACATCCTTGAACTGTGATCGCTTGTGTCTGGCTTACTTGTTGTCACCATGAGTTCCTCACAGATGTCAGTGAAGGACTTGGTAATGCTTAGTTTATCTTTATAATGACCAGTCAGTCACAAATCAGAGGCACAAAGTGGCAATTCTTGGATGGCTTATGTCACAGATGGTCTCAAAATCACACCAACTCTCGAAGACAGTTCAAGGGTTTACTGTTTGAAGAGTGAAGGGGCTCCCTAAGGGCGGTCCCACTCTCGCTCTTGTTTAGTGTGGGCAGTTTTCTCACTAGCCCAGGTGTCCCTTAACCTAGGACTTGTTACTAGAGATCAGAAACCTCTACTATCTAATAACTACCTCACTAGGTGTGATGGCCTAAAAGGCAAATGTCTTATCTCAAACACCCACTAGGAACAATCTAGGTGGTCGCAGATCTAAAGTCCCAAAGGTAGTATTTTAGATGATACTCCTGCCCCGCGTAGTCTCCTCCGTCTGCACTCTTGTTCCTCTTTCCAAGTCTCTCACTTCCCCTTTTTCCCTTCTACACTTCTCCCTACTACTCCACCCACCGTCTCTCCTTTGCATTTTCTATTCATCCTTCCGATGTTCCACCTTCTCGCCAAGATCAACCTCCACCCTCTGATCTCCCCTTTCCACACTAGTACTACTCCATTTTCCACCCTACTATCACCCTCTCAACACTAATATTACTCCACCATAACAACCTCTCCAGTCACTATGCCATCACTCTTCAAGTCACCTTTTCATTCACTCATCAGTCTCACAGACACCTCTTCCACACACACACACACAAAACCAAGTACCGCTTTTTCTCACCAACTGATACCTCACTTAGTGCACTCCTTCAGTACTTCACCTCAATGCTCTTCTCTGCTGCCCTTCCGTCCTCTTGTCTCTCGGTCGCCTTTCTCCTTCCGTGTCCTCACCTGATTAATCCACACCTTTCTCCTGTACTCCCTTTTATCCTCCCCACTTTCTCTTCCCTTGCCTCTACGCCTCAGCTGGTTCCTTGTGCCAACTGGTGCCTTTCCTTTCCCCAGTGGAAAGGTAACAACAGTGAAACATTCAAAAGGGGTCTTATGCTCACCACCGGTTTTCCATGAATGGCTTGGGTTAGCCCGTCTCCTTCAATGTCGATCCACAAATGTGAATGTCCTAGCTCATGTGAGGCTCTCCTGGCTGGCAGGGCGTAGGGGGTGTTTTTGGGGTGGGGGAATTGATGAGGATGCCGCTCTGTGGATAGACAAAATGTTCCCACGTGGGAAATACCCGCTGGGCATTCCGTGCCCTTTCTCACACTGGCATTGTGATAGTGTGCCTTGCTCTTCCTTAGCAGATGGAGTTGGCTCACTCTCTCTGCACTGATAGTAAACTGGGTCAGGTTGTGTAGCTTTTTTCTACGTTCAGGCAGTCGCTAGTTTTCCCAGCTCTTGATCATTCTCAGGGATCCTCCCTCCCTGGTTGTCTGCTGCCTGCACCGTGGTTAAGACTGCTGACATTGTGGATTTGAAGAGACAAAGTGAAAGACACTGTGCAAAATGGTGCTGGGCAGTTATGGGGTGAGGGATTGTGGTACTGTCTTCATACATCGAGCACAAACCGAAGAGACTGGGCACTCCCAACTCACCATCACATTCAAAATAGGATTGCAATGAGGAAAATTAAGACTGTTAATGAAGATGAATGGAAAGTAGTTAAAGCATCACTTTTCATGAATGTTAAAAAAGAGAAACTGGGCTTCAATAACACATTGATACCCAACAAATACCCTTACAGTGAAGGCCATTTATTACCATTAGCTTATATCAAGAAAATGAAAATGCAAAAAACTTATTTTGCATTAATTCTGGTTTCTTGTAGAGACAGATCAAGAATAGTAATGCATGGTGCACTTGTTGCATTTCTATCACAAAAGACATACACTTAATACCATTGCTATGAGGTGTGATGAATCCTACAGACTCCTCATTAAGCCCCTGCCTAAAGTCTCCTCCCGGATGGCCAAGGAAAGGCAGACGCTTTCTGATCTGGACCTTGGCGGTGGTGTTCTGTGGGCGGAGGATCACCAGGGAGGAGAAGGGGCTCAGGAGAATGAGAGGACTCTGTGGGATGAGACGCAGTATTTTTCTTCCTCGAGGGAGGACATCTCCTTAATACCAAAGTATGTAATGGCTTAGTGTCATAAAAATCTGTCTGTTGCATAAACTGAACATCTTAATGTGGGTAAAAACAATCAGAAACCCTTTTGCTTTGAGAGAAATAAAACCCCCCTCTAAAACCCAGGGGACATATAAAGCTAAAATCCCCCCTAACTGCCAAAAGTGCAGTAAAAGAAAGTCTGAATAATAACGGGTTAAACTCTAAAGGACATTATTCCTCTTTTCATTCAAGGCTGGTGACTGGTCCTTATGATTAAAGGAAACTGAAATAAATGTAAGAAAGAACATACGTAATTAGGGAATTCAAGTTCCTAATTCCCCAAGTAATGGGACGAAGAAGATGGACAATGCTGCAGAAGGGGTCAGATCATTAAAAGAACTGAACCAAACCTAAGGGAGACTGGAAGGCTTAAAACGCCCCCTCAGGTGCAGGCCACAGGTGAGCAGAACGAGCAGGCAGAGCAGTGTGAGCCATGTAAGAAGCCGAGGCAGGAACTGGAGGAGAAAGAAGACGACATGACCACTGTTAAAAAGCGGAAAGCATGGAAGAGGGAAACTTACCTTCTAAAGACCTATTTTCCAGAGGCTGCATAGCAGGTTGCGAAAGCAAGGAGAGCTTTCCTTCCCAAGAGACAGTGTCCAGTGGCTGACGAGTACCAGGGAGCCTCCGGAGCAAAGCAAGCTCTCTTTGAGTGGCACGGGTGACGGCGGACCAGAAGAAAAAGTTACTTTCTTACCTGTTAACGTTCTTTCAATGGGATGGTCCGACGACGTATTCCATATCTATGACAGGTAATCAGCACAGCTGTGGTGATTACCTGTCATAGATATGTATTACGTCGGAGGACCAAATCCCCTCGAAGTAGCGGTTTGCTGGGTCGTGAGGAGCCACTGAAGCAGAACAGCTGCGAGCAGCGAGGGGATCTGACGTGCATGCTGGTCCTAAGTGAAGAGGTTGTTTTAAAAAAAGGAGCAGTCTTTCTAAATTGAACTGTCAGCCAGTGCAACGCACACGAGTGCATGCACGGGCTGGTAGGCACGTCAGGACCTGGAAGCAGCATCAAGGGACAAAAAGTAAGTGCGTGTGTGTTTTAAAATTGGGGGAGTCTTGGGTGGTTCAGGGGTGAAGCCCCCCCGTTTGAGATAATCCTGCCAAAGTGGATGGGGGTGAGGTAATGTGTTTTGTTTTTTGTAGGCTGCTTAAATTCACATAGAACCGTGCACCCCTTATCCAGTGAGTTCATCAGCTTACAGTGACCCTGGACCGCTCCGAGACCACTCGCATTCTCAAGGAAGGGGCAGATGTTTCACCACTGAGAAAAACTTGCATACGAGTGAAAGTGATGGAAGTAATTTTGTATCCCGAACTATCAAAAAGCAGCAAAAGTCATATTTGTTAGATAAAACCAACTTACTATAACTTTAAGCGTTTGAGTTTATGGAGCACCCAGCAGCCCGATGGGTCAATATTGCTAAAAGCTAATAAATACAACCATTGCCCAAGCCAAGAGAAACAAAAAAAACAATTCAAACCCAGCAGACATTGCCATAGGCGAAGGAAGACTAATGAAAGACCCAAAGGTTGTACAGCTTTTTACTCATATTTTGAGAAGCATATAACCGCAACGGCTATAAACACAAATTGCCAAAGCCTAGGAAGACACAGAATAAGACCTTATCTTTGTCAGTATTTGGTTATTTGCGCAGTAGGGAAACGAGAGTGGCAAAAAGGCTGCCCTTCTGGAAAAGGTTATTCAGAAGCAGAGGAGCATAATTTGTAGGAAAGTATTAAAGAGCACCAATGTGAATCTTGTTTTCCCTGAAGAGTTGTTAAAGTTGTAATGATGCAAAATACTGAAGACGAGAAGCCGTTGTAAAGCTATTGTAAGTTGTTCTTCACCACAGAAGCACTTACTATTTGTGAAACTCTTCCATTCGAGGAATGCTCCCCTGCCCGAACAAACCCTTGAAGTAAACCAGGTGTGTTTGAGATAGTACGCCTGGCGTGGACGTAAACCAGGTAGAAGCTGATGAAGTACTGTAAAGTGGTCCTGACAAAGAATTTATGTTTGTGGAGCTGAAGGAAGAACTGGGTAAAACTGTTGTAGGAGTTCCATTTCTTCAGAGGTACTCCAAAGTTGCAAATTACCTTGACAAAGACAAGTATTGTTGCTGCCGACAAACTAAGAAACCATTCTTTAAGTGAAGAGGATAATTCTGAAATTTGTTCTTGCTCAAGGAAGAGAAATATTCTGTTTTCTTTGTTGAATCAAGGGAGTGTTGGAACTTTGTTGTCAAAAACTGTACTGGAACTTAGTTACAAACCAGGATTTCTTCATTTCTTTTTGGAACTGTGGAGCAGACCCCGGTTTGAAACTGGGGAAGGGGAATTCACCCAGATTATATGTAGACTGTTGTCATACTACTAATTCAACTGTTATATCTATATAATTTCTTGTTACCTTTGAACTACCATACATTATCTTATTGATTTATTATATGTATAAGTGTTGGGGACAGGTATCCTTTGTTCAAGTGTTTTTTAGTTTATTTTAGGAAGGGAGATCCTCATCAGGGTAGGGATAGTGAGGTGTTTATCCAACCTTTTTATTTAATAAAATTACATCTATTGAAAAACCTTTACAAAGTTGTCCGCCTCACATTTCTGACCCCTAACAGAGGACTCTGAAATAAATTGTTTTAAAAAGTAAATAATTGCATTTAGATAACCATCCAACCTACCATTAACAGACACCTGTAATCCACACTAGATCAAGCCCAAATCATCTCCTTGACTACCTGTCCTTTCCTGTACCTACAGGAGTCTGTCCAGGCCTTCCACCGTATTAGTCAATCCACAGGTCTCCCCCTTTGTGCTCCTCACATGAAAGCTCGTTCTATAATTACACATAACAGTTCTGTAAAAATGCCTCTTTGAGAAACAATACAAGCTGTGGCCAAATAACCTAGAAATCACATGTCAATCTAAGCAAAGGTAAAATAAACTAGTAAATATTGACAGACTTAGGTCTACGAAAGCACAAATCAACAAAGTTACAAAGTGATCTTTTTACAGGAATAATCACATCCTCCCTCTCCCCCCCCCTCCCCCCACCTCTCCCCGCCCCCCCCCCATTATGCCCTTCATCCCAAACCTCAAGACAGCCGTATCCAGGTACTAGCTACACTAAATCTCTCTTCAGAATAATAGCAAACTGTATTCCCTAATGCTTTGCTTATGCAATTGGGACAACATCTAGGGTGGTCAGGCCAGCCTACAATCTCTGCATTATTTTACGATAGATGAGATCCCTAAGTTTCCCCAGGCATGTTATTCAGTAGGTGCTACAGGAGCCTTATAGGACTGGCTCATTGAGGAGAAGTTTACCTTCCCCTATTTTGGGGACCTATTGGGGATGAGGATTTGTTTTACAAGGGTGAGGTTTCCTACTCACCGCTCACGCCCAGGAGGAGCCCCCTTGCTTATTCGTGTAATGCAGGATATGAGACATCCATTAGAGCACTGCCACAGCAAACCTCTTGGGGTCCCTAACATGTGGGTGAGCCAAACGCTGACGCAATTCAATAGGGTAAGCATCAAATAAGTGTACACACAGTTAAATGACCACGTGTTCAGACAAATTCACTTTGCTACCCTTATTCCATCCATACAAGGCCTTAACAGAACCATTCACCCATGAAACCCAATTTACATCATTATTTTTCTAGGGGTCCATAAAAATAAAGTGCTATGTGGGAGTCTTACCAAACTATTTAAGTTCCTCTTTCATACACTCAACTTTTTCTTTCAACAGAAATTTCAAGACCCCTCACCCTGGAGTAGAAGGCCAAGCAGGCCAACAGCATGGGCCTTCCATGAGACAGCATGTGCATCATGCAAAGTACATGAAACTGCACTGTCTACAACCACAGAAAGTCTTCCCCAGCCCCATAAGCATTAACCATAAAATTTGGAAGTCTTGGCCTAGGTGGAGAGGCTGCACAGGTACTGCCAAGTGTGCAGGTCTGTCAGATTGGTTGTCTCATAATAGCAAATGTCTTGGTTCAAGTTGTTGGGCAAGTTCTTTTCCTTAAAAGCAACCTCGTCTTCATCAGCTAACAGAGCCATTAACCTCTGCTGCTCTCCCGCTGTGCGACTAATATAGGCCTCTACTTGTTTTGCTCAACAGCCAGCTGAGCCTCTTAAACTTAATCTCTGTATGCCTGCACTTTTAGACTTCTGGATTTACAATAAGGGATGGAAATAAATAAATCGGAGAAGTGTCATTGTCGTCCTTTTCCTCCCCTTCAGTAGTTAGCATCTCATCCCGAAATGTCCTAGTACCCGAAACTGAGTGAGCTTTAGTGTATTGTATTCGTCATTTATACAGCGCTCTTTCCCATCTGTATGGCCTCAATGCGCTTTGTGGTTGGATTGCCCTTGGTGACCGTAGTCCATGTGTAGGAGGTTCTAGAGTTTAAATGAAAAGATGCATGTGTGCATTTTTGCCGGGTTAGAATTTAGGTGGGCTGGCTAGGCTCCAGTAAGCAGCCCGTAGGTCAGGCATGTAGGCGAGTGCTGTTGGTGGTTTAGGTTAGAGTGCTAGTGCTGAAGATTCGCTGTTTGCCGAGCTAGACTGAATTTGTTTTTGTTGGTTGCCGCTGTATGCTAATGGCAGAGGTGTTGAGGTACATCAGGGGTTTTAGTGAGGACAGCTATGTGTGCTGCTGGACCGTAATAACATAGCCATAGATGCATTATAGGTTGTATGTATGGGTGGCCGTGCCTGTGGCCTGTGTCCACTGATGTGGTGCAAGGTATACGTACTGTACGCTTGGATGGAGTTGGACAGCAGTGTTCTTTTTCTTGGTCCAATGCGCTTAGCTAGTCTCAATATTTGTGGCCTACCTGGAACAAAAGTCTGAGCAGTGGGCAGAGGGGCCCAGAGGGACCAGTGGGTGAGGGGAAGATAGTTTGTTACAGTGTGCCTCTGCAAACACAACGGCATCCATGGAGTATTGGTCGGTAGGAGTGCTGTTGTGTTTGGGTCAGTGTTTCTGTGCTAGAGGATTTCAAGAGGAGAGAGGGAAAAGACGTTTTGAGGGCCTTTCCGAATGCCAGGTGATTGTCAATAATGTGAATGTGCAGGGGTAGGGAGTTCCAGATCTGAAGGAGTTGTAGTGTGTGACAACTAGGAGAGATGCTGTGGGAGTTCTGAGAGTTCTTGGGGGAGGAAGGGGTAGCAAGTGACTGTCTTGGAAGGAATTCCAGGCCGGTGTTGTGGACGGCCTGGTGGGCAACCCAGATGGCTTTAAAAGGTAGTGCGTCGACCAATAGGGAGCCAATGGTGGACTCCGTGTAGGGCTGATGTGTTGCCTGGGAGGATAGTTAATGAGCAGGCAGGCTGCAGCCTTTCGGATTGTTTGCAGTTTCCTTAGCTGAAACGTTGTGCACATAGGTAAAGGCAGTTTGCGTAGTTTAGTCGCGAGAGGATGATGGAGATGATGGCGGATTAATGGTGAGGATAGGTGATGTAAGGGAAGATAAGCCGGAGGAGGCATAGATGGAAGAAACGGGTTCTAGATATGGAGTTGATGTGTTGGGAGAGTGATAAAACTGCAGTGTGCATCAGGTTTTTTACTGAGGTAGATGTTGCTGGTGGGGGGCCTAGGAATTGCAGCCAGGGAATATGTAGGGGGGAGGAGCATGGTTTTGCTGCAGACTAGGATTTCACTTTTTCCATGATTGAGGATGAGGTGGCTGATCGCCATCCAGTAGTTAATATATGAGAGACGCACGACGACTGATCGGGACGGTTGGAGCCTGGTGATGATCTGGGTGTCTGCGTAGTTGTAGCAGGTAAGATTGTGGGAGCGGATGAGTGCGTGCAGAGGGTTTAGATAGATGTTGAAGAGCAGGAGAGAAAGGGGTGCTCCTTTTGGGACCCCTTTTGTTACTGGTCGTGCGGTGGATGAGCACGATTTGTGAGCGATCAGAGATGAAAGGGGAGATCCAAGAGAGGGTGGTGTGTCTGATTCCTAGTCAGTTAAGCCTGTCTAGGAAGATGGTGTGATCAATTGTATCCAAGGCGGCAGAGAGGTCAAGAAGGGTGAGTACAGCGCAGCCTTTAGGTCATCCCAGACAGACACTAGGGAGGATTCTGTTCCGCTCAGCGGTCTGAAGCCAGTTTGCGCAAGGTCCAGGTGGTTGTTGGCTTCTATAAAAAGGCCAAGCTGCTTGTATGCTGTGCGGTCCAGGAGTTTGGTCATGAAGCGGGTGTTGGAGATTGGCCAGTAGTTCTGGGGGTGGAGTGGGAAGAGTAGGTTTTTGAGGAGGAATTTGATCTAGAGGTTTTTCTTTAATTTTTTTTTTTGTCGGCAGAGGTCCACAAGGCACATACGTCAAGGCAACAATCAATTAAATCAAGCATAGCATAAAATATCGTAATGGTTACAGAATACAGTTCCAACAGTGGATATAGAGCATCAACAATACAGAAGTACACAGCAAAAATCACGGTGCATGGATAGAGACCAGAGACAAGCCAGAACCAGGCGTGTTCTCACTTTGATTGTTGAGATATGTATTAAATTCGCTCCAGATGTTCCTGGGGCGAGATTGGGCGGGCAGCATTGTCAGGTATTCCTCCTCACAGTTCCGCGAACAATGTGAGCATACCCAGCCATTTCTGAGAGGCCGGTGGGGAGGAGCGCTTCCAGTTCTGAAGTATACATTTTTTGGCAATCATGGAGCTTATATTCAAAAACCTTTTCAAGCGCTTAGTTTCGTCAGACCCCCAGACCCTAAACAGAACTGCCAAAGGATCGGGATCAATTATAGTTTCAGTTACCGCACTTAGTGTATGGAGGACACTGTCCCAGAAACCGGACAATTTGTTACAGGTCCAGAACATATGCAAGTGATCAGCATCCACCGCCCTACAGCGCGGGCAGAGGTGCACCTCAGAGCGAGCAAACCCTGATGTCCTGCGTGGTGTATAGTAAAGTCTATTGAGGAGCTTGTATTGCATGGCACGAAAACGGAAATTGAGAGACACTGTGTGGCAGCAAATATCCTCCCACAATTCATCAGAAATGTCTAGACCCAGTTCAGCCGACCATCCGTCGCGCCCCCCCCAAAAATCGGAATGGGGATGATGTCTAGTAGGATTTGATACAGTAAGGAGACGACACCACGTACACCGCCCGAGTTGGCGATGTAGGCTATCGCTGGGTTGTTTAGGGGCTCATCTGGAAAGGAGGGCCACATGGTGCAGAACGCGGCTCGAATCCTGTAGTATTGGGGAGTCACTAGGGGGAGGGATCTGGTGTGCACCGGTCTCCAGGTTTGGGGGCCTATGAATTTGCCCTCGGGATAGAAGTCGGACAGGGCCCGATACCCCAGTGTCGGGCCAAAGCGGTATCAAGCGTGGGCTCCAGGCCCGGAAAGGCCCACACGGGAAGCCATTTGTAATATGGGGAGGGCCCACTTGTCGAGTGTCGCAGGCGTGACCAGGCATACAGAGTCGCAGCAATGGGGTCCACGGGGGAATCAGATGTGTAGCGTCGATGTAATACCAGGGACATTAAATTGATACCAGCGGAGGCAAGCCGTTCCAGTTTGACATGTGGGCGCACTGGGGAACCCGGGTACCAATGAGTAGCATGCTGGGCCTGGGCCGCGATCCAATATAGTTCTAGGTCCGGAGCAGCAATACCACCCCGTTTGTATGAAAGTGTCATGTCAGTCCACTTCTTGCGCACTGCACCGGAGTGCCAGAGAAATTGTGCGCAGAGAGTATGCAATTTAGTGAAGTAAGCCCTCTCGGGCCATGTAGGAATGTTGCAAAAGGTGTATAAGAGCTTGGGAAGCAAGATCATTTTAATAAGGGATAGACGACCAGCGACGGACAACGGGAGAGTGCGCCATCATGAAATTTTGGTCTCAACTGTTCGTGCTACAGCTGAGTATTTATCGGCAAGCAGGGTGGGCTTAGTGAGGGACATCTGCACCCCAAGGTATCTCACACCCTCAGGGGCCCAGTGCAGGGCATACTCAGTGGTGGGCTGCAGGGTAGCCTTAGTGAGCGGGAAAATCTCCGATTTGGAATAGTTAATCGTAAATCCGGAGTGGGTGCCGATCCGGGTGATGTCTCTCAGTATGGGATCCAGATGGGTTATGGGATCTCTGACGTATAGTAGGACATCGTCAGCATATAGAGATATTATTTCAGGATTATCAACCAATCGTACTCCTTTACGCGAGTGCCGTGCTCGGATAAAGTCTGCCATCGGTTCTATCACCAATGCGAAAAGGATCGGGGAGAAGGAGCAGCCCTGTCTGGTGCCTCTGAATAGAGTGAACACCTCGGATGTTAGTGAGTTGACTTGTACCCGCGCAATGGGAGTGTACAATAGTTTAATGAACCCTATCATGTTAGGGCCGACGCCCATTGTTTCGAGGACCAGCCACATATATTTCCAAGAGACCATGTCGAAGGCCTTCTGAGCGTCCAGTGTAACCACTACGGCCTGGACGTCTTGGTCTATATGGGACATGACACTGAATAATCTCCTGATGTTATGGGAGGTGGACCTGCCGGGGACAAAGCCTGCTTGGTCCTCTTGTACCAAGTGCGTCATAATGGGCAGAAAGTGGTTAGCAATGATCTTAGCAAAGATCTTTGTGTCTAGGTTCATGAGGGAGAGAGGTCTATAGGACCCGCACTCATCCTCAGGTTTACCTGGTTTGAGCAGTACCGTGATGGCCGCTTCCCGCATGGAAGGGGGAAGGATAGCGGCTCGGAGTGCCTCATTCCATACCTCCAACAGCCAGGGGGCCAGAATAGCCACGTGCTCTCGATAGAAGTCTGCCGTGAGGCCGTCAGGTCCCGGCGCCTTGCCTATAGGCAAGTCTGAGATAGCCGATTCTGTCTCGTCTAGTGTGAACGGGGTATCCAGCTGGTCTCGGGTCTGTGGGGAAATTTCCGTGGTGGGGATCTGATCAAGGAGTTTTCGCATATGTTGTTCAGTGTGCTCTGCGGGCTGGGAATAAAGGGATCTATAGAACTCGGTAAATATATCAAGTATTCGATGGTCCGCCTATTGAGCGTCACCGTTCTGATCTTTTATGGAAGTGATCTGCATGCGGCCCAGTTCCCCCCTCACAAGTGTCGCAAGTGTCTTGCCGGTTCTGTCCCCATCCCCATATTTCCTGGCGGCCTGCGGGGGGCTGAAATAATGAACTTCGCTGTTTGCTAGAGTGTTAAACACCTGGAGCTCGTCAGAGATTTGGGCCAGAGTGGTGGGATCAGACCCAGAGGAGCAACATTGCTCCATCCTTTTCAGTTTGGCCTCAGATCGCCCAAGGGCGGCTCTAATAGCTTTCAACACCCCCGCCTCTCGGGAAATAGACATACCCCTAATGTAAGCCTTAAAAGCCTCCCATCTGACCGCAGCAGTCGTGTCTTGAAGAGAGTTAAGTTCAAAGAAGGACTCAATGTCCGCTAGAATCTCAGATTTAAACACAATGTCCTTTAGAGCTTCGGACTTAAAGCGCCAGGTGCAGAGTGTTGGGATGGGAATTCCCAGCCCCAAGGACAGTACGATTGGAGAATGAGCTGAGAATGTGCAGGGCAAAATGCGTGTATCCTCCACTCTACCCATGACCTCTCTCGAGACCAAAAACAGATCTATCCTGGACGAACTATCATGTACAGAAGAGTAATAAGTGTAGTCCCGCTGCTGGGGGTGAAGTGTTCTCCAGGCGTCACAAATGTTGAGCGACTGCATGTGACCATGCAGACTGCGCGCCGCGCCAGACAGAGCTCTGGGTGTAGTGGCAGTTCTGTCCAGGGCAGTGCCCAGTAGAAGGCTCAGGTCCCCCCCATACGATCTGCACCCCCACAAATCCCAGCAGTATGGTAGTTAGTGTCGAAGAATTCCAGAGAATCTACATTGGGACAGTAACTGTTAACCAGCAAGTACTCTTTATTGACCAGTGTGCAGTGTATTATAACATAACGACCCTCAGGATCAACATAGCTTTAATGCAGCACAAACTTAATTAATTTGTGGATCATTGTGAGAACGCCCCTAGATTATGTGGAGTAAGAAGTAAAGAACCTGGCAGAATCCCATGATGGGGCAACAGCCCTCGGAATGAGGCCATCAGAGTGTGTCTCTTGTAAAAGCAATATCTTGCAATTGTGTCTGTTAGCATATGCAACAATCTTGCGGGCCTTAGTGTGGTTGCTCAGCCCCCGAATGTTCCAGGGCATTAGGACAGTAGCCATTTCAGAGGTAGGTATCTACAGACACAGTACCCATAAGTCAGTGAATATCCCAGCTCACGTGATGGTATGAGCTCCCAGAGTTGGAACAGCAAGTGGGCATGGGGCCCTTCAGGATGCACGCCGCGAAACCTTGTGTGCCTTTTTGTAAAACAACCCCTTTCCCACCCCCACCCTCACCACTAACCATGGATCAGCAGTGTAAACATCACCCACCCCTAACAGCGCATAGTTGGGATATCCCCAACCTGGCCCAATCTGCCCCGAGGCCCAACTGGGGCCAACACACACCAAATAATTGAGAAAAAACAGTGCAATCGCAATGGGGTGCGCCGTTGCCATGCGCCAGCACGCTTGGAGCCAAATGGCACAGTTGCAAAAACGAGCAGTGGTGGCGGACTCGCGGCGCAGGCCCCACCCACGAAGCGGGTAATCGGGGACCGCACACGAGCCCCAGCGGTTCCGAAATAAACCAAAACAGTTTCGACAGTCAAATATAGTACATCCTGGGTATATAACTGAGAGATTAAGGACCTGAACAATAGGAGGACAGAAATTGAGGTAGGACAACAGAACAATGTGAGACCAGCTATGTGGAGTGCGTAGTAAGGATGTGTACACAAACGCTGCAGCACGCAAGGACTTCAGGGGCAGAGCGTCATAGTAAACAGAGCAGCCTTACCAGTACCACAGTGCAGATTGAGTAAACAAGTTCAATAAGTGTCCACAGTTCGTGCCATTCACAGTTGAATAGCGTCCACTCAGCCTTCTCCAGAGCCCTGAAGCAGTATTTGCATCTCAATGAATTTCACCGCCTCGTCTGGGACTGTGAAAAAGTACAGTTTGCCATTATGAGTGAGTTTGAGACGAGCCGGGAATAAGATGGCATACGGTACATTGCGTTCACTGAGCATTTTCTTGGGGCCAAGGAAGGAACAAGTTACTTACCTGTAACTGTTGTTCTCCAGCATGGGTCTGGCATGGATTCACATGCTCATGAATATTCCCCGTCGTCAGGCTGGGAATCCTCGGTAAAGAAAAAACCAGCATCAGTTTCGTTTCTGATCTGTCTTTCGTAGTAATAACCAATCACTGGTCTCTGCGTCATACTGACCACAGCCAATGACTGCCCTCTACCTAAGCACCGCCTCTGGCAGCCATCTTCAGATTTGGAAGCACGTGAAGTGGCAGTATGACCAAGTGAAGAGCCGCAGAGGGGTAGGCGGGAGGGTTCGCATGTGAATCCATGCCAGACCCATGCTGGAGAACAGCAGTTACAGGTAAGTAACTTGTTCCTTCTCCAGCATGGGGTCTGGCATGGATTCACATGCTCATGAATAAAGAATACATAGCAGTACACACATGCACAACCACGGGAGGTGGCAAAGGCTCAACATTAAGCATTGCATCAAACTCAACATTAAGCATCTTACCTCCTCACCAGGCTCACCTCAGGCGAACAGGTTGCGCAGCACTGCTTGGCCGACCCTGGACTCCTCCCTGGAATCCCGATCGACGCAGTAGAACTTCGTGAAGGTGTGCGTCGACCTCCACGTAGCAGCCCTGCATATGTCCAGCAGGGGCACACCAGAAAGGAACGCCGTGGTAGCTGCGATCGCTCTGGTGGAATGGGCTCTCGGACGGCCGGGCAGCGGTCGGTTTGCCAACCGATGACAGTACATGATACAGCCGGAGAGCCATCTGGAAATGGAAGCCTTCGAGAGAGCCTTCCCCTGATTGACAGGACCAAAGTTCACAAAGAGTTGTGACGTCTTCCGAAAACCCTTCGTGCGGTCCACGTAGAACCTCAGCGCTCTAGCCACATCCAGCGAGTGCAAAGTCCTCTCAGCCGGCGACGAAGGCGACGGGAAGAACACAGGTAACACCAAGGGTTCGTTGAGATGGAAGTCCGACGGTACCTTGGGCATGAAGGAGGGGTGCGTCCTGAGCACTACCCTCGTGTCGTGAAAAGTCAAGTACGGGGCCTTGCAGGAAAGGGCCTGGATCTCTCCCACCCGTCGTGCGGAGGTGATGGCCACAAGAAACGCTGTTTTCCACGACAGAAACTTCAACGGGGCCGAGTGCAGAGGCTCGAACGGAGGTCCCATGAGCTTGGTCAGCACCACTTTGAGCTCCCACGCCGGGGCCGGAGCCTTCACCGGCGGGAACGATCTGAACAGTCCCTTTATGAACTCTTTCACCAGACGATGAGACCACAAGGACGTCCGTCCTGTGGTTCTGGTGTATCGGGAGATCGCAGCAAGATGAATCTTGATGGACGCGTGTGCCAGTCCAGCTTTGGCCAGCGTCAGCAGGTACGGCAGAACTTGGGGAGCCGTAATCCGTAGAGGGTTAATCTTCTGTGCGTGGCACCAGACAGAGAACCTCTTCCATTTGTGTCCGTAGCATTTAAGAGTTGAGGACGCCCTGGCCTTTGCAAGAACCTCTCTGCAGTCGGCCGGTATGTCGTATCCTCCAAACTCTAGCGCTGCAGGAGCCAGGCCTGCAAGTTCAGCGATTTCGGGTCGTGGTGGAGGATGGCGCCTCCTTCCCTGGAGAGCAGATCCGCGTCCACCGGCAGCTTGATTGGCGGGGATGCTGACAAGTCCAGAAGGTCCGGGAACCATATCTGCCTCGGCCACGCAGGTGCGACGAGGATCATCCTGCACCGTGACCTCTTGAGCTGGTTGACGAGCCGGATTAGCAGTGGCAAAGGAGGGAACGCGTAGAGGAACAGGCCCTCCCAGGGGAACGAGAAAGCATCGCCCATGCTCCTCGCCTGGGGAAACCTGCTGGCGAACCTCCGGCACTTGGAGTTCGTCGCTGTCGCGAACAGGTCGATCTGAGGTGTGCCCCAACGTCGGAAGAGGCGATCCACTAGATCCTGCCGTAGTTCCCACTCGTGGCACGAGCGCAGCTCCCTGCTGAGTGAGTCGGCGATGGTGTTTTTTATCCCTGCCAGATGAAACGGCACCAGAAACATCCCTTGGGCGACTGCCCAATGCCACAGGTCCTGCGCCTCCTTGGACAGTGCTGGGGACCTGGTTCCGCCCTGTTTTCTGATGTAAAACATGGTGGTGGTGTTGTCGGTGAAGATCCTCACCACCTTGCCCTTGAGGGACGGAAGGAAGGACCTGAGGGCCCAAAACACTGCACGGAGCTCCAGGACGTTGATATGTAAGGCTTTCTATGTCGGGAGCCAAAGGCCCCTTGCGTGCAGATTTTCGGTGTGCGCTCCCCACCCTTCCAGGGAGGCATCCGTGGTCACTGTCTCCTGGTGGGCTGGGGTCTGGAAGTCCATGCCCGCCGTCAGATGCGCGCGGGTGCCCCACCACCGGATCGCTCGTCGGAAACTCTCGTCGAGTGTGATCCTTTCCTCGAAGTTGCCCGTCGTTTGGATCCAGCGCGCGTCCAGGAACTCCTGCAACGGGCGCATCCGGAGCCTGCACATGGGAATGAGGTAGATGCAGGAAGACATCATTCCGAGGAGGGACTTGATGGACCTCACCTTGGCCGCATCGGCCACCAACATCCGCTGCACCTTGCCCAGGATGGCCCTGGTCCTCTCCTCCAACGGGGAGGCCCGAAGGGACACTGTGTTGAGCCTCGCTCCCAGAAACAGAGTGTCTTGCGTGGGTACCAGGTGGGATTTGGCGTAGTTCACGGAGAATCCCAGGTCCGTGAGAAGTTGGACGGTCCTTGCCGTGTGGACCACGGCGAGCTCCCTTGTCTTGGCTCGGATGAGCCAGTCGTCCAGGTAGGGGTAGACGTGGATCCCTTCGCGGCGCAGCTGAGCCGCCACCGGTGCGAGGCACTTGGTGAACACCCTGGGTGCCGACCGTAGACCGAAGGGGAGGGCTTTGAACTGGAAGTAGGCATCCTCCAAATCCAACGACGACAGGAAGTCTCCTTCCTCCAGCTGACCCAGGACGTGCTGGAGGGTGACCATCCGGAACTTTTGCGCCTTGATGAACTTGTTCAGACGTCGCAGGTCCAGGATGGGGCGCCATCCCCCCGTCTTCTTCTTCACGAGGAAGTATCTCGAGTAGACTCCGGAGCCCCGAAGCCTCTTTGGGACGAGTTCGATGGCGCCCTTCTTGAGCATCGCCTTCACCTCCCGGAGAAGTTGAGGGACGTGAAGTTCTTTCCTGGCCACGGGGGGGACGCGCGGACACTTTCTTTGAAACTCGAGCGCGTGGCCCCGGGCCAAGGCGTCCAGCACCCAACGGTCGGTGGAGATGGACTCCCACACGCTGACGAAGCTCGCCAGCCGGCCTCCCACCGGGGTGCTTCGGTGGGGGCCCGACCCCCCGTCCGGTTCAATCCTGCTTCGACAAGGCTTTAGCGCCTTGTCCTTGGCGACGACGGCGGGGTCCGCCAGGCTTGCCTCGTCCTCTGTAGGCCTCCTGAGATGACGAGCGGGCCGCTTGACGGTAGGAGGAGAAACCGCCGCCGGAACCTTTGGAGGCGCCCTTGCCTCCGCTGCTCCGAAAGGGCGTCCGTCGTTGTTGCAGAACTCCAAGGGCCCGGGCCGTCTCGGTGTCCGCTTTTATGGCCTGAAGGGAATCGTCCACCGTTTTCCCAAACAGGTTGTTCCCATCGAAGGGCATGTCCAGGACTCTGGCAAAAAGAGTGTTCGTCCTCCTTGAAGACGTTCTGCAGCTGGCATCCAGGGCAGACCCTGAACAGCTTTCCGGGCGTCGAGCTTCCCTTCTCCTGGGCCATGGCACTAACGCTCGAGAGCAATAGCACGAGGATCCCAACACATGAACGTGCGGTAAAAATCTGAAGATGGCTGCCAGAGGCGGTGCTTAGGTAGAGGGCAGTCATTGGCTGTGGTCAGTATGACACAGAGACCAGTGATTGGTTATTACTACGAAAGACAGATCAGAAACGAAACTGATACTGGTTTTTTCTTTACCGAGGATTCCCAGCCTGACGACGGGGAATATTAATGAGCATGTGAATCCATGCCAGACCCCATGCTGGAGAATTGGCGTCTCTCCTGCTGCACCGCCACCAAAAGGTCTGGGAAGATCCTGATGACATGAGAGTCCAGTCGCAGCTCCCCTTTCTCCCGCGACAGGCGAAGGATGAGGTCCCCGTCACGATAATTCAGAATCTTGGCTACAATGGGTCTGGGGATGTCGCCAGGGCGGGGTCGCGGGGAAAGGGCCCGGTGAGCCCGCTCCACCGTGAAATAAGGGGAAAGGTCTGGGTCCCCCAGCAAGTCCTTGATTAGTTGTTCGACTGCATCTTCCATGCGCCCCTTCAGGGCAGTTTCAGGGACCCCTATGATGCGAAGGTTGTTTCTGCGGGAGCGGGACTCCAAGTCATCGCATTTTGCTTTAACACTCTTCATGTCGCGCGATAAGGTGGCCACTGTGTCCTGAAGTACGTGTATCGCATCTTCATTAGTGGAGATCCTGTTTTCGGCCTCAGTAATTCTAGATCCAGCCTGATCTACCCGGGTCTTGAGCGAGGCGACATTCGCATTGATATCGTCAAGCTTCTCATGAAAGGAGGCAAAGTTCTTAGCCATCGATTCCATCATGGCAGTGAGGTCCTGCGCCGCCACCCCCGGATTAGGGTCGTTGTCAAGTTCTTCCTGCGGAGGCGACGTGTGGCCCACCTCCGGTCGAGGGACCGTCTTAGTGAATTTGTCCATGGCACCCCCTTTAGCAGATCCTTTGGAGCAACTCGACATGGCCGGAACGAGAGGACACGATAAAGCTCGGTCGATTCAACCGGTGAGTCGGGTATTGAAGAGACCCCGTAAGGGCACAACAGCAGTCCCCGCCGGCTTGCACCAGGCAGCCCAGCCCAGGCCCCCCGCGGCCGCAGATGGGGCGCCGGCACGCCTCGGTCGTCAGCGGCCTAGGCCCCTAGCGGAAAGGATTGTCCGGTGGGACTGGGGCAGGAGCGAGCCGGCCCACGAGTGTAGTGTGTGCCCCAGGGTACCAGGGGCAGAGCAGCCAGCAGCGAGTCCGACGGGAGGCACCCAGTCAGGTCACGATGAGAGCAGGGCCCAGTGAAGGCCCAATGGCGACGAGGCACGGCGGGAAAAGAATCTCCCGTTCCGAGACTCCGATTTCTCCCAGAACTCGACTTGCGGATAGAGCTTGATGGCCACAGTGTAGGGATCGTAGCAGGTACACAGGATCCAAGACAGAACCGCAGATGTCGACGGATAAGAGGCGGCTAGGCACAGAGCTCTTACACTAGGCAGCCATCTTGCAGGCTGCTCAATAGCGCCCCCCATCTAGAGGTTTATGGAGCTTCCAGGAAGGTTCCCGATATTGGGGGGTGGTTTAGGATTGATCGTGCGATACTGCGTGCACAGATTGAGACGTTTGGCAGAATTATATGCAGTACCCTTTGGGAACACCACACACAATTAAAACTACAAGTGACAGTACAAATTCACCTTTGGTACAAGCCTGTACTACATAGTAAAAGTGGTAGCGATGGCTGAGCAGCCAGACTTCTCTTAAGAGCAAGTGAGCAGTATTAAATAGTTACACAAAGGACTGCAATTACTATGATTCAAACAAACACTGACTCAAGGTTTCCAAGTAAAAGAATGACAATGCATTACTTACTGTAAAAGCATTTCTGATGGTTGTATCTGCTTAGATTCACATGCTGTGCATAGTCCGACATCCAGTGGTCACTGCGGAGTACTGCATTTTGTTTTTCGTAGTCGAAAAGGGGACGTCGACAAGGCGTGTCTGTAACACTATCCCTATAGTGACGTGCAGTGTACCCACAATTCCTCACGCGTCGAGGTCCCTCTGTTTGTATTTTTTCTGCCCTGAGGGAGCCTATTAGACGTGAATGAGTACATAAAAGAGCGATATAGAAGAAAGTCTATGTTCCTTCCATCCGAGCGGGGAGGAAGGGTGGGCGCATGTGAATCTAAGCAGATACAACCATCAGAAATGCTTTTACAGTAAGTAATGCATTGTCTTCTGATGTTTGTTAATCTGCTTAGAATCACATGCTGTGCATAGACTAGCGAGCAGTACCCAGAGTTGGAGGTGGGTTGTGAGAAGGAACAGTAGAGAAAAGATGTCTTAATACTGCTTGTCCCACCTGGGAATCAGATCTAGAGTGGGCATCTAAACAGTAGTGTTTTGTAAAGGTGTGAACAGAACTCCAGGTTGCCGCTTTGCAAATGGACTCAAGAGGGACATTTGCAATGAAAGCTATGGAAGCCCCGGTGCCTCGAGTGGAGTGTGCTCTTGGCTTGAAGGGTAGTTCTCTCTTAGCAAGAGAGAAACAGAGTGATGCATTGTACAATCCATCTAGAAATAGTGGATTTCGAAACTGCATCTCCTTCTCTTCCTGCTGCCACCGAGACAAAGAAATGATTAGTCTTTCTCAATGGTCTAGTTCTTTCCATATAAAACATCACTGCTCTGCGAACATCCAGTGTATGCAGGCTCTTCTCACCTAAGTTTGAAGGATTTTGAAAGAAAGTTGGCAGTTCTATTGACTGGTTGACATGGAATTTAGAGATACATTTTGGTGCAAACCTAGGATGTGTGTATAGAACCACCTTATCTTTTTGAACTGTAACAAAGGGGTCTAGTACAGAGAGCGCTTGTAGTTCACTTACTCTCCTAATGGAGGTGATAGCTATTAGAAAAGCAGTCTTAAGAGTGAGGTCTTTAAGTGTGGCTTTGTGCATAGGTTCAAAGGGAGACACCATGAGCCTGGTTAGTACCACATTTAGGTCCCATCCGGGAGAGGGGTTAGCTATGGGAGGGTGTATCCTCTTTACTCCTTTCATAAAGGCTTTAATAACTGGGACTTTCCACCATGACACTAAGTTGGAAAGTGGTGTGTGCAGATAAATGGACTTTAATAGGAGTTAAACACCAAGCCGGAGTCTAGTAGGTGAGTCAGGTACAGAACAATTTGTGCGGGAGAGCAGTCAAGTGGATTGATGCTCCTTCCCCTACACCAGATGACAAATCTTTTCCCTTTGCTAGAATAACAGAGACAAGTGTTAGGCTTTCTAGCCTCCCTGAGAATGTCCATGCATCTCTGTGGGAGTTGTAAATGTCCAAATTCTATGATCTCAGGAGCCAGGCTGCTAAGTTCATGGTCTGAGGGCATGGATGTAGTGTCCTGCCCTTGTCCTGTGACAGCATGTTGTATGGGCAGGGAAGTTTCACTGGAGGGGAAAGGGACATCTCCATCAAGTGAGCGAACCAAGGTTGTCTGGCCCACATAGGGACCACCAATATCATGGTAACTTGTTCCTGGTGCATCTTGTGCACTATCTTGTTAAGCAGGGGAGTCGGGGGAAAAGCGTAAACAAATTTCCCTGACCATGGTATCGATAGACCGTTCCCCTTGGATTGGTTCTGGGGGTACCTGGAGGCGTAATCTTGGCATTGCGAGTTCTCCAGAGTTGCGAACAGGTCTATTTCTGGGAATCCCCATTGTGTGAAGACGAAGACGATGTCTTTGTGTAACCGCCATTTGTACTCCGAGGGCAGAGGGAAGTCTCTGCTGAGTTCGTCTGCTAGCAGATTGAGTTCCCCTGGAACATGTTGTGACAGTAGGAACATGTGTTTGAGAGCCCACTTCCAGTTGTTCTGGGACAGCTTGGACAGTCTTGGAGAGTGAGTGCCCCCCTGCTTTTTGAGGTAGTACATGGCTGTGGTGCTGACCGTGAGGACCATCACTGCCTTCCCTTGTAGGTGTGCCTGGAAGGTTTTCAGTGCTTTGAACACAGCTAGTAGCTCCAGTAAATGTATGTGCTTGGATGCTATGCTCGTAGTCCAGACTCCGTGAGCAGTCTGATGGGATAGATGAGCCCCCCCATCCTGTGAGGGATGCGTCTGTGGTCAGAGTGGCTTCCACTGCGGGGGTGGCAAATGGTTTCCCTATTACCAGGTTTTCCTTCGACCACCACCATAGCGAGAGAACCAAGGCCTGCGAGACCACCACTAGATCGTCCCATTGTCCGCTGGCCTGACACCAATGGCTGTTGAGCCACTCTTGCATTGGGCGCATGCGCAGGCGCGCTTGAGGTACCAAATAAATACATGATGCCATCATTCCTAGTAAGCGCATTGCTTTGCATACCGTCACTTCTCGACTGGCCACATATTGAGGGATCTGAAACAGCATGTTTTGGACCCTCTCGTTGGAGGGGAAGACGAGGCCGTCCTTTGTTCAAATTAGAGCCCCTAGGAATTGTTTGATCTGGTTGGGGTCTAAGCTGGACTTCTCGTTGATGGAGAAGCCCAGTTGAAACAAAAGGTCTACAGTCTTTTGGCTATTTGCGAAGCATGTTTCGTAAGAATCCCCCGTTATGAGCCAATCGTCGAGGTAAGGGTATACTGGGATGGACAACCTGCGCAGGTGGGCCGCCGCCACTGCCAGTACTTTCGTGAATACTCTTGGCGCTGATGCTATGACGAAGGGTAGCACTCTGAACTGGTAGTGTTTGCCCTCTATCATGAACCTGAGGTATTTCCTGTGCGCTGGCAACATTAAAATATGAAAGTATGCATCTTTCATGTCCAGTGTTGTCATGTAATCTCCTTGAGAAAGCAGAGGGATTACCACCTGTAGAGTCACCATACGAAACTTTTGAGGTTTGACAAATTTGTTCGCAGGGTGCAAATCTAGTACAGGGCGCATGGTTAAGTCCTTTTTGGGTACAATGAAGTACACTGAATAAATACCTTCCGTTACCTGGGATAGAGGCACAACCTCTAGGACTCCTTTTTCTAGTAGTTGGTCCACTTCTTGAAGAAGGATGGCGAGGTGTTCCGGTGACAAGAGCTGTCCCCTCGGGGGTCTGTACGTAGGGCGATCTGTTGAACTCTATACAATAGCCGCGGGCTATGGTTGATAGTACCCAGCGTCTGATGTTATGCCCTCCCATGCTGGAAGAAAGGATGTTAACCGGCCCCCAACCGGCGTAGCATGGGAGGGGACCCGAATCTTTGAGTCATTTGGTGTTGGTGGCTTGGGAACCTCTAGCGGTGGGACCCCGACCTCTTCCCTTGCCAAAACGTTGTCCTCTTTGGTTATATTGTCTACAGGTGCCTTGGTTAGAGGACCAGTTACCTGCAGAATATTGCTTCTGCTGCTGTTGCTGCTGGCGTTGGCCTCGAAAAAAACGCTTATTGCCATAACCACGTTTGTTGGGAGGCCTTGAAATTTGATCTAGTGTCTTGATAGTGTCAAATTCTTTCTTTGCGATTTCTAAAGCCTTATCCACCGCTTTACCAAAAAGGTTTGCATCTTCTATAGGTTTGTTAATAAGAGATGCTTGCGTCTCAGGTTTAAAGCCTGAATTACGTAGCCATACATGGCGTTTCAGCAGGATTCCTTGTACTAGGGAACGCCCGGCCGTTTCTGCAGCATCCAGGGTATTCTTGATGATGCTTTGGTTGACTAAAGACCCTTCAGTCACCGTGGCTAGACGGCGAGTACGTAGGGGTTCCGGTACCTCCTCAATGTCCTTACGTAGTTTGCTCCATTGTCCATCTGCGTAACTTGCCAGCAGGGAGTTATTGTTGGCAATTCTTGCAGAAAAGGCAGCTGAGGCTGTAATCCTCTTTCCTAGGGCATATCATTTTTTACCCTCCTTATCTGGTGGTGCCTCGCTAGTTGACAGCGGCACCCCTGCTCTCTTCCTGGTATTTGTCACCATTAAGGATTCTGGTACAGAGTGGCCCCTGATGTATAAAGGGTCAGATGGAGAAGGACTAAACAATTTTTCTATCCTAGGGTTGACCCCTCTGATCAACGCAGCAGTGGATAGTGAAGGAATAATTCTCCTCCTTACTGAGGCGAGGAGGGGAATGGTTTGGCTGACAGGGGGTTTCTCCTTAATGATTTTTTTCGACAAAGTTGATGTCTGGAGAAGTTCCCCCGGTTTCAATCTCAAAATGCGCTGCTGCCTTACGTAGAAGTGCATTAAAGGTGGGTTGATCATCTATAGGCGATGTATCCCTAATAGGCAAGTCTTTTGGAGGGGACATGGCTTCAGGGTCTGAAAACACTGACGGGGATTGCCAGGGCTGTGAGGCCCCTTCTTCTGGGTCTTCTCCGAAGCCCCCATCACCCATATCAGGGTTGTCTTCAAAACCTTCCTCCTGTAGGTTTTCTTCCCCCTCATTGCCTAGGAATTCATCATCCTCCTGAAAGTGGGTGTCCTCTTCAGTGAGGTCATATAAATCTACATTTTCTTGGGGTAGATCAAACAGCCTGGGGTACTTGGCCCTGGGATCCTCCTGAGGTCCCTCTTGATCTCTTAGGTGTTGGAAGATTCTGAGTCTCCATAAACCTGTCCATCCTGTCCATACAGAACTGGAGTCTCTCTAGGGTTTTGTGAGATACTCTGGAACGGTCAGGGGGAGGAAAGGGAGGGCCTTCCGTTGGGAAACGCTTCGACCTATCCCATAACGTCGAAGAGAGGTCTCCTTCGCCTTCAGAAAAGCTCTCCGGTAGGCTAGGAGTCCCTCTCGACGGAGCGGGAGGTTCCTGCCTTCCTTCTGGTCTTTTCAGCGTCTCCCAGGCCTTATGAGAGGTAACCGACAAATCCTTCGTCGTCCGTCTTAGGCTATCGGTGGAAATGATCCTAGCCAGGCTCTCAACAACTAAGCTGTCTGTCGAGGGTTCCTCCGGCGTCGTCGTTACAGGCGTCGCTTGCTCTACGCCGACGGGCGCTCTCTGGTGGTGCACGTAGTCTGGCGGTTTAGTGGTAGCGCCCTTATCAGGGGTTAGCCCAGTCGCTGGTCGCATATGCGGTTGCGAGGGGGCTTCAGACTCTTACAGTCTGAGGAGGCCGCCGGTAGGACCTGCGTCTCCGTTGGCGCTAACGCCCTCTTCGTCTTCGACGAGGAAGAGTCATGGGTTATGTGTTTATGGGTGTGTTTTCTGTGTGCGTCCTTGTCGCCAGGGTGTTCATCCCTATAAGCAGGGCGTGAACCGAGCTTGTCGGGGCCGAGGAAGGACGACGAGGAGCGTGAACACTCCTTAGAGAGGTCTAAGACTTCCGAAACGGACGTCGTGTTGTCACATTCCTCGTCACTTTCGGCAGCGGTGGGTGATGAGTCAGACCTAGACATGGCGTAGGCCGCCCACCTTTTGACCCTACGGCCTTTTAAAGTCTTCGGCTTAAGTAGCTGACAGGCGCACAGCCGTCTTCTTTGTGGTCGAGGGACAAGCAACAGTTACACCGTTTATGCTGGTCTTTCCAGGTAAACTTGCCCTTACAACGCGAGCAAAACCTAAAAGGATGTCCTCTCCATAGCGGAGGAACAGATCGCATGTGACAACAACCCTGAGGGAAAAGGGAGGGGAAAGGGAAAGGTATTCTCAAAGAGAAACAATAATGTCCCACGTCCCAACTCTCCCTACTATATTTGGCCGTCGAGGCCACGCCACGTGTTCGGCGAACGCCGAACAACCTCTTCCGTCGAAGGCACCACCGTCGGAGATCTTGATCGGCAGTGAACAGCTTTGCAGCTACGACGACGAAGGAGGGGTGAAGAAATGAATAATAAAGGGCGACCAAAGGTCAGGTAAAGTTTTGCAACGTCTCTCGAGGAGCTCCGCGTATAGGCGACCAATATCTGGGTGGAAAAAACAATCTGAGGGACCCCGACGCGTGAGGAATTGTGGGTACACTGCACGTCACTATAGGGATAGTGTTACAGACATGCCTTGTCGACGTCCCCTTTTCGACTATGAAAAACAAAATGCAATACTGCGCAGTGATCACTGGATGTCGGACTATGCACAGCATGTGATTCTAAGCAGATTAACAAACATCAGAAATACATTTATTTACTCTTTAGTTATATAACATTTCACTATCACAAAGCAGTTCAAACATCACAATCTTAATACACCACACCACTCCCAATAGGTTCCAGCCAAGTTAAGCTCACAAAATGAAGTGGGAGCAAAATGGCACTCCAGCAATTTAAAAGGGAGGGAAAGAAAGTTAATAGAAATTGAACCAAACTAACAGGTATGTACTCAGGGCAATGAGCAAGAGGAACTACAGTGATAGAATCATGTAGAAAAGGCTTAGGGCCAAAGTCAATGGGTCAAAAGTCTTTTGCTCAAGATCATACGGTTCAGGGTAGTTTGCGGTAAAGTTCGTGCCACGGGTTCCGGACGAGGTTGGTTGGCAGAAAAGTTAGTTCAAAGAGAAGAGAAGGACAAGCCCTGGGATTGGAGAAACAGTTTCACCGCGGTTGAACGAAACAAACAACCGGATTTGGACAGTACCTTAAAACAGAGAAGAAGCTGTAGCTGAGGCGGACGTTCCTGGTAGTTCCTGCAGGCTCATGGTTCCTGAAGCGACTGTCGGACTGACAAGAAGTAGGAAGACTGGAGGGTCCTGCACTACCAAGGGAAGAAACCAGCAACAGAGCGAAACAAATAAAAGGTGCGCTCCTTAAAACCCAAGCAGGGTCCGACCTTCCTGGCTATCCGACCCACTCTAGCTCTGTACAGCAAATTCGACCAGAGGAGGTGTCCTGGCTTGAAGTTTGGGCGAACTGGTTGGTCCCACCAGCTCAAGGGAAGAAGTTTCCTGGAGGATCTTCTCTGTCGTCGGATTCTGAAGATTCGGACCTGCAGCAGGGCTTCACTGGGCAGTTCAGTCGGTGTAGGGGCCCTCTTCTGTCAGCTCCTCGTTGGTTCTCACGTTCCAGTGGCGACTCTGCCTTTCCAGTGCCAGAGACCTGCTTTTTATGCAGTTTTCCCCCCACTCACACAGCCTGGCTGTCAATCACACAGCAGGGTGGCTGTCCTGGCACGGACAGTCACCCAGCCAATCAAACAGGAGTGCGACTTGGGTTACCAAGGGAACCCATGGCAGGGGTCCTAAGACCACTCCCTCACATCCTGCCTACCCAGACTTTCAGGCACCGTAAGGAGGGCTCTGTGCAGAAGCTCACGAAAAGACCGTGAACAAAGGGACCAAACCTGGTTTGGCGCGCAGAGGAAAACACGAGAAAGACTAACAAAAAGAAATGGCGAATAAACCCAGCCGGAGACTAAATAAAATATATTTGGTCAAGCGGGTTTATGTTTGAGGCTAAAATAATAGCCTAAAACAATAGCCTAAAACAATACCATGGTTATTTGAGATAACCGCGGTATAAAAAATAGGGTAGTTACCACTGCCACCAGCCAAGTCTTGATGAAAAGGTAGCGAAACAGTGCTCCAAGAGAAGCAGACAAAAAGGGATAAGAATTAACCCTTTCCAATACTCCATGTAAGATGGGGTGTACTGGGTCTGTGATTTAAAGAGACTACATAAAGTTAATGGCAACTTTACATGTTTCTGGGAGACAGTAGTCCGTCCAAGAAAAATGGAGTCAGTGGGAAGTCTGAAAGACAACCCTCTGTCACTGCACTGAGGGTGCTGTGTAACACAAAAATGATGCTCATGGAGTAGGTGAGGCTCCAGAGCCCAAGATCACACAAATGGTAAAAACACACAGCAAAACACATGCAAGAGTGGGAAAAAGGCTCACACTCTTAGCAGGTGAAAAAAATAAACCCTAGAAAACCAGCAAAGCTGCTGAGGGACTCAATAGGTAAGGAAAATCAGCCATTTATGAGAATTCTCCCTAACAGACTAGGATGTTTGAGGATGGTGGGCAGGCAGAGGTCCACAGGGGAGCCAGATGGGCAGCGTTGTGCTAGGAGCGAGAGGAACTCCTGGTGTGAGATTGGAGCACAAGAGATGAAGATTTTTTGTGAAAGGGGGTTTTGACAGGGGCTGGGCTGTGGGTAGGTAGGGGGCATGTGTTCCAATTTAGAGATGATGGCGGAGTCTGTCGATAGCGACGCTGTGGAAGTGTTCTGATAAGGTGTCTCATAAGGATTGGGAGACTGGGGGACGGGAGGTTAGAGCAGGTCGGGGAGTTTAATTCAGAATGATTCTATGCCGTTCCTTGCTCCATTTGCAAGATTCTGTTCCAATCTGTATGCTCTAGTTAGTCTTGTTAGGGCGGTTTTGTCTGGGCCGTAGTAATGGTTCTCCAGGTCTGTTCCAGGTGGTGCTTGAGGGTTTTTAGTGATTTGCGGTTGGCGGTGTACCACCTGGGTGTGGGCCCTGATCTCTGAGAGGTCTGTTTTGTTGGGGCGAGGGGTGTAAGGGCGCACGAGAGCCAGAGGTTGAAGAGTTTGATGGGGTGGCCCTTCCTGCAGGGAGAGTGTTGGGAGAGAGGTGAGGAGGGCGTCGTCTAGATCTGGGGTGGTAACGACTTTATTCCATAGCGGAGTGAGAGGTGTGGGGGTTGGTGGTGGTCGGGCGTGACCTTGGGCGTGGGCTGCGGTGGTTAGTGGTACGGAGATGAAGATTGCCGAGAGATCCGTCCATGATGGGGGGGTTTGGGTGCAGTGTGGATATGTTGGTGGTGCTGAAGATCGCATTACAGTGCTCAGGTGAACTACAGCACTACCTGCTTTACTCTGCTTAGCAGAGTTTATTTTCCTACCTAGGCTAATCCAAGTCTTGCTGGGACTACGTATCCCAGAACCCCCGGCACCCTTGTTATTGAAACATCAGGCGCTTCAGCGCAGGGGCTTAGAGGGCCAAGCCGGTCTTACGCCGGTCCCGCCGGCCTTTCCCCTCATAAGGCTCGCCAAGGTAACGCTGTACCAGAGGGTTGTTTGTGATGGTCCCTAGCAACGCGCACACTGACAATCTTGCAATCTTGTCTGCAAGAAGCGCGGTTGGGCATGGTGTGAAAGCGATATGTGTGTGCGATTACTGTGATTATACCGCAGGCACGCTGAATCCGCCAAATTTTACATTTATTTGACATTGAGACTGCTCCTTGACACGTGCTGTGATATATAAAGCAGCGCATGCCACTGACGAACGTGCAACTAATAACATCAGCTACAGTGCTGAGGTGAACTACAGCACTACGTGCTTAATTCTGCTTAGCAGTGTGTCTTTTTTTTTACCTATCTAGGCTAATCTAAGTCTTGCTGCTAATACGAATCCCAGAAGCACCCGCACCCTTCTTAACGAAATGTCAGGCGCTTCAGCAGTCAAGACCATCCGCCCCCGCACAACTGGTAAGGCTTTCTACCAATAGAAAAACTTTTGCTAGACATACACAGCCTCCAATGCATGAATACTGCTAACCTAATGGCTAATGCGGTCCTAGAAAGAAACAGTCAGGAACAGACCTCCCGCACTGCAGACCTGGCCAAACAGTCACCATAAATTTAAAAGCAAACTGTCCCCTGGCCCAAAGAGACAAAAGCCAAATCCATCAAATGAGAAACCAGACCTAAAGATTTGATTACTTAATACATGGTCTCTAAATAAACACGCCCAATGTATCCATTATATGATCGTGGAGGAAAAACTGGATATTCTATGTATCACTGAGACTTGGCTAAAAGAACCTATAGGCCCCACCTACGACACCGCTGTTCCAGACGGTTACACAATTTACTACTCTAACAGAGAAACAGCCTGAGGGGGAGGAGGGGGGTAAGAGAGGGGGAGGGAGGGAGTAGCAACGTTTGCCAGAGATTCCATTTCCATGTTCCCGACTAACATCTCCTGCAGTGGCTGTGAAATCCTGCACTTGAAATATCACCCAACACACAATAGCAGTCTAAACTTAATTGTATTCTACAGACCCCCTACAACAATGCCTGAATTTAACGAGGAACTTACTCACCAACTCAACCTGCTTAAAGGGCCGAATACAGCAACCCTGTTACTGTGAGATTTCAATCGCTGGTATGGAAACCCCAAAGACAAGGAAGCCATTAGTTTAGAGAAACTAATGAACAACTAAGATTACAAGGTTACGAACCATGAGCCAACAATGGCCAACGGTCATCAAGTGGACTGGGTAGTAACGCACAATCTTGCAACACATGCATACAAGACAGTACCATGCATTTGGTTGGACCACTATAGTGTCACCTTTCTAATGGCCCCTCCACTCCCTAAACCTAAGGTCCCCAAAAAAACGACATCGGAATTTTTAAAACATTGACAAAGACCTACTAGAGCAATGTATAGAAGACATTAAGAACGATTAAAAGGACAAAGACTCTTGCGACACCCTCATAACAAACATACTATACCACATTAAGAAGATGGTAGACTTAAAGGCTCCATTACAATCTAAACTAGTCAGATCAAACACCAAATATGGTTCTCTGTAGAACTTTCAGAACTAAAAAAGGAAAAAAGTAAAAGGGAAAACGAATGGCACAAAAATACATCCCTACTCAATAAGGAGTTTTGGAGGGACAGTGATAAAAGATACAAGCACAAGATAATTGAAACGAAAAAAAATCACTATAATGAGCAGATCCCAACGGCAGCCAATGCCAGCAGCAAACTGTTAACATCATAAAATCAATAGAAAAACCCAAAGCAATCACACCTCCATTTAATCCATCGCAAGAGGAATGCGATAAAACTCAGACAGCTGTTTTCCAAAAAATCGCTAGGGCCAGGGAACAAATTGTAAAAGCTCAAGCTAACAGAGGGGAGTCAAACAACCTACCGCCTGAGATAAGTACCATGAGTTTAGAACCATGTAAATTCACAGAAATCACTAACGAAGAAATGGCGAAAGTACTTACCTTAATGAAACCAACTTCATGTGCGGAAAACATACTATCACCTAAAATAATACTGGAGCATATAGATATCTTCACTCCCATCTTGACAAAAGTCATTAATGCCTCATTCCGTGATCAAGTAGTTCCCAGCTATATAAAAAAGGTAACCCTAACGCCTCTTGTAAAAAAAAAATAACTTGGACCAAAGAGACCCTAACAACCTCAGGCCCATCACAAATCGTAATTTTATCCTATAAATTACGGATAAGATAGCTACTATGCAATTACAAGCTCATGTGGAAGCCTCTGAATCCCTACACTACCAACAATCAGGATTTCGTCCGGCCCACAGCACCGAGACGGAAATGCTTGATCTCCAAACTAAAATGCTCAGCATAATGGACAGGGGTAAAGCCGGTCTCTTAATACTACTCGATTTAAGTGCAGCATTTGATCTTTTAGATCATGACCTCCTCAAATTAGCCTTAGAGAAAACTGCTAACTGCTCTAAAGAGACAATGGGCTGAATAACATTGTTCCTCATCAACAGAAAATCACGAGTACACTGGGGGATACATTTTCCTTCGAAAAAAAACATACAATGCGGCGTCCCGCAAGGAGCCAGTATGTCAACTTTGCTATTCAATCTCTATTTAAGATACCTTTGTCTAGATCTTGACCACTTCAACATCTTCTTCACCAATTATGGTGACGGTACTCCGCTGGTGATAGAATTGAGTGGAGACTACTTGAAAGATAGTGAATCACTTTCCACAATTTACAACACTGTGGAATCGTGGATGGATGCCAACTGGATGTGTCTGAACAGCAAAAAAACAGCGCTGATGGTATTTGGCTCACATCAAGCCAGAGCTAAACTACCACCCGCCTACCACTCATTCCAGATAAAGGACACCAATATTCAGGTTTTGAGTAAAGTCAAAAACTTAGGTATGATGCTTGAAACATCGCTAGGAACTGAAGCTGAAGCACAATATGTAAAAAAACTGCTCCTATTATCTTACATTACTGAAAGCAATTAAACCTTACCTATCTGATGACAACTGTGCAATCATAGCAAGGGCAACCATACTCTCACGCCTGGACCTCGGCAATGCACTTATTCTAGGTGCTAACAAGCAAAGCCTGGCTAGCTACCAACACATCCAGTATAATGCAGTGAGAATCATCAAGCATAAGTCCAGATTCAACCACATCAGTGAGGCCAGAAGAGAGCTACACTGGCTGAAAATTGAAGATAGAGTGCAGTTCAAGGCCCTGACGCTGGTGCACAGATGCATTTACGGGAAAGCCCCAGCTTACCTAAAATCTCTCTCTACGTTCAAACCATGCCTTAAGGTCCTCCGACTTGAGCAAGATCACGGTAGCCCCACACAAACGCTCTTTCGGTTTGGGAAAAGCATTCCCCACAGTTGCGGCGAGAAAGTGGAACAATCTCCCTATCAACATTAGACTAGAAACAAACTACCGCAGTTTAAAAAAAAAAACTGAAAAACATCTATTTAGTTAAACTCCTGACACTGGCACATCCTATTAATTGACAGCCTGTATTTGTCCGTCCTGTAATTTGTCCTTGTCCACCCTGTTGTCCATGTGTTCTTGTCCAGCACCCTGATGCTAGCGAGCTACCGGCACAATATAAATAAACAAATAAATAAATTGAGGATGTAACCTCCAGTGTGGGTGGTTGTGGAGATGCGTTCTGCCAGGTTGAATGCTTCTAGGTTGTCTGAGAGATCAGGTCAAGCTTTGGAGGGAGAGTCAACCCAGGTGGTAAGTGTTGGTTGAGGTAATTTGTCAGTGCATCGTAGAGTGTGTCTGCTACATTTTTGTTGTAGCCAGGGGGTCTGTAGAGGAGTAGGAAGATGTGCGAGGCGAAGGGTGAGAGTTGGAGTTTTACCTGAAGGGATTCGTAATCTGTGGTGTTGGGTGTCATTAATTATTAGTGGGAATTGGTGTTTGTGTAGTATCGCAAGTCCTCCACCCCTTAGCGATCTGTTCCCAACAGTAAGGTTGTACATCCGCCGGGTGCGAAGGCTTTGTGCGCAATGGGCTCGTAGTCGTCAGCAAACCAGGCCTCTGATGAAAAGGACATCTGGATTTTCTTCGAGGTCAAAGATGTGGAAACTGTTTTTGGCGACTGACCTGGAATTTATGAGGGTGCAAGAGAGTTATTGGGGTATGCTTTCAAGTGCTGGATGGGTCCAATGGGAAATGGTAGAAGTAGCAGGAGTGGAGGAGGGGGTGGTTGGGGTTTAGGGGAGGGTGTGAGGAGAAAGGGGTTGGTCGGGGTGGGTAGTGACAGAGGGGGTGGGCGGTGGAGGATGTGGGGAGGAGGGTGGAGGTGGACTGGGGATGACTGGCAAAGAGGGGAATAGGGCTAGGACCAGATTTTGTGCCGGCAGCGACGTTTGGCCCGTCTAGTGAGGTGGCAGGGTTTGGGATCTGGGTTGAAGAACAGCTGGGAGGGGCCTGATGTGGCCGAGGTCTGGGCCTTATCTTGACTTTCTGGCGGCCCATGGGGTGTGCTTGAGAGGGTGGGGTTTTGGCCCGGGCTGCTCTTGCTGCACCAAGAGAAGAGAAGCGCAAGTTGAGGGCACGGGTGCTATGTTGTTCTGGAGAGGAGCGAGCAGAGGGTGAAGGTGAGTAGCTAGCAGGGGGCGGGATGGGAATCTTTGTTTTACCTGTGTCACTGGGTGGTCCAGTATGTTCTGGGGGGTCAACGTTTTCAGCTCCCGCTCTACATCTTGCAGCTCTTGATTGAGCGGAGGGAGATCTATGTGGAGGGTGTAGCAGGTGGGAGAGAGGCGTTAAACAGGCGAGGAGGAGGGACACATACCTTGGGGTTTTGGAGGATGGGCGGGTGCTGCAAGATGAGGTGGAGGGTTGGGATGATGGGCTGTGCATTGGGGATGGCTGGGTTAGGGTGTGGTGGGTCTAGTCAGGCCTACTGGTGTACCAGCACGCAACTCCGATTTGGCCAGTGTGTGGCATGGTGTCTAACCTGAGAGAAGGGCACATCGGATGTGACAGAGTAGGGTGGGCAGGACCAACTGGGGTACAACAGATTTGTACTCACCGGGTGAGGGGGAGGTGAGTTTAAGGTGGGGGCAGTAGGAGACTGTTTTGGGACACCTGGATAGAGGGGGGTGCGCCTAAAAGGAGGTACCTCAGTAGATAGTATAACACTGCAGTAGCAACTGGATTTTAGATACGTGAGAAACGCCTAAATGGGGATGCAGCAGTAGACAGTAAATGCAGTAGCACCTAGGTCTTGGACACCTGGATAGCAGGAGAAGCACCTAAATGGGGATACAACAGTAGGCAGTATACAGTAAATTGCAGCACTACCTAGATTTGGGACACATGGAAAGACCGTGAAACGCCTATATGGGGTATAACAACGCATGCAGGAACTACAAGGTTTGGGATACTAGGGCAGAGGGGTAAATGCCTTTGCTGTTGATTACAACAGTGGACAATTTGCCTAGATGTGAGATTTTGCTACCTGACCCAATCTGTCTGAATGTGAGATATGGTTGACTAACACAATCTGCCTAGATCCGAGTTATGGCTAAGCGACACAGTTGGCCTAGGTGTTGGATATGGCTAGCATACGAATGTGCAACAAACTACAGGCTTTTAGCTAATGTTATAATAGGATAATAAAATGGGTTGGACAGGCCAATGGGGAGCAGTAATTGCTGGTCCGCATGTCCAGACCTTGCCTACCTCGTCAGTCGCTGCTGGTTGATGGCTGCAGGCTCCACAGGCCAACACAGTCTGTAGCTGCTGCTTCAGGAGCTGCCCTTTGCCTCGGGCGCTTTGTCGGAGGGGGCTGCGAGGGCAGGAGACTGCCCTGGAAGGTCCACTTAGGTAGAGCAAAAGACCAATCAGCCAGCAGGGGAGGGGTGGGAGGAGGGCGGAATGGAACCAGAAATGGAGAATTACAGGATCAGAACTGTCTCACAGGCCACGAGGCGGAAGCCAAAAAGAAATTACAATCACGCTCCAATAATGTGTTTCCAATGCAGGCAACAAAATATTGCTAGGCACAAAAGGATGATGCCTCGATGTAACTCACATAAGCAGGCTGATAAATCCCCTCGCCCTTGGCCCTGCAAACATCTCTAGGTTTGTCAGCTTTAAAGGTAATGGGGGCAGTGTAGTTGCACAATTCCATCTCTATATAGTTACTTTGCAGTTACTATTTGCACCAGTAGTGTGGGGTTCTTACTGGCCCCCACCTCAGGTGTAGCCTGGTCCTAAAAACCGTAATACCACTATTAGCACTAGACATTCTGGGGTGTGTTGCAGTTCCTTTAAGTGAAGTGCATTTCATGGAACATGACTGGTTTGGTCATTTTAACATCCTATATAAGTGTAGTACTGACTCAAAGGGGCCATGGGAAGAGCCTCTCTCTGTTGGGGAAATCTTACTATTAGAGGGAAACAAACCACAACTAAAGCCCGGGCCTTGACAGATTGCCAAATGATTAATTTTGTGTGAACCCTGATCTTTGGACTCTGATTCAAACTGTAAGGAAGGAACAAGTTACTTACCTGTAACTGTTGTTCTCCAGCATGGGTCTGGCATGGATTCACATGCTCATGAATATTCCCAGTCGTCAGGCTGGGAATCCTCTTGTAAAGAAAACATCTGTTTCAGTTTTGTTTCTGAACGGTCTTTCTACCAATAACCAATCACTGGTCTCTGGGTCATACTGCCCCAGCCAATGACTGCCCTCTACCTAAGCCCCTCCTCTGGCAGCCATCTTCAGATTTGGTAGCATGTAAAGTCGCAGTAGGACCAAGAGAAGAGCCGCAGAGGGGTTGGAGGGAGGGTTCGCATGTGAATCCATGCCAGACCCATGCTGGAGAACAACAGTTACAGGTAAGTAACTTGTTCCTTCTCCAGCATGGGGGTCTGGCATGGATTCACATGCTCATGAATAGAAGAATACATAGCAGTACACACATGTACAACCACGGGAGGTGGCAAGGCTCAACATTAAGCATTACAACAACTCAACATTAAGCATCTCTTACCTCCTCACCAGGCTCACCTTCAAGCGAACAGGTTGTGCAGCACTGCCTGGCCGACTCTGGACTCCTCCCTGGAATCCCAGTCGACGCAGTAGAATTTTGCAAGGTGTGTGTCGACCTCCACATAGCAGCCCTGCAGATGTCCAGCAGGGGCACACCAGATAGGAAAGCCGTAGTAGCAGCGATCGCTCTGGTCGAGTGGGCTCTCGGACAGCCGGGCAACGGTCGGTTTGCCAACCGATGACAATGCATGAATCAGCCGGAGAGCCATCTGGAAATGGAAGCCTTCGAGAGAGCCTTCCCTTGGTTCACAGGTTCAAAGTTCACAAACAGCTGTGATGTCTTCCGAAAACTCTTTGTTCGGTCCACATAGAACTTCAGCGCTCTAGCCACATCCAGCGAGTGCAAAGTCCTCTCGGCCGGAGACGAAGGCGACGGGAAGAAAACAGGTAACACCAAGGGCTTGTTGAGGTGGAAGTCCGACGGCACCTTGGGCATAAACGAGGGCTGCATCCTCAGCACCACCCTCGTGTCGTGAAAAGTTAAGTATGGAGGCTTGCAGGATAGGGCCTGGATCTCTCCCACTCGCTGTGCGGAGGTGATGGCCACAAGAAACGCAATCTTCCACAACAGGAATTTCAGCGGCGCCGAATGCAGGGGCTCGAATGGCGCCCCCATGAGTCTGGTCAGCACCACGTTGAGTTCCCACACCGGGGCAGGGGCCTTCACCGGCTGGAATGATCGGAACAGTCCCTTCATAAATTCCTTCACCAGGCGGTGGGACCACAAGGACGTCCGTCCTGTGATTCTGGTGTATCGGGAGATCGCAGCCAGATGTATCTTGATGGAGGCGTGAGCCAGTCCAGCCTTGGCCAGCGACAGTAGGTATGGCAGCACTTGAGGGGCCGTAATCCGTAGAGTGTTAATCTTCTGTGCACTGCACCAGACAGAGAACCTCTTCTACTTATGTCCGTAGCACTTGAGAGTTGAAGACGCCCTGGCTTTTGCAAGGGCCTCTCTGCAGTCAGCCGGGATATTGTACCCTCCAAACTCTAGCGCTGCAGGAGCCAGGCCTGCAAGTTCAGCGACTCCGGGTCGTGATGAAGAATGGCGCCTCCTCTGGAGAGAAGATCTGCGTCCGTAGGCAGCTTGACTGGTGGGGACGCTGACAAGTCCAGAAGGTCCGGGAACCAGATCTGCCTCGGCCACGCCGGCGCGACCAGGATCATCCTGCACCAAGACCTCTTGAGCTGGTTGACGAGTCGGAGCAGCAACGGCAACGGAGGGAACGCATAAAGGAACAGGCCTTCCCAGGGGAACGAGAAAGCATCGCCCATGCTCCTCGGCTGGGGAAACCTGCTAGCAAACCTCTGGTACTTGGAGTTCGTCGCCGTCGCGAACAGGTCGATCTGGGGTTTTCCCCATCGTCGGAAGAGTCGATCCACTTGATCCTGATGTAGTTCCCACACGTGGCACGAGCGCAGCTCCCTGCTGAGTGAGTCGGCGATTGTGTTTTTTATCCCTGCCACATGAAAGGGCACCAGAAACATCCCTTGGGCAACGGCCTAATGCCACAGATCCTGGGCTTCCCTGGAGAGGGCTGGGGAATCTGGTTCCTCCCTGCTTCCGGATTTAGAACATTGTGGTGGTGTTGTCGGTGAAAATTCTCACCACCTTGCCCTTGAGGGACAGGGGAAAGGATCTGAGGGACCAGAACACTGCTCGGAGCTCCAGGATGTTGATGTGGAGCTTCTTCTCCTCTGGGAGCCAAAAGCCTCTTGCATGAAGATTACCGGTGTGTGCTCCCCACCCTTGCAGGGAGGCATCCGTCATCACCGTTATCTGGTGGGAAGGGGTCTGAAAGTCTGTGCCCGCCGTCAGATGAGCGCAGGTGCTCCACCACCGGATCGCTTGTCGGAAGGTCTCGTCGAGCGGAATCCCACCCTCGAAGCTGCCTGTCGCTTGGATCCAGCGGGAGTCGAGGAACTCTTGCAGAGGGCGCATCCGAAGCCTGCACAGGCGCACGAGATATATGCAGGAGGACATCATCTCGAGGAGGGACTTGATGGACCTCACCCTGGCCACGTCCGTGGCCAGCAGACTCTGCACCTTGCCCAGGATGGCCATCGTCCTTTCTTGCGACGGTGAGGCCAGGCGCGCCACTGTGTCGAGCTTTGCTCCCAGAAACAGTGCGACTTGCGACGGGACCAGGTGGGATTTGGGAAAGTTGATGGAGAATCCCAGGTCCGAGAGCAGCTGGATGGTCTTTGCTGTGTGATCCACGGCGAGCTCCCTTGTCCCTGCCGGATAAGCCAGTCGTCCAGGTAGGGGTAGACGTGGATCCCCTGCAGGCGCAGCCGCGCCGCCACCGGTGCAAGTCACTTGGTGACACCCTAGGTGCCGACTTCAATCCGAACGGGAGGGCCTTGAACTGGTAGTGCCGTCCTTGGACCACGAACCTGAGGAACTTTCGGTGACCTTTCAGAATGGGGATGTGGAAGTATGCATCCTCCAAATCCAACGCCGACAGGAAATCGCCCTCCTCCAGTTGTCCCAGCACGTGCTGGAGGGTGACCATCTGGAATTTCTGTGCCTTGATGTATTTGTCCAGCCGTCGCAGGTCCAGGATGGGGCGCCATCCTCCCGTCTTCTTTTTTACTAGGAAGTACCTTAAGTATACTCCAGAGCCCTGGAGCCTCTTCGGGACGAGCTCGATGGCACCTTTTCTGAGCAACGCCCTCACCTCCAAGAGTAGTTGAGGGACGTGATTTTCCTTCTTGACCACGGTGGAATGCGGGGGCACTTTTTTAGAAATTTGAGGGTGTGCCCCTGGGCCAGGGCGTCCAGCACCCAACGGTCGGTGGAGATGAATCCCACAAGCTGACAAACTTTGCCAGCCGGCCTCCCACCGGGGTGCTTCGGTGGGGGCCCGACCCCGCTGTCGGTTCAATCTTGCTTGGCGGACGCCTTGCCGCCTTGGCCTCCCTGGCGACGACGGCGGGACCCCCCCGCCTTGCCTCGTCCTCTATAGGCTTCCTGCGATGAGGAGCGGGCCATTTGGCGGTACGTAGAGGAGCCACCGCCGAATCCCTTGGAGGCACCCTGCTTGCCTCTGGCGCTCCGAAAGGACGGCCTCCGTTGCCGGAGAACGCCTAGGGCCCTAGCAGTCTCTGTGTCCGCCTTGATGGCTTGGAGGGACTCATCCACCGTTTTCCCAAACAGGTTGTTCCTGTCGAACGGCATGTCCAGCACCTTGGCTTGCACATCCCGGCGGAAATCCGTCGCCTTGAGCCAACCTCGTCGTCTAAGGCAAACGCCGTTGCCTAGCTGGCAGAAACTGGTGTCGGCAATGTCCGTTGCCACCGTAATGGCGTGGTCGGACGCCACTTCACCTTCTTGCAAGATCTCCAGGGCCTCGGCCCTCTTGTCATCCGGTAGGAAGTCCAACAGGGGGGCGATCCTCAACCACAACTCCCTGTCGTAGCGGGCCACGATCGCAAGCTTAATCGTTGTTGCCGCCGACGAGATAACTCATCCCATTGCGTCCAGCTTCTTCCCTTCACCGTCCGGCTGGGAAGTTGACGTTGAGACTGATGCCCCCCCGCTTTCTTCTTGGCTGCCGCTGAGACGACCGAGTCCGGGGTAGGTTGTGCCCTAAGGCACAGAGGGGCCGCGTCAGGGACCCGGTACCTCTTCTCGTACTGATCCTTCTTGGCAGGCATCGTAGACGGGTTCTTGAGGAGGGTGAGACCCTCCTCCCAGATGTCATCCAGCGGAGGCACGGCGAGGACTGACTTCCTCCTGGCCTTGCGCCGTTGGTAAAGGAAACCTACCTTCTTCTCCTCGGGGCACAGCTGAAAAAGCTTGGATGCCCTGGCGATCATTGCGTGGAAAGATCCGATCTCCTCGGACGGGGAGGCCCGGGCTGGTGATGGGAGTTCCGTCCCATCGTTACCGCCGTCGTCGGTACCCGTCGTGGCCGTGTCTCTTCCCGTGTCATCTCCAGGGACGGGGGACATGGGTAAAGGCCGAGCAGGCCGCGAGGGCTGAGAAGACGGGGCTTGGTGGATCTGTATTCTTTTGTTTGGAGGGCTTCCCGCCGGGACTGGCTCTGGTTCCTCTGTCGGACCTGGTACCGGGACCTCTGTCTGTGGTAAGGGCAATCTCGTCCTCATCTCTAAACATAAGGATTGTATCGCCAACAAAATGGCTGCCGAGTTATCCTGCGGCTCCGGAAGCGACAGCTGACTAGGACCCTCGCCAGTGCCGCCGTCACTCTCATAGTCACCCTCGTCGGGATCCCTCCCGTGGGAACAGGCCTCCTTGACGCCCTCGTCGAGGCCCTCAAGGACTTCTGCCAACTCCTCCTCAGATGTTGTGTCCGTGTCCACAATGGCCACCGCCCCCCCCTCTTTTTCCGCCAGGTTCTTCACGGGGGTCTTTTCGATGGGTCTGAAAGAGGCTTCCCTCCGCGGAGGCAGGGAGACTCTGGGCCCCGAGGTCGCCTCCACTGGTGTAGCCTCCACAGGCTGCGCCAGGGGCGCCGCGACTCCCTCGATAGAGGCCTTGGACGGGTGAATCAAGGCTTTCACCGCCTTAGGCGCGCTTGAGGCCTTCACCTTGGGGGGAGGGTCACCGCCTCGCTCCCCCTCGGCCGAATTCTTCGATATCGACCGGGGCCTCTCCAGAGGCTTACCCGGGTTCTCGGATTTCCTCTTCCCCGAACCAGAGCGTTGGCTCGTGGTTGATGGTGCCGGGGAAGGCGCGCCTTGCCTGGCAGCCGAAGAGCCCGACCGATCGGCGCTCCCAGTGCACACGGACTCGCAGTGCTTTGCCTTCTGTTGGGCTCCTGTCACCGGGGCGGCCTCACAAGACTTAGAAGACCGCTCGGACTTCTTCTTCTCACCTGACAGACTCCTTCCTTCCAGCCAGTTGGAGAGACGAAGGTGTCGGTCCCTGATGGTCCGTTCCGACATGTTCCTGCAAAACGCACAGTCCTTCTCCACGTGCGTTTTGTCCTCATGAAGGCAGTAGAGACATTTCGAATGCTCGTCCTCCTTGAACACAAGACCCTGAACAGCTTTCCGGGCGTCGAGCTTCCTTTCTCCTGGGCCATGTTCGGGTAGGCCGCAGAAACTTCTGGAATCCTCCAAGAAGTGTAACTCGACAAAATCTTCACCCTTGAGGGGCGTAGAAAAATCCGACACAGATCCCCGTTAATTGGATGGAGAGATGGTGTAGCTTGAGGCTCTATTTGACCGAAAAATTAGAAATTCTCTTTGAAAAAGCACGAAAACGCAGAAAAAGCTCGAGAGCTAAACACAAGGACACCCAACAACTTGAGCGTGCAGTAAAAATCTGAAAATGGCTGCCAGAGGCGGGGCTTAGGGAGAGGGCAGTCATTGGATGGGGGCAGTATGACCCAGAGACCAGTGATTGGTTACTACCGAGAAAGACAGATCAGAAACAAAACTGATACTGATTTTTTCCTTTACCGAGGATTCCCAGCCTGACGACGGGGAATATTCATGAGCATGTGAATCCATGCCAGACCCCGTGCTGGAGAACAGGCCTTCACCTCAGCACCTGTCCTTAGCCATCCTCGACCTGATCTGCCTCATGTGTTTGAGACCGACGCCTCCAGTATAGCCATGGGGGCAGTACTATCACAAAGGGATCCTGAGACGGGACAATTAGATCACATAGCATTTTAGTCCTGTAAATTTTCCGCACCAGAAAAAAACTACGCAATCACTGACAAGGAATTGCTAGCAATTAAAGGAGCCCTCAAAACTTGGAGATACTACCTGCTAGGAGCCAGACACTGTAACGCTCACCTGATTCCCGTAGAGGCGCCGGTCTTGACTGGGCGTATACCGTATCTGCAAAGGTGATGTGTAACACACGGCTGGCTCTTTGGGCTGGACCTCTGTGCACTGTATGTCTGACTTGAAGGGTAAGATGTCTGCAGATAGAAAATATGGGATTAAGGAACTGGGTTATTGAATGTCTCTCTCTTCTTCCCTTTCTCTTCTCCTGTAGAACCCCAAAGGTTAACGCTCTCACCTTAGGTAAGTGAACGCCGTGCTCTCCATCTGCCTCGGGGCAGGGTGCTGTAACCAGTTTCTTCACTGGATAAGGGGAGCAGGCCTCTTGACTTCAGAGGACTGCTGTCCGTTGTTTACTGCATGAACGGTAAGTTTCGAGTAATTCTAATGTCTTTAAAGTCTTTAGTAACGATGTTTCTTGTTTTGCAGGGTTCCGGCGATGGCGGATGACGGGCTGAAGTGAGTCGAAGATGGAGCCCGTGTGATGAATAGAAGCGCCTGGAAGCACGTAAGTAAGCGCTTGTTGCCTGCTTCACGATGCGCTCTAACTGTCTTTTTATTTTGCAGGTACAAGTTCGGAGCGGCTGCAGGGTGCCGGAATACCCACTGGGTTAGATGTGGAAAGGAGTAATGGCACGTGAGTATTAAAGTTCCCCAATGTCTTTAAACGCACCTTGTTTTGTCTTTCAGATGCGGGATGCAGCGCCGAAGGCCTCCGGAGCGTGCGAAGAGTTGGTAAGCTTTTGTCTTTCAGATGCCGGAATGCAGCGCGAGGCGTTGGTGACAGCCGATGGACCAGGTAAGTGAAGAGCTGTCACTGAAGACCGTAATGCTAACCTGTTCTTTCTTGTCTTTATAGGTGTTGCTGAAGACTGGATTCAGGATGGTAAGCCTTTTTCCTTAGGCCCAGGATCAGATGCAGAAGACACGATGAGCGTTCTGCTGCAGAGGATGCAGAATAACGCAAAGCAAGATTCATCCATCGGGTGTGGTTTAAATAGCCTCCTGTAGTGCTTAGGTGTCTCCTTCCACAGCCACGCCTAGGTAAGAAAAGAGTTCCTGCTTTCCAGAAGAGTTCCAGTGTTCTGAATCTAGGGAGTGGCTCCTGCCCCACCCAACAGGAAAAGTAGTTCCAAACAGAAGAGGATCAGAGGCTCAACTGGCAGGCAAGTAAGCAGCATGGTCTGCTGCAGGTAAGTCCACCCAAGCATTATGAGCCCGGCGCTTCCAGCGCTGGGACTGGGCATATTTATGAGCCTGGTGCCACTGGCGCCAGGACTGGGTCCAAAAGGTCCCAATTGGGACTGGTTGGCACTCGGAACCTGGGTTATAGATCTGCTTCTAAGGGAGTTGGGAAAACCCTGACCTTTTGGAAGCAGAGATCATGACAGACACACAGTCACGGTTATCACAGATCACCGTAATCTGCAATATTTGAAAACGGCTAAGGCTCAATCATTGCGTCAGCTTCGCTGGGCTCTTTTCTTCGCCGAATATGATTTCATCAGAACTTACAGACCCGGAGTGCGTAATGGTAAAGCAGACGCCTTATCTTGCATGGGGGGAAGACAAAGTTGCCTTCAATCCATCAGAACCAGTAGCTATTATTCCTGAAGAACTGATTCAACATCAGATTGTGGTAACAGCCAGCTGGGAAGACCTGAAAGCCGATCTACAATCCCAAATGGATCAATCAGCCCAACAAGATTGGTTGCGTAAGGGAGATCAGTATTCCATCAAAGACAACTAACCCTATTTTCAAGGAAGACTATATATCCGAGACAAGGAAATACAAAACAAAATAATATCCAAATACCATGAGTCGTTAGTGGAATGACAACCTAGAATTGCTAAGACTCGAGCCAAGATCCAAAAGAATTATTGGTGGCCCACCTGGAGAAAGGATGTTACCCAATTTGTTACAACTTGCAGTGTTTACTCCAAACTCAAATCCCAGAAGTCACGTCCTGCAGGGCTGTTGCGCCCATTAACAGTACCACCGGCACCATGGCACACACGGTCTATGGACTTCATAACCAATCTACCACCCTGCAAGGGGTTTAGCACAATCCTGGTCGTAGTGGACCTATTTTCTAAAATGGCACATTTTGTCCACTAAAAGGACTTCCCACTGCTGCTACTCTAGCCACAGTATTCTTCGAGCAAATCGTCAAACTACACGGTTTCCCATCTGTACTGGTTTCTGACCGCGGAACGCAATTTGTCTCAGCTTTTTGGAAAAGATGTTGTAAGATAGCCCAAATCAACCTGCGGTTATCCACGAGCCACCACCACCAAACCGATGGTCAAATGGAAAGGACCAACCAGACTCAAGCAATACCCGAGATTTATGTTGCAACAGACAGAAGGGTCCTGGAAAAACATTCTCTGGATAACTGAATTTGCTTACAATAACTATCTATACTAGTACCGGACAGACACCATTCTACACAATGAATGGCCGACATCCAAGAACATCCTCCTTCGATCCGCTTGACGAATTAGAAATGCCAGCTATCACTTCTTTACATAAAGCCCTCACTCAGTCACTTAAAGAAGCTACTGAAAACTTGAACCGGGCCAAGGAACAACAAAAGAGGTTTGCGGATAGACATAGAAAAGAGGCCCCACAGTATCAAGTCGGGGATAAGGTTTGGGTGGCATCCAAATACATTCCATTGAAGGGTCCTCGGGGCTTCCGTCCAAGATACCTAGGACCTTACCCCATCAGAGCCATTCTCAACCCAGCTGCTATGAAATTGGAATTACCAGTCAACATGCGAATCCATGCGGTGTTCCCTGTATCCCTTCTAAAACCAATGAAACCTGACACTCGGATCTCAACACCACCTGAGCCAGAAATCATAGAAGGTGAACCAGAGTGAAGTCAAGAACATTCTGGATTCCAAAATAGTGCGATCAAAGCTGTACTACTTGATTGATTGGCAAGTTTATGGACCTCAAGATCGTACATGGGAACCCGTTGAGTTTGTCCATGCTCCACGACTAGTCAAGCGATTCCATCGAGACAATCCCACCAAGCCAGGACTAGGATGAGACAACCCGTGAGAGGGGCCTTGAGGGGAAGTGCTGTCATAGCCACTAACCCAGGGCCATCACTTTCATCCTCCAAAGGATCCAAATGGACCCTGTCCTGGCGCCTTTGGCGCCAGGCTCATAAAAAAGTGTGCTCTGCACACTGAGTCCAAAGCATGTGCACCCAGGCTGGGCGTGGCCATTCGAAGGCATTGGAAGGCACATGCAGAAGTGTATGGGAGTGGTGAGGTGGGGCCACAAGGCGGAAATAAAGGGGAGTGGCTGGAGCCAGGCTATTTAAGCCAGCCCCAGCGGCATGTAGAGGCTTTGCATTAGTCTGCTCTGTGCAGCGTAACGTTTACCGCCGTCTGAAGCTCTTACCCGTTTCCAGCTCAGCACGCAATCCATCACGGCCTGGACATCATCTTCAATGCGCGCATCTTACCTGAATCCAGCCATACCATCGCTCACAGCACCGCGCGCACCTTACCTGAATCCAGCCATACCATCGCTCACAGCGCATTGCCCATCTTACCTGTTTCTGCAAATCCATCGCCTGCAGCTCATCTCATCCTCACCTGTCCGAGCGCACCTACATGGGAGTCTCCTTCTCATCCAGCATCTTCATGGATCTTCCATCTACCAGCCGCTGACAGGTTCTCAGATCGCTCCTCTACATCATTCAACGTCAGGCTCCCCCTGCAAGAGAAAAGGAACGCACAAGGTTAGAAACTGCACAAACATTTAACGCTTGGTCACGCAATACCCAAGCCTTGCGTATTACCTAGAAACCCAATTTACCCTCCAGTGGGGCCGCTCCATTTCCCTTCTGGCACCATGCAGGCTCGTTTCCATCACCGCAACACAGCGGGCCATCTTTACATCTATTGGGAAAAGGAAAGACATAAGAATTACAGGCAAGAATCATTGGAAAAGACCTTGCAAAATCTTACGGACAAATAATCATTGTTACGAACACTTACCTCAAAAGGGGATTGGTCGCAGCCAGTCTTGGCCATCACGTATCCGGACCAGTAAAACAACTAGGTCTGTCTACAGCGCCCCTGCTGAAGAGAAGCAAAAGGAAAACGCATGCTCCTCTCATTCTGGCAAGAGGGGTTTAGGGCATTGCCAGCGACCAGAGCAGTCCACACTACAGCAGCTGAGGGTAGATCCGGAACCAGGGGAGCCAACTCCAGGGAGGGCCCCAACCGTGCCCCAAAGTCCCTGCAGAGATCAGGTGAGCGTAACATCGTTGTCATGGTTTCCTGATGTGCTGGGGTCTGGAAGTCCATGCCTGCCGTGAGATGCGCCGGGTGCCCCACCACCGCATCGCTTGACGGAAAGTCTTGTTGAGAGAGATCTTGTCTTCGAAGCTTCCCGCCACTTGCATCCAACGTGCGTCGAGGAACTCCTGCAGTGGCCGCATCTGCATCCTGCACAGACGCACGAGGTAGATGCATGACAACATCATGCCGAGCAGGGACTTGATGGACCTCACCCTGGCCACTTCCATGGTCAACAGCCATTGTACCTTCCCAGGATGGCCTTCATCCTCTCCTCCGACGGTGAAGCCAACCGCGCCACTCTGTCGAGTCTGGCTCCCAGAAGCAGGGCGTCCTGCGACGGTACCAAGCAGGACTTCGCAAAGTTGATCAAGAATCCCAGATCCGTGAGCAAGCGGACGGTCTTCGCTGTGTGGTCGACGGCGAGTTCTCTTGACTTTGCTCGGATGAGCCAGTCGTCCAGATAGGGGTAGACGTGGATCCCCTGCAGGCGCAGCCGTGCCACCACCAGTGCCAGGCACTTGGTAAAGACCCTTGGCGCCGACTTCAAACCGAAGGGCAGTGCCTTGAACTGGTAGTGTCTCCCTTGGACCACAAATCGTAGAAACTTTCGATGTCCTATGTGTATGAGGATGTGGAAGTATGCATCCTCCAAGTCCAGCGACGACAGGAAGTTGCCTTCCTCCAGTTATCCCAGCACGTGCTGAAGGGTGACCATCATGAACTTCTGGGATATGATGCATTTGTTGAGGCGGCGAAGGTCTAGGATGGGCTGCAAGCCGGTCTTCTTTCGGTCGAGGAAGTACCGCGAGTATACTCCGGAGCCCCGGAGCCTCTTTGGGACGAATTCTATCGCGCCCTTTTTCAGCATTGCTCGTACTTCCAGAAGCAGCTGTGGAATGTGGTTTTCTTTCCTGGCCACAGGTGGTAAACGGGGACACTTCCATTGGAACTCCAGAGTGGCCCGTGGGCCAGGGCATCCAGCACCAAACGGTCGTGGAGATGGCCTTCCACACGCCGACGAAGTTTGCCAGCTGGCCCCCGACTGGGGTGCTCGGGTGGGGGCCCGACGTCATGGCCGGTTCAGTCTTGCTTCGCCGAGGCCTTGCCCCCTTGGCGACGACGGTGTCCACCGGTCTTGTTGCACCTCTGTAGGCTTCCTGCGACAAAGAGCGTGCCGCCTGGCGGTACGACGAGGAGCTGCCGCCAAATCCTTTGGAGGCACCTTGAGACTTGCCTCCGGAGGTCCGAAAGGACGGCCGTCGCTGATGGAGAGTTCCCAAGGCCCGGGCCATCTCGATGTCCGTCTTGATGGCCTGCCGTGACTCGTCCACTGGCTTGCCGAACAGGTTGTTCCCGTGGAAGTCGCAGGCCCTGAGCCAACCGCACCGGCGAAGGCAAATGCTGTTGCCCATCTGGCAAAACAGGGTGTCAGCGATGTTCAGGGCCACTGTGAGGGCGTGGTCCGACGCCACTTCGCCCTCCTGCAGGATCCCAAGAGCCTCCGCCCTCTTGTCTGGGAGGAAGTCCAGGAGGGGAGCGATCTTAAACCAAAGCTCCCTGTCGTAGCTGCCCACGATGGCGAGAGCATTGGTCGTCGCCTCTGACAAGATGACCCGTCGTCCCATGGCGTCCAGCTTCTTTCCCTCGCCATCCGGCGGAGAAGTGGAAGTTGATGCCGTCGCCCCAGCCGATTTCTTTTTGGCCGCCGGGGAGACCACCGAATCCGGGGAAGGCTGAGCCCTGAGGCACATCGGTGTGGAGTTTGGGACCTGTCTCTCTTCGCAGGGGCCATTGACTGGTTCTTCAGAAGAGACAGTCCTTTGTCCCAGATGTCGTCCAGCAACGGAACTGAGAGGACGATCTTCCTCTTGGCCTCTCGTCGTTGGTAGAGGAACCCCGCCTTCTGCTCTTCGGGGCACAGCTGGAAAAGCTCTGATGCCCTGGCGATCATGGCGTGAAAGGAGCCAATCTCGTCGGGAGGGGAAGCCCGGGGAGGGGGTGATGGGAGATCCGTTCTGTCATCACCACCGTCGTCCGTCCCAGTCTTTGTCTCATCCCTCGGTGGAGGGGATGGAGGTCAAGGCTGGAAGGGTGGGGGAGGAGGGACTCGCCTCCGCTTGGGTGGAGGACTCCCCGACGGTCCAGGCGCCCCTGGATCGTCCACCAGAGCTAAGGGAAGCCCCGTCCTTATCTCGGTGCACAGGGTCTGTAGTGTCATCAAAATGTCATCTGACCTATCCGTCGGTGGAGACATTGGTTTCAACGGGAGCGCTGGCAGCGGCGTGGTGTCCGGTTCGACGATCTGCCGTTCTTTGTCGGCTCCACCCTCGCTCTCTACATTCGCCTCGTCGGGATCCTTCCCGAGGGCTCTAACCTCCTTGAACCTCTTGTCCAGAGTTGCCTTGATGACAGACAGCTCGTCCTCGGAGGAGGTATCTGTGTCTGTTAGGACTACCCCCCCCCTCTTTCTCAGCCCGGGGTTTCACAGGGGTCTTTTCAATCGGTTGGAAATAGGATTCCCTCTGGGATGGCAGGGAAACTCTAGGCCTGGAGGTCGTCTCCACTGGGGTCGCCTCCGCAGGCTTCGCTACCTCCAACTTTCTCTTCCTAAACATGTTCCTTCTCAAGCCCTCTGCTCATCCACCTCCAACTCTGAGGGTCAGACAATTCTCCAAGCAGAGTCTGGAGGGGCAGGGGGAAGGGGGTAGATCTCTTTCCACCGATGAGGCCTCCCGCTGGAACCGCCTCCCTGCCTCTCTCTCAAACTCTTTCAAACTTGAGCGGAACCACCTCCGGTATCCGGAAGCAAATCAAGACGTTCCTTTTCGATTTCTCTCCCTTGCTAATGTCCCAGACTGCTCTGCACACTGGTCACCTGGCCGCCCACTGAAACTCCTGCATGTCCAGTTGCCCTTGCACTGCCTGCAGGATCGCTTAGCACTTAAGGGTCTGCACCTGCAACGCTACAATCCCTGATCTCTCTGCACTTGTGAGCCACGCACCGGCAGCACTTATTGAGTTACCTGCACTACTTTCCCCCTCTGCATTTCTCCTCTCCTACCTCCCTGCACTTGCGCAATCTGAATGGCACAAGGCCTAGTAAGATCGTTGTTTTGTTCCCCCCCTCCTTGTCTTGTCGAACCACACATGGGTACCGGCATGTTATAAATATCTTTTGTATCTGAATAAAGAGATTTGACTGACTGACGTACCGGCTAACCAGGAGGATCGCTCAGGGGCAAGGCGTTTGCCTTGGGAAAAAGATGATGCCGTGCAACATAGGTTCATCATTCCCTGGTTATTGCTTTTAAGCTGGAGCAGTCATTAAGAGGCATTAGTACCCAGCAGGAGTATGGGGGCAGGGGGCTTTCAGCCAATGAGAAGGCACGGAACGGGGGCATTGCCACATGGTAATCCCACTGCTCGCTGGAGGTCGCCATCTTCCTGTGCCAGGGAATGAGGCAAGTACGCCCACCCCCCCCTTACACAGATTTCCCTTCCCTCCCCCCTTCCCCACTTACCTGCTTTGTTATCCTTTTCGGGAGCGGACGCACAGGAAACACTTCTGTTCCCAACAGGTCCGCTCCCGATCTGCGACATGCCGCCATGGAAAGGAAGAAGGGGAGTGTAGTCCCTTCTCTCCTATCCATGGCAGCCATTTTTTTGTTTAATTTCTTTTCCTATTTTTTTTTAAAGGCTGCCATGGAGAGGAAGAATGGTCTTAGTTTTCCCTTCGTTGGCGGCCACTGAAGTGTCTTGCAACTGGAAAAAGTTGCTTTTCGTACCCCGGTGTAACGGCCTGAGGTACTAATAGCATATGCGTTTGCCTGTAACTATGTGCCCCAGGGCATTACTTGAGGGGGTAATGACCCCCTTGGCTCAGGGTTTATTGCTTAATTAAGTACAATATAAGTTACCATTAACAATAACAGAACATTCCGTAGAAATAAAACGTTACTCACCGTAGTGACTGCAGTAATCGTAACCTTAAATCCCCTTTCCTCCATAGTGTATGGGCGTCCCGCACAGGAACAGGAACCTGGAATCTTTTGGCAGCAAAAATAAAAACGTCCCCTTTAAATGTATTTGTAGCACGCAGCATCGGACGGGTTCACGCAAACTAGCCCAGCCCTCCGGTGCCTCACCTCAGTCCCCTTTTTCACGCAGGATGCCATTAAACCTGGCTTTAGACATGAAAGATTATAAGGGTGATGGAAGGAGTGTCATTTGGAGGAAAGGGGATTTAGGAATAGGAGTACTCTAGTCACAACAGTGACATAGTTGCCAACGTGATCCATTCATTCTGTAGGTGCTTATCCAGTCATGGTGTTTGTCTTTGCATTCTGGGATTTGGAGTTCCACTTTCCCATTGTAAAACTCAGACTAAACGTTCCAGAATGCAAAGAAAAACACCCAGGACTGGATAAGCACCTACAGATCGGAATGGATCATGTTGGCAACTATGCAGGGAGTAGCGACTCCTATACATATTTGTTGGCCTGTCTGCTTTAGGGCACCATAGCATGCAGTCTAGTGGTTGTCCCACGACCGCCCTGCCCATGGTCCCCCAAACCTTTACCTGGACTGCCCTAAACCATTCCTGTAACACTCTGATCTCTGCCACCAAATAGTTGAGGTAGCAGTTCGGAGCCCTCAGGCCTCCCTTGTGGGTGGGTGCCATTAGCAGCCCCACTGACACTCATGGTTTCTTAGAATTCCACATAAACTTGCTCACCTGCCCCAGGAGGTCCTTGAAGAAATGGAACAGGGCCTTCACAGGGAGAGCCTAAAAATAATGAAGGATCTTGGGAAGGATCACCATCTTCAAGACGTTAATTCTCCCCAACCAGGAGATCAAAATAGCCCCCCCGTCCCTCAGCAACTGCCCTATTTTCTCCAGAAGGGGTGGTTAATTTGCTTTGCACATCTCATCAAGTGAGCCCATAAAATGGATTCCCAAGTAACGAACACTCCTGGTATCCTCTCCCCACACATAGTCAGGTTGAGCATCTCAGATTTATGGTAATTGATTTTTAAGTCTGCCACCTTGGCAAACTAACCCAGTACCTTCCCTATTGCTGGCAATGTGGTCTCCAGATTGATGATTGTGGCAACATGTCATCCGCAAAGGCGATCACCTTATTGGACGCCCCCGAACGTAATCCCTGTGATCTATGGGATATCCCTGATGCGGGAAAGAAGGGATTCTAAATGGATGGCATACAGGAGAGGGGAAAGCGGGCACCCTTGTTTCGCTCCCCCGGACACCCTTTTGGTCTCCGTGAATTGACCATTTATAGCCAGACGAATGGTAATGTCCCTATAGTTAGCCCTCAACATGTTTATGAAAAAAATCCCCTAACCCCATGGCCTCCGTCGTGTGGAAAAACTCACAGCTAACACAGAATTGAAAATCAGCCAACGTCATCTATGTGATCCAATGCCCCTGCAGACTACGATACTTAGAGCAAACCTCTAGACCCATCCATAAACACATCAGAGAACACAGATCCAGAATACGTTGTAAAAATTCCACCGCTCCCCTGGTCGACCACTTCAATGAATTCCACCATGGTCCAGACTCTTTCTCTTGGTGGGTGGTGGACAAAGTCCAAGACAGGACCAACATTGGTAATGCCTTGAACTTCAAAGAAGCATGGTGATGTACAAACTCAAATCCACCATCAAAGGCCTCAACGATGCCCAACCAGGACAATTCAGCACCTAGCCTCCTGTGCTATCCATATCTTGTCTCGTGCAAGCCTTTAACTAGCCGCCTTTCATGGCCTAACCCGACATAGACCAAGCATTTTTTTGCTCCACCACAGCCCTTCCGCTCCTAGGCTCTGCTCCCAAGCTGTGGACACTCCCAGCTGGCTCGATACCCTGAGTACCATATGGGCAGTATCCATATGTATGCTTCTTCAATGTTCGTGTATTCCCCAGTCATGATCACTGTGGCATACCAATATATGCTAGCCTGCAACCTTTTGTCATGCATTTCTCAAGATCTGCTGTTGTCTACTACGTTCTTGTACACTGTTTTACTTAATCCATGACTTTGTACTATATGATGTGTTTTTTCATTTTGGTCGGCAGCTCGACCTCTTTGAACTGTCCTCTGCACACTACACCTCCCAGCTGGCCCGTGATCCGGGTCCACATGGGTCCTAGCTAAGTCTCATATGCATTATTCTTTCTGGACTCCATTCATGCTTTCTGACTTTGAAACCACATGCGGAGCATCACCTCTCTTCATGCTGCTGCCTCCAAGTGCCCATTACATTGCCTCTACACAGTTCCAGTTCTGTGTTAATCTGCTATCACCACGCAAGGCACAGACTTTGTACATACTCTATACGGCATTCCCGTGCTGTATACTTTTGACCATGTACACAGGCCCATGCGAGAGCCTCCCATACTCGCCAGATCCACGCATGCACTACCCGCAGGGACTCTTTCCCCTCGCATATACGCGTTGTTAGTCTGATACACTATACACGCGCACACAGACCTTCTTAGAGACACTTTCCCTGGGTGCATGCGCGTTGGCTCGATCCACCCTTTGCCCCACAAACACGCAGCGCCTTTTGCCAGAGACAGTACAGGCTTCACATTTAGACGCCGGTCTCCAACTACAGCGCCCCGACTGTGCAGGTAACCTTGCCGCTCGCCCTATTACTGGCCTCTACCCTCTTGAGGCTCAGCTGGCTCAGACAAATTTTTGGTTCTCTGACATAACTCAGCTTCCCTCTGTTACATTTTGTCACACACATGGTGCGCTCTCCTCTAAATTTTGCCCGCCATTCAGCGTGATGGTCCCCACTTGGGCAGCCTACTTTTGAGCCGGTCTTCAGTACCAGACCTCATCTAGACAGGCCCTTCAGGTAAAACTTGCTAAATTCTTTAATCTAGCCAGACACCCCCTGTACCATCTCCCTTTCCGACACATCATTCATTAGGTCTCTCCATTGTTCCAGGGATCCAGCCCATAGCCTCCTCCCGGACTCATTAGCCGGCCAGGAGGTCCTACGCCTCGACTAGGCTGTTTCTCCACCCTCATTCTGGCGATTACCGAGCCTTTTGTCCTCCTTTGGACTTCCCCTACATCATCTGCCCAGCCTCAACCTCAGAAAAGCATCAATTAACGCTCCTAGCACTCCCAGTGGTGAGTGGTTTATGTATCTGGAACTATATTGGACCTGTCTACATGATTAGATATTCATGTTTTACCCCTCAAGCACCCAGCTGCTTTTTTAACACATTGTCCATTCTTTTACTTGTTTTCCACACAGAGTGCCCTGGCTCTCTTGGCCCCAGAAGAAGGCTTCCACCACCTCAGCCGAAACGTCAGCAGCACCTATGCCCATACTCTCCTGGGCCCTTTCTAAAAGCTGCACTGATATTTCTAACATTCCATTTAGACGTAGACCAACTACGAGATCAGATTCTAGCCGGGCACAGGAGACCTTTAGCCAATGTCTCCCTTTCTCCACTTTCATTCATACTCTGTGTTCACTGAATTTAGCTACATGTTGGTTTTCACCTACTTAGGATTTGTTTTCCAAATGTTTGAGCGTATACATCACACTTTGTAATTATTATGTTTCTGTACTGTACTTTAAGTACAACCATGTTCAACACTAATTGTTTCATGACTATGCTTATAACTAATTGTTCTCTAGAAAAAATATTCTAAAAATATGCAAAGAAAAGCCAAAGTATCAGCTAATAAATGAAAAGCTGTGATACTACATATGAATGGTATATGTTTTCATTAGCAGTTTGCTTTTGTTACAAATGGTGAATGCCCCATCTAGATGGGTGTTCACAAGGGTTCAAACAAACTTGCATTTAAATTGTTTGGCATGTATTTTAATTTCAGAGGGTAGGACCACCCCCCAGTCACAGTACCATGTTAATTCGGACAGCAGTCACGGACTGTGCGTCTGTTTGCGTAGATCGGTGGCATCCAACCTGCTCAGGAAGGCAAGTGTTGTCTTAGTGGTAGCAATCACCAAACTCAAAGAGCATATACAAACAGCACCAAGTACAAGAATTGCAAGGGAAAATAGAGTAGTTTTGCAAATTGTGTCCTTATGAAGCAAACATGACAAAGGCATAGGGAGTACACCATAACGGAATGCAGTAATATCTGCCGTCAACAATCTTCCCGCACTGCTACTGTAAATGGAAACAAAGAACGAACGACCAGATTAAGGAGTGGAAAGTACTAAGACCAGTGCGTCACTACATGTAGTGAGGACACTAAACGTTGTCTAATAATTGCACAGGTGCTACAGTATACAATATTACAGAAGCATAACATGTCTTTGTTGTAAGGCAGCAATGGCAAGCACCTTAGAGTGGCAGGAAGAAAATCTCCCTCATCATGCAATGACTTAATGTAGTAACCCTATTGGTACCCACAGTAGTGTTAACCATAAATTATGTAATATATATTGCTGCATGTACACCAAACACATTCTCTTTTCGGTAAGAGAACATATTGGAAAGGCAAGCAAGGCAGAACATGCGTCAACCCTTCCACAGCAGCATACGGGCATAGGAAAGGAACTCTGTGCATAGGAAAATGGACAGCCTGGAAGCCAAAGTGGACAAATTGGTGAACAAATGTGTCGCCTTAAAGATGGCGTACAACGATACATTTTGGACAAAATGAAACAGCACTGGCACACCTGCATAAGTACCCCTTCCCCATGTCAGAGGTCGCCATCCCCTCAAAATCCATGTGATGGAAGACGTTACGTGATATATGAATCTCTTCCTCCCTCACAACCAAGTTGTGCAAATCCCCATTTCCCCACAATAGGTATCCACTTCTACTACACCTTCCCTTTGCTGATGGGGTCTATGAATGTGTACAAGTAAATGTTGATAATGAAAATGTTGCTGAGAGTATGTGTGGTATTGTTTTTTCCCTGAAATGCCGTCCTGACTCAGCGGCACACAGTCCGCATTGCAATGACCGCAATTAAGATCCTTGTTGCAATGATCGCCATTAAGAAAAAGGTAGGTGTCATACGGACACTGCAGCTGCCCGGCCTACCCACAATGACAATGGAGGCATCCGTACGACGCCAGCAAGCTCTGCATGTCCGCATGTTGTCCACCACCTATCAATGCGTGTGAGAGCGGATGTTTGTTCGTTGTACAAGTACACGCACGTGTATGTGTTCCTCTGTGTCCTGGTAACATCGGCACTGTGCAGGTACGTTAATTAGGTCAAGGCGGCCATCCACGTCCTACAGGTAGCGATACAAATAAACATCCCACCTGCTGTACCGTATAAATAGCCAGCGTCTCCCAAAATGGTTGGCACACGTGTGGCACACTATTAGACAGTAGAGAAGTGGCAACGGTCTGCATAGGACACCCATGCACATGCGCACAACGTATTCCACCCAAAATGCGTCCAGCAGACAGCCGTCCCAAAGGAGAACAGTGGCGACGTCACCATGCGACCGCACCAACGCTGCGCGTGGGCCCTTTTTAAGGGGACGCGAGCCGGACCCTCGAACAGCGTCAAAGTGCAGACTTGAGCAATGTACAGTGTTTTTCGGAAAGTACACACAAACACACCACAATGTGCCGTTGCACATGTATGTATGTTTTTGAACAATGAAGGCCCGTTTTCCGGGTGAAATTTCTCCATAGCAACCCTACAAAAAGCAACACCCCAGAGCTTCTCCGCAATCTGTTTGCAGCTTTTCAGAACAGAGTAGCAGGCCACATAGGTTTGCCCTGTAAGTGATGGTGCTCCAAATCTGCTGTGCTACAGTGCGTTTGCAACCAATAGCAACCATGTCAGTCCGGCCGAGTACACACAGTAATGGAGAAAATAAAGAAAGGGCCCTTGCTGTGACCCAGACCCGCAGGAGCAATAGTCCCAATTGTCCCAATCTCATGGGTAGCGTGCTGAAAATGGGAGTATGCGCACGTGCGTTTCCACAAGCACGGCGAGGGCCTTGTCCCAATGAAGCCCAAACATTCCTTCTTCCCATTCCACTTAATTCTTTGCAGCACGCCGTCATTGCATACTCTTAAAAAGTTGCACACGCTTCCGCCAAGGACATTGAAGAGCTCTCCATGTAACAGTATCGTGTTCTGTACAACAGTCCTCTGCCTACACACCATGCCCAGAAATGTTGCTGCGCAATCCCTCTGCCTCCACAGTCCCATTTTCATGGCCGCCATCTTTAAAATCCCTGGATGTGGCTTTCGTGCTGCGTGCGGGCACGACGGATTAATTGCAACCAGAGTAGCAGGAGTTCGTTGTAAGGGACGGCACTGAAAGTTTTTTTTTTTTTAGATGCTGCCAGAGAAACACCTTTTTTTTGGTTTTTATTTGATTTTGTGTTTTCTTGTGCTCCCATTACTACAGTAAACTCTTCAGCGCATCCTGTAGACGGGCAAACAAAACTGCATTACCAATGGGCGACACCAAAATGCCATTTGCTTGGAAAAACTCTGCATTTCCACAACTAATGAGGTCATTGTTGCAGAAGAACATCCGACGAGCGGACAAAAAAGTATACATGCTTCTGTTGACGTGACCCCTTCCGAGCTCTGGCTGGCGTCAGCAATCATTGGAAAAGGCCCATACTAGGTAGACATGAGAAAGCACCTTGGCAGTGTGAAAAATCTGCTGCACTACTTTCATCACCTTCTTCAGTTGACGGTACAGACGGGAACAATGCATGGAACCCAAATGCAACGCTCTATAGTGCACAACCACACTATGTACTGTAGCTAAAGTGGCCACTCGTCGACATACTGCAAACAGCGCCGAAACTGCACACATGGCCACAGCACCTCAAAGCCTCCACTCCCTCCAAATCGAAATTGCCATAAAAGCCTTTTTCGATGGCATACTGGAACAGATCTTCCACAAAGGCATCACCGATTATCAAGACAGTGCGTCTCTCCATCTCTGCCTGGTACCCTCAGTACACATAGTAATGGAAAAATATACTGCCGCCCTTTCCTGTGTCTCACACCCTGAGCACCTGATTGGACAATCCCTGCAGTCCCATTTCCATTGGCCGGCATGGTGAGAAGCGCATATTGTGGCACGTGCACTTCCCCAAGTACTGCGAGGGCCGCGCCCAGTGAAGCAGGAGGAGTCCTCCTTCTACTGCCGCACACCCTGATCACCTGATTGGACAATCCCCACAGTCCAATTCCCATGGCCGCCATCCTGAAAATCCCTGGTTGTGGCTTTCGTGCGGGTGTGGGGGCTACTATAGAAACACCTTTTTTAGTTTTTATTTGATTTTGTGTTTTCTTGTGCGAACATAATAACAGTAAACTCTTCACCGCATGCTGTAGACGGGCAAACAAAACTGCAATCCCAATGGGCGACAACAAAGAACAAGTTACTTACCAACTGTAACATTCTTTCGACTGGATGTTCCTCCCACGTATTCCTCATCTTAGATATATTCGCCAGCTTGCTGCTTCTTTTGGAATTTTTTTTGCCAGAGGGTGCTGTGCTCGAGGCCGCGTAGCTTGGTCCCTCGCAAGCCGCCGTCTGGCGTCTAACGCCATCCGTCATATAAAGGGCTCAAACCGCGCCTGTTGGTTCAGTTCTGTTTTTCCGATGTTAATGGTTGCATCAGTTGTAATTTGTGTCGGCCGATGTCAGGCTCTTAAGGAAGTACAAGTGTAAGAACTGTACAGAGGGGTAGGTTGAGAGGGTCGATGAGGAATACTACGTGGGAGGAACATCCAGTCAAAAGAACGTTACAGTTGGTAAGTAACTTGTTCTTCGAAAGGATTGTGTCCTCTCACGTATTCCTCATCTTAGATAGACTCCCATAGCAGTTGTAATTTAGAGGAGGAGGGAGTACCATAGTTCTCAATTATGCACAGAATGAAGGATGGCTTTTGCAAAAGGCCTCCTTAGTAAGAGGTGGTGTCTAAACAATGTTTTGTAAAAGTGGGCATTGATGGCCAAGTGGCTGCAGCACAAATGTCTTGCACTGGGACACCTCTCTGAAGAGCCGTGGAAGTTGCTATGCCCCTGGTTGAAGGAGCCCTTAAACCATCTGGAGGCTCCTTCCCAGCCAATTTGTAACATTCAGATATTGCTAGGATAATCCACCTGTATAAAGTTTGCTTGGACACACCAAGGTCCAATTTGTGTCCAGTATAACCGACAAACAACTGATTTGTTTGTCTAAATCTTTCCAGTCTAGATTTGTAGAAACTGAGAGCCCTTTTAGGGTCTAGTCTGTGGAGTCTTTCCTCTTTACTAGTGTGCGGAGGAGGATAAAAGGATGGTAAAGTGATTTTCTGTGACAGATGGAAATCCGAAACTATTTTAGGTAGGAAAAAGGGCTTGACCTTTAAAACAACTTTATCCTTGTGGAAAACAATGTGAGGAGGCTTGCAAGAGAGCGCCTGCAACTCACTCCCCCTGCAGGCTGAAGTCAGAGCCACTAGTAGAATCGTTTTTAAGGTTAGGAGCCTTAAAGGGCAAGAATGTAAAGGCTCAAAAGGGTCACACATAAGAAACTTTAAGACTAGATTTAAATCCCAAATGGGAACTTGGAATGGTGTAGGAGGGAACATATTTGTTAACCCTTTAAGAAATTGGATAACTAAAAGGCATTTTGAAATATGAAACGTCTGAAGAGCGCTTAAAAAGATAGATAGCGCTGCAAAATATCCTTTAACAGTTCCAACTTCGAGCCCCGAGTTGGCTAAATGTAATAGAAAGGAAAGCACCATGGGAGTGGTACATTGAAAAGAATCCACATTATTATCCTGCACCAGTTACTGAATTTCTTCCAACGACACCGGTATAAGGATTTTGTTGCTGGCCTTCTGGCCGAAAGCAAAATCTCCTTAACGTCATCCGTAAGGTCCCAATCCTTATATCTCAACCTCTCAGAAGCCAGGCGTGAAGTTTGAGTGTCTTGACCTCTGAATGGAGAACCCGACCTTCCTCTTGCGAGAGAAGATCCTCTTTGTGGAAGACGTATTGGAGGGCAGATGGACATGTCCAGAAGGTCTGGGTACCACGTCCTCCTTGCCCAGTCCGGGGCAATTAGGATCATGGTTCTCCTGAACTTTCTCAACCTCCTGATTACATGAGGAATCACAGGGACTGAAGGAAATGCGTAAAGGAGTGGATATACCCAGTCCACTACGAACGCGTCCCCTAGAGCTCCTCTCGGGGGAATTTCCCTTGAGCAATACAGATCGCACTTCCGGATGGCCCCAGTCGCGAACAGATCCACTTGAGGGGTTCCCCAAATTGCGAAGATCTCTCGAAGGACTTTCTGAGCTAGCTCCCACTCGTGGGAGACTGTGCTCTGCCTGCTCAGAGCATCTGCCGCCGTGTTCAGCTCTCCGGCTAGGTGAATTGCCGACAGAGATTCCTTCTTGCATTGACCAGAACCAGAGCTGCATTGCCTCTCTGCACAGTGGGAGTGATCCTACGCATCCTCGTTTGTTGAGGTAGTACATGGCCACTGTGTTGTCTGTCATTATCAGGACATTCTTTCCCTGTACAGGAGGGCAAAAAGGCCTTCAGTGCTAGTCTGATTGCCCTCAGCTCCAAAAGGTTGATGTGTAGTTTGGACTCCGATGGAGACCAACTACCGCCGATTGTCAGATCGTTGGTGTGGGCTCCCAACCCTGTGAGTGAGGCGTCCGTCACTACAGTTATCTCCGGTCATGGTTGCCAAAATGGTTCCCCTCCGAGGATATTTTCCTTGTGAGCCCACCATAGGAGATTTTGAGCCACCTTGGACGGGACTTGTAGAAGATTTGACATCTCCCCTGAAAACTGGGACCATTGAATCCCGAGGGCCCATTGAAGGGATCTCATCCTCAGTCAAGCCTCTGGCACCAGAAAAATGCAGGATGCCATGAGGCCTAGCAACCTTAGGAAGTCGAACGCCGGTAGATGTTGGGCATTCTGAAATTTTGTTACCATCTGCAGAATGTGGTGAGCTCTTTCCTCGGGAGGCAAGACTTTCCCTGAGGTGGTGTCCAGTACTGCTCCGATGAATTGGAGTTTTTTGGCTCAGAATCATTAGTGACTTCTTGTAATTGAGGGAGAAGCCCAATTTGTGTAGGAAGTGACAGGTCATGGCCAGATGTCCCTGGGCCAGTTCGGGTGAACTTGCCCTGATTAGCTAATCGTCCAGATAAGGGTAGATAGGAATCACTACCCTTCTGAGACTTGCTGCCACTACCGCCATTAGTTTGGTGAAGACCTCGGGCGGAGGTCAGCCCAAATGTCAGAACTCGAAACTGATAGTGAGATCCGCCAATTGCGAACCTCAGGTACTTTCTGTGTTTGAGATGGATTGGCATTTGAAAGTAAGCATCCTGGAGGTCCAATGAAATCAGCCAGTCCTGAAGCTGAAGAGCCTGAAGGATCTGAGAAAGGGTCACCATCTTGAACTTGTCCTTCCTGAGGAATCGCAATCCTCCGTCCTTTTTGGGAATGAGAAAATAAGGGGAGTACCAACCCTTGATCCTCTCCGCTACAGGTACATGTTCTATTGCACCTTTCTCTAGCAGGGTTAAAACCTCCTGCACAAGGAGCGGGTCTGGAATTTGTACAGAGTTGGCTCCCGGTGGATTATCCTGAGGCCTTTGATGAAAAGGAAGACAGTAACCATAGGTCACTATCTCTAGTGCCCAGGCATCCAACGTAATGCCCTGCCATTCATCTAGATACTGAGTGATTCTGCCTCCCACCGGGGTCTTGTGGGTTAAGGCCTCAAAGTGGCTTTGCAGCAGCTGCAGCACTGGCTGAGGAGGTAGTAGCCGCTGCTGTGGCTGATCTAGCACCTCGCCCTTTTCCACCACAAAAGGGTTTTCTTTGTTGTCCCCTCTGACTGGCATGCCCTCTCCCTTTTACAAAAGAGGAATAGAAGCGAAAAGGGGGACTCATCCAGGAAGATGACCCTGCCTAAGAGTGCTGTTGAGGTTGCCTTATAGCGGCGCAGAGTGATTTTGCTGCCGCTTTTGAGGTCTGCAGCTTCTCCAAGCTCTCGTCTGCCTTGCTGCCAAACAACCTCTAGCTGTCAAAGGGCATATTGAGTAACCTGGATTGTACATCAGATGCAAAACCACATTTTCTTAGCATCTTAGACTGCGCTAGATGCCATGGATCTGCTTATACTCTCTGCAGTATCCAGTCCTGACTTGAGGCACTCCTCCATAGACTCCTTCCCATCCTTTACTATCGCCAGGAAACCATCCCGCTCCTCACCCTACGGGATTTGATCAGCCGCTGCATCTAAACAGCTCCACGGGGTGCAAGTGAATCTAGCTAATGTACAAGTCACATTATTAGATTTTAGGGCCATACTACCAGGAGTAAAACCCTTCCTCGCCCAATTTTTTTGTCGTCCCTATCAGGGGGCATAGAGGGATAAGCCGACTGTCTGTTCGCAGTCGCAGCTTGAATCACTAAGCTTTCAGGCGAAGGGTGCTTAGATAAATATTCTGGATCTGAGGGAGCAGGTCTATACTTCCTACAAATTTCTTATTTACACCTGGTAGAAATTCAGGTGTCTCCCAATTTGTCATAACTCTCTTTTGAAGAGCTTTGTGGAAGGGAAGGACTGGGTCTTTGTGAGGCCCTTCAATAATATCTGTTAAGTCGGCCTGGTCATATCTTGGGGACACGGACTTCCACCCCATAAAATCTATCAATCACTCTTCCCAGGAGGTTCCTATACCCAGGTTCATCATGTTCTGTGGGGTCAGGCCTTTCAAAATCTACCTCAGGTGAGGTATCAAGGCCACTGGCCAATTGTAGGCAGTCAAAGGTCTGACCTTTTTGAATTAGGATCTACCAGTTCCTCAGGGACTTCTCTTGTCCCAAATCGAACACCAGCTGATGTGATTTCCTCATCAGAGGTTTTTACCTCAAAAATAGGAGGCATAGATTTAAAAAAAATTCTTGCCTGGGCAAGGGTGGAACATTTTTTCTGGTAAAGGTGGAACAGACCTAGCCTTAGCCATAGTTGTCGTCTTGGGAACCGGTATGAAAGATTTCCCCAACAAAGGCGTCAACGGAATCGACACTGGCTTCGACACACTCTAAGGAATCCCCAAGGTTATCGAGGAGGGATTCGATGTCGAGTAAGGCTTCGACGCCGAGGCCGAAGATATCGACGCCATTTTTGGCTTTGACGGCGTCGAAGGACGCGTCGAGTCGATAGCTGACTTCGACAATGAGGACGCCATTTTGTCCTCAGGCAACCTCGATTTATGCACTGAAGGGTTCTGTATAGTCTCATGAGGCGCTGGAGAATCATCGTCCGCGGATGCCTTCGACTTTTTGTCGGATTTAGCGTGAGACGTTTTGGATTTCCCTCCGTCACCCGAGTGGACAGGGGCATTGTAAAGGCCTCTCATTTCTTAGGGGAATCATGCTTCGAAGGACACGAAATTAACCTTCTGTCGGGTGAGGAAGAAGAGTACGAAGATCGACGACGTTGCTTTTTTGATTTTTTCGATGACGAGAAAGAGGACTTCCTCAAGCGACTTTTCGACCTCTATCGCCTCGACTCATGATGCGATTTAGTTCTCGATTCACTAGAGTTTTTTAGCAGACTTGAAATACTCTTCCCCAACCGCTAGCTTTCCTTGGCGTTCCTGAAGAGCCTTGTTCGACATCCCCTGACACGACCTGCACTCGTCGACTCAGTGATCACGACTAAGGCACCAATAACAGTTGCGGTGAGGATCCGTAATGGACATCTTTCTTCCGCATTTGAGACATTTTTTAAAACCCGTCTTGGGTGTAGTTGGGGTTGAGGAAGAAGACATTTCTCGATGAGAAAAACTGACGTGCAGTTCCGATACACGAAGCAGAAGCTCGGAAAAACGGAACTGAATCAACGGGCGCGGCTCAAGCCCTTTATACGACGGATGATGTTGACGCTCGACTGCGGCCTTCGAGGGACCAAGCTACGCGGCCTTGAGCACAGCGCTCTCTGGCGAAAAAATTTCCGAAAGAAGCAGCAAGCTGGCGAATATATCTAAGATGAGGAATACGTGGGAGGACACACTCCATTCGAAATGTAATTTTTTGGGAAAAAATCTACATTTCCACAACTAATGAGGTAATTGTTGCAGAAGAACATCCCACGAGCGGACAAAACAGTGTACATGCTTCTGTTGATGAGACCCCTTCCTGCGTCTGGCTCAGAACATCCACGAGCATTGCCCCATAGTGTTTGTGGTGTTATGGATGAGAAAAGCACCTTGGCAGTGGGAGAAAGCATCTTCACTTCATTCAGCAATCTCCTCAGTCGACGAAATAAATGTAAGCAAGCCACGTAACCCATATGCATGCCGCCATAGTGGATGACAATAACATCGACAGTAGTAAAAGTGTACAGGTCTTTGCAAAGTGCATGTATATCGCCAAAACTGCACTGAAGACAGCGTTCCACTATGCGGCCGCTCCTTCCAAACCAAAATTTCCATCAAAGTGTCTTTCCAGGGCACACTTGTGCAGATTGTGAAGCGCTTTGAAACACATTGTGTATAGGCGCTATATAAATAAACTATCATATCATATATCTATGACAAAGGGATCACCTACAGTCAACACAATGAGTTTTGCCATGTCAGCCACCCTCACTACGCAGAGTATAATGTACAACAGTTGGACCGCCCCTTCCTGTTAACCACACCTACAGTACCAGATTGGATAATCCCCACAGTGCCATGTCCATTGGCCAGCATGGTGAGAAGCACAGATTGTGGCACGTGCGTTTCTCAAAGTACCGCGAGGCGGCAACCCAGTAAAGCAGGAGCAGTCCTTCCTCCCTTTCCACTACCCTTTGTTCACCACTACCTCACTGGGTATGGGTAATTAGGCACACCAATGCCATCCAAGAAGTTAGCATCTAACACCGTCAGTTCTGCACAGCACTTCGTGATACTGTTAGAAAATCAGCCTGCTAGTGTGCTGTCACTGGACAACACGTCCAGTAGGAAGTTCAGTAAAAGATTCTAAGATTTGTGCGTCCACATGAGCACCCATCACCAGAAAATGGAGGTACGAAAACATTTTCTGCAGTATCTTCAGTACTATGTTATGTGCCTCTGCGCATGGTATCTGCTACGGAGCGGCCATTACGTTCTTTATAAGCATACTGTTTTTTTTACCACCCCCTACCATCAAGTGGCACTTCAGTGGTAAGTGCTTGCAACTTTTTCATTTACCCATATCATACATTGTAATATCGAAACATGAACTCTCTGCTGCCCTTCCGACATTGCTACCAAATGTGTTCCTCACCAACCCACCTCCTACATTAATCGTAAAAATATGCCACCAAAAGCAGCATTGCACGTATCGTACCAACCGAAAGCAACTGTCCAAAAGATCACTGTCTGCACAGATGTACTTCTTTCTAGGCTGCACTACTGCAACAGGTTTGAAAAATAAAAAAAGTGCCCGCTTCTACTCTCCACCCTCTGGAACACATCCAGAAGAGGAGTATGCAACTTGGGATGCTATCTCCCCTACACTGAAATGCCTCCAGTAGCTCCAGGGGCTGCAAGGAATAAAGTGAAAAGACGCTGCACTATGCAGTAGGCCTTCTGGGTCCTCAATACCTTCAACTCTGACTTCCTATACATCGCTGTGTGCGAGCTCTTCCCTCATCCGCCTCCAACTCCCTCACGGTAAGTTGCTTCTAGAAGAAACCAGTTGGTGGTAGATGTTTTTTTTTTCACCTGGGGCCTCCCTCTGCAATAGCCTCCCTGAAACTTGGAGAACCATTGGCGGTTCCGGAAGCACCTCCAAGCTTAAGGCTACGGATTTAGCACGCTATGTTTAAATGTTTGTCTTGTGGAATGCACCCCCCTTCTGCAAATGTGCCTGCCACCACTCATCATAGAAAGACATTGCAGCTGCAGCTGGCAGGCCTTAACGAAGGCTGCCTGCAATGATCACACTAGATGGTTGTCTGTTCAGGTAACCGCAAATTTGCGTAGTATGCACGGATACCGCTGGCCCACCACAGTCTTCTAATGAGATGCATCACTTGAAGCACTTCTCACTAACCCACCCTTTCCGTCCCTTCTTCCCATCACCAGATAACGTAAACTATGTTTTTCTGGCCCTTTCGCCACTGCATTTTCCTCCGTTACAACACGCCACCGTTATGGAAAACATTTGACACACATTGCGTCACTGCGTAGCAATCAAAGTTTTCACCGCGCAGCGAACAGGGAAATGGGACGCCACAGCGGCGCCAGATATGTCTAATTTCAGTGGGCACACTGCTACGTACAAGAGGCCCAGCCATGCACACAATGGCTTAGAGCCTTGGCACACACACCACAACACTATCCTTCAATACACCATGGCAGAGTTTCCCAAAATCGTTGACGCACAGCACGCTTCGCTCCATCCAACCAGCGGCCGCGTCCAATGTTCGCTGACATCACAGCGTACTGGAAGCCAATGAGACTTCGGTCCGCGGAGTGAACAGGGAAACTGGTCAGATGCTTGTATCTGCTTAGATTCCCATGCCATGTATAGGCCGACATCTAGTGGCAGCTACAGAGTATTACATTTTTTGTTTTCGAAACTCGAATAGGGATATCGATAGGACGTGCCAGTAATACTATCCCTAGTGCAACGTCTCCTGTACCCACAGTCCATCACGCATTGCGGTCCCTCATATTGTTTTGTTTCTGACACAAGGTAGCATGAAGTGTTGTTAGGAAAGATTTCGTAATTGTAGGTCATTTTCCTTCCATGTGGCAACCCCTAAACTTTTTGCTGTTGTTTTTCACCTTGTTCTCGACTTTGCCAGAGAAGTGCAACCTTCTGCCGCACTCCTCTGGGCTTTCGCTCCTTTCTTACGGGGAAACTGACATGCCCTTAAGACAGTCAGTACCGGGAAACGCTGTTTTCCGTAGTTTCTTTCATCATGTTACGGCTTTCGGGCAACATGACACAAGAGGGCACTGTAAGATAAGTTACAGCTCACTTGGGTCTCTAGCCTTCTACAGGCCCTAGATACTCGTTTAGGATTGTAACTGATTGGTGCAAGTGATTCACGGACGGGAATGGTGGCAGCGATCGTTTCTTGTGTTTTGAGCTCCTTTTGGCGTTCTAAGCGCGTTTCTCGCGCTTAACCCAAAATGGTGGCCTGGCTCCCAAAATGGCCAGACCACGAGGCTCCTTTGTCCTGCCGACCCGGGGCCTTCCTTATTTGGGCATGTACTTTCCTGCGAAACACGGATGCTTTCGCAGGCTTCTACATGTCTTGTGTGTGCCTCCAGGATGTGGGCTGGGATGTCTGGTCCCAATACACATCCTGGGTGCCAGAGAGTCTAGGGTGGTGTGAATACCTGGGACCACCGTGGTCCGTGATTGGACCAGGAATGGTGTGAGTGTTGATGAGCGGATCTCCCATTGGGTCCCCTCCGTTTTGGCGCGAAGGGAACCGTGGATAAGAGGGGGCTGGAAACACCACTACCATGTCGATCTCCTGAGTTCTCACGAACGAAGGAATACAGGAGCCAAGTATCCTGCAACCAAGAGGCTGAACCGAGGAATCGCTGGTGACCCGCTGAAGGACTGCTCCTCTGCACTGCTGTCGCCTTGTGAAACCCTTTTCACCTTTGATCGAACCAGAAGGCCTGTACTGGTACTTCGACCCTTGGAATAGCAGGAACAGCTATTCTCGGCATCTTCACCATCTCCTGCCAGTAAGCCTTCGGAAGCGTCTCTGGGCCATCCAGCTGACTGACCAGCTTACACGGGAGTCTTGCTCTGTAACCGCCGCCAGGTTGTGTAGTATTTCGAGTCCTTGTCACTCTCACACGCTTCGTACACTTGGCATTCCCAGGTCTGAAGTGAGTAGTGTACATTTGGCTCAGATACACACGACCGCTCAGTTGCCCTGCTGTGGTTACCAAATGTGCGGGTTTCTTCGATTGGGACGTCTTTTACTCAACTCTGCTGCTGCAGACTCAACACGACGACGAGACGTTCCCTGCTCTTCTGAACCTGCCAGCGACTGAAACTGACGCGGAGAATCCTGGGTCGGCTTGCATCGGGGACCGGTGAGTAGCATAGCTAGGAACTGGTCGCCCTCCTGCAGGAGCCCATAGCTTTTCCCCGCTGTGTCAAAACAGCACCCTTTTCCGTACTCGCGCTCTGCTTCTGCCCACAGTGGAGGCTGCGCTTGAGTCGCGGAACTTGTTCTTCTTCATTTGTGCACTAAACTGAACTGCCTGATTTCCTTCGAAGAGACTACCCTTTTGCCCGTTGGCACCAGCGTGTGCAGGTACTTTTGAGCACAAGGCTCCACTCTTCGCAGGGCTCGGACTTCCTTTTAGTTAGGTGCCTCTGAAGGCGGACTGGGTCTAAGCATTATTTCACACTGCCTGTTTTCCTTCCCTTTTAGGTGGACTACACATTTCGTGCATCTAACGCTTGAGACTTGTTGTATTTGTATATATATTGTATTGGTATGGTATGTGCTGGTTTACTAGAGTTGTATTGTGATTTTCTCGCTACGGTCATTGTTTTAAGGCCTTGGAATAAATTTGTATATATTTTTAATATAGCACCTGTTTGGAGTAGTTTGTAAGTGTCCCTGCTTTGTGTGCTCATTGCGGGCTTTCAGTCACCCTCACCCCTCTTGAGACCTAGTCTTGACCTCCGCGATCGCTACCTTGATTGGTCTGGCTCGTCCAGAGGTTACCCTGTTCCAAGTAATTAGGTTGGCCTTCTGAACTTCTGCGCCACCAGGACAGAGTTCAGAAATCCATCTTAACAAATTGGTGTACAGCGGTGGGATACGACTGAAGGTATCCAGTGTTGCGCACAAACTAAGGCATTTCAGGTTATTCCAACCAGGACACGTAGTGAACTGTTGTAGTATAACTTTAAAAAGGCCATAGTCCTATCTAACAGTATGGAAACAAATACCTTATTAACTTTAAATGCTTCCAAATCAGAAACATTGAAAAAGATGTGTGCGGAGAGAGGTGTTTCCTCTCAAGGCACGAAATTGGATGTGATCCAAAGAATCGTGGCGTGGCAAGAAGCGCAGCTTGACGCTATAACTTCTGAGGACAGTGCGGAAGGAGGTGGGGCTGCTCTCACTGGTAGAACCGACGGTTCTGCCGCTGCACTGATCCACCGCGACCACGAGGACAGGGAGGATGAGATGTCTAATGTTTCCTCTGCCAGTGCTGATGGGGAGGCTATGCTTGAATTCAAGAAGCAAGAGCTGCGGTTTAGGCAGAAGGAGCTTGAATTCAGCATAGCCAAACTAAAAATCGAACAGGCAGAAAAACAGAAAGACAGGGATCACCAGTTGGAACTGGCCAAGCTTCAGGTTGCAAATGGGTCCAAGGGTCCTGGACATGGGTCTGGGGCTTCCTCTCATCCACGGTTTCCGAAAGATCTGCTCAGTGTGTATGAAGAAAGGAATGACATTATGGACTGGCTGAATGCGTTTGAGTATGCATGCGAAGTTCAACAAGTTGACAATGCTGATAAGATTGCCTGGTTACTCGGCAGACTGCCCCATTCTGGCTGTAGTGCCATTATGGAAATGTCGAAGGCTGAGTGAGCTGATTTCGCAATGTTAAACCAAACTCTCATTTTAAAGTTTGGGAAGACTCCGGCCCAATATTTGAAACATTTCAGAGTATAAGAAAAAGGAAGGTGGTACTTGGGTATCTTACGTCACTGAATCCTTGAAAAACTTAACTGGCTGGGTCGAAGGTTATAAGGTTTCTACCTTCGAAGGCATGATAAATCTGTTCATGCTGGAACACATTTTTGCATCTTCTTCCCCGGAGCTTAAGCAGCATTTGGCCGATTCGAAGGAGATAGATCCTAAGAAGCTGGCCATTGCAGCAGACTTATGGGTGTCACATCGAGTGTCCCATAAGGACAAAACTCATCCTGGTAAGCAGGAGGAAGGGAAAAAGTCCAAAGATAAGGAGGGTGGGGAATCTGATCAATCTTCTTCCCAAAAGGGCCACAAAAAGAAAAATAAGGGTAAGACACAAGAGAACTCACAGGGTAGTGGAGGTCAGCCTCCAAAACAGAACTCTGGTTACAATAAGCCTCCCTATGTAAACAAACCCAATGGATCTTGTTTCGCTTGTGGAGCAACTGACCACGTGAAGGGGGATCCACGGTGTAAGGTTAGACCTTTGGGGGTCCACTCCGCTAATCTGGCCTTCTCCTCCCACGAGGACGAAGAGATTACAGGAGCATCCTTCTCCTCAGACTCATTTCCCAGCGGGATAGAGGCTGAGGTAGTTTTAGTTTCCCTGGGTTCCTGGGAGCCTAAAGTCGCAGAGGCTTATGCTAGGATTCCAGATAATACCAAGCACTACTTTAAAGACAGTGTGCTGATCAATGGAGTAGATACTCCAGCTCTTAGGGATAGTGGGTGCAGTCGAACTGTAGTGGATTCTACCTTGGTAGACTCAGAGGAAGTTGCCAGAGCTACTCTGATGCCCACTAAGTTGGCTGACGGCCCACTCCGTATGTTCCCAGTAATACCTGTAAATCTTACTTTAAATGGTACAGCAGTCAGGATTCCAGTGAGCATTCAGAGAAACGTCCCGGGAAAGGTCTTGTTAGGTAATGATCTCAGAGCTTTAGGGCTCGTAGGAGACACTGCCGAAAGACCCTACACACGGTCTCAAGCACGGGCAGCATTGGCCAAGACCAATACGCCGCCCCAGCCGAAGAGGAAACCCAAGGTGAAAGGAGTCAACAAGTCAAGACGAGGGAAAGAGAATATTCCCCCGAGCTCGCCTACCACTGCGGTGGAGGAAGTTGGTCAATCGCCCGGGCCTGACGAGGAGGTGGCGATGCCTGAAGTATTTGACCCCAACGATCATCCTGAACTAAAAGACTTGTTAGTTGAAGGAGGTCCTGATAGGGACGAATTCAGTAAAGGCCAACGTGAGTGCCCATCTCTGGAAGGCCTAAGGAGACAGGCCTGCTCCCAGCCTGAGGGTGAACCTCCTGGGACGCAAAGGGTTTATTGGGAAGGTGGACTCCTGTATAGTGAGCCCACAGAGTCTACAGAAGGAGACCATAGGAGGTTGGTGGTTCCCCTTGCTGTAAGACCCTTCCTCCTGCAGTTGGCGCATGAAGTTCCCCTTGTTGGTCACCTTGGTATTAAGAGGACCAAGCAAAGGTTATCCATGCACTTCTACTGGCCCAAGATGGGGGTGCAAGTAGAAAGTCACTGCAGGAGTTGTGCCTCCTGCCAATTATCTGGTAAGGTTGGCTCGATAATCCAAGCTCTGTTGGTACCGCTCCCAGTTGTGGGGGTATCATTTGAAAGGGTAGGGATCGACATCGTTGGTCCCCTTGACCCGCAAACATCCTCAGGCAATAGGTTTATCCTGGTGCTGGTCGACCATGCAACCAGATATCCTGAGGCCATCCCATTGAAAACTAACTGCCAAGTCAGTTGCAAAAGCTTTACTTGGCATATTTACTAGGGTTGGCTTCCCTAAAGAAGTTGTGTCGGATCGTGGCAGCAACTTTATGTCGAAGTATATGCAGGCTATGTGGAAAGAATGTGGGGTCACCTACAAGTTCTCTTCTGCATACCACCCCCAGACCAATGGTCTGGTGGAACGTTTCAACAGAACGTTAAAAAGCATGATTGGTGCTCTGGAGGAACCTCAGAGAAGAAAATGGGATCTTCTTTTACCATGCTTACTGTTTGCCTACCGAGAGGTACCACAGGAGGGTGTTGGCTTCAGCCCCTTCGAACTTCTGTTCGGTAATCCTGTACGGGGACCCTTAGCCATAGTCAAAGAGGGATGGGAGATGCCCACTCCCCCTGTTACTACCAACGTAGTTGATTATGTGCTAGGGCACAGAAAACGGATGGTACTTCTGATGGGCTTGGCTAGTGATAAATTGAAGGCAGGACAAGCGCTGGTGAAACATTGGTACGACCAGAAAGCTTCCCTCATCAACTTTACACCTGGTCAGCAAGTCCTGATCATGAATCCCCTAAGGCCTCGAGCTTTACAGGACAAATGGTCAGGCCCTTACACAGTGGTGGAGCCCCTGGGTGAGGTTAACTATTTAGTGGACCTTGGAAGGCCTGGACAGGCTCCAAAAGTGTTTCACGTAAATAGGCTGAAGGCTTTCGTCCCAAGAGTCGAAATCGCAGCACTGCTATTGGCTTCAGATTTTGAGGAAGAGGAGTCTGAACCTCTCCCCAACCTGTTGCAAAGCGGTCCTTCAGATAGCTCCTTTGAGGGTGTCCGAGTGGCCCCTCACCGGACTTCTGATCAGCAGGCTGAGGTGAAAAGATTGCTTAGGCTTAGGCAGTTTTCCCCCCTGTTTTCACAGTCGCCTGGTTTGACACCTTGGTGCAAACATAACAGACACAGGAGACAGTGTACCTACCAAAAGTAGGGGATACAGGATGTCAGACAAAGTATGGTCTTATATTAAGACCGAGGTCAACAAGATGTTAGACCTTGGGGTGATTGAACCCTCTAGTAGTCCTTGGTCCAGTCCTGTGGTTTTGGTTCCAAAGGCAGGCACTTCTGAATTGAGGTTCTGCATGGATTACAGGGCTCTGAATGCTGTCACCAAGACAGATGCACACCCCTTGCCTCGAACAGATGAGCTGGTGGATACTTTGGGTGCCTCCAAGTACCTCAGCACGTTTGACCTCACTGCTGGCTATTGGCAAATAGCTTTAGCAGAACATGCCAAGGAGAAGACAGCATTTTCTACTCCAGACGGCCTTTACCAATTCCGGGTAATGCCGTTCGGGTTGAAGAATGCACCTGCCACTTTCCAGAGGCTTGTGAATCATGTTTTGAATGGGTTGGACGAATTCTGTCTTGCATTACTGGACGATATAGTAGTTTTCTGTGCCACCTGGGAAGACCATGTGAAACACCTTGGGATTGTGCTCCAGGCTCTTCAGAAAGCACACTTGACCATAAAGGCTAGTAAATGCCAGATTGGACAAGGCTCAGTGGTTTACCTTGGACATGAAGTAGGTGGAGGGATGATACAGCCTCTACCCAGTAAAGTACAAGCAGTACAAGACTGGCCTACCCCCACTACACAAACCCAAGTGAGAGCCTTCTTAGGACTCATGGGGTATTACCGCAATTTTGTGGCAGACTATGGCACCATAGCTGTCCCTCTGACTGCCCTCACAACCCCGAAGAAACCCAAGAAGGTAACTTGGACCGACGAGTGTGAGAAGGCCTTCAATGGCTTAAAAGACTCCTTGTGCCAGGCCCCTGTCCTCAGGGCCCCCGATTATCAAAGACCTTTTATCGTGCAGACGGACGCCTCTGACACTGGGATAGGAACTGAGCTTAAGGACAGAGAGCTCAGATGGTCCACGGTAGAGAAAGAATGTTTCTCTATTGTGTGGGCCCTAAGGAAGCTGAGGCCCTACATCTATGGGACCCACTTCACTGTGCAAACTGACCATAAGCCCTTAAAGTGACTAATGAACATGAAGGGGGAGAATCCAAAGTTGCTTAGGTGGTCCATAAGTCTACAAGGCTTCGACTTCACTATTGAGCATAGGCCAGGTGTCCAACAAAGCAATGCTAATGGGTTATCCAGAATGTTTAACCGACTTGAACAAGAGACTCATCCAGGGGTGGATTAGTTCCCCCTGTCCATAGTCTGGGAGGGGCGAGTGTTAGGAAAGATTTCGTAATTGTAGGTAATTTTCCTTCCATGTGGCAACCCCTAAACTTTTTGCTGTTGTTTTTCACCTTGTTCTCGACTTTGCCAGAGAAGTGCAGCCTTCTGCCGCACTCCTCTGGGCTTTCGCTCCTTTCTTACGGGGAAACTGACATGCCCTTAAGACAGTCAGTACCGGGAAACGCTGTTTTCCGTAGTTTCTTTTATCATGTTGCGGCTTTCGTGCAACATGACACAAGAGGGCACTGTAAGCTAAGTTACAGCTCTCTTGGGTCTCTAGCCTTCTACAGGCCCTAGATACACGTTTAGGATTGTAACTGATTGGTGCAAGTGATTCACGGACGGGAATGGTGGCAGCGATCGTTTCTTGTGTTTTGAGCTCCTTTTGGCGTTCTAAGCGCGTTTCTCGCGCTTAACCTAAAATGGTGGCCTGGCTCCCAAAATGGCCAGATCACGAGGCTCCTTTGTCCTGTCCGCTGACCGTCTTGCTCCCTTCACCTTCCCCAGGTCCAGCCGACCCGGGGCCTTCCTTATTTGGGCATGTACTTTTCCCGCGAAACACGGATGCTTTCGCGGGCTTCTACATGTCTTGTGTGTGCCTCCAGGATGTGGGATGGGATGTCTGGTCCCAATACACATCCTGGGTGCCAGAGAGTCTAGGGTGGTGTGAATGCCTTGGACCACCGTGGTCCGTGATTGGTCCACGAATGGTGTGAGTGTTGATGAGCGGATCTCCCATTGGGTCCCCTCCGTTTTGGCGCGAAGGGAACCGTGGATAAGAGGGGGCTGGAAACACCACGACCATGTCGATCTCCTGAGTTCTCACGAACGAAGGAATACAGGAGCCAAGTATCCTGCAACCAAGAGGCTGAACCGAGGAATCGCTGGTGACCCGCTGAAGGACTGCTCCTCTGCACTGCTGTCGCCTTGTGAAACCCTTTTCACCTTTGATCGAACCAGAAGGCCTGTACTGGTACTTCGACCCTTGGAATAGCGGGAACAGCTATTCTCGGCATCTTCACCATCTCCTGCCAGTAAGCCTTCGGAAGCGTCTCTGGGCCATCCAGCTGACTGACCAGCTTACACGGGAGTCTTGCTCTGTAACCGCCGCCAGGTTGTGTAGTATTTCGAGTCCTTGTCACTCTCACACGCTTCGTACACTTGGCGTTCCCAGGTCTGAAGTGAGTAGTGTACATTTGGCTCAGATACACACGGCCGCTCAGTTTCCCTGCTGTGGTAACAAACTGTGTGGGTTTCTTCGATTGGGACGTCTTTTACTCAACTCTGCTGCTGCAGACTCAACACGACGATGAGACGTTCCCTGCTCTTCTGAACCTGCCAGCGACTGAAACTGACGCGGAGAAGCCTGGGTCGGCTTGCATCGGGGACCGGTGAGTAGCATAGCTAGGAACTGGTCGCCCTCCTGCAGGAGCCCATAGCTTTTCCCCGCTGTGTCAAAACAGCACCCTTTTCCGTACTCGCGCTCTGCTTCTGCCCACAGTGGAGGCTGCGCTTGAGTCGCGGAACTTGTTCTTCATTTGTGCACTAAACTGAACTGCCTGATTTCCTTCGAAGAGACTCCCCTTTTGCCCGTTGGCACCAGCGTGTGCAGGTACTTTTGAGCACAAGGCTCCACTCTTCGCAGGGCTCGGACTTCCTTTTAGTTAGGTGCCTCTGAAGGCAGACTGGGTCTAAGCATTATTTCGCACTGCCTGTTTTCCTTCCCTTTTAGGTGGACTACACATTTCGTGCATCTAACGCTTGAGACTTATTGTATTTGTATATATATTGTATTGGTATGGTATGTGTTGGTTTACTAGAGTTGTATTGTGATTTTCTCGCTATGGTCATTGTTTTAAAGGCCTTGGAATAAATGTGTATATATTTTTAATATAGCACCTGTTTGGAGTAGTTTGTAAGTGTCCTTGCTTTGTGTGCTCATTGCGGGCTTTCAGTCACCCTCACCCCTCTTGAGGCCTAGTCTTGACCGCCGCGATCGCTACCTTGATTGGTCTGGCTCGTCCAGAGGTTACCCTGTTCCAAGTAATTAGGTTGGCCTTCTGAACTTCTGCGCCACCAGGGCAGAGTTCAGAAATCCGTCTTAACAAGTGTAGCGTGAGTACAGAAGCAAAAATGCAGGTAAGACTAGGTAAAGCCAGAAAACCTCTTTGCACCTTTGGGCGCATGTGAATCTAAGCAGATACAAGCATCAGAAATACAATTAAGGGGAGTAATGTATCCCTTTCTGCTTAGATCACATGCAATGCATAGACTAGCAAGCAGTGCCTGGAGAAGGAGGTGGGTTGTGAGAAGGTACAGCAGCAAATAGATGTTTTAGCACTGCTTGTCCCACCTGTGAATCTGCTTTAGAATGTGTGTCAATGCAGTCATTTTGTATTTGTACTTTAGTTGCATTTTATATAGCGTCTTAAGCCAATGCCCTAATAAAAATCAGTACCATAAAAAAAAAGCAATGTCACATAAACCATGATGGAGAAGATAGGGCTTCAATGATTTACGAAATAAAGAACAGCGAGAAATAGAACGAAGTGAAAGTGGAAGAGCATTCATTGTAGGGGAGCAACGAGGCCAAAGGACCGAAAGCGAGACTGGGCACAGAGAGGACGTGAAGCCACAAGAAGAAAATGAGAAGAGATCGGGAGGGGCTATAGAAACAAACAAGAGAAGAAAGATGGTCAGGTGCAAGACCATGAAGTAACTTAAAAACCATACATAGAAGGTTGAATTTAAGCTGAGAATGAAAAGATAGCCAACCAATAGTAGAGGGTGAAGAAGAAATGGAGTCAAGAAATGAAAGACAAAGAAGACAGATAGAAGCATTGAAAACAGATCTTAAATGGGCCAAACGAGTAAGTGGACGACCAAAAACAGTGGTAGAACAATAAAAAAGCAGAGGAAAAATGAGAGAAGATATCAACAGTTTTGTAGCGTGAAAGGTCAGAAAAGGACAGGGCATACGAATATTATACAGGTGAAAAGCGACAGGCGCATGAAGACAGAGATGTGATTAGAGAATAAGGCATAATCAAAGTGAAGCCCCCAGATTATGGACAATAAGAGAGCTAGGGAGCTGGAATGGGGCAAATCAAACAAAGGAAGGAGCAATAGGAGACAGAAAAGTGTTGCAGGAAAGAAGAGAACTTCAGGTTTAACAGTATTCTGCGTGAGATAGTGATTTGACATCCAAGATTTAATAGCAACTAAACGAGTTGAGAGTTTGATGTGAATGTCGGAAGAGAAAGACAGAAAGAGCTGAGTGTCATCAGCAAAAAAATCTGATCGGTGCAGCAAGAGAGGAAGTTTAAAGCGAGAACAGAAAATGGCCTAGAACAGACCCTCGAGGAACACCATCAACAAGAGAAAGTGTCAGAGGTTGTATGGCCCAAGAAACAGAAAAAGTTATTTTGGACAGGTACGACTGAAACCAAGAGAGAACAGAGCCAGAAAGACCAAAAGAAGAGAGTTATCAACCGTGTCAAATGCAGCCGAAGGATCAAACAGAATGAAACAAAGAGGAGTGTTTACAGTAGAGTTCGGTAAGTAATGAGTTCAAGATAGAAATAAGAGCAGTTTCCGTGGAATAGCAAGGACAAAAACCTAACTGAAATTGTGGGACAATAGAAGTGTTGGAAACAAAGCTAGAGACATGGAAATACACTAACCGCTGACTAAAAGCGTGTATGGAACTCCATGTAGCTGCTTTGCAAATGGCATCTAGAGGGACATTTGCATTAAAGGCCCAAGTAGCTCCTGTACCTCTGGTAGAGTGAGCTCTCGTGTGAAAGGCAGAGTTTTGTTGGCTAGGGAGTAGCAGAGCTGTATGCATTTCACTATCCACCTGGAGATGGCGTTCTTAAAAACGTGATCACCTTCCCTGCCAGGTGCTATGGAGACAAACAGTTGGTCTGTTCTCCTTGGCGGTTTTGTCTTGTTTTCATAATAAAGAACCGCCCTCATTACATTCAGTGTATGGAGGTTTTTCTCAGCCGAGTTTGAATGATTTTGAAATAAAGCGGGTACTTCAATGGATTGATTAACATGGAACTTGGATGGACTGGCCGGATGGACACCATCGCGTGAGCTCCGTGGGTGTAAAGAGCTCTCTGGTGCAATTTTAGCAGTAATAAGGAAGAGCTTGCCACAAAACTGGCTGACAAGAGGTATGAAAGGGGCTAGCACAGCCTGACTAGACGCAGAAGGATTGCTTCAGGAGTGCCAGAGATATTTGGCAGACTCTGGTGGGCCCAGGCGGGGCATGTATACAGTGACGAGCTGCGGCAGTCCCAAGAGCCCCATGGAGGGGCGGACCTGACAACTGCTAGCGGACACAGGAGAAGTGTAGTCGCAGAGGCTTGATGCAGAGATTGAGTGCATGCGGGGAGAGCTGCCCGCTAGTGAGCCGCCTTGATGACAAACTCTGCGGAGAACAGTGAGTGCGCCCGCTGCATTCATCCCGCGCCGAAGAGAGGAGGTGGAGGAGTAACCCGTGTCGCTGGCCTTGTGTATGACCAGCGCTGCCGGAGAGTTTTGTGAGGGAGTGGGGAGGCCTGCCTCTTGCATAGTGTGCGGCAAGTGTAGAACACCTGTGAGGCTGTATGGAAGGAATTTCACTTTGGGCCGAAACAGACAAATTAAGGGACCCCTATATACTTCGCCATCTGAAGCCCTGCGCCACTTGTTGGGATCCATGGATGGGGAACTCGGATCCTGCTGGTGTGTAGGACCACACTGACTCAGGCTCATTATGCAAGGGTGTTGCCAATACGCAGCACAACAAGACACTTGAAGGGCCCCACACACATCGCAACCGGGCATACCTGAATTGTAGGGTGACGGGAGCTCCGTACAAGTAGGAAGCCGATTGCGGGCTGCCGAAACGGACGTGTCCGTGAGCCGTCTTGCTGTGCCATTCTGCAAGACATGCATATTGAGAACAAAGTGACCCGGGAACGATTTGGATGCAAGGAGTGGGGGTGGTGCTGCAGGACTCATGAGCATCTGTGTCAGCAGAACTGGCATGTTCTTTGTGTAGGAGGCCCACACATGTAACTGGGGGCTACTGTTAGATAGTGGGGGGTAACCATCTTGTCATATGTGTATCAAAGAGCACATAGTATTGAATACTGTAAAGCCGCCAAGTGGTCCAGCAGAATGCCTAAAGGGGCAGCCCCCAAAAAGTGCGGTACAATGGATAAATTCACTAAGCCAACAGCCAAGCAAATGGACGTTGGAAGCGAAGGGGCAAGCAATCAAGAGTCGTTGGCAATGACTCCTGCATCACCTCCCGTCGACCTAAAGGGAGTAATGACCATCATGCAGCAAGGATTTGCTTCCATTAACGAGAAGTTAGATGGTATCACTGTCAGCATCGCCACGATCCTGGTTCAGCTGGAAAAGGCTACACAGCGCATCACGGACACAGAAATGCAAATCATCATGGCGGATGACGCCACAGTGGCATTGCAGAACACAGTGACAACCATGGCAAAAGATTTCAGCACCGTCAAGATTAAGTGCGAGCAGCTGGAAGTGAGATTGTGACAGAACAATATCTGCATCATAGGCCTGCCAGAAGATGCCCTGAAGGGCCCCATGGAATTGGCTGTGGAGGAATTATTGAAAGACTTGCTGGGAGACCCGGGCTGGTCTCAAATGTTCAAGGTGGAACGCGCACATAGGACACTAATGGCAAGACCTAAGCCTGGCGCATTCACACGGCCGATAATTGCACAGCTAACAAACTACAGGGACAGGGACATGGTTTTGAAAGCTGCGCGGGAGAAGCAAGTACTGAGGATGGGATCCAGTGTGATTTGCATCTTCCCTGGCTATATACTGGCGGTACAGCAAGAGAGGCGCATATTCAATGGGGTGAAGAAGCTATTGAGGGAGATTAAGATACCCTATGCTATGCTATACCCAGCCAGGCTACGTATGCAATTTAAAAACAAGATTAACTTTTTCAAATTCCCAGAGGAGGCCGACATACCCCTGCTTGAGAAATAACTGCAAGAGGAAAGGTAGTGACTTAAAAAAAAGGGTGTGCGGTACACCTGTGACGATAGAATTCTCTGACCCATGTCAGTGCATATGCAATTTATAATGGGTTCTTGGCAACGGTTGTGTAAACGTTACATTGTGGCCCGCGCCAGGGCTGGAGGAAATGTAGTCTCTATAAGGGGCTGTGCAGTGCACCTGTGAATGGACTCAATATGTTGAATGTACTGAACCTCATCAGAGACTAAGCAATTCAAAATGTGTTTTGGTAACGTTTGGTTAAAATGTTCATAGTGCTTCAAGCCCAGCTAAAAGTTTAAATAATGAGCACGCTGGGAACTCTAGGCATCACGGAAGCAGTCGCCCCAATGCGAGTGCACAGTTCTGTTAAACTGGATAGCGGGGGAGGGAGGAGCGGGAATGGCATAACATAGTCAAAGTTCGAGGAATCTGGCGATAGTTGAGGTGAAAGTTAAAAAATGCACAGGTTGAATACAACATATTATGGTCGAGCTGCGAGGTGGTACAGGATTGTGGAGATTACCCGGAGTTACATGAGGGATGATGGCTAGAAATGGACCGACTGGGGTGAAGTTATTGAGTTGGAATGTGAGAGGCGTGGGTATATGTTAGGCAGAATTATATGCAGTACCCTTTGGGAACACCATACACAATTAAGACTACAAGTGACAGTACAAATTCACCTTTGGTACAAACCTGTACTACACAGTAAAAGTGGTAGCGATGGCTGAGCAGCCAGACTTATCTCAAGAGCAATTACTATGATTCAAACAAACACTGACTCAAGGTTTCTGAGTAAAAGAATATACATTTATTTACACATCAGTTGTATAACATTTCACTAAAGTAAAGCAGTTTTAAAAATCACACTCTTAATACACCACACCACTCCCAATAGGTTCCAGACAAGTTAAGCTCACAAAATGAAGTGGGAGCAAAATGGCACTCCAGAAATTTAAAAGGGAGGGAAAGACAAAGTTAGGTAGAAATTGAACAGCACCAACAGGTAAGTAAGCAGGGCAATTTAGAAAGAGGAACTACAGTGATGGAATCAAATCAAAAAGGCTTAGGGCCAAAGTCAATAGGATAAAAGTCTTTTGCTCAAGATCACACAGTTCTGGGTAGTTTGCGGTTAAGTCTTTGCCAAGAGTTCCGGACGAAGTTGGTCGGTAGAAAAGTTAGGTTAAAGAGAAGGACAAGCCCTCGGACTGGAGAAAGATTTCACACACTTTCCCCGCGGCTGAACGAAACAAACAACCGGATTTGAACAGTACCTTTCAATGGAGAAGAAGCTGTAGATGAGGTGGACGTTCCTGGTAGTTACTGCAGGGTCACGGTTCCTGAAGCGACTGTCGGACTGACACGAAGTAGGAAGACTGGAGGGTCCTGCACTACCCAGGGAAAAAACCAGCAGCAGAGCAAAGCAACAAATAAAAGGAGCGCTCCTTAAATCCCAAGCAGGGTCCGGCCTTCCTGGCTATCCGGCCCACTGTAGCTCTGTACAGCGAATTCGACCAGAGGAGGGAGTCCTGGCTTGCAGTGTGGGCGAACTGGTTGGTCCCACCAGTTCAGGGGAAGAAGATTCCTGGAGGATCTTCTGATGTTGATGCGAGGATTCGGACCTGCAGCAGGGCTTCACCAGGCGGTTCAGTCGTTTTAGGGGGTCCTCTTCCGTCAGCTCCTCATCAGTTCTTTCGTTCCAGTGGCGACTCTACCTTTCCAGTCCCAGAGACCTGCTTTTTTATGCAGTTTTCCCCCCATTAACACAGCAGGGTGGCTGTGCTGCCTGAACAGTCAACACAGCCAATCCTTTCAAAGTGCGACATGGGTCTCCAAGGAGACCCTGTGCAGGTAGTCCTAAACCCCTCCCTCACATCCTGTCCCCCCCCCAGACATACAGGCGCCCAAGGAGGGCTTCTGCGTAGAAGCCCGTGAAGAGATGGTGAACAAAGGAATCAAACCTGGTTTGGCGCGCAGAGTAAAACACGAGAAAGACTTTTAAAAAAAGAAATGGCGAATAAACCCAGTCGGAACCGTAACTAACATATATGGTCTAGCGGGTTTAAGTTCGAGGATAACAAGATAGCCTAAAACTATACCAAGGTTATTTAAGATAACCGCAGTAGGAAAAGTAGGGTAGTTACCACTGCCACCAGCCAAGTCTTGATGAAAAGGGAGCGAAACAATGTTCCAAGAGAAACAGACAAAAAGGGATAAGTATTAACCATTTCCAGTACTCCACGTAAGATGGTTTGTACTGGGTCTGTGGTTTTACAGAGGCTAATAAAGTGAATGGCAACTTTATATGTTCTGGGAGACAGTAGTCAGTCCCAGAAAATGGAGTCTGAGTTGGGAAGCCTGTGTCACTGCACTGAAGGTGCTGTGTAACACTCAGTAAAAAGATGATGCCTGTGGAGTAGGTGAGGCTCCATAGTCTATGAAAACAAAACATTAAACACACACAGCAAAACACATAAGAGTGGGATAAAGGCTCACACTCTTAGCAGGTGAAAAAAATAAATCCTATGAACCCATGAAGATGTGCAAGGTGATGGCATACGTAAATAGACAAGGGGTCCATACACTGTTTTTGCAAGAAATGCACCTTTTAGAACACAAGGCGCGTGGGGTTGCCCCGGGTTGGGGAGAACAGCGCTATTACACTTCTTACTTGACCAGAGCCGGGGGGGGGGGGGGGTGATGATCCTCGTCCGTAGGTCGCTACCTCGCCACTCTTGCTTCTCCACTCTTTTTGACTGCTTACTCTCTGTTCTCTCCTCCTTTCCCTTCTCCCTTTTCCTATCTCCTCCACTTACTTTCTTCTATGCACTTACTCTATCAGAATTGTCCCTGGACCTAATATGATATCAACCTCGTATGTTTCCTCCACCCTCCCATTACTGTTTTTTTACTCCCCACCCGCCCCCTCCAGCACTATCTTAAATGTCGTCAGGCCTAGTATGATAGTCGCTTGTTTTGTTCCTCCACTCCCTTTCTGCACCCCTCTCCCTCACCTTTTGTTTTTCTCCAGCTCTACCAGAAATGGCGTCAGGCCTAGTACGGTAGTCGCCTGTCTGTTTCCATTTCCTTCCCACTCTCCTCCTCCCTTCCTTATCTATGTCTTAGCTCTTGCACTATCTGAAATGTCGTCAGGCCGAGTACGATAATTAATTTCACATCCTTACTGTTCATGGCCTGTAAGAATGTCATCGTATTTTTCCTTGTTCCCTCCCTTGCCTTGAAGCGCTTTGAAACACATTGTGTATAGGCGCTATATAAATAAACTATCATATTAAATCATTAAACAGAAAGCGATGCATGTGGTATATATGTGATCGTACATGGGAAATTGGGAAGTACCAAAGTATTGTTGATGAACATATATGGCCCCAATGTCGACAATTCTGAGTTCTACGGGGGAGTGATTCGAAAATGTGCCAAGTATCCCACCACTACATTGGCAATCTGTGACAGTGATTTTAATACTATACTTGACACTGAACTAGACCGCACGTCCGCCACGCCCAGGCCCCATACAAGTGCAGCACGCACAATACGCACACATATTGAAGATTTGGGCTTGAGAGATGTTTGGCGTTCGTTGCATGGGACACAGAGGGCTTTTACTTTTTATTCGTCAGTGCATGATATGCATTTGCGTATAGATCTCTGGTTCACATCGCAAAGGGTGCTGGGGTAGGTAGCGGAGAGCGAGATACTTCCCAGAACACTGTCTGATCATTCCCCGGTGTGGCTATCGCTAATATCCCGGAGGGGACCCACCCCGCAGAGACCACAATGGTGTTTCAGGGCCACATCCCTACTAGACCCAGTTTTTCGGTCAAGCATGGTGCAACATATTACTGACTTCTTTTAAAACAATGAGGGATCAGTGGATAAACAGGCTGTTCTATGGCAAGTGTTTAAAGTTTATATGCTGGGGGTCGCGATGTCCACTGAATTTGGGGTACTTTGCGATATTAGGAGAGAACTTAAGAGGCGTGAGGAGTCCCTAGAGAAACTACAGATGGAATATGCAAGAAGCCCGTCGCCACATATTAGCGGAGAAATTAAAACACAGCTGGATGTATATGGAAAAGCAGCCGACAGAGCTGCGCTATTTTGATAGGCCGGAAGTGGCACACAGATATGGGGAGCAAGAGAGGCCGGGAAAGCTTCTAGCGCAGACGGTCCGCAATGAGAGGGGCAGTTCAACCACCTGTGTATAACCAGGCAGAATGGTGTAGTGGTTAATAAGGTGGAAAAGGTCTGCGAGGTGTTCTATGGTTTCTATGAGAACCTGCATTCACCTCTTTCTAAATCTGCCTGCTTCTACTCTCCGCCCTCTGCAACTCATCCAGAACAGGACCGCGAGACTTGTCCTTGGCCTCAAGCCCAGGGATCGTATCTCTCCAGGACTGATATCTCTGCACTGGCTCCCAGTGGCTGCGAAGATTAAGTTCAAAACCTTCTACATTGTCCACAAGGCCTTCTGGGGCCTGGGGCCTTATTACCTTCAACTCTCTCTTCCTAAATATCTTCCTCCTCGAGCTCTTTGCGCATCCGCCTCCAACTCCCTCAGGGTCAGTCGCTTCTCCAAGCAACGAGTTGGCGGTAGATCTCTTTCTTCTGCTGGGGCCTCCCTCTGGAACAGCCTCCCTGAAACTTGAAGAGAATCAGCTCGGATTCCGGAAGCACCTCAAAACCTCTCTTTGCTTCTGCTTTCTCCTCTCCTCTCCCCTGCTGACTTCCTGGCCGGTACTGCACTGTCCCCTCCCCCTGCCCCCGCACTTTCCTCCTTCCCCCTTGTCATGCACTTACACGATCTGAATTACACCTGGCCTAGTAGGATCGCTGTCTGTCTTCCCTCCGTTCCCCCTCCTTGCCTCGTGCCTTGAAACACAAGGGTATAGGCGCGTTATAAATGCCATATCATATCAAATAGTGAAATCGATGAATATGTGAAAGGATATCTGGGTTTGGAGGATTACTGGTCAAATCCCTCAATCATCACACCGGTTGCAAAGGAAGCAATCAAGAGCGCAGCCAGAGCAAAGGCACAGGAGGACATACAGGGAAGATCCAGGGCTTCTGAGCAGCTAGCCGGATATCTTTCAATAAAGACGCAGGCGGGCTGCGAAGAATATCTGGACTATGTCTCGCCCAGGTGTGAAAGAGCATTATATTTAAAGTTCTGTATTGGAATCTTGGCAACTGCTGTATTTCGGCATAGATGGAATATTGCCGTTTACGCGTCATGTATCCTTTATGGTGGGTCTGAAGAGACGGTACAACACCATTTGTTACTCTGTGCGGCCACCATGCCTCCTAGGAAGCGCTCCCTTAAGTCACTGTTCTTAAGCTGTGTATGTAGGTCCCTAGCTGGTGCTATGGCAATTTGCCTGGACACCTCGGATAAGGAAGCTGTGCTTGCCACTACAAGTTATCAGAGCTGGGCAAGAAAAATGTATATGAGGAAGGCTAACTTGCCGAACAGTGCTATGGGGTAAAGACATCTTTCTGTGTGAGTTGCTATTGTCTGTATAATGTTGATCTGTTTTTATTTGGTTTTAAGGTAAATGGCTGATTGCGTAATTTTAGTGGAATCATAAGAGCTAAGCGATTGTGACGATGTAACTAATGTGTTTTTTTTCCACTTAAATTTTATTGAGCATTATCCAGACAAAAGTTGCATATCAAAAAAAATACACCAACAATAACATCAGTAAAACCGCAAATAGAACCCCCCCCCCCCCCACCACCCTCACCCACCCTCACCTCAGAAACCGAATCCAACAGATTAATGGAGTCTCGGATTCAAATCAATCAAGGACCAAACACTTCACAACGGCTGACATATCAGGCTCAAACTGAAAGAGAAAATGAAATAACAGACACTGGAAGGCATACACATAATGAGCATCAATCTATACCAAGAAGATTCATAGTCTCATCGATTCACAGCTTTCGTGGAGCAGAACCACCATGCAGTCTTGGAGGAAAGAGTTCATAGTATCGTGAGTCAAAGCTGAGAGTTTCTCATAAGTAAAAATCGTCCAGAGCTTGGCCATCCAGTCCGACTTTACCAGCATCAAGCTGCTTTTCCACTTCTGGGCTAAGGCCATTCTCCCTGCTCGGAGCATGGCCTGAACCACCCTGGGTAAGGGAGCCGAGACTGCATCTGGGGATGGGATGCCAAAGAGGAGTTCAAGGGGGAGCAGGGACAGAGGAACACCCGTAATCTCATTAATCCAACTCCGAAGGTCTGCCCAAAATTCCTGAATAACCGGGCACGCCCACCATAAATTGAACCATGTCCCTTGTTGGCCACACTTCCTCAGACAGACTGGGGACACAACAGGATACATTTTAGCGAGTCTCTCTGGCGCAAGGTGCCATGCGTTTAGCATTTTAAAGTTGTGCTCCATCGCTGCCATGTACAAGCGGCCCGAGAAAAGGGACTTAAAAATTGCTTCCCAAGTAGCTTCTTCAACTACTATCCCCAACCTAGCCTCCCACTGCTTCTTGAACCTCTGTTTACTCTGCACTTCCGCTGTAATTAAGGCCTTATAAAATCGAAGACAGGGACCCTCTCCTTGATGTGGATTCAACAAGGATTTTTTCTAGTGGCATAAGGGGTCGGGCCAGACCTTCCACCCATCGGCTATCAGTCAAGATCCCCTTCTCCCGAATATAATCAAAAATTGACATCAGAGGATCTCCCATGGCCTCCGCCAAGCTGGCATACTCAATGAATTCACCCAGTCGGAAGAACTGTGCTGCACGTTCAAGGCCCACATCCGACCATCTCTGCGTCCCGCGCAGATCTCTTTTGCCCAGGTCGATCGGGGGGCCCCACAGAGAAGACAAAGGAGAGGGCCAGGAAGAGAGAGCAGAGTTTACTTTGTCGTCCCTCCACAGCGCCCACAACACAGACAGGGTAGGGTGATTCCTAATTTTATACAAGAGGTCCTTGGTAGGGGACGACAAGAGATCTCTCACTTTCCTGGCGTGAACTTGCAAATCTTCGATGTAAGACCAGTAGGTTCTCATGTCATCTCTCAAATGCTCCATCATTACTCTTAATTGAGCGGCCTTGTGGTAGAGCCTGAAGTCTGGTAAACCGAATCCCCCGAACACTCTCAGGAGCATCAAGGTCCCGTGTTTAACCCTTGCTTTTTTCCCCGTCCAAATAAAGCGCTGGACCATCAAATGGAGGGATCTAAAAAAAAGACCTTGGAATGGCGATCAGGAGGGCAGAGACGAGGTAAAGAAGCGTAGGCAAAATATTCATCTTTACTGACACCATACGCCCAAACCACGAAAGGGTCAAGGCAGCCCAACAAACTAAATCAGACTTTATCTTGGCTAGGATGGGAGGATAGTTTACTTCAAAGAGGAGGGACAAGTCTCTTGGGAGAAGAACCCCCAGATAGGATGTAGTCTCGCTCGACTCTAATACCCCCCCAATGACACCCTCCCCTCAACTTCCGCATCGGCTCTACCCATTGGCATCAAACATGATTTCCCTGGGTTGATTTTCATCCCCGAAAAGAGTCCGAACTCTTGGATCAAGTCTAGGAGGTTTAGAAGAAAAGTTTGAAAGTTGGTCAAAGAAGCCAGGATGTCATCTGTGAATAAGGAGAGTTTAAACTCGAGATCCCCACAGCGAACACCCGTAATCCCCTGGTGCTGCTTTATAGCTATCGCCAGGGGTTCCATGCCAGAGCGTAGAGAAGGGGCGAAATCGGACATCCCTGGCAGGTCCCCCTGGAGAGCGAGAATGAGGCAGAGACTGTCTCGTTCACTGCCACTCTGGCCTTTGGGCCATTGTAAAGGGTTGAGATCCATCCACAAAATCTAGACCCCTAATCCATCTTCTGCAGGACCTTGCCCATTTAAGCCCACTCAACCCGGTCAAAGGCCGTCTCCGAGTCCAAAGACAGAAGATAGGCCTCCTTACCTTAACTGCAACTTCATGCATTAAGTCCAGTGATTTCCTGATTTAGTCACCCCCGCCTCCCAGGAATAAAACCCACCTAATCTCCGTGCACCAGCGAAGGGAGAAGCTGGGCCAACCGATTTGCCAAGAGTTTGGCCAAAAATTTGGGACTAGTAAAGCCAATGGTGGCTTTTCATGCCCTGGGAGACGGTAGTCAGTCCCAGGGTATGGAGTCTATGTTTGGGGGTCGCTACGACACCCCTGGGTTACGGCACGGAGGGTGCTGTGTAACCCACATCAAAAACACATGAGACCCTATGGAGTAAAAGACCCCATAGCCCATAAAACACATGGAAAGACAAAGGAACACCTCAAATCATGTCTAAGTGGGAGTAAAAGAGTTTCACTTTTAGCAGGAGAAAGAAATAAATCCCAAAAATCCAGCAAAGCCTGCTGGGGGACTCACTAGGTTTGGGAAATTAGCCTTTACAGAGAATTCTCCCTAACAATCACCCTTCTCCATGTATCTTTGCTTAAGGAAGGAAAGCTTCCTCTCCGTTTGCCCAACTAATAGAGAGGCGAGTTTCGCCTTTAATTGTTGCAGCTCAGCCCACTTGCCTGGAAACATCATCTGGGACCTAAGCTTACCCCTTCGTTGCAAGGCCTCAAATTTTGTCCCTGAAGCCTCTCCTCCCTGCACCTCTCCAGCTTCCTCGCCGCCCCCAACCCTATGAGAACACCCCTAATTGTGGCCTTAAGGCCTCCCAAACTCCCGCTGTCCCCACTTGCCAGTCATCATTGATTTCAAAGAACTCCTTAATGGAAGCAAGGAGGGACTTGACTAACTTCTTATCCTTCAGCAGATCACTGCAGGTCCATCTCCCTGGGCCAGGGACTCGCCTCGGCATCCCCAATTGAACTAAGTCGTGGTCTGACCACGGCATCACTTCTACTTTCATTCCCGTGATCCTCTTCAAGAGTGCCATGTCGACTAGGATGTAGTCAATTTTAGAGAATGACGAATGGGTTCTAGAGAAGTATGTAAATAAAGGGTCTTGGCCCTCCCGGGCCGAGTGAGAATACCGTAGCCCCAACTCGTCATTAGTGCCCTGGAAAGAAGCTGCTAGACGTCTCTGCATCAGAGAATCCATACAAGGCTGCTCGGATCTCCTGTCTCGATCCTGGTCCAAGACCCTCAGTAAAGGACATGATTTTGGACTTCATCTCCAACCAAAAGCGATCCTGGGCTTCGTTGGGGGCATAGATGGAGACTAAAGTCACCTTGGAACCCCTCATTTCCCCTTTGACTATTAGAAATCGACCCTCTGGGTCCCTGCTTTGGGGGCAAAATTAGCCTTTGGAGAAACCACTATTGCCACCTCCCTCTTCTTGGCAAGGCAGGATGCATGAAAAACCCTCTCTATCGACCTAACTTTTAGGGACGGTTCCCCACCCCTCACCCAGTGGGTTTCTTGAAGAAAGAGAAAATCAAGCTTCAATCTATTGAATTATTTTACAACCAGGGATCACTTCTGGGGAGAGTTGAGACCACGTGCATTCAATGAGCCCCGAGTCAGCAAGAGATAGGGTTCAGCCATCGGGGGAGCAGTGTCTAAGCTCTACTTCACTCGGAGTGCAAAATCCCCCAAGACCTCTCCCTTGACTGATTCGCCATTGGTCCCCCAATAAACATTTCTCTGTCAATTGAACAGAGACTCCAAATGGTTGATACCAACAGTTATACCCTACATTAAAAAGAACCCCCCCTCCTCAACTTCTCTCTCTCCTTTTTCCAGAGCGCCTGGAATACCTGCAAAATTGAACCTGACGCACACAACCAGGCCAACAGAGATCGCCTCCACCAGGGCAATTTACAACATAACAAGCGCACAACAATCTCAGCCTCCCCCCATGCCCCTCCAACATTGAGAACAAAACCAACTACATCCTCATTCCCACTCCCTCCCTCCCTCCCAGTAGGCATTGTTAAAGAGTTAAACAGAATCCCCTTGCCGGAGACCAAAAGACTGGGTTACTCCTCCAGCAATGTGGGGAGAACCCCTTGGATCAAACCTCACTCCCACTCAATCCAAGTTAGAGCAGAATGGACACAGGACCAGATCAGGTTGCCGGCTGCTCGGGAGAGGAAGGCGCCACCTTTCTGAATTTTCTATGGCCTCGAACCCGGTGACTTTCCACAAATTTGTTGGCATTACGAGGCTGACAAAACTTTCCCTCTATTCGGCTCTCCATCCCTCGGTGCAGGGTCACCCAGGAGCTCCTGGGTCACTCTCTGTATATCGACCTCCGTAACCAGCGAGTACTTGCAACCTTCGACTTCAAACAAGAGAGAGAAAATGGATGACCTCATCTCACGCCTCTGGAATGGAGCCACTTTGTTAACGGGCTGCATAAACGCCTGCGTGACAATGTGAGGGCAGATAGATCTTGGTAGATTGAGACTTTGGAGCCTTCCCATTCAATGGGCCCCTTCCTCCGTGCAAGCTCCAGGATTTTGGCCTTCTCAGAGTAATAGTGACATTTTGCAAGGTTCGAACGGGCCGTCTTGCGGGCGCACATCCCCTTTGGGCTCTGTCAATTGTTGGCTCACTGGCGTTTCCCTCAAAGAGCTTACTTACAACCGCATTTACTATTCTAGAAATGTCTGCTGGCGTGATCGGGAACACCCAAAAATCTCAGGTTATAGGGCCACTCTGTTTTCTAAGTCATCCAGCTTAAGGGCGACCTTCTCCCCTCTCCTCTCTAGCTCAGACAGGCGCATGTCAAATTGAGACTCGAGGATGTCGACTGAAGATTGTTTGGCTTCCAGGGCTTGGACTCGGTCGTCCACAGAGTCTATTTTTTTGTCTGAGTCAAGGCTTTTACTAATGTGAGCCCTGAATACTCGGATCTACTCCAACAGGGCCGCCATAGCTCTACTCATCGTTTGGGGTTCCATATCTTCTGGATGGCCGATATCAGACATGGTATGGCTTTCCTTTGCCGCCACGGGAGAGTGGCAGAACCTTTGCAGAGATTTTGCCCAGTCCATGGGGGGTGAGGGGGGGGCGAAGGGGGTATCGACAAGGACACCCTCGAGAACGTAGAGTCACAGAGGAGATCACAGAACGGAACTGTTGAAGCGCAGGGTCCCCAGAGCAAAGCCAAAGAACCAACAGACAGCTAGGACCTGGGGACTCCAATACAATTGGGCTGGCGCCTGCATCGAAGGGTGCGTTACACTACCTCACCCTCACCCTGGATTCCAACACAATGTCAAGGGGCATGAGCCTGTAGGAAAACAGAGCAGACCGCACCAATAGGCAAAGGGGAAGACTGTTACAATGAGAAGTGAAGTGGCAGATAAGGGGGAAACTCTGCAGCGCTCTGGGGGCAGCAATTCACGGACCACTCAAATACAACCACCTTTCAAATCTGTAGCCAGCCCAAGAACAGAGGGATTGTGGGTGTAGATGTGTGGTCGAGAGGTAGGCAGGAATAAGATGTTGATTTAAAGCAAAGTAGGAGCTGAGTAGTCAGCGCCAGTAAGAAAGGTCAGTCCAAGAGCAAGCTGAACCCCACAAGGGCACCCAGAGATCGACCCTTGGGAGGTCCCAATGCCAACGTGACAAGCTCCAGTGGGATTCCTGCTCCCCCCCACCGCAAACTGAAGAAGGCACCAGCCCCAGCTGCCCAGAGGCCAAGGCCGCCACAGGTTAAGGCCAGTCAAAGGGGGCGACGCGGGAAGCCAAGGAGCCAGTGGGATCCCAATTGCACAGTTTGAGGATCCCCCGGAGGACTAGGCAAGTGGGGCCCTGCTCCACTACAGCGTGCCAGCCCTGCGGGGCTCTCGAATGGGGTACAGCCCTGTCAGATAGGCTCCCCCACTATGACAAGGAGAGGGCTCCCGTGACCTCGCCAACACCAACCTTCGTTCCGGAGCAGAGAGTGAGCGACCACCAGCGCTGCAGCACCCCACTCCCTCCAGGCGGGCTCACACCAGGGTGGGCCGCACACGAAAGCAATCCCGCAGGGGGGAGAGGCACTGCCTCAACCAAGCTCCACACCAGTCCTCCAGCGCCAGCCGCTCTCACAAGTATCCCTCTTCAGCTGCGGCCCCTCAGCTCCGCGCCTCAGAAACCCCCAGTGCCCACCAGCAGCAGCCGACCCTCCAGGGCACACACTCCTCGGGCTGCTCTGACCGGACAGGCCTTCATGGGCAAGCGGGGTTCAAAACCGCCGGCTCCAGCAGGAAGACCAGCGACAGCCTTGGTTCTGGCACCCCTCACCCCTGCAGCGCCACTGCCAGCGTCAACTTCAGGGGGGGAGATGAGAGGGGGCAAGCACAGACAGCAATCCTCAGTGCCTCCCCGGGACAGGGGCTGCTGCATTGAAGAGTGCAGAGGCCCCTGCCCCACCAGGGGGGAACCTCAACCGCCACGGACCCGCCAGCGGGAAACGGGCCACCAGTAGCTTCCCCGGCAAGTGAAGCAGGCACGGATCTCAGGCGTCCCCGCCACCGCCAACGACCGGCTTTCCACCCAACTGGTGCCCGGCGGTCTGCACAGCGACCAGGGGGGGCGGGGGCAGGGGTAGGATCTCTCCTGCTAGTGGCTTCAGGGGGGCTCAGATTCCTTTTTAGCTGCCTTGGGGAGGAGATCAGCAGAGGTGCTTCAGCACATCTCAGCGTCCCCTGGTGGCTCCAAGCCTAATGTGTTTAACTTTTCTGTGAACTGCTTTTATGACTATTTTGTCGAAATAAAGCAATAAAAGTCAAGTCAATATTTAGCCAAGATACCCACAACGCTGTTGTCCGCTGATGCTTGTAATGCATTGGAAATACCTACAACGCTAAATGAGATAAAGGAGGCGATTAAAAGTTTACCAGAAGGTAAAGGCCCAGGTTCGGACAGGTTGGGTGCAGAGTTCTATAGGGAATTCATAGATGCTTTGGCTTCTAGTCTCCTTTCGGTGTGGACTGAGGTGCTCTAAATGGGAATCTTACCAGAATCAATGTGGGAGGCAGTCATCACCCTATTGTTAAAATCCAGGAAGCTGCCAGAAGACTGTAGGTCACCAACACAGATGCGAAGGTATTCGCAAAGATACTGGCCACCCGACTTAATCCTATAATGTCTTATATGGTGCAATTCGGATCAGGCGGTATTTGTGAAGGGGAGATCGACAGCATACAATATAGAGAGGTTTTATAATATAATGGCGAGGATACCACAAGACACTGAGGGGGTTACAGTGTCCTTCGACATGCATAAAGCATTTGATACCGTATAATGGCCATTCTTGTTGAGGGTGCTACATAACTATGGGTTCGGGCCCACCCTTTATAAAGTGGACGCACATTTTATATATACAGCCATACGCTATTGTGTATGTGTGAATGGGGTGCTATGTTCAATGATGATACTAGCGGGAGGCACCAGGCAGGGATGCCCACTTTCGCCTTTGCTGTTTGTGCTGGTGATAGAACCCTTGGCAGACCTTATGAGGGCTCCCCACGCACGGGCTGGCATTGCCAAAGCGGGCTGGGGCGAACTGAGAACACTATATGCGGATGTCATCATGATGTATGTGAGGGATCCTGCAAAGTATCTGCAGAGGATACTTGCTGCGGTTCAAGAGGTCGTGAAGTATTCGGGTCTCAGTAATAGTAACAAGTCTGAAATATTCCTGTTGACAGACAATACGAGAGAACCCAGTAACCTGTTTGGACTGCGATGGACGCCCCAACAGGTGAAATATTTAGGAGTAGAGATGGCACATTTAGCAAAATTGGTACTGTCCCTTAATCCCCATCTCATTGATGGGACGAGTGGCGCTAGTGAAAATGCCCAAGCCATTTGACTGCTTTAGTACTATACCACTATGGCCGGGTAGATCCTTTTTCACGAAGATGACTTGAGGGTGCTCCACGTTTGTGTGGAAAGGACAGGTTAAGGCCAGTTGGAAACGCCTCACATTGCCTTACGAGCAAGGGGGACTGGCAGCTCTGGATTACGAATTGTATTACCTGGCAGCTCAGGCGTACTACGCTATGCATTGGACGGAGGGCGGATCACACACATCATATGTGGACTAAGAAAGGCAGGGAAAGGGTGATGCTACTCTGCTGCATGGTTTGGCCAGGGGAAGGCAGGGAAATGACAACCAGCTGGACCCAGTGCTAGTCACACAGCAGGCATGGATGAGGTTAGTCCAACACCCGAAGAATACTATAATGTAAAGTCCAGTTATGCCTCTCTGGGATGCGCCCTATCAAGACCCGTCGAGTGATGCAGTACTGGCAGCACACTGGCGGGGAGCGGGCATAGTGAATTTTGGGGGCTTGTACCGGGATAGCCTGTTTGTGCATCTGGGGGACACTCCACTACAGAAGCTTCAATACTTTAGACTTCGCTCTGCGGTGGCATAGGTGTGGGCTGGATTCCCCAAGAACCACCGTCACATCAAAGTCGGAATTACACAATTTCCCCTTGGTACAACGGAGAAAACAACCTCAGTGTTAAATAAACTGGCGTTGTCGACGAGGAGGGTGCAAACACCGGATACTAAAGGGAGAGTGGGAGGAAGACCTGGGTATCACTTTCGAGGATGCACACTGGACACAATTATGCAGGCTAACGAAACATGTATTGTTGAACTCCAGGTACAGGCTAACTCACTTCAAAATATTGAATAGAGTATACCTTACCCCGACCCGCCTTAAAAGAATGTATGCAACAGTTGAAGGGAGATGCCCGAGATGTGGAAATGAGGATGCTGGTATGTTGCATATGTTGTGGTATTGTAGAGCACTCTCCACATATTGGGGAAAGGTATGTGATGCACTAGAAGAAATGGTTGACCAGCCTGTAAAATGGGAACACATGTTGTGCATATTGGGCTATGTGCTTAAAATGAACCCATTGAGGCGTAAACGTATAAATATTGGCCTGTTGCTGGCCAAACCTGTTCTATTAATGTGATGGAAGAGTAAAGTATCCCCCATGGTTGAGATATGGATGAGTGATAAGACCTGGGCAAATGAGGAGCTGTAGTACAGGCTGCTGCCCCTAACAAGCCGACCAAGGGATATATGGGGAGGATTCCATCAGTACTTGATCAATAAAGGAGATGCGGAAGGCGACAGAAATGTCTTTGTGAACGATTTGGAAACTGGGTGGCCTGATTATGGGCAGTTGAATTGACTCCTGTACAATGCATTATCTGACTGCATTGATATGTGATGTTGTACCTCTATGCAAGTTAAATTAAAGTTTTTTTTTAAAACATGGAACTTGGATATGAACTTAGGTGAAAACCTAGGGTGTGTTTTTTTTTTAAACTGTTATTATTGTAATACAACTTACAAAAAAAACACACTCAAAGCTCCAACGGCAGCGCAGCGCCTCTCAAGACCCCCTCCCGACCCCCCCACTTCTTCCATTGTTCATGCACAACGACACAAATTATATTCCCGTTCTAAGACAATTATTTTTCCGGTTCACCAAGTAAATGTCCGGTGCTACACAAGTTTTTAGTCTTTCACCAGGGCATCGCTCACATGAAAACTGAAAGCAGCCCAGTAGTCCTTGGGCCTACAGTGCGATGGAATCATTAGATTGCTCTGTGTCTCTTTGTTCACAGTTTGACAGAACATTGAGCCAGTGTTCAAATGTGGGGGGTCTGTTGGCTCCCCATGCTTGAGCAATAAGTGATCTAGCTACCACAGAGGCCATAGCCACCAGTCGTTTCCTATTTCTAGCACCCTCCTCCACTAGGGCGAGCAGCCAGATTTCAGGGGACAGTGATATGTTTGGACATGACTTTGGCTATCCTTGTCCACAGGGGCTGGATCAGGGGGCACAACCAAGTTACATGGAGGAAATCAGCTTCTAGCTGGTTGCATCTCTTACAGTTTGAAGGTCCGAGTGGATATATCTTATTCAACCACCGAGGGGAATAGTATACTGGGTGCAGGTACTTGAAATGTATCAGGCGGAATCTATGGTTGACAGATATGGATTTGGACTGCGTGCATATAAGGTTCCATTGCTCGTCTGTCAGCGAGTGTCCCAAATTGCCTTCCCATTTCTCTCTGTACAGGGTCGCTCGGAGGAGTCTGAGGTTCCGGGCAAGACGATATATGGATGACACCAATTTCCCATTGGTTATTGGCATGGTGATGCAAGTCAGATCAGGGAGATGGGGGTGCATTTGGGAACTCAGGCCATCTAGCGCGTAACACTTCCCGCAGTCGATAGTATAGGAACAGTCTTATCGGGGTCCAAGCGCCCCTCGCTTCAAGGTCTTCCCAGGAGAGAAATCTGCCCTGCGGTGCGATATCTCCCACATCTCGATTTGTAGAAGTGAGAAATGTTGAATGAACATTGTCTCGTGCGTGAGTGGTATGCCACGGACATGATAAATGGCCATGGCGGGGGAGGGGCGGGGAGTACCATTGTCCCAGCCCTGTCAGGTTAGCTAGTCGTTCCCAGGCCTTAAGGGTGACCATCACTGGCTGTACCTCACTCTTATCACAGCGTTCCCGTGTGCCCCCCAGAAGGCCCCTCAGATCATCCGGTTGAGCGAGAGCTTTCTCCAGGATCGTATGGGGTAAATTCGATGTGGAGTTCCACCACCGGACAGCGTATTGGGCCTGGGCTTTCAGGAAGTACAAAAACAGATCAGGGACTTCCAATCCCCCTTGTGAGACTGGGCAGCACATTGTATCTAACGAGAGAAGGGGACGTCTGCCGGCCCATATCAATTTATTCATCGTGTTCTTTAGTTTGTCCCAGTAGTTCGCCAGGGCCACATCGGGACATTATTGTAGACTTATAGTAGCTTTGGTAAGATTACCATTTTTAAAAGCGAGATCCTAGCGGCCTGGGAGATGGGGAGTCGGACCCATGTGTCCACTTTGTGTTCCATTATTTGGAGGGCCGTCATATAGTTCTCCTCTTAGAACCTGGAGGGGGATGTGGACACCCGGATAACAAGGAAGCAAATCCACCATGCAAAATCGCTGCCTACATCTTGCGGGGTCACACATGTGATGAGGGGGGAGGACTTCCGACTTGGACCAATTGATCCGTAGTCCGGACAGGGCTCCGAAATCTGGTGATTTTGTCTATTGGTCGTAAGTTGGTTTGTGGGTGTTTCACATATATTAATTAACATATCGTCCGCATATAGAGAGACCACAGAGGTGTGTGAATGAAGGGGTATCTCTCTATGCGCATGATATTCTCTGAAGGCGCAAGCGACCGGCTTAATTGCAAGAGCAAAAAGGATAGGAGAAAAAGGGCAGTCCTGTCTGGTGCCATGGGATGGGAGGAAGGGTTCAGATTGTGGGCGGTTAGTGTACACTAAGGCTCTGGGGGCCGTGTAGAGCAAGCGCACCCAGTGCAAGAATGTATCCAAAGCAGCAATTGCAAGGGGTATGGATTGGTTCACATTATGCATCAGGGTAAATAGTGCCCTCAGATTGTTCTGGGTTGAAGGGTTGAAGCCAGCTTGATCAGGAAGGACCAGGCCGGGCATGTGGGGCAAAAGCTTGTCCGCCAGTAGTTTCGCTATGATTTTATTGTCAGTGTTCACCAAGGAGAGGGGCCTATAGGAGGAGCATTTACTGGGGTCCTTATCCAGTTTAAGCAGGACAATTACCAAAGCCGTATGAGTGGACTCTGGGAGGACGTCCGTCAAACAAGCCGTTTCGAATATGGTCCATAAGTGGGGGATGAGGTGGTCAGGGAAGGTTTTATAATGTTCGGCTGGGATGCCATCTGTCCCAGTGGCTTTGACATTTGGGAGGGCTCGAATAACTGAGGAATTATTCGTCTGGCGGGGGGTTATTTAGTAAGGAGCCCTGTTCTGGCTTCAGCCACCCCAAGGCGACCCTATCTAAGTATTGGACAATGTCGTCATGGCCAGCCGAAGATTGCATGGAGTAGAGTCTCCCATAGTATTCCCGGAATGTGTCATTTATTTCCCCCGACTCTAGTGAGTTCCCCGTCAGGCTTCTCAATTTCTAGTATGGGGTTGAAGTGGTGCTCTTGCCTAATGGCCCATGCAAGAGTCTTACTGGGGCGGTCTCCCTCCCCATATCTGGCAGTTATTATCGGTTCACCCAGGAACCGCTACTCACTGGTCATCAAAGTACGGATCTCTTCCCTCTCGAGTTCCAGCTCAGTTCGGAGATTCAGGGAGTCTCGGAGAGCTTGTCGGGTCTCTAGTTCTTTTAATTCTAGTTCTCTAGAAGAGATACATCTGCTAAGGGATTTCAGTGCCCCACCCTCTTATGACATGCACAATCATCGAATATAAACTTTGAAGGCTTCCCATACTACCCAGGGGTCAGGGACTGAATCTACATTTGTTTGGAAGAACTCGGAGATGGATTTGCATATATCTTCATAAAATGCTAGGTCCTCCAGCTTGCGGGCTCTGAATCTCCAACAGATGTCTGGGAGGGGATGTCGGGCCCGTGAAGTGCACAAGAACTGGAGAGTGGTCAGATAAGGTCCGAGGTAATATCAGCGCTTTACAGGTTACCTGAGCCAACTCAGTGGACATATGTTTTCTAATCTATACTGGTTGTGCACCCGTGGACACTTGAATAGAAGGTGAATCGTGACTATAAGGGTGAAGGAGACGCCATACATCGATGGGGTCATAATCTTCCGCAATGGATTTCCATTTATGTGCTGCCTTTGGGAGGGCGGCCTGCGCGAAGGAGGACCCATCTAGATGTAGTGAAAGCGCTAGGTTGTAATCCCCCGCCCACACCACCTCATAGCCCGGGAAGGAGAGCAGATGTTCAGAGCACACCTGGAAGAAGTCAGGGCGATCGCAATTAGGACCATATATGTGTGATGGAGTACATTCAATAGGCTTTACCTTTTTTGACTGGCACCATATTACAAATCTTTTCCATTTGTCGTAGTAGCAGTGTTTGGTGTTGGATTTACGTGCCTCCTTGAGGATTTCCATACACCTTGGAGGTAGTTTTAAAATGTCCAAACTCTAGGACTTGAGGAGCCAAGCTGCCAAGTTCATAGACTGAGGATGTGGGTGTAACGTTGTCCCCCTTGTTGGGTGAGCATACTGAAGAGGCACGGGAGCTTGATTGGTTTGCGTGTCGCCAGTTTGAGCAGATGCAGAAGCCAAGGTTGTCTTGCATACATTGGAGCAACCAGGATTAGAGTTGTTTGCTCCTGGTGCATTTTGTGCTAAGGAGCGGCATCAGTGGAAAAGCGCAAGCAAATTTCCCTGGCCAGCTCATCCACAGGGCGTTCCGCTTAGATCTGGGTTGGGGAAACCTGGATGCGAAGTCTAGGCATTGTGCATTTTGGCTTGTGGCGAACAAGTCTTATGGAGTGTAGCCCCAGAGGGAAAGATATTGTTTAAAATTCCTCCGAGTTGCCACTCATGTTCTTCGGGTAGGGGAGCTCTGTTTAGAGAGTCTGCTAGAGAATTGAGTTCCTCTGGAACGGGTTGACACTAGGAACATGTTCTGCTTGAGTGGCCACTTCCAAATTGTGTGGGCTAGCCTGAACAGACTTGTGTGCCTCACTGCTTTTTCATGTAAAACATGGCAGTGGTGCAATCTGTGAGGACTTGCACTGTTTGACCTGCTAGATGCACCTGAAAGGCTCGTAGGGCCCCGGGTACAGCTAGTAGCTCCAAAAGGGCGATGTGTTTCTGGGCTGTGATCTGTGTCCACAGACCATACTCTCTGTGGTGAAGGTAATGGGCTCCCCATCCGAGAGTGAGGCGTCTGTTGTGACTATTGCTTGTACTGGAGGATTGTGAAAGGGTTTTCCTTTTAACAGATTTTCCTTTGACCACCAGCGTAGCGCTTGCAATGGGGTTAGCGAAACAACCACTCGATCGTCCCACTGGCCGCTTGCCTGAGACCATTGTTTTACTAACCACTCTTGTATTGGGCGCATGTGCAACCGTACGTGCTGAACCAGGTAGATGTATGAAGCCACCATCCCGAGCAAGCACATTGCTTTGCGTATGGTTGGCGACCGGACAGATATTGAGGCCTTTGCATCAGTATGTTTTGGACTCTTGTTTTAGGGGTAGACTATAACTCCTAGGAAATGCTTTGTTTTGCTTGGAACAAGACTTATTTTTTTTCGTTGATTGATAACCCCAATTGGAACAGAAGGTCGACTGTTCTTTGGATTTTGGCTTGCAAATTTGAGGGGGAATTGCCCATTATCAGGCAGTCATCCAGATAAGGGTACACTGAGATGGACTCTCTGCATAAGTGCACCACTACTATTGCTAATAACTTGGTTAATACCCTTGGAGCAGAGGCACCTTGAATTGGTAGTGTTGATTTGCTATTTTGAAGCGCATACATTTTCTGTCCACTGGGAACATACACATATGAAAGTGTTCATCTTTCATGTCCAAAGTTGTCATATAGTCCCCTTGTTTTAGAAGTGGGATTACTTCTTGTAGCGTAGTCATGCAAAATAGCTGTGGCTAGACATATGCGTTCGCAGGGCGCAGGTCTAGGACAGGGCGCATTGTAAAGTCTTTCATTGGCACAAGGACGTACATTGAATAGATACTCTTGTTTACCTGGTTTGCCAGGATGATTTCTATGGCGTCCTTTAGTAGCAGTGCTTTGACCTCTTCCAGCAGAATAAGCTGTTCCTCCTGCGTCATTGTCTTTTTCTTGGCAGGTGATTGGTTGGCGTATGTATGATTTCTAAGCAATAGCCTCCCGGCACGATGCAAAGTACCCACTTGTCTGACATGATCCCTCCCACGCGTGGGTAAAACTAGAAATGCGACCTACTGGAGAAGCATGGGAGGGGATCTGGAGCGGGTGGTCATTGCTTTGGTGGAGTGGAGCCTCTGGTAGAAGAGGATCAGCCTCTACTTCTCTACCTTTTGTGCCCACTTTGAAAATGTTGCTGGAAGGATTGACCTTGCGAGGAACCCCAAGATGAAGCTTGTCCGCTCTGGTTGTAGTTAGAGGACCACTGGTAGTTTAGTTTTGTCCTTGAAAACAGTGTGTATTAAATGCGCCTCCGTTTATTCGTCAGCTGTCCCAGGGACTCAATGGTGTGGTACTGCTCTTTAGCACCTTTCAGTGCGTCCTCAAATGCTCTCCCAAATAAGATGCTAGGTTTGATCGGCATATTTAGCAGGATGGCTTGGGTTTCCAGTTTGAAGCCGGATTTTATTAGCTATGCATGGCGCTTAATGAGGGTACCCTCAGCTACTATACAGCCTACATTATCTGCTACGTCCAGATTATTCTTCAGGATGCAATTTGCCACCGGTTTACCCTCAGCTACTTTTTTTAAAGGCTGTGTTTTAAGGGGCCGGGGACAGTCTATTTGTTGTGTGATTTCGTCCCATTTATGGCAATTCTAACTTGCCAAGAGCGAGGCGTTATTGGCTATCCTTATTTGATATGCAGCAGAGGAAGCTACTTTCCTGTATATATTTTCTTGCTCTCCTTGTCAGGAGGGGCAGCTTCGGCAGCGGCGAAGGGCGTGCCCGCTCTCTTTCTTGTGGAAGTCACGACGAGAGAGTCAGGCTTTAAATGACCCCTGATGTACAATGGGTCAGAAAGGGCGGGTCTGAACATTTCAATACGAGGGTTAACTGCCCTCGTAAGATTGGGAGTAAGTAAAGAAGGCTGAATGCGACAACTGTGCTGCAGCCCTCTTATCTCCAAGGATGGCCTCTACAAAGTGCTTGTCAAGTTGTGTCTCCTGGGTATCGATTTTAAAATGTTCTGCAGCTTTTAAAAGAAGATTATGCTGCAGCTGATTATCCACGGGGGGGGGATCATCCACAGGTTGGTCAAAATGGTCAGGAGATTGTAGGATTTAAACATCATCATAATAATAATAATAATAATAATAATATTGGTCTGTATCATCTATGTCCACTTGGTCTGCTATTGAGCCAGGGTCCTGCGAACCTGAAGTGTTAAAATAGTATAGGTCGTCCGGTATGTTTTGAGGGGTACTAGGCTGGGTAGTGTCTAGGTGGGGTGTTTTGGCATTGGGCTGCTTCTTAGCTGCTTTGCCTTGAGATGGTCCTTGGAGGCTGGGCAGCCGATCAGGGCGTTGATCAAAAAAGTTAACAAAGCTAGACATTCTCCTCATTACTCTATCAAATTGTTATTGAGTGGAGCTTGGTAAAACTGTGGGAACAGGGTCAGGGAGAGCCTCTGATGTAGAGTGTTTGTGGTGCCATGCCCCTGAGAGGGAATGACTAGGGGCAGTGTTATTTATCCAGTTTTTTTGAGGATAGGGTGTCGAAGATTTGGAATTCAACGTCTTAAATTTAAGGAGTGTGTCTGGGATGTGTTTTTTTTAATGAGTTTTCTCATTTTTAAAATCATTAGAAAGCGCCGTCGACGCATCTTTAGACGCACGCTCACCGGTACCCAAGGACTTGTCTGATTCACTTGCAGTGTCAGAAACAGACTTCGGCGTCTGTTTTGGGGGCCTGTCATGTGGCAAACATGATCACGTTAGCCCAGAGGACAGGGACTTTTCGGACCTTCCCTTTGACACCACCTGTGGCTTATCGGTCGATGGTGCGGTGGACTGTCGGCCATGAAGGATGTGTTTGTGGCGTGCAGTGTGGGAGCTTGAGCCGCCAGGTGTCGTCTCTGTAGCAGAACTGTCGGCCTGCCTGTTGGAGTTGGGGGCTTGCACGCAGGTAACAGTCTGGTCCAGATGGCCCTCTGCGTCACTTAGGAATTTGATGCGGCCATAGCTGGAGGCTCCCTCAACGTCCAAGGTGGCCTCGGCCTGCATGGTGTGATGCGCCCAGCGTTTAGTTTTTCGGTCCTTTAGTGTCTTGGGCCGAAACTGTTTGCAGGACTTGCACTGTTTTTCGGAATGGTCCCTAGGAAGGCAGACATTACACACCCTGTGTGAGTCCTTTCAGGGAAACTTCCTTTTACAGGAAGGGCAACATTTAAATTGTCTATTTTCCATAGTAAGAAAGATGGCAGCTCAGCGATGTAAAAGGAAGAATAGGGAAATAAGCATTCTCTAAATAAGATGAATTATGGGCCGAGGCCCGTTGGGGCTTAGGTAGGCCACAGTTAAAGTTCGTCGAGACGGACGAGTCAACGAATGATCTTGATCGAAATACGTTGCACGAGATCTTGCGGTCTATGGCCATCGAAAAGGATAGAAAGTCTCAATTTAAACTTTGTATAAGTAAAGGTGTTAGCCAGAAGAAGGAACTCTGCAACTTGCGTCCGACTATGATGGCAGGGAAAAACAATGAGGGACCACGACGCGTGAAGGACCATGGGTACGAGACACGTCACACTAGGGATAGTATTACTGGCACGCCCGGTCGACGTCCCTTTTCGAGTTTCAAAAACAAAAATGTAATACTCTGCGTCTACCACTAGATGCCCGCCTATGCATAGCATGTGATCGAAGCAGATCCACAAGCCTCATATACATACACATATATATACACATACATATATACATATACACACAGACATATATACAAATATTGTATATAAATAAGTACAGTAATCATTACAAAATATTACAGGTAGAGTAATTTTTCCAAATGATATACAAAAGAACAATTAACCACACAGGGTCATGTTAGTCAAAAATGTCAAACTCAAACTGGACTTTTAGTCAGACTCACAAGTCCCTAGGGTTATCATAATCCGTTTCCCCCCAATGTTAGGCTAAGGCATCATAGAACCAATATTATTCAGTGGAGTTAAGTTCAAGGTCCGCACATAGGGCACCATAAAGAACGCAGGAGCTTTAAGAAGTCTCTGCAAAGAATGAGGGGCCTGCACTGAAGAGACTCTGAGCCGTAAGATAACTCACTATTATGCTGATCAGGAGGTTCAAGAGAGGAGCCCAGAGTCCAAACCCCATCAGAGTAGCCCTGCTACAGAGAGAAGCACTATTCAAAACAATGCACATTGCTCGCAGTGTACTACATATTTTCGGGTGAGCATTTCTTAAAAAAGGACCACCACAAAAGCAACCGCTGCTTCAATTCTCAAATCTGAATAGAAGTTCCCTGCTACTATACGATTAACATTCAAAAAGGAGAATCACCATCTCATTTAAAAGACTGTCAAAGTATGGAATAAGCTTCTGAAGCACAGAAGAGCAAAACATAAGCATGCAGCCTTCAGAGGAGCCCCAAAACTTGGTTGTTTCCATCTCTCCCACATTCTGTATATCCAACTGCTATTAGTAAGAACAGCCTTTCACAGGGAAAGAAAAAAAGAAACCTCAGAAACTAACACTTAAAGAATAGATGAAAAGTTAGATGAAAACTTGTGTGGAATTGCCGCCAAACTCAATTATTGTTACCGCCACTCAGCCCAAACTGTAAATTTGCCAGATTACGAGAGGAGGTTAAGCTGGTCTTTGTCCAATTCATTGAATCTCAAAAGGACTCCATTGGGTTTCTGGAGTAATTACTTCACGTGGTAATTCTGCCTGTTTTTCTTTAGGTAAAGTGAGGAAATTCACTTCCGGGCAAGTGCTCTGGGTATTTCCTCTACTTTACCTCTAAACTCATAACGGGGCAGGGCAGCGAAGGTAGTTGTTATTCCGTTACTGTCACTTGTTTATCACACCGCCATACTCTCAATGAAGTCCTTGGTCCTCTCATTTCTGCTCAGCCAAGTTCGAACATCACTTAACAGGACAAAAACTGACTCCATCCCTTTTCTTTCTTACCAATCATCTGAGGCCCATCTTACACACTCATCCCAACACGGTCCCAGGCTGGGAATTTCATGGACGGTGGCAGGCAAGGACAATAAGACATGTTTAGGGTTCAAACCATCTAAATGTCTGGATAGTCTTACAGAGACTTATTTTGGCTCTTGCTCCTGGTAAAGGCTGCACAAGCAGATATGCGAGGCACAAACGCACCAGACGTCTGCTCAAAACTGCAGTTTACACCATCACAACAGAACTATCCTGGAGTAGTCTATCCCAACACCACACACATACATCCTATACAATGCATTGTCAGTACATCCCTCTTCAACAGCAGACAAAACCTTTTTCAAACACTCATCTATGGACACAACCTTGAACTTCCAGAAAAGGAGGAATCCCTGGGACTCTGTTGGGGATACAGGATAATCCAAAGTCCTCTGCAATAGAGGTGAAGACAAAAGTCTTAAAGGAATAGGAAAGGTCTTCTCCATTCCCATCCCAGGGATATCTGGGTTGAAACTGCTGTGTGGGCAAAGGCTACTGCAACTGAAGGAAGTGGCACCCAGGAACCTGCCACTGGATGTGACTGAATCCCTGCAAATGCCCTCTACAAATCTTCCCGGTTGGAAAGGGCAGAAAAAGGGACTTGCTTTGCTGAAGATACTGGACTGGGTCTCCAAGAAACCCAGAATTTAATGAAAAGCCCTGGGTTCTGGTTCTTGTCTCAGACGAATTGTGAGTTACACTGACCCAGATAGTGCCCGCCTGTCCCAAGCTTCTTAGTGCCACGGGTCGTTGCTGCTTGGACAACACCTTTTGTTTTACCAACTCAACCATCTCACAAACCACTGTTGATTCAGGCTTCTAGGCTCTTCCTGTGGCACTGTTGAGCCCCAGGACAAGAACGGACGTTATTTTAAGGGGCCCTGTTCCCCTAGCCTGCCTAAAAGAGTATTAATGACTTAAGACCACCACTCTGAACCTCTTTAAAGACCTCTTCATTCAAATATAACATTTGCTGCAGAATATCTTGCCCATCTACCGCCTGACATCAACCCCAATGCACCCTTTATTCCAAAGTCTGCCTTTTCTGCTTGTTCCTTTGCAGGAGTGCGTTATTAGTTGTGTGTATTTTAAGTAGAATTAAATTGTTGTATTCTTATAGAAACTTTATTGGTAATTTCTTGTATACCGGTGCCACAGTACTATTGCTGTTTTGTAGGATTCTGTGCCAGCCCACACCCCTTCTGAAGATCATAGCCTGCTGTAGGCCTGTGCCAACTTAAGAGGTGAAGGAGGTATACCAAACATGTTGTTCCTTATTCCACCTTTGATTGTGATCCCAGCTGGTATATTATTAGTGTGATGCCCAGTAGGCGCTTTATTTAGTAACTACTCATTCATGTACTTCTGCAAAGCAGCAGTCATTTCATAACACACACAGAAACACAAGTCCAAACATACCATCTAGCAGACTTTAACCTTCAAACTGGCACACATGCTACACTATGTGAAAGGAAATCACCTAGCCCTGCGATCCCATACATCTATACATATAATCCCCATTGAAGGCACTATTCCATCCAGAAACCAGTCCAGACTACATTGGACCTGTGAATAGTACAGCGTCTGTTTTCGAATACGGGACAGAGATACTTGTGTACCGTACAAAACACATTTGATGTTGGCAAATAGCTAACAAACAGTTCAAGTACCACAATTGCCTTCCGTCACAATTATACACATTTATGTTAAGTAGCCATTATTGCAGATCATTTCAAATCCCAAAAATTGCACAATTAAATGTGTACTTGAAGCTAGTGTAGGCTTAGAGGAAGATATTTTTTCAACAGAGGGAAATAAAAAAAGTGTCAAACATGGAGCCGAAGGCAGCCAGTGAAGAAAGATTTAAAAAAAAGAAGAAATAACCACAATTTGTTTCCAATTATCTCCATAATGCCTAAGAAAATACTGCAATACCATAGTGAGGGACAATGCATAAAACCAGCAGGCGAAAGGGCAGCACATGATGGCGAAAGGAGTATCTTGGTTGCAAGTTAACAAAGAGTGTGGACGTCCCAACATTGTATGCCATTAGAAAGCAAACCTACATGAGCCTTTCGGTCATCAATGTTCTTCGAAAAATCTTGAGCTGGCAGACATGTGGAAATCTGGAAAATATTTTTTTTAAAAAGGAATGCATGTTAATCTAGGTACCAAATGCACATGGTCAGAAACTACATATCCTTTTCAAAACCTAAGAGAAAAAAAAAGTGTACTGGTGTTCAACATTTATTTGAAAGCTAAACATTTTGTAGAACTAAAGGGTACGCATCGGGTCATGCTCCCCAAAAGATTAGTTTACTTTAGATGTTTGAAAACAAAATTAAGTAAGGCCTACAAATGCTCCATCTTGCCCACAGTCAGCATAAAGACAACTTAATAGACAGAAGGAACAAGTTACTTACCTGTAACTGTTGTTCTCCAGCATGGGTCTGGCATGGATTCACATGCTCATGAATATTCCCCGTCGTCAGGCTGGGAATCCTCGGTAAAGAAAAAACCAGTATCAGTTTCGTTTCTGATCTGTCTTTCGTAGTAGTAACCAATCACTGGTCTCTGCGTCATACTGACCACAGCCAATGACTGCCCTCTACCTAAGCACCGCCTCTGGCAGCCATCCTCAGATTTGGAAGCATGTGAAGTGGCAGTATGACCAAGTGAAGAGCCGCAGAGGGGTAGGCGGGAGGGTTCGCATGGGAATCCATGCCAGACCCATGCTGGAGAACAACAGTTACAGGTAAGTAACTTGTTCCTTCTCCAGCATGGGGTCTGGCATGGATTCACATGCTCATGAATAAAGAATACATAGCAGTACACACATGCACAACCACGGGAGGTGGCAAAGGCTCAACATTAAGCATTGCATCAAACTCAACATTAAGCATCTTACCTCCCCACCAGGCTCACCTCAGGCGAACAGGTTGCGCAGCACTGCTTGGCCGACCCTGGACTCCTCCCTGGAATCCCGATCGACGCAGTAGAACTTCGTGAAGGTGTGCGTCGACCTCCACGTAGCAGCCCTGCATATGTCCAGCAGGGGCACACCAGAAAGGAACGCCGTGGTAGCTGCGATCGCTCTGGTGGAATGGGCTCTCGGACGGCCAGGCAGCGGTCAGTTTGCCAACCGATGACAGTACATGATACAGCCGGAGAGCCATCTGGAAATGGAAGCCTTCGAGAGAGCCTTCCCCTGATTGACAGGTCCAAAGTTCACAAAGAGTTGTGACGTCTTCCGAAAACACTTCGTGCGGTCCACGTAGAACTTCAGCGCTCTAGCCACATCCAGCGAGTGCAAAGTTCTCTCAGCCGGCGACGAAGGCGACGGGAAGAATACAGGCAACACCAAGGGTTCGTTGAGGTGGAAGTCCGATGGTACCTTGGGCATGAAGGAGGGGTGCGTCCTGAGCACTACCCTCGTGTCGTGAAAAGTCAAGTACGGGGCCTTGCAGGAAAGGGCCTGAATCTCTCCCACCCGTCGTGCGGAGGTGATGGCCACAAGAAACGCTGTTTTCCACGACAGAAACTTCAACGGGGCTGAGTGCAGAGGCTCGAACGGAGGTCCCATGAGCTTGGTCAGCACCACGTTGAGCTCCCACGCCGGGGCTGGAGCCTTCACCGGCGGGAATGATCTGAACAGTCCCTTCATGAACTCTTTCACCAGACGATGAGACCACAAGGACGTCCGCCCCGTGGTTCTGGTGTATCGGGAGATCGCAGCAAGATGAATCTTGATGGACGCGTGTGCCAGTCCAGCTTTGGCCAGCGTCAGCAGGTACGGCAGTACTTGGGGAGCCGTAATCCGTAGAGGGCTAATCTTCTGTGCGTGGCACCAGACAGAGAACCTCTTCCATTTGTGTCCGTGGCATTTAAGAGTCGAGGACGCCCTGGCCTTTGCAAGAACCTCTCTGCAGTCGGCCGGTATGTCGTATCCTCCAAACTCTAGCGCTGCAGGAGCCAGGCCTGCAAGTTCAGCGATTTCGGGTCGTGGTGGAGGATGGCGCCTCCTTCCCTGGAGAGCAGATCCGCGTCCACCGGCAGCTTGATTGGCGGGGACGCTGACAAGTCCAGAAGGTCCGGGAACCATATCTGCCTCGGCCACGCAGGTGCGACGAGGATCATCCTGCACCGTGACCTCTTGAGCTGGTTGACGAGCCGGATTAGCAGTGGCAAAGGAGGGAACGCGTAGAGGAACAGGCCCTCCCAGGGGAACGAGAAAGCATCGCCCATGCTCCTCGCCTGGGGAAACCTGCTGGCGAACCTCCAGCACTTGGAGTTCGTCGCTGTCGCGAACAGGTCGATCTGGGGTGTGCCCCACCGTCGGAAGAGGCGATCCACTAGATCCTGCCGTAGTTCCCACTCGTGGCACGAGCGCAGCTCCCTGCTGAGTGAGTCGGCGATGGTGTTTTTTATCCCTGCCAGATGAAACGGCACCAGAAACATCCCTTGGGCGACTGCCCAATGCCACAGGTCCTGCGCCTCCTTGGACAGTGCTGGGGACCTGGTTCCGCCCTGTTTCCTGATCTAAAACATGGTGGTGGTGTTGTCGGTGAAGATCCTCACCACCTTGCCCTTGAGGGACGGAAGGAAGGACCTGAGGGCCCAAAACACTGCACGGAGCTCCAGGACGTTGATATGTAAGGATTTCTCCATCGGGAGCCAAAGGCCTCTTGCATGCAGATTTTCGGTGTGCGCTCCCCACCCTTCCAGGGAGGCATCCGTGGTCACTGTCTCCTGGTGGGCTGGGGTCTGGAAGTCCATGCCCGCTGTCAGATGCGCGCGGGTGCCCCACCACCGGATCGCTCGTCGGAAACTCTCGTCGAGTGTGATCCTTTCCTCGAAGCTGCCCGTCGTTTGGATCCAGCGCGCGTCCAGGAACTCCTGCAACGGGCGCATCCGGAGCCTGCACATGGGAATGAGGTAGATGCAGGAAGACATCATTCCGAGGAGGGACTTGATGGACCTCACCTTGGCCGCGTCGGTCACCAACATCCGCTGCACCTTGCCCAGGATGGTCCTGGTCCTCTCCTCAGACGGGGAGGCCAGAAGGGACACTGTGTTGAGCCTCGCTCCCAGAAACAGAGCGTCTTGCCCGGGTACCAGGTGGGATTTGGCGTAGTTCACAGAGAGTCCCAGGTCCGTGAGAAGTTGGACGGTCCTTGCCGTGTGAACCACGGCAAGCTCCCTTGTCTTGGCTCGGATGAGCCAGTCGTCCAGGTAGGGGTAGACGTGGATCCCTTCGCGGCGCAGCTGCGCCGCCACCGGTGCGAGGCACTTGGTGAACACCCTGGGTGCCGACCGTAGTCTGAAGGGGAGGGCTTTGAACTGGTAATGACGCCCTTGGACCACAAACCTGAGGAATTTTCGGTGCCCCTTCAGGATGGGAATATGGAAGTAGGCATCCTCCAAATCCAACGACGACAGGAAGTCTCCTTCCTCCAGCTGACCCAGGACGTGCTGGAGGGTGACCATCCGGAACTTTTGCGCCTTGATGAACTTGTTCAGACGTCGCAGGTCCAGGATGGGGCGCCATCCCCCAGTCTTCTTCTTCACGAGGAAGTATCTCGAGTAAACTCCGGAGCCCCGAAGCCTCTTGGCGCCCTTCCTGAGCATCGCCTTTACCTCCAGGAGAAGTTGAGGGACGTGAAGTTCTTTCCTGGCCACGGGGGGGACGCGCGGACACTTTCTTTGAAACTCGAGCGCGTGGCCCCGGGCCAAGGCGTCCAGCACCCAACGGTTGGTGGATATGGACTCCCACACGCTGACGGAGCTCGCCAGCCGGCCTCCCACCGGGGTGCTTCGGTGGGGGCCCGACCCCACGGCCGGTTCAATCCTGCTTCGACGAGGCTTTGCCGCCTTGTCCTTGGCGACGACGGCGGGGTCCGCCAGACTTTCCTCGTCCTCTGTAGGCCTCCTGAGACGACGAGCGGGCCGCTTGACGGTAGGAGGAGAAACCGCCGCCGGAACCTTTGGAGGCGCCCTTGCCTCCGCTGCTCCGAAAGGGCGTCCGTCGTTGTTGCAGAACTCCAAGGGCTCGGGCCGTCTCGGTGTCCGCTTTAATGGCCTGAAGGGAATCGTCCACTGTTTTCCCAAACAGGTTGTTCCCATCGAAGGGCATGTCCAGGACTCTGGTCTGAACGTCTTGACGGAAGTCCGTAGCCTTGAGCCATCCACGCCGCCTAAGGCAAACGCCGTTGCCCAACTGGCGGAACCCAGTGTCGGCAATGTCCGTCGCAACGGTAATGGCGTGGTCCGAAGCCACCTCACCTTCCTGCAGGATCTCCAGGGCCTCTGCCCTCTTGTCGTCCGGCAAGAAGTCCAGCAGGGGAGCCAGTTTGTACCAGAGCTCCCTGTCGTATCGGGCCACGATAGCCAAGGTGTTGGCAGCTTTAATCGTCGTCGCTGCAGACGAGATGACTCTGCGTCCCATAGCGTCCAATTTCTTTCCCTCGCCGTCCGGTGGGGAAGTCGATGTGGAGGCCGCACCCCCCCCGCTTTTTTCCTGGCCGCCGGAGACGACGGAGTCCGGGGTAGGCTGCGCCCGGAGGCACAGGGGGGCCGTGTCCGGGACCCGGTACTTTTTCTCGTACCGGTCTCTTCTAGCTGGCGTCGTGGAAGGGTTCTTGAGGAGGGTGAGGCCCTCATCCCAAATGTCGTCCAATAGAGGCACTGAGAGGACCGTCTTCCTTTTGGCCTCGCGCCGCTGATAAAGGAAACCTTCCTTCTTCTTCTCCTCAGGGCAGAGTTGGAAAAGCTCGGATGCCCTGGCGATCATGGAGTGGAACGATCCAATCTCGTCGGGCGGAGAAGCCCTGGTGGGAGGCGACGACGGTACATCGTCGTATACCTCGTCGTCCGTACCCGTCGCTGCCGTGTCAGTCCCCGTATCATCCCCTCGGGTGGACCGGGAGGAGGGCTGGAAGGGGCGCGACGGCTGAAAAGAAGGAGGAGGGTGGATCCTTCTTTTCTTGGTAGGGGGAACCCGAGAAGGTCCCGGTTCTGGGTCCCCCGACGGGAGAGGTTCCGTCGGCAACGGTAGTCTCGTCCTTATCTCTGAGCATAAGGACTGTATAGCCAACAAAATGGCCGCCGAGCTGTCTCGCGGCGCTGGCAGAGGGGAATCCGACGGGCGATCAGGGGCCCCGTCGGTACCCTCGACGATGTCGTCGTCACCTGCGTCGGGATCCATCCCGACGGGCCGGTCTTCTTCCACGCCGAGGCCGTGGCTTAAGACTTCGACCAGCTCCTCCTCCGAGGTTGAGGCCGAATCTACGACGACGCCCTGCCCCCTCTTTTTCTTCCCCACGGGGGATTTCACGGGGGTCCTATCGATGGGCACAAAAGAGGACTCCCTCCGAGGTGGCAGGGAGACTCTGAGCCCCGAGGTCGCCACCACTGGCGTAGCCTCCACAGGCTGAGCCAGGGCCGCCGCGACAGACTCGATAGAGGGCTTGGCCGGATGGATGAAGGCCTTCACCACCTTAGGTGCGCTCACCGTCTTATCCTTGAGGGGGGGGGGGGGAACAGTGCCTCGCTCCCCCTCCGAGCTCGACCGGGGCCTCTCTAGGAGCCTCGCCGGGTGCTCGGCCTTCCTCTTACCCGACCCAGGGCGTTGGCTCGTGGTTGATGGTGCCGGGGAGGGTGCGCCCAGCCTGGCGCCCGTAGAGCCCGACCGTTCGGCGCTCCCGGTGCCAGCGGACTCGCGGTGCTTGGCCTTATGTTGGACCCCCGTCGCCGGGGCGTCCTCAAACGTCTTAGAAGACCGCTCGGATTTCTTCCTCTTCTTCTCGCCGGACGGGCTCTTCCCTTCCAGCCAGTTGGCGAGACGTTGATGGCGGTCCTTCATGGTCCGCTCCGACATGTTGCCGCAAAACGCACAGTCCTTCTCCACGTGCGTCTTGTCCTCATGTAGGCAGTAAAGACAAAAAGAGTGTTCGTCCTCCTTGAAGATGTTCTGCAGCTGGCATCCAGGGCAGACCCTGAACAGCTTTCCGGGCGTCGAGCTTCCCTTCTCCTGGGCCATGACCGGGCCTGAGAAACTTCTGGAGTCCTCCAAAAGCGTAGCTCGACGAATTCTTCACCCTTGAGGGGCGCAGACGAATCCGACACGGGTCCCCGTTGATCGGATGGAGAGTCGGTGGAGCTTGAGGCTCTTTTGACCGAAAAAACGAAGTTTTTGAGAAAAAACGTGAAAAAATAGCACTAACGCTCTAGAGCAATAGCACGAGGATCCCAATACATGAACGTGCGGTAAAAATCTGAGGATGGCTGCCAGAGGCGGTGCTTAGGTAGAGGGCAGTCATTGGCTGTGGTCAGTATGACGCAGAGACCAGTGATTGGTTAATACTACGAAAGACAGATCAGAAACGAAACTGATACTGGTTTTTTCTTTACCGAGGATTCCCAGCCTGACGACGAGGAATATTCATGAGCATGTGAATCCATGCCAGACCCCATGCTGGAGAAGCATGGAACTTTCCCGCTATAATGTACAATGGCACAATACATATCCAACAACTAAAAATGTACACTTGCCATAGCATTCACCCCCACCAGCTTCCACAAAGGATGGAATTTAGACCAAGAGCATTCAGAAAACGAAAAAATTGGCTAGCTTGGTAGAACTTGTGTTTGCAAATTTCAATATGTTTCTCTAAACACACAGTCCTCTGTCATTCTATGGCAGCGGTCTGCAACCTTTGGCACTTCTGATGTTTTGGATGACAATTCCCACTAGCTCTTGTCATGCAGGTTGCAGATCTCTATCTTATGGGAAATAGCACTACGTTTCCAGTAGTTTCCTGTGGCTGGGGAGAGGTAATAAATGGAAATTGCATCTTGGAACAGTCAAACATTATTGCAAGTGCAGTCAGTGCTACACATGCGACTGGTCCAACCAATTGACTTATGCCAACTGTACAAAACCACAGTATACTTTCAATAAAGAACTGGTCATTAAAACAAGGGACTGAGGGTGTCAGGAATGGGAAAGTGCCAAATACTCTGAATATTGAAGCTACCAACAAAGGCACCTTTTCCTTACATACATGTCCAGAATCTCCCTTTGCAAATGTATGGGCAGACATTCCAGAACTATAGTCATGTGATCTGGTGCAAAGTTTCTGTGAAAGATCTGGGGCAGTGATGATGAATGTATTGGGGTGTTGGATGGGAGCCTGTTGAAGCAGGCCGTGCATGGAATTACTGGGCAAGGGGATTTTGACAGATATGAAACAGCTCTGGTCCCACCTACCGGAAGGCGTCACTAAAGGGGCATGGATAAGTAGTTTTTGTTCACAGTGGTTGAGGAGAGAAGTCATACTACAAGTTATTTTTGGTTTGGGAAGGGATTTATATTATTGAGGTAGCACCACTGACCCGGTGGTTTGCCTATTCCGAATCATGCAGTGCATTTTTTTTGTTTTTTTAATGTGTTAATGTTACACAAAATGCAAATAAAAATATGCTTCCAAAAAACCTGTAATTAAATAAGAACATTCTTCGGGTGGTCGGTCAAAAAACCGAAAACAAAATATCGAATCACAAAAATATCGAAACCAAAATCTCGAAAAAAAAATCTCGAATTATTTATTTATATGTATTTGTGGGTTCAGGTAAGTATAAAAAAAGGGTAAAATAAAAAAAAAAAGAAAAAAGAGGGGTTGGGGGGGGACCCCCCCATTTCGAAATAAAAATGTATTAAAAAAGAAATTCGAGATTTTTGTTTGAGATTTTGGACTCGAGATTTTTTTTTTCGAGATTTTGTAATTCGGTTTTTTCACTATAAACCCATTCTTCGATTCGCAATTTTAAAAAATGCCCAATTCTAACATATTCCCTGTGTATAGCCCACTGCGCATTAATCCCATCAGATTTAGGCAACCTGGTCAGTTTAACAATACCTCGGCAGTAGCTATGGCTAGTTCTATCATGGCTACTTTAACAAACTGTTTCAATTTTTGTTACGGTATCCGGTAATTTTTTTCAAAAACTTATTTTCGAAACACCACTTTGTCGAAAATATACCATGCGAAAAAAATCACTATAAACCTGTTGTTACATCTTTGTCTCACTCTTCCATGCAGAAGCTCTGTGCTGGTTGATCAGAGAACGACGAGTCATCCACTAGTCCTGACTCACCTGTCAGACAAGCCCTGTATGCGCCCATTGACAAGCTGGCTCTACAAATGCCTTTGCTTGAAACCCTAGCATCTGGGGCCCAACTGGATTAGATGCATGCTAGATTTCAATGTGTATATTTTTTCAATAGGACCGCAGGTTGACCAAGGCAAATAGAGCATCCTGATGCTATCCGTTTGTCCATCAGTTCATGATATTATATATGAACTGGTAAACAACAAGAGGGCAGTGGCAAGAGCTAATCGGAATCTGCAGAGGCTCAAAACTGGTTCACACAATATGTTGGCAGAACACCGAAATTATATTTTACAAGCAACCCACATAGACCATACCACATACGAGGTGCCCACACAGCTCACTAAAAATTATCCTGGAGAAGACCGCTAGGTGGCGGAGGCAAGATGGTGGCCCGATATATCCCTTTTTTGCCATCCGGGAAATAATGGCGGCTGGTAACAGCATTAACGATTGGTGACCGAGACTGGGGGCACTGACCTGTGTGGGAAGATCTCAGGCACACATCGCGAAAAAAGAACAGAGGGAGCGCCGGGCGGAAAAGCGTCAAATGGCGATGACAGTGAGCGCGAAGGCTCCATAGCGACCCGCCAGCCCTGCGCCATCGGATGGAGGAGCCCTGCTGTGGCTGCACGTGGTGAAAAGCGGCTGCCTCCAGTGTGGTAGTGTAGGGCAGCCACACAGGTATTTAGTGCTCTGCGGTGGAACCTACACAACGTATCCCGAAAGCACGCACTAAGCAGCTTAACCTGCAAGGGGAACAGTAGATGTTGCAAGACCTTATATGCTCCATGCTTTAACAGAAGAAGCACGGCGCACCTCCAAAGAATTGAAGTAGGCAAGCAACCACTGCATGGAATTTGCGGAAATTGGATATACGGTTCTCACCCGCCTGAACGGTACCAATTCTAAGCATGTCAAGGAACGTGTGAGCCGAAGGAGGGAACAGAGTTGCAAGGTTTCATTGTGGGCTGCAGGGCCAACAGAAGAAGTACACTATGGGGATGCTGCATGAGGATCAGGAGGAAGAGTGAGGCAAAGCCAATCCCAAGCAGGGACAATTAGCCAGCAGGAGGCATGTTAACAAATAGAACAGGATTCCCTCGCAAGAAGGACTGAAGTGCAGTGATATGAAGTAAGGGTGTGGCCCTGAATATTAAGTCACGTGACTCCCATCTTAAAGCAGCAGACTTGCCATAAAAGCTTGTATATAGGAGATGTGGTCATCCCCACGCCTGCCCCGCACCATAAAGCTCAAGGCACGCATTGCCACCAGGATGGACCCTTCAGCGAAAACCGCACTGCAAGTGTTCCACCACGACCCTGCCACAGTGGGGGAGCCTACTCAAATGGGCAGAGCCGCAGTCCCAGGTGAAGCCCATGAGGCCTAAAAGCAGATGTTAGATGGCTGCTTGAAGAGATTTGGTCAATGAAATCAAGTGTGGCAGCATCAATAACAGCAGTACAGTCAAGAGTAACCAAATTAGAGGACGGAGTTGAGGCCTTCAAAGACTATCAACCGTCAACTGCAGTCGCAGACATGAAGACCGAGAGCCGCTTCCCTAACCTGGAACTACATGAGGCGGACCTGGCAGCAAAGACAGACTACCTAGAAAAAAGGGAGCGGCGCACAAACATCAGGATACTTGGATTAAAAGAATCTCAAGGGGAGACCCCATAGACACCAGAGAGGAAAATCAGGGCCCTCGTAGAGTCCCTCTTGGAGACCACTCCAACCCCAGCCATACAGTTCGACAGGGTCCACAGAGTAGCTGGCCCCCCCAATGGCCCAAGATCAGTAATCACGAAATGCCACCACTACAGGCAGAAAGCGGATATCATTGACAAAGCAAGAAGCTAAGACAAAATCGAATTTGAGGGCTCAAGTGTAAGCATCTATCAGGACTTGTCAGCGATGACCAGCCCTGCAGATAACGTGCGTATCGTGCTTTTTTACGCATGTAATTATGGCAAATACAGATTCTTTCATTTTCTACTGCGTACCGTGTAGGCTTTGATTTATTAATTAAAAAAATATATTTTCCACCTAGATGGCACTATTTCTTTTGTCAGCAGTAAACCCTTTCTTACACATGATGGTGAATTTCCAACTGAAAGACCAAATCTGTGACAGCTAAGCGAGCAACACAATAAAGCATGCACCCATTTAAAATGTGTTCATACCCATAACGTCTAATAGCTTGATATGCCAAAAAGTAAAGTTTGCTTTGAGGTCCTTAGTTGAATATTCTTTAATAATCATACATAACATGCTGGAAGTTTGTGACGAATCTCCAAACTAAGTGAGTTTATGGCACAACTTTTTGGGGTGTTTTTAAAGCGCTGAAAATTAAGTGGGTAAATCCAGGATGTTTTGCCTTTTGCAGCATCTAGTTTTCCATGCAGGATATGGAAAATAAAAGGAACAGTGATATTATTTTGGCACAAAAAGCTGCTATAAGGATTTACATGTTATGATGCTTTACTATGCAAGTAAACTCTATAGGACAGTATTATTGTAGGTCTTGACACCCAAAATAAAAGGTTTTGTTCCAAGTAAAGCGCGGAAGAAGGTGGCCATGCCCAAATTGAAAGAGCGGGTTAAAATCCCAGCTTCGCTGTTTAGCGTAAGTGTGTAATGCTGGGTGTAAAGACTGGAGGGGGGGGTCTGTACTTCTGCTCTCTATATGGTAGAAGAGAGGCACAGAGGACCCCAGCCAAGATTCTCTATTACGGTGGCAATGGACGAGCAATCAAGGTCTAGCTTCTCAGGAGGTGATGCAGGCTGGTTCTTAAGCAGAGTGTAGTCCCAAAAGCCCCACAAAGGAATGTCCACACACTGTATTAGTTAAAACACAGTCTTTATATAATTAATATTCAAGGTTATGTACACTATCACAATAACTCATTTTGTGCTCAGAAAATCAACAATGGTAAATATATACAGGTTTAAAGTGGTACCACAATTATTATCAGATCTCATTAAAGTGCATCAACTATACTCTGTTCAAATGTCACACAGATCACTTAATAAAGGCAACCAACAATAGACATAGGAGGAAAGGAGTTGGTTAGAACAATTGGCAGAATACTGGCCCCTACCACTCGACACAGTTCTGTGTGGAGATCCCCCCCACCTGGGCAACTTGGAAAATAAAGATATAACACAAGCCCAGTCCATATATTGTTCTATAAGTCTTATTTCCTTCTATAATGTTTCTACCCCCGCCCCCAATGTACCTGGTAGAGCAGAGTTCTTCGAAGAGGCGTCGATGGATCCATCTTGAGTGACTCCCTTTAAAGCAGGAGCCACGGACAAGAGCCGTCGAAGAAGGTGAACTTGGCATCAATAAAAAGTTCGAGGATGCCGAGACCACAGCGTCGATCCAGGCGGTGCTCGTCAGTAACGTCCTGCGAGGATGAGGGGTGCGGGGCAACTCAGCGATTGATAGTTCAGGACTGCTAAGAGTATCAGAAGAACTGTGGCCCGACAAGGGCGCCGAGTCCTCAAAGTCTTTGTGGTCTTTGGGTGGCGGGGAAACCCACCGGCGGATTCTCTTCGGCGGGTCAGCGTCCTTGACTTTCTCCAGCAGGAAAAAGCGGTCGACGGTGCGGACAAGGGAGTCCTTCCATTCAACAGCCTTAGGCAAAGGAGCGGGCAGCTCCGGCCTTCGGCGCCATGACGTCAAGCAGTCCCCTGTTCTGGGCAACACGGCTTCAACGGGCCTCCATCGGTTACGGCGATACTCCGAACCCTGGTCCACGTCAATGGACTTCGATGGCATCGATGTCCGGTGCCTCACTTTGTTCTCCTCGGCGGTCCCAGTCTCCGGTCGGCAGCCTTTCGAAGGTCTGACTTCCAGGGAGCTTCAGCGAAGGTTAGCGGTGCTCGATAATCCCTCGGAGCACTGGAAGAGGGCGCCTAGCCAGGTCCTCTCTCTCGGATCAGTCCTCGATTAACTCGACAGCTTTTGGATTGGGTCGAAGCAAATGCAGCAGCAGGTCTTCTTCCAGCTGGGCGTCGAGGATAAGCAGTTCCAGTTACTCTTCAAGTGTTGACTCAGCTTCTGAACAACTTCCAGTGGTGAGAGGTCCCCAGATATATTATTCTGTCTCTCATCCACACTGCTGGGTCACACTCAGCAGCCAATCATACAGAAGGGCATTCATGCAGTGAGTCAGCCAATCAGGCATACAGTGCTTTCAGGCCATCCTCCTCTCCCTCAGAAACTCACAACAAGGAATGCGGATTTTGACAAGTACCCAGCCATTCAACACTACACACTGCATACATGCCTATTTTGGGCAGGGCTGTCTCAGTCTTTGTCTCTCATACCAGAAACCAGACATCCACAACAAGAAGTGCATATTGGTCACACACTCCATTCACCCAGGTCCCACCCAGAAGGTGTACCCACAACATACAGTCAATGGGAAGGCTTAAGCCAGTCTGGCCTGGACTTCACAACACCGCCATATATGGAACTTCCACCCAACAGCCAGTCAGGGGAAGGGACAGAGTTAGGGCTTCCCAGGTCTTTGGGAAAACAAGGTAACAGGCAATAGAAAGCAGGAGGCCACAGGGGCCATCTTGTTTCCCATCAGGAATCAACTGATTCCAATGGCAGTGCCTGGGTATCCCAAAATGGAGGATACTCAGAGTACCTGTCAAATTCAACATGGAGCTGCCACCGGCCCATACCCTGCTCTGTGGGCCACACACAGATATTAATAATAATAATAATTTGGCATTTATATAGCGCTACGAACCCTCAGGTATCTGAGTGCTGCTTATTATTACCCACGGTGTGTGGTGCTCATTTATCGACCTCGGAAGGATAAAAGGCTGAGTTTGGCGCCGCCAAGATTCGAACCTGCGTTAGCAGGCTCTGCACGGATGCCCAAAAACATATACTAGGGGCACAGGGTTGCACGCCCACCCATGGGTGCCATAAGGGTATCCCATGGGTCTGTACACCAAACCAAAAACAGGAAGAGCTGCACTGCCAGGAGTCCCACATAGACTCCTGGGCAGAAAACAATACAGAACACAAATGAAAAGGACTACAGGACAAGGACAGTGAGGCCCTGTCCCTCCAATGCATTTCCAGCATCACACTGGGCAAATAATGTAATCTCACCCTGACTTCAATTGCAAAAAATTGGAGTGCTTATACGTTTAGACCCATACAAAAGGACAGTTTTAATAAGTGTAGGGGCACATTGGTGTATACTGGTGCTCCTCTGCTAGTGGCTCCAATACTGCTGCATAGAATTGCATTATTGCTGCACTGGCCCTCCCCATTCTTGTAACACTGGATTTGACAGGCAGACAGTGTCACCAGCCAGACAGTGCACCAGAGATTCTAGTATAGCGGACTGTGGTAGAACCAACATTTTTTTATTTGTTTTGGCTAAAATAAGCCTTTACAAAAATAAGTAAAACAATTAACAACAGCTGACAATCGGACATTACAAGGTTTACATATTTCTTTCAGAAATAAAATAATTATTTTCTTACCCAAACCCTGCCACTTTAGGATGTAGTCTCAATGTTCTAAATTATATTAGTCCATTTTCCCGAGTTAAACCAGTTTAAATAACTATTTCACAGTTGATTAAAACCTGTATTGCAGCCGATGATAATGCAGCATTTGTGCCAGAAATGAGTCTTTCCCACAAAAAGTCTGATATGATATCTTCTTCTCTGCACACAAAGTTCCTAAATAGTTTTAAACGATGTATCCATGAGCCTTCCCAGTCCATAAGCAGATGTTTTAGTGTTTGCTTGGCAGGGTTTATGCAGATTGAACGCAGTTTTTTTGCTTTGACCCCTTGATTTTGTTTCTCTAGAATTGCCCCGCAGTGGATTAAGTTTAGTCTCATTCTGAGGAAGTTCATGCAAGACTTTCTATCAGGGGATTTCAATAAATAGCCTGATAAACACCCTAGTTTCTTCTCCCCCCTCAAAAAGGCACTTTGGATTGGGTCCGATCTAACAGTTTCTATTGTTTCAATCCAGTCCAACAATTCCAATTTTTTTTTTATATGGAGTGGATTTTGAATCAAGGTTTCTACTTCAAGATCTATTTTTTCCAAAGCTTTCATTACTTTTTCCCCAAGTAAGTTCAAAAGAGATGATTGACCCTGTGATTGTAGTGCCCCGAGATCTCCATATAGGGAAGTTTTTTTACCCATGATTAGCTCTCGAAACAGGGAAATCAGTTTCCAGTCTGCCATACACTTCAATGACTTTAAGCCTAGTTCGAATCTCAGGCTTTTCATGGATGTACAGTTTGGGAGGCCCAATGCTCTTCTCCAAAGTCGGCCCTTGAAGATTTCCCAATTTGCTGCCCAGAGACCCGGTTTAGCTTCCAGACCATAGAGGATCACTGGTACGACTTTTGCTAAATAGTATTTTACCAATGGGAGGATGGAAAATATACAAAATTTATGGTTCAGTTTGACCATTTGGGAACCGGCTTGAATTACCTTATCCACAACCTCAGAGTCTGTCTTATATTGGGCTGGATAAGCATGTATATTGTAACCCAAGTATTGTATCACTTCCACAACTCTCATGCATTTGCCCCCCAGCTTCCATTCTTGAATTTGGTTTTTGTCAATGGGTGTTTGAAGATTAGAATGTTTGATTTGGCAGGGTTGATAGTTAGCCTGTTTATTTCAACATACTCACTGACTCTTGTTAACAGACGTTGCAAACCAATTGATGTTCTAACGAGAAGCATTGTCATCTGCGTAGGCCAGCCAACAGATCTTTCTCCCATTTAAGGTCGGACTGGCCAACGCAGATGATTCTAGAAACATTCCCATATCTGCCAAGTAGAACAAACATTACATTTTCTCCCCCGTTGCTCCCAGCCACTAAAGGTGCTTGGGCCGTCCAGAGTACTGCCCCACACTCTGCAATGCCCTGTTATGCTAGGCTATTGAGTCTTTCAACGCACACCATCTGCCATTTTCACACTTTCTAGTACCTTCAGGTTCTGCAAGAAGTGGGTGTTTCAAACTCAAAGGAGAGAGCAGTTTACTGATTTTAACATTGAAGCTGCACTAGAATATTCTTATTACAATGAGTAATGAAGTTAGATGCCCCTACACAAGTAAGTTTGCCATTCCTCCACAGTCTCTGAAGTTAGTGCCTCTCCCAACATTTGAAGGGTTAGTCCCAGCCCACATTTTAGCCTAGGTGCACCCCTGATTATGCGCACTTGCATTTTGATAGGCAGGGAGGTGAGGGAAGTCTTTCCCCCAAACTGGCGGTGTTGAAGTTTTACTGTCTGTGCTCAGAAAAATGTACTTGAACAAACGCAGTAAAACTTTAAAGCTGTTACTTTCAAGAAAGTCTTCCATCACCTCTCTGCATATTGCGCTTTAAAATATACTATTCAATAGTTTTCCCCACACCAGACCATGGGAGGAGTTGGGTAGAACAGTGGGGGCAGAGCCTCCAAGTTTGCCATGCCTATTTTCTGAAGTGGCCCCTCCCATCACGACTTAATTCCCCCCCTCCTGCTCCCAAAATGTAGGTTTTGTTGTGCCCATGCATGGGAGAGAGGTCAGGTAGGTCGGCTTACTCTCATAAACCACCAGCCACCCCCACCTCTACCACTCAAAGTGCTGAAATAAAGGGGCGGAAGCCAACACATCTGCAATTATTCCTTTACTTGCTGCCTGTTGAAAACCTGCTCTGCAATGTATAATTTATAAAGTTATGCTGGCTGTAGTAAAACGTGCCCTTTCTATTGGGCTATATCACGAGGGATGGGCCATTACCCCATGCAGGGATGAACAGTTCCATTAGCCTGAACTGAATATATTTGCCAATAGCACATGCAGTGAGGCCATGTGCCACTGGCGCAAGCAGAAAAGAGATGAGCAGTTAGCATGTGCAGAGATGAGATGTGCTGCTGCATGTGTACAGAGGCTATGCCAATAACAGATTGAAAGGGAGTATGTGTTCTTTCATAGCGCTTTTAGCCAAATTCCTTCAGCTTTTAAGCACTGTAGTAACGGTTATTATCCAATTTCGAATGGTACTTGATTTATTACAGCAAAACAGAGCAGAATGCCAGGGGAACACTGTTGGGCATTGTGGTGGGGCTGGCAAGGACATGTTTGAGTCAGGCTGAATAAGGAAAGGGGAGGAAAAAAAAAAAAAAAATCGGGTACATCTGGCCCCAGTACATTTTGTCAATTTCCAGCACTGATAGTAAGTTGTGTGAACGGTCATTCTTCATTATTGCATTTCTTGTAAGAAAGAAGCGACTCCTCTGTGGTCTTCCCTCTGCGCCACACCCATCAAGGCTGCATCACGTAATTGGAACTTGCGAAGTGCAGACCGCCCTCCTGCCCAGTAGCTTTCAACCCTTTCTTTGGATGCAACGTTTTAGCCTGTGGAGCAGGGAGCCCTGACGTTAAGACTGGCAGAGAGGAGATGTGCTGTTATAGCATGGGCAGAGGAGATGCTACGTTAGCACTCACAGAGAAGAAATGTCCCCATAGTACGTAATTAGTAAAGATGTGTCACTTGCACGTGCTATGGAACAGAAGGGCAAGTAGCATGCAGAGCCAAGGTGTGCCGTTAGCATGCAGAGCCAAGATGTGCCGTTAGCATGTGCACAGACCGGATGTGGAGTTTGCACATGCTAACTGCACATCCAGTCGCTGCACAGGATGTGCAATTAGTACATGCAGGGATGGGGTGTGCAGAGAGGATACGTCCCATTACCATTTTGTTAGCATGCACATCTCCTCTGTGCACATGCACGCAGTTATCACACATGTACAGAGAGTTGTCCCACTAGTATATGCACAGAGAAGATGCACCATTAGCAGACGAGAAGAGATGTGCCAATAGCATGCGCATAGAAGAGATTGGAGGTCACTATGGGTAGAGATCTGTCCTGTCAACATGTACAAATATCAGGCTTGCTAAACAGAACCTGTTCTATCAATACGTGAAATCAATGTCTGCCATTAGCATATGCATAGAGATGTGCTGTTAGCATGCGCACAGTGTAAAGGTGCAATTTACACATGCAAATGACACAAATTTGCTCTTCAAATGCTAACAGCACATCTCTGAAAATGCTGAAAGTTGATGTGCCTTTACCATGTGCACAGAGTATGTGGCATACTCGTTAGTATGTGTCAAGAGGAGATGCGTAGCTAGCATGTTCAGGGAGGATGTATGCCATTATCAAGTGGAGTGATATGCTTTTAGTATGTGCCCGGACGGGATGTGCCGTTTGCATGTGGAGTGAAGGGCTGTGCACAAGCCAGACAACTTTGATCTACAACGCTTTTGGTCCATGGGTCTGATTTTACGTATGCATTGGGTGTATGTGTTGGATAAGTTTTACTCTCTTGCAGAGGAGAAAACTCATTTTTACTTATTTGAAATTGCATTTACTCTCCAATTTGAAAAATCATGCGTAAAATACTCCCACCTCAAAATCTTATCTGCAGCACTGGCGATCACCCTCCAAAAAACGAGAGACTGCGCACAACTAACATGGCTCCGGGTCCAGGGCATTAGCGATCGGTGGGGATTCCCCTTTTCACTGAATTATGAAAATAGAGGGGAAGATTACAGAGTCACAAGTGGCGATGAAGCAGCGGGGGTCCTGCAGAGGCTGAAAGGAGAGGACAGAGGTGCTACTCTGGCCGAAAACATGAGGGGTCACATTTGAAAGGTCCGCGTTCCAAACGACTACTGAAAAAGAGGGAAAGCAGGAGGATCGATTTTAAGGCTACTGTACATGTAAACAAATTTAAGACTGCGGAATTGGTGTGAAACATGTTTTAATATGTTTTTTTAATCTTACATTTTGAAATCCCTCACAGTACCATCAAGGTCTTTTTCGTACTGGGTCCTGATTGGATTTTGCGGACCTATAATGCAGACTCACAATGAGCTTTTTCCGTCATTCTCCGTCTCTCATCACTTATTCTAGTATTTACAAAGGTTGTCGGCCACTAGTCGGAGCACTGGACCAAAGTGGTCTCCAACTACTTTGCAAATAAGTCCTTGCATCACTGCTGCAATGGTCTAACTCTGCCTCTTTCTGTATCTTGCTTTGGTCTGGACTTTTTTTTTCCACTTCATTTGTTGTTTTGAATGAACATACAAACAGAACAGCAACACCATCTCAATATCGTAAGATTACATCCAGATTGTAAAATTCATAACGTTACCAAGCATCATACAGTATTATACTTGAATCCATGAAAATAGAGAAACTAATAGCAATCACAAAGCACTATTTTACAACCAGTTTACAGATCTTTGACGCACAACACACAAGACAACAGTGATATGTACAACAGACAACTCCATATAGCCATTAAACGACCCCCCCCCCAATTAATGTAAACAGACGATAAAGTTAATTCTGTCTGGTGGAATTACTGCCAAAAAAGAATTTCGGATGGTAATTGTGCCCGAATCGGCAAAATTACCATTACTACCACATTTGGCGCTAATACTACAGCAATTACCGCTGGCTGAAATAGCATCATCGCCAGAACAGGATCCATCTTTAAAAATCCCCCATTTCTAGTTGCCATCCAAAAACAGAAGGAAGACAGAAATTCTGCGAAGCAGAGCAGTAGTTCCTCACTGAGGAGGTATTGTGCCATTGCTCAAGAGATTTATGGCTGTAGGCACGGTCTGGCCAGATGAAGGCTGCCATCGGGGCTAGCATCGGAGACACGGTCATGGCAGTGGGCACAGTCCCACAGGATAGCGAGTACTGTAAGAGGTGAAATGAACTCCGGGCCAAGGTCTGCAGATGAGACATATCTGCCACAGGAGACAGCACTGTGGACCCCCTTGTTCTGACCCAATATGAAAAGAAGGCAAGCAGCACCCTCTGTATGCAGCGTATCCAGGGTGTTTGGACTGCTGAGGTTGGAGCCAGCAGCCAAGGCGAAGCTGGTGAGTATGAATGTCCTGTCCCCCCCCTCCCATGACAAAGCACTGGCCAAATGACCAGTCCATACATGTGTCCCTCAGCACAGATGGGCCCAATGAACAATGAAATGTGCAACCACATGCCAATGCACCCAAAGTCAATGCCACCACATGCATATGCAAGGGAAGATGGGAGACTGCACATACCCGTGCACTTTAGTGGGAATTTGCATGTGAGCCCATGCAATCATGAGGAGCACCCATGCATTCTGGGAAAGGCCAAGTGCTAAAGTGAACCCCTAACACAACTGCAGGTACAAGGAACATCGCCAGCCAAACAAAGACCCCATGCATATGGGGTGTACACTGATGAATCCGGTGGAGTCATCACTGATCCCCAGCCTAAAATCTCGTCCCATGAGGTCAGGGAACGGCAGCAGCTACCTGAATCTGACCATGGGAATGGTATTAAGAGCGAGGATCACATGGGAGCAGATGGCTGTCGAGGATATGTGTGACCGTATCAGGAGAGACACAGTATTCTTCCCTTCTAAGTGAAAGGCCTACAATTCCTATATTCCTGATGGCATGTCATCATTATACAAATCCTTCCAGTTATAAATCTCTAAAACCCCTTTTTGCCAAACTCCCTGGACAGGATACCATTCACATCTCATAGGTGCATAACACCTCCTATTTCTGATGGGTTTGATTTAAATAAAAATCCAAAGCAGTACAACTTTAAAAAGGACAATAATCATATGGACTCCAACTCCCATAATATCTCAAGTACTGGTACGAGGTAGAAGGAGTTAATGTGGATTAAAGGAAACACACAGCTGAATGTGCAGACTAGTTGTTGTGATGGAAATCAATGGTTCAGGACATTTAACAATGGTGTGCCTCTTCAAGTTGAATGGAAAGGCGGAGACGAGAAATGCAGAGTGGGCGAAACGGGAAGCAGAACCAAATGCAGACACTGAGAGCAGGCTGTGCTGAAGGAGGCAGACGCATCGTACCGGAAAGGCGAGAAAAGCACAACGGGTACCGCAGGACCATCACTGGGGAATCGGCATCAGTGGAGAGGTTGTAGCGGCCACGGTCGCATTGAAAAGCAGCAGTTCAAATGGAGGGTGAACAAAAAGCAGATGGGAGAACTACGAAAGGCTCGGCGTCAGCAGAGCAAGAAACGCTTTCCTGAAGAAAGAACTTTGCCACAGCCATACGGCACGGGTCAGAAACACCAGTGAGTCCGTCCAGAAGTATTGGGAACCCTGGGGCATACTGACAGGCGTACATACAATTGGAAACTGGTTTTGAATATCAACCAAGTAATATAGAAAGACTGAATTTACACTAGTCTGCATATATGAAATGTCGATATGGGGAAAACTGAAGTAAATTTTTTCATAAGCAATTCAACACTAATGAAGAAGTTGAAAGGCAAGATCTGTATAAATCTGCATATACGAGATGCCAATATGGGGAATATTGGAACAAGCATTGCCACAGGGCAATGAATACTAATAATGAAACAAATGTGAACAAGTCTCCATACATAAAATGTCAATATGGGGAAAGTTGGAACAAGTGTTACCTGGACCCAATATAGTATAACCAGCGAAGGAGTACAACTGTGTTATACTTAAAGCGAAATAACTTAAAGATAAAGAAAAAGACCTGGTGAAAGAAGAGAACCAGGCAGTTAGCCTTTGGGGGAAGATACCTGGTAGGAGATTACACCATGGGATCTTCAAAGTCCAGAGGGGAATTCCTGGCAGAGGAGTATACCAGGTAATCCATCTAGAGTATGTGAAGTAAAAAACACTGTGAAAAGGATCCTGGCAGGAGAGTAGGTATATAGGAGACCATCTTTAAGAGGTTGCTGGGTAGAAAAGACGTTTGTCATCCTTTAAAATACCATTGTTTGGAAAAGACACTTTTCATCATTCTTAAGAACATTTTGTGTAAAAGACATTTCTACTACTCTTAAGGAACCTTGTTTGTAAAAGGCATTTTTCTCATCATCCTTAAGAAAGTGTTACAACACCATTAATTTAGTTGCTATATAGAAGAGACACTTTTGCCATCCTTTCAAACAACATTGCTTGGAAAAGGCATCCATCATCCTTAAGTGTTATGTGAAAGACATTTCTACTATTCTTACAGAATCATTGTTTGAACAGAACATTTTCAATATTCTATCTGAGGCAGTTCAGTGGAAGGGAATCATCCCCTGGATGCAAGGATCGTTTTGCTGGATTTACATATTTATTTGTTGCACTGAATCTAAAGTAGAGACATTCACTTTGCACCTTTTGTTGTTCATTTTTAGTGCAAGGGTGAGATGTTTTGAACACAAGGACAGTTTGCCTAATTTCAACTACGACACATAGGTAGACTGATCTTTAGTTTTGATTTCCTAGGCAGGGAAACTATTTAGGATAGGGACAAGAAGGCCTTTATTCAAACTCTTTTTTTCTTTTAATAAAATATCCAATTTGGAAAACATTACAACTTTGTGTCTGCCTCGCATTTCTGACCCCTCACAACACCATCAGCATAGACCTCCCCTCCCCAATCTTGCATTAGCCATATGCGTTGGCCTACAATCATCCTAGCCCATCAGACCACATGTGTGTATCTTCCACCATGTAGCATGTGTCACTTGCAAGCACACGTAAAGGTATGCATGATGACTGTCAGCAAGTCATTGTCGACCCAACAGGTTCACAGTCGACTCAGAAAGTGAGGCAACAACAACCTCCACACCTGTACCGCCTAGCAATGGGAAAAGCAGGAGAATGGGCAGGAGCTAGGTACAAGGGCCCAGCAGCACCATAGCAACAGCAAGAAGTGGAGATACTGCCACAGTCCACACCAGTGAGCGAAGTGGCCCACCCAGCAGCACTGAACATGCCAGCCACTGCTATCCCTGCACCTGTTGTCAGCACCACCCATACAGCTTCTGGTGCTGCACCTCAGGCAACTGCAACTCCACTCCCAATGGTCATGTCAGGGAAGCTAGATCAATTGGCACCCGCACTCACCCATCTGGCCGATGAAACCCCCTTGTCACCAGAGCAAGACGGCCAGGCATATGTCCAGCGTGACCTGGAATCGGAGGGCGCCACTGATGCAAGTGGACCACGTGCTGGAAGTCACAGGGGTTTCAGGTCCTCCTGCTTCAGCCCTAGCCCTCCAGATAGCTCCCAGCCCATTGTACAGCATTCCCGCGATGCCATCTGGGGGAGGCTGGGCACACGATAGAGCGGCGACAAATCAACATGGAGACAATTGCAGATACCAAAGTGCAGTATTTGCAATCTATCTGGGACTCTGTTCAATGCACCCTAGAGGATTGGGAGGTCCTTGGACTGAGAGCAACGACAATCGTCTGTGGCGACTGCAGTCCTGACTGTTGTGGGACATAGGGTGAGAGTTGACAGAGGGCATATCAGCATTCACTGAGTCAATGTTAGGCCAGCATGCTCATGACCCTATAGCACATCTGGGGGCCAGAGTCTGACTTGTCCACCTCAGTGACCCCAACAGAAGGATCTTTAGCTGGTAGACCACAGCACCACTAAATGAGAAATGTGGCCCACCCACAGCCAGAACTTCCTGGCAAGGGCAAGAAGCCAAGGAAATGAATTACACCATATTACACTTTTTCACTGGGCACGAGGAAGGTGGGTAGATATGGGTGTTGGGGAAAGGTGGATGGGTCTGGGTGGATGGGTGTTGGGGATGCGGAAGGTGGGTACGGATGTTGGGGATGGTGAAGGTGGTGGGTATGGGTGTTGGGGGCGGATGTTTTAACAGTGCACTAATACATGTTCACTTGAAGCAATGCTAGGACAATCCTTTGTGTGAATGTGATTGTACTGTAAGGATATTTATAGAGCGCAGCAAAGAGCAAAAAAGGCATTGAGGCACTAGGTTGAGTGAGAAAAAAAGGGCGCCATCAAAAGCAAAGCTAGAACAAATACATTTTTAAAGCCTTTCGATAGAGAAGATATTCAGAAATAGTACTAAGATCGGAAGGCAAAGCGTTCCAGAGCGTGGGGGCCAAAACTGTAAAGGATCTTCCTCTAGCTCTGACACAACGGAACCTAGGAATGCACAGCAAAGATTGATTTGCCAATCAGAGAGGTCTGCAATGAATGTAGGGCACACATTTAGATCATAACAATTTTGCCTCACCATCATGAATGGCCCGATGAACAAGACGAACATGTTACTCTTACCTGGTAACGTTCTTTCGATGGGATGGTCCGACAACGTATTCCATATCTATGACAGTAATCACCACAGCTGTGCTGCTTCGGAAAATCTTCAGCGTCTGCGTCCTGCGTCGATGACGTCAATATGCTGTCCTAGAGGGCCTGCGTTGAGCCGACGTCACTGGATGTTATAAGTAGGACGCATGACGCCCGTAGCCTCAGTTGTAGGTTTTTCCCCCAGAACGTGTGGCACCAATCTACTGCCAGTATGATCACAGAAAGCCTTGCGGAAACGTAAGCTGCAATCGCATAAGAAATTCTGTAGCGGGGTAGGCAGGGAGGGAGAGATATGGAATACCTCGTCGGACTATCCCATCAAAAGAACGTTACCAGGTAAGAGAATAACTTGTTCTTCGAGAGGATTGGGTCCTCTGACATATTCCATATCTATGACAGACTCCCAAAGCAGTACCAACGTAAGGAGGTGGGAAAAGAATTTAGAATATACAAATTTACAATGTCCAATCAAATTGCAGAGTAAAGGACCGCCTTGCCAAAGGCCAGATCCTGCCCATGGGAAGAATCTAGGGAGTAGTGACGTACAAAAGTATGACCCGAAGCCCAAGTGGCTGCTTCACAGATGTTACAAATAGGAACACCCCTCTGTAGAGCAGTAGATGCAGCCATACCCCTAGTCGAATGGGCCCGTAAGCCTACCGGAGGGTCCTTACCCGCAAGGCGGTAACACTCAGAAATTGCCAAGATAATCCATCTAGACAAAGTCTGCTTAGTCACAGCTTGTCCCAAATGCCTTCCAGCGTAACCAATAAAGAGCTGATCGTCCACTCTGACCCGGGACATGCGTGAAATGTAGAAACTTAAAGCTCTCCTAGGATCCAGCCTATGGAGCCTCTCCTCTTCCTTACCAGGATGTGGAGGAGGATGAAATGCCGGAAGAATAACTTTCTGGCTTAAATGAAATTCCGACACCACTTTTGGAAGAAAGGAAGGACGAACTCGAAGGACAACCCTGTCCTTATGAAACACAGTGAAGGGTGGCTTAACTGAAAGTGCCTGTAACTCACTCACTCTGTGAGCGGAAGTGACCGCAACTAAAAATACACTTTTAAGGGTTAACAGTCTCAAAGGACAAGAATGTAAAGGCGCAAATGGAGCACCCATTAGAAACTTGAGAAAAAGGTTCAACTCCCAACCGGGCACCTGGAAAGGTGACGGAGGGAACACATTAGTCAGCCCTTTCAGAAACTGAGAAATTAAAGGAAATTTAAAATAGGAACTCTCTTCAGACGAGCTCTTAAATATGGACAGCGACGCCAGGTAACCTTCAACGGTACCCACTTGCAAGCCCCTGCGGGCTAAAGAAAGCAAAAAAGACAGAACCACAGGAATGTCACATAAAGGATCCACCTTCTTAACCCTGCACCAGTCGCAGAACTTTCTCCAACGGTACAGGGACTTTGTTGCCGGCTGTCTGGCCGAAAGCAACACCTCCATCACGTCTTCAGGGAGGTCCCAATCCTTATAGCTCAACCTTTCAGAAGCCAAGCGTGAAGGTTGAGGGATCTGACCTCTGGATTGAGAACCTGACCCCCCTCCCGTGAGAGCAGATCGTCTCGGTAGGGAAGACGACGTGGAGGGCAGATGGACAAGTTGAGAAGGTCCGGGTACCACGTCCTCCGGGCCCATGCTGGAGCAATGAGAATCATCCGGGAACCGAACCTCCGTAACCTCCGCAACACTTGTGGGATGACGGGGACTGGAGGAACAGCGTACAGCAGTGGGAAGGACCACTCCACTACGAACGCGTCTCCTAAGGCTCTTCTTGGAGGAAATTCCCGCGAGCAGAACCTTTCACACTTCCTGTTGCCACTGAAGGTGAAGAGATCCACTTGAGGGGTCCCCCAAAGGGTGAAGATCTCCAGGAGAATCTCCTGAGCCAACTCCCACTCGTGAGAGGTTGCGCTCTTCCTGCTCAGAGCATCCGCCGTCTCGTTTTCGTCTCCGGCCAGATGAACTGCCAAGATCGAAATTTCCTGCTGGATTGCCCAGAACCAGAGCTGCATCGCCTCCCTTCACAGAGGAAGTGACCCTGCTCCCCACCCCTTTTTGTTGAGGTAGTGCATGGCCACTGTGTTGTCCGTCAGAATCAGGACATTCTTTCCTCGCACAGTTGGCAGAAAAGCCTTCAGGGCAAGCCTGATGGCCCTCAGCTCCAACAGATTGATATGGAGTCTGGACTCCGACGGAGACCAACGACCGCTGACTGTCAGCTCGTTGGCATGAGCTCCCCATCCTGTGAGGGACGCGTCCGTCACGATCGTCACCTCCGGCCAGGGTAGCCAAAATGGAGCCCCCCCTCAGCAGATTGCCTTCGATGGCTCACCACAGAAGGTCCTGGGCGACCGAGGGTGGCACCTGAACGGGGTCCGACATCCTGCCAGAGGACTGTGACCACTGGAGCTTGAGAGCCCATTGCAAAGATCTCATCCGCAACCTGGCCTCTGGCACCAGAAGAATGCAGGATGCCATGAGGCCGAGCAACCTCAAGAACTCGAACGCTGGGAGACTCTGGGCATGTTGAAACTTGTGCACCATCTGCTGAATGTGGTGAGCCCTCACCTGGGGAGGAAAACACTGCCCCAGGGACGTGTCGAGCACTGCTCCGATGTACTGGAGCTGCTGAGTTGGCGTCAAGTGGGACTTGTTTAAGTTGAGGGAGAAGCCCAGCTTGTGAAGGGAGACGCAGGTGACGGACAGATGATCTAGGACTTGCTCGGGAGAGCGCGCCCTGATCAACCAATCGTCCAGGTAGGGGTAGACGTGAATCCCCCCTTTCCTGAGATACGCTGCCACCACCACCATGAGCTTGGTGAAAACCCTCGGGGCGTAGGTCAATCCGAACAGCAGGACCCGAAACTGAAAGTGCGAATCGCCAACCGCGAACCTCAGGTACTTCTTGTGCTTGGGATGGATCGGAACATGAACATAAGTGTCCTTGAGGTCGAGAGACACCAACCAGTCCTGAAGTTGAAGGGCCTGGAGGACTTGAGAAAGAGTAACCATCTTGAACTTGTCCTTCCTGAGGAGCTTGTTCAAACCGGTCTCAATCCCCAGTCTTTCTTTGAAATAAAAAAAATAAGGGGACAACAATCCGTTGTTCCTCTCCGCAACAGGCACCAGTTCTATGGCGCCTTTCTCCAGCAGGGATTGAATTTCCTGCGCAAGGAGCGGATCCGGACTCTTCAAAGAGAGATTCCCTGGTGGATTGTCATGAGGCCTCTGCCAGAAAGGAAGACAGTAGCCGTGGGCTATGATCTCCAGAACCCACACATCTGAAGTAATGGCGAAGTAATGGCATGCCTTTCTACCAGATGCTGCACCAGCCTTCCCCCAACCGGAGAAGCATGGGCCTCATGACTGAGCTGAAGCGGCTGCAGCAGTGCCTGAGGCCAAAGAGACAACTGCTAGCGCGGCCTTGGCACCTCGAGTAGCTTGTTTTCCACCTTTGGCACTCCTATGGTTGCCCCTTTGACTTACCGCTCCTCTCGATTTACTAAAGGACAAGTAATATCAAAAGGAACCTCCCCTCCATTGCTGTCCCCCAGGACGAAAAGGCAGAGGTTGGCGAACTGCAGCGCCCAACGACTTCGCTGCAGCTTTGGAGGTCTGCAACCTCTCAAGACTCTCGTCAGCCTTCCTGCCAAAAAAATGTTCACCATCAAAGGGCATGTTGAGGAGCCGGGCTTGCACATCAGGTGCAAAACCAGACTTCCGCAACCACGCAAACCTGTGTATTACGGTTCTCGCCGCCATGGACCGGCTGACGCAATCAACCATGTCCAGACCCGACTGAACGGATTCACGCATGGCATCCTTGCCATCCTGCACAATAGCAAGGAAACCATCCCGTTCCTCCCCTTCGGGAAGAAGATCAGCCGCAAAGGAAATACAGTTCCACAGAGTGTGTGTGAAACGAGACAAGGCACAAACGGAGTTGGCTGCCTGAAGCACCATACCCCCAGAAGAAAATACCTTCTTCGTTCAGCCATCAAAACGTTTGTCGTCCCCATCAGGAGGGATAGTAGGGTACGACGCCTGCTTTGCTGTGGCCGTAGCCGCCTGCACCACCAAACTCACCGGAGGAGGGTGCGTGGTCAAGTAGCAGGGGTTGCCACTGGCTGGGTGATATTTCTTCAGCAAGGACTTGCTCACTGCCGGAAGACTCTCCGGAGAAGTCCAAGCCGCAGCCACCCTTCTCTGCAAGGCCATATGGAATGGCAGCACCGGGTCAGTTGGAGGACCTTGGTCCAGGATATCAGTCAGATCATCCTGCTGAAAATCCCCAGGGGAGGGGGGGGGCAGACCACCCCAGGTAATCCGTGACCCTCGACATGAGGTGCCGGTATGAGGATTCGGCATGCGTGTCAGGCTCCGGCATACCAAATTCCACCTCCGAAGAGGTGTCTAGACCACTGGCGTCGTGCAGCGACTGACGCAGGTCCTCAAATTGACTATGACCAGAAACAATGTCATCAGGAACCCCTGCAGGAACCTCACCTTCCTCAGACCCCTCATCCACCTCAGAAATATAATCCATAGACTGGAAGGAGGGTACAGAAAAAGGCACAGACATGTTTAGCCTTGGCCAGCGCCTTCCTGGGGGGTGCCACTGTGCCATGGGGCACCTCCAACAAAGCCACCTCGAAAGGCGTCCGGGGATCGGCCTCGACATCGAGCGCAGCGCCGACAGCTTCGACACAGGCCTCGAGGGCGGAGCCCCGAGCGTGCCTCTCGACAGCCTGGGCGCCGATGGCGTCGACGAGTTCCTCGAGGCGGGGCCTCGAGAGAGTCCGTCGACGACCTCAGCGTCGATGTCTTCCACGAAGACTTCACAGGTTCTAGCGGTCTCGAGGGCGTCGAGGACCAGGACCTGGAACGGGCATGTCTAGAGCGACCATCCTTGTCCGACCGAGACCTCGAAGGCGCCCGGTGGTCGCGACGACTGCTCAAGCCCAAAGGCGGACGAGCGGTGTCTCCAACACGGCCACGACCGGCGTCCTCAGACGGCGCGACAGACCAGAGCCCTGCGATTGAAAAATCACCAACATCTGCTTTTGAAAGGAATCCCATTCCTCAGGATGCTTGTTGGGACAAGCAACGCGCCGACGGGCGGAATCCTCGGAAGAGGACGGGGAAGGCTACCTGTGACAACGCTTCCTGGAATGGCGCGAAGAGGCAAAGGAATGGCTGGACCGACTCCCAGCCCGAGAACCCCCAGACTCACGACAACGATGCGGAGAGTCGCCCCTCGAATCGTCTGTCAAAAGACCAGTGGAACGCAACTTCCGGGGCTTGGCCACCTTACCGAACGACAGCTTCTTCATACGCTCTCGCAAGGCCTTCGATGTGAGCAATTGGCAGTCGACACAGTCGTCCGTATCATGGTCCTCCCCGAGGCACCAGAGTCAAGCGTCATGCGTATCCATCAGCGACATCTTGGACCCGCACACCAGACACTTCTTCAACCCGGACCGCGGGGTGGAAGAAGCCGAAGACATCATACAATAGCAAGGTAGAAACAGGTTCGAAGAACCGAAAGAACAGGATTCAGTAGAATCAAGGCGCGCCAAGATCTCCGAAGCAAAAACGTTCGTGGAAAAAACGGAACTGAGGCTATGGGCATTGTGCGTCCTACTTATATCATCCGGTGACGTCAGCTCGACGGAGGCCGTCGAGGACAACGTATCGACGTCATCGACGTAGGATGCAGAAAGATTTTCTGAAGCAGCACAGCTGTGGTGATTACTGTCAGATATGGAATAAGTCGGAGGACCCAATCCCCTTGAAAGAGGATTTTAAACTTGACCTGGCACCTGATGGCGAGTCAGTGAAGTAGGCCCTTGAGAATTAGTTAATCTAGGGGCTCTTGGAGCAAGGCGGGCGGCTGCATTTTGGAGTTTGCAGGCATTGTAGTAGAGCCTCAGGTTGGCCGAAATAAATGCCATTGCAATAGTCCGGGGAAATCCTAGATGCAGTCACAATTTTGGACCTAGATTTGAGCGGCAGGAATGCCAAGACTTTGGTCAATACTTTCAATTTGGTGAAGCCTAAAATCGGCAAACTGCGGAAATCGGGGCTTCTCTAGTGCCCTTGGCCATTAGTTCCAAGGCTCTTCACAATCGGAGTAGGTTCAGGACATGGGCCCAAAGAGGTTGGCCAGTAATCACAGGTCCAGGGCAGTCCTGTGGTGTTTAAGCCTACTAAGAGGACCTTGGTTTTAAATCGTTTAAGTTTGAGCCAATTATTGGCCATTCAATACGCGACTGCAGACAAACAGTCCTCAAATTTTTGAGGGGTTGTTGGGGGGGGGGGGGGGGGGGAAATCAGATGATGGTACGTTAAAGCGAAAGAGAATCTGGCATCAGCATAAAAGTGCACCCCATAACTAGCAATCAAATTTGACAGAGCCTGTACGTGTAAGTTAAACAGAAGGGGAGACAAAGCGGATCCCTGTGGGATTCCACAATTCAAAACCGTGGGCAGAGAAGTAAAAGGGGGGCAGTGGGGGAAACAGTTTGAACCCGGTCAAACAGGAAGGAGGACCACTTCAGCGGAATGCCCGAGATTTCCGCCTTCCGAAGACAATGAAGCAGGCTCTCATGGTCAACAGTGTCAAGGGCCACAGAGAGGTCAAAGAATTAGAGCTCCCACCTCTCCACAATCCTGAAGGAGAGCAATATCCGTGAGAGCAACCATCACGGATTCCATACCCATACCTGGACGGAAGCCCAACTGAAAAGGATGAAACAAGTGATTAGATTCCAGGAAGGCAGAAAACAGAGGGGTCACAATAGATTGCATCAATTTCATGAAGACTGGAAGCAGTGAGATCAGCCGGCATTCTCCACTATTGCAGGATCAGAATGTGCCTTTTTTAGTAGAGGAGAAATCACAGCAGGTTAAAGGGGCTACGGAATGTGTCCTGTCGATAAAGAGTATTGAAGTGACGCATTAAACACAGAGATAGAGTTATTTGAAGCAGCTTGAAGAGTGCGAAGAGTAATTTGATCTATAGGGGAGGCAGACCTAAGCTTCAGCAGTGCGGAAGAGACCATACGGTCTGTCACTATACTGACCTGAAAGGCACTAGGTGATGTTTCTTCAGTGCTGAAAATCAAAGCAGGAGGGTTATATTCAAGACGTGGCTATGCACAAAAGGTGAGCAGCAGGTAATTATCAATGTGTTCAGAAATGATGGCCAATTAATTATTTCTGCACCAGATGACCATCCCTTCCCTCCTCCTGCACGCTGTGTGGCAGCACTGCACCTGCAGGTATTGAGTCGTCTTCTGGGGGAGTCATATCCATATCAGGGAGGAGGGGGAGATTTCACCTGATGCAGATGTTGTGCAGCATGGCACAAGGAAGAATTATTTGTCCAACCTTCTGTGGCCTGTACATAAAGGCACCTCCAGTCCTGTGTAGACACTGAAAACGGCCCTTCAGTTGCCCAAAGGTCCGCTCTATGCACAACCTAGTCCTGACATGTGCCTCATTATAGGTCACATCCTTTGGCATAAGTGGATTACGCCCAGGTGTAATTAGCCATGGTAGATGGAGTTATCCAGAGTACCTGCCAGGGCAATGGTCACAGTTGTCAGTCACAGTGCATTGTGGATGTGTTTCCTTTTTCAAACGCATATTGATGGATACTATGCATACATTGTCCATGTATTGTCCTAAAACATGGTTGTCCGTGCCAGTTATTGGATGCAGAGCCATTCACTATGGGGAAAAATATGCAGTGTTGTGTCACATCTTGTGCACAGCTCACAACCAGCAGTCATCACTCACATGGTTTGTGATAGGCATTGCAGAGTGCGTGTGGCCTGTATGTTGCTATCATGCATGTTCCCTGATGGATGTTTTGTTCTTTTGCAGGTTTGTGATGTCTGTGTTCCATCCATTAGGTCTTCACATACATGGTTGCCAGATTACATATTATTTCTGCCAGAGTTGAATTTTCTATGTGCAGTGTTGAGCTCTGAAATTTCAATGTTCAGGTATGTGTTCCCTTGCATTGTGGCTCCTGACGTCCCCTGTGTGTGTATTGCTTGCTTGTTGGGGCAATGTATGTTTGTTTGTTTATTATTTGTAATGCGCAATCCATACCCTAGGGTAAAGGTGTGCAGCTTTTACAAGAGATTGCAAAGCTTTGTTGCGACAAAAGAACAAAATACAACAAAATATGCAATATACGATAACAGCAGGAATATATACAAATGTACAGGCGGGCATAATTAGGTGCAATAAAGATGAGTCTGAGAGGTTTAGGCGGCTAGCTGTAGTGGGGGGCCTACGTTTTCAGCCATGAGATGACCTTCGCTCGGAAGTTCTCATAGTAGAGGTCCATTCTGAAGGGTGGTGGGAGGGAGTTCCACAGTTGTGCTGCTTTGACTGGGAAACTGTTACCGCCTATGGTGGAGCGTTTAAAATTTGGGACAGAGAGGCAGTCTTTATATGGTATTCTTGTTGGTCTGTATTACGTCATCACCGACATAATACAACATTGATCTGCATGTCCTTGTCCAGTGGGTTGGTGGTTGTCATGTGCGGGGTCAGAGGGCAGGTCCTGCATGTATGGGGCTTTGATGGGGCATACATTTATCAGTTGTGGTAATCTCACACCCTTTATAATCGCATTTCAGTTGTGCTGCGAGATCAGTTTGTGCGAGTGTTAGGGAGAATTCTCATTTATGGCTAATTTCCCTCACCTAGTGAGTCCCCCAGCAGCTTTGCTTATTTCTTCCACCTGGTAAGAGAGAGATTTCCCCACCACTCTTACCTGTGTTTTGTTATGTGTTTCCATCTGTTTTTGTGATTGTGGACTCTGAAGTACACCACTTCAGTAGCCCCCTTCTTTTTGTGTGTTACACAGCACCTTCAGTGCCGTGGAACAGGGTTGTCTTTGAGACTTCCCTCGACTCCATTTCTGAGGCGACTACTGTCCCCCAGAAAAGGGTAAAGTTACCATTAACTTTACGTAGTCAATCTACCACAGATCCAGTACACCCCATCTTCCATGGAGTACTGGAAAGGGTTAACTCGTATCCCTTTTTATCTGTACCACCTAGACCATTGTTTCGCTCTTAACATTTAGACTTGGCTGGTGGCAGTGGTATCTATCCTAACTTTTCTACCGCGATTATATTAGATAAACGTAGTACTGTTCTTGGCTATTATATTAGCCTCGAACATAAATCTGCTTGACCAAATCGTCTTTCTTTTAGCTCTGGTTGGGTTTATTTGCCATTTCTTTTTGTTAAAGTCGTTCTTGTGTTTTACTTTGCGTGGCAAACTAGGTTTGCCTTCTTTGTTCACTGTCTTTTGGCGGGCTTCTGCCCAGAAGCCCTCCTCAAGGCGCCTAGGTGTCTAGGTGGGCTGAATGTGAGGGAGGGGTGTAGTCACCCCCTGCACAGGGTATCCTAGGAAACCAACGTCACACTTTGTCATCATTGGCCAGGGTAGTTGTCCGGGATGGACAACCCCCCTGCTGGGTGATTGACAGCCAGGCTGCATGAATGGGGGCTTTTTGCATAAAAGGCAGGTCTCTTGGGCTAGAAGTCAGTCTCGCCACTGGAACTACAAGGAACCGAAGAGAAGCGGAGAGAACGACGGCTGCTGCAACTACCCCGTCCCGGTGAAGCCCTGCTGCAGTCCTGAGCCATCTGTCCTTCAACGACTCAGAAGATCCAGTCCGGGGTCTTCTTCCATTCAGCTTGATGGGGATAACCAACTCATCTTCTACAGCCAGAGGATCCTCTTCCGTGGTCAAAATCGCTGCACGCTGCTGTAGTGGTCTGGATAGCCACCTGAAGAGCCTCTCCTGTTTAAGGAGCGCACCTTTTATTCTGTGTCGCTGCTGCCAGCCTCATCCCTGTGTGGTGCAGACCCCCTTCAGACGTCCTCCTTCTCGACGAAGCTCCAGGAATCGTGGGTCTGCAGGAAACCAACAGGAACAACTGCCAGGGCACCAGCTGCACCATTGGAACAAGGTACTGTGTTCTGTTGAGGAAACTGGGTGAATCCCTTTTTCTTCATTTCCAAGGCTTGACCTTGTCCTCCCTCCTTCTTATAATTTTTGCTTCCGAACATTGACAATATCGAAGTACTTTTGGCTCCGTTGAATTGTGAACTGTTAGACCGTGTGATCTTCGGCAACTGGCCCCCGTGTCCTTCGACCCTGGCTCCGTCCCTTTTACTTTTGAACTCCTGTCTCTGAGCGTTTCTTGATTCTGCCTGCCTAACCAAAATATTACCTGTGATTTTTGCCTCCAACTCCCTCTGGGTAGCTCAGGTGCTAAGTGTGTTTTTACCCCGGTAGCATTTCATGTCACAGATACGCGTTTGTTTAGTAGACCGAACTGTCAAAAAGTGATCGCAATCGTATTCGCGGTAGCTTGTTTCGTGCCCAACACCGGTTTATCCAAACACATGGTACTTACCCTGAGACATACTGTACAAAGTGAATTGGTTAGTTGTAGTATATTTAACATGTGGTTTTTATTGAAGTTTAATACAAGTGTTGTGTTTATTACGAATGGTTTAAAAATCAATGTACTTATATTTTTCTACCTGAAACCTTGAGTCAGTGTTTGCTTGAGTCACTGCTACCACTATGACATAGTAGTACAGGCTTGTACCAAAGGTAAAACTTGTATCACCACCTGTAGTCTTAATTGTGTATGGTGGTCCCTAAGGGCACTGCACAGGATTCTGCCTAACAGCGATTGCACTTATACTCACCCAGTATCCATGTCTGTTGGCTTCTGTGGCTCTCCATGTATGCAGGCAGTGTGCTGTTCCATAGAACCATAGCATTGTGTGTGGAACCATGGAAGAGGGCACAGCAGTGTGTGATCACAAGGTCAGCATCACCGGTGACCTGGACATTCATGGAGTGATCCTGCTTCCTGTTGCAGTATACCTCTTCGGATCCCTGGGGGGCGACCAGCGCCAGATGGGTGCAGTTCAGAGCAGCAATTACATTCGGCAGTTGGGCTGCTGCATAGAAACGTACCTTCTTCAGCCCTTTGGGTACCTTCTCTATTCAATTCTCTGATACTTCCTTTTCTTGAACCCCTTGGTCATTATCTTCCCCATCGCTTGGCATTTTCCTCCCCAGCTTTCTTTGCTTTGCTCTTTCCAGCCTACTAGGTCTCGACCCCCCCCACCTTCTGGGCCTGCCTTTCTCTAGCCTCCTAGGTACTCCCTGCAGCCTCCCATCTCCTCCTTACCCTCAGCCTTCAGGATCTCTCCTCCAGCCTTCTGCCTCATGCTCTCCCCAGGGGAGCTACCCCAGACTCCAGCTTCCAGCTCGTTCCACAACTTCTGCTATTCCTTTCTGCAGCCTGCACTGAAGGAGTTAGTCATCCTACCTTCAAGGGCTTTGCCTCTCATGCCAGACTCATTCTGGTGGACAGAGGATCAGGTGTGGTGGTTTTGCATCAGAAGATTGAGAATCATTTCTCTGCACCTGGATGGATCTGAATAGCAGCTTTTAGAAGCATGCCGGCCATATTGGAATTTCCAACTCCCTCCTGTTCTTTCAGTGGATTCTGGAGCAACTTCAGCACCTGCATGACGGGAGCCAGATGTACCAGCGCTGCTAGCCAAGTAAGAATGCAGCTCCTCAATTTTCTTAAAGGGGCCATGGAGGCCCCACCATCAACTAACTAGAAAAAAAAGGACACAGTCACAAGATCCACCTCCTCCCAACTTCCCTCTGTACGTTTTCTCATTTGTGTTGCCTCAACAACGCAGACGCCTGATCGTACGCTGGCTTTCCAATGCCTCAATCAGCAATGTTCACCTTTGGCTGTCTCTGTACCAGATGTTTCACACACGGGCCCGCTGGAATCCAATCCAATCGATTGAAAGAGTGGGTAAGACCACTGGTAGCCAGGTAGAATAAGTATGGTAGGATCTGTTGTGCTTGGAACTCAAGGGGGTCTACCCTGTGACTGGATCACCAAATAGTGAATAGTTTTCATTTTGTGGTGTAGAAGGGGATAGTAGCTGGGCCTGTGCCTTGGCGAGACACCCATGCAGACCTGGAGCATGGCAATCAGGTCAAATTCTAAGCATGTAAGAGCCAAGCTGTGAGGTCCAGTGAGGATGGGTTGTGGTGGAGGACTTCGCCCCTGTTCCTGGACAGCAGATTGTGCACTGTCAGAAGCCGGCTGGGTAGGACCGATGAAAGGGCTAGAAGCTCCAAGTACCAGAACTGCCTCACCAAGCCGGTGCCACAAGGATCAGTCTGCACGTCTGCTGTTTGGCAGTGTGGAGGACTTTTGGTATGGGTGCACAGTGGAATAGTGTACTGAAATATTTCCTTCCACTGAAGCATGAAGGCTTCCCCCAGGGTGGCTGGATGAGGGAACATGATGGTGAACTAATCGAATTTTGTGTGGTCTTTTGCAGCAAAGTGGTCTACCTTTGGAGTTCGCCAAGTTTGAAAGAGGATTTCCACTTGGCCCTGGAAAAGTACCCGTTTGTGGCAGGAGCAGAGTTCCCTGCTGAGAGAATCGACCACCAAGATGTTTATGGTGAAAAGGGGATAGAAACATTACTTGGGTCAGAGCTCATTTCCACTGAGATTGAGCCTCGGAGATCTGGTGCTTCCCAGTTTCCAGATGTAGAGCATCAGGGTTGAATTGTCTGAACACCGAAACCACTTTGCCTGTCAGATGCGGCAGGAAAGATTTGAGGGTCCAGAACCACCCTGAGCCCCAATGCTTTGATGTGGAGAGATTTTTCTTCCGCTGACCACAGGCCTTAGCCGCAGAGATTGGTGGTGTGGGCTCCCCAACCTTCAATGGATGTGTCCATAGTCACATTTGCCTGAGGGGACAGGACTGTGAAAGGTGCTCCACATGTGAGATTGGGGAATGTATTGGTAAGGGACAATTGGTCATACCAATTCCCAGAGACTTGATCCTAGCATGCATCCAGTAATTCTTGCAGGGGTGCACGTGTGGAGCCTGCAATTGTTGATGAGCGAGATGCATGAAGACATCATGCCTAAGAGGGACTGGAGTGTTCGAACAGAGGTTACCTGTTGTCAGGACAATTCTTTAACTTTGAAAAGTATACACTTGAGCCTATCGGCAGATGGGATGGTGGTGGATACGTGGTGTCCAGGTGTGCCTCTAGAAACAGCATCTGCTGTGACATGGATGATTTCATGTAGTTGAGAGGGAAGCCCAATGATAAAAGACAGCTCTCATGGTTGCTGTGCATTGCAGGCCTAGCTCGAGTGCAGGCGCCCTGATCAACCAATCGTCCAGATAAGGGTAAACGTGTCTCCCCGATTTTGCACATTGGCCGGGTACAAGGCATTTGGTAAAAATCCTTGGAGGATTTGAGGCCGAAGAGTAGGACCTTGAATTGAAAGGGATGGCCTGCCACTACAAAGCTCAAGAATTTGTCATGCCGTGGTGGATGGACATGGGCATAAGCCTCCTCTGTGTCGCGGGAAGTCAGAAAATCTCCCCTTGTTAGTTGGCTGCAGATCTTTTACAACATGGCCATCTGTCAAGACTGGGCATGTTGGAATTTCAGATATTGGAAGTCTAGGTTGGGTCTTCAGCCGCCTGACTTTTTACACCAGGAAGCATTGTAAATGCATGCCTTGATTCTGCTGTCAGTGGGGTACAAGTTCTATAGCTTCTTTCGAAAAGAACAAGTGTATTTCCAGCTGAAGAGTATGAAGATGTTCTTCTAGCTTTTCGCACCGGGGTGATTGGCGGTCTTCGAACAAATTTGAGGGTGTGACCTTGGTCAATTAAAGCACACATTTGCTGTAGTTATTTGTATCTTAAAAGGTAAGAATGAAGACAGATGCCCTCCCACTGGGGTCATGAAGTGAGAAATAAGTGCTCTGCAGAAGTTTAAGTCAGCATGCCAAATTGGCCTTTGGGCAGAGAAGCCATGGCGTCTGCGAGCACCTCTGTAAGTTCGAGACCAAGCCTTGTATTGCTTGTGTTGAGAAGGAGAGAGAGTGGGTCTTCCCACCCCCTAGGCAATACTGAACAAGAACTAGAAGCCAACCGAGCACATCCAGTGAGCCGGGGGTGCACATACAGGGGGCGGGGTGCGCAATCACCTTAGTGCATATATAAGCTATATGTTAGATGCGGGTGTAAATGCCATCTGGGCAAGCGACAGCCATCTTGGAAGGTAGAACCATGCGTGGCAAGCAGCACTTTGTATATTAGTATTAGGCCTCCTGCATGAGTGCGAACACCACCCCCATCCTAGCCAGGTCTCAGAAATCCACAACCTTCTCCATTGTTCAGAGAGTTACAGACCCTCGCGCCCTGGGAAGAATTTGCCATGCAAGGTCATGATAAGGAGCAGAGCGCCTCTTGGCTGTACCATCCCACGAAGCAGATAGCAGGGGCCTCCTGCCCCCAACGATTCCTGCATAAGAAATACAGCCATGCGATGCTTTCATCCCATGACCGCCGCATGCCACAGTATCACCCAAACCCAGACGACAGACCATACAACTTTTAACCCCTTGATCGATCACGAAGATCAAAAAGGCAAGGCTATCGCGCCTTCAGGAATGGGTCAAGTGATTTGTGCAGGGTGGCCTCAGAATTATAGCTCTAAACTAAGGTGGGGAACTAGTGAAGTATGTGTGAGTTAATGTGACCTTGTTTCTCCCCTGAGCCCATCCCTATATCTGCCTCGTTACAATTGTAAGAATAACATTGTGTGCTAGAGTACCCAATTGTTAGGTCAGCTCACCACGGATGACGAGCCCAGCAGCACCCACGTGAACAGAGATGGACAGATGAAGATGGACCAATGGCCTGGCATCCCATATGCAGCAGGCCCTACATCTATAGGCCTCCGCCAATCCACGTTATAGAATTGTACTGTATAGTATGACATTAGTGACACATTTTGTGCTTATAATCTACTGTACATACCGAGGCTCCAGAGAGAGTGCAGGCTGGTGTTGGAACCCCGTGACGGATGAGTTCGGGTGAACACGTTTATGTGAGTATACACTTGCAAGGGATAACAAGTAGGGGAAGATTATTTGGAAAAGAGTGTGGGTTGTGAGCATGTTTTAAGGAGTATATTACGGAAAAAGAAAACGGAAGTGTAGGAGCCTCCCCAAGTGAGGGGAGATGGTAGTACCACTTTTACTGTGTAACAGAAGAAGAAGAAATAAATAGGAGCTCTACATAATTACTGGGCTTGTGAAAAGTAGTGGTTGTCATTTTAGCTTTATTTTAGCTTATTGTTTTCGTGTTTTTATTGTGCAAAGTGGAGGCCCGAAGAGGGGCATTGTGTATATAGCAGTGTGTTACAATATTGATTTTTTGGTTGTGATTTTTGCAGCATGCGGGACACCCATAAAGGGGGCAAGCAGGCAGAAGAGGGTGGGACAGAACCAGAATTCAAGGGGCTATATCCACTGGCAGCGCTCACAGCAATGGGGTACAGTAACCTGATTGTGTCTACCCGGGCAACGGTCCCACCACCCTCATATACCCCTTTTCCAGCAACGCCCCCCCCGCAATGTGCGCAGGACAGAAAGAGTTAGAAGAAGCGCTAGAGTCAGCACGAGCAGAGCTAGAGCGGCTGTGAAAAACACAGAGTGAGGCAAAAGGGAGCGGCTTAGACTAGTGGAGAGCAGGGAACATATTGTTCAGATTAGACAGCACAGCAATATAAGATGTGCGTATAGAGAAGAATGAAGATGAACGAGCACATAGCACAGGGTACGGAACTGTAAGGTCCGACAGAGGTGTAGGTGGAGATCAGGGAGAGAATGGGTTGAGTACAGTGGATGAGTTTGCGGAATATAATGAAGAAGAAGCGCACAAATAACACCTCAAGTGGAAGTTTGTGGGATGAGAGGGTACAGAGGTTTGGTCGGATGGCAATAGCAAGGAAAAGAAAAGTCTAGGGAGAAAAGAAGGGAGGAAGGTGGGCTCCCAAATGCAGTTGATCCACAAAGGCGTAGGTAGAGCACAGTACGTTCCCTGGGAGCAATTTGATGAAGGCACTCCCACCGTTCACAACAGGGAAGTGGATATATGCATTTTAGAAACAGACTGCATGTGTGCCCCTTGCCGTGGGCGACATGAAGTGTATTGGTGGATCTGGTGGGGGAGCAGGCTGGGAACATATGGGTTAAACCAGGGTACCCCCGGGGTTAGGTTGGACGATGTGCATGACGGTGCACCTTTCAACATCAGATGGCAGGTGTGGGGTGCGCTTCGACGCACATACCCTGACACCCCCGACTTACCATCGTTTATGCAAAACACCATGGGTGATGACAAAGATTTTTTTATTGGTCAAGATCCTGCGCAGTTCATTATTAAGGTTCAGGAGATGCGGAGACGGTGGACCATTGGGACCGATTAATTCCCCTTTCCTATTTTGTCATCAAAAGGGTATTACCAAAAGAAGTGCAGAAGGTACTAGACAAGATCAGGGGCACAGAGGCAAAAGGGTGACCGGAAATCCAGAGTATAATAATACACCACTGCAAACGAATAAGTGAACGAAAAAAGGAAACCACACAGCAGATACAGGCAAATGAAGCGAAATTGGTTCAGCGGAAGTTGGCAAAGAGAGCTGCAGAAGGGGCGGCGTCCACTCCAGCGCAGACAGAAGGTACAGGAAGCATGCAGGGATCTGCAGATGTTTGAATGGCAGTGTTGGCCAGAAGGAGGACAAGGGCAGTGGGGAAGCAGACATCAGTACCCAACCCAGGAAGTCAGCAGCATGGGAGGGGCGCGGTTAGGGGGGCTTTGGAGGTATGGGACTAAGGGGACAGAGCATGGGGTCTTCAAACTGCGGGAAGTGGGGGCATTTTTCGGGAGAATGTAGGAGCAGGCCAGGGTATAACACATGCAAAACCTGCTACCCCAGAGCGCAAAGCAGATGCCAACACTAAGAATGACCTCCATACCCTATGAAATACACCGGGCGCACAGAGTGCTCCTGCCCCAGCAGCATACCCTCAGCAAAAGAAACAACAGTAAACACAGTAGCAGCAGCCCCCATAGCAGCAGTACCCACAACAAGTGATGCACCAGCACGGAAGAGGAAACGTGCACACACGCAACAAAGTGCCCAACGGCACTATAGTGCCATACAGAGGACAGCACGATAGGAAACAACCATTTCACGTTCCCAGCCTCAAACACGTACCCAGATTAGGACAGCCCACAGAGAATGCTTGCCTACCCAGTACTATCTATGACAGTACACCCTGATGTGGAACCCTGGGTGGGCGCAGAGATAGGAAACAAATACGTTATCTTTATGGTTGACAAGTGTCATAGAATCTTGAATCAGTGAGGGAGACTTCACACTATTGGGCCACACTCTTGACACACAGGGCTTCTCTTGGGGTTCCATACACTAAAGAGGTTGACATAAAAATAGGGTTGGGGGAAGGTTGTGCGGGCCCCTCTACTATATTCAGAAGGTTTGCCAGTGAACTTGCTGAACATGGATCTGCTCAGCAAGCTCAATATGACTATTATCATTCACAGACAGTGACATAGTTTGCGCAACGCCAGGGATGTGCGGGATCAGAGCAATGTTAATTATCCATGCAATGGGAGGAGAGGTGGTGGTTTGTGGTATCTGCACAGATCTGGACATGTTTGTGTATGGAATCACTGTACTGGTGGAGGCAGTGCCACAGACTGGCAAAGGGTGTGGAGTGCCCACAGACTTTATTTTTCATCCTGTTGTGTCGCCTGGAATGGCGGCAGGCACAATACTGTCCCTAGATGTACAGGGATTGGTGGTTTCAGCCAAGAGGATTGTTGTGATAGGGACTGACTAGCACAGGTGCGAAATGGCACACAGTACTGTGCATTGACCCAACAATTGCCCAAGGCATATGACTTTCCATTGTACGCTTGGGAGCAGTATGAAGAGCGGTAGGCTCTGCCAGACCTGGAGAAGTGTTTTTTTGTTGTTGTGGGAAATTGAACTTTGCAATTTCAAATAATGCATTACATGCCCTTAGGCATCTCCTCATCAAAAAGCAACCCAGCATAACACCCCTTCCAACAATTCTCCCCAATCCTGAACCTCCCCAAATCTCCCACCGACCCCCATGCAGCAGGTTCTGATCGCCTACGGTAGGTTCATACCAAGGACGTTAACCCCCTCCAGGCAGGACAGTTTCAAAGCCCCAGGACTGGCTACGTGTGACTTTTCCTGAGTAACATCTAAGACTTTAGGTTGCAAGATGGAGACTCCCTCATGATCAGGCCCTATAGTCCACCCAAGAGTTGCCCCCTCACTCCCTGTGTCGCTCATCGGCCATACCTCCTGAAAAAAAGGGCACCCATAGGACGGGACTCATCCAAAAGATGTGCGAGTAACTTCATATCACATATGGCTCGAACCTTCGCCACCCATTCTCTTTTCACAGGCACACGTGGGCTCTTCCACAACTGGGCCAGGCAACATCTAGCGGCCGTCGGCATAGCCCACACGATATGCCCATCCTCGTCCCCCTCTTCCAACCACACCCCAAAGAGGAGAAACCACAGCAAGATTTCCCTGTGGATCCCATCAACCCCCTTGATCCACAAAAGAAATTCCCTCCAGTTGGCTTGTACTCTAGGGCAACCCCACCACATATGGCTGCAATCCCTCCCTCACCCAATTACACTTCCAGCAGTATGTTTCATACCCATTACACATCCTTGCTATCACCACAGGCAGGTAGTGCCACCCATGTAGCAATTTTAGGGTCGATGTCTATACTGCAAGGAAGCCATCGAGCATGAGACTCCAACACATCAGCGCCCATAAGGTGTCGTCAATATCTTTCCCCAGGTCTTGTCCCCATCTGATTGTAGCTGAAGTGGATCCCTGGGTTCTGCCAATAGTGTCACCCCATACAGCCGGGCAATAAGGGCCTGGTAGCCCGCCTTTGTGAGCAAGAGCCTCTCGAGGTCCGTCAACCCCTTCCACATGTTCTTGCCCCACTGGCCATGCATCAGGACTACTTTCAGCTGCAGATAGCGGAATAACGAAAGCTTTCCGAACACCCAAACACTCCTCCAACCTACCTATAGAAGCAAAAGCCCCCCTTGCCACATTTGGCAGGCCCTGCTCAGCCCTGCCTCATACAACAGATGGAATGCCAAAGGCTCCTCGAGGCAGTCCCGCAAAGGCAGGGCCCAGATACAACGCAGGGGCGACGGTCATGTGGATAACACCTATTTTCCCTGCTCCTTCCAAAGGGACCACAGTACCTCTAGGATTGGGAGGTACAAATTCCTCCACTGGATACGGGACATGGGTACCGACAACCATTCCCCCAAAGAGAGGGGCAGGATCACGTTGTCCAGTGTCACCAACGCTTCTCGGAGAGCGGGTCCAGATTGTACACCAAGACACGAAGCTGAGCTGCCGTGTAATAGGTCGGGAGATGCGGGAATCCTACCCGCTCCCTCCTCCTTCAGTAGGATCATTGTACTATAGGCAATCCTATGATTGGCTCCTACCCAGAGGAATTTCAACAAAGTCACTTTAACATTGTCAAAGAAGGACCACAGGACTACCATCGGAAGCACTTTGATACAAATTAGATGTGCCATCCACGATAACCTCAACCTCGTCCACCTCTCCACATACTTCTGCAGGGACAACCATAATGGCAGGTAGTTCTTGGGAAAGAGTAGTGGCGCAAAACCTGTATCCCCAAATATCAAAAAGTCCTCTTGCACCTGGAACAGCAACGCCCGGTGTACTGCTTCTCTACCCCAAACAATCCCCCACCAACATAGGCTACCGATTTTTCCAGGTTGACTTTAATGCTGTATCGTACTAAACTCTCTAGCAGGCGTGGCACTGACTGCACACCACTTAGCGATGTAGAGCAGGGTGTCATCTGCAAAGAGACTTATTTTGTACATTAACCCACCTCTCAGGACTTCCCTTATTCACTCATCTTTCCTCACCCCCATGGTCCACGGCCCCATAACCAGTGCGTAAAGCAACGGGGGAGAGCGGACACCCCTGCCTCGTACGTGGCTGTAACGGGAATGCCTGCGACGTGCTCCCATTCACCACCACCACTCTGGCTGCCGGTTTTGAGTATAAAGCTGTGATCCACCCCCTCAATCTCGGGCCCATCCCTATGGTCCAGAGGTCCTCCCCCATGAAGGCCCAGCTCACCCGATCGAAGGCCTTCCCGGCATCCAAGGCCAGCAGTAGGGGCCCCCTCTCTCGCCACCACCGATGTGTTATGAATGTGGAGCGTTTTATGCAAGTTATCGGCAACCTGACTGTGCATTATGAAGCCTGTTTGGTCTGCGTGCATCAACAAGGGGAGGCAGGACTCCAGGCGAGACGCAAGCACCCTGGGAAAGATCTTGGCGTCTATATTTAGTAGGGAGATGGCTCTCTACTAGGCAGAGTTGGCTAGGTCCTTCCCTGACTTTGGGATTACTGCCACTAGGGCCCGAAGGAAAGTCGGCATTATGGTGCCCTCACCACTATGGAGTTAAACAACTTGGCCAATGGTGCCACCTACGGGGACTGGTACTGTTTATAGAAATCTGCAGTGAACTCGTCTTCCCCAGGGGCTTTAACCTGCCTTTAGCTTTTAAACCACCTTGAGTGCTTCACTTTCTTGTGTGGCGAGTTTGGGGCGCTGCACGCTGTCGAGGTAGGCATGGACCTCCTCTCCCATTGCATCTACCGGTCTGGTGTAGAGCTCCGATAGGAAGCAGCAAATTGGGCTGGGACGTCCTCCACTCTATCAACCATATCCCTGTCTGCCCAACACACCTGGTCTACTCTTCTCTCCATCCTGCTTCAACTTACTCTATTGGCCAGGACACACTAACCGCATCACCCCGTTTGTAGCATTTTTGCCATGTGAATCTCATCTTCTTCACCATTTCGCCTACTGGCACAGAGTGGAGCTCCTGCCTCTTATCCCTCATCTCTCCCAGGAGCCTTTCCCTTTCTGTATCTATCTGGACCAGCTGGGCTTCCGTGCCCCCTCCCCGATAAGCAGTAGCCTGAACGTCGCCTTAGCTGCCTCCCACACGGTGGCCAATGCACACCTCTGCATAGTTATTGGTTTACAAAAAAATACACCCCTATCTCCTTCCCTAGGAAGTCACAGAACACCTGATCTCTCACCAGCGTGCCGTTGCACCTCCAGCACGGTGGTTTCATCACCCTCCACTCTGCCACCAACAGCTTGTGGTCCAACTAAGTTATCGCCTCCACTTTAGGTCCCCCCACCTTCCCCACCCGCGCCCCCACGGGCCCATAGCAGGCTTATCCTAGTGCATGACTGGTGCAGGGAATGGGGGAGTGGAATGTGTAACCCCCTCTGGCCCTGGAAAGGGACCCCACCAGCCGTGCGCCCAATAATAGTCTTGCAGGAGGTTCCGAAAGTCACTATTTTCCTTAGTCGCCACCCTCTGCCCCCCCCCTTGCCGACCACCAGTCAAATGCTGGGTCGGCCACTAGATTAAAATCGCCCCCTTGCCCCCAAGATCGTGGCCCCTTCTGCCCAACCTTCCAGCATCACAAATATCTTGTGCAGGAATGTCACCATTGGGTACGTACAGTGTGATCCGTATTCCCGCGTAGAGACCCTCTATCCCCAAGAACCAACACCCCCAAACAGACTCTTAATCTGGACCTCCGTCATCGGGAATGTTTTACCTAGCAAGATACCTACTCGCCTCCTTCTTGTGGTCCATATGAGAGGCCCAATACGTCTTACCATGTCTTTAACCTTTATTGCGGATTCCGCCCCCTGTTTATAGTGGGTCTCCTGCAAAAAAAGGATTGCCAGACACCACTTGTGGAACATATTGCTAGTTACCAATCTCTTATATTGGGAGTTCAGCCCCTTTACATTTAACATGGCTATCCTCAGCTCAGCCACAGCCCTTTTTCCCCTTGCATTGTTTGTCCTCCTGGTCCTCCGATGTGTTAACCACTGCAGGAGGTCCCCCACCTGCTAGCTCAACCCCCCCTCATTACCCACCCAATCTAAGGCATCCAGTCCCACATTCCAGGAATTGTGGTTCCACCAGCCAAACCACCAGAATTGCAGCCCCAGCCGTGGCTGCACTAGCTTTCCCAACAGTCCTCCACGAGGGATGCTGCGCTCCCCAGCACCCTGCACTGTATTGTCCGCTCAGAGCCACCCCATCGACGCCCTCCAGCACCCCTTGCATGACCCCCCCACCAATGCCAACATTTAACATTGAAAAGCCAGAAAGGTTCCTCTGAAGAAGTCGACCCCCAACCAAACAACTTCAGTCAGCCCTCTAAGTCCCCCTCAATTGACTTCCTTCCAAGGGGAGTGGGTGTTAAGTTTCTGGCATGTCCTAAACCCGTGAATGCTGCGTCTTCATAGATCAGTCTTCAGGCCCACACCTCATCAGTGCAAACTAGGCCCTTCCCCTTCTACCCTGTGGTGGTCTTGCCCGGGCCCCATAGATAACTCCAAGGCCTGTTTAATGACCTCCTCCGATACCAGCTGAAGCCTCTCTCCTTCCCATTCAAAAATAAGTGCAAAGGGCTATCACCACCTGAACCTCACCCCTTTCTCTTGGAGCCATCTTGTGAGGCGACCACACTTGTGCCTCATAAGATCATGGGCCGAAAAAAGGTGCTGAAATATAGCCACTTTGGAGTCCTCATATTCAATGTCACTGACGCGCCTTCTCGAAAATGTCTGCCTTGTCGCGGTAGAAGTGCAGCCTGGCCAGGACCGAGCAGGGACCTCTGCTTCTACCGCCACCAGCCTGATGCACTCTATCCAGCGCCACCTTCTCACCCTCCTTAAAGCCAAGGACCATCCCCATAATCTCCTGGATTTTTCGTTCCAGCACTGTCAGGGATTCCCACCCTTTCTCCCGCAGGCAGTAAAAGCAGAGATTGTTTCGCTGCTCCCTGTTCTCAATGTCCTCCACTTTGAGGCGTAGTTCCTCCTCCTGCCTTTCAACCTCTTGAAGACGGACATCCACCTGTGATTCAAGGATCGTAGATGAGGTCTGATTTGCCTCCAGCTCTACCATCCAGTCTTCCAGAGTGACCACCCTCACTGAGAGGTCCACCACCTTCACTCCCATGTCAGTTTGCATTCCGTGTACTTCTTCCAATATTGCTTAAATGTCACATGTGATGGTACCAATCTCCGCTGTACATGGATGAGGTCTCCCATCCCCCTTGCCATCTCTCCTCTGTTGGGATATGCAACTGTACAAGCTCATTTAACTGGGCTATCTCCGCCTGTGCTTCACTTCCAGGCCACTTCCAGGTTGCGCCTCTGTTGGTCACCACTCCTTGTCGCAAGTGAGGTGTAGACAGTCCACTCAAGTCAGGCGGGCCCCTATTGCCTCGGCTACCCTGTTAGTATCCGTTTTCTTGGCACCCAATCCCAAGGCTCACCACCTCCCTATGGGCTCTCAGACTGTCTCACCACTGCAGCACTGAGCCTTCCGGGTGGTCTGCCTCACCAATGTCTGCACCCAGCGACTGAGCAGTTCGCACCCCCAGAGTCCGTCAGCAACCCTGGGTCCACCTGCAACTAACTCGTACCGGCTCACATAGGTGGACCCTCAGCACCCAGGGTCACTCTCCTGACATCATGCAGCAGCCCTGCACTGAGTCCCCATATGCACTGAGTCTCTGGGGATCCCCGTCTCCCATTGTCCTTCAGGCTACCTACACAGTACAGCGCTCTATAGCGCAGGACCAGCACTTCCGTTTTCCACCAGAGGCTTCCTGCCTGGTCGCCAACATCCAGAAACGGCACATCAGACCCTGTGGCAGGTTGAAGGGGTTCCCACTCTCAACGTCTCTTTGTGCTGGGCTTAGTCTCCCTGGGTGGACTGTGTGCAGCATGCCAGTGGATGGCACTTCCACATACCTTGCTTCCCCACAGATCTCTTAATCAGCGCCAGCTCTCCCTGTAAAAGCTGTGGCTCTGGGTCTCAGTACCCTGCTGCAGCATACACTTCGCCTCGGCAGCCCGACCTTCCCAGAAAAGTTGGCAGCTGCAGGGAGCGCTGTCTAAGGTCCCGCCTCCCTCTGGCAGGCCCTCCGGCCGTGCCGCTTCACCACAACTCCAGGGTTTGTCCCCGACCTCCGGTACCTGTCCTGTCAGCCGAGCACAGCCCACCACACTTGCATCATACACCCTCCGGGTGCCAGCGCTTCTCCACCAAGCCCGGCAGCCTGCTGTCAGGGCTGCTGCACCGGGTCTCCAGACCAAGAGCCGATTTCCCCTTTGTGCAGGGCCAGTTGCCTTTAACACCACCAGTGCAGTCAATCCTCTTCTACCCCGGGACCCTGTGACAACAGTTCCCAAGCGCTCAACTCTACCGAGACTCCTCAATAACACAGGGCAAGGGCCAGAGCTCAGCAGTCAGGCATCCATCTTGATGCCGCACCCGGGTGGGCTCTCGAAGTATTGTTGTTTTGAACAAAAAGACAAACGATCGTTGCACTTGAAGAGTGCCCAGGGACAAGGCTGTGTCTATCACTTTTGATGGATTGAAGATTATTGTCCACTTTCTTGCTGGAAAAAAGTGGACAAAGTAATCCCAACGGGAATATCGGAGGTCCTTCACTTGCACTTCTGATCTGAAATTAGTGGCCTTCAGTAGCCTTGGCATCGTAGAACAGTGCAGTTGCCAATCTGGTGGAATCCTGTGTTGGCGATGTCATCTGCCCCCGAATGGCATGGTCAAAATCCTATTTGTTCACCCTGAGCGGGTCACATTTTTCTTTTTGTCTTCCATAAGAATTCCAAGATGGGACCAATTTTTAACAGCTCACGATCATACCGGACCAGGATTGCGAGCAAATTTGCAACCTTGATTGTGGTTGCTGCCTTGGAATGACTCATGCCAAAAGGCATCAAGCTGCATGCCTTAATTGTCACGAGGGACAGCACATTGCAATGAGGGACTGGGCGACCTTTACCTTGCTTCAGCAGAGACCACAGAATCGGACTGGCCTGAGTGTATAGGCATTAGGGGCCATTACCCTGAAAGGATTTTTCATGGAAATAAGCCAGTCTTCCTAGAGGTTGATCAGGATCAACTGTGACACTACTGTCTTTCTGGACTCCTCCCTCCTCTGGTAAAGTAATCTTTTCTTCCTTTGTCCAGTTGTTAGGAGGTCAAACATTTTGGCAGCCTTAGTCATGGTGCAGTAGAAAGCGCCAATTTCATCCAGAGGGGAATGCCTTTGCAGGAGCTCTGCTGGTTCTCCATCCACAAATACAAGATAAAACGCATCAGTACTCAGTGAGTAGAGGCCATATTTGGATGTCTATGCTAATGCGACTCAAGTGTCTGGGGAAACGTTAAGAGGTGGCTTTTGTTCCTGTGGAGGAGGGGGCGGATGGTAGTGCAGCAGCCAAGGCTTGGACAGCCTAGAAAGCGTTGGGTTTAGTGGTGGGGGGGGGGGAAATAGAGGAAATTCTGCCTGGAGTTCCGACACAGACCATGGCTGCAAGGGTCCTGGCAGGTCCATCGGAGACAGTGCTGCTGCAGGAAGCACTGGCAAGGCAGGGGCTGCGCTAGAGGCAGGATAGGAAACTCCTATTTCTGGGCTCTCAACATTGTTATCAATAGTGTGCTCCAAGATGTTTTCAGGAGCAATATTAGAAGGCACTGGCAAGCTAGGCTAGGCATAAGGCTACTGAGTGAACAGGAGCTGTTTAGGATTTTTGGGCTACCTGACCTGCATAGGAACTGGATGCAGACTCACTGATGAAGGGCGAAAGGACGGGGCTGAAGACGAGTGTAGTCATCGACAAAGTCATCAACAATCCACGATCCAAGTCGTGGAAGAATTCGTTGATGGAGGAGGCTTGGAGTGTTTGTGGTCGTCGACAAGGAAGTCGTTGATCAAGTCAGCGGTTTTAGAATTTGTGTACGACAGGGTTTTCACAGATGATGGGGTCATGTATGATTTATAGATGGTATGACCCGATGACGCACTCACTTTTACACAGCAGTGTCGCAGATGGTTTTGTTATTAAGGTGGGTGGTTTGTGCGATGTTGGAGGTTTCTCAGGCATTGCAGGCTTATCAGTGGTAGAGTATGGATGAAATACCCTTTATTCACCCATTTCCCACAGGAGCTTTCCTTGTGGGATATCGACCGCTGGGCCGGCTAGAATGCAGAGAAGCACAGCCTCTCACAGAAGCAGAGTCAGAAGCCACAGTGCCTTTGTTCAGCCAAGCCACAAGTCTGGTGTCTATCCTTGAGAGCCTTCTTAGAGAGACTGGCAGATGGAGCAGGAATCCAAATTATAGTCTGGGTACAAACGACAGACACTCATGGTGCCTGTCCTCCACATAGAGGTTAAGTTTGCAGGTGAAACAGCTCTTTTGGGCCTTGGGATCAATCATGGTGGCAGGTAGAAAGGATACTACACTGGGTCCAACCCTGGAAGAACACAGTCGAACTTATATCCCCAGTAGGGGAGCACCAAGTGGGTGCAGGAACTTCTAAACCCCAGAATAGAAATTACCTGAAGCTTTCAAACGATGGTAAAAGTAAAGCTAAGTGATGAAGATTCTTCCATAAAACATAGAATAAATAGAACTATCAACTCTAAATGTGTGGTAAAGAATCTGGAGATTGCCTCCAGTGGTGGAGTTAAGGGAGACACTGTCTATTGGCTACAAGGTAAACGACCCAAAACAACTCTGAGAAAACAAAAGTGAATGCAGTTTCTGGTTTCTCTGAAACTTTTTAAAGTTACAAAGGATTCCCAGCCCTACAAAGGGGAATATAACAGCATGTGAATCTACGGAAGATCCAATGCTGGAGAAAAAGTAGTACCACATCGAATGGCCTTTACTTTAAGTCTTTCCCACAGTTGTGCATACCTACAGGAGAGTATGCAGACCCACAAAAACCCTCCCCATCTCTCAGGGTTGACGAAGTTCCTCTTTGGGACAATGTCAACAAAGATACGGTTGAAGGGCCGTTTGGTTTATCAAGGATGGGCTGGAGAACAGGTTACGAGTAACTCAAGATACTAAATGTCAAAGCAGACGGGCACTGCTGAGCAGCCAGCATATAGAGACGCACGTCTTACGAGCTCTGCTGGGGCCGCCAAAAGCCTGCCACAAACATCCTGGTAAAAACCTTTATTTTTTAAATATCTCTACGGCGACTGGAGGCGCAGGATCTGGGCATTATCCTGGCCGCTTGCCGAGCAGAGCCGAAGCCAGGAAGACCTTCTCTGACACGCCTGTATCTGGGAGTGGGCAAAGGCGCTGTTTTGTCTTTGCTGTGACTGATATGATAAGTGGCATTTATAACACGCCTGTGCACAAGTGTTTCTAGGCGCGAGATAGGCAGGCCAGCCTGGGAGATGCTGGGCCGGGAACATGTCTGGGCAGGAGTCCGTGGTGTGGAGAGAAGAGGCAGAGGCACTGCGGTCCGCAGGGATCCTGGCTCGCGGACGGCTGGAGCCGTCAGGACTACTGCTGATCAAGCGGCGGAGAAGAGTGGAACCACGGTGCGGCTGATGGGCATGCCCTGGAGGATGTGCTGCTCTGTGAGGATCAGGAGGGGAGACCTGGTCCGCGTCTCGGGCCTAGTCGGTGCTGTGAGGGGAGCAGCTCCCAGACAGTGTGCAGACAGCACCCATGGAGAGGCTGCCAACCGGGGTGTTGAATGGAACAATTGCAGCTGGTGATCCCATGTGAGTCACAGAGCATACAGACCTAAAATACCCATCCTGCAACTGGGAATCTGGTTTCCCTTACACTGATGTATGTACTATATGTGCCCCTCCACGTTGCTCTGGTGCTACTGAAGGAACTTGGTGTCTTGGGCAGGCAGTCCACTGGCCTGGTGTGCATGCTGGCAGCAAAGACATGGCTGCCTCGAGTGTGTGCTGGGGAACAGTGACGCCGGTGGGCAGCGCGGAACAGCCTGGGGTCTGGGTGCAGCAGTGATATAGAGGCGCACAGACTAGACCCCAACGTGCCTTCCCATTCTCGGGCACTCTGCTGGCAGGGAAGAGTGATTATTGGACCAGGGGGGCACAGTGCGCCAGGAGCCACAAGTGACATGCGAGTGACGAGCACCATGTGGGAAGCCTCCCTTGGAATTGGATGCCAAAGGAGAAGAGTCATGTGGCCGCATGTGAGCGGGAGCAGCCTGGATACACTGTGGGTTCTGCATAAGGAATGTGGCACAGCTGACTGGAGTTGTAATGGGGGCTGGATCTGCCTGCGGACTGGGTGCCATTGAAACAAGCATACAGCAAACCCGTTTGTAGACACGGCTGCATCCGGAGGGGACGCCGGTCACCCAGCAGAAGTGGCTGCAGTCAGCAGAGGTCACCTGAAGATGAGTGCATTTGCAAAGGATGTCAAAAGTCAAGCCCCGGAAAATGAGCCTCCAGAATAAAATGGACCGCTATATGGTGAGCGACCCCCCACATCCGCTTATGATGCAAGAAGCAGGTGCAACCAGCGGGGGAGTTACAGGGGGAGAACTCCAGATCTCGCTCATTGACCCGAGTGCCATCGGGGACTCTAGTCCTGAGTCGAGGCGAAGATAGATGGTCTGGCATCAGAGGTATCCTTTTCTGAGACAAGATTTCCACAAATTATCAAGGGTGGGTGAGGCGGAGCAACGCGTATCGGACTCTGAAGATGCACTCAGGAAAATGGAGAAACAGCTAGCGCCCGTCTCGCAGAAAATCAGTGCCCTGGAAAGCAGGGCTGAGGACAGTGATGGCTGGTCCCATCGGAATAACGTCCGTATCCTTGGGCCAATGGAGAAGGAGGAGGAGAGGGCCCAGCATGGAACTTCTTCTGGAGGGCTGGCTGACTGACCTAATGACGCCGGAAAAAACCATCGAACTTCTGCTCTATAGCGCTGGCCCATCTGGTCCAGATGGGCCGTCCCGTACCTGGAATACCTCTGTGCACATTATAGTGCAACTACTGAATTACAGGGACCGGAATACCCTCTTAAACATGGCGAGGGCGATGGGTCGGATCACATAGCTTCTTTCCAGACTACACGAGGGAAGTACAGCGAGCTTGCCAGTCCTTCGACTCCATTAAAAAGAAGATGTTGTCTCCAAGTATCAAATACGCTCCCTTTTTCCCAGCACTGCTGAAGGTGTACTACAAGGGACAGTCCACCTCTTTCCTACCTCCAAGGAGGCATGGGACTGGATGAAGACGCACATCTGTGTCGGTATCCAGATTGCCTTCAAAGCGGACCGGCCCGCGCCACGACCGGAGTCCTCCCCTGCCCTGTTTGATATGCAGAGCTCCAATCAGCCTGAAGCTGCAGGAAGCGCTCAAGAACTTGCGGGCACTGGGTAAGCAGGGAGGGGGTGGTCCACCTCTCCCCAATTTCACACCGGATGACATCCTACGGGCAATTCAAGTACGTTTTCTGTAATTGCAGATCCTGTGTGCGGGGGCTTGAAGGATGCTCTGGCTGCTCTCACAGGTGACTCCTAATATCTTTGAGTGGGTTGTCACATGTCATGGCTCCATGGGGTTGGGGGGGCAACAGGTGCTTGTAGTTAAGGGGTTCGGGGGGGCTGTGGTTGAAGCATGGAGGGGTTTGTTGGATTGGGGGTTTCTTTTGTTGATTGGGCCATTGATGGCAATACTAACCCGGGCTGCTGTTCTTTCACCTTTCCAGACCAGGGTGAGAGGGCTGGGTTCCCGTCTAATATGTTTTTACTCCACATATGGCGGTGAGATGGACCTAGGAAACGTTCTTTTTTACCCTGGAACGTGAATGGGTTTGGTGCCAGTGTGAAGAGACGAATGGTGCTGCAACTTCTCTAGTGGCACTCATCCAACATGGTCCACCTTACTGAAACCCACCTGACCGGCTCAAAATGCTTTTTTTTTTTAAGAGCACAAACTACCGGACAGCAGTGCATGCTAGTTTCTCCAGGGGGTGAGAGGCACCTTGATATTAATACACAAGCGGCTCCCATTCCGGCTTCTGGCTGTGACACAGGATCCCTGAGGATGCTTTGTGCTGGTGAGGGGGGAGTTGTGGAGGTTTGGGGGTTGGTATGCGTGTATGCCCCTCCACCCTTGGTGCTTGACAATGAAATCCAGGCAGCTCTTTGGCGTAATCAGGTGTACACTTGGGTCCTGAGAGGAGAATTCAATGATGTGATGGACCCACTTAAAGATCGTACACACTCCAGGGGAAGGAATGTTGGCACCCCCACAAAACTGAACACATTTTACCTCGCATAAGGGGTGGTGGATGCATGGAGGGCTTTACACCCTTCAAAGCCCAGTTTCTCCTTCTTGTCGGTAGTACACAGCTCTCCATCTAGGCTGGACTTTGTTTATCTAGCAGGGACACCTGCATAAACTCAGGTTGATTCGTTTCTTAGCCAGGGGTATCTCGGACCATGCTCCCTGGGTCATGGAGCTCAACAATGGCAGAGGCAATGGGAGGGCGCTGTGGTGCTTGAACAGCTACTATTTGGGCTTTCCAGAATATTTGGCAGGGGTGGCCTCCAAGACGACAGAGTATTTTAGCACTAATGATAGGGCGGTACATAGCTCTGAGGTATTATGGGAAGGATAGGCGGTCCTAAGGGGTGAAATGATATCTCTAGTCGCGGCCCAGAGACGTGCACATAGGCAGACAGTAAGGGATGCAGAAGAACATGAGATAGCTGCCGAGGGGGCATACCTGGAGGAGGGTACCCCGGACAAGCTTGAGGCACTCCGGAGTGCCCAAGGTCGGCTACGGAACATAGCCCTGGACAATGCCAGGCAAGCGCACTGGCTCAAGCACAGCCAGATTTAGGAGACCGGGGACCGCATCAGCAAAATGCTGGCTTGGTTGGAGATGAGGGACACAGGCATGTGAGAGAAACAGGGTCAGGGCTGGGCCGGGATTGTGAAAGATGCAGGAATCTCAGAAGCATTTGCCACGTATTATGAGGATTGTGGTCGATGGCTTCAGGTATTTGCGGGTGTGGTTGGCTCCTGAGCTTGCTGAATTTGTGTGTGTCAAATACCGATAGGTTCACCTGTGATGTCACCCCCTGGGAGTCCCTTCCGTCGACACAACCTGGGAGGGAGACCCTGTTCAAAATGTTAGCCCTGCCGAGGCATCTCTACGTTCTCCAAAATGCCCCCCAAAGATCCCCATGGTGGAATTTGACAAAGTCGATCCCACTCTTCGGGCCCTTCTCGGGGGGGCGGGGGCACAGACCTGCATCACCCTGGCTACATGCCAGCGTTTGGTGTGGGAAGGTGGTATTGGGCTCCCTAACATGTGCAGCTACAACTGGGCTGGCCAGCTGGCGGTTGTAAAAGATTGGCTACCAGTGATATATCCCAGACTCATGATGGTGCAGAGAATAGATGGATGGCGGGTCTCCTCCCCCCCCCCAGATTCTTTATAGCGGTCCGAAAAAACTGCAGCTTCTGCCCATGATGCAGCGATACTTTACAGGTGTGCAGCGACTCTCATCACCATATGGGATGGGGGAGGCAGGGCTACCCAGGTGCAACCCCTTTGGGATAACGTGCACATTCCAGAAGTGAACAAGATTAGCAGACTTGGGTCTGGATGAAGTGCAATGTGTTACGTGTTGCAGATGTGGTGAGGGAGGGTGCGCTGGTCACATTTACTGAATTAAGTGGCAATTCTGATCTTCCGGAGATTGAGAGATACCACCATTTGCGGTTGTCGAATGCCCTCTCGGCTCGGTTTCTGGCACTCCAGGACATGGCAACCCATTTCCTGCTAGAGGCCAATTTCCAACCAGTACGCACAAGTATGAGGGACATCTCCAAACAATACCAGGTCCTTACCGGCGTTCGCTACTAAGGAGCTGGTCAGTCTCAGGGCACAGTGGGAGAGAGATCTTGGCCCCTTGCAACCCGAGGACTGAGTGGCGGCTTTGTGGGCTCCTAGGGAAATTGGGATCTCTGCTTGAATATGGCTAATACACTCAAGGTATTTCACAGGGTCTATTATTCTTGCAGTGCCTTATTTAAATGGAGTTGTATGGGCCATGCTGAATGATATAGGATATGATGTAGCATTTATAACGTGCCTGTACACAAGTGTTTCTAGGTGCGACAAGAAAAGGAAGGGAAACAAAGGGAGGACAAAATAACGATCTTACTAGTTCTTTCAGATTGTGCAAGTGCAGGGAAGAGGGAAGGGGAGCAGTGCCAGTGGGGAGGGGAAGGGGAAAGTGCAGTTAACTGAAGTGCAGCCAGTGGGGGCTCATAAGTGCATAGAGAAGGGACTGAAGGGTTGCAGATACAGACCCCCAAGTGCTGGGGAGCCCGAAGGCATTGCAAGGGCAACTGAACATTGAGGAGGCTGGGCCTGAGTTCAGAGGGGGACCAGGTCACCAGTGCGCGAAGCAGTCAAGTGCATCAGCAGGGGAGAGGAAGAGAGAAAGCGGAAGTGAAGAGGAAGTTCTTGTTTCCGGGACCGGAGGTGGTTCTGCTCAAGTTTGAGAGGCGCAGGGAGGCTGTTCCAGAGGGAGGCCCCAGCCGAGGAGATAGATCTGCCACCAACTCTCTGCTTGGAGAAGCGTTTGGCCCTCAGAGTTGGAAGTGGATGAGCGGAGAGCTCGAGAAGGAAAATAAAGTTGGAGGTAGAGCGGTCCCAGGCCCCATAAAGCTTTGTAGATGTTACAGAGCGTCTAAGTTGATCCTTGTAGCCACAGGGAGCCAGTGAAGAGATTTCAGAGCCGAGAGATATGATCCCTGGGCTTGAGGCCAAAGACCAGTCTCGCAGTCCTGTTCTGGATAAGTTGTAAAGGTCGAAGAGTAGAGGCAGGAAGATTTAGAAAGAGGCTGTTGCAATAGTCTAGCTTAGAGAGGACCAGAGGTCTGGACACACTGAGCTTCTGGGGGAAGCCTGAAAAGGAAGAATGCCTTTGAGGAGGTCCAGCTGATAGTTTGACTTCTTAGAGACCTCAGAGATGTGAGCAGAGAAGGATAGGATGGAGTCGAAGATGACACCAAGGTTCTTAGCCTCACAGGAAGGAGCATGAAGAGGGCCCAGAGAGAGAGAGGAACGGAGGGAGTGAGTGACCCAATGAGGAGGATCTCCGTCTTACTGGCAATAAGGCAGAGATCATTGGCGACACTATTCCTGATTTGCGGCCAAACACTCTAGTATGAGAGAAGAATCGGAGGTGGCCGAGGGGAGCCTGAAAGGGAGCCGAGTGTCATCCTCATAACCCTGAGAATCGGAGCAGAAAGTAGCAGTGGCCAAGAGGTGCCAGGTAGTGATTGAAGAGCCACAGAGAGAGGTTAGACCCCTGGGAAACACCACAATTAGAGAGGGAGAAAGAGAGCAAGACCCCAGTTGGACCTGAGAGGGTCGGTCAGTGAGAAAAGGTCAACGAGGCCAGGGCATGATCAGTAATACCAAGGTTGTTGCAAAGATGATTGAGCAGGTTGGCATGGTTGACCGTGTCAAAAGCAGAGGCTAGAACGAGAAGAATCAGTACAGAAGGGAGATTAAAGTCAAGGTGTTCAGGAGAGCAGTTTCTGTGCCTCTGGCAGCTCTGAAGCCAGACTGGTGGTCATGGAGGCAACCAACAGATTCAGTATGTAGATTTAGCTGGGAGAATGCCTCAGGTGTGGGGGGTTGGAGGGCATCTTCTTTCATTTTCTTTGGGAATGCCTGCAGGTTCACAGCTTCTGGCAGAAGTGTCTGGATAAGGTCCACTCCGTTTCAAAACTGGTAATTCCTGGGGACCCGCAGCTGCTACTCCTTGGTGTGTGGGGTGAAACTGCCTTCACTAGGTATGAGAAACTTGTTATCCAACGCTGCTGGCACTAGGTATGAGAAACGGTTTGCATCCAACGCTGTTGGGACTGATGAAAAACTATTGAATCAATGTGTGGGGCAACGGAACGCCCTTGATTGACAAAGTGAATCTCTGAGATGGACAGTTGTATGGCACTAGAAAAGTCTGTTTATAATGTGCGTGATTGCGTGCAGAAAAGGTCCAAAATATGGGGGCAGGGGGAGGTTTAGGAAGTGGGGGACCCAAGCTTTTCTCAATGGGACAATCTTTGCTTTGTTTTTGGTTTCCTGATGGCAGTCCTCCTGGTCTTCTGTTCGTGTATCCTGCAGTGTCACCCAATTGTGTTATGTTCTTCCTGTGTTGGTTTGTTATAATTTTGTTTTAATTGCAAAACAAAAAGTGTTTTTAAAAAATCAAGACAAAAAAACAAAGAAAGTCCAAGCAAAACAGTGCAAGGAATCTTTAGTGCCTCAAATTCTATGCTGGGTTCTTAGTTTAAGGAATGTGACGACATGGCAAACAAAAGTGTCTCAGACTTTGGGTCTTTTTGAAGAAAATACTTTAATCAAGCAAGTGTAACCAAAACAGGGATTAAAGAATAAAACAGCGTGTTCAAATTTAAGTGACTTAAAAGTCGATGCCTGAAAAAAATAACACAACCTTAAAATGCATTTCACCTATGAAGTAAGAAGGTGCCCAAGGTACTAAAGCCCCAAAGTAAACTTGCTCAGCATAACTAATCTGCAACTTAAGTTTCCTCAATCAAAATTTCAAAGTGAGTTGTCGGAATAGCCAAATCAAATGATGCAATGAGGAAAATAAACTTAAAAGTCCTTCTCTTGGGTGAAAAGTGGTTTGTGTAAAACACGAACTTGAAATCCTCCCCATAAAAAAAAACACAAAGTCCATCAATTTAAGGAAGTCTCCTCGAGTAGACAACCAACAGAGCTGCTAACGTGAAAACTCAAACTGGGACTTGTAGTTCCTTCCACGTACAGTGCATGGAGAAGGGATCAGCTAAGTCTGGCCCTTTGGTTCTTTTGTCTCAGGCTTCTGGGCGATTCCTCCCTCTCTCAGTTGTGTGGTATGTTGCCTCAACCTCCTATTTGGGGTGCCATGTTTTTCTCTCCCGCTCTCTCTTTGCCCCGGACATCATTAGGAGACCTGGATGCATGCCCCACTACTCTTCACGGGGTTCAATTTGCCCGTCTTCTCTTCGGGGGTCCTGCTTCGGTCTTTGGCTCGGCCATGGTCTTAGCAAGGTTTTGCCTTAGCCTCTTCCCAGGTAGGTCAGCTCTTCCACCTTTCTGGCTTAGATGGTACTGCATGGGTACTCTCCTTCCCCCTGGATCAGTTAGTTTGCTCAGCCTCTTATCAGGCAGGTAAGCTCTTCCACCTATCTGGCTTACATGGTGCTGCATGGGTGCTCTCCTTCTTGGACCAGTTAAGTTTCCTTAGCCTCCCTCAGGCTTCTCATGCAGGCAGTGCTCCATGGTAGTCCAGTTTTCATCAACCAGGCCACATCTCCACCTTTCGGATACAGACCCTCTTCCCTTCACCAGCGTCCGGAGAGAAGTACAGGGAACCCGTTCCTGAGTGAGAAAAGTTCAGAGTGAGCTTGCTCTGCTTTTATAGCCACACTGCTCCTCCACCCTGTGGATGCTGATTTTTTGGAAAGCCCTGATTAAATCAGTGGATGGAAGGGGGTTTCCACTCTGGTCTTCTTGCATTAGGCTCTCTTTCCACTGGCCAGTCCAACTTATATTCATTCAATTGTGGCTTCACTGACTGTATTCTTGTTTTATCCTGGCCTCCTTAAATATTATTTGTCAGATCCTTGAGGCTCAGGTTTGGTTTTGATTGAGGTACCCCTTACCTCAGGTTCCTCTATGGTTATTTGAACCTGGGTTTTTCCATAGGCTCTGTGGTGTTTCAAATATCCAGGATGTTCTCTGGCACTGTTGAAGGGAAGACTAGAGCCTTCCTTCCAAGATCCTGCAGTGTTCCTCTGTCGTCATCTCTCAATCACTCCATCCTGCAGAGCGGGGCACGCCACTGTTCTGACTCCTGGTGCTCCATCATAAGCATGCTGAGAGGTGGATTTGCCATTGTTCCTCCATGTATCGTGAGCTGCGCCACTGCTACTGCCATCCCACCCCAGCAGGCAATGCCGCTACTGCTGCCAGGTATCCCTGGGTAAGTCTCTTGTGGAGATCGTAGCAGTGCAAGTTCACCACAGGGTACCATTGGTCCAAAATCCTTCCCTAGTTTTAACCCCACTCTTGAGGGCCCGAGTTTCAAAGTCTATCCCTAAGCTAGTAAACAAATGAAAGGCTCTCAGACATCCATCCAGCATGATGTCGGCCAAACGTAGTCACATGGAGTCATGTGCCCCTGCACACTTCTTTCAGGAGGTCAAATGTCTTGACATGGCTGGGATGCAGTCCACATAGTGGTTGTCAATGGTCATTTTAGTATAGTTTAAGGTGTCAATCTGGATGAACGAGGTGACAGCCTCCTGTAAAGTGTATTTGGCATGTCTTCCTTCATCTTCCTAGTCCTATGGAGGGCCGTCCAGGGGCACGGCTGGGTCACCACCCATCTGGCCAGGATGCCTCCTGGTGGAGGCCCCACGGTCCAGGAATCTGATGGCGAGCCAGGTCTGGCCACCGGGCGAGCCGTCAGCTCCCAGGCCCACATTAAAGGTTGGGCCGCACTAGCCATTCACAGCCTAGTTGTAAAACATTGTTAGGCCATGGGGGACGCTGAAGGCAACTGCTCCCCCCCCAGAGAACTGCTGTCCAGTGACTATTTCTTCCTCTCCCGCACCCCCAAAACATGAGTCCCAAAGGTTCTCTACTCCAACATTCTCTAACCAGCCCCTGCCTGTATATGGGAATTTTGTTAATTGTTCTCTTTTTTTCCCCCTATTTCCTCTACGTCAAATCCAGTCTGGGTAAACACACTGCATTAAATAAACTATTTCTCGCTACACCCTGATGTTTATCTTTATTTCCCATTTCCCTCAGGTGAAAAGCATGTAGCCCTACCAAGACAGGCCGATTTGGGCCTTGGGCTACACCAAGGGTTCTGGATCATGCTTTGGTCCACTACTCCTCCAATCTTCCTCTACTTCTCTTCCCATATTTATCCTCTGGTCGCCCTTCAAACACCTAGCTCGCTCCCACACTGCCTACTTGAACATGGTGCACTCTGTCACGCTCAGCCTCTACCTCTCCACCGTACACTGCCTCCTACGCCTTCACCATGTCCCAGCTAACGGCAAGACAAAGGTGGCAGCACATCCTTTAACTCCTGCCCGGCACACCTGCTTATCCAAAGCTTCCTGCTTGGCTGGGATAGTATAATTGCTGAGAGTGGGATCACAGATTTTAGTGCCTCCTAAAAGCCTAGCAATTGGTCTTCCACATAGTACTTTAAAATTATATTCAGTCCTATTAACAGGACATCACAAGCAACAGATTCAGTTAGAAAAGTGAGAGCTCAGCAGTAAGTTTTCTGCAAGTGCGAGTGGGATCATACCGATATTAGGTACGCCTTGCAGGGAGACAAGAGGTGAGCAAAGGTGGTTCCTAAAGGCTACTTGTGAGAAACCTGGGGGGAATCCTCCCATGTAGACCCAGAGAATCCTCTATTCAGGTGGCCAGCAGAGGGCCAGCGCTTGGGGTGCATGAGGGAGGATCACTTGGGCAGAAAGTCTGAGTTTGCGCCCATGGGAAGACCCCAGGTGAGACGCGGTATCCCAACGGGACGATAGGCGAGGAGGAAGAAGTCCCTGAAGCCTTCATGGGATATGCAGGTCCCACTGACCCCGATCGGGAGGGAGGCAGAAATACCATACCAGAAGAGAAGCAGGTATTGAGGAGAAAACAGGGGAGCCACAAGTATGGCTTTGACCTCAACGCCTATTTATCTTCCCTCATTTCAGACCATAGGGTGTGCTGTCAAGACCTGTACTTTCATGGCCGGGTACCAGGAGTAGGGAGTAACCCAACAAAAGGGGAATCATCCCAGTTGTATAAAATTACAGCGCCAGGGGATTCCCGCTCTCCTCCTTCAATCCTCCTACGATTATTCAGCCTATAAATATCAGTTTCTGTGTTGTCCCATTTCACCCTCCCCATTTCAAACCTGTGCCGGGACGAAGACGAGGCAACTGAGAGTTAGAGAGATTACCTGTGTGAAAGGTACTGTGAAGAGGAAGACTAATGGAGAGGCCTACATTCCACCACTAATATGCCCCCTTAATAGAGTCAGGCAGGGTCAGGCACTTGACACCAACCATACACACCTGACTCCAATTAACCATCAGTTAAGGAATAAAATGTGGAGTTCTGCCAGAGTAAATGAGCGAGCTGGGGTTGCTGGATGGATCGTGTAAGTCAGGGAACAGGAGGCTGCAGAAGGAGGAGCCCAGAGGATCTAGAGGAGAACGGGACACCAGGACGCTGACCCAGTGTGTCAGAGGGATTGGGGAGACCCTGACCTCGACACACATCCCGAGGAAACTGCCCGCCAGCACAGTGCTACGCTGAGTTTCATGCGAGAGAGAGAGACAGAGAGAAAAACTCAGTAGTGTGCGGGTGGCTGGAGCGTGAACAGTAGCAGCGGAAGGTGCAAGCAGCACAATAATTGGAAAACAAGAGAAAGAAGGTGTGCAAGCAGCGTGAAAGCAGAAACAACGAGTGGTGAAGAACAGAAAGAAAAGAGGGTGCGAGCGACCCGAAAGAAAGAAGGAAAGAAAGGTGCGGACAGCACGAAGCAGAGAGGAAGTGTGCAAGCGGAAGGGCAAGCTAAAGGAAGTGTGCAAGAGGCAAGGCAAAGCAGAAAAGTACGCAAGAGGCACGAAAAGGCAGAAGGTGCCAGAAGGAAGATAAAGAGTGTAAGGAGAGGGGCCAGGTCTCAGAGTGGTTGTGCATGGGAGGAACACAAGCCCTGCATTCTCAAAAGTCTCTGATACTGCCCCAGTGTTGACCAAAGGAGGTGTACAGTGCCATTTGATAGAAGGTGGAAAAAAGGGGAAGCTTCACTGAGAGTGAAGTGGAAGAAAAAACCTCCAAAGTTAAGGGAAGGCTGTTGCAACCTTACCAGAAGGAACTGTGCTACAAGAGGTGCATCCTGACAAGGTGAACATTTGGTGCTTTTGTGTTTGTGAACTTTAAAGTGAACATTTTCATATAAGAGGGGCCTATTGCTTGGGGGAGGGAATCCTGAGAGGCCCAAAGGAAACTGAAATAAATTGTTGTAGGGAGAAAGGGCTGAGGGTTGGGGTTAGGGAACCCTGAGAGGAACTGTGAATCTTTATTCAAGACAAGGGGCTTAAGCCTGGGGGAAGAGAACCCTTCGGAGCCCAAAGGAATTATAAAGCAAGAAAGTGATTTTTTTTTACCAGAGAGGCCGAGCTTGGGGGAGGGGAAACCTGAGATGCCCATAGGAAACCGGAAGAGACATTGTTGAAAGGAGAGAAGCCTATACTTGGGGAAGGGAACCCTGGGAGGCCTAAAAGTAACTGTGACCCTTCGTTTTGGGACCCATAGGGGTCAGAGCTGGGGAGTGGGAATCCCAAGAGACCCAGAGACATTACAAACTGTATTGTCCTGCTGCAAGAGCCCTACTTGGAAGATCCCAAGGGCAGCCATTTTGCATCGAACTGGCAGAACTAAACCGGAAATTAAGACTACCGGAAATCAGTCTTGGTTTGCGCTCCTTTTTGAACCACCATTTTTCTTTAAGAAGACCTAACCTCATATTTGTATTAAGATTGAGGCCACGCATAGGTTTTGACACACAAAGACTTTGGTTTTGGACTTGCAGACATCGGCGGCCCTTAGAAGCATCAGTTGAGGGAACAACCCCATTAAAGTTGGGGATTACACCAACCCTACCACGTTTTATAACAAAGGCTTTCACACTGGTAAGTGTGTCTCTCTTGATACCATGACTGCCTCACCTACTGCAGAGCAAGAGGTCCCCAGACATAGGACAGTTTGAAAGAATTGTTGGTTTGCGGGCCTGTTGTGAATGCAATGTATGTGTTGTATGTGTGTGTGAGTGCAAACCTGAATGTGTGTCTGCTGTGGGAGGGTCAAAGGCATACTGACAGATTAGACACAATGTGCAGGCAGCTTACGTGTTTTCCCATGTCAGTCGTGTGGTAGGTCGTAGGGCAAACATCAAGGGTACACAGAGGTGGATGCCGTCTGCACCCTTTCCAGAGGGATGACACCATCCACATTTGGTGTTTTGAAGCCAGGAGTTGAGATGGGGGGTGCGGGCAGGGGAGACTTTCACATGCCCCACCAGACCATTCCCGCCACACTCCCGCCCCCACCAAGATCCAACTACTAGCACTACTCTCTCAGCTGACTACTTTGCCTCCTACCCCTTCTCCTAAATTATGACAAAATACACCAACACCACTACTTTTACCTCCAATATCCGCCCACTGCTACTGTCCCTGTCCCCACCCACCCCCTCCCTAATTCAACCATTACCGATTTTCCACTCTGAAAATCAATACTGGTTTCATAGTAATCAATTTCCCCCTCAAATCAAAATATTTGCACCCAACCCTGCCTCCCTCTTCAACCTCTAGCTCCCACAGGAACCATCCCTATATACAATAAATCAGGCATGGTCATCCCTATTAAGAAGTCCACTATTGACCCAAACACTCCCTCCTCCTATAGACCAGTCTCCCTCCTGCCCCACCCCTCCCAAGTTCTCAAAAGATTGATATTCAACCACATCAGCTACTGGAAGTTGCACTCCTTATGCAATCTCTCCAATCTAGATTGCACAGAAACACTCAACTAAAACTACACTTATCCAAGTCTCAAACCTAACCATTGCTCACCACATAACTCCTCCTTTTCAAACTGACTATCTCTCCAGAGCCTTTGATAGAGAAGATCGCCCCCTCCCCTCCTCCGAAACCTCTTCTCTTGGCTTCAAGGATAGCACACTGGCCTCTTTTTTCTGACAGTTCTTTCTCCATCTTGTGGAACTTTACCACCCCCACACACCCTTTCCCATGGGCGTTCCCCAAAGGATATCCTAGGCCCATTCCTCTAACTTTACACAAATTCCCTAAGCACATTAATTTCCTTCAGTGTTGTGCGCTCTCTGGTGCTCGCCATGGGCACCCTAGTCTTGTCTGCACTGTGCATGCACATAGGAATGCTGGCAGCCATGGTGCATGCTAAATCCAGTGTTCTTGAGTTGCTGGGGCAATGCTGCAAGGAGATTTGTTCTAGCTCCTAAAGATCAGGGAGGCGCATAGCATTGCACATCTATGCGATTTCATGCTCACTCCTGCTCCCAGTTCAGTTTCCGGTTCTATGGAGTACTGTCCTACCTTTCACTATCTACTGGTTTATTGTCTCTTTGCTGTGACCATTTACGCCCTTCTTCTGTAATTCTCCACTCAGCCAATCTTCCTGTTACTGCCTTATCGGTTTCCTGATACTGCCTTTCCCCCCCTTTCAATTTGGCTGTGGTTTGCTCTGCGAACGGCCTGTTCCATATACCTGGCTTCACCACCTCCACTTAATAGGACCCTCAAGTATGATCATCTCCGACAACTTGTGCTGGTGCTCTGCACTGTCCCTGCTCCACGTGAAACCTGGGGAGTCGTTCCGTGGTGCAGGGAGACAAACAGTTCCCCCTCCATGTTCACTCCTCTCTCATAGGTGTGCTGGGCTGGATTCGGGCACCACAAGTCTATCAGGGTCGCGGTAGCGGCCCTGTAGTTATGGTTAAGTTGCTAAACTCATAGGAAGAGCACTTTTTTGGCAGCTTATAACTTCGCTCCCCCTGGACGAATCCTCACCAAACTTTGCATAAAAAAGTATATGGCCCGCTCTGAATTTTTTCACCAACTTTGGTGAGGTTTAGTGCAAGGGAGGGATTATTGGGGGAGTGGGGTGGTTCCATAGACTGAATGGGGAAAAACTTTGCGCACGGCTACAGGCCGAACAGATTTGCACCAAATATGCGGCAGGAGCAGGGGCTTGGGTCAGAAAGCGTGCTTTTGTGTGTTTGGTGGGAATCCGACCAGTACTTGTGTTGCAAACAACTGAAATGTACTTCTAAAAAACTGAGTGATATCTGGGTCCGCTCCGCAGACCCATTTCCCGGTTCACTCCGAAGACAGAAGTGTCATTGGCTTGCGGTACGGTGTGCTGTCGGAGAACATTGGATGCGGCCGGTGGTTGGCTGGAGGGAAGCGTGCTCTGCGTCAACATTTTTTGGCGACCGCTGCCATGGTGTATCGGAGGACAGTGCGCCAGCGGAAGGTTCTGCGAAATTTACCATACGCCATGTGTTGGCGGCAACAAGGGAGGGAAAGGGTGAGGGAGTGAGAAGTGGTTAATGTGACACATGCAAATAGGTGGAAGAAAACGGAGGAGTGGCTGCAGTATTAGTGCGTATTGCGGTAATTCGCGGGTCCCTAGACAGGCGACTACTTTGTGTGGTGATTGGAGGCAGCTGTCGCAAAGGCCCGATAGCTTCTGCCATGACCTGTTTGAAGCGACCTCTTTCCATGGTGAGTGGTGGCATGTGAATTTCAGAAGGGGAGTGGATTGCACATGGCATAGGTTGGGTGGGAGCACGGGTACCTGTGCTATGCAGATGGATAGCGGTAGTTGGGTACATGGTGGAAGGCATGGGTGCATGAAGTTGCGGTGGGCCTGTTGAAGGATTAGACTATTGGGTGCATGGCTGAAGGCCGTAGGCCATACACTCATGAGCCTAGGGCTTCAGCTCACCCACTGTAGCAATGCATGTCTGACTCTGCTTCCGGTAGAGGGGGGTGCTTGCATAGCGTGGTTGTGCAGGTTGGTTGGAGTAGGGCCAATACAGTATGTGGATAGGTTGGCAGTGCCAATACTTTGTGAATGGAAGTGGGTACGGCCGTAGTATATGAATGAAAGTACATAGAGGTCCAGGAGACAGTGTTTTATTTCTACATTAAGTTAACTGTTGAAATGTTGTCCTGCATTGCTCCATGGTGGTGCGCAGGTTGGGTAGGAGTGCTGGTGGCAGTGCTGTGTATTTGGATTGTTATAGTTGGTGACATGGTGACATGTATGGTGGCATTACGTTGCGGTGGGTGTGTGCAAGGCCTAGACTATTGGGTGCACTCAAGAGCCTAAGGCTTGAGCACACCCACAGCAGTAATGCATTTTGGACTCTGCATCAGTCAGAGTGTGGTGACTTGTACAGAATAGGTGTGGAGCATATTTCAGACGTAATAGCGCAGCAGAAGCTAGCTGCCATGCGTGCATCTTTGGTTTCGCAGGTCAGGTGACTAGTAGAACACGTTAAAGTTTTCCATGTGTGGTTGGAGATGCTGCAGTGAAAAGTCACACAGCTTATATGTGCTTGGATAGTGTGCTGTGTGCAGATTGCTTGGAATATGGGCAATGTTGTAAACATGTGGCTAGGTTGGCAGTGACAATACTTTCTGAGTGGAAGTGGGTAAGACAATAGTATATGAATTATATGATATATTATGTATAATGCGCCTATACACAAGTGTTTCAAGGCGCAATGAGGCAAGGGAGGGGAACAAAGGGAGGACAGACAACGATCCTACTAGGCCAGGTGTCATTCAGATCGCGCAAGTGCGTGGGAAGGGGGCAGGGACAGTGCAGCACATGGCAAAGATAAGAACAATAAGTAAGTAGCAGCCAGCATGTGGCAAGTGCATGGATAAGTGCAGACAACAGGTGTCAAGGGTTGGGAGGGGGACTGTAGGGATACAGAAACAGTCCCCAAGTGCGGGGGTAGCCAGGTGGGCAGTGCAGATGGTGCCGAGATAAGAGGGTGTCAAGGAAGCAAGTGCAGTTCAAGTTCCAGTTAGGGGGTCAGCAGAGGTGAGGAGAGAAAGCAGAAGCAAAGAGAAAGGTTTTGAGGTGCTTCCGGTACTGGAGATGGTTCTCCTCCAGTTTAAGGGAGGCTGTTCCAGAGGGAGGCACCAGCCGAGGCAAGAGATCTACCGCCAACTCGTTGCTTGGAGAAGCGACTGACCCTGAGGGAGTTGGAGGTGGATGAGCAAAGAGCTTGAGAAGGAAGGTATTTAGGAAGAGAGATAAAGGTATTGAGGTCCCAGGCCTCAGATGGCCTTGTGGACGATGCAGAGGGTTTTGTACGTAATCCTCGCCGCCACTGGGAGCCGGTGCAGAGATTTCAGTCCTGGAGAGATACGATCACTGGGCTTGAGGCCAAGGACAAGTCTCGCAGTCCTGTTCTGGATAAGTTGCAGAGTGCGGAGAGTAGAAGCAGGCAAATTTAGAAAAAGGCTGTTGCAATAGTCCAGCCTAGAGAGAACCAGAGCCCTGGAGACTGAGCTTCTGGGGGAAGGAGAAGAAAGGAATAATACCTCTCAGGAGGTGCAGCTGTTAGTGTGACTTCTTAGAGACGGAGATGTGAAGGAGAGAGTAGAGTCGCAGATTATCTCAAGGTTTTTACCCTTGCAGGTGGGAGCAGGAAGAGGGTGCATGGGTGCCGGAGACGGTGTAATGTTTGTACATTATGGTAACTATTGCATGTAACGCTGTGCATATCCATTGTGGTATTGAGGTTGGTTAGGAGTGCTGGTGCCAGTGGTGTGTTTGTGCATAGTGGTAGTTGGTGACATGCTGACATGCATGGGTGCATTACAGTGCGGAGAATGTGTGCAAGGAGCACACCCACTGCAGCAATGCAGGTTTGACAGTGCATCAGGCACAGGGTGGTGATCTTTGGAGAATAGGTGTGGAGCACTTTGTAGACGTGCTACAGCAGCACAAATGAGTTTCAAAGCGTGTATTGCGAGTTCCACGGTTGTGGTGATAGTTGCAACATGCTACAGTATTTGGTGTACGGCAGGAGATGGTACAGTGAGAAGGTGCGTAGTGTGGCCACAGGGTGCAGTGTTTATGTAATGTGAGTATGGAAGAGGGTATGGTTGAAGTGCAGCTTATATGTGGTTGGTTACTCTGCTGTTTGCACATTTATTGAAGTAGGCCCAATGTTGTGAAGCTGTTGTGCATAAGTTGCCAGTGACAATACTTTGTGAATGGCAGTGGGTAGGAGTGGTGCAGGCGGAGTTATGTTTGTGGATTCTGCTAAGTGTGACACGTTTTCGTGAATGGGTGTTTTATGGTGTGGAGGAGTTGGGTAGAGGTGCCGCTATGTATGTTATGTTTGTGCATGTTAGGTGGCCACATGGTCGCTTGCTTGGATCCATAGTGTTGTGGTGGGTGTGGAAAAGGCTGTACTGTTGTGTGCATGGCCAAAGGTGTGCTGGGTGCGTCTTAGGATCTTTGTGGATGCTGCGATTGTGCATTCTTTAGCAGAAGCTTCTGGTGGAGGGGCTTTGCAATCAAACGGAATGTGTACTGAAAGTGTTTAACGGTAAGTATGGAGTGGTGTACAGAAATTACAGAGTGCAATGCAGAGGTTTTGTATGCGATTGCTGCATGCATGTTTGAAAATTTGACAGCAGCCAATAGGGGGAGTGCTGCAAAAATGCCAGTGCAAGGGAAGGAGTATTGTGTGTGCTGTACTGGGCAGTGGCCCTCGTAGATGGGGAAAGCACACGTGCCACTATTATGAGCAGGGTGGAAATGGAAATGTAATTGTGGGAAATAGGTAATTAGGTGTGTAGGGTGTGTTAACAAGAAAGGGCGGTACCATTTTGTCCCAATACTGTGGCGTGAGGGTGGTCGAGATGGAGACACACAGTGCTCATCGTCGGTGATATCTTTGTGAGTCATCTGAACAGGTGTGTGCAAAGAGGCGTTGCTGGTAATTTCAGGTTGGAAGGAGTGGATGCTTTCTGGGGCCGTCAGGGTGACTGCAGTTTCGGCAGGATGGATGTCCTTTGCAGATTTGTGGTGTCCGTCACGAACGTCAACTTTGTCGTGGTGCACTATGGAAGTCTACATTTGGGTTACATGTCGTGTGGATGTTTAATCCATCAACTGAAGAGGTTGCTGAACGCAGTGATGCAGATTTTTCCTATTGTCAAGGTCGTTTTCTCATGCATAACACCAAGAGGTGTATGGGCCCATGACGGTGTAATTTGTCCCCTGCCAGAGGTCGGAAGGTGTGCTATAAACAGAATTATGCATGAATTTATGCAGACTGCTGGCATGTTCTCCACCCACTATGAGATCATGAGGTCGCAAAAATGCAGTGGTTCTGTGGAAATGGCATTTATTTGAGCGCCATTGGCAATGCTGTTTTCTTTTACAGTGTGCAAGAAGCATTGACCAGAATGTGGTAAAAATGTGAGGAGAGGCAAACAGAAACACAAATAGAAAAAACAAAAAGTTGCTCGCACGTCAAAAGAAAAAAAAAAACTTTATACATCTACGATGGAAGACCGAATCCCCTACCCAGTTTGAGATTGTTTATCCCGCCACCACCCCTCCTATCCGTCGCCCGCCGACCCCCCTCACTATCACAAAAAGGTAGCGGATTCAGGATTACATGTGCCACATCCTGGGTGGCTATGTGGATGTATGCGGATAGAGAAATCGTGCATACTTTCATTGAACTTTGTAGTGGACATGCTTTGGAATGGCACGACACAAACTGTAAATCTGTACTTTTGAAGTGTTGTACAGGGTTGACAGTGTTGGATGGTGGCGGCTTCGATGCGATTGGTTGAATGAGTGTGTGCCTATTTACGCAAAACCCAATGAGGTAGAGCTGCAGAGAAGATAGTGCAAAGGGAAGAAGGACTGCTCCAGCTTTACAGGAGTGCGGCCCTCGCAGCACTTTTGGAGGCACACATGCCGCAATCTGCCCCTCACACCATGTTGCCCAATTGACATGGCATTGTGGGGATTAGCTAATCAGTAACTGTGGGTGTGGTTAGCAGGAAGGGTTGGTGAAACTGTTTTACATTATACTCTGCATACTGAAGGTGGCTGACCGCATGTGTTGACTGTAGGTGATCCCTTTGTGATAGACACTGACTGCAATTGTGGTTTGGAAGGTGTGGACGCATTGTGGAATGCTGTGTACGAGTGCATTTTTGCTGATATGCATGCACTTTCCAAAGACCAGGCCACTTTTGCAGCAGTAGAGGTTATCGTCATCCACTACGGCGCATGCATATGGGTTACCTGGCTTGCTTAGATTTGTTCTGTAGACCGAGGAAATTGCTGGATGTCGTGAAGACGCTTTTTCCCACCGCCAAGGTGCTTTTCTCATCCATAATACCACAAAGATATGGGCCACTGCTCATGGATGTTGTTCCGAGCCAAACTCAGGAAGGTGTCTCATCAACAGAAGTATGTATACGTTTTTGTCCACTCGTGGAATGTTCTTCTGCAACAATTACCTCATTAGTTGTGGAAATGCTGAGTTTTTCCAAGTAAATGCTATTTTGTTGTCACCCATTGGCAATACAGTTGTATTTGCCTGTTTACAGGATGCAGCAAAGAGTTTACTGTACTAATGTGAGCACAAGAAAAGACAAAAGCTAATAAAAACTGAAAAAAAGGTGTTTCTGTAGAAGCATCTAAAAGATAAATAAAAAAAACAAAAAGGCTCTTTTAAAAGCCACCCCTTAACACAAACTACTCCCCCTACCCTGGTTGCAAGTTATTCCCCCATGCCCGCACGCAGCGCGAAAGCCACACATGGGGATTTTGCGGGCGGCGGCCATGGAAATGGGACTGTGGAGATTGTCCAATCAGATGCTTAGGGTCTGCGGCAACAGGAAGGACGACTCCTGCTTAACTCGGGGCCCGGCCCTCGCCGTACTTGGGGACCCAAACGTGCCACATTCAGCACTTCTCACCATGCTGGCCAATGGAAATGGGACTATGGCCTTTGGCCAATCAGGTGCTCAGGGTGTACATCAGAGGAAAGCATGCCAATAGGACGGAGGGCTCCTCCTGCTTTACTGGGTCCGGCCCTCGCAGTAATGGGGGAAAGGCACGTGCCACATTCTGCGCTTCTCACCATGCTAGCCAATGGAAATGGGACTATGGCCTTTGGCCAATCAGGTGCTGAGGGTGTACGTCACAGGAAAGAGCACCAATAGGGAGAAGGACGACTCCTGCTTCACTGGGGCGCGGCCCTCATGGTAATTGGGGAAAGTCACGTACCACATTCTGCGCTTCTCACCATGGTGGACAATGGCAATGGGACTGTGGGGAATGTCCAATCAGATGCTCAGGGTGTGCGTCACAGGAAAGGGCAGCAATCATTATTTCCATTAGTTTTTTATAGTGCGGCTGGCAAATATGGCAAGAAGCACAGTTTGTCATGGGTGATGCCTTTGTGGAAGATCTGTTCATTTATGCCCTCCAAAAAGGCTTTTGTAGCAATTTCGGTTTGGAGGGAGTGGACGCTTTGTGGTGCAGTGTGGAAGTGTGCTGTTTCGGCAGAGTACTTGTAGAATGTTGATGCATGGCCTCTTCGGCAACTGTACATGTTGTGGTTGTGCACTTTGGAGCCTTCTTTTAGGGTTCCATGCCTTGCTCCCGTGTGTACCGTCAACTGAAGAATATGATAGCTGTGCAGCGCATTTTTCCCACGGCCAAGGTGCTTTTGGAAGTATTCGAATGATTCCTGTCGCCGGCCAGATGTCGGAAGGGTCTCATCAACAGAAGAATGTGCGATTTCTTGAGTGCTGCAGAGATGTTCTCCTATGAGAATGAGAACATTGGTTCTCGATATATACACCTTTTCAAGGCAAATGGCATGTCTTTGTCGACCAGTGGCAATGAAATTTTGTTTCACAATCTATAGGCTGCACTGTGGATTGCCCTATTGTAAAAATGTGAGCTGATGTTGAAACCACACATTTACTTACAAAAACCGCAAAAATAAAAATAAAAGTGTTTCTATGGAAGTACCTGTAAAAAAAAACAAAAAAACAATCAAAGGCTCTTTAAAGAGCCGCCAAACTAGCAACGTCCCCTACCCTTGCTGAAAGTTATTCCCCCACTCCCGCGCGCACACAGCACCAAAAGTCAGCAAATATCATAATAGTTGCAGGGTGGCACGTGTTAGATATGCCCCTTTTGCAGATGACAGCCATATAAATGGGCCTGTAGAGGCTACAGGATTGATCAGTAGTAAGGTTTCTGGCTGTGGTGTACGCACAGACTGTGGAACACGGTATATTAGTCGACAGACATGCAGAGGGTGCGGTTATGGCTGTGTTTCACGAGCCACTGCGTGCAGGTTTTAGGGGAGTTTGGAATACATTGACTGAAAGTGAATGGAAAACACTGTGAAGTGGCTGCTCATTTTGGAATCTATCATGTGGATGTGTAGTGCTATGCAGTACCTACAATGAAGGGACGGATTTTGGTTTGTCTGTGTGACACTTTGGTGACAAGCAATCATGCCAATATTGTTGTGGAGGGAAAATTGCACAGCATGTTACACGAGTTTCAGTGCCGTTTGCGATGAAGGCGGCACTTGCCCAGGTCATGCGTTGGGTTCCGATCTCTTGCATAACTTGCCATCGCGTTATGCAGACACGGATGTGGCTGCGTCATTTTCTATTTGGTCCGCAAATGGAGAAAGCGTGGTACATTGCAAAGAAGTGTACTTGTGCTTTTGTACGACATGTGCCAGTGGCGTACTTCACACATGGGAATATGACGCTTCACAGCACGAACAGTTTTCCCCAGCTAGAACGTTCATCTTCCTATGCCTGCCATCCCAATTTCTGCACAACCCATCCAAATTGTCTTGGTGCCCTTCCTGAAAGTAGTGAACATTTATTGTTGTAAATGTTGCGCACTGACAGTCTTCAAACCTCTATGCAACACGTACAGAAACCTCTTTCTATAGCAACCCCCTTTCTAACCGATTGAACTAGTGTTTTGCACAGTGCCACGCCTCCCGCCCTTTAATGCGTTCATTGGCCTTTACATTGTTCATCTCAAAAAGTGCTTTCTTTATTTCCCTTTTTTCCTTTCCCAGTTCATTTCCATTTATTATGGCATTGTGACACACGCCACAGAAGGAACAGCACGGTACAGAAGGCGCAGCACCTGCATGGATACCATAGGGGACATGCCGAGAGACTGAATTATTGCGTGGCCCTCACCTACATAGACGCCAGTCATTGTCATGCTCCCGGAAGGACCCTTCCCACACACTTCCAAGTACCTTCCCTCTGTGGAGTCGCACATTGCAGTACATGCACAATACAATGCCCTTTGGCGTGTAAGGGTCTGTAGTGCACCATATGGTCTGCAAGGATGTTTTAGAGCGCTGCTGCCCAATAGGAGTGCCCCTGTTGCCCGCAGCAGATGTGGCAAATGCTGTACATGAAATTACCCTACGTAATTGTTGGAAGGGCGGTACACTGCCCACTGGTCCCTTGTGCTTTCATTTCAGTTGTTGAATGCAGTACAAACACTTCATGCTACGCAATTAGTCTTAGGGGTAGCATTCACAGAGATGCATACATTGTGGAATACAAGAATGTTTACAACGACACAAAACACAGCTTCATTACGTGGAGCAGCGAGCCATTTATTCTGTGCGACCCATGCAGCTACATTACTTTTCTAACCATCACTAAGATTGTTGCGCTCTGCATATTCTGCTGTTTGCTTACTTGCCTTTACATGCACTAGTATGTGCGTGACAAAGCGCACCAGCTTTGCCATTTTGCAGACTCACTGCCAACTGTCCCACCTGCAGTAACTTTTTTTTTTTTTTTTAACAGGTTTTTTCAGAAACTTTTACGTTATATGACATTTCAAGATTTGCATGTTAATAGTGACATTTCTTTGTGATTCCAGTGTTCAATCATTGGGCCTCATTCTGAGTACGGCGCTAACCAATGGCGCTATTAACGCCTTGGTTGACGCCGTACCCGGACTGGCAGCGCCTTGGTGGATGGCGGAATTACCGCCCCATTCCAAGGTTGGCGGGGCGGTAATTCCCCAATCCCCATTTACCCTTCCCCATTCTTGCCCCATAGGGCATAATGGGAGTGGGAAAGGCGTTAATTAAGCCACCGTAAATTACGGTGGCGTAATTAACATCAAGGTCCCTTAGCGCCATGGATTTTAACACCTGCTAAAAGCAGGTGTTAAAACCTCCATGGCGCAAATGGAACTCGGAGTATGCCGGTAAGGGATTACCGCCACCGCTCTCGTTACCGGTGGCCGCTATCCCTTACCGCCATACTCGGAATGAGGCCCATTATTTTTTAGACATGGGAGTTCCATAATTGGATGATGATGGTAATCAGTTTCCGGTCAGTGCCCAGTGTTAAGAGACACATTTAATTTTCTCCGCAGGCAGATCTCTGTGGGTTCATCATGTTGGCGAACTGCTTCCTTTGTGCTGTCAGCAAGGAGCATTGTAGAATAATATGGCAGATTGTTTCAGGTTGATTGTCAATTTTGCAAAATCTTCAGAAGTTTTCTTCAGGTTTTATCTGTTTGGTTCCTGCAAAATATTCTTTGGTGGGCAGAATATTCGGGCGTAGTCTGAGGTACAGGTCACGGATTGATCTGGAGGGGAATTTTTCCAGGTATGGTGGAAGTTTGTTGAGGGCTCTTGTTTCCATATCCGAGACGAAGTTAATTATCTATGCTGTCTTATCGTCGCTTATCTTTATCCAATCGTTTTCTTTAATTTTATGTTTGGCTTTCATAGGTCCATTTGTTAGCATCTCAACAGAAATGTTTTCATTCAGGATACGATGGCAGGGTTTTTCCCATAATTCGAAGGTTGTTGGAGTTTGGGTTGCTTTTCCTCAGGTTGCTTTTCCTCCAGCCGTTTCCAGTTTTGGATGGAACTTAGTGATTGCAGTCCAAGTTTGTGCCGTATTCTCGGCATAGCGTACAATTTGAGCACAATTAGTATTTTCCGCCAGAAGAGGCCTTCTGCCATTGGCCAGATTTTGGGAGAGATGTTAATTAGTGTTTCACTCCCATATAGAAGTATAGTGCTGATTTTGTTTGTAGAACGCCATCACAGGCTTCATGGTGAATTGGCTGAATTTCCAGGGGATAGTCAGGCCTTGTCTGGCTAAGGTCAAGGTCTTGCATTTTAGGTGGTTGAACCAGGACTGTTCCACGCTGGATTGCGAGATCAAGACACAGATATTTGGGTCCTTGACGGTCTCTAGTGTGTGTCCTGCTAGAAGGAATTGCAAGAGATTGTGTTGTTTTTTGGAGCAGAAGCAGAGTGACATAGCTTGAGTTTCATCCGGATTGATTTCCAAATTGTTGCATTTTATGAAGGGTTCAGTTTGTTTAGCCTTTTCTCGTGGCCAACCTTGGTTTTGTCGAGGATTACAAGATAGTCTGCGTACAGAAAGTATGGGACAGGAGTTTTGTTTAGGTTTGGAGGATTGGATGATGTCATCTTTTGGTTTCCAGCAATATCTAGCAAGTAGAAGTTGAAAAGGGTTGCAGCCAATGGGCATCCTTGCTGGACTTGTAGGTGTGGATGACGGAGGATAGGACTCATCTTTCATAAATCTAACTCTGAGAGTGGTATCACTGTTAAGTGCTTGAATAGGTTTGAGCAGTTCTTTTGGGCATTTGTGTTTTGAAAGTTTTTCCCACAGTTAGTTAGTTTCCGTTTATACTGTTGAATGCCATCCTCAGGTCGACAAAGATGGCATGGATGTTGGTTCTAGTTCTGATCGACTCTTGTTTCAGGATGTTGAGTATTAGTAGGTTGATGTTGGTGCCTCAATTTTTCACAAATCCTGTTTGTCGGGGGGTCTTGTTTATTGTTTTTCTTGGTCCATTCATTAAATCTTTTGACTAAAATGGATCCAAAAATCTTCCCAAGCGGGTCGAGCATCGCCAGGGGGCGGTAGTTCGGGGGCTGGTTTCTCGCGCCTTTCTTAAATACAGGGACGACAATCGCCAGTTTCCAGGATTTAGGTATGTAGTGGTTTACAGCAATAAGATTGAAAATTATTACATTCAGTTTAGCCCAGGCTTCTGGTTGGCTTTTAATGATGGAATTGCTAAGGCAGTCAGGGCCTGGGGCTCTGGAAGTGTTGAGTTGTCTGATGTGAGGGAGAATATCTTCATAGTCCCAATTGCTGTACCATCGGTTCTTGGTAGTACTGGCAACGATCTTATTGCTCGCTTGTTGTAGACTCTCGTTGTATATGGATTGGAAGTGGACAATCCAGGCTTCTTTGGGGACCTCCGCAATTAGACGTTTGGTGATTTGCGTGGTTGAGGAGTGACCAAAAGGTCTTTGGTGTTTCTTTTATTCAGAGCAGCCAGCATGTGTTCAGCGTAATTTTGTGCCATGATCGCTCAGTTGTTCTCGATCCAGTTTCTGAATTTCAATTTTATTCTTTTGATTTTAGGCATTCGATTTGTAGTCAGTTTTTTTGGCTGCTCTCAGAGATTTCCGCATTTGTTTCTTTGCCAATACAATCGCTTTGAGGTAGGCGTGTTTGTGGACTGTCTTAGATGTACTTTGGACATTCTTCTGAAAAGAAAGGTTTAGGAGCCATTCATAGTCTATGTGTTCTTTGGCATCTCTGTTAGATGATGTGAATAAGTCTTCCAGACCTTTTATGTTTGCTTCTGGTATGCGTAGTCGATTTAAGCCGGTGTTGGTGGTTAAATGCAGAAGTTTAATCTTGTCTAGAAGTTGGTGAGGGGTGTTCCATGTCATTTGTAATTTGGCATGGTCGCTATTCTTGTCAGTCCGATTTTCAGATCTGTGATTTGTGGGTACAGATTGGGAGAGGTGTAGATGTAGTCCAGGTGACCATGGGATTTCGCATTGCGCCAGGTCGGCTTTGCAGGGATGTCTCCTCTTGTGTTCAGGAGTCTGAAGTTTCATCTCCGAAGTGCTGCTGACCAGGTTTTGGCTTTCCTGCTTAAGTCGCTATCTGGTATTTTTATTCCATCTTTCGTGAATAAATGGAGATTTAGATCCCCACAGAGGATTACTTTTAGTGCATCCCGTCTTGGAATTCCTCATCGGACAGGAGAGACGGGCTCCAGTAGATGTTAAGAATGGCCAGGAAAGGGGATTCCTTTGCGTTAGAATTCAGGGGATCTCTCTGGTTTTGTTGGAGAACAGTTATTTGGAACCATGGATTAGGTGACCGCTTTTCAATTAGTCTGTAGTTTGCTTCGGCTTTCTATAGCGTCATGATGCCTGATTGAGGGCGGCCTTTAATTGTAGTTATGGCTCGGGTCATATGGTTCAGGTATCCGTCGCAGAGTGGACTTGTGGAGAGCCTAGTCTCTTGGAAGCAGACTATTTCGAATTTTGTAAGTTCATTGCTGTCGTTTCCAAATAAGTTTGTATAGCCTCTTGTGTTCCAGGAGCAGAGGGTGGAAGTGCACTGCGATTCGCTCGGTTGGCATTATAGATGGTGATTTTCTGTCATCTGTAATTTTCTCAAGTGACATGTGTCGGTGAGATAAGTGAAAGGTCTCGCTGGATTTTGCTCGATTGCTGAGCATGTCGCAGATTTTTTGATTCCCATGCCACGAGTGGCAGGCCTCTGCGAAGGGCGCAATGCTCAAGTTGCTCCAAACTTCTGCTTCTATTTCCTGGTTTGTTTGATCAATCTTTTTCCTTATTCCTAGTGGATGAGTTGTGGTATTCTGACATGGGATGGCAAGAAATCGAAATGTTTAGTTGTTTTTCTTGCTCCATAATTTTGAGAACAGTGTGGTAGGAATAGAGTTCTAAGTGCACGGCATCCGTTTTGTCTTCGTCGGGAAATTTGACCACTTTGATGTCGCTTGATCAAATATTACATAGCGAAGGGATTGCATGGAATAGTCTCAACAGGTTTGTTCTGTTCAAGATTAGTTTTTCATTTGTCACATCTGGTCTATGGATCTCAATTCTGCGTTTTGTTTCCTTTTCGCTTGGATTAATGAAGATCAGAGGTTTTATAGTATGGCCGGAGTTTTCTTCTATATGTGGGCTGGTGTCAGGAATGCACCCACGCTTCTGTTCTTGTGACATCTCAATTTCTTCCTGGTACAGGCTTTCAGATTGTATTCGCTTGGATTCCTGGTCCATGCAGTGTCTTTCGTGATCCTGGTCTGATGAGTTGCGACCAGTCTCGTTCGGTATTGTAAATGTATTCACAGGTGAGTATTTCATTTCTGCTGCTTCTTGTGTTTCCCCTCGACAATGTATAATGATGAAGAGTCAGAACAGTCGGTTATTTCCACAGAAGGATTATGGTGTATTAATGCAGTTGGTTCTGGGGGGGGGGGGGAATCGTCATATGTCGATAGATTGACAAGAGAACTCTAGATCTTTTTATCAATCATTTGATTTTCTGTTGTCTTGAGATCTTGAGAGTTTGGACTTTTGTTTTTCTGGATTTTGGGTCTGGTCTCTTAATGTCACCATTTTGTGTGCTATAGGAACGCTTGTGAGCCTTTTTTTGATGGTTTATTAGTGGTCTTTGTTTTTCCTTGCGTATTTTCACTTTTCTTGGCATTTTTGGTTGCAGGTTTTTTGTTTTGACCGAAGATCGAGTAGGTGTCTGCAGAGACTTTGACTGATCTCTTGTTTCAGTTTCCACTTCGATCTTCTGGGGATGGTGTGATGCAGTTGGCATTGGCGTTGAGGTGCTTTGTGCCATTGTCAGAACCTGACAAGGGCTGAGGGGGCGAGAGAGATGTTGGTGGGATTGAGAGGTTGGCAATCATTGCGTTAGATTCACCATTTCCCTTTGTGGTTTCTTCGTTAGGGGAATTTTTTCCGTGGGTTCGGATCTTGGTTGTGCATTCTTTCTTGTTGTTTACCAAGTAGTAGGTTTGTTAACATATTAGTGATTTGTGTCTCCTCCGTTCGATCTGGTCTTGCCACCTCGTATAAACTATTTTGCCCTTTGTTGCTATTTTCCCCCCTCCCAGGTCCCGTCCAGCTGACGGTCGCCCTGACTGCAGCTGGCCTTCTTGGAACCACACAGCAGTGCTGTTTCCCTACGGGAGTTCCACGGCATCGCCGTACATATTGGATCTGCCTCAACAGATTCCCAGGTACCCATCACGAATTACTACATGCCTGGTACAGGCGGGGAGCACTCGGTCTGTGGGGAGCATGCTGGATTAGAATGAGCTCACTTCTTTTCCACCACTTCCCTGTCCATAGGCAGACACAGGAGGAAGTGCTATGTGATTTTACTATTAGTTTATTTAGTTATTTTCTTGACTGTGGAGTTTCTCCCTGCTTTCCATCTACTTTAAGCACAATTTTCACTACTACACTTCATTTTTAACTCTTACTTATCTATCAGGATACCAATAGTAGGGAACTCACACCCCACTTGGTTACAGTCTTCTCTCTCTTCCATACACTGAACTCTTCTTTTACTTCATTTTCCTTGCAGAACTCACCAGCCCTGAAGAAGGTGGAACATTAAAACTGGTCCTCAACCTTTAAGGGACCAGTCTCCGCCGAAACGCAAGAACATGAGGGGAGTGCTGGGATCTCTTCTCCTACCCACACATCCTTTCGCATTCATTGGAATAGATTCCCCCACTGCGTTAATTGACTATAGCATTTATTGCTTATACATTGAGCTACTTAGGGGAGCCCCAGGAATCAAATGACCCCCGTTTCAGCTCCTTATCCCTGGCATAGCGACACTTCTCCCTTTTTTCATGATTTAGGGTTGGGACTGAAGACAAATACTATGGTGGGACTCACTTTTATTAGGATTATACTTTTCTTTTTTTTTCTATTTGATTGCTGGAGCATGGAGTTGGTACTTGAGAGGTGCTCTGGGGAAGCTCTGTTGGCAGTGTATTAGTCATCATTTGTTCTCTCCTCAGTTATCGTGTAGTTTAATCTACTGTGGGTGAGGAGAGGAGAGCGCTTCAAGCTGGCTCTGCATTGGACTCATCGTTCTGGATAAATGTGTCTTCTGCAGTGGCATCATGATTGTGGTCATTGTTCGCATTTGGATGGCAGCCGGTATGGGAAGCATGCAATTGGACATCCTCGTCCTTCCAGTGGGGCGGACAAAAATCGGCAGTTGTGCAGTGGTCGAGTGTAAGAATAGAAGTAGTGGAACTATGTTCCCTGCTAGCCTGCCCCACTCCTCACAAACCCCGTTGCCCTGCCCCCTCCAACACAAAATACAAACCCCCAAACACATGCAACTGCTCTTTATGGGACGTTCAGTGTAATGCACTGAAAGTGCAAGTTTCAACTTCTTCCTACACTGTTATTTTAAAATGAAACCGTTCCGGAACGGTTTCTTTTTAAAATAAAAGTATAGGAGCTGTAAAACTTAATTTAAAATAGTAGAGGTGCACCGCTCCCAATCGCTCCCACTCGCATTCATACGTCCACAACTGCAGTGGTCGAAGTATCGGCCACAATCACTTCAATTGGCTTTGCCTATTGTCACGCACGCCATTTAAAGAATTAGAGTCGCTTCTGAGAGGCACTGGATGAGATAGAAGCTTTGTGCGTTGTCGGGTTCGTGGGATGGAGGGGGTATCCTTGGAAAAGCAATCTATCGCAGAGCAAGTTGTTTTTTAGAATAGGCGTAGTGGTTCTCGGGACAGAGGGAAGCTCATGGGTTATGGAAGAGGTTTCCACGAGGTTGTGCAAATCGTATATAACCAAGAAGGGCCATGGATCAGTCCACGGGCAGGATCAAAGGGAACACTCCCCGCAGTCTTCCGCTCTTGAACACAGCTCAGTGTTTGGTCTGATGTTTGGGATAATTCTTGAAGCTGTAAAAGGGGTCCTGAGGCACTATCAGGATCAAAGGGGAGAAGCCACTGCAGGCTCCTACTCGCATGCAAATGTCCCCGGATCTCCCAAAGTACCAGTTTGTCAGCGGCTCGGTTTTCAGTCAGGTCGCGACACTGGCGAGAAGGAGGTTAAGGATTGTGGTGTCGGTTACGGACAGGATCAAAGGGGGTGGGGGTTACACCAGCAGTCTCCCTCTCGTGCAAAGTCTTAGAGGAATTAGGATAAGTTTTCGGGCAGGTTCTTCACTCATTCAGTTGGGTCAGTCAGAGATTTCAGCTTACCCGTGGGTTGAGTCGTGTGGCTGGTATGATGGGCGACCAGGGTCTGAACATATGAGCGGGTTTTCAGCTCCCGGATCGCAGGTCACAGTCACGGCTTCGCTTCTTCAGGTCTTCGTTGATAAGACTTGTGCACGTTCACGGGTTGGATGGATGTTGCCCACGAAGCCCGCAGAGCCCAAAGACCAAAGACTCTGCTGCCCTGACTCCGTGGCTTTTGGAGAAAAAAAAAAAGCAACAAAGGAGAGGAAAGAGCGGACTGCTTCTCGCTGCTCCACTGCAAAGACTGCTGCCCTGAACTGTGGTTCCATGTGTTCTTCAACTGTATGCCCCGCAAGCGACCTCTTGACACTGTCACACCGGTCAGTGCAAACACGATTTGTGTCCATTTCACGGGTCATGGAAAGGCAAGCAGCACATCAATTAAATTCATGCGACATTTAACACGCCCATGTTAAACAAGGAACAACAACCTGCAGTGTATCAGTGGGCGACAGAGTAAGGCGTACTTTAGCCACACATTTGTAGATTTGCAGAGCCACCCACGGAGTCGGCAGAGTATTTGAAATGCGGTAGCCTCCTGTATGAATCCGTAGGGCTGGCGACAGGGGTGGCGTTACCAGCACACAGTAGATGACCTATGCATGGGTATAGGTATGGAACGAATACACGTGCGTTTCCACAACTATTTAAAAGTGCATTAGAAGATGCGGACATGCGGCCACTAATGGAGTCTTAGGGATACTTGCAGTGTGATTGCACATATGCCGACCAGGTGCAGTCTCCCTAGGAAACGTCCACATTGCTCATCTGTAGTCATCTCGGCCAGTACGGTGCAACACAGATTCACCATACAATGTTAACAGAAAAAGAGAACCTACTCAAAACACTCACCATCATTTACCATGCACATCTGTAATTGCTAAAATACACCAACACAAGGAAGGGGTAGTGCAAATGGCTACATACACCAGACAATTTGGCCATTCCACACGTTTATCATGAGGGCAGCCAAGGAATCAGTAACAAACCGTTAACGGGTTGTTATGGTTCCGTTGCAGTATCAAACAGCTATCATCTTCACAGAAAACACTGTTAAAGCAGCGTTCTGGTTACAATGCCCTACTAAAAACCTATTAAATTCATTAACAAAAACATTGTTATAGTGACGTTATGGTTAAGTTGCACTAGAAAAAACCTATGAAATTCAATGGAAAAACGTTGTTACAGGGACGTTATGGTTATAGGTAAAACCGAGAAAAAAACTAAAATTCGCCAGTTATGGTAAGCTAAGCAACCATAACTCGCGCCACCAGTGTGCACTGCAAGGACTAACACCCATGACATAAAAGATGCCATCACAAATCTCGCGTGTAACTGCAGCTATTATTTATATTTGCCAGCTAAAGCATAACTAAGAGTTTTCTCCTGGTAACCACATGAGGATGTCAGAAGTGAGTGGTGTGGGTTTTGACATGTTAGCCAACATGATCACACCAATGTATGGAGACTATGGATATTTGCACCAATCAGCTTGTTGACCTGCCCCAAAATGTAGTTAACGTCTTGTTGTATAAAAAGTGCGTTAGCAGTGGGCAGAGCTTTTTCAACCAGTTCAACTACTGTTTTTGAAATACTTCTCCCAGCTGTGGGTTTTTTTAACAAATGTCTGTTTTCTGCAGAGGGCCCACTTTTTCCATGGTGTATTTTATCAGGTTGTATCTGCAAAGTAGTCCGCCTTCACACCAGTGCTCGGCACAGCACGATCCTCGGCTTCCACCAACACCTCTGCCGACGACACTTTGTCAATGGCACCGCGATCCGCTCTTCCCCTTCCTCACCCATGACATCTCAGAAGTCATCTTTGGTACTGAGCCTAAACTCGAGCAGTTCACCATTGCTACTGCAACGGCTGCTATAGCCGACCATTGCTAATGGTTGGCTACAGAGGTCACCTGGCCTAAGCACCACCCACGTTCTTAGCCCAGCCTCTTCCCTTCTGCTCTTAACTCTTAGATCAAGGGTGTCTCTCGCCCAGGCGTCCGAAGAAAAGGGCAATTCCTGTTCGGACCAGGGCCCAAACCTCTTCTCAGACAGCAGGTGAGCATGCACCAACATGTGTTTTTTCCCCCTCTGTCCCCTCAGGCCATCCACACCATCAGGCAACCCCAACTTCTCTGGTGCTGGGGTGAGGACAGGTGTTCTGTGGCACAGTAAGTTGTGCATTTATAAACGCTTTATTCTCATGCCGCAGTGCGTGTGCCCACTCCCCCGTCCTGTTGTTCCGGTTATTTCCTTGTTTGTTGGCCCTCCCTCTCTCCTTCCCCTGCACTCCCATTGGTTGGTGGGCTCCATTTTGCTTTTGGTCCTGTATTGCATCTGCATTCTTTACTTCCAGGTTCCCAGTTGTGATTTGTATTTTGCCTTGGTTCTGTTCTACATCTGCATTCTCTACTTCTAGGTTCCCGGTTGTGCTCTTTATTTCTGATGGTTCTGTACTGCATCAGATTTGTAGGTACGTTCTTGTTCTTTGTTGTGCCCCTTTCCCTTTCCTGTCCCCCTGTGCCTCCTCCCCTCACCCCTGCGCAACCTTCACTCCCCTGCCTGGGCTACCCTCTATCTACTCCCATCTTTCCTCCCTGCACATCCTATGGTGCTCTCTGTTTCACCCATCTTTTCAACTACTTTTCTATCGACTATCGTACCCCTCTCACTAAGTTTGGCAGGAAGAAGCTCAAAAGGGACATTCTTGTCTACAACACAGGTCTCCCCAATGCCGATACCTATACCAGTGCTTCCTCCAGACAGACCGTTACCGTTGGACCACCCCCCCATATGGTATCTGTTCTCTCTCCTTTTTCTTCTTCTCTGATTAATGGTGGCACCTGGTGGGAGGCCCTTCTGGCCCCCGTTCCACTCCTCGAAGACTATCATTAATGTCTACTTAAATGGCACAGTCTTGGTCCTGGGCCCTCAAGCCAATCTCCTCCCCTTTGATAGATGCTTCTCACGCCTTATCAAACTTCCTTATCTCTGGCTATCCCTTCTTACCCCTCGCTGGCTCCTCTGCCGACTTTCCTCTGCCACCTCTTCGGCAACCCCTGCTGCTTCTCTGACCACCCTGTTTCCCCTCTCCTCTGGCGCTCTCTTCTCCCTCAGACTACCCTCTTATCTTCCTTCCGCCTCTGCCCATCCTCTGGTACCTCCAACACTTCTGTAGGGTGTACGCATCCCAGAAGGCCTACAAATGTGGCAAACTGCTCCACATCGCTATTCTCAACTCTCGTTCAGCTGTCACTCCTCGGACCTCTGCCGCCTCCTGGAAGAGCTTGATTTGGATGTACTTGGTCTCACGAGACTTGGTTCATGGCCAGCTGTCACGAGTTTCACCACTCTCCTACCAGATGGCTACAAGATCCTCTCTGAACCCAGAACTAACCGTCCCGGTCGGGGAGTAGCCTTTATTTTCCCAGAGCAGATAGCTACTTCTATCATTCCAATGCAGCACTACTCCTTTGAATGCCTGGTCTCTCTCTCACTGTGGCCACGATCTACAGGCCGCCTGGCCAAGTCGCCCTCTTCCTGCGAGTGGGCTGACCTCTCCTCCTCGCTTCTTGCCCCTACATCTCAACTTCTCCTCTTCAGAGACTTGAACATCCACCTGGATGCTACCAGCCCTTCTTCAGGACTCTTTTTGCAACCTTTGCAATTTTTTTTCCTCTCTCTATTCTTCCCTCTGGCCCCACTCACTCTGCAGGGCACACCCTAGATCTTCTGATCTCCCAAGACCTCCCCCTCTCTAACCCTCTCACCACTCCACTCTCTTGGAGCGATCACTTTTTCCCCTTCTCTCAAGCCAACTCCAGTACTGCCACCTACCTTCTCGGTCATCCGACCCATGGAGCATGTGTCAGTTGAGGCTTTCTCCTCCTCCTCCACCTTTGGCTGACTCGCACCCTGACACAGCCTTCTCCAACCTTCATCTCTCTATCTCTAACACTCTGGATGTCCTTGCCCCAGTCATGATGATCCACTTGAACCCCCAAATCCAAGTTGGTACGATTCTGACCTCGCCGTCCTTAAGACGCAAGTGTAGGGCGGCGCAGAGGAAATGGAGGGCATCGGGCGCATCCCCTGACAAACTGGCCTGCCGCCTGCTCAAAAGGCAGTACAGTCTCTGTCTTCTCTAAGAAGAGCGCCTACATCCAAGCCTACATCTCTGCAACATCGAACAACTCGGCCGAACTTTCAAAATCTGAAAGGAGCTGGCCAATCCTGCTGCAGTCTCTACCTCTCCTGTTCCCTCCCAGGCCTTCTGCACGGCCTTGGCCTCTCATTTCACTACTAAAACTCAGGACAACCTGTCCTCCCTCTCTTCCTCTACCTCCTCCTCAACCACTCCTAGCCCGTCTGAGGCAGTCTCTCCTCCTCCTTTGCCATGTTCATCCCTGACAATGTTTCAAGACCAAAAGCAAAGATATACCAGGGCACACCTAATGGTAATGTAATTTTACTAATTAAGTGATTACAGTGAGGTGCACGGGAGTAGATGACAACCTTGACACTAGGTTGTAATTTAACAGAACAAAAGGAAACTGTGTCCACGGTCTGTGGAACACTTGTATCCCACGCACACTCTTGATTTAGTATTAATACAAATAATTATTATTAAGATGTTAGTACAAGTTAAATATTAGATTGATGAAGGTGGAAAGTACACCTGTATAATATTGGTCCCAACAATTTCATAAACACAAATGCTTCAATGTTTTTCTTCAAAAGGTTGTTTACTCAAAAAAGCATTTTCATATATATATCTTAAATATCATGTTACAATATTCCACTCATATTGTACAGTATTTTTGTACATAATATGTAGTGCACAAGAATCAGTGGTGAAAAAAATAATAAGTTCATAAGCTCAACACGTTTAGGGATATCGCATCCCTTCTTCAGGAGCAAAGTTTCACATAAGTCCAATTAATCCTTTTTCATAGTTCGTACATTCTGTGAGGAGGGAGGAGATAATGAACAGAATGTTCATTAGCTGTTGTCCATTAAGGGTAATATTTTCAAAAATCCCTTCAAAAATAACATTGTTTATGGTAATATCATACCTCTCATGGGTGCCAGCTGGAGGTTACTATGAGAGTCCCTAGTGCAAGGGCTTCTGGGGGCTCCTCTAGGAGAAAGTTGAAGCATCACCCAATAGGGCTGTATCCTAAAGAAACTGTACGCACATGTAAAAAAAAAAAAAACCCTGCCCAGGTCTATCCAACGGATCACAAATCTTAAGGTCCTATCTTTTCACTAGTTAATATTGTAATTAGGAGTCCTACCTGATGCCGGGTAGGAATGTAGAAAATCATTCAGATGGAACAAGAAATGGCACTTTATCGCAGCATATATGTGCGAAATGCATATAATAAGGTCACAGGTGTGCTATAAACTCCATAATCTGTTCACGACAGAGGTAAGGACCCTATGAGTCAGTTGTATTAAAAATATTGTATTCAAAATATTCCTCCACTACAAGGACTTGTGAAGAAACAGCCGTCCTACATGCAGTCGGCAGAAAGAATGGGATCACGTTTGTGGATAGAAATGCCCCTTCAGGATCAAGTTCGTCTCATTTGTATGGTATTCTTACTGTAATTATGCGTGTCTCCATCATAGTCCACTTACCGAGAAAGATCTCAAGGGGAGACGTTTCTAGACCATTCCGATCTATCAAAGTCTCGTCAAAGCAGGTTCTCCCCCTGCTCATCAAGGACCACATCGGAACCCACACTCGGCTCTTTCAGGCTCCCCCAGCCACCTCTGCTTCTTCTCTCATACCAGACTGTCAGGCCGCAATTCAGGAATGGTGTGCCGCCAATGATCTCTGCCTTAATGCCAGTAAGACGGAGATCCTCCTCATTGGGGGTCTCGGTCTCGGTCTCGGTCTCTCTCTCTCTCTCCCTCTCCCCCTCTCCCCCTCTCCCCCTCTCCCCCTCTCCCCCTCTCCTCCCCTTCCCCCCCACTCTGGGCACTCATCCTGCTCCTTCCTGTGAGGGTAAGAACCTTGGTGTCAAATTCAAGACCCTTTGTACCGATACCCTTTGTATCGTCCACAAGGCTTTCTGGGGCTTGGGACTGCTCTACCTCCAACTTTCTCTTCCAAAACATCTTCCTTCTTGAGCTCTCCGCTCATCCACCTCCAACTCTGAGGGGGCTTCTCCAAGCAAAACGTTGGGGCCAGATTTATCACCTCTGCTGGGGCCTCCCTCCGGAACAGCCTCCTTGCCCACCCTCAAACTTGAGCAGAACCACCTCTGGTTCCGGAAGTAACTGAAAACCTTCCTTTTCTCTCTTCCTCTCCCCTGCTGATGCACCTGGCTGCCTCGCGCACTGGTCACATTCTAAACTCCGGCCCAGGCTCCTGCATATCCACTTGCACTGCCTCCAGGCTCCACAGCACTTAAGGGTCTGTATATGCAACCCTACTGTCCCTTCTCTCTGTACTTATGAGCCACCCGCTGGCTGCACTTGGGGAGTTAACTGCTCTTCCCCCTACCCCTCCCCCCTGGCACTTCTTCCCTTCCCTTCCCTCTTCCCTGCACAAGGACTAGTAAGATTGTTATTTTTTCCTCCCTTGGTTTCCCCCGCCTGGTCTTGTCACGCCTCGAAACACTTGTGTACAGGCGGGTTATAAATGCCACATCATCATTTCAACATCCAGAAATTGACTCCCAATCTAGTTCACTGTCCAGCCTAAACGCGTATTAGTACTCTGTTCAAAAGACTGGACTACTGCTCACACTTACTGTTTGGCCTCCCCTCTATTCTTGAGATCCAAGTAAGGCCCTTAACTTGGCCCATTGTATATTCTACAGCTTACTCTGAACCTACCCTTCACTCACCACTACCATATATGCTGGGCCGTTTCCTATGCAAACAAATAGCTCTTTAAATTCCTTCAAATATTTAAAGCCATTCACAGAGCTCCCAAGTTTCCTGTGGTAATGGGTGAGAAGGCCACCCAGTCCTGTTTCCCTTTGTACTGTGTGGCTTCTATTTTATTTCTCTTTCCCATTTGAAATTTAGGAAAACTACAAGCCTTTAAAGCAAATGGATGGCTCACGCATAGCCATAGAAGACTTCAGAGCAAAGCATTCACGGTCTTGCTCAACCCCTTAGCTTGCTGACTGCATCTCACTCTCTTGTATGTTGCGCTCATGTCTCCTCCAACTCTGCCCCCCCAGGCTCTTTCCCACTTCTCTTTTTTACTACTTGCTCCTCTACAGTGGAATGCACGCCACGTTGACATTAAAGCCATCCCTTCAATCAAACAATTAAAATCCATATACAAGCACCACCTTCTGGCCCGCAAAGGGGCCCTTTCTCAAGTCTCTCCATCCGATACTTGCCCGCCCCTCTTTTTGACCCATTCTGATGTGAAATTGTGAATGTGTAATTACCAGCTGCCACGGCTAAAGACCTGTAGTCAGGCCTCCAGATAAGGTTTGTACCAGGCATTTTTTTCTTTTTACACATGAAAATCTTGTAAATACAACAGCTTTATTATTTTCTGGTGTACATTTATGCACGTGTTTAGAGCAGAGGGCAGTGTAATGGTCAAGTTACTTGACAGAAACCAGAACGCTTCTTTTGATTTTTATCTGCATGGATGTAATTGCAAGCCATGGAGAAAAGCCTCAAACTGACTGTATTGCTCTGAAGCCCTTCATAAAAATAAAATGTACACTGTGATAAGGGAGTGTTTTCTTTCCATTCAGCTTATGATTTGTTGTGTGTAGATGATGCTCGTGGAGCAGCATTGTGCAGATTTATTTTCCTAGAATTTTAGGATTATATAATAAGATGGAAAACAAAGTAATTGAGAATTAATCTTCTTTAACAAATTATGCTTTTTTCCAGTGAATGCAAACCAGTATTGCACAAATGTATTTTTCAGACTTCCTATGCTGTGTGCATAATCACGTGGAGGCAGATCATTTTCAAACTTCCAATTTAATATACACTCATCATTTAAACACTGTTTTCATAAGAGTATGCACGGTCTAGTTTACATCCATTCAACCTTGCAGTCAATGGGGTACATTACTATAAATGGTCAGTGGCAGCAGAGTCTTTGCTCAAGGGTGTGTGATTGTTAGTCACAGGTGTTAGAGTCTCTCAAATCTTCAAGACTACAATTAAAAACATCCAAAACCTAAGTGCAAGCGCTGTTCAAAAACAAATAAAAGTTACATTTGTAATTGAAATAGAAACGCAACCAAACCTGACTGTGATAATCCAGATAGGTATTAACATTGTTCGTCCAACATCGAGGGACTGTGATTATTAAGCCTCAGTCGATAAATCAGTTTACCAACCTCTGTAGGATGTTAGTCAATAAGATAGCTCAGCCGGTTGAGCACTTGTTGCTGAGATCTGTGCATGATCTGTAGGTTGAAGGTTTGAATCCCGGCAAGGCTAACTCAGCCTTTCATCCTATGAGTTTGATAAAGGAGTACCAACTTCGGTTTGGTGATAATTGTGATAAATATGCTCCAAGTACAGCGCTTTGTCAAAAGCACTATATAAATAGCCATTTGACAATGCGATTAGGTATAGAATTTAGCATAGAGTCCTTGCCTCTCTGCACTGTTGTATCATAACATTGGCATACTATTAGGTAGTAGCTCCAGGAAATGAGGACTTTCATTAAACATCAAAAGACAATTCTATCGAATCTCAAAACACACAATGCAATTCAGGTTTCCTTTACTATGCAATTGGCTAGGTTTTTGTTGTCAACATTTAAATATATACAGGAGAGATCAAATGGCCAGACCTTGGAGAAAAAATGAAAGGTGTTCTCGGATGTTCCCAACCTTCTAAACCAAAGTCAGTTACTAAATATGTAGACACCAGATATTGGCGATTTTTAAAACCCACTTTGCCCTGATGTCACAATGACATTCAGATTGTGATGTCCTGGAATAGTCGCGGCTTCGCACACATTCTGTGATGGTTGATTGGTAGCACATCTAAACACTTATTCGATTACTGCATTACAGGAGATATGTCTCTGTGAATCGGTGGAATTTGATGGGCGTGTAACTATCCACAAAATGGTGCTTGAAGGTCTCAAAGGACGACCAAAAGGTGGACTGATAATTTCGGTTGCCTCTTCTTGGTCCATGCAGGAAATTCACAGTCCAGTATCGACTGTGTTAGCAGCGGATCTGAGTCACTGCTCGAGACACCTGGTACTGATAAATGTGTAAACCCCTCCCCAACAATAGAGCTACTAATGTAAATGTAGCAGCTGTCAGAACCATATTGAATTTACTTATCGCTACCTCCAATACTAGTAGGAGACTTCAGTGCCTCAATTGATCTCACCAGTTTAACAGACTGAGAATTTCTCATCAAAGCCGAGCACATCGTATAATGCTGTCAGCCGCCGGGGGGAAAACCGGGTGTCACTCTTGGATGAGTATGCCATGACGCGATTGAATGCCTAATGTCCAGTCGATCCTCCTATGGCATATACTTGAGTAAGCGGCAAATCTGCCTCTACCCTCGATTACAGGTTTGTAAATGCATTGGGGTTGCAACTGGTTAAAGATTATTGCAATAATTCCTCGTGCCGAAAGTGACCATTTTCCCCCCTGTCTTCTGCTGACACACTTTGTCAGCTGTAAATCGCGAAACATAAAAGCTACAAACGGGGACATCACAACAAACTTGCAGGGTAACAGAATTCGATGGAATGACTAAGATAGAAAAAGCAACACGTTGCTCACATCTTTTAATGGATGTTATGACATATTGTCTAATGAACAATGTGAACCCATAATTCCAGCTTTTGCTAAAATGGTTTTTCAGATTAAAAATCCTTAATAGAACATTGTACATACAAAAGCATCGCTGAACGAACTAACAGAAAAATAGACAAACTGATGACATACGACACCGTAATTGCAAGGGCAAAACGGGACCTAAGAAAATCAATAAACCATGTTCTCTTCCACTACATTAGGCCTATCTCATCCAGCGAAGTTAGCTGCCACATCAAAATTGTTAGACAGAGATAGCGCAAATGATCTAATTATCAAACTAGATGCAATTTAGAAAAACTGAAAGATTGCCCAGTTAGCACTTCAAAAATATAATATTCGATTCTGGTCAGTCCTGCGTGGCCACTCATCTCGCAGACTTTTAATTATCGGAGTTACTAAACCTGACTGGTCAATACACATTACAAAGACGCTCGGTCTCAATCAACCTGAAGACGACCCGGTATCTCTCCTAGACTTAGATTGGAATTGCCAGTCACCCATTAATGACATCGATAATATCAGGCACCTCAACAAATCACGGCCAGCAGGCCCGGAGGGCTTCTGTAATGCACTGGTTAAGACCAAACCGGACACGTGGGTGAATTGCTTACATTTATTATTCTCCCACATCCGCAGAACAGACACGACACCTCCAACATGGAGCGAAAGCCATATCTTGCATGACCATAAAAAGGGCCCATGGAACCTGGCGTCCCTATCAAATGCTTGTCATGTTGGACGTGCCATCAAATATATTTGCCATGGTGCTTTTGATGGAATTAAATGATTGGATTAGTGCAAACAAGATATTGTCCCCCCCTCAATCAGATGGGCATTATATAAAAAAAAATCCAACACCGCCCGTAATTTGTTGAGATTGGTCACCTCAATTGAATATGCCTGGGAGAGGAGGAACAAAATGGTCTATGCAGCCTTTATAGATTTCTCGGCTGCTTTCGATTCAGTGCTTAGAGGTAGACTTTGGAGGAAAAACAAATGCATCATAGAACATTCCTCTGGGGCTAGTGAAAATGCTAAGATATACTGACAGCTCTGTCAGGATTAGGTTAGATGCAGAAGGAAACCTACCCGCCCCAATACCGACGCAACGAGGAGTCAAACATGAGTGTATAGTTGTGGCTACCCTTTTCAATCTCTACCTCCCCGATTTGGGTCTCCAGTCCGCTAATATGTCCAGTAAAGGTGGAAGGTGGATCGGCATTTCACCAGTTGGTTGGCATATGCCGACGACCTAGTCTTTATAGACCACACACCCAGAGGACGACAAAGCCTGATGGATGCGCTAGGTAGATATGCAGAAGCAGATGGGTTAGTCATTAATAAATCGACAAAGGTAAAACAATCAAATTTGCTGCGATAGCTAGGAAGACTCGAAACCTTGTCTGCTCTCTGAACCGGTTGAAATGAGAGAATGTCACTTGTTATAAGTACCTAGGCATACACATACAAAATAATTTGAAATGGGACACGCACCGGCAGGAGACAAACTGAAATGCAATAAAGCCGTTAGCACGCTTAGGCATTTTGTTGGGAAACAATGTGAAATGTCTATTGAAACAAATTTTTTGCTGTTGTTTCAAACGAAAGTTTGATCGATAATGTTTTATGGAATTGAAATCTGGTGTGGCAAATACGGGACCTTAATCAGATGATATGAAGCAGTCACATTGCATAGGCTCCTATGCTTGCCACCGTCATTACCTGTTGAGTATTTGTACAATGATTTTCAAATCGCCGCAATTATTCTTGATGCAACTGTGAAGTCTATTTTATTCTGCAACAAACTGCTAAAATCGGAGTAACACTATCATAGGTACATTTGTAGATGCTTTTTGTGAAATTGACAACTACAAAATATGGTCACTTTGGGGAACATGCTAAACACATGTATAAATGGGCAAGAAGGATGCTGTGGCATGCTTCCCAATGGGGTAGTTTATGTGATAAAGACTCGCCTTAAAACAAAAATACTGCAGTGTAGCAAAGAACATTATCTCGTTAATCTATTGTCTGGCAACCATAGCTCAGACTTTTGAGAGTATATCTCCCACCGTGATATTAAACCTTCATACATTGCAGCATTCTCCAATAGGGCGATTGCAAGGCAATATTGAAGAATGCAATTGTTTTTTTATATAACATTTTATTGATTTTTTTAAACATGTAAACATGAAAATATACGATGCCGAGGCCAAACAAATACACATTAAAAAACAAAGACTAAGCACGGGTCCATTACTCCGATTGTGGATGGTATCACACAGGACACGTGTTGGTATCACTTCGGTTGGTATCACTTCGATTAGTCATTGTGCGTCGGCCCATTTCTGCCAAATTGTGCTTGCCTTTCCGGGGCATCCCCTGGCAGTATAGATCGGTTGTTCCCTTAGCATGCACCTGTCCACAACTGTAACCCAGTCCGCAAAATGCGGGGTGGTATTAGAGGCCCATAGTTTGGCTACATTACACTTGATGAGGCCTGTGCTTGTCGACAGAAATAGTTTTTCGTACCTTGTCGCCTCTCCTTCCTCCTCGATGCCCAGCAGTAGTAATTTGGTGTCTCTGGAGATGGTGCGGTTTAGGACCGCAGAGTTTGTCGCAACAGTGTTGCCACTATCTCTGGATTCGCAGGCATTCCCAAAGTATGTGATAGAAGGTACCCTCTGAACACCGTAGACAGTTGGGGTTGGTCACTCGGTTCAGATACCGCCAACTCTCAGATTGGACCTGCCCAATCAGAACTTCCGTTCCAAGGTCGTTTTGGTTGAAAACGTAAGCCGACAAATATATCCTTGTGCATATTCCTCATGCTCCTGTCATCTGTACTTATTGTACCGCCTATTGCCTATACTCACTGCTGCCTATCTGTATATTCTTGTTATTACTTTACTATGTATATGTATATAATTCTTTGTTGTTGTAACTAAGCCTCGTAATGTCATGTAAATGTTGCGCACTGTTACCTAGGGTATGCTCGTGCATTACAAATAATAAAACAGAGTGATATTCGTGGGTAGTATACCCTGTGTAGGACTTTTAATTGAATCAGGCGGAATCTGGCTGAGATCGCAGATTCACGTGGGTACATTAGTACTGAAATCCATTCCTGGTAGTATTGGGCCAATATCCGTTTCCCACCCAAGTTTCAGGTTGCATAATTCGGGTGTGGCAAAGAAGGATATGGCGTGGTACATGGTGGAGGTAACTATGGCAGTTACCTGGTCTACCACTATGTTTCTCTCTATTGGGGTGCAGTCTGGCATGTTGGATAGTAGGTGGAGGTGTGTGCGTAATGCATGTGACAGTTGGAGGTAGTGATAGTGTTCCGTATTGGGAAGATTGAATCGATTGGCGCATTTCACCATCTGCGAGTACGTCCCTAATCTTGTTTATACCCTTGGAAATCCACCCAGGCCATGCTGGTAGCCTGTCTAGCTCAGGTAATTTACCGTTCCCCATAGAGTTTGTATTGGCGTCATCTTCCCAGTCCAGCCTATGTGTTTGTGGGAATCGTGCCATATCGATGTGATGTGTGTTGTCATCACATGACTACTCAATTCAAGATATTAACATGTCATTTCAGATTCTTGGAATTTGGTGGATTGTCCCTGAGCCACATTTTGTGGTCCTTGATCCTTTGGAGCATATGACATTGGGAGCTAGGTCAGTCTGGTCCCTAGACTTCTGTATTGGGCCTTTGGTGTTTTTGATTCCTCACATGGTGGTGGTGTAATTCCATCTGAGACACAGTGGTCTGAATTGGTTTAAGGCTTCACATACCTTTGTTTCAGACACTTTGGAACAACAGGGACACTTTGGGAGTTGCCACTATATGGTGTTTGTGTATTTTAAACTTTAACTGATGATATAAACAATTGCATGTTGGTAGCTTAAGCCATCCAGTATAGGTAGTAGATTCCTTTATATAATTGGTTTGTCTTGGTTTTTTTACAGTGGTAATATCAATTATTTCTCCTGATGAAGACGTTATTTCAATCACTTCATAAAACGTCGAAACCGGTAGAGAAGAACATCTGGGGATGGAATTTATCATTTATTGTTGAACATACCCACTGCATGCAATAGAGCACATTCTCTGGTTAATGATTGTGCTGCTACACATTACATGTTGATAAAATGAAATATTAAAGACTCTGTGGGGCTAATTTATGAAATGCTACCACTTATGAATTGTACTAAATGTTTTAGTTCAAAAGTTTTTACTGTGAGTGAATGAGGCCGATTGATTTGTGTTGCAAATGATGGTGTGACTGTTGATGAATGATGGTGATGTTAGGATTTTATTATCTGGTGTTTTATGCTCTCCTGCAATGGTAATGTAATTTCATATGTGTGCATTAATTAATGTTTAATTCTTTTTTGTAAATGATGCATCTTAATAAATACATTTTTGATAACTTTAAAACTAAGAAACCACCTCTGGATAAATTTGTTCATTATACTGTGTTCCATTTTTGATAGACATTCTAGCGGGGACATATCTTGCATTGCTGCGATCTGTGCTCGGATGTGGGGTAGTTCTTCCCCCCCCCCCCCATGTAACATCATTGATTACTGCCATTTGCCCAGCCCAATAATAAGTTTGTAGGTGTGGCAGGCCGATACCACCCTCCCATGAGGAGCGTTGGAGTGTTTGTAGCGCTTTCCGTGCCCTTCCCCCTCCCCATAGTAGTGTTCTAATGGTGTTATCAATTTTGCGGAATTCCAGGATCGGTATGTGGAGTGGGGCATTTTGAAGGGCATATAGGAAGCACAGGAGAGCCAGCATTTTGAAGAGTGCAGCTCATCCTAGCAATGTCAGTGGGAGTAGTGCCCAGTGTCGGACGTCTTTGCTAAATCGTTCCGTAATCGGAAGTAGGTTCTTCGTTATGCATTGTGAAAGATCTGCTGTGATTTAGATTACTAGGTAGCGGAATTGTTCCAATTGAATGGGTCCCCTAAATACAGCAGGCGGTCGTCTGCATATAGGGAGACTTTATCCTCCGTGCCTCCCTGCCAGAGAAAGCCTTTCCACAAGCCGCAGAAGTATTGCTAGGGGTTCGATGATTAATGCGAAAATAGTGAGGACAGGGGGGCATTCTTGCCTCGTCCCCTTGTGTAATTGGAAGACGCGTGATGTGATGGCCAACCGTTCACTCGGACCTCTGCTTCGGGAGAGTCATACAGGAGTCGGATCCGCCCTATGAAGTTTTCCCCGAATCCCATTGGCCGCATGATTTCCCACAGGGCTTCCCAGAAGACGGAGTCGATGGCCTTTCTCGAAATCGATGGCCAGGAGTGCTAAGGGGTCTTGGAGGGTGGGGGCTCTTTCCAATGCCAGGTGGAGTCTGCGGAGGTTCATACGCGTGGATCTTTACGGCATGAAGCCACATTGGGTCAGGATGCATCAGTGAGGTAATGACTCCCTGTAAGCGATTTGCAAGGACTTTAGCTAGGATTTTTGTTTTGCCATTGATTAGAGAAAGAGGCCTGTACGAACTACAATCGCTCAGGGGTTTTCCTGGTTTGGGAATAACAATTATGGAGGCTTTTCGGAGGTGAGGTGACAGGGTCCTGTGATGTAGGAATATTTGGAGTAGGTGTGTGGCCAATGTGTTCCCCCCTAGCTTTTTCCATACGTCAACTGGGAAGCCGACAGGTCCCGGTGTTTTCCCTGCGTGTAGCTGTGAGATAGCTATAGTGATCTCGTCTTCTGTAATGACTCTATCAAGAAGTGTTTTCTGTGTCATGTCCAGTTATGGCAATGCGATCCGTCAAGCACTGTTGTGTTGCAGGGCTCTTCTGGGAATGCATAGAGCTCGGCATAGAAATCTGCAAAGCCCTCTGCAATGTCTCGATCAGTTTCAAAATCATAGCATCGGTCGTCCTGATCTCCCTGACCTGTCGGTGGCCCTCGTCTCTGCGCTCCAGCCAGGCGAGCAGTTTGCCAGCTTTGTCACCAGATTCATACAACCTGGTGCACATTTCTGAGTGCGCCTCTCTGGCATTGTCAATGGTTATATTGTGCAAGTGTTCTTTGGCCACCAGGAGGGCGCAGTGTGCGTCCGGTGACCCAGTGGCGACATAGGTTGCCTCTTTTTGTAGCACTTCTTGCTCTGCAGCTATCACCGATTGGTAGTGGGCTTTCCTATGTGCCGAAGTCCAGGAGATAATCTCTCAGCGCAGGACTGCCTTATAGGCCTCCCATAACTTTGCCGGGTCATCCACCGTTCCGGTGTTTATTTCGAAGTACTCTGTGGTGCTCTTTTGGATATGTTCAATGAGGTCAGGGAAACCAAGGTAGTATTTGTTGAGCCGCCATGAGGGGGGCGGGTGGTCTATTTGTTGTGGGAGTGATCTGAGATGCCCCGCGGAATAAGCGTTGCATTGACAGCTATGTGTAGGTCTGTGGTTGGTTGGAAGAAGTAGTCCAGTCTCGAAAGTGAGGCATGAACTCCAGAGTGATAGGAGTATTCTCGTTCGTTCGGATGGATGTATGTCCCGCCATACACCCTTCATACCAATCGCTGTGGTGAAGGTGGCCAGTTTGGTGTCAGTGTTTAGATTTCTGCCTTGTAGGTGTGTGTGGTCCATGGTGACGTCCATGACTTATTTGAAGTCTCCCCCCATTACCCATATGTTGACCGTGTTGGTGGTAATTATGGGTGTGATGTTGCCCATCAGGTCAGCCAGTAGTAGGGGGTTGGGGGGGGGGGTGAGTAGACTGCCAGGATCGCGAGGTTCAGGTTCCATAGTGTACCCTGTTTAAGGACATATCTGCCATTCGTGTCCTGCGTTACATTGGAGAGTTTGAAGGGAAGTCTCTTATGAATTAGGGAAGTCTCTTATGAATTATCAGAACTCCCCTCGACCCCATAGAGAAGCTGGCATGCAGTGCTATGCAGTAGTTTGTGCGTCGGAAAAGGGTACACGACGTGCCTGGCAGGTGCGTCAGGTGTACGTCTGTTCAGGAGCTGCATTACCAGACGTCGCTTGATCCCGCTGCCCAGGCCGTTGACATTCCAAGTCAGGAGTTTCAGGTTTCTATTGTTATTCCTGGGTGTGGCATTTAGTGGTGTGATAGTGTGGGTAGCCATGTTGGTAGGCGGTTTGTGCTGTGAGGTTGATTGTGTGGGCAACATGCGTTTAACGTGTGTGTGTTTGAGCAATGGATCCATAAACAAATAAAAGAGCTTAAACATTAACTTTCCCCTTTTCCCCCTCCCTATACTCCACCCCAACCGGAAGTATCTGTCGCCCAAGCATAGTGATAGACAGAACTGTCGACTATCTGACCGGTGAATAAGAGAGGGAAGGAACACCAACTAAGTGGTTTTAAACCCCATAAAATACAACCTTCTCCAGTTATCCCAGGTTGGAATTCTGGGTGCTGGAAGGAGGGGGGGGTTCCCTTAGGCTGCCCAATGCGGGATCTATACATGGGCCTGTGTCTGTGCATTACGTTTAGTCAAAACATCAGTTTCTTATAGCTTCGCCTTTAGTGGGGTTGGATTGCCTCACCATGATCTGGTCAGCGGTCGTCCATCGGCGGCAGAGGTGGTGGGTCAGGGTCCCACGCCGCTGGTCGCAGGGCTGGTAGGTCTCGATCGTGTGGTGGTGGGGGGGGGGGGGGGGGGTCTCCTGTTATTAGATCTCACCATGCTCCAGTCACCTTGAATGTGTTTCCCCGCCCACTTCCATGCGTCTTTGGGGTCTGTGAAGTGCACTGTTGTGCCTTGGTGATATATTTTAAGTTGTGCTGGGAAGAGAAGACCGGACTTCACATTTAGGGTCTGGAGGTGTTGGAGTTGGTCAAAGGATTGTCTGGCTTTCTGGAACGCTCTGGTGTAGTTCGGGAAAAAGGTGTTCCGGGATCCATTGTGTGTGACCATCCCCTTAGTGTGGGCCATTTGGAGCAGAGCATCACGGTCTCTGTAATTCAGCCATTTTGCAATTACCGTGCTTGGTGGCGCACCTGGTTTAGGTGGGCCCGGTAGGCATGCGGTGGGCTTGTTCAATGGAAAATAATTTGGAGAATGATTTGGGCTCAAATAAGTCTGCCAACCATTGTTCTAGAAACAGTTCCACACACAGCCCCTCCGTCTTTTCCGGCAGGCCCAGGATGCGAACGTTGTTATGTTGCGATCTTCCTTCTCCGTCGTCGACTCTTTCTTCGTGTTTTAAGGCGTGTCATGACACGGGTCATGCGCTGCTCCATGTTGTGTAGCCCATCCTCTGTTCCCGAGATGTGTTGCTCGGCCTCTCCCATGCAAGAGGTTCGTTTTTGCAAGTCATGTCGAAGAAGAGAGACGTTCATGCTGATGCCGTCCATTTTTTGCTCCATGGATGCCTGTGTGTCGGCATCTTTAAGGATAGAGCATTCCCCATATCTGTCATATCGTGTGATTGGTCTTGGTCTGGGGGAGAGGTTGATGGTGTTGTTGTGGTGGTGCACTGATCAAACCTGCATTGGGTAGTTGCTTTTCTGGTTTTGTCTTTGCCAGTTATGGGTTCAATCAGTAGTTGCCAGTTCAGTGGAGTGTGTGTGTGTGTGTGTGGGGGGGGGGGGGGTAGTGCCTTTGTGTGGGGGTAGATCCCCCTCGGTGGGTGTCTCGGTGTGGCGAGGTTTGGTTAGCGCATGGGCTGCGGCTTGTTGAGATCTACCATGTGCCAGTTGTAAGGAGGACACAGGGTTTATGTGTTTGGGTACTTCTGACCCATTCAGGTTGTAGTTTTGCAGTCCGTTTCGCTTCCGTTGGGTTTGCCGAATGTCGCTTTGATCTTTGGACATGTCTGTGTGAGAGAGCAGTCGGATGGTGAATGATTGTGTGGTTCGCCGTGGGTTGGTTTGTTTTGGTGGTCGTCTGCAGATTCTTGCCTTCCGTTTCCCTCTCGGACAGGGAGAGCGCGCCCAGCGCAGTGATCGATGCTTACAGGCACTCTATTTATGGTGGGGGTCCCTTCAGTGCCTGATGTGTAGAGAAGAAGGGTCGGGTTTAACCTGTCTTTGTCCCTTAGTAAAATCTGGTTTGCGGTCTGCATACTCCAGGGCAAGGAACCAGGATTGTTCAGTTAGTAGCCGGGTTTGATGCACAGTTCACTGTGAGAAAGTGTCCAAATTCAGAGGTTGGATGTGGTGGTAGAGTACTGGGCACAGCTGTGTCAAAGAAGGGAAGGAGCTATCCCGCTTGAGCCGATATGGTAGTTCACAGGTGGCGTGGGTGGCCTGTGCGTGGGGTGGGGGCAGGATGTTGTAGTGCCAGGTGCCGTCAGGGAGTCACCCAGGAATTGTATTGAGTTTACCCTTCCATTAACCGTACAGCTCTTCTACGTGCACTCTGTTGGCAACCCTCCCTGTGCTTTCACGGGCTAGGGTCTGTATGTCAGCGCTGGCGTCAGGTCACAGTAGGTGTGGCAGGAGTGTGGTGTTGTTACTTCCCACTTCACACATGGTAATATTTGATTCAGGATGCATTCAGAATATATGGGCCTTGGTGTGAATGCCGGGGCAGGAGCGCCACTGATGCAAGAGGTTGTGCGCTGGGGTTTGAAGATTTCCCAGGAGGGGTTATGTTGATCCGTGGTATTAGGCACGTTGGAGGAGATGTAACTAGAGCACGCCGCTTTCTATTTATGTGGATGTCTCGGGGCCACCCAGGCCCTCAGTTTGTGTTCTTGTGTGCACCACGGGGTAGAGGCAGGGCCGTGGACCACTGTGCACGTTCCGCAGTGGTGGTGGTCAAAGCCACCTTTGGGGGTGGTAGGTGTTAGATGTTAGTGCTGGGATCTCAGTGCCGAGTTGGTATGGCAGGATTTCTATACACTCACCAACCGTGTTGCTGGATGTTTGTGTCCATGTAGCAGTGTTGTTGATGCCACAGCAATCCGTGCCCCTCTCCCCGGGGCACCGTAGAGGGCAAAGTATGGTGGCACCACCTCGTTGTTGAACAGCGTAGGAGTTGTCTGGGCTCTGGTTCTATGGCGCCGAGAGGCTTAGTAGTTGAGAGGCACGGTGTCAGGGCTGCTGCCTCCAGGCACGGCCCAGTGAATTGATGGTGATTGGCGAGAATGTCGTCACCTGCCTCGCGCCGCCGCGGGTAGACAGCTCCACATTTCAGTGGCAGAGGCGTGGAGCAGATCTTCGGTGTGGGTTCTGCTTTCCTGCTGGGTCTCCGTCACAGGGTGTGCTGCGTAGGTCAGTCAGCACAATGCAGCCCGCTCCTGGGCCTTGGCGGTTTAATGCTCTGACTTGGGTGGATTGGTTTGGAACCCGTTGTCCGTCGCGTTGGAGCGGCGCGGGTGTCCCCCCCACTCTTCAACCGTGCGGGCCGAGGGAGAGCGCACATCCGTGACCGGTAGGGGATCCGCTGCTTCGGTTTGGAAGCATTCACAGCCGTATTTTAGTAATGCTGTTTCTCCAGTCTTGGCCCGCAGCGCTCTCTCCCAGTCAGCGCCCCGCAGTCGCCTCCTCGATTCCGGACTAACTCTCACAGTGCGCAGACATTTTGAGCATGACTCTTCGCGTCTGTGCGATGCTCGGTCCGGGGCCTTCAGTTCCGCGGGGAATTGTCAGTGAAGGCTGATCATTCACTCAGCGATGCTCTGCAAGGTCATCTATCGATTGATGCGTTTTGATGACGGGAATTTCCATAAGTAGCAGGATATTTCAGGATTACTTTGGGCGTTCACAGGAGCCTCTGGAGCTCATGTCCGCATCGCTCTGCAGTTGGCCACGCCCCCCAAGAAGGCAATTTAACATAAGTATAGCACTTATGACCCAAGGTGCCCAGTTAGGCATTCTGAGCGCTACTGTAGGCTCTGTGGTAAAGAAGAACTTGAAACCATCAAAAAATGTGTTATTAGGTTGCAAAAGCCTAGGTGGTTTGAGATCCAGCTAATTGAAAGCATATAATAACAGCATTAATCTGGAAGATCTTATATTAACTTGGGCTGCTTTTTGAAATGGGTGTGATGCCAATTTGATTTTTTACCTTGTTAAATTTTATTGGAAGTGCGTGGAAATCATAAATATTGTATCCTGATGTATTTTTTAACTGCTGCTAAGGAATCTACTTAACTGGTATGTTTCTTCTTTAGTGTTATTTATAGCAACAAATGTTTTATTGCGATTGATTGAGTTTAATCTAACAAACAGATTCTTTTAGGGCAACTATGTACTCTTTTCCTGCATCCATCATTTTTAAACTGTAGTATGTCAGTGACAATCGGTGTGACTGTAATGTTGTATATACAAAGCCACTCGGCTGATCGTATATTAATAAATAATGAAAGGTGTATTCTGTCACAATGTGGTAATGATTTTCATACAGTTTTTCCTTCCACTTTCTCAATCCCTCACCAGCTGTTCACTCACTCATGTATCTCGATTCTATTGTAATCGCACCCTACTCAAGGATTGAAGCAGTCGGAGATCGGATATTTGCGATTTTTGGGTAAAGATTGTCTGCAGTACTATAGTCAACTCGCAGAAGGAAACTCATTTGCAATAAAATAGAACAAAAGTACATGTAAGACTGTCCATTGCAAGCATCTTACATAAAAGTACAATTTTAAAGAAAGTTATGTAAACCGATACCTCACTGTGTATGTCCGATTCAGACTCTGTGCTGGAATCAACTGTACATTTACGCTACAAAAGAAAAACAACAAAACAGAAATGTATTTTATAGAAAAACAATGAATCAATTTAAAATACAGATATACATACATATACAGAATTGACAATTGAAAGGCCAGAAGAGATCGAAGAAGTTATGCGAAAAAGCCAACAACATAGAATATCTGTTATATGCAACAATATGCATTTTTAGTAATGTAAAGTAAACAGGGAGACCAGTGCACGCTTCTGGGCTGCAATGCTAAGTTAGCAATAAGCGAGGAAGGACTAGCAATACATTTTCTAATAAGACCATGCTATTCTTTGGCCTTATTAGCAACTGAAAAGTTGAGTACAACGTACTCAAGTATTCATGATGTTCTTTTTTCTATCTTTTGCTACAGTTGTCCTCACGCAGTACACACTACTGAGTACAATTTGTTACAAATGCATGAAACAGGAATGTGCTACAAGCATTTATATACACTCTCCACTTGGAACCACTTCATTGTTAGAGACACATCTTTATGCTTGTTATAGATAATACTATTGCCCTCACGTCATTCACAATTTAAAATACCTAGTCTCCTACTGATCCCTCATCTATATCCCCAACTCCCAGTGTCCACTATATGTCCGGGACCGACCAGATTCAAACAGATTTCATTCTTCAAAATGATTGGGGTCTAGTGCTGCCTGCCTGTGCCACCAACTCACCACAGAGCACAGCCAAGAGGCGAACTATGAATCTTTATTGATCTTCCAAGACAGTTAGCACTTTAAGCTTGTGGCAATTAAACTAGCATTCCGATTTAGCAGGCTGCATTGCAATTAATAAACCGTTTGTCAGCCATCATACAATCGTAGTGAACCCACTACATTGTTTTGTTTGGCTGGACCACAAGTTAATCGGAGTTATGGATGTGGACGTAGTTATTTATTTATGTTTTTAAAGGGGCTTTATATGTGAAGGCATCCTTTTCGTTGGAACCATGTTCGAGTAAGATGGCAACTTTGATATGGCTTCTGGTGCCCAAGGATTTCCATCACAAATATGTTTATTCTGATAAAATCAATTAAACGAATATATAAACAAACATAGAACTACAACAAATAAAATAATCCATGTAGAGTTGAAAATCACACTTCCATCACATACAAAGTGAAGTAAGGTTACAAAATCACAATTCGTCACAAGCAACACATAAAATATCATCATGCAAAATGTAATTGCAGCACCTCCAGCTAAGCCTGAAGGTTTTTTGGATTTAGGTTTTTGATCGTACAGACCTTTGTCTCTGACTTCTTTACGGGAAACAGTAATCCTCTCTTTTAGAACAGGGGCTCTGAGTAGAACATTTTTAGGCAGCCCATTGGGAGTACAGAATTTAGCTAAGCTTTGGTCGGGGCTCTCAGATAAACCCGATCCCTGGTGCTCCATGCTGACATTTACTGCATCCTCAGTGTTATCTGCAATTAGCCTGCTTGTAAGGCCCCCCTTCCCCTTACTTAACCGCCTTTTTGCCCGTACTGTCTTTTTACATGCGCTCTTTGTTTTCTTCCCTACTGGGATAGTATTTGGCAAAGAGGGGGCACCTCACAGGGAATACTGCGGGCAGCTGCCCGCCTTGCCAGTCAACGTGGTTTCCTGGAAAGCAGCGTTACTGACGTGTCCAACAAGGCCTCAGGCAGTAAGCCCGGCAAGGAAGCCTCCAATGGTTTCGGATTGGGGCTTACTTCTCAGGAACACTTTGTTCTTCCTCCATTACTAAGTTAGCAGGGTGAAGGGGATTTACAACATTTTCGTGGATACGCCCAGATAATTTTAATAAGCAATTTCAAAGCAAACTGCATAGATGACAAATGATTGCAGTTCGATTGGAATTGCCATGTTACTTAAAGAGGATTCTGTAGCCATCGTTTCCTCCATTTGAACTGCACCTTCAGAGTCCATTGTTCCTCTAAAACCATCAAGGACCACATTGACACCCTTGCTGATTTTTGCAACCATTCCTTTGCCTCAGGATCCTTCCCATCCCCTCTGAAGCACTCCCTTGTGCATCCTCTTCTTAAGAAAGCCACAGCTGATCCTTCTTGTCTGGCTAACTATCGCCCAATCTCCATTACTCCATTTCTTGGCAAACTCCTAGAAAAGCTGGTCATCTCTCAGGTTAACATTCTGATTCTGTTGGCTTTCTCCATGACCACAGTCTGGCTTCAGAGCGGCCAGAAGCACAGAAACTGTTCTCCTCAACATTGGTGAAGATCTGCTCTCCAACCTTGACTCTAACATTCCCTCTGTCCTCATCCTACTCAATCTCTCTTCTGCCTTCGACAGTCAACCATACGATCCTGCTCAACCTGGTTATCACTGATCAGGCTCTGGCCTGGCTGACCTCTTTCCTCTCTGATCGACCCTCCCAGGTCCAAGTGGGGTCCTTCCTATCATCTATCTTCCCCTCTACCGGTGGTGTTCCCCAGAGGTCTAACCTCTCGCCCTGGCTTTTCAGCCAATACCTGGCAACTCTCGCCCACTGCATTGCCATTTTCTGCTCAAATTTCCAGTGCTACACTGATGACACTCAACTCATTTTCAGGCTGCCCTCGGCCACCTCCTCTCCCTCCCTCCCTCATCTCTGATTGCCTAACTGCCATTCAAGATTGGTGTGCCGCCAATGATCTTTGTCTGAATGCCAGCAAGACGGAGATCCTCCTCATCGGCACACCTTCTCACCATCCTTTCCCCTCAATCTCTGGCCGGCCTCTCTTGGCCCTCCTCCTACCCCCACCTGCGAGGCTAAGAACCTCAGGGTCATCTTTGACTCAACACTTTCCTTCTTCGCCCACATCTCTGAGGTCTAGTAAAACATCCTACTACACCTCCTCAGAGGTACTTTGCCTTTCCTCTCCTTCCCCCAGAAGCTCACTGTCTCCAAAGCTCTGGTTCTCTCTAGGTTGTACTATTGGAACAGCCTCTTTCTAAATCTACCTGCCTCTATTCTCCGCCCTCTGCAACTAATCCAGAACAGGACTGCAAGACTTGTCCTTGGCTCAAGCCCTGGGATCGTATCTCTCCAGCTCCGAAATCTCATTCGCTTCCCCGTGGATGCAAGGATTAAATTCAAAACCCTCTGCATTGTCCACAAGGCTTTCTGGGGCTAGGGTCCAAAATACCTTCAGCTATCCCTCCACAAATACCACCTCTCTTAAGCTCTTCGTTCCTCCAACTCCCTCAGGGTCAGTCGTTTTTCAAAGAAACAAGCTGGGGGGGGGGTAGATCTCAGGAAAAGCCTCCCTGCCACTCTAAAACTTGAGGAGAACCATCTCTGGTTCCGGTAGCACCTCAATACCTTCCTCTTTGCTTCTGCCTTTGCTCCCCCTCTCCCATGCTGATCTGCTCTCTCTTGGCACTGTGCACCTGGCCACCCTCCTGCACTGCCCCCTGGTCATCCCTTGCACTGTGGACTGTATCTGTACCCATACAGTCCACCACCCCCCCCCCCCCATTTTCTTCTTTTTCTGCACTTATCAGACTTACCCAGTTCTGCTGCTGTAAACACAGCACTTGCCACTTGCTGGCTGCAATACCACTGTTTATTGCCTCCATTATCCATTTATATTTATTATTATTGATCTGTTTCTCCTCTGCTCCGCATTTTCCACTCTCCCCCTTCCATGCACTTTTCCCCTTTCCCATGCACTTGCGCGTTCTCAATGTCACTGGGCCTAGTAAGATCGTTGTTGTGTTCTCCCCTGTTCCCCTCCCTTGCCACGCTCTGAAACACTTGTGTACGCACGATACAAATAAAATATCATATCATTACAAGATTAGGAGAGGCAGAAAGACGTGCAGAGGGCCTTGATGACCTAAAACGGTCTTCAGCGTGTACCACTTGGGCGTTTAGCAATGTCCCCAAAATTAAGTGAACCATTTTTTTAAAAAAACATTTTTAGAGAAAGTCCTCCCTGTTGAACAGAGCTGTTCGCCATTTCTGGCTCCACTGAGGTTTTAGATGCAACTTTCCTGCCTGTAAAGAAGGCCGGTATTGTGCCTCTTTGTATTGGGGGAACCATTTTGGGATCACCTTTTAGTTTATTTGTTCCTTTCCCATTTGGCTTAATAGGCAAATCTAAACTCCCCTATCCACCTTTCCGCAAGTTATAGCGCGATTTTGACATTTTCCTTTGGTATGGCATGAAGTTATATAATAATAAAACCAATACTTGTGTAGTAAGGTGCTTCTAATGTTAATACAATACTGAGGCACTCCCTGCCACACTGCCAGAGTCAATTCAAAGAACAATAATATATGGTTGCACCTCAAGCGATAGGTAATTAAAATGTGCAAGTCTCAATTCCCCCAAGTGGTCGGTAATGGGCTATGGTGCGCGCTAATCTCGCATCACACTCCCAATACAGATCGATTCAATAAAAAAAGTCAAGCAAGGGATGGGGTGGCGTGGCTTGGAACCATGGCGGTCAGATCGGCTCTGATTGCCAACGAATATGCACCGGTAATTCTATCGTTCCCAAACACCAGAGATACAGTGTTTGCCTGTGGAAAGGCTGCTGCAGCGGATGCCCAGCTCTCAGGCCCATCTAATTAGGTATTTGTAGCCCCTTCGGATCGCCGCCAAAATCATTCAGCATGTAACGGACTGAAGGCAAGATGGCGGCGACTCCCATGGAACATAACTGCCCACTCCGCCAGGCCTGAGATGCCGCTCCTACCCGGGCACAGTGGATGAATCTGGCGGAGAAGGATTTAGTCGGCAGCCCACACCACACTGCAGGATTGGCTTGAGGTCTGCGAGTAATCTCGCCTGCGCAGTCGTCGTCCCCTGCCCGACTCAAGGAGGCCAAGCAGACCCTGACAGTCCTATAACTCCGCCCGGTGGTCCCTCTCCCCCTTCACCAAGCACCTGGAGGTGCGACACATAGTGGAGGGGCTCTGCACCGAATAAAGGAACCGTGCTCCTCACCTTCTCAGCCCAGAGCTGCTGCCCCCTAACTTTCTGGGACTTCGACTCCTGCACGCCACGGCTGGGCCTGGGCCTTGGCGTTGGCCCCACCAGAGAATCAGAGGAGGTCCACTGGTAGCGCCTGCAGAGTCCCAAGCCCCTCTGCCACCTGAACCTTCCACCCCGAGGCTCAGAGCCCAACGGCCCACACCGCACAGACACAAGAAGGCCAGGGGACATCCACAAGAACCTTTTGTGCCAATAGCAGATCTGGGGTCCCTCTGGGCTCCGTACCCAAGGTACCCCACCCGCAGGGCAGCGGCCCCACTCCCTCACAGTGAACTGCCAATAAAATGTAAGACGGCACCTGCCGCACCAATGGGCGGGGTGGGGAGGGGGGGGGGGGGACCCATCGGCAGCACAAGCGGTGGTCTCCCACCCCTCGGGGAGAAACAAAGCAGACTAGCTCAGCCATAATGGCGGCGCACCTAACATCTTGAGAACTTGGGTGGGCCCGCAGGCCTCTTCGCAAATCACTTACCAGAGCCTGTAATCCAGTCTTCAGAAGCCTGAACTCGTCCACCGAAACATCTCAAGCATACCTCGAATTCTGGAGTGTCAGTGCACCTACAGGTGCAGAACGGACCCCAGGTTACTCGCTGCCCCTCCACAAGTAACCGTGAACAAAGCAAGGTGACCCCTGGCACCCATCAATAGCACCCAGAGGGGTCTGAGCAGCAGATATAAAGGGAGAGGATTCCTGTTTTGGGCAAACAAAGGCACAGGTACCAACAGGGAGACTCCCTCTCCCCCCCCCCCCCGTCCCCCTGCTCTCCCCTGGATTGAGAAGACTCTCACAATGTCCAAGAACCTCAAGCCTGCCAAGCAGGCAGACATTGCTGCACTGCTCACAACACCGATGGCGGAGAAAATTAGAAGGGGTGAGCGCAGCACCAAGTAACAGCGCAAAAGAGGGTCCCGACCAGGGAGCACAATCAGTCACAAAAGCGGACCTTTTTTTTTTTTGTTTTTTATTTTTTTTTAATTTATTGTGATATAACCACATTTGGGTTTTTTTACACATTCAAAAGCAAAACGTATATACATGCAAACATCATATTATAAATTATAACTAGATAACATTTAAAACTAATTCATCACAATCTTATAAAGTTGGCATATTAAAATTGAATTCATCACATCAATATCTAATTTTCCTATAAAACAGTTTTCCCCCTTACTTCAACAATCAATCAACAGTATTCTGACGATATAAAACCTGTCAATTGCAAAACCCTTAAAATATTTAGGGTCAATTTTGTTTCATGGCCCGCAATCATTCTTTCCCAGAAAGTGTCGGAGGATAATCTATCAATGACCCAACTGAATTCCCTAAATGTTCCACCCTAATTTTCCAAGTGCCTTTACAGAATCTTAGCAGGTGCTCTAAGGTTTGTTTGCTTAAATCTGAGCATTCCGTGCATAGACTCCGGGCCCCTTCAGTGACTCCCCATTTGGTTAATACTGATCCAGTTTTAATCAAGTTTAACCGTACCCTCATAAAGTTTTGTCTTCCTTTTGGGTTAGGGAACTTCATCAAGTATCTTGGTACAATACCCTGTTTTTTCCCGTACTTAAAAAAACCCTTCAGGAATAGAAGATGATCTCACCATATCCCCTGTTGAAATCCAATCTCTCAAAGATAAGGACTTCTTAACTTTCAGCGGGTTTGAACTCAGTGTTAATTTATCTGATTCACAATAAGTCAGCAGATTTTCTGCCGTCTTTTTGAGTTCTGTCAAAGTTAGTGAGGAATCAAGATTCATGTTGAAGCAGACCTACAAGAACACCTATCTGCCATCACCAAGGAGTATCAAAAAGGTACTGATGAGGTGAAAAACTGAAGAAATCGAAACCACACTCTACGAACAGAACTTTGAAATAGGGGAGGGGGCAGACAGACTTGCAGCACTAGAAGCCAGTGTCAATCCCCGACGAGGAACTGGGGGCTTATGTCAACTACTTATTCTGCTTCATTATAACCCTCCCGGACGAATCCCCATTCGAACTCTACAGGGTGCACAGGATGAGAGCAAAAGCAAAGCTCCTCTGCATCCTCGGACTTGCTGGCAAGAGTGCACTTCTACAGACTTAAAGAAGAAATAATGCGGGAAGCCAGAGGTACACGCCGCATACACTTCAGAGACGCCACAATATCTCTGTACCAAAATCTGGCTGCAACCACATTGGCAAAGAGGAAAGAATCAAAGCCCATGACGGAATGGCTGCGAGAAAGAAAGATCACATATCGCTGGAGCATCCCAACAGCCCTCACGTTCTCATGGGATGGAGCGCCCTGGCATATCCACACCCCAAGAGAAGCTGAAAGCTTCATGAACCCTGAACCAGATGAAGGCGAACCCGATAAAACAATAACCAATATGGAGAGAGCAGAGAGGGAACCCCCGAAATCCTGGTCCAAGGGGAGGGTCGGCGTAGAATGCATGGCCCCCATCCCAAGAACAAAAAATCCAATAACCGCTCGGGGGAGGGGTGGGAGAGAAGATGGGGCCTCCCACAGGCCCAACTCACAGTGCACCCCGATCTGACCTCCCCGGGCTGACTGGAACATGGGCATAACAAAGCCACCTAGCAGAAGGCAATTTAACGAACATCCTGGAACCGCCAGCCTCCCGGCAACAGGCCCTGACCCCACAAACCAATCTCCAGGTAGTCGAGGGGACAGAGCCCTCGCAGCAAAGCATGCAGTCAAAAGAAACTGTGCAAATGCAAGTGAGGATTGCTACAAGCATGCCGGAACTATGTGAGGCGTAACCACCGCTTAACAAGTTGGTGGCGTGGACCCAGCCGGTTTCCCCGTTGGTGAACGGCTGGACCGGAAAACTATTTCCTTTTCTTATTTGTTCTTGGGTTGGGGGTGGGGGGGACTTGAGGGTGGTGCAGGGAAGTGGGGAAACATATGGCAAAGGGAAAGACTGTGGGGGTGGGGGGTAGATGAGACACGGCAAAAGACAAATCAAACAGCAGAAAACAACACGGCTGGCATGAGGACAGCAAGCAACCCACACAAATTAAGGGACGCACTAAGCAAAGTGGCAATACGGAGCATTAATGGCCCCCTAGGATAAGGAGCTCACTATGATAACCTGGAACGTGCAAGGCCTAAAGGCCCCAGGCAAAAGGAAATCGGTGGAGCATAGGCTCTCTCAAATGGCAGCAGACATCTGCCTACAAGAAACTCATCTCCTAGCAGCTGATGAGATGTGTCCTTCCAGCGTTACCCAAGACGCTTCTTCGCCTCATCGGGACAACAAAAAAAAAAAAGAAAGGGGGGGGCATGCTGTTGAGCCACAACCTACCACTAACACAGGTCACAGTCAAAAGAGACCCTGAGGGTTGCTACCTCCCGCTGAAAGGCCTTCTGATTGAACTGCCCATCACTCTAGTAGCAATTTACTGTCCGAACACCGCGCAAGAGCGCTTCCTCCGTAACCTTCTACCAAGCATCACCACCTTTGCCGTAGGTCATCTACTAATCCGAGGAGACTTCAACCTACCGCCAGACCCGAATTTGGACAAGACATTGCCCCCATCGAAGTAAGACTTTGTTAAAGTGCTAGCCATGGCCGAATAAGGGAGACTATCGACGTCTGGAGGCTGTTTAACGTGAGTGCAAGGGAACTACACATTTTACTCGCATGTCCACCTAGGGCACTCAAGGATTGACCACCTGTTGACAACAAGCACACTCATTCCATGCGTGGAAGACATCCAGATAGGGTATAGAGCCATATCAGGCCACGCCCCAGTCACCATGCGCCTAGAGTGCAGGGCCTACTGGAGCCTCCACACCGATTATGGAAACTCCAAGATCAGGTCCGAACGGACATAGCCAGTAGAACAGAATTAACTGAGGCCCTAACGAACTACTTCAAAGAGAACACGACCACAGTTCTCCAAGGCGATCATCTGGGATGTGATGAAACCAGTCATCTGTGGGGTCGCGATCGATTGCACTGCAAGACGCAGGCAACAAAACCAACTGCAGCAAGACAAACTAGAGGCAAGGGTTGCGGAAATAGAGAGCAGCTTCAAAACGCCAAACCAGAAGAATGGGGCGTGAACTCAGAAAAGCAAAGGCTGCTCTGGAAATGCACTTAGCAGACCGATCCGCCAGAGCTCTGACCTACACCAAGCATTTTTATTACCTAAACAGCAATAAGACTAACTGCCTCCTGGTCCACAAGCTTAAGAAGTTAAGATCACGGAACGACAGCCAATACCTGGCAGACGGCACTGGTACCATCCACTACACAAATGCAGAGAAACTGGTGAATATGACAGAATATCACAGGGAGATTATGGCCGGACCCCCAAGGAACAAAGCTAGACAACAGCAATCCTTAACGACTGCCCAAAACGGCCCACCGCACCCACAGCTGGAAGACCTGGAATACCCAATTACTGCCGAAGAGGTGGGTGACACCATTCACTCCTTAAAAAAACACAACCCCAGGACCAGATGGGCTCACAGTCCAATACTACAAAACGTTTGTGCATATCCTTGTGCCACAGCTAGCGTGTCTGTTCAACTCATTCCTCTCAACGGGGTCCACCATCCCATCCATGCAGGAGTTGCTAACTGTTCTTATACCAAAACCCGGGAAAGACCCCGCTCACTGTTCATCTCACCGCCCTATCACCTCGTTAAATAATGACGCTAAGGTGCTTGCAAAAATTCTGGCGAGGAGATTAGCGCTGCTTCTCCCAGACGTAATACACCCAGATCAAACGGGCTTAATCCCGGGCCGCAGTACTCGGGACAAGATCAGAAGAACGATAAAAATTGAGTAGGCACCACATGGGTATATTTCAGCACTTGGTTATATACTATAATTTCATGGTCCCGTCTCCAAAAGTGGCCCCTTTGTATTGGGAGCCAAATGATATGTAGAATAGGTCCAGTCGGATTAGAAGAGGAAAAACAATATAATGCCATACTCCTTTTTGGAGGCACACTCCATTTAGGAGGTTTTTGGATTGATTATGCACTTATGCAGATGTCTTGTAAACATGAATAACAGTCATTCAATACCAGTACACAACGTGAAGGATTAACAGGCAGTGGAAACAGGCAGAAAGCTTTCCGTGAAGATGGACTCTAGTCTGAAATGCATTGGATTTAGCATCATATTTCACTGCCTGTGTCAATCTGGATTATTCTTTTTGCTTTGAATATGTTTCTACATAAACCTGTTGGAATACAAAGAATTTGACTGCAAATTGCCTATGAATGTTTTTGGCTATATTTCACATCGAAACTTTGCATGAATTTTCAGGAGACCGAAGCTCATGTCTAATTCAACAGGACCCATTCTACATTTCCTATAGTTGTACTACAAAAGCATATGGAAAGATCGGAACATGCACTGTTTTAAGAGATCATAAGTAATTTCTTGGAAAAATAAATGCCTATTACCAGTAATAGTAATTTACAAGAGCCTGAATACCACCAAAGGGATGGGGTGGGATTGGTTTTCCACCATTGATCCTTTTGGCAGCCTATAAAGACTCCAGGCAGTACACTATACCTAGCTGAAGATTGCTTCCAGTCGTCCTGGCAGGATGGAGACCGAGTCCTTGGTGTTGCAGGTCTAGGAAGTGCCAAGCAAAGACCTGTTCCATGAATGGCTCTTAATCCTTCAACCAGCGGCGCTGGTATTCTTCCTAGTAAGGGGCTGGAGTGAGGGGGTGAGATGTGGGGGGGGTAATACCTAGATTACCCTGGGCAATCTCCCTTACACCTAGTCCTACTCCTTATCCCAGTGTTTACAACCTCACTCACCCATCCCAGTGCTAGAGAGTAAGATGTTCTAGGCTGTGGGCAACATACAGATTAAGTAGGAGAGGGAGGTCTCCAACCAGGTCTAGGATCCTGTGTGATAGGGTGAAATTCACCTTGTAACAAGGCATTGCAACTGTAGGGTTTAATGGACACAGTGACTGAGGCATCATCCTCCGGCTGTGTTGTGGAGATGTCATTTCCCCTTCATCTATACTAACAGAATCTAGAGTCATTAATCACATGACCGGGGCTACGAGAATGACAATATCCCTCTGCAATTACAAAATAAATCCATTCACATAAACTGAAAGCTACCAGTTGATTTCTATAACTCACTTTAGGTTTAGATTTTTTATTTGTGATTATAAGGTCACTTTTTAAGGCCCTTCAACTTCTTGTGTGTCCCACCCCCCCCCCCCTTCATTTTTTGGGAACACAACTTTTTTTGATAGAGAAAGTAACTCACAGGCACCTGTTTTTTGTCCTTGGGTGAATGTATCACTGTATTTTGGTTTTAGGGAATGGCGTGGTGGCTGTGCTTTAGTTGTGGATTCACCATTGGTGCAAGCCTTTTTAACACATTGGTAGCCCAATGTACTTTTTTTTGGTAGCCATAGGAAAAAGATTCGTTTTTTAAAAAATAAATTCTGCTCACTGCCTTTTTAAAAAAAAAAATGTTATTGTGTATTTTACTTTAAAAAAACCCTTTTACACATCAATTTTTTTAACATAGTTTTAACATATGTCAACATGATCTTTTTTCTTTAAAATGACAATCCTATAAACAATAGAGAGAAGGAGAGGGATAAGATAAATAATTTAAAGCATACAAAATTCAATGTTTGGGTTACTTGATATTAAAACAAGATATTTTCTTAACAAGCAAGAGTTTTCGTATATTTGTTCCATAGCTCTGTTTCAATTATGCCAACAAACCCACACAATTTAATCAAAAGGGGGGTTTTAGTATATGACATGCACTTTGCCCATAAATGTTCTCTGGATAAGATAGTGTCTCTATGTCCCCAAAGTTGTAGCCCTAACATGTTCATAATATGGACAATAGATTACCAAATGTTTTAAAACTTCTGGTTGTAATTCATTTAAACAGAAACGACAGGATCTTGACTCATTATTTGACCAGCTTGTGCAGCGGATTCATGCGAAACCGCATAGTTTATTACAGGCAAAAACAAGAAGATAGCTTGCTGTAGGGATTCTATTATGTATAAAATTAGCAAATTCCCTATATAGGGAATAGGAAGATAATTTGTCAACTGTCAGACACCAATCATGTGCATACAGTTTTTTTTTTGCAAAACGCAAGCCGTAGGCCAAGATCCTCCTTGACAGTGCCAATATTCAAGTGTACCAACTCCATTCTTTGTTGATAAAGTACAACAGAGCGGAGATGTCACAACCCTCACCTAAAACCCCCTCTGGCAAACCCATTGGGTAGGTGGAGTCAAGTCTCGGGCCTCTAGAGCCTGGCATCCTCTTCGAAAGTCCTCATGGAGCCTATGGCGCCAGGCTCATACACCATGAACAACAATGTGCTTGGGAACTACTTTATTGTATTGTCAGCCAACATGGAGCCATCCACATAGCTTGGTTCATAAGAACCAAGCTATGCGGTCTAGTGTTTTGGGTGTGGCAGGCCTGGAACTACTTTCCCTGGTACTACTTTACCTGGGCTATATAAAACACAACCCAACTGCAGAACATGCTTCGTGTTACTTTGCAGCTTGCAACGTGACGCTCACCGTGTCCAGCTATTCCCTCGAACCTCGGAGAAGCAGAACCTGCAAGGAGACAAAAGGAACATCATTAGCAGCAGCATCTTACCTGCAGTCTTCATCTTTAAACACTCGCAGCTACTGAGAACAGCTTCCTCGAATCTGCACACCTCCCGGACAGAACGACCTGAAAGAGGAAGATAGAGGCAACATTAAAGAAAGCTGTAGAGACATTTACAAATTACAAACTGCTCAAAAGGCTTAACTGGCTGGTCGCCTCTTGGCTGGCACCACTCCGGACATTCCACTCGTTCTGAAGAACACCGCGACCTACAAGGAAGGAAAACACAGGTTAGCAAAGGCAAGACTTTGCGCGCTGCGCATAGCGCTTACTTACCGCATCATAGCGCTCTCAATGCACCATCATTTACCAGCGGGGCTCAACCAAGCCAGTTCGCCCCGCTGAAGCTCTGCATACCTAAGGGAGAAAAAAGAGCCATTTTAAACAAAGAAAGGCATGCAGGATAGCAACAAAACTAAAGAACAGCAATAAGACTTACCTGAACAATATCAAACGGGCCAGCATCAGTGAAGTAACTGGACCGCACTCCCCCATGAAAGACAACGCGCCCCTGCAAAGAAGGCAGGATGGAGAGCATGCCCAATTCTACCACAAGGTGAGGAAAGGGCGCCAGAGGGACTGAAAGCATACGGGGGTGGAGGGAGGATACTTACGCCAGTCAGTCAGTATTGAACACAGTCCTCCTGTATTGTCAGGCAGAACCTTCCCCGCAGACCATATCGGGGCAAAGCTGAGAAGCATACCAGCGAGTAACCCAGCTGGGTGGCGTCCCTGTGGATACAAGGTGAGCGTAACAGGGGATTAGCATTAGTGACCATACAAGCAAATTCTTGATGCAATGAATTCTGTTGGGCATTAATCGTTTTAGGATAGATTTTGCTAATCTCAAAACCTGTTTCCGAATTCCACCTTGGACTGAGTTCAAGTAATCATTCATATCATATCTACAAAGATGGAGGCCATACAAAATGACGGCCTCCACTTTAAGGATATAGAATTGAAGGGCAGGTTCCAGAGAAAATTTGCAAAATCTTTTATATATGATAGACAATTGGGAAGTTAGTGGGCGAAGTTTCTCTTTTGATTATTCTTTTCCAATTCAGAATCGAAAGATCTGTTGAAAAACCCAGATGTTTGGTAGATGGAACTGAAACAATTAAATTCTCATTCAATGACCAGTTATAACGGCATATTTTCTTATTACCAGAGAAAATTAAGATTTTTGTTTTTATAGTATTAGCACACAGGTTATTCCTCTTTATATAATATGCAAAAGCATTTAGCTTATTTTGTAGTTCAAAAGGAGTATGGTCAAAGAGCAAAATATCATCAGCATAAGCCAACCAATTAATAAGGAGATGTCCACATTTTACCGGAAAAGAGATTGTGTTGCCAGATCTCTTCAATGTCTACAAGATATAAATTGAAAAGAATGGCAGCCAAAATACACCCCTGTTTAACCCCAGTGGCAGTTGGAATTTCGGCAGTGAGAAAGGCTTCCTTATTAAGCCTGACTCTGTAACAAGTATTATGATGCAATAGTGCAATAATTTGAATCAAATATAGGGGAAAACCCATTTTAGTCATTTTGAGCCATAATAAGTTGCGAATTACAGAGTCAAAGGCGGAACTAAGGTCAATAGTTGCTAAATATACGGGATCATGCTGTGACGCCTTCACTTTAGCTAAAATATGGGCAAGGATCATTGCATTTAGCAAAGTGCCCATATGCTTTCTAAAGCCAGTTTGAAATATAGATAACACTTTGTGATCACATGTATATTTCTCTAGAATATGCAGAATTAGAATAGTAAACACTTTATAGGATGTATCCACCAGCGCAATAGGCCGATAATTGGCGGGATCACATGGATTGCCTTTTTTGAAGATGGGAATTATCAGAGAAATTTGCCAAGATCTAGGAATTTGAAAAGATTCAATAATATAGGCAAATTTCAATCTCAGAATACCAGCCCAAAAATGTGAATCAGTTTGTAACACAGGCAGGGATCCCATCAGGGCCAGAAGCATAAGAATGATTCAGTGGTTCAATAGCCCACACAATATCTTCATTAGACCAAAACATTTCAGTATATATAGCTGTTTTTAAGTTCATACTTAACATGAGAGAAATTTTCGGGAAGATGATAGGTTTGCAATATGTGATTATGTAAGGACTTAGCAGAAATAATAGACTCCATATGATCATTTACCGGACCAAAATGTTCCTTTAATAAGCGCCATATGCTTTTAGTATCTTCCTTACAAAGATGAGTAATCATAGCTTGATTGTTGGCTAAGTGGACTTTGTGTCTAATGATCTTAATACTGTTTTTGTAGGGGGAATCTGCCAACACACTCAGTTGAGTTGGTAGTTTTATTAAATAAACAAATCTCCCCGTTCTTTTCACGCTTTAGATAAGCGATTTCAGCCAAATAGGTATTAGGATATCTAAGGTTATTCTTAGCAGAGAGGGAGACAAGTAGAGCAAGTTCTTCTCTTATAATATAGTTATTATAGGATTCTAACCAAATAAGATCAGGCCTAGAGTAATATTTGTTCTCTTCATACATTATGATATCTGAAAGAGCATGAATCAAACGTTGACATAGAGGCATATTCCAACATACTGAAAGATTTCTCCGTTTGGCAAGCAACAAACCTAAATCTGGCATTACATCACATCATTTAATATGGCATAGCTTAGAAACTTGAGTAGAAATAATGCAGTGACCACTAAAACCTACATCATTGATGATACAAGTAGAGTTGGGATTTTCGGCATTTAGGGAAACAAAATAAAAGTAAATCATTGATTCACCTTGCGACCTGTGCCACGCTTAGTTAATAGAGTCATCATTGCAGTTGCACAAACCTAAATTCCAACTAGCAAAATATTTGACCCATTGCTGACCCCTTCTTTGTTTTTGGGAACCAACATCATGATTGAATGGAGTATGGCAACTGCAATTAAAGTCACCACCCACAATAATGGTATAATTAGGGTTAGCTAAGGTAGCATCCTCTAAGATCCCATCCAGCAAATCCATTACTTCATCCATATTGAAAGCCAGATAATTAACATACAAGCACATCACAAGTAGAACATCAGTGTGCAAAGCATTCAAAACAATTTCAACTGCTAAAATAGAGTCAACCCCCAGGAGCACAGTAGCTTTAATATTAATTTTGTTGTTTATCAAAACTGCAAGTCCACCACTGGGTCGGCCTCTTACACCTTTTGAGGCAAGAACATAGAAGCCAGCGTAGCCATCAACCAAGGGTACCTTTAAAAGCATAGTTTCTTGTAATAAAATGATAGAGGGAGACTCAAAGATTGACAATGAGCTCAATCCCATTTCAAAATGCTTAAAGCTACAGACATTCCAAGAATTAATTGTGAGGATTCTAGAGCTACGGTGCAACTTTGTTGACATTGCGATCAAGAATTGTTGCAGTGCTTTTATAGGTTCCCAAATATCTCTTGGACACTCCCAGTTTTGAAACTTTTCACAAAGATGTGATATATCGACCCGATGAAAAGCATGCGATAGGTCAATAAATGCGGCAAAGAGCCTTGGGCCGCTTTCCATCACCTTACTTTTCAGAGTGCTAAGCAGGAGAATGTTGATAATTGTTCCTGTAGCAGAGGTCCCAAATAAAGCCTGCACTCCCATCGCCCATTTTGAAGTACCAGGAACTTTCACACCAAAATACGTGACATAAAATGAGCAAATAAACCAGCAGAGAGACGCAGTATGGCTCTGCCCAATGCCTATCAGGAGAACAACACCTGTTGAAATACTGATACCTAGAAAACCATGGACAGTAAGATATCCATTGAGAAAACCCTACCAGCAAATAAGACGAAATGAAGATAGCCTAAACACTGTCCCAGAAGAAACCCAAAAGGCCTTAATGGAAGACGAATGGCGACATCACAAGGGCCCGGACTAAAGTGCAGAACCAAAAAATGACAGACGAAACGCCATGAATAAAATATCGTCAACCTAGAAGTAGAGACGATGTTGAATTACAAAGAAGCGTAAGCTGTAAAGCAGGAAGAAGTCATTCAACCAACTAACGCCTGCACATATGCTTGAAACCATAAAACAAAAAGTGTCTAAACTTAAAGACACTCCCGTCCCCTGCACACCTTACAAGCTGAAATAAATCAGTCAAATTTCATAACATTTGCACTTTTATATATAGAAAGAATTGTCAATTTAGAACATAGGTAACAAAATATCTTCATAAAAGTACAGAAAAAAGCTATCAACTGACTTCCAATATGGCCAGCATGAAAAACAAATCAAACCAGACAAAGAAATAAGCTCCCAATTTTGAACTGCAGCTTCAAGCTCTACGCGTTTCGGGGACTATCCCCTTCTTCAGGAGCAAAAATATCTGCAAGTATAGATATATATACAATTGGAGGACATCTCACATATCATTAAAAGTTTGGACAAACTAAACACATTAAATAAAGAGAATACATTAAATAATTATGTACACATAAATCGAACCACAATTCTACATTACATACACAAGTGGTTGTATATTCACAGTGGTACAACTGGTATGGCTCCAAATGTAAATCTCAAAATGCATTAAAACCTAAAACACTTATTCGTATGTACCTCACAGTGGGAATGTTGTCAAAGAAAATAGAGTCTCTGTCTGAGCTAATATTCTCAAAAAAAGTCACCTCCTCTGGGTGGTTTCTTCACCACTTCCAAAACATTATATGCTTGAAACTGCAAGAAAGCTAAGAAAACAGTGCGGCTTGCTATGCTTAGTAGAAGATAGACCACAGCAAGCTGCACCTATACATGTCTACCTCAACGAAGCACATTTTATAAGTGCGAGTCCACTTTACACAAAAGCAGAATCAACTTAGATTACTAGAGGCCAAACAGGACAAGACTCATATTCCAGCTAAAACGAGAAGAGATGGCTGAATCGAAACTTAGCAGATGCAACTTGCGCCAGGAAAGAGCCAAGGTCAGACCAATAGAAGGAGCGTACAGTAGCTTTGCAGAATTGAAACTTAAGAACAGAATATCCTATCTTTGGAAGATCGAGATAAGGAGGCGTAGGCAGGTGGCAAGCCGAATAAGAACTAAATGCACAAATTGAGGGAAACTAGGCAGATTCACGGTGTGAGTAGCACGTGACCATCCGAGCAAGAAGAGGCATGGGTTCACACCTACGCTTGGCAGCCGCCCAGACACAGATATCATAACTTTTCCTGACAAGAAGATACAGTTTCGAGGCCAACCACAGCCAATTAATTGACACATAGCCACTAAAGTAATGATTGATTGAAGGAAGGCCGGGTGAATCGTGGGGCACCCTGCACGTGGCTGGCCATTCTGCGCGCTGCTAAGAAAAGTGAAAATGTATGCATGGGGTTGAAGCCAACCCAATCACAATGGACCAAATAATCTAGGGTCCTATAGATAGAACCACCAATGGGACGTCGTACTCCTAGTGACGTCTACAAGAGTGATGTTAGAAGGAAGAGCTTAGACCCCACCTGATAGTGTTTATCCAATCCTTTCACTCCGTTACCATGTACAGATATACTAGTTTTTTTTTTTTTAATATATTTTTATTTTATTTTTTCCAGGTCAAACAAACACACTACAACATATTTCAAAACATAGAAAGCATCATATTCCAACACATTTTCAAACTCCCCAACTCGCCCCTCCCCCTTTAAACTAGAGCCGGTTCTCACATATTGTTTACGGGAACATCATTGGGTGGCACACTACCTAGACAGCCATCAATCGGGTCCTCTGTTTCGTTGTCACCCTGGTGAGGGTTTGCTAACAAGGCCACCAATTGCCGCCAGGCCAGCAAGGGCCCTGCTTCTTCTTTGCCCCCGCCCCCCCCGGTGACCGCTTCAAACCAGACTACGGATTCAGCTTCCGCCCACCTCAAGAGGTCTGTCCACCATAACTCCACCCTAGGTCTGTGGGGCACCTTCCAGCCCATGGCGATACTACGTTTGGCCAAGACATAGGCCAGGTCCTTCATCTTGCTTATGTGTTTCAAATGCCGGGGTCTAGGGAATAGTCCAAGCATGCATGACCAAGCCGATTCCACATCCAGCACCACCCCACCGCCGGCCAGTCTCGTCTTGACCTCGTTCCAAAATCTATGCACCTCCGGGCAAGCCCAAAACATGTGTAGCAGTCCCGCGTTCACCTCCCCACACCTGGGGCATTGCTGCATAGCTGATCCCCCAAACTTTGCAATCTTCCCGGGGGTTAAATAAGCCCTGTGGGTAACATACAATTGAAGCTGTTGGAATCTCGCGTTACGGGACACCTTTTTATGGTACCTCTGGGCCCGTTCCCACTGCCCATCCGTCATGGGTCCCCCCCACCTCCTCCTCCCAATCTTGTCTCAATTGGCGCAACTCCTTCCCTGCCCTTGCTCGCAGGAGCTCATACATCCTCGATATTTCGTGCCCGCCCTCCGATACATCATACATGGTTTCCAGGGAGGCATCTGGGTCCCCCCCGAGCACTGTCTACGGCCATCTTTCTCTAGTCTTTTTCACCAGCCTAGTGTAGGTTACATATTGGCCACCATATACTCCCGTCTCTTCCTGCAACCTCTGAAAGTCTACCGCCTCCCCTTCCTGCCATATGTCCCCGAAGGTGGCTAGGCCTACCTGTTCCCAGTATCTGCGGACCGATTCAAGTAGTTGAGTCGCTCCCACACAGAGCCGCCAAAGGGGCCTGCTGGGAGTATGGTTCCGAGTGCCCCCCAATCTTCCATGTCCTGTGCCAGATCTCCCAGCCCAACCTCAGTAGCCGCCTCTTGCCCACCAGTTTATCTCTGCCCAACCACACCACTTCCATCAGAAAGCATGGGGCTGTATCTTCACGCAGGAGCCTGGCTTCTGCCGAATCTTCAGTCGAGAGGCACCTGGCCACGTACTGCAGCTGCCCAGCCAGGTAATAGAGTTCGAAGTTAGGCAGGCCTATCCCCCCCCCCCCCCCTGTCACATGGGTTCTGGAGCTTCCACAGAGCCACCCTATTCCTAGAGCTGCCCCACACAAAAACCCTACACATGCTGTGAAGTTTCGCGAATAGGCTCCTCGGTATCAGAAACGGGACGTTTATAAAGAAGTGCAAGAGTCTGGGCAGGACCACCATCTTGAGCAAGGCCGCCCTCCCCATCATGGTCAGGGGCAATCAGTACCAGAATACCATACTGTTCTTAATACCCTCTATCACCTTTTCCGTGTTGTGCTTGTGTTCTGTCTCGATCCTGTGATAAAAGTTTATTCCCAAATACCTAAATGTTACGGGCTGCCATGGTATTGGCAGAACAGGCAGCCTCTGCACCGGGACATTCCTATATCTACCCAAAGGGAACAGGCTGGACTTCCCAGGGTTCACCGATATACCGGAGAGGACGGCGTACCGTTCTATCACCTCTAGGACGTACTGTAGGTTTTCTTCTGGGTAGCGCAAATAAAGGAGCATATCATACGCATATGATATCAGATGCTCTCCACTGGCCGTGTTTATGCCCACCTCCCCATATTGTTGACGCAGGCATATTGCCAGCGGCTCCAATGCCAGTATATATAGCATAGGTGACCAGGGACATCCCTGTCTGGTCCCCCTGCCCAGTTGCCAAGAATCCGAGACCATGGACCCTGTCTTGTCCCTCGCCATCGGGGTGCTGTAAAACAACTGTACCCATCTGAGGTATCCAGGTCCCACTCCATACCCCTTCAGGACCGCTTTCAGCCAGGGCCATCGTACCGAGTTGAAGGCTTTGACCGCGTCTAGCGACACTATAGCCAGCTCGCCCGTGTCCTCCTCAGTTTGGTCTATGACATGGTGTAGCCTCCGGTGGTTATCGGTGATGTTCCTACCCGGAACATATCCCGTCTGATCTGGGTGTATTAGTTTAGTTTCTTAATCACCCTCTTCAGTCTATTAGCCAGCACCGCCGTGAGTATTTTGCTGTCCTGGTTGAGCATGGACAACGGTCTGTAAGAACCGCGCTCCACGGCCGGCTTGTCTGGTTTCAGGAGTGGGATGATTACAGCCTCACGGAGGGACAATGGGAGTTCTCCCTTCTCATAGGCCTTGTTGAAAGTGGCAAGCAGTGGCTGAAGCAACTCTTGCTGGTATGTTTTGTAGAACTCACTGGGCAGCCCATCCGAACCCGGCGCCTTACAAGTGGGCAAGTTCCGAATCACTACCTCCAGCTCATCCGAGGTGACGGGTGCGTCCAACTCAGAACGTTCTAGATTATCTAAGGTGGGCAGCTCAATGTTCCCCAATGTGTCTAGTATGTCTTGGCCCATGTCCTCCCCCGTGTCCTCATACAAGTGTCACTAATCACCGAGTGGGGGGTCTCACTCTTGTACAGCCAAGCCAGCAATCTGCCCGGCTTGTCGCCCCCTGCGTGTATCCTCTCTGTATATTTCCTGTAGCTGAGTCTGCACAGTCTATCCCAGAGTGCACTGCAGGACAACTGTAGCTCCTCTACTTTGGTTCTGTTATCATGAGCGGTGCTCATGCAACGCGTGAGCTCCTCTAGCTCCCTTTCCGCCTCCCGGAGCTCCCTTTCGACCCCCCCCTGTAGCCCCTTCACTTGGGAGATAGCTACCCCACGCACCACCACCTTAAACGCTTCCCACAATGTGCCCACAGAGCATACGCTTCCCGTGTTTGTATCAAAATATTCTTCAATGGCGTCCCTCAGGCTCTCCCGAAACCCCTCATCCTGCAGAGCCTCGGTCCTAAGTCTCCATGTAGGGATCTGCGGTCGTGGGGGCTGGTGTCTCCAGTCTACCACCAAGGGCGAGTGGTCCGACAGCACTCTGGCTTTGTATTCTGCTCCTTCTATTTCTCTCACTATCCCAGCTGTTACAAACATGTAGTCTAACCTTTTGTACAAATCATGTGGTGATGTGTAGTGCGAGTACTGTCTATCCGTGGGATGCAGCCTTCTCCACGCATCCTCTAGGCCTAGGTCTTTCAGTAGGGTACTCAGCGCTTTAGCCGCCGGTGCCGTTTTTCCTGCCCTGTCCTTGGACCTATCCATACTGGGGTCTACGGTACAGTTAAAATACCCCCCACACTACCGTTCCCCCCCCCCGCCAGGGGGGCCATGTTTACCGTAGAGGGTCCTAAAGTAAGCCGCTGTATCGTTATTGGGGGCGTACAAATTTATGATGTGTACTTCTCTGTTTTCCAAGAGACCCGTAACCACCACCATTCTACCCTCCGGGTCCACTGTAGAATCAAGCACTCGAAATGGCACGCTGAGTACTCAGCCCCCACAACGCTGAGTACTCCGCCCCCACAACGGTGCCCTTCCATTTCCTCCCGACCACCTCCAGCCTTTCCCTAGTGAGGTGGGTCTCTTGCAGCAGGGCTATGTCTACGCGCATCCTCTTCAAATACATCATCACTTTGTTATGTTTAAGGTAGCTGTTGAGGCCCCGTACATTCCAGGTCACAATTCTGAGATTACCCGATGCCATCTAGTCGGTCTATCTCCGTCCCACCCCTCCCCATAATGTTCCCCATGTAGGGTCGCTTCCTGGCTCTTTCCCTTCTGTTAACGAACCGTGCCCCCCTCCCCCTTCCCCAACCTCACACCACTGCACACAACTCCCCCACCAACCCCCAACAATAGCCCAGCTCCATCCCTGGATCTCAGGCCTACCCACGTCTGGACCAGTCTCGTGACCAAGAACAAGGACCCCGCGGGGTGTCACCAATCTAACAGTGACCTAACTAAGTGTACTACTATCGGGTGCAGAGGTTGCTCCCCAGGAGCTCCCAGTCATCTATTTAGGAGAAGTGAATTCAATGGGACCCACCGGCAGATGCCGTGACTTCCCCCACACAAGCACAATATCAGACTATATTCTAGTCCCAATGTCATAGCTATGACCTCACGGGTGCCTCTGCAGCGTGCTACTTATCTCCATCCGCTTCTGTCTGGGCATCTTGTGGTCGACCTTGCATATCCAACCATTCCATCGCGTCGCTCGGCGTCTCAAAGAAGAGGGATCTGTTCTTATGAATCACCTTTAACCTAGCGGGGTAAAGCAACATGTAGCGGTGGCCTGCCTCTCTGAGCCTCCTCTTCACCGTTCCAAAGTTCATTCGACTCCGTTGTACAAGCAACGTGTAATCCGGATACGCGGTTATATTAGCTGACCCCCTTTCTATCGTGCCCCCTTTCTGGAGAAATTCGAGAATCTTCTTGCGGTCACGATAGTTCAAGATCTTTGCAATCAACAGCCGCGGGGGGGCTCCTGGGGCCGGTCTCCTGATCAGGGCCCTGTGCGCCCTTTCGACCGCGAACCCCTGGGTCCGCTCTCCGCCTGTAATCTCCTGCAAAAGCATGGTTTCAACGAAATCCGTGGGGTTTGATCCTTCCATTCCCTCCGGTACCCCCACTATGCGAATGTTATTGCGCCTGGCGCGCCACGCGGCCTTCTCTACTCTGTCCTCCAAATTGCCCACTCGCTGCACGAGGGCATGAAGTTCCTTGGCGTGTGTATTGCACGCATCCATGGTCGGGGCCAACTCCTTCTCCAGTTCCCCAGTGCGCTCCGCGATCGTTCGCACATCCTGGCGCAGCAGGTTCACTTCTTCTCAGACTGAACCTATCTTGAGGTTTAGGCCCTCTTGCAACTCTTTCATAGCCAGGCCCAACTTCGTCTCCCAGGCCACCTTCAAGTCGGCAATTGCTGCCAGCACCTCCTGGATAGTACCCGGTGGGTCAGTCGCTGCCGCAGGGGTTTCTTTGCTCTTGCCCCCTTCCGCGCCCGAGGGCGACCTAGCATAGGTCTCCATCGTAGGCTGTTTGATCTGGGGCCGCACCGCCTTGGAAGACATCCTGTTGCGTCGATTGGGCCCACGCGCCCAGTTGTATCCTCGCGGGGTTCGCTCGTCGGCCCCTTTACAGCGAGGTTTCTCTGAACCCGGATTCACTCTGCTGGCTCGCCACGACCCATGGCCTCTGCAGTGGGGGCTCGCCCTAATGTTCTTGCCTTCAACCCGAGGCGCATGCGACCCGTCTATCCGGTTGGGCTCGCCCATGTTCCGACCAACCTTGTCTTCCTCAGCTCAGACCTTTTATGGCCCTTTGTCCACAGGCGGCCATCTTGAGTGCTCCCCTTCCTTTGCACAACCACCACCTTCTTTGGGGTCTGGTTCCGTGAATATGCAGTCTCGCCGTTGGGGAGGGCACGCACCGTGTGCCCCCCACTTTCATACGCCTTTAGATGCACTGTGGGCTCGAAAGTCCGCCAAAAACCATCACTTTTTTCCAGGATCAGGATCGGATCATCGGGAGCTCCTCCAAGGAACGTCCTCTCACGTAGCCATCAAGCCACGCCCCTCCTACCTATATTAAAGTTACCTTTTCCTAGCCAATAGAATTGCATGTTAACTTTTAAGTGTTACACGTCAATTATGCCGAGTTTTGAGGATAAATGTTGTTGTTTGAATGAAGTTCAGAGAGTCGAAGCGAGACGGACTATCGCATCACTGTCGATTTCCATGACTCCCCGTTTTTTTGTACTTGTCATTAAACAAACTCCCTTTGCCAAACCATTGAGTTGTCCTTAGGGATTGGTGTTGGAGTAGAAAACCTGCACCGCCATACATCTCAAAAAAGGCAGCTATCTTGTCTTAAAGTACTCTGGAGCAAACCCTGACTCTATGGGCCAGCCGGGGGTCTCCCCAGTACACTTGGTAGCAGAAATTTGATGGTTACCGACTAACGATTGACTAAAGTAAGACACCTATGACCGTCAGCATAAAGTAACTCTAGGTATTCGGCAATATCACGAGTCCTTTGCCATTCGGCTGAGTAGACCGTGAAGCTCCCCGTAGACAATGGTAGCCTAAGAATAATCTGCAGAAAGGGCCTGAAGCGACCAGTTTTCCCCACACATCCCTTCCCAGCTGAGCGGCTGAAAAGCTGAAGGAGGCGGTAACAAAAAGGTGGTGATCCCAAGGGTCCAGAGAGGAACTATGCGAACGGTGAGTGAAACAAAAATGTAATGTTTTGGCAAATGATGCATGCCTTAGAACAAGTAAAGGGAAAAGGTAACGGAGGGAGGAGGAAAAACAAAATATAGTTAGAACTAGAGAAGGCTGTATATATATATATATATATATATATATATATATATATATATATATATATATATATATATATATATATATATATATATATATATATATATATATATATATATATAATGACTTGAGAATAAATAAAGGTTACCGAGATGGACACCCGAGAAGAGAGGTTACCGGGGCAGACACCTAAGAAGTGAGAGGATTCGCCTTATTCCTGCACTTTAAATATAGCGTCTATAAGAAATGTGTACCCAGAGTCCCACATAATGGGGAACAATTGGACTACCACAATGTTTAAAGACGTCGTGAAAGGGGTACGTTTACACTCCATGAAGGGGTAATGATTAGAGGCAGCTATATCTGTGTCCAGCTGGTTTCCGTCTAGTCTGTCGATCTGCCTTACACGTTTCTCTGTTGTGATGTCATATGTATTGAACATTTTTTGAGAGAACCGATTTAAAATTTCATGCGATTTGATAGCTGAGACAAAATTGCACATGAATTGATGTTTTTTTAATAAATCGGAAGATAAAATTTTGTGGAAAGTTTGGAGCTTGCGATATTTGTTGCTCACTCATATTGTTAGAAGCTGTTTAAGTCGGACGAAAACATTGACAAGTGTTATATAAGAGGAAAGGGAACAGATTTAAGCATGGAAGACATAACTCCATTGGCACACTTATGCAAACAGTTTCCAAAGCACGCAGCCAAGCTAAAGAAATATAGTACCGAGTGGGTTAAAGGTACCACACACAAGATGTATGCCGTGGCCACAAAATGGGTCTTTATCTACGGCTGTCTTATAACATATGACGACACATTTGCATGCCACATATACAGGCAAGAAGTTAGAAAAACGCCTTGCTGTTCGAGATATGTATGAACAGGGGGGGGGGAAGAACCACAACATATTGGATACTTAATGTATGCACAGAGTGGGGTGAGACACCTACCGCATCAACTGCCCCACCCGAAGCGAAAGTAAAGAAAGTAAGGATGAGGGATTATACCCGTTGAGGGAACTTGAAGCAGCCACTGGGGTACAGCAACCCCGCATATGAATCACCTAAAACATAGTAGTGACGAAGGATAAGGACAAGAATATTACTTCCACAGTCCCAATTGACAAGGGGAGACGCGATGATGAAAGAAAAGATCACGCAAAGACGAGTGCATCTCTCGACAAAGAGAGAAGGGAAGAGATGGAAAGGGAGCGAAGACAGAACTGACGAGATAGCATTCGCAAAAGACGAATGGATGGGAGGACACATTTTATTAAAACTCGATGGGAAAGGCATTGATGACGTAACAAAAGGAGAGGTTAGATGTGACACAGAGGAAGGAGAAAGACAAGTTGAGACGAAAGGATGAGAAGGAAAAACAAAGGCAAGAACAGCTATATCGTGAAGAATAAGAAAGACAGCTCGATCACAACCCAAGAGCAGCCTATGATCAAGATAGACAGAAACAGCAAAGGTTAGAAGAGCAAAGAATACATGGAAAGAGGATAAGGAGACAAAGACTTGAGGAAATTCGAAAGGCAGATGAACGCAGAAATGAAAAGAGAAAGGAAGAAGATAGGGTCAGAGAAGAGGCAAGGAAGCGCAAAGAATTTGATGACGATATAGAACGTAAGCGAAGACAAAGAGCATGCGATCTTGAATATCTGGGGATAGAGGTTAAAAAACCTGCTCCAGGATTCCAAGATGGCGGTGGTGGCGGCGGCACGGGTGTGGGCAGGCCCCTGGACGTCCAGCAGCAGAGAAAACAGAGCGGGAGGCGTGAGCTTCTCCGACTGCTTTTTTTTTTTTTTTGGTGTGGTGGCCCATGAAGTGGCGGTAATTGCGGCCCGGGAGAGCTTGGCTTCCCCCCCAGGGAGTCTAGTGGGCTGAGGCCACCCCCTATGCCTCGGTGACTTTAGCAGTACATGACCCTGTGGACTTTGCGTGGGAGAGCAGTATTTTGTTGTAATCTCCGGTGTGTGCCTCCACCCAGGAGGGGTGCCAGCTGGGGCTATATCACCGATGACTGCTTCCAGCATCTGAAGATCACTGGCGCTGGGCCCCTTCCGTGGTTTCCTGGCCTCCGGGTGTGGACATCCCTCTGAAATATGTTTGAGGTTTGGCAACTTGGTGGCGACTGGACACGCCTGGTGGGGGGGGGGGGGATTACCCCAGAGGGACGAGGGAGTGCCAAGCACAAGGAGGAGCTGCCCCCCACGCGGCAGGTCTCACTCCGGACAGATGGCTACCCGTCACAAGGGGAAGAGTGGGAAGGTGTTGCAGCGCCCAGGGGAGTCACAGGGCACCCTTCGCTCCTTGTGGTCGGTGCAGGATATGGGCGAGGGCTCGGATGGAGGCGCTGAGGACTCGGAGGAGGGGAGAGCGGTGGTGGGGGCACAGCAGGAGCCGTCCCCGGCGGCTAGACAGGGTGTGCTGAGCGAGATTCAAGTGCTTCATTCCAATTTGGCCAAGACATTCCAAGATCAGTTTCAGTTGAGGGCAGATCTCAATGAGGCACTTGGGGAGATCAAGCGGGACTTACGGGAACTGGGGGAGAGGACTGACCTCCTGGAAAGGGGTCTCCAGGAAATAGACAAGGACACCACAGCCAATAGTGAGGCTATACAGCGCGTTGATGTTGCGACCCAGAATCTTGAGATCCAAATGGAGGATCTCGAAAACAGGTTGCGAAGAATCAATATCAGGGTGAAGCAATTACCGGAGTCAGTCTCAGACGGGGACTTGAAACGGGAGGTCCAGGCTATCTTCGCAAACATTTTAGGAAGAAAGGACCCAGATGCCATCGAATTAGATCGAGTCCATGGGGTCGGAAGGCTCGCCAAGGGGCCCACCTCGAGACCGAGAGATGTGCTAGCCGCTTTTGCCAGATACGCGCAAAAGGAGGCTGTTCTCCAGGCTGTGCGGAAACAGGAACCAATAGTGTATAAAGAGCAGCAGATAGCTCTATTTCAAGATCTGGCAAACATCACCCTAGTAAAGAGGAGACAGATGGCATCGATACTGAAGGTGTTGAAGGGACGCGGCGTTACCTATAAGTGGAAATTTCCATTCGGCCTGGTCTTTGATTGGGAAGGCTCGCAGAAACGGATAACGTCTGTCAAGGAGGGGTCTGTACTGCTGCGGATCGACCTTGAGGAGGATCCCTTCAGTAGTGCTCAGCGAGCCGGAGACAACAGGCCAAGGCAGAGGCCGTGGGAATGGTCCACGGTGGGAGATAAGAAGAGGAAGGGCACGAGAAGGAACAGCGGCTCCCTGAGGGAAGGGGAAGGGAGTGGGGTGGAGGGAGTTAATGGCAGCAAGGAGAATACCCGAGTTGGGGTTTTGATATGCAAGGGGTTGTGGGCCCTAAAGGTTGGTAGAGGAGTTTGGGGAAGGGGAAGCAACATATTGGGATCAGTAAGGGCAATGTGGCCCGGTAGGGGGAAGGGGGAGGAGCGGAAAGGGCTTTTGCTCTGGCTTGGGGGTTGGTGAGGGAGTCCTATCCCTAGGTTGGGGAGGGAGGGTCGGACAAACTAAGGGGAAGGGGGGGGGAGTGGGCAGGGGCGGAGGGGGGAGGGGGGGTTCTCACCCACAGTTGGGGTTTCAGGATGGAGGGGGGGAGGGGTGTTGGGAAGGAGGGGTGGGGTGTCGCCAATGGAGAGGAATGGAGCCCTGGACGGAGCGGAATAGAAATGAAGGGGGCGGGGGTCAGGGGAGGAGTTTGGCATCTCTCCCAGGAGGTGGTGGGGAGGCGCGGTAAGGTTAACATGGGGGTATGGCTGGCAAGCTGTTCCTTTACACAGCTCTCAAGTGGTTGACACATAACGTGAGAGGACTGAACTCCCCCCCTCAAGCGTACTAAGCTGGAGCTGTTTACTAAGTCCCAAAGGTCAGACGTGCTGGTGCTGCAGGAGACGCACTTATTTAAACGAGACCAAGGTTGCCTGCACCTGAGGGGCTTCCCATTGATATTGTTTGCATCGGGGCCTACTAAAAGGGGGGGCAGAGGGGGAGTCGCCCTGGCTTTTGGGAAGGGAGTCAACTTTCGACCCCATGATATCCTCAGGGATAAAAATGGAAGATACATCCTGGTGAGGGGGGAGATATTGGGATCCCAGTATACTATAGCCTCAGTGTATGCCCCCAATGTGGGCCAAGACCAATTCCTGCGGGATACATTGGGCACCCTAGAGAATTTCGCCAGGGGACAGGCGATAGTGATGGGGGATTTTAACCTTGCCTGGGACAGAAAGGGGGACAGGTCCTGGTATGACAGGGAACAGGGTGGCGCCATTGCATCTCCTCAGCGGAGAGGGAAATGGGAGGAGGCCGGGCTGCGCGATGCATGGCGTGCAATACGGGGTGAGGAAGAGGAATTTACTTTTCTGTCAGATGTCCAGAAAACACAGTCCCGCATTGACTACATCTGGATCTCGGCTAGTTTGGTGGGGCAGGTGGAGGATATTGAGGTGGACCCCCTGGGGATAGAGGACCACAAAGTGGTGCAACTGAACATGCGGCTCGGGAGGCGTAGGCCAGGGGTGTGGACTTGGAGGTTCCCGGAGGAGCTCCTGAGGGATCAGGTTTTACGAGAGGCGCTAGGGGACAAAATCCGGGATTTCTTCGAGAGGAATAACAGTTGGGACACTAGTCAGAGTGTGAGGTGGGATGCCTTTAAAGCGACCTTGAGGGGGGAAATCATTGCTATGAAAGCGGAGAGAAGTAGATTGCTGAGAAGCCTGGAAACTCAGCTAGAAAATGAGGTTGAAGAGGCCAGGGCGTGCGTGCAGGAGACCCCAACTTGGAAGACGCAAAAGAAATACAGGTTGGCGGAGGGCAGATCTTGCGCACTAAAAAAGTGGAAGAGGCGATGCTCAGGGTCAGGCAAAAATTTTACGCCAAGGCCAATAAGGCAGACTCACTCCTGGCTCACCTTCTGAGGGGACAAAGGGAGCAGAAGATTATAACGGCAATTAAAAATGCGGGAGGACGGAGGCTTACCCAGGCTGAAGAGATAAAGGGGAGGTTGGTAGAATTCTACGGGGTGCTGTACTCACAGAGCCGGCGTACCCAGCCACAGAGAGCATTTCTGCAGGGCCTCCCCCTCCCGAGATTATCCAAAGAGGAAGGCAAGGATTTAGGCCGACCAATTACAGAGGATGAGGTTAGGGCCATAATAGCGAAGCTTCCCCTCGGCAAGGCTCCTGGGCCTGACTGCTACCCAGCCTCATTCTACAGGGCTTTCTCCCACCTCCTGGTTCCGCACCTAATGCAACTGTTTAACACATTTGGTGAGGAGGGCGGTATCACCCCCTCGATGGAGGAGGCAAACATTTCTCTCATTCACAAGGTGGGGAAAGACCCAGAGGAATGTACCTCGTACCGCCCAATTGCCCTTATAAATATGGAGGCAAAAATCTTCACCAAGATCCTGGCGAAGCGCCTGGAAAGGCATCTACCTTTCTTGGTCGATCAGGACCAATCAGGCTTTGTCGTGGGGAGGCAGACTGTTGACATTATCAGGAGGGTGGCTCACCTGGTGGAGAAATTGCGCAAGACGTCCACTCCGGCGGTTCTTTTGGCGCTCGACACCGAAAAAGCGTTCGACCGGGTGGAGTGGTCGTTCTTATTTCAGGTGATGGAAAGGATGGGCCTGGGGACGGGATTTATACGAATGGTCTCAGCTAACTATAAGAACCCCACCTCGCGATTCCTGGTCAATTGGGGCGGGGGACAAAGCAGGGCTGCCCCCTTTCTCCTTTACTCTACGCAATATATCTGGAGCCATTGCTTGTGGCTATTCGTGAGGCGGAGGAGATTCAGGGAATACCATTCGGGGGGGAGGCAGCATAAAGTAGCAGCTTTCGCTGATGACATGTTGCTTACCCTCACGAACCCTAAGGTTTCCATTAGAGCCAGTATAGAACTCCTGACCAGATTCGGCGAACTATCGGGATTGCGGGTCAATTTTTTTAAATCAGAGCTTATGAATCTGTCCTTAGGGAAACAGGAGGCGGAAGATACACAGGCGACCTCCCCATTTAAAGGGAGCCCTACCGGGCTGCGTTACTTGGGAGTTAGGATCACACCATCATAGGCGGGTTGGTACGGGGCCAACTATGAGCCGCTGCTGCTGGATATTACAAAAGATTTAAGAAGATGGGGCGCTCTGCGATTGTCCTTGTTGGGGCGGGGTGCAGTCCTCAAAATGGTGGTGCTTCCTCGAGTATTGCATCTATTCCAGGCTATTCCCCTTCTAGTCCTGGAAAGTTTTTTCAAGAGACTAGATAAGGTGGTCAAAGAGTTTGTCAGAGAGGGAAAGAAGCCGCACCGGTCTAGGCGGCTGCTAGTGGCTTCTAGAGAGAGGGGGAGCCTGGCATTCCCTGACTTTCGCCGTTATCATGAAGCTGCTCAACTAAGGGTGATCAGAGAGTGGTTTTCGGACACCTACCTTAAACACTGGGTAAAAATGGATAGGGCTGTAGTTCAGAATCATTTGGGGAGGTATTGTGGCTCCCGCAAAGATGGAGGCCATCGCATTTATATTTAAGTGCGATTACTAAGGGAGTGGTGGATAACTGGGACAGGGCTGTGGAGAAGCGGGGGATCACAACCTTTCCGTCTCCATTCACTCCTATCTTTAATAACGGGGACTTCACACCGGGGTTGGAGCAAGGGGCGTTTGCACAGTGGGAAAAGGGGGGCAGCAGAACGCTGAGGGATATGTTTAGTGGTGATAGGGTGAAAACGTTCCAGGAATGTAAGCAGGAATTTCGGGTGAGAGAACGGGAGAGGCATCGTTACTTCCAGATGAGGCACTGGGTAATGTCTGGGGAAATAAGGAAGGCTGCGACGCGGGGCCTCACGCAATTTGAGCGATTTCTCACCACTCATGAGGGCTCCAAAGGGTTGATTTCGGATCTGTATAGACAACTAGAGCAGGCAGGCCCAATAACTACTTGGGCGTATATGAGGAGCTGGCAGCAACATCCAGGGCTCGGCATGGCACAGGAGGACTGGGAGAGGCTCTGGAAGTTGATCCCAAGGGCGGCGAGGGCGACCCAACTGCAGGAGGCGTGGTATAAATATTTGTATGGCTGGCACTATACTCCGGCTCGCTTGTACACGATGTACCCGGAGTCCGAGGCGAAATGTTGGAGGGGATGTGGGGAAAGGGGTTCAGCGGCCCACATATGGTGGGACTGTCCCATCATCCGGCCTTTCTGGAGCGGGGTAGGACAGGCCCTATCCCAGTCTTTGGGGGAGGGGGCCAACCAGGACCCGCGGGAGATTCTCCTAGGGAAAAAGGGTGTGGGGGGCGAGAAAGAAGGGAAGGGTAGAACCAAGGCAAAAGTCTTCGTGTTGGCCGCGATGGCCCTCATCACTCAGAGGTGAAAGAGCCCTACGATCCGGATGGAGCAAGATTGGTTGAGGAAAATGTGGGACATAGTTTCTATGGAATGGGTATCGTATGCAGTAAATAACAAACTGGAACACTTCCCGGTAGATTGGGGAGAGACACTGGCATACCTCAAAGGGGACTTAAGGGAGCAATGGTGCCCTCAGAGGCTTAAGCTTTTGGACATTTATGGATAATCTGTGGTCGGGGGATAGGGTTGAGTGGGGAGATCTATGGGGGATGAGGGGGATTTTTTTAGTGGGTTGTTGCTTGTGAATTGTGTTCATTTGTGTTTTTTTCCCTTTGTTATTGATTATGAAAACAATAAAAAAAAGAATTAAAAAAAAAAAAAACACCTGCTCCAATTGTAGACTGGGAAGACAGAGGAATTCTTTCCCGCGTACGATTCAGTACCAGGCACATTGGAGAAACGATCAATAGAATATATGACGAGAAGGGTGCTAGAACAACTACCCCAAGGGGAGGGGGAAGATGAGCACCTTGAAAGCACTCAGCTGTATGACACTGAGGAAGTCACCCGAGGTAGTGGGGATAAAGAGCTATCCCTGGATAGATTGGAAATAAGCAGGAACAAAAGAGGATACGATAAGTCGCACTAGTTTGGGACAACCAATGTCCGACTCCGAAAAGGAGGAGCGCGAGGAAAATGAGGAAGAGGGACAGAGCGAAAGATGACTCCCAAGAGAAAAAGGAGTAAGGTGGCCAGACAATAGCGAACCTATACCGAGAACATCAGAGTCCACCACGAAGCCTGACCGGGGTCTTCACCGCCCTATGTGGACAGGCTAAGGGCATTACCAGGTAGACGGCGATGCGGGAATATTACCCCTGCGATAGACAGGAGAACAATGAAAGAGAGGGCTACACACTTGAATTTCCATTGTTCGAGAAGGGGGGGGGGGATAAGACCACAATATATTCCATGGCCACACATGGATCGAGAATTCTTTTTTTTTTTTTAAAAAACAAGCTTCCAATGTTGACATCAGGAGCCGGAAAGTGGATATACGAGTTAGAGAACATGACAGGAGGAAACTCGTTAGCTATAGGGGCCATCAAAGGTCTCCTGATCGCCATACTTGGTGAGAGAGCAGACGATGTGTGGGCACAAGCAGGCTACCCTGGCATAACCACAATTAATACCGCGCATGACGGAGCGCCATTTAACAATTGTAGAGCCGCAGTATGGAAAGCGGTACGAGTACTTTACCCAGATACTTTTGATATGGGAGCTATAAGGACTCAAAAAATGGAGGAGTCTGAAGATCCGTTAATTTATATACAGAATTTCCAAGACGCATGGGTGCTTGAGACTCATGAATCGTGGACGAAATCTATACCTGTGTTTTACCATGTCCTGTGCCAAGGGCTGCCAGAGCCGGTGCAGAAACAACTCAAGAAATTGGTGGGAATCAAAGCCAAACCTTGGGCTGAAATACAGTTGACCGTTGTACATTATTGTAGACTGTTGCAAGAAAAGAATCGCAAAAAGGAAGCGACTCGTAAGGGTGAGGAAGTGAAATTGGTGCAAAAGAAATTGTCAAAATATGCTCGAGGGAGCCATGATAAACTAGTACAGCTGCACCAATGCAGCAAAATAACCAGGGCAATATGGGATTTTATCCAAGGGGAAGAGGATGGCAGAGCAATCGGGGAGGTTTCCAAAACAATCAAGGAGGCTTTCAAAATATGCAAAATGGTAACCAAGATATGTCAAAAGGAGAAATGATCTGACTACCGCCAGTTTGTTGGGTGTGTGGAATGACAGGGCATTTGACACGCACATGCAGAAGTCAAGACAGGATCCAGAATGGCCAAGGAACAGGAGCAGCCATGACAAATCCACCTGCACTTTTACAGCAGGGTGGTGCACAGAATCACACGGTGCAACAACAAGCACAAGGAGAGCAGCAAGGGGTGCAACCGCAAAACATGCAGAATTTTCCACAAGGACAATCCCATCAGGCACCGCTGCAACTATCACAGACCATGAACCCTGGAATGGGAGGTTAACAACGGAAATTGAGAAATCCACCAGCACACAGTGGGCCGAATTTATATATGTCACTCTCATGCTCATTGCCTTACTCTGCACCCACCTTGCCACCCTCTTGCCATTATGCAGGACCGCGAATTTTGCGCTCTGATACAAATGAACTCACTTTGAGAGTTCAGCACATGTGTGCCCTATTGGGTATTCGCACTCTAATGCTTTGATGTACTCCAGCCAACATGCGACCCCAATGCATGCGAGTTGTGTTGTGCCCCATGACCGCCTCCAGACCACATTTGAACTGTGTTGTGCCTTATGGTCGCCTCCAGACCACATTTGAACTGTGTTGTGCCTTATGGTCGCCTCCAGACCACATTTGAACTGTGTTGTGCCTTATGGTCGCCTCCAGACCACATTTGAACTTTGTTGTGCCTTATGGTCGCCTCCAGACCACATTTGAACTGTGTTGTGCCTTATGGTCGCCTACTGACCACATTTGAACTGTGTTGTGCCTTATGGTCGCCTCCAGACCACATTTGAACTGTGTTGTGCCTTATGGTCGCCTCCAGACCACATTTGAACTGTGTTGTGCCTTATGGTCGCCTACTGACCACATTTGAACTGTGTTGTGCCTTATGGTCGCCTCCAGACCGCATCTGATTTGCTGTGTGCCTACCTTATGTCACCAATGCCACATACTCGCCAATCTCCTGCAAGCCGCCCCTGCTATAGCATGCTATCCTGCCTCATCGCAATCATGTTCCCCTTTTGTGTCATGCAAAGTAACATACCTTGCAATGGCAATAGCTACACATCCCATAAAATGGTCTAGCCAGGCCGGCCTGCCCAAGACATTACCCTATCATATGCCCCACACCATTCTTGCCTACCACTCCTGCCTTCCTCCCAGTCTCACAATCCGCCTCTCCGAACCATTACCACACATACTTTTCTGATGTCCCGGCTACCAAGCACCTAGATACCTCCAAGCGGAACCCTACCTATATAAGTACTTCAAACCCCACCTTTGGCCCTAGTACCTCCCCAACTGCTGACCTTACTGTCTCTCGAACCACCACCCTCACCTTTATTGATCGTAACAAGAGACTCGGTGCCAGAACCCACCATATGACTAGCATACCCCTTGCTAAGCGACCCAATAAGACTATCAATCACACTGCAATACCTAGCAATTCCACCCTTTCCACTCCTAAAGGAGCTCTTCTAAATGTTAGATCACTAGTCGCCCATTCCATAGAAGTAGCCGACATTATTCTAACTAACAACTTGGACTTCCTTGCTGTTACCGAAACCTGGTTGCATGATGCTGCAGGTCCATCTCTCACCCTAGCCATACCGGACAACTATACCATCCTCAGAGCAGATAGACCCAACGCACGAGGAGGCGGTGTAGCTATCATTTTCAAGTCCTCGCTTAATATTAGACTAGCCTCGTCTCCTCCACTTAAATCATGTGAACATCTCACATTCAAATTACAAACGTCCCCTAAGAGCACTATTACGATGCATTTAATTTACAGACCCCCGGGCCCACCAGGCTCATTTGAGGAAGACATCACCTCACTAGTTGCCGAAAGCTCCAAACTTTCAGCACAAATGATTATACTTGGAGACTTCAATCTTGGGTTTAATGACCCCCTCGACACCCCAGCCACTGCCCTGGCCACAGCATTAGAGGAGCATGGCCTCCAACAATTCTGCTCCAAACCTACCCACTCGAAGGGTAGAATCCTCGATTGGGTAACCACCCTTAACTGCAACATCACCATGAAGGATCCCTTACAGCTCGTATGGACTGATCATCATTTCCTCCAATTTGACATTAACACTAGTAACCTAGTGCACAACAAACCTGTTACTGCACCAGCCTGTCTAACTAGGAAAAAGAGTAACATCACAGCGGAAGCCTTAATACCCTTGGTGACCCCTATTCTGAACGCACTACCAGCCACAACTGACCTGAACCAACTAGTCAACGTCTATAATGATTCCATGGCCAAAGCAGTTGACACTATTGCCCCACTAAAAATGCGCAAGGGGAAACCAAAAGCGCACCTGAATACATGGTACACCCCAGAACTTAAACTCCTCCGGCAACAAAAAAGTAAACTTGAAGCACTATGGAAATCAGCGCCCTCAGCAATTAACAAAACAAATCTCACTAATATCTCCACCCTCTACAAAAATTAGATTATACGCGCAAAGAAAGAATCGCTCAACTCCAGGATCGCACAGGCAAGTTCCAGCTCAAAGGAGCTCTTTAACATCCTAAAGGAATTAGAAAACCCCATTCCTCCCACGGATAGCTGCACTAAAGATAAACCATGGTGCACAGGGATCCAGAATGCCCTTGTTAACAAAATTTCAGGGCTCCAGTCTAAAATTGACAATAAACAACAACAACTCACTTATGATTCGACTTCCAGCCCCACCCCTCCCCCCCTACAGCCACCAGCCCAGGGTTTACCTTCAAAAAGGTATCCATACCCGAAGTACAAAAAATTATAGCATCATTGAAACCCTCGAACTGCAAAGGGGACAGCTGTCCCGCACAGATCATAAAAGATGCTGCAAGGGATCTCTCCCTGTTCATTACAAAATTAATAAACCTGTCATTCTCTGATAACTTGGTACCCAGCAATCTGAAACAATCCTGGGTCCTACCGCTACTAAAAAAAACTACCCTCGACCCAGATATACCCACGAATTACAGACCCATCACCGCTGTCCCATTCTTACTAAAAATTCTTGATAGAGTGGCCTATCTACAAATCCAGGATTACCTCGAGACTAACCATTTACTATGAATTCCCCAGTTCGGCTTTCGTCCACTACACTGGACAGAAACGGCCCTGGTTGATCTCAAGTGCCAGATAGACGACCTCAAAGATAAAAGGTAAAGCTGGCATCCTTCTTCTTCTTGACCTATCCGCTGCCTTTGATCTGGTTGATCACAAAATCCTGTGCAACCATCTGTCATCGGCAGTACACTTCTCCCACTCCGCAATTTCATGGATCCAATCCTTCCTGGACAATAGGACCATGCGGGTTTTCTCACCCCTAGCAGCTGCCGACCCTATCCCTATTACTTGTGGTGTCCCACAAGGATCTTGTGTGTCACCTACTTTGTATAACATTTTTACAAAGCCCCTATTCGACAAGCTGGACCATCTGGGTGTCACCTACACCAACTACGCAGATGACACCCAGATACTCCTTACCTTATCCGGCAACTATAATTCGGACGCCATTTGGATCAATGAAGTCTTCTCCATCATTCAGACATGGATGGCCACACATGGCCTCTGCCTGAATGATGACAAGACTGAACTGCTCCTTGTCGGCTCACCCAACACCATTCGGAAACTTAGTCCCAGCTACACTAGCTTTACCATTGACGGCAACACCATCCCTATCACCAAGAGTGTAAAAACCCTTGGTTTTTACCTCGACACGAATACTAATCTAGCCAAACAAATTAATATGACTGCCTCAGCCACGGCCTACACGGGCAAACTAATCAGGGCCTGTAGACCGTTGATTTCCCCTAACAACTGTCTCACCTTAGCCAGAGCACTTATACAATCTAAACTAGATTACTGAAATAGTCTCTACGTAGGTGCCAACAAAACGGTAATTAATAAATTGCAAGTTCTACAAAATAATGCACTCCGTGCCGCCCTGAATATTCCCAGAAGAGAACATATTTCGGCTACCAGAATTGTATGCAAATGGCTCTCCATCCAACAAAAAATAGATCTAAAAACCATCTGCCTCACCTATAAAGCACTCAACGGCCTTGCCCCTCCCTATCTCACCAACAAATTTACACTAAGACAGAACACTAGAACCACTAGATCCTCTAATACACTACAACTGACTGTGCCCAAATTCTCCCTCAAAAGAGCTGGTGGTTCCAGCTTCCCAGCTCTGGCTTCACAACTTTGGAATACCATTCCACTGGATATCAAATCTACACCCACCTTCCAGCCTTTCAGAACTAAGGTCATCACCTGGTTACTCAACAATTAACCTACCATGATTGAATGCATACCCTCTGCAAGAATGTATTTTGCACTATGTCAGAATATTATTGTCTATGCACTAATTGCTATCTTGTCAAGTATACCTTTGCTTCATCACTGTACAACTGTGCCCTACCTTGCCTGTAACTCGAAGCTTAAGCGCCCATATACCCTTGGGTCAGGTGCGCTATACAAATTAATAAACAAACAAAACAAACAAATATAAGCTAGGACAGCTCACTGGGAACCCTGATGTGTTCTATCCCATCGGTGACACTAGACCCTCACAGGGAACCCAGGGTGGATGTCGTCATAGGGGATAAAGAATATTCCTTCCTAGTTGACACGGGTGTGACACGCTTGTGCATACGTGAAGGCAAATTTTCCTTGCCCGGCGAGGCCATAGATACTCAGAGTTTTACAGGAGCAACCAGTCGAGTTCCCTTTACAAAAGGCACTTCCAGTCTCTATAGGGGATTGCGAAATGAACATACCCCTACTACATTCTCTACAGACCCCAGTAAATATTTTGGGTCGAGACTTAATGACAAAGTTGAACATGACAATCTTGTTCACGGAGGAGGGCATAGTAAGTTCCACTCTAGGAATACACTATTTAAATGTATGCGAAATGGTTAGAGCATAATCAGGACACGTAGCCATGAGGGCCATACCATTAGAGCCAGAAATCATAGCATATGGCATGCGTTTGCTTATGGTAGGATTGCCAGCCTTGCAGACAGAATCATGAGAATCCCTGATGAGTTTTTATTCAGACCAAGAATACAGATGAACGAGAAGAAGGCACAAGTATTTCCCTTGATGATACACGCAGCTGCAATACGAGGGAGAGTGGTGTTGGTTGACGGTTACGATGACGAGGGCAGACAATGGTGCGCGATAATTGCCATTGAAGAAGGATATCGAGTGACTGACGTTTAAAGAACAAGCAGAAATGGGAGAGACGATGGTGGAATTGAGTCTCACCTTTTGGGTAAAGATGATTAAAAAAAGAGAAGTACCACAGAGAATGATGTTGGCACTAAAACGTCCTGAATATTTTGATGACATAGCTACAGTGACTGTCTCAGTGTGGACTAAAGGACCCTATGACGTGGGTCTCTTGAAGGGGGTTGGAGACGTAAGGATTAAACTGAAACCAGGAGCAATTCTACCAAGATCCTGACAATATCCCATGTCCAGAGAGGCAGATGAGGGGATATTCAAGACAATTTCTGCCATGATGGACAAGGGCATCTTAGTGACGTCAGAGTTACCATGTAATAAGTCAGTGTAGCCTGTGAAAAAAAGTAAAGGGGAGATCTTGGAGGCTAGTACAGGACCCAAGGCCAATAAACGATATTGTTGAGGCCGAGTTCCCTCTAGTCCCTAACCCGTCTACAATCCTACCTAATATACCAGTTGAGGCAAAATATTTCACAGTGATTGACTTGAAAAATGCATTTTTCTCAATCCCATTGCACCGAGACTCACAAGATCGGACGTCATTCACGTTTAGACAGATGCGTCTGACAAACACGAGGCTGCCACAGGGGTACTGTGAGTCTCCTATTTTCAACAGAGTCCTGCAGATACACTTAAGCAATATTGCATTACAAAGTGTCGTCCTGCAGTATGTGGATGACATTTTAATCTGCAGCACAACAGAAGAGCAATGCAGGCACGATTCTGTTCAGCTACTGACCATACTGGCTAGGAAAGGATATAAGGTTGACAAGGAAAAGTTACAGTACTGTCAACAAGAAGTGCTGTACATAGGCCAGGTGATCTCACATGAAGGAAAGAAAGTGACCCCAGAAAGGGCTGAAGCCATATTCAACACAGCTAAGCTGCACACGATAAAGCAGATGCAGAGCTTTTTAGACCTATGCAACTATGTCGGGGCATGGGTCTTCGACTACAGCTCGAACACTAAGCCTTTACTTCAGGCTCTAAAGAAGGCCCAAATGACGAAAGAAAAGATCGAATAGTCTGAGGCCATGCAGAAAGGGTTTGCTGAACTGAAAAGAGCTATTTGCACAGCTTCCGTTCTAGGGATCCCCAATTATGCAGAGGAATTTTATCTGTTTTCACACACAAATGGCAGCGTCATGACGGCAGTGCTCGCTCAAAGAACCTCTTTGGGGTACAAGCCCCTGGCATATTACCAGCAGGAATCTGGACCCAGTAATGAGAGGCCACTTCCGATGCGAACAAAGTTTAGCTGCCGCAGCGTTCGCCATAGAGAAGGCGACAACCATTGTAATGGGATGCTCAATGACATTGTAGATCAAGCACTCATTATTTGCTATTTTAGAGAAACCGAAAGGCACATTGATATCTCAGAGAGCTTCTGCTTATGAAGTGATCATATCGAATCCCTCGATAAAAATAGTCTGATGTAAAATAGTGAACCTAGCCATGTTCATAGCAGAGCCAGTCACTGAGGGAGAGACCATACATGACTCTGCAAATTATGAAGAATTCTATGAGGAAATCCCCAGGGTGAAGGAAAATGCCTTGGCAGGAGAAGGGGTCTTCAAGGATCAATCAAAATGACAAAGATATACAGGCGTCGCTGTAATAAAACACACAGCAAATGGGGAATTCCGACTACTTATTAGTGCGCGAATACCACTGCATTACTCAGCACAGGCTGCAGAATTATTGGCATTGATACTCGACATTGAGAATCACGCAGACCAGGAAGTAATGGTGTACAGTGAATCCTCCTATGTGATGTCAACAGTACACGCAGGCTAAGCGCGCTGGAAAAGGAGGGGCTACCTCCGAGCAGACAGCACGCCGGTGCAGCCCTATTGGACAGGCTGATTAGGGCACTACAGCTCCCAGTGGTCATAGCGGTCTTGAAATGTGCCGCCCACACGAAAGGGACAGATTTTATCTGACGAGGAAACCAAGCAGCAGACACGGAAGCCAAGCGTATGGCATCCAAAAGTGAGACGATTATGCAAGTGGAAGTCGCCTGTACCAATGAAGGATGATGGTTGCACGAACAACACCTGAAGCCTATAGTAGCCTTGGGCAGACGCAGCTAATGGAACTGCAAGGGGAGGCACCACAGGAAGAGAAAAACCTGTGGAAGCGTCAAGGGTGTTCTTTAAACCCCTCTGACAGCTTGTGGCGAAAGGACAGCACTGGTAAACCAGTAATGCTTGTAGCCCTATTAAAAATGGCACTGGAGCAGTTACATTACTCAACGCATATGACAAAGGAGAATCTAGCAGCAACGCTTGTGGAAGACTGGTTCATACCAAATTTAGCTGAGCATGTTGCATTCTTATGGTGAACTGCATAATCTGCCAGCAATTCACCGCTGGACACACACTAAAAGTAATGAGGAGTCATCCTCAGGGTACAGATACTTAATTGGTGTGGTGTGTCCATTCTCTAGATGTATAGAGGCAGGTCCATGTACATACCCAAACTCTACCTGTTCCCAAGGTGGGGGGTATGCAAAGTCATGAGATCAAATAATGGCCCTCACTTTGTTAATTCAATATTTTAACATATTAGCTTGCAGCTTGTTATAAAGCACAAGTTCTTGTCGGCTTATAATCCGCAAGGTAACGGAATCTGTGAGAAGCTCAACGGCTTGTTGAAGGAGAGAATAGCCAAGTTGAAGCTTACTCTAAGGAAGGGATGGTTGCACTGCCTTCCATTGGCACTGTATGCACTTCGGAACCAACCAGGCTCAGACCATGTTACACCACGAGATAGCCACAGGAAGAATGATATAGATAGAGCTAGATGTGATGCCCAGTCAACAGGAGGGGTTTTAGGGTCTGAAATGCAAAATTACCTGAACTGCATGACATCTTGCCTTACTGTAATTTCAGACCAGCTGCAGCGATGACGAAAAGGGTGCAGCGCAGCACAGAACACAGAAGAGACACTGCATCAGACTCAGTTCCAGGTCTACGAGATGCCGTCCTTGTGAAAAACCTTACAAGGAAAAGGTGGGACGAGCCAAGATTCAACAGTCCTTTTATCGTAGAGGACTGCACTCCGTCCTCTGTGAAGCTACAAGGCAGGAGAGCGTGGATTTTTCTCTGTGATATCAAACCCTACTTCGGATAAGCTCCCCATGCCTGCACCCCAACGAGAGGAATCTACGAGCGACAGGGAAGAACCACAGCACGTGCAGACGCGATCCATGACGCACGAAGAAGGACGCATGACCAGCAAAGTAAAGACAAAATAACTTTTTGCAAATTGTGGCTTCAATTGGACACTTCCTCTAAGCAAAAAAGGGGATAAGGACTTAACGGACACTCTGTGCATCCTAGTTGCAGGATGAAGAAGAAAACTTACATGCATAAGCCACAATATAATCTGTCGACTTTGAACTTTGGACTGAGGCACACTTAAGCCTCAACAAGAAAAGGATATGCCAAATTTTGACCGAGGACACTTACATTGGAAGCAAATACAGTATCCCAACTCGTTCCACACCGGAACCCTATTCGGAATCACTTATGGTGTCCCACAGTAGAGACATCACAAAGGACCTAGTCACCTATTTCGACTTAGTACTGAGGTCATACCAGTCACTGGTAGGGAGGCTCACCAGTGTCACAGACTTTTTACAAGATCCTGAAAACAAAAAGACAATAAGACAAGTCCTCACTGTCATTGCCGAACAACTTATCCTACTCCCCGAGTACAGTGAGAAAGAACCAAATGTTCCCAACACAGACAGAAATAAATGAGCTTGTCAACACACTGTTCTTTCGCATAATCGTAGACTGTCCAACTCTTATTGGAAGAACGACAGACACACTCGCATCTCTTCGAGACCCAGAAACACTGAACATTTAAGCCATCTTTTAAATAAGATCTGAATTCTAGTCGCACTCCACGTGACAGGACAGAGCAGACATTGATTACATCAAGGAAAAAACATACAATCCTGAACCCAGCAAGACAGGACAGATGTCCCCGTCACCAGAAGACAGCAGATTGGCACACAATGTCCTCTTTCGCCTAGCCACTGACTTTCCAGAGCTAGTGGGGAGACCTATCGATGTTGACGTCCTCACATTCATCAGAGATCCAGCTAATGTCACACAGATGGGAATGCTCCTGCACGGATCATACTCCAGGTGGAACTTTCCAACCATCAGAAAGACTATCTGAGGAGATTCTAAGAAAGCCTTCCGCCGAGGGACAGATCGAGGGAGCAGAGTCAAGTACTTATATTTGTTGTCATTCGTTCCCCATTTATTCATACTGATCAGTGTCCAATATGTCCTCAGGACTGAAGTAGATTCGAGGTGTGGACTGGGAGCTTACTTACTTTGAATATGCACAGTAAAGGAACTCACTGAAGCGTTATTTTATTTTTCTTCCCATAGTCTAGCAAAGGAACTGCATCCTGAAATAAGAGACAATTTGTCATTCACAAGAAGGGGGACACTTTTGAAGCACCTGACACTCTTAAACACAGAACTTGGAAGACGATATTGGGTGAGGGAAAAATAACAGTGACATTTATTGAATGACTAAGATGGGGGTCCAGAGCAGCAACCGGGTCCTTCCACAAGCATAGAGTCATACCGCTTCTCTGGAAGGAAATGCTGTCGCCTAACGTATAGAACCATAATGTACTTATGCATCATATTTATCATTATTTTACTGTCATTAACGATCAGAAATGCATTATTTATTGGTGCACGAAGCGTTCCAATTTCAGTAAACCCACCTGATACACGTATGAAACCCACAAAAGCACCCAGACCTTATATAGTCATTCCAGTCCCTAGGAGATCTGACGGTGGAGTGAATGAACTTGAAATGAATGTGATAAGCAATGATACACACACACACTCGAGGTAACGAATGAAAAGAAAAGCCGGAGACAGGGTCGGCACGAGATGAAGGAAGTGAAATCACGGACAACTACACGCATACAAACACTGAATGCACATGAAACTGGCCTAGTGTCAATGACCGCAGAACCTCGAACCAAAGCAGTAGAGAAGCAGACTGCCTGCCATAAAAACCCTCACAACACATATTGTAAGAAAACATGAAGAATTAAAGAGAAAAAAACAGAAGCAGTCATATTAGAAACTCTTGAGAAAACCAAAGCCAACTAGGAGAAACTCTGCACAGAAACCTGATAGTAGACTCGTTATTCCGATACATAGCCAGAGCGAGGAAACTACAAGAGGAACTGAAGAACAAAACCACAGAGACTGTATTGCCAAGCACACATGTCCTAACACAAGGGACAAGTACCAGGTCTACAATACAGCCATAGACCGGACCGGCGTCAGGCTGGTTGGCATGGGCATTTGCACGCAGCAGAGAAAAGATGCATAAGGACCATGAAAGAGCTGCCAGACTCCTGTCCACTCAAATGGCACAGATGAGGAGACCTGCACCATGGACCAGGATACCCGAGAGTACTCCAGCAAGAAAAGGCTATACAAATGCATTTAGGGATGTAGTCATAGCCAACTACAGGAAAACACTAGGAATCAAGAGAAGCATGCATGGAGATGACAATGAACTAAACGACTACGTGGACAGCACCGCACATCTGGGAAACAACATTTAGTACCAGCACATGAAGGAGGTTGGGAGACGAAATTCTGGAGGAGAATGCTTTGTTTGTGCACTCCTGACGTACAGCATGGGGAAGTCTAAGATCTTTGTAGCTGTAGAAATTGATGTCCCAACAGCACACGGTCTCTCACACGTAGCAATGTGCAAGACCAGAGGCCAGTTCATGGGAAGTGACGCCTCATTGATCTGGGCAACTGAAACAGCTTATCCCGATGAAGAGGATTATGTCCAGGATATTAAGACGAGAAATAGAACTCATACTAGGAATCAGGTGATCAAGTATGAGAAACCTGAAGTTAAAGGAGCAGGAATAAGATTGGAAGTAAACCCGAGACTAAACGTCCAAGGGAAAACTCCAGAAGAGGCTCAAATTTGGAAAAACAGAGGCCAAATGCAGATTTGGGTAACGGTACTCTCACCAAACGGATGGGAGCAAGAAGTAGTGATATGCCGAGCATGGATGGTCCTTGGAGTCTGCAAGGAAGCAATTGAGAACTCACAAAGATTGTGCAAACCAGTATGGCCAAAACTTGCAAAGCTGCTGACATGGGTCGAAGACAGAGGAGGACCCCTGCAGATAGTGCCGCTAGAAAGCCCGAAATTGTGCTTCAGGAACAATGGCACAAGGAAGATGGGAGAAAATCAGAACTGTGGACAAATCTTTGACGCTCCAGGAATGGTACATGGAACCGCAGTAATTATAGATCATAATTGGGCATGCGGACCCAAGGCATACATCAGACTGCCGAAAAACTGGGGAGGCATATGCACAATAGTAAATGTCCACGTTCCAGCATTAGTGATCCCGAAAAAAGACCTGAATATTGACAGTTTCCCGAAAGCGAAAGCAGATGCTCACCTGAGACAGAAGAGATCTTTGGAACTGATAACTCGAATGAAGAGAAAACTATTTCTCTGCTAAATCAGAAGCATTCCATGCAATCCCATATGAGCATAGACTGTCCAGTCTCACCTCATCAGTTCACAACGATCTTCATGCCACAAATCCAAGTTGGAGTAAACACTAAATGGTTGCAGATAACCAGATGGAAATTGCTACAGACAATCAATACGCCCATAAAAGGATTCAATGCGATCAAGGAAGAGTTAAGAGCAATCCGACTGATGACACTCCAGAACAGATAGCTGTGATCATGTCAAGGACCTAAGAATGGAGGAGTTTGTGCAAAAATTGGAGAATCAGATTGCACATTTATACCTTCTCAAGGCGAAGAAAATGAACTTTAACAGAAACCATCGGAATGCTGACGAAGCTACAGAACCAGATGAGCAATGAAACCGACGAAGTTGACAATGACAGATGGTTTGGATCACTATTCTCGTGGGTTCAACAATGGATGGCAGATGCATTCAAGTTGCATTCACTATTCTCGGGGGCAATTGAGGAAACAGATCTCACCTGCGATTTGCAGATGAAGAAAGGGAGGGCACCCGGGAGCAATGGTTTCCTGGTGGAATTCTCCCAGACTCAATGAGGGAGGCAGTGATAACAGTCCTGTTGAAGGGGAGCAAAGATCCTCTAGACTGTATGTCCCATTGCCTCGATCTCACTGCTGAATATTGATGCAAACGTCCTGGAGAAGATCCTGGCTAGTAGATGGTCTAAGGTGGCTCCAATTTTGGTGCATCCAAATCAATGCAGGTTCATAGGGGGACGAAATACCTCAATGAATCTCAGCCGTCTGCATCACGTGATGGACCAGGTCAAAGATTCCGGGAGGGAGATGGCATTGTCATCCTTTGATGCAATGAAAGCCTTTGACTCGCTGGAGTGGGACTGGCCGAGTACTGAAAGTCTTGGAACTAGGGAAAAATATCTGCCAATGGTTACGACTGCTATACAATAGGCCGGTAGAGAGGGTGAAAACAAATAACATGGTCTCGTGGCAGTGGGCGCTGGGTAGAGGGACGAGACAGGAGTGCCCCTGTCTCGCCGATTTTGTTCTCAATGGCGCTAGAACCTCTAGCTGAGTTTCTCAGGAAGGAGATGGGTGAGGCAGGGATACTGGCGGGAGAGGTAACACATTGGGGCCTCATTATGACTTTGGAGGTAGCCATGCCTCCAAAATTGTGTCCGGGTTCCCTGAATGGGGAAATACCGGGCCATTCCGACATTGGAGGGCCCGGTATTTCCTCCTTCAGGGAACCCGAGCCCGGTCCTTCCCCATTCGAGCCCCCATAGGGCTCAATGGGAATGGGGAGGGAGCTAACACAACAGGCCCATTACGGGCCCGTTGTGTTAGCTCCCTGGTCCCCTCGCAGGACCCGCTCTGGATGTCTGGTAAAACCAGACATCCAGAGCGGGTCCCGCGAGGGAACCACGTAATAGGGCGGAATGGGATTAACGGCACCGGCACCATTACCAGCGCCGTTAATCCCATTCCGCCCATCTTGTAATGAGGCCCATGGTCTCTCTTTATGCGGCCGACTTATTAAACCTGCGAGCGAACATGTCAATGTTCCTAGGGATTCTAGGGAATTTCTGCACACTGTCGGGATTGCGCATTAACAAGGACGAATCATTACTGTTCCTGTTGGGGTCAATGCATGACCCTGATTTCACTACCCTCCGCATTGGGGGAAAAGATGAGAGGGGAGAAGCATTTAGATACTTGGGAATCAAAGTCTTTCATGATATAGGAGACATTTGTACAGAACACGGCCAGAGTATTGTCAGGGATAGGGGACTATCTAGTTTTGGAAAAAGTTGCCGATTTCATTGATGAGACGGGTTGCACTTTGCAAAATGGTTATACTTCCAAGGCTTTTCTACTATTTCACTAACATACCTTATGGCGTCAAGAAAGTATTTTTTAAGATGTTGGATGAGAAGGTTGGGGAGCTGCTGTGGGATTCAGGGAGAAAGAGGGTATCACTGGCAACGTTTCGACGTCCGTGGTCGGAGGGGGGCCTCAATTTACCAGACTATTGGCATTATTTCATAGCAGCAGTTGTAAGCGATATGAGTGTGAACAGACACAAGAGCAGAACTGTTGACTGCAATGTTGGCAGCCCTTCCGGCCCATCGGCAGGGAATAGAGCTGGGGTGTGGCACAGTGGCAAAAATGGGGGCCACCAACGTCTTTAGGTGGCAAGAATGCTCTGGAGGAAGCTTTTGAGGAAACTGCATGTGACTGGCCTCTTATAGTGCAGACCTACCCTGGGGTGTTCATGTGGGACTTTGCTTGGCATTGAGGATAGGGATCTCTGGACTGGGGGTGCAAGACAGTGGGAGACTTGTTCAAGGGTGGAAGGCAGGAATAGAGTGCTTGTTAAGGTGTGCCAAAGGGGCATTTCCTAACGTACAGAGCAGTGACCAGACTACTGGATGCCATATGGAGGGAGATCCCGAAGGAACCACAGGTGTTCCTAATACAAGACAGTGGGGGGGGGGGGAGCAGGGTCTCCCGAATGTATCGAGCACTGCAGAGTACATTCCCTACGAAGGATCTGATAGCTCATAGTAAATGGGAGAGGTACATGGGAGGCCCGACTGCGGAGGGAGAATGAACGAAAATATGGGAACAGGTCTGCAGGATTTCACAGAACACCAGGTTCCAACGTATTCAATTTAACATCCTGCACAGGGTAGATGTGGCCCTGGTCAAACTGCATGCAATGATTAGCAATCAGAGTTCAGACTGCCCTCATTGTGCTATGGGGCCGGCGGGGATGTGGCACATGCTCTGGGAATGGTTGGTGGTGGCGTGATACTGGCGGAAGGTGATTGCAAAGATGAATGAATTGCTTGGCTCCAGCCTCGAGTGCAGTCTGCAGGTGTGTCTGTGGGGACTACTCCCGGGGCGGGGGGGAATAATGTTTGAAACAGATTGTTAATACCAGCATAAACTGGGCCAAATAAAACAGATGGCCAAAGCCTAAAAGAGACCACAGGGCCCATCTGTGGTGCATTGAAAGGAGGATGTCTGCAGGGGGGGCATGGCAGAGTTGGATATATAACAGAACTAGGGACCCTGAGGTGGAAGGGGTGATGGTGGAATGGGGCCAGGTGCTAGATGGCTAACGGTTCTCTGCAGACTGGAAGCTCCCCTGAGAGGGAGAACTGTAGGTACTGTGTAGCGTTAGAATGGGCTGTGATGGGGGAGGAAGGGAGGAGTACACTGGCAGGTTGGGGGGAATTCTATCAGGTGGGGGGGCGGCCGATAAGTAGTCCTTGTACCCTGATATCCTGTTTGAGTATGCATTGTTCTTAGTAAACATGTATACTGTACTCAATGTATATGTGTATACTGAAACTCAAATAAACAAAACAAAAGTAAAAAATAGTAATTTTAAAAAAGAAATTGTTCTCTTAGAATCTTGGATTTTTCATACGGAATGGAGTTATCCAGCCTCTGTTATGTTATATAAACTTATAGAGCGCACAGGCATCATGGCGCTGGAAGGGAGAGCTGATCACACAGAGGATGGCGAGAGAGAGAGCGAGAGAGAGAACAAAATGGTCTTAAGGGCTCTTCTGAAACCAAGATGGTTAGGAGCACTTCTACGTGCCGGAGGGAGGTTGTTCCAGACTCTAGCCGCAGCGATAGAAAAGGCTCTACCACTGACCCTTTCACGATTGAACCTAGGCACAGCAAGAAGATTAGTGGTCGAGGAGCGCAAATCCCGTGTAGGGATATAGCGAGTGAATTTTGATTGCAGAAACTCAGCTCCTTGGCCGTGAACCGCCCGGTGCACAATACACAGAGACTTAAAGAGGACCTGCTGGCCCACCGGAAGCCAGTGGAGTCGGCGAAGTACTGGAGAGATGTGGGCACCATAAGGAGTGCCAGTGCTAGCCTAGCTGCCAAATTTTGCATGCGCTGAAGCCGCTGTATTAGACCGATCGGCTGCGACAGATACAAAGAGTTGCAATAGTCTAATTGAGAGCACTAAACGCAGCCACCACAGGGGGGCAAAAGGCTTCCGGTATCATGGGTAAAGCCCTCTTAAGGAGCCTGATCTGATGGTGGGTGGCTTGGCACACAGCCGTCACTTGGTTCGACATGGAAAGATTGGCAGAGAGAATAACACCCAGATTTCTCACTTTAGTACCTAGGCTGGGAAGAGGGCCTACAGAGGTGGGCCAAAAGGCTGAGGTCCACAGTGAGGAGTCTGGAGGACAGCCCACCACCAATACCTCTGTTTTGTCGCCATTAAGTTTAAGCCAGTTCTGGTCCATCCAGTCCCTTACAGCTCTCAGGTAGTCATGGAGGCACAACGATATCTCAGCCTGATCTTGAACTAACTGGATCAGGATTTGGGTATCGTCAGCATAAGAGTAGCAGTTGAGGCCATAAGAGCGGATGAGGCAGACCAGCGGCCAGATGTATATGTTAAACAAAATTGGGGAAAGTGAAGATCCCTATGGGACACCGCAAGTGAGGGGGCAGGAAGAAGAAAGAAAGGGGGGCATAGCCAGGGTTTGGGTATGATCTGAAAGAAAAGAAGTAAACCATGCAAGTCCAGATATCCCGATCAGAGCCAAACGTGAGAGCAGAATAGGGTGATCAACCGTGTCGAACGCGGCTGATAAGTCCAACAATCAGAGCACCAACTCCACCTGCGTCAACTCGTCTGGACATGTCGTCTTGTACAGACACCAGCACACTTTCAGTGCCTCTACGTGGCCTAAAGCCAGCCTGAGCAGGATTAAAAATGTTAGAGGATTCCAAGAAAAAAAAAAAAGGAGGACAGGAGGGAAGTAATAAGAGATTCCAAAGGTTGACAGAAAGGGAAGTAAAGAAATAGGGCGTAAATTAGCAGGGACCGTGGGATCAAGTGTGGGCTTCTTAAGAAGGGGAATAACCCTCGCAGATTTCAGCTCCGAAGGGACCAGGCCTGACTGGCACGAGTCATTAATAGCCAAGGTAATATCAGCTAGTAGGTCTGAGGCGATCTTCTTCATGATGGTGGCAGCAATAGCATCCTCAGAGGAGGAATATTTGATTTTCAGTATGGCCGCTAGGACCACTGCCTCACTAAAAAGTGAGGAAGTAGACCAACTGGCTGAAAGATCGATAGGGGGGGCAGGTAATAGTATAATGGCATCTGGCGTCATTATCGCAGGGGATTTCGCGATATTCGAGCGAATCACTTCAATTTTAGTGATGAAAAATGAGGCAAGGTCATTGCACAACTTTTGAGAGGGCTTGACCCTGGAAGTAAGGGCCTCAGTGGAGGCTAATGAATGTACAATCGAAAACAGAGCTTTGTGCTGACATGGGGCATTTTTGATTTTTTGAGAGAAAAAAGATTTAGCCAGCTTAACCTCGACCAGATAAGTGGAGAGCCCAAGTTTATAGGATTCTCTAAGCACAGGGTTAAAGCTGTTTCGCCATTTGCACTCCATTTGTCGGAGTTTCAGACTAGCAGATTGAAGCTGGTCCGTGAACTAGGGTTGTGGGGTAATCTGCGGCCTTGGGTCAGTTTAAGTGGGGCGCATAGATCTGCGACGGCCACAAAGGATTGGGAGAGAAATTTTAGAGATAGTGGCCTCCGCGAGGCACAATCAGTGGCTATTTGAGCGCCAAGAGCCTTAGTATCGACCGAGCGCCAGGAACGCAATAGAGTTTTAGGAGGGAGGAGTTTAGAAGGTGGGTTCGCTAGTGTAAATGTACAGGATACCAAGTGGTGGTTAGACCACACCACTGGTTCGATGGAACAGGACATAAAGTCCTTGGCAAATACTAGATCAAGCGTGTTCCCATGAGAATGGGTAGCGGCCTGAATCAGTTGATGTAGATGCAGATCAGAAAAGAATGTCAAAGAAGGTAGTTGACTCAGTGGGTCTTGGCAGATTGAAATGTAGGTTAAGATCCCCTAATACCACTAAATTGGTATATTGCAGATTCAGGCCAGCTTCAAGGTCAGCTAGGCCTTTCCCAAAGGAGCCTATGGACCCGGGAGGGTGATATATGAACAGGAAATGAATAATACAAAATGGTTTAATGGCCACTCTAAAAAGAAGAGCTTCCATATCGAGTGCGTGAGGGCACAACAATTGGGTAACAGCATGCTTGTCCCGGAAAATAACCGCGTCTCCACCCCCACGTTTGGAGGGTGGGTGATCGTGGTGGATAAGGTAGGCAGTGGGAATAGCTTGAACTAATGCCGACACCGAGCTGGGTGTAAGCCAGGTTTCAGTCAAGCATAGAAACTCTGGTTGTCTGCTGGACAGTAGGTCCCAAATTTCACCAGTGTGAGCTGGGAGAGACCTAGTTTTCAATAATAATAAAGTAGGGGTTGCCACGTTGGGCTTCAGGTTGTTAATGGTGATAGCAGCAGTAGGGGTCATAGAAGACATGTGAAGAAGCCAGCCAGCTGGCCAGAGGGTTTCTGTAGGGGCAGTGGAGAGTAAAAAGCTTCTTTCGAGCACTCCCATCCGTCCCTTCCCGGCACATATGTGCAAGGATCGGGCCAAGAGCGAGGCGGAGGGCGGGACAAAAGACGAAGAAAGAGGACTACAGGTTAGTCCTTGCCCCGTGTACACAACCCTGCCTGCCGAAATTGTTTACAATGTAGCAGCGTTGCGGTAAGTAAAGGCACACTCCTTCAAGCATACACTATAAGAATTGTCAGTAATTTCAGGTTAAATACTTCTAAAAGCCTCTAGAAAAGTAGAGGCCTTTAAAACTACTGAAGTGCATAAAGTAACAAAGTCTGCTACGTGACATCTGAAAATCTTATCTTAAGCAGCGAGTGGACTATGGAAAAAACAGCCTTTCCGATGTGCGTCCCTATACCAGTCTTCGTTTTGAATTAGGTTTGTCTTCACTCTAAGAAAAGGCTAGTGGAAAATCTTAACCTTTATTATTTATTCTAGTGCCACCGAAGAATTCGCTATTTTACAGATTGCATTTTAGATTTTAAATTGGGACCCATTCGGGATTTTAAACTTACAAGTGAAGAAATCCTTTAAAATATATCAGAATCCAATGAGTCACTAATTGAAAACCTGTCTATCGTTAAGAGGCTGTTTCTACAGGATTGGTGCAAAACTATAACATGTGTAGGAATGATAATATCTATCATTACGTCATGAAACGCGATTCGCTGCTTGGAACACTCAAGGTATCTTTGAAAGTTGCCAAACGCATATTGGTGTGCTGAATGTCTACGGTTTACACTGAATCTTCTGCCCTTGGGGGAAGTGTTAACCATTAGAAAGCAAGTTCCAGAGTGTGAAACAGGGTACGGTTTGTAGGGCAGAACACTGGAAGAACAGTTCCCAAAACATCTTGTGATGGGAGCATACCAACTGCCATAATTTACGACTGCTTCTCTTGAGGCCTTTTGTTGAAAGCGATGAATGGCTGCTGATGCTCGAGTTTTCTTTTGGAATCGCCTTTCGAGTGGGAATGAAATATCATTGATGATTGCATCTTTTTAGGAAAAATTAAAATAACTGATTTATCCTGAAAGAGATCATGGAAATATTTGCAGTCAGCACTTTGTACCGCTAACTGTATAGGTTGCTGTTTTATTTTTTTATTTATTTTTTTTAAAATCGCTGTGTCTTTTGTAAGGAGTATGTTTAAATGAGGATTCAAATGTATGTTTTTTCTTTTGTGTAAAGTTTGCTTGCACAAACGAGTATCAAAATACATTTGAAAAAACAAAAACAAAAAAGTACCAAGAATTAGAAGCCCTCTATGCTTAGTCAGGCATTATGGCGTATTCATTCCATCCTTTTCCAACTGGAAAAGGGGACTCCTTCGCCGAGAAACTGAAAATTATCCAAATAAGATAGCATGTGATAGAGCAGACAAGCTAGCTTTTGAACAACTGAAAGATGGACTTTTAAATCTCACGCTGATCTAGATTTTATATATCTTTTCCTCCAACTAACAGTAGGACTGGGAGACTTATTGTCCAATCCCAGGAGTATGATGGAAAACAACACTCCATCTTGTTTACAAGCAGGAAATGATTTTCCGGGAAACAAAATGATGCCACTATAAAGCTAGAGGCTCTTGCAATCAAATGGGAAATAGAGTCCCTGAAGTACTGCATTGGTTCCTAGCATCACAGTCATTTACCTTAAACCATTGCAGGATTAAAGATCAGAGCAACGTAGACTATTTGAGGGGGATTTCCCAAGAAACATCCAAGGGAGAGCCTCAGAGAAAGCAGAATTATATGCAGTACCCATTGGGAACACCACACACAATTAAGACTACAAGTGATAGTACAAATTCACCTTTGGTACAAGCCTGTACTACACAGTTAAAGTGGTAGCAGTAGCACAGCAGCCAGACTTATCTCAAGAGTAAGTGAGCAGTATCAGATAGTTATATAAAAGGACAGCAATTACTATGATTCAGGCAAACACTGACTCAAGGTTTTCCAGTAAAAGAATATACATTTATTTCACTCTTCAGTTGTATAACATTACACTATTATAAGCAGTTCAAAAATCACTCTTAATATACCAGACTACTTCACTTAAATTCCAGACAAGTTAAGCTCACACAAATGAAGTGGGAGCAAAATGGCACTCCAGCAATTTAAAAGCGAGGGAAAGACAAAGTTATTAGAAATTAAAATCAAACCAACAGGTAAGTACTCAGGGCAATTGAACAAGAGGAACTACAGTGATAATATCAGGTAGAAAAGGCTTAAGGCCAAAGTCAATGGGTCAAAAGTCTTTTGCTCAAGATCACACAGTTCAGGGTAGTTTGCAGTAAAGTTCATGGCACGGTTTCTGGACGAGGTTGGTTGATAGATAAGTTAGTTCAAAAGAGAAGAGAAGGACAAGTCCTTGGATTGGAGAAAGATTTCAAACACCTTCACCGCGGTTAAACGAAACGAGCAACCGGATTTGCACAATACCTTGAAACGGAGAGGAAGCTGTAGCTGAGGCGGACGTTCCTGGTAGTTCCTGCAGGCTCACGGTTCCTGAAGCGACTGTCGGACTGACACGAAGTAGGAAGACTGGAGGGTCCTGAACTACCCAGGGAAGAAACCAGCAGCAGAGCAAAACGACGAATAAAAGGTGCGCTCCTTAAAACTCAATCAGGGTCCGACCTTCCTGGCTATCCGGCCCACTGTAGCTCTGTACAGTGAATTCGACCAGAGGAGGGGTCCTGGCTTGCAGTTTGGGCGGACTGGTTGGTCCCACCAGCTCAAGGGAAGAAGTTTCCTGGAGGATCTTCTCTGTCGTCGGATTCTGAAGATTCAGACCTGCAGCAGGGCTTCAGCAGGCGGTTCAGTCATTTTAGGGGTCCTCTGCTGTCCGCTCCTCATTGTTTCTTTCGTTCCAGTGGCGACTCTGCCTTTCCAGTCCCAGAGACCTGCTTTTTATGCAGTTTTCCCACATTCATACAGCCTGGCTTTCAATCACACAGCAGGATGGTTGTCCTGGAAAGGACAGTCCTCTTAGAGAATCAAACAGGAGTGCGACTTGGGTTACCAAGGGAACCCATGGCAGGGGTCGGAAGATCCCACCCTCATATCCTGCCTACCCAGACTTTCAGGCGCCTTAAGGAGGGCTTCTGTGCAGAAGCCCCCGAAAAGACGGCGAACAAAAGGAATCATCCCCGGTTTGGCGCGCAGAGAAAAACACGAGATAGACTTTAACAAAAAGAAATGGCGAATAAACCCAGCCGGAGCCAAAATAAAATGTATTTGGTCAAGCAGGTTTACGTTCGAGGCTAATATAATAGCCTAAAACAATACCACGTTTATATAAGATAACCGCGGTAGAAAAGTTAGGGTAGTTACCACTGCCACCAGCCAAGTCTTGATGTAAAGGGAGCGAAACAATACTCCAAGAGAAACAGACAAAAAGGGATAAGGATTAACGCTTTCCAATACTCCAGGTAAGATGGGGTGCACTGGGTCTGTGGTTTAAAGTGACTAAAATAAAGTTAATGGCAACTTTACCTTTTCTGGGGGACAATAGTCAGCCCCAGAAAATGGAGTCAGTGGGAAGTCTCAAAGACAACCCTGTGTCACTGCACTGAAGGTGCTGTGTAACACACATGACAAATATGAAGCCATGGAGTAGGTGAGGCTCCAGTGCTCAAGATCACACAAAAAGTGAAAACACACAGCAAAACACATGCAAGAGTGGTAAAAGAGGCTCACTCTTACCAGGTGAAAAAAATAAATCCTAGAAATCCGCAAAGCTGCTGAGGGACTCAGTAGGTAAGGGAAATTAGCCATTCTGGAGAATTCCTCTTAACATTGTTATGCAAGAGGAAGCACGCAAACCACTATGGGCTGGGTTAGTCATGCTGTGGGCCTACCAAGGCAGAGAGCAGGTACTTCCAAAGACCCCAAAGGAATGACAGCAAGGATTTTAACGATCAGTCAACCACACCTATGATGAATCAACTTCCAGGGGCACCAGTGGTCCAGGGATGAATATCGGTTTCTAAACCATCAAACAGCCCTACACCTCTGGTACACCAGAATAGATCTTAACAGATTGGAAACGCAAGCAAATTATAAACATTGTCCCAATTTTTGGTTTCAACACAAAGGGAGCAATGGGTCATAAAAGGTCACTAGGGGCCTTCAGAGAAGGACCAGGGGGCCAGAACCACAAACTACCTTGTGCTTGTAGACGTTCTTGGTGTTCGACAGTGTAGAGTCGGTTTCAGGGCGCTTTGCAGCTTCTGCGACAGAGTTAAAGACAGGAGACAGCTGTGGGTATCAGGCAGTTCCTCGAGCAAGACTGGCCTACACGGCAGCTTGGGGTCAGGAATCGCCGCAGTGCTGCTCAGCAGTTCTGCAGCCTGGTCGAGGCGTCTTAGACGGCTTTAGCAACCATGGCATAACAGTCATTGTGTAGTCAAGGGGCTCGACTGGCTCGAAAATATCCTTTTAAAGACAGGCTTCGGTAGATTCTTGTTGATGCACTCCTCAGAGCTTCATCACTAGGATCGTGTCATCCTTTAAAGCGGACGGCCCAAAGCGTAGGAGTATTGCAGGCAGCTTCCTTGGTTTGGCTCAGAGACTGTATGGCACTTCCCACCTAGAAATATTGCTGCAGAGCCTAGCAGGGCATGTTGTGTGCTGGGTGGGTACTGGTTCTGGAGCTTGCCGGATGGTCCTCTGGATTAGGTACCTCCCTCTGTTCCCTTGGAGATGAGGGGAAGGATCTTGCTTCCCTCTTGGAAGTCCTGGCCTTCCTTCACTGGCGGAAGATGTAAGGTTGACTGTACCTTCAAACAGGGCCCAATGCAGAGTTCTTCTTTCCTGTTTCTGGTGAAGCCTTATGATAACCTGCCCAAAAGAGGGGCTCCACCCTCTTTTAAAGCCAAATGGACCACAGGGATTGATGTAGGCTAAGCCTACCTTAATGAACCAATCGTCGGTCCCCACCAACAAGCTCCTGTATGCATGAGGTCATACCAGAGTGCTTTGCAACAGAAATAGTAAAGGGGTGAAAGCATGTAATACCAAGTCCCACCCATCTTCCTGTCTGTTGTGTATCAAAGGGTCGCTGGGTCAATGGAGCGCTCTGTGGTTCCCGATTATAGTGGCAGGTCTCCCTTGAAGCTGTAGCGAGATCCGACTTCCTGGCGCCGTCAATCCACATACACTTTCTGAATGGGGTCCCTCTGTGGGTATGCCTACTGGAATACATGCAATGCCAGACATGGCACTTTACTGTCAAAGCAATACCGAGGGCAGGAGCTGGCTTCAGGTTGACACAGTGCATCTGAAAGGTTGTTGGGGTTTCCTGTCTCCTTTGTTAGCCTCTGCAGCTAGGCCCCTGGTGGGCCTGTTTGAAGTACACTATTAGCATGTTGAGCGCTGCCACCATAAACCGAGCTAAACAAAAAGGACAGGCCAGATCCATGGAGCCTTCGTTAGTTAATTGGGCTGCCCATGGCAGGAGGAAAGGTTTTGCCCCGTCCCTTCTGGGATGACATGGTGTACTCCTGGCGGTCATATCACAACTAAATAGGACAGCAGGGGGCCGCACCTGTAGACTGTGTCCACCCACAGTACAGAGGTCTATGTGCGGGAGCATACGAAAATGTGTGCCGATTAGCCCCACATATTTTCCGGAGGTTGATCTACATTCAATATCATTTAAAAAGAAAAAGGCAGGCAAGCGGAAAACCCACCGTGCGGATGGAAACAGGAGTATAATAATGCCACTACTCTCCAAACAGGGAGCACGGTGGTGGGAAGCAAAATTATCTTTTGCTTAAGGTGGCACAAATCCTTGCAACGGCCTGCTTCTTTAACTGGCGCCATGAGGGGAAAAAAGGTACCACATTACATACGTTTTGCAAGTACACAGTTACTCGACAACATACTAGTTACTTGGTTAAAATGTATTTCCCCATTCAAAATGCCTTTTGCAGATTCATCACACATTTAGTATCAGTTTTGAAAGGGAGACACGTCACAGCCAGCGTATTCAATCCAGACGCGTTTTACTGCCGGCAAAAGGTGGTGGTTATGTTCACATTTTAGAATAACGATTAAGAAGTGCATGTGCGATAACGCTTACTTAGGAGAAAACCAGAAACCCCTCCTACATAGGTTTACGAAGGTAACGATTGCTTTCGCTATTTAAACTCAAGGCTGCCGAAACCTCTCAAAAATAAACACGGACAAATAAAGTCTTTCAAGGTTTACCATATATTTACGCGCCAATCGATCTATGGAGTCCACGCCAGTCCCACAGTCCATGTCGCAGGGGTCTGAAACGAAAGTAAACAACGAGTAAAATCTCCTTTGCAACACCGAAATGGGAAGGTTGACATCGCGCCATCCGTTCCGTGAGAAAGAAAATAATAAAAAACTTATTGCACACAAAAAAAACTGTTTAGAAGAATCCCCGGACTTCCCATACAATCAATAAGCCACTGTGTAAAACACTTGTATTTTACCGGTACTGAAATATACATTTTGGCAGGCATGTGAAGCGTAAGCGCTTTTCCGGGGCACCCAAAAGTCGCCTTAGGAGGATGTTTAGAAGGCAACGGGAAATTACACCACCGTCCCTCAACGCGCAAGCTGCGGAGCGAGGACAGAACGCTGCTGGTAGAGACCTTCCTTTGCAGCCGCTCTGGTACGAGGTCGCCGCCTTCTACTCCTCCCCCAGACGGACATCCTCCTCCACGGCAGGGGCCGAGGACGTGTGGGCGCTGCTTTATGCAGAGCGCGCCCCCTGGTGAACGCTGATGGGCAAGGCCTGTGTTCAGAGAACGAACGCTCACTCACAGGGTTTTTTCTCGACCTTTCAAATAAGGCTCAGTTGTCCGTTTTTATACCTACATACAGACGTAAATTACTATGTTCAGCTTTCAGCATTTATTTGCAAAAAATGGATAAAAACAAATATGCAGGTCTCTTGTTTGGGTCTGTATGAAAAGTAACAGACAAAGGTTTTTGAGTTGTTTACATGGCTGCAGCTAATTTATTACCTGGCCTCTTGATTAATCTAATGTAAGAGATCTTCCAGTTGTTGATGCATATAATCAGCGTAGAATGGGTTTGGATTCAAAGTTACTGTTTCAACAAAATTTTACTGTCTTATTCAGTTGACATTCCTATGCCATGTGCCCTTAACTTGTCTAGACAATAAATCCTCAATAGTGTGAACCTCCCTGCAAACCTACTCCCCGAACCCTTCTTACAAACCAATGTTTGATGGTGGGTGTTGTTTCTGAGCTAACTTAGAGACAGTGTCTCCACAATCAATTGAAGCAAGATCCTGTGTCCTTCGCCCCTGACCCACTATCACTGTGACCGCTGTCCCATCAATGGACAGGGTGGGTCAATGAAGGCCAAACCCAGGGCAAGTTCTGTCTCATAGCGCTAGTGTCACCACACTGAGCCAGGAGGAAGCCACCTCTCCTGTTGGGCATCTCTCATGCCGTGTTCAGACCTTTTCTAATCTATAGGCATTTTCCTTTCCGTTGCAGAAGGCCATCATATAATTTTATATTCTTCTTTGTGTCCCAATGTATGCCTGGAGAATGTGACTTTATAATTATAAATAGCTCTTCGGCATCAGGAAATGAAAGCGGTTGTATGCATGCCTGAACTAATTGGGGCTGGTTAAAAAACTGCCTTTTTGCCACCTTTCACCCACATCAATCGTAAACATTTCGACTCAATTTGAATCAAACCTTGAGAAATCTTTACATTTTGATATTTTAGAGTTTCGGATACTGTAGTAGAAATAGTTCTCTTGTTAAAGTCCAACATTTGTTTAATGTTTTGCATCTGTGTCTTTGTGGTTATCATGAAAACAAGTCTGTGAGAACACCTCCTCTACATTGTCGAATTCCTAAGCAGTAGAAATGATTTGGTGTCTCTTTATCCTGTAATTTGCTGCACAACATTTCTGCCATCAATAATACACTCTTGCATGCTAACGTTTTAGAATGCTCTAGTCAATGAAGTGTATATTTCTGCAATCTAAGGTGATTAAAATTAATTCATAATGTAACCTAGAAGGATGTAGGATGTGCTAAACAAGAGATAAAAAAAGTGTGCAAAACAGTAAATAAGAGTGTAACATCTACTGAATGCATTTGGTGAATTCCAATGTCTGAAGAGTCCAAACTCAGTCCAGGGCCATGTTCTAGTCCCACCCGCCAAACATCACTTAATATAATTTGCCATATATTTCAGTTTCCAAAGAATGATGGTCCACGCAAGTGATGATGCCATGAGCGAGCTAAGGGCCGTTTCAGCCTGTGTGGTGCAATCCACAAAAGAGCGCTATTACATTTGAAAAGTTCTGCAGCCCATTGCCCTATGTTTTAGTAAGGCTTTTGTTGTAGTGCAGGATTTTGTATTCTGGTTTGTGAAATTGCCTGATAGTCTGTCTTTCTAGGTCTCTCTCTCTTCCTCTATGCTGTCAGTCCTAGTGACCTGTTCTTGGGCAAGGGGATTATGGTGATCTCTCAGACTCCAGTGTCGCCAGTCTGGAAAATGTGATACACTTCAGAACTGAGAGCCAGGCTTCCAGCACCCAGAAAGGTACAATCTATCAGCACCGATTCGGCTTCCTTCCAGTGGGCCATGTTCAGATCTGTGTGATCATTTGTATTTTATGTTTTGTGGCAGATCAGAATCGAGGGACGAACAAGGTGGCATTGTGGTTGAACTTTTCTTCTAAGCACAAAAGAAACATATGCTGTTCCTAAGACTAGGACCTTGGGGTCTGATTTGTCGCTTCCAGCCTTGGGGTCTCTGGTCTCTCACTCCACCTTGGGGTTTCGGTCTCTCACCCTGCCCTGGGGTTTGTTTTCTCTCAGCCCACCTTGGGGTCTGGTTTCGCACACTCCCTATTGGGGTTTGGTTTCTCTCACCCTGCCTTGGAGTCTCCAGTCTCTCAGCCCGCCTTGGGGTTGGATTTTTCTCAACCTGCCTTGGGGTCTCTGACCCAGCCTTGGAGTTTCGTTGGGTCTTGCCTCCCCCAGTTCCCCAGAGCCAACGCTTACCTCTGTTTCCTGGCAACGCTCCTCAGGAGAATCAGGGAGGTTGGCTAACGTGACACCACCTCTTAGGTTCCTTTTTGTTGTCACGCGGATCGTGTCATCTCTTCTAGCGGGCTTCCTGTAGGACTTTGGGGCCGGCATCTTGGTACGCTGGGTGTCCTCTTCTCTAGCATCAGGTGCTCTGCGTTGCTGCTCTGGGCCGGGTGCTTCTGGCTCTTGGTATGGCACGCCTGTGGCCGTTCAGCGGGCTTGGCCGCGGTTCAGTTTGCCATGCCTGGTGTAAGATCTTCCTGCTACAACCCCCAGGAGGAGTGTCCCTGTGCTTCTCTGGCTGGCTCTGCAGGTTTCTCTTCCGTCTCCAATCCTAATTTGCTCTTTATCTCTTCCTCCGTTAGGGGGTTGGCCGTTCCAGCATTCATTCATTCCAGGCGAGTACTGTGCACACAGAGGGTCAGAAACCACACCAACCATTCCTACAGGAAGTTTTGAATCCTCACACAGTTTAAGCCCCAAATAGCCAACAAAGGTATTGCGATCTTGAGAATGGAGACAATTACTGATGTCCGTTTCAGGGAATCTCCTGTCTCCAAAGTGGGGAGGGTCACCTGTAGTGGGATCCAGTTTGTCCTATCCCCTGGGGAGTGTTCAGCTAAGCAAGCTCAACCACCTAGTGGCTCCCCGTTGAGGAAGGGGACACATTCTCTGGATTTATCACAGTTTGTATTCGTTAAGAGCCAGGAAGTCATTTTGAACAAAAATGACGAACAGAGGATACGTTATAGAATGTGGGACATCCCTAGGTTGGGTGCTTTTTATAAGTTTTATTTATTGAATACATGAAAACGGGTAATATAAATGAACATAGTCATGGGGAACAAGACCTTAACAGTATAACATTTAACATTTATGGCTTAGGGCCACAAGTTACATAGGTACAAATTACATTTACGTGTTCCTGTCAGGGGTTAGCAGGAGAGACGTTTGAGACATTTGTTCTATAACTATTTCACACTTGGGGAAGGGGGTTGAAAAGAAGCTATGAAGAAGTGCAGAACTTTGGGTTGAACACTGTTTTCTTTTGATTACTACACATTGTATAGAATTAGTTGTGAGTGCAAGTATAGGTTTTTGGACACACAAATTCTTCAGTTGGACCTTTTGACGCAGACGTTCCTTAGTTTTCTTTAGTTAGGGAAATCCCACCTTAGAATAGGGCAAGTTAGGCCTTACTCCATCCTGACATTTAAGTTAATGAAAGTGTTTGAATTGACATTTTAATCTGTTGTCTGTGTCCTTCTTCACAATGCCCTCAAAGAGAGCACATAGAGATGCAGTCAGCAAGGTGATTGGGGTTGGGATGGGGGCAAGACCATTAATACATTTAAAGACAACTGAATGTAAAGAGTGAGCCAGTTTGCAAGGAGAGCTACCCAGCATGGTCACAGTAGGTTTAGGTGGGAGAGGAACTGTGTATATTGAAAAGGAGGTGCATGTAGCAAAGTTAGGAACTTGGTCGAAGAGAGTGAATGAGTAGAGAACAAGACTGAGTAAGGTGGTGTAGTATTCCAGTTTGCTGAACACTAGGGTGACTCCCTTTCTCACCGACTGCTACAGAAGAGGTTGTTACGCTTAGTAGAGATATTCAGATCTCCAGAACATCTCTGGCAATCTGTCACTTCTCAACAAGACTACTTCTCAGAGAGAGCGGAGTCCTAGAGGAACCAAACGGGGTCCCCTAATTCTACTGTGGACCAAGGATCCCAAAGGATATCGTACCAGTGTTTTTACAAAGGGAGAGCCGGACATTGTTACCAGCAAGCAGGTTGAGGGCTCATCAGAGCCTCCATATCAGATTCCTACTGAGGCATCTTGCCTCAAAATTCCAGCATCTTCTACCGGAGCTCAATCACATGTCCACAACTTAAAGCCGAGCTTCACTCGAAGGTTTCAGCTGAACCTTAAGCGAGGGACAAGGACAAGCCGAAGCTGGAAACCAGAAACTTAACCATTTTGTTACTCGTGTATTGACTTTGCATTGGAACCAGACAAGTAAGCATTCTGGAACCTACGCCGTGATACCTCTGTGTTTGGGCGTATAAAAAAAAGTAAAATAAAATAAGCACAACACGATACCTGACGGAAAAATTCTCGAGGATTCACTCGGACAGACCCACCAGATCCTGATATCTCAACCGCCTCAGCATCCCGAAATACAAGTAGAAAAACGCAGGAGGCTCCAGTTTCCTGCTAGCATCCAAATGTTGGAGCTCACTCCCCCCAGCCATTAGAGCAGAACCATCTTTCTGGGCCTTTAGACCCAAAGTAAAAGCCAGCATCCTCTGTAAGACAGCAGTCTTCGAAGATCGCACATTGTATATATTTATTTAGAACTGTTTCTTACCCTCTCACCAGGTATGCCCTGACCCTGATCTGCAACCCTAGTCAGCTGCCACTATACATTTCTTTTGTCATTATTTGTCTCTACTTCATGCACCAGAACACTGGATATTGTAAGCTTGTAATACTGTAATATTGTATATTGTAATTTATCTAACATGCCCCCTATTGTAATTACGTAATACTGTGCATTGTATTGTAACATTATGTACTCGAACATAAGTGCCCAGACACCTATGGGTGAGGCGCACTATATAAGAAAATAAACTAAACTAAACTAAACTAATTACTGTTCCATGTGTCGAAGTTCAAATGTTTTTGTCTTGAGAATAAATGTGGAAAATTACTAGTTGGAACGTATTTCTTAACATAGCAAAATAAATTTGGATAAATGCAGAACAAATACCAGAAAAATAAATCTGGATACTTACTGTATGAGATTTGGGTGGTGCAGATTTTCAAATGGTGCAAATTTCAAAAAGGCTAGGAATCACAACTCCTGATGAAGAGATATGATATGGTGTGTGAGACACTGATGTGAGACAGCATTGAGAATTGTGTGTGAGATACTGTTGTGAGACAACATTGAGGATTCAGATAAACCGCTGGAGTGGTAACTTGGGATTTACCCTATCTGGGCAGTGCAAGGGCAGGTAGTATAGGGACTACTATCTAACTTCTCACATAATTAACCTACTAATTCTTAAGATGTAAATCATTATTATAATTAGTGTTTGGAATGGGACAGCTATGGTGCAAACTGGGTGTGTAAATGGGACTGCAGACACAGGCTCTGCAATGCTGCTTAGAAAATAATTGTAGCACCTAAAACTGCTTTTGCAATGGGAGACGTGACTGTTAGAGAACATGGAATGTGCAGAAATAATTTTGTTTAAACAGTCCATTGGGTTTTGAGCTATTAGAACTGGAAGGCACAATAACATGTTACATATCGATTCCGGCATCCATTGAACAAAAATTCTGCTCAAAAGTGACAGTGGAAAAGAATAGAGACTTCTGAAAGGTTCCGGGAGGTTTGGCTATGCTAGAGGAGGTGTCTGGTTTATGTATGACATCACAACCAGGGGGTAGGGATATCATATACTTGATGTAAGGGGATATACATGAAGTGGGTTGGCACAGAGTGGGTTTAAAAAAAGACACAAAGAGCAAGGCTGCGCATTTTGGGGGGTTTCTGCCAAAGGAGAGAGAAGAAACATTGTAGAGAGAGGAAGTAAATTTGGTGTAATCGGTGGCAGACAGCAAAGCTGTCCATTGCTGAGAGGCCTCCTGCAACAGAAAAAATGAGGGTGCCAAGGGGAATATGAGCCCAGCTGCCCAGCAGCCGAGGGCACAGAGGCCATTCCTTGATGGTGCTGCAAGCACTAATCCTTTCAAGCATTTTGGTAAGCATCCAAGTCACAATGTGACAACATTAACTTGTGTTTTTATGTCATCACAAATATAGTGGGTTCGTTTCTGTACGTGGCAAGACAGTTGCAGGCTTGCAAATACATTGAAAGTAAGTAAAAGATCCCCAGCATATTCGCCTACCAAATTCTCTTGTAGGAGGCCTTGTGAAAAAGGGTTTCAGAATATTTTCGACAATGTGTGAAATGTGGATTAACTTTGCATTCTGCAATCCACCAGGGGGTGCCGAGATGGACTGATGCATCTCGACCGGTCTCCTCCTCATGGGCCGAATTGAGGGATTGAGCCCCAGGAGGACCTCCAGACACCCCACCAGGGGAAGCCTGGGCCTGCAGCGCACCTGCGAGGAAAAATCCTTGGGGCCCTACCACCTCCACAGCCCAAGATCTGATCGCTCATCAAGAATGCGGAGGCCCAGTGAGTGGTTGCCCATGCTCGCCCCCCGGGACGCGCAGCCTCAACCTGTGAAGAGGAGTGTGCCTGAGGACTGGATAAAAGCCCGTCCCTCCGTGCGGTGACCCAGGGAGACAGACGCTCTGCCTCCCGAAACCCGCTCCTTCCACCATTTTCGGAGGCCGTGCGTGGGCCGGTGGGGGGCCCGTGCCCCCAGCTCGGACTGACACCCATTGTTAGGGAGAATTCTCATTGATGGCTAATTTCCCTCACCTAGTGAGTCCCCCAGCAGCTTTGCTGGACTTCTGGAGTTTATTTCTTTCCACTTGGTAAGAGTGTGAGCTTTTCTCCCACTCTTACCTGTGTTTTGCCAGGTATATTTCTCTGTTTCTGTGATGGTGGACTCTGAAGTACACCACTTCAGTAGCACCCTTCTTGTGTGTGTCACACAGCACCTTCAGTGCCGTGGCACAGGGTTGTCTTTGAGACTTCCCCCCGACTCCATTTCTGAGGCTGACTACATTCCCTCAGAAAAGGGTAAAGTGACCATTAACTTTACCTAGTCAATCTACCACAGATCCAGTACACCCCATCTTCCATGGAGTACTGGAAAGGGTTACCTCATATCCTTTTTTATCTGTGCCTCCTAGAGCATTGTTTCGCTCTTTTAACATTTAGACTTGGCTGGTGGCAGTGGTATCTACCCAAACTTTTCTACCGCAATTAAATTAGATAAATGTGGTATTGTTTTAGGCTATTATATTAGCCTTGAACATAAACCTGCTTGACCAAATTGTCTTTCTTTTGGGTCCGGTTGGGTTTATTCGCCATTTCTTTTTGTTAAAGTCCTTCTTGTGTTTACTTTGCGCGGCAAACTAGGTCCGTCTTCTTTGTTCACCGTCTTTTGGCGGGCTTCTGCCCAGAAGCCCTCCACCAGGCGCCGGGTGTCTAGGTGGGCTGAATGTGAGGGAGGGATGTAGTCACCCCCTGCACAGGGTATCCTAGGAAACCCAAGTCGCACTTTGCCATGATTGGCTGAGGTGGTTGTCCCGGCTGGACAACCCCCCTGCTGGGTGATTGACAGCCAGGCTGTGTGAATAGGGGTTTTGCGCATAAAAGGCAGGTCTCTTGGACTAGAAGTCAAAGTCGCCACTGGAACTACAAGGAACCGAAGAGAAGCGGAGAGAACGACGACTGCTGCAACTACCCCGTCCTGGTGAAGCCCTGCTGCAGTCCTGAGCTATCTACCCTTCGACGACTAGAGAAGATCCAGTCCGGAGTCTTCTTCCCTTGAGCCTGGTGGGGATAACCAGCTCATCTTCTTCAGCCAGAGGTCACCTTCATGGTCGAAATCACTGCACACTGCTGTAGTGGTCCGGATAGCCACCTGAAGAACCTCTCTTGTTTTTAAGGAGCTGACCTTTTATTCATTGTAGCTGCTGCCCGGCTTCATCCCTGTTTGGTGCAGACCCCCTTCAGACGTCCTCCTTCACCTCGAAGCTTCAGGAACCGTGGGTCTGCGGGACACCAACAGGAACAATTGCCAGGGCACCAGCTGCACCATTGGAATAAGGTACTGTGTGCTGCTTGAGGAAACAGGGTGAACCCCTTTTCTTCATCTTCAAGGCTTGCCCTTGTCTTCCCTCCTTCTTATAACATTTGCTTCCAAACATTGACAATATCAAAGTACTCTTGGCTACGTTGAATCGTGAACTGTCTGACTGTGCGATCTTTGGCAACAGGTCCCCGGTGTCACTTAACCCTTTGACTCTTGAACTCCTGTCTCTGAGCGTTTCTCGATTCTGTCTGCCTAACCAAAGTATTGCCTGTGATTTTTGCCTCCAACTCCCTCTGGGTATCTCAGGTGCTAAGTGTGTTTTTGCCCCGGTAGCATTTCATGTCACGGATACGCGTTTATTTATTAGACTGAACTGTCAAAAAGTGATCGCAATCGTATTCACAGTAACATGTTTTTGTTCATAACACCGTACCATTCAAACACAGGGTACTTACCTTGAGACTTACTGTACAAAGTGAATTGGTTAGTTGTAGTATATTTTTCGTGTGTTTTTAATCTAATAGAAGTGTCGTGTTTACAACAAATGGTTTAAAAATAAATGTACTTTTTCTACCTGAAACCTTGAGTCAGTGTTTGCTTGAGTCACAGTAATTATGGTCCCTTTGTGTAATCTCTGCTACTGCTCATATACTCTTGAGATAAGCATGGCTGCTCTGCCACTGCTACCACTCTGACATAGTAGTACAGGCTTGTACCAAAGGTGAAACTTGCATTGCCTCCTGTAGTCTTAATTGTGTGTAGTGGTCCCTAAGGGCACTGCACAGGATTCTGCCTAACACTGGTGTACAGCGGTCAGGATTTGGAAGTAGAGTGAGTACACTTAGAGTGCTGCTATTGCTTGGGTTCAACTAACCACAAGGCTAACACCACTAATTCTATTTAACTGAGAAATCCTGTCAAATATGGAAAGCTACACTGAAGAGAGTCTTGTACTCTATACTGCTGAGGTTCTGAGAACCATGTGTAGGGATAAGAATCTCTCTGGTAAAGGAAAGAAATTTGAACTGGTTGCAAAGTTAATGGGAAAAAGTCTGGAGAGTGGGTCAGAAGGGCCTACCACTCCAGCAAATGTGGATTTTGTTGTTTCTGATTCTGAGAGTGTTACTTTAGAAGAAGTAGATGAGTCCTTGTTAGGAAACCCTACAACTACTTTGCCTGCTCAGAATGCACAACCTCTGTCCACAGGGACCCCCACAGGTCCTAAACTTACTCCTGAGTTTATTGCACTGAAAAAAATGAGACTTGAATTGGAAGTGAAACGTTTTGATGCACAAACTGCCATGAAACATCAAGAGTTAAGGCTCAGAGAAATGGAGCTGAACCATGAACTAGAAATGAAGAAACTGTCTCTAGAAAATGCTTCTCTCCCAGAGTCTTCTAGGTCTTCCAGGCCTCAGAGACCCCGTATGCCAAAGGAAATGATTGGTATGGATGAGACTAAACTTGATGTTTTGGATTGGTTAGCAATGTTTGAGTACAATCATGGGATTCAAGGTATCTCAGGGAATCAGTTGATTCCTTGGCTTTTTTCTAGGCTCCCCCCTGTTGCAAGTGATGCTGTAATGGAGTTGGGGGAGGAGGATAAACAGGATTATGAGTGTGTGAAACTAGCATTAATAGCTAGATTTGGGGAGACCCCTTCCCAGTATCTTAAGAGGTTTAGAACCCTCAAAAAGCATGTTGGTACCCCTTGGGCTACCTGGGTGTGTGAATGTCTGAAAAACTTAGATGGTTGGATTAAGGGTTACAAAGTGAACACTTATGAAGGTTTGAGTAATCTTGTAATGTTGGAGTCTATTTTTGATGTCTGCTCTCCTGAGCTTAGAAAGCACCTGGCTGATTCAAAAGAGATAGATCCTAACAAACTAGCTAAAACTGCTGATTTATGGGTTGCCAACAGGGATACTCACAAGGATTCTGGTGCTACTCAGAAGAAGGATGAGGGGATGCAGCCAAAGAAAGACAAAAAAGAGAATTCCAATAATTCCAATCCAAAAGAGGGCCACAAACATAACCAGGGTAAGCCACAAGGTAAACCGAATCAGGCTGGTGTATCACCTGGTTCCACATCAGATGGCAGTCAGAGCAAACCCCCATTCCAAAGAGCATTTGGGAAATGCTTTGTTTGTGGGTTACCTGGCCATGTGAAAGGAGATCCCAGGTGTAAGGGTAAACCTTCAGGGATCAACACTGTCTCCTTAGCCTTCTCCCAGGTGGATGAAGTACCTATAGCCAGTGGAAACTTTCAACTACTAGCTGATGAGCCCATGTGAGTCTCAGCTAGAGTTTCGTTAGTGTCCTTGGGTCTTTGGGAACAACAGAACTTAGATGTCTATAACTCAATCCCAGATAATACTAAAGAGTATTACAAAGATAGTGTTCTTGTGAATGGTCAGGAAACCCCTGCCATCAGAGACACTGGAGCCAGCATAACTGTTGTTGATGAATGTTTTTTCAAGGTAGAGGATGTTGCTAAGGCACCCAAACACCTAACCAAGTTAGCTGGAGGCCCTGTGCAAATGGTTCCCCAGTTACCAGCTCTCATCCAGTGTAATGACATGACTGTCAGAATACCTGTAAGTGTGCAAAATAACGTACCTGGGAGGGTCCTGTTGGGTAATGACCTTAAAACTCTTGGAGTTGTGTCTAGTACCCCCAGGCCTCCCAGCAGAAGGAAACAGGCGCTCACTAGGTCTGCAAGGGAGAGAACCTTGAGAGGCTCTCCTGGGGACATGATAGAGGAAACTATCACCCCAAGCCCACAGGACTTACTTACTGCTATTGCAGGTCAGAAAGAGACAAAGGGGAAGCCCAAGTCTGCCAGCAAGAAATCAGCAAGCACTCCTGTGCCCAGAAGGACATCTCCACGACTGTCCAAAGTCACATCTGTGACTCATCCACCAGCTGAGGCTGAGTGTGAGGTTCAACCCTGTATGGTTCAACTAGATACTGAGGAATCAGATCTAGAAGAAGATCTTAACCTGGTGGGAGATCTTGACACTGTTGACCATCCTGAGCTGCAGTCTTTACTGGCAGAAGGTGGACCCAACAGGGAAGACTTCAGCAAAGGACAAAGAGAAGTCCTACCCTAGAAGGTCTTCGCCTACAGGCAGCTTCTCAGCTCAATGTACTGATCCTGGAAGTATAGGTTACACTGGGAGGATGGCCTCTTCTACAGTGAACCAACTGAGTCAACCCCTGGAGACTACAAAAGACTTGTAATACCTCTAGTGAACCAACTCCAGTTTCTGCAGTTAGCCCATGAGGTACCTTTGGCTGGTCACTTAAGTTTTAAGAAGACCAAAGACAGGCTCTCTCTTCACTTCGACTGGCCTAAAATGGGTACAGAAGTGGACACATTCTGCAGAAGCTCCGATACTTGCCAAACCTCTGGTAAGAATGGAGCCAAGAATGTGGCACCCTTAGTGCCTCTCCCAGTGGTGGGAGTTCCTTTTGGGAGGGTTTGGATTGACATTGTTGGTCCTCTTGACCCTCCCACATCTTCATGCAACAGGTTCATCCTGGTTGTAGTGGGCCATGCCACTAGATTTCCTGAAGCCATACCCATGAGGACTGTTACGGCTCCGGCTGTGGCTAAGGCCCTACTTGGTATTTTTTCCCCGGGTAGGTTTTCCTAAGGAGGTGATATCTGACAGGGGATCAAATTTTATGTCCCACTACATGCAAACCATGTGGAAAACCTGTGGAGTCACCTACAAGTTCTCAACTGCCTACCACCTCCAAACCAATGGGTTGGTAGAGAGGTTTAACAGAACTATGAAGAGCATGATAGGTGCTTTAGAAGAACCCCTTAGAAGAAAGTGGGACCTGCTACTGCCATGCCTTCTCTTTGCATATAGAGAAGTCCCTTAGGAGGGAGTAGGATTCAGTCCCTTCGAACTTCTCTATGGCCATCCAGTCAGAGGTCCATTGGCCCTGATTAAGGAGGGGTTGGAGAGTGCTCCTTCTCCCAAGCCAGTAAGAGTGACTGACTATGTGATAGGTCTCCGGAGGAGAATGTCACACATGATGGCAGAGGCAAGTGATAACTTGAGGGCTGGTCAAGCTTTGGTCAAACATTGGCATGACCAGAAGGCTATGTAAAACACAAGGGACTGTTGTGGGTATTCCTACTGTGGGTTGCCCAATACTATGATCACACTCAGGAACTCACAGTTATTTATTAGGGTGGGTTAGGATAGGTACATATCTACTACTTGGCTTACAATTGCAAGTCGGTGCACTCTGTCGTGCTAAAAACACATATTAGGCCATTCTGGGCTGTCTATGTGACTGCCACTATTTGGATGAAAATCTGTAAACTTTAATGAGCTTTCTCCGACAGGCAGGTGCATGTATGTTTCTTAAAAGACTGGAGGGTGTACATTATAATCTCCATGGGTTCCTCTTTTGCATCTAAGCATTGAAGAGTCTTTTAGGGCCCTTGATGTTTATTTTCCAGGGTCCTAATGAGGAAGACCCTGCCTGTGCTATTGTCGTGAGCACTACGTCAGGTCTCCCAATAGCCCATAGGTGACTGTTAGCCTGTCAAAAGCAGGGGGTATAGAATGTCAGACAATGTCAGATCCCACATAAAGAATGAGGTCAACAAGATGCTTGATCTGGGGGTTATAGAGCCCTCTACTAGCCCAGTTGTGCTTGTACCAAAGGCAGGATCCAAAGAGTTGAGGTTCTGCATGGACTATAGAGCTCTAAATGCAGTCACTAAGACTGATGCCCATCCTTTGCCCAGGACAGATGAGCTGGTGGACAAACTTGGTGCAGCCATGTACCTCAGCACATTTGACCTAACGTCAGGCTATTGGTAAATAGTCCTGACAGACCATGCCAGGGAAAAAACTGCATTCTCCACCCCAGCTGGCCTCTACCAATTCAAGGTAATGCTTTTGGATTAAAGAATGCACCAGCTACATTTCAGAGGATGGTCAATCAAGTTCTGAATGCGATGGAGGACTTCTGCATGGCAGACTTGGATGACATTGCAGTGTTCAGCCCTACATGGAAAGAACATGTTGAACACCTAGGTTATGTATTGCAGGCTCTTGAACAGGCCCATCTGACCATAAAGGCAAGCAAATGTCAAATTGGTCAGAGTTCAGTGGTCTACCTTGGACATGAGGTAGGGGGAGGTGAAATAAGGCCATTGCCTAGCAAAGTACAAGCTGTACAAAACTGGGCCACCCCCAATACTCAAACCCACGTGAGAGCCTTTCCAGGTCTCCATGGGTATTATAGGAACTTCATTGAGAACTATGGGACCATAGCTTCTCCCTTGAATGTCATCTCCTCTCCCAAGTTCCCTAAAAAGGTCAGGTGGAATGAGGAATGCAATCAAGCCTTTGAAGGTCTAAAGAAAGCCCTTTATCAAGCTCCAGTCCTAAGAGCTCCTGACTATCACCAACCCTTCATTGTAGAGACTGATGCTTCTAATGTAGGTATAGGTGCAGTCCATAGTCACCTGGATGAGAAAGGTAGGGAACACGCCATTTGTTTCATCAGCAGGAAGTTAAAGGATCATGAGACAAGGTGGGCAACAATAGAAAGAGAATGCTTTGCTATTGTGTGGTCACTGAAGAGGTTCAGACCATACTTGTATGGATCTACCTTCATTATTCAGACTGACCACCAACCCTTGAGATGGCTGATGCAAATGAAAGGGGTAAACTCAAAGTTACTCAGATGGTCAATCTGCTTGCAAGGATTTGATTTTTCCATTGAGCACAGAGCAGGAAGTCACCACCAAAATGCTGATGGTCTCTTTAGGATGTTTGTAACCGACTAGAGGTATGAGGTCCATCCAAGAGTGGATTAAATCCTCCTGTCCCTTTGTCTGGGGGGGCGAGTGTTAGGGAGAATTCTCATTGATGGCTAATTTCCCTCACCTAGTGAGTCCCCCAGCAGCTTTGCTGGACTTCTGGAGTTTATTTTTTTCCACTTGGTAAGAGTGTGAGCTTTCCCCCCACTCTTACCTGTGTTTTGCCAGGTATATTTCTCAGTTTTTGTGATGGTGGACTCTGAAGTACACCACTTCAGTAGCCCTCTTCTTTTGTGTGTCACACAGCACCTTCAGTGCCGTGGCACAGGGTTGTCTTTGAGACTTCCCCCCGACTCCATTTCTGAGGCTGACTACAGTCCCTCAGAAAAGGGTAAAGTTACCATTAACTTTACCTAGTCAATCTACCACAGATCCAGTGCACCCCATCTTCCATGGAGTACTGGAAAGGGTTACTTCGCATCCTTTTTTATCTGTACCTCCTTGAGCATTGTTTCGCTCTTTTAACATTTAGACGTGGCTGGTGGCAGTGGTATCTACCCTAACTTTTCTACCGCGATTATATTAGATAAACGTGGTATTGTTTTAGGCTATTATATTAGCCTCTAACATAAACCCGCTTGACCAAATTGTCTTGCTTTTGGCTCCGGTTGGATTTATTCGCCATTTCTTTTTGTTAAAGTCCTTCTTGTGTTTTACTTTGCGCTGCAAACTAGGTTCGCCTTCTTTGTTCACCGTCTCTTGGCGGGCTTCTGCCCAGAAGCCCTCCACCAGGCGCCTGGGTGTCTAGGTGGGCTGAATGTGAGGGAGGGGTGTAGTCACCACCTGCACAGGGTATCCTAGGAAACCCAAGTCGCACTTTGCCATGATTGGCTGAGGTGGTTGTCCCGGCTGGACAACCCCCCTGCTGGGTGATTGACAGCCAGGCTGTGTGAATGGGGGTTTTGAGCATAAAATGCAGGTCACTTGGACTAGAAGTCAGAGTCGCCACTGGAACTACAAGGAACCGAAGAGAAGCAGAGAGAACGATGACTGCTGCAACTACCCCATTCCGGTGAAGCCCTGCTGCAGTCCTGAGCTATCTACCCTTCGATGACTAGAGAAGATCCAGTCCGGAGTCTTCTTCCCTTGAGCCTGGTGGGGATAACCAGCTCATCTTCTTCAGCCAGAGGTCGCCTTCGTGGTGGAAATCGCTGCACACTACTGTAGTGGTCCGGATAGCCACCTGAAGAACCTCTGCTGTTTTTAAGGAGAGCACCTTTTATTCAGTGTCGCTGCTGCCGGCTTCATCCCTGTGTGGTGCAGACCCCCTTCAGATGTCCTCCTTCACCTCGAAGCTTCAGGAACCGTGGGTCTGCGGGACACCAACAGGAACAACTGCCAGGGCACCAGCTGCACCATTGGAATAAGGTACTGTGTTCTGCTTGAGGAGACAGGGGGAACCCCTTTTCTTCATCTTCAAGTCTTGTCCTTGTCTTCCCTCCTTCTTATAACTTTTGCTTCCGAACATTGACAATATCAAAGTACTCTTGGCTACGTTGAATCGTGAACTCTCTGACTGTGTGATCTTCGGCAACAGGTCCCCGGTGTCCCTTAACCCTGGCTCTGGCCCTTTGACTCTTAAACTCCTGTCTTTGAGCGTTTTTCGATTCTGTCTGCCTAAGCAAAGTATTGCCTGTGATTTTTGCCTCCAACTCCCTCTGGGTATCTCTGGTGCTAAGTGTGTGTTTTGCCCCGGTAGCATTTCATGTCACGGATACGCGTTTAGTTATTAGACCGAACTGTCAAAAAGTGATCGCAATCGTATTCATGATAACATGTTTTGTTCGTAACACCGGTCCATTCAAACACAGGGTACTTACCTTGAGACTTACTGTACAAAGTGAATTGGTTAGTTGTAGTATATTTTTCATGTGGTTTTAATCTAATAGAAGTGTTGTGTTTACAACAAATGGTTTAAAAATAAATGTACTTTTTCTACCTGAAACCTTGAGTCAGTGTTTGCTTGAGTCACAGTAATTGTGGTCCCTTTGTGTAATCTCTGCTACTGCTCATATACTCTTGAGATAAGCCTGGCTGCTCCACCACTGCTACCACTCTGACATAGTATTACAGGCTTGTACCAAAGATAAAACTTGTATTGCCACCTGTAGTCTTAATTGTGTATAGTGGTCCCTAAGGGCACTGCACAGGATTCTGCCTAACACCCATATCCTCGTGTGAGAGGCCGGCTCAACACCCTGCAATGAGCAGAGGAATAACAGGTCGGCTTGATCGTCATGATACGCTCTTCTCAGAGCCTGAGAGAGCTTCTCCGCGGCCCACCACTGCATCGTCGGATCCCTGGCCTGGAGTGGACTGAGACCGCCATCGACACTGTGAATCCTTTTGGCCCTGAGGATGATCAGGGAGGAGGGAGCCTGCCAGTGGTCACTCTGGGCAGCTGATGGGAAAACCCCAAGTCGGCATCCGACGGCTGCCCCACACACGCCCCCACTGGGGACCAGCCATAATCTGGACCTGTGACGGCCCTCGGGGCACCGACCGAGCAAAGCGCTGATCCTATGGTGTAGCCTACAACCTGTGACCAGCCACAGCAGTGAAGAGGGAGATTGAGTGTGCCTCACCTCCCACCCAGCAGCTCCACGGCAATCAGGCAGGCACCGTGGAGTGGGAAGAGACTGAGGCGCCTGACTGGGAAACAACATTTTGCTGCACACAAGCTCTTGCGGAGGAGTGTGCTGCACTGTGGCCTCCCACCCACCCCCGGCCGCTGGGCCTCGCGTGTTCAAGACACACGGCAGAGCAACAGGGGACCAAGGACGACCTGCATCCCTCCTGCAACAGCGTTGGCTGAGCCTCTGCACACTCACACTCTCGTTGGAGCTGATCAAGCGTTTCTCGGCCCGCGACCACTCTTTTCATATGGCCCTAGCCTCGGGCACTGCTCACCCTGGATGCCTGTGCCGCGGTCTCCTTCAAGGACAGGAAAGAGGCCGCCTTCCCTCTCAGCCCGGCCTCCCCTCGGCCGGATTTTGAGAGTTCCCCACACAGAGCAGAGAGCTACGGAGAAGCCCCGCTCCTGGTCAGGTTAGTGATCCGGGCCTCCCCCCTAGACCCCATGGCCCTGGGGTGCACCTTCAACATATCTAGACTCCCTGGTCCCCACGGAGAAGGAACATCCGGAGTGGTGGTTTGCGGTACTCCCTCCTTCTGCCACTAAAGACACTGGGGCTTGCGCGATCCTCATGGCCATCGCCCCCTAACCTCTTGTTCTGAACCCCCAGAGGGGGAGAGACTCCATTACACATTTCCTTAATTAACTCTTCAAAGTAGTTATGTTACTTGGCATTTATATAGTGCTCTATATATCACTGGTATAACCTCAAAGCGCTGGTAGGTTGAATGCCCCCAGGAACCGTAGTTCTGGTCAGTAGAGAGAGATAGTGTCGTAGGGTGCGTGGGTGCACCAGATATGTGTGCAGCTGATGTAATTGCCGGATGGTAGCTGCATCCTAACGTTAGGTACGGTGCCGGAGATATCAGTTGGATGTGTGCAGTCTGGTGGGTGGACACCCAGATTGGGCTCTGGCTGCGTTAGGCCTGAAGGATGCATATGTGAGCAAGTAGGCCAGAATGTGCTCGGCTAGCTGTGTTTTATTAGGGTGATGATGTGTTCATGAGGTCATATTCGTATGTGAACAGCTATGCCGAATTAGTCAGGGGTATAGCTGTGTTCTAGTTGAATGATGGTGTATAGTAGAGAGTAAGCGTAGTGATGTGATTTGATGGTTATCTCCAAAGCGCCAGAGACCATGCACGTGAACAGGATGACAGGGAACAGGGTGACACACAGACACATAGAGACATGGAGCAGGGCAGACAGCAACAGGAATGGGGGATACGGATATATAGCACCAGCCTGGCGAGCCGGAAAGCAGGGTACACAGTGATACACGTGTGGGGCATGTTAACATTTACATTGGCATTTCTATCCAGATGCGATTCAGGCTAATGTTCACAGCTCCACCCAAGTATGGGAAATGCCAACATTTGCACTTCTATCAAGAAGCGACTCGGGCTAATGTTCACAATCCTGTCAGGGTCTGGCGCAGGCTAATGTTCACAATTCTAACTGAGTGTGGCATTGCCAATATTCAAAATCCTGTCTGGGTTCGGCGCAGGCTAATGTTCACAATTCTAGCTAAGTGTGGCACTGCTAACATTCACAATCTAGTATGAGTCTGGGGCAGGCTAATGTTGACAATTCTAACGAAATGTGGCATTGCTAACATTCACAATCCTTTCTGGGTCTGGCGTAGGCTAATATTCACATTTCTAATGAAGTGTGGCATTGCTAACATTCACAATCCTATCTATAAGTGATGCAGGCTATTGTTTATAAATCTAACTAAGTGCAGCATTGCTAACAATCACAATCCTAACTAGAAGTGATGCAGGCTACTGTTTATAAATCTAACTAGGTCTAGCATTGCTAACATTCACAATCTAGTATGGGTCTGGGCAGGCTAATGTTCACAAACCTAATAGTGCGGCATTGCTGGTATTCACAAACCTATCAAAAAGTGACGCAGGCTACTGTTTACAAGTCTAACCAAGTGTGGCATTGCTAACATTCACAATCCTGTCATGGTTTGGCGCAGGCTAATGTTCACAATTCTAACCAGGTGCGTCATTGCCAACACTCACAATCTAGTATGGGTCTGGGCAGGCTAATGTTCACAATTCCAACTAGGAAACAACTCCGCACTGGCCCCCGGTCTAGGTTGGGGGAGGTCCTGGAGGAGGTGACCACAATCTCAAGCAATATCACCCCACTGCGCTTTGTGCTTCAGGGCTCTATCCTCGCAGTGGAACTGAAGGAGGAGGAGAAACATTGTATTGGAGACATCAGAGCGCCCCCTTACCAATACACCTCTTCCCGCGGAGTGCTGGGGGACACCGGATTGAAAGTCTAGAATTTGGGTGGTCGCAGGGACACCTTGACTCCCCATCCCAGGAGCTTCACGCCCCCGCCTGGAGACACCACCTGTGAGTTCAAGTTGATGTCTTACGAGACATTTGAGGGGGAGCACCTCGTGGTAGTGGGAGAGGGCTAGACTCTTGCGATCCCGAGCAGCTACTACAACCCTCTACGGCAGAGAAGCCCACACCCTAGGTGACATATACCCTCTGTATTGGTCCTCCCCTGCCATTGCAGGTCCCATATGGCCCCAAACAGAATTGGCATTATGTGTGCCCCCGCAGACCCGGCACTAGAGCTTTGATGGACATGAACCCTCTGTAATCAGCGGGAGATCAAGGTCCCGACTCTCCTTCCACACCTCTTCTGGATCATACCACCCTCAGACACAAATCTGTGTATTTTTTGCCCACCCTTAACAGAAAGCGAGAGGTTTGCTCATTACACTGATCTCCCCCTACACGAAGAACCAATAGAGACCCTAAAACCTGATGTCAATGCCTCTTCTGATTTTCTATTGCCAACCGGAGTGTTCGACTGAGTGTGGCCCCTCTCTTGAAACCCTCGGCATCTCAGCCCTCCCAGGGATCCACGCGGTGGGGTGTCACAATTCCACTTTAGGGGCCACCTTGCAAGACCTCAGCAGATGGACTGGGCCCAATCTCTGCAACAGTTTCGCTATTTACCGATCCCGGCTCTGGAGGCAGGAGTTATGGCTGCCACCACACAGGTGGAGGTTCTCGATGCCCAGGCAATGAACAGGGGCATGACGGCCCTCTTAAAGGAGATCTGTGGTTTCACGGCTGAGATCAGCAAAAGACTTGAATCCCTAGATAAAAAGGTGGAATCCGTTGACGGCCAAGTCCAAGCCCTTGAAGCAAACCAGACCGCAGTGGACCTCCTAGAGACCCCAATAGACATGCACCAATCTGAACCTTAAAGGAGGTAGGAGAAATACACCTTAAAACTGGACGATTTGGAAAACAGGGAGTGCTGGAGAAATCCGAGGTTTCTGGGAGTCCCGGAGAGTTAAGGTGAAACGCATGCAGACATTGTTAGGATCGTCAACGCTGTGATTAGCAAACTATTCAACGAGGGCAACACAAATGAGCCAACTATAGGTAGGGCGCACAGGGCCGGGGCCGCCAGCAGGGGACCCAGATCGATCGATCCTTGTGAAATTTCACTACTTCTCTGAAAAGACCAAGATCCTGGAACTGTCACGGAAGAAGGGTCCGATCGTTTGGGAAGGTGCCACGGTTACAATCTATCAAGACCTCTGGGCTCTCACCCTGGCACAACGGCGGCTCTGCGCCCCTCTGATGAAATGACTCCAGCCTAAATGAGTTAGATACAGGTGGGGCCACCCATTCTCCCTCTCTTTTGAATATGACAGATACAAATACTCCTTGGTCAAGGAGGATGACATACAAAGGGTGACCCACGAACTCTTGGGTGAACCCGGGTAAGGAATCGGCTGCACCCTGAAAATCCAGCGGATTCACTGAAAGACGCTGAGTCTGTGGCAATAGAAAATTCAGGAGAGTGGCTCCATCCTCCCCAGACCTTCTAATGAGTAACCACGATCCTGCCACACACCGCAGCAGATCTATGGGGTAGGAGATGTGGCTCTTTTCAATCATCTCGGAGAGTCCGGGGCCGACTCCGGTCCCTTGACCTGATCCGGTCATGCCAATAGCTTGGTCCACCCTATCTGTTGACTGTTCTGGGGGGAGGAGAAGGGGTGTTCGCGTCAAGCGAAGGGGTTGACGCCACTCTCGCTAAGTGCCTCGAACATATTGAGGCGATCTTTGATTTATACTCCCGGGACAGACCTTTCTGTCAAACCAATTATCCGGTCCGGGGATTGTCCTGGGGGGAGGGGAAGAAATGTTGAAGTATGATGCTTTGCTTGAAATGTGGGGGGGCGAGAATAACGGTTAATTATTGTTGTCTGTTTGCCCATTGGAGGCAGACGTTGGTGGCCTGGCTGGATGGCATCTTGTACGTATCAGGTAGTCCAGGCGATCAGGAGTTTTAGGGGGGTAAGTTGGGGAATCAGGTTAGGTTGTTATGGTGTTATTATGGTTTGATACTACCGGAAGGGAATTTGCACTTGCTAAGGACTGTTCTTTCAGAAGAGTATCTCACTTTGCCAACCCGAAAGAGGGAGGTGGGCTACTTTCACCTCCCTGAAGGGTTATTAAGAATAAGGTGCCCCTCTAATGGCTGATGTTCTTATCTCGCTGACACTGGGTTCGCTAAATACTCAGGGTCTGAATTCTCCGAATAAGAGGTCATTAGTGGTGAAGGAATTTAATAGGCTGAAATTGCACTTTTTGTTTTTACAGGAACCCCACTGGACAAGGGTTAGGGAAATGTCGCTCAGGTCCAGGTCCATACAGAAAGTCTTCCACGCCTCGGTGCCCTCTAAAAAAAGGGGGGGTAGCGATTGTGGTGTCTCCCAAAGCTCACTTCATACCAAAGGCTAGCGTAAAGACCTGGACGGTCGCTTTGTAATGGTGAAAGGGGAAGTCAGGGGTAACAAAATGACTCTAGTCTCAATCTATGCTCCCAACGATGCTCAAGACCAGTTTTGGGATGGAGTAAAAACGAATATCATGGCATTCACTGAAGGGATCCTCCTGGTTGGAGGTGACTTCAACATGGTACTCCAACCTGAAACGGATAGGAAGTCCGATCGCCCTTACACTGACTTACAAACACAGAGAAGGATGGCTCTCCCTTTCCACGCCACTAATGAGGATATTGGTCTCGTAGACTCTCACTCGACATACCAGGGACGAAACCCCCTCTTTACATTCTTTTCCAGTCCACACTCATCCTTCTCTAGGATCGATTATGTCCTGGTCGACAAATCATTGCGCAAGAGTATAGCAGAGTTTGATGTTCCGCTAATCCCGTGGTCTGACCACGACCTTGTTCGAGTCCAACTGGGAATCCTCCCGGGTGCTCCCGAGAGCACAAGGTGGACCTGCAGTGACCTTTTGCTGAAGGACATGGATTCGGCTCAGCCCCTCCTTGCAGCCATAAAGGAATATTTTGCGATAAATGACAACAGGCAGGTGGGGGAGGCAGTTGTCTGGAACCGGGGGCAAACTCTGACGCCAAATGTTCCCGGGTAAATGGGCAGAGCTCCAGCTACTTAAGGCGAAACTGGCCACCCTCTTGATTGGGCAGACCGAAAGGAAACTGTCCTTCCTGAAACAAAGATACATGGAGAAAGCGGATAGAATCCTAGCTTGGAGGCTGCGAGAACTCAGAAACAGCAGAAGGGTCAACTCAGTGCAACTACCCTGGGGGCTAAATGTCTTGACGATCCGGGGATGACAGAGCAATTCCACCTATACTATGAGCGTCTCTATACATCAGAGTACTCTGAGGATGGGGCTGAGGCCAATAACTCCCTGGACTCTCTTCCGATCCCTCGCCTGCCTCCGGCATAAAGCGAACCCGCTGGAGAACCCCATTACCCCTCAAGAGGTAGTGGAGACTATCGGCACCAGGAAAGGGGGCACCACCCCGGGCGATGATGGCTTCACGGTTCTCTTCTACAAATACTTTCACTCCACTATAGCTACGTTTTTGTCCAAATTGTTCAATGCGGTCCTGGACTCGGGATCCCTCCCTCAGTCCATGTTGTCGGCCCGCATCGTGGTTATCCCAAAAGAGGGGAAGGACCCGATGAACTGCCAATCCTATTGCCCCATTTATTTACTTAATACTGATGTGATGGTCTTAGCGCAGCTACTCGCACATAGGTTGGCCCAGCATCTCCCTTCACTGATTCATGGGGACCAAGTTGACATCATCTCAGGTAGGATGGGATCGGATAATATCAGGAAAACCCTAGGCCTGATGTACGAGGCCACCAATAGCAATGCAGAAGCCTATCCTCTCTCAATTGACTCAGAAAAGGCCTTCGATCGTGTCAAATGGTCCTACATGGGCAAAGTTCTGCAAAGGATGGGACTAGGGGAAAGATTTTGTGGGTGGATTGCCTCTCTGTACAATGGCCCTTCCGCCAGGGTGGCGGTTAACGGGACGGTCTCTGCCCCGTTCCTCCTCTCCAGGGGACACTTCAAGGCTACCCTATTTCTCCTCTCTTATATGCCCTAGCAATGGAGCCTCTCGCCAAATGCCTCTTTCGCCACTGGTAAAGTTCCAACCTGCCTCAAAGAGGCTTGGTTACGCCCATTACTTAAAAAACCTACTCTAGACCCAACTTCTCCCAACAACTACAGGCCCATCACCACGGTGCCCTTTCTGCTCAAAATTCTGGACAAAGCTGCATACCTTCAGGTGCAAAAATTCATTGAAGACAACAAAATCCTAAGGGTACGCCAATCAGGCTTTCGTCCAGGACATGGGATAGAAACCGCGTTACTGGACCTAAAAAAACAGATGGATCAAACTAGAGACGCCGGCAAGCCGGCCCTCTTTCTCCTCCTAGATCTCTCTGCAGCATTTGACCTCGTTGACCACAAGGTCCTATGCCACCAACTAACTAGCTACTACTAGTTGGCACCAATGAAACACTCAAGAACTTAGACCCTAAGTTCAGTCACTTTAGCATCGACAACATCAAAATCCCAGTTGCCAGCGCAGTAAAAACCCTAGGAGTCTACTTTGACTCCAAACTATCAATGACCAAGCATGTTATTGCTATTACCCCTGCTGCAACCTACCACGCAAAACTCATAACAGCAGCCAGACCCTTCCTATCTAAAGAAAACTCCATTAGCATCGCCCGAGCCATCACTGGCTCAAGACCAGGTTACTGTAATATCCTCTTCCTAGGAACTTCCTCAAAGAATCTGACTAAACTACAGGTCATTCAAAACAATGCCCTACGTGCAGCTCTAGGCATCCCAAAAAGACAGCACATCACAGACGCCAGGAAAGACGCACACTGGCTACCTATCAAAGAAAGAATCATCTTCAAAGCCCTTGCACTCACACACAAATGTATTCACCAAACCGCTCCCACCTATCTCTCTGAAAAAATCCACCCCATCCTCACAAACAGACCTACCAGAACACCTTATGCAAACATGCTCTCGGTGCCCAAATTCAAGAGCACTCGAGCTGGAGGCACTAGCTTCCCCTACCTAGCAGCTACACAATGGAATGCACTGCCACCAGCACTCTGAGGTGAATGCTCTCATCTAACCTTTAGAAAAGCTGCCAAAACACTACTCTTCACATAACTGCATCATACATCAGCCATACATACCTCAGCTACTCAACCCCGAATACCTAAATGCATATTGTAATGTACTTTCCTGCCTAAATGCATTTTTGTATTTCTACCGACTCCTGTATTGTACTGTAACTAAGTTGAACTACAAGTAACAGCGCTGCAATGCCCTGGGGCTACCTGTGCGCTATACAAATGCAAAATAAATAAATAAATAAAATAGCTATAAGACGACATTAGGGGATTTTGGGGGTCCGCTGTGGGGATCTCGACTTTAAGCTCTCACTCTTTGCAGAATATATCCTCGCCTACTTGACTAATTTAAGGGTCTCCCTCCTTAGGCTCCTAGACTTGATTCTAACATTTGGGATTTTTTCTGGGTTGAAAATGAATCCATCGAAATCGAGTCTCATGCCAATGGGGAGAGTCAACGAGGATATTGGAGAGAGGGAATCGGTGAGAGGGATCAGGGTAGAACGCAAAGCCACTTTGTACCTGGGAATACTCCTCCCAAGGGATCTGGGTAACCTCTTTGAGCTAAACTCCCCCCCCATCCTTTTCAAGAGAAGATCAGACCTCCAGCCTTGGGCTCCTTTGACTCTCTCATGGTTCGGGCGCATGGTACCCCTAAAAATGAATGTCCTCCCCTGCCGTCTTTACCTCTTCACCTCACGCCTGACTATTATACCAGAGGCATTATTCACAGCCCTGCACTCTATGGCCCAAAGATTTATCTGGAACCGTAAGAAGTCAAGGATTAAATTCACCACCTTGACTCTCCCGAGATCCCAGGGTGGCTTTGGTCTCCCGGACACCCGGACTTCCGGCAGTATTACAAAGCAGCCCAACTTAGGGTGATGCTAGAACACATGAGAGAGGAAATGCGAACCTACTGGACCTATATAGAAGACACCCACACACACCCCAGGAAAGTAAGAGACCTCCTGTGGGCTCCGAACAGAGAATTACCTGACAGTCAGAAACTATCCAACTCTATCAGTCCTATGGGACCCGTGGAAATGGGATAACGTTAATGTAACCCTCTCTTCCTAGCCTTGCACCCTGTCCTCTTTCTGGGGCCCACCCCATGATCTGGGTATGAGGGGTTATCTTGCCTTGTTACGATTGTGTAGCAGGAACATAAACAGGAATGTCAGAAGTACAGCAAACACACTCGCCACCCCTTTGCTTAACACCTCCCCTGCCCCTGGTTTCTTCTTTTCAGTGCTCCCAAATCCACCCTCACCCCACTGTATGGTATCAGGGGCTTGTTTGTTTTTAATCACTTGGGGAGTAACTGCCTTCTCACAAATCAATTTTGCAATGCGGTCATATTTGGTCAATGGTACCTCAGATGTACCTGTGTTATTCAATAGCACACAAATGGTTCCCCTGTAATAAGGATCTATCACACCTCCCAGTACATCAATGTCTTTCTTTGTTAGACGGGATTGTTCAGCAATGTGGCCATAAGTGTCAGCTGGCAACTTGATTTCAATGCCTAGCGATACAGATATTGTTTGCCCTGGGGGGGTTTTGTCATCTTCAAGTGCAAAGAGGTCCAGTCCAATACTACTTGAGGTTGCTTGTACAGGCAGGGTTGCCTCTCTTTCAGTCTTCCATACCACAAGTGTCTTTGTAGTCTCTTGTTTTTCACTTGCTAGTCTCACAAAAGGTGTCTTTTTGTTTCCTAAAGGACAATTATTCAGTTTAAACAAAGCTTGTGCTAAATGCTTACACCACCCCTTGAGTTTATGTGTCTGAGTCATGTTCTTTATTTTATGCTTCAATAAGCCATTCATTCTTTCGATAAGGTCTGAGACTTCTGGGTAATGGCTAATATGAAGTGTCCATTTTATTCCTTGCATCAGAGCCCAGTTTTGCACATTATGTCCTGCAAACGGTTGCCTTGATCCGATTGGATCTCGTCTGGAACACTACGACTTATCAAAAGATCTACCAATGTTCCACTTCACCAATATCACAGAAACTGATGTCAAAATCGATTTTAAAAGTACTTGCACCTAAAGGAGACATCTGCCCTGCCAGCATCATCAAAGACTGCGCTGAGATCTTGGCCCCATTCATCGCCTCCTTCATAAATGTTTCTTTCACCACCGGCATTCTCCCTTATAGCCTTAAAGAATTTTGGGTACTCCCACTTATCAAGAAACCATCGCTGGACCCCACAACTCCCACTAATTACCGACCAATAACCACTGTCTTCTTCCTACAAACATTTTTGGACCAAGCAGCTTATCTGCAAATCCAAAGTTGTTTGGAGAAAAAAATCATAGTTTTTACCTGCGCCAGTCCTGTTTCCACCCAGGCCATGGGAACGAATCAGTGCTACTGAATCTAAAAATCAAGATCAATGCGATTAGGGACAATGGGAAGCCAGCACTACTGCTACTCCTCGACTTGTCAGCTGCCTTTGCCCAGGTGGACCACAAAATCCCAGGGCATCACCTCTTATCTGCAGCTAATTTCCCCCCTGAAGCCTCATCCTGGATTGACTCATTCCTAAGCAATAGAGTGATCCGAATATTTGCTGAGAATGCCAGTGCCCCACCCCTCCCCCGCTCCCATAACCTGCTGTGTTCCACAAGGATCCTGCGTATCCCTCACCCTGTATAACATCTTCACAAAACCCCTCTTCATCGTCCTTGACCCAATTGATAATTATGCCGATGACACACAGATACTACTCCCCCTCTCAGGCAACTATCTCCAAGACTCCACCACCCTTAATTCTATCTACACCACAATCCAGGCATGGATGGCAATGCACTGTTTGTGCTTAAATGATGACAAAACAGACATCTTGCTGCTGGGCACCCCTTCTATAATTAAGAAACTCGATTCACAATACTCCGCCTTTAATATCGACTGCACCACGATACCAGTCTCACCTTCTGTAAAACCCCTGGGAGTGTACCTAGATGATACTATGTCACTTTCTCGGCAAGTAAGCACCATTGTATCCTCAGCCGCTTACACAACAAAATTGATCAACTCAGCCAGACGCTTCCTCTATCCGGAGAGCTGTCTCACTATAGCCAGGGACACAATAGGATCAGGACTTGATAACTGCAATGCCATATTTGCGGGTACTTTGGCCTATAGTATTAAAAAGTTGCAGATCATACAATCACACAAAACAACGCACTAAGAGCAGCCGTGAATATCCCTAAACCTGAGCATATCACAGCTGCAAGAAAACAAGCCCATTGGCCCTGCCTTGAGAGGATCCTCTTCAAAACACTCTCCATCATCCATAGATGCCTGTCCAAAGATTCCCCACCCTACCTTGCACAGAAATTCTCAAAGGCTATCTCCTCTAGACAGATGAGCGCTACTTACACTCATAGCATCATCCAACCCAAAATCAAATGAGCCAAAGTGGGAGGCCCCAGCCTTCCTCCCATAGCTGCCAAACAATGGAACCTTCTCCTTCATTCCTTGAGAGCTGAGCACTCATATTGGACCTTTTTGCAAATCATTAAAAACGTTGCTATTCACCTAATGGGCCACTCTCTAACTCAGCCTTAATACTTGGACTACGGCCTCCCTGACTACAGACCCTGGTTGCCTCACTACCTGAAATGTACTACTATGACAACATATGCGTCACTATGTTTATATGTCACTTACCTTGTAACAGTGACTTGATGCCCCCAGACTTAGCGCACTTTATAAATGTAAAAATAAATAAATCAGATACTCCATCCCTTGCACCGTGGCACATTGATCTTCATGGGTGGCTGGATGTGTCAACAGCAGTCCTGAATATGTGTCTACTATCATCAGCACATAATGTTTTCCATTCTCAGGTGGCAGAGGACCAATACAATTGACTTGTGTAAAATACCTGAAGGTATCTCACAGGGTGAACCTCTCGAAAACCCTATTCAGGTGGCCAACGAAAGACTGATCCCCGTAGATCCCCAATCTAAGGGCAAAATCCCTTCAGTCTTTGTAGGCTACTACTCATCTACTTCGCCTCCTCCCATTAAAACTTTCTTATTGAAAACCCACAAACCCTTTCCGACGGACCCGATCCCCTAGGATCTGAAACCCCGACATTGTCAGAAACCATCTCTCCCAACACCCTTGTGTTCCTGTTAGCTATCTGAAAACTCCTGGTCACTCTTTTCCACGCCCCTCTGATCACTTTTTCCTGCACTCCCCTTCGGGTCAGACAACATACTACAATTCCCACAATCCCTGTGGCTCATTTCTTGATCCCAGCTATTTCGTTTACCCCACAAATCCCACCAATCCCGTCGTTCTGATTACTATTTTCCAAAATCCCAATCTACCATGACAAAAAACCACCATTCCCACAATCCTGTATGTTCTGTTCTCCATTACGGTCATTCCTGTCCATTTCACAAACCTTACCCATTTTGTTCTTTTCAATCTACCAACAGACCCCCTTCTTGTAATAGCACCGTGCTCCCATCCCATTCCGTAGGCCGCTCCGACACTCCAACCTCTTTCCTTTCTGACATGAATATTGGTTTCCAGAATTGTAATGTTAAACCTATGTACCTGACAGGTCCCGACACGAAGGTCAGGCAAAGTCAGATAATGAAATTTAATTTCACATACCTGACAGCCTTTCCTCTTCCCCACAGGGATAAAAGGTGGAGACAGAGAACATAGTAAGAGCAAGACAGGAAAGGAGGGCATAGCAGGCATCATGACGAGACGGTTAAACCAAGACGGCAGTTCAGGCGAAGGAGAAAGGCGGCGAGAAGCAGGAGGGTGGCAAGGAGAGAAAAGATCTTGCCCTTTTCTTCCCAGACCCGCACAACCTTCACCGAGGAGAATATAAGACCACGGACAATTGCCCCAGTGGCATGCTGCAGATTTCAACCGAACACAGGGCCGGCCTATGTTGATAAGGCAAAGCGAGGGAAGCTCCCACACCCGTGGTACCAGCCTTGACTCCAAAGAAGACAAAAGCCCAGCGGTTAACCACGTTCAGTGAGTCGAAGGTGGAACCGATAAAAGCTGGGCTGTGTTGAGTGAGAATCGCAAAGGGGCAACTTTTGAAGCAGAAGTAATGAACTTCAAATTAACTAACAAAAGTGTGAAGGGGAGACCAGTTGCAGAGGGAAAGCGGCACCACGTGGGTGTTCATTCGAGAGACTCTGGTCAAGCCCCATATTGAGAAACTACAGAAGCCATAAGGCCATAGGAAAGCCACCAATGGAAGCAAAGTGGTCATATGTGAGGGTCGAGCAAAAGCCCCATACAATCAAAACACTTTGATCCACAAGCTGGCTAAAGTAGGGGCAGTGAATCCCGTGACCATTTAAATTGAATTGAAAGCAGTAAAGAAAAGGCAATAGTGACCCTGGAGGAGGGATGCCGAATAAGGGGGCGAAGTTTAAAGTTTCTGAGAGACAGAGTGGTAAAGTGAACCCAAAGAAGGGTGGTTCACTGAACTGTTTTGATAAAGACATTGAAAAGTTAAGAAGGGTCCAGGCCCGACCGAGGGAGATCCGGGATGAAGCTAAACTCAACACTGACAGTCGAGAGAGGTCCGAGCTCGAGCGATGGAGATGCAAGGAGTTAAGCTATCATCCAAAGATTCTAATGAGCAAGGGTCAGCCCCAGAAGAGGGGGACCCAGGAGTGAAGCCCTCACTCTCTCTGAACTGTAACAAAGAAAGGCTATTAAGAAAGGGTCATCCCAGAAGAGGGGCACCCAAGGGTGAAGCTGTCACCCTACCAGAAATTATGGAATACAATACAAAAGTGATAGCCCAGAAGATGGAGACCTAGGGATGAAACCATCACCCTTATTGAGCTTTTGGACACAAACCTTCCTTTGGTAAAGGAACTTTTGTTTTATTGTTTGATCACTTTAGGCCCGAAGGCAAGAGACTTTCTAAGGAAACGAGACTTCGCCATTGACGTCTTGAGAATAACCATTGGAAGTGTTGTCTCGATCTGGTGAAGCCCGAGAACATCTACTATTGGAACTGTCGTCTCTTGCTGGTGAAGTCCGAGACCATCTACCATTGGAACTGTCGTCTCGTGCTGGTGAAGCCTGAGGCCATACTGTGCTCCAAGCTCCAACCTTGGAGTTCAAAACGTGGGGAAGGGAAACCCAAACCACCGCATCTTGACTTATTATTTGAGATCACTTTCTTTCTTTCTTTCTTTCTTTCTTCTTAACCCAACACCCTTTGCATTTAGCGTAAGGAATTGGCAATAGGTTTTCTTAGTATAGGCCTTTTTATTTGACTTGACATCACTAGGACTGCCTTATTTTCATTTGATGGACGGTGCCTGTCCCCATCTTAGATATAGGTTCAGATTAGGTGTTTTTCCAACCCACATCCGATTTTCATTGTTCAATAAACACCCTTGAACTGTGATCACTTCTGCCGGTCTTACTTTTGGTCACCATGAGTTTCTCACACTTACCAGATGCTGTCTGCTTTTTAACATCTTTTTAAAGGTTTGCTTTCCAGTGGGTTTGCGCTGTACTTCATAGCACACAGGGAATTGGGCTGCAGCTTGCTTGGCATTGTCCACTCTGATGGGCAGCTGTCTTTTCTTTGCCCACTCATAGGTTGCCATTTGTCCTAAGTGACCCGATGATTCATGTCCCCAGTCTGCCATTGCTTGTAACACTTGCTTTTGTTCTGGGGCATTCACTGGGCATATCTTAGGCATTGGATCTGCTTCATTATTAAACAGCGCAGCAAGCGAGGTGCCAAAGGGCATGTCTGACGAAGATGTTGCTCGTTTCCCCCTTGCACCACATTTCTTCACAGATTTCTTGCCCACCCCAAATTGGAGTGTTCTTGATCTTCCACTCGTATTTCCTGATGCCGCTACCAAATGAGTCAGACCTTGGTATGTGGCCCAACTGTCTTTGTATGCAGTCTGTGCGCCTTTTACCTGTTCAATCACTGCAGCCACTGCTTGCAGTTCAGCATACTGACTGGACCAGCCCACCCCTTCTCTCATTAGAAAAGTCTCTTGGGGGGGTTGGAAAGCAACAGCTTGCCAACATCTTTGTCCATTCTCATACTTGGCCGTGCCGTCGGTGAACCAGGCATTTTTCTGAGCCTCTCACGACAGCGTGTCATCAGCGGGTGCAACTTTAAAAGGCAAATCTGTCAGGGCTGCAGGAACGCTGGGTTCAGGCATTTCTTCCAAGTTCAGAGCTTTCAGCATTTGCTCTTGCAGTTTTGACACTCCTGTTGGCTGTGCCTTCGCTTGTTGTTGTAGATACCACTTCCATTTCACGTGTGTGGCATCCTGCTCCCTTCAAACCTTTCCTCCTGAAGTCCTCAGCTTCACTCACCCGGCCCATGATAGGTATTTGTGTGCAGATTTTCATGGGCTGCCTTCCTGTAATGCTTTTAGTTTCAACCAAAGCCCAATAAAATGCAGCAATCTGCTTTTCAAGTGGAATCTAATTCTGTAAAATCGTCTTTGGCCTGTTGAAAAGCAGTGCGCTGATCAATGCCCCATTCAAAGGTTTGCTTTTTCATGGCAACTTTTTTAATTGGTTTCAAAATCAGACTCACATGCAGTATTTGATTTCTCCAAAATCCCATCAACCCAATAATCTATGCGTTTCTATTTCTCCTTTTTTTTTAATTAACATGTGTACGGTTTATATCTTTAAACCTTACATTTATACATGTATACATGAATTCATGATTTGTTTTAGATCTTAAGAGTTATTAGTTCATCTGTTTGTTATTTCCGACAAGATCTCTGTCCAGAATTGAATGACAGTCGTTATCATTGTTCTGTTGTTGCCGATGGGTATGAGTGACCATCTTTACCCGGGATCTGTTTGAGTTGTAGTATTCAAATACATTTGGTTGATGTGAAGGCGTTTTTCTGCAAGGGCTGGGCATTGCATCAAGATATGATAAATGCTTTCAATTGCTTGTGTTTTCTTGCAGAATCTACACGCCTGATCAAAATTGGGGGTTCAACTTCTTTTTCCTACGATTTCTTGAGTCGGTAGACGATTGAGTCTGAGTCTCATAAAAGTGTTGCAGATCCCTTTGTCCGGAAATAGGTTAAAGTAATGTGGCATTTGATTTAAGGCTCTAGTTTCGCCTTTACAATTAAGGGTTAGTTTGTATTGATTTTTAAGATTCTGGGTTGTTATCCAGTCAAGTCTTGTAAAATGAATTTTTGCTCTTTGCAGTCTGTTGTTCAATGTATCCATGGATATCTTGCTTTCAATTCTCTTTGAGTTGATAAAGTCTTTCCATTTGTTCAAAGCTATGGCGTTGATATTCTTGGGTTTTGTTCGCAGGATGTCCAAGGGCGGAATATGCTCCTTGTTGTTCAGTTTCCTGAATAAGTAGAGTTGCTTCCATCTTATGATTGACTGAAGAGATTGGAGGCAGAGTTCATATCTGATGCGTGGCATAGGAGTAGACTGTGGGAGGGCTAGAACCTTTCCCCAAAATATACTCTCAAGTTTTTCCCATATGCTTGTATGTATGTTCATCATGGTCTCACCACCGTAAATCAGGATGGCTGTCACTTTTTTTTTAATTCAATTTGTATTGTTTTTTCAAGGCAACAAAGAGCTTATTCATAGTGTAAACATTGGGCAACTGCCCCCTTAACAATTCAACGAAAGACGAAAAGCCATGAACCTCTGATGCATCTCCCCCTCTCCCCACTCCTCCCAAACCCCTTTTCTCGGGACTCAATGTCTGCTTTCCGTGTTTCTCCTCTTCAGGCAGCGCCGACCGGGCTTATGACCGTCAGTGTTTAGTCGACTCTCCTTAGTCCGGTGCAATGTGTTCTATACTGGGTCTGTTTTCGGGCCGAGTGGAGAGCCCACGTTACCCTCCGGTCATGTCCTCAGTGTTGATGAACACCTCCATGAATTGCAGCCAGTCAGTCTCTATCTGCGCACTTGAGCCCTGTATAGCTGCCGTTAGTCTCTCCATAAAATAGATGTCCTTGGCCACTGCCACCCATTCCCTTCTCGTTGGCAGGGATGCTCTTTTCCATTTCCTGGCCCACGACGCTCTAGCTGCCAACAATAGGGAGTGTGTCAAATCCGGTAATTTCTCCAGGTGCTCATCCCTTTGTTGGAGACCAAATATTAGCAAGATTGGGTCCTGCGGGTAATCCCCCTCCCCCGCCTCTTTGAGCCAACTAAGCACTTCCGACCAATAACGTTGGACTTTTTTGCATGTCCACCACATGTGCCAATAGTCGGCTTTTTCCCCGCATCCATGCCAGCACACTGGGACAACGTCCGGGAACATCCTAGAGAGGCAGATAGGGTCGTATTGCTACCTATGGAGGAGTTTGATGGCGTGAGTCTTGTATTGGCACGAGATCGATGTCTTGAATGCCCTGCTACAGAGTCTCCCCCAGAGACCGTCCCCAATGTCACGGCCCAGGTCCCTTTCCCATTTCCCTCTGAGGCTTTTGGTCGTTCCCTCCCTGGGGGTCAAGAGAGCTTCGTATAGGAGGGAGATGAGCCCCTTCATTTCTATGTGGGAATCTAGGATTTTTTCTACCAGAGTGAGCTTTCTTTGTATGCATTGCTTCAGCTTTGGCTTCATTAGGATTCCCTTGAGTCCAAGGTATAAGAGTGGTGAGAGTCTACCAATTCCCAGTGCCTCCTCGAGCTCCTGGATAGTTATGAAGGAGTTCTCCCTTACCAGCTGGCCAACCCTACAGAGTCCTGCTTTTAGCAGCCGTTAAAGTAGGGTGCTGCAAAGGGACCAAGACTGGTAACGTTCGTGGCCTGGGATTTCCTCCAGCACTGGCGTGGACCAGATATGACTTAATGGCGAGGGCCACGTGGTCACTTTCTCCCTATTTCCCTTTCCTGCTAAAGCTTTCCACATGGTTCCTAGTATTTGGTGGTCCCTAATCCTTTTTGGGAGCTTTTTCAATGGAACCCATAACCATTTGCCTACTGTGACTGGGCTTAGGTAGGAGTTTTCAATACAGACCCATTGTTTATTGGGGTCCTCTCTGAGGTGAGGGGCTAGAGCCCTGAGCTGGGCTGCTCTGTGGTAGGCACTCCGGCCCTGCCATATGAACTTCATTATGCGCCTCCTGGCTTCCCCGTGGTACGCTTTGGGAGCCTCCAAGGGGAGCATCTGGAAGACATACAGTACTCTAGGGAGCAGATTAATTTTTATGGCATTTATTCTGCCCATCCAAGAGAATTGCCCCTTCCCCCACCCCTCCATGTCCATGAACAGTTTCTCAAACAGCGGAGGGTAGTTTGCGCTCCAAGGGGAGCATCTGGAAGACATACAGTACTCTAGGGAGCAGATTAATTTTTATGGCATTTATTCTGCCCATCCAAGAGAATTGCCCCTTCCCCCACCCCTCCATGTCCATGAACAGTTTCTCAAACAGCGGAGGGTAGTTTGCCTGGCTCAGGTCCTCACTGGGTCTAACAATATTGATCCGCAGATATTTTATCCCATCTGTACAAATTTGGAGACCCAGGGGGGACAATTCGGCAATGTTTCTATCTGCGTCTGAGGTAAAGGGAAAACTCATTGACTTGCCTACGTTGACCTTGAAGCCTGAGAAGCGACCAAACAATTCGATTACATGCAGGGTGGCTGGGACTGATCGTGTGGGCTCCCTCAGGTGGAGCAAAATATCGTCTGCATAGAGGCCTAGTTTGAAGGTGCGGTCTCCCACATCATTGCCCCGTACCGTGGGAGAACCTCTGAGGTATTCTGCAAGTATCTCCATGGTCATGGCGAAGGGGAGTGAGGAGAGGGGACAGCCCTGCTTAGTCCCTCTTTGAAGGCTAAAAATACGTGACCGGTGTCCATTGACTGTGACTCTGGCTGAAGGTGACACGTATAGGGCCTTGATGGCTTTGCCTAATCCCTATACCGAACCCCAGCTTCTCGAGTACCCCATGTAAGAACCCCCAATCAACCTGATCAAACGCCTTCTCAGCATCAATGGACACCAATACCGGGTTCTCCCCCTTCGGTGCTGCCACCCTCATGAGGTGCAGGGTTTTACGTAGGGTGTCCGCCCCTTGCCTCCCCTGTATAAAGCCCACCTGGTCTGAGTGGATTAGACCCGGCATATGGCCGTCCAGTCTCGTCGCGATGATCCTCGTGAATAGTTTTGCGTCCACATTGAGGAGCGAGATTGGTCTATAGGAGCCGGGTCCTTCCCTTCCTTCGGGATCACCCTAATTAGAGCTTTGCCAAATGACGGGGGCGTCCTCCCTGTCTTCATTAAATCTGACAATAGGCCTGCTAGGAATCCCACTAGTAAACCTGAGAAGGCCTTGTAAAAGCCTGCGGTGAACCCGTCCTCCCCCGGGCCCCTCCCTAGCTTCAGGCCCGATATTGCTTTGAGCACCTCCTCCTCTGTTATCGGGGCATCTAGGGCCGTCGCCTCTGGAGTTCCGAGAGCCGGGAGAGTGACCCCATCAAGATATCTCTCCTGTGCTTTCTTCTCGACCTCCTCCTCCCTCCCGTACAGGGTCTCATAGAAGCTATTGAATTTCTCTGCTATGCCTTCCAGGTCTGATCTTTCCCCCTCTTCGCCACTCACTATTCTTGCCACCCATCTGTCCGCCCTTTGGCCTCGAAGTTTAGCTGCCAGCATGGCATCGGCCTTGTCGCCTTTCTCATAGTATCTCTGACGCAGGTGTTGGAGTCCTGCTACGATTTTGCCCAGCTCTAATTCCCTCAGTTCCTGTCTCTTCTCTCCAGCTATGCCCAGATCCCTCTCTTTCTCTCTCTCCTCCTTCCCCTCCAACCTTTCCAGGGCGAGTATCTCTGACCTCAACCTGTGAGACAGGAGGGTCCTGACCCTCTTCTTGGAGGCTCCTTCACTTATCAGCCTACCCCTCCAGGTTGCCTTTGCCGCCTCCCATACAATTTCCCGGTTCACTTCTCCCGTGTCGTTTAGTTAAAAAAACTCTCTGATCCCCGTTGACATTTCCTCTTTAAAAACAGCGTCCCTCAGTAGGAAATCATTGCATTTCCATAGGGATTCCCTGGGTTTCAGGCCTGATATGCTAATGTGTGACCAGACCATGTCGTGGTCCGACCAGCTGATCCGGCGAATCTCAGAGGCATCTATTCTGCTCATGTACTGATGTCCCGTGAACAAGTAATCTATTCTTGTCCTAGTGCCATGGACTGCAGAGGTATATCCCTTTGCCAATGGATGTAGCTCCCTCCATATGTCCACCAGCCCCTGCTCCCACATCAGGTCCCGGAGCCCCCCATGCAACCTTCCCCCTCTACTGCCTGGCGGGATAGCCTCCCACTATGGTCCAACTCCCGATATGCCCACATGTTGAAGTCCCCACCCAGGAGCATGAGCCCTTCTGCCTTGGCCATCAACTCTCCCATGGCCTCTTGGATGAATTCCATCTGGCCTATGTTGGGGCAATATATGGCTGCTAGGGTTACTCTAGAGTTATGTAAGTTACTGGACACTACCAATGCTCTCCCATCCTCCCTCTCCCAGCGGGTTACCTCTGTTAATTTTTGGTGACTATGGAGCAATATCCCTACACCGCCTCTCTTTGTGTGGCCAGACCCCCAAAATGTTTGGCCCACGTGGGATCTAGGGATGGCCCTCTCTTCACCCCTCACTGTTCTGGTCTCTTGTACGAAGAGAACATCTATGCTAGCGTTCTTCAATTCTCGCTCTCATTTCTCAGGAGGGAGCGCTTTGATGGGGAGTTAAGTCCCTTGACATTGAGTGAGCCTATTCTGAGTGTCTCGACCCGGCCCCTTCTCTCATTGTCTGCCATTGATTCCTTTTCTTGCATTCTTTAATTTCCCGGTCCTGTGGGCGCTGCCCCATACCCCTTTGGAGTTGGGCATGTATTGTGCACGGGAACCCCTAACCACCCCTTCTCTCCCCCTCCCATATCACCTCCCGTTCATGACGCCTGCCAACGGGCAAGCCACCAGGGTGAAAACATGTTTGTGCACCGCAGTTCTCTTGGTGAAACCTGTGTCCCCGGCCGGGGATGCTTAACTGCTGACCTCACACTCCCTGCCAGATTGTGTTTATTCCTCTAGTCCTCTCCAGCTTCCGACGTCGGGGTGTTTGGTTTTTTGAGTTTTCTCCTGCCCTTTGTCTTCTTCTTTGTGGACCAGGGGCCCTCCGGTTCTCTCCTAGCTCCTGCTGATTCCTGGGTGCCCACACCGTCTCCCTCCTCCGGGACATCTCCCTTAAGCACCTGCAGTACCTGCGAGACCTCTTTACCACTGGTCATTCTGTAGTCTACCCCAGCTTGTTCGAATGATAGGGAAAACGGGAAGGACCACCTATATCTTATGTCCTGGCTTGTAAGACACTGGGTGAGCGGGCGGCATTCTCTTCTGCGGGTAAGCGTGAGGGTCGATAGATCGTGATATGTCTTGATTGTATCCCTTCAAAGATGAAGCTTCCCAACCTTTTTGCTTTCTCCAGGACCTCCATTTTCTCTCTATAGCGAAGAAACCGCACCACAATGGTCCTTGGGCCTCCCCCCGCACCGCCTCCACCTCGATGCGCTCTTTCCAGCTGGACTTCCTTGCCCCCTTCTAGCGTGAAGAGTTGGTTAATAAGGCCTTGGACTTTCCTCCCCACGTTGGCTGCTGTCTCACCTCTCTCCTGGGTCACGCCCATGATGCGCAGGTTGTTTCGACGCTTTCTGTTTTCTAAGTCATCCATCTTCAAAATGATGTCCTCCACTCTGATTTCTAAGTCCGTTAGCCTCGCCTCGTATTTCATGTCCAGCAGGTCTGTCTGGAGGTGATTATTTTCCATCCCTTCCATTTTCTCCTCCAGGGTGTCCACTCTCCCCCTGAGGTCTACGATTGAGGCCTGTATGTCTGTGCAAATTGCTTTAATCTCCTGGAGAATGTCCCTGAGATCTTCCTTTGTAAGTGCTGCACGGGGGGGTCACCTACGGCGGGCATGGTGGCTCTGGGGGCCTCGTTCTGGGCTGAGTGAGGCCGGTGAAAACGCTGCAGGGAGGAGATCGCCCCGGAGAGGGGGGGCTGCTCCAGGATCTGGGTATGGCGAGGCACCTGGGGGTGGTGCCTCTATGCAGGTTCTCCTCACATTAGTCTCAATGTTCCAGTTGGTGCGCCCGCCCTGTTCCTTTGCCGGCTTGGTAGTAACCCCAGGGCTCTGTGGGAGTTTTGTGCCCAGAGCCGAGGCCTGCTTTCCTGGATGGGCCCCTGGTGCCAGGACCGGGAGGGGCCCAGAAGTTCTTTGGAGGCCGAGGCCTCTCTGGCCCTCTGCCCAGCTGGGCTAATTTCTAGGCTTATTTTCAAGGAGGGGTTGGGGGGGCGACCCCCACTACTGGGTCCTCTGCATACCACTTCCCCCCGCCACCTCCTCACCTTGGTTAGCCCACTGTCTCCGCGTTGGGCCCTGCCGTGTGGTCTCTGTGGCCTGGGGAGCCTCGGTGGTGCCTGCGGGGCCGGTGCTCAGGCTTGGGCTCCTCCTCCGTGGGCACTGCAGCTTGCGCGAGGCCGGATGGCCCTCCGTACTACGGGTATGGGCTGGGGGGTCCTCAACCCCAATCGAGGAGGACGCTCCTGGTGTCCTGCGCGTAGCTCTCCTACGTTTCCCCCGCTTCGGTGTGTCGCTGGTGTGGGCCCTGGGCTGGATCCTCTCGGCTCGTGGGGCTCCTCGTTTTGGCGGGGACCACTTCTGATCCATCGCCGCCCTCAGCCCGCATCCTCCGGGTGTTCTCTGCTGGTGTGGGGCGGGGCAAACGGCTCCTCGGGTCTCTGGTGCCCACCAAGCTCTGCAGCCGATGTGTGCTGGAACGCCCCCTCCTGGGGCAGCAGTTCTGGTCTGTGCTGTGAAGGGTCCCTGGAGTGGGCCCCTGACAACTTCCCTCTGCGTGGCTGACTGCACGGGGGCGAGCCTTCCCTGGGCAGACTTGGTACTCCCGGCCGGGTCTAAGGACTCTCACTAGGCCCTGCGGTGCAGAGAGGAGCGCGAGCTTTATGCGTCTGTCATGCTCCGCGCCCCCTAGTGGTCTCCTGGCTGCCACTTTTTGTCTGTAGAACAAGACTACTAGCTTGAGTGAAAACGTCCCAAATTTCTTGTGTATAATAAGCCCTTGTCTTGCCAATGCATACGCCTTGGATTTGAGATGTTCAATCTGGGAATGATTAATCAAGACTCCTAGATACTTGATCATTAGCACTTGTTCAATCTTCTGTTTTTGTAGATAGAATGAGAAATTATTTTTCTTTAATCTTTGTTGTCGCGTTAGTGTCATGATTTTGGTCTTATTTACATTTATTTCGAGTTCATTTGTCGTCATATATTCTTCCAGTTTGATCAGGGCAATTTGTAAGCCTAGAACAAAATATGTTTGTAGGCAAACTAAGCTCAACCTTGGCGACAGCTCAATTTGTTATTTTTGGATTTGTTAATACTTCCTGTTTCATTAGGAAAAGGGATGCAGGGTGTCAGCATGAGTGTTTCCCATAAATTTGTGTGACTACTACACAAGCAAATTGCATTAAATTTCCAATATGCGAAAATGTCACTCCAATGCACCAACTCCTATAAGAATTTTACGAAAAATGTATTCATTAGGGAGTCAACTAATTAATGAAGAGCCATTCAATTCATGTTCATAATACCAATTACATTTTTTTTTCAAGTTTATTTTTCTTATGTGTCGATATTTTTCCTCTTGCACAAAGATGTTATTAACACAAAGATTTTTTGGTTGACTTAGTGTTGATTTCACACAAATCAAGTTTCATAACTTATAACCAGTATTCCATAAACACAGTTTTTCTTTCTCTTAGTGTTAATTTCACACTAATCAAGTTTCATAATTAGTAACCAGTTTTCCATAAACAAATTTCCTTTCTCAACACGTGTTTCCCCATTGCCAGTTACAATGGTTCATCAGGACAAAAGAGATAGTTTCTGTCTGCAGAAAGACAAAAAGAGGGAAAAAGAAAAGACAAATATAAGGCTAGAGAGAAAGTCACCATTAATGCTGTTTGCAAGGACAATGGGTTCAGAGCAACTTATTGGTTGATTTGAACTCCAAACGGCACCTGTAAGCTAATTTGTAAAGAATGATTGTTTGCTTGTTGCGGCTAATTAATTCGCAGATTTTAAGCAAATTTTAAGCAATTTGACTTGAGATGACATGAAGAATACATACCGTTCCATAAATGGAACTTAAGTATACTTTTAATGTTCATTTGTAAGCTCTATAAGCTAAATAACAAAGTCAGTTATAATTTTAATTTTCTACTTAGTGAAATGTAATTGCTGATATGATCTTAGTTTTATTGTTATTTAATGTGAAAGCAAATTTCAAAAGGGTAATAGAAAAAGAATAAAACTATAAAATCAAAGATAAATAAATAAAGGATAGAGCATAAGGAGAAACTCAGAGATAAAAACAAAAGATTTGTTCTTGGCTACTAACAATACAATTTTCATATCATGCATACTTTATATAACAATTTTATAACCAATTATACATTTCTGAATCGCAATTTAATCCAGTTGCACATGTGTCCATGATACAAATCCATTTACTCTCATGTTTTCGTACTAACTCTTCTTTGTTTCCTCCCCTGGGGGGTGAAGGAATTTTCTCCAAACCAAAAATCTTGAGTAATGAAACTTCAAAGAGTCGGTGATTATTGATGATGTGTACAGATATGGGCGATCTTAGGTCCTTATTTTTGATGGCCCTAATATGTTCAAAGATTCTCACCTTCAATTTTCTTATTGTACTGCCAATATATAGTTTTTTACAGATACATTCTATTCCATATATCACAAAAGTCGAATTACAGTTGATCATTTGGTTACTTTGTTCTGTTTTTCCATGTGGCAGGTTTATTTCCTTTTTTCCATGGTGCATTAGTGGGCATAATTTACAATATCCGCATTTGTGGGTGCCCCTAATTGAGGTCTGAAAAAACATCTTTTTAATGTTAGGAATTGGACTCAGAAAGCTTGGACGGATCAAATTCCTAATTGATGGGGCTCTCCGAAAACATATACTTGGTGAGCTATCTAAATGCTTTTGTAAACTTGGATCTGTAAGAAGAATCTTCCAATAATTTTATAGTATATGCTTGATTTTCTTAGCTTCAGTGCTATACGGTGTGATGAACTTGGTCTTAAGTTCTGGTGATCCGACCTTAGGTTTGTCAATTAGTAGAGATTCTCTTGAGATTTCTTCGGCTCTATTGATAGCAGTTTTGATGTTTCTGGGTCCATATCCTCTCTGTTTAAATTTTGAAATAGTTTTCTGCAAATTTTCCTGGAAGGTGAGATGTGTGCTGCAATTCCTTTTTATCTTAAGATCTCCCCATATGGAATGTTGTTAATGATGTGTCTTGGGTGATGAGATGAGGCAAAAAGGAGGCTATTTCCGGCCGATGGTTTTGTGAATAGTTTAGTTTGGATCTGGGCATCCTCCACAAATAATTCTAAATCCAAAAATTCAATGTTGGTAGTGCTGGCCGTTTTCATGAACGATAAGTTGAATGCATTGTTATTAAGGTGAGTAACATAGGTATCAAGTTGCTAAAGGTCTCCTTCCCAGATAATCAAAATGTCATCTATGAAACAACCCCAAAATCTTATGTTATTGGCAAAATGCGGATGTTTCCAGGCGTGTTGTATCTCAAATAAGCCCATGAACAAATTTGCATAGGGCAGAGCAAATTTTGACCCCATGGCTGTCCCCCGGAGTTGTTTGTACAAAGTGTTGTCAAAGATGAAGATATTGTGATGAAGACAAAAATGCAACATTTCAATAATCAATAATCATCGAGTTTTGTTGAAGAAAGGAGACTGATCTTGTTTTTAAAAAATACATTGTACTTTCCAAACCTTTATTGTGCTGTATGCTGGTATATAATTGTACTACATCCAAAGTGACAAATAAGTAGTTGTCTTCCCATGGTATAAGATTTAATTGCTGGATTATATGTTTAGAATCTTTCACCCTTACCAGCTGTTACTCACCGGCCAGCGAGTGAGTAACCAGGAAGGTTGTACTGGATGTTGCTTGAAGAGCTTGAGATGGAGCCTCCACCTGAGCCTCCTCTCTGTTGAGGGAAATAAGCTCTTTTTGATGATATGACTCTCAGCTGCACTAAATTACAGACTGAGAGACCGATCACCCAAAAGAGCGGGGAGAACACACCGCCACGGACCCAGCTAAAAAGAAAAAGACAATTGGTAAATACTTGGGAAGAGCAAAGATCACCACAAGAAAAGCCTAACAAAAGCAGAAAGTACCTGGGTCACCTACTCCCCTTGTAATTGAAAAGGAACAGAAATGGAATTTCCCCTGTAAGTACAGAAAAGAGACTAACTTCTATTTTGATGGTTTAGTTAGGAATTAATAAAGAAAAGTTAAGGAAGTCTTACCAGAACAGGAATTGAAATAACCTAATCAATCCAGGTTAGAAACAACAGAGGTATAAAACAATAAACAGGAAGGTTAGTAGGGATGCTATACCCGGGCGGCACGAGGAGCGCACTAGATATGGGTAGGTGCACTTCTCAGCAAGGCGTCCCTGTGTGCACTTTCAGAAATGAGTCTTTGTGTACAATCAGCAAAGCGTCCTTGCGTACACTTGAGGGAGTAAATCCAAAACAACGGGATGGAGTCAGAATCCACAAAAGAACACTGGAATTGAAGAAGGAAACAGTACACAGTACTTGGAGTCAGCTGGGAAGGTGAGGAAAACCAGGTGAAGGCGGTGGTAGGTAAATCAGGACAGAAGTTTCTGTACGGTAAGAATTTAACAGAAGGCAATCCAGTGAACAGGCAGCGAGATCTGATACACAGGCGGGCTAAGGATAGTACAGAATCAGGAAGCAAGCAATCCGTAGGACAGGCAAAAGTCTGGTACACAGGTAGGCAGAGGACAGTACAGAATGAGAAAGCAAGCTAACCGTAGGGCAGGCAAAGGTCTGGTACACAGGTAGGCAGAAGGATTGAGAAGTCTCAAGGCAGTCCGTAATTGAAAACACAGGAACTGGTACACGGGAAGGCAATGATAAGGAAGACACAGAAGACGAAACTTCAGATGCCGGTTGCAACGTTAATCAGAAGCAGCGTCCTTCCCGCTGCAGTGCCTAACATACCCAGGAGGCGGAGCGCCGTAAGCCCGTCAGAGCTCACGTTCCGAATAGTCGGAACTACACGCAAAAGGTAGGTTTCCTGGGAGTTGTAGGCAAAGGCTGGGTTGTCGATACCTTTGATGTTGTTGAGCCCAATCTCCAGGGTAACCGCCACCGAGAGAAATAAGGGGCTGAGAAACGTCGGATACTGTGGCGAAGCGTCACGACTTTGGTAGGTACCTTGAAAGTGGTCTGTTTCACCTGGCGTGATGAGGAGGCGCGACGGTCATTCTGACCCCGATGTGTGACAGCATCCACCCCCAAAGGCAGCGCCAACCCCTTGGGGGCATGAAAACGGTGCAAAAGCACCGGAGATCGGATGTTCCCCAATGGTTCCCAGGATCTATCCTCCGGGCCGTACCCCTTCCAATCAACAAGGTAGAACGGATGACCCCTGCGCAGCTGGAAATCCAGGATATCCGCCACCTCGTATTCGACATCGCCATCCACCCTGATGGGGGGAGGACGAGCAGGCAAACGAGTAGAAGGCGGGCAAGGCTTGACCAGGGAAACATGAAAAACCGGATGCACTTTCCAAGATGAAGGCAGAGAAAGCCACACAGCAACCGGACCAATCACCTCAGTGATGGCATACGGACCCACGAACTTGGGAAGGAGCAAGCGTTTTCCAGGGATCTTCAAGTTGCGAGTAGACAGCCAAACTTTTGCACCCACTTTATAACTGGGAGCAGGAATCCTATGCTGATCCGCATATTTTTTAGCCTTAACCTGAGCATGGAGGAGATGTTCCAGAACAGATTTGTGAACAGATTTGAGAGCCGTGTTGTCAATGGGAAGTGTAGGATCCAGGGGCAAAGACCGTGGATAGTAGCCATACAAAGCAAAGAAAGGAGAAACACCAGAAGCCGAATGTCGCGAGTTGTTATAGGCAAATTCGGCGGGTGGCAACATCGCCAACCAGGATGACTGGAAATGAAGACAGAGACAATGCAGGTATTGTTCAAGAGTTGCATTGACCCTTTCTGTTTGCCCATCCGTCTGTGGATGATAAGCAGAACTGAACCTGTCATCAACACCAAGAGACGATGTCAACGCCCTCCAGAAGCGGGACGTAAACTGAGGGCCGCAGTCCGAAACCACAATGGAAGGGAGCCCAAAGAATCGGAAAACATGCTTTAGAAACATGGAGGCCAATATAGGTGCAGAAGGCAGCCCGGAACACAGAATGAACAGTGCCATTTTAGTGAAATAATCAATGACAACCCAAATAGTATCAAAGCCATCCACAGAGGGCAGATCGACTATAAAATCCATAGAGACCATATACCATGGTTTATGTGGCACTGGAAGAGGCTGCAACAAACCCACAGGTTTAGATCTAGAGATTTTAGACTGAGAGTATACTGAACAGGAGGCCAAATAATCAATTACGTCACTGGACATAGAAGGCCACCAAGCCCAACGGCGCAAAGAGTCAAGGGTTTTTTGCTGTCCCGGATGAGCCACCATCAGTGAATCATGAGACCAAGCAAGTGCGCGTAGACGTGCATCACCAGAAGGTAGAAACAATCTGCCCTGCATGTAGGGCAAACCCTGCACTATATCGAGGTTCAGAGCCTCACACTCCCTTGCATGTGAGGAAACCCACTCAGATATCAGGGAGCGTAGTGGAGGTTGAGGAGTGCACCCACAGACCACTCTACAGGGTAGCAAGAGAGAGTGGTCGTTAGTTTTACCACCGGAATTGGAAGACAAACGTGACAAAGCGTCAGCGCAGGTATTGAACTGGGCTGGCCGATAAGTAATGGTGAAGTTAAATTGTGAAAAGAAGAGATGCCAGTGAGCCTGTCTAGCGGTTAGACATTTCATGGACTTGAACGCAAGAAGACTCCGATGATCTGAAAAGACAGTGACAGGATGACGCGCACCCAGCAAATGATGTCTCCATTCAGAAAAAGCGTCCTTGATGGCCAACAACTCTCTTTCCGTGATAGGGTAGTTCTGTTCATATTGAGTCAACTTCCCTGAATGAAAACAAACAGATGGATATCACCGGAATCGGGACAACGCTGGGATAGTACTGCTCCAATGGCAGAGCCTGAGGCATCGGCCTCGACTAGATATGGTAAGAGCGGATTTGGATGTTGCAATACTGGAGCAGTCGAGAAGGCGGCTTTCAGAGCTTCAAAGGACTGTTGCGCCTCCGGACTCCATTGAAATGCTCGTTTAGAGCTGGTCAATGCTGTCAAAGGAGCCGAAATGGATGAAAATTAGTGAATGAATCATCTGTAAAAGTTTGAAAAACCCAAAAAGGATTGTAAGGCCTTGGTAGTAGTAGGCACAGGCCATTCAAGAACAGCTGTGACTTTAGAACGGCTCATTCGAATTCCGTGATTAGTAAGGTCGTACCCCAAGAACTCTACTTCAGTAGAATTGAATATGCATTTTTCAGCTTTAACAAATAAATGATTGTCTCGTAGTCTCTGAAACACGAAACGAACATGGTCAATGTGTTCCTCCATTGAAGAGGAGTATATCAAAATGTCGTCTAAGTAGACAATGACAAATTGATCCAGACAGTCATGAAAAATATAATTCATGAATGCCTGGAAGGTAGTGTCATGATGCCCGCTCCCGGGGAGCCGGTTCAAGCCCTGCGTCCCTGAAAGCGGACATCCAGTCCCCAAGGAAGGACTCAGCAACCCCATATAGGGGCCCTTTGGACAGTGACCTGGCGCCTATGGCGCCAGGCTCATAAAAGACATCAGGCTCATTATGGGAGTGCTTGGGTGCACTTACCTGATGCAGACCATGCTGCAGGATCCCGGCCTCCTTGAGGCCTGAAAGGAACTACTTTACCTGTGGGACTAATTTACCATCCGGGCGTGGTCGGGGAAGGATACATACCTGATTGGAGGAAGGATACATACCTGGAACTTCTTCCAAGGCTATTTGAACCCCACCCGAACAGCCACACGTGCTTCGCCTTGTTCTGCATCTAGCAGCTGGACGCTCACCGTGTCTGCTCCTGCATCCTGACTTCTGCCACGCCTGCCAGCATCCTGGATCACCTGCAAAGGAAGAGAAGAAGAGAACAGAAGAAGGAAAAGTCCTTACCTGCTAAAGCCGCATCCCGGAGACATCTCGCCGACAATCCTGAAAAGGAAGACTTTTATTTAAAAGCTCATCGCGTCGATCGCTGCAGCGCCGCATTCCACTCACCTTTACAGGGCGCCTCCATGTTCAGCAGCGATCATCCGGATTCGCAGTCACGCCCCAGCGCCTAGGGAGAAAAAGACAAGAACAAAAGGTGAGAGAGAGAAGGGAATAAGGAAAGCTAAATCTCCATGTTAAGACTTACCTGTTGATTCATTCCCTCTTCATTTCGGGTCCGCGCCGCATCCTGGCATTTCCGGACCCCGGCTCCTAAGGGGAAAAAGAGACATCAGCGTTAATGAGCGAATGAAAATACATTACCAAAAAACGCTCATTAAAGACTTACCTGATTTCTACAAGGATTTCACCTCTCATCTCGGGTCGTGCCTGTTCCCCGGCATTCCGTACCCCGGCCCCTATGGGGAAAAAGACACTAGCATTAGTACATTAATGCATGGACACAAGGGGAACCTTTTATCAAAAAACTTACCTGGAAGCCAAGCAGGTTTGGTTCTCACCAATCCGAAAATCCAGTGAAGTAACTGGATACCAACGCGCCCCTGCATCAGAAGCAGGATGGAGAGCTCGTCCTTCCAGACCCTAAGGTGAGACGCTACGAGGAATCACAGAAGGGTTTCGAGGAGGGTGAGAGGGGAAAGTGGGAGGCCGATTGCATTACCCCGCAGACAGTTAATCCCCTATTTTCGCCTACAGAAGGATACTTCTGCGAGCCAGACAAGCCAGATTTGGGGGCCCGGTCCAGTCCATCTTCCGAACCCTGCGCATCACCTTAGAAGAGGTCACAGCAGCGCGAACCAGGCCAGCGCCTCTGTGGGAGTCAGGTGAGCGTTACAGAACGCGAAGCCTTCCTACTAATTCCCACCCAGGCGCTATGGAAAGTTCTGAGACTGATCAGTTGGCCCAATTACTGGGGGAATTACGGGCCGAAGTACATGCCGCTCGTCAAGAGACTAATGCCCTCAGGAGGGAATTAATAATATCAAAGGAAAGAACTGATGACCTGGCCAGACAGCTTTTGCAAGGTCAAGCTGGGCAAACTCCTCTACCCGGTTCCGGAGGGAACCCCGCTCCTGTGGTTTCCAGTAACCCTGTGCAGATTAATCTACCTGGAAACATGCCGCTGGCCCCACCCGAACGCTTTGCTGGGGGACCCCAAACGATTTGCCGTATTCATGAATCAGTGTCGTTTGCACTTCCTATGCAGACCTGGGGCCTTCCCTAATGATCAGACCAAGGTAGCCTTTGTATTGTCATATCTCAGCGGCTGCGCTGCCGATTGGTCAGTTCCACTGGTTACTCAAGATGACCCGATTCTCCGTGATTTTCAAGGGTTTCAAGCAAGAATGGAAAGGTTATTTGCTCGACACTCTCAGGGGCGGCTCTGGATGACGAACTTCTATCCCTGCGACAGGGCAATCAGGACCTCCTATCCTATATTGCAACCTTTAATAGACTAATTGTGGAAACGGGATGGCCAGAGGATAAAAGAGTCACGTTGTTTTATCGAGGCCTACGCGGAGAACTTAAAGATGTCTTGGCCCAAGTTGTAAATCCGCCCAAAGAATGCACAGAGTATATAGACTTAGTGGTCCAATTGGATCACAGACTTCAAAACAGAAAAGCAGATCGGTCCAGGTTTGAGACCCGGGTGTTGGTCAAGACCCATGCTAATCCCAAGGGAGTTGATGTCTCTGAGCCTATGCAAATTGGAGGGGTTAAAGGACCCTTAACTCAAAAGGAACGTGAAAGGAGGCGGCAGTTAAAATTATGTCTTTATTGTGGGAATTCTGGACACTTTCTACGAGATTGCCCGGCAAAACCGCCCCGAAAGGCGGTAGGAGCCGCTGATAAAAACCATGAAGTCTCTGTTTCTGGAAACGACTCCACCCGACAAGCGTAGGGGTCCGCTTGCCGAGCTTGAAAACTAACTCTCAGACCTTGCATTTCATTGTGCCAATGGTTCTCGTAGATCCAGAACAGCCTAAGCGGTTGCATGCAATAAAGGAATACATCGATAGTGGGGCTATTGGTAACTATGTGGATCGTGAATTGGTCTCTAGGATTAACCTCCCTCTCCGTCCTAAAACCAGCAAAGATGTCATCACCACAGTCGATGGAACTGAAATTGCCTCTGGACCGGTAACACATTCCACTACTGAGGTGACTCTTATTGGTCCCGACGGCCATCGGGAGGGTGTTGTGTTTGATGTAATCAAGGCTCCACAGTTTCAGGTTATTCTTGGAATCCCTTGGTTAGAGGCACATAATCCTCGAATTGATTGGCGAGCGAAGAGAATAACCTTCCCGGATTGTACACAAACCTGCTACCCAGAAAACCTGAAGATTAATCTAGCATCTGTAACCTCTGCCTCCATGCAACTACCTCCGGAATACCAAGACTTTCAGGACGTCTTCCAAAAGGAACAGGCCAACACGTTACCTCCTCACAGATCGTACGATTGCCAAATCGATCTGGTGCCCGGTGCACAACCCCCTTGTAGCAGGATTTATGCCCTTACCGAACCTGAGAACCTGCATTTGAGACAATATTTGGATCAATACCTAGCTAATGGTATTATTCGCCCGTCAAAGTCCCCGGCATCCTCGGCTTTGTTCTTCATGCCCAAAAAAGAAGGTGACCTTAGAACTTGTATCGATTACCGCACATTGAACCAGATAACGGTTAAAAACCGTTATCCTCTGCCTCTGATCCCTGAACTCCTTGACCAGGTGAAGGGCGCTTGCATATACACCAAGTTAGATCTCCGGGGGGCTTATCATCTGGTTCGAGTTAAAGAAGGCGACGAATGGAAAACTGCCTTCCGTACTAAATACGGATTATTCGAGTACCAGGTGATGCCTTTCGGATTGTGTAACGCGCCGGCTGCCTTCCAATACTTCATGAATGATGTCCTTCGGGAACTCATCGAGGTTTGTGTTGTCGTATATATCAATGACATTCTGGTGTACTCCTCTTCGGAATTTGATCACAGAAAACACGTCAGGGCAGTACTTGAAAAACTGCGCCAACACAAACTATTTGCTAAATTGGAGAAATGTGTTTTCCATACCACAGAAGTCGAGTTTCTAGGTTTCATCCTGACACCCAAAGGAGTCCGAATGCACTCAAGAAAAGTGGATGCCATCCTCAAATGGCCATCACCTAGCTCTGTAAAAGGGGTTCAAAGCATGCTCGGCTTTGCCAATTTCTATCGCAGGTTTATCCCGGAATTTTCACGCGTGGTACAACCCATTACTGCACTCTTGAGGAAAAATAAACGTTTTGAATGGTCTGAAGAAGCCGAGCAGGCCTTTCAGGATTTAAAAGCTAAGTTTACCTCCGCACCTATATTGAAACACCCGCGTCCAGATCTCCCTTATGTCGTCGAGACTGACGCATCCAGCCTAGCCATGGGAGCTGTCCTGTCCCAAAGAGATCCCGAAACCAACCAACTGCATCCCGTAGCATTTTGGTCGAGAAAATTCTCGGCACCCGAGGTTAATTATGCAATCACTGACAAAGAAGTGTTAGCCATTAAGTCCGCTTTTAAAGCCTGACGGCATTATCTGCTTGGCGCTCGACATACCATCACAGTGATCACTGATCACCGGAATTTACAGTATTTGAAAACCGCCAAGGCTCAGTCATCACGGCAGCTCCGATGGGCTTTGTTTTTCGCTGAATTTGATTTCTTGATTACCTATCGACCTGGCTGCAAGAATGGCAAAGCAGACGCCTTATCCCGAATTGGAATGGGAGAATCTGATACAAACTCAGAACCAGTACCAATAATTCCCGAACAGAGGATTCTAGGCATGACTTTGTTACAGAAGCTTGAAGACATTCAAGCCAGAGTGAAACAACTCCTGGACCCTACAACCTTACAGGATTGGATACAAAAGGGATCGCACTTTACCATAGATAATGGTTTACCTTATTTCCAAGGACGCTTATTCCTGCCACATAAGGAATTACACAAACTATTTATTTCCGGTTATCATGATACATTAATAGAAGGACACCCCGGTATTGCCAAGACAGAGGAAAAGGTGAAACGACAATTTTGGTGGCCCTCTTGGCGAAAAGATGTTAAATCTTTTGTGATGTTCTGTGGTGTTTGCGCCCAAAATAAAAGTCAAAAGAAAAGACCAGCCGGTCTCCTTCAACGTGTAGACATACCGCCAGCACCCTGGCACACCCTATCAATGGATTTTATTACGGACCTGCCTCTTGTTCGGGGTACAATACTATTCTGGTAATTGTGGATTTGTTTTCCAAAATGGCCCACTTTATTCCTTTGAAAGGTTTACCTTCAGCTTCTGTCCTAGCCAAAGAATTCCTCGAAAATATTGTTCGGCTACATGGATTCCCATCTATACTAATCTTTGACCAGGGAAGCCAATTCATTTCCCACTTCTGGCGCAAATGTTGTGAAATGGCGCAGATCGACGTAAGATTATCGACCAGTCACCACCCTCAGACCGATGGTCAGACCGAGAGGACAAATCAGACCCTTGAGCAGTACTTACGGTGTATGTTACAGCAATCTGAAAGCAACTGGAAAGACATTCTTTGGATAGCCGAATACGCATATAATAATTCGGTACACTCTGGAACTGGCCACAGTCCTTTTTATACTTTGTTTGGGCATCACCCTCGAACCTCAAACCTTGACTCACCTCAGAACCTCGGAATGCCTGCAGTAGAACATCTGCATTCTACAATTACCCAAGCCTTCAAAGAGGCAACTACGCATTTACAACAAGCCAAGAGAAAATACAAGGAGAATGCTGATCTACATCGGAGTGAAGCACCTCCATATCAGATTGGGGATCAAGTGTGGTTAGCTACCAGACATTTACCACTCAAAGGGCCTAGAACTTTTAACCCAAAATATCTGGGACCTTATTCTATTACGGCAATAATTAACCCAGTGGCTGTTAAACTTGATTTACCAGCTAGTATGCGAATTCACCCTGTTTTTCATGTGTCACTTCTGAAACCAGTGGTACCCGGAACCCGACTACTCAAACCTCCAGAACCTATTCTAATAGATGGGGAGCCCGAATTCGAAGTGAAGAACATTTTAGACTCAAAAATGTTTAGGTCAAAACTGTTCTACCTAATTGATTGGAAGGGTTACGGACCTCAGGAGAGGTCGTGGGAACCCAGCGACCATGTGCATGCACCTCGATTAGTCAGGAAATTCCACCGACTCTTCCCAGACAAACCAAAACCCCCGGAGGGAACAACCTTGGGAGGGGCCTTGGGGGGGAGTGCTGTCATGATGCCCGCTCCCGGGGAGCCGGTTCAAGCCCTGCGTCCCTAAAAGCGGACATCCAGTCCCCAAGGAAGGACCCAGCAACCCCATATAGGGGCCCTTTGGACAGTGTCCTGGCGCCTATGGCGCCAGGCTCATAAAAGACATCAGGCTCATTATGGGAGTGCTTGGGTGCACTTACCTGATGCAGACCATGCTGCAGGATCCCGGCCTCCTTGAGGCCTGAAAGGAACTACTTTACCTGTGGGACTAATTTACCATCCAGGCATGGTCAGGGAAGGATACATACCTAATTGGAGGAAGGATACATACCTGGAACTTCTTCCAAGGCCATTTAAACCCCACCCGAACAGCCACACGTGCTTTGCGTTGTTCTGCATCTAGCAGCTGGACGCTCACCGTGTCTGCTCCTGCATCCTGACTCCTGCCACGCCTGCCAGCATCCTGGATCACCTGCAAAGGAAGAGAAGAAGAGAACAGAAGAAGGAAAAGTCCTTACCTGCTAAATCCGCATCCCGGAGACATCTCGCCGACAATCCTGAAAAGGAAGACTTTTATTTAAAAGCTCATCGCGTCGATCGCTGCAGCGCCGCATTCCACTCACCTTTACAGGGCGCCTCCATGTTCAGCAGCGATCATCCGGATTCGCAGTCACGCCCCAGCGCCTAGGGAGAAAAAGACAAGAACAAAAGTTGAGAGAGAGAAGGGAATAAGGAAAGCTAAATCTCCATGTTAAGACTTACCTGTTGATTCATTCCCTCTTCATTTCGGGTCCGCGCCGCATCCTGGCATTTCCGGACCCCGGCTCCTAAGGGGAAAAAGAGACATCAGCGTTAATGAGCGAATGAAAAGACATTACCAAAAACCGCTCATTAAAGACTTACCTTATTTCTACAAGGATTTCACCTCTCATCTCGGGTCGGTGCCTGTTCCCCGGCATTCCGTACCCCGGCCCCTATGGGGAAAAAGACACTAGCATTAGTACATTAATGCATGGACACAAGGGGAACCTTTTATCAAAAAACTTACCTGGAAGCCAAGCAAGTTTGGTTCTCACCAATCCGAAAATCCAGTGAAGTAACTGGATACCAACACGCCCCTGCATCAGAAGCAGGATGGAGAGCTCGTCCTTCCAGACCCTAAGGTGAGACGCTATGAGGAATCACAGAAGGGTTTCGAGGAGGGTGAGAGGGGAAAGTGGGAGGCCGATTGCATTACCCTGCAGACAGTTAATCCCCTATTTTCGCCTACAGAAGGATACTTCTGCGAGCCAGACAAGCCAGATTTGGGGGCCCGGTCTAGTCCATCTTCCGAACCCTGCGCATCACCTTAGAAGAGGTCACAGCAGCGCGAACCAGGCCAGCGCCTCCGTGGGAGTCAGGTGAGCGTTACAGGTAGCAGGCACATTACACAGCACAAAGGGCATCACCAGGTACTCAAACAGTCCATACTGGGTCTTGAAGGCTGTCTTCCACTCATCCCCCTCTCGTATTCGAACAAGGTTATATGCACCTCGAAGGTCCAGTTTAGTGAAAACTGCCGAAGAACCAAGCTGATCCAAAAGAACAGATATCAGCGGAAGAGGGTATTGATTCTTTACAGTTATAGCTTTCAAGGCCCTGTAATCAATGCAAGGGCAAAGATCGCCTTCTTTCTTAGGGACGAAAAAGAGGGGAGATGCCGCAGGAGACTTAGATGGTCTGATGAATCCGGTGATTAAGGCCTTGTCGATGTATTCCTTAAGTACCTTGTCTTCGGGCAGTGTAAGCGAATACACCCTTCCTGCTGGTATCTTAGCTCCTGGCACTAAATCAATAGGGCAGTCATAGGGTCTGTGAGGGGGCAGAACATCTGCACCCCCTTTGTCAAAGACATCCCGGAAATCACTGTATTCTGAGGGAACATGAACTTCCTTGGCAGTAGTAATGGCACCGATAAATGCATTGGAGGCTGCCAATGCCTGACAAGAAGACACCGGACAAACATTTGAGTCCTGAAAACCTTTCTCATTGCAGACCGGGGAAGGAAATTGGACAGTTTTTGCAGCCCAATCAATGGCCAGGTTGTGATAGCGTAACCATGAAACTCCCAGGATGACCCGAAACTGGGATGCTTTGATCAAATCAAAGGAGATAGTCTCCACATGTCCGTCTTCTGTTTGCATATGGACGAGAGACGTGTTTTGGGTTACCAACCCAGAAACCAGAGAAGTGCCGTCCACTGCGTGGACCGCCTCTGGTTGGGCCTTATTTAATACAGGAACCTTGTTATTGATGGCGTAATCATAGTCCATATAACTCCCTGTTGCCCCAGAATCGATGATAGCCAGAGAAGAAAAAGAAGTGTCAGCAGTTGCAGGAAATACTACTGGCAAAGTGACAGGGGCGGAGGCAGTACCATGAGAGTCCAATGATAAGATTCCCGGCGTAGGGTCTATCGCCGGGATTTGGCGTTTCCCGCCTTCTTGTTGGGTTTCTTTGGACAGTCTTTCAGCGAGTGATCGGCCGAGCCACAGTACATACATAGATTGTGAGAACGTCGATACTCACGTTGTGCAGGGGTTAGAGGGCCCCGCACTGCCCCCACTTGCATAGGCTCTGGAGCGGAGGATTGCGTTGGCACAGGGTCAAAGGTGGGAGTTAAGTTTGCTTGTGGCTTACGTTCCCCCTTCCTTTCGGACCTTCTGGCGTCTATCTGCAAAACTAAATCCAAAAGTTCTCCAAAAACAGTAGGAACCACGGGGACAATAGCTAGGGTGTCTTTTAATTCCTCAGACAGCCCTTTATAGAATACTGCCGACTTCTTCTCCTCAGGCCAATCTGTTTCAGCCGCCAATTGGTTGAAACGAGTGAGGTAGGTAAACAGAGAGGAAGTGCCCTGGCGTAGGTTCAAAAATTCCAGGTCTGTGGCCTGTGACTTGTAGCGGGTATCAAAGACCCTGTTCATGGCTGTGATAAGAGCATCACAGTCGTATAGAACGTAACTGTTAGATTCAAGTAAAGGGTTAGCCCAAGCAGCTGCCGTCCCCCCCAGATGAGAAAGAATGAAAGCCGCCTTTGTCGTGGAATTGGGGGAAGCAGTTGGGCGGCAAAGAAAGTGTAGTTTACACTGATTAATGAAAGTACGGTATTGTTTTGGATCACCTGTGAAACGCTCCGGGGGGGCCAACGGAAACTGTGTAGCCATGAGCACAGGGTTTGCAGAAAACCCGGAGGTGGCAGCCGTAGGGGCGCCAGAACCTGAAGCTGTAGCACCAGAGGAATCTATGCCCAGAGTCTGAGAAGCTGGGAATCTCTGCAGACTGTCAATCCTGTGATGCAATGCATCATGCGCTGCCGTCATATCCGTACGGAGTTCGGACACCAAGCGAACCAAAGGGTTCAGTGGGTCCGTCTCTTCCAGGGCTTCTGATTTTGTTACTCACCGGCCAGCGAGTGATCCGGGCAAGCGACCAGGAAGGTTGTACTGGATGTTGCTTGAAGAGCTTGAGATGGAGCCTCCACCTGAGCCTCCTCTCTGTTGAGGGAAATAAGCTCTTTTTGATGATATGACTCTTAGCTGCACTAAATTACAGACTGAGAGACCGATCACCCAAAAGAGCGGGGAGAACACACCGCCACGGACCCAGCTAAAAAGAAAAAGACAATTGGTAAATACTTGGGAAGAGCAAAGATCACCGCAAGAAAAGCCTCACAAAAGCAGAAAGTACCTGGGTCACCTACTCCCCTTGTAATTGAAAAGGAACAGAAATGGAATTTCCCCTGTAAGTACAGAAAAGAGATTAACTTCTATTTTGATGGTTCAGTTAGGAATTAATAAAGAAAAGTTAAGGAAGTCTTACCAGAACAGGAATTGAAATAACCTAATCAATCCAGGTTAGAAACAACGGAGGTATAAAACAATAAACAAGAAGGTTAGTAGGGATGCTATACCCGGGCAGCACGAGGAGCGCACTAGATACGGGTGGGTGCACTTCTCAGCAAGGCGTCCCTGTGTGCACTTTCAGAAATGAGTCTTTGTGTACAATCAGCAAAGCGTCCTTGCGTACACTTGAGGGAGTAAATCCAAAACAACGGGATGGAGTCGGAATACACAAAAGAACACTGGAATTGAAGAAGGAAACAGTACCCAGTACTTGGAGTCAGCTGGGAAGGTGAGGAAAACCAGGTGAAGGCGGTGGTAGGTAAATCAGGACAGATGTTTCTGTACAGTAAGAATTTAACGGAAGGCAATCCAGTGAACAGGCAGCGAGATCTGATACACAGGTAGGCAGAGGACAGTACATTATCAGAATGCAAGCAAACCGTAGGGCAGGCAAAGGTCCGGTACACAGGTAGGCAGAAGGATTGAGAAGTCTCAAGGCAGTCCGTAATTGAAAACACAGGAACTGGTACACGGGAAGGCATTGATAAGGAAGGCACAGAAGACAAAACTTCGGATGCCGGATGCAACGTTAATCAGAAGCAGCATCCTTCCCGCTGCAGTGCCTAATATACCCAGGAGGCGGAGCGCTGTAAGCCCGTCAGAGCTCACGTTCCGAATAGTCGGAACTACACGCAAAAGGTAGGTTTCCTGGGAGTTGTAGGGAAAGGCTGGGTTGTCGATACCTTTGATGTTGTTGAGCCCAATCTCCAGGGTAACCGCCACCGAGAGAAATAAGGGGCTGAGAAACGTCGGATACTGTGGCGAAGCGTCACGACTTTGGTAGGTACTTTGAAAGTGGTCTGTTTCACCTGGCGTGATGAGGAGGCGCGCCGTCATTCCGACCCCGATGTGTGACACCAGCAAGTTGCAAACAGGATTAACTTTAACTTAGGTAAGGTTATAATAGAAACCAATTTAAAAACATTTTTATAGCAAATTAGTCTCTCTCCAAACCATAGAGGGGTTAATCCCCCAGTCCCATTATTGAATTAATTAGGTAAAATTTTCTTTTTCCCTTTTTGTTTCTCTCTTCCCTGCAGGCATATTACTTTGACCTTTAATTCAAGCATCGTCTATTTGAAGTGGCCTTAACAAAACATACCCTTTTGGAAAAAAAAATTGGTTCAAGGATACTAAACACAATCAGTCACAAAAATAGGGTGAGCCCATTAATTAGAGATTTATATTGCATTTCTGAGAAATTACATCAATTATTTATGATGATTCTTTCTCGCTCTTTTCAAACTAAAGGAAAACATTCTTATATTTGTCTTTTCTTTTTCCCTCTTTTTGTCTTTCTGCAGACAGAAACCTCTTTTCTCCTGATGAACCATTGTAACTGGCAATGGGGAAACACGTGTTGAGAAAGGAAATTTGTTTATGGAAAACTGGTTACTAATTATGAAACTTGATTAGTGTGAAATTAACACTAAGATAAAGAAAGAATTTGTTTATGGAAAACTGGTTATAAGTTATGAAACTTGATTTGTGTGAAATCAACACTAAGTCAACCAAAAAATCTTTGTGTTAATAACATCTTTGTGCAAGAGGAAAAATATCAACACATACGAAAAATAAACTTGAAAAAAAAAATGTCATTGGCATTATAAACATGAATTGAATGGCTCTTCATTAATTAGTTGACTCACCAATGAATACATTTTTCGTAAAATTCTTATAGGAGTTGGCGCATTGGAGTGACATTTTTGCATATTGGAAATTTAATGCAATTTGTAAGCCTCTTGGAGTTTTTGCAAAGAGTACATTATCGTCGGCGTAGAGGATGCACGACAAGATGGTTGAATTTAGCTTGGGTGGATTCATGAGAGGAGTGGCAACATTTTCTTCAAAATCTGAGGTGAACAAGTTAAATAGAGCTGCAGCAGAGGGCAGCCTTGTTTCAGGCTGTGCCATGTTCATATTGGCTGAGTTACAAGTCCATCCTTGGTCATCCGTATCTGGACTCGTAAAGAAGTAACTTGATTGGTTCGATAAGGTCTCTTGGACAATCACATTTCTCAAGCTTTTCCCACAGAATATTTTGATTTATTTTGTCGAATGCAAGATACATATCAACGAATACTGCATAGGTTTCAGTTCCTGTTTTTGTTGTTTCATGTTTTAGCAGGTTCAAGATGAATAGATTGACATTCGTCCCTCCTTGTTTAACAAAGCCTGTTTGGTGAGTTGCTTGTCTCTTCGCTGAGGTGGCCCACTTGTTAAGTTTTGTTAGCAAGATGTTAGCAAAGATTTTCCCTAGGGGGTCCAACAGGGCAATTGGGTGGTAATTCCCTGGATTTTTTGTTGGTCCTTTTTTATGTATTGGAATTAAGATTGCTTTTTGCCACGTGGAGGGTATTTGATTTGTACGGGTTATCAGTTCGAAAAGTTGTATACAAAATGCAGCCCAGATTTCCGAATTCTTTTTTATGATGTGATTTGACAGTCCATCCGGGCCAGGGGCATGTGAAACATTCAAGTTGGAGATGGCAGTAAGTATAACTGTGGGATCCCATATAATTGACAATTTTTCTTTATGGTTAGAAGTGGGGTTAGTTCGTGTCGAAGGTCTTTTTTTGTATAGTTCTTGAAAATACGACGTCCATCTGGACTCTTGAACATCTGGTATCATGTTATCTGTGGTTGGAATTAGTGGATTCAATATCTTCCATAGATCCCTGGTGTTCCTTGAGTTCATGACTCTTAACATCGTCTCAGCGTCATTCTGTTTGAGGGTCATTTTAGCAGTTTTAAGCCCGTTTTTGTATTTTTGTTTGGCTTTTTTAATTTGGATTTGTGTCCCTGGGTATGGGTCTTCTTTTATTTGTTTCAGGTGGTTTCTTAATTCTTTTTTCTTTGCAGCTATCGGGAGGCTGTAGGCATGTCGATGGCCATATTTCTGTGGGATCTTAACTGTTGATAATTGTCTAAATTTGAGTAAGATCCATTCGTAGTGTATTTTGCCTGAATCTACCATCTTTGTTTTCATGAATGTATCTGGGAGCTGTCTTAATTGATGCTGTTTAATTTTCAGACGGTTTGTAACTGCATTAAGATCAATTTCTGGAAGTTTTACTCAGACTGGGGATTGTCGATTTGTAGACCATGCTCGGATCATAATGAAATGATTTCTATCTTGTGTATAGATGTTATCCTTTCATTGTAGACATTCCTTTATGTGGTTAGATCTATAGATATAGTCAATGATTCCCGTGCTGTTTCCGAGAAACCACGCCGGAATAGGTATTTTGGTGCCTAAGTTAAATGCGTCCAGGCGTTCCATGTTTCTATTATTAATTTCTTTGGACCACCTTTGCGCAGGATGTTCTAACATGTGTTCTTCTAGTTTTTGACCAGCACGGTTGTAAAAGTGGATATTCAGGTCACCACATATAATAAAGGCAATGATTGGGTATTTCTGGGTAGCTTCATCCATGGCTGTCAGGATAGAGTCTATGAACCTTTCATCTTTTATCTTTCTGGGGTTCCATTATGTATTAATTATTCCCATGTAATATTTATTGGCACTTGAGTCGCCCTGATGGAGAACGTTTCCGACTGTCTGGTCTTGGAGAAGCATTAAGGTTTGTTCCACCGGTTTATATTCTTGTTTTCCACTACTTCAAGTTGGGCAACCATCTTGATAAAAGTAAGTTAACCTGCAGATGGACGTCCTTCTCTCCTGCAAATTGCAGGATTCATGTATGTAGTGTATCCATCATATAACGGTTTTTGGCAAGTCCATTTTCTCTTGTAAACATATGTTTTCAGCATTTGTGAACTCCTGTCTTTTATTTTGGTATAGATGAGTGTTGCCACGAGTATTCCATGAGAGGATCGTCAGAGTTTGATTATTAGAGGATGTTCATTGTTAACGCTGTTCATGGGATCGTGTGTTTGTTGAAGTATGGGTACTGCTTGTCTCTCTCCAGAATGGTTGTCTCGCCGTCTGTAGATGTTGTTTGGCTCGGTGACATTGTCTGCTGAAACTTCCTTGTTCATTAAATTGGACGTCAGGGTGCAAGACTGATAAAAAAGGCACTTTCACAGCTACTTATAGATGAGCATATTGTTATGTTTCTCATATCGTATTTTGAGTCAATACTTTTTTCATCCGAAATTGTATTCGTTTCTTCCGTTGTTATTTCAAATCCTAGATTTCAAATGTCGTTTTAGTTAGATTCGATCAGTTGTAATATTTTGCTGGAAGTGCAGGCTATCCAGATCCGATCCAATCTTCTTGAGTCTATGAATTCAATTAATTGAATATCTTTTGATTTTACTGTTTTGAAATTGGGCATCACTTGTAAGAGGCGTAAGGCGTTCATCCTATTTAGGACGAGCCCATCATTATGTTTTTGAAGTCTTTCAAGTTTTAGGGCCTCATCACGCGTTGGGCTGTATTCCCGGCTGTAATACCGCCGACTGTAATAGCCCTAGCACTGACCGGCCTGGTGGTATTACCACCGGATCATGAGTTGGGCGTAACGGTAAATCCCCATTCCTGATTGGGTCCATTGGATCCAATAGGGAATTTTTGGTGCTTATACTGCGGGCTAATACAGCCGGCTGTAATGCTGCCAAAAACAGGGATTTTCACCTCCAGAAAAAAGCTGGAGGTAAAACAGCCGATTTAGCGCCCAACTCGTGGTAGGGCCAGCCCTTAAATGCGGCGGTAATACCGTTACCACCCCATTTAAGGGCTACAGCCCAACTCGTGATAAGGCCCTTAGTCTGTTACGATTGTTTTGTTTCCGCTGATCTATGAATTATGGAAGTTTCAATATTGCTTCTAGATTCTCTTTCATTGCTTTGGGGGTAGCTGTGTCTTCCAAAGGAGTCTCGGAGATGTCATTTCCTTCTATATCTGTTCCCATCGTCTCGCCACTTAGCTCTAAATCGGAAATGTCTTTGCAGGTCAGGTTAATTACACTCTGGTGATCTGAGAGAGTCTGTTTATAGTGGTCTATTACTATTAGAGAGGGTTCATTCATCTGTGTATCGTCCTCTATGTTACTCACGTTATCATCCTTGGAGTAGGTGGATAAGTTCATTAAAAGTTCTATTGTGGCCGCGTCAGCTGCTGGGGATTCTGATGTATTCCTGACTTCTTGGGCAATCCTTGTCTTATTATGTGGTTACGAGGGGGCATCTGTCTTGGCACTTTCATTTTTGACATAGTTTGCAGGCTTCTGCGGATTGCTTTGTTGGTTTTTCGTTAATTGGATCGGTGTTATTGTTAAATTTAGAAGGAATTCTCTTGAGCCTTTTTGTAGCTTTTTGATTTGCTCAGATCTTGCTTTTCGGTCGTACAAGGTTTTCCATCTTTGTTTGGCTATGTTTTTGTGTGTATACTGGTTGAGAGCATTCTACCTTTTATTGGATTTTATTTGGTTGAATAGGTATGCTTTCCATTTTCAGAGGAGACGTTTCAGAACGTTCTCTATTGGACGTGGTCGAAGTTGTTTCTCTGGTGATGGAGATGTTAGGGCTTTTCCTTGGGGGCTCGATTCGCTATCATTCAGATAATCACTCATTTTTTATTTTTGTCGTTGATGTATTCTTTTTTCGTGAGTGTGTGCTCGGGTCCCGCTCACAGCTGGTCATTGATCATGATCAAGTAGGTCATCTGTCGGGTTTGTGTCCTTTGATCCCTTTTTAGGTGGAGTTTTTCTTTTTTGTTCTGTCGGCCCGGTGTCAGATGGATGCTGATAAATACGAGGAAACTGTCAGTCATTCACTTCCTGATTTTCTATGTTCAGATTATTCATCAGTGGTGTGGCTTCTGTTTTTAAGAATGGTGTGGGAGGGATTATTTGTAAATTGTCCGTCAATTCGGGACTACTAAATTGTATGATGCCAACAAGTCCCTCTTTAGAATTTTCCAAGTGTTTTTCGATTGTAGCAGGGGAGGGGATTTTTGTTTGTGGTAGTGGAAAGCCGTGCTAGATTGAGGTGCAATACATTGTGTCATCTGGTGCACCATTTCAATCACAGGCACAGGTGCTTTCTTTACAGAGCCAGACAAGATTGCACCTAGAAATGTCACTTCTTGAGCAGGTCCCTGCAACTTCTTGGGATTAATTACCCAACCTCTGTTTTGCATATCATTAATGTGAGTCTCAGTAGTTTTTTTCTACCTCGGCTTTCTCTTCCCGGTCAACGCTATGTCATCAGTATAATGCGCAATTCGCACAACACTCAATTGCACCATTTCCAAATCTCTGGCAACCAATCCATGACACAAAGTGGGACTGTTCAAGTACCCCTGGGGCAATTTAAACAATGTAAATTGTCTGTCCCCCCGAGTCACTGAAAATTGATCTTGTGATTCTGAATCGATGTCAATAGAGAAAAATGCATTTGCCAAATCAATAACCACGTGCCATTCTCCTATTTGTTCAGTGAGTTTCGCAAGCAGTGTAACAATGCCTGGCACAGCCATGGCTAAGAGTGGCACCTTTTTGTTCAAAGCTCGGAAATCAATCACCCTCCTCCAAGAACCATCAGGCTTGCGTAGCAGCCACAAAGGTGAAATATATGGACAAACTACTGGCCTCATTATGCCAGCTTTCACTAGTAACTCAATACTTTCACCAATCTCTTTGTGCCTTCCGGGCAACCTATACTGTTTCATGCACACTGGCTCTGCACACAGTGGTAAATATAACAGAGTCCATTTAGCATGCCTAACCAAAACAGTATTCACCACTCTCACATGGATTTTACGGTTGCCACATGTCTTGATATGGGCAAAATCTTCCTCGGGGCCAGCCCTTTGAGAGCAAAAATACCCAATTCAGCCCAAAATACAGGTTCTATTGTGCTGAGCAGTGATCTCATGCTAGTGACAAATGACACCCTCAAAGTTTTAGCATATTTATTCTAAGCAGTGAATTTCATATACATTTGGGATTCAAGTTAAAGAATATTACAAAGCATAAACTTAGAACAATGCAAAATATAGTGAAACATGGAACTTAGATAAACATAGAGAGACATAGAGAAATATAGAGAAACATAGAGAAACACAGTCTTACGTCCCTTTTAATCAGCACTGGGAGACCTGGGCTTTTCATAGAAAAACAATGCTGGAGGACACCGTGAGAGCCAATTCCGGGCACTTGACTGTACACGAATCAAGTCCACAGGACGATCTCCCCCCGAGTCATGTGTGCATGGATATTTTATAATCTCGTGCTGTCAGTCACCATGACGCACAGTTCCAGAACTTTCCCTGTGCAACTGGCTCATGGAAAAAACCCAACTCTCTCTGAGAGGCACCCTGCTCGCTCCTACCCCTCCCTGGTTCCCATCTGCGCTGGCTGAGGAATGTCTTATCAGTACCTTCCCAGAGAAAAGCAAGATTAGCTTGGAGCCAGGGCTACCGTTAGTGAGGCTGAATATTCTAAGGGAAGCAGGGATGTATTAACCCCATCTGCAAGCTCTAAAAGGCATGCACTCATAGCTTAGTGTTTATAGCGCTTAAGACTGGCTATCTAAGCGCTATATAGGTGCCATAATGTTCCAAACACTCCAAAAATACCTATTAGGTACAGAGCTAGGGGCCCTCCCTGCCTGTCTATCAACAATGCTTAATGTGACCTATTTCATACTAGGCCTGCATATTCCTTGTAGCTCACTACAGCATAATGGAAGTGCTACAACAGACTACTGTCAGCATTTTTAGCACATACTTTGAATACACTATTGGCTTTCAGCGGCTAATGCTGTCATCTAAAGCCCTGATTGGCAAGGTTGCAATTTCGTGTATCACTACATTCCACCCCTATTCAACGTTTGTGCGACAAATGCTGACTAATACCTATCAATATAGTATTTAGTGCAGTGATAAAGACCTTGGGGCTTTGCAAGAGGTTTAAGCAAACTATCTTCTAGCGGTTAGTTAGCGTGGCATGCAAGGTAAAACACTACCTAAACAAAAATGTACACAAAGTGAACAGTGACATATACCCTTGCCAAAACCTGGCCTACACAAAAATACCTACACCAAGTGAACATGGACATTTACTCTAGCCAAAACATGGCCTACACAAAAATACCTAAATCAATTTTGTATAACTGATTGTCAGTTAAAAAGCAGCATGCAGTTAAAATGTCAAGGCAATCCAGTGTAGTCTAATCTACAATGCACTATTGCATTTATGTATGGTTACCAATTCTAAAACCTGGCAGCCTTTCACTCTAAGGGCCTACCTCCCCCTGATCCCAGGGCATTCAAGCGTGACTATGGGCTGTGTGACTAGACACTTCCCCCAGGTAGGTGGAACCCAACCAGAAACCATCTAATTTCGTGAACAAGGTGAACCCATGGGCACCAGGTTGTCTAAATAAAAACAATTCTACTAATTTACATCAAAGCAATGGCATGTGTTATTCATGCAATCAAAAAACAAGCAATTCAATCCATATGTATGCTGGTAACTGTAGCTCTGCGTGCCAGTGAGTGGAGGATGGTCGCCCCCACCCAGTAAAAAGCCAACACCTGCTGATTAAACAATGTTTGCCATACAATGCATCGTGTGTATTTAGCAGTCTTGTTGACCTGCCCTATGGCAGACAAAAATGTCTTCATGTCTAAAATTCTGTCATCTTCAGTTGGCTGTCAATACTTATAGCAGTGCTGGGCATATCAATGGGCCCCACTTAGGCCAGAAGTTCTATGGCAGAGCTGGCATCAGAACCCATAGTGGCTAGCTTATTGTGCACAGTTTCTATGTCACAAGCATATAAAGCTCCTGCAATTAATTAATCTAGCTCCCTAGCTACGCACACTCTGGTGATGGGCCATAGAAATGGACTCCATTTGTAGCAGCTTGGTAGTACTAAGGAAACATTGCCTCATGATAAACCTATGTCTAAGTGTATCACTGTAATTATGAAGGTGTGCATTACCAGCCTACAATTTACATGTTGTCTTACTACTGGAAAATCTAACAGGTTCACAGTGTCTACCTATTGTGACTTGGAGAATACTCTTCTTCAAGTGGGATATCTACCATATACAATAATAACTTTAGCCACAAACACCATACTACTATCCGGCAGTGGCTGTTTCATCACACCATGGTAAAATGCCTTAGTCAAGTTATAGTCCATAAAATCTTGGCGAGAACACTCGCTGCAGTTCTTGGTCAGAAAAACATCACATTAGACAAATTAAACAAATCGTATCCATTCAGTGACAAAAGATGCCTGACAATGTGCCTGGCCAGTACACTAGCAATTCCATGTGGATACTCATTTGTAGCGCTTTTCCAAAGAATTATTCCAAATGTCTACAATCAAAAGGTGACTCTTTGCATTAGTGTGCTGGAGACAGCTGTCACCACAAAAACATGAAACTGGTTGGTTTAACAAAAACCGTGTCACACTCTGTGTCATAAAATCAAACATCAAGTCAGTCATGGTTTCATTTACCTGCCTTAAGCTGGCTGTAAAAGTATCCAGTGTTTCAAAGATTACCATTTCAAATTATAGCTCACACACTTGGCAGCATTACTTCAATTAAGAATCTTAACCTACGCACAGGTGACTTTGATGTGCGCGCTCATCTTATCTCAAAATAAATTACGCTCCTGCTTGCATAATTCTGCTGCCCCAACAGTTCATAAATCATTCTCCTGCCTACGTGCAATGTAGAATATTTTTTTTTTTTTCCAAAAAAAACAAAACATCTCTGGTTAAAGCAATTCAGTTGGAAGAGTAAAACCATTTCGTTTTTTCAGATTCATCTCAACAGTGCATTTAAAAACCATTTTTCAATGTGTTAGCATTCAATTGCTGTGTCACACAGCTGTATGTGGTGCCTGATGTTACAGTCCACAACTCATTGTCCATGGTCCTTTAAACAAGAAAGGGCAAAACATGTCAATTAAGTTATTTCCAGCAACTGAGTCATTTGAATGTGTAGCATCAAATACTTGATAATTAGCCAAGTCTGCATCGTGCCAGTTCAGCAAGAGTTATTACTCTGTTGGACACTTCTCACAGGTTACAGCATTGAGTGCGGTGCAGGGCACGTTAAAGTTGAAATAGCATGTCGCAGTGGCTCGCTTTCTCTGAGAATGCGTCTGACCCTTCTTTGATCAGTGTCACCCACAAACTGCACACATCTATTTCTGATATTGTGAAATGCCTTGTCTTTTTTGCCTAGGCAAAATACAAACAGAAATGTTAGGATTTCATCAAAAGTTCAATATCATTATTCTTCATGTTAGGATGTCATCAAAACTTCAATATCAGCGTTATCCACCCCTTCCCATAATACCACCCCCATCTTCAAAAAGTCTCATCAGGTAACTACACACTTTATCATTGCTACTGCAATTATTTATCACCCTTCTGCATGTTTCTGGGGGCTTATTTACACTCAACCATACGGGGTGTGGCTGCCTAATCACAAACTCATTTGTGCAATGCAATCATAGCTGGTCAATGGTACCTCAGACTGATCTGTGCTTTTACAAAGCCATATAGTAAGTACCCAGGTCGCACAATGCTTTTCTTTTTCACCAAAGCGATCACCAATGCCAGGCGCCAACTTGCTTCCAGTGTCCCATGATCTTGGTTTAGGTTGCCCTGCTGGCATCACTCCATTTTTCAAAGGTAAAGTCTTTCAGTCCAATACCGCCTACAGTTGTACAAGCAGCAGCTTTGTTTATTCTTCATACAGGCAGTGTTTTTCAGGCCTCTGGTTTTTTCACTTGTCATTTTTTTCCAAAGGGTGTTTGCTGTTTCCTGAACCACCCCTTTGAGTGCGATAGTCTAAGTCAGTTTCTTTTGTTGCTTCAACAAATCATTCATTCTTGCACTAAGCCGTGTGGCTTCTGGATCATGGCTAATGTGCAGTGTTCATGTTGTACTTCAAAGCCCTGCTCTGCATGTTGTCTCTTGCAAAACGGCTAAGCACTTTTGTCAGTTTTGCTTCCATCTGGAATGCCATAATGTCTTTGTCAGTTGCTCCATCCCCTGGCAATGTAGCTTGCAGTTTGCCAGATGTGTATTTTCTCTTCTCAAAGCGCCTAGAGGTTTCTTCTCCAGTGCACAGCGCTTTACTTCAGTTCACATCACATGGAGCACTGGAATGCAGCTTGCACAGCAATAGCGTTTCACTTCACATCACATCACATGGGAATGCGGTTTGCACAGTAATGTCTGTTGGAATGGGCAGCTGTCTTTTCTTGGCCCATTCACAGATGCATAGGTTAATGTTCAGATGTGATGTGCCCGTCTGCCATCCTGCATGAAGCCTTTGTTTCCCTACCACAGTTTCACTGGGCAAATGCTTTACTTTTGAACAGCTCTCTGTCTTTGCTCCCCCATCCTCAGGAATGCAGGCATTGTTTATCTTTCGTGTGCACCTGGCAGCGCCATGAGCACGCAGCTTATCTCTTTTGCCTATAACTCTTATACTGTGGCGGCTTCAATGGGAAGCACTTGTTTCAGACAGTTCACCCAGATTAACTCTTTCTTGTACTGTTTCTGCTTTTGTTTGCCTTCACGCACCTCGCCCAAGACAGCTTCAAGGCACAAGCTCTGCACACACAGCAAGACTCTTGTTTTCAAAAGCGTCACTTTTCTTGTCATCAGATTCTACTCCATGTAATTTTGCAAAATGTCAAAGCGTATTTATTTTCTTGTAATGTGCGATCTTTCAAGAGAACTCACAACCCATTAAATCTTTGTGCTATCTTATCACACACAGATGTTTCATTCTGTTGTACCATTGCCAAACTATAACCACTCATTTCAGTGCATTAAAAAATAAAAATGCCAATGTTTAGTGCAGCTCCCTGCACGTTTTCCTGCAAGAGCAACCCACACTCTATTACTTGTGGGCTGTTTAATGTGTCAACAACATTTTTTCACCATGTATCACAGTCAACAGGTTACTATTTCCAAATCATACATCACTTATAAGGCAACAGCACAAATCCATGGCATAGCATGGGATCAAAAATACTCCAGGGGCAATTTAGAAAAATATAAATTGTTTTTCTCCCCAAACCATTGCAAACTGATTCTGCAAATTCAAATCAATACACAAAATCGAAAATCCAAATAACATTCACTCACTTTCTTTTTTAAGTGAGTCTCTCACCCAATATAAGCATGGCACAGCCTAAAATGCAATATAGTCATTTTAGTGTGTTTCCTTTAAACAGAATTTGCCACCATTAGCACATGGAATTTTACAGTTGCCAAAAGAAAGAAAAAACTCTTTAGGCTCTCAGCACAGATGTTACTCATTCTCCTAAGCATGGCTCATTCCCCTCATTATTCAGGAATGCCAACATTCAAAAGCATACATCAAAAAAGCGAACCTTCGCCTCCGAACATTACAGCCCCCACTCGCTAGCACACTGGGGCTGAGTCAATGGTTAAATCACTATTCACAATTTGCATGTCAAATTCTTGCAATTATTTTTTTCCTGCCCTCATGACAGAATAGAGATGAGAACTCCGTCTCACTATGCATTCCAAATTACAACTTTAAACTGGGGAAACCGCATGATAAAATTCTTTTCTAATTGAGCATACATCTTTCTTAACCATTCATCGGAGTGCTTTAAACAAAGCCATTTCCCGCTCGTTTATCGCCTTGTACTCCCTGGCACCAATCCCATGCAATAAGTCAGTCACGACTGATTTACTGAAGGGAGTCTTAACCACACAAGCTATCGGCCATGGCAAGCCGACACAACATTGCTGCCTTTTGAAGTCTCAGAGCTGCAGTGAGACCACCAAGGAAATGCGACAGCCTGCTCCCCACTCTACACTGTGTTCTCTCACACCATTTGTCATGTCAGCACGGCACTGCTCTTCACAAATCCCACAAAGCTGCCACCAAATGTCTTGATATGGGCAAAATCTTCCTCGGGGCCAGCCCTTTGAGAGCAAAAATACCCAATTCAGCCCAAAATACAGGTTCTATTGTGCTGAGCAGTGATCTCATGCTAGTGACAAATGACACCCTCAAAGTTTTAGCATATTTATTCTAAGCAGTGAATTTCATATACATTTGGGATTCAAGTTAAAGAATATTACAAAGCATAAACTTAGAACAATGCAAAATATAGTGAAACATGGAACTTAGATAAACATAGAGAGACATAGAGAAATATAGAGAAACATAGAGAAACACAGTCTTACGTCCCTTTTAATCAGCACTGGGAGACCTGGGCTTTTCATAGAAAAACAATGCTAGAGGACACCGTGAGAGCCAATTCCGGGCACTTGACTGTACACGAATCAAGTCCACAGGACGATCTCCCCCCGAGTCATGTGTGCATGGATATTTTATAATCTCGTGCTGTCAGTCACCATGACGCACAGTTCCAGAACTTTCCCTGTGCAACTGGCTCATGGAAAAAACCCAACTCTCTCTGAGAGGCACCCTGCTCGCTCCTACCCCTCCCTGGTTCCCATCTGCGCTGGCTGAGGAATGTCTTATCAGTACCTTCCCAGAGAAAAGCAAGATTAGCTTGGAGCCAGGGCTACCGTTAGTGAGGCTGAATATTCTAAGGGAAGCAGGGATGTATTAACCCCATCTGCAAGCTCTAAAAGGCATGCACTCATAGCTTAGTGTTTATAGCGCTTAAGACTGGCTATCTAAGCGCTATATAGGTGCCATAATGTTCCAAACACTCCAAAAATACCTATTAGGTACAGAGCTAGGGGCCCTCCCTGCCTGTCTATCAACAATGCTTAATGTGACCTATTTCATACTAGGCCTGCATATTCCTTGTAGCTCACTACTGCATAATGGAAGTGCTACAACAGACTACTGTCAGCATTTTTAGCACATACTTTGAATACACTATTGGCTTTCAGCGGCTAATGCTGTCATCTAAAGCCGTGATTGGCAAGGTTGCAATTTCGTGTATCACTACACCACACTCTCCCAAAAGAGTAGTCACAGTTCTCCCCAACAACACATCAATTCCCAGGATGTACTCTGGAATGTTTGCAATCAAAACCTCAGCTGCAAAAGGAGAACCCTCCCCAATTGACATCTTCACTTCAAAAGCCTTTGCAACAGTCTCAGCCCCTCCATAGCCATTCACAAGTACTCTGGGGCCAGATAACCTGTTTGGATTACCATTAAAAATAGTCACTTATGCCCCTGTATCCAATAGGCTTTGTCATTCAAATATAAAGTGAATGGTACAAAAGGGCCTGTGTCTCTGGGACTAGTTTACTTTATTAACTGCACTTCAGACACAGTGCCACCCTCCAGTCAAAATTGGGATCAGGGATTCCCCATTTCTCTTCTATAAAATCAGGATAAACCTTTGCTTGCACTTCACTTTATGTTTCAACACTTCTTAAGGTGGTGCGCTGGGACTCATCTTTTTCTGCCCTGCCCTTTTTCCATTTCTGTAGCAAAATGGGTGTTGGTTTGCCGTCTATGTCTTCTTGAGTTAGCTCCGCTTTAAGTCGGTCAACCCACATCTGCCTGTGCGTTACTTTAATCGTGTCAGCTTTACCTTTATGTTTTGCATTTTTGACAGTTTTGTTCTCTGAGTATGCGCCTGCTGCAACAAGACATGCTGCTTTGCGCTCATCTAAACAATACTACTCCGCTGATAGCTCTTCCCTGCGCAGGCCATATTAATTGTGGCTAAAAGCATTTTGCAACAATCGCGCTCTCATGCCTGCTCTCATGCCTGCTTCAAACACTTTCATGTCATGCCCTGCAAAATTGACATTGTGTGCAGTGCAATTCCATTTCTCTAAGCTGATCTGTAGCTTCTGGCAATGAATTGCATGCACCCCAAGTCTCTTCCTTGTCCATTGGAGTCGCATATAAAGTTGTCAATGCTGTCTGTAGCAAATTAAATAATGAATGTGTTCCCTGTTGGCCTAAAGCTCTTCTGATTATTTGCCCCAACATTACATTGGTGGTAATTGATCCCATTTTTAACAATTCCGCTTGTGTTAAGAATAACCATCAGCACCTGTATCCCACACTCTGAGCAACCAACGGAAATTCGATTCCCCTGCCACGTGCCTAAATAGTTCAGCTATGTCAAGTAGCTTAGTCTGAGTGTTAGCGCATACGATTCTGGTATTCTGAATGTTTCCCCCTGCAGCTTGGCCCTTTGATTTGTTCGTAAATTAATGGCCGGGCTGGATAAGCACATTTTCTCTGTGAGTCATCTGGTTCTTCTCTCTCGGAATTCTCAATGTCAACAAGCCGCACTTCTAATGGCTCATCCCAGTCATAAGTCTCCTCTGACACACGGTCACTAACTTCCCTGTCCAAGAATTTGGATTTCAATTGTCTTTCCTAATCAGCGCTCGTATCTTTATTTCAGACGGAGTGCCTTTTCTCTGCCTACGTTTTTGTGTGGCAGTGCACTGCCAATAAAGCACATTTATCTTCCATTAAGTCAGCTCGCTTTACCACAGATTAGAGAGTTTCTTTCATAATACATTTCTGCTCTTTTAGTAGGGATACCGCATCATTTAATTTTCCAATTTGTGCATCTTTCATCAGATCCCCATCATGCATCTTGCGGCACGCTTGCAACAAGAGCCACGCCATGGTCCCTGCGGATTTGAGTTGAAAGCCAGTGGCTGAAATGTTCAAGGGAGAAAAGACTGCAAGTTATTTTTCCGAAAATAACTTTCGTCTTCTCTCCCCTGAACATTACAGTGAAGAAGGGTGTGGGGGACACCCCTACAGCCCCTGCTGCCCTTCTTCACTGTAATGTTTCGTATGGCATATTTGTTCAAATGTATAGGCTATACAAGCTTTTCATATAGCCAAAATTTGGGCACATGTGCCATTCAGTCTTTTATTTTCTGACTTTTTTGATGATTCCCTCCGTGCAGCTCTGTACTCCCATGGCATATTCCCTAGCGGTAAATCAGCCAAATATTCTCTAATTACCACGGGGGAACCTCATTCTCCAAACAATCCCATTCCCTTGGCCCGGCGAGCCTAGACATGTATTCGGTCACGGATAACCAAGGGCTGCAAGTAGACCATCCGGAAATGTGGTAGAGCACCCCACCCTCATCTGCAATGTGCTCTGCCTTAACTTTATTATTTCTCCAGAATGGCTTTGCTACACACAAATCCTGCCGACAATGCCAAATGTATTATAACAATGTGCGCTGTGTTTTTTGGAACTAGCCCAAAATAGGCACACACACCCTACTACAAGTTCAACTCTCATGGAACAGCAATAAACTCACACCGAAGGGATAATAATTCATGGATTAACTTGGCATTTATTTAGCAATGAGTAAAGAACATGGCAATTCAGCATAACAGGGAAAAATGCAAGTTATAGGTCACAGATAACATAGAGCACAGTCTTATGTTCCTTGGGCGTACACACACTGCCAAATGCCAAGGACCCATTAAGCTTAAGGACTGGCCTCGCTCTCTTCCTCCCTCCCTCCCTCCCTGGAACTAGACAGGCCTCTCGTTCTCTTTCAGACACTACCATCCAGGCCTCCAGGTAAGCGCTTGGACTTCTGGTGCCTCAGCCCCTCCATATCATCATCATGAGGCTGCCATCCCCCAACACGACCCTTGCTGCCTTGGAACACCGGCGGCAGCTTCCCCTGCTGGGCCCGCTTGCAGAGACCTCACCGGGCCTCCATTGGCTCAATCCACTCCGTACCTGCAAGGGCCTAAATCCTGGGCACACATGCTTCCTGGGCCATTCCATCCAGGCTTCCAGGTATGCGCTTTGACCTCTGGTGCCCCAGCCCTTCCATATCACCATCATGGGCTGCCTTCCCCCAACGCGACCCTTGCTGCCTTGGAACACTGGTGGCATCTTCCCTTGCTGGGCCCACCTCCAGAGACCTCCCCCAGGCCCCTACTGGTCGAACCCTCCTTATCTTGGACCAGACCTGGGCAGCCCTCTGACCGGCAGCCCCTGTGGCTAAGGGCCCAAGGCAAAGGGCAGCTCCAACAGAGGCGGCTCCAGAAAGTGTCTGCAGGTGTCCGCAGGAGATGCCAGGAAAGCCAGTGGCCAGTCGACAACCAGGACCAACCACTTAAGTATGTCTGGCATGGGTGGGGAGTAGAACAATTACTCTACTCCAAGAAAACCCTGCCACTCCACATTACCCTACCACTGAACTGTGAATGTTAATATGTGCCACATTTGAATGGATTTGTAAATGTCACCATTTGCCACAATCAGATATAATTGTGAATGTTAGCATGTGCCATGTGGTACAATTTAGTCTAGGTGCCACACCTAGATAAAATGGTGAACATTGGCCTGCATCGCATCTAGATAGGATCGTTGAATGTTAGCATGCCCACACTTGGATTAGATGAAATGGTGAACATTGGCCTGCATCGCATCTAGATAGGATCGTGAATGTTAGCATGCCCACACTTAGACAGAAGTTGTCCATCATTTAGAGAGAACTGTGAACATTAGCCTGCGCCAAACCTAGTCAGGATTGTGAATGGTAAGGTGGCCATCATTTAGAGATAATTGTGAACATTAGCCTTCACTAGGGCCAGACAGGATTGTGAATATGAGCAATTCTGCACTTAGTTAGAACTGTAAAGGGATGAAATGGACGGCACGGACGCATGTGGAATGGGTGGATGGAATGGGTGGCACGGATGAACATGGAATGAACAGAATGCATGTATATGGATTTGATGGATGGAATGTATGTATACCGAATTGATGGATGGAATGGCATCAGATGAACGGAACGAATGGATCAAGTGTGTAGACGAAGAGGTGGAAGAAATGCATAGACGCTCTGATGGAGGGGATGGATGGAATGAACAGATGAAGAAATGGAGGAAATGGATTGATGCATCGATCAAACAGACAGATTGACGGAGTGAGCGGATGAAGAAATATGAGAAATATAACTAGGCATTGATTAGATGAATCGATGAATGGACAGAATGGAATTACCCTACCCTCTATTTCCCATGTGTGCCCTTGTATACGTGTCTCTGTGTACCCTGCTTTCTTGCTCCCCATGCGGTTATCGTATTTACCTATTTCCACCCCCTATCTCTGTAAGCCCGCCCCTGTCACTGTGTGTCCGCGCGTCGCACAGCTTCCTGCCATCCTGTTCCCGTAATGTCGCTATGTACCCCAATGTATTATCCAACCCTCTCGTTGTCATGTATGCCCACCGTGCCTGAGTTTCACTGTGCACTCTGCTTTCTTAACCCATGCTGTTATTATATATCCGTATGCCCCCTCCTGTCACTGTAAGCCCAGCCCACTGTCACTGTGTGTCTGTGCATCAATAAGATAAACCATCATATCTTATCACATCATTACGCCTACTCTCTGCTATACACCATCACTCAACTAGAATACAGCTATACACCTGACAGATTCGGCCTAGCTGTTCACATACAAACACTACCCCATGAATACCTCAACACCCTAGTAAAACGCAGCTATCCGATGACATCCTGGCCTAGTTGCTCACATAAGCGTCCTTCAGGCCTAACATTGCCAATCCCAGTTTGTATGTCCACCCACCAGAATGCACACATTCCAAATAATATCTTCAACACCACACCTAGTACTAAGATGCAGCTACCATACAGCTATTACATCAGCTGCACACATAACTGGTGCAACCACGCACCCTAAGACACCACCTCTCTCTACTGACCTGAACTGTGGTTCCCGAGGGCGTTCAACCTACCAGCGCTTTGAGGTCATACAAATGATATATAGAGTGCTAGATACATGCCAAGTAACATAACATAACATTACTGGACTGGCCTCTCTCCCTTTCTCTCTGGTCAGACCACAAGTAAGACGTGGCAACAGGAACCGCCGATAGGAGCTATCAACCCAGGCCGCTTGCACATGCTCGGTGCAATTCCACTGGCGAGTCCTCCCTTTGCGCATGTGAGTTCCCACTTTTATTAGATATGGCCATCACTCAAGGTGACTTAAGCCCTTCTAGAACATTCATTGCAAAAACATGTTTTTCGTGCAATAGTACCTGTTTGCACTTGTCCAAAGTTCTTTCCTTCCCCGCTCTGCCTCCCTCCCAGCTGCAGGGCTGCGAAGCGCTTCACTGGAATGTGTATTTATCAATTTCCAAAATCAGTCTGTACCCTGCTGTACCAGTCGGTATCTGTTTACCAAAGAACGTGGAGCATTGCTTTGCAAAAGCTGAGTGTTTCTTTAAAAGCTAAATCCAGCAACACCAGCTGCCCATGTAGGCCTCACAGAATAAAGCAATTAACCCTCATTGAGCATTTCATGCAGGCTTGTGCATTCTGCTAGTTATTATATAAGCGCTACACTGTTAGGTTGCAAACACTCAAAGCACTACTCTACAAGCTATTAACCCCATCCTGCCTTGGCAAGCTCTGCACGTATGCACAGTGTAGTTAGTTTGGCAGGTTTTGCACCTCAGCACACCTTAATCCTTATATTACACCTGCTCCCTGGCTTTGGAACGGGTTGATTTGAGATTCTGAGTCTTCATCCTCCGAAAACATGGGTGAGTAAGCCTGTTCCAAGTCTGAATCAATATAATGCTCTAAGAACTGATCTGGCATCACTTCAGAAGCTGGAGATAAGGATGGTGACATTCGTTTGGTTCCCTCATCCTCCCTCTTTATCCTTGTGTTTCTTGGAAGTTTGATCTTTTTACTTATTATCCTTTGATGAAGGATCTGCCTGCGCTGGCTGGGAAATAGCCACAACAGGACTGTTTATGACTATGGGCGGTTCCGCTGTGCTTTTCGGCGCGTTTTCTTTTTCCGAGGTCGATGGGTTCAGCCCTGTAGACAGTGATGGAGAAGCTACGGGTGTTTTCGTAGATGGATCAGTGGCAACGATTCTGTTCCACCCGTGTGTGTGGATGACGGCTTTCGGCTTGATGATGCTGCCTGCATTGTCGAGGATGTTTTTGTGGTCGAGGACGGCATCGACGTGGATGACGTTCTATGTGTCCTCAATGCTGTGCCCTCATTCGATGATGACTTTGTCCCCAACTGTGTAGTTGTCAACACTGTTGTTGACAATGACGTCTTATGTGTCAGGGACAATGACTTGTGTCCTGTGGACGCAGGGCAGCCTCTGTGACATGGACACTACTCTTCCTCCTCAGGTCATCCTAGGTAAATATCACCCTAGAGACAGTGCAAGAAAGGATTTTACCAGCCTTTCATTCCCTAATAGTGGTCCGTAATTTAGCCTCTATCTGCATGACCAAGAATAATTCCTCCTGACATAAAGGAGGTGGTGGCCCCAGCCTAGCTAGCCTACCGGTCAGGTATTCATCTGCATGCCGCCACCAAGAAAAAGCCTCCAGTAACAGGTATTGAGGGTCCAGATGTGCACGCCTGCTCTTAACATGTCTAATGTTTTTGACGCATCCCCAGATTTGCTGCTTAATTCAACAAATGGTATTGTATTCTCGGGTTTTCATTTTTTGGGTAGACTGCAGCTACCAAGTCCAGGATTCATTGGGAAATGTGTTTAATTATGATATGATATGATATGATATGGCATTTGTAACGCGCCTATACACAAGTGTTTCAAGGCGCGACGAGGCAGGGGGGGTCAAAGGGGAGACAGACAACGTTCCTACTAGGCCAGGTGTCATTCAGATCGCGCAAGTGCAAGGGTACAGGGGAAGGGAAAAGTGCAAGGAGGAAGGGAGAGGGAAAAGTGCAGTACATGGTAGTAGAATAACAAGATAAATACTAAGGGCCAACTGGTGGCAAGTGCAAGGTAAGTGCAGACAAGTGCTGGGAAGGGGGGGGGCTGTAGGGATACAGAGACAGTCCCGCAGTGCAGGGGATGCCAGGGAGGCAGTGCAGGGGTGGCTGGGCCAAGGACCAAGATCAGTGAGTGGCCCAGTTGCAGATTCAGTGCAGTTACAGTACTTTTAGCAGGGGAGAGGGGGAGAGAAAGCAGAGGCAAAGAGGAAGGTTTTGAGGTGCTTCCGGAACCGGAAATGGTTCTCCTTAAGTTTCAGGGAGGCAGGAAGGCTGTTCCAGAGGGAGGCCCCTGCTGTGGAGAGAGATCTACCCCCAACTCGGTGCTTGGAGAAGCGGCTGACCCTGCGGGAGTAGGAGGCTGATGAGCGAAGAGCTCGAGAAGGAAGATATTTAGGAAGAGAGAGTTGAAGGTATTTTGGCCCACGGCCCCAGAAGGCCTTGTGGACAATGCAGAGGGTTTTGAACTTAATCCTCGCAGCCACTGGGAGCCAGTGTAGCGATTGCAGTCCTGGAGAGATACGGTCCCTGGGCTTGAGGCCAAGGACAAGTCTCGCGGTCCTGTTCTGGGTGAGTTGCAAAGGGCAGAGAGTAGAGGCAGGCAGATTTAGATAGAGGCTGTTACAGTAGTCCAGCTTCGAGAGAACCAGGGCTCTAGAGACAGTGAGCTTCTGGAGGAAGGAGAGTAAAGGAAGGATACCTCTGAGGAGGTGTAGCTGGTAGTGTGACTTCTTAGAGATGTCATAAATGTGAGGAGAGAAAGAGAGTGTGGAGTCGAAGATGACCCCAAGGTTTTTTGCCTTGCAGATAGGAGCAGGAAGAGGGCCAAGAGAGGCCGGCCAGAGAGCTGCAGGGAAGGAGGGAGTGGGTGTGCCGATGAGTAGAATCTCAGTCTTACTGGCATTAAGGCAGAGGTCATTTGCGGCACACCATTCCTGGATAGCAGAAAGACAGTCAGAGATGAGGGAAGGAGAAGAGGAGGCCGAGGGTAGCCTGAAAATGTGCTGGGTATCATCCGCATAGCACTGAAAGTTGGGGCAGAGAGCGGCGATGCGGTGGGCAAGAAGTGCCAGATACTGGTTGAACAGCCAGGGAGAGAGGTTAGATCCCTGGGGGACACCACAGGTAGAGAAAAAGATGTCAGAGAGGAAGGACCCAAGTTGGACCTGGGAAGGTCGATCAGAGAGGAAAGAGGTCAGCCACGCCACAGCCTGACCAGTGATGTCCAGGTTATCGCGGAGACGGTTGAGCAGGATGGTATGATTGACAGTGTCAAAGGCAGAAGAGAGATCTAGCAAAATGAGAACACATGGAGTGTTAGAATCAAGGTTCGAGAGCAGGTCCTCACGGATGTTCAGGAGAGCAGTTTCCGTGCTTCTGGCGGCTCTGAAGCCCGACTGATGGTCATGAAGACTACCAACAGATTGGGCATGGAGATTAAGCTGGGAGATGGCCAGTTTCTCCAGGAGCTTGCCCAGGAAGGGAGTGATAGAGATGGGGTGATAGTTAGCCGGGTGGGGGGGGGTCGGATGAGGGTTTCTTAAGAAGGGGGTGCACAAGGGAGTGCTTGAGGGGAGGATGGGAAGACTCCAGAGGCGAAGGAGTGATTGCAGAAGTCAGCCAGGGCAGGAGCCAAGGAGTTGATGTGGTCCTTGAGAGTTTTGGAGGAACAGGGGTGGACCTGTTTTGACGAGGCTTTCATAGATCGGACTTGTCTCGAAACCTCGTCAGCAGAGAAAAGGGGAAAGGCAGAGAACGAGGGAGGAGGGGCAGCTGCAGAAGGGCCAGAGGAAGAGCAGGGAATAGAGGGGGGTAGGTGATAGGAGGAGAGTGAGGACAGGATGTCCTGAGTTTTAGAAATGAAGTGAGAGGCCAATGCCGTTCAGAGGGCCTGGGAGGGGACAGGACAGGTAGAGACTGCAGCAGGGTTGGCCAGCTCCTTGCAGATTTTAAAGAGTTCGGGCGAGTTGTTAGATGCCGCAGAGATGTGCTTGGGCTTCAGGCGGATTCTCATGACAGGGGCAAGGATATCAAGAGTAGCAGATATAGCAGAGTGGAGCGTGGAGAGGGCTGTGTCAGGGTGGGAGTCAGCCGAAAGGGGATGGGGGGGCGAGAAGGTGGCAGCGAAAGCCTCAACTGACACGCACTTCATGGGTGGGATGACCGAGAAGGAGGGTAGCAGTAGTGGGGGTAGCTTTGCCTGTGGGGTAGGGAAGGTGAGGTGGGAGGATAGGAGAAGGTGATCACTCCAGGAGAGAGGGGTGGCGAGAGGGACAGAGAGGGGAAGGTCAGAAGAGATCAGGGCATCAAGAGTGTGCCCAGCAGAATGAGTCGGCCCAGACAGGAGAATAGAATAATTGACAGAATAATTGACTGTTAAAAATAAAGGCTGGCAGCTAGGACATTGTGCAGAAGCTCCTGGTTATACAATAGTAAAAAGGGAATGGTAGTAGGAAAAAAACATAATACAGAGAACTTGGTATAAGAGACTAAATTGTAAAGCAATATATAGGCTTGCACTGTTTTGCACCCACTTTGCGCTTTGATAGTTGAATACAAAGATGGAAGGATTGGTGGACTCCAAGAACTTAATTCATATTAACTATTAAATAGTTACTTTAAGAAAACATTGTTGACTATTAGATGTTGTGTGAGCCATTACCCCATGGTTGGGGCTGTTACTTATTTATGTTTACTCTTTTATGCTAGATAAATAAACCCTTCTTTGTTTCCCGCCAGATAGCTTAATTGAAAATTCAGCGTTAGCGTGCTGACTTTAGATAGTATCAGAAAGTATTTTGATTTCTTACTTGGCCGTAGCAGAGCCAGATTTGATTTTAGAAAGAAGTGTATTTTTTACCCTATTTTAGAAATCATCCTTGATTTTAGAATTGCACTTGTAGCCTTTTAGAAATTTAAAAAACTGCCTCTCTTACGGTTCATTGATCATTGTTATGTGTCTTTCTGTGTAGCCCCACGCTTCATAACAGGCTTGCCTTTAGCCTTTGTGCTTCCGTGCTAGGAACTACAAGCCCCTCCAGACTTGAAGTCCCTCAGCACATTATGGGGCTGATTCATTAAATAATTGTGCGCCGAAATCGGTGGCGCAAGCGAGAAGAATCCAGCGCACGCGTGCGATTTGCACGCAAGCGATTCATGGAATTCTGTGAGCGTGTTTTTCCTGGGAGCTGCGCCAAATCCGCGACTACTTTACACATCACTGCAACATCCCGAACGCTGTTGCGTGACGTGCACAGCGAAAACGCACAACTTGTAGCTCACACACTAAAAAGGGTGCAGAACACGCAGAATGGGGAACAACGCGTGAAAATGAGGGCTTAACTAGGGAAGTACTGCTGGGAAATACATGGAACGCCCACACGCACGCGAACAACGCTTATTCTTGGAATCGAATAGGGAAAACCCGTGCACACCAAAAAGACACGCACAGGCGTAAGCACGTCTGACAGATGAAGGCAGGTGGAAGTGCCCCCGTGCAGTATAAAAGTATGTGCAAACAACAAAGACGCATATGCAGCTACTATGAATGTCCAATTTCTCGCAGCAGTGATCGTGGGACGCCGCAGGAGGAGGAGAATAGCCAGGCACTGCATTTTTCTGCCCAGGACCAGCCTTTTTGGGATGTCCGATGACCAGGTCTATGGCAGGTATAGGTTTCCAACTCATATCATCCTAGACCTGGTCACTGAGTGGGAGGATGACCTCACATCACCCACCTTGTGCTCCCAAGCACTGAGCCCCTTCGAAAAGGTGCTCAATGTCCTGCATTTTTTGGCCACTGGGTCATTTCAGTGGACAACTGCAATAGTTGGGGGCATCTCACAGCCCACGCAGTCATGCTGCCTACAGCAGGTGTTGGCAATCATGACTGCGTGCCCCTCAGTCCGCAGGCACATATACATGCCCAGAACACCCGCAGAAAGGCAGGCTGTGGTCCATGACTTTTACAGGGTGGCACACTTCCCAAAAGTGCTCAGGGCCACAGATTTCACCCATGTAGCCCTACATCCACCTAGGGCCACTGAGAACATCTACCGCAACCACAAGTACTGGTATTTCATGAGCGTACAGGTTGCATGCGATGCCCATGGAATCATCACCTCTGTCTATGCAAACTATCCTGGGCCTACCCATGACAGTTTCATATACACAATGTCCACTCTGAGCTAGGCCCTGGAAGCTGGGAAGCATGGCAACACATTGCTCATTGGTGAGTATAAAATGTCTGTGCACATGCATTCATGTCACACACAGACAAATACGCAAACCCAACTAATGACAACCATCATCACCTCCCCAGGGGACAGTGCCTTCCCTCTGAGCACCCACATGATGACGCCAATACGGAATCCCACCACACCACCCCAGGTAAGATACAATGCAGCCCTAACCAGGGCCATATTGGAGCGCACATTCGCAGTGCTCAGGTCACGCTTCCTCTCCCTTGACCGCTGTGGCGGGCAGCTACTATATGCACCCCCAGTAGTGTGCAAGATCATTGTGGCAGCATGTGCCCTGCACAATGTTGCAACACGGCGGGGCGTACCGATGGACATGGTGGTGCCCCACATCCCCAACCACACGCACAGGGACTGCACATGGGAGGGGAAAGGGCACGTGGCGAGGCAGCCAGGACCCATCTTATGGCCACATTTTGCACCTAAACTCCCACCCCTGCGGAGTACACACAAGCCTGGCACATACCAGGTGACAATCGATGATGACAAAGAGACAGTCATCTGTCACAACCTTACCACCCTGAGAATGTTTCCATGGAAGTGCTACATTGTGTGCATCCCTAGCTACTTCAACATAACCAATCCTGTGTGACCAAAAGGAACACATGCAGTGTGCATATCCCACCACCCCCTGCAAAACAGGCCATGCAAATCACTGGTATGTCACCCAAACCCTCCCAGCCCCCATTACCCTCGTCGGCCACACCATGACATGGCATGCAACAGCAAAAGAGCAAACCAAATGCACAGCAGATGACAAATTAGTCACAAAGTGCCACGTGATAAATGGAAACAGGCCTGAGACAATCACACCTGACATGGAAACAGATGAAATGACTGACCAACAACCTCCGACACATACAAAGTCATACACAAATGCATGCCACCAGTGGTACCATCAACAAAAGACAGAATGCCTGCAACACACCGCTCAGCACAAAGCACAGTGTGCGGCCATTATGTTGGGGATACACCTTGAGCATCATATAAAAAAGGACAAGCAACAAAAATTATCCAGTGATGCATGTACACGATCCGAAAATTGTAAGTGATCATGCCCTGCAGGGACACATCATGGAAGAGAAGAAGAGAAGGCAATCTGTGTGCACGTGTGGGCATGGATGGGTGCTTGTATCTGTGGTGGTGCGTTGTGTAAGTGTGTGTGTCAGTAGGGACATGCAGTCAATACATGCATGTGAAATGAAGTGACCCTCAGTGTTCTGTACACATCACATGTGAACATTGCCCATGTGGACACCCCAGTGTATCAAACCACACCAATTGTAATAACTGTAGACTATTGATCTGAATATGCCTTAATACAAAATCTGCAGAATCCACTAACCTGGTCAGATGACAGCAGTGAGCAGCGAGAAGCAATTGAGAATCCCCCCGAGAATCTTATTGCCCCTTGTCCGAAGAACCAGGAACGGAGGGAAGCAACACCCCCAGGGAAACCCTCTGGGGTAAAAAACCCTGGTCGATGTAGGAGACTTTTTTTAAAAAAAAATATTTTTATTTTATTTTATAAAATCAAACAAACACACTACAACTGTTTCAAAACATAGAAAGCATCATATTCCAACACATTTTCAAACTCCCCAACTCCCCCCTCCCCCCTTAAACTAGTCGTTTACGGGAACATCATTGGGTGGCACAATACTTAGGCAGCCATCATCCGGGTCCTCTGTTTCGTTGTCACCCTGGTGCGGGTTTGCCAACAAGGCCACCAATTGCCGCCAGGCCAGCAAGGGCCCTACTTCCTCCTCGCCCCCCCTAGTGACTGCTTCAAACCAGACTACGGATTCAGCTTCCGCCCACCCCAAGAGGTCTGTCCACCATAACTCCACCCTATCGTCTGTGGGCCGCCTTCCAGCCCATGGCAATCCTACGTTTGGCCAAGACATAAGCCAGGTCCTTTATCTTGTTTATGTGTTTCAAATGTCGTGGTCTAGGGAAAAGCCCAAGCATGCATGACCAGGCCGATTCCACATCCAGCACCACCCCCCCGCCGGCCAGTTTCGTCTTGACCTCGTCCCAAAATCTATGCACCTCCGGGCAAGCCCAGAACATGTGTAGCAATCCCGCATTCACCTCCCCACACCTGGGGCATTGCTGCATAGCTGATCCCCCAAACTTTGCAATCTTCCCGGGGGTTAAATAAGCCCTGTGGGTAACATACAGTTGAAGCTGTTGGAATCTCGCGTTCCGGGACACCTTTTTGTGGTACCTCTGAGCCCGTTCCCACTGCCCATCCGTCATGGGTCCTCCCACCTCCTCCTCCCAATCTTGTCTCAATTGGAGCAACTCCTTCCTTGCCCTTACTAGCAGGAGCTCATATATCCTCGATATTTCGTGCCCGCCCTCCGATACATCATACATGGTTTCCATGGAGGCGTCTGGGTCTTCCGCTAGCACTGTCTCAGGCCATCTTTTTCTAGTCTTTTTCACAAGCCTAGTGTAGGTTATATATTGGCCACCATGTACTCCCGTCTCTTCCTGCAACCTCTGAAAGTCCACTGCCTCCCCTTCCTGCCATATGTCCCCGAGGGTGGCTAGGCCTACCTGTTCCCAGTATCTGCAGACCGATTCAAGTAGTTGGGGGTCGCTCCCGCACAGCGCCGCCAAAGGGGCCTGCTGGGAGTACGGCTCAGAGTCCCCCCCAATCTTCCATGTCCTGTGCCAGATCTCCCAGCCCAGCCTCAGTAGCCGCCCCTTGCCCACCAGTTTGTCTCTGCCCAACCACACCATTTCCATCAGAAAGTATGGGGCTGTATCTCCACGCAGGAGCCTGGCTTCCGCCGAGTCTTCAGCCGAGAGCCACCTGGCCACGTACTGCAGCTGCCCCGCCAGGTAATAGAGTTCGAAATTAGGCAGGCCTATCCCCCCCTGTCACACGGGTTCTGGAGCTTCCAAAGAGCCACCCTATTCCTAGAGCTGCCCCACACGAAACCCCTACGCACGCTGTGAGTTTTCGCAAATAGGCTCCTGGGTATCAGAAACGGGACGTTTACGAAGAAGTGCAAATGTCTAGGCAGGACCACCATATGAGCAAGGCTGCCCTCCCCATCATGGTCAGGGGCAATCTGGACCAGAATACCATGCTGTTCTTGATCCCCTCAATCGCCGTTTCCGTGTTGTGCTTGTGTTCTGCCTCGACCTTGTGGTAAATATTTATTCCCAAATACCTAAATGTCACAGGCTGCCATGGTATTGGCAGGACAGGCAGCCTCTGCACCGGGACATTCCTATATCTGCCCAAGGGGAACAGACTGGACTTTCCAGGGTTCACCGATATTCCCGAGAGGATGACGTACCGTTCTATTACCTCTAGCACGTACTGTAGGTTTTCCTCTGGGTAGCGCAAATAAAGGAGCATATCATCCGCATATAATGATATCAGATGCTCTCCACTGGCAGTGTTTATGCCCACCTCCCCATATTGTTGTCGCAGGCATATTGCCAGCGGCTCCAATGCCAGTATATATAGCATGGGTGACCAGGGGCATCCCTGTCTGGTCCCCCTGCCTAGTTGCCAAGAATCTGAGACTATGGACCCTGTCTTGACCCTCGCCATTGGGGTGCTATAAAACAACTGGACCCATCTGAGGTATCCAGGTCCCATTCCGTACCCCTTCAGGACCGCTTTCAGCCAGGGCCATCGTACCGAGTCGAAGGCCTTGACCGCGTCTAACGACACTATAGCCAGCTCGCCCGTGTCTTCCTCAGTTTGGTCTTTGACATGGTGTAGCCTGCTGTGGTTATCGGTGATGTTCCTACCTGGAACATATCCCGTCTGATCTGGGTGTATCAATTTCTTAATCACCCTCTTCAGTCTATTAGCCAGCACCGCCGTGAGTATTTTGCTGTCCTGGTTAAGCATGGACAACGGTCTGTAAGACCCGCGCTCCACAGCCGGTTTGCCTGGTTTCAGGAGTGGGATGATTACAGCCTCACGGAGGGACAACGGGAGTTCTCCCTGCTCATAGGCCTCATTGAAAGTAGCAAGCAGTGGCAGAAGCAACTCTTGCTGGTATGTTTTGTAGAACTCGCTGGGCAGTCCATCCGAACCCGGAGTGCAAGTTCCGAATTACTACCTCCAGCTCGTCCGAGGTGACGGGTGCGTTCTAGATCATCTAAGGTGGGCAGCTCAATGTCCCCCAATGTGTCCAGTATGTCTTGACCCATATCCTCCCCCGTGTCCTCATACAAGTGTCTGTAAAACTTAAGGAATTCCTCATTTACCTCTTTCTGGGTGTTGCATATGCAACCTCCCTCGCCCTGAATCTCACTAATCACCGAGCGGGGGGTCTCACTTTTATACAGCCAAGCCAGCAGTCTGCCCGGCTTGTCGCCCCCTGCATGTATCCTCTCCGTATATTTCCTGTAGCTGAGTCTGAACCGTCTATCCCAGAGTGCGCTGGAGGACAACTGTAGCTCCTCTACTTTGGTTCTGTTATCATAAGCGGTGCTCTCGCAACACGTGAGCTCCTCTAGCTCCCTTTCCGCCTCCCGGAGCTCCCTTTCGACCCCCCCCCTGTAGCCCCTTAGCTTGGGAAATGGCTACCCCACGCACCACCACCTTAAACGCTTCCCACAGTGTGCCCACAGAGCCTACGCTTCCCGTATCTGTATCAAAGTATTCTTCAATGGCATCCCTCAGGCCTTCCTTGAAACCCCTCATCCTGCAGAGCCTCGGTCCTAAGTCTCCATGTAGGGATCCGCGGTCATGGGGGCTGGTGTCTCCAGTCTACCACCAAGGGCGAGTGGTCCGACAGCACTCGGGCCTTGTATTCCGCTCCTTCTATATCTCTCACTATCTCGGCTGTTACAAACACGTAGTCTAACCTTGTATACAAATCATGTGGCGCTGTGTAGTGTGAGTACTGTCTATCCGTGGGATGTAGCCTTCTCCACACATCCTCTAGGCCTAGGACTTTCAGTAAGGTACTCAGCGCTTTAGCCGCCGGTGCTGTTTTTCCTGCCCTGTCCTTGGACCTGTCCATTCTGGGGTCTACGGTACAGTTAAAGTCCCCCCCCCACACTACCCTACCCCCTGCCAGCGGGCCAAGTTTACCGTAGAGGGTCCTAAAGTAAGCCGCTGTATCATTATTGGGGGCATACAAATTTATGATGTGCACTTCTCTGTTTTCCAAGAGACCCGTTACCACCACCATTCTACCCTCCGGGTCCACCGTAGAATCAAGCACCCGAAACAGCAGGTGGGGCACCACCCAGGTGACATACGCCGAGTACGCCCCCCCCCACAACAGTGCCCTTCCATTTCCTCCTGACCACCTCCAGCCTTTCCCTAGTGAGGTGGGTCTCTTGCAGCAGGGCTATGTCTACGTGCATCCTCTTTAAATACAACATCACTTTGTTACGTTTAAGGTAGCTGTTGAGGCCCCGTACATTCCAGGTCACGATTCTGAGATTACCCGATGCCATCCGGTCGGTCTATCTCCATCCCGCTCCTTCCCATAATGTTCCCCACGTAGGGTCGTTTCCTGGCTCTTTCCCTTCTATTCACGAACAGTGCCCCCCTCCCCCTTCCCCAACCTCACACCACTGCACATAACCCCCCCCCCCTCCCCGCCAACCCCCAATAATAGCCCAGCTCCATTCCTGGATCTGAGGCCTACCCACGTCTGGACCCGTCTCGTGACCAAGAACAAGGACCCCGCGGGGTGTCACCAATCTAACAGTGACCTAACTAAATATACTACTATCGGGTGCAGAGGTTGCTCCCCAGGAGCTCCCAGTCATCTATTTAGGAGAAGTGAATTCAACGGGACCTGCCGGCAGATGCCGTGACTTCCTCCACACAAGCACAATATCAAACTATATTCCAGTCCCAATGTCATAGCTATGGCCTCACGGGTGCCTCTGCCACGTGCTACTTATCTCCAGCCGCTTCTGTCTGGGCATCCGATTCCTGAGGTCGACCTTGCATATCCAACTATTCCATCGCTTCGCTCGGCGTCTCAAAGAAGAGGGATCTGTTCTTATAAAACACCTTTAACCTGGCGGGGTAAAGCAACATGTAGCGGTGGCCTGCTTCTCTAAGCCTCCTCTTCACCGTTCCAAAGTTCATTTGACTCCGTTGTACGAGCAGCGTATAATCCGGATACGCCGTTATATTTGCTGACCCCCTTTCTATCGTGCCTCCTTTCCGGAAAAATTAGAGAATCTTCTCGCGGTCACGATAGTTCAAGATCTTCGCGATCAACGGCCGCGGGGGGGCTCCTGGGGCCGGTCTCCTGGTCAGGGCCCTGTGCGCCCTTTTGACCGCGAACCCTTGGGTCAGCTCCCCGCCTGTAATCTCCTGCAAAAGCATGGTTTCAACGAAATCCGTGGGGTTCAATCCTTCCATTCCCTCCGGTACCCCCACTATGCAAATGTTGTTGCGCCTGGCACGCCCCTCTGCCTGCTCTGCTCTGTCCTCCAAATTGCCCACTCGTTGCACGAGGGCATGAAGCTCCTTGGCGTGTGTGTTGCGCGCCTCCGTGGTCGGGGCCAACTCCTTCTCCAGTTCCCCAGTGCACTCCGCGATCGTTCGCACATCCTGGCGCAACAGGTTCACCTCTTCTCGGACCGCTCCTATCTTAAGGTTTAGGCCCTCTTGCAGCTCTTTCATGGCCAGGCCCAGCTTCGTCTTCCAGGCCACCTTCAAGTCAGCAATTGCTGCCAGCACCTCCTGGATAATACCCGGTGGGTCTGTCGCCGCCGTGGGGGTTTGTTTGCTCTTGCCCCCTTCCGCACCCGAGGGCGACCTAACGTAGGTCTCCATCGTGGGCTGTTTGATCCGGGGTCGCACCACCTTGGAGGACATCCTGCGCGTCGGTTGGGCCCACGCGCCCAGCTGTATCCTCGCGGGGTTCGCTCGCCGGCCTCTTCACAGCGAGGTTCCGCTGGACCCGGGTTCACTCTGCTAGCCCACCACGATCCAGGGCCTCTTCAGTGTGGGCTCGCCCTTATGTTTTTGCCTTCTGCCAGAGGCGCATGCGACCCGTATGTCTGGTTGGGCTTGCCCACGTTCCGACCAACTTCCTCAGCTCATCGGACCATTTATGGCCCGTTGTCCACAGATGGCCATCTTGGGTGCTCCCCTTCCTTTGCGCGACCGCCACCTTCTTCAGAGACTAGTTCCGTGGATATGCAGTCTCGCTGGTGGGGAGGGCACTCACCATGTGCCCCCCACTTTCATAGGCCTTTGGTTACACCATGGGCTCGAAAGTCCGCCAAAAACCATCACTTCTTCCCAGGATCAGGATCGGATCATTGGGAGCTCCTCCAAGGAATGTCCTCTCACGTAGCCATCAAGCCACGCCCCCCCAAAGCAGGAGGAGACTTGGCACAGCGTGTAGTCACTTCAGAGGCTTTGCGTCAGGAATCTAGGTGGTCTCTCAGATCCAATGACGGGTGTATGAAGCAACAGTCTCCTGAAAAACTCCTTAGGTATGTTTCTAATAAGAGAGAAAAGACGTTACTTCTAAGTAGAAACTCAGAGTAGTAGAAAGTGAACCCATGGAAACCACCCACCTTTATAGCATAAAGGATGGCTGTCTGTTTGCACGGTGGCGGGTCTGGTACCTTTCTGCGAGGGGAAGAGATGTGAGTATGATGCCAGGGAATTCTAAGTACGGGAGATCAAGAAAGGATTGAAGTTGAACCTACGTGGTCAGCGCTGGAGTTAAAGGTAAACAGGAAATCTGCATGGGTACGTCACGTTTCAGAACTGGACTCGATCGTCTGAGATAAGGTAAGGATTCTACGGAAAACAATAGGATTAGTATCCGATCTGACAGAGGAGTAAATGAAATGACTGAACCCGATGAAGTTCCGCTTAATGAAGTCTTCGAAAGATGAGTCTTGGCAAACAGAAACATTGGAAAGGTAGTCCGTTCCAGAAATGGGGGCGTTTCTATCAAATGTGTAACGGTAGTTCTTAGCGGGAGAGTGGGTGAAACTCAGGGAATAAACAAACCTATAAATTAAGGAAGAGATTAGAGAAGAGCAGAATTAGTAAAGGGAAAAGATCCTAGGAACGGAATACTTACGGAGCGTCCTGCTGTGGAGTAGCGACGCGTCGGACCGCGGAACTGCTAACTCTATGTGTTGACACATGACCATCTGCCGGTGTCCATTTCGTGTGTGAGAATCCAACGTCAAACGCTGAAACGAAGCAGGTACAAACAGTGGCCATTTTAGGGGGGGTCACGAATAGAGAATGACATACTCTGCTGCAATGCCACAAAGACCAACAGCGGTAATAGGATGTAACACCAATCCCCTGACACTTGAAAAGTAACCCCTACAGAGGAACATCCATTGACCAGCAGAACACATCATGTACATAGTACCCCACAATGACAATATCAGACAGTGACGAATCACTGTAGCCCAAGCGTACTCTCAGACAACGAAAGCCCTTCCCTCATTTCCTCCCCACCTTGACCTTCAGAAGAACTGTCTCTGGGGTCCGTCGGCTTCTTCCTTCTAGTTTACCTGGCTTCACTTCAGGATCCCCCTTCTCCTTGGTTTTCTTGTTCTTCCTTTCGTGTAAATTGGGTCTAGCTCCCTCAGAGGCCTCCTTGACCGGTAAAAATACCAAATCGCAAAGAATTCCAAGGAGCCAAACCCTCAAACCAGGGAAAAAGCCTCAAGGCACCAAAAAACCCTGAAAGAGTCTCTAGTAGATGACTTGAAGTTGTAGAATATAGGCAAGTAAATGTCCAAGCTGAATGATAACATAACTTCCAAGGTTGCACAGTTGTAGAATGGTTCAACAGGATGGGTAGGAAATTGAGTAGACAATAATCAATGAGGATGCCACAACTGATGGGTAGAGCTGAAACTTGAGTAGAAAATAACCAAGGAGGCTGGCACAACTGGATGGTTGAGCTGAAACCCAATCAATCCTTGATAGCGTGAATGGAGAAAGGCAGAGACAGCACAGGTCCGTAAAGGCAGAGTGAATGCAAGATCGCCAGAAACAGCTGACAGCAAGTTAAGAGCCAGAACAGTTGAATAGCTTTGGTAAAAGGCCAAAGTCAACATAAACGTAGCATAAGCATGTTTGAACAGCCAAATGGCCACAGCTGCAAGTGAATCAAAACACACCATGACACACGTAATATGCATGTAGACATGCATCACTAAATCATCATCACCAATATAGCTTCATCGATCTGCAGCTCGGCCCGTACCGGGCGTCATGGGCCCTGAAGACAGTGAATGTCCCGAGCAAAGCGAGGGCCTTTAATGAGGTTTGAGGGACCATAACGCCCAGTACGGTCTGAGCTGCCGGTTCACGAAGCTTCTAGAACACCCTTCAGGGCCTGATTCAGCACTTTGTGCATTGAATGTGCCAAGAAACATGAATCAGTGTGTCAAATCACCACGCCCAGGCTCCACCAGTATTGCTAAGTGGGCCTGGGCGTACTCGTAGTGCATGACAGTGCACCTTCAGGATTATGCCGGTTGAACATAACGGGCGCAATGCTGAAATCTCAGCAGCATTTTTGTAAAATAACGACATATTAGTTATTTAACAAAAATGCTGCTGAGAACACATTTGTAAATAAACACTTTCACACACACCTAAGTAAGTAGCTGCAATGTTGCATCACACAACGTTGAAGCTGCTTGCATATCTATATGTGCATATGCTCACTCGCGTACCCCGGAATACACGTACCCCGCTCCTGCAAGCGGAATCGCATGTAAAGCTCACTTGCGTAACCCCAGATTCGCGCACCAGTGTGCTGAGGAGCCACATGCACCCCTTGCAGGCAGCCCACACCACAGGGGACACCCCTACAACCCCTGGCCATGCCCAACAGGCAGCCCATACACTCTGACCAGGCCCAGCAGGCAGCCCATCCACCCTCCCCATGTCCCGCAGGCAACCTACACCACAGGGGACACCCCTACGACCCCTGGCCATGCCCCGCAGGCAGCCCATCCACCCTGACCATGCCCCGCAGGCAGCCCACTCACCCTCCATGTGCCCCGCAGGCAGCCCACACCACAGGGGAAACCTCTACGACCCCTAGCCATGCTCTGCAGGCAGGCCATCCACCCTGACCATGCCACGCAGGCAGCCCATCCACCCTCCCCGTGCCCCGCAGGCAGCTCACACCACAGGGGACACCCCTACGACCCCTGGCCATGCCCCGCAGGCAGCCCATCCACCCTGCCCATGCCCCGCAGGCAGCCCACATCACAGGGGACACCCCTATGACCCCTGGCCAAACCCCGCAGGCAGCCCATCCACCCTGACCATGCCCTGCAGGCAGCCCAAACCACAGGGGGGACTTTTTCCATGCAATTTTCTGGCGCGAGCGGGTTACGTGTATTCCGAGGGGTGCGCAAGGAGTTTAACACGCAATTGGGCTGGTGGGAGCGGGGTACGCATATTCTGAGGGGTGCGTGAGGAGTTTTACACGTGATTGGGCTGGCACGAGCAGGGTACGCGTATTCCGAGGGGTGCGCGGGGAGATTTACACGTGATTGGGCTAGCGTGAGCGGGGTATGCGTATTCTGAGGGGTGCGGGGGAGTTTTACACACGATTGGGCTGGCGCAAGTGGGGTATGCGTATTCGGAGCGGTGTGCAGGGAGTTTTACACTTGATTGGGCTGGCGTGAATGGGGTACACGTATTCGTAGGGGTGCGTGAGGAGTTTCATACGCAATTGGGTTGTTGCGTGAGGGGTGAGTGGCGATTTTAGCGTAATTTCATTGTTGGGGGGCTGTATGCTGGTCCACTGGCCTTTGTGCCATGTAGGGGATTTGTGCAGATGTTTTCGGTGCAAGGGGCGGGGTTAGGGGGCGTAACTGGCGCTGCTGCAGGGTCGCTGCGCCACAGCTGGTTATGGATGTTTAATTCCATGAATACGCGGTGCGTCAAAATGGGTTTTGGCGTACGCGGCTGGCGCACGCTGCCTCTGCACGCCATCAACGTGCGCCACTTCTGCGCTTGATTCCATGAATTACCCCCATAGTTTCTTTAAGTAGACCCAATTTCGCGCCTAATATTTCCATGGTATCTCTTCTATTAAATTTGAATAATAGCGTCTGATCATTTCGCTCTCAGGAAAGGCTATCTGATAGTTGGGTTTACACACCTTCGCAGCCCATACTTCTAGAAACATTCCACTGTGGCTCTTTGTTGCTAGGTTGACCATACTTTGTTCTCTACTTAGCTCATAGATTACACGTTTCAAATGCCATTTAAGTTGCACATTAGACATTGTTTGTAATAGGAGCTGCATAGTCTATCAAGTAATTTTAGATTGCCATGATTATTTGAAATCTTAAAATGCTTCATCAGTTCTACGATATACATATTGTTGTCCAAATTGGCTAATCTCGCGTAAAGTGATGCCATCTTAAATTCAAGTACATTGCTCCCAGTAATCGCATTGCATTCAAGTAATATATATTCGTGAGGCAAACTTTTTGGCATTCTCAATAGTATCCACAGTATTTTTGCTTCAAAAATCTCTAATTCTTTTCTATAAAATGTACCTGTTAGGACACCTACCTGTGCTGGGCGGCGGGGCCCTGGGGGGCGTACTGGTTCCTGGCGTTTGTACCCACGTCTTAGATTGTGGGGAAGACGCGTCGCTCCGGGCACAGTTTCCCGGCGGATTTGCTCTGTCCTGGCCCGTGTGGGGCACGGTTGTCGTTCGCGCATCGGTTCGAACGGGTTTGCGTTCCAAACCTCGTTCGCGCGGCGACGCCTACTCGCGCATGCGCATTGCCGCGCGATTCAAGCCTCGTTCTCACACAGGACCGCTATTTAAGCAATCCGAATTGGTATTCCCATCGCGTCTCAACGCGGTTGGTTCCCTTCCGCCACGCTCCCTGGTTCCGTGATCCGTTGGTCCTGATCCAGTGCCTGGGCCTTGTCCTTTCTTGCCCCAACTCCCCTCTCTGGCCTTTCCTTCCCCTTCCTGTCCTCTTGTGTACTCCTGTCTCCTTCCTGGGGGTCCTCCCTGCTTCCATCCTTGCCTGTATTGCCCGCCTCCTGCTGAGTCTCCTGTGGCCCTGGACTGCCTCTCCAGCTCCCCGTCTTGTTACCTTGGACCCCGGCTTACCTGCACCTGTATCTTAGACTCTTTGCTTACCGGCATTGATTCCTTGGACTCTCAGCTTGCCGGTATAAGCTACCTTATACCATCCTGGATAACTGCTTGGGATACTTTGCCGATACCTGCCAACAACATCTACGACCTTCCCAGTCAGTGCTTGCACTGTTCTGACGCCACGTTAATCTTGGGAAGCGTCATCCGTGGCGTCAGGAGCGGGCCCCAGTTCAATCCTGTATTACAGGACGGATCCGGGGTTGGTTCTTTACGTTACTACTCTTCAGTTGCGAAGACTTCATCAGCTACGAGTCTACCTCTACCACGACCTGGCTACCTCAGCACGCAAGACTTCTGGTGATACAGGTACGCCCCGTCCTCGGGATACGCAACTTAACAGTACCCCATATTTCCACACCATATAGTAAGCATGAGACAATCTTCGCAGAGTATAATGTCAATATAGACCCAACAGAAATGCTACCTTGCTTACCTATAAAATTGCTTAGCGCCATTGTGGTTATCATACATTTCCTTTTTGTCTCCAGCCAGTGGGATTTCCAGCTTAATTTATGGTCAATTATTACACAAAGATATTTATAATGTTCCACAGTTCCTATCGATTGACTGTTAATTAACCATTTATGTGTTACATTGCTGCAGTTTTGTCGTTTTCACAAAAATGTCATAACCTTGGTTTTGCCTATATTAATGATCAAGTGATAGTCAGTGGCAAAATTACCAAGGATATCCAATTTATGCTACAGACCTTTTGGCGTATAGTCTAGCAATAAAAGGTCATCGGCGTACCCTAGCCAACCCAACCTCAACATCCCGATTTGAATATGGTTCAAACCAGGGATTTCACTACAGAATACCATATCCTTCGACAAGCATGCTATTAACTTCAGAGACCACATAATTGACCAGAAGATTGATATCATGAGTCTAACTGAAAGATGGCTGCGAGACTCCAGTGGTCAAAATATACACCTAGCCACTCCCCCCGGGTTATATGTTCTTTGGCCAAAACATAGATGCCAGAAAAGGTGGGGGAGTTGCCATTTTGGAACACAATGATCTACATCTTTTTTTCAGTCACACGTCAGCTGCAATGATTGCGGAATTATGTTACTTAAAATCACCCCCACCCCAAACAATAGTATGAACATCCTTCTACTTTACCGCCCCCTGGTCCCCAACGACATGCCAGTTTCCTTCTGGAAATATCTTCTTTTAATAAACCCAATAATTCTACACTTTTATTGGGAGATTTTAATCGATGGTATGGTCATCGCATTGATGTGGAAGCCACTAACCTTATGCAGCGGCTTGCGTCAGCAGGTTTTGAAATACATAGTAAGGATCAAACACATAATCTTGGTAACACCTTGGACTGGGTTGTTAGTAAAAACCTCAACTTAAATCCTCTAGAAATAAGTCCTTGTATTTGGTCCGACCACTCTTTCGTCTCTTTCCAGCTGACACCTCCTTCTTATATAGCAAATAAGAAAAATATGCTGAGGAAAGTCAGTAGTAGGAACAACAATAAAATTGACCACACTGACTTACTTAAATGCCTCACTAATCTTATGAAATCTACGTCAGACATGGACTCTCCTGACTCCCTGGTATATGAATAAAACAAAGCTATGAATGAGCTTCTTGATCAAGTTGCCCCTATCTAAGTCAAATTGTATTGTATAGAGAAAAAGATAATAACCACAAATGTTACACTCCAGCACCGACTCCACAGAAACAGGAAAAACGTAAGGCCGAAAGAGTGTGGGAAAAATACCATACGCTGTTGAATAAAGACACATGGAAATCCCTAGAGAAACTATATTGGGCAGAAATTGTGCTGGCTAAGAAAAACTACTTTGACAGTCAGATAACCGATGCAGAAAATAATTCCAGGAAGCTTTTTGAAATATCAAAATGTGGTTAATAAATCCCAATACCATCTTAGATATTTGCGTTGATAAAACCCAATGGCTCGGAAGCCAACTGCACTATCCTTATGAGAGCATTGACTATTTCAGTGCTCTACACCTTGTCGCCAGCAAGGGAGGCTAGGATGGCTGCAGGTACTACAAACAATGCTGTTCGTATTGTAAAAAAATTGCACCGAAAAGAACCAATCTCAGCACACAGAAAAGCCTTCAATGGCTCCCAATTGAAACGAGGATTCGCTTCAAGGCACTCACTATTGCATATAAGTATCACCATGGACAGGCTCCAGTTTACCTTGAAAACTGTATACAAGTCCATACTCCAAAGAGATCGACTAGATCCAGTGAGGGCATTCGCATGACAATCCCTAGAAGTTATTGATCTAGAGGCTTGGAAAGATCCTTCCCTGCTCTGGCTATCCAAGCATGGAACAACCTGCCTAAAGAGCTATGTGCAGATCCAGACCTCATCATTTTCAGAAAACACCTAAAAAACACTTTGTTTGAATAATCTGAGTGTCTCGTCCTCATGGCGCATCACCTCTGTCCTCTTTGTAGCATCAGACGCAAGACGGTCCATATTGGAAATGTTTTAGAATGTATGGTGGCACGTATGGAGGAATTCACTACTGCAACTATTTATTACTACTTCATCCTATCCCCTTTCCTCCATAATGCATGGGCAATTACATCGCACCATTCAAACTGGGAGGACGACAAAACTCCATCTTTTCATGAGCAGTTAGCAAACAGATTTTTCAGAACTGGCTTTCCAAATTCTGCGTCTGACCTACCCCTGGTAGGTATTGAGGCAGTAATGCTTACAGAAAGCAGATGGTGAAGCCCAGGTTGGTGCTTTGCCATTTACATTCTACAGTATCTGTAGGCTACTGTTACAGCCTTAGCCTTTACCGCATGAGCATGCATTCCTGCTAGTGGGGTTTTGTTGTGGTATTTGTAGGCTTCCTTAATGGTGGTTATTATCCACACAGCTATTGAGATTGTGTACACCTGCAAGCCAGGAGAGAAACCTCTGAAAACGAGAAATAGAGCTTCAGACTTCAATTCTTTAATCCACTACAGGTAGAAATTCAGTGTCCTCGATATATTTAAGCAATGTAAAACCTTGCCTGCTTCCGAGCTGGGTTCTGGAAAGGTGGGAAGCACAATTTCCTAATTAAGATGGAAGGAAGACACAACATTTGCTAAAATGTTAGATGCATTCTTAGAACCACCTCGTCTTTGTTGATACAATACATAACAGTGGAGCGGTCGGTTCTGACAAAATGTGTGTTATGTATTATTGGCTGGAATGATCTCAGAACAATGGCTAAAGTCTATAGATTTAAACAGATACGATTTTTCTCCACCATGGACCGCTTCCCGTGAACTGAATGAGACTCCAGAGTAGCTTCCCACCCGTCCATGGAAGAATCAGTTGTAATCACTACTGAATGCAGAGCTGATTGAAAAGGAGCTTTGGACTTTTGAGTCCACCACAATAGGTCTTCATCCAAGAAATTTGGGATGGAAAGCCAGTCTGATTCGTTTGCTGATCCATGGTCTCATGAGCTTTATAACTGCATCTGGCTAGTTAATCCTGAATCTGGCAAGAGGTACCGGGAGCACACAAGGCGCCAGGAGACTCAGCAAGTGCTGGTACCACCATGCAGAGGTGGAGACCCTGGAAAGAAAGTGGTTGACAGCTGCTTCAATGTCTCTAAATTTCTTCCAAGTAGGAAACATCCTCTCTGCAAGGTCCAGACTTCTTCCGATTTATCAAAAAGAATTAAGTCAAATAAAATGTCCAGTAGCTTCTGACTGGCGAACTAGATCCGATTAGGCACTCGTCCAAGTAGGAATATATAGGTCCTTCCTGTCAGAGCAGCGTTGCCACTGCATACATGACCTTTGTAAATACTAGATGAGCACAGTTAAGGCCAGGCCAAATGTAGGACCTTGAATTGAAAATGATGGCCCATCACGCTGCACATCTGTCTGTGTGGGTGGCATGTAAATACACGTCCTTCAGATCCAGGGAGCATATCCAATCTACCGTGAGGAGTGCATCAGCAATGTGTGCTGGCATCGCCATCTTGAATTTTTTCTAAGGGAAGGGTAAGATTGAGGTATGACAAGTCCAGGATTACTTACAGGGCCAACCTGTTTTTTTGTGGATCGCAAAGATACTAGAGTAGAAACCTTGACCCCTGAAAGCCTGGGGAACGGACCCCACAGCCTGGTCCTGAACCAGCTTTAGCATTTCCTTTAGGCGCACTGGAGAACCAATCTGAAGGAAGAGGAGGGTAGCGGGAGCGTGTGGGTTTGAGGAAGAGAGTTGAAAACCCACCGAAACAACAGATAGTAGCCATGGAAATGAAATGATATGAAATCATAGAACAAGTTACTTCTTACCTTGTAACGTTCTTTTGATGGGATGTTCCTCCGACGTATTCCTTATCTTTGATAGAGTACATCCCAGCTTGCTGGCCTCGGACATTTTTTCAGTAGAGGGTGCTGCTCGTCGACGTCCTTCGAGTTGATGTCCCTCGACAGCCTCTGTCTCGGCGCAGACGTCACATGGAATATAAATAGACTCGCGCAGCATCCGTTGCTCAGTTCCGTTTTGAAGCTTGAAATTAGTTGTGCATGAATTGGTTATTGACCTTGAAGGAGCGTAAGCTGCAACCACAAGGGAAGTTTTACTGTGGGGATGGATGGGAGGGGCGATAAGGAATACGTCGGAGGAACATCCCATCGAAAGAACGTTACAAGGTAAGAAGTAACTTGTTCTTCGAAGGGATTGTGTCCTCCGACGTATTCCTTATCTTTGATAGACTCCCATAGCAGTGGTGTGAAAGAGGAGGTGGGAGTAAAATTTAATATTCCCTTTAACAATGTACAGAATGTAACACAGCTTTGCCAAATCTTGTCTCCTGGCTAGAGGAGGAATCCATGCTGTAAAATTTGGTAAAAGTATGTGTGGACGACCATGTGGCAGCCGCACATATGTCCCAAATCAGAACTCCTCTCTGGAGAGCCGAAGAGGCTGCGGTACCCCAAGTTGAATGAGCCCCAAGATGTTGAGGGGGCTCTTTCCCTGCCAATTTGTAGCATTCTAGAATGGTTAAAATAATCCATCTAGAAATGGTCTGTTTCGTGATTGGTATTCCTAATTTGTGTCCTGTATAACCTACAAACAGTTGGTCTGCTTGTCTTATTCTAGCAAGTCTGCTGATATAAAAACTCAAGGCACGCCTTGGATCCAGCCTATGTAACCTCTCTTCCTCTTTCCCTGGATGGGGAGAAGGGTAGAATGAAGGTAAAGTTATTTTCTGAGTAATGTGGAATTCAGAAACAACCTTTGGGAGACAATTAGGCTTCACTTGTAAGACAACCTTGTCTTTATGAAAGATTGTATGAGGAGGTTTGCAAGATAGAGCTTGAAATTCGCTCACTCTTCTGGCAGATGTTATAGCCACTAGAAAGACTGTTTTAAGAGTGAGAAATCTTAATGAACAAGAATGGAGTGGTTCAAAAGGAGTACCCATCAGAAAATTTAGGACTAGATTTAGGTCCCACAGTGGAACTTGGAAAGGCTTTGGGGGATAAACATTAGTTAACCCTTTCAGAAATTGGACTACCAGAGGTAATTTGAAATATGAAGGCTCCTCTGTAGTGCGCTTAAAGATTGATAGCGCTGCGAGGTAGCCCTTGATCGTATCAACTTGAAGACCTGAATTTGCTAAATACAGTAAGAAAGATAACACCATAGGTGTACTGCATGAAAAGGGTTCAATATTCTTTTCTCTACACCAGCTGCAAAATTTGTTCTGACGGCAGCAGCATAAAGTCTTTGTTGCCGGCCTTCTGGCCGAAAGCAACACCTCCAGGACATCATCCGGGAGATCCCAATCCTTGTATCTCAACCTTTCAGAAACCAAGTGTGAAGGTTGAGGGGTTCAGATGTCTGGATGGAGAACCTGACCTCCCTTCTGCGAGAGAAGATCCTCTCTTTGCGGAAGACGAATTGGAGGGCAGATGGACATGTCCAGAAGGTCCGGGTACCACGTTCTCCTAGCCCAATCTGGGGCAATTACTATCATGGTCTTCCAGAATCTTCTCAACCTCCCGATCATTTGAGGAATGACAGGGACTGGAGGAAACGCGTATAGGAGTGGAAACTCCCAGTTCACTACGAACGCATCTCCTAGAGCGCCTCTCGGGGGAAATTCCCTTGAACAAAACTGATCGCACTTCCTGTTGATGCTGGTGGCGAACAGATCCACTTGAGGAGTTCCCCAAAGGGCAAAGATCTCTTGAAGGACTTTCTGAGCTAGCTCCCACTCGTGGGAAACTGTACTCCGCCATCAGGTTCTTCTCTCCGGCTAGGTGAACTGCCGATAGAGAGATTCCTTCCTGAATTGCCCAAAACCAGAGCTGCATTGCCTCTCTGCACAGTGGCAGTGATCCGACGCCTCATCTTTTGTTGAGATAGTGCATGGCCACTGTGTTGTCTGTCATTATCAGGACATTCTTCCCCTGTACTGATGGCAGAAAATCCTTCAGCGCTAGTCTGCTCTCAGCTCCAACAGGTTGATATGTAGTCTGGACTCCGATGGAGACCAACGACCGCTGATGGTCAAGTCATTAGCATGGGCTCCCCACCCCGTGAGTGAGGCATCCGTGACTATCGTTATCTCCGGCCATGGTTGCCAAAACAGTTCTCCTTTCAAAATGTTCCCCCGACAGGCCCACCACTGAAGGTCTCAAGCCACTCTGTCCGGGACTTGAAGGAGATCTGACACTCTTCCTCAGAATTGCGACCATTGGGTTCTTAGTGCCCACTGGAGGGATCTCATTCTCAGGCAAGCCTCTGGCACTTGGAAAATGCAGGATGCCATGAGGCCTAGCAACCTCAAAAAGTCAAAGGCTGGAAGACGTTGGGCATTTTGAAACTTGTTGACCATCTGCAGAATATCTTGAGCCCTCACTTCTGGTGGCGAGGCTTTTCCCTGGGAAGTGTCCAGGACTGCTCCAATAAACTGGAGTCTCTGTGATGGCATCATCGGTGACTTCTTTAAGTTGAGGGAGAAGCCAAGCTTGTGAAGGAAGTGGCAAACATAATCCAGATGGATCTGAGCTTGTTCCGAAGATACTGCTCTGATCAACCAATCGTCCAGGTAGGGGTAGACAAGGATCCCTTCCCTCCTTAGACTTGCAGCCACTACCGACATTAGCTTGGTGAAGACCCTCGGGCGGAGGTCAGCCAAAATGGCAGAACTCGAAACTGATAATGAGAGTTGCCAATTGCAAACCTCAGGTATTTCCTGTGTTTGAGATGGATTGGCACATGGAAATAAGCATCGGGAAGGTTTAGAGATACCAACCAGTCCTGAAGCTGGAGGGCCTGAAGAATCTGAGAAAGAGTTACCATCTTGAACTTGTCCTTCCTGAGGAATTTGTTCAATTATCGTAAGTCCAAGATGGTCTCAGTCCTCCGTCCTTCTTTGGTACTAGGACGTAGGGGGAATACCAACCCTTGTTCCTCTCCGCTAAAGGTACCGGTTCTATGGCACCTTTCTCTAGCAGGTCTACAATCTCCTGCATGAGGAGCGGATCTGGAAACCTCAAAGAGTTGCTCCCCGGTGGATGACTCTGAGGGGTGTGTAGGAAGGGCAGGCAGTAACCTTGGGCAACTGTCTCCAATGCCCAAGCATCTGACGTAATAGCCTGCCATTCTGCCATATGTTGAGTTAACCTGCCCCCTACTGGTGTCTTGTGAGGAAAGACCTCAGAGGGATTTAGAAGCGGCTGACGCAGCTGGCGAGGGTAAAGTGGCACCTGCTGCTGCAGTTTTTGTACCTTTTCCCCGTCAACCACAGGTGAATCGTTTCTGGCCCCTTTGAGCAGGCTGTCCTCTACCTTTTTCGAATGCGGAGTAAAAGCGAAAGGACCTACCCCTCCAGGAGGTTCCTGAGGGGCGATTCAGAGTCTGTCGGATTGCAGCCCCAAGAGATTTTGCTGCTGCCTTGGATGTTTGTAATCTCTCCAGGCTGTCATCAGCCTTCTTACCAAACAAAGAAGTGCCGTCAAAGGGCATGTTCAAAAGTCTAGCTTGTACATCTGGAGCAAAACCAGACTTCCGCAACCACGCAAATCTGCGGATTGTGGTACTTGCCACCATGGCCCTACTGATACTGTCAGCAGAATCAATGCCTGTTGGAAGGGACTCGCACATTGCATCTTTTCCATCCTTGATGACGCTTAAAAATGCTTCCCTTTCTTCTCCTTCTGGGAGACAGTCAGCCGATGATGAAGCACACTCCCAAAGTGTATGGCTGAATCTTGCAAACGTGCAAGTGGCGTTAATAAATTTAAGCGCCATGCTACATGCTGAAAAGACTTTTTTTGACATAGCATCAAATCTTTTATCATCCCTATCCTGTGGAATAGTAGGGTATTCAGATCTACTGTTTGATGAAGTTGCTGCTTGTACAACCAAACTCTCTGGAGTTGGATGTTTGCTCAACTATTCAGGATCTGTAGCAGATACCCTGTATTTAGCAGACAGTCTCTTGTTAAATGCAGGGATAACTTCAGGAGTTTCCCAATTTGCAGAAACTTTTCTTTGTGTAGGTGTAGACCACCCCATGAATTTGATTATTCTGGCCATCTGAACCCTACAATGGGTCTCAGCATGTTCCCCAGGGTCTGGTTTAGCAAACTCTACTTCTGGAGAGGTATCTAAACCACTTGCCTCATGTAAGGAGGGGGTGTGAAAAAGTGCAGAGCAGAGAAAAACTGAAAAATATAAAATAAAATAAATAAATAAATAGAGGGTGATAAAACCATGGTAGTGCAGCCAGCAAGTGGCAGGTAAAAGTTGGTCAGATAAGGTATATCTGATAAGTGCAGAAGAAAAGTAGGAGGGGGACTGTATGGGCCCAGATACAGAACCCTAGTGCAGGGGCTGGCCTGGAGGCAGTTCAGGAGGGAGGCAGGGTAAGCAGGTACCTGGATCCAGATGACAGAGGGTGGCCAAGTGCACAATGCCAAGAAAAGAAGCAGATCAACAGGGGAGAAGGGGGACAACTCTCTGGAGTTGGATGTTTGCTCAAATATTCAGGATCTGTAGCAGATACCCTGTATTTAGCAGACAGTCTCTTGTTAACTGCAGGGATAACTTCAGGAGTTTCCCAATTTGCAGAAACTTTTCTTTGCAGAGCAGAATGAAATGGGACAACAGGATCCTCATGTGGACCTTTAGCTAAAATATCAGTAAGGCCATCCTGCTGTAAAGAGGATGTAGGTGTAGACCACCCCATGAATTCGATTATTCTGGCCATCAGAACCCTATAAGGGGTCTCAACATGTTCCCGAGGTCTGGTTTAGCAAACTCTACTTCTGGAGAGGTATCTAAACCACTTGCCTCATGTAAGGAGTTTTGAAGGTCCTTCAACCTGTTCTCTTCAGAGATAAATTCCTCTGGTATGGGTGTAGTGGTCCTTTGTAAACCAAAAGGTCTCATGATCGGAATCCTCACCTTCCTCATATATTGAGTACAAGGCTAGTCAGACCTAGGATGTGGTTTAAACCCCATTTCTAGAGCAGAAGGAGACAAATTTGTTGTCACTGGTTGTGAAAACGTTGAGGTTGTCGATGTGGAAGTCACAGGCTTCGACAAACTCGAAAAGGGTGTCGAAAAAGTTTGAAGAGACCTTGATGTACTTGAGAGGATCGGAATCCTACTTGGTGTCGTTGAAATAGTCGATGGCATTCTCGACGTCATGGTTGAGGTCCTCGATACCTCTATTATAGTGACAGTTGTAGGTCTGTCCTTTATCGGAGTCGACAGTGGCGTCGAAGACGGCGTCGACTCAACCGATTTATGCGTTGAAGGGCCCTTCGACAACGGCGTCAATGACACAGATTTATGAGTCGAAGAAACCTTCGATGGCAGCGTCAACGATGCGGTCTTACTGCCTTTACTCGAGGGTTCATGGCGCTCTTGGGTAGTTTCTCTCGCCGGGTGCAACGACTCGCGGTTGTTTGATTTTTCGGGTCTTTCACCCGGGGTGTCACCTTTAGACATCTCTGAGAGGGTCAAGGCAGCTTTCTCGAAGACTCTAAGCATTTTCTTATGGAATTCCTCCCACTTAGCTGGAGAGCTGTGTTTCGTGGGGCAGGTGACCCTTTTCCGGAGAGACAGAAGACGAAGAAGACGGAGATCTACCAGAGTGTCTCGATCTCGAAGACTGATGGGAACGGCTTCGAAATCTTGAACGGGAATGTTTCTTATGGCGACGAGGAGACGAATGTCTCGACTCTGCCGAAGAAACCTTCAAGGGAGTAAGAGATTTAAGAGTCTTCTCTCTTTCTAGCTTCCCCTTACGCTCCTTCAAGGCTTTCACCGTCATGGACATACAGTCCTCGCATTCCGAACAGTGATGCTCTGATCCCAGGCACCACAAACAGATCCTGTGAGGATCCGTCAACGACATTTTCTTCCCACAGTCACAACATTTTTTGAAGCCAGACCGAGGGGTCGTTGGTTCGGATGAAGAAGCCATCGAAATAAGATATCTTCGAAGAATAAGTCTGAATCTTCTTGAAGAAAGAACTGAGCAACACATTTCCGAGGACCATGAAGTACGGAAAAACAGAACTGAGCAACGGACACTGCGCAAGTCTATTTATACGCATGGTGAGGTCGGCGCTGAGACAGAGGCTGTCGAGGGACATCAACTCGAAGGATGTCAACACGCAGCGCCCTCTAGTGAAAACATTTCCGAGGCCAGCAAGCTGGGATGTAATCTATCAAAGATAAGGAATACGTACATCGAAGGACACAATCCCTTTGACGTTTATTTATATCGCGCTTGTACACAAGTGTTTCAGAGCGCGACCAGGCAAAAAGGGAGGGGAACAAGGGGGAACAAAAAATAAAGCAGCCATCTTACTAGGCCCAGTGACATCTAAGAAAGCTGGGATCCAGATGACAGAGGGTGGCCAGGTGCACAATGCCAAGAAAAGAAGCAGATCAACAGGGGAGAAGAGGGACAAAGGCAGAGGCAAAGAGGAAGTTCTTGAGATGCTTCTAGAATCAAACATGGTTTTCCTTAAGTTTCAAGGTGGCCGGGATGGTGTACCAAAGGGAGGCATCAGCAGAAAACAGATCTACCCCCAGCTTGTTTCCTTGCATAACGACTAACCCAGAGTGAGTTAGAAGTAGAGGAACGAAGGGCTCAAGAGGGGAGGTATTTACGGAGGGATAGTTGAAGGTATTTTGGACCTAGGCCCCAGAAAGCCTTGTGGACAATGCAAGGGTTTTAAAATGAAATCCTTGCCTCCACTGCGAGCCAATGGAGGGATTTAAGGGCTGGAGAGATACGATCCCAGGGCTTAAGGCCAAGGACAAGACTTGCAGTCCTGTTCTGGATTAGTTGTAAAGGGCCGAGAGTGGAGGCAGGTAGATTTAGAACAAGGCTGTTACAGTAATCCACTCTGGAGAGAATCAGAGCTTGGGAAACAGTGAGGTTTTGAGGGAAGTAGAGGAAAGGCAGAGTACCTCTAAGGAGGTGCAATAAAAAGTGTGACTTTTTGGAGACATCAGAGATGTGTGCGGAAAAGGAAAGTGCAGAGTCAAAGATAACGCTGAGGTTTTTGGCCGTGCAGGTGGGAGTAGGAGGAGGGTCAAGGGAGGCAGGCCAGAGAGTGAGAGGAAAGGATGGAGATGGTGTACCAATAAGGAGGATTTCGGTTTTGTTGGCATTTAGACATAGATCGTTGGCGGCACACCAATGTTGGATGGCGATTAGACAATCAGAGACGAGGGAAGGAGAGGAGGAGGCTGAAGGAAGCCTGAAAATGACTTGGGTGTCGCCAGCATAGCACTGGAAAGTTGAGTAGAAAATGGAGATGCAGTAGGCGAGAGCTGCCATGTATTGGTTGAAAAGCCAGGGCGAGAGGTTACACCCCTGGGGGACACCGCATGGGGAGAGGGAGACAGGACCCGAGTTGTATCTGGGAAGGTCGATCAGAGAGAAAAGAGGTCAGCCAGGCCAGAGCCTGATCAGTGATACCCAGGTTGTCACAGAGACGATTGAGCAGGGTGGTATGGTTGACCGTGTCAAACACAGAGGAGATATCCAAGTAAGATGGGGACAGAGGGAATTTTAGAATCGAGGTTGGAGAGCAGGTCTTCACATGTGTTCAGGAGAGCAGTTTCCTTTATTCTGGCAGCTCTGAAGCCAGATTGATGGTCATGGAGGGAGCCAACAGAGTCGGAATGAAGGTTAAGCTGAGAGATGGCCAGCTTTTCCAGGAGCTTACTGTGGTATCCTAGTATGATTGTACTGACTGCTTGAGTGTATGCAGGGGCCTCTTAGAATGGTGAGGTGGAGCTTGGAGTGTGGGAGGCCTGGGGATTCCACAGAGTGTTGGTTGGGACTTGGAGTAACACTGGGAACCACGGCAGAGGCTTGTTACTTACTCTCCTACCTTTCATGAACTTTACCTATGTAACTAAGCAAGAATAAAGCCTGTTTCTTTTGATACTTACCTGAGTCAGCCTGATTCCTGCTCCATGTCATTCCTGACTCAGATACATCACTTACCCAAAAAGGGATTAATGGAAATTGGGCGGCAGTTTGCCGGACATGTTGGGTCAGCAGTAGATTTCTTGAGGAGAGGATGAACAAGGGAGTGCTTAGGAGGGGAGGGGAAAGAGCCAGAAGCCAAGGAGAGGTTGCAGAAATCAGCAATGACCGGAGCAAGGGTGTCAATGTGGTTTTAATGGTTTTAGAGGAACAGGGATGACCTGTTTTGATGAGGTTTTCATAGAAGGGGCTTGTCTAGCTACCTCATCAGGGGAGAAAAGAGGAAAGGAGGAGAAAGGGGGAGGGGAGTAGCTGAAGGAGGGCCAGCGAGATGAGGAGAGGGAGGAAGAGGGGGAAAGGAGGAGAGGGTGGAAAGGATGTCCTTGGTTTTGGAGATATGGTGGGAGGCAAGGGCATTGCAAAGAGCCTGGGAGAGGAGAGGAGGGGTGGACACTGCAGCAGGGTTGACCAGCTCCTTGCAGATTTTTAAGAGTTCGGCCGAATTGTTAGATGCCGCAGAGACGCGGGCTTGTATGTGGACTCTTAGTGTGGACAGCGAGTGGGTATTGCCTTTGGAGCAGGCGGCAGGCCAGTTTGTCAGAGGATGAGCAAGAAGCCCTCCGTTTCCTCTCCACTGCCCTACACTTCCGTTTAAGTGTAACTAGGTCAGAGTCATACCAAGAATTGCACTTGAATTTGGACTTCAAACGGATCCTCATGATGGGGCAAGAGTAGCAGAAATAGAGGAGTAAAGAGAGGGGGCCATGTCAAGGTGTAAGTCAGTCAGCCTGAGGTGGAGGAGGGGGGGAGAAGGTTGCAGCAAAGGCCTCGACTGACACACGCTTCATGGAACAAATATCCGAGAAGGTGGGTGGCTATCTAGGAGTGGACTTGGCTTGGGGGGGAGGAGATGGAGAGATGAGAGGAGAGGAGGCAGTGATCGCTCCAGGAGAGAGGAGTGATAAGGTGGGTAGAGAGGGGGAGGCCGGAGGAGATCAAGATATCAAGTGTGTGCCCAGCAGAGTGAGTCGGGCTGGAGGGAAGGATAAAGAGGGAGAGTGAATCGCAGAGGTCACGAAAGAGTGCAGATGAGGGACAGGTAGAATCAAAATGGATGTTAAGGTCACCAAGGAGAAGTCGTCGAGTGGTTGAGGCCAAGAGAGGAGGTCACCCCACTCGGAAAGAAAAGAGGTGATTTGAACAGGGGGCCGGTAGAGAGTAGCAACAGTAAGGGAGAGCCTGCACACTAGGCATTTAAAAGAGGAGTAAGCTTGAGTGGGAATGAGAGTGGGAAGAATGCACTCAGGGAAGATCAGGGCTACACCCCACCCCCAGGCCGGTTAGATCTGGGGGCTGAGAGGATCTTGTAGCCGTTGGGGAGGAGGGGGTCAAAACTTGTGACAGAGCTGGCCATGAATCACGTCTCGGTGAGTCCCAGGACATTGAGGTTGAGTTCTTCAAGGAGGTGACAGATGTCAGAGGAGTGTTCAACAGCCGAGCGAGAGTGGCGAGATGGAGAAGGTTGCCAACCTTAAAGACATTCCGGGGAGGGGTACAGATCAGAGGTACGCCCTGCGGAGGTGTGGAAGGAGCTAGAGATGGGGCAGAGGAGGATGTGGAGGAGGGCAAGGTAGCCAGGGGACTAGAGTAGGGGACAGCTGGAGATGAGAGGAAGCAGATGAGGCGAGGGAACCGCCTATCAAAGAGATTAGTCTGAGGGCCTTGCACCATGATAGTACCATTTAGATAGACGTTAATGAAGACTCTGGAGGAGTCAGAGATCCACACAGACTTCCCATTGGGTGCCACCATTAATGGGAGAGGAGACAGGACAGAGCATAGAGATCATAAGAGGGAACAAAAAAGATGTCACTGAGGGTTTGTCTGGCGGAAGCGCTGGATTAGGTATCACCGATGGGAAGACCAGGGCTGAAAGTCAAGATATCCTAAAAAAGATGATGCCACAGAGGTACATTTTGAGCCAGCCTGCCCCTATTGGAGTATTGTGGACCCAGATGCCAGCCTCCAGCCTCATTGTTTCTTTGATACAGAGGCTCGTGAGGAAGAGGGTGAGGGGGACGAGAAGAACCCCTTTTGTACCAGTGTGCTGCACTTTCCTGCAAAGCATGCTAGGTGAACGCTCCGGTAACCTGGCCATTTATGAAGCCTTCAAATGCACGAGAGCTTTCATCAAAACCTTTTGGTGCATGTTTAGATTAAAATCCACAGAAAAGTTTGAGTGCATATTTTTTTTCTGTCAATTCATCGTTGGAGAAATGAAAAACCACATTGCCTTCAAAAGGCAGTTCTAAAATTCTCAACGCCTCATATCTGCCACTGCAAGCAGAGCAATGTGTGTGTACAATGTGTGATACTGAAGCTTCCAGCAAGTCTTTGCTTCTGCCAACCCCACTTAGAACACTGCTGTACGCTCCATGGAAAAATCTGTGAGGAAGTTGCAGATTTCCATTCACCACGTTTGATTGGCCACTGCCAGCAATTCAGCCGAAGATGTAAGCCTGCATTTAGGTAAACCGGTTTCCCTAAACCTTGGATAGGTAAGCAGCCGTTGAGGTTACTGAGGAAGATGCCCCTGACAAATCTGTCATCCCTGTCATGTGATCATAGAACGTCATGGCAGACGGTGCACACTCGTCAGAATCCTGAACTGTAGATCTGTCACACTATATAAGTGCATTTAGATGGGGAACTCCTTCCCTTGAGGATCTTTGAGCAGAGCCAGCGTCTTGAGACACAGGGGGACAGAAGCCGCGAAAGAGCAGGGCTGCCTGAACTGGCTGAGTAGGCAGCTGTTCTGGAGGCAGTGGTAGCAGTGGAGGTAGGCAGCAGCATCATCTGTGCTACCGGAGGTGGTGGCTGGGTCTTTCCGTTGTACCACCTCTTTAATGAGACTTCAATATGCCTGGCATTTGTTGTGACCTCATGAGCTGCACAAAACTGTGGAAAGACTCTCCTCACAAGCCGCATGTGCCTGTGGCGCCAGAGGCAGATGACTGGGCTACTTTCATAGGGTTTCAGGTAGAAGAGGCTGACCTTCCCTCTACAGACCTAGGATTAGGTCCACTCCCCTCCAAATATCTCACGAGTGTGTGGGCTGAAACATACTCCAAGGAATTTGGGCAGAATGCCTGTCACCTCTGGGAGCAGATTCTCTAAAACTAGGCAGTGCAGATTGATCTGAAGGTCTAGTAGATTGCGTATTTCGGACAGTGATGAGGCCATTGAGGGATTGAATTATTCATCAGATTGAGGGCCTGATGGTACTGCATGACTGGCTGCCATTGCAGTGGTAGGTATGGGGAATTTAGAGGGCCAACGCTCTGTGTAGAGCCCTGCCCTGTAGCCCTTTGGAGGCCCTCAAGCATTGACTTTGTTATGACCTACCTATGAGTTTCCTACTTAGGACTTAGGGCCCTTCTCAGTAGCATGGTCACATTTAGGTGTCCCCTCAGGCACGTGCCTCGTGCTAGAGCTTTTGCACCCCTCAGACCAATAGCAGTAATTTGACCAGTCGGCCCCTCAACCGGGTAGGATCTGAAGTGCTTGCACCGATAGCATTAGATGAGGGCTTGTATGAGGATCATGAGGACCCAGCTGGGAAGGAGTCACCCTGCTGAGGTCCTGAAGATAGAACACGAGCAAGTCCTTTGCCTTGTGAAACGTGAAGGCCGTTGCACAAGGATCCCACTGGTAGTTAGGGGCCAAACACCCTAAGCAGAGTAAATATGGGTCCGAAGCCAGAAAGGATCACACTCATGAGGAGCACTGAGTAAACCCGCTCGTGATAGCCATGACAGAGAGTGAGGCACTGGGGCAAAAAATGAAAACCGGGGAAAGGATGCCATGCAGCAATATTCATGGTATGTCCTGTGGCAGGCCAGTTTGGAAAATGACTGAGACGAGGCACTGTGGGAAAGGTAATTTGGGCCTGTTTATACCTGCTCACATGCTATAAATTTAAAGGGGAAACACATTTAGTGGCAAAATGGTTCTGCTACCATCCCTGTGCAGGAGCACCCATGCAGTCAAGAAGTAAAGGGAAAGGAACATAGGAATACGTTTAGTAAGAGGCGTTTATAATACATGCGATGACCAGATATTGCTTGTACATCTATTTGGAGGGTTGCTCATCTTTTTTGTAGATGGGGAGTCTAGGAATATGCCCCTCATTTACTCCCTGGCGGTGGCATTATATGCACGCACGTTCACAAGTACAGGTTATGATATATGGCATTTGTAACGCGCCTATACACAAGGGTTTCAAGGCACAACGAGGCAGGGAGGGGGGGAACAGGGGAAGACAGACAACGATCCTACTAGGCCAGGTGTCATTCAGATCGTGCAAGTGCAGGGGTAGGGGGAAGGGAGAAAGTGCAAGGGGAGGGGAGGGGGGGGAAGTGCAGTACAAGGTAAGTAGAATAAAATAAATAGGGCCAGCTGGTGGCAAGTGCAAGGCAAGTGCAGACAAGTGCTGGGAACGGGGGCTGTAGGGATACAGAGACAGTCCCGCAGTGCAGGGGTTGCCAGGGAGGCAGTGCAAGTGGAGTGTGGCTGGGCCCAGGACCGAGGTCGGCGAGAGTGGCCCAGTTGCAGATTCGGTGCAGATTCAGCGAAGAATTAGCAGGGGAGAGGGAGAGAGAAAGCAGAAGCAAAGAGGAAGGTTTTGAGGTGCTTCCGGAACCGTAGATTGTTCTCCTCAAGTTTCAGGGAGGCAGGAAGGCTGTTCCAGAGGGAGGCCCCTGCCGCGGAGAGAGATCTACCCCCAGCTCGTTGCTTCGAGAAGAGGCTGACCCTGAGGGAGTTGGAGACGGATGAGCGAAGGGCTCGGGAAGGAAGATATTTAGGAAGAGAGAGTTGAAGGTATTTAGGCCCCAGAAGGCCTTGTGGACAATGCAGAGGGTTTTGAACTTTATCCTCGCAGCCACTGGAAGCCAGTGTAGAAACGTCAGTCCTGGAGAGATACGGTCCCTGGGCTTGAGGCCAAGGACAAGTCTCGCAGTTCTGTTCTGGATGAGTTGCAGAGGGCGGAGGCAGGCAGATTAAGATAGAGGCTGTTACAGTAGTCCAGCTTTGAGAGAACCAGGGCTTGTGAGACAGTGAGCTTCTGGGGGAAGGAGAGGAAGGGAATATACCTCTGAGGAGGTGCAGCTGGTAGTGTGACTTCTTATAGACGTCAGATTGAGAGAAGGAGAGCGTGGAGTCGAAGATAACCCCGAGGTTTTTTGCCGTGCAGGTAGGAGCAGGAAGAGGGCTAAGAGAGGCCGGCCAGAGAGCTGCAGGGAAGGAGGGAGTGGGTGTGCCAGTGAGTAGAATCTCAAGTCTTACTGGCATTAAGGCAGAGGTCACTGGTGGCACACCATTCCTGGATAGCAGACAGACAGTCAGAGATGAGGGAAGGAGAGGAGGAGGCCGAGGGTAGCCTGAAAATGAGCTGGGTATCATCCGCATAGCACTGAAAGTTGGGGCAGAGAGCGGCAATGCGGTGGGCAAGGAGTGCCAGGTACTGGTTGTACAGCCAGGGTGGGACATTTGATCCCTGGGTGACACCACAGGTGGAGAAAAAGATGTCAGAGAGGAAGGACCCCAGTTGGACCTGGGAGGGTCGATTGGAGAGGAAAGAGGTCAGCCACGCCAGAGCCTGACCAGCGATACCCAGGTTATCACGGAAACGGTTGAGCAGGATGGCATGGTTGACAGTGTCAAAGGCAGAAGAGAGATAGAGCAGAATGAGAACACACGGAGTGTTGGAGTCAAGGTTCAAGAGTAGGTCCTCACGGATGTTCAGGAGAGCAGTTTCCGTGCTTCTGGCAGCTCTGAAGCCAGATTGTTGGTCATGAAGACTGCCAACAGATTCAGCATGGAGGTTAAGCTGGGAGATGGCCAGTTTCTCCAGGAGCTTGCCCAGGAAGGGAGTGGTGGAGATTGGGCGATAGTTAGCCGGGCAGGAGGGGTCAGAAGAGGGTTTCTTAAGAGGGTGCACAAGGGAGTGCTTAAGGGGTGATGGGAAGACTCCAGAGGCGAAGGAGTGGTTGCAGAAGTCAGCCAGGGCAGGAGCCAGGGAGTCGATGTGGTCCTTGATAGTTTGAGGAACAGGGGTGAACGTGTTTAGACGAGACTTTCATAGATCGGACTTGTCTGGAAACCTCGTCAGCAGAAAAAAGGGGAAAGGCAGAGAAGGAGGGAGGAGGGGTGGCTGTAGAAGGGCCAGGGGAAGAGCCAGGAAGAGAGGGAGGGAGCTGATAGGAGAGTGAGGACAGGATGTCCTGAGTTTTAGAGATGAAGTGAGAGGCCAGTGCAGTGCAGAGGGCCTGGGAGGAGACAGGACAGGTAGAGACTGCAGCAGGGTTGGCAAGCTCCTTGCAGATTTTAAAGAGTTCGCCCGAGTTGTTAGATGCCGCAGAGATGCAGGCTTGGATAAGGGCTCTCTTCTTGGAGAGACGGTATTGCCAATTATATTATTGCCAATTATTCAGTGATCAGACAGGCGCTTCCATTACTGACAGTCACATAAATCTCAGACCATGGCAGAAACCAGTCTGCTGGTAAATCCTATAGGGATCAGTGGTTGATAACGCAAGTTTACTCCAAAGGGGAGAAATACTGCTCGTTAGTAAAGCCGCCCGCCCACCAAAGTCAAGGGAGATAGACACCCGGTAACATCATGGACACCACACTCTATGAAGCGAGCTGGGCACCCCCATTTCATGATCCTTTTCCCAGGCACAATTTAACTAGCACAAGCAATATTGTTTTAGTAGAGACAGTGCCCCGATCTTGACAGGCTTAACTCGGATTCTCAAATTAAAGTCTAGGCAAATATTTGGTGGTTATGGGGAGGGAAGTCATGGGGGTGGAGGGGGATCATGAAGTAAACATTTTTTTTTTTTTTAAAAAGCACAGTTGTCAATAAACATAAAACAAAAAGTTGTTCCAATAACACTATTTTTATTGCCATTCCTAGACAATACTGTACATTAACACAAAATGTTGTGAGCTTCACTTAGTTAAGAAAATAGAATACAATACATCACTACTATATTTTCCATGCAAAAACAGACCGGCTGAATATTAATAATCGTTGCAGATACATCCATCCTAGCTCGCACAGAATATAACCCTTAACAGAAACATTTTAATGTATGTCATATTTGAAACAAACCAGTCTTCATAGAAGTGGCTTTGTTTTCAGTAGGGGCATGAATTTAAACACCATGCCATATATTTTAATCATCTTTAAAAATTTACACATTTTACAGAAACCAGTTCAGTTTAGTAGACTTCCTCGAGGAAGTTTATAATTTAGTCAACTTCCTCCATTCTGGAGGAATCCTCCTCATCTCCTTCCAAAGGAGGGATATCTTCAGTAGCCTGTGTAGTGTCCTCCATTGGAACATCATCTTCATCAATGCCTGTAGGATGACAAATCAGTGTCAGAAACTATCTTGAGTCACACAACATACAGATATTGGTATAGTTAAACCAAGACAACATATAGTTTCACTGCAGTATGTGCTCACCCCCTCCAATCTGTATATTGACTGCTTGTGCTGTACTAACAGAATTAATAACCGAAATATAGAAAGCCTAACTACTTGCACTGCTGCAAGTCAAATTATCTTTCTTACAGGACATGCAAGGATCACCCACGACCTTAGAAATTGAATGGGAATCATTGCAAAAGCCACAGAACTTACTTGTGGAATGAAAACATCAGTGAGCATGAACACTTATCCTGCACCTTCTGAAACCCAAGTAATAACTTCCGTACAATAATGCTTTAAAAAAGCTTAGCTGTAAGAATACCTAAAAGGAACTTAACCTTATTGCATTGTATAACTTATTTCGAGAAAAGAACTAAACCATTTGGAAAAAAGCCAAGTGTAAATACAGCTGATTACAAAACACAGCTCCATTTATAAAATTACATTATTTATAATTACCTAAGCCAAGCTTAATCATCCTGTAAATTCGGTTAGCGTGCGTTTGTGGATCCTCAAGTGAAAAGCCAGAAGACAAGAGTGCAGTTTCATAAAGTAGAATCACCAAATCCTTAACAGACTTGTCATTTTTATCTGCTTCTGCTTTCTGTCGTAGTGTCTCAATGATGGAATGCTCGGGATTGATTTCCAAGTGCTTCTTTGCGGCCATGTAACCCATTGTAGAATTGTCTCTAAGGGCCTGTGCCTTCATGATTCTTTCCATGTTTGCAGTCCAGCCATATGTGCTTGTCACAATGCAGCACGGCGATTCAACCAACCGATTAGAAACAACTACCTAAAAAAACAGGCCACAAAAAAAGGAGAAAAAGAAAGAATGAGGTTACAATCAATAGTAAATAAAGGCTTTCTTGCATGAGTTGCTTAAGTTACACAGGCAAACTCCAATACCCACTCCCGGGGTTATACAGATTTAAAGGCTTTGATTACTAAGAAACAAGTTTCAAAAATGCATTGACCGAGCTAGGGCCATTTTAAAAATGTAGTGACCCGGTTAGTAAACATTAACCCCATGGTGGCATGGGTAGGTAGATACCCCTGGTCACCACTGTGCAGGACGGGCTCCCATGCTTCTGGTGATTTAGGGCCTTGCAAAAATGCTACTTAATGGGGCAGTGCAACTCGTGCAGACAAGTCGCTAGCTTTCCCCATAGCTGTCATAAATATGAAGGACGACAATTATCACGCATCCCACTACAGGCACGGCTCAGTCCCAAAGATACTACTAAGATGGCAGATTGGCTTCCGCCACTTTGATTAGAAGGAACAAGGCTTCATGGTTAAAGACAGGGATCTAATAGAAGCCCCTGAAAGGCGGGCAATGGAAGTGAAGGGGGTTAAGGGCTGGGACCCCCTATCAGAAAGGAAGTTAAGCATAGGGGCTGAGACCCCTATCAGAAGGGGTTGAACCCATTATGGAAAGAGGAACTCGCAAGGTGCCAGGTGGTACAAATCTGAGAGTAAAGTGGACTAAGCTCCTCTGTAGAAATTAGGCCAAGCACACCAATTGGATCTATCATGAAATGAACTCCAACTTGATCTGCAAATGGACAACAAAGTCTACATGATAGGTATGCTGTTGGGGAGTGGTCACTGCTCACCAACAAACCAGATGTCAGTGACAGACCTCTTAAGACGTAGTGAAAGAGGTGTCCTGAAATCTTGTATGAACCTTTATTTTGGTTGAAATTGGGACTTGCCGATACCTACTCTGTTCATGTGCTTGATTAGATTTCCACACAGTCAGCAAGAATAAACCATCCTTAATGGTGTGGTGGTGGGAGGGGTGGGGGAATTTGTTGGGCCCTGCTATCATTTTGAAGCAGTTAGTGGAAGGGAGGTAGAAGGGCACCCTAAGATGTACTCAAGTGCATGGAATTTGGGGCGGACGTTTGTCATGATCTTAATTACTAGATCTCTGTAAAGAAAAGCTCATGCCCATGATCTGACAGCCAACACACATACCTTTTCTACTTTCTTTTCAAGGATGTCTTTCATCACTTTACACAGACTTTCAAACTTTGCTTTTTTCTCCTCTTGTTTCTTTTTCTCTTCTTCATCTTCAGGAAGTTCCAACCCCTCTTTTGTTACAGACACTAATGTTTTTCCTTCAAATTCTTTAAGTTGCTGAACACAATATTCATCAATAGGTTCGGTCATATAAATAACCTCCAGACCATGTTTTCGCAGTCTTTCCACAAATGCGGAATGTGAAACCTGATCACGGGTTTCGCCTGTGGAAAGAAAGATCAAATTATTAGGTTTCTAAATGAGCATTTTTTTGTAAATGTGTTCACAAAAATCAGTTTCCATCTGCTTTCTTACCAGTGATGTAGTAAATGTGCTTCTGGTTTTCCTTCACACGGGATACATAATCTGCAAGAGACACCATTTCATCACCAGAGGCAGATGTATGAAACCGGAGCAATTCTGATAGCTTCTTACGATTCTGTGAATCCTCATGGATTCCAAGCTGTAAAGTGAAACAGAGACATGCTAAACTTTTCAGTACATCATAAAAATAATGAATACATTTGGCAACAACAGAGTACACATTATGAAGGAAATACTGTCACTTTTGCCATTCTAGGGATGTGCAAACAAGTGTCGTGTAGCACATTAACTGAGCCCAAAAAACCTTATCTAATACCCCCCCACCACCATCATCTGGGGAAAAACAATACATGCTCACACACAAAACATAAGAGCTTGCTGAGTGAGCCGGATTGGGAAATGTAATCCCAGGTTGGTAGCTCTTTGCAGTGACCCATTTCATTATGGAATGTATGTTGTACCATTGCTCATATTCAAGTTTCAAACTAAAAAGTGGCATGTATATGTCCACTAAAAATACCTGCAATTGTAGTTGTGTTATGTTCCATCAAAACTAAACCGACCAAATCTGGAAAGCACAGATTTTCAAAACCAAAGGATATATATAGTAGCACCAAAGGATTTGCTCTGAGGCTTTGGAATTTACAAATCTGGTTGCTAGTATATGCTAGCAACACAACTGATTTTATGTTGGGGAAAACAAGCAGTGTAGTTTGATAAAGTAGTTAATTTGAACGTGATCAGTAGACTGCTAAAATATGTAAAACATTTTTCCTGACATTAGGTCTGCAGATTGTGCGTCCAATGAAAACCCAAAGGCCAAGTAAACGGGCCACTCACAGTTTTATCATTAGTATGGCACTCAAGAAATCTCAGTAAAACTCCAGATTACTAATGTTTGACCTGCATGTTCAGGGAATCACACTTGTGTAGCCATGTGCTTGTTTTTCAAAATCTGTTGTCAACAATAGATTCCACATGTGTTACTACTTAAGGCAAAATTATCCTCTTCTTACCTTGAGGTTTTTGGAGAACTGTTCATAGAACTTTTTATAGTTGTCTTTGTCCTCTGCAAGTTCAGTAAAGAGTTCTAGGCACTTCTTGACAATATTCTTTCTTATCACTTTAAGAATCTTGCTCTGCTGCAACATTTCACGGGATATATTAAGAGGAAGATCTTCTGAGTCCACAATGCCCCTCATGAAGTCTATTGTGCAAAAAGAAAGCAGATTTAGGAAGAGTTTTAAAATAAATGTATAAGTCCACAATATGGAAAGAATCCTATAGCAAATTAAAAAATACTCTTTATATGGGTTACATTTGCTCAATGTGAAAAAAGGGGTTAAGTAGCAATAGCATTTTCTGGCAGATAAAAGTTAACCATTTTACTTAAAAGGACTACAATAGCCTGCGTTCAAAAACTCTTGGTAATTCAAAGTTAACACTTCCAATGGGATTGCGCCATTATAAAACACTAATGTGAATCAGGTCCTTTGTTTTTGCACTCTGCTGCACTATAGGAACCATATAAGTAGGAAGGCAAGAAGGAAAAAATAAAAACAAAATATTAAAAACACACACCAATAATACTTTGACATGGAGACAACTAAGCAGTGGTAATGGACAAGGTGCAGAATTACTGTATGCAGTAATTCCGCCCATCACCAAGTGGACTCCATGTGATAAAGTACAGAAACCCTAAATATGACATTTAACCAGTGAAAATTCACGATTACCCAAAAGTGCAACAGTGCATTCAGTTTAGCTTTGCTAATTCTGCAAAACTTGGATTACAACCTAAGGTATGGCAGACATCAAATAGGCTCATTCCATAACTGAACAATACTAAACTACTGCACGTATAGTGGAAAATTTTACTTACTTAAGTATTCAGGAATCAGCTCTTCACAATTATCCATAATAAACACTCTGCGTACATATAACTTAATATTATTCTTCTTTTTTCGATTCTCAAACAGGTCGAATGGAGCCCGTCTTGGAGCAAAAAGTAGAGCCCGGAACTCCAACTGGCCCTCAACAGAAAAGTGCTGCAAGAAACCAGACATAAAAAAAAAACCCATGACCATTCAGGTGTAGGTTGTGCTTAAATCTGTAGTTTACAGAATACTGTGATGAATGGTTATAGCAAGATTCATGGTAATTTGGGGTTTCACGCACACAACATATGGGCCATCATTCCGAGGTTGGTGCTAATCATAGCGCTGTTAGCGCCATGTCTAGCACCAATACCGGTACCGCCACGGACTTGGTGGTATGGGGACTTACCAGTCTATTCTGACCTTTGCGGGACCAGTAAATCACCATTTGAAAAGCCATTCCCCATTCCCATTTGAGCCCCCATGGAAGGCGTCAATAACAGTACCGCAAATTGCGGTACCGTTATTGACCCCGGTATCCCTTTGTGGGTCTCGTCCATAACGGAGGGACCTCGGAATAGGGCACAAAGGGTTTACCAGCACTGGTGTCATTACCGGTGTCCGGTATCCCTTGCACCCATGTCGTAATGACCACCATGGTATTAGTTGGGGACATCACATTGGTGTACCCTATACACCTTGCATAGCAACTTAAAATATACTTTGGTTAAGCAAATCAATCACAAAGCATCAGGTTATTTTAGAATAATGCTTTGCAGTCAATAACAAACAGCATATTTGCTTACCTTAACTGCCAAATGGTCCTCCCAGTCATTAGTTAGGCTTTTGTAAAACTCGCCATACTCCTCATTTGTAATATCATCTGGGTTCCTGGTCCAAATAGGCTTGGTTTTGTTGAGTTCCTCTTGATCAATGTATTTTTCCTTGATCTTTTTAGTCTTCTTTTTGTTTCCAGGCTTCTTTTCATCCTCTTCATCATCAGAGCCAACATCTTCAATCTTTGGTTTTTCCTCAGATTTCTCTTGCTCTTCTTTATTTTCTTTTTCTTCTTCGGCTTCTGCTTCATCATCACTGACCTCTTTATCACGCTCCTTTTCCATCTAACAAGAAATATTCGTCTTAGTAAATTTACCATCCCAAAACAAATGTGCGTAGTGTGGTTTCAGGCTCCTTGAGGACAGGGAAGAGGGATACTCTATTTGATGTGTGCATGTCACTTATTAGCAGTAGGCTGGAAGTTAGTAAAGGACAGCAAGGCATAAAGCACCGGTGAGGGTTGGGGGGGGGGGTTAGTTCTTAGCAGTAAGCCCAAGGGACAAGCAAATGAACACAATTTACCTCGGGAATTGCAAGACTACACCTCAAGCCACATCCAATAACTGCGAGAACCCTAAAACTTGATAGGTCCCAGTGTCCGAACCTTAACGTGTTTAATGAGCCTATGGGACGAGAGGAAAGTTCTATGCGGACACCACCAATTAACCCAGGGGGTTAATAAAAATGGTTTGAATCAAAATGTCTGTTCTGAAAGATTATACTTACAAAAAGTGTAATTGGATAGCCTATGAATTGAGAATGTTTCTTGACAATTTCTTTAATTCGCCTTTCCTCCAAGTATTCTGTTTGATCTTCCTTTAAGTGTAGGATAACCTTGGTACCACGGCCCAGAGGTTCCCCTAAAAATAAAAGATTAGCTTTTAACACTGGCTAAACTGAAAGGAGCAAAGTATGCTACGCTATTAAGTAATGAGTCTTAAGAACACTGTCCATTGCTTTGAACGCTCATGCTTGCCTCGAGTACCGAACAAGAGGTTAAGAAATGTAGCTGCTGAAAACAAATACATTCTCGTGATGTGACAAAAGCAAATTGCGAGTGTGTATCTTTATCAAATGCAATTTATAAAATGCAAAAGGCCACCAGATAGTCACAACACGAAACGGAGCGTGGACAAATGTAGCAAACGACCAATGGTGAGTGAACAAGTGCAGCCAACTCTGAGGGGCTTTTATTTTCGTTCCATAGACAATCCATTTAATAATACAGGGTTGGCTGTCCTGCATTGTATTGAACGAGACAGTACCAAACTTAGGGGCTAAATCGACCAAAATGAAATTGGGGCTTAAAGTCTTCTTGCATTGCACGGCAGACTCTCGACAACAGACTGCAGAAAGATCATAGGTCTTGGTAAGCACTACAGGAAGTGCTAGAACCATCAAAAGAACACATATGGCAAATAGCAGCTCTGTAATACTCACCGATATCGGTTCGGACAGTGAAAGATCCACCCGCTGATGACTCCCATGCATACTGCTCGTCGTCATTGTGTTTGGTGATCACAATCACCTTCTCAGCCACCAGATAAGCCGAATAGAAACCAACTCCAAACTGACCAATCATGGAAATATCGGCACCTGCCTGTAACGCCTCCATGAAAGCCTTAGTTCCGGATTTTGCAATTGTACCCAGATTGTTGATTAGATCGGCTTTGGTCATACCAATGCCAGTATCTATAATAGTTAGCGTGCGCTCTTGTTTATTTGGTATAAGTTCAATCTTCAAATCCTTTCCAGAATCCAGCTTGCTTGGATCAGTTAAGCTCTCATAGCGAATTTTATCCAGTGCCTACACAAAAACGAGCAATAGAAATTAATTACCAAGAATAAAAGCAAAAATAAAAAATGGAAAAAACACACACAGTAAGAACATGTCACTTTTAGAAATACTTACATCCGATGAGTTGGAAATGAGCTCCCTCATAAAAATCTCTTTGTTGGAATAGAACGTGTTGATGATCAAGGACATCAGCTGAGCAATTTCGGCCTGAAAGGCAAAGGTTTCCACTTCCTCCTCCATTGGCAGGACCGTCTTACTTTCTTCAGGCATCCTAAACGACAAAGAAAAAAATCCCAAAAGTAGGCAAAATGCCACTATAGATTTACAAAGCAAAACTACACCAACAGTGCAGAAGAGGAGGCCAAGGGTACAACAAGTGATTGATTCCATGTTTAATTTGGTCTAAGAACGCTGAAAGCGTATCCTACATGCCAGAAATAGTGCCAGGAGGGGGGCGCAGCCGTTAGCCTTTTACTCACCCTGCACAGGCTAGCCCCAATGGCCGAACCCCTTCACTATCTGCAACCTTCCCCGTTTGAGTCTGGCTGTGCTTTTTAAGAGATCACCTGACAAGTAATGGCTTAATTGCTTCCATAAACGAACCCTGGTGTACTAAAACCACCTACCAAGTCTAACTTCAGCCACGAGGTGTATATGCAGTTTGTGTCCTTGCACAATTAATTCCTGTTAAGAACGTGCTTTCGGAAGGCCAACAATTGTGGATCTTGTTTATGCTGTTAGTGGGTGTTTTTGTTAGACCCTACCCTTGGGGCATCGGAGCGCACTATTCGCCGGCTTTTGCATTTGTATGGGGGCCAGGTGGTGCCATTATGGCGGCGACTGGAAAAAATATCAACTGCCACACCTAGATAAAAGTTTTGCTTTTAAAGAAAATACGGTACTCTTTGGGCCCACTAAAATGAACTCGAGTAAGAGCTGGTGCAACCAAGCAACTCCTTCAGCCTTTAACGCCATGTGCTTTCCGTGAAAATCAAAGCCCCAAGAGCTCATTGATGGCCGCTGCTAGCTATACACATCTGCATCAATAAAGACGAAAACTGCCCCTGCCGGACCGTGCCCATGGTTTCTGATACATGTACAAATGTTAACGTATCTGCAGATGATCTCAAGCACGATCGCAACCAACTCGGTCAAGTCAAAAAGGACGCCTATCAGCTTCTTTTGAGCGCCTTTTAGGCGCTGCACTGCCGAGGCTTCATTATTAAGGGAATGCCCCTTGTCTATACCAATTAGACAGACCCCCCCCCCATAGTTACTTATACCGCTGTAGTTGCCAGGCACACTTTCCTTAACCACCAGCCTATAGCATAGCTCAAGGTGCACCCACTCCACAGCCCAAAAACATCAATGCATATCAAACTGATCGGGGGCGATCGCCCATTCCTCCCCTTCGCTGCAGGCGTCCTTGGCAGAGGTGCAAGCCCCTTACATACTCTGTCTGCCCGAGTGCTAGCGGAGTTGCTCTTCCCTCATGGACACCCCACGGGTTGCCAGAAAAGCACCATTACCCCAGTCGCATTCTTCACCCAAGAACATGTAAAAACACACGCAGTAGTTAAGGCTGTCATACCCCGTGTTTTCAATGACAAACCGAATTGCTTAGCTCATCGGGGTGTAACTCCCCTGGCCTAACAGGGGAGTGCGCCTTGACCCACGACTCTCCCTTATTGTGTAAGGCGAGGCTCATGTTTTATTCGTTACATTTACCCACAGAGGCGCAAACATGCAGCGTGGACCTTAGAGGCTATTCTGCGTATGCTATCCCGGGAGAGGCCTCTTCCCACATAACCATGGCATGGCCACGCACGCACCCAGGACACGCACACATCAGAGTGCATGTTGGCCCGCAATCAGCCCCCAAAAAATAATACAGGTGTCATATCACTTATGTGCAACTCCCCCCAACACCCCACTCGGTGTCCACACATTTGACCTAACTAATCAAACCTATCCTTGCCGTGCCTCACCTGAATCCAAATAGAGGTGTCCGATGTAGATGGCTCCTAGTAAGAAAATACTCGGCTGTAGATCCTCGTAAGGGTTTTCTCCGGCTGCTTCTCGTGAAAAGCTGCCGAGGGTTCGCACTGCTTGTTATGGGCGGCTTCTTTTTTTGTAAAAATATCTTTATTTATGGGCGGCTTCTGTGAGGCAAGTCCTCTCGCTTCGTGGTATCCGTTTGAGACTGCAGAGGGCGGTCCAGCTCTTCCTTATATAAACAGCACCGTCTTCTGGAAAGCTCCAACCGCCGCCCAGCGCGAGGGCGCTCTGGAAGTCGCTAGAAGCTGGAAGCTTCCAGTACCTTCACGTTGCCCGGCCTCCGCCCGCTTTGGCGTTACGCAATCTCTGTCCCAGCCTATCAGAGACGCTCAATACTTCAGAAGGCGGTACCACCTTGCGAAACCGGTCGCAATTTCCAGTCAGTACGGACGCGGGAAACGTCGCCCGAAGACCATTATTGATATTGTGTCGCGTTTTTTTTTTTTAATGTTTGGTAACATTGTATTGAGCTTTTGCAAAGGCAAGACGAAGGAGGCCCTGTTCCCCCAGATTACATTAGCAAACAAACGTATGGGTATCACGGGGTGAAATGGGGGAAGAGTTCGCTGGTATCCACGGACATTCTACAATTCATCAATTGAAGGGTGGCATTCATATTACGCATAACTGTGCAAAACGCTTGAACCAGGGAGTACTAACACAATTCCCTACTACATTTTCCTTACTATATGTATTATTTATTTTACACATTCCCAATATGCTTGTATTGAGGTTTTGCAAAGGAACGACGAAGGTCCTGTTGCCTCATTGCATTTAGAGCAAACAAACGTAACCGGGTGAAATGGGGGAAGAGTTAGCTGGTATAGATGGGATGCATCAATTGAAGGCTGAAATTCATATTACGCATAACTAAGCAAAAAGCTTGAGCCAGAGAGCACTAACACAATTACACATTTCCAATATGCTTTCAACATACACTCTCTGCTTGTAATCTGTGAGTAACGATTAAATGAAATACTGGTAACCGCACGTTGTATGCCTCAGGTCTTGTTTGGGACCTGTTTGCTGTTAGGTTTAGAAGAGTCGAAGAGAGAGATAGAAAGGTAAGGGAGAGAGTAGATGAGAGCATAGGAAGCTAAGGGATCATGAGATAAGGAAGGAGGCATATCTGTGGTTTTGTATAGACAGCTGGGGTAGCACTGGTTCAGCAAGGTATTCAGGCGGATCTGCGTCGTGGTTGTGTGTGCATATGTTGTGAGTCATAGAAAGGATGGTCCATAGTAGATTTACTTTAAATATCACAGAGTCGCTTGTGTAGTTGTATATGATTAAGTAGGTCCAATGCCAAAACACAGGAGTCAGAAAAGGAGAGTTTCGGCAGCTTCCGTGTGGAATGTATTTGCATTCACCAATTAAGGGGGAAGCTGGATCACAAACCAATTTGCGTAGCCATGGAGCGTTGAGGGGATAGAGTGTTGAGGATGTTGTATTGCAGGGGTTTACTGACTTCTAGATTTTGCCATTTTCTTGGGTCACTAGGTCGGATGTGGTTTAGGTAGTTTTCTAGAGTGTTCCATTAATATGTGAAGTTCAGTGGTGAACTTGCATCACAACAGGGTGTTTTTTTCTAATCTTTGCGACTGGCATATGGAGTTCCACCATAATCTGAGAAAAGGCGGTTCTTATTTTTTCCTGTTGGTGGTAAAACCTGGATGGCTGCTGCTAGTAATGAGTCTAAAAGCTGTGCGTTCTAATGAGTCTAAAAGCTGTGCGTTCTTTGCGTTTACTGACATGGCAAACACCCAGGCATTGAGTCTCTATTAATAGTGTGTTAGTGATCCCCCCCCCCTACAGTGTGGATTTGGGTTCCTGTGCCAGGGCTGCATGCTCCCTCGCATCCTCTGTTTTAGTAGGGGTTCTTTTGGACCCTGTTGACCTCCAGAAATCATCTGACTCATCAGATGTAATCTCTAAGCTGAGAATTTTCAGCCCTACTTCCAGTCCCCAGACTTCCCTATCAGGGGTTCAGTAGCCGCTGTGACCCAGGATTCCCCTTCTTCCGAATGGCTGTCTGTCTTTTCCTAGGGTATGAGTGTGCACCTCTGGGTTGGCCCTTTGTGGGTGGCCTATATACCAGGGTTACATTATTCCAAGATGATACAACGTTTGAGACTTCACTACAAAAATCGTCTAAGGACTCATTTTCAACTTTTTATTAGAAAAAGAACCAGGTATTTTACTATTCAAATTAATTGCGGTTCTCAGACTAGGGTTGGTCCCTGCCACTTACCTCAACCTCTAAGTGGGTGCCAACCTCCCTAGCCCAGGCTTCCGTATTCCACCCCAATGCTTCTTCAATTTCTGTATACTATATTCAGATGACCCCTATGGTGTGAAAAAGTTGCAGCATCCACGAACATTCCACCCCAATGCTTCTTCAATTTCTGTATACTATATTCAGATGACCCCTATGGTGTGAAAAAGTTGCAGCATCCACGAACTCTCCTCCTAAGGGACGTGATGAGGTTTGCCTGGTGCTTCTGTCTGTTTTCTTTTAATGGTGGTCTCCATAGGTTCTTTTCAGCGCGCTCTCTCTCCCCCCTCTTTCTTCTCTCTCTCTGATCTTACTGGTATCTCCCTCTTCGCCTAACTTTCCCTCCCACTGGTCTCCCCCTTTCCCTATATTCTGCTTCCTGGCCATACCTCTTTCTCCCTCTCCACTCTCCTGCCCATGTTCTTATTGCTTTCTCTCTGTCTCCACTCTCCTCTAAAAAAAAACACACACACACACACACACACACACACACACACACACACACACACACACACACACACACACACACACACACACACACACACACACACACACACACACACACACACACACACACACACACACACACACACACACACACACACACACACACACACACACACACACACACACACACACACACACACACACACACACACACACACACACACACACACACACACACACACACACACACACACACACACACACACACACACACACACACACACACACACACACACACACACACACACACACACACCCCCCCCCCCCCCCCCCCCCCCCCACACCCCCCCTTCTCTTCTCTCAAATACTCTATCTATTCTACTCTCTGCTTCCAAATCAGTCTCTCATTCACTTGCACACACAGAAACACAATCCAGTCGGTACCTCCATCTCAGACCCAACACCTTACCTTCACTCTCTCTCTTCTCCAACAGTCTCCTCCACCTCCTTCTCAGCTTGGAACACCCCCCCCCTTGCTAGTCTCTTTGCCCACCTACTGTGCTCCTTATCTCATAGAAACACTTGACCATCTTGTGCACTTGCTGGACGTATTGTGGAGTTCCTCATGGCTCCCATTGGCATGGGCGTAATTTTAGGGGAGGAGGGGGGTGTTTGTCCCCCCAACTTTCATGGCACACTATTTTGTCCCCATTCATTTGAATGGGGCACCTTTTCTTCAGAGGTCATGCCCCTCCCAACATTTTCAGCAAAGTTTCTCCACTGCCCATTGGCCATCCATAACACACATGTTCCCATTGGCCTATCGCAGGATAAGCTATTCTACAGGGGTTGGAACTTCCCCTGGAAGTGTTTAAGACGGCTTCTAGCCCTACCCGCTTTTCGATTTCCATTTGTGTGGTGTCAGCCATGCGCTCTGGCTGCTCGTTTTCCCTGTGGCTCCCATCATGTGTTGGTGAGGTTTTCTTCCTGGGTTTGGGGAGGATTTATGTGTCTCCCCTGCAGTCTCTATTCACTCTGTCTGTTTTCTGTTGCACAACCATTCCACTGTGGTCCGCCTGGTGTTAGTGGGTTGGGTGTTGGGTAACTCACCCCTTTTGGGCAGGGAAAATCCCTGTTTATTACATTTCTGATCTCATTTACATTCCTTTGGTTTTAGTGAGAGTTTTTCTAGTTGCACCCAGGTGCATTCTGGGATTTGCGGTTCTGGAAAAAAGCGTAAGAGATCTGACTAGGACAGAGGCTCATTGAACATGTGCATGGATATTGGTACCGCTCTTCTTGTCACATTAGCTAGCACTCTAGATGGGTTTGGGACTAGGGTCCCTCTCACCCACACTTTTGATATGGTTACATCCCGACCATGTCACGGCACCTGACATTTTGAGAAGCCCAATACTTTGAGTCTAATATGGAGAGGCCTGATCTTTCATAGATTAACACCGGATCATTGGCTGCGCAGGGCAACTGCCAAATATCCTTTGTGGTGAATAAAATACTGCAAGATATATAAGGCAAATGGGCGTTAGTGTGTGACTCAGATAAAGCAACATATTTTCAGGATCTAACATTACCAACTTTTTCAGCAGTGAGAGCCGTTGCTCTGGTGACCCCAATTACGGAGAAGGAAGTTAGACACAAAATACAGTTGTTGGAAGAATAACAAGGCACTGGGCCCTTACAGTAATCAGGAAATAGAGGTGCTGGCTCCACAGTTGGCCATATTATACAATACCATTCGGTGAGCCAGCATGCTCCTGGCCACTGTGAGACAGACCAACATTTCCCCTGATTCTGAACAGGGGAGGATCTATCACCCTATTTCCCTTCTGAATACCAAACTAAAGCTTACTAAAATACTCTCAAGAGTGCAGAGATGCATACAATAGGTGAACTATGTGGATAATGTGGGCTTTATTAGGATTCACGCTTCCTCTTATCATCGTCACAGAATAATGCACCTGATTCACAATTCTGGGAGATTGGCAGGTTCCCTGGTATGGTTTCTAACCACATCGAAAAGGCATTTGATTGGGCTGGATGGTCCTTTGTTCAGCACTTCCTCATTAGGTTTGGCTTCCTCCATACTTTTATATCCTGTGATAAGACGCTCTATGAGGTCCCATTGGCACAGTGGAATACAGCTAATATTAGATTATCGCCAATCACTTTGACAATGGGGCCCACGCAGTAGATTCACTTACTTCTGCTTTTTTTGCCATCCATCTGAAGCCTTTTTTGCGTTCAAGATTAGATCATTCCTGAAAGTGGAGGGAATGAGAATGGGGTAAAATGTTGCTTTATGGCAATGGCATTTTGTTCAAGCTCAAGGATCCTGACGTTAGCCTACCAAAGGTACTAAAACAGTGGAAATGTATGGGAATTATTCAGGGTGCAACATCAACAGGCACAAACCTGAGATGCTGTCATTGACCAAGGGGTGAGTCCTTGAGTGTCCTGAGGGATAACTTGGGAATACAATATACGCCCACCCTTAGGTCCCTGGAGTTTACTCCCCAAAAGTATTTGAATATGCTAGTGAAGACTAATTTTGATTCACTCTGGGACAAAATGGAGGACGATTTTTGGAAATGGGCTTGCTTCCAAATCTCGGTACTGCACATAATATCTTTGATTAAAATGATCACCACTCCACAAATTATTTGTTTAGTACATTCCCATTAAGGGCAACAATTAAATACATTAGAAGTCTAGAAACTAAGCTGGTACACTTCCTTTGGGTAGGAAGAAAGCAGAGAATTATCCTCCAAACGTTATATAGGAATCGCTCAAAGGGCGGTTTGCGAGTTCCGAACCTAAAATTATATGTGTGGGACAACAGGGTTCCTCAACTAGCAAGAATTCAGATTCATGGCCCTGAAAGCCCATTTTCTTTTTTTTTCTTTTTTTATCCATTTTATTTGTTGTTTTGAATGAACATCCAAACACAGAACAGTAACACCATCTTAATATCGTAATATTACATCCAGATTGCAAAATTCATAACGTTACCAAGAATCATACAGTACTATAATTAAATTCATGAAAACAGAGAAACTAATAGCAAACACAGAGCACTATTTTACAATCATTTAATAGATCTTTGACGCACAACAAACAAGACAAAACAACAGCAATCTGCACAACAGACAACTCCATATATCCATTAAACTAACCCCCAACTAATGAAACAGATGATTATATACATGGTACTGGACTTTTAACTGTATAATTCATTAAAAGGCCTCTAAAGCCAAGAATAATACCTCTCTCTTCCTTGTTTTAATAACATAACTTTTTCATAGTTAGACAAGGTTTGCACATCCAATAACCATTCATCCACATTTGGTTTCTTTCTTGACTTCCAGACTCCTAATATTTGTTTTGCCGCCATTACCAAAACCCTATTAATCCAGTCCGTTTTAATCCAGTCCGTTTTAACCCTGGCCTTATCCCCATCCTCTGTATGATAATAAAATTGTTGAATAGAAAGTACGTGGAAGTTGCTCCTCCACCACGATGTCCAATCTATCTAATACATCAGACCAAAGGTTAGATACTCTTGAGCATACCCATAGCATTTGCATTAAAGTTCCTCCTCCACAACCCCAAAAAGAATCAGGGCCTCATTACACGGATGGCGGTAAGGATTTACCGGTACCGGTAAATCCTTACCGCCTTACTACGAGGTCCCTTTGCGGGTTGGGGGATTTAACGCCTGCTTTTTGCAGGCGTTAAAAACCAACCCGCAAAGGGACCCAGGGAGCTAATTACGGTACAGTTGTGTGGGACAACAGGGTTCCTCAACTAGCAAGAATTCAGATTCATGGCCCTGAAAGCCCATTTTCTTTTTTTTTCTTTTTTTATCCATTTTATTTGTTGTTTTGAATGAACATCCAAAAACGGAACAGTAACACCATCTCAATATTGTAATATTATATCCAGATTGCAAAATTCATAACGTTACCAAGAATCATACAGTACTATAATTAAATTCATGAAAACAGAGAAACTAATAGCAAACACAGAGCACTATTTTACAATCATTTAATAGATCTTTGACACACAACAAACAAGACAAAACAACAGCAATCTGCACAACAGACAACTCCATATATCCATTAAACTAACCCCTAACTAATGAAACAGATGATTATATACATGGTACTGGACTTTTAACTGTATAATTCATTAAAAGGCCTCTAAAGCCAAGAATAATACCCCTCTCTTCCTTGTTTTAATAACATTACTTTTTCATAGTTAGACAAGGTTTGCACATCCAATAACCATTCATCCACATTTGGTTTCTTTCTTGACTTCCAGACTCCTAATATTTGTTTTGCCGCCATTACCAAAACCCTATTAATCCAGTCCGTTTTAACCCTGGCCGTATCCCCATCCTCTGTATGATAATAAAATTGTTGAATAGAAAGTATGTGGAAGTTGCTCCTCCACCACGATGTCCAATCTATCTAATACATCAGACCAAAGGTTAGATACTCTTGAGCATATACATAGCATTTGCATTAAAGTTCCTCCTCCACAACCCCAAAAAGAATCAGGGCCTCATTACACGGATGGCGGTAAGGATTTACTGGTACCGGTAAATCCTTACCGCCTTACTACGAGGTCCCTTTGCGGGTTGGGGGATTTAACGCCTGCTTTTTGCAGGCGTTAAAAACCAACCCGCAAAGGGACCCAGGGAGCTAATTACGGTACAGTTGTGTGGGACAACAGGGTTCCTCAACTAGCAAGAATTCAGATTCATGGCCCTGAAAGCCCATTTTCTTTTTTTTTCTTTTTTTATCCATTTTATTTGTTGTTTTGAATGAACATCCAAAAACAGAACAGTAACACCATCTCAATATCGTAATATTATATCCAGATTGCAAAATTCATAACGTTACCAAGAATCATACAGTACTATAATTAAATTCATGAAAACAGAGAAACTAATAGCAAACACAGAGCACTATTTTACAATCATTTAATAGATCTTTGACGCACAACAAACAAGACAAAACAACAGCAATCTGCACAACAGACAACTCCATATATCCATTAAACTAAGCCCCAACTAATGAAACAGATGATTATATACATGGTACTGGACTTTTAACTGTATAATTCATTAAAAGGCCTCTAAAGCCAAGAATAATACCCCTCTCTTCCTTGTTTTAATAACATAACTTTTTCATAGTTAGACAAGGTTTGCACATCCAATAACCATTCATCCACATTTGGTTTCTTTCTTGACTTCCAGACTCCTAATATTTGTTTTGCCGCCATTACCAAAACCCTATTAATCCAGTCCGTTTTAACCCTGGCCTTATCCCCATCCTCTGTATGATAATAAAATTGTTGAATAGAAAGTACGTGGAAGTTGCTCCTCCACCACGATGTCCAATCTATCTAATACATCAGACCAAAGGTTAGATACTCTTGAGCATACCCATAGCATTTGCATTAAAGTTCCTCCTCCACAACCCCAAAAAGAATCAGGGCCTCATTACACGGATGGCGGTAAGGATTTACCGGTACCGGTAAATCCTTACCGCCTTACTACGAGGTCCCTTTGCGGGTTGGGGGATTTAACGCCTGCTTTTTGCAGGCGTTAAAAACCAACCCGCAAAGGGACCCAGGGAGCTAATTACGGTACCGTTGTGTGGGACAACAGGGTTCCTCAACTAGCAATAATTCAGATTCATGGCCCTGAAAGCCCATTTTCTTTTTTTTTCTTTTTTTATCCATTTTATTTGTTGTTTTGAATGAACATCCAAAAACAGAACAGTAACACCATCTCAATATCGTAATATTATATCCAGATTGCAAAATTCATAACGTTACCAAGAATCATACAGTACTATAATTAAATTCATGAAAACAGAGAAACTAATAGCAAACACAGAGCACTATTTTACAATCATTTAATAGATGTTTGACGCACAACAAACAAGACAAAACAACAGCAATCTGCACAACAGACAACTCCATATATCCATTAAACTAACCCCCAACTAATGAAACAGATGATTATATACATGGTACTGGACTTTTAACTGTATAATTCATTAAAAGGCCTCTAAAGCCAAGAATAATACCCCTCTCTTCCTTGTTTTAATAACATAACTTTTTCATAGTTAGACAAGGTTTGCACATCCAATAACCATTCATCCACATTTGGTTTCTTTCTTGACTTCCAGACTCCTAATATTTGTTTTGCCGCCATTACCAAAACCCTATTAATCCAGTCCGTTTTAACCCTGGCCTTATCCCCATCCTCTGTATGATAATAAAATTGTTGAATAGAAAGTACGTGGAAGTTGCTCCTCCACCACGATGTCCAATCTATCTAATACATCAGAGCAAAGGTTAGATACTCTTGAGCATACCCATAGCATTTGCATTAAAGTTCCTCCTCCACAACCCCAAAAAGAATCAGGGCCTCATTACACGGATGGCGGTAAGGATTTACCGGTACCGGTAAATCCTTACCGCCTTACTACGAGGTCCCTTTGCGGGTTGGGGAATTTAACGCCTGCTTTTTGCAGGCGTTAAAAACCAACCCGCAAAGGGACCCAGGGAGCTAATTACGGTACCGCAATTTGTGGTACCGTAATTAGCGCCTTCCCCATTCCCATTATGCCCTGAGGGGCAAAAATGGGAATGGGGAACGGCAATGGTGGAAGGGGGAATTACCGCCCCGCCGACCTTGGAATGGGGCGGTAATTCCCCTTTCCACCAAGGCATTGCCGGTATTCTATGGCGCTAATAGCGGGTTCTCCGCCATCCGTGTAATGTGGCCCTCAGTCTCCAAAAGTCCCAATCTCACCATTTTATAAGGTGTCCAATATAATCTGTAAAGAATCCTTTATCGCAGCCCCAAATCCATTTTTGCTTGCACCCCTATTTGAAGCAGATAGTCCCATTCCTTCACAGTAATATCTGTATCAAGATCTTCCTTCCAAGCCTGGCGAAGCTTATCCCAAGCCTCCACTTCCGACCTTTACATTGGCATTAACTTAATGTACGTGGACACAGTACACGGGGTAGAGCGAATAATCTCACACACTGAGGGTCTCTCTTTCATAACATCATTCAACATTCTTGTCCTTTCAATCAAAAGAGTTTTCAAAATCCTATAACATTCCAGTTCCCTACCCCCAATCCCGAAAAGATACTCTTAATTGGTCAAAGGGAATCATGTGATCATTTTGCCACACATCACGAATTTTAAGTATGCCCTTACTGATCCAACTTTTCCAGCATAAAGTTCTATTCGCCATTTGTAGACCCATATTATGCCACAAAGATGCATCATAATGCATCCAGATATTGTCTCCATTATTTTTCATAAAACTCTGTGATGCCTCCCTAGTAGCGCACATAGTAGGTAGTTTCATTTCTGAATTTGGCATTTTTGACATAGAGTACATATTACTTAGAGCATAAGGTGAAAATTGAGCATTCTTAATAATATGCCAATTGGGAACATAATTGTTAACTTCAGAGAAATAAGAAGTAGATTATCTCAGGACAAATCCAGTGCAGTAATTCATCAGATTTGGCTACCAAATCCTCTATCCCTCACTGGACGTGTCAAAATATATTTATGCACTTTTGGCCTGTTACCTTCCCCCCCAGAGGAATCCCTGAAAAACCTTATCAATAGAACAAATGACCTTTTTTGTGAATTTCAGAGGGACTGTATGATGTAGAGTATCTTTGGCAAAAGTACAATTTTTATGGCGTTAACCTTAGCCCATACACCCATCTTCAATTGGCCCCATTTTAATATGTCCCTTATAATATTCTCCAATATTCTCGATATATTGAATTCATCCATTATTTACAAATCTCGGACCAAGCAGATATCCAGATACTTCATTGCACCCATTTCCCAGTGACAGTTCCAGGAACCCAAAACATTTCGAGGTTGTCTAACGTCTAGAGGGAAGACCTCTGTTTTTACCCAATTTATCTTGTGGCCAGATAACAGACCCACCTCTTCAAACATACATTTAAGCTTCTCAAATCCCTACGCTGGATTAGTCAAGACAATAGTCATGTCATCAGCGTAACACAAAACGTTTACTTCACTATTACCAAATCGAAGGCCATGAAGACTCTGTTCTTGTTTTAGGCATACAATGAGTGGTTCCAATGCCAAATTAAACAGGTATGGTGACAATGGGCATCCCTGTCTAGTGCCCCTAGACAGCAAAAATGAAGAAGACATAAAACCGTTTACCCATACCTTTGCATTAATGTCGAGTTCAATGTTCTAATAGCGTTTATGAATGTGTCCCCAAATCCCATTCTCTTAAGAGTATGATACAGAAAAGACCAATTAACCCTGTCAAAGGCCTTCTCCGCATCCATAAAAATTAATAAGGTATCCCGGATTTTCGCCTTTGGTAGACCCATAATGTCAATCAGCGTCCTAATATGGTCATATCTATATCTACCTCTCATAAATCCAACTTGAGAGATAGTAATTAGCTTACCAGTACACGCATCTAGTCTATTAGTCAATATCCTTGTAAATAGCTTAAGGTCTACATTCAAAAGCGAAACCGGCATATATTTTCACATTTTTTACAATCTTTCCCAGTTTTGGAAGTACTACAACACAAGCTTCTCTCATTGTGGGACAAATCACCCCATCCCTCATAAAACCATTATACAGAGTGCACAAGAATGACACCAACACTCCACTCAGTGCCTGGTAAAATTCCACTGGGAGGCCATCCAGGCATGGTGATTTAACTTTACTGAGTTGTTTAATTTCTATCAACAATTCCTCCTCCGTAATAGGGCTATCAGCCATCACTGACTGGTCTTCATTTAACTTTGGCAGAACAATATTATCAAAAAAGGAATCCATACTATCCGATGTCGGGAATTGATCTTCTTGATATAAAGAATTATAAAACCTCCTAAAGCCTTCGCATATCTCACCTTTTTTTGTTTTATATTCTCCATTTTCACCTTCCAATTTTTGAGCAAAGGAACTCTTTGTGAGGCCCCGTAGTCTATTTGCTAGTAGCTTACCATTTTTGTCCCCTTGTTCCTAGAACTTTTGCCTCATAAAGAACATACCGTTTTCATATTGAACATCCATTTCCTGCTGAAGTCGTTCTTTCAGTCTTCCTACCTCTATCTTGTCCCCATTACTTTTTGATACTGCATATTTTTTCTGAGCCGCATCCAACTCTACCTCCAATTTCTTAAGTTCAGTCATTCCCTTTTTCCTTACACGGGATGTAATATTGATTAGTCCCCCCCGTAAAGTCACCTTATAACTGTCCCAGACTATAATATCAGAAGCTGAGCCTACATTTATTTCAAAGAAATTTCTCGTGAATCCCTCCAGAGAATCAATCACTCCTTGTTCTTGTAATACATAGGTTTTTAGTCGCCACTCGGAAAACCCCAAACTTTCTTGCCCCATATTCATCTGCATCGTCATCAGTGAATGATCCGATATTCCTCTTTCTTTAATAGTCACATTATGGACCTTGTCAGCTAACCTGTCAGAAGTTAGGAAGTAATGAATCCTTGAGTGAGAGTCATGAACCGGCGAATAAAAGGAGAACTCTTTCTCCCTCGGATGGAAAAACCTCCAAGCATCAACCAAATTTAGATTTTCTAAAAACTCATTAAATTCCCTGCTTGTGCTCTCCGCACTATATCTACATTGTGCCGAACGGTCAATTTTTCCATCAATTACACAATTAAAGTCACCCCCTAAAATTTTGTATTCTCCGTCCATTTCCCGTAAAAGAAATGACAGTTTCCTAAAGAAAGGGCTACCACTAGTACATGGTCCATAAATAGAACCTATTGTAATTAGTTTCTCTTCATATTTTACATCTATCAGAAGTATCCTCCCCTCCTCATCCATCACAACCTTGTCCATCTGTAAAAGTAGACCTTTGCGTAACAGTGTATCTACTCCCCTCGATTTGGAACTGTGACAGTTCAGGATGGTCTTAGTACACCATTTATTCTTAAGAAGATGTTTTGATTCTTCCAGCAAATGAGTTTTCTGGACAAGGGCAATATCAATCATTTCCCTCTTCAGCCTGTTCAGTACCTCCTTCCTCTTCCTTGGAATGTTGAGACCTTTAACATTCCACGAGCATACCCTCAATTCATGCATTGGCAGTCTAACCACACAGACCAGATTCCATTCATTTCAAAGGATGAAAAGGGGGGTGCAGATAGCGTGAGTTGTACAGGTGCCACAAGACAACATATAACAAAGACAAGTACACATAACCCATAAGTCTTAGTTACTTACCTGTAACTGTATTTCTCCAGCATTGGTATCTTTCATAGATTCACATGCTTGAATATTCCCCGTCGTCAGACTGGGAATCCTCGGTGATAAATTAAATAATAATAATACATTTTTTTTTAAAATATATATATATATATATATATATATATATATATATATATATATATACACTGCCACCTAGCAGTGCATGTACATAGCCCATTATAGCCTATGAGCCACTTCATTGTGTAGTCCCTCCACCTCACTTTGGTCCTTTATGGCCCCAGCCAATGAGGTGGCAGGGCTTAAGCTCCGCCCCCGGCAGCCATCTTCAGATTTTGAACCGTAGAGATTACAGTATGATGGATGCCGAGCATAGGAGCAGCCTCTCAGGGGAGGCGGGCGGGCGCATGTGAATCTATGAAAGATACCAATGCTGGAGAAATACAGTTACAGGTAAGTAACTAAGACTTCTCCAGCATTGGATCTTTCATAGATTCAGATGCTTGAATAGAATACCAAGCAGTTAAAACATGCCACCATTATAAACAGATATGCATAATTACAGAAAAACATATTTCTGATCAAACCTTTACCATGCAGCAACACAACGGTTACATACTTCGGGAAAGGTGGGAAAGGAGGCTGGTCCTACCTTACACAAAGAGATGGCGGAGCACTGCCTGTCCAACTGCAGTTTCTTTGTTGGTATCTTCAGTCAGGCAGTAGTGTTTCGCGAAAGTATGGAGAGTGCTCCACGTGGCAGCTCTGCATATGTCTTTCAAGGCCACCCCTGCGTGGAATGCTGTTGACGCCGCCCTTCCTCTGGTGGAGTGCGCAGACGGCGGTCTAGTTAAAGGGTCGCCTTTCAACTGATGACAGTGGGTAATGCAGGACGATACCCAGCGTGCCAGGCTTTGTTTGGATATATGTTGGCCCTTGGTACGGCCAGAGAAGGAAATGAATAGCCGGTTTGAGGAGCGGAACTCCTTGGTTCTTTGCAAGTAAAACTTCAACACCCTAGAAACGTCTAGAGAGTGTAATGTCCTTTCCGCTTCCGAAGCGTGATTCTGGACGAAGGTTGGTAAAACAATGCGCTCAGTGAACGACATCTCCGAAAGTACCTTGGGGAGGAACTTCGGGTGAGGCCTTAAGATGACGCGGTCCTTCTGGAACAAGGTAAATGGAGGTTCCGAAGACAAAGCTTGCAACTCACTGATCCTTCTGGCCGATGTGATGGCTACCAGGAAGGATGTCTTCCAGGACAAGAATTTCATATCGCATCTATGTATGGGCTCGAAGGGTGGTTGCATGAGGGCTGTTAAGACGGTGTTGAGGCTCCAGTCCGGAGCTGGTGTAGGTGTAGGCGGATAAGTACGCATCAGCCCTTTCAGGAAGATCTTGATCGCTGGTAAGGAGAGTAAGGCTTGCGTCTCCGCGGTTACTGTGTAGGCCGCTATGGCTGACAGATGGACCTTGATAGAGGACAGTGAGAGCCCTGATTTAGCCAGGTGCAACAAGTAAGGCAGAATTTGATCAACCGAGGCCGTGAGGGGATCGATCGCAGAGGTCTCGCACCATTTGGAAAACCTGGTCCATTTTCTGGTGTAGGTGAGTTGCGTGGACGGGGCTCTAGCGGCCCTGATGATATCCCAGCATTCTGATGGTAACTTTAGGTGCATTAGTTTACGCTGCTCAGGAACCATGCTTTGAGGGACAGGCTCCACGGGTCGTGGTGGAGGACCTTGCGGTTCTGTTGTGTCAGTAGATATTGATGTGATTTGAGACGAATGATGAGGAGGGGAATGGGTGGGAAGGCGTAGAGGAGCTTCCCCGACCAATCCACTGAGAACGCGTCTCCCAGCGATTGGTGCTCGGGGTATCTTGACGCAAATCTCTTGCATTTTTTGTTGTTCCTGGTGGTGAAAAGGTCGATCTGCGGATGGTCCCATAAGGCAAATATCCGTCGGGTTTCTCTGTCGTCCAACTCCCACTCGTGTGACGCTGTGTATTCTCTGCTTAATCTGTCCGCTAGGACATTGTCTACTCCTGGAAGGTGCTCTGCCCTGATCTGTATCCCGTAGCGCAAGGCCCATGCCCATAGCTGTTGGGCTTCTTGCGACAGAATCTGAGACCTCGTGCCTCCCTGCTTGTTTGTATAGTGCATGGAGGTCGTGTTGTCTGTCTGGACCGTAAGAACTTGACCAGCTATAACCGGTAGGAAGGCTTTCAGCGCCAACCTTACGGCCCTGAGCTCCAACACGTTGATGTGGAGCTGGGACTCTTGTGCCGACCAAGATCCCTTGGTTTGGAGGTCCGCAAGATGAGCGCCCCAGCCTGATAAGGAAGCGTCCGTCCGCAGCAGGAGGGTTGATGTCGGTGCTTGAAACGGCATTCCCTGTAGAAGATTCCTCAGAACGTTCCACCATCGAAGGGCCTTGTGCAACGTCGATGGAATCTGGACAATGTCTTCCCAGCATCCGAAAGCTTGTTTCCATTGGTGGTCCAGAGCTTCCTGAATCGGCCTCATGCGAAGCCTGCAGTTCGGTATGAGGAATATGCACGATGACATCATGCCCAATAGGGATTTGTAAGAGCGTACAGGTGTTGTCTCTTTCTGTAGGAAGTTCGAAGTTGAGCGTAGAATCGCTGCTATTCTCTCTGTGGATGGTCTCACTCTGGGAATGCTGGAGTCGAGCTCGGCTCCCAGGAAGAGAGCTACCTTGCTGGGAACGAGGAAGTCTGGTTGATGGAGAAACCTAACTCTTTTAGAAGGTTGACCGTCCTCGACACTGCCGAACGAGCCTTTGCAGCTGAACTTGCCTTTATCAGCCAATCGTCCAGGTATGGAAAAACGTCCGTTCCTGCTCTCCTGAGACTTGCCGCTTCCGGTGCCAGGCACTTCGTGAAAACTCTTGGCGCCGATTTTAGACCGAACGGAAGCACTTGAAACTGAAAGTGGAGCCCTCCCACTGTGAACCTGAGGAACTGCCTGTGTGCTGGATGGATCGGAATGTGGAAGTATGCATCCTCCAAGTCTAAAGTGGCCAAGAAGTCGTGCTTGTTTAACCAAGGTAGCACCCCTTGTAGAGCTACCATCTTGAAAGTTATGCGCTTGATGAACTTGTTGAGAGCCCTCAGGTCCAAGATGGGCCTCCATTGACCGTTTTTCTTTCTGACGAGGAAAAATCGGGAGTAGAAACCTTTTCCCCTCTGAGAATAGGGTACTGGCTCTACTGCTGCCTTCTGGAGCAGTTTTTGCACTTCGGACATGACCTGTCTTAGCATATGCACTCTGCGGGGAGTTGGAGGCAGGGAAGGAGGTTGGTCCAGAAATTCCAAGGTGTGACCCTTTCGGATCACCTGTAACACCCATTTGTCCGATGTAATTGACCGCCAGTGTTGGAAAAACTGGCTCACCCTTCCCCCCACCGGGGCGTGGCGAAGGGGGGGGGGGATTGGTCGTCAGTTCTGCTTGCCTTGCGACTTCCCTTGGGCGGAGCCACGTCTGCCTCTATGGGCGTATCTGTTGGATGACTGATATTTATTGGCTTGGTACGTGCCGCCTTGTGCTTTTTGACCATAGGAAGAACGACTGTATCCCCTGAACTTGGAAGATGAACCTCTAAAGGGACGAAAAGACCGATGGTCCTTACTTTTGTCCTTTAAAGAACTGATGGCTCTGGCTGTGTCAGTGTCTGCCTTGATTGCCTTCAAATGGTCATCTATCTTTTTCCCAAAGAGATCTTGGCCGTCAAATGGCATGTCTAGTATCTGCGCCTGAACTTCAGGTCTAAAGTTAGTAGCCTTCATCCAGGCCTGCCTTCTGAGCACTGTGCCGTGCGCCATCTGTCTGAAGCCTGATTCGGCCACATCAACTGCTGCGTCGATCATGTGATCCGATGTTGCTTCACCATCCGCGATTATGGATCTTGCCTCCTCCTGGAGCTCCGGTGGCAATTGTTTCGCCAAGTTAGACATGCGGAGCCAAAGCTCGCGATCGAATCTTGCGGTCATGGCCAGTGCATTACCCGCTCTGATTGTAAGTGATGCAGAAGATGATACTTTCCTGCCCATGGCTTCCAATTTACGTCCGTCCTTATCCGGTGGGGCCGACAACGGTGAGGAGGGGTTGGCGAGTTTCTTTCTGGCCGCCACTGTAATAACTGAGTCCGGTTTCGTATGGCCCCTTAAACAAAGCGGTGCCGAATCCGGAGCTTTATATTTCTTTTCTGGCCTGGACACCAAAGCCGGAGTCGATAAGGGCGTAGATAGGATCTTGGATCCGGAATCCCAGATGGTATCGAGGAGGGGAATTGTGGTCACTGTCCTCCTTCGTTTGTCCCTGTGCTCGTAAAGCACTGATTGCCTTTCCTCCGAAGAAACCTGAATTTTAAACAGTTCTGTGGCTTTACCTATTATGGTGTGGAAAGAGACGAGATCATCCGGTGGTGAGGCCTTGCCCGGCGAGTCCCTCCTCCTGGGCTTCTCGACGACGTAGTCATCCCAATCGTCTGGCTCCTGAGTAATTTCTCCTTCTTCTGGTTCCGAAAATTCACCAAAAGGATCCTCCTGCCAGTCTGATACCGAGATGGTGGACGGTACCATGGTGGGATCTACGTCCGGAGATCGCGGTCTGAGCGATGACTGTGGTGACGGGACTCTTGTAGGTGAAGCACTGTGGGAGCTGCTCCTCGGTCTTCGAGCAGGTGATCTCATCCGTTTTTGCGGTCTACTCCTGTAAGGAGAGCAACCCGATGTGCCTGGAATCGGGGATGACTCTCTCGGAATTTGCTTCTCCTTTTGCCGTTTGTAAAATTCTTCTACAATCCTCTGCACGGATAACATGAGCACCGGGTCATGAGGATATTCGGATTCTCCCGTGGACGGGTGCCAAGGAGGGCTGTATTGCTTCGGTAAGGGACCGATGGACTCTTCCACCACTTCCGCATCGGAGAATTCTTCCTGAAGAATTATATCCGGAAGTTCTGCCATGTGCCCCAAAGGTGAAAATTGTTGTACCAGAGGTTCAGTTACAGTATTCTTCTCAATGATATTGCTTGTAATGACAGGAGCTTCAAGAGTGAGAGGCAGTAATTCCTCTGTAACTGCCAAAATTTGCGGTGCCTCTGAAGGCGTTATGGATGATGTTATCCTCGTCGACGACTGAGGTTTTCCCGTCGACGAGGGCTTCGCCGTCGACTGAGATTTTCCCGTTGACGACAGAGATTGTCCCGTCGACGGAGGCTTCGCTGTCGACTGAGCTTTTCCCGTCGACGACAGAGATTGTCCCGTCGACGGAGGCTTCGCTGTCGACCGAGCTTTTCCCGTCGACGACTGAGATTTTCCTGTCGACAAGGGATTCGTCGTCGACGACTGACCTTTTCCCGTCGACGAGGGCTTCGTTGACGAATGTGGAGTGTGTTCCGTGGACGACTGCGTCATGGAGGAATGCTTCGTGGACGAGTGGTGTTTCTTGCTCGTCGACGATTGCTTCGCGGTCGACATGTCCGATGACGATGATCTAACTGTCGACGATGTCTTAAGCGTCGTCGTCGATGCTGGTTTCGTCGACGGTATGGCCGATGACGGGCCTTTACCTTTCCCTTCACTCGTGGGCGGTTTACCCGCCGACGACTGCCCCCCCCCGTTTTTTGCAAACTCCTCCTTACCTCTGGAGGCAGATTTTGCTGACTTTTTCTGGCTTGATAGGTCAACTGGAGGCAGAAAGGGTATCAATTCCAGCTTCCTCTTTTTGGATTTGGGAGAGGAACTCCTTTCCACTGAAGAGGCCCTTCTCTTTGAAGTTTGCCTCTCAGATGTAATGCTGGATTGGACAGGAGCTGTTCTGACAGACTCTTCGTCCGAAGATTGATCCCTGGATTCCAGGTATGAAAGGAGTCTTCTATGCCTGTCATGAAGGGTCTTAGTGGAAAAAGTTTTTCAAATCTCGCATTTTTTAATGTCATGTGGGTACAGACAATAAATGCAATGCTCGTGGGGGTCCTTGTAGTAAACCAATTTCTTCTTGCACCTCGTGCAGTCCCTGAACAGGGAAGGCTTCCTGACAGCCTGAGGTGCCTCCATTTCTGAAGAGAAATTCAGTCGACGATTTTGAGAGGAAAACAACAAGTTTTGTCACCAAGGTTAATTGGAAAGAAAGCCCCTAAGAAGGGGAACAAGATGGAATATATTTTACAAATATATTCCACACAAAAGTAGAAAGAATTTGAGAAAGCTCAGAGAGCTTGAGGATTCCCTGTGTCTGATAGACTGCGGTGAAAAATCTGAAGATGGCTGCCGGGGGCGGAGCTTAAGCCCTGTCACCTCATTGGCTGGGGCCATAAAGGACCAAAGTGAGGTGGAGGGACTACACAATGAAGTGGCTCATAGGCTATAATGGGCTATGTACATGCACTGCTAGATGGCAGTGTATATATATATATATATATATATATATATATATATATATATATATATATATATATATATATATATATATATATATATATATATATTTAAAAAAAAATATATTATTATTATTTAATTTATCACCGAGGATTCCCAGTCTGACGACGGGGAATATTCAAGCATCTGAATCTATGAAAGATCCAATGCTGGAGAAACAAATATATTGCAAACCTAACAGTACACACAGCATCATTGCAAGGTGAAATTGACTGTCAATATTTACAAAAACTCTAAAGTCTTGAACTGCAATTACCCGAAAGCCCACACCTGATTCCTTTTTCCAGTAAATACAAAATAATAATCATCCCCACTCCAACCCTTATATCATTCTACAAAGAACCACAAATCAGTTCAATAACTATTAATGAATGTCACCCCTTTCCTAGCCCCTAACTGAAACCTAAATAACTGCAAAATATCAACATCACCCTATAGACATCAATAGAGAACTAAAACGAATATTTTAGCCAAACATTCTCAACCCAATATCAATCAACATATAGCATCACCGGTTAAATCCGATGGGTTGAATTCCCAACATTCATACTATGGGCCTCATTCCGAGGCTGGAGGTAAGGGTTAACGGTCACCGTTAATGGCAACGGTGACCGTTAACACTTACCACCATATTCCGAGTTCCCTTTTGCGGGTTGGCATTTAACGCCTGCTTTTAGCAGGCGTTAAAAATCCAACCCGCAAAGGGACCTTGGAGTAAATTACGGCACCGTAATTTACGGTGCCGTAATTTACTCCTTCCCCATTCCCATTGAGCCCTATGGGGGCAGGAATGGGGATGGGGAACCGGTATGGTGAATGGGGACTTACCGGTCCCTCCAACCTTGGAATGGACCGGTAATTACTCCATTCACCATGCCGGATTTCCATGGAGTAAATAGCTCCATGGTTGCTTACCATGGTGCTCTTTACTCCATGGATAGCTCCAGCCTCGGAATGAGGCCCTATGTATCCTATCACAACCAATTGCCATTTGAGATAATCCATCCGCTCCGTAAACAAATATACAGCATAATTTAATCTTGCCCTACAGCATATAGACATTGCTATTTCTCATACCATACTCCCACAACCTATGTAGAGATGATACCATCAACACAATTGAGTAAAGTAAATCCTTGAGAATAGTGACTCTTCTGCTTTCTCCCAATAAACATGCAGTGGCTTATGTATACTCTGTCGGTGAATAAATATGGTGGCAACCACCTGCACTCATCAGTAGTAATCAGATGGAAGATAGCCGTGCTCTATGATAGGCAGCCCGGCAGTAAAATTCTTAAACAATTATTTGTAGCCCAGCCTCAGCTCTGATCTACTAGATAGTGCTCATTATGCATAAATCAGTTCACCAAAGTGAGTCCATTAAGAACTGAAATCCATAGGAGCACACCAGCAAGTTTACAAAGAAACATCAGCCCCCCCTACCCACTCATCCCCATACACTAGAGCCCCCCATTCAGAGAATTGAACCCACACACTCCCATACCCCTTCTGACACTGCATACAGAATTTCCATTAGAGGTGAAGCAAAATTAGCATGGTATGTGTAATTCACAGAAATCATCCCAATACATGCATGGGTCACCACGCACATGAAAGGAGTTTGCCATAACACTTATGATTATAGAGTAGGTGAGGGGAAGTGAAAACCAGTCTGCCCAATACATATGTAATAGCATAGTGGCCAATCATCATGGACTACTTTTGAGAAATACCACGTCTCGTTTCATATTATACAATCTCATTGGCCAACACACTGCAACCATCAAAAATTGCGAATTGTTTTAAGCCAAAAATTGCAATTATTGAGACCTAAATGTGTGGATCCCAACCTCAAATGTTCAGCACTGTTGGACAACTGTCATTAAAACCATGTGGCCAACATGTCTTTAAACGGTGAATCTCAGACATGCAGGACTTCAAAAAACTCAGCACGGGAAGAGCAACAATAAATCCCAATAGACCAATCAGTTTTCTGTGAGTCAAAGGTGACACTGTATGAACAAATGTTAAACTGTTTCCAGTCTAAAGCCATATCCAGTTGTATCATTGGGGTACGCAGTCCGACATTTTACTTTCCAATTCTAATAGGATTTGTCCAGACGCGCAAGGACGCCTCTCACCTGTTAGCAGTACACGTTCGTCAGAATCAGATATTGTTGATCGCAAACTTTCCCATCCATATAAGTGCGTGCAGGCCACCCGAGCAGGGAAGGGAAACCTCCCGCGCACAGAAATGAAACAGAGGCTTCCGACGTCCGCACAAACCTGTGCATTGAAACTCACTGAAACACTCTCTCCTTCCATGATGGCTCGGCTATCATATTCGACTTATAGTATTTTCCTTTCCCTGTGACGTGATGTGATGTGACGTGACAGACACTGCCAGGGCCTTTCTTCTAATGGCTCGTGGCTTCAAGTCCAAATATAAACAGCAACAATAACGGTTTTCAAGGTCCATTACTGCTAGGTAAATAATAATAATAATAATGTAATCAAGATTCAAACAAAAGGTGAACTTAGTATTTAAGAAACTTGTAAGGAAAATAAATAAAAAAAACCCTATTAATGTACCTTTGCATATCTAATGACAAACATGCTTATCTTTTCTTCTTTGATGGTAGTAGTCTTTGAGAGACAGATGCCGCAGCTTCCATGGGTTGCTCCAAGTCACCCTCCTCACCAGTACATTCCAAGTCACTTAAGAAGGCCTTCGCCCCTTATTATCACTGAAGGAAAATAACCTGCCAGGCCATCCTTAATAACAAGAAGATGGCTGGATAGACCATATAGTATTTGAGATTCTTTGCCTTTGCTTTGTCCTTTGCAGCTTTAAACTCTCTTCTCTTGTCAAGGACATCCCGGCTGAGATCCCCATAAATCATCACCTTGTGACCACTCCAGGATAAATCATGTAGTTCACAAGCCTTTTTAAGCACCATTTCCTTTATTGGAAATCTCAAGAACTTAACCACAAAGTGTCTGGGTCGTTGGCCCTGAGCTGGTTTTGGTCCCAACCTCCAATGTGCCCTCTCCAAATCCAAATGTATCTTAGGGTCCAGTTTGAGTATAGAGATCAGCACTTTCTCTATAAAGTCCATGGGTTTGCCTCTCTCCATGGCTTCAGGAAGGCCAGCTACCCTCACATTATTTCGCCTTGAAAGATTTTCTTGCTCTGAGAGCTTCTGGATTACTTTTCATTCCTTAATTGTAGATCTTTAATTTGATTTTCCATTCTTTCTACAGTGGTATCCATTCCATTCAAGTGGGTCTCTACTCTGTTAAAGTTGGAAGTTAGTTCAAAGTATCTCTCCTCTGCTCTAGACATCTTATTCTTGATTTCATTAACATCCTGAGTCAGTTTAGTAAGCATGTCTAGTATTTTATCTTCCCCCTCATCTGAAGTCTTCTTACAACCCCCTTTCTGCCTTTTGCAGGTTGTTTTGTATCAGATGAGGTTGGATCAGCCATAGTAGAGTAGGGATTCAGTTCAGGTGCAGGAGCTCAGCCTTCAGGCAGCCATCACTTGAGCTGGCAGTTCTAGAATCCTGAAAGCCCGTTTTCTGAGGTACAGTTCCACATCCTAGAGAGAATCATTCAGTATTGCCTTATTGTCTTCATCTGGCAAAAGATGGCCTTCAATTTACCTCCATACAAATTCATTTAAATGAGATTATAGCAAATAGAAAAACATGCAAATCTTTAAAAAAGCTGACACGGTGGCTGGTTGTAACCTATAAATGACTGGGCTCAGAAGTTTGACTTTCAGTAGTTATTTTGACCAGAGAACAAAAAAGGTCAGTCTCTGCAGAGAATACCAAGGAAAGACTCTCATCCTTCGGTGAAAAATGCTTGCATCCCAGGGAGGTAGCCGCTTCTCTGTGACTAGTTAGAATGATCAGGCAGGCAATCAGTTAGCAAATTAAAATGCAAGAAACACTTATGTACGAGCGCAATGGAAATAAAATATCAATATAAATATCAATTGGTCCTACATTGGCTCCATCGAACTACTGGGTTGCGCACCTCTCCATTGTCTCCACCAGATGTAGGTAAACCTTTAGTTTCTCCAGGGGTTGGAGCTGGAGCTCTATCTTCCGGGTTTCTCCTCCACCTTCAATGTTGTACCCCAGGACTTCCTTCTTTCTAAGTTACTCACTGCTCTGTCCTACCGCCCTGTATTTCGTATTACGACTCACCTTCTTCTCCTGCTTTATGTGGATATGCCCTCCTGGTTCCTTCCTGTTGCTACTGGGGATCATTTTCCATGTGAAGCAGAGCATAAAGGTAAGGCATAATGGTTTTCTGCCACACTTTTTTGGCTCCACCACATGTAACTCAGAATCGGCAAATGGTTCTATTAAATGCCTGAAAAAAGTAGCAGTAAGATGGCGAATCTGCACAGAAATAACACATGTGGGGGAAAGTTTGGGAATTTAACATTTGGTGTAATCCCCTTGAACATGAATGAATACAAATATTGAGCAGATACTGCAAACTACCCTGTTTAAGCAACTGTTTCTTGCTTGTGCAAGGCCTTAGGCTTTACTGCACCTATTTTGTCTTTGCAATGAAGGCTCTTCGCTTTGTGTGTAGCTATACTAGCCTTCGCATCTCTCGCCTTTGGTGTGTTTACCTTTTGGCATAAGTAAGCATGTTTTAGGCTCCTGCTTTCCCGGTAGAAGCAGTATTAGCAGATGGAAGTCATCATTTTGCAAGTGCGCTTGCCTGCCGCGGACTGTGTGTGAATCTTTGAGGAGTATCTTCACCTTCAATAAACGTATCACGTTATGCTGTCCTCCTTGATAACACTATCTAACATGTAATAATGCAGCTGCAATCAAAGACTTGTATACTGGGGCTCTGTTCTCTGCTTGCAACATTGTTTCAGCATAATTACTTGCCTTGTCTGGACCACCCCTTACATTGAAATGCATGTGTTGCTTTGTGTAGAAGAGAACGCTGCTCAGAGGGAGGTTTTTTATACGCCTAAGTCTTGCACTATCGTTGGTTTATTTGGTCCTGCTGTTCGTTTTTTCTAATAAATTATTCACCAATCCACCAGCATCATTAGTAATACTTTTTCCATGACACCTGTACATTCTCTCCCTCAGAATAACGCCCAAAACGTCTGCTTCAGAAACATCTACGAGAGTCCTTTTCCAGGTGAAATTGAGTGTAAAGTTAAGGAGTAAATGTAAATCCTATTGGTTTCACGTCTCACTTTTGCACTCTTCTATATGCTGCTGAGAATGGGTAAAATGCTTCCATTAAATGCCTGAAAATACAGGCATGAATAGCTTGGAATTCATGCGGAAAATCCACACGAAATAACGTGCAATTTCATCATTTCAATGCAGAAAAAAATCTGCCAAAAAAAAATCCATGGGGTCATTTTCTAGGTAAAGCAGAGCATAACAGTGAAGTGTAAATGTAAGCCATAACTTTTTTTGTCTCACTTATATGCTCTGCCACATGTTACATGGATGGGCATAATGCTTCAGTAGAACACCTAAAAACACAGGTGTGAATAACATGGTGCTAAGGCAGTCCACCTGGAGGGAAATAACATGCAAATCCATCACCTCAGAATAACGCTGAAAAAACCTGCATCACAAACACTATTGGAAGTAAAAACCTGTTTTATGATCAATTTTTACACCAAAATACCACCTGCTCAGACCAGGTGTGAATCACTGGTGTAAAAGTGGAATGATAGCACAGATGAGAAAAACAGCCAATTAACCCATGGCTGCACCCAGGGAAATCCACATGTAGAAGAAATCAACTATTAGTGGGTGGGTGAGCACAGAAAACATAAGCTAAAAAAATTACGTTTCTAGTAACATGGAAGGAGATGCTTCTTTATCCCAGTGACAGATCCAACCAAGGAGAATACCTGGCCAGGCCCAGCTGCAACAGCCTCCAACCTATGCAAGCGATCAGCCTGATTCCCCGCTTCCTCCGCCTGTAGTCCAGCAGCCGGCACCCCCCACATGCGGCCATCAGTATGCACCACAGCCCCCTACCCATGTGGCGCCACTAGCCGTACACCAGGCCACTCAGTTGCCAGTTTGGACTATTACACAGTCATATAAGGTTTTTCATTGATTTTCAAAATATATCTTTGCGTAAAAATGTTCTCACAGAGCTGGCAACTCCTGATCTAAACTCCTCCATTATAACAATCCCACTCCGACATTCTGAGGCAAGAAACTGGCTGTGTTTTCTGAATATTCAAATGTATTAAATATTAAAACAAAACCAAAGGTTGTCCCCAAACTTATGCTGGGAAAGCCACACACAATACTCTTCTCGAACAAGCACAGGCCACAGTAACATAAAACCTGCCTGCTTTTTCTCGCTAGTTGATTGATTCACACAAGTATCTCTTAATATAATTAAAATCTATATAAATTCTAGCGTACAACAGGCAATATGCTTAAACATACTGCAGTTTGTCAGCTTCCTTTCACCTTAGAGGATTTTGAGGACTTGATTTTTTTACCTGAGAGAGTGTGACCCTTTTCCAACTCTCTCATGTGTTTTGAAATGTGTTTTACTCTTGTATTTCTTTTGGTTATGGAGTCTAACCAACTCCATAGGCATTATCTTTTCATTTGTGTCACAGAGCACCCTTAGTGCAGTGGCACAGGGATAGCTTTTTAGGCTTTCCCAAGGTTTAAATACCTTCTCTGGGATAAACTACTGTTTCCCAGAGTAAGTAAAGTGAAATTGACTTTACTAGTCGTTTCAATTCCGAGGCCCAGCACATCCTATCTTACAATAGAGTGCTGGAGGGTTTACTTAGTATCCCCTGTGTCTAGATACTCACCTAGCAGTCAAATGCTACCCTTTTCTCTCAGAATGGCTGGTGGCAGTGGTTTTACAATGAACTACCATGATTTAACCCGACCGCGAACACCGGTAGCGTTAAATCGCGGGAGCCATGTTTTTCAAGATTGCGTCTGAGCCCCCTTTGTAAAAACAGGTCCCGGTCTTCTTTTTTCTTTTTCTTTTTTTTAAACTTCTGTTTATTGGCAGGTGGTCAAGACAGGTACAGCACATTTATCATGTAAGTGAGAACAAAAGGAAAACAGTATTACAGCATCAATATACATTGCTTCATTGATAACGTAAGATTCACATTGTAGAGGGGAAAACACATATTGGAAAAAAGGATTCGTACTTATGCCGCGTGTGTCAGGAGGAGTCTAGTGGTGCCGGGGAAGGGGCTGATGTTCGTTCGGCGCCATCCTTGCCGTTTAGGTAACTACGGAATTCAGTCCATACATTTGCAGGGCGGGATGGGGCAGGCAGGGTGCCGATGTACTCCTCCTCGCATGTTTGTATCCAAGTAAGGGCCTTCAGCCACATGTTGAGGGTGGGGGGAGTGCGGCGCTTCCAGCGTTGTAATATGCATCTTTTGGCAACCATAACACTGACATTCAAGAACCTCGACAATTTCCTTACATCTTCTCCTGTCCACATGCCAAATAGCAAGGCCAATGGGTCCATCTCTACCGGGGCATCTATTATCTCGGTGAGCGCCTGTGTCACCTCCCCCCAGAACTTGCGTAGCGCCTCACAGGACCAAAACATATGGGCATGGTCTGCTTCGTTCGATTCACATTTCGGGCATTTATGTGTCGAACTAAGCGTAAATTTTGCCACTCTGTACGGGGTGTAGTAGAGTCTATTGAGTAACTTGTATTGGATGCAGCGGAGCCTGGCACTGAGTGATACCTTTCGCGTGTGTGCACACATCTTACCCCACATTTCATCAGTGATCTCCGTTCCGAGTTCTCTGGCCCATGACTCCCACGGTGCCGGGGAGGTATTCTCTATTTTTCCCATCTGTATTTTATACAGGGAGGATACTATGCCCCTACAGCCTGCGGAGTTCGCTATGTACAGGAGTTCGGATCAGGAGGCTCCTCTGGGAAGGAGGGCCACATTGTCCGCACCGCTGCTCTCAGTCTGTAGTACTGTAACAGGTCGAGCGCGGAGCCGGAGTGCCCGGGGCGTAGTGTTAGAGGGGTAATGAATGAGCCTTCAGGGTAAAGGTCAGTCAGGGCACGGTACCCCAGGCTCTCCCATCGCTGGGAGAGGTGTTGGTCATGCGTGGGGGTTAGGCCAGGAAATTGCCATAAGGGAAGCCACTTATAGTATGGGCGCCATACTGGACTGGGGGAGAGGATATTGTTCCAAGCCCTAATCGTGGATGCTACCGGGTCCCATGGGGCATCCGCGTGGTAACCATGGTGCAATAGCAGGGTCATGATGTGGGTGCCGTCTCCCGCCATTTTTTCCAATTTGACATGTGGGGGCGGGTCGGGGTGTGTGTACCAATGGGTAGCATGCTGGGCCTGCGCAGCGTTCCAGTAGAAAGCTAAATCGGGGGCAGTAAAGCCTCCCTTCTCGTACGGGAGGGTCATATGTTGCCACTTCTTACGGACCGCCCCCGAGTGCCAGAGGAATTGGGCAAACGACGCATGGAGCCTCTTGAAATACTGCTTGCCAGGCCAAACTGGCACATTTACAAATATATAGAGTAGCTTGGGTACCGCGATCATCTTTATTAGGGAGAGTCTACCAGCGAGAGATAGAGGGAGATTGCGCCACTTGAGCATCTTGGTTTCAATGAGCAGCGCCGTTGCTTCGTAGTTATCTGCCAGCAGGGAGTCTCCAGCCCTTGACACCTGAACCCCGAGATACTTAATCCCAGACGGGGACCAGCGCAGGGGGAACTCGCAGGACGGTTGCTGAGTTGTTCTAGTGAGGGGGAAGATTTCAGATTTTGATTAGTTAATAGTGAAGCCCGAATAGGTGCCTAATTTTGTTATGTCTCGGATGATGGGGTCCAGGTGTGTGGAGGGCTGTCTGACGTAGAGGAGGACATCATCCGCGTACAGCGCGATGATTTCCGGTGTGCCCTGCAAGCGGATGCCCTTATTAGTATGACGGTTTCTGACATGATCGGCCATGGGTTCAATGGCGAGTGCAAAGAGGATGGCGGAGAATGGGCAGCCTTGTCGGGTGCCCCTATGCAACGCAAAGGGGGGAGAGGGGACGGAGTTGACTAGCACCCTTGCCGACGGTCCCGTGTATAACAGCTGTATGTAGGCGATCATGTTCGGCCCGATTCCCATTTTCTCCAAGACGGCCCATAAGTATTGCCACGAGACCATATCGAACGCCTTTTGGGCGTCCAGTGTGACTGCCACAGCTTCCGCGTTTGGGTCAATTCTCGACATCATGTTGAATAGGCGCCGGATGTTAAGTGCTGTAGAGCGGCCAGGGACAAATCCACTCTGGTCGGCGTGGACTAAGTGGGGCATTAGTGGGAGGAATCTGTTGGCGATTACTTTGGCAAAGATCTTCATATCAGTGTTGATGAGGGATAGGGGTCTGTACGAGCCGCATTCGTCTGGGGGTTTCCCTGGTTTGGGGAGGACAGTGATTAGTGCTTCTCTTAGGGAGGGGGGGAGGGAGTGTGAGCGGAGTGATTCGGTCCAGACCTCGTGTAGTGACGGCGCTAGTATGGCCACATGCTCTTGGTAAAACTCAGATGTGAGTCCGTCAGGGCCAGGGGCTTTGCCCTTAGGGAGATCTGAGATCACCCGGACTATCTCTTCTAGTGAGAACGGGGCGTCTAGGAGTTCCCTGGTGTCCTGGGAGATCAGGGTCATAGGGATGGATTCCAACAGGTCGTCAAGGTCGCGGGTCGAGTGCTCTGGCTGGGGGCCGTACAGGGTGGCATAAAAGTTGGCAAAAGTGTCAAGAATAGCATGGTCTGCCCATTGTCTGGACCCATTATTATCGATAATGCTATCTATACGAGTCCCACCTCCCTCGGCCCGGACCAGCCTAGCCAGGGTTCTGCCAGGCCTGTCTCCCTCGCCATATCTACGGGTGGCTGCAGGGCGGGTATGGTATCTCACTTCGCTAAGGGCATGTGCCTCAAATAGTTCCAGTTCCGTCCTAATTTTCGCTAGGGTGGCAGGTACTGGCCTGGAGGCATAATCCTGCTCCAAAGTTTTGAGTTTAGATTCGGAGCGGCTTAAGGCCTGTCTTATGGACTTGAGGACCCCCGCTTCTCTGGCAATACACATTCCCCTGATGTAGACTTTGAAGGCCTCCCAGCGGGTCCCAACGGACGTGTCGGAGGCCTTGTTGGTTTCGAAGAACAGGCTTATATCAGCCAGTATCTCTGCTCTAAAAACGATGTCTGATAGGGCGTCGGACTTAAAACGCCAAGCGGGGCGAATCCCTGCGATGAAACCCAGCTGGATCTGGAGCAGCACGGGGGAGTGATCGGAGAGTGTGCGCACTAGAATCTTGACTTCGGACACCCTACCCATCCGACTGCCCGACAGGAGGAATAGGTCTATTCTTGAGGAGCTGTCGTGTACCGTGGAGTAACCGGTCTTCTTTTTTCACCATTACTTTGTGTAAAGGTCCTTCTGGAGTTTTGCTCTGCGCGCCAAAGCAGGTTTGGTCTCTTTGTTCATTCACCTTTGGCGGGCTTCAGGAGTGAAGACAGCCTCCCGCGCCCATGTCTCGGGTGTGGGCAGGAAGAGAGGGAGTTGCCCGAAACTCCCTTTGCTTAGCCTCCTAGGAGATCCAAATGCACTCTGTGGTGATTGGCTGGCTGACTGTCTGGCAAGGACGCCCACCCTGCTGGGTGAGTGACAGCTAGGCTGGACTGAATGGGAGAGAACTGAATTAAAGGCGAGTCTCTTGGCTTGGAAGGCGGAGTTGACCACTGGAACGAAAGAACCAAAGACGAGCTTGAAGAGGGCGGCTGCTGCAACGCCTGGACAGTTGGTTTGACCGGTGAAGCCCTGCTGCAGGTCCGAATCGCCACCTTCATCTCAACAGAGAAGCCCCTGCAAGGACGACCTCTCCCTTTGCATTGGTTGGACCAATCAACTCGACAGTAAGTCATCTGCATACCATTTTCGGAGTTGGTTGCATTTTCCCCAGAGTGCTGCAGGAATCCGTATAACCAGGGAGAGGGACACCAGTTTGTGTGCTTTACTCACAACCACCGGAATTGAAGATTTGCCAAGTGCCAGCTTTTGCATCAGTCCCAGTGCAGAAGTCCCCCGTTGTCCCCCCTCTTCTCCCCATGACTGAGGCCCAGGAACAGCGAGATCTGCAGGAACTACCAGGAACAGAAGTCACCAGCTGCATCTTTTTCTCAATTTTAAGATACTGTGGAAATAAGACAGAGTACTTTCCTCTCGTGGTGAAAGTGCTTGAAACTTCTTGCAATTCGCAGGCCTAATCAGCTTGTGATATACAAACAAGAAATCCAAAAATCTGTATTTAAAGTAAATTCTTAGCCTAAGGTCTAAGTTTCATACTTAATAATCTTGGTATCAAAGATATCCAGAATGTATTTATTGCCCTTGAAAACCAAAATTAATCTAAAGAAGTAGAGGAAAATAAAGCTATTATTAAAAATAATTGATATTTTTTATTAGAACGAAAACTTAATTTTTCAAAATCGTGTTAATTGAAATTCAATCAGACCTGTCAATTTACATCTTTGTACAAATGTATTTATTCATTATTTTGCATTTTCTTTGTTTTCATTCATTGATGAATCTTTTTGTTCCAACTCACCAAATGTTCACTGAGATTGATTGGCAGACTTGTTAACTCACATTTCTGTATAAATGTATATATTTATTACCTCTTGTGTTTTTTTGTGTTTTAACTTACTATATGTATTCTATCACCAGATTGAATTTCAATGAACACAATTTTGAAAAATTAAGTTTTCGTTCTAATAAAAAATATCAATTATTTTTAATAATAGCTTTATTTTCCTCTACTTCTTTAGATTCATTTTGGTTTTCAAGGGCAATAAATAAATTCTGAATATCTTTGATACCAAGATTATTAAGTATGAAACTTAGACCTTAGGCTAAGAATTTACTTTAAATACAGATTTTTGGATTTCTTGTTTGTATATTATAGATCCCCACCATAGCTGTACCACATTTGGGGCAATCCCTTGATTTTGTATCTAATCAGCTTGTGACCCAACATATGATTCTTCGTTTTACAAACTATTTCTGAGAACTTTTGCAGAGACTTTATCATTTAATTACTAGAACCGTTTTATCCTATCCAGGACTTTAGCCCATTGACTTTAGCCTAGCTTATTGAATTGGATTGACTCTTCTGGTGAACTCAATGTATATGCACTGTCTAAGAATAATTGTAACCTTTCATGTTCTAATTATCTTTGCCTTGAAAAGTATTCTGAATTAGTATTGAAGTATATTTGTGTGTGATTATATTGCCTCCTTCTTATGAATGTTTTATAACTGCCAGATAAATACATTAATACGTATTTATCAAAGAAACCTTGAGTGTAAGAGTTTATTTGAACACTTGTGATTGTAGACCTCTGTGTAACATCATTACTGCTCACACTCCCCTCTTGAGATGAGCCTGGCTGCTCAGCTCTGCTACCAAAACTGTGTAGTACAGACTTATACCAAAGGTTGGTTTGCTTACAGCTGTAGTCCTAGTTGTGTATAGTGGTCCCAATGAGTACTGCATACAAACCTTGCCTAACACTGGTGGCAGGCGGTGAGGATACATTGTAGAGTTGTTACATTGACAGTTCTGCTTTATTTTTGTTCAAATAGTAACCTTCACAAGGCTAATCACCACTAGAAAAGCAATTTTAGCATGTCTGATATGGATAACTTCCGACAGGAAGCCCTGATAATTCTAACAGTAGAGCAACTGAAAGAAATATACAAGGTCAGGAATCTCCCTGTTAAAGGAAAGAAAAATGAATTGGTTGAAAGATTGTTGAATCATCAAAACCTGAATAGTAGTCCTGTCATACCTGCTATTTCAGAAAATGTGGAAAATGTTGGTGAGGATGATAATGATTCAACTATTCTACTATTGTTGAAGAGTCAGAGAAGTTAGAGGAGTCTCAGGATGCGAGCCCCTCTGCACCTCAACAAGCGATTAGGCCTCAGCCTTTAGCCACAGGGACCCTACCAGGTCCAATACTGAGACCAGAATTTGTCTCTCTTGAAAAGATGAGACTTGAGTTAGAGTTCAAAAGGCTACAAATGCAAACTGAAAGCAAACATGAAGAACTCAAATTAAGGGAAATGGAAATGCAAAATGCTCTTGAAATGAAGAAATTGTCTCTTGACAATGTTTCTAACCCAGAGTCTTCTAGGTCTTCCAGTCCTAAGAGACCGTGCATGCCTAAGTTAGTTGTGAGTATGTATGAGGTGAAGCTTGATATTTTGGATTGGTTGGGTGCTTTTGAATATAACTATGGGATTCAGGGTTTCACAGGGAATCAGTTGATTCCTTAGCTTTTGTCTAGGCCCACCCAGATTGCAACTGATGCTGTAATGGAGGTGGGGGAACCTGAAAGATTGGAGTATAAAATTGTGAAGCTAGCCTTGATAGCTAGATTTGGGAAAACTCCTTCCCAGTACCTTAAGAGGTTTAGGACCCTCAAAAAGACTTTGGTACTCCGTGGGCTACCTGGGTGTGTGCATGTTTGAGAAACTTAGATGGATGGGTTAAGGGTTACAGAGTTAACACTTTTGAAGGAATGAGAAATCTGTTTATGTTGGAATCTTTTTTTGATGCCTGTTCTCCTGAACTGAGACAGCACTTGGCTGACTCTAAAGAGATTGATCCCAAGAAACTAGCAGAAGCTGCTGACTTGTGGGTTGCCAACAGGGCTACTTACAAGGATTCTGGGGCAACTCATAAAAAGGACGAAGGGAAGAGCAGGGTCTACACAGCTTCCTTAGCCTTCTCCCCAGAGGAAGAAGTACATATGGCAAGTGGACACTTTCAACTATTGGCTGAAGAACCCATTGGAGTCTCTGCCAGTGTTTCTTTAGTGTCCCTGGGTCTGTGGGAACAGCAGAATTTAGATGTCTATAATTCTATACCAGATAACACAAAAGAATATTACAAGGACAGTGTACTTGTAAATGGTCAGGAGACCCCTACCATTAGAGACCAGGGGCCATCATTATAGTGGTGGATGAAACCTTTTCCAAACCTGAGGATGTTGCTAAGGTACCCAAAGGCTTCACCGAGCTTGCTGGAGGGGTGAAGGTCCAAATCGCCAAGTTCACCTCGACAGAGAAGCCCCTGCAAGGACGACTTCTCCCTTTGAGTTTGTGGGACCAATCAACTCGACAGTAAGCTACCTGGATACCATTCTCGGAGCTGGTTGCATTTTCCTCAGAGTGCTGCAGGAATCTGTATAACCAGGGAGAGGGACACCAGTTTGTGTGCTTTACTTACAGCCACTGGAATTGAAGATTTGCCAAGTGCCAGCTTTTGGACCAGTCCCAGTGCAGTGCAGGAGTTCCCCGATGTCCTCCCTCTTGTCCCCATGACTGAGGCTCAGGAACAGCGAGATCTGCAGGAACTGCCAGGAACAGAAGTCACCAGCAGCATCTTTTTCTTCATTTTAAGGTACTGTGGAAAAAAGACTGAGAGTAATTACCTCTTTCAGTGAAAGTGCTTGAAACTTTTGCAACTTGCAGGCCTAATCAGCTTGTGAACCAACATATGATTCTTCGTTTTACAAACTACTTCTGAGAACTTTTGCAGAGACTTTACCGCTTAATTACCAGAACCGTTTTTATCGTATCCAAGACTTTAGCCCATTGACTTTGGCCTAGCCGATTGAATTGAATTGAATTGACTCTTCTGGTGAACTCAAAGTATATGCACTGTCTAAGAATAATTGTAACCTTTCATGTTCTAATAATCTTTGCCTTTTACTCCTCTTGAAAAGTATTCCTAATTACAGACTGGGCTTCTCCCTCAAATACAAGAAGTCCCATATGATACCATTCCAAAGACTCCAATTCATCGGCGCGGTCTTGGATACTTCCTCGGGAAAAGCCTCGCATCCTGAGGTGAGAGCTCAAAACATTCTGCAGATGGTAGCAAAATTCCAGAATTTCCAGCATCTGCCGGCCTTCGATTTTCTGAGGTTACCTGGCCTCATGCATCCTGCATTTTTCTGGTGCCAGAGGCCAGATTGAGAATGAGATCCCTTATAAATAGGCCCCCAGCACTCAGTGGTTCCAATTCTCAGGAAATATGTTGGATCAACTGCAAGTTCCGAGCGGAATTGCTCAGGACCTTCTATGGTGGGCTTGCAAAGACAACATTCTCAAGGGAGAATCTTTTTGGCAATCATGGCCGGAGATAACAGTAGTGATGTACGCCTCACTCACGGGGTGGGGAGCCCACACCAACAAACTGACTATCAGCTGTTGTTCTTCTCCTTTGGAGTCCAAACTACACATCAACCTTTTGGAGCTGAGGGCAATCAGACTAGCGATGAACGCCTTTCTGACCTCTGTACGGGGAAAGAATGTCCGGATAATGACAGACAACACAGTGGCCATGTATTACCTCAACAAGAGAGGAGGTGTAGGGTCACTACCACTGTGCAGAGAGGCAATGCAGCTCTGGTTCTAGGCGATACAAGAAGGAATATCTCTGTCGGAAGTTCACCTAGCCGGAGAGCAGAACATGGCACCATACGCTCTGAGCAGGCAGAGCACAGTCTCCCACAAGTGAGAACTAGACCAGGAAGTCCTTGGGGAGATCTTCACCCTTTGGGGAATCCCTCAAGTGGGTCTGTTTGCGACCGGTACCAGAGAACGTTTGGGAAATTCATGATCCTAATTGCCCCGGATTGGGCCAGGAGGACGTGGTACTCGGACCTTCTGGACATGTCCATCTGCCCTCCAATACGTCTTCCACAAAGAGAGGATCTTCTCTCGCAAGAGGAAGGTCGGGTTCTCCATCCAGAGGTCAAGACACTCAGCCTTCACGCATGGTTTCTGAGAGGCTGAGATATAAGGATTGGGACCTCCCGGATGACGTAATGGAGATTTTACTTTCGGCCAAAGGGCCAGCAACCAAATCTTTGTACCGGTGTCTTTGGAATAAATTCAGTAACTGGTGCAAGGACAAGAATGTGGATCCATTTCAATGTGGCACTCCAATGGTGCTTTCTTTCCTGTTGCATTTGGCTAATCTGGGGCTCCAGATTGGAGCCATAAAAGGATACCTAGCTGTGCTTTCCATTTTTAAGCGCTCTTCTGAAGAGGTCTCCTATTTCAAATTTCTGAAGGAACTCACTAAATGGGACTGGAGGGTACACATTAATGTCCCTGCTTGGGATTTAAACCTTGTGCTAACATTTCTAACGTGTATCCCTTTCAAGCCTTTACATTACTATCTGTTAAGGTTCTTAACACTGAAAACTGCACTTCTTGTGGCATTAACATCAGCCCGCAGGGTAAGTGAGTTGCGACTCTTTCATGCAAGCCTCATCATACTACTTTTTAGAAGGATAAGGTCGTCCTCAGAATAAAACCATAATTCCTGCTGAAATTAGTCTCCGACTTCCATTTGTCGCAGAAGATAACCCTACCAACTTTCTACACCCCCTCATTTGGGCAAGGAGGAAGAGAGGCCACATAGGCTGGACCCAAAAAAGGGCTCCAAGCTTTTACATTGCAAGAATGGCAAAATGTTGCTATGATGATCAAAATTTTATGGCATATACCGGCCCTAAATTGAGCCTTGCAGTAACTAAACAAACCATATCCCGGAGGATCACACTGGCTATTTGGGAATGCCATAGACTTGCGGTACAGGACCCGCCAGAACGGCTTTGAGCTCATACCACGAGGGGCATAGCAACTTCCGTGGCTTTTCAATCGGGTGTCCCTATAAATGACATCTGCTCAGCGGCTACTTGGGTGTCCATTCTTACTTTTGTCAAGCATTATTGCTTAGACTCCTCTTCCACTCAGGGAGGTATTTTTGCTAAGGCAGTCCTCCATTCGATTCACGATTAATTTAAATAGTACTCCCTCCTCCAAATTGTCACTGCTTTCGGAGTATATCAAAGATGAGGAATACGTGGGAGGACACAATGTATTTGAAAATCAAGTTAACATTCTTTCGACTGGACGTTCCTCCCACGTATTCCTCATCACCCCTAACAGTCTACCCCACCATAGAATTTACGTGAATTACACTCTGCATTTCCTGAAAGCTTGCAGTCTGGGGTATGCCTGGTTAGTTCCTCGATTGATGGGAACAAAAAAACAGAACTGAAGCCAACGGGCGCTGCACAAGCTATTTGTACTGCTGGTCACGTCGACGCTCAACCGCTGCCCTTGAGGGACATCAACGCCACGACATCGAGCACTGCGTCCTCTGCCGAGAAAAATTTCCAAAGTAGCAAAGCTGTCAAAGCTGGCGAGATATGAATATCAAAGATGAGGAATACGTGGGTGGAACATTCAGTCAAAAGAATGTTACCAGGGGTAAGTAACTTGTTCATTACACCCAGTAGCTGGTCCAAGGTTTTAGACTTTGAAGTGGGTGAAAGAAGTGAGAGTGACCATTAGCCCCTTATGTTTAAACTTTGCTTGAGGGGGCTTAACTTCACCATTCAAGCATTGTTCGGCTAAGAATCAATCCCTGACAACCAATCCCTTCGAACATTATAAGAAAAACAATAAAATTAGCTAATTGGATAGAAAGAGATGCGAGACCAAAAGTATATGATGCCATCAAAGTCAATTGGGGTAACATCCACAGTAATAGCCTGCCTGATAGAATGGTTATTGCAGAATCTGAATGAGTAGGCAGGAAATTAATCAATTTTTAACATATGCAGTAGGCCGACCAGATAGGACACAGTGAAAAATCCTTGGTATAACTGGGATTGTGCAAGGGCAAAGAAAGCTATTATTTTATGCAAAAGATCTGGTGTAGCTCTTGAGAAGCATCGCCTGCGAGATTCTAGGGCAAAATGTAAGGTCCTACTTTCTAGGGAAAAAAAAACAGTATGTTAAATCATGGTGGCAAGACCTGCCTGTGGCACTAGTGCAGGGATATAGTTTGGCTTTTGGAGATTGGTATCATTAAGCGAGGCAAGTGTTGATCAAGTTCTGCAATGCCATATTTCTGCTGACTTATGATGGGGACATTTCTCTAGACTGTATGTGAGCGCATACCCTTTAACAGGGATTGCCCTAAGGAAAAAAGGAAGTGATTTTGTTGTGCCCGGAAACTGACACATCTCGACTGATGCGTCAAAAATGCCTTGTGCTCTCATAAGTCAGGCAAAGCGGCTGGTCCTGACCTGATATTGGTCGATTTCCATAAAGATGAATGAATGATCTGGCCTGCAATTCTATGGTAGGCTTTTAATAATGTTATTTGCTCTGGAGAAATCCCTAAAACTTGGAGAAAGGCGACCATAGTCCCCATTTATAAGAGAGGGGGCGGGGTTCTCCCAGAGAATTACTGTCCAATCTCAGCATTAGATTGTGTTGGGAAAATATTTGGTAAGATCATCCTGACCAGATTGAAAAATTGGGCAAATGAAGCAGGTATTATTACTGAATCACAAGCCAGGCTTTGTGCCAGTAGAGGTTCTGTGGATGATTGTTTACTCCGGACTTATTTTTAGCAAAAACTAAATAGGATGCCATTTTTGGGACTTGCAGTCAGCTTTCAATTCTGTCTGAAGAAACGTACTTTGGCGGGTACTAAGCGAACATAATGAACCTATGCCACTGGTTGATTCTATCAAATTGTTATACTCAAATCAGAAAATTAGGCATTTGTGCAGTATGGAGCAAGGGTAGAGCAATCAAGACTGTTTGCTGTGAACAGGAGGGTGCACCAGGGTTGTGTCTTGGTGCCCCTTCTTTTCTTAATCTATATAAAAGGGTATAATAGATGCATAAGAAAGGGGTGCGCTTGATCCCCCAGGAATTGCAACTAGGAGATGGCCTGCCTTATTCTATGCTGATGATGCGGTCACCTTGGCTACTTTTCGAGAAGGCTTAGAGACAGCATTGGCTATTTTTAAGAATAAATGCAGTGAGATTGATCTTGAATTGAATGCTAAAAACATGAAAGTCCTGGTTTTTAAACCTCCTTTTGCAAAAAGTACCCCCATATGTATAATGGTAAATGATATAATGCTTGAACAAGTTACATTTTTTCATTACTTGGGACTTAGATTCCATGAATCAGGGGGATGGTCTGATCACCTGGCTAAGGCCAAGATGAGTTTGGGAAAATATAGTGGTGGAATCTATATTTTTTTCAAAGCCATGGTAGTGGGGAGGTTTCGCCAGCCCTGGAGCTTTATGCTCTGCTTGTAGCTCTCCACAGGTCTGAATTGTAGGGTTACATCAAATTGTCTGCTCTGTCAGTCATGTATAGATAACACGTTTTTGAAAAAACTCCTTTTGTTGCCCACAAGTGCTCCTACTTCATTGGTGTTAATGTATTTTGGTGTTTTTCCCATAGCCGAAAATATTGCCCTCAAACTTGTGCTCTATTGGGTGAGATTGTGGACTTCTCCGGGGCTATCAACATACTAGGAGGCCCTAACACATTTCTAACTTCTGGAGGGGGTGAGGGGCTGTGGCTGGTTGGCCCTCATAAAACAAATATTGTAGATGTGAGACATGAGAGCTGTTTGGGATAATACCTTGAATTGCTGGAAGTGTTGAAAAGTAGACCTTAAAACAAATGTTAAAAAGAAATCTCTGGAAAAGTTGGAAACTAAACGAGCCACCCTGAAGAACGCACCACAGTGCTTTTCCAATGCAACAACAGGGAATTTAATGAGCCTTTTGGATGACATTCACCCACCTTATGAGTGCTCTTTGTTTGTATGTATGAGACTGGAGATTTTGCACATTGCTTCGGATACTCGATCATGGTCAATTTCGAGATCTAGACTATGTCTATTGTGTGGTTCTGCTGATGAAACATTCATACATTTTATGTTAATGTGTCCTACTACTCTCAATTTAAGGAACTTGTACTTGAAACTACTATTTAACAAACAGAGTGTGTACTAATTACGAAGCTATGCAACTGTTAATTTGCTATATAGAAAAAAGTTGTTTTTGCATCTGCAAGGTATGTGCATCGTGCCTGGTTACTGAGACGAAGATTTATGGGACTTGCTTTCAACAGAGAGGCTGCAAGCGTGCTCTCCTCAAAAATGTGATATTAGATGACGGTGTCATAATTTCCCAAATGGAGGGTATTAATTTGTTTTGAACATACATATTTTTCACTTATTGTGTTATATGTATAATTGTACATTTGTTTTATCAGTGATAATGGTTTTCATGCTGAATAAAGCTTTGAATGATGATATAACATCCCACCATTCTGCTAAATGTCAGTGCCTAATGCATGTAACATCGTGTACCATTCTAGCCTGCCAGCACCCAGCTTCCTGCTCATGCCAGTCTCCCTGAATGAACAGCTTGGCTAGGAGATGTTTTCTAGTCTCTTCCATTTCAATGGCAATCATTCTAAAAGTGGCTTTTTGCAACCTTATAATCTCTCTCTACACAGGAACAAAAACATTGCACTTTATTCCTGATAGATTTCAACAATCAATACCAAATTAGATTAATTTTGCATTTCTCTGCATAATCGTATTCCTCTGTACACCTCCCTGATTCTCAGGGGTCAAGCCCACAGTGGTACTTTAACAATGCATCAAACACCTGCCATGTACTGATGTTGCACTAGACTGAATAGCCTGTTAACCATGCACTTGTCATGAATCAAATAAAGAAAGCTAGAACACCCATTTATGTGCCGTATATTTATAGGGGAACAATTAATGCAGGGAGTTTGCCCCCCCCATCAAAAGCACCACACAATATACCTGTTGATATAATTCAATCTAGCCTTCTCTGTGAACCATACCATACCACGTAGATCTCACACCCCTGTGCAATAGATAAGCCAAGAATCAGGTCAGTGTGTAGATGTTTTTTTAAATGTATTCATAATAAATAGGAAAATTCATAATTGCACAAATCACAAGACTGTCAATTGGGTAGACTTCGTCTTCAAATTCTATCAATTCCCCCACTGCCCCACCTGAACTGACTGTGTCTTTATGGGTCGTCTTCTTCTTTTTCAAAGTGCTTCCTTTTTTGTGAAGATATGGCCTGCCTCGAGAGGAAGCCACAGTGGATGCTCAACTGAACAGTAATCCACTGGCTTCGCTCTCGGAACAAACCCGGGAAAGGGGAAAAAGCTAGGTACTCCAAATCTCCAATACGACCGTTGTGACCAGAATCCAGGTAAGTGAAAGGGAAACTGGGAACCACAGCAAGTCGCTCGTACCCTTCTTTTGGAATATGGGTTCCGGTGTAAATGATAAAGAAAGACCCAGCCTAAGAAATTAAGGGAAACCCCTTAAACAGAGCTGGCCGACAAGTAAGCCATCTGGAAGCAAGAAAGTAAGAAGCAAAGGCATGGAGCTGAAAACTTGTGAAATCAAGAGGGAGTGGAGAGAGAGAGAGAAAGAGAGAAAGAGAGAAAGAGACACACCGTTTGTGGAGGCAGAAAGGGTAACGTAGCCGACCGTACCTGAACACGGTGAAGGGACAGAGAGGAGAATCACGCAGCGAGAGGGGCGGCGTAAAAGCAAAGTTAACCGCACAGCGTGGCAAAACGAAACCAAAGAGGAACAACAAAGAGAATCCAGCGGGGTGACAAAGAGACCAGGAATGCCGCGGTGGGACATGCAAAGGAAAGACAAATTTAACTGTGCAGCGTGCCCCGAAATCAGGAGCACAGCTTATAGACCCAAAGATTACTGCTGGGTAGTGGGTTGCAACGTGCCGACCACCAGGAGGAGGGGGGAGTTAAGTCTCCCGGCGGCGGCAATATAGCTGAACACTAGACCGCTGAAACAAAGTGGAAAAGAATGTGATGGGATCTTCAATGGCATCTTGCACGCCAGCTATCCCACAAGCGCCAATGCATGCAGCGCATGACAAAGACACACCACCTCACCCGTGGCCCAAATGCTTTTCTCTAATAACAATTCACTTTTTACACAAACTGGAAACACCAGTTGATTAAGAATCACACAGATCACGTTCTATTTAACCCCACAACATGTACAGTTTTCCGTCTTTGGTTATTTACCCCTGGTTCCATAGAGACACAAGTCTATAAAATACTTCAGATACCTGGGTCACTCACAAAATACTCTTTATGTACACAGAATTGTGCAGCCCCCTGGATTGGAAAAAAACAATTTAACTTCACAAGATACTTTGCATGGGGTTCACTTTATAACATGTAGCACCTTGAAACCTGAGAGGATCAAATGCCTGGCAATACACGTTATATGAAGTTTAACTTAAATAAAATGCAACCGCTTTCTATTGACAAAAGCAGGCTCCCTGTGCACTTGGCAATACTACCATTGTTGGAGCACAATAGACTTTTAAAAACACTTTTTTAAAAAAAAAAAGGATAGTTCCGGGACTTTTTTTTTATTGTCCCTACGGTTCGGCCATGTGTTTTTAAGCATAAATCGGTAGATCGTAGAAAACTTTCCTATGGACCTTACCCGACTTTTCGTCCATTAACACACTCGAAATCAGCCGCCATTTTGTGATAATCCTATCATTCCCCCCCCATCGACCTGGCTCACCTGCTTTTGCGGCACTAAATCTAATCCCCCGCCCCTGAGCCTGACATCAGCAGACGCGTACCGCCCATTTCCCAACGCCAAAGCACGTTTCGTGTCAACAATCGCTGCGCCTCAGCTAATGAAGTGTCGCCATGGAAATGGCAGGACGCCTCTTTCCTCAATAAGTATAAACACACCGTTTCACAACACACAGCAGCAGATTTTCGATTCCATTACTCTCTCTGTGTTACTTTGAGTATTCTGTGACTCGTTTCTGTGCTCTGGTCAGCTACCTTCGCCGCTTCTAGGCCTTGTGAACACCTGTACCATCTCTGTAAATTATTTTACTTTCTTTACCACACAATGGCTACAATAATGCCGTATATGTACAAGCCCGAGTACACCGAGGAAGAACTACTGGAAAGGCAAGCACGCGAAAACGATGGGGATTCAGACGGCAGTTGGGAGGACCAGTCAACGGATGAAGAGCCTGGACCATGTCGCATGGACGGCGTCTCCACCTGGTGCACGTGCAATCAGTGCGAGCTAATGCCAACTGAGGAGGAGAACTGCTGCTGCCGTGAAAATTCCGGGTGCTTGGCCTACATTTCGGAAGGCGAGCCAAGACCGCAATGCATCACCGAGCTGCCAGAGTTCAGGGAAGCCTGCCTCTCAAGGACCGTGTTGAGGATGATGATGGTGCTTATGCACGAACTTCGCGGCACTGTTCGTCCGCGTAATCCGAGTAACGAGTAAGTATACTCTGGTTGTGATGTCAGTGATGCCACTACTATTTCATGGTCGTCTCCCACATATAAAGTTACATCTACATATCATTCGAATGCATGTAAATTGGTTCCATACTGTGCATTTTCTAGATAGAATTTTTTTCAAAGCAGAATGACATTTTTTACCTGAATCGACAGTGATAAGAAAGTTTTGTCATTTTAATACAGTTTGCATCTTTCATTTTCACAGGTGGTACAGGCTGGTGGCCTATCGTTGCTTCACTTGGTGGCTTCACGGGAGGCTCGGACACCGCGTTCGGAGAGTAATACCTGCCTGTGCGGTACTTGCCATTAGACAACATTTCCCCAGCGACAGTGGACAATACCGCGGATTTTCCCTGGATGTGCTGCAACCGGAACTTTACAATGTGTAATGTTTATTATTTATGTTCAATTGAAATTAAGATCTAAAATAAAACCCAACATATATTTTAACAATGGTTGTTTTGATTTTTTAAATGAATCTAGTGTGTCTCCATTGAATAGTCTTCCTGTGCCTTGTCTTGTCACACCACATGTCTCCGGCCAGCATCCTCCCTCACGCTGGCCGCCCACCTTCAATCCACATAACCGTTGAACCCATATGCAGCAGACATACATATGTTATTTTGCGGGTTGGCATCAAGCCTCCCGGCCTTGCCTCCTCCCCCAAAAATACTTACCACACCACTTTGTTCAAGCGTTGGCAATAAAAGGCCGTTGGATTTTATTGATACAAAACATGGTTATAGGTAAATAATCAATATGGTTGATCATAATAAATCATCCTTTTGGGCACCGGGAACAGAGATGACCCCCTCTGGCCCGTGCCGCCTTGCCACCACAGGCCAGCCTGCTGCTGACTAACTGCCTAGGCATCCAGGGTCTCCAGGGTGAACTGCACCCATATATTCTCCTGGGAGGGTGAGGTATTTATAAACTCACCCCCCTGCCTTCCATGTACTAGATCCTGCAGCCTGCCTCTTACATGCAGTTAGATGGCCTCTCCTTGGTGAGGCCCTGCGGCAAACGAGTCTTGTCTGCACAACCACCGCCCCAATCCACCCCCCCCCGCCCTATCAAAGGCAGTTCGCACCGGGGTAGTTGCGCTGGCAAGTGGAGCTGTCAGGGAGCGATAAAGGCCAAGAGGTGCCAAAGACCATGTACACTTCAAAGTGGTCTATAGAGCATGGGTTGTTGTTCCCATGTCTACCTCCAGACCCCGTGTCTCCTGCCAAGCATCCCCCCTCACGCTGGACGCCCCCCTGCAATCCACATAAGTGTGTCTCCATTCATGAGTCTTCCTGTGTCTTGTCTGCACGACCACCGCCCCAATCCAGCCCCCGCCCTATCAAAGGCAGTTCGCACCGGGGTACTTGCGCTGGCAAGTGGAGCTGTCAGGGAGCGATAAAGGCCAAGAGGTGCCAAAGACCATGTACACTTCAAAGTGGTCTATAGAGCATGGGTTGTTGTTCCCATGTCTACCTCCAGACCCCCTTGTCTCCTGCCAAGCATCCCCCCTCACGCTGGACGCCCCCCTGCAATCCACATAAGTGTGTCTCCATTCACGAGTCTTCCTGTGTCTTGTCTGCACGACCACCGCCCCAATCCAGCCCCCGCCCTATCAAAGGCAGTTCGCACCGGGGTACTTGCGCTGGCAAGTGGAGCTGTCAGGGAGCGATAAAGGCCAAGAGGTGCCAAAGACCATGTACACTTCAAAGTGGTCTATAGAGCATGGGTTGTTGTTCCCATGTCTACCTCCAGACCCCGTGTCTCCTGCCAAGCATCCCCCCTCACGCTGGACGCCCCCCTGCAAACCGCATAATGCCACGACATATACACGTCATTCATTCACAAACACACCCCTGTTTCGAATTCTTTATAACCCACTTCATATTTCTAATGAGAACTTCTTTGCGCTTTGCTAGTCAACCCGTGAAGGTGCTGGTTATCTGCTCTTCGTCTCTGTGAACTTCCGTGACCACTTCGAGGAAACTCGTCAGTTTGCAACCTGTGAACTGCTCCCTGTTCTACGACAAGAAACTACTCTGATCTCTGCATCTAACTGTTTGTTCGTCAAGGTAAGGCCATGTACCATAATCATTTTGCGTCCAATTTTTTAATTTATATCTATTTGCTAGTAGTCATCAAATTGCATCCATGTTTTCTTTTCGTTCAAGACAGTACATGCAAGGAACTAGTCACATGTTCTGAGTTTAGTCAAATTATTTTTCTATTTTTTTAAAGTTATTCAAATACTTATCCGCATGTGAATAACGTGTATAGTTCCAAGAACCAAAACGAACCTTGCATTGAACCTTTTATGTGTCATTTAATTTTTTAACACATTGGTATTCATAGAGAATTGTTGATCTTTACTTTTCAGAACTTTCCACAATGCCTGCCTGTTCCATTGGCGGTTGCCCTTCGAAGACCCATAATAAATCTGAAGGTACTATAATGCATGTTTTCCCTAAGACAATAGATCAGATAAGAGAATGGGTCCGATATTGCGGATATCCACCATCTGAGCTTGAAAGTAGAGTCCTAGAAGTCTTTGCGGACAAGAGGGGTGATCGATACCGCATCTGCAGCAGGCACTTTAGCTCAGACATGTACTCCACATCATTGCTAATAAAGAAGAACACACCGCGAGCGAAGCGAAAATTGCTCTCAACCGCTATTCCCACTCTATTCGTCCACATCCCTCCACTGGTGAGTCAAGTTTACGTATTTATCTCTCGGCCTTGCGGTAGTGTGTAGCATTAGCTAACAATAATTTCCCCATTTATGTATCCACTCAATATGAAGGCGGAAGATTCTCCATCCGTGTCGTTATTGCAGTCATCAGCCACTTCAAGCGCCTATCGGTTAATCTTACTTAGCTATTCTGCCACTGACTTGTTTTAGGCATGTAAATCAATAGTTTTAATTTATCGTGTGATTATTTTACCTAATGGTACACCCTTGTTCTCGTCCTCTAGTCTTTGTTTTCAGTTATAATTATTGTTATCCAAAATAATGCAAGTACTGTCTTTCAGGGAGATGCTGAGGAGTCCAACGCATTGACGACAACCGTTGATGTCACTCAGATGCTCGAGGTACGTTTCCGGACAGTTCCATCGATGGAGATCATCAGATCTTGCATTCTTGTAGCGTGATTGTTACACACAATGTTTCTTTCGTTTTTAGCCATTGATATGTCCTTCTGTCGTCGCCCTCCTATGTGTCTTCTTTTTTCAATATTGTGTTCATTACTAATGAAAGTCCTATGTTTCAGGGAGTCGATGGAGCATTAGTCCAAGAAGAAGGGGGAGCATGCAGTTACGGGTCGACGCAACAGCTTGCAGAAGTGTGCACCGCAGTTACATCGTCCCTTGATGTTCTTATGCATTTCGAGGTATGGATACTGACAGTTCGATCAAGCGAAATCATATGACGTGATTACATCCGCTATACTTCCTTCCTTATTAACGCAAGTACTATGTTTCAGGGAGATGACGGAGCTTCTTCTACAAGAACATCACCCCTAGTAGTTGATGCAGATCTCTGGGTGGTGACACTTCCAACGATCGAGCAAATCGAATCATATTTAGATATCCATTATTTATTTTAGACAACTGATCATTTGTGCAGGTCTATTTAGATGAGCCGTTGACGCCTGCACAAAGTTTATGTTCTTTTTAACAAAATAGAAAACCATACTAATGCAATTACTGTGTTTCAGGGAGTCACTGAAGCATCATCTTCAATAATATCATCAATGGAAGTCTATGAGGAGCCCGAGGTATGGATCTTGACAGTTCCATCTAACTAGATCAACAATGCGTGAATAATTGTCGTTTGAATGTTCTACACAAAGCGTTCATTCGTGTTTTGCTATTGAGATGTACGTGGGTATTGGTCCCCAAGTACATTTTGTGTTTTCAATATTATTATACATACTAATGAAAGTTCTATGTTTCAGGGAGTTGATGGAGCGTCAGTGCGTGATGGATGTGCTTATCATGAAAATATAGTCGTTGCAGCGCAAGAGGAAGTGGAGACATGCACACACGAGTCGGAGCAACAGCGTCCTGATGTTGAAGTTCGAGGCAAGAAAGTTTCAAAGAAAAGAAAGCAAAAGAAGGTTAGTGTCCTGGTCACTATATAATGTTGTTTTTCACTGTTAATAGTTCAATACTGTAAGTTGTGTTTAAACTGAACATCCCTTTTCCAATCCAATCTGTCCTCTAGTTGCGAGTGGGTGTACGAACTAGATCTACACAGACAGTGAAGCGAACGAGAGATGTTGCTTGTCAAACCTTTTGGCAGGGACTTGAGACTGGAGATGCATCGTGCTAATGGGAAGAATATGAAGTGATTGACAACGGAGCTATACCACCACCAGCCATTGATAGTGAATGTCCTCCTGGTAGTTCGGATGCAGTCGGAGATCAATTCACAGAATCCACACCCGCAAAAACTAAGACCGCGAGAAAGTTGAAGAAATTGTTTTATTCACCCATCGCCGGAGAAGGAACAGATGTTGCAATGGAAGAGAATGAAGTGGACGACAATGAAACACCATCAATATCACTGAACATAGCGGAAGACGATATCAGAGATTCTACCTTTCATGTGAGTGACATGTCCTCAACGTTACAGGCCGAACCAGCTGGGATGCAGAGTGACAGTATAAGGAAAGAGGCCAAATTCATTGTATTCGATAGTTGTTTGATTGATATTATTATTCGGATGAAATGTGGGCATTCGGTTGGTGGGGAAGTATGTGGGGAGCCATTGATTAATGTGACTCGTGCAATTCGAGGCACTAACCTTAAAATACATGCCACCTGTACAAAATATCATCCTTTCTCATGGTCTGCACAACCCATGCTGGGGCAACTGCCAGCAGGCAATCTACTTTGTGCAGCGGCTGCACTTTTTAGTGGTTCAAGTTTTAAAAAGTTAGAGTCTTTCTTTCAGTTTGTGGGAATCCATTTCATTGCGAAACTCAGTTCTACAAATACCAAACCGATTATCTATTTCCAGCCATTAGCGAAGCTTGGAGAATGGAAAAAATGTCTATTGATAGTACATTCGCGGGCAAACGGTTCAGGCTAGCCGGTGATGGACAGTGCGACAGCCCAGGATTTTCAGCCAAGTACTGCACCTACCACTTTCAGGACATAGAAAGTAAGAAAATTGTGAGTTTGGTGGTCGTGCAGGTGTCACAAAGTACATCCTCAGTGGCCATGGAGAAAGTTGGCTTTGTAGCATCATTGCAAGAACTACAATCGCGGGGAATGGTGATCGACCTGATAGCCACGGACAGACACGTTTCAATTGCCAAGACAATGAGAGAAGAGTACAAAAATATAAATCACCAATTTGACGTTTGGCATCTTGCAAAAACAATCAATAAAAAAATGTCGGCTGCAGGTAAAAAAAAAGATATGCAAGGTATTTCACAGTGGTCCAAGTCAATCAGCAACCATCTTTGGTGGAGCTCAAAAACATGTGGAGGGTCGTTGGAAATTCTACTGGAAAAATGGCGGTCAGTAATGCTACACTGTAGCAACGTTCACCGCTGGACCACAAACAACATTTCCACAATTGTGAACATGGCCATTTGTCCACAGAGGAGGCACGGAAGAAGAAGTGGTTGATTCCTTCATCACCCACTCACAAAGCCATTGAAAAGATTGTATTTGATAAAACTATAACAAGAGATTTGAGGGGACTCACGGAATTCTGCCACACAGGAGATTTGGAGGTGTTCCACAATATGTGCCTAAAGTACAGGCCAAAACGATTGCATTTTGGCATGGAGGGCATGATAAATCGGACTCTTCTAGCGGTCTTGGCACATAACCATAATGTTGGTCGTCAACAAAGTAGGACGACCGGAACTTTAGGGACGCTTCGCTACAATAAGGCCTTCACTAAAAGAAGTAAACAATGGGTTATCAAACCAGTGTTTGAGGATATGCAATATGATTTTATTGAGAGACTTATTGTTGATGTCCTAGATAGGCACATACATGGAGTTGTGAACGAACCTGTGCAGGGGAGAACTGCATTGCCACCCAACATTGCCTCTGTTCCATGTCCACCTAAAGAAGAGCTCATTGAGAAATACACATCACGGTTTAAATGATTGTAATTTGATTGTCTGTTCTCTCGAGTCTCCTCATGTCGCAGACCCATTGAATATGTGTAGCTATGTATTGTGTAAATAAAAGTGATTGCTCTGTGAGTCCTGTGAGATGGCCTTACACTGAATGTAGCTAACTAGGAATGTGTGCTCGTTCAAAGTGAAGGTCAGCTGCTTTGATTTTTTGCTCGGGTGCCGGAATGGCCCACGACTCAGTATAAGGTTCTATTGTTATTTGACCTTGACAGGCCGGGACCACCCCGAAAGACTTCTTTTTGGGGGTGTGGGGCAATAACGTAAGAAACGATAATGAATATAATTTCAGAAACGAAAGCCATTTAATGTTCGTTCATTAGAAGAAATAACGTCGGCATAGAAGGAGTGGTATTTCGGGGCTGCCCTACGCACAGACACAATGGAAAATGCAAATATAATGTAAGTAACTCTTTAGATGAGTTTACACCGCAATTTAATTACTATACAGTAGCTTTAAAGACGGGTTAAGTTGTACTTGTTCGTTCTATGTGGCATATTGTTTTGTACCGCGCACTATCTTGAGGAGAACCATCTCCTTTTACGGAAGCACCTCAAAACCTTCCTCTTTGCTTCTGCTTTCTCTCTCCCTCTCCCCTGCTACAACTGGTCCACTGTCTGCGACCTCGGTCCTGGGCCCTTCCACTCTCCACCTGCACTGCCTCCCTGTCAACCCCTGCACTGGGGGACTGTCTCAGTATCCTACAGCCCCCCTTTGACGTATAATACCCAGTTGCACTGTCCTAGCTATGAAATAATTTCCCGACCTAATATATAAAATGAATAATTTTAATAAAGATCTGATGGTGAGACTAATTTCATTTTTTATGTTTTTAAAACAGGTACATTCTTCATTATTGTATGTGTCACGAGTACCAGACACCGGCGGATGGCTTTTACAACCGCCAGTTGCTTCTCCGCGTGAACAATGTTACCACCCTGACCATTTTATGGGACGATCGCCAAGTACAAGTATGCCCTTACGCGGTACTAACGGCTAGATGCAACATACAGACCGTTGTGGTGGCCTAGTGCCTCGTTGTTGGAACACCCATGCGATTATCAGTGCGACCGAAGAGCTTATTTTATCGTAAACCAACACCCTGTGTACTGCACACGAACATCGCTTGCCTCAAGATGACCTATTTTGGATCGAGAGCAAAGAAAAATGCAAATCGCTGAATATTCTCTAAACATTTGATGTCCAATAAATGTACTTTGCCAAATGTACAATCTTGCTGTTTGCTTTTAAACTTTGCCAAATGTACAATCTTGCTGTTTGCTTTTAAACAGCAAGATTGTACAGTTTCATATTCCGAATTGTGGCGCTGTATTGTGAGATGATCTAAGACCCTGTGTACAGCAAAGGAACATCGCGTGCCTCAAAACAAACTTTTTGGAACGTGAGCAAATAAAAATGCAAATCGCTGAATATTCTCTAAACATTTGATGTCAAATAAATGTACTTTACCAAATTTACAATCTTGCGGTTTGATTTAAAAGTACAGTTTCATATTCCGAATTGTGGCGCGCTGTGTTGTGAGCTAATCTGTGTTGGTTTCCGGGTTCTGTGTGGAGTTGCGTAGAAGACGCCTGGGCGCGTTTGCCTACGCAGCACAGTCACGTCACGGATAGAGGCGGGGAATATGAATGTTTTGATAAAGTCTGTTTCAGGGGCGGGGGATTTGATTTAGTGCCGCAAAAGCAGGTGAGCCAGGTCGATGGGGGGAAATGATGGGATTATCAGAAAATGGCGGCTGATTTCGAGTGCGTTAATGGACGAAAAGTCGGGTAAGGTCCATAGGAAAGTTTTCTACGATCTACCCATTTATGCTTAAAAACACATGGCCGAACCGTAGGGACAATAAAAAAAAAGTCCCGGAACTATCCTTTAATGAAGAATCTCTTTTCTACCTGGAGTCACTTTCTCACTCTCTGTAGAGAGTATGCTTTTAATCACTTCACTCTTTAATTTGGAAAGACACTTTTCTGTCACAGCAAAAACCGAGATATTCTGTTTATTGTGGAAACCCCCTCTGCTTTAAGGCAGGGTCTGGGGAATGGTGAACAGTTGGGAATTTTATAAGTACACCACTTCCCTTTAGGGGAATTTGGATTTGGCCACAATAAGGTAAGGGATGCTGTGAGAAACCCGAGGGCATCCTCACATTTGCTCCCCTTGGAACCTCTGCCCAGATGGCCAGGGAAGAGCCATCGCTGTTGAATCCCGACCCTGGGGGTGTACAAACGAGGGAGGATCACCTGGGTGGAGGGTCCTTGGGGATTGGGAAGAGGGTGCCCGAAAGAGAGATATGGTATCCCACCCTTTCCTAACACTGACCTACCCTACCCTCCCTTAGCCAATCCCAACCCATTCTTAGCTTTTCACCCCTACCTAGTACTGAGACGAGGAAGAGGGGTCTAGGATTAGTACACAATACCTATGTCAAACACCACCTCTAGTACTGGGATGAGGAAGAGGGCCATGGAAGAATACTACTGCCAGAGTCAGGCAGGTCCGACTAATAGGCTTAAGCAGGGTCAGGCAATAAACCTGAAACCTTACACCTGCCACATGTTCACAGCACACCTGTGTATATAAGGTGGAAGCCATAGGAGTGCAAAGCAGATTGGAACGTGAAAGCTCGCTGGAACTGGGAACATGCGAATTGGAGAGAGGATGTAGAGGAACAGAAAAGTGGTAGCAACTGTGGAGGCTGTGACAGACCGTGGACTGATGAGCGTGGCACTGAGAAACACCATTAGGAGCAGAGACTGGGCGGGGGGTAGTGCTGGAACGGGAGCTCTTTATAGCAGAGGTGGCATAGCAGGATGCAGTGTGACACAGTGCTGGTCCCTGAAACCCAGTGGAAGCTGCTCATTCCCTACAGAGGCAAGAGGGGCACTGGAGTGTTATACGGGCAGAGTGAAGACCCCTGAAGGCTGCCGAGTCAAGGGAAACCGTTTGCTGAACCTAGCGAGTCAAGAGCGGTGCACGAAGAGTTGGGCTGACACAACAGTGATTTTCTGGGAGAGGGGAAACACTGGACCGCTCTGCATGCAAATGCAAAATCCTATTCATATGGTCGCAGACCATTGTTGAACTGTTCGAAAAAAGACTCGGCGAGAGTTAAGCCAATCCTGATTGAACTTTCATTACATTTCCACCGTTTGAAGGGAAACCACTTAAAGTATGTGAAGAGCAACAAAGTAACCGGCATTTGAAGGACTCGCAAGAGAGGTACAACTCGCCAGTGACCTTTTCCAATGTTAACTCGTTAAGCCTTTAACAGTACAAACACTTAAAGAGAAAGTATTTGGAAAAGAGGAAACAGCTTGTGTACAGTGCCAAAGCCCAAAGAACATTCCAACCTTTATACAGAAGTGAAACAAAGGAACTCTGGTGTAATAATGAAATGTTGAAATACTTTGTATCAGAGAGGTCGCCTACTATAAAGCTTACGTTTTCGTAGGGGTCTGAAGACAAGGTTAACTTTCTAGAGTAAACAGAACTAATATTGAACAGTAAGGAAGGGGAAGTGGTGAAGTGGGAGCAAAACCCTGATCAAAAGGCTGTGAAACCAAGTATTAAGGGAAAAGAGGATCATTTATTTTATTTTTTATTGTGTTTATTGTTTTAAACAAAACAATTTTTTACAAAGAAACTATTTCCATTATCAGTTCCATCTCAATCTTTGGATGAGGCCATTCTACTTGGTTCTGTTTCATGACAAGTCTTTAAGATTCTTTATCTTGATTCCTGATCCAACCCCAGCCTTTGTAGAATTTTTGCAACAGCAATCACCAGTTTTACGTTATTACTGCTCATCATTTTCTCCCACCAAGAGTTCTCATCATATAGTCTTATGTGTTCCATCTGCGGAGTCAAGTAGGACTTTCTTAGTGCAGGGTACCTGGGCAATGCAATAGAAGATGTTTAATCGATTCTATGAATTTCCCATTTTTACAGAACCTGCAACTATTATTTGTTGATTGCCCCCTGATTTCCTGAATTTCCTTTGTTTTCAGCACATTTAGTTTGGTCGATTTTAATCACCTGTGATATGAGCGTCTTCATCTTTCCCTGTAGCGCTGTTTGCCTTGAAGCTCTTTTTATTTTGTTGCCCCTGATACGGAATTAGCAACGGACAATAGTCAAGTGTTGGTCGTTAGACGAGGCTCCGGTTCAGTGATTCTTTTGCCTTGTATTGTTGAGCTATTTCCCCAATCGCTTCCATTGTTAGCTTCAGCCGCGTGCCCTGGTTGTCAGCTTCTATTGGGATTTTCATAAATCGTTTGGCTTTTGGTGCATCAGTCCAAGTAGCCACAAAGAGATTATGATCACTGTAGGTGGTTCCCTGACTACAAAGGCTTCGATGATGGCTAACAAGCCTTTTGAGATGTATATGTGATCGATTGTGGAGTTTGATCCATGTCTCTCCCACGTTGGTATTCTGGGTTCAGGGGCTTTAGACATGTGATGGAGATTATGCATGTCTCTCTGATCCATAAATATAGCCCATTGTGCTCCTTGTTGCTTGGATCTTTGCTAGTATATTTTGTTTGGCGATTTCCTATTCATTATTATTTTTTCCCTTTTGTCATCAACCTCTGAAATGATTGATTGAAGTCGCCACAGATGATTGTGTGATGGATGCTGTACTTGGCATTGGCCTCGTCCAGGGCTGAAGATAAGTTTTGCATCATAGTGTTGATTGTATCCACCATGGGGTGCCAATAGATTTTGATCACCAGAATCCAAATCTGTGAGATATTTTTAGAAGGAAGTGTATACTGAGACCAGCTCATCAGAATCATTTGAATAAATGTCGAGGTAAGCAGTTCTTTATGAATGTTCAATGAGCTTCCTGATCTTACTGCAATTAGTAGGCAGACATAGGACGCCCCTCTCGACCTTTAATTGCTTGTGAGGTTGCTATTTCATACCCATCCATAGTAGGAGGAGCCATATACCAGGTTTCCTGGAGGCATATCACATCAAATTCCATCAGATTAATGTCTCCAGGCCTGGTTAAATGGCCATGACGTCTTGTGTTCCATGATCCAAGGCTTAAATACGTGCATTTATGAATATACATTTTTTTTTGTCTACAGTATCCAGGTTGAGCTCCCTTGATAATGCCTATTGCCATTTTTTGCTTGCCAATGTTTCCAGGACCCAGGCCCATCGCTTTACTTCCTTATCTTTGAGGATTTTTAAGTGAACGTCTGCTGAGGAAGTTTTGTCACCGTCCAGTTTGTTTCTGTTGAACGTTACTTTAAGTTTCAAGTGGGACCCCTTTGGTTTACGTTCTTGATCTCGGCACTCGTCAGGGCTAAAGGCCCTTCTGTTTTACTTGTTTTTGCCCTCATAATTTTTTTCCTGATGGGTATGGTCTCTCTTCCACTGTGATTGTCTAGTTGAACTTCTGTGTCCTGTTTTTGTATTAAGTGGGCTGTCTGATCTCACACGGCGGTCTTTTCGAGATCCAAAGTTCTCTGAAGCTGTTCTTCTCTCTTGTCTCAAGATCTCACTGTCCCAATGACGTGGATTCCCAGCCGATAGGTTTGCTTCCCTCCAACGTCTTTTTTTCCCTGCTCTGCTGTTCTCATTTGTCACTTGGACCAGTGAGTGGAGAATGGGCTTGCCGGCCTTCTTCACACCCTTCAGACCACTTTCTGCTTGATTAGCTTCTCTTAAATCATAGCCTAGTCTTAGTAGGCCTGTCACCACTCTCAATAATCTTGATTTTACCGAGCCCGAAGTGAGGTGTAAATATATTGAGTCTTTCCTTCCAGTTTCACTAAATTCAATCATTTTTATGTCCTTTGTGTTTTTATTGAGTGCAATGCTGGTATGTGTTGTAGTAGTTGGAGAGTATTTTTCCTATTTAGGATAAATTTGTGCCCGGTATCCAAGACTTTTTCCAGTTTTAACGTTCGAGTAGACCAGTTCTTCTGTGTAAATAATGTACTCTCTCTTGTTGGTATTCTTTTTGTTATTTTCCTGCGGGCATCTTGTGAATATCGCTGCTCTTCTTTCGTTGATCGATTATGTGATGTTTTTTCATTCCTTTCTTGTCTAACATTGCAAATTTCATGTGGAAGTCCACTTTCTTCCTTGACCCCTCAAGTCTGTTGGGTTTTCTTTTTCCATTCTGTAATATCGCTGTATTTAGGTTTAGGCCCCCACCTTGATGACATTGGGTATTTTTAACCTCGACAGACGACCTATTGTGGTCAGGTCTCGATCTCATAGTTTTTGATCTTACATGCTGTCTTGGCGAGTTTGATGAGCTACGTCGCGTGTGTTTTTCAGATCGGGATTTGTCTTTTATCAGATCTCTTTTTTCCTTCATTGTCAAGAAGATCGGCAAAGGTGGTTCTCTTAAGGCCATTTTTTTCTTTGGTTCGTCTGGTGTGTGCTCAGACTCAGAGCTCTCTTTTTCCTATGGTCGAGTGGTTCTGGTAGTTCAGACTCGGACTCTTCAATAGAGTATTGGGTCAAATCCATAAGGTGAATTGTTGAGTTAGATTCTTCTAGTTCAGTAGAGCTGTAGAGCGACTCCTCCAGATTTTCAGGGCTCAATTTTCTTGTGGCCCAGGCCATTGGTCTATGTTTGAAAATGGGAGCCAGTTGGGATACTTGGTTAAGTTTGGTTTTCACTTCCTCTTTTTTTATTTTATTTATTTTTGTCCACAGTTTCCAACAGCGTAGGTTTTTGGGTCTTCATCTTAACTCTCTGTGAAGGTGAGGCTTGGCCTTTACTGGGCATCATCCTTTGCTCTGTTTGGAGATCAGCCTTAAATTGGAAAAGCTGTTGTGATTTGTCTGGTACTCTTCTCTCGGATGTTCGTACCTTTTTGGGTTTTGAGGGTTCTTGAACCGCCGGTTTGGATGAATCTAGGGGTGTGACGAATTCTCTACCACTTAGCTTGCGCTTCAGTTGTGTCGAGGGCTTAGCTGTCCGACCCACATCATTAGAGTTACACGAGTCCCGACCAGTGGTATAATCTGACCCACTGGGGACGGTGATGTCTGCACATGCTTTGGGTAGTTTGCCTGGCTCTATCATTTCTCCATGAATTGTTTCTGTAGAGCAGTCTCCTCCCCCATTCCATCTGTCATTGTTGCTTGGTTTCTTACATTTGTTTTCCATGCTTCTGTAGCCAATACATGGCCCTCAAGGTGTATCAGCTTAGTATGCATTAAAGCTGTCATATTAGTGTGATCCTTTATGTTCTCATTAAGGGCCTTATATAGCTTGCGAAAAGGTGCAAGTGCAATTGTGATCACTGACATTATGGAAAAAATGTCTAGTTTCTTTGCAGACGACTCTTTGTCCTTCGTTTGGGTCCCCCAATTTGAATGACGTTTCCTTGCAAAGTGTTTTTCGCCTGATGTTTGTCATCCCCCAATAGTTGTAATGGTGTCTTTTTTGATGGAGTCTCTCAGTTGTTTGTTGACTTGATATTAATTGAGTTGACTTTGGTAGTTCTTCAGATGCTGATCCTCTTTTTTCGAGAGAATGCATGGGAGCGATAAAGCTATCCAGGTTCCTTGTTGAGGTAGAGCATTTGGTCTTTTCAGGGTCATTCATCTGGTGCTTATTATCAAAGGCCATCTTTTCCCCTGGGCACATTGTATTAGAAGGAGCCGCACTGATAGCTGTTTGCCTAAAATGCCATCTTCTGGCTGAAGAGACGATATTTTTAGTAAATAGGTGTTGCGCTATTGCGCGCTAGTGCGTTGTTATTTGGGGTAGAGTTGGTTATATTTTCCTTTCTCGGACCTTCTTCAGTTACTTCTAAAATTTCTGCATCTGAGAGTTCTTCCCCATGTGCCGGGTATATTTGTTTTATTTTCCGGAAGAATCTTTCCATGGCAGTGACAGTTATGTGTCGGCTTGGAGTCTTTAAACTGTCGATTATGTCTCCCTCTAATCGGGGTAATTTCTTTCAGTTTGGGCTGAGACATGTTTTGACAAAGGGTCCTTCAGCACAGATAAGTGGGGCACTTTCAAGGGCACCTTTCCCTGCGCACCTTTGTTCTCCAAGGCTGGATTGATTTCTGGCTTCTGCATCGTGTGACAGCCCGTGTTTATGGGGTTGTCCACTGTCGGTTCTAGCGCTGTTTTTCATTGTTCAAATTTGCCCTTCAGATGTATTTTTGTAGTAATTTCCCTTTTTTCTATATCCACACATTGTTCTGTTTCCAATTTGTCTGTGTAGAGTGTCTCCTCGCTAGATTTCTCTGTGATGTTGGTATTGTTAAAATCTTTAAGGTCGTAGTTTCTGTCAGACCAAGCATTTATTGCCGTCACACGATGTACTGCTGCTTGTATTTGGATCAATTGTGAGCGAGGGCTGGGTGTCTCACTCACAATGTTTATTGAAACTACCTTTTGTTTGTCGTGTTCTGTGCCAGTCTCTTTCGAAATCACCAGAGGCAGTCCCACATTTTCCAAATCTTCTCCAGAGGTTAGTTTGGGCTGGGTCTGATTATCCTCTTTCCGTCTGTCGGGTCTGTCCAATAAAACGTTGTTTGTTCCTGACGAGTTCACACTCGATGCCAAACTCCCCACCTATTGTTCGCTTCTTTCAAAGTCAGTACAATCACTTTGTCATCAAGCCCCGCTTCTAAACCCCTTGCTCCCCCCGACACGTTCAATCTTACCGCGATCATCTTGTGCCGGATGAAGATCATTCCAGGACCGTAGCTGGAGCCGAAGTTAGTCGGGGGAGGAGTCTGGGGTTCAGTGGCTCATCACCATGTCATTTCGTATTTCCCTCGACCGCTACGCAGGTATCTCGCTTCCGGGGGTTCCGTGCTGAGGCATCCATTGCAGCCAGACTGCCAGACTGCTCAACCTCAGCAAAAGCTGCGTGGCTGCTCCACAGACCTGGAGAATATTTGTAAGCTCCACCCACGTAGTGAAGAGGGTGAAGAGACTCAGCATACTCAGCAGGCTCAGCAAGCACGTAGATTCTGGAGCAGAGGTTCATGCCAGACTGCTCAACCTCTGGGAAAGAGGTTAATATTGAAAGCCGGCAAAATAGAATATATTGGAAAGGGGTGATTAAGAAAGCAAATCACCTACCAATGACACTTATAAATAAAAATTGGGAAAATAAGACGCCAAATGAGGAACGAAGTGAGAAACCAAGAGCAGATAGTTGCACGACCTGTAGTGTAGTGTGGGTTGTTAACTCATCCCTGATCAGAAAGCCCCAACCCACAGGAGAGTGTTAAGAGGAATTGAAGAACAAGAAGTTGTCAAACGCCAATTGAATTTTGTGCTTCAAGGAGTGAGCATTCTAAAGCTTGGGGAAGGGAACCCTAAGCTCCCATTCCAATATTGTAAATCAGTTGAATTTTGTGCATTAAGGAGTGAGTTCTCTAAGCTTGGGCAAAGGAGCCCCGAGCTCTAGTTGAAGATTGTGAACAAGTCGAACATTGTACTTGGAAGAGCCAGTGCTGGTGGAAGAACACCTTAAGCTCCTGTTGAACTTTGTGAATCCAGTGAAACATTATTGGAACTGTATCCTGAACTTGGGGAAAGGGAATCCCAATACTTGCTAAAATATTTTGATCAAGGAATTGTTGAAACTGTATCTTGAACCTGGGGAAGTGAGCTAGAACAGCTCCAGACTTTGTTTTTTTGGAACATGTTTAGTTAACTGAGAACATCCCTACATATAAAATGTCTAGTGTTAGTTGTGAGGGCAGGCATAGGATTTGACACAGACAGACATTTGATTGTGACTGACAGACATAGACTTTCCTTAGCGTATTTAGATAGGAAAAACCCCACCTTAGTTATAGGGCAAGATAGGCATTAAACCAACGCAAACATTTTCAATAACAGTTTTATAAACTTGTTGCCTATGTCATCTCTTGATAGCATGCCTAGTATATCACAATAACTACTTAATTTTAAAAGACTATACCTTTAATCCGCGCTAGGAGAGAGATTAGAAGTTTCAAGCTCACCCCACGTTTTTTTTACTACATGGGAGTTAATACAATTATTGTTTAGTAAAAATGCTAAGGATCTACTTTGTTGGCCTACACAATCAATAATGGGAAGATATTAAATCAAACAGATCTCCACAAGACTTGGTTTGATTGACAGGTTACTTACATAGAACACCTCTGGGTTTTGTGCTCAAGAAAAGTCATCCGGGCTCCTGAATCATCCCATGATCTGCATAGCGACTTGGTTAGATGGCCTCTTCAGGTTCATTCATGGATACCTCCAGATTCCATCCCTTTATTTACCTCTCCAAGTTCCCTCCAGATTGTAGTCTTCCTCCTGGTCTAATCCACCTCCTAGACAATGTTGGTTCTCCATCAATTATTTTCAGCAGTTCCTACTCAGATGATTTCAGAAAGCACTTTGTCTTTCCCATTGTGCCTCTCCTTGTAAATTTTTAACCACTCCCTAAATGATCTAAATTAGGATGTGCCAGCTGATTCGCTAACTATTCTGGTTGGACATCTATTGTCCACCCCCATTGTAATCATTGGTTCCTTTAGTTACTAAGCATCATCCCTGTGAGTTAACTCCACACCTTTGAAATTGCATTCTTGACTACTTCAGTTATGACCTTAAAGCTACAACATGGCGAGGATTCCAAGATGGCCGCCGGGATGAAGAGACGCGAGTGACTGCGCTCTTCGCCCGGGCCGCCAAAATAAAGCACTACATGTAAGGAATCTCGAACGGAGGAGAGCGGATGTACATCCCCCCGTGGTGGCGAGCCCCGGTGTGTGCAGCGGTGAGCGGACCGATACGTGGAATTGCGGGAGGAAGGCAGCAGGCGGAGAAGGGCAGACCGCCCATCCCCCATCGCGGCACGTAACGGCTCTTGCCAACCGGCGCTTCGGGGAGGGAGAGAGGAGCTCTCGCCCGGGCTGCGCGTGACGGGAAAGGCGGGCGCACTAGACCCCGAGGTAAGTACGACCTCGGGGCCGATTGGACGGTGCGGCCCAGTGACAGGCTCCAACGGAGAAGCCCAGCTTGGGGAGAGAGGAGAGGGTATCGTGTGGCCTGGAGTGTGGAGTGGGAGGCAGACAAAGGTGAGCTCCTGTAGAGCTGAAACCAAGTTAGGGGCGGCCAGACTCGGCGCGGAAAGCAGTGAAAGGGGGGTGAGGCCTCTTCTCCACTCTTCTCCCTCCTCTCCCCCCCGCAGGGAGGGGGATGACAACGGGACTCAGGGGGTGAGTGGTGGAGCTGCAGCATGGACTAGAGGGACCCCAGCCCCTCCCGGAATAATTAGTGGAAGGACTATACATGCAACAAGGGAACCCTGAGCCCGCAACCCAGGAGAGCTAAACAGAAAGAGGCGCATCCCCGGGGCCCCACTACTCCCACCCCCATCGGATTCAGAAGGGAGCCATAGCCGGCGGAAGGACTCTGAGATAGAGGGGAGCCTCAAAGGAGGAGGGTAGGAGGGCCCCCCTCCACGTTGGTGCAATCAGCTGTGTCCCCGGGGGCACCGGCCTCGGGGCGCCTCAACAACCACCCTCCCACACCGCACGGCGCGGGCGAAGGCTGGGGTGGAGGCTCCGAGTGAGGGGTCATACACCATCTTAAATCGGAGCCACCCCTGCTCCCCCCCCGCAGAGGCTATGTCCAAGGCTAAGGGGAAAGGGAGCTCTGCGCAGCAGACCTCACTGAATCCAAAACAGGATGCGAACATTCTCCAGATGTGGTCCACAGACTCTCCAATGCCAACCAGAGGAAAAGGTCAAGAAGAGCCGCCTCATGGAGAAAACAACGTGCAAGGGCCTCACGGCCAGATGCCGTTGAGAGAAGATAGGCAGAGGTGGTTTGGAGAACTCCAGGAGAAATTTCTGTCCACAGTGCAGGAACAATTCGCAACAATGAAAGATGATCTGAAACAGGTGGTGCAGGAATTGAAGTGGGATGTGGCCAATCTGGAGGAGAGAACGGACTCCCTTGAACGGATGGTCCAAGGGATGGAAGAGGAAACCCAACAAGCCAGTGAAACTCAGGAACAGTTGGTGAGGCTCACCCATAATCTGGAGATACAATGCGAGGACCTCGAGAACCGCTCGCGAAGATCCAACATTTGCATTAAGAATATGGCAGAGTCAGCCCAAGACAAGGATCTTAAAAAGGCGGTAAAAGAGGTATTCAGGGATATCCTGGAAGCACAAGATGCGGAAGAGATCGGGATTGACAGAGTCCATATGGTGGGTCCAAAAAGATCTGGAGCGCCGGGGGTGGCCCTATCATCCCTATCATCCTACCCACAAAAGGAGCACATTTTGAGAAGAGCAAGGGAGATGGATCACATTTGTATGAATGGGGAGGACATCCAACTTTATCAGGACCTGGAACTTGTGACGTTGCAGAAGAGAAGGGCGATGGCCCCCTGGGTTAAGGCCTTGCTGGAGAGACAAATACGATATAAGTGGACTTTCCCTTTTGGATTGTTGTTCACATGGGAGGGTAAGCAGAGAAGAGCCACGACTTGGGAGGAAGGTCTTGGCATGATGGGGCTACAGGCAGAAAAGGAGCAAGGTGGAGGCCCTAGTATGAGGAGAGACCCTCAAAGAAGGCCAAGAGGATGGGAAACTGTCAGACAAAGTAAGAAAAACAGAGGGAAGGACAGCCGCTAGAAGGCACAGCTGATGAACCTAAGGGGAAGCATACGAAAGTGAAGCCTAAAGAGCTTGTGAGGCAGGGCAGGCCTCACGAGGCCAACACGGTGGGGACTTGGACAATATGAACACAGTCTGAAGAGGCGGCCCGGGCGAGATGAGGGCCACGGAATCCGGTAAGGAGACGTGAACTGCGAGGTTTAGGATCCCTTGCGATGATTTTCCCGAGTTCATGGAGGGCAGGGGGCGAGGAGCGCAATGCCCAAGCATCCATAGGAACCCGTGCCCCACTCGGGAAACAGTTATCTGGTTTACAAGTTTTAGTTGGGGTAGGGGATTTTGAGGGGGAGGGTGGGGAGGCAAGTAAAGGGGCTGGCATTGAAAGTAGGTGGACTGTGGGACAATGGACATGAACAGGATCAAATGGGGAAAATCAGGATCCTAACATTTAACATCAGGGGCATCAACCACCCGGTGAAGAGAAAGAAATTGGAGCACTTGCTTAAGAGGGAGATTCTCCTGCTCCAAGAAACACATATCAGAGCCAGAGATAAGCAGAAAGTACGCATAAGGGGTTATAGAATCTGGGCGCAGTTAAATGCTCCAGAAAAGAAGGCAGGTGTGCTAATAGCGACTAAAGAGGGGCAGAACGTTAATATAGTAGACACGCTTACAGATAAGGAAGGAAGGTACGTCTTTGCCAATGTGATACTGGAGGGCTATCACTTTACTTTGGCCTCCATCTACACCCCTAATGCGGGCCAGGATGGCTTTCTCAGGGACATATTACGGAAGTTGGAAGCCTATGCAAAGGGAGAGGTAATTTTGGGGGGAGACCTCAATTTGGCATGGCACCCTCAGACGGATAGAAGTTCAGGGGGTTCCCAAGGGATAAGGGCACCTTCGAAAGGGCTTAAGCAACTGATGGAGAATTTGGCCCTTTGTGATGTGGGGAAGGTGCTCAGGGGGGAACAGCAGGGTTTCACAAATTATTCCCATGTTCACAACTCCATGTCAAGAATTGATTACTTTTGGATCTCGGAGGGCATATTGGGTAGGATTGTGGGGATTGAAAAAGGGACAATATCATTTTCAGATCATGCCCCGCTATGGATGGAACTCGACCTACCGGTGGGGAAAAATGGGTTTTGGAAATGGGGACTGCCCCATGACCTTCTAATGGACCCTGTGATGGGTGAGACAGTGAGAGAGATGGTGGAGGAATATTTCGAGCAAAACGACACAGGGGAGGTCTCCCTGGGAACGGTGTGGGAGGCATTTAAAGCGGTGATCCGCGGGAAGCTCATAGCCCTAAAGGTAACAAAGGACAAACAGAGGTATGGATGGGAAAAACAGCTGGAAGCTGTTGTGGAGGAAATACATGAAAAACTAGTTAGCCAATCCATCCTTCATTGCAAAAATCCCTGCAACACGTACAGGGACAGTTGGACATGCTTCGCAGCAGGGGGCGGAGAGATCTCTTTTGTACCTAAAGCAAAGGCTCTATATTAAGGCCAAAAAAACAGATAAGCTATTAGCTAGGTAACTCTGGGCAAAGCAAAAGGATAGTACGATCAAATGTATTAGGAACGAGAGGGGGGAGCCTATGACGGGCACTCAAGATATGGGAGAGGAGTTTAGGGGGTTCTATCAGGGGCTTTACACTTCGAGCGCCCCGGATGGGAAAGCTCAGGACACCTACTTGCAGGCCCTCCAGTTCCCCCAAATCACGGATGACGACAAGGTGGCACTCGAGAGCCCGATTAGGGGAAAAGAAGTGAAAAAGGCAATTGCAGATTTCCCGCTAAATAAAGTACCCGGCCCTGATGGGTTTACGGCCCACTTCTAAAAAAAATACGCAGACGCATTAGCCCCCTTTCTTGCAAGGCTCATGAACTCCTTTAAGGAGGTCGGTAACCTTACACCAACAATGAATGAGGCCAAGGTGTTAGTTTTTCACAAATCAGGCAAGGATCCGTCATATCCAGCGTCGTACAGGCCTATATCCCTGATAAATTTAGACGCTAAAATATACACCAAAATATTACCAGCTATACTGTCTCCACTCCTCCCAAATCTGATACACTTAGACCAATCGGGCTTTATACCAGGAAGGCAAACACATGACAATATTAGGCGGATATCCCATTTAGTGGAAAAAATAGGCATTACTAACACACCAGCGGTTTTATTAGCGATTGATGCTGAAAAAGCATTTGACCGGGTGGAATGGTCACTACTATTTAAGATCCTAAAATGCATGGGGTTTGTGGAACACTTCATTGCTATGATCAAGGCTAACTACAACTCCCCGTCCTGCAGGATAGCGTTGAATGGGGAGCTCACGGAGAGTGTAAAGATCTCAAGGGGAACCAAGCAGGGCTGCCCATTGTCACCACTTCTATTTGCCAGCTTCCTGGAACCCCTCCTAATAAGAATAAGGAAGTCCATGCAGATAAAGGGGATAGACATGGTGGGAATGCAACACAAAGTGGTGGCGTACGCGGACGATATGTTATTGGCACTGGCGGACCCAGGGAGGTCGCTAGTATGGGGGAACTGGAATGCTACGGGGACATTTCAGGACTCAAAGTGAACATGGGGAAGTCGGTAATTATGATACTGGTGGGAGATGGCGAGGAAATAGGTGAAGTTGCCTCGGAGTTGGGCCTAAAAGTAGCAGATGAAGGGATAAAATATTTGGGAATCACGCTGACACATAGGGTGGGATTGCTGTATGACAGGAATTTCCCCCAACTCATGGCCCAGATAAGGAGGGACCTGGAGAGATGGAGCCCATTACGGATATCATGGTGGGGCAGAATTCAATCGATCAAGATGACCATTCTACCGAGGATCCTTTACTATTTTCAAGCACTCCCTATTAGGGTTCCACGTTCCTTTTTTAAAACACTCAACAAGGCGGTCACATCCTATATATGGAAAGGGAAACCCTTGAGAATAGCGAGCAGAGCCATGACAGCCTCGTTCCGGGAAGGGGATATGCCATTGCCACATTTCCAGAAATATTATCAGGCGGCGCAGCTTAGGGTGCTACGGGAGTGGATGGGGGAAGATCCAGCTACTATATGGGCTAAGCAAGACAGAGCGGTTGCTAGAACCCCACTTGGGGAACTGCTATGGAAAGAGAAACAGCATAGACACCCCAATCTCCGCATAAGCGAAATAATGAGGGCCACCCTGGAGGCTTGGGATACTCAGACCCAGAAAGGTAGTATGTCCTCGGTAGAGGGCCCCTTTACACCAATATGTCGAAACCCGCAGTTCCCCTCAGGGATGGAACGATTGGCATTTGAGAAATGGGAAGTGGCGGGCTACACGAAAATAGGGGAGATGTTTGTGAACAAAACAATTAGATCATTTGCGGAGTGTACACCTTTGCTGCGACTCACAGTGGGTGACAAAATGAAATATGATCAATTTAGACACTGGCTCATGACGCCAGAGATCACAAAAGCGGCAACCAGGGATCTCACCCCATTTCAATTATATGTCACGAATAACACAGGGGCGAAGAAATGGGTATCAATATTGTACTCGTTTATAAACTTCCAGGATGAAGATATAAAATGTACTTATATGATAAGGTGGGTAAATACTCTGGGGGAGGCCCCAACGAAACAGCAATGGGTTGAGCTGTGGACACAAATCCCCAAACTAACTCGCTCGGCACAATCAAGAGAAATGTGGGTTCAAATTGTTGCCCAGTGGCACTTCACCCCTGACAGACTGTATAAAATGTTCCCACAGATGTCGTATCGGGGCTGGAGAGGGTGTTTGCAGTGGTGGGAACGTGGTGCACATCTGGTGGAGTGCAAGGGGATTAAGGCCTTTTGGGATGGAGTTAAAGTGGAGATGGGGAAAATATTCCACGGGGCAAGCCAATGGGGCGAGAGGGTATGGCTTTTGGGAATGAAAGATGGAATAGCCAGGAAATATACAAAGCCACAATGGAGAAGCATAGTGGGGATGATCATAGCGGCATGGACCACAATCACCAAATGCTGGAAGAAGAAAGAGACCCCGTTGATATTTACATGGCTACAGAAGGTGTGGGTGCAAATGGCAGTGGAGAAGGTGACTCACACAATTCAAGGCATGGGAGATTCATTCGCGAAGGAGTGGGGAATGGTACAGGACTATCTTCAGTCAGACTATATGGAACAGTGGTGTCCACATAATATTAAAGTTACGGACATATTACAAGGATGAGCGGTTCACCTACAAAAGGAAGCTAACGCCCTGGGAGTTGGGGGTGATGGGGGTGGGGGTGAGTTGTAAGAGTTTGTTTTCGTTATTATGTTTGAATACAATAAATACATTTATTTTAAAAAAAAAAGCTACAACATGGCAACATTTTTCAATTTACAAATAAGAGTAATAAACTATATGTTTCCGAAATGGTCTAATCATGCCAGAATTAATAAAATGTGTCTCATTTTGGCACAATGTTGCTGGTTCGAATTATAGATTTTCGTGATTTATTCAAACAGGGGAAAAGTCAATGTCACAAGATTACACATACAGGTATCCGATCTATCATCTCTCTGAGATTTGTGGTATTTTCTGGGAATCTATCATTACATTTCAGCTTATAACTTTAGTTACCAAAGTCAAATTCTATCAAAGTGTTCTCAACAGATAGGTCTTCTAATAAGAGGTAATCAACAATTACGATTTCTGCATTGCACCCATCTAAGAATAATTACATGCATTATTTTACCCATCAATTAACTGGAATCTTTTTGTTGCCAAGATCTGTATGAAGGCCTGGTCTCTGGCCTTCGTTGACCCACGCCTGCCATTAAATCACTTAGCATGTCTTTCTTTCTCACAGAGTTTATGCCCATCTGTCCTTATCTTTCTTGAACAGAGGGTATAATTCCGTCCCCTCACTCATGTGGCAGTCTCCTGTAACGTCACTGGTCATTAGTGTTTAGCACAGGCTTAAGCCAATTCTTATGAACAGAAACTGGTGATTTTAAAATACACGTTTGCTTCCATCACATGGTCCTTGCTTCTATGTCTTCTATCCCATCCGATACATGTTGCTTCCATCTTCCCTCTCACAGTTTATTTACAAATAGATTTACTATATCCCCCGGTTTCCTTACCCTGTGCCTTTGAATTCTCTTCTGCAGTGTAGTTTTATATTTAAAATGTGGTCGAAACTGCAGACAGTTCAATGGTCTCTCTATTTTAACAAATGAACCAGCGTTTTCATGATTTTGCCATTCATAATAACTAATGGCCTTTTCTCTGCCAGTCCACAGTGTGCTTTCCAATTACAAGTATTTGTGCACTTTTTGCCCAAAGTGACCAGGGCAGTTCATCGGTCCTGGGGCTATATTTACCCAACAACATGGCACTTAGCAAGTACAAACCTGTAACAGGGCCGAATTAGCGCTTCAACTTTTGAGATTAAGAAATTGCATATATTACATTGGGTTATAACATCTATTCCTACAGCATTTATAAGCAGGAATATTGTGGCAAGAAACACTATATTAAAGCAATAATGATCAGTGGGTCATTCAGAAACAATGTAAGTAACAATGTCATGGACCTGCCACGTGAGCGCAGGGTATTAGATATACATCAGACTACAAACTGCGGATTAGGGGACATTCCAGAGATAACACTTAGCATTTAGCACAAACAGAATGCATACCACATTGATCTTTGTGGAGACATAGTCACAGGAACCGCAGGAGCTAGCTGTAAGCAAAGAGACAGAAAGAAAAGGCAAGCAAATGTACTGGAATCACGGATTGATCAGATTAATGTGTGTACTGTAATATAAGAGATCTCCAGGGAGATTAGGGGAAGCCATCAGGATCTGCACCAGCAGATTACCCTTAACAATCATGCAGCAGCACCATGGGTTGTACACCGTGTAAGAGTAAAGCTGGAGACCATAACCTGAGATAGCCAATATTCCAGTAGACTAGACAAGGACGGAAGAAGTCTATCCCTTATCTGATCTTAACGGAGACCACCCCATGGGTCACACTGTAAACGGATAAGGAGCTGAGGCAGAAATGCGGACCAATTGCAATGGAGGAGGACAAGCAGAGTGAACTATAAAAAGCAGGTACTAGGTAGGTAGGGAAAAGATGCAAAGAGCAGAAACTGTAGAGGCTGGTAGATGGAAGCTACACAAGCACTAACGTAGAAGGCATACATTAATGCTGATATAGTGGATATCATGGGCCAATAATCAGTACAGGTATCAGGGACTAGCAGGAAACTAGGCAAGAAAAGCTAACACAGAGAAAGCTGGAAACCTAGATTTGGAGGAATATTATGAAACACAAAGGTTCTGCAAGTAGCCCCTTTACTCTCTACCTGAATACAGCAGGGGAAGGCTCAATACGTTGCAACAGTTTCTGCACAGATTGTTTACCTGATCCAGCCAGTGGTGCGCTTTATAGAGTGCTGGAGATTTAAGTGGTGCATATATCGTAGATTGCTGAAGACTGGGGCTGTCCCAGTAAGTGCAGGTTAACTGGGGGCGGGGGGGGGGGGTTTCTGCTTCTGAATACAGAGGTATTCACATCCATGACCAGGCTGAAGCCCTAAGACATTAATCTCCATATCCAGCTCCCTTGCTCCCTGCAGCCATCTGGCGTTCTCCACCAGTCAGCACACTCTACTGATGCCTCCACACCATGGCCCAAATCAACTGGTGAGACACATTTTAGGATTAGGAGAGCAGCATGTTGCTTGCAAGCTACACTTTGGGGATCACTGATGTACAGAATGCCAACTGAATTACTTTTATGTGTATGAACCACAACAAGACTCCAGTGTAAAAAGGGATGCTTTTATATATAAACCAACCCAAAACATATTGCAAGAAATTGATACCTTTCGTGTTCTGGAGTCGACCGGCCCTACACATAAATCAATGTTAAAATAGACTCATCTTTCAATAGACAGATGCTTGGCTCATAATGCCCTAGCTAAATTACAAGGTCTGGAACTTCAGGAATCATCAATTTGTAAAAGAGTCCTCCCTTGTACACTAGTTGTGTAATCAAATAATCCAAAACTACTTATCTGCGGAAGAACTGGAATCATGATTTAAGCGAGTGATAGCAAAATACTAACAGTAGGAATTGGTTTATCCACCACAGAATTTATTCAGTGAAGGGGGAAAAGAAAGTTAATGGAAGGCATGGTTTAGCAGAGTACTAATGCAGCTCTGACTCCTTGAAGGAACGGGAGAGCCAACAGCATTGATGCACTGATCCCATTGCAGGACTATGTCTCAAACCCTGAGTGTGGTGAACTGCTTTCCGCCTGCAACTGTTCCCATGTGAAATCACAAGGAAATGAGAATCTTGAAGCCAGTTCTATCACTGCTTTCCCCCCAAAAGAGTGTCTGCCTTCAGCAGGTGACTGCAGAGTACTTCGGAGAGCAGAAGGGCACCAGGCTCAGTCCTCCTTATGATCAGAGGGCCATCCAAATAGCAGGCCCTGCACCATTTTCAGCCACTTGCCTGGGTGAAGTAGGTCTCTCCTCCACAGTCCAGCCTAGCATGAGAAGAGGCTCTCAGTGGATGCCTAAAACAGAGATTTCAATGCCTCAGAGGACTGCTTAACCACTTTTTGCAGGACCCACCTCCAGAAGAGCAGCATCCTGCCTCAAGTCATGATCGCAGGACATTTAACCAGATCCAGGCACTGAATGTCAACCTCCCCATTTGAACATCAACATTGAAGTCTTTTTTAGGTGCTTCTTCTGCCACCTTGCTCCTCAGTCTCCCCTATCTGCATCTCCATACACAATCTCTCATCAAATTTCTATGCATCTTATTGGTGTGGAATAAATCATGTTACAGGTTTGGGTGAATTATTGAGCTATAGCCTGCACAACATGGACAATTGTGTGCTGAATCACCTTATTGAGGATCACTTAAAACTGGAAAGCCCATTAAACAAAATAGATTATCATCTCCATCTCCCCATATACACTGGTACTATATGCTCTCATCTGCAGGGGACACACATGTATTTCATTGGATTAGACAGGGTTGGTATTTGCTGCTTTATTTGGAAATAATTAATCTACTCCTTCAAACATCTCTTACTCCTGTCATATTTAGTCTTGAATATGGGCATCTGTAGTCTTCACCATTCATAAAAAAAAAAAACAGGACACCAAAAAGCAAGACAATACATCAAACTCTGCCACCATTAAGGAATTACCCTGCAATGAGGGAGGGAAGCAAGGTGGACCCATCTCTAGCAACTAAAACAGACATAACTCAAATGCCACGCAATGTCCAGAGAAATTTAATAGGACATAGCAACATGCATGTAGGTCCTAACCAACTTCTCCAGCAATTAAAACGGACATTACTCAAATCTCACACAATCTCCATAGAAATATTAAGAAAGCTTTATTTATTTTTACATTTGTACAGCGCACATCCCTCACCATGGACCCATATTTTAAAGATTTGTTTCGACTTGATTCTTCAGACTGGTATTATCCCACCTTCTTGGCGTTCTGCTCACATTATTCCTATCTATAAGAAGGGACCTCCCGATTCCCTGAACAACTATCGTCCCATTGCCTTAACAGATGCCTCCTCAAAAATCTTTTCTCTATTATTGCTACACGAACTGCAAATCTTCACTGACAAACATGATATACAGTCTATTTACCAGGTGGGATTTCGTAAATATATTGGCTGCTCGCTTAATGTAACCTTGCTCTCTCATCTTCAGGCATATACATCTCATTCAAACATGGGGCCAGTCTATATGGCCAGTTTAGATCTCACTGCCACTTTTGCTAGCGTGATTCATGAGATTCTATGGTCCAAAATGTTACTACTTGGCATCCCCTCTTATTTGGTTTCTCTTATTGCTCTACTCCATCAACATACTTCCTATCGTATACGATTGAATCGTAATGGGGCTCTCAGTAATCCAATTCCTACTGAAATAGGTGTTAAACAGGGATGCATTATGACAGCAGTTTTATTTAATTTGTACCTCCTTGGCCTAGATGTTCAATGGTTGGATCAAGTGGTTTTCCCGGTCAGATTCGGTAGTATTAAATTAGACTGGATACGTTTTGCTGACAACCTTTTATTTTTTAATAGAACTCCTCATGGTCTTGCTGACTTTGCATCGAAACTTAACAGTTAACCCAGTTAAATCATTCATTCTAACTTTTGCCAGTGGCAGACGTAAACCTACCAGATACGTTTGGTCACTCAATGGGGCTGTCATCATTTATGCTCCTTTGATTCAATCCACTTACTGATACTTATTCTTTAACTATGTGGAAAACCTATTTAAATAATAAAATCAAAATTCTCACCTCCCAGATGAAAATCATACTCTACAAACATTGTATGTTTTCTTTACTTCCTCTTATACAGTTTTAATTACTCAAAGTTGAACCTATCCTTTTATACTCCCTTGATATCTGTACTTTTGAAATCGATGTGTTTCTAGATGCTCCACAGGGTAAATTATGGAAAACTGTTTTGGGGCTAGCACAATCTATCCCGAATTCCATAATATGCCATGAGATCAATTTACTACCCCTCTCCGTAAAGAGGAATTGGAGAAGCATAAAATACTAAATAAAAATGGTTGATCCGCCAAAAAATACTCTTTATGTGAAGCTCAACAAAATTCTTAGTGATCCGAGCAATAGTTCACGCAAAAAATGAACTGCAAAACTGGAGCTAATTCTCGAACTGATCAATGAATCCCCCTAGTCAATGTGTATGTGTTTGCCTAGTCAAAAGGAAAAATATGAAATATTTCACTGGTGCATCATGTCACATATGATTGGAACCTATTCATCTTACTACGATTATAATCTCTTTCGTAGGAAATGTGGGGACCGTCCAAACTATCTAATTCAATTTCCCTCTTCGATTGCAAGAAAAACATATCTCCGTTTTAGGCTAAATTAATTTCCAACATATGCAAGAACTAAATATTGGTATAGATCTCAGGGAACTATAGGCTTGGATACTTCACTGAGGAAAGTGAAACCCTAAAACATCTGGTGATTTATTTTAAGTTCTTTGAGTCCGCTTGCGCTCAAATTTTTGAATTGAGTTCCTTCACTCAATCACACATTGCCATGGGATCATTGTGGAAACGATGCATAGGGGGTTATAGCCTACGATTTACATTGGAATTGATTGAGTTACTTGCAATTATTGAACCAAAATTGAGTGATTTATTATTGATAACTCAGACCATTTGATTATCTCTATCTTTGTTTTCGCTCCTGTTAGTCACAAAAGAATGTTTGTATCTAGTTTTTTTATGTGTGACTCATCTGGAGCATTTACGATCTATTCATTCTCAACTATCAGTCGTCATCTAAGATTTTATGACATTGTCAGATAAATCTGGTTTTGTTTCACGCTTTTTTAAGATATATTGTTACTATTAGATGAACTTGTTTTTTTATCAAAGTGATTTTTCTTTTCTCCCAAAGTCTTAGTTTTTATTGTATATGTATTTCTTTTTTCTTTCAATACACACTGTTTTTAACCTTATGTTGTTTTCAGGTGCTTATCGGTTTAATTTATGTTTATCTTAGTCATACTGTTGTAAATTCATTTGTACTGTTGATTTTGTAAAGGTTTTAATATTGATTAAACCAAACACAATAAAAAAAAAATAGCGCACAAAACCAAGCAGGAATCGAGGTGCTGGTTGGGGGGGGTGGGGTAAAGGGGCGGGGGAGTGCAGGGGTGGGAAAGTAGGAAAGAAGGTAGTTTATATCAGGAAGGTACATGGTCAATTGAATAAGTAAATATGGCAACAACAATCAGGCCCTAGCAAAGACTATTGCACATTTGAGTACGAAACTCCTGTTGGAAGAAAAAAGGTTTGTGGAAAATCGTCTTTGTGAGCAAGCCTATAAACATTCTAAACTATACCAGAGCGACCGAGAACTCGAGGAACAACACACATACCTGGCAGAGGCTTAAAGATATGAAAATTGAACAAGGTGGTAGACAGTTTGAATTCAAGGCATTCCAAAGAGATCTCCAACACAGACCTGAAGGTCTATGTTTGAGTCCTTTTCATAAAATCTTGGACAACATTTCAGACCTCATGCTCAACAAGACTCACCAGGTGATGCCATATTTCCAATAGTACAAATGTCACAAACCCAATGTTTTTAAAGAGGCTTCCCTTTTTTTTGTCAATTTACAGAGAAGATTTAACATTTAAAAGAGGTCACTACCTTTCACAGATCTCAACTTCCTCGACACCAAGTCCTTGCTCTTTACTGTGATTTGGAAGCATCAAATCAAGCCCGAATATGGCTCGCTCCAGCAGAATGTATTCCAGTAGCATTCAGGTACCAGTTGAAGACCAATTTTAACTTGAGCAATGTCTGTCATCAATTGCCTATGTTAAAGGTCACGGTGGAGCGCTTGAATATTTGTGTCGTTGGTATTTATGCAGAAGAACTTTCCCAATCTTCTCCTCACCTGGAGTGGCCACACCAAGACAACATAACGGAGATAAGACAACAGAGACATTGCTAACCCTCTATGGACAGGAAGGCATGTATCTGGGACTCTAACCGCTCATGAATGTTTAAACTAGTTATTGCATATGCTCTGTCACTTTGGAACACTTTTTATTCTAGGGTTCCATCCACGCCCCTCTCCATCTCTTTTTTTAATAAACTTTTATTTACTTATTTCCAGTACAGCTAAATATAAATACAGTAGGGGGATTCAAAGCCATTGCATGTTGAACACAGGACATGGCATAATAGAACATATCAAGTTGAGGGTACCATTATTTTAAATAAAGTTGTCAAGGCATAACGCCTCAACATTGTCCTTAATGAAACTAAGTACTGCTTCATAACAATAAGCATAATTACAATAAAGTAGACAATCATTGACCGAATCACCAGGTTTAAGAATAACAGGCTTATAAGGACAGTCTGTACAAATGTTGAGGGTTGCCCCTATAACATTCTATGAACAGGGATCATGGTTTGTATGCACTTTTAAAAGTGATTATGCATAAGTGCTGTTATTTTTTCGGAGCCAGCATTTTCTACACTTTACTCCACCATATATTCATCAGCAGGCCTTTCCGTTCTTTCCAGCATTTCACTAGGGTCAGTTTGGCAACTGCGAGCAAACGTGTAATCATATCACCAGTTGTCCCCAAAAGTTGGATATGCCCCTTCTATCACATCTCCGATGATCACCACCAGTGGCTTCATAGGAATTTAGTCCGAATTTCCTTCCAGCAAATCTCAATTTTGAAGCAAAACCACCACATACGGCTAAGCAGTCCCCCTCTACACATTCGCTCCAAGATACAAGAGTAAGCAAGCATGATTTTATGAATGCATGAAAGAACAAACAAAAGCACACCTTATAGAGCACTCTATTTGTAATGTGCGCCCCTAGCACATATTCCGGACCTGCACTTCGGCCTAATTGAAACACCTAGCTCCTCCATTCGCATGAACGTTTGTTCGAATTTTTCATTTAAATCAACCGTGTCAATCAAGTTATACAACTATGAGAGGTGAACCTTGAGAAGGCCACTCTCCTGCTTTTCAGGCACGTGTAATAACCTCAAAATTACTCACCCTATTACACAGACTAAAAGTTCTTGGACTCAGAAAGGCAATAAAGTACACTTAGATCATCAGTTACAAAATAATTGGCTCTTTACAGGCCCTTTATTCACACTTCATAAACATACTTATAACTATAGAATAAATGCAACTGGTTATACATGAATACAAGAACGAACATAACAAGTATACATCACTGTTAGGGCAGTTGTAGGAAAAAGCTTCATCTCAGCCACGACAACACTACCCAGTCCCAAGGCAGGTAGGCAGAGAGATCACACATCAACGAATGGGGTCTGGAGCGGAGCGTCCTCCCTCTCAGCGAGACTTCAACACACAGGGTTCCAATTCTCTGTCACCTCATTGGGACCTTCTCCTCTTTATGGGGGACAAATCTTCGCCCCTCAGAGGTTGCAGACTGCCCCCAGCCGTAGGACAGACAGCAAGCATGGGAGGCAAGAGTGGAAAAATCCAAACAGTGGAAAAACCCAGCTCGTCTTCCGCGCTCTCGTTCCCAGCACCCCTTATCAATTCACCTGCACATCTGACGTCCCTCACGGCTCATCCTTGAGTGAACAATACGCAAACTACCCTACACAGTGAACTCATCTACTTTGCGCTAAAATATTGCGACTGCTGCAGAAATCATGTCTGCGTCCTAACTGAGCTCGCAGAAACGTAGCCTTTCATTGCGGTTTGGAAGTGAATGTCCAAAATGGCTGCACACCAGCACCATGATATTTAGCTCGTTTTCGCACACACGTACTACAGCCACCCACCAGAGGAAGTTCCAGAGGTGTTGCTGGTGAGTGTGCACATCTCTAATCAGAGACTTCACTTTCCAGTGACAAACCTGGTTGTAGTAAAAACTCTCCTTCGCAGTCAACTTATTTAAAGGCATCAAGGATAAGTGGTGATCCTTGATAATACAAATGAGCAAGATTTGTATGTCCCCACCCCATTCCCATTTACTGAGGTGGGCAAGGTGGGCAGCTGCCGGGGTGCATTTGCCCTGGGAGATTCAGCGCTCTGGCCACCAGGTCAGAGGTTAAAGAGGCTTTTGCCTCTTCAACCTCTAACCCGGAGACTGGCATTGTTTGCGGGGCTGATTGCTGCGTCTTTCACAGTTGCCTGGGAGGCAACTCCGCAGCCGCTGGGTCAGAGGTGGAAGAGGCAGAGAGCGCTGTCTCTTCCACCTCTGATCCAGCAGTGTTGCGTGGGTGACAGTTGATGGCAAGCAAAGTCTGATCTGGGTAGCATGGCACTGGCTGGCAGACTGAGAGGCTCACGTCACAATCTGTCAGTCCCACACAGCCCACCATTATCAGGCTTCTCGCACTTCGCCTGGAGGCTGGAATTGACTGTCTTGGTTGGGCCTGCCCTGCATGAAAGCCGTCGGCTCTGCTCCTGGCAATCTGACTGTAACCAGGTGCCTGGTTAGTGGTACTGGCAGTGGTTACCTAACATACCTTACCGCCAGCGGCAGGTAAGAGTGAAGTTAAGGTTCCATCCGGCCAAACTGAAATATTCCTGTATTGTTTTAATTATTAACAAAACAGGAATATTTACATTTACCCTGATGGAAATAAATGAGATGAATAGCACAGTACTATAGCAGCATGTATATGTAACGGAGCAGTTTCTAGTCCATTCGATCCAGAGTGCGAATCATTAGAATACACACCCACATGCACATGGCCAGCGACTCCCAAACTACATCCCCAATGTCATGGAACCCACCCCAACGTAAATAAATCACTGCTATATAAATGAAGCTGGTTTTATTACATTGTGATTTAGGAATGTTGCATTAATTCCTCAGACAAAGTACACAAACATTTTGTACTAAGTTTGATGTTCAAGGTTTCGTGCACATTTTGAGTCTACATCAACGGCACTCTCGTTGACTTTGCTGTTGCAAAAGCATTTATTGCTGCTGCCTAATCCATTTCTTCCACAATTGTACTCTCAATTGAGAGTATTGGAAGGGACAATAACCTTTCTCCAGCCATTGTGGAGCAAAAGTATGTATTTATCAATTTTAATTTACTAAAGCTTCTCTCACCATTTTCCACAGTAATTGGAATGGTTAGCAATATCCTCATGACAAAACACACATTTGGAAACAACCAATGTGGTGTTGTATGATGAATGTGCTGCACAACTTCAAGGGGTGCTAACAGAACTCTTATGAAGCGATGGCTGGATTATGCCTAATTTCTTTAGCCAACTGGGAACCATCTATATCAGATTCTGGTACACATTCATCACCCTTTGCCAACAATTACTCCATGTAATTGCACAGTTTTTTCAGTTCCTCTTTTTCAGGCAAGATCTTTATATGGTACAGGAAACCCCAGCTTGTATTGTGAGCAGTCAACTGAGGAAAAACACCTTTCGAGTGAAGTAGTGATGTTGTTAATCAAGGGTTAAAACAGGCTTAACTTAAAAAGTCCTTTATTTGGAGGCGTGTCGTAGCTAAAAATCCCTTTTTTCTTTTCCTATAACATTTAGTTGACTTAAAAGTAGGGTCAACATCTAAAAGTAAGGCTACCTCTTTCGCTGTTATGGCAGACGCAAAACCAACACTTCTATAACTTTTGACAAAGGTAATGCAGTTCTAAACTAGGTCATTGCAGGCCAGCAAATCAATTGTTTTAGACTGCATAGGTTTGTTTACAATGTTCACCTGAAAGAGACTGTCACAACACACAACTATAGTAGAAATAAAAGTGAAATCTTCCAAATGTAAAGGGACTTTGCTTCTGAGGACAATGTTGGGTTCATTGACTTTTTCTTCAATGCTCACGAGTGCTGTGTGTATCTCAACAAACTGATATTGCACAGCTCAGAAGCTTTAAATTCTACGTTCCCATTGTTTTTCGCTGTCCTTTTCCAATTAAAGGTTTTGGACATCTTCACTGCGACTGATCCAGCGTTCAGTTGATGCTGAAAAGAAACTATACATTCTCAGAAGTACACTAAAAAGAGAAACAGATTTCACTGATGATTTGGAAGTATCACCAACCACCAAATGTAAACTTTGGTAACCACATGGATTGAAAAATGCACTGGGGTATTGCAGAAGAACTCGCTCTTGTACTCCTTTGTTTATCCTGATCATGTTTGCACCATTATCGTACCCCTGGCCATGGCAGTTGTCCAGATCTACACTGCATTCTAGCATTTCAGAATAAAGAAGGTCTTCATGTCCTTCACTAAATGTGTAATCTGTGGGGCAATACCCTATAGGGGTAAAATGTTAATTCACAGAAATACCTTTGACTGTAATATCCAAAATTCTAAAAGTGTATGACAGTTGTTCAGTGTGGCTAATGAAGGCTCGCCCCTAAACACTCACACCAAAGAGAATACATCCCACTAGGGAAGAAAGGCCCAAGTCGATCTTGTAAGGATAACAAGTTTTAATCTCACATGGAGATGAGAGCAACAGCAAAGAACTCTGCTGCTAAGAAGGTTCTGCCGAAAAGTAGTATAAGCAGAATCTTATAAAGGGAAACATCATCATAGATGATGAAATACATACAGTAAAAACCTGCACGGCTGGTTGGTGTGCGTGATCTGCCTGCTCCATAAGAGATGCCAGGTCATTGGTTCCAGCCCAGTCCGTCCGCCTTCCATCACGTGGGTGCTGCAGTCATCATCTCACATCGAAGGTCAAAGAACAAATATAATTACACTTCTGACATAATGCTGTGTTTTTTTTATTGTGTTGTAGTTTATTACAAAACTTTTCACACATTAAAAAGAGCAGCAAGCGCTACTCTAATGCTGTTTTATCACTACTATGCACCTGGCAGGTCTCTAGACGGGCACAAAGGAGGCTTTGGGGCACTCTAACCTTCACACACACATTTCACTCACTCCCTTCCGCGCCATCCGGCTCTAAGGTCTCCATCCTTGTTTTGAACTATAATTTATCTCTCCCTGCACCTTGCAATACAAATCACACGATTGTTGCTCAAAGATGTGCCCTGTCTGTCCTCTTTGACTTGTTACTTTGGGGTTGGGTGTCAAAGGGCACCTGGTGTCATGGAATTCAGGGATCTTAAGGTTTAGTCAGTTATATGGGCTATAATTCGTGGTTGTCTGGGGATGGGCCGGGTCATGCTTTGGCCCGTGTGAGATAACATGCACACCAGATGCTGGTCTGCGATCACGGTCTTGTAGGACACTTTCCTCTTGAGTAAAAAAACACATCTTTGCAACACTGATAGAACAATGAATAGGCGTTGTGGAATTTGGCGGTGTGGGCTGTCCTCATTAGAGCACAGGCATGACTGGAGACTTCCCTCGTCTCGTAATTTGGGCCTAGTGTATGCAATGGTGCATTTGCGCGGGCCTTACACATTCTACCTATGATTACTAATATCTATACAAAATACATTGTTGCTTGAACCCTGCGCTACACTATGTGGGTTGATTATATTGAAGTGGGGTTCTTTGTATTGGGAGGTGGCCCTTTCACAAGCCCCCCCTCTAACCTTGGCCCATCATAGTGCTGCCTATGTATCTCGCCTCACTCTAAAGCGCTTGGTGGGGTGAGATGAGGCTATCCCCTTCACAACATTCCCCCTTTCGTTACTTCTACAGTAACAAACTCTGTAATACCTCTACCCTCCCTCCTCTCTGCTCCTATATATGGCTGAGTTCCCTTTGTTGGCACCCAGGCCCTACACACTGACCGCAAACTCTCCACCTACACGTGTACTCTTCAGGTGAGCAAATCATATAGATGCACCCCTCTGCCCACCAAGCCCACCCAAACCTCCTTATAATGTTTTAGATCAAGGGGTAGAGAATTGATAGTGTGGTATAGATGGTCAACTTCATCTCCATACAGGATGGGGAGCATTTCATACTTAGGGCCACTTTGTGGGATATCAGTCTGTACTTCAATATCTTTTGTCTTGTGAGGTGCTTTTGGAACCCCAATTACTACCATCATTCTTGCACTATTAGGTGCCACATTGGCACAACATCGAAGGCCCAGTTGACAGGTGAGGAAAATAACAATGATGATCACAATGATAGGAATTATCATCTTCATGATCGCTCTAAGCCATGACGGGGCCCAAATGAATGCCAATGTAAACCAATCACTGCCCTATACTTCCCCCTCCTTTTCATGCGAACACACAGGCCATGGACAACTGCGATTATGTGGGATAATGATGCGTTCTCCGCATCCTCTGAAGGCACAAATGTGCAGCACGAATCGCCACATTTTTTGCAAACCTCTCCTTCCATTGCTATTAACATTTCCAACACACATCGGTTTTGCATCATCATAAGTCTTAATGCACGCAACTCAACCTTGATCACATTGAACCCGTCCTCTGTACTGCTCGCGAGCTGGACCAGCTCCCATCTCACGATCTGGAACCACTTAGCATTTGCTGCGGCCTGCACTCCCGGAGATGGAAAAAAGGACTCTGATGAGCCGAAGAGCCTGTATTCTTCTCGTATTTAAAAAAGCAATGCAGAAGAGTCTTTGGATATGTAATTCAATCTTTTCGTCCTCTTTAGTTGTTGAACTGTCCTTTTCCTGGCAGTATTTGGCGCTCTTGTGTGGGCAACAAACCTTTATCTTCATTTTCAGTGCTGCCCCTTTCAGGTGTTCTTCTGGGTGCAGCGTGGCCAGCAAACAACAGCCCCTCCATGATGGTGGGAGGTGCAAGTAAGCTTGTTGGCCACAGACCCAGTGCTAATCAATCATTACCACTGTTCCCTTCTTCATGTCTGTGATCAGGAGAGTCTTATTGCAACTTCTGTTCGAGCAGGCAAAGATTGTGCCCTTACTGCAGAAACAAAGTCTATATTCTTCCTTGTGCACTTGCATCGGCTTTCCATTGTTGCAATACACATCAGCTTTGTGATATGCTCTGTCCATATTTGTGCACAAAAACTGCCCACCCGTGCTATCGTTTCCTTGCTATATGTTACCAGTCCTTCTGCCAAGCAAGGGAGTGTAGTGTCCTGCCAGTTGTTATTGACATGTTTACGTCCTTTCACCATCAAATAGGGTAACTCTGCACATTTTATATTTTCTGGATCGCCGCTGCAGTGTACATGATCTGGACCCACCATTTGCAGTTGCACATTACGTGCTTGGAACGTTCCTTTTATTCTACATAGAGCAAGATGAACGAGGCATTGTGCCTCTATAATTGGGACTGCTTGCAGCAGTAACACATTGGGAGCCCCTGACACGTGCGGAATGAGTGAACACACATAACCACTTCCATTCAAAGCATTTCTTCCCACACAACTCATGTCGAAATATCATGAGTTGGTAAACTCAGGGTGATGAATATCCTCAATCACATCCAAACACAGCCCTTGATGTGGGTGATACTTTTTTCGTACTTCTCTTTTCATTCTTCTATACACGCTCACAGGGATGCCAGCTTTAACAATGCTATAAAAAATAACATCATATTGTTTGGAATTGTAAGACAATCTCCTATTTGCTGAAAACAACCTTTTCACTATTTGGCACACTGTCGTGTTGTACCTGTTATAATCATCACTAACACTTGTATCAGCACTATTGCTACTCGTATATTAATTCCATTATTATTGTTAGCATTCACACTATTGCTAATATATGTAACTCAGCTATTATTAACATTTATATGTACTGTCCCATTTGGATAATATACAATCCCATTCCCCCTTTATAGGACCTCCCTCTATAACAATCTCCCACCAATACAGTCCCAATTGTACCATCAATGACACACAGAGACCTGCGATAATGGTCAACCCACAATAATAAACATAGGTCCATGTTTTCTCAATCCTGCATCTACACGTCGGGTCCCTACTTAAACTATTTACATTAGTCACGTCCATCTTTTTCTCTCCTGAAATGAAAGCACGGATATGCAATTCAACGAAAAGGAGAGACGTATAAGACATACTTTTTTTACACAGAGAACAAGAGAAAGAAAGAGGGAGAGAGAAAAAGAAAGAAAATGATCCTGAAAAAAGAAAGCTATTGTCATGATCTCTGCTTCCAAAAGGTCAGGATTTTCCCAACTCCCTTGGAAGCAGATCCATAACCCAGGTTCTGAGTGCCAACCAGTCCCAATTGGGACCTTTTGGACCCAGTCCTGGCGCCAGTGGCACCAGGCTCATAAATATGCCCAGTCCCAGCGCTGGAAACGCCGGGCTCATAATGCTTGGGTGGACTTACCTGCAGCAGACCATGCTGCTTACTTGCCTGCCAGTTGAGCCTCTGATCCTCTTCTGTTTGGAACTACTTTTCCTGTTGGGTGGGGCAGGAGCCACTCCCTAGATTCAGAACACTGGAACTCTTCTGGAAAGCAGGAACTCTTTTCTTACCTAGGCGTGGCTGTGGAAGGAGACATCTAAGCACTACAGGAGGCTATTTAAACCACACCCGATGGATGAATCTTGCTTTGCGTTATTCTGCATCCTCTGCAGCAGAACACTCATTGTGTCTTCTGCATCTGATCCTGGGCCTAAGGAAAAAGGCTTACCATCCTGAATCCAGTCTTCAGCAACACCTATAAAGACAAGAAAGAACAGGTTAGCATTACGGACTTCAGTGACAGCTCTTCACTTACCTGGTCCATCGGCTGTCACCAACGCCTCGCGCTGCATTCCGGCATCTGAAAGACAAAGGCTTACCAACTCTTTGCACGCTCCGGAGGCCTTCGGCGCTGCATCCCGCTTCTGAAAGACAAAACAAGGTGCGTTTAAAGACATTGGGGAACTTTAATACTCACGTGCCATTACTCCTTTCCACATCTAACCCAGTGGGTATTCCGGCACCCTGCAGCCGCTCCGAACTTGTACCTGCAAAATAAAAAGACAGTTAGAGCGCATCGTGAAGCAGGCAACAAGCGCTTACTTACGTGCTTCCAGGCGCTTCTATTCATCACACGGGCTCCATCTTCAACTCACTTCAGCCCGTCATCCGCCATCGCCGGAACCCTGCAAAACAAGAAACCTCATTACTAAAGACTTTAAAGACATTAGAATTACTCGAAACTTACAGTTCGTGCAGTAAACGACGGACAGCAGTCCTCTGAAGTCAAGAGGCCTGCTCCCCTTATCCAGTGAAGAAACTGGTTACAGCACCCTGCCCCGAGGCAGATGGAGAGCACGGCGTTCACTTACCTAAGGTGAGAGCGTTAACCTTTGGGGTTCTACAGGAGAAGAGAAAGGGAAGAAGAGAGAGACATTCAATAACCCAGTTCCTTAATCCCATATTTTCTATCTGCAGACATCTTACCCTTCGAGTCAGACATACAGTGCACAGAGGTCCAGCCCAAAGAGCTAGCCGTGTGTTACACATCACCTTTGAAGATACGGTATACGCCCAGTCAAGACCGTCGCCTCTACGGGAATCAGGTGAGCGTTACAGAACGCAAAGCCTACCACAAAACTCCCGTCCAGGCGCTATGGAAACCTCGGATACCGACCAGCTAGCCCAGTTACTTGGGGAACTAAGGGCAGAAGTGCATGCAGCCCGTCAGGAAACAAACGCTCTCAGAAGGGAACTGATTATTTCCAAGGAGCGAACAGATGATCTCGCTAGACAATTGCTACAGTCACAAGCCGGACAGACCCCGTTACCCGCATCTGGGGGAAATCTTCCTTCTACATCCTCTATGAATCCAGTGCAGATCAACCTACCTGGGAATGTACCTCTGGCTCCGCCCGAACGATTTTCTGGTGACCCAAAGAGGTTTGCAGTATTTATCAATCAGTGCCGGTTACATTTCTTATGCCGGCCAGCAGCCTTTCCAACTGATCAAGCTAAAGTAGCTTTCGTACCTTAGTGGCAATGCGGCAGACTGGTCGATCCCTCTAGTAAATCAAGATGATCCGGTCCTCCATGATTTTCAAACTTTTCAGCTCAGTATGGAAAAACTGTTCGCAAGACATTCACAGGGGCAGGCCTTGGACAATGAGCTTCTTTCGTTGCCACAAGGTAATCAAGACCTTTTGGCTTATATTGCGTCTTTCAACAGACTGATAGTGGAAACTCAATGGCCTGAGGACAAAAGGATTACGCTGTTTTATAGAGGTCTACGTGGAGAGCTCAAAGATGTGTTAGCCCAAGTAGTGAATCCCCCACAAGATTGTTCGGACTATATAGACTTAGTCGTTCAAATAGATCACAGACTGCAGAACAGGAAGGCTGATCGTTCCAAGTTTGATGCTCGAGTATTTTCCAAACCGCCAACTCCTTCCAAAGGAGTAGACTCCGGGGAACCCATGCAAATAGGGGGTCTGAAAGGTCCTCTAACACAAAAGGAGCGGGAAAGGAGAAAACAGTTGCAATTATGCCTCTATTGCGGAAACTCAGGGCACTTTCTTCGAGACTGTCCGGTGAAACCTGCCAAGAAGGCAGTAGGAGCTGCAGTTACCAAAGTTACAAACTCTGAGCAGGGAAACGACCTCGCCCGACAAGAATAGAGGTCCTCTTGCTGAGCGTGAAAACCAGTTCTGTGACCTCGCATTTCGTGATACCTATGGTCCTCATTAGCCCTGATAATCCGGATCGATTACATGCAATTGAAGCTTACGTCGACAGCGGTGCCATCGGCAATTATGTGGATCATGAAATGGTTTTGAGGATGAATCTAACTCTTTGTCCCAAGGCTGTAAAGGACGTCATTACTACGGTGGATGGTACGGAGATAGCCTCCGGGCCAGTAACGCATACCACTCAAGAGGTGACGCTAGTAAGTCAAGATGGACACCATGAGAAGATCGTGTTCGATGTGATCAAGGCCCCTCAGTTTCAGATTATTCTAGGAATACCTTGGTTAGAGAAACACAATCCTCTGATCGATTGGCGAGCAAGAACGGTCCAGTTTCCAGAATGTGTCTCTACTTGTCACCCTCTACCTGGTGTTGCACTGGCAGCAATTTCTTCAGAGACTCCCCAGTTACCTCCCGAATACCTAGAATACCAAGATGTTTTCCGGAAGGATCAGGCTAACTCTCTACCTCCTCATAGGTCTTATGACTGCCAGATAGACCTGATACCTGGATCTACTCCTCCTTGTAGTAGAATTTATGCCCTCACCGAGCCTGAGAACCTTCACCTTCGACAATACCTGGATCAATACCTGGCAAATGGGTGTATTCGTCCTTCCAAGTCCCCTGCTTCTTCAGCTTTGTTCTTCGTTCCAAAAAAGGAAGGAGACCTTAGAACTTGTATAGATTATCGCTCCCTGAACCAGATCACTGTTAAGAATAGATATCCGTTACCTTTGATCCCTGAACTCCTGGACCAAGTCAGAAAAGCATGCATATATACAAAGCTGGATCTTAGAGGAGCTTACCACTTGGTACGAGTAAAAGAGGGCGATGAATGGAAGACGGCCTTCCGCACCAAGTATGGGCTATTTGAATATCAGGTCATGCCCTTCGGACTTTGCAATGCCCCGGCCGCCTTTCAATATTTTATGAACGATGTCCTCAGAGAGCTCATAGATGTGTGTGTTGTTGTTTACATTGACGACATCCTCGTTTATTCTTCATCGGAATCTGAACTTCGGAAACATGTGAAAATGGTCCTCGAAAGATTGCGTCAACACAAACTTTTCGCTAAGTTGGAAAAATGTGTTTTCAACGTGACTGAAGTTGAATTCTTGGGATTCATATTATCAGCTGGCGGAGTGCGTATGGATTCAAAGAAGGTCGATGCAGTTCTCAAATGGCCATCACCATCCTCCGTAAAAGGTGTGCAAAGCACGTTAGGCTTCGCTAACTTTTACCGCAGGTTTATCCCCGAATTCTCTCGAATAGTCCAGCCCATCACTGCCTTGTTAAAGAAAAACAAACGTTTTGAATGGTCTACCGAGGCGGAACAAGCTTTCCAGGATTTGAAGACTAAATTTATCTCTGCACCAATCTTAAAACACCCTCGCCCCGAACTCCCCTACATCGTGGAAACTGATGCTTCAAGCCTTGCCATGGGGGCAGTTCTATCACAAAAGGACCCGGTAACCAATCAGTTGCATCCCGTGGCATTTTGGTCCCGCAAATTCTCGCCTCCTGAAATCAATTACACGATTACTGACAAGGAACTTCTGGCTATCAAGTCTGCCTTTAAGGCTTGGCGGCATTATCTGCTGGGGGCCCGACACACCGTTACTGTGATTACGGATCACCGAAACCTGCAATATTTGAAAACCGCAAAAGCCCAATCCTCTAGACAACTCCGTTGGGCATTATTCTTTGCCGAGTTTGACTTCATAATTACCTATCGACCTGGTACAAAGAACGGTAAAGCTGATGCCCTTTCTCGGATGGGAGTGGAAGAACACTTGATCAACCCTAAACCTGTACCAATCATTCCCGAACAAAGAATTCTGGGTGTAATCGCCACAGAATCCATAGAGGAAGTTAAGGATAAAGCCAGGCAACTTGTAACTCCAGCAGACATACAGAATTGGCATCTGCAGGGAAAGGACTTTGCAGTAAAGGACAACTTATTGTATTTCCAAGAACGATTATACCTACCCAGCACAGATTTACAAAAAAAAGTAATCTCTTGTTATCACGATTCTTTAATGGAAGGACATCCCGGTATGGCCAAGACCTCAGAAAAGATCAAGCGCTACTTCTGGTGGCCGTCTTGGAAAAAAGATATCAGAGACTTTATAATGTCCTGTGGAGTATGCGCCCAAAACAAGAGTCAAAAGGAAAGACCAGCAGGCCTCTTACGCCCTATTGACATCCCACCTCGCCCTTGGCATACGCTTTCTATGGACTTCATCACCGATCTACCTCCATGCTCCGGATACAATACGATTCTAGTATTCGTGGACTTATTCTCCAAGATGGCGCATTTCATTCTGCTCAAAGGCTTGCCAACAGCAGCAACTCTGGCCCGAGAATTTCTCGAAAACATCGTCCGACTGCACGATTTTCCTCCGGTTTTAATTTCGGATCGAGGTAGTCAATTTATTTCTCATTTTTGGCGAAGTTGCTGTCGGTCGGCTCAAATTGATGTGAGACTATCGACCAGTCACCACCCTCAGACCGACGGACAAACCGAGAGGACCAATCAAACTCTGGAACAGTATTTACGCTGCATGCTGCAACAAACTGAAAAAACTTGGAAAGACATCCTTTGGATAGCCGAATATGCCTACAATAACTCTGTCCATTCGGGAACTGGGAAAACCCCGTTTTTTCTTTTGTACGGCAGTCACCCTCGAACCTCGGAGTTGGATCCCCTCCAAGATCTTGAAACACCAGCAGTAGACTTCCTGCATTCTACAATCACCCAAGCCTTTAAGGAAGCTGTTTCTCACCTTCAAAGGGCTAAAGAACAATACAAGAAAGGAGCAGATCAACATCGGAAGGAAGCCCCTCAATATCAAGTAGGGGATCAAGTTTGGTTATCCACCAAATATCTACCTCTAAAAGGGCCACGCACATTCAACCCAAGATACCTTGGTCCCTATTCCATCACTACCATAGTTAACCCAGTAGCGGTCAAGTTGGACTTGCCCCCGCACATGAAGATATATCCGGTCTTCCACGTCTCTCTATTAAAACCTGTGCAACCTCAAACCCGACTAACTAAATCTCCAAAACCTATCCTAGTTGATGGAGAACTCGAGTTTGAAGTCAAAAGCATTCTGGACTCCAAGATCTCCAAATCTAAACTATTTTACCTAATTGACTGGAAAGGCTACGGCCCCCAAGAGAGATCCTGGGAACCTGCTGAATATGTCCACGCTCCTCGCCTAATCAAAAGATTTCACCGAACATTTCCTGACAAGCCAAAACCCCCGGAGAAGCCCGGTTTGGGAGGGGCCTTGAGGGGGGGTACTGTCATGATCTCTGCTTCCAAAAGGTCAGGGTTTTCCCAACTCCCTTGGAAGCAGATCCATAACCCAGGTTCCGAGTGCCAACCAGTCCCAATTGGGACCTTTTGGACCCAGTCCTGGCGCCAGTGGCACCAGGCTCATAAATATGCCCAGTCCCAGCGCTGGAAGCGCCGGGCTCATAATGCTTGGGTGGACTTACCTGCAGCAGACCATGCTGCTTACTTGCCTGCCAGTTAAGCCTCTGATCCTCTTCTGTTTGGAACTACTTTTCCTGTTGGGTGGGGCAGGAGCCACTCCCTAGATTCAGAACACTGGAACTCTTCTGGAAAGCAGGAACTCTTTTCTTACCTAGGCGTGGCTGTGGAAGGAGACACCTAAGCACTACAGGAGGCTATTTAAACCACACCCGATGGATGAATCTTGCTTTGCGTTATTCTGCATCCTCTGCAGCAGAACGCTCATTGTGTCTTCTGCATCTGATCCTGGGCCTAAGGAAAAAGGCTTACCATCCTGAATCCAGTCTTCAGCAACACCTATAAAGACAAGAAAGAACAGGTTAGCATTACGGTCTTCAGTGACAGCTCTTCACTTACCTGGTCCATCGGCTGTCACCAACGCCTCGCGCTGCATTCCGGCATCTGAAAGACAAAGGCTTACCTACTCTTCGTGCGCTCCGGAGGTCTTCACACTGCATTCCGGCATCTGAAAGACAAAAGCTTACCAACTCTTCGCACGCTCCGGAGGCCTTCGGCGCTGCATCCCGCATCTGAAAGACAAAACAAGGTGCGTTTAAAGACATTGGGGAACTTTAATACTCACGTGCCATTACTCCTTTCCACATCTAACCCAGTGGGTATTCCGGCACCCTGCAGCCGCTCCGAACTTGTACCTGCAAAATAAAAAGACAGTTAGAGCGCATCGTGAAGCAGGTAACAAGCGCTTACTTACGTGCTTCCAGGCGCTTCTATTCATCACACGGGCTCCATCTTCAACTCACTTCAGCCCGTCATCCGCCATCGCCGGAACCCTGCAAAACAAGAAACATCATTACTAAAGACTTTAAAGACATTAGAATTACTCGAAACTTACCATTCGTGCAGTAAACGACGGACAGCAGTCCTCTGAAGTCAAGAGGCCTTCTCCCCTTATCCAGTGAAGAAACTGGTTACAGCACCCTGCCCCGAGGCAGATGGAGAGCACGGTGTTCACTTACCTAAGGTGAGAGCGTTAACCTTTGGGGTTCTACAGGAGAAGAGAAAGGGAAGAAGAGAGAGACATTCAATAACCCAGTTCTTTAATCCCATATTTTCTATCTGCAGACATCTTACCCTTCGAGTCAGACATACAGTGCACAGAGGTCCAGCCCAAAGAGCCAGCCGTGTGTTACACATCACCTTTGAAGATACGGTATGCGCCCAGTCAAGACCGGCGCCTCTACGGGAATCAGGTGAGCGTTACAGCTATGGAGCTAGCAGCTGAGCTTCAGCTCACCAATGGAATGTGCAGCCACACACATATCGTGCCTGGACAGGCTGGTGAGGTAGATGGGGTGCAGGTATTGCTGTCCCTCCTTTTTAAGATAATTGGTGTGTCAATGTACTATCTGGAGGTTCCCTACGGATGTCGGAGAGGTGGGTCCAATAGCACACTCCCTTTACTTTCACTGCAAGGGGAGTACACCTCCTCGTAGAGCCAGTGGAACCAAGGGTTGTTCCACCTGTGCACAAAATGATGAATGATGGCAAAAATCGCCAGGCAGCAGCAGTTGTGGGGTCATACGCTCAGGATACATTGCCATCATGGTTGCTACGTCCGCTGTCTCTGTCGTCTCAATACTGGGAGGTGCAATCTGCTGGGAGACACATTTAATTGCCCTAGTTGGTGTGGTCATATGTTTAAACTCATCGCCCAGCACTGCTGCTGCTTTATGTGCATCTGAAGCTCTTCTTACAGGGGGTGTGCATACGCTGACCACTGACCACTTCTTGAAGTGACAAATGGTAGTCTTTGCTGGGCTGTGTGCTTAGACTGAAGAGGGCCAGGGGCAAACTGTGCACCCAGTACTTCTTCAATGTGGTACACAGTTTGGACAATTTACTTTTGAGAAGCCCATTGATCCTCTCCACAATGCCGTTGGCCTGTGTGTGGTAAATTTAACACATCCGGTGCTTGAAGCCAAGTAGTGCTGTGACGTGCTGAAACAATGCATTTAAAAAATGGGTTCCATTGGCTGACCTTAAAACCTTGCACACACCCCATTGAGGGAAAACCTCACGTACCAAAAATCTAGCAGCACATTGGGCATCCGAATGTGCAGACGGCCCTGCCTCCACCCACCTTCAGAAAGGGCAATCAACTACTATGAGGTACCTTGAGCCATTACAATGCTCACCCATGTCGACATAATCTATGTGTAGTTCTCGGAACGACCCAGTAGGGTGGGGCAAAGTGCCCCGAAACATCTGTAGTGTCATCCCTGTACTGAAACTTTTACATGTGGTGCAATGTACAATCCTTTCTGTGATACTCTCCTAAATAGTTAGCATAAACCGATCTTCTTGTATATCTGCTGCTATGTGCTGCTTCGAACTGTGGGATGGGTAATGCAACTGTTTAAAAGATACTTTGAGGAGTTCCCAGGGCATTACTGTGTTCCCAGAACTCTCCTGTCTTCATAACAGATATGTCAGGGATTGCTTGCAACCTCTCCATAACCACAACTCATTCTCCCTTTCAGGTGCCCTTTCTTGTAACTCAATCTTGGAGATGGACAATGCTGTGTAAGGTGCTGGATGGTCGCTTGCTGGTGGGGCAGTCACAACATATTCAGCGGGTATTTCATTTGGCAGATACGCTGCCATTTTGGCTGCCCATCAGTGGCTGTGTTCCCGATCGACATTTTGTCTGTCCCGTTAGTGTGGGCAGTGCACTTGATGACCGCCACAACAGATGGCTGGGATAATGCTTCCATCAGTATTTCTAGTAGTGCTGCATGCTGCACTGGGGATCCATCTGCCCTCCAAAACCCTGTCCTCTTCCAGCAGAATAGACCGGCGTGCACAGTTGTTGTGACGTACGCTGAGTCCCAATATATCGTGACATGGCACCCTTTAGATGCTCTCAATGCTTCGATGAATGCTATGAGTTCTGAGGCCTGTGCATAATAGTGCATGGGCAATTTTCTCAAGACCCCTGTCTCATACTCCTGTTCCTCAAGCCGTACCACCACTGCCCCTGTACATCTTTGCAAATCCTTCTGATCAATTATGGGTGACCCATCAATGAAATGCATCTCACCCTCTGGCAATGCACAGCCCTTTGCCTTAGGGATGTCATCCTCCTCCCCCTCGTATGTGGCACAGTCATGCACTATTAAATACTCTGTAGCAGCCATGTCTGTTTGGAAGGTGGCAAGGTTCACCATTTTGCATCTAACCACATGCATATGGGGTTTAGAAATAATAATCTCATACGCTGAAGATCTTTGTATAGTCAGAGTGGATTTTGACCTTTCTAGAATGGCAAAGTGTGTTCCACATACAATGTAACTGGGCACCCAATTACAATTGTAGAACTGTTTTCGATTGCAAAAGCAGCAGCTGCTAAAGCTTATTCGCACACAAACTGCCCTTGCACCACTGCATTCAGAGTGCCGTTATAATAGGCCAATCGCATATGGCCCATAGTGCTCTTCTGTGTCAGCACCACCTTCATGAGCTGGCCATCTGAATAAGTAAAATTCCTCCGTGTAGTCTGGGGTGGCCAGTAGGGGTGCCAAACTAATGACTTCTTTTAAAACGTCAAACTGTTTGATCAAGTCTGCTGTCCACTGTAATTTATGGTCCTTTGTTTTTTGTGCCTCCCCAAGGGCCTGAAGAAGCGATCTCATGTATGCCACGTAATCTAAAATCTATGCCCTACAATAGTTTCATAGGCCCAGAAACTTCTGCATTTCTTTAACTGAGGCGGGTTTGGGGGTGGCGTGTACCAACACTGCCCTATTTGGTAGTATCCTTTTACCATTTATGGATATGAACTGTCCCAGATAGAGAGCCTCCTGTTGGCAGTATTGACACTTAGCCTTGTCAGCCTTGTACCCCTTATAGGTCAGCAATTCTAAGAGTACAATAGAATCCCTTTGGCACTGCTGTTCTCTATCACTGCACACTAACAGATCATCTATGTACAGAATAATCATGCTAGGCACTTGAATATTTTTTAAATCAGCATGCAGTATTCTGTTGAATATGCTCAGGCTCTTGCAGTACCCCCGAGGTAACCTAGTATGTTCGAATTGCATCTGGCCCCTGTGTAAATGCCGTGAGGTACCTCGACTCAGGACGGAGTGGAATCGAGAAGAATGCATTTTTAAAGTCCACTTCAGTGAAGTATACAGCTTCTTTGGAGATGCGTATAAAATTGTCGCAGGATTTGAGACAACTGGAAATTCTTACTGTGCTACATCATTAAGGGGGCATAAGTCCTGGATCATGCTCCAATTGCCCCCGTTGATTTCTTGACAGGGTATATCGCTGTGTTACATGAAGACATTGACCCCCTGGTCCAACAGGGCATGTATGGTCTAATACCCTCCTCTGCCTCCCTCGATAATGGATATTGTTTTACCCTGAGCAGCACTGCACCTGGCGTCAGTGTTATACGCACAGGTTTCATGTCTTGCAGTAGTCCTACATTGTTTGGATTTGTAGGCCACAACTGTGAAGGCACGTGTTGTAAGTCTTCATCAAGAAATAGAGGTGAGGTTAATACTGCCATCACGGGGTACTGTACCCTCAGGTACTGTATCATTATGTCTCAGGGGATACAAATCTCTAATATTATCTCCCCATCTTTATCATTGTTCTCAAACAACTCGTCATCCGTCACTTCCTTTAGCTGTACCGCTGGATCTATACAAAGCACTGTCCACCACTCACACCTGTCCCTGTCAATTCCTAACACGACAACCCTTTTGCCAGAGACCAATAATCCCTGTAAATCCAGCAACAATATAGTTCCCGCCACCACCTCATGTGACACAGTTGGACGGAAGATTAAATCTGTGGGCACTCGCCAACACTGTTTAGCAATCTGCACCGCTTTTATGAGCACAGTAATACCATAAATTCACATGTCTGGGTCCATAGGAGTCCCACGGACCACCACCTCCCTTGTCATTGTGTGTTTTATCAACATTGCTCTTATAGCACACATCGCAGGTATGGAGCAAACTATACCACGATTTGTAAAGTATATTGTCATGTTTAATTTGCTGAGCAGGTCCCTGCCCAGCAAATTAACAGGGGAAAAGTCTGAATATAGTAAGGGTGCCCATACTACCTTCCCTCCACCTTTACGTCCAGCTCCTCAGTGTATGGAACTCTGGAAATAGCCCCAGTGAACCCCTGCACGTCAAGATATTTTCCTGATAAGACAGCAGACATACAGAATTGGCATCTGCAGGGAAAGGACTTTGCAGTAAAGGACAACTTATTGTATTTCCAAGAACGATTATACCTACCCAGCACAGATTTACAAAAAAAAGTAATCTCTTGTTATCACGATTCTTTAATGGAAGGACATCCCGGTATGGCCAAGACCTCAGAAAAGATCAAGCGCTACTTCTGGTGGCCGTCTTGGAAAAAAGATATCAGAGACTTTATAATGTCCTGTGGAGTATGCGCCCAAAACAAGAGTCAAAAGGAAAGACCAGCAGGCCTCTTACGCCCTATTGACATCCCACCTCGCCCTTGGCATACGCTTTCTATGGACTTCATCACCGATCTACCTCCATGCTCCGGATACAATACGATTCTAGTATTCGTGGACTTATTCTCCAAGATGGCGCATTTCATTCTGCTCAAAGGCTTGCCAACAGCAGCAACTCTGGCCCGAGAATTTCTCGAAAACATCGTCCGACTGCACGATTTTCCTCCGGTTTTAATTTCGGATCGAGGTAGTCAATTTATTTCTCATTTTTGGCGAAGTTGCTGTCGGTCGGCTCAAATTGATGTGAGACTATCGACCAGTCACCACCCTCAGACCGACGGACAAACCGAGAGGACCAATCAAACTCTGGAACAGTATTTACGCTGCATGCTGCAACAAACTGAAAAAACTTGGAAAGACATCCTTTGGATAGCCGAATATGCCTACAATAACTCTGTCCATTCGGGAACTGGGAAAACCCCGTTTTTTCTTTTGTACGGCAGTCACCCTCGAACCTCGGAGTTGGATCCCCTCCAAGATCTTGAAACACCAGCAGTAGACTTCCTGCATTCTACAATCACCCAAGCCTTTAAGGAAGCTGTTTCTCACCTTCAAAGGGCTAAAGAACAATACAAGAAAGGAGCAGATCAACATCGGAAGGAAGCCCCTCAATATCAAGTAGGGGATCAAGTTTGGTTATCCACCAAATATCTACCTCTAAAAGGGCCACGCACATTCAACCCAAGATACCTTGGTCCCTATTCCATCACTACCATAGTTAACCCAGTAGCGGTCAAGTTGGACTTGCCCCCGCACATGAAGATATATCCGGTCTTCCACGTCTCTCTATTAAAACCTGTGCAACCTCAAACCCGACTAACTAAATCTCCAAAACCTATCCTAGTTGATGGAGAACTCGAGTTTGAAGTCAAAAGCATTCTGGACTCCAAGATCTCCAAATCTAAACTATTTTACCTAATTGACTGGAAAGGCTACGGCCCCCAAGAGAGATCCTGGGAACCTGCTGAATATGTCCACGCTCCTCGCCTAATCAAAAGATTTCACCGAACATTTCCTGACAAGCCAAAACCCCCGGAGAAGCCCGGTTTGGGAGGGGCCTTGAGGGGGGGTACTGTCATGATCTCTGCTTCCAAAAGGTCAGGGTTTTCCCAACTCCCTTGGAAGCAGATCCATAACCCAGGTTCCGAGTGCCAACCAGTCCCAATTGGGACCTTTTGGACCCAGTCCTGGCGCCAGTGGCACCAGGCTCATAAATATGCCCAGTCCCAGCGCTGGAAGCGCCGGGCTCATAATGCTTGGGTGGACTTACCTGCAGCAGACCATGCTGCTTACTTGCCTGCCAGTTAAGCCTCTGATCCTCTTCTGTTTGGAACTACTTTTCCTGTTGGGTGGGGCAGGAGCCACTCCCTAGATTCAGAACACTGGAACTCTTCTGGAAAGCAGGAACTCTTTTCTTACCTAGGCGTGGCTGTGGAAGGAGACACCTAAGCACTACAGGAGGCTATTTAAACCACACCCGATGGATGAATCTTGCTTTGCGTTATTCTGCATCCTCTGCAGCAGAACGCTCATTGTGTCTTCTGCATCTGATCCTGGGCCTAAGGAAAAAGGCTTACCATCCTGAATCCAGTCTTCAGCAACACCTATAAAGACAAGAAAGAACAGGTTAGCATTACGGTCTTCAGTGACAGCTCTTCACTTACCTGGTCCATCGGCTGTCACCAACGCCTCGCGCTGCATTCCGGCATCTGAAAGACAAAGGCTTACCTACTCTTCGTGCGCTCCGGAGGTCTTCACACTGCATTCCGGCATCTGAAAGACAAAAGCTTACCAACTCTTCGCACGCTCCGGAGGCCTTCGGCGCTGCATCCCGCATCTGAAAGACAAAACAAGGTGCGTTTAAAGACATTGGGGAACTTTAATACTCACGTGCCATTACTCCTTTCCACATCTAACCCAGTGGGTATTCCGGCACCCTGCAGCCGCTCCGAACTTGTACCTGCAAAATAAAAAGACAGTTAGAGCGCATCGTGAAGCAGGTAACAAGCGCTTACTTACGTGCTTCCAGGCGCTTCTATTCATCACACGGGCTCCATCTTCAACTCACTTCAGCCCGTCATCCGCCATCGCCGGAACCCTGCAAAACAAGAAACATCATTACTAAAGACTTTAAAGACATTAGAATTACTCGAAACTTACCATTCGTGCAGTAAACGACGGACAGCAGTCCTCTGAAGTCAAGAGGCCTTCTCCCCTTATCCAGTGAAGAAACTGGTTACAGCACCCTGCCCCGAGGCAGATGGAGAGCACGGTGTTCACTTACCTAAGGTGAGAGCGTTAACCTTTGGGGTTCTACAGGAGAAGAGAAAGGGAAGAAGAGAGAGACATTCAATAACCCAGTTCTTTAATCCCATATTTTCTATCTGCAGACATCTTACCCTTCGAGTCAGACATACAGTGCACAGAGGTCCAGCCCAAAGAGCCAGCCGTGTGTTACACATCACCTTTGAAGATACGGTATGCGCCCAGTCAAGACCGGCGCCTCTACGGGAATCAGGTGAGCGTTACAGCTATGGAGCTAGCAGCTGAGCTTCAGCTCACCAATGGAATGTGCAGCCACACACATATCGTGCCTGGACAGGCTGGTGAGGTAGATGGGGTGCAGGTATTGCTGTCCCTCCTTTTTAAGATAATTGGTGTGTCAATGTACTATCTGGAGGTTCCCTACGGATGTCGGAGAGGTGGGTCCAATAGCACACTCCCTTTACTTTCACTGCAAGGGGAGTACACCTCCTCGTAGAGCCAGTGGAACCAAGGGTTGTTCCACCTGTGCACAAAATGATGAATGATGGCAAAAATCGCCAGGCAGCAGCAGTTGTGGGGTCATACGCTCAGGATACATTGCCATCATGGTTGCTACGTCCGCTGTCTCTGTCGTCTCAATACTGGGAGGTGCAATCTGCTGGGAGACACATTTAATTGCCCTAGTTGGTGTGGTCATATGTTTAAACTCATCGCCCAGCACTGCTGCTGCTTTATGTGCATCTGAAGCTCTTCTTACAGGGGGTGTGCATACGCTGACCACTGACCACTTCTTGAAGTGACAAATGGTAGTCTTTGCTGGGCTGTGTGCTTAGACTGAAGAGGGCCAGGGGCAAACTGTGCACCCAGTACTTCTTCAATGTGGTACACAGTTTGGACAATTTACTTTTGAGAAGCCCATTGATCCTCTCCACAATGCCGTTGGCCTGTGTGTGGTAAATTTAACACATCCGGTGCTTGAAGCCAAGTAGTGCTGTGACGTGCTGAAACAATGCATTTAAAAAATGGGTTCCATTGGCTGACCTTAAAACCTTGCACACACCCCATTGAGGGAAAACCTCACGTACCAAAAATCTAGCAGCACATTGGGCATCCGAATGTGCAGACGGCCCTGCCTCCACCCACCTTCAGAAAGGGCAATCAACTACTATGAGGTACCTTGAGCCATTACAATGCTCACCCATGTCGACATAATCTATGTGTAGTTCTCGGAACGACCCAGTAGGGTGGGGCAAAGTGCCCCGAAACATCTGTAGTGTCATCCCTGTACTGAAACTTTTACATGTGGTGCAATGTACAATCCTTTCTGTGATACTCTCCTAAATAGTTAGCATAAACCGATCTTCTTGTATATCTGCTGCTATGTGCTGCTTCGAACTGTGGGATGGGTAATGCAACTGTTTAAAAGATACTTTGAGGAGTTCCCAGGGCATTACTGTGTTCCCAGAACTCTCCTGTCTTCATAACAGATATGTCAGGGATTGCTTGCAACCTCTCCATAACCACAACTCATTCTCCCTTTCAGGTGCCCTTTCTTGTAACTCAATCTTGGAGATGGACAATGCTGTGTAAGGTGCTGGATGGTCGCTTGCTGGTGGGGCAGTCACAACATATTCAGCGGGTATTTCATTTGGCAGATACGCTGCCATTTTGGCTGCCCATCAGTGGCTGTGTTCCCGATCGACATTTTGTCTGTCCCGTTAGTGTGGGCAGTGCACTTGATGACCGCCACAACAGATGGCTGGGATAATGCTTCCATCAGTATTTCTAGTAGTGCTGCATGCTGCACTGGGGATCCATCTGCCCTCCAAAACCCTGTCCTCTTCCAGCAGAATAGACCGGCGTGCACAGTTGTTGTGACGTACGCTGAGTCCCAATATATCGTGACATGGCACCCTTTAGATGCTCTCAATGCTTTGATGAATGCTATGAGTTCTGAGGCCTGTGCAGAATAGTGCATGGGCAATTTTCTCAAGACCCCTGTCTCATACTCCTGTTCCTCAAGCCGTACCACCACTGCCCCTGTACATCTTTGCAAATCCTTCTGATCAATTATGGGTGACCCATCAATGAAATGCATCTCACCCTCTGGCAATGCACAGCCCTTTGCCTTAGGGATGTCATCCTCCTCCCCCTCGTATGTGGCACAGTCATGCACTATTAAATACTCTGTAGCAGCCATGTCTGTTTGGAAGGTGGCAAGGTTCACCATTTTGCATCTAACCACATGCATATGGGGTTTAGAAATAATAATCTCATACGCTGAAGATCTTTGTATAGTCAGAGTGGATTTTGACCTTTCTAGAATGGCAAAGTGTGTTCCACATACAATGTAACTGGGCACCCAATTACAATTGTAGAACTGTTTTCGATTGCAAAAGCAGCAGCTGCTAAAGCTTATTCGCACACAAACTGCCCTTGCACCACTGCATTCAGAGTGCCGTTATAATAGGCCAATCGCATATGGCCCATAGTGCTCTTCTGTGTCAGCACCACCTTCATGAGCTGGCCATCTGAATAAGTAAAATTCCTCCGTGTAGTCTGGGGTGGCCAGTAGGGGTGCCAAACTAATGACTTCTTTTAAAACGTCAAACTGTTTGATCAAGTCTGCTGTCCACTGTAATTTATGGTCCTTTGTTTTTTGTGCCTCCCCAAGGGCCTGAAGAAGCGATCTCATGTATGCCACGTAATCTAAAATCTATGCCCTACAATAGTTTCATAGGCCCAGAAACTTCTGCATTTCTTTAACTGAGGCGGGTTTGGGGGTGGCGTGTACCAACACTGCCCTATTTGGTAGTATCCTTTTACCATTTATGGATATGAACTGTCCCAGATAGAGAGCCTCCTGTTGGCAGTATTGACACTTAGCCTTGTCAGCCTTGTACCCCTTATAGGTCAGCAATTCTAAGAGTACAATAGAATCCCTTTGGCACTGCTGTTCTCTATCACTGCACACTAACAGATCATCTATGTACAGAATAATCATGCTAGGCACTTGAATATTTTTTAAATCAGCATGCAGTATTCTGTTGAATATGCTCAGGCTCTTGCAGTACCCCCGAGGTAACCTAGTATGTTCGAATTGCATCTGGCCCCTGTGTAAATGCCGTGAGGTACCTCGACTCAGGACGGAGTGGAATTGAGAAGAATGCATTTTTAAAGTCCACTTCAGTGAAGTATACAGCTTCTTTGGAGATGCGTATAAAATTGTCGCAGGATTTGAGACAACTGGAAATTCTTACTGTGCTACATCATTAAGGGGGCATAAGTCCTGGATCATGCTCCAATTGCCCCCGTTGATTTCTTGACAGGGTATATCGCTGTGTTACATGAAGACATTGACCCCCTGGTCCAACAGGGCATGTATGGTCTAATACCCTCCTCTGCCTCCCTCGATAATGGATATTGTTTTACCCTGAGCAGCACTGCACCTGGCGTCAGTGTTATACGCACAGGTTTCATGTCTTGCAGTAGTCCTACATTGTTTGGATTTGTAGGCCACAACTGTGAAGGCACGTGTTGTAAGTCTTCATCAAGAAATAGAGGTGAGGTTAATACTGCCATCACGGGGTACTGTACCCTCAGGTACTGTATCATTATGTCTCAGGGGATACAAATCTCTAATATTATCTCCCCATCTTTATCATTGTTCTCAAACAACTCGTCATCCGTCACTTCCTTTAGCTGTACCGCTGGATCTATACAAAGCACTGTCCACCACTCACACCTGTCCCTGTCAATTCCTAACACGACAACCCTTTTGCCAGAGACCAATAATCCCTGTAAATCCAGCAACAATATAGTTCCCGCCACCACCTCATGTGACACAGTTGGACGGAAGATTAAATCTGTGGGCACTCGCCAACACTGTTTAGCAATCTGCACCGCTTTTATGAGCACAGTAATACCATAAATTCACATGTCTGGGTCCATAGGAGTCCCACGGACCACCACCTCCCTTGTCATTGTGTGTTTTATCAACATTGCTCTTATAGCACACATCGCAGGTATGGAGCAAACTATACCACGATTTGTAAAGTATATTGTCATGTTTAATTTGCTGAGCAGGTCCCTGCCCAGCAAATTAACAGGGGAAAAGTCTGAATATAGTAAGGGTGCCCATACTACCTTGTAAACAGAAAGAGGATTCAACTTGGGAACCCTCCCGTCCCCTGCACACTTTCAAATGTTTGGATTAATCCAATACAGTTGTTTAAACTGCGTTATATGCATTGTACATACATTTGTTTCTAACACATATGGTCAGACACAGGAGTGTGAGATAAAAAAATATATATCTTTATAGTCAGGCTGTATTATTTTCAGCAAGAATTATAGTTCAGACAAAGATTATTTACAGTGCATAGAAACAGTATCAATAGATAAAGCTCAAATTGAAGAAAAATGGAGTCCAAATTGATTAGCGACGCGTTTCGAGGAAGTTCTCCTCTTCTTCATAAGGCCACACTTGGACTCTTAATGTAAAAGGAAAGCATAAATTCAGTAAAGAAAATTTTGTAAGCACAATGCATAGACTCTTCATGTCATATTAAATGTATACAGTTAAAAAATAAATGGCATTAATTGTATTTAGAACATTAATCAGTCCCTAAAAAATAGGGAATTGAAACAATGTAACATGTTCTAATATGCATTGTAATTCATGCAACATTATAAGATTAACTAGGTTGTCCCTGCTCGAGAGAGGGGCTGAAGGTCTACTGAAGCATCTTTTCCTGCAAAATTAACTGTATAACGTCCATCATGCTGTAATTTAGTAGAGTCTAATATTAGATTGATATAACCTAAGAATTATCTGTGTGTTGTTTTACCTACATATTTAATTTTCTTTAGCTTATGTTTCACCATCCACGTGATAGATCCCATTAGAGGTAGTACTCTACTAAATTACAGCATGATGGACGTTATACAGTTAATTTTGCAGGAAAAGATGCTTCAGTAGACCTTCAGCCCCTCTCTCGAGCAGGGACAACCTAGTTAATCTTATAATGTTGCATGAATTACAATGCATATTAGAACATGTTACATTGTTTCAATTCCCTATTTTTTAGGGACTGATTAATGTTCTAAATACAATTAATGCCATTTATTTTTTAACTGTATACATTTAATATGACATGAACAGTCTATGCATTGTGCTTACAAAATTTTCTTTACTGAATTTATGCTTTCCTTTTACATTAAGAGTCCAAGTGTGGCCTTATGAAGAAGAGGAGAACTTCCTCGAAACGCGTCGCTAATCAATTTGGACTCCATTTTTCTTCAATTTGAGCTTTATCTATTGATACTGTTTCTATGCACTGTAAATAATCTTTGTCTGAACTATAATTCTTGCTGAAAATAATACAGCCTGACTATAAAGATATATATTTTTTTATCTCACACTCCTGTGTCTGACCATATGTGTTAGAAACAAATGTATGTACAATGCATATAACGCAGTTTAAACAACTGTATTGGATTAATCCAAACATTTGAAAGTGTGCAGGGGACGGGAGGGTTCCCAAGTTGAATCCTCTTTCTGTTTACTGTTTATTGTCGGGGTCTTGTGCCATGACCTCAGTTTTCCCCCCCGCACCTAAAAGTTTATACAACATAATCCTCGAATCTTTTTACTAATCTTACTTACTATAGGTGTGCGCCTCTATCTAAACCCTTTGCCCATACTACCTTCCCTCCACCTTTACGTCCAGCTCCTCAGTGTATGGAACTCTGGAAATAGCCCCAGTGAACCCCTGCACGTCAAGATATTTTCCTGATAAGGGAACATTGCCCTCCATGATACATGATTTAGTTGAACCTGAGTCCACCATAGACATGAACTGTTTGTTTCCTAACTCCGCCCTCACCAAAGGTTCCTCTTCAGGGTGGATTGTCGTTGACAAGATCAGACACGCGAGAGCTCACTGTGGGCTGTCCTAATCAGGATATGTGTTCGCTCCAGGGAATGAGAAGTGGTTACCCCCATCACTGCTACTCATCCAAAGGGAGTGGTAGCCCCACTCGGTACCCTGCTCACCGGGGCAGCATCGCCCTGCTGCTGCTGTAGCAGAAGCTGCACTTGCATGTGAGCTGCTTGAGGCTGCTGATTATTTGTTCGGTGTTGCCCCTGCGGGTACCCTTGATTCCGATATCCTTGACCCTGTTGCAGATACCCTAAGTCCTTGGGGCCCTTGGCCCTGCTTCTGTGACCCGTAATTATACCACATTGCAGACATGCTCCTGCATTCCCTTGCAAAATGCCCTCACGTTAAACAATTCCAACATTGTGATAGTCCAAACCACCCCCTCTGGGTCCAAAAACTCTCCCTCTTGCTGCTCGGAATCCCCCATTCTCCGCTGCGGTCCTCCTTGCTACCACTGTGGGCCGGGATACTGTTGCTCCCCGCCCCACTGTCCTTGTCCTCCTTCCCCCCAGAGCACAGCAATAGTGGCACTCATAACCTGTTGGGTGCTCGCTGTCCCCTCCATCTGTGCGGGTATCAACACAGGTGCCTAAACAACACCCTTTGCCAATTTATTTTATGCCAACTTCGCGTCCTCCGCACGATGCCTTTGCGCTGTTTCCCTCTCCCGCTCCTTGATCTTTTTGCAGTGATGCACTATTATACTCTGTAGGCCACCCCTTCGCTTCAATACCTACAATTTTGTCTTACACTTTCTGCACTTCCTTTGGCAAGCCTCTCTTTACAATAAAATAGAAGAACGATATTGAACGATCCCACAGTCCTCCTGTTTCAGCTTTCCACATCTCTTGTAATTTGAGAATTAATTTAGCTGGATCCTCATCATCACTCATGGTAGACTGCATCAGGGACTGCAAATCAGGGGTATCCTGGAAAGCTCTCCATAACGCATCCCACACTTGTGCTCTAATTCCGTTAAATAATGTCCCATCATGTCCATCGTCCCCCAGGGTTATTCCCGGATACCCAACTTTAACCCACACGTCCCCAGCCTTGTTCCCCAATTATAGCAACCATCAAGCTCTTGATATCCCCTATTGACAGGGGCACGGCTTTTCAGACTCATATATCCACTTGCTTGTCCCCGCTGTGAGCTCTGGGAGGACCCTAATTACATTATTCTTATCCATCTGGGGCCAGGGCACAAACTGTGTTCTCCCCGCTCCTGTATGTAATCAGTGGCATCTGCATGTTTAGCCCACTTCCCAAACCCTTCCTCACACTTCCCCTTTTTCTTACTAACGCCATCCTGCCGGTCCTACTCCTCAACCTGCCCATCCCCCATGTGCCAGCTGTTTGGGGGGGTACTCTCAACTGCCTCTTCACCCCTTCCTTCTTCTTCATACTGTTCCTCAGTGAACGAGTCACTATCATCCTCCCTCTCAACATTTCCCATCACCGTACCATGTCAAAAGAGTCTTCACTTACCCCCGCCTCCTTCTGTCATGAACACAGGGTAACATGAATAAGGCCACTAACCTCGATCAGATGTCAGTTCCTTGAAGTCAGGAAAACCCCACTGAGAATCATACAGCCCTCTGCCTGATTGCCAGGGGTCAGATAGATGCCGAGTCCACAGGGAAACCCTCTGGGCAAGAAAACCCTGAGTACCGGAATTGAGAGTGTAGAACCCGTTGGTGGTCTTCGGATCACTGGATGCTGGACAGGATGCCCTCAGAAAAGGACTGCCTCAAGGTGACTGTCAGAGAGAACAGGAGAGGTGAGTATACAGAAGAGCGTGGGAAACCTAGAGGCTAGGAGAGGATATACCTGTCTGAGAATTGGAGAAGAGGTGAGTCTGGGCGATTCCGTGGGGAGATATGGACTTCCTATGAGACAAGAAGGAGGATTGTCAGAAGCAAAAGTAGATCAGCAGAATGAAAGAAAGAATCAGTTCTAAGCCTGTAACCTACCAGGTATTCCGGTGGGAAGACAATGGACTTGCATGCTGCGGGATGCAGAGGTGAAATTCCTTTGCAGGAGCGAATCCCAAATTGGCAGGGACTCAGAGAAACAAGTTCTTCCTGAAACAAATTGATAAATATGAATGCTGGGAAGATCTACAAGTAAATGAATGTGGAAATGCGAGGGCGTAGTCCTACCGTGTTCTGTTCACTCAGAAGGCAAGAGATTAGCAGAAAGCCGGTAGCTAAGGTCCGTGAACGGCGGAAGGGAAATGCTGACACAGGATGGGAGTCTGAGAGGGAGCACGTGGAAAGTGAACGTAACCGCTTGTGGGGAAGATCTGGAAATGGCAAAAATGTTAAAGCATAGAACAGAAAGAGACCAGGAAATGGAATGTCCTAGTTGGAGAATTTACGAAGCGTTATGCTATAGAGTAGCGATGCACCGCGGCATAGCCTCACGTTGTTGATATCCCATTTCATGACGCAGCGGGGGCGGAGACCAACAGCAATCAGGAACAGCAAGCCGAGCTCTGCAAGCGCGGTGCATCCAGACGGCCATATTGGGATGGGCTAAAGAAACAGTGTAACAGGTTCTTCCACGGCGCCACCAAGACCAGCGCCTATAGTGTGATGTGACACCTTCCGTTTCGACACATACATTTCTTATTCCTCCCTTATCCATTCTAAGTAAAAAATCTCCTGACCTCCATTCTTCTAATCAGTCTTCTGGTGAACCTACATCCCCCACCTCTCTTGAGGATGCTTGCATCCTTTTCTGTTCTGCAAACAACTCTGACAATCAGTCTTCGAACTCTCTTGACCTGACACCAACGGATGCCGATACTTCAGGCGGGTTTGCATATGTGGGTGGAGGAGCAGTAGCCTGTGGTGTTACCGGCACTGAAGTGGTCCCTATCACAGCAGAAGGGGTCCCTGTCATGATGGTGCGCCACCCTTCTTCTCCCTTCCTGTACTTTCCATCTTTCTTCTCTGTGCCCCTACTCCGTCCCTTTGGTCTTCTGCATCTTCAAACACATGCCAGAGGTCTAAGATTTCTTATCTCTTCTGTAGCTGCTTCCCCTAATACTTAGCTACTAAAAATGTGGACATGTGTTCCAAGACAATCTTATTGTGTGAGCCCTGCTCTGGCCATGGGCAGGGCATCCCCCCTCCGCCTGTCTCCAGAATCCACTGCTTATGGTATTTCTCCACCCTGTCATGAGACAGGGACAGGGCATTGTACATATACTCTATGGGTATTGCTCCCCCCATGATGGTTATGTCTATCTCTTACTGACCCCCGCCCCGCAAAGTCCCACTAACGCGCAGCGCACGCTGCCGCTCCTTGTGACAAAAAGCAAAACAAATAAAACCCCACCATTTTCTGTCCCCCTTTCCTACACATACACACACACACTAATACACAACCATCCAAAGCCCCGACACACACAATTACTGCCCCTTCTACGGCCTGTTCTTTATCCAATAGAGCACGAATACAAGACACTAAAATAACAAGCTCAAAATAACAACCACTACTTGTTCCGGGTCTTCTCCTTATATGAGACCATTATTTTTATTTCTGTATTCCTTTAAATAATATATTTTACTGTGGTCCCACCTTCCCTCCCTTTCCGAGTCCGGGGCTCCCTGCCTTACCTTTTCCTTATTTTACCTTATAATGCCTTACCGAAATAATCTCTTCACAGAACAAACACCAACAAGAAATAACACAAACCTCACCTACGTCACATCAACGACCTTGCTCTCCATGTGCTCACATCTCTCACACTTCCACAATGCATCCATCCCCTACTTGTTATTGCTTACAAGAGTCTACTCACATGTGCGTGCTCACCCCAATTCCTCCGTCACTGGGTTCCAACACCAGCCTGCACTCTCCTTAGACCTGCACCCCGCTTCAGAGAGCACAGAGGACTTATTTTAAAAAGGCTCCTGCTATACCACTCGGAAAACGTGTTTTTCGGGACCGGTCACTGTAGGTGGGTCCGGCTCCTTCTGGAGAGCGGCCTGGAAGCCTTCGCAAATACACAAATACGGGGGGGATGCTGGGATCACGTCAGGGTCACCAATTGAAGGCACGCCCCTAAACGCTCACACCAGAGAGAATACAACCCGCTGGGGAAGAAAGGCCCAAGTCGATATCGCAAGCATAACAAGTTTTAATCTCACACACAGATGAGAGCAACAGCAAAGAACTTTGCTGCTAAGAACCTTCTACCAAAAAGTAGTACAAGCAGAATCTTATAAAGGAAAACATTGCCATAGATGATGCAATCCATACAGTAACAACCCGCGCGGCTGGTTGGTGTGTGCCTATACATGATCCGCCTGCTCCACAAGAGATGCCAGGGGTGCCAGGTCATTGGTTGCAGCCCAGTCCATTCATCTTCCATCATGTGGATGCTACAGTGATCATCTTCTTCTTACGTCGAAGGTCAAAGAACAAATTAACTATACTACAAAATGCTATTTTATCACTATAACATACACCTGGTAGGCCTCAAGATGGGCACAAAGGAGGTTCCTGGGCACACTAACCTTGACACACAAATTTCATTCCCTCCCTTCCACGCCATCGCGCACCAAGGTCTCCACCCTTGTTTTGAATTATAATTTATCCTTCCCAGCACCCTGCAATACAAATCACACTATTGTCTCTCCTCCATGTGCCCTGTCCGTCCTCTTTGAACGTTTCAGGACTTGTTACGTTGGGGTGGTGGTCAAAGGGCACCTGGTGTCATGGAATTCGGGGATCTTAAGGTTTAGTCAGTTATATCAACTATATCTCGTGGTCACCTGGGGATGGGCCGTATCATGCTTTGGCCACTGTGAGATAACATGCACACCAGACACCAGTCTGTGATCACGGTCTTGTAGGACACATTCCTCTTGAGTAAAAAAACACATCTTTGGAACACTGTTAGAACAATGAATAGGTCTTGTGGCAGTTGGCAGTGTGGGTTGTCCTGATGGGAGCACGGGCATGACTGGAGATTTCCCTCATTTTGTAATTTGGGCTTAGTGTATGCAATGCTGCATTCGCACGAGCCTTACACATTCTACCTATGATTACTAATATCTATACAAAATAACAATGTTGCTTGTACACTGCGCTACACTATGTGGGTTGATTATATGGAAGTGGTGTTCTTTGTATTGGGAGGTGGTCCTTTCACAATCCCTCCTCTACCCCTGGCCCATCATAGTGCTTCAAATGCATCTCGCGTCATTCTAAAGTTCATCGGGGGGGGGGGGACTGGGCAATCCCCTTCCCAACACTGATATCTGTAGTACAATCCAAAAAACTGAAATGTTTGCAAATTTCACCTTTTCTAAAATGGCATTCTTCACTTGAGACCCCACTAAACAAATTAGTTCATTCTGAATGGCATTTCCACAATAGTGACTATGGATCTTTTTTGAGGTCACTCGACGTAAATGATCCATCATGATCTGATCAAATTTCCCTAGTAGTTCAACAAAGCCTACGAAATGTCCATTATTTGACATAAGCAATTTGTTTGAAGTGCCACAAAATGCCAAATTATTTTTGGACAGAACGATAAGAACTGACATAATTCTTTCAAGCACAGCCCGCCAATGCTGGGTCTTGGACTGTATTTGGACATGCATGAGACGATCATTACCCCCCATTTCCTGTGAGGCACCTTTTAGCATCCACCCACTTGTCACTGGAGTTGACGTGTTCAGGAGACCGTTCGTGCATTGTCAAATATTCACTGTTTCCAGTAATTAATGCCATCACTACCAAGGTTTGATATTGGCATAGGGTAAAAAAACATAAAGCAAATACAGGAGACTATCAGTCAAAACAGAATATTGTAGCTAGATGTTAAGTCAGGGTATATTCCTTGACAAAGTAACCAGAATCCTGACTTCAAGTTTTGAACTCGTCGTGTAGTGGACAAGTTCTTTTTGTCAATATACCCAACAGAGAGGTAGAAAAACTCTCTGAACGGTCAATTGACCTAAAGATGAGGGGACGTCACAGGAACCGGTCAACCTGCAAAGGAACCATACATTAGTGACAGAAGACAACCTGAATAGCAATGAACAGATAGCCAAACTCTAGTACCTGAAAATTGACTGTAGTTGACTGAATGGCAATTCCAGAATAGTGAGATTGGCGTCAGAATTCTAAGATAACGAAAAGTAACAGTAATTCACCGGAACCAAAAACAAAGACAAAAACTCAAATTAGAAGTATAGGAACAGTCTTACCAGTTGAGAGTTTCCAAGGAAGTATAATGTCCAGAAGATGAAATGAAGAGCAGGAGCGATCCGCAAAAGCAGGAGCGTTCATCCACCTACCCACCGCTGGCACGAGGACGCCTAAACCAAGAATCCAGTAAGCAACAATGTCCACCTGAAAACCGACGGCACACAGACGCCTAGTACACAAGAGAGTCTCGAGTTCCAATGGGACAATGAGGAAGTCTGTATCCACAGGTCTGTAGAAAGTTCCAGTTGCAGCAGAGTGGAGATGAAGAAAACCGGAGTAAGGAGCAGAACCCAAGGCTTACCAAGTACGTAAATAGCACCGCAAACCGAATGGGAAAGACAAGATGAAATCCATGAACAGTTCCAAGAATCGAAAACCAAGCGGGCGAAATCAAGCAGACATCCGTGATCCGTAAGTATTCCAAGGAAGGGTTCCGTAAGTCGAGGCAATCCAACAAGAGGCACAAAACAAGGGAAAAACCAGCAGGAGTCCAGTAAACGATCCGTGTCAAACACTAATCCAACAAGAAGCAAAGCAAGGTCCGTAGCGGCAAGAGAAATAACAATTTCAGAAGCAGCGAGTAGCGGGGAGGCGGGGCATAAGAACGAAAACCAAAAGTCACGTGAGAGTCTAACAACGTGCAAAGACACGTGACCTCAGGTACGCAGTGACTGCGTTTCCATGGTAAAGCCCAGCGCTGCTTTAATGACACAGAACGAACTGGCTGAGCAAACTTCCGTGTCCTGAACCAGCGTCTCCGTGACAAAAGCGGAGGAAAACCAGGCGAGGAAGGTAAGTGAGCAGGACCAGAAAGACTGCCAGTATGCTTCCCTGAATTACGAATCCTGACACTAGAGCCTGGGTACAGTTTCATTTTTGGTAATACCCTAAACCCATACAATGAAGAAAAGTGCCTTTTTTGGTTGTCCTTTGGGTATGATATGATATGATATGGCATTTATAACGCACCTATACACAAGTGTTTCAAGGCGCGAAATGAATAATTAGAAGGTGGCATAGGCTGTGGCCCTCCCATTATAATTTGATCACACACATCCTAGACATTGATTTAGGCCATAAAGAAATGTTTTCATACATACATTCAGATAAAGGGTGCATCGGCCACTTTTACTCCCTAAAAAGAGGCAAATACTCCCAAAAATAATAACAGGGAGTAAAAAGACTCCCAACAAAAATAGGAAGCAGACAGGTAGGACCTTGCCCTTCTACTTTCACCCACAAAGCTCAATGGATATGTTTGGACCAGTAGTGCACGTAATACCACAGGAAGACACTACTATAATTGCTGCCAGTTTGGAAGAAGTAAACGTGCATCTTTTTATGTGTATGAATAACTAGGTGCAAAGGAATAATTATTACAAAAATCTTTACGTTTTCAAATTAAAACATGTTTGCTCACTCATACAATAATCCCATTGGGAGTCAAAATTACATTTTTACGCCCTAAAACATTATTTTAATCCCAACTATAAAACATAGGGGGCAAGATACTCCCACTACAAAATCTTATCTGGAGCACTGCATACATGTTTTTGTGCCTTGTAACCTGTTTGTCATCATTGCCCTGTCCTGCTTGGGTTCTTGAGGCCTCATTACAACTACAGGCAGTACAGTTTCCTCAGTAACGCCTTTTGCCTATCCCTGGGAAGGGAGCTCATCTTGAAGTCCTCTCTTCTCTCCTGAAGAATGAAGACAGTATTATGGCACTTTTTACATGTTGTGCCGTTTCTTTTCTTCTTCGCTGGATCTGTGCTCCAGACAGTCTTTTGGGTTTGGACATTGCCAGTACTTTCAAATGCCTGAAGAAAAAAAATGATGCACAAAATGCTATGGCCTGATTAAAACATACTGCAATATTCTTGGTAGGAAGAATCCAAACTCTGTCAAAAAATAAGAAGAAATGAGTCACAGAGTGTTAATGAGACAATGATTGCCAAGCAAAGTAGAAGGTAAAGGTAAGGACTGAAGCCTCAATTGTAAAGGTTCTATGTTATAGTGGGCCAAATTTGTAGAAGCTCCTTCATGGCCATACCTATTTGAGTAAAAACACAAAACCTTCCCTAGCACCTGTACAAAAACAATGGAAGGCAATTTCTCTCAACTTTTTCCCATGAATGTTTTCCTGTTAAGCACGCCTAGATGTGTGAGGAATGCAGCCCTATATGAAAACTTTAAATGTTTCAATGACTGTTGTTTGCATACCTTTATATGGGCACAGGAATACCTACACATATTTTCCATGTTTGTCCATATCCCAGAGTGTATTCTGTATACGCCGCTTAGCTCTGACACACAAAATCGCTTTCTTGACCATGACCTAATGCCAATTAATTAACATTTGTGTAGTGCACATCTGCCTCTTGTATACCCTTCGAGAGCTGTGGGTTGCACATTCTCAAATGGATCTGTGCATTCCTGCAGACTGCGTCATGTGTTTGTCAAAGAATCTTGGGTCAATGATTTTAATATTGGAGGTGGCACAGAAATGTGTTTTGTGGACGGTGGGATGTCTTTAGCCTTAGTACGTACTTTTCTATAGAGTTGCTGCACATGGCTCTGTAAGAAGTGGTGGCGTTAATGTGGCAACGGGAGAGGAAGATGCAAAACGTGTGGTGTAGATGGTAGGTTGGAAGTATCTGGTTCTTGTTTGCCGACCTGCCTTCTATGGGTTTTGGAAAAACATTTCGGATCGGTTCATGCAGCACTTGGCTACACATCTTCTTAGGTATAATAGGTAGGAGTAATATCAATGCTTGGCTTTTAAGAATACTCAATTTGTGTAACAAAATGACTTAAGCGGATCCGAAATCTTGATAAACAGCATGACAAATATATAAATCCTCATAGCAATATGTTAAAGATCTATATATTCATGTATAAAACAGTGTTTTCGTAGCCATTACAAAATACATGGATGGCAGCAGTGCTAAAACAAAGACCCATTCATCTTCTTAAGTCTGCTGTAATAAATCATGGCAGATGAAAGTTAAAACACCTGCATGGTATTTTGTATTTTCGCCACCCGTTCCGTCTGTACCTTCTTCAGGCATTTAAACATTGCAACATGTCATGATTCAATAAATAAAGTTATTCAAAGAGTAATTTCCTGTTCCACATTCAATCATGTGATTCATAAGGTTGTCCAGTTAAACCTATGTAGACATACCACCATCTTGGACTAGTGTACATTATAATGAATCTATATGGGGGATTATGGTTAAAGGCCACTACAATAAACTGTCATCTACCAGGAATATCCACAAGAAATACACCTGAAAACATCGTCAGTGACAATTCGGATTCAGGTGCTTAAATAATCTGAAGCATAAAGTGCCAGTACATAAACAATTATAATGTGTAGCTGAGTCTTACATCTGTATCCATACACAGATCCCAGCTAACACATTACATTGGGTGTATACATGGAGAGAAAAAACGCAATTCAATGCTGCATCCAAATGTATAAATATAAAAACGAATTCACAATACAATCCATTAATTGGTGATAATAGGCAAGTGCCTAAACAGCTAATATACATATACTATTGCCAAAATAATGTTTTCAATATTCAATTTCATCATAAAATATATTTTTCAAAAAGTGAGAAGCGAAGAATGCATACAATTAAGCATATTACAGAGCTCTCGTGGGTGTTATCTACAATTAAACTACCATTCATCTCACATTACAACACTCCACAACCAGAGGATCAAAAGGTCTATATTAAGGGAGAGAATGGCAAGTTTGCTGATACAGCTCTGCATACAAGTAGATCTAATTGATTAAGAGTTTAAATTAAAACCACCAATCTAGGTCAAACCATTATACAACAGCCACAGTGGAATGTGTTCCATCAAGCCACAGAACAGAGAGAGGGAGAGACACCACACAATCGGAGGCAATGTATACATAAATAAAATATCCTCCGATTTAAAAAATATATATATATTTAAACATAGAAGTGCGCACAAAGGCGGAGAGGGTCAGCACTCCACAGCAAGACACTAAAGGAAGTCCCAGCACACGGAAAAAAGGTAAAAATGCAGTGTAATTTTATTTAAGGCATGAAAATCGCCTGCAGGCTACATGCAGCAAAAAAAAAAAAAAATACCAAAGCAATGCGTTTCGTGCCTCACCAGGCGCTTGATTTAGCAAAACAGTTATCCGCGACTGGAGCCAGGCAGAACGAGAGTTGTCGTGTTTGGGTTGCTGAAGCTGTTTGTCAAGTGAATACCGTTTCAACTTGCCAGTTTCGACTGCCAGTGTGTCGGAAGCGGCCTCTGTCGGATTACGGAGAGCGAGGGGTGCGGCTTGACACGTTGACGCTTGACACGTTGCGAGCGTTTTGTTGGGTCCTTTCCTCTAGCGTCGGCGGAGTATCGGCGGAACAGAGGAGCGAGGAGAGAGCCAGCCAGCGAGCGAGCCGTGAGAGCCGTGAGAGTCGCCGGACGGACGAAACGAGGCAGTCGGGCATCGGGCATTGGGTCCTGCGCGGCGCTGCCTGGTTTGCCTGGACTACCTAAGAAGTGCAACACGGAGAAGTGCAACGCTGGTGAGAACACAGGGACCCTGTGGGTGAACACACTCTAGGCTTCGGGCCAGACCCAGTCCGGCGGTTGGGGGCCCGGGCGGGGGCTTCAGTGGTCCGTGGAGCCAGTGTGTGAGACTGGATTGACCTACTGAAAGCGGGCGCAAGGGCTCGGGATTGCGCTCCCTGCTGGGCCTGGATTACGGTAACCTCAAACACTGTGTCATTAATTCCCCGGCCCACCCCTAAACGTGGTATTATTGTCAGTAGCCGCCTAAAGGATTGAAAATATGAGAGCCTTAGATTGTGCGGACTAGTCCCTCAACACGGACATCAGAAATTGGCGTAGGAGCACCTTAGGACGGGGGCTAACCCTGAGTCCTGAGGCCGTTGGTGTACGGTCGGAACCACAAAACGTGGCCTGGCCCACCGCATGGTTGACTTTCATTACGCCACTGTACAATTTAACCTTAACCTAAGTGGTCATTACTTGGAGACTGTGGGCTGAGGCCTTTGATCCAGGTATAGTACACTCACAGTGTGTAGCATTGAAAAACTGAGGCGTGAACTCGGTAAATTGAAAGCTGCCGTAACAAGCGGATTGGGCAGCTGCAGCGAAGCTACGCGTAGCACTCTTAATGCAACCTGACCAGAATCTGAGTCACTCTACATACAATCTAAGGCAAACCAAGTCAAGAACAGCGGCTAGGGGCCCTGCTAATTCAAAGATTGAGATGGAAAAGCTGCCAGCTAAAGCAAAAGCGAAAAAAAATCTCACAATCAAGCAAGGTGCGATCACCTCATTTTTCCCCCCTCGAGAAACAAATTCAACTATAGTTGAAGAAGAAATTCCCGATCAACCTGAAAACCCCCTATTGAGTAGCTCAAATGTTGAAGACATTGACAATAACTCCCTATTAGAATTATGTCTAAGTATCCAGAGAAATATGACGCCATTACCCGCAGCAAGATCGGATAATAATAGCGGACTATCAATAGATAATTCAAGAACCTTACAGCCAGGGACCCCTATGACGGGAGTAGGCATTGAGAGACTCTCTACATCACCTAACTTGGTATTTGCCTCAATGGAAGACGTTCCGGATGAAGCAATTGACTGTAATGACAAAACATGTACAGGGGCCGCCGGAATCGCCGAGATACAGGCTTCGGTAGCCTCACTTCAATTTGCACTCAGGATCTTGTTGAAAATGTCGGGGCGAATTTTGACCAATATGGATATTCTCATCGGGGGCTACAAGGAGAGAATGAACTCTGCTGAAGAAGCGGAGGCAAATCTATCCGAGGCAATCCACATAGTAAGTGATATTGAAGAGCGACAAAAATCTGAATCAGAGGAGGAGAGAGACAGACCCGATCCATACTTTTCTAAAAAACAGAAGAGACTGGCAAAGAAAACAAACAAGGGCAAAAGGGATAGTGCCATACAACCAGCAAGGACAGAGAAGAACGAGAGGGAAATTACTACTAAAAAGAGCAGGAAAAGAATAGCAAGAGCCAAGAAGAGAAAGGCCACCCGAGATGGATACCTGACCAGTTGGTTACTCTCCGAACAAGGGCCCGCAATGGAATGCGAAGAAAGAGCTGACCCCGTGGAAGATGCGGAAGTAAGTCACGGATCCATAGTAGATATAGCCACGCCTACAAGTAATCTGACAGTAAATGAAGATCCACTTTCTGAAGCAATAGCCACGCTGGCTGATAAAAGTGAGAAGAAAGGCAGCCGTATATGCCTGATTAAGAACCTTTATCAGAGCAAGGTTAACAAATGGTTATCACGATCAGAGCTCTTGATAAGACTATACTCGGTCCCCCAACTGCGGGTGCTAATCTCTGACGACTTTCAATTTGTAGAACCTCTGAAAGGTCCTAACCCTAATGTGTCCGCCCTTCATTGTAAATTCGTTGCCACCGCGGAGCTGCTAAGAAAGTATAAAGAGGAATTAAAATCAGTAGACGTGGAAGTGGATGTCGACATAAATGAAATAGATCCCAGCTGTAGAGAGGAAGAGATGACTGTTACTACAAATACAACATCTTGCTCTAATATGGAGACTGATAAGAAAATGGAAGCGTCTGAGGTACGACGAGCACTGAAATGGCTGGCTGATGCTCTTCCCGAGATCCTAAGGAAACCATGATACCTCTCTGTTGTATCGTGGAACTGTCGGGGTTTCTCCCATCTACTTTCGCCTGAGGGTTCCACGGAAATGCTCGATAAATGCTGCTGTTTTTCCCTACAAGAGACCTGGGCCCTTGACCCTTTGGTACTAGATGGTTTTACGATGTATCATGCAGCAGCCAAAAGAGGAGAGAAAGGCAGGCCTTTTGGTGGCCTGGCTATTGGAGTGATTAACACTTGGGGGTCCAGGCAGATTGACTGCAACTGGGGGAACAACTTACTTGCAGTTGAAGTGCTATTCGATGGCAAAGATCCTATAGGTTCTCTTCTGCTGGTAAATATATACAGTCCGCCAGGAGGAACGCTGAGTGAACAACTACAAGATGCCATGCAGGATCTGCTGGCAAACTGGTCACCTGCTACTACCAATTCTGGAATAATGGTCATGGGTGACTTCAACTGCCACATGAACGGTCGGGTGTGCAAAACACAGAACACTAAATTGAAAGAAAAAGGAGTTATGTTTCATAATAAAAAACAAGATCGGGAGGGCAATGTATGGGAATACCTGTTTGACTCCTGGGACATGATAATGCTGAATGGCAGAACGGCAAGTGATCACCCTGGACAACATACCTGGTCAAACGGTGCCTCGTGTAGTACGTTGGACTACGTATTTATTTGCCCGGGGCTACAAGAACAGATTGAAGATCTGATCGTTCTGCCCAATGACTGGAGTGATCATGCTGCCTTAAAATGCACGATGAGTAATATTCGAAGTCAACCCCCATCTAGCAATACGGGAATTGTAAAAGTTAATAATGCAGGCACTAGGATTTCGTGGTCAGAGAGGAATATTGCACATGCGGTGGAAACCCTGAGAGTGGTAGAGCCTTGTGAGTTCCATAAATTTAATACTATGACCATCAACTCCATAGAGGACTGGATTAGTGCTTTCTCAGGCAAACATGCGGCAGCCCCTATGGGTCACATGATGAGTTGTAAGGGAAATAAGTTACCTTACGATAAAATAATCAGAGACCTTAAACGTAATCTTAGAGCTGATCTACGTAAGGCCAAGAGAACAATGTTCCCGGGAGAGCAATACTATCGAACAATCAGAGCAATTAAAAATAAATACAGAGCGACCATTAAGAAGAAAAATAGGGGGGATAAGGTTCTCTCATCACAGAAATTGGTGAAGACAATTTGTGAAGGGAAAACCCGTAACATCTGGTCCCTCCTGAGCGAGGCTCAAGGTATACAGAAGGGGGCGCTAGTTAACCCTATCGAAGAAAGAGTCTGGGTCAAATTTCTGGAAGATAGAAATATGGAGGGTGAGAAAGTACCAATGCTGGGCAGCCCTCCTAGTGAGGCCCCATTTCCCATAACATATGAACTTATCTTGAATAAAATCAAAGAGATAAAATCATCAAGAGCACCGGGACCCAACGGGCTGGCAAATATTACCATGAAAGCGTACCCTGAGTTCTGGGCAAATTTACTAAACATCCTATTCCAGAAAGTATTAAAGATAGGCAATATACCCTATTCCTGGCAGACTGCAATATTAATTCCAGTCTACAAAAAGGGCAATAGATCCGACCCTAGCAACTATAGATTGCTTTCTATGCTAGATGCGACTGGAAAGATATTTGCATCACTTCTGCTCAATGAGCTACAATCATGGGCAGAAAATAAGGGAATATTGTCCCGATTCCAAAGTGGGTTCAGACAAGGATACTCCACGGCCCATAATATCTTGATAATGGATATGTTACGAACCAGAGCGCTAAGAAGTGGATCGGCTCCGCTCTATGCATTATATATAGATTTCACGGCGGCATTTGATTCGATACCTCGTAGTCGATTGTGGAATAAATTGCATTCTATGGGTTGTCCATATGGCCTTATTTATTATCTAAAACTTCTGCATTTAAATAACACAGTTAAATTGAAATTAGACCAAGAAGGCCATACAACGCAAAGTGTCATACAAAATAGAGGGGTTAAGCAAGGATGCGTAACTGCACCTTTAATATATAATTTATATGTGTACGACATCCCAGATGCATTGAATAAGGTTAGCAATTGCCCGCCAAAGATGGGGAAAGCAAGCTGCCCAGTATTAGCATACGCAGACGACCTAGTGATATTTGATCACACCATTAGCGGGATGAGAAGATCTGCGGTTGCAATATGGGAATATGCTGAAAAGAACGGTCTGAGCATTAATTTAGGCAAAACCAAGATCATGAGATATACAAAAAAAAAGGTCACGCGAGTCCAACCAACAGTAGGGGCTGTAAATATAGTATATGTCCCTCATTATTGTTACTTAGGAATAGACTTTGAAAATAATGGGGATTACATGACATGTAAACAAACACGTCGTATTAAAGCTGCACAGTTGACCGCGCTGTTCCACAGATTTACGGTCAGACAAGGCGGATTCTCACTATGGGGGACACGACAACTCTATATTCAGGTCTTTGCTCCGGCGATAATATACGGCCTGGAAGCTCTATTAGAGTCTGATCTAAAATGGCTGCAGATACTAGAGGGCAAATTTTGGCGACGTGTGCTTGGACTGCCTCCCTCGGTTCCTATGGCCATTATCAGATTAGAACTGGGACTAACCTCCTTAAAGGCTTCAGTGCTCAAGAAAAGGGCCTCGTTATATCTCAGAATGACCCGAGATACAACTAACGGACTATTAACAGCGGTTAATCAAGAAATTGAGAAGGAAGGGCTGACATGTTCAATCACTGACCAGATGAATGACTTGTTCTCCGAAATAGGCTGGCGTCCCAGAGATGGCAAATACTCGGAGAAGGTAAATAGAGCACTGTGTAAACGTGTCGATCTCTGGGACTGGCTGGAGAACTTTAAACATCTTACAAGTCTGAGCAGCTTCCAATTCGTGCAATATAGATTATTTGATTTTAGGAAACCCCAGAGATACCTAAATATTTGTCCATCTGTAAGACTCAGACGGTTCATATTGCTACTTAGGCTTGAACAACTCCCCACTCTTAGCATTACGGGGAGAAAAGACAGGATTGCCGTAGAGGACCGCAGCTGCCGTCTATGTAAAAAACAAAAGCAGTTGGAGACGGCAAAACATGTGTTGACGGAATGCCCGATGATGGCCAGCATATATTCACCCCTCCTTGGTAGCCATGTACATGAAATAATGCATATTGGGGACGCCTTGTTCTGGCATCATTGCCTTAATTCGAATAGCTTACGTGTATTGACAGCCCTATATACTATCTGGCTACAAGTGGAAATAAGATTGGGCTTAACCCTTTAGAGGTGCATGCAAAAAAGTATATATGTATTTTATTATTCTGTTCATATGCTATTTATTGTTAATTCTATTTTCTTTCTTGTGTAAAGTTTATAAAAATCTAAACTATAACACAATAAATAAATAAATTAAAACAGTTTAAAAGCTCGAATTCATGCTACCCTAATCACATGATTGGGTCCCGTAGGAATTCAAGCACTGATACCTTTCACAGCTATGCGACCATTTCGGCCATTTTAGCCTGTTTTTCCTTGCATAGAAAGCCATTCATGCTTAGTGCATATATAATGGCCATCTGATAAGCTTTGAACATGCAATAGAAAAACGGATTATTATCGCAACCGATCTGCGATGACATTTGCAGTTATCTAGAATATTGCCCTACATAAAAAAAAAACATACCAATTATAGTTTCAGGCTAAAATATGACTGCTAACTTCATGGCAAATGGCCCACACAGCAGCTGAAAATCGACCTGAATAAATGAATAATGCCACAATGATTAAAGCCCATGTAAGTTGAAACAAGCAAAATTGAAAAAGTTACTGGTGCAATACAATGAACCATTGGTTACCAATTCATATCAACAATAAATATAATACAAGGAATGACAAATAGTTATAAGATGCTTGGATAGTACAGATTGTAAAAATGTTCTCGCAAGTCAACATGACTAGTGCAAAATAAGTCTAAGCATGATCTCACAAGGTAAAGTGGTAAGTGCATAGTAATAAGAACACAACCTCTGCAGCTTCTGGTAATAGAAGTATAATGGAACTGTCTGTGCTGTAGGCTATCCGATGAGTAGTTAAAAATCATTGCAAAGTCCATAGTCCATATAATAAAAGCTGTCAGGAGCCAAACCATGTTCTCACAGACAACATATGACCATAATGGTTCAAGTAACAAATACAAAATATACCCAGGGCAAGGCTAAGGATGTAATGCACACCTGCTCCAAGATAGAACTAACTAATGCAGGATCAATATAAACATATCCACTCTAAAGTGACTAGTGCATACTTTTATTGGCATCAATGCAGGGATCTCCTCTGTTGCTCAAACACCGAAAGTAAACACAAAGGAGCACACAGATCTATATAAGATAAATACAATGCATACTGTTGCACCAAACCACCACAACCTTCCCTAATTGATCATTGTAACCGGCATAATTCAGTTAAAACATGATACACTGTCAAAAGAAATTCACCATGATGGCAATACCTAGACACCAGATTTCAGACCTTAAACCGAAAAAAGGGATGAAAAAAATAATGATCAAATATTTAAAATAAAATCAAAAACATTTAATCAATCAAAAGCAGAAGGTTCACAGGAGAGTCAGAAGAACAATCATTTCAGTGACTTAAATAATTCAAATATCTTGTGCCCCAAAAATGTTATACAAGCCAATAATCCCAAATCATGAATAATGGACATATATAATGAAACCACATCTACGGTGGCGAAAATCATGCCGGATTCCCAAGGGATTTCATTAATGTGTTTCAAAAAGTCAGTAGTGTCCTTCAAATAGGCATGAAGCGTGGATACCAAGGGTTTGATGGTTTCATCTACAAACTGAACCAGATTTTCAAGTAATGACCCACATAATGTTACAATGGTTCTGCCTGGTGGTCGTAATAATAATTTATGGACTTTAAGAAGAAAGTAAATTGTTGAAATTACCGGCATCTGAGGAAAAAGAAATTCAGAAGTATCATCCTCTAGAATACATTGATCAACCCATTTTTGAATATTCATCCACTAAGTACATTTAGAATAGCAAGAGTGATCCCTAAGCTGCCTATTAGCTTCCTAAACATAGGCAGAATAATTTAAAAGTACTATGTTAGAGCCCTTATCAGAAAGCTTTATGACCACATTGTCAAGTTGTACAAGTTCAGCCAATGTGGATTTCTGCTGAATAGTCAAGTTCCTAGATGGATTAAAGTCAATTCTTCAAGTCATGAATCACCAGGTCCTGAAATGCCTCTAAGCAGCCAGATATGGGTGGATTACATTTAGATTTAGGTCGTATATATCAGTATTTATCGGCCAGTCTGTATTAATGCCAAAAGTTGTTAGTTCGTATTCAATATTTTCTCCCAGTGTAGTTGCCAATTCAGAGATATCCAGTAATGTAGGCAAATCAGATATTTCCCGATACGTTCTGCCAGTTCGCTAATGTTTTTTAACTTCTTTGGATGGGGTGACCCAAAAATATTTTGTTAATATAAGCTTGAACATAAATTGGTCAAAGTCCAAGCGGGCTTGTGTGTAGCTGAAGCCGCTAGTAGGGCAAAAATATAAACCGAATTTCAAAACTTCAGTTTGATCCTTAGTCAAAATGTGATCAGGTAGATTAATTATTTGAGTTGATTCTGTATTCTCTACTTCTGGCCTCTCGACCCAAAGCGTGTTAATCTCGTCTGATTGCCTTGATCGTATGAGTTTCCCTCATTTTGTCTTTTTTTTCTTGTCGGGAGATTTCTTCCACGTCCCCTCCCCCCCCCCATTTGACCTTTTCCCTTCTTTGGAGAGAAGCCTAATTTCCTGTAAGAAATTAAGACGCATAGGTGGCGGTACTGCAGCACTACTGAAAGCATCAGACCCTACCAAAGAGGAGGAGGATGGATCATTCAATGGGGCAGTGGTATCTTTTGCCTCTCCGAGTTGTTTGCACAGAGCATCATATTTTTGGGCAAATGTATACACTCTGCCAGCCTCGTAATCAAACTTGTCCCGCAGAAATGTACGCTTTTTGTGTTGCTTTATGTCCTGCTCATATGCTACCAAATTGAGATCAATATTACTGCACAATTTATTTCCTGTTTCATTGTTTTGTATAGTCTGCCATTTATTTTCCCTCTCCTCGATCCTCTGTAAATTAATAACATGATCTGATTTTGCATATTTGACCAAAGACGTTAAGAACGTAGCAGAATATTCATTTGTTGCATTACCCCATTCCTGCAGCATGGCTGGATTTTGATCCTCAAAAGATGGAGTTGCTAGAATACGCAGACCTCGCCGGATCCGTCGCACATCTCAATAATTCTGCAATGAGCATTCTTCCCACCACTTTGAAATGTCCTTTCTCTGTAATTTCGCAAGTTCTTTAAGTAAAGTTATTTCGGTTTCATTTTGTAAATTAGATCCTTCTGCCTTCCGTGGTCTTTGCAAACAAGTGCTTGATCCTCATCAAATAAAAATCGAGTTTGGTTAACTCGAGCTGCCTCATTAGTAGCCTGCATAGTATAACTGTGTTTTAATAATAAAAACACACAAAATAAATTGGACAATGAGAGTCGAGCTGCCTCTGGAATCAAGTCCATGTACTCCAGAAATGGACAAGGAGCCAAGAAAAGGGGAAAGAAAGTAGTAATACACATCCAATGCAGAGATACATGGACAGGAGCAAACCTACACCTGGGTTTACAACGTGACTCACATCCTCCAATACAAGCCACATCAACACCATGCAGGGTGTGTCTGCGACGTGCTCCTCACTTTCCTCTTCCGTAGTAATCCAGTGTATGGTGCCCGAGGCTGCGTCGGCTGAAAAAGGTTCAAACAACACAGTGAAAGAAAAAGCCATGCCCCGCAGCACCACAGGTCGCTTTAGGGGGCTTTTACCCCCAGCAGTACGCCAATCCGAAGGATACACTTAAACATAGAAGTGCGCACAAAGGCACAGGAGCAGCACACCACAGCAAGACGTTAAAGGAAGTCCCAGTACATGGAAAAAAGGTAAAAATGCTGTGTAATTTTATTTAAAGCATGAAAATCACCTACGCGCAGCAAAAGAAAACAGCAAAGCAATGCGTTTCACGCCTCACACAGTGCTTTATCACACAATGAGTGTGTCTACAATGCAGCAAAACAGTTTAAAAGCTCGAATTCATACTACCCTGATCACATGATTGGGACCCATAGGACTTCAAGCACGGATACCTTTCACAGCTATGCAACCATTTCAGCCATGTCAGCCTGTTTTTCCTAGAATAGAAAGCCATATAAATACACACACACACACACACCTCCAACATATTGCTATAATGATTTATACAAAAAGGGACATATTTAAAAGTACCCAGATGGAAATAAATGAGATGTACATATATGTGTGCAGGGTAGGAAACAGTAAACATTGTCTTGCTGGAGCACTGCCAGTACTCTGCTTTGCCCAGAGACCTAGGGATAGGCCCAAGGACACTTCCAAATTTGTTCCAAAGCTGAGATCACACACAGAAGCAGCATATATACCAACCCTCTCTCTTCTGCTGGAGCCTCCTTCTGGAATGGCCTCACTGCCCCTCTCAGATTCGAGCCGGACCTCCTTAAGTTCTGGAAGCTTCTCAAGACCCTCTTTTTCTGTTCTTCCTTCCCTCTCCTCCTCCCCTGCTAATGTCCCCCTCTGCTGCTTTTGACTGGCTGCCTGGTTCCTTCTGATTTGTACAGGTCACTAGGCCCTCCTCGTCCAGTCTACCACAACACCTTGGTCTCCCCTGACCCGCCCGCCCCCTACCCTTGCCCTACCGGACTCCCTCCCCCTGCACTAGCCTGGCTGAGCCTGCACCCTATTTACTTTACTTTTACTTTACTTTATAACATATATATATAGCGCGGCCATGGTCCCAAGGGCGTGAGGGCGCTACAAGACAAGAACAACACGAAAAACGGATAAAAAAGTCAGTGATCAGAGAATCAGTTAAAAACCAGTCGAAGGGTTAAAAAGAGATAAATTAAAAAAGTGAGTCTTTAGCTCCTTCTTAAAAATCTTGGGCGATTCAATACCTCTCAACTAAGAGGGGAGAGGGTTCCAGACCTTAGGTCCAATAACAGAAAAGGCTGCGTTGGCCACCTTCACGATTCGGCATTTTGGAACAAATAAGAGTTGTTGATTACTAGTTCTTAAAGCTCTTGTACTAGTTCTGAACGAAAGAAGCTGTTGTAGATAATCTGGCATATTTCCCTGTCTAAATTTTTGGGTTATGGATAGGGTCCTAAACAAAATTCTAGACTCCACGGGAAGCCAACGGAGAGCACGTCTTGCAAGCGTGACATGATCTCTATGCTTGAGTTTCATAACAACTCTGACAGCGCCATTTTGGCACACTTGGAGTTTATTCCGATCAGTTTTGTCCAGGCCTATTAGGAGACTTGAGCAATAGTCACTTTTCGACCCTATTATTGCTCTAGCAATAGTATCTGCGTTTTCTTGTGATATGAAGGGTCTCAGATGAGCTAATAGTTTTATATAATAGGCACAAGACGAGACCATGCTGCTGACATGTTGTTTCATAGACAGTCGCTGATCAAAAGTGATGCCAAGTTTTTTGACTTTTTTAAGTGGGAGGATAGTTTCTTCTCCCAGTTGAAAGCTATCATAGCATATACCAAGATTATTCAGTATGTGACAGGATCCAATAACTAGGAGCTCAGTTTTAGATTTGTTTAGGGCCAACTTGTTATGGACCATACAGGTTTCGATGATGGTCAAAACTTTTTTGATGGCCAGTTCGTCCAGGCCATGTGAACCAGATAGTGGGATGACACATTGAGTGTCATCCGCGTAGTTGGTAAATATTACATTCTCATGGCCTAACATAGTAAATAAAGGAGCTGTAAAAATGTTGTAGAAGCAGGGAGAAGTACACGCCCCCTGCGGCACCCCACAGGAGATTGTAATAGATTCAGACTCACCCGTGCCACAGAACACCTTACTGACACGATCATTAAGGAATGATGAGACCAATTTAATTGTAAGAGGGGAAGAATTAGCAACCTCATGTAACCTGGTGGACATAATCGAGTGGTCCACCAGGTCGAATTCCACGGATGGATCAAGCAACATAAGTAGAGATGCCTCATTTCGATCCATACGGGCCAGTAATTTTGATTTAAGTTCAAGGAGGGCGGTCTCCATACCAAAGCCGACCCGGAAACCAGACTGGTGATCTTTTAGAATGGGATAGGTTTTTAAATGATCTGATATCTGTATGTAGGCCACACGATCAAGAATCTTGAGTAAAAAAGCGGTATTAGTAATAGGCCTATAATTATTGGGCAAATCAACTGCGAGGCCTGGTTTTTTAAGGTGGGCATTACCCAAGCTTTCTTGAGATCTTGAGGGACAGTGCCAGATGTTATAGATGTATTAATAAATTTGCAAATTCACGTGACGACGGTAGGAGAGCATGTTTCAATCAACATAGTAGTGTGGATGTTATCTTTACATTTGGTACGCTTAAGTTGTTTAATAATAACTTCCAGTTCTTCCTCCGTGATAGGTATAAAATTCAAAAATGGAATCAGCGTGGATCTTTTAAAAGACCAGTCTAGGGACTTATGTTCATTGCATTCTAGTTTGTTGCTTTTCTCCATGATACTTTCCTTAATGGTATGCAATTTGTCGTGCATAGCTTGTTGCATTACATTACACCATGTGACGTCTTTAATGGATCTCTCTGGTGTTGAGTGATTGGTACTTTTTTGCTCTTTCAGAATACAAAAGAGTTCTTTAGTATCTTGTTGGGCATTTTGTATTGTATTGTTAAAAACAATTGTTTATCTTCAATAATAGCCCTTTTATAAGTGGTAGTTGTGGCTTTATATTTACTAAGGTGCAAAGGCGCCTTCCAAGCATGGTAAGCTTGAAGAGTCAAAGATTTCAATGATTGTAATTCTGGTATGAACCAGACATTAAGTTTAAGTTCAGGCTTTACTATCTTCTTCTTAATAGGGACCAAGATGTTGGCGATGCTTTCTAGATTAGAGGAAATCATTCCGGCTAAATCCTCAGGGGAGTCTACTGTAGAGTGGCTGGGTAAAGTGTTAAGTATTGGTTCAACTTTGTTAAGGGAGATATTTTTCAGATTACAGTATGGTATTTAGTATTTTTTTGGCATCTTCATTTGATGGGAAGGTCGACCGTAATAGCAAAGTTAACAAAAGAGTGGTCTGACCAAGGGCAAGGTGATACTGATATTTTGTTAATTTTCATAGCATGACCAGCCACCCAATCCAGGGTGTGGCCCATGATGTGTATTGGCTCATGAATGAATTGTGTAAAGCCCAATCCATCTAATAAGTCTTGTGGTTGAAGCGCATTCCTGTCTTCCTTATGGTTATATCATAGATTAAGATCTCCCATAAGTAGGTATTTTGCATTATCTTTAAGGGAAGAGTGCAAAAAAGTAGAAATATTCTTCACAAAGTCAGTGGTTACAGTAAGGGGGCTGTATATTAGGAGTATATTCAGTGTACTTTCAGCATTCAAACTGGTTTCAATACATAAAGGATCAACTCCTTCCATGACAAATTCCCTGCTTTCCCATATGTTGAACGTTAGCTTATGTATGAGAGCAACACCCCCTCCTCTGCCATCCTTCCTATCACATCTGATCATGCCATATCCTGGAGAGATGGCCAGGTTGAGGGAGGGCCCTGCTGCTATATGAGCCCAAGTCTCCGAAATAGGGCAGATATCAATATTATGATCCTCAATATGTGTAGTGATCTCTAAGGCATGTTTAACTAGGGATCTGGTGTTTATGAGCTTAATGTTAGCATGAGAGATGGACAGCTTTTTTGGTACGTCTAAAACGTGAGTGGAGACTTCTCTCATTGAGACCTTGTCAGGTGTAATTATTAGGGGATCAGTGGTAAGTAGAACATCAGTAATAGACATTTTAGCAGATTCAGAGCTAACAATCATATTGGTCGCTAGTGAAATCATTTGTGGAGAGAAGGTGGCATCCGGAGAATTTGCATGTATGGTCTCAGTCACGCAAAACAGACGTGTAATCACGAGTTTCACCCAAAACAAGCAATTTATTGATGTTGTCTATCAAGTTCTTAAGTGTATTTGTTTTAGTGTATATATGGGCATTCATTTTGTTATGTTTACTTAGCGTATCTCTGCCAGCCTCCAGGGAGGAAAGGACTTCTAGTATTCCCATCGTCCAATGAATATGCGAGCAGGAGAGTCAAGGAAGTGAAGAACGCAGCCAGACGTGGACTGACGCAGACTGGCTTGACCCACCCGCACTGGCGCGTTCGCGCCGGGTTTCAAGGGAAATGCGCTTCTAAACTACAGCTCCTTATAGGTAATGTCGTTAAGAGTGTAAAGTGCGTTCAGAGTAAACGGAGTTCTCTAATTCAAATCATACTTTACTCAGCATAAAAAGATTAGGTTTCCTGTTTTAAAAGCACAAATGAATCCAATCTACATCAATTTAAATGCAGGAATATAAAAATACGTATTCTAAAAAGTGTAATAAACACGATTAAAAAAGAAAATCGCAGCAACACAAAGGAGCTCATCCAGACCTGTCCTCTCAGCACTCTCTACATTCCCCTGGCACTGGTCCACCGGGCATCACCATAGCACTCGTCTAGCCCACAGGCCCCCTTCCCTCTTCCCTTAGCACTTGTGTGCTCTCCACTCTGACCTGCACTTCCTTCTCAACTTAACATTAGCGCATTCTGCTCTGACCGGCACTTTCCCACTCACCCCCCACCTCCCCAGTCCCCTGCACTTCTTTTTACTGCATTTGCACGATCCGAATGACACAAGGACTAGTAGGACTGTTTTTGTTATTCTTCATCTGCCCCACCCTCTTCTGTCTTGTTACATCTTAAAACACCATTTACTGCATAGGCACATTATAAATAGGCAATAAATAAAATAAATAAATAAAAACCCTCCCAATTGTGGTTGGAGAATCCCGATTTTCTACAACAAAGTTGGTATTTTTTTGCAATCTCCTTCCTAAAATATTTCTAACCCCAATTCAATCCAATGGAAAAATTCCATTCTCTCCATTGTCATTACAAAATCTCCCTCTCAGCTGCAGCAAAATGTTGGCATGTATGAAGCAGTGCTTCCGAAGAATGAATGCAGAAACAGCCAAAGCCTCACAAGCTTGTCAGAGGCTGGCCAAGTTGGTATATATGTCTTGTAATTTACAGAATGTTTTTGATAGGGCGATTATTGTGACCAATAAAAAGAGCAGAGTTCAACTTCCATTACTCACTCAAAAGGATTTCATACTGAATTTACAAAATCACGATCGCATCACAGACAGACATGTATCTCATTTAAAAGTGTGGTTATTCTTATGGTCACAAAATGTGCTTTGCTTTTATGAAAAAATAATTTCTCAGGCTTGACTTCCATTAAGATGTGACCTGGCTGCCCACACCCATTGTATTTTGCGCTATGTAAACAGAAGGGAGCAGAAATGTGGGGGATAGCAGCTCACAGAGTCTGACAACTCGTTCTGGGAGAGGACAAAGCAGCAGAGGGAGAGGAGCACAAAACAGGAATTAAAACCTAAGGTCTTTAATATCTCAGATAGACCATTTATACAAATTGAACAAGGTGTTTTAGAGTTGGGTCACACAAAATGTTGACTTTGCCCAAACAAGAATTGATCTATTCAAATTTCTACGAGAAGTCAAATTGAAGAAATTCTTTTCGACTAAGGTCATTGATGATTGCCTAGTAAAGACATCCCCTCCACCAAAGCCCAATGTGTTAAGTTTAAGGGGCATGGATGCGGTACTGTGTCTCGATATTCTAAATGATGAAAATATAATGAGTAGTCAGTTAGAATTAGATAATCAACAGATTGAGGTGAGACATGGTATTTCCACAGATCTCACAGAAGATAGTGGATTTAAAATAAAATCAACTTTGAATCTAGCTATATCTAATAACATTGATATCTTTGAGGAATGCGTTATAAAAGATTTGAGAAATCTCACAGAGTCAAATATCTTTAATAAATCCAATTTGACAGTCCTCCAAAAACAAGCTATCCATACTCTCAAAAACAATAGGTCCATTGTAATAAGACAGGCACACAAAAGTAGAGGAGTGGTTGTCTGGGCAAGAACCAAATGCATAACAGAGGCAGAAAAACAATGGAATGGTGTGGAATGTTATGAACTAAAAGACTATGGAAACATTGATGAGATCAAAATGGAACTTGACACTATTTTGACAGAATTTAAATATAAAAACCTTATATAGGGAGATGAAAATTCTATAAATGAAAAGGGATTTTCCAGTAACTGCTATAATGTGTTTTATTCCCAAAATCCACAAAAGTATAGAAATGCCACCATGGAGACAAATAGTTTCGTTCAGAGGCTCATTGTTAGAAAATGTTTCTAAGTTATATATATTTCTATTTGAAGATCGATTGTACCTCCAGAAATGTGTGGCTGCCATGGGGTCCTGCATAGCCCTGACATACGCAAATCTGTATATGGGGTGGTGGAAACAGAAGGTTGCATGGTCAGAAGTACATGAGAAATAACTTGGTCAAATCATTTGTTAGTACAGATATATCGATGACCTCTTTCTCATGTGCAGGGGATCCCAAGAGTCTTTGATTGAATATGTGAATATCCGTAAGAAAATGCCATGAATTTGAAACTTACTCTAGTAAGTAATGATAATGATGTGTTATTTGTATAGCGCCTTTATCCAAAGCACTTTACAGAACACGTATTTACATACAATATCACCCAACCGAAATCGGTACTCATTTATCGACCTCGGAAGGATGAAAGGGTGAGTTGGCCTTGCCAGGATTCAAACCTGCGACCTGCAGATCACGCTCAGATCGCAGCAGCAAGCGCTCAACCCACTGAGGTATCTTACCAGCCAAGTAGTCCCACTACACTGATATTTTTATATTTGCAACTGTTCATTAGTGAGAGACCGATCCGTAGCAAATTACACAGAAAAGGTCTAGCCTCTAATTCCATTTTACATGGCAAAAGTCATCATCTTAAGAAACTAATAGATAGTATACCCTATAAAGAGATGCTAAGAGCCAAAAAGAAACTGTTCTGTTGACAAAGATTTTCAAGTGGAAGCCTATAACACGGGAGCACGATTCTTAGAAAGAGGCTACATGAGACAGAGTCTTACTAATGCATACAAAAAAAACAGGTCTCATTAAGCGAGTCATCACTACATATAGTTTACAAGCGCCACAGATAAGGAATATATTACAAGCTGACAAATATTTGAGCAACATTTTAGGCACTGACACATTACTAACCTTTTCCAAGGCCAAGTCACTCAAAGACATGATATCACCCAGTATGTTAAAAACTGAAGAACCCAAAGAGAACTAGTTAAAGAAAATGTCTTCTAAGAGAGGTTTCGATAAATGCAAAAGTTGCAGAATGTGTAGATATTCAGAAACTAAAGAAAATGTACATTATGGTTTGACTCATCAAAAACATTGGCACTTGACTCATAAGATTGTCTGACCAAATTTGTGGTATATGCAATTCTTTGCCCATGTAAACAGAAGTACATAGGCTCTACTATTTTTCAACTAAACATTTGTATTAGCAAGCCATTTTAAATAGGGATGAAAATGATCCCTTCGATGTACACTTTGCAGAGATACAGAACAGTGATGCCACACTGAGTAGATTTGTTGCACTTGCACATATAGCAGGGAATAAAAGAAAGAGTAACAGAGAACTTGAGTTGTGCAAGTTGGAATCAAAACTTATAGTAGAATTCAATACAACAAAACGATGGTTCATAATTCGGATGTAGAATTGGCCATACATCTACTAGAGGATTTATTGAGACAAACCAAGTATGGTATCAAAAGACATCGCACACTGAGGGCATTACCCAAAACACATATCACCTGAAAAAATTATGTGTATGTTATATGGAAGTGTGTTCTTGTTTAATTCTTTGCTGTGAAAAATAAGTATGACACATGTAGATTTTGATAGCAGTAAGAGTTTACAATGAAACCCACATTTTAAAGAATATTGATCAAGTGTATTTTTAGAATGATTTGATACCAATGAGGTAATTGGTTTTAATGAAATACTATATGAACTTGAATAGATGTGTGAAAATGTGTTTGGAACAATTAGAATCAATGTACTATATAGAGGTATTTATTGTTTGCTTGTTAGGCTCTTCTACAATAAGAATATACTGTTTCAAAAAACCCACAGGCAGGGAAGGAAGAGGGAAGAGGGGGTAAGTGCTGGGGAGTCCGAGTCCATTGTCAGTCTAGAAAAATGGATACTTCTACTTTGTGACCGCAAACGTATTTGGGTGGCCGTGGGCCAACCGTCTCATGCACGATATGACAGAATATAGGTTTTCGAGTTTGCCAATGAACGGCCATTTTGATGTAACAAGAATCGCCATTTTGTTTTCTAACCATTGCTCATTGCTTTCTGTTCCTATTGCTTCGGCTGTATATTTTCTGCTTACACTGCTCGACTGTAAAACATTGTTGTCTGCACGTAAAAAGGACAAGGCCGCAGGGCCGTGAGGATAACAAGAGTTTGTTGAAACACAAACGTAGGCAGCGCCAGGAAGAATGCCCGGCTCCCTCCCGAATGTACCCTTGAAGCAGAGCTGCAGGGCATTTAATCATTTTGCAGCTGCCAGCCAGTCTCGTTATATGGTAGAATATGTTAGAATAATACAGCTAAAGGCTTGAATTATGCTTTTCTTACAGCCCCCCTTTGCTGAGCCCCGCTAGAGCGTGTCGGCTCCCAGGTCACGAATAGCACCTAATAGATAGCAAGGACCGGAATGCAACTCTTCCCCCCCGTATGTAGCTCGCTTCCAAGAACAGAAGCGCTGTGTTCTATTTAACAACTGAAAGATGCCTCCGCACTCACAAATTGCAAATTGCTACTAGAATAGATGTTTGAAGGTGTCATAGTTGTCAGAGATGTCCATCATCACACCAAGTTCAAAGAAACCCAATAAAAGGAGGGTGTTAAACATGTCATAGCTGATTGTTTGATATGCATTTTGTATATATGTAACTGATGTACGTAATTCACTCTCTTGCGTCCCTCGAGGTCTAGAGATACACGTCGCGGCACGTGAGACCGAGTTGGTCAACTGAGACTTTTTCTTTGCAATAAACCCTAGCTTTGGGAATACAACCTTGTGTCTGGCGTATCTATCGTGTGTGGTGACTCGCCTTGTTTCCATAGACGTTAGGGAACCCTAGGGGCGCCTTTCACCATGAGTGAGCCATGGACGAAGTGCTAGAAATTTGAGTGCTACATGGCCTGTGCTGCAAGAGGTTTAAATGCAAATATCCAGAGCGGAGGGTATGCAGATGCAAAGTGCTGTGGAAAGAAAGGAGCTGGGAGGAAATGGTGTGGGAGGTATAGGCCCTGAAGATGCATAAGGGTCAAGGACACTGATTCAGCGACTGTGTGATTAGCAGAGGAGAGAAGGGGGGAAGGAGGAGGTAAAGAGGAACGTCTTAAGGAGCTTCCTGAATTTGAGAAGATCCTGCTCAAGGCGCAGGGGGAGGCGTTTCCAAAGGGGGGAGCTTGCACAGGAATTTTGAATGATCCCCTGCCCTCTGCTTAGCAAAACGCTTGACACACAAGGAGTTGGTGCCAGAGGAGCGATGTGGTCTAGGGGAGAGTATTTAGAGTGATAAAGTTGAAGACAGTGTGGTCCTGGGGTCTAGACAGCCATGTGAATGATGCAGATGGATTTGAATTGAATCTGTGCAGCAACTCGGAGCCAGTGAAGACCTTTTAGCACAGGAGAGATATAGTACCTTGGCTTAAGGCCAAGGATAAGTCTTGCTGTCCTATTCTGGATAAACTGGAGGGGTCGCAGAGTGGAAGAAGGAAGGTTCAGAAGGAGGCTGTTACAGTAGTCAAGTCCAGAGAGAACAAGGGCTTGAGCTACATTGAGCCTCTGAGGGAAAGTGAGAAAAGGTAGAATTCCTTTGAGAAGGAAGAGCTGATAGTTGGGCTTCTTGGCAATGTCCCGAGTGTGAGGGAGGAAAGAAAGAAGAGTCGAAGATGACGCAAAGGTTTCTGGCTTCAGTTGAAGGTGCAGGGGGAGAGCCCAAGCAGGAAGGCCAGAGTGTAGGGAAAAAAAGAGGAACCAGGGGTCCCAATTGGAAGGATCTCAGTTTTACAGGCGTTGAGGCAGAGATCAATGGAGGCACACCAGGACTGGATAGCAGATAGGCAGTAAGGGATGATGGAGGGTGCAAGAGGGTCAACATGGAGTCTGAAGAAGAGCTGCGTGTCGTCTGCGTAACACTGGAAGTTGTAGGAGAATGAGTAGAGGAGGCGTGCAAGGAGAGCAAGGTAGATATTGAAGAGCCAGGGGGAGAGTAAAGAGCCCTGAGGGACACCACAGGTGAAGATGAAGAAGGAAAGGAGAAGGGGCCCAGGATGACTTGGGAAGAGCGGTTAGTGAGGAAAGAGGAGAGCCAATCCAGTGCCTGTTCTGAGATACCAAGTGTATTGTGGAACGTTTGTATGAGGATGGAATGGTTAACTGCGTCAAATGCAGAGGAGAGATCGAGAAGGATAAGGACAGCTGGGAGTCCAGAGATGCAAGCAGTTTTTCACAGGTGTTCAGAAGAGCAGTTTCCATGCCTCTGGATGTTAGGAATCCAGATTGATGGTTGTGAAGGCCTCCAACAAGTTCAGTGTGAGAGTTAAGTTGGGGCAAAGCCAGCTTCTCAAGTAGCTTCCCCTGAAAGGGGGTGATGTAGATAGGGCGATAGCTGGCAGGGCAGTTAGGGTCAGAGGATAGCTTTTTCAGAAGTGGGCACACAAGGGAGTTCTTAAGGGAGGAGGGGAAAGATCCAGCGATGAAGGAGTGATTGCAGGAATCAGCGAGAGGAGGGGCAAGGGAGACAATATTATCCTTGATAGTCCTGGATGAGCAAGGGGCGACCATGATGATAATGATTTTTATAAAACTCTAAATCAATTAAATGGTTGTATTTTAGCAATTTATAATTGAAGATTGTTGGGATATGACTATTTGAAAAGTAGACTAATTCGAACACTGAACACACAGCATCTTGTATCACAAAGGAATAGTTGCGTAATTTGCACTTAATCTATGCACTTAATACATAGCACTTTATTTATTTTACTTATTTGAATTTGTATAGCGCACTACAGCCCGGGGGCATGGAGGCGCTGTCACAGGAAAATTAACGTGGGCTTGATTAAGGGTTACAAAAGAGCCAGCCAAATGTTTCTTAGTTACAGGATCAAAACAGATCTTACAAACAGTTATCTAGTGGCAAAAACTGGAGAAAGCTATCCCCAGTGTTACAACAGGCTTGGGGGTCCGGCTAAACAGCAGTGTGCCAGGTACAGGTCCATTCGGAGTCAGACAAATAGCAAGTTTTTATTGCTTTTCGGAAGGCAAAGTGCAAATCAATGAGCCTGATGTGGGGTAGTAGGGTATTCAAGTGGGATGTAGCCAGGGAGGGGAAGCTCGTCCCGCCTGCATGCACTCTCTGTGTTTAGACAAGGAGATCCTGTGGCGTGGGCAGTTCTGGTGGGCCTGGATGAAGTGGACTTGGCTATTCTTTAACATTACATTTGAAATGCTCCGTTATTTGCACGATGAATAGACTTAAAGGATCTAGTTGCAAATCACTAGTAACAAGCCCAATGGGGCAGAACCGAAAGATAGACTTCCAAGTGAATAAAAGTGTTAGATTGTCACCACAATATGCTAGAAGACCACACAATGAAATCCACCCAAATGTCTTGTTTTTTATGGCATGAGTAGTCCTTAACATGCATCCAACGTCCCCATCCCCATTCAGCCCTATGGGCAGAATGGGGATGGAGAGGCCCTTGTTTCTGGCACCCGAAAATGGGCAATTACCGGGTCTGCTGAACTCGGCATGACCCGGTTCTGGCCCATTCACGGGTGCCGGAAAAAATGCAACTCCTTGAATGAATTAAGTGAAACAGAGGTCTAATGAAGTCACTAAGGACCAACTACTGACTCCCAAAGATAAGAACAAGGAAACACCCCTCTTGTTTATTTCAAAAATTTCCAGGCAGAGTTTCCAAACCAGCAAAACCATCAGGAATCACTGGGGTATTCTCCATAACGACCCCACATTACTTAAATTGTTCCCAAGGGTTCCCATGATGGCCTTTAAAAGAGGACGAAACATGAGGGACAAGCTGGTGAAAGCAGAGAGACCACTCAAAGAAAAACAACTTTTTTTGAAAACAAGGAAGAAGGGCACATTCCTGTGCCTGAATTGCACTCATTGTAATATCGCAAAAGTTGACACGATCTCCCATCCTCAAACAGGGAAGAAGATCAAATTGAGAGACTTCTCAGCGTTTGTCCTCAGGTGTGATTTACTCCATCAAATGCCCATGTGGGAAACTATATATAGGACAGACAACGAGACCCATCAAGAAAAGATGGACTGAGCACAAATCAAGCATAAGATGTAAGAACATTAGATCACCAGTAGCAAGACATTTTGCAAATCAAATTTCAGGTAATAGAAGTTGTCAACCGCCCATAAAGGGGCGGAGATTATCAGTCCTTATTGTCTCAGAGAGAGAGAAATACTGGATACATCTCCTGGACACAGTACACCCTAAAGGTCTCAATGAGGAGTTCTCATTGAACTGCTTCATATAAACAATATCAGGGTAATTCATAGAATTTCGCAGAAAAGTGTCGCAAGCGGCTGGCGCAGAGTGTCCGTGTGCGATTGTCTGCGCCAGGCACGTGCGCTAAAACCGATTTCCGCGCACAGCGTATTCATGGATTTTAGGCTCCCAAACCAGCCGTGGCGCAGAGTATCGCAGCGACCCTGCAGCAGCGCCAGTAACGCCCCCAAGAACGCCCTCGCGCAAGGAAAAGCCATCAAAATCGCTAAATCATCGCAAAGGGCTGCGCTAACCCTGGACCAGTTTACAGGGCTGCCAAACAAGGAACGCAAAGCTGGTAACGTGCATATCAGGGGTACGCGTGAAGTTATACACGCGATTAGCCAGGGTACGTGTATTTCAGGGGTGCGCGGGAAGTTCCACACGCGAATAGCCTGGGCGCGTGTATTTCAGGGGTGCGTGGGAAGTTTTACACGCAATTTCAGCAGGGTACGTGTATTTCAGGGGTGCGCGGGAAGTTTTACACGCGATTTCAGCAGGGTACGTGTATTTCAGGGGTGCGCGGGAAGTTCCACACGCGATTAGGCTGGGTGGGTCCTCACAGGTGTTCCCTGTACACCCTCGACGGCCCCTGCAGGCAGCCCACAAAACAGGCGACTACCCTGCACACCTGCTCATGTCCCCCTGCACCCCCACCCCCCAGCAGTGCAGGGGCACCCTCCACCAGGCCCCCACTCATGTCTCCCACCACCCCCACCCCCCAGCAGTGCAGGGGCAGCCTCCACCAGGCCCCCACCCATGTCTCCCACCACCCCCACCCCCCAGCCACCAGGGGCAGCCTCCACCAGGCCCCCACTCATGTCTCCCACCACCCCCACTCCCCACCATCCAGGGGCACCCTCCACCAGGCCCCCACTCATGTCTCCCACCACCCCCACCCCCCACCATCCAGGGGCACCCTCCACCAGGCCCCCACTCATGTCTCCCACCACCCCCACCCCCCACCATCCAGGGGCACCCTCCACCAGGCCCCCACTCATGTCTCCCAGCGTGCTACGTGAATTTCAGGGGTGCGCGGGAAGTTCCACACACGAATAGCCTGGGCGCGTGTATTTCAGGGGTGCGCGGGAAGTTCCACACGCGATTAGGCTGGGTGGGTCCTCACAGGTGTTCCCTGTACACCCTCGACGACCCCTGCAGGCAGCCCACAAAACAGGGGACTACCCTGCACACCTGCTCATGTCCCCTGCACCCACACCCCCAGCAGTGCAGGGGCACCCTCCACCAGGTCCCCACCCATGTCTCCCACCACCCCCACCCCCCAGCCACCAGGGGCAGCCTCCACCAGGCCCCCACTCATGTCTCCCACCACCCCCACCCCCCACCATCCGGGGGCACCCTCCACCAGGCCCCCACTCATGTCTCCCACCACCCCCACCCCCCACCATCCAGGGGCACCCTCCACCAGGCCCCCACTCATGTCTCCCACCACCCCCACCCCCCACCATCCAGGGGCACCCTCCACCAGGCCCCCACTCATGTCTCCCACCACCCCCACCCCCCACCCTCCAGGGTCACCCTCCACCAGGCCCCCACTCATGTCTCCCAGCGTGCTACGTGAATTTCAGGGGTGCGCGGGAAGTTCCACACGCGAATAGCCTGGGCGCGTGTATTTCAGGGGTGCGCGGGAAGTTTTACACGCGATTTCAGCAGGGTACGTGTATTTCAGGGGTGCGCGGGAAGTTCCACACACGAATTGGCGGGGCGCGTGTATTTCAGGGGTGCGCGGGAAGTTTAACACGCGATTTCAGCAGGGTACGTGTATTTCAGGGGTGCGCGGGAAGTTCCACACGCGAATAGCCTGGGCGCGTGTATTTCAGGGGTGCGCGGGAAGTTCCACACGCGATTAGGCTGGGTGGGTCCTCACAGGTGTTCCCTGTACACCCTCGACGGCCCCTGCAGGCAGCCCACAAAACAGGGGACTACCCTGCACACCTGCTCATGTCCCCCTGCACCCCCACCCCCCAGCAGTGCAGGGGCACCCTCCACCAGGCCCCCACTCATGTCTCCCACCACCCCCACCCCCCAGCAGTGCAGGGGCACCCTCCACCAGGCCCCCACCCATGTCTCCCACCACCCCCACCCCCCAGCCACCAGGGGCAGCCTCCACCAGGCCCCCACTCATGTCTCCCACCACCCCCACCCCCCACCATCCAGGGGCACCCTCCACCAGGCCCCCACTAATGTCTCCCACCACCCCCACCCCCCACCATCCAGGGGCACCCTCCACCAGGCCCCCACTCATGTCTCCCACCACCCCCACCCCCCACCATCCAGGGTCACCCTCCACCAGGCCCCCACTCATGTCTCCCAGCGTGCTACGTGAATTTCAGGGGTGCGCGGGAAGTTCCACACGCGAATAGCCAGGGCGCGTGTATTTCAGGGGTGCGCGGGAAGTTTTACACACGATTTCAGCAGGGTACGTGTATTTCAGGGGTGCGCGGGGAGTTCCACACGCGAATAGCCGGGGCGCGTGTATTTCAGGGGTGCGTGGGAAGTTTAACACGCGATTTCAGCAGGGTACGTGTATTTCAGGGGTGCGCGGGAAGTTCCACACGCGAATAGCCGGGGCGCGTGTATTTCAGGGGTTTGCGGGAAGTTCCACACGCGATTAGGCTGGGTGGGTCCTCACAGGTGTTCCCTGTACACCCTCGACGGCCCCTGCAGGTAGCCCACAAAACAGGGGACTACCCTGCACACCTGCTCATGTCCCCCTGCACCCCTACCCCCCAGCAGTGCAGGGGCAGCCTCCACCAGGCCCCCACCCATGTCTCCCACCACCCCCACCCCCCAGCCACCAGGGGCACCCTCCACCAGGCACCCACTCATGTCTACCACCACCCCCACCCCCCAGCAGTGCAGGGGCACCCCCCACCCCCACCCCCCAGCAGTGCAGGGGCAGCAGGCAGTCAGGCAGCAGCAGATGGCAGGTCGGAGCGTGCTCGGGGCTCTGGGGGGCAGTAGTTCGGCCTTCCGGGCAGGAGCGTGGTATTTGTGGCCAGCTTGGTACGGAGTGATTTGGCACGTGAAAATCCTGCACGTCAGCGTGAAAACCGAGGAAAGGCCCTTAGCGCATAAGCGCGTCAGCACGCATACGCGATTCTATTGGACCAAAGGCCCTCAGCGCGTAAGCGCGTCTGTGACGTGACCCGCACGGGTGTTTCCCACACAGCACGTGATGACAGAGCACACGTGGAAAGACTGCACGTCAGAGTGTAATCGCGTGTGATTGGTGGAAATGGCCCTACACGTAGAAGTGACAAAGCGTGTAATTGGTGGAAATGGCCCTAGCGCGTACACGCCCCGTAACTGTATAAAAGGTAGCGTAGAACACCATTTCCTTGTACGTGCTTTTCGTGGAGAGCGAGTGGGTGAATTCTGTACTTCTTGTCGTTTCACACGCGATTTACTTCACGGCGTTTCAAGTTCGTATTCCCTGTTACCTCTGACAGCTTTTTCTCTTTTTTCTCTTTTACTGGTTTACCTGGGCCTGTTCCCTCAAACAGTGTTCCCTTCTACTGTTGTCCTGTCTCCTCAGACAGCGTACAAATCTTCTTTTGGCGGGGGTGTTGCCAACCAAACGCGCTCCTTTTTCACGCTCTTTTACCTGGCAGACGGTGAGTCACGCACGTATCTAACATCTGTGCCTGCCCCGTGTGTAGCCTACCCCTTCAGAGGTCATTCTAGGCTGCGTGTGACACGCATACGTTCATTCTTGTGTTACTGGGTGCCACAGCGTAGTGCAGGTTTTTCTTTCTGCACACGTGGTCTAGGAGGGGTTGCGTGCACGTCATCTCCCTTTTTTGGGGCTCCTGTGCGTAGCGTGACCTGTCATCTTTCCCCAGGGGTTACAATCAGCCTTGCAAGAGCACTAGGGTACAATTACCATCTGGTACCCAACCCCTTTGACCCCCAATTGCCCAGGACAATATTCTACAGCCACTCCCATACGTACATTAACATCAGTGCCATGGCTGGGAGGCGAGGATTCCGTAAGGGTGGCAAAGGTGGAAGAGCCACAAGTGGTGGCCGTGGTGGATCCGGTAGGGGACGTGGTCGTTACTTGCAGGGTGAGCCTGTCCCCCCATGTGTGGAGGACCAGTCAAGGGCACCCATAATCCCCCCCCCCCTCCTGTTGAGGCTGATGTGGCTGACACCATCCATGCTCAGCCCTTGTTGGACCAGCCCATTGTGGCACCAGACCTGGCTGACTCCATGGCTGACTTCCAGGTCAGCAGGCCTATGACACGTGCGCTGGTGCACGTTGATGTCACCATGCCACGTGCATCTGGGGCAGCAAGGTCATCTGCTGCACCAAGTAGGCAGGGCGGAGAGGCTGCAGGGGCAGCTGCGGCTCCATCCACCCCAGCCCTCACACACCCAGCCCAGACAGTGTCGGTCCTAGTCCATGCTGCTGACATTCCCCCTGACACCATCACACTAGAGCCAATGCCTGCACCAACTCCCATGCTGAGTGTGCAATCCCACACTCCTGATACAGAGTCCACCAGGGCTCCTGCCCCTAGTGTCCAGAGCGGCGCAGGACACTCAGGATCACCACCACCTTCCAAGCGGAAGAGGAAGAGTGCTCGTCCGGCACAGGCTGATGCCCCAGACACGGCTACACAGTCCGGCCCATCCAGGAAGCCCAGCTTCACGGATGACCAACTGAATGCACTTGTCGAGTATGTGTCCGCACATGACAACGAGATGGTCATTGTTGCAGGATCCAAGACCACACCTGCACAACGCCAGGCACACTGGCAGACCGTTGCGGACATCCTAAGTGCCCTTGGAATCGTGAGGCGCACAGCCAATGATTGCTATAAGCGCTGGAATGACCTAAAGCGCAGGGCAAAGAGTAAGCTGGCCTCAAGTCATGCCGCAACTCTAGTGACTGGAGGTGGGTCTCCAGTAGTAGACATGGAACTCACTCCACATGAGTCAGTCGCTGGGACCTACGTCACGGAGGAACAGATCCAAGGCGTGGGAGATCTGGCTGATTACGAGGCATTGTCCGGTGAGTGCACATGCATGTGTGTGTCATCCATGTGCATGGTGTGTGTGAGGGCTTCTGTTTGTGTGACAGGTGAGAGTGTGTGCGCCTGAGTCGTATGGGTCAGCCATGTGCTTCATGCAATACATCCTGCGCAGCTGCATTTAGCCATAGCAGTATCCCTTCTGCCAACAGTAGACAACTAGCCCAACTGCACGCCAGTTGCCCTTGAAGTGTCACCTTGCCACAACATTGTTGCTTGATTTTTCATTGTTCATTTAGTCAGATTGTTTGCATTCCACCACTATTACTAGGCATGTCGCAGTCCTCTAGTCACATGTCTGACATGGCTATGGTAAAGTGGAGTGACTTTGTTACCTGGATATCATTTGTACAAACATGTCCCTGTGCAATTGCACCATTTCGGACTGGCAGCTCCAGGTGAAGAATCTGACCTGTTTGAATTAGAAAAGCTATTACATGCGGGAACTGGACTGAATTAATAGGTGCTGCCCTCCTCTCCATCTTCACTCAATAGCAATGGTACATGCCATCTGTGTGATGGCATGTGTGTTTCACCTGCCAATCACAGACCAATGTGTGATGCCACTGCCAGGCAGCATGCAGAAAATGTGTTCATCTTCCATCTTGGTGTCATCAGTGTGTGCCATTTGCCTGCCCTTCATACGCAGTGAGGGTGCATGCATGGGAGGGTTTTAGTCATGTGGGACATGTGTCAAACAAGTACTGGTTCTCTTGCTTCTCAGCCCTCATTGTGTGCCATGGTGCTAATGCCTGTTTCCATTTCTTTGTTTTAATGTCTTTGCAGGGGAAGACGCACCTGATACTGCTGGGGTTGTGGAGATGGTGCAGACCCAGGAGGGGTCCGAGGGCCGACCATCCACCAGTGAGGGACGTGGTGTGGTGGTGGGTGAGAACCCACAAGTGCTGCAGGTCCTGCTCTCAAGGGGTGTCTCTGGCTGCACCTCCCCCGAGCTGTACTCAGGTGTTGATTCGGATGAGACCTACGTGCCGTCGCAGGTGAGTGTTCCAGGGAGGGATTCTGTTCTGTCTCACCCACCTGCACCAGGGTCAGAACCCTCAATGGGGATGTCAGTGTTGGCAGCTACGCCTTTGGTGGTTACGGATGCAGGGTCACACTCCGCGACATCTGATCCTGTTCCTGGGCCAGCAGATCAGAGGGGGAATGCAGTCCTGCAGCCTCAGGCAGTGCCGGCACAGCAAGCCGCAGTTCGCCTTGCCCCAGACAGGTGTGGTGCCCGCCGACGTGGTGGCCGTACGCCACCTGGCAATACCGCATGGGAGCAATCCATTTACGGTATGGCAACCCAACAGGCAGCATCATCCGAGATGATGGCTCAGGCCATGGATAGGGTGGCCACTTCCATTGTCCCCCCTGAAAGGCTGATGGAGCGACTAGAGCAGGCAACCGACTCCATCTGCCAGTCACACAGGGAGGACATGTTGGGGTCCAACAGGGACAGGCGGGCGGCACTGGCGACTCTGCAGGAGGCCATCTCCATTGAGTCCCAGGGCCACAGGGAAGCCCTGAGGCAGGAGCTCCTTCACCTCAAGACGACTCTTGTTGAGCTTGAGGCTTCAACACACCAAAGGACAGAACAGCAGCTGGAGCGTCTCACCCGTACGCTCTCAGCTGAGATGCAGGCAACGAGGGCGGAGGTCCGGGCATCCCGTGAGTTGTTGCATGGGGACCTCTGCACACTCATCCTCCAGAACCAGACCTACCACACCCGCATGCTTGCAGCCATGGAGGAGCAGACTAGGGCCTTGCGTGGGCTGCCTCCCATAGTGCAACCACCTCCGGATGCAGCTGCACAGGGTGATAATAGCGACAGCAGTGATACTCCCACAATAGGGTAGCCGTGTGGACCATGAGCCCATGGAGGTGTTTTTTTTCCCAGGATCCACGCAGGTGGGTTCTGGTGTGCATCCTGTCCTCGGACCTCCTGGGTAGCCTCCCCAACCCCCCCGGGCCATTCAATGGCCATTTTTGATTTATTTTTATTTTTATTTCTTTTATTCCCTATTTTTTTGGGACGATTTGTTGGCTTCCGTGGTTCCTGTGGGCATACGCTGCATTGTGGCTGGGCACATGCAGGCTTGTAATGTATTTGGTTCAGATGCTTGGGTTTGAGTCACACACACCCCTCCTGCTTCCCGTTTCCATGGGCTTGCACAGGGTGTGCCCAAGTGACAGTGAATTACACAGTGACGTTGGACTCCCATGAGCTGTGTGGGCAGTCTGTAGTCAATACTGTGTATACATTCCTAGTGCATATTGCTGTTGTGTTGTACACTGCATGTTGCATTGATGTGTAACTCATCTTCTGTGTCTACCTCCCAATTTGCAGGTCCCTTCCTCATGTCTACACAAGGACCTCTAGTCTGGAGATGTGGTCCATGTTGGCAGCAGTGCACCTACAACTCTACATGGCGCCAACACTGCACAGTTGGTAGTGGTGGGAGTGCAGGCATTTCCAGGTGGTGAGACTACTAATATTTAACATTAGTGATGTCATGTTAATGGTAGTACGTGCTCAAGTTTGTTGTTGGTCCGGCATTACTGTGAGCATTTCAGGTGTTGCAAGTATCTAATAGGGACACTGTACATTGTGACACTAGTGTCATGTTGTGTGGATTACTTTGTTTACCTGCAAATAGCATGACATGGCACGGTGCGTGGTGTGGCGGTGCTGGGGTTGGGTTGGCTGACATGGCACTGTCCTCTTGTTGCATTTTGCAAGTGGGTATTCATTTTAGCTGCTTGAATGTGCAACTTCACAAAACTGCATTGGTGGTGTCTGTGTGGGTAGGGATGCACACATTGTGACACTTCCAGGTGAACAATCTCAGGCTGATATGGTTTTCACGGTTCTTTCTCCAGACATTCAGGCTCAGTGTCAGGTTGAGTCATCATTGATTGCCAGATGGAATGTGGCAGGGCAGTGTGCACTCCACAGGGGTGTGATTTCTATGTGAAGTAATTAGCCACTAGCTGTGTACGGGCTGCCTCCCCCCGTGCCCTTTCCCCTCCCATGCGCAGCGGCTGTGCATGTGGTTGGGGATGGGGGGGCACCACCATGTCCACGGCCAGGCCCCGGCGTGTTGCAACGTTGTGCAGGACACATGCTGCCACTATGATCCTGCACACTACTGGGGGAGCGTACAACAGCTGCCCGCCAGAACGGTCAAGGGAGCAAAAGCGTGACTTCAGCACTCCGAATGTGCGCTCCACTATGCCACGGGTTGTAATGTGGCCTGCGTTATATCTTACCTGGGGTGGCGTGGTGGGGTTCCGAATTGGCGTCATCATGTGGGGGCTGAGAGGGTAGGCACTGTCCCCTGTGGAGGTGGTGATTGGTATCATTGGTGGGGTTGTGACCTTGCTCAGTATCTGACATGCATGCATGTGCAGTGGCATTCATACTCACCAAGCAGCCATGTATCGCCATGCCGCCCAGCTTCTAGGTCCCGGCTTAGGGTGGACATTCGGTAAATGAAGCTGTCGTGGGTGGACCCGGGATAGTTGGCATATACTGAGGTGATGATTCCCTTGGCATTACATACTACCTGCACGTTGATGGAATGCCAGTGCTTGCGGTTCCTATAGATGTGCTCAGATGCCCTGGGGGGACGTAGAGCCACGTGGGTGCAGTCGATGGCACCTAGCACTTTGGGGAATCGTGCCACAGCGTAGAAATCCAGGGCGGCAGCATGCCTTTCTGCAGGGGTTCTGGGCAGGTATATGTGCCTGCGGACTGATGGGCGTGCAGTGATGATGATCAAGACCTGGTGTGGGCAGCGTGACTGGGTGGCCTGTGATACACCACCCACAATGGCACTTGTCCGCTGAAATGATCCAGTGGCTAAGAAGTGCAGTACATTGAGGACCTTCTCCAGGGGGCTGAGTGCTTGGGAGCACAGGGTGGGTGATGTGAGGTCATCCTCCCACTCACTCACCAGGTCCAGTATGATGTGTGGTGGAAACCTGTACCTCCCATGCACCTGGTCATCAGGCATCCCGAAAAGGCTGGTTCTGGGTGTGAATATTCTGGCCCTGACTATCCTCCTCCTCCTTTGGTAGGCCACGCCCACTGCTGCTAGGAACGGTATGTTCATCCTGGGTCTGAGCTTGTTATTTTTTTAGCGTGCAAATTAATGCGTCGCGCGTGTTGTAGGCGAGCGTGTGACCCGCGCACCCCTGAAATCCAGTACCCAGTCCAATAGCGTGTGGAAATTCCCGTGCACACCGGGATACAGGTGCGCTGACGTACTTGCGTGTGTAAGTGTCCGCGCACACCTGATATACACGTACATAGGACAATCGCGTGTACGCGCACTTTTGTCCAATTACACGCAACGACACCCTGACGTGCTGTCCAATTACACGCAATGAGACTCTGCCGTGCTGTCCAATTACACGCGATGACACTCTGACGTGCAGTCTTTCCACGTGTGCTCTGTCATCATGTGCTGTGTGGGAAACACCCGTGCGGGTCACGTCACAGACGCGCTTACGCGCTGAGGGCCTTTGGTCCAATAGATTCGCGTATGCGTGCTGACGCACTTACGCGCTAAGGGCCTTTCCTCGGTTTTCACGCAGACGTGCAGGATTTTCACGTGCCAAATCACTCCGTACCAAGCTGGCCACGCGTAAGCACACGGAAGACCACGCTCCTGCCCAGAAGGCTGGACTACTGCCCCCCAGAGCCCCGAGCACGCTCCCACCTGCCATCTGCTGCTGCCTGACTGCCTGCTGCCCACGTGCACTGCCATTTGCTGCCTGCACATCAGCCAGGGGTGCTGTTGCTGTGACCACCCCTGCTGGAACCGAAGACTCCCGACTGGAATTCCATCGCTCCACAGCCCAGCCCCAGGACCCAGTTGCCCACCCACTCCTGCCTCTGGGGTTGTCATGTCGGGGCAAACACCATCTGTGACCACTGACAACTCCCGGCCAGAGAGGCAGAGGGGCACCAGCTTCAGTGCCACCGAAGTTGGTGTCCTGGTGGAGCAAGTCCTGGGGCAGTATGATGCCCTCTTCGGAAGTTCCCGCGGCGACAAGGAAGGACGGACTCGGATCTGGACTGACATCGTGACTGCCATCAACGCGGAGGGGGTGGCAGTCCGGGACTTACAACATGTCAGGAAGCGCTGGGAGGACTTCAGGTCCAGGACCCTGAACAAAGCCCGGCGACTCTTGAAGGCAGCGGATGCCAAGGGGCGCCGGGGCTACTTGTCGGAAGAACAGATGGGGGTCCTGGTACGCATATCCCCAGCCCTCCACGTCCAGGTCCTAGAGAAGCAGACCCGTCTGGAGTCGAGCGGTGAGCGTACATGCATCCCGATTGTGAGCAGTGCGTGTGGTGATTATTCGGCATTGTGCCGGTTGCACATCTGTTTGTATGGGGTCGAGTATGGGTGGGAGTGTACAGGGCCGTGACACATGCGAGGGCTGTAATGTGTGAGACATGGATGGTGCTTGTGTGTGTGGGCTTGCATGGCAAATGCAGTTGTGCGTGCACACATGTTTGGATGAATGTGTATGTAAGTAGACATGTCCGTGATGTCAGGCATGTATGTTGTTTTCGGCTGCATGTATGAGCACTGTGTACATGTGCATGTGTGTGTATTTGTCAAGGGTGCAACAGTGATGCAACATGGATGCATGTGACAGCGGTATGTGGAAGCCTGATTGGCAGATGTGACATGGATGCCCGTCTGAACAGTGCAACACTTGGCAGAGGTGTAGACATGCATGCAAGTGTGGTGGTGTGTGTACATGTGTGGTGCACTTCCTGTGTTGCATGTGATGTCTGGCTCCCCTTTGCCTGTTGATGCTGTTGTATGTGTAGGGATGGTGGTGGCAGTTGCGATATGGCTGTGGTATGGCTCATGTGTGTGAGTTGCAATGACATGTGTGTTGGGGATTGTGATGACATGTCTGAGGTTTGCCAATGCCTCTCATGTGCAACTGCCATGCGTGTATGTGTCCATTGTACAGTGCCCTGATGCCTGTGTTTTGTTTCTCCCTGTCTGCAGCGTCAACTGATGAAGAGGGCGGAGAAGGTGCTGTGGAGCACAGCGCCGGGGATCCGACCGCCAGCCGGAGACGCAAGGCCCGGCTCCCCTCCCGTGTTGTCATCTCGTCGGGGAGTGAGGAGTCCGGTGCCGCGTCTGAGGCCGCAGCTGCCGGGAGGAGGTCCAAGAGACGGAGGTTGCAGTTGGACTCCTCAGCAGCAGAAGGGGCAGCTGGGACCCCACAGGGCCCAACAGGGGAAGATGGCACGGAGTCATCCAGGTTGGTGGGGGGTTTGGTGGAGGAGGGGGCCGTGCAAGCACCAGAGACGGGGTCTGGAGGTGGGGATCCCACTGGTGCTAGTGGTGCAGTGCAGGACCAGGGACAGGAGGCAGCAGAGGCGGCCGCGGAGGTGCCTGTGTGCAATCCTGTCCCCGATCCTGTCCCTGCATCATCTTGCACCAGCAGGGATGCCTACGTCCAGACCCATTTTCAGGCAGGGGATGAGCTGACGTCAACTGGCCTTCCTCTGCCTGCGGACGTGGCCATCCAGGTCCGGGTTGAGCCTGTCCTGGCTGGTGTGGCGTTGCGTCAACGGGCCATGCGAGGTGACCTGCAGTCTTTTCATGGAGAGACTGCACGTCATCTCGAATGGCTTGTTGACCACGTCAGCCTGCTGGGACAGGTCACCCAGGCCGGATTCCTCCATCTGATGGGGCTTGCTCCGACCCCCTCCTCAACTGGACCCCCTACGCGCCAGTCGTCCTCTGTGCCATCTTCCCACCCATCAGTCATCTGGGTGCCCTGTGGAGCTGCCTCTGACGGTGCGGCCAGGCTGGTGGAGGAGGCATCCCTGCCACAGTCGGGAGTCAGAGGTCCAGCAGGGGTGGCCACATCAACAACTGCACCCCAGCCAGCGGAGAATGTGCAGGCAGCAGGAGGCAGTGCACGGGCAGAGGCAGAGCAGCAGCAGCAGCAACATGGTGGGAGACATGAAGGCTCGGGGCTTTCGACATCGGAGGGGCAGGCATCGGCCGGAGGGCAGGGGGACCCAGAACAGAGAGTGTCTTCCGTGTGGCAGCGGTTGGGCCACGCCTTAGGTGCGGAGCGGCGGGGGGCGGAAGAGGCGCTGCTCACAATGGTCAGGGTGGAGAACTCCATGCGGAGGGCCCTGAGGCGGGCCGAGTGCCTCGAGGCAATCCGCAGGGGGTTTGAGGAGGACACGGCGTCGTCCCTGCGGACCCTCGGGGCCATGGAACTGGACCGCCTCCGGGACATCGAACAGGAGTTCGATGATGCCCTGGCCCGGGACACCACGGAGTGAGCCGCTGGACTTGCCCGCCGCCTTTGTATATAGTTCTTTAGTTTTAGGTTTCCTTTCTTTCTTATTATGATTTGGAGTCGACGGACACTGCTCCACTTTTTGTATATAGTTGATTTTTGGGTAGGTTTTTTAGTAGGTTTCCTTAGTTCAGTTGGGCTCATGGACCCTTGGTAGTTTTTTACATAGTTTGTTATTGCATGGAGATTTTTTAACTTTTGACTTTGGCCAAATATTTTTTGGATTCTGATTTTCAGTTTTGTGTTTTTATACGGACATGCAGCTTTTTTTTCTCATTCACATTGTAGTTTGTTTTCTTTCTTTAGCATTCTTTATTTTTTTCAATACAATTTTTTTTTCCATACTTCACTGTGTGGTATCATCTCATTGGTTTCATGCATGTCATGTTGTGTGTTTTCCCATTCAATTGCAACCATTGTGTGTGACGGACATGGGCTCATTAGCTTAATGAACATTGGGGGTGTAACATGTGATTTCCATTTCCATGTGGGTGAATGGGTTACTTGGTAGGGCTTTTTGGCTGTGGTGGCTGTCCATTACGCACATGATTGGGGATTGTGAGGACCTGGTGGGGGCGGCCCCTGCACTGCTGGGGGGTGGGGGTGGTGGGAGACATGGATGGGGGCCTGGTGGAGGGTGCCCCTGGTGGCGGGGGGGTGGGGGAGATAGGGGACATGAGTGGGGGCCTGGTGGAGGGTGACCCTGGATGCTGGGGGGTGGGGGTGGTGGGAGACATGAGTGGGGGCCTGGTGGAGGCTGCCCCTGCACTGCTGGGGGGTGGGGGTGGTGGTAGACATGAGTGGGGGCCTGGTGGAGGCTGCCCCTGGTGGCTGGGGGGTGGGGGTGGTGGGAGACATGGGTGGGGGCCTGGTGGAGGGTGCCCCTGCACTGCTGGGGGGTGGGGGTGGTGGTAGACATGAGTGGGGGCCTGGTGGAGGCTGCCCCTGGTGGCTGGGGGGTGGGGGTGGTGGGAGACATGGGTGGGGGCCTGGTGGCGGCTGCCCCTGCACTGCTGGGGGGTGGGGGTGGTGGGAGACATGGATGGGGGCCTGGTGGAGGGTGCCCCTGGTGGCGGGGGTGTGGGGGTGATAGGGGACATGAGTGGGGGCCTGGTGGAGGCTGCCCCTGCACTGCTGGGGGGTGGGGGTGGTGGTAGACATGAGTGGGGGCCTGGTGGAGGCTGCCCCTGGTGGCTGGGGGGTGGGGGTGGTGGGAGACATGGGTGGGGGCCTGGTGGAGGGTGCCCCTGGTGGCTGGGGGGTGGGGGTGGTGGGAGACATGAGTGGGGGCCTAGTGGAGGCTGCCCCTGGTGGCTGGGGGGTGGGGGTGGTGGGAGACATGAGTGGGGGCCTGGTGGAGGCTGCCCCTGGTGGCGGGGGGTGGGGGTGATAGGGGACATGAGTGGGGGCCTGGTGGAGGGTGACCCTGGATGCTGGGGGGTGGGGGTGGTGGGAGACATGAGTGGGGGCCTGGTGGAGGCTGCCCCTGGTGGCTGGGGAGTGGGGGTGGTGGGAGACATGGGTGGGGGCCTGGCGGAGGGTGCCCCTGCACTGATGGGGGGTGGAGGTGGTGGTAGACATGAGTGGGGGCCTGGTGGAGGCTGCCCCTGGTGGCTGGGGGGTGGGGGTGGTGGGAGACATGGGTGGGGGCCTGGTGGAGGCTGCCCCTGCACTGCTGGGGGGTGGGGGTGGTGGGAGACATGGATGGGGGCCTGGTGGAGGGTGCCCCTGGTGGCGGAGGGGTGGGGGTGATAGGGGACATGAGTGGGGGCCTGGTGGAGGCTGCCCCTGCACTGCAGGGGGGTGGGGGTGGTGGTAGACATGAGTGGGGGCCTGGTGGAGGCTGCCCCTGGTGGCTGGGGGGTGGGGGTGGGGGGAGACATGGGTGGGGGCCTGGTGGAGGGTGCCCCTGGTGGCTGGGGGGTGGGGGTGGTGGGAGACATGAGTGGGGGCCTGGTGGAGGCTGCCCCTGGTGGCTGGGGGGTGGGGGTGGTGGGAGACATGAGTGGGGGCCTGGTGGAGGCTGCCCCTGGATGCTGGGGGGTGGGGGTGATGGGAGACATGAGTGGGGGCCTGGTGGAGGCTGCCCCTGCACTGCAGGGGGGTGGGGGTGGTGGGAGACATGGATGGGGGCCTGGTGGAGGGTGCCCCTGGTGGCGAGGGGGTGGGGGTGATAGGGGACATGAGTGGGGGCCTGGTGGAGGCTGCCCCTGGTGGCTGGGGGGTGGGGGTGGTGGGAGACATGGGTGGGGGCCTGGTGGAGGGTGGCCCTGGTGGCTGGGGGTGGGGGTGGTGGGAGACATGAGTGGGGGCCTGGTGGAGGCTGCCCCTGGTGGCTGGGGGGTGGAGCTGGTGGGAGACATGGGTGGGGGCCTGGTGGAGGGTGCCCCTGGATGCTGGGGGGTGGGGGTGGTGGGAGACATGGGTGGGGGCCTGGTGGAGGCAGCCCCTGCACTGCTGGGGGGTCGTGGTGCAGGGGGACATGAGCAGGTGTGCAGGGTAGTCCCCTGTTTTGTGGGCTGCCTACAGGGGCCGTCGAGGGTGTACAGGGTACACCTGTGAGGACCCACCCAGCCTAATAGCGTGTGGAACTTCCCGCGCACCCCTGAAATACACGCGCCCAGGCTATTCGTGTGTGGAACTTCCCGCGCACCCCTGAAATACACGCGCCCAGGCTATTCGCGTTTGGAACTTCCCGCGCACCCCTGAAATACACGTACCCTGCTGAAATCGCATATGGAACTTCCCGCGCACCCATGAAATACACCTACCCTGATGGAATCGCGTGTGGAACTTCCCGCGCACCCCGGAAATCCACGTACCCGGCCAAATCGCGTGTGAGACTTCCCGCGCACCCCGGTATACACGCACACGTATTTTTTGTCAGCGGGTGTCCGTGTTTGTGGGTACCCCTTTGCACGTCATTTGTCCTGGAGGGCCACAGTATAGGACATTCATCATGGCAGTATATAGGTGCTATTTGTTGGCGCACCTTTTGGCGCACATTTCTTACAGCCGCAGAGACGCTACCGCCTGCTTTCTTGTGGCGGTCGTGTTTGTGCCTGTGCGCTGGTTTGAGCGTGCGCTTTTTTGCCCTATTCTATTCCATGAATACGTGTTGTAGGCGAGCGTGTGGGCGTTCCGCGCACTTGTGCCCTGTACTTCCCCCGTGACGCCCATGTTTTTGCAAGTTGTTCCCCATTCCGAGTGTTACGCCCGTGTTCCGCCTACTTTTGTTGCGTGCGCCGCGCTATGTGCGAATTTCGCAGTGGCGTGTGCGATTTTCGCTGTGACCTGGCGCACGCTGTTAGATGGCCTGTGCGCCAACGTGCGCGGCGCACTTTTTTATCGCACATCCGCTGGTTTTCTCGCGCAGGGACTTCCATGAATCGACGTGCGCTGCTTTTCGTGCGATTTTCGCACTTCCACTGCGATTTTCGCTATTCCACTGCGATTCGCACGTTTTTGCCCACTTGCGCCGCGCTAATTATTCCATGAATCGGCCTGTATATTGTTTATAGTGGGGAGTACCACTTATGACCTACATTTCCTTACAGGCTATTAAAAAATCTTTTTTTCCAAAGCCATATGGTCAACAGGAATATTCTATGCGGTTCCCTAGCAGAATATGTAGGATGAGAACATTGATGCAGTTCCCCTTATAGAATGAAATAGATTCTGCACTGTTGTAATGTTACACTGTGGACCTATATTTCCCTACAGGACATTAAAAACTCTCTCTCTTTGTCCAAAGTTATATGGTCAACACGTATATTCTATGGGTTTCCCTAGCAGAAAATTTCGGATAATAACATTGATGCAGTTCCCTTTAGAGAATTGAATACATACTACACTGTTACGAGTCCTCCATTCGGGGTTTTTACTCACACCCAGTAATATTTGAGTGGCTTCACTCTAGAACGACCTGGGTCACATCCAGTTGGCTATCTTGTCATATTAAGTAGGAACAATATTTGATCATGAATGTCCTGCTACACACATTCTATTAGAATGGCTGGGGTCACATCCAATTGGCTCTCTTTATATATTGAGTTGGAACAATAATCGACTATGCATGTTTTGTCACATTCATTAAAATGTCATGCATCTGTAACATAACGGTGAGGATCTGCTTGTTAGAGTTTAATGTATATCTAATTGACTATATTTGCAATGCACTTAAAGTGTCTTTCTATATGATGTTTCTTTCCCTGCAGTCCAATAAGGCTCATGAAGAAGAGGATTTGGCCTCAAAACGCATCAGCCATTGATACTGGAATTACGAACAGCTTTGCCTGAACATTTTACACCATTAAAATTGCACATTTTTGCTCGAGTTCTTGTCAACATATTTGATTGAATGTATAGTTTAAAAATGTTAAATTGTATTCTTAAATGTCTTTGACGGTATTAAAAAGTGTGCAGGTAACGGGACAGAAGGGTTCTACCTTCGGACCCCCTTTTCTTGTTTCTGTATTTAGTGATGGCTCTATGCCAGGGCCTCAGTTCCTCCCCTGCACCTTGAATGTTGCTCAAACAGATTTACTGGTTCATATAGAAGATAATTTTCTGAAAACTGGTGTGCACCAATAACCCTTGCTTGTATACCTGGTTACAGTCAGATTGCCAGGAGCGGGCCCAACTAAGAAAATCAATTCCAGTCCTGAGGCGAAGTGCGAGAATCCTGATAATGGCAGGGTTGTGTGGTACTGACAGGTTGTTATGTGAGCCTCACGTCACGGGCTGCCAGCCAGTGCCAAGCCAGTCTGCCATATCAGGCTTTGCCGGCTGCCAACCGCCATCCACGCAACACTGCTGGGTCACGCTTGCTGCCTCTTCCACCTCTGACACGGCAGCCATGGAGATGAGCCGAACTGCGAGAGACCCAACAGCCACCCCCGCAAACAACACTGGTCGCTGGGTCAGAGGTGGAAGAGGCACAAGCCTCTTCCACCTCTAACGTGGCGGCCATGGCGCTGCACATCCCAGACCGCACTCCAAGATTTAAAGGCATAGAATATCAAGGCAACACAGTGGTGAAAATGGAACACGGATCTTTAATAAAACAAATTGAAACTGATAGGTACTAGGGTACACGATAAGGAACACTTGCAGAGTGCTTGTTCACAACACATTGAAATCATCTCAAAAAGCATTATAAAACAGCCTAGTTGCTCTTCGCTGCCACTTACAGTAACAGTCAACTGTTAAATGAAAGAAAAAATTCATGTAATGCAGGCAGCCATTTTGGAAAAAGCTATTCACCATATTTATCAAGCCCAAGTACGCTATTACCAGCAATGTGCTCCATAAAAAACGAATCATGGCGCAGGAAAAACACATAATGCAAATTGCGTATTCAAGATCATACACTAAATTCTCGCATGCAGAGATACAATGTAAAGATGCATGTGTAATGAAATAAACTGCATGATTAAAAATGCGTGTAGATGGCACCAAATGCAAGTTCTTACACCCCGAAGTGGGAAAGTTCAACATAATGCACTGTAGCCTAATAGAAAACACGCACATCACAATATGAATTGATTGTGATCTGTAAACATCCCTCTCACACTTAAATGTAATGTACATAAAAAGGCAACCGAGTACATGAAATACCATTATTGGTTATAGCATTGGGTGTTGTAATTAAAGTGCAAATGCATGAAAGGGTGGAAATGCTCATAGCAGCTTCCCAAAGGGCTTATCAAAGTGCATAAGTGCTTTAAAGTGCAGTTCAAAGTGCAAGTGCACATAGTAGCTCTTAAAAAATAATCAAGTGCAAATACTTGATATTTCTTACCCAATTAGTACAAATAAATATATTTATGGAGGCAGACTAAATAGTTAAAAGTACACATGGTTATATCATACTGAACCAATTAATTAATAAAGAGGGTATGTGAATTACTAGCACCTCAAACATTAGAAACAAATACTAAGAAAAAGTGTGAAACAATTGAAATGATTCTACAATATACAGTAAATTCACACAATCTGGTAAAATGGACAACCTGCAAAACTTTAGCTGACAGTTTCGAAATCATGAAGGGACAAACAGCAATGTATATGATGGAAAAAAAGAGAAGACTTTGCAACTAGAAAAATAAGCTGATAAAAACATGTAGTATTGTAATGCATAAACAAGGTGAGATGCACAAAATCAATGGGTGCGGGTGGCCAGGTCCCATCTTAATGGAACCCCAGCTAAGCCTGACACATTTTATTTTCATAAAAGCAAGATGTAAGAACATTAGATCGCACAATTATACATGAGAAACATGTCTGACTGTGATAGTGACTGAGTAAATCCAGCAAGAACCCCTTTTCAGCAAGTAATGGAAGTGGAACTATACTCTTTTTATGGGTCACAATACTCACTCTAACAAATTTCAAAACAAATTGCAAAACATATACACCAATTTGGACAGCCTCTGTGCCGGATGTGAGGCTTTGGCTGTTTTTGCATTCAGTCTTCTGAAGCACTGCTTCATACATGCCAACATTTTGCCACAGCTAGAAGGGAAATTTTGTAACGAAAATCAGGAGAATTGAATGTTTCCATTGGATTGAATTGGGTTAAAAATATTTTGGAAGGAGAAAACTAAAAATGGCACAATTCTTGAAGAAATCGGGGGTTTCCAACCTAAATCGGGAGGGTTGGCATGTATGCTGCTTTGGTGAGAGAGCTCAGCTTGGGGACAGATATGGTAGTGTCCTGGGGCTTATCCCCTGGGTCTCCCGGCAAAGCAGAGCTCTGGCAGCACTCCAGCAAGACAAAGTTTGCTGTTTCCTACCCTGCGCATATATATATATATATATATATATATATATATATATATATATATATATATATATATATATATATATATATATATATATATTATTTTTTTCAATGAAAAAGAATTGTTAAAGGGACGCTATGGTTACAAGTAAAACAGAAAACCCAGACAAATTTGCCAGCTATGGTGAGCTAAGCAACCATAACTGGCGCCACCATCATGCACTATAAGACAAACACCCAGTACATGAAAGATGAAATCACAAATGCCATTGATGACATCAAATATCTGGGCCACTTGTTTTTGTTTACTGACATGCGTAGGCTAGTTTTTCTTTTTACTGATAATGAGAATTTTAAAAATTGAGAAGGTGCTATATATAAATATTAACCTTCTTATATCTTCCTAAAGTACTGCCTATATAGTTTGATTTGACCTCATAATGCACAAACATGGGGCAATAAGCAGGCCTCAAACACGCAATTCATTTGTGGGCATGATAACCAACTGTAACGTTATTGTCATTTTTTGGTGCTGTTTCTTTCTTCCTTACTTTAGTTTCCATGTATTTGGTTTTAATTTGTATACATTCTGGGTTTTTATATGTATTTTTTGTACTAACGCAAGCATGTCATAAGTTTGAAAGTGTTAACTTTTTATTCAATGTTTAACATTACGCAAAACTTTGTTACGGTAGCATTTATTATTTATTATTTTACTATTAGAAATTACCAGATTAAAAATATTGTACTTTTTTGGTACAGGCTGCAACCATTGCCTATGTGCAGTGGTTGAAGTGTACAAAAAGAAGTAGTGGAACTATGCTCCCTCTTGGCCTGCCCCCGCTCCTCACAAACCCCATCATCACGCCCCCTTCCATGCACAATCCAAACCCCCCAAACAAACACACCCGCTATTTAAGGGAATGTTCAGTGCAGTGCACTAAAGTGCAAGCTTCAACTTCTTATTACACTTTTATTTTAAAACAAAACCATTCCAGAATGGTTTCTTTTTATAATAAAAGTAAAGGAACAGTGAAGCTTAAAAATAAAAAGTATAGGAGCACCGCTCCCGCCCACTTCGACCTCTGACTATGTGTCTGTATAATAAGGTTCCTGTATTAACAGCAACACTCAAATAGGCTTTCTTTGGATGAGAACATTCTAGTTTATGATACATCTCCTGATCGCCCCTGACATGTTGTTACCAGCATTATAAACACTACCCCTTACAAGGATTGTTCATCAACATTATTTTAATATGTAATGTCATCAATGACATTTGTGATGTTATCTTTCATGTACTCTGTGCTTGTCTTAGCAGTGCACGGTGGAGGCGCGAGTTATGGTTGCTTAGCTAACCATAACTGGCGAATTTCGGGGGTTTCGGTTTTATTTTAACCATAACGTCCCTTTAACAATCTTTTTCAGTGAATTTCACTGGTTTTTTGCAGTGCTCCCTAATTTGCTACAACTTACTAATATCATACTTAGCCCAATATAGTAACATTTTTGTCCAATTTAGAAAGTTTCACCTTAAAACACTGCCATTCCCCCACCTTCTAGCATCATTTGTAACTCTTCTATACACTTTTTTCAACTTTTTCCACCGCTTTAGTGTTCGCAAATGTCCGACATCATGGCGGACAACCGGACATTGTCAAGTGACCACGCGTGCGCAACATGACATGTCCGCCCTTTGCGAACAGTTTGAAACTGTATTTTCAGCTCATCTAGAAACTTTAAAGCTCAAAAAATACCCTTGCACAGCTCCTACACCTATTCTTACTCATTATCCATTAACAATCTAGCACACAGCATGTACTTGGAAGAATATTAGGAAAACTGCCTTTTAGCTTAAAAATGGCATCAGCCACTGCCATCCCTCCTCCCAAAGAGCCACCACCAGCTGGAGGACCTACACAACAAAAGAAGTGCAATACTTCAAAAGACAAACAAGAAGACCAGGAAGATGAGGTAGAAGAAGTGCCTACCGCTAGCGCCCAGAGAGACTCATGGGTGTGGCAGTTCGTTACCACTATTGGAAATGTACAAAAGGCTAAAGCTACCAAAGTGAAAAGCACAGAGTGCAAAGTTGTACTCTGTCGTGGACAACCTGGGCAGTACTCCTATGGAACCACCTCCATGTGCCGTCACCCCAAATCCATCCACCACAATGCTCTCAGAAAGGCAGTTCCTTTATTAGGAAGTAGTAGGCTGTCTTCCTCTACCTCATCTTCCTCAACCAATGCTGTAACCACACAGCCCACTTCTGTGGGACACAAAATCCCATCAGCTACCTTACTAGGGATAAAAGAGGCTGTTGATCTTTATCTTTCGAAAACAACAGTACTATCTGTATATACTGCAACATACCACTCTGCAAGGAGGGGAGCAATTTCGAAGTTCTTTTGAAGCTATAATCAAGGAGCATGAGAAACATCAGCTAACTGCTGGGGCAGAGGAGTCCCAATGGTGGGGTACATCTTAACCGTAATGTCCCTTTAACAATGTTTTTTCTGTCAATTGAATACGTTTTCATTAGTGAAAATGTTTCATAATGTTACATCACTGTATATAAGTTGTTAATAATTCCTCTTAACATATATGAAATAACTATAAACCTCCAAACAAACATATTTTTTGCAACGCATACTTATGTGAGTCGTTATCAGCAGCGCACACCCCAAAAGGCAAATCAGAGTAGACATTTGTCCTTGCCAAAGGCCAGGCCCTCTGCCCACGGCAGAAAAGTTATATAACTATTTTGTGTACTTGTGTTTTGACAATTTCAAAAAAGTAAAACACAGGACAGATTTCTGAAAGCATCCTTTCATGTCCTTGCCGATGCTCGCCGAGCAACTTTGCTGCAATCCTGCTCAGCACTCCGGGCTACAGCCGGAATATTTCGTTTTCTCATTTAAACCTAGAGCTTCGGCCATGCCGCATGCCCCAATAAGTAAATCAAAGTAGGCATTCATCCTTGCCAAGGGTCGGGCCCATTGTCAATGCACCAAACTACTCTCAGGGAATGGGGGAGTGTGTTCCATGTCTGCGCTGCCATACAACTTGAACAAACTCAACACTAAATATTCCTCATTTAACATTGATGGGAACAATATTAAAGTTGTAAAGAAAGTTAAAACACTAGGTTTGTACCTAGAATCAGCTTTAAACCCGAGTAAACGGGTGAATGCTATGGCCTCAGCTACTGCTTACACTTGTAAGATAATTAGGGCCTGCAAGCCATTCCTTTCCAATGAAAGCTGCATCATACTTGCCAATGCCCTTATCCTCTCGAAGTTGGACTACTGCAATGCCTTGTACCTGGGTGCGATTAAGTACATTCTGAATAAAATCCAAATGTTCCAGAACAATGCCCTTAGAACCGATTTGGGCACACCCAGGAGAGAGCATATTTCTGAGCTGTGGAGACAAAACAATTGGCTTTCCATTAACGACAACATCTTGCTTAAAACAGTCTCTTTAATACACAAATGTCTCAATAATGCCGCACCACTCTACCTCGCAGAGAGAATGGATACAAAATCCACCTCACGTCCTACCAGAACAGCCAACTACTTTTGTCTGGCCATTCCCAGATTCAAACAAATAAAAGCTGGAGGAATCTGCTTCTCGGTTATGGCAGCACAGACATGAAACACACTCCCCCATTCTCTGAAAGTGGACCAATCCTTCTACAATTTCAGGCGCAATACATGAAATTGGCTTAGAGCTAATGACTTGTGATTTGATCTTGGCTCTGTAACCTTCTGCCACTGCCTGCTGAATTTGTGTCTATATATTGCCTCTCACCTCCTGTATATTTTCTAATGGCACCATTCAAATGTATCATCTTTTATTCCGACTCCTGTGAATACCTACTTCTTGCAAAGCTAATGCTATCTTTGTATTATATAACTGTATCACTTGTACTTTCTATGTGTAAATCCCTCTAACTTCAAGCTTAAAGTTTACTTGTAACCTGCTTCCCCCCAGATACCGCTGGGTTTGGTGCGCCATACAAATAAATAAACTAACACACCTATATCACAATGTTTTGTGCTTACGTTTGAACACTTTGGAAAAACACAAAACAGATTTACAAAACGCTGCTTTCAGCTTCTTGCTGATGCTCCTCGCGCAGGTTTGTTGCAATTCATCACAGCTCTACAGGCTGTAGCCCCAAGCAGAATATTTCTTCCCATTCACACCTAGGGTTCGGCCATGCTGCATGCCCCAATAATCAAATCAGAGTACACGATTATCAAATAATTGCAGCGCAGTAGAATGGGTAGGTCACTGCGCTTCATCTAGTACTTTAAACAGATTACGCTGCTACTGGTAATGGGGTTCTTTTGTGAAGGTGCCCTTCCTTCTCCAAATGTAATTTCTCGACTAGGAGAGTGACCCCTGTTCACCTCAGTGCTGGGTTATTCAGTAAGTAACTGCAATGAAGCAGTCTTCAAAACTATTCTTGATGCTATATTTATTGTTAGAAGTCAGATGAAACGTGATTCGACTCTCTAAGATCTTTCTCAAGGCATGTGGATTGTGGGCCAGTCATTGGTTGTGGAAAGGAGTTCGGCATCCAATTTCAATATCTTGTCCCACTATGGTTGCAAAAAAGGGGTGTTAATGATTTAAAAGGGGGCCTGGTGACCATGTGGGCACCTAGTTTGGCTTGCATGGTAATTAGCTGCTGATTAGCATTGTCTCGGAGTGTATACAGCGATAGTCACAGCAATCTGTTGATACAATCCTGTGCAGCATTTCGGGGTGTAGCCATGGACAGAATTTTAGCCACTGGCAGAATTTTTTTCCCCATTCAAACCCATCCCGATTTTGAAAAACGTCAACACATAGCCAGTCCTTGGTGTCCATGCCCACTTTAACCACATGGTCATGTCCACTAGCCAGATTATCCTCAGACAATCTGGCCCCTGCCCATGGCCACCGGCTATACCTCAGCCACCAAAGATATATCACTATTTTTGTACCTATATTGACACTTTTCAAAAAATAAAACACAGACACATTTGCAAAACCAGGCTTTCAAGTCCATGCCAATGCTCCTTGCACAACTTTCCTGCAAATCCAGCCAGGTTTTATTTTTTGAAAAGTATCAAAATGCACATACATAAAATAGTCATATAATGTAGCTCCAGTTGACAAAATCCATTCAAACTTTGCAGAAAAATTCAAGGTTTGGTCTATAATTTTGCGCACATTCGTCAAACGGAAACAAAGTTATAATCCATCTAAAAATGTTGAAACCCCCCACTCTCATTTTGCCCCCTCTTCACAAGATCCCACCAAAGTTTGGAAAAGCATTCAAATCTGGCCCTTAAATATTTTTTGCAAACCTTCGTGCAGGTTCGTGAAACGGCACCAAATGTATAAGCCTTACAAATATTTTGGGACCCCCCTCTAATTTTGTTCCCTCTTGGAAAAACAGCACCACACTTTGTAGAACTATTCAAGGTCAAGTCTAGACTGATATCACAAAATTACAAACAGATTCATTGAGTGGCGCCAAGGTTATTCACCATCCAAAAACTGCTTTTCACCAACCCTGTAATGAAAAAATATGCATGGATATCCCCGAACATCAGAGATGTTCGCGAACAGAGCTGTCTCCGGACTGTTTGTGGACATCAGAGATGAAAAACCTGCTGTTTCTGGCTTTTTAATGCCATATCCCATCCCATCTTAATCACCCCTCACCTCCCCAGAGAATGTTTAATTCGTTTGATAAGTGCAAGGTTGTGTTTTTAAATATGTTTTTACCGCAAATCCAACATGGCAGGGTTTTCCGAAAATATGATGCACCTCATGCTTTTCCCCATCCAATCAGAAGGCGTGTCCAATGTCCACTGACATCATGCCACCCTCTGGACCAATCGGCGGGCTGTCCGTGGACCAAATAGGGAAGTGAGTCCGCAGACCGGACCCACAGATCACACATTTATTTGTACCCAATTTTTGGGCGTTTAAAAAAAAAACAGTTAACGATTTACACCAAAGTTTCAAAAGCATCGGGACTGAGCCCTTGCTCCTGCCGCAAATTTGTTGGAAATCCATCCAGCGGTTTGGGCTGTAGGCAATACCAAATATTTTTTTACATTGCATTTGTGGAAAAAAACACACATTTAGGGACCCCCTCTCTAACTTTGCCCCCCCTGCATGAAACCTCACCAAACTTCTGCTCCCTCATCTTCTTTCGTCTCTTCTATTGTTCTTCTCTCCTCTTCGGACTCCCTGCTTCCCATCTCGCTCCCCTCAAATCCCTCTACCACTCTGCTATCCCTACCCTCTGTCTTCTCTCTCCTCACGACTCCATCTCCAATTCACTCTCTTACCTTGGCTGGCTTCCTTTCTACTCCCAACTTAAATTTCACTTCCTCTGTCTTGTCTTTAAATCTCTTTATGACCTTGCCCCTTCCCTCCTCTTGCTTTCTCACTCTATTCCCTATTCTCTCTCCTTCCTTTTCCTTCCCCACCCCCTCCTTTCTTCTTTATCCTCATAGTCAAATTGTTCTACAAACTGTTTTTCTGGTTTGCTTCATGTTTTATAATTTGCTTCTACTGTTATCATGTTCTATGTATTCCTATTAAATTGTAAGGCACTTTGGAGTAAAGCACTATATAAAAACAATAAATACAAATACACATTTCACAGAATTAATCTGACGAGGCCATATACTTTCTTTGCAAAGTTTTGTGAGGATTCGTCAGGGGGGTTAGGCGGAGTGAAGTTATAAGCTCTCCAAAAAAGTGCTCTACCGCAGCCCATGTAATATACACATCTCATTTATTTCCATCTGGGTACACTTAAATATGCTCCTTTTTGTATAAATCATTATAGCAATATGTTTATATATATATATATATGTATATATATATATAATGATTTAACATTTGTCATGCTGTTTATTAGGATTTCTGAACTGCTCAAGTCATGTCTTTTATAAAACAAAGTATTCTTAAAAGCCACGCATTCACAGATACTCCCACCAGCTACACATAAGAAGAGGTGCAGTCAAGTGCTGCATGACTCAATCCCAAATGTCTTTCCAAAACCCACAGAAGGCAGGTCGGCAAATAAGAACCAGATACTTTCGAAACTACCTTCTCCACCACAGGTTTTGCATCTTCCTCTCCTGTGGTCACATTAATGCTGCGACCTCTTACAGAGCCACGCATAGAACCTCTATACAAAACTACATAGTATGGATAAAGGCATCCCACCGTCCACATTTCTGTACCAGCTCCAACATTAAAACACCCACGATACAGCCGCCTTTGGCAACCAGAGCACAGTCTGCAAAACTACAGATACATTTGAAAATGTGCAACCCACAGCTCTGGAAGGGCATACGAGAGGCAGATTTGCACTACACAAATTCATGAGGTCATGGTCAAGAAAGTGATTTTGTGTCACAGAGCTAAGTGACAAATACAGAAAACATTCTGTGATATGGACAGACATGGAAAAAACTGCTTTCCTGTGCCCATTTAAAAAGTGTGCAAAAAACAGTAATTGAAACATTTCAGGTTTTCATGTAGGACTTGATGCGGAATTTCCTCACACTTCTAGGCGTGCTTAACAGGAAAACATTAATGTGAAGAAGTTGCAAGAAATTGGCTTTCATTGTATTTGTTCAGATGCTGGAATGGTTTTGTGTTATTGCTCAAATGGGTATGGCCATGAAGGAGCTTCTACAAATGTGGCCCACTATAACATACAACGTTTAGAATTGAGGCTTCAGTTTGTATTTGTATTTGTTTATTTATAACGCGCAGACCATCAGGCCCGGGGGCATCAGGGCGCAATTTGTACAGGGTTGCAAGAAAAGAACATACAGGGAGATAAATTACAAAAAAAGTATAACAATACAGCATAATAACAATCTTAATAATTACATATCTTACACATGGTACAGTGTCCCTAGGCTCTGCAGAGGAAGTATCCCTGAGGTAGTTGGGAAAGGTAGCAGACTGGAAATCGTGCAGGGGAACAAGGCGGGTTAGGTAAGTAGGACCGATGTCTAACACAACTATTGCTGGTCAAAGAGCCAAGATTTGGTTTTATTCTTGAAGGTGTTGAAGGAGTCTTCAGCTCTGATGGCAACGGGGAGGGTGTTCCAAAGTTTGGAGGCTAGGACAGGGAAGCTGGTGCCTCCCGCTTTTTGGAGCTTAAACCTAGGGATAGTAAGGCAGTGAGTCTGAGCAATTCTTAGTGGTCGGGCAGTGGAGTGGCGCGAAAGCCGACTGCAGAGATAGATCGGAGCCTTGTTGGCTAGGCATTTGTGCGTGAGGGCAAGCGTTTTTAGGGAAATTCTCTGCGTCACGGGTAACCACTTAAGGCTAGTTCTAGCTTCTGAGATGTGGTGGTTACGAGGGATGTTCAGAGCCGCTCGAATTGCATTGTTCTGGGTGGTTTGGAGTATGGACAGGTTTTCTTGGCTGGTGCCTAAATATAGGGTACTGTAGTAATCTATTTTTGCCATGATAAGTGTTCTCGCTAGTGTGACGCTATTGTGGGTGGTGAGGAAAGGTCTGCAGGCTGAAATGAGTTTGCACGTGTAGGCGGAGGTGGATCTGACTGCATTAGTTTGTCTTGACAAGGATAAGGTGGAATCCAGGTAAAAGCCTAGTTCTTATCTTTTACCTCCACCTTGGCCATCAATGCCTTATTTAAGACTCTGTGAATCATTTCTTGTTAATTTGGGGGATTTTGGATTCTTCCTACCAAAAATATTGCAACATGCTTTAATTGGACCATACTTTTTGGATATGTATTTTACGTCGGGCATTTGCAAGTACTGGCAATGTCAAAACCAGTAAGCCCTTGTGGAGCATCGACATAGAACAACCAAAGAAGGAAAAAAAAATGGGACAAAATGCAAACTGTGCCAAAGTATGGTCTTCATTCTTCAGGAGAGAAGAGAGGACTTGAGAAGTTGATGAGCTCCCTTCCCAAGGTCAAGCAACAGGCGTTACTGAGGAAACTGTACTGTCCGTGGTCATACCAGATGTTTTAAGTGATGAGGCCTCAAGGAACCCAGCAGTAGAGAGCAATGATGACAAACAGGAATAAGGCACATCTATGTATGAAGACATTTCTTAATGGCCGAAATCAATCTAGAGACATGTGCGTGATCAAATTATAATGGGAAGCCATCTTCTAATTATTCATACCCAACGGACGACCAAAAAAGGAACTTTCCTTCATCGTATGGGTTCAGAGTATTACCAAACAAACAAACCGTGCCCGGCCCATGGTAGCAATATTCTGTTTTGACTGATAGTCTGTTTTTGCAGTAAGCATTTTGACCCTATGCCATAATCAAACCTTGGTAGTGATGGCATTAATACCTGGAAACATCTTGGTGAATATTTGACAATGCACCAACCGTCTCCTGAACACGTCAAATCCAATGACAAGTGGGTGGATGCTAAAAGGTGTCACACAGGATATGTGGGTGTTGATCGACTCGTGCAAGACCAAACACAGACAGAGGCCGAGCGTTGGTGGGCTGTGCCTGAAAGAATATCAGTTTTTGGGCCTCATTCCGAGTATGGAGGTAATCATGGCGCTATTTGCGCCATGACTACCTCCAATACCGGTACCAAGTCCGCCCTGGTTCAATGGGGACTTACCGGTCTATTCCGACCTTTGCGGGACCGGTAAGTCCCCATTGAAAAAGCCATTCCCCATTCCCATTTGAGCCCCCATAGGGCTCAATGGGAAGGGGGAAGGCGCTAATAACGGTACCGCAAATTGCGGTAACGTTATTAGCTCTGAAGTCCCTTAACGGGTCCCGTCCATAACGCCTGGTAAAACCAGGAATTAAGGAAGGGACCCGCTAAGGGAACTCGGAATAGGACGCAAAGGGATTACCGGCACCGGTGTCCTTACCGGTGCCAAGTATCCCTTTGCGCCCACCTCGTAACAAGGCCCTTTTTCAGTCCCAGAATAATTTGGCATTTTGTGGCAAACAAATTGCTTACTCCAAATAATGGAAATTTCTTAGGCCTAGTTGAACTACTAGGGAAATTTGATCTGATCATGATGGATCATTTGTGTCGAGTGATCTCAAAAAAGATCCATAGTCACTATTGTGGAAACGTCAATCACAGTGAAATAACTAGTTTTATGGGGTCTCAAGTGTAGAATCCCATGTACTCCAAATATCAGCCACACTCAATAATTGTCCGGTGTGTTTGCAAGACATCTGACATTTTAAAAAGAACAGTTTTCATGTGGTGATAGTTTTTTTTTTAGATTGTTCTCCCTCGGAATCCATCCCTGCCCCCAGAGTGTACTGCTGCATCCCGATTCACTGAGCAAATGACTCCATTGACAATGTAAATATTAATGGGGATAAGATGCATCGCAGCCAATCAACCATATGTATATATGTGTATGGGCAGGTCAAAGTACCATTAATGTAGTCTCTGGTGGAAGGAATCCAAAATTTGCCTAGAACATCTGAGAGGAAACGAAGCACAAAACCAAATTTAGAGAGAGGGCTTCATGGATAGAATTCCAATCTATCCGATTGAATGCTTTGAGCATCTACCCCCAGCAGACTTAGAGGAATTCTCTGCCTTTACCCTACATCTAACAAATATACAACTTCCCTAATGTTGTGTGCTACGATGAATAATAAACCCCTTTGGATCCATATCTATTAGCGAGAGGAGGCCCTCTGCCAGATGGGGAGCCAAAACCTTAGAGTACATTTGGGTGTCTACATTTAGTAGGTTTATAGGATGGAAAGAGCTACGGTTGCTTACCTCCTTACCCAGATTCAAAAGTAAAACTGGTCGACAGAGACATTGTTGGCATTATCAGTGAAAGAGTTCAAAAGAGACTAATGGGCTCCAATTTAAAGGCCTTGTAAAAAGGACTGAAAAGCTAGCCTGGCCAGCCTAGCTGCTTTGAAAGGCTGAGATGGCAGTTTAACTCTGTTCAGGAGTTGTTACTAAAGTCCACCTGTGGTAGGACTATAAAAGAATCACTCTAAAGAGTACAGGGCTCCAACGCTTAGGTTTGACCTGAACTAGCCAAAAGGTATGGTAGCTATAGTTGAGCAGCCAAGCTTAGTCTAGGAGGGAGAAGGGCTGTAGGTAAGTACTAAGACTACAGGGCACACCTATAGTCAAGTATACACTTACACACTTTAGTTTTACAAAAATATAGTTATTTATTATAAACACTAAGGCAACTAACATTACTAGGATTAAAATAAACGTATTAATATATGTGTTATATACATACATACACACACACAGTAAGACGCGTGTTAAAGCATTAATCAATTCAATAGTAGGTTCTTAGATGAAGCAGTTAGTAGCATACCAATAAACAAATCAATTATTTACCCAACATTCAAGGTAATACAACAAGGATACTGGTACATTTTAGGCAGCCTACACTTTAGAAAGTCCACCCCTATCTGGGGATGAGAAGATCAAAGTCAGTTGGGCCACTGGGAGACCAGGGCCCGTGAGCGGAAGAACAAAGGAAGACAGACACAGTCAAAGTTGTCAAATTTAGCAGGATTCTTCAATATTGCAGGTAGGAAAAATGTTTAGTTAAAAGAAGGTTCAGGGAGGTCAGCTACACCCTCTGGAGGATTTTAGCCCAAAGGACCGATTTCCTAAGGTCTGGGAGAAGCCTATTGGGTTATCCACTCAAAAGTGCCTCAAGAAGCTCAGGAGGAGCACAGATCAATGCAGAAAGCACCAAAGTGAACACCTAGGAGCGGGACAGTACCTTTTCTGGAGAAAGAAGACAATTTCATCAGTGGGTCCCCTAGTTGAGGCGACAACAGCTCCTGTTCGGATTCTTCGCTGGAAAAAGAAAATTTGGCAGGAGAAGACCGTCAGCTTCTTGAGATGGGATGCCCAGCAGACTATTTTCCCGACACTGGCTCGTTGGGACTCAAAGCAGGCTTTGGTGCAGCAACGGTTGTCACATGGCAGACTTCTCTCAGTTTCTCGGTCTCTGACTCGGTTGAGAAGACTTGAAGTTTCAGCCAAAACCGTGCATCAGGAGACTATGCACAGCAAAATGCTCCAAGTCTCAGGGTATTGGGGAATTGCAGCCCAGGGCAGTCGCAGCTCATCAAGGGACAGCAAAAAATGTAAGGGGTCTCGAGACTGGTTAGGCCCACCAGTCCAGGCAAGGAAGTTGACCAGTCTGGATCTTCCCTGTCAAGTGTCATGATGCCTACCCCCGCGGACCCAGACCAAGTCCAGCAACCCCGGAAGCAGGCATCAAGTTACCCCAAGCAAACCCAACAACCCCCGCTAGGGGCTATTTGGGTGCAGGCCTGGCGCTTATGGCGCCAGGCTCATATGGAGAGTCAGTCCTGGCGCCATAGGCGCCAGGCTCATAGATTAAAACTTACCTGATGCAGACCATGCTGCAAACTTACCTGATGCAGACCAAGCTGCAAGAGCTCCAAGCCAAAGGAGGCTTGGAAGGGACTATTTTACCTAGGGACTATTTTTTTACTCGGGTGGGGCCGGGGAGGAATACTTACCTGGGACTACTTTGGAGGCTATTTAAACCACGCCCGAAGAGCAGCACATGCTTCGCGTTATTCTGCATCCAGCAGCGTAACGCTCACCGTGCCTGCATGTCTGCATCCAGTCTTCTGCCACGCCCGCCTCGAGTTTGGAGCTCTTAGAAAAAGGGAAAAAGAAGGAGAAAAGGTTAGAACAAGAGCAATAACTTTGATCCTTACCTGAATTCCCGATCCATCGCGCCTTCGAGCTGGAAGAAAGAAGTTATTGCGCTGAACTCACCGGCCTTCGCAGCATCTTCACATTTCACTGCAACCTCCTGCATGTTACCGCCACACTCCGGCACCTGAGGAGAAGACAAGAACAACAAGGTGAGCCAAGGGAATATACAGAGGAATACCCCCCATAGACTTACCTGATTTTACCACGGAGGTACTATTCTTCTTCACGGTTCGGCGCAGCTTCCACTGCATCCTAGCCGAACCCCGGGCCCTAAGGGGAAACAAAAGGACAGGAAGGGGAAACAAGGGACTAACAAGGGGAACCCTCCTCACCACAAAAGACTTACCTAATTTTACCGCCAGAGGCATTATTCCCCGAGACTTCATACTCTCTCTCAGCGCCTGAATAAGGGAGAAAGCAACAGGTTACATATGGACATTATTTTATCGAACTGTGTTGGATAATACAAATCCTTACCAGAACATTACCGGTTGCCACGAGGAACTCTTCAGTAGGGTCAAGCTGCAACCTGCAAGGAATCGGACAAGAGTGAAAGTCAGGCATTTGAACTCTTACAAACTACATACTTACGGCGTCTTGCCGGGAATATCGGAGTCAATATTGTCCTGGAACTCACCGCCAGTGAAGCAACTGGTTATCTACGCGCCCCTGCGCTCAATGCAGGATGGAGAGCTCATCTTTTCAAATCATCAGGTGAGACTATAAGAGGGAACATTCAAGGTGATCAGTGGGGAGAACAGCAGGGTGGGGGGATTTACGCTCAACTCCACGGGTGGTTAATTCCCTTTCTCCACTTGCAGAAGAATATTCCTACGGGCCAAGCAAAGGAAGCTAGGTGGGCCAATCCAGTTTCCATTGGTCGACTCTGCCTTCTGTTCCAGGATCCTCGCCTTTAATGCACCAGCGGGATTCACCAATCACCGTTCAAGCCTTCCTGCAAATCTGGGGGCTGGCTTGTCAAATAGGACAGCCAGCCTTCCAGTTCGAACTGGATCCAGGCAGACACTACAGGACAAAGATCAGGGGAGTTTCGGTCACCTGCCACACTTCCTGTCCTTTAAGGCCCGTAGAGAGCCTTGGCAGGCTTTCGCAAGGAAGCCCACCAAAGACAAAAGACCTAGCAGGACCTCCCCCACCCAAGTAGGCCGCAAAAGGTCTCAAGAAAGGACAAGTCATCAAGAGTTGGCAAAACAAATGTACAGCCACCATTTTTGGTCAATGGTGATCCATGTTTCTTTTACCGCAGCTGCGACAGCAGCCTGCGTCTAAGATTCACAAAAATCGGTATAACAGATCCACTGCCATCAGCCACTCAGATAGTCTTGCCACTATAACTAGAAAGTAACAGGAGAAGTGAGAAAAGGGATACCATGGGCCTCATGACAAGTATGCCGTTCTGGAAATATAATTGCTGGTATTACTGTACCAGCATCCTTTACCGGACCGGAGTAGTACGAGTGGTGATGCCGGTGTCACCAGCAGGGGCCCACCGATGCCGGTATCAGCCTTGACACGCGGCAGCCATACCAGTGACACCAGCATGCCGCAAGTAAATCCATATTAAGAGGCGCGCGGACATGCAACCACCGGTATGGACATGCCGGTAATAACGGATGCAATGATGTCAGAAACACCAGCATCGCGGACCAGGCGTTAATATGAATCTGGTGTGTAGAAACCTGCCACATGTGCACACAATCAGCACAGGTGGAGGCAATGGACTGTGGCACAGCACAAAAGGACCACTCCCACACACCACACCGCTTCCAATTCCACAATGCTACCATTAGCACAAGCAGTACTGGAGCTGGAGGACATGCCTGCACAGCTACTCATTGAGGATGCAGTGAGCCAGAGGATGCAGCGGAGGTGCTGGAGGAGAAGGAGGGCCATCATGGGACAGCAGATACCCAATGTGCAGGCAATTGTGCCCCGCAGGCAGCCACCAATCCCTCACCTAAGGGCCACCTCATTCAATCTCACCCCTGCTCAGATCCACACCCTGTACCGGCTGGACAGGGACACCATCACCACTATAGTTGACCTCATACATGAAGACCCGGTGAGCCTAATCAATATCCGGACAGCCATCCCCCCCTTGCTGAAGGTAGTGTCTTTGCTAAACTTCCTTGCCCCAGGCACTTATCAGCACACAGTGGGTCAGCTGCATGGAATCTCATACCCTGTTTCTCTTGTGTGTTCATCCAGGTGCTAGATGCACTCATGTCCCACGTACGCAACCACATCATCTTACCACGGACTGCAGAGGAGGTGAATGCTATCACAATAGCATTCCATGCACTTGCAGGCATGCCTAATGTAATAGGTGCGCTCGATTGTACACATGTGGAGCTGGTTGTCCGGCATGCTGTGGAGGTAGTGTACTGTAGCAGGAAGTTGTACCATTCAATGTACAGATGGTGTGCAATGCCCGCAAAATAATCACACATTGCTGTGCAAGATTCCCAGGCTCCACACATGACCCCATGGTGCTGCGCAACTCCACGCTGCCCCGCTACATGGCACGACACGCTGGACACCGTACTTGACTGTTGGGTGAGTCTAACCACAGGGCCATGAGGGGTGTTGGATTGGGGGGGGGCAGTTAACAGCATAGGCAACCTGTCTGCTGGGTGAGTCTAACCACAGGGCCATGAGGGGTATTGAATTGGGGGGGGGCAGTTAACAGCATAGGCAACCTGTCTGCTGGGTGAGTCTACCCACAGGGCCATGAGGGGGGTTGAATTGGGGGGGGCAGTTAACAGCATAGGCAACATCTCTGCTGGGTGAATCTAACCACAGGGCCATGAGTGGTGTCTAAACATAGCATAGCATCAAGAGCAGATGTGCACACTGCATGCATGAATCCATCATCACAACTTCAAATTCCCCTAACCATTACCAAGTAATTACACTGAAGTGCACAGAGACTGGTTAGGCCAATAGAAGGCTAAGGTAGATGAGGAATTACACCAAGTAACCTCATCATTCCCAACCTGCACAACATCAAACCTCACACATTGAATGGAACAAGACCAGACACAGCGTACTGGGTGCCTTGAACTTTGACTTATGTAGATTTAACAGAATGTTCAACACAGTGAATGCATGCTGAAGTGCAAGGCCTTCACAGCAGTGTCTCCATGCATTTAACAGACACAGTGCTCACATCAGCACATGTATTAGGATCATCACAAAACAGAAACCACATGTACCACAATGCACCACTCTGTAGTGACAATGCATAAAATACATGAACACAGTAAAGCAATGCACAAGTCATGATGCTCAGCCAGAGAGAAAACCATCTCCCCCACTGAGAATAATAGTGACTGCCCTCACAGTCCACAGGTACACCGCAGGTCAGTATGCCTGTCATGTCACCTTAATGGAAACCTTCAAGTTGAATGGGTCAAGTATGAAATTAAAAAATGCCACAAATCTTGACTCCCACCAATACATGATTGAGAGGTGCCAGCCTCAACCAATGTAGCTTCATTCCACCATGCAAAAAAACACCCAGCCGTATTCTTGTAACGTAACCCTTCACCCGTGACACATACTACCAATGGATATTTTACCTAGTCATTTGGGAGAAGGTGTCAATGGATATGTACGTGAAGACCTGTATATGTTGAATGCATACTGGGAAGACCACTTTACTACAAAAGCAAATTAGTCAAATGTGTACGTTGCCACTGTATAGACACCGTCCATTTCCATTGGAAACACATCAATGAGAACAGAGTCCATTGTCGTCAGATGTACTTCATTTGTGAGAGTGCAGGTTCACAGTGGTTGGGCCATGTGACCGCAACTGCACCCATCATCCCCCGCCCCGACGCCACCCATGGATCAGCCCTAAGTTCACTTACAGGGTTCATAGCCAATGACACATGCCATGTACAGTCATGAATCCCTGTGCGAAGTTGACTTTTCAAATGTACACTGTACAGCCAGTGCCAACATGGAATGACCAAATAAATCACAAGTACCCTTTCTCTTGCTCCCATGTAGGTGATGCCGGTTATCCCCTGATGGCATGGCTCATGACCCCCATCAGACAACCACACAACAGGCACGAAGAGGCCTACAACTGTGCACATGTATGCACTCGATACACCATCGAGTAGACATTTGGCCCGTTGAAAGCCAGGTTCCGCTGGCTCAGCAGGTCGGGTGGAGCCCTGATTTACAGGCCAGAGAAGGTGGGCAAAATCGTGCTGGTATGTGCCATTCTACAAAACATGTGCATCCGGCGCAACGTCCCCCTGACATGGACATGATGCCACCAGATGATGAGGATGACGATGAAGATGTAGGAAATGCTCCACGCCACAATGGAAATGATGGACACGCCACATGGCAAGAATTAATTGAACACTACTTTTGACGGACTGTTAAAGACATAGCACTGGGTACTTAACACTGTACATAAATAAATAGACTAACACTGAATAAGCAATGTCCAGTCATGTTTGTTCGAAACACCAGGTGTATGGCATAAGGATAAACTATGTACAGATGTAAATTACATTGCCTAACACTACTATCCCGTTGTACTGAACCACCACCCCCCCCCCCTTCACCACTGCCCCCACCCCCACAACCCCTTCCCAACTGCTCCCTCTCCACAAGCACAAGAACCTTGGCCTATTTACGACCCCTTTTTGGTGGATGGGGGTGAGCCACCGGCGGGCGATTGAGTCGCTGTGACAGACGACAGGGCTACTTTGAATTGAACTGGTTGGTGTTGTGCTTGAGGATAGGCCGAGTGGGGTGGTGATGTGGCGTTGTTCTGCTATAGCGTTGACCAACAGGTTGATTGACTCTGACATTGCAGACATTACTCTATTTCCCTCTCTCACACGCCTCACCAGGTGGTACGCCCCTCCATGGCTCTGCCCAGCATCCATGCCGTGTTACGCAAGGTGTCCTGCATGGTCTGCTGCGTCAGTTGTGCCCCAGTAAGGTACTGCGTGACCAAGGCGTGCATTGCCTGCTGCCTTTCCTCCATCCTGGTGAGGCGCCCCTCAACCATCTCCGTGAAAACCTGGGTATCAATGATCAGGCTCTGGCCTGGCTGACCTCTTTCCTCTCTGATCGACCCTCCCAGGTCCAACTTCGGTACTTCCTATCATCCATCTTCCTCTCTACCTGTGGTGTTCCCCAGGGGTCTAACCTCTCGCCCTGGCTTTTCAACCAATACCTGGCAACTCTTGCCCACTGCATTGCCATTTTCTGCTCAAATGTCCAGTGCTACGCTGACAGCACTCAACTTATTTTCAGGCTGCCCTCAGCCACCACCTCTCCCTCGCTCATCTCCGATTGCCTAACTGCCATTCAAGATTGGTGTGCCGCCAATGATCTTTGTCTGAATGCTAGCAAGACTGAGATCCTCCTCATCGGCACACCTTAACCATCCTTTTCCCTCACTCTCTGGCTGGCTTCCCTTGGCCCTCCTCCTACCCCCACCTGCCAGGCTAAGAACCTCAGGGTCATCTTTGACTCCACCCTTTCCTTCTCCGCCCACATCTCTGAGGTCTCTAAAAAGTCAAACTTCCTACTGCACCTCCTCAGATGTACTCTGCCTTTCCTCTCCTTCCCCCAGAAGCTCATGGTATCCCAAGCTCTGGTTCTCTCTAGGTTGGACTATTGTAACAGCCTCTTTCTAAATCTACCTGCCTCTACTCTCCGCCCTCTGCAACTAATCCAGAACAGGACTGCAAGACTTGTCCTTTGCCTCAAGCCTTGGGATCGTAGCTCTCCAGCTCTGAAATCTCTTGCTTGGCTCCCAGTGGTTGCAATGATTAAATTCAAAACCCTCTGCATTGTCCACAAGGCTAATCTGGGGCCTGGGCCCAAAATACCTTCAGCTATCTCTCTGCAAATACCTCCCCTCTCGAGCTCTTCGCTCCTCTACCTCCAACTCCCTCAGGGGCAGTCGTTTTTCAACAAAACGAGCTGGGGGTAGATCTCTGTCTTTGGCTGGGGCCTCTCTCTGGAACAGCCTCCCTGCCACTCCAAAACTTGAGGAGACCCATCTCCGGTTCTGGAAGCACCTCAAGACCTTCCTCTTTTCTTCTGCCTTCGCTCCCCCTCTCCCCTGCTGATCTGTTCTCTCTTGGCACTGTGCACCTGGCCACCCACTGTCCTCAGGGCCCGGGTACCTGCTCACCCTGCAACCCTCCTGCACTGCCTCCGGGCCACCCCTTGCACTGGGGTCTTGATCTGTACCCATACAGCCCCCCCTTTTTCTTCCTGCACTTATCAGACCTACCCTGTCTGCTGCCTTAAACCTAGCACTTGAAAATTGCTGGCTGCACTACCAAAGTTTGTTGCCTTTATTATTTATTATGTATTTATTATTTATCGGTTTCTCCTCTGCTTCGCACTTTCCACTTCGCTCCCCTTCCATGCACTTTTCCCCTGCTCCTCTCCCATGCACCTGCACGTTCTCAATGTCACTGGGCCTAGTAAGATCGCTCTTTTTTCTCCCCTGTTCCCCTCCCTTGCCTTTTCGCGCTCTGAAACACTTGTGTATGAGCACGATAGAAATACAATATCAATATCAATGTCTCGTATGTGATCGAGTCCTGGTAGTGGATTGGGTGGTGGGCTCTGAGGGCCTGGGGGATTAAGGTGTTGGAGGCTGCAGGGCTGCTGGGCAGCAGGTGGCGGTGGCTGCCGGGCAGCAGGTGTTTCCTGCTGGTGGGGGGGCTGGGCCAATGGTATTTTGGCACACTACGGTCTTGTGGTGGATGCGCTTGGCTCCTGGTTGAAGGTGGTGGATGGGTCTGGTAGCATGTTCCCCTTCGCTGTCAGATGATGTGCCTGTGGTGGACAGTGAGGCAGGGCATCAGTAATGGGTGTGGATCAATCTGACAGAGATCAATGCTAGTACATTCTGAGCCATGTGCATTGTCATGGACATGGTGGAGGGCATGGTGCAAACATGAATGTGTGGGGGATGCAGTGTGGGAGCATTTTTGTAGTGCGGCCATGGAGTGTGCAGTGTCTGTTACCTGGGGTACTGGTGTTTAGGGGTTTGGGAGTTGTGGGCATGCCACAGGAGCTGTGTGACATGTATAGTTTGATTGTGGAACAGATGTGTTTCACTTGTGGACGTTGCAGCGTTGATCTTGACTCTGCGGGAAGGGACATGGAGGGTGTGACAAGGGTTCGACAGGTGTCATTGATGTGTGCATCTTGACATGAGGTGGCTTTGGCCATGTGGTGGCACGGCGGTGACGACAGCAGTTGGACATTGTCTGGGTGATGTGTGTCTGTGCATGCAGATGCTACTTGTGTGGCCAAAACAGGGGACATGTGGGGTGTGTCAGTGGGGTATTTTTTTCATCTTGCAGCCAAGTACATTGTACTTGTGTGGATGTTACGCTCACCTGGCTCCCACAGGGGCGTCGATCTGAACTGGACAGCTGCGGTCTCCTCCAATGTGACGCGTAGTGCCGAGATGATGGACTGGACTGGCGCACCTAGCTTCGTTTGCTTGGCCCGTAGGAATATTCTTCTGCAAACGGAGAAAGGGAATTAACCACCCGTAGAGTTGAGCGTTAACCCCCCCCATTCCCGCTGTTCTCCACACTGATCACCTTTGATGTCCCCTCTTATAGTCTCACCTGATGGTTTGGAAAGATGAGCTCTCCATCCTGCATTGAACGCAGGGGCGCGTAGATAACCAGTTGCTTCACTGGCTCGAAGGAATTGGTGAGTTCCAGGACAATATTGACTCCGATATTCCCGATATTCCAAAAATGTGAAATGAATTGACTGCCCCGGTCAGAGACCAATACGGACGGAAATCCGTGTATGCGAACAATGTTTTCGAGGAACTCCTTGGCCAGGATTGAAGCTGAAGGTAATCACTTTAAAGGAATAAAGTGGGCCATCTTGGAAAAAAGATCCACAATAACTAGAATGGTGTTAAATCCATTGCATGGGGGTAGATCAGTAATAAAGTCTAATGATAAGGTGTGCCATGGTGTAGGCGGAATGTCTAAAGGTTGTAAGAGTCCAGCTGTTTTTTTCTTTTGACTTTTGTTTTGGGCGCAAATGCCACAAGACATCACAAATGATTTAATATCTTTTCGCCAGGTGGGCCACGAGAATTTTCTCTTAATTTTAGCTTCAGTTTTTGTAATACCGGGGTGCCCCTCCATTAGGGTATCATGATAACAGGAAATGACTAGCTCTTGTAGTTCATTGTGTGGCAGAAATAGCCGCCCTTGGTAATAAGGCAGGTTATTGGTGACAGAGTAGTCCGGGCCTTTCTTTACCCAGTCCTGCAGGGCTGTAGGATCAAAGAGTTGCTGGATCTTTACCTGAATGTCCTCTAGTGTCTGTAGAATAGTCATGCCAAGAATCCTTTGTTCGGAAATTATAGGTACTGGTTCTGGGTTCACTTCTGCCTCTCCCATCCCTATTCGGGATAAGGCATCTGCTTTACCATTCTTACAACCTGGTCGATAGGTTATCACGAAATAGAACTCGGCAAAGAACAATGCTCATCGGAGTTGGCGTGACGATTGGGCCTTGGCTGTCTTTAAATACTGTAAGTTCCGGTGATCGGTGATCACAGTAATGGTATGCCTGGCACCGAGAAGATAGTGCCGCCAAGCCTTGAAGGCGGATTTAATGGCTAATAACTCCTTGTCGGTAACTGCATAGTTTAACTCGGGTGCCAAGAACTTTCTGGACCAAAATGCTACTGGGTGAAGCTGGCCAGTTTCAGGGTCCTTTTGAGACAGGACAGCTCCCATGGCTAGACTGGATGCATCAGTTTCCACTATGTATGGAAGTTCAGGGCGCGGGTGCTTTAATACAGGTGCAGACGTGAATTTCGCTTTCAGCTCTTGGAAGGCATTTTCAGCTTCTTCAGTCCACATAAAGCGTTTATTTTTTTGCAAGAGTGCTGTGATGGGATGTACACCATGTGAAAAATCTGGGATGAATCTGCGGTAGAAATTGGCAAAGCCGAGCATGCTTTGTACTCCTTTAACTGAACTTGGTGATGGCCACTTAAGGATTGCGTCCACCTTTCGTGAGTCCATTCAGACTCCTCTTGGGGTCAGGATAAACCCAAGGAATTCAACTTCTGTGGCATGAAAAACGCATTTTTCCAGTTGTGCATATAGTTTGTGCTGGCGCAATTTCTCAAGGACTGCTCGGACGTGCTTCACATGGTCAGATTCTGAAGAGGAGTATACTAGAATATCATCAATATATGCGACAACACAAACGTCAATGAGTTCACGAAGGACATTGTTCATGAAGTATTGGAAGGCTGCTGGTGCATTGCACAACCCGAAAGGCATCACCTGGTATTCGAATAACCCATACTTAGTGTGAAAAGCAGTCTTCTGTTCATCGCCCTCTTTTATACGTACCAGATGGTATGCCCCCCGGAGATCTAACATAGTGTATATGCAAGCGTCCTTCACTTGGTCTAGTAGTTCAGGGATCAGAGGCAATGGGTATCGGTTCTTAACAGTTATCTGGTTCAATGCGCGGTAGTCTATGCATGAGGAATGACGGGGACTGGAGGAAACGCATACAGGCGTGGAAACTCCCAGTCCACCATGAACGCGTCTCCTAGAGCTCCCCTTGGAGCAAATTCCCTTGAACAGTACTGCTCGCACTTTTGGTTGACACTGGTCGCAAACAGATCCACCTGAGGGATTCCCCAAAGGGCGAAGATCTCTTGAAGGACTTCCTGAGCTAGTAGTTCCCACTCGTGGGAGATTGTGCTCTGCCTGCTCAGAACGTCCGCCGCCTTGTTCTCCTCCCCGGCTAGGTGAACTGCCGATATGGAGATTTCTTCTTGAATTTACCCAATACCAGAGCTGCATTGCATCTCTGCACAGTGGTGGTGACCCTACAACCCTCTCTTGTTAATGTAGTTCATGGCCACTGTGTTGTATGTCATTATCAGGACATTCTTTCCCCGTACAGATGGCAGGAAGGCCTTCAGCGCTAGTCTGATTGCCCTCAGCTCCAAAAGATTGATATGTAGTTTGGACTCCGAAGGAGACCAACAACCGCTGACTGTCAGATCGTTGGCGTGGGCTCCCCACCCCGTGAGTGAGGCGTCCGTCACTACTGTAATCCACGGCCATGGTTAAAAAAAGGTTCTCCCTTCAGAATGTTTTCCTTGCAGGCCCACCACAGAAGATCCTGCGAGACCCTGGCTGGAATCTGAAGTCGGTCCAACATCTTTCCTGAGAATTGGGACCATTGTGCTCCGAGAGCCCATTGAAGGGATCTCATTCTCAGGCGGGCCTCTGGCACTAGAAAAATGCAGGATGCCATGAGGCCGAGCAACCTCCCAAAAAAAAAAAAAAAAAAAAAAAATGAAGGACGAAAGACTTTGGGCACTCTGAAATTTGGTTACCATCTGAAAAATGTCTTGAGTCGTCACCTCGGGTGGTGAGCTCTTTCCCCCGAGGATGTATCTATCACAGCTCCGATGTATTGGAGCTTTTGGGAAGGTGTCATATGGGATTTCTTGTAATTGAGGAAGAAGTCCAGTCTGTGAAGAAAGTGGCAGGTAACGTTGAGATGATCTAGGGCTTGTTCGGGAGAACGTGCCCTGATCAGCCAATCGTCCAGGTAGGGGTAGACGTGATCCCCCCTCTCCTGAGACTCGGTGCCACCACTGTGATCAATTTGGTGAAAACCCTCGGGCGGAGGTTAGCCCGAATGGCAGGACTCGAAAATTGATAGTGCGAGCCACCAAACGCAAACCTCAGGTATTTTCTGTGCTTGAGATGTATTGGAACACGAAAATAAGCATCCTGAAGGTTCAATGACACCAACCAATTCTGACGTTGGAGGGCCTGAAGAATCTGGGAAAGTGTGACCACATTGAACTTGTCCTTCCTGAGGAACTTGTTCAAGTTTCTCAAGCCCAAGATGGGTCTCAGTCCGCCATCCTTTTTGGGGATCAAAAAATATGGGGAATATCAACCCTTGTTCCGCTCCGCTACAGGCACTGGTTCTATAGCGCCTTTCTCTAGCAGGGTTACAATTTCCTACACAAGGAGCCGATCCGGAATCCTCAAAGAGTGGTCCATGGTGAATTGTTCTGAGGCTTTTTATTTAATAAAAGGAAGGCAGTAACCGCGGGCTATTGTTTCCAGAGCCCAAGCATCTGAAGTAATGTCTTGCCATTCTTCTAGATGTTGAGACAGTCTACCCCCCACTGGTGAGCTGTGACTCAAGCCCTCAGAGTGGTTTTGGAGCGGCTGGTGCAGAGGCCAACGGTAAAGAGGCTGCTGCTTGAGCTGGCTTCGCACCTCTACCTCGTCCACCATGAGGACATTTTCTTTCGCCTCTTTGACTGGCCATTCCTCTCGCCCTTCCAAATGAGGAGTAGTAGCGCAACGATCTACCCCTCCAAGGTTGTCCACTAGGAGGAAAAGGCTGAGGTTGCCCAAGAGCGGCGCCTAAAGATTTTGCTGTCGACTTCAAGGTCTGCAACTTCTCAAGGCTATCAGCCTTGCTGCCAAAAAGATGAGACCCGTCAAATGGAATGGTGAGAAGTCTAGCCTGCACATCTGGTGAAAAAACCCGACTTTCTCAACCACGCAAATCTGTGCATCACGGTGCTGGTAGCCATCTGCAGAAACCAATCCAGATTAAAGGGACTCACACATGGCTTCTTTGCCGTCCTTAGCAACAGCTAAGAAGCCGCCCCTTTCATCCCCTTAGGGAATATGCTCTGCCGGCATATAAATACACTCCCATAAAGTATGCGAAAACTTAGCAAGGGCACAAGTGGAATTGACAGATTTTAATGCCATGCTCCCTGCGGAAAATACCTTTCTCGCCCACCCATCTATGCGCTTGTCGTCCCGATCAGGAGGGCTGGTAGGGTACGCTGTTTGTTTTGAAGTAGCCGTAGCTGCCTGTACTATCAGATTCTCTGGAGTGGGGTGTTTTGACAGGTAGCCGGGGTCACTACTGGGGGGGGGGCAGTATTTTTTGGCGAGATTGTCAACTGCCTGATTAGTTTCCAGAGTCTCCCAATTCCTGGTCATCCTTTTTTGAAATGTCACATGGAAAGGCAAAACTGGATCAGTAGATGGACCCTTGTCTAGAATGTCAGTTAGATCATCTTGGTCATAGGGTGCTGGAGGCCTAGACGAACCCAAGTATTCGACAACCTTAGACATGAGCTGACTGACTGTAAGAGGAGTTAGCATGCTCCCCTGGTTCTGGTTTTCCGAACTCCAGTTCTGGAGAGGTGTCAATTCCACTTGCATTGTACAAATTATCATATAGATTCTGCATTCTACTTTCCTCCGAAATGAAGCATTCATGCAAATTAGGTGTACCGTATTAAAGCCCAAAAGGGGCATCTTCATCATCTGAATGCTCTTCCTTCTCAAAAATGGAAGTTAGAGACTTGAAAAAGTCCTTCTTCGGGAGAGGATTATATATTTTTTTCTGGTTTTGAAACCAGCAGCTTCGATGTTGTTGAAGTCACCGAAATGTTCTTAGACAGTGCCTTTTCAGGAAGGTCACTTGGTGCTGATGGTTTAGCTGGCAAAATTGGCGCAGCTGGTGTCAACGGTTTCGGCATTGATGTCGACAGTGGCTTTGATGGCATTGACGGTTTAGCAGGTGTCGAGGGCCTGATTGGCGTCATCGGCACCAACAGCGTCAAAGGTATTGAAGGCGTCGAGGACCTCGACCTCTTCCCATGTCTCGAGTGATACTTCGATTTCTCAGATCGAAGGAATCTCAATGAGGATCATGCCTTTTACCCAGGCTTCACGGCGCGCGAGTATTAGGCCGTACCCTCTCCTTTCCAGCTTCCTTAGAAGGCTCGGTTGGAGCACAGCTTTGTTTTTCGAATATTTTTAGCATTTCCACCTGTTAAGCTTCCCATTCTGCTGGAGTAGACTTTCGAAGGGCATGCGACCCTTTAAGGGGAACCGTCAGACGAAGAAGTCCACAAATGCGACCTGTGGTGCCTCTTCTTCAACTTCTTCGAAGATGATGAGTGACGGGTGTTAGGAAAGATTTCATAATTGTATGTAATTTTCCCTCCATGTGGCAACCCCCAAACATTTTGCTGTTGTTTTACACCCTGATCTAGACTTTGCCAGAGAAGCGCAGCCTTCCGCCGCACTCCTCTGGGCTTTCGCTCAATTCTTATGGGGAAACTGACATGCCCTTAAAGACAGTCAGTACTGGGAGACTTTGTTTCCCTTAGTCCTTTCCTCATGTTGCAGCTTTTATGCAACATGAAACAAGAGTGCACCATAACTTACATTATCACGCTCTTGGGTCTCTAGTCATTCCAAAGGCCCTAGAAACTCTCGCTGGACTCATTATGAACTGTGCATGTCCGCTGACCGTCTTGCCCCTTCACCTTCCCCAGGTCGAGCCGACCCGGGGCAGTCCTTATTTGGTCATGCACTTTCCCGCGAAACCCCAAAGCTTTCGCAGGCTTCTGCATGCCTTGTGTGTGCCTCCAGTATGTGGGCTGGGATGTCTGGTCCCAATACACATCCTGGGTGCCAGAGAGTTTGGAGTGTCCTGAATGCCTGGGACCACTGTGGTCTGTGATAGGTCCACGTATGGTGTGAGTGTTTGTGAGCAGATCTCCCATTGGGTCCTCTCCGTTTTGGCGCGAAGGGAACTTTGGATAAGAGGAGGCTGGAAACACCACTACCATGTCGATCTCCTGAGTTCACACCGAACAAGGGATAAGGAGCCAAGTATCCTGCAACAAGAAGCTGAGTCGAGGATCTGCTGGTGACCCGCTGAAGGTTTGGCACCCTGAACTGCTGTCGTCCTGCGAGACCCCTCTGCATCTGATCGTCCTAGAAGGTCTGCGAAGGCGCTTCGACCCATTGGAATAGTGGGGTCAACTATTCCCGGCACCTTCATCAAACCCTGCAAGTAAGCCTCTTCAGAAGTGTCCCTGGGCCAACCAGTGGGCTGACCAGCTTACGCAGGACGCTTTGCTCTGTCACCGCCACCGTTTTGGGGAATCCCTCGAAACTTGGTTTACTGCTTGCTCTGCGTCCACGGCACCCTCACACCGAATTTCGTACACTTGGCATTCCCAGGTCTGAAGTGAGACGAGTGCGCCCGGACCAGAGTAAACACGGTTGCCGTGTGGCCCTGCTGTGGTAACAACCTGTGCACGTCCGCTGCATTTGGGACACCTTCTACCCGGCATCCTGCTACGCAGAATCTACACGGTGTCGAGACGTCCTGATTATCGCAGCTGAACCTGCCAGCAATGTGAACTGAACTGGAGAAGTCTGGGTCTGCCTGTGTCGGGGACCGGTGAGTAGTCCATACCCCAACCGGTGGCTCCTCGCGCAGGAGCCTGTTTCTTTTCTATCGCTATTGCGAAATAGCGACTTTATCCCGCACTCTCACCCTGCCTCTGCCCACAAGTGGAGGCCTTGCTCGAGTAGTGGGGACTTGTTCTGCATCGCTTCATTCACCTTCCTGAACTGCCTGATATCCTCGAAGAGGCCCTCCTTTGTTCATTGGCACCAGCGCGTGCAGGTACTTTTGAGCATAAGGCTCCTCTCTTCGTAGGGCTCGGACTTCCTCCTAGTGAAGTGTATTTCAGATGTCGAACTGGGTCTAATGATTACTTGCACTGTCTGTTTTCCTCCCAATCTAGGTGGTTTACATATTACGTGCTCCTAACTCCTTAGACCCCTCGGTCATGTATATATATTGTATTGATTGTGAGGTGTTGGTTTACTTTAGTATTATTGTGATTCTTTGCTATGGTCGATGTTACAAAGGCCTTGTAATAAATGTGTCTATATTTTTAATATAACACCTGGCTGGAGTAATTTGTAAGTGTCCTTGCTTTCTGTGCTCATTGAGGTCTTTCCATCACCCTCACCCCTATTGAGACTTAATCTTGACAGCCGCCATCGCTACCCTGATTGGTCTGGCTTGTCCAGAGGTTACCCTGTTCCAAGAAACTAGGCTGGCCTTCTAAACCTCTGCCCCTCCAGGTCCGAGTTCAGAAATCCATCTTAACAACGGGAACCACTCCTAGACCTGGAACGCTTGGTCTTCTTCCTCCGAGGAGAGTCGCCTCTCGAATCATCGGTCGAAGGCCTAGCAGGTCAGGGCTTGCGGCACGTGGGTGTTTTGCCTACCTTGAGTTTCCCCTTCTGTTCCCTCAAGGCTTTTCCCGTCATGGACTGACACTTGGAGCAAACAGTAGTATTGTGATCCTCCGGACGCACCACAGGTAGATTCAATACGGGTCCGTTAGGGACATCTTTGAACCGCAATCTCTGCACTTTTTGAAACCAGACTTTCGTGTCGACGGTGTAGATGAAGAAGACATAATTGTCGAGTTTGAAGACAATTGCTCGAAATAACAAACGTCACAGTATTAGGCGCACCGAGTTTCACACAAAGCAAACGCGGTTTGCAGAAAAACAGAACTGAAGCCAAAGGGCGCAGCGCGTGCTACATATATCCTCCGATGACATCACCCTCGATGGAGGCCTTTGAGGGACATCAACTCAATGCCATCGATGCACAGCGCCCTCTGCCGAATCTTTTTTTCCGAAGCAGCTGAAGCTGGACATTACATGTCAAAGATGAGGAATACGTTGGAGGACACAATCCATTCAAAATGTTGATTTAGTGGTGCAGGATGTATTGATAGAAGAACCACATCTTTAGTGTTTTGTGAAAGTAGAGGATGATGGGGCATTGTGAATCTGCAGCAGGTTAGATTTTCAGACCGTCAGAGCATGGCAGCAAAAGGCCAGCTTACAGGGCTGTTCTTTGTGGGCTGGCTTTGACTCCATTCCACTTCATTCACTACTTACACTTTTACAGTACAATTGTTTGGATTTTAGAAAGGCTTGGGAGGTTCAATTCAGTCTGCAAAATGCGATTATTCATTTCTGGCTATCCTCAGCTCCCTACGAGCCATCAACAAGTTGTTAAACTTTATGTTAATGTTCCTTGTTTTTTAGTGGTAATCTTAGGGCTTCCCCAACCTTGATGCACACTTCTGACTGTTTAATTAGATCTCCTCTGCCTTAAACCAATACCAGCAAGTCCCCATGTCCATTCCAGGAGAGATGTTTTTTATGAATTATGTAAAGACTGTATTGTAGCCATATGAAGCCCACAGGTCAAGGGCGCGGGGTGTTGGCGGCCCGCTGCTTTCCTGATTTGCCATTGGTCCCTGGAGGGACACCAAACCCGTGGCCACGCCCCCCTGCATATTTCTTCCCCAGACCCAAGCCCGGCAGGGTGAAGCCCCCGGGTAAAGGGCACGGGGTGTTAGCAGACCCAGGTCTACAACTACCTGGACTGTACTCTGAGTCTCTAAGGTGAGCAAAAGCAAGCCAGCAATCGCTATTCCTGGGAAGGTCTAAAGACTTCAGCATTTGGGGGGGGGGTTCAACTATTCTTCAACCATTCTCCTGAGCGCATGAGGTCCTTTGCAGCAGCCCAGCCCACAACAAGATCCTCATGCAGGGTGGTGAGGTGTGACTTATTTTTTTTGTCTATAGCTCAATCCGGAAGGCTTCTCCCTATTAGGTTCGTACAATGGTTGGTCCCCGCGAGGTACTGATTCAAGAGTCATGGAGGGAGAAGACATTTCTCCAAATCCTCACTCATATCAACCTTCCAAGGACCCTCGGACACACCGGGGGTTCGGAAGCCAATCATGGGCAGAAGATGGAGGGGGGGGCTTGTTGAGCAAAGCTCCGAGGCTATGCAGGAAGTCAGAGCTTGCACTGGACCCTGCATCACATGTCTTTGCGCGGATAGAGCACCTGTCCAACTGCCTCCAGCCTCGGCACGCATCGGAGAGGGAGATCCCGGGGCACCCACACCCAAGTTACCCAGCAAACCACAGATGGGGGCCTCATTATGGCTCTCCGGGACTACCTGCGGCACTGCTCCTTTTGCTCATTCTATCACTGATCTGGCAAGCCGCTTTCTGGACGAACTCAGGCCCCCTGTAAATGTGTTAACCCCTGGAGGGGGTCTTGACTCAGTAGCCACAGCCGACCTCCTGGATACCCTGGCCAATGGTTGCGAGAAAATCTTCATGGGCATCTTGAAACTGACTGGAGGGCAGGTCCAGTCCCGTTGGCCCCACCTTTGCCCTCTTTACCAGTGCTGGCCCCTTTCTATTACTCTGTTGGCCTCAATTCTGACGTATCAGCCCTGCAGATGTCACTGGCTCTCCCTGAGGATCTCCCCCCCCCTTTCTCCTGTGCCTATGCCTTTGGTCTCCAGGGGTGCGGGTTCAGTGGGTTTGGGCACGGGAGTGAAGTCCAGTCTTTCTTCTAGTACTGGGAGTGAGCTCACGCCTGATGCTCCCTCGGGGGCCAGTTCCTTCCTTCATCTCAGCCCTTTTTAGGCCCCTTAATCACCACCCAAGGGAGATCTTTGTCCATTCCACCAAGCTGCTCCTGTCATCACCTCCTTTCTGAGATGGCCGAGATAAAAAACCACCTACTTGTTTTGATTAAGGGAGTGCTGAGGGCCAGGGGGGAGGGAGTTGTGGGGAGGGGTGGAAAGAGCTGAGTAGAGGGTGGGCCAGGGGGGCCGAACTCTGACTCTGACAAAGGGCTATATCCCTTACACTCCTGTCCGTCCCCTCCTTCCTTGAGGAGTCAACCAGAGGTGGCTCTCCTCCAGTGCCACCTTCACAAAGGGAGACCCTAGGGACCCTATTCCCAGGGGCCAATCTCTCACCATTGTGGTTCACCATTGGAAAGGCCCAGGGCAATATGTGTTCAGTGGGAAGGGGGGAAATTGCACCAAACCCGGGTTCAGGGGAGGCTTTTGTTGGGGCATCACTCCTCTGATGGCTATAGCCGTTCAACTGTGTTTCTTCATGAAGTCCCAAAACTATCTACTGCCTCTAGAGAACCAAGGGATACCCTCCGGAACAAATGCCTTCATTGGTTGCGGGCTGTAGGGGAATGTGGGTTTGTGTCTCTGGGGGTTCTTTGCTGGAGTGTACCAGACTGTCCAAACTTTCAGCTATTACAGATATTGTCAAAGTGGTCTTTGGGGACACCCTCACGGTAAGGGTCGTTGATGAAAAATGTAATGGCCACGGTTGGAAAAGGAAAAGTGACATTATGGCCAGCTTACTCCTTATCCCTGCCCTTGTGTGTCCCACAGGAGATCTCCCCAGCAATAGTCCCCTTTCAGGGGCAAACTTGACTGCCTTGGGTCCAAGGCGCTATGGGAGTTTCCGGAGGCAATGGGTCGGTGGTACATGATCTTGGTACTATCGGATGGTGCAGTTTTCTGCAGGACTTTGCCGTTTTTTTTTCCTTTGCTATGTTTAATATAACTATGTATTAGTATTGTTTTTTAGGATGCACTTTGATGGCCTTTTTGGCCGAATAAAGTTGTTTGACAGATTGTCATACATCCTTCAAAATGTTTGGCAGATTTAGTGTATTATTCGGATGGCATAATCGTGGACTAGTTTTCCACCTGATCTCCAAAACAATTTCGTAGAAAACTGAAAACCTTACTGTTTTAATTGAAGATTTATGTTTCTTGGAATCTCAGATTGCAGTTTAGGCCAAGCACTGCGAGACCTGCAGGTAGTCATGCTTCTCGCAGCATAAACAGATGGTGTGTAATGCAATCATCTATACCCCGTTCAGGTGACTTTTCAAGTTCCACCTCTTCCTCCCAACCATGGTCCAACTGTTGGCATGTGATCCAGGGATTCTAAAACACAAATTGTTCTCTGACGGATCTATTAGGTCACCTATCTCGTCTGGGGGAGTAGCGTAGCTTCTTTCACTGAGGTAGCCGACAATCTTTTGACTTCAAATGTAAAGTTAAGAGCGCACAGACACCCTCATCTGTATTGCACTTCTCTGGATCAGAGCAGTTCGACACATCTTACAGTGCCTTTTTTTTTAATCAGCATTGAGGGAGGTTTTGAAATGGGTATCTCTATGCAAAATCTGATTGCGGCAGCCCAGCTTCCATAATGTGCTCCTTAGTCACAAAGAAATGGACTAGAGTGATTTGCTGAATAAACTAGAGTTCTGTCCAGTTGCAGTTCAGCTTTCTCGGTTAGTTTAAGTAGGGAGTGGAACATGTATTCTATAAATGCTTTTAGGTCAGCATCTGATTTATGCTTGGGAACACCATGACATTATTGCGCCTCAACCCATTTTCCTGTTTATTTGCAGCGCTACACACCGAGCTTCCAGAACATTATCTTTGTCACCGATTTCAGAGAGATCATAGTGATGTTCACAAAATCCAGCTTCAACCGTTTCGAAGACTTGCATGTCGAATACTGAAACCTTTTGCAATAATTCTGCAAAGTTCCCCTGTATGCCCTTTTGATCTCATCAGAAGAGGTGCAAGTCATTTTTTTGATGCCAGGGTGTTACTCTTGTTGGCCATTGGTGACACTGCATGCTCTTCTACCACCATTACCATGTCAGTATGTTTATTTTTCTTTTGGGCCCCCTTCATGGATAAGTCTTCCTTTCTGGGGTTTGGCTGGCATGTCACCAAGAAGGCGTGAACTGCAAAGGACTCCCTTCAGTATCTGAATGTGCGGTATGGCAGAGCTGTATCCTATAAGGACTTAGGGTGCAGTGGGAAGGTGCAGGCTGTTAAAATCATTCAATGCCTCGTCTAGAAGATCACAAGTCTACACCGAGTGTGCCAATACGTTAATTCACTTCCAGTTCCGAAAGCTCCCTTGCAGCACACCATTACCACATTTTGCACCTTCGCTCCGCTCTGATTCTGGTACCCACAATCCTCAGTGTCCAGGGCATGACCTCACTTACCTAGCCAGTGATGCAGGAATGGCCAAGATCCACACTTCTGCAGCTCAGTGGTCGTTCCATTTTGCCATTTCCAACAAGCCATGTGGAGTAGAAACTTCCAAGAGCACATGCCTGGACTCTGCATGCCAGTCATTGTTTGGGATGTCAGGAAGGGATCACAGGCATCCACAAACTCAGAGGGCTGGCTAGCCAGACACTCCCATTCCTACTACAGGCTGGAAGCGCTCAACCAGGCATCACACAAAAAATGCCATCTGGGTGGGGTACAGGCAGCCTACGTAGGCAACTGTATCTTGAGTGTGGCAGACAGTTCCAGTGCTTCCAAGCAAAGCTGGCAATTTATCAGATCTCCCAAGGGAACGGGATCATGGTGGCACAAACATACGCCCGGTCCTGCACCTCCATGCGTCTACACGTCATTCAGCACTGCATGGAAGAAAAAGCCCTAGGACCTGATGGCACAAGCTGGAAGCATGTCTCACATGGTGCCCAGATAGGCCTCGCCCCTGAACACAGCATTAATAGGAATTTTGCTCCAGGTGGCAAAGAGGAGCCTCTCAATGGCCAGTAGCAATTTAAGCTCTCCAGAAGCATATGCCCCTAGCTAATCCAAAGATGGTGGATCAGCGAAAACAGTTTGGCCACTTTAAATTATGTCTTTATAGCCCCTTTGTGTTTACTTGGATGTGGGATGGGTAATGTTCTTACAAGCACATCAAACTGATAGATTCTTGCACGTTCTATTACCAGGTTGTATATGATGAGGATTCACTGTACTTCTAACTAGACCTGGTTGGTAAAGCTGCTTCATATCCCATTCATGTCATGACCATTTCATTGAGCGTCAGCTGAGCAGTCTGTGGATGGGAATGTATATCACGTAAGTTCAACGGAAGCCACGTTTTTCTCTCACATCTCAGACCTACAAATTATTTTCCCTCAATGTTTAAGACCTCAGTTCACAGGCTAAAAAAAGACGAGGCTAGATCGTCAGAGATGGGAGCAGATGATACCCTTCTAGAGACTTGACAACAGATGGTCACTGGCTTCAGAACAAAAGATAAGACGGGCTGAATTCTTGATAAGTATTAATGTTAGTGTTGATTTGTGTTACATGCAAAGATTCTCAGATTAGATTCATGGGGAATAGCTCACCTTGCATAAAGAGATATATTTAGTTGCTTTGAGAGGGCAAACTATAAAAGGAAGTTTACAAAGACCTATTCTCAAAGACTACACAATTCCACAAGGGGGATTTAATAGTGGGTGCAGATACCAAAGTAGTAGACTTAGATTGTTCTCATACTAACACAATCCTTCCCAAATCACTGGCACTGAAGGGCATATTAGGCAGCATAGACCCGGTTGATGTTTGGCACCAAACAAATCCATCTACAAGGGACTATACTCTAACTGCGAGGCGTGGCAACCAGTCGTTTGAAGGGTGATCAAAAGCTTAGCTTGTACTAGAAACACCTTTTTTTTTATTCACTAACTTAAACCTAGGACTGAGAAAAACAATATAAGATCACCAACTCAACTACAACTAACAATCTCTTGAGATGTGCTAGGGTCAAACTAAATAGGATGTGGGCTGGCAACCTTTCAAATAGCCCTTATACCTCACATCAGTTTTAACGTATGGCTCTTATGGGACATCTTATTTGACCTACACATTCAAAAATGTCTCTTCTACATAATTACTTCTCTGCAGGATGATCAGGAGGTTAAACATTACTCAGAAGTGTTTATCGTAACAGATTACTTTGGATCTTTATTCTCAGCCCAGCAGACTGCTCCAGATGACATAGCCTGCTACTTAGCCAATGTTAACTTGCACCTTCTCTTGCCAGAGAGAAGTTACTTACCCCTGGTAATGTTCTTTAGACTGGATGTTCCTCCCACAGATTCCTTATTTTATGATATTTCCAATATCCAGCTTAGCAGCTTTGGCAAAAAATGTTCAGCACTCAATGTCCCACAGAGGCCTCCGTCTCGATGTCGACATCACTCAAGGCATATATAGCACACGCAGCATCCCTTGGCTTCAATTCGGTTTTTACGACTACAGGATTCATCTCATACTTGACAGTTACTCCTCCTGAGAGAGCGCAGACTAATAGCACAGGAAATTCTACTGCGGCATAGGCTGGGATGGTTGATAAGGCATTTGTGGGAGTAGATTGTGTCCTCCCACGTATTCCTTATCTTATGATAGACTCCCAAAGCAGTTTCTAGTATTTCTGGAGGAGGGATTTAGATTTTGATGACACTTAGCTGTACTCAGGGGTCTGTGTGCAGAGAATGCAACACTGCCTTATCAAATAAGTCTTCCTGGCCTGAAGACGAGTTCAAACTGTAATGTTTGGTGAAAGTATGTACGGACAACCATGTGGCAGCTGCACAAATATCTTTTAGTGGTACTCCCCTCTGTAATGCAGAGGAAGACGCCATGCCTCTGGTCGAATGAGCCCGAAGGCCTTCTGGAGGATATTTTCCCGCCAGTTTGTAGCATTCAGATATTACCAGTATTATCAATCTGGATAATATTTGTTCAGTAATAGCCATACCCAACTTGTGGTCTGGGTAGCCAACAAGTAGTTGGTCATATTGTCCTATTCTTGCCATTGTGGTAATATAGAAGCTTAGTGCATGTTTAGGATCAAGCCTGTGTAGCCTCTACTCTTCTTTCCCAGGATGCGGAGGAGGGTAAAATGATGGTAATGTTATTTTCTGAGTCAGATGAAATTCAGATACAATTTTGGGTAAAGAGGTGGGTTTCACTTTGTCCTTATAAAACATTGTGTATGGAGGCCTGCAGGATAAAGATGTAATGGCTACAAACTGTTTTTTAGGGTTAGCAGCCTTAAAGGACAGGAGTGTAAAGGCTTGAAGGGAGCACATATCATGAATTTCAACACCAAGTTGCGATCCCAAACCGGGACTTGAAAAGGGATCACAGGGAAAACATTTGACAATGCCTTTAGAAACTGTATTATTGGGGGGAATGGCCTGGAGTACCGACGATGCGGTCGCTCTTCTGATGTCCTCCGTGGGATGCCGGCTGCTTCTTGCTTTTTAATATGATTCCAGCGTATCATCGCATAAATGAATCGCCTGTGGCAACACATGAAGGCTAGGGGCTTCTGCTGATCTAGTTCCGAGAACCTATGACCTTGGGAAGGCAAAAGACTAGCTGGACTCATCTCATGGCCCCTCCACCATACGCTGCGTATGTTCCAAAATGGCAGGCGGGACTCGAGGACATCTGGGGGAAAGGTGGTAAGACACTGGCCTCTTTAAACCACCCTGTGGCGCTCCACCATCAGGGGGCCCCTCAAACATCACCCTGCTCCAAAGATCCACCCTGCCATTAACCTGGGAGGAGAGCCACAGGACCTTCTAGCTGCATCCTCCCGCTCCCCGCCTCGGAGGCCCGCAACCCAGAGTCAGGGTGCTCAGCCTCCACAAGCAAGATACAAACAGCGGGAGATCAGGAGGGCGCTCCTGTCTCAGCACAAATGACGCCAACAAACCTTAACAGATGAGCCCCTCTGGCAACTCTACCAAGAGCTGATTCTCAGAACTACCCTCCAGATGTCACCAACGTCTCGGCAAAAACTGCTCACTGACCCCATGTGGGCTCTCACTGCATCTCTAAACCCTGCTCCTCCTGGAAAGGGAGCTTAACTCTTGATGGTAAGGCGGCCCTGACCTCACAGACCTCACCGGAAAAGGGCCAAGAAGCTCCCATGAACCCACTAGGGGGACAATAGGACCGGGGTACTCCAGTTCCCCCCCCTCTCATTTGTTAGGTACCTGTGCCACCCTCTGGACCCAGCTCCCATCTCTGGGGCTCGCCAGCCATCTCAAGGCACCATTGGCACAGTAGCTCACCCCACCTACGCTCCTGGTCCAGGTCCCCGCAACACAGGACACAGGGACCCCTCGATTTAGCTGGACTCGGCAGCCCGCAGAAGAGCCCTCCAACAACCAACCTCAGTCTCAGTAGAAGGAGCCTGACCGGAGGGGAACTAAAGACACAAATTAAAGGGGGATTTAGAGAAGTTTTCCTTGTACCTGTCCTCATCAGCATAATACAAGTAGGCCAAACGCTGGGGATTGAATCTGCTCAAGTCCCACTCTCGGGACCCTATTAATCCAACACAACACAGAGCCCTGCCGTAAAATCATCAAGTGATTTTTCACTCCCACCGGAATACTTTATTAAGTAAAGTAAGACCAGCACACACAAACGAACTGCGGGTAGTTCTATTTGGCATCAATACTTCCCCCTGCCTTGCCTACACAGCAGCTCTCCCGCCCTCCCCCCCTCTAAAAATAATTTCCTGGGGCGCCCCAGCCCACACATCAGCCATCCACTCTCCTCAATCTGCCTAAGAGAGGCTACTTGTCATCATCCACGACTTGACGCAGCGAGGGACCCCCCCCCCACCCCCCACCCCCCACCAGCAACCTGATTACCTACGCCAACAAAACACCATTGCCTTGAGCTGGCTGAGCTGTACAGTAGCCAAGCACCCCCAATCATAACTGGGAAAATAGCCTTACCGCTCTATCCTCTCTGGTAGTCGCTGTGCCTCCCCCTCTACACATAAAGGACACCACGGCTAAACAACTAAAGTCCAGTATGAACCTGGACATTGCTACAATGCTATTATCGGCTGACAAAAGTAAGAAACAGGACCGCCCCCTCCATCTCTACCCCGCAGAAAGCCTTGAAAGACAAAGAGACCCTCACAACCAAAGACGACATCCTGGCGTTCATGGCTGACATTAAATCTAAATTTAGGTCTTGTATGACCGAACTTACCACAAAATTAGAACGCACCGACCAAAGGGTGACGGAGACTGAACAGAGATTGGGAGAGGTCGAAGATCGTGCTCAGGACCACTCAGCCACCTTGGATGAAATTCAACGCTCGATTAGGATCCTACAAGATAAATGCGAAATCCTAGAATTCAAGCAGGAAGACCTTGAAAACAGAGCTCGCCACAATAACCTCAGAATTCGAGGAATTCCAACCTCAGTCCCAGACAAAAACCCGGCAGAATGCGTGGATGACCTCTTTCAAACATTGCTTCCACAGCTAGACAAATCTCAGCTCTTCGTAGACCGCACCCACACGTTGCACCCGTGCCGCAGGGTAGAAACAGACTGCCCCCCGATGTTATAACCAGGGTGAACTTCTTTACCACAAAAGAAGCAATTTCATCAATCACCCACATTAGGGATGAATTAATCTTTCAAGGATCTCCCCTTCAGATTTACCAAGATTTATCTCTTCTCACTCTCCAAAAAAGGTGGTCCCTCCGACCCCTGACTCTTTTCCTTTAGGACCAAAAGATCCGATATAGATGGCTTTTCCCGACAGCCTTACAGTTCACCTACAAGGGCACCCCAAGGAAAATCAGCCACCTTGAGGACACAGAGAAGATCATGCACTCAGCATCACCCGAGAGCCCCTCGCCCTCAGCCTTCGAAAACACCATTGATAAAGACCCCACGTCTCCATCAAAAACAAAGCAGAACTCCTGGTCAAGGGTCCCGAGGTTCAGGAAAAATAAATAATCCAGCACAGAAATGGAACATATAGGCTGAAACGCTAAACCCCAAATAATCTGTAGCCTGAGACATATTCCCTGCGGCTCCTTCTCCACCTATAGCCTTATGCAGTGTAAAGCGCTCTTCCTCCGGGCCCAGAAATGTTTTTGCCCAATGGAGCTTCGCCACTTACGAAAAAACGCAGATGAATCTTTACAACCACTGCAGCGGCACTCCCCCGCCCCTCCCACCCCCACAGCTCATGCCCATTTCCAAGGCACAATCCACCTGAGTCCTTGGAATTATCCACTAAGTTTGCTCTTAGTTCTAGCCATGTTGGCTGAAAATAGTTATTTGGCCCTGTTGGTCAGGGGTGGTGCCAGATCCACAAAATTGCCCCCCATCCCCTCAGTTACATCTTGGCCCTCCCATTGAAGGTCTAAGCAAAAACTTCAAGTGCGGGATGGTAAGCGGTTACAGACTCTCCAAAATGTTGACCGATTTACACTCATCTCAGTCCCTCCCCCATCCGAATCCAGCAGCGGGTTCACCTCCCATTCAAGAACACCACACCGATTTGTTTCCCTGAACTTCAAAGGATTAAACTCTCCCGCCAAATGCAAATCAATCTTGCAAAAGCTCCAAGATGAAAATGCAGCAGTAGCCATGCTTCAGGAAACGCATCTCCTGTCGGCAGACTTTGGGCATCTACACGCTCAGCACTTTACGAAGCAATTCTTCGCCTCTGGAGGCACTAAAAAAAATAAAAAAAAAAATAAAAAAAGAAGGGGGGCACAGCGATTCTTTTCAGGAAAGGGCTAAACCCCCAGATATTGGACACAAAACTTTGCCCGGACGGCCTATTTACAGCAGTGAAATGCCTACTGTTGGGACAGCTATATTCCTTTGTCACAGTGTACGCCACAAACATGGGTCAAGCCACTTTTTATGAGGTGCTGAGCTCCACTCTTTCTAGAGGGCCAGATAGTAATTGGAGGCGACTTCAATGGAGTCCCAGATCCCGCAAAGGATAAATCACACCCGCCCTCCTCTGGAGACTTTACTCTGGCACTGGCACTCCTACACCTATTCAGATCCCTAGAGGTGGTGGCCTCATGGCGGGTACTTCACCCCTCAGAAAGAGACTTCTCCTTTTATTCCTATGTCCATAGGAGATTCTCCAGAATAGACCTCCTCCTGACATCCCCACAAATGCTTGCATACGCCAACGATGTAACCATAGGCTCAAGGATCCTATCCGATCACACCCTGATGACCCTGGAGATTCGAGTACATGAGCCATCTCATACCACCCAACGCAGATGGACGCTGTACAACCCAATACTCAACGAGATGCTGCTAAGAGACTCAATGGCGACGTCAATCAAGAACTTCTTTAAAGAAAACCCTAGCAAAGATACTTCCACTGCTAACACCTGGGATGGTATGAAATCAGTAATACGTGGGGAGTTGATAGCTCAAGGAGTAGCTTTCCACAAGACGGGCGACAAACCCGCCTGATCCTCGAGGATGAACTCCAGAAAGCAGAGAAGACTCACAAGGAGAAATGTTGGTCCCCAAAGACAACAAGCTATTCGTACTGCGCAGAAAAAGATCGAAGCTCACTATGGCAAACACACAGCACACCTATGAACAAAAACCAGGCAGTTTTACTACGCAAATAGCAATAAAGCGAACAAATTATTGGTGGCTAAACTTGTCAAGGCGAAAAAGTGCAATACAATTATCAGAAATCATCAGACTACAGGACCCGCAGGGCAGAATACAATACACCAAACAGGAAAAACAACGACTGGCAGCAGACCACCTGGCAGAGGTGATGACCTCACCAGCACAAAACCTGCAGGAGCAAATAGAATATTTACAGAAATCAGCACTCTCCCGACTGCGAGACTCGGCCCGAGACATCTTGGATGCTCCAATCTCAGGTGAGGCTGTAGAAGAAGCTATAAAGTCCCTCAAATCCCGAGCCCCCGGCCCGATGGTTACTCCACCAGGTTTGATAAGATCTTTAAGCCACAGCAGCTCGCTCCACTAGAAAAGCTCTTTAATTCCTTCAGAGATACAGGGGCTATAACCCCCTCCATGCAAGTATCTATTATCGTCCTACCCAAACCTGGAGGGGATCCGAGGAATCCTGCTTCCTACAGACCAATTGCCCTGCTGAACATCGATGCCAACATTTATTCCAAGATCCCAGTGACACGCCTATCCCAAATACCACTAGAAAAGCTCTTTAATTCCTTCAGAGATACAGGGGCTACAACCCACTCCATGCAAGAATCGATTATCGTCCTCATACCCAAACCTGGAGGGGATCCGAGGAATCCTGCTTCCTACAGGCCAATTGCCCTGCTGAACATCGATGCCAACATTTATTCCAAGATCCCAGTGACACGCCTATCCCAAATACTGTCTGATATAATCCATCTCGATCAAACTGGGTTTATCAAGAATAGATCTACAGGCAATAACATTCATAGAGCTTTGAAATTGGTGGACCTGGCCTCCCAGGGACTAGTTCTTATGGCCCTCGACGCAACTAAAGCGTTCAACAAGGTGGATTGGACCTTCATGAGGCTCACCTTGGAGGCCTTCGGGTTTGGCCCAGAGATCCGAAACATGGTCCTGGCTAACTACAAGTCTCCCAAAACCCTCCTTAGGATCAATGGCACTCTCTCCACTCCAATCCCCCTAATCCTGTGGAACTAGACAAGGATGCCCGTTATCTCCACTTATATTTGGAACCTTTTACCCAAAGAATCAGGCTGAATAACCTTATCAAGGGCCCCCGTGAAGGCCCCTTGCAACATAAACTTGCTCTATATGCAGACGACGTCCTACTCGCCATTTCCCACTGACGCATGCTCTAGCCAAAATAAACAGCTATGGAAGAGTCACTGGTTTCTCCATCAACTTCGACAAGTAAGCGGCCTTATTGGGTAGGGATAACCCCAGTGGAACGGGAAGCTTTGATCCCAATGTGCCCTATTCAATGAAAGACGAAGGCTATCACTTATCTGGGAATTCAGGTTCCGGCCGATCCAAAGGACGTTTACCATGTGAATTTCCCCCCCACTCTTTAAAGAACTGGAAATCAAACTGAAGCGCTGGGCGTCCCAAGAAATATCATGAATGGGCCGAATTACTGCCTGCAAAATGAACCTGCTCCCCAGATTCCTGTATGCCTGCTCATCCCTCCCAGTCATGATCCCGACACCAGCCCTTCGCAGTCTGCACAATTTATCTGGAGGGGAAAAAAAGCCAGGATTCCCAAAGGAACAATGCTGGGTAATGCAAGACTTGGCAGCCTAGGGGTCCCAGACCTACAGGGATATGAGATGGCAGCACAAATGGCATGTATCCAGGCATTGCAGACACTCACTGATCACACCAGGTGGGTGGAGCTGGAACAATAACGCCTTCCTCTCCCCCTACGCTTCCTCCCACACATTTCACCCCCGATGCAACGGCAATGGCAGGGACTACTGTCATCCACCAAACACACTATAAACACATGGGACAGAGCCTTCAAACTGAAGGGGATCCCAAGAGGACTCAGCCCCTCATCTCCGGTGTTCCTGAACCTGGCTTTTCCACCTGGGGTAAACACCCAAAACTTCCAAACCTGGATTACAGGGAGCCTAGAGACCATGGGACAGCTTTTTGAAGGAGGATTGCCTTGTACCTTCGAACGACGCAAGGACGCTTTCCGGCTTCAGGAAAAGGACAGATTCACCTACATCCAGCTACGCCACTGGTGCTCTCACCCTCAAACCCGCCAAGCAACAACTCACCCCCCTACGCTCCTAGAGCTGCCCTTAAAGATCTCCCAACCCAAGGCAAGATCTCTACCTTATACAAACGCCTCCAGAAGGACTTTCTTAACTTAAAAACTCGATCCATGGCACAATGGGAGGCAGACCTAGGTCACCCCATGGAGGACCAATCTTGGGTAGAGATTTGGACCCGCGCCCACTCATCAGCCACCTGCATCACCAACAGAGAATGCGCCTACAAAATCCTGCTGCGCAGGTACCACCCCACCATGGAGGCTCCACCATATGAACCATACACTTGACCCGGCCTGCTGGAGACAATGTGGTCAGGTAGGGTCTTTCTTTCACATGTGGTGGACCGGCCCAAGGGTCCAAAGATTTTGGAAGCAATGCTTAGCTATCATAGCAGAGATCACTCCGACAACGCTTCCTCTAGAACCCAAACCCATTCTTCTGGGCGCCCCTGTCCCAGGGATCTACCCAAGGTCCAGAGCCAAAGCTAAGTTACTGACTCAATACCTCCTGGCAGGAAGAATAGCGGTCACCCGTTCGTGGAAATCTGCGGATAGTCCTCTCCTGTCCTTTAGGTGGGTGAAAATATGGGATGTACTAATCGCGGAGAAAGTGACTTCGGCCATGGCAGGTCTCCTCCACCGCTTTCAAAACATTTGGGGCCCAATACTTGACTACAATCGAGAATTCCCAGCACTGACCTATAAACCCCAACTGGGCCGGAGGGTCCTGGATGATGGGGGTGCACTCCAGGAACAGGAATGAAGAACTTGGATACCCAACACCTAGCCGGGTTCAACTATCGCAAAGGGGGGGGGGGGAGAGGGAGGGAGAGAGATATGACTTTAACATGATGTATAATATGCTTTAACAAAAACCTGTATTACTTCCACCCTGCCTTGTTTAAAAAATAAACATATTTGAAAAAAGAAAAGAAACTGTATTATTAGTGGGATTTTGAAGTAAGATACTTCCTCCAACATGCACTTAAATATAGAAAGCACTGCAAGACATCCTTTAATAGTACCAATCTGGATCCCCAGATTAGCTTGGTGTAACAAAAAGGATAACACCATAGGGTGCATTTCATGTAAATGAATCCGCATTCTTATCTCTACACCAGCTGCATAAAAACTAAGTTGATGGCCTTTTGGCCGAAAGCAAGATCGAGAAATCAAATATATATATATCTCCTCTCTCTGCTCTCTTCGTGGAAGATGTATTGGAGGGCAGATGGACATGCCCAGAAGGTCAAGGTACCACATCGTCCTGGCCCAATCCGGAGCAATTCAGATCATGGATTTCCCAAACTTTCTCAACCACCTGATGACTGGAGGAATGACGGGGACCGGAGGAAACGCATACAAGCGTGGAAATTCCCAGTCCACCACAAACGTGTCTCCAAGAGCTCCTCTGGGGGGAAATTCCCTGAGCAGAACAGTTTGTACTTCCGGTTGACACTGGTCACGAACAAATCCACTTGAGGGGTTCCCCAAAAGGTGAAGATCTCTTGAAGGACTTCCTGAGCTAGTTCCCATTCGTGGGAGACTGTGCTCTGCCTGCTCAGAGCATCGGCCGCAGTGTTCACCACTCCGGCTAGGTGGACTGCTGATAGGGACCACTGAGTCCTGAGAGCCCATTGGAGAGACCTCATTCTCAGGCGAGCCTCTGGCACCAGATAAATGCAAGATGCCATGAGGCCACGCAACCTTTGACAGTTGAAGGCTGGGAGACGCTGGGCACTCTGGAATTTAGTGACCATCGGCAGAATGTCTTGAGCCCTCACCTCTGGTGGCGAGGCTTTTGACAGTGATCTGTCCAGGACTGCTCCAATGAATTGGAGCCTTTGAGATGGTATCATGTGAGACTTCTTGAAGTTGAGGGAAGAAGCCCAGTCTATGAAGGCAGTGGCAGGTGGAGCAGAGATGTTTCAGGGCCTGTGCAGGGCAACTGGCTCTGATGAGTCAATTATCCAGTTAGGGGTAGACGTGAACCCCCCTCTCCTGAGACACGCTGCCACCACTGCCATTAACTTGGTGAAAACCTTCGGGTGGAGGTCAACCCAAATGGCAGAAATTGATACCGAGAACCGCCAACGGTGAACCTCAGGTACTGTCTGTGCTTGTGCGGGATTGGCACATGAAAGTAAGCATCCTGAAGGTCCAATGATACCACCAAGTCCTGATGCTTGAGGGCCTGAAGGATCTGAGAAAGGGTAACCATCTTCAACCTGTCCTTCCTGAGGAACTTGTTCAAGTTTCTTAAGTCCAAGATGGGTCTCAATCCTCCGTCCTTTTTTGGAATTAGGAAATACGAGGAGTACCAACCCTGGTTCCTCTCTGCTACAGGCAATGGTTCTATAGCATCTTTCTCTAGCAGGGTTAGTATTTCCTGCATAAGGAGCGCTCTTAGTACCTCTTCCCCGCCCACCACAGGGGACTCTTCTTTGGCCACCTTGAACTGACTGTTCTCTGCCTCTTGCAAATGTGGAGTAGTGACGAAAGGAACTAACCCTCTAAGGCGTACCTGTGGGGCGATTTGGAGGTTGTATAATCGCAGCACCAACGGATTTGGTTGCTGCCTTTGAAGTTTGCAGTTTCTCCATTCATCAGCCTTGCTACCAAACAAACGAGAACCGTCAAAGGTTATGTTGAGCAGTCTGGATTATACGTCTGAAGCAAATCCTGACGTTCTCAACCAGGCAAATCCGTGCATCACTGTCATAGCCGCCATTGCTCTGCTGATAATGTCAGCAGAATAGAGCCCGGTCTGGAGTGATTCACAGATAGTCAAGGATGACAAGTGCGCTATGTTTAAAAACCTGTCTTGTTCTTCCCCTTCACTCCCTAGGGTGCGAGTGAACCTAGCCAACGTGCATGGGGCATTTGCTGATTTTAGGGCCATACTTCCAACTGAAGAAAAACGTTTTGGGTGAGAGCATCGTAACACTTATCCCCATCAGGAGGGCTAGTAGGGTAGGCATTTTGTCTAGTGGCTGAGGTGGCAGCTTGCACCACCAGAATCTCTGGTGTTGGGTGTTTTGATAAATAATAAGGAACACTGCTCGACACCCTGTATTTAGAGGTCAGCTTCTTGTTGAAAGCTGGCTTTAGTTCAGGCGCCTCCCAATTGCTAGCTACACACTTTTGCAAAGCTGCATTTAATGGAGCAATTGGTCTTCCTGAGGTCCCCTGTCCATAATGTTGGTCAAGTCAGCTGTTCAAAAACTGGACTTGGTCTAGCCCATCCCATATATTCAAATACCCTTGACATCAATTGTAGGTAACCTCTGCATGATCAGATGGATCTGACCTGCCAAACTCTACCTCTGGTGAGGTGTCCAAAACAATGGTATCATGCAGGCACTCTTGAAGATCCTTTATTCTAGATTCTTCCGAAATGAGGGCGTCAGGGACTGGTGGCATACCATATTGAAGGCCAAAAGGTCTAGCCTCATCCAATGATGGCTCTGCGTCCTCATAAATGGAGGAAAGAGACTTGAAGAGAGAAGAAAAATAAATCAGCCCTAGTCAAAGGGGTATATGTTTTTTCCAAAGTACCCGACAGGGTCATAATATTGGTCAACAAAGGTGTCAAAATTGTCGACGACTTTGTTGCATGTAACATCGAGGAGCTCGAAGCCCGATGCGTCAATGGTTTTTCATGAGTCTTTGGCGCCGATGACATCAATGACGGGTCTTTCCGTGCCAATGGCATCGACGACTCAGTCCTCGAAGGGACTTTTCCTCGACTCAAGGAATCCTTAGACCGCTCTCGAGGAGTTTTGCCTGCCGGGCACGAAGGCACATGGGTCTTATGCTTATAGGGTCCTTCGACCAGAGCATGGCTTTTGCTTGTACTCGAGGGGAAAGGGGGGCGGGGGTGGGGACAAGGCCGCATTCTCAAACACCATCATTTTAAGCCTCAACTCTTCCCATGTTGGGCATAGAACCCGTAATGGAGAGGAACTCTAAGACGGCGACCTATGGCGCGGTTTCTTTGAATTTCTAGACGATGACAAATAGTGGGAACCACTACGTGATCATTTGTTTTTCTTACGGCAAGGAGAACCAGTTCTCAACCCATTCGAAGTTGGTCTTTTTGACGGAGTCAAAGGGGATTTATGGGTCCTACCTGCCGCAAGTTTCCCTCTGTGCTCTCTCAGGGCTTTCGACGTCATGGCCTCACACTCCGATGAAGGATGAGCAGATCCCAGACACGATAAGCATATTCTGTGGGGGTCCATAACGGACATCTTCGAACAGCAGTCACAGCATTTTTTTTAAACCTGACTTCGGAGTGGAAGATGCTGATGTCAAAACCATCTCGCACAAGATTTTCTCAAAGATTTCTTTTCACAAAGGTACAAAGCGTACCGTATCCGAAGTGTTAGCGCGGAAAAACAGAACTGAAGCCAACGGATGCTGCGCACACTATATATACCTTCGGTGACATCGACATGGAGGCCTCAGAGGGACATCGAGTCGACAGACATCGACGCACAGCGCCCACTGCTGGAAAAAATAATTCCAAAGCAGCTAAGCTGGATATTGGAAATATAAGATAAGGAATACGTGGCAGGACACAATCCATTCAAAATATACTTTATTTCAGTTTTCACCATTAAGAAATAGAGAAACATATTTAAGTTAAAAACAGTCATTTAAAAACTGCTAAATTAAAAGGCTTAACTTTTTCTTGCTATACGTTTAAAAGCTGAAGCAATAAATTCACATAGATAATTAATAAAACGCAGCTCCACACATGATAGAACAAGATTCATAGCATCGAGACATGCCTGATGTGGTTGGCAATAAAAGACTTTTCAGCCAAAGATGCCTCAAATCCGGTAACTTTGGGCAAATAAATAAAACATGATATAAGTACTACTCAGTTCCACAGCCACCAATACAAAGCTTGTTGATATACAACCACATCATACGTGCCCTCAGACGCAAAAGGTTCAAGTGCACCATTGCAATCATGCCCTTTTGAACTAGTGAGTGAATAACACTCAAAGAGAAATTCTCATCATAGGTGCGACATGCATTCCTTAGGTACCCCAATGTACGCAATTTTTCCATACTATTAATTGCAAATACAAAATGTCCCTTTCTAGCTTCTGTACAAAGTTGATGCTTTGTCATCAGACAATCCCTCAGTTCATCAAAAGCAATTCCCAATTTTTTGCAAATACTGAAGCAGTTCTTATACCAAGGATAAATGTCATATGGCTCCACCTTTGCCATTCCTCCCTCATGTTCACAATATTGGGGATCGTTAGAGAGATGTAATTTGCAGAAAAATTTGAAATAGCCAAATTCAGCCTGTACATCAATATTTAAGACACCAGTCTCTAGCCAAAGTAAGCCCCTGGGGTGCAGGGCATCAGATCCAACAGCTTTCTCAGACAAATGCATAAAATATTATCAAAAGAGGGAGCACTCGCACCTACCCACAGCTCACTGCCATACAAGATGGCAGAATAGATTTAGCCTCAAGGGCTTGAATACACTTATCAAAGTGAAAACTGCCAAATTTATGATAGACCGTTCTGAGCCCACCCAGACTAGTCCTTTAGCAGTTCTCTACCATTGATAAGTGTGCATACCACTGCCGATTGCTTGCAAACAGAACACCCAGATAGCAGTATGAATCATCCACACTTGAATCACATTATCCATGCATCAATTATAATTATTTTCCTTTTTGGAAACAAAAACTACTACCATGGTTTTCTTTAGCACTAATTTTAAATCACTGATTTTAAAATAATTAGATACATATTAAAGGCTACTAGCAAGCCCCTTGGGGGTCATAGCGAATAGTACTACATCATCTGCATAAAGTAGGGTGGGGGTACATCAACTCATTCAGAGATGGAGTATAAGAAAGACAAAAGTGGAGCCATAGAGAGCACTGACGGACGCCTTTATTTGTATTATTTTTTTTTTAAACTTGGTTGAAGGGCCTGCCCTGGAATGTCCTCCTACAAAGGCCCTGGTATTCAAATATAGGCATACAATCAGGTGCAGCAGAGGAGCTGGAACACACAGTTACCGAGGTTTGGCCCACAGAAGAGCCTGATAAATAGAATCAAATGACTTTGTGAAGTCCAAAAAGGCTTCATAGACTACTCACCTTCTTATCCTTCCATATTTATGCAAAATAGTTGAAAGCACAAAAACATGATCCGATGTTGAAAAACCCTTTCTAAATCCAGCTTGATAGAAGGAGTATCTTATTTTCCGCAGGCCATGTCTCCAGCCTGCCAGCAAGCAATTAGCAAAGATTTTTTAAATGCTGTCTAATAATGAATTGGGATGATATCAATGTGGGTTTGTCCTAGAGCCTTTTTAAAAACTCATTGTGCTCAGCGACCAAAAATGTGGGATGTTCCCTGAGGCAGCAATCGTATTAAAAGGTTTTAAAAGAACTAGTATCCACCATTCGGGGAACCACCTATAGATATCTGGTCTGATGTGGTCAGGTTCCGGTGCCTTGCCTGGATTAGAGCCCAAGATAGCTTTTTCCACCTCAGCAAGTGAGAAAGTAATGCCTAGATCAACCTTAGATAGAAACAGAGGAGTTAAAAAAAGTGTTGGACCCAGTCACGGTCTGATATAGGACAAACCGAGTTTTGAGCACCATCCCTGAACCCACATGCCACCAGATATCAAAAACCTTTTATATCATTCTCATGGAGCTTTCTAATCTTTCCCACTGGGATTCGTAAAACAGTTTTTTTAGAATGCATTGTGTCCTCCCACATATTCCTTATCTTTGAAATTTCCAATATCCAGCTTGCTGCTTAAGAAATTATTTTCCTATTAGAGGGCACTGTGCGTCGATGACTGGTCGAGTTGATGTCGCTGTCGCTCGGCGGCTTCCGTCGTGGTGTCAACGTCATCACGGGTATAAGTAGCTCACGCAGCGCCCGTTGCTCAGTTCCGTTTTACCATAGTTCACAGCTTCGATAACGTAACACTCAGTTACGTGTATTTAATCGAATTTCTTCAAATTCCCAGTGAAATTACTCGACTAGATGGCCTTCTCATTGGCTCCATCTACTTCTTGGTCCGGTTTAAAAAAATGCTGCGACTGCGGGGCCAAGATGTCCCTGACGGATCCACACAGGGTCTGTCTGTGGTGCCTAGGGGCAGAGCATCCGGGTTCCGAATCCGACAAATGTATGTCAATTACAGCCAAGGCCTTGGAGGGAGCACAGAGGGAAGTTGGAGAGGTAAGCCTCAGAAATCCATGACCCCCATCCAAAACGCAAATCATCCGTCAAGGCCTTCATCTCATCATCATAAATAACACTCCTGTTCACAAAGTGGACCGCACCATTCCTTGTCTTCGAGGCATGGCAAGAAAAGGCGCCATAGGTGGCTGTCCACTTCTTCGTCTATTTCTCCTGAGAGGGTTGTTTGCCCCTCGAAACAGTACCCCAGCACAGTGGGAGGAATTCAGAAAGAGTATGTTAAAGGTGTTGGAGAATGCGGCCTTGCCCCCCTCGAAAACACCTAGAGGCAATAACCCAGACAAAACACATGAGAAGCACAGGAGCCACAAGTCCTTGACCTCAGGAGTGGAAACTCCCAGAGAGCGTGCTAAACCCTTGAGTCGAGAGAAAGCCTCCGTGACGCACAAGAAATCGTCACAATCGACCCATACGGCAAAGCCGAAGAGTGCATCATCAACGCACTCATCGAAGGAGAAGCCATCAACACCTTGCGTGTCGACCTCCTTGACGCCATACACAACAGTATCTGACGCTTTTGACGAAGACGTCGACATTGGTGTCGATTCCATCGACTACTTCTGAGAAGTCGAAGCTGTTGACAATTTTGTCAAAGCCATTGACGTCATCGACGATTTCGGCTCCAATGAGGACATCTATAGGTACTTCTTCCACCTTTGAAAGAACTTCCACACCTCAACCTCGTTCAGATTATTTCAAAGCACTCTCCTCAATTTATGAGGGTGCAGAATCATCTGACGAGGAAAGACATTTTGGACTTGAATATGGAACACCTGTTCCAGAAGAACTTGTGTCCGAAGAATCTCGAATAAAAAGAAATTGCAGGACTCTTTGCATGAGGCAAGTGGCATTGACACTTCCTCCGGATGTGGACTTCTGTAGAGCCGATCCAGATCATGCTGAAGGCAATTATAGACAGTTTATGACTAGAGTGATGGAGTACATGGGATGGTTTAGACACACGCCTGTTTTTTAACAGGATTATTTAACTGGCATACTCGACAAAGGACCACAGGACGACCCTATTGTACCATTTCACATAGCTCTAGACAAGAGGGTATCTTCCAACTGGGAAACACCTGAGGTTATCCCAGCAATTAACAAAAAGTTACCAGCTAAATATAGAGCATCAGCTTGGACCCTCTATATCTTTCGAAGCATCCAACACCAGAAAGCCTGGTAGTACAGGCTGCAACCTCACCTGGCAAATAAAATGCCTATCCAACAATCCCGCAAGATAGGCATGATAAGAAATGTGATGCCATGGCCAAGGAGGTTTCCTCGGCCGGTAGTATGGCGTTAAAGTCTGCTAATGCCACATGCACACTGGCAAGGTTTACCCACACCCTTTGGGTTTGCGTTTCAATTGTGGCTGACCACATCCCTGAAGGGGAGGAACAGGACGGTTTCTTGAACCTTATCAAGGATGGAAAGTACGCTATGTGAAAATCCCTCCAGACCGGTCTGGACTCTGTGGACGACATCAGCAGAGCCATGGCGGCTAGTATGGTAATACGCAGATTTGCATGGTTGCGGAAGTCAGGATTTGCACCAGACGTACAGTCCAGACTTCTCCACATGCCCTTTATTTTATTTATTTAGCATTTTTAAAGTGCTCACACAGCCCGCAGGCATCGAGGCGCTGTTACAGGAATTATTTAATTTTATTTAGTTGCGTAATTGTTTTTTTTTGTCTTAGTTACGCATTTATAATGCGCTTAAGCACCCAGAGGTTTCCAAGCGTGGACCCAGGGATCGAACCTGTGTTGCTTCGTGTCGTCTTGCTTCCAAGGCACGCACGTTGCCGTTAAGCTATCCTCCCGGGACAGCACACATCTAATGGGGAGTAAAGCTGATGAGTTTGGAGAAGCTGCAAACTTCCAAGGCGGCAGCCAAATCCCTTGGAGCTACGATAAGGCAAAATCCAAACCGCCCACAGGTGCGCCCTGGAGGCAGAGGGCAGCCAGCTGAAAGAGGTCTGAGATAATTCCCCCATGGTGGACGGGTAGAGGTACTAAGACCGCAACAGCAGGGGCTGCTTTACCCTCAGCCTCTGCTTCAGCCGCCCCAAAACCTCTCTGAGGTCTTACATAACAAAACTGCATTAGGAGGCAGGTTGACGCAGCATCTGATGGAATGGCAGGCTATTACTTCAGATGCTTGGACATTGGAGACAGTTGCCCAAGGTTACTGCCTGCCTGTCCTACAAACACCTCAGAGTCATCCACTGGGGGAATAGGGGGGGGGGGTGACAACTCTTTGAAGATTCTGGATCCACCCCTTATGCAGGAGATTTTAACCCTGTTAGAGAAAGGTGCTATAGAACCAGTACCTGTAACGGAGTGAAACAAGGGTTGGTAATCCCCATATTTTCTAATTCCGAAAACGGACTGAGGATTGGAGACTTCAACAAGTTCCTCAGAAAGGACAAGTTCAAGGTGGTAATCCCTTCTCAGATCCTTCAGGCCCTCCAACCTCAGGATTGGTTGGCATCATTGGACCTTCAGGATGCTTACTTTCATCTGCCAATCCATCACAAGCACAGAAAGTACCCGAGTTTCGACGTTGGCAACCCTCGCCATCAGTTTTGGGTTCTGCCATTTGGGCTAACCTCCGCCCTGAGGGTCTTCAGCCAAGCTAATGGTGGTTGTGGCAGCGAGTCTCAGGAGAGGGGGGGGGATTTACATCTACCCCTACCTAGACGATTGGTTGATCAGGGCCAATTCCCCGGAACAAGCCTTAGATCATCTAAATTATGCGTGCCACTTCCTCCACAGGCTGGGCTTCTCCCTCAACTTCAAGAAGTCCCACATGATACCATCACGAAGCAGTCCTGTATACATCCCTGGGAAAAACCTCACCACCAGAGATGAGGGCTCAAGACATTCTGCAGATGGTGACCAAATTCCAGAATGCCCAACATTTTCCGGCCTTCGATTTTCAAGGTTGCTCGGTTTTATGGCATCCTGCATTTTTCTGGTGCCAGAGGCTCGCCTGAGAAGAACAAGTCACTTACCAACTGGTAACATTCTTTCGATTGGATGTTCCTCCAACATATTCCACATCTTTGACATGTAATGTCCACAGCTGAGTACTTCGGAATCTTTTTCGGCATAGGGGGTCCTGCGTCAATGGTGTCGGGTCAATGTCCCTCGAAGGCCTCAGTCGAGGGCAACGTCACCGGATATTATAAATAGGACAAACGGAGCCCATAGCCTCAGTTTATGTTTTTCCTTCAGAAAGTGTGGCACCAAGCCAATGCCTGCAGGACTGCACATAGCCTTGCAGAACCGTAAACTGCAATCGCATAGGAAAATCTGCAGAGGGGCAGGCTGGGAGGGCGATGTGGAATACATTGGAGGAACATCCAATCACAAGAATGTTACCAGTTGGTAAGTAACTTGTTCTTCGAATGAATTGTGTCCTCCAAAGTATTCCACATCTTTGACAGACTCCCAAAGCAGTACCAGAAAGGAGGGAAAAGAATTTAGAATATCCAATCAGATGGCGGAATAAAGAACTGCCTTACCAAAGGCCATATCTTGACCATGGAACATATCCAGGGAGTAATGTTGAAAAAAGTGTGGATAGAAGCCCATGTGGCTGCTTCACAAATATTCCTAATAGGAACTCCACGTTGGTGTCATGATGCCTACCCCTGGGCATCCGGTCCAGACCCATCAGTCCCGGGAGCAGGCATCCAGATGCTTAGAAAAAGCCCAGCAGCCCCGGCTAGGGGCTATCTGGGTACAGTCCTGGCGCCGTAGGCTCCAGGCTCATAGAAGGGGTCAGCCCTGGCGCCACAGGCGCCAGGCTCATATGCTTACACTTACCTCATGCAGACCATGCTGCTAAGAATCCAAGCCAACGTGAAGCCTGAAGGGAACTACTTTACTTCAGGGACTATTTTCTTACTCAGGTGTGGTCTTGGGGGAACTTCTTACCTGGCACTACTTTGAAGGCTATTTAAAGCACGCCCGAAGAGCAGCACGCGCTTCGCGTTATTCTGCATCCAGCAGCATAACGCTCACCGTGCATGCAAGTCAGCATGCAGCCTTCTGCCACGCCCGCCTCGAGTCTGGAGCTCCTAGAAAAAAGGGGAAGAAGGAGGAACGATTAGAACAAGAACATTACTTCTATTTCTCACCGGATTCCGGATCCATCGCGCCTTCAAACAAGGAAAGAGACGTTAATTCTATACGCGTCGCATCGCCCGCTGTAGCGCCGCGCTATTCTCACCAGCCTTCGCAGCACCTCCACGATCTGCCCCAATCTCCATCACATCTTCGCCGAACTCCGGCACCTTAGGGGGACAAGAGAACAGCAAGGTGAGCCGAGAGAATAAACAAAGGCAATCTCTGTTACCACCATAGACTTACCTGAATTTACCACCGGAGGCATTATTCATCAAGACGTCATAATTTCTCACGCTGCACCTGTAAAAGGATGGAAAGCAACAGATTAAACACATGTATAATTTACCGGACCGTGTTGGGTAATACAGACTCTTACCTGAACGCTACCAGCTGCCACGAGGCAATCTCTTGGGTCAAGCTACAAGATAAAAGGAATCGGACAAGAGTGAATATCAGACATTTTGAACTCTTACGAACTATATACTTACGGTTCCTCGCCAGGGACCTCAGAGTCAATATTGGTCTGGAACTCTCCCAACTCCTTCGGACCAGTGAAGTAACTGGTTATCTACGCGCCCCTGCATTCCACGCAGGATGGAGAGCTAATCTTTTATAAACATAAGGTGAGACTATGAAAGGAGATATCGGAGGCGATTAGTGGGAAGAACAGTGGGGTGTTATCACTCAAATCCACGGGTGGCTAATTCCCTTTCTCCACTTTCAGGAAAATACTTCTACGGATCAAGCAGACGAAATTAGGCGGGCCAGTCCAATCTGTCATCTCTGCACTACACGTCACGTTGGTGGAGAACGCAGCTGTCCAGTTCCGATCAACGCCCCTGTGGGAGCCAGGTGAGCGTAACAGTAGGAGGGCGACGGAAGTAGCCACGCCCCTAGTGGAATGAGCTTGCAACCCCTCAGGAGGGTCCTTACCCACCAAACAGTAACACTCAGTAATGGTGAGGATAATCCACCTGGACAAGGTCTGTTTGGTAACAGCCTCTCCCATTCGGTGTCCAGCATATCCCACAAAGAGTTGGTCGTCCACTCTGACCCTGGACAGCCTAGAAATATAAACGCTCAGAGCTCTCATACGATCTAACGCATGGAGTCGCTCCTCTTCCTTACATGGATGAGGCGGAGGATAGAAAGGAAGAACCACTTTTTGACTCAAATGAAACTCATACTACCTTAGGTAGAAAGGAAGGACGCACCCGTAGTACAACCCTGTCCTTGTGGAACACAGTAAAGGGCGGCTTAGATGAAAGTGTCTGCAATTCACTCACTCTGCGAGCAGAAGTAACCGCATCCAAGAACACTGTCTTGAAGGACAATAATCTCAAAGGACAAGAGTGCAAAGGTTAAAATGGAGCACCCATTAGACATTTCAAAACCAAATTCAAATCCCAAACCGACACCAGGAAAGGGGACGGCAGGAACACAGTCAGTCCTTAAAGAAATCAAAAGGAATCTTAAAGCAAAAACATTCTTCAAACAAGCACTTAAATATAGACAGCACCGCCAAGTAAACTTTAAATGGTACCCACATGAAGGCCATTGTGGGCCAAAGAAAGTAAGAAAGAAAAAACCATAGGAATGGAACACTGAAAAGGATCAACATTTTGCCCTCTGCACCAGTCGCAAAACTTATTTACACCAACGGCAATGGTACAGGGATGTTTTTGCTGGCCTTCTGGCCGAAAGCAAAACCTCCATCACATCATCCGGGAGGTCCCAATCTTTATATCTCAACCTTTCTGATACCAAGCGTGAAGGTTGAGATTCCTGGCCTCTGGATGGAGAACCTGACCACCCTCTCGCAAGAGCAGATCCCCTTGGTACGAAAGACGGCGTGGAGGGCTGAGCCACCAGCAGCACCTGCTCACTCTCCAGCTGCCAAAAGTGGCCATCCAGTCTTTTATTCAGCTGGGCACTAGCCCTGTTTCTCCCATACCTTCTGCAAAGGAATGCCCGAACTAGGGGTGTACTGAACTTCAGCTTTGCGCAAGTATTCAGACGAATTCCGGCTGGAAAAAAAGCTATTCGGCTCCGGCCAAAGTTTCTTGCTATTCGGCTCTTGCCAAATATTTCATCATTCTCAATTGAATACAATGCAACAAGAACTCAGAAAGGCAAATATACACTTCAGTTTGCAAAATCGAATAGAATGAATCCAGACACTTAGCCACAACACCAGACAAATTGCTATCATACAGCTGTAAAATATTTTATATTGTGATCTGCTCTTTAGGCCATGTTTTGTTACAGATTTTTAAGACATAAAAGGTGCTCACCTTTTATACTTAGCCAGCAACAATACAGGAACAGATTTTCTTTTGAGGAAAATGTTTACATGCAATGTGCACTTTCTTCCGTTGTAAAGCAAACTGAAAGAAATGTGCATATTTCACTTCAGGATACATTCAGGGCCCGTCACGTCACTTCCCATTGCATACGTCATAGTCCCCCCTTTTCTTTTTTTAAGGACTTGAGTCCTGAGTTTAACATGATCTGATATTTTATCAGGAATAAGGTGCATATGTTTGAGGAGTGGCGAGGATAAGTGAAAAGTGAGCAGCATTTGTTCCTATGGGCCATGCCCTTGGAGAAACATTAAGAATTCACAATCAGTAGTGGAGACTAACAGGGCTCGTTTATGTCAGGCAGAGTAACATGCCCCCACCTAACAGGCCTCTGAGGAATTTATGTTGGGTAATCTCTCCAGTTCCAAAGTGGGCCAGTGTGTGACAACGGATAAAGATAGGTGTAAGGACTCTGTATGAGACAGTCAGAGCTATGCTCTGTTCGTGGAATTTGTAGGATGTAGAGTTGGGAGAGCCAGAAAATTCCTGCCAAGTCAGGGTCGAGCCTTAGAGTCTGGCTTGGCTCCAAGTGACAAACCTGGGCAAAACAAGCATGTAAGTCTTGGAACCAAAGGCACCATTGATGACACTCCTCCGGCATACAGCTCAAGCCTCCATTACTGGCATCCTGCCTCCCCAACACCCCCAGAAAATTCCTACTTGGGGCCTGCCACCTCCTAACACAAATACAAATAGCATTACACCTCCCACCCCAACAGCACAAATCCCCTACCTGGAATTCTGCTTGCCCATCCCTATTCAACATAAATCCCTGCATGGCTTCCCACCGCCCCAGACCAGAGACAACACCCTACACCAACTCGGAGGAATCAGACAATGAAGGTAACCAGAGCCAGAAATATATTCTGCTTTAACGAGGAATAAAAAAAAGAAACTATCAGGTAGTAGTGATTAAACTGCCTTTTTTTCTGCAAAACATAGGACTATTCCTCTGAAATGTTTCCTTTAAAGCACTTTTAATTTGGTTTGGCTAGTGGCAGTGAGTTCAACTCTAACATAAAACAATTTTCTAAAGAGAATGTGCATGTAGGGCCTTTCTGTCTAGTTAACATATGAAAGGGATTTGGATATGCGCTTTGGCTCTCCTAAATGTTAAGTCCCTTCACACGCTTGTTTCTCAAAATTAGCATTTTGATCTTTTGACAAACATTAACAGCTGGTCTAGGTACTGCCAGGGTGACAAAGGAACATACCAGGCGAAACACCACCTTCCCATCAGCACGAGTGATTGCAGACCATTGTGTAATCAGAAATGGGTAAAGGTCATTATTCCTTTTAATCACTTCTAGCAGCATTTGAATGAAGGGGCAAGAGGGATACCGGCAGCAGTCTGGAGAAGGGGCCAGGTCAGACTAGCGTTTTTTAAAGAAACAGTGTAGACTGTACAGGGGAGTCTTCAGCATGAACACAACTGGAGGAGGGAGTGGAGACAGGAGGATCTTGCAAAGCTCACTCTCAAAGCCACCATTATGGTCCAAAGAGATCAAAACAAAAACACCAGTACACAGACAAAAAGACGAAATTCACAAAAGCAATAGCAAATTTGGTGGAAAACTTCAGCAAATATATTGGTTAGAATAGGACTATATTTGGATCAAGTATGAAGTAAATGCTGAAGTATATTTTAGTGATGCCTTAATTTGTTTTGTTGGCCATCAGAGTTACATAAACTTCCCCTATGTATGATCCAAATTTGTTATATTTTTCGTATTTTTTTTAAATGCAATGACTAGTTGGACCTGATGTGCTAAATCAGTAATAAACAAACAGGTGCTTACCCATTCACCTAACACCAACAGCCTCTCTGGGAGAGTCCTCTACTATGCGGGGGAGGGGTTAATTGTTGTGAGATGGAGTTCACACATTTCAGATTTTCTCTTGACTGGTATCTTGCATGAGCCGACATTAACTATTTTATACCTACGTTTCGAAACGCCACTGCAGCTGGATAGAGAAGGCAGTTGCAAATTGCAGTATCCATTTTGTTCATTGCATCCTAATCCTCCTGCATTTGTGAAGCCTTCTACTTTGACTGGCACTGGTTTTGAATACATAACAGCCTTCTGTACATTTGGTCCCTTAATTTTTCTGCTTTTCTTCTGGCCTCTATACTTTAAATAAAGATGCTGCATTGATTACAATGAAGAATATAGAATGCATTTAAAATGGTGCTTTTTATTTTAAGTGCTTTTTCTAATTTGGAACATGATTTATTAAATAAAGCAACTACTCCGCTTCATATTCGGCTGAATAGTTGACAAACTATTTGGTATTCGGCTGAATACTAAATGTTATTCGGCACAGCCCTATGGGCTTGTGCTTGAAGTGCCAGGACCTGCGCTAGGACCCCAGGTTCCTGCTGAACCTGTTCTGGCTGCGGGACCCCCAATAATTCCCCCAGGCCCTACAGTCGGTCATGGAATGCCTTGACCGAGGAAGAAGCCTCATCGTCCTCTATGTCGTTGCCTCAATCCTCCTGCCCTGGATGCCTCAATCCTCCTGTGCTGGATTAGGGGTAACCGGATCCTCTGGAAGCGCCGCCGGAGGACACTCCCCACCGCCAAGTCTGTGCCCTGTGTGGGCTTGACCCGGCAATGGCGGAGCTTGTGATGGAGGAAGTGGACGCGTCACTGGCGGATTCCCTGGCGGGATAGGTGGAGGCTCCAGAGGGGGCAGCCTGGGGGGCAACATTTGAGGAACAACATCCTTGATGAGCTCCTTTAGGAAGCCTGCCATCTGCTGCAACCTGTCATCTGCTGCAACTGCAACCGCATGAGGAGTAGGAAGTGCTCAAAGAAATAAGTTACTCACCGTAGTGACTAATGTACTCTTAGAACATAGTCCCCTTTCCTCCATACTGTATGGGCATCCCTTTAAATTTAGAGGCGCACTGGGGCATGGCCCAGGGAGCACACGCTGCCCTGACTACGCCGCCACACCTCAGTCCCCATTGACACGTCGACAATAGATATAACATTGCCTAATGCCACCAGTAGAATTAGGGGGGAGGTTGGTGGGATGTAATGAGTGCATTAGTCACTACGGTGAGTAACTTCTAATTACGCTTAAATCCTGTCCCCTTTCCTCCATATTGTATGGGGGATTACAACTGATTGTAGCCCCAGGGTGGAGAGGAGACCCTCCTTAAGCAAATAGGTTCCTGATTACCGCCTGTCCAAAAGCCGCATCAGATCTGGAGCCGGCGTCCAAAGAGTAATGCTTGCAGTATGCCGAGGGAGAGGCCTAAGTGGCTGCCCTGCTTATGACTTGCCAATGGTCATGTTATGTTTATTTAGTTTCTATAGCGCTTTAATCCAAAGTGCTTTACAATATAACAACAAGGTACAATAATGGAAGAAGCAAGTTATCAATCATGAGACAAACCAGCGATTCATTATGTAGACCAGTTTCCTTAGACAGTGGAGGTGAGGGGAAAGGTGAGAAGGAAGGGAGAGGAGGTAGTAAAGTGAAGAGGAGCAATAATTCAAATATGTGATACAAGGTCAAATGGATGTGAAAAGGAAGGGGAAGGTATGGGGGGACAGGGAGGAGAGATGGTAGAAGGTCAAGGGGGGAGTGAAGAAGGGTTTTCAAGGAGGTGCGGAAAGAGGTGTAGGTGGGGATAGAGCAGATAGAGGTAAGGAGTTCCAGGGTAGGGAGGCCAAGAGCTGATAGGAACGGAAGCGAGAAGCGGCACATGGTGACGGGGGTACAGTGAGTAAGAAGAGGTCAGCGGAGAGAACAAGAGGGAGTGTAAAATGAGAGGAGAGGAGAGAGATGGGGGAGGGGGGAAGACAAGGTCGTGGAGTGATTTGAAGACCAGACAGAGGAATTGGAATTTAAGTTGGGAAGGGAAGACAGCCAAGTTGAGAGAGCGAGGAGGAAATAGAGTTGCGAGGGCTGACTAGTAAGGCCGTCTTGATGGTGACCAACCTAACGTCCACGGACACCATTGGCTCAAATGGTTTGTGTGCCGGGGCACCCAAGACTATGTTAAGGTCCCACACTGGGTGCGGTCTCCTGATGGGCAGGTAGAGTCTAGCGAGATCAGTCAGATGTTTGACTATAGGGTTGGAGGAGGAAAAGATGCCTTCCTCCGAGTTCCTGTAAGCCCCAATGGCTGCAAAGTATGTGCGGCAGTTGTCCGCCTGTATGCCTGAATGAGCGAAGTGCGCTGAAAAGGAGAGCATGTCGTCCAAATTGGAGGCCAAGGGGTCGATTCCCTTGGTGCCTGCCCAGTGGCAGAATCTGGTCCATTTGCTTTTGTACTGGGGCCTGGTGGCCTTGCTCCTGGCGCCCTGTAGGATCTCCAGATTGGCCTGTGATAGGCTAAGGTGCCGAAGCATTACCTACTCAGGTACCACGTTGTGAGGGCTAGTTTCCATGGAGCAGGGTGGATGATTCTGCCCCCCCAGCCCCAGGGGAGGGGGGGCAGAATCATCCACCCTGCCATTCTGCCAGATGATGTGCTGGGCCAGTCGGAAGGTGTAGGCGGAGTAGTTCCGAAAACCATGGCCTGGCCAGCCACCATGGAGCCATCAGAATGATGAGTCATGAGACTCCTTGATCTTGCAAATTACCCTGTGGATCAGGGGGGTAGGCGGAAAGGAGTAGGCTTTCATGCCGGTCCACTGGAGGTGAAATGCGTCGCCCAGAGAGCCGGGGCCCTGACCCTGCCAGGATGCGAACTGGGGACACTTCTTGTTGTGCCAGGTGGCAAAGAGATCCACTTGGGGGTGACCCCACTTGTTGAAGATCTCCTGAATAACTAGGTCGTTTAGCTGCCACCTGTAATTGTCCGCTCCTAGCCTGCTGAGCCTGTCTGCCTCCAGGTTGGATTCCCCCTGGAGGTGGATTGCCGAGAGGTAAATTGCATTTTCCAAGGCCCATTCCCACATGCTGATCGCCAGTCTGCACAGAGGAGGGGGATCTGGTGCCTCCCGGCTTTTTGACGTAGTACATGGTGGTCGAGTTGTCTGTCAGGATGAGGACAACCTTGCCCTTGAGAAGTGGTAGGAATGCTCCGAGCGCTAGCCATATAGCGTTCAGCTCCAACCAATTGATGTGGTATTCCTGCTCCTGTCGAGTCCAGGTGCCATGGACCGAGAGATCGTCCAGGGTGGCTCCCCATCCCTCGAGCGAGGAGTCTGTGGTGATGGTGGCCTGCAGAGAGGGCGGCCAAAAGGGCTTGCCCGTCCGTAGGTTGCAGTTCATGGACCACCAAGTTAGGTCCAAGTGGAGAAATGGAGGAACGTTGATCGTCGTCGATTGCAAGCCCCGCTCCTGATTCTATGAGGCCGCGAAGTGCAGCTGAATCCTTCTCATCCTTAGTCTTGTGTGCGGCACGGCTAGTGGAACCACAGCTAGTAGACCCAGGAGATGTTGGTACCACCACGCTGAGGTCACCTCTCTGCTGAGGAAAGTGGACGGTGGTCATCTTGATAGCCAAGATCTTGTCTTCCGATGGAAAAACCCTCTCGGAGCACGTGTCCCAAATGAGTCCCAGGAATGTCAGTCTGCGTAGGGAGCAGCTGTGACTTCTTGAGGTTCAGCAAGAAGCCAGGGTAGTGCAGTATGTTCATAAGGGCATGGGACAAGTGGTGAACCGCTTCCGGAGATGTAGCCCTGATGAGCCAGTCGTCGAGGTATGGGTAGATGTGGAGGCCCTGCGATCTGAGGAGGGCCGCTACAGCGTTCATGAGCCTGGTAAAGACCCTCTGGACCGAATTGAGGCCAAACGGAAGGACTTTGTATTGGAAATGGTAGCCCAGGATTCTGAACAGCAAGAAAGAACAATGGGGCTGCCAAACTGGGATGTGTAGGTACGTGTCCTTCAGGTCCAGGGAGCACATCCAGTCTCCCTTGTCCAATGTCTCCGCTATAAAAGCTGGCGTAACCATCTTCAATTTTTGCAGGGGTAAGGAGAGGTTGAGGTTGGACAGGTCCAGCACAACTCTCAGGCCCGCCTGGTGGTTCTTCTGAATGGTGAAAATCCTGGAGTAGAAGCCAAAGCCTCGCTGGGAGGCTGGAACTTCCTCCACTGCCTGGCGCTCTATGAGCAACCGGATCTCTGCCAACAGAGTTGCTGTCCCAACCTGTGGGAGTGGAAGGGAGGAAGGAGGAGAGGCTGGGATAGGAAGGCGGTACCAGTGGATACTACGGAGAGGATCCAGGGGTCCGCGAAATTCTGGCACCAGAATTGTGCATGGAGAGCAAGCCTGCCCCCCACCAGAGAGAAGTGGACCCGAAGGGGCGTGTTATGCCTTCTTTCCCTCGGAGGCAGAGGACTGGAAAAAGCACTTAATCTCCCCACCCCCCCCTTTTGTTGTTTGCGCCGGGTCTGAGACGTTCCTGGAAGCCGCAGAACCCTCCATATGTATGACCCATCTCCGAGCGCTGCTGAGATAGGGTGTACGATTTGGGCGTGCTCTTAGTAAGAATGGATAAAGACTGCCATTTGTGAGCTGTTCTTTTCCAGCTCTTTGTCCGTAGAGGAGTGGAAGAGGGTCCCCCCTGAACTCCCCTTGAACGGTAGATTTAGAAAGCGCTCCTGGACATCCGGGTTTAACTTCGTTGCCCGGAGCCAGGCTGTTCTCATGTCTGTGGCAATGCAGATGGCATGGCCCGAGATATCGATATGCGCCACAGTGGATTCCATGAGGTCATATGCCACGAGCTTGGCTTCCGCTAGCCCCGTGTTGAGGTGAGATTGGCATTGGGTGGGGAGTTCTGTGAGCAAGTCTGCAATTTCCCGCCATAACCATTGGTTGGCAGCCACCAGCATGGCATCTGCGTTGGCCCGACGCAGGTGCAAGGAGGCGTTGGAGAAGATCTTCTTGCCCTACGCCTCCAAGATCTTCTCCTCCTTGCCTAGCAGCGCCGCAGAGGAGGCGGCTAAGGACTACTGAGGCTTGGAATATAGTGATGCCGCCACCACCACCACTGAGGAGTGTGGCTGAGGATGGGTCGAGAGCAAGAGTGTATCCCCCTCCATCTGCCTGTACTTGGCGTCCAGGCATCGGTCGACAGGCTGGACTGAGTGGGGCTTGAGCCAACCCTTCTTGGCCAGGGAGACTACACTGGTTTGCAGTGGAATCCCTGTGTTGCAGAGGGGCATCTCGTGAGGACTACAGCCAGAACCCCCTCTACCGGCTGTTCGACCTCAGGTTGGGGGAGGCCCAGGTACTCCGCCAGGCCAGCAAAACGTTCATGGAAGGCCCTGGCTGAGGATGGCATGTCCGTATCCTCCTCGTCCGTATCCTTCGGATCTTGTGGAGGAGGAGGGGTAGATGGTGCCGGAGGCTGGGGTACAGGGACTGCAGCCAGAGGCGGCAGAGGTTGCAGAGTTGGCTGTGGAGTTGGAGGCGGCGGCTGCACCGGGCCTGTGGGCCCGATGAAGGAGTCTGTGGTGCCTGTAGCATGGAGGTGAGGACTACCCTGACTGCGTCTTTGATGATAACCCCCCCCCCCCATCTGAGGAGACCTCATGAGGCCGAGAAACTTCTTGAAGAGCACTTCCTCACTGGCCAAAGAGGTGGCAGGGGGTACCGACAGGGTAGCAGGGGCTGCTGGAGCCTCTGCGTACCCAGTCCGTATGGACACATAGGAAAGCTGCCCTGTGCAAATGAAGGGTAGACTGTAGGCCACGTACCTGGTTGAAGCCAGCCCCACCTCGACACTCATCCTTCGCCGAATTAGTGGAATGGCGTTGGACGGGTGCCCCTTTCTGGCACGGCAGTCATTTTGTCTAGCTTCCTGCCATGTGCCTGCGACGTGATGCTCGGCCCGCTGGGCCCAGCCCAAGACTCTTGCGTGGGGATCACGAGGCCTACCGTGCTCCTCGGCCCGGTAGGTGTGACACCCTGGACCCGGGGGTCAGTAGAACTGTATTTGGGAACCCCCTCGGAGGTACTGTTGGTAACGGGGTGTGGCCCTTCGGATGTGTTGCCATTTATGGGGCATATCCCCACGGCCATTGTGCCGGTAACAGGGCGTAGCCCCTCGGGTGTAGCCCCGGTACAAGAACCCTCCGGTCTCTCGACACTGCGCCGGGAGTATCCGAGGACCCCTCGACCCAAAGACCGGTAGCTGTAGCAGCCTCAGGGCACGTGCCGGTAGAAGGACCTGGCCGGTCCCTCCTGCATGGAAGAGTCCCTGGGAAGGAGCCTCCCTTGCAGGGTGCGCTAGAGAATATTGGCCCTACCTTGGGCCTGGTTCGATGCTTCACAAAGTTCTTAAGATCCTCTGGAGGCGACCTCTGGAAGAGCTCCCTCCACCTGGCTAGTCTGTTCTTCAGCGCCTTTGAGGACAGCGAGTCACACGCCAAACATGATTGCAAACTGTGGTCTGAGCCAAGGCAATGTAGGCAGAGGGCATGGGGGTCTGAAGTTGGGAAGAGCCCATTGCAGGATGGACACCTGCTGAACCCTGTGGAAGTCAACATGCGCCGGGAAGGAGCGTGACGCCTGAGGACCGAGTACCTGAATGATAAATGAGACAAAGTATCTGCGCGTAGAATTACATGGCCGACGGCAACCCCAGGAGCGCTGGTGTATTCGGCCCGTTCCCGTCAATGTGGAAAAGGGGACTGGGGTGTGGTGCCGGAGGGCAGAGACAGGGCAGCATATGCTCCCTGGGCCGCGCCTCTAAATTTAAAGGGGAAAGATTTTTTCTAGTGAAAAAGGTTCCGTCTCCCATCCCTTGGAAGGGACGCCCATACAGTATGGAGGCAAAGGGACGGGACATAAGAGTACCTGTCCTCACACGCTGGTTGGTCGAACGTGGCAGAGGAGTGGGAGCGTGACCATCTGAAGCGCTGGGCCTCCTGTGCAATTTGAATGCCTAGGGACCTGCGAGGGGTACCCTAAGGGCTGGCTGCTATACACATACACTTGGGGAGACCAGTTACCTGAAGGCTGTGTGTCGGAGCCAAGCCAGAGGACCCACGGGCTGCTTTTCCTCTGCGCTGCCCCCGCTGAAGGGGAAGGGACCACATGCGGCTTAATGTCTGGCACTAAAATGACCAATGAGCATGCAGGCTCCATCACGTGCTTGTCAGACATTTTGTGGGCTTGTGCCACGAAAGGCGCAAAGGCCAGGGTCCCGACTAGGGTCCGACATTGGTGTGAGTCACAGGACATTTATGGCCCGACCTCGGAGGGAGTGCTGGTAGGTTACAAGCCCTCAGCCGTACGACTGGTAGTCAAGATGTCCCCCCGGATCTGCCCTCGGGGGAAGCGCCAGAAGGCCCTTTGCCCTCAGCTAGAGAAATGGTAGTCGGAGCATGGACTGCGCCTCAGGCTTCCGCCTGAAACTAGAGCATGAAAGCCCCCACACCCTGGTGCGGTAACAGAGCTAGGAAGCACCTCGGAGGCAGGCCCGGGAAAGTCCTATGGCCCCTCTGCACGGGGGCTGGTAACCTTGACGGCCTCAGGCCTACCCTCGTCACAGGACCTGGAACATCCCTAAGAGCCGGCGAACCCAGGAAAGTGTCTCTGGGCTGGGGTGCCGAAAACAGGTGACGTACCGCCTCCTGACGAGACGACCTTGACACAAAGCCCTTGAGATGTTTCAGAGGTGAATTATTGATGATCTCCCTCCAGCGAGACAGTCTATTCGTGGCGCGAGGGAGCCGCATGCTGCGCGTGCGTCCCAATGGTGATCGGGCTCCGGCACTCCAGACAGTGCGTGGGGGTCAGATTACAGAAAGAAATGGTCACAGATATGCACCCGGTGAAGCCTCCTGCGACAGACATGCACCAGGGGAGTCAAGGCACCAAAGGATGGTGAAGTAATTGAAAGAAAAACCTGCAGAAGCAAGCGTAGCACCAAAAAAACGAATGCCAGTGCAAGCTGCCAGGTCTGTTCCAGTCTGTGCAGAAAAAGGGACTGAAGTGATGCGTTTGAGAGTGGAGCTAGTGGGCGGTCCCACGTTCAGGGCCACACTATACTAAATTTAAAAGGGGAAGTACACTTTTCACTGCAAAAGGTTCCAGTCCCGTCCCCATACCTGGGGATGCCCACGAGGATGGAGGAAAGGGGACGGGATGTAGGAGTACAATGTCTTTTCACCTTGTTGGAAGCTTCATCAATAAACCTATGGAGTGGAGTATGTTTGCTGTACAGCCAAGGCCAACCTTTGGATTTAACTTGACAGTATTAGAGATGCTGGCAAAGCTGCCACCCTGCTCTTCCTAGACCTCTCCACTGCATTTGATCTCGTGGACCAGGACCTACTCTGCCAAAACCTTTCCGGGATCTTCCACTTCTCACCAGAGTCCGATAGATCAAATCCTTCCTAAGTGACCGTGCCTCCAGAGTCGTCATTGACAACCACTCAGCTGATCCGAGCCCTGTCAGTCTTGGTGTCACACAAAGCTCTTGCCATAACCCTCGACAAAAGCTACACTAAACCCCTCTGATATATTTGACACCCTAGGCAACACCTATACCAACTTTGCGGATGACACGCAAATGCTCATCCCCATTTCCGGCAAATACACTAATGACTCTAAGCCCACTAACAAAGTCTTCTGCATCATCCAGTCTTGGATGGCTAGCCATAACCTTTGCCTCAACGATGAGAAGCCAGTTACTCATTGTAGGCTGACCCGCTCACCTCAAAGCCCTCGACCCATCATACACCTACTTCACCATTGAGGGCTCTACCATCCCTGTCGTAAAACATGCCAAAACCCTGGGGGGTCTATCTTGATGCAGAATTAGCATGACGAGGCATGTCAACGCTCTGGCATCTTCAACCTCTCACCCCCCAAACTTCTCATTAAGCAGACAATTCCTGAGGCCAAACAACTGCCTCGCACTCTCCAGAGCCATTATCCTTAGCAAACTTGACTATCGTAATGCCCTATTCAAGGGCATCCGCGTCCAATATAGATAAGCTACAGCTGCTTCAAAACAAAGGCCTTGGGCAGCTCTGGGCCTCTGCAAATCTGACCACATTTCTGCAACTCGATGAGAAGTCCATTGGCTACCAATAAAAGCACAGATTGACTTCAAAACCTTGACTATAGCGCACTGTTGCATCTACAATGAAGCCCCCATACACTTGAAACATAGCATCGCAAAGGAACAGCACTGTTGCTCACTTCGCTCCTCTGACCATCTTACCTTAGCTGTTCCACGTTTTAAACTATCCAGAGCAGGAGAGGTTAGTTTCAGCACCACAGCCCCCACCCTGTGGAACTCCTTACCTCCACACTTAAGAAATTAGCCCTTCTACCCAGCATTATAGCTACTGTTGAAAACTTGGTCATATTTATTGAATAACCCAACACTTTAAAACATGAACTGTCTCCTATTATGCCTGTAGTACTTCTTACTAACGTAATGATCTGTAAAGTTTTTTTTCTTTTACTCGGTTACTACCGCGGTGATGATACCTGTGGGTCTGGGCTTTACACACATGTTAAAATAAAATAAATGCTTTAATCTAGTAGAAGCCAATCGATACAGCTTCATCCAGTTTAGTCACTGAATCAGTCATCACTCTACTAGCTCCGCAAGTGTTAGGGGCACAAAGTCAAAGACTTGTTTCTGGAAATGCCCTTGAAAACACCAAATCTATTATACATAATCTTTGATAACAAGGATGAAACCCCCTCTCACTCCTGCATGACAATTGGGCGAATGATTTGGGTACAGAGATAGAACTCACTCAGTTTAAAGTTTGGTCTAGGTCAGCCAAGTTCTGTGCTTCTACACAAAAAAAGACAACACCTGTAAACTACCTTTTATGTGGTATTGCACCAGGCCATCTTAACCCAATAATAAAACAGATATTTGGTGGCAATGGTTCAACCATATTGAAGTTTCTCTGCCAAATATTTAATTGATAACCAGTAACACTCCTAATGGAATCCCAAGTAGTTTGAGATGTAGTAGCTTCCACTGTTAAACAGGGTGACTGGTGTTCTAAATTTATCTGTCACATGCAGTGCTCCAGATAGGATTTTGAGGTGGGAGTATGTTACTCTCTATTTTTAAACTTTGAGAGTAAATGTGATTTTAAGAGAGTAAAAATGACTTTTCTCCTTCGCAAGAGAGTAAATTGTATGCGACATCCAGCTGACGTGTGAAAAAACGGTATGGAAATCATTACTATGCGGCAGCTTTCAGCATTGTGACAGAATACACCTTTCATTATTTCTGGCAATTTGCGCTCTCCTGTATATATTTAAATGTTGAAATCACTAAAATCTAGCCAATTATATAGTAGAATAAGGTACTTTCTTACCTGGTAACGTTCTTTCGATGGGATGTTCCGATGACATATTCCATATCTATGATAGGTAATCACCACAGCTGTGCTGCTTCGGAAAATGTTCGGCGTCTGCGTCAATGACGTCGATACGCTGTCCTCAAGGGCCTCATTTGCGCTGACGTCACCGGATATTATAAGTAGGACGCACGACGCCCGTAGCCTCAGTTGTAGTTTTTTCCCCAGAACGTGTGGCACCAATCTTCTGCCAGTATGACCACAGAAAGCCTTGCGGAGACATAAGCTGCAATCGCATAAGAAATTCTGTAGCGGGGCAGGCTGGGAGGGTACGATATGGAATAAGTCATCGGAACATCCCATCGAAAGAACGTTACGAGGTAAGAAAGTAACTTCTTCGAGGGGATTGGTTCCTCCGACGTATTCCATATCTATGACAGACTCCCAAAGCAGTACAAACTTATGGAGGAGAAAGAATTTAGAAATTTAGAATGCCCAATTAAATTGCAGAATGTAGGACCGGCTTGCCAAAGGCCAGATCCTGCCCATGGATAGAATCTAGGGAGTAGTGTTACAAAAGTATGGACCGAAGTCCATGTGGCTGCTTCACAAATGTTACGAATGGTAACACCCCTCTGCAGAGCAGTAGAGGCAGCCACACCCCTAGTAGAATGGGCCCGTAAGCCTACCGGAGGGTCCTTACCCGCCAAGCGGTAACATTCAGAAATTGCCAAGATAATCCATCTAGACAAAGTCTGCTTAGTAACAGCTTGTCCCAACCGCCTTCCATCGTATCTTATAAAGATCTGATCGTCCACTCTGACCCGGGACATGCGTGAAATGTAGAAACTTAAAGCTCTCCTAGGATCCAACCTATGGAGCCTGTCCTCTTCCTTACCAGGATGCAGAGGAGGATAGAACGCCGGAAGAATGACCTTCTGGCTTAAATGAAATTCCGACACAACTTTCGGCAGAAAGGAAGGACGAACCCTAAGGACAACCCTGTCCTTATGAAACGCTGAAGGGTGGCTTAACAGAAAGTGCCTGCAACTCCACTCACTCTGCGAGCGGAAGTAACCGCAACTAAAAATAGTTTGAAGGGTTAACACTCGTAAAGGACAAGAATGTAAAGGCTCAAATGGAGCACCCATTAGGAATTTTAGAACCAGGTTCAAATCCCAACCGGGCACCTGGAAAGGTGACTGTGGAAACACATTAGTGAGCCCTTTCAGAAACTGAGAAATTAAAAGGAATCTTAAAATAAGAACACTCCTCAGACAATCGCTTAAATATGGACAGCACCGCCAGGTAACCTTTAATTGTACCCCCTTGCAGGCCCTTGTGGGCTAAGGAAAGCAAAAAAGACAGAACCACAGGAATGGCACATGAAAAAGTATCCACATTCTGAACACTGCACCAGTCGCAGAACTTTCTCCAACAGCAACGGTACAGGGATTTTGTTGCAGGCCAGTCTGGCTGAAAGCAACACCTCCATCACGTCTTCAGGGAGGTCCCAATCCTTATACCTCAACCTTTCAGAAGCCAAGCTTGAAGGTTGAGGGATCTGACCTCTGGATGGAGAACCTGACCCCGCCCCCCTCCCGTGAGAGCAGATTGTCTCGGTAGGGAAGACGGCGTGGAGGGCAGATGGACAAGTAGAGAAGGTCCGAGTACCACGTTCTCCGGGCCCATGCCGGAGCAATGAGGATCATCCGGCAATCAAACCTCCATAACCTCCGCAGCACTTGCGGAATAGCAGTGACTGGAGGAAACACGTACAGCAGTGGGAAGGACCACTCCACCACGAACGCCTCCCCTAAGGCTCCTCTTGGAGGATATTCCCGCAAGCAGAACCTTTCGCACTTCCGGTTGACACTGGTGGCGAAGAGATCCACTTGTGGGGTCCCCCAAAGGGCGAAGATCTCCAGGAGAAGCTCCTGAGCAAGCTCCCACTCGTAAGAGATCATGCTCTGCCTGTTCAGAGCATCCGTCTTCTCGTTTTCGTCTCCGGCCAGTTGAACCGCCAAGATCGAAATGTCCTGCTGGATGGCCCAGAACCAGAGCTGCATCGCCTCTCTGCACAGAGGAAGAGACCCTGCCCCCACCCCCTTTTTGTTGAGGTAGTGCATGGCCACTGTGTTGTCCGTCAGAATCAGGACATTCTTCCCTCTCACAGTCGGCAGAAAAACCTTCAGGGCAAGCCCGACGGCCCGCAGCTCCAACAGATTGATATGTAGTCTGGACTCTGACGGAGATCAACGACCGCTGACTGTCAACTCGTTGGCATGAGCTCCCCATCCCGTGAGGGATGCATCCATCACAATCGTCACCTCCAGCCAGGTTAGCCAAACCAGAGCCCCCTTCATCAGATTGCCTTCGACGGCCCACCACAGAAGGTCCTGGGCGACCGAGGGCGGCACCTGAACAGGATCCAACATCCTGCCGGAGGACTGTGACCACTGCATCTTGAGAGTCCACTGCAGAGATCTCATCCGCAGCTGTGCCTCTGGCACCAGAAGAATGCAGGATGCCCCGAGGCCGAGCAACCTCAAGAACTCGAACGCCGGGAGACTCTGGGCCTGTTAAAACTTGTGCACCATCTGCAGAATGTGATGAGCCCTCACATGGGGAGGCGAACACAGCCCCAGAGATGTGTCGAGCACTGCTCTGATGTACTGGAGCGGCTGTGTTGGCGTCAAGTGGGACTTAAGTTGAGGGAGAAGCCCAGCCTGTGAAGGGAGTGGCAGGTAACTGACAAATGATCCAAGACTTGCTCGGGAGAGCGTGCCCTGATCAACCAATCGTCCAGGTAGGGGTAGAAGTGAATTTCCCCCCTTTCCTGAGATACGCTGCCACCACCACCATGAGCTTGGTGAAGACCCTCAGGGTGGAGGTCAATCCGAACAGCAGGACCTGAAAATGCGAGCCGCCAACCGCGAACCTCAGGTACTTCTTGTGCTGGGGATGAATCGGCACATGAAAATAAGCATCCTTGAGGTCGAGACACCAACCAGTCCTGAGTTGAAGGGCCTGGAGGACTTGAGAGGGAGAGAGTAACCATCTTGAACTGATCCTTCCTGAGGAGCTTGTTCAAACCGCGCAAGTCCATGATGGGTCTCAATCCCCAGTCTTTCTTCGGGACCAATAAATAAGGGGAATACCATCCCTTGTTCCTCTCCGCTACAGGCACCAGTTCCGTGGCGCCTTTCTCCAGCAGGGATTTCATTTCCTGTGCAAGGAGCAGATCCGGACTCTTCAAAGAGACATTCCCTGGTGGATTGTCGCGAGGCCTCTGCCGGAAAGGAAGACAGTAGCCGTGGGCTATGATCTCCAGAACCCACACATCTGAAGTAATGGCACACCATTCTACAAGATGCTGCGCCAGTCTTCCCCCAGCCAGCGAACCATGGGACATGGCCTCATGACTGAGCTGAAGCAGCATTGCCTGAGGGTAAAGAGGCAACTGCCATGGCAGCCTTGGCACCTCGAGTACCTTGTTTTCCACCTCTGGCACTCCTACGGTGGGCCCTTTGAATTGCAGCCCCTCTTGATCTACCAAAGGAAGAGTAGTATCGAAAGGAACCTCCCCTCCATTGCTGTCCCCTAGGACGAAAAGGCAGAGGTTGGCGAACTGCAGCGCTCAACGACTTTGCTGCAGCCTTGGAGGTCTGCAACCTCTCAAGGATCTCGTCAGCCTTGCTGCCAAAAAGATTGACACCATCAAAGGGCATGTTGAGAAGCCGGGCTTGCACATCAGGAGCAAACCCCGACTTCCGCAACCACGCAAATCTGCGCATTACGGTGCTCGCCGCCGTGGACCGGCTGACACAATCTGCCATGTCCAGACCCGACTGAACGGATTCACACATGGCATCCTTGCCATCCTGAACAAGAAAGCCACCCCGTCCCTCCCTTTCGGGAATATGTTCAGCCGCCAAAGAGACAATTCCACAGATTATGAGTGAAACGTGCTAAGGCACACACGGAGTTAGCTGCCTGTAAAGCCATACCCCCTGAAGAAAATACTTTCTTCACCCAGCCATCAAAACGCTTCTCATCCCTATCAGGAGGGATGGTAGGGTACGACGCCTGTTTTGCCGGGGCCGTAGCCGCCTGCAACACCAAACTCTCCGGAGTGGGGTGCGTAGTCAAGTAGCTGGGGTCGCTACTGGCTGGACGGTATTTTTTCGGCAAAGACTTGCCCACAGGCGGGAGACTCTCCGGAGCACTCCAAGCCACCGCCACCCTTCTTTGCAAGACCATATGGAATGGCGGTACCGGGTCAGTTGGTGGACCGTGGTCCAAGATACCTGTCAGTTCATCCTGCAGAAAATCCCCTGGTGGCGCAGACCACCCCAAGTACTCTGTCACCCTCGACATGATGCACCGGTACGAGGATTCAGCATGTGTACCCAGCTCAGGCCTGCCAAACTCAACCTCCGGGGAGGTGTCCAGACCACTGCCGTCGTGCAAAGACTGACGCAGGTCTTCCAACTGGCTTTGACCAGATAATAGCTCATCAGGAACCTCCTCAGGAACCAGACCTTCATCAGACCCTTCATCCACCTCAGAAATATAATCAAGAGGCTGGAATAAATCCCTGGATGAGGGCACAGAAAAAGGCACGTGTTTGAACTTGGCCAAAGCCTTCCTCGAAGTTTCCACTGGTCTACGGGGCACCTCCAATAAAACCTCCTCGGAGGGCATCGACGGAATCGGCATTGAGCGTGGCGCCGATGGCTTCGACACAGGCCTCAAGGGCGGAGCCCCGAGCATGTCCTTTGACGCCCTCAGCACCGATGACTTCCTCAGAGGCGGAGCCTTGAGAGAGTCCCCCAATGGACATGGCGCCGATGGCGTTGACGTCTTCTTCGAAGACCTCACAGGCTCCGACGGTCTCGAGGGCCGGGACCTGGAGCGGGCATGGCTAGAGCGATCCACCTTGTCCGGCCGGGACCTCGAAGGTTCCCGGTGATCGCGCGGACTGCTCGAGCCCAAAGGCGTGCGACCGGTGGCTCTACCACGTTCCCTGCCGGCGTCTTTCCACGGTACGGACGGAAGGGAGCCCTGCGACTGAAGAATCGCCAACATCTCCTTACGAAATGAATCCCATTCCGCAGGAGATGAATGCTTGTTGGGACAAGCAAACCACCGATGGGCGGAGTCCTCAGACGAGGACGGGGAAGGCGACCAGTGACGGCGCTTCTGAGAGTGCCTCGAAGAAGCAGAGGAATGGCGGGACCCACTCCGGGACCGAGACCCCCTGGACTTACGCCGACGATGCAGAGAGTCGCCCCTCGAATCGTCAGTCAAAAGCCCAGTGGATTTTGACTTCCGGGGCTTGGACACCTTACCGACAGAAAGCTTCTTCTTACGGTCCCGCAAGGCCTTCGATGTTAACGACTGTCAATCGTTACAATCGTCCGTGGCATGGTCCTCCCTGAGGGACCAGAGGCAGACGTCATCCATCAGCGACATCTTGGAACCGCAGTCCCGACACTTCTTGAAACCCGGCCGCGGGGTAGAAACGAAGACATCAGGAAATCTTCACAAACGGGTTTGAAGAATCGATAGAACCACCAGAAGAACCAAAGCGTGCTGAGATCTCCGAAACGAACACGTTCGTGGAAAAAACAGAACTGAGGCTACGGGCTCCGAAGCAGCACAGATATGGAATATGTCGGAGGAACCAATCCCCTCGAAAAGCATACATGAATTTGTATTGTGTGTTTTGAGATTTGATAGCAGAATTGTCTTTTGATGTTTAATGAAAGTCCTAATTTCCTAGAGCTATTACTAATGGTATGCCAATGTTATGATACAACAGTACAGAGAGGCAAGGACTCCATGCTAAATTTGATATCTAATCTAGTGGTTAAATGGTTATTTATATAGCTCTTTTGGCAAAGCGCTATACATAGAACATATTTATCACAATTACCACCAAACCAAAGTTGGTACTGCTTTATCGACCTCGAAAGGATGAAAGGCTGAGTTGTACTTGCCGGGATTCAAACTCGCAACTCCCAGATCACGCAGAGATTGCAGCAACGAGTGAGTGCTCAACCGGCTGAGCTATTTTATTGGCTAACATCCTTCAGAGGTTGGTTAACTGAGTATCGACTGAGGAATAATGATCACAGTACCTAGATGTATGACAAACCATTTATGAAGTGCTACATTAAGTTAAATACCTATCTGGATTATCACAGGGACAGGTTTTGCTGAGTTTCTATTTCAATTACCAATGTAACTTTCATTTGTTTGTTTTTGAACAGCGCTTTCACTTTCTTGAGAGTCAGTTTTTGGATGTTTTATTTGTAGTCTTGAAGATTTGAGAGGCTAGAACACCTGTGATCAGTGTAGTGACAATTACACACACTTGAGCAAAGACTCTGCTGCCGCTGACCATTTATAGTGATGTACCCCATTGACTGCAAGGTTGAATGGATGTAAACTAAACTGTGCATAGTCATCATTTTACACACTGTTTTTATAATTAGAATGTACATTAAATTAAAAGTGTAAAAATGATCTGCCTCTGCACGATTATGCACACATCACCGGAACTCTGAAAAATACAATTGTGCAATACTGGTTTGCTTTCACTGGACAAAAAGCATAACTTGATTAAAAAAATTCTCAATTGCAACTTAGTTTTCCATCTTATTAATTATACAATCCTAAAATTCTAGGAAAACATGCACAGTGCTTCTGAAGATGAATGGAAAGAAACCATTCCTTTTATCAGTGTGCAGTTAATTTTTTTGAAAGGCTTCAGAGAAATACATTCTGTGTCAAGGTGGCTTGCAATTACATCCATGTCGATAAAAATCACAAGAAGCCTACTGGTTTCTGTCAAGTAACCTGACCTCTGCACTGCCCTCAGCTCTAAACCTGCGTGTAAATGTACCCAGGAAAAAAATAAAGCTTGCATATTTACATGATTTTCATGCGTAAAAAGGCCTGGTACTCGCTTTATCTGGAGCCCTGGTCACATGTTTGTGGAAGACTTTTGCCCACCTGTGGGAGTCTTCAGAATCCCCAGACAAAAATGAAAGATGGTGGCGCCTTTGGTGCATGGCGGCACTGGACAAAAAATTGGCTACACTTCTTAACATTTGGCAAAATATCACAGTATGGGGTCACTTTACACCCTTTGTAGGAATTAATTTCTACCCACAAGGGAACCCTAGGCCATGCAGTTTTATCATTTTGATAGTTTGGGTTATAATATGTTAACTTTCTCTTTGAATGAATCATATGCAAGTTTGCAAGATATCCATATAGGGATGTGTTCTCACATTTAATCTACGAGGTTACTTTAATGGCTGCTGTCTACTGTGATATTTTACAGGTAGGTGGGTACTTGTGATTCAAGAACCCTGCAGCTTTACAACATTCTTATCTAGGGCATTGGAGACCCTATATATTTCATTTATCCATACACAACAGAATATCCATATACAAAATGATGGTCACTGTAATCTTACCTTATACCTGTACAAGAGTTTGGAATCACCTTATGAATCAGCTGTCTTTGTGTAAAAAGGAATACAAAAAGTAAAATTGAAAAAATCTAGAGTATTCTTTAAGAGTGACAAAGTAATACTTCATAGAAAAGGATTTTATTTAATCGAAAATATTGCTCGCTTCTCAAACCATTAATTCCAAACATTGCACATATGTCCAAACAATAATTGAAAAAATGAACAAACCTGCATCTTTCAAATGTTTTTAATATTAATATGTATTCCTGAAATTAGAAAGTTTGCTATTTTTCTTCAATGAAAATGACAAGTGCGATAACCTATTTCCCCAATCAATTACATCTATACAATTTTTACAAGGCTGTTTGCAAATTTAAACTGCAAGATTAAAAGTAATATTTAATAGATACAAATTAGATTTTCTATGCACAACACAGTTTTCTTCCAGGGGACCATTGCTCCCCTTTCGGCATTAGCATGAAGCTATTTAAGTGCAAACATTCTGTTATTTACATATATGACATTTAACAGAGGCATCCACCTTCCAGAATTTCAAATTCAAGCCAGAAAGTTAAAACCTCCTCCACAAGTGCATTCCGGGTAATTTTCTAACCATTCCTGGTTCATATGAAATCAGTGCAAAATACACAATAGTGAAATATTAAATTTTATAACCATCAAACTCACTATGAATTTTCCAAAACATACTTCATTTTACACTATATATACAAATGTAGATAGAATATATACATATATATATACACACACACATATATATATATATATATATACGATTAAATTATACTGAACTTTAAAAGTATAACGCAAGAAAAGATGTTTTAATTCTTTTTACTGCAATACCAAAGGTTCAATTGTTTTAAAAATAAAGATTTTTCTTTTGGTGTGCAGCGTAAAAATATATAACAAGCCACTGGCATTATGTCTTTTCCCAGTTGGATCAGATTCTCAAAATTCAAAATGTACGCACTGCATTAATATTTGATGCTCTCTGGATGAAGAACGCATCTGGTCCCATTGTCAGTAGGTCTTGTAGTGAATGTTTTTCGCTAGCAGTAGTATGGTGGCTATACTACAGTTCCAGTTGGAGAATTGGCTTGGTTTTGGGATGGCAATAAACCCTGCAAACAAAGCAATTTATATTAATCCAGCAAAAGAACCTGACATTATTTAACACATCAACTTAAAAAAAAAGATTTACACTGTATACACAAAACCTTTCCACATGTACTTTTTATTTTATTATTTTTACCTACAAAATCTAAAAGTTCAATTAATTGATAGTTAATGTGCCTTTGCTTGCTTGACAACCAGAACCCTGCCCCCATTTTAATCTATTGCTGTAATGAAAGCTGTTTTAGTTAAAGATATGTATTGTTGAATACAGTAATATGCTCAAATGAGAATAGAAACGGATCAAGCTAAGAGGTTAAAAAACTGGTGGTACATTTTGAAATCACAGTGATATTGTTCAAATGCAGTGCTTTGGTTGTGTATTCATTTATTAGAAATGACTGGCAATCCCATTTAGATTTTCAATCATGCGTACACTAAATGTGAATGACATCCACGTTTAACACATGTGGCTTTATGTTAAAATTCAGATGTATCTTAAGTTTCAGTTCAGGATTCTTCTTGCCGGCTCCCTACAAGCAACCTTAGATGTGTGTTGCAAATACAATTTTGATAACATATACAGGCTTTTAATTATTAAACATCTTTAAAAAAAATCAGTTAATTGGTGAAAGTTTTCAGTTTAATACAAATATTTTAAGGTATAGTAGCATCCTTTAAAGCTATCTAATGTTTTCTCGTATAAAACATGCAGATGCATCAACTGGGGCCTGAAAAATCAGTTTTTGCGTAAACTGCAACCAGTTTAAAAATATATGAAACATCTGATACAGCATTCTTTGTGCAGGACGTAATAATCTGCGTTAAGCAAATTCAACAAGCACTTGCCTTAAATGATGCTCTGCACACATTTACAAGATATATGAAACACATTTGAATTATAGGGACAATGCAATTCATCACCAAAGTCTAACCCTATAACCTAAATATTCTATACTGAAATAGACAGGTATCTGATACGCTGTTTAGAAATCTGTGAACATGAGCACACCGACACGTCATGATTTGAGTTCTATTTTGAAAGCTTATGTTGTGAACTTATTGCATGGGAAACAGGTTGTACATAATTTTAAAGAGATTTTTGAATGTGTAAGTGAGCTAGTCATGGAAGATCCTAATTTCAACAGAACGATGGGTGAACAAGAATATGAGTCTGCAGAAAAAGTACATGCGTAGGCTCCAATTTTAATAAATGTGTTGGTCAAACGTTTAGTTGGGGAAGCCTCACGCTTCATATAAATTTACTCACAAACTCATAGAATTTCATTGGCATTTCTTTTTTTTTTTTTTTAAAGATTCTTGTCTAAGCTTGACAGGCAAACAATCTACTTGTGTTGATAAAAGCAGTACCGCCTTTCAAATTTTGAAAGTTCAAAAAGAGAATATAACCATTTAACAATCTGTATTAATTCTGGATCAAGATAAGTGGTGGTGGCCCATTAAATGGCAGATAACTAGCAACCACATGCAGTAGGTTTACCCTTAGATCCTGTAAGTGTGCTATCATTTACTAAGAGAACTGAAATCAAAGAATTAAATCACAGGTTTAATTTTTATGCATGAATCGGACTAACCTATGTATGTACCTCAATGTACAACCCACATTTTACTTCACTAGAGAAGACAGCAAACAATGGCAGGTTGTTTGGTACTGTAATTCAAGTATGGAGTCCACTGAAATGAGCAATGAAAGAGGGCATTCTAATAGGCCGAGGCAAACAAATGCCTTAATTATAAATATAATTGAAACAATCTTCTAATACAAAAACAAGAAATATTAGACAAACATAAGCTAAGATGCAAAAGACAAATGTGTTGGAGAAAAGCACAATGACAAAATCTTTCTACCTAGAAAAATAGTTTAAAAAAGAAAAAGCGTATTGTAAGGACACAGATTCCTTAAAGAAATAAATCACTTTTAGCATTGTACATACAAGAATGTCTAACTCCTATATTTTACTTCAGATTCATTTCAGGGGAGCGAGAAACATACCACTATTTCACGATATACAGTTTCATGCAAAAACATCAGGTGAGGAAGTTGTACACAATGACCACACAAACTTTATTGAACATACTGACCAGTAGGAACAATTTCTATTTTACATCAATTTCTGCTGTCCACATTTGCTGTCATTCTATGTTCATAAAGCATTGCATTTAATTATACAGTTTGTTAACCGAATAAAGTGCTGACAGTGTTAAGTGAAGCCACATAATAAAAAAATTACACCTATAACTCTGGCAGAGCGGTAATTCAATTTTCAGATAGAGAAAATGCATTGCTTTTCATGTTACAGCAGTAAAGTACAACTGAATTTTTAAAAACAAATTGACTAATCAATAAATAGGTTTGCTGAAGAACTCGGAATAATCAGAATTAATCCCACTGTGCATAATATACTGCAGTCCAGATTTGTCACGCAAAGTTTTGTAAAAACATGACGTACAAATGCTTTTTAAAAAGCCATGAGTCTGTTAAAATTACAATTTAAAACAAAATGAGGCCTTTGTAGTTTACACTTCTCAGCTGGGGTTTTATTTGATGAAGTTGAAATGTAATTATCATTGAAAATGAGAGAATCATTTGCCAAAAACAAATGTGTCTACTGGCAAACACCTTTGTAGCCTGCTCCATTTTTGTACAATCACAAAAATGAGAAACGGCAGGATCATTTAGGAAATGTTTTGAATTGAGCAAGTCCAAACAAAATTGATATACAAAAGTTTCACGTGTTTTAATTGTGTCAATTTTTGCTGCAACTGTTTTCACTGTGGTGTTTTTCAACCCAGCCGTTTTGCCAATTTTGGACGGTGGGGAGGTAATAGATGCCCCCCAAAACCCTACACATTCAACACATTTTTAAAAACAAAAATGTGCTAAAACGTCCAGGATGAAGACCCCCACAGTGAAAACAGCCACAGTAAAAATTGCTGCAATGAAAACAGTATGCGATTTACAAAGTGGAAAACAAAACTTTGTATCATTGTCAAAAGTAAAAACATGTAAACCATGAGTTTATATTTGATTTAGGAGCAGTTAAAATGTCAAATGCTTGCTTGCAGTTTAGAATTGGAGTAAAAAAATCCCCCGCACAATCAACTGCAGAAAACACTTGCAAAACAAATAAGGGATCCTTATATACATATCGGGATCAATGTTTACATATTAGTTGTAGAACAATTACATAATTACTAAGGTGGTAGCTTTTTAATTATTAAGCTACCTACCTTATATTATGAACAGATAAAAAAGTCTAATTGGCATAACTTTATACTACATTTACATAATGCAAATAAGTAATGTAATTGTATGTTCTTTTACAAAATGCATCCTTATGAGTAGAGTACTTTAGCATTCGATATTTCCTACACATAATATACGCAATTTCATTCCTGGTCTAACCAATGTCCATTTTCATTTAGCATGTTAAGTGATGTCCATGTTGCCTGCCTACTAAGAGTTTACCTTCTGCAGCCTGGTATATTTGCTAGGTTCTGAAACACTAACTTGAGTACATTCAGTGTTAAGAGAACTGTCTATGACCACATATTTAGATTATGATTCCAAGTCAGTTTTTCCAAATATGTTAATTTTGTCAGACACTGAGAATCAGGTTAATTGTTAGCATGCTTGGAATCTATTGAAGTGTGATAAGAAAAGGATGGGTATGGTTGTAGCAGTAAAATCAAGTAAACTCCTTTTTGCAAGTATTCTTCATCATAGATGTGTTCCTATTAACGATTACCACTATGCATCTTATCACAATGCGTGTGCCTCATAAAGGGAACAGATTAATGTGCAAATGGTTAAGTCTGTTCACCTGTGAGGAGTGGTTAAAACCCCACCAATACCACCCTATGTCTAAAACAGCAAGTGGGGCCATAAAGACTGCAGCCCTGAGTAAAGTACACAACTAATGGGTTCCTGCCAGCTTCAGTTACAACATGAAGTGGTGAGGAGCAATTGGAGAAGCTTCTATTAAGGAACAACTTCAAAGCCAATCGGACATCAAAATGATTAAAAATCCCATTAACAGAGCTTGCAAGTTTAATCAAAAACAATAGTTAAAGGAAAGTCTCGTCCTTGATATGGAAGTCTATTAGAACTTTAGGAAAGCACAAGTTACATGTCGTAGTGACTCCTGGTCCACAGTCCCCTTTCCTATACTTAAGGGACGTCCTCTGGGACAGGCACCTGCTATTTATTGTGGGAAACAGGGGTGTATGGAGGTAAGGCACTATGGACTATGAGCACAGTACTCATTAGTGTGAGTGAATGAAAGTTGGTACAGCTATCAAGCATTTGCATCTCATAGATTGATTTACTTATTCAATATTGCCCCGAAGATGAGGTGGGGATTCCCTGGTTAAAAAAATTAAAATTTTCCATTAGCAATACATATAGATTAACAATGTCTATGGCTGACATTAAGGCTTTTGTCCTAAAGAACATAGGGGTTGTTTTATTCTAGCTACCACTAACCTGCTGTCTCCACACAACACCATAAGCATCTGATTTGAAGCCCATTCACAGTAAAGACAACCTCTAGAGCTCTGGTTCTCTGTAGGCTGGACTAATGCAATAGCCTCTTTCTAAATCTGCCTGCAACAACTCTCCGCCCTCTTCAACTCATCCAGAACAGGACTACGACAATTGTTCTTGGCCCCAAGCCTTGGGATCGTATCTCTCCTGCCCTGAAATCTCTTCATTGGCTCCCGGTGGCTGCAATGACTAAGTTCAAGACCCTTTGCATTGTTCACAAGGCCTTCTGGTGCATGGGGCCGCAATACCTTCAACTCTCCCTTCTGAAATACCTTCCCAGCCCAACTCTAATCTCCACCAACTCCCTCAGGGTCAGTCGCTTCTCCAAGCGAAGAGTTGGGGGTAGATCTCTTTCTTCGGCTGGGGCCTCCCTCTGGAACAGACTCCCTTCCTGTCTGAAACTTGGAGAACCATCTTCGGTTCCGGAAGTACCTCAAGACCCTCCTTTTTGCTTCTGCCTTCGCTCTTCCACTCCCCTGCTGATCTGTCTGCTTCGGCACTGGGCACCTGGCTACCCTCTGACTTCGGGCCCAGATCCCTGCCCTCCCAGCTGCATACCCGCACTGCCTCCTGGCAACCCATGCACTTGGGTCTGTCTCTGCAACCCTACAGTCCCCTTTGTTTCCAGCACTTATTTTACATCCATATTCTGCGCCTTATTCTTGCACTTACCACCTGTTGGCCACACTACCTGTTTTTGATCACTTGTTCAGCACTTTCCACTCCTCCCCTGCCCCTTGCACTTCCCACTCTCAATTTGGCTAGGCCTAGCAAGATCGCTGTTCCCCTTCCCCCTGGTTCCTCTCCCTTGCCACGTCGCGCTCTGAAACACTTGTGTATGGGCGCAATATAAATAAAATATATCTAGGGAGCCTTGGTGGATCGAATATGAATCTATACAATATAGTTAACTTTAATTTCTCCAGTACGAATATTAAATTACAATTATACTGAAAATACACAGCAGTAAATATGTGGGAGGCGGGACCAGAGGCTGGCATCAATTGAAGTGTTTCTTCAAAACTGCTTGGGCCATTACGATATCAGATTTGGCGTCTTTGTTCAGGCACTAGTGTCCGATTTCCTCCTGTTTTGCTGATCACTTAACAGGGTGTTAACCAGGGACGTTGTTGCCGCTTTTCCTCCTGTGAAATGGCCAATTACAAGTTACCTTGCCCGGCAACTGATTCTTAAGACAGCTTATAGTAGTATTTCATGCAGTCAATGATCCGTCTAGTAATAGCTGACATTAGTATTCAGCCGCATAAGCCAGAATCAGGTTTCTTCTGAAATCTTTACACCTGTCCGAATACAAAAAAAGGCATGTCTAGGGTATTATATGAGCGCTAAAGCTTGAAAAGAGACTTGAAATGGTTCAAACAGTGACAACGCTTGAATTTCACTCACACTGTGCACATTATGGCAACAAGGAAAACCACTTGCCAGGTGACAAAAGGAGCAAACATGAACTTTGCATGAACTACATTTAGTTCTTAAATTGGAGATGGGGGCCTTGCCAGCGGGAAATAGGAGTAAACCCTGCAGAAAATCTTTGATCAGTAGGTACACCAAAAGTCTCTTCTCGTTTCTTCTTGTACTTTGAGACTGATGGTAAACCTTAATGGAAGAGCTTTGTAAACATGAGTCTGCTAGAGGTACAAAATATGGCAATCCTTCCTTAGGCATGCTTTTGAGCAGTACACAAAAAGCAAAATCTCTTCGATTTCGTTACATATATCCTAGTACTTGTGGAAGCTTTTGAATGTGCTTGAACATCCATGAAACATTCAGAAAGGTTGAAATGCCCATATTCCAGTACCTTAGGCGCCAGGCTGTTCGGTTGAGAGGCTCAATTGTAATCAAAGGTCTTCCTTGCCGTCATGGTGAAATGGGTTTGATGCATCTTCTGGAAAATGCGGTTCATCAATGACACTGTCTGTTAGAGTCCATAGCTGGCAAACCCACACTGGGGCACGGATAATCGAACTGCATTTGTCTCTATTGAGTTTCTGAATCATCTTTGCATTCATCAGCAACAGGGGAAAAGCCATAAACAGAGTTCAGTTCAACATGTCTTGTTCACCATCTATATGGCAAATGCCAGGCATTTGGCGTTGGTAGTTGTGGCTAATCAGTCAATTTCTAGCATTCCCCACAGGAAAGATGTAATATCATTGATTGGTTCAACTCCCATTCCGCAAGGTCCATTTTCATTCTGATTACATGGTACACCAACATGTTTTGTAATTCAGCCAGTAGTTTGCACGCTATTTGAGCCACCAGTCTTTGTTGGAACTCCTGATTGGGCACTTGAATAACTGAAATAAAACTGATGTAATTCTCCCCCACCCCAAGGGAACGTGGGATATCCTGCCGCAACACAGGTGTACTGTTCTGGGAAAAATGCTATATTTTAAATTTGGCATTGTCTTACCAATATTGCTGAATAAATAAGCAGGTTGACTGAAAAGATCCAACAATGGAGGATCTCACGCGAAAGTCCCATTCCACCCCTCAACCCTTTGATCGATACTAATGGGAAGGCACTCCAAAATTACCCTAAACTGAAAGAATATGTAACAAAAATTACTTCCTGAAAAGATACGAAAGGAGAGCTGTCCTGCCCAAACTGAGCATCAGGTGTGGACCTCAAGTCCATGGTGTAGGCTTTGTAGAAGGCAAGAGGATGGCCAGGTCACTGGCTTTCATATTTACTCCTGAAGAATGCCATGTTATAAAGCCGCTGATGCAATGTTTGCCTGCACAAGGAGAGTGTGCAGGCAATTAGGTAGGGCCAGTTGTCGGACCTTATAGCATTCCATGAAGCAAGACCCTTTAGCATACTACTGAATGCCTTGAAGCCAGAGGAGGCACACCAAAACTATCAAAGAGCTGTACATGGCGAATTAATGGCTCTGGGTAGAATTTGAGCACTGTTGTCATGTAGTGCATTCTGGTTGCGTAGACAGATTCAGAAAGAGAACTGAGTACGATCTTGGTTCAGGTGGAAGGAAGACTGCTTTAGGAATAAAAGAGGGATTAACTGTCAGAGGAGTTCTCCCTACGAGACCTCAAGTAAGGCTATATGAAAAGGGAGCCTGCATTTCTCTGAAATGGCAAGCCGAAGTGACCACCATCAGGAAGGCGGTTTTCCACGTAACGTAATCAATTGTCCATCCACCGAGTCCATAGGTTCAATTGGTTTGTGGAAAATAGAATTCAGCACAGGATGGGGCAAAGCAGAGAGCGGGCGTGGGGCAGGGGAGGGGGGGGGGAGCTAAAGTTCGAGAAAGTCGTCAAAATGTCCGACAACCGGTTTCATAGATAAACACCTTGGAGACCATATTCAGGTGTGAAGGTGCCCACTGCAGACATCTAGGTCTAGCAGCAGTAGTGACCAGTACCCATCAGCTGAGGTACAATTATCTAATCCAGCGTGGCATCATATCAATTTAAATCTCTCCAAAAGGAACCAGTAGCACAAGCATGTCTACTTGCTGACATATTGTGAAAGAGTAGATATTTCTGGTTATCCTGTGAAGTGAACATGCTCAGAAGTGGAGAGCCTTCCAAATGAGATGCGACCTGGAATATGTCCAGAAAAATGCATCAGCACCAGATCTCCATCGCAAGTTTGTACTGAGGCATTGAAAGAGTGCGCTACCCTGCTTTTCTACATAAAAAATTGAAGTGGTGACCATGAATTATTTCAGCACTAGGAAAACGGTCTTGGGTTTTAGGACATTCATACGGAGTAGGCTCTCTTCCTGGGTCCGCAAGTCGTGGGTTGTCAATTTGCCACCCTAATCAGTCCAAAAAAAAGAAAAGTGTGGACATGTTTCTGCTTGGGATAGGCACAGAGAAGAGAATCCTTACATGATAAAACTCCTTCACTGACGGTCTTGCAGCATTTAAGTCAATAATGGAACACAATAAGACAGAAGTAATCTCTTGTGCAGAGCCAAATACCATTACCTCTCGATCATGTGGAGTTACATGAGCGCAGTAGAATGCAGTAATCCCGGACGCCTCTGGAAATAAAGGGCCAACATATGTGACCATTCCATGCTGCTTTCAACTGTCTTCTTTGGGTATTTATGGCCGGGCTCTTCAGTAGTTATCTTCTCATCTTCTTGTACTTTTGTTTTGTCTTGGAAAAACTAGTCAGCGCTCGCCATTCCTCTCTGTTTTGGAGTATGTCAGGGTTGTGTCCTTGGGCCCTTACTCTTTATCCATGGTCTCTGATCTCTTCTCATGGGTTTCAGGGACATTTTTATGCCAATCAGACCCACATCTTTATCTCCTTTGATGACACTATGCACCAGCGTTTGATTGTCTTCTGGCTGTGAAAAACTGGATGGCCTTCAGGTGCTCATGTCTTAACCCTAGGAAAACGAATTCTTTTTGTTCCTACTTCTCCCTCATCTCACCTTCGTCAATATATTTCCTCCGTCTTGATCTTTCAGTCACTCCTCGTGCCCGTAACTTGGGTTTTATATCCGATTCTGCATTCTCGTCAAAATCAAATTTCAACTATGTCACAATCTTGCCGGTTCCATCTTCATGACATCAAGAAAATGTGCCATCTTCTAGCCTTCTCCTCCACTAAACTATTATTACAAACTTAGTTCTTTCTCATCTTAACTACCGTTGATGTGTATGAATCGGTCTACCAATTTACGCAGCCAGACTTTGGTTTGCAGCACTCTTCAAAAATGTCCCTTTTTTTTTATTCAACTTCGCTGGTTCCCTATTATATCTAGATTTGAATCTCATTTTCCCTTACTTTTTTTTATAAATGTGTACATGCTTTTGTTCACGACAGGCTTGGAAGATTACTGCGAAGTCTATTTGGTTGCACAAGAACTCATTGCAGATTTGTTGATGAATTGTGATATGGGATACATTACTCACCGTAATCGTATTTCTGATGCTTGTATCTGCTTAGATTCACATGCTGTGCATAGGCCGACATCTAGTGGAAGCTGCAGAGTATTACAGTTTGTTTTTCGAAACTCGAAAATGGGCGTCGACACAGGCGTGCCAGTAATACTATCCCTAGTGTGACGTCCACTGTACCCAAGATCCCTCACGCGTCTAGGATCCTCAGATTGTATTTTTTCTGACATGAGGAAGCATGAGGAGTAGCGTGAGTACAGATAATCCAAGCAGATAGACAGAAAGGTAAGACTACCAGCAATCATGCGCCTTTTCTCGGAGGGGAGGAAGGGTGGGTCGCATGTGAATCTAAGCAGATACAAGCATCAGAAATACGATTACGGTGAGTAATGTATCCCTTCTGAGGCTTGTGGAATCTGCTTAGATCACATGCTGTGCATAGATTAGCGAGCAGTACCAGAAGAAGGAGGTGGAATGTGAGAAGGGTCATGAGCAAACAGGTGTCTTAGAACCGCTTGTCCCACTTGTGTATCTGACTTGGAATGAGTGTCAATGCAGTAATGCTGAGTAAAGTGTGAATAGAGCTCCAAGTAGCTGCTTTGCAAATGGTGTCGAGGGGAACATTTGCAATGAAAGCCAGAGTGGCCCCAATGCCTCTAGTAGAGTGGGCCCCTGGCGTAAAAGGCAGAGTTTTTTCAGAAAGAGAGTAACAGCTGTATACAGTTGATAATCCACTTCGAGATAGCACCTTTAGAGACGCGATCTCCCTCTCTGCCTGTAGCTACGGAGACAAACAGTTGATCTGTTTTCCTTAGCGGTCTGGTTTTATTTACATAGTAGAGGACCGCCCTACGCACATCTAGGGTGTGTAGTTTCACCTCAGCCGAGCTTTGCGGGTTCTGGAAGAAAGCCGGAAGCTCGATGGACTGGTTTACATGGAATTTTGATATAAATTTAGGTGAGAACCTAGGGTGTGTGCGTAAAACCAGTTTGTCTTTGTGGATAGTAAAGAAAGGATCCTGCACTGACAGAGCCTGAATTTCACTGACCCTTCTTATAGAGGTAATGGCTACTAAGAAGGCCGTTTTATAAGTCAGGTGTTTGAGACTACTTTTATGCATGGGTTCGAAAGGGGGGCCCATGAGCTTAGCTAGCACCACATTAAGGTCCCATCCTGGCGGTGGGTTTGAAATAGGAGGGTGAAGTCTCTTTACTCCTTCCATGAAGGCTTTAACTACTGGTACTTTCCACCACGACACCTTGTTATGGGATGTGGTGTAAGCCGAGAGGGCTGCCAGGTGTACTTTCAGAGAGTTAAAAACCAATCCTGCATCCAGCAGGTGGAGCATGTATGTCACGACGTTGGAAGGAGTGCAATCAATAGGGTTGATTTGTTTATTCTGGCACCAAATAACGAATCTCTTCCACTTGTCAAAGTAACAGTGCCTTGTGTTTGGTTTCCTGGATTCTTTTAGGATGTCCATACACCTCTGTGGTAAATTGAGATGTCCAAACTCTATGACCTCAGGAGCCATGCTGCCAGGTTCATTGAGTTGGGTTGCTGGTGCACTGTTTGACCTTGTTGCTGGGACAGTAGGTTGTACCAGACTGGGAGTTTGATGGGCTCGCACACCGCCATCCTGCGTAGGTGTGGAAACCATGGTTGTCTCGCCCACATGGGAGCAACTAGGATGAGCGTCATCGATTCCTTGTTCATCTTGTACACCACCTTCCTGATGAGAGGAGTTGGTGGAAAAGCGTACGCAAACATCCCTGACCAGTTCATCCACAGGGCGTTCCCTTGGGAGTCTGGCTGGGGGAACCTGGATGCAAATCCTGGGCATTGTTTGTTTTCGCTTGTGGCGAATAAGTCTATAGTGGGGAAACCCCAGTGAGAGAAGAGATTTTCTACGATCTCTCTGTGAAGGACCCATTCGTGTTCTTCTGGGAGGGAGTCTCTGCTTAGAGCATCCGCTAGGGAATTGAGCTCCCCTGGAACATGTTGCGATGACAGGAAGATGTTCCGTTTGAGTGGACAGATTTGGCGAACGAGTCCCTCCTTGCTTGTTTAGATAGAACATGGCTGTCGTGCTGTCCGTCCGGATCTGCACCGACAGGTTTAGTAGATGGGGCTCGAACGCCTGAAGCGCTCGGAATACTGCCAGAAGCTCTAGGAGGTTGATGTGGTTCTTGGCTACTGAGTGAGACCAGAGACACTGAGCTGTGTGGTGGAGAAGGTGAGCTCCCCACCCAGTCAGGCATGCATCTGTAGTCACCACTGCCTGTATTTCGGGATCGTAAAAGGGTTTTCCCCTTGCGAGATTCTCTCTTGTCCACCAGTGTAGGCTCTGTACAAGTGTTGGCGAAATGACCACTAGATCGTCCCACTGACCACTTGCCTGAGACCACTGTTTCGCCAACCATTCCTGCATGGGACGCATGCGCAGTCGCGCGTGGGGGACCAGGTAAATGCATGACGCCATTATGCCCAGTAACCGCATTGCTTTGCGTACCGTTATTGGTTGACCGGACTGATAATGTGGAATTTGCAGTAGTATATTTCGAATTCTCTCTTCCGAAGGGAAGGTCAACCCTTCCCGAGTATCTAGAATTGCTGCTAGGAACTGTTTTGAGGTGCTTGGCACCAGGCTTGACTTCTTCTCGTTGATTGAGAAGCCTAATTCGTGGAGGAGGTCGATAGTCCTCTGAATGTTTGTCCTGCAAATTCCTGGAGTTTCCCCCGTTATGAGCCAGTCGTCCAGATAAGGGTACACTGGGATTGCCTCCCTGCGTAGGTGTGCCGCTGCCACCGCCATTACCTTGGTAAATACCCTTGGTGCTGAGGCTATCCCGAAGGGCAGTACCTTGAATTGGTAGTGGCGACTGTCCACCTTGAAGCGCAAGTACTTTCTGTGCCCCGGGAGCATGGAAATATGAAAATAAGCATCTTTCATATCCAAGGTTGCCATGTAATCCCCCTTTTTTAGGAGGGGGATTACCTCTTGTAGCGTGGTCATACGGAATTTTTGGGGCTTGACATACTTGTTGGCAGGCCGTAGGTCCAATACTGGGCGCATTGTCAAATCTTTCTTTGGCACAAGGAAGTAAGTTGAATAGATACCCTTGTTTACCTGGTGTCCTGGGACGAGTTCTATCGCGTCCTTTTCTAGCAGAATGGCGATCTCCTCGAGAAGGATTTTCTGATGTTCTAAGGAGTGTACTTTTTGTCGTGGAGGATGGTTCCGGGGACGCTGCAGTAATTCTAAACAATATCCTGTGGACACTGTTGACAGCACCCATCTGTCTGAGGTGATCCCTTCCCAAGCCTGGGTGAAGTTGGAAATGCGTCCCCCTACTGGGGTTGCGTGAGAAGGGACCCTGAACTGAGCGTCACTGCTTTGGTGGAGGCGTGCCACCTCCCTTGTTGGGGCTGCCTCTGCCTCTCCCACGACCTCTTTTGTTACCCCTGCCGTAACTTTGGGTAGACTGCTGGCTGTTGTTCCATTGTGTACCCTGTCTCTGGGCATAGTTGCCTCTTTGTGAATTTTGGCCGCGTGGGCGACGAAAATTACTGTTCCCCCCTCTGGTTAGGGGGTTTGTTGGTTAGTTGGCCAAGGGATTTCAGTGTTTCGTATTCGTCCTTGGCGTTTTTCAGTGCGTCTTCGACCGCTTTCCCAAACAATAGATCGGGTTCCACCGGCTTGTCTATTAATGAAGCCTGAGTTTCTGTTTTGAACCCCGACTGCCGTAACCACGCATGTCTCTTGATAACAGTACCTTCTGCTATCAATCTCCCTGCGTTGTCCGCGGCGTCGAAAGTTGCTTTCAATATGCAACCAGACACGGCTCTCCCTTCTGCCGAGATCCGGGCCAATTGGCCCTTTAACGGTTCAGGAGCAGAGGCTATGAGTGCCGCGACCTCTTCCCATTGATGGCAGTTGTAGCTGGCCAACAGGGTGGTGGAGTTAGCAATCCTTGCTTGGTAGGCGGACGTTGAGGCTACCTTCCTGCCAAACCCGTAAAGTTTCTTGCTCTCCTTGTCGGGAGGAGCTTCTGACGAAGATAAGGGTGTTCCAGCCCTCTTCCGAGTGTTGGTAACATCTAGGGAGTCTGGTTTAAGATGTCCTCTTATATAGAGAGGGTCAGACTGGGCTGCCCGGAAAAGTTTTTCGACCCTGGGGTTGACTGCTCTGGTGAGGTTTGGGTTCACCAGGGACGGATCTATTCTTCGTTGGATGGATTTAAGGATAGGAATGGTCTGAGCGACCGGCCTCCTCTCTCCCACCAACTCTTCCGCGAAGTCCCTTTCCTCCTGTACACCGTGGGTGTCGATGTGAAAATGTTCTGCCGCGCGAGCGAGAACCTCTTTAAGGAGGGGCTGGTTATCGACTGGCGAGTCGGTAACTGGGGCTTCGTTCTCTACCGGGGAATCTACTCTGTAAATTTCCTGCTCATCTTCTCCCTCCTCCTGGTCCTCATCATCCGCATAGTATTCCGTCCCGGTTTGTCCCTCCATAATTTCAAACTCCTGGTCCCCCTCAGGGAAAGGCTCCCCTTGGTACCTGGGGTGTGGAGTAGAGTATGGAGTAGAGTAAGGCTGTACCTCGAAGGGTTCAGGTCTTTCGAACCGGGCCCTCTTACTTAGGGGGATGGGATCAGTGGAACCTGAGGGTCATACGAGAGGAAATGTTCTGGATTCTTGTCGTAAAAATCAGTCAAGGAAGACATCCTTGACATGACCCTGTCTATGTCTTCGCTGGACCATTCTTTGGAACAGGGGATGACTTTAGTAGGCAATTTAGGGGACTTATCAAGGGTACCCTTGCTGGATGTTGATCTCTCAGTAGACTTGTGTTTAGGGGGGAAGGATGGTCTTACAGGAGTGGAAGAATGTGCTTTCCGCTGTTTCCCCCCCTCCCCGTGCGTGGACAAATGTTTTCCCTGTCCCTTGGAGGCCCCGGAGACTTTCGACGCCTGGCGTCGAGGATCGGGAGAGGTATCTGTGTATTTCGAGCGTGGGGCCTCGCTGGTGTTACCTGCGGGCTCCGTCTCTTGGAGCGCGGCCTGGGGGCGGAAGTCGTCTTCGTCCTCCGACGATCGAACTTCCATTAGTCTAGGGAGCGAGGCACTCTTGGCAAGAGTGGATGATTGCCTTGCGTCATGAGGCGATCTCGATCAAGAGCGCCCAGAGGACACCGAGTCGGACCGTTCTATCTGTGCCTCTTTCCGAGAAGTCGACGTCGTCGAGGTTCGGTTGGACTTAGTGTGCTTAGTGTGTGTAGCGCTTGCGTCGCCGGGGGTCTTCCCCATAGCCACCCTGCCGGACGACCTTCCGAGGTCGGGGACCTGCGCTCGGCTGTCTTTCGACGCCGTAATGCCCTCGCCGTCCGAAAGTACGGCGTCGCTGCCATCGCTGAAGGCGCCCTCCGCTGCCATGGCCGCCTGCCTGGCGTGGTGGGCCCAACGCTTTGTCGAACGGTCCTTAAGTGTCTTAGGTTTAAACCTACTACACGCTCTGCAGTTCCTTCGGGGTGGTCCCTCGGCAAGCAGAGATTGCACGTGGTGTGCCTGTCGACCCAAGGGTATTTGCGGTTGCACTTGGGGCAGAATTGGAAAGGGGTACCCTCCATACGCACCTTGAGGCAGCGGGCTGATAAGTGTAGGAAATATATAAGTGTATCTATATACCAAGAGTGAAGAGTATGTACCACCCCCCACTCTCCCTACTTGCAGGGCCGAGGCCAGCGGCCTACTAGGCCCGGGCCGAGGCCAGCGGCCTTCCGAGGCCCAGATCTGTCGTGCAGCAGCCGACGGTCGATGTCTTCTCCAGCCTTCGTCGAGTGTCGAGGGTCGACGTTGGTGTGGGGAAGGATGTCAATAAGAATAATAATTTTCAATTATTAGCAAAAGTATGGCTAAGGCCAGGGGACTCCGCAAGATGCTTCCGACCAGTATGGCGGAAAAAAACAATCTGAGGATCCTAGACGCGTGAGGGATCTTGGGTACAGTGGACGTCACACTAGGGATAGTATTACTGGCACGCCTGTGTCGACGCCCATTTTCGAGTTTCGAAAAACAAACTGTAATACTCCGCAGCTTCCACTAGATGTCGGCCTATGCACAGCATGTGATCTAAGCAGATTCCACAAGCCTCAGAAATATATATATATGGTGGGTTCAGGGAAATAATTATTGTACAGGGCTTAGGGCATGGGGGAATGTGGGTGGATCTCTATATATGTGGGTCTGCCCCGCATTTATATGCGGCAAAAGCAATCTGTCAAAAAAACAAAATTCGACCAATTCTTCTACAACCAAATAGATGGATGTAATCACCCTAAACCCTCCTAACTACTTGCCTTTAAATTCCTTACATCACACCCTTAGGATTTTTTCGCTCCTCATCTCAATTTGTTTATTTGTTTCGTGGCCTGCTACTTAAATCTGGTTTTCTTTCCTTTCAATTACTCTCTGAAGCGATGGAATTCTCATCCGCTAGATATTCGATTCTGCTCCAATCTTGCTCTTTTTAAGAAAAATCTTAAAACGCATGTCTTACAATCTAACTTTCCTTGTCACGTTTGACGACTTTTGGCTGTCTCAGGTCTATTAATTCTTCATGAATAAATTGCAATTCACCATTATAGGTTTGTACTGTTTTATTTTGTACACCTTGAATAAAAGCACTATATAAATACCATAAAAATAAAACATTTGATTGGTTGAGCAAATTACCACACAAGTTGTGAATATCCTGAACCACCTTCTGCAGGTAATGGCATTCCCCCTCAGCGTTCCAGATAAGACCAATACTTCGGATTTTTTCTAAAGGAGTTCATGGAAATTGTAGAAAATCCAGAGTGATGTGAAGATTCCCCGATTCCCCTCAAAAGTCAGTTGTCCAGATATAGGTAAATCTGTATGCTCCACTGTTTGAAGCAGTCTCCAATTTCATAGCCTTGATAAATAATGTGCAAAACTCTGAAGCCTAAGCAGCAGTAGTAGTAGTAGTAGTAGTACCAAACTTAATTTTGAAGGTTGCAATCCATAAAAGTGGCAAACGCTTGATCCAACAAATATGCATATGCCATTAAGAACACAACATACCCGAGACAGATTTGCATGAACCTTTCTCCACTTGGAAGTGACTAAAGCATGCATCATCGTTGAGCATATCATTATTCACACTCCATTTTTGCTCTATTAAGCAAGGCCCTAAACAAATATGGAATGACTATCAGAACCACAATAGTTGGATGACCCATATAATAAATATAAATATTGCATTTCCAATGACAGTTAACCAGCTACAAACCAATGGGATATGGTAAGTTCTAATCAATTAACTACATCAGTCAGAATGCTAAGAACTGGGTAAGTTTTCTGTGGTATTCGCACAGAATTTACAGCAATTTCTGCTTACATTTTTATTTTTTACATTTGACATTACGCTCAACAAGAGGCAGGATTCCCAATCTCAATTTCTTAAAACACAAATGTAAAGCAGAGAAATGTTCCACCTAAACTGGATATTATTTTAGGCCTATAAAACATTTTGTTTCAGAGTACAATTTCTTTGATTCACTTGTAGCAGATTTCTTTATAATGCTCAAAACAAATCTTTCATTGTACTGCTCCCCGACAGCCGATTTACTTGATTTATTAATACTTGCAGGGTCACTCCATATTAATGCTACACTAATCTCACATGGGTATTTTGGTCTCAGGGATCAGCAACACTTCCATGGTTTGCACACATGGCTGCCTTATAGATACACTTCGGAATGGAGCACTGCATAGTTTAAACCAGAACACCACTGGTTTCAACCTAGCCTCAGCCCTAATGCTTCACAGTCTGGATTGAATGGCAAGAACAAGGTGTCCCTCAAAGGAGGACATCTAGTCCACCCCTGGATGGGGATTGATACCTCGCTCATAATGGAGCAGGCTCATCCGAGGAGGCAGTCAGAATATCCAAATTGAGTGGGCAAAGGATTCTCCCCTCAACTGTTGAAGGCTGTAAAGGGGATTTTAGCTAGTGTCCTTTAGACTCTGCTTAATGCAAATATGGCATTTTGTGACACAACCTGATGCACAGATGAGGGAGCGCTGCAGTGCTCTAGTGATAGGGGACTGAAGTGCCTTGGCAAAAAGTCAGGGTAGATGGCCCTTGGATGACTAATTGATTCGAAGGGGTGAAAAAGGAGGGACTGTGTCCTGCAGTTTGAGGCGGAATTGTACCTTATATCTAGTAGGGAATTAAAAGAAGAACCAGTATAACACCACTGATGCTGCACATCAGGCTTGGATCTGGTGATGTACAGATTAGTGCCGTCTGTTGCAGGCACCAGAAAGAAAAAAAAGTTCCTGGAGAAATCAAGAGCTAAGCCCCAACATCCACCTTGTTGCCCATCTAAAAGACGCAAGAACATCTCCTTTATTGGTGGCACGTAGGTGCCTGTGTAGTCTCAGATGGGAAGCAGAGCAAAGGAGCCCGAATACTTAGATTTGCCTCTGAGGAAACCTAGGAGGCATAGGAGTGGAGGAGGTTGTAAAAAGCATTGAGACTTTGAAAAGGGTCACTAGAACCTCTCCCAGTCCAGCAGCAAGCCCAAAACATGGCCCTGGGCTGGAAGGCGTGTTTCAAAAGAGGACTTAACTTTATAGGTGACAAATTATGAGATGTGGGATGGAGGAGGCACATTAATACCTCCTCCCACAAAATATTTTGCTGGGGTAAGAATTGCAGCAGATGCACAGGGCCCAGTCATGATCCACACCAAGGCACTCAAGACAAAACGATGTGGATGCACTGTGGAAAAGCACCAGTAGCGGGTTGTGCAAGCCTTACACTCAGTCACATGGCATATTCACAGTAAGGTTGAAAAATGAAAAATGTCTGCACCAATAAGTGCAGGTGCCATGCAGAGCTCCAAGTCCTGATCCACACAGAGCAAACACTGGGATGGGCATGTGTGGGTGGGTGTCCACTGCTTACATTTTTGGGAATTAATGCTACAGGCTGGCCCTGATCCGGTCCCTTTCGTGGAACATCAGAAGTATGGAGCACAGGGTGTAGGCGTATAATTGATTTTTGGAAACAGGGTCCCTCACACCCGTCACCTAGAAAACAAGACTAAATTATCAAATAAGATACAAAGCGTATGGATTCAAAATACTTTCTACTATTAACAATTACCATGAATTATTGCTGTTGACATACTGCATTGTTTGGCATGAAAGGCACAACTGTTTTAGCCACATATTTTTCAGATTCTCAGTTTATGCAGAGAGTAAATCATAATCATAAAAGATCACACAGAATTACACCTACTAGGTTGTGGCTTCTCAATCCTTGTACTTGTAAATATGCAACATACTTGATTGTGTTCAGTTCAGCGTCTCATAAGAACATTTTGTTTGCATGTACAATTGTTAGTCTTGAATGTGTTTGGTGCATGTTTGATCTTTCGACTCAATAGTATCAATTTCCCTGGTCAAGGAACGTACCATCCCAGCATTTGTCAGCACTGTCGCTTTGAGACAAAGGTGCAAAGTACTCTAGTTTCAGCAACTTTCAACAGGAGAACCCCATTATTCGCATTTGCTCGTGTGCTGCAAAAATGCAAATGACATCCTACTCTTGCTCACTTGGTGATTATTCAAGCCAAAGTATGACGGTTTAAGGGATATAGAGTGGGGTTCGACTATGCAATGAACCCCTGCAGTGAGCAGTGAAAGGAAGCCAAAGGCATATGCCACCCATTTAAAATCTGATTAAGCCTCTTGAAGATTTAACCTTCTGGAGCACCACCATCCCTACAAGTTACCCAACAACCAGACTGAGCCAAGTACAGAGGTCCAGCATGACCATGACACCTGGCAGCTGTAAAAGCTACTTCACTCAAGTGGGAGCCTAGAGGTTCCTCCCAGATGGCCCAGAAGCAAAGAATTAAATCTTCAGATCAATCCTGCAGAGCACCTATCTCCCACCAGTACACAAACCAACACATTTCCCACTTACCTCTAGGCTTCACAGCAGATCACAGTAACATGGCTCCCATAACACATTCACAATCGTCTATTCTCCAAGGAAATGGGCACAATCTCAGTATAGAAGATATGCATCGACTAAACCGGCAAAACACTCCCAACAGAGATCTAGTGAGGGCCAGCTGCCATCAGATGTTATCCATAACGAATACATACCCCGAAGCCAGAATGACTGAACAAGACAGGAAAGTATAACAAAGGTAAAAAGGTGAGTGTTGCCTAGCCCAATAAAAACAGGAAAGGTTTACAACCCAGTTAAAAGATCCCTCATGTGTGATTGTAAAGCATTCTTTAGCCATGCTGTTCGTTAGGAAGAAAAAGAAACGCCTGAGATGGCTGACCAGCTTTTACATCTCAATAAGGGGCATGGTTATATCTGCATTAGAGAATAGATTAGCAGTGCATGAAGCTACAAACCACTTCAGCCTAAGTGGGTAAGATGTTTTTTATGGCAATGTTACAATCTTTTTCCATTAGTCAAACAGGAGATCAAGTGAAATTGGAATTCTTTCTTCAGTGCCAGTAGATAAGTAATTGAGCATGTTAATGAAGAGGACAAATGCAAACATATGTAAGGAATTGCTAAATAGGGAGTGTAGTCTAGGTGCATTTAATACTAAGCAGTGCCTGTATCTAAAATATTCTCTGTAGCACTGATGCAGGCCTTCAAAAATGAAATACATAAGTAGGCAAGGTTGGAGTGTCAGCATCAAGATATCACGTGGGAGACTAAAGCACGGACACTAGCAGATTCACTTCAAAGAAAGAGGGTCGAAGCCATGCTGAATACCAATTTAGAAAGAATGTTGGCTTCAAAAATACACCTTCGAAATGTAAAGAACATACGGCAATTTTTCTATCAACAAACTACAAAGAGAACAGCAAGCAATACCAGGATCAGCAGAAGGCAAAGAAATGATGGGTCAAACTTTAAACCCGATTAGACTTTACCTGCACAGACTAATACAATGGAAACCTTAAGGTGGAAATAGCTTCTATAGTGGCCTAGAGTTGAAATTCCTTTGCAGGGTCAATGAGTATGGCAGTTGCACCATTTTATTTCCATTTGTTGAATGAAATGTTTCGGAATTCCAACTTAAGTATGCTTGCAGACTCATAATTCACTTTAACTGCCCTCTATAACCAAGTCTCAGAGTCTAGTAACCTTCCGTTTTCTGTATTTAGTTGCCCTCATATTTTGAGCCTGAGCTATACTCCAACGGGCAAACAAGAGTACTGCCTAAAAAGAAAAAACACGCAGTTAAAAAGCAGTCTTAACGGAGACATAGAATGAACAATTGAGTCAGATCAGGCCTTCCTTAATAAAGAAAATAAAAAGCGTTACAATGGCTGAAGACTGTTGTGCTGATTGATGTATCCTGAATCTATCCTAGATCGGAAGTAATTCTATTTCTGCATCTTTGGTCATGCACACAATACCAAGATGGAAGATCCGTTTTTAAAACCTCAATTTTGTAAAGCAACAATAGATTTATTGGAACTGGATTATAATGGTCATTCATTTAAACTCATGTATGCCTAATACAGCAAGCTACAATGCTCATCAGGATACGTAAATCAGCTTTTGGTACTGTGCGAATTCTCACTGTAGTGGTCTTATGGTGTAGAGTCTTTTCCAGATAGCACCGCATTGTACTGCCACCCTGGGCCACCAGACCATGCTCTGTGGGGGTGGGGGAAGGAAGCGGGTGGATAGGTAAAGCGGGAAAACTATGTATACACATACACTGTTTTAACAAACGAAGAGAATAAGGGGGGGGTTGCGGTAGTAGAGGTGCGTGTGCAACCTTACTGATGGATTTAACAAAGTGGTGATCAGGAAAAGGGGTAATAAAACCTGGCTGCAAAGGGGAGCATTTTCAATGAAGACAGTTTTAAGTAAATGTACTGTATGGCTCTCAAATTAGACAAGGCATGGTTGGGTGATGGATTTATAAGCTCATGCGTGCCATTGACGTATGGTGGCTTAGTGGCTAGATAACATTTAAAGTCTCCCTCTGGTACACCAGAAGGATGATATGGGACTGCCAAGCTGACTGACTGAAGTGCCAGAAGCAAGAGTGTTCATGTAAAGGTGAACACAGGGAACACAAAAGGGAAATCGGGAAAGAGGGAATATGCCAGATTCTCTGAGTGCTGTAGGTAAAAAGTACTGCAGTGATTGGGCACCAGCTATCAAATCATAGTACTATGTAGCCCACTATACTAGGAGAGTAAATCCTGTACTGCCTATCCCTATTCAGGTTGTTTCCAATTGCCTCAGGAAAATAAAAAAAGTTATGAAATACCCAGAGTTTGACTGCGATTGTGCCATTTGTCAGAGACATGGTTAAGAAAAAAAATCCTAAAACACAGCGATTGGCCGTTACCCTTAGGTTGGAAGAAAGCCGACCACGGAAAATGAAAAAACAGCTTCGATGCAGATCCCCATTGACATTTTCATGCAGAAATATAAAATAGCACAAAAAGTAATTGAAAGGAGCAGGTTAAATGTAGAGGACAAATTTAGACAATTTCCTTTATGAATTGTAAAATAACTACTCAAAACCGGAGTGACATGTTTTTGTTGGGTAAAAGGTTTTATTCAGAGATTGGACATAAATGATGCTATTTAACCTAGTGGTCGGCACAAGGACGTGAGCATTAAAATTAAAATTCTGTTGGCGTATCATATTTACATGCAACAGACCAGGAGATTCAACAAAGGGTGCCATGAGAAGATAGTCAGGCATACCAGACCAGGGAAGGAGTTGAGCAATTGCAATGTAGGCCCTGGATTATTGATACCAGACATAGATTCACTGATCCGTGCAGCATCCCGACTTTAATGCACAATAGATCAAATATGCAGCTGCGATTTACTGCAGGGGCTAGCTGCTACGAGGCTCGTCACACAAATGCAAAAACAATAAAAAAATAGTTGCAATAGGCAGCTTTCAAAAGGTAAGGGGTGTGAATCGGGGTAGGTGTATGGCATCCTGCATTTCAGAAGAAACATGCATCAACGTTCTGAGCTTAATTAGTAACTGGGAGCCGTGGCACAGACGCTTCATATTAGGACATACAGTTAAGATAATGAAACTCCGTCATACAGTGCCACACGAAAGGTTTAAAAAGTGCAGCATTAAAACATACTAATATGCAGTTCCGCAATGATTAAGTAGATACACTGTAGTGTAGGGTTGGGTCCACAACAATGAAAATAATTAAGGTTGAAGGAAAAACCTTGGTGCGTAAAATATTCAGAGCTAGTCATATTTAATGCATTCCATAAAAGGTTCAAAAACATTCGTCTTACCCCTCACCCTGGCTGTTCAACCAATACTGGGCACCTCTCGCCCACTGCATTGCTGCCCTCTGCTCCAATTTCGAGTGCTATGCGGATGATACCCAGCTCACCTTCAGGCTCTACTCTGCTGCGCCTTCTTCCTCTCTCATCCCGGATCGTCGGACTACAATCCAGGAGTGGTGCGCCGCCAATGATCTCTGCTTGAATGCAAGCAAGACGGAGATCTTCCGTATCGGCACCCCGCACCACTCTTTCCCGCAACTCTGACCGGCCACCCTTGGCCCTCCTCCTGCTCCCATCTCCGAGGCTAACCAACTCAGGGTTATCTTTGACTCTCCTCCTCTCCTCATATTTCCGACGTCGCTAAGAAGTCAAACTACCAACTGCATCTCCTCAGAGGTATTCTTTTCCTCTCCTCCCAGAAGCTCACAGTATGTAGAGCTCTGGTTCCCTCTAGGCTGGACTACTTCAACAGCCTCCTTTTAAATCTGCCTGCCTCTACTCTCCGTCCTCTGCAACTCATCCAGAACAGGACTGCAAGATTTGTCCTTGGCCTCAAATCCAGGGATCGTATCTCTGCAGCACTGAAATCTCAATTGGCTTCCAGTGTCTGTAAGTATCAATTTAAAGACCCTCTGCATTGTCCACAAGGCCTACTTGGGCCTGGGACCAAAATATCTCCAGCTTTCTCTTCTGAAGTATCTTCCTACTCGAACACTTCGCTCCTCCAACTCCTTGAGGGTCAGTCGCTTCACAAGCAACACGTTGGTGGCAGATCTCCCTCTTCGGCTGGCTCCTCCCCCTGGAACAGCCTCTCTGAAACCGGAGCAGAACCATCTCCGGTTTCGGAAGCAGCTCAAGACCTTTTTCTTTGTCTTTGCTTCCGCCTTCTCTCTTCCGCTACCTTGCTGATCTCCTGCTTGTTTTTGCACTGGTTAACCGACTACCCTCTGAACCACAGGCCCAGGTTCCTGCCCTCCCACTTGCACTGCCCCCTGTCAAACCTGCACTTGGGGCTGTATCTGCAACCATACAACCATCCCCATACTTGCACTTCTCTATCACCTTTTTGTGCACTTAACCCTTCACTGCCTCCTGCTGGCCGCACTTTTGTTTTTTTCAATGTTTAAACCCATGTCCTGCACTTGCTCCTCCCCCCCTTCCCCTTCCCCTTCTTCCTTTCCCTCGCCCCTGCAATTGCACAATCGCAATGTCACTGGGTTTAGTAAGATCATTGTCTTGTTACCTCCTGTTCCCCTCCCTCGCCTCGTCGTGCCTGGAAACACCAGTGTATAGGCGCAATATAAATAAAATACCATATTATGCAGAGAAAAGCAAATATGGAAATAGAAGGGAGGAAACAGTCCAATTAGCTAGGACCTGGGAGCTATTTAGTTCTGGCTTGCAGCCTAGAAGAGCCATGTTCGTTTGACACTGTCTACCAGGAGTTCCCTTTGACTCCCCCCAACCTACTTGTAGGCAGAACAGGGAAGCCCTTCGCCAGCATAGCATTCAAACTCAAGTTCACCCATCCATGTGTAAACTGAGCCAAAAGGATATTGCAATTCAAAATATGGGGAACTGCTAGTTAGAACAGTTAAGAGTGTCAGAGTGGGACCATGTCAGTAAGGAAAATCCCAATGTTGACTGCTTTACTGAAATCCAGAAATAAATGCCATTTGGGGAGGGATGCGAGTATTCCAAAGCCGTGGAGCTGCGGAAGATCAATCCTCAAGTTACATTGTTGAGTAAGTTGGGGACAACAAGTGTAAAATGAGAGAATTATCTAAGGTTTTGGGAAGATGTGTCAAGTTTCACTTGCAGGAATTTTCGGCCTGCTCCGTGTATTGCTTTGAAAGTGATGGAGATTTCTCCTACCCACTGGTAGGGAGTGCTATGGAATAAGGGTTGGGAAAACAGTGTTGCGTATAACCTAGTCACAGAAGAGTGCAAGCAACCTAATAATTAAATCAGAAGAGTGTTGTGATCGACTAAGTTAGGGCACTGAGTTTATGTCTGAAAGAATGCCAGGAATAGAAGCATTTTTTTAGGGCTTTGTGATGTCAACATTTTTGCAACAGAGGTAATTTGTGTTTATGTTTTAGAATTTACATAGCACGCCAGGTACCCAGAAGGGCGCTCAGAACACATTCAAGACAGACATGCAAAAAAACAAAAAGGAGAAAAGAAGCGAGGGAAGTATCATGGAGGGGTCAGATTCAATAGGTAAAATGCAAAAATCTATGAGATGTACATATTGAGAGGTTTGCAAACATTATGCCAAGCTTTTCAAGTTGAGATGGATTCTAACCGAGTGGCGCTACTGTTACCTATTAAAAAGGCAGGGAGATTAGGGATGTTTACCTAAAATGAGGATTTCTGCTCTTTTTGGATTTGTTAACAGATAGGTTACAAGCCATCCAGTGGTCTATATACTGATCAGATTCCATAACATCGATCAAAGGTAAGGAATCTTTTGAGATATTTATGGTAAGCAGTGTATGCATGCATGAATTTACCACTACTTGGATTATAAATCATGTTGAAAACTTGGTCTTCTGAAAATCACTGCCAGTAAATGTAAAAAGAAAGAAACATGCTTTTCCATATCTCATTTGGGGTATGGAAGGCACAGCAGCAGTTCAGACAGATATGGTCCCATGAAAACAAATGCTAAACAGATCTGCTACATTTTATTGGACCAAAAAAAGTAGTTCTTGAGAATATTAATTTCCATGACTAAAATTCATGCTGGGTGCCAAAATGTTTCTCTGCCGTTAGACCCATAATTGGGCAGTATTTGCTGCATACACTTTGGAAAAAAAACACCTCAATACTAAATAAGTATGTTGGTAAAAACAGGAAGTAGTCCAAATGCCACTTTTCATTCCTCTCATCAGGCTCTTCAAATAGTTCCTTTGCTTGAAAACACTTAAGAACAAGGCAGATCTTAGGAAGATCATATAGTGGACCGCTAAAGAAAACACGTTTTTAAAAGAAAATGCATGCAAATGTGCTTCCTTGACCTCAGGCCAGTCTACTTACACCATTGGCGAAGCTGACATTTTTCAAAGTCAGCTTGCATCCCCACACAAGACTTCGGTCAAAAGGAGATTACTTCTCTAGGCTCTCTGATTCAGCTAAATACAGAAAAAGATTCCCCATCTTAACCCTAGTGTCAGGTGGCAAAATAAAAACAATCATCAGTCAGCTCAACTGGAATGAATTAACAGGTTAATCCTTTTCATCCAAAACGAACATCTCAAGTACTTGATTCTGAAAAACCTTAACTAGCTGTAGAATTCCCCTACAATTATTTTCCCATGGGCTTACCACATGGTCTACAAATGCAAATAATACACGTATGCCAAGGCTCCCATACTTCCGCTAACCGAAATTAAATCCATAATGGCCAAATTAAATGCACAGCTATACCCAACTGCTTACAGTTTCAAATGAAAACTTATTTTAATCTCTATCAATTATTGTTCCCCTCTTCAAGTCTCAAGGATTCCCTTCAGCACCAGCACATGCCGCTAATTCGGGAGCAATTGTGGCTTGTGTTGAGGGAGGGCACATACTGTAGACTAGCAGAAATGCATGCTCCTTAGATGATACTTTGAACCGACAGCTCAAGTTAATACATTTTATTTAAAACAAGGTGTAAAGTACAGCAAGCTGGCGAAGCCGGGAACTGATCTAGTATGGACGCCACAAATAAAGTGCTAAAGGGAAAGTAAACAAGGTGGAACACAGTAGTTTAGCTCCAAGTATCACATCCAGTGGAGTAAATGACTCAAGAAATTCATAATACAGATTGCCCATGCGATAAGCGCAGGAAGTCTTGATTCTATTAAAGACACAGAGGCGAGCATTATGCTTATACTTCTTTAATTACTGCTCAACAGCAATTCAAAACTTACTTTTCAAACTGTTTTTTTTTAAAGAACATGTGCCCAACTGGCTTAAAAACAAACCTAAACAAAAACAAACAAAAAGCATGAGGACAAGAACTATCCTTCCCAAGAATCCTAGAGGCTCTGTAGTCCTAGCCTCCTTTCTGTCCACCAATGGTAGTCCTTTGTCTGGTATAAACTCCTCTGACTCTAGGTCCCTTCCTCTTCTTTTTTCATCCTGTCTCGCTGTCTAGTCTTGTAACTGCTAAACAGATCCAAATTTAACCATTGTAATCACTCTGCTGCGCTTCGCAGTGTAGACCCCTTTCTTCCCATCAGTCCCTCTTATTTTTCTGTTCGTCCCCTAAAACAAAGATAAGGGCATCATCAGGGCCGGGAAATCTTTTACACGGTTTAAATACAATGCAGTAGAACATTATTTGAACTTCAGATGGGCGGGATAATGTTCGCCTCCATGTCTTCAACAGAATCAAGACTTCCTGCGCTTATCGCATGGGCAATCTGTATTATATTACAAGACCGGAGGCGAGCATTATGCTTGTTCAAAGCTTTGAATCACTGCCGCTGTAATATTAGTGACTGGCTTAAAGTAGAATGTCCTAAATACTGAATCACTGGCCCAGTCTGCGGCTTTCATGATCTCCTGCAGTGGAACTCCGGCTGCAAAAGCTCCTGAAACCATGGCTCCCCTAGCTGAGTGAGCCCCGAAACTCGATATGTCTATTCCTGCTAATTGCATGACTTCTTTCACCCATCTCGCTATGGTCGCTACTGCTTTAAATGGCTTCCTACGCGCAATAAGGAGCCGAGTCACTCCTGCAGGTCTCACAGCGGTTGTCACTGTCTCATATCTCTAAGCATTGTGCTACGCAGAGCTTAGTATTGCCTGGAAAATACGGATAAGTAATTATCTTGGAATTAGTCTTGGTACGCTGCGCTATGTTGAACGCTACTCCTTCCGGATAGAAAATCTTCCGGTCAATCTCGAGAGCCTTAACATCAGAAATGCGCCTGCATGACACTAAACATAACAACATAGCTAGCTTTCCAGACAACTGCTTCTCTGACAGCAGCTTGTTTCTTGGCCATTGCTCTAGCATGCTCAGTACCTTTGTAACGTCCCATAATACTGAATATCTAGGCCGCTCACCTTAATGCCCTTGAGGAGTCTAAACACCGCTGGATGTTCTCCCACGGGTACTCCTTCCACTAGATCATGGCCCGCCGAAATGGCCGACCTGTACACTCCTATCGTTCTGAAAGCTTTCCCCTCCGCGCTTAGTGCTGCTAGAAAATGTATAACTTGAGTTATATGAGCTGAAATGGGAGGAATACTCCTCTCCCTGCACCATAATTCCCAGGCCTGCCAAGCGGAATTATAGCTCCTAACTGTCGAGGGGGCCCATGATACATCGATGAGCTCTGCAGCTTCCTCCGAAAGCCCCGGCAAGCGTCATCTCCTCCTGAAATTCTGCAAGCCAAAAGCTTCAAGGTCTGATCCCTGACCAAAGGGTGAGGCGCTCCTGCTGGATCTAGTAGGAGATCCTCTTGGTGTGAGATCCTCTGAGGGAAATCCATGGAAAGTTCCATCAGAATCGGAAACCAGGCCTGAGAACTCCATTCCGGAGTTACTATCACTAGCTCGGCCTTGTCTCTGCGCACCTTCGCTAGTGTTCTGGCTATCATCGCGAAGGGGGGAAACGCATAATGGACGTTCTGTCCCCAACACTGAAGGAAAGAGTCTGTCCCCAACGCTTCGGGGTCTAACCTCCAGCTGAAGTAATTCTGCAGGTGCGCGTTTAGTCTGGAGGCGAACAGATCCGTATGCAGCGGCCCCCATTTGCGTTGCAATTTGTTGAACACTGATTTGTGTAGCCTCCAGGCGCTGGAGTCCACTAAATAGCGAGAATTCCAATCGGCAACAAAATTCTTTGCTCCCGGAAGATATTCCGCTTTGATCGCTATATTCCTGCTCAGGCAGAAGTGCCAGAAGTCCTTGGCTATCTCCACTAGCATCTTGGACTTCGTCCCCCCGAGCTTGTTGATATATCTCACCGCTGAGATATTGTCCATGCGTAGCAGAATGCAGCATTGAGCTTTGTCTCTGGAGAACGCCTTCACCGCGAAGGATCCTGCCAGCAGCACCAAACAATTGATATGCAGTTCCAGCTCTTCTGGGGACCACTTTCCACCCGTTTCTGTGCTTCCGCATCTGGCTCCCCAGCCCGACCTGCTGGCGTCTGACTCTATTATGAGTTCTGGTCTGTCCCCGAAAATGGCTCTGCCGTTCCACGCTTCCATATTGCTCAGCCACCAACGAAGCTCTGACCGGCTGTCCTCGTCCAAAGGGAATTGATGATGGTATCTCCATCCTTTCTGCAGGTTCTTGATCTTGAGGCTCTGAAGGGCTCGATAGTGTAACGGTCAGGGGAAGATAGCCTGGATCGAGGCCGCCAGAAGACCCACTATCCTGGCTAGATTCCGTAACAAAATAAGCTGACTCCCCAGAGCTGATCTCAGCTCCTTCTTGATGGCCTTTATTTTGGCGGGCGGGAGCGCTAGCGTGGCCTTTCTTGTATCTATGTCGAAGCCTAGGAACTCCAGGCTCCTGCTCGGGACGAGCACCGACTTCTCCTCGCTGATCAAGAAACCGAGGCTGGAGATAAAGGCGGTCGACCACTGCACCTGTCTCTGCAGTCTTTCCTTGCTCTCTGCCATCAGAAGGATGTCGTCCAAATATATGATCATCCTTATGCCTTGCTCTCGCATTGCGGTGGCTACCGACCTCATCAGTTTCGTTAACGCCCAAGGCGCTGATGCCAGTCCGAACGGCAAGGTCTTGAACTGCCAAATCTCCTCTTTCCACCTGAAACGCAGAAAACGGCTGAACAGGGGAGCGACTGGAACTGTCAGGTATGCGTCTTTCAAATCTAGACGGGCTAGCCAATCGTCTTTCCTTAGGAGGTCCGCCAATAAGTGCATCCCCTCCATCTTGAAGTGCCTGTACTCTAACCATCCGTTCAGTTCCTACAGATTGATAACTGGTCTCACCTTCCCTTTGCAGTGAACCAAAAACATGTTGCTCAGAAAACCCTGCGCCCGAGTCTGTGCCCTCTCTATTGCTTGCTTCTGCACTAGCGCCTCTAATTCTGCATCTAAGAGAACTTTCTCTTCTGCCGAGGAATGCATGTGCTGGGGAGGCCATGGCTGCCAGGGCTCCTGCATGAAATCTAGTTGGAAACCCTGGACTGCATCACCCATGCGTCTGCTGATACTGCGCGCCAGTTGTCTATAAAAAGCAGCGTTCTCCCTCCCACCGGGGGATAACTTGCGGCTCCCGTTCTCACCTGTGGGCCTATTCTGGTGCCTGAAGTATCCTCGTCCTCGGCGCCCTCTGGAACCTCTTCCCCGGCTCGGGAAGAATGCATCCTGTTGGCGTGATTCCCAGTATTGGGACCTGGGCCCTTGAGGTCTCCTGTTGAAGTTGAGGCGGCCGGACAAACGACCTGCTGCAACCGGCCCCTGCAAAAACCCGAGAAGGGAAAACCTTCCTGATTGATGCCTGGGCTCTCTCTCGAGAGCGGTGTAGGTCCCTACAAATCTGTTCATTTCCTTGACGAACGTGTCGCCAAATAGGAGACCCTGCGCTCCATCTCCTGCTTCGTATGATGCTAGGTCTCCCAATTTGTTGTCCTCTTTCAACAGTGCAGACCTACGCGCCTCTGTCGAAATCGCGGTATTTGCGTTTCCTAAGAGGCAAACGGCTCTCTGAGCCCATCCAGCCAGCGTGTACGTGTCTACTGGCTCCCCAGTGTCCTTGACCCTCTCAGCGAGGTCCATGATTTTTGCTATTGGGCCTGTCAGATCCAACACTTTATCCTGACAGGACCGCCATGCGCGATCCATTCCTCTGCGCGTATCCTTAGCGGCCCTTGTAATGAAGGTCAACATTTTGGGGTCAAGTTCCGGGGTCCCTGCCACCTTCCCCCGTGAGCTCTGGCCTGGGACACTCTGATTTTAATCTGAACCTGATCTCCTTCTCCAGAGGCTTTCTGAGTTTCTGGGACATGTATAGCGCCACTCTTGGGGATGGTGCCCAATCAGTAGACCTCGGATGCCTGATGGCATCAGGCTCAAACATATCAGACATGTCCTCTTCGGGGTTTCCTTCCGCCACGCTGGCATCTTTTCTCGTCCGTCTCTCTTTTTCTACGATGCTCTTAGACTTCTCACGTCTTCCTCCTGTTCCTCATATTCATCTGAGGAAGACGGTGTGACCCCTATGTTTTTCGCCCTTGGGGTAGGGGGTACGAGGCTGGGCACTGCTGACCTGGAAAGGAACGCGTCCTTGAGCCTGTCGAAGGCGTCAGCTGCCTCTAGGGACTTCTCTCTCTTCCCCATGTCTAAGCCCGGGGGGGTAGAAGAGTGCTTTCTCTTCCGGCCTGCTTTACTCCACCTTTGTTCTTTATGTAGAGGCTCAGTGGTGGAGGTCCCCTCCCCTGGGTCTTCAACTCTGCCAGCTTTCGTGCCCAAAATATCTTCAAGGACTTGTAACCTGTCCTAAATAGGCTGGACCCCTTGAGCTACTGCTCTCACAAGGGAATCCCCTAATACCTTTTTGAAACTCTGGGAGAGGTCGAATTCTTCCTCAGGTAACTCCTGCTCATGTTCTGAGTACTCTTCCCAGTACTCCTCTCCTCTGTCACAGGCCATCACTGTATGACAGTAGGTCTTGTCAAGAGCTGCTTATGGTTAGCTTAAACTGCCTTTGTAACAGTGCAGCTCACGAGCGTGTGGATTAAATTTCTTTCCTTTTTTTTATGCCTCTCCGAACGCTCGTATCAGACCAAAATGCTCCGTGTATTCGACTGTCCTACCGCTGCTCACCACACGGAACGTTCGAGTAAGGAACGTTGCCAGAGCCGCAGTCTCCTTCCGTGCATGCGAGGAAGCTCCAATGTGCCCGCTTTCAGTTCCGCGGCTGCGAACCTACGCGCTTTTCACGCCTTAGTCGTCAGAGGGAATGGGCTCCCTTAGGCGAGCAAGATCACTCGCGGGATGCCCGTTCCCTCAATGCGCCCTGTCACTCACGAAATTGGGCGCCGAAGCGCGACGCACACGGCCGCTCTCGTATTAATCTGCGCTCGCTAATACACACCCTACGCGCTACTCGTATTAATACGCTGCGCTCACAGTATCAAGTAAGCACCCTATGCGCTACACAATACGTCAGCTGTGAACACATTAGCCTTAATAGAAAATCTCACATTATCATAACATGAAACGCTTAGCTAAATAAATGGAACACTTAACTGTCGAGCCAGCAAAAAAAGAAGACGAAGGGACCTAGAGTCAGAGGAGTTTATACCAGACAAAGGACTACCATTGGTGGACAGAAAGGAGGCTAGGACTACAGAGCCTCTAGGATTCTTGGGAAGGATAGTTCTTTTCCTCATGCTTTTGTTTGTTTAGGTTTGTTTTTAAGCCAGTTGGGCACTTGTTCTTAAAAAAAAAACAACTGTTTGAAAAGTAAGTTTTGAATTGCTGTTGAGCAGTAATTAAAGAAGTATACGCATAATGCTCGCCTCCGGTCTTGTAATAGAATTTACTCATTCCCCCGTTCAGTCAGAGACTTGACCAATCAAAATGGTTACGGTTGGCAGAGCAAATCTTTCTTTGAGGGGGATATTTAATTTGATCCGCTTTTAAATAATTTAGGTGATGATTCATGGAGAGTACAAGCTACAAATATGACGTTTAAAACTGATGCTTTTCTCTACTGAAACGAACTGGGGTTTTAATGTTGGTTTAGTATGTTGAAGCATGTTGGCTCCCACAGTCCATTTTTTGCATAGCTCGGTTTTCCTCCAATTCTTCAATCAATATTTCAGGAAAATGGCACACAACACTTCACCTGTGAAGGTCTACCCTTTCAATTTCCTTAAACCCTGTTCAATCGCTCCAGCAAGGACAGGGCTCAAGACTAACCTTTTGCCTAAGGGGACCATTGGTTGCCAAGGCCAACATTACTAGGAACATCCAATTCCTAAGAGTCACATTTACAAAAATTCACACTTACATTGCATCAATCCAAGCAAACCCAGTCCACTAGTCTTTGCAACAAGTCATCCTAGAAGGGAATCAGTTTTTCACATGAGTAATTGCAATTACCTATCTTTCTTAAACGTTCAGAAGTGGCCCCGTCACCCCCACACAGCAGTTTCTATCGTCACATCATATTGAGGGGGAAGGGAGCCTGCATAGAAGTTATATGTTGCTGCAGGTTTTTTCATTTCAGACCCAATTTAATTTTTGATGCACTGGAAAGGATTTGGGTTCTTTCAAAAAAATGAGTTGTGTTGCCCGCACAAGAATTGAGCACCCAAACTCTGCTAGTCTTCCCCTAATCCAAGAACAGAACTCTGGTTCAAGAAGCATCCGACAGTGATCGGACAGTCAAATGACCAAGAATACTGACAGACGTTAGTTCAAATCTCCATTTCACATTAGTCACAAGGGTAGCATGGTCAGAGATGGTCAACTCCTGGTATTCACACTCCATGCCGCTCAGCACTCAATCACAATGAAAAGAGAACCTTCTCAGCATACATAAGCAGATTAATGTCACATTTTAGGATCACAGGGGCAGATCAACTGTTCAGGGTATCCCCAGCTTTTTGCAACATTTAGAATCATCTTCATTTGGTGCGTATCCTACACCTAAATAATGCAATTGGGTGATAATAGAACAGCCCAGCATATGTGCCACCTGTTTGACACAGAGGATGGATGCCGGAGTTGTAAAAGACTATTGCTGGACCCTTTACCAGAATGGATGGAGGATGACCAAACTAGTTATACCCTCATTAATTTAGGCATTTCCTTTCAGCATACGACGATGTGTCTTCTGGAGGCACTCAACTACCTAAATGAGCGGAATCGGACGGTGGAACACCACAGATCCACAACTGCTATAGACTGATATTTCGGTGATCAAATGACAAAACAACTTACTGTCGTCCTACTCTGCGTTGCTTGATTGGTCTTCCTCTGTGTGCCATTACACATTCTAATATCCAATTCTCTTAAGGTACTTCCCCTATTAGTGTCAATGTTATTCATTCGAAATAGAAATTTAAAAACCATCAACACGATATAACATATGCATAAAATGTTATAATCTCGTGGAATGAAATTACATAAACACTACATATACCTAAAATAAAATACAATCTCATTTGCAAGGAAAATCTCCTAACACTAGCGCCTAAAGGTATAAAACCTGGTTAATAAATCACTCAGGTATTGACATTCCTTTTGTGGAAAACAGTTTTTTATAGAATTGAATCATTTATTTGTGCTACAGCAATCTGTATAGGATTTTCCTTTCCATAGAGGAATGCCTTGCCTAACATGTTTCACTCCCAGGCGCATTAGCAGAACTTCTTTCTTCCTGAGGCAATAGGAATAATCTGAAAGAAGTCTAATAAAGGAGGCAGAAGAATTTGAGACTCCATTTTTGATATGATATGGCATTTATAACACGCCTACACACGTGTTTCAAGGTGTGACGCAGCAAGGGAGGGGGAATAGAGGGAAAACGGACAGCGATCCCACTAGGCCAAGTGTCATTCAGATCGTGTAAGTGCAGGGGAAGGGGTGGGGAGATGAAAAGTGCAGAGGGGGGTGGGGACAGTGCTTTACATGGGGTAATAGAATAAATAGAAACAATAAGAAGTAGGGCCAGCTGGTGGCAAGTGCAAGGTTAAGTGCAGACATCAGGTGTCAAGTGCTGGTGGGGGACTGTAGGCATACAGAAAACATTCCCCAAGTGCAGGGGTTGCCAGGGAGGCAGTGAAGGTGTGTAACTGGCGGGGGAGGGTACCTGGGACCGAGATCAGAGCATGGCCAGGTAACCAGCACAGTTTCAGCCAGGAATTCAGCAGGGGAGATGAGGAGAGAAAGCAGAAGCAAAGAGGAAGGTTTTGAGGTGCTTCCTGAACTGGAGATGGTTCTCCTCAGGTTTCAGGGAGGCTGTTCCAGAGAGAGGCCCCAGCCGAAGAAAGATCTACCACCAACTCATTGCTTCGGGAAGCGACTGATCCGGTGGGAGTTGGAGGTGGATGAGCGAAGAGCTTGAGAAGGAGGATATTTAGGAAGAGAGTTTAAGGTATTGAGGACCCAGAAGACCTTGTGGACAATGCAGAGGGTTTTGAACATAATCCTCGCAGCCACTGGGAGCCAGTGCAGAGATTTCAGTCCTGGAGAGATACGATCCCTGGGTTTGAAGCCAAGGACAAACCTTGCAGTCATGTTCTGGATGAGTTGCAGAGGGTGGAGAGTAGAAGCAGGCAGATTGAGAAAGAGGCTGTTCAATTGTTCAGCCTAGAGAGAACCAGAGCTCTGGAGACAGTGAGCTTCTGGGGGAAGGAGAGGAAAGGAAGAATACCTCCGAGGAGGTGCAGCTGGTAGTGCGACTTCTTAAAGACGTCAGATATGTGCGGAAAGAAGGAGAGTGTGGAGTCGAAGATGGCCCCGAGGTTTTTAGCCTCGCAGGTGGGAGCAGGAGGAGGTCCAAGAGAGGCCAGCCAGAGAGTGAAGGGAAAGGAGGGAGCGGGTATGCCAATGAGGAGAATCTCAGTCTTACTGGCATTAAGGCAGAGATCATTGGCAGCACATCACGCCTGGATAGCAGACAGAGATGAGAGACGGAGAAGAGGTAGCCGAAGGTAGCCTGAAAATGAGCTGAGTGTCAGCCGGATAGCACTGAAAGTTGGGGCAGAGCGCGGCAATGCAGTGGGGCAAAAAGTGCCAGGTATTGGATTAACAGCCAGGGAGAGAGGTTAGACCCCTGGGGCGACACCACAGGTAGAAATAGAGATGAGGAAGGACCCACGTTGGACCTGGAGGGTTGATCAGGGAGGAAAGAAGTCAGCCAAACCATTTCCTGACCGGTGATACCGAGGTCATCACAGAGACGGTTGAGCAGGATGGCATAGTTGACCGTGTCAAAGGCAGAAGAGAGATCAAAGATGAGGACAGAGTGTTGGAATCAAGGTTTGAGAGCAGGTCTTCACGGATGTTCAGGTGAGCAGTTTCCTTGCTTCTGGCAGCTCTGAAGCCAGACTGATGGTCATGAAGACAACCAACAGATTCAGTGTGAAGATTTAGTTGGGACATGGCCAGCTTTTTCCAGGAGTTTGCCCAGGAAGGGAGTGATGGAGATTGGCAATAGTTAGCCGGGCAGGACAGGTCCGCAGAGGCTTTAAGAAGAGGGTGCACAAGGGAGTGCTTCAGGAGGGATGGGAAGACTCCAGTGGCGAAGGAGTGGTTGCAGAAGTCGGCCAGAGCAGGAGACAGGGAGTCAATGCAATGTGGTCCTTGATGGTTTTGGAGGAACATGGCTGAACCTGTTTTGATGAGACTTTCATAGATCAGACTGGTCTAGAAACCTTGTCTGGGGGGAACAGAGGAAAGGCAGAGAAGGAAGGAGGAGAGGTGGCCGAAGAAGGGCCAGAGGAAGAGCAGGGAGTAGATGGGGGCGAGGAAGAGAGAGAGGATATGATGTCCTGAGTTTTAGAGATGAAATGAGAAGCCAGAGCCGTGCAGAGGGCCTGGGAAGGGACAGGAGAGGTAGACACTGCAGCAGGATTGGCCAGTTCCTAGCAGATTTTAAAGAGTTCAGCCGAGTAGTTGGATGCTGCAGAAACACAGGCTTGGATGTGAGCTCTCTTCTTGGTGCGGACAGAGAGCTGGTATTGCCTTTGGAGCAGGCAGCAGGCCAGTTTGTCAGAGGATGTACCAGAAGCACGCCATTTCCACTCAGCCACCCTGCACTTGCGTTTGAGGGCGACGAGGTCTGAGTCGTACCAGAAATTGCACTTGGCTTTGAGCTTCAAGGGGATCCTCATGACAGGGGCAAGAACATTGAGAGTATCAGATATAGCAGAGTGGAACATGGAAAGGGCTGTGTCAGGGTGTGAGTCAGCCAAAGGGGGAAGGTGGGGGGGGGGGGTCAGAAAGTGGCAGCAAAAGCCTCAACTGACACACGCTTCATGGGTCGGATAACCAAGAAGGTGGGTGGCAGTGCTGAAATTGGCTTAGCCTGGGGTGAAGAAAGAAGAAAGTGATCACTCCAGGAGAGAGGAGTGGGGAGAGAGACAGAAAGGGGAAAGTCTGAGGAGATCAGAACATACAGAGTGTGCCCTGCAGAGTGAGTCAGGCCAGAGGGAGGGGGGGAGGAGGAGAAGAGAGAGAGGGAGAGGGAGCGGGAGAGTCACAGAGGTCACAAAAGAGTCCAGAGGAAGGACAGAAAGCATCCAAGTGGATGTTAAAGTCTCCAAGAAGGCGGAGTTGAGTGGTCGAGACCAGGAGGGAAGAGGAAAGGTCTGCCCATTCAGAGAGGAAGGAGGAGATCTGATCATGTGGCCAATAGATAGTAGCCACAGTAAGGGAATGGCTACGAGAGAGAGAGACTGCAGACGAGGCATTCGGAATGCACTCGGGGAAGATCAGGGCTACATCCCCTCCGGAGCGGTTGGACCTGGGCGCGGAGAGGATCTTGTAGCCGTCAGGGAGGAGAATGTCAAAGCTCATGACAGAGCTGGCCGTGAACCATGTCTCAGTGAGATCGAGAACATGGAGGTCAAGTTCCTGCAGGAGGCGGCAGATGTCAGAGGAGTGTTTGACAGCAGAGCGAGAGTTGAGGCTGGCAATATGGTGAAGGTTGCCATCCGTGAAAGACTTCCAGGGAGGGGTACAAATCAGAGGTACGCCCTGCAGAGGTGTAGAAGAGGAAGGGGGCGAGGTGAAGGTAGCCCAGGAGGAGATAGCAGGGGAGAGCGAGGAAGCCATGGAGGAAAGAGGGCACAGGAGAAGGAAGGAAATGGATGAGGCGCAGGAAGCATTTATCAAAGAGGAGAAGATTGACCTGAGGGCCTTGGACCAAGACGGTACCATTCAAGTAAACATTAATGATGACCTTAGAGGAGTGGAAGGAGGGCCTCCCACCGGGTGCCACCATTGATGGAAGAAGAAGAGAAAGGAGAAAGCACAAAGCCCATATGAAGAGTCCATAGGTCTGGCGAGGGAACTACAAAGAGGATGTCGGTGAAGGTTTGCCTAGAGGCGGCACTGGTATAGTTGTCAGCGATAGGGGGCCTGGGTTGGAGACCAGGATATCATTTTTAAACTTCTTCCTACCAGATGTAGTGAGGAGAGCAGGATAGTCAATAGAGAAGCAGTAGGAAAAGATAGAGACAAAGAGCACCATAGAATAGGTAGGGAGAGGAGAGAAGAGGGGTAGGGGAGAGCACTAGTGAAGGACACAGGGCGGGGGCAAGCAGACGAGACAAGTTGACAGTTGGACAAGACAATTTGAAAAGGACACCTTATTTCTAAAAGGAAACTATTATTTAGTTTAGAGTCACGATAGGTATCTGAATGAGTCCTAACTTCATCTATTCCAATGTACTATGTGACTGACTTTTGTGGGAACGATTTCCACATAACTCAATTAGTTACAATGGTTGCAAAATACTTGTATGGGGAGCTGGGTATAATCATCACTGGCTGCCCTCTTGGAAAGAAAAAAAAGATAGAGAACTTCCTTTGTTATGGACTAGCTCATGTGTGCCTGGTAGGTCTATATTTTTAAGAAACTTGGTGGATTATTTGCAGTACCTCCATTTTACTACCAACCTGGATTAGGGTGCATACATAAAAAGTGTTGTCTAGTTATTATAATTACAGCAAAGGTTCCCACTAGGAATAACTGGAGGGCCAATACTCCTGCTTGCCAGTATGGTGGATGCAGTAGTTCCCTCAGTTTTTCTCTTGTGTCCGATTCCCACTCATGGCAGGTGAGGTAAGCGTGCCTGCCGTGTGTGGCTTTAGCAGGCTACAAAGACCTTGACTTGGAGAATCTCAGCCACAGAATCGAATTCAGAGACTACCTTAACCATTTCTCTAGCTAAAGATACCCGATAGGTCAGCAGCCATCTTGTTCCCCAAAGCATCTAAGAAGCGTTCATCATTAGCCTTTTTTGCCTTGCAATATAATTCAAATGCTCTCCTCAGCTAACTTGTGCTGTTCTCAATCCTTGAAAACAGAATGGCATCATTAGCAAACAGCAAGAATGGGACACCCCGAGAAAACATGAGGACACTAGACAAATTTTGCTTGAATGTCATGCTGTTTGCTGATGCAGTCCGTTTTTTCCGACTACAAGAAAACCAGTTCAGAAGCAAATAACATCTCTCCCAAGATCTTTGCTGTCTGAACCATCCTTGCATGTACCATGAAGCAAATCAACGGAAAACCAAATAAAGTTAATCAAATTGAATGATTTCTAAGTCCTGAGATAACCTCGAAGACCTCGGCGAATGTTCACAAAACAGCCTCACAGAATTCCTAGACACAAAGTGAACTGCCTCCTCAGAAAACAGAAATACGACTTTCTTCTTACTAACTAACCAGAAGCATAATGGAAATAACAATTTAACGTGCAATCTATCATCTACAAAGCTCTTGGTCTAAAACAACCATTCCTCTTGCAGCAGAGACTCAATCGCAGGTGGTCCAGAAGTAAATCGGGCCTCACTCTAACTACCAAAATCAATAGGTCAAAAACCTCCAATCAACACTGATGCAAAGCGTCAAAACTACAGAACTCATTCTCAGAAAACATGAGAATACCCCCTTTTGATGTCCTTTTGTAGATTTCTAAAACAATTCTTGCTCAAAATATTTTTGGTACTAACTTTGCCTCCATCTTCAATGCATCATCAGCTTCTATCCTTCACTGAAATTAATTGCTGGTATGTTATCGCCCTATGTACAGCTTTTCATTGCCAATACGGTCAGGAGGCATTCTATGAACAACATTTATACAAATATATCCACCCTTTGACAAGACGTTCCTTGAGGAGTTCCTTTATTTATGTCCAAGATCCCCCATTAAAGGAACTACAGACTTCAAAGTTCCACATTTCTCCATCACTGCGAACAGAAAACACATTTTCTATCCAATCCCCTAAACAACATACACTGATTACAAATAGATAGTGGTCCCTTCAGGAGTGGAAACGTATAGTGCTCTTAGCACATAATCCAGTCCAATACCTGGCAATGTCTCCTGAAACTGGAGAAAAAAAACAGGAAGAATAAAACATCTGAAATTGGGTACAAACGCCCGCCCCTTAAGTATCACAGGTTAACTGTGCTTTGCTAAATGCAGAACCCCCCGCAAGATATGATGCAAATCTAGCACTTGAGTGTGGGAGCCAATGCGTTAGGTCCTTATAATTGCTCCAAGGACTCCTCTCACTATTGGTGTGCATCAGAACGGTGCAGCATGGGGCAAAATCTCTAAGACAAATGGCCTGCGCAGACAGCACCACCCAACTTGTACAGAGATTGACACCCCCAGGTGATTTCAGGTTCTGAAGAACTCGGCTGCTTCTTTAGTTTTTGGCTCCTGAATTCAGCTGGTTTCTCCCTTTCCTGCGAGTACACATTTGCTTCCCGTTTGCCAGCAGGCCATTTTTTTAATTCTCAAGATTGTCCATCGTTGCCATTTAAACTCTGCTCCTAGTTTTCTGTCATCTCATTTGAATCCTTGTCTCCGCTCAGGGCAGCATGGTCTGCTTGTCGTGGCCAGATTTCTGGACGCCTGTAAGGGCAAGCATGACTTTACTGTTACGCTTTCCTTATGGAACACTGTTCCCCTCAGATTTAACCACTTAAATGTGGAAGTAGTTGGAGCCTACAAGGATTGCTTTTGGAAATTCAGGACTAACATACTCACCCCTAGCACTTAAATGATTAAGATCTTCAACTCTTGTAGTCTTTCACCAGAAGCTAAAAACCTAACTCTTCTAAGAAGTGTTCGCCAATTGACTGTCGTTGGCTTGGTTCTAGTCGCATTCACAATTTGGGCTTGTTCAGGAGCAAGAAACCGCCCTGCAGCTTACACCTGTGCCATGTACTCTACAAAATCCCATAACAAAGACCACCACTCTAGAACTAAAAGCACAATAGAAATATGTAGCAAATTATTGTAATAAAGACACTTCCGCTAGATTTACTTGATTGCCTCCCTCACCCGAAAGGATCCTTTGACGCTAGACAGGCAACATCGTGAACAATTCAATTCTTATACTTTCTAGAAGTGTGGCCAGTTTTCCAAAAATCTCAAATTAATCAATATCCTCCTCAATTTGATGACACTACAACTGATGACCACTTCAACATCACTAACCCCACCTGGGTTCAAAACTGAACACAAACAAGCTTATTTGCTTCAAAATAGACAGGCTTAAGAGTAGGTATTACATGTGATATAAGAGTAAGTAAGGAGTCTCGCAAGTCCCCGAGATCTTTAACTACAGCTCTGATTTCGATCTAATGGGTGGTGGGAAAAAAAGCTGGCAGCATATATCTGCATGATCAATGCTTTAGGGTTTCAACGCAGAAGACCACACTTTCAGAAAGTTAAATACAATCAGTTCAATTTCATTCAACTCCAAACTGCAAAGGTGTGGTTGGATAATTCATGAAATTGGTCAGTCAGATCACATTTGGGAGCAGCAATCTTATTTGCTCTCATTCTTTTCCTTACCACAGATTTCTTATTTACAAGAGAATACTGTAGAAAACAAGGGTTTGATTACACAACAGTTATCCACAGTTTGCTTAATCAAGTGCATTTTTGGAGATGCTGAGGGAACCAGTCAGTGATTGTAATCCAGGGAAAAAGTTAGCTTTTCATATTTACCAACACTAAACAAAAGTTCTTGCCAACAGTGCCAATTAAATCGAAAATGGCCACAAGACTTTCCGGTTTGGGGTGTACCTTAATCGAATATTCAGATAGCATTGGTAGGTCATCAGCAGAAGAATCCTCAACAATAGCCTCAGGCATTAGCATTTGTATTTATTTGAAGTAAAGGGGTGCCAATTTCGCACAGAAATGACTTGCACTAACATTACAGATGGCGGAGGCATTCCCGCAAAAAGGTGCCTGCACAGTAGCACAAAGATGAGTGGTGAGCGAGTTTATTAGGGTGTATAACAAAATGGGACAACACAAAACTATATATATATGAAAAACGGTGGCTTACAAAAGGTGACATTAACACAAGGGTGCAAATGCTTCAAACTAGTACTATGTTCATATTTAAAATTACATCAAGTATCACTGGGGTGTGTAATGTGGTGAGGAGGATGGGGGAAGAGCGTGAGGGGGTGGCCGGGATCTCCCATTTTAGCATGCAAGTGAAGTTTAAGTAGAGACTTGAAGTGATCTAGTTAGGATAGTTTTGTGATTAGCAGAGGGGTCCACTGCAGCAGGATGAGCAGTGAAAAACAGCGGAAGCGAGAGGACACACAGAGGGCATGGGACAGTGAGGCTAAGTGTAAAGGAGGATCCGAGGAAATGAGATCGAGAGTAAAATTATGCAATCTGAGCGGCTGAGAGGCGCAAGGCAATCAACAGCTTTGTAGACTAGAAGAAACTTGAAAAGGGAGCAGTTGTGCATGGACAGCCAATCAGCATGTCGGTAGGTAGAAGTGGGGGAGGATCTGGGTAGACTGTAGAGAGTAAAGTTAGCAAAGTTGAGGATTTTGTATAGAAGGGAGTAGAGAGGAAGAACACATTGTCCAAAAGTCAATAATGTTATTATGAGCAATAGAGGCAGTGATTAATTGTTGCAGTCAGAGATCGCCATCAAAAAGGAGCAAAAGTCATGCGGGACAGACAGGATGGCAGGGAGGGCATTGGGAGCATGGATAAAGAGGACTTCCATTTTTGAAAAGTTCAGCAAGAGGCAGCAGACAGCCATCCATTGAAGAACTGCAGTGAAACAGTTCGTAATTCGCTCCAAGATGGCTAAGGTGAAGGAATGCAAGGAGAAAAGTATTTGAGTGTCATCAGCAAAAAGGTAATCGTGATAGACAAAAGAGGAGGTAAGTATTCCTAGTGCAGAGGTATAGTGGGTAAAGCGCAGAGGTCCGAAGACTGATCCTTGGGGAGACGCCAACGGGGGGAGGGATGGAGCCAGAGGTTTGAGAGTTCCAGTAGAGTTTAAAGGATAGACCTTCCAGGTAGGAGGCGAACCAGGCAAGAGCATATTTACAAAGTCCAAGGTTTTGGAGAGTAAGGAAGAGAGGCAGACCATGTCGAAAGCGCAGAGGTCCATAAGGATGGGTACAGAAGAGAGTTTGGAGCGATGAGTATCTGAGAGAAAGTTGGAAACATGCATGAATGCGGTCTTGGTAGAGTGTTGACTACATAAACCAGTTTGAAGTGGATCACCAAGGCTTTTATACTGAAGTTACTTAGTGATCAGGTTGAAAGCCACCCACTGAAGGACCGCTGAATAATGGGGAAGGGGGAAACTTGGTGACAATTTGCTTGGCCATTTGTGTCAGCAGAGCGTTTCTTCAATAGGGGTAGGAGTTGCAGATTCGAAGGAGGCAGAGAAAAGTCCAGCGAGGGGGGGCAGAGGAGGGGAGTACAGGGGAGCATTATAGAGACTAAAGATCTCAGAGATTATGGGCAGGTAACAGGCTAAATTGTTGACTATTTGAGGAGCAAAAGGGTCGACAGAAGCGCACAATGGGTCGACGATGCAAATGATGGGTTCTAATTTAAAAGACGAGGAGAAGTAGATGAGTAGAAAAGGGGGAGGGTGGACAGAAGGAGGGTTGGGGGAGAAAGAGGGCAGTCACACATTTGAGAGACTTTAGAGAAAAAGTAGAGGAAAAGTAGTGAGCAAAGTCATTAGCAGAAAGGGAGGAGGCAATGGATATTAGTTTGAGGTTCGAGAAAAACTTGGAGGTTAGACGAAAGTTTGCAGGAGAGACTGACGAGGGAGATTAGGTTTGTGAGGTAAAAGGATTTGGAAGAATCCATTGGAGGCGAGGGCAGCAAGAGAATTTATGTAGGCTAGGAGTCTAATTTGCTGGGGCTGTGCAATTGTTTTAAAATCTACTTGTCCAAGAGAGGCGATGTTTGATATATTTACTTGCCCTGCATTAATATTTACTTGTCACTCTGTGGCCTAAGGTTATTGGATCTGGCAACAGACACAACATGCTATTGTATCAAAAAATAACTTGTCAACTTAATTCTACAGAACACCATTTCTTACTCGCCAAGAGTCCAATATCACTAGCCAATGGCTTGTGGCAAGAGCACATTTTGCACCCAGATTTTATATTTAATAACTGCCAAATATACCAGACAGATGCATGAAATTAATACGGATCAGCGTGTTCAGCTGTAAATAAGACTTGGTCTAACAAAGTGTGTGGCTTTATACTTGGCAATAAAAAGGTAGGGCGCACTATGGTCAACATATATGTACATATGATGGACAGCACAATTAAGTACTTCAGCTATGCGGAGGAAAACAAAAGTGCACTTTTCTTACCAAAACAACAAAATCAAGTTTCCAGATCACACTTTCTAGCCCATTCCTGTACTAATCTGTATTTGAAGGATATTAGGCAGATTCATTCTCACTTCACTTTGGTGGGAGGACTAAAGAAGAGACACAGAACATTAATGTCAAGTTAGTAGGTTTAATCCATAGATGAATTCATCCATTAATTCAGGAAACTCCTCAAATCCTGGCTCTTCACCCCATAAATAGAAAGAATGCCCATAGGGGCATGCACAGCGGAACAAGGCTGAGAGAGGAACCTATCCCCTAAACCTGCAACCCTTAATAGAAGTAAGGATATACTGATCCACAACATATCCACTTATCAACTGAAAGATAGACCACCTAGAATCATATCAAAGAACGTCCACAGATAAAATCGGAAAGGAAGGCAAGGTGGGACCTAGCAATAACACTTTGGCCCACATTGGGATCACAGGCAGCAATGGACCACAGCAGTAAATAGATAGGAAGGAGCAGGGAAATGATAATATAACACCACTATTAAGTAGGGATAATGCTCGCCCAACCGGGTGTACTAAGCTCAAATAACGTAGCTTGAAACCAGCCACGCCATCGCCCTAGAAACTAGACAGTCAGGAAAAGAAAGAGAAAGAATATACCTACCCATATGACAACCGGATAAATGAAACAAAACTACAAGGATTAAGAGACATATAACCCACTAACCAACACCTCAAATTTCTGCATACTTAACTCACACAAAAACCCACACAACCACTTCTCTCACAGCAAACTGCACACACCACACCACCAATCAATCAACACATAAATCGCAACAGCACACAAGGACTTGCTTCAACCCTATATTCACATCCAAGCTCAGCGCACAGTGAAAACCGAACTGAAGCTGCCAACAGGACACCACCTTCTCACTTTCCTATGCCCTCTTCACCCACTAACCCAACCCCATCTCTTTCTTTGAAGATCCGCCTGAGCGCCTGGAGACCAACTCCGCTGGTGACGGTGCGCTATATAAATACCTTTAACATTAACATAGCAGTAAAACTGATAACGTGGTATTCTGGTCTTGAAGCTGAAAAAGAATAGAAGGATGGGGTCTGCACAAAGACGAAGTAACCTTTACAGTATTACCACTATTAACATTTTAGCATCACCACTACTTGCGCAATTGATTGGAAAACAGGCGGTGCATAACCTCTCTAAGGAAACAGCACACTTGACTGTGCAAAAATAGACTTGGGTAATTGTCACCTCCCGAATACTCTACTCACTGAAACAACTGAGTGTAGACCCCTTCTTTATGGTTTTGCCACTTGGGACCAAACCTACATTCATCCCATCTTATTCCCTTGCTGAGCTAATGCCACTTCTCTCACTATTAAAAATGCCCCCACTGAAAGACACTTGCATGAAACAGAAAGAAAAACAAATACTTACTTCAGACCTCTTCACACTGTGGCCGTCCAAGATCCAAAATTCAGTCCAATGCATGTTAAAGGGTGACTGCAGCTGGACCAGCATTTCAATGTTAGAGAATTCGGATTGCAATTTTAAAAGGTGGCGATCATTGACAATCACAAGTTGTAACAAATGAAGCAACAAGGACATTCAAGTTTAAGCTTAAGGTGTCAGGATGATTTGTGTTTGTTAAAGTGTTCCCGACACTTCACGAAAACTGTGTTCTTTCTTGGGGACCTCCAACTTTATTCACCTCGTCCATCTCAACACCCTTTGTTTCTCCTAGGTCAAGATGTCTTCCCTTTCATTCTCGGACAGATTTGGGCACTTTCTCCTTTCATTCTCTTGTGAGGGCTTCTGCCCTTTCCTGCGCTGCATTCATATTGGTTTTCTTTACCAAGTCTGTATCCAGGTTCCTAATCACCTGCCATTCGATCTCCGCTTCACTCTCCTTCCTTTTCTGTATTTCTGGTCATCAGCTTTTTGACTCTTCCGATCTCCATATTTTAAAATCAGTCTCTCCATATTTTACAATCAGTCTCTCCTCTCCAGCAGTTACAATTCACCACTCCACTACAGGTCAAACAATTTGCCAAGGAAGCTTGACCTCCAATCCGGTTCTTACAACATGGTCTTACAGACAGCACACTAACCTTCTTCTATGCTCCAACAATCGTCTTCCTCCAACACCACAACTCCCCTTTTCTGTACCACAAAATTCACTTCCTGCCTGGTCACAGCAGGTTGTGAAATTAGGATTTGTTGAGCAAGAGCTAAATCCAGCTTCAGGTTGTCCGGAATCACCCAGTATGCAGGAGCTACCAGTGGGGAACCAGGAATGAGTACACATCTTACTTCCACAGGAAAGCAAACCTTAACTTTGCACACATTATGTATGATCCATTAGGTTTAAATGTGCCATAATTCGGTTTTAAAATTCTCAAATACTCAAGTTAATCTGCGCCTTTGTAAATTACCAGTTGGCATGGTGGAGCCAAAAGTAGCTCCTGGGAGCTGCTGGTTTCAAGCTAACCAGGTTCTTCAATGCTAGAAGCAGGAGCTGAATAGCTCACAGAAACTTGAACCCTGCATGGGAGCTTGCCCTTATATAGTGTTTGAAACTACTAGCTTCCAGCTGATTGGCCAGAGGGGTCACATGCCCGCTCAGGATGGGATGTGTTGTAGTCCTGAGTTCAGGAAGGAGGGGCAGACTAAATGGGGAAGCCGCCATATTGGACTCCACTTTAGTCTGCGTTTGTTTCTGGCTGGGTAGAAGCCGATTTGTTCCCCTCTCTTAGGTTAGGAAGTGACCCATTCGCTGAATTGCGTTTTGTTGACCTGTGCCAAACTTATGTATTGAGCAATACTCCTGTGCAGTGTTGATAGTTTGAAAATAACGTTTCTCCTTTGTGTGGTACAGAGATGGTATAATTTCCCTTTTTCTATAATAAAGGCTGCAACTGAAGGTGATCCTGTTTCATTTCAGGCAATTGTGAAGGAGAGAGAGCACTCTCCTCTCCAGTGTTCCTCGTAGTGTGGGAAGGAAGTGGGGCTCTATGTGTCCATTATGTGTATGGTGGAGGACTGAGCTTTCTGTTACCCCTTTGGATATATCAAATAGGTGAAGGGTGTGTGTGCCCCAAAACTGCCTCCTTTGAGGTGTGGAAAACACTCCCTGCAGATTACCCCGTTCTTTCACTTCATTTTACTGATCCCTCATCTGTAAGCACGTTTTGCTAGTCCAGTTCGGGTTTTACTCTGTTGGGAAAGAGTATGCGAAATGTAGTCCCTTTACTTGTTGGAATTAACAGTCTAGCTCAGGGACATAATTTCCAGTTTTCTTAATGACCCAAGTGCCCTGACTGCATCTTCTGTATGGTCCATCCCCTACACTACAGAGTCCAACATTTCCCTCCCTGAATTCAGTCTGGGTTTTGCTCAAGCAAAGAATCATGGGACATGTAAGGATTTCTGGTTTCATTATTCCAAAAGGGACCAGGTATGTGATTTTACTGTGCACAGCTGCTTTTGTGGACATTGGGATATCATATTAGGACAATGTGGTCACATTTTCACAACCTGTAAAAGCCAGCAATACTATTCGCCAACCACAATGCAACCAACACACAGTTCAGGTGCTGTGCAGCACAGTCCCCAACACATGCCTGGTAGCCATGGTGCTGCCAAATATACAATAGCTGAAACAGTATTTTGAAGAACAAAAAACATTTACAGACTTTCCTACTGTCCACTTGCCATGGGGACAATGCGCCTGCCATCTCGTCCCTGGCAGCAAAAAACTTGTCCTGGGACTCGGGCTATAGGAATTCCACATCCATGTTAAATTGCACCAGAGTTATAGGTCACTGGATATTTTTGTTTTGAGGGTCTGAAGTTCAGACGTGATCGAAGGCAGAGGACAGGGACGTAGTGTGAATGTGCAAGCAAGATAGTGTTGGGGAAGGTCATAAGTGCATAGTGAAAAACACAAAATCACGGTCCGTGGAAGAGGCACAAATAGGGGAGAGAGACAGGAGAGAGACCCGTCGGTCCACACATAATCAAGGTAAGAGGCTTTCCTGAATTTCCTCTTAGTCATTGAAGGGGAGAATAGGGGTAAAGGATGGAGGAACCGAGACGTTAAAGGGAACAATGGAATGATCAGAAGGAGAGGGGGAGAACAGAGGAGGGAAGTGAATTCGAAAGACAAGGTCCAAAGAGCTCAAACCAGAGTGGGTGTGCTGGTTGTGGAGGCTGTCGAAATGACTAGATTGGGGGGTGGAAGAGTTTAAGTTCAGGACGGCAGAGGGCTTGGGAAAGTTAATGGTCTCCCAACATGAAAATAGGGATGTTGGTAAGAAGAGACAAGGAGAAGGTTCAGATCAGGGAAGGAGTGGAGGACCAGGGGGTCAATGGAGAGCTAGAACAGTGAAAGGAGTTAAGCAGCAGAATATTGAAAAGATGAAGAGGTGACGTCAGACGAGGGTGGGGGCAGTGTTTATGGCCTTAATGATAAGGACCTCCCACTGCCACCCTTCCTAAGAGGGCAGGTAGAGTGGGAGAAGGTAGAGTCTGTTTGGAGAGCTTCTAGTGTAGCAGAGTCATGAGGGGAGATCCAGATTTCTGTGATAGCAAGAAGTGAAATCTAAGGGTGTTTCGAGCCAAAGTGTTCAGTGAGGTATGAGTTGTTGCAGAGGGATTGTGCATTCCGGAGGCCAAGTGAAAGACTGATAGCAGGTGTCAGAGGCGCACAGCTGCTGTGCGGTAGGTGAGGGGTGATAGAGGTGCTGGAGTTTCAGGGAGAACAGGAGCGTGTTGACTGAGGAGTGCGGGTGCAGGGAGGTAGATGGGGAGGCTGGAAAGAGTACAAGGAGCAATGTCAAGGTGCTTAATGGAGAGTGGAAGAAATAGAAAAGTGAAGACCATGAAGAAATTAAGCAACCTGAGAGACAGAAAGAGAAGGTTGGTGGGCAAGTGGAAAGTGAAGGGTGGGATCGATGGCTCAGAAGAAGCAGGTGTTCGTTCAGAATTGGGCTAGAATGGGGCTATAGGTAACCAAAAAGACAATAGGCCCAAACTGGTAATGTTCCCTAGTTCTATGAGGTCGCAGAGTAAAGGGCGAGCACAGCAAAGTCCTTCCTCAGAAGGAGTTTTGGCCCCATTCATTTATTTATTTATAGAGCGCACCTAACCCGAGCGTATCTGGGCACATTTGCTTAAGGAATCCACAATAGTTGCATACATGGCAGTTGGCTTGTATTACAAATCGAGGCAACTTGCCAGTCAAAAGTAATGCTTGAGACAAACAATATAGTTAGAGACAATACACAACATTTGCCTCGTGTTACAGAACTAGGCAGCTATCTGGGCAAAGCATGTGACATTTGTAGAGACAAATTGGCAACCTTTAACTCTCCTGGGCAAAGAGCCAAGTTTTTACTTTTTTTCTAAAAATCCAGAATGAAGGTTCAGCTCTTAGTGCTATGGGCAAGAAGTTCCAGAGCTTATCCGCTAGAACTGGAAAACTGATGCCACCTGCTTTTTGTAGCTTGAATCTGGGAATATTTAAGCAGTGCATTTAGCCCTGGTGGGCCTGTTGGAATGGCATTTGGTAAATTTGTCAGAGTATTTTGGAGCGGCGTTCGAGAGGCATTTGTGAGTAATCTCTAATCCATTGAATGTGATTCTGTCTTGCAATGGGAGAAAATGGCATTGCGTCTTGCTGATGAGATGTGGTTAGCTCTCGGGATATTTAGAGCACATTGTTTTGAAGCATTAGTAGTTTATTCAAATTTCTTTTATTTGTGCCTCGGTATAGAGCATTACAGTAGTCCAGTTTTGATAGTATAAGTGCTCTAGCCAGGGAGATGCAGCTATTGGTGGACAGAAAAGGCTTGCAAGCATTAATCAGTTTGATGTGTAGGTTGTTGCTGATGCCGTTGCATTGACTTGTCTGGTAAGGGAGAGGGTAGAGTCCAAGCATATGCTTAGTGTTTTAACTTCGTTTGAGACTAATGTTATTGCCATCGATATTGAAGGAATTGTATTGGTTGTCTAGCTTATTTAGTTGTGACCGTGATCCAATGAGAAGTTAACTCGGTCTTGTCGTCATTCAGATAGAGGCCGTGGATGGCCATCCAAGCCTGAATCCTTGGGTATATTTCACGCAGGAGTTTGGTATCTTTGTCAGGAAACTGGGGCAGGTTCAGCCAAGGCCGTCGGTGTGAATACCCTCACAGTCCTGTTCTCTAGAAAGGACTTTATCCAAGCAGCGGCATTCGTGGAGAAGGTGGCTGCTGAGGTCAAGTGTCGGGTGAGGATTGTATGGTCGACTAAATCAAACGCCGCTGATTAATCAAGCAGTAGGAGGAGGGCCAGATTTTCTTTTAATTCATCAATTTGAATGTGTAAGCCTAGGGGGGCCGATTCTGTGTCATGTCTTGGTCTGAACCCTGATTGACGCAGGTCTAGGAGGTTATTGTCTTCAAGGTGACTAAGTTTGAAGGTACGCTGCCCTGTCCAGGATTTTCAGTAGGAAGGGTACTGTAGTTATAGGCCTGTAATTAGTGGGGGTGTTTTGGGTAAGGTTCATTTTCTTTTAAGAAGTCGTATGACCCAGGCATTCTTTGAGATTGTTAGGGACTGTGCACGTTTCAAAGGAGGCATTCATCACAGAGGTGATGAAAGGAGCGAGTTCCTTCATCCCTTCTTTTATGACCGTCGCTGGACAGATATCCCCTTGGCATCTTGAAGGTTTTAGACTAGCTATGATTCCTTCTACTTCCCTTATACTGACAGGGGCAAATTCGAATGAGTAGCAGGGTTTGGAAGGTCGGTCATTAGGCTCACTGAATTTTGTACCTGTTGGCAGGCTGAGATTTTTGGCTTCTATTTTGGTTTGTAAGAGATTTTATCCAGTAATGCTTTTTGTATATTAGCGCACCAGGCGGCATCTCTAGTGCATGATTCTGTCAGTGGTGCTGGTGTCTAACTCCCCGAGGATGGTGAATAGCTCTCTAGAGCCAGATTTGTGAATTCTGTTGTTGAAAGTGCCACTTAGTTTTTAGGATGGCTGCTTTATATTTGTTGGAGACAGTTATGAACTTTTCCTTGTTGTGGTCTGTGGTTTATTTTTTCTAGTTTGCTTCAGAAATTCTTTTGGCACGCGTAGGGCTTTCAGGTCGGAGGTGAACTACTTATTTAGGTGAGCTAGTGGATTGGCTTTGTGCATTTTCAGAGGAGCAATTTTGTCTAGCGCATGAGGTAGGGTGTAGTTCTACAGCTCCACAAGCGAGAACGGGTCCTTATTTTTTTAGCTTGAATTGATCAGTGATAGGATGAAGTAGAGGCAGTAGTTTCTCCACTGTGATGTTGAGATTATTTCTGGTAAGAGCAGAAGGTACTTGTAAAGCGCTAGAATTTGGGCGATGGCTATCCTGGATGGTAAAGGAGATAATATGGTGGTCGGACCAGAAACATGGAGCATTAGAGAGGATCTTGGTGTCGCAGTTTGGGTCTGCTAGCCAGTCCAGAGTTCTGCCTTTACTGTGTGTTGGGTTGCTGATGCATTGTGAAAAATCTAGCTCTGAGATTATGTTAGCCAAGGTTGTTGGTTATCATTCGTGCCATTGACGCCTAGGTTAGGGTCTTCAAGCAACATGATTTGGGAGCCAGGTTTGGTGTTCCAAGTGAGGAGATGTGTGATTTCTTCCTCAAATGAAGATATTGGACCAGGGGGTCTGTACAGGGGATGAATCAATATAGTGCATGCAGCTGATGAGTCGTCTGACTGAAAGGAGTTCTCCTGAGGAAAACTGTTCAATAGTGAATTCCGTGAGGTCTAGCTGATTTTTAGCGATGAGAGCTGCTCCCCCACCTCTGTGAACTTCTCCATCTGCTCTGGGGAAAGTGCAGTTTTCGGGTATAGCTAGAGAGAGGGTTGGGGCTGCTGCCAAATGTAGCCAGGTTTACGCGATTGCTAGGACGTCTAGGTGGTTGGATGCAATGAGATCAGCAATATCTAATGCATGTGCTAGCAGTGGCCTAGCATTGATGAGGGCTCCTTGGATATGTGGTGCATCTGGAATGGGTGTGCCTGTAAGTGAGAGATTGATTGCCGGTGATGGTAAGATGTTACTTTTGTTGTTGAGTTCAGAGTTCTCTTTTAGTCCTGTTAGGTGTAGACTTGGTACATGGGTGAGATTTATGGTAGGCGTTAAACAGCCAGCTATTCTTTAGCCGGGATCCTAATCTTGAGTTTCTGATGTTTACCGGACACGGTTGGTTGGGTGTCAGCCGAGAGGCAAAAAGATGGATCCATTGTGTCGGTGTGAGGGGGCAAGGACTACTTGCGACTGCTCCTAGTTTAAAATTAGATGAGGTCCTGTCAAGCTGGAGAGCAGGTAGGAACTTAGTAGGTGTATTGATTAAAGGTAGAAAGGAAACCATGGTTAAGGTTACCTTGCATAGGTTGGCCATGTGTGCAGAGATAATGGGCAGCAAAGGGCTGTAAATGGATTTTTGCTGGAAGCACTAATATTCCTCAGCAAGATAACCAAGGATGTGGTACATTTCAGATGCACACGCAGTGATCGGCACTTTGGAATAATTAAGGCTGCCAAGAGTGTGTGGCTTCCCTATGGTAATGGGAATAGAATATGGCAGGCTAAGTAGGTCAGGGAACAGTTATACCTATGTGTCTCTAATCATAGGTTTATCAGTCAAGTATGTGACACTTGGCTAGGCTGGGTGGGTGCAGTTGGTGATTTGGACACGCGGGTAGTTTGCAGTGCAGAGTACACTTACAAGAGCAGTGTTGGGTTATTCTTAGTACTCTGGTGGGCTGCCGCTTTGGGGAGAGGCGTGGCAAGTATAGCTTACGCGTGGGCAGTTCGTCGTGCAGTTTGCAGCAGAGTATAGCACTGATAAGAGGTGGGCCACGACGATAATGAATGGTGCTTTTGCATAGGCATTGGATCAGTGTGTGCAGTATGGCAAGTTACAAACTAAACGCAGCTGTATGGCCCTTTCCAGCCCAAACAGAGTTACCCTTGGCTGCTTTTGGCCTTTGGTTGCAGCTGTCCCCCATGGGAGGCTCAATAAGGGAGGCAGTGCATCACACAACGCCCCCTCCCTCCACCGAGGAGCCAATCACAGTGCTCCATGTGGATACCATACTTGCAGCCTGGGTACTAGTGTTGTAGGTCCAAGGAGATTCGTTTTGCAGGCAGGAGCCTCAGATGGTGCATAGTGTCCTCTGGGGAAGCTGGATGTGGATAATGCCTGTACGAATAGCATGCTTTTGCTGTATGGCCAGCACTGGACAATGTTTGCTTTGACTCTTCTCTGCCTTTTATTATATACTTCAAAAACGACTTCAAATAAGACCTTCACCTACATCTCCAAGTTCATAGGATATGAAATACCACCAGGGGGCTTACGGAGAAAGAGGGACAATGGACTAGGAGTACAATAGTCACTAACTACGATGAGAAACTTACTGACTTAGATGTCACGTCCCCTTATTTTTTATTTTATTGTTCATTTATAATGTGCTTAACACCAGCAGTGGTTTCTAAGTAGGGGATCTGGATTCGAACTGTGTTGCGCTGCCTTGTCTTGCTTCCAAGACAAATGTGTTGCCCCAGAGCTATCCTTCCTTCATTACCTGTGGAAGATTAACAAGCAAAAAAAAACCCGAGGGGTGTGTGTACCTAAACTGACAAACCATAAAGTGTCTGTAGTATTACTTGACCAAACCTAGCATCAGAGTGTGTACTGGAGTCCAAGCAGCACTGCTTACAAATGGCAGAAGGTGAGGCCCATGTTTCCGGCCCTGGCAAGAACCTCCCATGGGACATGCCCTGTAAGCCAACAGACTCCTCCTTTTGCTCCCTGTGCATGTTCATGGAGACAGTAGATTCTGGCACCTTCAACTTTCATGGATGCAGAAAGGAATTTGGAATGTGCATTGTGGGGTAGTTGCGGCCGAGACCCTAGGGCTTTGAAGGAACAGCTTGCACGGGAGACTGAGGTAGCATTTTCCACATGATCTCTCTGAAGTAGCTCCTCCTAGCCTATGGCTGCATACAGTTGCAGCCTACAGCTGTTCATTCCTTATTTCAGTCCCATGTTATGGCAATGAATGGCACCAAGATTATGCCTGCATTTCAATCTTTACAAACTGTAGTACAAGATTGCAGCTGAATGATGGGTTCATGTTTATTTAAATTTTCTACCATTAAATATATCCTCAATCAAGAGAGGGGGTGGGTGGGATAATAGTTCTGTGAAAGAGCACACTACCTCAATGAACCCATGTCTTCATAGTTAACAGACTAGCATTCCCCATTCCAAGTCATTAAAGACATGGTGAAGGGTCCAACGTCAATTAGAGTAAAAGTGTGAAAAACATGAAAAGCAAGCGGCTGTCATGAACATGAGAGCTCCCATCCGTTGGGAGGTAAAATTAGGAATGTGTGAATGTATACTATTAAGGATTAATGAAACAAAGAAAATACTTATTTCTTAGCACATACATAAAGAAAGGGATGCATTAATCATGATGAGAAATGTCATGTTTTGATCTACTTTTAAAGTTGTGCGTTACCTGGCATGAATATGGGTTCTCCACATGAACACAAAGCACAATTTCCTCTTGGCATACTGTGAATTATCCCTCACAAATGGCTAGTGCAAACCTTTGGGGCTTCAGTTCAACCTGCACGGATGTGCTGGGGATTCAATAATTTCCTGCAATAGTAGCACTATTAGGTAATCTGAGTAAATACGTCTCCTCTAGGCAATGACCCTTAGACCTGTGCCCCTTCAGATCATTTATAACTTCTTGTGGGTCCTGGCCCTCAACCTGAACTCTAAACCCAATTGCATTACATGATAACTTTACTAGCTGGATTGCCGCTTTCCCTTTATATTCATCTGCAGTTATGCCCAATACTTGCCCACAACAATTCCGCTCAGTCATACTGCTATTTCATAAAGTATTTGTTGAGCACTATTGAGCTTTTTCCTACCCTTAGGAAAGTTCGCACCAGAAGTTTACAAAACAATAAAAGGAAAAACATTTGGGGAGCATGGATGTTTGGGAGTTCACTCATGTGAGAAAGTGCATAATTGGTCCAATTTATGATATATGAATTCAGCTACAACTTATGTAAAACGGTTAATAGAAGCAACAAGGCCACTCTAAGTGGTCTTATACAAACATCTTACTCCTGAATCTACCACGACTGTTGAAGTTTCCTCGAGAGGATTTTGCAGCCCTCATTCCTGGTAATGTTTGTGACTGCAGCTTGCATTCGAAATATAGACGGAGGGCAATGGGAAACAGAAGAAGGCTGCTGGCCTTAAAGTAATGAGTCAACCAGCACACATTGTCTAAAACAATTTGCATATCAAAATAAAGTGTAGTTATGCTTTTCCCTTCAATGAAGAGAAGAGCAATGTACTCCAACAGATGCCCCAAACGGTTGAAACTATTCATAATTCTGTTACTCCTGAACCCCATCTGTAACCACTTGGGTGCGGCTCCCATGTACAACATTCCTTTTCGTCCCTGTTGTATAAAGCTAAACCTTTGTATGCTTTGTTGTATAGAGCTAAACCTTTGTATGCTTTCTTGTTGCTATGGTTTTCAGCTGTGTTTATGCCAAGCACATCTGTAATTCCAGAATGGATTTATGCCTACTGTGCCATTCTGGAATGATGTGTGCTTGGAGATGTTTTCTCTGGAGTGAAGTCAGTTATACCCTTGATGCTGCCTGTGTTGGGGGTCTTAAGTGAGTTACTGAAACTGTTCCAAATAAACTGGCTTTCACTTACCAAGTTTGTGGCTTCTTTACAATGGCGACGAGGATGGGATGTCTGTAGTGATCCCTGCAGAAGACAAGACAATCCAACAGTGACTGGAAGTGGAGTTTGGCAGGAGCTGTCAGCAGGAGCAGCCACCATCCAGGAGGAATTGGCAGGAGCTATCAGCAGGAGAAACCACCATCCAGGAGCTGTCAGCAGGAGCAGCCACCATCCAGGAGGAATTGGCAGGAGCCATCAGCAGGAGCAACCACCATCCAGGAGCTGTCAGCAGGAGCAGCCACCATCCAGGAGGAATTGGCAGGAGCTATCAGCAGGAAGCTGGAAGCTGCCTAAAAGTGGATGTGGCGCTGAATCAAGCCCAGCTGAATACGGATGTGGCGCTGAATTGAGAAAGGATACTGAAACCTCGCCCAGGGCCCCCTGTGGGAAGGCGAATTAGGAGAAGCTATCAGCAGGAAGCTGGAAGCTGGAAGCTGCCTGAAAGTGGATGTGGCGCTGAATCAAGCCCAGCTAAATGCGGATGTGGCGCTGAATTAAGAAAGGATACTGAAACCTCGCCCAGGGCCCCCTGTGGGAAGGCGAATTAGGGGTGTATGACAAAGGGCACCACAGCTTAGAGAAGGTGCTTTCTCTGGCCCCCCAAAGGAGGAGATATTTTTGTGGTGGTGACTGGACAAGCATAGCCAAAATAGAGTGGCTATGTATGGCAACATTTGACGATATTCTAAGAATTACCATTTGACATCTTGAAAGCAAAATTGTTTTTGTTGTGTCATATACTTTGAACGCATATTAACCTGTTATTTTATGCATTGTGTTACGTAGCATTTAGAGGTTATCAATATGGCCCTGTCTGGAGTCCCCGGGCCGCAAGTATTTATGCTCACACCAGGTCCGCCAAAAATTAAGTGGGCCCCGTGGAAGAAGGGATTCCTACATTATGTTAAAGCTACGCGTGGGAATGGAATGTCTGTAGAACGTAAAGTAGCAATGTTAATGCATTTTCTGGGGTATGAAGGTCAGAGGATATATGACACACTTCCTGATATTTCCGAATTAGATTCAGAAGAGGGAACAAATGATTTTGACCTGGCATTGACCAAACTTGATAGGCATTTTGAGTCAAAAACTAGCACGGTATTGGAGCGATATCATTTTGGCATGAGATGTCAACATGAAGGAGAAACTGTTGAAGACTATATAACTGCTTTGAGACATTTATCCCTCAATTGTAAGTTTGGTGGTGGATTAGAGGAACACATAAGAGATCAATTTATGATTCACTGCTCTAATGATAAAATACGGGAGGAAATTTGGTTAAAGGACGATCCAAACTTAGAGGAGGTCATTAGTATAGCGAAGAGAATTGCACACACATTACAGTGTGTAGCGAAGCTGTCCCTCAAGGAAAATAAATCAGCACCAAGTGTTGAGGTACTAAGAGTTGGAGATAAGAAGGGAGGGTGCCCAAAGGAAAAGAAAAAACATAGAACCAAGCCCAATAAACATTATGAGAATACCCAAGCCAAAGGTGGGGGTGGTGAGCAGAATAATAGGCGGTTTCAAAAGGACGCCGCTCAATTTAATGTGAAAAAGGAAGATCGGTTATGTTTTCGCTGTGGGAGCTCACAACATTTGTCTACATCTCCCATTTGCCCTGGGAGGCGAGTGAATTGTGGTTTATGTAAGAAGTGGGGGCACTTCGAGAATTGTTGTAAAAACTATCGAATCGGAGGTGGAAGGGGAACCTTCCTGATTGAAGAATATGACAGTGTATCTTCTGAAGAAGCTGATGTTTCTGAGAATGAAATAGTTACCGTTCATATGGTAAAGTGTTCAGGTTCTGATGAGTGCGAGCATCCATCAGCATGGATAGAGGTAAATGGTCATATGGTTAAAATGCTTGCTGACTCCTGCTCCAAAATCACATTAATGTCTAAAACTGTTTTTGAGAATGTAATTGGAGGTGACGTCAGATTTTTGATTCCTTCAGATAAAATGCCTGGCGGATATAATGGAGACAAAATAGAAATTCTGGGGTGCTATGAGACAGAATTCAAATTCAAAGGGAGGTTCACACGTGGGAAAATATATGTTACCAAAAGAGGTGAAACCTTGTTAGGTTGGAAGGAACAAAGGGGTTTGGGAATCAAGTTGGATCCTAATAGTGAAGAGCAAGTCCTCAATGTGGTTAATTCTTCTGAGGTTAATAGTGACAAAACAAAATGTGAAATGGTGACTAGATATCCTGAGGTATTTTGTAACATAGTGGGGTGTCTCAAAGGGATGGTGCACAAGATTGAGGTGAAAGAAGGAAGCAATCCTGTTGCGTCCAAGCTCAGACTGCTGCCCCCGTCTATGCGGAATGCTGTGCGTGAGGAATGAATGAAATTGGAAAGAGAAGGAATTATTGAGCCAGCTAGGGCTGTGGAGTGGATATCTCTTGTGGTGGTGGTAAAGAAAAGCAATGGGGATTTGAGGGTATGCATTGATTTGAGGGAGCTTAATCGGTGTGTGGTAGCAGATCGCCATCCTCTTCCCAATATGGGGGAGTTATTAAGTAGGATAGGGAGTGCAAAATATTTTGCAAAGCTTGACATGGCGAGTGCATATCATCAGATAAGTTTAGATGATGAGTCGCGCAAATTGACTGCTTTCGTCACTTATGAGGGAATATATCAATTCAAGCGCATGTCATTTGGGCTGGTGTCAGCGTCTTCCATATTCCAAAAGGTTATGGACAAATTGTTGAAGGATGTCGGCTGTGTATGGTGCTTTCAGGACGATGTCCTGATATGTGGGAAGGACGAGAGTGAGTTAAAAACAAGACTGGATTTAGTTCTCAAGATCTTTAAAGCAAGAGGAATAACTTTGCGTGACGAAAAATGTGTATTTCTGACTGAAGCGGTTGATTATCTAGGTCATGAAATTTCTGAGCAGGGACTCAAACCAAAAAGGAATTTAGTTGAGTCCATTTTGAAAACACAGCCACCAAAGAATAAGGCTGAGTTGAGATCATTTCTAGGTACTATTGAGTTCTATCATAGGTTTGTTGAGAACTATGCCGATTCCATAACTAAGTTGAGGGCATTATTAAGGAAGGGTGCCGAGTTTGAATGGAGCAAGGAATGTGAAAAAGAATTTGAAGCAATGAAAAGAAAAATTGATATGGCAAAACCCCTATCGATGTTTGATACTAGGAAGAAAACCATTCTGGCCGTGGATGCCAGTGAGACAGATATAGGTGTGGTGATGTTGCAGCCAGATGTTGATGGTACGGAGATGATTGTAATGCATGCATCCCGCATGTTAAGAGGTGCAGAATTGAACTATTCCGTGTTGGAGAAGGAAGCCCTCGCGTGCCATTGGGGCATTGAGAAGATGAAAAATGTTGTCTGGGGTCAAGAGTTTACCTTGAGAACGGATCACAAACCCCTTAAGGCGATTTTTGAAAGTAAAGGCCTCAACAAGGTTTCAAGGAGAGTGGCAGGCTGGGTAACCAGGCTACAGTGTCATAAATTTGAAATAGAAGTAGTTGCTGGTAAAGAGAATGTGCAAGCTGATCACGCTTTGAGAGTGAAGTTGGAGAATGATGCTGGTGAAAAAGGAAGTAATGTATATGGTGAACATGAAATGGTTTTTGCAACTGTGGAGGGTATAATTCAGAAACAAGAGTGGATTCAAGTGTTAAGGGCCAATGAAATGTGGAAACGGATTATGGCATTTGTGGCGGATGGGTGTCCAGAGAAAAGGCTACTATCAGGTGAAGAGAGGGCTATGTGGGAAGTAAGGAAAGAACTATCCGTAAAAAAAAAGGAGAGCTGTTGTACAGATGGGACACGTTGGTGGTTCCAGGCAGTCTGCAGAGGGAATTGATTGATTGTGCCCATCAGGGACATATTGGCATTTGTAAAACGAAAGAAGTAATAAAAACCGATTACTGGTGGCCAGGAATTGATCGCGAAATTGAGAAAGTGGTTGGTGCGTGCAGTGACTGTACCAAATCAGGGAAGAACGTGATAGCTGTGTCCCAACCAATGGGTAAAACTACCATTCCTGCTGGTGTGTGGCAAGATTTGTCCATGGATGTTCTAGGTCCCGCAGACATGGGCAAGTAGAGGTAGGTTCATTTTGGTGATGGTTGATACCTTTGAGATGGACAGAGTTTAAGATCCTGAGGGAAGTCACGTGTCAACGCATAAGTGAATTCATGGAGGATGTGTTTGAAAGGGAGGGTTTGCCCAGGAGCATTCTCACGGATAATGGTCCACAATTCATGGGAAAACTATTTTTGGAGTATCTGTACAAATGTGGAATCAAACACAAAAAGACTCCTTTGTATTGTCCCCAAGCAAACGGTGTGGTTGAGAAAGTAAATCAAAGTATTATGGATGCTATTCGTGGAGCTAATGCATGTGGTCTTGACAAAAAGGTTGCAGTAAGAGACAGGCTGTATGCTTTGAGGATGGCTCCTCGAGTAGAAACAGGGATTAGCTCATTTGAACTTATGAGAGGGCGAAAGGCAAATACCTGTGTTGCGCCAGCTTGGTTGGGCAGGGCGAGAGCGTCAGATGCGGTTGTGGATGATGTAAAGAAAGGGATGGAAGCCCGAAAAAACAAGTGGGTGGAAAGAGTCAATAAGAAGCACCCAAGGAGAATAACCATGGTCAAAGCTGGAGATTGGGTACGGATAAGGAAGGCTGTTGTTACCAAGAAAGGGGAATCGTTATACACAGAGCCTGTTAGGGTTACACGAGTCTTCAAAAACGCTGTGTGTAGAAAGTGGTCAAGTCTGGACTTTGTCCAGAATCGTGAAAGTAAAATGATGCAAGTATATATCTGTTCAGTGGGTACATATCCCACAAGAAAGAAATTTATTTCATAAGGGAGGGGGATGTGTTGTATAAAGCTAAACCTTTGTATGCTTTGTTGTATAGAGCTAAACCTTTGTATGCTTTCTTGTTGCTATGGTTTTCAGCTGTGTTTATGCCAAGCACATCATCTGTAATTCCAGAATGGATTTATGCCTACTGTGCCATTCTGGAATGATGTGTGCTTGGAGATGCTTACTCTGGAGTGAAGTCAGTTATTTCCTGGATGCTGCCTGTGTTGGGGGTCTTAAGTGAGTTACTGAAGCTGTTCCAAATAAACTGGCTTTCACTTACCAAGTTTGTGGCTTCTTTACAGTCCCAGCTAGGTTTGCACAATATAAATCCCACACATACAATTCTGCTTAACAAAATAAGTCACTGTAAAAAGAAAACCTAAAATCAAGATAAACTCAACCACTTATTTAGTATGTAGATAAATACTTGCTGCCCTGAGTTTACACCAAAGTGCAACTAATACTGATACATAATTAACTTGGACTGCTTACCTATGTTAAATATTTTCCAAATGTGCAAGGCTAAATAAATTAAAATTGTTGATAATACATCTTCAGTGTCTCAAACATTTGACATTTTGAATTGTAAAAGTAAATTATCAATTTGAGTCACAGCTCAATACATGTTAATGTTAATGTTAAAGGTCATTTGTACCGCGCACTATCACCACCGAAGTGGTCCCCTGGCGCTCTGGCGGCTCTGAAAAGGGGAGGAGAGGGGGTGGGTTAGTAGGAATAAGCTGGAAAAGTGCAAGAGAGCAGTGATGTGCTGTTGGCAGCCTCAGCCCGGTGGTTCCGTCGGCCGGGCTTGGGGTGTTTTATGGTCCGTAGTCGTCGTGTGCTGTTGTGCACGGCTATGTGTGGTTTGTTTTGTTGTTGCATTGTTGTGAAGTTTGTGCGGATTGCTGCGTTTAAGGCTTGTGGTTGTGTTTGGTTATAGTTTGAGAGGTGTCTGCAGAGGGATGGAGTTGTTAGTTGGTTGGTTAGTTGGCATTGCTGTCCTTGCAATTGTGGGATTCCATCTAGGTCCGGTACATGCTAACAGTCACATTTCTATCCAGATGCGACGCAAGCTAGGGTTCATAATTCTAAGTGTGGTGCATGCTAAGAGTCACATATGCTAACGGTCCCATTCCTGAAATTCCATCCGAGTGTGGCATATGCTAACCATCATATTTCTATCTAGATGCGACGCGGACTAAGCTTGGGAATTCCATCTGAGTGTGGCACATGCTGACCATCATATTTCTATCTGGATGCGACGCGGACTAAGCTTGGGAATTCCATCTGAGTGTGGCACATGCTGACCATCATATGTCTATCTAGATGCGACGCGGACTAAGCTTGGGAATTCCATCTGAGTGTGGCACATGCTGACCATCATATTTCTGAAATTCCATCTAAGTGTGATATCTGCTAACATTCATATTTCTGTCTAGATTTGGCGCAGACTAAACTTGAGAAATTCCATTAAGTAGCTGAATTCTGTAGATATTAGTGGCCCAGATTAGGATTGTCACCACTGCATGAAGAACTACGAAAAGACGATGCTTTCACAGGCTCTATTTTTTACTAATTTTAGCAAGATCACATATAAAGCTGCTTTTTATTGGAACATATTGTGCAATGTTGAAATGATATAGCATTTACAAATGAAAAAAATGTATCTGCAACATTAATTCTGATAATTCTTAAATTTTGCCACATTTTACCACTGAATTAAGTCTCAATTTGTAAAACAGAACCCGGTGCCAATGGTAGTATTTGCATGAAACTAAACTTTAGGATATCAATTATGCCTGCGGTACAACCCACATGTGTTGCACACCAGCACAAACAAAGTTAAGAGCACAAATATATTAGTCTACTTTTTCCAAAGTAAAGACTCTTCCTTTCCAGTTCTTAGACAAACACTTTCCATCACCATAGCACAGAATTGTGAGCATGGTCTGCCACATCCAGTGCACTTCAGGCAACAATACATCAACACAAAATATATGATATAGTGCAATGAGCACAACAGCTGTAATCCAGATCTAAACAAATATGCTAATGGAAACCACAACCCAAAGTCATTCACTGGAAAAGTCCATTCTTTGAGATTCTGACTTTTATGGACCAACTTGATCAAACAGTTGGAGTAGCACCCCAAAATAAACTGGGGGATGGGAGAGGACATAGTTCATTGGACTCAAAAGCCAAATGAAGAATGCTCCAAAAGTCAAATATTCAATGCAAATGAAGGATTTCTGGCTCAGATTGAAATAATTCTTCCATAGATTTTAGTGTAGCTAAACAACTATGACGCACACTTAAAAGGGGAGCTGCAGCTGGACAGCTAATTTTACAGCTCTCTGCAGCGGCTCAGCTGAGACTGGGCCCAACGACGCCATCACGTTCAAAGCTCCCTGGACTGACCTTTCGAACGAAGATGACATTCAAACAATCATCGGTAAACTAAAAGCTTTGTGGGCCCCGGGTCCGGATGGAGTGACCAACATTGACCTCAAGAACTTTCCATAAGAGTGGTCTACGTTTATCAGCACAGTATTTAAAAAAATGTGCTACTGCAAGAACACTCCCAAGGTCATGGACTTCATCTGTGGTGGTCCCAATATTTAAAAAGGGCGATGGGGCAGACCCGCAAAACTATCGACCCATCGCTCTCCTTGACACTATTGGAAAAGTGTTCGCCATGCTTCTACTGTGGGAATTCCAAGCTTGAGCCAAGTCTGCCCCCCTAGATTACCCCCTTCAAACCAGCTTTTGGAAAAATTCAGGGACTATTGTCAACATCATGATCCTGAGTATTCTGGAAAATAAAACACAAGAAGGGACCACAAAGACGTATCTAGCGTTTATAGATCTCACCCAGGCGTTTGATAAGGTGGATAGATCACCGTTATGGGCCAAACTTTTGGCAGGAAAGTGTCCAAAGAAGAGCCTAGAGCCCATAAAAGCCCTTCACTCAGGATCATCAATGCGGGTGAAGTTGAACAAAAATGGTACCTTATTGGACGAAATCCTGATAAAAAGAGGGGTGAAGCAGGGCTGCCCCTGCGCTGGCACTGTTCACAGCCTTCATAGGAGACTATAAAGACTCAACTGAAACTTTGAAAGCATTTCCACCAAAAATTGGGGTGACTCCAGTCCCTAGAATTCTCTAATTTGATGACATCACCTTGCTAGACCAAACACCGATCGTTCTTCAGCGTCAACTAGCCAACCTATCAGACTACATTGGAAGCAACAGCTACAAATCAATAAAAAAAAACAAAGTAATGATCATAGAGAGGAAGACAAAAACGGGCAAATTCTACATCTTGACAACTAGAAAATACAAAAATTGAAATAGTGTCCGAATTCAAATACCTGGGGATCATGCTGGACAATATTCGACTAGAAGCGAGCATGCAAAGATTCAACTGGACAAAGGCTCGCTCATTGACAACACAAGCCTGCTTGTTGGACACTTTTCCTTGATGCCCGTACTGAAGTACTACAAAGCGAAAGCCGTCCCGTGTCTGATCTACGGCACCAAGGCAATGCCAATGATACCGGAGATGATCTGGCAAAAGATTGAAGGTTTCTTCTGGAGATCTGAGCTCTCTTTCCCTAAATCAACTTCACTACCGGCAATTAGGAGAGAGTTTGGGCTCATCTCCCTAAAAGCAACAGTGGCAAATAGCAGCATGTCACTGTACAGGAGAATTCTACTACCAGAGGCATAGCCCCTGTACAAACTGATATGCACAGAAATCAAGACAGGCAGATCCAAAATGGCGACACTGTGGGCAGCCAAAAAAATAAAAAATAAATAAAACAAGAACTGAAGTCAATTGCTTGCACACAGGACGATTTAATCCAAAATCCTCTTAGAATAATAAAAAAAAAAAACTAGAGGAACTTGATTGGATAGACACCCTGGAGAAGGCGGAAAAGAATAAACCCCTAAGTCACTTGCCACTACTTCCAAGGAAATTAAACGACTTAGTGGAAATCTACAAAAAATTCCCCAGATGATCACTAAAACAGATTTTCCTAAGAGCAAGACTAAATTTATTACCAACAAATGAAATCCTTCATATCAGAGGCCTTGTAAACACGAATACCTGCAGGTTGTGCAAAAAGGATGAGGAAGTCGAATCAGTTCGTCATTTACTGTCGTGGTGTTCGGAGCTACAAAAAATAATTAAAAAAAAATAATAAAAATAAAATAACACTAATTCACCTGTCATCTGTCCTAGAGACTTTTTCGCTCCTCGAGGAAGAGGCTTGGTGGCCACGCCTGATAAGTGGGCAAAGAAACCTCATGGGTAATCACTACAGCAAAAATCCTACAAATCGCTTTTGCGCAAATAGAAGCAGAAGGATTGAAGGAAACTGAGTAAACTAATATGAAAAAATAAACTGGGAAATGATGGCGTCCAAAGAGCTGGCCATCCATCTAAGGTCAATTAAAGGCTGCACGTTTATTTTAAAACATGCCAACATTCTTAGTATATACAAGGCAAAGGGCGTTGCTCCTCATTCCCCATAATCAAATGCGTCTGCCTGGAGGAAATATCTGCTGAAGTAGTGCACATGCCCTTACTGAGTAGCAGGAGCCGGCTTGGTCCATGATGCAGAGTCTGGCATACAGTATGGTTGCCTTTGTTCTGTAGTAGATTACACAGGAGATGAGCAGTAAATTATGTTCCAGTTGCTGGATTGCCAGTCCAAGTGGTAAAAGAAAGCCCTGCAAGGCCCTGTTGGATGCAGAGACAATGGAGATGTGTGGCCCCCAGGAGGTGGACCACGCTGCTAAATCACCCAGGGTGAACTAAAGAGGAGCTCAACAAAAGTAACACCTCCACTTAGGCTGCCAAATCTTTTGTGCCATGAACTCTATTAATATTACTGTACACAAGCCAGTATACTTTTAAAATGCTAAGCTCATCAGGACATAACCATGAATGATAATCATTGAGACAGTAGATGCTCAGTTTGTTTAGTAAATGAGTCACAAGCGAACTGAGGTATTGCAGTAGGAGCCCATTGATGTATATTCCGGAAGCATGTTAAAATAAATACCAAATGGGGTACCAATAAGCCGGATAACTATGCATCGGGTTGGTTCATAAAACAAACTTTAATAAATTATACATGTGGGAAGTTAATAACATCTGCTGCCAATTATTGAAAAAAATCATGTATTCTTGATTGCATAATACATCTGAAAAAGCATCTGTTCAAGTCAAATGAAAATGATGATTATGTAAAGATGGATTCCCCTGAGGAAAGTTCCACATCAAGAGAGGAACTGAAACATGTCGAGATAGCAGATGACATTTTGAGGTGAAGTTGCTTATAGTGGAAAGAATTGTTATATGCTATGTCACACAGTCACTTGGTGGTGGATTTGTTCTTGTGTATTTTGTACTTCTCATTATCAATGAATACGGACGCGTTATTTCCACCAAATAGCGTACACTTTGAACAGTTGGTTAATATATTGAATTAGGTGACAGTTTTTACAAAATTATATCAGGGAACAATGTATTTGTTGTTTTTTTTATGTAGAAGTTTTTTGTATAAATATTTTTTTCTTAGAATATATGGAAAAAGTTTCATGAGCAGTGTGTACTAATATGCATGTTATATTTAGACACGTCAATCAGATCAAGACATTAATCGGGCAACAACACGTGTTGTAACTCAGTGAGTGCAACCATCCACAGGCAGGGTTTTTGTAGTATTTTTGTTGTCCAAGCCTGGGCCCAACAATTTTGGATGTTTTCCTACTCGAGGGATTCGAGACTAAGATCTTTTGGTGGGTTTCGTGGCTACCAAGACAAGGGGGGGGGGGGTCTAGAAATCCAGGCAGGCCCCCCAGCACTCATAGAAGGAAGCAAGCCAGATTATCCTCTAAGGGTTTCTTTGCAGGATCTTCCTCTGCAGTGAACCCAGTCTCGCAGAAGCAATGACTGGATTTGCTAGGTGCACCAAACACCAGTCGGATGCAGACTAAGTCTTAATTTCAACCAATGGCATGCCATTCTCAGAAATCACAGATGCCCGCTTGCATCGCTAAAGGACATTGCCTCTCTGCCCCACCTGTTCCTGCTCCACTCATCCAGATAGGGCACACACCACTTCTGGGAGAAGACAACAAGCTGTTAGCAAGTAAGGTGATGGAGCCCGTTCCCCTGGAGCAGTGGGGCCAGGGCTTCCATTCATGACTCTTCTCTGTGCCGAAGATATTGGCTGGCCCGAGGAAATTCTGGATCTTTTTTCTTTCAATATTTCACCAAAACCAAACTCAAGATAAAGCATCGCAGAATTTGGAAGCTGCATAGAAGCCATTTGTGCCCATTCGAGGTCAAGGATGCATGCCGGCTTGTTTTATACGAGACCAAATTGGCGATTCCACAGGTTTTCCATCATTGTCTGGGACTTCCAACACAGAGCTCTACCATTTGGACTCAAAGTGGTGCCAAGGGTGTTCACCAATCACCAATCTAACAAATGCAGTAACCAGCTCCCTTTGTGTCAGGAGCATGCACATGTACTCCCTTTTGGATGATTGGCCTGTGGGATCTCCACAGTCTCTGCAAGCAAGGACCTCAGCCCAGTTCCTGTTGGACATGTTTTTTCCATCAATCTCAAGAAGCCCACTCAGAGACGCACCTTTCTGGGCTTTGAATGGGACTCACAGGCCGCAAGTAAATTTTTTGTGCCAACATAGAAGTACGACATCTCAGGCTGCAACACATTTTTGGACCAGACTTGCCACTTCAAGTTGGTGGCATCCGAGGCTCCTTGGTCTTAAGGCAGCTTGCGTGCTAAGAATTTCTGGAAACCTGCCCACTGGGAAACAGTCAGACCATATGCATATTCCTGCATTACTAGCACAGGACCTAGCATTAAGGAATGATATGATATATTTTATTTGTATCACGCTCATACACAAGTGTTTCAGAACGTGACCAAGCAAAGGGAGGGGAACAAGGGAGAACAAACAACGATCTTACTAGGCCCAGTGACATTATGAACGTGCAAGTGCATGGAAAAGGGATAAGGGGGAAAGTGCAAGGAGGGGCAGAAGTGGAAAGTGCGGAACAGAGGAGAGAACAGAATAAACAATAAGTGCACTAAAATAAATAAATACATGCAGCGATAAGTGGTAGTGCAGCCAGCCAGTGGCAAGTGCATGATTAGTCAGAGAGAATATCTGATAAGTGCAGAGGAACAAAAAGGGGGACTGTATGGGTACAGATACAGATCCCAGTGCAAGGAGTGGCCCTGAGGCAGTGTAGGAGGGAGGCAGGGTGAGCAGGTACCTGGGCCCGAAGGACAGAGGGCGGCCAGGTGCACGGGGCCGAGCGAGAAAACAGATCAGCAGGGGAGAAGAGAGGCAAAGGCAGAAGCGAAGAGGAAGGTCTTGAGGTGCTTCCGGAACCACAGATGGTTCTCCTTAAGTTTCAAGGTGGCCCGGGAAGCAGTTCCAAAGGGAGGCCCCAGCTGAAGACAGATCTGCCCCCAGCTCGTTTCTTTGAAAAACGACTGACCTTAAGGGAGTTAGAAGTAGAGGAGCGAAGGGCTCGAGAGGGGAAGTATTTACAGAGTAGTTGAAGGTATTTTGGACCCATCTCAACTGGACATGGAGGAGAGGGGGCGGGACAGGGGAAGAGTATTCCTTTTCAGTAATCTTGTCCTAAGGAATGCAACACCACAGATTCGTCCCACCTCGGACAGGGAGCAACTGTGAGGGAACTCGATAGGAACAGACTGTGGTACCTGCAGCAGAGGTATTTACATCAACCTGACAGAATTATAGTCCATCTTCAATGTTCAAAAGGCCTTTCTACCAGTCCCTGCAGCAAAGTCTGTCATTCAAACTGACAGTTCTTCTATATTCTATCTGAAGAAGCAGAGAGCGGGGATTGAGATTGCCTCCATTGTGTTACCTAGCACTATCAATATTGGAATGGGCCATCGGGCAAAACATGTCCAGCACATGTCCCTCAAAAGAATTCATCTATTGGGGGTGGGGAGGAGGGCTTACTCAGTACAGAAACAGATCTTCTGACAAGTCTGAATTCTTTAAACAAGAAATAGGAGATGAAACACTCCCCTCTCAAGCCCATCTTCTCGCACTGGGTTCCCCCTCGGATGGACATTTTCAGTACCATGCGCAACTATAAGTGCCCTCTGGTTGCCTCCCTGGGTAGCATACGCCTGAATCCTCTGTGCAATGTGTTGATACAGTAGGACTGAATGACTGCTTCCCAGAGTTCTGGCCAAGTTAATCAGCTGTAGGAATTAAACTCTTACATTGATCTTGTCAGTGGCCAGATTGCATCTGGTTCCTGATCCGATGAAGGCCTGCCGAGTGGCCCAGTTCCAATTTCAGGACCCCCCCAGCCTTCAATAATAACAGGGCTCGATTCTCCACACCTATCCTACACTGCCCAGCTTCCCAGCTTAGCAGCTTCGTTCAATCTTGATACAAAAGCAAAGGGATAGGATTGTGCCATTGGTCCTTAAACAACCACATCAATGCTTGGACTTGCTCACTTAATGACGTGCTATCATTTGTGTCGCACATCTGGAGGCTTCCCACATTTCAGTGGAAAAATGTCACTCCTACATGGCAGCTATTAGATCATACTGCAACTCCATGGATGCTTCATTTTCATCTTCCAAACAGGTGGTAATCAGGCACCTGGAAGGACTGTCGAGACCTTACTCTAACTAAAGAGCACATCTTGTTTGGGACCTGAACATTGTATTCGCTGCTCTGGCCATAACCCCTTTAAGCCTTTATGCTTCTACAGAGTAAAAGTTACTTTCTTGGAAGGTTGCCCTTTTATTGGCACTTACTTTGACACAGAGTTTACACAATACAAGCATTTGTTGCTTCTGAACCATATACCGTTTTCCACAAGGACAAACAGGTTCTAAGAGCCAACCTAGCTCACCCACACCTCAATCTCCGGCTCACTCTCTTGTCATCAAGAAGGCTCTTAAATTTTATAGTCCCAGAACTAAACAGCTCAGGAAGTCCAATGTGTTACCTTGGGCAGACACTGGGCACACCGGCTTCCAAGGCAACCATAGCCAGGTTGCTGGTTTCAGGTATAAATCACTATGTCCTGCAAAAACACACACCCCAAAAGGCCTTCATGCACACACATTTACAGCTATGGGCACGGTTGTGGCTTTCCAGCATGATGTTCCTATGGATGTGATCAGAAAGGCTGCCAGTTGGTGAACTCCCTCCGCCAGAACTGTTGTCTTGATACTAGCTCCAGATCAGACGCTAGCTTTGGTCAAGCAGTCCCCCTAAAACATTTTGCAAATCCTTAGTGATTCTTCTCCCCCAAAGGTTCTTTGCTATGAAATCTATCATCATTATTATTGAGGAAATGGGATGGGACGTAGGTGTACAAAATAGTTACCCATTATAGTGACTAATGTACTTTTAGTCCATGGCCCCTTTTCCTCCATACAATCCACCACCCCATCCCCAATAGATTAGTTGGAATCGACTAGCAGAAAAAGGACTGACGTAGAAGGAGTCAGCGTGGACAGGCACATTCTAGCGTACTTTATATTTAAAGGGGAAGTTACTTTTGAAGTGCCAAAGAGCTACGGACATGTCCCTGCAGGTTGGACTCCCATCAGAATGGAGAAAAGGGGAATATGGACTACAATATTCATGATGGTGAGCAACTTTGCATTTACAGATCACTCAGGCTACAGCACTGAAGTAGAGGCTCTCTATTCTAGAGAGCTGCCACCACAAGACATGAGTAAGAAGAATTTCGATAGGCCAAATTGCACAAAAGTATTATAGCGCAAAATCTGATAACCTGTCAAAACTGGAGGCGTACCTCCAGCTGGACCTAGACACTCCAATGGAGGGAATCACTTTTCTTGGTTGCACATAATTGGAGGTACTTCAAAGAAAGAGGAATGGCCGGTGAGACAAATTAACAAAAAACAACTAAAGGCTGCAGACGTAGGACTAGGAAAGCCGTATCTGATCAGTAAATCAGATATATACCCAAGAATCTGAAAGTCAATAGCCAGTCCCTTGGTAAAGACTTTAGAAACTACAGTTTGCTACAAATGGATTCTCAAAGCATTGTGACAAAATCCTGTTTGGCCTTGAGTGTGTGTGGAGTGGCAACTCTGTGTCCCTGCCTTCACCATCTTCTCTGTGATATGGAGCCCAGGGGTGGTATGGAGAGGGTCACCCTGGTCTGCCCTGCCCCCTCAACCCCACATTAAAACAGAAGCCTGGAAGAGGGGAATTGCACATGAAGTGCACTACGAATGCAGACTCTCTGAATCAGCACATATGTGAGACACATCCTACACAGTGGCAGGTTGCCCTTTAATTCAGTCCTTATGCCAAGTGGAGACCACAGTTGCAGGCCCCAGTTAAGCAGACATGAGGGAGAGAAATAGTGTCAAGCAAACTAAGAATTACAAACCGAAGGTCTCAGCAGTGTTGCTCTTGCCGGCAGCGGTGCTATGAGTGCCTGTTAGATGCTCTGACAATAATGCTGTATCCACTTTCTACCAACCATGTACGTGGGTGAAAATTCAAAGATGGTGGACCAACATATTGATGGCTCAGTCCACAGGGATGAATGAGCCATCAGACACATTGACGTCACCTGAATATTTTCCATAGACAAAAGCCAAACACAGGAGGAGGGATTGGGGGCTCTACAAAAGCCCAGAGGGAGCATTTGCGAGTGTGGGTGTTTGGAAGAACATAACAAGCAGGGGTGGGGAGACAGAATTTCAAAAGTGGGAAGAGAGCTAAAAGTGGAGGAGGGTTGGATAGTTAAAGGCTAAGAGGTTTGGTGAAGGAGAATATCAAGCATTTAGAACAGGTGTGAGGGGGAATCCATTAAGCAGGAAGGGGGAGTATGGGTCGGAGGAGAACAGCTAGGAAGAAAGGAAAGAAGAAAGGTTGCTGCAAAAGAATAAGGAGAAGAGTATGACGCTTGCCAAGAAAGGGCTCCGGCGTAAGAGGCAGAATCAGCTGAAGAAAGGAAGGAGTCGATTAAAAGGGAAGTAAAGCTTGGGTTAGTACCTGGAGACAGAGGGCAAGCCACAAACAGAATATAAGACAACATGCAAACTGTTGTCTGGAAGGAGTGGGAAGATTGGAATCCAGGCTTTGAGACAGGTCTCCAAGATGCAATAAACAGCAATTCTGCAAGGAGGAAAGTAGGCTGGGTTTTGTAAAGTTATTTTCTTCTTTGGGGAACAAAAAAAAGACATCAATCCCAGCTTGTCACATAAGGTAGATGGGAAGCCTGACCCTGAAAACCTCTGATCAAAAGAGAAGGCCACGGAGGGGATCAGGAAGCCAAGGGGGCCAAAATACAGACTTGTTCTCAGTTTGGAGAGGTATCTATTCTCCATGATCAGCTTGATAAAACCCAGCAAGGAAAGCCTATACTGTCACTCCTGTATATTGTTTAAATGTGAATTAAACTACATGAGGTTTCAAAACCCTTCTCTTGCTAGTCTGCTCCACCCCACCACCAGGGTTTTTCCAGCCTGTATCAAACACGAACATTCATCGTGGTGAACTGCTACGGAGAGATTAGAGTCCTGCAAGTAAACAAAATACCCTGCTTGAAGGGCACCCAGAATTTGAGAAAGCCACCATCATTATGTTAACCAATGTGCAGAACCAGCCATAAAATTACAGTGGAAAATAGGGCAATGGCTTCCAATTCCCTTTTAAAACACTATTACAGTGCTAGGTGGTAACAAACGTAATCCCATTCCTTAAGGAGAGTCATTTGTAGGGTACTAAAAATATATTTGAACTCTAAAAGCAATATCTTTTTGCAATTCATACTCGTTTCCCTCTAGTAATTTGTGCAAACTAAAAGGATGCTTTTTTGCCTTACAGTTACTGTTCAGATCAGGCAGTAATATTAGGAGCGCCTTGAGAGGCACTGCTCTCCGGGTACTACAGAGCCAAATCTGCAGAGTGATATTGGGGGAAGTAGGTGGCACGACAGTTTTTGGGGAGTGTTGTTGCTTTCTTAATGCTGTATTTGCCTATTTATTATCAAGTAAAAGTGGCAGCTAATCCGGTTATCTACCTTAATGACTCCTACAACAAGAAAAAACACTTCAACTTCTCCATGTGGCAACTAGGCCGCCATGCATCAAGCAATTCACTTCCTGAACAATCTAAAACATGCAATTCTCCAGATATCGCAAATGGGAGGGAAGGTTAAGAGAGAGAGAGGAAGATTCCCTCCTTCACAACATGTAGCAAGGACTACGCTTTATAGGGACTTTCAGAAAAGGGTCCTAGCTTGGAGCATTTCTGCAGCTGGGGAGAAGAGCTGAGAGGCAATTAACCCACAAGAAATTATCAGTCTTGAGGACATTTCCCTCTTTGGAATCTTAGGACTATGGTTCCTGGACAAGAAGATAAAGCACTTTTGCTTTGACATGAACTTGGCATATACACATACATACTCCTGGCAGAGATGCTGGTCTGTAAAGGGTGTCTTCACAATCACCACTGCCATTATATATAGATGTATCCATGTTTAGAAACTTACCAAATGGGCATGATCTCTGCGGTTCAAAAGAAACTGATGTGGCCATCTTAGTGGCAAGCTCAAGCCAGGCAACATTGTTCATTTGAGGATAACTTTGTGGGTCCTGTGGAGAAAGCAACCTTTTTCATGCAGAAGACATATTTAACAAAGTAACGCCAGAGGCAATATTCCTTTATACTTCAAGGGAACAAAAGCACTGCATATGTGGGCTGGACAACAAGGGTACAATGCTAGTGGAGTTGGCATATGGATCAAATCTAAAAATCAAAATAAAGCTTGAAGCTTTGCTTGAAATTTTGAACTAAAACTACCATGACAGAACAGGAAAAGCACAAGAACCCCTTCCTGGTGATAAAGCATGGTGGAATTTCAAAAGAATGCACATATAAATAAAGCACACATAAATAAAGAATAAGTAACTGATAGGGTGGCTGTCAGCCCACCCTCACCAATGATGCAACTTAAACAACTTTGTGAAGACAGAATGCTACAATCATCATCATCATCATCAATATTGAACATTTCATATCTTCAAGCAAAACAAGCATAAACTGCTGTAGTAAGCACCATTTGGAAAACACAAGCTGCAGCTGAACACTGTAGACTCAGCAAGCATGTAATGTGGCACTCAGTCTAGTCTTCCCCTAGAATGACTAATAACCAGTACGGAAATAGAAGTTTAGGATTTATTCTGTTTACTACCAAACTTTAACTGAGTCAGGCCTCCTTTTAAGTTAAGTACAAGCTTGAGTAAAAGCCAGAAACCACAAAACATGAAGTCCACCTTTCTAGTATCCAAACACATTGTACTGAGGAAATTACAGTATATGCCAACACACCCTATGGGTTGGAAGAATGAAATAAAGTAATCAGAAATGTTAATGCAGTTATTCTCACCTCTGGTGAACAGATTGATATGATATTTTATTTGAATCGCGCTCATAGACAAGTGTTTCATATGTGGCCATGAGCATAATTAGGGGCGAAAATATTCTCCAAGGTTATGCATAAAGGTTGATCTGCTTTGGAATACATTTTCTTTTGCTAAAAAATCCTTCATAGTCTTAACTTCAAAGTGGAAGCTTTCTAAATAATGTCTAAAGTAGTAGCCAAATAAAAAATGTTGACTTTAAGAGCAGTACTTGCAGCTCAATGTTTGCAAGCTTTGTTTGAAGGTGTAAGAATCCATTGAAAATGATATTTTTGCAATTTTCTTTAAATAGTAAAGATGGCTCTTTTCAGTCAAAGAAACAATATAACATGCATTACTTACCGTAATAGCATTTCTGTTGATTGTATCTGCTTAGATTCACAGGCGGTGCATACGGTCCGACATCCAGTGGTAACCGCAGAGTTTTGCAACTGGTCTTTCAAGATCGAAAGGGGACGTCGGCATAGGCGTGTCTGTAAAACTACCCCTAACGTGACTTGTAGTGTACCCAAAATCCCTCACGCGCCGAGGTCCCTCCGATTGTATTTTCTCTGCCATGAGGGAGTACATAAAAAGAGAGAAAGCAGTAAGAAATCTATGTTCCTTCCACCTGAGCAGGGTGGAAGGGTGGTTGCATGTGAATCTAAGCAGATACAATCATCAGAAATGCTATTATGGTAAGTAATGCATGTCTGATGCTTGTTAATCTGCTTAGAATCATATGCTGTGCATAGACTAGCGAGCAGTATCCGGAGTTGGAGGTGGGTTGTGAGAAGGAACAGTAGTGAAATGCTGTCTTAGTACTCCTCGTCACACCGGAGAATCAGACCTAGAATGAGTGTCTAGGCAATAGTGTTTTGTAAAGGTGTGTACAGAACTCAAGGTTGCCACTTCGCAAATAGACTCTAGGGGAACATTTGCAATGAATGCTATGGAAGCCCCAGTGTCTCGAGTAGAACATGCTCTAGGCTTCAAGGGCAGTTCTCTCTTAGCAAGAGTGCAACAGAGTGTGAGGCATTTGACAATCCACCTTGAGATTGCTGATTTAGAGAGGATACTCTTCACTACCAGCTGCCACCGAAACGAAAAATTGGTTTGTCTTCCTCAGTGGTTTAGTTCTTTCCAGGTAAAACAGGACTGCCCTGCGCACATCTAGTGTGTGTAGGCTTCTTTTGGCTATGTTAGTGGGGTTCTGGAAGAAAGTAGGTGTAGTTCTATTGATTGATTCACGTGGAAATAAATGTAGGCGCAAATCGAGGATGAGTGCACAGGACTACCTTATATCTGTGAACTGTAACAAAAGGGTCTAGAACTGAAAGGGCCTGTAGTTCACTAACCCTTATAGAAGTGATAGTCACTAGAAAGGCTGTCTTATAGGTAAGATCTTTGAGACTTGCTTTATACATAGGTTCAAAGGGAGACCCCATAGGTCTGGTCACTAACACATTTAGGTCCCATCCGGGAGCTGGTTTTGAAATGGGGGAATGAATCCTCTTAACCCCTTCCATAAAAGCATTAATAACTGGTATTTTCCACCACAACACCTGCTGTGACATAGTGTAGGCTGAGAGAGCAGCTAAGTGAACCTTTAGGGAATTAAACACCAGGCCCGAGTCTAATAAGGGAGTCCGATACAATACAATGTGAGTAGGAGAGCAGTCTATGAGATTGACGCCCTTGGCATTGCACCAGATAAAGTGTTTCCATTTACTGGAATTGCAATATCGGGTTTTAGGTTTCCTCGCTTCACCAAGTATGTCCATGCATCTCTAAGGGAGTTGAAGGTGTCCGAACTCTATGACCTCAGGAGCCAGGCCGCTAAGTTAAGACTTTGCGGGCATGGGTGCAGCGTTTCTCCCCTGTCCTGAGATAACATGTTTTACAGGCAGGGCAGTCATAGGAGGGGAGGGGGACATCTCCATCAGATGAAAGAACCAGGGTTGGCGGGCCCACAAGGGGGTCACCAATATCATGGTGACTGGTCCTGGTGCATCTTGTGCACGATTTTGTTGACTAAGTGAGTCGGGGGGAGGATGGGGTGTGAAGCGTAAACAAATTTCCCTGACCATGTTACCAGAACCCATTCCCCTTGGAGCGGTTCTGTGGGTACCTGGAGGCGTAATCTTGGCATTGAGCGTTCTCCAGAGTTGCGAACAAGTCTCTCTCTGGGAAGCCCCTTTCTGTGAAAACGTTGGAGCCTATGTCTTCCTGTAGTCGCCATTCGTACTCTACGGGCAGTGGGAAATCTCTGCTAAGCACGTCTGCCAGAAGATAGAGTTCCCTGGAACATGTTTGGACAACAGGAACATCCTGTGTTTGAGAGCACATATCCAAATGTTTTGGGACAGCTTGGATAGCCCAGGAGAGTGTGCCCCCTTGTTTGTTCAGGTAGTACATGGCTGTGGTGCTGTCAAGATCAGGACTGTCTTCCCCTGTTAATGTGTCTGAAAGGCTTTCAGTGCATTGAATACCGCTAATGGTTCCAACAGATTTATGTGGTTGGACGCTACTTGTGGGGACCGCACGCCGTCTGCTGTAGCAGGTGAGCCCCCCGCCCTGTGAGGATGCGTCGGTCATGAGAGTGGCTTCTACTGCGGGGGTGGTGAAGGTTTTCCCCTTCAAGAGGTTTCCCTCAACCACCACTGCGGAAAGAGAACGAGGGTTGGCGAGACGCAAATCTTCCCATTGTCCGCTGATCTGACACCACTGGCTGTTGAGCCACTCTTGCATGGGACCATGCTGGGCAGCACTCTTAAGTCAGCTATTGCTGGCCCAGTGATCTGGATGGCTCGCCATTCCACTGCTGCCCCTACCACGACTTATCCCTGTAATGCTGAATTTTACTTGGTTCCTCCTTGGTTACAAGCACCGTCACTTTCTGCTATTACCTTTGATGAACCTTAGGTATTGTCTGTGCGCTGGCAACATTGAAATATGAAAGTATGCATCTTTCATGTCCAGTGTCGCCATGTAATCCCCCCTGTTTCAACAGGGGGATTACTTCCTGTAAAGTGACCATACAAAACTTTTGAGGTTTGACAAACTTGTTCGCTTGGCGCAAGTCTAGCATAGGGCGCGTGGCGAGATCCTTTTTGAGTACAAGGAAGTACACTGAATAAATGCCCTAGTTTACCTGTAGAATAGGGACGGTTTCTATGGCGTCCTTTCCTAGAAGGGTCTCCGCCTTTTGCAGTAGGATTCGCAGGTGGTTCGGCGTCTGGTGTCTTGATTTTGGCGGTCTGAATTGAGGTGGTCGGGCAAATTTATGCAGTACCTGTGGGCAACCGTCTCGAGTACTCACTGGTCTGTTATCCCCTCCAATGTAGTAAGGAAAGCAGTTATACGCCCCCCACGATCGGGGTGGCATGGGAGGGGACCTGGATAAATAATAAAATAATAATAATAATAATAATGGATCTGAAGGTCATTTCTGACCAGAGGCCGGGGCGCCTCTGGGGTTGGAACCTCGCCCTCTACCTGTCCTCTGGGTGGATAAGTGGTGGGGGTATTAGACCCTTGTCCCGAATTCCAGTTGTTTCCTGCATTATACTGGTTCTGGGGAAAACAAGATTGCCCACGAAAGGACCGGCGGGAGCCACTTCCTCTGAGGAGAGGATTTCTGGGTAATCTGTTGAAGGGACTGGAGTGTTTCATGTTCTTTCTTGGCTGTTTCCACTGCCTTGCCAAACAGGTTGGTTCCTCAACGAGTTTGTTTATAAGGGCTGCTTGGGTCTCCGTCTTGAAACCGGAATTCCTCAGCCATGCACGTCGCCTGAGCAAGGTACCTTGTGCCAGGGTTCTTCCCGCTGTCTCTGGAGCGTCCAGAGTGTTCTTGCGCACATTCTGGTTGACTTGCTTGCCTTCCGAAACGATGGGAGCAACTTGGTCTGTGTAGGTTCTGGCACTTCCTGAAGGCCTTCTTGCAGAAGGTTCCACTGGACGTCTGCATGGCTGGCCAATAGCGTGGTATTATTAGATATTTGTGTGGAAAACGCAGCAGCAGTTGTGACCCTCTTTCCCAGTGCATATAGTCTCTTGGACTCCTTATCGGGTGGTGCTTCTCCTGAAGACAGGGGGAACACCAGCCAGTTTTCTCGTAGTGGTAACCACCAAGGAATCTGTAGTGGCATGTCCCTTGATGTAGGCATGGTCGGTCGGAGAAGTACGAAATAACTTCTCCACCCTAGGGTTCACCGCCCTGGTTTGGGCTGGCGCCAACAAGGAAGGTGCCAATCTCCTCAATAGAGTTCAACAAAGGGATGGCCTGGCTGGCCGGAGGTTTTTCTCCGAGTATATCCTCCACAAAATCAGAATGTGGTAAAGCTTCTTGAGTGATCTGAATATCGCCTTTTTCTAGATGGCGGTAAACGCCATTTGAACGTCCATGGGAGGCTTGGTGGGCCGGAATGGAAAGGGGGGGTGGGGAGACTTTGCACAGGGCATCGGGGGTCCTCTGCTGGCAAAGGGGACATCCAAGGTCGAGCATCAACCAGACGGCTGTCATCCCTATTGTCTATCTGGTCATCCACATTCTAGTTTTCCAGAAAGGTGGCATCCTCATCCTGATCATATGTGTCCATAACATCATCAACTGTGAGGAAACAGGCATACTCCTCATGTGGATCTTCCAAGGTCCTTTGAAACTTGGATACAGGTGTAAAGGGAAGCTCTTCGAGGTCTCTTGGGAGCAAGTTTTTTCATAAAACACATTTTTCTAATTTGTCCATACATCCCCCAAATTTCTCCCTAGTCCATGAGGATGAACCAGAGGGGTCCAGGGGAGGAAAAGGTTCATCATCTTCCCTGTGACACCGAGATGTGTCCCCTAATGTACTTGACAAAGGGCACAGGACTCTCAGCACAGTCTTTGCAGGGTACGGGGTGCTGTGACGTGTCTTTCGGCACATCTCTAGGCCATTGTTTGTGCTTCGCCGCCTCCTTCGACCGTTCCTTCAGTCTAAATGCTGTGGCAATCCTTGCAATGCTTTCGCCAATGCTCGGGGAATCTGGTCAATCCACCTACTGAACCGGAGGCTGAGCGGTGGATTTCGGCACCACCGGGGCCTTCATCGGCATCTACGCGTCATGATAGGATCCGTCGAAGTTTGACGGTTCCGTTGGCGCTTTGGTACGCTTCCGACAGTGCCGCTGAAGCAGAACCTTGGGTTGTGTGTTTGGTGTTATGCTCGTGTGCGCCCCTGTCGCCGGGTGTTTTCCCTATAGCGTGACTCGCGTCAGGACTGGTGGGGAGGGGCGTTGCGGACCAAGAGCAGTCCGCCATTAGGTCAATGGCCTCCGACACAGAGGCCTGGTCATCCATCGCTAGTCCCCAACACCCCCCATCACTTTCGGCAGTTGCGGCGCCGACGGAAGAACATTCAGCCTGCAACATGCCGTAGGCCGCCCACCGCTTCAAATGACGCTCCTTAAGCGTTTTAGGGGGCAGTAGTCTACAGGCCGCACAACCGGCTTCTTTGTGGTCGAGGGGAAGACAATTGTTGCACCGAGAGTGCTCATCTTTCCAAGGATATCTGGCCCTACACGAATGACAAAATCTAAATGGCGTCTTTTCCATAGCAAAAGACGGGTACAGCAATGACAAAACCCAGGGAGCAGAGATGGTGAAAGAGGAAAGGCATACTTGTAAAGAATATGGCCACCCCGACCCCACTCTCCCTACTGTACAGGCCGGCCAGAAGGCCCGTCCTCGTGGACGGCAGCGCCGCTAGGATCAACAGGCGTTGAATGTCCGCAGCAGTTTTCGGTGTTGTTTCACAGGATTCAACTGTCAAAGTGACTCAACGGGAATAACGACAAAGTTGATAAATATGACAATAACGCTATGCAAGAGCTCCGCATTAGGGCGACCAGTAATCTGGGTGGAAAAAAACAATCTAAGGGACCTCAGCGCGTGAGGGACTTTGGGTGCACTACACGTCACGTTAGGGATAGTGTTACAGACACGCCTACGTCCCCTTTCGATCCTCGCAAGACAAGATGCAATACTCTGTGGTTACCACTGGACGTCGGACCATATGCACAGCATGTGATTCCAAGCAGATAGCATCAGGAGCGCATTTTAGAAAATTGGAGACAAAGGTAAACAGCTCACTGAATACTTTCAACAGACTTCAGATGGCAGGCATCTTCATTTGGGCTGAAATGTATAAAGAAATACCTTTCACTTACGTGGCGGCATAATGTTTAAAACATTCATACCAACATACCACACAGTGATTTCCGGTACAGCATCCAAAATTTAGAAGCCATCCGGATCCTGAACTTTGGCAGTATTGGCAAGATAGAACTACATTCAAAATAAAAAATATGTAGCCTTAAAAAGTTTTTTTTTAAATTATTTTCATAAAATAAGGAGTGAAACAAGGCTTTGTAACCTACGTGATGAAGAGAAACACTAATGTTCCTACTGCCAGTATTAAAACCTCTCCCAAAGCAAGTGTTGGTTTTCATAGAAGTCACATTATTTTTTCTTGCTTCAAGGCGATATTCATGTTGCTCAGAAAGTGGTTATCTGCAAGTCTCCCTTCAAGATGGCTCAAATTACTTAGAAGACATAGCCCACTTTTATTTACCATACATAAACATGAAATAGTTTAAGAGTATGTTTAACTGAGGAAGCAACAGAAGAATGATTAAATAACCCTCTTAAAATATTACTTTTAGAATGCAAGATGAAAGTTGACTTTTTTTTTAAAAAAAAGGCTTTCATTCTTTGACTCATCGTACTTGCCAATGGAATCTGTACTACAGAGTAACATTAATTAGCTTATAGAAGTTATAAAGTCTTCTGGGTGAGACTAGTTACGGCATGGGAATTTATCAAGTTCTCAGAAATAGACCTGGAGTGTACTATACACTCAGATGACTAGCAAGAAGCAATTCCTGAAGGGTTAATGTCTCGGTCCATCGTAGAGCTGTGGGGGCTGACAGATCCCTGTCCTTTACGGTCGCAGAAGTAGCAAAACAATAATAAATACACTGGTAACACCATCAGGCACACACCACATACCAAACTAGAGAGACCAAATGACAGGGTTCCTTATTTTACAGAAATCATTTTTTTGTAGACCGTTGTGATTATGTGCTAGGCAGGTCCTCTCCATGATTTCAAAACTACATGGGAAAAAAAAGGGTATGCCAAGTTCTTTTAGGCTCCTTGCTCGGGAAAGTGTACTTTTCATTTATTGTGCATTTGTTAGGTGCTTATACAAGTAGATTGTGTTTCAAAGCGCATATTTTAATTTTTAGGTTTGCTAAAATAAGCTTCAAGTTGAAAGAAGGGATTTCCAAAACATTTTGACAATCTTTAAAGCATGGTTGATTACTTTGCATTGAATGCTGCTGTAACCAGTGCCCTGCATTTCAAATACTATCTGAAAAAATTCACAAGCAAAAAAAGCTTATGATACAAGTCCTTTATAATGCACCTGCACACACGTGTTTCTAGGTGCAACTATAATTGTCCAGTATTGATCATTAGAATGTGTTTCATTAGAATGTGTTTAAGTCTATGGATTAGGTGACATTTACAAAATTGTATCTTTACCATGTTTCAAAGCTATATTGATGCATCAATTAAATCAATATCAGTGACTTTCAAATCATATTTCTATACCCTTGTCAATGGCTGCCTTGATGCTTTGACACAGGTTAGAGCACCATAGTCTAGGTTGCTGGATATAAATCTCACCCAGTTTGGGAGGAATCGAAAAGTAATTTTGTATCCCACATTTGTTCTCTGGGTTGGTTTAATGAGCAGTTGGACTTCATTCAATTCTCCCTGGGGAAAAGTTATCATACTTACCACGCCATTTTGCACGAATTGGGGTTGTGAATGAAAGGGCAAGAACTGACTTATGGCTGTCAAGGAACACTAAACTTCTAGTAGTGACGTTCATGATTAGGCACATTGGCAGATCAGAGACATGAGGCCTACAAAACAACTACATGAGCATGTATAGACCGAGGTCATGTAGGCCACCCATTTTCAGCACCATTTAGTAGCGATTATAAAATCATTCTAAGCATATGAATAAAATAAAAGCTACTAGTCCAACACCAATTAATTTTCCTCCGATAAGTAAAACCTGTACAAGAAAAAATATCTAACTTGATCACTGCCGCAACAAAAAAACAAACCACTTTATTCTTTAATTAAATATTTATGTTCACGAATCTCAGAAAAAAAATGGGGGGAAAAGTTTAAAGTCTATATATTTTATCAAAATGTTCAAACTTGTCGGAATGTAAACAACTATTGAAGTACACGTGTAGAAAAGTCAAACTTTTCAGACACACCACACTGACTTTTTTCAGATGAATGCAAAAGTAGGGCCATGTTGTACATTCCTTTTCACACAGTGCAAAATCTTTTAGTATCCGACTGTTCAGTAACACAACTTCCAAAGGCGAGCAACTGTTTGGATCACATGTGCCACGGTGAATAAAACAATGTTCCAGCACTTCCAAGCATTGCTCATGTTTCAGTGTGATCAGGAAGCCCGTTGTCATCAGCAAGAACGTTAGGATTAATCTAACGCTTGATCGTAGAATCTGCCCCTCCTGATGGTCCTATATATTTTATTTCCTGGCACTTTTGAAAAGTTGTCTTTATGTCAAAAATTTCAATAATCTTCGACAAAGGTTTTCTTTAAAATTCACCCTCAAATACATGTTAACTTTGCCTGCCATGACAGCAGGAAAACAATTAGGCTTGATACAAAAAACAATGCCATAAGGTTGTCCAGTTTCTGCTCGGCTCCTACAAGAGTGTCCCTTTGTTTAACCTTGCGTCAAGAAAGGGTTAGTGGCCAGCGACTCAATTACACTGATTTAAACTATTTGACGTCTATGAATTGAGATTACTTTAAATTTATTTAGCAGCAAACAAAATCTATTGCAATACTTCAAAGAAAGCATTGTGATAGATGATTCAACTCAAGTTTCTCTCCTAATTTCAGCTTCGATAAAACCCCAATTGATACTTTAGGCATACAGTGCTTACGATATATTAATTCTCTCTTTGGTTGGCACTCTACGTAAAATATAAAATATTATGTTAGCATACTGTACACCAAGGGAAAAATTTCAAATGATTCCAAAAGTATAGGTCATGCAGTATCCAAAGTATGGCTCCAAGAAAAATATATATATTTTTTACATTAAGCATAACGAAATGTCACTATAATCAGCATTCAGCATTTTTGCCAGAAAACTAGCTATTCAAGTTTATTTCTTGATGCAGCATTAAGGATTAAAACTTACCACTTTACCGGGCCTTGCCCATGTGCAAATAAATCCCTCCTGACAAGCAGTGACTATACAGTCTTCAAGAAAAATTAACACAGTCAGTCTTTCATGTGCTATCTTTTTACAGATAAGAGGCTCTAACAAGGGAACATCTTCCATTCTAGGACAGAGGGGAGTTCCCAAAGTTTTAGCTGGGTCCGTTTTGGTTTTAGTAACTAAATTCAATTTGTCACTGCTCTTGCTCGATATATGTCCCATACTATGGTTTCTCTTGTGATCTTTTTCATGATGTCGCTCTTTCCGATCATGTAGTGATAGAGTTGCAAATTTGCTGACACCAGTGGCAATGGAACCCTCCATTACACTGCTTTTACTGCTAGCACTGGACACAGCTGAATGGGGAAGGCTGTTTGAACGAGGAAGCGGAGGAGGTACAGAGTTTCCGGATGTCATGATACTGTTTCCATTACTCCCAGAGTTACTTTCAGCATTTCCTGCAGGGGGACTTGTGGCATTCATGACATTGGTGTGTGTCCTTGTTCTTGAGAGAGGTTGATGTGGAAAAAGGATATCTTCTGTAAGGTCCCATAAACAAAGTTGCGTGTCCTGGCCCACGGAGCCAAACCTATAAGTTACACTTAATGGACGACTTTCTGTAGAGTTCCTTTTTGATAACCTAGATTGTGTACTATTGGCTCGATCTCTGCCAAAATGAATGAGGTCTTGGAAATCCTCATCACTGCCACTGAACTCCATAGGGTCACTCTCTTCTACGCTTGTTGTATATGGGTCAAATGCAACAACACTTACCCAAGATTTATGTCCATGACCTCTAGCGATTACTCTACAGTCCAGAAAAGACCAAACTGTAACCAAGTCATCCTCTCCACCAATCACAATATATTTGCCATCTGGACTCCAACATACACACAGTAGTCCGCCAAAGTAACTTTTCATTGTACCATGCAGCTCCACTGTATCAAAATTGAAGACACGAAGAAATCCATCCTGACTTACACATGCTAAGAACTTCCCATCAGGAGAAAAAGCAAATTCATTTAGTGCCCCCTCACCTACGGTCCATTTAAGAAGAGGGTTTCTTGTAGACTTGCTTTTGCAAGTATGAACTGCAAAGTTTTCTCCTTGTTTTAGTAGCTGGTAGTGTGGGGCTGTGGTACCACAAGTGTGCTCCACATTGTACAAGTACATATTGCCACTGGAATGAGCTACAAGGAAAAGGCTTTCTGAACCTGGCACCCATTTCACGCAGGTCACTCTTGACTTGTCTATTAATCTCTGTGGAAAACAAAGAAAACAAAAAAACAATAATTAGAAAATGTTCAGTTTCACTTATTCTGTTAAAACATTTAATTTACCCAAGCTCAGATTCCTAGCCAAAATTAGACCGCCTTGTAGTAGCCTGTAATTTATGTTGCACATCACACAGGAAGCCAAGGGTTGGTTGGCTTGCCTTGGCCCTCTCTTGTTGCAGGGTCTGAAATTCAGGATATGACCGATGTGTTATTTTCTCTGTCACACAAAAACCCACAAGTACCACAGGTAAAGCTTGAATGCATAAACAAGTGTCTGACCACAATCTCTTTTCTTTAGTCACCATTTGAGGGTTCAATGATCTTCCCTATCTATAACAGCCAAGGAAATGACATACTTACTATAATCGTATTTCTACTGCTTGTATCAACTTAGATTCACATGCTGCACATATAGAAGATTCTGTTCCCCTGGAAAGTGTTGTGACAGGAGGAACATGTGTTTCAGTGTCCACTTCCAAATGCTTTGTGCCAGCTTGGACAGCTCCGGAGAGCGAGTTCCTCCCTGCTCGTTTATGTACAACATGATCGTGGTGCTGTCTGTTAGGACTAGAACGGTCTTCCCTTGCAGTTGTTGAAAAGGTTTAGGGCTTCAAACACTGCTGGTAGCTCTAAGAGGTTGATGGGTTTCCTTGCTACGGATTGTGAACAGGTTCTGTGCGCTGTCTGTGGAAGAAGGTGAGCTTCCCCACCCTGACAGGGATGAGACTGTGATGAGAGTGGCCTCTACTGCGGGGGTGGTGAACGATTTCCCTTTTACAAGGTTTTCCCTTGTCCACCACTGCAGTGATGGAATGAGGGCTTTCGAGACAACCACTAGATCGTCCCACCAGCCGCTTGCTTCACAGCATTGGCTCAAGAGCCACTCTTGAATAGGACACATGCGCAGACTGGCATGTGGCACCAGAAACATGCAGGAAGCCCTCATTCCTATTAGCCAAATGGATATCCGTACGGTTATCTGACAACCGGCTATGTATTGAGGGATTTGGAACATGTTTTTGGACCCTCTCATTGGAGGGGAAGAAAAGACTGTCTTCTGTCCAAATTAGAGCCTCCAAAATTGTTTTACTTGGCTGGGGACAAGGCTCGACTTCTTTTCGTTGATAGAGAACCCCAGTTTAATGAGTAGGTCTACAGTAATTCAGATGTTCTCTAGACACACCTGATGTGCGTCTCCTGTTATGAGCCAGTTGTCTGAATAAAGGGTACACCAGAACTGTCTGCACAAGTGAGCTGCTGCCAGTGCCAGAACTTTGTCAAAAACCCTTGGGGCTGAGGCACTCCCGAAGGAAAGCACTTTGAATGGATAGCGAGTGTGCCCCATCTTGAACCTCAGGTATTTTCTGTGCGCTGGCAACATTGAAATATGAAAGTATGCATTTTTCATATCCAAGGTTGCCATGTATTCCCTGTGCTTCAGCAGTGGAATTACTTCCGGCAGAGTTGACATCCTGAAACTTTGAGGCTTGACATACATGTTTGCAGGACACAGATCTAATACAGGGCACAGGGTTAGATCCTTTTTGGGTACAGCGAAGTATATTGAATAGATAACCTTGTTTACCTGGTGAGCTGAGACAAGGAGACATTCTTCTTGTTTTTGACGGGTGGTACCGAGGATTCTGGAGAAACTAATACAATATCCCTTGCCCACTGTCTTGAGCACACACTTGTCTGAAGTACTACCCTCCCATGCATGGATGAAGTATGTTATCGACCTCCTACTGGAGCCAAATGGGCGGGGATCCAGACCAGTAAGTCATTTGTTGGCAGGGGTAGAGGAGCCTCTGGTGGGTGCATTCCTGTTGAGGGGTTTCATAGGCGTTTGACGACCCTTGATCGAGTACCAGGGTAAACCTCTTGTGGTGTATGAGGCCAGTGTGGGTCTGTGTGGAAAAGGATTGCCCTCGAAAGAAGTGGCGGGTATTAAAAACCCGGTGCTGTAGTTACGGCTGGCTGGATATTTGGTTTAATGACTTTAGAGTGTTGTGCTCTTATTTCGTTGTCTCAAGGGCATCATAGACAACCTTCCCAAAAAAAGCAGACTCCTATCAGTTGGTTGATAAGGGAAGCCTGCATCTTGGTTTTGAACCCCGAGTTCCGTAACCAAGCATGGCACTTTAAAAGAATTCCTTCAGCTAACACCCACCCATCGGTCTGGGCGGAATCCAAAGCGTTCTTTAATATATTTCGGGCGACTTGCCAGCCCTCTCGAACATTAGTAATCTGCTGCGACTTGGTTGGCTCAGAAACACTTTAGGCCTTCTTGTACCAGACCCCCACTGAACGTCACTAAAGCTGGCAAGTAAATTAGTGTTGTTCGCAACACAGGTAGTAAGTTGTAATCCCTTTGGCCCAAGGCATACAATTGTTTACATTCCGTGTCGGGAGGAAATTCAGCTGAAGACAAAGGAACTCCCACACGCTTCCTATTTGTGGTGACTACATCTGCGGACACACTGTTCCTGATTCTCTGGTAAAGGAGATCTGAGGCAGCAGGCCTAAACATCTTCTCAACCCATGGGTTGACTACTTGTGTCAGAGAAGACGTGAGCAGAGAAGTGGCAATCCACCCCTTAACAGAATTAAGCAGGGCAATCGATTGACTCATGCTTTTTTTCCTTTAAGGAAATCCTGCCAAAGTCAGATTCAAGCACCACCTCCTGAGTATGTATTTTAAAACGTTCTGCTGCTATTTTTCAGATTATTACATATCGGCTGCGGATAGGGGAAGAGTCTCATGCTGCACAACAGGTGTGGTGTCTGCAAAAACATCATCTGGCTCTGCCACCAGAGTTGGTGCAGTAGGCCAAGGCCCCAGATCACCAGCGACATCGAGTTATGTGTATGGATCCTTGGAAGAAGGATCTTGGAACTCGTCTCCCTGGTCTGAGACATAAATCCTCATCTTGACCATCCTGAAATAAGTATCAGTCTGTTAGGTACAGGAGAGGCAGTGTGACAAAACCGGGAAACTGAAGTCTAAAACTTAAAAAGGCCTAGGGCCCTGATCTAAGGGAAGGGATTTTTTAGGCAGCCTGTATGAGAAAGAATAACTCAAGACACCTTTTCCATACACTCCTTAAAACTTTCCCTTATCCAAGTCCGAGTGGTCAGTTTCAGGGAGTGGAAAAACAACATCCTCTTGTACAGACTTTTGTGACTATACAGAGATGAGGTGGAAGATGACTGGACATACTGCTGGGGTAAAACCGGAGGAGCCTGGGTGCCAGACCATGGGAATCAGGTTGTGTAACTGTTTAGAACAATTATTCCCTCAATTTAGGGTGGCTTTTAACTGCAGGCGTGCATTTTGATGGGTCTGAAATGGCTGGTGAAGATTTAGGGGAGCACCTTGCCCTCTCTCCTTTCCCCAGAAGCTCACCGTCTCCAGAGCTCTGGTTCTCTCTAGGCTTGACTACTGCAACAGCCCCTTTCTAAATCTGCCTGCTTCTACTCTACGCCCTCTGCAACTCATCCAGAACAGGACTGCAAGACTTGTCCTTGGCCTCACGCCCAGGGATTGCATCTCTCCAGGACTGAAATCTCTGCACTGGCTCCCAGTGGTTGCGAGGATTAAGTTCAAAATCCTCTGCATTGTCCACAAGGCCTTCTGGGGCATCAATACCTTCAACTCCCTCTTCCTAAATAAATATCTTCCTTCTCGAGCTCTTCGCTCATCCGCCTCCAATTCCCTCAGGGTCAGTCGCTTCGCAAAAAAACGAGTTGGTGGTAGATCTTTCTTCGGCTGGGGCCTCCCTCTGGAACAGCCTCCCTGAAACTTGGAGAACCATCTCTGGTTCCAGAAGCACCACAAAACTTTCCTCTTTGCTTCTCCTTTCTCTCCCCCTCTCTCCTGCTGAACTCCTGGCTGAAACTGAAACTGCATTGGTCACCTGGCTACCCTCTGATCTATGGCTATGGTTGCCTCCCCAGTCAGTTGCACACCTGCACTGCCTCCCTGGCAACCCCCGCACCTGGGGACTGTTTTCTGTATCCCTACAGTCCCCTACCAGCACTTGACACCTGATGTCTGCATAAGTGTGCACTTGCCACCAGCTTGCTGCACCTCTTACTTATTGCTTGAATGTATTATATTTACTTCTGCTGTCGATCCCATGTACTGGACTGCCCACTCCCCTCTCCCCCCCCTCAACTTTTCCCCTTCCTCCGCACTTGCGCAATCTCAGTGTCACCTGGCCTAGAAAGATCGTTGTCTCAGTCTTCCCTCTGTTCCCCCTCCCTTGCCTTGTCACGCCTTGAAACACTTACAATATGGCATTTATAACGTGCCTATACACATCACCTTGAGAAGTCAAAGACTTCGAACCATGCACTAAACGCTGAGACGCAGCAGGTTAAGAACCGGAAGGTTCTCCAGGTTTCGAAGATTTAGTCTTACCTGAAGGGGCAGTTGACTTAGATGGTACCGTCGATGAATGCCCTAGGGTTGTGTGCTTAGCCTTGGTGGGAGCGTGTGTGCCCAGGTCTCCAGTGGATGGGACCACCATAGCAGTGCATTCAGCATCCCTAGTGGGTTAGGGTACGGTCACGAGTCAAAGATTCCACAACAAGGTCTTCGACATCTGAACTGGAGCCGTGGCTGCTAGATTGTTTCCCGTCCAATGCAACAGTGCCGGTGGGTGAATGGGATTCGGTCTGCATGGCGTAGGCCACCCACCGCTTAGTGCGCCATTCAAAGCGTTTTAGGATAAAAGAGTCAACATGCCTTGCAACATCATTCTTCATGGTCACGAGGCAAACAGTTGTTACACTTTTTAGAAGTGCCCTTCCTAGGGAACTTGCTGTTACAGGAAGAGTACAATTTAAAAGGAGTGCTCTCCATTATTAAATATAAAGAAAGCAGCAGCCAGACAAGGGAGGGACAGGAAAAGGCATTCCCTAGTGAAAAAGAATGTTGAGAAGAAGCTCCTCCACTCTCCCTACTGTGAAAGGCTGAAGCCTGATGTGAAGGCCGTAGCCAGTCGTTGAGTGTCCAGAAGTCTTCAGACGGTCGAAGGGACGCTGAAAGTGCATTGATAGCTGGGCAAAGTTTAATCACTAGCAATCTATTCGTAACAGGCTACGAGCTCCACATTACGTGACCGAACAGTATGGAGGAAAAAAACAATCTGAGGGACCTCGACGCGGGATTGATATGTGTACACTACATCACAGTAGGGATAGTGTTGCAGACGCACCCAGGTCAACGTCTAGCCTCAGAAATAGATGTAATACTCTGCGATTACCAGTAGATGCCTGACTACACGCACAGCATGTGATTCTAAGGAAATTCACAAGCATCAGTAACAAATTATTCATGCATAAAGAAATTAAATCTATATAATATTACTTTAGGAGCATACACCCATCTCTGCAGACTTTCAAGTACTAAACATATGCTTTCTACCTAGGAAATTATTTGATGAAACACCCATATACGAAATGAAGAAACCCCTTATGCTTGGTGCTTCTATTATTTAACAAATCATCTCGAAGTCCAGATTTCACATAAAAGATCACAACTAAGGCTTGGCTGCTGGCCCTAAATCTTCATGAAAGCAAAATCTTACAAAAGGCAGCTGACAATTTAGAAGTCTGTCCCTCCACTGTGGCAGGTTAACTAATAATCGTTTGCATCATGGGACCCGTAACACCTTCAGTATTACGGGCACATGAAAACCCTAAAGAACCTTTTGCTTTAAACATATTAAACCAACATTGCTAATAAGAAACAGTGCATTCATTTTTACTTTGGCAAGTTGGAATAATTCTATTCTGCATTATTAATTTAAATTCAAGTGCCAATAAGATATGATTTGGAGCAAAATCACCAGAATAATTGCCTGTTAGTCAAGTGACTGAATCTGGCCTACAAGTCAAGTGATCGCACCACAATCGCTCTATCAAATTCATTTTGAGATGTGTAGAGAAACTAGATGGTAGAACTAATGTTTGGGGGGGGAGGGGGACTCGAGAGGGGGGTTAAATCATCCTGGGACAGTCTACTTGCAGCTGACAAGTAAACACCCCCCCCCCTCCCACTTGGCTACCAAGCTGTGAGGGTAACTGCTTCCAGACAAAAACAGCCTATTGTTAATATTTTGTTTTTACTGAAGAGCATTTAGAAAACATTGCAAAATAAATAATAAACAGCATTGGCCAGTTAGATATTTTGAACTTTGGCACTTAAATCCCTGGAAAGATTGTTTTCCGCTTGCATGCCAAGCCGTGAGGCTATTCGCTTCTTCAAGAGTACATCTAGCTTTAGACACAATTGGCAAACTGCAAAAATATTCCTGTGATTTGAACAGCTACCAAACAAAGGCAACTCACATATGCCTGGATTGGACAGCGTATTTTTTTCAGTAATGTAAAATATACAAACAATTATTGAACCATGTCACACTGCATGATGGGGTTAAAATATGCTCACTGCAAGTACCATGATGGGATGCAGGCATAAAGCTAGATAAGATTTGTTTGTTTAAAACTTTTTTCTTTGTGAATAGCACAGAGATGGAGAAACTCCATAAAAGGCTCAATGTCCATCATGTAAGGTATACAAATCAAAACGTCATGCTCTGCTAAAATGAGTGCATGCAGTCCCCCATATAAGATTTGAAAGTGGGATTATTTTACTCCCTAACAGGTTCGAAGAACGGAGAAGAACAGAACTCCAAAGAGTCGAGGCGTAACCGAGATTCACAAAGCAACACGTTCGCGGAAAAAACGGAACTGAGGCTACAGGCGTCGTGCGTCCTACTTATCACATCGGATGACGTCGGACGAGGTCCTCGACAACGGCGCATCGACGCAGGACGCAGAAAAAAGTTTCCGAAGCAGCACAGCTGTGGTGATTACCTGTCAGATATGGAATACGTCAGAGGACCCAATCCCCCTCGAAAAAAATGTTTGAACTGGGCAACGGAAACGTTTTTTGTAATCATTTTTCACCTAGTTATTTATGCACATTAAAAGATGCATGTTAACTTCTTGTTATCGGTCAGTTATAATAGTTTCTTCCTGTGGTACTATGTTTACTACTGGTCCAAACGGATCCATGGAGCTGTGTGGGTGAAAGCGGGGGCACAAGGTTCTACATGTCGGTTTTTACTCCCCGTTTTTATTTTTTGGGAGTTTTTGTATATTTTTAGGGAGTAAAAATGGATGATACACCCCTTATCTACAGGGCTCAGAGTGTGTTGCAATTGATCTGTTATTTCAAACGCTTTATTATGAAAAACAGAAGAGACCACGGTATTTTAAAAACATGGCAAAACGTCTAGCTAAATCAGAAGTGTATTTTGAAGGGCTTCATTACAGACAGTAATAGATACATATTTACCTTCTCACTCACAGCCGGCTTTGGGAATTGTAAAATGATTAGTATAAATAATTCTCACTTTAACAAGATCCACATTATACCAAATCTGAGAAATCTTCCATACTGAAATGAGAAGTCATGCAGACAGTAAATGCTCAGTAAGTACTCCGTCATAAGAAGCAGATGCCAATAGGGTGTATTTATAATTAGGAGATTTGCATGTCCTAATCTGAAGTTGCTTATGTAAACACTTGGCGGTATACATGGTAGCCAATGACAAATGGAACCAAACGCCACGATTAGTTTTGACTTGAGCTAGAAAAAACGAGGCAGGGGTGGGTACTTATCTTGGGTTTCAAAATTGGAAAATTGCACTGAGCACCAGATTAAATGTGTTCATCTGACAAAGTAAAATTGGCTTCAACTCAATGCAAACTAATAGGAAGACCTGTGCATTTTATTGAATTAATGGCACCAATGTGTTAAGATTATATTAGCTAACAGGGAAACTAGGGTGGAGCAAAAGAGTTAAAGTGGTGGTTCTAATCCTTTATAAACCAGCTCTACAAGAAAGCAAGGGGCCCACTTCTCCGAAACAGTTGTATGCCCCCTCACCACATATCCAGATGGGGCATAGCTTGGAGGACGCAGCTGATCTCACACGACTCGAGTGCCTGGGTAAGATAGCAAGCAGCTAACTTAATGTACTTCTACTCTACATGCCTAAAATTGGCACTTTGGCAAGGTTTGCTGATTTGTAATTATTCCTTCAATAATTTGGAGGTAAAACTAAATTACAGAGATGCAATGCTTTGGGAAAAAAAGCAATCCGCTTTCAGATGCTTTTACCATAAGACATTAAAGTGCTTATTGGGTTAAAACTTTACACTTTACCAATTTTTCCAAATTCTAAACTGTTTTCATATTTTGGGGTTGAAATAAGCAATGTTCACTTATATCTGCACCATATATTTCATTTCCATGTTTTCAGGATTAAGGGACACATGGATGTATTGTTTCTTATATAGAGTTTACAAGGAGATTAGTGTGATACTGTGTTTCCGCACAGCCCCTAGAGACAGCCTGTGCTGCTCCTCGTACTTCCTTGGCCAGGAAAAGCAGATCCATCAAAGCACAGAGGGAGACCTTGAGGAATCCTTGTATGCTGGTATAAAATGCGTTACCATTATATCCATTCCTCTAAATTGCTTTAGGTTGTTCTTGGTTATCGGCCCATAGTCACCATGGACCTTTGATAGAGTTGTTAACCCTTGCCATCTAAAAGGCTATTCAGGGGTTGGTCTGCATAATCTTACCCACACCATGGCCTTTTTCAGTCCACGCATCAAAATTGGGAGTATGATTGTAAGTTTGACTGTGCCACAATGGCTACACACACATCTTCATGATTGGTTGCAGGTAGTTTTAACAGTCTATAAGCGAATAGGAGATGAGCAGGATGCTGGGTATATACTCAACTACTTTATAGCTAATATTTGGTATGATATATTGCTTGAGTTTACCATTTTAATTCTCAAATTATCTCTACAATAGAATAGGCAAAAATACTAAACCAGAGTGAAAACATTCTTCCGGAGTTTCAACTCAGGAGTATAAAAGACACTATACTGCAAGTGCAAATACGTGTTGTTTAGTGATAAAACTGTGTAGGGAAGATGTTGAGATCAGAGGGTTTATGATACAAACTGAGGTAATAAGCATTGGTTCCTAGATATTTAGAAGTAAACCCACAACTATAAACAGTAAGCCTGTCTGGTGCGGAGGAATGGTAGTTTTACTTCCTTAAGTGCAGAGATCCAACATTTTCCAGAGCCTTCCGTCAAGCAAAGCACAATTCCCTGCTCCAAAAACTGCCACAGCACCATGTGGGCATTTAGACAGCCTTTGGGGTGGAGGTTAAACTATAGCATCCAAGGTAGGGTGTATATCATGAAATCACCTCTCATGCACTTCCCTTCGGTGATAACCTGGAGGTGGCTTTTAGTGCCTAATCTGCTGAACAGTGGAAAGTAAGACCTCTGTATGGGCAAAAAGCTGTGCTTGGGCTGTGCAGTTTGCATCTAATCCCAACCCATAGATAGGGGAGAGGTGAAACAATGGGGTAAAGAAACGTGTTAGAGCCTGCTTGCCAAGATAAAGGGTCTGAATTCGGTGACAAGGGTTCAGTGTGCAACATTTTTACTTGCAACTAGCCATCGGTTGGTGGCAGTTGACTACTGGCAAGTAAGAAATGGTGTGCAGTCTATGAATGGAATGGAGGTGGCGAGTGACACTATGGCTGGCTACTACCTTGCAACTTGGAAAGGCTACCCCCTGCATGGGTGCATCACTTTTTGGCCTACATTCCAAATGTCGATGAAAAGTACTTTATACAAATGCATATATAAAAAAAAATGTTTTAAAAAGTGGCGAAGGCTGGAAGGTTTAGAAAGCATCTTAACCTCTGGTATTGCTCTGGGTAACCCTCCAGACCATCGTTCTTCACCTGTTAAGCCATTACAAAAGGGGAAGACCACATGCAAATAAGGCTTGGCCCCACCCCAAAAAAAAGCATATATATTTACAAAGAAATCTTAAGAAAGGAGTATGTTGTTTACCTATAACTCATGTTCTCCCGCATTGCTATCTGTCATGCATTCACATGCTTTGAATATTCCCTGCCGACATGCCAGGAATCCTCTGTACCATTTTGTAGGCCATCCATGTACTTTTGGGTGCATTCTGCCTCAGCCAATGGGAGATCGAGTGTTAAGCCTCACCCAGGAGGCCATCTTCAGATTCCGACCCCATCGGGATGAGAGTTGGCATAATGTAGCCTTGCTCCCTTAGGGGTAGTAGGTGGGCGCATGTGAATCCACGAAAGATACCAAAGCTGGAGAACAGGAGTTACAGGTAAACAACATACTCCTTCTCCAGCACTGGATCCTTCATGGATTAACATGCCTTGAATAGATTGCCACAGCAGTTAACAATTTGTAACAGAAGGTGTAAGGGAGAAGGCATACTTAACTGAAATATGTGTTGTAGGACTGCTCTTCCAACCCTTGCTTCAGCTTCTCCTTGTCGCTCCATGCAGTAATGCTTGACAAAGGTGTGCAGAACTGCCCAGGTTGCCGCGCAGCATATGTTCGACAGGGGAATCCCTGCCCATAGAACTGCTGACGAAGACCCCACTGCCCTATTGGAATGACCACAAATTGGTCCTTGCAGTGGTCGCCCAACTTGGGCACGCGCTGTGGAAATTGCAGTGGAAAGCCACAAACAGTTGAGATGTTCATTGAAGGTTTTTGGTTTTGTCTATGTAGAACTTCAGAACTCTTCAAAGGTCGAGCACATGTAGAGCTTGTTCAGCTGGCGAAGACAGATGTCCGAAGAAAACTGGTAGGGTTACTTCAGTTCACAGGTGGAAGTTGGACAACACCTTGGGAACAAACGTAGGGTTTGTTTTTAAGATGGCCTTGTTTTTCTCAAACCGTAGATACAGAGTTCTAACGGATAGTACATGTAGTTCTGACACCCGTCGGAAGACCGTGATTGCTACTAGGAAAGCAGTCTTCCAGGACACAAACTTTATGTCTGCAGTAGCCATGGGTTCAAATTTGTGGCTTCATGAGACCTGACAGGAAGGTGTTTAAGCGCCACTGAGGTGGCATTTTCTTTTGAGGGGGTTAAGTCGAAATAGAACCCTCATAAAGTGCTTCACGATGCAGGTTCCAAAAATGGGAGCTTTTCCTTGCTTCCTGGTGTATCTAGAGATGCCGCCAAATGCACTTTGATGTATGAGTGAGAGAAACCATCTTTTGCTAATTGTAAAAGGTATGGTAGGATTTGGTGAGGTTCCTCGTCTAACGGATCTAATTGCTGTTGGGAGCACCAAGTGCAAAACAGATTCCCCTTGTACACATATGACTTGTTGGTGGACTCCGTTCTGGCAGCCTTTAGGATGTTTCTGCACCCTTGCGTGAGTGGGACGTGTCCGAACTAGTTGAAGTCAGGAGCCAAGCCTTTAAGTTGAATAACCCTGGGTTGTGGGGTCTCGCCTGATGGGTGCACATAGTCAGCAGGTTGGGGTTGTGACCCAGAGGGATTGGACGTCCTGGGACAAGAAGTTCTGAGAACCACAGTTGTCTCGCCCATGTTGTAGCTACGGGAATGAACGTGCACTTGTATGTTGCAATCATTTCCAGGACACTGCATATGACTGGCGTTGGGGGAAGGCATAGGCAAGCTTTCCTTCCCATGACATTGCAAATGCAAATGTGTGGCGTAGCGATTGATGGTGCGGATACCTACTCACGAACAGCAGGGAATTTTTTGTTCTCCCATGTGTCAAACAAATCGATTGTCAGTGTTCCCCCTCCCCCCACTTGCTGAAGATTTGCTGGAGCTTCCTGCCTGCTAGCTGCCATTTGTGTGACTGGTCGTTGGCTCTGCTCAGTTGATCTGCAGTTTTGTTTCCCTTTCCTGGAAGGTGAAATGCTTGCAGTTGTATGTGGTTTTCGATGGCCCAGTGCCACTAGGGTTGAGTTTCCCTGGAAAGTGCTCTTGATCTCGTGCCTCACTGTTTTTGCATGCAATGCATTGTGGTTGCGTTGTTTGAACACTCGTACCACTTTCCCTTTGAACAGTGGTTGAATGAGCGAAGGGCGTGTGCTACTCCCTTGAGCTCCAGTATGTTGATGTGGAGTGGTGTCTTGGTCGGGTACCAATGGCATTTTACCGATAACTGGTTTGCGTGCCTGCCTCATCCAGTAAGTGTGGCATCCATGATTAGGGTTACCTGGCATGGGGGATGCCTGAACGGGAATTCTTTGCTGATGTGGGCTGGTGTGAGCCGCCACCACCACAATATGGCTTTGAGTGACCTTGTTACGGTTATCTTGTCGCTCCACGTTCCTGTAAATTGGGACCACCGATCCACTAGGAATTCTTATAGCAGTCTCATTTGCAACCTGCAGTGTTGGATTAGAGCTTAGAGCAGGGGTGCACAACTGATTTTGACAGAGGGCCGAAAGTACCTCACATGATGGCTATAGTGGGCAGAAAAGTAAATGTGGGTGGGGCGGTAGGTGCGGTGGAGCGTGGCAGGAGGCCTTTTCAACCCCCAATTATTATTAAACACATGGAAAAAGAATATGTTTTTGAGGTGTAATGATTTTTATTTTTATTTCAAACTTATATTTTGATCTACACATTTTCCATTGTTATTTATTTCGATTTAGTTATTGCATATCGTATGTTTAATTAAATTATATATGTTTTATTGACACTTGATTGCACATTCCATTATTTTGGACTGCTATACTTTGCCGTTTGGATTGCCCAAGCGGAGTATGGCCTTCGTTGAGTCAGGTTTCCACAATAAGCAAAGGATGTACATCTCCCAACTGTGACTGCTTTAGCTTTATTGTTGGGTTCACTCTTGGAGTGCGACAATATGCCCTATAGCCCCCACCCCTCAACCAAACACTATGCCCCAAGACACCCAACCCTCAAGCAAACACTATGCCCCATGGCCCCCACCCTCAAGCAAACACTGTGCCCCAAGACACCCACCCCTCATGCAAACACTATGCCACAAGACACCCACCCCTCAAGCAAACACTATGCCCCAAGACACCCACCCCTCAAGCAAACACTATGCCCCAAGACACCCACCCCTCAAGCAAACTCTATGCCCCAAGACACCCACCCCTCATGCAAACACCATGCCCCAAACCACCAAGCATGCACCATGCATACATACTCATACAGACCCCCCCAACTCAGCACACAAACCCAGAAGCATACACCATGCACCCATACAGACACGAACCTCCCCACCCCCAACTCACCAAACAAACTCACAAGCATGCACGCATAAAGACCCGGACCCCCCACCCCCGCGTCTCAACATACACTGAACTTGCACACAAACACACATTCAGCCAGACCCGACACACACCCCCACCCCTGCATCTCAACATACATATAAAAACAAAAAACACAGTCAGGACGGACCCGAGACAGACAGACAGACAGACACACAAACAAACAGCCCCCCCACCATGTATTTACCAGATGTGCTGGAACGCTGGCGAGGCTTCTGGCACTACGGCTGGCGTGGGCGTGACAAGGCTGAAATGCCTTCCGGCATCAAGCCTTACTGGCCATGCCAGCCGTAGTGCTGGCACTCCATTGGTGCAGCGCACATGTACCACGTGGCTCATAGGAGCTGCGTGGTTCGTGTGCACTGAACCAATGAGGGCCAGTGTTTTGTCCGGCCCGGTATACAACAAAGACTTTCCTAATGGAAGGTGACCGATGCTGCTTGCGGGCCGCCCTCAATTAGGAAATTCTTTGTTCCTGGCGGGCCGGACAAAACGGCATGGCGGGCTGCAACTGGCCCGCGGGCCGTATGTTGTGCACCCATGGATTAGAGGAATGCAGGAAGACATGGTGCCTAAGAGTTGCACGACGGTCCTGACTGTGATCCAGGCTCCCCGGATGAATGAATAGCCGGGGTATGGACGATGCCCTTTCCACGGAGGGGCGCACCCGGCCCTCAGTGTTGAACTGTGCCCCTAGGAACACTAGCTAGTTCGATTGCATGAAGCAGGATTTGCTTGAATTTATTGTGAAGCCGAGGCGTAAGAGGGTGTTGGACACCAGCTGGATCACTGTTTCCACTGCCAGGCACGATAGAGCTCGTACTAACCAATCATGGATACACACAATATCCCTTTCTATGGAACAACGCGAGGACTTGGAATTGATAGTGATTCGTGCCCACGACAAATCTTAAGAATTTTCTGTAGCTTTTGCGAATTTGAATATGAAAATATGCATCTATGTGGTCTAGCAACACCAGGAAGCTGCCCTCCTTTATTGACTTTGACAGGGTGACTATGTTTAATTTTTGTTTCTTGGCCTATTTTTTCAGACTTCTTAGGTCCAGAATTGGGCTCCATGAGTCATCTTTTTGACTGTGAAGAATCATAAGTAGGTCCCCATGCCCCTCTGATGGTTCGGATCCTTTTTTGGATCACGTTTTTTGTGAGCAGTTTCTCTACTTCGCACTTTAAGATGTTTTAATTGCTGTTGAAATATTGGGGGGAAATCTGAGGAGGGGTTCCTTGGAACTCTATGACGTGCCCACTTAGACATCATACAAACACCCATTTGGCTGTGGTTACTTTATGCCACTGCTGTAGAGGATATTGTAGGTTGGCCCCCGCCCCTCACTTGCTGCAGTTGGGCCGTGGGTGCAACTAGTTGATGGAAGTCAGGCTTGTTTTTGCTGTCTGCACCCAGAGGCAGATATTGTCCGTCGCCTTCTTGGAGCTTGTTTGTAGTCTTTGTTTGTATGGGTACGCCCAGCAATACCCCTGGTAGTAGGTTTGTGAATATGAGGTTCCTTTCTGCCTCAGTTTGTTGCCATGGAACAACCTGAGGGTCCTCTGATGGAGCAAAAAGCGCATCTTAATGTTAGCGCAGTAAGCGATTTTACTGTATCTGTATCCGTTTTGATGACTTTATTAAGGGCATTGTCAATTTTGGGACCAAACAATTGGTCTCCCTCTAAAGGCATGTCTAATGGCTTTGACTGAACATTTGCCCTGAAATCTGTGTATTTTAACCATGTCTGTCTTCGTAGCACGACACCATTATTTACTTGTTTAAACCAAGTCTCTACTATATTGACTGCTATGTTGATTGCACGATTGGAGGCGTCTTCCCCCTTCTTCCAGGATGTCTAGTGCCTGCTTTATTTTATTGTCTGTCAAGTACTCTAATAGCAGAGCCATCCAGTTCCACATCTCACGGTCTTATAATTAGAGTATTTCCAGTGAATTTGTTGCTTTTACTGTCGTGGATCCCATGGCTAGAATGTTTTTGCAAATTGCGTCTTGTTTCCGGCTGTCATTGTCAGGCTGAACTGCGCATTTTTGACTTGGAGGTTAGATTTTCTGCACACTGCCGCTGAAACCGAGTCGGGGATCAGCTAGGATGTAATGCATTTTGGGGACAGCTTGGGCGATTTACATTTTTTCTCTAGGCAGCCTTTTAATGCCAGTGCTGAGAAGGGTTTCTTCATGAGCAACAGCCATTCTTCCCAAAAATGGTCTAGAATCAGAGTGGACATTACCGCCTTTCTGTGATTGTGCATTACATCAAACAGGAAACAATCTTTTCTGCTCGGATGGAACTAGGCCACATGTTTCAGAAGCCTATTGGACCATATTATGGAATGTAGTTATGTTAGCAGGTGGAGACTGATGTGACCGTTCTTCAGCATCTTGGTTTAGGCCCAAATCTGTGTCCTCCCAGTTGTCTAACTGCAGTGATTTTGAGGTAGAAGTGTCAATGCCCCCGTTGTCTTCCTCATCTTCCGTAGTAGAGGACTGCAGTGCTCGTTCTTGACTGTATGGGAGAAGACCCTTGTGATCTAGTGGAGCTGTGCCATGCGTGTGCCTCAAAGGCATCATAAGCAGCCTTTGCGGTGAGGTTGTACACCTGGAGGGTGTATTACCTCTTGATTCATTAAGTTGGCCCCTTGCTTTTGTATCAGAGCTGCAGGGTTCTCCCAAAGGGCCTGGTACATTATCGGATGCCTGTGGGTGTAGTTGGCTGGCTGGCAGCCTAGTATCCAGTTGCTGAAGTAGAGACTGCAGAGTAGATAAAACTTGTATTGATAACATGGACTGTGGGTTAAGTAACGGTTATGCTACTCTTGTAACCCTGGTTCTTCAGTACCTTCCCCTGGCAAAAACGGGTTTTCCTCAGATGACTACCCCCTGTTCAAATTCTGAATCAATATGGTGCTCCACTATCTGTTCTGGAAGAATTGATGAGATTGGAGACGGGGCCGGGCCCTTAGACTCTATTGGGTAATCAGTGTCTCCCTCTGGTTGAGGAGAGGATGGGCCACTTTCGGTACGTACAAGGGCCCGACAGGCATTTTAAGGACTATTGGGCTTTGTACAGGGACAGTCTCCAATTGGTTCTGGTTTCTTTCTTTCTGGCATGCGTTTGCCTCCAGGCCTGCGTTTGTCTTCATTTTTCCAATTTCCCTTCAGTTTTCCTGATTTGACATTTCCTGTGTCCCCGTGGATGATGACACTTTAATGTCCTTTTTCTGCCACCCCGTGTTGAATGACGGCACAGAGGTGTGTTGGCGAGTTTCCATATAGCATTGCTGCCGCCGTCAACCTTGTTTGGACTTCCGTTGATGCTACGGTCGTTGAGGGAGCAGCTGATGCTTTGAAGGCACGGTTGACGTCGACTGGTGTGTAATATCACCGTCAACGATTATGATTTTGCATGTTTTGCCAACGACAAGGTTGTCGACTCTTTGATAGTCGACAGTGACGAAGCCGATGAGTGGATCACGGACAATCGTGGCCCTGCTGTCAACGGTTCTTTAACAGCGGTCGATGATGAGTGGGTCGTAGACAATCCTGGCCATGCTGTCGACAGTATGTGGGTGGCGGCGATTGTCGCACTCGTTGATGGAGCGCTTCCTGTGAATTTTCATAGTTTTCGTTCTAAGGGTCTCTCGTCAGCAAGGTCTTCAACGGATGGATTTTTCAATTTTTCCTTCCTTCCATCCTTTTAAAAAAGTAGCAGAAGAAGATATCCTGTCCTCTGAGCTGGCCCTTTTATGAGTTTTTGGCCCGTCAGATTTGTCTTCCACCACACTTCTATAGGATTCAGCCTCTCAAGGGGGGTACCTTCCCTCATTCAACCAAAGGGCCATCTCCGTTTTCTATCCTTGAGGGTTTTTGTGCTAAATATGGCGCAAATGTCACAATCGTCCTGGATGTGATTTGCATATAGACAAATGCATTCAGAATGCTGGTCTCCCCCATATACATTTTTTATTCCACATGACTGGCATGCTTTGGGAAGATGTTTACGCTTTTCTTCCATATTTGAAAGGTAAAAGCCCGGACCTGGTTTTGAAGAAAGTTTTTCGTGTTTTGAAGGAAATAGGTTGGTTTCTGGCCTTATTTCTCCAGGAGAGAAAGCCTTGAGGACTCTTCAGCACAATGTGCAGTTAGAATCTGAAGATTGTCTCATTACTCGACGTCCCATTGGCTGAGGTAGAATACACTCAAAAGGACATGGATGGGCTACTAAAGTGAGCCTAAAAGTTCTTTTACAAGCTATAATGAAATGTTACAGAGGAGGATATTCAAAGCATGTAAATCCATGAAAGATTCAATGCTGGAGAATAAGGAAACAAAATTACTACTCATGACTATCAAATGTAGAAAATCTAATCTAAATAGATTGTTTTTTATATTAAAAACAGTCTGTAAAGTTGCTTACATTTTAAGATTATTTTTCTGTAACCACTTAACTAAACTTTTGGAATCAGAGGTCATGTAGCAGCAGATATATATTAGCTCAATTGCATGGACATTCCTTCGCTATGTTGCTCCTCTTTCCTAGTTCATCCAATGCCCTTTGACAGGATGGCACATCATGGACAGTATTCTAGAAACTTAGTCGTAGTCTAGTGCAATTTTTGCACCAGTGCATCGATACATAATTGCATTGGGACAGTTGCACTAGCGCAAACATTGCACCATACCAGCAAAGGGTTTCGGTAATATGAGCCCAGATGCATTGCTTACTGAGCAGAATTTTTTTTTTTTAATATAAATGGAAAAATGGAAAAGACACCAGCAGATACCCATAGCCATATGCTCCGACCGTTATAGTGAGGCACCACCCAGTGCCTCAGTCATACTGAAGGACATAGCAAGAGATATGGAGTGGAGAACGTGTTTGGCTGGATAGAAGCAGTCCAAGTACTACAAGTATAAGAATTACAACAAGGAATCACAAATACTTACTGCCACAACCCACCCCTCACTGCATTGAGTGTTATTTGAAGATTAAGCAGGAAAGGCAACCTATTTTTGTTCCCAACCAAACAAATTTTTTTTTCATAAGGGAATTGCCAAAATGAGTGAAAACCCATGGTGGAATATTTGCATACTACACAAGGATCAGCTTCTGTCACTGTCTGACAGATGTCGAGGGTAATAGTACTGAAATGGTACAGAAGTAGCATTGTCCTTCACAGAGAACAACAGAATACTGGCAAGACCCAGAGGGTGGGCATTCTGCCCTCTGCAAAATATCCTATGATGCAGGAACATACCTAATGCGCAATGGATGTTTTAGCAGCTCGCTTGCCAGGAGAATGGGCAGCCGTCGCAAATACAAAACTGCAGACAGAATACCTTTTATAAAAGCCATATGAAAGTTGAGATCCATATGGACATCCATAGTATTCTGCATTCTCTCCATCTCCAAGGAGGGATTTAAAAGGAAAGGAAGGAAAATGCATATACTTACTTAGGTGGACATCTGATACAACCAAGTTATCTTTTGCTTTTTAAAAAAAATTAAGAAACCTCACTTATTCAAAATAAACTCAAAATTGGGCTTGGGGTGCTAGAGTGTGCTGCTGGTGTCAGAGAATTCCCAGGCCTCACTGAGAGCTACAGTATTAATCCCCAAATTATAACCTTGTGTCGACCCAGTGAGCAAGTCAGATTAAGCCAATGTAGACTTTGCCCTTGCTGCAACCGTATCCTAATGGGATAAAACTTTAAATATCTATGGCTGAGCTTCTTTGGAAATATACGTAGATGTTAACTAATGGTTTTCTTACACAAATCAGGGATTTTACTGGTGGAAAGAGCAGGTCTGATACAAATCTGAGCCTGTCCCAATTAACTTGCCTAAGAAGATTGCCGGTCGGGTATGCATAAGGTTTTTGGTCAGAGCCGGTGAAAAAGGTGTACAGATTGGAAGCTTTGCTGGACCCGTCAGAGGGTAAAGTAGAAACATTGTGGAGGCCCAGACAAAGTGCAGGTACCTTGTTCAGTAACACTTCTACCATTAGTTCATAGCCCCCTTCGCCCCACATTAATGGGGTATGCAGGGATTGAGGGTAGTATGTGTGAAAGGGTATTATGGAAGGAGTACATGCATCAGTAGGTTGAAAAAAATTAGGTTACATTCCTATAAATATAACTCTAGCATTGCACGTTGCACAGATTTCACATACTTTCCATTCACCACAGGGATAAATCAGTGGAGCACAAGAACACATTACGAGAAAGGCAGACCGCACGAGGACAGAGCTATCAAAGTACGGCAGTTCAACAAGAGGAGAAAGACTGCGAAAACCGAGGGGGCGACAAGGAGAGAAGCGTCTTTGCCCTTTGACACAGACCTGCAAAGCCTCCCAAAAAGAAATTTTAATATAGCGAACTATAGCCCTAGTGTGTTGCAGCAGATGTCAACGATACACAGAGCATGCCTACGCTGATGAGCAGGACAGAGGGAGAAGCCTGCTACCATGGGACCGGCCTGGACTCCAATACTGTAAAGCCAAGCGGTTCATCACAGCCGGTTAGTCGAGGAGTGAATCGATCATCATAGTGGGATTTTAGATGAAGTTATGAAAGGGTATTACCCTTGTGAGCAGTCTTTGGCTGCTGCTGCATTCACAATTGAAAAAGCTTCAAGTAGAACGATGGAGTATTCAAGTAACATTATTTGGAGAGCACACATTATTTGCTATTTTAGGGAAGCCCAAAAGTACATTCACCACACAAAGAGCATCAGGATAAGAGGTAATTATTTCAAATCCTGCAATTAAAATTGCTAGGTGCAAGACAGTGAACCCAGCAACTTTCATAGTAGAACCAGTAGGGCAAGATGATTGTGTACATGACTGCACAACGCTCACTGAACACTATGATGATATTCCCCAAGCTTGAGAAAATGCTAATCGGGAGGGGAGGAAGTTCTCTTAACTGACGGTTCTTCAAAAATGTACCCAAAAAAGGCATACTGGATCAGTGGTAGTAAAGCTGAACCGAGAGGGTGAATTTGAGTTAACAACAAGCGCGAGATTGCCTTCACATTACTCAGCACAGGCAGGAGAATTAGTGGCGCTTATCACTGCGCTTCAAAGATTTGAAGATGAGGAAGTGACAGTGAACTCTGACTATGTGACGCCAAGTATACACGCAGGTTTGTCACGCTGGAAAAGGAGGGGCTTCCTTCACACAGACGGCACTGCAGTGTAACATGCAGCCCTATTGGATAAGCTTATTGAAGCATGACTCCCATTGACACTCAGTCGTAGAAAATGCACAGCGCATTCTAAAAAGGGAAGATGTAATTTCTCACAGAAACAAATCTGCAGATTTAGAAGCCAAAAAGGCAGCCTTTTTCCCCAAACATTTCTAATTTTGAAATCGGTGTTAAACGAGAGGTCGATGCATGTTCGTAAAGGAGGTCTTTAACATGCTGTCTATTGTCTAGTTAATTGAGATACAAGGTCGAGCACCGCATGAAGAGAAGGATTTATGAAGGAAACTGGGGTGTTCTTTATCCCAGATGGATATAATTTGGAGGCAGGATAGCACTCGAAAGGCAATTATGCCTCTAGCATCAAAGGTAGCGCTGGAGCCGCTTCATTCCCCCACGCATACGACTTGATCCTGCTGTTACAATTGCAGAAGGTCGGTTCACGCCAAATTTGCTTGAGCACGTGGCACAGTTTATTGTAAATTTCATCATGTGCCAGAAATGTACTGCAGGGCATACTTTGTGAACAGTGAGATGAGCAATTCCTAGACCCAATGGCCCATTCTAGCACCTACATATAAATTATGTGGATATGCTGCAGACCTACAACGGCTACAGATATATGCTGGTAGCAGTATGTCCTTTTTCTAGATGGATCGAGGCAGGTCCATGCACACACCCTGGCACCACATGCGCTGCCAAGTTACTTGTGTGAGAGGCGTTTCCAAGATGGGGTGTATGCAAGGTTTTGCGGTCTAACAATGGACTGCATTTTGTAAATTTATTGTTTTAACAAGTAGTTCTTCTATTAGGCATTAAGCATAGGTTTTCCGCAGCGTATCTCCCACAGGCGACTGGTGTCTGTGAGATATTAAATAGACTGTTAAAAGAGGATTGCAAAACTAAAAATAACTTTAAAGAAGGGATGGCTACACTACCTACCCCTTGCCTTGTATGCTCTAAGAAATGGCCTGGCTCAGATCACCGTCTAAGTCCTCATGAATTGTTAACTGAAGTCTGTATGAGAAACCCCCTTGCTCCTCCAGCTACGGTCAAAACTGAGTGTAGCAATGGTACTAGGTGACGAGATGCAGGATTACCCAAGAAAAATGACTGCACGTGTTTCTTTCCTGCCTCAACAGGTTAAGCACCGGAGGGAGGGGTCAAAGAGGAGTGACAAAGACGATCGACCCATTGAAGCAGAAGATATATTGAAGCAACCCAGTCTATATCCAGGGGACCAGGTGCTGGTACACAAGTTTGTACGCACTTAGAGTACACGCCTCATTTTTTAAGGACTTCATGAGGTGGAAGAAGTCACCCCCACAGCTGCTAAATTAAAAGGAAGGTGAGCCTGACTGCATTTGCATGACATCAAACCATATAAAGGAAAAAGCCCGACCACTCCTGCAGCTACCGACAGTGAAGCAAGAGAAAATGTTCCGCACATGCAGACCCATTCACAATGGCCAAGAGTAAAAATAAGGAAAATAGGTTAAAGAGGAAAATGCTTTAAACTAAACTAACAGAGCTGAAAGGAGAGAAGCACACTTCATCTTTATGTTACCCATTGCAATAACACTACACACATTGTTGTATGCCGTTTTCACCTATTTTCTAGTTTTATCCCGCTTTAGTACAAGACATGTAAACATTGTAACTTTTTTTTAGCAATCCTAAGAACAATAATTATTTTCAGGATAATCATGGCAATTATCTTTCAGTTCCTCTTGATATAAAAAGGTGTGATCCATAGATAGTTACAGAGTTATATATAAGTCCAAGTAAAAATTAGGAGGTTTCAGAATATAGGACGCTTATTGCCATCAAGAAAGTTTTTGGAGTAATAATTGTGATATAATTCTGTATTATGATTTGGTGTTCTCCTCCTGTTTACTATGGCATTCAGACATGTTATAAAAAGCAACACAGACGTGTGACAACGAAACATTTACGATTGTCCCCATTGAAAGCACAAACAGTATACTTTACAATCTCACTAGTCACCTATTTCGATTTAACAGGGATGCTGAGGAAGACCATGAAGATATAAATAAATATCTTGACAATTCAGCTCACTTAAAAAATACTTTATGGTATCAGCACATGAAGGAGCTAGGAGAGTGAACATCAGATGAAAGCTGCTACATCTGTTTCTTAATACTGTATGCCATGAACACAGCAAGGACATTTATTGCCAAAGAAATGCCTGCACAGGATGCAAAATGTCTCATCTAGCAGCATGTACAATCAGAGGGCAATTCGAAGGAAAATAGATAACCACGATGGCGATCAAGAGGAACATTTCCATGTGAACATACCCATGTGAAAACATGGAGATTTAAAGTGGAAACGTATGTAAACGTCCCAGTTTTGAGAACAAAGAGAAATTGTCGAGATGACGAGGATGCACTGCTCAGATATGATGAACAGCAGGAGAGCGAGGATTCTAGGAGAGACCTCATCTATTGGTATATGGCCGTGTTGCCACCAGTAACGGATGGGAAGAAGGACCGTTATCTTGCCCTGCACTTATTAAAGAAAGAACGAGTAGGCATAGTGCACACATAGTGAATGCCAGATGCCTAGAATCATGGGATGAGTACTCCAAGTTACTAACATGGGCCGACAATGAAGCAGGACCAGTATCTACAATAACACTAAAGAAGACCAACAACATGCTTCAAGAATGAAGGCCTGGTTCTAGTTGAAGAGAACAGAGGATGTGGACAGATAATCTAACTGCAGTACTGACAAACTATTGGGACTGTGGATCCAGAGCTTACATACATGCAGTTGCCTAAGAATTGGGGAGGAGTATCCTCCATTGTAGCAATACATTTTCCAGCATTAGCGATTCCCCAAAGTGATCTCAAAATTGATGGGTTTTCCAAAAATGAATGAACACCAGAGGAGGAAGAGGCCGCTCAACCTCCACTGGCTGAGGAGATTTATTTCTCATCAAAATCAATAAAGGCCTTTTAAGATATTACAGATGAGCATAAACTGTTCAGCAAGACAGCAACGATAATGTCATCTAGACTACTAGCAAGAGACAGTTGACACGCCTCTGATGTTTTATTATTATGTAGAAGCCTTATATAATTTGATGTTCTAAGTTTTTGGAAGAAATGTGTCTGTTTGAATCTTAAAAATGCGGATAATCAGTTGAGAACTGCAGTAGTTTCAATCTTCTCCCTGGCTGTGCTCAGGTTTACTGTTTTCATTGCACTTATTGCTTCTTTTGTTTGTCTTTTTGTATCTTTCTGATCGAATACTTGATGTAACTGAATGACAAAGATTTGTAAAAAGTTTTGCAAAAAAAATAAATGCAACAAAAAAAAACATTTTTTAAAAAGTCATCTATATTTATGCCTAGACTCAAAACTGCAGTGAATGCCAAGTGGCTGCAGATTAGAAGATGGAAGCTGTTGCAATCAATGCAACAATAAAAGGATTTAACGCAATCAGAAGAATTGAGAGCTATCAGGCTGTTGACTCTCCAGAACAGGTATGTGCTGGACCTAATTACAGCAATGGAAGGAGTCATATGCTTCAAGGTCGGGCCTTATTGCTGTACATTCATACCATCTCATGATGGAGAAAATAGAACTCTGGCAGAAGCAATAACTATGCTGGCAACCCTGCATACAAACAAGGAAGATGAAGTTGATGAGTCAGTAGCAGATGACTGGTTTTCTGTCATGGATCCCAACCAGGCTGGCGAACGCCTTCAAAATACTTGGAGCAATACTAGTGTTGGTATTGCTAGGATTTTGTCTCATAAGGATCATCTTGGGACAGTGTCAGAACACAGCCAATAAAGCCATTTAGATGAAGATAATGATTGATCTAGATGCTGGAGCTTGTGAGGATATTACCTGTGAGACTATAAAGAAAATTCTCTGCCACTTCTAGGAACGGAGTTCTACTGCCCTAAGGATCATAAAAAATATGTGGGATGTTGGATATTCTGTCCACCATCAGGAGAGTGCTGTTATAGGACTTGGAGTGTGGATGAACACAAAGAATGCAGGTCAGCAGGAGGGTGACAGATATGGATTCCAATGAAACAGCAGTATGAAGAGGTGTTGAAGGACCTCGACCAGAGGGGGGAAGGTAGAGGAGCAGACCGACGTGTTTTCTCTAGCTCCCGCCCCCTCACCGCCATCATATTTTAACAACAGGAGAAGTGCCCTATGTGGGACTCCATGTGTTGTGCCTATACCTCAGAGTGTACAACAATATGCACTCAGACAACCATCCCGATTGTACCCTCGCACTGAAATAGTGGAAGGATGTCAGCATGCATCAGTGGATATCATGGAGCACTACGTTAACACTGATGAGGGCAGAGTGATGTCATGAAGCAGATATACGCAGACATACTGAAATGATATGAAAATACTTAAGAGTTATGATGTAACTCAAGCAACAAGAGAACCATGTACGAAATAATGGTGATCATGTATGCAAAGATGACAAAGTAACTTTCTGACCAATAAGTGTAAATACGCAAGATAGATGAGACATGTATAGAAGCTTGCTATAGAGGAAAATGTAACATGGCTACGACGGCCATAATAGGAAGATAGATGTCGGCTCGTGTAAGATTAATTCCAGCTACCTCAGACACACCAGGGCTGCAGAGTCAGCAGAAGTTGGAGCAACAGTTGTGTGCATAAAAAGGAGTCCATGTTGGCCTTGGATCAAGGATGCTGTTTTAAGGAACAGCTGTAAGGCACAAAGGGAGGCGGACGGATGAGCCATGTACGTGAGATATTTCTCTCTCTGAATAAAGAAGAAAACATCTGCAAGAGCCAAGTACTGGACAATTAAAAAAGTGTATAAAGTCCATACAAGATGGAGCGAGCAAGACTCGAGGCCAAGAGAAGCAAAAATACTTAGTATCATTAAATCAAATAGCAGGAAATAGGTTGAAATGGACACATTTGTTGTCACTTCACACGTGATCCATAAGTTGAAAAACAAGGGCTATTCATTAAGCTTTGGATGAAGATAGTGATGTGCTTATAATCCCTTGAACGTCCCAGAAGAGAGAGCAGGCTACAAGGTCAACTATAGACGGGAAACTTTGGCTCATGGCTGTACTGATATGGGATGATGGACTAATTGGGAAAGTGGGGAGTAATCAAACATGACTCGAGCACCTTGGTTTCGTTTTACACACATGCTGCTAGCCGGAAAGTCCAAGGTTGGATGAGAATGCCAAACAATCAGAGGGTCTATGAGGTAACCTGCTATACAATATTGCATAGACCAATCCTCTGCCATGGTCTCTGCTATAATCAGTATTATATGTATTTCGAGGTAGTTTGAAGCGTGCATCTTCGTAAAGGCACGCAGTGCTGAGCTGAGACCAAACAGAAGCACACGATACTGGCAGTGTTATGTTCCCACTGAAAACTGTAGATATATTCGATTCGGGCTCCAGATCAGAATATGCATGCAGGCATCCTGAAGGTCTACCACACTGAGCCAATCGCACTTCCGGAGAGAGTACTTTATCTGGCAGGGCATAATCATCTTGAATTTCTCTTGGGGTAGAAAGATATTGAACTTGGAGAGGTTCAGGATAGTGCACAGGTCAGCCTGGTTGGGTTTGGGAACTGTAAACAGACCGGAGTAATAGCCCTCCCATGCGCTAAGGTCTAGAAGTTTCTGTACCTCGGCTCTGAGGGAGGCCAACCCAGTTTGCTGGAGAGGAATGTGAGACAGTGTGGTAAAGGGGAGGGGCAAGTGGAAGCCCACCCGGGTGACAGACAAAACCGATCAGTCTTCTGTGATGATATGCCATGCCTCCAGATGAGACGTAATTTCTCCTCCCACCGGAGTCTTGTGCAACCGATGAAAAACAATTTAGATAGTTTATCGCCGGGAGACCACCCGTTGCTGAGGAGGAAGCTGTTGAAGAGAAAAACCGGCCACCTTGCCTTTGCTGCTTGCGGCGATGGCCACCAGTGGGAGCATCTCCCCGATGCGCATGGCATGCCTGAAAACCTCTGAAAGCAGAGAAGAACCTAGTTTGAAACCCCGACCTCTGAGCATAAGGTGCCTTTGCTGGGGTTTTGGCAAGGACCGACAAGGACTTGGCAGTTTGCATGCTTCCCTTGGTTTTTGTGAGTTCCTCAACAGTGGAGGAGTGGAATAGTTCCTTGCCCTCGATGGGGAGATCAAGCACTTTGTATTGAACTTCCTTCGAAAACTTTGTAGCATGCAGCCACGCTTGGCGGGAGAGGTCTATTCCAACCATAAGGCCCCGAGCGGAAGTGTCTACATGATGGGCCGCAGCCTCTAGCAAGTCCTGCTCCAGAACTCTAGCATCGGATAAGCCGTCCTTAAATTCGTCAAGCCTATCAGGAGGAATACATTCCTGAAACTCGGCGAGTTCCTTCCACAGCTTCACATTAGCAGCTGCCAGGATAAGCTTGGTATTATCTCGAGCAGCTGAAGAGCTGAATTGTAAAATATCCTTTTCTCAATGGTGTCAAGACGTTGGTACTCACTGGAAAGGATCCGAGATGCTGCAGTGGAAGATATGTAGAGGCTGGCTTTGACTGGAGCGTAGCTGCTACCACTACCATCGATGAGGGAGTGGACATTTAGACATGGATAGGTCTTCAGACGTGTGTAGCTTGTAGCGAAAACCAATGTTATTGTTAAGGTGTGTCCCGGAATTAGGTTTTTCCCATACCTTGTGGGCTTTGGCCAGGATATCCTTTTGAAGGAACAGGCCAGTTCGCTCCTGTGTCGACAGAATAAAGGCTCCAAAAAGTACCCCTTCTTGTGGAGCCGGAGGGTCGGGTATTAGGATATCTAGCAACACCATCATATCCACAACCCGGTTGTGAAAGGTTCTAATAGAGCGGGGCGGGTCGTTGCTGTCCTGGTCCGCTTGATCCTCGTCCAGTGAGGCGGGAGCAGAAACCTGATACGCTGCACGTGGTGGCTCAGGCACAGAGGGCAGGGTTGACTGCGCAACAGGAGTCTTTTCCACCAGAGAAAGTGGAGGCAGAGGAGGAGAAGGCCCTATAGGAGGTGGTGGAGGAGGTGGCCGTATCGGGACCTGCAGAGGGATTGCCGGAGCTGGGGGCGGTTCAGGCGGCTAAGGAAAAATGTCCTCAAATAAATACTTAAAGTACGCCTTCATGGGATCAGAATGCATAAGTGTCTGAAACTTGCCAAAAACGCATCCTCAGAACAAGGTCTAGGCGCTGGAGTGGGTAGAGGCCGCTCGAAGGGCATACCGCCTGGATCGTAGAGAGGATGGTTGCCAGGATGGTTCTCCACAAACTGGATCCAGGTAAACCAAAGGAGCGGACGTAGGAGGGAGCGAGACTGTGTGACAGCGGAGACCGAGCACGTCAATCGATTGGCGGGAGGAAACAGCGGAGACCGAGCACGTCAATCGATTGGCGGGAGGAACGGGTTCTCGTTATCCACAAAACGTGGAAAAGGCTGCTCAGCCCCCTAAACAGGCCCCTCAGTACCAGCCCTTGTGAACATTAGTGTGAGGGGTAGACAAAATGGGAATCAGGGGACATTTGTTCCATTTTAGCTTTGTAACAAGGAAGCTTGGCAGAGCTGGTGCTAGCAGACCTAGAGTGTTTCTGCAACCCCTTAGAGACTGCTGATAAATTTGTCCCCAGTGAGGGAACCTCGGCAGAGCCATTAAGGTCTTTAACTGGCTTCTTTGCCCCCTCAGAAGGATCAGTTCGACCACAGGCCTGAGTGTGTTAAGGTTTAGAGTCACCCGCTGATGACAGAGCCCTCGAAGGGGGCCCCTCAATCGTGCTGGATTTAGATATAGCCCCAAGATGGGGAACCTCGGGGGTAACCCCAGTATGTTTAGTCACTTTAACAGGAACCTTAAGATGTGTCTCAGTACACTTCGTTCCAGGTGTGGAAACCCCGGGAATGACACCGGTGACAAAAACCCTGGCTCAACTCTAGCCCCCAAAAAGGGAACCTCGGATGAAGATCCGGTCCTGGCAGTCCCTTTGCAGGGAACCTTGGAGGAAACTCTAGCTGTTTAGGTCCCTTTCGGGACACCTCAGGGAGATCCCTGGTAACAGACCACTTGTGCCCCTTCCGGACCCCGAGAAGGAGTCCCCTGGCCAGGGTGCCCTGAAAAAGAACGAACTTACCGGCCGTTTCCCTTTTTCTTCAATGAACTGCTGTAAATGTGGAGGATGAATCCTCCCACAAGCCAACACTGGAGTGCTCGGACGAGAGCGACTCTCAGTAGAAGCACGAGTCCCACCGGTGTTCCGGGCCCAAGCATTCCAGACAGACACAGTGGTGATCCACCCTCGCAAAACGACGTTCGCATGAAGAACAGAACACAAATCTCAGATGCTCCGGTAAAGACTGAAGAAATATGACCGTGGAACCAGAGCAGGAAAATGAAGGACAATGGAACAAAAAGAAAAATATTCCCTCAGATGCATCCAACCCCGACCGTGTGGAGAAAAGGACTAAAGGACAATGCGCGGGGTAGAGCTCAGGGAGGCGGGGCTACGGTCACGTGCGGTGGCACCACATAAAAATAAAAAAGGAAAAAACAAGTTAATTTTGTAATGCTTTAAAAGTGCTCCTGTCCCGTCCCAATGGACGGAATGTCCCAGAAGTATAGAGAAGGATTGCATGCAGGGTTAAAATAGACCTTTAGTTTTTACTGACACCAAATTTCTAGCCAAATATGGTGCTACAAAACTGGACGATATCCTACCTAGACTTGTCAAGCAGGTACAGACACGGTTCACAGAAAGGGCATATGACATACATTACTCACCATAATAGCATTTCTGATGATTGTATCTGCTTAGATTCACATGCTGTGCATATGGTAAAACATCCAGTGGTAACCGCAGAGTATTGCATCTTTTCTTTCAGGTCCGAAAGGGGACGTCGGCATAGGCGTGTCTATCACTATCCCTATCGTGACGTGTAGTGTACCCAAAATCCCTCACGCGCCGAGGTCCCTTCGATTGTATTTTTTCTGCCACGAGGGAGCCCAAGGCTATTGTGAGCGAGTACATGAAGAGAGAAGGTAGTAAGACGTCTATGTTCCTTCCACCCCGAACTGGGAGACAGGGAGGGCGCATGTGAATCTAAGCAGACAATCATCAGAAATGCTAATACGGTGAGTAATGCATGTCTTCTGATGCTTGTTAATCTGCTTAGAATCACATGCTGTGCATAGACTAGCGAGCAGTACCCGGAGTTGGAGGTGGGTTATGAGAAGGAACAGTAGAGAAAAGATGTCTTAATACTGCTTGTCCCACCTGAGAGTCAGATCTAGAATGAGTGTCTAGGCAATAGTGTTTTGTAAAGGTGTGTACAGAACTCCAGGTTGCCGCTTTGCAAATGGACTATAGGGAAACATTTGCAATGAATGCTATGGAAGCTCCAGTGCCCAGAGGAGAGTGTGCTCTAGGCTTGAAGGGTAGTGCTCCCTTAGCAAGAGTATAACACAGTGTGATGCATTTGCCAATCCACCTTGAGATAGCCGATTTAGAGACGGGACCCCCTTCTCTGCCAGCTGCCACTGAAATGAAAAATTGTTTTTTTTAGTCTGGAAGAAAGTGGGTAGATCGATCGATTGGTTCACATGGAACCTCCGAGATGAATTTAGGCGCAAATCTGGGATGAGTGCGCAGAACTACCTTATCCCTGTCGACTGTATCAAAAGGGTCCAGAACAGAAAAAGCCTGTAGTTCGCTAACCCTACTAATAGAAGGGATCGCCACTAGGAAGGCTGTCTTGTAAGTAAGGTCTTTTAGACTTGCTTTATACATTGGCTCAAAGGGAGATCCCATGAGTCTTGTTAAAACCACATTTAGATCCCATCCAGGAGCTGGGTGAGAAAAGGGGTGGTGGGGGGTGGCGGGGGGATGGATTCTCTTAACCCCTTCCATAAAGGCCTTAATAACCGGTATTTTCCACCATGACACTTTCTGTTGTGAAGTGGTGTAGGCTGAAAGAGCAGCAAGATGAACCTTTAGGGAATTGAATACCAGTCCTGCGTCTAACAAATGGGTTAGGTACAACACAATGTGTGTAGGTGAGCAATCGATGTGATTGACGCCCTTGGTATTACACCAGATGACAAACCGTTTCCATTTACTTGTATAGCAATAGCGGGTGTTAGGTTTCCTAGCTTCCCGGAGTATGTCCATGCATCTCTGAGGGAGCTGTAGGTGTCCAAACTCCATGACCTCAGGAGCCATGCTAAGTTCAGAGTTTGTGGGCATGGGTGTAGGGTCTCCCCCTGTCCTGAGAACATGTTTTACGGGCAGGGTAGTTTTACTGGTGGGGAGAGGGACATTTCCATTAGATGAGCTAACCAGGGTTGGCGGGCCCACATGGGGGCCACCAATGTCATGGTGACTGGTTCCTGGTGCATCTTGTGCACTATCTCGTTGAGAGTCGGGGGATTGGGGGGGGTGGGGCGGGAGCGTAGACAAATTTGCCTGACCATGTTATCCAGAGTCTGTTGCCCTTGGAGCAGTTCTGGCGGTACCTGGAGGGGTAGTTTTGGCATTGGGCATTCTCCAGAGTTGCGAACAGGTCGATCTATGGGAAGCCCAATTCTGCGAAGACGTTGGAGGCGATGTCTTCGTGCAGACGCCATTCGTATTCTATGGGCAGTGGGAAATATCTGCTGAGCACGTTTGCCAGAAGATTGAGTTCCCCTGGAACGTCTTGAGACAACAGAAACATCTTGTGTTTGAGAGCCCACAGCCAAATGTTTTGGGACAGCTTCGATAGCCCTGGAGAGTGTGTGCCACCTTGTTTGTTTAGGTAATACATGGCTGTGGTGCTGTCTGTCAGAACCAGAACGGTCTTCCCCTGTAGTGGAGTCTGAAAGGCTTTTAGTGCCTTGAACACTGCTAATAGTTCTAGCAGATTCATATGGTTGGATGCTACTTATGGGGACCACATTCCATGCGCTGTCTGCTGAAGCAGGTGAGGGCCCACCCCGTGAGCGATGCATCTGCCGTGAGAGTGGCATCCACTGCGGGGGTGGTGAACGACTTCCCCCTTCAAGAGGTTTTCCCTCGACCACCAATGCAGAGAGAGAACGAGGACTGGCGAGACAACTACCAGATCTTCCCATTGTCCGCTGGCCTGACACCACTGGCTGTTGAGCCACTCTTGCATGGGACACATGCGCAGCTGCGCGTGGGGAGCCAAGTATATGCAGGACGCATCATACCTAGCAGCCGCATGGCCTTGCGTACTGTCACCTCCCGACTGGCTACATATTGAAGGATCTGAAAAAGCATGTTCTGAACCCTCTCGGAGGGGAAGACTAGGCCATCCTTCGTCCGGAACAGAGCCCTCAGAAGAACAAGCTACTTACCAACTGTAACGTTCTTTCGATTGGATGTTCATCCCATGTATTCCTCATCTTAGATATCTTGTCTCCCAGCCTTGCAAAAAAATAAAAAATAAAAAATCACCAGAGGGCGCTGTGTTCGAGGCCGCGGAGTCGTAGTCCCTCGAAGGCCGCCAAGCGCCAACGTCATAGGGTTCGAGCAGCGCCTGCTACCTCAGCTCTGTTTTTACGGTGTTCATGGTCGCATCAGCTGATCAGGCTTTAAAGTCCTCAGGCTCTTAAGGAAGTTCAAGTGCAACTGGCGCAAACTGTACAGTTGGGTAGGTTGGGAGGGTCAATGAGGAATACGTGGGAGGAACATCCAATCGAAAGAATGTTACAGTTGGTAAGTAACTTGTTCGTCAAATGGATTGTATTCCTCCCACGTAGTCCTCATCTTAGATAGGCTCCCAAAGCAGTAAAAATTTGGAGGAGGGAGTACCAGAAAATTCAATTATGGACTGAATGAAGGACAGCTTTTGCAAATAGTCCTGCTTGATATGAGTCCAAGCAGTAATTCTACACAAAGGTGTGCCGCAGCACAAATATCCTGCACCGGGACACCCCTCTGAAGAGCTGTGGAAGTTGCCATGCCCATTGTTGAATGAGGCCTTAATCTACCTGGAGGCTCTTTTCCAGCCAATTTATAGCATTCCGAAATTGCTAGAATTATCCATCTGGATAGTGTTTGTTTAGACACTCCAAGGCCCAATTTGTGTCCACTATACCCAACAAATAGTTGGTCACACTAAGATTTGCCAATCTGGAAATGTAGAAACAGAGCCCTTTCTGGGTCCAGTCTATGCAACCTTTCCTCTTCCTTACTAGCGTGAGGAGGAGGGTAAAAAGAAGGTAAAGTAATTTTCTGTGACAGATGGAAATCAGAGATTATTGTAGGCAAGAAAGATGGTTTAACTTTTAGAATAACTGTATGGAAAATGGTGTGAGGGGGCTTTCAAGGAAGTGCCTGCAACTCACGTACCCTGCGGGCTGATGTTATAGCCACCAACAAAATAAGATTGAGAAGTCTTAATGGGCAAAAATGTAAAGGTTCGAAAGTGGCACACAAGAAATTTTAAGACTAAATTCAAATCCCAGATGGGCACCTGAAAAGGTGTCGGAGGGTACACATTTGTTGAGCCTTTCAAGAATTGAATGACTAAGCGCATTTTAAAATAGGACATCTCTTCCGAGGAACGCTTAAAGATAGATAACGCTGCCAAATATCCTTTTATTTTGCCACTACGAACGCGTCCCCTAGGGCTCCTCTTGGGGGAAATTCCCTTGAGCAGTACAGTTCGCACTTCCAGTTGGCACCGGTCACGAACAGATCCACTTGAGGGGTTCCCCAAAGGGCGAAGATCTCTTGAAGGACTTCCTAAGCTAGCTCCCATTCGTGGGAGACGGTGTTCAGCTCTCCGGCTAGGTGAACTGCCGATAGAGAGTTTCCTTCTTGCATTGCCCAGAACCAGAGCTGCATTGCCTCTCTGCACACTGGGAGTGATCCTACGCCTCTTTTGTTGAGGTAGTACATGGCCACTGTGTTGTCCGTCACTATCGGGACATTCTTTCTCAGTATAGAGGGCATAAAGGCCTTCAGCGCTAGTCTGATTGCCCTCAGCTCCAAAAGGTTGATGTGTAGTTTGGACTCCGATAGAGACCAACGACCGCTGATGGTCAGATCCTTGGTGTGGGCTCCCCACCCCGCGAGTGAGGCGTCCGTCACTACCGTTATCTCCGGCCATGGTTGCCAAAAAGGTTCCCCATGAGCATATTTTCCTTGCAAGCCCACAAAGAAGATCTCAAGCCACTCTGGCCGGGACTTTCAGAAGATCTGACATCTCCCCCGAAAATTGGGACCATCGAGTCCTGATCACCCATTGAAGGGATCTCATCCTCAATCTGGCCTCTGGCACCAGAAAAATACAGGATGCCTAGCAACCTTACAAAGTCGAATGCCGGTAGATGTTTGGCATTTTGAAACTTTGTTCCCATCTGCAGAATGTGGTGAGCTCTCTCCTCGGGAGGCGAGACTTTCCCTGAGGAGGTATCGAGGACTGCTCCGATGAATTGGAGTCTTTGGCTTGGAATCATTTGATCATTTGTGACATTTTGTAATTGAAGGAGAAGCCCAGTCTGTATAAGAAGTGGCAGGTCAAGGCCAGATGTTCCTGGGCTCGTTCTGATGAACTTGCCCTGATTATCCAATCGTCCAGATAAGGGTAGACGTGAATCCCCTTCTCCTGATACTCACTGCCACCAGTTTGGTGAAAACCCTCGGCGGAGGTCAACCCAAATGGCAGAACCCGAAACTGATAATGAGAACCACCAATTGCGAACCTCGGGTACTCTGTGCTTGAGATGGATTGGCACATGAAAGTAAGCATCCTGAAGGTCCAATGAAACCAGCCAGTCCTGCGGCTGAAGAGCCTGAAGGATCTGAGAAAGAGTCACCATCTTGAACTTGTCCTTCCTCAGGAATTTGTTCAAATTTCTTAAATCCAAGATGGGTCTCAATCCTCCGTCCTTTTTGGGAATGAGAAAATAAGGGGAGTACCAATCCTTGTTCATTTCCGCTACAGGTACATGTTCTATTGCACCTTTCTCTAACAGGGTTAAAATCTCCTGCGCAAGGAGCGGGTCTAGAATGTTTACAGAGTTGGCTCCCGGTGGATGATTTTGAGGTCTTTGATGAAAAGGCAGTAACCATGGGTCACTATCCCTATTGCCCAGGCATCTGATGTAATGCCCCGCCATTCGTCCAGATACTGAGTGATTCTGCCTCCCACCGGGGTCTTGTGGGTGAAGACCTCAAAGTGGCTTTGCAGCGGCTGCAGCAGTGGCTGAGGTGGTAGTAGCCGCTGCTGGGGCTGATCTAGCACCTCCCCCTTTTCCACCACAAAAGGGTTTTCTCTGTTGGCCTCTTTGACTGGCCTGCCCCCTCCCTTTTCAAAAAGAGGAGTAGAAACAAAAGGGGCGACTCCTCCAGGAAGATGAGCCTGCGTAGGAGTGTTGAGGCTGTCTTACAGCGGCGCTAAGTGATTTTGCTGCCGCTTTCGAGGTCTGCAGCTTCTCCAAGCTCTCGTCCGCCTTGCTGCCAAACAACCTCAGGCCGTTGTATGGGAGGACAGGTCTATGGGACCCCCCTCCCCGACATGTCCCACCCCCGCGAGGTTCGTGGCTCGTCAGCAGCCCCCATGCACCTGTGCTCGGATGGCAGGGTGGCTGCTGACCGACACACAAGGTCATTGGGCTTTTACTGTAGCGTGCTATAAACGCCATTTTGAAAGCTTCGGGACTCCATTTTAGATAGAATCGACCAAAGCCCCAATGAAACAGCCTGTCTGCGAAAGCTGCAGCTTGGCCCCCGCTCACTGCGCGCAGGGCGCCGTGCACTCCCCCTGCCCCTCTAACCTATGGCAGATCCGCTGGAGGCCCGTTCTCACGAGCAACCAGACACAAACAAATATCAGAACAAACACTATCATTTACCTTCCGCAGTACATCACTGTGCCCGAAGTGACCTGACTCGCGGTTCAAGTCTGGAAAATAACAAGAACCATCCCAATTGAACAGGCCTCGAACAGGCATCTAATCCCTAACATTTAAAATATATGGTGTCAATACCCTCCCTGCATGAACCCCTACCCACGTCCCCCAAATGAAGTGTTAACCGCATACTAAAGCCTAACGATTCACAGAGTTGTTGTGTAAATTATAACACGGGTGTTGGGAAAGGGATAAAAGCGTATAGTCCTGATAACGTACGAATGACCGCAGTCTGTGTAAGGCACCATGTGCCTGGAAGACTCAGTGAAAGGGCTTGATAGAGCCCACCTAGTGCTGAACTAACGATTGCTGCTAATGTACAAAGGAAGGCGAAAAAGCATTACTGAGAGTACTTGTGCGTCATACAGTGGGACACGTTTAAGTGTTATGAACAAGAATGCAAATGTACAATCACAAATTAAAATATTGCTTCGATGCTCCCAAGTACATAACCCAACCTGATGCTACCTCATGTGTTATCCATCTGTTGCCTTATGTAATTACTAAAATGTAATCAACTAATGTTATGTGATGTATGTGACACTGCCAGATTCTTAGTCGCATATGAAGTAGTACATGAATGTATAAGCAATAGAAATGTGTAATCATCCTAATATTACTTATTTTATTAACTGTCCCCTCGTATGGTATAGTGTGCAGCCCAGGAACAGAGAATTGCGCATAGCCACAAGGGCATCTCCCCCTCCTCCTGCCAAGGCCCGCCAGGGCTTGCTGGTGCGCGGGCAGCACAGCCTCACCTCCCCTCATTCTGCTGGACCCGCTTCAAGTTATCACCTCCCCCATGTCCGAGGCCACCATGGTTGGCCAAACAAATTATTTACAACCTGGTCCTAAACCCCACCACTTCAAGGGGCCAGAGGTGCACCCTCGCTGATCCAGTAGTACTCCAGCTCACCCCAAGTTAATGGGCCTCGGAGAATAGATATTCAAACCTGGACTAACATATCAGAGTAATTCCTCACCACATCTAACAGGACAGACCGACAAGGCAGCTCAACTTGTGCCCTCAGGCCAGACATCCAGGTTTATGACACCCGGTCAACAGGGCAAAAGTAACAGTGCACTGATGTATTGGTGAAGCTTCACATTGCATGTTGTTTCTCCGGTCTCCTATTATTTCTTAGAGTAACATATTGTAGGATTGGATTTACAAGACAACTGGAATCGTCTAAAGGATGAGTGTTTGTGTGTGTGTGGCCACAAGGGCAGAATGTTAGTGCAGCCATCAATCAACGACACTGACCGCGCCTGGCCTGGCAGCTCCACCACGATGAGCCCAGCTGACCCCATCCACCCCACGTTGGCACCACAAGGATGTCCACCATTCCTGGAGTGGCTCATCACTACCTCACCTATAGCTTAGCCGACGCCACCCAATCCCTGAGACTATGTGCCCCCTACAGCGTGTAGGATTTGTGACGTGGTTTTGTAATAAATATGACTGTCCTTGCTATTGTCAGAGAGCACTCTCGGAGCTTGCAGAGTCCTTTGCATGCCCTATTTCGATTAGATAAAACCCTTTATTCACCCGCACTTGGTCTTGGTCTCATTCCCTCCTGGGGTGTGTCCTTATTGCCGCTCATTGCGGGGAGGGTACTGCCTTTTGGGGACGCTTGCTTTCACCGTCCAAAGGCATATTGAGTAATCTAGACTGCACATCAGGTGCAAAGCCAGATTTCCTCAGCCATGCAAATCTGCGTAGGACCGTGCTAGATGCCATGGACCTGCTTACACTATCAGCTGTGTCCAGTCCTGACTGAAGGCATTCCTCCATAGCGTCTTTACCATCTTTTACTATCGCCAGGAAACCATCTCGTTCCTCACCTTCCGGGATGTGTTCAGCCGCTGATGTCATGCAGTGCCACAGGGTATATGTAAATCTTGCTAAAGTACAAGTAACATTAGTAATTTAAAGGCCATGCTGCCCGAAGAAAAAAACTTTCCGTGCCCAAGCATCAACTTTTTTATCATCCCTGTATGGTGGTATTGAGGGGTAAGCTTATTGCCTAGTGGAGGTTGCAGCTTGTGTCACTAGACTTTCAGGGGAGGGATGTTTAGATAGGTATTCCTGATCTGACAAAGATGGCCTGTATTTTGGTACAAATTTCTTGTTTACTGCTGAAAACGAATCAGGAGTATTCCAATTTACCATCACCCTCTGCCTTCTGGAATGGAAGAACAGGATCTTTTAGAGGACCTTCACTCAGGATATCCGTCATATCATCCTGCCTTCTAACCCATAAAATCAATGACCCTTCCCATGAGATTTCTAGAACTAGGATCTGCATGATCTGTAGGGCCTGGTCTCTCAAATTCCACTTCAGGGGAAGTGTCTAAGCCACTGGCATTTTGTAGACGGTCATAAAGATCTGTTATCTAGGAATTCGGGTCCACCATCTCTTCAGGGACCTCTCTAGCTCCAAACCTAACTCGCACTGAAGTAACATCCTCTTCATGAGTGTTCTTCAGAAATGGATAACATTGAATTGAAAAATTCCTGTCTGGGTTGAGGATGGAAAGCGTTTTCCAGGTAAAGAGGGTGGTATCAACTTAGGCATGGGCAATGGCATCGACTTGTGTATCGGGATTAAAGAATGCCTCGATAAAGGCGTCGAAGGCATCGATAAAGAGACACTGGCTTCGACGTTTTAGAAGGAGGCTTCGATACAGTCAAGGGTGTCGACTACACTTTCGTCAGCGATTTCGACGCTGTAGTCATCGACTGTGTGGAGTCGAGTTTCAACTTCGACGCCGATGTCGATTAAAATGTTTCCGAAGCAGCAAAGCTGGGAGACAAGATATCTAAGATGAGGAATACGTGGGAGGACACAAACCATTCAAAATTGTTTTACTTGACTGGGGACCAGACTGGATTTCTTCTCGTTGATATAGAATCCCAGACTGAACAGGTCTTCTGGGTGTTCAAAAAGCAGGTGTCGTAAGATTCCCCTGTTACGAGCCGGTCGTCGGGGTGAGGGTAAATCGGGACGGATAGTCTGTGCAGGTGTGCTGCCACTACTGTCAAGACCCTTGTCGCCGAGGCAATGTCGAAGGGGTGCACCTTCAATTGGTAGTGTCTGTCCTCCATCATGAACCTTCGATATTTCCTGTGCGCTGGCAACATTGAAATATGAAAGTATGCATCTTTCATTTCCAGTGTTGCCATGTGGTCCCCCTGTTTCAATAGTGGGATCACTTCCTGTAGCGTTACCATATGAAACCTTTGAGGTTTTATAAACTTGTTCGCTGGTCGCAGGTTTAGAACAGGGCGCATGCTGAGGTCCTTTTTGAGTACAAGTACGTACACTGAATAAATACCCTTGTTCACCTGAAGAACACGGACAGCTTCGATGGCGTCTTTTCCCAGAAGCACTTCCACCTCTTGAATCAGGATCTGCAGATGGTTTGGCGTGAGGCGTTGTGAACGTGACCAGGGAGGGGGCCAACCACCTTTTAACAGAGTTCAGGAGAGGAATGGCTTGAGGGGAGTTTCTCTTTGAGAATGTCGTCCACAAAATCTTTTTCGGGTTCCGCCTCCTGGGTGGTGATCTTGTGCTGTCTTCCTTAAGATGGCATTGAAAGCCATTTGATCGTCCACAGGCGAGGCCTGGCGGGCCGGAGTGGTAGGAGAGGAATCCAGGCATAGGACATCAGTGTCCTGATCTTGCGTAGGGAGCGCCGATGGCTCAGTCTCCACTTTCTGGGTCTCCTCTCAGTTGCCCATGGCATCCGCCTGGTCATCAGGGTAGTCTTGTAGGAAGGGTGGGTCTTCATCATAGAGGTCTTGGTAAGTGTCCATCTGGACCACATCTTCATGGTGGACAGAAGCCGAAGGGTCTTGAGAGTAAAGATTTTCAGGGAAACGTGAAGCCAACACCAAAAGAGGGTCTTCACAAGCTCTCTTAAGGGAAGGATGCTCTGAACGAGAGACAATCCTTTCTAAGTGGTCCATGCACCCTTCAAACTTTTCCCTGGTCCACTTAGACGGACCAGCAGGGGCAAACGGTGGAAAAACATCGTCTTCCTCTCATTGGCGTTGAGATTTGTCAAGGGTGTTGGACAGAGGCTCCTGACTGTCCTCGTAGGTTTCGCGAGTACTGGGGTGCCATGGCGTGTCTTTATACCTGTCCGACGGTTTCTTAGGTGTCAGCCCATCCACCGAAGTAATCCTTGCAAGACTGTCCTCAATCTCCGCCGATTTGGCGAGTCAACAGGTCAGTGGTAGACTTACCGCCTACCGCAGTGTCAGAGGGCCTAGCGGTAGATTTTGCACCTATGGAAAGGCTTGGAGGCCTAGGAGTAGGTTTTGGGCCTACCGGAGTCTCAGGGGGCACCGGAGCGTCGGAAGATCGCGCTTTGGCGTGTAAACCCGATTTAGAGGTATCGCCCTTAACTTTGGAGTGCCCAGTTGCAATACGCTGCTGCAGATGCGGGAGAAGGCTGTTGATCTACCAGATCAGAGTATTCTGTTGAAATTTTCGGCAGTCCTGTTGGCGCCTTCACCTTTTTCGGCGGAACCGTCGAAATCTGTGATGAGGTTGTGTGCTTAGTATGTGGTTTCTGTACAACCTTCTCGTCGGGTGTTGTCCCCAAAGCGAGACTTGCGTCAGGCCTAGAGGGGTTGGGGACGGGCATGTCGGACCTAGAAGCGCCTGCCTTAAGGTCGATGACATCCGACACGGATGCCTGGTCATCATCAGTGCCCCCGTCACTTTCGGCGGTGGGGGAAGAGGGTTGAGCCCATGACATGCCCTACGCGGCCCACAGCTTTACATGGCGCTCCTTAAGGGTCTTAGGGCGAAGGAGTCTACAGGCCGCACAACAGTTCTCATTGAGATCTAGGGGTAGACAAGAATTACACGTACTGTGCTCGTCTTTCCACGGGTACCTGACTCTACACTTAGGGCAGAACCTAAATGGTGTCCTTTTCATAGCGAAAGGTATAGACAAAGATGACCCGATCTAGAGGGCAAAGAGGGGGAAAGAGGAGAGCCATTTGAAAGATATGGGCACCCCGACCCCACTCTCCCTACCGTGTAGACCGGCCAGAGGGCTTAGCCATGTGGATGGCTCAGCCGCCGGATCTCAGGCGCAGAAATCCACCGCTGTAGAAACTTCCCGCAGTCTTCATCGTAGTTCTTGAATCGCTGTCAAATTGACTTATGGGGAAATATCCGACAAAGTCAGTGTAAGGATAAACAATGTCTGTTATGAAGAGCTCTGCTATAGGGCGGCCAGTTACCTGGAAGGAAAAAAACAATCTGAGGGACCTCAGCGCATGAGGGATTTTGGGTACACTACACGTCACGATAGGGATAGTGTTACAGACACGCCTATGCCGATGTCCCCCTTCGGTCCCCCAAAGACAAGATGCAATACTCTGCGGTTACCACTGGATGTCGGACCATATGCACAGCATGTGATTCTAAGCAGATTAACAAGCATTAGAAATGCTTGTTTCAATGTCGATGGGCAGCTTAAATTAATAGAGGGGTGGGGTAATCTGGTGTCCCATCACTTTCTGCTGAAAAAGTCTTCCACAGGGTCCAGTGGGTCTCCCTCTTCAAAGTTCTGATTCTATTAGGCATCAAGTGTCCCTTCAAAACCGTGGTAAAGTATAGTACCACAGAAATCTCTATGCCTAAACTTATTTTCACAAATTCGATCTGCAGGAATTGATGAAAGGGTGATTGAATTGGAAACCTACAGCATTATTATGAAGGCCTATTTCTGATACAAAATACATTAAAACAATTAAAAACATTTCACAAATAAAGCAGCAGATGACATAAAAAAGACATAAATAAGCACAATTACAAATTGAAACAAGCATTTTCAAGAGCACAATACTTGTACAGTGCCACTAAAATGTGAGTTTAACAAAACCCATCCTGCTGATCTTCCATATCGCCTAATTAGCTGGGCCTTCTGCAGATAGTTAACTACTGCAAACATTAAAGGTGTTGAGCCTGCAGATTTACATACAGAGCATCTTATGCATCTCACACCGATCGCTTTCAAAATTGGCCAGAGCCAAATTCAAAGATTAACGAAGAAGTGGAAAAGGAATAATAAGAGGTTCATTTTAATCACAAAATATGTAACGGGACATGTTAATGAAGCCACTGAATATGAACGTGCAGTTATAATACACAAAAGAAGATTTATTGGATGTAATTTTACAATTGCGTTCGCCATGCTGGCAAGATGGGCAACCAACATCGCCAGACCCCAAAACCACTACTTGATTGCTTTCTTGGGCAGAGGCAGAGCCCTCCCACTACCTTGCTTTATGAGGTAAATAATAGCTACCAGTGTGTCAAAATCGGGGCACACCTGTCTTGCAGAGGGAGATAATTCCACCATGGCCAGCCAGATAATCTACCGGAACAGCAGGGCTGTGTTCCTGTGGGTCTTGGCAGGGGACTGCAAAACACTAACCCTCAAATAATTCAGGGGAGCATACGAGCCCTTCAATGAGGCATCCGTGACCACTGACCATGAAGGCTTAAGGTGCCATAGATGCTCTTCCTTCTGTTCATCTTGTAACTAGGCCCAAGATAGGGGGTAATACACTGTCCGACTCCTGTGATAGGTTAAACATGTTTCCCTAATACTGAGGCCATGGACAACAAAGGAGCCACTGAAATGACTGCTTGCGCAAATGAGCCTCATGTACCACCAAGATACAGGATGCAATGGTATTGAGAAGGCACAGCAATGCTGATACAGGAACCAAATTCTGGGATTTAATCTGAAGAACGTTGGGTACCGTGCCCTCAGGTGGGTGGATAGGAAGCCAAAGGGTGGTGAGGGAGTGTGGAAGCATGGCCTGGGTGCGTTCCAGAACTTCTCAGAACTAAAAAGATCAACTGGGATGGAGTCCGATAAGACTATTCTCCGGTAGAAACTGAAGCTGTGAAGTCCCTCTTTTCCTCTATCCCTCGAGGCCCTTCAGCCATCAGACAAATATTTCTATTTTAGGGTGCGGGGGCCTAATATCAAGAGAGACAGACTCAAAAGGTTGGTGTAATATTCAACTGGACCCAACTCTAATTGTTAAACACAAAAAGGTTGCCCTTGGAACCTTCCACCTACGGCTCTTGCTGACAGTCAATAGAATTCACACGGTCTCTTGGGGTTCCCTTCCCCAGATGTCAATCCTTCCATGTCCAAACAAAAAGACACAGTTCCCGTTAGGCACCTCAGTGGTCCCTTCCCCAAGATTTAGGCCTCTCTTCACAATGTTCAACAAGGTCTCTGGTGGACCTATCTGTGTTCCCTTAACCAAGCGTATGCCTTTATTCTTCAAACTCAACAATGTATTTTGTGAGACTCTCATGGTTCCCTTCCCTGAAGCCTAGGTCCCCCTTTGGTTCCACACAAAAGTTCACCTTGTCAAGATGCAGTTTTCAAACAATTCTTTCCATGGGGTGGTGTCAGACTTTCGAAAAAAAAAGCCAGGCTTTGGCTCCTCTCCTGTGCGACCACTTTAACTCCTGACCCCTCTCTTTGTACTCTGTTTCTTCCGTTGCCTTGGCCCTGACTGCGTGGGTATGCATGTTGGCTGGAAGTGGCTTGTGCTGGCCCTCGTACGCTTCATTGATGGCAGAGACCATCCAGCGGGATATGGAAGCCTTAAAGGCCTGATAGCCTGGTCTTCAGCCTGCGAAAGTGACATAGCATCCGACGTGCAGAAGCCCTTGGTCCTGTCCAAGTAGAATTTAAGGGAACGCCTGAAATCCAGGCAGTGCAGCACTCTCTGTGCTTCGTCCTTGGGATCGGGAAAAAACTTAGTAAGAACCATTTGCTCGTTCAAGTGGAACGCAGACGGAACCTTGGGCAGAAATGCCAGGTGCGTCCGGGTCCTTGCTCTTGTGAAAGGTGGTATATGGTTCAGAGGCGACCAGCGCCTGGATCTCGCTGACTCTGCGAGGCAAGACCGACTAGTAAGGCCATCTTGATGGTGAGCAGCCTGATGTCCACGGATGCCATTGGCTTGAATGGTTTGTGCGCAAGGGTGCCCAAGACTATGTTAAGGTCCCGCACAGGGTGTGGTCTCTTGACGGGCAGGTAGAGCCTAGCGAGACCAGTCAGATGTTTGACTATAGGGTTGGAGGAGGTGAAATTGCCTCCATCCGAGTTCGTGTAAGCCCTAAGGGCTGCAAGGTATGTGCGGTAGGTGCCCACCTGCATGCCAGAATGAGCAAGATGCGCTGAAAAGGAGAGCACGCCGTCCAATGTGCACGCCAAGGGGTCGATATCCTTGGAGTCTGCCCAGTGGCAGAATCTGGCCCATTTGCTTTTGTCCCAGGCTCTGGTGGCTTTGCTCCTGGCGCCCTGTATGATCTACAGATTGGCCTGTGAGAGGCTAGGGTGTTGAGGCATTACCTGCTCAGGTACCACGCTGTGAGGGCTAGTTTCCATTGTGGCAGGGCGGATGACTCTGCCCCCCTGCTGCAGATGTGCTGGGCCTGTCAGAAGGTGAATCAGGGGCACCTCAGAGGCTGAGAAGCTCCTAAAACCACAGCCTGGCCAGCCACCATGGAGCTATCAGAATAATGAGAAGTCGGCGAGACGCCTTGATTTTGCAAATTACCCTGTGTATCAGGCGAATGGGCGGAAAGGCGTAGGCTTTCATGCCGGTCCACTGGAGGTGAAATGCGTCGCCCTGAGAGCCAGGGCCCTGATGTTGCCAGGATGCGAACTGGGGACACTTCTTGTGCCAGGTGGCAAAGAGATCCACGTGGGGGTGACCCCACCTGTTGAAGTTCTCCTGAACAAGGTTGTTTAGCTGCCACTCGTAATTATCCGCTCCCAGCCTGCTGAGCCTGAACGCTTCCAGGTTGGATTCCCCAAGAGGTGGACTGGCGCGAGGTAAATGTTTTCTAGGGCCCACTCCCACATGCTGATCGCCAGTCTGCACAGAGGAGGGGATCTGGTGCCTCCCTGCTTGTTGAAGTAGTACATGCTGATAGAGTTGTTTGTCTGGATGAGGGCAACCTGCCCCTGAGAAGAGGTAGGAATGCTCTGAGCGCTAGCCAGATGGTGTTCAGCTCCAACCAATTGATGTGGTATTCCTGTCGAGTCCAGGTGCTGTGGACCGAGAGGCCGTCTAGGGTGGCTCCCCGGCCCTCGAGCTAGGAGTCTGTGGTGATGGTGGCCTGCGGGGAGGGCGGCCGAAAGGGCTCGTCTGTCTGTTGGTTGCAGTCCCTGGACCACCATGTTAGGTCCGAGTGGAGAGATGGAGGGACGTTGATCTCGGATTGAGAGCCCCTCTCCGGGTTCCAGGAGGCTGCGAAGTGCAGCTGAATCCTCCTCATCCTTAGTCGTGTGTGCAGAATGGCTAATAGGACCACTGCAAGTAGACCCAGGAGATGTTGGTACCACCATGCTGAGGTCACCTCTCTGCTAAGGAAGTGGCCGATGGCCCTCTTGATGGCCGAGATTTTGTCCTCCGATGGGAAGTCCTTCTCTGAGCACGTGTCCCAGATGAGGGCCAGGAAAGTCAGAGTCTGCCTGGGCTGCAGCCTGTGACTTCTTGAGATTGAGCGAGAAGCCCAGGTTGTGTAGTGTGTTCACAAAGGCATGGGAAGAGTGGAGAACCGCTTCCGGAGATGTAGGCCTGACGAGCCAGTCATCGAGCTATGGGTAGAAGTGGAAACCGTGCGCTCTGAGGAGGATCGCCACAGCATTCATGAGACTGGTAAAGACCCTGGGGGCCGAGTTGAGGCCAAAAGGAAGGTACTTGTATTGAAAATGGTAACCCGTGATCCTGAATCGTAGGAAAGAACGATGGGGCTGCCAAACCAGGATGTGTAGTTACGCGTCCTTCAGATCCAGGGAGCACATCCAGTCTCCCTTGTCCAATGTCTCTGCTATTAAAGCTGGCGTAACAATCTTGAATTTTTGCAGGGGTAAGGAGAGGTTGAGGGTGGAAAGGTCAAACACAACTCTTAGGCCTGCCTGGTGGTTCTTCTGAATGGGGAAAATCCTGGAGTAAAAGCCAAAGCATCGCTGGGAGGCTGGGACTTCCTCCACTGCCTGGCTCTCTACAAGCGACCAGATCTCTGCCAAAAGCGTTGCTGTCCCAACCTGTGGGAGTGGAGGGGAGGGAGGAGAGGCTAGGATAGGAAGACGGTACCCCGTGGATACTACGGATAGGATCCAAGGGTCCTCAAAATTCTGGCACCAGAACTGTGCATGGAAAGCAAGGCTGCCACCCACCGGAGACATGTGGACCCTCAAGGGGCGTGTCATGCCTTCTCCCCCCCTCCCCCCGCACCACCCCGCCCATTTTGTTGCATGCGCCAGCTCTGAGACAGCGAGCGGTCCGGCTGCCTGGATCTGCTTTCCTGGAAGCTGCGGAACCCTCCATATGTACGACCCCTTTCCAAGCGCTGCTGAGATTGGGTGTACAACTTGGGCATGGTCTTTGTAAGGATGGATAAAGACTTTGCTGTTTGTGAGCCGTTTTTCTTTCTGCCCAGCTCCTCATCTGTAGAGGAGTGGAAGAGGTCCCCTCCCTCAAACAGTAGATCTAGAATGCGCTCATGGACATCCGGGTTGAATTTTGTTGCCCGGAGCCAGGCTGTTCTTCTGATGTCCGTGACAATACAGATGGCCCGGCCTCATATCAATATGAGCCACTGTGGATTCCATGAGGTCATGCGCCATTAGCTTGACTTCAGCTAGATCCGCCTTAAAGCGTGATTGGCTCTGGGTGGGGAGTTCCGGGAGGAAGTCAGCAATTTCCTGCCATAATCTTTGGTTGGTCGCAGCCAGCATGGCATCTGCGTTGGCCTGACGAAGATGAAAGGATGCGCTGCAATAGAGTTTCTTGCTGTACGCCTCCAAGATCATCTCCTTGCCTAGCAGCATCAAAGAGGAGAGGACTGAGGACGACTGAGGATTGGGAGTATAGTGATGCTGCAACGATCACCGAGGAGTGAGGCCGAGAGCAAGAATGTACCCCCCTCCATCTGCCTGTACGTGGCGTCCGGGCGTCAATTGACTGGCTAGGCCGAGTGGGGTTTGAGCCAGCCCTTCTTGGCCAGGGAGACTACATCGGTCTGCATAGGAATCCCCGATTTGGCAGAGGGCCTTGTGCGAGGACTTCAGCCAGAACCCATTCTGCCGGCTGCTCGACCTCGGGTTAGGAGAGGCCCAGGTATTCCGTCAAACCAGCAAGACATTCGGGGAAGACCCTGGCTGAGGATGGTGTGCCCGGATCATCATCATCATCATCATCCGTATTCTGCGGATCTGGAGGATGCTGTGGAGGAGGAGGAGGAGTAGTTGGTGCTGGAGGCTGGGGTTCAGAGCCTCTAGCATTGCGGGGAGGACTTCCCTGATGGCATCCTTGATAACCCCCATCTGAGGTGACTTTATGAGGCAGAGGAACTTCTCGAAGAGCACCTCCTCACTTTCCAAAGAGGTGGCAGGGGGTGCCGACGGGGTAGCGGGGAGCTGCTGCATACCCTGTCCATATGGACGCAAAGGAAAGCAGCCCTGTGCGCAAATGAGGGGTAGACTGTAGGCCACGTACCTGGTTGAGGACAGTCCCACCTTGAGACTCGTTCTTCGCCGAATTCATGGAATGGCGTCGGACGGGTGCCCCTTTCTGGTGCAGCGACCATGTTGTCAAGCTGCCTGCCATGTGCCTGCGACGTGGTGCTCGGCTCGCTGGGCCCGGCCTTGTCCAAGACTGTTGCGTGTGGATCACTAGGCCTACCCTGCTCCTCGGGCCTAGGCCTGGTTGGTGTGACACCCTCGACCCTGGGGTCGATGGAGCTACGTTTAGGCGCCCCCTATGACATATTGCCGGTATTAGGGCGTAGCCCCTCGGCCATGGTGCGGTAAAAGGGCGGAGCCCCTCGGGTGTAGATGCGGTAAAACAACCTTCTGGTCCCTCAACACTGTGCCCGGGAGGATCCAAGGATCCCTCAACGCGAAGGCCGGTAGCTGAAGCAGCCTAGGTACATGTGCCAGTAGAAGGACCTAACCGCTCCCTCCCGCGCGGGAGAGTCCCTGGGAAGGCGTATCCCTTGCGGGGTGCGCTGGAAAATTGCTACCCTACCTTGGGCCTGGTTCGATGCTTCACAAAGTTCTTGAGATCCTCTGGAAGAGCTCCCTCCACCCGGCTAGTCTGTTCTTCAGCGCCTTCAAGGACAGCGAGTCAAACGCCGAACATGATTGCCAACCGTGGTCTGGGCCCAGGCAACGTAGGCATAGGGCGTGGGGGTCTGAAGTTGGGAGGAGCCCATTGCAGGATGGACACCTGCTGAACCCTGTAGAAGTCGACATGCGCCGTGGAGAAGATTGACACCTGAGGACCGAGTACCTGAATGATAGATAAGACAAAACAAACAAAAAAACAGAAGTAGTATCAGCGCGTGGATTTAGATGGCTGAAGCCAAACCCAGGAGCGATGGTGAATTCGGCCCGTTCCCGTCGACGCGGAAAAGGGGACTGGTGTGTGGCATCGGAGAGCGGAGTCAGGGCAGCGCATGCTCCTTGGGCCGCACCCCTGTGCGCCTTTAAATTTAAAAAGGAAGAGGGTTTTTTTCTGGTGAAAAATGTTCCGTCTCCTTGGAAGGAACGCCCATACAGTATGGAGGAAAGGGGCGGGACGTGAGAGTACGTGGGATGTGTTCTAATGACCACCTTGTCCCTGTGAAAGGTAGTGTAAAGCTCAGAAGCCACCCGAGCCTGGATCTCGGTGACCCGGCGTGCAGATGTAAGACCCATCAAGAGGGCGGTCTTGATGGGGACCAGCCTGATGTCTATGGGCGCCACTGGCTCAAATGGTCTATGCGCCAAGGAGCCTAACACTATGTTGAGGTCCCACACAGGGTGTGGCTTTTTGATAGGCGGGTAGTGCCTGGTGATGCCCACCAAATGTCACTTAACCACCGGGTTGGAGGAAGAGAAAACTTCCTCCTTCGAGTTCAAGTAGGCTCCGCAGGCCACCAGGTAGGTGCAGCAGGTGTCTATTTGCATCCCTGAGTGGGCAGGGTGTGCAGAGAAGGATAGCGCATCGTCCAACATGCAAGTAAGAGGATCGACCTCCTTAGACTCAGCCCAGTGGCAAAGCCTAGACCACTTGCTTTTTTACTGGCTCCTAGTAGCATCGCTCTTAGCACACTTTATGATGTCTAGGTTAGCATATGAAAGACGCAGATGCTTCAATGTGACATGTTCAGGAACCACGCTGTGAGGGCTAACTTCTGAGGGGCGGGTGGATGACACTGCCCCCCTGTTGCGATAGATTATCTGGGCCCAATGGAAGGTGCATGGGGGGCTGATCCGACAGGCTGAGCAGCTCCGAGAACAATGGTCTTGCCGGCCACCACAGAGCTATCAGAATGATACTGAGGTGTCGGGACTCCCTTTATCTGCATATCACACTGTGTACTAGGGGAGAGGGAAGAAATGCATCTGCATTCTTGCTGTTCCACTGCAAACCTATGCGCCGCCCAGGGAGCCTAGGCCCGGTCACTGCCAGGACGCAAACTGAGGGCACTTCCTGTGGTACCAGGTGGCGAAGAGATCCACCTGCCTGGGGATGCACCCCACCTGTTGAAGATCCCCTGAAGAAACTGATCGTTCAATCGCCATTTGTAATTGTCGACACCCAGCCTGCTGAGCCTGTCCGCCTCCAGGTTGGACTCCCCGGGAGGTGGATAGCCCTCAAGTGACCGTTCTCCAGAGCCCACTCCCAAAGGCCGACTGCCAGACTGCATAGGGAATGAGACCTGGTGCCACCCTGCTTGTTGATGTAATACATGCTGATGGAGTTTGAATTAGGATCGTTTTGCCACTGGTAAGCGGCAGGAAGGCTTCGAGGGTGAGCCAGGTCGCCTTCAGCTCTAGTCAACTGATATGGGCCTCCTGTGCCTGAAGAGACCAAACTCCATGGACGTTGGGTTGTCCAGGGTTACCCGCCAGCCGTCCAGAGAGGAATCTGTGGTGATGGTAAGCTGTGGTGCAGATTGCCAAAAGTGTCTGCCTAGCCTCAGGTTGTGGTCCGTGCTCCACCAGGTAAGGTCCTTGTGGAGGAAAGGAGGGATGCTGACGAGTTCTGCCTGGGAACCCCGCTGCTGACTCCATGAGGCTGCGAAGTGCAGCTGTAATAGTCTCATTTTGAGCCTTCTTTACGGCACTGCCAGTAGGCATGCCCCCCATGATACCCAATAGGTGCTGGTACCACCATGATGAGGCTGCTGCTCTGCTGAGAAAATGACCAGTGGCCCTCTTGATGGCTGTGATCTTGTCTTCCGAGGGAAAAACTCTGAGCTCGAGGCCCAGGAACGCCAGACTATGCGTCGGCTGCAGATGTGACTTCTTGAGATTGATGGAGAATCCCATATCGGGTAGCGTATTCATGAGGGCTGAGGCGGTGTGATGCAAGTGCATTCACTTGCATCACAGAACCTTGTAGAACCTTGTATTGGAAATGGAAGCCCATGACCCTGGACCGCAGGACGGACCGATGAGGCTGCCAGATCGGGACATGTAGGTATGCGTCCTTCAGATCCGGGGAGCACATCCAGTCTCCCTTGCACACTGTTTCCGCAATAAACGCTGGGGTAACCATCTTGACATTTGTAATAGGGAGGGAAAGGTTCAGGGTGGAAAGGTCCAAACACAACTCTCAGGCCAGCCTGGTTCTTCTTGTGGATGGCGAAAATCCTGCAGTAGAAGCCCATACCCCACTGGGAGGCTGCAACTTCTTCCACTGCCTGGCTCTCTAGGAGCCACTGAATTTCTGCCAACAGAGTTGTTGTCCCAATCTGTGAGAGGGGAGGGAAGGGGAGGAGAGGGAGGAATTGGTAGACGGTAGCACGTGGACACCCATGACTGTAGCGATGCAGATGCCACGGCCTGAAGTGTCTATATGCACCACTGTGGACTCCATGTCGTCTTGGGCCACAAACTTTGCTTCTGCCAGTTTTGGCAGGAAGGAGGCCATTTCCCTCCAAAGCCTCTGGTTGACGGCTGCGAACATGGCGTCTGCATTAGTCTGACTAAGGTGCAGAAAGTGTTAGAGTAGACCTTTCCATACGCCTCCAAGATCTTCTCCGTCTTGCCTAGCAGGGTCAAGGACGAGGTGGCCGAGGAAGACTGAGGCTTAGAGTAGATGGAGGCCGCTGCAATCACCAAAGAATGCGGTTGAGGGTGTGCCGACAGCAACAGTGTATCCCCCTCCAATTGGCTTTACTTTGTGCTGAGGCACCAATTGGTGGGCTGCGCTGAATGCGGTTTAAGCCATAATTTCTTGGCCAAGGCTTCAACGTCCTTCTGCATCGGAATCCCTGTTCTAGCCACGGGATGTAGATTGCGGACTTCTGCCAGGACCCCTGCCTCTGGTTGTTCAACCTCGGGTTGTGGCAGCCCCAAGTATTCGGCCAGATCATGGAAAGCCTTGGCTGAAGACAGCGTGTCGGGGTACGCCTCAGTGTCCGATTGGTCAGGGACAGGTTTGGTCAGGGACAGGTGGAGGAGTAATGGGCGTGACAGGTTGAGGTGTGGCGACCGGGGCAGGAGGCTGCTACGGAGGCTGGTATGGGACCACCCGTGGTGCAGGAGGCAGAGAAGCTGGAACCACGGGGGCCAGCGCAGGCAGCAGATGCTGCGTGGGAGCCCGAGATGCCGGAGCCATAGGAGGAATGACTATGGGTGCAGGTGGCGGGACAGGAGGCAGCCTGTCCCTGATCACATCCCGAAGGACGGTGCTCATCTGAGGGGATCTCATGAGCGTGATCAATTTCATGATGAATCGGTCTTCACAGGCCTGTGGGGCGCTAGATGGTATAGGCGTAGTGCCCTGAGGTTGCTGAGGTATGGACGTACTCTGCCTTGTTGCCTATGGGGTGCATCTGCCCTGCGACAAAGGATATGCAGTAGGTCACATACCTGGTGAAGACTAGCCCCACCTTGAAACTCGTTCTCCTACCTGCTCTGCACTATGGGGTGGTATCGGACAAGAAGCCATTTTGTCTGGCGCAGCGGCCAACTTGTCGGGCTGCATGCCATGTGCCTGCACTGTGGTACTTGCCACACTGAGCCTGGCCTCCTCCAAGACTCTTGGCGGTGGAGCTTGAGGCCTACCCTGCACCTCAGGACGAGGCCTGGAAGGCGGTGTGCCCTCGGCTGTGCTGCGTAGAGGTTCCCCCTCAGACATTTCTCCGGTAGCAGGGCTTAGCCCCTCGTGTGGACACCCGCTAAAAGAACCTTGCGGTCCTTCAGCAATGTCCCCGGTAGGATCTAATGACCCCCCTCAGCCTGGAGGCCAGTAGCTGAAGCAGCCTCAGTACCCGTGCTGGTGGTAGAACCTGAACAGTCCCTCCCGCTCTGACGTCTCCTTGGGAAGGAGTCGCCTTTGCGGGGTCCAGATTAAAAAAAGCAGCTCTAAACCTTGGGCCTTCACTTGTGCTTGGCGAAGTCCTTTAAGTCCTGTGGAGGCGATGGTTTGAAGAGCTCCTTCCGCTGAGCTGATCGGTTCTTGAGAGAGTGTGGTATAAGCGCATCACACTCGGAACAACCTTCCCAGCCGTGATCGGGGCTAAGGCAGCGAATGCAAAAAAGAGCGAAGGTCGGACGTAGGGAAAATCCCTTCGCAGGCTGGACACCTGCTAAAGCCCAAGGACGTTGGCATGCACCGGGGAGGAGCGTGGTGCCAGAGGACCGAGTACCTGATTAAAGACAAAAGACAGAACCCAGGGAAGAGCACGTGGCATTACAAGATCGAAGCCAAACCCAGGAGCGCTGTTGAAAGCAGTCCGCTCCCATTGACGTGGAAAAGAGGACTGATGAGTGGCGCCAGTGGGCGAAGTCAGGGGAGCGCACACTCCCAGGGTCATGCCCCCGCAAGCCTCCAAATGTAAATGGGAAGAAGATTTTTCTGGTGAAAAAGGTTCCGTCTCTAGTCCCTAGCGAGGGACGCCCATACAGTATGGAGGAAAGGGGACAGGACGTAGGAGTAAAGCGTATACAGCAAAATGAATGCATACAACTTCATATTTATCATACAGAACATCATTTAAACTCTCCGCAATTTATATAAATTATTGTCAGCAACTATACAAATCAGTTCATTAGAAATAAAAAGTGCTCATCACTACTAGCCCATTGTTCAAAAGTACAACATCAGATAAAATAATTCAAATTGTTACGTAAAAAGATAAAATGTCTATTACACACACATGACATGCATTACTTACCGTAACAGCATTTCTGATGATTGTATCTGCTTAGATTCACATGCTGTGCATCAAGTCCGGCATCTAGTGGTAACCGCGGAGCATTGCATCTTGTCTTTTGAGGATCGAAAGAGGACGTCGACATGGACGTGCCTGTAACACTATCCCCAACGTGACGTGTAGTGTACCCAAAATCCATCACGCGTCTAGGTCCCTCCGATTGCATTTATTTCTGCCGTGAGGGAGTCTTATGCCTATCGTGGGCGAGTACAGAAAAGAGAGAAAGTAGTAAGATGTCTATGTTCCTTCCATCCGAGCGGGGAGGAAGGGTGGGCGCATGTGAATCTAAGTAGATACAATCATCAGAAATGCTATGGTAAGTTATGCATGTCTTCTGATGCTTGTTAATCTGCTTAGAATCACATGCTGTGCATAGACTAGCGAGCAGTACCCGGAGATAGATGGAGGTGGGATGTGAGAACGAACAGTAGTGATAAGAACTCTTTGTACTGCTTGTCCCACCTGAGAATCAGAGCTAGAGCGAGTATCTAGGCAATAGTGTTTTGTAAAGGTCTAGGTATGTGTTACGCTCACCTGACTCCCACGGAGGCGCTGGCCTGGTTCGCGCTGCTGTGACCTCTTCTAAGGTGATGCGCAGGGTTCGGAAGACGGACTGGACCGGGCCCCCAAATCTGGCTTGTCTGGCTCACAGAAGTATCCTTCTTAGGGTCTGGAAGGATGACCTCTCCATCCTGCTTCTGATGCAGGGGGCGTTGGTATCCAGTTACTTCACTGGATTTTCGGATTGGTGAGAACCAAAACGTGCTTGGCTTCCAGGTACGTTTTTTGATAAGAGGTTCCCCTTGTGTCCATGCATTAATGTACTAATGCTAGTGTCTTTTTCCCCATAGGGGCCGGGGTACGGAATGCCGGGGAACAGGCACCGACCCGAGATGAGAGGTGAAATCCTTGTAGAAATCAGGTAAGTCTTTAATGAGCGTTTTTTGGTAATGCCTTTTCATTCGCTCATTAACGCTGATGTCTCTTTTTCCCCTTAGGGGCCCGGGTCCGGAAATGCCAGGATGCGGCGCGGACCCGAAATGAAGAGGGAATGAATCAACAGGTAAGTCTTAACATGGAGATTTAGCTTTCCTTATTCCCTTCTCTCTCACCTTTTGTTCTGGTGTTTTTCTCCCTAGGCGCTGGGGCGTGACTGCGAATCCGGATGATCGCTGCTGAACATGGAGGCGCCCTGTAAAGGTGAGTAGAATGCGGCGCTGCAGCGATCGACGCGATGAGCTTTTAAATTAAAGTCTTCCTTTTCAGGATTGTCGGCGAGATGTCTCCGGGATGTGGATTTAGCAGGTAAGGACTTTTCCTTCTTCTGTTCTCTTCTTCTCTTCCTTTGCAGGTGATCCAGGATGCTGGCAGGCGTGGCAGAAGTCAGGATGCAGGAGCAGACACAGTGAGCGTCCAGCTGCTAGATGCAGAACAACGCGAAGCACGTGTGGCTGTTCGGGTGGGGTTTAACTAGCCTTGGAAAAAGTTCCAGGTATGTATCCTTCCTCCAATCAGGTATGTATCCTTCCCCGACCACGCCCGGATGGTAAATTAGTCCCACAGGTAAAGTAGTTCCTTTCAGGCCTCAAGGAGGCCGGGATCCTGCAGCATGGTCTGCATCAGGTAAGTGCACCCAAGCATTCCCATAATGAGCCTGGCGCCTATGGCGCCAGGACTGATGTCTTTTATGAGCCTGGCGCCATAGGTGCCAGGACACTGTCCAAAGGGCCCCTATATGGGGTTGCTGGGTCCTTCCTTGGGGACTGGATGTCGGCTTTCGGGGACGCCGGGCTTGAACCGGCTCCCCGGGAGCGGGCATCATGACAGTATGAAAGCCAATCCCAACCATGTGACCAACACCAGGGCAGCTGCCGCTGGATGAAAAGGTAAGAATGTCCAGGAGATCAAACCAGACCAGACTTTGTTGGAGCAGACACCACCAGCGTGTCAGCAGACCTGGCAATATTCAGCTTGAAGGAAGCAGAGGCCTTCATGAAGTCCAGTTACGGGAAGTGTCCAAAAAAATGGCATTCCAAATGGCAGAAGTGAGGATAGCCTCCTGGTTTATAGTATTCTTCTCAGAAGCCTTGCCCGTCTCCTGAATTCAAGAGCTCCCACCCATAAAGGATGGGTGCACCTCAAAGATCTGACCTATGCGGATCCAGTGTAAACTCTGGCAAGGTGTTTGAAGGTGCCAAGGAAGCCACGTCTATTAAGCACAAAGACTGAGCCGTCCGTCTGTATATCTCTGCCAAGAAATGTATTCATGCATTGGGTTTCACCTGAAAGTTCACTAAAAATATATATTTTTTTAAAATAAAACAGCCCAACGTTGACAAGTCAAATGGTGACAAAGACTCATTGCTGTGAACGATTTTAAGGATTATGTGCCAAACTCACTGGCTCCCTCAGAGAGGAGGAAAGATATTTACTCCCAGGGCCTCGCAGCAAATGCTATCAAACAAACTCCAATGATACAAAAAAAAGTCCCCATGAAACAGAACAGGGCGAGGTCTGCACTCTCCCATAGTGAGGACTTTGAGAATAGAAGAAGCTTGAGGACCAAATGTTCAGGGCCTCATCAAGGGAAGCGAGGGTACAGATTTGAAGACATTCTTCATGGATTGCTTAGTTCAACAGTTTATCGCCGTTTCAGACCTATCTCTGCCTGAGCAGTTAATTTCGAAGAGAACTACTGGAATTGAAGCCGTACAATGGGGGAAACAACTGTCCTCTATAGACCGTGACAAAGTGTTACGTGTTCTAGCGTGTCGGGTCCCAGCTCATTGTTCCTCAAGGCGTAGCTGATGCTAGCCCTGCAGACTCCCTAGACCTACCCATCCAACAACCCTTAAATTTAAAATTGCTGAATTAGCAAATCCGAGGGGAAGTGGGTAAAATAATAAAAGTCAGCCCTTCCTTGAAGCCTCAGCCATCTGACCTTCCTTCTGGTGTACTAAGGCTTGACTGATCTACAAGAGAAACACAAAATAATGAATGTTTGTGTTCAGTTGTCTACTGCTTTTTATATTGTATACCCCCCTCTAGGATTATCTAATCTACCCGTTACCTTTGCTTTGTTGCTGAAAGGCGAAATGCTGCTTGTTATTGTTGTTATTGTTATTGTTATTTTGCATTTGTATAGCGCCTTATATACCATTGGTATGGTCTGAAGGCGCTGGTAGGTTGAACGCCCTTGGGAACCGAGGTTCGAGTCAGTAGAGAGGGTGAGGAGAGTCAAAAGGTGCGTGTGCGCACAGGTATGTGTGCAGCTGGTGCGGGTTGATGTGGTAGCTGCTTCTTAGCGGTAGGTGTGGCGGTTGAGAGTCAGGAGAATGTGTACGCTCTGGCAGAATTTATCCCGCTCCAGAGTGGCTGCGTTAGGCCTGAGGAGAAACGCCAGGCTGGGGGTGTTAAACCAGCGGTGGTTAATTAGAGTGCTGGGGAGTGAGCGGTGGATGTTGATATGAGAACAGTTGATATGAGAACAGTTATAGTGTAGAAAATTGACCTCTTCTTTTTAACAGACTTTAGTAAATTAAAGATCTTCAGTTTACTCCTTGTCGTCTTTATTTAATTGTCTTGCAGCACTTAAAAAGGGGAACTGGAGTGTCTTCATAGTAATTACTCACACGGCCTTGAAAGTCTTCTAACCTGCACTATCCAAATGCAAAGGAATCATCAAAGTCACTGCTGAATTGCCTCAAATAAACAAGTAGATCGTTGAAAAAGAACTGCTGTATAATAAAACGCGGACATAAAACAAGAGCCGCTTCAGAAAGCTCAGTGCATCATCTATTTGTTTCCGCCCAGGAAAGACTTCCTGGTTTGTGACGCGTGCCTTGGAAGGTCCTTTCTTCAGAAGGGCGTTGGAGAACGAAAGCCACGCTGATCGAGGAATACACAGATGAAACTGCCCGCTTCAGACGTGCATACATTTACAATGTTCGCTTAGCGCACCCAGGCTAGTTTAGTTTTCTCGTTGCTACTCGCTCTTGGGTTAATAATAACACGCACGCAGATACTGGAAGGTGATCAAGTTCTTTAGAATCTAGAAGCTACTCATGTTGCAGTTGTTAATGTAGATCCCTGCATGTGCTCATTGGCAAGTGAACATTTTCTTCAGTACTTTTCCAAGTCACGTTCATCTCGAGTAAACAGTTTGCTGCAACACTTAACCGTGCCTTTTTTCTTACACTAAAAACATTTCCTTTGCTGGTTAACTCATTTACATTATCAGATCTCTTCACAAGTCTTGAATCAGATTACTGTTTGTTTTTATTTCTTTTCTCAAGTTTAAAAATCTGAAAGTTCAATTATCTCAGTGTTCTGCTGAATTGGCTGCCTTCTTGCACGTTCTGTTTCTTCTCTGGTTTCTGTCTTTAATTCTACTGTGGTTCTTCTGAAAATTATATCAGAGCTCTGACTGATGTGACCTGCAGTGGCTGAAGTCTGAATGAAAGGCAGTTTAGAATCTTTTGTAAGATTCCAAACTGCATCACCACTATCTCCCAGCCAATCAGTGTGACATGCCACTAACACCATCTTGGGCTAGGATGACACCAGATTCCTAGAAGGTTAAGTAACAATACCAATTCAGAATCTCACACTACTAATACAAACTCATTTGGCAACATAAACCCTGCACCCAACACCTGTCTTAACCACCCTGACCCTTCTACTTAGGAAAGATTGGGGAACCCTGACATAGCGCTGGTGTCGTCCACATTCTCCAACTTTACCAGTAGAACCAACCAGGCATAACATGCCATTAAAGCGGAACCTGGCAAGATCAGACTCCGACCATACCCAATTCCTGAGGCTAAGAGGGTTGAGATGTCCAAGGAGATTGATGATACTGGAGATGGGTATTATAGTACCCTCTAAAAGCGCTTGGTGTTCCTCTCGTATTGGTCCCTAAACCAATTGGCACAACCAGGTTCTGTATGGACTTTGCCAACTGAATGCTATATTCAGCTACGAAGCCTACACAATGTCACGTGTGGATGACTTCTTGGTAAATCTGGGTTCTGCCCTATCCCTCAGTACAATAGACCTAACAAAGGGATATTGGCAATTCCATTAATAGCGAAAGACCAAGAAAAGATGGCTTTTGCCACCGCTAGCAAGCTTTTCTAATTCACTGTCCCCCCTTCGGATTACACAGGGCGCCCACTACGTTCTAAACATTGATGGACAAAATCTTATTCCCCCCCCGCATCAGGCCTATGCAGCAGCCTACCTCAACGACGTAGTAGTCTACAGCTCATCCTGGGAAGACCACCTCCTACAAGTGGTCACAACCCTAACCTGGGCAACACAAAGCCAAAGAAAACGAAGTTGGGTACCAACCGGACTAAATATCTAGGTTACACAGTCGGTCAGGGCATTATCACACCTCAACCCAACAAGATTCATGCCATCCGGAAATTACAGGTTCCCAGGACAAAAAAGGAAATCAGAGCGCTCCTTGGCTTTGTGGGGTACTATTAGGCACCTACAAAGCAGAGTTCAACAAATGTTCCCTGTTGGTGGCTGCACTCCTCAGTGTCCCTGCTGCACTGGAGAAGGGGACATCACACACAGTCCTCACAGGCTGTGCCTATGTGCCGTGTCTGCTCCTTACCGCTGTATCCATGGTGATTCATGTTGGGGCTAGTGCAGCTACTCAGTTTGTGGACTCCGGAGGCTCAGAAGGGGAAATTGAGCTGAGTGTGCTGCGGCACAACCTCCAACATGCACTCCTTTCGGTTTGGTCGCTGCGCGGCAGGTTCTCCCATGTGAGTCGGCAATTGTGGAACGCTACTCGAGCGTCCCCAGGATCATTAGCGGAAACAATGTGCCAAAACATAAATAACTTTGTAAAGCATGTCACCAAAAATATGGGCCAAACTAAGTGTTTACGTTGGTCTCACAATACTGTTCCTAATGTCCAGAGACTATCAAATTGTTCTTCAGAGTACCTCCCCGCTTCCCTTTTAGCTACACCTAACCTCCTAACAGCAATTTTATTGCGCTCTTGATCAAGGAGGATCTCTTTTCATAATTATTTTTAAAAATGAATGATAATGCATTATTCTTGATTGTACTTTATTCATTTACAAAACGTAATCAAGCTGAATTAATATGGAGACTCTTCAAGCATACAAATGCTGAAGTCAATGCTCAAGTAATAAATCCTTCAAACAGGAAAATCACAATTGGACATGAAACTAGCCAATTAGTCATTTTTAATAATCTCGAATACATGGACAAATCTTTTCATTACCATCACTAGGCATCATTCTCTCGCATATGACCTTCTTTGCTCCTTTAACTTCAACCAAACCCAGTGGCCTAGGGTCCTCACACCATTAACTAAGCATGTTAGGATGCATCAAATCGTCAATCAGGAGAGCTGAATCCATTATGAAAAGGTTGCCTGGCATGGTTTTATGATGAATGGTCACTTACCTGCTACCAGTAATCAATCTGGTCGATTTATTTAATCAATCATACTTTATTGAGTAGGATCGACTCCATCAACAAAAAAAGAGTCAAAGTTAATTTGTTCTTTCTTGATTTATGCAACCTCACATCACATCCTTGCATACAAACCAGAATATCGGAAATTATTACATTGCTTTACTCTCTTGTCCTCACTGTCAACCCTTCGCTGTCACAAACAATTCCCTTCATTCTACCCAAAGCACAAAAAAAATAATAAAAATAAAAAAAAGAGCACAAAGCACTCCACATCAAAACATGCTTAGCCATGCAACAGAAGCAGTTCACTTCATTAAGCCATTAAGTAGAAGAGACGGGCACATTAAATGGGAGAGAGAAATATTAACATAATAGCCTCCCTTTTAACAAGTTATTCCTAAATTTCACTTTTAAATTACTCACCTGTGAAAAGTTTTTTCCACTCATGGGGACCTTCTATAGATGTTTTGTGAAGTTATTCAGAATTTTTTTTTTAAACTTGAAACAGTCTGTTCCCCCAAGTCTTCACATGCAACTCCAATGATTGAAATGTTCATAGCGTTACTCGGAAGTCCCACTACAGGCAACTGTTTGCAACTTTAGAGATACCAGAGAATTCTCATTATATTGAAGAAACGTAACCTCCTTGAGCCTGGATGCTTTATGGAGTAACCCTCGCTATAATAGAATATGAAGAATTCAAAGTAAGATTACCGAGCAAGAATGTTTAAAATGAAGAGGTTTTTGATAACTGCCTGAAAAGCTTTAGAAATCTATGCAATAGAAAGTAACCACCGTGGAAAAAAGCACAGCTGAAGCTGTAGAACATTCAGCATATGCACAGTCAGCTTCAGGAGTAACAGCACCCTAGGTTGAATGAAAAATATATGGATAGATCATCACTTCTGTGATGTAACATGTAACCTAAGTTTAACAACCCTCTTTCTGCCTTCGCGCCCGAATACCCTTGGGTCTGGTGCGCAATATAAATAAACAAACAACAAACTTCCCATCCGCATCATGAAGCAAAATAGGTCATACAACCGGTTCTATGTCATTTCATCGACAGGTGCAATTTAGATTTTTTTTTACGAGTATGTTTACCGATAAAAACTAATCAAAATAGCCCCCTCACTCCTAATGTTTACATATTCCCGACCCCCCAGCACTTATATATACTTTTCCAACCCCTTATAGATTTCAAAGAGTTTTTTCTGTAAAATGCACTTTAAAAAAAAAAAAACAAATCGAAATTGCACCCATCGATGAAGATGAAAGAACGCTATACCATAGAACTATAGAAGAAGTGGATACTCAGAATGAGTGATCAATGATGAGATTAATTTCAAAACAGAATTCCAAACCTTGCACTTATACACCCTGTATTAAACAAAGACGTACCCATCCGCCCAAGGAAGTAGGTAGAACTCATTCAGCAAGAGTTTAGCTTCAGTTTAGAAATGTAGAAGGGCACTTTTGTAGTCAACAGGCCTATGAATCAGTCCACAGGAGATCCAAATCCAAAAGGAAATGCAGAAGTCACACCCATGAACACTAACCGAATTAGAGTCCGCTAATTAGTGAAGGAAACCCAAGGAACCTTGTTTAAAAGTTACTATTGGAAAGCTTCAAGCTCTTAAGAAAAGCTATTCCAGACTATAATGATCAAAGTAGACAATCTTCTAAAACATGACGTATCAGTCCCAAAGTAGAATTTGGGAAGACACTGACTAATGAAAAAAAATGGGATACAAGCCAGGGTTAATAGCACCACGAGTAAAGTGTCTGTCTCTGACATGAGGTTCGCCTGCATTTGCTAGTTCGAATCCCGTAGCAGGGCTAACAGCGGTTCTTCCTTCATAGGTGAATAAGTTAATCACTATAAATAAAATGGGTCAATTATAACCTTTTCTTACTGCACTTAAAAGCTGGCGAAAATCGGGAATGAAGCGCATAATACTATCATTTGAACCGAATAAAGAACACCTATAACAAATACAAAGATGGGGGAGGACTCTTCAGATGTCAAAAGAATAATTGGAAAACTAGAGCTCAGGGAAAAACAAACAATTTTGTTTGCAAACTGATCAAGTAAGTGCAAGGCATTATCAATCAGGTTTACAATGTACCAAAGCTCATGTCAAATAGGACTTAAAAACAGAAATGCTTTTCTCAATGAGTAAATTAGGGCTCCAGTTTTATACCCAGCAGAACACCACCAACATATTTAAGATCTACTGGTCAAAATATCCTAATATAGGTATATTAAAAAACATTTTCAGGCTTTGAAGCAGGCATGCACAATGCAAACACCAGCATGAAAACAAGTCTAAAAAAGGGTACATTAACGACAATGCAAAAAAAAAAAAAAACTGTAGAACAGGAGAGAATGAGAAACATGAAATTCCCAACAAGCAACATTTTAAACCAAGGTGAAATCAGTAAACCAAGCAACAAAAGGATCAAACAAAACTACGTTCAGGGTCAAGCCCAACCTTCAGAAATAGGACTCCTATTTTCATCCTCTACACAGAAAGAACAAATTCCATGACAGGTGATTCCATAGGGGGAAAACTGGGAAGCTGACACATTCACTTCAAAGCAAAAGGAGCACACCGAGAAAAAGGACCACTAAAGAATGGCACAAATGCCTTTAATCAGTAGATTGTCCCAAAATAATCCTGCCAAAAAAAAGCAAAACCTCTACAAAGTGTGAGGTGATTGCAGAAATGAAATCCTGTCAGGACATGCATCTTACCTCACAAGACAGCATACCCTCATTGAACAGAAACCGTGGCTTTCATCCTTGTATCTTTCTAATATAGATTATGTTAAGAGATGATTCTGGCCCTTCAAGTCAAAATAACTGGGCACAAGGAAAGAAGCGCGCACAATACAGCCTGTAAAAGAAGAAAATATAACGCATAAGAAAAGAAATGTCCGTTCCAACTATGAAACAACCAAAGATCCTCGAATAGCAAAACTCTGGTTAAGCGCTACCAAAGAAAGCGGAAACCACACCAAGCACAATGCTGCCTTCACAAAAAGATTGCCACTGGCAAAGCTTTGATGGCTCAGGTAAGCTAACCTTGAACATCTTACAGTACAACAACCACCTCAATATGAGTTCGACCCAATAACAATTACAGAGGAAACGGTCCATTTAAAAAAGACTAAAAGTTGAAGCAACTCATGGGGACATCACACACTATATATGGTGGTCCAATCCAAAGAGGACGTGCACGACTGAGTAGTTCAAAGAGCCGAAATAAAATAGCTTGGCAATAAGACATGTGTAAACATGTCTTAATGCACATGCATTAAAGATATACAGAAGACAATCCCCAAATATAAAGCAGATATCCAGTGATATTGCAGAAAACACTATGCCTGAGTGTGCATTAGTTACTTCGAGCAATCAGATTCAAGTTCCTACAAGATTTTAAAATATTTTCCCCGAGGCAAGTAATTTATTTTATTTGTATTTACGTGAAGGCCAGGGCTGTCAATTTGAGCAGAAACTACTCACAAGAACACATTTCGGATGACTGAGGCTTTCCCTGGAAAGGTGCCTGTAAAATAGCACAAAGATGATAAGTTTTGAGCTAGATTGAGGGTGTGGATAGAGTGGGACAGAGACCAAGGAAACATCAAACAAATACATGTATAAGAAACAGGTGACTTACAAAGGTAACTTTAACTTAGACGGTACTGTATAATATATAAAAGTACATAATTAGGCAGCACTGAACGGAATGGTGGGGTCATGTAGGAAAGATTGGGGTGAGGTATGTGGAGCTCCTCTTTGACATTTAAGTGAAGTTTAATCCAAGCTTCGAAGAGATCCTGTCCAGTGGCTTTGATTGTGATGGGCAGCAGGTTCCTATTAAGTTGGGAGAGTAGGGAGAAAGCTGAAGGAAGAGGCAGTATGGGACATCAAGGTTGCGTGCAGAGGAGGTGCAGAACAAACAAGATTTTGAACAGCCCGATACAACACAGGTACTCTGGGGAAAGACCATTGATCACTTTGAAGACAAGATGAAGGAACTGGAAGAGGCAGTGTTTGTGCATGGAGAGCCAACCAGAATGTTGTTGGTAGGTAGATGCAAGGGAGTATATTGGCAGGTTATAGAGTGCGGGGGACGAAGTTGAGGACTTTGTATATAGGGATTGAGCAGTAGAGAGGAAGGTTAAAAAGTAGGTTCAACAAGTGCTGAGCATGAGCAGAGATTTAGGAGTTAAGAGCTAGGAAGAAATGGATGAATTTTCTGAATGTTGAAGAGGTTAATACAAGCAGCAGAGCTGGCCATAGTATTAATTGTTGCAGTTGGAAATTGCAATCGAAGAGGACCCCAAAGTTGTGAGCTTTGGGCGAGATAGCACAGTTGAGGAGGGAATGGTATTCGAGAGGGTTCATAGTGATAATACCGAATAGCAAAATCTCGAAAACCAAAATCTCGAAGACAAAAGGCCGAAAAAAAAATATCGAATTTTTTTTTTGACGTTTTTTTTTCGAAATGGGGGGGGGGGTTCCCCCCCAACCCCCCCCCCTTTTTTTATTTTAACCATTTTTTTTACTTACCTGCCCCCAAAAACGCATATAAATAAAATAAATAATTCGATATTTTTTTTCTCGAGATTTTGGTTTCGAGATTTTTGGCATTCTGTATTATGTATTCGGCCTTTTGACTGACCACCATTCGAGAGCATGGCTTTGGAATCCTGGAGAAAGACGACTTTAGTTTTTGAAGATTTCTGCATGCAGTAGCAGAAAGAAATCTGTTGACAAATTGCAGGAAGACCGTTGGTAATCCGTTCCGAGATAGCTGGGTTGAAGGAGGGGATAGTGAAAAAGATTTCAGGGTCATCAGCAAAGAGGGGATTGTGAAAGCCGAAGGACGAGAAGTCTTACTAGTGCAGAGGTATAGAGGTTAAAGAGAAGATCCTGGTGAGTGATGAGCGGAGTGGTGAACAGTGTGGGCAGAGGGGACAAAAAGGATAAACACAAAAGAGTTTGAAGTGGTGAGTTGGGGACATGCATGAGTGGAATTCTAGTAGGCTCTGAGGCCTGGGGCAGCCCAGGACACTAACTTACCTTCTTTGAAACAGGTGGGCTGCTCTGCACTGTAATCCCAGCTACCACAGTAGCAGCACTGTACCATAGAATCTGGTTAATCTTTCACCACTCCAATGGGAGTTTGAGTGATCCTCAGTGGCTGGGACTCACCACCTGCACATCCTGCAGCTTGGTTGTTAAACCATGACAGCTCCTTTGTCCTGTACCCACAACGCTTTTGGCTTGCATTTGGCAAATATGATAACATAGGCAAAAGCGAAACAATAAAAGCAAGCTGCCCAAAACGATGACTTGTGCTGCCTCAAACTTTTACACTCTACTTTCTTAGAACCAGAGAATTTTCTTTTAGACTAAATTCCATTGGATAACACTGGCTTTTTGATTCACGTCCAAAAACTATCTGTAACATTCAATTTGGACCCAAACTGTTTCCTGAACTTCGCAAGTTCTGCGGAAGCCACCACCCTAAAGACTCCAACCTAAAATCCTACCTACTTGCATTTTTACATTTTTCATGAAGCTACATAAAGAATGCGCTTTAAATAACATTTTAGGGAGATTTTGCTCAGGCTACATTTCTTGGGCCCATATAGTGAACAGGTTTAAAGGACTGCAAAGTCCGGAAGTCCTGTCGAATACTACAATTGCTGTAAGAATTTACTTATTCCAAAAGGGCCAAGAGGTCAAGACGGATGAAGATGGAGGATCCGAGACACTACCACTGGCATTACTGCATAACAGGATGCATGTAAAGGAGATGGATCTGGAACTCCAGAACGCAGCACTAGCTGAAAGATTAATAAGGTTACTCACCGTAGTGACCATCTTACTCCTAGTCCATAGTCCCCTTTCCTCCATACTTATGGGACATTCCTCTGCCCTGTGGGACGGGACCGGAGCACTTTGTAAAAAGCATCACATTTTTCAAAAATGTGTCCTTCCTCTTTTTACGCGGGGTACCGCACGCGGCTGTAACCCCCGCCCTCCTTAGCTCCGCCCAGCGCATCGCCCATCAGTCCTTTTCTGTCACCTTTAAGCAATAACAGAGGAACCTTATTGGAGCGGACAGCGGGCGGGTGTATGGAGGAAAGGGGACTATGGACTAGGAGTAAGGTGGTCACTATGGTGAGTAACCTTATACTCCTACGTCCTGTCCCCTTTCCTCCATACTTATGGGAGATTTCCAAGCAGTCCTCACAGGAATTACAGGTGGATGGAAAACTCCTTACTGAAAAAGGTTTTTAAGCACAGCCTGGCCAAACTGAGCATCAGACCTGGTCAGATCCAAATAGTAGTGTTTACAAAAGGCCGTTGGAGGGCGTGGCTAGATGGCGCACAATGAAGACGTGCCTGCTGTGAGCTCCGCCAACGAGCCCCGTAATAGTGTTATTTTTATATTTGTACACCCGCAGGACATGAAATAATCGAGGGAAAAGTGAAGCGGCACCCGAGGCAAAGCAGTGGTGCATTTCCTGACATAAATCAGAGCTCCGTGCGGACGGAGCTGCCTAGGTGGGCCGGAGCCCTGGAGCAGCCGAAACATAGTGGTGCGCGCCATTTCATCTGCCGAAAGGCTGGGGCTTACCTGCCACGGAACGCGCTCCCAGCCCTCGGCGAAGCAGCCCTGAAGGTCGGAGACTCCCCCTAAACACGCAGATGGGAGTGGACACGGACTGAAGATACTAGGGGAGTGCTGGTCCTCCGTGCGCTCCTGGAACACCACCCGTCTTTCCGCTTTCTCCTTCGGGAACGGAGCTTCCTTTACTTTCGACCAGGTACAGCTAAGGTAGGAGACTGGGAGCGGGTCGGAACGAGTGTCGCCTACTTGAACGGGAGAAGACGCGCTGCATCAGTGGGGGGTCCATGTGCGCCATTCACCCGGAGCTGAGGGTTTCACGGACTCCCCAGAGCTTTCTACGTGACGCGTGCAATCAGGACATTTCGCCTAGAAAGCGGCGTGGCCCTTGCCGATCCGCATACTGGGCCGAGATTTGAGAAGCGCTGCTCGCTAGGCCTTGAGTTTGAGTGGTGCAGCCCGGGGTGCTGCGAGTCTGCAGCGACGGAGTCGGCGGCCTGAGGGAGGGTTTTGGCCCCCCGCTCACGGGAGCCTAAACTGGTGGTGAGCGCTTGACCGAACCCTTAGCATTGGCAGCTGCATCTGTTTTTCCCACAAGACTGGTTGGTGAAATTGTTGGCCCTTGTACACTTATCCGCATTATGAGACTTCAGCACTATATGCTATATAGCATGGGCTTTTGTTTGCGTCTATATTTTTGAAGATTGCCAGCGATGCCCAAGGCGGGAGCCAGAAAAAAGGAGCAAAAACAGGGGATAGAGGCTTTCTTGACACCTCAGCCAGTTGCCACTCCCCAGCGCCGCACAGTGTCAGTAGAGGTCTACCCTGCCCCTACTACCGTCCCCATTATGGATATGGCGCTTACCATAGCTGATTTTGCAAAAATGCTGAAAACTTTTAAACAAGATATCACCCGTGAAATTAAGGAAGAGATAACCACCTCGAAAGAATCGCTAGCCAGGTCCTTAGCTGAACTAACTTCCCATTTAGGTGGCCTCGAAAACAGTCAGCGACCTGGAGAATACTACCTGCGAACTAACACATGACACTGAGGTGCTTTCAGAGCGAATGCGAATAGTAGAAGATCATTTGGAGGAAATCTGGGCCAAGCAGGCGGATTTAGAAAATAGGTCCAGACGTAATAATGTACGCCTTCGGGGCATTCCACGGCAAGTCTCTGACCAAGAACTACCTAGCTATGTCTGAGCTGTTTCGTGGCCTTTTAGGCCTTTCTCCCTCTGAAACTCTGACCCTGGACAGAACGCACAGAGTGTATTCCTCTGTTCAAATGAAGAGAAATCTTCTCCCAGACGTTCTCACTAGAGTTCACTATTTTCATCAAAAGGAGGAAATCATGGTGGCGGCCAGAAAATCCGAATCAATACAGTTCCGGGGTGCTTCGATTCGGCTGTTCCAGGATCTCTCCCCGTATACCTTAGCTTGCCGACGAGGTTTGCAGAAGGTTTCTACATGGCTCCAGTCCCAGAAGATCCGCTACCGCTGGGGGTTTCCCTGTAAACTGATTTTCGACTTTAACAACCAGCACTACGTGATATCCTCGGAGATGGAAGCAGGAGAACTTATGTCTGGAGATGCCGCGGTGTCCACGTCGAGACAAGAAGCATCTTCGGAGGAGAGGCAGGGGTCATTACTCACTCCAAGGGAGAGAAGAAGAAAGCCGAGGGGCTGGAAACAGATAGGTGGTTCTGGCCTCCGCGAGGAAGAGACTGTGGCTGGAACTCATGCTCGCCTTTCTCCGGACAACTCAAATGGCCCCCCTGGGCATCCTGGTCCCTCCCAGATGGATGAGTTGCCTACTTGAGGGTAGGAGGAGAAATGTGGAAGCATAGGAGATGTTCCCTGTGCTGGCCTGGGAGCGACTGGCGACAGAATCCCAGTTTATAGGGTTAATCTTTCCTGTGAGTATCGCTTGCCTTCAGAATTGGCTGGTGTGTGCCAATGATGAGTAGCTTTAACTTTTAGATGAGCGAGACCACCGACTAATCAAACTTGGGCACACTTGGTGTCGGATCACAATGTTCTGGGGGGTTGCAGGAGAGAGACCTTGATATGAAATGGGATCCGTGTGGGTGTACAAAATTGCTTATAGCTTTAAAGCGGGGCGCTTTGGATGGAATGCGCCCAATCCTGTTGAAGGTTACTGTTGGTTACATAGAAGTTACAGTTTATGGAAACTTTTATAACTCGCTTCTTATTAGATTTTGAGTTCTTATGCTGTATTGTCCAGCAGCGCAAATTGGTTCCTCTTTTCCTTTATCCTTTCTGTTTGGTATCATTGGTACTGAGTATTATTCTCGTCCCCTTTTCCACACTCACTGGGTATTCATATGTTGGGTCAGTCTTAAATGGAAGTGATCGACGACAAAATAACTTGTATTACATCCACTTTAAATTTGTGACGCTGTTGGAATGTTTGTGGGTCTGGTTTGTCTGGAATGTACTGGGGGTCCCAGAGAGAGCTGGCCCCCAAACCCCTGAGAGCCGGGGTGGGAGTGTATTGACGGGCACATATGGAGTAATAATTTATAAGCCTGACTACTTATGTCAAGAGACTATAACACGAGGAGATTCTGACGTAACAAACCTAAATGTAATCTGTCTCACCCTTAATGTTCAGGGCCTCAATTCTCCGATTAAACGAAGAGCGCTATTTCACCGACTGGCGACATAAAATGCTACAATACTATTTTTTACAAGAAACTCACCTGTTGCCATCTGATGAATTTCGCTTGAAAGACAAACTTTACCTCACCAAAATGTGTGCTTCCTCTGGGACGAAGAAACGCGGAGTTGCTATCCTTGTTCAAAAGGGGACCCCCATTGAAGATCCACAGAACCAAGCTAGACACAGAGGGAAGATCTGCCTTAGTGGTGGCCACATTATATGGGAGGAAGGTGTCATTGCTATCGATATATGCTCCTAATGTCAACCAACACCAATTCTTTACCTCAATATCGGGATTGCCGAGTGAGCATGCTGAAGGCGACCTTATAATTGGGGGAGATTTTAACGCAGTGATTAACCCTTTGGAGGATAAATCTCTCCCCCCAACTCTGGCTGATAAAAGGAACTTTATGGCTCTGACCTCTCTCCTTCGGGAACACTCATTGATAGAGGGATGGAGGTTTTTTCATCAGGGAGAGCAGGACTATACTTTTTACTCTCCTGTCCACAAGGGTTTCTCCAGGCTAGATAGGATTCTTCTCTCTGACACTCTTATCCCCCACACTATAGAGGTAGAGATCCTCCCGAAGGCCATGCCTGACCATGCCCCGGTATTAGTCTCCATGTCTCCACTTAGCGACATTCCGGAACCCCCTCGAACTTGGTGGCTGAACAAACTCATACTTCTAGACCCCCGGGCTCGTTCTTGCATTGCCAACTGTATAGATCAATATTTTACAGACAATGATACGGGGGAATTAGAGTATGCAGTAGTGTGGGATGCAGCGAAGGCCGTCATTAGAGGTCAGGTTATAACCCAAACAATTAAGCACAGTAGAGTTTTTAAACAAACCCAAGCCCAATTAGAGTTAAGGCTTTCCGAAGCAGAGGAAGAGCATAAAGAGAATCCCACTAGACGTGCACTTAGAATGGTTCGTACGGCACAGAAAGCACTTGAAGCCCACCACATGAACCAAGCAGCCCATGGTATGATGCGCACTAAACAATTTTATTCCTCTAAAGAGAATAAAGCGAACCGTTTGTTAGTGGCTAAACTTAGGCGGCAGGCAAAACGCAATCATATAGATTCTTTAAGAGAAGCAGGGGGAGGACAGGTTTTCACCGAGTCTGGGAAACTTCAGATTGTGGAGAAATTCTTCCGAAATCACTCTTCCCCGCATGTAACTGACCCACAATTACCCCGCAGATATCCCCTGAATTTTGTGAATGCCTGGAAGCCCCAATAACTACAGAGGAGGTGGATGGGGCGATCCGTTCCCTCCCGCTGGGTAAGGCCCCGGGCCAGATGGTTTCACTAATAAGTTCTATAATACATTCCGGGAAGAATTGACCCCTCACTTAACAAAATTATTTAACTCAGTATGGAAAGCGGGAGTGGTCACAACATCTGTGGCAGAATCAGCTACGACATTGGTGCTGAAACCCGGGAGAGACCCTACAGATTGTGCCTCATAAACCAATCGCATTACTCAATACAGACAAAATTGTTGGGGAAAATAATAGCGACCCACTTATGTCCGGTTCTCCCGCTGCTGATAAATAACGACCAGACAGGCTTTATACACAATCGGTCCACCTACGATAATGTAGGCTGTGCCAATAATCTAATTGCCCTCGCTCAGACGATCCCAGGTAATTTATCCCTACTGTCCCTGGATGCCCACAGAGCATTTGATAGTGTGTCTTGGGGATACCTGGAAATAGTATTAGAGGGGTTTGGATTTGGGCCGAAGTTTTCTAGATTAATACTATCCAATTTCCAGATCCCCTCGACCAAGGTAAGGGTCAATAAAAGTTGGACTCTGCCAATTAGGGCGGCCAAGGGTACCAGACAGGGCTGTCCTTTGTCCCCGCACATTTTTGCTCTAGCGATGGAGCCTTTTGCTCAGCACGTTCGACTGCACCCGGGTATTTTGGGCTTTGAGGTGGAGGGGCAATCTCATAAAATCGCGCTATATGCGGATGATATACTGTGCTTCTTGAGAGACACCCTCCCCCCCGTACGCTCCCCCTCCTCCTAACCTCCTAAATGAGTTTGCCAAGATATCTGGTTTCAATATAAACCCAGCTAAATCGGTGGGGATGCCTCTGTCTGAGAACCCTAATAGGCTCGATGAAATACGAACAATGGCGAGCTTTCCCTGGTCCCCAACAGAGATTCCATACCTAGGGGTAAAGCTAACTCCCACCTATTTTATTTATTTTTATTTATTTATTTCACATTTATAAAGCGCTCACACAGCCCGCAGGCATCGAGGCGCTGTTACAGGAATTGTCTTTTTTGTTTTTCTTAGTTGCGTAATTGTGTGTTTTTTTTTACTTAGTTACGTATTTATAACGCGCTTAAACACCCAAAGGTTTCTAAGCGCGGACCCGGGGATCGAACCTGTTTGCTCCGTGTCGTCTTGCTTCCAAGACGCGCACGCTGCCGCTGAGCTATCCTCCCGGGACGGGAGGCAAATATCCCCCCTTTATTTAAAGAGGTAAAGGGGTGGTTGCAACAATGGGATTCTCAGGAAATTTCATGGTTAGGCCGTCTTAACGCGGTTAAGATGACACTTCTCCCGAAGTTATTATATGTATTCCATTCATTACCAATTGCCATCCCTGAATTTGAACTTATAAACCTCCAAAAAGAGATATATCGGTTTATTTGGAAGAAGAAGAAGCAGCCCCGCATTGCTAGTAAACTCCTGACAAGAGGGAGGGCGATGGGAGGATTGGGCTTTCCCTCGATACCGCGTTATTATAGAGCTGCACAGGTGCCGATGATACTTGCTTGGGGTAACTCTCCGGACCCCCCCAAATGGTTAGAGGTCGAGCAGGAAAATGCTCCACTTCCTTTGGCTCACTTTCCTTTCCTCTTAAAGGAGGCACATAATTATAAAGGCGGGATACTGCCAACCACCTCATCCACTCTCCAGAGCTGGGATAAAGCGCGTTCTCGGAGGGGCATCCCCATCGGGTCTGCGGCCACTATCCCCTATCACTCACAACCCAGCTTTCACTCCGGGCCTTGTACCTTCAGCGTTCCGGATTTGGTGCCGGGACAGACCCCTGCGCCTGGGAGACTTGTACGCTGATCAAGAACCCCTAACTTTTCAGGAATGCAAGGAAAGGTATGGTCTCCCGGAGACGGAACGCTTTCGATACATACAATTGCGCCATTGGATTACTAACAGATATTCGCAGAGCAGCTGGAAGGGCCCCTCTGGGAATTGAACTTAGAATTCTTGAAGGCCAACAGTCCCACAGGATCTCACAGTGTTATAAATTATTAGAAAAAGCCTCAATAGATGAGAAGCTTCCATACATGAAAGCCTGGGAGAGGGAGCTGGGCCTGGAGATTCCAGAGGACTCTTGGCGGAAGATCTGGCACCGCACTCAGACTAGTTCTCGTTGTACTCTAGTGAAAGAAAATGCCATAAAAATTTGTTTCAGGTGGTACTCCCCCCCCCCCCCCCCCCCCCCAGCAGACTCCACTCTATCAACCCGGAATATCCGGATACATGCTGGCATAGATGAGGTGAACGAGGGGATATGGCTCATATGTGATGGCATTGTCAGATCATCCAGTCATATTGGCTGGAGGTGAGGTCTAAAATCAAAGAAATCACAGGTTCCTTGCTCCCTATGGACCCTAGGATATTCCTGCTGGGGGACGCCCCAGAAGATGGGTCCTTCCCTATGTCCGGAAAGAAAGCAGGTCTGATTTCACATTTACTAGTGGCTGCTCGCATCACCTGGGCCCGATTCTGGAAAACAATAGATGGCACGCAGATAGCCTACTGGTGGATGAAAATATGGGAATTGTTGGGTTTAGAAAAGCTTACGGCAATGATAGAAGGAAAACTCTCGAGATTCCAGAAGACCTGGCGCCCTTTCCCAGACTTTGTTTCTGATAAGGAACACATGTTCTTCCAGCCACAACTCCTGAAGCATTTCATAAATTCCTGAGCCAACTATAGATTGTTAGCCCTACACTTATGCACCTTTTGATAGAGAATATGCATCAATGTTAGTCAAGTTTATGAACTTTTGGTACTTGATATTGCTTGATGAATTCATGTCTTTGATCAACTAAACGAAAGATAACTGACCCAATGACCTTAACCTTTTTTTTTTTCCTTTCTTCTCCCCTCTCTCTCTCCTCCCCCCCCTTCCCTCGCCCCTTCTTTTAGTACCCCGGTTAATTTACAGAAGACATATTGCACTATAGACTTTGTATCTAACACTGTCATTTAACGCCAAATATGCGAGACATTGTGGAATTGTTGGGGATGTAAAGGATTTTTTCTCGATTGAAAGGAAATTAATTGTTGGTTTAATTGTTTGTAATACCTTTCATGCTAAAAATCAATAAAAATATTTAAACAAAAAAACCAAAAAGGCCGATGGACAGGACCAGGTAACCGCTTTCGCGATGGTCTCTCAGGGGACATACTTTTGAAAGGCAACTGCAGCTGCCTTGCCCCGTACCCGATGTGCATGAACCCCTTTTGAAGGTTGAAGACCTTGAACAGCGTAAGCCTCCGCAAAACAGGCAGCAATGCATCTGGAGATGGTCGCTTTCGAGACCGGCTTACCTTACCTTGCGGATTACCGAAAGTCACCAAAAGCTGAGAAGAGTTCCTAAGGTCAGATGTTCTGTCCAGATAGAACTTAAGAGCTCTTCTAACATCCAGGCAATGCAAAACCCTCTCAGCCTCTGAGGCTGGGTTCGGAAAAAAGTCAGGCAAGGAGATTGACTGATTCAGATGAAAATCAGAGACCACTTTTGGAAGGAAAGAAGGATTCGTCCTCAGGACAACCTTATCCTTATTTATGAAAAGCCAGAAAGGGATGCTCCACCGACAAGGCCTGGAGCTCATTCACATGTCTTGCTGAAGTCACAGCGACCAAGAAGGACACTTTCCACGAAAGGTGCTTAAGATCTACAGTAGCCATTGGCTCAAAGGGTTTATGGCACAAGGCCGTAAGGACCACGGTCAGATCCCACATCGGATGAGGTTTGCGAACAAGAGGGTAAAGACCCATGAGACCCGCAAAGTGTCTTTTAACCACTGGGTTTGCCAGTGAAAAAGAGCACTGATCCATGTATAGGTATACAGCAACAGCCGAAAGATAAGTCCTGCATGTCAAGACATGGATGGCCGACTCTGCTAGATGAGACACAAAAGACAGCACGCACTGTGTCAATCGTAGCCCCCTGGGGTCCAGCTGTCTGGTGTCACGACCCTCACCCCAGACCCCCACTGGCAAGTCCACTTGCCAGGTGGAATCAGTGCTCGGGTCTCCATCAGGGCCTTGAAGGCCTGGCATCCACTCACAAGGCTCTCTTGGGGCCAGTCCTGGCGCCTATGGCACCAGGCTCATGCACCTTGAAGAACATGTGTGCAGGGAACTACTTTTTTCATTTGGGGCCTTCAGCCAACATGGAGGCATCCACATAGCTTGGCTCCTAGGAACCAAGCTATGCGGTATAGTGTTTTGGGTGTGGTGGCCTAGGGACTACTTTACTTGGACTACTTTGTTGAGGCCATTTAAAACACACCCAAACAGGAAAGCACGCTTCGCGTTACTTTGCAGTCTGCAACGTGACGCTCACCGTGTCCTGTTATACCCAGGAGCCTCGGAGAAGCAAACCTGCAAGGAGACAAAAGGAACATCGTTAGCAGCATTTTAGCTGCCATCTCCAGCTTATTATCCGCTCGCAGCTCCAGTGAACAGCTTCCTCTGGATTTGCATGCCACCCGGACCGAAAGACCTGAAAGAGGAAGGGAAAGGACAATATTAATGAAGGCATATTAGACATTGCAAAACCACGAACTGCACAAGAAGCTTACCTGGCTGGTCGCCTCCCGGCCGGCATTGTTCCGGAATTGCACACACGCTGGGAAAACACTGCGACCTGCAAGAAAGGAAGAAAACAGGTTAGCAAAAGCAAGATAATGCAGCGCTGTGCATAGCGCTTACCGCATTGTAGCGCACATCACGCGCCATCATTTACCGGCGAAGCCCAACTCAGACAGTTCGCCACGTTGAAGCTCTGCACACCTAAGGGACAAAAAAAAAAGACATTATTCAAACAAAGAAGGGTATGCAAGAATAACAACGCTATACAAAAGCTGCAGTAAGACCTACCTGAGAGACACCAAAAGGGCCCGCGCCAGTGAAGTAACTTGGCCGCACACGCCCACACAGACAACGTGCCCCTGCCAAGAAGGCAGGACGGAGAGCACACCTAATTCCACAACAAGGTGAGGCGAGGGCCCTGAGGGGTTGAAGTCACACAGGGTGGTGCGAGGATATTTACCTCAGGCGGTCAGTCTTGAACACAGTCCTGTATTTTCAGGCGGAATCTTCCCCGCAGGCAATACCTGGGAAAAAACTGGGAAGAGGATACCAGCAATCAACCCAGCTGAGTGGCGTCCCCGTGGATACCAGGTGAGCGTAACAGAACGCAAAGCCTACCGTAACTAATCCACCTGGGTGCCATGGAGACATCAGAAATCAACCAATTGGCTCAATTGTTGGGACGACTTTGTGCCGAGGTTCATTCTGCCCGGCAAGAGACGAATGCTCTCTGGAGAGACCTACTAGTGACCAAGGATCTCACTGAAGAGATCGCTAGGCAGTTATTGCAATCACAGGCAGGACAGCCTCCTTTGCCTGGGAACAATCCATTGGTACAAGACCCCACTTTACCATCCGTTACCCCCACTCCAGTACAAATTACGCTACCTGGGACAGTTCCCCTGGCACCACCAAAACGGTTCTCAGGCGACACAAGGAAGTATGCAGCATTCATAAATCGGTGTCGCCTTCACTTTCTTTGTAGGCCTGCAGCATTTCCAAACGACCAAGCTCGGGTAGCTTTTTTTTTTTCATACCTGAGAGGAAGCGCAGCGGACTGGTCAGTGCCATTGGTGACCCATGATGATCTTCTGTTACACGACTTGGGGGGGTTCCAGAGAGAAATGGAAAAACGTTTTGCTCGCCATACCCAAGAACAAGCAGTAGACAACAAACTCTTATCCCTCCGACAGGGGAATCAGGACTTGTTAACGTACATTGCCACCTTCAATAGACCGGTTGCTGAAGCTCGGTGGCCAGAAAACAAAAGAACCAAGCTATTTCATCGAGGCTTACGAGGTGAATTAAAGGACGTCCTAGTCCAGGTGGTTGACCTCCCCCCCCCCCTAGAGACTGTACCGAATTCATAAATGTGGTCGTGCAACTGGACCACCGGTTGCAGGATCGAAAAGCAGATCGGTCTAAAACGGACACTCAGGCTATGTATGTTCGACTAAGGGACAATGCATCACGTGTGCCAGAATACAATGTAGAACCCATGCAACTGGGAGGGATACAACCTCCATTAACAAAACAAGAACGGGATGAAAGAAGACAACTTTGTTTGTATTGTGGAAAACCAGAACATTTCCTTAAGGACTGCCCAGCGAAACCCCCAAGGAGAACAGTCGGGCCACAGAGAAGGATGAGGTTAAGGAGTCGGAAAACGACCAAGCTCGGCAAACGTAGAGGTCAGTTTGTCGAGTGAGAAGAAAGTCACTGACCTCGCACTTTGCAATACCAGTGATCTTAATTAACCAACAACGTTCGACTAGGATGCATGCCGTTGAGGCATACATAGACAGTGGAGCAGTTGGGAATTATATTGATCAAGAACTGGCAGCAGAGATGGGGCTTCCTTTATGTTCCAAGCCGACCACGGACAAGGTAACCACCGTGGATGGGACAGAAATCGCTTCCGGACCAGTAACCCAGTGCACAGCCGGGGTAACCTTGCTATGTCAGGATGGACACCGGGAGTCCATTTCGTTCGATCTCATCAAGGCACCTCAGTTCCGGCTAATATTAGGGATGCCTTGGTTAGTTGCTCACAACCCTTTGATATACTGGCGGCCACAGAAATTAACCTTCCCCGGCGACTGCTCCTGTGCCTGCTATTACCAAGAGCAGAAACCAGACTTCTGTACCCCCATGGCTCCCAGAGCAACAGTATCAATTCTGGGAGTAACTAATACCTTACCAAGTGAATACCCCGATTTACAGGATGTGTTCCGAAAAGACCAAGCAAACACATTACCGCCGCACAGGCCCTATGACTGCCAGATCGACCTTGTTCCAGGTGCACAAATCACTTGCGGCAGGATCTATGCACTCACAGAACCAGAAAACCTCCACCTGAAATCGCATCTAGACCAGTACCTTGCAAACTGGTTTATCCGCCCGTCTAGGTCCCCGGCAGCCAGTCCTTTGTTCTTCGCACCGAAGAAAGAAGGGGACTTCAGGACCTGTATGGACTACCACGCATTAAATTAGATCACTGAAGAACCGCTGCCCCTTGCCACTCATCACTGAAATGCTAGACCAAGTCAAAGATGCCCAGATTTATACCAAATTGGACCTTCGAGGAGCGTACCACATGGTCCTTGTTAGAAGCGGAGATGAGTGGAAAACCGCTTTCCGTACCAAATACGGCTTGTATGAATATCAAGTCATGCCCTTTGGGCTATGCAACGTTCCCGCGGCATTCCAATATTTCATGAATGACGTCTTGAGATAATTAACTGATGTTTGCGCCTTGGTTTACATAGATGACATCTTAGTGTACTCAGCCTCGAAGCAAGACCATATCAAGCACGTTCGTTCTGTTCTCACCAAGCTCCGTCAACATAGTTTATTTGGAAAGCTTGAAAAATGCTTTTTTCACGTCACCAAAGTGGAGTTCCTTAGTTTTATCCTCACTCCAGGAGGCATCAGAATGGACGTGCACTAGGTAGACGCCATTTTGAAATGGCCATCACCGACGTCTCTAAAAGGGGTTCTAAGCATGCTGGGTTTTGCGAACTTCTACCGCCGGCTCATCCCAGACTTCTCAGATTGTACACCCAATCACAGTACTATTACGAAAAAACAATAAAAAGTTAGCTTGGAACGAGGAAGCAGAAAAAGCTTTTCAAGAACTTAAACGAAGGTTCACCTCCACTCCGATCCTGCGCCGCCCTCGTCCAGACCTCCCTTATGTTGTAGAAAATGATGCTTGAAGTATAGCAATGGGGGTTGTCCTTTCACAGAGAGCCCCAGAAACTGGCCAGCTACATCCTGTGGCCTTCTGGTCGAAAAAGTTCTCACCTCCCGAGATTAATTATGGCATCACCGACAAAGAACTCCTGGCTATCAAATCCGCCTTTAAGGCCTGGCGACACCATCTCCTGGGGGCCAGACACACTATTACAGTTATCACGGACCACCGAAACCTGCAATATCTCAAAACGGCCAAGGCCCAGTATTCGCGCCTACTACAATGGGCCCTTTTCTTCGCCGAATACGACTATGTAATCACATTTCAACCAGGAGTCCGGAACGGAAAGGCTGACGCCTTATCTCGTATGGGCATTGATGAAATGTTATATACAACTCCAGACCCAGTACCCATTATACCTGAAGACAAACTCTTGGGTCTCACAGCCGCCTTAACGCAAACAGAACTCCGAAACGAAATTCAATGGGCATTGAACCCCGATGCTTTACTTGCATGGCATACTCAGGGAGAACAATACTCCAAGGACTGCTTGCCCTTTTTTAGGGACCGTCTATATGTACCCAAGAAAGAACTACAACATATTATTTCAGATTATCATGATTCACTGATTGAAGGGCACCCTGAAATCGCCAAAACCCTAGCCACGGTGAAACAAAACTTTTGGTGGCCTACCTGGCATAAGGACATCATCCAGTACATTCAGTCCTGCGGTGTCTGCGCAAAAAATAAATTGCAAAAACAGAAACCAGCTGGTCTCCTATAACCATTGGACATTCCTCCTACTCCATGGCACACCCTTTCCCTTGACTTCATCACCGACCTGCCTCCCCGTCAAGTGTTCAACACCATCCTAGTAGTTGTGGACTTGTTCTCGAAGATGACACTTCATTCCTCTCAAGGGTCTCCCAGATGCATCCAGTTTAGCGAAAGTGTTCCTGGAAGGCATTGTTAAAATAAATGGCTTCCCATCAGTTCTGGTCTCTGATTGAGGGAGCCAGTTTGTGTCCAACTTCTGGAGGAAGTGTTGTGCAATGGCGCAAATCGACGTCCGGCTATCCACCAGTCACCATCCCGAAACGGACGGCCAAACAGAGGACCAATCAAACTCTCGAGCAATATTTACAGTGCAAGCTGCACCACGAAGAAAGGAATTGGAAGGACTCACTATGGATAGCAGAATATGCATATAACAATTCCTTGCATTCTAGCACCAGACAAACGCCCTTCTACACCCTTTATGGCAGACACCCACGTACTTCCGAACTAGACCTTCCAGCCAGCTTGGAAATGCCAGCGGTGAAGACTCTTCACACAACCATCCCCCAGACTTTTAAAAGGGCGAAAGAACATCTCATTCACGCCAAGGACAGACAAAAGAAATTCGCCGATCAACACCAAAGAAAAGCTCCTGACTATCAAGTAGGAGACAAGGTTTGGTTAGCCGGTAGATTTGTACCCATCAAGGGAACCGGGATCTTTCATCCTCAATATTTAGGACCCTATACATCAAGGCAATTATTAACCCAGCAGCCGTCAAACTGGAGTTACCACCCAATCTGCAAATCCACCCGTATTCCATGTGTCCCTCTTGAAACCGATGCAACCTGGTACACCGGTTATGACACCACCAAAACCCATACTTGTTGACGGAGAACCAGAATTCGAAGTCAAAGATATCCTGGACTCCAAGTACACTAGGTCCAAATTATACTCTTTCGTTGATCGATTGGAAGGGATATGGACCCCAAGATAAATACTGGGAGCCCAGTGAGAACATCCATGCGCCACGTCTTATCAAGAAGTTTCATCAGAACTTCCCAAATAAACCTGGGCCGTACTGAAGGAACACCATGGGAGGGGCCTTGGGGGAGTGCTGTCACGACCCTCACCCCAGACCCCCACTGGCAAGCACACTTGCCAGGAGGAATCGGGGCCTGGCATCCACTCACAAGGCTCTCTTGGGGCCAGTCCTGGCGCCTATGGCACCAGGCTCATGCACCTTGAAGAACATGTGTGCAGGCAACTACTTTTTTCATTTGGGGCCTTCAGCCAACATGGAGGCATCCACATAGCTTGGCTCCTAGGAACCAAGCTATGCGGTATAGCGTTTTGGGTGTGGTGGCCTAGGGACTACTTTACCTGGACTACTTTGTTGAGGCTATTTAAACCACACCCGAAAAGGAAAGCACGCTTTGCGTTACTTTGCAGTTTGCAACGTGACGCTCACCGTGTCCTGTGATACCCACGAGCCTCGGAGAAGCAAACCTGCAAGGAGACAAAAGGAACATTGTTAGCAGCATCTTACCTGCAAGCTCCATCTTATTATCCGCTCGCAGCTCCAGTGAACAGCTTCCACTGGATCCACATGCCACCCGGACCTAAAGACCTGAAAGAGGAAGGGAAAGGACAATATTAATGAAGGCATATTAGACATTGCAAAACCACAAACTGCATAAGAAGCTTACCTGGTTGGTCGCTTCCCGGCGGTATTGTTCCAGAATTCCACACACGCTGGGAAAACACTGCGACATGCAAGAAAGGAAGAAAACAGGTTAGCAAAGGCAAGATAATGCAGCGCTGCGCATAGCGCTTACTTACCGCATCGTAGCGCACATCATGCGCCATCATTTACCAGCGAGGCCCAACTCAGCCAGTTCGCCATGTTGAAGCTCTGCACACCTAAGGGACAAAAAAAAAAGGACATTAAAACAAAGTAGGGCATGCAAGAATAACAACGCTATACAAAAGCTGCAGCAAGACCTACCTGAGAGACACCAAATGGGCCCACGCCAGTGAAGTAACTTGGGCGCACACGCCCACTGACAACGTGCCCCTGCCAAGGCGGCAGGACAGAGCACACGCCTAATTCCACAACAAGGTGAGGAGAGTGCCCTGAGGGGTTGAAGTCACACGGGGTGGTGGGAGGATATTTACCTCAGTCGGCCAGTCTTGAACACAGTCCTCCTGTATTTTCAGACAGAATCTTCCCTGCAGGCCATACCTGGGAAAAAACTGGGAAGAGGATACCAGCAACCAACCCGGCTGAGTGGCGTCCCCGTGGATACCAGGTGAGCGCAACATCTGGCTAAGCACCAGTGGGAGAACCAAAGCCATTTGCTCCTGTATTGAGATCTCATCGAGAGCTTCCTGGCCGCCTGAATAATATGCATGTTATCAGTGGACAAGTTGAGGTGTTCTAAAGATCTGAACTCGGGCACCATGCCGCCAAGCTGAATGATTATGGGGAGGGGTGCCACAGCTGCCGATCTCTCTGGTGAAGCAGGTCGGAAACTAACGGAAGCCTGATCGGTGCACACACCGACAGATGCTGAAGCTCTGAAAACCAAAACCTGGTCGGCCACTAAGGTGCTATGAGCAGAAGAGAACAGTTCACCGTGCTCCTCAGCTTGCACAGTGTCCGATGAATCAGAGGCAGAGGCGGGAAAGCATAGGCTCTCATGTTGAGCCAGGGAATTTCGAGGGCATACCCCAGAGAGGAGGCTCCCAGCCCGTTCCTGAAATGCCACTCCCCGCACCCAGCACCGATGGTGTAGATGTAAGAGTTATCCAAAATGGCCACCGCAGTCTTGGCGGGAGTAGTCTCCATTTTGTCAGCACCTGAGGAGAACTGCGACACATGTGAAAGTGAGAGGGGTCTCCACAGATAGGTCAGGGGTCTTCATCTTAGCCTGGATACAAGGAACCTCGGCCGAGCCGGTACTGCATGGCCTAGAATGTTTTTGAGACATGCTATCAGCCAGAATAGCCTTCAACGGAAGGACCTTGGCAACGCCGGTAACAGGAATTCCGGTCAGAGACCTCACTCCGTGCCCCCTCAACAGAACTGGCGTCACCACTTGAGTGGGAACGAGGAGTACACCTCACCGACAAGACCTTAACAGGCCTCTCAGAACCGTTGGTCACCTTAGCCTCCAAACGAGGGACCTCAGACCAGAGCATGGTAAAAGCCTCTTCACGAAGGGCCTCGAACTTTAATTCGGTCCAGAAAACTTCAACAGAGGCCTCAGGGCATGCCCCAGTGTCTTTACGGGAAGCTCCAGTCAAGGAGATCTCAAAGCAAGCTCCGGTAACCGCCACCTCAGTAGAACTGGGCCCACATACAGCCCCCACAGGAGGGGCATTGGATTGTAATCCGGTGTCAATAGGCCCTTTACGGAGGCCCTCAGAGAAAACTCTGGTACACTTTTTAGGCATGGAAGGCAACTCAGGTCAAGCCCCGGTAACATATCTTTTGATGCTCCTCCCGGACCGGGAAGACCCCCGGGAAGGAGTCCCCCGGCCGGGGTGCCATAAAAAGTAAAGAACTCACTGGGCGTTTCTTCTTCTCGTCGATGAAAGTTTGAAAGTGCGTAGGGGGAGTGCGCTGAAACACTTCCTCCCACCGCTCTAAACGACGTTGAAGCGCCCGGACCGAAAGGGAATCGCAGTAAAAACACAAGTCCCCACCGGTGGTCCAGACCCAAACAATCTAAAGAAAGAGGATGGGGATCCGCCCTAGCGAAGCGTCGCTCAAAGGAAGAACAAACAGGAAAGTCTAACTGAAACGACATAGACGGACTGCCACATGACTGCTAAGCCGGAGCAGGAGAGGACGACACTGGAAAGAAAAAATCTTCCAAAGATGCAAGTGTGTCCAGTCCCGATCGAGCAGAGAAAGGGACTGATGGGTGGTACGCTGGGAGGAGCTCAAGAGGGCGGGGTTACGGCCGCGTGCGGTACCCCGCGTAAAAAGAGAGGAAGGACACATTTTTGAAAAATGTGATGCTTTTTATGAAGTGCTCCAGTGCCATCTCACATGTCGGAAGAATGTCCCACAAGTATGGAGGAAAGGGGACGGGACGTAGGATTAATATCGAGAGCTAGTAAGCGAGTTGGAAAGTGAGTGACTTATGAAATTGGAAGGTTTCACTGAGCTGCTGGAAAAAGATTGACAAGGTGGAGGAAAGAAGCCTTCAAGTTGAACTGAAAAAATGTGTACTGGAAGCTGCATGGAGCAAGATGCAGACTACCATTAAACAAAGTAAAGCTAATAGTGCAGACCAGTGCCGGATAATCCATTAGGCCAAGTAGGCACTGGCGTATGGCCCCCCCACTCCTTTTAGAGGCCCCGAGACAACGGATCAAAATAAAGCAGTGCAGAAAATTAAAAACATTAGGAGATCATTTGCGGGGAGGTGCCACTTCGACTGCCTAGGGGCCTCATAGGTTTTAATCCAGCACTGGTGCAGACTCCCGCAGACTCCCACTCCAATAACCACCTCCCTAAAGAGAGAGTGCACGTGTGTGTCTCCCTTTGAGTGAACATACAAGATGCACAAGGCGATTGGGGATGAAACCTTATTTAGAATTGATGTGGTAACCCAATGACAAACTGAGAAATGTCCAGACACTTCGAAAAGAAAAAACTCTGAAGCAAAGAAATCTGAATATATGGAGAATTTTATTTGCATTATGGGCTTTGCAAACCCCTCTTGCTGAAACATATTTTGGATGCTACATCACCATTTCTAGGACTCTAAGGTTACGAACCCCAGAGATGTTGGCTGAAGCGGTTGATAGCTAGGTGTCACCATGATGCAAGACTAGGCACACTAGCTGCATATTACTAAACATAATTCTGCCTAAGCTACAAATTAGATGGTGCTAGGCCACCAGTGACTGATCCAGTCAGGGCCACAGATGTTTCACTTCCAAAACTCTAGTCAGTGGGTAGTGGTAGATCCAACAGCACCCACAGTACTAAGGAGAGGGCGGCAGGGGTTATTGTGGGAACCCTATTCACAGAAGGGGCACCCTTGGGGGTGTAGGATGCCAGCCTTAAAGTCCATGTGGAGAAGGAGCTCATAGACAAACCTTCAGCTTGTATCTCCCTAGCGGGATTAGGTGGCCGCTAAATGTTTGAATGATGCAACGCATAGGATGGGAAGCTGGATGTGCATCTAATTCCCAAGAGTGCCGTAGAAAGAAAGGCCTCTGCATCATACGTTTGTCAGTCTCTAGGACTCCCGCCGAAGCAGGTTAACAGTACTCCAACTCAAGGAAGATGGATTGACTGCTGTGTTCTCTCCCAAATCTGCGACAGTGAGGTTCTACTACGGCTAGCAAAATTCACACTTCTTCACAAGACCAGAGAGAATGACACAGGCTCTGCCATTCTGTTGACACATTAGGACTAAATGGGTCTAACTGGAGCCGTTAATTCCTGACAATACATTTGCAGCACCCTTAGGGGCTCACATTGTGTCTGAAATACTGAATAGCCAGAAAGGAGTAAGCAGAAATAGGGCATGTGACCAAGAGACCAACTTTCCTTTTTCAGAACTAGAGGGCAATCGGCTGCTTAGTTTTGGTGACCAAAACCACAATCCCTGGTACCAAAATAGCTACATCATACTCGAGCATCTTGTATACCAGCATTCTAACATTGCCCAGGTTCCATAAGCCGTCCTCTTTGGCAGGGAGAATGGTTTCCTGTACAACCTACAGTTACCTGTTTTAACAGCAACTTTGACATCTACTTTGTCCCAAAACCATCACATTTGGCCCATAAAATAATGTTTTGATGTGGGCCAATATTGAGTGAAAGCCGTCCAAAAATCACGGCTTATGTGAACTCTGGAAAACCTCCACAGCTTTGCTTCCCAACCCGTGCAGAGCTTTTATTTGGACTTTATTCCACTGGGAAAGATTGGGTTTTCACTCAGTTACAAAAGCCCTCAGACTAAATTCTTTGGTAATTAGTGACTTTTGTACTACCTAATAACCGAACTTACAAATGCTAGCTACCTGTAAATCCCTCCATGGCCTCTTCTGCACACATCTATGTAAAGAACACATGTTACTAGTCTTCTGTTTAGACAAACCCCTATTTTATGTTTTACATTCCAAGTTTTCACCACACTGCACCCCTCCTACAAGGGGAACCTTACACCGATTTGCCACATTTACCCATGGGTGAGTAAAGAGAGCCCATGATTTTTAACAGCATGACAAAAACCACGCACTGTCTAAGAGCAGATGTCCATACAGAGGGCTTTGCAAAAACACTGCAAGGCCCATGTGGCTGCCCTAGTGATAAGTTCCAACCTTAACACTCACCAAACTTGCAAACAGACCCCTTTGGTGGATGTGATTAGTAGGACATACCTCTCAAAAATAGTAAAAAGTTACTCACTTAGTAGATGTACAGCCAGGTAAAGTGAAATATCCTTACTCCTTCCCAAGAGAATGTCAATGTCGTATAGGCCTGGCACTCAGTATGCCCCCAGGATGGATCTAGGAAGAATGTGAGCAATGTCTTGGCTAAGGTGAAAGTCCAAAAGCACTTACCTTTGGAAAAACAGAGTGTGTATGCCACCTTGTCATTGCGGCAGAGGTGAACAGGGCTTGGAGCTTCCAGACACTGAGCTGAGGTGACTGCCACCAGAAGGGTGGTTGTACAAGTGCCCAGAGCATAGAGGACTATGGACTATGTTTAAGTCTGGGAACAACGAGGAGGCTTGAAGAGGGGTAAAGGTGGGAAAACCTCCCAAAATGCCTCTTCAGGACCGTACATACAAGAGGTGCGGGAGGAGGGACATTTCCTCCAAATGTATGCAAGCATGTAAAGTCGAAAGATAGATCTGCATTAGCAAGTCTGAATCCCATGTGCTGGACAGGTCAAAAATGAAAACGCAGGGTCTCATCTGCTAGACAGTAAGCTAATGTGGCACTAATGACAAAGGCCTGGTCCCTTTATTGGAATCCTAACTTGATGCCTTCATTATAATTCTTACAAAGACTCAGAAATTACCCAATTGAGAGGGCAGAGGAACGTTGACAAATCAAACAACTTCTCTTCCTAGCCTAGGGCTGATTAAGCTACCCTGCAGGGGGAAGCTGGACAGGTTCTCAGAGGCGATGGGTTCCACATGCAAAATATCCACCCTTCTGCTGACCATTGCGATGGTATGAGACTTGCCCCAGATCACCAAAATGTCCTTTTGGACGTGATTTCCCAAACGCTCAGCACTGCGATGACAAACAATGCTGAATGCAATTTGGAGGAAATTCAGAAGTAACTGTCTTTAAGAACATCCTGAGGAGGGCCCTTCGGGGAGTATGGTTGTAGGCAGGATAGTGGAAGGGGTATAGGGACTGAATGCAATAGAGAATTAGTGAGTAGAGGTGCTGAAGACCTAGGCACTGGTGGGAGGCACAGGTTATGTGCATCCGATGGTGCAGTTAGAGCAAAAGGAGTACTGGGTTTCAAAAATGTCCCAGGCTGTGGTTTTAACTTGTGCCAAGGTTACAATAGCGAATCTGTACGAGATGTAGGAGTTGTGGAACGTCCTCTCAAATTTTTGAAACAATACCTCATGGACTAGGAATGCATGAGTCGAGCTTTTTTTTTTTTTTAACGAAAATAACAGATGAGAACTGGGGCAGAGTTGAGCGAGCTACACTGGCTGCCAAGTATGGGTTCCTTTGCCTGGGAAACCAAGGTCTGCACATTTTAGGATTCATGAGGAAGGTGGCAGGTTAAAGGCTGGGGTAGGGTGGGGACTGAAGAGTCCCTCTGGTCATAGCCTTTCTATCAAAGGGGTTCAAAATGGCACAGGATTCCTGCCAGTTCCAGCTTTGACATGTTGGCTGGGCGAACATGCATTCCTCAGCCTGTGCATTAAGTGACCAATAGATGACACTTCTAGTAGCTAGTGCACAAAGACCACAATAGCACCTCCAAAAATCGGTGACCACTGGAAAGGAGACACCAGGCTGGGGTTCCATAAAAGAAGAAAGTCGCTCACATGTCTTCTTTTGATTAGGTCTATGAAGTCTCGGGAGCTGCAGAGGAGAGCAGAAAAAAGAACACCCACAGTTGGAGCCAGCGAGCGCGCATGTACACAGTGTTACAGCAATCAATTACAACAAACCTCGGGGCCCAAGAACCCCAGACAACGATTATTGGTTTGCTACTCCAACATGCGACTCGCAGAGCAGGAATTAGAAGACTTGTCTGGCATAGACCTATGCAAACTGGTGCCCAAGCAGACATACTGGAGGAAGACAAATGAAGAAAAACACTGGTGGTTGCAACAGTTAGTGGTGTCTGTAGTAGCGTGGGAGTGACCGTTTAGGAGCATGGCTAGGTGTTAAAATGCATGCGCAACGTTTTTTTTCTGGACAAATAGGCTCCTCTACAGAGTAAATTGGCTGCCTAGATATTTTCACCAGCTACTTATTATTAAAATCCTTAATGGCGCGCCTCTAGTAGGTGCCTGTTGAGCCTGTGGACTAACGGCTGCTCTTGCTCCTGCACTTCTTGTATCCATGAACACATCTTTGCTGCTACGTGATACGGCCCAAACCTCCACCCCCATTGATCACTGTTGCTACAAAGGGCACGAGCATGCGCCTCAACACGCACGCCTTTACCAAGTGCCTTGGGAAGTGCCCGCTGAACCTGGGAACTAATGGCTGCTCTTGCTCCTGCACTTCATGTATCCATGAATACATCTCTGCTGCTACGGTGTGTTTACAAGCTGTTTGGACGATATCTTAGATTGCCCACTACACATGGACTCATTTTCACTCTTTGAAAACTCATTTTGGCTTTTTTTAAAATCTTTTAGTAATACAGGCCTACGCTCCGCCCCCTCTCCCCCATTGATCACTGTTGCTACAAAGGGCACGAACACGCGCCTCAGCTCGTGCGCGCACCTGTAGCAAGTGCCTTGGGAAGTGCCTGTTGAGCCTGCTTGGCCGGGGTGGCGGGCAGTATGCAGTTCCTTCTTGATGCCCAAATGTTTCACATTGGCAAGAGTTTCTTCTGTTATTTCTTTCTCACGTATGCTGGCCTGTGCTTGTACTGGCAGCCTCGGCGATGTTTTAATGTTGGCGGCCATCAGCATATTTTATTTATTTACTTGCATTTTTAAAGCGCTCACACAGCCCGCGGGCACCGAGGCGCTGTTGCAGGATTTTTTTTGTCCTAGTTGCGTATTTATAAGGCACTTCAATTATTCCCAAACGTTTCTAAGCGCGGACCCGGGGATCAAACCTGTGTTGCTTCGTGTCGTCTTGCTTCTAAGGCCAACACGTTGCCGCTCAGCTATCTTCCCGGCATAGACACAGACACACCGGTAATGCTTTTTCATTTAAATTCTACTTTGTTGTCCGTGTATCTTTCACTTAAATCCATCAACAGTGGTAAAGAGGTACACTTTATGCGTGAAAAACGCTGCGTTCACTGTGTTATGTATGTCCCGCACTTTCACTATAACTGGGACGTAATGACAACAATCCTCTGTTGCATGCGGTCTACAAAATATGCACAATGTACTGATTTTTTTTTTTTTAATTAAAAGAGTTGTTTTATTAGTTTGATAAACATTTTACAACATCGCAAAAAATATTCATAATCATTAACAATTCATTATACATAACATAAGTGGTTACATTCATAATTTGAATTCCATACAAAAATTTAAATATTTGAGTTTATAATGCATTTTTTCCTTCTATGTATATTAGAAGAATAATTCATAGTTATAGGATAATATTTACTTCCTTCTTATCTAATTCCACAACCAATCTCTCAACAAATATGCACAATAAACAATTATTTTGAATGAATATCCCCACATAAATTTCTTCCAGCACCATTCTCTGGCTTCTTGCGTCATACCTAACACATTAGGAGCAATGAGAGAATTTCTCAGAGCTTCAAAGTGAGCACAAAACATGGTTAGATGTTTTAAGTTTTCCATGCAGATATTTCCATCGTAAAATCTACACCATGGGATCTGACTCGTTGAAGATTGCTTATTCCAAGTAATTGTTTTTTCAAAGGTATGCAGTTGGTTGAGCTTAAATCTCAAATATAAGTCACGATAGGAATTAGCAGGAAATTTTAACAAATGGGCTCTATGAGGTATTCTAAGAGTAACAAATTTGGCTGCTTCAGAGTTTAATTTTTTTGAATGCATATCGTTCAGTGTGATTAGCCAATCATGCTCATATAGTCGTTTTTTTACATAAACCGAGCAATATTCAAGATCTATTGATTTTAAGCCACATTCATCGAGTTTATTGATCATGAGATTTGAGAAGGTGACCAACGAAGCAGGCGGTCGATTCTTGATCATGATTAAGAATTCCTCGTAGAGCGATTGGTGAGGTGGGAATAACATTTTCCATAATTTGTTAACTGTCGCCAATGGAATCTTACTGATAGGGCCGAGATACCTAGCCCCTGTCGCAAGATACAATTTGGTAAGGAGTTTGATAATCTCAGTGTAGATTTCCATAATTGCCAGTGGATTTGGTCAAGGATTGCATCAATATTACACGAACATAAATCAAGCCCATATAATAAAATGGCTTTCACTTTCAGCATATAAAATTGCAAGAGTGGTAATATTGAGAATTTACAATATTTCATTAATACAATCCGCATCTGTGTCATCAAAACAGCTTTTTTCGCATTTAAGTTTAGTAGCCAGTTTTATCTTGAGGGAGAATCTATCACATCATATCCCAAATATCTCATTCAAGTTAATAGGCAAGGGAATATAATTTATGGACCATTTCATTATAGAGATTCTCTTCATGTTTTTTAAGATGATGATACTTGATTTCTCCACGTTACATGTTAATTTATGTTAGTATAAATATTCTGCAAATATTACGAGCTTTTTTTGTAAGCCATATGGTGTGCGATCAAAGATTAGCACATCATCCGCAAATGCAATCCATTGTATCCGCAGATGTCCCAATATTGCAGGGTAGGTGATCTCAGTTTTCCATATTTGTTCAATATCAGAGAGGTAGAGATTAAACAGGGTAGCCGCCAGGTTGCAGCCCTCTTTAACCCCCACCTCAGTTGGATTAGGAGTTGTTGAACCAGAATTGTTGATGCGAACCAAATATGAAGTGCCTTGGTGCAATTTAGCCAACATCGCCATTAGGCAATGTGGTATCCCCTTTGCATCAAGTTCTTCCCAAAGTAAATTCCTAATCACGCAGTCAAATGCTGCAGATAAATCAACGGATGCCATGTATAGGGCACCCGTATTTGGAATTTTCATATGGGCAATTAGGTGCGCTAATACAGTTGCATTCAGCGCAGTTCCCATTCTGGCACGAAAACCGATCTGAAATGGTGAGAGAATAGCAAGACGATTTACAGTCTCTTTTAGTTGCTGTAATAAAACAGCAAAGGTCTTTGCACTCACATCAATCAATGCAATGGGACGAAAATTGCCAGGGTTTGTTCTAACACCTTTCTTATGAATGGGAACTATGTCAGATTGCAACCATGATGGGGGAATACAAGATGATCGAATAATTTCATCAAATTGAAGTTCAAGCACCGGGGCCCATAATTGCACATTTTCTTTAAAGTACACTTGGAGGAATACCGTCCGGGCAAGGAGCTCTTGGTTTATTTAGCTTTCCAAGGGCCCATATAATATCCTCTAGAGACCAATCCTCAAGTTCCTCTACTGAATGGTGGTTAAATTTGGCCGATGATTCCAATAATCTTTCGGGTAGTGCAAATTTATCCTTATAGAAATGAGTCCATGTTTCTGCACTGATGTTAGAAGATTGCTCGACCTTTCTTGAGTATTCATTACCCCTTAAAAGAGCCCAAGTGGATCGTCTATCATTGGAACACAGTGATGCTATCATTTTTTGATTTGTTGAATGATGAAGATAAATTCTAGTTTTTTATATTATTGTGATATTTGTTAATTACTTCTCTTTTTGTCATTTGGTATTCAGTGTTAGATAATCCCATTTTGGTTAAGTGCCAAATATCCTGATTCTTTTGTTTTTTTAATATTTTAATTCTCACAGCTAGTAAAGCGACAGCTGAAGGCTGTGCTGGTTCATTTGATTTAAGCCAGATCAGGTATGCAAGTGCTATTGTAATGATGGTTGAATTTTGTAGTGTTTTTATCGACCCTTTGATGGTTGTGTCACTACAATTCATGTAATTCAATGCTAGCATTTTAATAATTGCATTTAGCTTTCTGCACGTTTTCACATTCCATCTTAAGGATGCACCTGGTCGATCTTCCAAGATAAATGTGCTAAATGGATCTTGTACCAATGTTGGGGTAGTTAATTGCATTTCTGAATATAGAATACAATCATCACTCAATTCAATCATAGCAGTTTCTACTCCCATACAGCTTGAGGATACTTCCACAGATACCGCAATATAGTCAATGCATGATTTTCTGTTACTGCGAGACCATGTGTATATACATTCTCTTTTGAGAGAAAGGGAAGGAAGACAATGTTACAGCGCCCAAAAAAGAGGTGAAAGAGTATACATACCTCTTTTACTGTTCGTCAATGATTGATTTTGAAGCGAAGTTTTTAATTCAGTAAGGGGAGCTTGCAGACAATTAGAGTTAAAGTCACCCCCCAGGATTACTTTTGCATTAGGCCATTTAGAAAAGACCTCATCGAACAGAACATCAAGATCATTAAACAATTTGGTTATTGCGGTAACTAGAGGATTATAATACAATGAAACTATTAGTACATGATTTGTTTTACACATTCCTAGTTCAATTAAAATTGCAATATAGGAGTATGTTGTACGTGTCAGTACCAAGGTGAAAGCAAGCCCTGTGTTTACCAAGATGGTGATTCCACCCGATGGTCTGCCTTTCGACAGTCGCGTAGCAAGAGTGGAATACGAAACAAATCCGCTAATTTCAAGTTGCTTAACAGCCATTGTTTCTTGACATAACACTATGTCCGCGATTTCATGAGGGGCATACATGGATACCCACATTTTTAAATTTTTACTCCGCATGAGTTCCATGACATTACTCGTAGGAGCTCTTTGCTACTATGAGTGTTCGTTTTTTATTGAGTCCTTCTGGGACCCCAATAGTGCTGATACCCAAGTCCAGTCTTTGGAGACGGCATAAATTGCAACCAACTGTGTCAAGACTGCAGTTTCCGAAGAATGGGAAGTAATGGGTGATACTGATTGGTTATTTGTATTCACTGCAATGGGCGGAGCAGTTTCGTTGAAGATTTTTGCTTCTTCAAGCGTCTGGATTTGGGTAATAGATAATCCTAGCGTTTTTAGCTCTCTTCTACGATTCCATATTAGTTACGCAATTATTGGGGATTGCAATTCAAATACCATCCTGTGATTTTTTATAGAAGGAAGCGTAATCCAAATAATGTCACTGGATACCAGAGTTCTTAGAGCTGGAATCTTTTTAAAAGTCTGCAACATGAATGATCGATTTAGGTCTTGATCCCCATTTATTTCCGTTGAACTAATCCAACCCAAAATACGCGATGTGGGTATATCAAGCATTGATTGATCCATAGATTCAACCGTTTTGTGGGATTTTTTGGTCATGGGTTCACATTCAGAATCATTAATGGACTCATTTCTTTGAGTTGGATGTTTCATGTCATTTGAGGGAAGAGTAGGTACCTCCGTGCTCTTTGGAATCTCGTTTTCAGGATGCACTCGGGGCAATTTTTGTGTTGAATTATGTCGCTGGTCAGCAGTGTCCAGAGTGTTAGTATTGCACTCTGACTCTACGACCGATTGATTTGAATGGGGTTCCTCTTGGAGTTTCAATACCCGATTCCTGGGCTCCAAGGGAACTTCCTGGTCTGAATTTGATCGTTCAGTGTTTTTTTTTATTGGGAATTGGTTTATAAAACGCTGAAAGCAAAGATTGTTGTGAAGATGATAATGAAGCAGAAAATTCTTTTTGTTTATCCATAATGGATTTTTCTAATCGCCGTCATATGCTTTTTGCCATTAACACTAGCCGCGTTCGATTGAAGCTGTAAAGCTAGTCGACTTTCAAGTGAAAGCTCCTCCACATTGAACCCCAAATCGATGTTTAACTGGGCTGGGGGATATTTGTTTTTGCCTCAGTTAGCCATTAAGGTTTGGCTCCGCATTAAGGTGTTGTTTTTGGTTTATTTTTTTAGTTTTTGATTTTTTTTCTTGTGTTTCCAATAATTCCGCATTACGTAAGTTTAGTCTGTTCATAGCAATCTTTTTTGTTTGCATGATATAAATAGTTTTTGTCCTCGAGGATCAGAGGATTCCTCTAGTTGTGGGGGGTCCAATTTTACGCCTACCCTCGTACTCTCTTTGTTTATTATTTCAATTAATTCAGATGGGCTGTCAGGAGTTGCACTAGGATGTTTCTGATGAAACTCTTTATTCGAATCTTTCGTTGAGGTTTCCAATTCATTTGACTGGTTAAAGAAAAGTATCTGGTCAATTTTCTCTGCATGGTAAGATACCATTTGCCATAACTGTGCATGCGTATAGATTTGAATACATTCTACATTTCTTGGTGCATTGACAGTCTGAGCGAAAGTCAAGGGAAATCCATAAGTTGGACCATTCGCATTCTTTTTTGGGATATCCTGAGTCTCGGTTAGTTCGCTCTCTATTTGTGATGCGGTTGTCACTGTGGTCGTGAGAGGAATATTTGGAGAGTGACAACCCTTTTGTTTTTTGTAGTTATCAGCAAATATATAACCCTCCAGTTTATTGAGTTGAGGAAATATCAAGAAGTGCTGATTTTATATCACGAAGTTCATAGTGGGTAAAATCATGCCCTTTGTCAAGCAAATTAAGAATCCTCGACATTACAGGATATGATGATTCAAAGATTTGAGGATCCTCGACTTCGGAGTTTGGCTTTGATTGAAAGTTCGAGTTGTTCTCAACATTCATCGATCTAGGTTGAATGAAATGTTGAGTTTCAGGAGATGAGCATACTACCCCCTCTTTGATTTGAGCAGAATCTTCATTATATGAATCAACAGTCACGTGTTTGTTAAGTGAGTTTTCTAGGTCAGCATAGGGTGCAAGTGTTTCTAATAATGGTATACGTGGAACATCACAATGAATATGTACTTTGTGTTTACCGATTGGACGCACTGTAACTGGGGTTGATGGGCCATCAGAAAGGATTATCTGTTTTTCTAGCTCCATTAATACTGCAGGTGCCAAGATCGAGATATCAGAGGGTGGGCCTGTATTGATATCTTTAATACTACCTAGGTCGTGATTAGTCTCGGGATCTGGCACACTTAGAAAGCTTCTCCTTGTATTGGAAGCTACAGCATTCTTGTCATGCACAATTTAATTCAAGCTCGGTGTATTTCCATGATCGCTGGCCAAATCCTTAGAGGCCCCATACATTAGGTTTAGTTTGGCCATTGTAGCGTCAATATTACTTTTTTTGGAATCATTATCGTCTCCTTAAGACCACTGCGTAGCCGCGAGGACATGTTATTTTATCCAAAGTACAAGGAATTAAATTTTAAGTGTTCAGCAATAAAGTCATAGGATTGACTCATGTGTTTTCCTAGATATGAGCGAACCAATCCTGCTGTTAGCAAGCTATGATTGTTAGATCAAAGCTTTTACTGAATATCACACCTCATGCAAACCAAGTCTTAGCAAAATAATCTCCCATATCCCCTTTGCCCCCACCCGAACCGTTCCTTATAGCACTTCTGTTAGTGAATACAATTATCACAAGCTTGTTTCATCCGACTCAATGTCTGCACAAAAGTATGTCCCAAAAGAGATATTTAGACAAACAAGCGCCAGATTCTCATAGGTCAGAAAATAAACCCACCACCTACCGCTCACCGCGAACAGTAAACAGTACTTATCCAGTACTTGAAGGTGCGCACGCGGTGCGCTGGTAGATGAGAATAAGACGACCCAGGAAGAGGCGTTACCCAAACACAACGCTGGGCTTCCAATCCAGAAGTACCTTCAAAACTTTTTAACAGACATTAAGGCAGGCAGGGTTTTATCCTGCTGTGATGGTAGGGGTAACAGCAGACGGGTAGAGTCGGGAACAATGTCAGAGGCACTGGATTCTCTAGGAAATACAGTGAGGAATCGGAGCCGACCGTCTGGGATGTACTAAGCAATGTAGTACATGCTTAATCTACTCCCAGCACTAACAAACTAGCGTTTAGTACTCTGACGCACGTAACCCACTGATAGAGGACCTAGGAAAAACATCAAATCCATTGTGTTGCGGCACTGCATTGTTCAGGCAGATTGTAACAAAACTCAATCACACTAACATCTAAAATTCTTGCATTGTTCTCGCTTTCCTATACCCCATTTCCAAAGATCTAATGTGGTTAGGGGTCCGAGGAGTGGCAAACGTCTACCTAATCGGAGTCTGCCTCCTCGAATGGACTCCTCTATGTAAACTCTCTCTCAGGAAACCACTGAGGGTGTTGCTCAGAATGCATCTCGATTATCACTGATGTGCGAACAGCCTGCTGCGTTAGCAACACCTATACACAGACAGCAGGTTCACTTAACAGAAGTAATAGTTTGCTCTTGTCCAAAGCGACACAGTTACTGCGCAGACTCATTCAGTACCATTAGCTTCAGCTATGGCGACTACCTCTGCGCCACATGAAGGAGAAGATGAAATGGATTATACCTCACCTCAGCCATCTTCTAGTACAACCAATAAATTAACACTGTCAACAGAACGTTTTGATAACCACATCTCAGATGTTTCCATCCTTGGTCTGTAGTAATAGTGACCCCACATTATTCTCCTGAAGAAGGTTCCATACTCAAGTAGCGAACTGAAACATGTCGAGAGCAAGATCTAGTTAACTGTCTGTACCAGATTAGTATATGCATCATTCTGGATGGAGCCACAACTGAATAGTACATCTATAATCTATCCTGAGGTTTTGAAGTTATATACGTATGCTTATAGCAAAGCTGCAATCAAACTACAGGATCCTTTTTTGTCACTAGCACATTAAAGTTTTTTTATGCTATGTTTAATTACATGTTATGCATATCAAATTTATTTAATTTAATCTGTTTAATGCATTGTTTTGAATAAATAGATATTTTTTTAAATTAGGGATTAGTTTGGATGAACTGTTACCTGTATCTACTTTCTATTGATATACACTCTATCCTTACCCAAACCAAGCAAGAGACTTCACTATTTCTATAGTGATATTTGGGTTTCCCTCTAGTTATGTGTCCATCCTTGGTCCTGCAGTTAAAGCAGAGTGGGGCAAGCGAATTAGAGTTCGACTTGGGCCCGCAACACAGTTGCATTCCTTCCCCCAAACAGAGGAAGTTTGCTTACTCACCCCCATGCCAATGATCATGAAAACACAGTCACCTGAAATGGTGTACCCTAGATTAAATTACTTTCCAGCTGTCACCTCTCCCCTCTTAACTAATAAATCTATGTCAAAAGACCACGTAACGTCTCGTAATCATGACATTATTCACAATGAGATCCCTATTGACATACATCAACTTAGCTCTGAAGTTAACACGCACCTTCTTCACAACAGCAGTAGCCAATCTCATGATCATAACGAACTGGACAACTATTATTTTCCAGTTTTTTTTTTTTAAACTTTTTTATTAGTGGTCACAACAGATACAGCAGCACTTACTCAGCATCATTTCCAGCATAACATACAATTGTACAACATAGACATTTAGGCAATATGCAAGTTACATGGATGTTTCAGTGTCCGAAAGCAGTTCACGTAGGTATGCCCTGAAAGGGCCCCAGATGTCCTTTGGTCGGCTCGTGCCTGGTTGGGTTAAAACATACTGCTCCTCGCATTCATTAACATACATTAATTCGCGTAAAAAGGAGTTCATGCTCGGCGGTACAGAGTTTTTCCAAGCCTGTAGTATACATCTTTTTGCGACAGCCCATGACACATTGAACAGCTTTCTGACTTTTTCAGAGCATTTCCCAATATCCCCGAACAGATACTTTTGAGGAGTCCAATGCGGGGGAATTTGTGTAATTTCTGTAAGCATTTCGGCCACCATCTCCCAGAACAGCACCCAGGCGGGACATTCCCAGTACATATGATAAGATCCCGCTTGTGGGGAACCGTATTTGGGGCAGTTACCTGAACTATCAGGCACACATTTGGCAATCTCAGCAGGCGTGTAGTGCAATCTGTTCAGGATTTTGAATTGTATCTGGCGCAGGCCCGCATGGAGTGATATCTTTTTCGTAAGTGCACAGTATCTACCCCATTTGCCATCAGATATAAGCGTTTGCATGTCTGCTTCCCATTTTTCTTTAACCCGATTTATCGTGGGGGTGTAGGTTTGCACCGATACGTACAAATTGGAAATTCCCAGTCCTCCTTGTGTTGTAATCAGTTGTAGGCATGGGTGTGGGGGGTTCGTCGGGGAAGAGTGGCCAACGCGCCCGTTATGCAGATCTCATTCGATAATACTGGAGCGTTCGAAGCGGTCCTCCTCCCATAGCTCTCGTGAAGTCTGTCAGAGTCGCGACCTTCCCGTCTATGAACATGTCGCCCACTTTCATTTCTCCAGTGGGGTCCCAGGATTCCTGTATATCTACGTCAAATGTGGGGGGGATATTTGGGAAGTTCCATAGGGGAATCTCCGGGTTATAGGGTGTCTCTAACTTCAGTCTCATATATTTCTCCCCAAGCTCTGACAGTGCAGCTCACTGTGTCGTATTCGCATGAGACTGTCGTGTGTCAAAAAAGACAGATCGGATGTCTGTGGGTGAGGTCGTATGGGTTTCTATACATGTATGAGGTGAGTTGTCTGCTACATTATACCAATATTTCGCAAATTGCGCCTGAGCAACCAGATAGTACAAAGTCTGGGGCCGCAATCCCCACCAGTGCTGTATGGTTCTATCATCTTCTCCCACCCTATTCTGGCCGTCTTCCCATTCCACAGAAATGTCACTGCCATTGATCGCAGTTTGGAGAAAATATCTCTGCCAGGCCATATGGGGACATTCACGAATAGATATAGTAATTTAGGGAGTACAATCATTTTAAGAACTGCAATTCTGCCATGCAATGAGATAGGGAGGCGTCTTCAGACCTGTAGCTTGGTGTTGATTGAATGCAGTACTTGGTCATGGTTATCAACATATAGGGTTTGTCTGCTCCTAGACACCAGCACCCCTAGGTATCTAATGTGCTGTTCCGACCATTTAAGACTGCAGGTCACCGCGGGACATTTTGTCGAGGGGGTAAGGTGGAATATTTCTGACTTAGAGTTATTTACTGTATACCCGTAGTAGTCAGAGAACTCGTGTATGTCCGCCATTATGGGTGCAACGTTTTTGTCAGCCTCACGGATATACAACAGTGTATTGTCTGCGTATAATGAAATTGAGTGGATCCCTTCATTATGATTCCCTTATCCTTGTGTCGCATTCGGACAGCAGCTGCCGTGGGTTCCATCGTTAAGGCGAACAGGATGGGGGAAAACGGGCAGCCCTGCCTGGTGCCTCTACCCCATTCAAACAACTCAGAAATGGTTCTGTTTGTACATACTCTTGCCCCTGGGACAGTATACAGTAGCCTGACATATCTAATGAAATTGGGTCCCACTCCATATGCCTCCAACACTGAAAAAAGTTATTCCTACGAGACCGAGTCAAACGCCTTTCGGTATCGAGGGACACTGCAACTGCTTGTTTGTCTGGGTCTATTTCAGTGTTGGAGGCGTATGGAGTGGGACCCAATTTCATTAGATATGTCAGGCTACTGTCTACTGTCCAAGGGGCAAGAGTATGTACAAACAGAACCATTTCCGAGTTGTTTGAATTGGGTAGAGGCACCAGGCAGGGCTGCCTATTTGTGCCATTATACCGAACAGTCTACGTAGGTTTAGGGCAGTGGACCTTAGGGGGATAAATGCACTCTGATTTGTGTGGACCAACGTAGGTATTATGGGTAGCATGCGGTTCGCTAGTACTTTCGCAAAGATCTTTGCGTCAACATTTATAAGTGAAAGGGGCTTGTACGATGACCTATCCTGTGGCGGGCGACGGGGATTGGGCAGTACTGTGATTATAGCTTCCCGCATTGTCGGGGGGAGAATATGGTTTTCCTAGGGCTTCTTCCCATGTTTCCAGCATTATGGGGACCAGTTCTTCCCGGAATTCTTTAAAATTGGGCACCTAGTCTCTCCGAGCCCGGTGTCTTACCGGATGAAAGATCGGATTGCTTCGGTGATTTCCTCCACCGTAACGGGCTGGTCTAGTACCAATTTGCTTTCATCCGGGAGCGTCGGGAGATCAAGCATGGCCAGGTACCCTTTAATTTCAGTGAAAGTTTTCTTGTCTTGGAGGGGCGTGGCTTGGCAGCCATGGAATAGGCTGGGAACCCTGTGAGCTCCGTGATCCGACTACTTGATCCGACCAAGAAACGCATATTTTTTTGATCAGCAGCAGCCCAAAACATATGTACAGGCTGCACGTTTATAGCGGAGGAACAGTCGGATTGATACTTTGTATTGAGAGGCCAGCCGCGAAAGGGACATCAACATGGCCGCGGCCGAGAACAAAGACTCCGAGGGGCGCACCCCTGTGATGGAAGAGCTGTCTCCGTTCGACAACAACAGAGGCGGATCGCTAGCGCAACAAAATAATTATTACATTGCCCAGTCCGGGCGGCTGCAGTGAAAGAGGGTCCCCGGCCTACACAGCCGAGGACCTTCATGAACGGAGGAGGCACATCGATCGCGAGTGCCCGTGTGAACTATTAAGGCGTTGAGCGGCACCCCAACAGCTGGGTACAGCAGTGCCTTCCGGCGAGTGCGCACAGTGTCAGAAGCAAAGGATCACTTCCATCGAGTGCGATCTCGGGGACAAAGAGGTGGCTGGGCCCCGCAGGACAAAGGGCCGCCTCCGTGGCACATAATTAGCGAAACACGGGGGCGGGTCGGGAGCGCCCGGGGCTGGAGCAGCAGGATGCGAATGCTGTAGCGGGGCCCCTGAAGATCAGCACATAGAGTGTGAGGCAAGAGTTCCATTGCTACTGAAGACCACGGGTGAAGGGGCTGACCCACGACTCATAGCCACGGCGCGATGTCTAACAAACACCCAAGACTGAAGGGTAAGCAGCCCACATTAGACGAATACACTAAGACGCCGCCCGGCCCGGAAGGAGCCAGGAGCAAGGACAGAGCCCAAGTTGGGAGCAGTGCCGCCATGGGCACGAACCAGGAGGTCCTTGATGCGATCGCCGATCTGAAGGTGGCTTGGGAGACCAAGCTTGAACTGGCTGTGACAGAACTGAAAACAGCGCTGGAGTTCCAGGTTGGGGCGGTGCAAGAGGACGTGAATCTACTACAGCAAGACGTTCGGTCTCTGGCGGAGCGCACGGAGAACCTCGAGAAGGAGATGGGCCCAAACACGGCGGACTGTGCTTCCCACCAGTTGGAGCTTCACGCCCTGGTACAGCGAGTGGGAAATTTAGAGATCAGAGCGGAGGAGGCGGAAGGACGAGCCCGGAGGAATAATATCCGTATTGTTCGACTACCGGAAGGAGCAGAGGGCCATAACCCCACAGAGTTCATTGAAACAATGTTGTTACAGGGAATCACTGGAGGAGTGCTGTCTCAGGGGTTTGCGGTGGAAAGGGCGCATAGGGCTCTAACGAGGAAACCACCGCCAGGAAGCCCGCCTAGGCCGGTGATCGCCAAGATACTTAACTACAGGGATCGAGAAAGGATCCTGGAACACTTCCGTAAAGGTGGAACAATACAAAGAGGGTCGGCAAACATAACGGCTTACCCGTATTATACCCTGATGGTGCAGCGGAGCAGAATGAACTTTGGGGAAGTCAAGAGAAGATTGCGAGAAGCGGGAAATAAGTACATGTTGCTTTATCCGGCTAAGCTAAAAGTTTTCCACAAGCACAGAACTTTGTTTTTTGAAACTCCGGAAGAAGCTATGGGATGGCTCGACATGCAGGGTTGCCCCCAGGAGTCGGACGTTCGGACGGGAGAAGGAGGTGGAGCAGATAAGTGATGAGCGAGAGGGGCACCGGGGGGTGTCGGAACTTAAGACTATGGGACTTGATTATAGTCACTGAAGTAGCTTGCCAAATGGTGTGACCAGGCTGGGGGAAACGCATGATCTGCGAATATTGCGATCATGACTTTGTTAAGGAGCCTTGCAGGACCAACCTATACATCCCCCATTTAGATTTTAGTTAGGTCACCGATAGTGCGGTGACACCCTGCTGGGGTCTTGCCCGGGGTTCCAGGGTAGGCCCAAATGCGAGGGAGCCTGAGATCCAGGGATGGAGCTGGGCAACTGTTGGGGTAAGGTGGGGAGGGGACAGGGGAGGTGTTGTGTGCTGTGGTTTGTTAAAGTTGGGGAGAAGGTATGGGGTGAGCCTACACCCCAAGGAACACGAGTCGAACCATGGGAGACCTTAATATAGTCACTTGGAACGTCAGGGGGCTCAATAGTTATCTGAAGCGGAACAAGGTAATGATGTACCTGCGCAGACAGAGTGGATATAGCCAGGATACCCACATGGCGATTGCGTGCACAAGCGCTTAAGGATAGCGTATTCAGGGAGGATATGCGAGAGGAAATAATAAGCTATTTCGAGATAAATACTGGCAGTGTTAACACAGCGGGCACACTCTGGGAAGCCTTTAAATTAGTAGTGAGGGGAATTGCCATAGCCAAGTCTAAAGGGCTGCAGAATGGGATTCTGACCGAATTGCAGGACTCTGAAAAGGAACTGGAAAGGGTATTGGAACGGGGCAGTAACACTAAGGCAGATACAGAAATGGCACTGGGGCTGCAGCAGAAATGTGCAGGATATTGGGAGAGATTATGTAATCTTAACTATAAAAAGTACATAGAAAGACAACATGCTGGAGGCAACAAACCAGGAAGACTCCTTGCGTGGCTCTACAAAAACGAGACCCCTAGGCCCCCAATCAGAACAATAGTGAAAGACAATGGCGACATAGTGGATACGCAAGAGGGGGTTAATCAAGAATTTGCAGAATATTATAGACACTTGTACGGGGATGAGACAGGGAGCAACAGGGGGGAAATAGGAGACATACTGGAAGATATTGGACTACCCCAAATTAGTGTAGAGGAGAGGGAGGAGCTAGATGCCCTGATCACCCTAGAGGAGCTAGAAGTGGTGAGGCAGCTGCCCACATGTAAAACCCTGGGAAACAACGGACTCCCAAGCGAATTTTATAAGGCATATAAAGTAGAGCTACTCCCCCCACTGCTGGAGATGCTTAATGAAGCATATGAAGTTGGGAGGCTACCAGAATCATTGCGCGAAGCGGTTTTCATACCACTCCCCATGCCCAATAGGCCTGGTAGTGACTGTGGATCCTATAGGCCCCTTATCGATGTTGAACCAAGATAGTAAGATTCTAACAGCGGTTCTAGCAAACAGACTAAAAAAGGTCAAATAAATTAATACACCCTGATCAGACAGGATATGTCCCAGATATATGATATAGCAGAAGGGGGGCATGAAACGTCTAGAGTGTATGAGATGATGATGATGACTCAAGTGGGCAAGGAAGTGGTGCAATTTAGACTGGACTGGGAGGAAGAAGTAGGGGACCTGATGAGTGACGGGATGTGGGAAAGGGCTCAAGGGTATCATAAAAAAGTATCGAGAAATGCTAGGCTGCAACAGATACAGTTGAATATAACTCACAGAGCATACCCGACGCCACTAAAGACAGCCAAATTTAAGAACGCCGGAAGCCAAGTGTGTCCCAAATGTAATGAGGAAAATGCAGGAATGGTACATATGTTCTGGGCATGCCTGCCCACTGATAGCGAAATATTGGCGAGACATAGCACAGAAAAATGGAAGACAAGGGAATCTGTATGAAGGTGGATACTGTGTGGGCTTGTTTGTTGGGAGGGTTCCCCAGATCGCGGAAGCTTAAACATGTAAGCAAATTGAAAGATCTGGCGTATGTTCTGGCGAAGAGAAGGATTGCGATGGGATGAAAAGCGTGTCATAAGCCCAAAGTAGAGACGTAGTGGAGGGACTTGCAGAAGTGGGCGGAGGCAGAAACAGTGGCATGGCAGGAAGCGTGTAAAGGGGACATAGAGGGCGAAGCTGGAGCCCTAGCGGGTTGGAGACAGCTAATAGCAGAACTGTTTGGGCCTTCGTATGATGGACCAAGTGATGATGACTCAATAAGCGTGGCGGAAGAGGACTCCCCACCACAAGAGGTGGAGACTAGCAATGGGAGAAAGTAGGCTCAGGGGGAGGGGGGGCGGGAAATACAGTGGGCGCAAATGTAACAATGTATGTGTATTTGTGATTAAGTTATATATCCACTGTAAGTTCAGTTTGTTATTTGTCGTTTGAATAAATGAATAAAATTGTAATAAAGTTCGTCTTTATTTGCATAAAGAGTCTTATTAAATTTAACAAATTCATCGTTTATGCCTGGTTCGCTCGTGATTATATCATTTTGTGCTGTTTGGATGGGGGTCTGTTTCTCATGTTTAACGAAATTGGCCAGCATTTTCCCCGCTTTGTTCCCCTCTCCATATCTGCGTGCCCGAGTAGGGGCTGCAATATATCGTATCTCTCTCACTGGCAAAATCTCTGAGGAGCTTGTGTATTTTAGCCAGAGTGTCACCATTGTGTGTGTGGCTATAAGTTTCTTCTAGGCCTTTCAATTCCTGTTCTACCCCTTCAAGTTCCTGACGTACACCCTTCAGGAGGCCCGTGGTTTTCGATACCGGAACTCCTAACCCAGACTTTAAAGGTTTCCCACATTTTGGAGACCCGATCCACTGTCCCAACATTATCTGCGAAAATTTCAGCTATTTCAACATGCAAAGTCTCAACCACATTTGAATCATCTAGTATTCCCTTTGGCATTCTCCATCTCCTCGTTGGTCTGGGAACATCTTTAAACACAATTTCCAGCAGTACCGGGGAGTGGTCCAATTGTGTGCGAGGCAGGATTTCACAGTGTTGTAATGGATGTGAAATATTTGAGGATATGAACCAATAGTCTATGCTTGACTTGCTGTCACGCACAGAAGAGTAGTATGTATACCGCCTACCATCAGGGTGGAGTGCACGCCATGCGTCTATCAAAGACAATTGTGGGAGATTTTGACCCAAAGTTAATGCCGTCCTAGTGGGTGCCCTTGTTACACTAACATATCGATCCAGTGCAGGGTCAAGTGCCACATTGAAATCCCTGTCTATGTTGGGGCGGTAGGTGTTTACCAGGGTTGTTTATTAGCTATTTCCCCCCCAAACATACCTTCCCATTGGGTCCATCTTATGCCCCTTGGTGTGAAATCCCAGTGTGGGGTGTATAAGTGTAATAACCCCCCTGGACTGAGAGGAATAGTCTGTGTAGTAACGTAATTTGCCCCATTTGGCTAATAATATTCTCATTGACAGAACCTTGTGTGCGAGTCTCCTGTAGCATCAAAATATGTGGTCTGTTCTGGTGACATAATTTCCCACTTTTCTAGCTTTCATCGGGTTATTGAACCTTCAGACATTCCAGGATAGTAGATTTATCTTTGCTCCATCACCTTCTTTTTATGCATTTGTATTGTGGAATACCATTAATACCTTTGAGTCTTGGATTGACCTGATACGAGCAGTACCAACACCCGTGCGACCACATTTTAACCAAACTGGAACTTTCGCTAAAACTTCCGTTAACACCTCTTTCCCCACAAGGCTCCAACTCGTCTTGGCGGCAACAAGAGTCTAAAACATTCTCAACTTCCAACCCCCCCTCCACCCACATCATCTACCCCAACCTGACGATGAGCCTTTGTAACTAGTAGGAACGTTCCTGAGGGTGCCACGTTGCCATCATGAGGCCACCAGATCGGGCTCACAGCCCACTGTTAACGTTACTTGGAGCTACCCACGGGAGCCAAGCATTGTTGCTACAACTCAAAAGGATATATATGCGCCCTGGGTCACTCAGCAGGATCTTGGCCCTCCACCGGAGGCTAGTCTTCAGTTTTGGTCCGGTCCTCTACCCCTGGGGGTTAGAGGTATGGTAGCTTCGACATAGGCCAGGGCAGCAGCCGGAGTCTCGAAAAAATGCGCCCTCCCTCCATGTTGAATTCGCATCTTGGCCAGAAATATTAGTGCGTATGGGACCCGTCGTGCCCTTAGGAGTCTCTAGACCGGTTCATACGATCTTCGGCTTGCCTGCACTCCTGCAGCGAAATCCGGGTAGATATGTATGCGGCTTTCTTCGTATTACAGTGTCCCAAGTTCTTTCGCAAATCTAAGTATTGTGTCTCTATCTCTTAGTTGAGAAGTCTAGCAATAATCGTGTGCGGCGTGGCCCCGGGTTTCGGCACAGGGGCCAGAGTGCGGTGGGCCCACTCAACCAGGAAGTGATCCGAAAAGCTCCAAAGAGGGTTTTAAGGAGTGTTTCCACCTGTAGTTCCATTTTGTCCTTACCAAATTTTTCTGACACCCCCACAATTCAGACGTCGTTTCTTCGTGAGCGCGATTCAAGATCCTCGCGTTTATTCTGGAGTTTGTTCATGCCTTCTCTGAGCTGGGCTATGTCTTTGCCAGTGGAGGTCCAAACCTGTATGGTTTACACAGGTGTTGTCCGATCACTGCGTTTCCCAGGCGGGCCTTAGGGCGATTACTGCGCAAGGGATTACTCGGATCCTAGCTTTCCGGCCCCCATCTCACTCGCATGTGCCTACAGTTCCCGGTGCCGGCAGGCCCGATATTAGCGCTTGTTAGGGAGAATTCTCTGTTAAGGCTAATTCCCCAAACCTAGTGAGTCCCCCAGCAGCTTTGCTGGATTTTTGGGGTTTATTTTTTTGCTCCTGCTAAGAGTGAGACTCTTTTTCTCCCACTCTTAGACATGATTTGAGATATCCTTTGACTTTGCAATGTGTTTTATGGGCTATGGGGTCTTTTACTCCATAGGGTTTCATGTGGTTTTTGTTAAGTGTGTTACACAGCACCCTCAGTGCAGTAACACAGGGGTGTCATAGTGACCCCCAAACAGCCTCCATACCCTGGGACTGACTACTGTCTCCCAGGGCATGTAAAGTCACCATTGACTTTACTAGTCTTAAATTGGGAACAGAAACAGTACAAACCATCATATTGTGGAAGTACTGGTAGGGGTAATTAGATTGCCCCTGGGTCTGTTTTTCGAGGGGGCACTGTGCAGTCCCCCCCTCGTCGAGTTTCTGGCTGGTGGCAGTGGTTACCACGCAAAATATTCCTTAAGAATATTTACTATGGGATTTTCCCCATTCATTTTAAACGCACCACTTTTTGGTGCAATGTTAAAGATACCGCCGCGTTATTTAATATTTATTCCCCGGTTGGGTCTTTTTGCCAGGACTCGGTTTTAAAATGGCGTTGTGTTCGCCTCTGTAACTCCAACCCAAGTCGAGCCCTTTGTTTCAGTTTTTGGCAGGCTTCTACACAGAAGCCTCCAAAAGTGGTGCCACTCTGTCTGGGTCTACAGGATGTGTGGGAGGGGGGTTTAGGCTCCCTGGACTGAGTTGCCTCGGCAACTCAAGTTGCACTCTTGTGTGATTGGTCCAGTGGTGAGCCGTCCGGCTCACCACTTGGCATGTTTGAGTGACAGCTAGGACTGATGGGGGTTTTCTGCATAAAAGCAGGGCTTTGGGGACTGGAACTTCAGAAGTCGCCACAGGACCAAAGAATCCGAAGAGGGAGAAGCTGAGCCGACCTGCAACGACGACACCACCGGTGGAGCCCTGCTGAACCGCCTCACCACTTCTTCCAACGACCGAGGAGATCTTCATCCCGAAGAGTCTTCTTCCTTTGACTGGTGGGGATAACCAGTTTGCCCGCCTTTTCGCCTTCCTGGATCATCTCGTGGCCGCCTTTCCTGTGCCAAGCACCCCGGCAACCGGGATACCACGTTTTACCACTATCGCGAATAAAAGGGTAGTACCTTTTAACCGAAGAACTCCGCGGCTGGTTTCTTCCCTGGTAGTGCAACGACCTTCAGCTTTCCTCCACGTCGAGATCTTCTCTTCCTTTGGCGACGCTGCGACTTGCACCCGCTGCCAGGAACTGCCCCCGCTGGAGGATTCTCTCCACTTTCAAGGTACTGTGTCTGCCTGGCCTCCCTCACAACGGTCTGTGTGGGGTGTCTCTTAAATCCTCAACTTACCACTTGGGTTGGCCCTAGGCTGGCTAACTGAACTTTTCTGAGCTGAACCAATTCCTTTTTGAACTCTCTGAAAGACTTTTCAAGCCTCTTAAACTGTGTGATCTTGGGCGCATTGGTGGTCTACTCTCTCCAAGAGGGAGCCTGGCCTCTGAACTTTTTGTTCACATGTAGACTTTGACTTTCCTGCCTTGCTGGGTGCTTCTAAAGTATTGTGTGCTTTTCTAATTTCTGCCTTTTCCCTCCCTTTTTCGATAACTTATTGGAGTGCCATCTTTAGTTAAGCGCTCACCTCTGTCTGAAAATAAGTGGTGTTAACGAAGACTTGTCTAATAAGGAATAAGGGATGTATATATATTAATAGTGACTGTGTTTTGAACTTGCCTACAATAATAGTGCTGGAGTGTTTCTAAGTGTGTCTTTAAATAAATAATTATATACTTTGATACCAAAGCTCTGGTCAGTGTTTGCTTGCGTTACTGTATTTTGGTACCTATCTTGTATACTCTATTTACTGTCTAACTCTTCTTGAGAGAAGTCTGGCTGTTCAGCCACAGCTACCAGGTAAATCTGGGTGGTACAGACTGCTACCAGTTGGGTTTACTGCCAACACCTGTAGTCTTAAGCCTTTTGCAGTGGTCCCTAAGGGAACTGCACAGGTTTCTGCCTAACAGCGCTCCTCACCTGATGTGGCCAATGGACTGTGCTCTCTCACGTACCCAAGTGTTGAACAATAAAGGCTTCCCAATTATATGTTTCAATTTGCAGCATTGAAATGGGCCCCTACCTGCAGCCACTTATTTATCCACGTATGATTTACAGTTTCAGTGTAACGGGATGTTCTGGCGTTCCACTCTGATCACAACGCCGATAGGCCTGGTCTTCAGTATCTTTGCATGTGCAATGATTCTCCCCACTTGTGCACCGGCAGGAGTACGGGTTTCCAGATGGCTTAGTACTGTTGTGTCTTAATGGCCCCAGCACACTGCAGCCCCACCGTGTGTATATTCATGACCACAGTTCTCCGTGAGCACCTATTTTTTTATTTGCTCCTTGTTGTCTATAGTGTTAATGGGCCCAGTCGCCGGGGTATTTGCGTAGCGTGAGGAAAGGGCCCCGTATCACAATGCTCATTTTAATGCGCTTCAGCCAGTATGGTTGGATTCAACAGTGTCTTCGCGGCTACTACACGCAGCCTTTACATTTTATGCATGGTGGTGACTCACGGTTCAGTGCGTGTCCATGCTCTGTGCTTGTTTCACCTTGTTTGCACACTGCTCCGATATGCAGCAACGCAGTGTTGATGTCTCACTGTCCACAGAGTATAGGATCACCAATCCCCCTCGCCACGCCGTAGTATGTAGTTCAGGTCAGCTCAGGCCGAGCGCCCCGTACCCTCACTCAGGGACCACACCGGGGGGGGGGGTCAAGGGGGAGAGATATCACATGGAGGCCCCGCCGTGTACGGCGAGCACTCTCTCCACCCGGGATGCAGAGCAACCACTCCGCCCAGCCAGGCCCATCGGCCGGGGCAGTGTCAGTTCAGCTGGGTCCGCTCGCACTATTACCGTGGTTCGTGCTAACCCCTGCTTTTCTGCCCTTATCCAAAACACAGAGGGTGAGCCGATCCCGCTAAGCCCAGCTCGCTTCGCCACAAGCGCTTTGCGACACCGCACTGCATGGCCCTCCTCTCGATGCTCCGCTGGCCAGAGCGTCAACGGCACCAGGCTCCAAACCCCCAGATCTCCATCTCGGCGGATCTTTCACACGGCGTAGCCAGGCAGGCAGAGCACCTCTGTTGCCAGGATTTTCTGTGCGTGTGCACCGTTCCCCACTGCACTTCTTTGCCTCAGCACCCCGCAGGCAGCTCCAAGAGCAGGATTAATGGTCTTGCGGATATTGATCAGGCCGGAGCGCTCAAATCAGGCAGCCATTACTGTCATGCGCAACAGTGCCCCCCTATTCTTTTCCAGTTTTAATGCAAATCCTCAACCTAGTTGATAAGGGCCACAACCTAACTCATCTTGAAATTCGGGATATAAAAACATCTACATCTGATATCATTGGTAAGCGCACTAAAAATTGGAGGGCTTTATATATGCACATGCCTATTTTCATGCTCAAATCCCCACGTGCCATGCATCTAAAATATCCACTCTCTCATGAGACCTATTGAAAGACCTGTGCACGGAATATTCCTCAAAAGCAACAAACACACAAGGATTCTGCCTCACAAGTAGGCCAAATTAAAACAAACGCGGAAGCTGTTGAGGGTGTATCCTTCAATAAGAATTATGTACCACAAGCCTTTAATAACGTGCTACTTGAGGCAATTACACTAAACACTGAGAAGATAGACATTATGATACATAGTAATAATCAGCACCAAATGCTATTGTGTGGAGGTAAGGCACACTACTTAATACAACCAATAGTCGTACTCCACTCACGGACATTATTGACAATGAAAAGGTAGCATCAAATTTATCAGAAAAGACATCTGCCTCCTCTTCGAATGAGGCTCATGAATCGTTGAACTCAACCTTTTCACGTAGATTGAAGTGGGCTGAATCAAGCTAAAAAAAAATAGGAAAAAATAAAATCAAGAATGTCTTGGTAAAAAAAAATGAAAATCAAGCAACTAACAAAATAACACCTCACAATTTGAAAATAGAAAACATGTATGCAACTTATCTAATGATGATGAACTCCTCGATTTTAATCAACTGAAGGAGGAATCAAAAACACCAATATGGCAGAGAATGACAAAAAAATCCTAATAATTCCTCTACAACTAGTATCCCTGCTGCCAAAACTAAAGAGGTAGGTCTGATTCCCAGTTCATTGAATAACCTTCCAACTGCTCTGTGGCCTTCACTCCCACATCATTATGAAGTTGGTGTAGGAACACAAATCTGACTTAATACAATTACAAGGCATAAAATAACTGGTATCACATCGCAATTCACTAGACAAGAATGATGAATTGATTTTCATTTTATAAATCATGTATCACTAACTGCGATGTAATTTCAGAGAAGGTGAGCATTGTTTATTATTCTTTTACCAAGCTCCACGACAGTAGAGGGCCTATACAAAGGAAAGAAGAGATCCAGGCTGCAGGCTGACCCCAAAGTTCACATTTAATGAGCACCTTGGCTGATGGAAACTCCAGATACGGGTGAATGTGTGGGAGCTGGTCTGTCTTTCACTGTAAATATTGGGAGGGATGCAGGATGGCACTTAACAAGTTAGCCCTTTCTCTCTGATCTGTCATTGCTTCCACCACTGTTCCCCAGCATTTTTCTATTTCAGAACTTGTTTGCTCACTTTTGCACTCTTAAAAGGTCTACCCCCTTGTATTTGTTCACTTTTCTCTCATGTATACACGGACCGTATAACTTTCTCTTGCCCATCCCCCTCCTCACTTCTGAGAGGCTCTTTCATCTATTTCTTTCTCACACATCTTGCTTCCTAAATCAATTGTCTATTCCCTCTCTTCGCTGTCTATCTTTGCTAAGCTCTAAATTCCACTCAGACTGCAATGGCCTTAAACGTGATAGGCTTTCATGTGTGCATGCAAAAGCCTATTGTGTCATGCATCTGAAAGGATGTGAAAGGCTGAGTGTGCACATGTGCATTTTTGGTATGCATGCATGTGAAAGGCTACAGTTCTTTGTGCCTGAAAAGCTATGCTGCATATGAAAGGGTAGGTGTGAACTTTGCTTTCCATTTGAAAGTTGCCAGGTCTATAATGTAAGTGGCTGTGCAATACATTAAGCCTCCCCTAATTTGCATATTTATTGACCCCGCTGGAAGCGATACCACAGAAAATGAGCTCATATGTAGCCGTGGATACTAAATGTGATGATGGTAAGTTACATTACAAAACGTTTTTATAAGTAAGCCAAGAGACAAAATAACTTTGCTGTCTAGATTAAGTGGCATTATCATTATATCTTACCTTGAATGAGCTTTTTGGTGTAGCATACACATGCCGACTGAATGGCTTGTGGGCACTTCTGTAAGATCAAATGATTTGCAAAGGATCACACACTTTAGTTAATTGTGAATCCGGGATTTGAGACCAGTCTGCAACATAAGACCCTTAACCAAATATCTTCCCAGCTTTAGTTAGTAGAAATAGTACTTTGGTTTTAAATAACACCGTTTTGTAGAGATGTTTTGAAACATACAAAAAAACATCAACATCCAAGCTGAAAAATATATAAACCCATGTTGAGAACAAACACCATGGTTGTAGCTTTATTTACTAATTCTTGAATGGAAAATTACAAGAACGCAAAGTAATGTTAAGCTAAAAAACATCCAATGAGTTTGGTAAATGTACGTTTAAGACTTAAAGGTATTGTATGATAAGGTCACCTTCTTGTAGTCATTGTTTGACCGAATCATGTTTGCTACTGCATATCATGTGATGGGAATGTGAACACTTGTCAGAAACAATGGTTCCTCAATGAACCACCACTAATAAGGAGCTTGCCAATAGATAAGTGTGTATTTAATTTATTTATTTTTACATTTGTATAGCGCACTAAGCCAAAGAGCATCAAGGTACTGTTGCATGACCAGTTACTCAGAAATTTACAGACATTGGGATACGCACAGTATAATAGTTGTTCAGTAAATGTTACTGTAGTTTCGAAGTTCAGACCAGGTAAAGGGCCTGTGTCCAACATTCAGGCAAACTGTAGTGTTTTTAGATTTCTTCTGGAAGTCCAGTAGGAGAGTTCAGCACGTAGGGTCAGACAGAGGAGGTTCCAGTGTTTGCCAGCTGTGGCTGCGAAACTAGAGCCTCCAGCTTTGGTCTTCTTGAATTTAGGCAGTGTGATGCGGTTGGCGTAGGCAGCTCTGGGAATTGTTGACTATTGTTTACTATTGTTGACTATTTGCGATGCACTAGTTGGAAGCCCTGTTGAATTTGCAAGGGTAGCGATGTCTGGTCACACGTCCAACAAAAGGCATCCTAATTATAGCACCAGTAGTGAAACAAGCCTGCGAGGTCTCCTATGTTCTCTGCTGCCATACAGGGGAAACATGTGTTGCATTGGCCCTGATTGGAAGTAAGGCTATACAAATTTGCTAAAAAAATATTTTTATTTAGCAGTCTTGACTAATCAATGTTGCAAGACTAATTTATACCTTGAATTAGGTCGGACGCCGTACTTATTTAAATCTGAGGAAGCTGCAATGCAATTCATACAAACACAAGAACCTGTAGCAAATGAAAATTAAGATTCATCTTTGTGTGTTTCAACAACTAAACAGCCTAATGAGGAGTTGATTGCCCAATTTTTTACTGTAGCAAATACAATAAAAGATTGGTTGTGGCTCACACCACTCACGACTAGTCTTCAATCCATGAACAAAGAGAGTAAAAGCATAGCCAAGGAGGCTTTAACATCACTTCATGGAACTCATGTGGATTCCCAAATATATTTGCCTGGGTTAGTACTTTGACTTTAGCCAATAACCCATCCATTCTACTTATACAGGAAACAATGAAATTGCAGACATTTATTTTTAGATCAATGGATACACAACATATACAAAAGTAGCTACTAATGGTGCTACAGGACGACCTGCGGGTGGGCCTTGCCATCCTAGTAGACAACAATCTTAAAGTTTGTACCACTTTGAAAATGAGTTCAAATGAATTGCTGGCTATCGAGCCGACTTCACTGGAGCAAACCGACTTAGTCTTTATAATATGTGTCTACTGGATTCCTGCCAGATCAAATATAGATATCATTTTCATGCAGGTAGATACTCTACTAGAGGATGTATTTCTTCGTCACCCATATTATCATATCATTTTGGGTGGCGATTTGACTGCCTTAACACCACTAACACTCACCATTCTATGCCCACATTAAACAACCACACCGCCTCCATGAAAAAAGGACAATTGGTGGACTACTTAAAAGACTGGGACACGCCTCTGGTTGGAATGGATGACAACAATCACACCTGCACAGAAGCGAGGATCCACGAGTTCCTATATCGATTACTTTTTTGTGTCATCCGAATTATACAAGTATTGCGACCCTGTCATTATAGACAACTTGAATCAGGGAGATCACATGTCTATTACCTTAAAGGTTAATATACCCATCCACTCTTAATCATAAAGACTTAGCGTTAGTATTAATCAACATTGATAGACAGTCCAACACTGTACATTGGAACTCTAAGCTTTGTTGTAAACTAACATTTAAGGTGAGCAAAGACATCTGTCGCACTCCCGAATTGGGTTTATTTGGCATGCATGTGCAACTGATGGGAGCAATGGAATATAGCTGTAATTAAATTTCATCTAGATGCCATTGCAAAATCCAAATGTATCAAACGTCGAGTTCATGTTCACACCTATGATTCAGAAATTGCCTCCTTAAAAACGCGACAGAAAAACTACTTTGAGAACTCAAGACAAAAATTCTTTGGGGAAAAATATAAAAAAGTATTAAGAATCGCCTATTCCAAGGCTATAAAAACAAGCTGAAGGGTCTCAAATATCAGTTACACATTTCTGATAATCGGAATATGATCACTAACCTATGTAAAGGCAACATCAAGAATGTTTGGGCTATACTGAGGAAGACATCCAGTAGGGGTCAAGGTTCTCTTAATTCTTCGATTTCGGCAGATTGCTGGAAGCTTTTCATTCAAAATAAATTTCAGATTCTGCATCAACATAAGAATCTATACTTCGATAGGGCCTCACTAGCACCCCTAAAACACTGTCCCTGGTCCCTTGAAGACGTCCAATGGGCAATAGGGAAACTCACATTTTCAAAAGCAGCTGAACCAGATGGCATCCCATTGTGTGTATTGAAGGCAGATTCATATTTCCGGGTTTCCCTCTTAAAAGCCAAGTTCGATAACATTTTTCACTCAAACCAAGTTCCAATATCTTGGCTTTTAGCCATCATAATTCAGATTTATAAAAAGGGAAATCCCAGCGATCCAGCTAATTTTAGACTGATTGCCCTAATGGATGCATCTTCAAAGGTTTTTTCAATACTGATCTTACAACAACTTGAACAATATATTTACACACATGACATTATGTCCAGATTTCAGGTGGGTTTTCGTAACTCGATGGGAACCTGTCTCAATGCCACCATCCTTGCCCATATGTTAGAAAAGTCCAAATTAACGGTGTCTGGTCCCATTTACATGGCCTCCTTGGACATAACGGCGGCCTTCGATTGTGTCATTTGAAAACTATTGTGAAGCAAAATGTTGAGGTTGGGAGTGCCTGCCCACTTGATTAGTTTAATTATATTGTAATCAGAATACCAATTTTCAGATGCGTCTAAATCAAGAGGGTTCACTCACTTTGCCCATATCCACTTTCACAGGGGTAAAACAGAGGTGCATCCTTGCATCAACATTACTTAATCTGTACCTATGGGATTTGAATCAAATCTGGCTAGAGGACAACATCTATGTGATAAGGATCAGCAAACTCCATCTGCATTTGATGGGGTTTGCCGATTTGATCCTATTTGATAGGACTCCTTATGGTTTACAAAACAACAACTTATTTGCAGATTATGCAACTAAACATAATCTTCAGTCAAACCCCTCAAAGTCCAGTATCATTTTTACGAATAGGAAAAGATGCAAACATTTTAAATGAAGTTGTTAGGCTCAATGATCGTACAGACTAATTCTTTACGGTATTTAGGTTATAACATTTCTGATAATGTATCAGTAACCTTGTGGGCTAGTAATATAAAAACAGAAGATGAAACTGCTGTTGTCACAAATGAAACTCATATTTGGAAGGCACAGCAAGTTGATACCCACAATCGACTTTTACATTTTAAGGGTTGAACCTTTTCTGCTCTATGGTTTAGACATCTCATTCTTGATAAGGTCCAGGGAATGATCTGGAAGCAGTCTTTAGGACCATCTTCTGCTGTGCCCAATTCCAGTATATGTCACAAGCTAGGGTTGAGCTCATTGTCATCTAAATTCTTATGGCGCAAATTAACCATCTATGCAAAAATTGTTAATCTGCCTCGTAACTCGTTGTTCCAGGATTTGTGCAACATGTTGAAAGAGTCCAACCCAAACTCCCTTGTAAAGTTTGAAGGGAAGATGCAGAGTCTACTGAGTAGAATCAATGCAAACAGTCAAGATCATGGGCGTGGCTTACCACATGTCAAAAATAAACATTTGGAGCATGATTGGCTATGTGCTATCAAAACCAACACCACCTATATGTCATACAAAGAATATGTATGCTTTCCTAAAAGCAGAAAGCCTCGAGCAAAGTAATTGCTGAGTTTCCCATGCGATAAAGCACATGCTTTGTACTTACGATTTAAACTAAATCAGTTTCATACTTACGAGCGCATTCACCACTGGCAAATTTTTAAAAAAGGGAAATCGGTCGATTAATTGTGTCGATTTTGTTCAATGACCACTGGTATAGAAACGTTAAAACATTTTGTCCTTTACTGTTCCTATGACGGTGTAAGAATGAAGTCACTTGGTAAGGACAATGTTGGGGCTACTACTTTTGCTAGGGAACTGTTGTCCAGGTGTATGTGGGGAGAATATCACTGATAGTGGCTCTTACTCGATAATTATTTCAAATGAATGAGTTAATACAATAACTATATAAAGATTCTAATATGATATATCGTGGTTGTTTTGCCCAAGTTTTGTCAATCATGTACTACATGCATCACCAATTGGTCACGTTGAGAATATTTAACTATTAAATCCAACAGAGACAGATTTGTGAAACAATATACCTTCTGCTCATTATTATGAACATGTGCCTTTAGAGTTTTAATTGTGAAAATGTTTAATGTTTTAGGAATTTGTATCTATTTTTACATGCAATAACTAGCACAGCGTATTTGCACATTGCCAAATTTTTCACATAAGGCTTTTGGATTTTGCACACTGTTAATATACCTCAGGGACTATTTGGGGTTTTTGAACAGATTTAATCATCCATGTACAGTCTTTTAGAATGAAGTTGAAATGCAAGACTTGCCCTGATGTTTGTAAAGGTTTTGTACGTATAACCATCTACATATAAATAAACAAACACACAAAATGTAAATCCTCAATGATAAAGGCAATAAAAGAAATGGACACATTATGTAGCATGGTTTATTTTTAATTTTTTTATTAATTGTATATTGGTTCATTGCAAACCTCTCACTTACATATTTTCCAGTAAGACAAAGAAAAAAACTTTCCGACCAGATATTTCATTCCAAAATTGAAAGCTGCAAAAATAAATAGTTTTTGTTCCCCCAATAGTAGAGTTCCAGCGATTTTCTGCGGTCATTGGCAATTCCCTGATGGGAGTTGTGCTCAGTATTTGGATCCGATTCGCATCAAAGCTGGACAGTCAATAAACAAATATGTCTTAATGATTAGATAGATTTGGGATCTTCACAAAAATGTCAGGAGACTATCTCGTCCTTCAATTGCCTCCGATGTGACAGCACCTCTAGTTGGGAGGAGGTTCAGCCTTAGCCGTAGAAAGATCGGAGCTTTGCGCTGGGAAATGTTATTAGATATCCTGGTAATTAATTCAGGGCTCGGCTTTCAGCAGAGCAATTGGAGTTTGTAGGTGCTTTTCTTCTCCTGGGTTCCAATCCAATCCGTCCACTGGATCTTTTGCCGTTCTTTGTCAGTTTGTTCATTAGAACATCAGGTGTACTTCCAAGGGAAACCAGCCATACCTGACTTTTGGCTTTCCACTGATTTAAGAGACCACTTTGCTGAGCTGTATTAGATAATCTGAGAATATCCATAGGAGGCAGATGGCATCCCAGGAGGGTTTTACGATATAGGTTGATGGATTTCCAAAGCACTATAAAGGACAACGATTGAGTGGCCAACTCGTATCTTATTCTGGCAACTGGAAAAGATAGCAGGAGCATCAGAACTCTCCTCCAAAAATATCCCTCCAGGATATCCCAGATTCTCCAAGTTAGATAAAGCACAGTCTCTGCCAAATATGTCAAAATGGGAATTACCTTGTCTCTGTAGAAGGTCAGGACAGGGATCATAGAACATTTCACATATTTGTTATGGCGGACCCGATCTTAACGCGCCAGAGTCCGGGCCTTTGTTACAAGACTCTCCTCCTTCTCATGTTCATCGATGGTAGAATTTATCCAGACCTCTATATATTTAATAGTAGAGACTTGCACCAATTTAGTTGCGCCCAGGAATACAGCAAATTTTCTTTTGGTGGATCCTTGCAAGCTGCAAAAGGACATGATTTGGGTCTTAAGGACGCCAAAGGGCAGCCTTGTTTTAGGCCATTCCAGGTGTCAATTTTATTCGTAACGGCAGCGGTTCTGGACAATCTTACTTGCACCGAGGTGGCAGAACAGAGTGCTATGACTGCCGCTGCCAAGTCTGGTGGGCAGTTCTCGGTCTGCAGTTTATGCCATCATTTGTTTCATTCCACACTATCAAAGGCTTGCTTAAGGTCAATGAAGGCAGCATATGTTGTAGTTTTGGATTTGATCGCCTTCAATTTGAGTAAATTGAGGATAAAGAGATTAACATTAGTCCCCAAACATTTAACAAAGCCTTTCTTGTCTAGGATCATTCCTTCCAGTTTGTTTGAACCAGGCAGCTAATCGACGTAACAGAACAGAGGCGAATAATTTTCCTAATGGGTCAAGCAGCGCAATTGGACAGCCAAGATTCCACTTCCCTTGGAATGGATTCTCCAAATACCCAGACTGGATTGACGATCTTGCATAAAGAGCGGCAAAATGGGACATCCACTGATTCCGGGACCACTAATGTCAGTAGACTGGAAATTCTATACTGCCCATTCAGCAAAGACCTGAGTTCTCGCGTGTTTATAGCCAGAGTTTTCATCATTGTTTCTGCATCCCATTGGAAGCGCTGTGCTCTAGGTATACATAGCCAGTTCTTATACTTTTGTTTCCTTTGTTTGATAAGCAGTGCCAGGTCCTTCTCTTGATTGGGTTTAATATTCCTTAGATCAGCTTGATAGATCTTACTCTGTTAAACCACCTCTTTGTTGTATGCGTGGTTATTTCTAGAGACCGCCGTCAATCTTTTACCTTGCAAAACTTTGTATGGTTCCAACACCCAGTCCTAATCCTGCTTCCAGCGGCCCTTTAGGGTGTTTGCTCGATAATTTACCATAATCTTCGGAACATCTGACAGATATATTCTCAGTCTATTACTTATTCGGTTTTGGACAGTTTCGGATGAAATGGCAGGGCAGCGAACCGTTTGTCAACACCAACCTAGAATGGTCGCTGTTTATATTTTCATGCACATCCAAGGATTTTAATTGCGTATTCATACTTGACGAGGCGAAAATATAGTCCAAATACGCTACCAAGGTTACCTTCCTCCAAGTGGGGATAGGAGGAATGTCTTTGCATAGTTGCCCATGAAGCATAAAGATCAAACTGTCATGGAGTTCTTTTAACCAGATTTGCGCTCTTAACAAGTTGAAACGGGACCACCTATCTTGCTATTAAACAGATGGATATTCAGATCTCCACAGCACCAGTGAGGTCCCTGAGGGCGTTCAACCTACCAGCGCTTTCAGGTCATATAGAGCGCTATATAAATGCCAAATAACTTAATTGAAGCTCATCAATCGCTGAAAGTAATGTTTCAATAAAGACAGCCTCATTGATACCCACTGGGATCCAATACAACTTACACAGTACGATGGGGATTGGCACCACTTTGCTTCCTTCTGATACAACAATCATAATTTGAGTGAATGGATTAGGATTAATTACCTCCAGGATTGCAAGGTTGCGGGCAGACTTGATCAGAGTAAGCAGGCCTGATGATGGTCAGCCGGCTTTACCCATAAGAGCTGAGTTCAGATAAGAGATATAGCCATCACATAGTGAAGTCTTTCACAACCATGTCTCTTGAAGACAAATTACGTAATAAGATTGTAAATCCATAACACCCTCCTCAAAAAGATTTATAAAGCCTTTTGTGTTCCATTGTTAGGCAAAGTTTGTATGCAGTACCCTCTGGGAACACGACACACAACTAGGAATACAGGTGTAAGCAAACCAACCTTTGGTACAAGTATGTACTACACAGTTTTGGTAGCGTGTTGAGCAGCCAGGCTTATCTCAAGAGGGGAATGTGAGCAGTAATGTTACACAGAGGTCTACAATCACAGGTGTTCAAATAAACTATTACACTCAAGGTTTCTTGATAAATACTTATTAATGTATTTTCAGTTATAAAACATTAATTAGAAGGAGGCAATTATAACACAAATATTACTTCAATACTATTCCAGAATACTTTTCAAGAGGAGTAAAAGGCAAAGGTTATTAGAACATGAAAAGGTTACAATTACTCTTAGACAGTGCAGATACTAGGCGTTCACCAGAAGAGTCAATTAAATTCAATAGGATAGGCCAAATTACTTGTGGCGTCCCCCAGGGGGCTGGTCTATCTCCATTGCTGTTTAATATATACATCTTCCCTCTCTGCTACGACTTAGGTCTCTTACAGACCTTCTTTTGCAACTACGCAGATGATTTCCAACTGGTTCTTAACATCACTGGAGATTATGACTTAGATCAAGGCGCAATAAACAGTCTACCAATCGATAAAACAATGGATGTCCACCAATTGGTTATGCCTGAACGCTATGAAGACAGAGCTTATGATTTTTGGCCCACGACAGGCACAAACTAAGCTGGGACAAGAGTATGTGGGTTTCACTATTGATGGTAGTTTTATCAATACGGTTCGGAAAGTGAAAACTTTGGGTACATATAAGAATAGCGAAGTCGACTGCCAAGCCCATGTCGCAGCTATTACTATCAGTACCAATTACTACCTTAAAGTGCTTAGGCAAATCGCTCCTCTAGTCTCGGTCGAGAATCGCACGAAACTTGTGAGAGCCGTTATTTTGCCTCGCATTGATTATTGCAATGCACTCTTGGGTGGAGCAAGCAATGCAGACATCCAAGAGTTACAAAAAATCCAAAATAAGGCCATTCGCGTCATTTTTAAAATGAAGTACTCCGAACCCACATCGATAGCCAGAAAAAAATTACACTGGCTCCCGGTAAAAAATAGAATCCAATTTAAATTGATGACCACATGCCACAAATGTATCTTTGGCAGCGCTCCGGCATACCTTAAAGATATCATTGGCATTTACCAGCCGAAGAGAAATCTCAGGTCAGCAGACGCCAATCTCCTTATACAACATCGAATGAAACGCACCCGAGGTACGGGTAGAGCCTTCCACCTCCAAGGAGCTAAAGCATGGAATGCTCTGCCAACATTCTTCCGTAAAACTTCAGACCTCCTTACTTTCCGCAAACAACTAAAAACCTATCTCTTTCTTTTAGAGTAATCCCGTGGTAGTTCTTGCTACAGTATTCTGCTCTCGGCGTCTGGATGCCTACGGGCTTTGACGCGGTACAAATATATTAACATAACATAACAAAGTCAATGGGCTAAAATCTTGGTAGGATAAAGAGGTTCTGGTAGTTAAACGGAAAAGTCTCTGCACAAGTTCTTGGAAGTAGTTTGTATCACAAGCTGATTAGGCCTGCGAGTTGCAAAAGTTTCAAGCACTTTCACCGTGAGAGGCAAGTTCTCTCAGTCTTGTTTTACAGTACCTTACAATGAAGAAAAAGATGCAGCTGATGACTTCTGTTCCTGGCAGTTCCTGCAGATCTCGCTGTTCCTGGGCCTCAGTCGTGGGGACAAGAAGGAGGACGTTTGGGAACTCCTGCTCTGCAATGGGACAGCCAAAAGCTTGCAACTGGCAAACTTCAATTTCAGTGGCTGTTTCGCGTTTCAGCTACCACACTGGTAACAACGCTGGTTCTGGCTGTCAAGGTACACTGTCCTTGCTGTCGAGGTCCTAAACAGGCTCGGTCGATCCGTTGTCGTGGGAGTTCCTGCACCACTCTGAGAAAATGCAACCAGCTCCGAGATTGGTGTCCAGGTGGCTTACTTGGGAGTTGATTGGTCCTACCAACACAAAGGGAGAAGTGGTCCTTGCAGGGCTTCTCGGTCGATGTGAACTTGGCGATTCAGACCTGCAGCAGGGGTTCACCGGGCAACCCAATGGTCCAGGAGTTGCAGCAGCTGCCTTCTTCAAGCTCTTCTTCGGTTCCTTCGTTCCAGTGGTCGACTGCCTTCCAAGCCAAGAGACTCGCCTTTTATTCAGTTCTCTCCCATTCATTCCAGCCCACCTGCCACTCATCCAGCAGGGTGGATGTCCTTGCTGACAGTCAGCCAGCCAATCACAGAGTCCATTCGGGTCTCCTAGGAGACTAAGCACAGGGAGTTTTGAGCACCAGCCTCACTTTCTGCCTACCCCAGACACAGTCTTCACTCCTGAAGCCCGCCAAAGGCGAATGAACAAAGACCAAACCTGGTTTGGCGCGCAGAGAAAAAAACTCCAGAAGCACTTTCCACAAAGACATGGCAAAAAAAAGACAGGAACCATTTTAGCAATGATGGCTGGTCACCATCTTGAAAAACATGGCTCCCGCGATTTAACATTACCGGAGCTACGAATAGTTTGTGGTCGGGAAAAATCATGGTAGTTCGTTGTAAAACCACTGCCACCAGCCATTCTGAAAGGAAAGGGTAATATTGGACTGTTACATGACTATCTAGACACAGGGGATACCAAGTATCCCCTCCAGCACTATTGTAAAATAGGGTGTGCTGGGTCTAGGAATTTAAATGACTAATAAAGTCAATTTCACTACTTAATCTGGGAAACAGTAGTTTATCCCAGAGAAGGTATGTAAACCTTGGGAAAGCCTGAAAGGCTTCCCTGCGTCACTGCACCGAGGGTGCTGTGTTACACAAATTAAAAAGATGATGCCTGTGGAGTAGGTTAGATGCCATAACCAAAGAAAACACAGAGTTGAAACGCATATCAAAATACATGAGTGGGGAAAAAGGGTCACTCTCTCCAGGTAAAACAAATCAAGTCCTCAAAATCCAGCAAAGTTGCTGGGGGTCTCTAAGGAATGGAATTAGTACATTTTTGAGAATTCTCCTCAACATCCATGAGTAGAGAGTCAAAGGTGCAAGGTGCAATTCCCCCAACCGCTAGGCTGAGTTAAGAGTTTAATCTGGGAGGTCCAACTGATGATGTGGGCTTCCTGACAGTCCCATAGATATATCCTTTCCTTGTACAGTCACCCATCTAAGTGTCATCAAGCCCCCAGTATCGAATTTTATTGGCATCTTTTGGAGGAACCACTTTTTGATTGTATCACCTTTTGACATCATTTTGTCTATTAGGCACAAATTATTTTGTACTTTAGGAGGAATCCCTTTAACCTCTAATGTCTCGAGAGCTAATTTCCTTCTCTTTTCCAACAACCCTCGTAGGGGACGTAGAGAGTTCAAATCCCAGGAGTAGGAAAGTCGCACAGCAATTTAAAGGACATTCTTAACCCAAGGCGAGGATAGGTGTACTATAACCCAATCAATCCTCACTTCCTCCACAAATTGAATAATTTTGATATCATTCGAATGAATACATTTCAAATTTGGAATGAAGTGGAGCATTTTTTGGACATTGGCCCGGTTCAGAATCAAACCATCCAAGGATTTTAGGATACGTTCAATTGACACTGTGCATTTATCTGATGGTAGGCTTGGGAGATAAAATTTTGGGCCAGGTAACTGATTTAACCCCTTAAGTGCCAAGGGCGAGGTATCTCGTCCTTGGGATTACCTCCCTTTTGCCAAGGACGAGATACCTCGTCATTTTTGGCACTTAGTTGTGTGTGATCCCAACGTAGATATTGAAGAGCCACGGTGATAGGATAGAGCCCGGAGGGGCGCTGCAGGTGATGTGGAGGGGTGGTAAGGGCCCAGTTGCACTTAGGAAATTCGGTTAAATATGAAAAAGGTCACCCTAGCCAGTGCCAGGTCCATGATGCCAAGGGTATCACGAAGACCGTTTACGAGTCGGTATGAGGCTCAACGGTGGGAGGAGGAATGAAGGTGGTGGCTAATGCAGTGACTGACACTTGCTTCATCGGTCGAATATGATATTGCATTTATAACGCCCCTAATACACAAGTGTTTCAAGGCGTGACGAGGCAAGGGAGGCGGAAACAGGGGGAAGGCAGACAGCGATCCTACTAGGCAAGGTGACATTCAGATCGCATGACGCAGAAGGAGACTGGCAGTGCAGGCAAATGCATAGCCGGTGGGACCGAGAGCTCCAGGTCAGAGGAGAACATGGTCCGACCAGGAAAGAGGTGCAGTGAGGGTTAGAGATGGTTATGTCTGCAGAGATGAGCGCATCCAAATTGTATCCGGCTGAGTGGGTCGGATCAGAGGGAAGAACGGGGAGGGAAAGAATCAGACTGCGGAAGAGTAAAGTCAGGAGAGTCAAGATGAATGCTGAAGTCTCAAAGGAGAAGCTTGTTGGAGTTCAGGACAGAAGGAGAGATCAGCCCATTCTGAGAGGAAAAGGGATATGGGTTCAGGGGACCTAAAGATGGTGGTGAGAGTGAGGAAGAGGATAGGAGACACACAAAGATGGAAGAACCTTACGGCACCTCTAGTCAATCACTACTTGGAAACTAACCACACACCAAACGATATCCTTTGGTGGGTGGTAGAGAAGATAAATGGAGGACCTGACATCCAACAAAGCTTCCTGGAAAAGGAATCAAGGTGGATACATTGCTTAGACACCTATCAACACGGGCTAAACTTATTGTTTCAACCATTCACCCTTTTGAATTTACAATCATCATCGGCCTGTCCAACTCCACCAGTTTGCAGACAAACACGGACGAATGCAGGAATGACAGAAACGTTCAGCAGCAGTCGTAAACAATGGTCCTACTATACCTGCATTTATACCGTGCCTTTAAATGCTTTCTCCCTAGGGATTAGCATCAGACAATGCAAGTATGCATACAATCCGAATACACAGTTCAAAAACTATGGTGCCCATCTTGATTTGTACAAGCTCAAGCGTTCGCCACACGACCAGTATGGACAAACACCAAGAATCCTTAATCACACTACACATTTCCTCCATCATGGGTGCCTGATTACCACACCTCTGCAATCAACCAGGTGTCGGTGACAGTACCATGACAACCAGGATGTCAGATATACAGAGAGGTGTAGCACTTCATCAAGGCCCTGCGCAGCCACAACGGTGTCATCGCAACTGCATTCAAATTATGCCATTGCATCCCTAGAGTCTTGGACATCTCTACCGGTAAACCATGCACTTAAAAGCATTACCAGTATAGCCAGATGACCATGAGAATCGGACTGACACGAACAAGCGAAACTGCATGCCGTATAAGTGGTTCCCATGACAACCGGATATAAACATACCACGAGCATGCGCGCCACTTCCCCATTCACTGCTGATCGAACGCTGGCTGCTTTCAGCGAGCGCGTCACAGGATATGCCAGGTGAGTGTTCCCTGCTGCGGGATGACAAGAGGCATACCCAGGGTACCCCCATAGATCCCCGTCTCTGTCCTTACACTGTAAGCAAGGGGAAGCCACATGCCGCATGAGTGGTTGTCATGACAACCAGATAAACATGCCGCAAGTATGCGTGCCATTTCCCGATCCTCTGCCGACAGAATGCTGGTTGCAGTCAGCGAGCGCTACACAGTATATGCGAGTTGAGCGCCCCTTGCCGTAGCAGCACAAAGTAGGCACAAGCAGGGTACCCCCATTCAACAGGGCATACTTATACTAAAAACAGATATGGTTACTTGACCACGATAGAATGCAGCAACATATTTTACAGCTGCAGCACCAAGCTTTGATATTACAGGCAGGCACACTTTCGGCAGCCTGCTATGCACCTCACTAACCATGGCACGTCGTCATTCCTCTCCTTCCAGGACAGAGGGAGGAGTAAGTTGACAATACGAGGGGCCGCCAGCAGTAAACAACAGCAGAACAACAAGCTTTTTGCAAAGACCCACAGGTAACTCATTTGGAACCCTTGGAGATATACATTTACCCACTATTCACACACAACTGTTTGCTCATACGGAAAATCACCTATTAAGCTAGTATGCTTTGATATACGATCATTCCTTATATCACATGCCATACTTCGTTCCACTTTCTTATTTTACATATTTCCCCTCAGGATCACACACAGGACTCAAGGCAGGACCTTACAAGGCCTCCTATATGCCAAGAGCAACTGTACTGACAGGCCCCTCCAGTGCAATTACCAGGCAGTCACCATCGAACAACTCTACAATGGGACCACCATAGCTACATGTGCATCTCCATATGGCCATTCAGACTCAGGAATTGGGATCGGGCTCCTGTAGGTAAGTTCACAACCGGCGCCCAGAGAAGGTTTTATATAACCACGTTTTTTTATGTGCTTAGGATCTCCAGGCACTCTATGAAGTACGCACCACTCACACACCACATGTGTTTTTTCACAGGGTCCCCGACATGGAGCCCTGACGAAGGTGGCATTCGAGTAGACTGAGATCGCCGCAATGTGAAGTCCACAGGGAACAACTATATTTGGTTTGGTTCCCTAACTTGGGATCTTGTTAAGTCAGATCTTTCCACGTTGACTGTGACAACATTTACTCAAACACAGATTGCGCTTAGGGTAGCAGAAAGACCCTAATTTTCCAAGTATCAACAAAGGCCCTGCCAAAAATGTGTCTGACAACTGGCCCACATTTGGGGCAGATGTATGCATCTGAATTGTACAAAAGCTGTCATAAAGTAGTATTATCAATTAGCTTTATTTCATTCTTCTCGTTTTAAAAATAAGATGAAACACACCTTTGTTTTCTCTTTGACCAGAATATACATTTTTGAGTTTGTCTTTGCTTACATTGAGCACTGTACAACCAACTGTCAAATATTTGATTGTTGTTTTTGTCAGTATAATGATCATCAATTGTGATTTGTATTTTCATGTTTATATTTTTTCTTAAATAATTTCTTGTGAAGTAAAAACATATTGATTAGTCCTTTCCTCATTGATTTTGACTTTTTTTGTAACCCCGATTTATCAGGACCCGTGGTCGGTACTCATAGACCTACACTCGAGGATCTCTTAACTATAGAGACCCGATAGTACGACTCATCAATAGCCCAAATAGCAGGGCCTATTGAGCGAACTACTTCTTTCCGTACCCGGAGAACTACATAGAGATACACTTTCTTGTTGACATAGGAGAGAGACCAAGCTTACAGACTAGGCATTCAAAGGAATAGTAGGATTGAGTGGGTCTGATAGCAGCAGGGACCAATTCAGGGAAAGTCAAGGCCATTCCACTCCCAGACCTGTTCGGTCTGGGATTGGGGAGGATCTTGTAGCCCTTTGAAGATTGTCAAAAGCAATGACAGAGCTGGCCTTGAACCACGTCTCAGTGAGTGTGAGGCCGTCAAAGTCTTCAAGGAGGTGACAGATGTCAGAGGAGTGTTTGACAGCAGAGCATGAATTGAGGTTAGCTAAGTGAAGATGGTTGCCACCTTTTAAGGTCTTCCAAGAAGGGGTACCGAGTGGGGTACAACACTCGGAGGAGGCAAAGAGGCCAGAGCGGTGGCAAAGGGAGGGGGGGCAGAGGAAAGAAGGAAATTAATGAGAGATGGGAGATGCCTATCAAGAAGGAGGAGATTGGGATGAGAGCCCTGGGCCATGACCGTGCCATTCTGACAGACATTAAAAAGTTACACCTAGAGGATGGGAAGTAAGCCAATAGCACTTCCCATCTGATTCCACCATTAATGGGTGAAGAACAGAAAGGGGAAAGGACAGACACTATATGGGAAGTCCATAAGTCCAGAGAGGGAGCGATAAAGAGTAGGTCCGTGTTTGTTTTTTTTATTTTTTATATAGTTCCCCACTGACCCGGAAGCTTAAGCGCGCTCCACACAGACAAATAAAAATTACTAACAGTATCTGGACTTTACAGTGCAGATACTGTATCTGGCGTCTGCCTGGATAAAGCATCGACGTGGGTGTCAGCAATGAGTAGGCCTGGATTGGAAGCCAGGAGACCCTTCTTAAACGTTACGATACGTGATAGTGTAGATTGGGAAGATGGAGAGAAGCATGGAAGGGGGGGGCAGAGAGAGATACCAAGGGAAGAGGGGGTGGAGTGGCAGAGAAGCTGCACATAGCACAAACATATTCACCAGGCGGCCTAGTAGCAAGGACAGGCGTGAAGACTCAAGAGCATGTCGTCCCACGGGTCAATGGACGGTAATTTCAAAGCTCCAGCTGGGAGGGAGTGAAGGCATAGGATCAGGCAGCCTGGCAGCAAGACAGTTGCAGGCGAGTAAGGAGTACAAGACGTTCCCGACAGTTGCAGGTGAGTAAGGGGTATGAGAAATCCCAGATTGACGATTTTTACCAGTCAGGTCTAGAATGCAGGGTTTGATCACTTCTGAACTGCTGCTATACAAAAGGCGTGAACAGTGATTCTATTCTGGGACCCAGCCACTTCACCTGGCCTGTCTCCCTGGCATGAAGAGGATTCAAAGATTACCCTCTGCTGAACACAAGATGGCGTGATCCGACACAAATAGGTTATCGCCCCAGGCGTGCACACGCTTTCCTGGACCGTTTCAAGAGCCACAAAGTCCAGTGCCAAACGTGCACGGAAAACAGGAAACGGCGGCAGGGCAACCCTCAACGCACACAAGTCCAGCATGTGCTACATGGATGACAGTCTAAATGGGGGATGCTGTAGCCAGCAGCGCCCCAACAGATTCAGGGATTAAGCTTTGTACTGGGGAGCCAGTACCTCTGCAGGGTTTATGTGAACAGGGGGCCAATTTCTCACGGAACAACAATAGAAACAGAAACCTTAGAGTTGAAGTGCAAAGAACTAGTAACAGAGGGGAAGAACTAGTAAGCACTCAGACATTCAAAAAATCAGCACATAACCCTCATCCGGATTCAGCTCCAAGGTAGTTGCAATCGCAGGCAACCGGGGCACAGGCAAGCTCCGGTCCATCCAGGGCCTGCAGCACGGCGCGGCCAGAAACTCACGTCCCGCCGACTCCACATATCAGGACCAATGATGGTAGCAGCCCTGAGGGGACCTCCACCAGGCAGGAGGAAGCAACAGCCTCACTGAGAACACAGCCATGCAGCAGATTTCAACAAAAGGGGCCCAGCACAAACAGTGAGGGACAGCGTCCAAACCCTCTGCGAGGAATCCAAATCACAACACTGATCCCGCGGGCTCTAAAACAGAACAGAGCCGCCCCTCCGGAGCAAGACAGAAACAGAGATTCAGGAAAAACCATGGGGGACCAGGGGCTTCCGACCCCTAGGTGGAGGGCACCGCACCAGTCGCTTAAGGTAAATCGGAAGGGGGCCCTTCGTCTTGATGGGGGCAGGCGTCAAACCAGCTCACACGACCTAGCAACGCAACCCTCGAGAGAGATGTCTCACCCAGGCTGAGAGTGTGCCGCATGTCAACCAGGCCACTCTCAACCTTTCCCTTGGATAGACATACAGGAGTGGCAGTCAGGATCCGCAGCAGAGGCTCCTTAATGCAGATCAGAACACCAGTGGCTACATGGAGGGCTCTAGACCTGAAAATCTAGCAGCGAGAGGAGCTGGTCTACGGGGCAGCCATCCTGACGGTGCCATCCCATTGTGGGGCTACCAGTGGAACTTGGTCCCCCCCCCCCTGCCGTAGGGGTCCTCGATGGGACTTCTCCTACTTTCATGCAAGGTAGCTCAATTGAGGGGGCAGGGGAAGTGGAGCGGCCCACTCTGCTTGCTGCCTCGACTTTCCGCTAGCCTCGTGCAATGGATTCAAGGGCTCCAATCCAGTTCTCCATGCGGTGGGCGCCACTTCAAGTCGGGCCGATTAAGAATGCTATATGTGCAAGCTCACCTGGAAAAGCACAGGTAAGATCCCTCTCGTTCCCGGAACTGATGACTTATTTCTAGTTTTCCTTAAAGGCTCAAATCTAGAATTAAACCCCATTTAGTTGATATTGAATGCTTAGCCAGAAAACATGTCCGCATTCTACTACGGATATGATCACACAACAGATTTGCCATTGTCCAATCAACAGATTTATTATAACTATTATTATTTTTTTTAACAACAGGCATTTGAACTCTTCTTTAGTCTAGTTTTCTTATTACCGTGGACATACATTTCTAGTGCTTTCTATGCTGTTCTCCCTACCTTATGTCTTTTCAGACATCTTCAATATTTAATTACATTACAATTTTCTTTTAGCTCTTTAATGACTTTTTTTTATTTTATATTGCGTTTTTTGTACACATAGTACCTTCAACAAATTACAATTAAAAATACACCCAAAATACACTCAAAACACTCACAGCAACAACAAAAAGAACAAAAAAACTAACATCAATTGCAGAATTAAAACAAAGATACAATCTAAAACCAATACTTTGGGACATGCATTTATCCAATCAAACAAATACAAACAAGATGTAATATGTAAAAAGAAAAACTATAAATCTTAGCATTAGAATAAGAAGTCCGAGCCTTCGCCTAGATCACATTCACCCCTGAATCATCACTTTGGAAATTGCAGAGAAAATATTTTGTAATAGCTTTACCAAAGCCGCAATCAGAGCTGATTGAGAGGTAGACATCAATCTTGCCCACAAATATTCTGCAAATACCTGGGAGGAAGAATGTACAAAGGGTCCCAATCTTAAAGCCCTAGCATGTCCAAATGTAGGGCATTCCATTACTAAATGGAATAGTGACTCAACAGGAGCGGCCCCACACATCCTGCACCCATGTTCCCTAGGAAGGCCCAGCCTCTGTCCAACAACCTCCAGAGTTGGCAGGCAATTTAATCGAAACTTAATATAACACCTGTGGTATATCAGAGGGGAATGTGTTTACATACTGGCTTCTGTCAGGCACAGGCATTTCCCTGGCCCTAAATAAAGAAAGTCTCCCCAGATCCTCAATCTCTATGATTTTATCCCATCTTTGTATTTTCCTCTTAATTATATAGTCTGAATCCTCCCTCTGGATGCCCACCATCCTCACAAATACTTCACACCTGCTCTCAAAAGGCTCCCAAATGTATATTCAAGCCTTTTATCAGGTCTTTTATATGGCACCCAAGGCTAGCGGGAGGCAATCTCTCCAGCTTCTTCCAAAGGGAAAGGGATCTACTGACCTATTGTGCCCACCAAGAGGTCAACCCCAACTCCAGCCTCAACACCAATAGGGACTGAGGTGGGGATACCCAACACTGGTTTTAGAATCTTGGTATCCAACATATCCAGAAATGCCATATTCTTGAAATTAGATAACTGACACCCATACAGGGCTATAGCAGAGGCCTTGAGTTTATAAAATCCAATCAAGGGCTTCAGGGAGTATACACAATAATTATTACCAACCACCTTCATCATTGAAAAACAGGCATAGACCTTTTCCTCCAACCTGGCCTTGTATTTTCCCCAAATACATGAGGTGCAATCACGAGCCCTAGATAACACAAGAAATCTACCCTTCTAATTCTCTCATTGTTCAATTTCGAGGAGAATGATTTAATATTCTTCCGCGTGCTACAGATCATAGCATAGGATTTAGATGCTTTTATGATTAGGCAAATAAGTTGAAGATAACGCTCAACTCCCATTTAACAGTCTCTGGAGACCCACAGGCGTGTCGTCATGAGGATTACGTCATTTGCATACGCTATGCAGAAGATTTATGAGCCCAACCATTTGGGGGACAAGCCTCCCTAGGACTCCACCCTCGTCCCATAAATCTGCATGACAGAGATTAAACAGTCAAGGAATCAGCCCTGGCATACTCCCCTCCCAAGATGGAAGCTCCTGCACTAATCTCCCAAAATATTCAGTAGCACCCTTGCAGAGTTGCCAGTGTATAACATCTGAATCATGTGCAGGAGGCAAGCGTCAATCCCCCAAGAAGCTAATTCCTTCCAAAGTAACATTATATTCACAGCATCAAGAGCCGCTCTATCGCTGCAACATACAACGACCGACCAAACTTACCCCCAATATCGAAGATGCAGGTAGAGAGAGCTAAACACCTCATGAGCGTTCCCACCCTTTTTGTGAACCCTGTTTGTAAGGGACTATATCTAGGCGTCTTACCTGCCCAGCTAGTAAGCTCCTTCAGTACCACGGAAGCAAACGTTTCAGATGGACTGTCTATCAAGGAGATGGAACAAGTTACTTACCTGTAACTTTTGTTCTCCAGCATGGGTCTGGCATGGATTCACATGCTCATGAATATTCCCTGTCGTCCGGCTGGGAATCCTTGGTAAAAGAAAAGAAAGTTTCACTTTCAAACTGTATTTCTCCTTTAAACCAATAATTGCCCTCTGGGTCATACTGCCCCCATACAATGACAGTCATCTCCCTAAGCTCTCCCCTCCGACAGATATCTTCAGATTTGGTAAGCATGTAAAGTGGCAGTATAACCAATAAGAACTGCAAAGTGGTTGGAGAGAGGGTTTGCATGTGGATCCATGCCAGACCCATGCTGGAGAACAATAGTTACAGGTAAGTAACTTGTTCCTTCTGCAGTATGCGGTCATGCATGGATTCACATGCTCATGAATAACGAATACATAGCAGTACATCATTACACAACCATGGGCAGTGGCAAGGCTCAACAGAAGCAATTAACTCTTACCTCCGGAACACTCTCCTCAAGCGAACAGGTTGCGTAGTACTGCCTGGCTGACTCTGGACTCCTCCCTGTAATCCCTGTTGACACAGTAGAACTTTGTGAAGGTGTGCGTGGATCTCCACGTAGCAGCCATGCAGTTGTCTAGCAGGGGCACACCAGCCAGGAACGCCGTGGTCACAGCAATTGCTCCGGTGGAGTAGGCTCTCGGATGGCCAGGCAGTGGTCTGTTTGCCAAACGATGACAGTGCACGATGCAGCCGGAGAGCTTCCTTGAGATGGAAGCCTTGGACAAGGCATGGCCATGGTTCACACGAGCAAAATTCACAAACAGCTACAAAGTCTTCTGAAAACTGTGTGCCACGTAGAACTTCAAGGCACGAGCAATGTCCAGCGAGTGCAAGGCCCTTTCAGCCAGTCACTAAAGCTTGAGGAAAGAACAGGTAACATGAATGGCTCGATGAGGTGGAATTCCGACAGAACCTTCGGCATGAAAGAGGTGCATCCGCAGCACCACCCTTGATTCGTGGAAAGTCAGGTATGGCCGTTTGCAGGATAGGGCTTGGATCTCATCTACCTTGGCAGAGGTGATGGCCACAATGAAAGCCATTTTACGCGAGAGGAACTTGAGTGGCCCGATGCATAGGCTCGAAGGCCCCCCCCACCCCACCCCCCATGAGCCTCGTCAGAACCACATTTGAGTTCCCACGCGGGGCAGGAGCTTTCACCGGCGGGAAAGATTGAAAAAGTCCTTTGAGGAACTCCTTTACCAGTCGGTGAGACCACAGTGAGGATTTTCCTGGTGACCTGCTGTATCATGTGATAACCGCCAGATGCACCTTGTTCGAGGCGTGCGCCAATCCTACCTTGGCCAAGGAGAGCAAGTATGGAAGAAATTGCGGTCCGTGACCTTCAGCGGGTAACCTTTTGTGACCGGCACCATGTAGCGAAATGCTTCCACTTGTGAGAGTAGCATTTCAAAGTCGCCGACGCTCTGGCCTTGGCGAGGACCTCTCTGCAGTCTGCAGGCAACTCATATCCACCAAACTCTAGGGCTGCAGGAGCCAAGCACTCCGGTTCAGCGATCCTGGGTCATTATGCAGGATTGCGCCTCCTTCTCTGGCGAAAAGATCCGGAACTACTGGCAGCTTGACCGGTGGCGAAGCTGACAGACTGAGAAGGTTCGGATACCAAATCGGTCTCGGCCACGCTGGGACGATGAGTATCATCTTACACGGACACCGTCTGAATGTGCTGATAACTTCACAGGAGAGGGAACGCATACAGGAACAGTCCTTCCCACGGAAAGGAGAACACGTCCCCCAGGATCCTCGGCTGGTGGAACCTGCTGGCAAACTTCCTGTACTTGGAGTTTGTCACAAACCGATCTGAGGCCTGCCCTACTCTGCAAACAGACGGTCCACCTGATTCCGATGACTCTCCCACTCGTGGCAGGAGCATAGTTGCCTGCTGAGGGAGTCTGCAATGGTGTTCTTGACTCCCGCCAGGTGAAGAGGGATGAGTAACATTCCCTTTCCGACAGCCCATCGCCACAAGTCCAGCGCTTCCCTGGAGAGCGCTGGGGATCAAGTGCCCCCCGCTTCCTGATGTAAAACATTGTGGTGGTGCTGTCTGAAGATCCTCACCACCTTGTCTTTCAGAGACGGGAGGAACGACTTGAGGGCCCAGAACAATGCCCATCGCTCCAGGATGTCGATATCCTCCTGGTATGGCGGGTTTTGGAATCCTGTGTCTTGGGCAATGTTGGAGCAAACGCACTACTATACTATTGCCCGCTGGAACTCTTAGTTGAGCGAAATCATGTCCATGAAGCTTCCGGACACCTGTATTCAGCGGGCATCCATGAATTCCTGGAGGGGCCGCATCTGTAACCTGCAGCGCCAGACGAGGTAGATACAGGACATGCCCAGCAACGATCTGATGGCCCGCACCATGGCCATATTAGTCGACAACAGCCGCTGCACCTTCCCCAGAATGGGTGCCATCCTCTCCTCCAAGGGAGACGCCAGGCAAGACACTGTATGGAGTCGGGTGCCTAGGAACAGTGCGTTCTGTGATGGCATCAAGCAGGACTTTGGATAGTGGACAGAGAATCCCAGATTCGTTAGTAGCCAGACGGTCACCTCGGTGCGTCCTTCAGCCAGCTCCTGCGAGCCAGTCCTCTGTGAGGCATGACCCTGCTTGTTGCACAGGGGAGAGGCCTTGGCGTTGAGCCACGCCGCCAGTCTACTGTGCCTATCCCTTGTCTTCTTGGAGAAATGGAGGCAAATTTCGCACTCCACCTCCTTGTGGTCCGGGTGCAGGCAGGTGCTCGTCCTCCACAAAAACTTTCCATAGCCCGCATTTTGTCCTCCACAAAAACGTTCCATAGCCCGCATTTGTTGCAGGGCTTTGGAGAGGGAACTTCCCTCCTTCTCTGTGGTCAGAGGGCGCGAAGTAGGCCCGATGGCCGTCTAGAATCTTTGACAATCTTCGCCCTTGAGGGGCACTGAAAATCACAGACAATGGATCCCCGTTATCGGCAGATGGACAAGAGAACACACTGGCTCCTCAAAAACAAAAATAAAACTTTTTTCCATCGAAAACCATGAAAAAACATACGAATACTCGTAGCACAAACTCGAGGATTCCCACGCTGAAGCGTGCAGTAAAAATATGAAGATGGCTGCCAGAGGAGGGGCTTAAGCAGAGGACTGTCATTGGATGGGGGCAGTATGACCCAGAGGAGAGTGATTGGTTTAAAGGAGAAATACATTCCAAGCCTGACGGGGAATATTCATGAGCATGTGAATCCATGCCAGACCCCATCCTGGAGAATTGACGATAACTCTGGGAGTCCCATTTTTGAATATAGGAACAGGAACCGCCTCAGACCAAGATTCCGGGCAGCTGCCAGCTGTAAATGCTGTTTACCACCCCATCTGGACCACTCACGTGCAAGTTCTTCAACATATTGATCACCTCAACAATATCAGACCTATCAAACTTTACGGCCCAAGGAGTCCGCTTGTTAGTTACCGTGACTGATGCCATTGGTAACTGAGTGTTAAATGTTTGGGGAAAAAAAATCCACCCACATGTCTTCAGAGACAACATGCCTGACATTTTCCTTGATACTCGCTTTTGTTGTTCCACCAAATCGACTGCAGATCTTTTCTAATTATTTTCTCAAGTAAGTCCTGATTTGTGGTTATATATTTCTGGAGCCTGTGGTTCTTTAGCCAATTTTTGTATTTCTGTATTAGGGACTTTAATTTCGTAGGTTAAGTCTATAGGCTTATTCAACAGTCTTAATCCAGTTTCGTAGTTCACACGTTCTACCCATCAGCTCTTTAGCACAATTATTTCTACCGTGCTGCACAAACGGTTGTGTAGTACCATAAGGTTTCTCCACTCTCAGGTCAGACAATTTGGATAAGAGCTCTGGGAACATCAGAGACTAGGCATTCCTAGATTTTTCTTCAGTCTTCAGATTATCCCACCAGAGCTTTAGCCTATTTGCCTTTTCAAAATCTTCAACGAAAAGGTAGACATTATTTCTTTGTTCTGTTACAACCAAAGAATGGGGACCCAACTTCATTCTACCGCCTTCGCCCCTTTTCCCGTCCCAATCTATTAGAACTAGAATTAAAAGCGCTTAAATTTGCACGCTTTATTACCAACATTACTCAATGGTATGCAGTGATTTTAACAAATTAAATTAGAGAATGCTGTAATAACGAAAATGTATATGGGGTGGGTTTAAAAGCATGGGGAGACAGGGGGGAGAGAGGGTGTTTGTGGACCGCCCCCTAAAAATGTAAAAAACTAAACAAAAAAATGATATTTTCCGTTATACCAATATCGTTATTACAGCATTCTCAATCATTTAATTAGTTCAAATCACATGTAACCTTACTCAATATCCGCTTGACCCACGTTTAAAAAAAATATATAATTGATCATGGATGAAGTCCATGAATTAAACCATTGCCACGCTCTTCCCCGATAGCTCTTGGCCTTCGTCAGAGTATACACATCAAGAACTGTTTTACCACAATGGGCGTCATCAGCTTCGTACTCATTCACATTACACCCACAATTCGAGTCCCCACCCAGAATTATGGCGCCCTCTTTATACTATAAGAATCTTACCAATATATCTTCTAACACATTTAGAACCCCGTCTATATTGTGCCCCGGGGGATTGACATAAATGTGAAGTAATAAGGTATGAACAAAACGAGATTCCCTCAAGTCTTCAACTCGTATGACTAGCACTGCGTCTGAAGAAAATGTCAGCTTCACTATGGAGCGCTGCATCTTGATTTTCACTGCCGTTAGGACCCCCCCCCCACCCTCCAATAGGTCTCCCACACAAACCTTTCTCGGCCTGCTTACAGAATACCACACATACCCATCGATGGTCTGGGATTCCCTTAACCAAGTCTCCTGCAGAAAAATAAAGTCACCAGTGTCAAATATATCCTTCCTTTTCAAATTAAGGAAAGAGTTGAAACCACAGGTATTCCAGTGACGATTTTATTTCTCGTTAAATCCAGGTCTTATTCTCGTGGTGGGCAGGAGGGCACCTGCAAGCCACCCCAGCTCGATGACGATTCACGTGAGACTTGGCTGCGATCTTCCTGGTCAAAACATCACTGGTTATTACGTTTTTTATTTGTTTTACTTTATGTAATTGATGGTTACAAACGTGAATCATATCACAGTACAAATATCACATGCTATGATTTCATTCATATATAATTTATAGCTTTTCCTTGATGATGTTCCGCTGGGTAGGAGCGGAATGGGGATATCTTTGGGTCTATTTGTGGGAGATACAAGAGGGACACAGCCCTCCTCACACTCATTTATGTAGGACAAGTCCCTGAGCCATGATTGTGTGGTAGGGGCTGTCCTAGCTTTCCAATTTCTCAGGATACTTTGCTTTGCACAGGCGACATTGAATAGCCTGCGTGCCTGATGAGTAACTTCCCAATATCGCCCAGCAAATATTTCAGTGGCATAGGGGGGAGAGATTGGGATATATCGCTCTGTAATAACTTTATAATAAAGCACTTGAAACCAAATATGTCTCTCGGCAGTTGTAAATAACACTTACCTCTGTGATGATCAACAGTCTTGTAATAGATGAAAGAGAGAACTACCTAAAAACCCCTCTTAAACCCAACCAAAAGGCTAGGAAGAAGTGGAATCTCTAGGGAAAACCCCAATAGGGGGAAAAAGAAACCTGTGATGCGCTGCTGGGGTGCGTGGGTTCCTGCAAGCAGCTGGTGAAAGCTCACGCTAGTTTTAATGTGGTCCGGATTCTTGTCAGGAAGGATTCAAATTCAAAAGAGTAGAAATGCAGGTAAGTAAGAATATGGTTTCCAAAGTCTAGTGAAATAGTAAAGAGTATAGAAAGGAGCTTACCCTGACAAGCCTATTCCCTACTAGGTCTTTATATCTCAGTCTGATGATAAATGTTGGCAAAGCGCCTAATAGAACAGATAAGGAGTAAGAATATGTCCAATGTGCGAAAAGAGAAATGCAATTAGAGATTTGGATCTTACCCATAAACAGTAGACCCAGGGATGAATAGCATAGAACAGATTACGGGTCTTGAACTCGAAGGAATGTCTAAGGCTGGTTCCTAATGTAGATTGTAAATAACCACAAGATTAGGCGTGAGGAAAATAAACATGAGAATTACAACTCCATCTAGCTAAACCGATTTCAACTACAAACCAATGGCTGCAGGAGCGGTTGTTGAAACTAGGAGATGACCTCCTGATCCACAGAGCGTAGAAGAGGATCGAGAATTCTAATGTTCAGGACTAGAAATGAGAAGAGAATGAATAACTGAAGTGGAGAGAGCAACTCTAGATAGCAATTGTTGAATAGAAAAAGTAACAAACTTACGGTGCGCAGCGCGACTCTGAATAGAGAAGCAACGCGTAGTACCGAAGTTCCAGTAGCCAGATATACAATTCCGGAAGTCGAGGGCGGGGCTACTCGCTCGGTCTGCGTAGCGAGAAACACTAGTGTGCTGCTTACGGTTTCGGGCTCCTCCATGTTGCGAGTCCCGATTCTGGGCAAAACCGTGGGCATTGGCACACGGGAAAGTGAAGTAGTGAGACCCCAATGGACAGCCGTAACACGCTCAGAGTGTTCGCCACCTTCACCCAGAACTCATGAACAGGTGGGCATGCCCAGTACATGTAGAATGAGTCTGCTTTAGCTTTTTGGCACTTGGGACATCTGGCAGAGCGATCTTGGGAAAATGTTGCAATTTTTTGGGGGGGTGAAGTGCAGATGATTCAGGACCTTAAAAATGGTATCAGCCTCAGATTTGCGTTAAGGGAGACAGTTTTGGTAAGCAGGCAATGTCGGGCCCAGACATGCCTACATCTCTCTCCAATGCAGCTTTCATGTTGTTACGTGCAGGGGTGTTGGTCTAAACGGTTTTATATAGTGTAGAGATGCCACAGGTGATCCCAGTTGTCACTATGATTGCATTAATGAATGTATGGGTTTCCGGTTCAGAGTGCAATGGGGACCACCATGCCGAAATGCTGCTCTCATCTGGTGGTACTGTAGTGCCTTGATGGGGCTGTGCCCCAGCTTAGCTTGAAAGTCGGGCAGTGATACAAATTTCCCGTTGGGTAACATATCCCCTAGTGTAAATTACCCTTGGAGGTCCCAGTCTCTTTGCAGTGATCGGTAAACCAGAATCTTGCGAATTGGGCTTGCGCTGTGTTGTAATAGAGTTTCATGTCCAGTGCCGTTAGGCCACCAGTGTCGTACTGTTCTGCCATTTTCCCCCCAGCTCATTCTGCTCGCCCCCCCGCCCGATACAAACGTTGACATCATTGAACGTACTTTCGTAAAAAAAAAAAAAAAAAAAAAAGTCTTCCCTGCCCAACTGGATATTGCTAAATAGGTACAAAAATTTGGGCACCACATAAGGACGAAACATGTGAGTAAATTGAAGTATTTGGCATACATATTGGCGTAACTTAGGATAGCGATGGGATGGAAAGCGCAGACAAGACCTCTGGTGCAGGTATGGTGGAAGGACCATATGAGGATTGTCTGCTAAATATCTTATATATTTGCATAATAATGCTGGGCATATTGTGAAGCTATTTTAATTGCCACTTTTTAAATTTTACATAGCCTCATATTCTTGACTTTGAATTACCAAAGAATTAATACCAATCTCAGCCTCAATGTGGACGTTGGGATACCAGTTATCAAATTTATTAGTGTATTCATTGTAACATGTTAAATTACTTAAACAGAGCAGATTAAAGTGCAGCACTATGACTGGAAGAGACAAGACACTTCTATTAACCCTTTGGTGAGCCCTTATGTCATGCACAAATATTCTGTATTTAATGTCTGTGTTAGGTATGTAGCGTCTTGAAACACTTGTGTATAGGCGCGTTATAAATACCATATCATACAATTTTTTCCATTGAGTAGGTTCATTGATACATTGATTTTCAACAGGGACAAGCTTCAAAGTCGACACACTTAACATAGAAGCTAGTTGCCTTTCCAGTACTCTTATGATTCTAAATAGTTATCATCTAGGCTGTTGCTCTTTGCAGTCTCATGCTATTTGAAAATCAAAAACCTTTGTGATATTTAAATGTTTTTTGGGAATATTTAATCTTTTTTCATACTGAAAACATATCTTATAGATCCAATGCCTTTTTTTGTATACATTTTTATTATGATCTACAAAACGTCACATACAGTAAATCGATCGGAATGACACGTAATCATTTGAGATTTAATGTATTTATTGGACATTTATACCCATGTGTAAATTGTATTCAGTTTTTTTCAAGAGCTACATTTTTAATACTAGTAGTTTTTAGGTATTATTGACTTATGTAACATTTGGAAAATATGACAACACCCTATCTGCATTGTGTCTTGCACATTGCACTGTGTTAAGTCAGCAGTAATTAAATTAAAAAGTGTGTTTTGCCAATTTCATTTACTCTTCTAAATGCTAAATGTACGTCTTTCTACACTGAAAATCTAAACAAGCAAGCATCAAAATCTTTCAACTAGTACATATATGACAATGCATTACTTACCGTAAAAGCATTTCTGATGGTTGTATCTGCTCTCCCTTGGTCTCTTGGGTGTCCTGTCTTCTGGGATGGACATGAACCTGTCTAGTTTATCCATACAGGTCTGGAACCTTTCAAAGGTCCACTGAGGTCGGCCAGGACGGTCTGGGAATGAAAAAGGAGTTTCTTCCTCCTGTAGTTGTCTGGTTCTGTCCCATAACGTCGAAGAAAGTGAGCCTTTGCCTTCTGAGTAGCCTTCTCGCTGGCTAGGGCCTTCTGTCGGCGTCGGGAACTGGCCTGATCTGTTTTCCGGCGCTTTCGGCGTATCTTTGGCCTTGTGAGCGGTTTTCGGCGTCTCACTCGCCGTACGTCTCTGGCCGTCCTTAGATGCTATGCGCGCGAGGCTTGCGTCGAGGGGGGGGGGGGGGAATCTACGTTATTGATATTAATGACAAACGACCAAAGGTTGAAGAAACTATTTTGCAATGTCTCTCTAGGAGCTCCGCATAAAGGCGACCAGTACCTGGTCGGAAAAAAACAATCTGAGGGACCTCGACACGTGAGGGATTGTGGGTACAACGCACGTCACTATGGGGATAGTGTTACACACGCCTTGTCGACGTCCCCTTTTCGACTACGAAAAACAAAATGCAATACTCCGCTGTGACCACTGGATGTCGGACCTATGCACAGCATGCGATTCTAAGCAGATTAACTATCAGAAATTATGTTCTTGGCAGTTTTTACCTTTGATGTAAAGTTGTGCTAAAGTTGGCAAGCTTGATTTCACAAAGGGGCTCCCACTATCATGTGGCATAAGCCAACAAATTTCCTATCAAGAGATCACATCTTACAAGATGGTAAGCACTCAAATCTACTACAACATACAATCATCAAAAGGAAGGCATCATAAACAGAGGCAAACTAAATATGGGTAATTAGTTTCTAAGAAACATTGACGCAACAGCAAATAAAGAATTGCAATACTAAAAGTATTAATTTGTGGACAAGACCTAAATATTAACGTAATTGGATTGAAACTAAGAATTTTAGGTCCAGAAATCTCCTTTTATGGGACCCCTATTCTATTTTGCTACCCCCCCCAATCACATTTTCAGGGGTTAAGTTACTTTGGTGGTCAGAAGGATTTCTGCAGAAGCCCCCCCTACCACTACATAATCTTTAAATAAACCCACTTTTTTGGTTTGCGGATTTCTAAGTCATTACCACTAAGATGTTTAATATAGATATTTGCCACGTTCGACTTGTTCTTGCTAGCCAGCAGTTACCCTTCTTTATTACACCATTCAAAATACTTCACTTTTATACAACGGAAAAAATAGCTTTACTACTTTTCAAATTGATTTTATAGCCCAGTGACTGCAGTTGGCGAAAGTGTTTTATCCAGTTTCCTTATATCGTATTTCTAATGTGTTTAGTTCTAGAGTTTCTCATAATCCGCATATTTGTAATACAGAACGGGGGCGGGTGTGCGGGTGTGCGTGTGCGTTTTTTCAGTCTTAAAGCCGTTCACTATGACAGGCTCAATATTTTTTTTATAGCACAGCACAGTAACACCCCCCCCCCCCATAACACAAGGTCAAGCCTTCCATAAGTGCAATCTCATTTTATCCCAGCCATGGGATGCCATCATATGGCTCCAGGTGGGGAGACTAGTTTCTCATTTTGCCCTTTTGTGTCCTGCGGCTTTTCTTTCACCGCACAGCTCTTGGCTCTTCTGTCAGCAGGCTCAGTAGCTTGAGGACTCACTATAAGGGGGCACCATGTATCTGGTCTCCAAGCCTCCATACAATCCAGGAACTTGTGCGCACCTCAAGGCCATCAATTTATAATTACACCTACAATATATTGCACTCCAAACTGACATAATAATTGATTGGCATTTATAGACAGCAGGATGGTTGAAATCCCATGTATATTGGCGCTGGATCCGTGAATAATAAATCACATCTGATTGTTATCAATAAAGGGTCAAGGCACTCAATTGTATTTTCAGTCTTGATTTAATCAGAGCGTAATGACCAGTGGTTAGCTGAGCATGTGTGGTGCTGGTCACATGGGGAAGGCCAAATGAGGCTAGCCAACATGTGTTTCGATTACAAGTCTTTATCAAGGCTATGTGATCCGTGGTGGAGTGCAAGTGTTTAATTTATGACATAAGTTGCAGTGATTTTCACAGTACGTAGTTTTATTCAGTGAGGTGGTGAGTGGTTTTGTGACATGTGCAGCATAATATTTTGGTATATACATAATTCCAAATAATGTTTAAACAATTTTAGTTTGTCTGTATAAAACAAATTTGTGCACCAAGGAAGGCATTCCATAGGCGGACGAGAGGCTGGTTCGCTAGGTTCACTGGCATAGTGTGTTTACTAATTGGTAGTTGGTATATATAGGTGGGTTCATGTCCTTGAGTAAGGATACTGGATAGCAACTAAGGGAGAGCAAGATAGTTTGTGACCAAGTTATGCTCAGATATTAGGAGATCCTAATCCTCCTCCCCAAACACAAGTGTAGGGTGGCTGAGAAGAAATGGCAGGCCTCGTGTGCATCCTCTGACAAACTGGCCTGCCGCCTGCTCCAAAGGCAATACCGGCTCCTTGTCCAAACTAAGAAGAGAGCCCACACCCAAGCCTGTGTCTCTGCAGCATGTAACAACTCAGCCAAATGCTTTAAAATCTGCAAAAAGCTGGCCAACCCTGCTGTAGTCTCTACCTCTTCTGCCACCTCAGAGGCCCTTTGCACGGCCTTTGGCTCTCACTTCTCAAAAACCCAGGACATCCTGTCCACCCTCTCTTCCTCCGTTCTCCCCTGACACGTTTTCCCAGACAAGTCTGATCTATGAAAGTCTTGTCAAAACAGGTTCTTCCCTGTTCATCCAAAACCATCAAGGACCACCATTGACACCCTTGTTCCTGCTCTGGCCGACTTCTGCAACCTCTGTCTCTGTAGCCTTCCATTCTCCCCTTCCGAAGCACTCTCTTGTGCACCCTGTTCTCAAGAACCACACAGCCGACCCCTCATGCCCAGCTAACTATTGCCCAATCTCCATCACTCCTTTCCTGGGCAAACTCCTGGAAAAGCAGGCCATCTCCCAGCTTAATCTTCACACCGATTCTGTTGGTTGTCTCCATGACCATCAGTCTGGCTTCAGAGCTGCCAGAAGCACGGAAACTGCACTCCTGAACATCCGTGAAGATCTGTTCTCCAACCTCGACTCAACATCCCTTCTGTGTTCATCCTAACTCAATATCTCCTCTGCCTTTGACACGGTCAGCCATGCCATCCTGCCGAACCGTATCTGTGATAACCTGGGTATCACTGATCAGGCCCTGGCCTGACTGACCCCTTTCCTCTCTGATCGACCCTCCTAGGTCCAACCTGGGTCCTTCCTTTCCTCCATCTCACGGTCTACCTTGGGTGTTCCCCATAGGTCTAACGCCTCTCCCTGGCTCTTCAACCCATACCTAGCACCTCTCACCCACCGCATTGCTGCTACAACTTTCAGTGCTATGCGGATGACACTCCACTTGTTTTCAGGCTTCCCTCTTCCACCTCTTCTCTCATCTCCAATTGCCTGTCTGCTAACCAGGAGTGGGGTGCCGCCAATGATCTCTGCATTAATGCCAGTAACGGAGATTCTCCTCATCGGCAGACCTGCACCTTCCTTTCCGGTCACTCTCTGGCCAGCCTTCCTTGGCCCTATTCCTGCTCGCACCTGTGAGGCCAAGAACCTCAGGGTCATCTTCGACTCCACACACTCCTTTTCCTCCTCACATCTCTGACATCTCTAAGAAGTCAAACTACCAAATGCACCTCCTCAGAGGTATTCTTCCTTTCCTCTCCTTCCCCCAGAAGCTCACTGTCTCTAGAGCTCTGGTTTTCTCTAGGCTGGACTACTGCAACAGCCTCTTTCTAAATCTGCCTGCTTCTACTCTCTGCCCTCTGCAACTCATCCAGAACAGGACTGCAAGAAATGTCCTTGGTCTCAAGACCCATCTCTCCAGCCCTGAAATCTCTTCATTGGCACCCAGTGGGTGCAAGGATTACATTCAAGACCCTTTGCATTGGCCAAAAGGCTTTCTGGGGCCTAGGTCCAAAATACCTTCCACTCTCCCCCCCCTTAAATACCTTCCTACTCGAGCTCTTCGCTCCTCCATCTCCCTCAGGGTCAGTCACTTGATACAATCATCGGAAATGCTATTACGGTGTGTAATGCATGTCTTCTGATGCTTGTTAATCTGCTTAGAATCACATGCTGTGCATAGACTAGCGAGCAGTACCTGGAGATGGAGGTGGGTTGTGAGAAGGAACAGTAGAGAAAAGATGTGTTAGTACTGATTGTCCCACCTGAAAATCAGACCTAGAATGGGTGTCTAGGCAAAAGTGTTTTGTAAAGGTGTGTACAGAACTGCAGGTTGCCGCTTTGCAAATGGACTCGAGGGGCACATTTGCAATGAATGCTATGGAAGCCCCAGTGCCCCGAGTAGCGTGCTCTAGGCTTGAAGGGCAGTTCTCTCTTAGCAAGAGAGAAACAGTGTGATGCATTTGACAATCCACCTTGAGATGGCCGATTTAGAGACAGGATCCCCTCCTCTACCCGCTGCCACCGAAATGAAAAATTAGTTGGTTTTTCTCAGTGGTTTCATTCTTTCCAGATAGAACATGACTGCCATGCGCCCATCTAATGTGTATAGGCTTCTTTCGGCCATGCTAGTGGGATTCTGGGAAAAGGTAGGTAGTTTGAGCGATTGGTTTACATGGCACTTCGAGATGAATTTAGGCGCAAACCTGGGATGAGTGCGCAGAACTACCTTATCCCTGTGGACTAACAAAAAGGGTCTATAACAGAAAGGGCATGTAGTTCGCCAACCCTTCTAATAGAGGTGATAGCCACTAGGAAGGCCGTCTTGCAAGTAAGGTCTTTTAGACTTGCTTTATTCATTGGCTCAAAGGGAGATCTCACGAGTCTGGTTAAAACCACATTTAGGTCCCATCCAGGAGCTGGGTGAGAAATGGGGGGATGAATCCTCTTAACCCCTTCCATAAAAGCTTTAAACACCGGTATTTTCCACCATGACACCCTCTGTTGTAGATGTGGTGTAGACAGAGAGCAGCAAGATGAACCTTTAAGGAATTGAAGAACAACCCTGAGTCTAACAAATGGGTTAGGTACAGCACAATGTGTGTGGGTGAGCAATCGATGGGAATGACGCCCTTGGTATTACCCAGATGACAAACCGTTTCCATTTGCTGGAATAGCAATAGCGGGTGTTAGACAACATGTTGTACGGGCAGGGTAGTTTTACTGGTGGGAGAGGGACATTTCTATTAGAGGAGCGAACCAGGGTTGGCGGGCCCACATGGGGGCTACCAATATTTGTATTTTATTTATCTGTATAGGGCACTAGGCCCAGGGGCAACCGGGTGCATCACTTAGTTACAACATAAGAAAAACAGACAGAACCATAATTACAAAGTTTACAAGTATAATAATAGCAATGAGAGGACAAGCAGATTATTTATACATGTACAAATTAAGCAGAGAACCCAGAGCTAAATGTCCTGGGCGGCCAGCCAGGTTTTCATAAGGTGTTTGAATTTCGGGAATGAGGGTTCTGCTCTAAGCTCATTAGGAAGTGTGTTCCAGAGTTTAGCTGCCAAGATAGGGAAGCTAATTCCACCTGATCTTTGGAGATTGAAACGTGGAACCTCAAGGCAGTTTAAAATGAGCCATTCTGCAGGGTCTAATGGAGTTGTGGAGGGCAAATCGGTTGGCCAGGTAGCTTGGTTATGAAGGCATTTACGGGTAAGAGCCAGGGTTTTCAGGGAGATACGGTGTGGGACTGAGAGCCAGCGAATATTGCGTCTGGTGTCGGATATATGTTGGCACCTGGGAGTGTTGAGGGCAGCTCTAATCGCATTGTTTTGGACAATTTGTAACTTGTTTAGGTTGCAGCAATTGGTGCCTAGGTACAGTGCATTGCAGTAATCAATCTTGGATAATACAAGAGTTCTAGCCCGGGTGACAATTGGTTGCAGAGAGGAAAGGGCGACAGGCTGTAATAAGCTTGCAGATATATGCCGCTGCGGAAGAGACCGAGTTAGTTTTTCTGGTCAGGGATAGGGTCAAGTCAATGTAGATCCCTAGGGTTTTTGTGTCCATGGCGGTTGGGATAATATTCCCATCGATGATGAAGGACTTGAAAGCAGGGTCGAGTTTGGTAAGTTTTTGTGGCGAACCAAGAATAAGGAGCTCAGTCTTTTCATCATTAAGACAGAGTCCGTGTTGAGCCATCCACGCCTGGATGACCTGGTAGATGATATCATATCATGGTGACTGGTAACTGGTGCATCTTGTGCACCATCTTGTTGAGTAGGGGAGTCGGGGGGGAAAAGCGTAAACAAATTTCTCTGACCGCGTTATCCAGAGACCGTTCCCCTTGGAGCGGGTCAGGGGATACCTGGAGGCATAGTCTTGGCATTGGGCGTTCTCCTGAGTTGCGAACAGGTTGATCTCTGGGAAGCCCCATTCTACGAAGACGTTGGACACAATGTCTTCGTGCAGACGCCATTCGTATTCTATAGGCAGTGGGAAATCTCTGCTGAGCACGTCTGCCAAAAGATTGAGTTCTCCTGCAACGTGTTGGAACAACATAAACATCTTGTGTTTGAGAGCCCACATCCAAATGTTTTGGGACCGCTTGGATAGCCATGGAGAGTGTGTGTGCCCCCTTGTTTGTTCAGGTAATACATGGCTGTGGTGCTGTCAGAACCGGCACCGTCTTCCCCTGTAGTTGCATTTTAACCGCTTTCAATGCCTTGAACACCGCTAATGGCTCCAGTAGATTTATATGGTTGGAGGCTACTGGTGGGGACCACACTCCATGCGCGGTCTGCTGAAGCAGGTGAGCCCCCACCCACTCACCCACCCACCCCATGAGTGATGCGTCTGTCGTGAGAGTGGCTTCCACTGCAGGGGTAGTCAAGGTTTTCCCCTTCAAGAGGTTTTCTCCTCGACCACCACTGCAGAGAGAACGAGGGCTGGCGAGACAACTACCAGATCTTCCCATTATTCCCTGGCCTGACACCATTGGCTGTTGTGCCACTCTTGCATGGGACGCATGCACAATCGCGCGTGGGGAACAAGTATATGCATGACGCCATCATACCTATCAAGCGCACGGTCACCTCCAGACTGGCTACATATTGGGGGGGGATCTGAAAAAGCATGTTCTGAACCCTCTCAGAGGGGAAGACAAGGCCATCCTTCGTCCGGATTAGAGCTCCCAGAAATTGTTTTACTTGACTGGAGTCTAGACTGAGATTTTTTTCTCGTTGGAGAATCCCAGACTGAACAGAAGGTCTACGGTCTTCCGGGTGTTCAAAAAGCATGAGTCTTAAGAGTCCCCCGTTATGAGCCAGTCGTCGAGGTAAGGGTAAACCAGGACGGACAGTCTGCACAGATGTGCTGCCGCTACTGCCAGGACCTTTGCAAACACCCTTGGCGCTGAGGCAATGCCGAAGGGGAGCACTTTGAATTGTTAATGCTCGTCCTCTATCATGAACCTTCGATATTTCCTGTGCGCTGGCAACATTGAAATATGAATGTATGCATCTTTCATGTCCAATGTTGCCATGTGCCCCCCCTCCCGTTTCAGCAGTGGGATCACCTCCTGTAGCGTTACCATACGAAACTTTTTAGGTTTTATACATTTGTTCACTGGGTGCAGGTCTAGAACATGGCGCATGGAGAGGTCCTTTCTGGGCACAAGGAAGTACACTGAATAAATATTCTAGTTTACCTAAAGAATAGGGACGGCTTCTATGGCATCCTTTCCCAGCAGCGCTTCCACCTCTTGGTTCAGGATCTGCAGATGGTCCGGTGAGAGGCGCCGTGAGCGTGGTGGTCTGAACTGTGGTGATTGGGCGAATTACACGCAGTACCCGTGGGCTACCATCTTTATGACCCACTGGTCTGAAGTGATCTCCTCCCATGCCGTGAGGAAAGATGTTAACCGACCCCCGACCCGGGTGACATGGGACCAGGATCCGATAGTCATTTCTGACCAGAGGCTGCGGCTCCTCTGGGATTGGGGCCTCTACCTCTGCCGCGTCGCTGACCCCCTAGATGGGTAGTAGGCAGGGCTTCCTGATGTTTGTCCAGGTTTAACGTTTTCCTGTCCTGTAGTTGTCCTGACTTTCACGGTACTGCCCTCGAAAGGACCGACTAGAACCATTTCCCCTTTGTGGGGAAAGTTTCTGAGTTATTTGTTGCAAGGATTTAAGAGTCTCATGCGCTTTCTTAGCCATCTCCAAGGTATCGTCGACTGCTTTCTCAAAGAGATTGGTCTCTATGTGTTTGTTGATAAGAGCGGCCTGTGTTTCAAGCTTGAACCCCGAGTTACGAAGCCAAACGTACCGCTTGAGTAGAGTGTCCTGGCCCAGAGACCTGCTTGCCGTCTCTGCAGTGTCTAGAGTGTTCTTGATTATATTCCGATTTACCTGCCTGCCCCCGGCCACGATTGTGAGAAGCCTGGACCTAATGGGTTCAGGAACCTCCTGGAGACCTTCTTGTACAAGGTTCCATTGTGCGTCTGCATAACTAGCCAGCAGGGTGGTGTTATTCGCTATGCGTGTGGTGTATGCAGCTGCCGAGGTAACACGCTTACCTAGGGCATACAACCTTTGGATTCCTTATCCGGAGGTGCCTCCCCCGTAGCAAGGGGAACTTCTGCCCGTTTCCGGGTGGTAGGGACTACCAAGGGGTTCGGGGGTGGCGTGGCCTTTAATATATTGAGGGTCCGAGGGAGCTGGCCGAAATAGTTTTTCAACTCTTGGGTTCACTGCCTGGGTCTGAGGTGGCGTGACTAGGGAGTGGGCCAATATTCTTTTAACAGAATTTAGGAGGGGAATAGCTTGGCTTGAGTGGGGTTTTTCTCCTTGAGAATGTCCTCCAAAAAGTCTTGTTCGGGTACCGCCTCCTGAATAGTGATCTGAAAGTGATGTGCTGCTTTCCTTAAGATGGCATTGAAGGTCATTTGGTAGTCTACAGGCGAGGCTTGGCGCGCCGGGGTAGATGGAGGAGAATCCAGGCATAGCACAATAGTGTCCTGATCTTTCGTGGGGAGCATCCATGACTCCGTCTCCACTTGCTGGGTTTCCTCCCAGTTGTCCATGGCATTCGCCTGGTCCTCAGGGTAGTCCTGCACAGGAAGGAAGGGTCTTCTTCGCTGTAGATAATAATAATAATAATAATAATAATAATAATAATAATAATAATAATAATAATAATAATAATAATGTGTCCATCTGGACCACATCTTCATGGTGGACAGAAACAGAAGGTTGAGAGTCCAGATTTTCTTGGAAACGTGAAGCTGATCTTAAAGCAGGGTCTTCGCAAGATCTCTTAGGGGAAGGCTGCTCAGAAAGCGAGACAATCCTTTCAAGACAGTCCATGCACCCTTCAAATTTCTCCCTTGTCCACCTAGAGGAACCAGAAGGGCCTAAAGGTGGAAAAATGTCATTTTCCGCTCTTTGGCATAGAAATTTGTCTCCCAGGGTGTTGGAAAGAGGCTTTTGACTGTCCTCGTAGGTTTCGCGACAATCGTGGCACCATCGCGTGTCCTTAGACTTGTCCACGGCCTGCCCCATTCGTTCGACGGTATAGGTACCAGCCCAACTGCCGAAGTAATTCTCACCATACTGTCTTCAATCTCCGGTGAATCGGCGTGAGTTAACGGGTTCGAAGGCCTATCGGTAGATTTACTGCCTACCGCGGCGTTTGAGGGCGTAGCAGTAGATTTTTCGTCTGGAAGCCTGGTAGTTTTAGGCTTTGGGCCTACTGGGCCTTTAGAGACAGTTGGAGCGTTGAAAGACAGCGCTTCGACGTGTAAACCCGATTTAGGGGTAGCGCCCTTGTTTTTGGAGTGTCCAGTCGCAAGACGCTGCTGTGGATGCATAGAAGGCTGCTGATCTACCCGATCAGAGGAATCTGCCGAAATTATCGACCGCCCTGTTGGTGTCGTCACCTTTTTTCGACAGAACCGTCAAAATCGGCGGTGGGGTTGTGTGTTTTAGTGTTGTGGTTTTTGTACGCCTCTGTCACCGGGTGTTGTCCCTGAAGCGAGACTTGCATCAGGCCTTGAGGGGTCAGGGACGAGCGGGGCGGACCTAGAAGTGTCTGCCTCGAGGTCTATAACATCCGATACAGAGGTTTGGTCATCGGAGGTGCCCCCCTCACTTTCAGCGGGTGTGGCGGTGGGGGAAGAGGGTTCAGCCCGCGACATAGCGTACGCGGCCCACCGCTTTACACAGCGCACCTTAAGGGTCTTAGGTCGAAGGAGCTTACAAGCCGCACACCGCTTCTCGTCGTGATCCAAGGGGAGACGAGAATTACACGTTCTGCGCTTTTCTTTCCACAGGTATCTAACCCTACACTTAGGGCAGAACCTAAATGGAGTCCTTTTCATAGCGAAAGGTATAAACAAAGATGACCAGACCTAGATGGCAAAGAGGGGGAAAGAGGAAAGACCTAACGAAAGATATGGCCACCACCAACCCCACTCTCCCTACTGTGTAGGTCGGCCAGTGGGCCCGGCCACGTGGATGCCTCACCCACCAGATCTTAGGTGCTGAAATCCACAGACGTAGAAACTTCCTGCAGTCTTCGTCGTTCTTAATCGCTGTCGAAGTGACTCAATGGGAAATAACCGACAAAGTTGGTGTAAAGATAAACAATCTCTCTTATGTAAGAGCTCTGCTATAGGGCGACCAGTTATCTGGGTGGAAAAAAACAATCTGAGGGACCTCGGCGCGTGAGGGATTTTGGGTACACTACATGTCACGATAGGGATAGTGTTACAGACACGCCTATGCCGACGCCCCCTTTCAGTGCCCAAAAGACAAGATGCAATACTCTGGTTACCACTGGATGTCGGATCATATGCACAACATGTGATTCGAAGCAGATTAACAAGCATCAGAATGGATGTCGGATCATATGCACAGCATGTGATTCGAAGCAGATTAACAAGCATCAGAATGGCATTGTCATGGCCCAAGGCTGTCAGCCCAACCTTCTCCTCTTGACAGGCACCTTCCTTCTCTTATCTTCCCACCCTCTCCCTCACCCCTCATTCCCTCATCCCTCCTCTCTCCTTCCCCATCAGTGGTCGCACATCTTTTAAAGGGGGCCACCATCTTCACTTAGCTACCCACAATTTTTGCTCCATCAACACTTCTCGGACATCTTTCACCTACTTGAAGACCTTGACGTTCTTTCACTCACTGAGACATGGTTCAAGGCCAGCCCTGTCGCTGCTTTTGAGACTATTCTTCCTGAGAGCTACACGATAATTTCCAACACTAGACCCTCCCGGTCTGGTGGTGGCGTGACTGATCTTCCCTGCGTGGGTTCCTGCCTCCATCATCCCCACTGAAACCTACTAATCCTTTGAAAACCTAGTCTGTAGGCAGGCTGTCTCTCTTACTTTCTCAGTTACTCTTGCTACCATCTACAGACCCCCCCTTTTTGCCACCCCCCCCAGCCCTACCTCCCTCTTCCTCTCTGAATGGGCCAACCTTTCCTCCTCTCTTTTTGCCTCCTCCCCCAAACATATCTTCCTTGGGGATTTCAACATCCATCTGGAATCCATTGATGTGGCCACTACTCTCTTCCGGGACCTCTGCAACACTCTCTCCCTCACTATCCTTCCCTCTGACCCAACCCACTCTGCCAGGCAGATGCTCTCATCTCTACTGGCATCCATCTCTCCAACCCTCTCATTACCCCCTCTCTCCTGGTCGGACCACTCCCTCCTCTCTTCCCTCTTCCCTCTTTGACCTCCCCTATCCCCAAACTCCTCCCCCAGCACAACCAGTCTCCTCCTCAGCCATTCGACTGATGAAGCTTGTGTCAAACGCTGCTTCTGCATCCTCTCATCCCTCCCCCACACCCTTCATTGGACTCTCCTTCTGAGACTGCTCTAACTAAACCCCATCTCTCTCTCTCTAACACACTGTAAATCCTTGCCCCAGTCATGAGGATCCGCATTAAGCCTACCTCCAAATAGAACTCTTGGTATGACTCAGACTTCGCCGCTTTGAAACGAAAATGCAAGGCGGCAGAGCAGAAGTGGCAGACATCTAATTCATCCCCTGACAAACTGGCCTGCTGTCAACTCCAAAGGCAGTACCGTCTCTCCATCTGCTCCACGAAAAGGGCTCATATCCAAGTCTGCATCTCTGGAACGACTAATAACACGGATGAACTCTTTCAATCAGCAAGGAAAATGCCAATCCTACCGCAGGCTCCTCTTCTCCCTCCCAGGCCACATTCTCTGCATTGGCCACACACTTTTCATCACAAACTCTTGACATTCAGTCCTTTGTCAACTGCTCCTGCCCCCCACCTTCTCTCGCCTCTTCTGCCAAACCTTACTCTCCACCCTCTCTCCCTTTGCACCAACATCGGCACCCTTGCCCCTGCCTTGGCTGACCTCGACAACCACTCATTTGCCGCAGGCTCTTTCCCTCAACCCCTTAAGCACTCTCGTGTGCACCCTCTCCAAAAAAAGCTGTCCGCTGACTACTTCTGCCCGGCTAACTATCGCCCAATCTCCATCACCCCTTTCTTGGGCAGACTCCTGGTGAAGCTGGTCATCCCCCAACTGAACATCCACATCGAAATAGGTGGCTGCCTCCATGACCATCAGTTCGGTTTCATGGCAGCCAGTCACAGAAGCTGCTCTCCTGATTATTTGTGAAGACCTACTCTCTAACTTGGACTCCCCTCTGTTCTGATCCTCCTCGCTCTTTCTTCTGCTTTTGACACAGTCAAACACTTCATCTTCATAAACCATCTCCATGATACCCTAGACATCACGGACAGGGCACTGGCGTACCCGACCTCCTTCCTGTCTAATAGACCCTCCCAAGGGCAAATTGCTCCTTTTCTCTCCTCCACTGCACTCTACCTGCGGCGTCCCTAAGGGCTCTATCTTATCACCATGGATCTTTAACATCTACCTGGCCCCTCTGGCCCACCTGATCTCCACTTTCTACCCTTATTTACAGTGTTACGCAGACGACACAACTCTTTCCAGCTGCCTTCCCCTACCTCCACCTCCTCCCTCATACCTCACTGCCTGACTGCTATTCAGGCATAGTGCTCTGCCAATGATCTCTGCCTGAATGCCATTAAGACGGAACCTTCTCATTGGGACGCCAGCTCCTGGTTTCCCTCCACTCTCTGGCATGACTCCTTGGGTCCCACCCCTCACCCACTTGAGAGGCAAAAAACCTTGGGATCATCTTTGACTCCCCTCTCTCCTTCTCTCCACACATCACAGACCTTGCCAAGAAGTCCAACTTTCAGCTTCATCTTCTCTGGGGCATTCTACCTTTCCTCACCTTCTCTCAGAAGCTCAATGTCTCCAAAGCCCCGGTTCTCTCTGGAACAGCCTCCCTCGGTCTTGAGCCGGATCTGCTTAAGTTCCCTGAAACTTCTTTATAAGACCTTCCTTTTCCCCTCTTCCTTCCCTCTCCTGTGCTAAACTTGCCATCTGCTGCTGTGACTGGGCCCCAGTCCCACCAGTCATACAGGGACCAGACCACCTGCCCCCACAGTCCCCTCCAGCATCCTTTGCCAACCCTCGCCCTCTCGCTCCCTTCCTGGACTATCCCAACTTAGTCTTCCCTGTCCACTGCACTCTTCCTCCTCTCCACCCTCTTTCCCCTGTGGCACTTGCCACTTGCCACCTTGACCTGACCAGCACTTGCCCGCCCCCCACATGTGGGGGTTCGCCACTTCCTGCACTTCTCCCCTACCCCCCCACCTCCCTCTTGCACTCATCAACTTTGTCATGCACTTGCACAGTAGGATTGTCACAAGGCCAATTTAACCGTGCTTTGTTGTATTCTTAGGATTTCTCATGCTACGCCCCCCCTCCCTCACCCGCCCCACCCTGTTACACTTCAGACTTCCCCGCCGGCATCCTTGCAGAATACAACTTCTTTACAGGCTTCTCTATGGTCCAGGTACAAGCTACCATGGCGTCTGTACAAACGTCCACGCACTCCAGGTCACCTGACACGCCTTGTACGTGGAAGACGTACAGCAAGCCACGGCCCTCTTACGACTATAAAACCACCGTCTTCCAAGGGGCTCGTTGCTGCTAATTAGCGTTACCAGCTACACGCGGTTTCATCCATTTCCTCTTCGTGTCTCCCTACACGAATCCTTATCTGAACTCCTGGTTTTGACCTTTTGCCTGAAATTTGGATTGTTTCGTCTTCTCCCTTGTTCTTGTTGTGATAGTCTGGTTATTGGACTCGGAGCACTACTCATCTGTGTTTTGCGGTTCTTCCCTGGTTGCCGCTCTGCACACCAATTTTGCTGTCTACATTCGGATCATCTCAACTACTCAACTATACCCGTGTACTCAGGTACAGATCTATTGTCTTCCATGGACATTGTCTTCTGTTGGATTCTGGGACATTGAGTGACTTTCCTCTGAGATTGCTTTTCAGTGCATACGAACGCTTTCCTGAACTGCACCAACCCGACCCTAGTGAGTCCCTCGTGCCGTTCGGGGTTACTTACCTATACTAACTTCCCTGTTTGTTATTTTCTCCTGTCGTTGTCTTCAGAATCATGGACTCCTCTTACTATCCTGGACTCCTCTTACTTCATTTATCTTTACTCAGGTCAGTTGTTATCAATTCTATAGCTAAAGTGGGAACCGATACAGATTTAGATTTATTCCACTCATTCGTGTTATTCTTTGTAGATTATCCCGGGGAAACGCAACTCCACTCCAATATCCATATAGGTAGTTGTCCAATTATTGTAACTGTTCTAATCACTTGTTTAACTTCAACACATCAACACTGTCTAATATCTTGGTATTCTTTTGCAGCATTGGTATTGGCGGTGTGTGTTCTCCCCGCTCTTTTACTCAATTGACAGCTCTGTCTGTTCTAACTAAAACAGCAGAGAGGTACATTGTGGAAAAGAGCCCCTCTTTGAGGAAGCCTGAGTCTTGTACTCAGGGGAGCTGGGATGGAAGGCTGAATTCGGAATTCTATACTACCAACACCTCCAAGGTCGTGTTCTCCGCATCTTTGACCTATTTGGAGTGGTGAGTAACACCCCCCCCCCCCCATCTTGTCTTGTGGCACCTGGAGAAACCTGTGTATAGGAGACATACAAAAGGCCGACATCTAGTGGAAGCTGTGGAGTATTACGGTTTGTTTTTTGAAACTCGAAAATGGGCGTCGACACAGGGCGTGCCAGTAATACTATCCCTAGTGTGACGTCCACTGTACCCATGATCCCTCACGCGTGTAGGACCCTCAGATTGTATTTATTCTGACATGAGGTAGCATGGGAAGAAGCGCGAGTACAGATAATCCAAGCAGATATAAAGAAAGGTAAGACTACAAGCATCCATGCGCCTTCTCTCAGAGGGGAGGAAGGGTGGGTCGCATGTGAATCTAAGCAGGTACAAACATCAGAAATACGATTACGGTGAGTAATGTATCCCTTCTGAGGCTTGAAGAATCTGCTTAGATCACATGCTGTGCATAGATTAGCGAGCAGTACCTGAAGGAGGAGGAGGAGGTGGGATGTGAGAAGGGTCATGAGCAAATAAATGTCTTAGAACCGCTTGTCCCACTTGGGCATCTGTCTTGGAATGGGTGTCAATGCAGTTGTGCTGAGTAAAAGTGTGAATAGAGCTCCAAGTAGCTGCTTTGCAAATGGTGTCAAGGGGGACATTTGCAATGAAAGCCAGAGTGGCCCCAATGCCTCTTGTAGAGTGGGCTCTTGGCGTGAAAGGCAGAGTTTTTTCAGTAAAGGGAGTAACACAGCTGGATACAGTTAATAATCCACTTAGAGATGGCACCTTTAGAGATGCGATCCCCTCTCTGCCTGTAGCTAGGGAGACAAACAGTTGGTCTGTTTTCCTTAGCGGTCTGGTCTTGTTTACATAGTAGAGGACCGCCCTACGCACATCTAGGGTGTGTAATTTCACCTCAGCCGAGCTCTGTGGGTCTTGGAAGAAAGCCCGAAGCTCGATGGACTGGTTCACGTGGAATTTAGAAATAAACTTAGGTGGGAACCTAGTGTGTGTGCGTAAAACCAGTTTATCTTTATGGACAGTAAAGAAGGGATTTTGCACTGACAGAGCCTGAATTTCACTGACTCTTCTTATAGATGTAATTGCTACTAAGAAGGCCGTTTTGTAAGTCAGGTGTTTGAGACCGCTTTTGTGCATGGGCTCGAATGGGGGGCCCATGAGCTTAGATAGCACCACATTAAGGTCCCATCCTGGTGGTGGGTTTGAAATAGGAGGGTGAAGTCTCTTTACTCCTTCCATGAAGGCTTTAACTACTGGTACTTTCCACCACGACAACTTGTTATGGGAAGTGGTGTATGCCGACAGAGCTGCCAGGTGTACCTTCAGTAAGTTAAAAACCAGTCCTGCATCCAGCAGGTGGAGCATGTATGTAACAATAGTGGAAGGAGTGCAATCAACTGGGTTGACTTGTTTATTCTGGCACCAGATAACGAATCTCTTCCATTTGTCAAAGTAGCAGTGCCTCGTGTTTGGCTTCCTAGATTCTTTTAGGATGTCCATACACCTCTGTGGTAAATTGAGATGTCCGAACTCTATGACCTCAGGAGCCATGCTGCTATTTTCATTGCGTGGGGTTGAGGATGCAGTGTTTGACCTTGGTGCTAGGACAGTAGGTTGTACCAGGCTGGAAGTTTGATCGGTTCGCACACGGCTAATCTGCGTAAGTGTGGGAACCACGATTGTCTCGCCCACATGGGAGCAACCAGGACGAGCGTCATCGACTCTGTTCATCTTGTTGACCACCTTCCTGATGAGGAGTTGGTGGAAAAGCGTACGCAAACATTCATGACCAGTTCATCCACAGGGCGTTCCCCTGGGAGTCTGGTTGGGGGAACCTGGATGCAAATCCTGGGCATTGTCTGTTTTTGCTTGTGGCGAATAGGTCTACAGTGGGGAAGCCCCACTGTGAGAAGATATCTTCTACGACTTCTCTGTGTAGACACCATTCGTGTTCTTCTGGGAGGGGGTCTTTGCTTAGAGCATCCGCTAGAGAATTGAGATCCCCTGGAACATGTTGCGATGACAGGAAGATGTTCCGTCTGAGTGCCCATTTCCAAATTTCCTGGGCAAGCTTAGACAGATTTGGCGAACGAGTCCCTCCTTGCTTGTTCAGGTAAAACATGGCTGTAGTGCTGTCCGTCCGGATTTGCACTGACAGATTTAGCAGGTAGGGCTCGAACGCTTGAAGCGCTCTGAATACTGCCAGGAGCTCTAGCAGGTTAATGTGATTCTTGGCCACTGAGTGAGACCAGAGACCCTGAGCTGTATGGTGGAGATGGTGAGCTCCCCACCCTGTCAGGCATGCATCGGTTGTGACTACCGCCTGTATCTCGGGATCTTAAAAGGGTTTCCCCTTGGACAGATTTTCTCACCAGTTTAGGCTTTGTACAAGTGTTGGCGAAACAACCACTAGATCGTCCCACTGACCACTTGCCTGAGACCACTGTTTCGCCAACCATTCCTGCATGGGACGCAGGCGCGCGTGGGGGACCAGGTAAATACATGACGCCATCATGCCCAGCAACCGCATTGCTTTGCATACCGTTATCTGGCGACCGGACTGATATTGCGGAATTTGCAGCAGTATATTCCAAATTCTTTCCTCGGAAGGAAAAGTCAACCCCTCTTGAGTGTCTAGGATAGCTCTTAGGAACTGTTTGGAGGTGCTTGGCACCAGACTTGACTTTTTCTCGTTTATTGAGAAGCCCAATTCGATGAGGAGGTCGATTGTCCTTTGAATGTTTGTTCTGCAAATTACTGGGGTCTCCCCCGTGATGAGCCAGTCGTCCAGGTAAGGGTACACAGGGATTGCCTCCCTGCGTAGGTGTGCTGCCGCCAACGCCAGTACCTTGGTGAATACCCTTGGAGCCGAAGCTATCCCGAAGGGCAATACCTTGAACTGGTAGTGCCGACTGTCCACCTTGAAGCGCAAGTACTTTCTGTGCGCTGGGAACATGGAAATATGAAAATAGGCATCTTTCATGTCCAATGTTGCCATGTAATCCCCTTTTTTAGGAGGGGGATTACCTCTTGGAGAGTAGTCATGCGAAATTTTTGGGGCCCGACATACTTGTTTGCAGGCCATAAATCCAATACTAGGCGCATTGTCAAATCTTTTTTTTTGGCACAAGGAAGTTGAATAAATACCCTTGTTTACCTGGTGTCCCGGGACGAGTTCCATCGCGTCCTTTGCTAGCAGATTGACGATCTCCTCGAGGAGGATCTTCTGGTGTTCCAAAGAATGTATTCTTTGTCGTGGAGGATGTTTCCGGGGACGCTCTAACAGTTCTGTGCAGTACCCAGCGGATACTGTGGACAGCACCCATCTGTCTGATGTGATACCTTCCCAAACTTGGGTGAAGTTGGAAATGCGTCCCCCTACTGGGGTTGCGTGAGAAGGGACCCTGAACGGAGCGTCACTGTTTTGGTGGAGGCGTGCCGCCTCCTTTACTGGGACTGCCTCTACCCTTACCACAACCTCTTTAATTACCCCTGCCGTAACCCTGGGTAGACTGTTGGTATTATTGTTCCACGGTGTACTCTGCCCCTGGGAATAGTTAGATACCCTCTGGGAATTTTGGCCGCATGGGCGATGAAAATTGCCATTCCCTCTCTGATTAGGGGTTTTGTTGGTTAGTTGGCCTAGGGATTTGAGTGTCTCATATTCGCCCTTGGCATTTTTCAGCGCGTCCTCGACCGCCTTACCAAACAGATCCGGCTCCACCGATTTATCTAACAATGATGCTTGGGTTTCAGCCTTGAATCCAGACTGCCGTAACCAAGCGTATCTCTTGATAACAGTTACTTCTGCTATCAATCTGCCGGCATTATCCGCGGCATCAAAGGTTGCTTTTAAAATGCAATCGGACACGGCTCTTCCCTCTGCCGCAACTCGTGCCAACTGGCTCTTTAAGGGCTCTGGGGCGGAGCCTATGAGTGCCGCGACTTCTTCCCACTGATGGTAGTTGTAGCTGGCCAACAGGGTGCTGGAGTTGGCAATCCTTGCCTGGTAGGCGGAAGTAGAGGCTACTTTCCTGCCCAAACCATACAGTTTCTTGCTCTCCTTGTCGGGAGGCGCTTCGGGCGATGACAAGGGTGTTCCAGCCCTCTTACGGATGTTAGTAACAACCAGGGAGTCCGGCTTCAGATGCCCCCTTATATACAGTGGGTCTGATTGGGCTGCCCTGAAAAGTTTCTCAATCCTGGGGTTCACTGCCCTGGTGAGGTTAGGATTTAAAAGTGAAGGGTCTATTCTTCTCTGAATAGACTTAAGGATAGGGATGGCCCGAGCAACAGGCCTCCTTTCTCCCACTAACTCTTCTGCGAAGTCCCTCTCCTCTTGAGCACCCGGGGTGTCAATGTGGAAATGTTCTGCCGCTCGGGACAGAACTTCATTCAGGAGAGGTTGATTGTCGACAGGGGAGTCGGTAATCGGGGGTTCTTTCTCTACCGGGGAATCTACTCTGTAGGTCTCCGGGTTTTCCTCTTCCTCTTCTTGGTCCTCATCATCCCCATAGAAGCCCGTACCAGTTTGCTCTTCCAACATGCCCAAATCTGGATCCTCCCAAAAGGATGTATCCCCTGGATATTGGGAGTAGGTCTGTATATAGAAGGGGTCCGAAGATCGTGTTGGGCTTCAAACCGGGACTTCTTACTTGGAGGTATTGGATCCTTAGAGCCTGAGTGTGCTGACCCGTCGGGAGTATAAGAGAGAAAGTATTCAGGGTTCTTTGTGTAAAAATCTGCCAATGAAGACATCCTTGACATAACCCTGTCTATGTCATCACTAGACCATTCTCTAGAACTGGGAATGATCCTTTCTGGGGCTTTCTCCGCCTTATCCCGACTAGACTTACTGGTTTTAGCAGGTGTCCTTGGGATAACGGAGGACTGGGACTTGTCTGTCTGTTTATGAGGAGTGGGAAGTTTTTGAGGTGTGCGAGGAGGCTGAGACTGCTTCCTCTGTTGTTTTCCCCCCTCCCCGTGGGCGGAAGAGTGTTTTCCCTGTTTTTTCGCCCCTCCGGAGCTTTCCGACGCCTGGCGTCGACGTTCGGGGGTGGTGTCCCTATCTTTAGAACGTGGAGGTAGGGCCTCTGGAGCCGCCATTACGCGGTCTGCGGGCGCTGACTCCTGGAGTGCGGTCTGGGGGTGGAAGTCGGCATCGTCTTCAGACGATCGAACCTCCGTTACACTGGGGAGCGAGGCACTCTTGGCAACAGTGGATGATTGCCTGGAGTCATGCAGCGATCTAGAACGCCCAGAGGACACCGATTCGGACCGTTCTCTATATGCCTCTTTCCGAGAACTTCGTGCACGTCGAGTCTCGGTTGGACTTCATGTGCTTTGTGGAAGTGCTGTGGGTAGCGCTTGTGTCGCCGGGGGTCTTCCCCATAGCCGCCCTGCCGGACGACCTTCCGAGGTCGGGGACTTGCGCTCAGCTGTCTCTTGACGCCAAGTTGCCCTCGCTGTCTGAAAGTACGGCGTCGCTGCCATCGCTGAAGGCGCCCTCCGCTGCCATGGCCTCCTGACGCCTGGCGCGGTGGGCCCAACGCTTGATCGAACGGTCCTTAAGTGTTTTCGGTTTAAACCTACTACACGCTCTGCAGTTCGCCTCGGGGTGGTCCCTCGGCAAGCAGAGATTGCACTTGGCGTGCCGGTCGACCCAAGGGTACTTGCGGTTGCACTTGGGGCAGAATTGGAAAGGGGTACCCTCCATACGCACCTTGTGGCAGCGGTCTAGTAAGTGTAGGAATATATAAGAATGTACCTATATACCAAAAGAGTGTAGAGTATGTCTACCCCCACTCTCCCTATTTGCAGGGCCGCGGCCAGAGGCCTTCCAAGGCCCGAGCTGAGGCCAGAGGCCTTCAGAGGCCCAAATCCGTCGTGCAGCTGTCGACGGTCGAATTCTTCTCCGGGCCGGCGTCGAGTGTGGAAGTTCGGTGACTCGACGTTAGGGTGGAGAAATGGGTAAATTTAACAATATTTAGCAAAAGTATGGCTAAGGCCAGGGAACTCCGCGAAATGCTTCCGACCAGTATAGCGGAAAAAAAAACAATCTGAGGGTCCTACACGCGTGAAGGATCATGGGTACAGTGGACGTCACACTAGGGATAGTATTACTGGCACGCCCTCTGTCGACGCCCATTTTCGAGTTTCGAAAAACAAACTGTAATACTCTGCAGCTTCCACTAGATGTCGGCCTATGCACAGCATCTGATCTAAGCAGATTCCACAAGCCTCAGAAATATATATACATATACACACACACACTTTTATTTTGGGCTCTTCTTCGCACTTGGTGTGCAGAAGCAGTATTGCTGTAAAGGTCACTCATCTGTACCCATTGTATGATAGCATAGAGGGGGAACGTTTAGATTGCCAATTGTTTTATGAATGTCACTATATATAATGTGGCAAACAATGCCATGTCTGAAATTACCAATAAAATGCAATGGTCTGAAATTACCAATAAAATGCAATTAAAACTCAATCCTCTATCAATTTTTCATATGCTTCATTCATGCTTTGCAATATACAAGTCGTCTACTGCTGATGCAGTGAAGATGAAGGAACCCTTGTACAAACATGATGTCAGACATTTGTATTTATTAAATTTTAAATAGCGCTTTACTCCAAAGGGCTTCACAAAAACAACATGAATAAAATAGAAGCAATAAGTACAAGTCATGAGTCAAACCATCAAGAACAGTTAGCAGAACATTTGCCGAGAACATGAGGTTAAGAACCTGGGTAGGGGAAAAACAAGGGAGGAAGTAGTAAAGAATTATCAGGAGGGAGGATGGAGTAGGTGGGATTTTCAGGAGGAGCGGAAGGAAGAGTATGAAAAGATGGAACGGAGAGCAGTAATAAATTCCAATTTAGAGGGGCAAGGAGCTGGAAGGAACGGAAGCGGGAAGGGGACAATGAAAGGGAGGGACAGTGAGTAAGAAGTGGTCAGCAAAGCAGAGGGAGCGTAAGGGACAGTAGAGAAAGGAGGGAGGAAAGGTAGGGAGGGGCAAGATCATGGAGATTTAAAGACAAGACATAGGAAATTGAATTTGAGTTGAGATTGAATGGAAAGCCATCCAACAGAAGAAAGCGAAGAGGAGATGGAGTCATGAGGGTGCAGATTGCAGAATGGTAGAGAGATTTGAGAGGGGCCAGATGAGAGGCAGGGAGGCCAAAGAGGAGAGAGGAACAGTAGAAGAGACGAGAAAAGATAAGGGAAGAAATTAAGAGTTTGTAAGCATGGAAAGTGAGGTAGGAACAGATTTTGCAAAGATTGTAGAGGTGGTAGCGACAAGCACAGGAGCTAAGATATATGGTGGGTAAAAGAGAGGTTGGAGTCAAAGTGGAGGCCTAAATTACGGGCAGAGGCTGAGAAGGGGAGAGGAGCAGGAGGAAAGAGGATATATGAGGAGGGGGAGCAGGGGCAGGAAGGGTTTTGGCAGGAAGGAAGGAATAAAACTTCAGTTTGGTCCGTGTTTAGGGTGAGAAAGTTGGAAGACATCCAGCTTTTGATAGCAGTGAGACAGGAAGAAAGTCTGAAGTGGATGCCAGGAGTGAAGGAAGAGAAGGAGAAGAAAAGCTGGGTGTCAGCGTAGAAATGGTAAGAGATACCAAACAAAGAGATGATAGGGACGAGAAAGGAGGTGTAGAGTGAGAAAACAAAAAGGGCCAAGCACAGAGTCTTGGGGAACTCCCAAGTCAAGGGAGTGAGTAGGGGATGAGCGGCTGACCCAAGAGACAGCAAAGGAGCAGTTGAAAAGGTATGAGCGGTTTCAGTGGAGTGTTTGGGGTGGAATCCAGATTGAGTAGGGGGGAAGGAGAAAGAGGTTGGAGACAAAAGCGGAGAGTTGGAAGTAGACAAGACGTTCCAGAAGCTTAGAGAGGAAAGGTAAGAGAGATGGGGCGAAAGTTGGAAGCCAGAAGCGGATTGTCCGCAGGTTTTTTCAGGATGGGGAGGATAGTAGCATGTTTGAAAGCAGAAGGAAAGGTAGAGGTGGTAAGACATATGTTGAAGAAAGAGGTGAGGTAAGGTATGAGGAGAGGGTAGATTTTGGGAATCGGAGGGGTGGGAAGTGGATCAGAGGGGGCAGCAGTAGGATGAGTTTTCAAAAGGAGGAGGGAGACGTCAGAGTGAGTGAGGGGTGAAATTAGACATGTAAGAAGATGGGGTGAAGGGAGAAGGGGAAGGAGGAGAGTAAGAGGGGGAGTGTAGAATGTTTTGTCGTAATGTGAGTATTTTAGAGGAGGAAAAGTCTGCAAAGTCAGAGTGAGAGAGGAGAGGCGGCAGAGTGGTCAAGAGTAGGAGGTGAGAGAAGGCGAGTTAGGAAGATACGTCACGGGTGAGAGGATTGAAAGTGGAGAAGGTTCGAGAAGTAGGATTGTTTGGCTGAGCTAAGGCAGGAGTCAGAGGGAGCGGTAAGAGAAGTAGGAGGCTTGGTTAGCTGGTGTGCAGTGTGTAAGCCAACGTCTTTCAAGGCGTCGGAGAAAGCGGCGCATAGACAGAAGGTGAGAGGAAAGCCAGGGTTGGGTGGGTTTGTGGGAGGGGCGGAAGGGGGAGAGAGGGTGTAGTTGGTCAAGACAGGAGGAGAGGGAGGAGGAGAGAGTGGATGAGGCTTCATTAGCGGAAAGAGAAGAAAAGTGAGGGAGAAGGGGAGGGAATAGGTAACAGGTATCATAGAAGTGAGAGGGGTTGAAGTTGCGGAGGTACCGTCGAGAGAAAGAGATGGAGGAAGAGGGAGGAGTGGGCGGAGAGACAGGGGGGAGAATGAGAGTAAAGCAGGGTCGGAGAGATAGTTGGAGAGGGTGAAGACAGGGGAGGGGGAGAAGGAAGAGACAAAAATAAGGTCACGGTTGGAGCCAGGAGAGAGTGTAGGTGAGGTGGGGAGAGGAGTAAGAAGATAGGAGTCAGGAATAGAGAAAAGAGGGGGGGGTTTGATGGGAGGAGGAAAGATGAAGGTTAAAGTCGCCAAGTACAGTTAGGCGTGAGGGAGAAATGAGAGAGCAGGTGGTAAAGGTCATCAAAGAAGGAGGTAAGGGGGGCCAGGTGGACGGTAAATGATTAGAAAGGAAATAGTGTGGGGGCTGGTAAAAGATTTGTATAAGTATTCAAACGAGGGGAAGATAGGGAGAGAAGTAGTACAGGGGGTAGACAGGCATTTAGGGTGAAAGAAGACCAATGCCACCACCACGGCCAGTATGGTGGGAAACAGGAGTAAAGGAGGAGGTGAAAGAAGCAGGTAGAGTAGAGTTAAAGGGAGGGATCCAGGTTTTGGTGATACATAGGAATTGAAGGTTTAGATATAGAAACAGGTCAAACACAGCAGAAGTTTTATTACAGAGAGATCTTGCATTCCAAAGGGAGATATTGATGATGCTTGAGGGTTCGACGATGGAGTGTAACGCTCACCTGATTCCCACGGAGGCGCGGGTCTTGGCAGGAAGCTGTCTGACTCGAAAAGTGATGTGCAGGACTCGATTGGCTTCTGGGGTCGAACCTCTTCGCACTGTGTGTCGGACTCGAACAGTGAGGTTTCTTATATAGGTGAATGCTGGGCTCTCCGTCTGCGTCTGGTGCAGGGTGCCGTTGCCAGTTCCTTCACTGGTGAAACACAGGCCTCTTGAATTCAGAGGATGGTTACCGTCGTTATCTGCACGAGCGGTGAGTTTCTGGACACCTTTTGTCTTTATAGTCTTTACATGCGTGGCACGTTTATATGCAGACTCTGTTTAATGCCTTTCCCTTATGTATTGCAGGGCTCTTGAGATGAAAGATGAAGTGAAGCGCTTGGAAGTTCGTAAGTATGGCAAGCGCTCTAGCTGTCTCTTTCCTTGCAGCTTAGTTCGTGTTAAAGAGACGCCGGAGAATTCGCAGGCGTTTTATTGCGACGAGCGTGATGAACGTAAGTAGATACCTGCTTAATGTCTTTTCTTTTGCCTTTCAGATGTTGGGTTGCAGGGCCGGAGTCCGCGGAATGCCAATAAGTTGTTAACGATACTTTGTCTTCACAGGCGGCAATGCAGAACGAAGAAATCCGGAATTCACAGCGTGCCGGTAAGTATGGCAATGCTTTTGTTCTTGCAGGTGGAGATGCGGCGTGAAGAAACGGCCGCAGCCGATGGATCAGGTAAGTAAGCACTGCGTGTAAAGTTCGCCTTGCTAACCTGTTGTTTCTGTTCTTTGCAGGTGCTGATGTCTGGATACTGAAATGGTAAGTAGGATTCTTGCAGGTCCAGGATCGGAAGAAGAAAGGCCGGAGCAGACTCGGTGAGCGTTCTGCTGCAGATGCAGAATAACGCGAAGCACGCTTCATCTATCGGGTGTGGTTTAAATAGCCTTGGAGTGATGAGGCGTCTTCTTCCACGGCCCCGCCTAGGTAAGAAAAGAGTTCCAGTTTCCAGAAGAGTTCCAGTGCTGTATCCAGGGAGTGGAGCTGCCCCACCCAGGTAAGAAAGTAGTTCCTGTTCTCAGATGGCTTCTAAGTGGCTGGTAAGTAAGCAGCATGGTCTGCTGCAGGTAAGTCCACCCAAGCATCTTCACACCTATTATGAGCCCGGCGCTTCCAGTGCCGGGACCAATGGTTTTGATGAGCCTGGTGCTACCGGCGCCAGGACAAGGTCCAAAAGGTCCCAGTGGGGACCGGCTGGTGCTTAGGATTAGGGTTAGGGGCCTGCTTCCAAGGACGTTGGGCTGGTCCTGGCTCCTTGGAAGCAGTGATCATGACATGGAGGGGGGGGAGGGGGCAGATAAGGTTGGGGCGGTGAGTTAGGGTGGGTGTAGGGAGGAACGGGAAAGAGGGGGGAGACTGAGTGTGGAGATGGTCATAATGATGAGGCAGAGGGAGAGAAAGAGCAGGGAGGAGGAATGGGGAAGGGATGGGTAAAGTGGAGGGAAGTGGTGGGTGGGGTGCATGCCTGGGGGAGCAAGATGAGCAGGTGGAGACATAGATGAAGAGAGTGAGAATGAAATGGGGTGGGAGGGGAGGCCGCTTGGATAGGGGAGACAAGAGGTGGCACATGCAGTGAGGATGTAGGGGCGAGTAAGAGCTGATATCAAGGGATGATGCGAGGGGGGAGTGAGGGAGAGTAGGGATCTGGTCGAAGTGGGGCTAGGTAAGAGGTGTAGGAAAGGTGTTGGGAAGAGATTGTAGCAAGAGGGAGGGAGGGAGGAAACAGGGCAAATAGAGTAGGGGAGGCCTGGGGGTAAGGCCAGGAGTGCAGCGCCTGGAGGCAAGTCCCACTTGCAAGTCCAGGAGTGTGGCACCTAGAGGCGAGTCCTTCTTGTAGCAAGAGATAGGAAGGGAGCAGGGCAGACAGTTGGAGTAGAGGAGGCCAGCAGGTAAGTCCTGGAGTCCTGGGCCAAGAGATAAATCCCTGGAGGTGTGGGGTGCAGAAGCACTCTGCAAAGTTTTTTTTTTTTATTTTATTTGTTTATAGTTATAGTAACTTTTACAAAAGGTATTTTTCTTTAAAAAAATATATCACATATTTCACAAGTTAATATACAGACACAGGAGTTCACATTTACCACATGCCATTACAATTAATTTTCTTGCTAAATAACAAAACATCAGTATACAATTTAAAAGAAATTCATTTAAAAGAATTCATATACCTAAAAAACTAACTCATCCTCGACCAGAAACAAAAATTACTCTCTGTATTCATACAGGGACTTGATACTCACTCATCGTCTACTTCTTTTGCATAAGTTAAAGACAACAATACTGCCTCAAAAACCTGACAACAGCGATCTGAAGCTTAACACGATTACCATGCAACATGTCTAACCATAGCAAATCCAGATCCACGCACTCAGTGTTTGGCACATATTTACTGAAGTGACTGATGCGTTCACTCCTCAAACCTTCACACTCAGTCAGTAAGTGCTGCAAAGTCTCTAGATTCTCCCCCTGTTTACAGTGTTTACAGATGGAGGATCCGACACTCTGTCTACTTCTAATATCAGCAATTTGTCCCGTACTCAAGACATTAAATCGGAATCGCATATATTCCTGCCTCCACTTTTTATCAGGAAATTTAGATAGATATGGTTCCAATTACCCCATCTTTTTACAATCAGAAGCAATGTGATTATATAATTTAGACGTTTTGACTTCTTGAACAGTTAAGTTCCAGTCAGCATGAAGGAGTCATTTTTTTTACTTTCATGGGGTTTGCGATAAGCATATCTCTAGGGACCCCCAGATTGTCCAGAACCTCATTTGCCTCTTCCAACATGTCCCTGAAGTACTTAGAAGTAGGAGCACCGCTCCTGAAACCCCTACCCATGATGTCATAAAGGGTGGTGTCTTTGCAGGTTAACAGTTTCCTAACTAGTGCCATTTTACGCCTTTCAATGGTACTTCTAATTGAATGTAAACCAAACTCATATCTTATTGCCGCCAATGGTACGCACTTCGGCAAACACTTAACCATGGATTTCAGAATTTTGGATTCGTACTTCGACACCTCCTTTGTGCACCATCGAGGTGCGAGTTCCAGGCCATAGCAGAATTGAGGCACTAGTCTATTTTTGTACAAACGAACACATGGCAATAGAGAGAATTTTCCATACTTTGAGTCGATTTTACATAATTGTGCTTTCATAGGGGCAATTTTTGCTTCCAGTATAGCCCGGATGTTGACCTGGTTCTTGTTTCCGAACACTGGATAGCCCAAATATCTAATTGCTGACTTTGTTGGTAATTTCACATGATTAAGAAACAATGCAGTTATTTTTTGATTTTTCTTGTGCATCAAACATAATATCACTGTTTTAGAGTAGTTAATTTTAAGGGCGTTTATAAGAATGTATTCTTTAAAAGCAGTTAGCAAACGTTGCAGACCAATGGGTGTATGATCGTACAGAGTTACATCATCAACATAAGCGGTCCACTTTACCTTAATACCCTCCACTTTAGGTGAGTTTGTAACCAGTTTACTGAAGCACGCTCCTAAATCAGAAAAATATAGATTGAATAATGTTGGTGCGTATATGCATCCTTGTCGGAGACCATTAGTTACTTTGATTTCCTGAGACAGATTGCCCTCCATGCTCATTCAAACCTTTACTTTGGAGTTTTGGTGTATGAAATATACAATTGAAACAAGCGGGGCAGGCATCCCCAGATTAGCAAGTTTGCTCCATAAAATTGTTCTGTCCATTAGATCAAAGGCAGATGCAAGATCAATTGATGCTAAATATATGGGGAGATTTCCAGGGGTCCAGGCTGCCTTTTGCATAACATTGATTAACAGGCCACCCGCATCGGTACCCACATTTTTTTTAAAACCAAACTGCATGGACAATAAAATTTGATGTTGGTCCATCCAGCACCGAATATGCTCTACAACGAGGCTGGCAAAGATTTTAGAGTCCACATCCAACAGGGCAATAGGTCTATAGCTAGTGGGTAGGGCCCTGTCCCCTTTCCTATAAATCGGTATAATATAGGACATTCTCCAGCTGTTTGGAAGAAGGTGGATCTTAACAATGTCTTTGTATAAAAGAAATAGTATTTTGGCCCATAAATTTGGTTTCTCCTTCAGGACCCGGTTGCAGAGCAAATTCGGTCCAGATGCCCTAGAGGGTGAACTCTTTACAATGATATCTTCAATTTCTTTTACACTAAACAAAATATCCCATGAGGCATTTTCGATCTCTGATGGAACAACCCATGCCACACTGGGGGGGCAATAAATACTCGAAAAATGCCCTTCCCATATATTTGAATTTATACAAGAGGTTTGGGACTTTATTTGTTCCTGCTCATCATTTTTGATCAAGGACCAAAATCTGCATGTATTTACATTGCACACCGCACTCAACACAGATTCCGCGTCACCCTGATAGAGCTTTGCCCGCAAAAATCGTAACTTATTTTTCCATTTATTTTTTATTGCGTGGAAATCACGTGCTTCCGCAACTGTATAGGGTAATGGATGGCATCTGCGGAACACTCGGATTTCGCTATTTCTACTCTGAGTGATTTCACTTCCACAGAGTAGATATGTCTATGTCTTTTGTCACTTTTGGCCTTTTCCTTTATTCTGGCCTTTCCTCGGATTACCGAGTCGACATAATTCTCAAAGGAAACCTGACAGTACATCTTTTTTTTTCCTCGGCAAAAACATTATTATCAAAGTCAGACTGGAAAAGTATATTAACCTTCTCTATGTTATTAATATGCCAAGCAATTCTGTTTGATTGGACATTCACTGTGACCCTAGTTTCCCATTTTTCTACCTCTCTCCTGTCCATATCTACCACAAGAGACATTTTAAGCAATCTATGATCGCTTTCCTTCGTATCTAACAGGCCGAAATCGTGAACAAGGTCAAATGTATGCGTGCAGACAAAAATTAGACCATGTAAAATTGTCCGCGGAGTCATCCAGCAGTTCATTCACCCCCTGCAGACCCCAACCACGCAGGAAGAGGGCCCATATGTCCCCCTGGTGACATTTCCGTTGGTCGATTCCTTCTCCAATAAGTCGACCAAACCTGCAATCACTTATTCCTTCATCTAGGCATATTTCAGCATTGAAATCCCCAGCCACGATCATATGTAGATCCCCGTTCATAGCCTGGCACTCATGTATTACGGAATCAATTGCATCTATGTTTGCCTTTAAATCACATTCAGGGTGCCAGAAAATGTTTATAATTAATAGGATCGTGGAGGATCTGCTACAATCAATTTTCACTAGTACTGCTAAACACCCTTTATTTATATGGAACTCCTTTTGGGTTGTAAAGGCTATATTATTCTTAATCGCGATTAATAGCCCACCCGATGGTCTCCCCATTGATTTCTTAGTTGCAGGTTCCTGAAAGATGGTAAAACCATCCAAAACAATTGCGTTTTCTGCCCAGGTTTCTTGAATACATAGGAACGAATAAGACAAGAGTTCCCTACATATATTAGAAGAATGCAATAGAGCACGTGATCCCCTCGAATTCCACGATGCAAGAGTAAGTATCACCCTACTCTAGGTTGAGCCTTTCAAGTCTTGGATCTTGGATATGGATTCCCTCAAGGTTGATGCCAACCATCTCAGCTCTGCCACCTCATCTGGGTGAAACTCAGCGTTCTTGGCTCTTGCTCCTTCTCTGTCATATCTCATCTGCATCTCACTGGGGAGCACTCCCCTCTCACCCCTCAGTTGTTTCCGTGCGCCTAGGCTAAAGTTCACTATATCGTACCCAAAACGTTGCAAAGCCACTCCTTCCATCAGGGCAAGATCATATGTATCCCTGGAGTAGAATACAATCCTGACAGTCAAATTTTGTTGGATGAATATAATCAATAAGCTTAATGTCGTTAGAAGTGATTAAAGATAGCCGGGGGGTCTCATTAAACAGTGACAGAATCCGTCCTCTATTTAAGCAAGGAGGCCCTCCTATTGTGAGTATAAAGTTTAGTATGACACTGGGGTCATCAGCAAATTTCGGCTCCCTCCAATCACTTTGATCATCTGGCCAGGCGCTAGATAGCATTGGATCATGTCCCTCGGCCCTCTGATGTCCACCTGTCTCCCACTTCCTATTTTCTCCTCTCTCATTATCCCTCATCCATTACCTATTTCGGTTGTGTTCTCTATTTTGTTCTAGATTCCGCTTTATATTCCACATTTTGGCTATCTCCGTATCCTCTCTTCAAAGCTCATACCCTCGATTCGGGGTTTATTAGTATCACCCCATCCCTGCATTCCTCTCTCAAATCCCTCCCACTTTCCTGTGTGGTAGCAGGGATGGGCCCTTGGTTATGTACACTCTGCCTCATATCATGGTCATTAATGATAGTATGAGTATTAGAACTCTGATCAATCTGTTTTTTTTCTATTTCATTCCCATCTACTTTCTCAATCATTATTAACCTATGCTGTTCTCCCTCAATCCCTTTTGCGTCAGATAACATTGCTCTAGGGAGAGGAGGGTGTCCGTGCTTAGAGGGGGAAGTCAAGTAATTTGATTAGTGCCTCTTGAACCAATATTTTGATATCTTCACTAGGTGTCAAAGATGGGACACTACTATTAGTCACCTCAATCAGAGGCCCTCCCTCAGATTCTACTTCCTCACACGGCCTTAGATTGCTGCATTTAAAGAGGCTTTCACCAACCTGGGGCACAGTTATATCCTCTTGTACCTTCTCTACAATTTCCTGCATCTTATCAGTAATTGGCTTTGGTTTGTTTTGTATACCAAAAAATTGCTGGATACCCCTTTCCTCTTTCTCTCCCTCTGATTTACTTCCATTCATCTTCTTCGGGTTCTTTTTCTTATTTGTTTCTGTTGATCTACATTTAAGATTGCCATTCCCCTTTTACCCTTGTGGTTCATAGCTTCTGAAAGAGTATTCTTGGCTTCACCATATTCCTTACCACTTGTCTCCAGTGAGGTACCTTCTATAGTTTCTGAAACGTCCTTCTTAGTTGATCCCTGTCTATCTACCATTTCCTTCACTTCCAGATCTATTTTGCTTTCTTCGTTTAACTGTGTGAAGTCTAGGGGACCTCCCTCTCCTGATAGACTACATATGTCTTTAAAATTTATATTGGTGTTTTTTGACTTCGGTGATGGTTGATTTTTCAGTTTTTTGGCTTCCGTTTTGTTCGCTCCCTTCTCACTCTTGGCTCTTCTTTTGAGAGCCCTAGCCCGCATTTTCTTTTCTCTTCGTGTGGTAACATACACAAAAGGAGTCACGTCATCCTGGGTTGCGTCTTCCCCAGCTATCTGCTCCTGATCCAGCATTTTAACTTCCTCATTTTCCATCACTTCCACAAGTACCGATGGACTATCCAGCTTGATCTCTACCAGCTGCTCTGAGGTACTTAGATTGGTATTTTCCAGTTTTCCACATTTATTTTCATTTTCCATTTTTTTAATTTTTTCCTGGTTAATTAGTATCAGTCTTTTTAGTTCATTCCCATGTTTCAAGGTTACATCTCCTTCCTGGGTACATAGTTCGTTCCCTGTTTGGGAGCCTTGATTGAAAGTCTTTATATTTTCCGTAAGGGGAAATTGGGCAGTTTCTCTCATGCTCAAGGCATGTACGAAACCTTCCAATCTACTCAGTTTATCTATGCATTCAACCATCATACATCTTAATTCCTGAATTTCCCCATGAGTCCTTTCATGACCTTTGTCTAAAAGGTTCAAGATTCTGGTTAATACCGGGAATGACTCTCTAGCAGGTTATCCTCTCCCACGGTTTCTTTACTATTCTGGTTGTGCATCTTTTCCTCAAAATCTCCTCGCCCTGGCTGGACGGGGTTAGTCGGACTCGAGCATTTGTTTGCAGTTACCCTATGTGCTCCCGTTCCGCCATCCCCAAAAAGGTCCAACAAGGGGCCCTTACTGTGGTCTCCAAACTTCTCCCTACTTTCCAGAATGGATTTATGGAGATAAACATTATCCAGACTGCCACCCCTAGCCCTTGCTGGAGTTGAAGGGCCCATAGAGAGTCTCACCCTCCTATCCAGTTCGGCAGACACCACAGGTGCTAGAAGTGACGTATCCAACTGAGGTGTGTTGAGGATGGAGTCCTCCATATTTAAGACTGAGGGTTTAACAGGCAATTCGTGGACGCTTAGAAAGCTTTTCTGCACAATCTCTTCAACAAGGTCCACCTTCTGAAAGGACTCCATTTGGGCCCTGATGCGATCACTTGTAACATTGGGCAAGGGAGGAAAATCAATTCCACTTAGTTCCCACTTTTCTGTCCCCCCCCCCAATGTATCCCTAACATCTCCCTCATTCATTTTAGTTGAGCGGGGGTTAGTGTATTCGATCTTACTTGTTTTTGTGAACACAAAAGACCCACTTGCTATGATTGTATTCTGCTTTTCCGATTTAATACTTTTATTTGGCTGCTTAAGATATTTGTGAGTCTCACTCAATGTTGGTATTGTACCACTCCTTAGGGTTCCCACCATGCTCCGAATACGGAGAATCCCTCACACTTAAAGCCCAATTCACAATTGCCTTTTTCCCCCCACCAATTACCAACACAGTATTCTCTACACTCTCCTTATCAAGGTGGCTTGCAATACAAATTAGTGCAGGATTAAAGAGTCTAACTTGCAACCCCCAACCACACACAAAAAATGCAAGCATAAGCGCTAATATTCCAAGTATCCGAGTCTGGCCTTTCTCGGTTGCAGACTATCCACCCCCTCCTAATCTATACCGAAAAGGAGTATCACTGTGTGAGGTCCTCAACAACCACCACCCCATCCACAGTGTGGTAATTTGTAATAAGCAGAATCCCGAATACAGATACTCAGAGAATCATTCTAATACTGATTACTGGAAGAAGCAACTCATTGGATGGTAAACAGCTTCAGTATAACACACAGGAAATATCACCCCCTCAGTGGATCCTGATCGGTGTGACCCTCATAGAGGAGGAAAACCACTTACCATTATCCTCATATGTCGAGAGGAATTCCAGTAGAGGTTAAATTTAGGATTGCCCGCCCAGGCCTTCACCCCCAGGACTTAAATCAGAGAAAGAAAAGAAAAAAAAGAAAAGCTACACAAAGTGGCCCCACTGAGGGGTCGTGGACCGGGCCCAGCGCCCCCGCGCACCGTGAACAGTAAACAGTACTTCGATGTACTGCGCGGGTGCGCTGGGGCCCTGTGTCTTATGGGAATCAAGGAAGCGTCACCACGCCAGGGTGGTGGGGCCTTGTGCAAAGTGCACACCCTAAAAAAGAAAGAAAAGCAATTAGGAGCCGATTAGCTAATGAAATTCAAAACAGAGAGTCACTCAGAGGGGCGTGACAAAAGCAGCCACTAGGGCTCAACGTGTAGTTTTAACTAGCACAGCGTGCGGGTGGCACGTAGGATCACGGCGTTCTTATAAAAAAGACACAGTCAATGGTTTAAACCAATCTGTGGCAGTGAATCCACTCGTGAAACAAAAACATTCACCTTTTTATTATTTTTTTCCTTGTTCCTCTATCCGCAAGTCAGGCAAAGTGTCACTGCCAAGGACGTCCTCCTGTCTTGGCAAAGGCAGTGTTAGAGCACGGCGGCACGAAGGTCCAGAGACAGTAGCTGAAACACAAAAAACGAAGTCAGGACACGCCTCCAGCAGCACCCGCTCGCAGTAAACAGTACTTCGATGTACTTCACGGGTGCGCGCGCGGGTGAGCTGGGGCCCTGTGTCTTATGGGAATCAAGGAAGCGTCACCACGCCAGGGGGGCGGGGCCTCATGCAAAGTGCACACCCTTTTTTTTTCCCCCTTGTTCCTCTATCCGCAAGTCAGGCAAAGTGTGTCGCTGCCAAGGACGTCCTCCTGTCTTGGCAAAGGCAATGTTAGAGCACGGAGGCACGAAGGTCCAGAGACAGTAGCTGAAACACAAAAAACGAAGTCAGGACACGCCTCCAGCAGCACTCGCCCGCAGTAAATAGTACTCCGATGTACTTCACGGGTGCGCACGCATAAAGTGAGGTATCATGAGCAGAGGAAGCCCAGTGCCCAGGTCGGAGTGCAGCGGTAATCCGCTGTTAGAACTAGAGTGCAGTGCAGGCTCCGTGAACTCATTATGCATTGTGGTGTCATTTACATTGCACTGCGTGAAGTGAGCAGTAATGCTTTGATGAAATTGTGTGATTTGGTAACTTTACTTGCTTTGTATTCTAAAATGCTCAATGTACCTCTTTCTATACTCAACACAAACTGCAAGTAAACAGGATTTTTCAAATTGTAAATATATTATGTTCTAATCAGTGTTTATCTTTGATTTACAGAAGACTGTTGTCCAAACTGTAACCTCTATTCCCTATGACATTAGAGATGTTCAGCAGGTATTTCTTTGAAACCCAAGTTATTTCTTCTAATTTTAACAGTCGATCTATTAAAAGATGAAACAACTTCTTTCCTGGTTAAAATTATGGATACATATTAATACTATGTTTTTAAATTGTATGACTTTATACTTAACTTGGATGTATTTGAGAGCAGGAAATGTGTTGGACTTAGATGTGCGCCTAGAGGACTCTCACACAGACAACCTGATCAAACAGTGGCATCAATAACAAAGCTCCATCCAAGCCTTAAGGTACATATAAACGCACCACTTCAGTGGGCATCTGCTGCAGGCATGGCTACCCACACACATGCATCAGAATGCAGCAACGACCTACGACAAATTGGTCCAGCTGGACTCGAGTCTCTGGCACTTCACTTTCCTGAGCTCCCTCGCACCCGCCGACATGCCTGATCTTTAGGTGGCTTACCAGAGCACAGCTACCCACCGTTCTCATCTTGTCCTAATGCACACACACATTCTAGGCCTTTTCTGATAATTTTCCAAACTCTGGACTGCGGTCCCCGAGGGCATTCCCACAACAAGTGCATTGTATAATAATTGTCATTTATGAAGCGCCTTTTATCATTATTAGGGTCTCAAAGCACTGGAAGTGGGAATGCCCTCAGTGGACCGATGTCCAGAGTGTTGGAGATCATGGAGTAGGATTAGAATGCATGTGTGCATTTGGCTACAATAAGGTTTAGAGGGCAGGGGCGTGGCTTGGGCAGCCATGGAGTAGGACGTGCTTCCTGAGCAGCTCTGGAGGATCCGACATATGATCCGTGAAAACTACCTTTAAAAACGCGCCACTGGTTCCAGGATTGACCACATATGCATGGGAACGTGTGTTCTGCTCACTGTATAAAGACCGAGAGAATCCTAAGTGGGATTCTGGAGGAATTGCTCAGCGAACGACAGCGGCTGCTCGGTCCATTGTCACAAAAGATGGCCGACAACAGAGGGAACAAACTAGAGCACCCGAAGAGGCAGAATAGAGGCGGCGTCCACGGGGAAAGAATGATGACGACGAAGTGGAGACGGAGCGAAACCCCTGTGGCGGTGAGCCTTGTGTCGCAATGGCTTGTGTGCTGACCCAGAAGGCAGGAGCCCGAGGGCAGCGGGGGTGCGAACAGATAGGCCGCACCACGATAGGCACGGGAAGCGCTCGCTCGGCATTGATGAGCAGCAAGCTGCGGCAAGAGGCGGCGGATGGTGCGACTGCTTGAAGATCACTACAACAGCCGATAAGGGTAGAAGAGACGGTCGGGGAGGCACGCGGACGCTGTAGAGAGGCCCAACGAAGGCTGGAAAATGTCGGCACGAGGGGCCGTGGTCAAGAATAAGAATAAACAACCCACAATGGATATTTTTGCCGAAACACAACATTCTCCTGCGGCCATCGCACCCAAAGGCCCGATGGTACCAGCGGAGGGCACCAGAGCGGCTGATAATCAAATTTTGGAGGCCATCACGGAGCTGAAAGACTCTTGGGGGGTTGCGATGTTGGACCTGCGCACTTCCCTGGAGGCTAAAATTGAAGCAGTGGGCATTGAAGTCTCCCTGCTGAGGCAAGATGTCAGGGGGCTGGCGGAACGAACAAGCAGCCTGGAAGGTGCAGTGAAAACTAACACTGACACCAGCACTAACAATGCAAAGGAGATCCATGTCCTTAAACAACAGGTGGCTAACTTGGAGTCTCAAGCAGAAGAAGTGGAAGGGAGAGCGAGGAGAAACAATATCTGCGTGGTGGGCTTGCCGGAGGGTGAAGAGGGCCAGGCCCGACAGACTACATCGAGAACCTACTCCTACAAGGAATTGGGGCTGGCAAACTCTCGCAGGGATTTGCAGTGGAGCGTGCACACAGGGCCCTTATGAGGAAGCCGAGACCAGGGGCCCCTCCACGGGCGATAATCGCCAAAATATTGAACTACAAAGACCGCGAGAAAATACTGGAGTACTTCCGAAAATGTGGAACAATCGAAAGGGCCTTGAGCACCATCACGGCGTATCCGGATTATACCATGTTGGCCCAGAGGCAACGGTACAGCTATGTGACCATCAAAAGGAGGCTGCGTGCGGCTGGGATAAAATATATGCTTCTGTCCCCTGCGAAATTGAAGGTGGTGCACAAGAGCAAAATGTATTTTTTTGACACTCCGGAAGAAGCAACGACGTGGCTGGATCTGCAGGGCTGCCCGGAACAAGACACGGAATAGAACCAAGATGGATGCGATAAGTGACTGGGATACGGTATGCATACTGTTAAGGCGGCGTGTGAGCATCCCAGGGGTGCCTAGACAAAGGCTAAGAACAATGGGCGCGGCTGTAGGAGGCTGATATTTTGATAAAATACCGCTGATTGCAATGGACTTGAAGGACTAGAATATAGTGGCATGCACATATATTTAAATTGTATAGCAATGTGTAGTCAATCCGATGTGCCATAGGAGCGGCAGAGCGAAAGCACCCTAACCCCCCGAATTATAGTTGTAGTAGTAGGTTGGCCACTAGGGCGGCCTCACCCTGCGGAGCTTCGAGTACAGGCGAGAGCCAGAAAGAGCTAGATGCGGGGGAGCCTGAGATCCAGGGATGGAGCTGGGCAACAGTTGGGGGGTGTGATGTTGGGGAAGGGACGGGAGGGAGGGGGAGCAGGAAGTTTGGTGTGTTTTTGGTTAAAGGGAATTTAGAATGGGATGCAAGCCTATACAGATTGGATTGGAATCCAAAGTCAAACTGCACCTGTGGGAGAGGGAATGGAACTGTAACAGGCCATGGGGGACCTTAAGATACTTACATGGAATGTGCGGGGGCTCAATAGCTACTTAAAAAGGAACAAAGTTATGTTGTACCTGCGCAGGCAGAAAATAGATATTGCATTGCTGCAGGAAACCCACCTTACACGAGAGAGGATGGACACGATTGCAGGGAAGTGGAAAGGGGTGCTGGTTGGCTCATCGTACTCTGCCTATGCAAGAGGAGTGCTTATATGGGTGGCGCCACATGTCCCTTTTCAGTGATTGCAAGTGGTGGCTGAGACAGACGGGAGGATGGTTATGCTGAGGGGACTGGCGGAGAACAGGAAGATAAGCATCGTTAACACGTATGCCCCGAACCAGAACACAGCGGCGTACATTAGGACATGGAGTGCGAACCTGAGCGCATGTGCAGGAAGCGCGGTGATCTGGGGAGGGGACTTCAACTGCGTATTGAACCCGAGGGTGAACAGATCGGATGGGAAGTTGGATAGACCGGCCCCTGCAGCTAGGGCGTTACAGACATTGCTGGATGATTTTGGGTTGGAAGATGCATGGAGTGTGTGGCACCCCCAGGAAAGGCAATATTCAAATTATTCTGCCCCACAGCAGTTATCAACGAGGCTGGATTATGTCTTCGTATCACCTGAAATTATAGCGGAGATTGTACATATAGAGTATAAGGCCAGGGTCCTCTCGGACCACTCGCCCCCGATTCTCGCATGGCAATACTGCCCCCCCCGAGAGCGAGGATCCCGACATGGCGCCTACGAGCGGAGGCGTTGCGGGACCCCTTTTTTAGAGGGGACTTGAGGGAGGAGATTGTAAATTATTTTGAAACTAATACTGGGAGCGTGAACTCTGCAGGAACACTATGGGAGGCCTTCAAAGTGGTCATGAGGGGTGTGGCCATAGCGAAATCCAATGGCCTACAGGGTGGGGTTTTGGCTGAACTGCAGGAGACGGAAGAAAAATTAGAAGAGGCCTTAAAGGGTGGGGACGATACAGCGTAGAAGCTAGAATTGATACTTAGGCTACAGCAAAAATGTGCGGAATATTGGGAGAGATTGTGTAACCTTAATTATAAAAAACACAGAGAGAGAGCATGCGGGAGGTGATAAACCGGGGAGACTTGGCGTGGTTATATAAAAGCGAGACCCCCAGAGTCAGAATCAGAACTATAGAGAGATAAGACTAGCGTAAAGGACACCCAGGAGGGAGTTAATCAAGCGTTTGTGGAATATTATAAATTATTATACGGAGATGATGGGGAAAGTAGCTGCGCTATGATGGAAGAAACGCTTGAGAATATGGGGTTGCCCAAGATAAGCGAGGAGGAGAGAGAGGAACTAGACACCCCGATCACCTTGGAAGAATTGGGGGAGGTGGTGAGGCAGCTGCCTACTAGTAAAACCCCAGGGACAGATGGGCTCCCAAGTGAATTTGACAAAGTATACATAGAAGAGGTCCTCCCCCCGCTGCTAGAGATGATAAACGAAGCGTTCGAGATGGGACGCTTACCGGAGTCACAGAGAGGCTGTCATAATACCTCTCCCCAAACCTAATAAACCTAGGCACAGCTGTGGTTCCTTTAGACCCTTGTCAATGCTGAATCAAGACGGCAAGATATTAACTGCTGTCCTAGCAAACAGACTGAAGAGGGTTATTAGCAAATTAATACATCCGGATCAAACGGGCTACGTCCCCCATAGAAACATTACCAATAATCATAGGCGACTCCAGAGAATCATTGAGTTTGGCAGAGAAAGTGATGAGGAAATGGCAACCGTGTCCTTGGATGCGATCAAGGCCTTCGACTCCTTTTAATGGCCATGGCTGCTGGCTGCCCTGAAGCACTACGGTTTAGTGCCTGGATATGTAAGGTGGGCGAAAATGTTATATAGTGAACCGCTGGCTAGGGTTAAGACAGGATCTGCGATATCAGAGAGGTGGCAGCTCAGCAGGGGTACTAGACAAGGATGCCCATGGTCTCATGCTCTACATACTGGCCCTGGAACCTCTAGCAATATTTCTGAGGCAGCGGTATGACACCATAGGCATCGAGGTGAAAGGGGAGCGGCATTTGATCTCCCTATATGCAGATGGCATGCTGCTGTACGTGCGATTCCCAGAAGAAAACCTCCAGTACATTCTGGAAGTGCTCGGGAGATACGCTGTGCTGTCCGGCATAGCGGTGAACCCCCAGAAGTCTAGCTTGTTCCCATTAGGGGGGTACATGGGGATTCCAGCGGAGCAGTTACCTGTATTGCAGGTACCATGGGCGGTTAGCACATTTCGGTACCTGGAGATAGACATATCACACCGTGGAGGAAGAGCATAGGTGCAAGCCATCAAGAAAATCGAGAAGTGCATGCAGTTTTGGGAAAAGCTGCCTTTGGCGATGATGGGGCGGGAGGCAATGCTAAAGATGGTGGTCCTGCCGAGGCTCCTACACTACTTCGGGAACATACTGTACCCGATTCCTAAGAAGTTCTTCACCAAATTGAATAGCATGTGTATAGACTTTTTGTAGCATGGCACGCGAAACAGAGTGGCGTTATGGAAGCTTCAGAACTTCCATGACAAAGGAGGAATAAAGCTGGCCAACTATGAGGCGTACTATGTGGCAAGCCAGTTGCAGTATGTTGCCAAATGGCTCTCTGATGAAGAGACCTCTGAACTTAGGCTGTTTGGGCGTGATTGTGCACCTTTTTATTTGAAAGAGATGATGTGGGTACCCAGGGCGGAAATGGTGGGGCGCCCTAAAATGATGCTACTGGGGTGGAAGGTGTGGCGCAGGGCATGCCAAATGATGGAGGACCCGTCCCCATGCTCTCCGCAGATACCATTGGTTGTAGTGACGGGGGCAGACGCTCAGCTACGAATGATACTCAGGAACCACTGGGAACCGGCAGGGGTGGCAACAATGGGTAATATTTGGCAGGAGACCTCAAGTATTACTTTTGAGGGGCTGCAGGAAGAAACTGGGTTGCACGAGGGCCAGTATATTACGTATCAGAGTGGTACAGAGGATTAAGAGAACATGGCCTGAAACTGTGTTGGAGGAAGAATTAGACGCCACCATAGACGTGATATATGACAAAGCTGAGGGGGGTCACGAGATTTCCAGACTGTATGAAATGTTGATGTCTAAAGTGGGGAAGGAGGTCACGCAGTTGAGACTCGACTGGGAAATGGAGGTAGGGACCCCAATGGGAGACGGGATGTGGGAACGGGCACAGAGGCATCATAAGAAGGGGTCTAGAAACGCGAGGCTGAAACAGATTCAGCTGTACATAACACACAGGGCCTATATGACGCCTTGGAGGATATCAAGGTTTGAAAATGCAGGGCGGCAAGCATGCCCCAAGTGTGATGAGGAGAACGCGGGCATGGTGCATATGTTCTGGTCATGCCCGATCATAGAGCGATTCTGGAGGGGAGTGAAAGAGAAACTGGAAGAAAAGGGGGTCAAGATAGTAGTGGATACAGTGTGGGCCTGTCTGCTGGGGGGTTCCGAAGACCACAGAAGCTCAGGCATGTGAGTAAGCGGAGGGATCTGGCTTATGTGCTCGCAAAAAGAAGAATTGCCATGGGATGGAAGTCATGCCATGTGCCAAAGATAGAGGTGTGGTGGAAAGACTTGCAAAAATGGGCGGAAGCCGAAACCATGGCATGGCAAGAAGCGAGTAGCACAGGGGGATGGGGGGGAACGAGTCCCTGATGGCCTGGAAATCTCTGATAGCCGAACTGTTTGGGTCATTAGCTGATCCGGCTGAGCCTGTAGAGGAGGGGACCGAACCACAGGATGCAGAAACTGAAGGTTTAATGCAATAGACTCGTAAAGGGGGGTGGGTTAGGGTGAGTAGTGGTGAGAAGTTAAAAAGTGTAATGAAACCGTTGGAACATGCACGGTTTGTTTGGTTTGTATTGTTTGGTTGTTTGTAAAATTCAATAAAATCTTTTAAAAAAGAAAGAAAAAAAAAAGGTTTAGAGGGCTGGCAAAGACTACAGTAGAAACAACCCACGAAGACTAGGCAGGTGGATGGGTGCTGAGAGGTCAGGAGATAGCTGGAGTGCTAGAGACTCGCTATGTCCAGCTAGCCCGAATTTTGTTGTAGGGTGTAGCTGCCTTATACTGCGAGTGGATGGATAGCCACGCCTACGGCAGAATGTCCACTGAAGTGGTGCATTATACGTACTTACATGGGGCAACAACTGCAACCGACCTCCGGATCGGCGAGCAATAGTCTACTACAACGCGGCAAGGATCATCCTCATCTTGCCTTAAGGAGCCTCCCCTTCTCTGAGAAATAACCGTCTTGAAGCAACACACTTTGTCCGAAGAGTGCCTGCCCCAGAAATGGCCGCTGTTTATCCTGAATCGAAGACGAGGCTGTTGCAATGTTGCAACCCCAGTCGTTTTCTACCCACAATCACCGCCGGCAGGCAGAAGCCGGCCCGTCCCTGTGAAGGCCCGAATTGAAAAGGCCCCGTTTAACACCTGTTAAGCGCATGGAAGCGCGGTGTGGCCACCACCCTTCGCTTCTCAGAGGTAACTTTCCATCATTTATGCGTCCCTGACCATCTCATTAAATTTGCCACAAGACTCAATGCGCGGTAGGACCTATGAAGTTTTATCCCCATCTCAATACTGTCCACACCACTAAGTTCCTGGCTAATGCGAGCCACTTCACCATAAGTCTAGACATGGAACTCTCACTTACCCTCGCACTGTGCCCACTGCCTCGTACAAATCCTCAGGCCTGCTAAGCAACTTCATTGTAAGTACTTAACTGTGTGTATAGACAACTATGCTACAGATTCTGCATTGTTCACTGTAGCATATATTGGATTTGTTTATCTGCCACATTTTACTGCTAAGATTTGTCTGCCTGTTTAGAATACTCTCTCATAGGCAATTCCTGCCGTTCCATCTAGCTCCTCCCTGAAGGGGCATCATGATACTAGACTACGTTTTTATTGGGCCTCTGCCATATTGAATTAGGTTATTTTAACACCTCTGAATGAGCATATGGGACCAGCCCTCTACTCACTGCTCAATGCTTCATTGACCCAGCCTCTCAACCTTATGCAATATGACTTTTCTGGCGCCAGCCCTCAGTTGGCATGTGTCTCACTCTGCATTGAACAAGGCCAGTGCACCTTTCTGAATGCACCTGCCATGCTCAGCCCACCCATTATTGTGCCCTATGGGACTAGTATATTACTACATACTTGCTTGCTTATTCTAGCCTGTGTAACTGTTAATAGCCTATGCTGAAACCAACCAACTGCAGCTCACTAATTGCCTAATGTTGACTATGCCCATTGCTAAACTGTGATTGTGCTTCCTGCCCATCTGCCTTGCCTACTACTCTGCCCAATGTTGACTATGCCCATTGCTAAATTGCATTAGCGCCTCCTCTCGGCCAACCATTCTGATTGTGCCTACTGCCAAACTGTGCCTGCGTTTGTGCCCACTTATCATAGCATTCCTAAAAATGTACTTTGCCAGGACATTGACTCGCCTTATTCTTGCATTAGCCACTACTTTAATAGCAAATATATTGGTAAACTACCCTTACCATAGCCTCCCTAATATTACACTAGCATTACCCTCATCCTGTACAAGTAAAGAAAAATCCACCAATCTAACTATGCAAAAACTATTGATAACACACCCATGTACTACTCTTGATAGAAATAGAAGACTCAGTGCAAGACTCTCTAAATTGTATGAACCTCTAGCTAGAACGTTAGTACCTGGTAACAGATCCACCACACCTGCCCATGACACCCATACTCATAAATCCAAAGACAACCCCTTACAAACCACACAGAACTTGTCATCCGTAGGCCCACCCTGCCATTCTCTCAAAGGCGCATTAATAAATGCGAGATCTTTGGTCGCCCATGCCATTGAGATAGCAGAGATCATACAGCTAGAACAACTTGACTTATTAGCAGTCACTGAATCTTGGCTGCACGCGGCAGCAGGTCCAGCGCTTTCACTAGCTATCCTGAAAGAATATACTATCCTAAGATCAGACAGAGTTGATACACGAGGAGGAGGTATCGCACTCATTGTAAAAGACAGATTTACCCATTAGACTCACACCCCATCTGGACACTAAATCTTGTGAGAACCTATCGGCCAAACTCAATATAAATAGCGCCCAAACTCTCACAATTCATCTGATATACAGACCACCAAACCATATTGGAACATTTGAAGATGACTTATCTAATATCATTTCCAACAATCTAAAAATCTCTTCTCAAGTCATACTATTAGGAGACCTAAACATAGGATATAATGACCCCAAAGATGCACATGCATCTAATGTGGCAAATATCCTTTCAGAATAAAGTTTTACCCAAAAAGTACTTGACCCCTCACACTCAAAAGGAAGAACCTTGGACTGGATAGCAGATCACAACTGTAATGTCACTATTTCCTCCATCTCTCCTGTGATATGGTTGGATCACCACCTTATAACTTTCAACCTCGACACTGGTAAATCGCCCTGCCTGTTTCACTAGCTCCTCCTGTCCCCATTCGCAATAAAAAAATATCACTTGCGACAAACTACTCCCTCTCGTTATACCTACTATCAATGCCATCCCAGAAAATTTAAGACCAGATGCATTGGTTAAAGAATATAACCACATTATGACCACATCCCTAGATGCAATAGCGCCACTTGAACTCAGACAAAGTAAACCTAAGGCTCACCTCAACTCTTGGTACACACCCTACCTAAAAACCTTACGCACCAAAAAAAAGATCATGCCAGACATTGTGGAAATCACATCCATCTGAAGAAAATAAGATTAATTTGAGTGCCATTTCTGCACTATACAAAAAAGAAATACTCTTAGCCAAACGTGAATCTTACAATACAAGAATAGCCCAAGCCAACTCTAGCACGAAGGAACTCTTCGTTATCCTCAAAGAACTAGAAGCAACCATCCCTGTACCGGACAACTGTATTAAGGATAAACTCTGGTGCTCGAATATTCAACAAGAACTAGCCAACAAAGTTGCAACCCTACAAATAAAAATTAACAATAAAAAAGCCTCACTAACTACTAACACATCCAACAGCACCACTTCAACTACCCCCACTATTACCGACACTGTGCCTCGGTTCAAATTCGCCAAAGTGGCCATTCTCTAAACAGAGAAGACAATACTCTCACTTAAACCTTCCAATTGTCATGGTGACCAATGCCCTGCCCAACTTATAAAGGATGCAGCCAGAGATCTGTCACCCTTCATCACTAAACTGATCAACGCTTCATTTACTATCAACTCCATCCCTACCAATCTTAAGGAATACTGGGTGCTCCCTCTACTAAAAAAACAGACTCTAGACCCACTAATTACTGACCTATCACCACGGTACCCTTCCTTCTGAAAATTATAGATAAGATGGCATATTTAAAAATCCAAAAACATTTGGAATCCAATCGACTGCTAGGGTCAAGACAATGAGGCTTCCGGCCCCAGCACGGGACAGAAACTGCGCTAATTGACTTGAAGGCCCTGATAGATGACCTCGGGGATAAAGGTGACCTTGCCCTCCCTCCTACTACTGGAGCTATCGGCTGCCTTTGATCTGGTCGACCACCAGGTCATGTGCAGCCACTTGGATTCGGCAGCACACTTTTCCCCAGAAGCCATCGCATGGATACAATCCTTTCTCAGTGATCGTACCATGAGAGTCTTCTCTCCCATGGCATCGGCTGACCCTATCCCCATCACATGTGGTGTTCCCCAGGGTTCATGTGCCTCGCTTACCTTATACAACATTTTCACCAAGCCCCTCTTCGATGATCTGGATCATCTGGGTATCACCTACACTAACTATGCAGATGATACCCAGATCCTCCTACCAATTACTGGTGATTATGAAAAGGATTTGGCTTTGGTGAATAAGGTTTACCTCATCAACCAGGCATGGATGGCCTCCCATGGACTATGCCTGAATGACAAGACAGAGATCATCATCCTGGGTACCCCATCTTCTCTCAAAAAACGAAGCCCTAAATATTCAGCTCTCAATATCGTCAATAATATCATTACAGTCGCCAAGGAAGTAAAAACCTTGGGGTTTTACTTGGACTCTACCCTCTCCTACAACAAACAGGTAAATACGCTGGCCTCAACCACAGCTTACACCTGCAAATCGATTAAAGCGGGCAAAGCCTTCCTCTCCAATAACAGTTGTATTACCATTGCTAGAGCTCTTATACTATCAAGACTCGTCTATTGCAATGACATGTATATTGGGGCGAGTAGACAAACTACCAGAAATATTCCAACTTCAGCAAAATAATGCTCTTAGAGCTGCACTCGGAATTGCAAGGAGAGCACATATATCTGAAACCAGAAGAGCCAACAACTGGCTGTCCACAATTGACAAAATAAAACTTAAAGTCGCCTCCCTTACACATAAATGTGTAACTAAAGTAGCCCCCCGCTACCTAGTGAACAGAATCGTCACTAAACCTGAGACAAGACTAACCAGACTTTCCAATACAAATTGCCTCCTGACCCCCAGATTCAAACTAGCCAGAGAGGGAGGAAGCAGCTTCCAGGTCAAGGCTACGCTGCTGTGGAATTCACTTCCTGCCACCCTCAGACTAGAATCATCATACACAAAATTTCGACAGAACCTTATAAAGTTGCTCAGAGACTGACGGTTAAGTGAGCCTCTGGCACCGTTCTAAATCCTCTCAGCCTTCACTTTCAATAGCCCATCTTTTACTCTGGACACCCCTTGGTAATTTTACCGCTACATTTATTATTGTATATATGCTCTTCTGTGTAATTATTTTGTAAAATCGTTTATTGTAAATATGCTTTCTGACATTATATAACTACACTAACTGTAAATGTTTTCCTATGTACAACCAAGCTGCGAGTAACCTTATGCAATGCGCCCGAATACCCTCAGGCTTGGTGTGCAATACAAGTAATAAACTAAACTAAACTGTGAGAAACCTCAGGGTATTCTCCCATGTAGACCCAGAGAATACTCTATTTAGCTGGCTAGTGGAGGGACATTGCTTTTGCTCCACCCCTCGGGATGGACAAGCGAGGGAGGATCACTTGGGTAGGGGAGGCCGGGGTTGACCTAAGTAGTGTACCCTAGGAGAGACGCAGTATTCTAATGGGACGACAGGTGGAGAGATCCTAGAAGCCTTTGTGGGGATATGAAGGTCCCATTACCCCTAATCACACAAAGAAACAAACTGATCATCTCAGAACAACCCCGGGGAAAGCAAGGCAAGACCAAGAATCTCAATTCCAATGTTTCTTTGTTTTTCCTGGTGTTTTTGAAATCCTCCGATTCTACCCAATGAGAGGAGTAGTTTAAGAAAAGCTGTAAATAAGGAAAAGGCATATCCGGACCAGCTGAATAACTGATATATTTTGTTGTGTGTTGAAAGCTGGAAGAGGCCTGTGATTGGTGAAGGGAACCCTAGGAGGCCCAGTCAAGTTGGAGACTTATTGGTTTGTTTTATAGTGTTGAAAGGAATAAAGTGTGGGGAAGGGAACCCTGCGAAGATTCAAAGGGAACAGAGATACATTTAATTTGCGATGTTTGAAACTTGAATAAGTTGAATCTTAGGGGAGGGAACACCAAGGAACTCTAAGACATTGAAAGCATTTGAATTCACTGCAAGGACCCTGTGGCGGAGGTCTTGCAGACAACCTTGTTTGATTGAACTTATTTTTGGTGAACTTAAAACCACACCTGGCAAGGAAGCCACCAGAAACCAACCCTGGATTCCTTTTTCTGTTGAATCATTACTTTTCATTTGTGACAAAAGACCCCATAAAACATTGTTGTATAGAGTGAGGGCAAGCATAGGTTTAGACACAGCCAGACCTTTATTTGGGCTTTCAAACAGACGGCCCTTAGAAGCATAATTTCAGGGAAACATCCCTTTAGAGTTAGGGCCAGTTAGGTATTACACCAACCCTGAAACTTGAAATAAAAAGATTTTGAAATATTATTTTCCAAGTCTGCGTCTCTCGTCAACATGCCTGTCTCACTGTACCAAGAGCACTGATGGAGTTTCTTTGATGTCACTGTCGTCAAAAAGTCTGGGAAAAAAAAGGACCAGCTATCCTCTCATACTCTTCGAGGCATTAAGGTGGGGGTGGAGGCTACCACAGGATTTAGGACTGTTGGGTTCTCTAGGCACCATGGACAGGCTAACTTTATAGTGTTATATATTTGTGGTTCTATGTATATTCCTTACAGCCGTCTAATAACTGCAATATTAGGAAACCAATGCCGAGTTAGGATCTTTAAGTGTAATGGAAGGGATTACCACCATAGATCTCGGGTGTTAATGCGGCTAACCTCAGGGGCGCAGCACAAATGGCCATTCCCAGATCAAATTAATGTGCACACTGGCCCTACGGGTGCCAGCCTAAGTTCTTAGAGAAATAAGCCTACTAAAACTACACTGTTTCTTCTAATGCACGCATGTGCTAAACTTCACAATTCTTCAAGACTAACACACTTCCTCTAACAATCCATCTTTGTGCAACTCATTGCTCGTCTTTCATTGAAAAGTAAAATACAGTTCCTACCTCAGCAACTTATCCAACTGTTTCACAATTCCAATCCCTCAAAGATTTTCCATAGTAACTTACTAGAAAGTCTTGATTCAAGACATGGAGGCGAGCATTATGCTTCTCTTTCTTTTAATTGTACACATTAAGAAAGCTCAGCAGCAAGGTATTTTTATGCGCTTTCATATCCAACAAACGTATTTCAAAGGTGCACTAAAAATACATAAAAAACAGAACATTCTATAGTCCTTAACACCTCCAAAGACAATAAAACTTCATATCCCATGATGCTCTTAAAGATCATGAAGTGTCCATATGCATGTGATATTAGTCCTCCAATAGGCATAGAGGAACTCCCATAAACAGTCCTGAACAAGAAATAACTTCCTCTTTCGAGGCTGCGAACTTTGCTGTCTTTCGGAGCTAGGATTCCAAACTTCGGTCAACCAGAAGAAAAATCGTTGAACCCCGGATCAGACGACTTGTCTGTAGAGGCTATCAAGGAAAGAAGCAGAATATAATTACTTCATGCGTATGACAACCCTTGTTCCCTTAGCTGGGTGAGAAAGAAAAAACATTGCATTAGTGTAAACTATGCATGCATTTAGATCAACAGCTTATTGTAATGCTTAAAATCATTCTTAAGCGATACACGCTATGCTTTTCTTTCCGCTGGGTGGGATAATGCTCGCCTCCGTGTCTTTAATTGAATCAAGACTTTCTACTAAGTTATTATGGAAAATCTTTATTCTATGTTAAGACCGGAGACTCACATTATGCTCGTTTAAAGCTTACTTACCACCACTGAAGCAGGCTGTTCCACTGGTTTTAAGTAGAACTCTTTGAATATCGATTTGCCTGCCCAATCAGCCATCCTCATGATGTCCTTTAAACAGACACCAACTTGGAAAGCTTTAGAGGCCATGGCTCCCTTAACAGAGTGAGCACCGAATTGGAGTGCATCTATCCCTGCTTGAGCTAGCGTCCAGCGCACCCAGCATGCCAAAGTAGGAGCTGAAACTGCCTTTTGGGGTCTGCGAATAGCTATGAGAAGCTGACCGCCAGGTGTGGACCTGAGAGGAGCTGTTACTTCTTCATAGGCCTTTAAACACTAAGAAATCACCCTCGAATCACATTCAGTTCTTCTTCATATGTGAAAAACGATACCGTCGGGGGGAAAAAGACCTACCCTCTAGGTCTAGAGCTCTAACGTCCGAAACTCTCCCACAGGAAACTAGGCAAAGCAAAGTGGTAAGCTTGCCTGAGAGCGCCGTACCCGATAGCTCTTCGTTAGGTGGCCACGATGGGAAACGATTGAGCACTTTATTAACGTCCCAAAGTTTGTTATAACGGGACGGAGGCGGCACCGTAAGACGGACACCTTTTAGCAATCTGCAAACGAGATGATGCCCCCCAGTAGGGGCCCCTTTTATGAGGTTGTGGCCTACAGAAATCGCCGATCGATAAGCGTTCACCGTTCTGTAAGCAAAACCTCTTTCTACTAAAGAGGCTAAAAAAAAAAAATGTCTTCTAAAAGGTGCTGAAACTCGATGAAAACCCCGGTCTTGGCACCAGACCCTCCATGTGTCCCAGGAGTTGGAATACTGCTTGAGGGTAGAGGGGGCCCAGCTCTCCTGAATGAGATAGATTGCCTTGCGGGACATGCCGTAGTTCTCCATCTTGCCCTGAAATCCTCCAAGCCGCTAGAGTCAGGGACCCGGAGACGAGCAGGGGGAGAGCCTGTCTCCACGGATTCAATAGAAGATCTGGAGACTGGGATAGAAGAATTGGAGAATCCGTGGAAAGTTCCAGAATAACTGGATACCAGGTCTGAAAAGTCGAGACTGGGGTTATGAGGACCCGTTCTGTTCTGTCCTGACGGACCTTCGCCAGGGTCCTCGCTATCATGGAAAAGGGGGGAAACGCGTAGAGGAAGCCACCCGTCCAAGGCTGTAAGAATGCATCTTTTGCTGAGGCTGCTGGGTCGGGTCTCCAGCTGTAGAACACTGGGAGCTGGGTGTTGAGATGAGATACGAAGAGGTCTTTGGACATTGGACCCCAGATCTGTTGCAGGCAGAGAAAAACATTCCTGCCGGGTCTCCACTCGCTGGAATCGACGTAATGGTGAGCGTGCCAATCCGCCATCACATTCTTGAGACCCGGGAGATACTCCGCTGTGACAGAAATCCAGTGATCTAGCCAGAAATGCCAAAAGTCTTTGGCCAGTTCTGCTAGCGGACGAGACTTGGTACCACCCAGATGATTGATGCATCTTACGGCGGATACGTTGTCCATCTTTAGTAAGATGCAGCAGCTCACTTTGTTCCTGGCAAAGGAGCGGACTGCGAATGATCCCGCAAGGAGCTCCAGACAGTTGATGTGCATCTCCAAATCCTGCGGAGACCAAGTCCCTCCTGTGGCTACTGTGCCACATCTCGCTCCCCAACCGGAGTGACTGGCGTCTGATTCGATGATATCTGGAGTGGAACCGAAGATGGCCCTGCCGTTCCAGGCCTCCATGTGTGTGAGCCACCAATTTAGCTCTGTTCTCGCTTGAGGAGAGTGTCAAGCGTTGAGAATAAGAGAGGCTGCGCCTCAGGTGGTGACCCATCAATCTTTGTAGTTCCTGGTAATGAAGGGGACCGGGAAATATTGCTTGGATGGACGAGGATATAAGACCCATTACTCTCGCTAGCTCCCGTAGAGAGATCAGGTCCCTCTGAAGGAGCCTGCAAATCTCCCTCTTGGTTGAATGTATCTTAGCAGCTGGAAGACGGAGCTGCGATTCTTGGGTGTCCACTACGAACCCTAGAAATTCTAGGTTCCTGGAAGGACAGAGAACTGACTTCTCCCAGTTGATGAGGAAGCCGAGACTCTGGAGAAAATCTATGGCTAGCTGGGCCTGTTCCTGCAAAAGCTCCTGAGATTGTGCCATGAGCATAATGTCATCCAGGTAAATTATCAGCCGGACGCCTTGTTCTCTTAGATGAGCTACCACCGGTCTCAACAGCTTGGAAAACGCCCAGGGAGCTGAAGAGAGCCCGAAGGGTAAACACATTAATTCACAATCTTGTTGCTTCCAAGTGAATCTTAGATAACTCGCATGTGCCTGATGAATAGGCACCACGAGACATGCATCCTTGAGATCCAGACGCATGGGCCAATCGTTTCGTCTCAGAAGATCCCCGAGCATTTGGATGCCTTCCATCTTGAAATGCCGATAAATCGTTGAGTGCTCTCAGATTTTTAACAGGCCTCATTTTCTCCTTCCTGCGCATTAGAAAAATAGGGCGGAAGAAGCCGCCCGGAGTCTAGCAGGGGCAAAATTGCCTGCTTCTGATATAGGCTGTGAATTTCACTGTCTAGCGCTCTCCGATCTATTTCTGACATTATTATGGGGGCACGGGGACTGGTCTGAAATTCTACACGCAGACCGCACGCTGTGTCCCTGACCCAGGCATCTCCTGACAACATTTCCCAAGCACTTGTAAAGAGTGCTAACCTCCCCCCAATGGGAACGAGCGACACAGGCGCTGTTATTAGTAGACTGACCTGAGGGTTGTTGGGCTCCGTTCTTAGGTCCTCTATTCCAGTAGCGACCTCTGCCTTGTCCTCTGGAGGGGAAGAAGGTATCGGTGCGCTCTTGCCAGGCATTTTGTTGCTGAAATTGAGGTCTTCTGTCCAAGGCATAACGGCCGGAAGAGCGACCTCGACCGGCCCTGGAGAAAATCTTAGATGTGAAGACCTTCTTGATGGAAGCCTGGGCTTTATCTAGTGCAGTAAAGGTGCCTACAAACTTGGACATTTCCTTCATAAAAGGATTGCCAAAGAGTAGTCCTTAAGCGGCGGCGCCAGACTCCGTGTTTGCCAACTCTGTTAACTTAGAGTCTATCTTGAGGAGTATACCCTTCCTGTGCTCGGTAGAGATAGCGCAGCTCGCATTACCCAGAAGGCAGATGGCTCTCTGAGCCCAACCAGAAAGAATGACTGGGTCCACTGGATCTGAAGAGCTGGAGGCTTCTTCAGCCAGGTCTAACATTTTTGCGAGGGGACCAGCGACATCCATTAGCTTGTCCTGGCAGGACTTGCAGGCTCAGTCGATTCCTTTCCTAGGATCCTTCACGTGTTTCGCCAGGAATGTGATAATTTTTTAATCCAGTTCTGGCGTCATGCCACTTTGTCTGGAATCTCCGGACGTGACCATTCTGCCTGAAGTCTCGCCCTGATCTTTGTCAAAGGGCTTATGCAGCTTGTTAAACATATAGTCGGTTGTTCTGGCTGATGGTTCCCAGTCGGTGGGCCTGGGGTGTATTAAATCTTTGGGGGCGAACATCCCCTTAGTAGAAGGTTGTTCCCCGGTGTTTCCTCTGGGGATGCGGGCTGCCGCAATCCCTGAGGTTGAGGGTTTTGAACCCCAAATCTCAATATCTTCCTCTGAGGAAGTGTGTGATGAGTCATCACCATACATTCTTGTATTTTGTTACTCTTCTACGCCCTGTCCGTCTCCCTCCGGGCTTGAAGGTCTAACACCCCTGTTTTCCTCTTCGGGGATAGAGGGTCTTTCAAAGGAAGGGGTTACCTTCCTGCTCATAAAGGCTTGTTTCGGCCTGGAGAAGGCGTCAAAATGGCAGCAGTGGCAGGAATCTATTTGCTCGGGGGTAGGGGGGGGTGTCAGAGAGCTCTTTCTCTTACGAGCCGGACTACACCCCCCTTGAGTAAGGTGCTTCCTCTTCTGGGTCTTTTTTCCCCCTTGTCGGAGAAGCCCCTCGCATGTGCTCTTCCATGTTCTCTAGGCGCTGCTGTATTGGCAGGAGCATGCCTGTTACAGCCTTTTTGACGCTGTTTTCAACGGCGGATCCCAATACCTTTTGAAGGCTTTTCTCCATAGCCACTTCGTCAATATAAAATGAATCCTCCTCACCTTCCAAACATTCCTGGTTTGGTTGAGGGGAATATTGTGCTGCCATGATTATAAGCACCTTACTTCTCTGGTCTTCTTTTTTTTCCTGGGCTTCTTGATCGCCTTCTCTCACAGTCCAGTTGTTGAATAGTTGAATCAGATCAGTTAAATAATTCCTTTTTTTTTTTCCGGCGCATTCAATTCACTCCAGTTGTTGTCTGATCCTGGTCCTTGACTGACTGCTATGAGCAGATGGCATACATTACTCACCGTAATCGTATTTCTGATGCTTGTATCTGCTTAGATTCACATGCTGTGCATAGGCCGACATCTAGTGGAAGCTGCGGAGTATTACAGTTTGTTTTTCGAAACTCGAAAATGGGCGTCGACACAGGGCGTGCCAGTAATACTATCCCTAGTGTGACGTCCACTGTACCCAAGATCCCTCACGCGTCTAGGATCCTCAGATTGTATTTTTTCTGACATGAGGTAGCATGAGGAGTAGCGTGAGTACAGATAATCCAAGCAGATAGACAGAAAGGTAAGACTACAAGCCATCATGTGCCTTCTCTCAGAGGGGAGGAAGGGTGGGTCGCATGTGAATCTAAGCAGATAAAAGCATCAGAAATACGATTAGGGTGAGTAATGTATCCCTTCTGAGGCTTGTGGAATCTGCTTAGATCACATGCTGTGCATAGATTAGCGAGCAGTACCTGAAGAAGGAGGAAGTGGGATGTGAGAAGGGTCATGAGCAAATAAGTGTCTTAGAACCGCTTGTCCCACTTGTGTATCTGCCTTGGAATGGGTGTCAATGCAGTAATGCTGAGTTAAAGTGTGAATAGAGCTCCAAGTAGCTGCTTTGCAAATGGTGTCAAGGGGTACATTTGCAATGAAAGCCAGAGTGGCCCCAATGCCTCTAGTGGAGTGGGCTCTTGGCGTGAAAGGCAGAGTTCTTTCAGAAAGTGAGTAACAGCTGGATACAGTTAATAATCCACTTCGAGATGGCACCTTTAGAGACGCGATCCCCCTCTCTGCCTGTAGCTACGGAGACAAACAGTTGATCTGTTTTTCTTAGCGGTCTGGTCTTATTTACATAGTAGAGGACCGCCCTACGCACATCTAGGGTGTGTAGTTTCACCTCAGCCGAGCTTTGCGGGTCCTGGAAGAAAGCCGGAAGCTCGATGGACTGGTTTACATGGAATTTAGATATAAATTTAGGTGAGAACCTAGGGTGTGTGCGTAAAACCAGTTTGTCTTTATGGACAGTAAAGAAGGGATCCTGCACTGACAGAGCCTGAATTTCACTGACCCTTCTTATAGAAGTAATAGCTACTAAGAAGGCCGTTTTATAAATCAGGTGTTTGAGACTGCTTTTATGCATGGGTTCGAAAGGGGGGCCCCATGAGCTTGGCTAGCACCACATTAAGGTCCCACCCTGGTGGTGGGTTTGAAATAGGAGGGTGAAGTCTCTTTACTCCTTCCATGAAGGCTTCAACTACTGGTACTTTCCACCACGAAACCTTGCTATGGGAAGTGGTGTAAGCGGACAGGGCTGCCAGGTGTACTTTCAGTGAGTTAAAAACCAATCCTGCATCCAGCAGGTAGAGCATGTATGTAACAATAGTGGAAGGAGTGCAATCAACCGGGTTGATTGATCTACTCTGGCACCAGATAACGAACCTCTTCCACTTGTCAAAGTAACAGTGCCTTGTGTTTGGTTTCCTAGATTCCTTTAGGATGTCCATACACCTCTGTGGTAAATTGAGATGTCCAAACTCTATGACCTCAGGAGCCATGCTGCCAGGTTCATTGAGTTGGGTTGCTGGTGCACTGTTTGACCTTGGTGCTGGGACAAAAGGTTGTACCAGGCTGGAAGTTTGATGGGCTCGCACACAGCCATCCTGCGTAGGTGTGGGAACCACGGTTGTCTTGCCCACATGGGAGCAACTAGGACGAGCGTCATCGACTCTGTTCATCTTGTTCACCACTTTCCTGATGAGAGGAGTTGGTGGAAAAGCGTACGCAAACATCCCTGACCAGTTCATCCACAGGGCGTTCCCCTGGGAGTCTGGTTGGGGGAACCTGGATGCAAATCCTGGGCATTGTCTGTTTTTGCTTGTGGCGAATAGGTCTATAATGGGGAAACCCCACTGAGAGAAGATATCTTCTACGACCTCTCTGTGTAGAACCCATTCGCGTTCCTCTAGGAGGGAGTCTCTGCTCAGAGCATCCGCTAGGGAATTGAGCTCCCCTGGAACATGTTGTGATGACAGGAAGATGTTCCGTCTGAGTGCTCATATCCAGATTTTCTGGGCAAGCTTGGACAGATTTGGCGAGCGAGTCCCTCCTTGCTTGTTCAGGTAGAACATGGCTGTTGTGCTGTCCGTCCGGATTTGCACTGACAGGTTTAGTAGGTGGGGCTCGAATACTGCCAGAAGCTCTAGCAGGTTGATGTGGTTCTTGGCCACTGAGTGAGACCAGAGACCCTGAGCTGTGTGGTGGAGATGGTGAGCTCCCCACCCCGTCAGGCATGCATCTGTAGTGACTATTGCCTGTACCTCGGGATCGTAAAAGGGTTTCCCCTGTGCGAGATTCTCTCTTGTCCACCAGTGAAGGCTTTGTACCAGTGTTGGTGAAACGACCACTAGATTGTCCCACTGACCACTTGCCTGAGACCACTGTTTCGCAAACCATTCCTGCATGGGACGCATGCGCAGGCGCGCGTGGGGGACCAGGTAAATACATGACGCCATCATGCCCAGTAAACGCATTGCTTTGCGTACCGTTATTTGTTGACCGGACTGATAATGCGGAATTTGCAGTAGTATATTCCTAATTCTTTCTTCTGAAGGAAAGGTCAACCCCTCTTGGGTATCTAGGATTGCTCCTAGGAATTGTTTTGAGGTGCTTGGCACTAGGCTTGACTTTTTCTCATTGATTGAAAAGCCTAACTCGTGAAGGAGGTCGATAGTCCTTTGAATGTTTGTCCTGCAAATTCCTGGGGTTTCCCCCGTTATGAGCCAGTCGTCCAGATAAGGGTACACAGGGATTGCCTCCCTGCGTAGGTGTGCAGCCGCCACCACCAGTACCTTGGTGAATACCCTTGGTGCTGAAGCTATCCCGAAGGGCAGTACCTTGAATTGGTAGTGTCGACTGTCCACCTTGAAGCGCAAATACTTTGTGCGCTGGGAACATGGAAATATGAAAATAAGCATCTTTCATATCCAAGGTTGCCATGTAATCCCCCTTTTTTAGGAGGGGGATTATCTCTTGCAGCGTGGTCATATGAAATTTTTGGGGCTTGACATACTTGTTGGCAGGCCGGAAGTCCAATACTGGGCGCATTGTCAAATCTTTCTTTGGCACAAGGAAGTAAGTTGAATAAATACCCTTGTTTACCTGGTGTCCCGGGACGAGTTCTATCGCATCCTTTTCTAGCAGAATGGCGATCTCCTCGAGGAGAATCTTCTGATGTTCTAAAGAGTGTACTCTTTGTCGTGGAGGATGGTTCCGGGGACGCTGCAGTAGTTCTATACAATATCCTGTGGATACTGTTGACAGCACCCATCTGTCTGATGTGATCCCTTCCCAAGCCTGGGTGAAGTTGGAAATGTGTCCCCCTACTGGGGTTGCGTGAGAAGGGACCCTGAACTGAGAGTCACTGCTTTGGTGGAGGCGTGCCGCCTCCCTTGTTGGGGCTGCCTCTGCCTTTACCACAACCTCTCCTATTACCCCTGCTGTAACCCTGGGTAGACTGTTGGTTGTTGTTCCACTGTGTACCCTGCCCTTGGGAATAGGTAGATCCTCTCTGGGAATTTTGGTCGCGTGGGCGACAAAAATTACTATTCCCTCTCTGGTTAGGGGGTTTATTGGTCAACTGGCCAAGGGACTTGAGTGTTTCGTATTCGTCCTTGGCATTCTTCAGTGCATCTTCGATCGCCTTACCAAACAACGGATCGGTTTCCACCGGTTTGTCCAACAATGATGCCTGGGTTTGAATCTACTCTGTATGTTTCCGGGTCCTCCTCTTCCTCTTCCTGGTCCTCATCATCCCCATAGTAGCCCGTCCCAGTTTGCTCTTCTATCATACCAAATTCTTGGTCCTCACAAAAGGAAGCCTCTCCTTGATACAGTGAGTATGGTCTTGCGTATGGTTGTACCTCGAAGGGTTCTGACCTCATCGGGGTTTCAAACCGGGGCTTTTTACTCGCGGGGATAGGATCAGTAGAGCCTGAGGGTGTCGCCCCCTGTGGATCATACGAGAGGAAATGTTCTGGATTTTTATCATAAAAATCTGCCAAAGAAGACATTCTTGACATGACCCTATCTATGTCTTCACTGGACCATTTTCTGGAACTGGGGATGACTCTCAGCAAGTCTATGGGATTTATCTTGAGTAGCTTTGCTGGTTTTAGACATATCAGCAGACCTGGTTTTGTCTGTCTGTTTAGGGGGAGTGGTGTGTTTTGTGTTTCACAGGTGTGGAAGAGTGCAAAGGTTGTTTCTTCTGTTGGTTTTCCCCCTCCCTGTGAGTGGAAAAATGTTTTCCCTGTCTGGCGCCTGCCTGGCGTCGAGGATCGGGGGTGGTGTCCCTGTCCTTCGAGCGTGGGGCCTACCTGGTTTTAACTGCGGGCTCCGACTCCTGGAGCGCGGCCTGGGGGTGGAAGTCGTCTTCGTCTTCCGACGATCGAACTTCTGTTAGCCTAGGGAGCGAGGCACTCTTGGCAAGAGTGGATGATTGCCTGGAGTCAAGCGGCGATCTTGATCGAGAGCGCCCAGAGGACACCGAATCGGACCGTTCTGTTTGTGCATCTTTCCGAGAACTCGACGTCGTCGAGTCTCGGTTGGACTTAGTGTGTGTAGTATGTAAAGCGCTTGTGTCGCCGGGGGTCTTCCCCATAGCCGCCCTGCCGGACGACCTTCCGAGGTCGGGGACCTGCGCTCGGCTGTCTTTCAACGCCGTAATGCCCTCGCCGTCCGAAAGTACGGCGTCTCCGCCGTCGCTGAAGGCGCCCTCCGCTGCCATGGCCGCCTGCCTGGTATGGTGGGCCCAACGCTTCGTCGAACGGTCCTTAAGTGTCTTAGGTTTAAACCTACTACACGCTCTGCAGTTCGCTTCGGGGTGGTCCCTCGGCAAGCAGAGATTGCACGTGGCGTGCCTGTCGACCCAAGGGTATTTGCGATTGCACTTGGGGCAGAATTGAAAAGGGGTACCCTCCATCCGCACCTTGAGGCAGCGCGCTGTTAAGTGTAGGAAATGTATAAGGTGTACCTATATACCAAGAGTGTAGAGTATGTACAACCCCCCACTCTCCCTACTTGCAGGGCCGAGGCCAGAGGCCTTCCGAGGCCCGGGCCGAGGCCAGCGGCCTTCCGAGGCCCAAATCCGTCGTGCAGCAGCCGACGGTCGATTTCTTCTCCAGCCGGCGTCGAGTGTCGAAGTTCGACGTTGGGGTGGGGAAGGATGTCAATAGATTATTATTTTAAATTTTTAGCAAAAGTATGGCTAAGGCCAGGAGACTCCGCAAAATGCTTCCGACCAGTATGGCGGAAAAAAACAATCTGAGGATCCTAGATGCGTGAGGGATCTTGGGTACAGCGGACGTCACACTAGGGATAGTATTACTGGCACGCCCTGTGTCGACGCCCATTTTCGAGTTTCGAAAAACAAACTAATACTCCGCAGCTTCCACTAGATGTCGGCCTATGCACAGCATGTGATCTAAGGAGATTCCACAAGCCTCAGAAATATATATATATATATATATATATATATATATATATATATATACATATACACACACACATACATACACCTCTTTTTCTCTTTTTTAATGAGAAAGTATTCAAATAACTGCTCCGGCGCTCTCGCTCGCACTAACCGCTATTTTTCGGGCAGAAATGCTCGCACGGGCGCCAGAGCATTGAAAAAAGGACCAGGGAGAGCAGGAGCTCCCCTGGTGGCTCGCGGGCACGTCGCGCCTTACTTGGAGCCGCGCTGTCCTCCCCGAGACGCGAGCGTGTTAGTCCGGGCCGGGGAGGCAAGCAGAGATATGGCGGACGCCGCGGCGGTGAAAAATAAAAGGCACAAGGAAAAGGCGAACAAAAAAATTTTGATCAGCGCATTAACTCCGACGCCAGCAGGTGGCAGCTGACGTCGGTAAACAAAGAGGAAGCGCCTGACAACAATAACGTCCTCAACTAGCACGGAAAAACTCAACAGTCAAACGGTTCTGAAAATATACATAAATATTCATATAATAATGAAGTTCAATAGCACAAATGAATAAAGAGTTCTGAATAAGAAATCACTTATCTCTTGCTGTGAGCAGCAAAGAAAGAGGAAGTTACTTCTTGTTCAGGACCGTTTATGGGAGTTCCTGTATGCCTATTGGAGGACTAGTATCACATGCATATGGACACTGCATGACCTTTAAGAGAATCATGGGATATGAAGTTTGATTGTCTTTGGAAGTGTTATGGACTATAGAATGTTCTGTTTTTTTATGTATTATTAGTGCACCTTTGAAATGAGTTTGTTGGACATGAAAGCGCATAAAAATACCTTGCTGGTGAGCTTTCTTAATGTGTACAATTAAAAGAAAGAAGCATAATGTGAGCCTCCGGTCTTGACATAGAATCAATCTAGGTATGACATTACTCTGACAATACATCCAAGTGCAACACATTTCCCGCCACATCAGTACATCGGAGTGTAAACACAGTGCCTACCCCCCCCAAAATCCATCTGAATTCAGCACATTTCCTACCCCCACAGCTGGCTGCCTGCCTGGGCATATGCTGCCCTCGGACACTTTAGAATAGTGGCCAACAGCACGGCCCGGGCCAATCAATGACAAGAGGGCAGGTGGAGGGTCTGCGAGGAAACAGCAGGTCGTGGTGAGCAGGAGACTGGGGAAAGAAAAAGAAGAGAGGGGGAAAGGCCAAAAAAGGCAAGAGGGGTGGCAGATCTCTTTCCTCGGCAGGAGCCTCCCTCTCCGACTTGAGCCGAATCGCCATTCCAGAAACTCCTCAAGGCTTTCCTCTTCTCCTCCCCTCTCCCCCTCCCCTGCTAATGTCCCCCTGCTGCAATGACTGGCTGCCTGGTCCCGTCTGAGTCCTACAGAGTCCAGGTCATCCTCCTACCAATCTTCCGCAGTACCCCACTACCAGCACTTTTCTTCGGCCACCTCTCCCTGGCCAGCCTACCGAGTATGGTCCACCCCGTTCCTCGCATGTTACCCTTACATCTGCCTCCTGGCGCACCTGTCCTAAATGGGCTCCCCTAGCACTTACCCTGCCTCAACCCTGTGGCCTCCTCCCCCCTATGCACGCATTTACTGCACTTGCACGATCTGAATGTCAAAAGGCCTAGTGTCCCCCCCCCCCACCAACCCACCTTCCTTTTTTGTCTTGTGTCACCTGGAAATACTTTCTGCTATAAAGGCGCCATCCAAATGTCCACAAATAACAAATACGATTACGGTAAGTAATGAAGTCTTCTGATGCTTGTGTGAATCTGCATAGACTAGTGAGCAGTACCAAGAGATGGTGGTGTGATGTATGAAGGGACAGTAGCAAAAATCACTGCTTGTCCTACCTGAGAATCAGAGTGTGTGTCTAAGCAGTAGTGTTGGGTGAATGTACGGACAGAACTCCAAGTGGCTGCTTTGCAAATAGAATCTAGAAGAACATGTACAATGAATGCAGTGGTAGCCCCTGTGCCCAGAGTAGAGTGAGATCTAGGTGTAAAGGGTAAGTCTCTCTTGGCAAGAGAGTAACACTGTGTGATGCATTTACCGATCCATTTTTAACAGCCGATTTAGAAACAGGATCCCCTTCTCTACCAGCTGCCACAGAAACAAAGAATTGGTTCGTCTTTCTCAGGTTTAGTCTTTTCAAGTGAGTATACGACCTAACATCTAGTGTATGGAGGCTTCTTTCAGCCGAGTTAGTGGGGTTCTGAAAGAAAGTAGAAAATTCGAATGATTGGTTCACATGGAACTTCCAGATAAATTTAGGCACGAAACGAGTGTGTGCGCGCAAAACCACCTCATCTTTGTGAATAGTCACAAATGGGTCCTGAACTGAGTGAGCCTGCAGTTCACCAACCCTCCTTATACAAGTAATTGCCACCGAGAAGGCAGTCTTATAGGAGAGGGCCTTAAGGCTATCCTTATGCATTGGCTCAAAAGGAGGTCCCATTAGTCTTGTGAAAACAACATTCAAGTCCAATCAGGGAGTTAGGTTTGAAACAGGAGGGGAGGGACAGGGGGGTTGGGGGGAGGGTAGTCTCTTTAACCCTTCCATGAATGCTTTAATTACAGGAATCTTCCACCATGAAACCTTGCTCCGAGATGTGATATACGCAGAGAGGGCAGCAAGGTGGACCTTTAAAGAGTTGAAAACAAGTCCTGAGTCTAATAGGTGTGGCGTTAGATATCTTCAGGTGAAGTCAATAGGATGTTTTTAGAGTTGCACCAAATGACATGTTTCCACCTATTGACGATGCCTGGTGTTAGGTTTAGTGCTTCTAAATGTAAGCCCCTACACATCTTTGAGGTAGCTGGAGACTTCAGGAGCCAAACTGCTAAGTTGAGTGTTTGGGGGCACGGGTCCAGTGTCTTCCCTAGGTCTTGCAACAGCATGTCGTATGGGCAGGGCAGTTACCTGGAAGGGGAGACTGACATTCTTATGAGCTCTTGCAAGTGCCACTCGTGCTCTATGGGTAGGTGCAAGTCTCTGCTGAGCAGGTCTGCCAGAAGATTGTGTTCCCCTGGAACATGTTGTGATAGTAGGAAGATGTGTTTGAGTGCCCACTTCCAAAGGTTCTGGGACGGTTTGGATAGCCCTAGAGAGTGAGTGCCCCCCTGTTTGTTCAGATAGCACATGGCTGTGGTACTGTCTACAATGACCAGAACTATATTCCCTTGTAGGTGTACTAAGTGCTTTGAACTTTGGAGTTCCCACCGGTTGATACGATTGGAAGCTACTTCTGTTACCACAAGCTGTGCACCGTCTGTTAAAGGAGGGGCACACCCCACCTCAACAGAGATGCGTCAGTGGTGAGAGTGGCCTCTACTGCAGGGGTTGTAAAGGGTTTCCCGTGCAGAAGATTCTCCTTAGAACACCACTGCAGAGACTGAAAAAGGGCCGTCGAGACCACCACCAGATCGTCCCACTGGCCTGAAACCACTGGCATGAGTGTGGAATTAGGAAGACGCAGGATGCCATCCTTCCCAGCAACCGCATGGCTTTGCGTACGGTTACTCAGCGACTATCTACAGAGAAAGGGAGGGGAAGACGAGGCGGTCGTCTGTCCGAATCATGGCCACCAGAAACTGTGTGACTTGGCTAGGGACCAGACTTGATTTTTTTCATTGATCGAGAACCCTAGATTGAAAAAGAGGACATCTACCGTCCTCCGGGTACTCCCCAGACATGTTCAGTATGAATCTCCGGTTATGAGCCAGTCGTCGAGGTAAGGATACACTGGGATGGATTGCCTTCACAGGTGAGCTACCGCTAGTACCTTTGTAAACAACCTTTGGTGAGAGGCAATGCCGAAAGGGAGTGCCTTGAACTGATACGGAGGGTCCTCCATCTTGAAACTGAGGTACTTTCTGTACTCTGGCAACATTGAAATACGAAAGTATGCATCTTTCATGTCCAATGTGGCCATGAAATCCTCCTGTTGTAACAGTGGGATTCCTTCCTGAAGAGTCCTCTACCTGAACATCTGAGGCTGGACATATTTGTTCGCAGGATGCAGATCTAAAACAGGGTGCATGGCTAGATCCTTTTGGGTATTGAATAAATAACCTTGTTTACCTGGAGATGAGGAACAACTTTGATGGCTCCCTTTCTAGATGGACCAGGACCTCTTCCAGCAGGATTTGCAGATGCTCTGGTGACAGTCTGCTCCAGGGTGGATAATAGCGTGGGGGCTGGAGGAATTTGATGCAGTACCTGTGGGCGATGGTCTTGAATACCCACTGCTCTGAAGTGATCCCCTCCCATGCGTGGGTAAAAAATGTTAGACTTCTGCCAACCGAGGAAACATGGAAAGGGGCCTGTACTGCCAAATCATTTATTGGTTGAGGCTATGGCGACTGTGGAAGCAGAGTTCCTTCCTCTATCCGTCCCTCGTCGTGAATACTGAAAATCACTGGAGGTACCCTGACCGGAAGACCAGGTATCCCACCCCCACCCCGGCCCCCAAAACCGCATTGTCCCCGTGGGGAGCGGAAGAAAGACTGCACATGAAAGGACCGGCGGTTATTAAATGCCCCCCGCTTTACAAGGCGTTTGGCCGAGATCTGATTAAGTGATTTTACGGTCTTGTGCTCCTTCTTAGCGGTCTCCAAAGCCTCATCAACCACCTTTCTGAAAAGGCCAGCATCCTCCACCGGTTTATTGATGAGAGAAGCCTGGGTTTCAAGCTTAAATACTGGGTTTATTAACCAAGAGTGGCGTTTTAGAAGAGTCCCTTGCACAAGGACGCGTCCTGATGTCTCAGCAGTCTAGGAGATTTTTAATGATATTCTGCGTGACCTGTTGTACGACCACGGCTAGGAGTTGGGTGCGGGTTGGTTCCGGGACACTCTGAAGGCGGTCTTGAACGAGTCCCCATGGTACATCAGTATAGTTCCTGAGGGGCTTGGTGGTGTTGGCAATACGGGAACAGAAGGCAGCAGAGCTTCCAGACAAGGATTTTAAAAAACTGGAGGAGACTGACAAGGTGAATAGCACTACGATGACTAGGGAATCTGGAACGGCCTGACCCCTGAAATACAGAGGGTCTGAAGGTGCTAGGGGGAACATCTTCTGCAATCGAGGGTTGATCGCCTTAGTTAGCAAGGGTGTCAGCAGAGGAGAGATAGACGTTTCTTTACTGAGTTTTTTTGGGGGGGGGGGGAGGGTCTCAGTCTGGGTCAAGGGGCAGGGTCCAGAGTGGGGTAACTTGGGCCGGGAACAGAATAGATGTCCTGGTCATCTAGAAATACATCCACCTAGGGATCCTGTGGGCGGTGCTCCTCCAAGGAAGCAAAATGTGCCCCTGGTGAAAGTAGTCTCTGGGACTTGTGAGGGACAGGACAGGAATCACCAGGCCTATGGTGTTTGAGAAGGTCATCAAACTGGCCTGAAAAATTGATAAACTCTGCCATTTTGTCCAGGCATGCCTCAAATGTATATCTAGACCACAGAGAGGAGCCTGAATCATCAGTAGGAGGAAAGAGCTGGACAGTTGGAGCAGGGTCATGCGCAGGGCCCTAGACAGAAGAAGTGGGAGAATAGCTTCAGGTAAAGACAAGGCCTCTTTGGTGTCAGTGCAGTGTAAACTGGCTGCAGAAAGCTTCTCCCGAAGCTTCGAGAGTGTTTGTCGAATGGTGCTGCTTCGGCGCGTCTTTCGACAATACTGCATCAATGGCTGGGGATGTAGCATGAGCACCTGCTGAAACAGAGGACATCACTGTGGGCAGGCCGCAATGGCAGGTACGCAGAGGGCGTTGAACCACAAGATTCAGAGAGGCCTGCCGAAGTTTGACTGGCCCATGGGCGTCGGCAGCTTTCTTGGCGGATCAGTCGAGGAAAGCGTAGCGGTTGGGTGCTTAGGGGCAGGTGTTGCGTGTGTGCCCTTGTCAGCGGGGTGTGACATCCCCATCACACTGCTGGTAGCATGCTGGTCTGTGCTGGGGACAGGAATGCAAGGGGTCCACTGTAAGTCAACGGCCTCTGATTTGGAGCTGCGGCCGCCGACAGACTCCTCGTTGGAGGCGACGGTTGGTGGTGAGGGAGAGGGACTCTCGGACTGCAGGGTGTAGGCCGCCCACCGCTACGTGCGCCCGTCTTAAGGTTTTGGGCCGAAAAAGATTGCACTGGCAATCAATCTCCCTCTAGGGAAATTTGTTGTTGCAAGACGGGCAGAATTTAAAAAGTGTTCACTCCACAGCAGAGAGATACGGCAGCCGGACTGAGAAAAGAGAAGGAGGAACAAAGAAAAGGCATTTTTGAAAGAAAGTCAGTAATAACAGGGCCCCACAGGTCCCCTGTGAGGCTGGGCTGGAGGGCCAAAGGCACGTGAAAATCAGCCACTGAGTCGTCGGTAGAAGTAAGGATCATCGATCGGCAAGGCAGGATGAGACGCCAAGTAGCCTAAGCGTGACCAAAACAAGCAATATTTGTGCGACCAACTAGATAGGTGTAAAGAATCAATCTGGTGGGACCTCGAAGCATGAAGGATTTTGGTTACTACATGTCATGTTTGGGATAGTCTTATAGTCACGCACATGACGATGTCCCTTTTCGATCCTTTTGCGATTACCACTAATGTCGAACTATATGCACAGCATGTGATTGATTCTAAGCAGATTCAGAAATATTAGAAACTTTACTCATGCATTGCAATTTACAATATGTCTACTACTCATAGAGTGGAGCTTGTGGAAACACAGGGAGCACATGTACAACATTTAAAAGTAACTGTCAAAATATTTTCAGTAGAAAATTCTGAAGTGTTTTGATTTCATACCTCTCTTTATATGCCTATTTTAAACCAGGCGAGATTAAGATCTCAACTTTGATTAACTGTTATTTTATTTGTATCCTTATAGGGTGAGGCTGACATGGGCACAGAAACATTGACTGTTTGGGAAGCATTAAAGAAAACACAGGGCAATTACACATTATTCACAATATATACCAAATTTGTTTTTGTGGCATTTGGTGTCATTTTATTGATTGTAACTTTTAGATGTTTGAATAGGTGCATAGGCAAAAAATAATAGGATGACTTGGACGACGCCAGTTACAGGGGATGCAGCTTGTCAAACTGCAGTGATTTCAGAGGAACTTGTGGGAGCTTTCAAATAATCATCCAGATGTTCAGATGCAGGATGCCCACTGTCAAAAATTGGGGCACTAAGTGCAAACGTTTATAAAACTGTGGTTGTTCTGCATCAGCCACAAAATTCAGACATCTACCAGTATCACAGATAACCCTTGAGGTGTTTCCTGACTCGCCATAGGGGCTCCCTCTTTATTTGGTCCTAGACATACGCAGTCTCAGAACCTCTGCTTCGGTCTCTTTTCTTCCATCAAGCAGACCTACATTAATGACAGTTGTGCACATGTAAGCTTATTTGGTCTGTCTAGAGGTACAAAGGGGGCCTCCCAAAACTAAAGAGAGGAAATACTTCTCCGTAAAAGATAATCTCCACCCCACCAAGGATGCATACAAGGATAGTGCTCCTTGGCAACAGATTACTTTTCTAGAGAAGTTCTCCTGCAACCAAGGATGATCTGAAAACGCTGCAATAAATAAACTGGGACATTTTCCAAAGAAAAAGCGGATTGAACAATAGCATATTCTACCTGCTTCAGAATTAGAAAGAAAGGATGGAGAAGGCTGAAACGAGTTCTGTGAAAAATTCAATAAACGGGGAGATTGAGGGCTAGAAGTGGAATCCAAACAGAAGGATTTAGAACACCATACCAAGGCATTATAAAAAAAAACGGAGGCAAAACAGAAGAATGCAGAGGATATCACCAGACTTACCCTCCTATCTTCAAGGCTTGTTCAGAGAACTGCTGGGTGAAGAGCATCCAGATGACATCCAGCTGAACACATCCAATAGAGAGCATTCAACTTTTCAAGAACAGAAAAGCCACAAGCCCGAACTGCTCACAACAACATTTTCCACCGTGAGAACTAGTCATGGCCAAACATCTGACTGATTGATCAGTTTCAATTAATGCCGATGACATTCACCAGTTTCAAAATGTGGCCCGGGCATGTTTAAATGCAATGAATTGTGCATAGCTTTCTATCCTCAGAATGTTTAAAGTAACAAAGCGTACGTTTTTTACCAGCAAAATGTCTAATGTAAACAGCGTTTTTTCTTTGCAACCATGTTTCATAAAAGAAACAAAGGAGATTTTAATATTTTGATGGAAGATGACGAGTTTATGTACAGTAAATGACATGCATTACTCACCGTAATAGCATTTCTGATTATTGTATCTGCTTAGGATTCACATGCTATGCATATAGTCTGACATCTAGAGGAAATCGCTGAGTATTGCATCTTTCTTTCGAAGATCAAAAGGGGACGTCGACATGGGTGTGACTAACACTATCCCTAACGTGTAGTTTACCCAAAATCCCCCACGCTTAGCGGTCCCTCTGGTTGTGTTGTTTCTGCCATGAGGGAGCCTTATAGTCAGCGTGAGCGAGTACAGAAGAGAGAAGGTATAAGAGGTCTATGTTCCTTCTACTCCACGAGGGAAGGGTGGGCGCATGTGAATCTAAGCAGATACAATAATCAGAAACGCTATTAAGGTGAGTAATGTAGGTCTTCTGAGGCTTGTGAATCTGCTTAGAATCACATGCTGTGCACAGACTAGCGAGCAGTACCCAGAGATGGTGGTGGGATGTGTGAAGGAACAGTACCAAAGAGATGTCTTTGGCACTGCTTGTCCAACCTGCGAGTCAGACCGAGAGTGTGCATCTAGGCAGTAATGTTGTGTAAGGAACAAGTTACTTACCTGTAACTGTTGTTCTCCAGCATGGGTCTGGCATGGATTCACATGCTCATGAATATTCCCCGTCGTCAGGCTGGGAATCCTCGGTAAAGAAAAAAATCAGTATCAGTTTCGTTTCTGATCTGTCTTTCGTAGTAGTAACCAATCACTGATCTCTGCGTCATACTGACCACAGCCAATGACTGCCCTCTACCTAAGCCCCGCCTCTGGCAGCAGTGTTGGGATCCTCGTGCTATTGCTCTCGAGCGTTAGTGCTTTTTTCACGTTTTTTCTCAGAAAAATTTCTCCTTTTTCGATCAAAAGAGCCTCAAGCTCCACCGTCTCTTCATCCGATTAACGGGGACTCCAGAAGTTTCTCAGGCCCATCTCGGACATGGCCCAGGAGAAGGGAAGCTCGACGCCCTGAAAGCTGTTCAGGGTCTGCCCTGGATGCCAGCTTCAGAATGTCTTTAAGGAGGACGAACACTCCCTTTGCCTTTACTGCCTACATGAGGACAAGACGCACGTGGAGAAGGACTGCGTTTTGCAGCAATATGTCGGAGCGGACCTGACGACAGGGAATATTCATGAGCATGTGAATCCATGCCAGACCCCATGCTGGAGAAAGGTGTGCACAGAACTCCAGATAGCTGCTTTGCAAATGGAACCAAGAGGAACGTTTGCAAATGAATGCTATGGTGTGTGCTCTAGGCATGAAGGGTAAATCTCTCTTGCCAAGAGATACACAGTGTGAAGCAGTTTACTATCTCAGCAGAGTCCAGAGTGTTCTTCAATACGTTATAGGTAACCTGTCTGCCCTCAGCCACGACCGCCAGCAGGCGTGATCGGGTAGGCTCTTTTCTTTAAAGTGTATTTCTCTTGCCATGTTCCACGTTGCCAAGGACCGTTGAGAAGACTGGACACAGAACACTGGAAGCTATTGAAATGTATTTGCACTGTGAAAAACAATGTGAGCAGAACTGTTATTTTGCATAACTTGCATATTTCTATTGCACAATTAAAAAAACAGATTTCAAAGTAACTTTTAGTCTTATTATATTTATTAGTCCTTTTATTTGACATGCATAAAGACAGACGTGTGGCAAGAGATCTCAAAATAAAACAGCTGCCGTGAGCTGTTCAGCTAGAGATTTTGAATGAATGTGCAGTATTTCAATTGCAGGCTTTACAATTGTTGAAACTCAACCAAAAAGGCAAAGTGTGGTATTGTACATATGGCACCTCAAGGGGGCATGAACCATTCATCCAGAGTGTATCAAGTCTAGTATGTTGCTTGTTGTTAGTGACCCTGGTAAAAAAACAATTAGGCAATATTCTGAAATTAGTCTCATCACTATAAAAATACCTCAGAGTTTGCACAATATATTACCAAGAATTATAAAATACCACCAAGTACCACGAAATAATAGATACAACCCCAAAATATATTCAACAGGAACATGGACATCTATGGCTGATATTTGGTTAGTCTTCATAAGGTATGCACCAAGAAGAATTAGTACATTATTGGGAATATTAATTAGGCATGTCATTTAGTAAACTAGCTTTAATTGCTTAATATTTAATAGGGTTTACAGGTTTGGTGATCAATGCAACAGGATTTTGACAGAAGATAACATGCTGCTATGTTTGGTGAAGTCATTTCAGTGGTTTAGTTCAGGGGCATACATTCAGGTTGTAAGCTACTAGCCAGCCATAAAAAAGTCACTAGCCACCTCAATTATATAAAAACAGACAATATACCATTTCTTACTCGCCAAGAGGCCAATATCTCTAGCCAATGGCTAGTGGGCAGTACACGTTTTGCACCCTGGTTTAGGATGCATGATTTTGAAATATGTTCAGTTGGTAGGAAGTACAATTGGAAATGTGTCATATGAAGCAAGTCACAAACTGGTGCATATAGTATGTGGATGGTGAATGGAGCACCCCCTTCTACTGTTCTGATCCTCTTACCAATATGGTAAATGAACAGGTCAACAGAGCGTCCAGTCTGTGCTTTGGAGCCTGATATTTCCACAATTACATGATGTTGAAGCACCTCTACTGCTGTTCGGAGCCAGATATTGGCTAGGTTATACAGTATATGAATGGAAGAATAGTATGCTCCTTCTGCGGTTGGGAGACGATTTTTGCTTCTGGAAATATTTCTCTCGTTACTTGAATGTGTTATTAGAAAGGGTGATGTGCGATCGTCTAATCCTCCCTATGTGATGGATAGATGGGTGGGAGATGCCACTAGTGTAGTGATGTCACTAATGTATTGTTTAGCACCTTAAAAGTGCCAACATTGGCAGCCAGAACTAAGCTGACTGGGTAGTGGCAAACAGATTCCCATTACTTGTACATACATATGGGGCCTCATTACGAGTCCGGCGGTAACCGTGCCGGTAAAACCGCCTGGTTACCGCCGGACTCTTATAACCATTCCGCCTCTGTGATTCCCGGAATTACTGGGGCATTACAACCCCGGTTTTCCGGGAATCACGGAGGCGGAATGGTGCTAATCCCCATTCACATTGAGTCCTATTGGACCCAATGGGAATGGGGATCATGGAAACACCGGCAGCATCTCGTAATGCTGCCGGTGTTTCCTCGTCTGCCTGCAGGCGGGCGGTGTTAAACCCGCAAGGTCGGACCTGGCGTGAACATCACCTCCCGCCTGCATGAGTTGTGATCGCCCGGCATGGAAACAACGGTGGCGGCGGTTTTACCGCCACCGTTGTTTCCATACTGGGCGATTTGTAATGAGGCCCATTGTATCGACATAAAGCTCCAGTGGTTTCTCTTCAAGCCAGACACTATGGTTCTTTTTTTATGTAGAGAAATCTATAAAAAAAAATATGTTTGAAAAAAAAAGAAATGTATTTGTTTTCATGGTTTAAAAATCTAAATGTCCAAAAAAGCGCATCTGGGAATTCACTTCACTCCCAGCCATTATGGTAAAGTTTTTAAATAAAATGAAAATGTGGAGATACAACTTCAATAGATTTGAAGATCAATATAAAACAATGTGACTATGGCTAGAGTGATCGGTAGTTCACCATATTCCACTAACAAACCCCTGGAAAATAATGACTTTTCAATGTAACTGAAGTATGCTTTCAGAACAGCAAACAAATGCTACCCCTGAAACAATAGCCCCTCTCGACTACAGCACAAAACAAATATGCCAATTTGGACACTTAACCCACTACAAACATGCAGATAAATCGGTCAACAAAGAAAGTGAAGAGTTGGTGACCTAGGATAAAGGAAAAGTTACTCACTGCAGTGACTATTATACACCTAGTCCAAAGACGCTTTTCCTCAGAGTTCCAGTACCCTCTCTGCGGCAACTCCTCACATGTATGGAGGAAAGGGGATGGGACGTAGGAGTAAATAGTTTCAAAAGATATATTTTCGATTATGTGGCTGCGACAAAATTGGTGCAAACATTAAGAATATCAGGAAGTATGTCACAAATGATGAGATACTCCCTTAACACAAGCAGAGGCTATGCATTTTATCCTTGAATGTTGACACTTTCCCCCTTTTGGAGAACAAAGGATCAAATGTGTAAGCTGTAGAATTAAGAAAAGTTGCTCCTATTTAGAAATACAGAGTCCTGCCCTGCTTTAAGACAAAAGTCTTGCTCTTCGCCCATTTCTAAAAGTGTCATGACATAGGTTCTGGGCCTTACTCCAACACCACCTGGGGGAAGAGATTACTTCAACTGTGGCCTATAAAACAAAGTCAGCACAAAAATGTAGTTAACTTCGTAGGCCTCAAAATAAAATTGCTTTGCTAGTTATTTCTTTAAACACTACAATACGTTTATCAGAGCAGAAATAAAGGTCTTTGATAATCGTTACATTACCAAAAGTGTAGATCTCTGCCCTAAGGAAACAAAACACGCATGTTACAAAGCGGATGTAAACTACCTCAGAAAAAAAAAAAAACATTTTTCCTTATGACTTTTCCCAGAGTGACATTTTTATTGTAGGGGTAAATCAGCGTTGTGACTGGCGCGCATGCAAGAATTACCTATGGACAAATATGGCCACCATGGAAAATAATGAAGGGAGCCCAGGGGAAGTAGGACCCGCATGGGAGTGAGCAACGACAGAGGGGCAGTGATTAAAGAAAGGTGTAGGGGTGGGATTCAGGGCACAAAAGCTGAAGAGTAGTTGGAGGCAGTGGGGAAATACAACAATATTCATGGAGAAGGAGTAGGAATGAAACATGGGTGAATACTGGCTAACACCGCCCATACTCGCTCGCGGGTGCAAATGCAATTTCATCCATTTTTTTCAGTTTATACTATGTGCCCAGGCACAGTCATTGGATGAGCAATACATATAATGTAAAACATTTTCTCTAAAATGCTGTAGTATATAGCGTGATGTTATTAGTGACTAACATGAATAAAGCGAAAAGAACGTGTCTTGGGAGGATAGCTCAGAGGCAACGTTCTCGCCTTGGAAGCTAGATGAGGCGGAGCAACACAGGTTCGATATCCAGGTCCGCGCTTAGAAACCTGTGGGTATTGAGCGCATTATAAATAACCTATCACATACATGGGGGCACGCCTTGCATGCAAACTCAGTAATCAAAGTAACTTTTAACTAACAATAGATCTGGTAAAAAAGACCTGGTTGATTAACATGATGCATAGTACTTCAATTGCATGTTGACTGATACAGAACACTGTTCCCGTATAATGCATTGCGCATGCATACCAATACCACCAGTTACTTACTTCCTCATTAAATAGTTTGCTAGTTTCTTTTTTAATAGGGTCTATGAGTTGGACTTGGCCTGCCGAAAAGCCAACTAACAGTGAGACGCTTTCTGCTGTGGCGGTTAGATGGTTGAAGTCATGACAAGTAGGTTGCGTTCCTTTGTAAATCCGCTTGTCTATTGGTTTGCTCAGGTCAGCAGCCTGGGGGAGAAAGGATAAACATGATGAAGAGGATTGCAGAAACTATGGAACACTGAAATAGCAGATTTAGTTTAACACTTTGGTGGATAGAAGGAAATATGTACCACAGATTGACGCAGTATATTAGTACTTGAAATACTCAAGATAAACAAAACAAAGATCTGTAACACAGAACAACAACTTTCGATTTACAACTATAAAACATTCCTGTAATCCTTTAAATTCGACATCCATTGTGTAAAAAAAATAAAAAGAGCATGGAAAAAATAAAAGCTTGATTTGAAATCACAATTAAGCAAATCCACCAAAATCAGTAGTTCGAAAAACGGCTATGTTCACTTAAGACCTTATAATTAGTTGGGGTTTGTGCAGTCATACAAAAAAATCGTAGTACAAACAAAACCATCAAAACAGCAGTAGCTGCTAATCTATTCAAATTCTAGAATATCCCAGATCACAAATCATTCAGTCGTTTGAAATTGTGGATCAGGTCGAAAATGCATGGTATTCATAAACCACCAGCTGTTCAGTTAACACTCTAGTCCTTCCCCATGCAATTCCCAATAAGTAAGCTAGAGTGATCCCTGCAACGATCCATTCTTCTCATTCTATGCATGCAAGGGGCGCTTTGAAACACAATTTACTTGATCTATAAGTGCCTTACAAATGCACAATAAATAGTTACTTGGTTATTAGATGGTGCATGATTTAGGTGACTGCAACAAGTCCTTTCAGAGCAAACTGCTATATCTGACTGATACCACCAGCAACGCTAAAATTCTGAAGGTTTGCCTAAAGGATATTAAGGCTTAGCCCAAAACACATTTCCTAAAACTCAATCCACACAAGCCAGTCTCCAAATTGGATCTTAAACCAGTGCGAGAAAAAATCCATGTAGGCAAATTTGTGATGTAATTGCTGCACGCACACCAAGTTCAGGAGAACGCTAGGAAACGTGCTCAAGTACATTTACAGGTGCTGGACAACCATGTGGATTCACTGTCCATAATTAAGGAATCCTTACATTTACAAATTCTATTTTAAAGACCAGAGGCGACCATTATGCATTAACTTTTTCCTAACCACTTCAGCAGCCACTTTCCAAGTAAAACAACCAACTTCAAAACACTTCCAAAAAAGACATCTATACTGATGGTTAGCAATAGCACTAAACTCTTTTTAGCAGCTTTCCTCTCAAGTCTCGAATACTGCTTCAGTCCCTCTCAACACCTCACTTCCTGAGAACAGCTGTTCCTCAAAAAATAAGTAGTACTCATAGCTTCTGGAAGTTGGTTGTGTTGTGTTGGTTAACATATTATGCATGCCTTTGGCAATCTGTGGCGGGAACATTCAGCATAGCAAGGAGAATGTGCCAGACTAGTTCTATGGTTTCTTCGTTGTGGTCTCTCCTGCAATCAGCGCAGAGATGCAGGCTCCCTGATATTAACAGGAGAGTGTGCACTGACAGCCGCAATCAAGAGTGGGAAAGCCTCTGCCCATTTGAATATATATATTTTTTTTACAGCGCGCTTAATACCAGTTCGGTTTCTAAGCACAGATCTGTGATTGGAACCTCTGTTGCTCCACGTGGTCTTGCTTCCAAGACCACCACGTTGCCCCTGTGCTATCCTCCATTCACAATATCGAAGGTCATTTCTTGTTGAGGTTTAGGGCCACGTAGCCAGGCAGGCAACGGTCAATGCAGCGGTAGGTAGGTGCAGGAATTATCCATCATGTAGACAAACAAATTACTTACCCCTGGTAATGCTCCTTCAAAAGGGATGTTTTTCCCCACATAGTCCTCATTTTTGATAATCTCCTTCAAGTATCAGTTGCTTCGGAAAGATTTTTCTCTTAGAGTGCACATCGACTCAATGTCCCTCAACGGCTCTGTCTGCTCTCGAGCAGGTCGTCACTGGCAGTACATATAGCATGCACTGTGATCGTTACTTCAGTTCTAGTTTTTCCTCTCTCTGCAAAGCAGAGATATTCGTGAGGACAAAACAGCCAGACGGTAAAGCAAGGAAGGTGAAATCTACAGAAATCCTACTGGAGGGGTAGGAGAGGAGGGGCAATTAATACATGGGAAGAACATCCAGTTGAAAGAACATTACCGGGAGTAAGAAATTCCCAAAGCAGTAGGATGTAGGCAGTGGGAACAGAATGTACTTATCATTAATGCTGTGAAGTACAGCCTTCCCAAACTCCGCCTCCTGTCCCGATGCAGAGTCCAGGCAGTAAGGTTTTCAATATGTATGCAGAGGACAAAGTGATAGCAGCACAGATGTATTGTACTGTTACGCCTGTCTGAAAAACAAACAAAGTGTCCACACCCCTAATAGAATGTGCCACAGGAACTTCTTCACCCGCTAAATTATAGCATTCTGAAATGCAAAGTATAATCCAGCGGGACAAGGTTTGCTTGATCACAGGCAGTCCTAGCTTGTGACCCGTGTAGCCAACTAACAATTTGTCATCTTGTCCAAGGTTTGCAATCCTAGTGATGTAAAAACACAAGGCTCTCTTAGTATCAAGACAATGCAGTCTCTCCTCCTCCTTGGAAGGATGAGCTGGAGAATAAAATGTAGGAAGTCCCATTTTTTTTTTAGGGTTAGGGTAAGGGGTTGATTTCGGATTAGATTAAGGTTAGGGGAGTTGGGGGGACCCCCACTTCCAATACACCCAAAAACATTAAAACGTTACAAGGAGCTGGCCAGTGCCGAAATTTCAGCACTGGATAGCTCCATGTAACCTTTTCATGTAGATAAACGCATCGAAATGCTATCTTACATTTAAAATTACATATCCATTTGATGGAAAAGTTACAATGGATATGTACTTTTAATGTAAAACATAGAATGTCGATGCTTTTATTTTCGATGCATTGTCATTTTGATGCATCTTTTTCGATGCAATGACCATAAACCCAGTTGTGTATCGTCTGAATAGTTGTACGCAGTCAGTCCGTGTATCCAAATGATTTTCATCAAAGCGGAGGAGGGGGGGACTTGTAAAGGTTGAAAAGGAGAGGGGAGAGGCTGGAGCCTTGAGGCACTGCGCAGGAGACGTTTTTGCAGGTTGATTTAAAGGGCTGTAGGTAGGTTCTTCCTGTTCGATTTCTAAGGAAGGATTCGAGCCATTTTAAGGCAGAATCTTGTACACTGTATCCCTCAAGTCTTTCAATTAGCGTTGTGTCGCTGCTGGTATGTCTAGAAGTATGAGGGCAGATTGGGTGTCTGCATTTATTTTTAAGTCGTTCGATATGGATAGGAGTGCGATTCTGTTCCTCTCCTGTGTCTGAAGCAGACTTGCGAGTGGTCGAGTAACCCGTTCATTTCTACGTGTTTGAGTAGAAGTTTGTATACATGGTTATCCGATATTTTTGCTGGGTTGGCAGGTTAGATATCGGTATGTAGTTGCTGGGGTCTTCGGTGCTTTCCATTAGTAACCAGAGGTGTGATGTACGCTGATTTTAATGATTTTGGTACCGTTCCAGTGTTCAGTAATGACTTCATCGTAAGTGTGATGCTTGGATGTTATGTTTGAGGATGTCTCTTTAGATGATTACGGAGGGTGGAGGGGGGAGGGCGGCGGTTGCTAGCAGATCCGACGAGGTTGGTTTCCTTTATTAGTGCAGAGAGAAAGTCTTTGTCTATTGGTTCGAATCAGGTGAGTCTTGCTGTGATTGGTGGTTCTGTGGTTAATAGTTGCACACCTTGCTTCAGTGGTCTGCAAACTTGTTTCTATTTGTGTTCGAAGGTAGTTGGTGATGTTTCCTGATAATGTTTGTGATGGGATGGTGCCTTTGTTACAAAATGTGCGGTTTTTAATTTCTTTGATGATTCTGAAGAGTTTGTTTTGTGAGTTAGTTGCCGATAGGCTCCCAGTGGCGTAGTATGCTTTTTTTGCTTTTATTTCTTTTACTTGTCTCAGCTCTTCAATGAACCAACTTGCTGCCATGTTTTTTGCTGTCTTTTAAGGGCTTTGCAGGAGCTAGATCGGCAGATCGTCCAAGGCCTCAGTGATGCACGTGTTGAGTATTTTTTCGACTGAGTAGGGGGTTCAGTCTATTCAACTCGTAGGTGTTCGCTCAAGTCAACTCCAGAAGTTGTGTTAAGGATTCCAGGTTTTTCCAGTTTCTTTGCCGTGTGGTGTGTAATATTGTGTTTTCAGGCAGCAACCGGGCTTGAAGTGTGATGTAAAAAGTTATCAGGTGGTGATCACTCCATACCATTGGTAGGGAAGATGCAGAGTCCTTCTCTGCATAAGATTGCATCCAAGGTGTGTTGTTGTGGGTTGATCCGTTTATTTCCTACAGAGAAGAGTTTCCATGAGAGAGCGCAGCAAGTTAGGTGTGGTTTCATTCTCTTTGAAACCAGATGTTGAAATCTCCCAGGACGATTAGGTTGTCATGGTAGTCTGAAAGGTTGGCAATGGTCCGAGTGTGTTGCGTTGCATAGTTTGGGCTGAAGGATGGTTGTCTGTAGATCAAGAGGAATACGATGTAGGCTTGGGTCATTAAGTTTTATCTTGAGGGGAGTGGTATTGCGCATGTTCTTTGCTTGTTTGTTATTTTTATATTGCGCTCCAGACCCAGAGGTATCAGGGCGCAGAGCATAAGATAATTCACAGTTTAGCTACACATAATTACAAGATAATCACACAAATTACAAGATAATCAATTGGAAACAAGTGGGGGTATAGTGCATGAGTGACTAGAGCAAAGGGATGTACAGACTCGTGTGTATCACATAGTAGTACAACGTAACGTGAGGACTAAAGCTGTGCAGTTTAAAGCCATTATTTACAGTCAATATTTACAGTCTTAGAGCAGTACACTACAGTGTGCAATTGCAATTCCGCCTCCTGTTCAGTTTTCTCTGTTAGTGTGTATTAGTTTGAAATTGTCTGGTACGGCTTTGTGTGCTATAGTCGTGTTGTTGTCCAATAACCACATTTCTGTGAGGAATAGGGTGTCTGTACCTCCAACATTTAGGAGGGCCTTTTTTCCGTTTTGTGTTTATCCATTGATCTTACGTTGAGTAGGCTGCAGTGTACTTTGTCAACTTTCCTATGCGATTTGAGGTCTATTCTTGCGTGCTTTCCAACTGGTGTGTTTGTCTTGTTTCCATTGCAGAGGATTTACTCCTGGGTGAAGTTGTTTGCAGAGGTTGTCAATGGGTGTCATCTCTCTTAATTGAATAGTCCAATTAGATTGATTGCAGGGTTGCTTAGTGTTGGTTTGAGCCGGTTGGTTATGCATGGGTGCTTTGTTCCAGTCTTTGGTGAAGTAGGGCGTATTAATGGTTGTGGATTCGTGTTTGCTTCCGATTATGATCCTTAAAGCCCCCCCTACCCCCCCCGAGATGTTATTGAGTTGCTGTTATTTGTCTTTTCGCTTGGTGTCCAGGTGGGATTCCAGTTTAATTAGGTTCTTGCTAGTGGGTTGTATGCCCGTTGTCGGTTGAATTGGGGTTGTAGGTGGAGAGATGACATGAGAAGTATTCTGTGGTTGTTCTTATCTTGGTATGTATCCTTATTCCCTTTAGTGATGTCCCTACAGTGTTCCTCGGGAGTCTTAAGTTCTGGTGGGTAGGCTCTGGGCTGTGGTTTCCCCTCCCGTTTCCATTTTACTTTCTTGCTGCTTGGTCTTTGTTGTATCGTGGCATGTCAGGATTATGTGGTGGTGGTGGTAAAGGTTGTGTTGTAGATTTCCTGGGTGCCGTGTCTTCTAGGATTAGCTTTCCTCATTTTCTGAGATTCCTTTTGAATTTGTGGTGTAGGTTTGTTGTTTCCCAGGGCGTGTGCTCTCTTGGATAGTTTATTTCATGATCTCTGGTGGTTTTTCTTTGGTATCCAAGTTGGGCTGGGGGCTTCCTGGTTCTCCATTAGGTTTCCTTGTTTTGCTGTGTCCTTTTGAGTTTGTGTGGCGTTTATTTAGGATGGTAAGCTGATTGTTTCCCAGCGGTGTGTTCCTTTTTGGGTCAGTTGTTTCCTGGTTTCCAGCTATATTTCTGTTTCCCAGTTTTATTTTTCAGTTGGTATGAGTTATCAGCCAACTTCTGTCAGGCTCACACCTGTGCCCCTTCAGCTTTGATCTTCTTATATGCTGATCTGCGTTATTGTAGTAATATTTCGATCAGGTTCACAGTTACGAGAGCCTGCCTGTGGTGACCTTTGGTTTGTTTTCTATTCTGGGGTCCCGTGTCATCCTTTGGTTTCATCTACTCTTGTATGGAACTGCAGTTCTGTTGTAGTGCATTTGATTGGGGTCACAGTTGCGAAAACCTCCATGTGACTCCCTTCGGTTTTGTCTTCAGTAGTGTTGGTCTGCGGTTTTGATGAGGTAGTAGGATAAGGTTCACAGTTGCGGCGGCCTGCCCGAGACACACTTAGATCTTCCCCCTTTGGTCCGGTGTTTCCAGTTGTTTCCCATTGTGAGTACTTGTATGTGGATTATGTATGGTCATTGTAGGGGCTCCTGTGGTTAGTTTCCTGTGCAGCTGTCTATCTTTGTAGGGCTACGTGGGCATGCAGTAGTGTTTGGTTTACTAAGGCAATGGCGTTCCTGTAGTGAACTAAGGTTTTCTAGTCGTGTTAAATTCACAATTATTATGGTATTTATTGGACGTAGGCCTAGCTTCAAGAAACAACGTAGCACTTTACAGAGGTGTACAAAATTACAAGTGCGTAATGTATCGCTTTTCAGAGGTAAAAACAGACGTACGTGGGGGATTAGGATACAGATGGGCACAGACTAAGGCTACAGCTGTACCAGGTGGCGGGGAGGAGACGGGCAGGTGGCGTCTAGCAAGTCAGGTGGCAGGAGGGGCAACGTGATGGTCTAGGTGTTGAGGAGGAGAGACTCCCTGGAGATGGGTCTTGAGCTTTTGAGCGAATTGGAGGAGCGTGGGGGTGAATCTGAAGTGGATGGGGAGGAGGTTCCATAGTCTTGGGGCGTAGGAAGAGAATGCTCGTTTTCTTTCCTTTTTGCAGAGGCAGATTTCAAGTCTACCCGTGTCCTGGCTTCTGGTAGTGCACTGTCCGCCAGAGATGCTGAGCTTCTCTGCGAGGTAGCTGGGTGACTTTGGGGTGGGGGGCTGCCTTATAGATGATGCAACAAGGCTTGAAGGCGATTTGTGCTTGCACTGGGAGCCAGTGAAGGTCGATGAGGGCCATGGTGATTTGGTCGCATTTGCATAGACCCTTAATGGGGCGTGCGGCCGCATGTAGGACAAGTCTCGGGGGCACAAGGGTGGACGATGAGAGGCCTTCGAGGAGTGCATGGCCACCATCCAGGTAGGATAGGAACAGTGCTTGAATGGTGGATCTAAAGCTGTCCGGTGGGAGGAAGGGCTTGACTTTCCAGAGGAGGGAGAGCGGATACCAAGCTGTCAGAGTTTTTTTTCGGCTATGTGTGCCCTGACAGAGAGGTGTTTGCCAATGTGGAACCTGAGGGACTTGGCGCAGTGGAGTTTGGGAGTGAAGCCCTCAGAGTTCATGGTTGATAGCCAGGTCTGAATGTCCGGGTGTTTGGTGGTGTTGGTGAGGAGTAGGAATTCAGTTTTGGAGGGGGTGAGCTTCAAGTACGTACTGGACATCCAAGACTGGATCAGCGAGTGGCAGGTTTTGAGACTTTGGATGTCACTGGAGTCGATCTTGAGTTATAGCTGTGCGCAGTCTGCGTATTGGTGGATGTGAAAGTTGTGTGTAGCTAGGAGGCGTCCCAGTGGCTCCATGTATATATTTTAGATCACTGGGGAGAGAATGGAACCCTGGAGGACCCCATAGGTGACGAGTAGCATTAGCAACCTAGAGGAGTCCCATCAGAACAAACTGCTGGTGGTGGGGGAGGTAGGTCTTGAACCGGCATAGGACAAGGTTGCAGATCCTCATGCTCCGATGTAAGGTGTCTGTAAGCGCCCAGTGATCTACTGTGTGAAAAGCAGCCGAGAGGTTGAGTAGAACCAGGAGGCAGGGGTGGCCGTCGTCAAGTATGTCGAGGGGGAGTTGACCAACTGTATGGTTGCAGTCTCTATGCTGCATCTGGGTCTGAACCCAGATTGGTAGGTTTGAAGGAGATTGTTGGTGTAAATGTGTTGCAGCAGTTGTGTGGCTACAACTTTCTCTATGATCTCAACTAGGATGGTTGATGGGACGATAGTTACCTAGGTTGTCTGGATCCAAAGTGGGTTTCTTTAGTAGAGGGAGGATTTGTCATTTTTAGGGTCGATGGGAAGATGTCTAGAGTTAGGGAGCTGTGTGATGATCTCCAGGTAGGAAAGGAGAACTTCTACAGGAAGGGTCTTGAGGATGGATGCTGGGAGGATGTAGTCTATATACCATGTGGTTTTACGGGTGGCCCGGGTTTCTACCAGGTACTCTGTCGAGAGAGTGTCCTGAATGTTATCCAGGATGTGGAGATTTCACAAGGAGGGACGTGAGGTGGTTCTGTGGATGCAGAGTTGGTGTCTATGTGCTAGCGAATCTTGCTGATTTTGTGGAAGATCATGTTGATAGCAGTGGATTTTCCGATGGAGTGTGGTATGACAGGATTGGATAGCGGGTTGATGCAGTGGCTTGACGCTTTGAAGAGGGCTCTGCTTTTGTTGTCGGCTTCTGCTATGGTATTCTGATAGTAGACTGTAATGGCTGTGTTTATTAGTTGTTGTCGGGTTGCTCAGAGGTCCTTGAGGAGCGCCTGGCCAGATGCGGTCCTGGAGCGGCACCAGGTTTTCGCTGGTATCCGGATGACTCTTTTGTAAAGGCAGAGTTCTTGGGTGTACCAGGGTACTGACTGTTTCGGTTTGTAAGTGCATTGTTTCAGAGGCACGTTTCGGTCAATGGAGGCTCAGAGGGTGGCGTTGAGTGCTTCCAGTAGCGAGTCGCAGTTCGGTTAGGGTTATTTGGTCCATGTAAGGTGGAGGTTGGCAAGGTCTTTCATGAGGGCTTCCACCAGGAAGTTCTTGAAGGAAGTGAAGGTTTGTCAATGGCGTGTGCTGGCCAGTGGTGCCTGTGATCAGCCTTTCATTTGTGGGGTCCTGTCCGATTGATACTGCTTGTGGATTTCAATGTTTTTGTTGTGTATGGTTCTCAGAAATTGTGTCTTTTCTGTGGTTAAGTTGGGTCACGAGGGAGACGCATTATCTAGGGAATATACAATATTGTTTTGCTCATACTGGCATTTTAAATGGCAAGGTCAGACTTCCTGTATGCCTATTTAATTCAAGAAACAAAAAGGAGTGGTGGAGATCTTTTGCTTCGCTCTGGGATTTATTTTGGTACCTTGATACTACAATGCAGAGTTGGCTTTCTCTTATTTCTGGATACATTTTTCTATGTTTCCTGCTTGACCGGAGGAGGTATTATTTCAGCCAGCGTGAATGTCATTTCTTGCTCCCGCTTGTCTCTTGATAGTGTAAAATCAGGCAAGCACCAGAGCTGCAGGTGCCGCGCCGGAGAATGCCGAGGCATGTGCCAGGCGGGCCCCGGAGGACAGGTAGCAGTATCTGCCAGCAGAGACTCCGCGTTTAAAGTAAGGAATCCTGGCTGTGAATAACAGGCAGAAACTACCCCACCTCCACAAGTGGAAAGTAAGGAATCCCAGAGCCCAGCAGTGATAAACAGCAGCACGGGCTGCAGCATTGTACAAGTGCACACCGGTGACCGCAGAACGCCACGGAAGAACACGTACCGAGCTCCACCACTGCAACGGCGGAGCTTTCCTCCACCAGAGTGGGTTGGGCATCCAGCCAAAGAGGACCCTTCCGCTGTGGCTAGAAGCCTCCAGGTAGCAGAGACGTGAGGTGAGAGTGCGCCCAGGTGAATGTTGGGCCCAAGAGGCAGCAGCGACATCTAGTGGTGCACCTTGGCTGGCAGAGACTCTTCTGTGGGACAGGCCCACTGCCTGTATGAGCGGTGGGGCTCTCCAGAGCCAATGATGGCACACATTGTGGGGTCATGCATCCAGGTCCAATGAGGGGGCCTTGCAGACCATGGTCCCCAAGCAAGAGACCAGTGAGCAGTGGCGAGGAGGAACAGGGCTGCGGACTCTAGTATAGAAGCTGGGGCAGCGTCAGTGGAACCCCTGGCGAGCAACAAGAGTGGAACCCCTGGCGAGCAACAAGAGTGGAACCCCTGGCGAGCAACAAGAGTGGAACCCCTGGCGAGCAACAAGAGTGTGGGTGAAGACCTTGTGGAGTGCCAACCTCACCTGGGCTGGGGCTAAGGAGGGGAGATCCGGCACCAGTGGCCTGGGTGGGGAGTGAGACGCACCGCTACAACGACAGCGGCTCCCTCTGGGGGAAGAGGGAGCCAAGTGTGGGTCGAATGCTGCAGGGGGACCTGCACAAGTAGCTGTGCGTCAGGCGGCTGCTATTAGAGGGTGGGTGAGGGACCGTGGAGTGCCCTGCTGGGGAGGGTGACCCCCCACAACGAAAAACATGAGTTAAGAGAAAGGCAAAAAAGGCATATCCCAGCAAAGCAAAATCGTCCAATTTGCAGTCGGCAACCACGCCGCAGGGCATCCTCCCACAAAGGCTGCTGCTTACATAGAGACTCTGGCCCAGGACCCGGCCATCTCACTATGTGATGTGATATGGGTGCCATTGCGGAGTCCGGGTCGTCCGTGGAAGGGAAGATAGATGGGCTGGCTTAAAGGGTTTCCTTTTTGTGGCAGGACATCCGCAAGTTGTCTTCGAGGGTAGAGGACGCAGAGGAAGTTGTAAAGAAGAAGATGGAAAACAATTAACCTGCAGTATCGCAGCAACTTAAGGTCTTGGAGAGCAGAGCAGAGGAGAGCAAGGGAAGAACAAGGTGAAATAACCTCCATCATTGGGTTGCCTGAGAAAGTTGAGGGACCCAGCATGGAGCTCTTTCGAGAGCAATGGCTAGCGGAACTTATGGCAACAAAGAGACTCCCAATTTCTTTTCTGTAGAAAAGGGATATTGGGTGCCCACAGGTAGGCCCGTGCCGGGGGCCCAGCCACGCACAGTTATCGCAAGGCTTCTATATTTTAGGGATCGGGACACCCTTCTGAAGATGTCGACGGCAACCATCCCGATCACGCACAACAGCGCCTGAATTGGTTTCTTCTCCAGTTATACAATGGAGGTGCAACAGGTGCGACAGTCTTTAAGTCTATCAAACTTAAACTGCTCTCCAAAGGCATCAAAGATGCCCTCTTCTTCCTCTGCAGTTGAAAATATATCTTGTTTGCTTCTTAGCTTTATTTCGACAGGAAAGTCATAAAAGCAATACATAAATAAAAACAGAAATGCAACATCATAATCACTTGGTTCGTCAATAATTTACAATCAGGAAACAAATCCTCATTTTGCCAGAAAGCATATAAAACAAGACCATTTTACCGGAAATGGCGGCTTAAAACAAGGGGATTTCTCTTCCCCAAGACAATGTGCTACTGCCTTAGCCTTTTTCATATATATTTTACTACCTAACTCAAATAACTAGTGGTAGCAAGGACAGCCTCTACGCCTGCAGTATCCAGGCACATTGTCATGGCTAATGTCCTGCAAGCGTGACTTAAGAACAAAGGCTTCAAAAAGCGCTTCCTCAGGGGTTTAGTGACCGGACAGAGTAATAAGTAATGATGGACCGTCTCCTCAGCCATACCTCAAATAATACATAATGAAGAAACTGCATTATTCCATCTGTGCCGGAATGCGGCTATTGGCAGGATTCCAATACAGACCTTTAGATATAAAGCCCTTTACCACCTAGGGGAGACATAATCCAGGGAATCTTCACAACCTCCCTGTTTCTTAATAGCACGATATCAGGCGAGCTGCTCCGAGACCCTGGATTTTACCAACATATCCTGCTGGGCCTTTGCCCCTGTTGCACTCTTAATCGCTTCCTTGGAAACAGATGTAATAACTGAGGGGATTGACCAATACTCCCAAGCCCAGCAAACCCAAATAACTTTTCACATGGACAGCCCACTTCAGGGAGCTGCTCCCTTGCTGGGACAGGACATCCATGACAGCCTCTCTATATTTACATAGATGAGTTTTGGACCACAAATGGGCCAATAGAGCACCGGACGCAGTTTACAGATCGTCTCAAACCCCTCTAGTCCAGGGTCAAAAAACACTGGGATGTTTGGGGCCGCAGTGCGCAAACCAAAGATGTTTTTTTAAAACTTGGTCTCTGCCACTGCAAGGGGCTGAATCTCTTGACCCCAGAGTTGCGTCCCATACAGTGCTGCATGACGTGCTTGCGCTTTATATGCCTCCAGCGATACCTGCACCGTCGCATTCCCATGCTCATTGGTAAATCTGGTAAGAGCCCCACTATACCTAACCAGTGTTGGCTTGGCCTTCTCGACCTCCATTTTCCCACAACATGAGTCAGGCCTAAATAATTGTACGACTGGACCAGCTCAATCGCACCATCCTCTAAGGCGAGAAATAAAGGCTTCTGCTTCTTCCTGGAATTGGCATTGAAAATCATGGCCTTGGCTTTACAAATATTTAATGAAAGCCCATTCCTTTTGGTAAAAGCCACAAAAATCGCCAATTGTTTATGCACACCAGCCAGTGTAAGGCAGAGGCGCACTGCATCATCTGCAAACAGCAGTGCAGGAAACTTGTTACCCGTTAACAAAGGGGCGTCAGTCTGAGCTGCCAAAAGCCTCTTCAAAACTTCATTAATGAAAATACAAAACAGCATAGGCACCAGCACACATCCTCCCCAACGCACTCACTTCTGAATGTCAATGCTGCAGGAAGTGCTTCCATCAACTCTCCAGCGAACCACTGCTAAGTTACCCTTGTAAAGGCTCTGGATAGCTGAAAGCAATGCAGCTGGAATGCCAAGCTCCTCTAGTACCTTCCATAGGTACGCTCTTAGTACCGTATCAGAGGCTGTTCGTAAATCAACGAACACGGCATAGACATTTGCCTTTCTAAGCACAGAGTATTTCTCACAAATCTGTCGGAAGCTTTGATCGAATGTACTCAAGCTCTCACAGAACCCCGCCTGGTGATGGTCTATTACTTCTATTACTCAGAGCCCAATAGTCAGATGCAATAGGAGAGCCCTGGCAAACATCTTCCCCCAGCATCTAGCAGGTAAAAAAAGTCTAAAATTAGCAGGGTCATCACGCACCCCCTTTTTGTGTTTTGTGACAATTTCAGTCGAGGTCCAAGACTCTGGGTCCTTCGTGCTAGCCAGCACTACATTAAATAATGTGGTCAAATAAGGCACCCAGACTGAGAACTCATTTCTAAAGAAGTCTATAGGTACTCTATCACTTTCTGGAGTCTTACCTAACTTTTGGTGCGCCAGAGCGAGCTCTACTTGGGCCTTGGTAAGCATCAATTGGGAGAATGGTGGGACCAGAGCTGGAGCAAAACAATCCCTGATGGTATACAGCTCCATCCGAGTCCGGCTGTCCTCTCGATAAAGGTCACCATAGTAGTCTGCCCACACTACTTCAGGGATCGAGCCATACAGTGGTGTATGGCTTCAACAATGGGCAACCCCCATCTTAGACTAAAAGCCCTTTGAATCCCCACCACCGATTACTTCCAGTAGAGCCCTCCATAAGTCCTCATGCCACGCCCTTTTCTTGTCATTCAGCATCTTATGATAGTCGGCTGTTGCCCGCCTAACCACACCACCTCTGGGGTCCTTGCAACTTGGTGACCACTATAAGCCACCCCTTGGCTTCCCTGCACTCCCCATCATACCAGGGAGTTGCTTTCTCCATTAAGATGTGGGCTTCTTTTACAGCTTTCGAGCAATACGCTCCCACCTTCACTATATTTTCCTCATGGATTTCAATCAAGGAGGTGGCGTCCCTCGGATCCGACCTCTCAAAGGACTCAAGGAGGGGGGAGATGGCAGAATACACCCGTTGGAGAACTCCTTCCGGATCCAAGCAGCCGTACCTCACATTCTTTCTTGCCTGTCCATGCGAGTCACGGACAGGTACTTGGAGCCGTAAGCAACCTTACTCCCCTACTAGATCACCCAAAAAAATCCTTGCTCGCTACCAGACAAAGGGTGGTGATCACTCTCCACCCTCTTAATGACTTCAAATGCCCTGATAAAGCCCCAGGCCACCAGGTTAACCAAAATATAGACAATTTTACTTGACAAGTGATCATTATCAAAAATAGGGAAGTCTGCGCGATATCGGCCATTACACGCCCCAAGGTTAACCGAGGTTAGCAAAACAGCCATTTCATCAGCTAACTTATACTGCCTCCTAGGGGAGAGCGGTAATCGGGGGTGGGGGCAGGGCCCCAAGCTACAAAGTCTATCCTCCTCCGTCAAGGCATCTTCCAGGGTACGGACTGGCGGCTCAATCTGAGCATCAAGGTCCCCCATAATCAAAATAGAACGCCCCCTCCAAGCCATAACTTCATTAGTAATCTTTTCTACAAGGGGCAACCCTCCCCCAGGGACGCCATTATAAAAAATGAAGAGCACAGAAGTGTTATCCAGTAATTTTAAGTCCAGCGCCAAAACATCAGGAGAATGCATATCCAATACTGTGGCTGCTTTAAATAAAGATTCATTGACCCAGGTAACCAGACCTCCACATGGGCACAGCTTAATCCCTTGGATGCTGGTATAAAAAAGGTTGCATAGCCCTGCAAATGTGTTGGTTCCAGGGCCCAAGTTTCCTCAAGTTAAATCAGCTTGTGCTCCCTGAAAAATAAACCCCAATCTTCATCAATAAGGTGTTTATCAACCCACGTTATATTCCAGGACAGGACCCGCACCCTGGCCAATAAAGATGGCAAGATCTCTGCCACAGATAGGGTTGGATTTGCTTGCAGCACCCCGTGATCCAATTCACGGGCGAGAGCAAAAGAACAGAATTCCAACCTTGCTCGGGGTGCATAGAATTTCAAATACTATAACCCCACCCCTGATTTTCACTAAGGCGAACAAGATGTTCTTTTATCCCTACGCTATTCGGACACGGCATCCTGGGCAACCTTCTGTGTCTTTCAATTCCCCTTAAAAGGTTCCCGTTATGTGGCCTAGTGTTGTTGGACAGGGGGGTAGGGGGTAATACTGTGGGTCCTGTCATGCGATCGGGTCCACTCAGGCAGCCCAACCCCTGTGGATCTTGCATATATTCATCTGAGGGGCCATCGCCATCAACACTGCCACCCTCCTTCCCACCCAGGGATGCCACCCTCCCCTTTACCGTCCAGTGCGGGAGGTGCTTAGGAGCCCTAACCGGGTTTATTGTTAGCGGCATGTTTGCTGCCTGGACCGCCATAGGGGTAACCTCAATCACGCAAGGTGCAACCCCTTTTCCTGAATCAGGATTCCCTGCCACCAACCTATGGCATAGGCCTGCAGAGATTCCTCCGATAAGGGAATAGGCTTCCCCATAGGAGTACTGAATAGCCTTAGAATCGGAAGGCCAGTCGGAGGATCTGTGGTGATCTCTGTGATGCCAGTTGCGTGATCCTCTATCACACAATTAGATTTAGCCTTAAGGAGCAAGGGCCCCTTCCCTATGTCATGCAATAACCTCTCAATTTCAGAGATCAGGACATTAAAATCCTACATGAGTTTAAATATTTTAAACAATCTCCTAGCCCCACCTCTCAGTGATCTCTCCGTTGTGGCCTTTCTTTTCAGCATAACTGACTTATTTAATAGTTTACTCAAGGTACTCAGGCCTATTTAATGGGAAGTGCTGCGTTGAAGACTCAGCAGTTGCAATGAAAATGTTAAAATATGCTGCACCTTTGACAACGATAAGTAAGACAAATAAAATAACAATGAATACTTAGTTAAGAAAAAGAATTTTGAAGTTAAAAAGCAGCTAAAAACAGTTAATAAGTCAGACAACTCAGAGGGGAGGAAGGGGCAGTATTGGAACGTATTACAAATGATGCTCCGTTATGTCTGCTAAATCCAGCAAATGGTACAAGGTGGAGGAACGCTTGACCGGCTAAGGGGGCATCCATAGTCCAGACACCTCCTCCTCCCCTAATTCACCAACCAAATTCAATTCCAAAATATTTGCAATTCCAGCCCCCTAAGAGAGAACCATACACTAAAAGGTGCCAGTGTGCAGTCTGCTCTAAAACCACTGCGTATGCACTGTCTTCTCGCCGAAAAAAAACCACACCAAGAGTCTCAATCCGGGTACAACTCCAAGGAAACAGGAAAAAGCAGCCTGAGCAAGGACAGAGTCACACAAGTAGCACCCACAGAGTGGGGAGAAAGGATGGCCAAGCGTGCAGAGCCCACTTAATCTAGAGTTCAGCAACGCAAGTGCCAAAGTACCACGGGATTTACACAGAATTACACCACTTCTCCCCCGACTCAACGGACCACTTGCCTCCCCACTTCCTGTGCCGGACTCCCGCAGTGCAATGGGAAATATGTAGTATGCAGGCAGGTAGGGAAACAGCATGCTTCTCCTTAGCAGCAGAAATGAAAGAAACTCAGGTGAAAGGGAGAGGACTACAAGGGACCCACTTGCCTCCCCACTTCCCTTATGGGTCGAAGGCGCTCCTTTTTAAACACACCACAGGAGGCGTGGAAGTGGTATGAAACCAACATTCAGCCAGCGAATGCCTAAATCCCGCGGAAGGAGACGGAACAACCAGGGGCAGAGCCTGTGCCTTCGTCTGCCCAGCTATAGTAACAGGAGCAGACGCCCCTGGAGGATGTTGACAGGACCCCGGACCAAGCTGGAGAACCACCTGCTCCCCATTTTGGCACTCCCCCCCCCCCCCCCCCCTGCCTAAGGAAGGAAGTTGTGTAATTTTTATCAATCACAGTTTTATTGTTAAGAATCGCAAACATGCGGGTCAATGCAACCATAATAAACAATATTACATCTAGAACGAAAAAGGGCAATTCCCCATTGACCATTACTCAGTTACAAAAACATGTGTTAGTATCACTAACCAACCAAGACTGGGTTTTTAAAAACACAGTAGATATCCAATTCAACAAAACAAGGATAGAAATACCAATACAGTTAACTGCGTCACTGAATACAAATTCAACTTTCACAGCAGTGTAAAAAAGTACATATCTTGGGGTTTATGGTGCACAGCTAGAGAATCAATCTGACTAAAAACGGAAATAAAAGGGTTCCATTCAACCAATAAATGTGGGCATCTCACCCTTAAGAGCGGCCTCAATTTTGATCGCCTCCAGCCGAGAGGCGACATCTCAGAATTTATCTTTCGGGTCTGCTCTAGGATAATACACCATCTATATGGTATTTTGTAGCTGTTCAATTGGACAAAAGAGAATTTCTCAGCACTTGACCAAATGTTATACCATGCCAACTCATCTATCGGGGAGCTGTAAGGGGTTAGTATTGCAAGGCGTATGCCATTTTATCGTTAAAAGAAATATGATAAAAATGCCTCGCTATCTGTCAGGGATTTCCCTACCTAACCAAAGCCAAGGGGAAACACTCACACAGGAGAACTGTCCTTCACACTAAACAACAAATACAGAAAGAAAATGTATGGCAATGCACTATAACCTGAACATCATTCTCAGCCTCTGAATAACCTTCTAATGTCAGGGATGATTGCCCGTCCCCAGGATTCAAGGTCAATTCTGTTGGTGTTCAACCAAAGAAAGAAATGTCTGAAATCAGTTCTTGATGTTTCAAAGTCAGTGTAAATGTTGGTTACCAGAAGTTCCAATGATAGCAAATCTCTCTCCTTGGTGAAATATCCACTTTCCACTTGCACCAAATAGCACAAACTGTAATCCCAGCCACAATGCTTTGTCACCTCTTCAAGACTTGACACAGTTCAAAAGAAAAGCAAAGTCCACAACTGCCAGGGACACAATTCTAGGTTAACATTCTATTCTTAGTTACAGTTTTAGAATTCACAATAGTATATTTGTGAGCTTGACTTCACAGTGCCACTGCTTCCACTTCAGCAACTTCTTTTCTACCTGATTCAGTATGGGAACAGTCACCTTTGTCTCACAGTAATCCACTTAGTTTAGAAAACTACAATGTTGTATCCACTGACAACCAGATATACCACCATTGCTTCAGTATTTTGGACTACTATCACAGCTTCAGTGATTTGTACTTCTAGACAGGCTTCGACAAGATATACTTTTAAGGTTAAGTTAAGGTTTTTAGGTTAAGCCCGAGTGCGGAGTCAAGGGCAGTGCTTCGTGATTTTTTCTACGCTGTTGAGCCGCTGTTTGGCTCCAGTTGGCGCAGGGGACCTTCAAATTACATCGTGGGAAATGATTCCTACAAATTACTGTACTTCGTTTCGTGGCGGAGATCATTAGCGGCTGCAGAAGGAGGCGCACGTCGTGCCTGACATTCTCTCTACGCCTCCCATAGGAAGAGCCCCTATTAAAAGGTAACTTTTCCTGTGATGGAAAACTTTTGCCAAAAGTACTATGAAACTGTCATATCTGGGAACTCTAAACTGGTATAAAAATTGTAGCGTGGTGTACTAACAGTGTGAAGCAGCTTCATATTTTTTTTTTTTTAAAAAACTATCTTCAAGTAAGTTAGCAACCTTTCATCTTCCTTTGAAGCGGTCCCAAGCTGCCGTGATACTATGAATCTTCATACACTTGTTTATTTGTACTGACTGCGAGGGACTCCAACTTCGTGTGTGTTGAGGCTGTGACTGCGGGGCTAAGCACTTTGAGCAGCTTGAAAAATTACATCAAACATAACCCAAGTGGGGCAACTGCGACTGCAGGGCTAAATCCTTTGAGCAGTTTATGGGAGGAATTGACAACACGCACTGTGAAAAGTGCCATTGATGCTACACAGAGGATATTATTTAAGATCAAAGATGGCAAAAAATCTGAAAACCACCAGCACATCACGAACATTAAAATCAACGCCTATTAGACCTCTGTTGGTTTCCACCTTGAAAAGAAAGATACGAAATCAATCTCTTGATTATTGTGGCAAAAAGATTTGTGAAGGAGACATACGTGAATTCTGCAAATTAAAGTCTTCTAGTAACATCCTGACAGCCAAGAGTATCGACAATGAGAGAGTTGCCTCAACTGTTGCAACTGTTGTAATTAACAACTCAATAATGGATACTCAGCTACTGTCAGCTGATAGCCAATCTAAATCGAACAGTGCCATAAACTTAGAAGCCCAAAATAAAGTTTTAACTTTACCTGAGGTGCAATCACGGCCAAAAATTGCGGACACAATAAGCTTAGAAAATCTGGAAAAAGAACAAACCTTACAAGATGAAGATCTGAAACATGAACCGGCATCAAAACAACCTGCTGGTGAGGTAAAAGATATACCGTCTTCCCCTGTAACCATTGATCTAGAACATTGAATTGAGGGATCAAGTATAAACTTAGAAAAACTATCGTTCATAGCATCCTCCTCCATGATTTCATCGAGGGACAATAGTTTGTATCAATCACCGAGTCTTTTTGACAATTCTGCCCACACTGTGCATATGTCATTGGCGGGGTTAGTGACAGAAGGTCAATCGTCACGTAGACAAAGTGATACCAATCCCGAACTCGGATTTAACAGAGAAGACCCAGTCACAATGCAAATGATTGGAAATTACATTGAACTCTATGCATATGACTGTAGTCACCTTAACAAAACTGTTCGAGACACTAGATCATAAAATAACTTTACAGGAAAAACAACCTGATCAGATAGTACAATGGATGAATCAATTGTCATCGACGCAAGGTTCTACTAACTGTTGCCATGGAATGGCATCAGTTATAGGTTTTATGATGGAGAGAGACTATCTGAATTTACCAGAAATAAGTCATGTGACCGAGGATACTCCTCTCGTCAATGGTGTTGATAAGTCTGCGCAAAATATTGATAATAGGGTGTCAAAAGACCAATCTGAGATTCTGGATGTTATTCACATATCACAACATGATATGGGTGCAAATGCAGACATGAGTACACTGAGTAAGGTGTATAAGGTGCAGCACGTGACAAAGGAGGTGGCGGGTCAATCTGTTGATAAACCAATCATGTATGACTTATTTCAACAGGCAAATGCAAAGAGAAAAGGCATTAACTCTACTGCTATAATCAAGAAAAAGTCTAAAAACCAAGATGCCCCTCCTTTACGATCAAGGGCTAATATCAAACACTTAAACGACTGATGCTTAAACTAAAAAGGGGTCAACAAACCATGTCTAATGCAAAAGAAAACTAAAAGGGGGAAAAAAATATGTCTACAACAGTAACCCAGATCAACCAACCGATTGTTGATGATTATCCACCACTAAATGAACTGATTGGGGCTTTTGCTACATCAATTGTTGCAATCAACAATACGAGGTTGCCAGACTAACGTGCCCTACTATTGACCAAGTGGAGATACGGCAGGAAGATGCGGCACATAAAATCAGCTTAAAGACAGAGGGGACACAAATGGTGAAACCTAGTAGTGATGCAACAAATGAACTATCGGAAAAATCAGATGACCAGCTAGTTACTCTCAGTGGTAACAACATGGAGAAGCGAGTATAGAAACAAAAACTAAGAAGAATTTTCGATACTGGCAGTTGTGAGAATCCAAATTGAGAATTCAATAAATAAGTATCGTGAATTCCAATAACTTGTTAAAATGCCATCTCCATAATTGAAATACTGCTGTAGAGTCAGCGAGAATTCCACAAATGCAATCTTACAACGAAGAAAGTGCAACACGAAAATTGCAAGATCAAAACGATAACAAGGCTCAGGTAGCACTATATGATCAAGAAGTGCAACGATTGCAGCAAAATCAGCCGTATACATCTAAAAAAAATATGAACAGAACATGCATCTAAGAGAAGACATTATCAACAGTCAAACACACAATTAGAACTTTGACCATATGGAAATGTTAAGAGGTGCCAGTAATCAACAACAAACTAAAGAGAAAGAGTGATTTGTATACAACATCTCAACAGCCAAAATCTGGTGGAATTGAAGATCAAATTGCCAGAGCCATTGAGAAATATTTTAAACTTAACAAGACCAAGTTACATTCACTGAATAAAGACAATCCAAAGGTGGACTATGGCCTAGTTCAATGCCCACAAAATAGATCTAATATCTCTACCATACCACAAGAAAAAACATTTTAAGAGTAATTCCAAAGGGCCTGTACAAAGCAATACCATCGGTAACAACTTTAAAAAAAAAAGGAATATGTAACACAGATTATTTCTAAAATGTCACCCAGCAGTTTCCAGAGTATTACTGAACCGTACAGGTGTATTGGCGATTTGTGAAGAAGTGTATACCATACAAGATATATCCACCAATGATATTCAGCAGGTAGAATTTTTCAAACAAAATTATCACTCCATAGTAAGGCTTTGGATCCAATCCAACCTAACTAGAAATGCTTTATGGCAAGCCAGAATGGAGATATTTGCCTTGGGATTCATACTGGCCAGAGATCCTATGTGTATGGACTGAGAAGGAAATATCATGATGGAAACCAAGGACAGTTATTTTGATGAACAGGGACTGGAATACAATACCAACGCAAACGGAAACGTAGTGAGACATACTGATTTACATACACAGATCCAAGAAACAAGAGTGGGTCCCTAGGTCATAACGAGTCTTGGAACAAGAGAAAAATGCCATCTCTTTGATTAGCTGGAACACATGTGGCCATTCCCATCTGTTGGGTTTCCAGTGCAAAAGTGTTAGGCTCCCACGACATAATTCTCGAAGAAGCATGGCTATTAAAAAGTCCAATATGGGAAGACCATACTATACTGCTGAATCCAGCTAAATCAGCTAGTCGGGGTAGACCATCATCTGGCCTAATGGTGGCAATTAAAAATCATAGGAGGTGGCATCTCTGCCCTTGGTTATCTCTGAATCCTTTTTTTACAGCTGGTCAAGCTGGAATTTCCAGGGGGAACAATGGCTATACTAAATCTGTATAGAAACCCAAAAGGAATCACTGATGATGCTTTTTTCCTAGATATAGAATTGCTGTTAAATGCCATCATGGAATCCCTGGAGATTGCGACAGTGATCGTGGCGGGGGACATAAACCTGCAACTCTTACCAGCTCATAAGAGATTCAATTTAACATGTTTTTGGTGGATGCGTCTGGTTAAAGATCGGAAATTGGTGATGTATAATGGTTCCCTATCGGGAGACACCACTCCCAATGCAACCTGGGGAAGAGGGGCATCTACTTCAATAATTGACTATGTCTTCCTTGATTCGGACACATTTAACAGAGCAGTGAGCTTACACATTTCTCCGCAGCCATACAGTGATCATAACATCTTGAACCTGAAATGGCACTTGGCAGATTTGGTGGTTCAAGAAAAGTCAAACTTTTTCACATTTGCTTATAGCAAATAATACCTGAACGAGACTCAAGTGGAATATGCATACTCTGACTTCCATAAAAATATAGAATCCAGTATGCATGATGGTCAAGAGACACTAACTGATTATACATCTTTTCTCCATCTCTATCGTGTGCCATACAGGGAGAGTAATTTAGATTTTTCTAAACCATGTCATGAATATGACGCATTGGTACAAGAAAAAAAACATTAAGGAAAAACAGAAGATTGATTTTGCAAGCAAATTGTCTGTACAAAAGTGAGAGATTAAAATCACTAAACTGCCAATATAAAAACTGGCTCAGAGCTCATCGTATGCACATGCTACAAAAAGATGTTGCGTCCATGTTGAGAAGCACCCTCAATAAAAATACGGGACAGATATGGGCATTGATTAACATTAGCAACCATGCCACTCAAAAAGCAGTACAACTCAATGGGGTTAAAGAAACGTAATGGGTTACATACTTTAGTAAAATGTACCAGAAGGAAGACTCCCAGTTGAGTACATCGCCTAGAGAATGTTCAAACTATGAAGGGCTCAAAATTGAAGAAGAGGATGTGTTATGTTTTATAAACAAACTCTCCAATTCACAAGCACCGGGCCCCGATGGCATGAGTAATTTTGTGTTTCGACAAAATCCAGTCCAATGGGCTAAGATCCTCACTCTTATATTTAAGCAAGTTACAACCGCCAATACAATACCAGCTACGTGCAAGTCGGCAATAATTATCCCGATATTTAAAAAAGGCAAAAGAAAAATGCCCAGTAACTACAGACCTATTTCTTTGCTTAATGTATCGGGAAAGCTGTTTGAGATTTATACTCAGGGATTTTACACAATGGACTTTACGATCAGGAGCGAGAGACCCGCTTCAAACTGGGTTCGTCTCCGGGATGGGAAAATGTGTCAACCTCTTGACGTTAACAGCAGTAATTGATCATCATAAGGCCATCAATTAGCCTCTATATATGACCTACATAGATCTGCGAGCGGCATTTGACTCTGCATCACGGGAGTTGCTAATACAAAAACTAATACGACAAGGTTGCCCGAAATATATTGTACATCTTATCAATGATTTACACACAGATAATAGTGTACAGATAAGACTAACAAACAAAGGAAAATTGACTCAATCTGTCATGACATTCAGGGGACTGAGACAAGGCTGTACGCTTGCATCAGCATTATTTAATTTTTTCATTTCAGATGTGGGAAAAGCATTTAAGAACATCTGTACAGACCCGCCGAAATTATTAAATAAGGGCATTCCATTTCTAATGTATGCCGACGATCTAGTAATTATGTCAAAAACTCCAATGGGCCTACAGAAGGCGCTTGACGCGGTGGTAGCCTATACTAATGCTAACTACTTAAGTATAAATCTTGAGAAGACAAAAATCATGATGTTCAATGTCACCCAAAAGATACTAAAAAAAAATCTTATACATGGAATCTCATAGGCCTGAATCTACAAGTGGTACACCACTATATTTACTTGGGAGCCAACATTTTAACACTAAAACAAAACCTTGCATTCAAACAAAGCCAACAGGACAAAGTAATAACATTTATCCATCGAACCAAGATTATTCAAAGAAAATATGGGAAGTTTACACTGGTGCCAACTTTAACGTTTTACTACCAAAAAGTATCAGTTGTCTTGCTGTACTCCTCAGAAACAAGACCCATTTTGCACAAGACCTTTTGGGACCATATTGAGGGGAGATATTGGTGGGAAGTTCTACATCTTCCAGCATCTACCCAGGTATCCCTCATTCCTTATGAGCTGGGGTTAATTTCCCTTAATATGAGGTATACATGGTTGGTCGTGGCAATGTTTAGAAAATATTTATTAGCCTGGAATTCCGATACAGTGTTGGGAACTTTGGCTGCTGACATTTTTCATCTAAAGACAAACTTATATGTAAATGGCGGAATTGAGTCATCCACATTCTGGCGTCGATAGAAGCAACTCTAGTAACACTTTTTCAAAACCCAATGCAGATAAAAACTAGGATATTTGCCATGGACTGGGAAAGCACAAGAGCAAAATGCTCTCATTACTGTGACTTTGACCCAGATATGATCACAATAAAAAACCACACTTATCCAGAACGATACTTGATCAGGTCCCCGTCTATGCAATACGGAACGACTTGCTTCGACTTTGATTCAATCTTTGGCCAACAAGACAAGTGATGGCTCGGCAAAGACTCATTAATCAAGAGCAAATGAATTGTCAATTTTGCAGCCAACAAGAACAAGTAGAGACGCTAAAGCATCTACTGACTTATTGTGATGCACTCCTTACTCATCGCGTAAAATATTTCAAATGTATAATGGAACCATTTGGTGTCACTACATCCGACACATTATGGAGAACAATCTACTCTGGTATCTCTACACCTGTATCTATAAGCACCATTGCATTTTTACATGAGTTAAAACTAGATGAACCCAAGCTTGTTGTATGATTACAATGCTATGAGGCAATGAAATAGTTTTAAGAATTTACACTTCACTAATCGGACAATCAGAAATATAATTAAACTAAAGTCTGACCAATTTAGAAATTGTTGCTGTCGGTAAACTGAAGTGTCTTTTATTATGTATTACGTTTTATATTCATCTTTTATTCCCTTTCTCTTTTACTTTTTTTATGGCTTATCATTTTTGTCTCTTAGCATTGTATTGTTTTGTATTATATTGTTTTGTATTGGACTTTATTCAATTTTGTAATTCAATATTGAAAAGTTGATAAATGTCAGCTATATCAATAAAAAATAAAAATAAAAAAATCAAATACTTTTAAGTACTTCAACACCTTTAAGTAGGCAAGGCACTCTTCCTCTAAATAACTCTTCAAAAGGGGCAGCCTCTTTGCCTCGGTTGTCTGCCTGCCACAATAACAACCTGGATTTGCCTTTAAGACTCACTTTTCTGGGTCTTCCACTATCTCTGGCACTAGAGGTTGTGTCAACTTCAAAAATAGTCTTTTACAAGCAGCCAGTTTCCCTTCCCAGCTTTACCTGCATTTTTCTGTTGGATATCAGCCCTAGTAATCAGGCCTCCAGATAAGGTGGGTACCAGGTCGTTTTACGCACGAAAATCGTGTAGATACGCAGCTTTGTTATTTTGCTCGGTACATTTACACACAGGTTTAGAGCAGAGGGCAGTACAAAGGTCAGGTTACTTGACAAAAACCAGAAGGCTTCTTTTGATGTTTATCTACATGGATGTAATTGCAAGCCACCTCTGAAACAGAATGTATTTCTCTGAAGTCTTTCGAAAAAAATAACTGCACACTTTGATAAAAGGAATGGTTTCTTTCCATTCAGCTTCAGAAGCACTGCATGATTGTATAACTAATAGGATGGAAAACTAAGTTGCAATTGAGAATTCATATTTTTCAACAAGTTATGCTTTTTTTCCAGTAAAAGCAAACCAGTATTGCACAATTGTATTTTTCAAAGTTCCGGTGCTGTGTGCATAATCATGGGAGGCAGATCATTTTTACACTTCTAATTTAATTTACACTCTTATTATAAAAACAGTGTGTAAAATGATGACCATGTACAGTTTAGTTTACATCCATTCAACTTTGCAGTCATTGGGATACATTACTATAAATGGTCAGTGGCAGCAGAGTCTTTGCTCATGGGTGAGTGATTGTCATTACACTGATCACAGGTGTTCTAGCCTCTCAAATCTTCAAGACAACAATTAAAACATCCAAAACCGGACTCTCCAGGAAGTGCAAGCGCAGTTCAAAAACAAACAAATGAAAGTTACATTGGTAATTGAAATAGAAACTCAGCAAAACCTGTCCCTGTGATAATCCAGATAGGTATTTAACTTTATGTAGCGCTTCATGAATGGCTTGTCGTACATCTAGGTGCTGTGATTGTTTGTTTGTTTTATTATTTATAATGCGCATCGTAGCCTAGGGTATCAGGGCGCAGCAGTTTACAAGTATATGCAAAGCTTAGTTACACAAAAATGAATACAGTTTACATACAGATAATACTTAAAAGGGTGTATATACACATTATACATATTTACAGGCAAAGTAAGCAGCAGAGGAATATATAGGCAGTTTACAGAGGGCAATACATAGAGAATAGAGCAGATGAAGGTAGGGGTTATTAATGCTGGTTTTTCGATTTCAGCCATATGATGTTGGATCTAAATTTGTGGTAGGATTGGTCTGTTCTCAAACTGGCAGAGTGTTCCATAGTTTGGCCGCATTCACAGGAAGCTGTTGCCTCCAATTGTGGATCGTTTGAAGCATGGTATGGAGAGTGTATCTCTGTTGGCTAGTCTTCTAGTCTCGTGGAAGTCTGTTTGTGGAATCTCTCCGTCAGATAGATAGATTTGTGGGTAAACAACAGAGTTTTTAGGAGGACCTTGTCGTAGGTTGGGAGCCAGTTGTTCTGTCGACAGGTCTCTGAAATGTGGTCTCTTCTGGAAATGCCTAAAGCCGCTCTAAGGGCATAATTTTGTAATGTATGGATTCTTTTGATAATGGCTTTAGTCGATCCTAGGTAAAGGGCATTGCAGTAGTCCAGGCGCAACAAGATGAGGGCTCTAGCCAGAGTGATGCAGCTGCTATCAGAGAGGAATGACTTGCCAGTGCGTATTAGTTTACACGTGTAGGCCGTGGAAGATGCCAAGGAGTTGACCTGTTTGGTGAAAGAAAGGTTTGAGTCAAAGTAAAAGCCAAGTGTTTTTACCTTGCGTTCTACTTTTATGATGCTGCCATCGATTATAAATGAGGAGTAGTTGAAACCTAGTTTTTTTTAGGTTGGACAGGGTGCCCAGGATGATGAGTTCAGTTTTATCATCATTCAGGCATAGACCATGTGTGGCCATCCATGCCTGGATGATAATGTACACTCTATTCACCAAGGCCAAATCCTCTTCATAATCCCTTGAAAGCGGAAGGAGAATCTGGGTATCATCTGCATAGTTGGTGTAGGTGATACCGAGATGATCCAAATCATCGAAGAGGGGCTTAGTGAAAATATTGTAAAGTGTAGGCGAAACGCATGATCCCTGGGGCACTCCACAGGTGATGAGTATGGGGTCTGCAGCTGCTAGCAGTGAGAAGACCCTCATTGTTCTGCCGTTTAGGAAGGATCTGATCCAGGTAACAGCGTCATCAGAGAAGTGTGCTGACTTTAGATGGTTACAGAGGATATTATGGTCGACTAGATCGAAGGCAGCTCAATGATCTAGGAGGAGGAGTAATGCTGACTTGCCACTATCTTTGAGCTCATCAATTTGGGTGTTAAGGTCGGTGAGGGCAGTTTCTGTGCCATGCTGGGGGCAGAAACCTGATTGTCTAGCTCCCAACAAGTGGTGTAGTACCAAATGCTTTTGTATTTGTGTATACGATACCTTATCCAAGACCTTTAGAAGGAAAGGCACAGTAGTGATAGGTCTATAGTTAGTCGGTGAGGATGGGTCGAGGGTGGGTTTTTTTTAAAAGTGGGAGTAGCCAAGATTGTTTGAGGTTGGTGGGAATAATACCAGTAGAGAAGGACGCATTCATGAGTTTGGTGATGAAGGGAGATAGGTCTCAGGCAGCATCTTTGATAAGCTGCGCGGGGCATCAGTCTCCCTGACAATTAGAAGGTTTAAGAGACAGAATAATTCTTTCCACTTCAGGGATAGAAACTTTGGTAAAGTTGAATCGGGTAGATTCATCTATGTTAGCCTTACCAGTTCTTTTAGATGCAAGAGGGTCATTTAGGGCAGTTCTTTTACAAGAGATTTTATTTTGTAAAGTGGCTATTTTATTGGCTACAGCGTGTTGGATATCTTCACACCATTTTTTATCTTTCATACATGTGTCGGGTAATGCTATTGGAGTTTCTATTTCTTTCGGGATAGTGAAAAGTTCCTTTTTGTTGGATTTGATGTGGGATATGCGTGTGTCGAAGGATATTCGTTTTGCTAGGCATATTTCTTTTTTGTAAAGGGTGGACAGTTCGGTGAGTTTGAGCTCATTAGCTTCTGATGGAAGTTTTTTCCATGAAGCCTCGCAGTTTTTTTGTTGTTTTAGATTTTTTAAGAAGGGTGTAAACCATTTATTCAGGTGGGTTTTCTGCTTACTTGGTCTCAGTTTGGCGGGGGCGATCTGGTCCAGGGAAGTGATCATGATTTTATTATATTCTTCAACCAATCTCTCAGGATCAGTGTTATCAGGGAGTGAGTTGAGAGTAGGACGTAGTGCCAGGATAAGCCTCTCCACAGTAATACTCTTTATTTCTAGTTAGTGTAGGTGGAGCCCTAAGGGAAGAAGGCGGTGGGGGGTCCATTAGTGGAGAGCATAAAGGACACAAGGTGGTGGTCCGTCCACGCTAGTGGTGAGCTAGACAGGATATTAGCCTGGCAGTTATGGTCTGCCACCCAGTCGAGTATTCTCCCTTTGCTATGGATGGCTGTATTGCTTCTTTGGGTAAATTCGAGTTCTGATAGGGTGTTAGCTGTGGTCCTGGCAAGCTGGTCTGATTGGTCATTGAAGCCCATGTTCAGGTCTCCGAGTAGAAGTACTTGTGTGGCGCTTTTAAGGTTATTGGTTAGGAGTGTTAATATCATCTACGAAGGTGCCAGATGGGCCTGGGCGGCGGTATATCAAATGGATATTCAGGGTTTGGCCATTAGTCAAAGGGACTTTGACTGATAGTAGTTCACACGAGTGGATGTCAATAAGGGTAGCTAGTCTCATAGCAAGGCTGCATTTGTAAATAAAGGCGATACCTCCTCCTCTGGATTTTAGTCCATCATGTCTCGGGATGGAATAGCCATCGGGGACTGCTAGCATGAGCATAGGGCCTGCAGCAGGGTATAGCCAGGTCTCATTGATAGCGATGAAGTCGAAGTCATCTTTCAAGATCAAATCTGCTATTTCTGTAGCGTGTGCTACCAGTGATCTGGAGTTCATTAGGGCTCCTTTTATCCGGGGGCTCGTAGTAGTTAGTGTAGTCGGTTGAGGGGTTTGTGGGGGTTTAGATTTACTGTGCTTAGCTGTACTTTTTGTAGGCCTAGGGCCGCGATAGGGAGCTAAAGGCATACTTCGCATCTTTGGTCCTGGAGAGATAGGGAGAGACCTAGTGGGGGGCTCATACATTTTGGCTAATCTCACTCTAAGGCGTACGTTTCTGTCAGTGGTTGAGCAGGGCTTGCATGCAAGGTCAATTATAGAGTCTATCATGTCTATAGAGGATGTGGACGACGAATTAGGCAGGGTGGTGAAGGTCAGAGTGGGCGGTATCCTGCTAGTGGGAGTGGTGAGTGACATGATGTAGAGTGTGGTGCTCAGAGTAAAGGCTGTCGTGAGGATAGTCAGGTTAGTCACTGAAGGGGACATGCAGGTGCTAGATGCAGTAAAGGCTAGACGTTTGCATTCAACAGTGAAGGGCCACCTAAGTTTCAGAAGTTCAACAGTGAGGGTGCAGATTCAACAGTTAGGATTCAACTAAATTCAAAGATCACCATTTAGGCTAAAATGCAGTGTGCAGATAGGGAGGAGCAAATTGAGCAGTTAGGGTTCACCTAAATTCGAAAATCACCATTTAGGCTAAAATGCAGTGTGCAGATAGGGAGGAGCACCTTCAGCAGTTAGGGTTCTCCTAAAATCAAAAGTCACAATATATGCTGAAATACCATGTGCAGACAGGAAGGTGCGAATTCACCATTAAGGTTCTCCTAAATTCAAAACCACAGTATAAACTAGGTGCAATAGATACAAGTACAAATTCAAATTCCATAGACTATTCTACGGGGCTGTATGTAGGCAATTATATGTGTAGGTAGCAGCATGTGCAAGTACGTTTGAGAGAATACAGATCATTGTTGGTGGGTCAAGGTAGTGATTATCCAGGTGACACAAGCAGTTTGCGGGCAGTAACAGCCATGGTCAAAGTGACTGTAGTAATATGTTGGGCATATCACATGCACTGTTGGAGTAACGGGCAGAGAATCTTAGATGGGCAGTGGTTTTAGGATGGGTATAGTGTTGCAGGCTCATGTGACCCTAGACGGTGTAAATTCGGGAATTGTAGAATGTGGGCTGTTGCTGCAGATGAGATTACAACGCAGCTCCGGCTGCGTATGAAGCTCCTGCTCCTCCTTGCGAGCCGACACTTTACTATTACTCCACAGGTGTTTACTAAATGGGCGGTAGTTTCATAATGCAACTAATGAAGCATGTAGTGATTAAATAATACGCTAGTCTGTTATCATTTACAGGGTGGCAACAGGTTCAAAGTTAGTCGTGCCGGTATGGGTACATGCGAGTGGGACAGTACATAAGGTAAGAGAAGCGTAGGTAGTAGTTGCTCTTAAGAGTTCCAGACAGTAGTAAGCAGGTGGACGGATACACGCGTGTTGCGAGAATAAGACACGTGCGTATGGGAAATAGGTAGTGGAATCAGCAAGGTGCAGGGCTGCCACTTACCTGGGTGTATGGTAGACGAATCGGTGAGCCTTAATGGCAGATACTGGGGGAGGAGCAGCGTTCAAAACCCCTGGCTCCGACAGCTCACGACAGGCTCCAGACAGACAGCCTTGTTGGGTGGCCTCTGTGGGTTGGGCCGGCGTTCGCCTGCCGGCGATCGGATTGGGTAGAAAAGCGGTGGGTCAGCCAATCCGACCTGATCAGGCCAGAATGAGGCTGTGTTGCAGCATCAGGATGGCGTCGGCCATTTTTGAGTGTACTCGGCCTCATGGGTTGCCATGGAGGCAAGACAGAAAATGCAAATCTGTGGCGAAATAGCGGCAATCTTTAAATAAGCACTATTGTTAGTGCCTCTTAGTTAGGATGCGGTCGCAATGCAGATTTCAGGCGTGCTCCGGCCAATAAGAAATTTCGTTACGCGTTGGACTCCGGTTGAGTCATATACCATCTCTGGCCTCACCCATGGTGTGGGGACCACTGCTCCAGCAATGGGGAGGCGAGCCAGCATCTCTGGTAGTTCTTGGTGACTGGATCCCTGGAAGCAACTCAGGCTCCAGACAGGCAGCCTTGAGTGGCCTTTGTGGGTTGGGCCGGCGTACGCCTGCCGGGGATCGGATTGGGTAGAAAAGTGGTGGGCCAGCCAATCCGACCTGATCAGGCCAGATGGAGGCAGTGTTGCAGCATCAGGATGGCGTCGGCCATTTTTGAGTGTAGTCGGCCACATGGATTATTATACCTCAGTCGATATTCAGTTAACCAACCTCTGAAGGATGTTAGCCAATAAGATAGCTCAGCCAGTTGAGCACTTGCTGCTGCAATCTGTGCTTGAGCTGTAGGTTGCAGGTTCGAATCCCCGCAAGTCCAACTCAGCCTTTCATCTTTTCGAGGTCGATAAATGAGTACCGACTTTGGTTTGGTGGTAATTGTGATAAATATGTTCTATGCACAGTGCTTTGCCAAAAGAGCTACATAAATAACCATTTGACCACTAGATTAGATATAGCATTTAGCATGGAGTTCTTGCGTCTCTGCACTGTTGTATCATAACACTGGCATACCATTAGGTAGTAATAGCTCCAGGAAATTAGGACTTTCGATAGCAGAATTGTCTTTTGATGTTTAATGAATCTCAAAACACACAATACAATTCATGTTTGCTTTACTATATAACTGGCTAGGTTTTTGTTATTTCAACATTTAAATATATACATGAGAGATCAAATGGCAAGAAATAATGAAAGGTGTATTGTGTCACAATGCAGAAAGCTGCTGCATAGTAATTACTTTCATACAGTATTTGCACACATCGACTGGATGTTGCATACATGTTACTCTCTTGCAAAGGAAGAAAATAGAGAGTAAAATACTCCCACCTCCAAAATCATATCTGGAGCACTGCTAGTTAATTACCCAGAAGCCTTGGTGCCACTCTTGGCTTCAGGCAATGCTGGCACACTTCTATCGTAGGCCAATTAAACTTATTAACTTCACAGTACAGTTAGATTGTTCTTGAACACTTAGGAAAGGCTGTTTCCACTCTTAATATGGGAAGACTATATGCTTGGGTAATGCTTGTTCTCTTCAATAGCAGATGCATTTCAACTTCTTATAAATGAAAGGTATGCCACGTTAAAGCAAAGAATAGGGTTCAGTCTTTTTTTTTAGATTTTACAATTCGGCAAACCTAAAAACTTCTTAATGTCGTTTTTTGAAGTTTAAAGATTGGTATTGAATGATATACCTGTGTGAAAGTGAAGGATAGAATTTAGTCCTCCTTTGGGAATCACAATTAGGCGCACACAACCATTCCTTGATGTAGTTTTCACAAGTTAAATTTTTCAACAATTGTATCATCAGGTTAGGTATTCGGGAATGGTCTTCACAACGTTGATTCACCTTAATTAGTGACATGCAACCACTCCTTAAAGGCAATAAAAGTCTTTTAAAGATTGAACAATGGGTTGAAGTGCTGCATTGTTCTGTTTGTAAGCGCCCTACCGCTGCCCAAAAATTGATGCAGGTCCTGATTGAAAGCGCCCTGCCACCCACCTCCCGTAATTCACTGCATTGTTCCCTGGGAACAGCATGGTTCCTCGCTGCACATACCATGGCAGTACACAAGCAAGATCCTCCACAAATTCCTCAACTACCACCAACCCCTCGCCACATTAGTCTGTGCATAGCAATCTCTCTCACTATACTGGATCTCACCACAACCTACTCCATCCTCACAGCACCACACCACCCATACCCACTCCCAACACTCCACCTCACCTTCTCACACGAACATGCAAGAGCACCAAGGTCCACACACAGCTAGCACACTCTATACAGTACCCCTCTTCCTCCTCCAGCAGACACACTAGACTCAGAGCATGAACTCTTACACCAGAACACAATCGCCACCCTGCCCCCACCACTTCGCATAACCCCTCTGTTTAGGCTCACGATTCACTCTCAAACTCACACCGCACATCAGAAACTCTCGCACTCCCAATCACACATCCAGGCCTAGCCAAACACCACCTCACCAACAACCCCCCCCCCCCCGCCGTCCACACAGCCAGCCCCATCAATACCACCAAAACCGCAACCATACAGCTAGCGTCCCATCTAAAATGTGCCCTCCTCAATGTCAGATCACTCACTGCTCATGCCCTAGATATAACCGATCTCCTAACCAATCCTAACATTGGCCGACTAGCCGTTACCGAAACTTGGTTGCATGAGGCATCCGGCCCAGCCATCACCTTGGCAGAAGGATACACCAGCCACAGAGCAGATAGAACAGCTCGCCTAGGAGGAGGAGCCCTCATATTCAGATAAACTCTATCCCTCAGATCCATCAGCCACCCTTGGCAGAGCAATTCTGATATGCTATCTGTGATGCTCACTGTCCCCCCCCTACTGCACCATCAATATACACATGCTATACCCCACACCACCCTGGACTCCCATCAGTCTTTCAAGGACACCGCACTCACTTATTCAGCAACAATATCAATGGATCCACTAGGACTCTCCTTCTTGGAGACCTGAATTTAGGACTCAACGACCCCAAAGACAAAGCTGCGGCTTCCCTTACCAAAGAACTGAACGACCTGGGATTCACGCAAAAAATCTCCTCCCCCACACAACAAAGGCCGCACCCTCGATTGGGTCGCTGACAATAACTGTATTACCGCCATCACCTCCAACACAGCTCTATCATGGACGGACCACAACCTCATTGAATTCACCTCGCCCACCACACCAAGTTCAAAAAAGCCCACACCCCCACCTCCCACACTAGCTAGAAGCTCTAAAAAGAAAACTCTCCGCAGACAATCTACGCTCGTATCTAAACATCCCTGAACTTACCCACCCCTTCTCAGATGATCCCAACTTCCTAGCAAACATCTACAAAGACACCTTATCCAATGCCATCAATACCATAGCACCGCTGGAAAACAAAAAAGGAAAAAAAAACCTCCCAAACTCCTGGTTCACTGAAGAACTACAATCCATGCGCCCTTGTAAGAGAGGCCTTAAAAAACGGGCAAACCAACCCCTGCAATAACACCATTAACTGTTTCAACCTACTCTCCAACCAATACAAAGATGCCATCACTAAAGCCAAAGCTACACCCAAATCACAAATGCTAACTCGCAATCCAAAGAAATCTTTGCTATATTTAAGGAACCTACCTATAACACCAGATGAGATCATCAAAGATGAAGCCTGGTGTGCCAGTATCCAGGCTGCCATGCTGAATAAAAATCAATCTTCTGCAAAAAGAAATTCAGAACCACCACAATGCATTACCCACCCCTTCAAGGGTCAATCAGCCACAATCCATTCCTCCTCCCAACAAACCGCTCTTCTCCTTTAGGGACATCCCCGAACTCGAAGTCATTAACATTCTCAAGAACTTAAAACCTTCAACGTGTAAAGGAGATATCCGCCCCCGAAACTCATCAAGGAGTGCGCAGATAGCCTTGCCCCTCTTATAACAGCCTTCATCAATGCCTCTTTCAGAACCGGCATTATCCCTGCGAGCCTCAAAGAGGCATGGGTTCACCCACTCCTCAAAAAACCCACACTAGACCCCTCCCAATCCAACAACTACCGACCAATAACTACAGTACCTTTACTCCTCAAGATTTTGGACAAAGCTGCCCACTGCCAAATCCAACAATTCCTTGAAGATAATTCCATCCTCGGAACCAGACAATCCGACTTCCACAGAGGACATGGCACTGAAACTGCCTTGGTAGATCTAAAAAAAAAAAAAAAAAAAAAAAAAAAAATCACACAAATCATGGACACAGGAAAACCTGGGTCACATCCTTCTTGGAGGGTAGAGCCATGAAGGTTTTCTCCAACATTGCCTACGGAGCCCCTACCACCATCCACAGAGCTCATGCACAGCGCCCACTCTTTACAATCTGTTTACTAAGCCCATATTCGATAAGTTTGACGCCCTAGGTATTGCGTGCACCAACTATGCGGACGATACCCAGGTACTCCTACCTCAAAGATGCCGTAGCACTCCACACAATCTTTTCCACCATCCAGGCATGGATGGCAACCAACAGCCTCTGCCTCAATGGGAAGAAGACCGAAATCATCATATTAGGTCTAAAAACCACCTTAGCCAAACTAGGCAAACCATATTCCAATGTCATCATTGACAATACCATCATCCCTGTGTCCACCACTGTGAAGACTTTAGGAGTTCACATAGACTCCACACTATCTATGACGAAGCAGGTCAACGCCATCTCTGCCACAGCACACACACCACTAAACTTATATATGCTATAAAGCCTTACCTCTCCAAACCTAACTGCCTATCTATAGCCAGAGCAACCATCAGTTCCAAACTCGACTATTGTAACACCCTCCTAACAGGTACAACTGCCAAAATTATAAAACAGACTCAAAACAAAAGAGCAGCACTGAGCATCCCTTAAAGAGATCATATTAACCATGCCAGAAAAGAAGCCCACTGGCTCCCAGTAAAAGAACGCATCACTTTCAAAATCCTCACTCTCACCCACAAATGTCTCACACGTACTGCACCCCCTTATCCATCAGACACCATCACCAAAAACTCTTCCACACGACAAGCCAGGACTCGCTACGCTAACCAAATTGACACCCCCCACATATACAAAGCGAGAGCTGGAGGGTTAAGCTTCCCCTACATAGCCGCCAAGTCCTGGAACTCTCTACCTGCAGATATTAGAGCTGAAAAGTCCCTCCTTGCCTTCCGAAAAAAACTAAAAAACCACCCTCTTCATTTAATCCCACTCCAGTACTTTCAATTGTCTGTTGTTATTATTATTATTATGTATTTGTTACCAAGAAGTAGCATCTGTAATTATGTAAAACTGTCTGCAACCAGTGATATTAACTATCATAAATGTTAATCATATCTAATCTCTGCAACTAAGAAAAATAAATGTCTGTAACTAGTGCCAGGCTGATGTGCACTCAACAAATGCAAATAAATAAGTAGCGTTCGCGTCTCACACGGGCAAAATGTTATACGAGCGCTGCATTTCCATTGTTCGTTGACTTCAGCTTCAACGAACAACGTCTACTCACTTTGAATCTTATGCAAGTGAATAGAGAACTGGATACGGTTATTGTAATGCTTGCGCAAGGTGTTAGAACACCTTGCTTTACTCACCGGTTTCTTTGATACTTGGTCTGCAGGTCGCACTGCTTCTCCACGCCTTCAGCCACAACTTCTACTGCTTCTGGCTTCTTAGTGACCCACGCCCTTTATGCCTCCTAGGTTCTTTCAGGTATGGGCTGTTAGGCTTAGCTGCCAGACTACTGCAACTGCAGGCCTCTTCAGCCCTCTTCCTGGTCTCGGTACTTCTGGGATTATGGGACTTGTAGTCCCCTTCAACTAAAGGTGTTTCTTTGAACTTCTACAATTTGGCAGACAGCCATCAAAAGTGTGGGATTCCGGGTAAAGTTAAAACCAGGGGCTTCCCAGCCTTCCTGGTCGGCATCCCCTCCCCCATGTGATCCTCCCGCAGTACACCACCCAGAGTGTCGGGATTTATTTATTTTTTTATTTATTTAAAAATTTTAAAGCGCTCACACAGCTTGCGGGCATAGAGGCGCTGTTACAGAAATTGTTTTTTTAGTTGCATAATTGTTTTTTTTGTGTCTTAGTTGCGTATTTATAACGCGCTTAAACACCCAGAGGTTTCTAAGCGTGGACCCGGCGATCAATCTTGCTTCCGAAGCGAACCAAACACGTTGCAGCTGAGCTATCCCCCCGGGACATCAGGAAGCGTCTGATTTTCCCTGGCCACAAGAGGAGGTTCCCAGACCAGGTTTCGGTGAGGAATCACCGATTCATCACAGAGCCCAAATTGCTTCCCAACGGGCCATATAGGAATGTGGCGGTTTAAAGCAGCTTGCATTTTATACAATGAGGACACTTTCCAGATTTGGGGGGGGTGGGGGATCACCTAGAAATAAATCTTCGAACTGGGTAACATCGCTCTAGGTTTTTGGGCACCGGTGTGTGGCCCACAGAGCAGGTTATGGGCTGGAGGCAGCTCCATGCTGAATTTGACAGGTGCTCCGAGTATCCTCCATTTTGGGGATGCCCAGGCCCTGCCATTGTAATCAGTTGATTCCGGATAGGAAACAAGATGGCCCCTGTGGCCTCCTGCTTTATATTGCCTGTTACCTTGTTTTCCCAAAAACCTGGGAAGCCCTGACTGGATGTTGGGTGGAAGTTCCATATATGGTGTTGTTGTGAAGTCTAGGCCAGACTGGCTGGAGCCTTCCCAGTGACTGTATGTTGTGGGTACACCTTGTGGGTGGGACCTGGGTGAATGAAGTGTGACACCAATATGCACTTCAAGTTGCGGATGTCTGGTTTCTGGTATGAAACAATGACTGAGACAGCCCTGCCCGAAACGGGTATGAACAAGGCATAAAATAAGCGGTATTGCATCGTAGTTTGCGATACAATACTGCTCATTTGCTTTTTATTTCAATAATCATGCCACACGAACTGCGACATGATCTCTAGAACAAGGGTTGTAGATTTACTCAGCATAGCCTGTGCCTGGAGTGCAGAGCGCACACAGGTGAGGCAGCGGCTCCTGGGCTGGGCTGAAACTGATGCATTTTTTTTTTAATGTGCGCAGCCCGGGCGCCGTGTAAAACACATGCGCAGAGCAGCCCATGTGTCGAGGCAGAGCATGCAAAAGGCAGCTCGAGAGTTTCTCCAGCCATCGTGGTTGCCGCTGGTAAGTACATGCTCATTTTATTTTAGTAGGTGCTGGGGCTTGTGCCTGCAGGCTGTTTTATCAGTGCAGACGATTGAGATAGCCCCGCAATGATAAAACAGCCTGCAGGCTTAATGTTGTCCAACAGTAGCCCGGCCCTGTTTCTAGCAGGTCAGGCAGTCCCTCTGCGACTCGGGCACAGAAGTTCGGGCAGGCGGAAGACTGGCTGCAGGTAGGGCCTGTTTCCCCCCCAACCACCCTAAAACATCAGCCCCCTTCACCCCCAAAGGGAATTCCTGTGGGTGATTTGTGTCCAGAGGCTGTGCTCGCTTCTGACCACAGACCCCGTAGAGTGACCTCCAGTATTAACTAGGGCGGCAGGCTGTCCTGTGTGAGCATAGTACAGGTGCAGTGGTCGCCTTGTAAAGCACTTCCATGATCCGAATTGCCTCATGGCTGAGTAGGATCATTCGGTCTGGTTTTGTTTGTTCTTCACCCCTGTTCCTACCTGTCCTGCACTCCCTTACTCCCCCCGCCTCTCCCCTGCTTTCATGGTAAAACACTTGCACTATTCGAATGTCAAGACCTTGTCTTTATATTGCTTTTCTTCCATGTCCCCCCGCCACCGTTCTTTATGCACCTTGAATCACAATTTGGCTGTATGGGCGCATTATAAATAAAAAACAATATTAAACAAAATGTTAAAAAAATGTTCTTTGAAGCGCAGGACTGCAGTGGTTTGCTGCGGTCTCGCTCTTCAGAGAACATTTAGAAAGCCTTGTGCCTGCAGGCAGTGTTATTAGTGCGGGGCTCACACTGCCCTAGCACTGATGACAGCCTGCAGGCATAACCTGGGCATTTGTCCAATAGCTATGCCGTTTGTATCCAACATTACTCATTTTGTCAGCCCCTTTTCGTTTCCCCTCCAGTAAGGTGCTGCATGAGACATTTCCTTTGGTTTGGCATAACAAGGCCGCAGATTTATTTTTACATATACATAACCACTGCAAACAGGCATTAAAAATGAGTTCCAAAAGGTGTGGCGACTGCTCCTCGTCCTGCTTCCCCCTTTACCTCCATATTGATTGCAGGCACAACTCCCCCAAGGCCTTCGAGTCTGAGAAACCGCCTGCCCCTGCAGGTCTTTGCGGACTGGGGGAGCGCCGTTTGTTGGGGGGAAGTTGAGCCCCAATTGCTACCGCCAGACAAACGAAGTCCTCCACTTTTGGCGGGCGCCCGGCTGCTGGAAGAGCTGCAAGTGCTCCTGCGCCGGGCGCCCGCCGCTTTTATGTCCCAAGCCCCGCCTCCTTCCTTTGTTGCCCTTCGCGGGCTTTCCCGGGCTCTTGGCGCCCTTTCCCCTGGCTCCTGTGCCGCCCTCTCCCCTGCACCCGGGGGGGGGAGGGGCAAGAGAGCGTAAAGGAGGAAGGCCCCTGCCCCGGTTATCGGGGTGCCTCCTCCACTCGCTGCGCTCTCCCTTCGTCACCTTCATATTGCCTTCCTAATGTTCTCTAAAGAGCAGGACTGCAGTTGTTTGCTGCGGTCTCGCTCTTCAGAGAACATTTAGAAAGCCTTGTGCCTGCAGGCAGTGTTATTAGTGTGGGGCTCACACTGCTGCACTAGCATTGATAACATCCTGCAGGCATATTGCCTTCTTAATGTTCTTTGAAGCACGGGGCTGCAGTAATTTGCTGCTGCACTGTACTTCAAACATTTACAAGGTATTTATGCAGGCAGACCTACCTACATTTGAAAATCAAAAACCCTGAGATTTCTGCAGCCCATGCTTCGCTGCACCTCCAATTACTATAAATTCTGTCCTGGTCTACTCCTATATTGAAAAAGGGGGTACATGCTTACAAAAATAACCTTAAGGTGCAATAGATCTCTCAATACTTAAAGCCACATGACAAAAAAAAATGACGGTCATAACTTTGGCAGGAGACGCTATACACATGCAAGATAACATAACTTGGCGGGACCTTTATTTGGTCTTTCTTGTTCAAGATAGACAATGCTTCCTCCGTTCTGATCACTGACTAATAACAAAGAGGCGTTAGTTCTTTAAATGCCTCGATGGGAGCCCTGTGCACTTTGCAGACTGAGCAGCATTGTGCACTCTTTCCATCAGAGGCATCCTCTGATCACTGCTGAGGGACGAAAGGCACTGCTTTTATTGCAGGCCCTGATAATCCCAGAGGCTTTATGCTCTTCCCTAGAGACCCAAGAAGAGCATGAAATACCCATGGGATAGGGAACAGTACCAGAAGGTAGGCACGTCTGGCTGCATTATCAGTGCAGGTTGTGTGCTGTCAAGAGTCTGGAAAGATGTCTCCCGCCATGATTGGCAGGAGATAGATTATTCCCAGCCATTTGCTAATGCTCAACCTGGCACTGATGATACAACCTGTAGGCAAGAGGCCTTCAAAATGTCTTTGATGCGCTGGATTACAGCAGGGCCTGCTGAGTCATGACTCGATGGGCCCATTTCAATATGTTCTTTGTGGGGCCCCTTTTGGAGCTGAGAAAGTCTGTAGGCACCTGTGCGTACATTCTAATGAAGACCAAAAAACTACAGCCAGGGGGTTAATAGCTGCAGATTATCACAAGACTGACAAACAGCGGAGAACTGAAACACTAAACTCCGACTGAAATCCTACTTTAGTAGCAAGGGGCTATTGTAGAGCCACTGGACTAAAAATGCAACAAGGCGATAAAAACACTTTTAGATACCAGAGAGGCCCAAGGAAGGTGATGGCCTGAAGGACTCCAGCTAGTGCACCTTATGTGTGCATTGCAAAGTGCACATTTAAAGAATGGAATATAAGATGTTTGTTGCCATGCCATACCATTCATGACTGCTAACATGCATGCAGCTGCTGGGGAACCCCTTGCCCCCCCTCCGAGACTCAGGCCCCTTTCAACTAAAAGGTTTGAAAGGCCATGATGCCACCCCTGGAATGCAGTGATTTGCTGCTGCCCTCCCGTCAAAGAGCATTTAGTAGGCATGCAGATACCCACAGGCTGTGTGGCATCAAGTGGCTGGGAATGATATTTCTCCTGCTTGATGACTGGCTGGAGATATATTATTCCTAGCCATTTGCTAGCAGTTGTGCCTGCACCGATAGCCTGCAGGCATGAGGCCTTCTAAATGTTGTTTGTGTCAACGTACTAAAAGGATGGTGCCTGCGCTGCCTGGTTAAAAAGGCCTGGAGATTACTGCTGTAATACATTAAATTGTTAGCCGAACTTTAGCTTGCGTCGCATCTAGATAGAAATACGATAGTTAGCATGTGCCACACTCAGGATTCTGAACTTTAGCTTGCGTTGCATCTAGATAGAAATGTGAATGTCAGCATGTACCGCACCTAGATGGAATCCCTTAATTGCAATGGACAGCAATGCCAATTAACCAACCAACCAACAATTCCATCCCTCTGCATACACCTCTCAAACTCTAACCAAACACAACCACAAGCCTAAAATGCAGTAATCCGCACAAACTTCACAACAATGCAACAACAAAACAAACCGCACACAGACTTGCACAACAGAACACGATGACTACGGACCGTAAAACAGCCAAAGCCCAGCCAACGGACCCACCGGGCTGAGGCTGCCAACAGCACATCACTGCTCTCTTGACCTTTTCCAGCTTACTCCCATTAACTCCACCCCCTCTCTTCCCCTTTTTCAGAGCCGCCAGAGCGCCAGGGTTACACTCCGGTGGTGATAGTGCGCGGTACAAATGTCCTTGAACATAACCTGTGCCTTATTTGGGCAATTGCCTTGTTGCAATTAACTACTTATCCCTTTAATAATAAAGATATCAAATTTGCTAACCATTTAGGGTGGATTGCTAAACATTTATTTATTTTTTTGCAATTTCTGCTAATCAATTTTGCAAAACTAATTTATGCCTTGTATGAATGCAGTGTGTACTGCTGAATGGCTGGGTACTTATCCCAATCCACATTCCTTGTTGTGAGGTCAGAGGGAGGAGAATGGCCTGAATGCACCATATGCCCGAATGCCCTTCTGAGTGATTGGTTGCCCGAGTGTGACCCAGCAGAATGAATGAGAGACAGATCAGTATATCTGGGGACCTCTCACTGCTAGAATTCGTTCAAAAGCTGAAGTTGATACTTGAAGCTTATCCTTGAAGCCCAGCTGGAAGAAGAAGATTTGCTGCTGCATTTGCTTCGACCCGATCCGAAAGCTGTTGAGTTCAAGGGCTGATCCGAGAGGTCCTGGTTAGGCAATCTCTTCCCAAGCTCTGAGGGACCATTGAGCACTGCTAACCTTTGCCGGAGCTCCCTGGAAGTCAGACCCTCGACAGGCTGCCGACCAGAGACGGAGACCACCGAGGAGAACAAAGAGAATCACCGGACATTCCGTCCAGCGTCATCGTCCAGGGTTTGCAGGTTTGCTATAACCGCTGGAGGCCCGTCAAAGCCGTGTTGCCCAGAAGCGGGGACCGCTTGACGTCATGCTGTCGACGACCAGAGCCGCAACGCTCCTTTGATTAAGACATTCGAATAAGGAATCTCTCGACAGGACCGCCGACCGCTTTGTCCTGCCGGAGAAAGCCGAGGACGCGCCGAGGAGAATCCGCCAGTGGGTTTCCCGCCACCCGAAGACGGCAGAGATGCCGGATGACTCGATGCCCTCGCTGAGCCAAAGTTCTTCAAAGACTCTTTGCTGTCCCGAACCATCGACAGAGGTGCCCCACACTCCTCATCCTCACAGGACGTCTTTGATTCGTCCTCAACGAGCACGACCAGGACTGAAGCTGCTGCCTCGACACCATCGAACTTTTTAAAATCGAGGATCAACACCAAGTTCACCTTCTTCGAGGCCCATCGACAATCCGTGGCTCCCGCTTTAAAGGGAGTCACTCAAGAACGATCCATTGATGCCTCCTTGAAGAACTCTGCTATTCCAGGTACATTGGGGTGGTAGAAAATGTTTAGAAGGAAATAAGATGAACTGAACAATATATGGACTGGGCTTGTAGTATATCTTTATTTTACAGGTTGCCCATGTGTGGGGATCCTCATACAGAGTTGTGACTCAGTAGCTAAAGTACTACTCTGCCAATTGTTCTAAACCAACTGCTTTTCCTCCCATGTCTATCGTTGGTTACCTTTATTAATTGATTTGTGTGACATTTGACCAGAGTACAATTGATTCACTTTAATGAAATCTGGTAATAATTGTGGTACCACTTAGAACTATATATATTTGCCATTATGGATTAACTGAGCACAAAGTGAGTTATTGTGATTGTGTATATAACTAGAGCTTAATTATATAAAGACTGTTTTCACCAATACAGTGAGTGGAAATTCCTTTGTGGGTGCTTGGTGACTACACTGTACTTAAAAACCAGCAAGCATCACCTCCTGAGAAGCTAGGCCTTGACTGCTCGTCCATGAACAATAGAGAATCTTGGCTGGGGCCCTCTGTGCCTCTCCTCTACCATATAAAGAGCAGGAGTACAGACACCACCCCTCCATTCTTTAGACTATGTAAACCACAGGGTTTGTATGTCCGGTTCCTAAACCACTGGGTTCAAAATTGAGGGAAGCTGGGAGCCATTTAGCTCCTGCTTGTGGCATAGAAGAGCCCGATTAGTTTGGCACTAAAAGCTACATTTGGCTCCCCAGGACAACTGATGCCAAACAAGCACCAGTTTGTGAATATTACTCTGTCTGTTTGGGATAATCTAAAAAACAAACATTAGGGCACGTCTATACAACATTTAAAACATAAATGGTGACATTCCACGATGGCTGCGGACGTGTTTCTCAGTCCTCCGTCTGGGCCCAGAGAAGCAGGCGTACGGGCCGACAAGGTAAACAATATTCTGCAGCATCTCCCGCTATCCAGCGATAATAGAACCGCCCGCCACCACGCCTCCTTGAAGCAGGAAAGGTCATAGCAACCCGAGGCAGCGAAGTTCCTTGGAGTGGGAAATTCCTTCCACGATATGGGAAGCAGCAACTGGTGACGGAGAAGGACTCACATGCATGCGGAGAGGGGGGAGTTGCCGGAGCGGCTGACTAAGCAGCCTTTGCAGCAGGAAGCAAAGAGTGTGGGCAGTGCCCTGGGACACTTTTGCCGGAGCAGGCTCTTGGAGGCGCAAAAGTGAGGGACTGTAAGCGGACGAGGCCACGTCCGCCCTTTCTTCATCTCTTGTCTCAAGTCTTGATCAACTCTTTCCTCTTTCTCCTCTTCTGCCTACTCGCAAAACTGCCCAACCTTGGCTTCCCGCTCATCTTTGTTCTATGCAGCGTCTTCTCCGTCGTCTAGAAAGACGCTGGCGCAAACTCCGATTCTCCTGCTTATCACTCTACCTATTTCTCTTAGTCAGAGAGCGTGCTATCAACTCTGGGGGTCAGCTGGAACGTTGCTGGCGGCAGCAACAGCAGGAGGTGCAAGAGACAGCCACTGTGAAACAATCAATGGGTGAACCCATGGAGGCGAGACTGCATACCATGGCCCTGAACAAAGAGGACTTCTAAGAGTGCCTTAGGAGCATGGAGGACAGAATGATGAGCACACTTCGGGACCAATTTGTAAAAATGAAGGAAGATCTGCGGAGCTCACGGGAGCTCACGGCAGGAAGTTAGGAAGGAAATTACCGACTAAAGTGGACATAACCGAACGAGGTTTGTCGGATGTTACTGAGAAAGTCAAACAAAATAGCCATCTTTTGGACCAGGTAGTCAGGGCTACCCACAACCACGAGCTGCAAGCAGAGCTTTTGGAAAATCACTCCTGTCGGTCGAACATTGGAGTTAAGGGTCTGAGTGAGGCGATCCTGGACACTGACCTGAGGAACACTATGCAACAATGTGTTGGGAGCCTCTTGACAGATTCATTCGGAGGATGTGAGGATAGATCGGGTGCATAGGGTGGGACCTAAGAGGCGGGACCCAGGAGCGAGGCCAAGAGATGTCCTGGTGGCCCCATCTTCGTACACAATGAAGGAGGACATACTCCATGTGGCAAGGGTCCACCCGGGAGTAACGATCAATGGAACCCAGATTTATCGTTACCAGGACTTGGCGCTAACTACACTACAAAAGAGGAATGATATGCACCTGGTGACTAACATTTTAATAGCAAAAAACATTGCTTATAAGTGGACGTTCCTGTTTGGTCTCCTGTTCACATGGAAGGCAACCAGCAGAGAGTTGCGATTCTGAGGAGGGGCTGTCAGTAATGAACATGGAAGAAAAAGAGGCGCAGCTGTCGCAAACGTCTATATCCGCCTTCCCTAGAGAGGGCAACAAACCCTAGGAATGGACTGGAAGAAGGGGAAGGAGAGGTGGCAGAGACGTACTACTGAAAGACCCTCCAGGCCAAATGAAGTTAGGTGTGCCTGAACTACAGTCAATAGTACTACAGGAGGCCTTAGAATGGGGCTACATTGTTCATACAGCTCTGTGGATGGCTGTGAATAGGGGGAGGTAAAATAGGGGCATAATCGGATTAAGGATGAGAGGGGCTCAGGGGGAACGAAGGGGTTGGAGTCGATCACGGAATCAGTTATGGGGTGTATTTCACCCCCAAAGGGGAGGTTCCCAGGGTTGAACCAGGTCCAAAGCACCAGGATAGCATCTGGGGTGGCTCTTAGGAACTCGAGCCCCGACTGGGGGAGGGGGCTGCGTTGAATGGGGGGGTGGGGCTTTGGGAAGTTGGGGGGGGCAATTGCTAAGAGTAAGGGGGGGGAGGGACTCATGCCTGCAGACATTTTCAAATTAAAGTACATTTCTGGCAATTATATAAAGGAAGAGAAACTGCCATTACGGGTACAATGTCACTTAGGATTACATTGTGCAATGTACAAGGTGTAAATTCTCCTGTCAAACGCAAAAAAGTTGAAGTGTTGATTATACGCTATCAGGCAGATATCATTATAGAGACTTGTATAAAGAAATCTGACAGATCGGTCCCCTGCTTTCATCACTTCACACATATTTATCAAGCAAACGCGCTGGGGAGAACCGCAGGAGTGTGGATAGGTCTCAGGTGCTCTCTTCAAGCGCAAGTCTTACACACACTTGAAGCGAAGTGTGGGGAGATTCCTAGTTTTATAAGTGCAATTGGGCACAAAGATTGACCTTAACGACTACACATGCGCCAAACTTAAGTCAGGTCAGCTTCCTTCAGGAAGTAATATTGAAAGTGGAAAGGTTTGACTGGAAAGGTTTGAGGTGGGGAGATTGTCCTCCCCTCCTCCACATCCATTCCTCCTGCGTGATCAATAGCAGTTCACACTTGTGGCCAAGCACTCCAAAGGGGGCTGGCTGGTTAAGGACGCACAAGGTGCAGGATTCAATGTACACCTCAAAGGGCTCTTATCACGGGGACCATTGACCACAGGGCCTCCCTAGAGCCAGTGTCCCCAGACTCCCCTTTGAAGGCCCAGTCCATGTAATCCAGATACCTCCATGTCCTTTGAATGGGTTCCGTCATCCATCCACCCCCCCCCCTCCGCCATCAATGGCAATTTACATTTGTGCCCGCGGGCTGGCACGTGGGCTTTACCAGCGGGTTGGAAGAGGTCCAAATTTGTCAGAGGCCTGGTGGTTGTGAACGAACACGTCAGACATTCACAACCACTTCTGTAAGCCTTTATAAACACTGAGGAAGTTACCAAGAAAACATCTCTGAAATCGACTAGGGATATCACCATCAATCCACTTTTTTCCTTGCTTGCTGAACTGACTTATCTGCTCTTCCAACTAACGGTTAGTCAACTTTTGCTATGGTTTTCTTTTGTTTCAATGTTATATGTTCTGCCACTTTCTATTGCTTTATACTCAATGGACACCCTATTCTCAATTGAAAAAACGTCTACACCATGATCAACCATCCTATGTACTTTCATCTCTCCAACTAGCTCATGGCCCACTTGATGTATACCTTCTCTTCCAACTTTCAGTGTTATGCAGATGACACTCCGCTCTATTTCAGGCGCACCTCTTCAGCCCCCTTCCCTACCTCTACTATTCCAGAATGCCTATGTGCTATTCGTGATTGGTGCGCCTCAAACTAGGTCTGCCTTATTGCCAGTAAGACTGAGATCCTTCTCATGGGGACCCCTTCTCCCGCTTCCAATCTCTTATTCTGCCCGCCCTCCTTGGGCCCTCTACCTTTCGCCTTCCTGTGATGCAAAAAACCTAGTTGCCATCTTCAAATCAACTCTCTTCTTCTCTCCTCCCATCACGGAGCGTGTCAAGAAGGACCACTTCTAGCTGCAGCTCCTCAGAGGTCTTCTCCCTTTCCTTACTTTACCCCAGCAGCTGTTTTTAGAGCCCTGGTTATCTCTCCAGGCTGGACTACTGAAACAGCCTCTTTCTCAATCTGCTGACCTCTACTCTTTGCCCTCTGTAACTATTCCAGAACAGGGCAGCTAGACGTATCCTTTGCATTAAGTCCAGGCACCGTATCTCGCCATCCCTGAATTTTCTCCACTGGCTCCTGCTGACTGCAAGAATCAAGTTAAAGAGACTCTGCATCGTCCACAATCCTTCCTGGGGACTTATCTCTCTCGCTTCTTTGCTAACTAAACTGTCTGCTGCGCCGACTGGGTGCTTGGCTACCTTCAGAGTCTCAATGGGTACCAGGATCCTCCATCACCAGTGGTCCTTGCACTGCCTCCAGGCCTACCGCGCACTTATGGGCTGCAACTGTAAACCCTACAGCCCCCTGCCTCCTTGCACTTACCCAAAGCCACTCTAGTCTGGCTGGATTTACCCAGAGTGACTCAGCCCTAATCCCACTCCCCCTTACCCACTCCCTTGCACTCCCCCCCCCCTCCACCTGCACTTTACATTGTCACACATGATCCGACTGACATAACGGCTAGTAATTGTTTTTTTTGTCATCCCCTTTTTCCCCTCCCTTATATTGTGGCTCCTAGATAAACTTGTGTACAGGCATGTTATATTTGACATCTCATATCCTCCTATCACAACATTAGCGAGTATTGCTTCCAAATGTAGTATTTCCTAGTGCATATTTTCAACGCATGTTTGGGGTATTACTCAGCGTCACATTATTTTGAGATTAAAATCTATATTTATAATAGGTCATAAGACAATCCAAAAATGCATTCATGTATCATTTTCGGTTGCCCCAATGTCAGCTATGCTAAAATTGAAAGTACAGTCCTACATGTCTTTCCGAAGGATATCAATTTAGTAAAGAAACGGCTGTCCAACTGCAGGTTTTCAATGTCCGAGATTGAAAGCATAGCCAACAATGTTTTGGCTGACATGAGGGGCAATCAATTCCGCGTCTGCAGCGTGCACTTCTCTGAAGACCTGTAGTAACAGTAAAATTTAGAAAAAAAAAAAAAAAAGAAAAAGAGTTGCCCCATACTCCATTGCAAATTACTTCCCAATGCAGTTGCAACTGATTTCAGCACACACTGAAGCAGATGAGCAGTGTAGTAGGGGCAGATTTTGCTTTTATGTATTGCACGATATGGTAAATTGTTCTATATAGTATGTTTTTGAAATGATCATTGAATACATTGAACTAGTCTGAACGGGTAACAATGAAGGTTTTGGATTTTTTTGTGGAATACTTCAATTTACATTTTACTACACAAGTTTACTTTGTGGCTCTTGGTACTGTGTTTTTTACATTCTTAACTGTAGATCACTGTGTATCCATTGTTTATGGGTACAGTAAAAGTTCATAGCAATGCGACCCTTCTCGAAAAACGTACATTGCGTCTTTCGTAAATAGGTCAATTGGTTCGAGGTGTTGATTAGCATCTCTGACTTAACAGACCGCAGCGAGGGCAGTACAGACCGTTACCATGGAGGAAACCAAAGACACATACCATGGAGGAAACCACAGACACATCAAACACCCAAATGGCGATGCAGAGTGACTTCATCATAACCTTACTTTATCGCTTTTCATGTCGTCAATGTATATTACTAATGTACATTTACTATTTAACAAAGGTGTGAATGTATGTGGATCAATTAAAGGGATGGTCTAGTAAAAATTTTTATTTAAAAAATAGATAGGTAACAAAAAAAAATACTAGCATTCTCCGTTTTAAAACTTCCTATGTAAAATTGAGCTATTCAAGCTCAAAATTCGCAAAAGCAAGCACACGGGCGCATCCATTTTGTGAAATGGAGGCCCTCCTGTGCTGGCTTTTGCGGCACTAATGAAGGAAAAGCCAGCCAGCTGTAGTAAACAAAGGCTACATCTGGGTGGCTTTCCATTCATTAGTGCTGTAGGCGGAGGACGGGGACCGGAGACCAGAGCAGGAAAGCTGCAGCTGAATCTCAGTAAGTGCTATTTATTTATTTTTTTTAAATAAGCTCTAGCTGCGTTTTTTTTTTAAAGTTTTCCCGGCTGGAGGAGCCCGGAAAACTTAGAAATAAAACCGCAGCTTTAAAAACCGAACCGGAGGAGCCTGAGAAACTTGGAAAGAAAAACCGCAGCGTTTTCCAACACAACGTTGTATCTATGTTTGCGGTCGCTTCAAAAGCGACCGCAAACATAAATACAATGTTTTTAAAGCTGCGGTTTTATTTCTAAGTTTTCCGGGCTCCTCCAGCCCGGAAAACTTAGAAAAAAAAACGCAGCTAGTGCTTATTTTTAAAAAAAAAATAAATAGCACTTACCGAGATTCAGCTGCAGCTTTCCTGCTCTGGTCTCCGGTCCCCGTCCTCCGCCTACAGCACTAATGAAGGGAAAGCCACCCAGCGGTAGCCTTTGTTTACTACAGCTGGCTGGCTTTTCCTTCATTAGTGCCGCAAAAGCAAAAGCCAGCACAGGAGGGCCTCCATTTCACAAAATGGATGCGCCCATGTGCTTGCTTTTGCGAATTTTGAGCTTGAATAGCTCAAAATTTTACATAGGAAGTTTTAAAACGGAGAATGCTAGTATTTTTTTTTATGTTGCCTATCTATTTTTTCCATAAAACATTTTACTAGACCATCCCTTTAAAGGAGATCGATTGCACATCTACCATTATTTCGGAGCCAACAGCAACTGCAATCACCATTAGAGTAATTTTCTGATAACCATCATTCAGATCCGATTTTACAAGACATTTTTATAAACGCATAGCAGCCCAGAAATCTTTCTAAGTGGCACATAAGCTTGTAGGTAAAAATTGTCCATGTTTTGCATGTAATTATTATTTTTTTTTACTGATTTTACTTTTGCATCCCAAGGACAAGTATGCGTGTCCTTTTTGCACAGACTTGCATAAAAGCCTGGCACTTAAGGGGCTAATATTGAAATTACTTTGATGTAGGGGGAGACTGGAACTTCAACAACATACTATTCTTGTACAGACACCATTCTGGAGGATGAGCTATAACAAGTGATACATTTGCAATACTATCTGTAAATTGCAAAGCATTAACTCAACAGCCTCGATGTATTTCTCACAGAAACAAATGTTACAATTATATAATTAGAACTGTTGATTACTTAGTCTGTATTGAGTTCAGGGATGCAGTGAGTGACAGTTGTATTTATTGTATTGTTTTTATATAGCGCTTTACTCCAAAGCGCTTTACAATTTAACAACAAGAATCCATAGAACATGAAAACAGTAGAAGCAAATTACAATACATTAATCAAACCAGTAAAACAGTATGTAGAACAATTTGCCTATGGCAATGGGAGGGGAAGAGGGAGAGAGAATGGGGAATAGAGTGAGGCAGTAGGAAGAGGGGAGGACTTCGGAGAGAAGGGGGACGGGTAAAGAGAATTATGAAGGGGTATTAGATGGGAGAGAGAGAAAGGTTAAAGGAAACGGTCAGGGTGGGGAATGAAGGAGTGATTTCAAGGAGGCACGGAAGGAGGAATAGGTGGGGATGAAGCCGATAGAAAGAGGTAGGGATGGGCAGATCACGACTTCGTAATGTGGGTAACCCAACCGCTGATAATGAAATAAGAGGGGATCGTAATGACTATGCGAGTATGATGCAAGTGTATGCGCTGGTTGATGTGTGGAGGGGAATGCACCCTGAAGAAAGAGGATATACATTCTATTCAGCCCCACACAACACTTTCACTCGAATAGACTATATCTACCTCTCACAAGAACTGTACAACATTACATCACACTCAGAGATCACCCCAATAACATGGTCCGATCATGACATGGTCATAACTGACATTCACTGGGAACACCTGCCGACCAGTGGTGGGAAATGGAGATGTAAGGAGGCCCTGTGGAGAGACTTGGTCTTTAAAAACGAATTGGAAACGGAGATAAGAGAATATGTCAATACCAACAACACCAGGGAGGTCTCCAAACAGGGAGTGTGGGAAGCGGCCAAGGCAACTTGGAGGGGGATCCTCATACAGGAGGGGGCCAGGAAGAAAGGAGAAAGGGCGCTCATTGAAAACAGGCTCCAGGGTGAAATATGCCAATTAGATAAAGAAGTCAGAGAGGGCGACACCACAGACCCCAATAAGATCCAAGAGGCCAAAAAAAAAACGGGAAGAACTCCGTCATTTAGACCATGACCAGATGGTGCGTAAGCTGCACTTATTGAAACAAACATTTTATGAAAAAGGAGATAAAGCCAACACACTACTGGCAGCTAGGTTTACGATGCAACGGGCAGAGCGTAGGGTAACAGAGATAACATATAATACCCCCGATCAAGCGCAAACTAAACCCTCTATTCCCAAAATGTACGCCAATTTTTACGAATCCATATACACTTCAGAAATAGATCCAAACTCAAGAGAGATAGACAGCTACTTAGCTGGCATCAGTCTTCCTAAAGTGGCAGCTACAGACTCGCCCCACCTCGAGTCCCCCATAACAGGAAGAAATACAGGAAGCGATCATAAGACTAACATTGGGCAAATCCCCTGGAGAAGACGGATACACAGCCGGCTTCTACAAAACCTTCAGCGCTCTCCTTACCCCATTTCTGGCTGAATTATTCAATGAAGTCCTCGAAACAGAAGTTGCTCCCACTCCTTCGTCCGCGCACTCATAACGGTCATCCCCAAGGAGGGAAGAGAACCCAAGCAATGCGGGTCGTATCGCCCCATATCCCTACTTAATCTGGACGCCAAAATATATACAAGGGTACTAGCAGCCATATTAGAGACCCACATTCCCCATCTTATTCACTTCGATCAAGTCAGATTCATAATCTGGCGACAAGGAGCAGATACCATGAGGAAGACTCTCCATTTGATTGCAGCTTCCCAAACCATGAGCGATGAGCCCGCCTTACTCTCCATTGACGCTGAAAAAGCTTTTGACAGAGTAGAATGGGGCTTCCTGGCTGCAGTCCTCCGCACAGTGGGAATAGGACCAAAATTCAGAAGGGGTATAAAGGCAGTCTATACTGCACCTAAAGCCTCAGTATCGGTCAACGGGGAGTACTCGAGATGGTTTGAGGTGAAAGGCAGCACCCGGCAGGGATGCCCCCTCTCGGCCATTCTCTTCGCCCTATCGGTTGAGCCCCTGGCCCAAAAAATGAGAAAAGACACCCAATTAGAGGGAATGCGATTAGGACAAATGGAATATAAGGTAGCGCTGTACGCTGACGACTTACTCCTCCATGTGACAAATCCCAACACATCCATCCCCAGGGCACTCTACCTCCTGGAACAATACGGACACATATCGGGGTTTAAAGTTAACAAATCCAAGTCAATACTCTTCCCCCTACAGGGGTTGGTGGAAATGAACAATGATAGATATTTGCCCTTAGGCCTTACGATAGAACATCAAAAACTAAAGTATCTAGGGTTACAAGTCACAAGATCATTGCGAGAGCTTTATGATGCCAACTTTCCAGCGCTTCTTCAAAAATTCCACACGGACCTTGCCCAGTGGGACAAACTGACCATATCCTGGTCAGGACGCCTAAATGCGATAAAAATGACCCGTCTCCCGAGATTCTTATACCCCTTTCAAATGCTCCCCATTCAGATACCACGACAATTCTTTATGGAGGTCAGGAAGGCGATTATGAAGTTCCTATGGTAGGGGGAAAAAGCTAGAATTGCATACTCCAACCTGATATTGCCCAAAGACAAAGGCGGGGTGGGCCTCCCAGATATTCAAAAGTATTACGAAGCGGCCCAACTACGAGTCCTCATTCCTCATCTCCACAAACAAAAAACACCCCAGTGGATCGCCATGGACAATCACTATCTGTCCCCTGCAACAGTCTCTGAATGGCTATGGTCCCCTAGGAGAAAAGTATGGAACAAGTTACTTACCTGTAACTGTTGTTCTCCAGCATGGGACTGGCATGGATTCACATGCTCATGAATATAGGAATACATAGCAGTATACACATGCACAACCACGGGAGGTGGCAACAGGCTCAACATTAAGCAATACAACAACTCAACATTAAGCATCTTTTACCTCCTCACCAGGCTCACCTTAAGCGAACAGGTTGCGCAGCACTGCTTGGCCGACCCTGGAGTCCCGATCGACGCAGTAGAATCTCGTGAAGGTGTGCATCGACCTCCACGTAGCAGCCCTGCAGATGTCCAGCAGGGGCACACCAGACAGGAACGCCGTGGTAGCAGCAATCGCTGTGGTCGAATGGGCTCTCGGCCGGCCAGGCAGTGGTCGGTTTGCCAACCGGTGACAATGCATGATGCAGCCGGAGAGCCATCTGGAAATGGAAGCCTTCGAGAGAGCCTTCCCTTGATTCACAGGTCCAAAGTTCACAAACAGCTGTGATGTCTTCCGAAAACTCTTTGTGCGGTCCACGTACAACTTCAGTACTCTAGCCACATCCAGCGAGTGCAAAGTCCTCTCGGCCGGAGACGAAGGGAAGAAAACTGGCAACACCAAGGGCTTGTTGAAGTGGAAGTCCGACGGCACCTTGGGCATAAAGGAGGGGTGCGTCCTCAGCACCACCCACGTGTCGTGAAAAGTCAAGTATGGAGGCTTGCAAGATAGGGCCTTGATCTCTCCCACTCGTCGTACGGAGGTGATGGCCACAAGAAATGCTGTCTTCCACGACAGGAACTTCAACAGCACCGAATGCATAGGCTGGGATGGGGCCCCCCATGAGCCTGGTCAGCACCACGTTGAGCTACCACTCCGGGGCAGGGGCCTTCACCGGCGGGAAAGATCGGAATAGTCCCTTCATAAATTCCTTCACCAGGCGATGAGACCACAAGGACGCCCGTCCTGTAGTTCTGGTGTATCGGGAAATGGCAGTCAGATGTATCTTGGAGGCGTGAGCCAGTCCAGCTTTGGCCAGCGACAGTAGGTACGGCAATACTTGAGGGGGCGTAATCCGCAGAGAGTTAATCTTCTGTGCACGGCACCAGACAGAGAACCTCTTCCACTTATGTCCATAGCATTTGAGAGTTGAGGACGCCCTGGCTTTTGCAAGAACCTCTCTGCAGTCAGCCGGGATATCGTATCCTCCAAACTCTAGTGCTGCAGGAGCCTAGCCTGCAAGTTCAGCGACTCTGGGTTGTGATGGAGAATGGCGCCTCCTTCTCTGGAGAGAAGATCCGCGTCCGTTGCCAGCTTGATAGGTGGGGACGCTGACAAGTCCAGAAGGTCTGGGAACCAGATCTGTCTCGGCCATGCCGGTGCGACGAGGATCATCCTGCACCTGGACCTCTTGAGCTGGTAGATGAGATGGAGCAGCAACGGCAATGGAGGGAACGCGTACAGGAACAGGCCGTCCCAAGGGAACGAGAAGCATTGCCCATGCTCCTCGGCTGGGCGAACCTGCTGCCGAACCTCTGGCACTTGGAGTTCGTCGCGAACAGGTCGATCTGGGGTTTGCCCCACCATTGAAAGAGCCGATCCACCTGGTCCTGGCGTAGTTCCCACTCGTGGAACGAGCACAGCTCCCTGCTGAGTGAGTCGGCAATGGTGTTTTTTATTCCTGCCAGGTGGACGGGAACCAGAAACATCCCCTGGGCGACGGCCCAGTGTCACAGATCCTGGGCCGCCTTGGATAGGGCTGGGGACCTGGTGCCTCCCTGCTTCCGGATGTATAACATTGTGGTGGTGTTGTCGGTGAAGATCCTCACCACCTTGTCCTTGAGGGATGGAAGGAACGATTTGAGCGCCCAGAACACGGCTCATAGCTCCAGGATGTTGACGTGAAGAGACCTCTCCTCCGGGAGCCAGAGGCCTCTTGTGTGGAGATCTCTGGTGTGGGCCCCCCATCCCTCCAGGGAGGCGTCCGTCGTTACCGTCTCCTGATACGCTGGGGCCTGAAAGTCCATGCCTCCCGAGGGGTGCGCACGTGCACCCCACCATAGAATCGCCTGATGGAACTCCTCGTCGAGCGGGATTCTGTCTTCGAAGCTGCCCGCCGCTTGAATCCAGCAGGCGTCGAGGAACTCTTGTAGCGGACGCATCCAAAATCTACAAAGGGGCCCAAGGTAGATGCCTGAGGACATCATCCCGAGGAGGGACTTGATGGACCTCACTCTGGCCACATCCGTGGCTAACAGGCGCTGCACCTTGCCCAAAATGGCCTTCGTCCTTTCTTCCGACAGATGCCAATCGCTTCACTGTATCGAGCTTCGCTCCCAGAAACAGTGCCACCTGCGACGGGACCAGATGGGATTCGGGGTAGTTGATGGCGAATCCCAGCTCCATCAGCAGGTGGACGGTCCTCGCTGTGTGTTCGACGGCGAGTTCTCTTGACCTTGCACGGATTAGCCAGTCGTCCAGGTAGGGGTAGACGTGGATCCCTTGCAGGCGCAGCCGCGCCGCCACAGGTGCGAGGTACTTGGTGAACACCCTGGGTGCTGACTTTAATCCGAACGGCAGGGCTCTGAATTGGTAGTGACGCCCCTGGACTACGAATCTGAGGAACTTTGTGTCCTTTTAGAATGGGGATGTGGAAGTAAGCATCCTCCAGGTCCAGCGACAATAGGAAGTCGCCCTCCTCCAGCTGTCCCAGCACATGCTGGAGGGTGACCATCCTGAATTTCTGTGCCTTGATGTACTTGTTCAACCGACGCAGGTCCAGGATGGGGGGCCAACCGCCTGTCTTCTTTCGGACGAGGAAGTATCTCGAGTATACTCCGGAGCTCCGGAGCCTCTTGGGGACAAGCTCGATGGCACCCTTCTTGAGCATCGCCCTTACCTCCAACAGCAGTTGAGGGACGTGATTCTCCTTCCTGGCCACGGGAGGAACGTGAGGACACTTCTTTTGAAATTCCAGCGAGTGTCCGCGGGCCAGGGTGTCCAGCACCCAACGGTCGGTGGAGATGGACTCCCACACGTTGACGAACTTCGTCAGCCGGCCTCCCACCGGGGTGCTTCGGTGGGGGTCCGACGCTACGGCCGGTTCAGTCCTGCTTGGAAGAGGCCTTGCCGATGGCGGCGAGACCCTCCTTGCTTGCCGCGGCCTCTGTAGGCCTCCTGGGACGAGGAGCGGGCCGCCTGGCGGTAAGTAGAAGAGCCGCTGCTGGATCCCTTGGAGGCTCCCTCCCTGCCTCCACAGCTCCGAAAGGGCCGCCGTTGCTGAAGGACTCCTAGGGCTCGGGCTGCTTCCGTGTCTGTCTTGATGGCCTGGAGGGACTCATCCACAGTCTTTCCAAACAGGTTGTTGCCGTCGAAAGGCATGTCCAACACTCTGGTCTGGACGTCCTGGCGAAAGTCCGTCGCCTTGAGCCATCCTCGTCGGAGGCAAACCCTGTGGCCCAGTTGGCGAAATCCGGTATCGGCAATGTCCGTTGCCACCGTCATGGCGTGATCCGATGCCACCTCTCCTTCCTGCAGAATCTGTAGGGCCACCGCCCCCTTGTCATCCGGTACGAAGTCCAGCAGAGGAGCTATCTTGAACCAGAGCCCCCTGTCGTAACAGGCCACAATCGCTAAGGCATTGGCCACCTTAATCGTCGTCGCCGCCGAGATGACTCGTCGTCCCATGGAGTCCAACTTCTTGCCCTCGCTGTCCGGCGGGGAAGTGGAAGTTGAAGCCGCCGCACCCGCTGCTTTCTTCTTGGCCGCTGCCGAGACGACAAGAGTCCGGCGTGGGCTGGGCCCTGAGGCACAAGGGGGCGGCATCGGGGACCCGGTACTTCTTCTCGTACCTGTCCCTCTTGGCGGGTGTCGTGGAAGGGTTCTTGAGGATAGCCAGCCCCTCGTCCCAGATGTCGTCGAGCAACGGCACCACGAGGACCGTCTTTCTCTTGGCCTCTCGTCGTTGGTAAAGAAAACCTTCCTTTTTCTGTTCCTCAGGGCAGAGCTGGAAGAGCTCGGATGCCCTGGCTATCATGGCCTGAAAAGAGCCAATTTCGTCGGGCGGAGAGGCCCGAGGGGGGGCGATGACGGGATGTCCATTGTGTCATCACCGTTGTCGTCCGTCCGCGTCGCTGTATCAGTCGCTGTATCCTCCCAAGGGTCCGGCGAGGGGGATGAGGGGTCCATAGGCCTCGCAGGCACGAAGGGCGGAGCGGGGTGGACTCTCCTCCACTTGTTCGGAGGGCTTCCCGACGGGCCTGGTTCTGGATCCTCCGTCGGGGTCCGTGGTAACCTCGTCCTTATCTCAGTACGTAAGGAGTGGATCGCCAACAAAATGGCCGCCGAGCTATCCTGGGGCTCGGGTAATGGCTGTGACGGATGGGATGGCTGCTCCACTGGTCCCTCGTCGTCGCCATCGTCGCTATCTTGGATCACATCAGCGGGAACCTTCCCCTGGATCGAACCTTCTCGAACCTCTCGTTGAGGCCTATGAACCTCGCGTTGAGGCCTTTCACGGTTTCCAACGGATCCTCCTCAGAGGCTGAATCCGAGTCAGTAATGGCCACCGCCCACCCCCCCCCCCTTTTTCCGCCGGGGTCTTCACAGGGGTCTTAACGATGGTCTGGAAAGAGGATTCCCTCCGCGGCGGCAGGGAAACTCTGGGCCCCGAGGCTGCCTCCACTGGCGTAGCCTCTGCCGGCTTCGCCAGGGCCGCTGCGACAACCTCGATAGAGGCCTTTGCCGGGTGGATCAAGGCCCTCACCACCTTAGGTGCGTCCTGGGCCTTCGCTTGGGGGGGGGTGGGGAGTCATCGCCTCGCTCCCCCTCGGCTCCCTTCGAGATCGACCAGGGCCTCTCCAGAAGCTTACCCGGGTTCTCGGACTTCCTCTTCCCCGAACCAGAGCGCTGGCTCATGGTTGATCGTGCCGTGGAAGTCGCGCCCTGCCTGGCAGCTGAGGAGCCCAACCTTTCGGCGCTCCCGGTGCCTGAGGACTCGCGGTGCTTGGGCTTCTGTTGGGCCCCCGTCGCCGGGGCACCCTCACAGGACTTAGAAGACCGCTCAGACTTTTTCTCCGCCTTCTCACCTGCTGTGCCCTTCTCCAGCCAGGCGGCGAGGCGGGAACGACCATCTTGCTTGGTCTGTTCCGACAGGTTCTTGCAGAACGCACAGTCCTTCTCCACATGAGTCTTGTCCTCATGAAGGCAGTAGAGACATCTCGAATGCTCGTCCTCCTTGAAAACATTTTGCAATCCGCATCCTGGGCAGCTCCTGAACAGCTTGGATCCGGGCATCAAGCTTCCCTTGTCCTGGGCCATGTCTGTTGAGGTAGGCCACAGATCTTCTGGAATCCTCCAAGAAGCGTAACTCGACGAAAACTTCACCCTTGAGGGGCGTAGAAGAATTCCGAAACGGGTCCCCGTTATCAGAAGTAGAAACGGTGGAGCTTGAGGCTCGATTAACTGAAAAAATGAGAAAAATCTCATGAAAAACGCAAAAACGCAGTAAAAGCTCGAGAGCTAAAACACGAGGACTCCCAACACTTGAACGTGCGGTAAAAATCTGAGAACTGCTGCAAGAGGAGGGGCTTAAGTAGAGGGCAGTCATTGGCTGGGGGCAGTAAGACCCAGAGATCAGTGATTGGTTACTACTAATAAAGACAGATCAGAAACAAAACTGATACTGATTTCTTTCCTTTACCGAGGATTCCCGGCCTGACGACGGGGAATATTCATGAGCATGTGAATCCATGCCAGACCTCATGCTGGAGAATAAGGAAAACCAAAGCACACCCGATGTTCGAAACCATATGGGAAATATGGGGAGAAGGCAGGCGAATGAAGAACATCACCACGTGGCCGTCACCGTTAAGTCGCCTATGGTCCCCCGGCATCAATGACCAGATTCTCAATGTAGAGAGATTCCAATCCTGGTATGAAGCGGGCCTGGAGAGGGTGGGACAACTCCTCAAAAAGGATTCATTCATCTCGCTTCCTGAGCTGGAGGAAGTACTGGGAGTAGGCACACTGTCTGTATTCCACTTCCTGCAGATCAAAGGTGTCCTGACGAGACCAGAGTGGAAAGACAAGCTGAGACGGGAACTCACCCAGTTTGAAACCATATTAGACTCTAGGACAGAAACGAAGGGATTGATTGCGGCCCTATACAAGGTATTAATAGAGGCAGGAAAGGGCTCAACGGGACCCCTCAGACTAAAATGGGAAAATGACATAGGGGATGATATGGACCCAGAGACTTGGGAAAAGATATGTTGGGCGGCACCCAAAGTTTCCATCTCATGCCAATATAAATTACACGCAATCAAATTACTAAACAGATGGCAATATGATCCGCATTGTGTTGGCGTGGTTGTGGATCCACGGCAGACTATTGGCATATGTGGTGGAGTTGCCCACAAATGAAAGTATATTGGAATGAAATACTGGGGTGGATCAGGGACCTAGACGGGATCCAGAGGACAGCAGACCCCCATCTTGTCTTGTTTGGGTTTGAAAAGATCAATGATGAATGGAGGAGGGTCAAAGATATAGCTGTGCAGCTGTCATTCGCCGCAAGGGCTTTGTTAGCCATGAAATGGAAATCCCCTACAGTCCTGACCGAAAAAGAATGGGTCAACGTAACTTCCAATAGGTGCCCCAAGGAAAAGATCACATCCTCCATACATGGAAAATCCACACAATGCGATATCCTATGGATGGACTTCCTTAACAAGTACATGCCAAGAACAATACACTAATACCAGGCAGCTGACCAGCCCCTCGTCAACAGAACACACAACTCACGAAAAGGAAATACCACAATAACTTCCCCAACAAGGTGGTCTCCAACACCTATCGAACAACTCGCCAAACATTGAATAACACAATCCTCAGCAGAAGTGACTAAAGTCTTGCGGGGTGGGGGGGGGGGGAGGAGGGGAGGAAAGAAGGTGGAAGAATTGTTAAAGTACACAGACACATCAAATGGGAGTTAATTAAGAACGGAACGTTCATACGATTAATGCTGAAATGTGTCATTGGATTGCAATAGATTATTCTTGACAACAATACAAGTTTAAATGCCAGTTAATTTCCTGTGTAAAGCTGTGACCTTGTTTGCAACAAATTCTAATAAAAAAAAGTAAGAGGTAGGGAGTTCCCAGTGTAGGGGGGCAAGGAGCTGAAAGGAGCGGAAACGAGAAAAGGCACATGGGGTTGGGGGAACAGAAAGTAAGAAGAGATCGGCAGATCGAAGGAAGCGAGGGGGGTGTAGAATGAGAGAAGAGTGATATGGGGAGGCAAGGTCATGAAGAGATTTACAGACGACAAAGGAAGTGAAATGTAAGTTGGGAGTGAAAAGGAAGCCAGCCGAGGTAAGAGTGAGTTGGAGATGGGAGTCGTGAGGAGAGAGAAGACAGAGGGTACGGATAGCAGAATGGTAGAGGGATTTGAGGGGCGAGAGATGGGAAGCAGGGAGTCCAAAGAGGAGAGAAGAGCAATAGAAAAGGCGAGAGAAGATTAGGGAGGGGATGAAGAGTTTGGTAGCACGGAAGGTGAGAGAAGAGCGGACTTTACAAATATTGAAAAAGGTGGTAGCGACATGCGCGAGAAGTGAGAGAAATATGATGGGTAATGGAGAGGGAAGAGTCAAAGTGAATGCCTAGATTACGAGCATGGGTGGAGATGGGAATATTAGAAGGGGTCAAATGAATAGAAGGAGGGGGAAAGAAAGGACGAAGTGTGTTGGAAGGAAGGAAGGAATAAGACTTCAGTCTCATCAGTGTTAAGATAGAGATAGTGAGATGACATCCAGTTTTTAATGCGGTAAAACAGGAAGAGAGATTTAGATGTAAATCAGTGGTGAAGGAAGAAAAGGAGAGGAAAAGCTGGGTGTCATCGTTGTAGAAATGGTGAGAAATCCCAAAGGAAGAGATGTTAGGGGCAAGTAGGAAGGTGTAAAGAGAATAAGAAGGGTCTGGGGAAAGAGCCTTGTGGAACACTGTAGTCAAGAGGGAGAGTAGGGGAGGTTCGACCACCCCAAGAGACAGCAAAAGAGTGGTGAGAGAGATAAGAGGAGAGCCAGTTGAGGACAGAGCCCTTGAAGCCGAAGGAAGAAAGAGTTTTGAGAAGTAATGGGCGATACACAGTATCGAAGGCAGCAGAGAGGTCGAGGAGGATGAGTGCTGAGGATTGCTTTGAGTAGCGAGCAGTGAAGAGGGAGTTAAGAACGTGAGAGTGGTCTCAGGAGTGTTTAGGGCAGAAACCAGATTGGGAGGGGGGGAAGGAGAGAGAAGTTAGTGACAAAGGCCGAGAGCTGAGAGTAGGCTAGGCGTTCAATTATTTTAGAGAGAAAATGAAGAAGTGAGATTGGACGAAAGTTGGAAGCAAGAAGGGGATTAGCAGAAGGTTTCTTCAGGATAGGGATAATAGTGGTGTGCTTGAAGGCAGAAGGGAAGGTGGCAATGGAGAGAAAAATATTGAAAAAGGTTGGGTAGGGAAATGAGAGGCGGGTAAATCTTAGGAATAAGAAGGGTTGGGATGGGATCGGAAGGGGCGGCGGTAGGGTGGGTTTTGGCCAGGAGGAGAGAGATGTCAGAGGTAGTGATTGGAGAAAATTCAGACATGCTAGCCGAAGGGGAGTGGAAGGAGGGGGCAATAGGAAGGAGAGCAGTTAATGTTTTGGCGAAGAGAAAGAATTTTAGTAGAGAAGAAGTCTGTGAAATCAGAAGGAGAGAGAGGAAACATAGATGAGAGGTCAGGAGTGGGAGGGGAGAGAAGACGAGAAAGGGTTTGAAAGATACGACTGGGATGAGAGGCTCGGGAGTGAAGGAGGTTAGAGTAGTAGGAGCGGTTAGTGGAGTCAAGCCAGGAGTCATATAGAGAGTGATAAGAGAAGTGGGAGGTTTGGTTAGAAAGAGTGGGGAATTTGAGCCAGCAACGCTCGAGGTGACGGAGGAGACGACGCATGGACAGGACGGTTAGACAGAGGAAATGAAGGTTGAGACGGAAGAACGTGTCCAAGACAGCTGCAGCCTTATTGCAGAGAGATGCTGGCATTCCAAAGAGCAACGTTGATTAGACTGGAGGGTTGGATAATAGGGGGTAGATGAGGTTAAGACGATGAGGAAGGAAAGGAAAGGAAAGGAAAGGGGTGTACGGAGAAGGGGGTTGAGCAAAGGAATGGACAGTTAAGCAAAATGTGAGGTAGTGCAGTCCCAGGCCCCAGTAAGCCTTGGGGATGATGCAGAGGGTCTTGAACTTGATCATTGCCGCTACTGGGAGCCAATACAGAGATTTCAGAGCTGGAGAGATACGATCCCTGAGCTCGAGGCCCAGGACAAGTTTTACAGTACTGCTCTGGATAAGTTCTAACGGTCGGAGGATAGACACAGGAAGATTTAGAAAGAGGCTGTTGCAGTACTTCTGCCTAGCGAGGACCAGAGCTCTGAAGACATTGAGCTTCTGGGGAAAGTGAGGAAAGCAAGAATACCTCAGAGGAGGTGCAGCGGATATAGTTTGACTTCTTAGAAACAATAGAGACTGGGGGGGGGGGGGGGGGCTGTTGTGCATCTAGAAAATGGCCACCGCCTGAGAGAGCTCAGTCGAAGGCTCTAAATCATTCTCTAATATCCTGCCATCAAAGGACTTGCTTAGTCCTACAAATTGGTGTACGGCCGTCTGAGGGTCGAAACAGTAGAACGCGAAGGTCCCGGACTGAAAGGCACCCTCCTTGCTAGACGACTCGAGGCATCTGAGGGAAGCGTCCGTTTGCCCTTCCTGCACCCTGCACAAGCGATGGCGTTGTATTTACTGACCACCGGGCAGAGTTTCAGGACTGACCCCCCCCCCCATGTTTGTGGAGCCTGACGGCTGAATCGTGAAAGCAGACGAGGAGCATACCCCCAGGGGGAGCGGCCGCTAGAGTGGTGGTGCGCGACTGCAGCACCAGCACCCCCAGGCACACTGTGCAGTCACTGCCCAGCTCCTCTGCTACCCGGCGGTGGCGCCTCTGCCAACACTGCGGGGTGGCGTGAGTGGATACTGACCTGGCTGGGCTGCGCAGCCTGGCCCCCCCTGGGCTGGTAGTACATTGGCGGGGAGCGCTGTGCTGTGTCGGGGGGGGGAATCGGCCCGCAATGCAAGTGCGTCCCTAAGGGGCGCAACATCCTTTGGGTCTTGTCGAGGTCCATGCACCCCCACCTCCCCTTTCTTCACTAACGCAGCGGGTGGAGCCCTGATCCAACGTGCGCCACATACTACATACTACATCCCCAGACCCCAAGGGCCTGACTCGACCTGCGCCTCTTAACGTGCTACACGGGCCCGGCAGTCTCTGTGGCTGCGCTCCGCCCCATATAACTACCAGATGCAGCCCGGTGCCTGTGGTCCGATATGCACTGAACACCTGCTCTCCTCATTACGCGGACAACTGAACACCAGCCATCACCCCCCCAAATCCTCTGTGCTGGGGAAACCAGGTGGCCTGTACCCTCTCTGCAACATTTGCAACAACTGAGCTGTGGATGTTTGCACTGCCAACAGAACATCATCCGGGCCTCCTCCTCCCACACCCCTGGGATGCCGGAACGGTCTATTACTACCAGAACATTCAATTACTGTGAAAGACATTCTACTTCGGGCTGCCAGAGACAAGAGGGAACTGCGATGGGGGTCCGCGTCCATCCGCAATGGGGTTCCGCAACCATCCACCTTTTCCCAGTTAAGCAGTTGGGCCTATAAATGGGTTGCAGGTGGGGGATGGGGGGGGGGGCTGGGTTCAGCGCAAAAGAGCAACAAAGTCCACAATGTGTTATGAAATCGATATACTCCTAATTGGTTACCGTCTGGACCAGAGGGCAGCCTTAGAAGTTTTAAGAGAGACTTCCATTGTTCGCATCATGGGGTCGCCTAAATCCGGAGATGGGCCGGGCAATGTGTTATCTGTAATAACATGGAATAAATGGGGGTTTACCAACCGGAAAAAGGTCAGTCTAATAACGAAGCACGTTAAGAATCATGGTGTTAATATTCTATGTTTGCAGGAAACACTTGGCACAGGATGGAGCCCTTCCCAATATAGCTGGAAGGGATATACATAGATACTGCTCCTCCTGCACCTCACACTCATGGTGGTGGCAAAGTATATTCACCGCTCATTTGAGTTCAAACTTCACAAACAATAAAAGGACAAGGATGGCCGTTACATCCTAGTAGCAGGTGAAATGTCCGGGCTGAAGGTCCTCCTAGTGAATATATATGCTCCAAATACTGACTCTCCAGAATTCTTCCAGTACTGTGCTTACCGGTTTATAATGACATTTTCGAATGTCATATTTTCGAATGCCTTTTTCTCGAATGAAAAATGCCGGAAAAAAAAAATATATAAAATCGCATTTTTTCAATTCTTTTTTTAATGGAGGGGTTCCCCCCTCCCATTTTTTTTTTACTAACTAAACCAAAAAAAATATATAAAATAACAAAATTTTCAGAATTTATTTTTTTGACATTTTTTTTTTCAACATAAAGGTATTCGAAGATGTGCATTCGACATTTTAACTGGATACCGTGCTAACCACCTACATAGATTCCCTGACTACAAGGTTGTGTGGCTAGGGGATTTTAACATGGCCATTACTTTGGGTCTAGATAGATCAACCACGGCGCAACATACCCTCCCTTGGGCCACCCAGAAATGGACAGCCATAGCAGAATACCACAGACTACATGATGCATAGCGCATGACACACCTCACTAGTAAGGAGCACTCCTACTCTAGAATACAGGGTAGCTCCTCTAGAATAACTACGTAATGATAACAGCAACCCTGGCTAGGAACATTATCAGGGCTAAGATACTCCTGCGGACTCTTTCTGACCACTCCCTGTGTTAATTCATATCTCTGGGCCGATCAGACCCCCGAAACAACTCCGCTGGTGCTTTAGAGCTAGTGCACTAGAAGAGACAGTTTTCCGAGAAGAAATTACACAAGATATACAAACGTATTTCCAAGTCAACGTGGGCTCTGTCCCCGACCCTGGTGTGGTATGGGAAGCCTTAAAAAAAATAAAAAGGTACACATTAGGGGCTGCTGCATTTCCAAATTTCCAAAGAGAAGAGTCTTGAAGGAGTTACGTAGATCCAGGACAGCACTAGGGACTGAAATCAAAGATCCAGAAACGCAACAGGGATCTCATGATTCTCCAGCTGTACATACCAAGTGACGTGTCAAGAGAGACGAGATGGGCCTGTTAGCGTCTAGGGTGTAGAGGTTAATCGGAAACTCCATAGCTGCAATGACGTACGGAGAAGGCAACCGTCCCAGCAGGGCACTGTCCTGGGCCATTGAACGGGAGCAACAACGAGACACGATCGTTGAAGTAGAAAACTCTGCAGGGCACCCTAGTAGGGACATGGAGAGGATAAATCGTGTCTTCCATGACCTATACACCTCCCACGGGAACACTGGGCACGACTCCAAAGCTCAATACTTAAACAGAATAGCTCTAGGTTGGCTGGATCCAACTCAGGGCGAGGGTCTGAATGCCCCTCTCATGGACGAGGAAAGCCGCAACGTGATCCTCTCCCTCCCAAACGGGAAGGCCACTGGCCTGGATGAGGTGACTGGATTCCCCGTTGCCATACCTGCGGGACATGTGCAAGGCAGACACATTCACGGGTGTCCTCCCCCAGTGCACCAGAACTGCCCTTGTGACAGCGTTGCTTAAATTGGATAAAGACCCCAGAAAATGCACCTCGTATTGACCACTATTCCTAATCAACACGAATAATAAAATCCTAGCTAAAATACTTGCCGACTGACTTGTACCGCATTTATGCAGGCATTGGTCCTCCCGGACCAGGTGGGCTTTATCCCGGGGAGGTCCGCCCAAAACAATCTGGAGGCGGCTGTTCATGCTCACGCATAATGTAAATCCAGAGATCCCGATCACGGTGGCCGCTCTGGATGCAGAGAAGGCTTTCAACTCCGTGGGGTGGCCATTTCTGTCAGAGGTACTTCGCCGCTCAGGTCTTGGGCTAACTTTTTTGCAATGGGTTTGATTGCTTAGCATGGCGCCCAGAGCGGCGGTATACACCAACGGAACAACTTCCAAATGGATTTACCCAACACGGGGGACAAGACGGGCCTGCCCACTGTCGCCAATCCTATTTGCCCTAGCTGTCGAACAGCTGGCAGGCTGCGTACGGGAGTACCACTCTCACTGGGGTGTCAGAATTCACTCGCATCTCTCCATTATTTCCCCATATGCGGACATACTGCTAAATGTGAAACACACGGGGCAGAATCTACGGCCGGTGGTGCAGGAAATAGGTAGGTTCGGGGACCTTTCAGGGCTACAGATAAACTGGCCCAAATCGGAAAAACTTCCTCTAACTCCAGCAGTACAGCAATCAGATATAGGGAAGGAATTCAGATGGTGCCCACATGGCATACAGTATTTGGGCATCCTTGTGACCCAATCAACGGTCAACCAATATAGGGAAAATTATGTGAAGATGCTCGAGATATTAGAGCATGGAGTGGGGTCATGGACGCTTCCACCCATCTCCGAAGCCAGCTGGATATCCCTGGCCAAAATGGTGTTCCCTTTACTCAAAAACCTACACTAAAGGAAGGTTCTGGTTACAGTGCCCTACTAAAAACATATCAAATGCAGTGAAACAATTTTGGTAAACGGACGTTATGCTTCAGTTGCCCTAAGAACAACCTAGCCAATTCAGTGCAAAAACTTTTGTTACAGGGACGTTACAGTTACTTTGCACTAACACCCCTCTATGGTTACATGTAAAATCAAAAAATCACAAAAATTCAGCAGTTATGGTAAGCTAAGCAACCATAACTCGCGCCACCAATGTGCACTGCTAAGACTAACCCCCATGACATCAAAGATGACATCACAAATGTCATTGATGACATCACTGCATTGCAGCCGTTAATACAGGTGTCACACAGGAGAGTCCCGGGTCAGACATCCGAGAGTCCCGGGTCAGACATCGGCACCAATGGTTAAAAATGGAATGGTTAAAATACACTGCGCCATGCTCCAATTGCTCAAGGGAGGGAGGGGGGGGGGGTCATCAGCCTGTTGGTGGTGGTGTTACTGTTAACTGTTCTATGAAACTAATAAAGAAAGTAAAAAAAATTAAGGCATTCATTTTTAAGGCATTAAGGCAGAGATAATTGGCGGCACACCATTCCTGAATTGCGCTCAGACAATCTGGAATGGGAGAAGGAGAAGAGGAGGCTGAGGGGAACCTGAAGGAAAGATGGGTGTCATGTGCATAACACAAAGTTGGAGCAGACGGAAGCGAAGCGGTGTGTAAGAGCTGCCAGGTATTGGTTGAAAAGCCAGGGAGAGAGGTTAAACCCCTGCCGAACACCGCAAGTGGAGAGATGGATGAGAGGAAAGATGGCAGTTGGACCTGGGAGGGTTGGTCAGTGAGAAAGGTCAGTCAGGCCAGGGCCTGATCAGTGATACCCAGGTTACCACAAAGGCGATTGAGCAGGGTGACATGGTTGACTGTCAAAGGCAGAAGAAAAATCGAGGAGAATGAGGGCAGAAGGAAGGTTAGAATCGAGGTAGGAGAGCAGATCTTCACAGGTGTTCAGGAGAGCAGTTTCTGTGCTTCTGCCACCTCTGAAGCCAGAGTGGGGGTTGTGGAGAAAACCAACAGATTCAGTGTGTATATCGAGCTGGGAGATGGCCAGCTTTTCCAAGAGTTTGCGCAGGAAAAGGGTGATGGTGACTCGGCGATAGTCAGCTGGAGAGGAAGGATCAGCAGAGGGCTTCTTTTGTAGGGGGTGCACAATGGAGTACTAAAGCGCGGGAAGGGAAGGTTGCAGTGGCAAAGGAATGGTTCAAGAAATCGGCCAAGGCTGGAGCAGGGTGTCGATGTGGTCCTTGGTGGTTCTGGATGTATAGGGGAGAACCTGTTTTTATGAGATTTTCATAGATCGGACCGGTCTATAATCATTGTCGGGGGAGAACAAGGGAAATAAGAGAAGGGGAAAGGAGAGACGGCCACAGGCGGGCCGGAAAAGAAAGGCCAGGATTTCCTGAGCTTTATTGATGAAATGAGACGCCAAGGCTGTACAGAGGGCCTGGAAGGGAACAGGAGAGGTAGTGACTGCAGCAGGTCTGGCCAGCTCCTTGCAGATTTTGAAGAGTCCGGCTTAGTTGTTAGATGCCGCAGAGTTGCAGGCTTGGATTTGAGCTCTTTTTGGGGCGAGGACAGAGCGTCTGTATTGCCTTTGGAGCAGGCGGCAGGCCAGTTTGTCAGAAGGGGCACCTGATGCCCTCCACTTCCTCTCAGCCACCCTGCACCTGCGTTGGAGGGTGACGAGGTTGGAGTCGTACCAAGAGTTGCACTTGGATTTGGGCTTCACTCGGATCCTCATGACAGGGGCAATCACATCAAGAGTGTTAGAGATAGAAAGATAAAGGTTAGATAGGGCTGAGTCAGCCATAGGTGCAGGAGGAGCAGCGAAAGCCTCAGCCGACACACTTCATGGGTCAGATGACCGAGAAGGTAAGTGGCAGTGGAGGTGACTCCTGGAGAACTGGCTCTCAGCTGACCCGCCACACTGAATCCATTGGCTCCTTCCATGACCAACAATCTGGCTTTAAGAGCATCCAGAGGCAAAGAAACTGCTCTTCTGAACACCTGTGAAGACCTGCTCTCAAACCTTGACACTAACACCCCCTTTATCCTCATTCTCCTCGACCTCTCCTCTGCCTTCGGATCGCACGTCTCTGACACACCCTGGGAATCACAGGTCAGGCTCTGGCATGGTTAACCTCCTTCTCTCAGACCGTACATCCATCCCAGGTGGAACTCGGAGCCTTTCACTCGACCATCACTGTTGAGTTCAAGGTTTGGCCACAAATGACTCTGACACTCCAGTTAACTGTTAACTTATTTACTTAGGTTTAGGTACACCAAATACAGTTCTTAGGGTCAGGTAAGTAAAAGGGGACATAGGACACCCACCGGCATCCTCTCTCAGGGCTTACATCCTTGCAACTAACAAACCTGGAACTCACTCATAGATAAACATTCTAAGCCCTGCATTCCATCTCAAGATTCTAGTCACTTGCACCAGATGAATGCAAAGTTAATCACAACAATCACTCTCACAACTTGTGGCATTCCCTAGGGATCTAGCCTCATTTCCCTTGTTCTCCCCCCCCCCCCCCCCCGACAATGATTATAGACCGGTCCGATCTATGAAAATCTCATAAAAACAGGTTCTCCCGTATACATCCAGAACCACCAAGGACCACATCTAGCCTCAGAGGTACACTACCTTTTCTCACCTTCCTCCAGGGGCTCACTATGTCCAGAGCCCTGGTTCTCTCCAGGCTGGAGTATTGCAACAGCCTCTTCCTCAACCTCCCTTCTTCTGCCCTGCGCCCTCTGCATCTTATCCAGAACAGAACCGCAAGACCTATCCTTGGCCTCAAGCCCTAGGACCGCATCGCTCCGGCACTGAAATCCCTTCACTGGCTCCCCGTGGTTGTAAGGATCAATTTCAAGACACTTTGAATTGTTCATAAGGCTTTCTGGGGCTTGGGTCCTACCTACCTGCAACACTGCCTACCTAAATACTGTCCCTCACAAGCCCTCCGCTCTTCTACCTCCAAACTTCTGCGAGTGAGCTAGTTCTCCAAGCAGAGATTTGGAGGGTGATCCTCATCCTCAGCAGGTGCCTCCCTGCCGCCCTCTGTCCTGAGCCAGATCTTCTTAAATTCTGAAAGCTCCTCAAGACTCCTCTTCTCTTCCCTTTCCCTCCCTCTACCCTGCTAACCCAGTTCTCTGTTTTTCCCCTCTTCCTTACAGCATGCCGACTGGCCACCGGGTGTACCTCAGAGTCTCACTGGTCCCCGGCATCCACTCCAGTCCCTCTCTCCCACTTACCCCTGGGCCCTTCACCCCATCCACACTCAATGCACTTAGAAATGAATCCAAGAGATTGTGTGTCTCTCCGTCTCAACTGACCGGGTGCACTTGTTTCCCCCCTCCTTGCGACCCTCTTTCACTTACACGACCTGTACGCACCGTAAACTGCAGAATCGGGAGACCACCAAGGGGCGCAGGCTAGATGGAAGCCCGATTGCCAAGCTCCCCCTAGACCTCCGGCAAAAAGCGAGCTTATTTCGTCTGCCCAGCCCGCAGCAAGCCGGAATTCATTGCACAGAAAGATCAAGTCTTCAGGCATCGGCAGCTGTTTTTTCGGCCAGAATCGGTCCTGGAAAACTTGAGAACGAAGCCAACAAGCTGGTCCCAGACCCGTTGGTTGGGCACCCCGAACTTCGTGAAAAGCCTACAACATAACAGACTAGTAAAGAGCGCTGCCCAGGAGGAGTGGGGGAAGCTGGGGCCTGAGCCACGCGGACGCCCGCCACAGGGGGTCCCCTGTGCTGGATTGGAGGGATGCTCCCCCCTCGGAGGGCCGGGGGAAAGCGGAGCCCCCGCGTTGGTCGAGGTGTGAGCCGCGCGGGAGTCCCGAGGCCATCACACGGAGACGGAGTGCCTGCGGTGGGAGACGTGGCCGGTGTGTCCTGCGCCGGCTGGAGCAGTGCTGGGGCAGGTAGCCGCCCGGCCCAGGACAGTGGAGGGGTCTGTGCCCTGTGCATGCGCTCCCCGGCAGTGCCCGGAGAGAGTCTCTCGCGGACCTCAGACAGTGTTGACGGAACATGGTGGTGGATCTCCGTGAGGGAAAGAGGCATTTAATCAATTGGATTTCAGTAGTACAAAGCCCATTTGCTTCTAAGCAGAAAGGTACTTCCTAGATGGCCCATACCTCCGCAATGGACTGACCCAGCGGTGGCAAAACCACCTTTTAGGGCGCGACTTAAAGGGCTCCCCCTCGGTGCCCTCTGCTGTTACTTGAACAACCCCTTCGTCTTGGGCGAGGTGGCACTCACGTTTCTCCTATAGGGCCAAGGGAGGCGCAGACAGTTGACTACTATCCTCTTGTCGAGCCCCACCAGATGTGAAGCGGGAGACACTTTCTGAAAGTCAGGCCAGGTTTAGAGTCTAGCCTTGGAGCAGTCCATACTCCCTTCCGCTGGTAAGGGATACCGCCGGGCACGTTTCGAGACTGCAGTTGGGTGCACTGCCGCAAGCGCGAAGGGCCACATAGTCGACAGCAGCTTTAAGTCTGTGATGGAGGCCAAACCCCCCACCAGGCGAGGGCTGCGACATCTGGGGCGAGTGGTAAAGATCGAGGACGTGCCCACTGTACATAAGCGACAGGCAAGCGGTCCCAGGGGGTCGCCGAGTGAAGGCCTTGCATGCAACCTCCTGCTGTCATCTCCATAGTCCAAAAGCTACAGAAACACCGACGAGAAACTGCAGAAATGGCCACACCCTCCTCTCAAGACGATACCTTGGAAAAAAGGGAACAGTGGGTTTGTTATATCGCTCCACCTTGGGCCTTCACATCAATCGCAAGGACCAGAACGGGGCGTTTTTAGTTATACAAGGTTCTCTGGGGTCCACTCCAATTACACTGTGCTCAGTCTACGCACCAAACACCCAGCAGCTCAACTTTTGACTTTTGTAGGGATTTATTAGCCACCTTGGAAGGGGAAAGAGTAGGCCCGCTGATTTGTGGGGGGAGGGAGGGATTTCAACCAAATGATGTCCTCCATGTTAGATTGGCGATCGTTCCGCCCTGGGGCCCTCCCCCCACCAGACGATATCATCACTCCAACACTTGGTTACGACCTACCATCTTATAGATGCCTGGCAGATAGCACATCTGGTTAGGAAAGCCTACACCTTTTACTCACACCCTCACCAAACCTTCACTCGTATAGACTATATCCTTTTAGATTCCAGTCGCCGAGCTAGAGGTGGTGGGATGGTCAGACCATGACATGGTCAAGGTGGGTCTGCATCTGGGGTTGACCACTCCGGTCGATAGCTGGTGGACCTGTAATGACACACTGTTTAAGGATAAGCTCTTCCGAGAAGGCCCAGAAGAGGAAATACATGATTTCTTCAAAAGAGACAACAATGGTGAAACCCCAATCTCTACTGTTTGGGAAGCCGCAAAAGCTACTACGAGAGGACTCATGATAGCGCAAGGTGCCTCAGACAAAAGGTTGAAACTTCTAAGAGAAACCCAGCTTAGGCGACAGATATTAGAGAAGGAGCAGGCCTTAGTGAGAGAAAAAGGGGAAGCCGCTGAATCCAGAGCAGAAATCAAAGCCCTAAGGCAGGAGCTGAGGGACATTTGGATCGGCAGGGCCTTGACTAGCTTGCGGTTTACCAAACAAATATTTTGATAGAGGGGATAAAGCGCACACTCTGTTAGCAGCGAGGCTTTGCAAAGAAAAAGCAGATCGAGCGGTCCTGAAAGTGCAGTCGTCCTCTAACCTGGTCTTGACAAAACCAGAGGACATTACAGCCCGATTCGCCCATTTTTATGAGCGACTCTATACTGCAGATACTCCTCCTTCCCCCGAATCCACTGAGGAGTATATGTCGAAGGTTGTGTTTCCTCCGCTTTCGGGCACAAATAGAGACCAGTTACATAGCCCCATTACCACAGAAGAGGTTGATCATGCCATTTCCAGCCTGAAAGCGGGGTCAGCTCTGGGTGCAGACGGGTTTACTCCCGCCTTCTAAAAAAGATTTAAGGGTGTCCTTATCCCCTTCCTTATAGTTCTGTTTAATAACATAATGGAGTTGGGCACCTTCTTTTACTGAAGCGAGAATCGTTGTCATCCCGAAAGAAGGGAAGGACAGATTGGAATGTGGTTCCTACAGACCGATCTCGCTGTTAAACGTTGATGCTAAGATTTATGCTAGCTTCCTGGCCAAACGGCTCAGTAAGGTCCTTCCCCCCATTGATCCACAATGTACCCCACCTGATTGCTGTGTAACGTCAGGGAGCGGATAATGTCCGTAAAACATTGGACCTCATGGCCTCCATCCTCGCGTCGGAAGCAGATCCCACATTGATTTCTGTTGACGCCGAGAAGGCCTTCGACCGCGTGGAGTGGAGGTCCTACACAAAGCAGGACTGGGCCCAGACTGGATTAGAGGGGCTAAAGCTCTGTACCAGAACACTTGTGCCAAAGTGGTGGTGAATGGCGTTGCATCACAGCAGTTTACCTTTACTAGATGTACGAGGCAGGGTTGCCCCCTCTCTCCGTTGGTGTACATTTTAGTCATGGAACCTCTAGCACAAAACGCGAACATCAGGGGCTTTCATAGGTACGGAGTTGAATATAAACTAGCGCTGTTCGCAAATGACATTCTGGCATATGTCACTTCCCCTGAAAAATCTATTCCGCCACTCCTGCGCGAAATAAAGGATTATGGGGTGCAGTGCGGGTTTAGCATAAATCGACATAAAACGGTTATCCTGCCACTTAAGGACCCCAACTTTTTCTCAGCTTTCTGTCCCACAGACTTGGGGCTTCCAGGTGTCACAGGCTAACATTACATATCTAGGTATAACAATAACTAAAAGGTCTACAACACGTGTTGCGATCCAATTATAAGACACTATGGGCAGTAATCCAAAAAAGACCTGGGTAATTGGAGCAAGCTTGGTCTCTCATGGGCAGGTAGTTGACAGCAATCAAAATGAATATTTTGCTGCATCTCCTCTTTTTCAATCTCTTCCGATTCCACTTCCAGGCACATTCCCGAATACGGTGAGGAAATCCTTGCTGTCACTTCTGTGGGATAAGGGGAGGCCTTGCATTGCATATAAAACTCTGATCTTATCGAAAGATAACGGGGGCCTTGCATATCCTGATATACACACCTATTATGCAGCTGCAGTACTCCGCGTTTTGATGGATCATATTAGGGGGTCCAATAGCAAGCAGTGGGTTGCCTTAGAGAACGGGCTCTTTGCCCCGTTAACGTTGAGGGAGGCGGGGAGTGGCTTTGGGCACCCAAAGAAGCCATACCATGCAGGGCAAGAGAGCACCCGCTCTTATTAGCACTATGGGCCTTATGGAACAAAAGAAACCCAGGCATGAAAGGTATTACGACGTGGCCGTCGCCTCTCAGCTGCATCTGAGCCCCCCAATCAGGGATGCCATCTTTGACACCTTCGTTTCCAACCTCAGTATGAGCAGGGTCTGGTTCGGGCAGGGCAGATGTGGAGAGAGGGAGCATTTCTAACCAAGGCAGAGTTGGAGGCTGCTCAGCAAGGTCTAAGGATTGGGCCCCTTCCTTTCCTTCAACTCAAAGGAGTCCTCACAGACCGCAGATGGAAAGACCAACTGCGGCGCCCCCTAATGGCGTTCGAAAATATACTCAACAAATACACAGGCACCAAATATCTCATATCATGCATGTAATAAAGCTCTCATTAACAGAGGTCACCTCCCCTGAAAGCACCAAAGCCAAGTGGGATCGAGATCTGGAGTGGGAGGGCTATTCAGCAGGGTGGGACGCCATATACAAGGCGGTTTGGAAATCCTCTACTGCAATGTAATATAAAATGCATAACTGTAGAATTCTCACACAGTGGCACCTAACCCTGCAACGGTTAGCTAAAATGTAACAGGGCATTTCCCCCTATTGTTGGAGAGGGTGCACGCAGGTCTGTACATACTGGCATCAGTGGTGGGGCTGCCCCAGGATCCAATTGTACTGGAAGGAAACTTTGGGGTGGATCACACAGAAGAGGGCTACTCTCTTCTCCCACACATGCCAAGGAACTTCCTACTAGCAGCCTGTCTGTGTCACGATAAAGTGGAAGGCCTCCTCCCTCCCCAAAAAAGCAGACTGGCTGAGGAAAGCGAAGGAAATTTATGAGATGGACAGCCTGACGGCCATTTTGAGAGAAACTCACACAAACAGACCAGTATTGGCTCCCTTTTTTGCAGTTTTATGGGGAGGCACGAGTGACTCCGCAATAGTTAAAATTCCCGTGCTCTCGTAGTACTGAAGAGAGACTGGCCGAGTGAATCCTGGCATTACGTATGTACTCTATCCGCTTTTGGGAGACTGTGCAAGAGGGAACATTGGCATAATCCAGACCCCCTGTTTTATATTCCTCAAAGGAAGAAGACGTTGCCCTCTCATTGGTGGAGTTCTGATATCCAGACTATTATGGACAACTAGCAGCATCACCTTGCCAATGCTGTCCCCCAGGCTCAGGCCCGCGGAAGAGGGGTGGGTGGGGGAGGGGAAAGGGCTTCTTCTCTTTAATCTCTTTCTCCTTTTTCTTCCTCTCTTTTCTGGTTTTGTAGAAAAGAGAAAATGGTTTCCTTGTGATCGCACGGTTTTACTTGGAAAATGTTGATTGCCTGTTTTGTTTCGGGCCTTTTGGCCGATGTACTTGTTGATCACAATAAAAATACATTTAAAAAATAAAAATAAAAAAAACTGCAGAATCACTGTCAGGACTGTTTGCCGTCTCCCAAATTGTTAAATGAATTTTTTACGCACTTATTCTGCCTGTGCAAACTATTATCATCTCAGAATTTCAAGGTCTCTGAGCGACTGTTTGTTTTTCCACCCCATGTCCCCACCCTCCTTGAGCACTTTGAAACACTTGCATGCGTTTAGGCGCCATTTAAATTAATACCATACCAGTGCGGGAGTCGGCTTGGCCTGAGTGAAGGGGAAGAGAGATAGAGACATACAGGAGGATATGTTTTAGTGCTGCAAGGGCACTTGAACTTACTAATGATGTTTGTTAATTAGGGTGTTAAAAATGTATTCAAATATCTATTGTTTTTTTATTTATGCTAAACAGTACGTTTGACAATGAAAGTTGGAATATATTATTTGTAAGAATAGTAATGATGAATGTGTGTTTCATAAACCAAACCAGCCATTCTTTTAAGGTCATACATCTGGCTTCTGCAATAATACAGCATGTGCTACCAAACACAATAACTGAACTCCACTGCATCACAATGTAAAGTGCCACACCTTCCTGCAAAGGCAAATACAAACACACTGAACCAGAGTGACTCAAATGCCTAATACATACGTCCAAGCTAAAACACACATTGCTTCTAAATAAAGTGGCTAAAAACAGATTTAACACATTTATATCACATCAGTAGACTAACTCAAAACATTGCTTTAAAACAAAAATAAACGGTCCGAAACTTTAAGCACAACATTTGATAGTACGGCTTGATAAACCTAGCTCAACTGATTCACTACTTTGCAAATGCCTAATTCAAATACACAAGCCAAAGTTTTTAACAAGATTTCAGCAAAGGACATACATAGTGCTTATAAATAAAATGGCCGAGGATAGACCTGGTTAACACATTTATATCACACCATAGACTACATGTCTCAGGGTTGAACCAAGGAAAAAGTCCAGTATTGCTGGGGAGGACTCTGGCTCTCCAAATATTTAGTCAATAACAGAAAAAGGGCCAAACCAGCCATGCTTATAAGCTCATATCCGATTTTAGCAATAATACACCATATGCTACCAGACAAGAATTAACTTACCTGCATCACAGTGATTAGCACTAGCTGTGTGGCATTTTAAATAACCAATGTTGCCCAATTAAATGGCATTCATTTTATTGACTGCATAAAGATTACGGCAAAGCCATCTGTCAAGCACACCTCCGGTGGGATTAACTGCCCATTAATGGTAGCAGGAATAACTATTAAAACCATAGGTCCAGTGTGGTGAGGAACTTGCATTCACAGGGACAGAATGACACTGATTTTGAAAATTAGGTATTGCAGTTCTACGCATCGACACTTCATAAACCATGGAAGGATGAAAGGCAGAGCCAGTCAGGATTCTAAACATGCTAAAATGTGGCCTGGTCTACGAGAAATAAATAACTCCCATAAAATAAACATCTCTTTTACTTCAATCAAATCCCTGCCCTAGGCCCACCCTCTAGTAACAATCTGGCTAGGGCGTACCCTGATCAATGTAAAACATACATACAGCACAAATCAAAAAGGGCAGGGGCGAAATATGTCACCCCCCCCCACCCTACATGTCTAATAAAACAATATGCTTATTGCATGTAGGCTAATATGTCACTGGAATAGAGGCGGGACACAGTCTTGAAACATTTAAATAGCAATTAAATTCAGATAGTATACTTTAAATGCCATTTCAATGTTTAGTTACCATGTTATATATGAGGATTCAAAGGCCGGCGGTGCCGCTCTCAGCCTAAAGTTGTACCCAATCATCATCCAGGTCATTTTCAAGGCAAGTTGTATCAGAGAGGGCCTTCACAAGACTAATACAGGCTCTACATTCAATCAGAACTGTGGATTATCCACTTACAAACACAACGTGCCTTGAATAGGACTTTGTAGATTACTTCAGAGTGAACACTGGCACTGTTGTCTCCCAGGCTATAATAGTGTGGGAGGCTTCCAGGCCTACAATCGCTGGATGGCCCTCGCCAAGGAGTCGGGGATCCTTGGAGCGGTCCGCCGAAATATTTAAAAGAGCGAGGCCCTCCTTAAAATAGAGACACTTTATGTGACCGACCCAGCCTAAGGAAGAATTCAACACCTTCCGAGCGTATGCAGAGAAGAAACGCAAGTTCCTCAACGACCCGCAAACCGCAAGACAATACTGAGAGGGCGAATGCCCCGGTAGGTTGCTGGTCAATGTAGTACGTCAAGAGGACGGCTGTCGTCACATCCTGCCGATTGAGAACGCCATGGGGGGGGGGCCGTAATTCCGCTCTTTCTACGCATCACTACGCCAATAACGATGTGGCAGCCAACTCCGAAATAGACACATTTCTAGGCTGTCTTCCACCGTCAGTTCTCTCTGGAGACGCCAGGAATGCACTCGATGCCCCGATCAGGGCTGAGGAAATACTACCCGCCATAGAGGCTTTACCCGCTGGCAAGCCCCGGATGGTCTCACTATGGATTCTATAAATGCAATAGATCCATCCTGGCGCCCCATTAATCTGCCTTACGGGAAGAGTCCTGTGCAACGGGGGAATTCCCCCCCCCCCAGCCCCCACACTCAGGGAAGCTGTCATCACTGTGCTCCTCAAGCCCGACAAACAAGCCACTCACTCTGGCTCATACCGACCCTTGTCACTAATCAACAGGGACGTTAAAATCTTCACTAAAAGGTACTTGCCCTTCGACTCACTCCATACATGGCCCACCTGGAGCACCCAGACCAGTTCGGATTTGTCCCTGGCCGCTCCACTGCCCTCAACCTGCAGCATTTATTGAACATACTGTCCTGGTTAGACCCGGATACCCAAGCGTTGCTGCTATGCTAGATGTGCAGAAAGCTTTTGATTTGGTGTCTTGGCGTTTCCTTTGGGCGGTGCTCGAGAAGTGCAACTTCCGGCGCCCGCTTTATTTCATGGCTACGGCTGCTTTACACATCACCTGTAGCAATGGTCTGCACCAAGGGCCGGTTTTCCATGCCTCTTGACATCTGCAGAGGCCCCAGACAAGGCTGCCCGCTTTCCCTTCTCATTTTTGAGGTGATTTGCAAGCCTTTAGCTGATTGGATACAGCAAAACCATTCGCGTAAAGGGGTCCGTCTCACTGGCCCCTCTGAAATAACGTCTCTATGTAGATGACGCACTACTTTACATCAGAGACCCAGATAAGAACCTTGCCCCGATTATGCAGGACTTAATACACTTTGGGAGGCTGCCTGGGCTTCGGTTTAACTGCGCCAAGTCAGAGCTCTTCCCCCTGAGTGACGCCGCCTCTGCCCGGCCAACCTCATGGGGTTTACCTGGGCCCCCAGCAAAATCAAATATCTGGGGGTGATGGTTGCGAGGAATCAGGTTTCGCTTTAAGATCGAACTATGGGTCCTACTTACAACAGCTTAAACCAAGGTTGGACACCTGGACTAAACTACCCATTACAATCTCCTTGGAGATGATGGTGTTACCACAACTGCTTTACCGTTCCTTAAAGGGATGGTCTAGTAAAAATGTTTATTTAAAAAATAGATAGGCAACATAAAAAAAAAAATACTAGCATTCTCTGTTTTAAAACTTCCTATGTAAAATTTTGAGCTATTCAAGCTCAAAATTCGCAAAAGCAAGCACATGGGCGCATCCATTTTGTAAAATGGAGGCCCTCCTGTGCTGGATTTTGCTTTTGCGGCACTAATGAAGGAAAAGCCAGCCAGCTGTAGTAAACAAAAGCTACCGCTGGGTGGCTTTCCCTTCATTAGTGCTGTAGGCGGAGGACGGGGACCGGAGACCAGAGCAGGAAAGCTGCAGCTGAATCTCGGTAAGTGCTATTTATTTATTTTTTAAAATTAAGCACTAGCTGCGTTTTTTTTTCCAAGTTTTCCGGGCTGGAGGAGCCCGGAAAACTTAGAAATAAAACCGCAGCTTTAAAAACGTTGTATTTATGTTTGCTGTCGCTTTTGAAGCAACCGCAAACACTCGAAGGAGCCTGAGAAACTCGGAAAGAAAAACCACAGCGTTTTCCAACACAACCGCGTTGTTTCTGCCTGAATCTGCTTTCCCATTTGGGGTTCTCGGGCTCCCCACGGGGAGCCCGAGAGAAACACGTTGTGTTGGAAAACGCTGCAGTTTTTCTTTCCAAGTTTCTCAGGCTCCTCCGAGCCGGAGGAGCCTGAGAAACTTGGAAAGAAAAACCGCAGCGTTTTCCAACACAATAATGTTTTATTTATGTTTGCGGTCGCTTCAAAAGCGACCGCAAACATAAATACAACTTTTTTAAAGCTGCGGTTTTATTTCTACGTTTTCCGGGCTCCTCCAGCCCGGAAAACCTAGAAAAAAAACTGCAGCTAGTGCTTATTTAAAAAGAAATAAATAAATAGCACTTACCGAGATTCAGCTGCAGCTTTCCTGCTCTGGTCTCCGGTCCCCGTCCTCTGCCTACAGCACTAATGAAGGGAAAGCCACCCAGCGGTAGCTTTTGTTTACTACAGCTGGCTGGCTTTTCCTTCATTAGTGCCGCAAAAGCAAAAGCCAGCACAGGAGGGCCTCCATTTCACAAAATGGATGCGCCCATGTGCTTGCTTTTGCGAATTTTGAGCTTGAATAGCTCAAAATTTTACATAGGAAGTTTTAAAACAGAATGCTAGTATTTTTTTTTTATGTTGCCTATCTATTTTTTAAATATAAAATTTACTAGACCATCCCTTTAAATGTTCCAATATGGCCCGGCGCTTCGCTGTTTGCAGAGCTCGAATCCGGTATAAACGAATTATTATGGCATTCGGTAGCTAGGAGACTAAAGTGGACCATGCTAGCTAGACCCTACGATCAAGGTGGCCTGGCAGCCCCCAATTTTGAGAAATACTTTTTAGCAGCCGACGCTCAATATGCAGCTTATTAGTTTGCCACCCTCCCTCCATGTTAGAATTGAGCGGCACGCAACGGGACACATGGATCTCCCTTCCTTGATTCTTCCCCCGCTGTGGAGAGATCCAGGGGGGCTTCCCCGCCCGGCAGCCATCACTAAATTGGTCTGGGACAAAATTAGAAAGCTGACCAACAACCCTCACCCATTCCATAGGGACCTGCCGCTAAGGAACTTCTACCCAGGATTCCCCAAAATAAGCATATCCGCTGCAGGCAGGCGGGCTACCGAGGGTTACTCCACCATGGGTTACATGTTCGATATGGGCTCTCTGGTCTCATGGTCTGACCTTCCTAAACAACCAGGGGAGCAATCCTCTCGCTGGCTGCAGTAGCTCGGGTTTCATAGGGCATGCAAGAGAACTTGGCGAGAGTACCCTACAATGCCCCTGGATGAACCACTGCTCGCATTCAAGGCGGGCAGTGCTGTACCAGCGGGGGTGGTATCTGCACTATATAAGGTACTTCAGGCACGGATCAACAAACCACTTTTTAAACCCTGCAAAACATGGGGCTGGGACTTTGGCACGGTCATCACTGACGCCCGCTGGGATGCCATGTGTAGGCGGACCTGCAAGGTCTCCCTTAATGCCAGGTTCCGCCTGATTAAATTCAAGGTGTTGCACAGATTTCATTATAATCCCGCCAGGCTACACAGTATGTCACAGGAACACTCCCCCCCCCACTGTCCCAGATGCCACCCGCATGACTCAGGTTACCTCTATATGATCTGGGCTTGTCCCAAAATTACTGGGTAGTGGGAAGGGGTCTGTACTACTTTATCCACTATGCTTGAATGTACTATTGATCCGAATCCAATGACCTGCCTGTTTCATGAATTCCCACTACTCAGCGGAGCCCACCGTAAGCTAGACAGTCTATGTATGATCCTTGCTGTGCGCTCTATCCTAATGTTGTGGCTGAGACCTGTCCTCCCCACCATACATCAATGGCTCCGGGATGTCACCTGGGCTTCTGAGAACGAGGAGCGCTGGCTACCCCTACAAATGGTTAGCGGTGCCCCCTCGAATATATGGCCCCCTTTCAGAGCTTACCTCCAAACTATTGCCATTGAGAATGACGAGGACCCTGACCCTCCCAACCTCCTTGACCCTATTATTGAATGTTTATTAGAGAAACTACACCAAGACTGTTTTACCAGCTGCCGCTTGTTGTCCCAATGCTGAAATGTACTGTTCTGAACCCAAAGCCGTTTTCACTGTTATGTCTACAGTTTTCTTTTTTATCTTTTATTTTCTTTTAAATACATGTATGTAATCGCCCTCGTTACCTTGTCGAACACAATAAATGAAGTTTAAAAAAAAAAAAAGCGAACATGACCTTGGAGGTCAAAACATTTGTCATCAGATTTAGATAAACACTTGTGATTGGTCACCGACCTGGACTTAACTAAATCGCTTGTGGGATTCTTTACCGGATTATGGTGTAGTGCCCAGCGCGAATGTGAACAGGTCTCCTAACAAGGGACTACGGAGCACTATCCCTACAGGACCAGGTCACAGGCAGCAGGACATGCTACAATTCTTGCTAGAATCGTGGTGGTCCCATTGTTCTAGTGTTCCCAAATATTACTACAAACTAAAGTTGTACACATGCTTGTCTCTATTTTTTCCAAACAGCCCCTTTCCTCGTTTTCAACATTCATTTAAAAATCTTCAACAACCCCTTTTCCCGAAATCTACTACTGAAACCGCGCTTCTTGAACTCAAGTCTAAATTGATGGCACGTATGGATAATAAGGAGGCATCTCTACTTATGCTGCTAGATCTCTCTGCGGCTTTCGACCTGGTGGACCATGATATCATGGCTACCAGGTTGTCTGAAGTGGCCAACTTCTCCCCACTAGCTTGCAAATGGGTTTTGTCATTTTTCAATAATCAAGATAGTAGAGTCTTCCAAGGCAGTGCTGAATCTGAGCCTATTGTTACAACCTGTGGTGTTCCTCAGGGTGCTTGCACTTCTCCCTGTTTTTTACAATATATTCACGGCTCCTTTGTTCGCAATGCTCGACCATGAGAACATTATATTTACCAACTACGCGGATGACACTTGCGTCATCACGCTCCATGGACCCCACAGATTGGATGAAATTGCCATCAATAGAGTCTTTACTTTAATTGAAACCTGGATGGTTCATAATAAGTTAGCACTGAAAAAATCCAAAACTGAACTATTGGTAGTTGGCTCACCACATACTATTACTAAACTTGGTCCACAGTATGATAACTTCCAGCTGGGAGAAGAATCCATCAAACCTCTAAAAAGCGAAAATCCTGGGAGTGACTTTCGACCAACACTTGACTATGAAACAGCATGTCAGTAGTACTGTTTCATCATGTGCTTACTACATTAAACTTCTAGCACATTTAAGGCCTCTTATTTCACAGGACAATGCAGAAACTAGTGCAAGAGCAATAGTAGGCTCAAAAATAGATTACTGCTCTAGCCTTTTTAATGGGAATCAATAAATCTGAATGCAACAGGCTGCAAATCTGTCAAAATGGGGCTATTAGAGCAGTTATGAAACTCAAACACAGAGACCATGTTACACCAGCGAGACGTGAGCTTCACTGGTTGCCTGTGGCCTCTAGATTTCTATTCCACACCCTGACTATTGTACATAAGTGCAGATCTGGGAAGATGCCTGGATATTTACACCAGCTATTATCCATAAGAACTAATACAAGATCACTGAGGTCAAATAACGCGTTTCTCCTATCTGAACCAAAGTGCCATACTGTCAGAACAACCAATTCAGCTTTCTTCTCTAATGGACCCAGAGCTTGGAACGCTCTTCCGCTGGAGTTAAGATCCATGGACTCCTTAGAATTCTTTAAAAAAAAAAAAAAAGAATACCTACCTGTTTCACTAAACTACCTTTATGCCACTGATATAATCTCGTGCAGCCCTGCCTCATGAATATACTTCTTGTTATCTTTGTCCTGTAGTGCCCTGACGCCTTCGGGTTCATGGTCGCGCTATACAAATGTATTAAAGTAAATTATGTGATAATGGGTCCTTTAGGTTGTACATTGTTTGAGATGGTACCATACTTTGTGTGGCATATGCAAATCCATGCATATAAATGTAAAGCAGGGTAAGCCTGGTGATATTTGTCCAGGGGTAGTGGGCGTGGCATCTTTTTGGAGAGAAAAAAAAAATGTCTCCTTTTAATTTCTTTTATTACAGTGCTCGCCAAGGATTCCACACTGAAGCATCACTTTTCTTCATTTCTGGCCCATTGTCACTCATTTGCCATTTAAATCTGGGCAATCTCATTGTGTTGTGTCCTTCCAAGATGGTGGCACCCTTCTTTCACCTTATTCTGCAGTCTTGGCCTGGCCCTGCTCCACCCCTCCCATTGGCTGCAATCAGCTGAAGCCAATCACTGCAGCCGGGATTCAGCCACCGACATCCAAGGCCCACATAGAAGTCCCCCGTCTGCTCTCTGTCCGCTACCAGAACACGACTGGAGACTATCCTTTCCACCCCTGCACTCAAACTTCCCGATGCCAACCACCTCACTTCTGCTTGACCCCTGGACTTCCATATCACTCCTCCATAACTTTAGATACATTACTACTCTGGACTCCCCTTTTCCCTCTCTTGCCTCAGACTCTTTCTCTGCTTATGCGCCCATGTTTGCACTCCGATCACACTGCTTTTTCTCACCCACTGCTATCTTCTGCATCTTGCTGCTTCTGAGATGTTACAGTGCTTAGCTGGATTTACCTTGTTTCAAATTTAGCTGCGTTGATTTATTTAGCTAGGTTGCATTCATCTTCTGCCTATTCTTACCTCTCTTTCTATCATCCTTCTCGAACCCCCTCACTCGTCACTCGTTTGCCTGCCTGTGATATCTTGCCCCCTCCCCACCAGACGCTTGCTTGTAGTTTTCTGTCCCCTCCTCCTGGTATCCCCTCCTCTCCCCTCTCCCCTCTCCCTCCTCCTTTCACTGTTTCAGCCTTAACACTTACCCTATCAGAAAAGAAATGTCTGCTGACCTGTATGATAGCAGCTGGTTTGTCTCCCCAGTCCCCTCCCTCATTTGTTTTTTCCTCTCTCTTCAGCACAATCTGAAATGTTGTCAGGCCTAGTACAATAGTTGCTTGTTTTGTTCTTCTCCTTCTCCCTGCCCCCACCTCGCCACTTGTTAAATTCCGGCACTACCTCAATTGCCGTCAGGCCTAGTAAGGTAGCTGCTTGCCTGTCTCCTTCCCTCTCCCTCCCCTCCCCTCCCCTCCTTATTATTGTCAAATGCTCCTGCACTATCAGAAATGTCTCTAGGCCAAGTATGATAGTTAATTTCTCATTCTTAATATATCAAGGACTTGTAAGAATGTCACTGTATTCTCCCTTGTTCCATCCCCGCCTTGAAACACATTGTGTATAGGCGCTATATAAATGAACAATCAAATTAAAGTGAAGCACCAACACAGCCACCATCCAGGTTATTGATTCTACCCTCTAGATCACAGACAATGGGGATTCCTAGTACTCCTGGACCCAACCACCGACTTCTATACTGTAGACCACCAGACAGCCACCTCATACAAAGGATGACTTTACAGGAATAACTCAAATGATTTTCCTCCTACCTACTCAGACAGACCGCCAGATTGACCAGATCGGCGCAAGAACTCCACTGGTTCCCCCATCTCTGCAAGGATCTTTTCAAAACGTACTCGTCCACACGACAACCACTGCCCGGTAGCATGTCTACATTTTGGACAAACTTACTTCGGTGGTACATGCTCCTCTAGGAGCCAGACAACTGCTAACCTGGAAACAAAACTATCCGGCAGAAGCAGTCCTCCTCATGCTATGCCCCGGCATAGTGGGACACCAGCCCAGTGTCAATCTGGGCTGCTCCAGAACTAATGTTGTTCACAAAGAAATGAAAAATAACTTCAGAGAATTCGAGGGACAAAGTCACTCAAGTTATGCCTAGGTCTACCACCACCACTGAAAAAATAACTTGTTCTTTTAACTCTTCTAGAGGACGATTGCTCTCTGAACCGGAAAGTTTCAAACTGTCAGCTAATGGTAGCTCTGTTCCGATTTCCTCACCACCTCATGGTTTGATTCACACAGGAATTTAGCAAGCAGCATATCCATGAGAACAGAGTATTTAGGAGTTTCACAATGGCTGGTCTGGTCAAGTCAGGGGAAGACAGCACCAGGTTTGGTCTCAATTTGGTAGCTGGAAGGCCAGGTTCCTCAGTGTTTGCGGCTGAGCTTTGCCATCAAGATGAGGTTACAAGGCAAGGAAGGTTGCAAGTTACAACAAAGACTGATCCCATGCCGTCTTGCGGGCAGCTTCTTCCAGATTCAGATACTCATACCCAATGGTCTAAAATGGACTCAAGAAAAGCCTCCATCAAGTAAGATACAAAGGTTGAATTCTTGGACTTAGATGCATTAGTAAGTGTCGGACCAAGTTAAAAAAACAAATGACACGAGAACAAAAGCAAATCATTGGACAAAACAGCAATAAGACAGAAACTCAACGGTAGGCAGTAGAATGCTGGATAGTACATTGGAAGGTTGTCCAAGTGCTTCTTCCCCTTTAAAACCCTCCCCCTTCTTTGCTTTTCCTCTTTCTATTCCCTTTCCACTTCCAACTCCCTTCCCCACTCTGTCTCCTCTCTGCGCTTAGGTCCAAGTCACAGAACATGAAGCAATGAGGTACCACATCAAAACAAATTATTTCCTGCACTCTCTGTTCTAGCCAAGTATATTGACATGGCTGAAAGAAAATAAATGTATATACAAACTCAAGAGAGGGCGCTAGAGGGCCAACCAAGATGGCCGCCTGGGTCTGAGCTCCCGTTTAGCCCTGCATCAATTCTGAGAAATCCTGCTGTTCCCTGTGGTTTTGCAAGCTTTACCCCTGATTCCTGGCTCTCTGATCTCTCCAGCTACTATCTCCCGAAAACTGGGACAAAATCGGCCTTTTTCTGCCACTAAATGGCCCACGCGGCCTTAAAGCCGAGCTTCGTGTAGCTGGCCTGCGGGGCGCCAACTCGCACGCGGCCGGCCCCAGAAGGAGCCCAGACGCCGTGACCTGGCGGAGGTGCCCCGATTGTTGACAGAGGAGCGGGTGTAGAGCAAGGGCCGATCGCCGACCATCAGCGGATCTTGCCTCCCTCTCCCTGTTCGGAGCCGGCGGGCGAGGCGGGGCCGCGGCGGCATAGCTACTGGGCAAACAGCAGAGACAACTCGGCGAGGGATGAGCTGTCTCCCCCCCCCCCCCCCGTCTCCCCCCACATCCACCGCACCTGCTCTGGAATCCGGCGACCCACTTGCAGGACCGAGGGTGGGAGCTCCACACAGGGCCCAGGAGCACCGCATCACCTGAAGCGGCCCCCACCGCCTTGGGCCTAATCCATCCGGCGAAGGGAGGAGAAGAAACCAGCTGCGCGCAGAGGTAAGGAGGGGGAGGAAAGTCACGCTGCTCCCCGAACGGAGCCATCCTTGGCGCCGGCCCCCACCCCTCCCGCGCATGCATAGAGCCGCCCTGGGCTCAGCTGAAAGGAAGGCCCCGCCCGCATACACAGTGGCGGTGAGGCGGCCGTGGCCGCACTCGGCTCAGCGCGAACCTTCCCCCTCATCAACACAAACGCAGCCGCAACTGCGCGCACGTAACGCGCCATCAAAACCTAAGTGGTGCGAGTACTCCTCACATTCCAAAGGCAACATCACACAATATTAAGAGGAGTCGGCCCTATCATAAAGGGAAACCGCCACCCCCTCCATAACCACAGGACCCACTCCTACAACACACTAACCTACAGCTAGGTACCCTGAACCCATCTCCTATGCAAAACGTGACCAGTGGCTAACAATACAAAGCAACTTCTACCAAACACCTGCAAAAATAAAAAAAATAAAACTCTCCGCTGAGACAACTCCCCCCTGAAGGAGGGAGAGGTCATCCGAGTTTTGTCCACACATGCTCCGACACTCACTCCAGGAAAACAAAGAACGAATGTGACGGGGAGTCCATTAACCACAGTATAAGACCACCACCCAAATACTGGATCCAACAGACATCACCAAAACCTCAGGCACAATGGGGAAAACTGATAAATCCCAAAGGAAACTGACCTTCGAGAGTGGCACAACTCCAAAAGCACCCCTCCAACAAGATGACCAGGTCCCAGTGTCAGACTCTTCACACCAGGTGGAAACAAACGAGAACCCGACCGAGATCAAAGAAATCCTCCTCGACCTAAAGGCGGGCATAGGCAGTTTGAACAATAAAATGGATGGTCTAGCCTCTAAAGTCGACCTCCTGCAACACCGCATGGACACCTACTCTGAACGCATGAATGAGGTCGAGCAAAGAGTATCTAACCTTGATGATAACACAACAACCCTATCAAGCAAAGTCTTGCAATTAGAATCCCAAATGAAATCGACTATAGCCAAGTGCGAGGATCTTGAAGGCCGCTCAAGAAGAAATAATCTCCGGATCGTCGGAGTGAGAGAACACCAGCCGCAAAGGAAGAATATGTGGAGTCCCTCTGCATAGCCCTTTTCGGCCGAGACCCCTTGTCTCAACTTTTCATAATAGAGAGAGCACACAGGATACCTTCAACCAGACCTGCTCCCGGCACACCACCCAGGCCAATCATCGCAAGGCTGCTTAACAACAGGGATCGTGACACCATCCTTCGACTGGCCAGGGAGAAAGGAGACCTCCTCCATGAAGGAGACAAAATACATTCTACCCCGACTTCTCTCCGGCAGTACAATCACAGAGGAAAACGTTTGCCAATATCAAGCAGAGGCTCAGAAACAACCAAATAGCCTACTCAATGCTCTTCCCAGTGCGGCTTAGAGTGCAACACGACGGGAGAGTCCACTTCTTTCAAACTCCGGATCGAGGCAAACATGTTTCTAGACCAAATGGGCTGCCCCGAACAAAACCATATTCGCCCCAGACCGCAAAGGGACAGAAACCACAGGAATCCACCATAACCAGAAGTGATCAGAATTGCGCAACATGTTCACTTACCTCACTAAGAATACCGGAACAACCACAATGAGTCTAAGGCGGGGCTGGGATACTTGGGAGGCCCCAAGTGCCCCTAGCACAGCAACTGTTTACTTCACAAGTTGAGTTAATGGGTGGGAATACACCCAACGGCATGGCAACTCCATGGGCCGCCATTTGTTCTTTTTTGTTGACAAGGGACTTTTCTGTGGGCCAGTTGGGGGTTCCCCACCCTAGGGAGGGAAGCTGTACGGGCCAGCTGGGAGTTGCCTGTGGACAGCACTCACCAAGGGAACTAGGAAAGTTTTGCGCCACCCATTCAATGCCACCCTCCGACCCTTCACCCCTCGGCTCACCATCAACGCTGCTACACCGTCCAGCTAATGAACCTCCAGGCAACGACCACAATACCAGGCCAAACCTAGCCACAACATCATCGATCATTGAAAACAAAAAGCGGAACATACACTTTAACCCGTTCCATTCAAAGTCATAACCTGGAACATAAGAGGAGGCAATATCCCATCCAAAACCTGGAAAATTCTGCAGTACCTACGAAGACATGAAGTGGACGTAGCCAAGCTCCAAGAAACACACTTACTCCCAGGGAAAGATCACCAGTGGGCTAAGAGCTGGGGCTGCCACAGATATTTCTCATACTCATCTTACTCCAGAGGAGTCGCAATTCTTATACACAGGAGGACCAGCTTCCGGCTTGTTCACACAGCAAAAGATACCGAGGGGAGAGCGATCCTAGTAAGTGGCATCATAGCGGGCCAAAAAATAACCCTCGTCAACTCCTATGCACCAAACGTGGACGGCCCTGACAACTTTGGCTGGGTATTAACCCATCTCTCCTCCCAAGACCCTGCAACCATAATTTGGGGGGTGGGGGGATGACATGAACACAGTGCTAGACCCAGCGAGGGACAGATCACGGTCCACTCCAAAGCCTCGATCGAAAGCCTGCCTTCAAATAAAAAATCTGCAGAGCATTCAACCTGAAAAACGCATGGAGTGCATCCAATGGGGAGCTACGAGACTACAACTTTCACTCCGCGGTGCACAACACGAGCTCCAGGATCGACTATTCTTCACATCAGCAAATGGCCCACTGACTAGTGGCCTGTGCCACATCCAGCCAAGAACTCTCTCCGACCACTCCCCAATAATCCTCAGTCTCAACCCATCCAACCCTAAATCCCCACTACAGCGTGGCGTTTTAAAACCGGCTCTATGCGAGATGAGGTATTTGCTTCCGAACTGAGAGAGGAGATCACCGTGTTCCTCGATGCCAAGATAGGGTCAGTTCCCTCCTCCAGCACAATCTGGGAAACACTAAAGTGCTTTATTAGAGGGGTCTGCCTCGGCAAAGAAAACAGTATCCTCAAACTCATTAGGCGCGAGCTGGCAACCAGCGAAGAGAAGCTAAAACACCTAGAACTGCAAAACACAAGCACGGCCGACCCAAGAATAACAGCCGCTCTGAAAGAGGAATTACAAAAATTCAGCACCACAGCAGATTGCAAAATCAAATTTTTAAATCGCAGCAGTCAGGTCAAGACAGTATGGAGAAGGCCATAAACCCCGGCGCCCACCTAGCAAACCTCATCAGAACCGACAACTAACTGTCTCCAATAGAAGGGATTCGGACCAAGCAAGGGGAGATAGTTCACACCGACGAAGGAATAGCAGAAGAATTCAGGCTCTTCTACCAAGATCTCTACAGCGCCAAACACAACAGAGACTCAAACACTCCGCTGGAGTACCTTGAAGACACGGAGCTGTACTGGGCCGAAAATCACCTGCGTGAACCACTGAATGAACTGATCACACAAGAAGAGATCATGGAGGCCATCAAGAACCTACCTAGCTCCAAAGCTCCTGGCCCAGATGGCCTAACAGGAGAATTCTATAAAGCATTCGCAAGCACCCTAGCACCCCTCCTGGCGACGGTATACAACGAGGCACTGGAAAAAGGGAACCTTCCCCAATCCTCCTGTGAAGCCAACGTAGTTCTTCTACACAAACCCGGCAAGCCACCAGAGGATTGCACATCCTATCGTCCCATCTCCCTGCTCAACCTCGATAACAAAATACTCCCAAAGGTGCTCACTAACAGGTTGATGCCACGGATGCCTGCCCTGGTGCTTGCAGACCAAGCAGGTTTCATACCAGGCCGCAACACGACCTTCCGAATCAGGATACTGTTCAGCGTCATCGAAGCACTAGACCCCTCACAACAGGCAATCGCGGTTCTTCTTGTTGCCGAAAAGGCATTTCGACTCAGTGGAATGGCCGTTCCTGTTCGCTGTACTCACCAGGATGGGACTGGGTGCCCGCTTCAAACTCGTATCTCTATTGTATACCAAGCCACAAGCTAACATTATCGTAGGTACAGCAAAATCGGCCCCCATAGATCTCCAACGAGGCACCAGACAAGGCTGCCCGCTATCAGCGTTGATCTTCGCCTTGGTAATGGAACCACTAGCCTCCAATCTAAGAGAACAACGACAACAAAGGGGACTCATCATAGGACCACACAAGCTCATCATATCCCTTTACGCAGACGACGTAGTATTGTTCATACGTGACCCCGAAGACAATCTGAACCCGGTCATGGGGGGGGGGGGGGGGAGTTATCAAATTCGGAGCGGCCTCTGGATTAAAAATCAAAATCCATCATATTCCCGCTGACCCCGACCACCAAGCCGTTTGCAGACGACTTCCAGCTCGCATGGAAAACATCCAAAGTTCGATACCTGGGGATACAAATGTCGCTAAGTTACCAAGAGGTATTCCGAGACAACTACAAAGAGGTGCTCAAATCCCTACAGGAAAAAGTGACACGCTGGAAGACCCTACCACTAACTCTCTGGCGAAGAACCTCCCATGTCAAGATGGTGATCCTACCAAAACTGCTATACCTATTCACCAACATTCCTATATTGCTACCTCAAACCTTCTTGAACAGTCTGAAAAGCATGGTCCTCGAGCTACTATGGGCGGGCAAACCGGCTAGAGTGGCACACGCAACACTGACACTCGCGGTAACAAGTGGAGGTCTAGCCCTTCCAGATCTGGAGAAATACTTTTGGGCGGCGCAGGCACAGTTCCTCAGTCACTGGTACGCCATTCAAGCAATCAGACCTCATGTGCAAGTGGAACGAGCCTTAGCAACACCGAACCTGTTAACTGCTGTCATCTTTAGCCAGACCCCTGTCCCCAACACCACCATGAATGTGATGCTCTCGACATACAAAATCTGGAAGAAGCTAGCCCAAAAGTACGGGGTGCAAACGCGATACTCTCCCCTTCTGCCCGTCAAGTTCATACCAGGGGTTCCACTGACGTCAGAGAAAGTATTCCATCAATGGGTCGAAAAGTTGCACATAAAGACCCTAGCAGACCTCATCACTGAGGACAGCTTTATAACTCCTCAACAAGCAAAATTGAAAGGCGGCAACACCACACTCGACGTATTCCTCTACTTCAGGACCCGGTACACCCTGCAAGCACTCCTGCCCGACTCCCCAGGTCAGCCACCAACTTGGCAACTGCTGCACAACGTAATACAGGCACAAGGCGAAGGCAGGCTGGTGTCGCAAATCTACAAATCTATTATCACCGACACAACCCCCAACATCACTCGCGCACAAGTCAGGTGGGAAAAGTCCCAACACAACCATACCAGAAGGGGATTGGACCTACATCCTGAAACAGACAAAAAATTGCCCTCAACTCACGCTTTAAACTAATCCACTTCAACTTTCTTCACCAAACCTATTACACACCAGCAAAAGCAAACAATCACCCTGAAGCATCGGCAAAATGCGAAAGATGTGGGACACATTCAGCAGACTTTGTCCATCTCGCATGGGATTGCCCCGAACTGACCCCTTTCTGGAAACAAGTCCTGGAGACAACAGCTGCACTTGTGGGGGAAGCGATACAACCGATCCAAACAGCAGCCCTACTTGGAATGACAAAACTACTTTCCGCACCAATAAGGAAACTGGCAGGACTTCTGCTGACACTAGCCCGTTGGAGAGTTGCCATGACCTGGAGCTGAGGCCCCTCCCCCCGCCCCAACAATCGCTGCCTGGCGCAAAGACATCCTCTACTGCCAAGATGTAGAAACAGACTTCGTTAAACAACTGCCCCTACATGCCCGTCCACCGGACATCTGGGGCCCTCTGATACTATTCTTGATGAAGGAAGCAGAGGAGGCTCCTTCCTCCCCGGCAGACACTTCAGAAACAGAGGATATGCTCCAGTGAAGACTCGGACCTAGCACCTCTGCCTCCTTGAAACAAGGAACTGGAATGGTGCAATACATACAAGTGAGGACACTGAACTAAAAGGGGGGGGGGGGCGGCGCAAAGTTTAAGTCCACCCTAATGTGGGAGTGAAGTTGTATTATGGTAAAAAAAAAAATATATATATATATACAAACTCAATAAGAACATTCATTTTGAAAAGGTCCATCCCACAACAACAGATTTTAAAAAGGGTTGGACAACAGTTGGCTAAGTTAGGAAAGCTTTCCAATAATGTTAACATTCCTGTTACCAATCTGATTTAAATGGCTTTACAAGTTGGCCTTGAAAAACCAAACTGTCAAAAACTTGGACAGCAGAAACCTTTCAGTCAAGGTTTGCGTTTTCATTTCTTTGGGGTAGTGAGAGGAAACCAAAGTTCTTCAACGAGTCTGACAATCTCATTAATTGAGTTTCTGATGCAAGTTGCGTTACATGATACAGTTCTATAAAGCCTACAGCTGTTTGGTTTCAAAGCGCTCTTGGTTAAACAGCCCTGTGGCAGACCAAAGCTTGAACAGACATAAGAAATGAAGCAGAACAGGCAGATAATCAAGCTTCCAGATAAGCAGCATACCAGGCCTTTCTACGCATTAAAATACTGTAAATATATCGTTATTCTTTACCTGCACAATGATAGGTGCCAGTTTAGGGCAGAGGGCAGTGTATGTAACGCTCACCTGGTTCCCACGGAGGCGCGGCGTCGAAGGCGCAGAACTCTGAAGATGGACAGGAAGGGCCCCTCTATTCTGGCTTCCCTGGCTCGTTGGATACCCTCCTGTGCGTGAAAAGGGAGTATTACCAACTGTGGAACAATGCTCAAGCCTCCCACTCCATTCCAACCCTCCACGATACCTCCTCCACGATTCCCCGTGAAGCCTCACCTTAGGGTTTGGAAGGATGAGCTCCCCATCCTGCTTCTGATGCAGGGGCGTGTTGAAACCCAGTTACTTCACTGGATTGATGGGAGTTCAGGTAAGCTTGACTGTTCAGGTAAGGCGCTGTAAAAGTTCTGTTCAAAAGTTCAAGCTTAATAATAATGTTCGTTGTCTAATTGCAGCAAGCGCTAATGCTTATGTCTTTTTCCCCTTAGGGGCCGGGGTTCGGAGTGCCGGAGATATGGCGCCGACCCGAAGTGAAACAGTTCTGGATGAGCGCTCAGGTAATGTCTTTGCATTCGCTCATTCAATGTCTTTGTCTTTTTTCCCCATAGGGGCCGGGGTCCGGAGATGCCAGGAAGCGGCAGGACCCGAAATGCAGTGGGAATAATTCAACAGGTAGGACTTAAAAGGAAACTGAGCTTTCCTTATTCCTTTTCTCCCTCTCACCTTTGTTCTTGTCTTTTTTCCTCTAGGCGCCGGGGCGTAGCTGAATCCGGAAGATCGCTGCTGAAGATGGAAGCGCCTTGTAAAGGTGAGTAAAATGCAGCGCTGCAGCGATCGAAACAAAATGCCTTTAAAATGATGTCTTCCTTTTCAGGGCCGTTGGAGAAATGACTCCGGGATGCAGATTTAGCAGGTAAGGGCTTTTCTTCTCCTATTCTCTTCCTTCCTCCCCTTGCAGGTGTTCCAGGGTGCTGGCAGGCGTGGCTGAAGTCAGGATGCAGGAGCTGACACGGTGAGCGTCCAGCTGCTAGGTGCAGAACAACGCGAAGCACGTGTGGCTGTTCGGGTGGGGTTTAAATAGCCTTGGAAGAAGTTCCTGGTATGTATCCTTCCACCAATCAGGTATGTATCCTTCCCAGACCACACCCGGGTGGTGAAGTAGTCCTACAGGTAAAGTAGTCCCATTCAGGCCTCAAGAGGGCCTGGATGAAGCAGCAAGGTCTGCATCAGGTAAGTGTGCACCCAAGCACTTAAACACATATCCTCTTCTATGAGCCTGGCGCCTAAGGCGCCAGGACTGGGGTCCGCTATGAGCCTGGCGCCTAAGGCGCCAGGACTGAGTCCAAAGGGCCCCGACTTGGGCCCGCTGAGACTTCCCTGGGGAAAATGATGTCTGCCTCTGGGGTTGCTGGGCCCGGCCTGGCTCCTTGCAGGTAGGCATCATGACAGTGTAAAGGTCAGGTTACTTGACAGGAACCAGAATGCTTCTTTGGATTTTTATCTACGTGGATGTAATTGCAGGCCATGGAGAAAAGCCTCAGAAACAGACAATTCTTTCTCTGAAGACTTTCAGAAAGAAACAGCACACAGTGATAAAAGGAATAGTTTCTTTCTGTTCAGCTTCTGCTGTATTTTGTGTCTAGGTGCTCATGGAGCAAAAGGAAGCATTGTGCATATTTATTTGCCTAGCATTATAGGATCATATCATTAATATGATGGAACACAGTTACAACTGAGAATTATCTTTTCTGATAAATTATGCTTTTTTCAGTGAAAGCAAACCAGTATTGTAGAGTTCCTGTGCTGTGTTCATTTATCACCAAGGTGCATCAATATGGTGTGTTCATACACATTATGGTATAGACAGTTTTTCAGTAATAAATAGTTTTAAAATCAGACATCTTTGCTGAATACCTTTTTTGTCTCCAATGGGTCCTATTCCTTTTGAAGTTTTGTCATGTTTTGGTTGGCATTTGCACACTTTTTACACTCTTGTGGAGGCAAATAACTTTTGCTCCTATAATTTAATTTACACTGTAATTGTGAAAAATTGTGTAAATTGATGAGTATGCAAGATCTAGTTAACATCCATTCAACCGTAATTTGCAGTCATTGAGGTAAATTACTATAAATGGTCGGTGGCAGCAAAGCCCTACTTAAGGATGATCGATTGTCATTACACCAATCACAGAAGTAACAGCCTCTTTTAAATCTTCAAGACTACAACATCCAAAACCTGACACTCCATGAAGTGCACAAAACAGTTACATTTTTAATTGAAATATAAACCTGTCCTTGTAGTGACAATCCAGATAGATATTTCACTTCTTTATGTAGCGTTTCATGCATGGTTTGTCCAACTTCTAGGCACTGTTATAATTATACCTCAGCTGATAGTCGGTGCATCGACCTCCATAGGAGGTTATCCGGTAGGATAGCTCAGTCAGTTGAGTGCTTGCTGCTACAATCTGTATGTGAAATGCAGGTCGCAGGTTTAAATCCCACCAAGGCCAACTCAGCCTTTCATCCTTCCGAGGTCGATAAATGATTACCAACTTTGGCTGGGTAGTTAGTAATTGTACGCAAATATGTTCTATGTACAGCGCTTTAGCAAAGGCGCTATATAAATAACAAATCATTAACTCTGTTTAGCCAAAATGTTACTATGAGATTAGATAAAGAATTTAGTATTGAGTCCTTGCCTCTTTGCACTGTAGTATCATAACACTGGCATACCATTGGGCAGTACTAGTTCCAGGAAATGTGGGCGGTCTTTAAACATCAAAAGACACAATCCAGTTCATGTTTACTTTATTGTGTAATTGGCTAGGTTTTTGAGTCTTAAAAAATAAAATATGGATTCCAAGATGGCCACCGTACTGTGAGGATGTATCCTCACGCTCTCCAGCAAGGCCTACTGCAACAACCCCTCGGGTCAACTATAAGCAAATTACGGCACCCAATACCACCCGTAGTAGGGCAAGGACCAGTGATACCTGACGAAGGAAGTGATCGCCCAGCAGCTCCATCGTATCGGAGGAGTCCAGGGGGGGATGCGCACACCCAACCTCAGCGGGGCACCCCTCAGCAGCTTAGGCAGCAGGGCCATGCGAGAAGAGGAGTTTGTGCGCCAGAGGAGATCCCCCAGCAGGACGTTGAACCTAGGACAACTCCCAGACCCCCAGCGCAGAAGCCAACGAAGCAGCACCCTGAAGCGAGAGGCCGGGGAAAGTGGCGGACCTCGCCTATGGGAGTACAGCAAGCGCAGATGAGACCCAGGCTAAGGAGTAGGAGCCTGTCCCGCGGCGCATCAGGGAAAGCCCGGAGGCTTGGTTGAACACCACCTCTGACCTGGTCCCAAGCTGGGAAAATCGAAGCTTGCCCTGGAGGGGCCTTATAAGCGGAGGGGCAGCCTATCCAGGAGGGGACATCCCCGGGACGGTGATGACACGGTAGGAGAGCAGGCTCTTACACACCCTACGTCTTCCCCCCTGGGATACCCGCATGGCCAAAGACCCACAGAAGGATCGAAGCGGCCCCAAACAGAGACTAAAAGCACCACACACCGAGACCCCAGAGAATTCAACACAAGCCCCCCCCCATCCCTCCAGACACAGGGGAATGGCCTGGGGAGAGGGGCAGAAAACAGCACTGGAGGCCCCCGGGAAGCAAAGGCTCATAACTGGGAAGACTGAGGATTGAAATACTCAGTCCACCATCACCGAAGAACCAACAAAGGAGTGGAGAGGGGGAGTAGGCAGCATCCGAGGTGCTCCAGACTACCGGCCCGATTGCAATTAGGAAGAACAGCAGTGCCCCCCCTTGCCTGAGTGAAAAGAAGCAGGCTAAGCGTCAGCGGGGGAGTGCCCACTCCGAGAAGGTTACCCCCAAGTGTTAAAGCAGGAAGGAGAGTAAAGGGGGCAGAATCCCTCCAAATGTCAGGGGCGAGAGACAAGAATCCACCGGCCCAAAAATAAATAAATAAATAAAGACCATAGGCCCAACAAAGGGGACATTTAGAGCGCTGCTGGGGCCAGCTTCAAGAGGAAGGGCTCCCCACAGACACAGAAGCCCAGCCAAAGGAGAAGAACAAGGGAGAAGATACCCACACTATGGCCCTGAATAAAGAAGACCTAATGCAATGCCTTAAGGGTCTGGAAGAAAGGGAGCTCCTTTCAGGACCAGTTCACAAAAATGAAAGAGGAACTGCAATGCTCCCTGCAGGAAGTGGGGCAGGAGATCAACAACCTGGGCACCAGAGTGGATGTAACGGAACAAGGTCTCTCAAATCTCTCAGAAGAGGCCAGGCAAAATAGCGAACTTTAGGAACAGGTGGCCCAGGCGACAACTTGGAATTACAGCCGGAGGATCTGGAGAACCATTATCGAAGGACAAATATCCGAGTGAAGGGCCTGGGCGAATCCACCGTGGATGGCGATCTGAGGAGCACAATTCAGCATTGCTTCGGGAGCCTACTGACAGACACACGACCTGAAGATATTTTGATTAACCGCATACACAGAGTGGGCCCCAAAAGGTCGGGACAACAGAGGGTGGTAACGTGCGAAGAGGGCCTGTCTGGCATGAATATGGAAGAGGGGGGGAACACCATCCAACGCATAACCCCACAGCTGCTACCCCCCAGAATATGGAAACACCTGGAAATAGTCGAGAATGGAGCGCCAGCAGAGAAAGAAGACTGCAGGGGATCCAGGGCAAGAAAGGGCTATTAGAACTCCAAGACTGAAATAAAACCACGCTCCCGGATCGCTGTGCACGATGGAGCCACAACTAACGAGGGGAAAACATGGGCTAGCTCATATCACACCAAACGCGGTCACTGGAGTCAGTAGAAGGCGGCCGCAGGGCCTAGCTGGGGGAGAGATGGTAGACTCATGGAATCGTTAAAAGGGTGCAGTTCACCCTTTGAAAGTGTAACCCTGGGGTTATACCAGGTCCGATGCCTCAGGGTAGTAACTGGGGAGGTTCTCCGGACCACAGGCCTTGACCGGGGCGCTGGGGAAGCGGGAGGGCACACACACCAGAGTCGCAGAGAATTACCACGGTGAATACACAGAGGGAAAGATGGCTATCACAGTACTATCCTACAATGTTAGTGGCCTAAAGTCCCCGGGCAAACGCAACAAGCTGGAAGGGGAGGTGAAACACAGTACAGCCGATATCAAAAAGGCCCCAAGAAACCCATATAAAAAGCGGACAAATCAATCCCTCATTTTTACCACTTCTCTCAACAGTACTAGGCGAACGCAAAAGGGAAAACGGCAGGGGTATCGATTGGTCTTAGGGACTCACTACAGGCAAAAGGTACAGCAGTTCATGAAGGACCCCCAGGGGCGTTATGTTTTTCTAAGAATATAAATAAATCATAGAACAAGGACCCTGCCCACGATATATTCCCCCAATGTGGGCAAAGAAAGATTCCTCCGGGACAGCATACAGAAATTAGAAAAAGGGCAATAGGGAAGATCATTCTATGAGGTGACTTAAACATAGCATGGGTCCCAATATAGATAGAAGTGTGGGTAGAAGCTAGGGCGACAGTCCTGCATCCAAGACCCTGAGAGAATCCTTCGACAATCTGACACTAAAGGACACATGGCGACATAACAAGGGCAAGGAAAAGGGGTACACATGCTTCTCCCATGTACACCAAACTATGTTCAGAATACTATGTGTGGATAACACCGATCATCCTGGGGGAGGTAGAAAACCTTTGTAAATAAATTATCCGATCATACCCCGATGATGGTGAAAGTGAAAAGATGGCAACTGCACAGGTGCTTGTGGTCAAGGACATTCCCCTGGGAAATATTGAGGGTAGAGTGACGGCAGCTACTCTGGCGTACAAAATACAGGAATACTTTGTGCACAAGAACAACCAGGAGGCCTCACAGGAAGGTAAATGGGAAGCCTTTAAGGCAGTAATGAGAGGGGAAGCCATTGCACTTCAGGCCCAGAACGCAAGTTGAGAAAAGCGAAGGAAGGGGAGTTAGAGGCCCAGCTAAAGGAGGCAATGCTAGAAGTGACTAGGAATAGGAATAAAGCACCTATGAAGAAACTGAAAGAGATTAGAAGCCAGGTAGAGATGCTACAGACATGCAATGCAGAAAAGGCCCTATTATGCATACGACAATGATACTATGTCAGTGCAAATAAGGCAAACAGGGTATTGGCAAGACAAGTGCGAAAGGTGGATGCACATCCCACAATAGCAGGCATCAAGCAGCATGACGGGACAATAGGAATGGACTCAAGAGACAATAGTGGGCTCCTTTGAAACATTTAACTGGTAGCTATATTCGCCCGACTACCCAGGCCACTCTGCTGTGACAGACTGCTTCAGTAGCCTCCAATGTGCAAACTCCCATTCACAGATAGGGGACATGAGGAGGAAGTGGAGGGGTCATAAAAGACCTTCCTCAGAACAAAGCTCCGGTACCAGATGGGTTCCCGGCATGCTTTTATCAAAAATAATGCCAAAAACGAAGGCCCAGGTTAGAGAGACTCTTAAAATCCATAGGACGGGTGGGAATTGTGACACACAATGACAGAGGCAAAAGTGATGGTGTTTGGGAAACCCAAGAAGGATCCGACAGCATGTAGCTCTTACCGCCCTATAACCCTCCTGAACTTGTATGCCAAGATCGACCTGGGGGAGGGGAGGATGGTGGATTGGCGCATCTCCTCCGGGATCCGGTAGAGACGGATCAGCCGGGTTTCATAAAGGTCCGACATACCTGGGACAACACCAGACGGCTGACACACCTTTTAGAGAAGGTGGGGTGAAGCAGGAGCAGGCAATACCAATCTCCCTTGACGCTGAAAAGGCCTTTGAACGTGTGGAGTGGCCATTTTTGTTTGAGGTAATGGAGCGGATGGGAATGGGCCTGAACTTTACAAGGAAGTTACGGGCTAAAACTATTCAGACCAATCGAGGCGGCTCTCAATCAACTCCAGCCTATCGGACAAGGTCCCCATCACACGGGGTACGAGACAGGGCTGCCCCTTGTCACCACCATTGTTTGCAATTTAAAACCACTTCTAGCATCAATCAGACGCAACCCATGAATGCGCGGCATAAGGTTTTGGGGGGGGGGGGGGGCCATAAAGTAAAAGCTTTTGCAGACGACATGTTGAATCGGACTGACCAAGAAAGTTCTATCTCGGCCCTGGTGTCTGTGGAGAAGGTCTCCGGCTAAAGATTAACAAGACCAAGTCGGAACTCCTGCGGCTAGTGTTACGAAAGATTTCATATCTGTATGTAGTTTTTCCCTCCATGTGTCAACCCCCCAAAATTTTTACTGCTGTTTGAACATACCTGACTGACTTTGCCAGAGAAGCACAGCCTTCAGCTGCACTCCTCTGGGCTTTTGCTCACTGTTATGGGGAAACTGACATGCCCTTAAGACAGTCAGTCCTGGGAGACCTTGTTTCCCTTAGTCCTTTTCCTCATGTTGCAACATGTAACCATTGTACAATGTATCTTACTATACAGTACACTTCATTTCCCAAGGCCCTAGAAACTCTCGCTGGACTTTTTATGAACTGTGCAGATGTGTCATGGACAGGACTGGTGGCAGCCAACGTTTCGCATTATTTTTAACCCTTTCCTGCTATGTTAACCGTGTTTGGCACAAATAGGTGGCCTGGCTCCAAAATGGCCATGCCAAAAGGTTCTTTGTCCTGTCCTTTGGCCATCTTGCCCCTTCACCTTCCCCAGGTCGAGTCGATCCGAGCCAGTCCTTATTTGGTCATGCATTTTCCCGCGAATCCCAATGCTTTCGCGGGCTTCTGCATGCCTTGTGTGTGTGCCTCCAGGATGTGGGCTGGGATGTCTGGTCCCAATACACATCCTGAATGCCCGAGACCACCATGGTCTGATTGGTTCACGTATGGAGTGAGTGTTTGTGAGCAGATCTCCCATTGGGTACTCTCAGTTTTGGTGCAAAGGCATCTTTGGATAAGAGGAGGCTGGAAACACCCCTACCATGTTGATCTCCTGAGTTCTCACTGAACAAAGGATAGGATCCAAGTCCCCTGCAACTACGAAGCTGAGTCGAGGAACTGCTGGTGACCCGCAGAAGGTTTGGCACCCTGCACCTGCCGTCGTCCCGTGGGACCCCACTGAATCTTGTCATCCAAGAAGGTCTGCGAAGACGCTTCGACCCATTGGAACAGTGGGACCAACTATTCTCGGCACCTTCACCAAAGCCTGCAAGTAAGTCTTCTCGGAAGTGTCCCTGGGCCAACCAGTGGGCTGACCAGTTTACGCAGGACCTTTGCTTTGTCTCCGCCGTCGTTTCGAGGAGGCCCTCGAAACTTGGCATACTGCTAGCTCTGTGTCCACGGCACCCTCACACCAAATTTCTTACACTTGGCATTCCCAGGTCTGAAGTGAGACGAGTACGCCCGGACCGGAGTAAACACGGTTACCGTGTTGCCCTGCTGCGGCAACGTCCTTTGCAAGTCCACTGCATTTGTGACTCTCTTGCCTCTGAAGCCTTCTGCAGTGAAACCGGGGTAATTCATCCACCCGGAGCTGAGAAATCACCACTGTCCCGTTTGGGAATCCTCGCTGGAACTAAAAGGTGCTGAGATGTCCTTTTTGCCGCCGTCGAACCTGCAACCGAATTGGACTAACCTGACGAAGTTTGGGTCTCCTTGCCTCAGGGACCGGTGAGTAATCATTACCCCAACCGGTGGCCCCTAGCGCCAGAGCCCAACTTTACGCACGAGTGGACCTTGGGGGCCCTCTCCTATCCACTGCTATTACGAAATAGCGACTCCATCCCTTACTCTTGAACTGCCTCTGCCTTCAAGTGCAGGTCCTTCTTGACTAGTGGGAACTTATTCTTCATCGCCTTATCCACCTTCCCGAGCTGTTAAGAGACCCCTAAAGAGACCCTGCTTTGTCCATTGGAACAACCGCGTTCACTGGTACACCTGTACTATTGAGCGAAAGGCTCCACACTTCTTAGGGCTTGGAATGCCTCTTAGTTAGTGAATAACTGATGTTGAATTGGGACTAAAGATTAACTGCACTGCCCATTTCCTTCCCCTCTAGGTATCATTTTGTGCAGTCCTCTCTTTAGACCCTCCTGGTCTTGTATATATATTGTATTGGTTTACTTTGTGTTACTGTGATTCTTTCCTATAGTCTGTGTTACAAAGGCCTTGTAATAAATGTGTCCATATTTTTAATAGAACACCTGCCTGGAGTAATTTTTAAGTGGCCTTGCTCTGTGTGCTCATTGAGGTCCTTCAGTCATCCTCACCCTTCCTGAGACTTAGTCTTGACCGCCTGCCATAGCTACCCTGATTGGTCTGGCTTGTCTAGAGGTTACCCTGTTCCAAGAAACTAGCTTGGCCTTCTGAACCTCTGCCTCTCCTGGACAGAGCAGGGACGTCATTTCACCAAAATGCCAGGGATAGCGGAAGTGACATCACATGACCCTTGACCCCCTGATGACATCACAGGAAGTGATGTCATTTGACCCCACCCTGAAGTGATATCGCGGGAAGCAATGGAACACAACCTTTCACCCGTTGAGAAAACAGGAAGTGGCATCACACAGCATTGGACACTATGAAAAAAATGGTTAAGATATCACTATAATGTGATATACATTTCATACAAGAATGGATCGCCATATGTATCATTAAGATCAGTGTCTATAGGCCCATATTACCAAATTACTGTGAATGCAAGCAGACATCCATGACAAATTATAATGATGTGTTATTATATAGCAATTACGCTTAAGCGCTTTATATAGAAAAAATATACACCCAATCTGTGTTGTTACTCATTTATCGACCTCAGAAGGATGAAAGGTTGAGTTGAGGCATTTAAGAACAGACTAAATCAGTGATCTTTAATAAGTCTAGCAATTATTGTATAGAATTCCAGAAAGAAACATTATCTGGTATTCCTATTCTTTCTTATTTAGGGTCAGTGCTGAAAGTGTTAAGACTTGTGGCACTCCTGTTCTTATTTTTCTTCTTTTTTTTTTAAGGGGCCTGAACAAGAAAGCCAGCCACTCCAGAAGTAAAGAGCCACATGGTGCTGGCCACAGCCCAGGAGCTTTTAAAAAAAACAGGGTTTTTTTGGAGTGTTTTTTTAGAGGTCGCAAGGGAGACCTCAGAGGTTGCAATTGCGACCTCTGGCGACCCCTAAATGACGTCCCTGGGACAGAGTTCAGAAATCCTTAACAGCTAGGGCCCCCAAATACTTTAGAGCAGGATCAATCACCATCAGTTCCATTTAACATGGCAAAGGGCTCCATCACCTACTTGGGCATAAATGTGACGGTGTTGCTCTCCGGCCTATACGGTGCTAATTATCCTGAGTTGCAAGCCAAAATCAAGGCAGATCTCAACATCTGCACTCCCCTGCAAATATCGTGTTTGGGGAGGATAGCTATGATCAAAATGATCGTACTACCTAGACTGCTGTACCCCTTTTCAAGCGCTTCCCATAGCGGTGCCAAAGACGTTCTTTGAATCACTCAATAGAACCATATTGCAATGTATATGGCAAAACAAGAGACCACGATAGCTCCCAAACAGCAGGGGGGTCTCGGACTTCCAAACTTCATAAAATATTACGAGGCAGCCCAACTTCAGGTAATGCAGGAATGGCTCTCGGAAGACAGGACAAGGCAGTGGGCAAGGATAGATCATGCACTAGAAACCAATGCCGCTTGCGGGACTCCTATGGCTAGAAAAGCAGAACCGACCTCGCACAGAGACTAACTTGCAAAATATCGGACCAACTACAAAAAAAAAAATGTATTTATTTATTTTTTTTTTTTTTAATTGTATTTATTGACGCACCCGTCCCCATTCACCCCACTCTTTGCAAACCCACAATTTTCCCCAGGGAGGAAGCAGGGAACTTTCCTAGATTGTAGGGAAAAGAGCTGTAGAAAAGTGGGGGACAGGGTCGGGGGGGGGGGGGGGGGGAGTCATGTCTTTTGGGGAGAGCAAGACTTACCTTGCCCTGACTGAAAAGGGCTGGCTGGAGTATTTTCAACTGAGACACTGGTTGAAACAACCTGCATTCAAAGCAACGACTTCTAGAACTCTTACACCATTTGGGAAATTCATAATGACGCACTCTGGGGAGAAACACCTAGTCTCACTTCTATACTTTGTCCTGATGGGGGACAGGCAGGATCGTACATGGCCCTACATGCAAAGATGGGAGAATAAATACTGGGGACCCACGGGGATAACCTTTGGGGCATTATTACCAAGCTCAAAAGATCTATTCAGACAAGAGAGGCCTGGTATAAGGTTATGTATCAGAGGCATTACACACCAGAAAGGTTACACGGTATATATCCGGGTACAACGCCAGAATGCTGGAGAGGGTGTTCGGGGAAGGGTGATTGGAGACCAGTTGGTGGGAGTGTCCAGTACTGGGTCCATTTCGGGGAGAGATGAGTTCCCAGGTGCAACAGATGATCGGCCCCCCTGCAAATCACCACCAAAGAATGGTTAACTGGGTTAATGGACCCTGATCTACAAACCCCCACGAAACGACGCAAGGCTTTCACGATACTGGTGCTAGCAGCCTGCCTTGTAATTGACAGGAAATGGAACCAAAAGACACCCCCAAGGAACACTGAATGGCTCCACAAGATGTGGAATATAATTGCCATGGAATGAGTAACCTATGGAATTCAAGGGGAGAGGGACACATTCTGAAATCATTGGGGTGTGATACTGGACTACCTAAGAGGGACTAAATGCAACAGTGGTGACCCCAGAACTTGTAAACATTGGACATAATGTAGAGAAGTTGACATTTATGAAACAAACAAAAAGGTGTACATGCAACCATTAAAGAACCTGGTGTGTGTGGGGGTGGGGGGAGGGGAACAGGTCTCATTTGTGTGCGATTATATATCACACACACACGCACACAGAAAATGAGCAACCCCTTCTGCAACATGCTTTAGGAAGTGAACCAGCTGTAGAGTGGCTGGGAAATGGTATAGAAATAATTGGTTTTCTAAGGCGGAATTCCTTTTAATTATGGTTTACTAAATTCCTACTGCTACTGAAAAGCTTTTCCGATAAGAGTTAGCGTGCGCTTTCTGTCTAGTTGCTATGTTATATTAGTTCCATCTTTGAGGATGTTCTACTGCTGAGGCAGTTAAATGTTCCTCTTATATGTGCGGGGGTTCTCCCACTGCTTATCAGTGAGAAGGCACATGCTGGGCATGTTCTTTGTGACAGAACTTTGGACTGCTGAGTCCTATGATGTTCCAGTTATATGCAAGTGTAGCTTGCACTGTGGTGCACTTCTTTTACCTCTTCAGTGTGGCGGTGCTTGCACTGCTCCATCCCATGCAAGTGGAACTTCTACTGTTTGTGACCCACAATTTACTTGTTCCAATTGTGGTAATAATGTATTGTTGAGACTCAACGTTCCTGTTGTATGTGAGGAAAGCATAATCTACCGAGATCCATGGTGTGCCTTTTCTATATTAGGAGTGCAGCGTGCACTAATAAAGGCTATGTTACACCTGTTTTATATGAGAGGAGCTTCTACTGTGGAGACACAGTCCTGATCTGTTCTCTGTGTGGGAATTGTCTACCTTGATTAACACCTGTTCTACAAGATTAAAGCTTGCATTGGGGTTGCCCTGATTCACCTTTTCTGTTTCTGCTGGGGAAGCCTGCACAGTTTCTACTCAAGCTGACATGTTCTGCGGGACCGAAGAGTTAAAAAGTGTATACTGCTGTGCATCCTTGCTTTATTTGCAAGGAAAATTCAGTGTTAGTCTTCGTCTGTTCCATTTGCAAGAGGGTGTTTGTGCCACTGCACCATTTGCTTTATCTGTTAATTGCGAGAGAAACCTGCTTTTCTGTCACAATGCAGAAAGCTGCAGCATTGTAATGATTTCCATACAGTTTTAACTCTGCACACGTCGGCTGGATATCACATACTGTTTAATCTTATGCAAAGGACAAAACTCATTGGTACTCTCTTGAAATCACATTTATTCTCAAAGTTTAAAAATAGGGAATCTTATCTGGAGCACTGCAGATAGTCGATATAATTAAGCAACTGTTCAATTATTAGTAAAGCGATATTATGGGAAACTGTAGTGTGTTAGGCGTGAATTGGGATGTCAGACTATGTGACAGCTGGATGGAATTGTGGGACTAGGCCGTATTCTTTGGGTCGTAATGCTAAATGTAGAAGCATGCTTGTACAAATCACTATCAACACCAAGGGCTATAACTTACAGCTGAGGACTCTGCTATACTTCACATGTAGAACACATGCACAATGAATGAAATGCAGTCAAATGCAAATTACTATGAACAATTGGCAAAGTAAATCAAAAACATACAGTAAAGCATATTCACTTGTCGGGTCACATATTGGGACCTTAACAAGAGCAACCGTCCACAGCACTATAAGCATCCCACAAGAACAAGCAACTGCAGACACACAACACTCCCCCAGGCAAACATCAATAAAAACTGCAACACCCATCCACCTCCCCATGTTTGCCGTCAGGTAAGCTCAGGATACAGGTCACAATTTTACAAGCAGAAGCCGCTTTGCAGACATAAGTATGGGAAAACATTATTGGATAAACAACCCGGACGGGAAAAAAAAAAAAAATTGTGCCGGTTACCAACCTTGTAATGGGGCACACACAAAACACATACGCCCTTGCCATGCAGTACACAACCACAACGATCATCAGCACAGGCCTCAAAATGTTCACTTGCTACTAGCCATTGCCTAGTCATAATTGATTCTTAGCGAGTAGGAAATGGTATGCTGAGTGTATATGGATAACGGTAATGGTGAATTACTTTATACCCGGCTAATAAGTTGCAACTTAAAAATATTTAGCCCAAATGTATTATCATACAAGCTGTGCACCCATTTAGCAGCCCATCGCACAAGACAAAACGCAACTGCTTTGACCAATTCCTGCCGAGTAACTGGGAACACTGGGTACAACCAACCCCTGCCCTCAAAACCGTAGGGGAAGTCAGCCTGCATGCTTGGAGAAGAGGCGGGGCTGACCGACGGACCGCAACCAAGAACATGGGATGGTACCATAAAGCGACAACACAAGACGCATTTCAGAGGCACTGTCAAACTAACCGATGTACTAACCAATTCCCATATTTCCTGCTGCTCCAAAATAACCTATGTCACTATGCACAACTAGGGGCTAGCCACACTGAGAACTAATCTAATCCTCGCAGTCAACCAACTCTCTGAGACTCTGGAAATAACCTTAGAGGGAACGGCCATTTTTCGGCGATATTTTTGCATGGCGATATTTTTGTGGCAACATTATTACATGGAACCCCTTGCACATAGTACATAAATCCATGGACAGTACACAAATGCACACCAATACAATACAAACACCTAGAAGTCATCCACGACTTTCGGCCCCTTATGGATACAACTAACCAGTGCTCACAACTGCAAACCCACTCCACACCTTAACACAAACACTAGCACACATGCAAGGCACTGAGCCCTACCCATACGGTTAGCACAAGTACGGCCTCTCGAACCAACTCCCACACACAAGACAACACACACAGACGCAGTTCCTCCTAATTCTGACCCTATACTATCCTCACAAACACATCCCACCCTCTTCTCTTGCAGAGCCACGCGAGCACCTGCCCTTCGGTGGTTAGCGGTGCGCAGTATAAATCAACATAATATATAACATTTTTTAGGCATGAATAACCTCATAAAAGAGAAGTATTAGAATTGAAGTAAACATTTTAAGAGGGGCAACAGGAGGCTCAATATACCAGTGGAGAAGGCATCCAATTTTATATGGCAGGCTTAGACAATTCCCCTCCAATCATCAATCTAGCAGCAGGCTGCAAATACAAAGACTTGGTTAATTCAAGAGACCTAGGAACATTCATAGTCTGAAGTGTGGCCCAAAGAAAGTCCCATCTGACACTACTGAATGCTTTCTCTGCATTTAGGAATATTAGGGCCAGCTTTGAGGATGGGCAACGTGTTGTGAGGTGAAGATAAGATGTGCATGGTTGCTAATCCCGTGGGTAGGAATAAAACCATGCTGATCTGGATAAGGCAAACAGCTAATAACATTGGAGTGTATAGTAGCGAATACTCTAGAATCGTAAAACAAATCAGGAAAACGCCTGCAATTCAGGCTTGTTTGGACTAGAGTAAATGTATATTTAAACTTTTTTATTTTTATCTTGTTTTCGTTGTTTCTTTCTCAACTAGATCTTACTGTCGGTAATGACCAATGCAATTGAACGGTGTGAGCTACCCGTTGTCATTTTTCAAATGCGTCCTTTTTTTTTTTAATTGATGAATCTCACATTTTAGCCCATTCAAGTCAATAACATTTTGAAGTTTTCGTTAAAAGTTTCAAATACCAGCTCAGCATCTATTTCTAAATAACTTCTCTAGTACAACATGTACGAAAAACACGTTTCCATCTTCCATGAAGGTAGCCACCTCAGACTATTTGTCATTTGATCCAGACCGACCTACAAATAAGGAGCTCTCGGCCGTGTGCAGTGCACAGCCTTAGATCCGCAGTAAGCTAAGGGGGCAATAAGTGCCCAGATGACACCCTTCTGGCTCTGCAGGCAATCCAGAACCTAGACACCACGACTTGAAGGAAAACATCCCCGTATCAGGTAATGCGCGGAAGTTCACATGCAGCAATCCAGGAATACAGGCCACGCCTCAAAAACAAAACGCCTCCAGGGACAGGCAAAAAGCAGCAGCTAAAGACCTGGGAGAGACTGTGATCCCAAGAGCAACCCAAGGGTACCACAACCTAGGGAACACAGGCCCAAAGTTGGCAAGACATCGAGATCGCACGTGCAAAAATCACAAAACTGGGAGTGAAGCTGCACCTTTAGGTCAACAGAGACACAGATAAAACGACCCTGCAAATAACAAGGGGGCGGTCTCAAATCTCCAGAGGAAGGAGACAAGATCCGACAGTTGCCCGGGTATGGACGCAGCACACAGGTACTTATAATGTTATTCACCTATAGGGACAGCATCGCAAAAACTAAAGACCCTGTAGACATACTACCTCGCAGGATACCAGCCAGAGGCCCGGGTACAGAGGGTGCTCACTATACCTGCTCGCTGCATCTCATCATTGTTGCCATCCAGTGAGTCTACTCTCAACTCACCTTGCGCACGCCTTTGTAAATATAGAAGTAGAGCTCCCGGCCGACATTGAAGCAGACCCGGTCCCCGTTGCCGGACTGGTCGTTGACATTCACGAAAGAGACCTTGACAGGGTTGGAGCCTTGTGAATTAAATGGCACTCTATTTGGGCGGCTATACTCCGAGTGGCTCAGAAGCTTGTAGAGGCCTTCCCGGGTGGTGAATTGGGTCTTAATCTCGTTCATCTCCTTCCCTCCTCCCTCCGCCGCCATCTTGGGGAGCAGCATTCATCCTGCCCTGTGCCCGACACTAACGCTTGGCGCACGCGCAACTCTTCACCCCCACCTGAGTGGGCAAACTCTCTGGATATGGGAAGCGAACGACAACACGGAAGAGAGTGGCTGCACTACTAGCATTCGCTTGAAACAGAAGTTGGGACATATAGCTGAACTCAAAACAGAAACGCCAGGCAATGTAGCACAACCGAAGCAGCCATCTTGGAGTTATTACACACCCAGCATGTTACAAATAATATTAATAACTATTAATAATCACACACAAGACTTGAAGCTGTTTCGTTTAACAATGAAAATGTAATTTGAAATATAGAAAAGTGCATTTGGCTTAAGCACACGTGAACATACTAATCATACACCTGAATACATGTATTTTTAAAAACGTAATAGTGTTGCATCGTATATCTAGAGACATCTAATGAAAACATTTCCCTTTGCCGGTTTTGTAGTGCAATGTTGACATGAAACAGGTAGTTCCAAGATATGTAATTCGTATCGGTGCCCCAATATGTTTCACACAACTTGATTTTGGAGTAAGAGCTCTAGCACCCTTTACCTTTCTTGCATGTATTTTGTTTCCATAAACCTAGTGAGGTCATTTGACTAAAGACTTTTTACAATCGTTTCTGTAGCTGTCCACAATCTGTGACGTTAGGGGTGGGACATTAGCGCACGCGCGCTCCATCCTCACTCTGCTCGTAGTGCTCCTGCCGAAGTTGTTTAGAGGAGGGATGTTAACCTGTCAGATGAGTCGTCGTGCTCTAGAGGGTTAATTTTTTTGACAGGAGGCGGGGACACTGAAACAAAGCCACTCCCACTCACGCCAACCCACAGGTCGTCACTTAGGAGGAAGTATACTGGAAAACATTTGTTCTATTCAAGGTGTGACGCATCCCAAAAGTTAAGCTGCTTAAAATGCAAGGGTATCTTTGTGGTTCAATATAGAGATATTGCATTGATTGCGAATCGAAGAATTGATACAAAATCCTTATTTTGAAGGAGTCTTTATGAATGTACGTTGCAGTGATTTTTTTTGTATCATTGCGCATTTCAAACCTCAGGCTTATCAAACTTGATCAACAAGCATTGGCAACGCCACCAGTTTCGGCTTTTGTCAAGGCATGTGAAAGGCATTTGCCATGCAATGCCTTAGTGGTAATAACTGACCGTTGATGGTAGCAGCTTCAAAGTGATGCGAGTCAGTACCTGGGCATACAAGAACAGTGCCTAGCAAATGCCTAATTCCTATACACGTGCCAAAAATGTTGGCTTTGGCAATGCTTGTTTTTAGCAGCTTCAGTGTAGGGCACACATGACCCATCTTCATTACTTCTAGTCCTACTCTTTCTCGTCACAGTACTTACTTGTGAGGTCTCACGACTTTCATCTGAGGAATCCATTCCATCTTTTTACTAACACCCCCTCCCCAGAGAGTACAATACACCCCCAAACCACAACATGCTAATTCCAATACCTCCTAACTAGAGCTGGGCGAGCACGGTCAGTCTTTGGCCAACTTGAGCCCAAGCTAGAGCTCTGGCCTGACACTCCTTTCGGGTCACTGCCTGTCCAAAGCAGGGGCCGGCAATGAGCCCCAACAGGTGCCTGCCCACCCCTCTACCAAAAAAATCAATAATAAAACAAAGATAATAAAACAAAGTGCTACTGGTGTGCCAACAGCACTTACAGGAGTGCATCTGCCTGGCTTCCAGTCCCATCCCCTGACTTCTGACCCTTCCTAAGCCACTCATTGATTGGCTGGGATGGCACAGTAAGTCAGGCAGACTCACTACTATTAATGCTCCCAGCACACCAGGAGCATGTCTTTTTTTTGTGGTTGTCCTGCCCCAGCCGCTCATAGATTGACTGTGGCAGGGCCAGAACACTTCCTGGTGGTTCTGTGAAGAGGCGCCAACTTTAAAAAGGTAATTGAGCCCCTTTGTTACCCACTACCTCCTTTTCTTGCCCCTAATACTCTTTAGTCCCCTTTGTTGCTCCCAACCCCTTTAGTTGCCCCGTCTCGTTTAACCCCTTTTGTTTGTCCAACCCCTTCAGCTTCCCCACTCCTGTTTTGCCCCAGTCCCATTTAGCCCCTTTTGTTGCCCCTATAACCCTGTAGCTGCACCCATTTCTGTTTTGCCCCAGTCCAATTTAGCCCCTTTTGTTGCCCCAGTCCTGTTTCCCCCATTGTTTGACCCCAGTCCTATTTTGCCCCTTTTTTACCATCAGTCCCATTTATCCCCGTTTGTTGCCTCTCAACCCCTTCAGCTGCCAAGTCCCATTTTGCCCAAGTCCCACTTAGCCCTTTTGGTTGTCCCTCCAATGCTTTAGCTACCCCAGTCCCATGCTGCCCCTTTTGTTACCCCCGTCCTGTTTTGCGCTTTTTTGCTCATCCAGTCCCATTTAGCCCCTTTTGGTGCCCCAATCCAGCTTTGCCCTCTTTTTTTGATCCCCCAGTCTCGTTTTGCCCCTTTTTTAACCCTCCACCAATTTAGCCCATTTTGTTGCCTCTTTGTGCCTTTTTGGAGCTCCCACTCAAATGTAGGTAGCCCCTACTCAATGTAATTCAGAAATGTTATACTAACACCTCCTTTCAGATAAAAATGAATCATGAGATCTTACTATCCAAGCCTATTCCTACTCATCGAGGTTTAAAACAGGGTTGTATCCTCACCTCCTCATTATTTAATTTCTGTATTAAAGACTTCAACATCCCATTGGAAAACACAATATTGTTTCCAATTAAAGTTGGAGAACTCCCAATCTCGTGGCTACACTATGCGGATGATCTAGTGATATTAGATCAAACGGCCATAGACTTGCAGAGAAAACTAAATGCCTTGCAAACATATGCTGAAGAAAACGCTTTAACGATTAATATAAACAAATCAAATATTCTAATACTGTCATCGAATAAAAATAAGAAACTCATATATAATTGGACAATTGCCAATCAAGCATTATAGAGTGTTCTTGAATTCCAGTATCTAGGTCAGAACATTAATGATAATACAAAACATATTCCATACAAAAATTTAATCAAATGGAAACCTTCACCTCCCAGGCGAAAAGAATCCAAAAGAAATACGGTAAATTCTCCTGTACCCCTATCATAATGTTCTATAAACAAAAAGTTACACCAGTAGTGACATACGGCGGACAGGCAAAACTCCAAGAAAACCAGCCAAATTGGAACCTACTTGAGGGCGTTTATTGAAAAACGATATTGGCCCTACCAACAAAAAAAAATATCCCAATTCAAGTCATTAGATATGAATTGGGATTAGCATCTCTCCAGACAATAGTAGAATGGCAAGCCTTATCTCTCTATAGAAAATGTCTAATGACTGAAAGCCATGCCCCGACCCTAGTTCCAGCACTTTCCAAAGCACTAGAGGGAAGGAATGATAAATCATTGAACCTGGGGAAAGAATATTGTCTGATCACCATGAAAGAAGCTGATATAGACCATACACTACTAATACAGAACCCTGAGCGAACCAAAGAGAAAACTTTGGCATTCTGATTGGGCGTCGTTATGGGACAATTGCAACCAATACAAAGTATTTCAATATGGGAACTTTACAATTCAACCACTCCGTAAAGTCCCCATATATATTAAAAAATGTCCAGATCAAAAGTATCCGGCACGTATCTTGCGATTAGGATTCAATTTATGGCCAACAAAAGCTCTACTAGCCTCGAGATCCAAACATATACCTACGGATATTTCCTGTAGATTCTGTGCTCTCACAACTGAGAGCGAAATATTAGAACATCTATTGACAAATTGCAAAAGCTTAGCCAATTGGAGGAAAGAACATTTCCACACATACTTTGGAGAATTTAGATTACTATCGTCCAAACATATGTGGCATAAGATATTTAATGTGAATCGAATTTTGCTAAATATCTCCACAATTCAGTATCTTATAAGGCTAAACCTACAGTGATTTCTGAACCAAATTAGCAGAAAGAAATAAACAAACTATAATGGCCCTATCGTATGGTCCATTCTTTGCTTCCCTTGCTCCCCCCCCTATCCAGAAATACACTCACGGCATCTTAAAGCCTGTCCTGTCTGGCCCCCCTCTCCCTCCCATTGGCTGATTCCATACTCCTGTCCTCACAAGTCTTTGCCTTTTTACGTTAGAACTCTCCCGCCCGCACAGCAAACAAACAAGAAAACCGAGCCCGCCTGCCAACCCTTACCCGCGTGCTCTTGGAGCCTGGCCTTCCTTTCACGCTCGCCGGCTCCTCTGATCAAGCTGCACGCGGACGAGCCGCAAACCTGCCCGCTCGCTTCTGCGTGGCCCGTGCCCACAGGCCCTGCGCGACGGTGGTCCGACTGTGGACAGATGAGCCACGGGCCTCTCTGCTTGCCCCTGCGCGACTGACACCAGGACACCCTGCGCGCCTCCGCGCCTATCCCCCCTTCCACACAACTTGCAGTGCCTGATCTCCCGCAACCTCCAGCTCTCCACCGAGGCACCCTGTGAGCTGCACCCTTCCATCCTGCAGTCAGGAGCACGCCGGCTCCATCTAGTGGCAACCCTTTGCCACTGAAGGAAATTCATCACCAGCTGAAGGACCCGAATCTGCCACACTGCTCAGTGCCCATCCAAGCAGCGCTGCATTCTGACTCAAGACAATTTCACACAACCAAGACAAAACCAGAATCTTTCATAATAAAGAATTTACCAGGACATCTCCTCCAAAAATCTACCTCCTTGAAAACTTAAAGTGCCGCATAAAGAGCCTTGCTTCATAACAAAAGAAGCAGTGATTTTCAATACAAGCAAGCAAGTGCCCGGTTCTTTTTTCACTCTCCTGTGCCACAATAAGAATATCCAAACTTTTCATAAGACAGGAGAACACAGGGAGTAACCTCCCCTCTGCCTTGCATCAAGTGCCTACCTTGCTGCAAGAACATCAAAAACACTAACAGCACAAGAGACCTCCTTGCTACAACAACATCAACAGCACGAGCGATTTCCTTGGGGTGCCAAACTAAGATCCTTACCAACTAACAAAAGGCAGGAGACTGCAGGGGCTTTCTCCCCTTTGATCCTGCCAACCCTTACCCCATACCAACGGAAACACCACCATTGAAAGTATATTATTATAACAACAAAACTATCAAAACAGGAGACTGCAGGGGCTCTCCCCCCTTTGATCCTGACCAGATCTTTGTGCTGCAACAAATAATCTCCAGCGACCATCTGAATTAACCGGAAGATAGGAGACTGCAGGGGCTTGCTCCCCTTTGATCCTGCCCTAGGCGCTCCAACAAAGAAACTCCGACGACCCAGCTCTTAACCTTGGTCTGCACTGCTTCATCTAAAGTGCTCACTCGATCTCGCACACACCGGAGCACAGGAGACTGCCGGGGCTCACACCCCTTTGATCCTGTCCCGGGTGCTATAACAAAGAAACCTCGTCCGACAATAACCCCTCTATGATCGCACCAAGAGACTCACTCAACTTGAAATGCAAACTGGGACATTCCCAACATCAAAACTTGTAAGAGTACTAGAGACAACAGGAAACCACCTGTCTCCCTCAATGCAAAAAAAACAGACCATGCGGCCAAATACAAGGCTCAGAAGAAAGCTGCACATAGGTCCCTCACAAACAACAATGGAACAGGCATTCCAAAAGAAGAACTCTAACAAACTTGTTACTGAAAATCGACCAACCCATAACACCTCAGAACTACAAATCCAAGACAACGAAATACAAAAACAGTTGGAAGATATAGAACAGACCCTTTCAGAAAGCATAAGCGAACTCTCACCGCACCCAGATTGTGGACAAACTAAAGAGCCGATTCAAACAAACCAAGGAAATCAAAGCGCTCAAGACTTACAAATCCCAACCACTTGGGACCAAACTGAAAATCAGCTAACAACAGAAAAAAACGATCACACCAACCAATCAACTTGTAAAATCCACACAGAGGATAATGAGATCGTCCGAGCTAACAAACAACCAGACATGCAATCTCAAATAAAAGAAATAAACAAACGGCGCGAGATAACTGCAGATCCAATCCTCGCAAAAACCCAGCCTAACCCGCCAACAGCCGATGTCAACGATCCAACCAGAGACACACGACCAACAGAAACGCCAAATCTCCCACCAGCTGAAATATCAGTAGCTACTCAGAACCAAACTGACAACGAAGAACCATCTAAACAATCAACTCAAACAAATGCCCCGAGAGTGCTGACGACAGCGATGACAAAAAAAAAAAAAGCCAAACAGGCCAAACTACAGTGGTTACAAACCCACACTGCTCAAAAAATATTAACTGAACCTCTCAAACACCCTCTGAACACAGTGACAGGAAAAGCACCTTGTCTATCCCTAGACATCACTGAAATAGAGTACATTATGAACATGCAGAAAGAAGGAAAGAAATCTTCGGTGAGCCAACATAATTGGCAACCCCATCCTGCACTTCGACACCACTACGAAAAATACCAACCAACAGAACTGCGAATCCCATGGAAAACAAAGCCCACGCAGAAAACCACAACCTTTACATCTCAAAATAAAAAAGGAACAAAAAACTACCCAATTTGAGTACGACGCCAAGGAATCCTTTCATACGCCGGCGCAAGGAAATATCACAAACTACCCTACTCCAATATCTGGAGACACAGGAAAACACTTCTCTCCAAATGACGATAATCAAAACCAGAGACATCCGACATCAATGTTAGAACTACAAAACATGCTGCTAGCAGTGGTGTCCCAATCCATGGTACCCTTCCTTAAACTTCACAAAGCAATAAAAGACAACATACAAGATCAAGCCCCTCTCCTGGCAATGATCCACACCAAGCAAATACACACAGAAGACTTCATAAATACAATTGGGAAGCGTCTAGACTCTGAAGCAGAACAATCTCGCATCTGGCAACAAAGACTTTTTGAGATAGCACGAGGCAACAAGGAAGAAAAGATTCAACTTACAAAAGAACTTATGACCTTATTCAGAAACCAACAACAACAAGTGTCCTTACCGCAGAACACAGCAAAAGAAAATACACTACTTTGCATGATAACAGAAAAATTAAACCTTGATCAAGCTAGATCGATGCCAAACAAACCTTCAACGTCCTCATCGACCCAAATAACAAATCCATCAAACGCGTGCAAAGAGAAAACAAAACTGATAAACGACTCACAAAGCACGATCGGCAACAATACTTTCGGGATCTTTGGTCCAGCAAAGAAAACCGACAAAGAACCAGCAAAAAAACCCACCAAACTCACTCAAAAGCAAACTGAGTCACGAGCATTTCTCCGAAACCTGTCAATACCAAATCTGGTCCCAGAAACAACATCCAAAAATTCAACCACAGAAAAAACAACTAAAAATCAATCTAAAAAGTCCGTAATGCAACACCCGGACCCACCAGCACAAAATCCAAACAAAAAAAACAGTTGCTGCAACAGCGCCAATACACAAGGACCAAAGCACGGAATCAGATGATCTACTCAACCTAACAACACATGAGGACCCACCAACGCAAGAAAAAATGAAAACGAAAAGTCAAATAAATGACTCAAGTCTAATAGTCATTGACGAATACCAACCAAATCACTCTGTCAGCTGCACAATCTCGTGTGAAGAAATTTCAGACAGATCAATGACCATTTTAATCGACGCTCCAAGCAAACAGTCAACCTATGATGAAATCTCCTAAACCTTGCTTCTCAATGAAACAAGCAATAGCACCGGAACCAGGCACCTTGGCTCACAACACCCGAGAGAACGCACAGATCTATCTGAACCAATATTCCTGAACCCATTTCAGTCAACAGAGTGCTACATGGTACAAATAGAAAACATCATCACGAGGCCTACTAAACTGGTCCTAAACAGAGCGAATATTCTAATCCTTTTCCAAGCAATCCCAAACCTCATCCAAGTACGTTCCAGAAACATCGACCTAGTCACCTTTGTAGACGAAAACTCCTACGATAAAATATTGCTAAAACTGCACAACAAAATAACTATGGAGCAAATCTTAACATCAAAAGACGTGCTATACAAGCTGGGTTTTAGCTGTACGCCTGACATCAAAGTGAAATATGAAGATATCACCAGAAAGGAAAACCCCAGAAACACTTTCACATCAAATTTCAACCAAGAACATCCGAGAAAACAGTAAAACGAGAGACATAACCACTCAAATAACCTTCCAACTGTGTCTGACCACCTTAAGAAGACCGCGGGCCATAACTTCAGAACTGAATATAATAACGCTACCAACAACAACGGTGATCGCCAAGTCAGACGGAGGCATACCCTAGAAGACAGCATACATAACCAAGACGAAACAAGGATGAGCTACAACAACGATCGTCCGATCAGATGTCAGTATGCATCGGAAGACAGCCTAAATTTCTCAGACTCCACACTGCTGAGCAATATCTCATAACCATCAACCGACATATTAAACAGCTGGACACTGTGCTCATGGAATACACAGGGAAACTCCCACTTGTTTAATGACCCATCACCCGAATTCGACTCATATCAGATCATTTGTTTTCAAGAAACTTGGCTTTCCAATACTCCATGCTGTGACGGCTTTCTAGCCTTCCTCAACCCAGCCCCAACAAGAACCAAAGGAAGACCCTCATCAGGTCTACTAATGCTAATCAAGATTGACCCTACATGGTCAATACTGCACACAACAAACATCAACCCGTGGATACAAAATATAGTCATAAAAATAACGACAAAGGAAGGCCTAGACTCTACTACAACGACACCCAAAAACGAAAGAAAAATTGCAATCATGAATCTGTACTGGAATCCAGTGGCAATCAACAATGAAGCGTTCTTGGACGGTGTCTTTCTAACAGTTGACAAGCTCATTCTCAAACATACAAGAATTGAATTCATGTTATGTGGCGGCCTAAACCTACACCTATGGCAACAAGACGGACAACCAACTCCTAACGAAAAACTAACAATTTGTGCCAAAAAATGGATCAAAGAAACCAGCATCCGTAACCTACTATCTATTGATTATTCTAAAGACGAAACAGGCAAACCCCTTCCCACCTGGTCCCGAGGCAAATCATCCGGCATAATTGATTACATTTATCTTTCCAAAGAGCTAAGAGCTGCAGTACAAACAACAAGCACAATTGCAACAACAAAGAGCGACCACAACCAACTTGTCGTACATGGACGAGACATGCCGCGCCAACCTCAGCCCAATCGTCCTACCCGGCTAGAAGTCTGCACAGTTGGGAAAAAGACTCACCAACACTCCTAGAACAAGGAGCTAGTTGAAAGGAAAAGGGCACTGAGAAACACAGTGCGGCAATTGACAAAAAAAAAGACCAGGAATCATTCGCCAAAATAAAAGCGGCCAAACAAACCTACAGAAAATGGATCAAAACGCACAAAATGATGTTACTACAGGCAGACGCAGAAGCAATCTTAGAAACTTACAAAACACACAATCTCAGAGACCTATGGAATCTTCTGAACAACAACGCAGCACAACAGCAAAAACTGACAGGAAATGTGACTGAACATCGATGGATTGAACATTACACAAAAATATGCAAAGCTTGGCCATCAGAAACTGGAAAAAATTCACAAAGACAGAATATAAAGTGGACAGTAAACTGAAGCTATCAAGAAATTTTTGAGATGATCCAAAAACTCAATACATCTCGTGCTCCAGGCCCTGATGGAACATCGAATGCAATGATAAAGAAAGATCCACACCCATGGGCCAGTCTCATGAGGAACATCATCACCCTCATAAATAAGCTTAACCAGATACCAACATCATGGAAAACTGCGACCATCGTACCTGTCCATAAACAAGGTCCGAGGGACGACCCGACAAATTTCTGCCCAATTGCGTTACTGGATCCGTTAGGAAAGCTGTTCGCATCGATTCTCCTGAAAAAACTTAATCAGTGGGCAACTGACACAAAGCGCTTCACAATAAGACAAACTGGTTTCACCCCAAATGTCTGGACAAACATCAACTTACTATTGCTAAATCTGATAAAAAACGAAGCAATCCACAACAAAACAAAAATCTACGCGGCTTTCATAGACCTCCACATGGCCTTTGATGGGATATCCCAGCAAAACCTTTGGCATAAACTCGAAAAATGGGAATGTCCTAACGACATACTAGGCCCAATCAAACAACTTTATTCAAACACCACCATAGCAATAAGACTTACAAGAGAAGGTCATACAACACCAAAAATAAAAGCCGAAAATGGTATAAAACAAGGATGCCCTCTAGCAGCCACATTGTATAATCTCTTTACTGCAGACATCAAGACTCATCTACAGTCCAATGCCCTCAATCCCCCAAAGATCAACTCAACACCAGTAACAATCATGACATATGCGGACGATATCATTCTCCTGGACAAGACACCATCAGGTCTACAAAACAGCCTCAGCCAACTAAGCCTCTATATGAATCTTAACAAACTCACCATTAATACAAAAAAGACAAAAATCATGCAACTGTCCAGACCAACCAATAACAACGGAAAACAACTAAAAATCCACTTAATTGACAATCGGCTTGAAGAAGTAACAACATTCAAATACTTGGGCTTCCACATAAACCAATCCAAATCTGAAAAAGAGTGGACTCTGAAACTGGAACAACGGATTCAATCTCTGGCAAGGCAAGGTTGTATGATCCAGTGCAAATTCGGCAAATACTCTTTCAAACCAATAACCACATACTACAAGCAAAAGGCGATTCCGACAATAGTCTATGGAACAGAAGCCATGATACACGCAACAGACTATAGTTGGACAAAACTAGAAGCCCTCTTTTGGCGTAAGATCTTGCAGCTGCCACCTTCTTTTCCAATGCCTAGGATCAGACACGAAATAGCATTACCGTCCATCAGTTCAATTGTCTTATGGAAACAATTAGACCTATATCGCAAGCTCCTCACCGATGAGAAAACACCAGAAATTCAAATCTTGAAGTTCCACGATGGAGCAATGAAAAACACAATCCTTGCTAAGTGAAAAGGCAATCTGGATCAACTCATGCAAACAGAAGAAATCTCACATGAAATGCTTACGATGCGACCTCAACATGCAAAAATAAAAATAATGGAAAATGACTGGATAAAAACCCTTGAGGAAAAAACAAAATACACCCTCAACCTACAATGTGACACAGACATTGGACCCATTAACGAATTACCAGCCTATCTGACCATCTTTCCTGATGCCAAAATCCATGCAATATATCTGAAAGTCCGAACGAACACCATACCAATACGGTTCTATCTAGCCAAAACCAGACAAATCGCTCCAACAGAACATTTTTGCTGCTTCTGTTCAGACACTCAAAAATCTGAAACACTGTTCCACCTACTAATGGAATGTAACGATCTCTCAGAACAAAGATCTAGATTCGGCAGCCATTATAAGATCGGAGAGCAAATAATGGAGACAGAAGAGAGATGGAGGAAGATGCTCAACGGCAAATCGCAAAAACCTATCTTGATAATATGCCAATTTCTACAAGAAATTCTAAGTCTTGGCAAACCTGTAATAAGTTGAAAAGAAACCTTGGAAAACTGGAGACAAATGAAAAGTTTAAAAATTAAACTATAACATTTTAAAAAAAAAGAACATTGAATTGTCTGTGCACACTGTCCTTTACTGTCAAAGTTTTATGAATCATTTTACTGAAGTAGAAGCACGCAAATTATGAACTATGAATTGACCTTTTATGCAACACTGTTAAATTTGAATGCATTTTTATGATATCTTAAAGTAAACAAATTGTGAAATATGAAGTGTTCCGGAAAGGACAACCATATATATATATATATATATATATATATATATATATATATATATATATATATTTGACCATAATGGATCGTATTTAAGATTATTTTATGTGATATTCTCTTCTTTTGTATATAGCCTAATGTAATTGATAGTAATTTATTCTAAGTAAGTGTATGTGTCATATGTAATATTATCTTTCGTTTATTGAACCCATAATTTTAAAATGTGCTTAAGGTTCAATTTGTTAACCAAAATGCACAATAAATAAATGTAGTCCCCTTTGTTGCCCTAGCCACGTTTTGCTCCTTTATTTAACACAGTCCCATTTAGCCCCCTTTTGTTGCCTCTCAACCCTTTTGTTACCCTAGACCCGTTTTGCCCCTTTTTTGATCCCAGTCCTATTTTGCCCAGTTTCTAAATTTTTGTTTTCTCTTAGCGATTAAATTGCTTGTGGCCTCCCACATTTTTCGTTTCGGATCTCCTATGTCTTTTCTTAGCTTGTTTTTTCTCTAGCCATTTCAGCATCATACCTATGGTCGTAGTGCCTACCCAAACTCTTCAAGGTGTTGTTTGTGACTCTAAATTCAACTAACAACAGGGCATAATTGACTCCCTCTTTTCCGATCCCTAAATTTGCAAGGTTGGAGTTTAGAGCTCTGACATCTACCCTCCTGAGTCTCAACCGGTTGTGTCCATTAGAGACTTCCAGAGGGAATTGCCATAGCTCATTTCGCAAAGGGGCCTCCATTTTTCAGATAGCCAATCTCAAAAAGGAGTGATTGCTGCATTTTTCTGGGAAGATTCTTAAAGAGGTGACCTGTTTGTTTAGGTTGGGGCAGACAAACACATAGTCCAGAATGGAGGAATGCCCCCCGTTTGTCCAGGTTACTGCCGGTTGGCAATCAACCTCATCAAAACCATTTACCATGTGCAAATCCCTGGCTTCCATTCACTCTAACCAAGCCAGAGCCCTCTTGTTTCTGGGCCCCTTTTCTCCCACCAACTCATCAATCTCCCCCCCACCTCCCTCTGGACAAACAAGGCACATTAAGGTTGCCGCAAACACAGATTAAATTGATCTTGTGTTTGCTTTGCTATGGAATTCATCAATAGGGTCAGTAAAAACCTACAAAAACATGCTCCATTGGATCCTCTTGGGGTTCCAGTAGAGGTTCCAGTAGAGGTTTATAATAAGTAACCAGATGAGGCTGCCCGGTGATGACCCTCCCATTCTGACACAAGTTGCCTGAATAAATCTGTTGGGGCAAATGGAATCTACCACGAAAAAAACCCTTCCTTTTTTTTTATCAATGTTAATAGGCATGCAGAAGGCCTGCCTTTCTGCCCAATAAGTGCTAGATTGATGTATGAACTGTAGCCATCGTAGACTTGTAGACATCGTTTCAAAAGCCAAAAGTCCATCCGTTTGCTCGCTGTTAATTCAGTTCACGAGCGTTCCCTCTCTTTTTTGTTCTTTTCTCCCTTCTTTTCTCCCTTCTGATTTCTCATTGGTTTGTGAAGGAAAAATCATACGCTCTCTGTGGAGGTGACTTTCAAAAGTAATTTTCAGGGGTCCTTCCCATTTAAACGAGGGGCTATTAGACTCGTTGGGTTCACTCTCATCATGGGTAGGGCGGACATCGCTCTTGGCCCATTTGTAGGATTGCCTTTCTACTTTCACTGGACTGGTTTTTGACTGATTTTGGAGCAGGTGCCGACACTCAGTCAATTTTACTTGTATCGAGAGCTCCATCAGGTCGAAACCTCATGGATGCAGTAGGTGAGCTTGCCTTAGAAGGGAAGATTTTGCACCCCTCAAACCTAGGTGCAGGATCACGTTGTCTTCCTGTCTCTCATTGGCAAAATGAACAATTTTTATGTCCTTTGAACCGAGGAAGTGAAAGGCAGGGACGTGATGGAACAACTTCATTACATTCGCTCGATTCAGGATCAGCCCGTCCTTAAAATGGAGAAGCCTTTCTAGTCTTAATTTAAGAGAGGGAGCCTCTTCTCATCCCGTATGCTTGGAGCTCTTATTACATGTATTTCAAACTTTAGGAAGTTAATGGGCTTTTCTTCTGGCGATTTTCCTGCCTTATTATGGGCCTGCTTCGTTGCCTCTTCCTTTCCAACTTCTGAATGGGCCAGGAGAAGAGGCCTTTTGAAGTCACTTGATCTCCTTCGTTTTTCCAGTGTCTGGAACTGTGTTCTGATCTGTCTCTGTTTAAACCTGCACAATAGAGCAAAGGATGCCCTACGTTGGAGGAGTCCATACTCTCAGAGGCAGACCTGGGTGTCATGCCTGGAAGATCTGGGATTGTTGGCGGCGCCATTAGAATGTGCCATCACGTTTTCACTGGTATGGTTGTAGCAGTCTAGTTGTTTTTTTCAAAGATGGCCGCCACAAGGCAAATACAGACACTGCTAACAGCGCCTCGGTGCGTTGCACATTGGATTCTTTCTGTGTGCCTGCGCTCTCTATCGCCAGCGATAGTGTTCTAAGCCCGTCTCTGTTCAGAAGCTCTTTTCTGGAGTTCCGTATCTCCTTCCTTGCTTGCTACCATGCCCTTTTCTTCAGTGGTCCGTACTGAGCTTTAGTAGCCTTGTTTTATTTTCCCAGCTTTCTATTCCCCGCTCGGCCCCCGGCCGCGTCTCTTTACCTTTCACTTTCCTTCTTTCCGTCCTTTGTACCTCCGGTATGTCTGCTTGCCGATTCTCGGGTTTCTGTTTCCCTACCTTTTTCTGCTCTGTCTCTTGGACTCGCTCCGGAGTCCCGCTTACCTGTGCTTTGTGCTCCTCAGTTAGGAGCTGCCCCTGTTGGTGTGAGGCGAACTCTGCTGCTCCCAGGTTCGCTCTATTGCAGTTCCTTACATTCTGCGACCTACACCTTTATCCTATCTGCTCCGTGTGCTTACTGGTCATCTCCTGGGTTTACCAGCTTCCTCTGGGTTCTCCCAGTACCACAGCATTGGATTACAGACATATCGGAAACCTCTGCAAACCATCCAACCTCATCTCCGAGCTCTTCTGCAAGTTCGGGTTTCCATACACAGACCTACAGGATTTTTCAGCCAGGAGGCTTTTTCCTATCTGGGGGATAACTCCAGGGGAGTCCACGCTGTTGGGTAACTCCCTACCAACAGTGTGGCATCCCGAGGAGAGAGACCCTACTTACACCAAAAGAAAGCCAAGAAGGTAAAAACTCAGCAAAGACCTTCTAGGAGAAAGAAGAAGGATCCAGAATAAAGCTCCACAGAAGATCAAGGTGAGGAGGAGAGGAGGGAGGTTTCTTCAGATTCTGACGGTTCCTCCTCATTCATGTTATCCTCATGAACCGTCCAAATGAACAGATTAAAGTCCACCTCATCTTTAGGGCGTGAGTGGCCTTCTGTCAATGGTGAAAAGGAACCCTCTGTTTAAACAGGTTTGACTCCTCCTTAGGCTTGAGCCGCCGCCATATCTTCGAGATGCTCACACTGCAATACGTGGTGTCATTCAAGGGAGGGGTTGCAAGCTTCCTTAAGAACACCCGTGAGCCATTAGATATCCTCTTGGACTTGATAGCTGTCATGTCTTTCGATTTACTGACAAGTGATTACATTTTGAAAGTTGCTTACAACCGTTTGCATTTTTTCCTCTTCTGGAAGATAGGGAATGAAACATTGGCCCCTGTATTTTGTTTGGCCAGAGACCCCCTCCTTTCCCCAGATATTTTGTCTGTTTCTTTTGTCTTCTTATCAACGACTGGGGCTCGTGGGATCAAAGACTCTTTAAGACAGACCACCAAATCTGTGGGGGTCTCCTTGGCGGTCTCCTTGCCAATGCTCACCACACCCATGTCCGCTCCTAAGCTCTTCTGTTGCCATATGGGGGGCTTCGTTATGGTCAGTGGCATCATGGATAGTAGTTCAAAAGGACCCATAGAAGACCTTAGGGTCTTCTGAACGTGAATAGAGGCCTTTACTTGTAGTAATTCTAGCAGGGAATCCATTAGACGTTTCTTCTCCTCTCTCTCTACATTGAGTGCAATTGAGAGGTTTTGTTGGATTCTTTTGAAGCATGATGACATTTTCCATGTAAATCAATTTAGAGTTAATGAAGGCCAATAGAGTTGAGTGGCCCTTCAGGTGTCCATTCAAGGAGTCATACAATTTCAAGAATGGAGTCAAAGACGTTGTAATTGCTGCTAACAAGGAAGGTTGTGGGTTAAAGGCAGTGGAATTTAGAATTGGCATGGGTCCTTTCGGAATTCTAGGTCTTCCAATGAGGAAATGGAGGAAGATAGTTCGATTGGGGCCTCTAGCGCCAAATTTTGCTGAGCTGACGAAGGTTCCTTTGTCTGGGTTTTGGATCAGACAAGTAGATCTTGCTGATGTATTTTTTCCGGGGGAGGCCCCTCCTCTTCGACCCTGAGGGCTGCGTCCACCCCTTGGGCTAAGTTGTTTCGACTAGTAGGATTTGATTGTAAGACCTGGGCCTCGCAACCAAGGTACTCCACTGTTGGAGAGGCTCATCGGGCCCTTGTTCCAAAATGTATTTCCTTTTTGGAGCAGCTCAACGCCGGCATCACTATATGTTTGTTGGGGGGGGAAAGCACCCTCAAGGAGGTGCCCCACCGGTGCCAAAACTTGTCAGCACTTCCAAGTTGCTGCGCGATTTTCTCTGCTCCGGACCTTCGGCCACCCTTAGTTTCTTCTCCTTTGGAGGGTTCCCGGAGTCACAAGTTACCCCCCCCGAGGGTTTTCTTTTTTGCTTAGTTTTGGAACCCCTATAACCTTAAGAATTTCCACGTCGGTCAGTTCTAAGATATTAGATCTGCCCTCTTCATCCTTCAGGCAAATGTGGTCTTTTTTGGGTTCTAGAGGCCTCAAAGGATCTGTCAGGCTCTGTTTGGGTATGAGTGCCGTCCCCCTTTTTTTTGCGGCAGAAGCAAGTTTCCTTTTTAGGGCCAGAGTAAGACCATTACATTATGTTCCCTTTTTCGGGGCATTGGACCAGGCACATGCATTTGCCTGCAGAGCTGGGGATGGAGGATTGGGTTGACTCTCCTGCGTGACTGAGGACTCAGACTTACTTCTTTTTAAGTTGGCGTTAGGCACACTGACACCCTTCCCGCTCACCTTAGTTCTTGTAGACAGGTCCGTGGGGAGAAGATGGGGGAAAAGCGTGTCCTCCATTTGTGCTCCACAGGCAGTGACTCCTCGGAACTCTGGAAAGCCAGAAACTGGAACACTCTGCCACACTCCGCTCACTTTGCGGGGTGGCTGGTGTTTGTATGCAGCTGCTCCCACGCTCCGCGATTGTGATGCTGGAAATGCATTGGAGGGACAGGGCCTCAATGTCCTTGTCCTGTACTCCTTATCATGTGTGTTCTACTAGTGTCCAGTTGGGACTCCTGGCAGTGCAGCTCTTCCTCTTTTAAGTTGTGGTGAACAGAGACTCTTGGGATACCCTTATGGCACCCATGGGTTGGGGTACAACCCTGTACCCCTACTGTATGGTTTTGGGCACCTGTGTGTGGCCCACAGAGCAGGGTATGGGCTGGTGGAAACTCCATGCTGAATTTGACAGGTGCTCGGAGTATCCTCCATTTTGGGATACCTAGGCCCTGCCATAGGAATCAATGGATTCCTGATAGAAGGCAAGATGGCCCCTGTGGCCTCTTGGTTTCTATTACCTGTTACCTTGTTTTTCCCAAAGTCCTGAGAAGTCCTGACTCTGTCCCTTCCCCCGACTGGCTGTTGGATGGAAGAACCATATATGGTATTGTGGGGAAGTCCAGGCCAGACTGGCTGGAACCTTCCCAGTTACTGTATGTTGTGGGTACACCCTGTGGATGGGACCTGTGTGAATAGAGTGTGTGACCAATATGCTTTCTATGTTATGGGTGTCTGGTTTCTGTGTTGATGACACAGTGAACGAGACAGCCCTGCCTGAAACACTGACATGAATGCAGTGTGGTGTGCTGTAAGGCTGAATGCTTGCCCCAATCCACATTCGTTGTTATGGGTGTCTGGGTGGAAGTGAATAACCTGAATGCCTGTGAGCCTGATTGGCTGCTTGCCTGCATGAATGCCCTTCTGTCTGTTTGGCTGACTGAGCTTGGCTCAGCAGAGTGAATGAGGGACCTCTCACTTCCCAATTTGTTCAGAAGCTGAAGTTGAAACTTGAAGCTGCTTATCCTTGAAGCCCAGCTAGAAGAAGAAGAATTGCTGCTGCTTTCCTTCAACAAAATCTGAAATCTGTTGAGTCCGTCGAGGACTGATCCGAGAGAGGACCTGGCTAGGTGACCTTTCCCCCCGAGCTACGAGGGAACATCTTGCATAAACTGATCTTCATCGATGCAAACTGGAAGCCAGTCCCGAAAGGCTGTCGACCGGAGACGGGGTCCACCGAGAAATCGTGAAGTAAAGTACCAGGACATCGAGGCCATCGAAGTTCAGAGGATTTCTGTAACCGCTGAAAGCCAGTCGAGTCGTGTTGCCCAGAAGCAGGGACAGCTCAATGCTGTGCCGCTCGACGACCAGAGCCACAACGCTCCACCTTTGCCTAAGAACATTGAAAGAAAGGTTGCCTTGCCATCACCGTCGACTGCTTTGTCCCGATGGAGAAAGTCATGGTCGTCGATGACCGAGGAGAATCCGCCGGTGGGTTTCCCGCCACCCAAAGGCCACAAAGACGCCGACAAGTGAAGATCCGAAATCCAGCCGTGGTTGAGTTCCAATCGGCGACGCCGACACCTGATGCCCTCTGCCGGGCCTACTTTCTTCACTGAGTCTTCTTTGCAGCGCCAAACTCTTTTCATCGAGGAATCTCGACGCCAGGGTTCACATTCTTCGAGGACTCTCAATGCCCTGTGGCTCCTGCTTTAAAGGGAGTCCACCCTTGAGGGATACATCGACGAACCGTCTAAGAAATTCTGCTAACTCAGGTACATTGTGGTAGTTGAACATTTTTGACCAGGAAATAATACTATTTTAACATTAATGGACTGGGCTTGTTAATACACTTTATTACAGGTTGCCCAGGTGGGGGGATCCTCACACAGAACTGTGTCTTGGTATTTGGACAAAGTATTCTGCCATTCTTTAAATTAACTTGTCTTCCTTCCTATGTCCACATAGACATTGTATATATTTGCCATATTAGAATTGCCAGAGTACAAAGTGAGTTATTAATTGATGTATATATCTTGAACCTTATTTATTTATAAATAACTGTGTTAGCACACAACATAGTGTGTGGACATTCCTTTGTGGGGGACTTGGGGACTACAGTGTACTTAAGAACCAGCCTGCATCACCTCCTGAGAGCTTAAGCCTTGGTTGCCCATCCATTGCTACCACAATAGAGAACCTTGGCTGGGGTGTTCTGTGCCTCTACTCTGCCATATAGAGGGCAGGAGTACAGATAACCCCCCTCCAGTCTTTACACTGGTGGCAGCTGTGGGATGCTAATGGTTTTAAGAATCAGTGTGAAACGTTGCCACTTACAAAATATCCACACTTTGCTAATTTAAGGTTTAGTGGTGTGTACTAGGATAACGACATTACAAGAAATGGAATCTATTGCAAATGCTAAATTGACTAGGATGAGCATAGATGCTCTCCTATGTGCCTGTGAAGCCAGGGAGTTAGACTTTGAAGATAAGTCTAGGGCTGAGCTAATAGCTGCCCTGGTGGACTACCAGACTGATTGTGATGCTCCTGATGTAGCGCGGGAGGGTGAAACCACTGAGGACCCTGCCCCTGGGGCTATTATTGAATCTTTTTATGGGACTGTCACCTCTCCTGCGGCCTCTATTCCGAAACCCAGCATTGTTTCTTCAGGGAGTGCCATGGAACCTGAATTATTGAGGATGAAAATATAAAAAGTTGGAAATTGGCACAGCAAGTGATACTTAAAAATCTTGAACTTAAAAACAAGGACACTGAATGTCAGAGAATCCAGCCAGAGCAAGCTAGAGTGGAGACTTCAGCCAAAGCAGTTGAGAGCTTCAGGTCTCATGCCACCAAATTTATGAAAGCTTTGGTTGGTGAGTATGTGGAGGGTTCTGATATCCTCCAATGGATTGAAGCATTTGAAATGGCTTGTGGAATCCATGATGTTGATAAAAGAGATTGGGCAAAGTGTCTGTTAAGTAGAGGGCCTTAGACTGGTTATCACTGTATTCTGAAACTGAATGTGGAAGAAAGGGGTCATTATGAGTACATGAAAGCTGCTTTGGTTGGCAAGACACCCACCCAATACCTTAAAAGGTTCAGGGAATATAAAAAGAGAGAGAATGTGTCATGGGTTGAGTGGGTGAGTGCTGCACATATGAACATTGTAGTATTCTGCCACAATTATAACACCTGTTTCCTTCTCTTGGCTGGGCATTTTGGAATCTCTGATCATATTGTGTTCGAGGTTCACTCTTCGACCAATTTCTTCCCCTACTTGAACTTCCTCTATATTCAAAACGTTTCGCTTTGCTGCCTTTGCCCGGAGTGGTCTCACCCTTGTCTTTAGGTCGCAGTGAATTAACTTGACTTTGTTCCTCTTGTTCTTGTGTTATCTTGGTAGTTTGTCGTTGCATACTCTGAATGGCCTCTTCTTTTTTTTCTTTCATCTCCTTGGAGCACAATTGACTATGCGCCACCCGTTTAGCAATGGCTATAGTCTCAGGTAGTGATGGATTGCCAACCATCCATAACCTGTCTTGAACTATATTGTCTCTTGAGTGAATAATTATTTGGTCTCGTATCAATTCATCAAGAGTGATGCCATTACCAAATTGACAGATTCGTGACAGGACCCTCAATGCCGAAACATATTCTTCAATAATCTCATTTTCTTTTTGCACTCTGGTGTAAAATGTATATCTATTTATAGCTACATTAGTTTCCAGAGCATAGTACTTGTCCAATTGTCTTATAGCCCTGTCATGCTCATCAGCATCTCCAGCCTCATCTCTCGTCAACTCTGGAAGTTCTCTACACTTCCTTTGACCTTCTAATCCAAGGGCATGTAACAGAAGCAGTTTCTTCTTCCGGGATGTGAGTTCTTCCTGGTCTACAGCTTGGATGTAATTCAACCAGAATTCTTTCCACTCCGCCCAGACAACTGTTGGTTGACCTGGAGTCGGCAGAAAATTCGCTGGAGGCTGAATACTTTGGATAGGGTCAGTAAATGGAGGTGGGAAGGTGAACATGAGAGAATTAGACGATTTGGTAAAGAAGGAAGAGTGACTGATTTGTTTGGAGATGAGTATATTCAGTATGGTGTGGAGAATGTCAATAGAGTTTTAGTCAGACAAAATGAGGAAGTAGACATGCAACAAAGAAATAATGCTCCTAGACAAAACGTTGTACACAGTTCAAGAGAAAGAAAAGCACCATGTTGGTCCAAAATATGTGCCTGGAAAAAGGAATGTTGTAGCTGATTTTCTATCGAGATTGCCTTTGGGAAATAGACAGACAGCTGGGGAGGTAGATGATGAAATGGTAGCTGTTGTATTTGAAGTTACATCCAAGGATGCTTGGATCGAGTAGTTGGGCAAAGACGATGAACTACAACAAATCTGTGAATACAAGGACAAAGAGAAAGGGACCTCTCAGAAGTCTGTGGAGTCCCAAAAGCAATCACAGTTGAGTAAACCTAAACCTCCCTCTCCTAAGAAGCAACATTCTAGTGGGGATATGTCTTATGGGTGTGGAAGCAAGAGTAGCGGTTCTCCTGCTGTAAAGCAGGCTCCCAGTAGACCCAGTACCGTACCTCGCATTCCTGGCACTTGTTGGGACTGTGAGGCTCTGGACCACAAGAAGGGTGTCCCCAAGTGTAAAGGTAAGGCACTTCGAGTTCAGGCTGTCAGCCTGACCTACCCTTGCTTCATGCCTGAGGTGGAGGCCACTGTCCTCCCTCTTCTAAAGGAATCACAATTGGTGCTCCTGCAGAGATTTTCCTAGTGTCCCTTGGGGCCTGGGACCAGTACGCACAAGTACTGATACTATCCCACAAACGAATCGCAGATCTTTGAGAAGTCTCCTCCTGAATGGCCAGACTTCTACTGGTTTGAGAGACACTGGGGCAAGTATGACAGTGGTGGACATGACCCTGCTCATGCCAGAGGACTATGTAGGTGCTCCTCTGAGAACTGCCAGATTAGCTGGTGGGCCTCCCAAATTATCTCCTGTAGCCCTAATCACTATCATGATTGCGGACAAGACAGCAAAGCTTCCCGTCCTGGTTCAGGACAATGTACCTGCCCACATCCTTTTGGGAAATGATCTAGTAGAGTTGGGGTTGATCTCTGATGGAATACCCCTGACTGCTGCTGCAGTCACTAGGTCTCAGGTCACACCGGGTCTGACTGCTAGTCAGGTACCCAAGCCAAAGGGGAGACTCAAGATGAGAAGGAAGAGCAAGAGGACTTCCTCTGTGAAGAGGGCTCCTCTTCCTGCTGTTTCAGCAGCACCAACTGGGATTCAGGCTCCGGACGAGCTGGGTCCAGTGGTAACCCGAGACTCAACTCCTGAGGGAGAAGAGCCAGAAGACCCTCCTGCGGGAGGGATACTCAACCCAGAGGATCTCCCTGACCTTCAATGCCTGCTGGCTGAAGGGGGGGCCTCTAGGGGAGACTTCTGTAAGGGTCAGAGAGAGTGCCGCTCAATCGAGGCTCTAAGAAAACAGGCTCAGGCCCAGGCACAAGGTGAAGTGCCTAGGTCATTCAAGATTTATTGGGAGGGGAGCTCCTTTGTAGTGAGCCCACGAAGCCTAAGAGGTTGGTGATACCCCAGGTTTACAGGCCCTTCCTGTTGCTGTTGGTGCATGAGGTGCACTTAGCTGGTCATCTTAGGAACAAGAAGACTAAGCAAAGGCTCTCTGCACATTTCTACAGGCCCCGAATGGGAGTAGGAGTGGAGTGCCAATGCTAGACCTGTCCCACTTGTCAGTTGTCTGGCAAGACTGGAGGCAGTGGCATTGCCCTACTGCAGCCTTTGCCAGTGGTTGGCACACCATTTGAGAGAGTTGGCATCGACATTGTCGGTCCCTTGGACCCTCCCACATCAGGTGGTCACCGGTTCATCCTTGTCTTGGTTGATCATGCCACACCACAAGGTACCCTGAGGCTATACCCCTTTGGACCATTACTGCCCAGGTGGTTGCCAGGGCTCTCCTGGGCATTTTCACGAGAGTTGGATTCCCTTAAGAGGTGGTCTCTGACAGAGGATCCAACTTAATTTCTAGTGACATGCAAGCAATGTGGAAGGAATGCAAAGTAACTTATAAGTCGTCCACCTACTACCATCACCAGACCAAGGGCATGCTGGGTGCTTTGGAAGAGCCCTTAAGGAGGAAATGGGATTTCCTCCTACCATGCCTGCTGTTTGCCTATGGAGAAGTGCCTTAAGAGAGTGTTGGTTTCAGCCCCTTTGAGCTTCTCTTTGGACATCCCGTGAGGAGACCGCTTGCCTTAGTAAGAGAAGATTTGGAAGCCACCCGTCCACGTCCTGCCAAGCAAGTGTGGGACTATATGTTAGGCCTCAGAAGGAAGATGGCACATATGAGGGGTCAGGCATCAGCGAATCTTAGGGCAAGCCAAGAATTAAACAAATAGTGGGATAACCTTAAAACCTCACAAGTGGATTGGACTTCAGGACAGGAGATCCTTGTGATGGTTCCTACCAGTCCTAGAGCTCTGGCAGATAAGTGGGCTCGACCCTTCAGGATAATCTCAAAGATGGGCTAAGTCAACTATCTGGTTGACATGGGAGTCCTTGCGGTAGCCACTTAGGTATTTCACGTTAACAGGCTCAAGCCTTTCCACAGGCAAGAGGAAGTCTCATGTCTTCTGCTAGCTGCAGAGCAAGAGGAGGATGAGAGTGAGCCCCTTCCTGATTTGCTGCATAGCAACCCTCAGGATGGCTCAGTGGAGGGAGTACATCTCTCTCAAGAACTGACACCAGAACAGCAGAGGGTCTGCAGGTCTTTGCTCCGTCAGTGTGCCCCTCTGTTCTCACTGACACCAGGCCCACCCCGTGGTGCAGGCACGAAATTGACACTGGTGTCAGTGCACCTGTCAAAAGCAGATGCTATCTAATGTCGGATACCGTAAAGAACCACATCCAGGCTGAGGTCGCCAAGATGTTGGATCTGGGTGTAATTGAACCCTCAACCGGTCCCTGCTCCAGTCCCATGGTCCTTGTTCCCAAGGCAAGTTACCAGGCAGGTACCAAGGATTAGAGGTTCTGTGTGGACTACAGAGGAGTCAATGCCATTATCAAAACTGATGCGCAGCCATTGCCCAGGGCTGATGAGCTTGTGGACACCATAGGTGCTACCAGGCCAAGGAAAAAACTGCGTTCCCAACACCCCGAGGGGCTCTACCAGTTCAGAGTCATTCCTTTTGCGTTGAAGAATGCACCTGCCACCTTTCAAATGTTGGTCAATCATGCGCTCAGTGGGGTTGAGGCCTTTTGTGTGGCCTACTTAGACGACATTGCTGTCTACAGTTCTGCCTGGGAAGAGCATTTGACTCATTTGGATAGGGTGTTGCAGGCCTTGCAAAGAGCTAACCTCACTTTCAAGGCCACCAAGTGCCAGATAGCTCAGGGGAAAGTCGCATACCTTGGTCATGAGGTAGGAGGGGGTCGAATCCAACCTCTCCCCAGTATGGTACAGGATGTACATGACTGGAAGACTCCTGCTACTAAAAACACAGGTAATAGCTTTTTTGAGCCTCACTGGATATTACCGGAACTTCATGGCGGTCTATGGAACCATAGCTGCCCCTCTGGCAGCTCTGACATCACCCAAGCCACCAAGGAAGGTTAATTGGACTGAATACTGTCAGAGGGCCTTTGTTGGCTTGAAGGAAAGCCTGGCTAGGGCACCTGTGTTGTGCGCGCCTGATTACAGCAAACCCTTTATTGTTCAAACTGACGCCTGTGACACCAGAATTGGGGCTGTCTTGTCCCAGTTAGATAACAAAGGGAGGGAACATCATATCATATTCACAGTAGGCAACTCAAAGGTAGAGAACCTAGGTGGGCTACTGTTGAAAAGGAATGATTCAGTATAGTTTGGAGCCTTAGGCGTTTTAGGCCCTACTGTTAACTCTATTGTCCTACACTCCTAGGAAGGAGAGGAGTTTAGCACCCAAACAACAAATAGGATAGGGAGACCCCACAATTGTTAACAATTGATTCCACAAAGTAATAAAAGGTACACCTACCTTGTCTTTGCAATTTAAAGGAAGAATAGAGAGATTCACCTAACTCCCCCTCACTCTGCCTCTGTGACTGGCATGGAGAGAGGGTGCCAGGGAAACCCTTGTGGGGAAAAAACACTGTGAGGCTGGAGTGCGATGAGAGATTCCTCGAGGCTGCAGCTGGGTTTAGAGATCGTAGATGGAAAGCAGCCGGAACTGGCTAACTGGTTACTTTGTGTCTGCTGTTTAGGTTTCTGGGAGGGACTGTAGATAGAAAGGTGCAGGTTAGAAGGGAGTAGAGGATTAAAGACACCCTCTGGGGGGAAAGGATCTGTTTGATTAGGCTAGTACCTTTGAGTGATGTTGTGGGATCCCTAAGAGAAGGCAGCAGATGCTGCGAAGCCGCTGACGAACGGAAGTAGCAAGCAGGGCTTCGAGGAGCTTGGTGGACATTCGTCTTTGGGAGAGAAATGAGATCTTTAAGTTGAAACAAGAAAGAAAGAGTAGAAAGGAGGAACAGAGTTTATAGAACTTACCAAGTGGAGCAGAGTTCCGAGAAGACCTTTTGGAAGGTTTGTACTATTCAGGACCCAAGCGCATGTCGGGTAAGGTAGTTTGTAGGGATTGGGAAGTGTACTGTAGGCAATAGAAGGGCTTGGGTGTCTTTCACTCTGAAGGTAAACAGAGGATTTGAACTGGATAGCATCGGATAGTGAAGAGCCGTTAGCAGCGTAGCCACAGAGGATTGTAGCAACGCACTGTTGTGCGGGCTTCGGTTCCGGAAATACTCTTCCTGGACTGAGGGGAAGAGTTACAGGCGCGTTGGTAGGTCTGCAAGCTGAACCGTTACCAGCCGATACGGACACCATCTTGGTGGGGCGTAAACACATGCTGGAAAGATGACGCCTGCGGCACCATAGAGACCAGCTCCGATGACCTCCTATGACAGTATGCCCCCTCCGCCAGGAGGCAAAACTCGGTTTACGCGGGTGGTTCTGATAAAAGAAACGGACCAACCTAGGGGCGTGCACCACCGAGGCAGGTTCCCAAGAACGCTCAGCTGGGGAGTACTCCTTCCAGTCCACAAGGTACTGAAGTACTCCTCTCCTGTATCTGGAATCACAGATGCCTGATACCTCATACTCTGGACCTGTATCAGTCATTATCGGAGGAGGAGACCCTGCAGGTGATCGATGGAAATGGCTCCGGACATCAGCTTACAATTGTGACACATGAAATGTGGGATGTATGCGTCTCCATGAAGGGGTTAGTTGCAGTTGGAAGGCAGAGGATCCTCTCTTAGCCAAAACAGGAAAAGGGCCAAAGTATTTAGGGGATAGTTTGGAAGGAACCAATCTTCTAGGAAGGAATTTGCTGTTTAGCCATACTAGATTTCCGATCTGGAAGGATGGTGCAGGTGTCCGATGTTTATCGGTTTGCTTCTTATTCCTGGACTGAGCATCCTGTAAGGCTACACATGCCTTTCGGTGACCTTGTTGAATAGTGTCCACTAATCCATCAATGTCCGGATATGAAGAAGAATGAGGTACTTGAGAAGGAAACACTGAAGGATGGAACCCATAAGTGCAGTAGAAAGGGCTGGTATGAAGAACTGAATGAGCTGCATTGTTGTATGCAAATTCAGCCAATGGTAGGTGGTCCTTCCAGTTATCTTGGGCGGAAGAGATGTAGCACCGAAGGTAGCCTTCTAGAGTTTGATTCAGACGTTCAGTCTGCCCATTGGTTTGTGGGTGATAGCTTGAATTTAGGGCTTGTGATATTCACAGAGTGTTACATAGTTGTTTCCAATATTTTGAGGTGTATTGCGGTCCGCAATCTGATATGATGGTATCTGGCAGACCGTGAAGAGAGAAAATGTGCTCCAAAAATATGCGTGCCATCATTGCTGCCGTATGAACGGAAGGTAATGGAATGAAATGCGCCATTTTCGTTAGTGAATGGATTGCAACCATGATTGTAGTGCATCCTTCGGATACAGGAGGATTAACTACAAAGTCTGTGGATATAATTTACCACGGTTTTGTTGGGAGTTGCATCGGACCAATTCACCCAAAGGAGGTTTCCTTGGGGATTTGGACTGGAGGCAAATAGGACATGAGGAGATGTAATCATGAACATCCTGTCTAAGGATAGACCACCAAAAATGTCTTTGTATCAACTCCTGGGTGTTTGTTGATCCACAATGACCCGCGATTCGAGAGTCCTGGCATAGCCTGAGGACTTCCTTCTGCAGTTTGTCATTGGGAATGAACATCTTCTCATTTTTAAACAGAAGACCCTTACTTCTTGTCAGACCCAGTCTGGATATGATATCTGGTTGTGACGACTCCAATTCTAGGGTTTTGGCTTCTACCTTGTTAAGGAAGTCATGTATGACTGAAACAAACAGTGCTGTCGGAAACAAGGGCTCTGCCTGGAAGGGAGATTTACGTAGAGGGTCTCTGCGGGATAAAGCGTCGGCTTTTAAGTTTGTCTTACCTGTGACAAAGGTGAATGTTATCCTGAAGGGAGAGAAGAAATGTGCCCATCGTGCTTGCCGGCTGTTGCAGGTTTGTGCATACTGCAAAGAGCTGAGGTTTTGATGGTCCGTTCTGACTTCTATCGGGTGTGAGGACTCGAGAAGTATATGACACCATTCCTCAAAGGCTCCTTTTATTGCTAACAGTTCTTTCTGCAGTACGATGTAGTTTATCTCAGCAGGAGACAGGGTTTTGGACAAGTATGCGATAGGTCATTCAGTGTTCGGGTCATCTGGTTGATGGAGTAAAGCTCCCAATGCATGAGATGATGCGTCTGATTCCACTATGAACATATTTTGTTGATCTGGCATGGCTAGGATAGGCGCTTGGGTAAAGAGTCTTCAGTTCTTCAAAGGATTCCTGAGATTCGGGAGACCAGTAGAAGGGTATTCCCTTCTTTAGAAGGCGTGTTAATGGCTGGGTTAAAGTGGAAAAATTAGGTATAAACCGCCTATAAAAATTTGCGAAACCCAGGAATCTTTGGATTTCTTTAACTGATCTCTGAGAAGGCCATTCCGTGATGGCTGAAACCTTTGCTGGATCCATAGAGATACCCTGATTGGAGAGTATTTATCCCAGATAAGCCACTGAGGATTTATGGAATTCACATTTCTCAATCTTGCAGTATAAATGACTTTGCTGTAGTCGACGTAGTACTTCACCTACATGAACTATGTGTTCTGATTTAGTCGAGGAAAAGACCAAGATATCGTCTAGACATATGATGACGTAATGCAAGGCTATATCCGCAAAAATGTGGTTCATGAATCTCTGGAAGACAGCGGGCACATTAGATAAACCAAAGGGCATAACCCTGTACTGATAATGGCCAAAAGGTGTTCTAAACGCTGTCTTCCATTCATGGCCTGCTTGGATACGTACCAAGTGATAGGCGCCTCGCAGGTCTAGTTTGGTGTAAACATGAGCTACGCGGACTGCTTCCAGGATGTCGGGTATAAGAGGCATGGGATATCTATTGGGTATTGTGATTTTATTTAGTCCCCTGAAATCAATACAAGGGTGGAGTTCTGAAGTGTTTTTCTTGGGAATAAAGAAAAGAGAGGCGGCTGCTGGTGATGTAGATTCAGTAATGAGACTGTTCTTTAAGTTGGTATTAAGATAGTCTCTCAGTATTTCTTTTTCTTTGGCTGACAGGATGTACATCCTACCGAATGGGAGAGGACTGTCGGGAACCAGGTCTATAGCAAAATCGTCTTTACGGTGTGGAGGGAGTTCGGTGAACTCTGTCTGAGAGAACACTGAATGAAACCTTTGGTACTCACGAGGCAGTTTCGATATCTCGTTTACAGCTGTAGTCGCTGAGGCATTGTTGTTCTTCTGGTGATTGCTCATTTGGGCCAAATCGCCTTTACTCATACTTGTTTTTAAAAACATTTTTTTTAAATGTTTTGGTTTGTCTTTCAAACCTTTCATTTTTTTTTTTTAATTTTCCATTGTTCACTCTTATTGCCTTTGAGAGATCTTTTCTGTTTCCTAACCCATTTGAGCAAGATCCATGATGTTACTCCAGTATGAAACAACCGCATATATCAATTTATTTTCTTTTCCAGCTAGAATTGATGCCCATCGGTCTTCTTGCGAGAGCGGTATGTGGTTTTGAATAAACCATCCTACAGCTAAGTTTCTTTTCTCGCTTAGGGCGGGGCATATCATTATTATGTGGTACAAGGTTTCTATTGTCGCTTCATCTCCCTAGAACCTACAGTATTTTTCTTGGGCAGGTATTTTTTTTCTGGCAGTCATGATTTCTCTTGTATGAAGGATGTTCAATCTCATTCGCATGAAAGTATCTCTGATTTTCGCTGACGGGAAGCATTTCAGGTATTCTGGTAGTTTGTTGATTGGTCTTATGTCTCATATACACGGGACGTCCAATACGCATGTGGACTTGATCTCATTTGTCTTTATCCAATCGTTTTCTATCAGTCTCTTTTTTGCCCTCTGAGGTCTTTTCATGAGCTCGTCTCCAGATATGCCTTCAGCTTTGCATTTTGCTTCGATACATTTTTTCCAGATTTCGAGTGCTTTTATCTCGTTTGTTGTTTTTTGGAAGATTTCTAATGGGGGAGCATAGTTTTCACTCGAGATCTTTCTGTACAGATCCATTTGTTTCCAGGTGACGAGAGATTGCAATGACTGTAACGCTAGTTCTGCAAGTAAACGTGGCATTGGAAATTATGTTGGTAAATTTAAGATTTTCCTCCAGAACTGTCCTTCAATCTGTTGCCAAATGTTGTTTTCTATGTTTAGTAGAGCTTCTGAACCATATGTGAGTATTGCCGTCACTTTTTGTTTATAGAAATTTATGACCGGTATCAAAGAAAATTTTCCGTATTTTGCATGTAGCACTTTAGCTTGCCGTGCTAATGCCAGAGCTTTTTCTTTGAGAAGCTGTATCGTGCCATTCTCAACTGCAGATTGATTCAGCCATATTCCAAGGTACTTGACTTTGGTTACTACCTCAATTTTTTTCTTTTCCAATTCTGAAGTTGTTTGCGGTCCCCTTCTTGCATCTTTGCTTCATCAGTGTCATGATTTTGGTTTACTTTACATTTATTTCGAGTTGATTTTTGACCATGTCTGTCTGTATGTTTTCTAGAGCTATCTGTAAACCCCGCAGTGTTTTTGCGAGTATGACGATATCGTCCGCATACAGAATGCATGTCAGTATTGTGCATTCAGGTTTGGTGGATTGGTCCGGGGTGAATATATGCATTCTTCTAAATCAGCTGTGTAAAGGTGAAAAAGCGTGGCAGCCAAGGGGCATCCCTGTTTCAGTCCTTTGGTTGTTTTTATCAAGTCTGTTAGTGTGCCTTTTTTGGACATTCTTATTCTTATGGTGGTGTTCTGGTACAATAACATGATCGGTTCCAGGATGGTGCTTGGACAATCCCAATCTCTCAGTTTCTTCCAGAGAAGGTCTCTGTTGACTGAGTCGAATGCAAGTTTGAGGTCTATAAATCCTGCATAGATTTGCGTCTTCGATTGTATCGCTTGCTGTTTGAGCAAGTTCAAAATGAAAAGGTTGATGTTCGTTCCTATGTTTTTTATGAATCCCGTTTGCCTTCTGGCAAATTTGTTTTCCTTAGTAGCCCAGTTGTTCAAGCTCCTCAGTAGGATTTTTGCGAAAACTTTCCCTAACGGGTCCAGTAAGGCCAGTGGGCGGTAGTTGCTTGGTTCTTCAGTTTTCCACTTTTATATATAGGGATTATGGTGGCTTGCTGCCACGTTTCTGGTATATTTTTCGTTTTCTCTATAAGGTCAAAGATGCTGTTACATATTAGGCTCCAGGGCTCTGGATTTTGTTTGATGATCATGTTGGTCAGTCCATCAGGCCCTGGTGCTCTTGACGTGTTCAAGCTCTTTATTGCGTCAGTAATATCATCTAGATCCCAAACAAGGTGCCATGAGTGAGACTCTGCGCACTTTTTGATCTCCTTCCACCGTGTCTTTTCACCATACAGGTCCATGAAATATTTTGTCCAACTTGCCTCCGGGACATTTGCTATCATGACATCTTGTGTCTGTGGCTTTGCATTCAGCAGTGACCATAATTGTCTTGTGTTCTGGTTTCTTGTGGCATAAAGCATGTTCTCCGCATCATCTTGCAGAATCATTGCCTTGTTGTTTCTCATCCAGTTTCTGTGTTGACGCTTGACCCACTTCACTTTTTTTACTAAGTCACGTGAATTCTCTTTCTTTAATGCATTTATTGCATGTCTCAGATCTTTCTTCTTTTGAACTACCTTGTGGTTGTAGACATGTTGGTGTCTCTTTGTTGATTTTTGAGTTCTTTTCATTTCTTTCCTGTATGGAAGTAGGAGCCACGCATAGTTCCGTTTTTGCTTGTCCTCCAGGTTTGTTTTGGACATTATGCTTGGTAGCTTTCCCACTTTGTGCTGGCTGATCCTTAATCTGGTCATTCCTTCATTTATCTCCATTTCAGAACAGGTGAGTTTCTTATTAGCCATGGTATTCAGAACTCTTTTCAATATGTAATGGTCGCTGTTGAAGTTTTTAAGGTTGGTAGCAAACTTTGTCTCTTCGTATGGTCCTTTGGACATATAAATATAGTCTATTATTGCAGTTTTGTTGCCGTTTGCCCAGGTTTCAATCATTCGACTTCCTGGAGTGTCCCAGCAGTCTGATCTGAATAGTTGTCTATTAGCTGTCTCTTTGTTCCATTTTCTCGCCCGATTTTCTAGTGCAAGATCGTTTAATTTGATATCCTCTTTATTGCATAAATGTATGTTTAGGTCGCAGCAAATTATACATTCTGAGTCTAGGTATTTGATTTTGTCTTGGTCAATTGTTGTGAAGACATCGTCTATGAAAGTTTCTTCTTTTATTTCTATGGGGTTCCAGTATACGTTTAAAATAGACCATATCAGATCTTTCTCTGCGTCCTTGTTGGAATTGGTCCTGGCTTGTGTATTCCTTAATTTGATCATGGTAGCTTGAACCCAAGGGGTGATGTTTTCCCACTCAATTATTTCTATGTTTGCTGTGCACTTTATCATAGTCATGAGTCCTGCTGATGGCCGACCCTTTTTCCTTTTTATCGCCGGGTTCATCAGCACACTGTATCCATCGCATATAGGTTGTTCTGTCAGCCAGGATTCTTGTATACAGACAATGTCTCCGCCATGTAGCATTTGCCATGTTTCTCTAAAAAGATGGCTGTGGCCGCGGGTTTTCTAGGAGCATATTGTGAGTGATGTCGTCTTCACATTCTTTAGTTGTTATCTTTGTTTGGTGTCGTGGTCCTGTTAATTTATGTCTGAATCTTCGAGCTGTCGCCATATTCCTTGTTTGCTCCGCGATTCCTGCCACTTTCTCTGTATTTCTTTCTCTATCGGTTCATGCCACTGTGCTTCTTTCTCTAGTCTTTTCCCCTCTATCTCTCTTGATGTCTGGCCTATCTCTTTGGGTTTGTTATGGATTTCATTTCTTTGATTCTGATCTTTGTCTTTCTGTCGGGTCATTTCTTGAGTGACAGGTTTCGGTCTTTGTTCTCTATTCCTTGTTTCTTCCAGGTCAGGAGACGTTAGGCTGAATCCTAGTTCTTTTAATATCATCATGTTGTCAGTCGTCCTTGTTAGTGCCTCTTTGTTGGAGAAATCAATCATGACTTGATCTGTTGTTCTTTCATGCAAGAATTCTACTGTGTTGATGTCTTTAGTCGTTATTTCTTTCAAATCCGCTATCGCCTTTACAAATACACCTCTGAATGCATTGCTCCGAACCCAAAAAGAGCGTTCCTGCTGACCAGTTGATATATGGTTGTGGGTCCTCAACCAAGGGAGACCCAGGATTACCGGATAGTGGGCCGTCCGTATAATGTGCAATTCTAGTGCTTCATGATGAGAGGCTATAGACATAATCAGGGAATTGGTGTGGTCTTTTATAGGTCCTGAAGTTAGGGGACTACCATCAACACTCTCCACTGGTATGCCAGGGTCTTAGCAGATCGAGGAATTCCATGGTTCCTGGCCCAATTGTCGTCTATAAAGTTACCAGCTGCTCTGCTGTCTATTAGTGCTGGTACATTCTCCAGGCGGATGTTGTCCCAGGATAGAGATACCCCTAATACTGTCATAGAGTGGTCTGGAGACAGAGCTTGAGGGGTGGAAAAAGCACCATAGAGGGAACTAAAAGTAGGATACAAACCCTGCACCGTGGTTCCCTTCACAGCGTTTCCTGCCTTTCTCGGGGGAGCAATAGGACACTCTCTGACTGTGTGGGTGTCAGCCCCACAGTACATACACAACCGTAATGTCTTTCGTCTAGATCGTTCTTCTACTGATAAGAGTCCTCAGGTTGTACCTAGTTGCATGGGCTCCTCCGTAGAGACTGGTCTGGGGCGAGTCGGGAGGCCCCTCCGGATTTGTTCTAAGACTTTGGCCTTTCCTTCTCTCTTGATGTCTTTCCTGTAGTCGATAGTCTAATTGCATGACCAGTGCAATAAACTCAGACATATTGGGAGGTCTTGAGACTCGGGATACTTTGTCCTTTAAATCCTCAGAAAGACCACGTCTGAATATGTTCATCAACACGTCGTCTGCCCAAGCAGTATCTGCTGCATACGCTTGAATTTGGTAACATAGGATAATATGTCATGGTTTCCTTGTTTGAGATCCATAAGTCATTCTTGAGAAGCTATGACTATTTCTTGTCTGCTAAGCATGCTTTTAATGCTATTGCAGAAAGCCGAATAGGAGTCTAAAATGGGGTTGTTACTGGTTACTAAAGGGGTAGCCCAAGCTAGGGCTGCGCCTGTCATCTCGGCAATCATGTGTCCCACTTTGTCTCAATCCGTAGGGAAAAAGGCTGTTTTGAATGCGAATTGGATGGTACAGGATTCTAGAAATTCTTTAACCATATGAGGGTTACGGTCAAAACGTCCTGAAGGGAGCGGGCCAGGCAGTACCTCAGCGCTATGTGCGACTCTGCCTGCCTATTGTCTCAATGCAGTGTTTTCCTGTTTCAGCTGTTGTACTTCTGCTGAAAGCGCCTGGACCGCAACAACTAACTGCTGTACCTGTTGCTCCATTGCGAACACCAAAGGCCAACAATGCTAGGTCCACCAATACCGTCTTGAGGCGTTGCTATCTGTTAACTCTATTGTCCTACGCTCCTAGGAAGGCGAGGAGTTTAGCTCCCAAACAACAAATAGTAGAGGCAGACCCCACAATTGTTAACAATTGATTCCACAAAGCAATAAAAGGTACTCCTACCTTGTCTTCGGAATTTAAAGGAAGAATAGAGAAATTCACCTAACTCCCCCTCACCCTGCCTGTGTGACTGGCGTGGAGAGAGGGTGCCAGGGAAACCCTTGTGGGGAAAAAACCCTGTGAGGCTGGAGTGCGAAGAGAGATCCCTCGAGGCTGCAGGTGGGCTTAGAGAGCGTAGATGGAAAGCAGCTAGAACTGGATATCTGGTTACTTTGTGTCTGCTGTTTAGGTTTATGGGACAGACTGTAGATAGAAAGGTGCAGGTTAGAATGGAGAAGAGTATTAAAGACACCCTCTGGGGGGAAAGGAGCTGTTTGATTAGGCTAGTACTTTTGAGTGATGTTGTGGGATCACTAAGAGAAGGCAGCGGATGCTGCGAAGCCGCCGATGAATGGAAGTAGCAAGCGGGGCTTCGAGGAGCTTGGTGGACGTTCGTCCTCGGGAGAGAAATAAGATCTGTAAATTGAAACAAGAAAGAAAGAGTAGAATGGAGGCAGAGAGTTTATAGAACCTACAAAGTGGAGTGGAGTTCCGAGAAGACCTTTTGGAAGGTTCGTACTATTCAGGACCAAAGCGCATGTCGGGTAAGGTAGTTTGAAGAGATTCGAAGTGTACCGTAGGCAATAGAAGGGCTTGGGTGTCTTTCACTCTGAAGGTAAACAGAGTAGTTGAACGGGATACCTTCGGATAGTGAAGAGCCGTTAGGAGCGTAGACACAGAGGATTGTAGCAATGCACTGCGGTGCGGGCTTCGGTTCCGGAAATACTGTTCCCGGACTGAGGGGAGGAGTTACAGACTAGTTGGTAGGTTGTTACCAGCTGAAATGGACGCCATCTTGGTGGGGCGTAAACACATACTGAAAAGATGACGCCAGCTGCGCCATAGAGACCAGCTCTGACGACCTATGGCACCTACCTTACAGGGTCTACCTTCAAGGTCCAAACAGACTGAAGTTAGGGTGGTCTAATCTCCCACGAGATTGACACTCATTCAGGCGGTCAACATATCTTCTGGAATGGTCATCTGCATTATCATGACTCTTCCCTGGTCTATGCTCAATAGTGAAGTCTAGCCCTTGTAGGATAATGGACCACCTGAGCAGTTTAGGGTTTCCACCCTTCATCTGCATAAGCCACTTTAAGGGTTTATCAAAAGCCCTTAAAGTGGCTTATGCCCAGAGTCCCCTGGTTTATGTCCCAGAGGCCCCTGTCACATGACATGAATGTCTGACGACACTGCACCCTCCCCCATACTAAACATGAACTCGAATCTAGTTCATTTCCTCAATAAGTCTTTGAGGCTTCTTTCGCGCTCTTTGTGGTCTCTGGTCCCCTGGCTCTTCACTTGTTCCTCGGGGCCATGGTGGTGCTTCTGTACTGGATTCTTCTCCGTCCCCTTCATACGATGAATCCCACTCTACAGTTGGGGCAGGCGAATAGCTGTCCCCTGTCTGTATGATTCCAGACATCCGTTAAAAATGTGACGAGTTTCTGGATGTGGTCTTCCGGTCACCTTCGGGGGTGATAAGGGATCCTTTGACTTGGACAACTGTCAGGGGTTCTTGTCCAAATGCTTTGTTTTGCTATGACTACATCTCCCACTTCGAGGTCATTCTCTTGTGCTCTTCTCTTCTTGTTGGCATCTCTTTTCATTTCTGCTTTCTTTCGGGAGTCTTGCTCTTGCATTTCCCGGTCACCTCTGTATCTTTCCTCTTCCTGTGTTACGTGGGGGATGCGTGTCCTTATAGTTCGCCCAAACATCACTTCGGCATGAGTTTTTCCTGTGGTGCTGTGGGGCGTGGTTCGGTAGTTTCTCATGAGTTGAAATAGCATCTTCTCCACTGGTTCTCCTGTCAGTCGCGCAATTTGTACTGTTCTCTTGATATTGCTCATGAAACGCTCTACTGTGCCGTTTGCCTGTGGCCACAGTGGCGATATTTTCTGATGGTGGAATCCCATGTATTTTGAGAATGACCTGAAATCCGCAACGTGAATGGGGGTCCATTGTCCAACTTTATCACCTTCGGGATGCTGTAGATGGTGAACATTCTGTCGAGGGGGTGGGAATGGTGTGATGTGCCAAGGTGGATGGCACGATTTGAATATCTGGGAAGCAGGAATATTTGTCTACTGCCACTAGTATGTGTTCCCCCCCCATCCAGTGGTCCGAAGAAGTCCACTACTACTTCTTCCCATGCCCCTTCTGGCAGAGTTGTCATGCACAATGGCTCTGGTCTTGTGTGTGGGTTTACGACAGCGCAGGTGGGGCAGTGTTTTAGTAGATCCTCCACTTGCTTGTCGAGATGGGGAAACCAGAGTTTTTGTCTGAGCATCGTTTTGGTGGATACCATGCCTCTGTGTCCTTCATGTGCTAGTTCCAGGACCTTCTTTCTCAGGCTCCTGGGAATTACTAGTTTGGTGCTCTTTTAGTAACAGCCCTTCCTTGGATTTGGCTAGTTCCTCCTTTACGGCAAGGAGACAGGTGATGTCCTGCTTGGTATCCTCCCCAATGCTTTCCTTCATCTCAAAATGACCTGTATTCCTTGGTCGTTGCTTATCTCTTGGGTAATTAGGTGGGATTCAAGGCCTTTTGGGGTGTTCCCATATATTACATAGCGGATATATTGGCCTGCCATGGATGGAGATGGTTGGGCCTCCTTGCAGGGGTCTCGTGAGAGGAAGTCAGCAGGGTTGAGCTCTTTTCCCGGCCTGTGGATTATGTTAAATTGGTAGTCCTGCAGTCTCCATGCCCACCTTGCTATGCGCTGCGGCATCTTGGCTTGCAGGGTTCCGTAAATAAATAGCAGTGCCTGGTGATCAGTGATAATCGTGAAAGGTTTTCCATATAGAAATAAATGGAAATGCTCAAAGGCCCATACTAATGCTAATCCTTCCTTTTCAGCCTGATAGTAAGCCTGATCAGTCTTGGACAAGCTTCTGCTGGCATAGGACACAATGTGTTTTGACTGGCTATCCTTCTCATCCAGTTGGGTCAGGATGGCCCCAAGGCCCACGGAGCTTGCATCCACTACCAACTCAGTGGCTTTTCTTGGGTTAAAATAGGCCATGTTTTGAGCATCTGATATGCGCTGCTTTATCAGTTGAAACGGCTGCTGGCATTTTTCTGTCCACTTAAATTCTGTTTTTTTTGGTGAGTACCCTGAGGGGTTCACTGACAGATGCAAAATCCTTGATATAGCGTGCACAACAGTTTTCCAAGCCAAAGAATGATCTTAGGTCTGTCGTGGAGTTGGGTGGCTCCGCGTCTGTGAGGACACTGACATTTTCGGGATCCAGAGTCATTCCGTTAGAAGAGAATATGTGACCAAAGAAGCGCAATGTCTGTTTCCTGAACCCGCACTTCTGGTTGATGCTACCCCTTGTTGAGGTCCAACTTGGAGAAGGTTGTTGCTCCGTTTAAGAGGTGCACCATGTCCGTGATGCGTGGGGCTTGATGAGGTTCACGGAGTACGGCCTCATTTGGTCGCTGCATGTCTACGCAAATGTGGATGTCTGTCGAATCCCTCTTGGGTACGGGCACTATGGGAGACACCCAGGACATGGGGCCTTCTGCAGGTTCGATGATATCTGCCTCTAGTAGCTTTGTTAGTACTTCCTCCACTTGACTTTCAATGTTTATAGGGATTCCCCTATAGTGTTGTACTACTAGGCTAATTTGTGTTTCGATGTGCAGTTCTATTTGGCGGCCTTTCAGAGTTTTCCCAGTCCTTTGAAGAGTGTGGGGAACACCTGTTCGATGTTTGCAGTCGGATCGAGGTATTTGTGCACCATCAGTCGGTAAAGGACGTGGATGAGGCCCATGTCAATTGCAGCCTTGTAGTTTAGAATGCATCCGCTCTCGGTGGCGGCTTCGAGAACGTGCATGGGGATTTCTTTGGATTGTCCTTTGTAGCTACATGATGCTGCAAAGTAGCCCTTGCACGGTAAGGGTGTCTTTGAGCCTTATGGGTAGATTAGAGCTTTTGCTGGCCGCAAGCGTGGAGCGTGCGGTATGCTGTGATACATTTCTTCACTTATCACATTTACGGTGGCCCCCGTGTCTACCAAGAACCCAGCATCTGTCTTGTTGATCTGTATTATCAGGGTAGGACTGTGCTCTTTTGCTGTTAGGTTGCCTAAGCATACAGGTAGCATTTTCTCTGTGGTTCTTCCTGTGACTCGCGTCTTCGTGAGGTTTCTTCCGAGGATGTGCTCGACCCACTGTTGGACTGAGGGTGTTCGACCAGTTATCTGACATATCTTTTGGGCCTTCTTCTTGGTCTGGATGTGGTGGTCCACTCTCCCTCCAGTCTCCTGAGGTCCTTTCTCGTCTTCGGTCCGGTCTCTCCTCTTTGTGCCAGCCTTGAGGGGCTTCCTGCACTGGTTTGAATGTTCGGGGTGGACTCTTTGTCCTTTGCTCTTTGCCTTGGGCTGGTTTTCTGCTCCATCCTTCACCTCACATTTTGCTGTGGAATATGTTGCACACTGCTTTGTAGTGGTTGTCTCCTCCAGAGGCTGCACACTGTTGGCCCATTGCATTGTCCTTCGTGTGGGTATTCATGGCTGCATCGATAGCAGAATGGCTCAGCGTTTCCTTTTGAGGCTCCTTCCAATTTGTTTATGCTTTCCTGCTTGCCGTGAGTGATCCTGATGTTGTCTAACCCTTCTACTTGGGCAGTCAGTGCGGCATCCGAGCGAGCCAGACTTAGGATTTCTTCCAGGTTGCGTGGTTTTTGTAGGAGACGCTTCCTGAAGTGAGCGCTTTCACACCCTGCTATGATTTGCGAACGTAGTGCTTCCTCATTGGAGTAATTGTTGAAGTCACAATGTTTCATTTTGAGTCTTAAGCGCATTACGAATGCATCCATCGTCTCACCCTTGCTGTTTGGTGTGTGTGGAAGACATGCATTTCGTAATCTATGTTAGTGTGCGGCGTGAAATACTATGTGAGTGTTGACTTGAGGCTTGTGTAGGTGTCAGTCACTCCTGTGGGGAGTTTGTCAACAATGTCTCTGATGTTTGAGCCGATCAAGAATGTCAATAAGCTGTGCTTCTTATCATCATCTATGAGGCCAATGGCTTTCAGACATACTTCAAATCCTCTTATCCACCTTTTCCAGCGTGAACCTAGTGTGCCTGAGTCGGTGAGGTCAAAGTTGGTGGGTAGCTGGGTCATGAGGCTGTCGTGTATCCTGGCAGGGAGTGCGTGGGCTGGTGTCAGTGGGACAGTTAATGATTAATCTCCAGACATTGTGATGATTATGCGGTTGAATATGCTGGGCACCTTTCGGAATGGTCACTTTGGTGTTGGTTGCCCACTTCTGACTGACCTTGATTGCGTGTCCACGTGTTCCTGCGTGCTGACAGTCTTCGGGCTCCCCTTGTTTCCTTTGCTTTTACTGGAGCCTGAGACGTGCTGTCGCGGTTGAGTGGCCACTGTGTTTGGGCTTGGTGGCTGTGGCCTGCAGTGCTTACTTGTTGGCGGGCTCCGGCCCGCTGTTTTGTGTCCGGCGGGCTCCAGCCTGCTCTCTTAGAATTTTTGGCAGTCTCCGGTCCGCCGTGTGCGAATTTGGCAGGATGGCCTGCTGGATTCTGCCTGTTGGTGGGCGCTGGCCTGCTGCTTGTATTTGGTGGGCTCCGGCCTGCTCTCTTTGCGATAGGCGGGCTCCAACCTGTAGTATTTGAAGTTTTGGCAGGCTCCGGTCCGCTGTGTGTGAATTTGGTGGGATGGCCTGCTGGATTTCCCTGTTGGTGGGCTCCGGCCTGTTGTTTGTATTCGGCGGGCTCCGGCCTGCTCACTTTGCGATAGGCGGGCTCCAACCTGCAGTATTCAAAGTTTTGGCAGGCTCCGGTCCGCCATGTGCGACTCTGGCAGGCTTGGCCAGCTTTACCAGTTGTGCGGGAGGTGCACTCGTCCGCTCTGGCTGGTGTGGTTGCGGGGTGCTCCACTGCTCGTACCCGCCTGGAGGTATTGCCGTTGGCGGGAGCCTTGCTCGACCGCCCGGTGTTGTTGGGTAAGGGGCAGGGCCCACTGCTCATCTGCGGGCAGTTGTTGCTCCGACCTGCCTCAAAGATGTAGCCATTGGCGGGAGACTTGCTCGAGCGCCCAGAGTTAATGGACAAGGGGGGGCCCACACTGTTCGTCTGCGGGGAGCCGACGTGCTCCGACCCGCTTCTCACCGTCAGTGGGAAATTCTTCTGCTCTGTTGTGGGGTGGCGCTGCTGCTCGACTGGCTTCTTCACTCCATGCCACGAGCGTGGGGTGCTATGACCATTCTGGGTCTTTTAGCGCCTCTTCACCATTGTGGAATCCTAGGTGGACCTTCAGTATCCCTCCCAGGACTCCAGCAGGCACACTCTGGGACACACGAGGTGGGAGACGGAGAGAGGTTTAACACACCTTTATTCACTGACATCAAGGTTCCAACTGACTTCCCTTCCCGCCACCCGCTCCTCCCCCTCTCGTGTCCCAGAGTCCCCTGTCACGTGACATGAGTGTCTGACGATACTACAGAGATCCTCCTGGAGTTTTCCTTGGATTATAATGGCGACCTTAGTGAGTGGAGTGGAGTCCTAACGGCCCCCAACCTTGACACTTTCCCTCCCCCCTTCCTCATCATCACCCACAACTCGACGATGGAACCCACACCACAACAGAACACACTTGGATTTCCCCTGGGGAGCACCGTGAGCAGAAAGCAGTACTTTTCAGGTGGCCGCCCTAAAGCAGTCCGCCCCAATTCACGGAATTCATGCACCTATGGCTAATAAGGGGAAATGGCATAGCACCATGTATGTAAATCATTCATTGTCCCTGATATCAGGCTCATTATTACGCGTGGAAGGGCTGCCCCCGCCACCCTGGCCTCTCCTCGTGAGCAGTATGGGAATGGAGGATTCGATGTAGGCTGTTGCAGTTGTCGGATTTTCAAAGAAATGCGCCCTTGTACCATATTGTATGCACAGTTTTGCCAGGTATAGTAGTGCATATGGGCTCTGCCTCATGCGTAGTAGCTTTTTGACTGAGTCGTACAACTTGCGCTTAACCTGTACATTGGCGGAGAAGTCAGGGTATATGTGGATATGTGTGGATTCATACCGCAGAGCCTCTTTTTCTCTGGCCATGTGTAAAATGAGGTCCCTGTATCGGTAGTTGAGGAGCTTAGCAAGGGTGGTTCGGGGAGGAGCCCCCGGTTTGGGGACAGGAGCCAGAACGCGGTGCGCCCTCTCCACTAGGAAGTGCTATGAGAATTTAGATGGATCAAACATTGTTTTCAACAGGTTCTCCACAAAGTATTGCATCGTGCTTTTACCGGCCCCTCCGGCATCCTGATGATACAGATGTTATTTCATCGAGAACGTGACTTCAGGTCATCACATTTATTGCAGATCTTGCTGACCTCCTGCTGCAAGTGCGCTATATCACACTTGTGTTTAACAACTTTATCCTCCGTCTCGCCAATCCTCGTCTCCGCCTCTGTGATACGGACACCTTCCAGTTTGGGCTTCAGGGATCCTATGGTCAAAATGATGTCATTTAGCTACATGTTTACTACCATGAAGCCATTCTGCATCGCCGTGAGGAGATGGTCATCCCTGGTGTTGCTGGCAGCCGAAGGCTGTTCATCATCGGCTGGCAGCTCTGTAGGTCCTAGGGTTTTAGCGGCGGTGTTAGTATATGAATCCATTGGACCTTTTCTCTTGGCTCCAGAGCCCTTCGTCATTTTGCTGCACCACAGAGCACCAGCAGGACACACTATTTTAGAAAAGGTGAAAGCAGGCCTCCAGTTATCCTACCGTAATATCCTAGCTCGGAGGGGTAACGTAGCAGTTATCAACCAGTAGTAGACCAACCTAACTGCGTTTACAGTGCCGCAGTAGAGGGAAAGAGGTTGGATGGGCTCAGGCCACAAGACTCACGTGCCAGAGGCGGATGTTTCACAAGCTCAGTTTGGTAGCTGGTCACCGCTGGACGGAGCGCCTCGCAGCATGGCAAGCATCCAGAATCTCAGGGTATTTCCTTGTCTTCTTCTAGACCTCAGCCTAGGATTAGCAGCGCAGCACAGGCTCCCCAAGATGTGCCCTCCGCACACCGGGCCCCGCACCCCAGCGCGAATCAACCCGGTGACCAGGTCCGTAGGCTCCCTAGAGCGCCCCCACACCGTAATCATTATGGTTTAGCAAAGGCACTGAAACCACCCCGACCCTCCCATTAGAATTGTCTGTATGCCTGATCCGCAACAACTCTAGAGGGCCATGCAAGGGTTAAGGTGTTGTTATATCACTTAGCCCAGCTTTTCAGGAGGGCCCATCGTTATATACTAGGTCTTTGTGACATTCCAATGTCCGCACAATCAACAATTGCCCAGGAGCTTCATAGGCATCCCTCTATGCCTAGTATTCTATATGGACTAGACTGAAGGGTATGATTATAAGGACAGTGTCACACCAAGGTCACACTCACCTCCACACCGTGGCATCCACCGCATAGAGCGGCAAGACAGCAGGCCCCTGCCGTTGGGGGCAGGGTTATTAGCTCTCCACAGTTCCCGTCCCCGAGAAAGCTGGCCCGCACCATCGAGATCCACGAGGTGTCACAACGGGAGAGACAGCTCAGCGGCAGCCTCCAGCTACTTAGGATAAGGCCTCACAATGTCCAGCAGTTCATAGGTGGCAGCATGTGCGTTCATGAGTAGTTGGCATCCATGAGTCTAGCTGATCAGTGACTCATCATATTTAGTAGGGCTCGTTGCAGCATACAAGGCCAAGCACATTGATGATTACAAGGGTGCCACCGCACCTCTCAGGCTAGCACCATGAGCCCAGCGCCCAAGTGCAATGCGTAGTAGAGCCTGTGGTTGAGTAGCAGTCCGCAGCAGGCAGCAATATGCAGCCCAGGCACGTCCTGCGACACAAGCCGCACCTCCGACATCCCCAGCAGCCGCGCAGGAGTATGTTTGGGTGGATTTGCGTGTCCTCGTCACATCAACTCCCGCTCTCCCGGACACAACCGGGAGCCCAGGCGGGCCGGAGATGTAGGTGAAAGCCGATATCTGGTTATCAGGAGCGTCATGGCTGGAATCTCCAGGGTGGCGGTGGCGTGCTCGGCACTCTTCCTCCCCCGCCAGGGAGCCCACAGCCACGTCCGCAGGCATTCTACTCCCGCCAAGGGATCACGCTGGCATTGTAGGTCAGATCAGAGATGGCCGCTGTTGTTTCTCTTTAGGTCACTCGTTGGGCGAGAGGTTCCAGGCACCACCCCCAGCACGGTCCACCCAGTCATTTCCAAGAGGGTGTATGTAAAAGCTGTTAGGCCTCCAGTGCTACGCAGCACTCGTCATCTGTTCAGTCTTAGTTGCTCCTCATGCCCCGCACACCCAGCGGATCGAGTTTAAGTCCAGAGGTGCTCTGTCATTAGAGCCAGCCACTGCTAATAACAGCTTGTTCAAATATTGGGTACTTCAGGAGTTATTAGAACTTACGATATCGTGGGGCCAGAGCTCCTCAATCAGGTGGCCATCTTGCTTGGCTGCTCGACAGCACCCCCACTTTCCAGCTTTCTATTCTCCAATTTCAAAATATTTTCAAAAGGCGTTGAGGGTTCCCTTCCCCAAGATGTTAACACAGTTCCCAAAAGTCTCAGGGTTCCCTTCCCCAAGATGTCAATTGTTCCAGTTTCAAAAGTACAATAAGTTCAAATCTCTTGGCTTTCAAAAACAGTTCCAGTTCAACTTAATAACCATCCAGGCTTTTCAATAGTTCACACAGATTGATTTCTTTCTCATTCACTTCAGCAACCTGTTATAAAACACATTCTTTATCTTTGCTTTCCTTGCCTCTTTTCAAGCAGGGGTCACTCAGTCTAGGCACAGTTGTAAGACCACACGGTCCACCTATTACAGGTCACACAACTTATAACCATTGGCATTTTTGTTATGTTTCTCTGCTCTTGGGGCTTTCTTGCCAACACATGGTTTCTCTCTCTTAACCTGTGTCATTGGTCAACGCTCATTTCTGATTCTGCTTGGCATTCTCTTTGCTTTGCCACAACATGCTTTACACACAGCTCACTCTGTGGTGTTCACCCTTTTCCACCAACTCTTGCTTTCAGAGTAGTCATAAGTTTTCATCACTGGCTTTTCACTTTGTTCATAAGTCTCATCACTTGCTTTCATCACTTGTTCTGTATTTTCCATATGCTCATCATATCTTTTCTTTAGTTTGCCATTCAATATTACATGTTGCACTCTTAAAAGTATCAATAACAATGTGCAGCTTGTTCAGCATTCATAAACCCTCAATTTGGTTTCGAAAACCAACGGTTATAGTTTTCATTTCATTCAGCATGAATATATGTCTGCTCACAGCCCCAGGAGGGCCCGATCTGAGCGTTATCTTCACTACCTCTCTCTTTCTACCCCTCATGGCAAGCCAACTCCATCAATGCCACCTACCTTCTCGGTCATCCAACCCATGAAGCATGTGCCAGTTGAGGCTTTCGGCGCTACTTCTCTCCTCATCCTGCACCTTTGGCTGGCTCACACCCTGACACAGCCCTCTCAAACCTCTATCTATCTATCTATCTATCTATCTATCTATCTATCTATCTATCTATCTATCTATCTATCTATCTATCTATCTATCTATCTCTAACACTCTGGATGTGCTTGCCCCTGTCATGAGGATCCACTTGAAGCCCAAAATCAAGTGCAACTCTTGGTATGATTCTGACCTTGCCACCCTTAAACGCATGTGTAGGGTGGCAGAGAGGAAGTGGAGGGCAACAGGGGCCCCCTGACAAACTGGCCTGCTGCCTGCTCCAAAGGCAGTACAGACTCTGTCCTCTCTAAGAAGAGAGCCTACATCCAAGTCTGAGTCTCTGCGGCATCTAACAACTCAGCTATTTAAAAATCTGCAAGGAGCTAGCCAATCCTGCTGCAGTCTGTACCTCCCCTATTCCCTCCCAGGCTCTCTGCACATCCTTAGCTTCTCATTTCACCACTAAAACACAGGACATCCTGTCCACCCATCTCTACCTCATCTTCTTTCTCCTCTAACACTCCTGGCGTGCCTGAGGCCGTCTCTCCTCCTTTTTCTTGATCACCCCTAACAATGTTTCTAGACAAGTCTCATCTATGAAAGTCTTGTCAAAGCAGGTTCTGCCCTGCTCATCCAGAACCATCAGTGACCACATCGACACCCTTGCACCAGCCTTGGCTGATTTATGTAATCACTACTTTGTCACTGGAACTTCCCCTCCCCCTCAAGCACTCCCTTGTGCACCCCAGTCTAATGAAACCCTCGGCCAATCCTTCTTCTCTGACTACCTATCGCCCGATCTCCATCACTCCTTTCCTGAGCAAACTCCTGGAAAAGCTTGCCATTTCCCGCTTAATCTGCATACTGAATCTGTTGGTTGTCTCCACAACCACCAGTCTGGCTTAGGAACTGGGAGAAGCACGGAAACTGCTCCTCTGAACACCTGTGAAGACATGATCTCCAATCTTGACTCTAGTCTCCCTTCTGTCTTCATTCTCCTCAATCTATCCTCTGCTTTTGATATGGTCAGCCATGCTATCCTGCTCAATCACCTCTGTGACAACCTGGGTATCACCGATCAGGCCCTCGTCTGGTTGACCTCCTTTGTCACCCAACAACCCTGTCAGGTCCAACTGTGATCTTTCCCCTCTTCTATCTCTCTACTTGTGGTGTTCCCCAGGGGTCTAACCTCTCTCCCTGCCTTCTCAACCTCTACTTGGCACCTCTTGCCCATGGCATCGCTACTTTCTGGTCCAATTTTCAGTATTATGCAGATGACACCCAGCTCTCTTTCAGGCTCCCCTCAGCCACCTCTTCTCCTTCTCTCATACCAGACTGCCTGGCCGCAATTAAGGAATGGTGTGCCACAAACAATCTCTGCCTTAATGCCAGTAAGACTGAGATCCTCCTCATTGGGACACCTTCTCCCTCCTTTCCACTCTATCTCTGGTCCCCAACTCTGGGTCCTCTTCCTGCTCATCCCCGTGAGGCTAAGCACCTTGGTGTTATCTTCGACTCCACCCTCTCCATCTCTCCTCACATCTCTGACGCCTCTAAGAAGTCAAACTATCAGCTGCACCTCCTCTGAAGTATTCTTCCTTTTCTCAATTTCCCCTAGAAGCTCACTGTCTCCAGAGCTATGGTCCTCTCTAGACTGGACTACTGTAACAGCCTCTTTCTAAATCTTCCTACCTCTACTCTTTGACCTTTACAGCTTATCCAGAACAGGACTGCAAGACTTGTCCTTTGCCTGAAGCCCAGGGATTGTATCTCTCCAGCCCTGAAATCTCTTTACTGGCTCCCTGTGGCGGCAAGGATCAAGTTCAAGACCTTGTGCATCATCCACAAGGCTTTCTGGAGCCTGCAATTGCTCTACCTCCAACTTTCTCTTCCTAAACATCTTCCTTCTCGAGCTCTCCACTCATCCACCTCCAACTCTCTGAGGGTCAGACACTTCTCCAAGCAGAGAGTTTGGGGTATATCTCTCTCCTCGGCTGGGGCCTCCCTCTGGAACAGACTCCCTGCCTCTTTCAAACTTGAGCAGAACTACCTCTGGTTCTGGAAGAAACTCAAGACCTTACTTTTCGCTTCCGCTTTCTCTCTTCCTCTCCCCTGCTGACATACCCTTCTGCCCTAGCACTGCCTCTGGGTTCCCCCAGCACTTAAGGGTCTGTACCTGCAAACCTACAGTCCCTTCTCTTTACACTTGTGAGCCATTCGCTGGCTGTACTTATTGAGTTACCTGCACTTCTCCCTTCTCCTCCACCCTTGGCACTTCTTCCCTTCCTTCTTCCCCGCACTTGCGTGATCTGAATGACACAAGGCCTAGTAAGATTGTTGTTTTGTCCTCCCTTTGTTTCCCCCTCTTTGTCTTGTCAAGCCTGGAAACACTCATATCATATCACTAGACTCACCGGTATGCAGCCGCTCCTCCGGGCATCTTCTTCCTCCTCTCCGGCTTCCGTTTGCTCCCCTTGTGCTTCTCAGTAGCCCGGCGAACAGTGCTCGCCATGTTCGAACCTTGCTGCTTGTTGCGCGTAGCTCTGCTCTTCCTTCGCCGAACCTACCAGCGCCTTGCGGGGCTTGGGAGCTCTGGCTGTGGACACAAGGTACAGGGCACTGAAGGTGTCTTGACCCTCTCATGGCCCGCTCGGGCCCCGGCATCTCTGTCACCCTTCTGCTGGACTCAGCATCCTTCCCGCCGACCCCTCTTCAGCCTGCTCCACGTCTGCCAGCCGCGTCCTGTCCTCCAGGCAGGCTTTCCTCTTCTCTGTGGCAAGCTCTCCTCTTATGCACCTGGAGCCTGTTAAATGGTGGCAGGTGCAAGTCCTTGTCTTCAGTTGCCTGACCATAGTTAATCCTATTTACTGGGCATGCCTGGCTGTTACAATGGTACTCCTCCACAGTCCTATACCTCATCTCAGTACCAAAGTGGTGTAAATGAATAAAAGTGTGCATTACTCACAGTCGCCTCCTCCTCCTCATCCCAGTCTTAAAGTGAAATTGCTGTGGGACCTTATGTGTGTAAAAAAGAGGTCACGACTGACAATAAGCTACAAAGGCAGCGGGGGGTAGGGTTCATTCTGACAAGGGAAAGGGGGATACCATGTCTCACCCAAAAACATTCTCTTCCCACTCCCCAAGGCCCCTCCACCGAGGTGATCCTAACTCGCATATCTACCTGCAGGGTCAGGATCCAAGAGCGATTGCCTTTCCCTGGCCACCTGAGAGGAGGATACAGGGGGAGAAGAAGTGAGGATGCCCTTGCTTTCTTCACATACCCCTCCCCTGTCTGGGTTGGACCTGGATGTTTCACATGGCAACCGAGAAAGTCAACGTTGTCTTGCTTTCAACCCTTCCGGTGTTCCACTGTGAAACAGTAAGGCTGAAGGTCCAGGAACCACTGTATAACTCTTGGATTGGACTCTTTCCTTTGACTAATCCACCCTAAAGGGGAGTGGTCAGTGATTAATCAAAATGTACAGCCTAGTAGGTAATATTTGAGATGGAGTACAGTCCACTTAATTGCCAGTGCCTCAAGCTCGATAACTGAGTAGTTCCTCTCTCTGGAAAACAGCTTCCTACTGATGTACAATATTGGGTGCTGTAGTCCGGCATGATTTTGAAAGAGAACGGCTCCTAGTCCCATTAAGGAAGCATCGCTCTGTAAAATGAACTCCTTGGAGAAATCTGCTACTTTCAAAATGGGGCTCTGGCACAGGGTCTGTTTTAAAGTATGTAACATGTCTCATCCTCCTCAACCCACCTCATTTTTTGGGGCTCAGTATTTTTTCAGTTTACCTGTGAGTCGTGAGGTTTTGCTTCAGAAGTTTGGGATAAATCGGCGGTATTAGCCTATTAACCCCAAAAAGGCTCTCAGATAATTCTTTGTTTTCGGTGAGGGGGTATCAAGAACAGCCCTAACCTTTCCTGCTGGGGTTGGACAATACCATTACCCACAAAAAACCCTAGTATTTGACTGCCGATTGAGCCAGTTTGCATTTTCTGGGGTTAGCGGTTAGGCCTGCTTTTCTTAATACTCGCATGACTGTGTACAGGTGACATAGACGATCGTCCCAAGTTTGACTGTGTATCACAATATCATCTAAATAGTCTCCACAAAGGTTTGAGTAGGATTGTAGAATTGTATCCATTTATCTCTGAAATTTTGCCGTAGACCGAATGGTAATAATTTACATTGAAACAGACCTATAGGAGTAACAAAGGCAGTTTTCTCTTTGTCAAGCCCATATAGTGGAACCTGCCAATACCCTTTCTTGAGGTCCATAGTAGAAAGACAGCATTACACAGTCGGTCAATAAGATCATCAATACGTGGCATTCGGTAAGTGTCGAAGGCAGATATACCATTTACCTTTCTAAAGTCCTCCAACTCCCATCAGGCTTTGCCACCAACGCGATAGTGGAGGAACAGGGGCTAGTAGATGATTCAATAATATTGGCCTCAAGCATCTGCTTGACTTCCTGGATGATGATTTCTTTTCAGGACTCAGGTAATCGATAAAGTTTTAAATGTACCACTTTGCCTATTGGAATGCAGATATGATGATAAATATCCTTCACTATTCCTGTCTCTTCTCTAAATACGTCAGTAAACTGTTTTATAGAATCATACAGATCTTGCTTTTGGTTATTACTAAGTTCAGGAGGAATTAGGGAAGTGTTATACAAATCCTCTGGTAACAAACAGGACAACATGGTGGCATTAGACTAAAAGAATTTCCTTCCACTCTTTCAAAAGATTAATGTGGTAGACTTGTGTTTTTAGGCAGCGATCAGGTTGAGAAATGTTATAATTACAAGGTCCCATTTGTTCTAACACCTCATATGGCCCACGCCACTTGGATAATAGTTTGTTCTCAGAAGTGGGCAATAATAAAAATAATACTTTTTGGCCTATTGAAAAAGATTGCAGAGAAACCTTTTTGTCATAAGAGGCTTCCTGTTGTTCTTGTGCCTTGGTCATATGGGTTTGCACCAAAGGTCTGACTGCCGTCATGTGTTTTTTAAGCCTACTGGCAGTTTGGGAGTGATAGGGAATTGGTCCAGCTTGCCCCTCAAGGGGGGACAGGTCCACCCTCAGGACTGCACAGTAAGAAGTAAGACTCAGCAGACTGATAGGCAAATCAAAGGTTTCTTATTGGAAAGCACAATACAGCAATTTCAACAAAGAGAGAATGAGAAGTGAGTGGATAAGCTGCAAAATGGAGCGCTATGCCCCTAATGGGTCAGAGTTTATGTCATATAGCATGGCATAAGTATCAGCACTAGTATTGTTACTGTTTCCTAATGATTCCATGACATTTGTAGACATTTTGGAATAGCTGAAAGCAGCTTGTTGTTCTGAAGCCTCGCAGTTACATGCAGAGTTCATTATGTTGAAATAATGGTAATCCGCATTTGAGTCAATAACTGTTATATTCCTTATAAGGTGATATGGTGCACAGCTATAGAGAGGCTCTGGGGGGTGGTCACTGATGTGTCTTGCAAGGTGACACTGGGTGTGAGCTTCACAGGTCTAAGGAGGGGTGTGGGCAAGGCAGGAGAGCCGGGTACAGCAGGAGGCTTTAGGCTGATACAAAGTGAAGTGAGCAAGGCCTAATGTATCTGGCAAGGCCTAATGTGTAAGTGTGGCTACTGTAATGTATAGCAGCAGGGCAATCCTGCCAAATCTGGAGGGTGGTATTGGGGCTTCTTCTCTTTCTTCCAAGGTTTCCCTCGGCATATCTAAGACATCCCGGGGTTCGCATCCATATAGTCATTTGAATGGGGAACATATTGTGGAAGCCTGAGGGGTCTTCCTAACTGCAAATAAAGCCCATGTAATGATCTGATCCCAATTTCTGGCCTCCTGTTCCACCAAACTCCGCAGTATGGTCTTCAATGTCTTATTAAATCTTTCTACAAGGCCATCTGTCTGTGGGTGATATACTGAGGTTCTTAAGGTGGTAAGATGAAACCGTTGTTTTACTTCTACCATGAGTTTGCTCATAAATGTAGAGCCTTGATCTGTCAGTATTTCCTTTGGAAACCCCACTCGTGAAAAGAAAGGGAGCAGGTGTTTCAATATTTGCTGGGTAGTATTGGCTCTCAGGGGAAAGGCTTCTGGGTATTGCGTCACATAATCCATGATTACCAAACTGTACTTGTTCCCTAATTTCTATGTTTCTAGGGATCCTACAATGTCCATACACATTCTTGAACAGTGAATTTAAATGATTTGCAATGGATTTAAGAGAAATGGTGGTGGTATATGAGTACTAGTGTTTTAGCAAATCTCCCAGGACTGGATGAAGTTTTTAATGTCAGCATGTATTCCTGGCCAGTAGAACTAATTAGTGATTTGGGCCTGTGTCTTCGTCTGTCCTAAATGGCCTCCTGTCATGTGTGAATGAACTATCTCTAGGACCACTTGCTTATGGCCTTGGCTCTTAGGGACAACCAACTGAGTTTGTACCAAGCCTTCTGAAGTAGTGTCTCCCCGATACATAAGCCCATGTCTCATCCAATGGGTCATTCATTTGGGCAAAGGCTAGGCCGGGAAGAATTTCAGATTCTTCTTCTGTAACCTTTCTGGGCTCAGGTTCTAGAGGGGCATCAGGTATATCATCCACCTACCACAAGCCTTGAGTGCCTCATTCTATTCCCTCCTTTCCAGCCTCTTCCTTGTCCCTAGAGAAAATTTCCCTCTCGAGCACCCCTTGAACAATGTTATCCCTTGATGTATTTGAAAGGGATCCTTTCTGTGATTCTGTAACAACACTTTAACATCACCTCTAAAGTCTGGATCTATAACCCCAGCTAGCACATCAATTCCGAACCTCCATGCTAGTCCTTATTTGGGAGTCAATCAAATGTAAGTACCCGGGGGTGGAATAAGAATCATATCAGTGGGTATCTGTCTTCTTTCGCCTGAGGGAATGATCTCGTCCCTACTGCTGCAAATGTCAAACCCAAAAGAGCCTTGGTGGCTACTGAGGGGTCTGATGTTCTGGCACTTAACCTTTCTAATTTTAGGGTTCCCCAACTTGCATCGGTTGAACCTCATTCCACTACTGACACCATTTGTGAAGGCATCATGAAGGAAGACACAGACAACAGATTCAATTTTCCACAAAAAATAGTGAATTTTTTTTATATGTCATGATGGAGTAAGGCATAACTTGCCCTTTGCTAAGGTGGGATTTCCCTACCTAAAGAAACTAAGGATAGTCTGAGTCAATAAGTTCACCTCAAAAGTCTGTCTGGGTCCAAAACCTAATCTTGGCCTCACAACTGAAGATACGCAATGTGCAGGGATGTCAGCAACAAAAAAACAGTGTTCCAAATAAAGTTCTGAGATTCTTCCAGCTCTTGGCTTTCTTTTCCGCTTCCCTTCTGCAAGTTCAAAATAGTTTCAAAAGGCCTGAGGTTTCCCTTCCCCAAGATGTCAGTTATTTGCGAGCTATTTCTCACTTCTCCCCTCGCCCTTTAGACCCACACAGACCATCTGCCACTCTCTGGTGTATGCTGCAGATTTACTATTTAGTTCCCCCGGACCACTGCCTTCATGGCATCCCAGACAATCCCCAGGGGAGCACCCGATTTGCTATTCTCATGGAAGTAGTTAGTTATCACTTTCCCTACCTGACACAGGACCGAGTCCATCAGGACGGATCGTAAAACATCCATGGACGTCTGACACTCTCCGGCCTACCTACTACTAAGTGATCAACACTGGCGTCCGCAGCCCTATTACCACCCCACGAACACAAGGGTACAACCGACTAGAAACCAACATGAGATCCAACCTTGAGAAGCCCCCATGAACATGTGAATAGAAAGAAAAGTCCTTCTCCTCACCGTGGAACAGTCTCCAGGCGTCAACCATGCCCAACTCCCTAATGTAAGACTCAAACGATATGGCATACTTAAAGTCTAGCCTAGTAGTGGGCAGAGTCTTGTCAGTCATGGGATTAGGCACCAAGTTTAGATCACCCCCCAGCAGGTGTTGCCCTTCTACGAAGGGAAGTGCGTGTAAAGGAAAATCCTCCACGAATACCCGCTTACCAGAATTAGGGGCATGTAGAGAGACCATCGTTAGCATGCGGTCCTCCCTAGGTATCCCGTAGTACCTTATTCTTAGAAAAGGGGATTTGCTCACACATCAATATCGCCATTCCCCACTTCTTTTCACCCTTCCGAAGCAAAGAACTGTGTCGGAAATGCCCTGGCTCATAGACGTTTCTCATCCTGCACAAGTAGGTGAGTTTCCTGCAGGAAGACTGTGGAGAGGGACATGTCCCCTAATTTCCTCAGGACAGATTTCCTTTTCATCAGGGAGTTCAGCCACTGCATGTTCCATGTGGCCAGCCGAATGAGGTCCCCACCACCCAGGTCTACCTCTTCCTCAGCCTTAGTGTACACACTTGCAATGCCACAACCCCCCAGCCATCACATCCCAAAATGTATCCCCCTGAAAATACGAGTCCAATGCCAGTCCCATAGTAAACATTTGTAACTTTAACCCTATCCCATCCCTCACACCCACCCTCCTCGAAACCCGACTGTAAACAGTACATAAACAAAAATGTAAATCAGTCATCCAACTTAACCTGAACAGGAGACCAACTTCGAAGGCAACCCATCCCCTTTCAACAGTACCTTAACTCCCCCAGCACCCACCCCACCACAAACTCACACAGCTTATTCATTATCATAGGCCATGGAAACCCACCACAAGAGAACCCACAAGATCAGATCACGGTCCCACCAGTGACAAACCTGTTCAGGTCTTCCTGACCAGACCTTTCACTTTCCAGCCTCTCCCCACCTTAATCCATTTCTGTGTCTCTCCCGTGTGGGCCCAGAGATTACCCTTTCATTCTCTGTACCCCCAACAAATGCCTCCCTGTCATGCAGTAGACACTCCACTGCTTTTAACGTCCGCATAGCCCATAGTTTCCCCTTGTATGAGAAATGGAGTGCAGCAGGGAAACCCCTGCGGTAGTTCACCTCTCTGCGCAACCACTCAGTCAATGTCCTGAGTGCCCTCAGTTTCCCAAACGTAGTAGAGGCCAGATCGTGGTACAGGGAAAGGGTGATGTTACGGAAGGCGATGGTAGGTAAGGCTCTTGCCTTAGTCGTTATGCGTTCCTTCAACTTGAAGAAGTGCAAGCGAGACAGCACATCGGGAGGTTTGTCATCGGGCAAAGACATCTGGGTTCTCATCTGATGGGTCTGGGCCAGTTCAATCTCAGCACCCGCAGGAAGGTCCAGGATGAAGTGGAGGAGGTCCGCTACAAACTCAGGGAGTTCCTCATCTCGCACAGCAGGAGCAATGACACAGATATGGATGTTGTTCCTGCGGGAACGATTCTCCCCATCCTCCTGCATGTCTTCCAAGGCATCACAACGCGCCTTTAGCGCCTCCAACCTGTTGGTGCATTCCCCCACCTCATATGATTGCTCACACAGAGTATCTTCCACCTCAGAGACACGCTACCCTGCCTCTCAGAACCTTTTATCTAACGCCAAGATTTTGTGGGAGAGTTCATCCGTACTCTTGTGGATTTCATTCTGGATGTCAGCTAATAGTTCCTGCAAATCCATCTTGATGGGCATCTGTGTGAGTAGGGCCGGGAGCTGGTCAGCCCCAGGTACCTGAGCCGTCACAACCTCATTCCATATGCACTTGTCAGCTGGCTGCAGCTTCGCAAAATGTCACTTTCTTTACATAATTTGGCTGTTTTAGCCATGATGTGGGATCAGAGGAAGAACTCCAGGGAGCCACTGTTAGGCAGAATTATATGCAGTAGTATTTGGGAACACCACACACAATTAAGACTACAAGTGACGTACAAATTCACCTTTGGTACAAGCCTGTACTACACAGTAAAGTGGTAGCGATGGCTGAGCAGCAAGACTTATCTCAAGAGTAAGTGAGCAGTATCAATAGTTACACAAAGGACAGCAATTACTATGATTCAAACAAACACTGTCTCAAGGTTTCTGAGTAAAAGAATATACATTTATTTACACATTAGTTGTAAAACATTTCACTAAAGTAAAGCAGTTGAAAAACCACACTCTTAATACACTACACCACACCCAATAGATTCTGGACAAGCTAGACTCAAAATGAAGTGTGAGCAAAATGGCACTCCAGCAATTTAAAAGGGAGGGAAAGACAAAGTTAGGCAGAAATTGAGTAACACCAACAAGTAAGTAAGCAGGGCAATCTAGAAAAAGGAACTACAGTGAGGAAATCAGATTCAAACACTGCCCTGCCCATCCAGCTGGGGCCCTGTTGGAAGATGTGGATTGATAGGCTGGATATGTACTTTAGGGCCACCATGGAGACCAACGATGACAGCAAATTGGCTACTCTGCTGGATTCTGGCGGGCCTGTGGTTCATGAGGTTTTTCAGTCTCTTCAACCCGCCAACAACTCTTATGATACTGCGAAGGCCGCTCTGCATGAAAACTTCCTGCTACTTGCAAACATTGACTACGCACATTTTGTCATGCGCTCTACTCGACAAAAGGATGATGAGACTTTGGACACGTTCTACGGAAGGTTGCACCGGCTGGCGGTGCTGTGTTCATGGGAAAATCCTGACACAATGATCTGGGATCAACTGATCCAGGGGTGTGCGTCAGGCAAGTTACGCAGACAGGTGCTGTGGGAACTCGGCATCTCACTGCCTCGCATCCTGGAGCTAGGATGGTGTCAAGAGGTGTCGGAAGTGAAAGCGTCCCAGACGGAGGCGGGGGCGTGCCCTGGTAAAGCAGAAGAAGTATGTGCAGTGGGCCCTGGCCTGGGTGGTAGAGGTGCCAGACGCCCAGGTGGGAACCAGCAGGACAGAGGCACCAGGTCAGTGGACTCATGTTTGAAGTGTGGTTATGACCTTCCACACCCGGCAGAGTGCCCAGCACTGGGGAAAGCATGTGGCCGTTGTAGGGCGTCTGACCACTATGCCCAAATGTGCCAGGCTCCACTACCACTGGTGGTCCCTATGGGGCCGGTCAGAGCGAGATTCTTTCGACAACAACACCCGCTCAACGTTGCCCAAGTCGATCAAGGGGAAGATGGTGCCATACCGGGGGATGAGGAAGAAAAAGAGGAGGAGAATGTATTCTTCGTATCCTGTGTGGGCATCCTGCGGCCCAAGAATAGGAGGCAGCCAAGGTGCCTGGTGATGGTGAACGGGTCATCGGTTCCCGTGCTAGTGAACACAGGGGCATCAGTGAATGTCATGTCGCGGGAGCACTATGACGCCATGGAGTGTCCGCCGAAGCTGGTGACTCACAAGGCACACATATTTACGTTTTGGTGGGGTACAGCCAAACAGGCTGGATGGTGCATTTTTGGCCAATGTGGGACATGGGGAAGCGTCAATCAGGGCACGTTTCTATGTGACCGCGGTGAGCAGTAACACCCTGTTGAGCTGAGGAGGCCTTGGGCATTGTCAGCTTTGCCTACTCTGTATACGTGGAAGACATCCATACGCTGCTGGAGAAATACAACTGCCTGTTTGAGGGCATTGGATGCATGGCTGGTGACCCAGTGAGACTCCACATCCATAAGCCGCCCAGAAAGATCGAAGGGTGCCGTCCTATCTGAGAGAGCTGGTCGACCAGGAGCTGGACAATGTTGTCAAACTGCACATTATTGAGAAGGTGGAGGGCCCGACTCCGTGAATCTCTCTGATTGTCATCACCAGGAAACCAAAGCAGCCTGAATCAGTCAGAATATGTGTGGACATGCGCCTTCCGTACAAAGCGATTAAGAGGGAACGACATCTGACTCCCGCCATTGATCACATAATCACTGAATCGCAGGGAGCCCGGTTCTTCTCGAAGCTGGACCTGAGGGCTTGTTACCATCAGGTGGTGCTAAACCCTGAATTGCGGTACATTAGCACGTTTACAACTCAATGTGGTCTCTATCGCTATAAGCGATTGACTTTTGGGGTGTCATCGGCCACAGAGGTATTCCAGAACATAATCCGTGGTGCCCTTGCTGACCTGGAGGGAGTGCTAAATATTAGCGATGACATTTTGGTGTTTGCCAAGTCAGAGGCTGAACACCTGGCCAAACTGGCAAAATACTTTTGAGCGGCTCCAGACTCTTGGTTTAACACTACATAGAGGCAAGTGCAAGTTGAATTTTCCGGCTTCGTCTTTAAAGAAGGGGGTGTATCACCAGACCCTCGGAAGGTGAAGGACATAATGGAGGCCAGACCTCCAGAAAACATCTCCAAAGTTCAATGTTTCCTGGGAATGGTCATGTATTGTGGCCGGTTCATCAAGAACCTCTCATCCTGGTCGGAACCGTTGCGGGTTGTCACCAAGAAGGATGTCACGTGGCAGTGGGGGCTGATGCACCAGGTCATTTTCTGAGGACATAAAAAGGGCTTTGACGGCTGAGGACACAATGGCATTCTTTGACCCCTCTCGCCAATCTGAGATCGTAGTGGATGCCAGCCCGTTTGGATTAGGTGCTGTACTCACCCAGATTGATACAAACTTGGAGGTTTGGCCAGTCGCATAAGCCAGAAAAGCCCTGTCTGAAACGGAGCAGAGATACTCGCAAATAGAGCGGGAGGCCCTGGCGTTCCTGTGGGGCTGTCGTCATTTTCGGCTGTACGTGTTGGGGAGACCAGTGACGGTGGTCACCGACCACAAGCCCCTCTTGCCCACACTGGCGGGGTCGTCCTCCAAGCCACCGGCCAGGATCGAGCAGTGGATGTTGACCCTGCTGGAGTACAGGGTGTCTCTAGTATACCGGCCTTGCATCAACAATGAGGCCGACTACCTCTCCAGACATCCGAGAGGGGAAACTGAAAGGCCACTGAACGTCAGTGCAGAGGAGGCCGATGAACACGTCCGGCCTGTGGTGGAGGCGGCCACCCCCAACTCATTGCCCATTAGTGAACTGGAACAAGCTGCAGGGCTCGTGGAGGTCGGTGCTGGACACTCTGGCCTGAGGACTCAGGAGGCCAAGACCACGTTGGAACAGCTGTGGAGGGTCAGGGATGAGCTGGCATTCTCCGAGGCCGGTGTGCTGCTCAGGAGCAGCCGGGTTGTGATCCCACAAGCGAAGATACAGATGATCATCGAACTGGTGCACAAAGGACACCAGGGCACTGCCAATGCCCTCCCTCCCTCCACTCCATCCTCCTCCCCCATCTCCTTCTATCGACGGGATCTCTGTAACTTTAACCCAGCTCTCTTCCTTGACACCTGCTCTTCCTTCCTCCCCTCTCTATCAGTCTTCTCTCTCTCGGCTAATTATGCTTTATCCTCCTTGTCCTCCTCCATCTCTTCCAGCCTCGATCAACTTCACACTCTCTCCTCTTTCCACCTCATCCGCAAACCCTCTCAGCCCTGGCTTTCCCCTCAGTTATTATCTATGCACCGCCTTCTCTGTCGCTTGAGTGACGCTGGCTTAAATTCCGCTCACCTGCTAATCAAGCCTCCTATTTCTCTTATCACTCTCTCTATGATTCCTGCCTCAGCTTAGCTTAACGCTCCTTCTACTCTGACCTCCTCCAATCCCAATCCTCCCACCCTCGCCGCATCTTTCAGACCCTATCTTGTCTTCTCTCCCCTCCTACCCCTGACCATTCTACTACCTCTCCTCTCTCTCCTTCTGACTTCGCAAACTTCTTCTCTTCCAAAATACTCACTCTTCGGCATAACATTCTTAACTCCCCTTCTTACTCCCCTCCTCCTCCCTCTCTCACCTCCCCTACATCTTACATGTCTAAATTCTCCCCTGTGACTTCTCCCCAGGTTTCCCTTCTCCTGTACAAAACTCACCCTACTGCTGCCCCGTCTGACCCACTCCCTACCCCTCTTATTTCAAAAATCTACCCTCTTCTTATTCCTTACCTCACCTGCTTCTTCAACATCTGTCTCTCCTCTGCCTCCTTCCCTTCCGCCTTCAAACATGCTACAATCATCCCTATTCTGAAAAAACCCTCTGCCAACCCCCTCCTTACCTCTAACTTTCATCCTATCTCTCTTCTCCCATTCCTTTCTAAGCTCCTCGAATGCATAGTCTACTCTCAACTCTCTACTTTTTTTCCAGTTTCTCTCCTCTCCCCCCTTCTCAATCTGGATTCCGCCCCAAGCACTCTACAGAAACTGCTCTCATCTCTGTTCTCAACTCCCTCCTTACTGCCCGCCACTCTAAGCAATCCTCTGTCCTCATTCTCCTTGATCTCTCTGCTGCCTTTGATACCGCTGATCACCCCTTACTCCTGCACACTCTCTCTTCCTTTGGCTTCAAAGGCTCTGTTCTTAACTGGCTCTCTTCCTACCTCTCCAACTGTTCTTTCAATGTCTCTTGGGGTGTACGTACCTCCCCTTCCTTCCCCCTCAACTTCGGTGTTCCCCAAGGCTTTGTTCTGGGTCCTTTCCTTTTCTCTCTGTACACTGCCCTTCTTGCCCCCATTATCTCCTCTTTCAATATCTCTCACCATTTCTATGCTGAGGACACTCAGCTCTTTCTTTCCTTCTTGTCTTTCACTCCTGAAATCCACCACAATCTTTCTTTCTCTCTTACCGCTATCAAAAACTGGATGTCTTCCCACTTTCTCTCCCTCAATACTGATAAAACTGAAGTCTTATTCTTTCCTTCGACTTCGTCTCCCCCCTTCTCCACTACCTTTCATTCTCTTCCCCCCTCTAATCTCCCTATCTCTGATCATGCTCGTAATCTTGGCCTCCATCTCGATTCCTCTCTTTCCTTTTCCCACCATATTTCTCTGACCTCCCACACCTGTCACTTCCACCTCTTTAATATTCGCAAACTCCATCCCTCTATCACCTTCCATGCCACCAAACTCTTAATCTCCTCCCTCATCTTCTCTCTCCTTTTCTATTGCTCCACTCTCCTCTTTGTCCTCCCTGCCTCTAATCTTGCTCCTCTTAAATCTCTCTATCATTCTGCCATTCGTACCCTTTGCCTCCTCTCTCCTCTTGACTCTATTCTTCTTCCCTCTCTCAACTTGGCTGGCTTCCCTTCCACTCTCAACTTAAATGTAACTTCCTTTGCCTCGTCTTTAAATCTCTTCATGATCTCGCTCCTCCCTACCTTTCCTCTCTTCTCTCATTCTACCCCCCTTCTCGCCCCCTCCAATCTGCTGATCTCTTCCTACTCACTGTTCCCCTGCCTCCTTGTGCCCCTTCGTGTTTCCGTTCCTTTAAGCTCCTTGCCCTCCTACACTGGAACTCTCTACCTGTCTCTATCCGCTCCATTTCCTCCTACCCCTCCTTTCGGTCCTCCTTGAAATCCTATTTCCTTCATTCCCCGTACTGTTAACCTCCTCAATTTTCTCTCATTCTCCCTCTCCCGTTTTTTCATTCACTGTCCTAGGTAAATTGTTCTTTATATTGTTTTGATGGTTTGTCTCATGTTTTGCATTTATGCTTCCATTTATTCAATGTATTCAGTTGTTGTAATGTAAAGCGCTTTGGAGTAAAGCGTTCTATAAATCCAATAAATAAATAAGTCAAAGTCCCGATTGCGCTCTTAGGGAGAATTCTCATAAATGTGCTAATTCCCTTCACCTTAGAGACCCCCAGCAACTTTGCTGGATTTTGAGGACTTGATTCTATTACCTGGAAAGAGTGTGAGCCTTTTTCCTCACTCTTTCATGTATTTTGATGTGTGTTTTGCACTTGTGTTCTTTGATTATTGAGTTTTAGACAACTCCATAGGCATCATCTTTTCAGTGCAGTGACACAGGGATGTCTTTTAGACTTCCCAAAGGTTTAAATACCTTCTCTGGGATGAACTACTGTTTCCCAGAGAATGTAAAGTGAAGTAAACTTTACTAGTCTTTCCAAATTCCTAGACCCAGCACACACCATCTTACAATGGAGTGCTGGAGGGGTTACATAGTATCACCTGTGTCTAAATGCTCACGTAGCAGTCAAATGCTACCCTTTCCTATTGAAAAGGCTGGTGGCAGAGGTTTTACAACAAACTACCATGATTTTTCCCGACCGCGAACACCAGTAGCTAAAAATCACGGGAGCCATGTTTTTTAAGATGGCACCTTAAGCCCCTTTGTTTAAACAGGTCCTGGTCTTCTTTTTTCCCCGTTTCCTTTTGGAAAGGTCCTTATATAGTTTGTCTCTGCGTGCGAAACCAGGTTTGGTCCCTTTGTTCGTATGCCTTTGGTGGGCTTCAGGACTGAAAACCGCCTGTGGTGTCTGAGTGTCTGGGTTGGCCAGGAAGTGAGGGAGGTGCCCGAAACTCCCTGTGCTTAGTCTCCTAGGAGTCCCTAATGCACTCTGGTGTGATTGGCTGGCTGACTGTCCGGCAAGGACAGCCACCCTGCTGGGTGAGTGACAGCTAGGCTGGAATGAAAGGGAGAGAACTGTTTAAAAGGCGAGTCTCTTGGACTGGAAAGCAGAGTCGACCACTGGAACGAAAGAACCGAAGAAGAGCTGGAAGAGGACAGCTGCTGCAACTCCTGGACCGTTGGTTTGCCCGGTGAAGCCCTGCTGCAGGTCCAAATTGCCAAGTTCCTCTCGACAGAGAAGCCCCTTTAAGGACGACTTCTTCCTTTGAGTAGGTGGGACCAATCAACTCGTAAGCCTCCTGGATACCATTCTCAAGGCTGGTTAGGATTAACCAGGGAGAGGGACACCAGCTTGTGTGCTTGAATTACAGCTACTGGAACTGAAGTGACTCCATCTTGTCAGCGTTTTCCGACGATCCCGTGCAGTGCAGGAGTCCTCCGACGTCCGCCCTCTTGTCCCCACGACTGAGGCTCAGGAACAGGGAGATCTGCAGGACCTGCCAGGAACCGTCTTCAGCTGCATTTTGTTCTTCATATTAAGGTACTGTGCCAACCCAATTGAGAGACCGGCACTGTTAGGGAGAATTCTCTCTTTAGGCTGAATTTCCTATCCTAGTGAGTCCCCCAGCAGCTTTGCTGGATTTCTGGAGTTGTTTTTTTTCCTCCTGCCAAGAGTGAGACTCTTTTTCTCCCACTCTTGGACATGATTTATGGTATTCCTTTGACTGGTAATGTGTTTTATGGGCTATGGGGTCCTTTACTCCATAGGGTCTCATGTGTTTTTCCTATGTGTGTTACACAGCACCCTCTGTGCAGTAACCCAGGGGTGTCATAGTGACACCCCACCATAGACTCCATACCCTGGGACTGACTACTGTCTCCCATGGCATGTAAAGTCACCATTGGCTTTACTAGTCCCCAATTATTAACAGAAACCAGTACAAACCATCATATTGTGGACGTACTGGTTGGGGCAATTCGATTGCCCCGGGGTCTGTTAGTCTTGGGGGCACGTCTCCATCCCCCCTGATCGAGTTTTGGCTGGTGGCAGTGGAAACTACTTTTTATATTCGACCGCAAATATTTTCCTATGGGATTTTCCCATTGTTCGAGGCTACCAACTTTAATTATTTAATTCTCATAGCCTCGAACATACCGCCGGTTTATTTAATTAATATTAATTCGCCGGTTCGTATTTTTTGCCAAGACTCAATTCTAAAATGGCGTTTGCGTTCTCTTCTGTGACTCCAACCCAAGCCGAGCCCTTTGTTCCACTTTTTGGCGGGCTTCTCCACAGAAGCCTCCAAAAGTGGTGCCACTCTGTCTGGGTACCATAGGGGGTGTGGGAGGGGGTTTAGGCACCCTGGACTGAGTTACCTTGGTAACTCAAGTCGCACTCTTGTGTGATTGGCCCAAGTGGTGAGCCGGCCGGCTCACCACTTAGCATGTTTGCGTGACAGCTAGGCTGAGTGAATGGGGGTTTTCTGCATAAAAGCAGGGCTTTGGGGACTGGAACTTCAGAAGTCGCCACAGGACCTGAGAATCCGACGAGGGAGAAGCTGAGCCGACCTACCATGACGACACCACCGGTTGAGCCCTGTAGAACCGACTCACCACTTCCCGACGACAGAGAAGATCTCCCGGCTGGAGAGGCTTCTTCCCCTGACTGGTGGGCACAACCAGTTTACCTTCCTTTTTTCGCACCCCAGCCCGGTTTGTGGTCGAACTGCCCGTGCCAAGCACCCCGGCGGCCGGATAGCCACTCATCACTGAACCGTGAATCACCAGACCGCTCCTTGTACCTGAGAAACTCCACGGCTGGTTTCTTCCCTGGCAGTGCAACAGACTCCTGTCTTCCTCCACGATGAGATCCCCTCTTCCCCTGGACGAAGCACCGACTTGCACCCGCTGCCAGGAACAACTGCCCCCGCTGGAGCATTCTCACCACTTTAAGGTACTGTGTCCGCCAGGCCTCCCTTTCTAAAGATTGCTACAAGGTAATAATAACCCCTTAACCTTCTGGACTGGGCTGTCCGCCTTGACCCTCTAACTGGTCCCTTTCTTTGGTCCAACTCCTTTTTGAACCTTTACAAGACTCTTGTGCACTGCAACCATGTGACCTTGGACACATTTCGTTTGGATCCTCTGAAAGTGGATCCGGCCGCTTGAACTCTAACTTCACGGTTTTACTTTGCCTTTCCCTCTTGTTATGTTCTGATAAAAGTGTTGGGATCTGTTTCAACTTGTTCTCTACTCTTCTCTCCCTTTTTAAAACGAACTATTACAGTGCCATCTACGTTAAGCGCTCACCGCTGTCTGAAAATAAGTGGGGCTTTACTTAAGACTTGTCTAATATTCTTTTAAGGGAGTGTATATCTTTTAGTGACCGTGTTTTTGAATTGCTTAACATTAGTGCCTGTGTGCTTTTCTAGATGTGGTTTTAAATAAATAATTATATCTCTTTTACACCAAGCCCCGGTCAGTGTTTACTTGTTCTACTGTGTTCTCTTGACCTATTGTGAATACTCTGTATACTGCCTAACTCTTCTTGAGGGAAGTCTGACTGCTCAGCCACAGCTACCAAGTGAATCTGTGTGGTAGAGACTGCTACCAAGTGGGTTTACTGCCAAACACCTGTAGTCCTAAATCTTTTGCAGTGGTCCCAGAGGGAACTGCACAGGTTTCTGCCTAACACTGGTGTACAGCGGTGGGATTTGTATTGAGTATACACTTTAGAGTGCTTGTTGGACACTTTAGGACAACTAACCACAGAGCTTAGCACTAAAAAGCTGATTTTCTAACTATGTCTGCTATGGAGAGTTATACCCTAGAATCATTGTCTGCCAAAACTGCTGATTGCTTAAAAGTATTGTGTAGACATAAGAATCTCTCTGAGAAGGGCAAGAAAATGAAACTTATAGAAAGATTGTTAGAAAACCAAAGTCTGGGTGGTACAGAGGAATCTACCCTCCCCCCCCCCAGCAAATGTAGAAAACAGTAATGGTATTGATCTGAATCAAAGTCTCGAGAATGAGTCAGAAGAGGAAAGTGAACCTAATGAAGTTAGCCACTCTGAGCCTCTGTCTGCCTTACCTACTTTACCTACAGGGCCCATACCAGGTCCCACATGTAACCCTGCTTATTTTGAACTTGAAAAAATGAAGCTTGAATTAGAGTACAAACGTTTTTTAGCTCAATCTGAAAGAAACCAAGAGCTAGAGTTCAGAAGAATGAATGCCCAGGCTGAGCAGAAGCAAGCTGAGTTAAGACTCAGAGAAATCGAGCTTAATCATGAATTAGAAATGAAAAAGTTGTCTGTAGAAAATGCTTCTCTCTCCTCTGGTTCTTCTAAGAGTTCCAGTCCCAAAAGACCCCGGATGCCTAAGGAATTAGTGGGTATATATGAACCTAGATTGGATGTGTTGGATTGGTTGAAAATGTTTGAGTATAATCATGGGCTCCAGAACATCACAGGGAATGAGTTACTTCCCTGGTTGTTCTCTAGGCTTCCCCCTGTTGCAACTGATGTGGTAATGGAGTTGGGGGAGGTGGATAAGAAGGATTATGAATGTGTGAAGCTAGCTTTGATAGCTAGATTCGGGAAGACCCCTTCCCAGTACCTTAAGAGGTTTAGGACCCTCAAAAAGCATGATGGTACCCCTTGGGCTACCTGGGTGAGTGAAAGTTTGAAAAACTTAGAGGGATGGATTAAGGGTTACAGAGTTAACACTTATGAAGGAATGAAGAATCTTGTAATGTTCGAGTCAATTTATGATGCCTGCTCTCCTGAGCTCAGACAGCACTTGGCTGATTCAAAGGAATTAGATTCCAGGAAGTTAGCTAAGGCTGCTGACTTGTGGGTTGCCAACATGGCCACTCACAGGGATTCTGGGGCTACTCAGAGAAAGGATGAGGGAAAACAGCCAAAAAAGTACTCCAAAGAGAATTCCAATAATTCCAATTCCAAAGAGGGCCCCAAACAGAACCGAAAGGGTAAGCCACCAGGGAAACCAAATCAGGCTAGTGTACCTCCTGGTGCCAAACCAGAAGGAGGTCAGAACAAGCCACCATTCCAGAAAGCATTTGGTAAATGCTTTGTTTGTGGCTCTACTGACCATGTGAAAGGAGATCCCAGGTGTAAGGGTAAACCTTCAGGGGTCCAACTTGTCTCCTTAGACTTCGCTCCAGAGGAGGAAGTACAAATGGCAAGTGGAAACTTTCTATTACTGGCTGATGAACCCATTGGAGTCTCAGCCAGTGTTTCTTTAGTGTCTCTGGGCCTGTGGGAACAACAGAACTTAGATGTCTATAATTCTATCCCAGATAATACTAAAGAGTATTATAAGGACAGTGTCCAGGTGAATGGTCAGGAGACTCCTTCCATCAGGGACACTGGGGCCAGCATAACTGTGGTGGACAAATCGTTTTTTCAGTTTGAGGATGTTGCTAAGGCACCCAAACGCCTCACCAAGTTAGTTGGAGGGCCTGTGCAGATGCTTCCCCAATTACCAGTTCTCACCCAGTGTAATGACATGACTGTGAAGATACCTGTCAGCATACAAAGTGAGGTGCCAGGAAGGGTTCTGCTGGGTAATGACTTGAAAACTCTTGGAGTAGTGTCACACACCCCCAGACCTCCTAGTAAAAGGTTACAGGAGCTCACCAGACCTGCAAGGGAGAGAACCATGGGAGGTACTCCCAAGGAGATGATGAAGAAAGAGATCACTCCTGCTCCACTGGAGATGTCAGCTGCGGTCTCTAAGAAACTAGAAGAAAAAGGGAAACCTAAAACTTCTAAAAAGAACCTCACAGCCAGCACTCCAGTGCAGCCAACAAGGACTTCCCCTAGGTTGTCCAAAGTTACACCAGTAACTCCCCCTCCAGCTGAGGCTGAGAGGGAGGTACAACCTTGTGTGGTTGAACTAGACTCTGAAGAAGAGCTAGTGGAAGGCCAGGAACTCATTGGAGATCTGGATCCTGTTGACCATCCTGAGCTGCAGTCTTTACTGGCAGAAGGTGGACCCAACAGGGCAGACTTCAGTAGGGGACAGAGAGAATGTCCAACTCTGGAAGGTCTTCGCCACCAGGCAGATGCTCAGGCTGAAGGGCAAGAGCCTGGGAAATATAGGTTACACTGGGAAGATGGCCACTTCTACAGTGAACCAACCGAGTCTGCACCTGGGGACAACAAACGACTTGTAGTACCCCAAGAGGACAGACCACAGTTCTTGCAGTCAGCCCATGAGATTCCTTTGGCTGGTCACTTGAGTTTCAAGAAGACTAAGGAAAGGCTCTCACTCTACTTTTATTGGCCAAAGATGGGGGCCGAAGTAGATAAATACTGCAGGAGCTGCCACACCTGCCAGACTTCTGGTAAGGTTGGCTCCAAGAATGTGGCACCTTTAGTGCCTCTCCCAGTTGTGGGAGTCCCCTTTGAGAGAGTAGGGATTGACATTGTTGGTCCCCTTGATCCTCCAACTTCCTCAGGCAACAGGTTTATACTTGTTGTAGTAGACCATGCTACTAGGTACCCTGGGGCAATTCCTATGAGGACTATTACAGCTCCGGCTGTGGCTAAGGCCCTCCTTGGTATTTTGTACCAGGGTTGGGTTTCCTAAGGAAGTAATCTCTGACAGGGGGTCAAATTTTATGTCCCACTACATGAAAGCCATGTGGAAAACCTGTGGAGTTACTTACAAGTTCTCAACCGCATACCACCCTCAGACAAATGGGCTGGTTGAAATGTTCAACAGAACCATGAAGAGCATGATAGGTGCATTAGAGGACCCCCTTAAAAGAAAGTGGGACTGCCATGCCTTCTCCTTGCTTATAGAGAAGTCCCTCAGGAGGGAGTAGGTTATTCTCCCTTTGAACTTCTCTATGGTCATCTGGACAGAGGTCTATTGGCCCTGATCAAGGAGGGGTTGGAGAGTGCTCCTTCCCCCAAGCCAGTCAGAGTGACTGACTATGTGATAGGTCTCCGGAGGAGAATGTCACAAATGATGGCAGAAGCAAGTGATAACTTGAAAGCTGGACAAGCATTGGTCAAGCACTGGCATGACCAAAAGGCTAACATGCTTGAGTTTACTCAAGACCAGCTAGTTCTCATTATGATTCCAACAAGGCAGAGGGCCTTGCAAGACAAATGGATGGGACCCTTCAAAGTTGTGGGTAAACTTGGAGAGGTCAACTATCTGGTGGACCTGGGCACCCCCAAGGAGGCTCCAACAGTCTTCCACACCAACAGACTAAAAGCGTATGTCTCCAGACCTGATGTAGGAGCTTTGCTTCTAGCATCATCAGAGGAAGAAGAAAAAGAGAGTGAAGCTCTTCCTGATCTCCTTAGAGGCTTACCTTTAGACGAAAAGATTGAAGGAGTAAATCTCTCTTCAAATCTGACACCGGAGCAACAGGAAGAGTGCAAATCTATGTTGAATCAGTTTGCCTCTCTGTTCTCCCTTTCACCAGGCTTGACCCCTTGGGGACAGCATGACATACTCACTGGTGACTGTCTGCCAGTCAAAAGCAGAGGATATCGAATGTCAGAAAATGTAGGAACCCACATCAAAGGTGAGGTCAACAAGATGCTTGATCTCGGGGTAATAGAGCCCTCTACTAGTCCATGGTCTAGCCCAGTTGTGTTAGTACCAAAGGCAGGATCTAAAGAACTTAGATTCTGTGTGGATTACAGAGCTCTTAATGCAGTCTCTAAGACTGATGCCCACCCTTTGCCAAGGACAGATGAGTTGGTGGATAGACTTGGTGCAGCCAAGTTCCTCAGCACATTTGACTTGACGTCAGGCTATTGGCAAATAGGCCTGACAGACCATGCCAAGGAGAAAACTGCATTTTCTACCCCAGTAGGCTTATACCATTTTACGGTTATGCCTTTTGGATTGAAAAATGCACCTGCTACGTTTCAAAGGATGGCGAACCAGGTTCTGAATGGGATGGAGGACTTCTGCATGGCATACTTGGATGACATAGCAGTGTTCAGCAATTCCTGCGAGGACCATGTGGACCACCTGAGATATGTTTTGCAGGCTCTTGGAAAGGCCAATCTGACCATAAAGGCAAGTAAATGCCAGATTGGACAGAGTAGAGTGGTCTACCTTGGACATGAGGTAGGAGGTGGAGAAATAAGGCCTTTGCCCAGTAAGATTGAAGCTGTGCAAAATTGGACAACACCTACTCCTCAGACCCAGGTGAGAGCTTTCTTAGGTCTCACTGGGTATTACAGGAATTTCATTGAGAACTATGGGTCCATAGCTTCTCCACTGAATGTCATCTCCTCTCCTAAATTCCCTAAAAAGGTTAGATGAAATGAGGAATGCAATCAGGCCTTTGAAACCCTGAAAAAGGCTCTTTGCCAAGCCCCAGTACTCAGAGCTCCTGACTATCACCAAACTTTCATTGTGCAAACAGATGCTTCAAATGTAGGAATAGGTGCAGTCCTCAGTCAATTGGATGGGAAAGGTAGGGAGCACCCCATTTGCTTCATCAGCAGAAAGCTGAAGGATCCTGAGACAAAGTGGGCAACAATCGAAAGAGAATGCTTTGCTATTGTGTGGGCACTGAAGAAGTTTAGGCCATACCTGTAGGGTTCTACTTTCGTCATTCAGACTGACCACCAACCCTTGAGATGGTTAATGCAAATGAAAGGGGAAAATCTATTGAGATGGTCAATCTGCCTTCAAGGGTTTGATTTCACCATTGAGCACAGGTCAGGGTGTCACCATCAAAATGCTGATGGACTCTCTAGGATGTATGTCATCGACTAGATGTATGAGGTTCATCCAGGAGTGGATTAAATCCTCCTGTTCCTTAGTCTGGGAGGGGGGGGGGCGAGTGTTAGGGAGAATTCTCTCTTTAGGTTGAATTTCCTAACCTGGTGAGTCCCCCAGCAGCTTTGCTGGATTTCTGGAGTTGTTTTTTTTCCTCCTGCCAAGAGAGAGACTCTTTTTCTCCCACTCTTGGACATGATTTATGGTATTCCTTTGAATGGTAATGTGTTTTATGGGCTATGGGGTCCTTTACTCCATAGGGTCTCATGTGTTTTTCCTATGTGTGTTACACAGCACCCTCCGTGCAGTAACCCAGGGGTGTCATAGTGACACCCCACCATAGACTCCATACCCTGGGACTGACTACTGTCTCCCAGGGCATGTAAAGTCACCATTGGCTTTACTAGTCCCAAATTATTAACAGAAACCAGTACAAACCATCATGTTGTGGACATACTGGTCGGGACAATTCGATTGCCCCGGGGTCTGTTAGTCGAGGGGGCACGTCTCCGTCCCCCCTGATCGAGTTTTGGCTGGTGGCAGTGGAAACTACTTTTTATATTCGACTGCGAATATTTTCCTATGGGATTTTCACATTGTTCGAGGCTACGAACTTTAATTATTTAATTCTCATAGCCTCGAACATATCGCCGGTTTATTTAATTAATATTAATTCGCCGGTTGGTATTTTTTGCCAAGACTCGATTCTAAAATGGCGTTTGTGTTCTCTTCTGTGACTCCAACCCAAGTTGAGCCCTTTGTTCCATTTTTTGACGGGCTTCTCCACAGAAGCCTCCAAAAGTGGTGCCACTCTGTTTGGGTACCACATGGGGTGTGGGAGGGGGTTTAGGCACCCTGGACTGAATTACCTTGGTAACTCAAGTCGCACTCTTGTGTGATTGGCCCAAGTGGTGAGCCGGCCGGCTCACCACTTAGCATGTTTTTTTTTGGATATAACATTTTTATTGTTTTGTGGACATAAACAAGCACAACAACAATAAGTAGTTGACATTTGGTCACTACACATAACCATTTAAACATTTAAACATTTAAACACACAGGTATACATTTCTTCCCGGCATCTGGTTTATGTTTGCATATATTGGTAAGTTGTTACATCTAGAGTTTCTCGAGATCGTTCCAATGGCTTATATCAGTTCACTGTTCGGCGCTCAGTGTCTCTATGTCTGTTCTTTGCTTGCCTTCAGCTGTCCTCCCATTTTTGCCATATCTTGGCCGCTTTCTCTGGGCATCCTCTTGTGGTGTACACTCTCGCCTCCATTGGGACGCACATGTCCACATCCGCTACCCATTTGGCGTACTGTGACGGTGTGGGCGAGCCCCATAATTGGGCTATGTTTTTTTTTTTCGAGACTCGTAGTCGTTGCAAACATGAGTTTTTCAAATCTGGATAGCTCTATATCCGCATCTATTCCCAGTATCAGGAGTTTGGTGTCCATCGGTATTTCACGGTCAAGTACTGTTGAGAGCCTATCGCAGCATTGTTGCCAAAAGTCCTGTATCCGCGGGCATTCCCATAGGATGTGGAAGAAGGTTCCTCTCAGATGGTGACATCTCAAGCAGTTAGGGTCCGTCGCCCTTCCCCATTGGTGCAAGGCTTCTCTAGAATGGTAAATCCTATGTAGGATTTTTAGCTGGACCAGCCTGATTCTGGCTGAAATTGTCGATTCCCGGGGGTACATAAGTGCCACTGTACAGTCCTCTGCTTGTATTTGACCCACATCTCTTTCCCATTTCTCTTTAAGTCCTGTGAGTTCTTTCGTGGCAAACAAGTTGATGGCATTGTACATTGTGGATGTTACTTTGTGTCCGATTCGTTCCATCACTATGTTCCTCTCGATCGGGGTGCATTCTGGCACATTTGGGAGGTCTATTTCGCTTGCAGTAAGTGCGTGCCTTATCTGTATGTAGTGGAAGTGCTCCGTGATGGGAAGGTTGAATTCGTCTTTCAGGACTTGGAATGTCTTGATTTCGCCATCCTGTACCAGGTCTTCTAATGTCTGTATCCCCGCCTCCTCCCAGGCTTCCCATTTGGGAATGTCTTTAAGTTCCGGGAGGTGTTTATTCCACCACAGGGGTTGTTTCAATGTGACCTTCCCCTCCCACCCCAGGTATTTATGCGCATCCGTCCAAATCTTCGTTGTCTGGGCCACCATTGTGGGTGTGGCTTGTCGGGTTTTCTTTTGATACAGGCTTTCTAGAGGGGTGATTCCATGGTCCGTCTGGGCGTCTGCTCTGTTGTGTGGTATCATTGGATCGGCATGCAGGCTATCATCCACCACCGACATTTGGGCAGCCCAGTAATACGTCAGCAGGTGTGGAAGTCTGATTCCTCCCTCCCACACTGAGCGCTGTAGGGTTCTGAGAGCAATTTGTGGGTTCCCCCCTCCCCATAGCAGTTTCCTGAGTGATTCATCTATTTTGTGAAATTCTATTTGGGGTATATATAGCGGTGCGTTCTGCAGGGCATATAAAAACCGGGGGAGGGCCAACATCTTGAATAAAGCAGCTCTTCTCAGTAGGGTGAGCGGAAGGGCCATCCAGTGCTTTACGTCATTTACGAATCTATCTCTTACTGGGTGCAGGTTTTTCCCTATATACTGTGTTAAGTCTGTTGAGATTTGTATCCCTAGATATCGGAACTGCTCTTTCTCGATCTTAAATGGGTTATTAGCTAAGGTCGCTGCATCGAGTCCCTTTATTGGAAAGATCAGGGATTTATCATAGTTTACCCTCAACCCGCTAAAGGCTCCATATATACTTAGTATATTGGTTACAGTGGGACAGGAGATCGCTGGGTCACTAAGGTAGATTAGGAGGTCATCTGCATATAGGGACACCCTGTCCTCCCAGTCCTGTGCCCAGTGGAACCCCTTCCAATCTAGGGACTCCCTCAGCATTATCGCCAGTGGTTCAATTTTGAGTGCAAATAACATTGCCGAGAGGGGACATCCCTGCTTGGTGCCCTTCCCAAGTTTTATGGTTCGTGAGGACCAGCCATTGACTCTAATTTCTGCTATCGGGGCATTGTATAGGAGTTTGACCCAGTTTGTGAATTGCTCTCCAAATCCCATTTTGCCCATGATGAGCCACAGGGCCTCCCAATGGACCGAGTCGAAGGCCTTCTCAAAGTCAATAGTAAGCAGTGCCAATGGGTCCTGTAGAGCGGCCGATCTTTCAATGGCAGAGTAAAGTTTGCGTATATTCATTCGCGTGGATCTTTGTGGCACAAAGCCGCATTGGTCCGGGTGGACTAGGGAGGTTATCACTGTTTGCAGTCTGTTGGCCAGTATTTTGACCAATATTTTAGCTTCCGTGTTAATGAGAGAGATTGGGCGGTACGAGCTGCATGCGTCTGGAGGTGTGCCTTCTTTGTGTATTACTACTATGCTGGCTTTTCTTAGGTCCGGTGGTAGGATGCCTTTCTCCTTTGCCTGTAGGAACATTTTGAGCATGTGTGGCGCCACTTCTCCAGTGCCAATTTTCTTCCATATTTCTACTGGAAGGCGGCCCTGGGGTTTTTCCATTCTGTAGCTGGGAAATGGCTGCCGTCAGTTCTTCCTCTGTTATTGCGGCTTCGAGATTCAGCATCTGGGTTTTGTTTAGTGCTGGGATGGTCGCTGAGTCCAATATGGTGGCGTCCAGCGTAGTCGTCGGTGGGGCATATAGTCTTTCATAGTAGGTTGCAAAGGCCTCTTCTATGCCTGAGTCTGTTGAGGCCCATTCAGTGTTTGTGATGCATATCCGCCGTACCTGGAGGTGGCTGTCCTCCCTCCTTTCCAACCATGCCAGCATTTTGCTGGCTTTGTCTCCCGTTTCATATATCCTTGCTCGTGTAGTTCTGTGCGCCTGTTTTGCGCATGTCAGCGCCACATTGTATAGTTTCTTTTGTGCCACCTTTAGAGATGTATTGTCATGTGTCGTTCCTGATCTTATGAGGTTCTCCTCAGCACGTCTCACGTCTGCTTCTGCTTCTTCTACTTCTTGCTGGTGTGATTTTTTGTGTGCTGAGGTCAAGCTCAGTATTTCACCCCTTAAAGTTGCCTTATAAGCTTCCCATACTATTCCAGCATCGTCCACAGAATCCTGATTTAGTTCAAAGTACGTTGCGGTTGGTTCTTGGATTTTCTCCGTTAGTTCTGGGAATCCCAGGTAGTATGCATTCAATCGCCACTTCGGTGGGGGCTGGGGTCTTTGTGTCTCAAGCAGCATCGTGAGTGGGGAGTGATCCGATATTCCTCGGGGCTGCAGAGTTGACTCAATTACTTTGTGCATATTTACACCGGGGAGGAAGAAATAGTCTATCCTAGACATCGATCCGTGTGCACTTGAGTGAAAAGAAAATTGTTTCTCGCCTGGGTGGAGGTCCCTCCATGCATCTTTCAGGCCCAATGCCGATGCAAAGCTGGCCAGCTTGGTCGGTCGTGTCGGATTTCCTCCTCTCTGATGTGTGCGATCCTCAATGCTGCTCATCACCTCATTGAAGTCGCCACCCATCACCAGTGTATCCGCTGGGTTATTTACTATTATCAGCGTGATTTCTTCGAGTAGAGGGGCCATTAATGCTGGGGGAGAGTAGATCACCATCGTAGCTATGGTTTGGTTCCATAATGTGCCATGCATAAACACAAATCTGCCTCCCGGATCTTGAATTATCTGTGTTATGTCTATCGGGGTTCTTTTGTTTATCAGTATCAGCACACCTCTCAAGCCCATGGAGAAGCCTGCATGGATTGCTATTTTGTACTTGGTTCTCTTGAAGAATTGGCAGTTCGTGCCCGCCAGGTGTGTTTCGGTTAGCATCACTATATCCGGATCATGTCGATTAATATATTGCATTACTAGTCTTCTCTTTATGCTATTTCCCAGGCCATTCACGTTCCATGTCATGAAGGCAAGCTTTTTTTTCCCTAAATCCAGCTGTAGCCATTGCTCACTGAGATCCTTGCCATATGTGGGTGTTTGATTCTTGCCATTTTCAAGTATGTCTTGTTTGAAGTGGTCCTGATGGGCCAGGTGTCATTTGGATACCTGTGTAACTCCCGATTCCCCCTCCCCATACTCCTTCCCCAACTGAAGCATCTGTCGCCTATTAAACAAAACATTTATCTACTTACAGTCTCTTTGGTATTAGGAATATTACAGTGTGCACTTCGTAATTGTTCCGGGGGGTTGTGCCGTGCTGGGTTTTGGGCCGCCAGCATTCATTTCGCCAATTGTTATGATTGTTAGGTGGTCATCGCTTAATTTTACGTTACGTTGATTTTATCTTTTGTCCGCTCTTTCATTTATTCGCCTTAACTTTGTGGTATCGCTTCCATATCTTGGTAGGATAGTTCTTGTGGGGGTTCGTTTAGCTTTGGTCCATTTCCCTTCGGCTCACATCTTTTGCATGGGTCTCACGTGTCATGAGTTCTTTCATCTCTCAATCATGTTTGTAGTTAATCATTTTCTCTCTGGGGTCTCGCTTCTATTTCCTGATGGGGTAGCCTGTTTGGTGGCTCATTCAGGCGTGGCCTGTTCCTTCTTGTTTCTTGCCGTTTGCGTGGGTTCCATTCTCCCTTCAGATGCCCCTCAGCCCAAGCCCATGCTTCTCTGGGATCAGTAAAGTGTATTGTGGTGCCATTGTGGTATATCTTGCGCAGGGAACAGGAGGCCATACTTCACGTTCAGTGTCTGTAGGCGCTTCTTGAGAGGGTCAACGGATTGTCTCATCTTCTGTACCTCCCTAGTGAAGTCTGGAAAGAATCCAATTCTGGAGCCGTTATATGTTATCTCCCCCTTTTGTCTGGCCATTTGTAATATTGCATCCCGATCTCTGTAATTGAGGATCTTCGCTACCACCGTTCTCGGTTGTTTCCCAGGTATTGGTGTGCCCGTTGGGACTCGGTGTGCCCTTTCTATTGAGAACAGTGTCGATAGGGTCTTGGGAGCAAATACGTCGGTCAGCCATTTTTCTAGGAAGAGCTCCATGGAATCCCCTTCAGTCTTTTCAGGCAGCCCAAGAATACGTATATTATTCCTCCTTGACCTGCCCACTCTCTCCTCCACCCTGGTCTCTAGTACTTTAATGCGTTCTAGCGCTCTGTTCATTTGCTGGCCCATACTTCTCAGGTCATCCTCTGCAACAGATATACGGGTCTCGGCCTCGCCAGTGCGGGATGAGAGTTTCTGGAGATCGTGTCGCAATAGGGAGACTTCTGTAGTGATGCCATCCATTTTGACTTCCATAGAGGATCGCGAGTTGGCAATGGCATTCATCACATCCCTTAGGGATAGGGACTCTTCAGGGTTTTGTGTGTCTTCAGGTCTATCTGAATCTGTTGGTGGGGGCAGAGTAGTGGTCGTGAATTGTTCCATGGTGTTCTGATTGGCCCCCTTTTTGGTGGTTAGTGCCTTATCCTTACCCATTGCAGCAGCTGTCTGCTGGTTTGTGTCGTTATATAGTGCGCCGTTTTTAGAGATCTCGGTCGTCTTTTGGGGTGGTTCGTTTGGTGCTGCTTTTGTCAGGAGATTGCTTTCCCAGGCAAGTGGTTCACTGTGTGAGTCCCTAATCCTTGCGTGGACACCTCTGCTAATGATATTCTGCTGGTTCGTGGTATTGCGCCCCACTACCAGTGGATGTCATCGGCTGGTGGGTTGGTTCTCAGTTTCTCTCTTTCCCTATATTTCGGCCACAAGCTGGGTGCGGGGACATATTTCTTTCCCAAATGGCCAAACCCAATTCCTGTTCAGACCCTCTGCACAGTAGCTGGATTCCGTTCCCTTTATGTTGCCTTTTGCCTCATTGGCAATTCGTTTTCGGGGTATTGTTCATTTCCTGTATTCCAGGATTCACCTTTGTGCCCAGTTCCCGGTTCTGACAGTCTAGTGGGGTGGGTTTATGGCCGATGCTTTAGGCCCACGTGTTCAGCTTGAGCTAGGGGGTCCAGTCTCCCCTCCCGTAATGTGGCGCCTTTGGTTCAGTGCCCTGCCCCACCTCCCCTTCTCCTTACCGGCGTGTCTTGCTGGGTGAGACCGGGTGACGGCGGGCGCTCTACGATATACGGAGCATCCGCAAATGTCCGCTTATGAGCAGAAGGCAGCAACGCTGTGGCGTGGTCCGCCCACGCCCGTGACCGCTACCCTCCAGCCGCGCTCCGATTGAGAAGGGGTTTCGGAGCTCAATCGCACGGGGCCGTCGCGGGTCCTCCGGGTCTCCGGTTGGGGCCTCGCTGTCCACGCGTGACCCCGCCCATCTCAACCTCGTCCGCCCGCGATGGTGGCGAGGCAGCGAGTGACTGGGTGAGCAGGCAGGTAGGTCCGTGGGGCGTCGCTCTAGGGTGCTCTTCGGGCTCCGCTCATTTCGAGAGCCGCCGTCAGTCCAGTGTCGTCTCTGCCCTGGCAGGCAGCGCAGCAACACACCAGCAGATCTCGCTTCGTGCATGTAAGGAGGCCGGGCTTCGCTCCCGACCAGTCCGTCTCCAAGCCCGTCTCCGCCGGTGCTTTCAGGGTGGGTTGCAGGCTGGTGGACACTATCGGCTTCTCACTTTCGCACCTTTCCGCGCATGGCGCTTTCTCCTCGTGGCCTCAGCACCCAGCAAGGAGGCCGGTCTGGATGCGATTCCGGCTGCGGTGCCTCACTTCCCCCATGCCGCCTCCTTCCCCTCACCAGGCGCGGCGGCCATTTTGGGTTTGCACGGCCCACACACGCTGTTACTTTCAGCAGAGATTTTCTTGTCGGCTGTGCTCCGATTCAGTCCTCCCGCACAGTGCTCCGGTGCAGCAAGGTTCCGCCGCCCTTGAGCTGTCTTTATTGTTCTGAGATCCACCCAAAATCACAGGATTAATGCAGCATGTAGCTGGCGGCCCCGGGAGCTCAGAGGAATCACGTCCTCATCGTACGCTCTCTGGCCACGCCCCCCCACCACTTAGAATGTTTGAGTGACAGCTAGGCTGAGTGAATGGGGGTTTTCTGCATAAAAGCAGGGCTTTGGGGACTGGAACTTTAAAAGTCGCCACAGGACTTGAGAATCCGACGAGGGAGAAGCTTAGCTGACCTACCACGACGACACCACCGGTGGAGCCCTGCAGAACCGACTCACCACTTCCCGACGACAGAGAAGATCTCCTGGCTGGAGAGGCTTCTTCCCCTGACTGGTGGGCACAACCAGTTTACCTTCCTTTCTTCGCACCCCAGCCCGGTTTGTGGTCAAACTGCCCGTGCCAAGCACCCCGGCGGCCAGATAGCCACTCACCACTGAACCGCGAATCACCGGACCGCTCCTTGTACCTGAGAAACTCTGCAGCTGGTTTCTTCCCTGGCAGTGCAACGGACTCCTGTCTTCCTCCACGACAAGATCCCCTCTTTCCCTGGACGAAGCACCGACTTGCACCCGCTGCCAGGAACAACTGCCCCCGCTGGAGTGTTCTCACCACTTTAAGGTACTGTGTCCGCCAGGCCTACCTTTCTAAAGATTGCTACAAGGTAATAATAACCCCTTAACCTTCTGGACTGGGCTGGCCGCCTTGACCCTCTAACTGGTCCCTTTCTTTGGTCCAACTCCTTTTTGAACCTTTACAAGACTCTTGTGCACTACAATCGTGTGACCTTAGACACATTTCGTTTGGATCCTCTGAAAGTGGATCCGGCCGCTTGAACTCTAACTTCACGGTTTTACTTTGCCTTTCCCTCTTGTTATGTTCTGATAAAAGTGTTGGGATCTGTTTCAACTTGTTCTCTACTCTTCTCTCCCTTTTTAAAACGAACTATTACAGTGCCATCTACGTTAAGCACTCACCGCTGTCTGAAAATAAGTGGGGCTTTACTTAAGACTTGTCTAATATTCTTTTAAGGGAGTGTATATCTTTTAGTGACCGTGTTTTTGAATTTCTTAATATTAGTGCCTGTGTGTTTTTCTAGATGTGGTTTTAAATAAATAATTATATCTCTTTTACACCAAGCCCTGGTCAGTGTTTACTTGTTCTACTGTGTTCTCTTGACCTATTGTGAATACTCTGCATACTGCCTAACTCTTCTTGAGGGAAGTCTGACTGCTCAGCCACAGCTACCAAGTGAATCTGTGTGGTACAGACTGCTACCAAGTGGGTTTACTGTCAAACACCTATAGTCCTAAATCTTTTGCAGTGGTCCCAGAGGGAACTGCACAGGTTTATGCCTAACAGGCACTCGCAGTGAACGTTTGTGTAACTTTCCCAACTTGCAGGCCTAATGAGCTTGTGACCCAACATATGATTCTTTTTCGTCTAAACTACGTCTGAGAACCTTTGCAAAGACTTTACCGTTTACTACAAGAACTGCTCCTTCCTATCCAAGACACTAGTCCATTGACTTGGGCCTATGCCTATTGAACTGAATTGAGTCCTCTTGTGAACTGAAACTATTTGCCCTGCCTAAGAAAGTATTTATAATCTATTCTACTTAACTTGTGCCTTTTACTACCATTGAAAGTAACTGAAGTGCCATTTTGCTCCTACTTCAGGGGAGTCTAATTTGTTCAGAAACTTATTGTTTCAGTACTGAAGTGTATTTGTGGATAATATTAAGTTGCCTCTTGTAGTGAATGCTTTCTAAATGAGTGTGTAATAAATTAATAAGTGTTCTACCAAGAAACCTTGAGTATAAGTGTCTACTTGAACCACTGTGATTGAAAGACCTCTGTCGAACCTCTTGCACTGCTCACATTCACTCTTGATATAAGCCTGGCTGCTCAGCTCGCTACCAAAAACTGTGTGGTACAGACTTATACCAAAGGTTGGTTTGGCTTACACCTGTAGTCCTAATTGTATGTGGTGGTCCCAGGGGGTACTGCATCCAATTCTGTCTAACATGCGCCAGAAGGTGTGGTTCCCGGATCTGGAGAGACAGGTCGAGGAATTCATAGGGGCCTGTGTGTGGTGCCAGGCGGCGTCGCCAGCTCAGAAGGAGCCCGCCATAGAGACCATGCCGCGAGGCACCGGGCCATGGGAAGTGGTCCACGCCGACTTCGGCTCTACAGGCAGGGATACCCACTTCCTGGTGATGGTTGATGAGTGGTCCAGGTACCCTGAGGTGGAGTTTGTCGAGTCTGTGGTGTTTGAAAACGTGGTGGCTGCTGTGGAGAAGATCTTTGCCACTCATGGTGCTGTGCTCAGATAATGGTGCGCATTTCCAGGGGGAGATCTTTGCCCACATGATGGAAGAGTATGGAGTCCAACACCGAAAGGTCACGTTGTTGTGGCCTAGGGCGAATGGCGAGGCAGAGTGTTTGATGAGGACATTAAACAAGGTGTTCCGCATTGCTCAAGGACAGGGTCAGAGTCTGCAGAGGGCCCTGTACAGATTTCTGGGCGAATACCGTGCCACCCCACATACATCTACTGGGGTGGCACCCGCTGAGGCGATGATCAGGCGATGATGGTGGGTGACCGTGAGCCTGCAATTATCAATGATGAGCAGGTGGAAAGGGAGAGGAAAGTAAGGATTGAGCAGGAAAACATCCGAAGAGGACTCCGTCCCCAGCACTTTGTCCCAGGCGATGAGGTACTTGTGAGGAATCGCCATCCGCAAGGGAATCTGTCACCGACCTTTGAGCCGGGTCCCCTGGACATAGTGGGATTGTATGGCTCAATGGTGACGGTATCTGATGGGACTGCTTCTGTGACTCGAAATGCCTGTTTCTTCAAGAGGCTGGGAGAGGCCAGGCCAGAAGCGGCGCAGAGAAGGGACATGACTGATTTACCGGACGAGGGCGGTGGCCTGGCTCTTCTGCCAGACTCTCCAGTTCGGTAGAGTTCAGGTGAGGAGGGCCGGATCCGGGAGGCGGGCAGGATGTATCCCCAGAGGACATGCAGGGGAAAGCATGCCCACCTCAAGGACCATGTTCTGGACCCCTGAAGTGATGGGAACACCCTGGGACTCCAACTGATGTGGGTGACGAGGGTGGCTGTAATTAAAGGGGTTCGTTATTTTGTGTGCAGTGTGTTCATATGTTAGGTAGGTAGCAACCTTTTGTTCATTGTTGTTATGAAAAAGGAGGAGTGTGGCGCTGCCCCTTTAAGGGCACACGCACACAGGGTTTGACGTTTCACTCCGCCACGTGCAGTATTAATAAAGGGGGCGTTCCCGGCTGCCGCAGAGTGACAGGGGAGCCCAAACTGACCACACTTGTGTGCGTGTGGCTCTGTAGGCCGGAGGGGGCTCACTGGCACTCTGGTTGGGACCAGAGACATACAACACCCAGCATCCTGCCAGCCTCCAAGCTGGAAACTCAGAAGTGGTGTACACCTCCTAGACAGCCAGGCATGCCGGGCCCACCATGGATCTCAAATTGTAGGTGTGGCACAAAGGTTATCAGGGCACAGGATTGGCCTCACGCCCCCCAATCTCCAGGCCCTAAATCAGACCAACAGGCACCTACCCAGGTGGGCAGCAGTCCACAGCACTGGGGCGCACGTCAGGAACTCTCCAGCAAGTTATAAGGCATCACTGCTGTACTCACAGCAGGAAGTCACTGGAGCGCCTGCAGGCTGTGTCAGGCTGGCTGTGCACTTCCAGGCGCGCAGGGGTTCCCGCCGGTGGACCCGGCTAGCAGGAAGCCGGAATCACTGCAGCGCAGTCTTAGGCAGCCAGGAGCCAGCTACCGCAACCAAGCTCTTCATAGGCGTCGTCGCTGCCCGCTCACAGCTCTGCAAGTTTGCCTCCAGCGCTTCACCACAGGCACCAGAGGCGAGGCATCAGGGGACAGCGGCCCCCACCGCAGCAACTGCCCAGCCCCTGACCAGGGCCGTACCACTGCGCATGACGCCAATTCAGCCAATGAGGCGGCTTGCTTTGAATCCAGCTCAATCTTCGGATCCCCAGTGCCATTCTGGAGCCTCAAAACAGCTAATTAAAGCGCAGGACTGTACGCGGTTAATCTCCTCACGATCATGCCACTACAGGGTCCCAGGAGAGGGGCACTATGCCATTCAAGCCTTCACTACGCCGGAGACACTTAGGCAGACATCTTTCTGAAACCGTGTCTACCTACGCCCCCAAGTCATGTGAGTTGTTATTGTAACTCATATTTCTAACAATTAGACAAGTACACATAAATGGTTTAATGTCGAAATTGAAGAGTGGGCTCACATCCTGGATTCATCACTTAATAAAAGTGTGTGTTCTTGGCCAAATAATTTGTGCACTCTTTGCTTATGTGCAACACGTTTGAGTCCCTCTAAATGATTAAGTTCACAGTGTTCAGTATTCCAGAAAAGTGCCACATCTTTCAATAGACTATTGTATCGCTTTATATTTAACAATAATAATAGTGACCATTTACATTTTCCACATTACAAAATTATGTGTCTCCTCGCTTACCCAAGGCATCATCACTTGAAAAACAGGGCCCTATTCGGACTATTAACTAAATTAATGTTATATCGCCCTACATAGTGGCACCTTAGTTTTAGATGTATGCATAGTTACAAATAAACACATATTTGGTAAGATGTGGCATCTAATCGTGTTGTTTGGTGGTTCATAGTTTTGTTTGCTCGCTCTTCTGTGTCTCACTATCAAAGATTATTGGCAGGTGTGAAACCCGGAGCATCTATTTGATGGCGGATAAGAAAGAACAATCGGGGTGATTCATGGAATGACTGTGCGACGAAATGTGTGGTGGCAGCATGTAAAATGCAGCGCACGTGTGCGAAATGCACGTGTGCGCCTGATACCCGATTCATGGAAGGCCCTGCGTCTGGCTTACCTGGAACCTTCACGGAATCCGCGTGTGACACACACGTCACTGCCACAACCCCGAAAACTGTGCGCGAGTTGGCCAGTGAAGGCGCACAACGTCCAGCACACACACCTAAAAAGGGGGCGGAACACGTGGAATGGGGGACAACGCGTGAAAATGTGGGCGTAACGGGGGAAGTACAACAGCGAAATCCCCGCAACACCCACACGCTCACTAACAACACGTATTCATGGAATTGAACAGGACAAACCCACACACGCCAAAAGACGCGCAAAGCCAGAAACACATCCGCCACGCGAAAGCAGGTGGAAGCGCCCCCGCGCAGCATAAAAGTGCATGCAAACAACAAACAAGCATATACAGCTACGAAGAATGTCCCATTTCTCGCAGCAGTGATCATGGGACACCGCAGGAAGAGGAGGATAGCCAGGCACCACATTTTCTTACTGAGGACCAGCCTTTTTGGGATGCCTGATGACCAGGTCTATGGTAGGTATAGGTTTCCACCCCATATCATCCGAGACCTGGTGACTGAGTGGCAGGATGACCTCACATCAACCACCATGTGCTCCCAAGTGCTGAGCCCCTTGGAAAAGGTGCTCAATGTCCTGCATTTTTTGGCCACTGGGTCATTTCAGTGGACAACTGCCTTAGTTGGGGGTATCTCACAGGCCACGCAGTCACGCTGCCTACATCAGGTGTTGGCAATCATAACTGCACGCCCCTCAGTCCGCAGGCACATATACATGCCCAGAACACCCGCAGAAAGGCAGGCGTCGTCCAGGACTTTTACGGGGTGGCACAGTTCCCCAGAGTGCTTGCTGCCATTGATTGCACCAATGTGGCCCTACGTCCACCTAGGGCCATTGAGCACATCTATCGCAAAAGCAAGCACTGGCATTCCATCAACGTGCACGTTGTATGCGATGCCAAGGGAATCATCACCTCTGTCTATGCAAACTATCCCGGGGCCACCCATGACATTTTAATATTCAGAATGTCAGCCCTACACTGGGACCTGGAAGCTGGGAGGCATGGCAACACATGGCTCATTGGTGAGTACAAATGCCTGTGCACATGCATGCATGTCACACACAGACAAATACACAAACCCAACTAATGACAACCATTATCAACCCCCCCAGCAGACAGTGCCTACCCTCTGAGCATCTACATGATGACGCCAATACAGAACCCCATCACACCACCCTAGGTAAGATACAACGCAGCCCATATTGCAGCCAGGGGCATAGTGGAGCGCACATTCGGAGTGCTCAAGTCACGTTTCCGCTCCCTTGACCGCTCTGGTGGGCAGCTACTATATGCACCCCCAGTAGTGTGCAGGATCATTGTGTCAGCATGTGTCCTGCACAACGTTGCAACCTGGCGGGAAGTACCGGTGGACATGGTGGTGCCCCCTCATCCCCAACCAAATGCACGGCCGCTGTGCATGGGAGGGGAAGGGCATGTTGCGAGGCAGCCCGTACCCAGCTTGTGGCAAAATTTTTCACCTAATCCCCCCCCCCCTGCGGAGGTTACACACCCCTGGCACATTCCAGGTGACAATCGATGATGACAAAGGGACAGTCAACTGTCACAACCTTAACACCCTGAGAATGTGTCTTGGAATTGCAGCATTGTGTGTATCCCTAGCCACTTAAACAAACACAATCCTGTGTGACCAAAAGGCACACATGTAAGCTACAGATTCAACCCCACATGCAAAACATCACATCCAAATGCTGGTATGTCACGTAAACCTCCCCCAACCCTATGTCACCCACCCCACACACCATGCCATGGCAAGCAATGTGAAAACTACAATAAAAATATCAACACACATGACACAACTGTCACAAAGTGCACCGTCACAAATGGAAACAGGCCACAGACAATCCCCTCAGACACGGACTCTGAAGAAAAGAGTGAGCAAAAATATCCACCCTATACTAAAAGTACGTGAATGCATGCCAACAAAGGTGTCAACACCAAAATCTCGAACCTTCGGTGGCATGCATTTCAGGGAATCCAAAAAAAGAAAAGAAAATGCAGGTGCTGCGGGGTTGTCCCCCGCAACACCCCGCTCACTACACATCACAGTACAGTGAGTGGTGTTTGCGGCCGGGAAACCGCTGCAGCTGCATAAAAAAACAAAGCAAAAAAAATGAGCCTGCGGCGCAAGTTTACGATCACCAAAGTCAATGTGAACTTGTGCAGCAGGGACACAGCATGTCTCAGAAGGCAAGTAGTATGTGCGTGGGTGGATGTTTGGGTGGTGATGGGGGTGGGAGTGTGTTTCCAAGGCTATTCAATGCATGTTAGCATGGGAAATGCATGAACCTTCAGTGTTGCATACAATTCCCATGTGAACCACTCCGTTGTGGACACATCTGCAATGGAAACATATTGCCAATCCCATGAAACATCACTAGCAAAACCAACACAGGACTACTAATTTACCAGCATAACATCATGAACACAGGACCCAACAGTGACAATGTCAGACAGTGAGGAAACACCATAGCACAAGTGCCTCAATGTGACATTGCCACCAAACATCCCCCTACCATCATGAGAGTGGCTTTGACAGGTTAACGGGTCATGGGACCGCATACAGCATTAAGTGCATCAATAATGTATACAGTCAAGGCAATACATGAAAAATCTAAATGAAATTATGCACAGTCAACAAATGCAGTCCAACCATGCACTGGAGAAACCATAATGAATCCCCACTAGGGGTGTATACGCAAGTTGGACTTCAGATTGGCCACAGATATGACGGAAGTCCAATGCCTCTGGGTAATTTACTGTCACACGGTGCAGTGCCATCCTTGCGAGCCTATGGAAAGGGGACGCAGGAGTGGCATATGTGTCCGGACCCCAAGCCACAAACAGAAATACGAGACAAGCCTGTATGGGCCCAGCCGGAACACACAGTGGATGCCATTGGATGCCACATAGCACCACACTGCAACATAAATGCACAATAGGCAAAAAATAAAAATGGCCAAAGTGGACCCACCCAGGCGGGCGGGCGGGCGGGCAGGGGGTGTGCACCTCGACACCCACATGTGATGATGTTGAGACAAAAAAAAAATCCTCCATGGGCTCTTGGTCTTCATGGCCCCACGTGAGTGAGAGATACATTGTCGTCGTCATCCCCTGGTTGTACATAAGGAGGTGCGCGTGGCACAGGTGCCTGACCACGCATAGCCCTAGCAAGCCCCTCGACGGCAGCAAGCATGCAGGCTTGGTGAGCCTGGTTCTGCAGGAATATGGCACGGAGGTCGCCATGCAGCACCTCACGTGTAACACAGAGTTCCTCCTGCAAGGACCCACGTGTAACACAGAGCTCTGCCAGCGAGGCCTCACGTGACAGACAGACCTCCTCCCGGCTTGCATGGAGTTCAGCCGAGATGGTGTGTTCCAGCTTCTGCATCCTCTGTTCTGCCTGTGTCCCCTGGCTCATAATGAGTGCAGCCGGAGTACTTCTGAGGGAGGTGAAATCTTCCCTGTGGGCCTGTCCCTCAGCAGCAATAGCTGAGCACAGAGCCACCAGTGCAGCCCAGCGGACCCTGTTGGAGGCCGCCATGCCCGGCCTGAGTGAGCGGCACGTGGACTTTGTAGCCTGCTGCTGGAGCTCCACCTGCCTATCAGGGGGGAGAATGGAATCGGCCACACATTCCATACCTTGAGCAAACATCTCAACCGCTCCCCCCTGTTGCTGTGCTATGGCACACTTGGATTGCTCCCACCCAGTGTTCCCCGGTGGCGCTCGGCCACCGCCTTTGTCGGACACCACACCTGTTGGGCCCAAGGAGACGTGGTCCTTGCTGTGGTGGCACTGCCTGTGGCTGCAGTACTGCATTCCTCTGTCGATCTGCTGCCCCATGAACAGGAGCAACTGGTGCCGAGGGTGACCCTGCACCCGTAACCACCACAGGTGGACATTCCAACACTGGCTGGCCCCTTGAGGGCTCAACCCCCTCTGCAGGTGTGGCAGACAGAACAGCATCCACTGCAGAATCACCCACTGTCGATTGATGAGCATCAGATTCACTATCAGAGTCAAAGAGATCCTCAGAGTCATACCCAGAGGCAGGCCTGGACAGGATGTCCTGGAGCACCAATGGATGTTCACGGCCTACCAGCCCACGACCATCACTGGTGCATGGTTGTTAACCTGAACAACCCATCCTGTCTGCCATCTCCTCCTCGGAGGAGGCCTCACGTGACAGACAGACCTCCTCCCGGCTTGCATGGAGTTCAGCCGAGATTGTGTGTTCCAGCTTCTGCATCCTCTGTTCTGCCTGTGTCCCCTGGCTCATAATGAGTGCAGCCGGAGTACTTCTGAGGGAGGTGAAATCTTCCCTCAGGGCTTCCCTGTGGGCCTGTCCCTCAGCAGCAATAGCTGAGCACAGAGCCACCAGTGCAGCCCAGCGGACCCTGTTGGAGGCCGCCGTGCCCGGCCTGAGTGAGCGGCACGTGGACTTTGTAGCCTGCTGCTGGAGCTCCACCTGCCTATCAGGGGGGAGAATGGAATCGGCCACACGTTCCATACCTTGAGCCAACATCTCAATCGCTCCCCCCTGTTGCTGTGCTATGGCATACATGGATTGCTCCCACCCAGTGTTCCCCGGTGGCGCACGGCCACCACGTTGCCGGACACCATACCTGTTGGGCCCAAGGAGACGTGGTCCTTGCTGTGGTGGCACTGCCTGTGGCTGCAGTACTGCATTCCTCTGTCGATCTGCTGCCCCATGAACAGGAGCAACTGGTGCCGAGGGTGACCCTGCACCCGTAACCACCACAGGTGGACATTCCAACACTGACTGGCCCCTTGAGAGCTCAACCCCCTCTGCAGGTGTGGCAGACAGAACAGCATCCACTGCAGAATCACCCACTGTCGATTGATGAGCATCAGATTCACTATCAGAGTCAAAGAGATCCTCAGAGCCATACCCAGAGGCAGACCTGGACAGGATGGCCTGGAGCACCAATGGATGTTCACGGCCTACCACCCCACGACCATCACTGGTGCATGGTTGTTGACCTGAACAACCCATCCTGTCTGCCATCTCCTCCTCTGCTTCTGGTGCATCATCACCTGTAACAAAATGGAAAAAGACATGAGCACACATGTCAGCAGCACATACCACACACATACACAACACAATATTGAGGGCCAACACATGAGGCAGCCATGTCACACACAACACAAACTCTGGCATGCATACAGTGGTAATGAAATGGAAGGGGACCGTGAAAGCAGACATGGATGTGTGTCAAATGCGAAACCCACACATGTACTGCATGTTGCATATCACCTGCATCACACACAACCTTCTGGCAGGCATAGATCTTAGGCGAAAATTACAGATGTCATCAAAGAGATGACACGTAGCATAGCCATGGCACAATAACCAAATAGCCACAGCAGTAAGTCAAATTGAACTATCCATGACACATGTTAAATGCATGTCAACATGCACTGCAAGAAAATAAATATCCCAAAAAGTACACGTGTCACAGGATGCAACAATGCAAGTGCATTGAAATACAGTGAAGGGAGGCACATGGATACATACATGCCAGGTCACTTCGACATCACACAAGTGAATAAGCATGTTGTAGGGTGAAACATGGCTCAGAAGTGCGTAGGTGCAATGCAGCAAATGTGTAGGTCCTCAACTATCAACAGAACCAAAAACGTAGTTATGTCAATCTCGTGACATGACGGCACTGTAAGGGCAAGTGCAGTCATCATATGCAAAGTGTTGGCACTGGGTTGTAGGGATGCAGTGAACCCCCACAACCCCCCTGGGGAATGGCAGGAAGGCAGTGCATGGATCTGAATGGCTGACCAGAGTACTGTGAAGTTGCAGACAGTGTTGGCAGGTGTCAATTGCATCATCTCTGTCAGCTGAGACTACAGCAGATGAGAGGGGGACAGTAAGCAGGACACATGAGGAACCATCACAAGTACATCTATACATGCAGATGCCACAAAACCAGTAGCCTAGAGGCAGGGTGGGTGTAACAGAGGGAGGCCTGTGCTCGACACAGACAAGGACACCCTAAACATGTGCATGATGAGGAAGTGACCCTGAGTGAGCATGATATGGATGACCAAATATCATGAGACGGATAAAATACCAGAGATGTAGTACAATGATTAGCCTGCTACGGACTCATAGGGGCTTGCAGGGAATGCACATGGTCCATGAATGAACACTCATGTCCACCCTGAGCCTGTGCATCTGCACGGTCCAAGTGAGACACCCTGCATCAACGACAAAGGATTTACCCCACAGTACAGGTTTGTCCTGGGCAATTGTGTTGAAGGGGGCAGGGTACGTGATGTTAGCAGGGGTGGACTGGCCCATAGGAAACTCTGGAGATTTCCCGGTGGGCCTCTGCACCCTGGGCCTCTTTTGTGTGGTATTTCCAAATTTTCTCATAGGAAAAGCATTGGGCTTGCTGAAAATTTGTCATATGGGGCCACTTTGAACATTATTTCCAGGGCCTCTTTTGGTCACCAGTAATTATTTCCAGGGCCTCTTTTAGTTCCCAGTCCACCCCTGGATGTTAGACGCACCCTTGATTTCCTGCAAGACTGTATGTGACCCCTGGTGAATAAAGACGGGTCACGCAACGCTCAGGCACCCCAAGTAAACAAAACAAACGTGCACGCAACCCTCGATAGCCCACGTGCGATGAATAATCCTTCCACAGTACGCTGTGTCACCCAGGGACACCAGAAAAGCGTACGCGTGGCACATACAGCTACTCTGACCTCAAAAACGGGGTATGCAACACACAAGGGGAACCACAGTGGGAAAAAAGCATACGCAACTCACCGTCTGCCTTGCGTGGAAAAGAAAAACACACGCGTGTGCGCGTAGGCAACTACCCTGCCAAAAGTACGAAATGTAAGCGCTGTGAAGATGTCGTGTGTGAACCAACAAGTAGAAGAAACACATGCGTAGGACTCCACGAAAAGCACGTACAGAGAACTGCTGTGCTGCGCAGACCTTTAACCCCTACCGAAGGCAACAACCGCCTGCATGACATCACTTATGCGCTAAGGGCCTTTCCTCGAATTACACGCTCGCGTGCTGTTTTTTCACGTGCGGACTCACTCTGCATCAAGCTGGCCACGCAACAACACACGGAAGACCAGGCTCCTTCCCAGAAGGCCATTTACCTGTCCCCCAGAGCCCCGAGCAGCCTCCTACGAGCCACCTGCTGCTGCCAGCCTGCCTGCTTCCAACGTGCCCTGCTATTTGCTGCCTGCACAGAAGCCAGTGCCAGGGATCCTGTTCCTGAGACCACCTCTGCTGACCCAGAATACTCCCGACTGGTGTAGCATCGCTCCACAGCCCAGCCCCAGGACAAAGTTGCCCACCCACACCTGCCTCGGGGGTTGCCATGTCTGACTCAACACCATCTGGGGCCAGTGGCTACCCCCAGTCATAGAGGCAGAGGGCTGCCAGCTTCACTGAAAATGAAGTTGGCATCCTGGTGGAGTGAGTCCTGGGGAATTATGATGCTGTCTTCTCAAGTTCGCGCCTCGACAGGGATGGACGGAGGAGGATCTGGAAGGACATTGTGGATGTCATCAATGTGAGGGGGTGGCATCCCGCGACTACGACCGTGTCCTGAAGCGCTGGGAGTACTTCAGGTCCAGGGCCCTTAGGAAGGCCCAGCGCCTCGTTGAAGCTCGTGGAGAAGTGGGGCACCAGGACCAGTTGACCAACATCCAGATTTGGGTGCTGGAGCGCATACACCCAGCGCTTCACCGCCAGGTCCTCAAGATGTAGACCCGTCCGGAGTCAAGTGGTAAGTGTCCATGTGTTCATCTCCAGCGTAGTGCATGTCGAGGTGTGTCAGGTGTGTGCACCTTGGACGTATGTCTGTCATGCCCCATGTATGGATGTCTGTGTGCAGGGACATGACAGTGAAGCATGTGAGTCCGGTCAAGCGTGTGCAACAACAATGGTGTGTGTGTTGCTATGCATGAAGTGCACCTGCATGTGACAATGCACACATGATTGCATGCCTGTGTCTTTACCTGGCCATGTCTATTGTGTGAATCATGGATGCTGATGTCACCCTCATGGACGTGCATGGTGTACATGTGCGTGTTACTGAGTGGTGAGTATGTGACTGGGAAACGCCATGGATGCATGACACATGCACATCTCCATGCGTGCATTGACTGTTGTTGCCTAGCTGACCATGATTGCACTGTGATGGGAGGTGGACACGGACGGATGCATGACTGTGCAATGGTGTGTGTGCATGTGTGTTGCTTGCAAAGCCCCCTGTGTTGTGCAAGGTGATGATGGCTATGACGTACGACAATGCCACTCATGTGCATTTGCTTTGTGTCTAGCAGACTTACGTTCAGTACCTTGATGCTTGTGTTCAATGTCTCCCTTTCCACAGCGGCGAGTGAAGAAGAGGGCGACGGCGCTGTGGAGCAAAGCGGCGGGGATGCCTCCACCGGTCAGAGACGCAAGGCCCAGTCACCCTCCCAGATTATGCCATCTTCCGGGAGCGAGGGGATTGGTGCCGCGTCCGCCACTACGTCTGCAGCTGCCGAGGGGAGGCCCAAGAGGCCAAGGTTGTAAGGGGCTTGTGAGCTCCCACAGGCGCAGGACAATGTATAAGACGGTGCGGAGGCATCCAAGTTGGTGGTGGGTGAGGAGGAGGAGGAGGAGGCCACATTTGACCCACACATGGGGCCTGGTGGGGTTGATTCCACTGGTTCAAGTGGTGCAGTCCAGGGACAGGAGGCAGCACAGGTCGCCGCAGAGGTCCCTGTGCGTAATCCTGTCCCTGATCCTGCAACTGCATCACTCTGCACCGGCAGGGATGCCTCAATCCAGGCCCGTCCGCAGGTAGAGGAAGTGTCCACGTCAACTGAGCTTCCTCTACCTGCGAACGAGGCAATCCGTGACCGTGTTGAGCCTGTCCTATTCGGTGTCGCGATGCGCACACGAGTGATTCGTGATGATGTGCGTGATTCCAGGCAGGACACCGCACATCATCACGAACAGCTGTGTGGCATCCTAAACGGGCTAGGACGACTCATTGTCGCAGGGTTCCTCCATATGCTGGCCGCTCTTGCAACCCTCTCCTCCTCTGCCCCCACTATGCGCCAGTTGTCCTCCATGCCGTCTTCCGGCCCAGATGTCACCAGGGCACCCATTGGACCTGCCTCATCCACCGCGGCCAGGCTGGTGGAGATCACATCCCTGCCACAGTCTGGAGTCGGAGGTTCAGCAAAGGTGGTCACCCCAGCAACAGGAGCCCTGACAATGGAGGTTGTGCAGGCCCCTTCCAGCAGGGCACGTCCACGACGGCCCTGGGTGTTGTCAGCATCCCAGAGGCAGTTGTGGTGGCACAAGCTGATGACATCAAGGCAGCAGCAGCAGGCTCGAAGTAGGAGGTGTCCGGACTCGGGGCCTACAACATCACAGGGGCAGGCATCGGCCGAAGAGCAGGAGGACCCTGGACAAAGTGTGTCTATCCGTGTGGCAGCGGATGGGCCAGAAAATGGATGCAGAGTGGCGGAGGGCAGAGAGGGCATGGCTCCCCATGGTCAGGGCAGAGAACTCTATGGGGCGGGCATTGAGGTGGGCGGAGTTTCTCGAGGAGACTTGCAGGGAGTTGGTGGAGAGCATGGCAGCGTCCCTGCGAGCCCTCAAGGATAGGGCACAGTCCTGCCTCCAGGCCATAGACACGGAATTCGAGGATGACCTGGCCAAAGAACTTAACAACAAGAACAGTGAGCCGTAGGACTAGCCCGCCACCATTGTGAATAGTTACTTAGTGTTAGGTTTCCTTTGCTTTTATTCTTTTTTTTTGGAGGACCCGGACTTTGCTCCACTCTTTTGTATATAGTTGTTTTTTGTAGGTTGTTTGTTGGACCAATCTGTTTTTTGGGAACATGGACCCTTCATCATTTATTGTAAATAGTTGGACATTTTGTGGATTTTTCTGTTTTTTTTATTGCCAATGGAGTAATGGTTTTTCCCTGTTTATTTTTGGGATTCCCCTGGACCGAGTACATTGTTTTGGACAAATGCCTCTTTCATGATTTCTTTCTTTTTTTGGTGTTTCTTTTTATTTTGAATTTGGCATTTTGATTTTTTTACATTCATTTCAGTTGCATACACAATTTGTATTTGTTTTTCGTGTATTTTCATTTTTTTACAATACATTTACATTTCTTTGAATCTGAGTGTTGTCTGCTCACACTTGTTTGTTGCATGTGTCAATCGTCACTGGCTCAGGCATGTGTCACTGCTGTGTGGCTATGTTGGACATGTATTTGCATGCATGCAATTGTGCTTCTGGGTATGGCATGCCATGGGGCCAGTACTGTGAGGTGTGGCCAATGGATGGGTGTGTAGTTGCATGGGGTGGGCAGCGTGTGTGGCCATTTGGGTGGACATTTACTACATGTTTGTATGTTATGACGATGTATTGGGGGAGACATGAGTTGGGGCCTTCTGGGGCCAGCTGGCAGGTTGCCATTACTGGTGGGGCGGGGGGACATGAGTCTGGGCCTGCTGGCAGGTTGCCGTCACTGGTGGGGTGGGGGCACATGAGTCAGGGCCTACCTGCGGTGTATGGTGCCATGAGGGCTGCCTGCGGGCATGCTCCTGGGTGTTGGTGTGGTCCCTTGTGTTGGGGGCTGCCTGCGGCCATTCTCCCGGGTGTTGGGGTGGTCCCTTGTGGTGGGGGTGCCTGCGGGCATGGTGATGGGTGATGGTGTGGTCCCTTGTGGTGGGGGCTGTCTGCGGCCATGCTCCCGGGTGTTGGGGTGGTCTCTTGTGGTGGTGGCTGCCTGCGGGCATGGTGACAGGTGATGGTGTTGTCCCTTGTGGAGGGGAATGCCTGCGGCCATGCTCCCGGGTGTTGGGGTGGTCCCTTGTGGTCGGGGCTGCCTGCGGGCATGGTGACAGGTGATGGTGTGGTCCCTTGTGGTGGGGGCTGCTTGCGAGCATGGTGACAGGTGATGGTGTGGTCCCTTGTGGTGGGGGCTGCCTGCGGCCATGCTCCTGGGTGTTGGGGTGGTCCCTTGTGGTGGGGGCTGCCTACGGGCATGGTGACGGGTGATGGTGTGGTCCCTTGTGGTGGGGGCTGCCTGCGGCCATGCTCCCAGGTTTTGGGGTGGTCGGGGCTGCCTGCGGGCATGGTGACGGGTGATGGTGTGGTCCCTTGTGGTGGGGGCTGCCTGCGAGCATGGTGATGGGTCATGGTGTGGTCCCTTGTGGTGGGGACTGCCTGCAGGCATGGTGAAGAGTGATGGTGTGGACCCTTGTGGTGGGGGCTGCGTGCGGGCATGCTCCCAGGTGTTGGGGTGGTCCCTTGTGGTGGAGACTGCCTGCGGGCATGGTGACGGGTGATAGTGTGGTCCTTTGTGGTGGGGGCTGCCTGCGGGCATGATGACGGGTGATGGTGTGGTCCTTTATGGTATGGGCTGCCTGCAGAGTGTGTTCACGGGGGCTGCCAGCATGCACTGCACTCTTCACAGGATTTGGCTGGCACCAGCGGAGTACGCGTATTCAAGGGGGTGCACATGGAGATTTTCACGCGATTTGGCTGGAGCGAGCGGGGTATGCATATTGAGGGGTTACGGTAAGCACTTTTCACGCGATTTATCTTGCGCCAGCGGAGTATGTGTATTCAAGGGGGTGCGCGTGGAGATTTGCATGCAATCTGGCTGGCGCGATTGGTGTATGCGTATTCAAGGGGATGCGCATGGAGATTTTCACGCGATTTGGCTTGCGCGAGCCGGTACGCGTATTCAAGGGGGTGCGTGTGGAGATTTTCACGTGATTTGGCTGGCGTGAGCGTGGTGATGCATTTTGTGTGGTTTAACTGTACACTTTTCAAGTGATTTGGCTGCCACGTGCAGGGTACATGCTGTTTTTCACACGATTGGGTTGTAGGGGGGCTGTGTAGAAGAGGTCCCAAATATAGCCTGCACTCCAGTCGCCCATTTTGAAGTACCAGGAACATTCACACCGAAGTATGAGACATATGATGAGCAGATAAACCAGCAGAGAGCCGCAGTGGTGCTCTGCCCAGTACCTATTAGAAGAATGACATCTATTGAAGTATCAATAACCAGACAACGATGGGTAGTAAGGTACCCATTCAGAAAACCCTACCAGCAAATGAAACTAAATGAAGATTGTTTAAGTGCTGTACAGAAAGAAATCAAAAAGTCCTTAATGGAAGACGAATGGTGACGTCACGAGGGCCTGGACTAACGCACCCATAGAAGATATGATGACCAAAGGATGACGTGAAGAGACGAAACACCATGAATAAAGATATGGTGAAACAAAAAGAAGAGAACATTGTTGAAATACAAGGGAACTTAAGCTGAAAGTAGGATGCAGATATTCAACCAGCTAACGCCTGTACATATGCTTGTAACCGCAAGAAGCTAAAGAAAACAGTGCAGCTTGCTATGCTAAGTAGAAGAATAGAGCGGCAAGCGCCATTGTACACAATCTACCTCAAAATGAAGCATGTTATACAAGTGCGAATCCACTTTGCATGAAAAGCAGAACTAACCCAGGTTATTATAGGCCAAACGCAAGAAGTTTCGTATTTTGGTAATACGAGGAAAAAGGCTGAATCGAAACTCAACAGAGGCAGCTTGTGCCAGGGAAGCCGAGGTCACATCGATAGAAGCTATGAACAGTAGCTATTTTAATTGTAGCTAAGAACAGAAAATCCTGCCTCTGAAGAATCGAGATAAGAAAGCGAATGCAGGTGGCAGGGTGAAACGAAAATCAAATGCACAAATTAAGAGAAACGAGATAAATACATGGTGTGCTAGCACGTGACCAGCCGAGCGAAACGAGGCACAGTTTCACACCTATGCTTGGCACCCACCCAGACAGAGATATCAGAACTTTTTCGAGACAAGAAGATGCAGTTTCGAGGCCAACCACAGTGAACTAATTGACATATAGCCCATAAAGTGATGATTGATTGGAAGAGGGCAGGGTGAATTGGGGGACACCCTGCACCTGCTTGACCGTTCTGCATGCTGCTAAGCAGAATGGAGTTTCATGCATGGGGTTGATGCCAACCAAATCACAATGGACCAAATAATCTAGGATCCTATAGTTAGTCGAACCAATGAGACGTCGTACTTTTAGTGACGTCTACAGTAGTCATTTTTGAAGGAAGGGTTTAGATTCCCACCTGAGAGTATTTACCCAATCCCCTCACTCCGTTACCATAAACAGATATAGTACCTATATTAAAGTTACCTTTTTCCAACCAATAGAATTGCATGTTAACTTGTGAGTGTTACAAATCAGATTATGACGCGTTTTTGGTATAAAAGTTATGTTTTGTATGAAGTTCGAGAGAGTTGAAGCGAGACGGGCTGTCGCACCACTGTAGATTTCCATATTTCCCCGTTTTTTGTACTTGTCATTAAACAGACTCCCCTTTGCCAAACCATTGAGTTGTCCTTATTGATTGGTGTTAGAGTAAGAAAACCTGCACTTCCATCCATCTCAAGGTGCAGCTATCTCATCTTAAAGTACTGAAGAGCAAACCGCGACTTTATGGGCCAGCCGGGGGTCTCTCAGTACACTTGGTAGCAAAGATCAGATGGTTTATCGACTATCGATTATTGATTGAAGTACGATACCTATTGGCCGTCGACATAAAGTAATTCTAGGTCTTCAGCAATATCACAAGTCCTTTGTCATTCTGCTGAGTAGACCGTGAAGCTCCCCATAGACAGTGGTAGTGTAAAAGAAGTCTGCAGTAAGGGCCTGAAGGGACCCGTTTTCCCACATATCCCTTCCCATTCCTACAGGCAGCCTATTGGGCAAAAATCTGAAGAAGGCGATAACGAAGGTGGTTATCCCGAGGATCCAGAGGCAAACCATGCGAATGGTGAGTGAAGCAAAAATGTAGTGCTTTGGCAAACAGTGTATGCCTTAGAACAAGTAAAGGGAAAAAGGTAACGGACGGAGGAGGGAAAACAAAATATAGTTAGAAGTAGAGAAGGCTATATATATAAGGGGATAATGACTTGAGAATAATTAAATAAATATATGTTACCGGGGTGGACACCCGAGAAGAGAGAGGTTACCAGGGCGGACACCTGGGAAGTGCAAGGATTCGCCTTATTCCTGCGCTTTAAATATAGCGGCCAGAAGATACGTGTACCCAGAGTACCACATAATGGGGAACAAATAGACTACCACAACGTTTAAAGACATCGTGAAAGGGGATCGTTTACACTCCATGAAGGGGTAATGAATAGAGGCAGAGATATTTGTGTCCAGCTGGTGTCTGTCTAGTCTGTTAAGCGTCTGTCCTACATGTTTCCTGTCGTGACGTCATATGTGAATTTTTTTAAGAGAACTGATACAAAAATGTGTGCGATTCAATAGCTGAGACAGAATCGCACATGAATTGATGTTTATTAAGCAAATTGGTAATATAAAATTTTTGTGGAAAATTTGGATTGGAGCTTGCAGTGTTTGGTGCTCGCTCATATTGTCACAAGTTCTTTAAGACACAGGAAAGCATTGGCAAGTGTTATATAAGAGCAAAGGGAACATATTTAAACATGGAAGTCATAACTCCATTAGCACACTTATGCAAGCAATTTCCAAAACACGCACCCAAGCTAAAGAAGTTTAGCACCGAGTGGGTTAAAGGTACTGGCCACAAGATGTTGATGCCATGGCCGCAAAATGGTTCTTTATCTAAAGCCGTCTTACAACATATGACGACATATTTGCATGCCACATATACAGGCAAGAAGTTAGAAAAACACCTTGCCATTCTCGAATTGTGGAAAATGTACGAACAAGTAAGGGAGGAAGAGCCGCCAACAGATTGGATACTTAATGTATGCACAGACGGGGTGAGACGCCCACTGCGCCACCTGCCCCACCCGAAACGACAAGTGAAGGAAGTAAGGACGAGGGATTATACCCGTTGAGGGAACATAAAGCAGCGACAGAGTACAGCAACCCCGCATATGAGTCATCTACACATAGTAGTGATGGAAATCAAGGGAAGGATAAGGACAAGAATCTTACCTCCACAGTCCCAAGGGACAAGGGGAGTTGCGATGATGAAAGGAAAGAACAGGCACAGACAAGTACATCTCTCGACAAGGAGAGAGAAGGGAAGAGATGGAAAGGGAGTGGAGACAGAACTGATGAGATAGCATTCGCGAAAGACGAATGGATGAGAGGACAAATTTAATCAAAATTCGATGGTAAAGGCATTGATGACGCAAGACAAAAGGAGAGGTTAGTTGAGACACAGAGAAAGGGGAAAGAGAAGGAGTTAAGAGACGAAAGGATAAGAAGGAAAGACAGACAAAGGCGAGAAAAGCTATATCGCGAGGAGCAAGAAAAACAGCTCGATCGCAACCCAAGAGCAGCCTACGATCAAGACAGGCAGAAACAGCAAAGGTTAGAAGAAGAGCAAAGGATACGTGAGAAAAGAATAAGGAGACAAAGAGATGAGGAAATACGATGGGCAGATGAACGTAGAAATGAAAAGAGAAAGGAAGAAGATAGGGTCAGAGAAGAGGCGAGGAAGTGCAAAGAATTTGATGACGGTATTGAACGTAAGCGAAGACAGAGAGCACACGTTCTTGAATATTTGGAGGGGGAAGTCAAAAAACCCGATCCAGTTTTAGACTGGGAAGATATCGAAGAATTCTTTCCTGCATACGACTCAGTACCAGGCACGTCTAGGGTGAATATTGTTGATGACTTCGATACCAGAAGTATTGGAGAAACGATCAATAAAATATATGATGAAATGGGGCTAGAACAAATACCCCAAGGACAGAGGGAAGACAAGCGCCTGGAAAGCACTCAGATGTATGACACTGAGGAGCTCACTCGTAGCTGTGGGAATAGAGAGCTATCCCTGGATGATTAGAAATAAGCAGGAACAAGGAGGATACGAGAAGTTGCGTGAACTGGGGACAGACAATGTCCGACTCCGAAAGGGACGAGCGCAAAGAAAATGAGGAAGGGAGGCTAGTGAAAGGCGACTCCCAAGGGAAAAGGAGATAAGATGGTCAGACGCTAGCGAGTCTGCACTGAGGGCATCTGAGTCAGCCACGCAGTCTGACTAACATGACATGTATCTCATGGTCAGAGGGGGGTGTCTTCACCACCCTATGTAGACAGACTAAGCACATTGCCAGGTAGACTGCGATGCAGGAACATTACCCCTGCTACAGACCGGAGAACAATGAGAGAAGAAAAAGAGGGCTACGCATTCCAGTTTCCGCTACTAGAGAAGGGGGGAGTAAGACCACAATATATTCCATGGCCACACATGGATCAGGAAAACTTGAAAAACAAGCTTCCAATGCTGACATCAGGAGCCGGAAAATGGATACATGAGTTAGAAAAAAATGATAGGGAGAAACACATTAACCATAGGGGACATTAAGGGTCTCCTAATCGCCATACATGGTGAGAGAGCAGATGATGTGTATGCACGGGCAGGATGCGCCTGTGTAACCACAATTAATACTGCACATGATGGAGCGCCATTTAACAATTGCAGAGCAGCAGTATTGAAAGCGCTACAAGTACTTTACCCAGATACTTCCGATATGGGAGCTATAATGACTCGAAAAATGAAGGATTCTGAAGATTAATTAATTTATATACAGAATTTTCAGGACGCGTGGGTGCTCGAAACGCCTGAATCTTGGACATAATCCATACCTGTGTTTTCCCATATATTGTGGCAAGGATTGCCAGAACCAGTACAAAAACAACTCAAGGAATTGGTAGGAGTCAAGGCTGAGTGGAAGGAGGGGACGCTTAAGCACCCCCCCTTATTCCCATGCTTCTCAGATGGGCCTAGCCATGGCTGCTTCAGGTCCAGGGCCCCAGCCCTGGGGCACCCCTGCGTGAACACCTCCGAGAACCGTGACCCCTTTCGTACAAGAATATCCCTGGATGCTGTAGTACCCCTGTGCACACCCTGGTATAGCAAAACTAGGACTCCATTTTGTAATACACAGACTCCATTTGCAAATTGCAAAAGGCCATTTAGATTTCACTGTAGCCTGCAGCCATCCCCGTCAGGCGCACACAGCCATCGCGGCTCTCCCCCCACCTCCTCCCCTCCGCCGTCCACATAACCACTTGGTTCCCATGAGAAGGCTGGCAGCAGGAATGCAACAAAATCCACACTGTATCACTTGCTGTCCGACTCCCTCATTGATTCAGCTGCAGCCCAGAACGAGGGCCAGAGGCAGGGCTATCTGTCTCTGTAAACCTGCCCTGCACCCCACAGACCCTAGCCATAAAAACATAACCCTGCGCAACAAAGTTAAAAGCCAAATGAACCCCTAAATCAGTGATCCTACCTTCCCTTCGAATTATATGAAAGTAAATGTGCCTTTTCCATCGTCTACGAAATTATATAAACCTGATGATAGCCTATGACAGTGTATGCATAAGCAATGTAAATACATACATGTGTGCCACTGTAAGTTCCTATTATAAACTGGTATATTGAACGCATATTATATGTCGCCCTAAGATATTATAATGCTACCATGCTGAAATGTTTTTCACGACTAAACGTAATCTCATAACAAGTAATGGACCATAAATCTGTGCAAACTCACACAATGCTACCTCTCTATCGACAACCCTGAATGTAATTGCATGTGCACTGTTAGAAAACATCACATGGAATTTAGTCACCCTGGGCTACCATTATTATGTGATTATGGGCCTCATTACACAGTAGGCGGTAAGGGTTTACTGGTACCGGTATTTCGGTAAATCCTTACTGCCTTACTACGAGGTCCCTTTGCGGGTTGGGGATTTTAACCCGCTTTTTGCAGGCGTTAAAAACCAACCCGCAAAGGGACCCAGGGAGCTAATTACGGTACCGCAATTTGCGGTGCCGTAATTAGCGCCTTCACCATTCCCACTATGCCCTATGGGGCAAAAATGGGAATGGGGAAGGGCAATGGTGGAAGGGGGAATTACCGCCCCTCCAACCTTGGAATAGGGCGGTAATTCCCCTTTCCACCAAGGCGGTGCCAGTATTTTATCGGCATGAACCATGGCGCTAATTGCGCCATGGTTCACCGCCTACCATGTAATGAGGCCCTATGTGTCGACTGTCTCTCTCTCTCTCTCTTACTTTACCATTCCCTGTTTATTTTCGTTATAACATTGTTCAGCTGCATAGAGATAAAAGTATGCCTTAGGTGTATGTCACTCAAACATGAACCAGCCAACTGCATGTAAAAGGTAAGCTGTACATATAAATATAACAGCCTTCAGTCAACATGTAGTGTGGAATTGAAACTATGAAAGGGGGGCTTCAACCCATTCCAGATCACCGCGGAACCACAAAGAGTTGTGTTGTTTTGGACATCTAGTCTCTGAAGCCCCTCCAAGGAAGTGCAAGTCTAAGATGAAATGTATCTTTTGTAATCCAGTCACCGCAGCCATATATTCCAATCCCACCCCCCTGTCAATATTAAATGAATACCCCCGACAATACAGTGACCCCACAACCCCAACCCCCAACTCAGTATTTGACCATTTTTAAACAAGAGAGTGATACCGGTGATCGAGATATATAATTCATGTTGACGTCCAGTAATGAATATGCATGCTTCAAAGCCATGTTTTCACACGTGCAAACTGCTGACTTTGCTGCCGGACGAACTGGTCAAAATTATGAATGGATGAGAATGCGCGGCCACAAGGGCAAATGATATAGAGACAGGATGTCAATGTGTGAACCCATCGGATGTCGGACTGATGAACCTAGCTGACTGTTTCACCCCACATATCACCTCATCTCGTCACGTGCCCATGGACCAATCAGCCATCTCTGACCATATAACACCCATAGGTGCCTCCTCTTAATGTCCAATCCCAATCAACTCTGTGCCCCTTAAGCCTTGCCCTTGTTCGATTACACCAACTTTGTATAAAAGCAATTTGTAACATGTTTTCTGCAGAGTGCTCTCGGCGTGAGCAGAGTAGATTCTGTTTGCCCTAACCTTAGATAAAAGCCTTTAATCGTACTCTCACTTGGTCTTGGTCTTATTCCCTCCTGGGATGTACCTTATTGACTCTGTTGGGTGATTTGCCAGCAGAGCTGGGGGCCTCTCACCTTCATTGGTGACCCCAACGCGACAGCGTTCTTTCCATCCTTCTGGACCGAGACGCCCCCCCTGCTTTGACCCTGAGCGCTCTCCCTCAAGAGCTACCCACCAAGGGCAACCGGTACATCTAGACGTGCGCACACAGTAGGGCGAGTGGGTACGGGATCCCTCTTAATAAAACCCAAACGTACCACTCGCCGGTGCCGGGCGTGTTCTTTGAGTGAGGAGCGGCACCCTGTCGATCGGGTCCAGATGGTCTCGGAACAAGACGGACAAGTGAGTATTAAGTGAGAGTGATATTAAAGGCACGGGTGGGAGTCAGATTAGGAGGTCCTAGGGGAAGGATATGGTTTGGGTGACACAAGGGGTGTGAAAAAAGGTGGCGTTAAAAAGGATTGAAAAGGGGGGTTCTGGGAGTCTGGGGTATTTTTCCTATCTTTCCTACTATTCTCATTCTATCGCATATGGCCATTAGGACGGTGACAACGTGCAAGGTGACAAGAGGTTAAAAGGGATCCTATCTCCATGGGGGGGTGGAAGGCGGCGGCGCATAGTGCTATCTCGACTAGTGCAGGATATATGGGTAAAAGAAATTGAGGTAAAAGAAGGTAACATATGGGTTTAAGGGGAGACACACAATATTATTTAGAAACAATTTTTTCTGACCTTTATCTTATCTGTTCTCCCTTTATCCCATCCAAGTGGGTGACGTGGTGTAAGGTGGAGGGAGAGCTTAACACTCGGAGAAAGGCAAGGGAGCGGGCAGAAGTAAAGAAATATTGGGGACAGTTGGAAATAACCTGTTTGTGTTTATGTTTTTTGTTGTCTATGTGGAACGTTAAATGTCTATTCTTTATGTGAAAAGACTATTTGTGATGCATAAAGTGGGAGGCAAATTTGGTGATTTATGAGAAAAGTTGCATGTTTAAAAATGTGATTTCACAAGTATTGAAAGGTGAACGAACAGTCAATTTAGGTTAATGAAAAGTGTAACATAAATTAATTTGGTTATATGAGAACTGAACAGGTATAAATAGAAATGTCAGGTAAGGTGTATTGAGAGTGACACACCATGGGTGGAGAGACGCCCCTCTACCATATATGTAAAACGTTACCGGGGTATGCAGAGAAAATTATTAAATACCACGAGCAGTGGATCGTGGAGTCGAAGGGGGAAGGGTTACCCCAAGTATGGCCTGAAGGAGAGTCCTTCGACAAATAGGTGTTAGACATGGTTACCACTTGTCTGTATTTTAAGTATAAGGGTAAACAGTTACAGAATAGGAGAGAAATATTGGATCTTTGGTGCCTGTTCGAGGAGGTGTCCCCAGGTAAGGAGAGTGAGCACAGTGCATCTCCCCTGACAACAGCTGGCAGCACAGGGCCACCTACTATGGATGATAAGATCATAGAAGTTACACGTGTTTATCCCTTACTGTCAAAACCAGTGCTAGCAGAGGGGTATAGTGACCCCTTGTATGTAGCACAGCCCACAACCCGCCTCCACATAAACCATCCGCCACTGCACCGCACCTGTATGAGAGCCAGAGCATAACAAGACCCCTAGATACGTCAACCATTGATATTGGAAAACCTGCACAAGATTTAGAGTCGCAGCTCACAATGGCCCGAACAGAATTGTCCCATATAAGGGCTCTGGGAGAAGGCAGGGGGGCATCAACCACTCGGACAGAACGAGACGACACTCCCCCATTGAGTGTGGGAGCAGGAGAAGAGGGATGGAAGAAGGGGAGAATTTGTTCAGAATAAAGGACACCCCTACACGAATAATAGAAATACATACTGCTGGGAGCAAACGGGAGGTAGAGGAAGGGGGGGCAACGTCAGAGAGAGAGGAAGAATGCTGGAGTGACATAGAGGAGCATGAAGAAGAGGACAGGAGGATAGGAATTGCCGCCAGCGGTGCCTCGGTTGGAGAAGGGTTACCCTCCTTGGAAGAATGGACAGGGAGGCTAAGAAACAAGGCAGGGCGTATGACAGTGGACGGAAAGAAAGGAAAGAAGGTGAGTACCAAAAAGAGGGGAAAGAATTTGCAGCTGCCTCTGATACACCGGGGGCCGAGAAGGCCAAACTACATACCATGGGCCCAAATGGACAAGGCCAATTTGCTTAAACAGCTACCGCCACTCTCCGGAGGCGCCAGCAAGTGGATACATGCATTCGAGAACACACGGCAGGAGTGCCCTTGGCAGTGGGGGATGTTAAAAGCTTGCTGGTCTCTGCAGTAGGAGATCAGGCTAACAGGGTCTGGGCAAAGGCGGGGTTCCCAGGAATAACGTTAGACTGTGACCACCATGATGGGGCCTCGTTTAACACAGTGCGAGCGCGCGTGTGGGATGCGTTGACACTCCCGATTTACAGTCAGTGATGCAATGCACAATGAATGATGAGGAAGATGCAATGTCCTTAATTCTCCGGGTGCAGGACATGTGGCGAGCGGAAACGGGTACAGCCTGGGAACAATCAACGTCCCTGTTTTATTTCATTATAAAAAGGGGCCTCCCAAAGGAAGTGCAGAAGGCCCTTGATAACATAGCTGGGATAGAAGCCACGGGGTGGCCTGAAATTCAAAGCATTATAGTACACCACTGCAAGAGGATCAAAGAGAAGGAAAAGGAGATAGCTCAGCGGCGGTTGGCAGACGAGGCTAAATTAGTGCAAAGCAAGTTATTGAAGGTCAATACAGTGGCGGCTACAAGCGCAGCAGGAAGAGAGCGGGAGGAAGAAGACGGTCAGATGCGGATAACAATGCAGATGGTGGCAAACTGGACAGGTAATGGCCAGGAGCAGTGGGCAGGAGAGAACGAATACGAGGGACCACAGTGGCCATCAAGAGGGGGGCGAGGTAATAGAGGAGGATTTAGGGGGTCAAGAGCAGCGGGTGCAGGGTATGGAGGGCCACGAGGAGGAATGCAGGGACAATGTTGGCAGTGAGGTAGGTGGGGCCATTTCATGAGAGAATGTCGAAGCAGGACGAACAATTCATACCTGAGTGGACACCTGAACCCAGAAAGCCCCTACGAGCTGCCGATGGCCGGAATTAGGCGAGATAGTTAACCCGATCCCAGGTACATGAATGAACGCCCAACACCCCCTCAGGACACGTCCCGACACCCCCAGTGTCATAATCATGCCGCCCACATGCACAATCAGACTTATGCCACTACAGCCAATGGGGCCCGAACGGCACCGTGTAGGGGAACAGCAGTGGTGACCAGAAATGTTTTTGATGTAGACAAACTCCCGTGGCACTCAGCATAGGACAGCCCACAGAGAGCACTTGCGTGTCCATTACTATCGATGACCTGCGATGCAGCACTGGAACCACTCCTTGGGGCAGCGATAGGAAACAAACAATTCATTTTCAAGGTGGATTTGGGAGCGGAAAAGTCATGCCTCAAAGAAGGCAGGTTTCCGCTTTCTAATCGGACCTTGGAAACGCAAGTGTTCTCTGGAGCGGTGGTCGAGGTTCCATACACAGAGGAGGTAGACATAACAGTGGGGGGAAAAACGGTACATGTCCCCCTGCTGTATTACGAGGAATCACCCATTAACCTGCTTGGAAGGGACCTTCTCAGCAAACTCAATATGTTCATCTAGTTCACGGAAAGAGGGATAGTGTGCTCCACGCCAGGCATATGTGCAATTTGTGCAATGTTAGTGATACATACACAGGCAGACTTCCCGCAAACACGAGGCATATCCGTGAATCCAGACATGTTCATACAAGGGTTGAGAATACTAACACGAGTAGTGCCAGTGTTAAAGAACAACAAATGGATAGTGCCTTCAGAATTCATCTTCCGCCCAGTGGCAGACCCAGAAATAGTAACAGGATCTATCGTGCCCCTAGACATACACGCTGTGCAGGTCTCAGCCCAGAGGATAGCAGTGATCGCAATGGACATGCAGGGATGCCAGTGGAGAATAGTACTGTGCATCGATGCCAATAAGGCCCTGTGAGACTTAACTGATGAAGACCTTTTTTGTGATGCAGAAGACGCCGGGAAATAGTAATGGAAATTGCAATCCCCTGCGATGTCATGATTCAAAGAAGAGAGGTACAGCTGCCTCTCGTGGCAATGATCAGAGCCCCACCAGCTTACTTTGAGGAAGACATGTCCCAAGTGCTACACCAATTGTGGACCACAGGCCCACACGATGAAGGGCTGCTACATGAGGTGACACCAGTAAAGATCAAGCTCAAGCCTGGGACCATTCTACCCCGGGTGAAGCAATACCCCATATCCAGAGAAGCCGAAGAGGGAATAAAAGATACAATTTGTGCACTAATGGTACAGGGCATAATAGTGCCATCAAGCTCACCCTGTAACACATGTATTTATCCCATTAAGAAAGCAAAGGGAGGGGCCTGGAGGATGATCCAAGATTTACGCCCCCTCAATGATATAGTACAGAAAGAATTCCCTCTTGTCCCAAATCCTGCCTCAATGCTATGCAGCATTCCAATAGAAGCCACCCACTTCAACGTGGTGGACTTAAAGAATGCATTCTTTTCAATTTCTCTCGATCGAGGCTCCTGGTACCTGACAGCATTCACATTAGGGGGTAAGAGATACGAACATTGTAGGCTGCCCCAAGGATACTGCGAAAGGCCAAGCATTTTCAACAGAATACTACATGAAGACCTCGGAAACTTACATACAGTGAGCCCCATAATTCAGTATGTAGATGATCTATTGGTCTGCGGGAAAAATGAAAACCAATGCAGAAAGGATTCAATCATCCTTCTTACACATCTTGCACAAAAGGGGTACAAGGTGGACAGACAAAAGTTGCAATACTGCCTAACAGACGTACTGTACTTAGGGCAACTGATCTCCAAAGATGGTAAAAGGATTATTCCAGACAGGTTAGCAGCAATAAAATCAGTAAAAGAGCCTACTACTGTAAAGGAAATGCAGAAGTTCCTCGGCATATGTAATTACTTCCGCGCATGGATACTAGACTATGCATCATACACTAAGCCCCTGCTACAGGCACTCAAAGAAGCACAGAGGGAGAACACTTAGTTGCAATGGACACAAGAAATGCACATAATTGATATCTACCGCACCAGTTCTCGCGACCCCAAACTATGAGCAGGAATTTTATCTTTTCTCGCACTGCAATGGCACACTTATGACAGCTGTACTAACACAAAAACATCACTGGGCCACAAACCTTTGGCATTTTACTGTAGAACACTTGACCAAGTAATGCAAGGACACTTTGCATGTGAACAGGCTCTCCCAGCCGCCGCGTTCGCAATAGAAAAGAGCGCAACTATGGTGATGGTGTGCTCCGTCACGCTATGCGTAGAACCCTCCCTGTTCGCCATCCTTGAGAGATCCAAGAGTACGTTGATCACCCAAAGAACCACAGCATATGAACAAATGATCTCAAGTGCTATTATTCACATAGTACGGTGTAAAAGCGTGAACCCAGCCAAGTTCATCACAGAAGCATGCACGGTAGAAGACATGCAACAGCATGACTGCACCACATGTACAGGGAACGACGAGGACACACCAAAAGCACATGAAATTGCATTGCCAGAAGGAGAGGTTTACTTCGGGGGTGGGTCTGCCTCCATAGATTGCGAAACAGGAGAAAAACACATAGGGGCAGCAGTAGTGCAGGTAGAAGATGGAGAGTTAGAAGTGATTGTGCAAAAGAGGTTGCCCCCACATTTTCCGGCCAAAGCAGCGGAACTAGTGGCACTAATAGAAGCACTCCATGCAGCAAAGGGATGTATGGTCATCATTTACACAGACTCTGCCTACATGGCAACCACAGTACACGGGGGACTAGGACAGTGGGGGAGAAGTGGATTTCGGAGAGCTGACGGGTCCCCAGTACAACATGCAGCATTATTAGGAGATCTGAGTGACACCTTGAAGGAACCCACACTTGTCGCAGTCGTGAAATGTCAGGCCCATAACCGAGGTGATGATGTCATCTCGTTAGGGAATGCAGTAGCAGACGCTGCTGCAAAGGAAGCTTCATATTTACCAAAGAACCATGCAGGTGAGTACAAATTGCAGAAGGCAGTAGAGGAACCACAACCAGAGGGCTTTAACTCGCTACCAGTTTCCCAAATAATTGAGCTTCAGCACGAGGCACCTGCTGAGGAAAAAGAAATGTGGGTAAAAAGAGGGTGCAGTCAGTCACCCACTGATTTATTATGGAGGCAAAACACCACAGGCAAAGTAGTAATGCCAACCAAGTTACTAGAAGTATCATTTAAACAGTTGCATTTTCCAGCCCACAACGCGAAACAACACATTATCGCAGACATCCAGGAAAATTGGTTTGCCCCCAGGTTACAGGAACATGTCACAAAGCTAATAGTAGAATGTATTACCTGTCAAACATACAACTCTGGCATGACATTAAGCACCCTCAGAGGAAAACTACCAAAACCAGAAGGGCCCTTTAGAGAGCTGCAAATAGACTATGCAGACATGGGAGAATGGTGTAACGGGCCAGGTACTTGATCGTTGTTGTGTGCCCATTCTCCCGGTGGGTGTAAGCAGGACCATGCGCTCACCCAGACGCATGGTGTGCAGCAAAGTTCCTGGTGAGAGAAGTGTTTCCCCGCTGGGGCATCTGTGACATCATACGGTCTGACAACGAAATGCACTTTGTAAATGACATGTTTAAGCACATTACCGCGATGTTGGGCATAACCCACAAACTCTGCACGATTTATCATCCGCAATCGAACAGCGTTGTGGAAAAAATGAACGGACTGCTCAAAAGTAGATTGTCCAAACTGTGCCACACACTCAAAAAGAACTGGGTGTACTGCCTACCCCTGGCGCTTTTTGAAATGAGAAACCAACCCAGCAAGGACCACCACCTGTCACTGCATGAAATTATGACAGGTAGGAGGATGCATACAGCCCATTCACCCCTACGCAGACAATCTGATTCCCATCAAAGCGCCACTGTCTTAGGTGAAGAGTTCCACGAATACCTCAGAAATCTGACAAAAGCAGCACACGCGCTAGCCAGACAAATAGCACCCCTTCACAGAAGATACGTCCACAGACACAGCAACCCCCACCACAGAGAACGCAAACTGCCAGCTGATGACAGGTCACATGGTATACGTAAGAAGTTTTGTGAGAAGGTGGAACGGCCTGAGATTCCATGGCCCATACAAGGTGATCTTTTGCACACCTACAGCTGTTAAGGTGGAGGATTGAGATACTTGGTACATTTGACAGACATACGTAGGGCCCTTGGGAGCCTGAATGCTCAAGACACCCAAGAAGGTGAAGGAGGGGGCAGTGTACAAGTTAATGCTCGGCAGGGGTCAGAAACTGATAACACATTGAACGTTGAATAGAGACTCATGGGTAAGGAAATATGAAAAGAATTGTGTGAATGTAATAATGTTTTGATGATAGAATAATTAGGAAAGGTTGGTAAAACGGTCTTGTTGGGCAACTTGTGACTTTAATTATTAAGTGAAATAACAATGTGTAAACTTTCCTTCCTCTTGCAATGAAATGGTACTGCTATCTCATTCTCTTCCCTTGGTTTTCCCTCCCCAGACATACGATGTGGGGAGGGGAGATGGATGGACACAATGTGGACATGAAATGTATGGATGTAAAATCAGCTAAAATAAAAAACTATGGGCCTCATTAGCGCAGTAAAAACGAGGTCATTACTGGCATGCAGGTAAGAGCGGGTCCGTGCTCGTATGATGCCACTAAAAGCAGGTGATTACAAGTGCGCGGGTGCGTGCAAGCCACCATGCCAGTAATGGCCATCCAGGCATGCCGCAAAAGGCCCTCCAACCCCGCCGATACCGGCACCGCCTAGGAGGAACCCGTAAATACCGACCCGGTAATACCAACATGCTAATACCGGGCTCGTAAAACCAGACCCGGAAATAACGTAATCGCGTCGGAACGGGATATTGGCCGGCGACCATCTTTAAAAACACAATCCATTGCAATCCTCCAAAACCACCAGTCTATTCGTGTTGTGCTGTGCTGAAAAACCCTGAGGATGTCCAAGGCCACCCGGAAGACGACCCCCCGGCAGCGGAAACAGCGTTTCTCTGACGCAGAGCTAAATATGCTGGCAGACACTCTGGCTGCACATGCAGACATAATGAAAGCCAATGACATGAAGCGTGATGCCCAGATGAGGAAAAAGGAAATCTGGCAGGAGGTTGCCCGGAAGGTGTCGGCCGTGGAGACCACCCCACGTACTGGCCGTGACTGCCGCAAGAGGTGGGACGACCTCCGCTTGAGGGTGAGAAACATCCTGTCAAGCAACAGGAGGGCGGCCATGGCGACAGGCAGGGGTCCCCACTCACCTGCAAAGCTGATGCCCTGGGAGGAGACTGCCAGCACATTCATCGATCCTCAGTCGATTGAGGGATTTGGAGAGATGGAGATGGGTGCGGCATCATCCCCAGAAGGAGGTGAGTGACCCTGCACATCCCTGTAGGGGAAACCATGATGTAGCACAATTGCCGTGGAAGTGAGACTAGGCAAGGCAATACATGTCCCTACACCCACATCAACATATCCAAGTTCAGATTGCGGCCCAAACCCTGCCGCAATACCACAGAAATGCATGCTGAGTGCCAATCCCATAACCAACACACGGGCAACACACCAGGACCATGCCCATGTAACCCATCACACAAACCCCATATCAACGGCATGCCACCTGCCATGAAGTGATTGCCAATATGCCCCCTCAGAACACCAAGTGCCACACACCTGTAAGACATGGATGCATGAATGTATGAATATTGAACAACACAATTGTATGCCGCTGGCATGTGACACCATCACTGATGACCTGCATCTCTTCTAACGCCCAGGCACCGATGAGGAAGATGCCAGTCAGAAGAGGACCGCAAGGGCATCCACATCACGCCATAAGACAAGGGCCACCGCCACCACCACCCCCCAGCCAGACAAACAGGCCAGACCCACAGGCAGTGTGCCTGACCGGGTGGAAAGCCAGACAACACCTGCTGCCAGTGTGCCCGACACACATCAGGACCAGCAACACAGAACCACAACAGTCGGAGGGGGCTCCCTTGCGGCGCCACCCACCAATGAGGACATTTTGGATGCCAATGTGGACCCCGAGGGAGTCACTACTCTGACCTCTACACACACCTCAAGCCCCCTGCCCACCCCCCCACCCCATATGGAGCCCTACAGCAGTGATGATCCCTGCCGCTATGACTCTGACCTGAGGGATTCGGACCTGTGCCCCTTCGAGGAGGACAGAACCCAGGATGTAGGCCCCGTGCATGCACCATCCACCACTCCAGCTCCAACCACTCCAGCTTCCACCACTCCAGCTCCCACCAACACCTTGGAGTCATGCCTGTCAAGGGTGGAGGCACGACAGGAGGCAATGCTGTAACTCCTGCGGCAGTATATTACGGATGGGGAGGAGACAAGGAGCGGCATTGCAATTGCCATTGCGGGGACCACATCGGCCATCACAGCGAACACAGCTGCCTTGAATGCGTCGGCTGTGCTCATGAGGGACTGTCTGGGGGCAGTAACCCAAGTCCTAACTTCCATCCTGCTCCATATGTAGTGGCCACGCCTTGGAGCAGGCGTGGAACCTGCCTCGGACACATCCACTGCCACAACACCTCCATCCTCAGTCCCCGCAAGCCCTGTGTGGCTGACCCGGAGGAGTGCACGGCACTCGGAGATGCCATCCCCGGACAACAAAAAGTCCAGGAAGTAGAGTGCCCAGACAATGGGAGTGGGACACATGGTTGTGGGTGAAGGGAACCATTTCATGGAGTACATTTGGGGAGTTTTGGGGTTTGTAGGGTGGGTTAGGGAGTTCACTGGGGTTGTTGGGGTTTGTAGGGTGGGTTAGGGAGTTCACTGGGGGTTGGGTGGGGAGTGGGCACATTTTTCCCTGTTTGAAAAAATACACCTGTTGTGTGCAAAAAAATTCAATGGCTGGACATAGTTCATTTTGTGTATATCCATTTAATGTGTGATGGTGTTCAGTGGCCAACTCCCAACAATCCCAGTGTGCATGTCGACATGGAGCCAGTGTGTCACTCACACATGTCTATCATAGTCCCTGTGGTTCAGAAGTATTCGTGAATCAGTGCTTGGTGTACAGCATGGCCATCCCGTGCATCACATACTGGCAGGGGAGCTACTTCAACTCCGTCTCCATCCTCATCATCCTCACCCAGGGCATGCATGTCAATGTCAGGTGGCAGTGGTACATTTCTCCGGACGCACATGTTGTGCAGCATGACACCGGCCATGGTGATCTTTGCCACCTTCTCAGGACTATAAAGGAGTGCCCCACCAGACCTGCTTAGGCAGCGTAAACGCGCCTTCAACAGGCCAAAGGTCTGCTCAATCACAACACGGGTACGGGTGTGCACACAATTGTACTCTTCTTCATTGCTGTTCTGCGGCTTCAGCACAGGGGTAAGTAGCCACGGCCTCAAGGGATATCCTCCATCACCTGCAAGCAAATACAAATAGGTGTGTGTCACTCTGAGCTGCCACCTTCAGGAAGCACAGTCATGGCCGCCGCTATTTGGTGTGGACATGCACATGTCCCTGTACGTATGCAAAATTGTTACCTATATGCATACTATACTGTTATGAGGTGTGGTAGTCTGGATGGTGTTCAATAGATGATGCAAGGTGTATTAATGCATGTTGAGGCGGATGTACTGTGGTAGTACGACAATGTTTAGCCTCCCATTCATGCTGTGTATTCTACACTGTGCATGGTCACACTAGCCACATTGGCACAGTTGCAATCCTGTTCAGTCATGCATTGCTTGCCATCACCATGGTGGCCTGGTTGTGCCTCTTACTTGTTGTCATCGATATGCATAATTGGTAAAATGTGTGCCAGTGATGTGTCGTGTCCCATTTAGGAGGTTCAGGTCAGGAGTGTTTAGCTCTGAATGCATTCTCTAATCACCGACAATTGCCACTCAGGTGGAGTATACACCCCCCCCCCCCTTTCCCACCCAGGTGGAGTATGCACCCCCCTTTCCCACCCAGGTGCAGTATGCACCCCCCCCCTTTTCCCACCCAGGTGGAGTATGCATCCCCCCTTTCCCACCCAGGTGGAGTATGCATCCCCCCCCTTTCCCACACAGGTAGAGTATGCACCTCCCCCCTTTCCCACCCAGGTGGAGTATGCATCCCTACACATCAGTACCCCAAAGTACTGCCATGGGCCAGTTGGGCAACTCACCAAGCAGCCAGGCACGTGGTCCAGCATGTCGCTCCATGTGACAGGGTAGCATGGAGTTGCGCAGCACCATGGCATCATGTGTTGATCCGGGAAATCGGGCCCAGCAATGTGTGATGATCTTGCTGGAGTCACATACCATTTGCACATTGATGGAGTCGTATTGCTTGCGATTGCGGTACACCGCCTCTATGGCATGGGGGACTACCAATTCCACATGGGTGCAGTCCAGGGCACCAACACAATTGGGTATGCCTGCCAGTGCATGGAAGCCTACTTTGGTGTCGGCTATCTCTGCCAGTCCGTGGTAGGGAAATGTGGGTGCTTGCGTGCTTCAGGAGGGCATCCAGCACTTGGTTCAACATGCGTGAAAATAGTGGTTGTGAAATGCCATGCAGCTGGCCCACTGTGTGTTGATAGGTGCCTGTGGCCAGGAAGTGGAGCACAGACACCACCTTTAGTAGCTGGGGGATGACAATGTGTATTTCTATGAGGCTGGCAATGTCGTTGTGTATCATGTCCACTATGGTGGTGATGGTGTCCCGGTCGAACCGGTACAGGGTGTGGATCTGCTCAGGGGTTATGTTGAATGGCCTTGGTCTGAGGCGAGGATTTGGTGGCTGCCTACGAGGCACTGCTGACTGCGCTGGTGGTAATTGCTGGGCCTATCTCACCCTCCTTCTCCTCCTGCGTCTCCTCTGTGCCGCCTGTTGTTGCTGCTGTAGTTGTTGTTGTAGTTGGTGTTGTTGCTGTAGTTGTAGCAGTATGGCATGTCCTCCAGCGCCATGATTGCAACAGCTAGTGGTAGAATTTTGGTGTTGGAAGGGGTGTGGTGTGTGGGTGTGCTCATTTAATACTGGCCCAGCCTCCATTGACTCCACCTGTGGTGATTGTGTGCACCTGTGGCAGTTGGCTTGATTGCTGTTTGTGGGTGGTCCGCAATGCCTGAATGGCCAGCATGGTGCAGGCCGTGATTACCGGCTTCTGAATGCCGATATTTGCATGTCCGCGTGGGTTGGGATGTCCTCCTATTACCGGCATGCCAGTATTTTCTCCTCGAAGGGGCGCATGTACGAGCCCATGCCGCTATTAGAGGCACCGTTATTTAGGGTGCCGCTAATAGCGGGTTGCCGGGTCATAATACACCAGAGCGGTAAGCGATGCCGGTAATCCTTTACCGGCATCGTTTTTCCATTACCTCCAACCTCGTAATGAGGCCCAATGTGTAAAATAATGACACTAGAGAATAGGTTCAAAGTGACAAATGTATGGTTGTAAAAGAAAATATGAAAATGTTATGAATGATTAACAAATGCTTATGTCTCATTCATTAGGAATATCATTGGGCATGGACGAGCCTCCAACGACAACTAGCAATAGTGTAGATAGGGGTTGAAGGAGGAGAGCGGTGTATCCTAGCTATGATTGTGTATTGTTTGTGTGTGCAGTGGTATACTTTTCAGTATTATTTGGCCTGTTTTTATACTGGGTCATAGCGTACATCTCAATTGATGCTGGCCAGGGGGGAGCAGGCATGGAGAAAATCAAGAACGGGACCCATCTAATTTGGGATGGGGCAAGGTTAATATGGGGGCATTGGACTCTAGAAAATGAACATAACAATGTTATTGATACAGATGCCACCCATAACACAACAACGCAGATCACCACATCGCCCAAAAAGGCGAATGCTTCCTGTTTTAGTGTATATACAATGAACGACAAAACGCCCTCAGAACTCACATGGGTACAAAACCATCCATACCCCACAACTGTGCCAGCACAAGAAACAGACTTACCCACCAACCCAACAACCAGAGGAAAGGATAATAGGAGCAGGGCCATGTTAAGTATTGACAACAAGTTTCATATTCTTGGAGATATTGAGCAAGGGTGGGTAGCTGAGGGGGAAAGGCTAAGGATAAAGAGGAGGGGAACAGAGGTAGATGAGTGAGAAGAAGAAGAATATAAATTCGGCATAGATACAGTCGATAACCCTCAGGACCCTCATCAAACAAATAAGTGGTATGCCGACATGAGCCACACGGCCCAAAAGACAACTAATGAGAGCTGTTATGTCTTCTCCCTCATACCCCATGCCTCAGGCACTCCCAAAGTGCTACTGCCACAAGAAATCCCACTTGCAGAGGCCCAATGTCTTGTACATCTTACGCTGTGTCGCATCAAACATACATTTGAAGCGCACACAGTCTTGTTTGAACTCTTCCAGAATGAGCGCACATGTTACTCCCAGCCGCAAGGAGTCATGTGCATAAAAGAACCTTTTTTCGTAATAAAAGGAACGTTGCATGCTGACAACAAGTGGCAGAAGGAAGAGATATTATGCAAGGCAGAAGCACTACGAGGCCTGTCCGAAGATAGACTCTCATGGGTACAGAGAACATGCACTCCCATACGGACTGAACACATAAGTAAACTCACACTGGTCACCACCATCGAGAAACCGTTCAAATTACAGAAAAACATTTCATACAAACGGTGCTTCCATGGAGAATGGAAGAGGGACATGGGAAGGAATGGGAATGTAGCAAAACACTCATAATTCCAGACATAACGAAAGGAACAGCAGCCTTAATGGACACGTATTGGATTTGCGGCAACATGGCCTAGCTGCACCTCCTGCAGTCCTGGAGGGGAACGTGTTCCCTGGCAACGCTGCACTCTGCACGAATGGTGATCCCCGAAAGCCATATTAATGGGAAGCGCAAACGTGTAACAATCGGCAACCGCTCGAGACGGAGCCTGAATATGCCTTAAACGAGGAAGGGGTGCAAGGTGCATACAGGAGGCAGAAACGGTCATCCAACTATATCTCTACCAAGTCATCGGAGCTCTTGGCCCAGATACCGGATAAATACTGACTATTCAGCTCAGTAGAGACATTTTTTGCATCCCTCGCACCCAGCATCCGGGCGAGAGCGAATGCCAAGTGGCTACAGATCACCAGGTGGGAGCTCATCCAGCTGGCCAACGATACTGAAGAAGGGTTCAACGTCATCAAGGTAGAACTAAGAGCCTTGCAGTTGATGACAATGCAGAATCGATATGTATTGGATCTACTGACAGCGATCAATGGTGGCGTTTTCCCGAAAAATCGGGAGTGCATGTTGCACATTTGTACCTTCTGCAGATGCTGAGAATGGCTCCCTCTCACATGTGACAGCCACAGTACACAACCTTGGTGCGCGAATGGAGGACGAAGGAGGGGCACAGCCCAGTACGTGGCTGGACAATCTGTTTTCATGGGTGCCCTCCTGGCTTGGAATGACTGTAAAACTCCTCATCCCCCTCATTGTCTTTTTACTCTTGATTTTCTCTGTGTACCAACTGGGACTTCGATGCTGCGCAAATGCAGTACCAAATGGCGCGCTAATGATGTTGACAATGGGACGTGCTAATGGTGTGGCACAGATAAAACATGAGGCCGAAGTACAAACAGAAGATGCCCCAGGCTCCAAATATAGAATGACTGCTGTATACAACACAGTACATATAGTTGATAGTTTATACCACACAACTATCAAAGGACCCAGAGAGTTATGTTGGTACAAGGAGGCATGGGTGGATCTGGAAGGTGATGGGGGATGCATATACATGAGCTGCACCCCTGATGAATATGCTAGAAGGGGACACAGCCTCAGAGCAGTATGCAAGGCATGGATGCCAATAAAGGGAACCCCTGCATGGGACGAGACAGTGGCAGAGGAGGAAGAACGTAAGAGGCTGGGACAGGTACAGTATTTGTTACTTAAGTAACCGAAAGGGGGGAATGAGTGGAAGGAGGGGACGCTTAAGCCCCCCCTTATTCCCATGCTTCTTGGATGGGACTAGCCATGGCTGCTTCAGGTCCAGGGCCCCGGCCCTGGGGCACCCATGCAGGAACACCTCAGAGAACCGTGACCCCTTTCGTACAAGAATAGCCCTGGATGCTGTAGTACCCCCGTGCACACCCTGGTATAGCAAAACTAGGACTCCATTTTGTAATACACAGACTCCATTTGCAAATTACAAAAGACCATTTAGATTTCACTCTAGCCTGCAGCCATCCCTGTCAGGCGCACACAGCTAGCGTGGCTCTCCCTCTACCTCCTCCCCTCCTCCGTCCACATAACCACCTAGTTCCCATGAGAAGGCTGGCAGCAGGAATGCAGCAAAATCCACACTGTATCACTTGCTGTCCGACTCCCTCCATTGATTCAGCTGCAGCCCAGAACCAGGGCCAGAGGCAGGGCTATCTGTCTCTGTAAACCTGCCCTGCACCCCACAGACCCTGGCCATAAAAACATAACCCCTGCGCATCCCAGAACAAAGTTAAAAGCCAAATGAACCCCTAAATCAGTGATCCTACCCTCCCTTCGACTTATATGAAAGTAAATGTGCCTTTTCCATTGTCTACAAAATTATATAATCCTGATGATAGCCTATCAAAGTGTATGCATAAGCAATGTAAATACATATATGTGTGCCACTGTTAGTTCCCATTATAACTTGGTATATTGAACGCAGAATATATGTCGCCCTACGATATTATAATGCTACCATGCTGAAACGTTTTTCACGACTAAACGTAATCTCATAACAAGTAATGGACCATAAATATGTGCAAACTCACACAATGCTACCTCTCTATCAACAACCCTGAATGTAATTACATGTGCACTGTTAGAAAACATCACATGGAATTTAGTCATCCTGGGCTCCCATTATTATGTGATTATGTGTCGACTGTCTCTCTCTCTCTTACTTTACCATTCCCTGTTTATTTTCGTTATAACATTGTTCAGCTGCATAGAGATAAAAGTATGCCTTAGGTGTATGTCACTCAAACATGAACCAGCCAACTGCATGTAAAAGGTAAGCTTTACATATAAATATAACGGCCCTCAGTCAACATGTAGTGTGGAATTGAAACTATGAAAGGGGGGCTTCAACCCATCCCAGATCACTGGGCAACCACAAAGAGTTGTGTTGTTTTGGACATCTAGTCTCTGAAGCCCCTCCAAGGAAGTGCAAGTCTAAGATGAAATGTATCTTTTGTAATCCAGTCACCGCAGCCATATATTCCAATACCTCCCCCTGTCAATACTGAACGAATACCCCCGACAATACAGTGACCCCACAACCCCAACCCCCAACTCAGTATTTGACCATTTTTAAACAAGAGAGTGATACCGGTGATCGAGATATATAATTCATGTTCACGTCCAGTAATGAATATGCATGCTTCAAAGCCTTGTTTTCACACGTGTAAACTGCTGACTTTGCTGCGGGACGAACTGGTCAAAAGTATGAATGGATGAGAATGCGTTGACACAAGGGCAAAATGATATAGAGACAGGATGTCAATGTGTCAACCCATCGGATGTTTGACTGATGAGCCCAGCTGACCGTTTGACCCCACGTACCACCTCATCTTGTCACGTGCCCATGGACCAATCAGCCATCTCCGACCATATAGCACCCATAGGTGCCTCCTCTTAGTGTCCAATCCCAATCAACTCTGTGCCCCTTAGGCCTTCCCCTTGTTCGATGACACCAACTTTGTATAAAAGCAATTTGTAACATGTTTTCTGCAGAGCGCTCTCGGCGTGAGCAGAGTAGATTCTGTTTGCCCTGACCTTAGATAAAAGCCTTTAATCGTACTCTCACTTGGTCTTCGTCTTATTCCCTCCTGGGATGTACCTTATTGACTCTGTTGGGTGATTTGCCAGCGGAGCTGGGGGCCTCTCACCTTCAAGGCTAAACCCTGGGCTGAAATACAATTGACTATTGCACATTACTGCAGACTGCAGCAGGAAATGAATTGTAAAAAGGAAGATACTCGGAAGGGTGAGGAAGTAAAATTAGTGCAGAAGAATCTATCAAAGTATGCTCTTGAAGGAGCCATGATAACTAGTGCAGCTGAACAAAGCATGCAGCAGGTGACTATTCTACAACAGAATAATCAGGGTTACGGAGGATTTTACCCACGGGGAAGAGGATTTAAGGGAAGAGGATGGCAGAGCAGTCAGGGAGGCTTCCAAAATAATCAAGGAGGCTTTCAAAATGTGCAAAATAGAAACCCGGATATATCAAATGGACAAATAATCCAACCACTGCCAGTATGTTGGCTGTGTGGAGTGACAGGGCACTTGGCGTGCACATGCAGAAATCAAGGCATGATGCAGAACGGCCAAGGGATGGGAGCAGGCATGGCAAATCCACCTACAGTTTTACAACAGGGCGTTGCACAGAATCACACGGTGCAACAACAAGCGCCAGGAGCGCAACAAGGAGTACAACCTCAGAGTATGGGCAGTTTTTCATAAGGACAAATCCAACAAGCACTGTTGCAAGTGTCACACACGATGGGCAAACCCAGAACCCTGGAAGGGGAAGCAACAATGGGAATAGGGAAAATCTACAAGTGCAAAGTGGGCCAAATTTGTATATGAACTAGGACAGCTCACTGGGAACCCTGATGTGCTCTAACCTATCAGTGAAACCAGACCCTCACAGGGAACCTATGGTGGATGTCATTATAGGGGGTAAAGAATATTCCTTCTTAGTAGACACGGGTGCAACTTGCTCATGCATACGTGAAGGCAAGTTTTCCTTGTCCGGCGAGGCCATAGATACTCAGAGTTTCACAGCAGCTCACACTCGAGTTCCCCTTACAAATGCACTGTCAGTCTCCACAGGAGAGTGCGAAATTAATGTACCCTTATTATACTCACGTCAGACCCCAGTAAACATTTTGGGTCGAGACCTAATGACAAAATTGAACATGGCAATTTCGTTCACAGAGGAGGGCATAGTATGCTCCACTCCAGGAATGCACTACTCAAATGTCTGTGAAATGATTAGAGCATACTCAGGACACATAGCCATGAGGGTCATACCATTGGAGCCAGAAATGTTTGCATATGGCATGCGAGTGCTTATGGCAGGATTGCCAGGCCTTGCAGACAGGATCATGAGAACCCCTGATGAGTTTTTATTCAGACTTAGAATACCAATGCATCAGGAGAAGGGACAAGTATTTCCCTTAATGATACATGCAGTTGTAGTGCGAGGGAAAGTGGTGTTGGTTGACGGTTACGATGAGGAGGGCAGACAATGGTGCGCGATTATCGCCATCGAAGAAGGATATCGAGTGACTGACATCACCGATGATGATCTGTTTGAAGAACAAGCCGAAATGAGAGAGACAATGGTAGAGGTAAGCATTACCTTTCTGGTAAAGATAATCAAAAGAGAGGTACCTCAGAAAATGATGTTGGTACTACAACGTCCTGAATATTTTGATGACGATATAGCTAAAGTGTCTATCTCAGTGTGGACTACTGGACCCTATGACGTAGGCCTTTTGAAGGGGGTGGGAGAAGTAAGAATTAAATTAAAACCAGGAGCAATTCTACCAAGAGACCGACAATATCCCATGTCCAGAGAGGCAGATGAAGGGATTTCTAAGACAATTTCTGCCATGATGGACCAGGGCATCTTAGTGACGTCAGAGTCACCATGTAATACGTCAGGGGGGTCTTGGAGGATAATTCAAGATCTTAGACTGATAAACGATATTGTTGAGGCAGAGTTCCCTTTAGTCTCTAACCTGTCTACAATTTTATGTAATATACCTGTTGAGGCAAAATATTTCACGGTGATTGACTTGAAAAATGTCTTTTTCTCAATCCTGTTGCACCGTGACTCACAAGATCTGAAGTCATTCACATTTAGACAAATGTGTCTGAAAAGCATGAGGCTGCCACAGGGATACTGTGAATCTCTGTCTATTTTCAACCGAGTCCTGCAGATGGATTTGAGCAATATTGCACTAAAAAGTGTCATCTTGCAGTATGTGGATGACATCCTAATCTGCAGCACAACAGAAGAGCAATGCAGGCATGATTCTGTTCAGCTACTGACTATACTGGCTGAAAAATGATATAAAGTTGACAAGGAAACGTTACAATATTGTCAACAAGAAGTGCTGTACATAGGCGAGCTAATCTCACATAAGGAAAAGAAAGTGACACCAGAAAGGGCTGAAGCCATACTTAACACAGCTAAGCCTCACACGATAAAGCAGATGCAGAGCTTTCTAGGCCTTTGCAACTATGTTAGGGCATGGGTTTCGATTACAGCTCTTATACTAAGCCTTTACTTCAGGCCCTAAAGAAGGCCCAAGTGACAAAGGAAAAGATTGAATGGTCTGAAGCCATGGAGGAAGGGTTTGCTGAACTCAAGAGAGTGATTTGTACAGCTCCAGTTCTCGGAATTCCCAATTATGCAGAGGAATTTTACCTGTTTTCACACACAAATGGCAGCTTCATGATGGCAGTACTCGCTCAAAGAACCTCCTTGGGGTACAAGCCCCTAGCATACTACAGTGGGAACCTGGACCCAGTAATGAGAGGCCACTTCTCATGGGAACAAAGTTTAGCTGCCGCAGTGTTCTCCATAGTGAAGGCTACAACCATTGTGATGGGATGCTCCATGACATTGTACGTCAAGCACTCACTATTTGCCATTCTAGAGAAACCAAAGGGCACATTGACATCTCAGAGAGCTTCTGCTTATGAAGTGATCATATCAAACCCACCAATTAAGATAGTCCAATGTAAGATAGTAAACCCAGCCATGTTCATTGCAGAACCAATCACTGAGGGAGAGCCGATACATGACTGCGCGAACTATGAAGAATTCTATGGTGAAATTCCCAGGGTGAAAGAAAATGCCTTGGCAGGAGGAGAGATCGTCTTTATTGACGGGTCTTCGAGAATCGAACAAAGTGATGGGCAAAGATACACAGGCATTGCTGTGATAAAGCACACAGCGAATGGAGAGTTTCAAGTGCTTCTTAGTGCACAAATACCATCTCATTATTCAGCACAGGTTGCAGAATTATTGGCGTTGATACTCGCCATTGAGAATCACACAGACCAGGAAGTAACGGTGTACAGTGACTCCGCCTATGTGACGTTGACTTTGCACGCAGGCCTAGTGCACTGGAAAAGGAGGGGCTACCTCCGAGCAGAAGGCACACCAGTGCAGCACGCAGCCTTATTGGACAGGCTGATTAAGGCACTACAGCTCCCAGGGGGCATAGCGGTCGTGAAATGCGCCGCCCACACCAAGGGGACAGATTTTGTCTCATGCAGGAACCAAGCAGCAGACACAGAAGCCAAACGTATGGCATCCAAAAGTGAGACGATAATGGAAGTGGAAGTGGCATGCACCAATGAAAGGATGATGGTTGCACGGGCAACATCGGAAGCCTATAACGATCTTGGGCAAACACAATTGATGGAGCTCCAAGGGGAGGCACCACAGGAAGAGAAGAACCTGTGGAAATGTGGAGGGTGTTCTTTAAACACCTCTGACAGTTTGTGGCTACAAGACAGCACTGGTAAAACAGTGATGCCTGTAGCCCTATTAAAAATAGGGCTGGAGCAGTTCCATTACCCGGCGCATATGACAAAAGAGAATCTAGCAGCAGCGCTCGCGGAAGACTGGTTCATACCAAATTTAGCTGAGCATGTTGCATTTTTAATGGTGAACTGCATAATCTGCCAGCAATTCACCGCTGGGCACACATTAAAAGTTATGAGAGGAGTCATCCCCAGGCCAAATGGGCCTTTTCAGCACTTGCATGTCGATTATATCGACATGATTCAAGTATGCAACGGGTACAGGTATTTAAATGTTGTGGGGTGTCCATTCTCTAAGTGGATTAAGGCAGGTCCATGTACACACCCAGACTCTACCTGTGCAGCCACATTTCTAGTGAGGGAAGTGTTCCCCAGGTGGGGGATGTGCGAAGTAATGAGATCAGATAACGGGGCTCATTTTGTTAATACAGTGTTCGAGCAGATTAGCTTGCTGCTTGGTATAAAGCACAAGTTCTCGTCAGCATATCATCCGGAAGGTAATGGGATCTGTGAGAGGTTCAACGGCTTGTTAAAGGAAAGTATAGCCAAGTTGAAGCTTACTCTAAAGAGGGGATGGTTGCACTGCATTCCATTAGCACTGTATGCTCTTCGGAACCAACCTGGCTCGGACCATCATCTTATGTCACACGAGATAGCCACAGGAAGAAGAATGAGAACTCCCCTCACACCCCGAGATAGAGCTAGATGTGATGCCCAGTCGACAGGCGAGGTTTTAGGGTCTGAAATGCAAAACTATCTGAACTGTAGGACATCTTGCCTTACTGTAATTTCATACCAGCTGCAACGAAGACGATAAGGGTGCAGCGCAGCATAAAACACAGAAGGAGACACTACATCAGACTCAGTTAAAGGTCCATATGTTTCACTCATCTTCCCTGGTGACGCCGTCTTGGTGAAAAATCATCCAAGGAAAATGTGGGACGAACCAAGATTCAACAGTCTTTTCATCATAGAGGACTGCACTCCGTCTGCTGTGAAGCTACAGGGCAGGAGAGCGTGGATTTTTCTCTGTGATACCAAACCCTAAATCGGAGAAGGCCCCCTGCCTGCACCCCAACGAGAGGAATCAATGAGCAACGGGGAAGAACCACAGCACGTGCAGACGAGATCCATGATGAGGAAGAAGGACGCATGACCAGCAAAGTAAAGACAAAGAACGTTTGTGCAAAGGTTGTGGCTTCATTTTGGACATTCCTCTAAGCAAAAAGGGGATAAGGACATAAAAAAGGACACTCTGTGCAACATAGTCTGTTTACTTTGAACTTTGGACTGAGGCACGCTAAATAAAGCCTTGAGTAAAAAGAAATGCCAAATTTTGACCAAGGACACATAAACTGGAAGAAAATACAGTACCCAGACTCCTTTCACACGAGACCCTATTTGGAATCACTTATGGTGTCCCACAGTAGAGAAATCACAAGGGACATAGTCACCTATTTCAACTTAGTGCTGAGATCATACCCGTCATTGGTAGGAAGGATCACAAGTGTTGCAGACTTTCTCAAAGATCCTGAAAACGAAAAATAATAAGACAACTGCTTACTGTCATTGCAGAACAATTCATTGTACTCCCCGAGTACAGTGAGAAAGAAGCAAATGTTCCCAACACAGGAAAACATAAATGAGTTTATCATCATGGTGTTCCTTTGCATAATTGAAGACTGTCCAACCATTGTCGGAAGAAGAACTGACACACGTACATTTCTTCGAGGCCCAAACCACCTTCTAGATAAGACCATCATTTTGGTCGCACTCCACGCAAACGGACAGTGCAGACATTGTTTATATCAAGGAAAAAACATATAATCCTGAATCTCAATGAAAATCTGGACAGATGTCCCTATCACCAGAAAACAGCAGACTGGCTCATAATGTTCTGTTTCGCCTAGTTACTGACTTTCCAGAGCTGATGGGGGGACCAATCAATGTTGATGTTCTCACATTCATCAGAGATCCAACAAATACTGCACAAATGGGAACGCTGCTGCATGGGATCATGCTCCAAGTGGAGCTTTCCAATTATCAGAGAAGTTTCCTGAGAAGATCCTGAAACCTTCTGCCGAGGGAAAGATCAAGGGAGCAGAGTCAAGAACTCCATTTGTTACATTTGTTGTTATTTTTCCTTCCTATTCTTCTTCATACTGACTAGTGTCCAACATGTCCTCAGGACTGAAGCAGATTTGTGGGGTGGACTGGGAGCTCACCTACTTTGAACATGCACAGTAAAGGGACACACTGAAGTATTACTTAACTTGATTTATTTTCCATAGTCTAACAAAGGAACTGTATCCTGAATTAAAAGACAATTGCCACTTGCAAGATGGGGAAGGGGAACACCTTTGAACACCAGACAAACATAAACTCAGAACTTGAAAGACGATATTAGATAAGGAAATACTAACATCGACATTTGGCTAATGATTGAGATGGGGGTCCAGAGCAGCAACCTGGTCCTCCCACAAGAATAGAGGCATCCCGGCTTCTCTGGAAGGAAATGCTGTCGCCTCACATACCGAACCATAATGTACTTATGCATTGTTTTTATCATTATTTTACTGTCATTAACAATCAGAACTGCATTCTATATTGGTGCACAAAGCGTTCCAACTTCAGTGCACCCACCTAATGATATATGCATGAAACCCACTAAAGCACCCAGACCTTATATAGTAATTCCAGTCCCTAGAAGATCTGATAGTGGAGTGAGTGAACTCGAAATGGATGTAAATAGCAACGTAGCAACGACAAACAAACACTTGTGGTAACGAATGAGCAGGAAAGCCGGAGACAGTGTCGGCAAGAAATGAATGAAGTAAAATCACTGACAACTACACGCACACAAACACTGAGTGTACACGAAACAGGCCTAGCATCTATGACTGCAGAACCACAAACTAAAGCAGCAGCAGGGAAGAGACTGCCTGCCGTAAGAGACGTCACAGGAACCGTCATGAGAAAACAAGAAGAGTTAAAGGAAAAGTCAACAGAAGCAGTTATCGCAGAACCTCTTGAGAAAACAAAGGCAACCTTAGAAAAACTCTCCGAAAGGACACAAATGTAAGTAGACTTACTATTTCCGCACATAGCCAGAACAAGGAAACTGCATGAGGAACTGAAAACTAAAAATGCAGAGATTGTGTTGCCAAGCATAAATGTTCCAACACAAGGGACAAGTACCAGCTCCACAGTACAGCCATACACCGGACAAGTGTCAGGCTGGTTGGCATGGGCATTTGCACATAGCAGAGAAAAAATGCATGAATAAAGGAAAAGAGCTGCCAGACTCCTGTCCACTCAAATGGCGCGGATGAAGAAGCCTGCACAATGGACCAGGATACCTGATAACACTCCAGCAAGAAAAAGCCACACAGATGCATTCAGAAATGCAGTAAGAGCAAGCTACATGAAGACCTTAATATTCAAGAGAAGCATGCATGAAGACGACGATGAACTGAACGATTACCTGGATAGCACAGCACGCCTAGGTAACAACATTTGGTACCAGCACATGAAGCAAGTTGGAAGACGAAATTCCGGAGGGAATGCTTTGTTTGTGCTCTCCTACCATACAGCATGGGGAAATACAAGATCTTTATGGCTGTAGAAATTGAGAAATTGATGTCCAGACAGCACACTGTCTCTCACACGTAGCAATGTGCAAAACTACAGGCCACTTTATGGGAAGTGATGCTTCACTGATATGGGCAACTGAAACACCTTATCCCGATGAAGATGATTATGTTCAAGACATTAAAATGAGAAACAGAGCTGTGGGATATTCTGACCCACTGGCTCTGCCCTGCAACATCACTGTGTGCTGCTTTCATCAAAAACAACAGAATGGCTGCCGAAAAGCCTTATGCGTGCTAAAAATCGCTGAGAAGTGCGCAGGGAAACCTGAAAAATAGGCCACCAATACATTTTGCCTATGTCAGTGGTAAAACAGGAGACCACACTGCCAAAACCTATCATTGGCCTGCCCACAGAGTGAAAAAGAACTGCTTCAAAAGGCAGTGCTGCATTGCCAGGGAAATCTAGAAGTGCTTAAAATCCGTTTTCCTTGGCTGTTGAAAGTGCAAAATCATGGCTCCCAAACAGCAGAGAAGATTCAAAATCCTTGTGGGGTGTTCACCATAACCTTATTTAAGGAATCCCCATAAGCACAATGTCAGGAGAAACACCTTTCATCATAGAAAATCCACATTCAAAGGTGCTTGCCTTGGAAAAATATGTCAGATATGGGCGCAGTACCGCCGCTCGCCTGTATCCAAGCTGTCGTTTGCCTATACTATCAGTTTCAACTTGTGTCTTAAAATGAAATTGTAGAAAAGAAGAGACTTGCCATCAAAAGCAATATGGGTTGCTACAATTCAATTTCTATGTTTCAAAAAGACTGGAATGAAGAGATTTGTGTGTATATTTGTAGAAAATGTAAATTGTATTTTAGAAAAACCCATTTTAAACAGTGTTTTAAAGTGAACTAATGTCAGCTACATTGGACTTCAAAGACATTCCACAGCTTCTCCCCAAACAAAGGAATCTTCCTCCTGCTCAGGAACTGGCATTGAGTTGTTAAGGGAAGTGGGAGGAGATTTTGGCCTGTTGCTCTGAGTAGAGACAAAAGACACCCTTGACTGAAAGGAAATGCACATTCTGTCGTCAACAGAAACCAACTGCTAAGGAACATAGGCTCAGGTTGCTCTAGGCTCAGCCAAACCTTGGAGGCAGAGCTAGACTGATATGTGTATTTGAAATTCAAAGGAAATATCTTTTTGGAAAAAGACTCATTGAAGACTGTGTAAAACTTGGAAAAATCTGCGTTTTATAGGTTGTTAATATAAAAATGCTGCTCACAATTTGAAACTACTCTGAACCCTGTGCGATATTCAGAGACCGGACTATCAAAATGTTGATATTGTAGCAATTGTGATAATGCTAGGAATATGAAAGTTTACAGGATTATGCCCAGATGTCATGCGCATGTATGTGGAAAAATGTGTACAGATCTGACACTGGGTAACCAACCAAAAGTGTGAAAAACTGTCAATTTTGAACCAAAACTCTCAAGAAGCTGGGACTCGGATAGATACGTGCTTTATTAAATATGTGATGTGAATATGTATTATTAGCAAGTTGGTGATATTGTAAATATGCTGTATATGAAAAATAGGTTTTCTGTGTAGAAACAAAAGGGAGGTTTTTCCCTGGATTGTAAATTGCAGCATCACTATGACACTGGATTTCCTTCTTAAATCAGGAGAGGAGAAATACTCTGACCAATCAGATTCCTAGAGGGTGGGCTTAGTATAATCAGCCTACCCACCCCTTTGGGAAATCCATAAATAGGGACTGTGGTAGGACCTAGACAAACACACATTCACCCATCAACTGATTTACTGATTTACTGGCGAAGCGCTCTGCAGGAGAACCCAGATCCAAGACTCCAGAACTCTGAAAGCCGAAGGCCCAATTCTAAAGCTGAACCCTTCTCAGCTTGGCCTTTAAAATCTTGCAACCTGATCTTAACCCCTGACTTCCAAGGTGCACACCAAAATTGAACAGCCTGGCTGTGCTGTTTTCTGCTTCTTGCCAAGAACTCTTGCCAGAACCCAGAGATCCAAATCAGAAGAGCAGAGCTGAAAACAGATAGCTGTAAACTCCAGAACCAACCCGTCATATCCAGTGCAGAGTGCCGTGCAGAGACCAGAGTGCCGTGCTGAGTGCAGAACCGGGTGCCTGAATCCTGTTTGGTGGGCTAGCCGAATTCCAGTCCAAAACCTTTGACCAGATCCTGACGGGCCTTTTCCAAAACCATAGTTGTGAGTATTTAGCATAGAATTGTCCATAGCCAATCTCTTATTCTTAAGTAATCCTATCCAAACCATTACAGTATATCCAGACTGCATTGTAGAATCTATTTTGTCTGTTCTGAATCTTTCCCTCATCCATATAGTCCTTTGTTAATTGTAGTGATAATAACATCTTTGCGCTAATATATTTGCTGAAGAAAGACAACTGTCTCAGCGGGCAAAAGTCAGAGCGGAGGCGCATTCCTACTCCTTGTAGTTTTTCTGTAATCACGTTTCTCGTACGCTGAAAAGTTTGCCACAATTCTGCATTTGGCTCAATTTCATCACATGTAAAATAGCTATTTCTTGCCCTCAACCTCTGAATTCAGTTTCCTATCTGCCAGTCATTCAATCGTCATTGCTAGTGTTTACCTGAAGCCATCCAAAGCGGCTCCCACTAGTTTTGAATCCAATTTAGAGGTTTAAATCAATTTTTACATTTTCCCCTTCATTCCAAACCACATTCAAAAGCATTTGACCTGTTTTGAAATCATTCCTGTTTCTCTCTAAGCTTGCTGGGGGGAATTGGGATTGAAACTGCATTTGTAGAGTGTTTATTCCTGAAACCTGTTTTCTCTCCTTCCATCTCTATATTGCATATTAGGGGGGATTGAGTAGTATCAAGGGGAAAGAGTGTTTACATTGCATTTGATTGAATTCATATCAAGTTTTATTTCTGGCTGCATTAATTTCCTATCATTGCATTTGACTGAACCCACACAAAGTTTTATTCTATGCTACAGTATTCTTCTCATCCATACTCCTACTGAGTAAAGAGATTGTTGATTGTAATATCACCCAATGCTGATCGTTGTATAAATATGAATAGTGTGATATCTATATATTGTTCAAATTCATAAAAGTGTGATATATATCTTGTTCAAATCCATCAAATAAATCTTTTAACTTTGCAAAACAACCTACTTCTTGGTTCAGTGAGACCGGGGGGGGGGGGAATTCAAAGAGAGGGGCGTGATATAAGGGTACATCATTCAGAAATAAAAGAACTTTAGACATATAAATATATAATTAAGGGTTCCCGCTGGGCGTCACACGCTAGGCATTGACTTAGGTGGAGTGATGGGTTGAAACCACTTACAGAGCTCATACGAGGAATCATGTGATCAGATACGAGAAGCCTGGAGTTAAAGGAGCAGGAATGAGATGGGAAGTAAACCTGAGACTAAATGTCCAAGGAAAAACTCCAGAGGAAGCTCGAAAGTGGAAGAACAGAGCCCCGATGCAGATCTGGGGAACAGTGCTTTCTCCAGACGGATGGGAGAAAGAAGTTGTGATTTGCAGAGCATGGATGATCACTGGACTCTACAAAGAAATTGTTGACATTGTGCAGAATGGCTGAGAGCCATTATGGCCAAAACTTGCAAAACTACTAACATGGGTCAAAGACAAAGGAGGACCCTTGCAGATAGTCCCACTGGAAAGCCCAAAGTTCTGTTTCAGGAACAATGGCACAAGGAAAATGGGGGAGAATCAGAACTGTGGACAAGTCTTTGATGCTGCAGGGATGGTGCATGGAACTGCAGTAATTATGGATCATTATTGGGTATGCAGATCCAAAGCATACATCAGACTGCCAAGAGACTGGGGAGGCATATGCATGATTGTGAATGTCCACGTTCCAGCATTAGTGATCCCGAAAAGTGACCTGAACCTTGACAGTTTCCCGAAAGCAGATGCTCACCTGAGGAAGAAGAGATCTGTGGAACTGATAACTTGAATGAAGAGACAGAATTACTTCTCTGCCAAATTAGAAGAAGCATTTCATGCAATCCCTTATGAACACAGGCTGTTCAGCCTCACCTCATCAGTGTTCACGACAATTCTGATGCCAAGATTCCAAGTTGGAGCAAATTCTAAATGGTTGCAGATAACCAGATGGGAGTTATTGCAGACGATCAACACGACCATAAAAGGATTCAATGCAATCAAGGAAGAGCTAAGAGCCATCCGACTGATGACTCTCCAGAACAGATATGCACTTGACATGATCACAGCTATGGATGAAGGAGTTTGTGCAAAAATTGTAGAATCATTTTGCACATTTATACCTTCTCACGACAAGGAAAACGGAACTTTACCAGAAGCTATAGGTATGCTGACGAAGCTACAGAACCACATGATCGATGAAACTGATGAAGTTGATGATGACAGCTGGTTTGAATCACTATTCTCTTGGATCCCACAATGGATGGCAGACATATTCAAGTTCCTGGGAGCACTGCTAGTGATGATATTGCTAGGATTTTGCATTATCAAGATAATAATCTCACAATGCCAGAAAACTGCGAAGAAAGCCATAGGGATGAAGATCATGATTGAGGTCAAACCAGGATGGAAGCCCAGAGATCTGACTGATGAAGAAATAAGAGACTTCGTGAAGGCCAGCAAGCACTCACCAGAAGGTATCAAGTTTCTCTATCCCAGGAAGCACAGAAATGATGTGGGAAGATGGATTTATTGCAGCCCAAATGGACAATGCCAGCTGATGACATGGAACAAAGACGAACACATAAGGACAGCAGGAAACCTGAGAGGAGTAATACAAATATAGACTCCAAAGAGACACTTCTTCAAACCATCATGTAGAGACCCAGAAGATGAAGAGGGAATGAACCCAGAAGATGAAATGAAGATGAATATAGAAGAACCAAGTAAGATGAACCCAAAGGAGGAAATGGAAGTGGTCGATGAATCGACCAGAGGGGGGAGTTTAGAGGAGGTCCCAAATATAGCCTGCACTGCAGTCGCCCATTTTGAAGTACCAGGAACATTCACACTGAAGTATGTGACGTATGATGAGCAGATAAACCAGCAGAGAGCCGCAGTGGTGCTCTGCCCAGTACCTATTAGAAGAATGACACCTATTGAAGTATCAATAACCAGACAACCATGGGTAGTAAGGTACCCATTAAGAAAACCCTACCAGCAAATGAAACAAAATGAAGATTGTTTAAGTGCTGTACAGAAATAAACCAAAACGTCCTTAATGGAAGATGAATGGTAACGTCACGAGGGCCTGGACTAACGCACCCATAGAAGATATGATGACCAAAGGATGACGTGAAGAGGCGAAACACCATGAATAAAGATATTGTGAAACAAAAAGAAGAGAACATTGTTGAAATACAAGGGAACTTAAACTGAAAGCAGGATGAAGATATTCAACCAGCTTACCCCTGTACATATGCTTGTAACCGCAAGAAGCTAAAGAAAACAGTGCAGCTTGCTATGCTAAGTAGAAGAATAGAGCGGCAAGCACCATTGTACACAATCTACCTCAAAATGAAGTATGTTATACAAGTGCAAATCCACTTTGCATGAAAAGCAGAACTAACCCAGGTTATTATAGGCCAAATGCAAAAAGTTTCATATTTTGGTAATACGAGGAAAAAGGCTGAATCGAATCTCGATGGAGGCAGCTTGTGCCAGGGAAGCCGAGGTCACATCGATAGAAGCTATGAACAGTAGCTACTTTAATTGAAGCTAAAAACAGAATATCCTGCCTCTGAAGAATCGATATAAGAAAGCGAATGCAGGTGCCAGGGTGAAACGAAAATCTAATGCACAAATTGAGAGAAACGAGGTAAATCCATGGTGTGCTAGCACGTGACCAGCCAAGCGAGATGAGGCACAGTTTCACACCTACGCTTGGCACCCACCCAGAGATATCAGAACTTTTTTGAGACAAGAAGATGCAGTTTCGAGGCCAACCACAGTGAACTAATTGACACATAGCCCATAAAGTGATGATTGATTGGGGGAAGGTAGGGTGAATTGGGGGACACCCTGCACCTGCTTGACCGTTCTGTGTGCTGCTAAGCAGAGTGGAGATTTATGCATGGGGTTAATGCCAACCCAATCACAATGGACCAAATAATCTAGGGTCCTATAGTTAGTCGAACCAATGAGACGCCGTACTTTTAGTGACTTCTACAGTAGTCATTTTTGAAGGAAGGGATTAGATGCCCACCTGAGAGTATTTACCCAATCCCCTCACTCCGTTACCATATACAGATATAGCACTATATTAGTTACCTCTTTACAACCAATAGAATTGCATGTTAACTTGTGAGTGTTACACGTCAGATTATGACACGTTTTTGCTATAAAAGTTATGTTTTGTATGAAGTTCGAGGGTGTTGAAGCGAGACAGGCTGTCGCACCACTGTCGATTTCCATGTTTCCCCGTTTTTTGTACTTGTCCTTAAATGGACTCCCCTTTGGCAAACCATTGAGTTGTCCTTATTGATTGGTGTTGGAGTAAGAAAACCTGCACCCCCATCCATCTCAAGGTGTAGCTATCTCGGCTTAAAGTACTGAAGAGCAAACCCTGACTCTATGGGCCGCCGGGAGTCTCTCGGTACAGCTGTATGCTGGTCCAGGGTTTGCGCGGCCCATTGAGCAGTATTTTGGATCTGTATGGGTTTTTATGGCACAAGGAGTGTTCTTGGGGGCGTTATTGGCGCTGCTGGATGTTCGCTGCGCCACGGCTGCAAATGGCTTGGGGAATCCATGAATGCACGGTGCGCCAAAATGCTGTTTGGCAGACACAGCTGGCGCACGCTCCTTCTCTACGCCAGCCGCGTGTGCTACATCTGCTCCTGATTCTATGAATTGGCCCAAATATTTGGACGTTGTCAGGTTGATTTACCATGTCTTTTGGACATCTATTTTAATGGAAGACTGATAACCAGATGAGCCATTGAAAGACAATAAGGGAAAGTATCAAACATTGTTTTAAAATTAAAGATTAAATGGTAGGAGATGTTACCGTGCATGATTAAATAGACTAGACTGTTACTCCACATGTGGTAGAGGTGGGGGGAAACTGAAAAGTTAATGGGTAGATCCGAGCCATGGGGCTTGGCTTGGCTTTAAGAGCCAACTACGAGCCGAGTCAGCAAAAGAAGCCTAGATTGCCGCCTGCTTCCCCAACACAAGACACAAACGTGTCACCCTGCCTCCACAACTCCTTACAACAACAAAAACAATACCTGACATCACCCTCCCTTTCCCCACACACATCCCTACAACTGGCAATCCTATTTTGGCAGAACAGTGAAATTAAATTATTTGTCCTGGATCACACACTTTCTATAGGGTAGATTTTAATCCCAGTCTGCACTTTAGACACTTGACCACACAACTTTTAATCTGTAGATGTTACAAATGTGTGTTAGTGTACAGTTTTAAGGCACTAAAATAATTCTAGGTTTCACAAAGACAAGTTAAAATACGCAAATCACAATATAAACCAAGCTAACACATAAAACCTTATGTTAACTAAAAAAAAGTGATTATAGCTTTAGGTTCACAAGCCTGACTGCAACTCTACACATACCAAAATGAAAAAATAATGTTAGCCTAAACAGTCCCCTTAAGTATTCAACTACACTTTAAAGATGTACGGCCTCATCACTGGTTGGGGAGAGCAGGAAAAATGCGGCGGTAATGCCATTACTGCCACATTACTGCTCCGCTCAATCCCGAGTTTTGGGGAAGGATGGAGCACTCACCTCCAGCTTTGAGCTGGAGGTGATTATGCCGACTTTCAGCCCCATTTTTGGTGCAATTACTGTGGCGCTAATAGCGCTGAAGTAATAACGGCCAGAATGACCCATTCGGTCCAATGTACCCAGTGGTTATGGGGAGTTACTACCCCCACAACTGGGGATCCAGCACAAATAGCGCTGGACCAAGTTGCAGTAATGCTATTAGCGTTGGGCAGTATCCCAGCGCATTTACCGCCAGGATACCGCCCAACTCCTGATGACCCCCTTAGACACACCTCAACAAAACTGTGTGAAAAGGTCAACTACTTATTACACAAAGACCTGGAACTATTTATTGTGGATAGCTTCCAGCAGGCATAAACCCCAGCAGGAACATGTGGGAGCAAGAGGCAGCACCTGCATAATCTGGATGGTAGGAGATAAAGAAGATAAATTAAGGGTGGTGTGGTAGGTGGAAAGCCTAATGTATAGACGAGCACCTTCCTTGGCAAGACCAGTTTAATCCCCCACCACCTCAATGAAAACAGGGTAGTATGTTGAGACTCCATGGCCACTGCTCATAGCCTGGGGTAGAGTAAAATAAATGTTCCAGACAGGCACCTTATACAGTAAAGGAAAATGCCCTAGGCAAATCTTCTTGCTTAGAAAAAAGTGTAATATATCATCTATACTTTTCCATTAGGACAGAAATATTACTTTTAAGTGACAGAGCAATGAACTACTTAAAGAATACTTCAGCATGTGGTGTGCACAATATTTTGAGCAAACACTGTAGTTTAATATACCATATGTGTGTGTTTCTGTGTAGTGCACATTTACAGAATCACTTCGAAGCAATCCTAAATATGGCCACCAAAGGAAAAATTACCCATTTAAGTAGCGATTTGCCCAAGATTGAATAGATTGGTAAATGTAGAAGCCAGGAATTCTGGTTGCACAGTTTGCAATTTTTAAGTTTTCAGACCACACATACTGCAACTGCATCTTTATATTTGCACCAACATGCAATTCCTGGCAGACGAGAGGTAAACAAATTTATCTGTGAAAGTAGATAATTGTCACTGAGTCGCAGTGTTTAGTCTGTGAATATAACATAGGATGAGGTGATGCTTGGCTTGGCTCCAGTTGGGCTCTTATTTATAAAGGCACACAAGCCGAGCCAGTCCTTTGGCACTGACCAGGCTTGAGCTGTGTCTGGCTCCCCCACCTCTAATATGCGGCCATCTATTGAGCGCACAACATAGACAGAATGATCCCTAAGACGACTCTCAACAACTTCATTTGTGAGCTGTACTTCTTTCACAGTAGTGTGTGAGGGTCTAGGAGCAAGAGACGGACAGAAGCATGTTGAATGGCAAAGACTTTTATTATCAAACAAAATGGTGGGTTTGGAGGAAATCCTAACTAGCCCTATCGCTAAGAGTGGGTTCCCTGCCTTAACAAAACTAGATAATGAAACTGTCTGTCAGATTGTCCAGAGTAATGTATGCCGTCCTGTGTCGAAATATGGACCTGTGTGCCCCCACTGGCCCCCCGTGTCCCTCTGTGTGCCCCCAATGGCCCCCGTGTCCCTCTGTGCCCCACTGGCCCCCTGTCCTTCTGTCAGCCATTTGCCCTCCCCTTCCCCCCTTCCTTTCTAGTTATCTTAGCACTTACTCTTATCATTGCCCCTTGACCTTGATAACAGCTTGTCTGTCCCCCCCTTTTCCTCCATGTCTTCTCCTCACTCTCCCTCCCAGCACTACCTTGATCAGTCGTTGGCCCTTTAAGATAGTCACTTGTTTTGTTCCTCTCCTCTTCCCTTCTCTGCCCACCCCCACATCTCCCCTCCTCTCCCCTCCTCTTATCACTCTTGCACTGCAACAATTGTCGTCAGGCATAGTAATGTTACTGCTAGTATTGTCTCCTTTTTTCCTTCCACTCCTCTCCCTTACTGTTCCATGCACTTGTACTCTCTGTTATGATATGATAGTTAGTCTCACATTCTGATTTGTTTCAAGGACCTGTAAGAATGTAACAGTTTTTCCCCCATGTTCCCTCCCTCCTTGAAGCGCTTTGAAACACATTGTGTAGAGGCGCTATAGAAATAAACAATCAATCAGATTGTCTCGAGTAATCTACGCCGTCCTGTGTCCAAATCCTAACCTATCCCTCATAAGCTAAACCTAATATAATGTGACAAGGAAATGTCTCTTGGCTGCCAACCCGCAGCTCAGCTTTGCAGTTCAAACAAAAGTTCCAAATGGTGTAGAAAAGTAAACAAAAATTACACAAGACTCAAGGGGTTGATTCCCTTTCTCCAAAGTCTTTCCAGCCTTGTCCAAAATGATCTGCAACTCTGCTTTCCAGTTCAAAACAGAAGTTCTAACAAGTATCTGTGTCTTTTAATAGTTGAGACAAGACAGTCTGGTGGTATCCCTTAAAAGTGGTAGTAACGGAATGAGTGCCACCAATACCACTCTGCCGGATCATGAGCCGGTGCATATACCACCGACTGTAAAATCAGCTGGCGCTACTACAGCCGGCCTAACGAGGCGAAACACAGCCACATTACAAGTCCATGGTCGGCAGTATTAGCGCTGGAAACCGGCGCAATGAACACAGGTGCCTGAAAGGAAGTCACGGGTGATCCCAATACACTCCAGAGTGCTACATAAGGCACACCTCTACCTCGAACACTGTTTCCAACACCATGCTGCCACAAGCCGCTGTGAGCTGGGACAGGCAGCTGTTCATACTGCGGCTGGAAGTAGAGAGGCAGGACAACCAGGCCAGGGCACAGGGAGTACAAAGTGGGGTTGGAGGGAGGAGGAGGAGCAGGAGGAGAGCCCAGGCAAGGCATGCACTGATTCCCGGGGTTAAGCCCTCACCCTGGACACTCACCGACAGCCAGTTACTCACCCTGTGCCACCTCAACAGGGAGGCCATAACAGAGCTGCTCACCACAATACAGGATGACATAGGGAGCAGGATCAACATCCGTACAGCTGTGCCCCCACTGCTGAAGCTAGTCTCTGTCCTACAATTCCTCAGAACTGGCACCTTCCAGCACTCTGTGGCCATGATGCACGGCATGGCACAGCCCGGATTCTGTGCAGTGTTGGGCCAGGTGCTTGAAGCCCTCCTGCAGCATGCAACGCTACATCTCACTGCCTACCACGCCAGTCGAGCTCAATGCCATGAAGACACAGTTCTATAGTTCTATGCCATTGCCCAAATGCCACATGTGATTGTACTGAAACCGCAAGCACTACCACTCCCTGAACGTACAGGTGACCTACGATCACAACCTGTACATCACCCACTACTGTACTGGCTACCCTGGTTCCACCCACAATGCCATGGTCCTACGGAACAGCACACTGCCAGGATACATGGAGAGGCACAGAGGACAATGGGCCAGCATAGTGGGTGAGTAGAGAAGCCTGCACACATGTGCCACCAAGCACATGCCCAAATGGGAGTGGGGGATGCAAATGACTGAAGAAAGGTTGGCATGACAAGTGAATGGGCAATCTGTAGTACACCTCCTCCTGCACCATTGGCACAGTTCATGCCAGGGAGCATGAACATGTCAGACTCACCTGCATGGTGGAGCAGCAGTACACATATAGTAGCAACCACATACACCAACATGACTACAGATACCACAATGCACCATGAACCTACCAAATCAATGCTGACAAATGGCCACATAGCCCCACACAACAACCCTGCCAGTACCACCGCCATGCACCCACGTGCGCCCAGCCCACAATGGCCACCCGTTGGCACCAGATGCCCAGGGCGAGCCCATGGGGAACCCTAAATGCCACATGCATGGTGGAAATACACTGCCAAATGACAGCCACCATGTCCATTGCACATGTCACCGACAGACACCTTACGTAACATATGCTGGAAGAGAACAGGGTGCATGTGAAGCACCATCACTGCATGAGACGAGTGACACTGCATGCACAGACATTGAATAGACATATGCCGTGAAATTAAGGTCCACGTGCATACACAAGTAGTACATTGAGGTGATATTGTGTAAGTCCACACCCACCCCTACACTGGCTACCTCATCACAAGTTTAGCAGTAACCCTTAAATGCGGCAGTAACGCTATTAATGCCGCATTTAAGGGTCCGCCAAATCACGGGTTTGGCAGGATTTACCCCCAGCCCTGAGCTGGGGGCAAATCTGCAGCGAATTTGCCGATTTTTGGCACTATTACCACCGCGCTAATGCCGCTGGGGTCCAATGGGGAATTGGGACTGACTGTTCTGCAAAACCCATGATCCGGCGCTAATAGCACCAGGGGGTTTGGCGATAATGCTAATAGCCCCGGCGGTACCGCCGGGGATACCGCCCAACTCATGATGAGGCCCTGTGTCTAATGCCTGTGCCTCCCCCCATGCAGGTGACTCTGGATACCCACAGCTGCCCTGGCTAATGACCCCTGTGCTTGATCCATAAACACTGCAGGACAATGCCTACAACCACACACACAGCAGGACCCGTATGTGCATTGAGTGTACCTTTTGGCTCCTGAAGGTACGTTTCCACTGCTTCGACCATACTGGTGGAGCCCTGATGTATGTACCAGAGAAACTGGGTACCATTGTGTTTGTGTCTGCCAGGCTGTACAATATCTGCCTGAGGAGAAATGTCCCACTACCCCCTGACGTGGACATGACACCCCCAGAGGATGAGGAAGCACAACAATGACACCATTAGGAACGTTCTCGCATTGATAAAGTTAAACGTTTTTTATGTCATAAAGTGCCCCAACTTTGCCCCCTCCCACTACCAGCTCCCCATCACAAAATCTTCCCTCCCCGCTCCCACCACCAACTGCCCATCACACAATCCCCCCTCCCTCTCCCACCACCAAATCCCTATCACATAATCCCCCTCCCACTCCCACCACCAACTCCCCATCACACAATCCCCCCTCCCACCACCAACTCCCCATCACACAATCCCCCCTCCCACCATCAACTCCCCATCACACAATCGCCCCTCCCACTACCAACTCCCCATCACAAAATCTCCACCCTCCCCCTCCCACCATCAACTTCTCATCACACAATCCCCGCTCTCACCACCAACATCCCAGCAAGGCCACTCATGGCAATCAGTGTCCCAGAGTCCTTCACATCTGTGGCCTCACCCCTGCCGGCTCCTGGTGACTTTGGGCGCAGGCGGCACAGTGATTGTCGCTGCGGCATGCCCTGCTGTGACCCCTCTGTGGGAGTGGTGGAGGTGGATGGGACTGAGCCTATCCCCAGGTTCTGCTGCCGTTGAACCTCTATGCTCTGCCGGATGGCTTCTGCTAGTACAGAGATGCCTTCAGTTATTTCCCTGACCCGTTGTGCGTACGGTGTCAGGGCGCACGCATTGGCTGTCGTCTCAGTCCTATTCCGTGCCATGGTGAGTGTGGCCAATCACATCCTCTCCCGCTGTCTGCGCTCCATGTCCTCGAGCCTCTGCAACAGCATGCTGCGTGTTTGACTGCGCTATGGGGTGAGGGGCTCTGCACTGGCCCAGGGCTGAATGCAGGGGAGCCACATGACAGAGAGTGAGTATCTGGCTCTGGTGTACGTGTGCGCTGGTGGCATAGAGGGCTCTCTGGGGAGTGTGGCCCTTCGGCCAGTGGTGACACAGGCTGGTGTCCCCCTATGGCTCCTCAGTCGCCCTGCCAGCAGGTGTGGCCTCAGTGTCCGTGCTTACGCCTGCGGGTGTGGGTGCAGTGTGCCCAGCACTGCTCTTGGTGGTCTGTGGCATGGGCGTTGCCTTGGCTGTGCCCTGCTGCAGCGTTACGCACTGGAACATCTGCCTTGGTGTGGCTTGTGTCATCCTTTCAAGAGTGGTGTTGGCAGTAGATCTTGAGGGCCTGGGACAACCGCTCCCTGATGGGCCTGCACCCTCCTCCTCCTCCTCCTCTGAAGCCTCTGGCAATGCGTGAGTGCCTGTAGAGGACATAGGAAATGTTGTCAGGTATGGTTCCCCCATGTGTGTTGGCATGTAAGACACTATTGCTATGATACAGAGTGTGATCCCAAACATATGGGCAAATGGGTGTGGTTGGTCATGGGAGGATGCATGTGGGCCCAGCGTCATGGGGTTGCTTGTAGCAATGGGTGTGTGACCCATGGCCTGTTGGTCATTGGCCTGTGTTTGGGTAGGGCAGGGTGCCATGCTGGGGCATCTTACATCTGACATGCACGCTTGTGGTTCTTCATGGCCCCACATCTTCTCCCCGGGTGTCACTGACATGGTGGGGGGTGGCTTGTTCCATGGCACTGTCATGGGTCTATGGGACACTGCTGTGCAGCCAGCAGAGCTGTGCTGTGGTGCACAGAGACCGGCAGGCTGGGCACATGTCGGTGTGATGTGTACTTCCCTGTGGCTTGTCTGCCATACTGTCATGGGGCAGGCCCACTGGGGCAGCACCATGCTGGTGTGACTGCTGCACAGTGTTGTGGTCACACACGCACCTCAATCCAGCTGGCTTAGGGTGCACCAGTACGGGTGTGGTGCGCATGGCATTTGTTTGGTTCACTTGACTGCCCTTGCTGCTGCTGTGACGCTCAGGGGTGCCGTTGGTGCCCTGCGCCACGGCTGCTGTGGAGGGTGGCTGATGTGCCACCCCGTCACTCTGCCCTGTTGGCAGGGCCAGCTTCTGGGTGTGCTGATTTGTGTCCCTGTCCACTGGGGTATCTTATGCTGGGCTATCATTTGTGCATGCATGTGTTGGGGGAGGGGTTCACTCACCTCCTGCCTCCTGGTTGCTGGTACCTGCCTCCACACTGCCGACTCCCTCAATTCCCTCGAGGTCCAGCACTGTGCTGCATCTCTACTCCCTTAACAATGCCTCCTCCTGTCGCCAGGGACTCCCGGTGGTGTTGTGACAGCAGTCCCCGCAATCTGACCCTCAGGTCGTTCAACCGCTTGTGCCAGTCCTCTCCATCACGGGTTACACTTGAGACTGCTGTCACCTTCTGGGAGAGGGAGCTCCAGATGGCTGTCCAGCACTACCCACTGGTCTTCCGTTGGCGGCTTCCATAGAGTTCCTCACAGTGGGCAATTACCCCATTGCCTCTTGTCCTCTCCTGGGACATTTTTGCTGCTTTCCAGGACCGGATGGCTGCAGGAAGTGGAGATATTTAATGGATTGTGCTTTTTCTAAATGGCCGCCGTGATGGTTCCCGTTCCGGCGATGACACAATTTCTGCTGGTGCTAATAGTGCTGGGTTCACCGGCGGTAGCGCTATTAGCACTGCTTTCTCAGCGGTAGCCCTTATTCTGGCACAGTTACCGCCGGGTGCTAATAGCTTTTCTGCCAGAGTTGGGGGCATGTTCACTTCAAGTTGTGATGCAACGCTGATTCTGCCACATGACCCAGCGCCCGGCTGTAATTGCGCCAGTTTAGACTTGTGAAGAGGCCCTTTCTTTTTACTTGATGAACCTGACTCCCAGGTCCTTCAATGTCGAAGAATGGCCTGGGCACCTTTGCCAAGCCAGGTTGAGGGTTCCAGACCTTATTCTCAGTACCCCTCCTCCTGCCAAGTCGGTTGCTCAATGTTCCTAGATTCACAGTTCTTTTTTCTTTGTATTCCCTTCTCCCTGGGGCTTTGATTTACTGTCATGCCAAGGTCTCTGAGTGTCCCTTGCATACACAAGCTCTGTATTCCTCTTGCTTGCAATTTGGGGTACACTTCCCCAAGATGGGTCCCAGACCCCCTTCACGTGATTGTTCACAATGTTCTCTCTATTCTCCTCTCATTCCACAGCCTTGGTTTACTCTCCTGCCAAGGTCTGTGAATGTCTCCTCTATGGGCAAAGTTTGTATTCCCCTCGCTTCCCGGTCAGTGTATGCTTTCCTTATGTGGGTCCTAGACTGCCTTCTTGCGATGATTCACAATGTTCTCTTTATCTATTCTCTTCTCGTTTCCCAGCCTTGGTTTACTCTCCTGCCAAGGTCTGTGAATGTCACGTCTATATGCAAAGTTTGCATTCACCTCTCTTCCTGGAAAAAGAATTTGAAGCCAAAAATACCAATTCTCTAAGCCCTTTCTAACACATATATGTGCTGGGGGAGACCCACTAAAGCCCCCCAATAGCCCTTCACCTTTTATATTGACTTAACCTACACCACACATTTATATGTGGTAAAATTAGGGTCTTGAATTTCGGTATTTTGGGCTTAGACATTATTGCATTCTCTATTTTCCTATGATTCCTTCCTTTGGTATATGGGTCCCAGACCCCCTTCACTTGATTACTCTGTCCTGATGAATATTGCTTTTCTGCTTCACTTCTAGCCCCTTGCACTCTCTGGTTCTCCCCAGCACCGTGATTAGCCACTCTTATACCTGTAGTATCTTGGCCCTCATGTTCCCGCTGTTCGCAGGTCTCCCAAGAGCTTTGGCGGCTCTCCTGGCTTCTCAGGACCTTCTCCGGTCTTCCCCATCTCTTCTCTGCTGCTTTGCAGAGGTTTTGTTGCATGCCGTCAGCTTTGGGTATCAGGAGGTTCCTTACCTCGCCTCTGGTCTGCCTTCTGTGTCGCAGGCTTGTTGCGAGCGTGCTTCCCTCCAGGACACTGTCTGCGATTCTGCACTCGGATCTGTGCGAGCTGTGCCGTGTTCTCGTTCAGGGCTGGACCGAGATTAAAGACTCCATCTTGCTCTTCCCTCTTCAGTTTTAAATGACAACTGGCCAATAGAAGCTTTTAAGAAACTAGAATGTGTGTGTTGGTTCTGGCGAGTGATCATCATTCCTCGTATCATCTTCCTCGTCCCAGTTGTTCTCACTTGGGATATGCTACTACAGCACATGGACGTAACAGGTATTTGGGAATTGGAGGGGCCTTGAGGGAAGGTGGGAGGGTCAAGGGGATACTGTGTTCTCTCCTGATGGACGTACCTCATCCCACAGGGGGCCTCCCACCCATGTGATCCTCTCGCTGATTACCACCACCAGGGGGACTGTCGGGTAGCGGCTTCATCTCCCTGGCTACATGGGAAGGGCATTCCTGCCAGGGAAGAAGGGACGACATCCGAAGATTTGTCACAAGTGTCATTAAATGATGAACACTACAGTGTTTGATGGGTTGCAGAGCTTCATGGGTCTGTAAGAGACCATAAAATAATGTAAAGAGGCGTTTGTTGCATACTGTCCTCAAATTAAACAAAGACATTAATGTAGTACTAAATATACACATTTATTTGAGATTGCGGGACTGTATTTAATTATCTTGCTCTGACAACTTGTAGGAGTGGATGTAGAATTTGGAACCTAAGTTATAATCCCAGTTTCCCCATGGGGTCAACATTTTATGAACCTGATCAATGCACATGATACAATTTTAATGTTTGTTTGGGGAAAGGGCGCTATGCGGGTAGGCCACTGAGCTATGGGCTACTAAATTGTACTTGCTCCGCAGGATAGAAGTTGGCAGCCCTCCCCTGCACCAGTGGGTGAAACCTCTCGCAGGAGATTTGCAATGAGAATGCACATTGTAGAGTACTGGAGGGCAGCACATTTTTTCTTTTCGGTTACAGCTCTGTAAAATACACTAGCAGAAAAGCGGCCTGTAAAAAGCAAAGTATTCCTGTTTCATGCAGAAAAATAATCTTGTTTGCCACAAGTATTTAAGATTGAGTGATTAAGACTTAAAAGGATAATTCGCAAGGTAGGTGTTCAACACTAATGGTTTTGCAAGGCTTTATGCGCTCTCCGAAAAATGAGAATTCGGAGTTCTAAATAATTTTATTTATTTATTTATTTGTATAGTACCCGGAACCCTAGGGCGTGAGGGCGCACAAAAACACAAGAAGACAAAACATATAAAAGACGGGACTCAGAAATCAGGTGCCCATAAACAGGGCGAGAATCATGACATCAGGAGGGGGCAGAGGTGTTACCTCAAAAGAAGGTTTTTCAAAGAGGGACAAAATGTTTTCATGTTTGTATCCGGGTGTAACGTGCTTGGCAGAGAGTTCCAAAACTGTGCTGCTAACATAGGAAAAGCTTTCCCCAAACACTTTGTATTTGTATTTGTTTATTTGTATTGCGCACCTTGCCCTGAGGCATCTGGGTGCATAATTTAAGTAGGAAATGGTTACATACATGAACATCAGAGTTTCCCCAGTGGGAGAAGTCGAGAAAAAGGAAACATTTCTTGGACGACAATAGTTACAATTAAATAATATTGTTACAACACAGTACAATCTGCAGATCACGTAGTCTGAGGACAGAGCACGTCTCACATGGAAATTATGACAATACATATCACAGAGTCAGAAAAACACGTAGTGTGATGGCAAGATACCAGATAGAATGGTGTGCAAGAAAAATAAGAATAACAAGTGAGGTAGGAGGCTAAGAGAGGGGCCAAGGCACCTTCTCCTATATAGCCAAATTAGTTAGGATGAGGAGGCAGAGGCATCAAACTTGTGGAGCCAGAGTTTGGTCTTGTTCTTGAAGGATGGAAAGGAGGGTTCGGCTCTGAGTGACGATGATAGTGTGTTCCAAAGGTTAGCCGCAAGGACAGGGAAGCTTGACCCCCCGGCAGGGCCATCTTAAGCACTTTTGGGGCCCTGGGCACAGACATCTTTGGGGCCCCCTCCACCAGACCAAAGGAATTAAGGGATCAAAAATACTGGTTGCAGCCCTCGCCCACACCGTCGTGCTCACAACTTATAGGTTAATATGCTGTCTCGCAGCATAATAAGCATGTCTCCCTTTTAAGTCTCCTTGTCCTCGTCATTCCTGCTCTAATCAGAATAATAAACAAGTAGCATTTGAAGACCAACATTAGCAGTCTACGAAGAGGTTACTTCTGCTCTAGTATATATACGGGAGACTTTATCAAAAGCATTCTACAGCCTGCAGTATTAATGCAGGAGCGTATGCAAAAGGTACATGTAACCCATGATAGACAGAAAACTCAAATTAGATGCCTCAGAGAATGCAAAAGTGCTCATGCATGGATAGAGGAGACCAATTGGAAGGAAGGAGAAAGCTACACATACCGTAGCATGGATAGTGGATGCAGATTAGAAGCTACCAGGAAGGTGTCTTTATCCAGACAGACTGAGATTAGAAGTGGGATATGGTTTTCAAATAGTATTGCCATTAGATATCAAAGGAACACATTCCTGTTGTGTGCAATATAAATGTGCTCACTATTAAAGTGGAAGAAACCCTATAGCCAGTGAAACCATGAATAAGACTTTCATAAAGATCATACCATGAGAAGGAAATCACTCTGAAGGGCTGACAATTTGAAAGGTTTAGCGACTGGCAATATTGAGAGGTTAGGTAATACAAGATTAAAGGAGATGCCCAGGATCACACACAGGGTGAAGCTGGGATGTGTGCCAACTCTGCAATTTCTGCATTTGAACATGTTCTTTTCCAGTTCTTACCATGAACTAAAACAATCTCATTTTATAAAAACAGACTTGGGAAGTACACAACTCACATTATCAAACATGAGAATTTTTAAACAAAATATTATAAAAGGGTGTTATGCAAAATGGGGATGATTCTAGCTTGATTCGGTCCATCATCAAGGGAAATATACACGTACCAGCATACCAATCGATGTGATTTAACAAATTTAATCTGGGTTTGTCTTTTGTATTTTAAAGCTTTAAATACTTCCAAAACAATGGCTTGTGACATTTTCATTTATAAACATGCAGAAAAACCTTTGACTTTTACCAAAAGCAAACAGTTCTTTATGTCAAACAAGCAGACCTTAAAATATGCTTGCTTAAGGCCTGCAACATCTGTCCGTTCTCCTGTCTACCAACACTTCCTTCCAAATGGCGTAAATAAGAAGAAAGATCAAGTAATGGGCTAAGCGATACCAGCAGCATGCAAAGAAGCAGAAGGCAAACCTCACAGAAGACAGCATGTTAATGTAAAATATATTAGATGATTTGACCAGGAACACTGTGTTGTCTGCTGGCAAATCCAGGATACAAGCATGAACGCTTTCGTTCCATAGTCTTGAATTTGGATTCTTATTCACCCCTTGGACTAACAGTTTATGCCATTATTGAAGGCGATTGCCTAGGTTTTGCAACAACTCATCTGAACAAACCAATTTCTAGACCTTCACCAAAGGGATGATATGTTCGTTTTTATAGCAACCCCTATCTGGTTCAGGTACATTGCTGATAATAGCAGATGTTGTTCTGAAAAACCAAATGCGTATGCAGGCGGGTTAATAAACTTCAGACATAGGAAAGGCTCAGCCAGCTTTGCTGGAATGTGATATTCTAATTTTGCATATGAACACATATCTCTGCAATGGGTGCTTCACAAACTGAGCTAACTTCTGAACCATTGTGGCACTCAATTTATCAATATGCATCTCACTGTTGCATATTGCACATAATCAACACAATTCCCACAGGAAGGAGAGAATGCTACAGAGTTGTGCCGGAAGGAACACACAAACTATGTATATCACAGTGAACACAGATTGCAATACAAGATGAATTGATCAAGGCAGAATGTACTTGCCAAAACAGAAAGGCAATGGGTTTAGAGCCTCAGCAGCACCCCATAAAATATCCTGACATGTGCTATTTAAGACTGCTGAACAATGGAATCTTACTTTTTCCGATCAGGCAGCCCTGTGGGGCCCCCTCCAAGGTGGGGGCCCTAGGCAAGTGCCCCTTTTGCCCTCCCATAAAAACGTCTCTGCCCCCCGGCAGTCTGGAGCTTATATCTGGGTACTGTAAGAGAGTTGAAGTGGGCAGACCTCAAGGGTCTGTTGGCTGCATGCCGTGTGAAGCGATTGATTAGGTAGGTGGGGCCCGAGTTGTTCTGAACCTTGTGTGTTAGAGCAAGGGTTTTGAGAGAGATTCGATAAGTGACAGGAAACCAGTGTAAATTGCATCTTTTATCTGAGATGTGGATTCTCCTAGGGAGGTTAAGGGCTGCCCTCATGGCGTTGTTCTGCATGACTTGTAACTTATCGATGTTTCTTTGGCTGGTTCCTAAATAAAGTGCGTTACAATAGTCAATTTTAGCCATGAGGATTCTCTCAAGGATAATGCAGTTGTCAGTTGTCAAGAAGGGTCTGCAGGCGGTGATCAGTTTGCATGTGTATGCAGAGGCGGAGACAACCGCATTAGTTTGTCTGGTGAGGGAGAGTGTAGAGTCCAGGTAAATGCCGAGTGTTTTTGTGTCATTGGACACTTTGATGGTATTCCCATCGATAATAAAAGTTTTATAAGCAGAATCTAGTTTAGAAAGTTTGATGTGTGAGCCTAGAATGAGTAACTCAGTTTTTTCATCATTAAGGCACTTTGCCCTTCTGACCTTATGGGTGTTAAGAAGTCTGCTGTAAGATGAGCGTATAATATGTTTAGTCTCATGTAGAGCAATACAAGACTTCAAATAGGCCGGAGCTTTGCCATACAGGCATTTGTGCATTGTAGTGGCCATATTTAAGTTGATTCGGTCACGGATGGGGAATGTGAAACACCAGAAAGTGTTTCACTGCCCTGACCCCAGGGAACCCTTACTAAGGTGGCCAGGGCACGGCCATCACCTTTGGATCCAGACCCTGGGGGTGGACAGTGCGGAAGGATCACCTTGGTGAGGAGTCCTCGGGGAAGGGACACCCCATGGAGAGATGCGGTATCCCCCCCTTTCCAATAGCCCTATCCGATCCTATTTTATGGGATATTCCAACTTCCCAGACCCCCCCTTCCTGCACAAACACTGAGCCGAGGAAGAGGAGGTTTAAGGCTGAAAGGATTACCACTCATGCAATACATTGGACATGTCCCTCTAACGAGATCAGGCAAGGTCAGGCATTTCACTTTAATCATGTACACCGAATACCTACTAACTCTCCCCACATGGTTAAAAGGTGAAACATTGAGACACACTTTGAGCAAGACGGTGCACAAGAAGCAGCAGTCCCTCCAGGGCTATGGCGAACCAGGCGAAGTAGAGTGACAAACCGAGGGGTTCAACCACAGGGTGTGAGAAACCAGAAGGTGTCTCACCCACTAGTCCCCGGGGATCTGTCATCCAGGTGGCCAGGGCACGGCCATCGCTTTTGGATCGTGTTCCAGGGGGTGGACCGGTGCGGGAGGATCACCTGGGTCAGGGTCTTCAGGGAGTCGGAGTGGGCCACTGGATGGCGAGATGCAGTATCCCTCCCCCTTCAACGCCTTTACCCCATCCTACCAGGTAGGATACGTGGGAACTTTACCCCTCCACCCCCTTCCCTTGACAAAGACTTCCACACGAACAGCCCGCGCTGGGAGAAAACAGACTCACACCAGAGCAGTATACCTGACATGTCCATCTACAATGGTCAGGCGAGGTCAGGCAATAGCTGGTGTTTACTCACACCTGACTTCCATTAAACTTCCCTGCACGGATAAAAGGCGGAGCACGAGAGCTCACTCTGAGCGAGGCAAAGCACACAAAGGGACAGCAGTTTTGAGATGGCAGCTGAACGAGGGCAGAAAGATGGGAAATCAAGAAGGGTTCGCAATGAGGGAAATACCCTTGACCTTTTCAGCAAGAAACCGTTACTTTCACAAAATCTTTGAGGCAGAAAGCATAAGGCCAGGAAACCAGACTGAAGAATTCTGCATTGCGTGTGGGAGATACCGAAGGCCCTCCCGCATAACTAACCAAGGCGTGGAGAAGCAGCAGCAGCCGCCGTGGTATCACACTTGGCTCCAAGAACAAAGAAATATAAGAGATATCAACACAGCCAATGAGTTGGGAAAACCGATGCAAGACTGGTTCTTTTCAAGTCAAGATTGCAAGCAGCAACATTATATAATGACCGTTGGAACTTAAACGCAGGTGGTGAAAAACGCTGGTAAAGCTAAACTGCTGATGAATGTTTGAACTTGAGAAGAAAAGATGCAATACCATTGACAGAGTGGTCCGGCGCCATGAATGTGCTCAATCGAAGGTCTCTGTAAGGTATCCAGCCGAGAGAAATGAAATGAGAAGATTGTAAGAAGTGTGTATTAAGTGAATCGAAGTGGTCCTGCGACGTTTCAAGCAAAGGCCAATGCATATTCAAAAGTCTTTGATTTTATGATAAAAAGAGGATCTGAGCCCAAACAAGTGAGGTCCCTGGTCTGAGCCCGAACAAGAGAGACAAAGTGTGAACATTGTGATAAAAAGGGGGTCCACGCCCGAAGGAGAGAGACCCTGATGAACATTAGGAACGAGAACTTGTACATGTGAAGATCCTAATAGGAATGTAACTTTGAGATTTGTTTGTTGCGACAGACCCTCTGCACTAAGAGACTGTTATTGGAAAAGAGGCTTTGGCAGGAGACCCCAATGTCTATGCTTTGAACTGTTTCCTAGTGTCCAAGAAGCCAGAGTGAGTGCGAAGCTTGAACGCGCCACCTTGCCCCGTGCTGAAAATGTGGGGAAAGGAAGCCCACTGCTCAACCATCCTTACATATTATTTCTTGAACACTTTTCTTTATTGCATACATTATTGTCCCACACCCTTTTGCATTTAGAAGTGAGGATTGGCAATAGGTTTATTAGTGTAGGCCCCTTTATTTTGATAGAGACTCGAATAGGACTGCTTTATTATTATTTGATGGTCGTAGCTTGCTCCCATCCATCGATTTAGGTTAGAAAGGCGTTCAACCAACCTATTGTGTCTGTCTTCACTGTTTGACACATACCTTCCTTACTAGGGGCAGGAAGCCATAGACCCTGCACGGGGCGAGATCGTTATTTCCAAAAGGCCGTGAGGATTGCGCAAGATAGCCTAGCTGGAAGGGAGAAAGCACATTCTTAGTGCTACAAGGGTACCAGCCGCCCTGCCGGGTGAACGGCAGAGTTGGGGAGGCCTAGAAGTGGCATTGGTAACAACCTTGACTCCTACATCAAAGGCACGAAAGACAGAAAGCATCTTAACATGTACGGTGAGTTGAATAAAGCAAAAAAAGCCCTATATGCGTTTAATTCAAATGCTTGCAATAGTATCCCAGGGATGAAGCTGCGAGAGAAAGTGAATCCATTGTTAAGAACTGTGAATATGAAATACAAAGTAGCAGAGCGGTCCGGCGAATTGAGATTGCCCAACTGAAAGTCTCTGTGAAATGTTTTAAAGCTGTAGAGGCAGGGGGAAAAGAGATGAGCGTTAAGTGAAAAGAACACGTACAGTTGAACTTTGTTTTGTTGAATTTGGCAAGAGAATGAAAGGAGGGTCAGAGCCCGACTGCGGGAGACACGTATGAAAAGGAAGAGAACGGTCAAGCCGACCGAGGGAGACCCATGTATGAAAGTAAAAGGAGGGTCTGAGTCCGACTGAGGGAGACCCGTTTTTTAAAAGCAAGTCATACGTAACAAGTACATTTTCCAAAAGACATTGGAACTGAAGGAAAATATGTAAAGTGGAAGTAAAGAAAGAAAGGAGGGTCAAAGTGGTCATGTAGAGGTGAGAGCGAAAATCCTCCCAGTTTCGAATTCTTTGACAGCGAAATCAGAATACGAAAGGTGGTTTGAGTCCGACTGAGGGGAACCTATAGTGTGGAATGTGAAGAAAGCTTGGGAAGGGAACCCCAACAAGGAGAAAAGGTTTGAGCCTGATTGAGGGGAACGTATAGTGAACTGTAATAAAGTACCATACATAGAAACTGTTTTACTGAAACTGTGTAGAAGCTTGAAGGATGACCTGGACTTGGGTGAAGGGAACCCGAGAGGTTAAACCTGTGAACTTGTGACTCAGACTTGAAGGGCCAAGAAGGCTCTGGAGGGCAGAGCCAGCCACCTGACTGTGTTCGCAAGCCAAAGTATGTTCATCCATCAAGTGTTCCACCTAACCCTGTGCTGTACAACATGGGGACGAGAATTAATACTGATTTATATTGAAATTCTGTCATTTTGTTTCATCACTGATTTTTCCTTTTGTAGATACATATCCCTATATCACATTAGAGTGTATTAGAGTGAGGGCGAGCATTAGGCTTTGTTTGTATAGGCCTTTATTGTTTGACTAAGACTGACCGGGACTGTTTCTTTATTATTTGATGGTCGAGATTACTTCCATTTTAGTAATATGGCCAGACAAGCGTTTTTCCAAACCCCTTGATTTTAAAAATAAAGGTTTTGAAACTTGCAATTCTTGTGTCAGTGCCTACTTGTGATACCATGCCTCCCTTACAAGAGCCAGTGTAGTGATGGCCTGGCAGTTGAGATGTGGTCTCACCAAGGTATACCCTTAATAATGCAAACGGCATCATTTTGGAGCGTCTGGAGTTGGTGCAAACATTTCTTACTTGCCCCAATCAGTAACGCGTTAAAGTAGTCGAGGCAAGAAAGAATGATGGCTTGTGCAACAGTGGCCCAGTTTTGATTGATTGGTATTTTATTTCTATCGCGCTCGTACACAAGTGTTTCAGTTGAACTCTGAAATAAAAGGTTTGATGTTCTTCAAGAGTCTCAGATGGCAGTGACAGTTTCTAGAGATGTAACTTGCTTGTGTCTCAGCACTAAGAACGGAGTCTTTACTTTTCCTGTCACAGGAATAATACAATTCCTGATGATAAAGCAAGTGTACTCCTTCCCAGGTTTCACTCTAGCGTGCAGGCTTCCAAACAGCAGTAGTTCAGTTTTGGCTCTGTTTAAACAAAGCCAGTTTCCATCATCCAATGTTTGGTGATGCTGTAAATGGAATTCAAGTTAGCAGAGTCTGTGTCATAATTCGAAGTGAATACCAGGATCAGTTGGGGGTAATCTGAATAATTAGTAAGGAAGACTCCCAGAGATTCTAAAAGACTACAAAGGGGTCTAATGTACAGATGGAAAAGAGTTGGCGACACCCAGGCCCCCTGTGGAACACCACAGAGGATGGGTGCGGGTTTAGAGGAGGGACCTTCCCAGCACACCGAAGATTTTCTATGAGATAAAAATGATTGAATCCAACTAGTTGCCTGAGGGGAACAATTCCTGAGGTCTTTCAAAATATAAAGCAGACGATCGTGATCAAGCAGATCGAAGGACGCGGACAGATCGAGGAGGACCAGGAGCCCAATTTTCGCCTGGTCCAAGAACTCAAGCATGGTCTTTAGATCAAATAGTGCCGTCTCAGTACTATGATCAGCTCTAAACCCTGATTGTTGGGTTGTCACTTTATCGAACACTTTCAAAAGCAAGTTAGAGTTGGTGATGGGTCTTACATTTTTCGCGTCTTTAGGGTCTAATCCAGCTTCATTTATCAAGGGGTTCATAGAGACAACTTTAATTAATTCAGGGACAGAGTTGTTATCAAAAGAGGAGTTCACCAATCTAGTGAGAAACACAGTAAAGACATTTTTGCTGTTCAGCATCAGTTTGGCGGGAATGATGTTTTCTCGACAGGACGTGGGATGCACTGAGGCCAAGATCGTGTACATCTCTCGATTATTCATGTACTTGAGAATTTAGGTTTTTCCTCCTGTTGTGTTAACAGCGGGGAGCCTGTGTCTCGGCCAGAGGGCAGTTATTCAGCTTGTTTAATTTTGTTGTGAGCTACTTTCAGTTTGTACTCAAAGGCCTGCTGAACATCATCGCAGTCCTGGTCGGTGGAGTTGAAGGGTTGTGCCAGGGCTCTGGGACTCTCTAGGAGTTTTAAAATCCTTAAAACATTTTTAGAGTTATTTGTTGCTCGAGATATTTCTTCGTTGAAAAAGTTATTTTTTGATGAGATTATGTTACGTTTATAGACAAGCTCCAGCGACTTCCATTTCTCCTTATTAAGGGCTGTTTGATGTTTCAACCAAAGTCGCTCCGTCCGTCTTTTCTGTCTTTTCAGCATTGAAAGATAAGAGGTATACCATTTCTTCTATGGTTGGAGTTTTCCCTAACCAAGTGATTCTTAAAAGGGGCTACTCTGTCCAACATATTTATCAGGACTTTATTGTAGGCCTCCACCAGAAACTCAATCACTCCAACAGAAACGTGTTCAATGAGCAGCAATCAAGTGTAAAATATGTTTAATTTGATGTTAGCATTCCAGTCACACACAGAGCACGCCCCTGTCAAATAATGCAAAAAAACATTTCTTTAGAGACACCAGAAATTGAAGTGCAATTTCGTGCATTTTAAAATTATTACTGTATCAGTTTCGAAGGAAGAGTAATTGCATAGAAGCAATAAAATAAGATACAATTCCCTTGAGCCAATATGTCAGCCTGAACATTGTTGGTTCTTGTCTGAGGTGTCTGTTTTTTTGGACAACTCTGTGTCAGCAGAAGCTCGAAAGTTGTAAACTGTGCTGCATACACAGAGGGGCAGGTATGCATCTCTATCCCAATGATTAGAGAATCTACTACCAACACAGAAGGAATGACCTGAACAAACAACAAACTGAATCCATAAAATGGGCCCAGGCAGACTCAAACTACGCTCAGTATCTCCAGGCTTATCCAAAGAGAAATGTAATATACCAAACAACAATGGTAAGGCAAATAGAAAACTGTGTCATTTCCCCAACAGGCTAGCTGGTATATACATTCCAGGCAGACTTAATGAAGTTACCATTTACCTTCCTGCGAGGACAGACACTGTGTACCACCTCCATAACAGCTGCAGCCCTGGCCTGGCTCCTCTCCCGCTTCCCTGCAGAATTATTGGAGGTGCGCTCAGCCAGAGCAAAGGCCTTTTTGAAACAATAATGTTTCATGCAGCCACCCTGTAAGCCTCGTCCCTGTCTGTCACTGTTCTCCCCAGACGAGGGCAGGCAGATCATTGTTTTTTACGTGCCTGTGACTATCACTCCCAGCCCATGCATATGCCCCCAGCCCAGTCCGCCCCTGATTATATCCTGGTTTGAGCAGTGACATCTTTTGCAAGCGTGCACTCACAGACAACAAATGCAAGCTGGAAAAACGAGAGTTCACAAAGCATCATCCAGGATTTGGAAACCTCAAAATGTCCGCCACTTGTGCACGGGAGTATGGGGCTACACTGAACAGCTCGGATCATGCAGAATACATCCAAAATGGCGAATGCTGTTGATAAAGCCTCCCGGCCATGGGCTCGCCTAACAGAGACAAGTCAATAAAATGCAGATATTGGATTGGTAGTTTCTTCATGAGCAAGCCAATCAGGAAGCTTTTTCATAACAGAGCTGTAGTTGAAATTAATAATGCAGTTCCCAAATCAATGGGGTAACTGCTCAACAATTAAAATAGGCAGACAGTCTTGCGAGGTGCATACATGTCAACATTCTGTGACCAAAAATCTGTAGGAATCTTAAAGTTTCAAAAATAGTAATTATCATAATGAGGACATCACAGGAAGTGATGCCACATGAATTTGACCCAATGAAATGACAGGATATGACATCACAGGCTGCAAAGAGCACATTTAAAGCCCCAGAACCAAAGTAATATAGAGAGAAATATATTGTTGAGTTATAAGACTGCTGACTGGCAACATGGGGCAGTTGCTGACCCCCCCCAGGTTCATGCATGGTCCCTTTCAACTGAAAAGGTGGAAAGGCCCTGATACTGTCCCTGCCTTGATCATTGTGGTTATTAAACAAACCTACGAAGTAACTAATAATTTACCATATTTTCTTGACAAAATATACCAGAAAAGGGAGATATGTGTTGTTTTTCATACCAAACCAGCCATTGTGCTGCTTTTGTTTAGAGGTTTCTCTAGTTTTACCCAGATTTGTAAACCTGACAGTTATCCTCAGTGTTTTACAGAAGAGCAGGTTCTGCCTGTCTCGGCTTGCTGCATGTATTTTACAAGCAGTGTTCTGGCGGAATGCAATACTGAAATGGAAGCTTTTATGTCAAATTCAGTCCCGCGTGCAACCCAAGCACTGTCTGCTAATGCGTGAGAATTTACTTGGGATTAGAAAATACCCCACTGGAGATAATTTTAAAAAACGCTTCTTTCTAGGCATGGCACAAGCGCAATATTGCTCAGGATCATTTGCTGTGAATGGCATTTGGCAGGTATGCGGCCCCGAGTTAATAAACCTGCTATTTAATAATACTTATGACAAAAGGCATGCACATCAAGGAAACCCAGCACTACAGCAAACTGCAGCCGGATCTCGAACTGCGCTATTTCTGAACCAGACTCCAGGGAAAAGACAAAATATAGCCGAATGCCCATTCGTTTGCTTGCTGGTTTGTAGCTGTAGAGATCAAAGTTGTAAAACCAGCTCTGCGATAGATAGGGGTCAATCCATATTGCCCCCTCCCCACCCACAGACGTTAGGATGAGGGTGTGTGTGCATCAGGATGTGGGAAAGAAAGGGCGAGCACAGCAAGGGGAGGGGACCAGAAGTTTGTGGACACATTACAATCTGTGATCCTTTGAAAAAGGAAGCACGCATGCTCTTGGATTCCATGAGGCAATTTCTTGGGGGGGGGCAGGGGGCTCCCTCAGGCTCATGCATGGCTCCTTTTCAACTGAAAAAGGTGGATAGGCCCTGATCCCGTCTGTGCCCTGATGTCATTAAACAAACTTACAAAGTAATTTACCAACCTGCCTCAGATAATGGACTTATGTATTTGCAACAATGCATTAAAAATGTTCTTTAAGACACATATCCTACTGAATATGCAATATGGAGTACCTGACCACATTGCCTAACTACATTTAGCCATACCACATTGGAAATGTGTTTGTCTTGCGACGCTAATGTACTTTAATGGATGAAGGTTATTAAATATTTTTCGCATACATTCAAAATGCACTTCGATTAAAACCCCTGAACTATCCTCTTTCCTGTCCAGCAGTCCTGGTTCTTCCATCCTGCCACCAGGCGTCATAACCTTCGGTCCTTCCAAGAGCAGGCCTGCACCATGAACACCAGACTAATAATTGCAACAAGCCTCTGCGTGCATTTCAAAGCGGCCATGCCCGGCACTGGAACCAGTGCCATTCCATGTGCGATTAGGGCTTTGGGCTCGTGTCTAACCAGAAACTAACCGAAAGGCCTTCCTTGGCCCCACCCCAAGGCACTGCAAGCCCCTTGGCCAGGGGTGGTGCTAGGTCTGGAAAAGACCCGGGGCTACGCTAATGTCGGAACTGTCAGGACTGGGGGCTAGCTAGCTTTTTGGTTGTAGCTCCTGAGATTCTATCCGGGGCTACAACCAAAAGACCAGGGGCTATAGCCCCCTTAGCCCCCCCTAGCAACGCCTCTGCCCTTGGCCAACAAGCCTCCAGACATGTTACTGATAACCTGTAAAGAGAGGTTTCACACCGGTTTCCCGATGTCAAGCACGTAGTTTTGGAAGTGATTGTTTTCCCGCATTAGGATACCTTTAGTCTGACTTTTTTAAAAGGGCTTAAATCCGCAGCTATATCTTCCGAATACTTTCCCAGGTGAGCACTGACCCTTTGCCCTCTGGCAGCGCGCTCAGTGGGAGTGAGCCCAGCTGAGGTCAAGAGGGCTTGGTGCTTATGGGGCACAAGAGCACACAACCTTCAGAACATTACATTTCTTTTCAAAGGATAATAAATGCCCTTCACACGCCACCCCAGGTACCAATAATCTTATTATTCAGGAAAATGTAGGGCTTGATATTTACTGTAGACGTGTTGTACATTTTGTATAAAGATAACCCATGTGGGGGACGTGGCCTGGCAGGGCGCCATGCGGTCATGCCTGCTGTAAACTCCGGGACGGTCACCAACTTATAAGCTAATATATGCTCTTAATCCCCTGAATTCATACATGAAAGTCGCAGAGAGTGCCTTGGAGTACTGCAGTGATCTGGTGACGAGTTCATGACTGCCTGGGGGCTGTTTTTCCCGAAGTTCGGAGCCTTGCGAGGGGGAGCCTAAGCTGTGCAAGATGGCGGGCACACTGGAGTTGCTGTTTCCAGGCTCTGCTGCGGGACTGGGAAGCGACTGCGGGATCTGGAGGAGGAGCTGAGCTGAAGGAGAGGGGCTCCGAGGTGAGGCATTGTTTGTCAACGCAGAGAGGACTTACAGGCGAGAGAGCTGCGCTCCGCTGCTTTGTGGCATCACCCGAAGTGTATGCGGCGGGAAAGCTGAGTGTGCCGCGCAGAGGGTGAGTGGGCGGCCCAGAGAGTCAGAGGAGGAGCGGAGGTGGAGACGCTGAGTCCCACAGCGGTCCGTGAGCCTGCTGACTCCAGTGCGGGTTGCTTGGGGGGAGAAAGTGAGTTCCCCAGACGGTGAGCGGGCAACACGGGGAAGCCTGTCGGAGGAGGAGTGGAGGTCGGGACGGCGAGCCTCATGGCGACCCGCATGTCGGCCACTTGAGGTGCGGGCTGCCCCAGGGCGGAAAGGTGCGCCCCACGCACTGTGGGCGGGCGGCCCGGAGAAGCCTGTCAGGGGAGAGGCGAGGTGCGGGCTGTCCTGGAGTGTGCCGCCTACCTCGGGCTGCCTGTGGAGAAGAGACATCTGGAGATGGTGCGGGACATGCTGCTGGGAGCCCTTTGCTTTTCTGTGCCGGGGAACACACAAGGATGGAGGAGGTGAGGGCTGCAGTGGAGGGGAGAGAGTGTTACGCTCACCTGGCTCCCACAGGGGCGTCGGTCGGACCCGGACAGCTGCGGTCTCCACCCACGTGATGCGTAGTGCAGCGATGACTGACTGGATCTGCCCTCCTAATCTTGTCTGCTTAACCCGTAGAAATATTCTCCTGCAAGTGAAGAGATGGATTTAGCCACTTGTGGATTCAAGTGATGGCACCCCCACAGTCCTCCCCAACTAATCACCTCCGAAATGCCCTCACAGCAATCTCACCTTATATTCTTGAAAGATGAGCTCTCCATCCTGCGTGGATTTGCAGGGGCGCGTCGATTCCAGTTACTTCACTGGTTTGAAGGCTCGGGAGAGTTCCGGAGAGTATTGACTCTGAGGTTCCTGGTGAGGACCAGTAAGTATTAAGTTCATAGAGTTCAATATGTCATATGTTCACTCTTGTTCCCCCCTTCCTTTCTTGTCTTGCAGCTGGCTCGTGAAAAGATGCTCTTGTGGCAGCTGGTGGCGCTCAGGTAAGAGTCTGTATTACCCGGCGCTGTCCGGTAAATGTTGCATGAGGAAAACATGTTGTTTTGTCTCTCTTTACATATGCGGCACGTGAAAATATGGAGAGTCACAAAAGGATGCCTCCGGTGGTAAATCAGGTAAGTCTATGGTGGTAAGAATTATATTTGTTGGTTCCCTCGGCTCACCTTGTGGTTTTCTTTTGTCTCCTAGGTGCCGAAGTTCGGCGAAGAAATGATGGAGGCAGCGCCGACCCGAAGGATGCTGTGAAAACTGGTGAGTACGGCGCGGCGCTGCAGCTGGAGGTGCGGCATATGCAGAAATGATGTTCTTTACAGGTCCGGAGACCAGATGGATCCAGTGTCAGGTGTGGAATAGAAATAAGTTTGTTTTCTAACCTTGTCCCTTTCTTTCCTCTTTGTTTTAGGAGCTCCGGATTCGAGGTGGGCGTGGCAGAAGACTGGTTGCAGGCTGCAGGCACAGTGAGTGTTACGCTGCTGGATGCAGAATAACGCGAAGCGTGTGTTGCTGGTCGGGTGTGGTTTAAATAGCCTCAAAAGTAGTCCCAGGTAAGAAGTCCCTAGAACCACACCCGAGTAAAAAATAGTCCCTGTAGAAAAATAGTCCCTTTCAGGCTTCATGTTAGATTGGAGTCATTTGCAGCATGGTCTGTCTGAGGTAAGTAATGACTATGAGCCTGGCGCCTTAGGCGCCAGGACTGATTCCTACTATGAGCCTGGCGCCTAAGGCGCCAGGACTGAACCCAGATAGCCCCTAGCCAAGGCTGCTGAGGTTTTACTAAATGTCTAGATGCCTGCTCCCGGGGCTGATGGGCTTGGTCCGGATGCCTGGGGGTAGGCATCATGACAGCACTCCCCCCCCAAGGCCCCTCCTAAAGTAGTTCTTCCCCTGGGCCCTGGTTTGTCTGGGAAGTTCTGATGGAATCTTTTCACCAACCGAGGTGCATGGACGTGGTCACTAGGTTCCCATGACTTTTCTTGTGGTCCGTAGCCCTTCCAATCGATTAAATAAAAAAGTTTTGATTTAACCATCTTGGAGTCCCGGATTTTTTTTACCTCATATTTAGGTTCTCCATCTATCAAGATGGGGTCGGGTGGTTTGGTTAATCCTGTTCCTGGTTGAACTGGTTTTAAAAGTGAAACATGAAAAACAGGATGAATGCGCATATTAGAGGGTAATTCCAATTTGACGGCTACCGGGTTGATAATGGCCTTAATAGTGTAAGGTCCCAAATATCTAGGGTTAAAAGCCCGAGTTCCCTTCAGAGGTATGTGTTTTGTAGCCAGCCAAACCTGATCCCCAATCTGGTATTGTGGAGTTTCACTTCTATGTTGATCAGCATTTTTCTTATATTTCTCTTTTGCTTGTTTCAAATGTTCTGTTGCCTCTTTAAAGGCTTGTGTAATAGTAGAATGCAAATGACTAACTGCAGGCATTTGTAAATGCTGAGGCGAATCTAGTTCTGAGGTTCGAGGGTGATGTGCATATATGGTATAAAAGGGACTTTGTCCGGTTCCTGAATGTACAGAGTTATTGTATGCATACTCGGAAATCCATAAAATATCTTTCCAATTAATTTCGGTCTGGTGTAGCATGCAACATAAGTACTGTTCAAGGGTCTGGTTGGTCCTCTCCGTCTGACCATCGGTCTGGGGATGGTGACTGGTTGATAACCTCACATCGATTTGTGCCAGTTGACAACATTTCTTCCAAAAATGTGAAATGAATTGACTACCTCGGTCTGAGACCAATACGGAAGGAAATCCGTGTATTCGAACAATGTTTTCGAGGAACTCCTTGGCCAGAATTGAAGCAGAAGGTAATCCCTTTAGAGGAATAAAGTGGGCCATCTTGGAAAAAAGATCCACAATAACTAGAATGGTGTTAAATCCATTACATGGAGGTAGATCTGTAATAAAGTCTAACGATAAGGTGTGCCATGGTGTAGGTGGAATATCCAAAGGTTGTAAGAGGCCAGCTGGTTTTTTCTTCTGACTTTTGTTTTGGGCGCAAATGCCACAAGACTTTACAAATGACTTTACGTCTTTTCGCCAGGTGGGCCACCAGAATTGTCTCTTAATTTTAGCTTCAGTTTTTGCGATACCTGGGTGTCCTTCCATCAGGGTGTCATGATAATTGGAGATGACTAGTTCTTGTAGTTCCTTGGGTGGTAGAAATAGTCGCCCTTGATAATAAGGTAGGTCATTGATGACTGAGTAGTCCGGGCCTTTCTTCACCCAGTCCTGCAGGGCTGTTGGATCGAAGAGTTGTTGGATCTTTACTTGAATATCCTCTAGTGTCTGTAGAGTGGTTATGCCAAGAATTATTTGTTCTGAAATTATAGGCCCCGGTTCCGGGTTCGCATATGCTTCTCCCATCCCTATTCGGGATAAGGCATCTGCCTTGCCATTTTTACAACCTGGTCGATAAGTGATCACGAAATCGAACTCGGCAAAGAAAATGCCCATCGAAGTTGACGCGACGATTGGGCCTTGGCTGTTTTTAAATACTGCAAGTTCCGGTGATCGGTGATTACCGTAATGGTATGCCTGGCACCAAGAAGATAATGCCGCCAAGCCTTGAAGGCGGATTTGATGGCTAATAATTCTTTATCGGTAACCGCATAGTTTAACTCAGGTGCCGAGAACTTTCTGGACCAAAATGCTACTGGGTGAAGTTGACCAGTTTCTGGATCCTTCTGGGACAGGACAGCTCCCATGGCTAAACTGGATGCATCAGTTTCAACTATGTATGGAAGTTCGGGGCGTGGATGCTTTAAGACAGGTGCAGACGTGAATTTCACTTTCAGCTCTTGGAAGGCCTTTTCAGCTTCTTCGGTCCACAAGAAGCGTTTGTTTTTTCGCAAAAGTGCTGTGATAGGGTGTACAACATGTGAGAAATCCGGAATTAATCTGTGGTAGAAATTAGCAAATCCGGGCATGCTTTGTACCCCTTTAACTGAACTGGGTGATGGCTACTTGAGGATTGCGTCCACCTTTCGAGAGTCCATTCGGACTCCTTTTGGAGTCAGGATAAATCCAAGGAATTCAACTTCCGTAGCATGAAAAACGTATTTTTCCAATTTTGCATATAACTTGTGCTGGCGTAGATTCTCAAGGACTGCACAAACGTGCTTCACATGGTCTGATTCTGAAGAGGAGTACACTAGAATATCGTCTATGTATACAACAACACAGACGTCAATGAGTTCACGAAGGACATCGTTCATAAAATACTGGAAGGCTGCTGGTGCATTGCACAACCCGAAGAGCATCACCTGGTATTCGAATAACCCGTACTTAGTGCGAAAAGCAGTCTTCCATTCGTCGCCTTTCTTTACACGTACCAGATGATATGCCCCTCGGAGATCTAATTTAGTGTAGATGCAAGCGTCCTTTACTTGGTCTAGTAATTCGGGGATCAGAGGCAATGGGTATCGGTTCTTAACCGTGATCTGATTTAATGCGCGGTAGTCTATGCACGTTCTGAGGTCACCTTCCTTTTTAGGCACGAAGAATAAAGCTGAAGATGCAGGGGACTTGGATGGACGAATTAAGCCATTAGCAAGGTATTGGTCCAAGTATTGTCGTAGGTGAAGGTTTTCGGGTTCCATAAGGGCGTAGATCCTACTACATGGAGGTTGTGCATCGGGTATGAGATCGATTTGACAATCGTATGATCTGTGAGGTGGTAGGGTGTTTGCCTGTGCCTTTTGGAAAACATCCTGAAATTCTTGATATTCCTGAGGTAACTGCACGACTCGAGTAGAGACTGCGGCCAGGCCTTGGTTCAAGGTTTTTTTTTGGGTAACAAGTATGTGCACAATCCGGGAAGGTTATTCTCTTCTCTCGCCAATCAATACATTATGTGTTTCCAACCAAGGTATCCCCAGTATTATTTGGAACTGCGGGGCTTTGATTAAATCAAACACAATGGTCTCTCGATGCCCATCCTGACCAAATAGTGTCATCTCTGCGGTGGAATGAGTTACAGGCCCAGAGGCAATTTCAGTTCCATCGACTGTGGTGATGACATCTGAAGTGGTCTTTTTGCAGAGAGATAGATTCATCCTAGAACCCAACTCGTGGTCCACATAGTTTCCTATGGCCCCGCTATCAATGTATGCTCTCACTGCGTGCATACGTGATGGCTGCCTTGGATCTATAAGGACCATTAGTATGATGAAGTGCGAGGTCTGAGTATCCTTCTTCAAGCTCGGCTAGCGGACCTCTACGCTTGTCGGGCATGGTCGTTTCCCGAATCAGGCTCTGTTTGATTTTTATCAGCAACGCTGACTACTTTTTTAGATGTTTTTATAGGGCAATCCCGTAGAAAATGTCCTGAGGCCCCACAGTACAGACACAATTGCCTCTGCCGTCTTCTTTCTCTTTCCTTTTGAGTTAAGGGTCCCTTGACCCCCCCCCGATCTGCATCAGTTCTGATACATCTGTTCCTTTGAGGGTAACATTGGGTTTAACCAATACCCGATTCTCGAACTTAGCTCGATCAGCCTTTCTATTCTGAAGTCGGTGGTCTAACTGGACCACTAAGTCTATATATTCTGCACAATCCAGAGGTGGGTTCACAACTTGGGCCAAAACGTCTTTGAGTTCACCCCAAAGTCCACGATGAATTAATGTAATTCGTTTTACCTCTGGCCATCCAGTTTCCACCACTAACCTATTGAAAGTGGCGATATAGGTTAGTAGATCCTGGTTACCTTGTCGTAATGATAAAAGTTCGTTATCCTGGGCCTGTCCCTGTGAATGTCTGGCAAGTAGTCTTTCCATGCTCAATTGAAAACCTTGAAAATCCCGAAGAAGAGGGTCATCCTTGTTAACTAATGGAATTGACCAATCCGCTGAGCTGCCACTAAGATATGATAGTACAAAGGCTACTTTGGTTTGGTTGTTCGGAAAAGCTCCAGGTCTGCATGAAAAGTGCAAGCGGCATTGGTTCATAAACACGGCAAACTTTTTTGGGTCCCCAGCAAAACGTTCGGGTGGAGCTAATGGAATGCTTCCTGGTAGAACCACTTGCACAGGATTGTTCGATGAAACCGGAGTTGGATTCCCTCCGAGTTCAGGTAATGGTGTTTGCCCAGCTTGGTTTTGCAGTAATTGTCTAGCACGATCATCAGTGCGCTCCTTTGACACAATCAGTTCTCTCCTGAGGGCATTAGTCTCTTGGCGCGCGGAGTGCACTTCTGCCCTAAATTCCCCCAACAATAGGGCTAGTTGGTCGGTTTCTGAGGTTTCCATAACGCCCGGGTGGGGATTTGTAGATAGGCTTCGCGTTCTGTTACGCTCACCTGGCTCCCACAGGGGCGTCGGTCGGACCCGGACAGCTGCGGGCTCCACCCACGTGATGCGTAGTGCAGCGATGACTGACTGGATCTGCCCTACTAATCTTGTCTGCTTAACCCGTAGAAATATTCTCCTGCAAGTGAAGAGATGGATTTAGCCACTTGTGGATTCAAGTGATGGCACCCCCACAGTCCTCCCCAACTAATCACCTCCGAAATGCCCTCACAGCAATCTCACCTTATATTCTTGAAAGATGAGCTCTCCATCCTGCGTGGATTTGCAGGGGCGCGCCGATTCCAGTTACTTCACTGGTTTGAAGGCTCGGGAGAGTTCAGGAGAGTATTGACTCTGAGGTTCCTGGTGAGGACCAGTAAGTATTAAGTTCATAGAGTTCAATATGTCCGATGTTCACTCTTGTTCCCCCCTTCCTTTCTTGTCTTGCAGCTGGCTCGTGAAAAGATGCTCTTGTGGCAGCTGGTGGCGCTCAGGTAAGAGTCTGTATTACCCGGCGCTGTCCGGTAAATGTTGCACGAGGAAAACGTGTTGTTTTGTCTCTCTTTACAGATGCGGCACGTGAAAATATGGAGAGTCACAAAAAGATGCCTCCAGTGGTAAATCAGGTAAGTCTATGGTGGTAAGAATTATATTTGTTGGTTCCCTCGGCTCACTTTGTGGTTTTCTTTTGTCTCCTAGGTGCCAAAGTTCGGCGAAGAAATGATGGAGGCAGCGCCAAACCGAAGGATGCTGTGAAGACTGGTGAGTATGGCGTGGCGCTGCAGCTGGAGGTGCGGCGCGTGCAGAAATGATGTTCTTTACAGGTCCGGAGACAAGATGGATCCAGAATCAGGTGTGGAATAGAAATTGGTTCGTTTTCTAACCTTGTCCCTTTCTTTCCTCTTTGTTTTAGGAGCTCCGGATTCGAGGCGGGCGTGGCAGAAGACTGGATGCAGGCTGCAGGCATGGTGAGTGTTACGCTGCTGGATGCAGAATAACGCGAAGCGTGTGTTGCTGGTCGTGTGTGGTTTAAATAGCCTCAAAAGTAGTCCCAGGTAAGAAGTCCCTAGAACCACACCCGAGTAAAAAATAGTCCCTGTAGAAAAATAGTCCCTTTCAGGCTTCATGTTGGATTGGAGTCATTTGCAGCATGGTCTGCCTGAGGTAAGTAATGACTATGAGCCTGGCGCCTTAGGCGCCAGGACTGATTCCTCCTATGAGCCTGGCGCCTAAGGCGCCAGGACTGAACCCAGATAGCCCCTAGCCGGGGCTGCTGAGGTTTTACTAAATGTCTAGATGCCTGCTCCCGGGGCTGATGGGCTTGGTCTGGATGCCTGGGGGTAGGCATCATGACAGAGAGAGAGCCACTTAATTGCACCGTTGGTGTTGGAAGCAGTATACTGACGCCTAGTTGGGGAAATGAACCCCTGATGGAACAGCATTGGCAGCCTAGCTGGAGAGATAAATAATGCTTTAGTGTATATGGGCTCTATGGTGCTGGATGATGTATTGGCACTCCTAATCCTTGTGTTATAAAGGTGTCACCCTTCTTGGGCACTACAATCTGCAGACATAGCTCTTAAGGGAGCCCCCGCGGGTGCTCTATTGATGTGAGCAATCTCCCTTCGGCAATGCCCAAGACAGGAAACAAGCACAAAGGGAGTAGGATTACAACTTTCCTGACCGCAGTGACACCTACACCACAGAAGATGGAGTCGATTGTGGAGGAGGTCCATGCTTCACAGGGGTCTGACCTAATCCTTGACCCGGCCATATCCAGACATGACCGAGAGGGAATGTTAAAGGCGCTCAAGCAGGACATCACGCAGGCAATAACATTGGAGATCCAGTCCTCAAAAGACTCTTTGGCACGGTCTATCGCAGAAATAAGTTCCAATTTGACTGGCCTTGAGACCAGGGTCGATGAATTGGAGAACCTGGTATGTGAGCACGAGCGGGATAATGATGGCCTCACCAAAAGAATTCAGAATGTGGAAGACAAGTTGGAGGAAATGGCGGCCAAGCAAGCGGACCTGGAAAACCGCTCAAGGAGGAACAATATTAGGATTCGGGGAGTGCCAAGGCAGGTTCAGGATCAGGAACTCGCTGAATATGTGCGTGATCTCTTCAAAACCTTGTTGAACCTGGGAGATTCTGATGAACTGCTCCTGCACAGGACTCATCCGGTGTATTCCTCTATTCAGCAAAAGTGTAATCTTCTTCCTGATGTCCTGACTAGAGTTCACTTCTTTCGGTAAAGAGAGGAAATAATGGCGGCAGCTAGAAGGGTAGAAAAGGTGGAATTCCGTGGCTCCGCCATATCACTGTTCCAGGACCTCTCACCATACACTTTGGCAAATCGCAGGCGCCTCCAGAGAGTCACCACTTGGCTGCAAGCGAAAAAGGTCCACTACCGATGGGGATACCCGTGCAGATTACTGTTTCAATCTCAAAATCGTTCTTACGTCATCGGTTCCGAGGGAGAAGCAGATGAATGGCTACGAGACGTCGCTAGTGAGTTTGGTGGCAAGGGTGCTGACGTGGAGAAGAGGTCGGCTCTTAGTTCCACGCCAAAGGACAAGAGGCGAAAGCCCAGGGATTGGGCCTTAGCTAAAACACCCAAAGCATCGGAAGATGTGGAACAGGAAAGCAGCATTCCCCCCTGATCCGGTGGTGACTGTCAAGCTGAAGAACTCACGCGCCTCTGCAGAGAGTTTAGAAGGACCGACAGCATTACAGTTCGTTAAGTTGTGACAAACTGGTTCCCCTCTCTGCGGCAAGTATTGGCCTTAATATGTGAATGATGCCTGCAAGGTGATTGACTGGGAGCGGCTGAAAGTGGTCTCTGGGCTCCCCAGACAGGGCATTTATGTTAATAAGTTGAGATAAGAATGGTTCTTCTTTCGCCCTGTTTTGGGTACAATTACAAGGTGACTGACGAAGTGGGGCTGGAAGTCGTCCCCAGAATGACTGGTTGGGACACCTGCACAAATAAACTGGTATGATGTCTGCTTACCTCGGGTCCTGCTCCGGGTGTTGCTGTTGGGCTGCTGGGGTATGCAAAGAATAATGCCTGATGGGGCTTCTTTGCGCGCTCTCCAGGCGTGCGATTACTACAATTTGGGATATGTTGGGATGAAACTGAAGTGTTCTAAAGTTTGGTGCCCGTCACATGGATTATGCCCGTTATTGTTACCCTGAAAGGGTGGCTGTTCAAATCAGTTGCATTAAGAGTTTGGCAAGCAATTGGTGATTTGTTCTTTTATTCATTTCTTTTATTCTTCCTGTTCTTTTTTGTATTTTTTATGTTACCTAAGGAGTCTAGTCTTCAAGGTTTGTGTCAGGGTTTGCACTTGTCTGTTATGCTCGGGGTTTCATGTGTCCCTTTGATATGTATCTGATATGCATTATGGCGAAATACAAATGTTGAAATTGGTGATTGAAAAGAACCAGTCCCATTGTATGCAAGGTTTACTTGGGCTCAATGGGCATGGGAAACTAGTGAGGTGGATGGGGAATGAGGTTGGAGTGGGCTTCTACTCTTTAGCCATTCTGAACGGGGGATGGTGATGGACGCTTGCTCGAAGGAGAAAACGATATGGCTATGACTAACCTGAATTTCCACTGCCTCTCCCTGAATGTGCAGGGGTTGAATTCCCCGATTAAACGAAGGGCATTGATGCACCGCATGGCCACCCTAGACTCCTCGCTCCTATTTCTTAAGGAGACTCACTTGCTCCCATCTGATGAATTCAGGCTTAATAATAAATTATATCCCATGAAATTGTGCGCCTCTTCGGGGAGTAAGAGAGGTGGGGTGGCCATCCTGGTTCGCGGGGGAACTCCGTTCGTGGTTTGCAAGACGCTGAGAGATGTTGCGGGCAGATATGTCCTGGTTGTGGCCAGATTACAGGGGAGGAAGGTGACACTGGTTTCTCTATACGCACCTAACTCACAGCAAGATATATTCTTTGCGTCCTTATCCAAATTCCTGTTTGAGCATGCGGAAGGTGAAATCATGATCGGGGGTGATGTTAATGCTGTGCTCAATCCTCTGATGGACAAGTCTCTCCCTCCAACTAGTGTTGACAAAAATAATTATTTGGCACTTACTACGCTCCTGCGAGAGCACTCCCTTATAGAGGTATGGAGATTTTGTCATCCAGAAGAGCGAGAATATACATACTATTCTGCGGTGCACAGGGGATTCTCCAGGCTGGATATGTTCTTAGCGTCTGACAACCTTATAGCCCAAACAATTGATGTAGATATATTACCTAAAGCCTTATGAGATCATGCCCCGGTACTATTAACGTTGTCCCCCCTTAATGACTCTCCACACCCTACACGCGCCTGGAAGCTGAATGAGTTCCTCCTGGAGGATCCCCAGTTCCGCTCCTGTATTTCAGAGGCTATTTCCCATTATTTTAATAGAATGAGACAGATGAACTGCTTTATACTACAATATGGGATGCTGCAAAGGCTGTGCTTCGGGGCCAGATTATAGCTTACTCGGCAGAGAAGTGGAGGGCAAGGAAACAAATACAGTCCCAGCTGGAGCTGGAGCTCCAGAAGAGGGAGGAATCCCATAGATGCAGACCCACTCAAAGGCTGAAACAGGATGTTAGGATAGCCCAGAGGGCTCTCGATGTTCATCACATGAGCCGTGCAGCATATAGCATGATGAGAACTAAACAATACTATTATTCTAAAGGAAATAAATCCAATCGGCTTATGGCGGCTAAGTTGAAAATGCGTGCTAGTCGTAATAGGATTCAAGCATTGCTAGAAGGGGATGGGAGGAGGGTTACCTCGGAGAGGGATAAACTCTGTATAGTAGAGGGGTATTTCAGGGACCACTCTGCCCCCCACCAAACAGATCTGCATATGGCTGATGGGTTTATACGGGATGCGCACTTGCCACAGCTGCCCCAAGCAACTCGAGCGCTTTTAGAGGAGCCAATTACAAAAGAAGAGGTAGAGACTGCTATTCGATCCCTTCCTTTGGGTAAAGCCCCGGGGCCTGACGGGTTCACGAATAAATTCTATAAGACATTCAGGGCTGTGCTCTCCCCTTACTTAACAAAACTCTTTAAGGATATCTGGGCAACCGGTTTGGTCTCGGCATCTATGGCAGAGTCCACTACGACACTGATTTTGAAACCTGGAAGGAATCCGGTTGAATGTGCATCCTATCGACCTATTACTTTATTAAACACAGATGCAAAACTGTTGAGTAGGGTAATAGCAGGGCGCCTAGGGGAGGTTCTTCCGACGTTAGTAGAGAGAGACCAAACGGGGTTTATACGCAATTGTTCGACACACGATAATATACGTCGGGCGATAGATTTGATAGCTTTGGCCCCTAGACTGCCAGGTAAACTGTCATTGTTATCACTAGATGCTCATCGGGCCTTTGACAGTATGTCCTGGAGTTACTTGCAGTTGTTGCTGGATAGATTTGGATTTGGCCCTAGTTTCTTGAAGTTCATCCTCTCCAATTATCAGCTCCCCTCTACTAAAGTTAAAGTGAATGCAAATTGGACCCCAGCAATACGTTTATATAGGGGCACTAGGCAGGGCTGCCCCCTGTCCCCTTTAGTCTTTGCTCTAGCACTAGAGCCCTTGGCACAGCATGTTAGATTGAGTGGGGAAATCATGGGCTTTGAATTCGCAGGACAATGCCATAAGTTAGCGTTATATGCAGATGATTTGCTATGTTTGTTAAACGATGCACCTAAATCGATCTCGCCCCTGATGAACTTATTATCCCGATTTGCTAAAATCTCCGGCTTTGAGGTGAATGCTAATAAATCGGTGGGCATGGCGTTAACTGAATCCCCTGAGGGTCTGGCGGAGGTACAGGCGGCTTTTCCCATCCCCTGGTCTCCCACAAATATTCCTTACTTAGGGATTAAATTGACCCCGACCTATGCAGCCTTATTTAAAGCAAATATACTGGTTTTGTTGAGAGAAGCCAAAGAATGGCTCCGTCGTTGGGATTCGTAGGAAATCTCTTGGCTGGGCAGGGTGAGCGCAGTGAAGATGCCACTTATCCCGAAGCTGCTGTATGCCTTTTATTTCTTACCGATACAGATTCCTGAAGGGAACCTCATAGACATGCAAAAGGAGATAGGACGCTTTGTTTGAGAAAATAAGAAGCCTAGAATCCCATATAGACTCCTAACGAGAAAGGCGGTGCATGGGGGCATAGCTCTGCCCTCTGTTTCGCGCTACTATAGAGCGGCACAGGTTGCACCTATGCTAGCCTGTGGAAGCTCTTCGGAAACCCCTAAATGGAAGGACATTGAGCAAGCAGCTGCTCCTTTTTCATTGGAGTACTTTCCTTTCCTGCCCAAGGAGGCGCGGGGCTATCAGGGAGGATTGTTGCCCACGACACTGGCAACGCTTCGAAGTTGGGACAAGGCAAGTGTGCAAAGAGGAATCGCTTTGGGGCTGGGTCCGTTGTCCCCCGTGGTTAAAAATCCGGCATTTACGCCGGGACTAAACCCCAGCTCATTTCAAGGCTGGAAGTCAGATGGGCCCTTAATGCTTAGGGACTTGTATGTGGATCAGGAACTGCTGACATTTCAGGAGTATAAGGAGAAATTTGGGCTGTCAGAGATGGAACGGTTTAGATACATACAACTTCGACACTGGTTGACTAACAGGGACACTCGCCAAGCTGCCAGTAGAGCGCCATTAGGCATAGAACTTAGAATTCTCGAGGGGCAGAGCTCCCATAGGCTGGCTGCTTCTTATAGACTACTGGAAAATGTCTCAGAGGGCGAGAAGCTTCCTTACATGATGGCGTGGGAAAGGGAATTGGGAGTTGAAATCCCAGAGGAGTCCTGGCAGCGAATATGGTATAGAACCCACAAGAGCTCTAGGTGTACTTTGGTAAAAGAGAACGCCGTCAAGATCTGCTTTCGTTGGTACTTCCCACCGACCAGGTTGCATGCAATGAATCTAGATTATCCGGATACGTGCTGGCATGGCTGTGGTGAGCGGGGTGATTTGGGGCACATGGGTGGCATTGCTCGGTCATCCAAACCTATTGGTTGGAAGTCCGTTCCAAGATCAAGGACATCACTGGCACGCTGCTCCCCATGGACCCGCGCATACTAATTCTGGGTGACGTGCCTGAAGAAGGGTCCAGAGCAGCCCTAATCGCTCAGTTACTTATTGCGGCACGAATTACAAGGGCTCGTTTCTGGAAATCTGTGGAAGGGCCACATGTGGCGTATTGGTGGGTGAAGGTGTGGGAATTGATGGGTCTTGAGAAGCTTACTGCCATGCTAGAGGGGAAGCTCTCGAAATTCATGCGGATCTGGAACCCTTTCTTGGACTATGTATTGGACAGAGAGCAGATGTTCTTCCAGCCGAACTTAATGAGACACTTTATGAACTCCTGATAGACTTGATATTGCTTACTATTGCACAGACTCCAAATATATATTATTTTTCTGTCTTCTCTTACTCTTGCTACGTTCTCCAATTGATTGTTGATAAATTAATGTGTTCATGATCTAGCTAGGCTTGATGAATTGATATTGTATTGTTATGCTTTGTTAAATGGGAATGGATTTCTGGGGAGGGAAATTGAATTGATGATTTGATGAATTGCTATGCACATTTTCTTCCCTTGTATTGTTATTGTTGGATCAACTGTTTTAAAAAACTCAATAAAAAGATAAATAAAAAAGAATTAAAAAAAAAGATAACCCATGCTGACATAAACACAACTTGTTCCTGTCAGCTGGGAAACCTGAGCACCACTTTAACAGTGCAGGGGTTTCATTTAACATACAAATGGGTTCTGGGTGTTGTAGTCTTGAGTCTGAGCAAATTGCACGTTTTCAGCTGATGCGGATAAAAGGAATGGCATGGCCAGGATTTAAAAAGTGGTGTCCCCTTGGCAATGGATCGTCAAGTCACTCCATGTATGAGGGGGTAAACGGAATGGGCGAGAGATGAGGTTTGCAGAGCTTAGACAGCCCTTGGCACATGGTGGTACAGCCCTAGGGACATGAAGGCAGTGCACATGGTAATTGATGCAAGTACCAGTCATTTATACTGATGTCGCAGTAGCACTGAGATGTATTGTGTACTTTAACAGTGGAGTCCGATGGCAGTGCCCAAAGGGATATGATGGTGTCTTCTTGGAATACGATGGCTTGTAGGCAGTGATTATAAGGCTTTGAGGTTGAGAGTGATAGGAAGAATATTAAGTGTGCTCAGGTGTTGACCATTGCACCCAGCCTCACAGTGTTTGGGTGGGAGCTGGAAGAGGTTACCCTCACCTGCTACAGTTTGTTGAAAAAGTTACTAATTGGGAAGGTTTAGCCTTTGTGATCCCAGTTTGCAGCTGGTGATCCAGTGCTCCCCCAGAAGCCAGAACAATTTCTAGTGAGACACCGGCTCAGAGTTCTGAACAAACACAGCACAGCAGATCTGAGGAAGGCAGCTCACAGGCAGGATGGCGCGGTTACGGTGACGCTCTGATACTGAGCTGGTGCTCAGGACAGAGAGTGTCTGTTTCACGCTAGGCAGCAGCATACCATCAATCAAAATGAATGGGCCATTAACACGCCCACTCTCAATACACTGGAGGATACTGCTCCTGGCCTCAGGCAGCCAGACCTAATGGAACCATCATAAATCAGTAGGTTTTGACAGGGAAATCAGTAGGCGGTAGGAGTGCTTAGAAAGCGGTAGCCTACTGCCTGAATCGGTAGGGTTGGCAAATATGGAGGTGTGGCAGAGGAGAGTTTGTTGGAGATGGGCCGAACAAGTTAGTGTGTGGCAGAATAGTGAGGACTGGGGGGAGGAACAGAGAGGAGGTAAAAAGAACATCTTTAAGCGGATGGGAGGAGCAGAAGCAGAGATTATATTAGTTGGAGGTGATAAAGTTGCAAAGTGGTGAGAGAAGTAGCAAGGAGCGTATCTCGGAAAGGAAGAGCGGAGAAGACTGTTGAGACACAGGAGATTCTATGGCAAGACTGGAGGCAAGAATTATACTATTTATTATCCTTATCTCCTAGACAAACTCAAGCTCTGTGTGGCGAGTTGTTTGAGGGCGTATGAAAGAGCGACTGCAGTGCATAGGCCAGCTAATGTTACGCAGTTGCTAATAACACAGCGAGCGCCATTTCGGCCAGCCTCCACAGCCACGATAGCTTGGCGGATCAAGTGGGTTATGGAGGAAGCTGGCATTGATATTGCTATGTTTGGAGCACATTCAGTCAGGGGCACAATGGCATCAAAGGCTTACTTGGTGGGAGTGAGCCTGGAGGAGATCATTAGAACGGCAGATGGGTCTACTGGTGTGACTTGTAAGAAGTTTTATTGTAAGCCAATCACGTGAGCAGCGACTAAAGTGGTGAATAAGCTTTAAACTAGCATAATCCTCACCCCCGGTTTTGCTATAGAATAAAGATTACCCAGCCTAGAATAGCGCAGGGAATCTTGATTCTATTAAAGACACTGAGGCGAATATTCCTCCTGTGCGAGCAATTTATGCAAAGGTTTTAAAGAGGTTGTATGTGTAAATTGCATCTCACCCTAATATGAATGAATGATCTGTTCGATTGATTGTAGGTGCAGAGCAGAGATAAAATAAATGAAGGTTCGGAGCGACGAGGACCTTTCGAGAGTCGCATAGTTCAGCAGGTTTAGGTGGTCCAAGTTGGTTACATGTTCAGATGAAGGAGAGACTGTAGTCTGGATCAGGAAGGAGGGTTGACATCGATCCAAAAAGAAAGAGGAAGGACTGAGTATGGTGTGGGACTTATGAGGCACAGATGGGAAGGTCTATGGTGGCTTGAGAAGGACTCTTTCAGTTAAGAACTACAGAACCTCAGTTATTGTTTAAAGTTTTCTGTTTTGTTTCTAGTTCTTGAAATTATCTGTTTGCTTTGCTGCTGTGAAAGCATGTAAAGAAAAAGAAGACTGTTGAGACACACAAGATTAAAGAAGAGACAGAGAAAGAGGAGGAAGGGAAATGTGAGGAGTAATCACAAAGGGCGAGAATGATCCACTAGATCATTGTGGATCTTCGCACAAGTAAGGTAAGGATGAGAGATAAACAGATGGGGAAGGAAAGTGAAACATAATCAGCACAGAAGAGGAAAGAAGCGAATACGCAAAATAACTAGGCAGTAAAGAGGGCTTTGGGTTTCTGAAAAGACTCCTCAATTGTTGGAGAAACCTGCACCTACCCGGGAACGGGCAAAGACTACAACCCATTGGCCCATCGAAACCTATCCTTTGTCATAAAGTGTGGCACAACTGTCCCGATGGTGTTATAATAAAGATCACTGGAAAGTAATTGGTTTTGGTGTCTGTTAATCCAGCAGCCAATGAAATCTCCCAGAAGTGAACAATGCCCCCCCCCCCCAAATATCCTGGCCAGAACAATGCATAATGCTGCACAGCTCTGCCGTGCCCCGTGCTCTCCTGACAGCCTTATCATAAGGAGAGCATAGAGCAACGGATGTATGTCATAGCCAGGAAGATAGCTCAGCGGGTTGAGCGCTTGATTCTGTGATCTGTGTGTGATCTGCAGGTCGCAAGTTAGAATTCTGACAAAGCCACCTCAGCCTTTCATCCTCCCAAGGTCGATAAATGAGTACCAACTTCAGTTGGATGATATTGTATGGTAAATTTGTTCTATGTAAAGCGCATTGGTGAACGTGATATATAAATAACACATCATTATCATAGTATTCACTGTAAGTTAGGAGAGATACGGGTGCTAATACTTAGCATATAGCAGGAACTGGGTACATACCAGGCTGATCTTAGTTGAGACAGGTGGTCACGGTTACTTCAGGGGAAGGAGCTGGCTGTAAGCAAAAGGCAAAGAGAAGGCAAGCAAACATTCTGGTTAACAGGTGCCGCAGATGGCTTCACAAATCTCTTGACAAGTACATTTGTTTCACAGAATCTTTTACATACTTTAGCAAGACGTTTTCAGGAACGTTTGTGCGGGCAGGCTTTGGAGGTTTTACTGCTCTCTTGAGTTCCCAGTGACCTCTCTCCACCATAGTCCATGTGTCCCTAATTTCCACTAAAATCCTGAGATGTATAGCTATTGATCAGTAACCCCTATTGTATAGGTTTAACTTGGTTCTAAGAGATGGCCTTGAGGCCATAGCCTCCCCTATCTGGTGCTTTCACAGACTTTCCAAGGGTTCTCATGTCTTGCGATAGTGTGATTTATGCAGTGCCTCTCTTCTAGGCTTTTCACCTCTGGTTTGGGTATCTCTCTACTTATTGCTCACACAACAACTGTGTGTGCTGAGCCCCTCTCTTCTAGGCATTTTGCTTCTTAAATGAGATTGCTGTGTATTTGATAACTAATTTTGAGTACTGGGACGAGTTTCTTCTGATATATACTTCTGATGGTTAACAATTTGCAGCGGACCTCACACTTATCCTGGTCCCCTGGGTACCTCATACTTGGAAGGGGGTGGTGATTGTGCTCGGCTCTCTCTCGGGACTGCTCTCTCCCTGCTGCTCGGCTTCCCGTTCTCGGGTCTGCATCATACATCTGCTTTGAGCTATTGCTGCTGGTGTGAAGCGACCCTCGCTTCCTGTATGGGCAGTATCAGTGTTGTTCATGGGGTGTCCTGCCCACCACACTCAGCTTGTGGTCACGCCACCACCGGGTTGCTTGCTTGTCTCTCGCAGACACAAGACTCTTCTCATTTCTGCATGCGCTGGTTCTCTGGCGTCTCACTCTCATGCGCTCTCTCTCGCAAGAAGTCGTGGGCTCTGCAACTAACTTCTGCTCCTCCTCCAGCTGGCGTAATGATGTCTCTTCCTCTCCAGCACAGTTATATATATGTCTCACATTAAAGAGGCATCTTCCTTTTCGGGTGCCATTGGGTTTCATCTTGCATTGCCTTCAGCCAAAGATAAGGATGCCACATTCTTAGGCTTATCAGGTAGTCCCATTTATGCTACAGGAACAGCAGTCCTTGTCCCCAAAGAGGTGAGTCTCTCTTGGTGAGGTCCCACGTGCCTCAATGCCTAGAGAGGGTTTTTACAGAGCGGGCTCACCTCCCTAGCCTCACAGGGGGGTCTTAAATGGAGAGAAAGGGCGAATACTTGCGATTCGTCACACCTCCCACAAAGAATAGGCAAAGAAAAGAGGCAAAGAGCAGAAACTGTAGGCAGAGGCTGTTATGGAAACAATTCAAGCACTAACCTAGGAGGCATACATGGATGCTGGTGTAGAGGAAATCATGGGCCAAGAATTTAAACAGGTATCAGGGATTGGCAAGGCAGCAGGCAAGGAAAGTGGTCACAGAGGAACTCAGCGTCCTAGCATACTATGAATATGAGGAAACACAATGCAGTAGTTTGACACGGATAGTACTCTGGCCTTTTCAAGAAAGGGCAAAGCTCCCTTTCTGGTAAAGGTGGCAAGGGTAAAGAGAAGCCCAGAGTCTGTTCTAACCTCCCTGGAAGCAAATAGGGCACAAATTCCTGCCTCTCTTCTTGTGCCACCATGGTTGCTTGCAGACCCTTATCTCCAGCCTTGCCTCTTGGTTTCGGATACTGGCCAGTGTTTGTTTTCACTTTCAGAGAACCCCAGATTGAGGCCGAAAGTGAACAGAGAAGCCTAAATGAGATAACCAACATAAGAGCCCCACGCTCTGTATGGGAAAGAAGAGCCCAAATAACAACCACAGCCCGACAGAGATCCAGTCAGGGCAGTGCACCTAACAGAGAGAGACACACACTCACTATGGCTGCACACCAGTACAGCGTGGAGAGATGAATTAATATACTGGCACACTGGACTACAGATCCCCTAGAGTCCTAGACGATCAGGGACGAGGAGGAGGAATGGTACCATCTTCCTCCAAATATAGCCGACTCCACACGAGAACGGCTTCAAAACACAAACTTGAACATTACACTTCCCACACCGCCATCTTCACTATGCGGCAATCTTGTGCAGCGAAACTGGGTGGGGCTTAATCCCCACTTTTTTACTTTGATGTTTTTCAAAGGATACACAATCACAACATGCCAGTAAGAGAAGAACAACCTCAAACCTTCCTAACCCCACCTCTCTCACTACTCTCTTTTCCCTCAAATAAAGACACAATAGACATTCCAGGAGGCAGGTCAAGGTGGACACACCCACAGGCAAGGGTTCCAAATCAGACATAGGCAAGGGTTCTACACTTTAATCTCTGGGTTAAATGCTAATCTCCCCTGGTGAAAGGCTCTGGGGGCAACATTCCCCTTAATTACAGGGGTCACGTCAAAAAGATTTTTTCAACACCCCCATTTCAACATGAAGATTCCCCACTCCAGGGAGAACGCCTCTCCTTGCTCTAAGCATTGATTCTACGAGTTTTGGGAGTCTGACCTCACCATTTTTAATGTCTGGGGTGGCCAGCAGAATCTGGATGGGGTCCAGATCCATGGCAATTCCTACTGCGTCTTTTAGCCAGCTAAGTACTTCGGCCCAGTATGTTCTTGCCTTTAGACATTCCCACCAGATGTGGTACCACAACCCCACCTGGCCACATTCCCTAGGACAAAGTGGGGAGGATACCAGGAACATCTTTGACACTCTCACGGGGTTAGGGGGGTAAGTGCCAGCAGTGAAGTAACTCAAAGTTGTGTTCCATAGCTGCAGTATATACATTTCCCGAGAACATCAATTTGTATATCAAGTGGTGTCTGGGATTTTCCCTCCCGTTATTTCCTCCCAGAAATGCTTGAATCTGTCTACCATCAATCTCTGTGGTTACCAGCACTTTGTATAACCTGGACAGTATGCCCTTCCTCCCCGGGGCTTCGATAAGGGTTTTCTCAAAGGAAGTGAGGGGACGCAAGATCTTGGTGAGCTATTTAGGGTCAGACATAAGGGCTTTTAGGCGCAAGTATTCAAACACCTTCAAGGAGCTCTTTCCCAGGATTTCGCTAAGAGGTTAATATCCAATGAAGGATCCACCCAGAAAAAATTGGCCAGCTCTCTCCAGACCCCTGTCAGACCACATTTGCGTAAAGCGGTAGCCCCTGCAACCCAGGACGAAGGGTTCCCCCCATACTGAGCTCAGTGGGGAAGGCCAGGAGGAGAGGAGTAGGTTAGCTTTGTTTTTTTCCATAGAAGCCATAGCACAGCTAGGCTTGGGTCGGTCTTGACTTGACCTGGGATCACTCTTTTCTGGGACCACAGTAGGTCCATAACTTTTTTGGGTTGGGCGCATTCATCCTCCAGGAACATCCAGTACGTGACCTGGCTATCTCTCAGATGCTCCAGAAGGACTCGCAGCTTGGCCGCTTTGTAATAAAGCCAGAAGTCTTGGAAGCCAAACCCGCCCTGGCCTCTAGGGAGAGTTAAGGTTATGTATCTAATTCTCTGTCTTTTGCCCTGCCATACAAACGTGACAACCATGGACTTTAGTTTATCAAAAAAGGATTGCGGGGGGGTATGGGAAGCACACTAAACAGGTAGAGCAGGTGGGGGAGGACATCCATTTTCACCATTACCATTCGTCCGAACCATGACAGCATAAGGGGGGGGGGGCACCATGTCAAGTCCAGTCTTATTTTTTCCATTAGGGGGGGGGGTTCACCTCCTCAAGTCGTGACAGGTCATTGGGCAGGTGAACTCCCAGGTGTGGCGTGGCAGAATTTTTGACTCTCATACCACAGAGGGTCCTCCTACATCTAGTGGTGAGGCCATCTTCACCTATGGGCATGACATTGGATTTGGAGATATTTATTTTCAGGCTCGAGAACCCACTAAATGTGGTAATCTGGTTGAGGACTTCGGGGAGGGCTGATTCCACATTGGTTAGATAACAGAATATCGTCGGCAAACAGGAAGAGCTTGAATTCAGTTGCCCCATACCAGATCCCTATGATCTTCAGGTTCTCTCTAGTTGCAATAGCCAGGGACACTTCCGAAGGCTTACGTGCAGGAGATGGTGAAGATGCAGAGAATAGTTGTTCCCACTATTCCAAAGGGTCGAAGTACCAGTAAAGGCCTTCTCGTTCGATCAGAGGTAGAAAGGGTTTCACAAAGCGACAGCGGTGCAGAGGAGCAGTCCTTCAGCGGGTCACCAGCGATTCATCGGTTCAGCCTCGTAGTTGCAGGATACTTGGCTCCTGTATTCCTTTGTTCGTGAGAACTCAGGAGATCAACATGGTAGTGGTGTTTCCAGCCTTCTCTTATCCACGGTTCCCTTTGCGCCAAAACGGAGGGGACCCAATGGGAGATCTGCTCACAAAACACTCACACCATACGTGGACCTATCACGGACCACGGTAGTCCCAGGCATTCACGACACATTAGACTCTCTGGCACCCAGGATGTGTATTGGGACCAGACATCCCAGCCCACATTCTGGAGGCACACACAAGGCCTGTAGAAGCCCGCGAAAGCATCTGTGTTTCGCGGGAAAGTACATGCCCAAACAAGGAAGGCCCCGGGTCGGCTCGACCTGGGGAGGTGAAGGGGGCAAGACGGTCAGCGGGCAGGACAAAGAGTCTCGTTATGGGCATTTTGGAAGCCAGGCCACCATTTTGGGCTAAGCGCGAGAAACGCGCTTAAACAGCCAAAAGGAGCTCAAAACACAAAGAAACGGTCGCTGCCACCAGTCCCGTCCGTGATTCACTTGCACCGTTTGTTAACAATCCAAAGAGAGTGTCTAGGGCCTGTAGAAGACTAGAGACCCAAGAGAGCCGTAACTTAGCTTACAGTGCCCTCTTGTGCCATGTTGCGCGAAAGCTGCAACATGATAAAAGAACTACGGAAAACAACGTTTCCCGGTACTGACTGTCTTAAGGGCATGTCAGTTTCCCCATAAGAATGGAGCGAAAGCCCAGAGGAGTGCGGCAGAAGGCTGCACTTCTCTGGCAAAGTCTAGATCATGGTGACAACAACAGCAAAACGTTTAGGGGTTGCCACATGGAAGGAAAATTACCCATAATTAAGAAATCTTTCCTAACAGATCTGACTCGGTAGGGGACTGTTCTACGAAGTAGCGTACGTGCCGTCTTGATCTCCGTTCAGGTCGCGCGCCGCATCACAAATCTCCTTCTCTCTTTCCTTCTCTGTCGGTCTTCTCCAGAGTCTCTGTCCTTTTGGTCGCCTGGGGGCTGATTCAGTCACGACCCACTTCTTGAAACCCCCCCGGCAGGCCCATGGGCCAGGAGGGGTCTCGGCTCGGGCCCCCAACATGCTTAGGCATCCTTTAACTAGGCCCTCTTGGGGCCAGGCTCATACCTAATGAAGACTTGTGCTTGGGAACTACTTTATTTCAATGCCAGTCAACATGGAGGCATCCGCATAACTTGGCTCGTTGGAACCAAGCTAAGCGGTATAATGTTTTGGGTGTGGTAGCCTAGGGACTATTTTACCTGGACTACTTTCTTGATGCTATTTAAACCACACCCGACTTGGAGAACACGCTTTGCGTTACTTTGCAATCCTGCAACGTGACGCTCATGGTGTTCAGCCGCATGTGCGAACCTTGGAAGAACAGCACCTGAAAAACAAAGGGAACATCGTTATTAGCAGCAGCTTACCTGTGATTCCACCGCTAGCTGCCCTTTGCTCCTGCAAACGGCAACCAAGGAACAGCGAATCTCCCGGACTGTCGGATCTGCAAAACGAGAGAAACAAGACATTAGACATTTACAATTGTGCCGGCAGCTTACCTCTCAAGTCGCCCATCGACCAACACCGCCTTGGGACTTCTTGCTCCGGGTGAGCAACGCAACCTACGGGAACAAAAGACAACAGGTTAGCAAAGGCAAGGCATCATGGCGCTGAGCATAGCGCCTACTTACCGCATCAAGGCGCTCTCGAAACACCATCACCTGCCAGTGAGTCCAAATTCAGCCAACGTTCCACGGCGAACTTCCACGCACCTAAGGAGAGAGAAAAGACATTATTGAATCCAAGAAAGGCTTACAGTATAACAGTAATAAGACCTACCTGAAAGACTCTAAAGGGCAGCATCAGTGAAGTAACTGGATCGCACTCGCCCACAAAGGACAATGTGCCCCTGCCAAGAAGGCAGGACGGAGAGCATGCCAAAACCCATAACAAGGTAAGGAAAGGTCCGGGGAGGGGCTGCGGGCATACTGGGTGTTGGGAGGCTCTTACCCCAGTTGCCCAGTCTTGAACATTGCCCACCTGTTTTCCAGGCAGAACTTCCCCGCTGATTATACCAGGGAGCGGCTGAGAAGGGCACCAGAGTCTCAGCAGCTGGGTCGCGTGCCGTGGATACCAGGTGAGCGTTACAGATTCTGAGTGTTGGAGGTGCTTGGGGCTGGGTTGATGTTGGACGGGCCCCCGTATTGACTTCTGGTGTGAGATGCGTTGTCTCTGGGTCGCTCTCTCCCTCGGTCTCGGAATAGCCTACATACCGCCTTGAAGTGTCCTTGTTTGCGAAATCGCAGTGTTTCAGCAGAGTGCATAATTGCATCACATAGGCATCCATGGTCTTCCCTTTTGCCTGTTTCATGCTGTAGAACAGGTGTCTCTCGTAGTCAACGTTGGTGTGCGGTGCGAAATAGGCTGCCAGCGCGTCTTTGAGATCTTGTATTGAGTCTATGGAATCTTGGGGCATCTCATCAATGATGTCGTGGGTGGCAGATCCTACAGCCAATTTCAGGAGGCACACTTGTCTCGCGTCTGCAACTGGTCCCGTGGCTCCCATGTAGAGATCAAAGTCCCTGATCCATTTATTCCATCTGGGACCCATGTTGCTTGTGTCGGTCACGCCAAATGCACCCGGCATCTGGGCTGCTAGTGTGTCTGGTAATTGGTATGGCACGTGATCGGGCGTTGGGGCAGCTGGCGCTGGGGGCCCATTTCCGTGAGCTTGTGCTCCTTGCCCGTTGTCCTGACCTGACATGCTGTTGGGAGTATGTCTGTTTCCGGGGTTCAAATTCCCAGTAATATCCTCCTTCACGGGTGCTGGATGGCCGCCTGGTAGGGCACGAGTACCATCCGCTTGTCCTTCCCCTTACAGGGTGTTTACAGCACCACCTGCTGTGATCTTGTGTCCTGGGCACTTGTCTATGCCCCCTTTTGGTGTACGTGCACACGCTTTGCCCTGCCCTTCCCCTTGTCCTGTGTGGGTTTGGGGTGCCACGTGGGATCACTGCTCCCTCCCCACGTGGTGTTGGTGCACAGGTTTCCTCCCTCAGCGGGGCCGGGGCGGCATCAGTGCTTTCCTTCATGAAAACACGTGTCCTGTGTGTGGGCCGTACCTTGTGTTGGCCTCCCAAACGTGGGCGGGGCTCCTGGCTCCTCTGCGTACGGTCTCCGTCGCAGTTTAATCACCGCCGCGGCCCGGGCAAGGTGTAGAGCGCGGGCTGGGCTCCCTGCTCCTGATCACCGCTGCGGCCCGGGTGAGGTGTAGAGTGCGGGCGGGGCTCCCTGCTCCCACGTGGTTCACTCGCCTCGACCTGAGGCTGTGCGGCGGATTTCAGCGGCGGGTGTACGCGCCTTCGAGCGCTCTGCCTTTCTTCGTGGGTTTGTGATGGGCAAGTCGCTTCGCTCTCACCAAGAGAGGCGCGCTGCCCCGCATCCCGCCCTCGTCGCCATTGTAGCATAGTCGCTCTGGGCCAGGCGCGTTTTGCAGTAATAAATAGGCGGACACGGAGCGCTGGCAGTCTGTGTGTAACTTTATTCAATGCACAACATGAACTAACTTGTTTCCCCGCCCTCCCACGTCACTTCCCTTTCCTTCCCTCTCCCTGTCCCTCCCGCCCCCGTTGTCCTGGGAACGTCAACATGACAGGCCCCACACGGCAGTGATGCAGGGGGCAGTGAGCACCTCACACTCGAGCTTTTCAGGGGGCTCCGATCCCGTTTCAATCCCACTGGTGAGGAGCGATGCAGAGAGCTGCCTACATCTCTGCGCCTGAGTGGCCATCCTTAATCCCCTTTTAATTACTTTTGCTCGCACATACATGTTCCGTATGGGGAAGATGGGCCAGATTGGCCAGTGAGAGCTACCCAATCTAAGTAAAGGGAGGGGGATTCAAGCAGAGGACAGGAAGCCCAGGTGAGGTCAGAGGTGGAGGGTGAGAATGATCAAGAGACCAGCAGGAGGGAACTGCAGCTTTTGGAGGAGATTTGTGTAGCAGGTGAGGTATGGGCTTAGGAGTGACAGTGACAATGGTTCTGCAGTGTGAGTTTGCATGTTTTGTGTGGTGAGTAATGAGAAAGGTTAGTGTAAGGAGTGAATGTGAATTGAATGAGACAGGGTGAAAATGGGGTATTGAGTAATAGTTAGTAGAAGAGTAGTAGTTGGTGGGAGGACAGTTCAGTGGGAGGAAGGGAGTAGTACTGGGAGGAAGTGAGGAGTAGTAGTAATGCGGAGGAGTAGTAGCAGGAAGAGAGGAGTAGTAGGGCAGCGAAGTAGTGAAGTGGAGTGGGCCGGAGGCGTAACATAAAAGGGTGGAGGTGAGAACTAGGAGGAGTGAAACGTCAGATGAATGGAGGATTGGGGAAGAGCAAGACTGAGTGGTGCAGTAGTAAGAGTAGAAGAGGGTAGGGGGGAATGAGCATGATTGCACTAGCATGAATCCTATGGAGTAAGTGAAAGTCACTGTCCATATTCCCATCATAACACTAACCCTTGGATAGAGATGAAGAATTAGGAAGTCCCTGAGGGAATTTAGATAGCCTCCATCTAGAGAACCTGCTTTAGGAAAGGACAGAGTTCAGACAGTAGGAGGTCAACGTTTGGTAGCACTAGCCAGGGGTTACAGATACCTGGGTTAGGGGGGAGGACCATCCCACGAAGAGAGACAAGAAGTAAGTGACTGCTAACTCATAAAATATGCGGCTCAAGAAACAACTCTCAGATTCGGCCAGTTCACTGAACATCACTGTGCAATCAAGCTCACATATAATGTTTTTAAAACCAAGACACAAAAGCATTGCAAGGAGGTTACTGCTCACTATAGTCACCCTGCCTACTATCATGGCTCTGCACTCCCTGCACCCACTGATGCCGCCACTGTGCCTATGCCCATTGAACTGCCTGCACCTATTGTTGTTGCACCTGTGCCTATGCCCATTGAACTGCCTGCACCTATCGTTGTTGCACCTGTGCTTATGCCCACTGAACTGCCTGCACCCACTGATGCCGCCACTGTGCCTATGCCCATTGAACTGCCTGCACATATTGTTGTTGCACCTGTGCCTATGCCCATTTAACTGCCTGCACCTATTGTTGTTGCACCTGTGCTTATGCCCACTGAACTGCCTGCACCTATTGTTGTTGCACCTGTGCCTATGCCCATTGAACTGCCTACACCTATTGTTGTTGCACCTGTACCTATGCCCACTGGACTGCCTGCACATATTGTTGTTGCACCTGTGCCTATGCCCACTGAACTGCCTGCATCCACTGTTGTTGCCACTGTGCCTATGCCCACTGAACTGCCTGCACCCATTGTTGCTGCCACTGTGCCTATGCCCACTGAACTGCCTGAACCCATTGTTGCTGCCACTGTACCTATGCCCATTGAACTACCTGCACCTATTGTTGTTGCCCCTGTGCCCACTGAGGTGCCTGCACCCACTGTTGTTGCCACTGTGCCTATGCCCATTGAGCTGCCTGCACCTATTGTTGTTGCACCTGTACCTATGCCCACTGAACTGCCTGCACCCACTGTTGTTGCCACTGTGCCTATGCCCACTGAACTGCCTGCACCTATTGTTGTTGCATCTGTGCCTATGCCCACTGAATTACCTGCACCTCGCACCACTCCACAACCCACCCTACAGCATTCTGCCCACACGCTAAAGTGTGCATTAGTTAATGCTCGCTCTATTCCTGCGCATCCCCTCGACATCCACGATCTGATCACCAAAGACAATCTAGACATACTTGCCATCACGGAAACCTGGTTAAATGATAGCTCAGGACCTGCCCTCTCCCTAGCCATCCCCGCAGACTATGCTATCTTCAGGAAAGACCGTACTAACCAGAGAGGAGGGGGCGTCGCCCTCATAGCCAAGAACTCCCTTAGCATTAGGGAATCACCAGCACACCAGGGACTAAATGGACTCCACTGTGACTACCTCCCACTTAGAATCAATGTGTCACACACCTGCACCATTAATATGCATATTGTATACCGACCACCTGGCCCCTGCACTGACTTCCAAGATTCCATTGTCCACGCTCTATCGGACAATATAAAAAAAACATCCCAAACCATCCTCCTGGGTTTCATCAACCTAAGCCTCAATGACCCTAAAGACCAGCACGCCAAAGCGCTTAACAAAGCCCTTACCAATCTCGGCTTCACGCCCACCATTACTGAACCTACCCACATCAAAGGACGCACCCTGGACTGGATTAGCCAACACAACTGCTCCATCCTGGTCACCGCCAATACCCACATCCCATGGTCCGACCACCACTATATCCAATTCAACTTCACCACTAAAAAAGACTCCGTACCCACTCAGACCCCCTGCCCAGCAGCATACGCCAGGAGTTCACGTAAACTTACAGTAGAAAATCTGGCACCGTTCCTAATGGTCCCGCGCTACAAACGCCCACCTCCAACAACCCAGAAACTCATGCAAGCACCTTCAAAAGTATCATCACCAAAGCTATAGATGCAATTGCTCCCCTAACCCTCAAGAAAGCCAAGAAAATAAAGCACTCCAATTCCTGGTTCTCCAATGAGCTACTCAAGCAACGCTCAGAAAAAGATCCGCCCTCTCCACCTGGAAAGCCAACCCCTCAGAAACAAATAGGGAGGCCTTCAAAATCATCTCCAGGTCATATAAAAACAATGTCATCAAAGCCAAAGCCCTTTCATTTAACACTAAAATCAATGACGCCAAATCCAACTCCAAGGAAATATTCTCCATCTTCAGAGAATTGGAAAAACCCTCTACTCCTCCTCCCACGCTTATCAAGGATGCCAAATGGTGTAACAGCATTCAATCTGCAATGCTAGACAAACTCAACACCCTGCCGGCCAAAATCATTGGCCACCAAAAAATGCTAGAAAAGCTAATAGCTAGCCAGCATAGTAAAGTCTCTGTCTCACCAGCACCTAAATCCTCCCCCCCATTTGAATTTAGAGACATCACTGAATTAGAGACCATCACCCTGCTTAAGTCTATTAAACCCTCCAACTGCAAAGGTGATGCCTGCCCTGCCCAACTTATCAAAGACTCCTCTTACGCCCTTGCTCCCTTTATCACTGCCTTTATCAAAGCCTCCTTCAGATCAGGCCTTGTCCCTAAAGATCTCAAAGAAGCTTGGGTACGCCCATTAATCAAAAAGCCAACACTCGACCCCACTATCCCTGGTAACTACAGACCAATCACCACAGTCCCATTCCTGCTAAAAATTCTCGACAAAGCAGCCTATATGCAAGTCCAAAAACACCTTGAGGAAAACCAACTCCTTGGCCTGCGCCAATCTGGTTTCCGCCCAAGACATGGCACGGAATCAGCCCTCCTCAACCTAAAAAACCAAATGGACGACTTGAGGGATTTAGGCAAACCTGCACTTCTCCTACTCCTCGACTTATCCGCTGCGTTTGACTTGGTTGACCACAACACGCTGTGCCGTCACCTTGCCTCTGCAGCTAACTTCTCACACAAAGCACTCAACTGGATCACCTCCTTTCTCCAAGGCAGGGCTATGAAAGTCTTCTCGGACTCGGCCACTGCCGCCCCGAGCCTACTTACATGTGGAGTCCCACAAGGGTCCTGCATAGCACCTACACTCTATAACCTGTTCACTAGGCCACTGTTCAGCATCTTGGATGCCATGGGCATTTCATACACCAATTATGCGGATGATACGCAGGTGTTAATCCCTCTCTTGGGTGACTACAAGACTGACATGGCCAATATTACGTACATATACTCAACCATCCAATCCTGGATGGCTGACAACTGGCTCTGTTTAAATAGTGAAAAAACAGAACTCCTACTCATCGGCTCACCTACCACCCTGGGTAACCTCAGTCGGGAATACTCATCCTTCACCTTCGAAAACACACCTATCAAAGTGTCTGACCACGTCAAAACACTGGGCGTCTACCTAGACGCAAACCTCACCATGGACAGACAAGTAAATGCCATCTCCACCTCATCAGCCTACTACGCCAAAATCATTGATGCAGCCAGACCATTCCTCTCACAACATAACTGCCTCACCATAGCTAGAGCCATCATTGGCTCTAGACTAGATTACTGCAACGCCCTACTTTCCGGGACGTCATGCAAAAACCTTTCTAAACTGCAAATAGCGCAAAACAATGCCCTCAGGGCAGCCAATGGGACTTCAAGGAAAGAACACATCTCAGAAATCAGGAGACAAGTCCATTGGCTCCCAGTCAAACAGAGAATCATGTTTAAAACTCTTTCACTGGCACACAAATGCCTCCATGACACTGCCCCTCCATACCTTGTACAGAGGATTGTCAAACACACTGCCACTAGACCCCTTAGGGAGGGTTGCTCTAACCTTATCCAGATGCCCAAAACCAAAAAGGCCCACGAGGGGATCCAGCTTCCCTACGATAGCTGCCTCACAGTGGAATGCCCTCCCGCCTAGCCTCAGAATGATTCAATCCCACCTTGCGTTCCGCAAAGCACTCAAAACACTACTCTTCATTTAACCAACATAACCTGCTGCGTTTTGTGTTTTTGTCTGCTCAAAGAAAAATGTTGACTACTGTATCCTGTAACTAAGAGACCTTTTGGTCAGATGTAACCTCCCCAATGAAAATTCTTTGCAATCTCTTGTAACAAGCGCCACGATACCCCCGGCTGTACGAGCGCTTTACAAATGCGAATAAATAAATAAAATAAATAGATTTGTCTTTAGGAAACCTGGTTGCAAAGTTCTCCCTCTATTGATGGTTTTGTTGTGATCTTCTAGGCCGTTCAGGGGCCTTCTAACACTTGTTAAATCGGTGAACCCTTACAGTCCCTAAATTAGATAACACGTCGTACAATGGATCGGATGTAGATTAACTCTAACACCAAATAATAAGACAGACTCAGGAAGTTGGCCAAAAGTTCTTCATCCAACTGTTTTATTATCAATTTTCTAAAACAGGGAGTTACAGCGGACATCAACAGACGTCACACAAGCTCGCTCAACGCATTTCATACAAAACAATTCTTATATACTAAAAATTCATCATACGTGACATCATACTACGTGGCAAACTAAGAAAAACCTATGGGGAATTCTGGTTGGCTTCAGAGGAACATCTAAGTATATTTTCTATTTAGGAACGGGCTGTGATAGGGTCTCTATTGGCAGGTGGACAACTTATGCCCACCCGCAGTGCAAGTCATCCTCATCAGTTATAAGATACACAGTATATCATTGGCTCTCAAACTATAAGGCTCTTTGTTATATGGATTTCTACAATTGGTTGGCATGCTTGTACCCTTCTGGAACATTCGGTTCACTAGCAGCACGTAAGCTGGTACCCCAGATGTCAGTGTGTGGACTTTTTAAAAAATGTTTTAAAATGTTTATTTTTGTCAGCAGACGCATACAGCAAACACATACATCAGGGCGAGCAATACATTCAGTGTGCATATGGAATAATACAGCTATTGAAAGATCAGCTTTACAACAGGTGTGGGAGCAGTAAATCGAATGCACCACAAGGTATAAACATGTCATTGTGAAATCGGGGAGGAGCCACTCTCGGATGTGCTCTCCTCTTGGCTGTGAAGATAGCTGTTAAATGTAGTCCAAATGTTCTTATGGCGTGAGTGAGTAGGAGGCATAGTGAGGTACTCATCACAGTTTCGAGACCAATTAAGCAAATTCAGCCATTTCTGAAAAGTAGGGGGAGCAGAACTCTTCCAGTTTTAAAGTATGCATTTCTTGGCCACTATACAACTTATATTTAAAAATGTGGCCATACATTTAGCCCCTTCACCCTCCCACACCCCAAACAGGACTCCCATCGTATCAGGGTCAATGATAGCGTCACTGATCTCGGATAGTGTCCCTAAAATGTTTTCCCAAAATTCTGCCAGTTTTGGGCATTCCCAGAAGATATGTAGATGGTCCACGTTCACCGCCTTACAACGAGGGCAGCATTGCGGGGTGGTCCGAGCAAATTTAAAGATCCGGAGGGGAGTGTAGTACAGCCTGTTCAACAATTTGTATTGCATGGCACGGTAGCGTAAATTGAGGGAAACTCTATTAGTATGCGTGCACATTTTTCCACATAGGTGGTCAGAAATCTCAAGGCCCAGTTAATTTGCCCACTCACTGCGCGCCATGGAGGGTGGGGTCAGGACACTCGTCAATAACAGTTTGTATAATGAAGAGACAACGCCACAGGCTCTCCCTAAGTTCGCAATATATGCAATCCCTGGAGAGTCGGGGGGCTTGTTGGGGAAATCTGGCCAAGCGGCACGGAAGGCAGCGCAAAGCCTATAGTACTGCAGAAATTCTAGTGCCCTCCCGGAATGGCACGGCTTCCATGTCTGTGGGTTTATGAAACGCCCATCGGGATAGAAGTCTGTTAGTGCATGATAGCCCAGGGTTCCCCAGTGTCGCGTCAGGGCCATGTCGTGTGTAGGCTCCAGCCCGGGGAACCTCCAGACAGGGAGCCACTTGTAGTAGGGGTGTTGTTCCGCCATGGCACTGAATAATCGCCCCCAGGCATGTACGGTGGTTTCGACTGGGTCGATGGGCGAGTCCGGTGCGTACTGCCGGTGTGATATTAGTGTCATTACATTAATGTCGGCTGCTGCCAGGATCTCCAACTTGACATGGGGTGGGATGGGGACCCAGGATACCAATGGGAGGCGTATTGAGCCTATGCAGCCAGCCAGTACAGCATCAGGTCAGGGGTGGTAAATCCCCCTCTTTCGTATGGGAGTGTCATATCCAACCATTTTTTGCGCCCCGCACCAGAGTGCCACAGGAACTGCGTGCATAATTTGTGCAATCTTGTAAAGTATTCCCCCCCCGGGCCAAATGGGTATGTTACTGAATGTATACAATAGCTTGGGAAGCAATACCATCATGATGAGTGAAAGCTTCCCAGCGAGTGAGAATGGACGAGAGCGCAAACGTGCCATTTTGGCCTTGGCTAACTGCACCGCAGCCAGGAAGTTTTCCGCTAGCAATGTGTCCTTGGTTAGGGACACCTGGACCCCCAGGTACCTAATCCCGCCGGGTGACCAGCAGAGTGGTTATTCGGTGGCAGCTTGTTGGGTGGAGCGAGTGAGTGGAAAGACCTCAGATTTGGAGTAATTGATTGTGAATCCGGAGTGAGTGCCTATGCGAGTGATGTCTCGCAGAATTGGATCGAGGTGGATAGCGGGGTCCCTGATAAACAATAACACCTCATCTGCATAGAGAGATATGATCTCGGGGGTGTATTTCAGTCGTATTCCCTTGCGAGAGTGGCGTGCTTTGATGTGATCTGCCATTGGCTCTATCGCCAGAGCGAAGAGAATCAGGGAGAATGGGCAGCCCTGTCTGGTGCCTCTGAAGAGCGGGATCATAGTGGACGTTTGGAAGTTGACTCGAACCCTGGCCACTGGAGAGGTATATAGTAGTTTGATATATCTGATCATGTTGTGGCCAATGCCCATCGTCTCCAGCACTAACCATATGTACTTCCAGGATACCATATCAAACGCTTTTTGGGCGTCAAGTGTGACCGCCACCACCTTCGAGCCCTGATCAATTCATGCCATGACATTGAGCTACCTCCTAATGTTGTGGGAAGTGGCTCCCCCAGGTACAAAGCCTGCCTGATCCTCATGGACCATGTATGTCATAACTGGGAGGAAGCGGTTCGCTATTACTTTGGCGAATATCTGAGTGTCCAGATTCATGAGCGAGAGGGGACTGTAAGATCTGCATTCATCGCTGGGTTTACCAGGTTAAGTAGTACCGTTATTACGGCCTCATGCAAGGTTGGGGGGAGGGCAGACACACGGAGTGACTCGTCCCATACCTCTAGTAGCTTGGGAGCCCGTATAGCTATGTGTTCCTGGTAAAATTTGGCTGTGAGCCCGTCAGGACCCGGCACCTTACCTTTGGGGAGATTTGATATGCCGTCAACTATTTCGTCTAGTAGAATCGGGAGTCTAATTGGCCCCTGGTTGCGGGGGAAATACATGTCGTGGGTATCTGGTCGAGGAGATCCCTCGTATGCCGTTCACTATATTCTGGGGGTTGGGAATAGAGGTCTGTATAAAAGTCGGTGAAGATGTCCAGTATCTGCTGGTCAGACCATTGTGTAATGCCTTGACAGTCCTTGACACAAGTAATCTGGTCCTGCCCCCACTCTCCCCTTGTTAAGGTAGCCAATGTTTTGCCGGGTCTATCGCCGTCTCCATACCTCCGTGCGGCCTGTGGACGGCTAAAATATTGGACTTCCCTGGTGGCATGTTCATTAAATGATTGAAGTTCCTCGCTAATTAGGGCAAGAGTGGCAGGGTCGACTGATGCTGGATATTCCAGTTTCAGCTCTCGCAGTCTGGACTCGGAGTGACTGAGGTCTGCTCTTATTGTCTTTAGTACTCCCGCCTCTTTCGATATGGACATTCCTCTGATGTAGGCTTTGAAGGCGTCCCAAAGGACACCAATGTTAGTGGCTTGAGGAGTATTATGCTCAAAATAGGACTCGATGTACGCTAGGATGTCAGCCTTAAACACAATGGGGGTCATTCCGAGGGTGGAGATAAGTAACTGTCCTTACTGGCATGGCACAAATAGCGTGTACGTGTAGTCAAGAGCCCGCTAATAGAGGGCTATTACAGCTTTGCAGGCACGAGCTTTGCGCCATGCTGGTGAGGGCATTACCGCCATGCCTTAAAAGGCCCGAAAAAGGCCCTTAGCGGTATCATGTATAGCGCAGATTGCACTACCGGCATGAACCAATGCGGCATTAGCAGCCACTGCTAATAGCGGTCACCGCTAATAACGGTCGCCTTAATTAAGCAGAACTGGAAGTAGCGTCATTGCACAGGAACAGGAAGCAGCACAACGGCCATCTTTAAAAACACAAACATCCATTGCCATCCTCAGCAGACAGGAGCTGTGGGACACTGCTGTTCGTGTAAAGTCTTCCTCTAACACACCACAATGCCTAAGGCAGTTAGGAAGGGCACCTCCCGCCAGCGCAAGGAGTGCTTCAATGAAGATGAGCTGGCCATGCTAGCTGAGACCCTGCAGGAACATGCTGACATCATGTTCGCCCAGAGCATGAAGGGCGAGGCCATTATTCACAAGAAAGAGATCTGGGCACTTGTGGTGCAGAAAGTAAGCACAGTCGGGAACACCCCACGCACCATAAAAGACTGCAGGAAGCGGTGGGACGACATGCGGCTGCGAGTACGCAACATACTCTCTGCCAACAGGAGCCAGGCACTGGCAACAGGCGGAGAAGCTAGCTCCCCCATAAAGCTGTCCCGATGGGAGGACATGTGTGCTAGCCTGATTGGCATGCAGGGCATAGAAGGTGTCGGAGACATGGAGTGTGGGGCCGCAACATCGGCGGATGAAGGTCAGTGTCCTAAGAAAAAACTGTAATGCAGAGTCTGATGAAAGTCCACAAATATGTCTGTCCAAAGAGGCAAGCCATGGCCCAACACACACACATTCCCAGCAGAGTTGTCGGACGTATCACAGACACATGCAGTTGCCTGCAGCAAGGCAATGCCGTACCTGACACATACCACACAAAGATGTAAATGGCATAAGTCACACTGCATGCAGACCCCAACAAATATGCATGTCACATACCATACGTCTTCCCCAACATGAATGACCCCGACGTATGCCTGCATCACCCACCCATGCAGCAAACAATGTGATCATCCAAACCCAAATGCCTATTACCCTCGATTGTGTAGATTATCAATTGTACAAATGTATGTATGATGCCTATCAAACCATCACTCATGCCGTCCCTCTCTTCGACCCCCACAGGCTCAGACCATGACAGGGATGCGCAGGACTCACCCCCACAGCAAACCACACCCCGGAAGCGGGCCCGGGATGAGGCCAACAGGCCTTCGACCTCAAGGGGCCAACCCACGGGCCGCTGTGCACCACCATTGAAACCACCTCAAGTTTCCACGGCACCAGTGCTGCCAAGGGCAGTAGAGGCGGAAGCGCCAACACCTGTCGCACTGCCACAGGAAACAGCTGTGGCTCCACACTCGGCAGAGTCAAGTTCGGTTGGGGAGGTGGCAGCCACAGCAACCCAGGCTGAGGAGGAGGCACAGTAAGAGGCGTGGGTGCCTCCACAGGTGCACCGGCAGGGCAGCAGCGTTATGAAGAGCTGACTGCCCTTGTGCGGCAGTTCGTGGATGATAATGCCCAGGCAAGGCAGGAGTGGCGGGAAAACATCACCTCTCTAGGCAAGACAATCACTGACAACACCGCCTCCATGGGCAAGATATTTGCAGACAATACTAGCTGGCTGTGTGAGGAGGTATCTGCCCGGCGGCAGGTACTCAGCCGCATCGCCGATGCCATGGAGTCAGAACGTCAGGCACCCCAGTTTGAGCAGGCGGCCACACCATTGTCATCAAGCTCAACCCAGACCAGCCCACTCAGCAGGTCGTTGCGCACCCTGCGCCGGCCGGACATGCCGCCACCAGGTCCAGGGAGTGCAAAAAAATAGACTGGCCAGCCTGATGAAGGAATTATACACTTGTTGGGACTTGTGTGGGGGATTTGTGGGGGGGGCAGAGGGGGGTGAGGGTGTGTGGGGGAGTTGTGGGTGTAGCGGGAGGGGGTGAGGGTGTGTGGGGGAGTTGTGGGGGATGGGGTGAGGGTGGTGGAAGGTTAGTGCACTATCGTTTTCATTGTTAATTTCAATACACCCGTTGTGTCAAAAGCAAGACCTGAGTGGACATTCATCATTGCGCATGTGTCATTTATTCGTATACAGTGCATAGTGTGCATGTACCCCCACGCCCAGTGCCCTCTGTCCAACTATCATATCACCCTCTGCAGCCATGTGTGTCAGTAATATTGTGCAATCACTGACTGACCCACAGCATGTCCCTACTGTGCATCGGCACCGCAATGATGTGCAGCCACTTCTTCTTCATCCTCTTCATCATCACCAGGTGGTTGCAGTTCAATGTCAGGGGGCAGGGGCACGTTGCGTCGGATACACATGTCGTGCAGCATGACACATGCCATGATCATTTTGGCCACCTTCTCATGCCTGTAGAGGAGTGCACCACCCGACGGCCTAAGGCAGTAAAACCATGCACTCAACAGGCCAAAGGTCTGCTCAATGACCACACGGGTACGGGTGTGGGATTGATAGTAGTCCTCCTCGTGCCTGTTCTGTGGGTTATCGGGCAGGGGTGAGGAGCCACGTCATCTAGGGATAGCCACTGTCACCTGCATGGGAGGCATAAAAAAAGGTATATGTCAGTCGATGGACAGCTGTACTAGTCACACATGCCGGAAGATTATTGTTGGTCACATGCACATGTCCCTGGTTGTATGCACGGCATTCTTAGGCCCTCAATGTGTCCTGTCCATTGGAATAATGGTGTGGGTTGCATCTTAAAGATGATACACAGTGTGCTCTGCCGTCTTGTTGCTCATGCATTGTGTACGCATACAGCTGTGTCTGTGTCCATTTAGTGATGTGTAGTGTTCTGTAGGATTTTCTGATGGGGAGCGTAGGCATTCAGCGCTGAATTCTCCTATGGTGACATGCAGCATTCCTGTGGTTGATCCGGGATATCGGGCACAACAATCAATGTGTGATGATCTTGCTGGCGTTGAATACCATCTGCACCTTGATGGAGTGGTATTGCTTGCGGTTGCGGTACACCATCTCCATGGCATGCAGGGCCACCAATTCCATGTGGGTGCAGTCAAGGGCACCTGTACAATTTGGCATGCCTGCCAGTGCATGGAGGCCAAATTTTGTTTCAAGAATCTCCTGGGGAGTCAGTGGTCGGGATATGTATTCCGTTGTGTGCTTGAGGAGGGCATCCAGCACTTGCTTCCGAATGAGAGAAAATGAGGGTGGTGATATGCCATGCATGTGCCCCACTGTGTGCTGGTAGGTGCCTGTGGAAAGGAAGTGGAGCACAGACACTGCCTTCAGTAGAGGGGGGATGGTGGTGCGTATTTCAATGAGGCTGACAATGTCGTTGTGTATCGTGTCCACAATGGTGTTGATGGTGTCCCGGTCCAGACAGTAGAGGGTGTGGTTCTGCTACGGGGTTGGGTTGAAAGGACTGGCTCTGATGTTTGGGATTGGGGGCTGCCTGCGTGGTTACGCTGGCTGCACTGGTGGGGCATGCTGGGCCTGTCTCGCCCTCTTTCTCCTGCTGCGTCTCCTCTGTGGTGCCTGCTGTTGTTGTTGTTTTTGGTGGTGCAATGCAAGCTTGTCCTCCAGCTCAAGTATTGATACTACTATTGGAATTATCTTGGTGAGGAAAGGGGTGTGGTGTGTGGGTGTGCTCCTTTTGTACAGGCCCAGACTCCATTGCCTCCCCCTGTGCTGATGGTGTGCACCTGTGGCAGTTGGGAACACTGCACATGGCATTTTATGGTTGGTCCGCGATGCCAGTATTTACGGCTTGCCGGTATCCACTATTTGTGCCTTCATGATGCCGGTATTTGCTTGTCCGCCTGATTTGTGATTGACTCCCTTTAGCGGCATTCCGCTATTGCCGGTTTGATGGAACGTGTGCACGCGCCCGTGCCGCTATTAGAGGCACCGTTATTTACGGTGCCGCTAATAGCGGGTTGGCAGGTCGGAATAGACCAGAGCGGTAAGTGATGCTGGTAATCCTTTACTGGCAGCATTTTTCCCTTACCTCCAACCTCACAATAACCCCCAATGTCTCTTAGGGCGGCAGACTTGAATCGCCATGTGTTAAATGTTGGGGCGGGTACACCCAGTTCCAGCGAGGGTGATTGGGGCGTGATCAGAAAGGGTACGGGTAAGTATTTGTGCTCCTCCCACCCTACCCATCACCCCGCTTGACACTAGGAACATATCAGTTCTGGAAGAGCTATCGTGGATGGAGGAATAATGGGTGTATTCACGTAGTTGCGGGTGTAATATCCTCCAGACGTCTTGGATGTCAAGTGTTGCGCTACTTGCCTGCAGCCTGCGTGCTGCACCAGACAGAGGTCTGGGAGCGGTTCCAGTACTGTCCAGCATAGTGTCTAGTATCAGGTTCATATCTCCTCCCCAGATATTGATATTGATATTTTATTTCTATCGCGCTCGTACACAAGTGTTTCAGAGCGCGACAAGGCAAGGGAGGAGAACAGGGGAGGACAAAACAGCGATCTTACTAGGCCCAGTGACATTGAGAACGCACAAGTGCATGGGAGAGGGGGAGGGCAAAAGTGCATGGAAGTGGGGAGAAGTGGAAAGTGCGAGGCAGAGGAGAAACAGATAAATAACAATAAATAAATAATAAAGGCAACAAACAGTTTTAGTGCAGCCAGCAATTTGCAAGTGCTAGGTTTAAGGCAGCAGACAGGGTAGGTCTGATAAGTGCAGGAAGAAAAAAGGGGGGAGTTGTATGGGTACAGATACAGACCCCAGTGCAAGGGGTGGCACGGAGGCAGTGCGAGAGGGTGGCAGGGTGAGCAGGTACCTGGGCCTGGAGGACAGAGGGTGGCCAGGTGCACAGTGCCAAGAGAGAACAGGTCAGCAGGGGAGAGAGGGAGCAAAGGCAGAAGAAAAGAGGAGGGTCTTGAGGTGCTTCCGGAACCAGAGATGGTTCTCCTCAAGTTTTAGAGTGGCAGGGAGGCTGTTCCAGAGGGAGGCCCCAGCTGAAGACAGAGATCAACCCCCAGCTCGTTTCTTTGAAAATAGACTGACCCTAAGGGAGTTGGAGGTAGAAGAGTGAAGAGCTTGAGAGGGGAGGTATTTGCGGAGGGATAGCTGAAGGTATTTTGGACCCAGGCCCCAGAAAGCCTTGTGGACAATGCAGAGGGTTTTGAATTTAATCCTTGCATCCACTGGGAGCCAATGGAGAGATTTCAGAGCTGGAGAGATACGCTACCAGGGCTTGAGGCCAAGGACAAGTATTGCAGTCCTGTTCTGGATTAGTTGCAGAGGGCGGAGAGTAGAAGCATGTGGATTTAGAAAGAGGCTGTTACAATAGTCCAAGCTAGAGAGAACCAGAGCTTGGGATACCATGAGCTTCTGAGGGAAGGAGAGGAAAGGCAGAGTACCTCTGAGAAGGTGCAGTCGGAAATTTGACTTTTTAGAGACCTCAGAGATGTGGGCGGAGAAGGAAAGAGTGGAGTCAAAGATGACCCCGAGGTTCTTAGCCTCGCAGGTGGGGGTAGGAGGAGGGCCAAGGAAGGCCGGCCAGAGAGTGAGGGGGAAAGGATGGTGAAGGTGTGCCAATGAGGAAGATCTCCATCTTGCTGGCATTCAGACAAAGATCATTGGCGGCACACCAATCTTGAATGGCAGTTAGGCAATCAGAGATGAGAGAGGGAGAAGAGGTGGCAGAGGGCAGCCTGAAAATGAGTTGAGTGTCGTCCCCGTAGCACTGGAAATTTGAGCAGAAAGTGGCAATGCAGTGGGCGAGAGTTGCCAGGTATTGGTTGAAAAGCCAGGGCGAGAGGTTAGACCCCTGGGGAACACCACAGGTAGAGAGGAAGATAGATGAAAGGAAGGACCCAAGTTGGACCTCTGAGGGTCGATCTGAGAGGAAAGAGGTCAGCCAGGCCAGAGCCTGATCAGTGATACCCAGGTTTTCACGGAGACGGTTTAGCAGGATGGTATGGTTGACCGCGTCGAAGGTAGAAGAGAGATTATCTTGTAACCGTGTCTGTGGGCATAGGCCATGATTTTTTGGGCCTTAGAGTGATTACTCAACTCCCGGAGATTCCAGGACATTACGGTAGTGGGCACTTCAGTCGTTTAGGGAACATCCCAGCTCTGTTGTCACAGTATGTATTTGTAGCCAATGGTGCCACTCTGAAAGCACCCTGATGCAGCGTGATATGCCAGCCTGCCTCCACCATTTCCAATATAACTTCCCCGTTCTTCCCCTCCCTCCTCCCCCACCACCCCATTCTGGCAGGTAGTGTTCCCAACCTCCCCCCTCCCCAATGTACCAACTCTTCCCATAGAACAGGGGTTAGTGGGCGAATCCCAACATGGATCTACCATGCTACTGGCCCAACAGGGGCCAACACCCCACCACAAACCTACGAAAGGGAACATTGCAACCGCAACGGGGCACGCTGTAGCCGTGTGGTTGACACATAAACAAAGCAGGGAACATTAAGTACCAAGGCAGTACGTGAGTCAGCGGTACACATAGCAATCGCATGTTACACAACACCACTGAGTGTATCTAAAAACAGGGCTTGATCGAAGAATTAAGCAACATAAACATAGACAGTCGGCTCCTGGCGACATGAGACCAATTGGTTAAAAATTCAGAAGCAAGTACAGGCCAATGCCAAATTGAACAGTGTAGGGTGAGGAGCAGTTAGTGGCCTCCAGAAGGGAACCAACTTGGTGCGACTGCCGCAGGAATCAGGTGTATATGCGTATTTGGATCAGTAGGCCATTATTACCATCATCTCATTAGGAAGCAAACATTGATGACCAGATTACGTGTAGTCTAGCTAGCTAGTGTTCAGTCATTGTCCATGGGGTCCCCTATTGGATTGTGAAGTGGTATCTGAGACTCTATGAACTTCACAGCTTCCTCCGGAACGTTAAGAAAGTACAGTTTTTCCTTATAGGTAATCTAAAACCGTGCCGGGAACAATATTGCATAGGGGGCGTTGCGCTCTCTTAACAATTTTTTGACGCAGATGAACTGGCGCCTCTCCTGTTGCACGCCAACAGAGAAGTCAGGTAATATCCGGATGGTGTGTGAGTTGAGGCGCAGGTCACCCTTCTCGCGTGACAAACAGAGGATAATGTCCCTATCCCTACAATTGAGGATTCTAGCGATGATAGGCCTGGGGAAATCTCCCGGTTTAGGGCGCGGTGGTAGGGCCTGGTGGACTTGTTCGACTGTGAAGTATGGGGACAAGGAAGGGTTACCCAGTAGTTCTTTGAGTAAGTTCTTGACTGCCACCTCCATGTGCCCCTTAAGGCCATTCTCTGGGACCCCAATGATGCATACGTTGTTTCTGCGCGAGCGGGACTCCAAGTCGTCACACTTCGCCTTATGATATGATATGATATGATAGTTTATTTGTATAGCGCCTATACACAATGTGTTTCATAGCGCTTCAAGGCAAGGGAGGGAACAAGGGAAAATACAATGACATTCTTACAAGCCATGAACAGTAAGGATGTGAAATTAACAATCGTACTCGGCCTGACGACATTTCAGATAGTGCAAGAGCTAAGACATAGATAAGGAAGTGAGGAGGGAGAGTGGGAAGGAAATGGAAACAGACAGGGGACTACCGTACTAGGCCTGACGACATTTCTGGTAGAGCCGGAGAAAAACAAGAGGTGAGGGAGAGGGGTGCAGAAAGGTAGGGGAGGAACAAAACTAGCGACAATCACACCAGGCCTGACGACATTTCAGATAGTGCTGGAGGGTGGGTGGGGAGGAAAAACATTAAGGGGAGGAGGGAGGAGACAGGCGAGGTTGCTATCATACTAGGTCCTGGGACAATTCTGATAGAGTAAGTGCATAGAAGAAAGTAAGGGGAGGAGATAGGAAAAGGGAGAAGGGAAAGGAGGAGAGAACAGAGAGTTAGCAGTCAAAAGAGTGGAGAAGCAAGAGGGGAGAGTGAATACAATTGCAGAAGTCAGTAGTAACACATAATGTTGCAAGCCAGGATACAAGATGAAGATGGGAACATCATGATTCAGGGCCACCATGAGTACAAGATGCAAAGGTAGTCCAGCAGGAGAGTTGAGAAAGGGTGACACACCGTGAATGAATGAAGTCCATAAAAGTCAAATCCAGCATTGGTCACAAGACGGGGATGGAGAAACCAGAATTTATCAGGACATATTCCTGCAGAAGTAGGCTTGAGGGGGATAGGAGGGAGCAGGGTAGAAGAATCAAGCAAAAAAGGCAACACCTGTGTGTGAAAATGGTGGGGGCAAAATGGAACATCACGGGGGGACCAGAGAGGGTGGGGATGGCCTGTGGGGACAGAGGGAGTAACACATGTTGGTGCATGCTTACCTGCTGTCTGAGCCGGGGGTCCGGCCCTGGGTACTCCTGGTCCGAACAGGTCCAAACAGGAATTGCCCTTTTCTTCGTCTGCCCTTCTCTTAGGACGCCCGGGCGAGAGATGCCCTTGATCTAATAGTTACGAGCAAGAAGGAAGAGGCAGGGCTAAGAAGGTGTCACCAGGTGGGCGGGGCTTGCTAAGTGGTGAAAAAGAGCGGCAGGCAGGAAGGCACCAGGTGGGCGGGGCTTAGGCCAGGTGACATAGATCCACTTGCACTTGCTCCCCACTGCAAAGGAAAAGAGGCAGGAGGGCTCCTTAAGTAGGGAAAAAGAGTGGCAAGCAGGAAGGCACCAGGTGGGCGGGGCATGCTAAGTGTTAGGCAGAATCCAGTGCAGTTCCCTTAGGGAGCACTACACCAGATTAGGACTACAGGTGAGAGCAATAAATCCCCTTTGCTATTAGTCTGTACCACAAAGATTTAGTTGGTATCTGTGGCTGAGCAGTCAGACTTATCTCAAGAGGGAGATGAGCAGTATTCAGGGTTTACACAATAGGCCTACTGTACTATGGCACAAGGAAACACTGACCAAAGCTTTGTAGTTAAAAAGTAGATATATATTTATTTTATACACTTCTAAGAAAGTACATGTATCACAAGTATCAAGCAAGTTAAATTAAGTGAAATAGAAAAATATACACTCCCTATATAAATTATATACATGTGAACCAGAGTGAAAACTGAGCAAAACGGCACAGTGACAACTACACACAAGGGATCCTCTAACAATTTCTCACAAGGGAGGAAAAACACAAGTTATCTAGAAATAGGTTCTTATACACCCTAGCAACACTTCCTATCAGTTGTGAACCAGTTCAGCAAGACAGTGCATCAGTATAGGCAATACTTCAAATGAAAACTGAGAAAAATGGCATTTCACAATGATTATACAGTGGGTAAGAAAGGGTCGCACCACACAGTTCGAATTGGGTGATCAATCTCGAGAAGGCAGGTTTAACAAATGTGACCAGAGTCAGTAGGCCTGTGCCAGAGTTAGTGGTACAGGGCAAGGGCCCAGGAGCAAAATGTTCTTGTAGCTGCAGTCAAGTCTTTGGTTAATGATGTTGAAAAGGTGGATGCAGAAAGCGAATAGACAGTGTTAAGAGAGGGGGCGGCCAACCCAACAGGTAGGTAAAGGATTTAAAACACCTTTAGCACTACCGCGAAGAAAGGGCGGCCTGGCGGAACAATGTACCTTGAAAATGAAGAAGTGGCTCCTGCGGTGGCGGTTGTTCCTGGTAGTTCCTGCAGTTCGGGGGATCCAGCAGAGGAAGAGAGGCTCTTGTCGTGGAGGAAGGTACTGCACTACTCAGGGGAGAAACCAACCGCGGTGCTGCCAAACAAAGTTTAAAAGGTATGCTCCTTTTAATCGCGGTCCGGGTCGATAGCTGCGTGGCTATCCGGTCTCCAAGTGCGGACCACTGGCGATTCGACCACAGCAGGTTCGGGAAGGTGATGTGCAAACTGGTTGGCCCCACCAGCTCAAGGGAAGAAGGCTCTTGCAGATGAAGATCTCCTCTCGTTGTGTGGAGAAAAGTGGTGAGACGCTGCAGCAGGGCTCCACCGGTGGTGGTAGTCGTTGCAGGTGTCTTTGGCTTCTCTCCTCTTCGGTTCCGTAGTTCCAGTGGCGACGTCTTGCCCTTCCAGTCCTCAGGACCCTGCTTTTATGCAGAAAGAGACCCATTCATACAGCCTAGCTTTCACTCACACAGTGGAGTGGTAATCTTGGCGGGAGACCCTCCAGCCTATCAGGATAGAGTGCGACATGAGTTGCTGAGGCAACCCTGTCCAGGGGTCTTACTCCCCCTCCCACACAAAGGAGCCACCCCAGACTCAGTGGCGCCGAAAGGAGGGCTTCTTGGAAGAAGCCCACCAAAAGGACGAACAAAGGAACCCCAACCTGGGTTAGGATTGTAGAGAAAGACATGAAAAAGAAGTTATATCAAAGTTCTGGCAAATAAAACCTACCGGAGCAAAGTTAATATTAAAATGCACCGGCGGTATGTTAGAGGCTGTCAGAAAAAGTGGTAGCCTCGAACAATGGGAAAAACCCATAGAGAAATATTTGCGGTCGAATAATTTTGGTAGTAACCACTGCCACCAGCCAGACACTTTTTAGAGAGGTACTGTAGGGTGCATTCTCTAAAATGAACATAGGGGAACAACATTTAACCCCTTCCAGTACCTCCATAGTAAGATGGGTTGTACTGGTTTACTTCATAAAACTTGACTAGTAAAGTCAGTGGGGACTTTACAGGCCCTGGGAGACAGTAGTCAGTCTCAGGGTATGGAGTCTTTGTTTGGGGGTCGCTACGACACCCCTGTGTCACTGCACTGAGGGTGCTATGTAACACATGTGCATAAAGATGGTTCCTATGGGGTTGAGAAAATCCCATAAGCATTAAACACAAAATAAATAGCATAGGACACACATAGCAAAAATGCCGAAGAGTGGGAAAAAGAGTCTCACTCTTAGCAGGTAAAAAGAAACAACCCCTTCAAATCCAGCAAAGCTGCTGGGGGACTCTATAGGTAAGGGAAATTAGCCATTGAATGAGAATTCTCCCTAACACTAAGTGGTGAAAAAGAGCGGCAGGCAGAAAGGCACCAGGTGGGCGGGGCTTAGGCCAGGTGACCTAGATCCATTTGCACCTGCTCCCCATCTGCCCATGGCCTTCATGATCTTCATGTCTCGGGTCAGGGTGGCAACTGTATCCTGAAGGGTGTGTAGGCCATCCTCGTTCACGCTAATTCTGTTCTCCGCCTCCGTGATCCTAGTTCTAGATTGGTCAACTCGCGATTTAAGTGAAGCAACGTTGGTGTTGATATCTATCGTCCAGCTTCTCGTGGAAGGAGGCAAAGTTCTTGGCCATTGATTCCATCATTGTAGTGAGATCAGGGGTTAGTGCGCTGGGATGTAGTTCGGATTCAGGGTCCTCCTGGATGGATGATGCAGACCCCGGTTCAGCTCTCGGCGTTGCCTGTGTGAACTTATTCATAGCCCCCACCTTATTGGCCCGTCGGGATCTGTTAGACATTTCCGGTTCAGTACGTGGTGCCGAGGTGTCCCAGTAGGCGAAGCCTGAGGGCGGTGTGGAGAGCAGGGGTACAGCCTGGTGCAGCAGTGCCCAGCAAGTGCAGGATGGGGCAGTAGGGGCGTCAGACAAGGGCACCAGGGGTCAGCAGTGTCGGAGATCGAAGTTAGAGTGTCAATAGGACTATAGTGAAGACGACGTGGGGCCAGCAGCTGCCTCAGCCTTCTGTCGTTGGGTGTACAGGGTAGCGATGTGCTGTGCTGTTCCACGCCAGGAGTAATGATGGGTGCTGGGTATAGCCACACCTCCCTGGCTGCGGCACGGTCCGATGACTATGTCGCTGCGGGCTCTGGGGGGGGCCGCGGTGGGACCCACTGATGCGCAGGGCACAAGGGGGAAGTTTTCCAGCACGCCGCCGACAGCAGACGCAGCCCCTCGCCACTGCAACAGAGAGAAGTCCAAAGCCGGATGTAACGCGGTGCCGAGGTCCACACATGTGGCCAGGCCACAAACAGTTGACAGTCACTGCAGGTCTTCTGAAGTCAGGACACGGTCAGGCTCAGGATCGGACATCCAGCAGGGTATTATCAGTATTTCAGGCCAGTTTGAGACGTTGATGCAAAAGCGGACCGCTGATGCAGCCGGATTCGTGTCTGGTCCACACGGAGCTCTGTGACTAGGCAGCCATTTTCAGGCTGCTCAACAGCGCCCCCTGTCAGTGGGTGGACTTGAGCGTGTTTCCCCACCCAATTAGTCCTAGATCTCTCGTCGCCCATGCCTTCTGCCAGAAAATTGTCTTTGGACTTGGCCTTGTAGTAGCTTCTTCCTCCTGGGAATAAATGGGAGTGTGAGCACACACTATCTTCTGTCTAGTTCCGCATGCCCACCTTCTATTTTCATCCACAGCTCCCATGACTGGAGACCGTGAATCGGACCATATTATAGCATTTAATTGTCTTAAATGGAGAACTTGGGAACCATGGTGTTGTTTCTCTGTACCTTGGTTCAGCTTTCCACACTTATTGCCTTTAAGAAAAGATAACTGGTTCTTGGCTGCTTAAGCCTTTGATACCAGGCCAGACAGCCCTTCTCGGTCTTTCTTTGTTCTTCAGCTAATTCTTTGCTGCCACACACACATAGCTATTAATCCTTCTTTCTCCATGGGTTTAAGCTTACTAAAATTGTGACCTTGAATGTCCAGAATCCATATAATGGCGGCACCACCTGCAGTCTATTCACTACATCTAGCCAGCCTTGATGATTACTCAGTCTACTTGCGTTGCTGCATCTGTACAGTTATAAAACGGCTTGAATTTTATGCAGTTCTCTTCACTCATGCAATCTTCATTCTGCATATGAAAACTTACTTGATTCTTTACTTCGTCATCAGATTTCATATGGTCTATGCATCTTCTTCTTCGACCACTCTTTTCAGTGTGTCACGCTTATTTCCTGTGATGTCACCAAGTTTTCTCTCTTTCTCTCATCTTCATATTCCTTTGGGAACTTCCTCCAAGAGACTGTCATTTCTTCAAGGACACATCATATAGAGTCTTCTTAAAGGATACCTTTTCTCAAACACTGTCCGTGGCATAGGCACCGTCACTGGTGTCACGCATGTCGCAACTTCTGGTTTCCAACATATGATTAGTAGGGGGGCGAGACTTCCAGCAGAGGCACTTGGTTGCTCCTCTACACTCCCCCTTCTGGTTGATTCATCAACCACACCTTCATCACTCTTCACATCTTGGTATCCTCTCTTGAAGAAGTGCTTTTTTGGAGTCCAGATCTTCATCACTCCCTTGAGGGATCCTGCTGATTTCACATGTTCATCCAGGACATGTAGCTGCACTGGCCATTCGGATTGCAGTAGACCCATGGTCCCACGTACCTCTTGTGGTTTCTTGGATACAAGAACTTTGTTCCCTCAGGTGCTATGATACTGGTCTTTATGTAATCTCTGATTTCTTCATCAGTCAGCTCCATGTTCTTCCATCTTGTTATGCAGGTTTGCTAGCAACGTTATGGCCTCTGTCAAGGTCCCATTCTCATCATCATTAGAAGGTATGAACGTGCAACACAATGGCCCAATTTTGGCACAAACTCCTCCTTCCATCGCTGTGATCATATCAAGGACATATTCGTTCTGGGGAGTCATCAGTCTTATGGTTCTCGACTCTTCTCTGATAGCATTGAATCCTTTTATGGTGTTGTTGATCGTCTGCAAGAGCTCCCAGCGAGTGATTTCTAACTACTTTGCATTTGCCATTGTCTGGATACCAGGCATAAAGATAATCGTAAAATGGAAGCAGTCTTGCTGAACAGCCTATGCTCATATGGAATAGCATCAAAGGCTTCTATTGATTTAGCTGAGAACTAATTCTCGCTTTTTGTTCGATTGAGAAACTCAAGTGATCTTCTCCTTCTTAAATGGGCATCCTCCGCCTTTGGAAATTCACCAATGTTCAGGTCACTTTGAGGGATCAATAACGCTGGAACATGAATAATCACTAAGGAACACGTTCCTCCCCAAACTCTGGGCAACTTCATGTAGGCTCTGGATCTACAGGCCCAATATTGATCCATCAAGATGGCTGTTCCTGTATCAGGATTCCCTTCCTCAGAGTGGGTTGACTCGGTTTTGAAATCCCCCTCATCCGCCTCACCCGATAAACTTTCTTTAGGCGACGGAATCTTCCTTCTCCTCCAGGTGATGACCTCCTTTTTTTATGAAGGTACAGTCTGCCACGGAAGGAAGCCACCGTGACTATCTAGGATCAGTAGGCCGGAGGATCCTCTCTTCTGGGAAGGCAAAGTAACGGGGAAACAAAGCCTTACGGCAGAAAAAAACCTCCAGATTCCAGGGAGGTGTGTTAAGCTGCTAAACTTCCAGAAAAGTCTGTTGTCTTGTGTTCTGCAGAAGGTAAATGGCCCAGAGGGATAAGCCGTGGAACAAACAGGAAGCAGTCTCTGGCTATGGGTAAGGCGGCGGATAGCTGACCAGAGCAGGCTGGAGTAGGATTGAGGTAAGGAAGCCAGGGAGGATAGTGAGATGCTAAAGACAAGGGGAGAAACAGCAACAGAGGAGGAGAAAGACCCCAAGAAAGAGGGCAACGGAATCAGGAAAGGAGAGAGAGGGGCAGCGAAGCCATACCAAAAGGAAAGACAAAGAGAGCAAAGGATGCTGCACACGAACAGGGGCCGCAGTAGAAGACCTAGGCAGAGAAACGCCGAGCGAAGAGGGGGAGCCAAAGGGGGAAGGCCAGGAAAGAAGTGGAGCGCTGCTAAGCAGAAGAACAAGCGCTACACAACACAAAGAGGAACAATAACAAAGAGTAGCAACACGCCGACTGCCGGGAACAGAATGGAATAAAAGGCTCCGGGCGGTGGCCATGTTGCAGAAAAAGACTAGACCACACACAGAGAATGTGGAAAGAATGTGAAGGAACAATCAAAGTAGGCAGTGCCTCCATTGATTCCACAGCCTCCAGCCTCCAGCCTCCAGCCTCCAGCCTCCCGGAACCGTGACACCATGCTCCCATTTTGGAGACATCAACTGTAGTCTAGCAACCTACATTAGTTCCCACATGCTTCTTTCCCTCTCTCCGGAAGTACAGTGTCACATTTGTCAATGGAATCACAATCATTGGACCTGATTCATCTTTTACCCATATCAGCAATTTGGCATGTTTGGCCCATGACTTTAAACATGCCGAAAGCCCAGTGGTAAACCTTTGACATACGATGCAATTCACTACATAAAATGCAACAGGTTCTAACAAATTTGGTGTCTTCCGCAATTGTTGCAACAAGACTTTCCCTAGTTACATGCGTTGGGTATTGCAGCTGTTCAAGCGCTACCCTTAGTATGATACTGGCATCACCGGCTTTCCAGTGCTGGTCTGTCACCATAATGCTTTGGTGGGGGATAAAGAACACCCCCCTTCATTTCCATTGCTCCTGCTCTTCCTGTGGTGCACTTCCTTGAATTTCCATTAATTGAGCTCTTGGTAAGTGATTAAATCCTTCCTTCACTACCATAATCATGACTACATTTTCCTTAACATTTGGAGTATCAAAACTTGAAATATCTGGTGAACATACAACCCTCTTGGCCTCTGCGTCTGAGGCTTCGTTCCCGCAATAGACAAAATCTGTTTGCTTAGTATGAGTGGTGCATTTAACGACTGCAATGGCTACTGGGAGCTGTAGTGCCTTGATAGGCCTGTGCAATTAGGATGCGTGCTACACTGGAGTGCCGTCTGAACGGAGGTAGTCCCTCCTTTTCCAATGCGCTAGCCCTGCGTGTACAGTTGATGTCACATAGGCGGAGTCACTGTACACTGTTACTGTTACACTCACCTGGTATCCACAGGGACGCCACCCAGCCGGGTTACTCGCTCGTATGCTTCTCAGCTTTGCCCTGATGTGGTTTGCGGGGAAGGTTCTGCCTGAAAATACAGGAGGACTGTGTTCAAGACTGACCGACTTGGTTACGTATCCTCCCTCCACGCCCGTATGCTTTCAGCCCCTCTGGCGCCCTCTCCTTACCTTGTGGTAGAATTAGGCGTGCTCTCCGTCCTGACTTCTTTGCAGGAGCGCGTTGTCTTTCATGGGAGAGTGCGGTCCATTTACTTCACTGACGCCGGCCCGTTTGATATTGTTCAGGTAGGTCTTATTGCTGTTCTTTAGTTTTGTTGCTATCCTGCATGCCTTTCTTTGTTTAAAATGTCTCTTTTTTCTACCTTAGGTATGCAGAGCTTCAGCGCGGTGAACTGGCTTGGTTGAGCCCCGCTGGTAAATGATGGCGCATTAAGAGCGCTATGATGTGGTAAGTAAGCTCTATGTGCAACACTGTGAAGTGTTGCCTTTGCTAACCTGTGTTTTCCTTCCTTGTAGGTCGCGGTGTTCTTCAGCGCGAGTGGAATGTCCAGAGTAGTGCCAGCCGAGAGGCGACGAGCTAGGTAAGCCTTTTGAGCAGTTCGTAATTTGTAAATGTCTCTACAGCTTTCTTTAATGTTGCCTCTATCTTCCTCTTTCAGGTTGTTCTGTCCGGGAGGCGTGCAGATTCGAGGAAGCTGTTCTCAGTAGCTGCGAGTGTTTAAAGATGAAGACTGCAAGTAAGATGCTGCTGCTAATGATGTTCCTTTTGTCTCCTTGCAGGTTCTGCTTCTACGAGGTTCTAGGGAATAGCTGGACACGGTGAGCGTCACGTTGCAAGCTGCAAAGTAACACAAAGCATGTTCTGCAGTCAGGGTGTGGTTTATATAGCCCAGGTAAAGTAGTACCAGGGAAAGTAGTTCTAGTCCTGCCACACCCAAAACACTAAACCGCATAGCTTGGCTCTTAGGGAACCAAGCTATGTGGATGCCTCCATGTTGGCTGACAATACAATAAAGTAGTTCCCAAGCACATTGTTGTTCATGGTGTATGAGCCTGGCGCCATAGGCACCAGGACTAGCCCCATGAGGGCTTTTGAAGAGGATGCCAGGCTCTAGAGGCCCGAGTCCTGACTCCACCTGGCCAATGGGTTTGCCAGAGGGGGTTTTGGGCGAGGGTCGTGACAGCTACTTCCTGGTCTTTGTGATTTTCAAGCACGACAATGAGCGCTACTAATTCTGCTGCTTGCGCCGAAAAATGAGACAGTATTCTTGCTCTGGCTACAACTTCAAACTCGCCATTTGGTCTATGCCTTATTACAGCTGCACCAGAATGCCTTTCTCTGATTGTTTGATCAATTTTCTAAGAACCATCAATAAAGAGAATCTCCTCCCTGGCAATGCATTCTCTTTTATGCGTGGTATATCATCCTAAAACTCTACATAAATCGCACAGTCATACACATGCTCATCTTCAGTTATTGGCTCAACTACAAATGTGGCAGTATTCACAACTTTACATCTGACAATTTTGATTGCCGGATTTGAAATTATCACTTTGTATGCAGAAGCATTCTGGGATGTTAATGTTCCTTTGGTTTCTCTGAAATAGCAGACAAAGCATGCTCCACAAAAAAGAGTCATAGAGATCCCCAGTATAATGCTTGTAGACTTGTCTATTGCGAACGTGGCGGCTGCCAATGACTGTTCGTAAGGAAAGTGTCCTTTCATAACTGCGTCTAGAATCCCGATATAATACGCTAGGGGCTTGTACCCCAATGTAGTTCTCTGTGTAAGCACTGCTGTCATAATTGTCCCATTTGTGTGTGAAAACAAGAAAAACTCCTCAGCATATTTGGGAATTCCTAAAACAAGAGCTGTACAAATTGCTTTCTTCAACTCTTGAAACCCTGCCTCCATTTCCTCAGTCTATTCTACTTTCTCATTGTTTGCCTCTGCTTTCTTTAAAGCCTGCAAAAGGCATCTTGTGTACGAACTATAGTCAAACACCCAGGCTCTTACATAATTACATAGTCCCAAAAACAGTTGCATCTGCTTTACCGTATGCGATTTCGTAGTTTTCATAATTGCCTCAGCTCTTCCAGGTGTTACTTTCTTTCCCTCATGTGAAATCAACTGTCCTATGTACAACACCTCTTCTTGACAATACTACAGCTTCTCTTTGTCTACTTTATATCCTTTGTCTGCTAGGATAGTCATTAACTGAATCGAGTCTTGTCTGCACTCATCTTCTGTCATGTTACAAATTAAAATGTCATCTACGTATTGTATCACAGCGCTTTTCAAATCAATATCGCCTACGTCCATCTGTAGGACCCTGTTAAAGATCTATGGGCACTCACAGTACCCTTGAGGCAGCCTAGTATGTTTCAGATGAGTTTGGCGGAACGTAAATGAAGTCAAGTCTTGTGAGTCCTTGTGCAACGGGATAGAGAAAAAATCATTTTTCAAATCAATCACCGTGAAATATTGTGCTTCTACTGCAAAACTGCATAGTATCATCGCTGTGTTAGGAACTAAAGGAAAATCTGGTTACTCAGTGTCATATCTTGTATGAATCTCCATGACCCTCCCTTTGATTTTTTGTTCAGATACACCACAGTATTACACAATGATTCTGACGTTATCAGGATGCCTTGTTCCAATCGGTGCTGAAATAGTCTTGGAAAAATCCCTCATCAGCCTCTCGAGACATTGGGTACTGTCTTGCTCGAGGTAAAATCACTTCTGGTTTCAGCTTTAGCTTGACCTCCCCTATCCCCTTCAATAGGCCTACGTAATAAGGGCCTGTAGTCCATAAGATTCTTGGCACTTTCTCCAAGCCTTCGTCATAAAATGCTGGCTGCTGGCACATTATCACCATACTCTGTGGGATCTCCCTTTTCTCTATTCTCATGTAATGCTCATAAAGAACATCATCTGTTGAATCATCTTTTAACATGTCATCATCAATGACGTCAGTCAATCTGCACCCTTCTTCAATGTCTATCACTGTTCTCCATGGTCTACCCTCGTCATCCGTTCCTTCAGGCATTGCCATTTCCCCTCATACTATGGCTGCTTCTATCTCTATAGGGACTGTCTGTCCCCCCTCTTCGTCCATGGGTATCTGTGGCCTGAATAAAAATTCATCAGGTATTTTCATTATTCTTCACACTAAGCCAGGTAGCCATGTTAATCAAAATGCTCACCCCATAAAGAAAAGCCTCTGGTTAAGTTGGGATGCCTCACAGAGCCATTTGCCCTGTGCTGTGAATGCCAATATGAATATGCCCACATTTAAATAATGTATGCCAGGAGTAGAACACACTATCCCTTTGTCAGTAAAAGAAATCGTCATGTTAAGTTTTGTCATCAAATATCTTCCCAAAATATTAACTGGCGTCTGTCATGAATACAATAATGGAACAGACATGTCACACTCTCCTATGGACACTGGTCATTCATCAGTAAAAGGAACTCGACTTGTAGCTCCAGAGAACCCATGGAAATCCGCAACATTGGACATTTTCCCTCTCGTATACATGAATGAGTAGCTCCAGTGTCAACTAAAAAAGAAAAAGATTTGCCTCCTATTGTCATATCAACCCTTGGTTCCTCTTGGGGGTATGGTGTCACAGATAGTACTGAACACATCAAGTCGCCCTGTCAGCTGTCCTATTGTGGATACATGAATACCCCTGTACCTGTGAAAAGATTTCCTCCCACCACAGTGACACCCCCTATTCTAGGTGTCAATAATTGTCCCGTGTTTGTATTCTGCTGTATCTGCATGGGGGCGTGTTGCGACTGCCCTTGCAGTGGGTTGAATGGTACTTGCTGCGGCTTTTGTGCCTGTTGCATTTGTGGCACTTGCATCTGATACACTGTCTGATCTTGGGCAAACCCTTCCCTAGCCTGTGAGCTATATGATGGAGGATAAGCAATCCCCCCTCTTGAGAATTGCCCATTCTGTAAATACCCTTGGCTCCTGCATGTGCATGCAATGTGTCCTGTCATCCCGTAAGTCCAACATATAGGAGGAGGCTGTCTAACTAGTCCCCCTTGGTTAAACCCTCCTTGTACATTCTGATTCTCAATATGTGTGTTTTGAAACCCACCTTGATTGTTTTGGAATCCACCCATGCCTCTACCTCATGGTACAAACCCATTCCCTCCTTGGTCCATCAGGTGCTGCTTAATTGCCTGCGATGTACCTACTGCTTGCTCTATCCCCAATCCTTCTCTGCTTGTCAATACTGCCCCTTCTATGGCATATTTTAACTATTTCTTCTGAACTAACTTGCCTTCCTCAAGTTTTCTAGCCTCATCTTTCTTATTTTTCTCCTGCAACAGCCGACAGTGATGCACTATAGTCAACTGTATTTCAGCCCATGACTTTGCTTCCATTCCTACTAACTTCTTGAGTTGCCTCTGTACTCGCTCGGGCAACCCTTGACATGAAATGTGGTAAAATACTGCCACTGTTTTTCCCCACGGCTTGCGCATCTCAAGAGTCCAGTGCTCTTGAATGTACTGAATGTAAGCAAAAGGATCTTCGTCTTCTTTCATCTTACGTGTCTTGATTGTACCCATGTCTGATGTGTTAGGATACTGTACTCTAAGAGCCCGCAAAACATCTGCTCTGCAATTTATTAAACAGCACTCCATTGTTTACCGTGTTCTGTGCCATCACTCTTAAATAGCCTGCTCTCGTCCAAATATCATCAGCTCTTTCCCCAACAATGGCTGCAGGGATACCCTTAATGTCCCCTATTGCTAAGGTATTTCCTCCTGTCATTTTTTCGAATTCATAAATCCATTTTCCCGCACCCGCTGTCAAACTCGGGAGATTACACCTTAAATTATCCTTGTCCATCTGTGGCCATGGAATGTACTGTGGTCTCGCTCGCCCTTTTTCCAATAAGAGAAACTGTGTAAACCGTAATCCGCAATAGGCTCCCATTGTCTGCCTTTCCATGGCGGGGACAATGGTTCCTGACCATCTCCTCCCTAGCAATGGTCTTAACCTGCTCACATATGGTGGCGATTCACCCTTGTCGCTATGTGATCGTCATTTGGGACGCTCTGGATATGCTATGGGATCTGGTATACTAGCCTTGGGTTGCTCTAGATCGGACCATCTCACTTCCTTGTCTGTCTGCAGGCTTCCCTCAGGGACACATGCACCTCCTCTCTCTTCCCCATGGAAGGATTCTCTTTATTCGTCTGATATATCTTACATTGATTAAGCATCAACTCTTCAGGTGGTGGATCCTCTCTCTCTTCCCGGTACTTTTTCCAGAGCTCTAAAATAGCTAACCTTTTCTCTAATTTCTTGCCTGTGTACGCAGTGTGCAAGTATGTGATCATGTGTTGCAATACCGCTTTTGACAGTGATCCCCCTTATGGCCATGGCATGAACATCTTGTCCGCCGTTCCTACACCCATTCCGCACTAAACAGTTTAAGCTTGGGCATATGCTTTGGCAGTGTCTTACATAAATGTATTAAAGGCGTAGTATCTCCCATTGTGACGAGTCTCAATTGACTGTGAATACTTGCCAGAATTTATAAAATACCTTCACAAAAACAACAAATATGAGCGTGCTCCAACAATCGCGTGTCAAAACCTCTATTTTTTCAATGATCTCAACCTACCTCTGGGTTGGTACCAATAGTTAATCCTAGATAGACAATATAACTTTTTAACTTTATTTCAATTCTTACACAATCTTTCAGTGTCCCTCCTCAACACCTTAATTCAACACAAACATATAAACAGACAGACAAACTAGTCAACTCTTCACATTTAACCAGTGGTGATCACACTCACTCTTCTCGCCCCTAATCAATACTCTGATCACAGAGTTTAGATTGTCATCTTATACGGACCTATCCTGTACGTAATGTGATTGGTTATTTCTAACACGCCTAATACCCAGAGGTTTCTAAGCGTGGACTCGGGGATCGAACCCGTGTTGCTCCGTGTCGTTTTGTTTCCAAGGCGAGCACGTTGCCCATGAGCTATCCTCCCATAGCCTATTTTACTCTGACTGGAGTGTATGACAACTTCTACTGACCCCTTATGTTAGGTTTTTCTGGGTGCTATACCTCCCTCTCTCTCTCTACACAATATTTCCTTTTACTCTTGTTACCCTGTTACTTCGTTACTTTAAAATTAGTACAACCCCATTCCCTTATTTTGCCATCCCCCTCAATCTACTCACCATTCGCCTGTTTAGCTCGAGGCCTTCGGTATCGACTTCTCCTCCAATCGACCACTTTCGCCTTCTGTCCGCAAAGCGCCTGTGGAAACCAGGTAGGGATTTCGTCAAAGAGGGACCATGCCCGCTGTCTCTCTTGCAAAAATTCTATATCGGCTGCTCGCCACAGGAAACCCTACGATCTTCCGGCTAGATGGCAATGGATGTCCAATCAAAAATAAAAATAAAGGACAGTGAATCCAAGAATGCAGAAAAAGAGATCGAAAAGCGTGAAGCATTTCTTTGATTTGAAAGCCAATCTGATAAACTAGACATTATAAGCCAAAACAATCCCAAAACAGTGGAGGTACCCTTCCTCCTAAAAGATTCTGAGAATTTTCCTCTGAAAAGAGAAGACAACAAAGGAACTGTGGAAAGGGGGTTGTGATGATTCCGATGGAGTCATCACTGGTTTCCCGGTGGTGACCACCTCCCATGTGGCCAGGGGATGGCAGCAACTACCTGATCCTGACCCCGGGGCAGCTATATGAGGGGAGATCACATGGGGGGAGACAACCTCTGGGTAGATGTCATGGCTTCATCGGGTGAGACATGGTATCCCCCATCTTTCCTTGAAAATAACACTCCCCTGTCTAATGTCCTCATGGCCTATTGTCATACATCTACTCATTCCCCTGAAACCTTTTCTCCAGACCTGTAGGCTAACCTTCCAATATTGGTCTGCCTTGTAAAACTTATGAAGCCACCTTCACCAGTTCCACCTATGAATCATCCAGGGCTGACACACCATTTAAAACCATTGAAAATACGTCTCCAAGTTGTTTAATCCAATCCTGAACAATGGACTTCCCTTCCCAGAATTACCAAAATATTGGGACGAGGAAGAGGGATCAAGCAATGACGAATGAAGGAGGCCATAAACCCAGCGAGCGCACTAGTTGTTGCTTGCATACACATGTGCCCGGTAAATTTAAACACCTGCATCAGAGAGTCTGCAGCTGCTGCTTCTGATGGCAGGAGAGAGCTGATCCTCTCTGCGAGGACTGTGAAAGTGAACATCTAAGACCGGCATGGTGGAGCCAGGCAGCTCACAGACAAAGAAAGAGGCTGCTGCGAGAGCAAGGCATGTTGCGGGAACGCCAGGAGCTGCAAGAGACTCCTGGCCATTCGCTGGTGACAGAAAGCATTGCTTCACTTAACGGAACCCGGAATGAAGTAGATGTGTCAAGTGGAAGCCGCGAGAGATGGAAGAATGGAGAGAAAGTGGTTGCTTTCTCCAAGGAAACAGAGGACCTTCACCGGCTGACCATGGAAGAACCCAGGAACGCCAACAAGAACAGGTGAGTCCGCACATAGACAGTGGGGACCCCGGGGGGTGTCAGTGCCCACGCCGAAAGAACACACATCTAAATTAGGCAACAGAGAGAGAAGAAGTGAAAAGATTGACTGTGAAAGGGGGAATTTTAATTGCAAGCAAAACCCTTTTAATTATATGAATGCACGCATTGCAAGCGCAGAAGATACCCAAACAGGATAATATGTCAAGCAGACACATTATCCCATAGATACATGTGCAATTCTGGGAGAAGGTTGAGAACCTGTACAACACAAGAAGCCCTGGCAGGAGAGTATACCAGGCAATTACACGTGTGTGAATACAAAAGGCCTTGGCAGTCATAAGAACTATATATGAAACAATATTACAGGTGTACTGAGAGAGACAAAAGCCCTGAGAAGCAATATCAGGATTAGAAGGACGATGTAGTAAGAGACACAAAACTGCAAAGCTACACAGCTTTGTTTGACAGTGTTGTTGTTGGTAAAGAAAGACACAAGGACCTGTTATGTGTGTAAAAAATCAGGGAATAAAGAGAAATCAAAGAAAAGGGAACCACCCTCAGGAGCAAGGACCTTTATCCCTGGAGAACTTTTGTGTTCAAGTTATTTATTTGGTATTTAGTGATTATAACAAAAAAAAATAACAAATGAAATATTAACAAAAAAATACAGAAAAATGAATATATGAGGGGTGGAGGAAAGGGGTTAAAAGATGTGGGGGTGGTTCACGGTGGGGTTAGAAGCGTGGGGAAATGGAGGGTGTGGGGGACACCCCCCCAATAAAAAGATGTAATATTTCTTTAGATATTTGTTGGTTTGTTGTAATCATATAGAACCATTTATTCTTTCTTTAAGAACACAAAACCACCCACGGTAAAGACATTTCCTTCTTCACTTTAGAGTGTAATTTATAGTGTGAGAGTCAGAATAGAACTTTGGACATGGGACAATTTTGATTTTTGACATCCTGGCACAGACAGATCCTTAGTTTTTGGTTTAGGTAGGGGAATCCCTCTTAGAGCAGGGTCATAGAGGGATTTTCCCAACCCTTTCATTTTCAAATGAAGTCTTTAACCAAAATCATGGCTAACTTGTGTCCGAGTTTCATTCCTGACTCTTCACAGGCCAATACACCTACTCCGTATGTTATCTCCAAATGCACGTTTATTCCGACAGGTTCCCAAGACAACTCGCGGGAGCTTGACCTCAAGGAAGAAAGTGCATAGATGGTGCCGACCCACTGTCACATACAACATATAAATGACATTAAGCAAATTCATGCCGAGCTGTCCGATAACTCAAACGTTCTTTGTAAACTAGAGTCTAAAGAAGGTACATTCCATGTTCTTGTCCAGGTACAAGATTAGTGTGATTTATCAGCTCTGGTAGGCACAGGGTCACAGGTGACCTTGATTTCAAAACAAACATTTGATCAACTGAACCCTGGAAGGGGGAGAGTATAACATTCCTGAGAAACCTCTTTTAGGTACCAACATTTTGTCAGAAAGGATATTTCTGTCAATGGGATTGCAGATCTCGAAATCAAAATTGGGCAACACTTCCTGAAACATCCAGTGATCTTCAAGGCTCCAGAGGGTACACCTTGTTTACTGGGGAACGATTTCCTTTGTAGGCTGTCCCCCTGATAGGGTCTGGATAACCTGGTTCAGTCAATCAAACAAACCATCCCATTAAGTTGAAGAGACGTACCAATTATGGCAGCCTGAATGGTACTTGTACTTTATTGAATGACATCCCAATCAAACTGAATTTCATTTTCAAAACAATCAGGTTCCTGAAATCAAAATCATCTCAATAGGAGAAAAGAGTATTGAGGGGACATCATCCCAACTCGGAAAAATGTATGTTCTTGCAGACGATTCTTAAAGGATCAGTGACTTGGAGGTGACTGCTTCTTTCTTAAAGGTAGGCATTTCTTCTTTTTGGCTTTTCTTTTTTTAATAGTCGTTTTAAAAAGGCTTTTCAGGTTACACAATAGGCACAAGTTCTTTTTTTTTCCTATAACAAAAGAAAGAGAATCAATGATATTGGTGGTATATGTAGTTTGTAATACTACATGTAAGATGCAATTGTTTGGTTTCTTATAATGAAGTATATTCCGGACTCCATTCATGCACTGATCTTTACTACGTTTATGATGTATAATGAAGATCCTATGATGGAGAAATATATGTTCCTAGTAAATCACAGGAGAAGCGACTGTTGCAGTTCAACTGAATATTTTATTATACCAATAACATATTGTTTCTGCATGCAGGGCTTTGCTGTGTGGGCTAGTGAAGATAGTAATAATAAACCATTATTGTCTATCCTGTCGTATGCCTATCTCAATTTAGCACTCAGTCACAGACTAATAACACAACCAGTATTAGTCACTTATCAGAAAAATGTAAAGTTGAACTGACAGAGTGGTTGCAAGCTGTACACTTAAGTTGTAAAGAATAATGTATTGAGTCCGTCATTACAAGCAGGGCTGTGAATCCAGTAGTTACCGTTAGCACTAATGTGTCTGGCCGAAGTACTGCCAAATCAGGAGTGGATAGGTGCGCACACAACGGAGACGGAATTACTGCCGAAAACCATTAAACAGCAATCATTCTGCCAATTTCAGGAAGCAAAGGAAAAGGCAAGGTGCCTGAAATGTGGCTTTGAAAGGCAAAATTCACTGAGGCAGAGCTCACTGTTTTCGCTGAGTAGTTGGTGGTTCAAGCAGAAGAGCTATATGGGGCAAAAAAACAGCGATTTTTTGGGACAAGATGGCGGCTGTGAGGACTGTGCCACAGGACTATGAGGACCTCAGGAAGAGGCGGAATGACCTCAAAGCCAGGGTCCACAACCTAGTAGCCAACCAACGTAGGGGGACAGCAGCCACTGGAGGATTGACAGTGGAGTCCCTGCAACTCGCACTCTGGGAGGAGACTGTGAGCCGCATACGCCACTTGGCGGGCCTGGAGAGTGCAGGAGCAGCAGAGGTCAGAGCTGGCAGCCAGGAAGACCCCGGCGAGCATGAGTGACCCATGGGCCCAGCCCATTTCTCACTGATCCCAATTGAATGTCATCCACACACTTGCAGTCACCCTGCAGAGCATGGGGCAGCCAATGCACTAGAACAATCCAGACATCAGATACTAAAGAATTGTGCGTTCTATGTCCCTTTGCCGACATGAGCTTTTTTGATGTAATTGTTACCGAACAAGTTGCACTGAAAAACTCATCGAATTATTTGTTTTATATATTTGAAGCATTTTGAGGTAAAAGTGACATGGAGGCATCGCATGAGCTTAATGAGTTATTTATTTAGGAATTAAATAAGCTAAGATAATATCTATGAATATAGAACACTGCCAATGTCGCACTGGACTCCAACCACTTGCCATCCTCATGCTTCTTCTCAAACTCCCAGCTGCTCCGACAGGCTCAGCAGTCTCGTGGAGTAAAACAATGTGAATGTAGGTGACGTGATCCACATCCCCTTCTCTTAGCAGAACAACATGAAGAAACTATGTACAGTCTGAGAAAGCTGTGTGCAATTTATCTTCCACACGTATCCCATCAGATGCTCGGGTCTCCGATGGACTCTTCCGACCTTGACTGGCCCGAAACCACAGCTGTATGATTCACTCTTGCCCTCTTCTAGTACTCTCGCATTCACTCCTTCAATACATTCTTTATCGCTTTAGGATTCTGTGATGACCCACCTCCCTCTCTCTCTTATCAGTATCCACAGTATCTGCTTAAACGAAACAGAGAATAGGTAAGGATTACTGGTGGCCAGGCTGCAAGCTACAAATCCAACGATCTGTCAGAGATTGTATTCTTTGCAGTAAAAGTTACACTGAGGCATCGCATGAGCTTACTAGGCTATTTATTTAGGAATTAATTAAGCTAAAATAATATCTATGAATATAGAGCCCCGCTAATGTTGCCCTTCTCACACTGTACTCCAACCGCTCGCCATCCTCGCTCTCCCCCTCGAACTCCCAGCTGCTCTCACGGGCTCATCATTCTCGTGGCGTAATACAATGTGAATGTAGGTGCCATGCTACAGGTTGTCCCCCAAGGATCCCCTTCCTTATATTTATCTCCCTTCCTCTCCCCCTCCCCACCACTTTTATCCACTTACCCCACCGCATATATTTCGATTCGTTTTTTTGATGTCATTATTTCAGTAAAAATGACATCGAAAAAAGTGGTGGGGATGAATAAACATGAATTGTGCATCAGGGGGCATGGCAGATGATAACAGGCCACAGTGGATAAGGAGGAGGCCCTTTATGTAGGACATTTGTTAGGCAGAAACCTGTGCAGTTCCCTCTGGGACCACTGCAAAAGATTTAAGACTACAGGTGTTTGGCAGTAAACCCACTTGGTAGCAGTCTGTACCACACAGATTCACTTGGTAGCTGTGGCTGAGCAGTCAGACTTCCCTCAAGAAGAGTTAGGCAGTATACAGAGTATTCACAATAGGTCAAAAGAACACAGTAGAACAAGCAAACACTGACCAGAGCTTGGTGTAAAAGAGATATCATTATTTATTTAAAACCACATCTAGTAAAACACACAGGCACTATTATTAAGCAGTTCAAAAACACGGTCACTAAAAGATATACACTCCCTTAAAAGAATATTAGACAAGTCTAAAGTAAAAGCCCCACTTATTTTCAGACAGCGGTGAGCGCTTAACGCAGATGGCACTCTAATAATTCGTTTTAAAAGGGAGAGAAAAGCAGAGTATAATTTGAAACAGATCCCAACACTTTCACAAGAACACAACAAGAGAGGAAGGCAAAGTAAAACCGTGAAGTTAGAGTTCAGAAGGCCGGATCCACTTTAAGAGGATCAGAACGAAATGTGTCCAAGGTCACACGGTTGCAAAGTGCACAAAAGTTTCGAAAAGGTTCAGAAAGAGTTGGACCAAAAGAAAGGGACCAGTTAGATGGTCAAGGCGGCCAGCCCAGTCCAGAAGGTTAAGGGATTATTATTACCTTGTAGCAATCTTTAGAAAGGGAGGCCTGGCAGATACGGTACCTTAAAGTGGTGAGAATGCTCCAGCGGGGGCAGTTGTTCCTGGCAGCGGATGCAAGTCGGTGCTTCATCCGGGGGAAGAGAGGATCTCGTCGGGGAGGAAGACAGGAGTCCGTTGCACTGCCAGGGAAGAAACCAGCCGCAGAGTTCTTAGTTAAAAGGAGTGGTCCGTTGGTTCGCGGTCCAGTGGTAAGTGGCTATCCGGTTGCTGGGGTGCTTGGCACGGGCAATTCGACCACAAGACGTCCTGGGATGCGAGAAGAAGAAGGTAAACTGGTTGTGCCCACCAGTCAGGGGAAGAAGACTCTCCATCCGGGAGATCTTCTCTGTCGTCGGGAAGTGGTGAGTCGATTCCGCAGGGTTCCACCAGTGGTGTCGTCGTAGCAGGGCGGCTCAGCTTCTCCCTCGTCGGATTCTCAGGTCCTGTGGTGACTTCTGAAGTTCCAGTCCCAAAAGCCCTGCTTTTATGCAGCACAACCCATTCACTCAGCCTAGCTGTCAATCAAACATGCTAAGTGGTGAGCCGGCCGGCTCACCACTTGGGCCAATCACACAAGAGTGCGACTTGAGTTACCAAGGTGCCTAAACCCCCTCCCACACCACCTGTGGTACCCAGACAGAGTGGCACCACTTTTGGAGGCTTCTGTGGAGAAGCCCGCCAAAAAGTGGAACAAAGGGCTCGACATGGGTTGGAGTCACAGAAGAGAACACAAACGCCATTTTAGAATCGAGTTCTGGCAAAAAATACCAACCGGCGAATTAATATTAAATAAATAAACCAGCGGTATGTTCGAGGCTATAAGAATTAAATAATTAAAGTTGGTAGCCTCGAACAATGGGAAAATCCCATAGAGATATATTCGCGGTCGAATATAAAAAGTAGTATCCACTGCCACCAGCCAAAACTCGATCAGGGGGGACGGAGACGTGCCCCCTCGAACAACAGACCCCGGGGCAATCGAATTGCCCTGACCAGTACGTCCACAATATGATGGTTTGTACTGGTTTCTGTTCATAATTTGGGACTAGCAAAGCCAATGGTGACTTTACATGCCCTGGGAGACAGTAGTCAGTCCCAGGGTATGGAGTCTATGTTGGGGGGTCGCTACGACACACCTTACGGCACGTAGGGTGCTGTGTAACCCACATCAAAAAAACACATGAGACCCTATGGAGTAAAAGACCCCATAGCCCATAAAACACATGGAATGTTAAATGAACACCTCAAATCATGTCTAAGAGTGGGAGCAAAAGAATCTCACTCTTAGCAGGAGAGAAAAAAATAAACCCCAAAAATCCAGCAAAGCTGCTGGGGGACTCACTAGGTTTGGGAAATTAGCCTTACAGAGAATTCTCCCTAACACTCGCCCCCCCAGACTAAGGGACAGGAGGATTTAATCCGCTCCTGGATGAACCTCATACCTCTAGACGATGATATACATCCTAGAGAGTCCATCAGCATTTTGATGGTGACACCCTGACCTATGTTCTATGGTCAAATCAAAGGTTTTCCTTTGTAAGCTATATGACCTACAAACCCTTTGAGTCACATCAGTCCTTTTAAGGTTATAGGGGATCTGGTTGACCAGTCCCTCAGAAGTTGTTACAACATCTGAACCTGTGTTAGGCTTTTTCAAGAGGTCCTTATAAAGGATTCCCTTAGCTCTAGAGGGGCCTCCAGAGGTCCTCACCACCTCTCTGTTGGGAAAAGGTTGAGTTTTAGGCCTCTTGGTTGGAGGGGATGGAAATAAGCAAGGTACATGCTTCTCCTTCCTCTTAGATCTACCTTTACCTACTTTAGGAGTTTCCCCCTTAAGTCTAGGAATTGGGTTGAAGTCTTCTGTGGAAGGTCCAACAGTCTGAAGGTTTTTGGCCTTAGACTTTTCTTTTCTGGTTTTCCACCAGCACTGAGAATTACCAGTTCTCTTAGGCCTAGTTAGGGTTCCAGTAGGTCTATCCACCTCTTCCTCAGAAGCAGGGGGAGTCAGAGACTCTATAACTGGGGGAACAATGATGGAGCTTGGTTGGGGCTCCCATTTCCCTAACATGTTAGCCTGAAATTTGCCTGGGTCAGAGGTCAACTTGCCAACACCAGGGCTTGTAGTGGGGTTCTCAGTAGAGGTTCCCACGGGCTTAGAGTGGCTCCTTAAGGTGGCCTCTCTAGCCAATTTCGTTTGGTTTTGGGTCTCCATACTGGGAGGCCTGGGGGTACTGGATACTACTCCTAGAGTTCTTAGATCTTTCCCCAACAGGACTCTCCCAGGCACCTCAGTCTGAACACTGACAGGAATCAACACTGTGATGTCATTACACTGAATGAGGGCTGGTAGGATTGGAACCATTTGGACAGGGCCTCCAGACATCTTAGTGGGACCTTTGGGTGCCTTAGCAACATCCTCAGGACTGAAAAAGCTTTCATCCACTACTGTTCTGCTGGCCCCAGAGTCTCGCCTGGCAGGGGTATCCTGACCATTGACAAGAACATTGTCCATATAATAAACTTTAGAGTTTTCTGGTATGGAGTTGTACACACTTCTATTCTGATCACTAACCAGACCCACGGACTCTACTGTTACACTTGCTTGAAGACCCAAAGGTTCTTCAGCAAAGACTTCAAAGTGCGCACTAGCCATTTGGACTTCCTCCTCAGGAGTGAAGGCTAAGGAGACTGTGCTGATCCCTGTAGGTTTACCCTTACATCTGGGATCTCCTTTGATGTGGTCAGTTGCCCCACAGAGATAGCATGTTCCAAATGCTCTCTGGAAGGGTGGCTTGGCCTGACCTCCTTCTGGTTTGTGACCAGAAGGTACACTAGCCTGTTGTGGTTTACCCTGGTTATTTTGTTGTTTGGGGCCCTCTTTGGGTTGGGAGGTATTAGAAATCTCTTGGTTCCCTTTTTGGTGGCTGCTTTCCCTCATCCTTTTTCTGAGTGACCCCTGAATCCTTGTGAGTAGCTCTGTTGGCAACCCACAAGTCAGCAGCCTTAGCTAGTCTTCTAGGATCTAATTCCTTTGAATCAGCCAAGTGCTGTCTGAGCTCAGGAGAGCAGGCATCATAAATTGACTCCAACATTACAAGATTTCTCATTCCCTCATAAGTGTTCACCTTGTAACCCTTAATCCATCCCCCTAAGTTTTTCAAACACTCACTCACCCAGGTAGCCCAAGGGGTACCATAATTCTTTTTGAGGGTCCTAAACCTCTTAAGGTACTGGGAAGGGGTCTTCCCAAATCTAGCTATCAAAGCTAGTTTCACACATTCATAATCCTTCTTATCCACCTCCCCCAACTCCATTACCACATCAGTTGCAACAGGGGGAAGCCTAGAGAACAACCAGGGAAGTAACTCATTCCCTGTGATGTCCTGGAGCCCATGATTATACTCAAACATGTTTAACCAATCCAACACATCCAATTTAGGTTCATACATACCCACTAATTCCTTAGGCATCCGGGGTCTTTTGGGACTGGAACTCCTAGAGGAACCAGAGGAGAGAGAAGCATTTTCCACAGACAACTTCTTCATTTCTAGTTCATGATTAAGCTCTATTTCTCTGAGTCTTAACTCAGCTTGCTTCTGCTCAGCCTGGGCATTCATTCTTCTGAAGTCTAGCTCTTGGTTTCTTTCAGATTGAGCAATAAAACGTTTGTACTCTAATTCAAGCTTCATTTTTTCAAGTTCAAAATAAGCAGGGTTACATGTAGGACCTGGTATTGGCCCAGTAGGTACAGTAGGTAAGGCAGACAGAGTCTCAGAGTGGCTAACTTCATTAGGTTCACTTTCCTCTTCTGACTCATTATCAAGACTTTGATTTAGATCAATACCATCACTGTTTTCTCCATTTGCTGGGGGGGGGGGTAGATTCCTCTGTACCACCCAGACTTTGGTTTTCTAACAATCTTTCTATAAGTTCCATTTTCTTGCCCTTCTCAGAGAGATTCTTATGTCTACACAATACTTTTAAGCAATCAGCAGTTTTGGCAGACAATGATTCTAGGGTATAACTCTCCATAGCAGACATCGATAGAATATCAGCTTTTTTAGTGCTAAGCTTTGTGGTTAGTTGTCCTAAAGTGTTCAAAAAGCACTCCAAAGTGTATACTCAATACAAATCCCACCGCTGTACACCAATGTTAGGCAGAAACCTGTGCAGTTCCCTCTGGGACCACTGCAAAAGATTTAAGACTACAGGTGTTTGGCAGTAAACCCACTTGGTAGCAGTCTGTACCACACAGATTCACTTGGTAGCTGTGGCTGAGCAGTCAGACTTCCCTCAAGAAGAGTTAGGCAGTATACAGAGTATTCACAATAGGTCAAAAGAACACAGTAGAACAAGCAAACACTGACCAGAGCTTGGTGTAAAAGAGATATCATTATTTATTTAAAACCACATCTAGTAAAACACATAGGCACTAATATTAAGCAGTTCAAAAACACGGTCACTAAAAGATATACACTCCCTTAAAAGAATATTAGACAAGTCTAAAGTAAAAGCCCCACTTATTTCAGACAGCGGTGAGCGCTTAACGCAGATGGCACTCTAATAATTCGTTTTAAAAGGGAGAGAAAAGCAGAGTATAATTTGAAACAGATCCCAACACTTCACAAGAACACAACAAGAGAGGAAGGCAAAGTAAAACCGTGAAGTTAGAGTTCAGAAGGCCGGATCCACTTTAAGAGGATCAGAACGAAATGTGTCCAAGGTCACACGGTTGCAAAGTGCACAAAAGTCTCGAAAAGGTTCAGAAAGAGTTGGACCAAAATAAAGGGACCAGTTAGATGGTCAAGGCGGCCAGCCCAGTCCAGAAGGTTAAGGGATTATTATTACCTTGTAGCAATCTCTAGAAAGGGAGGCCTGGCGGATACGGTACCTTAAAGTGGTGAGAATGCTCCAGCGGGGGCAGTTGTTCCTGGCAGCGGATGCAAGTCGGTGCTTTGTCCGGGGGAAGAGAGGATCTCGTCAGGGAGGAAGACAGGAGTCCGTTGCACTGCCAGGGAAGAAACCAGCCGTGGAGTTTTCAGTTAAAAGGAGCGGTCCGTTGGTTCGCGGTCCAGTGGTAAGTGTCTATCCGGTTGCCGGGGTGCTTGGCACGGGCAATTCGACCACAAGACATCCTGGGATGCGAGAAGAAGAAGGTAAACTGGTTGTGCACACCAGTCAGGGGAAGAAGACTCTCCAGCCAGGAGATCTTCTCTGTTGTCGGGAAGTGGTGAGTCGGTTCCGCAGTTGCTCCACCGGTGGTGTCGTCGTAGCAGGGCGGCTCAGCTTCTCCCTCGTCAGATTCTCAGGTCCTGTGGCGACTTCTGAAGTTCCAGTCCCAAAAGCCCTGTTTTTATGCAGCACACCCCCATTCACTCAGCCTAGCTGTCAATCAAACATGCTAAGTGGTGAGCCGGCCGGCTCACCACCTGGGCCAATCACACAAGAGTGCGACTTGAGTTAACAAGGTAACTCAGTCCAGGGTGCCTAAACCCCCTCCCATACCCCCTGTGGTACCCAGACAGAGTGGCACCACTTTTTGAGGCTTCTGTGGAGAAGCCTGCCAAAAAGTGGAACAAAGGGCTTGACTTGGGTTGGAGTCACAGAAGAGAACACAAACGCCATTTTAGAATCGAGTTCTGGCAAAAAATACCAACCGGCGAATTATTATTAAATAAATAAACCGGCGGTATGTTCGAGACTATAAGAATTAAATAATTAAAGTTGGTAGCCTCGAACAATGGGAAAATCCCATAGAGATATATTCGCGGTCGAATATAAAAAGTAGTATCCACTGCCACCAGCCAAAACTCGATCAGGGGGGATGGAGACGTGCCCCCTCGAACAACAGACCCCGGGGCAATCGAATTGCCCCGACCAGTACGTCCACAATATGATGGTTTGTACTGGTTTCTGTTCATAATTTGGGACTAGCAAAGCAAATGGTGACTTTACATGCCCTGGGAGACAGTAGTCAGTCCCAGGGTATGGAGTCTATGTTGTGGGGTTGCTACGACACCCCTGGGTTACGGCACGGAGGGTGCTGTGTAACCCACATCAAAAAAAACACGAGAGCCTATGGAGTAAAAGACCCCATAGCCCATAAAACACATGGAAAGTTAAAGGAACACCTCAAATCATGTCTAAGAGTGGGAGCAAAAGAATCTCACTCTTAGTAGGAGAGAAAAAAATAAACCCCAAAAATCCAGCAAAGCTGCTGGGGGACTCACTAGGTTTGGGAAATTAGCCTTGCAGAGAATTCTCCCTAACAACATTCATCCAAAACGTGCTAACAGCAAGTATCCCAGACTGATGATGAATCACAGAGGACATCACCAATCACTTTTGGCAGTACGCACCAGACCCATGTATCCACAACACATGTCAGCCAAATAGCCTCCATCCAGAAAACACATAACGCTAGTGTAACAGATGCTGATGGTCTGGCCCCAGAGAGAACGTGATATGATATGATATGCCATTTATAACGCGCATGTACACAAATGTTTCAAGGCGCGACGGGCAAGGGCAGGGCAACAAAGGGAAGACAGACAACAATCTTACTAGGCCAGGTGACATTGAGATCACGCAAGTGCAGGGGATGGGGGAAGGGTAAAGTGCAAAGGGAAAGGGGAGGGGGCAGTGCAATACATGCGATCACACAGTAGGACAAATAAAACAAATAAATACAAATAAATAAAAAGGGAGGCCAGCTGGTGGCAGGTGCAAGGGTAAGTGCAGACATCAAGTGTCAAGTGCTGGTAGGGGACTGTAGGGATACAGAAACAGACCCTGAGTGCAAGGGTTGCCAGGGGGGCAACCAGTGCAGGATTGCAACTGGCGGGCAGGAGACCTGGGCCTGAGATCAGAGGGTACTCAGGTGACCAGTGCAGTTTCAATTTCAACCAGGAGTTCAGCATTGGAGATCAGTAGCAGCATGGCCTCTGTATGTACATTGTGTTCACCCAAATGTCGCACCAACACTGTGGGCCTCATTACGAGGTTGGAGGTAAGGGGAAAACGATGCTGGTAAAGGATTACTGGCATCCCTTACCACTATTCCGACCTGCCAACGCACTATTAGCGGCACCGTAAATAACGGTGCCTCTAATAGCAGCATGAGCGCGAGCACGCGACCCTTCATGGCGGCAATACCGGCATTCCGTAAACAGGAGGACATCACAAGTCAGGCGGACATGCAAATACCGGCATGAAGAAGGCGCCAAAAGTTGTTACTGGCATGCAGGCAATACCGGCATCGCGAACCACCTGTAAACTGCCATGTGCAGTGTCCTCAACAGCCACAGGTGCACTCAATCAGCACAGGTGGAGGCAATGTATACTGGGCCAGCACAAAACGAGCACACCACACCCCTTCCCACACCAAAATGATTCCAATACTAGTAGCAATACTGGGGCTGGAGGACATGCTTGCATTGCTACACGAGCAACAACAACAACAGGCAGCACAGAGGAGACGCAGGAGGAGAAGGAGGGTGAGACAGGCACAGCATGCCCCACCAGTGCAGGCAGTTGTACCACGCAGGCAGCCCCCAATCCCTCGCATCAGAGCCAGTCCATTTAGCCTAACCCCTGAGCAGATCCACATCCTGTACCGGGGCACCATCACCACCATTGTGAACATGATACACAACAACATTGCCAGCCTCATAGACATCCGTACCGCCACCCCCCCCTCTACTGAAGGTGGTGTCTGTGCTCCACTTCCTGGCCACAGGCACCTACCAGCACAAGGTAGGGCAGATGTATGGCATATCACAACCATTATTCTCACGCACGCTGAACCAAGTTCTCGATGCCCTCCTGAAGCACACAAGCGACCAGATATCCCTACCACGGACTGCCCAGGAGATCTCCAACACCAAAATTGGCTTCCATGCACTGGCAGGCATCCCAAATTGCATCTGTGCCCTCGACTGCATCCATGTGGAATTGGTGGTCCCACATGCCATGGAGGTAGTGTACCGCAACCGTAAGCTATACCACTCCATCAATGTGCAAATGGTATGTGACTCAAACAAGATCATCACACATTTCTGTGCCCGATTTCCCGGATTAACCCATGATTCAATGGTTCTGCGGAACTCCATGATTCCACGCTACATGGAGCGGCATGCCGGACAACGTTCCTGGCTACTTGGTGAGTTGCATGGCAAGCACATGGCAGTGTGATGGGGGGAGATGCATACTTCACCTGGGTGAGATTGGGGGGGAGAGAGATGCATACTTCACCTGGTTGAGATTGGGGGGGAGAGAGATGCAAAACTCACCTGGGTGAGATTGGGGGGGGAGAGATATGCAACTTCACCTGGGTGAGATTGGGGGGGGAGATGCATACGTCCATAGAAGTGCAGCATGCCAGCACGAGGACATCAAGCATGGAATGGCAGATCATTAAGAGTCTGGTTCCAAAGGTGACATGATCAAAGCATACGATTAACTACACATCACCTAGATCATGGCAACAACTGCCGTAGGCAACCACAGTGCATGAACACTCGCAAGAAATAGGACACCCTGCATCAACTAGACGATGCTACGCACACCTGTGGACCATGTGACTTCACACATTGTGGTTACTTTGAATATCTCCATTCATGCAGGGATATGTGGATGTGAGCAACAAATTACTGCAGGCTTGTGTGTGATAGGTACAGGTTCCATTTGATGAAATCACTTACACATAACCAATGTTGCACCCATGCAGGTGATGCTGGCTATCCCTTGAAGAGGTGGCTCCTTACCCCTGTCCGGATCCCGCAGAACAGGCACAAAGAGGACTACAATCGTGCACATACCCGTACCCGTGTGGTAATCGAGCAGACCATTGGCCTTTTGAAGGCACGGTTTCGCTGCCTCAGCAGGTCAGGTGGGGCACTCCTGTATGGGCATGAGAAGGTGGCCAAGATCATCATGGCATGTGTCATGCTGCACAACATGTGCATCAGACGGAACGTGCCTCTGCCCCCTGACATTGAACTGCAACCGCCTGGTGAGGCTGAGGAGGAGGAAGAAGATGGGGTTGCACGTCAGGCAGGTGGCGATGCACAGGAGGGACGTGCTGTGCGCCAGAATCTGATAGACCAATATTTCTAATACACATGGATGCGGAGAGTGCAATGGATGTGGGACTCAGGGCACTGGGAGTTGGGGGGACATGGACACTGTGCACTGTTCACCAATAAAGCACACATACACAATAACCAATGTCCAGTCATGTGATTGTTCTTGATACAACGGGTGTATTAACCATAAAGTGAATATAAAGTGCATAAACCCTCCACCCCAAACAACCTTTCCCTCCTCTCCCTACTCCCACAACTCCCCCTAAAACCTTCTCCCCCTCCCACTCTCCCTACAACTCCCCCACACATGGTGTGCACTTCAGTGCAGCATTAGTCCTTAAGAGTCTCCAATAACAGGCTGCCCCTACTTCCCTTGTCCTCTACCAGCATTGGGTGGCTGCATGTCTGGCCGCTGCAAGGTCCGCGCGGACCTGCGCAGGGGGCTGTCTGCCTGGAGCTGGCAGAGGAGGAGGTGCTCCAGTCCCTGTGTGGGATGCTGGCTCTCCATGGCATCCGCGATGTGGCTGAGGACCTGCCTCACAGCTGCCAACTCATCACAGATGCATGTGGTACTTGCTTCTATTGCAAGTTTAATGACGGTAGCATATTCACAGCACTCCTGCCACACCAGGGCACCGTCGCTCACGTGCTGGCCAATCAGCGCAGTGAGCTCCTCCTGGCGCTCTTGGATGAGGCTGATTCCCTGGTCTCTGTCCTTGACACCGGTGGATGTTGACGCAGTGTGCGGCATGGCTCCGCCATCAGGTGAGTTATCCCTGGGGCTCCATCTCCCTGGCAATGACTCAGCACCAGACAACTCATGGCTGCTGGCATTGGGCGTGGGGTGAGGTGGGGTGACAGTTGCGGGCTGGGTGTGCCCTGTCCTACGGGTGTTTGGTATTGTCCCTCTTCATCCGACAGGGGTGCCGTGGCAGCTGCTTCTCCAACCGAACTTTTGGCAGCGGACAGTGAGCCTTCTGCCTCTGGCTCCTGTGTGGTGGAAGCAGCGGTTGTGGGTGCTATTGTGGTGTCAGTGCCCCTTTCACGCCTTGGTGACGTAGCATCCTGAGTGGCTTTGGGCTTCTGCGGCAGTCCTGGTTTGCCAGTGCCCATTGATGTGGTGGGCCTGTTGCCTCCTTGCATGCCCCTGGCCTTCTTCATTGGTGTTGTGGCCTGCGCCGCGGAGTCCTGGTCCACACTGTCAGATTGTGAGTCTGTGGGGGACCAAGAGAGGGACAGCATCGGTGATGGTTCTACGTGCATCATGCATATATTGGTATTGTTGCAGTTCTCTACATTTGAGGCTATTTGGACTTTGAGTTGTGACATACAGGTTGCTTGCCATATAGGTGGGTCATGCAGGCATACGTCTGGGTGACACATGTATGAGGTGCTGCATGCATGGGGATGTGAGGGGGTTGTGGACAGCCTATAGGCAGGGTTGTGTACATGTGTGTGTGATGCCCCATGCATTGGCTCATTTCACTGTCACATTTGGGGGATATCCTCATGCTTTGCATTACAGTGGTTTGTGTGGACACTCACCTTCATCAGCCGATGACGGCGCTCCACGCTCCATTTCCCCCACTCCCACAATTGTCTCTATGCCAATTGTGCTGGCATGTCTCCTCCCAGTGTGTCATCTTGATCGGGGAGCCTCCTCTGCCACCTGTTCCCATGCCCTGGCTCCGATTGACTGCTAGTATGCTCCTAACAAGGAGGCGCAGGTCATCCCACCGCTTGCGCACGTCCTTTACAGTGCGGGGGGTGGTACCCACCGCACTGACTTTGTGTGTCACCTCCTCCCAGATCTCCTTCTTTCTTATCTGGGTGGCACGCTGCATGTCTTGCACAAACACGACCTCCACATTTGCAGCAAGTTTGTCAGTGACCATATTTAGCTCCTCCACTGAGAAACGGAGCTTGCGCTGGCACGCAGCACCTTTGTTCAGGGCCTTGGGCATTCTGATGGTGTGTTAGGTGAAGTTGGGGCTGCTGTTGTGCTGATGCAGGTCCTGGGTGCTGAGGATGGCAATGGATTGTGTTTTTAAAGATGGCTGCTGTACTATTTCCCGTTCCTGCGCGATGACGCTACTTCCGGTTCCGCTTATTTATGGTGACCGCTATTACCGGTAACCGCTATTAGCGAATACATCGATGGCGGTAGTGCGACCAGCGCATTCCTTGATGCCGCTAAGGGACATGTTTGGGACCTTAGCGGCATGGCGGTAATGTCCTTACTGGCATGGCACAAAGCTCGAGCCCGAGAACTCGTAATGGCCCGCTAATAGCGGGCTCTTTACTACACAGACACAGTAATTGCTCCATGCCGGTAAGGACAGTTACTTACCTCCAACCTCGTAATGAGGCCCTATGACAGATAGAAGAGCACCTCTGAGGTGGTAGGATAACTTATTGCAAAAACACCATGGACACATGTCTACATGGACCTCCATGAGCTTGTACAACCAGAAAGTCCATGAGACCACAGGCCAGTCAAGATACACATTCCAAATACTTCAAAATCACCACCAACCATCAACCCAGTCATATGTGACACTATAGCCATTCAGACAAGCCCCGTTTGGGACCTTCACACCCTCCCATCAAGTATTCCTAGTACCTGACTTCTAAACTGCATGAAATCACACCCAACAGCATTCCTACAAGGGTAATCATGCCATGGTCCGTGTCTCTCAACAGGCGCACAAGACCATGGAAGAGCCCAGTATTTTTACTGCTTCTGCTCTTGCAAGTGGCACTATGGCACCAGCACATCCTATACTGTCTAGTGATGCAGCCCTGAGGAGGTTAAGTAGTTAAGTCCACATGGACACGTCCATGGTCTCGATGTCTGAGAGCACCACTGAAACCACCTCTGGGGGCACCAGCATACATCCAATGGTTCTGGCAACAACAGCGGCCATAAGGGAGTCTCCTCCCAGCACTGTTGTCACTGAGTCTGGCGTGTAAAGCACAACCCAAACCTCAGACACCAGTGAGGCTTTTGCCCAGCCCACTGCGCAGAACACCGACACCATGCATGCCCGCTTTGCAGCACTCAAATCAGGCACAACCGACCACACTTCTGAAGCTGCCACAGTGAGCCATGTATCAATGGACTCCTCTCTCCTTCCTAGCATCTCACCTCTGCACACCAGTCCCTCCCCCTTAACATCTTGCCGTGCACTGAATTGGCACCATGGAGATGACACTGCTTCACCTACAGATTATGATGATGATGCAGACGGTGCACAGGCTCTGCCTCGGAGGAAAGGCACTGTCATGTGCCTTCAAGCCCACTTCCGCAACACACACTGGATGCCATCTGGAAGAGGCTCACGCAGATCTAGGAATGCCAGGAGTGGATGGAATGCATTGCTCAGGAAAAATTGGGTCACTGCCAGGCAATGCAAGACACGGTGCAGGAGGGTGGTGTGATGAATCTGATGATGTCATCACTCCTTTCCCAGAGGTAGTCGCTCCTCATGTGGCCAGGGGACATCAGTCGCTACCTGATCCTGACCCTGGGGGTGGATATTTGAGGGAGGATCACATGAGGGGAGGTGATCCTAAGGGGGAGGGCCAAGCATCATCAGATGAGACATTGGGCCTCGTTATAAGTTTGTCGGTAGCATTGCCGGTAAAACTGGCAGGCTGACATCAAAGTTGTGAATTTGTCCGGCCCCTGGCAATGGGGAAATACAGAGCCATTACAACCCTGGTGGACCCTGTATTTCCCCATTGCCAGGGGCCGGACACTTTTACTCCCCATTCCCATTTGAGCCCTATAGGTACTTAAACGTAGAGACCAAGTCACAACCGCAAGACACATGCTCTCTACTGGTTGCCCGTAGAGTCCAGAATTTTGTTCAGGACTCTAACTTTAGTACAAAAATGCAGACTAGGCAACATGCCTGACTATTTACAACAGCTCCTTACTACAAGAACTAATACCAGATCACTAAGATCGAAATAACCAGCATTTGTTTCGTGTGCCGAAATACTGAACTGCTAAAGTGGCCAATTCAGCCTTTTTTTCCATTGGGCCCAAGTTCTGGAATGCTCTCCCTCTGGATATGAGATGTATTGAGTCACTTGAGATGTTTAAGAAAAGGTTGAAGACTCACCTTTTTAATTAATTTATTCTTAACTTTTATCCGATGATTTTATCTCTCTTTTTAGCACCCTATTATGTACTTCATACGATCTCTGTTATTCGTTGTCTATGTCTTGTAGCACCCTCACGCCTTAGGGTCCATGGCTGCGCTATATAAATATAATAAAGTAAAGTAAAAGTAAAGTAAAAGTAAAGTGCCACAGGCTATAACCCTCCCCTAGCAGCAAATCTGGAGAGTGGAAGTGGTAGTTCAGTGTCAGCCACCCCAACAGAGGGATCTGTGACAAGTACACCACCAAGGCACTCCCAGTGGTGCATTCCTTGTCTCACCACTCCCACTAAAAAAGGTGGCAAAAGAAAATACTAGTAGACACTTCCATGTGACTGACTGCACCACAAGGGCATGGGGAGTGTAAGGTGTTGGGGATGAGGATGTGGGGGGGGGGGTGGTAAGGTGTTGGAGATGAGAGTTTGTACATGTTAAATAATTCACTTTGGACTACAGCCAATGAATCCAGTGTTCATTTCATTTCAGTAATACATGTGAATTTTGTGAAAAGTAGCAGCTGTGAGATACCTGACAGTCTCACGCAGGTTGCCAGGGAAAGGCCATTGCTGTTGGATCCCGACCCTGGGGGCAGAGAAGCGAGGAAGGATCACCTGGGTGGAGGGCCCTTGGGGACTGGGAGTGGGGTGCCCTTGGGCAAGACATGGTATCCCCCTTGTCCTAATGACAAGCAACCCAACCCTTCCCCAACCTTTATGGGCTATTGTGAGCCAGCTCCCCTCATTTCTCCCCAATTAACACTTGACAGTACTGGGACGAAGAATAGGCAACTCAGAGCTATGAAGACTATGCTCTTTTACCCCTCTAGTACTCGGACCAGGAAAATGCCTGCTAAGAGCAGTGAAGGTCAGGCAAGTTACTAGGGGAATCCAATGTGACCACTTGCTCACTATTCTGAGATAGGCACAGCTCCACCCTATTGATGTGGTCCAACCAGACCGAAACACGTGTCTGGGGTTGCTGTTGTTACTCTTGTTCAATGGAGAATTGCCTAGCATTTCGGTGCTGGCCTTCCCCAAGGCAAGACAAAGACTGATACTTTTTGGATATTTCTCCTCTGTGAAAGATAGTGAGCTACAGACTCTGTGTAAGGCTCTCGTAACCGGGTCTAATGTCCGGCAGAGGGACTTCCTGGACCCCTATTGTTTTTTGCATAATTTAAGTAACTTTGGGTCTCACCCTAAGTTACTAGGGCAATCCAGACGTGGACCCTGTGCTCACTATTCTTCGAGAGGCACAGCTCCACCCTACTGATGCGGTCCAACTAGACCGAACCACATGTCTGGGGTTGCTGTTGTTACTCTTGTTCAGAGGTGAATTGTCTAGCATTTCGGTGCTGGACTGCCCCATAGCAGGACAAAGACTGATATGTTTTGGATATTTCTCCTCTGTGAAAGATAGTGAGCTAAAGAATCTGGCCAAGGCTCTCGTAATTGGGACTAATGTCTGGCAGAGGGACTCCCAGAACCCCCCCTTGTTTTTTACATAATTTAATTAAGTTTGGGTCTCACCCTAAGTTACTTGGAAAATCCAGACGTGGACCCCTTGCTCACTATTCTTAGAGAGGCACAGCTCCACCCTACTGATGAAGTCCAACCAGATCGAAACACGTGTCTGGGTTGCTGTTGTTACTCTTGTTCAGAGTAGAATTGCCTAGCATTTCGTTGCTGGACTGCCTCTGGGCAGGACAAAGAGTGATATGTTTTGGATATTTCTCCTCCGTGAAAGATAGTGAATCTGGGTAAGGCTGTCATAACCGGGACTAATGTCCGGCAGAGGGACTCCCAGGAACCCCCTTGTTTTTTGCATCCACACCTGCAGCCGGTTAAAGGGCTACAAGTGTATAAATGGAGCCCAACCCAGTGGCAAAGGGGAACGACAGGAGAAGGACCAGGAGGCCGGTGCAGGCAGCAGAGATCCCTACAGCATGGCGTGGTATTGGGGACTCCCTGTAGCCGACTGGCAAAGGTGAAGAGGTGAAGGAAGCCATGCTAAAAGGCTGCCCCTTTCCTTTCTATTCAACATGCGTGTTCCCCTGTGCTGGAGGACCTCCCCAGGAGTGACTGAGGGGCAGGAACTGGAGCACTGACACTAAAGGAAGAAGGCTGTGTGATCCACACTGCATTACAAACATTTAAAGCGACCAGTGAGTTTCTGGTGATTGAGAAACCCAGTGTGTGAACTTGAGCATTTCCTGAAATACTTTTTGTTGGGGTGGTTGTGTGTGGCAAGATACACATTTTTCGAAGGTCTCCGAACATTGAATCACTCAATTAAAGTGAAACAAACAACTATATTTGTTCATTATCAAAGAAAGGGAAATACTTTGTATCAGAGTGGTCATGTGTGGCAAGGAACATGTTTTTGAAAGTCTCTGAACACCGAACTATTTATTTAAAGTGAAATTAACAGTTATGTTTGGCAACTATTAAACAAAGGGGAATATTTTGTATCGGATTGGTCGTGTGTGGCAAGAAACAGGTTCTTGAAGGTCTCTGAACATTGAACCATTCAGTTAAAGTGAGATAAACAACTATTACAGAATTGAATTAAAACTCTGCTACTAAACAGAATTAAAACGGTTGGAATGCAGAAAAAGGAAAGGACGTTTTAATCCATGCTTACCATCATATATTGAAATGCTAAAGTGAATATAATTTTAAACCACGCACAGTATGCTAAAATATAATATGATTTGAAAACAACATTTAACCAAATCTTGGAGAGAAGGATATTTTGTGTTTCGTTTTGAACTGTATATTTGAAAAAAACATTACCTAAACTGTGGAAGACAAGGACATCATTTTGTGTTTCTTTTTGAAGTGTGGCACTTGGAACTTGTTGAAGGGAACCCTGAGTCCTGATTAAAAGCGTTTCACCTCAAGGTTGTTTGAACTATGTGATTTGGAACTTGGGGAAGGGAACACTGAGTTCTGACCAAGAGTATTTAATTTCAAGGTCATTTGAACTGTGTGACTTGGGACTTGGCGAAGGAGGCCCTGAGACCTGAAAAGACTATTGCATCGTAAAAACAAGAAAGGGAATCCTAAGACTTTTTTCTCTGTGGAACTAGTTTATACTTGGGGAAGGGAGCCGAAAGGAAGCTACAAGCTGGAAGAAGCCCAGAACTTTGTGTTGAACACTGTTTTCTCTTGGTTGTTGACATCCCCATAGATTGTATAGATCAGTTGTGAGGGCAAGCATCGGTTTTGGACACAGACGGATTCCTAAATTGAACTCTTTGACTCAGACTTTGCTTAGTTTTATTTGGGTAGGAAAATCCCACCTTCGTATAGGGCAAGTTTGGCCTTTTTCCATCCTGACATTTAAGTTAATAAACTTGGTTGTTGTGAATTTGGAGTATGTTGTATGTGTCCTTCTTCGTGATGCCTTCACATAGCACAGTTACAGGTGCATATGTGTGGACTCAAGAATAGTTGTCCATTAGGTCCTGGAGAACAATGCGTCCTTCTCTCACTTCCTCAGGTCTATACAGAGGTTCCTTGTTGTCTCCTGCACCTTCATCATCATCATCAGAGTCAGGGGTCCATTGTCCTCATCAGGAGGCATTGGAATATTCCAATGTATGTACATGTTAGGGAGCATTGCACATATGATGATGATTTTATCCAACTTTCGATGGACTGTACATGAGTGCCCTACCTGTCTGTTGGAAGCATCTGAATTTTCCGTTTAGCAGTCAAAATGAGCACCCAGTGCATGTTGTGGTCCTATTGTGTGCCTTATTATAGGCTACCTCCTGTGGTATTCCAGGGTTCCCCACAGGTGTCATCAACCATGGTAACTGCGGATAGTCTCAGTCACCTACAACAGGTAGAAAGGACAGTGTTGAACATGTCTATTAGTTGTGAAAGGGCTTGTTACTATTCCTATTGTGCTAGTGGCCTTTGTGTGCTCCTATGTGTTTGTGGATGACACCCCAGACATCACTAGACCTGGGGTCTGTGGCTTTCAATGGACACAAGCAGAAGGCTGCGGTATGTCCAGCATCAAAGTTCATGGGTTTATGTCTGTTTCGGCCTCACACCTAAAGGTGAGGCTATGCCAATGGCCTGTACTGGCCTAACCTCATGCATTGGCTGAGAATGGCATGCTGGATTTGACAAGGGCCTTGATTTATGCAAGGAATCGTGTGCCTGCTTTCATGCATACCAGGATAGCATAGCCTATTGAGTTTTATGAGGTCACTCTGTGGCCAGCGGAAGGTGGGGAATGGGCCACTGCCTATTTCATGCATCTTGGACTAGACATTATGGGGCTGGTAGTATGCTCACATTTGTTCTCATACCTGTCTCCATGTGTGCCTCTGTGCCAAATCATTGGCAGACTGATTACTTTCCGAAACACCTGGTACGCTGCTCTCTCTCTGTGTTCATGTAAGCTGGGAGGGTGTTGTTCTCAGGACCATAGTATTGTGGGTGGCACATGGAAATTGGGCACACCAGTGGCTGATGGTGAGATCAGCCGCACATGTCATCTGAATGTTCATGAAATTATACTGTTTTCCGTTCTGAGATGTCGACTCCATGGCCTGTAGGGCATTAATAACATGTGTGCAGTCCAGTGCTTTTATGTCATTGGCAAACTGGGCGACTGCATAGAGCTGTGCTTTCGCAGCTTGCACTTGGGCATAGGTGATGCACAACGGATATGTGCTGATAGGCATGCCTCATGAGCACATCCAACATTTGCTCCAGCACTTTGGAGAATTTTGGCTGGCACATACCATGCAGCATCTCAACAGTGTATACAGTGGTACAGAATTGGAGGACAGACACTAGGTTCAGCAGGGGTGGGATGACAGTTCTAATGGTGATGGTGCTCTGAAGATCTGCCTCAATTTTGGGCTGCAACAGAGTGCTGGTGCAAGCGATACAGTGTGACTAATTGTTCATCCGTCAGTGTCCAAGAGGAAGGACAGACCGTGGTATGGGCGGCCTCGGGAACACATGCCTGCCTATGTGCTGCCTGTATCCTTCTTTGCATGCTGCTGGAGCAGAATAAACAGTAGCAGATAGTGGATGCCATAGTTCATGTCCTGTTGTAGCTGCGTTTCTTGGATGTGTGTTTAGGGAAGGTGTGTGCCTTTACGCTTTTGGTGGAGGTAATGGCACTGTGGTTTTAGCAGAATTACTGCCCATTCTTGGCAGTATTCAGACTTGTAATGTGTTGGAATTACCATTTTTATACAGGGGGCCCATTCTGCCGGTCGAATTACTGCAGGGGCTAGTTCTGCCAGTTAGCACCAATTTTTCTGAGAACTCTAATTCGACAGAATGGTAAAAGTGGAGGAATTCCATTACCACCACATTTCCCACTTACTGCCCAACCTGTAATTACAATATTATCTTGTCTGGAGCCAGAAATCACTGAAGACGGTTGCTTGGAGCACTTTAACGAGTTAGTAACACTTATTGGAAACTGTTTTGTTTTTAATAATATGGGCCAAAGAGAGAATAAACACATTGTGGTTAGATAGTAATTGTAAACAATTAAACGGTCATTTATTAAAGTCCCTTAGGAAATTACCAAGAGATAAAGAAAAGGTACGCTTGAGTAGAAGAACTTATATGTTAGCGTTGGGGACACGAAAAGAGAACTGTCAGTTGATTTTTTGGAACAATCTTCATCAGGCGGCATACATGCGTGAAAAAGAAACACACACAAGTTCTAGGTTAAATGTTAATGAACGTCTAACTATAGACTGCCTGATGAATTAAAGAGTTGAACAATTTATATGGTGATGTACACTATGAATACAGAATTATGACAGTGAATAATGTGAGAAACCAGAAGGTGTCTCACCCACTAGTCCCTGGGGATCTGTCATCCAGGTGGAAGTACACGGCCTTCACTTCCTGGCAGGGGACCAGTGCGGGAGTATCAACTGGCGAGGGTCCTTCGGGGAGTGGGTCACCGCATGGTGAGATGTGGTATCCCCTTCCCTGTAACACCTTCACCCCATCCTACCAGGCAGGATATTTGGGAACTCTACTCCCCCTTTACAACATAAGCACTTTCACACGAACAGCCCGCTATGAGAGAAAACAGACTAACATCCAAGCTGTGTACCTGACATGTCCCAATGTATTGGTCAGGCAAGGTCAGGCAATCACTGACAATTACACAGACCTGACTTGCATTAAACTTCCCCACACAGATAAAAAGGAGGAGCATGAGACCACACTCTGAGTGAGGCAAATCACACGAGGAAACAGCAGTTTCGAGACAGCAGCAGAATGAGAGAAGAAAGATGTCAAAAAAGAAGGAGATCGCAAGGACGGAAGTTCTCTTGACCTTTTCGGCAAGGAACTGTTACTTTCCAGAGTTCTCGAGATTAGAAAGCGTAAGACCAGGGAACCAGGCGGAAGAATCCTGCATTGTGTGTCAGAGATATCCGGGGACCTCCTGCATAAATAATCAAGGCGGGGAGAAGCAGCAGCAGCCACCATCGTACCGTCCTTCGCTGCAAGAACAAAGCAGTGTCAGTGAAATCAACAGAGCCGGTGAGTTGGGGAGACCGATACAAGACCATTCTGTGTTGAAGCCAAATTTGCAAGCAGAAATGTTGTATTGTGAGTGCTGGAACGAACACTGTTAAACCGTGTGTGATAAAAGACGCAAGTAAAGTTGAACTGCTGATGAGTAATTGAACTTTGAAACCAAGATACGATACCTTTGACAGAGTGGTCCGGCACCACGTGGGTGCTCAATGGAAGGTCTCTGTAAAGTATCCAGCTGAGAAGTGGCAGAAGTGGCAGAAGTGAAAGTTGAAAGTGTTATATGTCTACAAAGAATTGTGAATCGAAGTGGTTCTGCGACGGGTTGAGCAAAATCCTGCGCACAGTCGAAAGTCTTTGATTTTTTGATAAAGTAAAGAAAGTTTCTTCTATTTTGATAAAGTAAAGAAAGTGTGGAAAGTAGATAAATTGGTCTGAGCCCGGCGGAGGGAGACTAATTGAATGTTTTAAGATGGGTCTGAGCCTGGCAGAGGGGCCCCCAGGGTGAACAGTGAACCACCTGAGAAATCAGATATGTGAAAATCCTGAGAACATTGTGTTAAAGTGGGTCTGAGCCCGGCGGAGGGGGACCTGAGGTGAATCGTGAATCCCCAGAGAAATTGTGTATATGTGAAATCCTAAGAAGGAAGGAAATGTAATGTTTGTGTGTTGCATCAGGCCCTCTTAAATAAGAGACTTTTAATGCCAAAGAGACTTTGGCACAGAAGGCCCTGATGCTGAGGTTTTAAACTGCATCCTCATGCTAAACAAACTAGAGAGTGTGCTAAGCTTGAGTGTGCCACCTTGTTCCGTGCTGTGGGTAAGAGGAGCTAAGAGCACAGATATTCTGACATATAATTTCTTGAACACTTTTCTTTTGCATAACATTGTTTCCCACACTATTTGTATTTAGAGGTAAGGATTGGCAATAGGTTTATTAGTATAGGCCCTTTTATTTTGACAAGACTCTGCTCGGACTGCGTTATTATTATTTGATGGTAGTAGCTTGCTCCCATGTTTAAATTTAGGACTAGATAGGCATTTTTCAAACCCAACTGAAGTTAAAAGAAACACCCTTGAACTGTGATCACTTGTGTCTGTTTTACTGTTTGATACCATGCCTTCCTTACATGTGGTGTGAGAAGTGGGATATGATTCAATTGACAAAAATTGAGAATCCATGCTGATAATCTTTGTACCACCAAAAGGGTAAAATGGAATCGTTGAGCTCCTTCACTCTGACCGTGTGTCCACTCTTAAATAGGTTTTGCTATCCCAGCTACACATCCCAACTAGTCAGCAAGATTTGATTTTTAAAACCCAGCTGTTATTAGATACCCTTCCACTGTCTCACTATAACATCCAACAGTGGGATCGAATCATCTTAAAAATACGACCAGCACACGCCTTCTTTAGACCTAGCGCTCTGAATCACCCTTGTCCCGAACCTTTTGTTTTTCAGTACCAAATTAGTTTTGGTGCCTGGTCCATCAGGTTTAGAAAACAACCTATCTAGATATTCCCCTTTGGCTGGATCAGACTCGGAAGAGTCAGACGACTTTGAAACTATATCAGATGGAATCGAGACATGTTTCTTTTCCGACTCAGAAAATACTACGGAAGGAACCCTTCCCCTGCCGGAAGAATGGCAGACCTGGCAGCGATCATGGCCCAGCAGGCCACCCATCAGATTCAGGCTGAACCTAGGCTTCAAGGAAATTTAATAAAATTGGTTGAGTTACAGGTAAGACCCCTGCTAACTCAAGGGATACTACAGCTATACCAAGTGGGCGAAGATCTAGGGAATTTCCTTCTGAATTTTGAGTGATTAGCCAAGCAATTAGGATGGGAAGAAAATAAAAAATGTTAATCTACAACCTCTGCTGAAGAGTGAGCTACATAACGCCTATCAGTTACTTAATCTTACCCAGGGAGCTATCTTTATATACATAAAAGAGGGGCTTCTAAAAAGTATAGGCCAAACCTGTAACTTCTATCTGCAAAATTTAAGGGCCATTAGACTAAACCCCGGGGAAACCCCCCTTGAATTGGGAGAACTAATTAAAAACACAATCGCTCTTTGGATTAACAAAACAATGGAAGAATTGGTAGAAATTATTACTTTAGAGCAATTCACCAATTTGTTACCAGCCTTTTTGCAAAAGGCAATAATACAGCTAAATCGACCTACCCTAGCCATGGCTTTTGACACTCCCCAAAACCACTCGAATGAATCCAAACACTTCCACTCGGTACACCGAAGTGAGGAGCGGAAACATCACAAACTTACCGCGCCCAACCCCAGGTATTAGATAGGGGAAAGGGGTACTATAAATCCAAGGAATGGATACCAAAAGAAAGAATGGAAGTTAAAAGAGCTGACCACAGGGTTAGAGAGGAAAGCAAAAGAGAAAAACCTAAGGGAAGCAAACCATCTCCTCCTATCTGCTTTTCATGTAGAGAAACTGGCCATTTGGCCAGAAACTGTCTGAAAAATTTAAAGGAAGAGCCCATTGAAATAGGCTGTCTAAAAGGGGAAGAGTGGGAAGAACCCGAAGAAGATCTGGAAACCTTTAGCATATGTTTATGTCAGTCCTCCACTGACTTTACATACGAAAAGACCATGATAAATGGGAAACAAGTAAAGGCATTAATTGACTCAGGTTGCAAACAAACAGCCATAAGGGCCGATTTGGTTACAACAACAGACCTCGAGAATGCCACCCTAGTTAGAGTTACATATGTACACAGGGATAACGAAATATACCCCAAGATACCTGTATACATTAACATCAGGTGGGAGTCATATCCGATATCATCAGGCCTCATTCCTGAGCTTCCCAAAGAGGTCATTGTGGGTAGGCACTTTCCTGCATTCTCCACTCTTTTGCAGGAATCTCCAACTCCCCGTAGGGAATTTATACCTCAAGACTACTGGCACTCTAACTGTTACTCCCAAACCTCTCCAAAGTGGGAGTGGACGGAGACAGAACCCAATGAGCTTACCATTTACCAAGAACCTTCCGCGAGACATAGGGAGCACATAATTCCAGGCTCACCCCCTCGATGCCGGTTTATAGGAAACATTCGGGAGACAGATAGAAACACCTTGCCTCGGTCAGCACAGAGGAAAAGAAACCATTGGAATACGCGAGAGTCCTCGGATATATCTCCCTCTTGTTCTATTCAAGGTCCTCAAATCGAAGAACCTAGATAAAGACCAAGTATATCCACCTCGCATAGGGGAAGGGCATGTGAGAAACCAGAAGGTGTCTCACCCACTAGTCCCCGGTCTGTCATCTACGTGGCCAGAACACAGCCATCACTTTTGGATCCAGTTCCTGGGGGTGGAACGAGAAGATCACCTGGTCTTCATGTAGTGCGAGTGGAACACCGGATGATGAGTCGCGGCATCCCCTTTCCCTGTAACACCCTTACCCCATCCTAACATGTAGGATATTTAGGAACTCTACCCCACGCCCCCTTTACAACATGAACACTTTCACACGGACTGCCTGCTATGGGAGAAAACAGACTAACACCCGAGCCATGTACCTAACATGTCCCAATGCATTGCTCAGGCAAGGTCAGGCAATTACTGACAATTACGCACACCTGACTTCCATTAAACCTCCCCAAACAGATAAAAGGCAGAGCGAGGCAAAGCACATGAGGAAACAGCAATTTCGAGACGGCAGCTGAATGAGAGACGAAAGACGGCAAAACAGAAGGGGATCACAAGGAGGGACGATCCGTTGACTTTTTCAACAAGGAACCGTTACTTTCCAGAGTTCTCGAGATTATAAAGCGTAAGACTAGGAAACCAGGCTGAAGAATCCTGCACTGTGTGTCAGAGATAATTGGTGCCCTCCCGTGTGTCAATAATGAAGGCGGGGAAAAGCAGCAGCAGCCACCGTGGTACCGTCCTTGACTCCAAGAACAAAGCAGCATCAGTGAAATCAACACAGCCGGTGTGTTGGGTAGACCGATACAAGACCGGTCTGTGTTGAAGCCAAGGTTGCAAGCAGCAACATTGTATGGTGAGCGCTGGAACAAACATTGTTAAAACGTGTGTAATAAAAGACGCAATTAAAGTTTAATAGCTGATGAGTGATTGAACTTTGAAACCAAGATACGATACCTTTGACTGTGTGGTCTGGTACCGCATGGGTGCTCAATCGAAGGTCTCTCTAAGGTATGCAGCAGAGAAGTGGCAGAAGTGAAAGTTGAAAGAGTTATATGTCTACAAAGAATTGTGAATAGAAGAGGTCCTGCGACGGGTCGAGCAAAATCCTGCGCACAGTTGAAAGTCTTTGATTTGGATAAAGTAAAGAAAGTTTCTTCGATTTTGATAAAGTGAAGAAAGTTTGGAAAGTAGATAAATTGGTCGAAGTCCAGCGGAGGGAGACTAATTGAAAGTTTTGTTTTAACTTGGGTCTGATCCCGGCAGAGGGGGACCCAGGGTGAACAGTGAACCACCCGAGAAATTGGATACATGAAAATCCTGAGAACATTGTGTTAAAGTGGGTCTGAGCCCAGCAGAGGGGGACTCGAGGTGAATCATGAATCACCTGAGAAATTGTATACATATGAAATCCTAAAAAGGAAGGAACTTTAGTGTTTGTGTGTCCCATATGAAATAAGAGACTTTGAATGGCGAAGAGACTTTGGCACAGAATGCCCTGATGCTGAGGTTTTGAATTGCCTCCTCGTGCAAACGAAACCAGAGATTGTGCTAAGCTTGAGTGTGCCACCTTGTCCTGTGCTGAAAACGTGGGGAAGGGGTGCTAACGGCTCAGATTTCCTGACACATCATTTCTTGAACACTTTTCCTTTGAAAAACATTGCTTCCCACACTATTTTTATTTAGAGGTAAGGATTGGCAATAGGTTTATTAGTATAGTCCCTTTTATTTTGACAAGTCTCTACACGGACTGCGTTGTTATTATTTGATGGTCGTGACTTGCTCCCATTTTTAGATTTAGCATTAGATAGGCCTTTTTCAAACCCAATTGAAGTTCTTTAAACAACCTTGAACTGGGATCACTTGTATCTGTCTTACTGTTTGATACCATGCCTTCCTTAAAATAAGAACTCACAGGAAGAAATACTGTTTAAGATATACAAATTAACAAATATGAAATAAGTTACATTACATTGAAAGAGGTAGAACAAGTGTTAACAAAGAGAAGCAAGGTAAGAAAGTACAGGTTCTGATGGCATTCCAATAGATTTTGTTTAACCACTAGGTATCATTATGGCGCCTGCTTCTTACTCTGCTATTTAATGCAATGATAACAACTGGGACCCTACCATATGATTGAGGTCTTAGTACTATTGTCTCAATTTACAAGAAGGGTGGCAGGTCACTTCCAACCCCATAGTGCCCAATTTCTGTTACTACTGTTATCTCCAAACTCTTTAATAAGACAATAGAAGAAAGATTGACATGATGGCTAGAAGAACATAATACTATGTCATCAATGACATTTGTCATGCCGTCTTTGAGAGCCTGCTGACGCAGGTTCGAATCCCGGCAGGGCCAAACTCAGCCTTTCATCCTTCCGAGGTCGATAAATGAGCACCATACATCGTGGGTAATAATAAGCAGCACTCAGATACCTGAGGGTTAGTAGCGCTATATAAATGCTAAATTATTATTATTATTATTATTATTATTAGATGTCCTGGGTGTTAGTTTTAGCAGTGCCCAGTGGTGGCGATAGTTATGGTTGTTAAGCTTACCATAATTCGCAAATTTGAATGGTTTTTCAGTTTTACTTGATATGATATGATATGATGGGTTATTTATAATGCGCTTAATACCCAGAGGTTTCTAAGCGCGGACCAGGGAATCAAACCTGTGTGGCTTCGCGTCGTCTTGCTTCCAAGGCAAGCACGTTGCCCCTGAGCTATCCACCCTCCTTGTAACCATAACATTCCCTTGAAAAAGCCTTTTCACTGAATTTGAAAGATTTTTATTAGTGCAACTTAACCATAACGTCCCTTTAACAATGTTTTTTCACTTAATTTCATAGGTTTTTGTTAGGACAGTTTTTCTGAAGTCCAGTTAAGGGCCTAGCAAAACCATTCTACTGAGGCAGTACAAGACTCCACTCTTAGTATAAGGCTGTACCACCTGAGTTCGGGGTAGCGTAGACAGAGCAGCCAGGCTTATCTTAGGAGGGAGAGAGGGCAGTAGATACAGTACAAGTGAAATTGTAATACAATTGATCCAAAGAAACACTGAAACACTATGTATTGTAAAAATAAAGGATTTATTTAAATACAGGTAGGCCCAGATAAATCTAGGGGTTAAGTAAGTACTAACACATTATATGAAATCACAATATAAATCACAACACTATACTTGAAAGCACACAGGCCCAAGTATAAACCTTATTTGGAACACCTAACAGTAGTTCTAGGGAAGTCAAAACCTTGTTATACACATTTAGTATAGGTCAAGCCTATTCTTTGGGAGTAAAAGACCAATGGTTACTTTTAGATCACTTTTGGTAATACAAGGACAGTAGGCCCTTCCAGTTGTACAGTGACTCTTGGAACAAATCACATAAACAGTCAACTGGACAATATACTTTTGGTGAATAGTGAAACACTTATTCTAGGTGCAGTAAAAACCTATAACTACTTTTGTCATAACACACAGTTATACCAGGTGAGTAAAACCTAAGGATGTAATATACAATTACAGATGCTTTGGAAATCAGAGAACCCCAGATTGAGGTAAGCAATAACTCTGGTAACTTGTTTTGGATGGCACACAGCTAACACAAGGTAAGTAAAACCCATTTACTTTAACTTCACAAGGAAGGGGAAAGTAAAACCCAATGTCACACTTTACTGAATAGATATTCTAGGTAGGCAACAACCTAATGTAGACTTATTAAAGACGGCTAGCAGCAAGTCAGGGGAAGCAAGACCCAGTTGGGGGACACTCATACAGTTATCCTAGCAGAACTAACCTGGTGATCCCAACAGTTGGAGGACACTTATACAATTACCCTTCAGGAATAATCTGGTGAAACCAACACATTACTTTTGTAAAGAGGCACAACCTAATCACACGAGAGTAAAATACCTTTACATCTACTTTCTTTTAGACTGGTAAAACAGGGGCTAAGGAAGGAAAGATGTTAACCATACTTTTAAGAATAGTGCATCACACATTCAAGATCAGTAAGAACTTTTGTAACTGGGCAAACAAGTGAGTACTTTACTTCTAGGGTTAGAAGAGGGTCCAGGGGCTTCGCAGAAGACACCCCAGCAGGATTCTAGCAGCGGGACTGGGTGTACTGGACGAGGGACCTCCCAATCACAGAAAACACCCCAGGACTACACAGAAATCCCAACAGGCTTAAGGTAAGTATATACCCAAGCCAACACAGTACCTCAGCAATGAAGAAGAGATTGCAGCAGGAGAACTTCAGGGACTGCAGCCAAATACCCGGTCACTGGGTTCCTTGTCCTGGAGAATTAACACAAGACCTCAGAAGGGACTTTGCAGCAGGGATCGATGAAGAAGGCTATAGGCAAGATTTCTCTCGCAGCTGAATGCGGTTCTGCGGGTTTGGCGCCTTTTCAAGGAGCACAGAAGAAGACAGAAAATTGCGGTTGAATTCTCATCGTTTAAAAGGTCCAGCACTCTTATGAGGGGACTTTTTGGACTCGATTAGTGTCTCGGGAGATAGACCAGGATGCCCACGAAGTTTCAGCGATATTTGGAATTCGGAAGACCGTGCACCACACAGTGGCTGGAGGTCCCAGGGTATTGGGGTATTGCAAGAACGCAAGGTCGCAGCAACCCGTGGGATGGCTCAAAATGCAGGGCGTCTTGAGTTTAGTGGGTCTCACCAGGCTCCGGGTTCGGGTTGTCCTGTTTCGGAGACCCCAGGTCGATCAGAAGGAAGGGCTGCAGCAGGCTCCGGTTACACAGCAGGCTCTCCGGCCTCTGGAAATCATTCCCGCCGCTTTTCCTTCATCATCCTCTTCAGTTTTCTGTTCCAGTGGTCGACATGACTTCAGCTTCCAGGTTTCCAGTATTTATCAGGAACTGCAACACAACCTCTGCATTCTCTCCCCGCATTTTACAAGAAAGGGGCGTCTGGCTGTCCAATCAGGACAGCCAACCCCCCCACTGGGATTTGGCCCAGTTTAAGGAAGACCTAAGACAAAGGAGGGGGAAGTTTTGGACTTCTCCCCCACTTCCTGTGCTTACAGATTGACTGGAGCCTGGGCGGGGTGTCCAGGGGACTCCCGCCAAAGACAAAACTCACACAAAGGAATTTCCTACCCTGGATGTCAGGGGAAGGAACACGAAATGACAAGAAACACTAAAATGGCAGAAAAAGAAGACAGGGGCCATTTTGGTAAAATGAGCACCCTTAGGTGCCTTTACTGCAGCTGTGATTACAGCCCGCGGTAAAGATGCACCAAATTAGTAAAAGGTATCACTGCCACCAGCCATTAAAGGTAAGCTTGCCCCTGTAACAGAATTGTTACAGTTTAAATGTGAAAGGGGATACATTGTATCTTCCAGCACTCCACATAAGGTGGGGTGTGCTGGTTTCACAGAATAAAATGTAAAAGGGATCCAAAGATCCTTTCTACCCTTGGGAACTGTAGTTCACTCAAGGTTAGCACAAGAAAGTTAAATGGGGAGCCCCTAAGGCAACCCAGCAACAACAGGCACTTATTGCCAATAAGTTGTTAAACATGATAACTTTAAAAAGACACTATGGAGAGTCTTAAAAATGACACCCATAAAAAGAGTTAAAGATTTGGTGAGTGTGGAAAAAGGTTCCCACTCACTGAGGTATTAATGAAAAATATCTCACTAGGAAAGCAAAAAGTTCTGGAGTTGAACCAGGAAAGGAAGATTTACCAGCTCTGTGGAAATCTTACCTAACACTCGTCCCCCCAGACTAAGGAACAGGAGAAGCTAATCCTCACCTGGATGGATCTCTTATTTCTAGTCGGTTAAACTGTTTGCTGAGTCAACTAGCAATCTTTTTGTATCCCTTGCTGTGATACTTTTTTAATATTAGTTATCATTTGCAAACTATATGACCTACAAGTAGTGTTGGGCACTTTACTCTTGTCTAAGGGATAGGGGATCTGATTAAACAGTCCCTCAGAAGTTGTGACAACCTCTGAACCTACAATAGGATTTTTAAAAGGTTTCTTATAAAGAAATCCCTTAGGCCTAGAGGGGTCTCCATGATTCCTCACCACCTCTCTCACATGAGCAGGTTGGGTCTCAGGTATCCTAGTTGGAGGGGTTGTGGCAAAGCATTGTACATCCTTCCACTTCCTCTTAGATCTGTTTTTACCTTGGTTAGGGTTTTCCCTTCTAACACCAGGATTTACAAGGGGGTCTTCAGCAGAAGAGCCCACAATGTGAAGGGGTTTAGCCTTAGACATATCTTTTCTGGATTTCCACCAGCTTTGAGGTTTACCAGTCCTCAAAGTCCTAGTTAGGTTTCCAACTTGTCTATCCACCCCTTCCTCAGAAGCAGTGTGGGTCAAAGACTTTAGAATTGGAACTGAAATGGTAGAGCATGGTTTGGGCTCCCATTTCCCTAATATTCTAGATTTTGATTTGCCTTTGTTAGAGGTTGCCCTGCTAACATTAGGACTTACAGTAGGATTCGCTATAGAGGATCCCACAGGTTTAGAGTGGTCTCTTGAAACAGAGACCCTAGCCTTGTCAGAACACCTATCCATCTCTCCTGTAGGAGTAGTTGGAGTCACAGGCTTTTTATTAGAAGGCCTAGTAAGAAAGCTATTCTTAGGATTCTTATAACTCTTTTTGGTGTTCATTTTTTCAGGCCTAGAAGTTACATTCTGGGCATTCTGAACTAAAGGAGAAAACTCAATTCCTACCTTGGGGTCAAGGAAACTCCTTGCGCTCTTAGGGTTGTTAAAAACACCTAAGCTTTGTACATTCATCTGGATCACCCCCACTGTAAGTGGGTTTTCAGGTGTATCCATGTTTAGAGTTTTAAGAACCACTTCCACTGTAAGTGGGTTTTCAAATGTTTCAGCCACTATAGGTTTAACTGAAGGGGCCTTTATTCTAAAGGACATACACCACACAGGGTGTGTGACATGAACACTAAGGTTCTTGTCAGGTTCAACAAAGTTTTTACACCGTGTTATAGATTGGACAGGAATATATAAGTTTCTATCCACAGGGTGAAGCACTTCCACTCTAGGTGGGTTTTCAAGAGGTTCTTTCAACTCAGTGTTAACTGAAGGTGGGGTCACAACAGTGACCTGGTTAATGGTATTACACCATATTGGTACTAGGACAGAAGTTTTTAAGTTTCTGGGAACTAGTTGAACCACTTCCACTACATGTGGTTTTTCAAGAGGCTCTATCACCTTAGCAGCAGCTAAAGGTGGGGTCACAGGAGTGACCTCTAGCTTTGTGGGCCTACGGGCTTTGTCCCTATTTGAAGTTATGGGTGCTACACCCAAGTGCCCTTCAGAGTGGCAGTTAATGCCTTTTATCTCTAAGGAGGGGTCTCCTAAGGGGACCTCTCTTACTTCAGGTTTAAGAGCCTGCGCCTTTTTACAAGGGGGCTCAGCTGAGTCTAGGACCACAGCTTTTCTGCTATACTCAGTATTGACAGATTTCTTAAGGGATGAGGAGACATCACTTTTTGACCTACCTCTATTCTCAGAGTCCCTTAAGGAGTGTAGATATGTAGAAGCTTTTTTCTTATATCTATCCATGAGAGCTGTTTTTACCCTATCCCAGTTACCTATTTCTGCTTCAGGTAAATCCAAGAGCACATGGTAGTCCCTCTTGGGAAGTCTAAAAAGAACCCAGGGTATTCTATCACTCTCACACAGACCAAACCTTTTACAAGTGAGGTCAAAAGTTTTCAGCCATACAACAATGTCACACTTCAGATCATACTGACTCACTAATTCTGGGAACCTGGAAGCTGTAGACACAGAAGACCTGGAAAAAGAAGAGGGGTGCAGAAAATGGTCTTCTACAGACCTGTTATACATTTTCTCATATTCCCACATCTTCATATTGTTTTCCCACAGGAATTTCCTTATATTCAGTTCCTTAGATATCTCAGAGCACATGGTAGGCAGTAAGGTAGAGGCAGGAGAAGGAGAGGGGGATGAACTAACATCCTCCTCATCAGAAACCTCATATTCCTACTCTGAGGAGTTTGGACAGCTGTCTGAACCCTCCTCATCCTCACTCTCAGCAATATTGTTAGAAGTGGACACAGGTTCACTGAAACCATGCATATGGTCCCATAACCTTTGTAATAATTCAAGCTTACTTCCTTCACAATTGAGGCCCTTCTCTAAACACATTGTGACCACAGTTTCCATTGCAACATAAGAGAAGTCCTCAGGCCTAAAGCAGGCCATGGTGTTGGTTCTTGTGTTGAATACAATAAGTACACTTTACCTTGGCTAAACCAAACCTACTGGATGGTTTCCTTTGGACACAAAGTATATCAATAATCAATGTAATGCAATCCACCTTTATCCCACCGCTGCCACCAGTGTTAGGACAGTTTTTCTGAAGTCCAGTTAAGGGCCTAGCAAAACCATTCTACTGAGGCAGTACAAGACTCCACTCTTAGTATAAGGCTGTACCACCTGAGTTCGGGGTAGCGTAGACAGAGCAGCCAGGCTTATCTTAGGAGGGAGAGAGGGCAGTAGATACAGTACAAGTGAAATTGTAATACAATTGATCCAAAGAAACACTGAAACACTATGTATTGTAAAAATAAAGGATTTATTTAAATACAGGTAGGCCCAGATAAATCTAGGGGTTAAGTAAGTACTAACACATTATATGAAATCACAATATAAAACACAACACTATACTTGAAAGCACACAGGCCCAAGTATAAACCTTATTTGGAACACCTAACAGTAGTTCTAGGGAAGTCAAAACCTTGTTATACACATTTAGTATAGGTCAAGCCTATTCTTTGGGAGTAAAAGACCAATGGTTACTTTTAGATTACTTTTGGTAATACAAGGACAGTAGGCCCTTCCAGTTGTACAGTGACTCTTGGAACAAATCACATAAACAGTCAACTGGACAATATACTTTTGGTGAATAGTGAAACACTTATTCTAGGTGCAGTAAAAACCTATAACTACTTTTGTCATAACACACAGTTATACCAGGTGAGTAAAACCTAAGGATGTAATATACAATTACAGATGCTTTGGAAATCAGAGAACCCCAGATTGAGGTAAGCAATAACTCTGGTAACTTGTTTTGGATGGCACACAGCTAACACAAGGTACGTAAAACCCACTTACTTTAACTTCACAAGGAAGGGGAAAGTAAAACCCAATGTCACACTTTACTGAATAGATATTCTAGGTAGGCAACAACCTAATGTAGACTTATTAAAGACGGCTAGCAGCAAGTCAGGGGAAGCAAGACCCAGTTGGGGGACACTCATACAGTTATCCTAGCAGGACTAACCTGGTGATCCCAACAGTTGGAGGACACTTATACAATTACCCTTCAGGAATAATCTGGTGAAACCAACACCTTACTTTTGTAAAGAGGCACAACCTAATCACAGGAGAGTAAACTACCTTTACATCTACTTTCTTTTAGACTGGTAAAACAGGGGCTAAGGAAGGAAAGATGTTAACCATACTTTTAAGAATAGTGCATCACACATTCAAGATCAGTAAGAACTTTTGTAACTGTTCACTCTTAGAATTACAGTTACCAACCAACCAACTCTTTACAAGTAAGTAAAACACTTGATTTCTTTTCTAGGCAGAAGTCCCAATCCCTTCAAAGTCTTTCCCTTATTCTTGGAGCATGAGCGTTCTCAGTGGCAGAAGGGGGGTCACTAGGACTGGTGACCAACAGGCAGTGTTAGAATAAGTTCTTTAGTAGCAAAAGTCAGAGTTTCCTTAGGAAAACTGGGCAAACAAGTGAGTACTTTACTTCTAGGGTTAGAAGAGGGTCCAGGGGCTTCGCAGAAGACACCCCAGCAGGATTCTAGCAGCGGGACTGGGTGTACTGGACGACTGACCTCCCAATCGCAGAAAACACCCCAGGACTACACAGAAATCCCAACAGGCTTAAGGTAAGTATATACCCAAGCCAACACACTACCTCAGCAATGAAGAAGAGATTGCAGCAGGAGAACTTCAGGGACTGCAGCCAAATACCCGGTCACTGGGTTCCTTGTCCTGGAGAATTAACACAAGACCTCAGAAGGGACTTTGCAGCAGGGATCGATGAAGAAGGCTCTAGGCAAGATTTCTCTTGCAGCTGAATGCGGTTCTGCGGGTTTGGCGCCTTTTCAAGGAGCACAGAAGAAGACAGAAAATCGCGGTTGAATTCTCGTCGTTTAAAAGGTCCAGCACTCTTGTGAGCGGACTTTTTGGACTCTATTCGTGTCTCTGGAGATAGACCAGGATGCCCACGAAGTTTCAGCGATATTTGGAATTCGGAAGACCGTGCACCACACAGTGGCTTGAGGTCCCAGGGTATTGTGGTATTGCAAGAACGCAAGGTCGCAGCAACCCGTGGGATGGCTCAAAATGCAGGTCGTCTTGAGTCTAGTGGGTCTCACCAGGCTCTGGGTTCGGGTCGTCGGTTTCGGAGACCCCAGGTCAATCGGAAGGAAGGGCTGCAGCAGGCTCCGGTTACACAGCAGGCTCTCTGGCCGCTGGAAATCATTCCCGCCGCTTTTCCTTCGTCATCCTCTTCGGTTTTCTGTTCCAGTGGTCGACATGACTTCAGCTTCCAGGTCTCCAGTATTTATCAGGAACTGCAACACAACCTCTGCATTCCCTCCCCGCATTTTACAAGAAAGGGGCGTCTGGCTGTCCAATCAGGACAGCCAACCCCCCACTGGGATTTGGCCCAGTTGAAGGAAGACCTAAGACAAAGGAGGGGGAAGTTTTGGACTCCTCCCCCACTTCCTGTGCTTACAGACTGACTGGAGCCTGGGCGGGGTGTCCAGGGGACTCCCGCCAAAGACAAAACTCAAACAAAGGAATTTCCCACCCTGAATGTCAGGGGAAGGAACAAGAAACGACAAGAAACACCAAAATGCCAGAAAAAGAAGACAGGGGCCATTTTGGTAAAATGAGCACCCTTAGGTGCCTTTACTGCAGCTGTGATTACAGCCCGCGGTAAAGGTGCACCAAATTAGTAAAAGGTATCACTGCCACCAGCCATTAAAGGTAAGCTTGTCCCTGTAACAGAATTGTTACAGTTTAAATGTGAAAGGGGATACATTGTATCTCCCCAGCACTCCACATAAGGTGGGGTGTGCTGGTTTCACAGAATAAAATGTAAAAGGGATCCAAAGATCCTATCTACCCTTGGGAACTGTAGTTCACTCAAGGTTAGCACTAGAAAGTTAAATAGGGATCCACTAGGGCAACCCAGCAACAACAGGCACTTATTGCCAATAAGTTGTTCAGCATGATAACTTTAAAAAGACACTATGGAGAGTCTTAAAAATGACACCCATAAAAAGAGTTACAGATTTGATGAGTGTGGAAAAAGGTTCCCACTCACTGAGGTATTATTGAAAAATATCTCACTAGAAAAGCAAAAAGTTCTGGAGTTGAACCAGGAAAGGAAGATTTACCAGCTCGGTGGAAATCTTACCTAACAGTTTTTATTGGTGCAACTTAACCATAACATCCCTTTAACAAAGTTTTCTTCATTGAATTTCATAGGTTTTTACCAGTGCACCCTTAATCCGCTACAAGTTCCTTATATTATATTCATATATTATACTCACCCCCCAATGTAGCAGCGGTAGTCTGCGGACATTAGGTGGCATTACAAAGCCCAGAAGCACAGGGGAGAACAGAAAATGTTCTACACATCAACCAACAAAAACATATACATAAACCAACATTACTTATATTACTGCTCCCAAATGTACCTGTTTGTACAAATAATTACTTAAAATTGTCCAAATTATTTGTTATTTATAACACACAGTATAATGGAATGCACCAAGCATAAACTAAACCATAACTGTACACCTCATATACTCACTTCAATACAACTGTTCGTAGAGACTGATATACACCAAACGCTTTTTCTAAATCAATCTCTCAACAAACAGAAAGTACACTGTATTTCTTTCTTCATTATTAGCATGTATTATGTTAACATTTATTATAACGAAAAAGCACTATTTTTTAATTTTCACAGAAATGGCATACACACTTAAATGGTTAGAGGAGAACTTCCCAAGTGACCATAACATCTCTAATGGTACACAATACATCTTTTAATATAAACAAATAATGCAATTTGTACAGACCTAACTAAAATAATAATTTCTTTTTTTCTTACAGTACATAGTTTTCATGAAGGAACCACACACCTGTTTAATTATACACCATCCCAAGAATCACAACAAGAAGCCCTACCCCCAACTGTGCATAATGAAATCATGAACTTGTCTACAAAATTGGATGAACTAAGTAATGATTTTAAAGAACGTTTACAATATGTAAAAAATCATGTAATTACAAATGTTCCCTATCACTGTCCTTCTTGCACCTGTCCACTTTGTGCCCAGCAATCATCCCCTTCAAATTAAAAAATTGTTCATCAGAGGTGCTCTGATGAAACCTCAATCTATGCCTCCCCAAATCATTATTGTACAGAAATTCCTAATTCTCCCATTTAAGATTCCCATTGCGATACCCCATCCCTTCCATAAATAAATATATGTTTTATACTATCAATGTGTTATATATTGCTGTGTGATATTTCCTTTTTTCATTTTAAAAGTCGCATTATGAGTACGCGGATACTACGGCTGTCTGGGGTGTCCGCCCTCAAAATGGTGGTACCCCTGAACAGGCCCGATGTCCGGACATGTGTGTTTTCACATAACACACTTTAAAATAGTCGTGGACACCGCGAATGTTCTATAGACAGCCAGCTAATACGCCCTGCGATTCCCGCCGAAGGGTGTCTGTGGAGGCTGTAGTGACTGCAGATGTCCCCGAATGTCATCATGTGACTGCACCATGCAGAGTGACGGTGTGTCCGCAAACAGTGTCCATTGCCACAAACAGTTTAAACAGTTTAAAAGTGCACTTTCTGCCAATCTATGATGTTTAAAGCTGAAACTTTACCCTTCCACAGCTCCCAGACCGAATATTGATTGATCTGGCAACTTTGTACAACTTTTCAAGACCTATTTTTGACTCGATAGTCCATGGATAGCACGACTGTCCGTAGGCGGTTCCTCTGAAGAGACCCACCCATTACTTTTCCTCATTCTCTCATTCTCAATCTGGCTATCCAGTAGAGAGCACCTGCTTTCTGCATTGCAAATCTGTATTTTGGACAGCATCATGGCATCTGCTATGGCCATTCCTCCTCCCCAGCCACCACCACCACCATCACCTTCTGGATGACCTGGACAGGGGAACAGGCACAGAGATTTGGATGATGAGGATCAAGAGGAAGATGAAGATGAGGTGGAGGAAGTGAATCCTGGGTGTGGGAATTTTTCACCAACGTTGGGTTTGTACCAAATGCCCGTGCAGCAAAGGTTCGATGCACTGAGTGCAAAGTTGTACTCAGTCACGCAAACCCGGGGCAGTAGTCCTATGTTACCAACTCCATGCGGTGCCACACTAAGTCTAACCACCCAGGTGCTCTGAGGAATGTGGTATCTTTCTCAGGGAAAAGTAGGTTGACACCCTCTACCCCATCTTCTTCAACTGTTCCTGTTACCACAAAGGATACTCCTTTCAGACAGAGTATTCCATTGGTGGCGGTAGCAGCATCACAGGCCATACAGAATGCTGTTGATCCTTATCTTTTGAGTGGAGTGCTTTCAAAGCCGCAGTCAATGAGCACAAGAAACACTGCCACCTACCTTGATTAGGGCCCGCCCAACATCTTCCTCTGTCCACCTGCCCCTTCGTCTCTGTGGTTGGTGCCCCTTCCCTCCCCCGCTTTACCCTTACAAAACACAAAAAAGGCACAAAAAATACAAAACCAAAAAATTACCCCCAAAAATGGTTCTGTTAGGAGCCACCTTTCCCAGTTAAGAAATAGAAGAAAAAAGCAAAGGCCCCTATGCAGCCTGCATAGCCCGCGGACATCGCGGTAATCCACGTGCATAAGAAAAATTCCAAGCGTGGGGTTTAGGGCACGAAAATCATTTAAATTATTTTTTACGCAAAAATAGTGGCTCTTAAAATAACCATTTTCTGTCTTTTTGACTTTTTTATATTTTATTCATTATTTTGTTTTATATACTAAACTAACAAAGATTCTACACAGCATAATTAGTCTGTGTTCACAAAAACCGCTTCAATGCATTTTTAATGTTTTTCCAGAAAAATCTGGTTGCCCACATCAGTTAGATGCACTCCCTCTCTCTGAAAAATGTTGACAATATCAAATTTAATGTTCTCATTATGAAACAATGTCATGCCAACATCTCGCAAAAAAGCATAAACAGCTGTTTTCACGTTGCTCCTTGCTTTTACCATTTGCGGACAAAATACCTTTGAACGCATCCACATTTGTCTCGGAGCATCCATCAACTTTCCAAATGTCTCCTTCATTGCAAACTGTAATGAAATTCCAGTAAGGTACCACAAACTGTTCCCTCCACAATGAAGAACAATGATGTCGGGATGTTTTAAGTGACACATATTCTCACAAAACGGGAGCAAGTCCACCCACTTCATCCCTCGCACTCCAAAGCATGACCCTTCAAATAAATGGAATATAAGATATTCAGCCAATCCACAGTGCTCAGCATTGACCTTCAGCCAATGGATTCAAGAGTCACCCGAAAATCCATGCAGTCTGCCTCCTCAAACACATAGCCGCATAGTGCTGTCCAAACTTCTGCAAACAAAACTAGTACTACCCTCTCTTCCTGTACACCACACCCAGGAAACCTGATTGGTTAATGCCCAAAATCCCCTTTCCATGCCAAGCATCCTTAAAAGACCTGGATGTGTATGTGCCGTCCGTGGCGTGCCATCCTTGACATACCATGGTGTCCGTGGACGTCACGAACCACTCAAAGCAGTAGAGGGGACTTTAAACTCAATTTCAGTTATTTATTCTTTAGTGGGGGCTCTGAAAGGAACATTTGTTTTTTGTTTTTTTGGGGGGTTTGTTAACAAACACATTTTTTTCCTTTTTTTGCTTTTATGTATGGTACTACTATACACTATACAACTTCTCAAACATTTCTTACAGGAACATTTTCAATGCATTTCTAACATTGTAAAGAAAAATTGCATTTCCGACATCAGTAAAATGACCTCCATCTTCACAATAAAATGCACACCATCAGACCTTACATTGTCATTATCAAAAGATGACATTCCTGCAGAAAATAAAAAAGCAGATACAGCTTTATTGATAAACTGCCTCGATTCTTCAATTTCTGGACTGAAAAAATGTGGACATCTCCATGTTTGCCTCTGATTTATTTCAGAAAAAGTAATCCTTGCAGCAAGAAACCGTTGCATTAGGCTTTTCAAGATGTCCTTCAGGGCAACCTGCAAATACATTGGAGTAACATACCCCAAACTTTCCCCACCACAATGCACAATTACTGGACATTTAAAGTGAGCCATACTCCGACAAAAAGAGAACAGGCTTACCCAGTTTAAGCCACACACTGCATGCCACAAAACATCCACTTCTGCCAATCCAATATGTTCAAAGATGCCCTAATTTTCAGCATACACCTTCAAACACTGAATTGAAGAATCTCCCAAAATCCACACACTGTGCGCACTCATAGCCATAGCCATAGCCATCTTTACTACACACAACAATCAAAACACCTACTACCCTCTCTTCCTGTAACCACAACCAGAACACCCCATTAGTTAACCACCACAGTCCCATTTCCATGCCATGCATCCTTGGAAGAACTGTATGTAGCATGTGCTGTCTGTGAACTACTGTGGTGTCTGCGGACCCCGTAGTACAGGGCAGCCCTTCTACCCTTTCCACTTCATGTTCTCAAAACTCCCTTGTTGGCTGCTTTCAAAGTTTCAAAGAGTCACACATCCATCCACCAATCACATCCCAAAACTCTACACCAAGCCCTGTCATCTCAGTTCAACACTTCAGGTGTATACTTGAACTCTGAGAGTATCTATCTACTGTTAATCACAGCCATCTGCATCACAAACTACTGTGAAACTCCATTACTATTTCCAGATTCAATATCTGTATCTAACAATACATTCTACAGGTATGCCTATATTGTTTAAAGTTTTTTCTGCAACTCTTTTACAAATACATATATATATATATATATATATATAGAGAGAGAGAGTGTTCCTGCTACTTTCCCTGTAATAAGCTTTGCAATAAGCATATTCTATTTTTTAACCACTCCAGCAAAATCCATGCATTGCAGCATTCAGCACCTACTCACATGAAGCGGCAAATGCTTACAATGCTGTGCATTTCTAAATGTTTCTTTTTAGGAACAATTTAATTAAAGTAAAAAAAATGCATATGTCCATTTACAGCAGCGCTGTCTGTGACATTTCTCTAACAAAAAGATGATTCAAAACATTTGCAAAACATTTTTAGGTGGCACTAGGCCGTACATGCATACCTTGCAACATAACCCATTCCACTCTGTTGGTGCTTATCAAGTCTTCATTTTTTCTTTGCATTCTGTGACTCGTAATTCCACGTCTACAATTCCAAATCTCAGACTACAACTCCCGCAATGCAAACAAAAATACAGGACTGGAATGGAATATCCAAAAGTGTGACATTTATATTGAATGAAAAATATAAAATACTATGCGTTTAAAAATGTTTCTTTTTAGGAGCGTTTCCATGAAAGTTAAAACATGCAAATGTGCATCTATAGCAGCACTGTGTGTAATTGTTTCCTAAAACAAAGAAAAAGCAGATGCAAAATGTTTGTACAACATATTTAAGTTGCACTTGGTATGTGGAAGTACAATATATTGGCAGTACATAACATAACCCATTCCAATCTGTGGGTGCATATCCAGTCCTGCTATTTCTGTAACATCTGCAACTTATAGTCCAAGTTTCATAATGGGAAAAGTGGAACTGCAAGTTCTACAAGGCAAATAAAATAACTAACACTACATAACCACCTACAGAATAGATTATGTTGGCAAGTATGCATGTACTCTGAACATATTAAACTTACACACACCAAGTGCTACACATTTTTTCCATCTGCTTTTATTTTCTTTCACAAAACAGTTGCACACAGTGCTCCTATAAATGCAAATATGCATTTTTTTTAACGTTAATGAAAACGCTCCTAAAAAGAAACATTTGTAAACGCTCAGTATTTTCCATTCAATATAAACATCACACTTTTCAATCTCCCACATTACATCCCTTACACTACCAACAGTCTCCATCTTCTGACACATATCTGTATATCGCCAAAGTAACTATATACAAAACTTCACCTTACTCTACTATAATACACCAAACACTTCTGCAACAACAATCCACCACTGCATTACCACTAGGCCATACTTTCCCTATTTTTAAAAACACTAGAGCACATTATAAATACATTTCCCACAAGCACAACACTTCTTTCATTGAAACCAGCAACACTAAAGTAACCAACACATGCATGTTTTTCTTACACCCATTTCTGCCCTGGTCTTTTTAATCCCCCAAACACCACTACTCATACTCCAAGTGTTCTAAGAACATACTTTACAAACTTTAGTACACTATCAATAACACAACTTTATTAACTCTTTTCCCAACAACTCCTCCTTCCTTCATATACAACAATCTCTCTTACTAAAAGTACTTTACCGTTACCATATATACCTACTAACTTTCTTTTATTATTACAGGAAAGAAGAAATTCCCACACATGCTGAAAAAAGAACACTCGTCACATCCTACAAATTAAGTGCATTAATACAGTATTCATCTATGTACTATTGTAACAATTTATTGTCACTATATGTTAGCGTAGAGTATTCTTTTCAAATCAGCAACATTTATTTCACTCTTACTAATTATATTATAACATGCACACTCTTTCTATTCCCATCTAAAAACCATGGGTATAACACCCATTGTTTTCCTCAAAACATCACAATGTCCCTATGTATTAATTCACACCACCACTCTCTTACTCACTAACTCAAACCCATCACACCTGTACACACTCTTACTCTCAAAACCTTCACACGCACAACTATCATCCCACTACACAATCACACAACATGATATTCATCTCTACACTCACACCCACGCACCCATGCACAATACTTACATATACATTCCACAACTTTCACACCCAAACCTTCTTTATTTTCAACAGACACAACACAATGCCTGCTAAAAAGCAACTCTGTAGAAAAGAAAGAAAAAATAGAGCAGATAAAAATGAAAGCAAGCCATATACACATGTACCTCTAAAACAATTTAAAGAAAACATTAAACAAATGAGCTAGTAACCTCACTCAAAAAAAAAACAGCCAGGACTAAAAAAGGTAGGACCCCTTCTTTCAGAAACTAAAAGTAAAAAAAGATGTACAAAGAAAAGCAGACGTGCCGATGAACCTAAGACTATATCTACGAGTGTTAACGTAGCCTCTGCAAAGCAATCCAGAAAATTAATGTTCTTCCTTTCCTCTCCTTTCCCCAGAAGCTCACTGCCTCCAGAGCTCTGGTTCTCTCTAGGCTGGACTATTGCAACAGCCTCTTTCAAAATCTGCCTTCTTCTACTCTCCGCCCTCTGCAACTCATCCAGAACAGGACTGCGAGACTTGTCCCTGGCCTCAAGCCCAGGGACCGTATCTCTCCAGGACTGAAATCTCTGCACTGGCTCCCAGTGGCTGTGAGGATTAAGTTCAAAACCCTTTGCATTGTCCACAAGGCCGTCTGGAGCCTGGGGCCTCAATATCTTCAACTCTCTCTCCCTAAATATTTTCCTTCTCAAGCTCTTCGCTCATCTGCCTCCAACTCCCTCAGGGTCAGTCGCTTCTCCAAGCAACGAGTTGGTGGTAGATCCCTTTCTTCGGCTGGGTCCTCCTTCTGGACCAGCCTCCCCGCCTTTCTGAAACTTGAGGAGAATCATCTCCGGTTCTGGAAGCACCTCAAAACCTTTCTCATTGCTTCTGCCTTTTCTCCTCCTCTCCCCTGCTGACTTCCTGGCTGAAACTGCACTGGTTACCTGGACACCCTCTGATCTCGGGCCCAGGTCCCCTCCCCTGCCAGTTGCTTACCTGGCAACCCCCGCACTTGGGGATTGTTTTTCTGTATCTCTACAGTCCCACTACCAGCACTTGACACCTGATGTCTGCACTTGACACCTGATGTCTGCACTTGCACTTGCCACCAGCTGGCCGTACTTTACTTATTGTTTATTTATTCTTTTATCCCATGTACTGCACTTTACCCCTCCCCATGCACGTGCGCAATCTGAATGACACCTGGCCTAGTAGGATCATTGTCTGTCTTCCCTCTGTTCCCCCTCCCTTGCCTCCTCACACCTTAAAACACTTGTGTATAGGCGCGTTATAAATGCCATATCATATCATAATGTTACAAAAAATGTTCCACCATAGAAATCTTGAAATTCTTATCACAAAAGCTGAAAAGTTATGATCTACCAGTAAAAACTACCGCAGGAGACTGATCCTTCAAGCTCTAATTGACAGTGCATTTCTACTAAAGAAGAGAACATTGTTTATATTGATTTTAAACAGAATGATATGATATGATATGATATGGTATTTGTAACGCGCCTATACACAAGTGTTTCAAGGCGCGACGAGGCAGGGAGGGGGGGAAACAAGGGGAAGACAGACAAACGATCCTACTAGGCCAGGTGTCATTCAGATCGCGCAAGTGCAGAGGTAAGGGGAAAAGGAGAAAGTGCAGGGGGAGGAGGTGGGGGGGAAAGTGCAGTACAAGGTAAGTAGCGTAATAAAATAATAAATAATAATAAAAGGGCCAGCTGGTGGCAAGTGCGAGGTAAGTGCAGAGCAAGTGCTGGGAAGGGGGCTGTAGGGATGCAGTGACAGTCCCACAGTGCAGGGGGAGCCAGGGAGGCAGTGCAAGTGGAGAGTGGCTGGGCCCTGGACCGAGGTCACAGAGTGGCCCAGATGCAGGTTTAGTGCAAACTTCAGTGGGGAGTTTAGCAGGTTTAGCAGGGGAGAGGGAGAGAGAAGGCAGAAGCGAAGAGGAAGGTTTTGAGGTGCTTCCGGAACCGGAGATGGTTCTCCTCAAGTTTCAGGGAGGCAGGAAGGCTGTTCCAGAGGGAGGCCCCTGCTGCGGAGAGAGATCTACCCCCAGCTCGTTGCTTCGAGAAGTGGCTGACCATGAGGGAGTTGGAGACGGATGAGCGAAGGGCTCGTGAAGGCAGATATTTAGGAAGAGAGAGTTGAAGGTATTGTGGCCCCAGGCCCCAGAAGGCCTTGTGGACAATGCAGAGGGTTTTGAACTTAATCCTCGCAGCCACTGGGAGCCAGTGAAGAGATTTCAGTCCTGGAGAGATACGGTCCCTGGGCTTGAGGCCAAGGACAAGTCTCGCAGTTCTGTTCTGGATAAGTTGCAGAGGGCGGAGAGTGGAGGCAGGCAGATTAAGATAGAGGCTGTTACAGTAGTCCAGCCTTGAGAGAACCAGGGCTCGGGAGACAGTGAGCTTCTGGGGGAAGGAGAGGAAGGGAAGAATACCTCTGAGGAGGTGCAGCTGGTAGTGTGACTTCTTAGAGACGTCAGAAATATGAGGAGAGAAGGAGAGTGTGGAGTCGAAGATGACCCCGAGGTTTTTAGCTTTGCAGGTAGGGGCAGGAAGAGGGCCAAGGGAGGCCGGCCAGAGAGCTGCAGGAAAGGAGGGAGTGGGTGTGCCGATGAGTAGAATCTCAGTCTTACTGGCGTTAAGGCAGAGGTCATTGGCGGCACACCATTCCTGGATAGCAGACAGACAGTCGGAGATGAGGGAAGGAGAGGAGGAGGCCGAGGGTAGCCTGAAAATGAGCTGGGTATCGTCCGCATAGCACTGAAAGTGGGGGCAGAGAGCGGCGATGCGGTGGGCAAGGAGTGCCAGATACTGATTGAAAAGCCAGGGAGAGAGGTTGGATCCCTGGGGGACACCACAGGTGGAGAAAAAGATGTCAGAGAGGAAGGAGCCCATTTGGACCTGGGAGGGTCGACCGGAAAGGAAAGAGGTCAGCCATGCCAGAGCCTGACCAGTGATACCCAGGTTATCACGGAGACGGTTGAGCAGGATGGCATGGTTGACAGTGTCAAAGGCAGAGGAGAGATCGAGCAGAATGAGAACACAGGGAGTGTTGGAATCGAGGTTCAGGAGCAGGTCCTCACGGATGTTCAGGAGAGCAGTTTCCGTGCTTCTGGCCGCTCTGAAGCCGGATTGATGGTCATGAAGATTACCAACATATTCAGCATGGAGGTTAAGCTGGGAGATGGCCAGTTTCTCCAGGAGCTTGCCCAGGAAGGGAGTAATGGAGATTGGGCGATAGTTGGCCGGGCAGGAGGGGTCGGAAGAGGGTTTCTGAGGGGGTGCACAAGGGAGTGCTTGAGGGGGGATGGGAAGACTCCAGAGGGGAATGAGTGGTTGCAAAAGTCAGCTAGGGCAGGAGCCAGGGAGTCGATGTGGTCCTTGATGGTTTTGGAGGAACAGGGGTGAACCTGTTTAGACGAGGTTTTCATAGATCGGACTTGTCTGGAAACCTCATCAGCAGAAAAAGGTGGAAAAGCAGAGAAGGAGGGCGGAGGGGCGGCTGCAAGAGAGCAAGAGGAAGAGCAGGGAAGAGAGGGAGGGAGGTGAGAGGAGGAGAGCGAGGACAGGATGTCCTGAGTTTTTGAGATGAAGTGCGAGGCCAGTGCAGTGCAGAGGGCCTGGGAGGGGACAGGAGAGGTAGAGAATGCAGCAGGGTTGGCCAGCTCCTTGCAGATTTTAAAGAGTTCGGCCGAGTTGTTAGATGCCTCAGAGATGCGGGCTTGAATAAGGGCTCTCTTCTTGGTGAGAACGGAGAGCCGGTATTGCCTTTGGAGCAGGCGGCAGGCCAGTTTGTCAGAGGATGAACATGAAGCACGCCATTTCCTCTCTGCCACCCTGCACTTGCGTTTTAGGGTGAAGAGATCCGAGTCATACCAGGAGTTACATTTGGCTTTGGGCTTCAGGCGGATTCTCATGACGAGGGCAAGGATATCGAGAGTATCAGATATAGAGGAATAGAGCATGGAGAGGGCTGCGTCAGGGTGGGAGTCAGCCGAGGGGGGGAGAAGGGGCTGAGAAGGTAGCAGCGAAAGCCTCAGCTGACACGCGCTTCATGGGTCGGATGACCGAGAAGGTGGGTGGCAGTGAAGAGGGTGGCTTTGCCTGTGGGGTAGGGAGGGAGAGGTGGGAGGATAGGAGAAAGTGATCGCTCCAAGAGAGAGGAGTGGAGAGAGGGAGGGAGAGGGGAAGGTCAGAAGAGATCAGAGCATCAAGAGTGTGCCCTGCAGAGTGAGTAGGCCCAGACGGGAGAATAGAGAGTGAGAGAGAGTTGCAGAGTTCGCGGAAGAGACCAGTGGGGGGACAGGAGGCATCGAGGTGGATGTTGAAGTCACCGAGAAAGAGGAGTTGGGTGGTTGAGGACAGGAGTGAGGAGGAGAGGTCAGCCCACTCAGAGAGGAAGGAGGAAATTTGACCAGGTGGCCGATAGATAGTAGCCACGGTAAGGGAATGGCTAGGAGAGAGAGAAAGTCGGCAGACAAGACATTCAAAAGAGGAGTAGGTCTGCGTAGGAGTGACAGTGGCAGGAATCCACTCAGGGAAGATAAGGGCAACACCACCCCCTGAACAGTTGGGCCTGGGCACGGAGAGGATCTTGTAGCCGTCAGGTAGGAGTGTGTCAAAGCTGGTGGCAGAGCTGGCAGTGAACCAAGTCTCAGTGAGACCGAGGACGTCGAGGTCCAGTTCCTCAAGAAGGCGACAGATATCAGAGGAGTGCTTGATGGCAGAGCGAGAGTTTAGAGTGGCAATGTGGAGAAGGTTGCCATCCTTGAAAAACTTCCGGGGAGGGGTACAGATCAGAGGTACGCCCTGCGGAGGTGTTAGAGAAGGAGTTGAAGAGGGAGCAAGAGAAGGGGCAGGGAGGGAGGGGAGAGGCAAGGTAGCCGAGGACAGAGGAGGGGGGACAGCGGGAGCGGAGAGGAAGTTGATGAGGCATGGGAAGCGTCTATCAAAGAGGTGAAGGTTGGCCTGAGGGCCTTGGACCAAGACGGTCCCGTTAGCATAGACATTAATGATGGCTTTAGAGGAGTGGAAAGGGGCCAAGAGGACATCCCAACGGGTGCCACCATTTATGGGAGAGGTGGAGAAAGGAGAGAGCACAGCGACCATGTGAAGGGTCCATAGGTCAGGTGAAGGCACGAAAAAGAGAATGTCAGTGAGAGTTTCCTTGGAGCAGGTGCTCGTGTAGGTGTCAGCGATAGGGAGGCCTGGGTTGGAGACCAGGATGTCCTTTTTTAACTTTTTCCTACCGGATTTAGTGAGGAGAGCAGGATAGTCAATGGAGAAGCAGTTCGAGTAGATAGGCGAGATAGAGAGCACCATGGAGTAGGATGGGAGGCGGACGACACGAGTATGCAGACAGGAAGTGAGTGGAGGGCACTAGTTTACCACAATGCAGAGCAAACAGTAATGCGTAGTAGGTCAGGGCCACCTAAGTTTGAGAATCCTGCGAGGGGAGAAAAACACCCTAGTTTACCACAATGCAGAGCAAACAGTAATGCGTTATAGGTCAGGGCCACCTAAGTTTGAGAATCCTGCGAGGGGAGAAAAACACCCTAGTTTACCACAATGCAGAGCAAACAGTAATGCGTAGTAGGTCAGGGCCACCTAAGTTTGAGAATCCTGCGAGGGGAAAAAAACACCCTAGTTTACCAAAATGCAGAGCAAACAGTAATGCGTAGTAGGTCAGGGCCACCTAAGTTTGAGAATCCTGCGAGGGGAGAAAAACACCCTAGTTTACCACAATGCAGAGCAAACAGTAATGCGTTATAGGTCAGGGCCACCTAAGTTTGAGAATCCTGCGAGGGGAGAAAAACACCCTAGTTTACCACAATGCAGAGCAAACAGTAATGCGTTATAGGTCAGGGCCACCTAAGTTTGAGAATCCTGCGAGGGGAGAAAAACACCCTAGTTTACCACAATGCAGAGCAAACAGTAATGCGTTATAGGTCAGGGCCACCTAAGTTTGAGAATCCTGCGAGGGGAGAAAAAACACCCTAGTTTACCAAACAATTGGAATAGGGGGGGGGGGCGAGGCATCATGTGGATGAGGTGAGCAAGGTGAGGAGGGGGGGGCCAGAGAGCGGAGAGCAGGTGGAACTGGCGCCTGGCGTCCCCTGCGGACACCTGCAGACACACAAGGGAGCCGCAGTCGTAGGAGCCGCCCTTTGCCTAAGGGGCCCTTGGCCTAGGGGGCTGCCGGGCAGGGGGGGCTGCCCAGAGGGAGTGGGATAAAAAGCAGAGGGAGAGGAAGGGGAGGGGGGGTGTGGGCGGGAAGGGAGGCGGGAATGGAGAGGGGAGAAGGAGGACCAGGAAGTGAGGGGGAGGGAGGGGGCAGGGGGCAGCACACAGACGTGCACGGAGCGCTGGCAGCAAGAAAACAAAAACGATTCAAAAAATAATATAACTGGAGGCTTAACTGGAGCCCAACGGGGCTCGGGAGGCAGCCTCAGCAGCAAGCCACACGGGGCTACGGCGACCGCTCCAACCCGCTCAGGCTCAACAAGGAAGCGAGCATGGTGAGCGGTCGAGCCGTAGTCCCGGAGCGGCTGCAAGGACAGCCAATCAGAGGGGGGGGTGGGCGGGAAGGGAGGCGGGAATGGAGAGGGGAGAAGGAGGACCAGGAAGTGAGGGGGAGGGAGGGGGCAGGGGGCAGCACACAGACGCGCACGGAGCGCTTGCAGCAAGAAAACAAAAACGATTCAAAAAATAATAATGAAACCACTGACTACATTAATCAATACATTACAAAAATTACTTCTAAACATGCGCAATGTCAATATAGCTATGATATGATATGATATGGCATTTATAACGCGCCTATACACACTTCTGTAAAGGTGAATGGATTCACAAAAGCAGTACAGGACCATATTTCAATGAAGAGGCTTATAAACAAGAACAAAAAAAAACAATTGCTATTGACAGGGATGGCTGAGGATATGAAATGTTAGGAGACACCATTCTGGCAAAAGAAACCCTTATAGAAAAAATATCCCGAGCAAACTTTCAACCAAATGTTCCTTTCGCCCAAACAAATCGTCCAGTGTACAAATGGACACGCAGCTCAATGTGTAACGTAAGGCAACAATCCTTCAAATGTTTAAGACAATTCCTCAATTACCATATGAAACTAAAAGACAAAAGTAGAATGAAAACATTACAAACCATGGACTCCTGTCCAATGCACAGCCACACTGGTCCTCGAGGACATTCATTAGCCTGCATTTTGGGAACTGCTTGCAAAAGCAGCTTCCACCACATCAAAATGTTAGCAACACACCATTCCGCTATAAGGAATCTTGTGCATAGACTGCACTATGCAAAACTCCTGCACTACAACTACAACATTGAAATAACATTCTCCTACATGGAATAGCCAAAGGACTCCTTCAAGAAAACCTCACACACACCAACCTCCTAACAAATGCATACAAAAACGAAATAGTTCACAGTTTCAAAACACATCTGCTGAAATACCACACCAATATGTGTCTGTTGTCGGAGAACCTTTTATACAAAAACAGAAGATATGGCCTAAAAAATAGAAGACAATGAAGAATCACAATGGTTCCAAATAGCTTTTTATCTAACAGCAGAAAATAAATACAAAAAAGCTGACCCCTCAATACTTTGCACATACTGCAGCACAAAGCTTGACAATAACCAAACGCCATCACATGCTATCACTAATAACTTAGAAATATTCCCACTTCATAAGGCTCTCCAATAACTTAACTTGTATGAAAGCATTATTATCCAAACAGTACACCCATTTCAAGCAATGATACGCCTGCAGCCGACAACAGCCAAAATACCTCCTATTGAGTTACTAAAGGGCATCCATGGAAAAGTAGTATATTTGCCATTAAATCTTAAAGAAAATGTATAAACTCTAGGAGTACAATGACCAGTATTTATTTATTTATTTGTGCATTTATAGCAGCGTGCAAAGCCCATGGACAACTCGGCGCTAGTTACAGGAAAACAGTCATAGTGGAGAAGTAGTAAGGCAGTAGGAATAGAAGGTTAGTTGAAGAGCAAGGACAATAGATCAATCTTTGATTGTACTAGTTAATGGTGTACCAACAAAGGAAAACAATGAATACTACAACGATACAAACATAGATGAAAACTTAAAAGAAACAACCTAAATAATTCAAGACTCACCACCAACTGCCCAATTTAAATGTGTAGATCCTATTACTGCAGCCAACATTTTAGACTAGAAAATACAATTCACCCACTACGCTCCAAAGACACTATTGTAGATGCATTCAAAACATTTCAAATGCGTCAAGCCAAAGCAGCCCCAATGAGCATATGGGAAAAAAGTTTTGAAGCACGTTCTTTTCCTCTGCTCTTTCCAACAGGAAAAGGAGGAAGATATGACAAAAGATCCACACAAATTAGTGCATCAGAATATCGCTCTTTACAAATGTATTCTGAAGACCCTAAATTCAGACAAAATGTACAATACATTTTCCACCTCCTGTTTGAAAGTGAACTAGCATCTCTATGTTATGTAGTGCCACACACATTAAAAACAGGCTGTAATTTTTTACACTTGTCTGCTACACAACTGCTTCAAAAACTAAAAGATAAAGATTGAGATTTTCAGTCAAGTATCACAAATCTGTTGGCAAAAATGCATGGTACAAAAGAATACTAGTTCTGATGTCACGCCGATGTACGTTGTATAATAAGGAGCTTAGGCCCACCCACATGGTTTGTCACTTTAAGCTGTGCAGCGTATGCATAGGATGACTTACACAACTTCTTACGCAGTGCAAACCAAAATAAAGATGGAGTATATATAAAAACTAAGGGAGAACTCTGTTCTCTTGACCATGTCAATGTAACAAGGTACTTTCACCATTGCTTCATTACCATGCTTCACTTCACCTGCAATAAAACTACCACTCCGCTTGGAGAAGTGCAATACTTCTTTTGGAGAAATGAATATCAATCCAGAGGAGCACCACATATCCACATGCTTTTGTGGATAAAAGATGCGCCCAAATTTGCCAATGATGCCACTGTTTTACAGTTTATTAAAAATACATTACCTGTAACATTCCTTCAGAAACCACAGATAGTGACCTACGTACACAAGTCTAACACTTCCAAAAACATAAGTGTGACAAATACTGTTAACATAGATATAAAACAAAAGGTAAATACTATACCAAATGTTGCTTTGGCTTCCCTAGACCCATTTGCAAAAAAGGACAAATAAATAACTTTATGTCTTCTGTTATACACATCATAAAATGCAAACCCCCTAAAAACACATATAACATTAAAATAGACAAAGCATTCAAGTACATCAATGATTATAATGCAATAATTGCCCTCTTTTGGAATGCAAACATAGGGACACAATAGATTGCAGACAATTCCACTGCAGTTAGAAGATATGTCACAGCTATCTCACCAAAGCTGAGAAAACAGAGCTAAAAGAACTCTCGGATGACATCCCATCTGACAAAAAACGCTATCACAAAAATTGTACAGCTTCGGTATAAAAATGCTCTCCCATAGAGAAAGCGGGTGATACGAGGCTGCAGACCGCTTAACAGGTACAGCCTCATATGGCAAATCTGAACACTTTGTCTGGCTAAACCTTGGTCCAACTTCAGGCATTTTAAAAAAACTATTTAATTGACACATACTACCCAAACAGAAGTACTGCTTTATAAAACATGTGCCTGTATGACATAGCTTGAAACTACGCCTACAAATCAATATCACACCAGATGAGACAACTGGCAAATATTCAGTCTCAACTTGTGAATGAAGCTTAGTAAACCTTACCAAACCCAGCCTAATTAATCATAAAAAGTTATCATTTAAATCTCAGCAACATAGAGAACTGTATTACATGGCCCTAATACAACCTTTTAAACATTGAGAAAAGAATAATTATTAGGTGACTATATGACTAATTTCAAACTGCATTCAAAGCAAATGAAAGCAGTATAACAAATGCCAATTTCAAATAATACCAAGAAATGTTAGACAATGAAAGCCAACAAGAGGAAGAAATTCAAGCTCAACTATATAAAGACACTCCTGAGGGCAGTAAACCTTCCCTTACAGGAAGCCAAGAACCACTTGGAGAACCACTCATTCTAAATAAAGCAGAACTAGCCATGACTGAGGTAGAAAATACCAAGTGTCAATATAAACAATCTGAAGAAGACATGCCAGGGCTCAAATCACAGCTAAATGATGAACAACTCACTATTTATCTAGAAGTCACTAAAGAAAATAAACATGGTTTTAAACATGAAACTAAAACGTGTAGCTGTAAACATTATAAACCTCTGCTTCTTTATGTAAGTGGTGAAGCTGGTTCTGGTTAAACACTCTTAATTAGAATAATCAGCTAATTTCTACAAACCTTAACAAACACAGCCCCCACAGGTTTAGCTGCCTACAACACAGGAGTTGTAATTTTACACCAACTAATTCGCCTTCCAGTAGAACACCAAAAGAATTTGAATACAACAAATTGTCAGCAGAGGCTGCTACGAAAGTGTGCAGAATTCTGAAACAAATGAAAGTACTCATAATAGATGAGGTAAGCATGGTTTCCAACCTCATGTTGGCTTTAATTCACCCCAGAATGCAAGAAGTCCTAAAAACCGACTACAAACAACTGTTTGGAGGAAAACTTGTTGTTGTTTTCGGAGACCTCCCGCAGTTAACACCAGTGAAAGGTCAACCTATTTTCAAAACAGTAAGGCACAAACAATGCCGCAACACACTCAGCAGCATTGGAAATGTAAATCTCTGGCAACATTTTGAGTACAGAGAACTAACTCAAAAAATGCATCAGTTTGCAGACCTCAACTATGCCAACATTTTAAAAAGCAATAGAACTTGCCTGCTTACAAAAGATGCAAAATCCGTTTTAAATACTAGACTAATCCATATGGGCAAAACACATCTCCTGATGTCTTGGAAAAATTAACTCAACAAAATCTAAAATGCATGGGCCTTATCACGATTTGGGTGGTAGCCCTTAAATGTGGTGGTAACGCTATTACTGCCACATTTAAGGGTCTGCCCAATCAAAAGTTTGGCAGCATTTACCCCCAGCTCTAAGCCTGGGGGATTTACCCAGAGTCTTTAGCTCACTATCTTTCACAAAGAAGAAATATCCCAAACATATCAGTCTTTGTCCTGCCCTGGGGCAGTCCAGCACCGAAATGCTAGGCAATTCTCCTCTGAACAAGAGTACCAACAGCATCCCCAGACACGTGTTTCGGTCTGGTTGGACCTCATCAGTAGGTAGGAGCTGTGCCTCTCTAAGAGTAGTGAGCAGGGGGTCCACGTCTGGATTCCCCTAGTAACAGAATTTTGCATTTATTTTCTGCTGTTAGGTATAAAGTTAATTGGAACCATTGCGATTCTTCATTGTCCTCCATTTTGGCAGCTCTAAGCTGGGGGTAAATGCAACAATTTAACGCCCATTTTCGGGTGCAATTAGCGGGGCGCTACTAGCATGCGCTAATTGGGCCGAAAATGCCCCAATGGCTCCAATGGACCCAATGTGGAATAGGGAATACCCATTACTGCCGAACTCTTGGTCCAGCTCTAATAGCACCAGACCAGGTGGTGGTAACACTGTTAGCCCGGGCGGTATCGTGGTGAGGCCCATATCCTTAATGCCAACCCTTGCAAGCTGTAGTCAATTCAATGAGACAATGTTAAAAAAAGAAATGCAACCCATACTGCATATCAGCTCCACAGACAAACTAGAAGTGCACGGCATGATGCTCCCTATTTGTCCACAAGCAATCGCATGACTCAGTTTGTCAACATCCATTTTGACAAACTTGCAGAAGTTAAAAAAATTGCCAACACAATAACACGTTTCCTTCTTTTCAAAGACATGCATATACGCAGAGACCAATTTTAAGTATGATAGTATGTTTGTTTAAAGTGTGTTGTTATTAAGGGAACGTTTAAAGTAGTTAGATACCTGTTGGCGTATTCTAACTACATTACACTTTACAACAGATACATACTTGGTCTGGTATTTCAGCAGATGTGTTTTGAAACTTAACTATTTCTTTTTTGTATGTGTTTGTTAGGAGGTTGGTGTGTGGAGGTTTTCTGTAATGTTTTCTGAAGTTACTAAATTGTCTAAGTCAACTTCAGTTCCAAAGTACTTACTTCGGATGTGCTCCAATGTTAAAAGGAGTTCTTTGACTGTTCCATGCAGGAGAATGTTATTTAAATGTTGGAGTTCTAGAGCAGGAGTTTTTGAATAGTATAGTCTATGCACAGGATTCTGTATAGCGGAATGGTGTGTTGCTAACATTTTGATGTGGTGGAAAGTGCTTTTGTGAGCAGTTCCTGAAATGCAGGCTAATGAATGTCCTTGCAGACCAGTGTGGCTGCGCATTGGACAGGAGTCCATGGTTTGTATTTTCATTCTACTTTTGTCTTTTAGTTTCATATAAAGATTGAGGAATTGTCGTTAACATTTGAAGGGTTGTTTCCTTACGTTACACATTGAGCTCCATGTCCATTATTACACTGGATGGTTTGTTTTGGCGAAAGAAACATTTGGTTGAAAGTTTGTTGCAGATGTTTTTTCTATAAGGGTTTCTTTTGCCATAACGGTGTCTCCTAACATTTCATACCCTCCGCCATCACTGTCAATGGCAATTGCTTGTTTTTTCTTGTTTATAAGCCCCTTCATTGAAATATGGTTCTGTGCTGCTTGTGTGAATCCATTCACCTTTCCAGCTGTTTGATAAGGTATCTATATTGATGTTAGGGAGGATTCTCATTCCATGGCTAATTTCCCTTACCTATAGAGTCCCCAACAGCTTTGCTGTATTTGAAGGGTTTTTTATTTTCTCCTGCTAAGAGTGAGACTCTTTTTTCCCCACTCTTAGGCATGTTTGCTATGTGTGTACTAGGCTATTTATTGTGTTTAATGTCTGTGGGGTTTTTCTCACCCTCATAGAAACCATCTTTATACACTTGTGTTACACAGCACCCTCCGTGAAGTAACATAGGGGTGTCATAGCATCCCCCAAACATAGACTCCATACCCTGGGACTGACTACTGTCTCCCAGGGCATGTAAAGTCCCCATTGACTTTACTAGTCAATCTTTATGAACAAAACCAGTACAACCCATCTTACTATGGAGGTACTGGCAAGGGTAATAGTTTTTCCCTTATGTTCATTGTCGAGAGGGTACCGTACAGTCCCTCTCTCAAAAGTTTCTGGCTCATGGCAGTGGTTACTACCAAAAATATTCGACCGCAAATATTTCCCTATGGGATTTTCCCATTGTTCGAGGCTCCCACATTTACTGACAGCCTCTAACATACCGCCGGTTTATTTTTATATTAACTTTACTCCGGTAGGTTTTATTTGCCAGAACTTTTACATAAATTCTTTCTCATGTCTTTCTCTTAGATCCTAACCCAGGTTGGGGACCCTCTGTTCATCCTTTTGGCGGGCTTCTGCCAAGAAGCCCTCCTTTCGGTGCCACTGAATCTGGGGTGGACCCATTGTGTGGGATGGGGAGTAGGACCCCTGGACAGGGTTGCCTCAGCAACCCATGTCGCACTCTGCCCTGATAAGCTGGAGGGTCTCCCGCCTGTATGACCACTCCACTGTGTGAGTGACAGCTAGGCTGTATGAATGGGGATCTTTTTGCCTAAAAGCAGGGTCCTGAGGACTGGAAGAGAAAGACGTCACCACTGGAAGTAAGAAGCTGAAGAGGAGAGAAGCCAAAGACATCTGCATCAACTGAACCACAGGTGAAGTCCTGCTGCAGCGTCTCAACACTTTTCTCCACACGACGAGAGAAGATTTTCATCTGCAAGAGCCTTCTTCCCTTGAGCTTGTGGGGCCAACCAGCTTGCCAATCGCCTTCCTAGACCTGCCTTGGTCGAATTGCCAGTGCCATGCACTCGGAGACCGGATAGCCAGGCACCCGTCCACCTGGACCGCGATTTAAAGGAGCGTACCTATTATTTCGTTTGGCAGCACTGCGGCTGGTTTCATCCCTGGGCAGTGCAGTAACTCGAACCTTCCTCCATGATGAGAGCCTCTCTTCCTCTGCTGGATCTCCTGAACTGCAGGAACTGCCAGGGACAACCGCCACCGCAGGGGCCTCTTCTACATTCTAAGGTACTTTGTTCCGCAAGGCCTCCCTTTTCGTTTGGTAGCGCTAAAGGTGTCTTAAATTCTTTACCTACCTGTTGGGTTGGCCTCCCCTATCCTCTAACTTTGTCTTTCACCTTCTGCAACCACCTTTTCAAATCGTTTAACAAAGACTTGACTGCAGCTACAAGAACATTTTACTCCTGGGCCCTTTGCCCTGTCCCACTGACTCTGGCACAGGCCTATTGACTCTGGCTAAATCTGTTATAACTGCCTTCTCTAGATTGCTTCTCACCTAGAGATGTGTTGGTGCACCTAACTCTTATAACCACCTTTCCTTCCCACTTTTTAAACTTGTGAAGTGCAATTTTGCTCAGTTTTCACCCCAGTATTGTACATGCTAAAGTACTGACTTGCCTAAACATGTTCACAATCTTATTGGGAAGGGTTACTAAGGTGCCTAAGAGTATATTCCTGCATAACTTGTTCTTTCCCTCCCTTGTAAGAAATTGATAGAGTGCCATTTGTTTTTGGTTTTCACTGTGCCATTTTGCTCAGTTTTCACTCTTGCTCAAACTTTTCTACAATTTAACTAGGGAGTTGTGTATACTTTTCTTGACTGATTTTAACTTGCTTTAATAACTGTGATTTATGTGTTGAACTAGAAGTGTGTAAAATAAATATATATATACATTCTTTTTAATGCAAAGCTTTGGTCATTGTTTTCTTGTGCCATAGTGCTGTAACCCTATTGTGTAAACCCTGAATACTGCTCATCTCCCTCTTGAGATAAGTCTGACTGCTTAGCCACAGCTACCAACTAAATCTTTGTGGTACAGACTGATACCAAAGAGGATTTTATTGCTCATACCTGTAGTCTTAATCTTCTGTAGTGCTACTTAAGGGAACTGCACCGGATTCTGCCTAACAATTGACATTGCGCATGTTTAGTACTTTTTGTAATTTATGAATTAATTTAGTTAGTGGTTTTATTCTGTTTAAAATAAATATAAACAATTTTCTCTTTAGTAGAAATGCGTTGTCAATTAGAGCTTGAAGGATTAGTCTCCTGTGTTACTTGTTCTAAGGTTAGAACATGACATTTCAGCTTTTGTGATAAGATTGTTAAGAACTCTACAGTGGAATTCTTTTTGTAACAATAATTTTTTGGATTGCTTTATAGTGATTATGTCAATACTGGTACATATAGTGTTAGGTTCACTAGTAGGTTTCCTAGTTAAAGATTGCATTGAAAAAATATTATACCTGCACAAACCAAGTGCCACTTAAACATGTTGTAGAAATGGTTTGCATCTGCTTTTTCTTTCTGTTAGAAAAATGTTACACACAGTGTGGTTATAAATGCACATATGCATGTTTTAACCTTCATGAAAATGCTCCTAAAAATAAATATTTTTAAATGCACAGCTTTTTATATTTTCCATTCGAGATAAATGACACACTTTTGAAGATTCCATTCCCGTCCTATTTTTTTCTTTGCATTATTGGACTTGTAGTCTGAGTTGTATAATGGGAGAAGTGGAATTACAAGCCATAGAATGCAAAGAAAAAAATGTAGACTTGATAAGCACCTACAGATTGGAATGGGTCATGTTGGCAGGTATGCATGTAATGCCAACATATTAAACTTGGACATGGTTAGTGTGACTTAAAAATGTTTTACAAATGTTTGCACCTGCTTTTTCTTTCTGTTAAAAAAGGTACATAGATTGCTGCTATAAATGGGCATATGCATTATTTTACTTTCATCAAATTGCACCTAAAAATAAACTTTTTGAAATGACAGCATTGTAAGTATTTGCTGCTTTATATGAGCAGGTGCTGAATGCTGCAATGCATGGAGTTTGCCGGAGTGGTTAAAAAAGAGAATATGCTTATGGAGAAGCTTATTACAGGGTAAGGTAAGTAGCCAGTACCCTCTATGTATATATTTGTAAAAGAGTTGCAGAAAATGCTTTACAAAATATAAGCATACCTGTACTATGTATTGTAATATGCAGATGTTGAATCTGGAAATAGAAATGTTGGAGAGTTTCACAGTAGTTTTTTTATGCCGATGGCTGTGATTAACAGGAGATATGTACTATCAGAGTTCAAGTGTACATCTGAAGGGCTGAACTGAGATGAGAGGGTTAGGTGTGGAGTTTTTGGATGTTATTGGTGGATGGATGTGTGACTCTTTTGAAAGCAGCCAATGAAGAAGTGTTGAGAAGATGAAAGTGGAAAGGGTAGTAGGGTTGCCCCGGGTTATGCGGTCCGTGGATACCCCGGTAGTCTGTGGACGGCACGTGCCACATCCAGGGCTTTCAAAGCTGCCTAGCATGGACAGGGGACTGTGGGGATTAGCCAATGAGGTGTTCGGGTTGTGATTTACAGGAAGAGAGAGTAGCAGGTTTTGATTGTTGTGTGTAGTGAAGATGCCTATAGCTATGGCTTTGAGGAAACAGAGTGTGTGGATTTTGGGAGATTCTTCAGTTCCGTCATTGAAGGTGTATGCTGAAAATCATGGCATCTCTGGAAGTATTGGATTGGCAGAAGTGGAAGTTTTGTGGCATGCAGTTTGTGGCTTATACTGGGCAAGCTTGTTCTCAGATTGTAGCTCACTTTACATGTCCAGACATTGTAATTGTGCATTGTGGAGGGGACAGTTTGGGGTATGTGACTCCAATGTATTGGCAGGTTGCCCTGAAGGATTTCTTGAAAAGCCTAATGGATCTGTTTCCTGCTGCAAAGATATTTTTCTGAAATGAATCAGAGGCACACATGGAGATGTCCACACTTTTTCAGTCCAGAAATTGAAGAATCAAGGCAGATTGTCAATAAAGCTGTATCTGATTTTTTATATGCTGCAGGAATGTCATCTTTTGAGAATGACAACATAAGGTCTGATGATGTATTTTCATCAAGATGGAGTTCATTTTACAGATGGTGGAAATGCGATTTTCCTTTAAAATGTTAGTAATGTGTTGAAAACATTCCTGTAAGAAAATTGTAAGGGAAGATGGAGAGTGTTTAGTACTACTGTACATAAAAGCAAAACTAAGGGAAAAAAGGTGTTTGTTAACAAACCCCATAATAAACAAAGGTTCTTTTCAGAGCCACCACTCAAGAATACATAACTGAAATTGAGTTCAAATTCCCCCCACCCCTCTGAGGGGCCACGATGTCCGCAGACGGCACGTGCCACATCCAGGTCTTTCAAAGATGCCAGTTATGGAAAGGGGACTGTGCCAATGAGGTGTTCTGGTTTACAGGAAAAGAGGGTACTAGGTGTTTTGATTGTTATGTCTAGGAAAGATGGATGTAGCTATTGCTAGGAAAAAGCTCACTGTGTGGATATTGGGAGATTGTTGGATGAATAATTTGAAAAGGTACACTGAGTTGTCTAGCATCTCTGATAGTATTGGTTTGGAGGGAGTGGAGGTTTGGTGGTATACAATGTCTGGGCTAAACTGAGTTTACTATCATTTTGTAAGACTATGGCTCATTTTCAATGCCCAGATATTATTGTTGTTCATTGTGGAGGAAATAGTTTGGACTACGTTAGTCCACTATATTTGCAGGTTGCATTAAAGGATATGTTCAAGGCTTCATTTTTCACAAATACATCCAAGGGAAGTATGGAGATGCCCAAATGTGTTTTGGCACAACTAGAAGAAGTTAGGCACCTTGTAAATAAAGGTGTATGTGCTTTTTTGAATGGTGTAGACATGGCATCTTTTGAAGATGAATACATCAAGTTCGATAAAAAAAATAGTGCTTTTTCCTTATAAAACATGTTTGCATAATGAATGCTAATAATAAAGAAATAAATAGAGTGTACTGACTGTTAAGTGAGAGATTATTTTAGAGTAAGGGCTTGGTGTATGTCAATCTCTATAATCTGTTGTATTGAAGTGATAATATGAGGTGTACAGTCATGGTTTATGCTGGGTGCATTCCATTATATTTTGTGTTATAAATAAAACATAATTTGTACAATTTCAAGGAATCAGTTGTACAAAAGGTATATTTGTCTGTAGCAAATATAAGTAATATTGCATTATGTATGTGTGTTTGTTGCTTGATTAGTAGAACATTTTTTGTTCGCCCCTGTGCTTCTGGGCTTTGTGGAGGCTACCTCCTGTCCGCAGACATTGGTATTGTCCGCAGACTCTACAGCTGCTTCATTGGGGATATTATATAAGGAACATGTAGCAAATTAAGGGTGCAGTAAAATAATGATTGCAATGCTATCTGAATTTTGTCTACTGTTTAACTTGAAATTAATAGCTAACAATAGAAGAGTTACTACACACTTGTGTTAGTACAAATCATATACATAAAGGGACGCAATGCATTGGAATTTGAGGCACATATAGTAAAATTCCAGTAAGAAGTTGAGAAAGAGTATCACTAGAAAATGGGAATATTACAGTTTATTATCATGTATAAAAATGAGTTGTGCATTTGAGGTGTGTTTATTTCCCCATGTATGTGCACAATGAGCTGAGGCCAAACCCTAAGCAAAGTACCTTAACAACATAGAACAGGTTTAATGTCTAGATATAATATATCTTTTCAATTTTAAAATTCTTACTGTCAGTAAACAAAATCACCAGACCTAGATTTGTCAGTGAACAAAAACAAGTGGACTACATATGTGATGTCATCAGTGATGTCATCAATGATATTTGTCATGTGTTCTTTGATGTCCTAGGTGTTAGTTTTAGCAGTGTATGTATCATTGGTATCCACCTTTAGCAAGCGCCATCATTTTCTCCATAAAAGTGGACCCCATACTTTCTCCCACCATTGCGCTATTATCGAGCCGGCCTCTGTTTTCCAAAACTGGGCAATCATAAAGCGAGCTGCATTCAACAGGTGAGAGATCAGATTTGCCCCTGCATCGGGAACAATCCTTCCATATTATTGCGCAAAACAAACACCAGCGTGTCCAGTGACAGCACGGTCCCTTTTATATCTTTAGTATGTCTGAGAATTTGCTTCCAAAACACCTGTTTTACAACATGTCCACTACATATGACCTATAGTACCCACCTCACCACACCCCCTCCAAAACAGTGCTGGAAAAACCAGCCACAATACCATGTATTCTCTGAGGTGTGAGGTCCCACCTGTCGAGACACAGATGAATGCATCAATCATAGCATTGGGCCCTAACCCACCACTATACCATAGGAATGAAAGGAACGCATTATTCATGGCATCTATCCCCTTCCGCCGCCATACCATAAGCATAAGAGACGCTACTCAGTGAGACAACCTTATCGATCTTAACCCGGAACGATCAAAAGAAGAGATTAATCTGCAAGCTCTAGCAGACATGGACATGCTGTAACCAAAAATGACGAAAGCAAGTGATGTCATTGCCGAACTTGAAACACATAGACGCATTAGACACAAGGCAGACATGCACTCACCATGAGGTTTCACGGACACAAGGTCACACTGCACTTAGATATGAAGAGTGTATGTGCAGTCAATATACACTATAATACATGTACTCAATAAATACGCCGAAACACAAGATGCATGAAAATACATATAATGCTTGCTTTAATGCAGAAATGAAACAGTAACGAGTGACCATTTTGGATAAAATGGACGACACAACCACATTTGAGTGAATGGGAAGAATCGAAGAAGCCCCAAAGCTGTTGGAAGAATAAACTCACTGAATTAGCTAAAAGCATAGATCCGAGCAGACCAGAAGGTAGCTGCACAACTCCTGTCAAGGTTACGGTAGAAAAGGGAGGCTTGGACTAGCAGGAAAGAGAACAGAAGATAACAATTGCCAAGCACAAGGCACATTTCTCTTAAGATTAAGTAAAGAAATAAACAGCCCTTGAAGGTCAGGTACTCATTCATTAAGGCTTAATATTGGAAGCAAAGTAGCTCAAACAAGTCTCTAGTGGAAAGGAAGGGTAAAGACACCCGCATTAATATGGGTAAAAATCCTAAAAAAAGACAAGCAGAATAATTCAAAACATTGTCTCCACACACATGAATTATAGTTGGAGAACAGCGGCTATTCATTAACTCCTGACATAGATAGACTGAGGCCTTCTCTCCCCTCATATTCTCGGAACAAGGATACGAGACAAGTTCAAAGCTAAAAGTCCTGGCTCGTAGCCTAGGAAATCAGAGATGGTGCGTTATAATTGGTTAAAGCAGAACCTTCATGTCACTCCCCCTACCATTATTGTTGCTCATGTGCTGATGACCTACGAAGCAATAAAGGTTGGCGAAGCTGATGCCAACCAATCCCCGTCCTCGATTAATGCAGTTCAAGTAGTATAGCGATGACATGTATTCACTGCTATCAATTTAAAGGTTGTCTCAGGTGGAGCCATCAGATAGAGCTTGACCAATGAAATGACTAACCCTTATGTATTGTGTACATAGATGATTCCCCTAACCAATTCCTCCACCCCATAGGTTTTTGGAATGAAGCGTGTAAGGTTACGTCAGTTGTGTCGTGTTTTATACTTTTAAACTGATGACAAGCATAAGACTGATTAGGGCGTGGAGACAATTTTAATTTGCTGCTGGTCCCTGTTTGATATGGATTATTATTAAAACAGGCCTTTGTCTATTACTTTGACTCTTCCATTTTTGGGTGCAGGATTTCCCAGCCTATCTGGTCTGCTAAGGGCTGGCACTTTCCGTCCCACCATTACATATGGTAGCAGACCGGATGGTTGACCAGTACCCTCGGAATTATTAAGTCTTCCCGCCGCGAGCCTGGGGACTGTGGAGGGGACCTGTGGAGACCAGAAAATCACACATGAACTTAGACGGTCGTCAGGAGCCCACTTGAAGAAAATCCTGCCTGATACCCTCAGGACACCCCACAGGGTGGAAGGCGGAGAGGCTAATTGGGGGAAGATCGATACTGAAGGCCTTGGCTGATCTACGGATGTAAGTATAAGATCATCGAATTGACAAATGAAGGTTGGAGGGATTTGTTTTTATAATATTGGGCGGCGTTTGTGGTACACGCCCAAACCATTGTTGTTGAAGCCGAGAGGCTTGGGAAGAGGTGTAGAAAGGGTTGGAAATTGAAGAAAAACATTGTGACAAGAGATTGTGAAGGATGAGTAAAGGGATAGTGGGTCTGAAAGTATTTTGAAGTACAGCAAGTATCGGCAGTCAAGAGCGTGATGTGTCAGCATTGGACGGGATACTCCCCTTATGAACCTATGTAAATCCAAAAGTATCACGTGCAGTTGGTTTCGGCCACAGCGGATAAAATGTTTTTATCCTGGCCCCAAGAGGGCGCTCTTTCTCAATCAGTGCTGAAACACATTACCACATATTAAAATGCTGTGTATAAAGGAAAAAAACTACAGAAACGATTGGCTTTTTTAGAATTATTATAAATGTACAAGGATGAGGTGGACGATCCACCGCTGAAGGAGTGGATACTTAACTAGCATGAAGGAGAGGGCACAGAGCCCTTGGCTCCTCCTCCTCCTCCCTACGGCATTGACCTGCCAGATGAAGGACAGGAATTTTATCCATTGAAAGAATTAAAAGTAAAAGCAGCGGCAGGATATAATAACCCTACGTATGCGCCACCTGCTTACAGTAATGAAGATGCTATAAATGGAGCGAAGTTAAATAATCAAAAGCCAGCGGCCATGCCTGATGACTATAGCGAGCGCTGCTAACTACCGGCAAAGCTAACAGAGATTGAAGCAGGGCTACATAGAAAGAAAACCAGGCAGGGCGACAAGGAAGAGACAGCGATTTCTCTGAATGAGTGGGTGGGAGGACAGATATTACTTTAATTGGACAGGAGGAATATAGATGATCCTAAAGACAAGGAAGGGGAAGCTAAAAAGTGACAGGAAAAAGAGGAAGCAGAGGCATGACAGAGAAGGAAGTTAGAGGAGGAAGAAAGAGAATGGGGTAGCATAGGGAGGAAGTGGAAGAAAGGCAGAGAAAATATAGAATGAATGAAGAAAAGGAGAAGAAACAACAGAAAGAGATGATAAGGGAGATAGAACAAAGAGAAAAGGAAAAAGAGAGAGACAAGGAGCGAGTGAAAAAGCAGGAGAAAAGGGAAAGACAAAAAGAAGCAGAGGAGAAGAGAGCAAAGGAAAGCAAAGCAGAAAGGGAGAGACAGATAGAGCGGAGTCGAGAGAACTGGTGAAAGGAAGCTCAAAAGCTTGATAAGGGTAACATACTTTGAGGGGAGGAGAAAAGTAAGAAACAGGAATGGGAAAGAGAAAGGAGTTTAGAGTGGCTCTTCAGAGAAATGGAGGAGTTAATGAAAAATAATACTCTTTCAGACGCAGATGAGGGAACAGTGATAAGGAGTGTGGTAACCTGTATGGAAGCAGGAGGGACAGTGGTGTTATCCGTAAGTTGAAAAGGAGTGTAGTAGGATCTTCACAAAGAGAGACAAGTTTATTGGAAAAAGCACTGAAGGGAATATATGGGACAGAGCCTCCAAGAGGACTAGATTTTGAGGACAGAGAAGACGAAGAAAGTGATGACAATTGTAGGACAAGTTTTTCAGATGAGGAGAAACAGGCAAGTGAAAATGAGGAAGGGGAGGGAGCCGCGCAAAGCCCATCCATGAACATGGGCCCAGATAGAGAGATCTGATATAGAAGAACCAGAAGGGGAAAAAAAATCGAACCTGTCGCATACCGCAAATGTTCAAAAGGGCGATTGCAGAGTTTAGAAGGAATAGCCCCTCATGCAAATAGGTTTAAAACGTTAACAGGATGAAAGAGAGCATCACAGGTGCCTTTACAAAAACAAAGGGCACAACTGAGCCTGGACACAGTGCAGAATTAGCATAGTTCCCATTGTTAGAACACGGGGGGGGGGACAACCACAATATATAGTATGGCCACAAATGGACAAAGATAATTTGAGATGTAAATTGCCAACCTTAACACTGGGCACAGGAAAATTGATTTATGAGCTAGAAAGAATGACATGGGGATGACACTAACAATGGGCAACATAAAAAGTTTGCTCGCTGTCACTATTGGGGAGAGAGCTGACGACATTTGAAAACAAGCAGGATACCCTGGGTTGACAGCGCAGAACACAGCTCATGATGAAGCCCTGTTTAATAACAGCAGGGCAGATGTATGGAGAGAGATCAGAGTGCAATATCCCGACACGTCAGACATGAGTGTGATAATGACGCACAAGATGTGTGATGACGAAGACCCCGTTGCTTATATTCAAGGGATCCAAGAGCGATGACGTTTTGAACCTCTAGATTCGTGGAACTATAGCTATTTCTTTTATCATATAGGAGTTACCCGAGCCAGTGCAGAGACAGTTGAAAAAACGTGTGGGAATGGAAGCAAGGCATTCAATTGGCTATAGTTCACCATTGTCGATTGTTACAAGAGAAAGCCAGAAAGAAGCTTGAAGAGAGAAGATTAGAAGAAACAAAGTTAGTTCAGAAAAAGCTGTCAAAGTTTTTGGTGGAAGCAGCGGTGTTGACAAGTGGAGAGGGGATGGTTACACAAGACACACAGCAGGTCCAGCCAATGGCTAGAGGGAATTTTGCAGGAAGTGGCGAATACAATTATTGGCCACCGAGAGGAAGAGGAGTAGGATTTCAAGCTCCATAAGGGAGAGGATTTAATGGGGGACCGCCCACATTTGGGGACCACCTCAGCAATGCTGGGCATGTTGGTAAAATGGGACACATCGCGCGGGTATGCAGAAGTAGGGGAGGGATGCAACAGAATTGGCAGGATCCAAGAGGGGGATGGCATATCCGCCACCATACAGTGCCACCCTGTATTATGGCAAAGATCACACGCAGTATCAGACACATGCACCGCAAATGCAACTTATTCAACAGGCACCAATAGAAGCACAAAACCCACCAGTACAACCATAGTAAACACAAATGCAGCCGCAAGCACCAGTTCAACAGAACACCATGGTGACTTGGAACAAAAGTGCAGGAGCGCAGTCTCCTACACCCAGAATAGGCAGTGTGCCTGTGATGGGAGGGAATCCTTTCACTGGGACAGGGATGAACCTATATCGGCAATAGGACAGCCCACAACCTGACCCACAAGAGGTCAGTGTGACCATAGGTGACAAAATATTTTCCTTTCTTGTAGATAGGGGGCAACTAGGTGTCATGATGCCTACCCCCGGGGACCCAGACCAAGTCCAGCAACCCCCGGAAGCAGGCATCAAGTTACCCTAAGCAAACCCAACAACCCCCGCTAGGGGCTAGTTGGGTGCAGTCCTGGCGCCTATGGCACCAGGCTCATATGGAGAGTCAGTCCTGGCGCCTTAGGCGCCAGGCTCATAGATTTAAATGTACCTGATGCAGACCATGCTGCAAGAGCTCCAAGCCTAACGAGGCTTGGAAGGGACTATTTTACCTAGGGACTATTTTTTTACTCGGGTGGGGCTGGGGAGGAATACTTACCTGGGACTACTTTGGAGGCTATTTAAACCACGCCCGAAGAGCAGCACACGCTTCGCGTTATTCTGCATCCAGCAGCGTAACGCTCACCGTGCCTGCAAGTCTGCATCCAGTCTTCTGCCACACCCGCCTCGGGTTTGGAGCTCCTAGAAAAAGGGAGAAAGGTGGAGAAAAGGTTAGAACAAGAGCAATAACTTTGATCCTTACCTGAATTCCCGATCCATCGCGCCTTCGAGCTGGAAGAAAGAAGTTATTTTATGCGCGTCGCCTCGCCTGCTGCAGCGCCGCGCTGAACTCACCGGCCTTCGTTGCATCTTCACATTTCACCGCATCCTCCTGCATGTTACCGCCGCATTCCGGCACCTAAGGAGAAGACAAGAACAGCAAGGTGAGCCAAGGGAATACACAGAGGAATACCCCCCATAGACTTACCTGATTTTACCACCGGTGGTACTATTCTCTTCACGAGTCGGCGCAGCTTCCACTGCATCCTAGCCGAACCCCGGCCCCTAAAGGGAAACAAAAGGACAGCAAGGTGAAACAAGGGACTAACAAGGGGAACCCTCCTCACCACAAAAGATTTACCTAATTTTACCGCCGGAGGCATTATTCCCTGAGACTTCATACTTTCTCTCGGCGCCTGAATAAGGGAGAAAGCAACAGGTTACATATGGACATTATTTTATCGAACTGTGTTGGATAATACAAATCCTTATCAGAACATTACCGGTTGCCATGAGGAACTCTTCAGTAGGGTCAAGCTGCAACCTGCAAGGAATCGGACAAGAGTGAAAGTCAGGCATTTGAACTCTTACGAACTACATACTTACGGCGTCTTGCCGGGAATATCAGAGTCAATATTGTCCTGGAACTCACCAATTCCTTCCAGCCAGTGAAGCAACTGGTTATCTACGCGCCCCTGCGCTCAATGCAGGATGGAGAGCTCATCTTTTCAAATCATCAGGTGAGACTATAAGAGGGAACATACAAGGTGATCATTGGGGAGAACAGCGGGGTGGGGGGATTTACGCTCAACTCCACGGGTGATTAATTCCCTTTCTCCACTTGCAGAAGAATATTCCTACGGGCCAAGCGAACGAAGCTAGGTGGGCCAGTCCAGTCTGTCATCTCGGCCCTACGCGTCACATTGGTGGAGACCGCAGCAGTCCAGTCCAGATCGACGCCTCTGTGGGAGCCAGGTGAGCGTAACAGAACGCAAAGCCTACCCACAAATTTCCACCCGGGCGTAATGGATACCTCAGAGACTGACCAATTGACCCAATTACTAGGGGAACTGTGGGCTGAAGTGCATTCCGCCCGTCAAGAAACCAATGCTCTTAGGAGAGAACTGATTTTGTCAAAGGAGCGAACTGATGATCTTGCTAGGCAACTATTGCAAAGCCAGGCTGGACAAGCACCCCTACCTGGTTCCGGGGGAAATCCGGCTCCTGTGTTATCGAGTAGCCCTGTGCAAATAAACCTACCAGGACATATTCCATTAGCCCCACCCGAACCCTTTGCCGGAGATCCCAAAAGGTTTGCTGTGTTTATGAACCAATGCCGCTTGCACTTTTTATGCACACCTGGAGCCTTCCCAAACGATCAAGCCAAGGTAGCCTTTGTATTGTCATATCTCAGCGGCAGTGCAGCTGATTGGTCAATTCCACTAGTTACTCAGGATGACCCAATTCTTCGGGATTTTCAGGACTTTCAAACTAGCATGGAAAGACTATTTGCCCGGCACTCCAAAGGACATGTCCTGGATAATGAACTTTTGTCCCTACAACAGGGTAACCAGGACCTTCTTTCCTACATCGCGACCTTTAATAGGTTAATAGTGGAAACTGGGTGGCCTGAGGTAAAACGAATCACTTTATTTCATCGAGGGCTTCGAGGAGAACTCAAGGATGTCTTGGCTCAAGTAGTGAACCCACCTCAAGACTGCGCTGAATATATAGACTTAGTGGTCCAGTTAGATCACAGACTTCAGAACAGAAAGGCTGATCGAGCCAAGTTTGAGAATCGGGTGTTGGTCAAAACCCACGCTAACCTCAAAGGAGCAGATGCTTCAGAACCCAAGCAAATCGGAGGTGTTAAAGGACCCTTAACCCAGAAGGAAAAAGAAAGGAGACGGCAAATGCAATTGTGTCTATATTGTGGAACTTCTGGACATTTTCTACGGGATTGTCCTGTAAAACCACCCAAGAAGGTGGTAGGAGCTGCTGATAAGAGCCATATGGAGTCAGACTCGGGAAATCGACCACGCCCGACAAGCGTAGAGGTCCGCTTGCCGAGCTTGAAGAAGGATACTCAGACCTCACATTTCATCATACCAATGGTCCTCGTAGATCCAGGGCAGCCATCGCGTATGCACGCAGTAAGGGCATATATTGATAGCGGGGCCATAGGAAACTATGTGGATCAGTGGGGAGAACAGCAGGGTGAGGGGATTTACGCTCAACTCCACAGGTGGTTAATTCCCTTTCTCCACTTGCAGAAGAATATTCCTACGGGCCAAGCGAATAAAGCTAGGTGGGCCAGTCCAGTCCGTCATCTCGGCCCTACGCGTCACATTGGTGGAGACCGCAGCAGTCCAGTCCAGATCGACGCCTCTGTGGGAGCCAGGTGAGCGTAACACTAGGTCCTGTGTTAGCGAGGTGAGATACTCATATCAGGCATTGCCATGAACGCACACGGTTTTTCTGGGGCTACAAATTAGGTTAAATTCACTGACGATTTGCCTATTACTATAGGAGAACATGACCTTTCCAGGCCACTATTATACTCCCGCAAGACGCCAGTCAATATAACAGGGAAGGATATGATGAGTAAATTTAACATGACCATATCATTCACTGATCAGGGGATAGTGTGCTCCACTCCAGGGATTCACTATATGAATGCACACAAATTTGTATCAGCATTTCGTGGCCAGAAAGCACACAGGGGAGTGCCCATGGATCCTGAGGTATTCCAATATGGAGGGAACCTTTTACCGCATGACTTGCTAGGATAAGGGGCAAAATATTTCGGCTACCTGCGGAATTCTTATTCAGGCCAGAATTTCCCATGGATGAGGAGGAAGGACATGTGTTCCCACTAGAATTAGAGGCAGTCAAAGTGAGAGACGAGAGGGTAATTATTCACGGGACTGATGACAAAGGGAAAGCATGGCGTGCAGTGATCGCCTTGTACAAAGGGCACAGACTGACTGATCTGACAGATGAGGAACTAGTCAGAGAAGAGAATTCAGATTATGAAATAGTATTCTTCATATGTCTCACGTATTGGGTGAGGATTGAGAACAGGGAAGTGCCACAGAGGATTGAATTGATAAAAAAAGACACCGTCATTTTTTACAAACGATTTGACACAGGTACCAAGCACATCTTGGACCAGCAGTCCTTATGACGTTGGCCTGCTGAATGGAGTAGTTGCAGTTAAAATCAAATTGAAGCCAGGAGCAATCTTGCCAAGAGTAAAACAGTATCCCTTGTCAAAAGAAGCAGATGGGGGCATTTATGAGACAATTTCCATGCTAGTGCAACAGGGAATATTGGTGCCATCAGAGTCCCCATGTAAAACAGCGGTGTACCGAGTCAAAAAATCAACAGGGGGTTGTGGAGATTTATTCAGGATTCACGCCCCCTAAACAACATTGTTGTAGCAGGATTTCCATTGGTTCCAAATCCAACTAAAATATTGTTTAACATCCCATCCAAAGCCAAATGCTTCACAGTGATCGATTTAAAGAATGTGTTCTTTTCAATCTCCCTTCATGAAGAATCACAAGACCTGGCCTAATTTTCGTATAGAAATAAAAAGTGGAAGCACATTCGTTTACCACAGGGGTACTGTGAATCCCATTCAATATTCAACAGGGTCCTCCAGATGGACTCAGGAAACGTACACCTTGACAGTACCGTGATTTAGTATGTGGATGACATTCTGGCGTGCAGCGAGACAGAGGAACAGTGCAGAAAAGACTCTATACAGTTGATGACGGGGGTTACAAGGTAGATAAAGAGAAACTACAATATTGACAGGAGGAGGTCTTGTACATTGGGCAGTTGATATCTCAGGAAGGCAGAAAAGTGACCCCCGAAAGCATACTACACTGGGCTCCTAGACCTAGTGATGAGAGGCCATTACAATGAACAATTGTGGGCTGCAGCAACCTTTGTAATAGAGAAATCAGCCGGTATCACGATGGGCTACAAAGTAACATTATAAGTACAGCATGCCCTGTTTTCCATCCTTGAGAAACCCAAAAGTACATTGACCACACAGAGAGCATCAGGGTATGAAGGGATAATTTGAAACCCAACCATCAAATTTGTCAGATGTAGAGTAGTGAACCCAGCAACATTCCAGTGGAAGAGGGAGATCACCTACACGATTGCACCAAGTACATTGAACATTATGACGATATGCCACATGCCAGAGAAAATACCCTCGGAAGGGAGAAGTACGCTTCATTGACGGTTCATTGTCAATGGACCAGAATTCAAGTGAAAGGCACACTGGCACTGCAGTGGTAAAACTAAAACTGAATGGCAGCTTTGAAGTTGTGGCGAGTGCAAGATTGCCTTAAAATTTCTCAGCGCAAGCAACAGAATTAGTAGCGCTTATTGTAGCCCTTGAAATGCATGAAGATGAGGAGATAACAGTGTATTCTCACTCTGCCTCTCAGACGTCAACAGTACATGCAGGACTGTCACATTGGAAAAGGTGGGGCTTCCTACACACAGATGGCATGCCAGTGCAACATGCACCATCATTGGCAGACTTATAGACACACTGCAGGACCCATCGGCCATCACTGTGGTGGAGTACGTGGCTCATATTAGAGGAGATTTAATTTCCTACAGCAATGAAGCTGCAGATAAATAGGCCAAAAAAGCAGCATATTTTCCCGAAATATCGTAATTTGACACACCTCCTAATAAGCACATGTGAGTACAAACCTTGAGAATGAAAGAAGGCTTCAATTCCCTGCATATGACAAAGATAATAGAACTGAAAGGACACATGCTACCAGAAGAACAGGAGCTGTGGAGATGGAGGGGTTGTTCACTGTCCCCCATCAATGCAATGTGGTGACAGGACAGCACCAGCAAACCAGTCATGCCCCTCGCATTACTCAAAGTAGAGGTAGATCAGATTCACTATCCTGCATGCAAAACACAGGGCAGTCTTGCAACTCTTATTTCGGAAGACTGGTTAACACCTAATCTTGCTGAGCATGTTGCTGCATTTGTTATGATTTGTGTGGTGTGCCAAAATGTACGGCAGGGCATACGCTGATAGTAGTGCGAGGAGCAATACCCGTCCTACTGGATCTTTCCAGCATTTGCATATCGATCATGTGGATATACTACAAAGATGGAACGGCTACAGATACATGTTGGTAGTCATTTGCCCTTTCTTCCAATGGATTGAAGCAGGTTCGTGCACACATCCTGATGCCACATGTTCTGCAAAATTGCTTGTACGAGAGGTATTCCCAAGATGGGGAGTGTGCGAAGTTGTTCGGTCTGACAATGGACCGCATTTTGTGAATGAATTATTCAAGCACATCACAATCCTACTGAGTATTAAGCATAACTTCTCCTCCTCTTATCACCTGCAGGCAAATGGAATTTGTGAACACATCAACTGACTTCTCAAGGAGTGAATAGCCAAATTAAAAATGGCCTTGAAGAAAGGATGGCTCCATTGCCTACCCTTAGCCCTATTTACATTACGCAATCAGCCCGACTCAGACCATCACCCGATTCTTCACGAGCTGGTGATGGGACGCTGTATGCACACACCTCTTTCTCCTCCCACTAATGCGCGAACTGATGCCCATAGCGCCACTGTTGTTCTTGGATCTGGTTATAAAGTTTTTGTGAAGAGTCTTACAAGGACCTGGCATAAACCCAGGTTTGAAGGGCCGTATGTAGAAGAGGAAGTCACTCCCACTGCTGTCAACGTCCAAGGTAGATGGGCTTGGCTCCACCTTGGCAATGTTAAACTCTACACAGGCGAGACTCCCCTACCGCCAGTCCCAGATGTTGAAGCCGAAGAAGAGGTGATGAGAGTCCAAACCCGATCAGTCACAAGAAACAGACAGCAACCCATGGAACAAGAAAACTAGCACATTGTCTTTTCTTACACAGATAACAGCCAGCTACAGTGAACTTTCTCTCCCAAGAACTTTTATCTGCATAATAACACTGAGGGATACATTTTTGGGACAGAAAAACTGAAGCTCGATGTTGCCTTTAAGAGTAGTACTATATGTAATTCTCTCTTTTGTAGTGGATAGCTATGGTGCCTTCAAGACAAGTAAAATACCACTTATTGCTCTATTAGTAGATCCAAAAATGAGATTTATCTTTGAACAAATCTTCGAAATCATCGTCGTACAGTTTTTCCTGTGAAGTACAAATTGTTTGAAAATCAGTGTGAAACTATTCAGTGAAAAGTAAGAAAATTGGTCTTTTTAACTTTGTGAGGTACAAACACATGGGCACACTAGCAGTAATGATTGAAGCTACATTTTGTATGTTCTGCTTTCTCTACTTCTTTATTCTTTTAGCGTTACGAGAACTGGTCCTCTACAACGTACCCAAACCAGTGTATACTAATATGACTCCCATTCCTATGTTAGATGAAGACATAACCCTACCTTTCTCTGTTGACACTAAGTAGATGAGGAGACAAAAAAGAAATGTTGACAATCAATTCCAACAAATAAATGCCTATATGGCTGATTCTGCCCAAGTAACAAATGATATGTGTTATCAGTACATGACCAGGGTGGGGAGAAGGACATCTGAGAGCTACTATGTGTGTTCTCTCATTCCCTAATCTATTGGCACTTCCAGGACATTTGTAGCGACAGAAGTACCTGCACATGATGCACATTGCCTAACATATTTAGCACTCTGCACAGCTATTTAGCACTCTGCACAGCTAGGGGACAGTTTGAGGGAAGATGGGCTACTTTACGGCGGATGTTGAAAAGCTCATTCCCTACGAGGATAGTTAAATAAAAGCAAGACTATGATGGATGACCCAAGGATGAAGAATAAAATGATACAATATGTATTAGATGGCCAAAACAGAGGGGAATCTGAAACAGTAGATCACAAGATGTTACAATGCCCAAATGATGCAGGAAAGGAAATAGGAGGGCTGCCAGGATGCTGGGAGAGACCAGTTACTGATATGTCGACAACTATACACTTCGGCTGGATGGGTGGAAGTTTTGTTTGGGTGTAAAGCACAAGTACTCCTGTCAGTACATGTAGAAGTAGTGCACAATGCAAATGATAAATGCCTCAATTAATGGACCAAGCATTCCAAGCTGCTCACATGAGTAGAGGATGAAGCAGCCCCCTTACTCATAATTCCTGTGAAAAATGCCACATTATGTTTCAGAAATACTGGTCCTGTGAAAGTAGGAGAAGAAAAATGGTGTAAAGGTATTTTTGATGTGCCTGGCATGATGATAGGCACCGCAGTATGGATGGACCTTTATTGGGCTTGTGGGTCCAGAGCATATATGAATCTGCCCCCGAATTGTGGAGGGCTGTGTTCCATGGTACTTATAAGCATTCCCACGTTGGTAGTGCCCGTACGTGATGTACAAATTGCAGAGTTCCCTAAAATGTATACGCACATGAGAAAGAAAAGGTCCCTAAACTTCAAACGAACAAAAAGGAGTAGCAATTATATATCAATTAAAATGGAAGATGATCTTGATAAAATATCCTATGAGCACAGATTGTTCAGCAGAACGGAGATGTTCTTTGCCTCTCTTTTTCCTGTGATACAAGCAGCCACAAACGCCAAGTGGTTGAAGATAGCCCGTTGGGAAATGCTGCAAACAGTTAAAACAACAGTGAAAGGCTTTAACAATATCAAGGAAGAGCTGAGAGCAATAAGGCTCATGACACTTCAAAACAGGTATCTCCTTGACCTGACAACAGCCATAGAGGATGGTGTATGCGCAAATATTTGGCCGATCCTGCTGTACCTACGTACTTGCACATGATGAGGAAAATTGGACCCTCACAGAGGCCATAACGCTGCTGACAGAGCTCTATAGCAAAATGTTAGAGGAGAATAACTGAGCTGCACCCTAGTATATTAAAGGAGGACTTATGGCCTAGAACCATGAACACAAATGAAATGTCCCTGTCTATAAGGCTGTTAGAATTTCTGGATACATTTTAAATAAGAAGGAAGGAATTTTTTTATAACAACTTTGCTCTTTTAGGTAGGTGAATTTGTTCTAATGTTTTTATATTTAAAACTGAAATTGTAGTACTTGAAATTGAGACTATTTTACGATGTAAAGTTTAAGATGTTTTTAAGATGTGGAAATTATTGATTTTATGAAATTTCTGATGCAACAAGATGTGTGAAAAGTTAAATAATATAGCAAAATGTTAGAGGAGGTAGAAGTAGAACATGATGCTGATTGGCTCACTTATCTATTCTCCTGTATCCTCTCCTGGCTGGCTAACACATGTAAGGTACTGATAGCAATATCAGTGGTTATACTGTTAGGCTTCTGTGTCCTGAAAATATCCATAAGCCAATGCAAAAAGATGGCTAAGAAGGCGGTAGGGATGAAAATAGTGATAAACGAGGATGCAAGGATGCACGAGTGCACACAAACCGTTGATCTACCTTAGACTTATGACAAAGTCCTATCGTCCCTCCAGGATCATATTTCTATTATCCCCGAGACCATCACAATTACATGGGTTTTTGGGTATTCTGCAAACCAGATAGACAGTGCTGCTATATGATCTGGAGTGTGGATGAGCACATACAAAATTTGGGTGACCTGAGGGGGGTGACAAAGATACAGACCCCGAAGATACCCCACTGGGGAGAGGGACCTCAGAGAGATGTGGTTGAGGACTCGACCAGAGGGGGTAATGTCGAGAGACAGATGAAAGCGTCATTCATAGCGTCGGCTCCTCCCCTGCCTCTATACCTAAGGTATGAAAGGAGCGCATCATTCATGGCATCTATCCCCTTCCGCCGCCATGCCGCAAGTTTGAGAGACGCTACTCACTGAGACAACCCTGCCGACCTTAACGATTAAAGAGATGAATCTGCAAGATTTGCTGTAACCAAAGATGACAAAAGCAAGTGATGTCTTTGCCGAACTTGAGAAAAAACGACCAAGGCTAGATAGCCGTCGATGAGGGTTGCACACCCTAAAAAACCCTTATTGGTCTAAAAAACCTAGCAGTAAGAGATCAAATTTCAAATGCAAGTGTTGTTTGTGATCATTTTTATTTTCCCACTTTCATATGCAGATGCTTTGTATGTCAATGCATTTTGGACTTTCTATAGTCCTTCGTCAGGGCAGAGCTCCATATTCTGATTGAAGTAATGTCAACAGAAAATGTAAACACATTGGGCCTCATTACGACCCTGGCGGAGAGGGTTTTACGCCAGCGTAGTGCATGGCGTACCTCTCCGCCATACTACGAGTTCCCGTAGCGCCATGGCGGCCTTTTCCGCCTGGTTTTACCAGGCGGAGAAAACCATGGCGCTACGGGACCTCGTTGTTAATTACGCCACCGTATTTTACGGTGGCGTAATTAACTCCTTCCCCACTCCCATTATACCCTATGGGGCAAAAATGGGAATGGGGAAGGGCAGAATGGGGATTGGGGATTTACCGCCCCGCCAAGGTCGGAATGGGGCGGTAAATCCGCCAACCCCCATGGCGCTATCGGCGGCTTTCCGCCATGCTTCGCGGTGCATTTAGCACCGCGAAATCCGCCTGGGTCGTAATGAGGCCCATTGGATCAACCAATTGTATCCATAGGCAGAGCTAGTAAAAAAGGATATCCAGTATGGGTTCACATGTCAGCAAAACCCAGTTACAGCCAACCATTACCAAAAGAAGTAAGTAGGTAACCATGTGGAAAGCCAGAGTGGGAAAGAATAACATTACAATCATAAAAATCACAAATAATCATGTGAGCAAAAACATCGCAATACAAAGATATTGCCATATTTCTGCAGCAATATTCACCCATGGACCCCGAGGGGGGCCCGCCCGCAACCCCAGCATTATTTTTAAATGTACGGGGGACACCCTCACAACCCCCGCTCCCACAACATATCCTCCCCTAAAAATATTGCCTCTAGCGAGACAAACGGCCAAATGTACAGCAATATTTTTGGTGGGGATATTTTGTAGGGATACCCACGTGATGGTGTAATAATGGAGTGCATGCTGAAGTGCTAGCACTTGAGTAGCTGGCAGGCCTCCGGTGTGCCATTATAGTCAAATAGGCGATCAGGTGACAAGAGTGTGTGTCATTCCTTCTGGTTTTTGGCTTCATTTTCTGTCTGGAACTGTACTGTTATTTTAAGTTATGTTATTTGACATTTGTATAGCGCTCTATATATCATTGGTATGACCTCAAAGCGCTGTTAGGTTGAACACCCTCGGGGACCGTAGTCCAGGTCAGTTGAGAGAGGAGGGTGTCGTAGGGTGCATGGGTGCACCAGCTATGTGTGCAGCTGATGTAATTGCCTAATGGAAGCTGCATTCTAGCATAACGTGTGGTGATTATGATATCAGTTGAATGTGTGCAGTCTGGCGCGTGGACATATAGTCTGGGTTTTGGCGGCGTTAGGCCTGAAGGACGTTTATGTGAGCAGCTAGGCCGGTTTGTCATGGGGTATAGCTGTGGTTTATATGAATGATGAGGTGTCGATGGGGTAGTGTTCGTATGTGAGCAGCTAGATAGAATTGATTGAGGGGTGTAGCTGCACTCTAATTGAGTGATGGTGTAGAGTAGAGAGTAAGCATAGTGATATGGCAGGGGAGTGTTTGGGTGGGATTATGATCTAAGGTGATCGATATTCCGGTTTTCGGGTGTGGACCATTTGTAGTGAATTAGTAGGCGTATTTGGTGACAATATTGCTCTGGATCTCATTGAGCTATTAGTCATTAGTCATTGGTTGCTAAGTTCAGTCACTCCAGATGGTGGTGGTTGGTAATTTACGGAAAGAGCCACGTCTTACGGGTTTTGCGCAACGTCATATAGTCTTGGGTATGTTGAATATGTGGGGGAAGCGAGTTCCACAGAGTTGGGGCCATGGTTGAGAAGGTGGACCCTCCGATCTGGACAGAGTTACAGGTTGGAATTACCAGAAGGTGGGCAGTGCTAGATCTTAAGGTGTGAGAAGGAAGGTATGGTTTTATCTTACTTTGTAAGTATAGTGGGCCAGTCTTCTGGACTGCTTGGTGAATGATGCAAAGGGTCTTGAAGGAGGTCCTTCGTCCGACTGGTAGTGGAAGGTTCAGAGAGCTGGTGACATGTGATCTCTAGGACCCAGGGCAAGCAGCAGTTTGCAGCAGAGTTTTGGGCTCTTTGGAGTTTGTTGAGTTGATATGCCACGGCTCCTAGGTATAGGGAGTTAGCATAGTCGAGTCTCAACATCACAATTGACATAACAGCGGCAAGTCGGTTTGGGAAGGAGAGGTAAGGAAAGATGTCTCTGAGCAGTTTGAGGTGGTAGTGACAGCATTTTGACACATTGTTGATCTGACGGGAGAGGAATAGGTCTGAGACCATGATGCAGCCTAGATTTTTTACAGAGTCGGAGGGGGGCGGAGGTGGGCAGAGGGACGTGGGCCATTGGAGTGGATGAGGTAGAAGGGTAGTATTGCCGCACATCAAGATTTCAGTTTTAGTAGGGTTCAAGAGGATGTGGTTTATTGTCATCCATCGATCATTATCACGCAGACAGGCTTTAAGGTTGTGTTGGTGCCTGATTTTGGAATTCTTAGAATGATTTGGGTATCATCAGCATAGTTGTAGCACAAGATGTTGTGCATGCAGATGTTTCCAGGAAGGGTGGTCATATAGAGGTTGAAACAGAGAGCGGAAAGGCATGTGCCTTGCGGTACTCCAGTGTTCACCGAGCGAGCAGCTGAGATAAAAGGGGAGAGGATGGTTATTTGTTTCCTGTTGTAGAGAAAGGAGGCGATCGACTTGAGAGCAGTGCCACAGATTCCTAAGGAGTGGAGGCGGTCAAGGAGGATTGAGTGGTTAACCTTGTCAAAGGCTGCAGAAAGATCGAGGAGAATTAGTGCAGTGCATCCTTGAGAGTCTGCTGTGACCTTGAGGTCATCCCAGATTGAGGTCAGAGTGGTTTCAGTTCCATGTCGTGGCCTGATTGTGCAGGGTCGAGGAGACTGTTGCCTTCTACAAAGGCGTTTAGCTGGTAGTATGCTGATCGGTCGATTATTTTTGCAAGAAATCTGGTGTTGGAGATTGGTCTGTAGTTTTTGGGGTCAAGCAGGTCGAGGGATGCCTTTTTAAGAAGAGGCTTGACATGCGCTATTTTGAAGGCATCAGGGAAGATGCCGGAGGTGAGTGAGTCATCTAGTATGGCTCTTGCATGTTCTCCTGCGCACGAAGATGAGAATATTTCTTTCATGACAGATGCGGGTCAGGGGTCTAGGAGCGACTTGGACGGTTTGCTGGAGGATAGTAGGTCAAGGAACTCGTTTCTGGAGATGGGTTTGAAGGAGTCGAAAGTAGGGGACTTGGACAACGGGCAATGGGAACAGGGAAGGACAGAGGTGGGAGGGGGGAGGAGAAGGACAGTTTGGTGTTAAGGGATGTCGTCCTGTCAAGAGCGATGGTGTGGAAGTGTACAGAGAGGGAGTCGCAGAGTGATTCAGAAGGGGTGGATTGGGTAGAGGTGCAGATGGGTTTGACGAATTCTGATATGATCATGTGGAGTTCTTTGCTGCGGTTGCAACAGTTGAGAATTTGTTGATTGTAATAGGCTTTTTTGGCTTTTTGGATTTTGGCTTCGTAGATATGATGGTGCATGGCGAATATGGATCTGCTGAGAGCGGTTTTAGATGCTTGCCATTTGCGTTCGAGGGAGTTGTTTTGTTTTTTGGCACTGCTCGGGAGGGGCGTGAACCATTTGGGGGACGATCCATTGCGTGAGGAAGTGGGGCATGAGGAGGTGAGAGGAATTAGAGAGTCTTTCAGCCAGGAGTCAAAGCAATCGATGGTTAATGTTCTGTCAGGGGGGGTTTGTAGGGGGGCAAAGAAGCAGGGCATAGGCTAGGTCGGGGAGGATCTTGACTTTGTTCCAGCATTTGAGATCCCTGGGGGGGGGTGCCGGGGGAGGAGTTGGAGGAGGGGTGGGGAGTGGATAGAGAAAGGGATGGCGAAGTGGTCGGTCCAGATGAGTGGTTTGGGACAGGATAAGTAAACCAGGTCATGGGAGCTGAAGATTGCATCAAGGGTGTGCCCACCTGAGTGGGTTGGATGAGGTGGAGCGCGTCGAGACCATCAATGAGTGGATGAGCCAGGGGGTTAGTGGGGATAACAAACCAGATATTAAAGTCTCCTCGGAGTGTAAGAGATGGGTGATTTACTTGAATGGTAGCTATCGAATCACAGAGGTTGTTGGCGAAATGTCTGTGGTACCCAGACGGTCTATAGATGAGGAGGAAGCTGTGGGTAAAGGTTGGTGGAATAGATAGTTTTACTAGTAGAGATTCACAGGAGGCAGTGCATGTCTGGGATTCGACGAGTGAGACAGAGAATTGAGGATTGAAGAGGACTGCCACTCCGCCACCTCTGGAGAGTCTATTTTGGGCGATGACCGAGTAGCCTGGGGGGAAGGCTTGTGTGCTATGGGAGCAAAGTCATCAGAGAACCAGGTTTCAGTAATAAAAATGAGGTCTGGCATGTCAGAGGATAGGAAGTCATAAATGCTTTGTCTGTTTTTTGCTATCGCGCGGTTGTTAAAGAGGATGCAAGAGACTTCATTAGTGGATGAGGGTTTCGTCGAGCTCATCGGAGTGTGAGCTAGAGAGGCATGGGCCGCCCGGTAGGGTAGAGGGGGTGGTAGGGACATTCTGGGTTGTTGAGATAGGTTGCTGGGGGTACAAGGGAGTTGGGTGTCTGTGGAGCCTGAGTGTCTGCTGAGAGGGTTATGTCAATGGGGGTGGGAAGAGTAGGCAGGCGGAGGTAGGAATGTGAGAGACGACGGGTGGGTCAAGGGTAGTTGGGAGGGTGTTGAGAGGGTCAGATGGTAGGAGGGTTTTTAGTGGGGAGGGATTGGAATGGGTCTGGGGGCAAAGGGGGTTTAGGTGTGCATGGTGAGAACTTAAGAGAAAGGGAGTGGAAACTGGGGGTGGGGAGAGGGGAGAGCATAGCATAAGAGGGGAGATACTGGGAGGGGGGGCTGAGGCAGAAGTGGTGAGGAGTAGAGAGTAAAGGGTCAAGGGAGAGGACCAGTCATGTTTTCTGCATTTCGTGGAATTTGGTGCCAAAGGGGTGTGAGAGAAGGGGGCCGGGTCAGAGGGGGAGGGAGATGAGGCTATCGATCTAGCAAGAGAAAGACGTGCTACATTCAGAGAGGGGAAGGGAAACTGCCAGCGGCCATCTTGGATCTGTGACATCACTTCTTGTGGCCATCTTGGATCTGCGATACCACTCCATGAGGCCATCTTGGATCCTTGACATCACTTCATGTGTCCATTTTGGACCAAAACCATCTCCAGCCAAAAGCCACAAGATGCTCCTCTGGCAACACCAATCAGGAAGGAATCGCCTCATCCCAGCAACAGCAGGGACAATATCAGAGAGACCAACCACTGATGAACTAGGCCATTGTCTCAGGAGGATAGCTCAGGGGCAACGTGCTCGCCTTGGAAGCAAGACAACACGGAGCACCACTGGTTCGGTCCCCGGGTCTGCGCTTAGAAACCTCTGGGTATTAAGCACGTTACAAATAACCTATCATATATCATATCAGGTGACAAGAGCGTGTGTCCTCCCTTCTGAACTTCCTAGTGGCATCCAACCAGGAGTGCCCCAGTTAAGGGCGGAACATTGAAGGGAGAGGAACAGTGAAGGTTGAAGACCAGCCCTCGACCAGCTTCTTAGCCTATTAGCCATTGATTTTGGCATTCTCTCTGTTGTACCTGTGAGTACTCAAAGCTTCCAAATGTCTGTGCTGTCTCTCCACACTATGCTACTAACCTATAATGCATGCACTCCTGCTCCTCCTATTCTCCTTTCCCTACCGTTCTCCAATCACGCTACAACTTCCTCCTTTCCTATCCCTATTATAAAACACACATCTTGAACCTCCCACTACTTCATTTCTCTTCCACCTACTTTCAACAAACAAAGCCGACGAGGTAACCACACCTCCTCTAACACCTATCCACCTCGCCTCTCTTCCTCTTGAGTAACTTCTCTTCTCTTCCTTACCTCATCAACTGAACATTGTACTCTGGAATGCTCAGTCTGTATGCAACACAATCTCCTTTATCATTGACTACTTTCACTAGGGCTCTCCTCCCTAGACCTTCTTGCTATCACTAAGACATGGATTACTCCATCTGACACCTCTGGAAGCGCTACACAACTTCAAACTATCCTTTTTTCACTCTCCCCGACTGACTGGCCGAGGTGGAAGTGTTGGACACCTACTCTCTTCTCGCCTCAATGCCTCACAAATCTCCAATGCCACATCCTCTCCTACCGTTTTGGAATTGACAATCTCTACTATTGCTCTGCCTCACTCGGTTCACATCATCTCCATCTACCGCCCTCCTGGTCCCATTGAATCATTCTTTGATGACCTTGGGCAACTGCTTGATTCTCTTTCCACTAATCATCACCTCATTCTCCTACGTGACTTTAACCTTCCTTTTCCAACCACTTCTCAGAAATTTGAACTTCAGTCTTTTCTTAGTGACCATGCTCTCCACTCTATCTATAACCTACCTACCCACACAGGGGTAACTCTTTGGATCTCTTATTCATCTTCACCTCTCTCTGAGCCACTAATACTACTGTCACAAGATCCATATCTGATCACTTAATTGTTTCCATCATCATCTCCTTTCCACCCTCTGACCTTTTCTCACCACTTGGTTCACCTATTACTAAAAGGAAATGTAAACCTTCTGCCATTCCCCCTTTCTCTCCGATCTACAGTTCTCACTATCCTCCTTCACACCTAATACCTCTTCCACCAAAACTGCCTTCTCAAGCTTCCAATCCCTACTATATGACTCATTTTCCCATCACTTCCCACTGCCTACTTTCACTCCTATGTCTCAGGATCCTCAAGCGCCTGGATCACACCCTTGCTAAAAAAATAACTCCCTTGACCCTGCCATCCCCACTACCATCCCATCACTAGAGTCCTCGTCCTCCTCAACATTCTGTACCGCCTAGCCTACTCCCTAGTCCAATAACACCTAGAACAAAATGACCTGCTTGGCAAAAGGCAGTCCGGCTTCTGCCCCAACCATAGTATGGAAACAGCCCTGCTGGACATTAAAATGAAAATGGACTCCTTTTGGGACTCAGGCAAACTAGCCATCCTCCTCCTGCTAGATCTCTTTGCAGCATTCGACCTAGTCAACCATAACATACTTTGGGCCTCATCACAAGTTTGGCGGTAACCCTTAAATCCGGCGGTCGCACTATTACCGCCGGATTTAAGGGTCCGCCAAATCAGGGCTTTGGCGAATTTCTCCCCAGCTCTGAGCTGGGGGGAAATCCGCCGAAAATTCACGCTATTACTGCCGACGGGAAATCCGCCGGCGGTAAGAGCACGAAAATTCCCCATTGAGCTCAATGGGGAATGGGGCATTCCCGAATGGGCTCAGTGGAGAATGGGGAATTCCATTACCTCCAAACCTGTGATCTGGTGCCAATAGCGCCGGGGGTTTGGCGGTAGGGCTAATACCGCTGGCGGTAATACGGCCGGCGTTACCACCCAACTCATGATGAGGCCCTTTGTCTCAACCTCAGCCAGCATTTCCACTTCTCCCCTGAAGCCATCGCCTGGATTAAATCCTTCCTGAGCGATCGCACCACACAAGTAAACATTGTAGAATCCTCAGCTGTACCTATCCCTGCATCCCTGGGTGTCTCACAAGGATCCTGCCTTTCCCCCACACTCTATAACCCATACACTAAACCCCTCTTTGAACTGTGTTATTCTAGGGAAATGATTTGCACCCATTTTGTGGACGACACCCACATTTTCATTCCCACCTCAGCTGACCATTCCACTGACTCAGCCACTATCAACTCTGTCTACAGCACTATCCAAAATTGTATGGCCACCCACAACATATGCCTAAATGATGATAAAACAGAGCTCTTCATCATTGGCTCACCACACTGACTTAAACATCTAGATGCCTCCTTCTCCTCTATCTGTATTGATGGCTCCTCTATTCCAGTCCTCAAACAAATAAAAACCTTAGGGGTTCACCTTGAAGCCAACCTAAACACGACCAGGCGGATTCATTCTCTAGCATCCTCCACTGCCTACACTGCAAAGCTCACCTCGCTAAGTAGACAATTCCTCTCCCCCTCCAAATGCCTCACACTGGCACGTGCTCTGATCCGTTCTAAGCTCAATTACTGCAATGCCCTCCTCATGGGCATCTCAACCACGAACATGTCCAAATTACAACGTCTCCAAAATAAAGCCCTCTGTGCAGCCCTTGGCCTTAAATGCTCTGACCGCATTAGAGCCATCAGGTGTGAATCCCACTGGCTCCGCATCAAACCTAGGTTGGATTTTAAAACACTGTCCATCGCTCAACGACGCATCCACCAAGAAGCCCCCTCCTATCTCAACAGTTGTATCTCCATTAATGTCCCAGTGCGTTCGCTCAGATCTAGCGCGGTCACCCTGCTCACCATTATTTGGCAAGTATGAATAACGTTTGTCTCATGTCTGCCTCATATGTTTTTCTTGCAATGTATCCTACCTGCCTATGTACTAAACGCTGTGATACCCTTGGGTCTGGTCATTAAATAAATGCTAAAATTCATTTTAGAAAAAGGTTTTCTTTATTTGTTTTGGTTGTTTATCTCAACCTTTCAAATCAATAAGAATTACATATCATAATTAAACCAATTGTAAGTTTTACAAATAGCAATTTACTTCTCATACTCCCAAACTATACCAAACAAAACCTACGAGAAAATACATTGTTTAGTATTCACAACGCACTTCCAAACGACATTCCATTTACTTTTGCATCTCCCAACTTAATTATAGTGACACTTCAATACATCTGACCAGGATCACGTCATTTCAATAGGCACATCATCATGAATTTTTAAAGCAAGAATACAATGTACAGTGGCACGATTTAACAATATTAAGTTCCCATTAAGAATCATATTCCACATTTCATCTTCGTTTAAGAGTCTAAATTGATCAAATAAAATGTATAAAACAATGATTTTCTTAAACTATTCAGATTATGACATTCTACAAACATATGTTTTAAAGTTTCGTTTTTCCCTTGTTCCTTACAAAATCGACAAGCAATGATAGCATCTTTCTTCTTAGAATGTTTTGCTATTTGTACTCTGGTTGGCCACAAATATAATCAGATTCGCATTAGAGTTCTCGCATATTTCACATCTGGAAATTTCATCAAATACATTGCGATTTTAACACACATTTCCCAGTTTTGAATATTGCATACTCTTTACATTTATCCCATGCCATGGACCAGTCCCACTGCCACAGTTTCATTTTCGCTTTATCCGGAAGTCCACAAGAAACTGCTGTGGTTATGTCCGCTTTATTTAATATGTCCTTGCAATATAACTCCCACTCCTTTATGGGGCTATTGTTCCTTCTTACAGAGGTATTGTGTAGCAGCGGTATCAAAGTCTGCATGTTCTCCTTTGACAGTAAGCATTTTCTACATAAACTCAAAGTTTGCCAAACTATTAATGCTGACAATGATATCAATCCCAATTCATACCTCAGGGATTGATTGAGGCAAATAAAGTACCTTTTTTCTCCAAAATAAGCCTTCTGCGGAATTCCAATTTGGTTGATTGCCCAGGTACTTTGCCTGGGCTCCATAAATGATTACTGGGACTACTATTTGTTTGTTGAATTGAATTAACACAGCATGTGCGAAGTTCCTGAATTTGGCCTGTATAATTCTGCCTTGAGAGGCTAATTTTCGCATTTTTGCCGTTGACTCAAGTTTGTATGGTTGGTCAGTGAGCCTATTATTAATATTTTGGCCTAGGTATTTATATTCATTGACTAGTGCAACTATTGTCTTATTAAGTGTCCATGTGAATTTTGTATTAGTTTGGCTATTTTTATGATGTACTATCATAATATTGGATTTTAGGGTATTCACCATTAACCCATTCTTTAATGCAAATTCATCCAATGCTTTTAATTTTCTTTGCAATCCAATTTGCGTTTGATCCATTATCACGAAGTCATCTGCATATAATGGCCACAACACTACCCCAGATCCAATTTTTGATGGAAAAGAGCGAACAGAATCCAAATATATGTTTGTGTCTTGAATATAAAAGTTAAAAAGTATTGATGCTAAAATACAACCTTGTTTTAATCCAAACTTAGTTGGAATTGACTTAGTAAGCAAGCCGTCTCGATTTAGCTTCACTTTTATCGAGGTGTCCGAGTATAAATTGAAAAATCCAATATAAAATGTATGTTGGACAACCGGCATCCAATCATTTTTCCCATCATCTATTTCTTGGTACTGTGTCAAACGCTTGTTTAAAATCAATAAAAGCTCAACATATAGACGGTTTACTAATAATAGATTGTTTTAAAATTCCTAGTAAAAATAAATGTATAGAAGTGCCTACTCCTTTAATAAAGCTGGATTGATGTACATCCAGCATTTTGGCCTTATTCAGCCATCGCGGCAGGTCTGTTTACTTAGGGTGGTGGGAAACCCACCAGCGGATTCTCCTCGGTTTGTCTGTAACAACGACTTTCTCCGGCGGGACAAAGCATTCAATGGTGATTGCAAGGGAGTCCTTGATTTCAAAGTGTCTTAGGCAATGGAGCATTGCGGCTCCAGCCGACGTGGTTACAGCGGTCCTCCGAACCTCGGTCGAAGGTGATGGTCTTCGACAGCCTCGACGTCCTGACGCTTCTCTCCAGGATTCCTCAGCGTTCCCCGCCTCCGGTCGGCAGCCTTTCGAGGACTGACTTCCAGGGAGCCTTGGTGAAGGTTAGCTGGTGCACGATGGTCCCTCGTAGCTCGGGAAGATGTCTCCTAGCCAGGTCCTCTCTTGGATCAGTTCTTGGAGACATGACAGCTTTCGGATTGCGTCGAAGGAAAGCAGCAGCAAAACCTTCTTCTTTTAGCTGGGCTTCAAGGTAAGCATCAAGTTTTGACTTCAGCTTCTGAACGATTTCCATCAGTGAGAGGTCCCCAGATATACTATGATCACTAACTTAGGTGGGAATTATAGTGAACTCTTGAATAATATGCAATGCATGTGCCTATATGTATACATAGTCTAAAACTGACTTGGAATTGCCTCTTTTCCAGGTAGGGGCAGGTGGCATGTCCCCTGACACTGATCCATTTAAAATCATAATATTTTTCTCCTTCATCAAAGTGGTCCATTTGTTAGCTCTCCCTGGGAGTGGTTTGAATTTATTAGGGATGCATGTCATATTTAGATCTCCTACCAGTATTGTATAACCTTGTTCTTGGGCTGCAATTAAATCCAACATTTGGATTATTAATTCAATAAATTTGGCATCCTCAATCGCTATTGGATTCCAATAGATGTTCAGTGTTGCCACCCTATCACCTAATGATGAATCTTTGATTGTTGGCATCAATTTCGTTAACTGAATACCCGGATGAGGTGACACCCACGATTACAGGTAATAACCTCAGTCCAGTTTTACAGCAGTTATTAGGCCAACTGACGGTCAGCCTTTTGCTTTTTTTTATGGCGGGTATCCAAGCTTCTTCATAACTTGGCCATATCAGCTGTGTGGTTATCCATTTTCTTGTAGAACCACAATTTGCGATGTGCTTATGGGATTACTGGCTTCTAAATTAAGTAAATGAGAAACCCTCTTGTATTACAAACGGTTATTATTATGGAGTGAGGGAACCGAGAGACCTGACATTAGGGCTTTTTCCTATGATTTGTTTCCTCACTAGCTTTGGTTAACCACTTCCAATTTCTTTCCCTAGTCTGATTTTGCTCCTCTTGGTAGTTTACCTCGCGATATAGGTTACCTCTCCTTCCCTCACATGTGATATATAGAGGTTCAAATTTACTTTGCGTTAACTTCTTGTTATTATTTCTTATTTCAATTGATCTATAATTTGAAGTATCCCTATTTTGTTCTCTTTGTTCCACTGGATCCCTTACGATATTCTTTGTATACAGTGGATGTTTTGTTTTAGTTCTCTCATTATCATTGTGAGTATACATATCAAATACAGTTTGCCTCATTTTGTCTTTTGTAAGCCATATCAACTACTTTACTAATTGAGACAGAATCCTTAACTCAACTGTATCCATGTTAGGACTGTTGATGAAGCGAATAGATTTTATATGCTGTGACTGTATGTGTTTCAACGATGGAACAACCTCGAACACATTAAACAAAGTTGATCTGTTTGTATATGGATCTGATAGCTGCCTATCAAGCATTTTTATTCTTATATTTTCTGCATATCTCACTACTGACTGCACTTGTTTGGTTTTATCACTGCCATTAATATATTTATTAACTTCTTGCCTTTCATCAGATTTTACACCGGCAGAGTGTTGTTGGTTAGTAATCTCCTCTGTATACATGTTTATAGGACCTTTATTTCTATCCACTATTCCCCTTCTCTTTTGTTCCAACGTAAGGAAGCTAGGATATTCCTCTTCTTCATTAAATGTCCTTTCTTCCAATCCTTGCTTCCCTCTAGTCATTACCATAATAGGTGTTTCCTGTTTCGTATTATTAGTTTGTGATTCTTCAATGGAATAGGTGGATAAGTTCAAGAGCTGTTCATCAATCTCGTTATCAGTTATACTTATCGAGTCAGATTCTTCTATGAAACTATCTGGTGTGTTATCAACAGTATTTTGCCTGGTTATCTGCACACGCTTTGGGGCCTTCCCCCCAGCTTTTGAAGTGGGTCACTATCATATATCGGGGCAGTTAGACCCTCTATACATTTCTTAGCTTTATGAGTGCTCAGTCTTACTGGCTGGGACTTAGTTTTAGTCTTTTTAGTAGTTTTCCATAGAGTGATTTTGGTGTTTTTCCTTGATGTTTTCTTTATCCTACTCTGCTGTTTTCGTTGAAAGAGATCAAACAGAGGTACTTGCTCTTGGAGTTCTTCTCCCGGTTGTTCCATGATTAGACTGCTGCTATTAGGGTTATTATCTGGCGCTCCATCATTCATCCTTCCCCCTATTCTCCTTCTCAACACCTTCCGTCTGCTCATCTAGCACATTTGGATTAGGGTAGAAGGCCATCCCCGAGAGCACTGTCCAACACTCTCTGATTGATGGTATACACTATCCAATACATTTTGTTAACCAACGAGTTTAGTGTCAGAATCTGGTGTTCATATTTTATTTCCATATTTTCGTACAGTTTAATTAAACTATATATACCTGTGTTGATAGTTGCCAGACTCGTTTCTAGCACAGAGTTTAGCGGATGTGGCAAGCCAAAAGATGGTCTCGGGGTGGGCCTTGCGTTGATCCCACTGACTCTGAGAAGTTATCCGATACAGGATAAAGTATGGGGGAGTCTGATAGATTCAAATTCGATCTCTGCTTTTTCTCTGGACTTTTAAGATTGTTGAGCGTTACTACCAGGTGCGGACCCAGCTCTTGATTTAGAGCGTTGTTGCCCTCAGCTATATTACTGGTAAGTACCCTGGGCGGGACATCAGCATCGTCCACGTGAGCGTCCCAAGCCCCCCTTTCATAATCTCTGTGATCATTGTCGTTCAACTCCCTTCTTGTATGGACCGCGATGGAGGCACATCTTTCCTCCCATGGGTGGAGTTTCAGGGGTGAATATCAGCCACCTCCAGTGGCCTGCCCCTGGCTTACGCTCTGCTGCTAGTAGGTTGCGTACTCTGAGGCGCAGGTCATCCCACCTTTTCCTGCAGTCCTTTACAGTCCTCATTGTTGTGCCCACCGCTGACACTTAGCTAGCAACTTCTATCCATATTTCCTTTTTTGCGTAGCTGTGCAGGCCTGCGCAGGTCACCTCGGAAGACTTTGTCCGCATTATCCACAAGGGTGTCGGCCAGCATGTTCAGTTCTGGCTCGCTGAACCGTGGTTTGCGGTGTCGGACGGTCCCTTGTGTTCCAGACATGTTCCTTAATGCTCCTTAACACTCAGCTGCTGTGGCCAACTCCTGTAAGTGGAGGATTTCAATGGATTGTGTTTTTAAAGATGGCCGCCGGTGCAGTTCCCGTTCCAGCACGATGAAGTTACTTCCAGTGCTGGTATTGCCGGTACCGGTATTTACGGATTCATAACGCCGGAGTTGGTATCAACAGCATCGATGGTGCCGCAATGTGGGTTTTGGAGTGCATTACGGGTATGCCGGTGCTACCGTCTCCGGCATGCCGTTTGGTACGACAATGCATGCTCGGAATCAGCCGTTGATTCCTAAAGCAGTGGCATCGGTTCACTAGTGCATGCATCGCCTTCTGGCGCTCCTCGGTCCGGCTGAGGCAGACCTCAATGTTGTGTATGTGGCAGAGTCCGGCAAGGGGCATGGGTGGTGAGCTGCAGGGGCCTGATGGGCTGAAAACAGGGTCCTGTTCCAGGTGGACATTGGCATTTTCTCAGGGACCAGTGGCCTCCACGGTGCCGCATGCACCTGCATCATGCCTTGGACTCCCCATGTCTGGTGTATGGGTGGGTGTGCCAGGATCCTCAAATTCTGGCATGCTTGGGATTGGGGATAGAGGATCGTCAGGCATGCTCAGGGATGGTGAATTTGGCTGTTCCTCAATGTCCATTTGCGGTGACACCGCTTCAGGTTCTTGTGGCGCTTGTCTCATGCCTGGTGTACTGGGGCGGCATGCCGGGTCTGCCACTGATGGTGGGCTGTGCTGCTGCTGCCTGCCTGCAGGTGTTTTCGCCTTCTTCTTAAGGCTGGCAGGTGTGCGGTGGTGGCTGGGGGTATGTGCTGTTCAGGCCGTGGACTCATGTCTGCTGCTGGTGGTTCCAGGATCCTGGCTGCTGGGGGTGTTTTTCTTACTGTGGCGACATGCAGCGGTGGTTGTCGGTGCAGCAGCGAGCTCACCCTCGCTGTCTGACGAGGTGTCTGTGGGCGACAGTGTAGCGGACCATTATTGTTGTGTCAAAATACATGTGACAGGTATCACACTTTGTACAATTCACTGTCATGTGCATCTTTGTGCTCATGGTGTAGCCCATATTATGCTTCACACATGAGTGGGGGGGGGAGCAGTGCAGGGACGTCCTTATATGTGTGCACGGTTTGGAATGTGCATTTTGGATGGGTTACTGTTGTGTTCTGCAAAGGGTGTTGTGTACATGCAACCATGGAACCATGGATTGTGGACATGTGTGGTCTGCATGTGATGGGGATGTGGTATGCTTGTGTACGTAGGGGCATTGGTGTGTCGTCTGCGGGAAGGGTTAAGGGGGGGATGTTTGTGACTGGTGGCAATGGTGCATGCATTTTGGACTGGGGATGATTGGGCCATGTGGACACATGCACAGGGGCCATGTTGTGCTCAGTGGTGTGTGTCGGTGCATGCTGATGGTGGGTCTGTCTGCATTGCATGGGACATGTGGTGTGTGTCTGTAGTGCTTGCTGACATTCTTCATGGTGAGATGATGTTTCTGTTGAAGGGTCTGGTTGGTGTGTTGCAGGGCGGCAGGTATCTGGTGGCACTGACCTGTCATGCGCAAGGCACAAATGGCAATGAGGGAACATTTATTGGCTATGGGATGTTAGTCATGGTCACTCATCGGCATCTCCAGACGATGTTGCACCGTGCTCGGCATCTCCGACAACCTCAATGCTGTCCATGTTCATGATGGAGGCACATCTTTCCTCCCATGGGTGGAATTTCAGGTGTGAATATCGGCCACCTCCAGTGGCCTGCCCCTGGCTGCTCTCTGATACTAGTAGGTTACGCACTCTGAGGCGCACGTCATCCCACCTTTTCCTGCAGTCCTTTACAGTCCTAAGTGTTGTGCCCACCGCTGACACTTTGCCAGCAACTTCTGTCCATATTTCCTTTTTTGCGTAGCTGTGCAGGCCTGCGCAGGTCACCTCGGAAGACTTTGTCCGCATTATCCACAAGGGTGTCGGCCAGCATGTTCAGTTCTGGCTCGCTGAACCGTGGTTTGCGGTGTCGGATGGTCCCTTGTGTTCCAGACATGTTCCTTGACACTCAGCTGCTGTGGCCAACTCCTGTAAGTGGAGGATTGCAATGGATTGTGTTTTTAAAGATGGCCGCCGGTGCAGTTCCCGTTCCAGCACGATGACGTTAATTCCAGTGCTGGTATTGCCGGTACCGGTATTTTTACGGATTCATAATGCCGGAGTCGGTATCAACGGCATCGATGGTGCCGCAATGTGGGTTTTGGAGTGCATTACCGGTATGCCGGTGCTACCGTCTCCGGCATGCCGTTTGGTACGACAATGCATGCTCAGAATCAGCCGTTGATTCCGCAAGCAGTGCTTGCCGGTATCGGTAGCTACAGCATGCCGGTAATTCTGAAATGTTAGCGCCAAACTCGTAATGAGGCCCTATGTGTACGAGAATGAAACACTTACAGGAAGTGGACACGATGATCCTATGCTTTCAAAGGATCTGATTTTTAAACAGTATAAAAAAGTATTGCAATGTTTGAGTTGTCTTCTACTGAAAGACCTGACATTGTTTATGTATCTTGTCGACACACTTTTTATTAGTCTCAAGTGCAACTAGTGTACATTGAGGAGAACATTAAACAGAGTGTAGAAGAAGTTTGGACAGAACTTTATTTGTTTGTAGAAGAACGATTTGACACAAGTGAGTCACTTTATGTTTATAGACACTGTGTTGGGTTTTATAATCAAACAAGTATACCTGCAAGAAGTGTCTTGAATGATATAGCAGTGCCTGATATCCCTGTTATCAGGGGTGTTGATAGGTCTGGAAAATATCCAGGGCTACGTTAATGTCGGGACTTTCGGGACTCGGGGCTGGCTAGCCTTTTGGTTGTAGACCCTGAGCTTCTATACAGGGCTACAACCAAAAGATCCAGGCCTATAGCCCCCAGGGCCCCCCATAGCAACACCTCTGATTGTTATGCTTCAAAAATTTTACATGTTTGAAGTGATTGCATTGCAAACTGTTCATCCTTTTCAGGTTATTGTTAGATTGCAAACACATATGTCAAACCTGCCTAAAAAATCATTAGTGCAAGCTGTGAGAGGCAAAGTTGTGTATTTACCTCTCAATTTGGAAAAAAATGTCAACACTCTAGAAGTGAAGCGTGACATTGCAGATTAATTGTTTGTTTTAGTAAATGGTGTTGCCACTAAAGATAAGAACAATTGGCAACAGCTTATAGATATAGGAAATGTAAGAAACGCAGTGCGTTTCTATTGGAGCACAATGATTTATACAAAGGCTGTGTGACTGTACCAGATGTGTCTATGCTTGATGTTGAGTCAACTAAAATAATCAGTGAAGGTCAGGTCCAACGTCTATCTGTTGCAGAAGGGAATAGTTTGTATGAACACTACACTATTCATCATCTACACTCACGTGAAGTCATGGGCAACAGTTTAGAATTGTATCAAATAAAAGCAATGAAAGGTGCACCAATCAGTGTCTGGCGAAAGATGTTAGAAGCTTGCTGTTTCCCTATGCTTTTTCCTACTGGTACAGGAGGCAGATTGGATAATCGGAAGGTTCCAATCTCTTCTTCAGAATATCGTTGTACAAGAATGTACTTTGAAGATTCCCGATTCCGCTCCAATGGTGAATATATTTGTCACTTATTGTATGAAAGTGAATTTTCAACATTATGTTATGCTGTTGCTCATACACTTCAGACCAGAACTAGATTTCAAAATCTTTCTGCATGTGAGATCTTGCAACAGGTGAAAGAAGAAAGGTTTTAGAGGGTAAACTTACCAATATCCTTGCTATAATGAGAGGAACCAAGGAATATTGGTATAGGAGAACTCTGAGGTTAGATGCATGATCAGAAACTTGGCCTCTCCAACTTGGTTTGTGACTTTAAATTGTGCTGAGTATGGTTGGGATGATCTTGCAGAGTGGATTTGTGAAACTAATCCACAGAAAGAAAACATAGAACACATGACACCAGGAGGATTGTTCTCCATGGACCCTGTAAGTGTATCGCGGTTCTTTCATCACAGATTTTAAGCCATGATACACTTTATATGTAATAAAGAAAATGGTCCATTAGGCACTGTGGAACATTTCATTTGGAGGAAAGAGTACCAGGCACGTGGGGCTCCACATACACATATGCTGTTGTGGAAAGAGTACCAGGCACGTGGGGCTCCACATACACATATGCTGTTGTGGATTAATATGCTCCTCAGTTTGGGAATGAAAGTGATGGCTGTGTGATGGAGTTCATAGACACATATGTTACTTGATCCATTCCTGCTCTGCATGTGAATGCTGATCTATGGAACAAGGTGGAAAGATTTCAAAGGAACTCATCTGGAAAGTACTGCCAGAGAAAATACAAAAGTAAGGACCAGTACTATACCCAGTGCAGCTTTGGCTTTCCAAGGCCTGTGACATCAGTTGGTTCAGTGAATAGTTTGATGTCATCTGTTCGACACCATGCTATTGGTAAGTCACCAAGAAATACCTATCATTTGAAAAGGGATAAGGAATGCCAATTCATTAATGATTACAATCCTGTCATTGCTCAGCTTTGGAATGCAAATACTGATGTACCGTATATTGCTGATGATACAACAGCTGTTGCTCCTTATGTTACAGCATACATGATAAAAGCTGAAAAAAGCAATGCAACTGAAGTATGGGCAGATCATTTTTTTTTAAACAAACATTTTTATTAGGTTTTCCATCAGCAAAGGTACATAATATCATCATCCACAGAGCCAACAACAACAATAGTTCAACGCAGTTCGAGCGTTGTATTAGGGGCCGTCCTCTAGAAGTACCAGTAGGTCAAATTTGCTGCGCTTCTGAACTTTCTTCCCTCCTCCCTCCTGCCCCTCCCCACCCAGTATGTTTCAGGGCCCTGGACCCTACCCCTCCATGTAGACCCGCCTTAGCAGATTGAACTTTTCGGCGTAGTCCATGAAGGGGGCCTACACATTTAGAAAATTGTTCAAGCGGCCTGTGCTGATTATTGTGACCTTCTCTACAGCGACAATCTCCCAACATTTCGACCACCATAACGGAGTCGATGTGCCCTCTGCGTTTTTCCAGAGCCGTGCTAGTGCTACTTTTGCCGCTAGGAGAAGGTGGGTGCATAGGCATGGATATGTCCATAGAGCGGGAATTCCCGCCCCCACTGTTTCTCCCAGGAGAATTATTTTGGTGTCCCAGGGGATGGTGACCCCAGTTAGTTCATTGATGTGACCCACTACCTCCCTCCAGTATCTTTCGGCCCTCAGGCAGGACCATACCATATGGAACAATGTACCTTGTTCGGTGCACCCTCGCCAGCAGTTCGCTGGGATTTCGGGCTTGGCTTTGTGTAATTGTTCTGGGGTGATGTAGTATCTCTAGCAAAGTTTATAGCCGCCTTCTCTGATCGAAATACATTGTGTGCTTTTGTGGAGTCTGGCCCAGATTTTCCCCCATTCCTCCACATCCAACTCTCGGCCCAGGTCTCTCTCTCAGCCCTCTTGCGGGTCATGATTTTTTTTTGCTATTCTGTGCCTTTTCCACCCCCAGACGAGTTCCTGTATTTTCTTCTGCAGGGAGAGCAGCTAAAACTTTGGAATATGGACTGGGAGAGAAGCATAGTGGTACAGAAGACTGGGGATTAGATTCATTTTTATGGCGGTGATGCGCCCAAACCAAGAGATTTCCTCGTTCCTCAGGTCGCTCCGGAGGTCCTTGAACAGTTGCAGGAAGTTGTCTAGGTGTAGGCGGGAGGGATCCCTGGGGAGTTGCACCCCAAGGTATTCGATTGTTTTTTTGGACCAGGGAATTGGTAACAGCAGGCCGAGGGCCGCCTTTTGTTGCTTAGAGTGGTTTATTGGGAGGGCAGCTGATTTATCTAAGTTAATCCTGAACGCGGAGACCACCCCAAATTCCTCGATTTCCTTCCAGAAGGAGCCGGGGTAGCTACCCAGCTTGGTTATAGTTGGCAGGACATTGTCCGCATAGAGGGCGATTTTTTATGGCCCCCCACCCTCAACCCCTTTGTGCTTGTGTTCTGCCGTATTCTGACTGCAAAGGGCTACATGGAGAGAGCAAAGATTAGTGGCGAGAGGTGGCATCCCTGCCATGTGCCTCTATTTATCTTTATTCATTTGGATTTGTTGCCATTGACCCGAAGCTGTGGGGTGGGATTTTGATAGTTAACCATGGCCCATTTGGTGAAATTTATCCCAAACCCAAAATGAGCCAGCACCTTTCGGATGTAGCCCCAGACCACCCGGTCAAAGGCCTTGTGTGGGTCTAACAATAATAGGGCCATTCCCTCCCCCATCTTGTGGGCGCTCTCAATTAGGTTGATCGTGCTCCGTATGTTGTTGTGTGTCCGCCGCCCTAGGATGAGTCCTGTTTGGTCCCGATCAATTATATCTGGCAGGATTGCTCCCAGCCTGCCCGCCAGTACCTTAGAGTATATTTTCCCATCGTTGTTCATTAGGGTTATTGACCGATAGGAAGAGACCAGCTCAGGGTCTTTCCCTGGCTTGTGTATAAGCACTGTGAGTGACTCCACCATGGAATTCACGACGGAGCCTGTGGCTAGAAAGGAATTGAATAGGGCCTTCATGTGTGTGACCAGTATGTTCGTGTAGACTTTGTAAAATTTCGCCGTAAAGCTGGCTGGTCCCAGGGCCGTGCTCTTTAATGATTTGATGGCTTCAGTTATTTCTTCCGATGTGATCGGGGATTCTAGCTGTGCTAGCAGAGATTTCTTTTGGGGATGGATGGGCCTAAGGTATCTGGGTAGGTCTGCAAGTGGCGTGGGATGCCCCACCATGATTGTTCTGTGGTGGTTCACTAGTTCCTCCATTTTATCTGTCTCAGTGTATTTGGCCTTGCCGTCAGCTCCTATGAGCCTCGAGATATTATTCCGGCTGTGGACTTTTTAAAGTTTATATGCAAGGATCTTGTTTGCTTTGTTTCCTTTACTGTAATAGAATTGTTTAGTGAAGGCCAACGATTTGGTGGTGCGGTCAGCTCAGTGGATCTCGAGTGCCATTTTAGCTTTCTTTAGGGCCCTTTCAGTTTTTCTAGAGCTTCGGGATTACAACTCTGCCTCCCAGAACCTCACCTCCTTTTCAAGCTTAAATGCAGCAATGTTTGAAACCCGCCTCTGCTCTGCCCCAGCGGTAATCAGGGAGCCTCTGACCACCGCCTTCATGGCGTCCCAGGTTACACCTATGGATGTGTCTGTGGGTGCGTTTTCCCTAAAATAGTTCCCTATGGTTTCCCTGATTTCCCATCTAATGCTTTCATCCAGCAATATGGAATTGTGTAGTTTCCATTGCCACTGTGGGGGGTTTGTCGGGCCAGAAATGCTAAGACTAGCGGAGACTGGGGCATGATCCGAGATCATGCGAGTGTGGATCTCTATTTTGTCTAGACAGGGAAAAAGTGCACTGGAGGTTAGTAAGAGGTTGATTCTCGAGAAACCTATGTGCGCCCCGGAGTAGTGGGTGTAATCCCTTGTGCACCTTTTGAATCTGATTCGACTTCCGTCCGACTGCAGTAGGTGGGTCGCCTGAAGAAGGAATATGTCTCCTGCTAGTTGCCCCAGCCTGTGTTCCACAGATCTACGCTTTCTTGGGGAGTTAATGCACTGTACATTCCAGGTGAGGATTACGATATTGTGTGTGTCAGTCTTCCTCGTGAGGGGTGCTGACTCGTGTGGCTCCGGACCTGTCAGATCTAGAGCTGGTGTGAACCTTGTGTATGCGGCCTGCTTTTAATACATTGCATAGGAGTGCTCTTCACTGATGGTGTTCTGTGTTGTGTGGCTATTTGCGGTGGCGGGTTGGGTGAGTTTGCCTTTCCTGTGCTCCCTAGTACCTCCCCTTCTCCTCTCCTACCCCATGCACCCCCCCAAACAGACCTAGCAGGATAAAACTCATCCTACTTAACAGGGTAACTGGCGGTGCAGGTGCACCTATCAACTGGCCAAATGGGCCCAACTGTGGTGTAGCATAAAAACACAGAATTAGGGCCTAAGGATGGGTGTATCAAGAGTTCAGGGTTCCCCGGGGCCTGCATCTTTATTGCTCCCATGTGGTTTCCTATTCTCCTCCACCCCCGGTGGACGTTCTCCCCCTCCCTCCGTGACCCCACTCTGGGCTAGAGCTCCCGCAGAGACATCAGTTCCTGGCTCAGGTCCACCAACCTTGCTAGTGATGCCGAACAGGTGTTAGTCTTTAAGCACCATATGGGGAGGCCCACGGATCCTATGCCTTCGACTCACTCTGGACCAAGATGTTCCCGGCTGTTTCCCGGGTGCGTTTCGGGCTGTCTCTTCAGTTTCCGACTCTTCCAGACCCTCTCCGTTCCCCATGAACTTTTCTGCTTCCTTTAGGGAGTGAATCTCCTGACTAGCTCCCTCCCAGGTGAATTTCACAGATGTTGGGAAGCCCCAGCAATATGGGGTTTTTCTTTCACGAAGCCACTCCGTTAGCACCTTAAGCACTTTCCGCTTCTGGAGGGTTGCGTTTGCTAAGTCTTGATAGAGTAGGATTGTGGAGCCCTGAAAGGTGATTTGGTGCATTGCTCTGGCCTCCCGCATAATATCCTCCTTGATCTGGTACAAATGCACCCTTGCGAGAACATTCGGTGGGGAAGGGGATGCCCGCCTCGGGACCGTTCTATGAACTCGGTCCAGTTCCAGAGGTGCGTCGTCGGGAAGAGTGATGATAAATCTGAACAGTTCCAACACATAGCTTTTCAAATCTGCATCTGGGATTGAAGATGGGATCCCACGGAGGCGAATGCTGTTTCGCCGTGACCTGTTTTCTGCATCCTCTTGTTTCATCTCGAGTGCTTCGCATCTCGCCTCGAGTGCTGCTATTCTGTCCTGCCCTTTCTCCCATTCGAATTTCTGGTCGCAAAGTTCGTTCTCGATCTTAGCTGCTCGGGGTTCTACCGCCACAACCCGCTTGTCATAGGGAGTTGATCTTCTGTGTGACCTCCTCAGTACCCTTTTGGATCTCTCTTGTCAGGGCAGACAATAAGTCTCTCAGGTCTGACTTGGTGGCCGATTGTGACGAGTCCGGACCCTCCAATGCAGGGTCGCTGCTTGTGGATAGCTCTCCTGGCAGGTCCCCCTTTTCCGCTTTCTCTGCAGCTGTCCCACTCATTAAAGTTGCGATGTCCGCTTGCCTGGAAGCTTTCCCGCTTTTCGCCATTGCTCCCGGATGCGTGGTAGTATGCACCAGTGGGTGACCACCTATGACTTGCACCCTTAGGGAATCTGCGCTCAGGTCTTCTGCCGTAGTACAGGGGGGCACAGGGCATCCAGAGTCACTTCATTGGTTGAGGTCACAGAGACCCCAGTCCCCAAATCTCTGCTGACGCTTCCCTCTTTGGCTTAGTGGTGTAGAGGCAACTCAGCCGGGCTGGGCTTATGTGTTCTCCTTCCTTCGTTAATAGGGGGACCGTGTCCCTGAAGGTGAGGGCTGTGTGTGGTATGCAGGTCTGTGCTCCCGGCGTCTATCAGTTACTGGGGCTTTCCTACGGCGTCCTTCAACTGCTCATGAGGGAGACTCCTCAGCGACCAGGTGTTTCCTAGGGGGGGGCTCGCTTTTCAAGTGTGCGGCGAAGAGTTAGCTTTGGTCCAGCTCTGGTGGTCAGGTGATCTTGCGGGGGACTGCTGCCTATGCGACTCTGGACCCACCAGCGCTGCGTATGGTATGGCGTGGTCTTGCCAAGGCCCCCCGAGTGAGAGCTCAGTTCGCTGGCCAGGCCTCCTGTGGCACTGATGGTGTTTGTGGCAGGAGGCTGACGGAGCACATTGCTGTTGCTGGAAGTGGGGGGCGCCACCTCAGCCGATGCAGCCGGTGGCCCGAAAGGTGCCCCCAGACCATCTTCTCACCTCAGTAGTAGAAGGAAGAAATCCAGTACTCAGCGCCACCAATTTGAACGGCATTTAATTGTGATGTATTGTCACACATTAAATGTTGAGATAAAGCCCATTAGTGATAACATGTTTCGGCTCCCTCAGAGCCTTTCTCAAATCTGGGCTAATAAAGCACCAAACATAATAAACAATACAACATATCAGAGATTATGTTCCAAAAACATTGATTGGATTAACAAAGAAAATGCAAATATCAAAAACAAACGTTGTGTAATGGTTGGTATTAACAGATAAAAAGCAAAATAATAAATAGACAGAGAGGCAGGGGTTGGTGAGGGGGGCGGATGCAAAGGTATAGAGACAAAATGTTTTCCAAGATATATTAATCGTTAATACATTGTGTCAATAAACAAACAAACAGAAACAAAGCACCATACAATATGAGGAAAATGCAAAAAAAAGAGAGAAAGGAGAAAAGAAGGAAAAAATGAGAGAGAAATTTTTAGTAATTATTGTGTTGGTCCAATTTGCATAAGTACAACCAAAAAGTCCAATTACCAGGTCCAGTGAAAGTGCCATAGTTGCGCTTACCCAAATTTCGATTAGCCGATCCAAAAGACAAAATGTCAGGATACCTGTAACGGGGTCAAATCCCCAGAACTAAATCTGCAAATAGATAAACTCAAATTCAGGTATCGCCATAGCAATAGAAAGCGCCCATAAGTTTGAAAAACATGTTGAATCTGTTATCTTTAGATATGTATACATAATGTTCAGATTAGACAGACTGAGTCTCTGTTATATCTCAAAGTTCGCTTCAACTGTATGCATACTGTAATAGCAATCTATCCGAGAAATGCGTGTTGTACTTTCCGCGTGTGAATATATAGTTAGCTAAACAATACGTGAAATCACGATCCTTTAACCAGATTAAAGAAATAACACAACAAAAATAAATGCCATCAATCCTTAGCGTATCAAATAATTACCGAAGAACCGATGCACGACTGCAAAAAGCTTACCTTAACAACAAGCAAAGAAAATCACACGCGTTGGCAAGGGAACACGAACTGTTCCATGCACGCCATTTTAAGAAATAACGCTAAGGCGCTGTCCATGGCAACGTGTCCCGTGTTGCTACGGGATAATAGGTGACGTCAGACGTGCGAATGCGTCCGCCGTAAAAAGATGTCCTCTATAGTCGGACTGTCGGATGCCATTTTGAAAGTTAAAGCCCCAATGCAAAACCATGGCAACGCGTCTAGAGTTGTCATGGAAAAGAGTGCGTCAGTAAACGTACAAATACGTCCGCCGTGTAGGAGTTTATCACAGCGGAACAAAGAAACTGCCATGAGTACAAGTATTCCAAGTAATATCAAGACTGAATTATCCTTGGTGTATAGTAAATTAGTATCGTATGTGTGCTCGTTCGTGTTTGTTTAGTACAGTTGGAAACTGAACTGTCAACAGGTGTCTCGAAGTGGTATGCGTAATCGCTAACCAAGTGTGCCAAAAAATATCAATATACCAGAGCACGCCGTAATTGTCAATGTGAAGATAAATTTGATGATGAGTGTGTACTTTTACAACAACGTTTTCAAAACAGGGGTTACTCGAATCAATCTATAACAAGAGCATACAATAAATCTAAAAGAATGAAACAACAAGATACCCTTGAGCAACAACCTAAAAGGACCTCAGAAGTGGACATGGCAATTAGCTTTATCACTCGGTACTGTTCTGATCACCGTAGAAGTCCTTAGGAAACATTGGCATCTTTTGAGAATGGACGATCACATTTGTAAGTTTGTACCTGAAAATCCACGGATGATCTATACAAGGGCAAGTACACTTAAATCCATCCTGAGTCCCTCCTTGTTACCGGACATTAAGCAAGCCAACCAAGGAACATGGCTTGATACTCAAGATCAGGGTTTTAGAAAATGCGGTATATGTCCCCAATGTAAATATGCTCATGCCCCCACAACGGAATTTCAAGATACCAATGGGAAACAATGGACCATTAAACAGACCATTAATTGTAAAACTCAATTCGTTGTGTACTGCATCATATGTGTCTGCAACAAAATATACATTGGCAGCACTAAGAGACCCTTAAGAATCCGAATACGTGAACATTTTATAGAAAATTGGAAGTCAGGACCCATCCTTACTACTAGCGGCACACTGGCAAACCGTGCACCAATTACACAACAAATCAGATATCCGTTTCATTGGATTGCAGCAGGTTTTTCTGAATACAAGGGGTGGGGATAGGTTGAAAACTTTGAGAAGAGCTGAGGCCAGAATGATATGCTTCTTTAACACGACTATCACAGGCCTTAACAGCGATAATGAAATGATTTCTTTTTTGTAACGTTGGTGAATTGTTGCCCCATGTTCTGTCTGTGTTTCAATCCTTATTAGGACCCAATCTATTTCAGAGAGTAATTTCCACTTTTTCCTGAAGCTTCTTTTTTGGTCAGTATTTAGACACTTGTCATCATATCTCAACACATATTTGTATGTTCACATCCAATCATTATGCCTGTTCTGTCAACATGTTGGCATATTTGAATGATGTCACTCGCTAAGCTCTATTTTTTTTTTGTTTTTCGCTCGAACCACTCTGTAAATTTGAGTTTAATACAAAACACAATCATGAGTATTCTCCTAAATAGACATAGATTTTACTCCCATCTTCGTGCGCTCATATTGATCCCATTTATGGTAGCCGCCATCTCCAGATTCAAGTTAACTCAGTGTGGCGGCTCCACTTTGAACGTTTCTGTGAATATTGATATTTTTTGGCACACTTGGTTAGCGATTACGCACACCACTTCCAGACACCTGTTGACAGTTCAGTTTCCAACTGTACTAAACAAACACGAACGAGCACACATGCAATACTAATTTACTATACACCAAGGATAATTCAGTCTTGATTTTACTTGGCATACTTGTACTCATGACAGTTTCTTTGTTCCGCTGTGATAAACTCCTACATGGCGGACGTATTTGTACGTTTACTGACGCGCTCTTTTCCATGACAACTCCAGACGCGTTGCCATGGTTTTGCATTGGGGCTTTAACTTTCAAAATGGCATCCGACACTCCGACTATAGAGGACATCTTTTTATGGCGGACGCATTCGCACGTCTGACGTCACCTAGTATCCCGTAGCAACGCGGGACACGTTGCCATGGACAGCGCCTTAGCGTTCTTTCTTAAAATGGCGTGCATGGAACAGTTTGTGTTCCCTTGCCAACGCGTGTGATTTTCTTTGCTTGTTGTTAAGGTAAGCTTTTTGCAGTCGTGCATCGGTTCTTCGGTAATTATTTGATACGCTAAGGATTGATGGCATTTATTTTTGTTGCGTTATTTCTTTAATCTGGTAAAACGATCGTGGTTTCACGTATTGTTTAGCTAACTATATATTCACACGCAGAAAGTACAACACGCGTTTCTCGGATAGATTGCTATTACAGTATGCATACACTTGAAGCGAACTTTGAGATATAACAGAGACTCAGTCTGTCTAATCTGAACATTATGTATACAAATCTAAAGATAACGGATTCAAAGTGTTTTTCAAACTTATGGGTGCTTTATATTGCTATGGCGATACCTGAATTTGAGTTTATCTATTTGCAGATTTAGTTCTGGGGATTTGACCCCGTTACAGGTATACTGACATTTTGTCTTTTGGATCGGCTAATCAAAATTTGGGTAAGCGCAACTATGGCACTTTCACTGGACCTGGTAATTGGACTTTTTGGTTGTACTTATGCAAATTTGACCAACACAATAATTACTAAAAATTTCTCTCTCATTTTTTCCTTCTTTTCTCCTTTCTCTCTTTTTTTTGCATTTTCCTCATATTGTATGGTGCTTTGTTTCTGTTTGTTTGTTTATTGACACACTGTATTAACGATTAATATATCTTGGAAAACATTTTGTCTCTATACCTTTGCATTGTTAATCCAATCAATGTTTTTGTAACATAATCTCTGATATGTTGTATTGTTTATTATGTTTGGTGCTTTATTAGCCCAGATTTGAGAAAGGCTCTGAGGGAGCCGAAACATGTTATCACTAATGGGCTTTATCTCAACATTTAATGTGTAACAATACAACACAATTAAATGCTGTTCAAATTGGTGGCACTGAGTACTGTATTTCTTCCTTCTTCCTTCTTCTACATTATATGTGGTGACGGTTAGGCTTTACCACCGTCTGAATCCAGAAACCTGTGACACCCACTTACTCACAGATGCAAATGTATTGATATCAGCTTCTCTATTGTGTCAAATTGGGATTGTAAGGTGTCGCCTCACAGAGCAGCTTGTTTCAAAGCCAGATTACCCTCTTCACCTCAGTAGTAGTATGTGTGGGTCCGTCCAGAGAGGAGAGGGCCCCCCGGCGCTCGACGTGATCCTCGTTGCGGCTCCGACAGAGCAGGATTCACCAGAGTTGCAGATGGGCGGCGCACCAGGAGTCGCAGGGGTCCGGAGCAGCTGGCCCAGATGTTGAGGGCCCTCCCACGGTGCACAACTCTGTGTGGCGGGTGGGGATGCGAACAGCCCCTTCACAAGCGGGAGTCCCGCAGGGCGGGAGGAGGAGCAGGCACCAGGGGAGACCGAAGATGGTCACAGCTTGCTTCTTCTTTGCTGATCTCAGCTCTGTTAGCAGGGAGCTGAGGCTGGCTGCATCAAGTGACTGTGTCGGGCGATCAGGGCCATTAAGTTATGCTTGCCCATCCCCCAGATTGTTATTGTCCGTGTCGCTCTGTGGAGGCCACCATTTTCCCTTCTGAGTGGCGCAAGCCCTCGGCGTGCGATGCCTCAATGTTGATAAAAACGCCATTCTGGAGCAGATTTCTCCAGGGGATACTCGCCCCAAGCATTCCGACATCGCCTCATCAAATCTCAGACTGAAACGGGGCAATGGGCCGGCAATATATCGTCTGGTGCACCGCAGATGCCAGAAGCTCCTAAGGAGACATGCCACTCGCGGCAGCTCCAAGCCACGCCCCAAGTATGGGCAGATTTATCAGGAGATAAAAGCCTTAGTCACAAACATCTAAGATTTGGTCTAAAGATGATCTCACATAGAGAGTGTGGTAACTACAAAGCTGCAGATTGGCTAGCTAGTTTGCCTCTGTCTGGACGTAGCACGAATGTACTTTGGTTAAGTCTTGGCACAGCCAGTACTAGAAATCGGGTACTGAACCCCTTGTGTGAAATTTAGCAGTTAGCTGAAACAGTACCTGACAGTGCAGAGATTCTGAAAACCAACTTGATTGATACATATTATACAAATCAATCCGTAGAGTTTGAGGATCTTTGTTTATATGAAGTAGCAAAAGGCTACTCATATCGAAATATTGAAGCAAACACTGACAGAGGACGGTTTAAGGTGCATGGATCTACTGGTTGAATAGTGAGACATGAGAAGGCAAGTCTCATCAACCACATGAAACTGTCTTGCCAAACTGCAGAGAAAAGGAATTCTTTAATATTTGTCTTTTGCATTTGTTCTTCCCATGGCGTGCAGAGATTGTTTTGGAAATTTTGAAACCTTTCAAGAATCATTTTTTGTTAAGAAAACGCTTAATTACATATCCGAAATGTGAGCAGTACTTGGAGTTACTGGAGAAAGAACTAAGGCAAGAAGAACTTTTGGCAGCTGAATTGGCAAAGACTCCCAAGGGAAGTCAAGATTCTGCAGCAGGAAGTCAAAATGTGCTTGGTGAGACAATTATGCAAACTGATGTTGAGCTTGCGATGGAAGAAGTAGAAAGTACAATGCAACAAACTAAAGTTGCAGATGCAAATTATGATGAAATAGTAAACATAATATAGAGCAAAAAGAAGTTTATTACAAAATAAATTAAAGATAGGTTCTTACATGGTTTACAGCATGACAAGCATGAAGGTTCTTTTGTCCAATACAAACCTGTATAGTTGTATGTTAGTGGACAAGCAGGAACAGGAAAATCTTTTTTAATTAATGCAAGGAGAGATATGATTCAAAATGTAACTGATTGCTGTTTGTCATGTATTGTAACTGCTTCAACAGGTTTAGCAGCATTCAATATAGGAGGTATTACTTTACATTGACTGTTGATGCTACCAGTGGAGCATGACAACAAACTAGAGTATCAAAAACTTGTATCAAGTGCAGCACAAGAAGTAGGAAAAGTTCTTAGAAAAGTAAATACCTTGATTGAAGATGAGGTAAGCATGGTGTCTAACTTGATGCTAGCTTGATGCTTGATGCTAGCTTTCATTCACTTGTGAATGCAAGAGGTTTTGAAGACTGACTACAACATTTACTTTGGAGTTAAACATTTAAATGTTTTTGGAGACTTGTTACAATTAACTCCTGTGAAAGGTCAACCAGATTCTGCAATCTAATGATAGTCAATTCCATTAGAGTTGGATACTCAATTAGATCAACTAGAGAATTTAATTTCTAAAACAGCAGGTCTATAAGCAGTTTTAAAACTGTGCATCAATGCATGAGTAATGTTAAAAAGGAACTACAATGTAGGAATTGGTCTAGTCAATGGAGTGATGATAAGAGTGATTGCATTTCACACTTTTCCATACAGTACACATATTGAACATGTTGAAGCAAAGTTTGATTGTGTAGAAGAAACCCATTTGATTTCTCGGACCTCTGCACGTTTCATGCTTTTTAAGGATACCTTTGTGAAAAGTGCACTATTTTTCATTGTGCTCTGCAATTACTATTCATAAATCACTAGGGTTGACTTTAGAAGCTGCACTTATTGACATTGATGCTACAGTGCTTAAAGAAGCAATGTCAAATGCAGCTCTGTCACGTGTGAAAAATATTGAAGGTTTATTTTTTTAAACTTTGATGAAAGAAAAGTGACAGCTGACATTTCTTGCATTGAAGAATATGATAGGTTATGTGTACTCTATGCTCCTAACATGAACCTTATACCTGTACCTGCTAAGCACTTAGCCAGGAAACATAAGGAGTCAGTGAAACTTCACTCAAATAAAATAATTCTTCTTAAGACTAAAAAACAACAGAATCTACCGGAGTTGGAGAGTTGTTCAACTATGACATACTCTCATTGCAGATTTAGTAATGAAACAGGAGTTGAATGCTATTCTAATGCAGCTTTGTGTATGTTGTTTCAAATGACACCATGGATGCAAGAAATAGATTTGACAGTAGAGAAGCAGCTATGTGTAGAACTTTCATTTCTTAAAATATCTGTAGATGAAAAACCACACTGTACACATTTGTCAATGTCAATCAGAAATGTAGTAGTTGTTGCAAGTGGAAATCAACAATTTTCTCAAAATACACAGGAAGATGGTCAAGAATGTTTAATGACTCTCTTCGATTTATTAGTGCAGACAACTGTTAGTGTAGATAGGTATTTAGGAATTAGTTACGAGTAGAATCATATGTGTCCATGACATGCAATGCAGTGACTGTGGTTGTAATTTACAATCCACGCTGCACAATCTAATTCCTACAAGTATGGAAATGACATTTGTTAGGTTCTTAGTGTAGCTTTTGCTAAGTGGTAATACGTTTACACACACAAACATGTTTATTGTGTACCTATTATTTGAAATATATGTATGATTATACTTTAAAAGGATTTATACTCAAAATAATGTTGCAATGTTGGCATGTCTTCATACTTCATTTGTAAAACTAAAGTCATAGTTAGGTTATATGTCTTGTTTCCTGGTTAAGGTTACATACATTAATTTGCAAATTTGTCAATATTTAATAGTAAATAATGTTTGTACAATATTGTAACATATCTTCATTGTAGTGAAATCCCTTTATATGTGCACAAACTATTGACATTGTGGGCAATTCTATTTAGAATTTGCTGATGCAATACCACGTTTGTAGTTACCTAATGGTAAGTGTAGTTGAGGTAATCATACAGCATTTATTTTTCCTATACTACGTTGTAGACACCCCTTCTCTTTGAAAGTGTTATTTATTTAAGGTTTCTTTTGACACAGTGTTTATTTTATACACTTGTTAACATTTTTATTTAACCTGTCATATAGATATACATGTAGAAAGTGAGAAAGTATATCATTTGTATATATATATATATATATATATATATATATTTATTATTAATTATTTTAAAGAAGAGACATTTTGTTCCTCTGTAGCATGATTAATGAATACAACCTTATATTGGTTGTATACTAGGAATACATTTGGTATTCACTTAGTACCATTATGAAGCAAAAAAAATCTATATTCTTGTTTCTATTTTATTATGAAATACATTTCATTCTGTTTCAGAATTACTAATATTCAAGAAAGAAGATGACACATTTAAAGGTATTGGCTAAGACATTTGATAAATATGATATACATCTCTCCAACAAGATGTTTTTTTCCTCTGTAGCAAGGTTAATGAATACAAACTTTTATTGCTTGTACTAGGATTACATTCAGTATTCACTTAGTACCATTACGAAAAAACATCAATATTCTTGTTTTTATTTTATTATGACATACATTTCATTCTGTTCCACAATTACTATTATTCAAGAAAGAAGATGACACATATAAAGGTATTAGGTAAGACATTTGATAAATATTATATATATGTAAGAAAAAATTATTTGTGGATTTGAAAAACGAATGCTGTGCGCTCTTGACCACTCTTTATATTTATGAGAAAAGTCACTAATGTATTGGATCAAACAGTATGTTGGATCTGACGGGCAGAGTGAAGTCAAATATCCTCCATCTCATCCACCAAGAGCTGGCAAAATAGAATACACAAGATTGAGGGTTGTGGATAGAGAACATGCGCTCACGTCTAAACAAGTAATGTACAGAAATCAAAAAACAAAGGTTTCCACGCATTAGTTAGGATCTCATGTGAAGAACTTGAATTTAGCACCCTACCCCTGTTACCTCCCAGAAAAAAAATTGCTACTATCAATGTCGATATCGACAGCTGCGGCGCCCGTTCCACCAGACCACGAAGGGGCTCTTGATTCACCTCAAGTGGCAGGTTTGGCATCGGGAATGGAGGGGTACCGAAAAAGGTGGTGCCCCTGGGCCAGATTCCACCAACTTTTTCTGTTAAAGAAGCTAATGAGAATGATGGGCAGTTAGCATGTGAGTACTCCCATGTACACGACAGCAATTGTACTCCGATGCAAGCACAGGAAGGATTTGCTCACGTCTCTGACATATCTATTCTTGCCCCAATGATCATGAGCGAACTAGGTAAATGTGTACGGCTCTCTCTTGGCCTTTCTTCTTCTGCCTCTAGGACTTTTCCCTTTCGCGAACAAGTACATTTCCATCTCCCCGATGAACTCAGCCTCAAAGATTTTAGCAATCCTGGAAGGGATCCTCCAGGTACATCAGCTCGTGGAATGGGAGGGGGAACATCTTCAGGCTTTGAGAACCACGATGCTGGCTATGCAGACTCAATGGGGCTTTCCTGCCTCACGGATTGGAGGCATTCACATTGGGGAATGACGGTGCTGGTTTTGTTGCTCCCAAAGGAGACGCAAGGTCATCATCGACACCAGAGGATTCCCCTTCTGACATCTATTCGCATGACCCCTGCAATTTCCCAGTGATCTCGAGAATACTCAATCTTCTCGATAAGGGCCACAAATTAACCCATTGTTCCATTAGGGAAATGCAGGGTTCCTTAGCTTTCATGAAAGAAAAAATCACTAAACTGGAAGGCTTTATATTGGCTGAGGAGCAATCAAAAGCATTTTACTTTTCGTAATTTGAAAAAATTATGGCAAACTTTGCTGCCGTCGCTGCACCTGTTGCTTTTGTATCTGCCTCACGATCCCAAGGAACCCAAACTGAAAACGGGCTACTTAATGCATATATGCCGCAAAGATTGTACTCACACGTGTTGCAAGGAGCAAATAAGGTGGGCATAGAGCACAGCAGCACCGAGGCTATCGACCTATTGAAAGTAGCCAAACTCCATCATGATCGTCTGCTCCAGGTAGAACAATCATTGTTCAACGTGGTCACGAAATCTCAACCTTTTTCGACCACAGAGCTTCCATGTGGAAGAACGGAGCCTGCTACTGGGGTCTGTCCTACGCCGGATAGCCCCTCTGCATTGACGGATATCATTGACTCTCAGACCATCCCAGAGCCTTTGGATCCCCTGTTGGTGAGTGAGCCAGAGATGGGCAAGACAGGACAAGAGGGAAGGCATTTTATTTCTCGCAAGGCGAAGAAGTCTTTCTTGAGAGCCCAAAAATGCCTAAATTGTGCCAAAACTACCCAGAAAAAAACGGCAAAAAAAGGCATTTAAGAGACTTGCCCTCACGCACCTAGGGAAGCCACTCCTGTCGTAAGTGGTAAAACTGGTGCGAGTATGGATGATCTAGCATTAGATATTCTAGATATTCTAGATTTGAATGAGGAAAGTAAAAAACATCTTCAGATCAAGGCACTGAAAAGTGGTAATGTGCAGGTATCGTCTGGAAAACCCCACAGGACACCAATTGGTAAGTCCCAACCTCAGCTACACAGCTTTTTTACAAGCATAGAAAGCAAAAAGGCAGTTGTCGTGCCTCAGGAAGAAGCGGATCGTGCAAACCCTCCAAAAAAGGACTTTGGGACCCTGCCCTCGGCATGCACCCGTGAGGGTCTGACCAATGGTCCGGTGTCACAGGAAGCTGGCTCTTCCATCAAAGCAGTGCACGATGAGAATGGAGCAAAGGCATCGGACTCGCGGGCATCTTCGGCCTGGGCGAGTAATGACACTTGTGAGGATGAAACATTGGGGAATGCACCCTCTGAGGAGCCCTCTAATGACATGTTGTCCTTTCTGAAGACCCCCAAGGACATGAAACAAATACTTGGATGGGTAAGCAATCCTGCTATAAATGGCCAAGCACGGATCAACAGGTCCTTCTTGATGAACTCCTTTTTCCAGATTCCTTACCCAAGAAATCTGACATCTAAGGACCTGTATTGGGTAAAAGTAGCACCCCACAACAATCAAAGAGTGCTGTGTAGAGTCCAATCACAAATAATAACCAAATTGATCTTGGACTTCACAGATGATTTTGAAATGTTGGGTCTATCCCCTCATTTGTTTGGAGACATGTAGAGTGCTTGGTCATTTCTAGACTTTGTCACGCCTCCTCCTAAAGAATCGGATGGAGGCCCGGCATCGGCCCCATATGAGTGCCATGCCAAAGAACTATCACAACAACTGGCCTCGCTGACGCAAGCGCTGAGTGGTCTATCATGGTTGGAACCCCTGATCAAAGTGGCGGCCTCTATGAAAGCTGAAACCTCAAACTTATAATCGTCGGGGATTGCCATTGCATCTTGGAACTGCTGTGGCGCGAGACACCTCAAGGCTTGGCATGAACGGGTTGGGACCCATTATGGTCCCGATATTTTACTATTGCAGGAAACGATGGCAATGCACGATCTTGTGCTAGATGGCTACACATCATTTTGTGTTCCTGCGTGCCGGCATCTGTTAGGTCGTCCTTGTGGGGGCATCGCCATTCTTATTAAAAATAGTCTGATGGTGTAATCACATTTATTGGACAAATCGGATACATTTATACTGGTGGAAATGATGATCACTGGTAGCAAGATCCATGCACTTCTTTTGTTGTCCATCTACTGTAACCCCAGTGTTGCCTACTTTAGGTAATGCTTCGCTGCTTTTCCCCAAACACGAAATTTTAACTGGTGGAGACCTGAACTCTTGCCTGGAAATAGATGGAAACAACCCGCTGGCTTATCACTCTCATCGATATGCACAACAGGCTTGTAGGAAAGGCAAGTTATGGGCCGAATCTTTTGAAGCATGGGGTATCTATCCAATCACATTCGCGACCCACAGCCTCAAGACCTCTTGGCAGCACGGGAATTCCTCGTCTCTAATTGATTATGTGCTCGCATCGGTGGCATGTTCAGGACTGCTCGACCCCATTTCAATTTTGAACATAGGATTGAGCGATCACTGTATGCTGAACACAAGGTTACATATTGGGGTTGACTTGTATGAAACTGCGGTGCCTGCCATATTAGTGGAAAGTGACAGGCATGCCCTGTCTGTCAGATGGCATCCCAGTATATGCCGGAAAATGGTGTTCCTTGTAAATAGGGACCTGTAGGTGTCACACGATGACCAGGCATCCATTGGTATCATGGAAAAAATCAACTAATTGAATCTGACGATGATACACAGGCACCTTGTGAGTCTAGCTAAGGAATGCCTTGGTAATGACTCTCCAAAAGTTGCACATAGATTCCTGGCAGAGGTGGCTACCTTAAAAACCCATAAAAATAGCAAGATTCGGAAGGTAAGACAATTTAATAACAACCCAGCGTCTTATAAAACAGAAAAAAACTCCATCGTGGCACGTTATAAGTCAAAGTTGAAGGTGTTGTGTCATGCCGCCCATAACCTTGCAAACCAACAGATGATCGAACATCTATGCAAGCGAAACACCAGGGAACTGTGGTCCATCCTAAGAAACCCTACAGGCAAGGTGGATAAGCATATGGCTGCAACCATATCTGGCCCTGAATGGCAGCACTTCTTTACACAAAAATACGTCCTTCCGGTTCATCATAGAAGGTTGGAGTCGACCACCTTGCAGTTGCAGTTTCCGACTGTCTGCTCTTGGGAACTTAAAGACATAATTTGGGCAATTGCACAATTGGAGTTCTCCGATGGGCTGCCTCCTTGTGTATTCAAGGACGATCCCCATTTTTGGGCATAATACCCGCCTATTGGCTTATGGCTATATTAATACCAATTCACAAAAAGGGTGCTCTTAACGACCCCGCCAACTTTAGGCCAATTGCCCTAATAGACATTGCGGCAAAAAAATGTGCACGCTTAGTCTTGTGTGAATTGGAGAATTACATAACTGCCGCTGGAATTCTTCCCAAAGCACAGGTGGGCTTTCGTAGGGCTATGGGCCCGCAGCTCTACGCGTCGATTCTTGCCCACTTACTGTCAGCATCCCACAACCAGGCGAACGGAACGAAATACATGGCTTCATAAGATTTATCGGCTGCGTTCGATAGTGTTTTGCGCAACCGCCTTTGGCGGAAGATGGTTTCCTATGGTATTACTTCCAAGCTGGTAGCGATAATTGTGGCACTTCACCAAAACACATCATATAGGGTTTGTATCAACTCTGAGGGCCTGTTATCCGACAGCATCCCCACGGGCTGTAACCTGGCTGCGCTACTTTTCAACTTATACCTGGCCGGCGTTGAGAAAATATGGGAGGGTGCAAATACCTTTCCGGTCTCGCTGGGCAAGTTACGCTTGAACTGGTTGGCGTTTGCCGATGATGTCATTCTGTTTGATAACGTACCTTTTGGGCTACAAAACAAACTAAACATCTTTCAGGAATACTGTGAGCTCAACAATTTGACAATTAACTCGGCTAAATCCCACCTCATAGCCTTTACAACGAAGAAGAAACCACAGAGGTTTAAGTATGTCGTGAATCGCAAACCCATTAACATCATGGGTGAAATTACTTATTTGGGTTACCACATATCAAATGGCATGTCTGTCGGCAAATGCCGAACAGTATTAAATACCAAGTTGAATTATTTGTCTGCCCAGATGAGAATTTTTTTTTCTAGGTATTGTAGATATTCCCTTATGCCCCTGTTACACTTCTACACTATGAAAGTAGAATCCATCCTACTGTACAGTTTGGATGCTTGCTTGTTGAATTTGGGTCCTTCATTAAACCTAATCCAGGGCAAAATTTGGAAAAGGGTTTTAGGTCTCCCTGGGTGTTTGCCTAACGCTATCTTGTTATATGAATTAGGCCTACATCCCTTAGCGGACAAATATGATTGGCGTATGTTTAACACTTATAGCAAAATGCTTGCACCACCAGCCAACTCCCTCTATGGGGACTTTAGGTCAATGCTTCGAGAAGATCACCCTGCATCTATTTCTGCATTTAAAAAACGTATGACTCTAATTTTAAGCTCTTTGAACATGTCGCAGCAGGACCTAATTGACTCCCCTGGGAAAGTCAAATCAAGGTTCTTCAGGAATGCATGGGCACGACATTCTGACCTATTGCAAGCTATTCATCATTTAGCACATACGCCAAATTTAGACATGCCCTTTCTCCACGCCTGCCCTATATTTTGTGTTTTCACCGATAAGAATGTCAGAAGGACTTACATAAGATTCCGTCTGGATCTCATCCACACGGGATCTCGTATTAGGAATTGGTCAAGGTATAAAGATATATGGTCTTGGGAGCACTGCAGGTTTTGTAGCAGAGTCAAGGAGTCTGAAACCCTTGAACACCTGTTTATGTATTGTGAACAACAAAGGCTCCTCTGTTTGGGATCCCTTCTGGGTTCCAACTCTTGTTATGATCGCAATATGGTTTGGCTGCGCTGTATGTGGGGCCAGTGTAACTCAATTATGTTGGCAACTGTGAAACTTGTGAATATAATTGAGGACGACCTCCAGTTATTAAACGACACCTACTGCGAAGGACACACATGTGAATTAGGTATTTAAATATCACATACGATATTGCACATAATGCAGTGGCATCACTGAGATTGTTATCACGAAGGTGACGCAACTTCTCCCTAATGGAGGAGCCCTGGTTTCCTTATTTCATCGAATTCAGTTACTTGAATTGGTTGTGGCACTTACTAAGTCTTAGTAACATCGTGAACATATGCAACTTGGGTGCCGCATCCCAGTTGGTGAGACATTCGAACTGATGAATTTAGCGAAGAGGCACCTTATATCGAATCGAAATGAATTTGAAATTGAAATTGTTCTTAAATTGTATCATGACCAAAATTGTACGATGAATTGTCGATGATTTGGAACATTTGTTTTATGTTATGTTGTGATTGTATAGTCTTGTTTTTACCTTATTTTATATAATGAATAATGCAACTTTGACATTAAAAGTGCTAATTTTTAATTGATAAAAAACCTCTTTTGTAAAGGTGTAAATTAATTTTTACTACCAAAAACAAATTAAAAAAATAAATAAATAGGCAAAATGAACAAATCACAAGGCAAGGGAAAAGAAGATTAGGTGAAAAGTGGGTAAAAAGGAAGAAGAATTAAAGGGTTAAACTGCGAAAAGTTATTGCAGTTACTTGGATAACCTTTCACTAACAAGCACTGATAGCAATGATCAATATAAACTTATTTTTTGTGGGTGGGGTAATTCGTGGCTACACACAGCCGGGTGCCCTGATTGGAAACATTTGCACGCATGGATGTCCTCATATGGCGTGGGGTTAGCCGTGTTAATACATCTCAATGTGTGATTCGGCCGTTTGTTGACACAAATAGGAGTCCTGTGTAGGCGCGGAGCCACAGTGCATGACATGATTGGCTAACGCATCAGGCGCAAAGATGCGTAGCTGCGTTGAGGGAGGATGAAATCCAAGTGGGTCATTTTGCACATGTGGATTTCATCAAACGGCATGGTCATAGTTGTGTAAATGCACTGCAGTGTGTCATTGGCTCATTTGTTGACGTGGCTAGAATTGTTCCGCAGCCCATGATCCGATTGGCTGTTAAAAACAGGCGCAAAGCTGCATCAAAGCAGTTTTCGAAGTGATTGAGCCTGCCATTCACGTGGCTACTACGACGTGCAGGCGCGACTCCTCATTGGGCCATGCGATTGGTCAATAATTTAGGTGCAAACACGTCATTGCGCTTGTGCGTATACACGTATATGGAAAACAGATCCCGGTTGGCTATAATGCGTAACCGCGGTTATACCCCTTTTCCAAACACTTTTTTCATGTTTTCTGTCATTGCTATTTGGCTCTTGGTGGGTAAACTTCATTGCAAGGCTTCAGGAACTATTAAAAGCAGTACCTTGATTAATATATTCCTTTGACTTTGTTCTTTCTATACCTTTATCCTTTGTCTTGTGCTTTGTAGTTTGTCTGTTTTTATTGTTTTGGCTTGCTATAGTTTTTGTTTTTTAAGTATTTTGATGTTAGGTGGCAGAGTCCTTTTTGTGTTGTGTATTTTTACAGTTTTTATTTTTCCTCCACAGTGCTGCATTTCAAAATTACTATCACCAGCAGTGATGATGAGGTGGTGTGGGTGGCTTCAGCTTTACCACCACAGAAGAAGCAATGTGCAAAAAAAACATAGCTGACAGTTGGCAATATTTCCACGTAAAGGACCAACACAGCAAAAAGGAGATTGAGGAGGTCATGTGTAATTTCTTTGGTAAGGCTTTGTGGAGGGGAACTTCACACAAGCCCTCACAAAGCATCCACGTTAATTCAACATCTTATCCGTGTTCATTGGGATGAAGTAGATGACTCCTATAGGAAGGCTTGTGTGAAACATAAGGTCAAAGCACATGGAGCAAGAACAGCACAGCAGTATTCGTCACCTGTGCCGCAGACTGTTAGTCTAGAAAAATACCCTACCATAGCATAGACGGTATATTATGTTGGCCGAAAATCAACCGCATCATATGCCTAGCATCATCAGTGCAGAATCGTCAGCATAACCATAGAGCGTCCATTTTGTAACAGTAGAATTCGTCATTTTGCTATTTTGCTTCTCTTTGCTTTTCTGTTCAAATGCTTTGCTAAAAGTGAATTCTATTTTGTTCTGCTCATGCACAGAGCAAGGCCACAAGTTACATGTTGAGAGACTAGCCCAGACAGCAATGCACCGATTTCCTCCCTCACAAGTCCTTCGAAGTAAGCAGGAAGGCATTTAATCACCAAGCAGGTGCCAGCCAGTCTCGCTAAAACCGCAGAAACTGTAGAAATAGGCAGCTTAAGGCATGAATTAAACTCTCTTCCACGGCCCCCTTACTGAGCCCTTTTGGTTCAAGTTGACCCCTAGCACATGAATAAAAACTAGAAGATAGCATGCTTAGGAATGTGTCTCTCCTACAACCCAGCTTGTACACAGAACTAGAGCAATATGTTCTCTGTAACGAAGAATAGTGTCTGCGCCTTCGCAGATAGCAAACTGTTGATGAATAAATGTCTTAGAAGGTGTCATACTCATCATCATTGTCAATCACCAAACTCATGCTATAGAAGATACATTTATGGGTGGTTTTGATGTGTCACTAACTGATAATATGATGATTTTATTGTATATTTGTAACTGTTTGTTGAATGCTCGGGGTCTTGCGTCCCATGAGGTCTGGGTAACACACGTTGCGGGACGTGAGATCCGGTCGGCCGACTGAGACTATTTGCTTTGCAATAAACCCTAGATTTTGGGAATTGAACCTCATGTCTGGAGTATCAGTTCGTGTGTGGTGATTGTGCTTTGTTTCCATGCACGAGGGTCCCCCAGGGGCCCGTCAAGACTTCCAATTCAATCACCAGCTATTTTCCACCAACTAACACCCAACCTCATTCCGTCCTGCCTGCACTCCATCTTTCTAATTTTATTGTGATGCGCAAAACCTGTCACAGCTTAATTGAGGTGGGAGGTGGCACCTTAGAGGCTTGGGGCAATGCTCTTTCAGAACATACGGCCAACTGCTAATGCTAGGTATATTTTTAAGTGTCAATTATTTTACCCAATAAAACACAAATAATTTACAAATTATAAAATGCATTTTAACCTTTTGTTATATGTATGAATCCTAGTGTTTCTGCCTTCCCATTTCCTAGCTCTATTTTCCTTGTCCCCCGAAAATGGTCATTTTCCGGGCCAACTTTTCAGTTATAAAAATAGACAATAAAACACATACTGTAAATATGGGTAAAATACCTTTAATTGATCCCTTCAATACAGTGTGTGTTAAAAAAAACAACATATCCTTTTGTATTTTATTATAGCCACGGTTATCCCATGTGGAAGCCGGAGGTAGACCTCAACCGCAGTCACTGATGCATTTAGCCGCACATGCATCTTTGGTAGCCATGTCTATAAAACTGTTTAAAAAAAAAAAAAATATATATATATATATATATATATATATATATATATATATATATATATGGGCAGTAGTCTTGTAAAGATTTATTTTAAGATATATTGAGGGTAGTCTTTGTACACAGTTACTGTAATACTTTAATACCTTTATATTCATCAACAGTACATATACATGTAAACACTTTAAAAAGTTAAGTAAATATGCAAACACACTTTTTTAAGGACAGGTTTATTTGGGGGGAATGTGGTTGCACAATTTATTTTCATTTTACTTTCTACACATCATACATAGTTTTCATTAGCCCAATTGTCTGTATTATTAATGTCAATTATGTATGGAATAACAAAAACCCTGAAATTCAAGGAAAAAACTTCAGTTGCAGGGATGTTAAGGTGAGATCTTAACGCAACAAAACCTCTGAAATTCAGCTAAAGCCACCTTAAATATGTGCCCCTGTTGTGAAGCCTATGACCACAATGATGACATCACAGATCACATCACTAATTACACTACAACAGTAACTGCATTAAGCATGGCCTTGAGTGATGGACAATGGTCACAACCCTCACTCATGTGCACTGAATATTTTAAAACACTAACAGGCTACCAACCATAGATTCTGGCCTTTACCAGTGGGTAGAGCTTTCAAACGTGTGCACTGTATATTACATACACTGATCAGGCACTAGCCATGGACTTTAGCACAATACTGGCTGGTGGCCAAAATTTGTGACTGTGCCCACTATATATTCTAATATATAAATGGGCCAATAGCCATGACCTTTGACTTTGAGCAGTTTGTGCATCTTTTGGCCATGTCCACTGTATAATTTAAAATAATAAAATGCAATAAACAATGGCCTTTGGCCGTGCTACTGTGTATTATACAACACTAACCAGCCACTAGCTATGGGCTTCGGCCGTGCCCACTGTATATTATATACACTAACCAGTCACTAGCCATGGACTTCAGCACAAAACTAGCCAGTGGCAACGGCCTTTGTCTGTGCCGACTGTATATTCTAACATATTAATGGGTACTAGCTATGGCTTTTAGCCATGACCACTGACTACAGTTTTCAACGTTGCCCACTGTATATTTTAAAACAGTGCTAGGCTTCTAGGCATGGCATTTAACCATGCACATTGGTATTTTCAACACTAACCTACCACTAGCTATGGCCTTTGGTGCTGGCCAGTGACTCCAGCCTTTGTCATGGCCATGTCCACGCCCAAATTGTTATTAAGGTAATCAAGTTTTCATGAGCTAACTTATAAATTATGTTATGTCTAATTCCATTATTGATGTAATCAGTTCTATACAATGTAATTAGGGTTGTAACCAGTGATATGATTTGTAATGTCATCAGTGTTCACATACAACATGTAATTAGTGATGTCATCAGTGAAGTGATTTGTGATGTCATCATTGTGGTCATAGGCTGCACAACAGGGGGCAAGCTGGATTTGCAATTCTCCATCTATTAGCAGCACCTTACCCAGAGACAGCTCATCTTTTCTTGTGGGCCTCATGGCAGTTTGGCCTTTAGAGTGCAATACTTTTAAGGACTGACAGTAGCACGGTTTAAAGAAAAAGAATGTGGACGCAGTGTGTGTTGTTAATGTGTTATGAAATATTTAAAATTAAGAAAACACACAGCATCTGCGACTGTGGACTGTCTCCCTTCTGTGCAGTAACCAGGATTGACTCTGCTTAGCTTCAAAGCGAGGAAGAGGCCAGCCCCCTCAGGCCATGTTGCTCTAAGTAGTCTTGTAACTTGTGCTCATTTATTAGGCAAGGTGGCTTGAGGGGGCGGCCCCTTCCTTGCTTTGAAGCTAAGCTGGGTTGGACCCAGGATTCCTGGATTTAAAGTGTGATAGTAAACCACGCATACCCAAAGGTATCAGTAGTATGTATACCCGCGGGTATCAGTAGTATGGACTACAGATAGCTGTGGGTATGTGTAGTTTTATAGCCACGAATATCGGAAAAACATCCAGAAAAGAATGCTTTGTTGCCCCTCAGGCTCTCACCAAGTGCCCCCCTCACCTGTGCCAGCTCCCCCCACTCCCCTGATGGTCTCCTCGCCTCCCCTGCCCTCTCCCATTACCCCCACAACACTCAATGCTTCTGTGATGCAGTTTGCTTTGAGATGTCGGCTATTCACAGGTATACCCCAGGCTATACCTGAGGGTATGGGAAAATGTTTGAGTTTTGTGTTGCAAACTTGGTCCCTAGTCCCCTCCAACACCCACAATTCACTTGGTGTTCTCTTGCTGCCGTCCCCTCCTGCAAATGGCTTTTTTCAGCTTTTTGGTTTCCGATAACCTTGGGTATAACCGTGGCTATCTCTTGCATCGATAAAATAAAAAGATGGTGGCTGTTGCATTTATAAACACCTGTATACACCTGAATACTCACTGTATCTGGGTATATATAGCTATGTATTTTGTAAAAGGGGGCACCTCCTTCTCCGTCAATATTAAAAAGAATACTGGACTGAGTAACCCTAAACCATACAAGAATTGCAAGTCAACGCTTCATGCCCAAGTTGTTTCAAACCTGGTCCAAATCCATCCAGCGGTTTTCGCAGTGCACTCGTCTAAAAATGTACCTTTTATGTCTATGGCAAAATGAATGGGGAGTAAGCCGAAGGTGCTTTTTTTTGTTTTCTTAATAACTTTTGTATTTTAGTAACAAAACGTCCCCATACTTCCCAATCTAGGGGGGCTCTACACGTACAATCTTGTCTGCACAATTGCAGCCAAATTTGTAGTACTAGTCAAATATTATTAGCAATTAATTTGTTTAATTTATATATATATGAATAGTTGGTTGTCTTATATCCACAGGAGCACTTGCTGATTTTGAACATTAATAAATACTTGAGAGTTGAATTTATCAGGATTATTTCTTTTAATTTTAGGCATCCTTGTCATTCATACGGTCCTTTAATTTAAGTTTCCATTTAGTTCATACATCGCCTACATGTGTTTCCCTCTAAGAGCTTCCTCAGGGCCTTGCAATACAAGTTCTTGAAAAATATTATTTGTCACTTATTCAAAATACGCCTTGTATGCAATGTTTTTGATCTTCTGCTAATCCTGTTATTAGAAATGATTGTCAGCATGAGCATGACTGCCAATAGTTCTTAATTAGAGAACTGGCTGAGCACAGCTTCAAATGGTCTACTCAGTGTCAGAATGCATTTGCCAGAACCAAGAGTGACATGTCTCAATGCAGAACTCATGTCATACCTGCTCTCCGTACAGAGTTGGCAGAAGTTGCATTCTGGCTGGCCTGTGCTCCACTATATCACAACCGAAGCCTAGGTGAGTTTTTCAACAGAAAACCATCTCTTATGCAAGCCATAGCTTAATGAGCGTTGAAAGGGCATACTCATATCCACAAACATGTGAGCCATGCCAGAGTTATCATCTGTTAATTATATAACAAACTACCCACTATCATCAGTGTCTTTCAAGCAATGGCGAGAGACTATTGCAAGACCAAAAATGTAGTTGCCCTCAGAGACAGAATCGCCAGGCATTTGACGGCAAGAATAAACCTTTGCTCATTCACAAGCTGACTGATGAGCATGACCCCACAGTCAACACTTACCAACATTTGTTTCCCTTTTAGCAGGGAGATATATGAGGGATGTTAACTGGCCAAATCAGATTTGCAGTCCAAATTTCTTTTAACTAGTCGTTGTTCCCTCACCTGACCCAAAACCACCATCCATATTTTTTTGCGATAAAAAAGTAACAAAATGCAGCAAAATGTAATTCGACCAGATTGTTAGACAACAAAGAGTGGGATACCTTACAAGGTGCCAGAAGCTAGAACACCATTGATATGCAGAAGTTGTTTGGGTGTAAATCAGAAACTGTAGATCTTTCCACATCTCAACAACTCAAAGAATGCAAAATAAGCAAATACTCTAACTTACCTTTCCTCGTCCTAGTTATATCAACAATGACGTACATGGTGATTTCCGCTCTGGAAAATGTATTCACAGATTTTAGCCAAGAAAGATAAAAGACCAATGTTTAGTGACAATTGTATATTATCTGGATTTGTTTGGAGGAAAATCACCATAATCTAACAGGAAGATTGAATGATTTAGGAGCACAATCAAAAAGAAAGTTTAGGGATGTCAAGCTAAATTGGGTTGCAGTATTATGCCTTGTGTGATGAGAGGAAAACGTCACAGAGTACCAGCAAAGAACATCCCTCTGACTTTATGGTTGTGTGGTTGGGACACACGCCATGACAAGAGTACACCGCCATTGTTAGGAAGCCTAACAGTATAACTGAGAAATATGCATCAGAGGCTGGAAGAGAAAGCACAAAATGTAATTATGTGGAGTTAAGATGAGACGTTCAAAGAAGACTTTGTACAGATGCAGCAATACCGGTATTGAATGTCTGACACCATGTTTTATAACTTGCAATTAATAATCATTGATCATAAGGCCAACTGGTCAAGGTGAGCTCTCAAAAACATATGGTGGCGGAGTAGTGTCACACTTCAGTATGTATAGAACATCAAACAGGACAAGGAAAACGGGCCTTCCAAGATCATCCTTTCTCAGTGCCAAGAATGACACTGTGCTGGATTCCTCTGCTACCTAGGAGAAATACAGAAAAGAGAATGAAAAAGGTGGGTTGAGATTACCCAATTTATAGGGCCATCAAGTACACTCTGCAATGGGCCGTGCATATTTGATGGCATCAAACAAAGTAGGGAGATTCATTGATGAAGCCAAGAAAAGATGTACAGTCCTGATGACATGTGGAGACACACATATACACTTTGGCAAGGCAGACATTATTACACACAGATGCACTCAGATGGGCAGGAACATGTCTCCACCCACGTTTGACCATTTGGCCGCAGGATACTACTTTCTAATGCATGGGGGGTACTGTGTACCCAGTGGGATGACAATTACTGTGCAAGTGCCAGCAAGTCCTGTTAGGTTCTGTATGAAAACCATGAAAGTAAATACTTGAAATAGTGTATCTCTTGAATGAAAAAGTGGAATCCCAAATAAAAGAATGTCTATTACATTGTAAGTACTATAACATCAATGCATTTGAATTGTTTAAAACCATAAATAATCCAAGCCTGTTTTGAAAAATAAACTGCATACTGGGTCACATTACACCTTTCTTGCTTAACCTCAGCTTTTTAAAAGCAAAATCTTCTCAAATTTAGCATACCAACACTGATTTTGACGTCTACTTAACCATGCTTCCCGATTCATGCAGCGCCTGGATGTTAATTTTAAAATGTTACTTTTTTGTTTATGTTTCATTTTGAGATTCAAGCTATGATATGATATTTGATTTATAACGCGCCTATACACAAGTGTTTCATATGCTTTCTAGATTTTTTTATTTGACCTTTTGAGGACTCTGGAAGGTCATATTACACTGAGTTGAGCGCAAAATGAACATATACATCACGCCTTGCCTTTACAACTGGTGAATAGCAGGCGGATTGCAGAGGAATCCTTCATAAAAACGAAGGCTGCAATGCGTAATTTGCAGGCAGTGTTTCATTTCTCACAAAGCAGAGGGTAAAAGTGAAGAGTAAACGCGATTTTACATCGATTACACTCCTATTTGTGGGTGTTGAAAATTGCATGCTGGGGACCAGCAACACATAAGGGCAAGCTTGGTGGTCCTTGAATAAAATTAGCATATACTGTAAAATGACCCCCTCTATATTTGACATTCTATATTTCGAATAATGACCACTTGGTTAGGGATGTAGAGGGTGTAACACACATCATCATGGCTACATGTGCACAACTGGCAATTGGCGCCCAGTAATAATGCATGCATGTTACAGTAAGAGGGAGTACAGCATTATTATAGACCCTGAAGTCACATCTATTCGACCGGTACTCAGCAAAGAAGTTATGAAAGGTTAAAGTTACTAGCAGAAACACCTGTACAGTATTAACCTGCCTGTGCACTGCAGTAGAGCTGTCCCTGCCAATGCCTTGTGCACAGACACACGTCACCAGCTCGATGAAGAACTCAAACTATAAGGATACCTTAGTAGCAAAGTTGGCATGCAGATCTGAAGATGAAGACATGCTCTCCGATGCACAGCAGCCACTTAAGAGAAGGATTTTACAGACAACCATTTGTCAAGGTGACAATATGAGGAGGAAGAACTTTCCAACAAAGTTATGTCCCATCACACAGAATGCCACATGTGTTTAAAAGCATTCCAAATCCTCACACATCTCTAAGTACTTCCATAAATGACATCTCTTCTATTTCCATGGGTACCAATTGTAATGTCAAGTTGCTGTTGTTTGAAGATAATCAAGTTAATACTAGGGATGTTGAGACAGAAGGTGTAATGATGCAGAAAAAATATGATTTCCCACTTAATACTAAGAATTGTAATAGTAATTGTTTATTTATAGAGCGCTTATACACAGAAAGTGCTTCAAAGCGCTTCAAAGAAACTCATTGATTGGAGATAGCACCATCACCGTGGACGTAGCTATGATGTGTCATTTTCCAACTGAATGCCCACTCTTTCCCCTGCTGTGCTCTGCCCTGACAAGAACTGGTTGACCATGCAACTTCCATGATCAGAGGCAATGTTCTTGACAGCGTGCTTGACAGACACAAGTAATAGGTCACAAGGACATCACAATGACGAAATGCACCAACGCGCGCCTATTTCCGGCTCTTGTCCTCCATGCTTATGAGTGATTTTGCCCCAGGGCATGGAGCAAGAGGGGAGGCATTTTACACACAAAAAGGCAGCCAAATCACTGGTCCCCTTGTAAACTCCTTCCTTGTATATGTGCACCCAACCGTAAGTCTTTTCCTTCACGGCAGAGGGACCAGGAACGTTGCAAGCAGCAGCACTTAATTCCAGTATCGTTTATAACTGAAGGTAGAGGTCAGGTTCTCCTGCTATGGATTCCACATCCCCTCCTGGCAAAGAGGAAAAAGCATTGGCTACCACAGAGGATACAGTAGAGAGGAACGTCTGAGGAACGTCTACTCCAATAGCGCCTACCACCACAGACAGGCTAACTGATATGCTACCCTTGCAGCCTGTAACATACATCTCTCAAGGAAAACTGTAGAAATCTCATCATTGGTAGAGCACAAGAGGGATACATTCCTGTCAGCTGTCCGTGGATATGGTGGAGAATCAGCTGGCCATCACTATAGGGCATCCAGAGGTGTAGGTCTATAATTCAACATCTGATACTCAGCGTAGTTCAAGGGCACAGACCTCTTCCTTGAGGCACAGACAAGGTCAAATCTCTTTCCTCTAATGAGTTGCAACTTTTCCATTTGTCCACCAATAGGGAGCGCCACAAGGAAAAGGACGTCCCCCCCTCCTCGCCATCGATAATCAGATCTGATGTTTTCCAGCCCATGAAACACCTTACACTAGCAGAAGGCACAACCTCGCTCTGTTCACTAGCTTGGGAGCAAATAACATCAGATGCCTGGACTATTTCTGTGACGAAGAGAGGCTTCTGCCCCCCGCCCCTTTTTTACACCCACCCCTACATCTGACACCGACATTCATCAAATCTCTTGGGGGAGACTGATAACTGCTACACTTGGGGGGGGGGGTCATAAAAGTAGTCCAGCCTTACAATGAGAAGGAGGGGTACTATTTGAGTTTTTTTGCAGTTCAAAAGAAGGAATAGACAGGGCTGCGCGCATTCTCAATCTCGCTGGTTGCAATTTCTTTCTGCCTCAAAAAGAGAGATTCTAAAGGCTAACTCCTGCGCAAATGCTTTCATCACTGCAACAGAGGAAATGGCTGTGTGCGATAGGCCTACAGTATGCTCACATGCCCGTCTGGCCCTCTTACAGAAAGTCCCTTTTGTTTGCAACATTAGGCTGCGTTTACCAATACAAAGCATTCCCATTCAGTCTCGGATCAGCCTTAAGGTTTCACTAAGATAATGTCGGCAGCCTAATCCTTTGTCAGGAAATGAGTGATTCAAATATATGCTTACCTGGTCCAATTGCTAAATTGGGGAAACACAACCCTCTCCCAGTGAGGCCTCTTTGCTTTCTAAAAAAAGGCCCAGATGGAATATATTCCTTGGGCTTATCAGTGAATTGTGAAAACGTGGTTATTCAACCAATTCTAATACCCTATACAATGCCTCTGGGAAATAGGACTGTTCTTGAATGGCATTGATGCCTTGTAAATAGATTTGATTGTAAATCGATTTGATCATGTATGTATGCTTTGTTGCTTGTCAATTATTGAGTACACCACCGTATTTTATTTTTATATTAATACTGCTCTAAATATTGTTGTAAATATGCCCGATTGGCCCCTCGAATTATTGTCTTAAGAAGCTGTCGTAACCTCACTGTGATACCCAAGGGTCTGGGCGTGTAACGAATGCAATAAAATAAAATAAATGAATGAATGTCAAAAAGTCATCATTAGTACCCACTTATACTCTCACCTACCTGTAATTCCAGTGAAATAAAACAAAGGGAGAGTCTTCCAACTCAAGAGAGTGTACAAGCCATTGACGATTTGGCAATTGTTTTCTTGGAATCGTGGATGATGCCTGCGTCAGTGTAGCAGAACCAGAAGGGTTCCACATGCACACTTGTTCATGAGGAAGACGTCATTGCATCTGGCGAACCTATAGACACAGACGATCACCCACAGCTATTGTTGATCTGCATGCCATGGACTGAGTCCTCACACTAACCACTACGTCAAGGGACGTCTAGCTTACTTTCTGAAGCAATATTTGAAACTTGTTTAAAAATTAAAATAGACATACTACTAATAATGTATTGTCATGAATTTACCATGTGGTAGGATCTACCCCCTTTGTTTCATACTATCAGGTTAAGCGTGGCATTTCTTGGGGCCTCATGGACTAAACTTCTCCCACTGGGTCCTGTTTGTTCAAGAGTAGCCCAAGGTTCCTATTTTCAAAGATGCTTTTTTTCTGGGATATGAAGCCACAATGCTTTATTTACAACTGCGCTACTTATGGGGTCCTGAAGACCAAGGGGAGGGCATCAACCTCTGGATGTGCAGGCAATCTTATTGGCCCTCAATTAATTCCTTCCTTCAGGGGAAGGGGTTCTTATTCTAATGGACAATTCTACAGCAATGTCCTACATCAACAAAAAGGCTGGAACTAGAGCTACCTCTGTATGCAGGCTAGCTCAAGATCTTTGGCATTCGGATATACAACAAGGCATTCATCTAGTTGCCCTACACCTGGTGGAGGAAATCAAACACAGAAACGCACCTAACAAGTGGGAGCTACCACTGGATCTGGCAAATCTTTTTTTCTAAGTCTGGGGATTTCCCCTAACTGGAAGTTCCCCCTCTGAGCAGTGTGGACCAGCTAGTGGAAGGTGTCCTTTGGGGATGCCCTTTTCCTTATTTGGTTCCTCCATTTCCAACATGCATTTCCCCTTCTTCCTCCGATTACGAGGTAGATTTGCAAGTTCTGCCCCAGCATGGAGGTGAAAAGGATTTTGATAGTCCCCTTCAGATCTCATAGACACGTTGGTGCAAAAGCAACAGTCCCTTCCTCTGAAGACCAGCCTCCTTTCTGAACGGGGGCAGGGGCCACGGATCTTCATCCATCTCCCCTATCTCCCTCCATAGCAGCCTACCTAGTAAGTGGACCAGGATCTGTTATCAGAGCTTGCAGAAGGGCATCATACCCTTATTGGCAAAGTTGCATAACATCTAATCCTTAATTACCCATCTGGAAGAATCTGTAATGAAGCCATACACTTGCAGGACCTATCTTTCAGTGGTTAGTATCTATTTTTCCAAGGTCCAAACAACTTCTCACTGTCAAACCTATTTTTAAGAGACATTTTACTGGACTGTGTTACAAAGTTACCTGACTGGTTCTAAAGACCACCAGGGCAGTGAATCAGGGGAAGAGGGACAGGGTGATGGATTTTAGAACAAGGGAAGATATGGGAAGATTACCTGGTCACAGTGCCATGGTTTGCAGCACATAGTAAGAGACACTCACCACTCACAAGGGTCTAGTTGCATCCGACCCTACTGATTCATCAGGGCTAACAAACCCCAAAACGTAAGCTCTAATCTATGATATGATATGATTGTTTATTTATATAGCGCCTATACACAAAGTGTTTCAAAGTGCTTCACGGAGGGAGCGAACATAGGAAAATACAGTACATTCAGTTAAAAGTCCTTGAAGCAATACAGAATGTGAAAAATAACTATCGTAATAGGCCTGTCGACATTTCTGATAGTGCAAGTGCAAGAAAAACAGGTAAGGCAAGAGGTAATGGAAAAGAGGGATAAACAAAGCAAGCAGTAACATTACTATGTCTGACGACAATTGATGTAGTGCAGGAGGTATACAAGAGGAGGGTTGGGAGGGGGGGCACGGTGGGATATGAGGGGGGAGAGGAGAAGAACAGGCCACGCTACTGAGCAAATTTATCAGAGATAAATTTAAAAAGCAGGGGAGGGGGGATGGAGAACAAGGGGGTAGGAGGGGAGACAGACAAGCTACTATCAAAAGTCAAGGAACAGATGATAGGAGTAAGTGCTAGGAGGGGAAGGCCTCGAGAGAGTGTCCAGGTCCCCAGAGGAGGGGGAGATGCAGGCAAGTGAGAGTAGGAAGTAGAGTGGGTAGAAGTGGAGGGTGGGTTTGTGGTACCCAGCACAGAGAACAAGGGAGGCAAGCACCCCAAGAAAGCGTGAGTAGAGACTACACGGAACAGAGGGCGGATGGTCACGTATGCTGGGGTGGCAGGTGCACGCCATAGACATGTGTTTGGCCTTGCCAGGCAGTAGCGTGGACCAAGTCTCGGCAATGGCGGACAGCTGACACACTTACAGGGGTGAGGTGAGAAGGGGTGGCAAGACGACCAGCGGGGAGTGGGAGTAAGGCAAAAGGGGGACGTGGGGGTGGGGATAAGATGCAGATGGATCAGTAGAAGTGTACATGGCACGAGTTATAGCTGACACATGTCGCACAGAAGTAGCAGATCACGGTAAGTCAAAACAGTGAATGCAAACGGTGGAATCAAGCATAGATAATGGACAAAAACCTTTGCAGTGCGTCTGATTAGAGGAAATGGGTGAAACATGCATGTAATACGTGTAATTCGCAACAATGTCATGAAGGGCAGATGTGCGGCATAGAATATAAAAAGCGCATAAACAACTTCCTACAGTATTTAACAGTGTTGAGTTCAAAGATTCCGCCGAAGTGGAATTAGAGACTGTTGATGATAGGTTCACAGAAGGTTGAAAGGCGTGCAAAAACATGTGCCAATATCGAGAATGTTATAGTATCTTATAGTAGTCTGGATGCTAAGGGAAAGGCTCCACCTTATCAGTTGAGATAGCCTAAAGCTCACCCTAGCCCAACCTAAATCTCTAACACTGTAAAGGAACACATTCCCTTTGAGAAATAACCTTCCTGTCTAATCGACAAATAATGGATGTGCAACACTGCTGTTATCATTTCACCCAGCACATCAAAACGATTTTCTATGAAGGTGTGCTGAACCACAATGCAAGCTCAGATCCTAAGGAAACAATGTTTCTAGCCTGTGCCTTTCCAAACATGGTGAAAATGACACAGGAAAAAACATGTTCCCCAGCAATATCACACTCTCCGTGAATCAAATAATATAGAATACCCAACATGTTTCCAACTTGTAATTCACAAGTTTGAAATGCCACAGTGTTAGGGAGAATTCTCATTTATGGCTAATTTCCCTCACCTAGTGAGTCCCTCAGCAGCTTTGCTGGATTTCAGGGGTTTATTTTTTCCACCTGGTAAGAGTTTGAGCCTTTTTCCCACTTTTTGTGTGTGTTACACAGCACCTTCAGTGCAGTGACACAGGGTTGTCTTTGAGACTTCCCACTGACTCAATTTTTCTGGGGCTGACTACTGTCCCCCAGAAACCTGTAAAGTTGCCATTAACTTCATATAGTCCCTTTAAACTGCTGACCCAGTACACCCCATTTTACATGGAGTACTGGAAAGGGTTAATTCCTACCCGTTTTCGTCTGTGCCTCTCTGAGCTTTATTTTGCTCTCTTAACACTAAGACTTGGCTGGTGGCAGTGGTATCTACCCTAACTTTTCTACAGCGATTACACTACATAAAGGTGGTACTGTTTTAGGCTATTATATTAGCCTAAACCCGCTTGACCAAATACTTTTTATTTCGGTTCTGGTTTGGTTTTATCGCCATTTCTTTTTGTTAAAGTCCTTCTTGTGTTTTACTTTGCGCGGCAAACCAGGTTTGCCTCCTTTGTTCACTGACTTTTGGCGGCTTCTGTCGAGAAGCCCTCCTTTGGTGTCTGGGTGGGCTGAATGTGAGGGAGGGGTGTAGTCACCGCCTGCACAGGGTCTCCTTGGAGACCCAGGTCGCACTTTGTCTTGATTGGCCGAGGAAGTTGTCCGGGCCGGACAGCTCCCCTGCTGAGTGATTGACAGCCAGGCTGAGTGAATGGCGGGTTTTGGCATAAAAGGCAGGACTCTTGGGCTGGAAGTCAGAGTTGCCACTGGAACTGCAAGGAACTGAAGAGAATCAGAGAAGAAGACGGCTGCTGCAACTCCCGAGACCCGGTGAAGCCCTGCTGCAGTCCTGAGCCATCTACCCTTCAACGACAAGCGAAGATCCAGTCAGGAGTCTTCTTCCTTTGAGCCTGGTGGGATCAACCAGCTCACCTTCCACAGCCAGAGGATCCTCTTCTTGGTTGAAATCACTGCACACTGCTGTAGTGGTCCGGATAGCCATCTGAAGAGCCTCTCCAGTTTTAAAGGAGCGCACCTTTTATTCACAGTTTCTTTTCTTCTGCTGGCTTCATCCCTGGGTAGAGCAGATCGCTCCAGACATCCTCCTTCTTGTCCCCATGACTGAAGCTTCAGGAACCGTGAGTCTGCAGGACCTACCAGGAACAACTGCCATAGCACCAGCTCTTCTTCATACGAATAAGGTACTGTGTCCGACTTCGAGGAACTAGGGTGAACCCTTTTCTCCTCACCCAAGGCTTGCCCTTGTCTTCCTTCCCTCTTATAACTTTTGATTCCCTTTTGACAATATCTAAGTACTCCTGGCAGTCTCAAATCGTGAACTGTTCTAACCTTGTGATCCTCGACAACAGGACCCTTGTCCCATTGACACTGGCGCAGGCCTATTGACTTTTATCTATGTTTTAGAAAGTGTCTCTTGATTCTATCTGCCTTGACAAAAGAATTGCCTATGATTTTTGTCCCCTACTCTCTTGTGTTAATTCATGTGCTAAGTGTAGTTGACTACGGTAACATTTCTACTCGCGGGTACGTGTCTTTTTCGTAAGACCGAACTGTCATTCTCGCGTAACAACCCCCAGTAACGTCTTTTTTTCACAACACTGGTCTGTCAAATCCAAAGGTCCTTACCTTGAATTTTTCTGCACAAAGTGAATTGGTTGTGTGTAGTGTATTTTACGTGTGGTTTTAATTTAATAGAAGTGAAGTGTTTTGTGAACAGATGGTCTAAAAATAAATGTACTTTTACTTTTTAACCAGAAACCTTGAATCAGTGTTTGCTTGAGTCACAGTAATTGTAGTCCTTTGTGTAATCTCTCCTACTGCTCATGTGCTCTTGCGATAAGTCTGGCTGCTCCGCTACTGCTACCACTCTAACTGTGTAGTACAGGCTTGTACCAAAGGTGAAATTGTACTACCACCTGTAGTCTTAATCTTGAGTAGTGGTCCCTAAGGGCACTGCCCAGGATTCTGCCTAACACTGGTGTACAGCGGTGGGATTTTTAAGTATAGTGATTACACTTAGAGGGCTGCTCTTACCTTGGGTCAACTAACCACAAGGCTAAACACCACATAATTCTATTAACTGAACAATCATGTCAAATATGGAAAACTACAGTGAAGAGAGTCTCTTAAACTTTACTGCTGAGGTTTTGAGAACCATGTGTAGAGAAAAGAACCTATCTTGTAAAGGAAAAAAATCTGTACTGGTTGCTAAGTTATTGGGAAAGCAAAGTCTGGGCAGTGGGTCAGAAGGGCCTACTGTCACGACCCTCACCCGAAACCCCTTCTGGCAAACCCATTGGCCAGGTGGAGTCAGACTCAGGCCTCTAGAGCCTGGCATCCTCTTCAAAAGCCCTCCTGGGGCCAGTCCTGGCGACTGCGCCATCATTTACCAGCGAGGTTCAACCAAGTCAGTTCGCCACGCTGAAGATCCGTATACCTAAGGGAGAAAAAGAGACATTATTAAACAACGAAAGGCATGCAGGATAGCAACAATACTAAAGAACAGCAATAAAACCTACCTGAACGATATCAAACGGGCCGGCGTCAGTGAAGTAACTGGACCGCACACGCCCGCGAAAGAAGGCAGGACGGAGAGCATGCCTAACTCTACCACAAGGTGAGGAGAGGGCCCCAGAGGGGCTGAAATAGTACGGGGGTGGAGGAAGGATACTTAACCGGTCGGCCAATCTTGAACATAGTCCTCCTGCATTTTCAGGCAGAACCTTCCCCGTTGACCACATCTGGGCACCACTGAGAAGTATACCAGCGAGTAACCTGGCTGGAGGGCGTCCCTGTGGATACCAGGTGAGCGTAACAGAACGTGAAGCCTACCATAACAAATCCACCTGGGCACCATGGAGACATCAGAAATGGACCAATTGGCCCAATTACTAGGAGAGCTTCCTGCTGAGGTTCATTCTGTCCAACAAGAGACTAATGCTCTCTGGAGGGACTTGCTAGTGACCAAAGATCATATGGAGGAGATCAGTAGGCAGATCCTGCAATCACAGGCAGTGCAGACTCCTCTGCCTGGGAGCAATCCACTGATGCAAAACCCCACCTTACCATCTACTACCCCCACTCCAGTACAGATCACGTTACCTGGAACAGTTCCCCTGGCACCACCAGAAATGTTCTCAGGCGACCCACTGAAGTATGCAGCATTCATCAATCAGTGTCGCCTTCATTTTCTTTGTAGGCCTGGAACATTTCCAAACGACCAAGCTCTGGTAGCTTTTGTCTTATCATACCTGAGTGGTAGTGCAGCAGATTGGTCGGTGCCGTTGGTGACACATGACGATCCTCTATTACATGACTTTGGGGGATTCCATAGAGAAATGGAAAAAAGTTTTGCTCACCATACCCAGGAACAAGCAGTAGACAATGAACTCTTATCTCTCCGACAGGGTAATCAGGACTTGTTAACGTACTTTGCTACCTTCAACAGACTGGTTGCCGAAGCTAGGTGGCCAGAAAACAAAAGAACCACGTTATTCCATCAAGGCTTACGAGGCGAATTAAAAGACATCTTAGCCCAAGTGGTTGATCCGCCCAGAGACTGTGCCGAATTCATAAATCTGGTCGTGCAGCTAGACCACAGGTTGCAGGACCGAAAAGCAGACCGGTCTAAGACGGACCCTCGGACCGTGTATGTTCGACCAAGGGAAACACATCCCGTGTAACGGAAAGCGCTGTAGAACCCATGCAGATTGGAGGGATACGGCCTCCATTAACAAAACAAGAGCGGGACAAAAGAAGACAACAGCAACTTTGTTTGTATTGTGGGAAATAAGGACATTTCCTGAAGGACTGTCCAGTAAAACCCCCAAGAAGAACAGTCGGTGCCACAGAGAAGGATGAAGTCAAGGAATCGGAAAACTACCAAGCTCGACAAACGTAGTTTGTCGAGTGAGAAGAAAGAGATGCTGACCTCGCACTTTGCAATACCAGTGATCTTAATTAACTACCAACGGTTGTCAAGAATGTATGCCGTTGAAGCATACATCGACAGCGGAGCAGTTGGAAATTATATTGATCAAGAACTGGCAGCAGAGATGGGGCTTCCTTTGTGTTCTAAGCCAACAATGGATAAGGTAACTGTCATGATGCCTACCCCCGGGCATCCGGATCAAGCCCATCAGCCCCGGGAGCAGGCATCCAGAGCTAGGGGCTGTCTGGGTTCAGTCCTGGCGCCGTAGGCACCAGGCTCATAATAAAAATCAGTCCTGGCACCATAGGCGCCAGGCTCATAGACATTACTTACCTCATGCAGACCATGCTGCAAATAAATCCAAGCCAACGTGAGGCCTGGATGGGACTATTTTACTACAGGGACTATTTTTTACTCTGGTGTGGTCCTGGGGAACTTCTTTCCTGGGACTACTTTGGAGGTTATTTAAACCACGCCCGAACAGCAGCACATGCTTCGTGTTATTCTGCATCCAGCAGCGTGACTCTCACCGTGTCTGCAGCCAGCATCCAGTCTTCTGCCACGCCCCCTCGAATCCGGAGAGCTCCTAGAATAAAGAGGAAGAAAAGGACAAGGTTAGAAAACAAACTTATTTCAAATTCCTCACCTTGTTCCGGATCCATTTCATCTCCCGACCTGGAAGTACATCAGTCCTGCACGCGTCGCTTCGCCAGCTCCAGCATGGCGCCATACTCACCAGTTCTCACAGCATCTTTCGATCCGGCACTGTCTCCATCATTTCTTCGCCGTACTCTGGCACCTAGGGGCACAAGAATAACAAGGTGAGCCAAGGGAATCAACAAATACCTCTTACCACCATAGACTTACCTGACTTACCACCGGCGGTATTATTCTCCATATCTTCATATGCCGCATCTTTAAAGAGGGAGAAAAACAACAAGTTAACGCATGTAATAGTTACCGGACAGCGTTGGGTAACACAGACTCTTACCTGAACGCTAGCAGCAGCTACGAGACCTTCTTCTCACAAACTCAGTTGCAACTTAAGGAAGGAAGGGGACAAGAGTGAACATCGGGCACATTGAACTCTTTGAACTTGATACTTACCAATCCCGCCTGGGACTTCAGAGTCAATGCTTACCGGAACTCTCCTAATGCCTTCAAACCAGTGAAGTAACTGGTATCTATGCGCCCCTGCAAGACACGCAGGATGGAGAGCTCTTTTTTTTACAACCATAAGGTGAGGTTACTAAGGGGATATCGGAGGTGATTAGTGGGGGAGAGCGAGAACAGTTGGGAGGCCATCACTAAAACCCACAGGTGGCTAATCCCTGTCTCCACTTGCAGGAAAATACTTCTTCGGGTCCAGCAGACAAGACTAGGCGGGCCAGTCCAGACAGTCATCTCTGCACTACGCATCACGTTGACGGAGACCGCAGCTGTCCGGGTCAGATCGACACCCCTGTGGGGTAACAGTAACCACCGTGGATGGGACAGAAATCGTTTCCGGACCAGTAACCCAGTGCACAGCTAGGGTAACCTTGCTGTGCCAGGACGGACATCGGGAGTCTATTTCATTTGATCTCATCAAGGCACCTCAGTTCAGGCTAATACTAGGGATGCCATGGTTGGTTGCTCACAACCCTTTGATAGACTGGCGGGCACGAAAATTAACCTTCCCCAGAGACTGCTCCCCTGCCTGCTACTATCAAGAGGAGAAACCCGACATCTGTATTCCCATGACTCCCAGAGCGACAGTATCAACCCTGGGAGTAACTAATACCTTGCCAAGTGAATACCAAGATTTCCAGGATGTATTCCGAAAGGACCAAGCCAATACATTGCCGCCGCACAGGCCCTATGACTGTCAGATCAACCTTGTTCCTGGTGCACAAATCCCTTGCGGCAGGATCTACGTTCTCACAGAACCGGAAAACCTTCATTTGAAATCCTATTTAAACCAGTACCTTGCAAACGGATGTATCCGTCCTTCGAAGTCCCCCGCAGCCAGTCCTTTGTTCTTCGTACCGAAGAAGAAAGGGGACTTGAGAACCTGTATTGACTACCGGGCATTGAACCAGATCACCGTGAAGAACCGCTACCCCTTGCCACTTATCCCTGAGATGCTAGACCAAGTCAAAGATGCCCAGATTTATACCCAGTTGGACCTGCGAGGAGCGTACCACCTGGTCCGAGTCAGAAACGGAGATGAATGGAAAACAGCCTTCCGTACTAAGTACGGCTTGTTTGAATATCAAGTCATGCCCTTCGGGTTATGCAACGCTCCTGCGGCATTCCAATATTTCATGAATGACATCTTGAGGGAGATAATTGATGTGAGCGCTTTAGTGTACATAGACGACATCTTAGTATACTCAGCCTCGAAACAAGATCATGTCAGGCACGTTCGTTCGGTCCTCACCAAGCTCCGTCAACATCGCTTGTTTGCAAAGCTTGAAAAATGCTTTTTTTCACGTCACCGAAGTAGAGTTTCTTGGTTTTATCCTTACTCCAGGAGGCATCAGAATGGACGTGCACAAGGTAGATGCCATTCTGAAATGGCCTTCACCGACGTCTCTGAAAGGGGTACAAAGCATGCTGGCTTTGCGAACTTCTACCGCCGGTTCATCCCAGACTTCTCTCAGGTTGTGCACCCAATCACAGTACTATTACGAAAAAACAATAAAAAGTTTGCTTGGGCAGAAGAAGCCTTTCAGGAACTTAAACAAAGGTTTACCTCCGCTCCAATCCTGCGACATCCTCGTCCAGACTTCAACATCCACCTCGATGCCTCCTATCCCCCCACTGGTCTCTTTCGCGAACTCTGTAACTCTCTCTCACTCTCTATTCTCCCATCTGGGCCTACTCACTCTGCAGGGCACACTCTTGATGCTCTGATCTCTTCTGACCTTCCCCTCTCCCTTCCTCTCTCCACTCCTCTCTCCTGGAGCGATCACTTTCTCCTATCCTCCCACCTCTCCCTCCCTACCCCACAGGCAAAGCCACCCTCTTCACTGCCACCCACCTTCTCGGTCATCCGACCCATGAAGCGCGTGTCAGTTGAGGCTTTCGCTGCTACCTTCTCGCCCCCTCCTCCCCCCTCGGCTGACTCCCACCCTGACACAGCCCTCTCCATGCTCTATTCCTCTATATCTGATACTCTCGATATCCTTGCCCCCGTCATGAGAATCCGCCTGAAGCCCAAAGCCAAATGTAACTCCTGGTATGACTCGGATCTCGTCACCCTAAAACGCAAGTGTAGGGTGGCAGAGAGGAAATGGCGTGCTTCATGTTCATCCTCTGACAAACTGGCCTGTCGCCTGCTCCAAAGGCAATACCGGCTCTCCGTTCTCACCAAGAAGAGAGCCCTTATCCAAGCCCGCATCTCTGAGGCATCTAACAACTCGGCCGAACTCTTTAAAATCTGCAAGGAGCTGGCCAACCCCGCTGCAGTCTCTACCTCTCCTGTCCCCTCCCAGGCCCTCTGCACTGCACTGGCCTCGCACTTCATCTCAAAAACTCAGGACATCCTGTCCTCGCTCTCCTCCTCTCTCCTCCCTCCCTCTCTTCCCGGCTCTTCCTCTTGCTCTCTTGCAGCCGCCCCTCCACCCTCCTTCTCTGCTTTTCCACCTTTTTCTGCTGATGAGGTTTCCAGACAAGTCCGATCTATGAAAGCCTCGTCTAAACAGGTTCACCCCTGTTCCTCCAAAACCATCAAGGACCACATCGACTCCCTGGCTCCTTCCCTGGCTGACTTTTGCAACCACTCATTCGCCTCTGGAGTCTTCCCATCCCCCCTCAAGCACTCCCTTGTGCACCCCCTCCTCAAGAAACCCTCTGCCGACCCCTCCTGCCCGGCCAATTATCGCCCAATCTCCATTACTCCCTTCCTGGGTAAGCTCCTGGAGAAACTGGCCATCTCCCAGCTTAACCTCCATGCTGAATCTGTTGGTAATCTTCATGACCATCAATCCGGCTTCAGAGCGGCCAGAAGCACGGAAACTGCTCTCCTGAACATCCATGAGGACCTGCTCCTGAACCTCGATTCCAACACTCCCTGTGTTCTCATTCTGCTCGATCTCTCCTCTGCCTTTGACACTGTCAACCATGCCATCCTGCTCAACTGTCTCCGTGATAACCTGGGTATCACTGGTCAGGCTCTGGCCTGGCTGACTTCTTTCCTCTCCGGTCGACCCTCCCAGGTCCAAATGGGCTCCTTCCTCTCTGACATCTTTTTCTCCACCTGTGGTGTCCCCCAGGGATCCAACCTCTCTCCCTGGCTTTTCAACCAGTATCTGGCACTCCTTGCCCACCGCATCGCCGCTCTCTGCCCCTACTTCCAGTGCTATGCAGACGATACCCAGCTCATTTTCAGGCTACCCTCGGCCTCCTCCTCTCCTTCCCTCATCTCCGACTGTCTGTCTGCTATCCAGGAATGGTGTGCCGCCAATGACCTCTGCCTCAATGCCAGTAAGACTGAGATTCTACTCATCGGCACACCCACTCCCTCCTTCCCTGCAGCTCTCTGGCCGGCCTCCCTTGGCCCCCTTCCTGCCCCTACCTGCAAGGCTAAAAACCTCGGGGTCATCTTCGACTCCACACTCTCCTTCTCTCCTCATATATCTGACGTCTCTAAGAAGTCACACTACCAGCTGCACCTCCTCAGAGGTATTCTTCCCTTCCTCTCCTTCCCCCAGAAGCTCACTGTCTCCCGAGCCCTGGTTCTCTCTAGGCTGGACTACTGTAACAGCCTCTATCTTAATCTGCCTGCCTCCACTCTCCGCCCTCTGCAACTTATCCAGAACAGAACTGCGAGACTTGTCCTTGGCCTCAAGCCCAGGGACCGTATCTCTCCAGGACTGAAATCTCTTCACTGGCTCCCGGTGGCTGCGAGGATTAAGTTCAAAACCCTCTACATTGTACACAAGGCCTTCTGGGGCCTGGGACCTAAATACCTTCAACTCTCTCTTCCTAAATATCTTCCTTCACGAGCCCTTCGCTCATCCGTCTCCAACTCCCTCATGGTCAGCCGCTTCTCGAAGCAACGAGCTGGGGGTAGATCTCTCTCCGCAGCAGAGGCCTCCCTCTGGAACAGCCTTCCTGCCTCCCTGAAACTTGAGGAGAACCATCTCCGGTTCCGGAAGCACCTCAAAACCTTCCTCTTCGCTTCTGCCTTCTCTCTCCCTCTCCCCTGCTAATCCTGCTTAACTCCCCACTGAATTCAGCACTAAACCTGCATCTGGGCCACTCTCAGCAACCTCGGTCCAGGGCCCAGCCACTCTCCACTTGCACTGCCTCCCTGGCTCCCCCTGCACTGTGGGACTGTCACTGTATCCCTACAGCCCCCTTCCCAGCACTTGCTCTGCACTTACCTCGCACTTGCCACCAGCTGGCCCTTTTTATTTATTATTTATTATTTATTATTTTTTTTACGCTACTTACCTTGTACTGCACTTCCCCCCCACCTCCTCCCCCTGCACTTCCTCCTTTTCCCCTTACCTCTGCACTTGCGCGATCTGAATGACACCTGGCCTAGTAGGATCGTTTGTCTGTCTTCCCCTTGTTTCCCTCCCTCCCTGCCTTGTCGCGCCTTGAAACACTTGTGTATAGGCGCGTTACAAATACCATATCATATCATATCATATCATATCAGACCTCCCTTATGTCGTTGAAACTGATGCGTCCAGTCTAGCAATGGGGGCTGTCCTTTCACAGAGAGACCTGGAAACCGGCCAACTACACCCTGTGGCCTTCTGGTCAAAAAGGTTCTCACCTCCAGAGATTAATTATGCCATCACAGACAAGGAACTCCTGGCTATCAAATCTGCCTTTAAAGCCTGGCGGCACTACACTCTCAGGGCCAGACACACCATTATCGTCATCACAGACTATCGAAACCTGCAATATCTCAAAACAGCCAAAGCCCAGTCCTCGCGCCAATTACGGTGGGCCCTTTTCTTCGCCGAATATGATTATGTAATCACGTTTCGACCAGGGGTCAGAAACGGAAAGGCGGACGTCTTATCTCGTATGGGCATAGATGAAATGGTATATACAGCTCGAGACCCGGTACCTATTATACCTGAAGACAAACTCTTGGGTATCAGGACAGCCTTAACACAAGCAGAACTACGAAAAGAAATTCAACGGAAAATGAATCCTGATGCTATCCTCGCATGGCAAACTCAAGGAGAACAGTATTCCATCAAGGACCAGCTACTCTTTTTTATGGATCGCCTATATGTACCCAAGAAGGAATTACAACAGCATATTATTTCAAGTTATCACGATTCACTGATCGAAGGGCATCCTGGGATCACCAAAACCCTAGCTAAGGTGAAAGAGAACTTTTGGTGGCCTATCTGGCGTAAGGACATCATTCAGTATATTCAGTCCTGCGGTGTCTGCGCACAAAATAAATCACTGAAACAAAAACCATCTGGTCTCCTACAACCATTGGACATTCCTGCAGTTCCATGGCACACTCTTTCCCATGACTTCATCACTGATCTACCTCCCAGCCAAGGGTTCAACACCATCCTTGTAGTTGTGGACTTATTCTGGAAGATGGCACATTTTATTCCCTTCAAAGGCCTCCCAGACTCACCCACGTTAGCAAAAGTATTCCTGGAGGGCGTTGTTAAGCTACGTGGCTTCCATTCAGCTCTGGTCTCTGATCGTGCTAGCCAGTTTGTATCTAACTTCTGGAAAAAAAATTTGCTATGGCGCAGATCGACTTTCGGCTATCTACCAGTCACCATCCCCAAACAGACGGCCAAACCGAGAGAACCAATCAGGCGCTCGAGCAATATTTACGGTGCATGCTGCACCACGAACAAAGGAATTGGAAAGACTTACTATGGATAGCCGAGTATGTATATAACAATTCCTTGCATTCAAGCACAGGACAAACGCCCTTCTATACACTTCATGGTAGACATCCACGTACCTCTAAACTAGACCTTCCAGCCAGCTTGAAAACGCCAGCGGTAAAGACTCTACACACAACCATTACTCAGGCTTTCAAAAAGGTGAAGGAAAATCTTATTCATGACAAAGAAAAACAAGAGATTCGACGACCAACACCGAAAAAAGGCCCCTGATTATCAAGTAGGAGACAAAGTTTGGTTAGCCGCTAAATTCGTACCCATCAAGGGAACCTGAACCTTTCATCCCAGATACTTAGGACCCTATACCATTAAGGCAATTATCAACCCAGTAGCCGTGAAACTGGATTTACCACCTAATCTACAGATCCACCCGGTATTTCATGTGTCCCTCTTGAAACCAATGCAACCCGGCACGCGGATTGGGACACCAACTGAGCCCATACTTGTTGATTGAGAACCAGAATTCGAAGTCAAAGATATCCTGGACTCTAAATACTCTAGGTCCAAGCTATATTATCTCGTCGATTGGAAAGGATTTGGACCACAAGATAGATCCTGGGAGCCCAGTGAGAACATCCACGCACCACGTCTAATCAGGGAATTCCATCGGAACTTTCCAACTAAACCTGGGCCAGACAGAAGGAACATCCTGGGAGGGGCCTTAGGGGGGAGTGCTGTCACGACCCTCGCCCGAAACCCCTTCTGGCAAACCCATTGGCCAGGTGGAGTCAGGACTCGGGCCTCTAGAGCCTGGCATCCTCTTCAAAAGCCCTCCTGGGGCCAGTCCTGGCGCCTATGGCGCCAGGCTCATGCACCGTGAAAAGCATATGTTTGGGAACTACTTTATTGTGTTTGTCAGCCAACATGGAGGCATCCACATAACTTGGTTCCTAGGAACCAAGCTATGCGGTCTAGTGTTTTGGGTGTGGTAGCCTAGGGACCACTTTACCTGGACTATTTTGTTGAGGCTATTTAAACCACACCCGAGCAAGACAACACGATTCACGTTACTTTGCAGTTTGCAACGTGACGCTCACCGTGTCCAGCTATACCCACGAACCTCGGAGAAGCAGAACCTGCAAGGAGACAAAAGGAACATCATTAGCAGCAGCATCTTACCTGCAGTCTTCATCTTTAGCTACTTGCAGCTCCGCAGAACAGCTTCCTTGAATCTGCACACCTCCCGGACTAACGACCTGAAAGAGGAAGATAGAGGCAACATTAAGGAAAGCATAAGAGACATTGCAAATTACGAACTGCTCTAAAGGCTTACCTGGCTGGTTGCCTCTCGTTGGCACCACTCTGGAAATTCCACACGAGCTGAAGAACACCGCGACCTACAAGGAAAAAAGGAAAATATCAGGTTAGCAAAGGCAAGACATTGAAGCGCCGTGCATAGCGCTTACCGCATCACAGCGCGCTTAATGCACCATCATTTACCAGCGAGGTTCAACCAAGCCAGTTCGCCGCGCTGAAGCTCCGTATACCTAAGGGAGAAAAAGAGACATTATTAAACAATGAAAGGCATGCAGGATAGCAACAATGCTAAAGAACAGCAATAAGACCTACCTGAACGATATCAAACGGGCCGGCGTCAGTGAAGTAACTGGAACGCACACGCCCATGAAAGACAACACGCCCCTGCAAAGAAGGCAGGACGGAGGGCACGCCTAACTCTACAACAAGGTGAGGAGAGGGCCCCAGAGGGGCTGAAATCATACGGGGGTGGAGGGAGGATACTTACGCCGGTCGGCCAGTATTGAACACAGTCCTCCTGTATTTTCAGGCAGCACCTTCCCCGCAGACCACATCTGGGCACCACTGAGAAGTATACCAGTGAGTAACCCGCTGGGTGGCGTCCCTATGGATACTAGGTGAGCGTAACACCTACCCCTCCAGCAAATGTGGATACTGATGTTTCTGATTCTGAGAGTGTTGGATCAGAAGAAGTAGATGAGTCCTTGTTAGGAAACCCTACAACTCTCTTACCTGCTCAGAAAGCACAACCTCTGTCCACAGGGACCCCAACAGGTCCTACACTTATTCCTGAATTTGTTGCACTTGAGAAAATGAGACTTGAATTGGAAGTGAAACGTATTGATGCACAAACTGCCATGAAACATCAAGAAATAAGACTCAGAGAGATGGAGATGGCTCATGCTTTAGAGATGAAGAAATTGTCTGTAGAAAATGCTTATCTCCCGGGATCTTCTAGGTCTTCCAGCCCTAAGAGACCCTGTATGCCAAAGGAAATGATTGGTATGTATGAGACTAAACTTGATTTTTTGGATTGGTTAGCAATGTTTGAGTATAATCATGGGATTCAAGGTATTTTAGGGAATCAGTTGATTCCTTGGCTTTTTTTCTAGGCTTCCCCCTGTTGCAAGTGATGCTGTAATGGAGTTGGGGGAGGTGGATATGCAGGATTATGAGTGTGTGAAGCTAGCTTTGATAGCCAGATTTGGGAAGACCCCTTCCCAGTACCTTAAGAGGTTTAGGACCCTCAAAAAGCATGATTGTAGCCCTTGGGCTACCTGGGTGTGTGACTGTTTGAAAAACGTAGATGGTTGGGTTAAGGGTTACGAAGTGAACACTTATGAAGGTTTGAGGAATCTTGTTATGTTGGAGTCCATTTTTGATGCCTGCTCTCCTGAGCTTAGACAGCACTTGGCTGATTCAAAGGAGATAGATCCTAAGAAGTTAGCTAAGGTTGCTGACTTGTGGGTTGCCAACAGGGCTACTCACAAGGATTCTGAGTTAACTCAGAAGAAAGATGAGGGGAAAGCAGCCAAAGAAAGACAACAAGGAGAATTCCAACAATTCCCATCCAAAAGAGGGCCACAAACATAACCAGGGTAAGCTACAAGGGAACCCGAATCAGGCTAGTGTACCATCTGGTCCCAAACCAGATGGAGGTCAGAACAAGCCCCCATTCATTAAAGCATTTGGGAAATGTTTTGCTTGTGGGTCAACTGACCATGTGAAAGGGGATCCCAGATGTAAGGGTAAACCTTCAGAGGGCCACACTGTCTCCTTAGCCTTCTCCCAGGTGGAAGAAGTACCTATGACAAGTGGTAACATTTACTGGCTGATGAACCCATGAGAGTCTCAGCTAGTGCTTCTTTAGTGTCCTTGGGTCTTTGGGAACAACAGAATTTAGATGCCTATAACTCAATCCCAGATAATACTAAATAGTATTATAAAGATAGTGTTCTTGTGAATGGTCAGGAGACCCCTGCCATCAGAGACACTGGAGCCAGCATAACTGTGGTTGATTAATGTTTTTTCAAGGAAGAGGATGTTGCTAAGGCACCCAAACACCTAACCAAGTTAGCTGGAGGCCCCGTGCAAATGGCTCCCCAGTTACCAGCTCTCATCCAGTGCAATGACATGACTGTCAGAATACCTGTAAGTGTGCAAAGTGACGTACCTGGGAGAGTCCTGTTGGGTAATGACCTTAAAACTCTTGGAGTTGTGTCTAGTACCCCCAGGCCTCCCAGCAAAAGGAAGCAGGAGCTCACAAGGTCTGCAAGGAAGAGAACCTTGAGAGGCTCTGTTAGGGAGAATTCTCATTCAATGGCTAATTTCCCTTACCTAGTGAGTCCCTCAGCAGCTTTGCTGGATTTCTTGGGTTAATTATTTCCACTTGGTAAGAGTGTGAGCTTTTTCCACACTCTTACTCATGTTTTGCCATGTGTATTTCATCAGTTTTTGTGATTGTGGGCTAACACCACTTCAGTAGCCCCCTTCTTTTGTGTGTTACACAGCACCGTCAGTGCAGTGACACAGGGTTGTCTTTTAGACTTCCCACCGACTCCATTTCTGGGGCTGACTACTGTCCCCCAAAAAAGGGTAAAGTTGCCATTAACTTTACTTAGTCATCCAGTACACCCCATCTTACATGGGGTACTGGAAAGGGTTAATCTTTAGCCCTTTTTATTGGTACCTCCTACAGCATTGTTTCGCTCTTTTAAAATTTAGACTTGGCTGGTGGCAGTGGTATCTACCCTAACTTTTCTACCGCGATTATACTATATAAACGTGGTATTGTTTTAGGCTATTATATTAGCCTCGAACTTAAACCCGCTTGACCAAATACTTTTTCTTTTGGCTACGGTTGGGTTTATTCACCATTTCTTTTTGTTAAAGTCCTTCTTGTGTTTTACTTTGCGCGGCAAACCAGTTTTGCCTTCTTTGTTCACTGTCTTTTGGCGGGCTTCTGCCAAGAAGCCCTCCTCTAGGCGCCTGGGTGTCTAGGTGGGCTGAATGTGAGGGAGGGGTGTAGTCACCCCCTGCACAGGGTATCCTAGGAAACCCAGGTCTCACTTTGCCATGATTGGCTGAGGTGGTTGTGCAGGCTGAACAACCCCCCTGCTGCGTGATTGACAGCCAGGCTGTGTGAATGGGGTAATTATCGCATAAAAGGCAGGACTCTTGGGCTAGAAGTCAGAGTCGCCACTGGAACTACAAGAAACCGAAGAGAAGCGGAGAAGAAGTCGGCTGCTGCAACTATCCCGTCCCGGTGAAGCCCTGCTGCAGTCCTAAGCTATCTACCCTTCGACAACCAGAGAAGATCCAGTCCGGAGTCTTCTTCCCTTGAGCCTGGTGGGGATAACCAGCTCATCTTCTACAGCCAGAGGATCCTCTTCGTGGTCGTAATCGCTGCACACTGCTATAGTGGTCCGGATAGCCAACTCAAGAGCCTCTCCTGTCTTTAAGGAGCGCACCTTTTATTCACTGTCGCTGCTGCCGGCTTCAGCCCTGTGTGGTGCAGACCTGTCACGACCCTCGCCCAAAACCCCCTCTGGCAAACCCATTGGCCAGGTGGAGTCAGGACTCGGGCCTCTCGAGCCTGGCATCCTCTTCAAAAGCCCTCAAGGGGACAGTCCTGGCGCCTATGGCGCCAGGCTCATACACCATGAACAACAATGTGCTTGGGAACTACTTTATTGTATTGTCAGCCAACATGAAGGCATCCACATAGCTTGGTTCCTAGGAACCAAGCTATGAGCTGTAGTGTTTTGGGTGTGGAAGGCCTGGAACTACTTTCCCTGGTACTACTTTACCTGGGCTATATAAACCACACCCTGACTGCAGAACATGCTTCGTGTTACTTTGCAGCTTGCAACGTGATGCTCACCGTGTCCAGCTATTCCCTCGAACCTCGGAGAAGCAGAACCAGCAAGGAGACAAAAGGAACATCAGAACCAGCAGCATCTTACCTGCAGTCTTCATCTTTAAACACTCGCAGCTACTGAGAACAGCTTCCTCGAATCTGCACACCTCCCGGACAGAACGACCTGAAAGAGGAAGATAGAGGCAACATTAAAGAAAGCTGTAGAGACATTTACAAATTACGAACTGCTCAAAAGGCTTACCTGGCTGGTCACCTCTCGGCTGGCACCACTCCGGACATTCCACTCGCGCTGAAGAACACTGCGACCTACAAGGAAAGAAAACCCAAGTTAGCAAAGGCAAGACTTCGCAGCGCTGCGCATAGCGCTTACTTACCGCATCATAGCGCTCTTAATGCGCCATCATTTACCAGCGGGGCTCAACCAAGCCAGTTCGCCGCGCTGAAGCTCCGCATACCTAAGGGAGAAAAGAGACATTTTAAACAAAGAAAGGCATGCAGGATAGCAACAAAACTAAAGAACAGCAATAAGACCTACCTGAACATTATCAAACGGCCCGGCGTCAGTGAAGTAACTGGACCGCACTCGCCCATGAAAGACAACGCGCCCCTGCAAAGAAGGCAGGACTGAGAGCACACCTAATTCTACCACAAGGTGAGGAGAGGGCGCCAGAGGGACTGAAAGCATATGTGGGTGGAGGGAGGATACTTACCCCAGTCGGTCAGTCTTGAACACAGTCCTCCTGTATTTTCAGGCAGAACTTTCCCCACAGACCACATCAGGGCAAAGCTGAGAAGCATACCAGCGAGTAACCCAGCTGGGTGGCGTCCCTGTGGATACCAGGTGAGCGTAACAAGACCCCTCCAGACGTCCTCCTTCATATCGAAGCTCCAGGAACCGTAGGTCTGCAGGAAACTACCAGGAACAACTGCCGTGGCACCAGCTTCTTCATTGAATAAGGTACTGTTTTCTGCTTGAGGAATTAGGGTGACTCCCTTTTCTTCGCCTCCAAGGCTTGCCCTTGTCTTCCCTCCTTCTTCTAACTTTTGCTTCCTCTGTTGACAATATCTAAGTACTCCTGGCTACATTGAATCATGAACTGTCCGACTGTGTGATCCTCGACAACAGGAACCCGTTTCCACTTGGCACTGGCTCCGGCCTATTGACACTTGAATTACTCTCTATGAGTGTTCTCTGGTTCTGTCTGCCTTGACAAATGTATTGCCTATGATTTTTGCCCCCAAATCTCTCTGGGTCTCTCAGGTGCTAAGTGTGTTTTTGCCCCGGTAATATTTCTTGCCGCGGATACGCGTTTCTTTAGTAAAACCGAACTGTCATTACTGTCAAAAAGTGATCGCAAGTGTACTGCTGGTAACGTCTTTTGTTTCACAACACCGGTCCGTTAAAACGCAGGGTACTTACTTTGAAGTTATACCGTACAAAGTGAATTGGTTAGTTGTAGTATATTTTACGTGTGGTTTTGAATTAATAGAAGTGTTGTGTTTATAACAAACGGTTTAAAAATAAATGTACTTATATTTTTTACCTGAAACTTTGAGTCAGTGTTTGCTTGAGTCACAGTAATTGTGGTCCCTTTGTGCAATCTATGCTACTGCTCATATACTCTTGAGATAAGCCTGGCTGCTCTGCTACTTCTACCACTTTAACATAGTAGTACAGGCTTGTACCAAAGGTAAAACTTGTATTGCCACCTGTGGTCTTAATTGTGGATAGTGGTCCCTAAGGCACTGCACAGGATTCTGCCTAACAGGCTCTCCTGGGGACTTGATAGAAGAAACTATCACCCCAAGTCCACAGGACTTACTTACTGCTATTGCAAGACAAAAAGAGACAAAGGGGAAACCCAAGTCTACCAGTAAGAAAACAGCAAGCACCCATGTGCCTACAAGGACATCACCAAGATTGTCCAAAGTCACACCTGTGACTCCTCCACCAGCTGAGGCTGAGTGTGAGGTTCAACCCTGTATGGTTATACCAGATATTGAGGACTCCGATCTGGAAGATCTTACTCTGGTTGGAGATTTTGACCCTGTTGAACATCCTGAGCTGCAGTCTTCACTGGCAGAAGGTGGACCTGACAGGGCAGACTTCAGCAGAGGACAAACAGAGTGTCCCACTCTTGAAGGTCTTCGCCTACAGACAGCTTCTCAGCTCAATGGGGAAGAGCCTGGGAAGTATAGGTTGCACTGGGAAGGTGGCCTCTTCTACAGTGAACCAAATGAGTCAACCCCTGGAGACTTCAGAAGACTTGTAGTACCTCTAGTGAACCGACTCCAGTTCCTACAGTTAGCCCACAAGATACCTTTGGCTGGTCATTTAAGTTTTAAAAAGACCAAGGAAAGGCTCTCTCTTTACTTCTACTGGCCTAAGATGGGCTCAGAAGTAAACAAGTTCTTTAGGCACTGTCACACTTGCCAAACCTCTGGCAAGAGTGGTGCCAAGAATGTGGGACCCTTGGTGCCTCTCCCAGTGGTGGGAGTCCCTTTTGAGAGGGTCAGGATTGACATTGCTGCTCCTCTTGACCCTCCCACATTTTCAGGTAACAGGTTTATTCTGGTTGTAGTAGACCATACTACTAGGTATCCTGAAGCCATACCTATGAGAACTGTTACGGCTGCGGGTGTGGCTAAGGCCCTACTTGGTATTTTTACCAGAATAGGTTTTCCTAAGGAAGTGATATCTGACAGGGGATCAAATCTTATGTCCCACTACATGTAAGCCATGTGGAAAAACTGTGGAGTCACTTACAAGTTCTCTACTGCCTACCACCCACAAACCAATGGATTGGTGGAGAGGTTTAAGAGAACTATGAAGAGCATGATAGGTGCTTTAGAGGAACCCCTTAAAAGAAAGTGGGACCTTCTACTGCCATGCCTTCTCTTTGCATGTAGAGAAGTCCCTCAGGAGGGAGTAGGTTACAGCCCCTTTGAACTTCTCTATGGCCATGCAGTCAGAGGTCCATTGGCCCTGATTAAGGAGGGGTTGGAGAGTGCTCCTTCCCCCAAGCCAGTCAGAGTGACTGACTATGTGATAGGTCTCTGGAGGAGAATGTCACACAAATGGCAGAAGCAAGTGACAGTTTGAGGGCTGGTCAAGCTCTGGTCAAGCATTGGCATGACCAGAAGACTAACATGGTTGTGTTTACTCAAGACCAGCTTGTTCTTGTTATGGTACCCACAAGGCAGAGGGCCTTGCTGGACAAATGGATAGGACCCTTCAAAGTTGTGGGTAAACTTGGAGAGGTGAACTATCTGGTGGATTTAGGCAATCCTAAGGAGTCTTTCACACCAACTGTTTAAAGGCTTATGTCTCTAGACCTGAGATAGGAGCTTTGCTTCTAGCTTCAGCTCAAGAGGGGGAGGAGAGTGAACCTCTGCCTGACCTCCTCAGAGGCTTACCTTTAGAAGAGAAAGTGGAAGCAGTTAATCTCTCTTCCAGTCTAACATCTGACCAGCAGGATGAGTGCAAATTACTGTTCAATCAGTTCGCCTCCCTTTTCTCACTTTCACAAGGCTTGATCCCTTGGGGCCTGCATGATATCCTCACTGGTGACTGTTTGCCTGTGAAAAGCAGGGGGTACAGAATGTCAGACAATGTCAGAACCCACATAAGAAATGAGGTCAACAAGATGCTTGATCTCGGGGTTATAGAACCCTCTACTAACCCATGGTCTAGCCCAGTTGTGCTTGTACCAAAGGCAGGATCCAAGGATTTGAGATTCTGCGTGGACCATAGAGCTCTAAATGTAGTCACAAAGACTGATGCCCATCCTTTACCTAGGACAGATGAGCTAGTAATTAAACTTGGTGCAGCCAAGTACCTCAGCACATTTGACCTAACGTCAGGCTATTGGCAAATAGCCCTGACAGACCATGCCAAGGAGAAAACTGCATTCTCCACCCCAGCAGGCCTCTAACAGTTTAAGGTAATGCCTTTTGGACTAAAGAATGCACCTGCTACATTTCAGAGGATGGTCAATTAAGTTCTAAATGGGATGGAGGACTTCTGCATGGCATATTTGGATGACATTGCAGTGTTCAGCCCTACATGGAAATGTAAGTGATTTCAATCCAGCACTCCAACTAAGTCAATGCCTAGTATGGCATGCCCAATGGAAACCCTTATTTATATATTTTTATGTCAAAAGTTCTTTTAATTCTGGATGATGTACCCTTATATAACGCCCCTCTCTTTGAATTCCCCGGTCTCACTGAACCAAGAAGAAGGTTTGTTTTGAAAATTAAAAGATTTATTTGAAGAATTGAACAATAGATAGATTACACTTTTATGAATATTAATAATATCTGAATATCACACTTATGAATATGAACGCAATGCGTAATATTACAATATCAACAATCTCTTTAATCAATTAGGAGTAGGAATAGGAAGAATAATGTAGCAGAGTATTCTTTGTATGGGTTCAAGAAATTGCAATGATAGGAAAGGATGCAACACAGAAATAAACTTGATATGAATTCCACCAAAGACAATGGGATCACTCTTTCCCTCTGTTGCTACTCACTCCCCGAAATATGCAATATGAAGAGATGGAATGAGGGCACACAGGTATCAGGAATAACAATCAACAATTGCAGTTTCAATCCCACTTCCACCAGCAAGCTTAGAGAGAACAGGTATGATTTTAGAACAGGTCAATTGCTTTTAAATGTGTTTGAATTAAATGGGAAAAATGCTAAAAATGATTTTAATTCACTAAATGAGATTCAGAACTAGTGAGAGCTGCTTTGGATTGGTTGAGGTCAACACTAGCAATGATTGTTGAATGGTTAGCAGATGGAAAACGAAATTCAGAAGTTGAAATCAAGAAATAGCTGTTTTTACATGGGGTGGAACTTAGCCAAATGCAAATTTGCGGCAACTTTTCCACGTGCGAGAAACGCGATAATGGAAAAACTATTTTATACAATACCCAACCCTCTAAGGATCTGATAGGACAGAGAATTCCCCCTCTCCTGATTGGAGAACGGAACAGTGTGTCATGATGTGTCATCATGTGTCAGAGTGACATTGTGTTTAGGGTCCAGAAGAAATACCTCCCCTTTGCTTTTACCCAGAAAATCTATTTTTCCCAAAAAACATATTTCCAATATGCACAACTTGTTAATAATACATAATTACATGACAGATTGACTAGGATACGTTTCTGTCCAAATTTAATCTTCCTACGAGTTTTGTTTCATAAATGAGAGTTTTTTGCGCTTTTGGGCAGTTACTCAGTGTCAGTTCTGTACCAATTTCTACACATGCATGCACATACCATCTAGGCATATTCCTGTAATTTTTCATGTTCCTAACATAATCACAATTGCTAGAATATGAACTTTTTTGTGGTTCAGTCTCTGAATGTCGCACAGATTCCAGATTAGTTTTAAACTGTGAGCGAAATTTTCATTTTAACAATCTCTAAGTTTCATATTTTTGTCAGTTCAGCACAATATTTTATAAGTCTTTTCCCCAAAACATACAGTTAATTTAGTTTCCAATCCACATTTCCAGTCTGGCCCGCCTCCAAGCTTGGCTGAGTCAGAGAGTCACATGGTCTTCTTCCTACCAGGGCAGCTGATGTCAGTCACACCCGAATTAGCATTTTCTATTCAGTTCAAGGAACCCATTGTCTCTTTCCCAGATCAGCAGAGCAACAGGCCAAAGCGCCCCTCCTCCCCATATTAGCATTCAAACGAAATTTCCTGTCCTTTTGGTGGGATGCAAAAGGGTGGTATGTTCTCAGGGGAAGAAAGCCTCTTTGAAGTTTTAGCTGAATCAGGTTACCTTATGGTCAATTTGACATTGTCCCTTGTGAAAAATTACAGTTTCAAATTTAAAATCAGCAAACATATCTTCAATTCCAGTCTTTTTTCAACATGAAAATCAATGTGTGGCACCCTATATTGCATTCGATGGAAATCCCTTCTTTGGCATATTTCATTTTTTAGACACAAGTTTCTCCTGTCAGATTTAGAGATCGCCAGCGTCTGTCAGAGGCGAGTAACGGTATTGCACCCATTTTTGACAAATTTCTTTCCAGCAAGCAATCTTCAATGCGGATTTTCTTCTGATAAGTGTACTTCTGTGGACACTGTATTTATGTGGATTATTGAAGTAGAATGATGTTTAACACCCAACAAGGAGGTTGGGTCTTTTGGGTGGTTTGTGAGCCATGATTTTTGCAAATTTGACAACCAAGAAAAACGGATTTCCACACAGCTCTGTGTTTCTTTTGCAATCAGCCTTGCTCCGTGGGCAGCCAAGGTGGGTTTTGGCAGTGGTCTCCTGTGTTACCACTGACATAGGCAAAAGTGGATGGCGGCCTATTGTTCAGATTTTTACTGCAGAATTTCCGGGTTATTTTAGCAAGCAGAATGCTTTCCAGTGGCCATTCTGATGTTCCTGATGCAAGCAAGGCACAGTAATGTTGCAGGGCCTGGACTAGTGGGGAAAAACATCCCACAGAAAGAACATATTGATCACCTAGGACATGTTTTGCAGGCTCTTGAACAGACCAATCTGACCATAAAGGCAAGTAAATGTCAAATTGGTCAGAGCAAAGTGGTCTACCTTGGACATGAGGTAGAAGGAGGTGAAATAAGGCCATTGCCTAGAAAAGTACAAGCTGTACAAAACTGGGCCACCCCTACTACTCAATCCCAAGTGAGAACCTTCCTAGGTCTCACTGGGTACTACAGGAACTTCATAGAGAACTATGGGTCCATAGCTTCTCCATTGAATGTCATCTCCTCTCCAAACTTCCCTAAAAAGGTCAGATGGAATGAGGAGTGCACTCAAGCCTTTGAAGGCTTGAAGAAAGCCCTTCGTCAAGCTCCAGTCCTAAGTGCTTCTGACTACCACCAACCCTTCATTGTACAGACTGATGCTTCTAATGCAGGTATAGGTGCAGTCCTTAGTCAACTGGATGAGAAAGGTAGGGAACATCCCATTTGTTTCATCAGCAGGAAGTTAAAGGATCCTGAGACAAGGTGGGCAACAATAGAACGTGAATGTTTTGCTATTGTGTGGTCACTGAAGAGGTTTAGACCATACTTGTATGGATCTACTTTCATTATTCAGATTGACCACCAACCCTTGAGATGGCTGATGCAAATGAAAGGGGGAAACCCTAAACTACTAAAATGGTCAATCTGCGTGCAAGGGTTTGATTTTACCATTGAGCACATAGCAGGAAGTCACCACCAAAATGCTGGTGGTCTCTCTAGGATGTTTATAACCGACTAGAGGTATGAGATCCATCCTGGAGTGGATTAAATCCTCCTGTCCCTTAGTCTGGGGGTGCGAGTTTTAGGGAGAATTCTCATTTATGGCTAATTTCCCTCGCCTAGTGAGTCCCTCAGCAGCTTTGCTGGATTTCAGGGGTTTATTTTTTCCACCTGGTAAGAGTGTGAGCCTTTTTCCCACTCTTACATGTGTTTTGCCATGTGTATGTCTACTGTTTGTGTGATCTTGGGCTCTGGAGCTACACCACTCCATGAGCCCCACTTTTTGTGTGTGTTATACAGCACCTTCAGTGCAGTGACACAGGGTTGTCTTTGAGACTTCCCACTGACTCCATTTTTCTGGGGCTGACTACCGTCCCTCAGAAACCTGTAAAGTTGCCATTAACTTTATATAGTCACTTTAAACTGCAGACCCAGTACACCCCATCTTACATGGAATACTGGAAAGGGTTAATTCCTACCCCTTTTCATCTGTGCCTCTCTGAGCTTTATTTTGCTCTCTTAACACTGAGACTTGGCTGGTGGCAGTGGTATCTACCCTAACTTTTCTAAACGTGGTACTGTTTTAGGCTATTATATTAGCCTCAAACTTAAACCCGCTTGACCAAATACTTTTTATTTCGGCTCCGGTTGGGTTTTATCGCCATTTCTTTTTGTTAAAGTCCTTCTTGTGTTTTACTTTGCGGGGGAAACCAGGTTTGCCTCCTTTGTTCGCTCACTTTTGGCAGGCTTCTGTCCAGAAGGCCTCCTTTGGCGTCTGGGTGGGCTGAATGTGAGGGAGGGGTGTAGTCACCCCCTGCACATGGTCTCCTTGGAGACCCAGGTCGCACTTTCTCTTGATTGGCTGAGGTGGTTGTCCGGGCCGGACAACCCCCCTGCTGAGCGATTGACAGCCTGGCTGAGTGAATGGGGGATTTTGGCATAAAAGGCAGGACTCTTGGGCTGGAAGTCAGAGTCGCCGCTGGAACTGCAAGGAACCAAACAGAAGCGAAGAAGAAGATGGCTGCTGCAACTCCCGAGTCCCGGTGAAGCCCTGCTGCAGTCCTGAGCTATCTACCGTTCAACGACAAGAGAAGATCCAGTCCGGAGTCTTCTTCCTTTGAGCCTGGTGAGATCAACCAGCACACCTTGCACAGCCAGAGGATCCTCTTCTTGGTCAAAATCGCTGCACATTGCTGTAGTGGTCCGGATAGCCATCTGAAGAGCCTCTCCTGTTTTAAAGGAGCGCACCTTTTATTCACTGTTGCTTTGCTGCTGCTGGCTTCATCCCTGGGTAGTGCAGATCGCTCCAGACGTCCTGCCTCTTTTCCCCATGACTGAAGCTTCAGGAACCGTGAGTTTGCAGGACCTACCAGGAACAACTGCCGTAGCACCAGCTCTTCTTCATACGAATAAGGTACTGTGTCTGACTTTGAGGAACTAGGGTGAAACCTTTTCTCCTCACCCAAGGTGCCCTTGTCTTCCTTCCCTCTTATAACTTTTGCTTCCCTTTTGACCATATCTAAGTACTCCTGGCAATCTCAAATCGTGAACTGTTCTAACCTTGTGATCCTCGACAACAGGACCCCTGTCCCATTGACACTGGCGCAGGCCTATTAACTTTTATCTACGTTTTAGAAAGTGTCTCTTGATTCTATCTGCCTTGACAAAAGTATTGCCTATGATTTTTGTCCCCAGCTCTCTTGTGTTAATTCATGTGCTAAGTGTGGTTGACTATGGTAACATTTCTTCTCGCGGGTACGCGTCTCTTTCGTAAGACCGAACTGTCATTACTGTCAAAAAGTTATCACGTAATAACCCCTGGTAACTTCTTTGTTTCACAACACCGGTCTGTCAAATCCAAAGGTACTTACCGTGAATTGTTCTGCACAATGTGAATTGGTTGTGGGTAGTGTATTTTACGTGTGGTTTTAATTTAATAGAAGTGAAGTGTTTTGTGAACAGATGGTCTAAAAATAAATGTACTTTTACTTTTTAACCAAAAACCTTGAGTCAGTGTTTGCTTGAGTCACAGTAATTGTAGTCCTTTGTGTAATCTCTACTATTTGCTCTTGAGATAAGTCTGGTTGCTCCGCTACTGCTACCACTCTAACTGTGTAGTGCGGGCTTGTACCAAAGGTGAAATTTTACTACCACCTGTAGTCTTAATCTTGTGTAGTGGTCCCTAAGGACACTGCCCAGGATTCTGCCTAAAACACAGCCCTCTGGCCAATGCAAGCAGCTGCAGGAAAGTTCGGAACAGGAAATTTAAAATCCCAAATGCCAGATAGTCCAACCCTGAGATCCCAAAGCAGCCCCGGGTTCACTCAGATAGTTCCCCAGCACTCAATCGACACTCACAGGGGCAGACCCTGAGTATAAAAACAACCTCAGAGATTTAGACCAAGTTTATATGTAATCTGTGACAGTTGCTGGGTATAGGTTGCAGGAGGAGTGGGCTCATTTTTGGAAAAGGGTGGAAAATGAAGAGAGGTGGAATAAGCGGAAGGTGGAAAGAAGGGTGAGGCTGGAGAGTTAGTGCAGTGGGGAGCAGGAACAGCTGGTGATATCGGAAGAGGAGACTAAATAGAAAAAGGTGATGGTACTAAAGAGGACCCAAGAGGAGACTGTTACATCAGAAGGGGAGAGTGGACAGAAAGAGTTAGCTGTTGTAGAGAGGAAACAGAAGCAGGTGGTAAGATCAGTCTAACACAATTTTGACAGTCATCCCAAAACAACAAACACAGCACCTACAACAAGCCCAAAATCGGGCTGTTAGACTCATTTTCAGGACATCTAAGGCTTCACCAGTTGCAGCCCTGCGCACGTCTTTGGACTGGCTGCCGATGTGTCGGAGAATCGACTTTAAGGTCCTATGTTTAATCTATAAATGTGTAAATGCCATTGCCCCAGAAAATTTAGCTGACAGAATTTCTATCTATCCTACAACTAGATCACTTTGGATCGGGACCTGCCTTTCATTATATACAAAAGGGAGATAGGCGTTTCTTTATATACAGACCACGAATGAGGAATTATTTACCTATCTATCTTATAAGCGTCACTTCCCTATTGGGGGTATGCAATGCTCTTAGGACTTATTTATTTCAGCGACTGTTATTCTCGTTTGTTTCAGTCTCTTTCTTTTTAAGGTTGTATGCCGTCCCTTCTCCCCTACGGGGAGCCCAATCCCATGAAGCCAGGGAGGTGAGGCTGGGGGTGGTACTCAGCGGATGGCTCTCACTTGCCACCATGGGGAGGGATCTCCCCTACGGGAGTAGGGATGACAGTCCGGGATTCACAAAACATATCCCCACCTCTCTCATCCTCCTACCCAATACAGGGTCCCATAGCCCCACACACCTCCATGTACTTCTGTAGGGATGATGATTTGACCTCCCAAAAAGGTACTGGGATGAGGAAGAGTAGGGACTACCTATGTGAGTCATATGCAGAAAGTGGGATGTAGAAGAGCGCAATTGAGGATGAGAACATCAATATTTAATTGTTTTTTTATAATGTGCCTCATACCGTACTTGAGTTTGGTTTCTAAGCATGGATCCGGGATTCAAACCTCTGTTGGTCTGCATGGTCTTGCTTCCAAGACCAGCACGTTGCCTTTGTGCTATCCTCTGTTCAATAGTGAGAGGAAGAGGTGCGGAGCAATGCAGAGTGGCCCGCGGAACCAACATGAGTGGCCTAGACAACTTTCAACAAGTAAGTCCAACCCAATAATAAAAATAGAAGAAGCACATCACAGGTTCTCTAGCCATCCCGGGAGGAGCCACGAAAGCAAAGGGAGCACGGAAGCAGTCTTGGGCGCCAAGAAGAAATCGAGAAGGTCCGACGCCGGTCGAGGGAAGAGAAATGAACAAGCAAACTGGTGGACAAAGGATCCTGGCATTCCTGAAACCGTGCAACGAGAAGGGAAAGGTAGACAGCATAGTGACTTCATTCCCGCAAAGTCCTCGGCAGCCCCAGAAGTCCCACGGCTGCCTGCAAATGCCCTGGAGAAGCCGGAGCCCTTGCAGACCACGAAACACGGTACACGGGTGGCCTTAAAGCCATTGGGGGACTACAAAGATGTATCCAATACAAAGGGGCAAAGGAGATCCCCAATACAGGGTCTGGGACCCGTACCACAATAAAGAGTCTATCCTATATCATTGGCCATATGATAACACTTGGCAGGAGAGTGAACCAATCCTATCAAAAAGGTAATTAAAGAAGAAATGCAAGTTGGGTCCTGCACACATATGAGGAAGATCATTATTGCTGTTGATAGTCACAGTACCTGGCAGGGTAGAGAACCAAGTGGGCTGTCAGACAAAAACTAAGAAAAGGCCAGGAGAAGGGAATCATTCCCCTGTTGTTTGTTAACATTGTGAGAAAAGCCAAGGGAAGGGAGTAATACTCTTAGCATTGTGAGAAGCCTAAGAAAGGCCAGGGGAAGGGAGTCATTCCCCCTGGTATTGTGAAAATTGTGAGAAGCCTGAGGAAGGCAAAGGGAAGGGAGTCATTCTCTTGACATCAAGGTTTTGGAATCTGGAACATTGCTTTATTTGTGAACTGAGACGTTTCAATCTGGAACTTTCTGTGGTGCCTTTGAAAGTGACTGCAATCTGGGGAAGCAAGTCATCCCCTCAGGAAATAGTCTCTCCCCACTACTGTCATGCTAGTCCGCTGTACAGAAGACAGAAGCGATTCGTCTGCATTAAGAACACTCACCAACCTTTAGTTTAGTTAGAAGTGTAAGGGAAGGAAATAGATTTTGACACAGGATGATGGACCTTTGGTTACGGACATTCTGACACATCCTTAGTATTGATTTCAGGCAGGGAAACCCCTGTTAGTAATAGGGTCAGGTAGGGTCTTTACTTTATTTTCTCATGAATCAAATTATTTAGCAACAATCATGCCACCTGTGTGTCAGTCTCCTCCTTCCACACCCTTACAGGTAAGTATTCCTACGGGAACTGTGCTTAGTTGATTCTGCTTGATTTCAAATTATGAATATACATATACAAATACAAATATCAGGAATGGGGAAAAGAAGGAGGTTACGATCAGATCACAGTGGCGAAAGGGAAGTGGTATACACATCCAAGCCGCAGGGACCATCTCTAGCTTTCCCTGAAACCTGGACACCAGACTTGTCTGCTCACAGGACCTGGTGTCAGGTACAGTCATGGAGTATGGACCTCAGAGAACCCTCAAGTACCCTTAACAAAACAAGATGATTTGGGACACCTCTGAGCCCACAATGCCAGAGCAGAAAAGGTGAAGCAACCTCCTACGGAGTTTATGAATTTGAATATTGGTTCCAGGGGATTGAAGGCCTAACTACCTGTCCATGTGGGAGAGAGACTCTTTTGGGAGAAGACCACCCTAATTATTATTTTTAGTTCTTTTGGGGAGATCCCACATTTTATATTTCAGTCAACCCTACGTCTACATAGTCCCCAAATAAAGACAGTAAACCACCTATACTTGGCTCAGCATCCTGTCTAACATGGCAACTGTTGACGCTTTTTCTACAGGACAAACTTCCACATCCTCTGTGGGATCTAAATGTGGTTGAGCCATTTCTGATGCACAAGGCATTTGAACACAATACTTCGGTGGACTTGAGCCTTGTCTCATAGAAGACCCCTTTATGGTAGCGGTCACTTCAGCAAGGAGAATCAGTGAGCTCCAAGAACTGCATGCTGATCCTCCCTTCTGTTTATATAAAGACAATGTGCCTCTTTGCATACATCCTACTTTCATGCCAAAGATAGTTTCCACATTAGCCAAGAGATACACCTCCTAGTATTCTTCAGAATCCTTCATTGGATCCTGAAAGAGCACCCCACAAATGAAGGTTACTTACTTTAGTGACTAGAGTACTCATATTCCTAAGTCCCCTTTCCTCCAACCTTGTGGGGCATCCCCAGGCATGGGGATGGTACTGGAACCATTGGCAGTGAAAAAAGTGAGCTTCCCCTTTAAATTTAGTATAGCGCACTGGGCGCTGCCCTGGGCGTGGGACCGACTACTAGCCCCGGCCTCCAGCACCTCACCACAGTCTCCTTTTGACAGATTGAATGCTGGTAAACCTGGCTATGCTGTTATTCTAGCTTCTGGCATACTAGCGGGGGAAGGAGGGTGGGACGTATGGAGGAAAGGGGACTTAGGACTATGAGTACTCTAGTCACTAATGCGATTAACTATTATTACTCATATGTCCCGTCCCCTTTCCTCCATCCTTGATTCCACCAAAAGAAGAGAACTGGGTGGAGCTAATAATTTAGCTAGAGGTTCCTGAGAGCCGCCTGTCAAAACTCTGTGTCCTTCCTCAAACTGGTGTCCTGCAGTCGCTTTGGCCCGCATGGATACCTGGAGGTATCTTACCGTCCGTGGCCGCATAGAACTCTGAAATGGCCACGACCATCCAACAGGCGTTACCTACCCATGAGGCAAAAAGGTGCACCGCTTTGATCCAGATCCCTTATGACAGGGCCCATTCCAAGATTGAGAGTGCATCCCTACAGAGTGTTGCCGACCTGGTCCCGCCCAGCTTGTTCAAGTAGAACATTGAAGACGGCCCTGAGCTCCTGGTGATTTATGTGGGAGCCGGCCTCCTCCCTGGACCATGAGCCGTGAAAGCAGTGGCCGTTCAGGGTCGCTCCCCAACACTAGTTGGAAAAATCTGTTGTAACCACCAGAGAGGGCTTCTGTGAAGAGAATGGTGCTCCCACTGATAATTGTTATTGTGGAGCCACCATCGTGGAGCCATCTGGTATTCAGTAGGATATATTTTCGTGTTTGTTGCTGCTAAGTTTGAATAATTACCCAATGATTTGAGCCTGTTATGTTTTTTGATGTTTGTCTTGTGTCTGCGCCCTTAAGCCTCCGGGTGGTGCACATTATAAATATAATAAAGTAAAGTAAATGACGATCCTGGTGAAGCGTAACCGGAATGAACAGCTTGTCTGACTGAGTTCCTGCTTCCTGTTCCCAGGATGATGCTGAATGCGCCTCATTTTGAGTTTGGCATACTGGATCATTAGGACACAAGCAAGTGCTGAGACCACCACGCAGAGGTTGTCACGTTCGACAGAAGTGGCGTACCACCTTCTGGAGAGACTTCAACCTTTCGGCCCTGGGGGAAGACCCTCTGACAAGAGGTCCTGCGAGGGGTGAAGCTGCAACTTCTTTTGGTTGATGGAGAAACCCAACTGGTGGAGCACATCCGCCAACCTCTGGCAGGAGTGGAGGGGTGCCCCTGGAGAGCTGGCTCTCACCAGCCAGTCATCCAGATAAGGGTATAGGTGGTGGCCCTACAACAAAACAAGGCCAGTCACTGTGCTCATTAGTTTGGTGAACACCTTAGGGGCCGCGCTGAGGCCACACGGGAGCGCCTTGGATTGGAAAGGGTGCAACATAATCGTGAACTGCAGATATTTCAAATGCGGCTGGAAGATGCGGACATGCAGCTATGCATCTTTTAGGTCTAAGGAACACATCCAGTCACCTGTGCACAGAGACTATGCTATGTGAGCTGGCGTTACCTTGAAGCGCTCGAGGGGGAGCAAAAGATTGAGACAAGAAAGATCTAGAACTACCCCAAGCCGTTCTGGTTGTTCTTGGGCACTGCAAAAATCCTGGAATAATACCTGGAGCCCCTGTTAAAGGAGGCACCGGCTCCACCGTCTGCATGTTCCACAACTATAGAATCACGCTCAACAGGGCGGGAGAACTTATCTGCCATAATGGTAGGGAAACAGGAGGGGGAGAAGGAAGAGGAAGATTGAACCCTGTCCACACCACTGACATAATCCAGAGATTCAAGAATAAACACCTCCAATTGCTCACAAACAGAGCCAGCCGCACCCCACAGGAGAACTGTGGTCCCAGACCTGTACCTCATTACTTTTTATTTTTTAGAGGCAGGCGTGGAGGAGGAGGAGCAGAAGAAACCACATGTGGTGTGCTGTTGTTTCCTTCTGTGCGTGCTCAGGGACCTGTCCGGTTGGTGTGCTCTCTGCTCCTAAAACTCATCCAATCTGCCAAATGACCTTGGCTTGGAGTCCGACCTACTCTGACCTTGGGGAAAAGGTCTGGGTGCCGGCTTGGTCAGGATACCCCGAGACTGTGAAAGTTTTCTTTTCTTTTTCAGGTCCACGCCTGCCTCCTAAGCCCAATGGCAGAATCTACCGACGCATGAGTGGAAGCGTTCCTGGCCTCATGGATAATGCTCCAATTGTTTGCTGAGAATTGCGCCGGGCAAAGCTTTAGTTGATCATGAGGCAGGACGAGAGCGCCAGCTGCCGGGTCTGAGAGGTCCACTGGCCCGTGCTTCTGCATGAGAAAGCCCCTGCTGAGGACTGGAAGAAGGACCGGGCCTTACAACTTGAGCTCCAGGAGGTCTGAAAACTACACCCAATGGCCAGTGAGGGCCTATTAGAATTAGTATTCGGCCCACCAAGTGCCGAAACTTGCGAAGGGTCCTCTGGAGGAAGGTTGGGGGAGGAAGGGTGTAACGATTGCGGTTGTACCAAATCATCTGGAACACGTCCCCCAAAGAGGCTTGACCCTGTCCTACCCATGAGGCAAAAAGGTGATATTTGGAGTTCTGTGGAGGCGCAAACAGGTCGAGGTCCGGGATGCCCCACCTCTGAAAGAGAGGAGACAAGGAGCTGTTGTTCATTTCCCACTCGTATGTGTTGAAGCTCAATCTGCTCAACCTGTCTGCTTCTGTAGTGCTGTCTCCTGGGAGATGCACCGCTTCGATCCAGATCCCTTGTGACAGGGCCCATTCCCAGATTGAGAGTGCATCCCTACAGAGTGTTGCCGACCTGGTCCCGCCCAGCTTGTTCAAGTAGAACATTGAAGAAGGCCCTGAGCTCCAGGAGATTTATGTGGGAGCTGGCCTCCTCCCTGGACCATGAGCCGTGAAAGCAGTGGCCGTTCTGGTTCGCTCCCCAACCCTGGTTGGAAGAATCTGTTGTAACCACCAGAGAGGGCTTCTGTGAAGAGAACGGTGCTCCCACTGACAATTGTTATTGCGGGGCCACCATCGTGGAGCCACCTGGTATTCAGTAGGATATATTTTCGTGTTTGTTGGTGCTACTTTAGAATAATTACCCAATGATTTGAGCCTGTTATGTTGTTTGATAATTGTCTTGTGTCTGCGCCCTTAAGCCTCCGGGTCAGTGGTGCGCATTATAAATATAATAAAGTAAAGTAAATGACGATCCTGGTGAAGCGTAAGTAGGATGAACAGCTTGTCTGACTGAGTTCCTGCTTCCTGTTCCCAGGATGATGCTGAATGCGCCTCATTTTGAGTTTGGCATACTGGATCATTAGGACACAAGCAAGTGCTGAGACCACCACGTAGAGGTTGTCACGTTCGACAGAAGTGGCGTACCACCCTCCGGAGAGACTTCAACCTTTCGGCCGTGGGGAAGACCCTCTGACAAGAGGTCCTGCGAGGGGTGAAGCTGCAACTTCTTTTGGTTGATGGAGAAAACTAACTGGTGGAGCACATCCGCCAACCTCTGGCAGGAATGGAGGAGTGCCCCTGGAGAGCTGGCTCTCACCAGCCAGTCATCCAGATAAGGGTAGAGGTGGTGGCCCTACAACCAATCAAGGCCAGTCACTGTGCTCATTAGTTTGGTGAACACCTTAGGGGCCGCGCTGAGGCCACACGGGAGCGCGTTGGATTGGAAAGGGTGCAACATAATCGTGAACTGCAGATATTTCAAATGCGGCTGGAAGATGCGGACATGGAGCTATGCATCTTTTAGGTCTAAGGAACACATCCAGTCACCTGTGCACAGAGACTATGCTATGTGAGCTGGCGTTACCTTTAAGCGCTCGAGGGGGAGCAAAAGATTGAGACAAGAAAGATCCAGAACTACCCCAGGCCGTTCTGGTTGTTCTTGGCCACTGCAAAAATCCTGGAATAATACCTGGAGCCCCCGTTAAAGGAGGCACCGGCTCCACCGTCTGCATGTTCCACAACTATAGAATCACGCTCAACAGGGCTGGAGAACTTATCTGCCATAATGGTAGGGAAACAGGAGGGGGAGAAGGAAGAGGAAGATTGAACCCTGTCCACACCACTGGCAGAATCCAGAGATTCAAGAATAAACACCTCCAATTGCTCACAAACAGAGCCAGCCACACCCCACAGGAGAACTGTGGTCCCAGACCTGTACCTCATTACTTTTTATTTTTTAGAGGCAGGCGTGGAGGTGGAGGAGCAGAAGAAACCACATGTGGTGTGCTGTTGTTTCCTTCTGTGCGTGCTCAGGGACCTGTCCGGTTGGTGTGCTCTCTGCTCCTAAAACTCATCGAATCTGCCAAATGACCTTGGCTTGGAGTCCGACCTACTCTGACCGTGGGGAAAAAGGTCTGGGTGCCGGCTTGGTCAGGATACCCCGAGACTGTGAAAGTTTTCTTTTCTTTTTCAGGTCCACGCCTGCCTCCTAAGCCCAATGGCAGAATCTACCGACGCATGAGTGGAAGCGTTCCTGGCCTCATGGATAATGCTCCAATTGTTTGCTGAGAATTGCGCCGGGCAAAGCTTTAGTTGATCATGAGGCAGGACGAGAGCGCCAGCTGCCGGGTCTGAGTGGTCCACTGGCCCGTGCTTCTGCATGAGAAAGCCCCTGCTGAGGACTGGAAGAAGGACCGGGCCTTGCAACTTGAGCTCCAGGAGGTCTGAAAACTACACCCAATGGCCAGTGAGGGCCTATTAGAATAAGTATGCGGCCCACCGAGTGCCGAAACCTGCGAAGGGTCCTCTGGAGCAAGGGTGGGGGAGGAAGGGTGTAACGATTGCGGTTGTACCAAATCATCTGGAACACGTCCCCCAAAGAGACTTGACCCTGTCCTACCCAAGAGGCAAAAAGGTGATATTTGGAGTTCTGTGGAGGCGCAAACAGGTCAAGGTCCGGGATGCCCCACCTCTGAAAGAGAGGAGACAAGGAGCTGTTGTTCATTTCCCACTCGTATGTGTTGAAGCTCAATCTGCTCAACCTGTCTGCTTCTGTAGTGCTGTCTCCTGGGAGATGCACCGCTTCGATCCAGATCCCTTGTGACAGGGCCCATTCCCAGATTGAGAGTGCATCCCTACAGAGTGTTGCCGACCTGGTCCCGCCCAGCTTGTTCAAGTAGAACATTGAAGAAGGCCCTGAGCTCCAGGAGATTTATGTGGGAGCTGGCCTCCTCCCTGGACCATGAGCCGTGAAAGCAGTGGCCGTTCTGGTTCGCTCCCCAACCCTGGTTGGAAGAATCTGTTGTAACCACCAGAGAGGGCATCTGTGAAGAGAACGGTGCTCCCACTGACAATTGTTATTGCGGGGCCACCATCGTGGAGCCACCTGGTATTCAGTAGGATATATTTTCGTGTTTGTTGGTGCTACTTTAGATTAATTACCCAATGATTTGAGCCTGTTACGTTGTTTGATAATTGTCTTGTGTCTGCGCCCTTAAGCCTCCGGGTCAGTGGTGCGCATTATAAATATAATAAAGTAAAGTAAATGACGATCCTGGTGAAGCGTAAGTAGGATGAACAGCTTGTCTGACTGAGTTCCTGCTTCCTGTTCCCAGGATGATGCTGAATGCGCCTCATTTTGAGTTTGGCATACTGGATCATTAGGACACAAGCAAGTGCTGAGACCACCACGTAGAGGTTGTCACGTTCGACAGAAGTGGCGTACCACCCTCCGGAGAGACTTCAACCTTTCGGCCGTGGGGAAGACCCTCTGACAAGAGGTCCTGCGAGGGGTGAAGCTGCAACTTCTTTTGGTTGATGGAGAAAACTAACTGGTGGAGCACATCCGCCAACCTCTGGCAGGAATGGAGGAGTGCCCCTGGAGAGCTGGCTCTCACCAGCCAGTCATCCAGATAAGGGTAGAGGTGGTGGCCCTACAACCAATCAAGGCCAGTCACTGTGCTCATTAGTCTGGTGAACAATTTAGGGGCCGCGCTGAGGCCAAACTGGAGCGCCTTGGATTGGAAATGGTGCAACATAATCATGAACTGCAGATATTTCACATGAGGCTGCAAGATGCAGACATGCAGATATGCATCTTTTAAGTCTAAGGAACACATCCAGTCACCTGTGCACAGAGACTATGCTATGTGAGTTGGCGTTATCTTGAAGCGCTCGAGGGGGAGCGAAAGATTGAGGCAAGAAAGATTGAGAACTACCCCAGGCCCATCTGGCTGTTCTTGGGCACTGCAAAAATCCTGGAATAATACCTGGAGCCCCTGTTAGTAGGAGACACCGGCTCCACCGCCTGCATGTTCCACAATTATAGAATCTCCCTCAATAGGGCGGGAGACCTTATCTGCAATAACGGTAAGGAAACAGGAGAGGGAGAAGGAAGAGAAAGATTGAACCTTGTCCACACCACTGACAGAATACAGAGATTCAAGTATAAACACCTCCAATTGCTCACAAACAGAGCCAGCTGCACCCCACAGGAGAACTGTGGTCCCAGACCTGTACCTCATTGCTTTTTATTTTTTAGAGGCAGGCGTGGAGGAGCAGAAGAAACTACATGTGGTGTTCTCTTGTTTCCTTATGTGCATGCTCAGGGGCCTGTCCGGTTGGTGCGCTCTCTGCTCCTAAAACTCCTCGAATCTGCCAAATGACCTTGGCTTGGAGTCCGACCTACTCTGACCTTGGGGAAAAGGTTTGGGTGCCAGCTTGGTCAGGATACCCCGAGACTGTGGACGTTTTCTTTTTTGTGAGTTTGTCGTTGGTCAAATAATTCAGAGCCCTCGAAAAGGAGGTTGAGGATCCTGTCTTGCACATCAGCTGAAAACCTGGTTGCATGCAGCCAAGCAGTTCTCTGCATTTCTACACCGAGACACATGTCCGTGTAAGCTGTGTCAATGGGGAGACCGTGGACTCCAGGAGATCCTGTGAAACTGTCCACGCCTTTATTAAACCCGCCTTAAAGGCAGCCTGGCTATTCAGAGGAAGACTATGGGAAGGAAGTCGCTGATTACCCTCCATAACTTCTAGTTTGCCGCAGTGAGGATGGCGATTCGGATTGCCTGAGATGCAAGCCCGCATTGAAGTAAGCCCTTTTCCCGAAGGACCAAAGAAGCTTGTCTGCCCAAGACAAACAGCAAGTGGTAGACGAAGCAGCAGATGATGCAGAAGGTTTAGAAATACATGGATGCTGCTCCCACAACGGAGGAGTGAGGTTGGGGGTGAGAGGCCAACAGCACCTGTTCACTCTACAGCTGTTTAAAGTGCCTATCAAGTCTTTTGTTCAACTGACAATTAGACCTCTGCTTTTCCCAGACATTCCTTGCTAGAGAAAGGACGTCTTGGCTTTCTGCAAGGGAATGCCCAGATGTTTGGTTGCTAGAAGAGGTAGGATCTGCCATTAGAAGCCCAGCTCCTGCTGAAACTCTTCTGGTCGTGGAGCCCCCAAGAATTCTGCCAGGCCCTACAGCCAGCCATGGAAAGCCGTGATTGAGGGACATGCCTCATCCTCCTTTGCATCTTTATCCCCCTCATCCTGTGCCACAGGAGGTGTGTCCAGGGCTAATGAGAGCGAAACCAGAGGGCCACCCGATGGTCAGTGTCCAGTGGGGCTGTAGATGGTATTGGAGGCGCTGGTGGGGGTGCAGGAGGTGGAAGAGGCAGAGTCAGAGGGAGAGGCGGAGGAAGCTGTGCCAACGCCGGGAGCAGAACCACTAAAAACTGGGGCATTGGGACTCCTGGTGGTTGTTGCGGAGGTCCCAGAAGGGGCGGCCTGGGAGGCAACATCTGCAGCAGCACATCCTTGATGAGGTCCTTCAAGAGCCCCGACATCTGTTGCGGCTTCATAAGCATCAGGAAGTGCTCAAATAACCTCTCTTCGCAAGCTTCTTGGCCAGACCGCATAGAAGGCGTAGTGGTCTGGCCTTCCGAAGTGCTGGGCCTCCTGTCAGCCTCAGTACATCGGGAGACCTATCAGGGGTACCCAAACGATCCATGTGGCGACCAGTTTCCAGAAGCCTGTGGGCCAGAACCAACCCCTGGAGAAGAAGGGTGGTTCCCCCCTTGAGCGTCCCATTCCGATGGAGACGCAGGTGGCCTTAAGTCTGGATGTAAAATTGCAGCTGAGTGTGCTGGTTCTGCCACTTGCTTGGCCTCTGTCTTGTGAGGTTGTGTGCTGTCCTGGGAAAGAATGGCGCAAAGGCCTGGGGTCCTTTGTGGGGTTCGACATTTGTGTGGGGCGGAAGAATTGTTATGAACCAGCATAGACGCTTTTGAGTTGACCTCTGTGGGGGATCCAGTAGGTGGAACGCTCTCAGTCATGTGACTGGAAGCAAACCTGTCCCACCCAGAACCAACTTTAGAGGAAACTCCAGAAAAGGCCCCTTGCCATCAGCTAAAGTACTGGTAGTCGGTGCGCAGAACTGCACCTCAGGCCTTTGGCTGGAACTAGAGCCTGAAAGCCCCTCGCACTCTGGTGCAGTATGCGAGGGGTCAGAAATGTGAGGCAGATATATGTACAGATGTACTGAAGTACATAAATCTACTGACAAACAAAACATCACCACAGCTTCAGTACTGTGTGACTTTAAACAGTTTTCAGATATGACAAAATGTACTTTATGCTACTTCAACACCGACAAGTAAGCAAGGTACTCTTCCTCTGAATATTCCTTTTCCAGAGGGGCAGCCTCTTTGCCACTCTTGTCTGTCTGCTTTTCACTCCCTTTCTGGGCAAGCTCCTGGAGAAACTGGCCATCTCCCAGCTTAATCTCCATGCTGAATCTGTGGGTTGTCCCTCCCTTGTGCACCCTCTTCTTAAGAAACCCTCTTCCGACCCCTCCTGCCCGGCTAACTATCGCCCAATCTCCATCACTCCCTTCCTGGGCAAGCTCCTGGAGAAACTGGCCATCGTCCAGTTTAATCTCGAAGCTGAATCTGTGGGTTGTCTTCATGACCATCAGTCTGGCTTCAGAGCTGCCAGAAGCACGGAAACTGCTCTCCTGAACATCCGTGAAGACCTGCTCGCCAACCTTGACTCTAACATTCCATGTGTTCTCATCTTGCTCGATCTCTCTTCTGCCTTTGATACTGTCAACCATGCCATCCTGCTCAACCGTCTCCGTGATAACCTGGGTATCACTGGTCAGGCTCTGGCGTGGCTGCCTTCTTTCCTCTCCAATCGACCCTCCCAGGTCCAATTTGGGTCCTTCCTCTCTGACATCTTGTTCTCTACCTGTGGTGTACCCCAGGGATCTAACCTCTCTCCCTGGCTGTTCAACCAATATCTGGCACTCCTTGCCCACCACATCGCCGCTCTCTGCCCCAACTTTCAGTGCTATGTGGATGATACCCAGCTCATTTTCAGGCTACCCTCGGCATCCTCCTCTCCCTCCCTCATCTCTGACTGTCTGTCTGCTATCCAGGAGTGGTGTGCCGCCAATGACCTCTGCCTTAATGCCAGTAAGACCAAGATTCTACTCATCGGCACACCCACTCCCTCCTTCCCTGCAGCTCTCTGGCCGGCCTCACCTGGCCCTCTTCCTGCTCCTACCTGCAAGGCAAAAAACCTCAGGGTCATCTTCGACTCCACACTCTCCTTCTCTTCTCACATTTCTGACATCTCAAAGAAGTCACACTACCAGCTGCACCCCCTCAGAGGTATTCTTCCTTTCCTCTCCTTCCCCCAGAAGCTCACTGTCTCCAGAGCCCTGGTTCTCTCTAAGCTGGACTACTGTAATAGCCTCTATCTAAATCTGCCTGCCTCTACTCTCCGCTCTCTGCTACTCATCCAGAATAGGACTGCAAGACTTGTCCTTGGCCTCAAGCCCAGGGACCGTATCTCTCCAGGACTGAAATCTCTGCACTGGCTCCCAGTGGCTACGAGGATTAAGTTCAAAACCCTCTGCATTGTCCACAAGGCCTTCTGGGGCCGAAAAACCTTCAACTCTCTCTTCCTAAATATCTTCCTTCTCGAGCTCTTCGCTCATCCGCCTCCAACTCCCTCAGGGTCAGCCGCCTCTCCAAGCAACGAGTTGGGGGTAGATCTCTCTCCACCAGCTGGCCTTATTATTTATCCTGTTATGCTACTACCCCTGTACTGCACTTTCCCCTCTCCCTTTCCCCTTGCACTTTCCCTTCCCCTCTTCCCATGCACTTGCGCGATCTGAATGACACCTGGCCTAGTAAGATCGTTATCTGTCTTCCCTTTGTCCCCCCTTCCTGCCTCGTCGCGCCTTGAAACACTTGTGTATAGGCGCGTTATAAATGCCATATCATATCATATCATATCATATCATAACAACATCCCACAATTGCCTTTAGGATACACTTATCTCTTCTTCCTGCTGGCTTTGACAATGTGGGTTGTATCAGCTCTAAAGAACAATTACAAGTAGCAAGCTTCCCTTTCCCCAACCTTGCCTTTGCCTCTTGGCATTCTGCCAGCCAGGATAATTTACCCAGAAGCTTTGTTTTCAGACTCTCTTGGCTTCAGGTAATGCTTGCTAACTCATGGCTTGGGAAATGCTGGTATTACATTTGACTCACAGCAATGTTTACACCATGCTTTGGCTGTGGGAAATGCAGGTTTCACTCCAATTGGAGAAATACTTTGTTCACGTTTGGCTTGGGCAATGCGTGCTCTTTACAACTTGTAATGGTACTGTTCAACTACTTAGCTTCAACTGTTAGGTTTATTTAACTGCTTGAGTATAGATTCAGAGGCCACTCTCCCTCTCACAATTTTTAGTAAGCACATGCAACCATTCCTTTTAGGTATTTTTCACAAAAGTAAAGTTAGATTATAAACTTTCACTGCGTTTCTTTCTCATGCACGTGAAAGAAAGGTTATTCGCTTATACGAAATATAGTCCCCCTACCTGCACTTATTGGACACCTGCTGTTTGCACTTACCCTTGCACTTGCCACCTGCTGGCTGCACTTCTTGTTATTGTTTTGATCCCATGTACATCACTGCTCCCCTCCCGTTCCCCCTGCAGGTTTTCCCCCTCTACCCTCCCCTGCACTTGCGCTATCTCCATGTCACTTGGCCTAGTAAGATCGTTGTCTCTGTCCTCCCTCTGTTCCCCCTCCCTTGCCTCGTCACGCCTTGAAACACTTGTGTATAGGCACGTTATAAATGACATATCATATCATATAAGCGAGTGCTACATTTCAAGTGTTCAATTGTTAAACAATCACTGCTCGGTTTAGCATCGCATTGGCTCATACTTGAGTGATTGTATTTCTAGACACTGTTGCCGGCAGTGCTCGTGCAAGGAATCAGAACGCTCAGATAAACTCATTGGCTTTTGTATACTTTCCATTGCGTGCTGCAGGACTTCTATGATTTCTGGCTTCTCTTTTGACTCACAGCCTTCCTTGATGAGGGTGTCTCAGTTTCGGTCACACTCTTTAAGGAATCTTTCTCAATCCTGAGATCGATGTCTTTACAGCACCTTCTAGCCACGGCCTCCGGAATGCTTCCTTCTGCGCAATCTCTGCATTTAGGTACACATGGGGTAAAGCAGTTTTCCCACATGCCTTCCACTGCACAACCTCTGAACCTCAGAGTTTGGGGGAACAGGACCCTCACAGGAAAAGCAGTTGAAAGCTGCTGGCTCACAGTGTCATGAACTCTGTGTCCCAGAATACCTCTGAAGTGCCCCGGACACACTCCAGCACACCCACCTGTTCCTATCCTCCCAGTACAGTGCAGCAGCGGGGGGAAGTCCGTTTGGTTCCACCCCGAGAGGGTTCGGATTCCCGGACCAACCGGCGTGGTTCACATCCACTCAGAAGACTACGCCAATTTCTCCACTGGCAGTTGCCTTGGCGTTTTCCAACATGCCCGATGAGGCAATACGTTGCCAGGAAACCACGGACTGCTGCTCGTCACGTGATGCAAAGCACGCGGTCACGTGACGTCTCCTCAGCAAACTTCAAATAGCTGCATTTCCCGCTATGCTGCACTTCACAGCTGTGGTTATCGTCTCAGCGTTTGGCGTTTGCTAATCACCTCGTTTCTGGATTGCCTTGACCTCGGATACCGTCTATTGGATTTGATCTACCTCAACCCTCTGAACACCTTGTTTTTCGCTTTACGGTCTTCTTGAAAAAATCAAGCACGGACTGTGCTCAACAGACTGATTTTGCAACTTGATTTTGTATTAGCATTTATCCCGATAACTCCATTCTGCAACTTGCTCTTGGACTTCTCACACTTTCAGACGTCGCTCTGGCTTGTCAGTGACTTGCCCATCCTGCATACAACCTCAGGGGCGTCCAGTGTGTGTTTTTCACCTATGGATTCCTCTTGCTGCTGCTCCTATACTCACTGAGGGTACAGGGTACACAACTCAGGGAACCTTCACCAGACACCATCCTCCGTGGTTCCCTATTTGAATCCTTCCCCGCTCACAAACATGTAGGCCTCTTTCATAGACATACCCACTATATATCTACCTGGGCAATTACTCCATGTGAATCATATTTTTAATTGCTTGTTTCCTTGCAGCCATTCGGGGGTTCCAGTGTTCCTGTGCCTGCCACCTGTGGCCCTAAAGACTGAACAGTGAGTTATTGGTATCTCCCTGTTTGGTACTTATGGACGGAGGTTACCATAATCCACGCAACCATCAAGTCTTGACAGACTGTGAAGCCACTGTCGCCTGGAGTATGGACGCCTCCGCCGGGGACCCGGTGGCTGCACTGGTTCAAGCAATTACAGTATTACGGACCGACATGGCAGGCGCTACCGCTGCTATCCATCAGCGACTTGACACCATACAAAGCGAGCGCCATGCTTTGCCCTCTGACCCGGAATTCAGAGATCCTATTCCACCTCCTAATGAGCCCAATGTTTCACCTCCAACCCAGGTCTTTGTTCCTGCACCATTTCCTTTGGCGGCACCCGAGAAATTCCAGGGGGATCCGGGAAAATTCCACACTTTTCTGAATCAGTGCAAGTTGCACTTTCTTTGCAGACCACAGGCATTCCCTGACTCCACCATGAAAGTCGCCTTTACCCTGTCACACTTGAGCGGCATAGCCGCTACTTGGGCCAACCCACTACTAGAGGGCAACAGTCCGGTCCTGTACAACTTTGATATGTTAGTGACAGAAATGAAACAGGTATTTGACACTCGCCACAAAGCCCAATCACAAGATTTAGAATTACTTGATCTAGTCTGAGGAAAAAAAACACTAATATAACATATCACCCGCTTCAACCAATTGTCAGTCGAGACTTCCTGGCCTGAAAATAAGAAGGCATTGGTTTTCTATAGGGGTTTGAATGATAACATGAAGGACGCTCTGCCGTGGTTCCGTCTCTGCCCTCTCAGTATCCTGAATTGGTGGATCTGGCCCTGCAGGTAAATGCGCGATGGGCAGAGCGGAAATCGGAAGCAGGTCTTTCATCCCCTCATTCCTTCTCCACGCCCCCGCCGAGTCTGGGTGTCCGTAGTCCCATCACTACCGCAGAAAGAGAATGGTAGCGAACGGCTAACGCCTGTTTTTACTGTGGCCAAAATGGTCACTATGTCTAAGAGTGTCCACGTCGCCCCAAGCCCAAAAAATCTGGGTTTTCAGAAGGCTTGTCCCTAGATAAGCAGCCACGGACGAGCGCACCCTCGACCCCCTGTGAGATATGTTCCCCCTTTGGGAGTTTGAGGCCAGTCTTGGTCCAGGCCGTTCTGATTCCAATGCCCGAAGTCATGCAGCCAGTCCATATTGTTATCAATTCAGGAGCAACGGGTAACTATATTGGTATTTCCTTGGCTGCCTCACTTAACCTACCCTTACAAAACAAAACACGACCAGAACCTGTACAGGCTGTGGACAGTACATCCTTGGTCTCTGGTCCCATCAGACAACAAACCGCACCTCTCACACTGCTTATTCAGGATGTCCACAGATAAACAATAACATTTGACTTGATATCTACACCGCAGTTTGGTCTCATTTTAGGGATCCCATGGTTAAGGATGCACAATCCCGTCATAGACTGGGCATCAGGTCGCATTTACTCTGAATCCGCCTTCTGCCAAAGCGACTGCCTCATCTTACCCGATGGTAATGAAACTCCTTCCCAGGCGCTCAGTGCTATTGCCAACCTTATATTAAACAATTCTGAGGCCATGGATACAGATCCATTTTTACATGTGGTTGGTGCTGTTACTGTCAGTATACCTGAGGCTTACCACGATTTCTTGGAGGTTTTTGACAAGTGTTGTGCAGATAGTCTTCCTCCTCATATGCCCTATGATTGCCCCATTGACCTTATTCCCGGTTCAGCGATACCAACAGGGCGGATATATTCTATGTCCCCCTCAGAGGATCAGGCTCTTAAGGAGTACATACAAAATTCTTTCAGTCTAGGTCACATTCAACCCTCGAAGTCTTTGGCTGCCTACAGGCGATTAAAGTCCATCACGATTAAGAACCGTTACCCTATTCCCCTGATCACTCCTCTTCTTGACCGGCTAACTCATGCTTCCATTTTCACCAAATTAGACCTCAGAGGGGCATATAACCTAGTTAGAGTACGTAACGGTGATGAATGGAAAACCACGTTCTGTACCTGACACGGCCTTTATGAGTACAAAGTCATGCCGTTTGGGTTGTGTAACGTGCCCGCCACGTTCCAGCGGTTCATGAACAACATATTTTGCGACATACTAGATACTTACATTATCGTCTATTTGGACGATATTCTGGTTTTCTCTCCATCCTTGCAGGAAAATGTCATACATGTCAGGGAAGTGTTATCGTGCCTCAGAGAGCATGCCCTTTTTGCAAAACAGGAGAAATGCCTATTTCACATCACTAAGGTTGAGTTTCTGGGGTTCCACATTTCACCAGGAGGCTTGTCCACAAATCTTTCCAAAGTACGTGCAGTCCTGGATTGGCCAGTCCCAATGACCGTTAAAGCCCTTCAGTCATTCCTCAGGTTCGCCAACTATTACAGGCATTTTATTTCTGGTTTTTCATCTCTAGTAGCACCACTCACAGCGCTTACCAGCCCCCATAATCCCTTCCGTTGGTCGTCCGAACAGCAACATGCCTTTGACACACTTAAGTCAGCTTTCACCATGGCCCCGGTTCTTTAGCATCCTAATCCCGATCTCCCGTTTGTGGTTGAAGCGGATGCCTCTTCTTTTGCCTTGGGAGCAGTTTTGTCACAAACATGTATGTCTTCTGATCGTTTACAACCCGTTGCTTTTCCTTCTCGCAAGTTCACGGCCACAGAAACACATTACACTGTTACGGAAAAGGAATTATTGGTGGTAAAAGACGCCTTCCAGGTCTGGAGACATCACCGCTTGGGAGCCAAACACCAGACCATTGTTTATACGGTCCATCGTAACCTGCAGGATTTGGCCTCCCTTAAGTGTGCCAACAGTCGCCAAGTGCGTTGGCATTTGTTTTTTTCCGCCTCCAACTTTGTAGTCAAACACAGACAAGGGACCGCTCATGGTAAAGCAGATGCTTAGTCCAGATCCCCTGGGAGGGCGTCTCTTCCAGTCTTTCCTGAAACATTGCTCAACAAAAAACACATGATATGTCTCTGCCCAGCGTCATTGCCTTTACTGTCCTCAGTCCGCGCATGGGTGGTTCAGCACCCGCATCAGCTATCTGACTGGGATCCCGTTTATCATGATGGGTTGCCCTTCATTCAGAACAAATTGTTACTACCTACACCAGAAACGCGTAACCTGGCTCTAGAATGGTCCCATGATGCCCCCATTAACGGACACCCAGGCCAAAAGCGCACTCTGGTGTTACTAAAACGTTGGTGTTGGTGGCCTACGATGAGAAAAGACATCAACACCTACCTTAACACCTGTTCGGTCTATTTGCTCAATGTAAAAACAGAAAAGGGCGTCCACTGGGTTTGCTCCAACCCATGCCCATTCCACCCAGGCTCTGGCACACGATCACGATTGATTTTGTCACTGATTTACCCCGGGTTCAGGATTTCGATACTGTATGGGTGGTTGAAGACTCCTTGACAAAAAGGGCACATTTTTATCCCTTGTTTGGGTATCCCCTCAGCTCCCACTTTGGCAGGGTTGTTTTTCAGGTCTGTTTTTTGTCTATTTGGGTTACCCTCAATTTTCATCTCGGACAAGGGGTCTCAGTTCACGTCATGGTTCTGATGTGCCCTCATCAAGTTACTCGGTATAGACGCCCCGTTCTTGTCTGCATATCACCCTGAGACCAACGGTCAGACCGAGCAAGTTAACGAAGCAATGGAACAGTATCTGCACTGTTTATAACTACAAAACCAACAGACATGGGTTTGTTTATTGCACCTTGCTGAATTTACGTATAACAACGCACCACATTCTTCCACTGGGTTCTCTCCCTTCTATTCCCTCTATGGTCAACCCCCTCGCACCCTTCCTTTTCCAGACTTGTCCTGTACTCCCGCTGCTACCGCATGTGTTAGGGATCTCTCTCAGGTACATGCCTAGACACTTACCCACCTTCACGAAGCCCAGATAGCTATGAAGCACGCTGCTGATAAGAAACGTGCTCCTGCTCCTCCCTATACTATCGTATACAAGGTATGGCCCTCTACCCGCCATCTCTGTTTGGCAGGGTGTCGTAAACTGCTTCCTTGGTTCGTGGGACCTTACAGGATCACCAGGATCGTGAATCCGTTATGCTTTTCGCCTCTCTGTCCCTTCTGCTTGGCGCATACACCCTGTCTTCCATGTTTCCTTACTCAATCCATGTCCTGTTACTACCAGCCTGGTTCTGCCTCCTGTCCCTGTCTCTTGGGATGCTCCCGATGAATATGAGATCAGTGCCATCTTGGGTTCTCGCATTACTCGGGGTTGCCTATGTTACTTGGTAGATTGGTTGGGGTATGGTCCCGAGGACAGGTCCTGGGTTCCCGCTAGTGAGGTTCATGCCCCTCTGCGTGTTTCCCGCTTTCATACGGACAACCCGTCCAGCACACGAGGTCATGGATCCTTGAGGGGGGACTCTGTCATGAACTCCGTGTCCAGGAATACCTCTGCAGTGCCCCCGACACACTCCAGCACCCCCACCTGTTCCTCTCCTCCCAGTACAGTGCAGTAGCGAGGGAAAGTCTGTTTGGTTCCACCATGAGCGGGTTTGCATTCCCAGACCAACCGGCGTGGTTCACATCCACTCAGAAGACTACGCCCATTTCTCCACTGGCAGTTGCCTTGGCGTTTTCCAACGCCCGATGAAGCAATACGTTGCCAGGAAACCACGGACTGCTGCTTGTCACGTGACGCAAAGCATGCGGTCACGTGATGTCTCCTCAGCAAACTTCAAATAGCTGCATTTCCTACTACGCTGCGCTTCACAGCTGTGTTATCGTCTCAGCGTTTGGCGTTTGCTACTCACCTCGTTTCTGGATTGCCTTGACCTCAGATACCGTCTATTGGATTTGATCTAGCCTCGACCCTCTGGATACCTTGTATTCCGCTTTACGGTCTTCTTGAAAAAATCGACCACGGACTGTGCTCAACGGACTGATTTTGCTACTTGATTTTGTATTGACATTTATCCCAGAAACTCAATTCTGCAAAGCGTTCTTGGACTTCTCACACTGTCAGGCGTCGCTCTGGCGTGTCTGTGACTTGCCCATCCTGCATCCAACCTCAGGGGCGTCCAGTGTGTGTTTTCCACCCACCAGCAGCAGTCACCTACGGATTCCTCTTGCTGCTGCTCCTGCACTCACTGAGGGTACAGGGTGCACAACTCAGGGAACCTTCACCAGACACCATCCTCTCTGGTTCCCTATTTGAATCCTTCCCCACTCACAAACAGGTAGGCCTCTTTCATAGACATACCCACTATATACTTACCTGGGCAATTACTCCACGTGAATCATATGTTTAATTGCTTGTTTCCTTGCAGCCGTTCAGGGGTTCCAGTGTTCCTGTGCCTGCCACCTGTGGACCTAAAGACTGAACAGTGAGGTATTGGTATCTCCCTGTTTGGTACTTAGGGACGGAGGTTACCATAATCCATGCGACCATCAAGTCTTGACACAAAGTCCCGACATCACTTCGGTTCTCTCACTTTTGCTTGGATTGTCAACACTGTGCTTTCTTCCTTCTGCTTCTACTACTGCCCATGCACTCCAACCACAGTTCCATCTCCTTCCTATGGGTTGCACCTGAGGGGGATTTTTAAGCCTCTCAGCTTCCCTCAGGTGTGAGTTATAAGGCTTAATTGCATGATCACTGTTGCAACATTGCTCTTCAACCCTCTTCCTTGTCCCACTACTCCTGGGATTATGGAACTTGAAGTCTCCAACAGCAAAATTCAGCTTTTTTGTCAACCTCTTAATAAGAAAGGTAACTGAATCTGAGAATGAATACATTGAGGATCATTTAGCAGTTCCAGTGTCGGAAGCGTCTGTGATTATTGTGAGGGCTAGTGAGTAGAGTAAACACAGCGAGCAAACACAGTCCGGCTTGGCGCTTGACGTTTCGTTTCACTGGGCATTGGGTTCTTTCCTCTAACCCTCGGAAGAGGAAGCTGGAAGAGGAACCTGAGAGGACCTACTGGGGTTAGCGACCAGATGCTGGTGTTCCTCAGCAGAGACTGCAAAGCTGTGAAGTTGCAGTCTTACCAAGCGTGCTCTTTGGGAGTTGAAGTCAGGGTCGCTTGGGATAAGTCCACCTATTTGTAGTGTCCAGATTTTTAAGAGCTGTGTTCAGAGCGTTCATAGCTTTTGGGTGGCAGCAGTATTTAAGCAGCCACTCATTTAGCCTGTGTTCATCCCCCGTGACTGGCAGGGAAGAAGAGGTGTGGGGGGTCCTGATCTGTTGCTATTGACCCATTGACCCGGCGTGTGGCGATCTTGTATGGTGTGTGAGATACAAAGTCTCCTGGAAAGCCTTTTGACCTAGATAATAACGTGGTATATTAGCCTGGTATCTGAAGCAGCCTATGACTTGGCATGTGTGCGGCTTGATGCTTGGGTAACTGCACCGCTGGTGGAGGAGCTCACTAAAAACTATGTTTTCAAGAGGAGCAGCAAGCAGAGTAACAAGTTGAGCGTTGTGGTGTTTTGTGGATTTGGGGCTCTGGTTAACTCACAACGAGAGTCTGTAAGAGCACACACAATTCAAACTTGAAGTTGACACCGCGCCTGTCCCACACGTGGGAGTCTTGTCAGGTGTGAGACCTGTGACAAGCCACCATAAAAGATAACTGAACGGTCCTTTATTTTGTCCAATTTAGTTATTTAGAGCCTCTACTTGGTATTTTCAACTGTAATATGCGCAGTAAGAAAAAAAGTAAAGGGTATAACTAGAGAAGTGCTGAAACAGAAGTGGTTCCAGCGCCCAAGGAGGGGGAGAAGAGACATGCTCTCAGCATGGAAGGCACTGAAACCTCATTCATCGAGGTCCAATCTAAATTAACCAAGTACTTTCCGCCTAAAGTGGCTAAGGTATATAGCCAAGCTGTCATGCCTCTTGAATCAATGCAGACCACCAAGGGTGTAAATGAGGCAGCTAAAGTTACCCGTGATCATGACATCTCATGGACATATCTATGAGTCTGGGAAATGAAATAAAAACCGCTGAAAGTCTAAATGAGCGTCTAAGTTTAACCCCTGTCCTCTTCAAGACTTAACAAACAGAAGTGTTATCTATTCGTGATTCTGATCCCGAAAATAACATGGACAGAACTGCATGTGGGAACAGCCCGAATGACTCTATTATAGTGACAGCAGAGCAGTCTGCTCTTCCTTTTAATGACAATGATTCTTTAGCCAAGACAAATCGGATGACAGTATGATCTCGTCGCCAGCAATGAATATTGCACTGCAATCTTTTATAGGGCTCTATGATATTATTGCCATTGATGTTAAAAATAATACAAACATGCTCATAGATATTAAAAATCACCTGAAAAATAGCGAGCACTATGCATCGATCAAAAGAAATAAAGTGCCTGATTTTCAAGGAGAAAAACCAGATATAAAACTGTGTGAAAGACTTACAGAAACGAGGGTTGATAAAGAAATACTGTCGCCAAAGCCTCAGGTCGTGAAGCGGGGAGATAACTGTAACTTAAAGCAAATCAATACAAATATACCATTAGAAAAGAAATCTAAGAATGTAAAAAAGGGACAAAATCCACCTAAGAGAGGCTCGCGCAAATTCCTTAGGAAAATGTGGAAAGCAGCAAACATGAGAACAAGGAGAGAATCTGAGGAAGAGGTCAATGTGGAAGAATCAGAACCCATTTTAGTGCAAGGGCTCAAGATACCGTTTTCACAGTCTTCAAAAAACGACCTAAAAAAAGTGTGGCAAAAGTAAAAAACAAGGCAGATTTTGGAGAAAAAGGCTCAGTATGATGGAAACGAGAGTTACAGGGTGCTACCAAAGCAAAGGAGAGATGAAACTAGTAAAGATCGGAAATGAAGAGCAAATACTAACCAGCCTCCAAATAATAGTCCAGACAACTATTTGGCGAAAGCACAGCGCGAGGCAAGAATAGATAAGGGCGGTACAGACCACCGAAGAAAGAAGAACGGGCCGATGTTGAGTCAGGTGCCTATGATGTGTCCCATCATGTTTGAATCGGTTTTTGAGGAAGAGCAAAACACCCCTCTGAATAGACAAAGCATTTTAGCTCTATTAGCTTTGCTTCCATCTCTAAAAAAATGTTGCCTCAGAAAACCTGAAATTTGTTCACATGTTTAATCGTAATTGTCTTCGAAAATGTGCGGTTAATTTCTCAACTAAATTGGTGGAAACCATGAAATGAAATTATATTTGATTTATAATGCGGTCGAACACAAGTGTTTCAGAGCGCGACCAGGCAAAAGGGAGGGGAACAAGGGAGAACAAAAAAATAAGAAAACAGCGTTCTACTAGGCCCAGTGACATTAAGAAAGCGCAAGTGCATGGAAAAGGGAAAAGTGGGAAAGTGCATGGGGGGTGGGGGCAGTGGAAAGTGCGGAACAACGGAGAGAACAGAATAAATATTAAAGAAAATTAATAAATAAATAAGGGTGATAAACCATGGTAGTGCAGCCAGCAGGTGGCAGGAGAAAGTTAGTCAGATAAGGTATATCTGATAACTGCAGAAGAAAAGTGGGAGGGGGACTGTATGGGTACAGATACAGAACCCTAGTGCAGGGGGTGGCCTGGAGGCAGTGCAGGAGGGTGACAAGGTGAGCAGGTACGTGGGCCCGAATGACAGAGGGTGGCCAGGTGCACGATGCCAAGAGAAGAAACAGATCAACAGGGGAGAAGGGGGGGCAGAGGCAAAGAGAAAGGTCTTGAGGTGCTTCCGGAACCAGAGATGGTTTTCCTCAAATTTCAAGGTGGCTGGGAGGCTGTTCCAATTGGAGGCACCAGCCGAAGACAGAGATCTACCCCCAGCACGTTTCCTTGCAAAACGACTCACCCTGAGGGAGTCAGAGGTAGAGGAGTGAAGGGCTTGAAAGGGGAGGTATTTACGGAGGGATAGTTGAAGGTATTTTGGACCCAGGCCCCAGAAAGCCTTGTGCACAATAAAGAGGGTTTGAACTGTAATCCTTGCATACACTGGGAGCCAATGAAGGGATTTCAGGGCTGGAGAGATACAATCCCAGGGCTTGAGGTCAAGGACAAGTCTCGCAGTCCTGTTCTGGATTAGTTGTAAAAGGCAGAGAGTGGAGGCAGGTAGATTTAGAAAGAGGCTGTTACAGTAATCCAATCTGGAGAGAACCAGATCTTGGGAGACAGTGAGCTTTTGAGGGAAGGCGATGAAAGTCCCTTTTATTTATTTGTCAGTAAGATCTATTGTTCAATGGCTTTGAGACTTACTATGCTAAAGGTCAGGAGTCAGAACGTCATGGCATGGGAAGAATCAATCTCAAAGTCGTGTGCACATATGGTGCTGACCATCACAAGCGAATCAACCACAAGAAACCCAATCAGAGTGCGGATGGCTCACTCAATCTCTGCTCGCAAGTTCTAAGAAACGACCCAGCTTTTAGAGAAAATGACTAAATAGTGGGAAGCTGGAACACAAGGGGGTCATAACTCATTTCTACATGAGGACCTCAATGAGTTGTTCCAGGATGCAGAATTAATCCTCCTGCAACAAACATGGCCAAGGATAAAACCGGTGTTTGATGGTTATGTAATCAATACCAAAAATGCAAAAAAGGGATTGATGGGACACCCTGTGGGAGGTCTGATCGCTGCCATAAGATCCCGGAGCGTCAGAACTATTCAATGTGTAAAAAGCTGCCATGATGGTATATTATTAACGAGACTAACTGATAGGATTCAGGGTAAAGAATTGTCCACCCTTAATATTAATATATATTACAATCCTGTAAGTGGAGACATGGGAGAAATAATGAATGAGATAGAAAACAACTTGATTCAATGACAAAAGACTGGGGGTGATATCATCTTGGGTGGTGATTTTAATTGCAAATGCAAAGAGACAATAGCCATGGAAAATATAGACGAGTTTGAACTAGATGAAGTAAGGTTACCATCCTCCAGAAGAGTGAATAGTGGGCAAGAATGGTCACAGTTTTTGTCAAGATGGGGGTTCCTACAGTCCAGCTTACATGAGGACTGTGACCTAGAGAACACACCGACTTGGGCCAATGCCATGACATCTTCAACTATTGATTATATATATATTCACTAATATAAGACTTGAAAGAATAAAAGATCTGAAAATAGTAAAGAATAACTTAAGCAACCATTCAATCCTGCTATTGGCCCTTGTCAGTGATGCATCATGGGAAAATACAGACTCCATGGCTAATAGAGATCTGGTCATCCAAGGAGCAAAGGGACGACTTATACAGCGCAGTAGCAATGACGAAATACCTAACATAAGATTGTCAAAATGGTCAGATGGCTTACCTGTGGGAGAAAGAAGCAGATTTACTACCCCAAAATCCTTCCCACTGTGACTTGACAAACTGGCTAATTTAAGGAAGGCAGGGAGTGTACCCATATGGAGAATATGTCTGGATAATAAGCTGACCGACCTGACAGAGAGGTAGTCACGAGAAGAGGTTGTTTGAGAGGAGAGATAAGACTAGTAAAAAAGAATATTGCACAAAGTGAAGAATCGAAGCGGGTAGGAATAAAATCGCTAAAACAAAAGTATAGATTATGGATAAAACATCACAAGCCCCAATAACATTTTTTAAAAACCAAGACATAATGTCCAGTCTAATAAAAAAGGATTCAAGGACAATTTGGTGTACCTTAAATAGAAAGAATACATTACAGTCCTCTACTTAAGTAGCTGGTGTTTTAGAACAGGACTGGGTCCACTATTTACAAGAGAAATTTAGTGGAAACACAGAGAGAGTGTTAACAAGGGGAGAACCCATGGATAAACAGACAGTGTGGGATTTCTGTTTTGATAAGAAGGAGATAGTTGAGGTTATCAAGAAATTAAACAACTCCACAGCTTGCGGTCCGGATGGTGTAACAAACAGGTTAATGAAAAACAATCCCAATGGGCAGAGATTTTGTTGTACACTCTTTGAGCATAACGCCAAAGCTGGCTCTTGTCCTCCGTAATGGCATAAGGTCATTATAATCCCGATTTATAAAACAGGAGATCGAGGTCTACCACATAACTATCGCCCTATCTCCCTAGTCGACACAACATCGAAGGTCTTTGCCTCTCTTATCCTCAAAGAATTACAAAATGGGCTGATAGAGCAAAGTGTTTGAATACTTTGCAAACTGGGTTTAGAAGATGCATAGGAACAATTCAAAGTGAATTGACACTTCACGCATGCCTCTCAGAAGTCGAAAGTAGTGAGCCCAAAAACGTATATGTAGCAGCCATTGATTTATCAGGGCATTTGATACCGTAGATCTGATTAGGTTATGGGAAAAGTTAGAAAGATGGGAGATTGACAAAAGGCTTGCTGAGTATGATCCAAATGTTATATTCAAACAACAGCACGCACATGAGACTAAATACCCAGGGAGATTTATCAAGGAATATCCTGGGAACACAGGGAGTGCTGCAAGGCTGCCTAATTGCAACCACTCTTTTTAACCAGTATCTCTCTGATATGGGGGAGGAAGCAACTAAATGGGAAGGATATGCACCCTGATGGTTAGATCTGAGAGTAGGATGCATAGCTTATGCTGACGACCTAGTAATGGTAGACTATACCCCCGCAGGTTTACAGCGTTGACTCACTGGCATGATGAAATACCTGGCTAGTAACCGTCTGGCAATGAATCCTGCTAAATCTCATATTATGACCTGTAGCAAGAAGAAAACAAAAAATAATTACACTTGGAAGATAAATAATGTACCGATCCAGAGAGTGGAATTTATTAGATATCTTGGGTATTTTGTTTCTGTCAAGCAGAGGAATAAAATAGATGAAAGAAAAATCAAAGAGAAGATAGGAGCTAGTATATCCCTTCTGATAATTAAACAGCAATTTTGTGAATTCTCGGTACTACCAATGATTGAATTCTATAGAGCAAAGACTTCCGCAATGGTACTAAATGGGTGCCAAATACTAAGCACTAACAACAGAAAATTCTTTGATAGAATCGAGGGCAAAATCATGAAGTGTATTGGGTCTCCCACGGTCAGTACCAGTAAGTGTTATTCATTTAGAATTGGGTCTGTGTTCATGGTGGGATCAAATAATGAAGCAGATGCTATCCCTCTTCTTCAAACTATCTAGAGCAGAGAAACCCCACATTGACTACTATCTGTACAACATGATGCTAAAAGAACAGAACTCATTCATATGGAGAAAAAAAAAATGTGAGTTGTTTATGGATCAGCTTGGCATCAGTGGAATTATTGCCAAAAGCTCATTAAAGGGAAAGATAAAGAGCTGGGATGAGATTGCTGATATGCAGGACCTGTTTAGGCTAAATTTGTACAGAGGAAGAGATATAGAATATATCATGGGCTATGAAGGTAGATTGTATAAAAAATAAATTCCTTCAGCTAAATACAGAAACTGGTACCTTAAATTCAGACTTAATTGTCTTCCCACATTGGAAGTAATAGTACCCAAAATAAGAATCATTAAAGAACTAAGAAATTGTAGACTATGTGACGAGGAGTTGGAAACGCTCAAACATTTGGTATTGTTCTGTCCTGAGATGATGCACGAGAGGATTACCCATTTTTTGTATCTTTATAAATTCCCCATCCTCAGTAATCTCTTCAGAATTTTGGTACAGACTAATGTCAACCAACCTCTTATCACTTACATTGGCGCTGGTTAAATTCTTGATGATAACTTTTGCAAAAAATGAAGAGGTAATGTCTGAAGCTCAGCTAGAGGCACTAAACTATACCTAACAAATCTATGACTTTGATAACTCCTCTGGAGAACTATGATATCGCATAGATTGATTATTTTCTCCCTTATTAATTTTTGCTGTGCACTTAACTCCTAACATGCCAATTTTTTGTGAAGTTTTACTGCTTGATTTAATGTTTTTAGATTCATGAGAAACATAGAAAAGCACAGAAACACATAGGAATACAAAGTGAGGCCTACCATGTAACACATTTGAATTGTCCCAGTAATAGATTCAGGCAAGGTCAGGCACTTGTCCCCAACTGTGCACACTTGACTCCACTAAGGACTATAAAAGGTGTGGTTCTGTACAGGTGAATGAGTGAGCTGGAGATGCAGTGTGGAGGACGGGAGGCAAGTAGCAGAACGAATTAGTGAGGAAGACCAGGGGAATTTGGAGAAGAACAGAGTGCTAAGACACTGACCCGGTATGCCAGAGGTGGTGCAGCGTGGCTAGGAAGCCGTGTCTCCAAGGAGCAGGAGTGAAGTACTTGACTGCAAGCTACCTGCCGTGTTTAAGGAACTGCTCATTCCCTTGGGACATGTGCCGGTCCCAAGGGTGCCAGAGGGGCAGGTAGTGAGACCCTGACCTCAACCCAAGCAACTAGAGGAAGACTGCTTGCCATCGCCACTTTTACCGGTGATATCCATGAGAAAAGGAAGAGAGAAACTCAGTAGTGTGTGGTTGGCTGAAGCAGAATTGAAACATTGTTGCAAGCAGCATGAAAGTAAAGAAAGTTTAAAGGAAAACGTATTGCAAGTGTTGCGAAAGGAAAGAAGACAGAAAGGAAGCAAGGATTAGTGCACTAGAGGCGCAGAGTTAAAAGAACAAATTAACTTTAAAAGTGAAATGCGGTAGAGGCGCGGGGACAAGAAAAGAAGGGAATTGTAAAGATAAAGAAACACAGAGATGGTGCGAGCAACCCGAAAGCAAGGAAAGGGTGCAAGCGACCCGAAAGCAAGGAAATGATGCAAGCGTTCCGAAATCAAGGAAAGGGTGCAATCGACCTGAGTGAAAAGGGGCAAGAAACAGGTGCGAGTGTGCAAAGTTGCACAGTAAGGATCTCCCTTTTAAAGGACAAATACAGCGCCTCATCCCACGGGATCTCCTCACCAGGTGCTCCTCCCGTAGTACACCACCCCCAAGGTCAGGATCTGGAAGCGTCTGCCTTTCCCTGGCCATCTGGGAGGAGACTTTAGTCAGGGTTATAGAGAGATCCGTAGGATTCATCACAGTTAACAGGGCCAGAAAGTGCCTCAGAGACAGACCCGGGAGAGTCACTGGGCCGCTCAGCATTGGGGCTGGTAGCCTTGATGGCCTTGGGCCTGCCTCCGGTAACAGGACTTGAGTGATCCCTCCCAGATGGCGATCTGGGGAATGAGTCTCAGTGCTGTGGAAAAGGTGCAAGCGACCCAAAAGCAAGGAAAGGGTGCAAGCGACCCCAGTGAAAAGGGGTAAGAAACAGGTGAGTGTTTGCACAGTTGCACAGCAAAGCGGGAAAAAAGCATGAAAGGCATGGAAAGTGTGAAAAGGGGTGCAGGAAACCCCATTACAGGAAAGTTAAGAGACTTGTGAAAGTAGAAGAAAAGGAGAGGGGTTATTCATCAGAGTGATCACGCTAAGGAGGAGCAAAGAGCCTGGTGTTCTCGAAAGTCTCTGATACTGTCCCTGAAAGAACTGTGATTAACGAAGGGCGCATCCAGACAAGCAGAACGTTTGTGTTACATAAAATGGGCATACGCTTGGGGAAGAGAACCCATGAGAGCCCCAATAAAGTTGAATACCTATTTTGAAACAGAGAGGCATAAGCTTGGGGAAGGGAACCCTGAGAAGCCTACAAGGAACTGTGTTGTATTCTGTTTGAAACTTGGAAGAATTAAAGCTTGAGGAAGGGAATCCCAAGGAACCAGAGACCTGGTAAGTTGTTTGAAAATATTGCAAGAACCCTGTGGACGGGGTTTCACGAACTACCCTTTTTGTACTCATTTTTATGACATTGGCAGAACTACACCTGGTGGGAAAATCACCTGACACCAGCCTTGGTTTATATTTCTTTTTGGAACCACTATTTTTCTTTTAAGGGGAAGCTCACTTTTTTGCTGCTAATGGTTCTGGTACCGTCCGCATGCCTGGGGACGCCCCACAAGGATGGAGGAAAGGAGACGGGACGTACGAGTATGTAGATATTACAAAACCGCACAATTTTTACTTGGAAAGGACAAGGGTGATGAGGTACTTGGAACAGTTGTTTGTCACTTACAGGGGGGATCCTGGTTTCTAGGGCAGGAAGAGCAGGCAATGCAGGGTGTGTGGTGGGCTGCATTCTGAGCTACTTGTTGAGCAAGTTGCAGCCTCCAAAGGTCAACACCAAAACAAAAGAGGTGATGGCCGGAATGTTTAAAAATAATCTTAACCTCCGACATTGCTCTGGGCAACCCTCCAGACCATTGTTCATCACCTACCAAGCCTTACAAAAGGGGAAAGACCATATGCAAATCATTCTGATCCCAACCCAAAAGGGGCAGTCCAGACCGAACTGCTTGGTCACATACCTTCTGCACGAGACCACAAACATCCCCAGACTTGTTTCAGCCTCATTCGGGCATCATCAGTGAGGAGTAGCTTGGGTCTCTAGGCCCACCAGAAAAGGGACCCACGTGTGGGCATACCCGTCCTACTCGTGGTGACCACAGCAAAACAAAAGAGGTGATGGCTGGAAGTTTAGAATTAATCTTTACCTCTGGCATTGCTCTGTGCAACCCTCCAGACCATCTTCTTTACCTGCCAGGCCCTTACAAAAGGGCGAAAGACCATATGAAAACCAGGCTTGGTCCCATCCCAAAAGGGGCAGTCCAGCCCAAACTGCTTGGTCACAATCCCTTCTGCACAAGACCACAAGCATCCTCAGACATGTTTCGGCCTCATTGGGTGTCATCAGTGAAGAGTAGCTTGGGTCTCTTGGCACAGCCGGCAAGGGACCCACGTCTGGGCATACCCATGTGCATTTGGTGAGAGCCAATGCTGCCTTGGTTGCTTTTTCAGACTATGGTCCGCTGGAAGACCTCTGCAAAGCTTTAACTTGGCCCAACCCATATATGTTTTGTAATCACTAATCCTTGAATTCCAACTCAAGGTCAGATGTTCACTTTGGGTAGGCCGTCCATTGCAAAATCTTGGCCTGAAGACTTTGTACACAGATATATATGTTGGTTACATTTTTTCTATCATTGGAGTGTTGCTTGTAATCTTCTGGTTCCTTTGTACACTGTATGGAGGAAAGGAAATTGGATATAGTAGTAGGGAAATGCTACTCATCACAGTGACTACTACAGTTAGAAGCAAGGTATCTCGCATTTGCAGCAAAAAGGACTGAGTTGCAGCCTGCTCATGCGCAAGAAAGGATTCCATGGTGAGCAGCACATGTGCCAGGTATTTGCCTGTTTTCCTATTTGTAAAATGCTCCGGTTCCAACCACTTAGAACGAAATAGCTCACAAGTATGGAGGAAAGGGACGGGACATAGGAGTACATGATTGTGCATCTCGTTGTTGAAACATCCTTTACCAAATACTTCATTCTGTCTGTTGAGCACACGGTCAAGCAAAGTGCCATTGAGCATGGTGGCAGCACAGTCTACTATTTCTTGTTAGGGAAAAGAGAGGTTTACTGAATCAGAAATGACACATCATGGCTACCTTCATGTTGAAGATGTTCCCTCTAAACAACTCTGCTTGAGTCTGTGAGCATGTAAATGGGCAATGATCTCAAACAAAGGGGACTATGAAGTAGCAGTACAGTAGTTACCACAGTGAGTAACATTCACTGAAGACAGTATGTCCACCCAAAGTCATCTATGTGTTAGATGATAAAATAAAGGCCCCAATAACAGTGGCATCCATATGCTGTTCAAATAGGATTGATACAGGGGATAAAACAATTGCAGATATAAACTTAATGGTAAAACATCACAGAAGAAAATGTGGGTCTTCGAGTTGGTCTGAAACAACAGGCTACTTTTCATGGACCTGGAGTGCCAAGCAAATGATCTCCATACTACTGGAAATGCATTAGAAAACACTCTTCTCTAAGTGCTGTATACAATGTCTGAAGTCTTGTGAGACAATCCTATGATTGCCGAACACTTCATCTGTCAACAATCTGATGCACCAATCAAGTCTGCACAGAGCATGGTCCCAAATCCTGCAAAGCTTCAGACATGTGTTAGGGTGCAGAATAGTTGCATGCTTTTGTTTATAAAATTTTATTAAATGAAAAAGGGGTTGGATTAATGCCTCTCCGTCCCTAAAACTAAGAAGGGTTTCCCTGCCTTTAGGAAAACTAACAAAATTGTCAGAATGTCCAAATTATAAAGTCTGTCACTTGTGCTGAGGCTTGTGCAGTCTGCAGTCTGCAGCAGTCTCTCTACTCTTTTCCTTGTGGGAGGACCCACTTATACCTGGTATACACCGCGGAGCGGTGAGCGGAGCCGTGTGCTGAGGCTTGTGCAGTCTGCAGCAGTCTCTCTACTCTTTTCCTTGTGGGAGGACCCACTTATACCTGGTATACACCGCGGAGCGGTGAGCGGAGCCGTGTGCTGAGGCTTGTGCAGTCTGCAGCAGTCTCTCTACTCTTTTCCTTGTGGGAGGACCCACTTATACCTGGTATACACCGCGGAGCGGTGAGCGGAGCCGTGTGCTGAGGCTTGTGCAGTCTGCAGCAGTCTCTCTACTCTTTTCCTTGTGGGAGGACCCACTTATACCTGGTATACACCGCGGAGCGGTGAGCGGAGCCGTGTGCTGAGGCTTGTGCAGTCTGCAGCAGTCTCTCTACTCTTTTCCTTGTGGGAGGACCCACTTATACCTGGTATACACCGCAGAGCGGTGAGCGGAGCCGTGTGCTGAGGCTTGTGCAGTCTGCAGCAGTCCGCGGCTGTCTGCGTGCCTGTCCATATGGAGCCTACGGAGCCTACGGAGCCTGTTGAAACTACAAACTCGTTTCCTGAGTTCTCCGACCTGACGACTCCTGCTGAATCAGTTTTGGAAGTACGAAGACTTAGGAGCAACCGCAAGGTTTTGGAACCCCACGTACTCCTTGCACAGAAGTCTTTAACCAGAAAGGTGAAGGAGATAAGGACTGGTATCAACCCGCCTTCCACTATAAATATTTCACCAAACAAAGCGACAGAAATGGTAAGACCACAGTTTGACTTTGAAAACCCTTTCGATATTACTCGGCGCTCCCCATCTCTGTCCCCCATTAATTCCTCCATCGATCCGACCATGCCCCCGATTCTTCCCATTTCACCTGTATCGCGGGCCGTGGCGCTGGAGGCGTTGGAGACGTGCCCCTCCCCCGGGGGAGCATGCGAGCCGCGCCTGAATCCTGCGGCGCCGATTCTCTCTTCCTCCCCCTGTGCGACCTCTCCCGCCCAGCTTCAGCGCCAGCCCTCCGGGGTGGCGAGTGGAGCGGAGGCCGTGACTGTCGGAGGACGGCCGGCCGCCGCCCTTGAGCTGGTCTCCGAGCTGGTCGCCCTGTCGGGGGAGCGACGGGACATCACGGCTGCCGGAGTACAAGTCTCGGGCCGGGAACCAACGAAGACCAGCGGTTGGAGGGCTCCGCCAAGGGAGGTGGATCTCCCCTCCCCCGCTGCAACTAAACCTAATCACCCCCACCAGCTACAAACCATGAAGGACTTGACTGAAGGCTTGCAAGGCCGTCGCCAAAACGTCTCTCCTACTAGCAGTACTAACGTGGGACAAGTAAGCACGATGGTTATAGCACAAATCCATGTATCTAGAAGTCCCAGTACGGACTCGCAAAAGCAGAACAACGAAGGCCTGCAGATCGAAATCGAAAACATGGGCAACAATACACCATCGGGGAAGTCTTTGACCCCATCTCTGGAACCACATAGAAACAAGGAAATAAATGTTCACAATGTGCTAATACTCAAAGAGGTGCCTTCTACCAGACAATTATCGACAGAAAAAGAATCAAGCGATAATATAGAAGTAGATTGCTCGGTGACACAAAACATCAAAACTCCCAAAAAACAAAAGTCAAAAAAACTACCCTCTTGTGACAAAGTCGACAAAGCAGTAAAATCATCGCGTCAAAAATCGTCAAAAGAACTCAGTTTGAGTTCACAGAATAAACAAACTGCAAAACTCAAAAAAAAAACATTAACAAAAAAAACCCTCCCACAACCGCTTCTTTCAGTTGCACTTAAAGACTTCTTTAAAAATCAATGTAAAAGAAAACTGGACCAAGTACATGAACTTTCGGACGCCGAGATTCTCGAAGCCATCCAAGATCTCCCCCCAGTGTCCAAAGTAAGGAAAGTGAGAGAAACAACAAAAGAAAAGTCATTTGGTTCATGCATAAACGAAAAACCTACATTGGAAAAAATACTGGACTCTAAAGGAGTTTCAAGACCTATGGACGCTCAAAACTCGTCCATAGTTAACCTTTCTAGAGAGATGATGGAATATGATTCACCAATAAAAACGATTCCAGGAGGATCGCCCAAAACAAATCTAACACAACCAGAATCGCAATCACAAACACTCATTAGTATTAAAGCCACAGCAGACCAAGTCTTGAATGGTTCTGTGCAATCCTGAGCCGTGGAGAGCACATCAAAAGATACATCATCCTCAAGAGCAACTTTGGTATTGTCGCCACCCGCTATTCACCATCGACCTCCTGGCTGTCCATTTACTGACCACTCGGAACCTGATAAATCTATGCCACAACCAACATACTTGAAAAAAGCAGTTCAGACAGATGAATGTTTTGAAATATCCATGCCATCATCACCGCTCAGATCAAGGGATCGGTCACCACCTAAAAATAGGAGGCTTAGCGAAATATCTACGCCTTGTACTAAGTAAGCAACTCCGAAAAAACCTGACCTTACAACTATCATGTCCGCTATAACAATAGCATTGGCACCTTTTGGGAAACTGTACGAGAATATTAGCGATTCTTTAAAAGACCACATTACAGTTACAGCAATGATGCACACTAAATTGAGCTTTGTCGAAGGCTTTATAACTGCCCTGGACCAAAGGAACAAGATACATAGCGACACCTGGGACTTAAAACTGGCCATGCTAGACGAACAGATTAACTTTTTAAAATCTATTACCAGAGCTAAAAAAAGCTCGATTAATAAAGAAACCCAGACAACGCTGCTCCCTACACCTATAGAACTCGCGCCGGTGTTTGCAAGACTAATTGACAAACACCCGCGCACACCAAATAAAGCACCTAATCTTGCTCCACCCAGTGAAGGGCCCCAAAAAGCGACACCCGTAGGGGAACATTATCCTGTGCTGAAACTTGCTCTGGGTGCCCAACAAGATAATTCCCATCTGAAAACAGTGTCCGCTCTTGACCTAGTGTTAGCACCAAAAAAATCGCCAAAAAACAAACGAAAAACGCTAGACGGAAACCTGGCTACACTACATCGGAGTGAAAACAACGTCAACATAGAGCCTGATTCTATGCCGTCCCCCAGGACCTGTGAGGAATTTATGTCTCGAAGTCCTCTGATCGATCTAACGCAACATTGGGATACAATAGAAAACATAGAACAACAAGTAGAAAGTGTACCAAATTCTAAGAACGAAATATTAAATGCACTCCCTGGCTCTAAGAATGACAAATCCACGATGACATCAACTAATCTCAATCCGGAGAGTAGAGCTAAAATCACAACAGCATTGCCCTTACCTTCTCCGAACCTACACCAAAAGGAGACCTCAAAATACGGGGAAATCTTTTCTGAGCAAGGATACACAAAAAAACAAAAACTGCCAACTACAAAACTAGAGACGCTCCAAAGTTCCCATGTTTCCGTAACTAGAGCTACCCGCCTATTCAAAATTGAACAAAAAACCACAGACGATCGCTATATGATTTTGAACAGAAGAACAGTACTTAAGATCCTAAAACAAGTTGCTACTCTCCGGTCCTTAAAATCAGACGACTTCATCTTAATTGAGCCGTATCACAGGTCCAAGCAAGCAAAAGCATACCTCCACATTAAGTCATCGGCAATTCGTGAAATTTCAGAAGGTGTCTACACGGAGCTAGAACAGTCGGGATTTATACTTACTGAGATCCCGGTCCAGAACTCAAGTAATAAGGATGAAGAAAACTCCAAGATCTCACCCAGTAAAAAAAACAGATTTAAATCCCGCACGGAGGACTTATATGGCTCAGCAGGACGGAGAAAAACCTCACCCCATCGGAGAGAATTCAACTACAACCTTACTAGACCAAATAGGGACCGATCTAGTACTTGGGATAAGCCTAGACATGATGAATCGGAAAACGAAAGAACAAAAACTAAAAGAGAGCCTAGAAGCCATAATGACTATGGGAGGTTCCAAACTCGCCGATACTCCCCTAGAGTACGACACCAAGATCGTCGACTCTCTCCACTCCAAGAAACTGAAAGCAGGAAAAACCCATCACACTCTTTGACAACTAACCTGGACAGTGTGCCAAAAAAGGGTCGCTGGTCTTGGATACGAGACGTCTTAACACCAGGACTCAAAAAATAGCAGCAAACGGGGGGGGCCACTCCATCTCTTCAACCCCCCCGGCTGAGCCAAAAGGATCTTCAAAACTCACTTTTGTCCATAGCATCATGGAACACCAGAGGTCACATGCACTTAACTGAACACGACAGCTACAACATGGGAACCCACGACATCATTTGTCTTCAGGAAACCTGGCTATTGGACAAACCGGCTCTGGATGGTTACATCATAGAGATCTCTCCGGCCCATAAAGGCCCCCTCGGCCGCCCATCTTCTGGCCTACTTACAGCCGTCCGTATAGGCTCAGGGATACATATCTCTAACAAAATAGAAGCATCTTACGGACTGCTGTTAATTTTGGCTACATGGCCGGAGAAATCCTTGCCAAGAGGTAAAATCTCCTCTGAACCGCTCGCCATTATTAACACATACTGGAACCCCCAAAAAACATCACCAGAAACCTTTTGTGATGCCGCCTCTAACATCATCGATGAAATTAGAATTAAGCATCAGACTTCGAATATCGTTATCTGTGGGGACCTAAATGCAAACTGCGTGGCTTCAAATGTGCCAAAAACAAACGCACTATCCAGTACTATGGCAGAGAGAAGAGGTAAAATCTGGCTAACATTAATGAGCTCTAGAAATTTCCACAATGCTGCCAATGCAACACAGAGCCAAAATTTGATCCCTACTTGGGAACGCGACAACTCATCGGCCACCCTTGATTATATTTTTGTTTCTGAACAAATCTACCAGCGCATAACCACCTTTGAAATAATTAGAACCAAGGCGAGTGACCATAACCTTTTGAATCTTTTGTGCAAAACCGCTGCTCATGATCAGAAATTCTACAAACAATCGATCGAGACAAATTCCCAGGCAACCCGCCTTTGTATGTCTACCAAAGACATTAAATCATTGACTGCTAACTATAAAATGTTAACCTCCGCCATCGATACTGATGACGTTACTTTTAGAGACAGCTATATCCCACTACTTCTACCGTTCAAAAAACCACGGAAATTTCCTAATGATTCTGCACTTCAATACAACCACGTCTACAATACTAATTTGGTAATTAAACGTAGGACGCTAAGGAAAGCAAAGAAAAAAGCCGCTGCTTTAAATACAACTACCTCACGGGAAATTTATCTTACAGAAAAGAGGAATTATAAACAATGGCTGAGACATGTTCGGAGTTCTCTCTATCAGTCTGATGCAGAAAATATGCTCAAGGTGTTAGCTTCGAAAAAATCGCGGGATTTCTGGACTATGATAAATCAAACAAACCATCATCCGAAAGCTGCTATGACCAACTCAGTCACAGAAAAAAATTGGGCCAAACACTTCTCTGTCCTTTTTGAGGCACCCCCAACAACCATCACTCTTTCAAAGCAATCATCAGTGAGAAACTGGGTGGACCTTTCTGACGAAGATGTGATAAAAAAAACCATCACAAGATTAAAATTATCCCGAGCCCCAGGTCCGGACGGGCTAGCAAACTCGGACCTTAAACAAAACCCCGACGAGTGGGCAGCAGTAATGAGCTTAATCTTCAAAGACTGCAGAGATCAAAAGATAATACCAGACTCCTGGACTCAGGCGGTCATTGTTCCAATTTTTAAAAAGGGCGTCAGGGAGGACCTCTCGAACTATCGTCCAATAGCCTTGTTGGACGTTATAGGCAAGGTCTTCGCTACTATGCTTTTGAATTGCTTCCAGAGCTGGGTAAGGCTATCCCCCTCGGCAGACCCACTGCAAACTGGCTTTCAAAAAAACGCAAGTACGGCAGCTAACATAATGATCTTGAGCATCATCAAAGACAAAGTCTTGTCGGGAGCACCAAGAGTCTTCCTAGCTTTTGTTGACCTTTCCCAGGCGTTCGACCGAGTCGACAGGTCGAAATTGTGGAAGAAATTGAAAGCGTGGAAATGTCCTGAAGACATCCTGGACCCTATAATCGCCCTTCATTCGAACACCAGGGTGGCCGTCCGCCTGAACAACCAAGGACTCCTATCAGATCAAATTCCCTCTCATCATGGGGTGAAACAGGGATGTCCGCTGGCCCCCGCACTCTTTATATCCTTCTTAGGCGACTTTAAAGATTCCCAGGATGCGATCAGGTCATTTCCACCTAAAGTCGGCAACGTAGGGGTTAGCCGGCTCCTATACGCCGACGATCTGATAATTTTGGACCACACGCAGGTTGGACTCCAGCGACAACTCGACAACCTTGCCCAATACATAAAGGATAATAACCTGGAGATAAACAAATCAAAAACTAAAATCCTGATCTTCCAAAAACAGGGGACTAAAAAAAAGAAAGAAAATCTCCAGTGGTTCCTTCACCAGACAAAAATTGAAGTTGTAACAACATTCAAATACTTGGGAGTTGAAATTGACAGTTCTAAGAACGCTAACACAATGCAACAAACCCTATGGACAAAGGCGCAACATTTAACATCTCAGCTTCGGGCAGTTCATAGTAAATATGGCAAATTCAGCCTCCTACCTGCTATCCATTTCTATAAAGCTAAAGTAATCCCGTCTCTAACATACGGTATGGACGCAACACCAACTATCCCGTCGACCCTCTGGACCAAACTAGAAGGCCATATCTGGCGAACAGCACTTGGACTTCCTAAATCTACATCTTCTGCAGCAATAAGACGCGAACTAGGTCTGCTCTCTATAGCTGCAGTGGTGGCACAAAGTAGGATTCAGTTATTCAGAAAAATAAGACATCCAGAGAGCCTTCAAATATACCGTATGATCAACGAAGAAATCAGCAAGGGAAACAACAAGCTACTTAAAAACTGGGTTGAAACTCAGCAACAATCCCTGCAGGCGATAGCCTGCTCAGAAGATGAACTAATCGAGAATCCGTTAAGAATAAAATCAAAAATGGAGTGGTTAGATTGGACAAATACGAATGAAAAAGCAACATCAAACAAGCTGCTAACCCATCTACCACCCATCTTTAACAAACTTAAAGAGCCTATGGAATACTGTAAAAAATATCCCAGTAAGCTGTCAATGAAAACTCTACTGAAAGCTCGTCTTAATTTGTTTCCTACAAAAGAAATTCTAGCTATCCGAGCTGCTACTAATGAGAAATCATGTCGTCTCTGTAAAAATTCTGAAATTACAGAATCCATAAGACATCTCCTGATGGTTTGCCCTGCAATCGCACAGGAAAGGGACGTTTTGTTTAGCCCCTTGTTTACAAACTCTTATATTAACGATGAAGATATGTGGTGGAACCGCCTAATTACAGGAGCCCAAACTAGATGGCTAATCCCGACGACAAAACTACTCAACATCATTATGGAAAAGATTAGCCATCTCTGACATTTCTGACATCTAACGAGAAAAGCCAATTAATCTTGATAAATTTTGGATGGTGTAAACATTAACACTAACAATCTTCTAAAACTTCTATTAGTACGTAACTTTCAACACTTTAACATCTCCTATGTCAGGGATACGAGAACTCCTTTTGTAAAAATCTAATATAGATTATATACAAAAAATAAAAAATAAAAAATAAAAAAAATAAAGTCTGTCACTGTTGTGTCTGAAAAATCCTACTTCTGTCCCTATCACTAATAACCTAAACCAACTGTGTAAGGATGACCTCTTCCTAAAGTAAAGTGTTCTGTGTAGATCCAAGCCACAGAAACATTCCCAGTCTCTTGGAATCACAAGTGGCAAAAATAAATAAATGTTCAAAGGTGTAGGACTCCAAGGTTAGGGTCGTAGTTCTTTCCCATAGGTTCCTTCTTATAGTGTTTCTCTTCCTCTGGGGCCTCTCAAGCCGCAACTTGCTTATATAAATGTCAATAGGCAGTTCACAAGAATATGCTCCTTATCCTTCTGCTATTTGTCCCGGCAACTTGGCACACTCCGTTTGCCCAAGCATAGGATTTGTTTGCACACTGTAGTCTTCACTTATTTTGGGTGCAGGTCCCAGATTCGCAATATAAGTGCTTGTTTTTTTTCATGAACTTCTTATTTGGGTGCGATTCTCAGACTCGTAATATTCACAGTTGCTTGGCTTACTCTCCTGCCAGGCAACTGTCCCAACATGGACTTTCTCTTTCAGTTTCTCATATGGGTGCGTGTCCCAAACTCGTACTTCATTCACAGGGTCCCTGGCCCTCTTGATCCAGCTTCTGCCTTCACCCCCTTGCTCCCTCGGACCTCCAGCACCACTAAGATAACCTGCGTACCTATTTGCTTCTCTCTGGTAGGTACCAGCGTTTCCTGAGTAGCTGCTGCGTCTCTGGAGGCTCTGGTCGTATTAGGGGCTTTGACACAGTCAGCAGCAGATTTCCTGATCTCTGCTTCTCCCTGGCGGTGCACCCTCTCTCCTGGATGCTTCGCCTCCCTTTAGCCGCTGACAATATAGGTTGTGTCAACTTCAAATTATATTTATGAGCAGCAAGTGTACCTTCCCCAACTTTGCCTTCATCTCTCCGCCAATTGTTAGCCAAACCAATTATTCAGAAGCCTTGGTGCCACTGTCTTGGCTGCTGGTAATTCTTGCACACTTGTATCTTAGGCAAGTGTAAGGGAGGCATGGTATCACAAGTATGACACTGACAGAAGAGCTACAAGTTTCAAAAGCTTTATCAAATTCTTGCGGTTTGGAAAAACTCCTACGTTGCCCTATTGCTATGATGGCAGTAGCCTCTACGATCAAATAATAAATAAAACACAGTCCTAGGGCCTCAATACACGGTAGGCGGTAAGGGTTAACGGTCACCGGTAATGGTACCGGTGACCGTTAACCCTTACCGCCTTACTACGAGGTCCCTTAGCGGGTTGGAGAATTTACGCCTGCTTTTTGCAGGTGTTAAAAACCAACCCGCTAAGGGACCTTGGTGCTAATTACGGCACCGCAAATTTGCGGTACCGTAATTAGCACCTTCCCCATTCCCATTATGCCCTATGGGGCAAAAATGGGAATGGGAAAGGGCAATGGGGGAAGGGGGAATTACCGCCCCACCAACCTTGGAATAGGGCGGTAATTCCCCTTTCCACCAAGGCGGTGCCGGTATTTTACCGGCATGGACCAAGGTGCTATTAGCAGCTTGGTCCACCGGCTACCGTGTAATGAGGCCCATAGTCAGTATATGTCAAATCAAAAAGGCCTATTCTAAAAAAACAAATCCCTGCCCTATCTTTTATACAACAATTGTGTAAAGGGGAATATGTATGCAGAGGAAAGTCAGTGTTATAACAAAGGATCAAGGTGGTTGAGTCAGCTATCCTCCCCACGTTGGACAACACAGAGTAAGGTGGGCCCCTTAGACAGGATGACACACACTGGCTCAGGTCATCAAAAAAAGGCAGTTCCAAACGTGGGTCGAGGCCGCTTGGACTTCCATGTTAAAGTCACATATTTTCAGTTCACCAAAAGTTCTTTCACAGTTCAACAAATGTTCACGTAGTGTAGGCAGAGTGCCTGGTGCTGAGGTGCAGACTGGTCCCTTTTGTTTTTGATTCCTGTTGCTGCTTCTGCATTCATTTCTGTGATTCGAGTGAAAATAAGCAAGGACTACAATTTCGTGGAGAAAAGGACTCCATTACCCAGCATTTCTACAGAGCCTCAGTTTCACTCCCAGACCCGCCTCCAGCAACGAATGCTTGGGCTTTAAAATCTGCCTGCCCAGCGAAGCGTAGCAGAGTGTAGGCAGAGTGTCTGGTGTCCGGAGACCGGAGGATGGAGGCCTGACCGATGCCATCCACGTCTGAAGTGTAGCATCTGAATGTAGGCAGAATATAAGGTGTGACACCATAGCCCGCTGTGGTGACAAGGGCGCCTCACAGAAACTGTTTTCCGCTGTTCGGCTGAAGCCACGAACCTCACCTGCTGCTTAGTGAATCCTGCAAGCTCTGCCGAGCCTCGCTCAATCCTGCAAGCTTTCCAATCCAGCTGGCTTCGCTCCGAATCGCGTAAGCCTGCTGGCTGGAGCCCACAGCAGTTCGAAGACAGCATCAGCTGTCGGAACACGAGACCGGAGTAAGCCACGCCCACATGAATTGCCCTCTTAACCTGAGCCTCACTGCCCTCGTGGCGTTAAGCCCGCAGTGGTGACAAGGACACCTCACAGAAACTGTTTTCCGCTGTTTCGGCTGGAGCCACGAACCCCACGAACCTCACCTGCTGCTTAGTGAATCCTGCAAGCTCTGCCGAGCCTCGCGCAATTGTGCAAGCTTTCCAATCCAGCTGACTTCGCTCCGAATCGCGTAAGTCTGCAGGCTGGAGCCGGCAGCAGTTTGAAGAGAGCATCAGCTGTCGGAACACGTGACCGGAGTAAGCCACGCCCACAGGAATTGCCCTCTTAACCAGAGCCTCGCCGCCCTCACGGCGTTAAGCCCGCATTGGTGACAAGGACACCTCACAGAAACTGTTTTCCGCTGTTCGGCTGGAGCCACGAACCCCACGAACCTCACCTGCTGCTCAGTAAATCCTGCAAGCTCTGCCGAGCCTCGCGCAATCGTGCAAGCTTTCCAATCCAGCTGACTTCGCTCCGAATCGCATAAGCCTGCTGGCTGGAGCCGGCAGCAGTTTGAAGAGAGCATCAGCTGTCGGAACACGTGATCGGAGTAAGCCACGCCCACAGGAAGTGCCCTCTTAACCAGAGCCTCGCTGCCCTCATGGCGCTAAGCCTGCTGTGGTGACAAGGGCGCCTCACAGAAACTTTTTTCCGCTGTTCGGCTGGAGCCTCGAACCCCACGAACCGCACCTGCTACTTAGTGAATCCTGCAAGCTCTGCCGAGCCTCGCGCAATCCTGCAAGCTTTCCAATCCAGCTGACTTCGCTCTGAATCGCGTAAGCCTGCTGGCTGGAGCCGGCAGCAGTTTGAAGAGGGCATCAGCTGTCGGAACACGTGACCGGAGTAAGCCACGCCCACAGGAAGTGCCCTCTTAGCCAGAGCCTCGCCGCCCTCACGGTGTTAAGCCCGCTGTGGTGACAAGGGCGCCTCACAGAAACTGTTTTCCGCTGTTCGGCTGGAGCCAAGAACCCCACGAACCTCACCTGCTGCTTAGTGAATCCTGCAAGCTCTGCCGAGCCTCGCGCAATTGTGCAAGCTTTCCAAGCCAGCTGACTTCGCTCCGAATCGCGTAAGTCTGCTGGCTGGAGCTGGCAGCTATTTGAAGAGAGCATTAGCTGTCGGAACACGTGACCGGAGTAAGCCACGTCCACAGGAAGTGCCCTCTTAACCAGAGCCTCGCCGCCCTCACGGCGTTAAGCCCGCATTGGTGACAAGGATGCCTCACAGAAACTGTTTTCCGCTGTTCGGCTGGAGCCACGAACCCCACGAACCTCACCTGCTACTTAGTGAATCCTGCAAGCTCTGCCGAGCCTCGCGCAATCCTGCAAGCTTTCCAATCCAGCTGACTTCGCTCTGAATCACGTAAGCCTGCTGGCTGGAGCCGGCAGCAGTTTGAAGAGAGCATCAGCTGTCGGAACACGTGACCGGAGTAAGCCACGCCCACAGCAAGTGCCCTCTTAGTGTTAAGCCCACTGTGGTGACAAGGGCGCCTCACAGAAACTGTTTTCCGCTGTTCGGCTGGAGCCACGAACCTCACGAAACTCACCTGCAGCTTAGTGAATCCTGCAAGCTCTGCCGAGCCTCGCGCAATAGTGCAAGCTTTCCAATCCAGCTGATTTCGCTCTGAATCACGTAAGCCTGCTGGCTGGAGCGGGCAGCAGTTTGAAGAGAGCATCAGCTGTCGGAACATGTGACCGGAGTAAGCCATGCCCACAGGAAGTACCCTCCTAACCAGATCCTCGCCGCCCTTGCGGTGTTAAGCCCTCTGTGGTGACAAGCGCGCCTCACAGAAACTGTTTTCCGCTGTTTGCAGCTGGAGGCGGCAAACATCAACGACTACTAACCAGAAGACAACCTCCCGCTGCCTACAACGCAACTCCAATCATTGAAGGAAGGGATCAGTTATGCGACACCTGGCAGATAAAACAAAACATATTATATAAGTAAATTTAAAAAAAATAATAAAAAATAAAAACCTTTTCCCAGTCAAAAGAGAAATAGCGAAATGTCTAACCCTAAACGACCACGGACCAGACAGAGAGACAAACAAGATGGTAAATCAATAAACATCCAGAACTTGACCAAACCTATAGGACTGAATGAGACGCCACAGCAAATCCAACCTGCTCAACCAACACCAACGACAAACACTATACAGCTGACTGACATACCAGTATCGGGCAAAATTCAATCATCAAGCCCTCCGAGATGCCTGATCCCGCCGTGACCTGAGCCAGACATCAAATCGGTGGAAATCTCAGCAATCCGAGCCTCTTCAACTTCAATAACTAATAACATACTGAACCCACTAGACCAGCAGTGTCAGAAAACCACAGATAGCGCGGAACAGGCGCGACCCATAATATCACTTACCATTCCCAATTCAACTACTCCAGATACTCAAGATACGATAGACGACGCCAAATCATCTTGCCACCTGTTGAGTGACCAATCCACAATGAAGAAATCTAGCCTTCCCACAGGAGAACCTGCTAAAGCCGAAAAAATGCCTACAGAAGAGCAGTTCCAAAATAAACCAACAAAATACTAAAAATAAAAAAAAGACATATTAAAAAAAGAAATCTGCTTGAAAGAAAAAGCGCATCTAGCGAAGCAAAAATGGCAAACAACTTTTAGACAAATAGCTACAATGGATCTACCATGGGAGAAGACAATGCCTCCAGCTAGTGGACGAGCTGCAAGACTATCCCTAGACATAACAGGGATAGAATCAATAATGAATTCACATGAAAGGAAAAAAGAAATCTTTGGCGATCTGTACAACAAGAAACCAAGTAATACACATACAACTTCAACTCCAGTTCCAAATCTGCCTAAACATAAACCAATACTACCCAAAACCTCTGCGGACAACACTCTTAATAACCCAACAGAAACGACACATGATCTTTCTCCTAACGCAATATTCGCCTCCGCCCACAAGGCGGAGGAAGAAAATTACCACCCAAGATATAACAACTCTAACCCCTAAGAAAGAATACCAAACTATGGTAGACCGGCAGAATGCTCTTATTTCAGTACTCTCAGTAGCAATGGTCCCATTTCTTAAAATTCAAGAAGGGATGGTTGAGGCCACAAAAGAATCAGGCCACTCTTTTGGCCATGGTCCACACTAAACAGATATTTATTGAATCTTTCATAGGAAATCTACAGGACAGGATAAATCAAGAAACAGAAACTACAAGCATATGGCAAACTCGCCTAGCAGACAAGGCTCGAGCAGATAGACAAGAGAAACAATATTTGACTGAAACCCTTGCAACAATAACCAAAAGGATGATAAATGACAAACAGCAAAAGAACGCACCTATTCAAATTTCGCCAAATACATTAAAGCCTCATATTGAAAAGATAAATCCTGCGCTACCAAACTCACCTCAAAATCCAAACCAACCCTTAATATTAGATCCACAAGAAGAACTCTTAATTCTACAAACAAATAAAGCGCTCCCTCCTCCATGTACGCCTTTTGAAATATTCAACCTATCCAAACGAGAATCTTCAACAAATCAAAACAAGAAAAAGAAAGAACTCAAAAAGCATCAGACAGGCTCAAGAGCCTTCTTAAGGAAACTACAAGTACCTGGTATTCAGAACCATGACAATCAGAAGTCGTCTAAAGTTGGCCAGACTAGTCAACACCAAACCATCAAAAAAACTCCCAAGTCGAACTCTTTGCGCCCAATTGAGTCTTCTCAACCTGAAGAACCCCTGGATGTTTTATTAGGAATGATAAACTACAAACAAAACAGTCACTTACAATGTGAGCAGACATCTTTACCTGTATCGCTTCCTAGGGAACAAACACAAGAGCAAGTACCCACAATAGATTTGACGAAACATCCTCAAGACCAAGAGCTAATAATGATAGATGAATATCAAGAAACCAAATCAATTAATTCCATTTCGAATACTGAATCAATGAACTTGACCTTGTTATACACTTCTATCTCAGAGTTTGAAACAAGTGCTGTATCTACAAATTCTACTGACTCACAGGGTGACCACCAGTAGCAGAACACCCAAGAACATTCCATACTCTTTTTGGAATTTGTTGACCCAATAAGCGCCTAAAAAGCTTTTTGAATTTGTCGAAAGCAACAAAAAACGGGAACCCATAAAAAATAATCTTAAACAGAGACAACATACTATGTCTGTTTAACGTAGTCCCGTATCTAAAGACAATTAGATCCAAAGACATCGATCTGATATATTTCACAGATGATGACCAACTGAACTTAGTTCACATCGACCTACAACAAGAAACAACAATGAACCTCATATTGTCTGAAAAGATACACTTAGCCAAATTGGGCTTCATCTATGACGAAATCCCAGGAACCAATGTATATGGGCAAAAAAAATACCTACAACAAATGAGAAACGAACAGAACCATGATGAGACATACCATAACTCTAACACGCCGAAAGATGGTGCATTCTCCAAGCCACAAAATAATCTTCCAAAACAACAAATGAATCAGGAGATTTGGCGAGATATGACCTATTATGACCAATATAGAATTAACTCCCTAGAAATTAACAAAGATTTAAGAAACCCCCGGACAACATACTTATAACAATCAATCCTTACAGAACGGACGTCACAAGAGTATTCCTTAGGATCATGGAACACCAGAGGACATACTCACCTCCTTATGGATCGCCCAACTGAGTTAAAAAAGTTAGATATAATATGTCTTCAAGAGACATGGTTGACTACAGAAGTAACTAGTGAAGGTTATGTCACACACATGAACCCAGCTATTCATCCACCACAAGGCAGGCTGTCTATAGGAATGTTAATTCTAACAAAACTAGATTGTAACTGGACAATAATATCTATGAAGAACCTTCACCTCTGGGCCCAATATATCATCCTATTGATGGCTCCAACAGAGAATAACCTACTGCCAAGCTCACAGAAACACCTGGGCATCCTGAACATTTATTGGAATCTAACTGCAATGAATAATACCAACTTTGTAGACTCAATTTTCGACGAAATACACAATATGTCAATAAACTATGCAAACATCGAATTCATAATTGCGGGAGACTTGAACATTCATCTATTCACACCAATCGGAACCCCAAAGGAAAAAACTGACCTAACTCTGAGAGCCAAAAAAATTGACAAAAGAAGTAGAAATCCATCAACTAACATTGACAGGGAAACCGCTTGATGACCAAGGTAACCTGCAACAGACATGGTCCCGCGGGAAATCAAGAGCCATCATAGATTATATTTATGCCTCAGCAAAAATATTTCTATCACTGACAACTGTAACAAACTATCCGCAAGAGAACAGCGATCATTATCTGATAGTAATTACTTGGACGAACGTTCTTACCTAACCAGTGAGATTGAAATTACCCGAACTAGAATTAACTAATGGTAAAAAAAGACGTACAATAAAACAACACAACATGCCTGCCATCTTAAGCAACTTTGAATCCACGGTGAAAGCAGACACCAACAAATTAAACTACAAATGGATGCTACAAAAATACTGGCAAAACAACACAAAAAACGTCAATCAAGAAAAAACCCATAACCATTATTTCAATCAAGAGATCAACCAGATGAAAAAAGTCACCAGAAACGGTTACGTAAATTTGAAAAAACAGAAGATAGCTAGCTTCAATCAAGAAATGAAAAAGAAAAGCAAATGTCCAAAAACTGGATCAAACAAACCAAAGCCTCTTTATACCATACAGACGCAGAAGCAATCTTGGCAGCACTAAACCAAAGAAATAGAAGACAATTATGGGCGCTCCTCAACAAAGACAAATAATCGTCATCTATCATGACCCAAGAGGTAGAAGAACAAGTGTGGATTCGCCACTTTACAGCTATGTATAAAGAAGTGACCCCTGTGCAACATCAGATATACCAAACTTAACCAAATCATGGGATTTAAAATGGGCCACAGAAGCTATTGAACTTACAATCAAGGCTCTAAAAATATCAAGAGCCCCCGGGCCGGATGGCCTCTCTAACAGCGACCTAAAAAGTGCTCCAACAGAGTGGGCTAGATTATTCGCTCAACTCCTTACACTGATACAGCATACACAACAACTTCCAATCAGCTGGAAATCTGCAATCATCATTCCAATCTACAAACAGGGTGACCGAAAAAAACCCAGAAATTACAGACCAATCGCACTATTAGACCTGCTAGGGAAAATGTTTGCATCCTTCCTTCAGAAAAAACTAACCCGATGGGCAACCAACAACAATAGACTAGTAAAACCCCAAACCGGATTTGTCTCAAATGTAGGAACTAACATCAACCTGCTCATCTTAAACCTGATAAAACAAGAAGCGCGAACCAAAAAGCAACAGGTATTTGCGACGTTTATAGATCTAAAACTAGCCTTCGACTTAGTCAACCGCCAAAAACAGTGGGCAAAATTAACATTGTGGAAATGCCCGGAAACAATCTTGAACCCAATCAAACAACTCTATGCAAACGGCCTGAAACAAGGGTGCCCGCTCGCGGCAATCCTGTATAATCTCTACACTTCAGATTTTGTCGAACAAATTCACGACACAGCCACAAATCCTCCCAAATTAAATGATGAAGCAGTTCAAACTCTCATATACGCAGATGACATCATCATCTTGGACAAAACAGCACCTGGTCTCCAAGTAAGTCTGAACAACCTAGTGAAATACATGATGTTAAATGAACTCCAAATCAACACAGCTAAAACAAAACTGATGATGTTATCAAACCCTAAAGGATGACCACGGAAGCCACCTGTGGCCACGCTGAGAGGCGAACAGATCCAAATCGTAAAACAAATGAAATATCTGGGAGCTATGATTAATCCATCTCTTAACGAACAGGAATGGAAAGACCATCTAGAATCAAAGGCCTAATCCCTAGCCCGACAGGGCCGTTATTTCCACTCTGAATTTGGTACATTTTCACTTAAACCAGTGGTCACCTTATTCAAACAAAAAGTGGTTCCAATCTGTACCTATGCTGGAGAAACTCTAATCAACCAACATCACATGAAATGGCATCTGTACGAAGCAATGTTCTGGAGGAAAACCTTGGCTCTCCCAAAACAAATTTTCCTATGCCAAGAATTCGATATGAGCTTGCGCTACAATCACTTGAATCAATCATTTTATGGAAGCAATTGGACATGTACAGAAAAATCATAGGAAATGAAAAAATACCCGCATTAGACATCCTCTGGGAGAAGAAAAACACAATGCATGTCACTGCACTCACACTATGGACAACCCAGATCCAGAAATTAATGCAACACGAAGAAATCTCTGAAGAATTGCTCACGTTAACTCCACAATATGTGAAAAGAAAACTCCAATGCAATGACTGGATTAAAACCCAAGCCTATCAAATGAACTATATGTTACGCTCACCTGATATCCACGGGGGCGCCACATGATGCTGGATGGGAGGCTATGCGCTGACCTGGACTCCTCTCCGCTGGTTTGTGTGTTGACAGGAGGGCAGGTTCTATAACAGGAGAGTGGAGGTTTAGATACTGAGCCTATGATGGGGTTCCCACCTCCCACTGACCAAGTCCCTTCCCTTAGGGTTATGCCTCACCTTATTTTCTTGTGCGTGAAGCTCTCCGTCCTGCGTCCCAGTGCAGGGGCGTGTGTTGTTGAGGGCGTTCTGAAGGCCTAGTTACTTCACTGGTCTTCTGCACCTTGCGTCGGGTCCAGTCCGACTGAGACACCGACTTGTTTAGAGTGCGCAGGTAAGTGTCTTTTAGTCTTCATTCCTTGTGCTTTTTGGTGTTTTTTCCCTTTCTTGGCTCTTAATGTCTATTTCTGCCTTTCGCAGTAATTGTTGCTGTTGTGGAGCCGTAACGCCGGATGATTAAAGCTGAGGTAAGTATTTTAGTGCGAAGCGTGGCGCTCCGCGACATAGGCCAGTTGCTAACCTATATTCCTTTCTCTCCTTCATACAGGGGCTCGTGCACTGACCTTCCGGACTGCAGGTCGTTTGGTGGCCGGGTATCGAGGTAAGTGATTAATGGGTTTTGCGTGTCTTTCCGTCGCCGTTGCAGCTTAGCATAGCGTGATGTCAAACCTGCTGCTAATGTTGTTTCTTATCTTGCAGGTCGCTGAGCACTCCGGAGATGGCAAAGTCACCGAGCATGAATGGAGGATGAGGCTGTTACTCACAGGTAAGTGTTCCCGCTAATGCTGTTCTTGATCTTGCAGGTTGCAGAGTGCTCCGGAGACGGGTGAGCCACTGATGAGCACATGGAAGTTGGAGCCGCTACTCACAGGTAAGCAGTCTTGAATAACGTTGTCCTTGTTCGAGCAGGTGCGGGTCGAATTTAGGAGAGCTGCTGTAGACTCAGGTCACCGGGAGAAGCAGATGAGCTGGAGCTGGACACGGTGAGCGTTACGCTGCAGGAGTGCAGAATAACTCGAAGCGTGAATTCCAGTCCGGCCGTGGCTTTTATAGCCAGCCACACCTGAAGATTCGACCACACCCAAAAGACTAGTCTGCATGCTTCAGTTCATGGAACTGAGCCACAGGAAGTGCCTCCATGTTGGATCTAGGCCCAGAATGGGCTTGCCTTATGCTGGATACTGAGCCTGGTGCCAGAGGCGCCAGGACTGTCTCCATGTCTGCTGTTGATGGGTCTTTTAGACCCTTGGAGTCACTGTGGGGGGCTGTAACTTGGCTGCTGCCACGGGGCTGTTGCAACTGGGGGGATCAGGGATAGGAATCATGACAGCACTCACCTCTAAGGCCCCTCTCACGGTGTCCCTTCCGACTGGTCCGGGTTTGGTTGGATGGTTCCGATGAAAACATTTAACCAAGCGTGGTGCATGGAGATGCTCACTTGGTTCGCATTACCTGTCCTGAGGGCCGTACCCTTTCCAGTCTACTAAATAATATAATTTGGACTTGGTAATTTTTGAGTCTAGAATGTCTTCAACTTCAAATTCAGGTTCTCCATTAACCAATACCGGATTTGGTGGTGTCTTAATCCGGGTCCCAGGTTGAACTGGCTTTAGAAGTGAAACGTGAAATACAGGATGGATCTGCATGTTTGATGGCAAAGCTAGTTTTACTGCCATGGGATTTATGATAGCCTTGAGGGTATAAGGACCAAGGTACCTGGGATGAAATGTTCGGGAGCCTCTTATGGGCACGTGTCGAGATGCTAACCAGACCTCATCTCCAACTTGGTAGGTTGGGGCTCTCCGTCGGTGTTGGTCTGCAAATCATTTCTGCCTTTCTTTGGCTTGAATCAGGTGTTCTGTCACCTTCTTGAAGGTTTGAGTGATAGTTGTATGTAAGGTTTTAACCACTGGCATTTCCAAGGTTGTAGGGGCGTCCAGTTCTGAAGTACGTGGATTTCTCCCATGTATGGTGTAGAACGGACTTTGTCCTGTGCTGGAGTGTAACAAATTGTTGTAGGCATATTCGGCAATCCATAGCACATCCTTCCAACCTTCTTCAACCTGATGTAACATGCACCTTAGGTACTGCTCCAATGTCTGATTCGTCCGTTCTGTTTGACCATCAGTTTGTGGATGGTGACTGGTGGACAGACGGATATCAATTTGGGCCATTGCACAACTCTTCTTCCAAAAATTAGACACAAATTGACTGCCTCAGTGTGAAATCAGGACGGAAGGAAATCTGTGTAATCGTACGATTTGTTCCAAGAATACCTTTACCAGACTGGATGCGTTTGGTAGACTCTTAAGTGGTATGAAATGGGCGATTTTTGAAAAGAGGTCCACTACCACTAAGATAGTGTAGAATCCTTGGCAGGGTGGAAGGTCGGTGATGAAGTCGAGAGAGAGAGTGTGCCAGGGCGCAGGTAGAATCTGCAAGGGCTGAAGGAGGCCCTAGGGTTTCTGCTTTAGGGATTTATTCTACGCACAAATGCCATATGATAGGATAAATTGCACAATGTCCTTTCGCCAGGTTGGCCACCAATAATGTCTTTTCACTTTGTCTAAAGTTTTGGCTATCCCAGGATGCCCTTCCAACAGAGAGTCATGATAACCTGAGATGACTTGTTCCCGTAAGGTCTTATTTGGTAGATATAAACGTCCCCTAAAATATGGGAGCTGATCCTCGATTGTGCGATGTTCACCTTGAGTGGCCCAGTTCTGTAATGCCTCGGCATTCATTAGGAGGCGGATTTCCTTATGAAGTTCGCCCAAAGACAATGTGGCAGTGAGACCAAGTAGTCTGTCACCTGGTATGATGGCTACAGGGTCTGGGGCTGAGAAAGCATGTTCATCAACTCCCATCCGAGATAAGGGGTCTGCCTTACCTTTCTGAACTCCGGGTCGATAGGTGATTATGTAATCGTACTCCACAAAAAATAGAGCCCACCTAAGTTGGCGAGATGATTGAGCCTTGGCCGACTTGAGGTATTGAATGTTCCGATGGCCGGTGATTACAGTGATGGTGTGTCTGGCGCCCAAGAGGTAATGTCGCCAGGCCTTAAAGGCCGCTTTAATTGCTAGGAGTTCTTTGTCCATTATTGTGTAATTCAGTTCTTGTGTGTAGAATTACACGACCAAAAGGCCACAGGGTGCAATTAGCCGGTTCTGGGATAACTTTGGGAAAGAACTGCCCCCATTGCCATCCTGGAGGCATCTGTCTCTACTATATATGGGAGGTCTGGGCGAGGGTGTCGTAAAACTGGGGCTGAGGTAAACTTCCTCTTAAGTTCCTGAAAGGCCTTCTCTGCCTCTTCAGTCCATTGGAAATGCTTGTTTTTCTTTTGTAACAAGGAAGTGATCGGGTGGACTATCTGTGAGAAGCCGGGAATGAATCGGCAGTAAAAGTTCACAAAACTGAGTATATTCTGGACACCTTTCACCGAAGATGGGGATGGCCAATTAAGGATGGAGTCTACCTTGTGTACATCCATCCGGACGCCTCTAGGAGTGAACATGAAACCTACTCGACTTCGATGACATGGAAGGAGCATTTCTCAAGTTTAGCGTATAGTTGGTGCTGACAGAGCTTTGCAAGGATGGAGCGTACATGTCCAACATGATCTTGTTTGGAAGAGGAATACACCAAGATGTTGTCAATGTACACCAGGGCATATACGTCAATCAGTTCTCATAGTACATCGTTCATGAAGTACTGAAAGGCGTCGGGAGCGTTGCAAAGCCCGAAGCGCATCACCTGATATTCGTACAGCCCATACTTGGTACGAAAAGCGGTCTTCTATTCATCCCCTTTCTTTACCCTTCTGAGATGGTATGCCCCCCAGAGGCCCAATTTGGTGTAAATTTGGGCATCTTTGACTTGGTCCAGCAGTTCTGGGATCAGAGGAAGAGGGTAGAGGTTTTTTACTGTTACCTGATTTAGTGTGCGGTAATCAATGCACGTTCTCAAGTCTTTCTCCTTCTTGAGTACGAAGAATAGGGGTGAGGCTGCTGGGGATTTAGATAGGCGGATGAATCCGTTTGCCAGATATTGATCCAGGTAGGATTTCAGATGGAGATTTTCCGGTTCCGTGAGTGCATAGATGCGACTACATGGAATTTGCGCTCCAAGTATAAGGTCGATCTGACAGTCATAAGGCCGGTGAGGGGGTAAGGTATTAGCCTGTTCCTTCTGGAAGACGTCTTGGAAGTCCTGGAATTTGCTTGGTAACGTACCCGTTACACCTACTACCACTGCCTTTTTACCTTGGGCTGGTGTTAACGGATCAGTCATTGGCACATCTACCTGGTAGCAGGCGTGAACACAGTTTTTGGAGAAGGTTACTTTCTTTGCACGCCAGTCAATGCTTGGATTGTGAGCCAACAACCACGGCATCCCCAAAATCACCCGAAACTGAGGGGCTTTCATAAGATGAAAGGCTATGGCTTCCCGATGTCCATCTTGGCACAGAAGGATTAATTCTGCTATGCATTGAGTTACTGGACCCGAAGCTATCTCTGTGCCGTCAACGGTGGTAATCTTCTCAGTTGTCGTTTTCTGACAGAGGGGGAGCCCCATCTTAATTGCCAAGCCTTGGTCGATGTAGTTACCAAGGGCTCCGCTGTCTATTTAGGCTCCCACGGCGTGCATCCGAGATGGATGTTGGTGACTGATTAGCATCACAGGCAGGGCAAGATGTGAGGTCTGTGGCTCTTCCTTCTCGCTCGCCAAACGGACCTCTATGCTTGCCCGGCTGGGAAGTTTTCCGACTCAGGTTCTCTTCCTTCTTTTTCAGTAGCACCAACCATTCTCCTAGGAGGCTTCACTGGGCAATCCCTGAGGAAGTGACCGGGCTTCTAAAAGTACAGGCATAATTGTTGTTGCCTCCTTTTATCTCTTTCGGCCTCGGTTAAGGGGCTGCATACCCCCCGATTTACATGGGTTCTGAGGTATTTTCCAAGGCATGTGGAGTATACTCCTTGGACGTACATACACAGTACGATTATCCGCTCTGGCCCGGTCTGTTTTGCAGTCTTGTAATTTGTGGTCAAGCTGCAAAACGAGATTGATGAATTCAGCGCAGTCTCTTGGTGGGTTTGCCACCTGGGCCAGGACATCTTTCATTTCTCCCCGTAGCCCTCGATGGAATAACGTGGTTCTTTTCTCCTCCGGCCAACCGTTTCCACTAGGAGTCTGTGAAAGGTGGCGATTTATGTCAATGAATCTTGGCTGCCCTTGCAAAGAGACAATAGTTTGTTATCCAAGGCTCGGCCCTGGGTGTGTCAGGCAAACCGTTTTTCCATTTCCTGCTGGAACCCTCCGAAATTCTGCAAGAGCGGATCGTCCTGTTTCACCAGCGGAACAGACCAATCTGCGGCGCTGCCACTCAGATATGACAGAACAAAGGCAACTCGTGACTGATCATTCGGAAAGGCTCCGGGCCTGCAGAGAAAATGGAGGCAGCACTGGTTCATGAACACTGCAAATCTCTTCGGGTCCCCGGCAAAAAACGTTCTGGTGGGGTCAAAGGAACCGCCCCAGGGAGAATCACTTGCACAGGATTAGCAGATGCGGTGCAAACTGGCAGAATAGTTCCTGGCAATGGGGCCTGAACAGCCTGAGTCTGGAGCAACTGCCTGGCTAAATCATCGGTACGATCTTTGGCGACTATCAATTCCCTTCTAAGAGCGTTGGTTTCCTGCTGGGCAGAGTGCACTTCAGCCCGGAGTTCCCCCAGTAACTGGGCTAATTAATCAGTCTCAGATGTTTCCATGACGCCCAGGTGGATGTTTAACACAATGCTGGATGGGAGGCTATGCGCCGACCTGGACCCCTCTCCGCTGGTTTGTGTGTTGACTTGAGGGCAGGTTCTATAATAGGCAAGTGGAGGTTTAGATACTGAGCCTGTGATGGGGGTTCCCACCTCCCACTGACAAAGTCCCCTCCCTTAGGGTTACGCCTCACCTTATTTTCTTGTGCATGAAGCTCTCCGTCCTGCGTTTCAGTGCAGGGGCGCGTGTTGATGAGGGCATTCTGAAGGCCTAGTTACTTCACTGATCTTCTGCCCGTGCGTCGGGTCCATTCCGGCTGAGAAAGCGACTTGTTTAGAGTGCACAGGTAAGTGTCTTTTAGTCTTCATTCCTTGTGCTTTTCAGTGTTTTTTCCCTTTCTTGGCTCTTAATGTCTCTTTTTGCCTTTCACAGTAATTGTTGCTGTTGTGGAGCCGTAACGCTGGATGATTAAGGCTGAAGTAAGTATTTTAACACGAAGCGCGTCACTGCGCGACATAGGCCAGTTGCTAACCTGTATTCCTTTCTCTCCTTCATGCAGGGGCTTGTGCGCTGACCTTCCGGACTGCAGGTCGTTCGGTGGCTGGGTATGCAGGTAAGTGATTAATGGGTTTTGCATGTCTTTCCGTCGCCGTTGCAGCTTAGCGTAGCGTGATTTCAAACCTGCTGCTAATGTTGTTTCTTATCTTGCAGGTCGCTGAGCACTCCGGAGATGGCAAAGTCACAGAGCGTGAATGGAGTATGGGGCTGTTACTCACAGGTAAGTGTTCCCGCTAATGCTGTTCTTGCAGGTTGCGGAGCGCTCCGGAGACGGGTGAACCACCGAGCGCGGACTGATGAGCAGATGGAAGTTGGAGCCGCTACTCACAGGTAAGCGTTCTTGAATAACGTTGTCCTTGTTCTTGCAGGTGCCAGTGGAATCCAGGAGTGTTGCTGTAGAATCAGGTCACTGGGTGTTACACTCACCTGGTATCCACGGGGATGCAATCCAGCCCTGGTTGGATGATTTGCACTCTCAAACCCTCTCCCGGTCCCTTGGTAATGCCTCTGGTTAAAGATGGGTCTGCAATATAGGAGAGCTGGATTCAATACCAGATTGTCTTTATGTTTTCCCACCTCCCTTGGCCTCAACTCCTTCCTCCCCCTTGGGCCTTCTCCTCACCTTAATATTGTAAAAGGTGGATTCTCCGTCCTGCTCCTCGTGGCAGGGGCGCGTAGATGTGGGGGCGATCAGCGACCAAGTTACTTCACTGGTGCAAGCCCCCCTGTGGGAATCCAGGCCTGGTGCGACTCCGTAGGTTTGCTGCTTTACAGTCTTTATATGCAGTTCTTTTGTTCCTATTAGTTCGAATAAGATTGTCTTGCTTATTTCCTTGTAGGTATGCAAAGCTATTTTGATGTTGTCATGCAGTTTGAAGATGAGCATGGGCCGGTAGGCGAAAGCGCGGTGTGCGCGATGCTGTCCGGTGAGTAATGCGCGATGCACGGCGCTGTTTCACCTTTTATATTGCTAACCTGTGCCTTTTCTCTCCTTGCAGGGTGCGATTTTCCTCACCAAGCGCTGTAATGTTCCAGCAATGATACTGACCAGGAGTTGACTACCCAGGTAAGAATTGTCTGGCTTTCTTCATTCGGGAGGAAACGTGAGTAAACGCTTACTAATGCTGTCTTTCTTTCTCCTCTTTCCAGGTTATGGTATTCCAGGATGCATGCGGTGCCGGATGATGGAGTTCGTACCTTCAGGTGAGTGGAACTGAAGTCAGCGATGGATTGAAGACAGGATACTGTTCCAGGTAAGTTTCATGGTGTTCTTCCTCTCTGCATGTCCTTGGTTTCAGGTAAGCTGGCATCAAAGAACTGGACACGGTGAGCATTACACTGCCCACGGCAGAATAACGCAACGCATGTTCTGCTGTTTGGGTGTGGTTTAAATAGTCTCAGGTAAAGTAGTCCAGGTAAAATAGTCCCAGGCCTGCCACACCCAAAGTAGTCCAGGTAAAGTAGTCCCAGGCCTGCCACACCCAAAAGACTAGACCGCATAGCTCAGTTCCTTGTAACTGAGCTATGTGTGTGCCTCCATGTTGGCTGAACCCCCCCCCCCAAGTTAAATAGTCCCAAGTAAATAGTCCCATTCTAATGTTGGTCTTCATGATGGTTATGAGCCTGGCTGACTCCAAGAGAGTCTTGGATGAGGTTTTAAGGCCTATGACCTGGCCCTAACTGGTAGGCTGACTTGCCAGTGAGGGCCAGGGGCAAGGGTCATGACAGCACTCCCCCCCAAGGCCCCTCTCACGGTGGCACTTCTGCCTGGTCCTGGTTTGGCTGGCTAATTCTGATGGAACTTTTTAATTAAGCGAGGTGCATGGATGTATTCACTAGGTTCCCATGATCTGTCTTGAGGGCCGTATCCCTTCCAATCAACTAAGTAGTATAGCTTGGATCTGGTGTATTTTGAGTCTAGGATATCCTTTACTTCAAACTCTGGTTCTCTGTCAACTAATACTGGTTTTGGTGGTATTGTAACCCGAGTACCGGGTTGTACCGGTTTCAGGAGTTATACGTGAAACACAGGATGAATCTGCACAGTGGGTGGTAGGGCTAATTTAAAAGCCACTGGATTTATTATGGATTCAATAGAATAAGGTCCCAGATATCGGGGCCGAAAGGTCTGAGTCCCTTTTATGGGCACATATTTTGATGCTAACCAGACCTTGTCTCCAATTTCATAGTCGGGGGCTTTACTATGATGTTGGTCAGCGAATTTATTTTGTCTGTTCTTGGCTTGGAGTAAATGTTCTGCTGCTTCTTTGAAGGCCTGGGAAATAGTGGTATGTAGGGTTTTAACCGCTGGCATTTCCAAAGGGGTTGGGAGATCCAATTCTGAAGTATGTGGATGTCTACCATATATAGTGTAGAAAGGGGTTTGTCCAGTGCTGGTGTGTAATGAATTATTATAGGCATATTCAGCTATCCATAACAAGTCCTTCCAATTTCTTCCACTTGATGTAACATGCAACGTAGGTATTGCTCAAGGGTTTGGTTTGTTCTTTCTGTTTGGCCATCTGTTTGAGGATGGTGATCTGTGGATAGTCGAATGTCAATTTGGGCCATTGAACAGCATTTTCTCCAGAAGTTGGATATGAACTGACTACCTCGATCTGAGATCAAGACCGGTGGAAAGCCATGTAGCCGTACGATTTCCTCCAGGAATACTTTTGCTAAATTGGATGCATTTGGAAGACCCTTAAAAGGAATAAAGTGTGCCATTTTAGAGAACAAGTATACAACTACTAAGATGGTGTTGAATCCTTGACTGGAAGGTAGATCTGTAATGAAATCACGGGACAGTGTGTGCCATGGTGCGGGAGGAATTTCCAATGGTTGGAGAAGACCAGCTGGTTTCTGCTTTTGGGACTTGTTTTGTGCACACACACCGCAAGATTGAATACATCGTATGATGTCTTTACGCCATGTGGGCCACCAATAGTTTTGTTTTACTTTAGCTAAAGTTTTGGCAATTCCGGGATGACCTTCAATCAGGGAGTCATGATAAGCCAAAATAACATGCTCTTGTAAATCTTTACTTGGCAAGTATAGACGGTTCCTAAAATATGGTAACTGGTCTTTAATGGTGTAATGTTCTCCTTGAGTACACCACTCTTGTGAGAAAGTGGGATCCATTAAGAGTTGGATCTTGTTTTGGAGTTCACCCTGTGTCAATGTTGTCGTAAGACCCAGGAGTTTGTCTTCTGGAATGATGGCTACTGGATCTGGAGTTATGTATACCTTTTCATCAACACCCATGCGGGACAAGGCGTCAGCCTTTCCGTTTCGGACTCCTGGCTGGTAGGTGATCACATAGTCATATTCAGCGAAGAAAATAGCCCACCGCAGTTGACAGGATGATTGAGCCTTTGCTGTTTTCAGGTATTGCAGGTTTCGATGATCAGTTATGACCGTGACAGTAGGTCTAGCATCAAGGAGATACGGTCGCCATGCCTTGAAAGCTGATTTTATAGCGAAGAGTTCTTTGTCTGTGATAGCATAGTTGAGTTCGGGAGGTGAGAATTTTCTTGACCAGAAGGCCACAGGGTGTAACTGGCCAGTTCCTGGGTCCCTTTGTAAGAGAACAGCTCCCATAGCCATGCTAGAGGCATCTGTTGCAACTATATAAGGGAGGTCTGGGCGAGGATGCCGTAGAACTGGAGAAGTTAATTTTTTCTTAAGTTCTTGAAAGGCCTTCTCTGCTTCTTCGGTCGAATTGAACTTTTTATTGTTTTTTCTCAATAGTGATGTAATTGGATGCACTATTTGGGAAAAATCTGGGATGAATCGGCAGTAAAAGTTTGCAAAGCCCAACATACTCTGGATTCCTTTAAATGAAGTTGGTGACGGCCAGTTAAGAATGGCATCTACCTTGTGCCTATCCATTCTGATACCTTTTGGTGTGAGGATAAAACCAAGGAACTCCACTTCGGTGATATGAAAAGAGCATTTTTCGAGTTTAGCATACAGTTTATGTTGGCAGAGTTTAGTAAGGATGGAGCGGGCATGCCTGACATGGTCTTCTTTTGTAGCAGAATACACTAAGAAGTCATCAATGTAAACCAGGGCGCAAACATCAATGAACGCCTGCAAAACATAATTCATAAAGTACTGGAATGCAGCAGGAGCGTTGCAAAATCCAAAAGGCATTACCTGGTATTCATACAAGCCGTGTTTGGTACGAAAGGCGGTTTTTCATTCGTCTCCTTTCTTCACTCGAACAAGATGGTACGCTCCCCTAAGGTCCAGTTTGGTATAGATTTGGGAGTCTTTGACTTGATCCAACAATTCGGAAATAAGGGGCAGTAGATAATGTTTTTTTACTGTGATCTGGTTTAATGCGCGATAGTCGATGCAAGTCCTCAAATCTCCTTCCTTCTTTGGTACGAAGAATAAGGGACTGGCTGCCGGTGATTTAGATGGGTGGATAAATCCATTTGCCAGGTACTGATCAAGATAAGATTTCAAATGAAGGTTTTCTGGTTCAGTAAGTGCATAGATTCGACCACAAGGAATTTGCACACCAGGTATGAGGTCGATCTGACAATCGTAGGGCCTGTGCGGTGGTAGAGTATTGGCTTTTTCTTTCTGGAACAAGTCTTGAAAATGTTGGTATTCATTTGGTAGAGTACTAGTCATACCTAGTACAATCGCCGCCGTACTGGGGAGTAGCAGATGTACATAAGTCTGTTTTCCCCTTTTCTTGGCAATAACAGGTGCGAGCACAATCATCGGAAAAGGACAACTTCTTGGCACGCCAATCTATAAGAGGGTTGTGAGCTACCAACCATGGCATCAATATGATTAGTTGAAACTGAGGAGCTTTGATGAGATTGAATGCAATCGATTCTCGGTGTCCATCCTGGCACAGTAGGGTTAGTGCTGCTGTACAATGGGTTACTGGTCTGGAAGCTATTTCTGTCCCATCAACAGTAGTAACTTTTTCAGTAGTCGACTTAGAGCAAAAGGGAAGCCCCATCTCTGCTGCCAGATCTTGGTCTACATAATTCCCAACTGTTCCGCTGTCTACGTATACTTCGACAGCATGCATCCGAGACAGTTGTTGGTGATAGATCAAAATTACTGGTAATGCAAAGTGTGAGGTCTGTGGCTCATCTTTCTCGCTCGACAAGCAGACCTCTACGCTTGCCGGGCTTGGTAGTTTTCCGTCTCCTTCTTATTATCCTCCTTCTCTGTGGCTCCAACAGTTCTCCTTGGTGGTTTCACTGGACATTCTTTGAGGAAGTGGCCTGATTTTCCGCAATAAAAGCATAATTGCTGTTGCCTTCTCTTGTCTCTTTCAGTTTTAGTTAAAGGGGGCCGTACGCCTCCGATTTGCATGGGTTCTACCGTGTTTTCCAATGTACGTGGAACATTATCTTTTGACCGGACATACACAGCTTGAGTGTCTAACCTTATCCGGTTCGCTTTTTGGTCTTGTAATCTGTGATCTAATTGCACCACAAGGTTGATGAATTCTCCACAGTCTTTAGGTGGGTTAACCACTTGAGCAAGGACATCCTTTAGTTCCCCTCATAGACCCCGATGAAATAGCGTGGTCCTTTTTTCCTCAGGCCATCCAGGTTCAACAACTGTTAGGCACAATCCAGTGCAGTTCCCTTACGGAGCACTACACCAGATTAGGACTACAGGTGAGAGCAATAAATCCCCTTTGGTATCAGTCTGTACCACAAAGATTTAGTTGGTAGCTGTGGCTGAGCAGTCAGACTTATCTCAAGAGGGAGATGAGCAGTATTCAGGGTTTACACAATAGGCCTACTGTACTATGGCACAAGGAAACACTGACCAAAGCTTTGTAGTTAAAAAGTATATATATATATTTATTTTATACACTTCTAAGAAAACACATGTATCACAAATATCAAGCAAGTTAAATTAAGTCAATAGAAAAATATATACACTCCCTATATAAATTGCAGACCAAGTGAACCAGAGTGAAAACTGAGCAAAACAGCACAGTGACAACTACACACAAGGGATCCTCTAACAATTTCTCACAAGGGAGGGAAAACACAAGTTATCTAGAAATAGGTTCTTATACATCATAGCAACACTTCCCATCAGTTGTGAACCAGTTCAGCAAGACAGTGCATCAGTATAGGCAATACTTCAAATGAAAACTGAGCAAAATGGCATTTCACAATGATTATGTAATGGGAAGGAAAGGGTAGTTATAAGAAAGGGTTGCACCACACAGTTCGAATGGAGAATCAATCTCGAGAAAGCAGGTCTAACAAATGTGACCAGAGTCAGTAGGCCTCTGCCAGAGTTAGTGGTACAGGGCAAGGGCCCAGGAGCGAAATGTTCTTGTTGCTGCATTCAAGTCTTTGGTTAACGATGTTGAAAAGGTGGATGCAGAAAGCGAAATACAATGTTAAGAGAGAGGGGCGGCCAACCCAACAGGTAGGAAAAGGATTGAAAACACCTTTAGCACTACCGCGAAGAAAGGGCGGCGTGGTGGAACAATGTACCTTTAAAATAAGAAGTGGCTACTGAGGTGGCGGTTGTTCCTGGTAGTTCCTGCAGTTCGGGTGATCCAGCACAGGAAGAGAGGCTCTCGCCATGGAGAAAGGTTCGAGGTACTGCACTACCCAGGGATGAAACCAGCCACGGTGCTGCCAAACGAAGTTTAAAAGGTACGCTCCTTTTAATCGTGGTCCGGGTCGATAGCTGCCTGGCTATCCGGTCTCCAAGTGCGGGCCACTGGCGATTCGACCACAGCAGGTTAGGGAAGGCGATTGGCAAACTGGTTGGCCCCACCAGCTCAAGGGAAGAAGGCTCTTTCACATGAAGATCTCCTCTCGTCGTGTGGAGAAAAGTGGTGAGACGCTGCAGCAGGGCTTCACCGATGGTGGTAGTCGTTGCAGGTGTCTGTGGCTTCTCTCCTCTTCGGTTCTGCAGTTCCAGTGCGACGTCTTGCTCATCCAGTCCTCAGGACCCGAGCTTTTATGCAAAAAGATCCCCATTCATACAGTCTAGCTGTCACTCACACAGTGGAGTGGTCATCTTGGCGGGAGACCCTCCAGCCTATCAGGATAGAGTGTGACATGGGTTGCTGAGGCAACCCTGTCCAGGGGTCCTACTCCCCCTCCCACACAATGGACCCACCCCGGACTCAGTGGCGCTGGAAGGAGGGCTTCTGGGCAGAAGCCCGCCAAACGGACGAACAAAGGATCCCCGACCTGGGTTAGGATCGTAGAGAAAGACACGAGAAAGAAGTTATATTAAAGTTCTGGCAAATAAAACCTACCGGAGCAAAGTTAATATTAAAATGCACCGGCGGTATGTTAGAGGCTGTCAGGAAAAGTGGTAGCCTCGAACAATGGGAAAATCCCATAGGGAAATATTTGCGGTCGAATATTTATGGTAGTAACCGCTGCCACCAGCCAGAAACTTTAGAAAGAAGGACTTTAATGTACCCCCTCGAAAATGAACATAGGGGAAAAACTATTAACCCCTTCAAGTACCTCCATAGTAAGATGGGTTGTACTGGTTAACTTCATAAAAATTGACTAGTAAAGTCAATGGGGACTTTACATGCCCTGGGAGACAGTAGTCAGTCCCAGGGTATGGAGTCTATGTTTGGGTTTCGTTACGACACCCCTGTGTTACTGCACTGAGGGTGCTGTGTAACATGTGAATAAAGATGGTTCCTATGGGGGGAGAGAAAATCCCATAGGCATTAAACACAAAAAATAGCCTAGAACACACATAGCAGAAATGCCTAAGAGTGGGAAAAAGAGTCTCACTCTTAGCAGGTAAAAAGAAACAAACCCTTCAAATCCAGCAAAGCTGCTGGGGGACTCTATAGGTAAGGGAAATTAGCCACAGTATGAGAATTCTCCCTAACAACGACTAGTCTGTTAAATGTTGCTATATATGTAAGCAAGTCTTGACTTCCTTGACGGAGTGACAAAAGTTTGTTTTCTAATGCTTGGCCTTGGGTATGACAAGCAAAGAGTTTTTCCATTTCCATCTGGAAACCCCCAAAGTCATGTAACAACGGGTTATCCTGACTTACCAATGGTACCGACCAATCCGCAGCACTGCCACTTAGATATGACAAGACAAAAGCAACCCGCGCTTGGTCGTTAGGAAAAGCCCCTGGTCTGCAAAGGAAATGAAGACGACACTGGTTCATGAACGTTGCGTACTTCTTGGGGTCCCCTGTAAATCGTTCAGGTGGAGCTAAAGGAACTGCCCCAGGAAGGGTTATTTGTGCTGGATTGGTGGAAGAAGTTGGTACAGGTGCTGGAGGAATGTTACCAGGCAATAGGGCCTGTCCTGCCTGTGATTGGAGCAATTGTCTACTTATTTCATCGGTACGATCCTTAGTAACAATCAAATCCCTCTTAAGAGCATTAGTTTCTTGCCTGGCTGAATGTACTTCAGTGCGTAATTGTCCCAAGAACTGAACTAACTGGTCAGTCTCTGAAGTCTCCATGACGCCCAGGTGGATAATGTTGTTGAGTCTTTGTGCTCTGTTACGCTCACCTGGTATCCACGGAGACACCACCCAGCCCTGGTTGGATGATTTGCACTCTTGAACCCTCTCCCGGTCCCTAGGTAATGCCTCTGGTTAAAGATGGGTCTGCAATCTAGGAGAGCTGGATTCAATACCAGATTGTCTTTATGTTTTCCCACCTCCCCTGGCCTCAACTCCTTCCTCCCCCTTGGGACTTCTCCTCACCTTAATATTGTAAAAGGTGGATTCTCCGTCCTGCTCCTTGTGGCAGGGGCGCGTAGATGTGGGGGCGAGCAGCGACCAAATTACTTCACTGGTGCAAGCCCCCCTGTGGGAATCCAGGCCTGCTGCGACTCCATAGGTTTGCAGCTTTACAGTCTTTATATGCAGTTCTTATGTTCCTCTTAGTTCGAATAATAATGTTTTGCTTCTTTCCTTTCACGTATGGAAAGGTATTTTGGTGTTGTCATGCAGTTTGAAGATGAGCATGGGCCGGTAGGCGAAAGCGCATTTTGCGCGATGCTGTCCGGTGAGTAATGCGCGATGACCAGCGCTGTTTCACCTTTTATATTGCTAACCTGTGTCTTTTCTCTCCTTGCAGGTTGCGATGTTCCTCGCCGAGCGCCGTAATGTTCCAGCAATGATACTGACCAGGAGATGACTACCCAGGTAAGAATTGTGTGGCTTTCTTCATTCGGGAGGAAACGTGAGTAAACGCTTACTAATGCTGTCTTTCTTTCTCCTCTTTCCAGGTTATGGTATTCCAGGATGCATGCGGTGCCGGATGATGGAGTTCGTACCTTCAGGTGAGTGGAACTGAAGTCAGTGATGGATTGAAGACAGGATACTGTTCCAGGTAAGTTTCGTAGTGTTCTTTCTCTCTCTGCAGGCCCTTGGTTTCAGGTAAACTGGCATCAAAGAACTGGACACGGTGAGCGTTATGCTGCCCACAGCAGAATAACGTAAGCATGTTCTGCTGTTTGGGTGTGGTTTAAATAGTCTCAGGTAAAGTAGTCCAGGTTAAATAGTCCCAGGCCTGCCACACCCAAAGTAGTCCAGGTAAAGTAGTCCCAGGCCTGCCACACCCAAAAGACTAGACCGCATAGCTCAGTTCCTTGTAACTGAGCTGTGTGTGTGCCTCCATGTCGGCTGAACCCCCCAAGTTAAATAGTCTCAAGTAAATAGCCCCATTCTAATGTTGGTCTTCATGATGGTTATGAGCCTGGTGCCAAAGGCGCCAGGACTGACTCCAACAGAGTCTTGGATGAGGTTTTAAGGCCTTTGGCCTGGCCCTAACTGGAAGGCTGACTTGCCAGTGAGGGCCAGGGGCAAGGGTCATGACACCGGGAGAAGCAGATGAGGTGGAGCTGGACTGAGTGAGCGTTACGCTGCAGGAGTGCAGAATAATGCGAAGCGTGAACTCCAGTTCGGGCATGGCTTTTATAGCCAGCCACACCTGAAGATTCGACCACACCCAAAAGACTAGTCTGCATGCTTCAGTTCATGGAACTGGGCTACAGGAAGTACCTCCATGTTGGATTTAGGCCCAGAATGGGCTTGCCTTATGCTGGATAATGAGCCTGGCGCCACAGGCGCCAGGACTGTCTCCATGCCTGCTGTTGATGGGTCTTTTGGACCCTTGAAGTCACTGTGGGGGCTGTAACCTGGCTGCTGCCAGGGGACTGTTGCACCTGGGGGGATCAGGGTTAGGAATCATGACACTATAAAAGATTTCTTCGCTGTGACACAGAAGCCAGAGCCTTACATGAATTACCGCCTTATCTTATTCAATTCCCAGATCAGAAAATCTGCGACCATTACCTGTGCTTTCGACTTAATATACTCGCTACCCGAGAATATTTAGCACAAATCAAACAAATACCCACAGATCAAAGACACTGTAGATTCTGTAATGAAGAAAGTATAACTGAATCTCTTTTTCACGTAATAATGATATGCCCTGCCCTGACACAGAAATGAAACTTCTTCCGAGACTTCTTCAAAATCTCGTCAAAACAGATAACAACGCAGGAAAGATGGACTCAGATTCTTGGTGGAAAGGACAAAGGCCTAATTTTTACCATCGTAAAATTCTGGCTTCATGTAACCGAATAAAATAACTATAATAGACAAGGTTATCCATAAAACCTTAAGATAATGAAAAGTTTGGAAACAAACATATCATAAAACAAAATTAAAAATTAAAAATTAAAATGTTCACATAGGTCTCCCGCTGTCGGACTTGGACCTCTCAAAAAACAAGTACCTGATTCAACGTCATGTAGGTCTCCATCAGTAGAGCTCGCAATGATAGCACTTGCAGGGGTTCTCTTTACCAAGTTTTATTCACATTAGTTAGGGGTTCCCTTCCCCTACCTTTTTTCATATTCCAGGTGTTCCTCGTTCGGGCTCGGACCTTTCACTGATGTCGAAGACTTTCGAGTGTGCAAGGCTTTTTCCATAGACCTCCACAGGAACACTTCGACTTTCACTTTCTCTCTACCTTATGGTATTTGCCCCAGTGTCTCTTTGTCTTAGTAGTTTCACAGCACACACAGAAAAGCTCACAGATATCTTTCTTTTGGCGCAATCACCCTTTAACTTCCCTTTTTAACAGGATTAATCTTGACCATTGTACATTTCATAGTTCATTCACTTTGTTGCTCTTTAACAAGACATCAAATATTTTGCTGAGACTTTCAAGTGGGCTATTTCCTTTCGCCGGACTACTCTGCTACTCTGTATCAGTGGCCTCACAGTTATATGTAACATTAAAGTTAACTACTGATTTGCTTTCTTTCCTGGCTTTGGAAAGGGCTGCTTCAGTTTCAATAGGGGAATACTCTTGGCTTGGGCAATTCTTGATCTCACTCCAACTGCAGATACAACGTTTAAACACTTGAATTCTTTTATGAGTAATGGTTTATTTGCGTGAATACAGATAAAACGTTCACTCTTTCCTTCAAAAGTGAAATTAGACACAAATGACCACCTCTTCCTACGTTTTACAAAGTTGAAATGTTCAACAATGTAATTTTGTAACATTTGTTCTGCGTAATGAGGGAGCCACGACCACTTAGTTTTCAAAGGTTTGGCCTTCCGCAGCTGTTGCTTTTCATGCGAGTGAAAGAAACATTTCCGATCACAAGCGAGTGATACTTTTCCATTGTTCCCTTACTAAGAACTCAACAAGAAATGTCAGCTTGCTTCTGCTTATATGTGAGTGAATATTAAAGCTGGATACTGTTGCCGGCAGTGCTCGCACAAAGAATCAGAATGCCAGGTTTGACTCACTGGTTTCTGTTAACCTTTCTCCATGACTTGCACTACTTCCACTGCTTCTGGTTCTGGCTTTACTTGGTACCCACACCTTTCCTTGCTGAAGGTGTCGCCAGTCAGGCCACTTGATTAAGGAGCCACTCTCACTCCTGAGAGACAGAGCGTTCCAACAGCTCCTCACCTCGGTCTCCAACACGCTTCTCGCACAGCAATCGATGGAATTAGGCTGACATGGGAAAAGGTAACTTTCTTGCATGCCTTCCACTGTACAGCCTCTGCACTTCACAGTTTGGGGTAACAGGATCCTCTCAGAACAAGCAGATGAAATCTGCTACATCCACGTTCCGGCATCCCTCTGGTTCTCCCACTTCTGTCTGAATTTCCAATGCTGTGCCTTCTTCCTTCTACCTTTGCCACTGCTGCATGCAGTTACAGTTCCAGCTCGTTCCTCTTGCCTGTACTTGAGGGGGCCTTTTTTGCCTCCCAGGTTCCATCAGGTGTGGGCAGTTAGGCTTCATTGCCTGACTACTACTACAGCACAACTCTTCAGTCCTCTTCCTCGTCCCAGTATACATGGGTTTATGGGACTTGGGGCTGACAAACAGCCATAAAATATGGAGGGTTACGTGGAACATTAAACAGGGGGGATTCCCAGTCTTCCTGGCCTGTCCCCCCAGTGATCCTCCCACAGTACACCACCCCCAGGGTTGGGATCAATAACGTCTGCCTTTCCCTGGCCACATGAGGAGGGTCCCAGGCCAGGTTTCTGGGAAGAACCACTACTGATTCATCACAACATGCAGGGCGAGTCAGGTAGTTAGCACAGAAGTAAGAGCTGTGCATTGCAGGGTGTATGTGTGAAGTACAATTCGAGACTGTCCGCTGTTGCTGTTAGTAAGCATTTCATTGAGGTGCTTTAGGCCTTTCCCTGTGCGCCCCCATTCCTATCCACTCAAGTTACCTAACTCTCTTTCTGGTCTCCCTAACTGCCCCCTCCCCATCCACAACCTCTCCCTAGCCCTCTTCCTCCCCATTGGCTGCCACATGATGACTTGTTTATATAACTCAGGAACCCGTGCCATCCAGAGTTGGAGGGGTCGTGGTTACAACCATCCAGCCTTGACATAATTACCAGCCTCTGCTGTGGGTTATTTTAACCACCCAGGCCAAATGGATTCCGCCTCTCCTCCGCTAGCTGAAGTGCTTAAAGCAGAGCACGATATTCAGGCTGAACCTATAGACACTATACAAGAAACCAGTGCACTAAAGGCTCAAGTTAATTGGTTAGTAGCACAGGGTACTCCCCTACAGGGAACTCCTCCAGTATTTCCACCTCTGATACCTGGGAGTAGGCCAACCACACATAGTACCACAACAACTGGGGGTTCTGTTAGTGAAGCCTAAGATGTTTTTGGGGATCCCGGAATTACACAGTATTCCTAATGCAATGTCAATTTCATTTACTCTGCAAGCCCATAGCATTTGGATCCACTCAAGCGAGAACTGGGTTTGTTATTTCATATCTTATGGGAGACACAGCATTTTGGGATATTTCACCGCTGCAGACGGAGGACCACTTACTATATGATTGAGACATGTTCACCACGGAATTTGGGAATATCTCTCCGGTGCAAGATAAGGAGTTGCTGGCTTTACGACAGGGGACTTAAGATCTTGTCACATATGTAACACAGTACAGCAGGTTGGTGGTAGAGACTGGGTGGTCGAACTGAAACAGACAGTTCTATTCTATCAAGGTCTGAGGGAGGAATTAAAAGATTTCACTGCTCATGGAGAACCCCAACCAGAGTCATACAGTGTGCTAATAGAGTTGGTGCTTTGTTTAAATCACAGGATGAGTGAATGTAAATGGGAGAAGAGGAAATCTGAGATGATACCTTTTGCCAGGTTAGACAAGGGAAAGGATTCCAGTGCCTGGCCAAGCGAGGGACAGCCAATGCAGACTGGAAGCGTCCGTGAGCCACTATAACCTAATGAGAAGGAAAAAAAATGCACCACCAATTTTCGCATTGTGGGAAGGCAGGACATTACATAGAAAATTGCAAAAACATGCTCATACATAAATCAGACAAATGGAAGCATGCAGCGGTAAAAGACATGTCTCTGCAATAGAAGGGACCCTTTTGCCAAACCCAGTTATCCTTGAGTTCCCAACCACTATTACCAATACAATGCAGGACAAAGCCCCACATATACATGTACTGGTCACACTTTTATAGCAAAGACAAAGGAAACTGTCTTAGCCATGGTTGATTCAGGGGTGACAGGCAACAGATTAAACATTCCCACCCAACCTAAGACAATGGCTGAGACAGTGCTGTCAGTGGATGGTGTCATGATGCCTGCCCCCAGACATCCGGGACAGCTCCATCTGTCCAGGGAACAGGCACCCAAGATGACTCAGGAATTCCCAAAACCCCGCCTAGGGGCTATATGGGTTCAGTCCTGGCGCTGTATGCGCCAGGCTCATATTGCCAACTTTAAACTATGCAGGTCATCCTGCAAAGAGCTCATGTACAGGCCATGAAGGGACTACTTTCCTTTAGGAACTATTTTGCTGCTTGGGTGTGGTACTGGAACTTCTTACCTGGGAACTACTTTTTTGATGCTATTTAAACCACGCCCGAAGAGCAGCACACGCTTCGTGTTATTCTGCATCTTAGCAGCGTAATGCTCACCGTGTCTGCAGTCCAGCATCCAGTCTACAGCTACACCCGTCTTGTGTCCGGAGCCGATCCTAGAGAAAAGTGAAAGAAGAAGAGAAGGTTAGAACAAGGAGATTTCCATTTGGTCATCATCTTTTCCTGGAGCAGCCGAACCTGTGGATAAAGGTAAAAAACATTAAAATAAACCGCGTTGCATTGCCAACTGCAGTGCCACGCCATACTCACCTGTCTTCGGAGCATCTCCACGACCCGGCGCAGCACCCATTGAATCGCCGCCCGAAACATCAGCATCTGAAAAGACAAGAACAAACAAAAGGTGAGCGGGGTTCCGCCAAAGACATTCTTTTACTTACCGCAAGATACTTACTCAGAATTTTACCGCTCGAGGCAGTGCTGGTCACCATCCTACGTTAGACATTTTCGGCAAGGCGCCGCACCTGCAAAGAAGATAGAGATCTATTGGTTAATTACATTTGGAACAATATTACTTGCTAAACAGTGCTTGGTACAAACTGACTCTTACCTAAGCGCTACCTTCATCCATCGGGGCTAACTCACCCCTTGGATCACGCTGCAAGGGAAAAGGTATGAAAGGAGAAAGAGTGAATTAACAGATATTTGAACTGTAAAAGAACTATACATTCGATTTACACACTACTTACCTCAGAGTCATTGTTGTCTGGAACTCTGCCAAATACCTTCGGATCAGTGAAGTAACTGAACATCTACGCGCCCCTGCATTCCACGCAAGATGGAGAGTTCATCCTTCCAAACAATAAGGTGAGACTTTATGAAGGGGAATACTGGAAGTTTTCAGGGAAAATAGTGTTAGTGTAACCTCTCTACCACGGGTGGCTAATCCCCTTTACTGCTTTTAGGAAAATATTCTTGCGGGCCAGGCAGACGAAGCTAAGTGGGCAAGTGCAGTCGATCATCACTTCGCTACGAGTCACACTGGTAGAGACCGCAGCAGTCCAGCTTCATTCGCCGCCCCTGTGGAATCCAGGTGAGCTTAACAGATGGCTCCTGTTTTATGTCGGGACCCATCACCATGCAAACCATTCCTCTTCCCATGATATGCTTGACAGTACATGAGGAGGTAATAACATTTGATGTAATTGCAGCACCACAGTTTGGGTTGATCCTGGGTATGCCTTGGTTGCTGGCTCACAATCCCAAAATTGATTGGGAAGAATGCCCCTTAACGTTCAATGCCAAGCAGTGTGTAAGACATTTACATGAAGTGACAAGCCCCACAGCATACTTAATGGAAGGGGCAGTAAGCCCCAGTGTTGTGCGAGCTGGCAGAAGCCAAGATACTGCTGGAATACTTGAAATATGCAGAAGTGTTCGATAAGAAAAAAATCAGAGAATTTACCTTCACACAGGCCTTATGACTGCATGATAGATTTAGAGGACAACGCAAAGTTACCCTGTAGTAGAATAAATGCACTAACAGAGAAGGATAAACATCACCTAAGACAATAGCTAGATGAAATGTTGGCATGTGGATTCATACGACATTCTAAGTCAACCATTTCATCTCTCTGTTTGTTGTACCCAAGAAAGAAGGCACCTTACGTACCTGCATCGACTATAGTGCTTTAAGCAAGGTGACTATTAAGAACAGGTTCCCGTTACCATTGATCTATGTTTCGTTGGATCGAGTTAAGACCGCAGTAATGTGAACAAAATTAGACCTCAGAGGGGCATACCATTTGATTCGGGTTAAGGGGGGGGATGAATGGAATACCGCCTTCTGAACTCACTTTGGTCTGTTGAAATATTTGGTCATGCCATTTGGTTTGTGTAATGCCCTGGCAGCCTGCGAGCATTTCATGCAGGAGGTTCTCAGAGATTATATAGACTGATTTGTGATTGGTAATATTGATGAGATCCTCATTTACTCTGAAACAGTGGAACAGCATGGGCAGCATGTCCAGACAGTGTTGCAATGGCTACAAGAGTATTGATTTCTTGCCAAAATGGAAAAATGTGTTTCCACACGACCATGGTGGAATCTCTGGGATTTATCCTCACACCTATGGGAGTGGTGATGGACAACGCTGTGGTGCAGGCAGTGAGGGATTGGCCCTCCCCACAGTGTGTCAAGGGCATTCAATCCTTTTAGGGGTTCCCTAATATTATTGTTGGTTCATTGTTGATTTTTAAAAGACTGTAGCACCCATCACTAGGTTACTCAAGAAGGCAACTCATTTTGTATGGGATGAGGAGGAAGAAAAGGCATTTCATGAGTTGAAGACAGCATTCATTGAGGCTCCCATTTTGCGTCATCCGGATCTGGCAAAACCTTTCCATAACGAAACTGGTAACTCTAATCTGGTGATTGGTGCCATACTATCGCAGATGGATGCTGAGGGGATTCCACACCCTGTAGCGTTCTTTTCTCATAAACTCACAAGCTGTCAACAAAACTATTCTTCTTATGGATAGGGAGCTGTTGTCCATGAGGGCTGCTTTTCTGGAGTGTGGAATTACTTAATGCGGGTGCACCACCAAATCATTGTCTTGACTGATCACAAGAACTTGCAATACTTAAAAACAGCAAAAACAGTGAGTCCTAGACAACTACGTTGGTCCCAATATTTCAGTGAGTTTGATTTCCTTGTCACATTCCGCCCCGGCAAATCAAATGGTAAAGCGGATGCTTTGACCAGACAGCAGAATCTCGAAAGTCAGGTGGTTGAGTCCCCGCCATTATTCCTGTTGAGAAAATAGTTGAAGCAGTCACTGAGGGTCTTCTTGAAGGAGGACGTTTTTCACACTGAAAAGGATGCGTACATGAGCTTCGAAAGAGCCATTACACACCACTAGGGTTGGGGGGGTTACCTTATCCTGCTCAGAGACTGTTCTTGCCCACGAAAGCATTGAGGAATAAAGCCTTATTCTGGTGTCACAAGTCTCCTTTAGCTAGTCATTCAGGAGAACAAAAGACCAGAAACAAGTTGGGAGGGTATTTCTGGTGGCCCGGAATGAACAGGGACATACACACCTACATTCAGCAATGTAACGTATGCATGAGATACAAGGCAGATCATTCCAGAAGGGACGGGTTGTTTCAACCGTTACCCAATCCTACTGAGGCATGGTTTCACATTTCTATGGATTTTGTCACTGATCTGCCCAAAGATGATGAATATTACGCCATCATAGTTGTGGTAGATTATTTTTCTAAACAAGCACATATACCTTGCAGAGCAGTACCTACGGCTGGGCAAGTGGTGACTCTGTTTTTGCAACACATTGCAAGACTGCATGGACTACCGAAGTCTATTGTATCTGATAGGGGTCCCCAGTTCACTTCAGGGTTTTGGTGTGCGTTGTGTGCTTGTTAGGAATAAGCTGTGCATTGTCCACTAGCTATCATCGACAGAAGGACGGTCAGACTGAACGAATTAACCAGACCATGGATCATGTAATGTTTGTTGGCAGATGGCATTGAGTCCTGAATTGACTGAGTTTACTTACAGCAATACTGAACATGCTTCGCTGGGAATGTCTCCTAACATGTATATATGGTCAGGAATTGTACATGCTTCCAAAAATTCTGACAACTGAAACAGTTCTCCCGGCAATAGCAGAACGCAAACAGATGCTTCTCGAGGTGCAACAGACGGCATGCGAAATTCTGGAGAAGGAAAAGCAGATGTACAAGATGTATGCTGATAAGAAAATGCATAATAAGGCCCCTGAGTATGCAGTGGGAGACAGGGTCTGGTTATCAACACAGCATACACGGCTACTGCGGCCATGTAAATTCATGCCTCGGTTCATTGGGCCTTATGAGGTGGAGAAATGGATTTCAAGAACTGCGATAAGACTGCAACTCACGCGTACAATGAAATTTCACCCAGTGTTCCATCTGTTTCTACTTAAACCCCCAGACACCAGGGTCAGGACCTAGAAGTCTCTGATCATTAAGAACGCCGGCCAGGATGAGTTAAAAGTACAGCGCATTATGGACTCTAGGAGGAGGCAGCAGAAACTCTGGTATTTGTTTGATTGGACTGGTTTTGGACCAGTGGATCGCTCTTGGTAGCCAGCAGACACAGTGCATGCTCCACATCTGGTAAGACAATTCCACTGTCGTCACCCGGATAAGCCTAGACCTTAGAGGCCCCTGAAGAAGGGGGGTACTGTCAGGAATTGAGGAATGGTGGGAGGTGTTGGGGGGCATCTGCGGTCCAGGACCGCAAGGACCTGCATTCCCACAGTTCCAGGTGTTGGGTGGGGTGTCACGTTGCACGCTGCGGTTGGGAGCCATTAAGAGCTCCTCCCTCGCCAGTGTGGGCTGCTGGTAATTGAATCTGGAATCAAGAACGGCACAGGCGAGGTTTGCGGATCAGTGTTTGAGGGGCACTGACCAGGGCTGGCGGTTCCGAGGTACTCCACGAGACTAACTGTGGGGAGCAGCAAGGAGAATGTTGGTTCCTTTCAACTTCTATTGTGATTAGCAAAACAAGAGGGGTTATGAGAGTCCCTTTGCCGGCACGAACACGGCCCATTGACCTGTTCTTGGGTGGATGGCCCCCGGGAGAGTCTCAACCAAGTCTTAAGCTCACTGTCCCTTTCACTGAAGAGAAACATCCCTGCATATCAGTCTTTGTCCTGGCCAGGGGCAGTCCAGCACCGTAATGCTAGGCAAATGCTGGGCAGGAAAAAGACTGATATGCAAGTATGTTTCTCCCATGTGAAAGGGACAGTGAGCTAAAGACTTGGTTGAGACTCTCCCGGGGGCCATCCACCCAAGAACAGATCAATGGGCCGTGCTCGTGCCGGTAGAGGGACTCCCAGAACTCCCCTTGTTTTGCATATTAAGTAGCTTTGGTTTTCACGCTAAGTTACCAAGGGAATCCAGACCTATAACCCTTGCTCACTGTTCTTAGAGAGTCACAGCTCCACCTCACCGATGAGACCCGACTAGGCGGAAACATGTGTCTAGGGTTGCTGTTGGTACTCTTGTTCATAGGAGAATTGCATAGCATTTCAGTGCTGCACTGCCCTTGGGCAGGAAGAAAAGACTGATATGCAGGGATATTTCTCCTCTGTGAAAGGGACAGTGAGCTAAAGACTTGGTTGAAACTCTCCCGGGGCAATCCACCCAAGAACCGGTCAATGGGCTGCGATCGTGCCAGTAGAGTGACTCCCAGAACCCCCTTTTTCTATTCTGATTACTCCATTTCGCACGGGGGTCTTACGCGGCTCCTTGAAGTTCAGTATCTGCATTCAAACACGGGCACGGCGGCACATTGTTGGCAGTTGGACGCCTGTGAAGGAACAGGGGTAATGCAAGAAAAAGCTGCAATTGTTTGAACAAGAGAATCAGAGTTATGGGGTTCACATGCAGTAGGGTGGTGTGAGCAATGAGTCAGGCTTATGTGCTTATGTTTTCAATTTATGCAACCATATGTTTATGTTTCCCATTTCATGCTATCCACAAGTCTGCTATGTTTATGTCTCTTCCATTTGTGATTATACAAGTAAATGGAGGGCAGGTAATAAATACGAGGATCTGCCAACTGTGCGGACTGGGCTATGAAACGGTCGTACATTTTCTGTTGTTTTGCGACAAATTACAATCTTATAGATAGCAATATCCAAAGCCAATTTTTAGGGCAAGAGGCATAGCTAGTACTGTAGACGCGATGGCTTCTTGCAAATATGCATCCAGAATGCTGGTGGTGAATCTGGTAGCCAAGTACATACATCGTACCTAGTTTGGAAGAGATAGCCTGTTTAAAGCCCTTGGTAAAACCAAAGAACAAGTCATAGCACCTGCGTAATCAATGAACTAAACCTACATAACTGCACTTGATATTGCACTTTCTTATTTACTGCACTCAATTATTGCAATTCTCCCTGTGATTTGTTAGGCTATTATCTTCCTTTTATCATATTTCATATCTATGATGAATTATAATTGTATTTCTGTAAACTGTTTTCTTATGTAACTATGTTTTTTATGGCTCACACTGAATAAAACATGATGATGATGATGCGAAGTTGCATGTCAAGGTGTATGCTGTTCGGCTGCTCTTTCTGCTCTCTGCTGACCGTTGGAGACTTTGGGACACCCCTTGGCAATCCGTGTTCTGCTGCAAAACTGGTAGCTCCGCCCTCATTTCCCAGCAGACAACATAGCCAGAGTGCCACGCGCATAGCACGAGCGCATGCAAAGTTGCACGCAAAGGATATGCTGTTCGGCTGCTCTTTCTGCTGTCTGCTGATCGTTGGAGACTTTTGGACATCCTTTGGCAATCTGTGTTCTGCTGCAAGCCTGGTAGCTCCGCCCTCATTTCTCAGCAGCCAAAATAGCCAGACGGCCACCCATGCGCACAGCGCACATGCATGCAAAGCTGCATGCAAAGATGTATGCTGTTCGCTACTCGCAGCGCAGCACGTCAGACTACCACTCTGGTAATGTTACCATCAATGTACTTCTAGACAGTTTATATTTTGATTACACCTAATCTCATAAATCTAGTCCGAGTTGATGTCAATTGGGAGTAAGGACGTGTGTTACGTAATTATTCTATTTAATGTGTAACGTGATCTATGTTGTACATTGTATAAAAGGGACACAGCCCCTTTAAGAAGGACCACAGGGAAAGGGCGGGAGGTAGGAGGAAGGGGAGGGGGCTGGAGGGGCGAGAGACAGAAAAGGTATAGGCGTGAATAAAGAAGGATCACGGCAGCGCTGGCTCCGTCTCGTTATTGCGTGATTGATTAGAGTCCAACACTGGCGACGAAGCCAATGCGATCCTTCGCGTGCCGGCAGCAGTGGTAGGAGGGCGGCAAGCCCAGCAGTTGGTAAGGGCCCGTGTGCCCCGTTGGAGGGCCCGTGTGCCCAGAAGTGATCGAGAGGGCCCGTGTGCCCAGAGGAGAGAGCAGCGGCCCGAGCGCCCTGCTGGAGGGCCCGTGTGCCCGGAAGTGATCGAGAGGGCCCGTGTCCCCAGAGGAGAGAGCAGCGGCCCGAGCGCCCTGCTGGAGGGCCCGTGTGCCCGGAAGTGATCGAGAGGGCCCGTGTGCCCAGAGGAGACAGCAGCAGCCCGTGCGCCCTGCTGGAGAGCCTGTGTGCCCAGAGAAGTTCGAGAAGTGATCGAGAGGGCCCAAGGGGGGCCCAGAGGAGAGAGCAGCGGCCCGAGCGCCCTGCTGGAGGGCCTGTGTGCCCAGAGAAGTTTGAGAGGGCCTGTGTGCACAGAGGTGATCGGGAGGGCCCCTGTGCCCGCAAGTGGACCCAGCGCCGACGCTAGAAGGCCAGCACATCAGCGAGCCACAGCCCGTGTGCCCACCGAAGCCTGCAGAGCCAGCAACGCGGAAGCCTGAGGAGCCGGAAGAGGCCCGTCCGTCGTCACGGAAGACCGAAGACGACCCGCAGGCCCGCGGCGCCAACTACAAGTAAGGTGCCGGGTGGGATAACTACAATGAGGGGAACCCCGTGTCTCCCGCACGTGACAGCACCATAAACACATTAAAGGTGAACGAAGTCACAGCAAAAGAGAACCCCGCGTCTCCCCACGTGACATCTATCACATACCAAGGAGGCCACATAAAAGAGGGAAACCCCGGGTCTCCCACGAGTGACACGCAAAAGAGTGAAGAACTCACAACACGGCACAAGGGAATCCCCGCGTCTCGCCATGTGACATTAACGAAATCTAACTGCAAAGAAGGGAACCCCGTGTCTCCTGCACGTGACATTACCATAAAAACATTTAAGGGTGAAAGAAGTCACGACAAAAGAAAACCCGCGTCTCCCCACGTGACGTCTATTATATACCAAGGAAAACACATTACAGAGGGAAACCCAGTGTCTCCCCACGTGACGTCACGGCACAAAGGCCGCGCTAAGGAAAGAAACCCTGTGTCTCCCACAAGTGACACTAAGAAAAAAAACTCCACCGCAGATCACTACACCACACCCGGACAACAGGACCAACCTGGCCACGTGTGCACAGGAAGACACAGCACCAAGAGTCAATCGTAATCAACGCCCACGCACTACTGAACTAACCACAGCATACCAAGCTGCGCCATCATGTCAGCCCAGGATGCAGCAGATCCCAATGCCCAACCAACATCGCCAGGAGCACCCTCCTCCTATGCAAGCCTAATGAGAAGACCTGCCCGGTTCACACTGAACCCACACCACGACCAGGGCCAACGATGGGAAGAGTGGATGGAGGAATTCGAAGACTTTGTGGGTGCAATTGGCACACAAGAACCTCCCAACATACTAAGCATCTTTGCAAATGTCGCAGGGAGAGAAATAAAAAATATCATCCGTACGATTCCCCTATAGGACCGCACCACATATGCGAAACTCCGACAAGCCATAAATGAAAAGATTGTTATCTCACCCAATCGTGACAATGAGAGATACACGTTCAACCAATGTGGTCAATTGCCTCACGAATCAATAGGAGAATTCGTCATTCGTCTTCAAAGGAAAATATCAAAGTGCGATTTCGCCAACTTTAATGACGAAGAAGCCATAAGGCTACGCATCATAGAAGGGTGTGTATCCTCTATGTTCCGGAAATACCTCCTAAAGAAACCCCTATCCCTAAAAGAAGTTTTGGACCTAGCAAGAGTTTATGAGAGAGTGGACATCCAGGCAGCAGCCATTGAGAACCCCAAGAAAGGAGAAGTTATAGCAGCAATGCACCCATACACCCGACACCCAGCTCCACAGACAAGGATAAACCCAAGATATCCGACACAACGAACACCAAGCGACCGCCAATGCTATCGCTGTGGTTTCGAGTATCCACACAGAGGTCCGTGCCCTGCCATCGGCCAACGCTGCATGAGATGCGGTATGGAAAACCATTTCCAGGTGATGTGCAAGGAACTACTACCAGAAGGGAGCTCGACACGGCCGCGACCCAACACCCGCATGAAGGAGACACACAAGGAACAACTCCGCCAGGCAGACAGAAGTACTACATTGCCCACGAATGCTTATCAACGTCCAAACACCGTAAGAGCCCTTGACGGGCTTCAGATTGAACCAGATAGGAAAGACCATGAACTATATGACATCCACCAGAGTGACTTCATGCAAAACCTGGAACACGGGACGACCTACAAGGCAGAAACCCCAAGCCCTTTTGAACAAGGAAGAGACCCATATCTCGACCCCCCACCACAACATCAGCCGGGAGGAAATGAACCAGCCCGATACCTACAAGATGGCTACGACAGAGAGTACGTATGCCTCCTCAGTGCTGAAACTGAAGACACCTCAGCTCCCAGAGTAACAATACAGTTGGGAAGTACCAGAAACAGATTTATCGTCGACACGGGAGCGACGGTAAACATCATGAATGAAGATATCTACAGGGAAATAGCCTCCTCATGCCCACTACAAGAATCCAGGACTCACATTTTTCAATCGGGAGCGGCGCAACCAATGACCTCCAAAGGAAAATTTCAATGTGATCTACGGCACAGGGACATCACGGTAACTGCCACGATACACGTCATAAAGAGCCCATCCATCGGCCGCTGCCTCCTCAGCTACCGCACAGCCAGCGCCCTCGCCTTAATTGACCTACACTACAACCAGTCAGAAGTAATAGAGGGACTGCCAGTATCACACAAATGCGTCAGAGCAATGATCGACAGGCCTCTGGCGAAGGGAGACCTCAAGAGCCAATTCCCCAAGTTATTTGAAGGAGTTGGTATGCTAGAAGGATCATGCATCAAACTACACATAGACAATACCATTAGGCCAGTACCGCAACACCCGCGCAAAGTGGGTTTCCACCTCCAAGAACAAGTATCAAAGGAAATCCAACTTCTCCTTCTCAACGACATCATAGAGAAAGCAGAAGGGCCAACACCATGGGTATCGCCAATAGTAATTGTTCCCAAGGACAATGGTCGTCTCCGCATATGCGTTGACATGCGCATCCCGAACACGGCCATTCAGAGAGAAAGGCACCCAGGCCCGAGCCTGAAGGACATGTTGATTAGGTTAAACCAAGCGAGGTTCTTCTCAAAGCTTGACCTCAACCAGGGCTACCACCAACTGGTCCTGGACCCAGAATCACGACCCATCACCACGTTTGCAACGCACGACGGCCTGTTTCGATACAAAAGGCTCAACTTCGGTATATCATCTGCCGCAGAAATCTTTCAAGAGACCATAAGACGCCTCATAGCATCGGAGAAGAACACACTAAACTATAGTGACGACATCTTAATATTTGGAAGAGATCAGGAACAACACGACAGAGCCCTAAGAACCATCTGCTCCATCCTACAAGACGCGGGACTGACTCTCAACGAAGACAAGTGTGACATCAACAAGACAAGCCTTAAATTCTTCGGCCACATATTCTCGAGCAAAGGGATAACGGCCGACCCGGACAAGATTAAGGCCATTACCGATCTCCAAGGACCTACGACCACGGCAGACCTGCGCTCCCTACTATGCATGGCAGGATACTGTGCACGTTACCTCCCGAACTACGCCACAACAACTGACCCACTCCGCAACCTCCTAAAGAAGAATACACCATTCGTATGGGATGCACCCTGTCAGGAAGCATTCATAACAATAAAAGAAGGTCTCACCAACAGCCGACAACTGGCGTACTTTCGTCCGGACTGGCACACCATCATTACGGTTGATGCAAGTCCAGTGGGACTAGGAGCCATCCTTGCCCAGACCGACACTGCAGACAACTCTCATCACGAGATAGTTGCATATGCCAGCCGAGCCCTGTCACACACGGAAAAGACCTACTCCCAGGCAGAAAGGGAAAGCCTGGCTGCAGTCTGGGCATGTGAAAAATACCACCACTTTATCATTGGCCGGAGGTTCACCCTAGTAACGGACCACCAAGCTCTAATATCAATCTTCGGGAACCCCAAAACGAAAATGCCACCTCGCATAGAACGGTGGGGGATAAGACTGCAAGAGTACGATTATTGCATCGTCCACAAACCAGGAGGAGACGCCAACCCAGCAGACTATCTATCCAGACACCCCCTACTGGACAAGGACGGCACCCTAGCCCAGGAAGCCACAGAATACATCTCATACCTGTCATCAAATGCCATGCCACTGACCATCTCGACTGCAACGTTCAAAGAAAGGAGCAAAGCCGACCCAACACTCAGAGCTGCTGTCTTTCTCACTCGGTCCAACAAATGGAGGGAACGTCACACAAAGGAAACCGGAGGGGAATATGTAGACCAGAAGGAACTGGACCGGCTGGCCAAGATACACGACAAACTCGTAGCCACTGACCAAGGACTCTTGCTACGGGGGAGAAGGCTAGTAGCACCAAGGGACCTAAGGAAGACCCTAGCAACGCTGGCACATGAGGGCCACAGGGGAATAGACAACACAAAACGATTTCTCAGGAACTATGTCTGGTTCCCCTACATGGATGTGATAGTAGAAGACATGCTCAGACACTGCAGGCCATGTCAACTGGCAGCGAAAGGACCAAACCCTCTGCAACTAACCACACTCCCGACAAGACCCTGGCAAAAGGTCGCAATGGACTTCTATGGACCTTTACAAGAAGGAGGCTATCTATTAGTAGTAATGGATGAATATTCGAGATTCCCTTTTGTTAAGCAAACGCCGTCAACATCCTTCATGGAAACCGCACCCATAGTGGACGAACTATTCAGTGAGTGGGGCATCCCCAACGTCGTCAAGACTGACAACGGTTCTCCATTTCAAGGAAGAGAATTCGCAAACTTCGCAAGTCACCTAGGATTTCACCACCAAAAGATTACACCTCTCTGGCCCCAAGCCAACGGGATGGTGGAAAGGTTTATGGCCACAATCAAGCTAACCAGACAAAAAGCAGCAGCGGAACAGACGCCTCACCCGAAAGCCATCTGCAGCATGCTTCGGAGCTACCGAAATACCCCACACAATGCCACGGGAAAGCCACCAGCTGAGCTCATGGTGAGGTACCAACCCAGGACACGCATTCCCCGATGGGAGGACTACACCCCTGAAGAAGACCTAGTCATCAGGGAACGAGAGGCCGAAAAGAAGAGAAGGGCCAAGCAATGGGCCGACACCAAACAGAGAGCGAAAGAACAACAACTGGAGATGGGGCAAATGGTCCTGGTGCAACAAACTCAACGCAAGAAGACGGACACCCGATACAGCCCCGAGCCGCGAATCATCACAACCATCAAGGGGCCCATGATCACAGCGACAGGAGAACTGGGAGACATCACTCACAACTCCTCCTTCTTCAAGAAGCTATATCTGGAGGAGCCCGAAACACAAGGGGCACCCGACGAGAACTTCAGTGAAGAAGAAGAAGCATAACCCCCAGTGGAGTCAACCGGCGAAAGCCGAGAATCCCCAGGGAGACCCCCTCGAACAGTAAAGAGACCAGTGAGGCTCATCGAACAGATGTAACTGGGCTCCCATGTTAAGTACGGGGGAGGTGTTGTACATTGTACAAAAGGGACACAGCCCCTTTAAGAAGGACCACAGGGAAAGGGCGGGAGGTAGGAGGAAGGGGAGGGGGCTGGAGGGGCGAGAGACAGAAAAGGTATAGGCGTGAATAAAGAAGGTTCACGGCAGCGCTGGCTCTGTCTCGTTATTGCGTGATTGATTAGAGTCCAACAATCTACACTCTTAAATCAGGCATGCCGAGTCACGTAATTGTATCCTGTGCCTTTGTTTCTCTGAAATCTACACGGATAAAGGCGTCATCAGTCATTGCCAGCAACAACAAAAAACTGGAATTTCTTCGTTTGTGTTGGACCGCTATTTGCGGCTTTTGTCTACCACGCCTGATGGACCCTACTGCCTAGGAAGTAGACCCTGTTCAAGCGCTAGCTTTGAATCCCATAGCGTGTAAATCATCTGCAGTTAATTCATCCAATACTGACACCAGGGCTCTAAGTGGGCCGGGGCCTGCCGGGGCTGGGCCCCGGCAGGCTCCGAAATTTCGTTTTGAGGCGGGGCCCACTAATCTCCCAGGGCAGCCCCGGCCACTACACGAAAAGGCATTTTTTTCTACAGCCTGAAGCTCTCGCTCGTGTGCGAGAGCTTCAGGCTTCAGAAAAAAATGCCTTTCAGCTATAATGGTGGCGCCGCACCTGCGAGGCATCCCTTTAATCAAGGGATGCACGTGGGCCGGCGCCACCATTATGGAGAAACGTGAGGCCGCTGGAAGCAGAGGCCTTGCTTTCTAAATACTGAAGCTCCCGCGGATTCGCGGGAGTTTCAATCTTTAGGAAAAAGGCCTCTGCTTCCAGTGGCCTCACCCTTTCAGCCTTAATGGTGACGCTGCCCCTCCCCAGCTGGCGAGGGGCAGCACCACCATTAAGGCTGAATAGGCGAGGCGCTGTCCCCTGCCAGGCAAGCCTATACAAAATAAATGCAGAGATCAGCACCAGGGTGCTAATCTCTACAAAAGGCTGCATGGCAGGGGTGCCAGTAGCCCATTGAGCCGGGGCTCGTCAAGGGGGCGTGGCCTAACGGCCCATCAAGACCCCGTTGTTAGGCCACGCCCCCTCGATGGGCCCCGGCTCGATTTGTAGTGCCACTTAAGGCACTGACTGACACACAATTTATATCTGGCGCTATCTCCGCCAACGATTCCTTAAGTATTCCTTCTGGAGATGCAAATCCATCTAACCGTTCTGCTCTGTGTAATTTATCTCATCCTGAGTTAATTCCATCTCTTATTGATACTGTAGTGGATGATATACTTTCTGTTCCGGATGAAATCTGAGCGTTACCCTGTGAATCACCTCCATTAAAAGCAGAGCAGGTTTGCAATAATTCAATGGGTCTACCAGCTTGCTTGTCTCCCGTTGCGAAACAGCCTTTGTTTAATAATGGTAATTCTGGGCACTCCCCCAGTTTGTTTGATGAAATTAAACCTGACTCCATCATATCTTTATCATTTACTCACCCTACTCCACGGAGGACGCATTCTCATTTTGAACACCTAGCGGTCCCCCATTGGTATCCATTAACCTCAGAAACCTGTGCGCCCTTAGTTGAAATTACTTATGAATGCAATGAATTCTACATTTTTTCTCTCATGAAGCTCTTTGAAAAACTAGATGAAAAACTGTTACGTCAATCCGCTCGGATTGACAATATTGCTGCAAGGATGCAAAAATATGATGGATTTTTAGAAAATCCACATGAATGCTTGTTGCCATCTGATGCCACTGTTCAGCCTACACTTCCACCTCTAACTGATTTAAATCTTCCAGCTTGAGCCTTTATACCTTACTCAGGCCCACTTCCTGAGTTTCCATCGATTATATAGCCAGTATCGCAAGACGATAAGATCACTTCAAACATGAGTTCACCGGAAACTCAGCACGTTGTGCCTGTTCGTAATGAGGAACCTAATACCCCAAAAGTCAAAGGTGTTATAACTATTCCTGATAACAGTAATTCTTCTAAAATACCACTGCCAGTTTTTAAGATTTTCGACGGTTCTGTACCTGTGAAATCTATTCTAAATAGCTGTGAGCTAAAAAAAAATCTAAACATGTTAAAAACTGTTCATTGCATGTGAAATCTAGCGTTAAGCGATTTGTTAAAAGATTGATCAATCCGCCAGTCCGTTCAAGTAATACTGTAATTAACAAATACAAACTTCTTTCTCAGAGGAGACACAAAATGAGTGCTTTTGCTGCGACACAAGATCCTAGTGATTATCCACCTTTGAATGCTTTAATATCTGCACTAGCCTCTACAGACTCAAGTAAAAATCTGATAGGCAGCAATACTACACCTGCTTCTATATCTTCCATCACTCAAACTCTGGCTATACACAAACCAAAAGTATCTTTACCTAGGGATTCTTATGCAGTGAACGACATTTCACCTCAGATCAGAACAAAGATCCAAAAATCAATACAAGATTTCGTGCTAACTAAACAACATGTGGTTCCTACATCCAGCCCTCCTCTTAATATTCCTGTTACTCAGATCCAGTCTGTCTTAACTACGGTCCCACTTCATCATATGTCTGTTCACGCTACATCCACTTCTTCTCTTAATAATCCTGCCACTCAGATCCAACCAGTTCCAACTGCTGCTCCAAGTCATGTAAGGCACGATCACCAGGCATTTAACACCTCTCAGCATCAACTTCCTCCAAGCATTCAATCTAATCAGCCACCTAGTGGGAAACATTCTGCCAAATCTAATAATGACGATGATGACGATGATGATTTCCATCGCTTTATATTAAAATGTTTTAGCTATTCTCGAATGTCTCCAGAGACATTGCTCGTATTGAATTCTTGAATGATAATGACCTGACCGTAATCAGACTATGGGTGACTTCTAACCTGGTCAGAAATGTCCTCTGACAAGCACGGATTAACCTGTTCTCGTTGGGCTTTCTTCTGGCCATTGATCCTACTATGCTCACCGATGATCGATCCAATCGCTTGGCAATAGGATTTCAATCGGCTATACATCGAAATTATCCTAAGTCAAACAACTCAAAGCAAAATTGGCCCAAAGCGAATTCTGAGCAATTTCTTGCAAATAACGTTTCGTCCCTGTAACTAACTTTCACACAAAATGACAAGATAGTGGCACTTGCATGTTGGAAAACTTGTGGTTCCTCACATTTGTTTGGATTAAGTGCAAGAGTCCTTGCCTCCTTTGACATAGTGGCCTTACAGGAGATGTGGCTTACTGAACGACCGGTTTGTGTCGCCGGTTTCAAAATGCCCACGCCCATAAAACGTGAATGCTAACATGTGCCACACCTAGAATTGTGAACACCGGCCTGCATGGCGCTCAGATGGAGTTGTGAATGTTAGCATGCCCAAACCTGGACGGGTCTCTAGACACTAGCCTGCGCCGCATCTGGATGGGGGTGTGAGGGTTGGCATGACTACACCTGGATGGAGTCTTAATCATTGGCCGGCGCCTCGTCTAGATGGGATAATGAAGGGCCAACTACGAATGTTAGCATGGTAAAGGTCAGGTAACCCACTAACCAATATACGCTCAAACTCTGCATACTTATCTAACTCAAAAACTCACACAACCATCTCTCGCACAACAAGCCGCACGCACTTCACAACACTGCAACAACACATAAGCTGGAACAACAGCACATGCGGACTGACTCCGATCCGATACCCGCACCAAAGCTCAGCACCCGGTGTATACTGAGTTGAAGCTGCCAACAGAACACCACTCCTCTCACTATCCTACTCCCTTCTTCACCTTACTAACCCATCCCACCTTTATCGTTTACAGATCTGCCTGAGCGCCTGGGGACCAATTCTGTTGGTGACGGTACGCGGTACAAATACCTTTAACATTCAACATAGTCCTGCAGGTGGCCAAATCCAATGGCAAGGGCCGCCCTTCCTCGGGCCTCCTGGTAGCTGTTGCTAGCAACAGAGGTTTTGAAGTGTATCCTTGGCAAGCTCCCAATTACTATTTACAAATCTTAAGAATTAAATTCCAAGGGGGATCATTGCGCTGATAAATGTTTATCGCAATCCTGTAGCTTTACCCGATGAGAACAACTTTTGAACCTTGTCTCCAATGATATGAAGATCACAAATTTTATAATAGCTGGAGACCTAAATATGCAGTGCTTATCTCGCAGTGGAATCAATTCTATAAACCAGAAATGGCTATTTCTGATGCAATCTCGACAATTTGTTATGCTCAATGGAGCAATTAAAGGCTATATTCTGCCTAAGAGCACTTGGCAGCGTTCTAAAAGTGAGTCCTCCATTGATTATATCTTCACTGATGGCTTCACTTTAAATCAGGTGACTTCTTTTGAGATTGTTGAACAGGACCATAGCGATCATAAACTGCTCTCTTTAAAGTGGGTGTATGATTCAATCCTGCCACAGCCTGAGCGTAAATATTATTGCCCTGCTCTCAAAATCGATAATTTGAAAATGCTATTTCGTTGGGACGAACAGTCACTGATGACATTGAATGACCATCTTTTAGAGAGAGAGCTTCGGGCATAAATTCGGAGGGTGCACCATACACCTGCGATTTTGCAACTTTTTAAACTAAGGTCTCCTCTCCTAACTCACAAATATCATCAGCATACACATATTTATGATACGGATGTCCAGGAACAAAAGTGTGAATTGCGGAAACAAATTAGATTATCTGCAATGCTTCCAGCTCTAACACGTTCAAAATGTATTTGTTCTCTCAAGTGCCAGTATAACAACTGGATTTGTTCCCACAAATCCCACTTGCTCCAAACTGATGCTGAAAATATGCTGCAGGCAGTCTATTCCAAAAACACGCGATATATTTGGTCCCTCCTGAATCTGGCCACTCAATCAAGACAATTGACGACCCAGATTAACAGGGTTCTTGAGCATGAATGGTTAACTTACTTTTATAAAATGTATGAATTACCAGATAATTATTTGATCTCTGAAACAAGGACCAAAGCAAACTTCTCAGAACTCCAGATTCTTGAAGATGACATCCTGCATTACATCGTCAGGTCCAGCACTTCTAGAGCTCCAGGGCCCAATGGTCTAAATAATAGGATGCTCAAACAACATCCACATTTATGGGCCTAAATACTTTATAACATCTTTCATCAAGTTCTGGCCTCTAATACAATTCCAGAGTTGTGGAGTAGTTCAGTGATTATACCAATATTCAAGAAGGGTGACCGGTCATTCCCTATGAACTACAGACCGATCGCCCTTCTCGATCCCCCAGGGAAAATATTCTACCAGTTCATATTGCGTGATTTGAACCAGTGGACCTTAACATCATCCCAGAGAGACCTGTTCCAAACAGGGTTTAGTTCTGGCATGGGAACAGCCATTAATCTATTTACAATAAAAACCATTATCTCTCACTATGATTCGAGAAAGTAGCTGCTATATTTTGCCTTTTTCGATCTGCGAGCGGCCCTTGACTCAGTATCAAGAGAGCTATTGGTTGATACATTGATTAGAGTTGGCTGTCCGACTTACCTTGTTCATCTAATTGTTGAACTGCATAGTCACACTAACATACAGGTCAGAGTGAATCTGGAGGGCAGACTAACCCCCTGTGTTAGAACCCGAAGGGGGCTGAGGCAGCGTTGTATTCTGGCCTCAGCCCTCTTCAAATTTTCTATCTCTGACATTCAGGGAGCCTTCACAGAGGTGCCTTCCGATGGGCCTAAATTGGACTCCAAGATAATATGCACTCTGTTATAAGCGGATTATTTAGTTTTAATTTCTCAAACCCCCATTGGGTTACAATGGGGGTCATTACGAGGTTGGAGGTAAGGGATAAACGATGCCGGTAAAGGCTTACCGGCATCGTTTACCGCTCCGGGCCATTACGACCCACTAACCCGCTATTAGCGGCACCATAATTAACGGTGCCTCTAATAGCGGCATGGGCGCAGGCACGCGAACCTTCATGCCGGCAATACTGGCATGGTGTAAACGGGAGGACATCACAAGTCAGGCGGACATGCAAATAACGGCCTACTGAAGCCCGAAAAGTACCTTACTGGCTTGGAGTAAATACCGGCATCACGGACCACCTGTAAACGGCCATGTGCAGTGTTCCCAACTGCCACAGGTGCACACAATCAGCACAGGTGGAGGCAATATAGACTGGGTCAGCACAAAAGGAGCACACCCCAGCCCTTCCCACACCCAGTCACACACCAAAATGATTCCAATGCTACTACCAATGCTGGGGCTGGAGGACATGATTGCAGTGGAACTGCTGCTACAACAACAACAACAGGCAGCACAGAGGAGACGCAGGAGGAGAAGGAGGGTGAGGCAGCCCCCAATCCCTCGCATCCGAGCTAGTCCATTCAACCTAACCCCTGAGCAGATCTACAACCTGTACCATCTGGACCGGGACACCATCACCACCATTGTGGACATGATAAATGACAACATCGTCAGCCTGATTGAAATATGCACCACCATCCCACCTCTACTGAAGGTAGTGTGTGTGCTCCACTTCCTGGCCACAGGCACCTACCAGCACACAGTGGGGCACATGCATGGCATATCACAACCATTATTCTCACGTACGCTGAACCAAGTGCTCGATGCCCTCCTGAAGCACACAGGCGACCACATTTTCCTACCATGGACAGCCCAGGAGATCTCCAACACCAAAGTTGGTTTCCATTCACTGGCTGGCATCCCTGATTGCATTGGCGCCATCGACTGCACCCATGTCGAATTGGTGGTACCACATGCCATGGAGGCAGTGTACCGAAACCGTAAATTATACCACTCCATCAACGTGCAAATGGTATGTGACCCAAACAAGATCATCACACATTGTTGTGCACGATTTCCAGGATCAACCCATGATTCAATGGTCATGCGGAACTCCACGATACCACGCTAGATGGAGCGACACGCAGGGCACAGATCCTGGCTACTCGGTGAGTTGCATGTCAGGCTCATGGCAATGTGATGTGGGTGGGTGATTGGGGGGTGAGATGCATACTTCACCTGGCTGAGATGGGGGGGAGAGATGCATACTTCACCTGGCTGAGATGGGGGGAGAGATGCATACTTCACCTGGCTGGGAGTACCTGAAAGGATGTACCATGCTCATACCCCAAAGCAGGCCAGACTTGACCCGACACCTGACCACAAAATGCAAGACGTAAGATGCCCTACCAAAAAGAAATTGATGCAGTGCAACAACCATTCCATAGCCATCAACATGTACACTGCACATAATCAGACCGTAGCCCCCACAACACAATGCAGCGACAAGCAATCAGGATGGCCAATGCACAGCACCAAATACCATCATCCAAAAGGACAGGTCTCCATTACTGCGTACAAAGGAGCCACATGAGGGCGAAATACATGAACACACCCCTACACCAACACAGAGGTCCACCAAAACAGCATGTCACCATTTGTCGATCATAGTGTGATGACCATGAGGTTGCCATCAACGTTGACAGGATGAAAGCATACAAATCACTGCACATCACCCAGATCATGGAAACGACCAGCGTGGACTACCACAGTGCATGAGCACTCCAAGGAATTGGCCCCCCCTGCGCCCACCAGACAATGGCACGCACACCTGTCTATAAGAGGAATACACACATAGCAGTCACATCATGTGTCTCTATTCATGCATGGATCTGTGGGTGCAAACAGGAAATAAATGCATGCTATGGTGTCATTGATACAGGTCCCATTTGATGTGAGGACTTACACATAATCATTGTTGCTCACATGCAGGTGATGCAGGCTATCCCTTGAAGAGGTGGCTCCTTACCCCAGTCCGGAACCCGCAGAAAAGGCACGAGGAAGACTACAATCGTGCGCATACACGTACCCGTGCGGTGATTGAGCAGACATTTGGCCTCTTGAAGGCACGGTTTCGCTGCGTCAGCAGGTCTGGTGGGGCATCCTGTACAGCCATGAGAAGGTGGGCAAGATCGTCACGGCATGTGTCATGCTACACAATATGTGCATCAGACGGAATGTGCCTCTGCCCCTGACGCTGAACTACAACCACCTGACGATGAGGATGAGGAGGGTGGAGAGGGGGCAGCACTTCAGGGAGGCAGCGATGCACAGGAGGGACGTTCCATGCGTCAGACTCTGATTGACCAATGTTTCTAGCACACATGGATGGGGAGTGTGACATGGAGGTGGAACTCGGGGCACTGGGTGTGTCAGGGACATGGACACTGTAGACTGTTCACCAATAAAGCACATGTACACAATAAGCAATGTAAGCACTTGGGAATTCAGATTTCACAACCGGTGTATTCAGATATTGTAACATATCAAGTGCACAAGCCCTCCACCCCACACACCCACTCCCCCCTACCCTTCCCCCTTCAACTCCCCCACACACCCACTCCCCCCACCCCCTCAACTCCCCCACACACCCTCTCCCTCTCCCCCTCTCCCCTCAACTCCCCCACACACCCTCTCCCCCCTCCGCCTCCCCCCTCAACTTCCCCACACATGGTGTGCACTGGCATGCACCATAAGTCTACATGAGACCAGAATGCCTGGCTGAACCTACAGCCCTTCTCCTCTTCCGGCAGCAGGTGGACCCCTGTCCAACCTGCGCAGGTTCCGGCCAGACCTACGCAGGGGCTGGACTTAGTGGAGCTGGCATTGGAGGATGTCCCAGGTTGTTCTGCCACCTGTGCCAGATGCATGGCCTCCATTGTTGCCACCATTTGGGTGGACCTGCCACACAGCTGCCAATTCACTGCATATGTCTTTTGAGGTGGTCTCAATTGCAGATTTGAGGGATGAAGCACATTCTCTTATCTCATCCCTTGCCCGGCCACATTCCGTGATGTGCTGTGTCAACAGCCCTGTCAGCTCCTCCTGCAGCTTTTGGATTGCCCTGATCCCCTCTTGGCTGTTCAGGACACTGGTGGATGTATGAGGTGCTACCGACATGGTTGGTTCCTCATGCACGCTTGGTGTGGGGCTGAAACTACCGGGTCATGACTCCCCAGGAGACAGCTCATGGCTGTTGCTGTTGTGTATGCTGGATGGGGAGAGGTGTGGTGAATGCGGGGGGCCTGTAGCGGTAGTTGTGCCATGTGGCTGAACATCTGCCTCGTCATCGGACGCGGCTGCTGTGGCAGCTGTCTCCCCCACAGTACTGCTGGCAGCCGATACAGTGCCTTCAGCCACTGGCTCCTGTGTGTTGGTGGCTGGTGTGGGTGCTGTGGTGGGGGCCGTAGTGCACATTGGTGCTGTGGGTTCTCGGGTTGCTTTGCCCTTCCGCGGTAGTCCAGGTTGCCCTCTTCCCCTTGATGTTAAGGGGCGGTTTTCTCCCTCCATGCCCCTGGCCTTCTTGTGTGGTGTTGCAGCATCCTCCCTGGGGTCCTGGTCATCGCTGTCTGATGGCGTGCCTGTGGGGGATCAAGAGAGGGAGATGATTAGTGATGGGTCTACATGCATCAGGCATGCACTGGGGTAGCTGCATTGATATGGAATGGCAGTTGATTGGCATTGGGGTAGTGACATACGGGTTGGTTGGCTTTTGGGTGGGTGATGCAGGGATGCGTTTGGGATGAAACATATATGGGGTGCATCATGCATGTGGACACAATGGTGCTGTGCACTGCCTGTAGGCAGTCTTGCAAATATGTGTCTGGTGGACCCTGCTTTACATCACTGCACTGTCAGTTCAGGGGGACATCATCGTGTTGGTCTTTGCAGTGTTTCATTTGGGACACCTACTTGCATCAGCTGATGACGGGGCTCCTCGCTCCATGTCCCCCAGTCCCTCTATAGCCTCCATCCCAATGGTGCTTGCACAGATCTCCTCCCAGGGTTGCATCTTTATGGGGGAGTCCGCACCTCCACCTGTTGCCATCCTCTGCTTGCGGTTGGCCGAGAGGATGTTCCGCATGCGTAAGCGCAGTTAGTCCCAGCGCTTCCGGACATCTTTAGGGGTGTGGGGGATGGTGCCAACGGCACTCCCTTTCTGCACCACCTCCGCCCATATCTCCTTCTTCCGCTGCACTGCAGGTCGAGACATGTTGGTAGAGAAGACCACATCCGCATGTTCTTGCAGCGTCTCGGCAAAGCATGTTCAACTCCTCTGGTGAGAAGCGCTCCTTGCGCAAGCGCTCTGCACTTTATTTGAGTGCCTTGGGCATTGTGATATGCTGCAGGTAGAGGTAGAGGCGTGGTAGTGAGATGGCTCCTGGTTACAGAGGATGGCAATGGATTGCGTTTTTAAAGATGGCCGCCGTGCTCTTTCCCGTTCCTGTGCGATGACGCTACTTCCGGTTCCGCTTATTAGCGGTGACCGCTAATTGCGGTGACCGGTAATGCCGATGGCTTGGATGGTGGTGGAGCTATCTGCGCTTCGCGCAATGCCGGTAATGGTGATTTTTCGCCCTTTTACGGCAGGGCGGAAAGGTCGTTACCGACATGGCGCAAAGCTCCTGCCCAAGTACTCATAATCGCCCTGTAATAGCGGCCTTGTGGCAACACGGACACGGTATTTGCTCCATGCCGGTAAGGGCCGTACTTTACCTCCAAACTCGTAATGAGGGCCTATGTCTGTTGAATATGCTGGCCACTTACGTGCAGTCTAATTTACTTACAATCAACATAAAGAAATCAAAAACTATGATTTGTAATGAACAACACAGACAAGTTTCTACCAGACCAAAATGGACTTTACAAGGTCAAACACTTGAGTGTGTACATGTCATGATGCCTACCTCTAAGGAGCCAGGCCGGGCCCAGCAACCCCAGAGGCAGACATCATTTTTCCCAGGGAAGTCTCAGCGGGCCCAAGTCGGGGCCCTTTGGACTCAGTCCTGGCGCCTTAGGCGCCAGGCTCATAGCGGACCCCAGTCCTGGCGCCTTAGGCGCCAGGCTCATAGAAGAGGATATGTGTTTAAGTGCTTGGGTGCACACTTACCTGATGCAGACCTTGCTGCTTCATCCAGGCCCTCTTGAGGCCTGAATGGGACTACTTAACCTGTAGGACTACTTCACCACCCGGGTGTGGTCGGGGAAGGATACATACCTGATTGGTGGAAGGATACATACCAGGAACTTCTTCCAAGGCTATTTAAACCCCACCCGAACAGCCACACATGCTTCGCGTTGTTCTGCACCTAGCAGCTGGACGCTCACCGTGTCAGCTCCTGCATCCTGACTCCAGCCACGCCTGCCAGCACCCTGGAACACCTGCAAGGGGAGAAAGGAAGAGAATAGGAGAAGAAAAGCCCTTACCTGCTAAATCTGCATCCCGGAGTCATTTCTCCAACGGCCCTGAAAAGGAAGACATCATTTTAAAGGCATTTTGTTTTGATCGCTGCAGCGCTGCACTTTACTCACCTTTGCAAGGCGCTTCCATCTTCAGCATCGATCTTCCGGATTCAGCTACGCCCCGGCGCCTAGAGGAAAAAAGACAAGAACAAAGGTGAGAGTGAGAAAAGGAATAAGGAAAGCTCAGTTTCCTTTTAAGTCTTACCTGTTGGATTATTCCCACTGCATTTCGGGTCCTGCCGCTTCCTGGCATCTCTGGACCCCGGCCCCTATGGGGAAAAAAGACAAAGACATTAAATGAGCGAATGCAAAGACATTACCTGAGCGCTCATCCAGAACTGTTTCACTTCGGGTCGGCGCCATATCTCCGGCATTCCGAACCCCGGCCCCTAAGGGGAAAAAGACATAAGCATTAGCGCTTGCTGCAATTAGACAACGAACATTATTAAGCTTGAACTTTTGAACAGAACTTTTACAGCGCCTTACCTGAACAGTCAAGCTTACCTGAACTCCCATCAATCCTCAATCCAGTGAAGTAACTGGGTTTCAACGCGCCCCTGCATCAGAAGCAGGATGGAGAGCTCGTCCTTCCAAACCCTAAGGTGAGGCTTCACGGGGAATCGTGGAGGAGGTATCGTGGAGGGTTGGAAGGGAGTGGGAGGTTTGAGCATTGTTCCTCAGTTGGTAATACTCCCTTTTCACGCACAGGAGGGTATCCAACGAGCCAGGGAAGCCAGAATAGAGGGGCCCTTCCTGTCCATCTTCAGAGTTCTGCGCCTTTGACGCCGCGCCTCCGTGGGAACCAGGTGAGCGTTACAGTACAACAATACACATAATTAGGAGTCTCATTTGCTAGTTGAACAGATGATAAGATCTATTTTGAATGTTTAAAAACAACACTTTTCATGTCCATCTCCCAAGCTCTTGTTATCCAAAGTAAGTTTGGGAAATTCTCATTTATACCCATACTAACCATTTTTCAACAAAAGGTCCTCCCGATCTTACTCTATGGATCTGAGACTAAGAATAGGCTAGAGAGCTAATTTTGGAGAAGGTTGTTAACACTACCCAACTGTGTACCAGCCGTATGGATTAGATACGAGCTGGGACATGTTTCATTGTACACTAGATACCTATGGCAAGCAACAGCACTATTCAGGAAATGTATTTTGGCGTTTGAATCAGGCCAGGTCAGAGGTATATTAGCCAGACATGTTACTCACTCTCAGGATAACTTTGTGCAAAGATGGATATCCATTGTGATCCAAACGTTGGCCGAAGCCGATGTCTGTTTAGATACACTTTTGCATAACCCAATAAAAGCAAAAACTAAAATATACCAACAGGATTGGAGGAAGACCAAAGATAACTGCATGCAGCATCGAGATTTTGAGAATAATCCTTTTCCACATAAGAGATTCAGTTGTCCAGAATTATATCTACAGCGATCTCCCTCCTTTTCACACTTTTTGAACTTCATGAGAGTAAGATTCAATCTATGGCCAACCAAAGATATTCAAATCAGACGAAAATGTATTCAGCCACAAGAAAATGTTTGTTGATTCTGCCAATGTAAAGATCAACCAGAAACTTTGTATCATTTAGTGATTGAGTGCGGGAAGCTAACAGCAAATCGCATACAATATTTAAAAACTCCTGTTAAAAAATATGAAGCTCTATCTCTGGAATTACTCTGGCCGTTAATATTTAGTGGTCAGATGACCTCCCTTAGACTTGGGACGATTAGATTCCTGAATGCCTTGAAACTTGATGACTGTGCTCATCCACTTTAATAAGTGACCATATTTCTGTAACATAACCTAGTTTTTAGAGGTCATGCCCCAAGCTCAATCAATTGCTTAATAACTCTGGTTTTAAGGCTGCATATGAGCTTTAAGCAATAAAGTGGTGCTAAATTGTCTGTTACTAACACTCATGAACTGTGCTGAAGTGAACAGTGAACAATCAATGTTTGTTTTTAGGAGAATGCAATCATGGGCTTTAGAGCTATTAGAACAAATATGCATATCAGCAGGAATCAAGTTTAATCTAATTCTTATTTTACTATCATTGGAATAGATTTTTCTTTTTTCCTTTTCTGCGATTTTAATGAAATTATGTCTTATTGTGTTTTTTAAATATTATTATGTATGTTATTTAAAGTTGTTTGATTTATTGTAAAGTTGATTTATATCAGCTGATTCAATAAAAAAATAAATTAAAAAAAGATGATTATGATGATGATTATACAAGTCTTCGGTTTTCATGTGTATGAAACCATGTGCTACTTGTAATGTCCATAGTGTCTTATCACAAGTACATGCAGTGAGGGTGTCAGGTAGCTAGCACAGAAGTAAGAGCTGTGCATTGCAGGGTGTATGTGTGAAGTACAGAATCAAGACTGTACGCTGTTGCTTTTAAAAGGCATTTCATTCAGGTGCTTTAGACCTTTCCCTGTGCTCCCCATTCCTATTCACTCAAGTTACCGAACCCTCTTTCCGGTTTCCCTAACTCCCCCTCCCTATCCACAACCTCTATCTAACTCACTTCCCCCCACTGGCTGCCACGTGGTGACCTGTTTATACCACTCAGGAACTGTGCCAACCATGGAGGGATGGGTCCAAAGGTCGAAATGGGTGGGAGCGGTCGGGAGTGGCGCTCCCATACTTTTTATTTTAAAGTTTCACTGTTCCTATACTTTTATTTTAAAAAGTAACCGTTCCGGAATGGTTTAGTTTTTAAAAAAAAAGTGTAGGAAGAAGTTGAAACTTGCATTTCAATGCACTGCACTGAACATTCCCTTAAATAGCAGGTGTGCTTGTTTGGGGGTTTGGATTATGTGTGGAAGGGGGCGCAGCAATGAGGTTTGTGGAGAGCGGGGGAAGGCCTGCAGGGAACATGGTTCCACTACTTGTTTTTGTACACTTCGACCACTGGATGGGTCATGTTTCATTTGTCTTCCGTAGTTAGGGAGGGGTTAGTGTTACACCCCACCAGTCTTGACAATTGCTCTCCTGATGCATTTCAGCTGTGGGATGTTTAAACTCTTGCATTGGAAAAGGGAGTCACTCTGGGCCAATCAAACTTACAGAGAAGCTAGAATGCTCACTCTGCCTCTCCAGAGTAATCCCTGGACTCCTGATTATCTTCTTCCCAGTCATTGAGAAGATAGGGTGCTCATTCTGTTTCTTTTTTTTTTAAATGATTTTTTTTATTAAATGTTTTTTGTTTGTCTTTCAAACCTTTCATTTTATTTACTTATTTTGAATCGCTTTATTTCACCTTCTTTTCCACGTGATTTACATAGACCTTTCTGATTTGAAGGTTCTTTACTTCCTTTGTCGTTTCTTAGCCCATCTGCGACTGTTCCATGATGTGTTCCAGAGTGAGACCACAGCATAAATCCGTTTTTTTTTCGTTTCCCCCTAGGATTGAAGCCCATCTGTCTTCGGGTGTGCGTTTTGCTTGGTTCTGCATAAACCATCCTACAGAAAGATTTCTTTTCGCACTTAGAGCTGGGCAGATCATTATTATGTGGTGTAGAGTCTCTATTGTTGCGTCCTCTCTGCAGAATCTGCAGAATTTCTCTTATTCTGTTATTATATTCAATGCCACCAAAATTCCTCGTGTGTATAAGGTGTTCAGTCTCATCCTCATAAAGGTGTCTCGGATTTTCCTTGATGGGAAGTATTTTAAATATTCCGGTAATTTATTGATTGGCCTGATATCTGTTGTGCTCAAGATATCCATAGCGTATTTTGACCTAGCCTCATTTGTCTTTATCCAGTCATTTTCTATCAATCTTCTTTCTGCTCTCTGTGGTCTGTTTATGAGCTGGTCTCTGGATATTCCTTCATCTTCGCATTTAGCTTTGATGCATTTTTACCACAATTCCAAAGGTTGAGTTGTCATCTCACTTTCTTTGTCTTGTAGAATTTCTATCGGTGGTGGAAAGTTCTCACTTGTTATCTTTCTTTATAGATCTAATTGCTTCCAGAGAACAAGAGATTGTAGTGATTGTAGAGCTAGTTCTGCTCTAATACGTGGCATGGGAAATGATGAGGGTAGATCTAAAACTTTCCGCCAGAACAAGCCTTCAATTTGTTGCCATACATTTTTGTCTATGTTCAGCAATGATTCTGCGCCATATGAGAGTATGGCCATCACTTTCTGTTTGTTTGTTATTGGTGTCATCAAGAATTTTCCATATTTTGCATGTATTACCTTTGCCTGGCGTGCTAAGGCTCACGTTTTGTCCTTGAGGAGTGCTATTGTTTCTGCTTTTGATGCCGATTGATTTAGCCATGTGCCAAGGTATTTTACTTTATTCACTTCCTCGATTTTTTTTCTTTTCCAATATAGTAGGCATATTTTGATCCTCTCTTGTTCTGTTGTTTCTTCAGCGTCATAATTTTTGTTTTCTTCACATTTATTATCAATTGGTTTTTGTCCATATATGACTGTATGTTGTCTAGAGCAATTTGCAGGCCCCTAGGTGTTTTAGCAAGTACAACAATGTCATCTGCATACATGATGCAAGTTGTTATTGTACCATTCAATTTTTTTTCTTTCGTTGCCCGTTGTTCAAATTCCTCAGTAGAATTTTTGCAAATACTTTCCCCAGAGGGTCTAGTAATGCCAGTGGGCGATAATTGCAGGGTTCTTCCACAGGGCCACTTTTGTATATTGGTATGATCATGGCCTGCTGCCATGTTTCAGGTATGTTTTTGGTTGTCTGTATGAGACTGAATATGCTGTTGCATATAGAGCTCCAGCCTTCCAGATTTTTTTTGATTATCATATTGGTCAATCCGTCGGGTCCCGGGGCTCTTATTGTTTCATGGATATAATCCATATCCCACTCGAGCTGCCATGTAGCATTCTTTGCCTGTTTGTCAGTGTGTTTGTCCGTTGTCTTTTCTCCATATAGTTCCCTGAAGTATTTTATCCAGCTTGATTCTGGTACGTTTGCTGTCATGGCATCTTGGATCCGAGGCTGCGCATTGAGTAGAGTCCTTAGCTGTTTCGTGTTCCGGTTACTCACAGCGTGCAGCATTTCCTCAGCGTCGACTTGGAGCATCATTGCCTTGTTGTTTTTCATCCAATTCTTATGTTATTGTTTTGCCCATTTGATTTCTGATGCCGTATCTTTCATATTCTCTTTCTTTATTTGCTTTAATGTATGTCTCAGATCTTTCTTTTTTTGTGCAATTTTCGAGTTATATGCATGTTGGTGGATCTGTACAGTTGTTTGGGTTCTTTTTGTGTCTTTCATATATGGGAGGAGGAGCCAACCATAGTTCATCTTTTCCTTGTCTTCCAAGTTTGATTTTGTCATAACGTCTGGAAGCTTGTTCACATTCTGTTGACTGATCCTTAATCTGCTCATTCCTTCGTTTATTTCTATTATCGCTAGACGACCGGTAGCTTTCTTCGTGGCCACAATATTCAACCATCTTTTCAGCATGTAATGATCACTATTTGGGTTTTTGAAATTGGTGGAATATGTTATCTTTTTGTGTATCTCTTGTGACATATAGATGCAATCTATTATTGCAGTTTTTTCGCCCATTGCCCGGTTTCCATCATGCATCTTCCAGTGTTCTCCATGCAATCTGATCTCAACAGATATCTGTTTGCAGTTTCTTTGCTCCATTGTCTTGCTCTATTTTCCAGAGTGGTGTCATTTATTAGATCACCTTCTCTGTTGAACAGATGTATATTTAGGTCACCGCAAATGATGAATTCTGTTCTTGGGTCTTCGGTCTTTGCTTGGTCAATTGTTGAAAATACACTATCTATAAAGAGTTCTTCTTTTATTGCATTGGGATTCCAATATACGTTTATTATACACCAGATAAAGTTTTTATCCGCGCTTCTGTTGGTATTAGGTACGTATTGGGTATTGTTAAAGTTTATTGTGGTGGCCTGAATCCAGGGAAGAATGTTTTCTGACTTGATTATTTCGATGTTTGCCGTGAATTTTAGCATGGTCAGTAGTCCTGCTGATGGACAGCCTTTTCCCTATGTATCGCAGGGTTCATCAATGTTGTAAATCCGTCAAATATAGGTTGTTCTTTTATCCAGGATTCTTGTATGAAAACTATGTCACAGTCGTTTAATGTTTCTCCTGTACCTCTAAACAAATGCTTGTGTCCACGTGTGTTCCATGAGCATATCGAGATCGTGTCCTTCCTTTGGTTCTTTCGTTGTTATCTTTGGTCATGGGGCGTTCATAGTTGCTCAAATCAGAATTGTTGTATTGTCTCCCTATTCCTTTTTCTCTCCTTGATTCCTGCCACTTTCGCTGCATTTCTTCGCTTATGCTGTTATCTTGGATTTTACTCCTTGTCTGAGTCTCTTTGTGTGTGTTAAAGATTTCATTTCCATTATTCCATTCGTCACTCTTGATTGGCTGTCAACTTTCATCTGCTGTTTTCCAGCTTTGGGTTCTTTGGATTCTGGTTGTGCTATATCAAAGCCTAGTTGTTTTAAAGTTTTCACATTTTGGATTATCTTTGTTAATGTTTTTTCATTTGCAAATTCAATCCATACTTGATCCGTTGTTGACTCGTCAATGAATTCAATGGTATGGATGTCTCTGGTTGATACTTCCTTCATATCGGGTATCACATGCATCAGCCTTAGTATGGTAGTACGATTCAGAATCAAATTGTCATTTTGTTTCGTTGTTCTTTGCAGTTTTATCTTGTGCTGTGGACTTTTTGCTTTTTTGTATGGGTCGATGAATGTGGGCAGTTGTATTTTTGTTTCTACTTTTCACCCTAGAGGGCCTCGCCCTTCGCTTCTCTTTCTCCTCTGCTCAACGGGGGTTTCATATTCGTTTGAACTGCTTATTTCATCAGATATAGCATCCTCCTCTGTTGCTCTGGATTCTTTATCAAGATCTTCTTGCGTTATATCATTCATTTCGTCATTTGATATGTCGTCCAATGTGAAATCGTATTGTTTTGAATCATTCATGTCTTTTTCATCGTAGTTATCTAGAGTGATCACAGACTCTTGGGTCATTTGGATTTGTGCTTCTTCTGAGAGGTCTACAATTTAATCTTCATGCACTGACATCTCCATCAGTTCTTCCATTAGTTTTTCTTCGCTATTGGCTTCAATGTTTGGTTGTTCTTTTTCCTTCCTCATGATCTCATTCTTCATTGTTTGTGGCAGCTTTGGGTTAGGTACTTTCTTTGTGTTTTTTCCCTCGTCATCTGTACCGGGAAGTTTTAGGTTTCTCAGGAATGCGCGCAAACCTACTTGTCTTTTGTTTTTACCATGTATATTTCTTTTATTTTGATTATCTTCTCCAGTATTCTTTTTGCTTCCTTTGCAGAAGATATCATCGGTTTCTGGTTTCTGCACATTTTTTGCAGAGGATTCCGCTGCCGAGCTCGAGGGCTCAGTCAAGTCGATCAGATTTCCTTCATGATTATTCTGCTGGGTATTTTTTGCTGCCTTTTCTAAATCTTCTTCGGGGGTTGTATTTTCAGTTTGTTCTTGCTCATTGTTATTTGACTTGTTGTTTTTTTGTTCTTTTGTGCCTTTATTCCTGGGTGGCTTTTTCGAAGAGTTTCTTTCGGTCATCATCATGGTAAGTGCGTGCGTTAGGTCATGTTTTTCAGCGCGTTCACTCCTTGCGATGTCGATTAACCGTGCTTGCCATATCTGACTAGCATTCGCTTCTGTGTCTAACCGTTCTTGCAATTTCTTCATATATGTATCTTGGTGTGTTTGTTTCGAATGTATTAATGCTAGTAAGGTTGCTTGATCTTTTATTGTCTCTGTGAGTGCTTCTTGTAGTTTCATGTATGGGATTAATGATTGTGTTGTTGTCGTAATAAGCATATTTTGAAGGTCCATCATTGATGTTGGTATTGAGGCCATATTATGATTATGTCCCTTCTCACATCCGCAAATATTAGGCGTGGATGATTCTTCTGGGTAGAATGATATATATATTTTTTTAATGGATTCCTCTGTAAACGGGCTGCCTCTGATCTGATGTTCTTTGTATTCTCTTTCTCTTCTTTTCCTTCCTTCTTGTGTTTCTTGGGCACTGTGGATCCTCGCAGTTGTTGGAATGTGCTGCTGCTCATAGCCAAAGATCTCTTTCCTTTTTTCATGGCTCCTCATAAGGTTTTCAATTTCCGCTATGTCCAGCGATAGACGTGCTGCTTTCAGTTTTTTTAGCTGATTTTCTTTAATCAGCATCATTTGCGATTGTCTTCTACTCTCGTACAATGATTGCCATTTTCTTCTTGCTTTTTTCGCTTTCTGTTGTTGTGTTAATTCCTCTTCTTCCTTATTTTGTTCTAACTGATGTTTGGATTTTTCTTTTCCATCTTTCTGCCCATCAATTACAGCTTTTGTTTTCCTTTTTTGTCTGTCGCTTTCTATGTCTATTTGGACTTCATTATTTGTTGTTATGCAGTTGTTTTGTTCCTCTGTTGTTGAGGACATGTCTTTGTCGTCCAGTTTTTTACTTTTGATCACTATTTCTTGTCTTTGCTCAATTTGCTCCAGGTTCCCCTCTGTATTGTTTGGATCTTGTGCTTTGTGTTGGATAGTTCCTGGGGTTGAGGTGGTATTTTCCTTTAGGGCCATGATGATTCTCTCTTCCATGGGCATTATTCTTGTTGCTACGTTTCCTGCTGGTGCATTTTCACTAGAATTCCTACCATTAGTGTAGGGTGGCGTTCTTTGTTTCAAGTCTTTGTTTTCGTCTTCCTTGCCTGTGTTGCAAATGTCCACTGTTAGATTTTCACTTGTTTCTCCAAGGAATTTGCCTTTTTTTGTTGCCTTTATTCTTCATGTTGGGGGTGGCTGAGCTCTTTGTTTGCAATCTGGTTTGTGGGGGGGTCATTTCCTAGGCTTTTGGCTGCCAGGTAGAGTGCCGCGTTGAGCGTTGTAGAGATTGCCCCTTATGAGATGGTGGATCAGAGGCTGAGGGGCCCTCAAACTCCTCCTATTTTCAGTCCTAAATAACAGTTTTCCAATGATATGTTAATGTGCACTTTTGTTGATACCGTGGATCAAAGGCTATATCAGCCCGCAGTCTCTACCTGTAAACAATCTTGAGTGGTGAATTCCAGCAGATGCTTTAGCCTGAACTTTTTTGATACCGTGGAGCATAGGCCTGTTGTTCTACTTTGTGCTCAGTATATCCAAGGTTTGTACAAACCCCGGTTTGTAAAGTTTGTACTATTTAATGGGCTTCTTGACGTCCCGTTATCTGTTCTCACAACAAGCAAATGCGGATACAGCGAGCTCACCCTTCACTTGCGACGGGCTGTGTAATGCAGGCACCCACTCAATGTGCTTGTTAGTCTTCACTGGTACACAATATAACCGGGGATCAAAGAGGGAACACCTCCACAGTCTCCCTCCCAGCAAATGCGGCACCAGCACCTAACAGCCGCACAACAGCCAGTGGCCTTGCCTCTGAAGGGCTTAACGCCGCAAGGGTGGCTCTAGCGGCAATTTATTCACGGCCAAAGTCACGTGAGCGATCACGTGATACGGAAGATCCCGCCTCCTCCAGGAAACAGGGGACTCAACAGAAAGAGCCTCGCCAAGCTCGCAGTGCTGTTAATGCAGGGTGCATTCAGGTAAGCGTTGAAATTAAGTATTGAGTCCTTCTCCTCAGAACAATGCACGCCGCTCGGGCGGCTCTAGCGGCAATTTATTCACGGCCAAAGTCACGTGAGCGGTCACGTGATACGGAAGATCCCGCCTACTCCAGGAAACAGGGGACTCAACAGCAAGAGCCTCGCCAAGCTTGCAGTGCTGTTAATGCAGGGTGCATTCAGGTAAGCGTTCAAATTAAGTATTGTGTCCTTCTCCTCAGAACAATTCTGTTTCTTCATAGTGACATGACAGAGTCAGATGTAATATACTTTGGATTTCCTAATGTATGAATCCCGTCAAGTCTATTATGTTGACTAATTTGACAATAACAGCTATTGGCCTTATCAAAAGAAGAGAGGGGAGGATTGAACATTGGAGAAGGGTTTGGCTGTAGTAACCCAGGGGCATACCGAGTTCTCTCAACATGGTCGTCCCTAATCCCATAAGGGGGTTCCTCCCCCATGTGATCCATCCTTGGTGCACCAACCCCAAGGGGACAATGGTTCTGTGGACGCGCCGCCCTGGCCTCAAGGGAAAGGTCTCCACCTAGGGTAGAAGGGACGATATCCTCAGATTCGTCACACAATGTTTGGGCTAACTTCTACAAAATACAAAATATCACTGCACATCAGTGCAGATTACCCAAAATGGACCGGGGCTATGTGCCCAAAGCGAGAGACTCGTCTCATCATCTGAGCAGAAGAGTTCTGAATTGAGCCAAGAAGGCAGGCATAATTAATGCTGTATACATAAATATTTCACATAATGAAATGTTCGCATTACAGGTGCATGAACGTCAGGTCTGATGCAGAAAAGAAATGGCACAATCTCTAAGTTTCCCCAGAGTACATTTCAGCATTGGCTGATTCAGTGTAGCATTGTCCCTACATCTTTCCAGATAACCCAGTACTAGAGCTTCTAATGTAAGCAAAACAAATAAAACAGTACCACCCACTACTTCTTTCAGCGTTCAAACGAATATTGCAAAGGTTTTAGTGAAAATTGTTGCATAAAGGTTGAGCACAAAATATATAAAGTATTATCTGTATACCCAAGTGGGAACTTCTTGCAGGTTAGCAAAAAACTCCCCCTCTCCTTGGAAAGCATCCAATCCTGAAATGCCTTGCTCAGTTCTTCATGATTATTTGGCAAACTAATAGCCACCCACATGATGAAGGCGGCATTCTGAAGCCTAGGTTCTCGATCGCCCCATCTCATCTGCTCAGTCTTGTCCCGAATGCCTGAGCATTCTAAAGGTGAACCAGGTCACCACAATGCTTAATAGAAAAATCCAGCAGGCACCAGCAATCTAAATAATGTACAATCTATAACTAGTCTCTTCTTCCCATCAACATCTTCAATACCAATCAAATTAGCCTCATGATTAGCAACAGTAGCCAATCACAACTACCTACAAAATTCAGAAGATGCTGCATCCTGTGTGTAAGGGACCCACTAACGTGTAAGATTGAAGGCTAGTGGACTTTCTATTGTGCTGGCCGGGGTAGGGTCCTGCATTGAAGATACCGAAAATATGTAAATACCAAAAAGTGACTTCAGTCACATAGCTTTTCTACTAAATGTAGCTGTATTTGCAAACAACCAATGAGTTTCTTGCCATAAGGCACTTTCACATGGCAAAGCGGGTATCACAACCCACACAAACACAGCCACCTAACAAGTATTTCTATTTGTATATGTAATTGTATTTTTTTAAATTTATATAGCGTATTAATCCAAAACGCTTTACAAGAGGAACCAACAATATACAGCAAGCATTACATAACAATTGAATTAAACCAGAAAGCAGTACAAAAACAATTTACATTATGGATTTACATTATGGAAGGGAAGAAGAAAAGGGAGGGGCCAAGAAGAGAGAAGAGGTAGTGGATACGAGGAATGGTGAGCGCAGAAGTAATGGAGGGCACAGATAGAGTAAGGGAGAAGTAGACATGGAAAGAAGAAGAGAACAATTTACGTACCTATAATGCATTGTTTAGATAATATAGAAAACAAACTGACCGTTGTGGTGGGTCAGGAGATGGACAAGAAAGTCTGATTTTCAATATTTTCTTTATTCTGTTTAACAAAATAAACCAAATCTTACCTAAACCTGGGACTCTAAACCCTATTCTAAACAGAAATATAAATGGTGCTTGTTGGGATGTCCGAATGTGTAAACAATATAAAGACCAGAACTCCTAATCTAACATGGTCCTTTCCCTATCTTCTAACAAGGGAAGACACAAAACAACCAAGAGTCAGATTTGGGAGATTTCCCAAAGAAAAGGATGGCTGATGGATTCTGACTCCCACCCCATTGACCCTTTATCACAGGCCCTTGCCTATGTTCACAGTTCCAGTCCACATAGCTCTTGAAATGCTGGAATGCTCTCCTGGGCATACAGCCCGTCCCCACTCTTTCTCTCTCTCGCCTATTCCACACTTATAGGCCTCACAGTGTCTCTCACTTCGGGGATAATGTCCTCATTCAGGTTTCCTCACCAGGTGCCCGAAACCCCCTGTGCTTAGTCTCCTAGGAGACCCAAATGCACTCTGGCGTGATTGGCTGGATGACTGTCCGGCAAGGACAGCCACCCTGCTGGGTGAGGAATGAATGGAGGAAAACTGTTTAAAAGGTGAGTCTCTTGGCTTGGAGGACAGAGTCGACCACTGGAACGAAAGAACCGAAGACGAGCTGTAAAAGGACGGCTGCTGCAACTACTGGACCGTTGGTTTGCCCGGTTGAGCCCTGCTACAGGTCCGAATCGCCAAGTTCATCTCGACAGAGAAGCCCTTCAAGGACTACTTCTTCCTTTGAGTTGGAGGGACCAATCAACTCGTAAACCACCTGGATACCATTCTCGGAGCTGGTTGGGATTAACCAAGGGGAAGGGCACCAGCTTGTGTGCTTGAAGAACAGCAACTGGAATTGAAGATTTGCCAATTTGCCAGCTTTGTGACCCGTCCCTGTGAAGTGCAGGAGTCCCCCAACGTCCTCCCTCTTGTCCCCACAACTGAGGCTCAGGAACAGCGAGATCTGCAGGAACTGCCAGGAACAGAAGTCTTCAGCTGCATCTTTTTCTTCAATATAAGGTACTGTGAAAACCCGACCGAGAGAACTTACCCCTCACGTGAAAGTTCGTGGAACTTTGGCAACTTGCAGGCCTAGTCAGCTTGTGACCTGACATATGAACATTTCTTCCGTGAACTACTTCTAAGAGCCATGGCAAAGACCTTTCCGTTTAAATACCAGAACCGTTTTTACTCGTACAAGACACTAGCCCATTGACTATGGCCTACCTATTGCATCGAATCAACTCCTCTGGTGAACTCAAACGATTTTCACTGTTTTAGAGTGACTGTAATATTCGTTTTATTAACTTATGCCTTTTTGCTCCTACATCAATGCTATTTTGCTCATACTTCAAGGGAGCTCAACTGCTTAGTAATCAGCACTGTAGTATAATTCTTGTGTGATAATGGTTGCCTCATTTAGTGAATGCTTTATAAATGATTGTGTAATAAATTAATACGTGTTTTCACCAAGAAACCTTGAGTATAAGTGTCTATCTGAATACTTGTCATTGTAGACCTTTGTGTAACAGCGTTACAAGCTCACATTCCCTCTTGAGATAAGCCTGGCTGCTCAGCTGGCTACCAAAAACTGTGTGGTACAGACTTATACCAAAGGTTGGTTTTGCTTACACCTGTAGTCCTAGTTCTATGTAGTGGTCCCAAAGGGTACTGCATACAAACATTGCCTAATAGTGGGTGGGAAGTGCAGTCAGTCTGCCGCAGAGCCACTTCCTCTGAATCTCCACCAGATTCAGTGTCGGCTGTGTCAACTCTTCTTTCCAGCTCGCCTCTTGTGGAATGTGGCTGCGGGTCCCCTTTGGGGCTCAGCATTCCGAGTTTCCTTTATCTTCATGCCCTTAAACCATACTCTTTTTGTTGGTCTTCGGTTGGTCCCGCTGCACTCATGCAATCCGGACCATGGGTTGGGACACTGCATCTGCCGTCCGCTCTCTCCGACCGACCACATCTCCTCTGATACTTCCAGGCCAATTAAATTCTGCGGGTCTTGCCGAGACGCTCCTCGTAATTGGTTCTTGTTCTGATATGCTTCCACGGGGACTGGGGTGGATTGGACCTAAAAGCCGAATCAGCCATTTCAAAATGGTTCTAGTGTTATGAAAAACACCCTAGCTCCCATTTATCCATATATCCCGTAATGGTGTTAGTGTCTAGGGGGAAGAGATGGTGACTTGTGTTCCTCTCTCGGATTATACTGTCCCTGAAGGGGGGGATTATCTTCAAAGCAATTCCACTTACTCTGTCCCATAGGGGGTGTTAAGCGCAGCCGCCTCACCTCCCCAGTCCCAAAGAGGGTGGCTCCCCCTTGGGGATCGCTGACAAACCCCTAGGATTTGTCACACAGTGAAAAACAAAAGTAAATAGTGTGATTGCTCTTCTGGCTATATACAGATATTTCAAACATAAAGGTCTAATCTGTATGATGAAATTGGATATAGGGCACCTGGCAGGACCCTGAAAAACCCAGGTGGGAATTCCTAGATAAACTAAACCAAAATTTCAAGGTGAAAGGTCAAACAATTCCAATCTAATACTGGAAAAAACAGTTAGTCGTACTGCATTCCATTCTTCACAAAATGTATTTTAATAACATCTGGATAGTATTAGTGGGGATAGAGCACCCAGGAATATTAAGACACAACAATACAAATGAGTGTGATCCAGTGGACAACAACTGGATCTCAATGCAACAACAACAAAGAGGAACTGCTATTTTTGGTGAGTCATTTCAATTATGCAGTCACAAGAATAAACATACACCCACATTAAATGGACATATATACAAAAGACACATGAACAATGCTTCCAATGTGCATTGTTTGAATGGTGATATCGTCGACACAACGGTGTTTCGGCCTAAAGGAGCTGTGCAGTGCAGCTATGTGAGCAGGCCTTCATCAGGACGTGTGATGACCGTGCAGGTGGTCCTGGATTCTCTATCTAAGGACAAAAGAAATGGGGGATTGTCAGTGGAATCGTAACCTCAAATTAAGATGATAATTCAAAAAGCTCCCATAGGATGCTCAAGTAAAAAAAGGGGGGACTCCTTGGTGTAGGAGCCTAAACGCTTACCAGTGTAACGCTCACCTGATTCCCATAGAGGCGCCGGTCTTGACTGGGCGTATACCGTATCTTCAAAGGTGATGTGTAACACACGGCTGGCTCTTTTGGCTGGACCTCTGGGCACTGTATGTCTGACTCGAAGGGTAAGATGTCTGCAGATAGAAAATATGGGATTAATGAACTGGGTTATTGAATGTCTCTCTCTTCTTCCCTTTCTCTTCCCCTGTAGAACCCCGAAGGTTAACACTCTCACCTTAGGTAAGTGAACGCTGTGCTCTCCATCTGCCTCGGGGCAGGGTGCTGTAACCAGTTTCTTCACTGAATAAGGGGAGCAGGCCTCTTGACTTCAGAGGACTGCTGTCCGTCGTTTACTGCACGAACGGTAAGTTTCGAGTAATTCTAATGTCTTTAAAGTCTTTAGTAATGATGTCTCTTGTTTTGCAGGGTTCCGGCGATGGTGGATGACGGGCTGAAGTGAGTTGAAGATGGAGCCCGTGTGATGAATAGAAGCGCCTGGAAGCACGTAAGTAAGCGCTTGTTGCCTGCTTCACGATGCGCTCTAACTGTCTTTTTATTTTGCAGGTACAAGTTCGGAGCGGCTGCAGGGTGCCGGAATACCCACTGGGTTAGATGTGGAAAGGAGTAATGGCACGTGAGTATTAAAGTTCCCCAATGTCTTTAAACGCACCTTGTTTTGTCTTTCAGATACGGGATGCAGCGCCGAAGGCCTCCGGAGCGTGCGAAGAGTTGGTAAGCCTTTGTCTTTCAGATGTCGGAATGCAGCGCGAGGCGTTGGTGACAGCCGATGGACCAGGTAAGTGAAGAGCTGTCACTGAAGACCGTAATGCTAACCTGTTCTTTCTTGTCTTTATAGGTGTTGCTGAAGACTGGATTCAGGATGGTAAGCCTTTTTCCTTAGGCCCAGGATCAGATGCAGAAGACACGATGAGCGTTCTGCTGCAGAGGATGCAGAATAACACAAAGCAAGATTCATCCATCGGGTGTGGTTTAAATAGCCTCCTGTAGTGCTTAGGTGTCCCCTTCCACAGCCACGCCTAGGTAAGAAAAGAGTTTCTGCTTTCCAGAAGAGTTCCAGTGTTCTGAACCTAGGGAGTGGCTCCTGCCCCACCCAACAGGAAAAATAGTTCCAAACAGAAGAGGATCAGAGGCTCAACTGGCAGGCAAGTAAGCAGCATGGTCTGCTGCAGGTAAGTCCACCCAAGCATTATGAGCCCGGCGCTTCCAGCGCTGGGACTGGACATATTTATGAGCCTGGTGCCACTGGCGCCAGGACTGGGTCCAAAATGTCCCAATTGGGACTGGTTGGCTCTCGGAACCTGGGTTATGGATCTGCTTCCAAGGGAGTTGGGAAAACCATGACCTTTTGGAAGCAGAGATCATGACAGTACCCCCCCCTCAAGGCCCCTCCCAAACCGGGCTTCTCCGGGGGTTTTGGCTTGTCAGGAAATGTTCGGTGAAATCTTTTGATTAGGCGAGGAGCGTGGACATATTCAGCAGGTTCCCAGGATCTCTCTTGGGGGCCGTAGCCTTTCCAGTCAATTAGGTAAAATAGTTTAGATTTGGAGATCTTGGAGTCCAGAATGCTTTTGACTTCAAACTCGAGTTCTCCATCAACTAGGATAGGTTTTGGAGATTTAGTTAGTCAGGTTTGAGGTTGCACAGGTTTTAATAGAGAGACGTGGAAGACCGGATGTATCTTCATGTGCGGGGGCAAGTCCAACTTGACCGCTACTGGGTTTACTATGGTAGTGATGGAATAGGGACCAAGGTATCTTGGGTTGAATGTGCGTGGCCCTTTTAGAGGTAGATATTTGGTGGATAACCAGACTTGATCCCCTACTTGATATTGAGGGGCTTCCTTCAGATGTTGATCTGCTCCTTTCTTGTATTGTTCTTTAGCCCTTTGAAGGTGAGAAACAGCTTCCTTAAAGGCTTGGGTGATTGTAGAATGCAGGTAGTCTACTGCTGGTGTTTCAAGATCTTGGAGGGGATCCAACTCCGAGGTTCGAGGGTGACTGCCGTACAAAAGAAAAAACTGGGTTTTCCCAGTTCCCGAATGGACAGAGTTATTGTAGGCATATTCGGCTATCCAAAGGATGTCTTTCCAAGTTCTTTCAGTTTGTTGCAGCATGCAGCGTAAATACTGTTCCAGAGTTTGATTGGTCCTCTCGGTTTGTCCGTCGGTCTGAGGGTGGTGACTGGTCGATAGTCTCACATCAATTTGAGCCGACCGACAGCAACTTCGCGAAAAATGAGAAATAAATTGACTACCTCGATCCGAAATTAGAACCGAAGGAAAACCGTGCAGTCGGACAATGTTTTCGAGAAATTCTCGGGCCAGAGTTGCTGCTGTTGGCAAGCCTTTGAGCGGAATGAAATGCGCCATCTTGGAGAATAAGTCCACGATTACTAGAATCGTATTGTATCCGGAGCATGGAGGTAGATCGGTGATGAAGTCCATAGAAAGCGTATGCCAAGGGCGAGGTGGGATGTCAATAGGGCGTAAGAGGCCTGCTGGTCTTTCCTTTTGACTCTTGTTTTGGGCGCATACTCCACAGGACATTATAAAGTCTCTGATATCTTTTTTCCAAGACGGCCACCAGAAGTAGCGCTTGATCTTTTCTGAGGTCTTGGCTATACCGGGATGTCCTTCTATTAATGAATCGTGATAACAAGAGATTACTTTTTTCTGTAAATCTGTGCTGGGTAGGTATAATCGTTCTTGGAAATACAATAAGTTGTCTTTTACTGCAAAGTCCTTTCCCTGCAGATGCCAATTCTGTATGTCTGCTGGAGTTACAAGTTGCCTGGCTTTATCCTTAACTTCCTCTATGGATTGTGTGGCGATTACACCCAGAATTCTTTGTTCGGGAATGATTGATACAGGTTTAGGGTTGATCAAGTGTTCTTCCACTCCCATCCGAGAAAGGGCATCAGCTTTACCGTTTTTTGTACCAGGTCGATAGGTAATTATGAAGTCAAACTCGGCAAAGAATAATGCCCAACGGAGTTGTCTAGAGGATTGGGCTTTTGCGGTTTTCAAATATTGCAGGTTTCGGTGATCCGTAATCACAGTAACGGTGTGTCGGGCCCCCAGCAGATAATGCCGCCAAGCCTTAAAGGCAGACTTGATAGCCAGAAGTTCCTTGTCAGTAATCGTGTAATTGATTTCAGGAGGTGAGAATTTGCGGGACCAAAATGCCACGGGATGCAACTGATTGGTTACCGGGTCCTTTTGTGATAAACTGCCCCCATGGCAAGGCTTGAAGCATCAGTTTCCACGATGTAGGGGAGTTCGGGGCGAGGGTGTTTTAAGATTGGTGCAGAGATAAATTTAGTCTTCAAATCCTGGAAAGCTTGTTCCGCCTCGGTAGACCATTCAAAACGTTTGTTTTTCTTTAACAAGGCAGTGATGGGCTGGACTATTTGAGAGAATTCGGGGATAAACCTGCTGTAAAAGTTAGCGAAGCCTAACATGCTTTGCACACCTTTTACGGAGGATGGTGATGGCCATTTGAGAACTGCATCGACCTTCTTTGAATCCATACGCACTCCGCCAGGTGATAATATGAATCCCAAGAATTCAACTTCAGTCACGTTGAAAACACATTTTTCCAACTTAGCGAAAAGTTTGTGTTGACGCAATCTTTCGAGGACCATTTTCACGTGTTTCCGATGTTCAGATTCTGATGAAGAATAAACGAGGATGTCGTCAATGTAAACAACAACACACACATCTATGAGCTCTCTGAGGACATCGTTCATAAAATATTGAAAGGCGGCCGGGGCATTGCAAAGTCCGAAGGGCATGACCTGATATTCAAATAGCCCATACTTGGTGCGGAAGGCCGTCTTCCATTCATCGCCCTCTTTTACTCGTACCAAGTGGTAAGCTCCTCTAAGATCCAGCTTTGTATATATGCATGCTTTTCTGACTTGGTCCAGGAGTTCAGGGATCAAAGGTAACGGATATCTATTCTTAACGGTGATCTGGTTCAGGGAGCGATAATCTATACAAGTTCTAAGGTCTCCTTCCTTTTTTGGAACGAAGAACAAAGCTGAAGAAGCAGGGGACTTGGAAGGACGAATAAACCCATTTGCCAGGTATTGATCCAGGTATTGTCGAAGGTGAAGGTTCTCAGGCTCGGTGAGGGCATAAATTCTACTACAAGGAGGAGTAGATCCAGGTATCAGGTCTATCTGGCAGTCATAAGACCTATGAGGAGGTAGAGAGTTAGCCTGATCCTTCCGGAAAACATCTTGGTATTCTAGGTATTCGGGAGGTAACTGGGGAGTCTCTGAAGAAATTGCTGCCAGTGCAACACCAGGTGGAGGGTGACAAGTAGAGACACATTCTGGAAACTGGACCGTTCTTGCTCGCCAATCGATCAGAGGATTGTGTTTCTCTAACCAAGGTATTCCTAGAATAATCTGAAACTGAGGGGCCTTGATCACATCGAACACGATCTTCTCATGGTTTCCATCTTGACTTACTAGCGTCACTTCTTGAGTGGTATGCGTTACTGGCCCGGAGGCTATCTCCGTACCATCCACCGTAGTAATGACGTCCTTTACAGCCTTGGGACAAAGAGTTAGATTCATCCTCAAAACCATTTCATGATCCACATAATTGCCGATGGCACCGCTGTCGACGTAAGCTTCAATTGCATGTAATCGATCCGGATTATCAGGGCTAATGAGGACCATAGGTATCACGAAATGCGAGGTCACGGAACTGGTTTTCACGCTCGGCAAGAGGACCTCTATTCTTGTCGGGCGAGGTCGTTTCCCTGCTCAGAGTTTGTAACTTTGGTAACTGCAGCTCCTACTGCCTTCTTGGCAGGTTTCACCAGACAGTCTCGAAGAAAGTGCCCTGAGTTTCCGCAATAGAGGCATAATTGCAACTGTTTTCTCCTTTCCCGCTCCTTTTGTGTTAGAGGACCTTTCAGACCCCCTATTTGCATGGGTTCCCCGGAGTCTACTCCTTTGGAAGGAGTTGGCGGTTTGGAAAATACTCGAGCATCAAACTTGGAACAATCGGCCTTCCTGTTCTGCAGTCTGTGATCTATTTGAATGACTAAGTCTATATAGTCCGAACAATCTTGTGGGGGATTCACTACTTGGGCTAACACATCTTTGAGCTCTCCACGTAGACCTCTATAAAACAGCGTAATCCTTTTGTCCTCAGGCCATTGAGTTTCCACTATCAGTCTGTTGAAAGACGCAATATAAACCAAAAGGTCTTGATTACCTTGTCGCAACGAAAGAAGCTCATTGTCCAAGGCCTGCCCCTGTGAATGTCTTGCGAACAGTTTTTCCATACTGAGCTGAAAAGCTTGAAAATCATGGAGGACCGGATCATCTTGATTTACTAGAGGGATCGACCAGTCTGCCGCATTGCCACTAAGGTACGAAAGCACGAAAGCTACTTTAGCTTGATCAGTTGGAAAGGCTGCTGGCCGGCATAAGAAATGCAACCGGCACTGATTGATAAATACTGCAAACCTCTTTGGGTCACCAGAAAATCGTTCGGGCGGAGCCAGAGGTACATTCCCAGGTAGGTTGATCTGCACTGGATTCATAGAGGATGTAGAAGGAAGATTTCCCCCAGATGCGGGTAACGGGGTCTATCCGGCTTGTGACTGTAGCAATTGTCTAGCGAGATCATCTGTTCGCTCCTTGGAAATAATCAGTTCCCTTCTTAGAGCGTTCGTTTCCTGACGGGCTGCATGCACTTCTGCCCTTAGTTCCCCAATTAACTGGGCTAGTTGGTCGGTATCCGAGGTTTCCATAGAGCCTGGACGGGAGTTTTGTGGTAGGCTTTGTGTTCTGTAACGCTCACCTGATTCCCGTAGAGGCGCCGGTCTTGACTGGGCGTATACCGTATCTTCAAAGGTGATGTGTAACACACGGCTGGCTCTTTTGGCTGGACCTCTGGGCACTGTATGTCTGACTCGAAGGGTAAGATGTCTGCAGATAGAAAATATGGGATTAATGAACTGGGTTATTGAATGTCTCTCTCTTCTTCCCTTTCTCTTCCCCTGTAGAACCCTGAAGGTTAACGCTCTCACCTTAGGTAAGTGAACGCCATGCTCTCCATCTGCCTCGGGGCAGGGTGCTGTAACCAGTCTCTTCACTGGATAAGGGGAGCAGGCCTCTTGACTTCAGAGGACTGCTGTCCGTCGTTTACTGCACGAACGGTAAGTTTCGAGTAATTCTAATGTCTTTAAAGTCTTTAGTAATGATGTCTCTTGTTTTGCAGGGTTCCGGCGATGGTGGATGACGGGCTGAAGTGAGTTGAAGATGGAGCCCGTGTGATGAATAGAAGCGCCTGGAAGCACGTAAGTAAGCGCTTGTTGCCTGCTTCACGATGCGCTCTAACTGTCTTTTTATTTTGCAGGTACAAGTTCGGAGCGGCTGCAGGGTGCCGGAATACCCACTGGGTTAGATGTGGAAAGGAGTAATGGCACGTGAGTATTAAAGTTCCCCAATGTCTTTAAACGCACCTTGTTTTGTCTTTCAGATGCGGGATGCAGCGCCGAAGGCCTCCGGAGCGTGCGAAGAGTTGGTAAGCCTTTGTCTTTCAGATGTCGGAATGCAGCGCGAGGCGTTGGTGACAGCCGATGGACCAGGTAAGTGAAGAGCTGTCACTGAAGACCGTAATGCTAACCTGTTCTTTCTTGTCTTTATAGGTGTTGCTGAAGACTGGATTCAGGATGGTAAGCCTTTTTCCTTAGGCCCAGGATCAGATGCAGAAGACACGATGAGCGTTCTGCTGCAGAGGATGCAGAATAACACAAAGCAAGATTCATCCATCGGGTGTGGTTTAAATAGCCTCCTGTAGTGCTTAGGTGTCCCCTTCCACAGCCACGCCTAGGTAAGAAAAGAGTTCCTGCTTTCCAGAAGAGTTCCAGTGTTCTGAACCTAGGGAGTGGCTCCTGCCCCACCCAACAGGAAAAATAGTTCCAAACAGAAGAGGATCAGAGGCTCAACTGGCAGACAAGTAAGCAGCATGGTCTGCTGCAGGTAAGTCCACCCAAGCATTATGAGCCCGGCGCTTCCAGCGCTGGGACTGGACATATTTATGAGCCTGGTGCCACTGGCGCCAGGACTGGGTCCAAAAGGTCCCAATTGGGACTGGTTGGCTCTCGGAACCTGGGTTATGGATCTGCTTCCAAGGGAGTTGGGAAAACCATGACCTTTTGGAAGCAGAGATCATGACACCAGAGACTTATCCAGTGTAGGGGTCAATGAAAAAATCCATCTGAAACCGGCTGATAAAGGAGGAGGGATTGTCATCATGGAGACAGCCAACTACAACAAGGAATGTTGGCGCCTCCTCGCTGACACCACGTCATACAAGATTCTGGGAAGGGACCCCACTACTAGACTCCAGGAAGAAATAACCAATCTCACCAAACATGCAGAACAGGAAGGATGGATTTGTGAGGGTGAACGCCATTTCCTAAACAAAACACACCCAAGAATTCTTGCATTTTACATCCTTCCCAAGATTCACAAAATTCTGAGACAACCACCAGGAAGACCAATAGTTTCCGCCTGCGATTCCCTGTTGGAACCTTTGTCTCTATATAGAGATTTTTTCCTCAAACCGTTTGTGTGCAAGATGCCATCTTACATCAAGGACTCCACAAACGTTATACTGATACTACAAGATCTTGAACTACCACAACACTGTATACTGGCAACCATGGACGTCGAAGTACTCTATACTTCAATGCCACAACTGGAGGGCCTAGAAGCTCTTCAAATGTGCCTCAACAAAAGGAGTGATGTATCCTCTACACCCACAGACTTCATTCTGGAATGTGTGCGATTGGCCATGTCGGAGAACGTCTTTCTATTCAAGGATCAACTATACCAACAGATCAAAGGCGTGAGCATGGGGGCCACTTTTGCCCCTGATGTCGCCAATCTGTACATGGCTCAATATGAAGCAGACCACATACATCATGATCATAACCCCTTCAAGTCACAAATACTTCTGTGGCGACAGTACATTGATGACGTCCTACTTATATGGACTGGTACGGAAACGGAGTTGGGCCTATTTCATCAATGGCTTAATCAATGCAATGATTACATCCGGTTCACCATCGATTGGAGCTATCAGGCGGTGGATTTCCTTGATTTGCACATCTACAGATCAGGTAACAATCTCCAAACTGAACTCTACAGAAAACCTACCGACCGCAACAGCCTACTTCACTTCTCGAGTTATCACCCCCAGGGGTTTAGATACAATCTGCCGTACGGCCAGTTTCTGAGAATCAGACAGAACTGTTTGAGCAAAGAGAAATATGAGCAACATGCAAATGATTTACAATAGCGACTCAAGGAGAGGCGATATCCTAAGAAATCTGTGAAACAGGCGAGAAAAAGGGCACTGAACACCGACAGAACCATATGCCTCACCCCAAAAGAAAACACTGAAATGAATAGACTAGTCTGCGTCACCACATACAGTCCCTTAAGCAATCTCACTAAACAAACCATCAATAAACACTGGCATTTGATAAAAAAAACAAAGGCACCCTTGACAAAAAGCCCATTTTTGCATTCAAGAAGAACAGAAACCTAAGGGATTCATTGGTCCACACTTACATCGAGGAAACCAAGACACCTAACACACTGTGTGACCTCCCAAATGTCGTGGGACATTTCCGATGCGACACCTGTGTAGCATGCCGCTACACTAACCCCACTAAAACCTTTGACTATAAGGACTACCACCGTACTTTACAAACTCACACCAATTGTAACAGCAAGTTTGTGATATATGGAATACAATGTCCCTGCCACTTGCTATATATAGGAAAACCCTCCAGACCAGTAAAACAGCGGATCTCAGAGCACAGATCCTGCATCAAAAACAAAATTCAAGATAAACCGTTGGTCAACCATTTTAGTCGACTAGGACACACAAACGATGATATATCCTGGACTATCATACAGCAACTTACTCCACAAAAAAGAGGAGGGGACAGAGCCAAAGCTCTTACAAGATTGGAACAACAACTAGTCCACCAACTTGACACTGTTAAAACAGGGTTGAATATTTCTGTGGAATGGAAGCACTTCTACAGCCAGTAAATGACAATGGATCCAATGACGTGTATGATCCTCATTTGGCATCGCCCTTGGTCCAGAGGGCCCTGATTTGTACCCGGTGTATGAGGATCACCATGCCCAAACCAGTATACCAATAGATAGCCTACTCCCGTGTGATCCCCGGATCCTGGTTATGGGCTGTTTACTGCCCATTTTTGGTATTCTCTTGGTCTTCCCCGAAGTAATTTCTATAGCTGTGCATTTATATGATCCTGCCTACAAATGTGCATTCATATGATTCTCTGTTTTTGTTTGTTTTTGGACATTTTCATCCTATGGAATCCTATGCATAATTTGACTAAGCTCACATCACGCTGGGGCTTATATAACAGAACTGCTATGGTCCATATTTCTGTTGAACATGTGATCTCATGTGATATGTTTACATATGTACGCCAGCATGCATAATACCCCAATGGTATTTGTCTAAACTGTATTTTCAAAGTGCATTTACCATGCAAACATTGTTGCTGGGTTTCTGTATACACACATGCGACCAATAGCCGATCTACACTCGTTTTTCCATTGCCATAATCTGCATTTACATACACTACCAAGTGTTCTCCTTTCATGCTACCCCAGCCACTTTTTTGGCTGACCTCAGGATTGCACCTTCCCTTTATTGTCTTCTGCCATAGCCAGCCTTACTTTGGCATTTTTTCTGATGTGACAGCCGACGCGTCATCACGCTTCCAGCCACTCACAACGCAGCTTTCACTCCTCCAGCGGTCACGCCCCCCTGAGGCCCTCTTGACAGGCACATCACTCAGCCTCGGCGTATAGACGCCGCCCGCGCTCACGTCCCCGTGTGCTACCGTGGCGGATTCCCATTGGTCCTCTCGGCGGTGACGCCTCGCAAGGGGAGCGCACCTGCTAACCAATGGGATCGACCGACGGGTTTTGTTTACCCGCGGTCGTCCCGGAGATGCATCCATTTCCACAACGCTCGCGTCCTGACACGTCGCGTTATTCTGCTGCTCCCAGACCTAGAAATACAATTGTAAGTACTTGACCAAGTGCATGAACTTGAGCTATTACCTAGAGTCCTGCCTTTTATGGCTCGTACTGAGACTTTGTTCTGAACATTTTCAAGCCGCTATTTTAGGCTTAACACACGTGCATGTGGCACGCTATATATATTTTTATCATGATGTCCTCTCTCCCACAGATTTGTCACGCTTTGGACAATCTAGGCTGAGGTTCCACTAATTACAGTGGATTTTTCCACTTTCTCCGGCAGAGAAGTTTCATCTTACCTCCCGAGGTAAGAGTGTCCCATGTTTTAATTTGATTTTACTATCAAATGGCACTACAATCTGTTTAGAAGTCTTACAGAGTACCAATAATGTCGTTACAGGTACAGGTTTATGTCCCTCCACGACGCACTCAGTGCTCCTCAGAAATCTATACCTGTGATGGATTTTTTCGTTTACCCCTACACTGGATAAGTCTCTGGTAAGCGTTTAGGCTCCTACACCAAGGAGTCCCCCCATTTTTTTACTTGAGCATCCTATGGGAGCTTTTTGAATTATCTTAATTTGAGGTCACGTTTCCACTGACAATCCCCCATTTCTTTTGTCCTTAGATAGAGAATCCAGGACCACCTGTAAGGTCATCACACGTCCTGATGAAGGCCTGCTCACATAGCTGCACTGCACAGCTCCTTTAGGCCGAAACACCGTTGTGTCGACGATATCACCATTCAAACAATGCACATTGGAAGCATTGTTCATGTGTCTTTTGTATATATGTCCATTTAATGTGGGTGTATGTTTATTCTTGTGACTGCATACTTGAAATGACTCACCAAAAATAGCAGTTCCTCTTTGTTGTTGTTGCATTGAGATCCAGTTGTTGTCCACTGGATCACACTCATTTGTATTGTTGTGTCTTAATATTCCTGGGTGCTCTATCCCCACTAATACTATCCAGATGTTATTAAAATACATTTTGTGAAGAATGGAATGCAGTACGACTAAATGTTTTTTCCAGTATTAGATTGGAATTGTTTGACCTCTCACCTTGAAATTTTGGTTTAGCTAATCTGTATGATGGCAGTGTCATAATAATGTGTCTTCATAGAGTGACTGTTGTAACAGAAGCTATGTAGAAGCTATGCAGAATCAAAATAAATGGAAGTTCAATATAAAAACAACCCACAGAGATCCAAATGTTACTGTCCTGGGTCCATATCACTATCAATGGGACCCTTATAATTTTTTTCTAAGATTCCCAGATCCTAACCTTCGCTTATTAGACAAGCTGCTTGGTAGGAGTCAATGTTTCTATCCACAAGACTCAATACCTTGACAGAAAGTGCAGAAACACAGCAACACTGCTTTCACTGTGCAATCATGTACGCGGAGCCCTTATTTGAGCTGATCTGAGACATGAGCTTAACCATCGGCCAATATGCTGATGATACTGAATATGAACTGAATATCACCAGAAAAAAAACACATCTGTTTACCCTACTGCCTCCATAAAATTAAACTCTGCATGTCCCACTATTTGCACTAAGACAATCTAAAGGCGGAAATGTCGTACATCAAGAAACAATGAACATTCAATAAATCCTGTTGTGGAAATGCGCCAAAGAAATTGTAAGTCTCTTCCTCCTGAATTGCGATGGGCACCCCACCATTGTTAGTGTTACAGAAATCAATGAAGTCCCTTTCATTTCACTCAAATTATGTTATACTGTTGTCCACCTGAAACCACTTATTACAACTGAGTAGTTACCAGCACTTTCGTTCTGTTGCTGTCTTGCTCACTATTTTTCATTACTGCTTTCAGGTTTCCTTTTAACCCCCATCTCTGAGAACCTTCTTTTCTTCCCCCACCAGTATTATTTTTCAGTTATCCTTGCCCATTTTGTAAATCACTACAGTGACGAGGCGCACTGCCTGATTGCATTGGCGGAGGGGAGCAAAGGCAAGGAGGCTGAATACCACCACAAGCGACGTGATGCTGGGCCCGGGGGTGGCTCAGGGTGGTCCAAGGGCTACACCACCATGCCATATGCTGATGACATTGACTCATCACAGTGTAGCTTTAGCTACTCTGGCCCCTAAAAGAGATTCAACGAGCGCTCCTGAGTTGTCAAAGAGCCTATATGCTCATCTCTCCTAGCACAGGCACAGAAATCGCTCCCAAGTTTACCCAAAGAAAGAGGGCGGGACTGCAGCTAGGTAAGGTTCTCCTCAATGTAATCAACCAATCCCTACGCCAGCAACATAAAGAGAAAGATGGAGTTGGGAACGCCAATATGGTGGATGTGGTTCTTGAAGCTGCTCTCCAGCAGACATTAGAGATCCAACCAGGCCCAGAAAACTATGATACCCAAGTTCTCTGAACACACGTGTTTCCTTAACTCAAAGAAAAGCTGGACGGTTGGGCCAAGGTGTGTCAGGGCGAAGGGGAACTACCTAAGGGAAGTGATGAGTCAACCAAACCTTCCATAACAGGGCTATAAGCCATCCCCAGAGATGGAGCACAACAGCCAATCCAAATACCATCCATCATACCTGACTTCCATTACACCAAAGAGACTATAAGGAGGGGCCAGAGGCCTATACAAGCTCAAGGGATCTGACTGTGGCTGGTAGAGCAAGGACATCGAGTTTGTCACGACCCTTGACCCAAAACCCCACTGGCATGCCCACATGCCAGGTAGGGCCAGGACTCATGGTTCAATTGGGGCCTCAGGGGCCTTGCACTATCTTCCTGGACTCTGCTGGAGTCAGTCCTGGCACCTCCTTGAAGGGACTACTTTTTCTGTGGGGGCATGCAGCCAACATGGAGGCACCCACACAGTCTAGTTCCTAAGAACCAGACTGTGCTGTGCAGTGTTTTCAGGTGTGGTAGCCCGGACTACAGTACCAGGACTACTTTAAAGACGGCTATATAAACCACACCCACGTCACAGAACGTGCTTTGCGTTATTCTGCAGCCAGCAGCGTAACGCTCTTTGTGTCCAGTGACCTGATACCGGCGATCCTTGAACAACGGACCTGCAGAGGAGACAAAGAACATCATTATTAACCTCTACTTAACTGCGAATTCCATTCTGCCTCTGTTCGTCGTTCGTCCATCCTTCTGCTGCTCGCGGTCATCCATCCAGTCATCAGCAGCTTCAGGACACCACGAACGCACCGGAACGAATCAACCTGGAGAGAGAGAGAGAGAGAAAGACAACGTTAAAACAAGTTAAGTACGGCGCTAGCCGCAGTCTTCACGAGAACCTCACCTGGTTGGGCATTTCTCGGCCGGCATCATTCCGGAACACCTCGCACGCCAGAAAAGACCATCGCGACCTGAAAAGGAAGGAAGAGTACAGGTTAGTGAATAAAAGACAAAACAGTGCTGCACTTTGTGCATTACCTAGCAAAATTGTAGTACGCTCTTGCGTCCTCCATTCCGGCAAGAGCCCGATCCCAGCTGCGCACTCCCGAACCTCCGCTCACCTAAGGTGGAATAAGAAAAGATATTAATCACAAGAAAGAAAGGCAAGGACATATGAAGACTGCTGCAATCAGACTTACCTACCTTAAAAGACACTTGAATGGGCTCACACCAGTGAAGTTAACTTGGTCGCTCAAGCCTGCAGAAAACTACGCACCCCTGCAAAGAAGGCAGGACGGAGAGTATGCCAGACATCACAACAAGGTGAGGAGGGGGCCATCGGGTCGAACCCAGGGCAGGTGGCAGGAGTCTGAATCTGATCCTAAATCCAGTCCTCCTGTGCTTTCAGGCCCGACTTCCATCGAAGGCACCATCTGGGATCGTGAAGGGGTCCAGGGCGAATCCAGCAACCAGGGCTGAGTGTCATCCCCGTGGATACCAGGTGAGCGTAACAGAGTTCATTTGAAGCTGACTGGAGAGGTTAAGCGATGAAGCTAGAAAGGGAGGTGGAAATGAGTTGGAGAAGGAGCTGGAGAGAGGAGATGGGAACAGAGCCCATGGAGCCTAGTGCAAACAGAAGACTGGAGGAGAGGACCAGGAAACGGTGGTAAGGAGGAGTAAAGACAGAACCTTTTAGATAGGGAATCAAGAGCAATAGCGGGCTAGAAGAAACACAACCCAGAGGGATGGGGTGAGAAAGGTCAAGGAGGTTGGGAGAAGAATGACTGAGGGCCAGGAGAAGGGCACAGAGGGCTGTAGGAAGAAGTGCCTCAAGGGTCAGAAATAAGAGGCAGACACAAAGTAGTAGTATTGTCAACATCATCCATTTTTATTAACAGAAAGGGGTTTGGATAAAGGCCCATCTTTCCCTAACCTAAAGAGAATGTCCCTTCCTATGATACTAAGACTAAAGCAGGCTGACCTTGTGTCCAACTATCTCTGACCCTCAGACTAACATAAACAATCAAAAGGTGCAAGGTAAACGTTTCTAATTTGAATTCAACAGACAAGTCCAAAAACATATAACTCCAGCAAACCAATCCTTGTATCCAGGGTTTGGTTTCCTTCCCCTGAATGGTGTCAAGAAAATTGTTCAAAATATACTGTTTCAACCACAATGTACCAAAAGCAATGAAAATGTCTTTTTCACACAATACTTTCTTCAGAATGGCAAAACAAATGTCTTTTCCATACCACTGGTTTGAATATAACAAAGGAAAGTTGGTCTTCATTTTCAAGATGGCACAGCAAATGTCTCTTCCACAACCTTCTTTGCAAAATAACAAAGTAAAGTATGTTCTAATTCCTGCCAGGAAACATTTAAACTGTTTCAGGAATCCTGGTTTACTCCGCTGTCAGCAATCTCTCTCTTTTGGTTCATGTACATCTCCTGGTGTTTTCTCCTGGCAGGTATCTTTCCAACAAGGTTCACTACCTCATGTATATCTCTCATCAGGTCTTTCTATAACATTCATATTCCTTTTAGATATAACACAGTTGCATTTCTTCAATAACACAACTTTGGTCACTTTGGGATTACTTGTTCCAATTTCCCCCATACTGACATCCCATACATGAGGGTTTGTTCAAGCTCTGTCTGTCAACCTTTCTTTCAATACCTTTTGGCTCTTGGCAATGCTTGTGTCAGGTTTCCCCCAAATTACATCTCATATTAGGAGAGTTGTACTATATTTGCCCTTGCTTTGCACTTTTAGTTAGTCAGTATTTCACAATATGTCTTCATTTTATTTCTTCTATAAATGTCTTTTGGTTTATGGCAATACTCGTTCCAGGTTTCCCCCAAGTGACATCTCATATTAGGAGAATAGTACCATATGTGTCCCTGCTTTTCACTTCTATTTTGTTGGTATTCAAAATGCTTTCCAAATGTTCTTTAGCGTATTCGCACATCCCAGGGCCCCCTACTCTGAGGTTGACTCACCGGTTCTGCGTGCAGCTGCAGTGAGGAGTTTTCATCGGACAGGCTTCCACTTCTTGGCAGAGGCTTCTTCGATTCCTGCATCAGTGCTTCATTCATTCGCTGATGGAACCATTGTTGCTTTTTTCGGGACTGTGTCTTCTCCACTCCTGCTGCGCATAGTTTACCTTTAGCAGCCCCTCTCGGGCACCAGCTGCAACTTCACTGCAACATCGCCAGAGATATTCTCTGGTTCAGGATGCCTCCAGACGAACACAAGAGAATGCCTCTTGCTCTTTCCATGGCTCCTCTCCTTGTTTCTGCCTCTGGTCTCGCTTCCTGCTCTGTGCACTCTGCAACTTTCCACCTCTCTCCTATTCTGTACTCGTTCTTTCACCTGCAGGTGATATCTGTGTATAAATGCCCTGCACAGTTGACTTTGCTCTTGCCAATTAGACTACATATTGTACTTGATGTCACATTAGCTCCACAGTAACCCCTGCCTCCTCTTCTTAGTCTCAGTACTTGAGGCTTTCTGGGACTTGGAGGGCAAATCAATTCTAGATGATTTTAAATTACATTGTTGAGCAATTTTGTTTAAACAACAATCATCACCAACATTAGATGTTAATTGTGTATTAAACATATTATGCATATATTAAGAATTAATAGAGTTTTGTTTGAAATGTTTGACAAAATTAGGTTTACGATCTTTGTAATCAAAGGGTTCTGGGATTAAGGAATCTTCCTTGCAAGAAAGGGAATGCAACCCCTTTTCTCCTACTGGAGTCACCACTCCCCTTTGGGAGCCATCTCCACCCATGTGATCCACCCTCAGAATACCACCCACAGGGTCAGAATCAGGTATTGTCTGCCTTCCCATGGCCACATGGGAGGAGACCTTAGGCTGGGGTTCAGTGATGACCCCACAGGAGTCATCACAGAAGTATCCAGGGGGGTTAAGATGGTACCCAAAGTTATGACATAGATGAACAAGTTTCTTACCAACTGTAATGTTCTTTTGACTGGATGTTCCTCCAACATATTCCTCATCTTAGATATATTTGCCAGCTTGCTGATATATATTCGCCAGCTTGCTGCTTCTTCGGTAGAAAAATGTCGCCAGAGGGCGCTGTGCTCAGGGCTGCGTAGCTTGGTCCCTCGAAGGCCGCCGTCGAGCATCGACGTCATCCATCGTATCAAGGGCTCGAGCCACGCACGTTGGATTCAGTTCTGTTTTTTCGATGTTAATGGTCGGTTGTATTAGGTATCGACAGATGTCAGGCTCTTAAGGAAGTACAAGTGCAAAAAGCGTAAAAACTGAACGGAGGGGTAGGTTGGGAGGGTCGATGAGGAATACGTGGGAGGAACATCCAGTCGAAATAACGTTACAGTTGGTAAGTAACTTGTTCTTCGAATGGATTGTGTCCTCCCACGTATTCCTCATCTTAGACTCCCACAGCAGTAGTAATTTGGAGGAGGGAGTACCAAATTTTTTAATTATGTACCGAATGAAGGATGGCTTTTGCTTTGCAAAAAGGCCCCCTTGGTAAGAAGTGGAGTCTAAACAATAATGTTTTACAAAGGTGTGCATGGATGACCAAGTGGCCGCAGCACAAATGTCCTGCACTGGGACACCCCTCTGAAGAGCCGTGGAAGTTGCTATGCCTCTGGTTGAATGAGCCCTTAAACCATCTGGAGACTCTTTCCCAGCCAATTTGTAACATTCAGATATTGCTAGAATTATCTATTTGGATAAGGTTTGTTTGGACACACCAAGGCCCAATTTGTGTCCTGTGTAACCGACAAATAATTGATCAGTTTGTCTGAATCTTTCCCGTCTAGAGATGTAGAAGCTGAGAGCACTTTTAGGGTCTAGTTTATGGAATCTTTCCTCCTCTTTACTAATGTGCGGAGGAAGATAAAAGGAAGGTAAAGTGATCTTCTGGGACAGATGGAAATCTGAAACTATTTTAGGCAGGAAAAAAGTCTTGACCTTTAAAATAACTTTATCCTTGTGGAAAATCGTGTGAGGAGGCTTACAAGAGAGCGCCTGCAACTCACTCCCCCTGCGGGCTGAAGTTTAAGCCACTAGTAAAACAGTTTTTAAAGTTAGGAGCCTTAAAGGACAAGAATGTAAAGGCTCAAAAGGGGCACACATAAGAAATGTTAAGACTACATTTAAATCCTAAATGGGAACTTTGAAAGGTGTAGGAGGGAACACATTTGGTAACCCTTTAAGAAACTGGATAACTAAAGGCATTTTAAAATATGAAACTTCTTCTGAGGAGCGCTTGAAGATTGATAGCGCTGCCAAATATCCTTTAATAGTTCCAACTTGGAGCCCCGAGTTGGCTAAATGTAATAGAAAGGAAAGCACCATGGGAGTGGTACATTGAAAAGGATCCACATTCTTATCCCTGCACCAGTTACTGAATTTCTCCCAACGACACCGGTATAAGGATTATGTTGCTGGCCTTCAGGCCGAAAGCAAGATCTCCATAACGTCATCCGGGAGGTTCCAATCCTTATATCTCAACCTCTCAGAAGCCAAGCGTGAAGATTGAGTGTCTTGACCACTGGATGGAGAACCAGACCTTCCTCTTGTGAGAGAAGATCCTCTCTTTGTGGAAGACTTATTGGAGGGCAGATGGACATGTCCAGAATGTCCGGGTACCATGTCCTCCTAGCCCAGCCCGGGGCAATTAGGATCATGGTTCTCCTGAACTTTCTCAACCTCCTGATTACATGAGGAATCACGGGGACTGGAGGAAACGCGTAAAGGAGTGGAAATACCCAGTCCACTATGAATGCGTCCCCTAGAGCTCCTCTCGGGGGAAATTCCCTTGAGCAATACAGTTCGTACTTCCGGTTTACCCCGGTCGCGAACAGATCTACTTGAGGGGTTCCCCAAAGGGTGAAGATCTCTTGAAGGACTTCCTGAGCTAGCTCCCACTAATGGGAGATTGTGCTCTGCCTGCTCAGAGCGTCCGCTGCCATGTTTAGCCCTCCGGCAAGATGAACTGCCGATAGAGAGATTCTTTCTTGCATTGCCCAGAACCAGAGCTGCATTGCCTCTCTGCACAATGGAAGTGATCCTACGCCTCCTCTTTTGTTGAGGTAGTACATGGCCACTGTGTTGTCCGTCATTATCAGGACATTCTTTCTCTGTACAGAGGGCAGAAAAGCCTTTTGCGCTAGTCTGATTGCCCTCAGCTCCAAAAGGTTGTTGTGTAGTTTGGACTCCGATGGAGACCAACGACCACTGATTGTCAGATCGTTGGTGTGGGCTCCCCACCCCACGAGTGAGGCATCTGTCACTACAGTTATCTCCGGCCATGGTTGCCAAAAAGGTTCCCCCTTGAGGATATTCTCCTTGCAAGCCCACCATAGGAGAGCTTGAGCCACGTTGGACGGGACTTGTAGAAGATCTGACATCTCCCCCGAAAACTGGGACCATTGAGTCCTGAGGGCCCATTGCAGGGATCTCATCTTCAGTCGAGCCTCTGGCACCAGAAAAATGCAGGATGCCATGAGGCCTAGCAACCTTAGGACGTCGAACGCCGGTAGATGTTGGGCATTTTGAAACCTTGCTACCATCTGCAGAATGTGGTGAGCTCTCTCCTCGGGAGGCAAGGCTTTCCCTGAGGTGGTGTCCAGGACAGCTCCGATGAATTGGAGTCTTTGGCTCTGAATCATTTGCGACTTCTTGTAATTGAGGGAGAAGTCCAGTTTGTGTAGGAAGTGACAGGTCATGGCTAGATGTTCCTGGACCTGTTCGGGTGAACCTGCCCTGATTAGCCAATTGTCCAGGTAAGGGTAGATGTGAATCCCCTCCCTCCTGAGACTCTCTGCCACCACCGCCATTAGTTTGGTGAAGACCCTCGGGCGGAGGTCAGCCCAAATGGCAGAACTCGAAACTGATAGTGAGATCCGCCAATTGCAAACCTCAGGTACTTTCTGTGTTTGAGATGGATTGGCACATGAAGGTAAGCATGCTGAAGGTCTAATGAAACCAACCAGTCCTGAAGCCGAAGAGCCTGAAGGATCTGAGAAAGGGTCACCATCTTGAACTTGTCCTTTGTGAGGAATTATTTCAAATTTCTCAAGTCCAAGATGGGTCTCAATCCTCCGTCCTTTTTGGGGATGAGAAAATAGGGGGAGTACCAGCCCTTGTTCCTCTCCGCTACAGGTACATGTTCTATTGCACCTTTCTCTATCAGGGTTAAAACCTCCTGCAGAAGGAGCGGGTTTGGAATTTTTACAGAGTTGGCTCCCGGTGGATGATCTTGAGGTCTTTGATGAAAAGGAAGGCAGTAACCATGGGTCACTATCTCTAGTGCCCAGGCATCTGACGTAATGTCCCACCATTCGTCCAGATACTGAGTGATTCTGCCTCCCACCTGGGTTTTGTGGGTTAAGACCTCAAAGTGGCTTTACAGCAGCTGCAGTAGTGGCTGAGGAGGTAGTAGCCGCTGCTGTGGCTGATCTAGCGCCTCTCCCTTTTCCACCACGAAAGGGCTTTCTCTGTTGGCCTTTCTGAATGGCCTGCCCTCTCCCTTTTCCAAAAGAGGAATAGAAGCAAAACGGGTGACTCTTCCAGGAAGATGAGCATGCATAAGAGTGTTGCTGAGGTTGCCTTATAGCTGCGCTGAGTGATTTTGCTGCTGCTTTCGAGGTCTGCAGCTTCTCCAAGCTCTTGTCCGCCTTGCTGCCAAACAACCTCATGCCGTCAAAGGGCATATTAACTAATCTGGACGCAAAGCTAGATTTCCTTAGCCATGCGAATCTACGCAAGGCTGCGCTAGATTCCATGGACCTGCTTATGCTCTCTGCAGTGTCCAGTCCTGATTTAAGGCACAATAGGAAGAAAAAAAAAAGAAGAGTCATAGGCTACCCCTAATCCCCACATTTTTTAATTGTTTTCGGCTGAGTACCTTAATTAATTTTAATTAATTTTGTCACAATTTTTTCAGTGCCATCAACGTTCGGACACGGCATACCAGTGCCTCCGCCTTACAGCCTCATACCTGTATTTCCTTTTTTGATTAAGGTAACCCTTCAAAATTCTATTATATGGTTGCCATCCTGTGGAATTCTTTGCACTTAGATAACCTCATGTTATCCATTTTCCCTGTAGACTCCAGCTACCTCGTTCCGCCTAGCTCTTTACGCAGGCCCTCTTCAAAAGATTATTCAATCTGACCGTCCATGTTGCACAAGGTAGGCTCCAACCCCGCAGGTTTTGAGGTCCTCGCCCCCCCTTTGTTTCTAAACACTATTCTAAACTTTCCTATCCTTTTCCAGAAACCCAACCCCTTAAACCTCGCCCTGATGAAAGTCCGGACCCTTCACTAAACTACACCACTACGCTCAAGTGAAGTCGCATTTCTATCCCGGACTGGAAACATATTCATGTGTCGGCAACCAATACTACTATATGTTCAAAGTAGTAATGCAAACTTCTTTTTTCACTTAATATGCTACTAACCTCCACCTATTCCATACTGTGATGTTTAAAAACAATTTCAATGTTGTGTTGAGGTTTTGACTCTAGAAAACCCTCAAATAGGTTTTGTGTTTAGACCCATTGTTTTAAAAGTGTGTAAATAAATTGTTGTTTTTGCTGCAATCTCCTCAGCTCCTTTCCTCTTTTTTCGCCAGCATTTATCCACTGGCTACCTGCTCTTTCTCAGCCTACCTTTTTATATGGTCAGATTAGGGGTAGCCTATGACTCTTCTTTTTTCTTCCTATTACATTAGCCTTTTTGAGTCAGGCCCCCCCTCCAACACAAAAGAAGGCTCTAAGCCCCCCCTGTTTCTACTGATTTAAGGCACTCCTCCATAGCCTCCTTTCCATTCCTTACTATCGCCAGGAAACAATCCCGCTCCTCACCCTCTGGGATGTGATCAGCCGCTGCATCCAAACAGCTCCACAGGGTTTAAGTAAATCTAGCTAATGTACAAGTCACATTAGTAGATTTAAGTGCCATACTACCCGAAGTGAAAACTTTCCCCGCCCAGGCGTCAATCTTTTTATCGTCCCTGTCAGGGGGCATGGAGGGATAAGCCGATTGCCTATTTGCAGTCGGAGCTTGAATCACCAAGCTTTCAGGTGAAGGGTGTTTAGACAGATATTCTGGATCCGAGGGAGCAGGTCTGTACATTCCTACAAATTTCTTATTTACAGCTGGTAAAGACTCAGGGGTCTCCCAATTTGTCATAACTCTCTTTTGAAGAGCTTTGTGGAAAGGAAGGATTGGGTCTTTCTGAGGTCCTTCATCAATAATATCAGTCATGTCATCCTGGTCATATCTTGGAGACACTGACTTCCATCCCATAAAATCTATCACTCTTCCCATGAAGTTCCTATACCCCGGTTCAGCGTGGTCAGTGGGTTCAGGCCTTTCAAATTCTACCTCAGGTGAGGTATCTAGGCCACTGGCCGATTTTAGGCAGTCATAAAGGTCTGCCATTTTTGAACTAGGATCTACTAGTTCCTCAGGGACTTCTCTTGTCACAAACCTAACACCAGCTGATGTAATTTCCTCATCAGAGGTTTGTTCTTCAAAAATAGCAGACATGGATTAAAAAAATTCTTGCCTGGGCTGAAGGTGGACATTTTTTTCTGGTAAAGGTGGCGGCATAGACCTAGATTTAGCCACAGTTGTCTTGGGAACCGGTATAAAATATTTCCCTGGCAAAGACGTCAAAGGCGTTGATGGAATCGACGATGGCTTCAATATGCTCCAAGGAATCCCCGAGGCCATCGAGGATGGCTTCGACCTCATCGAGCAAGGCTTCGACACCGAGGCCGAAGGTATCAACGCCATCTTTGGCTTCGACGAAGTCATCGAAGAACGCTTCCGAGTCGATACCTGACTTCGACGATGAGGATGCCATTTTGTCCTCTGTCAACCTCGATTATTGCACCAAAGGTTTCTGTATTGTTTCATGAGGCACTAGAGAATCATCCTCCGAGGACGCCCTCGACTTTTTGTCAGATTTAGCGTGTGTTGTTTTAGATTTCCCTCTGTCACTTTTAGAGTTGCTGCTCTTCACGCAACATTTTTGAGGGGGTCGGGCCGCCTTCTCAAAAAATGTTCACATTGAAGCCCTAAAGGCCTCCCATTTCTTGGGGAATCATGCTTAGAAGGACAAGAAATTAATCTTCTGTCGGGCGAGGAGGAGAAGAAGAGGACTAAGATCTGTGACAGGATGATGACATTTTTTATGAGAGAACTGACGCGCCGTTTCGAAACACGAAGCAGAAGCTCGGAAAAACGGAACTGAATCCAACAGGCGCTGCTCGAGCCCTTTATACGACGGATGCCGTCGATGCTCAACGGTGGCCTTCGAGGGACCAAGCTACGCGGCTTCGAGCACAGCGCCCTCCGGCAAATTTTCTTTTCCGAAGAAGCAGCAAGCTGGCAAATATATATCAGCAAGCTGGCAAATATATCTAAGATGAGGAATACGTGGGAGGACACAATCCATTCGAAAGAAGGGAATTGGAGAACTGGAATTGTTCTAAGGGACATGCTTAAGGTGGTTGAGAGGGTACCAAGGGATGAAGAAGGTGGCATTGTGGAATCTCACTTGTTGTGAAAGAAGTACCCAGAGAGATTAAGAAGGTGTCCAAAGGAGTGAGGAAGGCGAGAGATGGAGGGGAATTGGAGAACCAGAATCATCCTAAGGGAGGTACCTGAAGGGTTGAAGGAAGTACTCAAGTGGGCGAAAAAGTTGGAAAGGAGATTAGACAGCTGATGCGAGAAAATAGTGATGACAGTTGAAAAAGTAAGGGCCGGGGGCTAGAGGAAAGTGAAACAGAGTTAGGAGAGGAATTGTTAAAAGAGGTAAAGGAGTGGAGAAGCATCCAGAAGTTTAACGTGCTGAACCGGAGAAATGGAAGACCATTGAGGGACTAGGGAAGGAGGTAGTAGAAAGAAATGCAGAGGTAAGTCTGAGGTAAATCGGGAACCAATAAAGGACTAGGGGAGGATGTTGCTGGGAGTGGCGCGGGGTGGACTTTTGTTAAAGAGAAGGTGGCAGACCTGAAGAACAAAACAGGGCACACCTAGTAAGTCAGAAACCCTAGTACAAAGCTTTGTGGGAGGTAACACCTGACACCTGGAAGAGTGAGAGTCTGGGGCAGCTAGCTGAAAGAGCAGAACCAAAAGAAAGTCGGGAGGGGCATATTATTTGAGGAGCCTCCTGCTATCTTCTGCCTCCAGTCCATCCTGGAAGGCTCGGCAATCACAAACTCACTTAAAGAATCCACCCACAAGCTCCAAGTATGGAACTCATCGCTGGCACCGAAAAACCAGGAGCATATAAACAGAGAACTGTGGAAACAGGATATGGGAACTCTTAAAACCTGTGACTGAAAACTAAGGAGAAGAGACATCAAAAATTGTGGAAAATAGGTTGTGGGAGCCCCTTAAAACCTAGGACTGTAAGGTCACTAGGCATTGGGTGGATTTGATGGGTGACTCTCAGCCCTGTGCTTACTGAGAAGTGGGATAACGTTTTGTGCCAATACTTTACTTCCCCAAGAGACACTTCCTTATGTCAAATGATTCCCGAGCACCACCCCACTGTGTAGAATAACCATTCAGACAACTTTTAGTTTAGTTTGGACCCTACTTGTTTATTTTGGCCATCAATTGTACACATTGTTTAATACAAGTTTAAATTAAGTATATCCCAATGTTTGGCCTCTTAGTTGATGTGTGTCCTCTATGTGACACTACTCACAGCATTCCTCTCTCCTAGGGACCAACCCATAATATGGCGATGACTTGACTACTATCGACACCTCCTACCTCATTGCAAGATAATGGCACAATGGATCTTGTCTCTCTTGTTGCAATGACTTAATCTGGTTGTTCTCCAATTATGCCACTGTGAATGATTTGAACCTCCAATTTCTTCCCACTCATCCCTCCCTTTCTCCAGGAATAATTTGAGCTTTTCTGCATGCAATTTCATACCCAGCTGCCTCTGCTTGCCTCCTTCTTCAATACCCCTCTGCTTGAAATATCCTGAAAATCTGCTGACATCGCTCCCCGTTTTCTCCACGATCCTCTACCCATTGTAGTATCCTGGAATGCTGCTGTCCTAACATCCAGAACCCCCTCCTCTTATTCCTTCTTCCAGTCTGCTTTGTCTTTCCTCTTGTATCTCTAACCCTGCCTTGGAAAGATCTCGAGATTGGGTTCCTCTACCACATTATCCTTTCCTGCCTTCCACCCTATCAATTAAGAAACTGTACTATAGAAGAAGGACTCAGACCAGAGGTTATTTTATCGAAGGGTTTTATTAAACCTAAAAGAAAATGATTTCTAGCCCTCTTGATAAAAGGGGAGTTCCCATCCTAACAAACCATACTAAAGGTGCTCAGTCAAAATAACAAAAATGGTCCTCTGTCCAAACCTATCCTCCAAACTGGCCCTACCATTTAGAAAAAAAAAACATAAAGGAAATCTATGCAGAGTCTCCTGCCTTTAGATTTGTTTACCCCAATTTCACACATGGTTTGCAGGAAGCCCTCCTGGTTTCGGATCCAATGCTTATTGCTCAAAAACTGTTCACCTGGGCATAACAGTTCTTGCCCTTGTTGTCCGAGTTCCAAAATATCTCAAGTTTCCAAAATAAAGTCTCAAGTTCTTGAAACAAAAATGAAATGCCCAAGTTGTCGGAGATGGAGGGATCCTTAATCCCTTCTCCAACACTTGAGTGAGTTTCACCCCAGTCAGTTCACATCTTGGTTGTCCGTGTTCCCCTTGAATTTGTTCCTTACTTGTCTTATTGGACCCCACTGGTTTTCTTGAGTTTCTCTGTCCAAATATCTCACTCATCTACCAGGGGTATTGGTGACCCTTTTTATATATACTTCTTTTGGTACTTTGTAGTTTCTGTGGGTCATTTGGCTGATTTCAATATTCTGTTTTTTGGGGCTCCCGTAACATTTATGGCTACTTGTTTCCTTCTCTTTCTCCAGGCCTATATGCCCCTAGTAGGAGTTTAGGGTAATTCTTCCTTCCCCCCTTTCACTCTCTGGTCTCTCCACCCCCCTCCACTATGAGCAACCGAGGTACCTTATCCGTTGCAGGGTTTGCTCGAGTGAGGTGGTGTCTGCTCAGTGGTGTTCTCCAAAGCTTTCTGGTGTTCCGTTCTGGTTATGAGCGAGTTTGCTGTTTCCGCTCGTCTCAGCGTTTCTCTGCTCTTCGACTCCTTCGTTGCGAGTGGAGGATTTGTTCCTCCCTCACGCTCTGGGTTTGGCATTGTTTTTGGACTTCGGGCCCACAACCTAGTATGCGTGTTCATGCCTCCAGATAAGGTTGAGCAGCAGCCTTAGCATTACTGACTCCACACAGATAAGCGCCTCATCAGCAGCATCCCTCCCCTTCTCTGGTCCCTCTCCCCACCACAGCCATCTCCGCTGTGCAGCACTGCTCTGCCCCTCAATGATGTCGGCAGGTCAGAGATTCACCTCTGCGTATTGTTTCTCCTTTTCATTCAAGGGTGATCATGCATTTACTCGTGCTCCATGAAACAAAAGGGGTGTGTTGTTTATGTTCAGCTGTTAAGCCCACCGAGAGACCAGCATTGTTTTAAGCCAAACATGCCAAGGCACTTTCAATGTTATTTTGAGTCCCGCAGTTGAATGTAACATCTGTTTCCCTGTTTCTCATGTATGCAGAAAACATCTTAGTTATAGGGAGTTCCTTATGGGAATGGGAGACCATGTCCCCTTGACAGGTGTCAAACCCAGTGAGAAACCGTTTTCCCAAATCCTTAGGGAGGGTTTTGCTTAGCAGGCACACCTCCCTATCCTCAAAGGGGGCGGTGCCCCCATAGGAAAAAAGGGATGATACTGCCAGATTCGTCATAACACATATCAAGCATATTATGTAGGCAGGCTTCAATATACCATTTTGATGCAAATAGCACGTTCCTTTACAGCAACATGTTCTCCTTTGCAAACACTCTTATTTTTAAAGTAAAACACAGAATATACACATGCTTTATAAACATTGGTGCAAGATTATAACATACTCCTTTAAATGCATTTGTTACAAATCAATACCCTCTTCTGCCCTGTTAAAGACTGCCATGAAAAATAGCATATCAAATTATTTAGAACCATAAAGTGTGCTTTCCAGCTGAAATAAAGTGAAAAAAGCAAATTATCCTCTACAACTACACATTACACTTCTATAAAACATATTGGGCATCATTATAGGTTTCTCGGTATCCCGCCAGTAATTCTGACGGGATACTGAGAAACGGCCCACTGTTACCAGCACCTGATATTCTTGTAATTCCAGGATATTCAGGGGGCTGGCAACGGCAGTCATTCCCCATTCCATGCATGGGGCTCCATGGAAGGATTTGCATGTATTTCTGGCACTTTTCTCACACTGCAAAACTCATAACCAGGGCCAATTACATTTTAATGAAGTATATATTTATCCTTTTCATGTTGTTTTATTCATTGCATGCCCCAGAGAGGTCTTTTTAGAAGAGGTAAGCTGAGATTGATTTCACAAGTTAAATAGGGGCAACGTGTTTGTCTTGGAAGCAAGACAATGCGGCGCAACACAGGTTCAAATCGTGATCACGCGCTTAGAAACCACTCACTGGTATTAAGCGTGTTATAAATGAACAATAAAAAAAATAAAATAAATAAAATATTGAAACCGCTGATTTTATCCTACACATTGGCCCACATTACGAGTGTGGCGATATTACTGGTACCGCCATGGTGTCTGGTGGAATCACTGCTGTATTACAGCTTGGCGGGAGCAGCACTCACCATTGGCGGTAACGGTAACGGCGAATCCACAACTATAATTCCACCCAAATTTGGTGGAATGACCATTACCGCTGCCGTACACTCTGTGCCAATTCCGCAGGCAGAATTACAGTCAGCGGAAATAGCGCCATCGAAGCAACGGGAAGCACTGCAGTGGCCATTTTGAAAACTCAATCCACCCTGAATCCACAACTTCCTGTAGCCATCTAGACCCATAATGCAGGGAATACATGACCCAGGAAAAATCTAAGGAGCTGCAGGTCCTCACTGACGAGGTGGGGGCCCATGCTGAGGAGTTTTAAAACATCTGGGCAAAGGAAGACTGCGATCCGATCAGTTATCTGTGAAAAGGTCACGGCTCTGGGCATACTCTCACAGGAAGCAGTGAAACGACCTGAAGGCCAGTGCCTGGAGTCTCCTGTCTAAACACAGATGGGAGTCATCATCTACAGGAGGCTGCACCGTGGTCCCCCTTGTCCAGACCCTGTGGGAGGAGATGGCCAGCTCCATCCTCCACAGGGGAGGGGATCGAGGGACTAGGCAGTGCCGAGGTCGGAGCCAGCAACTAAGGAGAATACAGTGAGTCTGAATGTCCCCCCAGCCCCTTTCCAATGACAATCCACTGGCCAAATGACCATCCCGAGCATGTCTCCCTCAGCATAGGTGGGCCCAATGCACAGGGGGAGGTGCCACCACATGGCAATGCATCCAAGGACCACACCATCCAATGCGTATGCATGCAGAGCCCAGTTTAGGCAAGGGTGCTCCGGGTGGTCACCCAGGGTGCCACATCATCCCCCCCTGACAGGCCAGCTCAGAGGTGTCTTGCAATGGCTCCCCCAAGTTAGCATGTTGAATTGGAATGTGGCCTGCTCCTGTGCTGGAGTTGCTGGAGTGGGGAGTCCATAATTTCAACAGAGTATTGCTGCCATACCAGCATGGGGCAGCCTTTGGAAGGCTACTCCGTGCTGGTGTGGCATAGCAACCCCAAATTGTGCACCCTCCCCTCCCTTGATGAGGGGCGATAGGGGTGTACACAAATATTTTGTCTCTGTGGCCCGTAGCCAGGGGGCCGTGTGAGTGTTTGCAGCCTAGGTGCTTCTATGAGCTGTGCTTGGCAGCAGGAGCTGTGGGCGAGCACCAAAAAGGAGGGATGTTGTGCATGTCCAGAAAGCACCACTCTGGGAGCCGGGGTGCAGAGGAAGAGACACAGCAGGCAAGAGTAGTGCAAGAGAAGGAGATGCCACAAGCCGGTGAGTGTCAGGGGAAGACGCATGAATAACGGGATGCTCCTAAAATGTTACTGAATACTGAACTACATGGAACTTTCGAAGTTACACAAAATAATGTTTATTGAATGCCGAACTAAATGGAACTTTAAAAACTAAATGAATCTAATGTTTATGGAATACCAAAATGAATGGAACTTTAAAATACAGTGAAACTATTGCATATTGCAAACCGCACAAAAGAGAACTTTATAATTAGGCGGCATGAATGCTTATTGAACACTAAATGGAATGGAATACTGAAATTAAGCATTCTGAGGGTGGTATGAAATAAACCCAAGCAATTCAAGTGAATAACCCAAATGCCCAAGTGAAAAGCAATTACAGCAGGGGGCACAAGTGTGACAAAGAGATGTAAGAAAGTGGGTGTGAGTAAAACACCCGCAGCTGAACTTTTATGAATAAATGAAGAGGGGTGTGGCCTAAATGTCTGAAAGGATGTGTCAGTTGGAGTTGCGTGACCTGTGATGGGTGGACTGTTTGGTCAGACAACTGTGCCTAGACCGATGAACCCTACATATTGAAAACTCAGAGACATTGAAATAACGAAGATAAAGTCTTGGGGATGGTAACCCTGACACTTGAGGAGCTACATTGCTTGGTCTTGGGAACAAAGACTCATGCTCTTTTTTTTCTGTGAACAGTGGTTTTTGAAATTTGGGCAAGGGAACCCTGAGGATTAGTTTTGAACTATATTGAACTGTGTTACAGTGAACTGGAGAAAGGTAATCTTGAGACTTTTTCATGGAACTTTGTTATACTTTGGGAAGGGGAGCTGAGAGAAAGCTGTGTACTGGAACAGGCTCTGAACTTTGAGCTGAACACTATTTCTGTTGGTTTTGACATCCCTACACATTAGTTAGCTTTAGCTGTGAGGGCAAGCAAAGGATTTGGACTCAGAGGGACTTTTGAATTGAACTCTTTGACTCACATGCTCCTTAGTTTCATTCAAGTAGGGAAATCCCACCTTACTATAGGGCAAGTTAGGCCTTCTACCATCCTGACATTTGATTTAATAAAGTATTTGACTTTGAATTGTAAGTCTGTTGTCTGTGTCTTACTTCATGATGCCTTCACAAATGGTGTCAGGCGTTCCTGTCCTGGCTCGCTTTTCTTGCTGGGCCGACAATAACCTGTTTTTACCATGAAACGATCAGCTACCCGCAAATATGGTCTGCGTAGTGGCACAGCCTGTGCCGCAGAAAGGCCCAGAAGTCCGGAAGAATGTACTAAAGCACCTAAAAAGGACTATACGGAAAATACTACTGGCACCCAGTCTACCTTGACGGCATTTCTCAACATGTTACCAGGGTCACCTAATTTGATTTGTACATCATCGCCTCAAGTATTCACCACAGCGCTTACTTCACCGATAATCGATAACAATAATTCACTCTTAAATATGTGTATTGGTCTGCAATGGGATTCCCTGGGAAAGACACACAGGAAGGCTTTACCAACTGATGGCCACAAAAACCTAATACGAACCAACCTCTCTGCTTCCTCTGACCTGGTTATATTGCTTTCCTCCTCCGACTCCTCTGAATTATCAGATAGCAAAACCGATAGTGAGAGTAAACTGGCTCGTCCCCCTGCCTCTGGGGGCATGACCATGATAGAGAATGCACATCTAACTGCCACGCTGAACACTATGACCTCAAGCATTGAGGCCCTACTGGCCCTATGCTCCACTATTGCTAAAGAACAAAGTGAATGTTCTTGCCATGATTGTCAATGTGATATTGGAAAATTCTACATTATCTTCTAAACCTACATCATTACAAAAAGCAATCGGGAGGCTGGGGGAGAGGGGAACGCCTTGAGCGTGCAAGCAGAAACTCCACTGCAGATGAGCAAGCTCAACGCCACAAAATGATCTTCAGGAGTTTCATTTTTTCACGATATAGGCAGGATTGCTTCAGCAAATATTGAGGAGGGCGATTGGGATTATCAAGAGGTTTTTTCCCCCACTGTCTAAAAACAGGGATTCCTTAAGCTTACCTCCACCCCCCTGCCACCACCTCGCCATCAGGACCGTCAGGGTTGCGTCCTGGCCCCACAAATCTTTTTGCTATACATCTAGGAAAATTGTGGATGCATTGCAGGCATGTGCCTTGGATGCTCCTAAAATTGGGTAAAAAAAATGGCCCACCCTATTTTTTGCCGACGACACTAGCTATTAGCCCAGCTGGTGGCCCTCAACATCCACAATGTAAGGAATTTGGTCTCAAACTCAATAGCTCTAAAACCAAAGTTAAGGTCTTCAAACCGCCCTTCTCTAAGTCATGCCTGGTGAAGATAGAAGTCGAGGGCCTTATACTAGACTAAGTAGTGCATTTTGACTACCTGGGTATTAGGTTAAATGAGGCGGTGGATGGACGGACCAATTGGTCAAATCCAAGGTAAACCTAAATAAATATAGCAGGGCAATCCGGTCTTTCTTCTCGAGCCATGGCAGTGGGGCAATTACACCAGCCCTAGCACTATTTGATAAACAAGCACTGCCTGTGTCACTTTACGGTGCAGAGATCTGGGGCTTTGTAAATATGAAATATTATCCCCAGTCGAGAATAATTTTTTTAGGAAATTATTGCCCATGCCTAAGAATGCTCCAACTGTGTTGATTCACCTAGAATTCCAAGTACTGCCTGTGGCGGATCTGAGTGCCCTTTGGCCAGCCTGTTAGGACACCTACCTGTGCAGGGCGGCAGGGGGGTCCTGTGGGGCGGGCTGGCTCCTGGCCGTTATATCCCCACCTCATGGTCTGTAGGAGATGCGCCTTCCTGGGCACACTCTCTCTGGGTGTGCCATCTGTCCTGTGCAAAACTGGAGCGCGGGCGCCGATAGCGCGAGTCACTGGGAAACAAGCTTGTGTTCCAAGCCTCATTCTCGCGGCGGCCCCACTTCTGCGCATGCACCAGACCTGCTTGTGCCCTAAGCCTCGTTTTCGTGACGGATTGCTATTTTAGCGATCCGGTCCGGGAACTCGCTGCGTCTCAACGCGGTTTGGGTTCTGTCATTCCGCTTCGCTCCTAAAACCTCCTGTAACCTTGTTCCTGCTTCCTTTTGGTCCTCCTTCCTGTGCCTGCTCCTTGGGTCCGGGTTGCCCTTCCTTGGTCCTTCCCTTGGGGCTGGGTCCCTGCCTTGATCTGTACACCACCTTGCTGGGTTCCTGCCTAGATCCTGCAGTCCTCCTTTGCCTTCTTATCCAATCCTGCCAGACCTGCAGGATCTGCTTGTTCCTTCCGGCCCCTTCTTCTTTCCTGGGCCTCCCCGCTGCTCTACGTCTACTGCCTTGCTTGGGTACCGGGATCCTTGGATCTTCTGCTGCCCAGCTGTTGTGAAGATCTACACCCGTAGTCCTGCCTGTTCAGCTGCCTTGGACCTCACGCTCGCTGTCAGTTGGTTTACACCATAAGACCTTCCCTGCCAGTGCTTGCACTGTTCTGGCGTCACGTTAAAAACAGGTAAGTGTCATTCGTGGCATCAGGGGCTGGTCCCCGTTCAATCCTATGTTACCAGGATGGAGCCGGGGCTGGTTCTTTGCACTGCATTCCTTCATCCAGCCTACGACTTCATCACCTGCTTCCAGTCTACGACTTCTACGATCTGGCTACCCCAGTACGCAAGACTCCTAGAGACTCAGGTACGCAACGTCAACGCAATGCCCAGCTTAACACAGCCCTGTATTGGGCGAGGCTTTGGTCTTCCACGAACCTGGCCCCCTATAAAGAGGCTCTGAGAGACTTCCTATAATTGGAAGGTGCGAAAAACCAGGGCTGGGTCCTACATGTGAAAAAGATATTGTGTCGGCTAGGTGCCAGACACTTCTGGGAAAACCCCAGTGAGTGTCGCCCTTCACTCAAGGAGAAGCTCAAGTCAACTGCTAAACGCAACACATTCAGGAATCTAGAGATCAAAATGTATGCCTTAATAAATGGCCCTGAATTCCTCCTACCCAATTCTTGGGGAACAGCAAACCATTCTTGGATAGCATTCACCCACCTTATGAGCGCTCCTTATATGTTCGTTTCAGAACAACACTCTAGTGTATGCCCAATTTGTAAAAAAAAGCAGAAGAAACCTTAAACCATTTTACATTGTTACGTCCACATTTAATGGGGCTTAGGCGCGTATACTTACTACCACTCCGCCTTGATATGGGGCTAAGAAATACAATGGAATCAATGCAATTCCTCACCAACACACTAGAGAGAAATGTGGTATTTGCTTCTGCAAAGTATGTCCATCGTGCCTGGCTTTTAAGAGGCACGTTGTTGGGCAATGGAATAAACCATTCGTAGGCTACACCTGAGCTTGCGAGCTGCGCTCTCCTCTTGTAGTCCAACCAAACTTTGATAATGCAGTATTGAGGCTGCAAGCTTTGCTATCCGCCTAAGGTTGAAATCCAATCCTACAGTTGCTAATTTTAACTTGTTTTACCTTTTCTTACCAAGTGCATGGTCTTACCTTCTTGTGGAATTACTGTTGTGGTTTTATTGTATGTTATGTTAATTGAAAGCGACTATTGTGATTATGATTGTGTTGTTCTGTGCTAAAGGATATTGAGTCTATGACAACTAAATTGGCTGGACTTATATGTTCTCATAATTCCACCACGCCGTTTTTGACCCCCTGATCCTGCATAACAAGAAGCTCTATCGTAAGGCGAGGGCAAAGGTCAGAGACAGCACACAGTACCTCCTAATGCAAAGAAAGCTCAACTCACCCTCTTAGCCACACGCAATAAGAACTGGCTGACTCAACACAAACTTTCCTTAAACAACACTAACTGGCCACTGATTTTTATTACTTTGAAGTCCAAGCATAGTCGTGGCTTAAGGAATATTTGGCTGGTCCTGCTTCATTAAAATTAATTCTGTATCCTAAACCCAGTGGGTCAAACAAATTAAGACATTGGGCCTCATTACTAATCCGGCAGTAACCGTGCTGGTAAAACCGGCAGGTTGCCGCCGGACTTGCAATATTTACCGGTGCCTGGCTTGCCGGAAACACCAGGGGATTACGACCCCAGTGTTCCGTAAAGTCAGGCGCCGGTAAATGTTAATCCCCATTCCCATTTGAGTCCCATAGGACTGGGGAATGGGGACGACGGAAGCACCGGCACTGTTAATAACGGTGCCGGTGCTTCTGTGAAAGTCTACCTACCGTGGCCGCTGTACCCGGCAGTGTCAGACCTGCCGGGCACAGCAACCCCGGCAGGCAAACTCGGAGTGTGCCGGTCCAGTAACAACAGTGCAGGTAGGCTTACCGGCACTGTTGTTACCGGACCGGCACACTTGTAATGAGGCCCATTGTATTTCGCAAGTATGAATGATAAACCTGTGACAGATAGCTATACCACCTCAAAGAACAAGTTACTTCTTACCTTGTAACGTTCTTTCGATGGGATGTTCCTCCGACATATTCCTTATTTTAGATATCTCCTTCCAGCTTTGCTGGCCTCGGAAAATGTTTCTCTTGAGGGCGCTGCGCATTGACGTCCGCCGAGTCGATGTCCCTCGACAGCCGCCGTATCAACGTCGACGTCATCCTGCCTAAAAGGCCGCGCGCAGCGTCCGTTGCTCAGTTCCGTTTTTTCCGCGCTTACTCAGTGCCTTGGAATATTGTTGCTCAGTTTCGTAGAGAATTTATCCTATTTACCTCCAGATATTCGCTTCAAAAAATGCCGAGACTGTGGGAAAAAGAGGTCGCTGACTGACCCTCACAGAGTTTGTCTGTGGTGTTTGGGAGCTGAACACCAATGTTCGGAGTGCGAGGACTGTATGTCCATGACAGCTAAGGCCCTGAAGGAGCGTAGGGGGAAGCTGGAGAAAGGTAAGACTTCAAAAGCTTCTTCTTCCTTCGTCTCCTCGTCACCATTCGCGCTCCATGTCTCGGAGTGGTCCCATCACTCCTCGAGATCGAAGCACTCGAAGAGGAGACGTCGAAGATCCCCTTCTTCGTCCTCTTCTTCCTCTGTTTCTCCTAAGAGAATCCCTTGCCCCACGAGGCCAATTACAACAAGTTTGGCACCCTCTGCCTTGGAGATGGGTTTCACACCCTTTGTGAGTTCAGAACAATTGAGAACTATGTCCTCAATTATGGAAGAGGGAGAACTATCTGAACAGGAAGACACATTTGAGTTGCAGGGACCTGCAACCCCAGTTCAAGAGGAGTTATCCTCAGAAGAACGCAGGTTAAAGGATCTCCATGATTCCTTACATGAGGCAAGTGGGTTAGACACTTCCCCTGAGGTGGAGTTCGCTAGGCGAGACCCAGGGGAGCATGCTGAAACCCCCAAAAGATATATTCTTCCATTCTTTTGGCAAAACTTAATTCTTAGGCCTTGGAAAGAGAGATATTAAAACCCTTTCAGATGGCCTTTTGAAAGGGACAAAGTATCTTAGATGATATCTGTACCATCCAATATCTAATGGCAGAGGCCAGACGTTCCCCTAACTTAAATGTTTCATTGATTACAGCAAGGCCTTCCAACTAGTGTCTCGCCAGCGTCTTTGGACCAAACTTGCCTCCTGGGGGATTGATCGTCACATGCTATATCTCATACTGATACAATGGCTGCTGTCCGGGTAAACCAGGAGGGCGAACTGACTGGCTTTACTGAGACAAACGTAGGCTTGAAGCAGGGATGCGCTGTCGCTCCGCTGCTATTCATCTTCTCCGTGGCTGATATGGCCAATTATTTAGAGGCAGCTAGAAATGTTCCCCCAAGATAAACGGTGTGCACATCATTTGGTTAGGATACGCTGATGACACTGTTCTTTTTGATCAGACACCCTTGGGGCCTCAGCTTTCGCTCAACGCTCTTCCAGATGATAAACAGATTAATCACAGGATGATTAATACACGAACAACAAAAATCATGTGTCCGGGGGTAGTCTTGAAAAAAACTCCTTTGTGTGGAAACTAGGAAATGCCCAACTTGAGGTGGTGGATACCTATATCTAACTGGGCTTTCCTCTTAGGCGAAATCCCGCAAACCACTTTCACAGGGATTTTGTAATCGCCAGGACCTGGAGAAAATGGCTGGTTATTAAACAGTACATGGCCAGCAATCACAGAAATAACTTAGAAGGCCTACTGACCATTTACTGAACAAGTATCATCCGAGCCATAGTTTATGGGCTTCCTGCACTTCCGCAGAGCCGGGTTGAGTGGCTTAACAAATTTGAAGCAAAAATATTACACTCAGTAATGAACCTCCCGAGCACGGTTCCTGTAGAAACTTTGAGAATGGAATTTGGCATGTATTCTCTCTTCTCAAGCTGGCTAGTCCAACGCACCATTCTCTACTTTAAATTGACATTAATAGCGTATAAGTCAAATGAACCTCTGAGTATCTTGGGGAATAGTGACCCCAGAAATAGAATCAATCCCTTTATCTCTGAACTGGAGCAATCAGCCCATTTTCTTTTAGCATCTTTGGAAATCTCGATCTCCATGGTGAGTGACCTGCCTAATATTCGGCAAATACTTAAACTTAAGTCCAGAGTTTGGGACAGAATTTGTAGCCTGGACAAGCTGGCTTTGAGCAGAAGATACAAGACTTTTTTGACTTACGGTTTCTCAATTAATGTACCTTCTTTCTATCCGACCAAGCTCTGTTCCTCGGATTTAAAAAGGCTCATTGTATATCTTTGTTTTGACTTATTACCTACCTTGGAGTATCAGGGTGCTTGGCAGAATAGTGCTTACGATCAGCGACTTTGACAGATATGTTTCATGGAAACTGATCGCCATGTCCTGACATGATGTCCTGGCTTAAACCCTCAATATGTTAAGAGCTTCTGAAAAATGTGTTGAGCAGATTGAGTCTATGCAAACAGACCAATTCTGGAACTCACTTTATAGAGCCGAATCCATTGTTATAACAGCTGCAGCTTTTCCCATATGGGGAAAAATACTAAATTGCTCAAAATGCCATGCCCTCCGCTTTAGATGGCACTGAGTTTAGCATTTATTGGCATTTGCCTTACAAATACAGTGGATTTGAATTGATCTTTTCTTTTTAAATTGAATCAATTCTTGCTGCTCTTCTTCATAGTGTTTTTAATTTCATTTGGAGGAATTTTTCTGTAATTTTATATGAATTTTATCTATTTCTTACCCTTTTGTTATATTGTGAATTTTGGTGCACAGGTTTTAACTGTGCTTAAGGTTTCATTAACCAAATGCACAATAAAGGGAAAAAAAGGGGAAAGAAATGGTGTCAGGGTGGGATGCGGCACAACCGATACAAGTCCCCCAACATTTGAAAAGTCAAGTACCAGAGCATCAGACCCCTCAGTAGCTACCAAGGGCTCTATTGGGTTTGATATCTGTAGTAGTAGGGATGAGACAATTCCTCCAGGCGAAAGAAGATTGATACCCACTGATTTGATACTGATTCCACCCCTGATACGTACATTAGACTGGCACCCTAGTAAGGGTTAGCATGGAGATTTGGGATTGATGTATTAGCAGGAGTGATAGACCCAGACTTCAAACAAAGGTGATATTATGGTATTGCTACAAAACCACAGAAAGAACCCATTCCAAATTCACCAAGGCGATAAGATTGCTCAAGGGGTACTTGAAAAAGCAGTGTTCCCTAGGCTTAAGGAAAAATCTTCGGAGGGAAGCTTGAGTCTTTGGGGAGGTGGATGAGACATCTGATGGCCCTCCCAAATCTGAACCTAGAAAACCTACAGAGGAAGAGTCCGAGACACTTCCCGACTTAGCCTTCGCTCAAAGAAATGACTCCATGTTGGCTGAAGCATTTTTGCAAGTAGTAACCAGAGGGTCGTGAAACAGGGGGACCCTTTTCCTTTTTGAAATGTGGGCTTCTTTATAGGAGAGATACCACTTCGGAAGGTCTGGTATAAATCTAGTTGGTGGTCCCTAAGAGTCACAAGCAGGTGGTCCTAGAGATAGCCCATTCACATCTAACTGGAGGCCATCTGGGGCAGTCCAAGACTCAGGCATATATAAGAAAAACATTCTACTGGCCCGTAATTTACACAGTCATTAGAATCTTCATTCAAGTGTGCGTAGTCTGTCAGAAAACTAGCAAACATATACCGTCATCAGTCCCCTTAAATCCACTACCAATAATTGAAGTTCCATTTTCCCGGATTGGTATGGATACTGGGGGACCCCTGGAAACTTCTAAACTGGAGAATAAATATATTCTAGCTATTGTAGATAACGCCACACGTTATCCCAAAGCCTTCCCCCTGAGAGCCAACATGACACAACAGATCCTAAAACATCTACTCCCTTTTTTCTCTCGAGTGGGGTTTCCGATGGAGATATTGATAGATCAGGGTTCTACTTTCATGAGTAAGTTGATGGGGGAAGTTAAAGAGTAATTGCACATCGCTACTCTTAGAACATCAGTGTTTCATCCCCAGACAAATGCCTAGTGGAAAGATTTAATAAGACTCTCAAAACAATACTCTGAAAATGAGTTGAACAAGATGGAAAAAACTGGGATCAAATGATATTGTGGGCCTTGTTTGCGATCCGGAAAACCACTCAGGCCTCAACAGTATTTTCCCTGTTTGAACTCCTTTATGGCCAAGAGGTACGGGAGCTCCTGGATATGTTGAGAGAACCCTGGGAGGAAAGAGAGGAAGCTCCAATTCCCCTATCCCAGACTGTGAATAGGTTGAAAGAACACATGACGGCTGTAAGGTCTTTGGTACAGGCTCACATGGTTAAAGCACAAGAACAACAAAAGACCTCCTACGATAAAAAGGTTGCTCTCAGATACTTTTCAATAGGTCGAAAGGTACTTGTCTTGCTGCCTACTTCAGAAAAGAAACTTTTGGCCAAGTGGCATGGACCATACGAAGTAATGGAGTAAACAGGTCCATATAATTATAAAACCTCACAACCAGACCGCTGCCTTAAAACACAATTCTATCACATACATTTACTAAAGGAGTAGAAGGAAAATCACAAAGAGTTGGCGGCCATAATATTATCCTGTTTCTTGCCAGAAGACACTGAAAGCAAAGCCCTAATTTCATCAGGCCTTAATAATAATCAGAAACAAGATTGATATGAGCTTATAAGGCAGTACACTGATGTATTTCGAGAGGAACCGGGAACAGTAAAGGGTATTTATCATCATATCTGCACTCCCGTAGGTAAAGTGGTACACCTGAATCCATATCGGTTATCTGAGGCTAGAAAATATACCATCATTCAAGAAGTTAAAACTATGGTAGAAGTTAAAATCACCAAATCTTCTAATAGCCATTGGGCTTCTCCCATCGTGTTGGTGGCAAAACCGGAAGTTGGAGATTCTGTATAGATTTTCTTAAGTTAAATGCCTTTGACGCTTACCCAATGCCCTGTAACGATGATCTGACAGATCGGCTGGGTAACGCTGTCTACCCTCAATCTCACAAAGGGTCATTGGAAAGTTCCTTTGCATGGGCTTGATAAAGAGAAAACAGCCTTCACCACCCCCATAGGGTTGTTTCACTTTAACAGTTTAACTGCTGAGTTTCAATCAAGTCTATGCAAAAAGGACGAGCAAACTCGTCCTTAGCACTTAAGGGGCTAATGTCCTGCCCTTTGGGCTATATGGTGCCCCTGCAACATTCCAGAGACTTACGGATAAAATCTTACAACAGAACTCAGAACTTTGCAGAGCCTATATAGATGACATCGTAATAGACAGCAGGACATGGGAAGATCATTTGTACCACCTCTATAACATCATGAGAGTATTAAGAAAAGAAGGGTTGACTGCTAATCCCAGAAAGTGCAAGCTTGCTCAGTCTGCAGTAAGATATTTGGGGTTCTTTTTGAGTATTGGCACAGTCCAACCACAACAGGAGAAGGTGAGAGCGGTCCTTGTGTCATGATCACTGCTTCCAAGGAGCCAGGATCAGCCCAACGTCCTTGGAAGCAGGCCCCTAACCCTAATCCTAGGCACCAGCCGGTCCCCACAGGGACCTTTTGGACCTTGTCCTGGCGCCGGTGGCACCAGGCTCATCAGAAGCATCGGTCCCGGCACTGGAAGTGCCGGGCTCATCATTGGAGTGAAGGTGCTTGGGTGGACTTACCTGCGGCAGACCATGCTGCTTACTTACCAGCCTCTTAGAAGCCCTCAGTGAACAGGGACTACTTTCTTACCTGGGTGGGGCAGCTCCACTCCCTGGATACAGCACTGGAACTCTTCTGGAAGCAGGAACTCTTTTCTTACCTAGGCGGGGCCGTGAAAGAAGACGCCTCATCACTCCAAGGCTATTTAAACCACACCGATTGATGAAACGTGCTTCGCGTTATTCTGCATCTGCAGCAGAACGCTCACCGAGTCTGTTCCAGCCTTTCTTCTTTTGATCCTGAACCTGCAAGAATTATACTTACCATTCCTGTACCCGATCAACATCAGCACCTGCAAAAGACCAGAAACAACAGGTTAGCAAGACGAACTTTACACGCAGTGCTTACTCATCTGATCCATCGGCAGCGGCCGTGTCTCCCGGTGCACCTTAGCCTGCAAAGATCAACAGCATAATTATACTTACCGGCACGTTGTGCATTCCGGATTCTTCACGCTGCATCTTCACCTGCAAAGACAACATCATTATTATACTTACCGGCACGCTGTGCATTCCGGATTCTTCATGCTGCATCTTCATCTGCAAAGACAACAGCATTGTTACACTTACCGGCACGCGGCGAATTCCGGATTTCTTCATTCTGCATCGTCGCCTGCAAAGACAAAGAAAGAGACATTAAGCAGGTACTTACTCACGCCCATTACGCTCGTCGCAATCAAATGCCTGCAAATACTCCGGCGCCTCTCAACACTAACTAATCTGCAAGGCAAGAGACAGTTAGAGCGCTTGCCATACTTACGGATTTCCAGGCGCTTCACTGCCACGCATTAAAAGACTATAAAGACAAAAGGTGTCCAGAAACTTACCGGTCGTGCAGACAACGACGGTAACCATCCTCTGAAGTCAAGAGGCCAATGTTTCATCAGTGAAGGAACTGGCAACGGCACCCTGCACTAGACGCAGATGGAGAGCCCAGCATTCACCTATCTAAGGTGAGCACGTTGACCTGGGAGGGGGGCTCTACAGACAAGCTGGGAAGAGAGAGAGATAGGGACATTCAACAACCCAGACCTTTAATCCCCATATTCTTTCACCTGCAGAAACCTCACCCTTCGAGTTCGACACACAGTGCGAAGAGGTTCGACCCCAGAAGCCAATCGAGTCCTGCACATCACTTTTCGAGTCACAGACACCTTCCTGCCAAGACCCGCGCCTCCGTGGGAATCAGGTGAGCGTTACACCTTGATACACATTGTGCTTTGCACCTGTTCTGCTGAAAAAAGATCTTAGCTGTGCCCAGTGGCTGCATTGTGTTTTTATTCTGCACTGCTAAAATTGCGCTATCTGTGTGCACTACCCTCCGTCTCACCCTTGTACTCCCCCCTTCCTCCTTGTGCCTCAGTACTCAGACTGTAAATGTCCTCCTCACTTCTGCAGTTAGCTATGTCTCTATCTTACCTATCTTCTCTAACTGATTCACTATCTCCTATCCTTCCCCTATTACTAAAACTGGTCAGAAGAAACTTAAGGACATATGGGGCTCCAACACAGGTCTTCCTATTGCAGACACTTATGTCACGGCTTCTGCCAGAGAGAATCTCACTGACATCCTTTTTTTCGTTAACGCACCTGATCTATGGATTCGCTACATGGTCGGTTTTCTCTCTCCTTTCACCTCTTCTCCCATTAATGGTCGCACTCGCTGGGAGGTTCTCCTGGACCTCTTTGCCATTTCCAGATTCATCATTAATGTTTACTTCAATGGAACCATCATGGTTCAGGGTCCTCAACCCAGCCTTCTTTTCTTTGACAGGCTCCTCCCTCCCCTCTCTAACCTTACCTACCCTTCCAGCCAGGCTCTCTTGCCCACTGTGCCTTCCTCCTCCTCTGCACAGGCCCCCTTGCACACTGTGCCTCCCTCCTCCTCTGCACAGGTGCTTGTGCCTTGCACTACTGTCCTGGCTCACTTGTCAGCCTTGGCTCCTCCGCCATCTTCTACTATCCCTCTGACCCTCTTGCCACCCTCAGGGGGTGGGGAGGCCCTGTCCCCTGTGCCCCCCGTAGAAGACCTTTAAGGATGGCAAATTGCTCCACATTGCCACCTTAACACTTGCTCCGCTGTAAAACACTCCTCTGGCCTCCACAACCTTCTCAAAAACATGGATCTTGATGTGCTCGCTATCAGTGAGACATGGGTCAAGGAAAGCTCCGTCACAAGCTTTGACACTCTCCTTCCTGAAGACTACAAAATCCTTTCTGCACCCAGGCCAAAGAAGACAGGTGGTGGAGTAGCCCTGATCTTCCCAGAATGGATACCTGTATCCATGATGACTCCTTAGGCCTACTCCTCCTACGAGTGCCTAGTCTTCAGGCTCTCAGTCTCTCCCAAATCTTCTCTCATTATGGCCATGTTCTATTGGCATCCTGGACAGCCCACTCTCTTCCTTTCAAATGGGCTGACCTGGCCTCCTCTCTACTTTCCTCCTTCTCGCAACTCCTCCTGCTGAGTGATCTCAACATCCATCTGGACTCTCCTGACTACTCGGGACCTTTCTGCAACCTATGTAACTCTCACTCTATATTCTACCCTCTGGCTACGCTCACATCGCGGACCAGACACTGGATGAATCCATCTCCACTGACATCCCACTCTCTATCCCTCTCATTACTGGACCGACCATTCTCTTCTATCAACACACCTGAAGCTCGCCACTCCTCTTGCAGCGACACACCCGGCACAGCCACTCGGATTCAAAGTCACCAGACCCATGAAAAAAGTGACAGTGGCTGCCTTTGCCTCCACCTTCTCTCCTCCTCCCATTCCTGCGGCTGACTCCCACCCTGACACAGCCCTCACTAAACTTAATCTCTCTATCTTCAACACTCATGATACTCTTGCCCCTGTAATTAGGGTCTAACTGAAGCCTTCCAAAAAGTGCAACTCTTGGTATGACTACCATCTGGCTGCCCTTAAACGCAAGTGTAGGGCAGCTGATCGGAAATGGAACTCATCGGGTGGACTATCTGATAAACTGGCCTGCCTCCTCCTTCAAAGACAATATCGACTCTGCATCCGCTTCAAGAAAAGAGACTTTATTCAAGCCTGCATCTCCACAGCATCAAACAACACGGCCAAACTCTTCAAAGTCTGCAAGGAACTGGACAATCCTGCAGCAGCCTCTTCTTCTGTCACACCCTCCCAGGACCTCTACTCTGCCCTGGCAGCACGCTTCACCACCAAAACCCAAAACATCATTTCCTCCCTTCCCCACATCACAGCACACACCAACACTGGTGCCCCCCTTGGCTCCACCTCCACTTCACCTCTCCTCTGACCCGTCACACTCAATGATATCGCCACACAAGTCCGATCTATCAAGAACTCATCCAAACAAGTGGCCCCTTGCCCCTCCAAAACCATTAAGGACAACATTGACTCCCTCGCCCAAGCCTTGGCTGACCTTTGTAATCTCTCCTTTTCCGTTGGAGTTTCCCCAACTGCTCTTAAGCACTGCCTTGTGCACCCTCTGCTCAAGAAACCCTCTGCTGACCCCTTAATTCCGGCAAACTATCGTTCGATCTCTATTACTCCTTTCCTGGGAAAACTCCTTGAGAAATTGTCTATCTCTCAGCTGAACCTCCACACTGAATCAATTATTTGCTTCCATGACCATCAGTCTGGCTTTAGAGCATCCAGCGGCACGGAAACTGCTCTTCTGAACACCCATGAAGACCTGCTCTCAAATCTTGCCACAAACACTTGCTCTGTCCTCATTCTCCTTGATCTCTCCTCCGCCATTGACACAGTTAACCACAACATCCTGATCGCACGTCTTCGTGACACCCTGGGAATCGCAGGTCAGGCTCTGGCATGGTTAACCTCTTTTCTCTCCGACCGCCCATCCCAAGTGGAACTTGGAGCCTTCCTCTAATCAACTATCACTCTCTCAACCTGTGTTGTTCCCCAGGGATCAAACCTATGCCCCTGGTTCTTCAACATCTATATAGCTACCATGGCACTTGTGATTGTGACTTTTACCTCTAATTTCCACTGTTATGCGGATGACACACACCTATTTTCAGGCTCCCCTCAGCCGTTTCCTCCTCCTCACTCATATCTGACTGTCTGTCTGCAATCCAGTCATGGTGTGCTGCAAACAACCTCTGTGTCAGCACCACTAAAACTGAGATTGTTCGCATTGGTACCCCTGATCTCACTTTCCCTCTTTAACTCTAGCCGGCCTCCCTTGGTCCCACGCCCACCCCCACCTGCAAGGCCAAAAACCTCAGGGTCATCTTTGACTCCACTCTCTCCTTCTCCTCTCACATTTCTGACATCTCAAAAAAGTCTATCAACTACACCTCCTCAGAGGCACTCTACCTTTTCTCACCTTCCCCCAGCGTCTCACTGTATTCAGAGCCCTGGTTTTCTCTAGGCTGTTCTCTCTAGGCTGGACTACTGCAACAGCCTCTTCCTCAACCTCCCTGCATCTGCCCTGCGCCCTCTACAACTCATCCAGAACAGAACCGCCCAAGTTATCCTTGGCCTCAAGCCTAGGGACCGCATCTCTCCGGCACTGAAATCCCTTCACTGTCCCCCCATGGCTGCAAGGATCAAATTCAAGACCCTCTGCATTGTCCACAAGGCTTCCTGGGGCCTGTGCCTACTTACCTGCAACGTTTCCTGCCTAAACACGGTCCCTCTCGAGCCCTCCGCTCATCTAACTCCAACCTTCTGCGAGTGAGCCGGTTCTTCAAGCAGAGATTTGGAGGGAGATCCTTCCTTATCCTCAGCAGGTGCCTCCCTCTGGAAAAGCCTCCCTGCCACCCTCCGTCTTGACCCTGATCTTCTTAATGTAACGCTCACCTGATTCCCACGGAGGCGCGGGTCTTGGCAGGAAGGTGTCTGTAACACGAAACGTGATGTGCAGGATTCGGTTGGCTTCTGGGGTCGACCCTCTCCGCACTGTGTGTCGAACTCGAAGGGTGAGGTTTCTGCAGGTGAAATAATATGGGGATTAAAGGTCTGGGTTGCTGAATGTCCCTATCTCTCTCCTCCCAGCTTGTCTGTTGAACCCCCCTCCCAGGTCAACGTACTCACCTTAGATAGGTGAATGCTGGGCTCTCCATCTGCGTCTAGTGCAGGGTGCCGTTGCCAGTTCCTTCACTGGTGAAACGTGGGCCTCTTGACTTCAGAGGATGGGTACCGTCGTTGACTGCACGACCGGTAAGTTTCTGGACACCTTTAGTCTTTATAGTCTTTTATGCGTGGCACTGAAGCGCCTGGAGTTGCGTAAGTATGGCAGCGCTCTTACTGTCTCTTTCTTTGTCTTTGCAGGAGACGATGCAGAATGAAGAAATCCGGAATTCGCCACGTGCCGGTAAGTGTGACACTGCTATTGTCTTTGCAGGTGAAGATGCGGCGTGAAGAATCCGGAATGCACTGCGTGCCAGTAAGTAGAACAATGCTGTTTATCTTGGTGCAGATGCAGCGTGAAGAATCTGGAATGCACGGCGTGCCGGTAAGTAAAATAATGCTGTTTGTCTTTGTGCAGATGTAGCGTGAAGAATCCGGAATGCACGGCGTGCCGGTAAGTAAAATAATGCTGTTTGTCTTTGTGCAGATGTAGCGTGAAGAATCCGTAATGCACGGCGTGCCGGTAAGTAAAATAATGCTGTTTGTCTTTGCAGGCGAAGGAGCAACGTGAGGCACGGCAGCTGCCGATGGATCAGGTAAGCAAACACTGCGTGTGAAAGTTCATTCTGCTAACCTGTGGTTTCTTATCTTTTGCAGGTGCTGATGTTGCTCGGATACCGGAATGGTGAGTATAATTCTTGCAGGTTCAGGATCCAAAGAAGAAAAGCTGGAGCAGACTCGGTGAGCGTTCTGCTGCAGATGCAGAATAACGCGAAGCACGTTTCATCAATCGGGTGTGGTTTAAATAGCCTTGGAGTGATGAGGCGTCTCCTTCCACGGCCCCGCCTAGGTCAGAAAAGAGTTCCTGCTTCCAGAAGAGTTCCAGTGGAGTTGTGCTGCCCCACCCAGGTAAGAAAAGTAGTCCCAGTTCACAGAGGACTTTTAAGAGTCTGGCAAGTCAGCAGCATGGTCTGCCGCAGGTAAGTCCACCCAAGCATCTTTACACCCATGATGAGCCCGGCGCTTCCAGTGCCGGGACCGAGGCTTCTGATGAGCCTGGTGCCACCGGCGCCAGGACAAGGTCCAAAAGGTCCCTGTGGGGACCGGCTGGTGCCTAGGATCAGGGTTAGGGGCCTGCTTCCAAGGACGTTGGGCTGATCCTGGCTCCTTGGAAGCAGTGATCATGACAGTATCCCCCCTCAAGGCCCCTCCTAAGTGTGTCTTCTCCGGGGGCTTTGGCTTGTCGGGGTGATTCAGATGGAATCTCTTGACCAGACGAGGTGCGTGGACGTGATCTGAGGGTTCCCAAGACCTTTCCTGGGGACCGTATCCTTTCCAATCAACCAGATAGTATAATTTAGACCTGGAAATTTTGGAGTCAAGGATGTTCTTCACTTCAAATTCGAGTTCTCCGTCTACCAAAACGGGTTCCGGGAGTTCGGTCAATCGGGTTTCTGGTTGTACTGGTTTTAATAAGGAGACATGGAATACTGGATGTATTTTCATATGCGTAGGTAATTCCAATTTGGCAGCCACCGGATTAATTATGGCAGATATGAGGTAGGGCCCAAGGTATCTCGGGATGAAAGTGCGGGGTCCTTTTAAAGGCAGGTGCTTAGTGGATAACCAGACTTGATCTCCTACAGCGTAGTGAGGGGCCTCTTTACGGTGCCGATCGGCTGCCTTTTTGAATTGAGCTTTAGCTCTTTGCAGATGGGCAGTGGCTTCCTTAAAAGCACAGGTGATCTCCGAATGCAAGTGATCCACAGCAGGTGCTTCAATTTCTTGGGGAGGATCCAGGTGGGAGGTTCTAGGATGGTGTCCATATAACAAGAAAAAGGGAGTCTTCCCAGTTCCAGAATGAGTCGAATTGTTGTACGCGTATTCAGCGATCCAAAGAATGTCCTTCCAGGGGTTTTCTGTTTGTTGGAGCATGCAGCGTAGATATTGTTCTAGTGTCTGGTTTGTCCTTTCGGTTTGTCCGTCAGTTTGGGGATGGTGACTGGTCGAAAGTCTTACATCAACTTGGGCTAGACGACAGCAACTGCGCCAGAAGTGGGAGATGAATTGACTTCCCCTATCGGAGACTAAAACCGAAGGAAAACCGTGTAAGCGAACAATGTTTGCCAAGAATTCCCGGGCCAATACTGAGGCTGAAGGCAGACCCTTCAAGGGTATGAAGTGAGCCATTTTCGAGAATAGATCCACGACTACTAAGATGGTAGCATATCCCAAGCATGGAGGTAAGTCCGTGATAAAATCCATGGACAGGGTATGCCATGGACAGGGAGGGATGTCAAGTGGCTGTAATAGGCCGGCTGGTCTTTGCTTTTGACTTTTATTCTGGGCACACACACCGCAGGAGATTACAAAGTCTCTAATATCCCTTTTCCACGATGGCCACCAGAAATGTCTTTTGATCTTTTCCATGGTTTTGGTAATGCCAGGGTGCCCCTCCATTAGAGAATCATGATAACCGGAGATTACTTGTTTTTGTAGTTTCTCACAGGGCAAGTGCAATCGTCCTCGGAAATATGGTAGGTCTTGATCTACTGAGAAATCTTTTCCCTTTAATTGCCAGTCCTGCAAATCGGTCGGAGTTAGGAGCGATTTCACCGTGGTCTTGATGTCTTCAAAAGATTGAGTGTTGACCAAACCCAAAATCCTTTGTTCTGGGATTATGGGTATTGGATCTGGATTGATCAAATGTTCATCTACTCCCATCCGGGAGAGGGCATCCGCTTTTCCGTTCTTACTGCCTGGTCGATAAGTAATTATAAAGTCAAATTCTGCTAGAAACAGAGCCCAACGAAGTTGTCTGGAAGACTGAGCTTTGGCTGTCTTTAGGTATTGTAAATTGCGGTGGTCAGTCATTACGGTGACTGTGTGTCTGGCTCCTAGAAGATAATGCCGCCAGGCTTTAAAGGCCGATCTGATGGCCAAAAGTTCCTTGTCTGTAATTGAATAGTTGATCTCAGGAGGCGAAAACTTGCGGGACCAAAAAGCAACCGGATGTAGTTGGTTTGTGACCGAATCTCTTTGTGATAACACTGCTCCCATAGCAAGACTAGAAGCATCCGTTTCCATGATGTAAGGTAGTTCTGGGCGAGGATGTTTTAAAACAGGTGCAGAAATGAATTTAGCTTTTAAGTCTTGAAAAGCTTGTTCCGCTTCAGAAGACCACTCAAAACGTTTGTTCTTTTTCAACAGAGCGGTGATGGGCTGGACTATCCGGGAAAATTCAGGAATGAATCTGCGGTAAAAGTTAGCGAATCCTAACATGCTTTGAACTCCTTTTACAGAAGTTGGTGATGGCCACTTGATAATTGCATCAACCTTCTTTGAATCCATATGGACTCCGTTAGGTGACAATATGAATCCCAGGAACTCGACTTCTGTTGCGTTGAAGACGCATTTCTCAAGCTTAGCAAAAAGACTATGTTGACGCAATCTCTCGAGAACCTTTTTAACATGTCTCTGATGTTCTTCTTCCGATGATGAATAGACGAGGATGTCGTCAATGTAGACAACTACACACACGTCAATGAGTTCCCTAAGGACATCGTTCATAAAATATTGGAAAGCAGCAGGAGCATTACACAGTCCAAAGGGCATCACTTGATATTCGAATAGCCCGTACTTGGTGCGAAAGGCCGTTTTCCATTCATCGCCCTCTTTGATTCTTACCAAGTGGTAGGCTCCTCTGAGATCCAGCTTTGTGTATATACAGGCATCTTTGACTTGGTCCAGGAGTTCAGGGATCAAAGGTAACGGGTATCTGTTTTTAACAGTGATCTGATTCAGGGCGCGGTAATCTATGCAAGTTCTAAGGTCTCCTTCCTTTTTCGGAACGAAGAACAAAGCCGATGAAGCTGGAGATTTGGAAGGACGGATAAACCCGTTAGCTAGGTATTGGTCCAGGTACTGTCTGAGGTGAAGGTTCTCTGGCTCGGTGAGGGCATAGATCCTGCTGCAAGGAGGAGTTGTTCCAGGTATCAGATCTATTTGACAGTCGTAAGACCTATGAGGGGGTAGGGTGTTAGCTTGATCCTTCTGGAAGACGTCTTGGAACTCCTGGTATTCGGGAGGTAATTTGAGAATCTCCTCAGAAGAGATCGCCGCCAGTGAAACATCAGGTCGAGGATAACAAGTGGTAGAACACTCTGGAAACTGGACCGTCTTTGCTCGCCAATCAATCTGAGGATTGTGCTTCTCCAACCAAGGGATTCCCAGAATGATCTGGAACTGAGGGGCCTTGATTACATCGAACACTATTCTCTCCCGGTGTCCATTATGACTTAACAGCGTCACTTCTTGGGTGGCATGCGTTACTGGTCCGGAGGCTATCTCCGTGCCATCCACAGTAGTAATGACGTCTTTTACTGCCTTAGGGACAAGGGGTAGATTCATCCTTGACACCATTTCACGGTCCACATAGTTACCGATTGCTCCGCTGTCAATGTAAGCTTCAATTGCGTGCAAACGATCCGGACGTTCAGGACTAATGAGGACCATGGGTATCACGAAATGCGAGGTCACGGGACAGATCTTAACGCTCGGCAAGAGGACCTCTACTCTTGTCGGGCGAGGTCGTTTCCCTGCTCAGAATTTGTGGTACAGGTATCCGCGGCTCCTACAGTCTTCTTAGCTGGTTTCACGGGACAGTCCCGAAGAAAGTGTCCTGAATTACCGCAATAGAGGCATAATTGCAGCTGCCTTCTTCTTTCCCGCTCTTTCTGGGTTAAAGGTCCTCTAATGCCCCCTATTTGCATGGGTTCCGCAGTGTCAGCTCCCTTATTCGAGGTCTGTGGTTTGGAAAACACTCGGGTATCAAATCTGGAGCGATCTGCCTTCCTGTTCTGTAGTCTATGGTCTAGTTGGACAACTAAGTCAATATAGTCTGAACATTCTTGTGGAGGATTCACAACCTGCGCTAGCACATCCTTGAGCTCTCCACGCAGACCTCTGTAGAAAAGCGTTATTCTCTTGTCCTCGGGCCATTGTGTTTCCACTATGAGTCTATTGAAAGAGACTATATAAGTCAAGAGGTCTTGGTTACCCTGTCGTAATGAGAGAAGTTCATTGTCCAAGGCCTGCACTTGTGCATGTCTTGCGAACAGTTTCTCCATGCTGGCCTGGAAGGCTTGAAAATCGTGTAAAACCGGATCATCCTGGGTGACTAAAGGGATCGACCAATCTGCAGCGCTGCCACTGAGATAAGAAAGCACGAAAGCCACCTTGGCCTGGTCAGTTGGGAATGCAGCTGGTCGACATAAGAAGTGCAGGCGGCACTGGTTGATGAACACTGCGAATTTCTTTGGATCACCAGCAAAGCGTTCGGGCGGAGCCAAGGGCACATTACCGGGCAGATTGATTTGCACTGGATTTGAAGCTGAGGCAGAAGGGTAACTTCCTCCTGGAACGGGCAAAGGTGTCTGTCCTGCCTGCGTTTGTAACAACTGCCTAGCAAGGTCCTCTGTTCGCTCCTTAGAAATTATCAGTTCTCTTCTTAGAGAGCTCGTTTCCTGGCGAGCTGCATGTACTTCTGCTCTTAATTCCCCAAGCAACTGGGCGAGTTGATCAGTATCTGAAGTTTCCATTGCGCCTGGGTAGGAGTTTAGTGGTGGGCTTCGCGTTCTGTAACGCTCACCTGATTCCCACGGAGGCGCGGGTCTTGGCAGGAAGGTGTCTGTAACACGAAACGTGATGTGCAGGATTCGGTTGGCTTCTGGGGTCGACCCTCTCCGCACTGTGTGTCGAACTCGAAGGGTGAGGTTTCTGCAGGTGAAATAATATGGGGATTAAAGGTCTGGGTTGCTGAATGTCCCTATCTCTCTCCTCCCAGCTTGTCTGTTGAACCCCCCTCCCAGGTCAACGTGCTCACCTTAGATAGGTGAATGCTGGGCTCTCCATCTGCGTCTAGTGCAGGGTGCCGTTGCCAGTTCCTTCACTGGTGAAACGTGGGCCTCTTGACTTCAGAGGATGGGTACCGTCGTTGACTGCACGACCGGTAAGTTTCTGGACACCTTTAGTCTTTATAGTCTTTTATGCGTGGCACTGAAGCGCCTGGAGTTGCGTAAGTATGGCAGCGCTCTTACTGTCTCTTTCTTTGTCTTTGCAGGAGACGATGCAGAATGAAGAAATCCGGAATTCGCCACGTGCCGGTAAGTGTGACACTGCTATTGTCTTTGCAGGTGAAGATGCGGCGTGAAGAATCCGGAATGCACTGCGTGCCAGTAAGTAGAACAATGCTGTTTATCTTGGTGCAGATGCAGCGTGAAGAATCTGGAATGCAAGGCGTGCCGGTAAGTAAAATAATGCTGTTTGTCTTTGTGCAGATGTAGCGTGAAGAATCCGGAATGCACGGCGTGCCGGTAAGTAAAATAATGCTGTTTGTCTTTGTGCAGATGTAGCGTGAAGAAACCGGAATGCACGGCGTGCCGGTAAGTAAAATAATGCTGTTTGTCTTTGCAGGCGAAGGAGCAACGTGAGGCACGGCAGCTGCCGATGGATCAGGTAAGCAAACACTGCGTGTGAAAGTTCATTCTGCTAACCTGTGGTTTCTTATCTTTTACAGGTGCTGATGTTGCTCGGATACCGGAATGGTGAGTATAATTCTTGCAGGTTCAGGATCCAAAGAAGAAAAGCTGGAGCAGACTCGGTGAGCGTTCTGCTGCAGATGCAGAATAACGCGAAGCACGTTTCATCAATCGGGTGTGGTTTAAATAGCCTTGGAGTGATGAGGCATCTCCTTCCACGGCCCCGCCTAGGTCAGAAAAGAGTTCCTGCTTCCAGAAGAGTTCCAGTGGAGTTGTGCTGCCCCACCCAGGTAAGAAAAGTAGTCCCAGTTCACAGAGGACTTTTAAGAGTCTGGCAAGTCAGCAGCATGGTCTGCCGCAGGTAAGTCCACCCAAGCATCTTTACACCCATGATGAGCCCGGCGCTTCCAGTGCCGGGACCGAGGCTTCTGATGAGCCTGGTGCCACCGGCGCCAGGACAAGGTCCAAAAGGTCCCTGTGGGGACCGGCTGGTGCCTAGGATCAGGGTTAGGGGCCTGCTTCCAAGGACGTTGGGCTGATCCTGGCTCCTTGGAAGCAGTGATCATGACACTTAAATTCTGGAAACTCCTCAAGACCTTCCTCTTCTCCTCCTCCTTCTCTCTCCCCCTACCCTGCTAACCTATCTCTCTGTTATCTCCAGCTCTCCCTCCTCTTCCATACAGCTTTGCTGACTGGCTGCCTGGTGCACCTTTGAGTCACACATGTCCCTGGCAACCCCGCCAGTCCTCTCTGCACTTGCCTCAGGGCCCTGCACCCCATTCCCCTCACTGCAGTTCTGAATACATCCAAGAGACCTTCTCTATCCGCACTAATCCCAGCCTCTACCGACTGGGTGCACTTGGACCCCTCCCTTGACCGTCTTGCACTTGCACGATCTGAATGCATCTCTGCCTGAAGATCGTCTGTCTGTTCTCCCTTGTCTTCACCCCTTAATGAGCACTTGATAAAAACCGTAGAATCGCAGTCAGGCCTATTTGCTGTATTTCAATTGTGAAATGAATCTTTTTCACTTACTCTGCCTGTGTAGACCATTATTGTCTGAGCGACTGGTATTATTTAACTGTGTTCCCACCCTCCTTCAGCACTTCGAAACCCAACACTGCCTGTATATGAGCGCTTTATAAATAAACATTACCATACCATACCAGACCAGACAGGCATGGTATGAAGAGACGACACAGACAAGTGAAACACAACTTGAAAACCTTTATTCTCAATGGTCAGGATGGTATAACGCCTAACTTACCCTAGCTCTAAGATGGGAATGTTCCCTAAAGAAAAGCAAACTAAAGGAAGTCCAAGTCTGTCGGTCCAAAATAAAATACTGTCTGTCTCGAAACCTATGCTTGCCCTAACTTCTATAGGAAAACAGAGTGTATGGGTTTTGGTCAACTGAATAGTGTTCAAAGTAAAGTGAATGTGACAGTGGAGTTCTTCCATAGCCCCTTCCCAAAGTTCAAGACACTTAGATAATGTTCAAAGTAAAGTTAGCATGACAATGGAGCTCCTCTGCAGCTCCCTTCCCCAAGTTCAAGGCACTCAGTTTTAGAAAGTTCCACGGGTACTCAGGATTTACTTGGCAACTCTGACTGGCTTGACAAAAGTTCACAGTACCTTTTTCTTGTCAGGATGTACCTCTGCAATGGGTCTCTCAGGCTTGCCTCGCCCTTAGCCAGACCCCCTTGATTGTTCTCCAACTCACAAATGTTCAACTGGTTCAATGTTGCCTCCTGTTAAGTACCAAAGTTCAATTAAAAAAGTCCTACTAGGAAAATGTTACTCTTCCTTTGATTCCTGGTGGGACCACCTTCCCCACTTTAAACCAAGTCCTTTTGGTTTGTAGCCTCTGTACTTCATGCAGCTCTCTTTCACAGCTAATGCTTCCCTGGTCGTGGCGCAAATTGTCAGACCGCACGGTCCACCCACTACAGGTTGTGCAACCAGGTGCCTTACTTTGTTTGAGCTCTCCTGTTCTTTCTGTGAGGTCTCTGCAGCCCTCCTGTATCAGCCTCCATTCTGGCCACCACAGTGCTTGTTCAAAACTGTCTGCCTTGTTTCCTTACTTTTCCATCAGCTTTGGTAATGTAGCTCCCACTATGTTCCTTGCGCAGCTCCCCCTTGTAGGATTTCTATTTTCCTCGGCTTTCAGCTCTGCGCACTGCTCCCCTTTAATCACAGGAGCTTCCTATTCAGCTACAGAGTACTTCTGCATGCGACCACTCTGTTACTTTGTATCAGAAGAATCCTCTTTGTCAGTTTAACCTGACGTGTTTCTCACTTTCGCTCTTCTCTAAATTCTTATCTCTTCCATTCCCCCCTAACACCTCTCACTCCATCTTCTACTTCTCTCCACCCTTGCCTCACCTCCTACTTCTCCACCTCAACACCCTCTCCTCCCCTCTACTTCCCTTTTATCCTACCTCCTGCTCTTACCTAATCTTATTCTTCCCTCTCCTCTTCATCGCACCCTCTTGCCTCCCATCTTACTTCCGCTGATATCTCCTCTCATCCCTCCTAGTGCCTCCCATTCCTTTGTCCCTCTACACTCCCTCCTCACCTCAGCAATAATGTAAACTGTTCCTCTTTCCGTTGAGTTGTGAGTCAATCACCATTTTATTGTTGTATCTCCCACTCCCTCTTATTCCTTTGTCCCTCTCCACTGCCTCCTCATCAATAATGTGAATTGTTCCTTATACCGTTTCAATTTGTGTCTCAATCATTACCTTTTGTTTATTGTCTCTCCTCTCCCCTATTCCTTTGTCCCTTTCCACTCCCTCCTCACCTCAGAAATGATGTAATTTGTTCCTTTTACTGTTTTCGAGTTGTGATTCAATTACCACCTTATGCTTGTTGTATTTCTTCTAGTTCTTATGTAAAGCACTTTGGATTAAAGTGCTATATAAATTCAATAAAATACAAATAAAATACTAAGTGCCCCTGCAGCGTGACTAACTTTGAAAGTTGCGTAAAAGGGTTTGGAGAGACCTAAGCAATTATTTCTGTTCCCATATTCTCCCTAATAGCAGTTAATAAGCCTACTGCTGGCCTAACCCTATTGATTTTAATTGCTGGAACCACTGACACTGCGTGTCCGTCTCACAATGGTTGGTTTGTTTAACCAGGTCTCTTGCAATACCACGATGTCTAAATCTACCAAAGGGTTCTGCTCAACTACCAAAAGATGTTTTAAACCCCTGGTGTTCCAGCAGCCTAACTTCTACACTGTGGCTTTGACGGTCTCTCATAGCTAGTTTTCATAGTTACGATTAGGACGGGATCTCTCTACCCGTTTGTCATATCTTGCCCAATGTTCCACTTTTCTGTCGGTTTGGTTTTCTCAAAGCTCCTGCCTCATCTGTTTCCTCTGTACTGCACCCTCCTGCCTACCTTTAGTGTTTCTTTCGGGTTTATACAGGGAAGGATTCCTCTTATATATCTTCATATCCTTTCCCCTCTCATTTATGGGGGGTTCCTGCGTTCTGTCTTCTTTAAGAATAGAGCCCGGGTTATAGAGATTGTCTCTAGCTCTCCACAAGGCCCTTGCCACAAGCTGGGAGGGTAACGTGATTCTCACCCTTGCTAGGTTGAAATCACTCAGGAGCTCCACCTGTGTTATATCTGTCGACTGAAAGTACTCTAAACCAGGCATATCCTGCAGAAGATTTATAACACTTTGCCTATTCATGATGTATTACGAGAAGGAGCCTTTCCTACATTCCAGGAAGAAAGAGCTTACCTTGTTATATCTCCCTGAAGGCAAAGGATTAGCTGCAGCTCTCACCTCTTTTCCTTTGTTAGCTTCATTGTCCCATCTGCCTTTAGTGTTTTCCCTCAGGGCCTGTTCTTCTTCTTCCTTCAAATGGGCATTAGATCTTGACTTGTTTCCCCTATTTGTGTTACTTTACCGAATTGACGTATGAGTGGACTTGAGCACCCTTTCTGGAGTATTATCTTTTTGCTCGTATACACTTGGCATATCTCCCATATCTTTGAAGGGTTGCATTTTGTGTAGGATGCGATAACCTTTCTCTGTCATTTCTAGAAGTACCCTCCCTGGATCTTTTTTGTTCGGGATTGGTCGAAAACCCCTCGGGTGATCGATTTTGTATACTTACGATCTCTTGATCTGATTCATATTTGTCTGAGCCTTCATAATGCCAAGTTTGATTATTTTCAGAGTGTTCACTGTCAGTTACATACACCTGATTTATCTGTAGTTGTTTGAGTATTCAGAAGAGCCCCCTCCGGACGTAGATCCTCCACCCCAAGTTCTCTTCTGTGTCTATATCACTTGAGATTAATTATCTTGCCGGAGATGCCAAGACTTGTTCTTTTACTCAGGATTTCCTAGTCATCACATTATTAACTTTCTGTTTCAATCCTCCCCTCTTAATCCCTTGTGAAAGCTCTTTAGGCGAAGTCGAGAGGGCGTGCAAAAATGCACAAGGAAGATACAGAATGTTGAATGAGAGGAGCCAGAGTCGGGAGAGTTTGATAATAATAATTAATAATAATAATAATTAGGCTTTTATATAGCGCTACGAACCCTCAGGTATCTGAGCGCTGCTTATTATTACCCACGGTGTGTGGTGCTCATTTATCGACCTCGGAAGGATGAAAGGCTGAGTTTGGCCCTGCCGGGATTCGAACCTGCGTTAACAGGCTCTGCACGGGTGTGAAAGCGAGCGCTCTACTCGCAGTGCCACTTGACCGGCATTGATGGTTTGGAGATACATTTATCCTTTCTTGTGTAGGCTCTTCTCCTGTACTTCTTTACTTCTACTATGCCCGTCGTTACCTATCCTCTTGAATAAGTGCATTGCCAACTCTAGCCCTTTCGTGTTTACTACCAATTGCTCATTATTCTCATAACACATGTTTTCCAAATTAGCCAGTTTTGTTAAAACGTTTTTCATCCTTTACAACTGCACCTCAAATTTACTATCCAAACCTTCATACAATTTAGGTAAACCTAATAAGGCTGCATTCATTGCTGATAATGCATGATCCATCATCGGGATTGAGCCTTGCATCTGGGCCAAAGATCTCCTAGGCGTTGGGTTGACAAATGATACAGAAGATCTTGTTAAAGTCCCGAGGGAGTCTGAGCATAAGATGGGCGATTGTGAGAGATACTGAGGAGGAGTAGGCGTGAAAAGATGGGGAGACTGCGATCCTTGATCTACTAGGGCCCCTCCCTTCCGGGTCGGTCTGAGGTCTTCCTTTCGGTTGTTTCGTGGTGCCTCACTCGGGTCTTGGACATTGCTTCAGGCGTTTTCACACTGGAGGGGGGGGGCGGAAATGTCACTCCTCTATAGCACCTTCAAGAGGCTCCATGTTGTTAGGTTGTGCCAATGGAGTGTTACGCTCACCTGGTATCCACAAGGACGTCACCCAGCCAGGTTACTCACTACTATCCTTCTCAGCTTTGCCCTGATGTGGTCTGCGGGGAAGGTTCTGCCTGAAATTACAGGAGGACTGTATTCAAGACTGACCGACTGGGGTAAGTATCCTCCCTCCACCCCCGTATGATTTCAGTCCCTCTAGCGCCTTCTCCTCATAATGTGGTAGAATTAGGCATGCTCTCTGTCCTGCCTTCTTTGCAGGGGCGCGTTGTCTTTCATGGGCGAGTTACTTCACTGACGCCGGCCCGTTTGATATTGTTCAGGTAGGTCTTATTGCTGTTCTTTAGTTTTGTTGCTATCCTGCATGCCTTCTTTGTTTAAAATGTCTCTTTTTTCTCCCTTAGGTATGCAGAGCTTCAGCGCGGCGAACTGGATTGGTTGAGCCCCGCTGGTAAATGATGGTGCATTAAGAGCGCTATGATGCGGTAAGTAAGCGCTATGCGCAGCGCTGCGAAGTCTTGCCTTTTCTAACCTGTGTTTTCCTTCCTTGTAGGTCGCAGTGTTCTTCAGCGCGAGTGGAATGTCCGGAGTGGTGCCAGCCGAGAGGCGACCAGCCAAGTAAGACTTTTGAGCAGTTTGTAATTTGTAAATGTCTCTACAGCTTTCTTTAATGTTGCCTCTATCTTCCTCTTTCAGGTCGTTCTGTCCGGGAGGCGTGCAGATTTGAGGAAGCTGTTCTCAGTAGCTGCTAGTGTTTAAAGATGAAGACTGCAGGTAAGATGCTGCTGCTAATGATGTTCCTTTTGTCTCCTTGCAGGTTCTGCTTCTCCGAGGTTCGAGGGAATAGCTGGACACGGTGAGCGTCACGTTGCAAGCTGCAAAGTAACACGAAGCATGTTCTGCAGTCAGGGTGTGGTTTATATAGCCCAGGAAAAGTAGTATCAGGGAAAGTAGTTCCAGGCCTGCCACACCCAAAACACTAGACCGCATAGCTTGGTTCTTAGGAACAAAGCTATGTGGATGCCTTCATGTTGGCTGACAATACAATAGTAGTTCCCAAGCACATTGTTGTTCATGGTGTATGAGCCTGGCCCCATGAGGACTTTTGAAGAGGATGCCAGGCTCTAGATGCCTGAGTCCTGACTCCACCTGGCCAATGGGTTTGCCAAAGGGGGTTTTGGGCGAGGGTCGTGACATGGAGCCAGCTCTGCCTTTTCCCCCCTTCTTGTGCTGACCATTCACTGCAGCCTGTGCTGAACCCAACTGCAGATCGATGGCTGCACCCTCTGAATTCACTGCTTGCGTGGTTTTAAATTTAGTACAGCAGTCTCTTATTTCAGTAGTTATGGACTTTGTTCGATATTTTTGGTTCCTCCCTTTTGTGGTGAGACCTTGTTCATCGCCCTTAGTGATCTCTCTTGTTAATTTCAAACTGTTTATCTCTTTTGTAAATTGCAAATCTGTTTTACTGGGCATAGCGTTCTTAAAATGAACATATGCGGTAATAACCGAGATTAGCTTGCCGAAAGAAAGAGAGAGAGCTACTCCGCTGTTATAACATGAAACGGCCACGATTTGGAAAACACTAAAAAGTAACAGCAAGAACAAAAGAAAACATAAAGCTTAAAATGACTAACTAGGAAGACACTCACACCCCCCTCACCACTCACCACCAATGCCCAACAGCACTCAGAGGTGCACTTGGTAGGTGCGCGTGGCCTAGCAGATTTATGGAAGCCAGTTTGAAAAAGGGGGAATGTCCAAATCACAGGCAGTTTTTTGGTGAAAATAAAAGCACAACGTTTGAAAATAAAGTGTTCTAAAGAAAGAAAGATATGTTAGGGGCTAGATCATAACTTTTGATCTGACCGCACTGTTCTTGGACAATCCTAATTGGAAATACCTCCTCGCTTTAGATGCGTTGCAATCCGTGATCCTCGTGTTCAGAAACGTTAGTCCAACAGGCAGCCAACAGCACTCAGAGGTGCACTCTGTTTGTGCTTGTTCCAAACACTGAGTGCTTAGGTGCCTTTTATACTGTCCTGAATACCTGACAGGCTGCAGGTGTGCATGGTTAATGTCAATTGCCTTGCCTGGCCTTGTTAATGGGACATTGAAAATGAAGAGGTTGATGTACCTTGATCTGCATCTTCTTCTTCTTAGTTCTATAATGGTGTTTCTCATAGGAATTCTGTACTCCTCTTGACTTCCTCTTCTTCATCACAGTACTTAAGTGATGTTTGGGGGAAAGAGGAGAGTGTGCCTGAATACATCCTATGAAGGTTGAGTGGGGTGGGGGGGGTGGTTGGGTAGGTCACCATCAAGGAAGGGGCATACCATATCTCACCCTTGGGTATCCCCTCCCAATCCCAGCGGACCCTCCACACCCAGGTGATCCCACCTCACTTGTCCACCCTGACCATGGGGTGGAGAAGCGAGGGAGGATCACCTGGGAGGAGGGTCCTTGAGGATTGGGAGTGGGGTGCCCCAAGGCAAGACATGGTATTCCCCTTTCCCTATTGACAACCAACCTAACCCTCCCCCAACCTTTATGGGCTATTGTAAGCCAGTTCTCCACATATGACACTTGACAATGCTGAGACGAGGAAGAGGAGACAGCATAATGAACACCACACACTTGCACCACTTTAGTACTGGGACAAGGAAGATGCCTATAGAGAGTTACAAGGGTAATCATTTCCCTTTAATTGTGGTCAGGCAAGTCTCATTAGAGATCCACACCTGCAGCCTGTCAGGGGGCTGCAGGTGTATAAAAAGAGGTCAGTGCAACAGAGAGAGGAGCAGATGGGAGGCCTGTTTGGGAGAAACAGGGGAACAGGGCACCCTGCTTCAGAGGAGACAGTCATGGTGGGACTGGACGAGGAGCCAGGATGCCTGCAACGTTCCCAGGAGGCTTACACAGCCCGTAGCCAGGGGGCTGTGTAAATGTTTGCAGCCTGGGTGCATCCGTGAGCCGCACTCGGCTGCAGGAGCTAAAAGCGAGCACCAAGCAGGAGGGACGCTATTCGCGCCCAGAAACTGCCACTCATGGAGCCGGCGTGTAGAGGTAGACACGTGGCAGGCAAGAGGAGAGCGAGGGAAGAAGCCACAAACCGGTGAGTCAGAGGAGGATGCATGAATGCTGGGGTGCTCCTACAATGTTATTGAATACTGAAATACATGGAACTTAAGAAGTTACACAAAATAATGTTTAGTACGGGGCAAACTAAATGGAACTTTGAAAAGTAAGCAAAACACAGCTTATTGAATACCTAACTGAGTTGAACTTTAAAAACTAAACTAAACTAATGCTTATGGAATATCGAAACGAATGGAACTTTAAAATACAGTGAAACCATTGGAAATGGCAAACCGCACAAAAGAGAACTTTATAATTAAGCGTCATGAATGCTTATTGAACTCTAAATGGAATGGAATACTGAAATTAAGCATTCTGAGGATGGAATGGAATAAACCCAGGCAATTAAAGTGAATAACCCAAATGCCCAAGTGAAAATCAGTTACAGCAGGGGGCACAAGGGTGACAAAGAGACATAAGAAGGTGCGTGTGAGTAAAACACCCTTAAATGAACTTTTATGAATAAATGCAGAGCGGCGGGACCAAAAAGTCTGAATGGATGTATAGCAAGTGATGGCAGAGTCAAGAGGCTGATAAGAACAAGCCAGAAGATTGAAAATCATCACACTAAAGACAAGGGGCAGAGAGTCAGGGATCCTGGTTGTGTGACCTGTGATGGGTGGACGGTTTGGTCTGACAAATGTGCCTAGATCAGTGAGCCCACATATTGAAAACTCAAAGACATTGAAATTACGCAGATAAAGTTTTGGGGAAGGGAACCTTGAGACTTGAGGAGCCACATTGCGTGGTCTTGGGAACAAAGACTCAGGGCCTCATTACACGTTGTGCGCTAAAAATCTCAAATTACCGGCATGGTGCTCTAACGTGCCCGCCCTCGCAAGAGGGTGCTAATAGCGTACCATTACGAGTACGCGGACACGAGCATAGCGCCATGCCGGTAATGACCCTACCGCCATGCCGCTAAAGGCCCCAAAAAGTCTCTTACCGCCTTCGACGAAAGTGCAGATAGCACCTCCGCCCTCACGCTGCATGCAAATAGCGGTCACCGCTATTAGCGGTGACCGTTAAATTGAGGAACCGGAAACAGCATCATCGCACAGGAACGGGAAAGAGCACGGCAGCCATCTTTAAAAACACAATCCATTGCCATCCTCTGCCCCCTGGACCTGTTTGGAGTAGCTTGCAGTTGGAAATCATCAGGGACACCCTCAACATGCCCAAGGCATTGAAAAAAACCACCGACCGGCAGCAGAAAGAAAAATTTACCTCAGAGGAGCTAATCATGCTGACCCAGACCCTAGCTGACAATGCCGCCGTGGTCTTTGCCAGCGACATGCGGCGGGAGACACTCATGAAAAAAAAGGCAATCTGGGCTGAGGTTTCATTGAAAGTCAGTGCTGTGGGCACCACCACCCGCAATGTGCGTGAGTGCTGAAAGAGGTTGGATGACCTGAGACGCCGGGTGAGAAGCATCCTTGCCGAAAACCACAAAATTGCCACAGCAGGTGGATCTAGGTCGCCCATAAAACTTAAAGAATGGGAGGAGACATGCGCCAACCTCATTGGAGTGGAATGCATAGAGGGAGTCGGCACGATGGAGCATGGCGTGGCAACCACTTCAGATGGAGGTGAGTGTACACATGAAAGCATGCAATGTGAATCTACTGGTCCCCCCAAATGTGAGCCCAGAATCACATCATGGATGGCCAAACATCCACACATGCATCACACGCTGGCCATGTCAGTGTCAGACCCAAACACACACACACATGCACACATCACCAGAGACAAGTGCCACACACAACCATGCATTGATGAGCCACTGAACTGACACATCACCTGCATCCTTTACAATGTAGTCAAAATGGCCACAACTGCATTATTGATGTATACTGCATTAAGTACATCGAACCATAATCAATGACATCCCCCTTCTTGTCCCCGACAAGCTCACATACAGACAGTGAGGATGCTGGCAATGCATCACAGGCACCCCCTGCGCACAAGAAACAAAAGGCTTTGGACACAGAGGACACCCCCACAACATCAAGGGGCAAAGGCAGAAGGGTCCAGATGCAGAGTGCGTAACATCGGTGGAGCGCCACTTCCAAGACACAAGTTGCCACACCACCAACAACTGCCCCACCTCCGGAGGTTAACCCACCACCACCGATCCCGGCCACAGAGGGCCCACCCTCAGCTCCTGCTAGTTCTGCAGGTGAGGCGGCAGCCACTGCTCCACTATCAGATGTGGAGGACCCAACCGACTTCCACATGGAGATGCACACCCCAACCCCCCCTGGAACCCCTGAGCCATCACCACAGCACACACCTGGGTCCAATGTCACTGGCGATGAGAACATGGGAGCTTTTAGTAGCCCCCCCGGTGGCTTCATCTGTTGACCTGTTACCATCACAGGCCACAGCAGCCCCACCGCCAGAACCCAACACTGCCCTCGACCTGGCCAGCATCAGCCAGCGGCAACAAGAAATAACTGTGCTGGTTGGGCAGCATGGTGAGGAGGCTGCCCGTCTCAGGGCAGAGATTACGGAGACAGCAAGGCACACCAGAGAGGGGATGGAGGCATGTACAGACAGGCTGTGTGGGGAGATCATCCGAGTCAGGGAGGTCCTCACACGGATAGCAGACGCATTGGACCGCCAATTCCCACCACCACCCGGACAGTCTGACACATCCTCATCCGCCAGTTCGAGGCAGACAAGCCCCCTCCGCCGCTCCTCACGCACCACCAGGCGCACGTCTACGCAGCCTCCCAATGCTGGTGATGGCAATGGCCAATAGGGAGTGCATGGTGAAGCCTCCACGTGCATGGCTGGAGGGCAACATTGTGCAAGATACATGTGGAACTGTTGTGGGGGTTGGGGGGAAGGGTGTTATGGGACTGTTGTGGGGGGTGGGGGAAGGGTGTTATGGGACTGTTGTGGGCTATGGGGGGAAGGGTGTTATGGGACGGTTCTGGGGGGTGAGGGGAAGGGTGTTATGGGACTGTTGTGGGGGGCGTGGGGAAGGGTGGTGGCATGTTTGGGCACATGCACATTTCCTTCTTTTCGTTCCTTAATACACTGTTGTTTGAACAAAACACAGGCTTGGACTTCTTCATTGTGTATGTGTACTTTATTGACGCCATGGTCCATTGTGCGCTTCCAAACAGACACCAGTGCATTACTACCCATATCCATATGACAGTACAAAACCATGTTACTCAGAATATTTGGTTGATCAGATGCTGTCTCACAGCACGTCCCTCCTGGCCATCCCCTCTTGCATGACCTGCATCCCCTTCACCTCTGTCCTCATCACCATCATCATCCTCATCAGGTGCTTCTATTTCAACGTCAGGGGGCAGTGGCACATTCCGTCTGATACACATATTGTGCAGCATGTGCAGCATGACACATGCCATGGTGATCTTGGCTACCTTCTCATGGCCATACAACAGAGCGCCACCAGACCTGCTAATGCACCTAAACCGTGTCTTCAAAAGGCCAAAAGTCTGCTCGATCCCAATGCGGGTACGGGTATGTGCACGATTGTATTCCTCTTCGTGCCTGTTCTGTGGGTTCCGTACAGGGGTGAGGAGCCACCTCTTCAGGGGATAGCCGGCATCACCTGTTTGGGGGGACGAATGGGGTCCTGTTACTGTTCACCTCAAGAGCGGCCTGTTCATATCACACAAATTGACTTTGCATTGTGATTCAAGTACACAATTAACAGCATACATGCAGATGGTCTGTGTGACTGCAATGTCCAAAGGTGAGCTCGACCCTGCAAGTAGACATGCCCCATTAATGACTCCAACAGTAATTGACATGTCCTGGGTGAGGCCAGGTTTTAGGTGTCCCTGGGCCCAGGCAGATTTGGTACTACACTGCTGGCGTTATGCCATTCCAACATTGATGTTCCAATGCTGAGAGGCATCACTTCAGTGGTACTATAGTTGCGTGGTGCAATGCTATGGCTAGGGGTGATTCTTTTGCATGCTTTCAAGGGCACATTGCATTATTGTTGTTGTGCTGGACTAATTCTGTATGACTATCTTGACAGCATGTATGACATTTGTGTATTTTGTGGCGTGGAATGTTGTGCAATGTGGATGTGGATGGATGTTTAAGGTTTCTAGACCTGGATTGTCATCTATGTTGTGTAGCTTATACTTGCATGTCCGTTCATCTCAAGTACATTGCGGGCTTCCCAGATGGACATTGGCGTACATCTGTATGTGCATTCGTCCAACGGACGACAAGCTACACCCATTTCGAGTATGTATCTCCCCCCCCCCAATCACACACAGTTGGAGTATGTATCTCCCCTCCCCCCCATCACACTGCCATGTGCTTGCCCTGCAACTCACCAAGTAGCCACGTACGTTGTCCGGCTTGTCGCTCCATGTAGCGTGGGATAGTTGAGTTCCACAGGACCATGGAATCATGGGTTGATCCGGGGAAACGGGCACAACAATGTGTGATTACCTTGTTGGCTTCACATACCATTTGGACATTGATGGAGTGAAATTGCTTCCTGTTTCGGTAGACTACTTCATTGTGATGTGGTACAACCAATTCCACATGGGTACAGTTGATGGCCCCGATGCAACTTGGGATGCGTGCCAGTGAATAGAAGCCAACTTTGGTGTTTGCAATCTCCTGGGCAGTCCGTGGCATGCATATGTGTTCAGGTGCATGCTTCAGGAGGGCATCAAGTACCTGGTTCAGCGTGCGTGAGAATACTGGTTGTGAGATGCCATGCATCTGGCCCACTGTATGCTGGTAGGTGCCTGTGGCCAGGAAGTGGAGCACAGTCACCACCTTGAGTAGAGGGGGGGATGGCAGTTCGGATGTCTATGAGGCATACAATGGCGTTGTGTATCATGTCCACGATGCTGGTGTTGGTATCCCGGTCCAGACGGTACAGGGTGTGTATCTGCTCTGGCGTTAGGTTAAATTGACTGGTTCTGATCCTGGGGATTGGTGGGTGCCTCTGTGGTATGATTAGGTGCCGTGGTGGTGTTTGCGGTGTCTGTCTTGCCCTCCTCCTCCTCCTCCTGCATCTCCTCTGTGCTGCCTGTTGTTGTTGTTGTTGCTGCTGCGCTGCAATCATGTCCTCCAGCCCATGTAATGCTGCAAGTATTGGAACCATCTTGGTGTGGGAAGGGGTGTGGGAAGGGGTGTGGTGTGCTCCTTTTGAGCTGCCACAGTCTCCATTGCCTCCACCTGTGCTGATTGTGTCCACCTGTGGCAGGTGGGAACACTGCTCAGTTCTCTTAACGGGTGGTTCGCGATGGCGGTATTAGCGCCATGGCGGTAAGGGGTTTTGGGGGCTTTACCATGCCGCTATTGGCATGTCCGTTCGCCTTGTGATGCTGTGCTATTAGCGGCATGGAGTTATTTACGGGATGGAGGGTCGCGCGCACGCGGACTGGCCTCTATTAGTGGCACCGTACTTAGCAGTGCCGCTAATAGCGGTGAGCCAGGTCGTAATTAGCATGGGGATTTAATGTTACCGGTAACGTTAAATCCCTACCGCCTACCGTGTAATGAGCCCCTCACTCTCTTTTGTTTTCTGTGATCAGTCGTGTTTAAAACTTGATGAAGGGCATCGAGAGGATTGGTTTTGAACTAACTATATTAAACTATGTTACTGTGAACTGAAGAAAGTTAATCTTGAGACATTCTTTTCATGGAGCTTTGTTATACTTGCTGAAGGGGAGCTGAGAGAAGGCTGTGAGCTGGAAGAGGCTGGAAGAGGCTCAGAACCTTCAGTCAAACACTATTTCGGTTGGTTTTGACATCCCTACACATTGGTTAGCTTTAGTTGTGAGGGCAAGCATAGGTTTTGGACACAGATGGACTTTTAAGTTAAACTCTTTTACTCAGGCGTTCGTTAGTTTAGTTCAGTTAGGGAAATCCCACCTTAGTATAGGGGAAGTTAGGCCTTCTACTATCCTGACATTTGATTTAATAAAGTATTTTTACTTTGAATTTTAAGTATGTTGTCTGCGTCTTACTTCATGATCCCTTCACACCACTTAACATGTTCACAGGCGCATCTACATTCCATGGCAGGGCCTCCAGAGCAACGCCAACAGCCACCACCACTGCACCGCCCAGCAAGGGTTAGTGAAGAAGTAAGGGCAGGAGTGGGACACCAGGGCTCAGCAGAGCCACACATGCAATCGCTGGTATGGCACCTGATGGCAGTGATGCCGACACAGCTGCAGGTACTGCACCCCCGGCAACTGCAACCACCACCCAGCAGCCGGACACTGTGGTCGTGAAAGGGGAGACAGATGCTGGCAGGCGCACACACAAGGAGATGCTCCTGCAACCAACCCAACTGGCCCATGACACCCCCTCATCACCTGAGCAGGACAACCAGCCACATGGTCAGAGTGGCTTGGAGTCAGAGCATAACACAGAGTGTAGTGTGGTTGACAAGTCTTACGCCTCACCCTGCTTTAGCACCAGACCTCCCCATAGCCCACGACCCATGATGCAGGTATCACAGGATGCCATATGGAGGAGGCTGGACACAACTGAATGTTAGGCAGAATTATATGCAGTACCCTTTGGGAACACCACACACAATTAAGACTACAAGTGACAGTACAAATTCCCCTTCGGTACAAGCCTGTACTACACAGTAAAAGTGGTAGTGATGGCTGAGCAGCCAGACTTGTCTCAAGAGCAAGTGAGCAGTATCAAATAGTTACACAAAGGACAGCAATTACTATGATTCAAACAAACACTGACTCAAGGTTTCTGAGTAAGAGAATATACATTTATTTACACATCAGTTGTATAAAATGTCACGAAAGTAAAGCAGTTTAAAAATCACACTCTTAATAGACTACACCACTCCCAATAAATTCCAGATAAGTTAAGCTCACAAAATGAAGTGGGAGCAAAATGGCACTCTAGAAATTTGTAAGGGAGGGTAAGACAAAGTTAAGCAGAATTTGAACCACACCAACAGGAAAGTACTCAGGGCAATTGAGCAAGAGGAACTACAGTGATAGAATCAGGGAAAAAAGGCTCAAGATCACACGGTTCAGGGTAGTTTGCTGTAAAGTTCGTGCCACGAGTTCCGGACGAAGTTGGTCGGCAGAAAAGTTAGTTCAAAGAGAAGAGAAGGACAAGCCCTCGGTTAGGAGAAAGATTTCACACACTTTCACCATGGCTGAACGAAACGCACAACCGGATTTGCACAGTACCTTAAAACGGAGATGGAGCTGTAGCTGAGGCGGCCATTCCTGGTAGTTCCTGCAGGCTCACGGTTCCTGAAGCGACTGTCGGACTGACAAGAAGTAGGAAGACTGGAGGGTCCTGCACTACCCACGGAAGAAACCAGCAGCAGAGCAAAGCAACAAATAAAAGGTGCGCTCCTTAAAACCCAAGCAGGGTCCGACCTTCCTCGTTATCCAGCCCACTGTAGCTCTGTACAGCGAATTCAGCTAGAGGAGGGCTCCTGGCTTGAAGTTTGGGCGAACTGGTTGGTCCCACCAGCTCAAGGGAAGAAGATTCCTGGAGGATCCTCTCTGTCGTCGTATTCTGAAGATTCGGACCAGCAGCAGGGCTTCACCAGGCGGTTCAGTCGTTGTAGGGGTCCTCTTCTGTCAGCTCCTCGTCGGTTCTTTCGTTCCAGTGGTGACTCTGCCTTTCCAGTCCCAGAGACCTGCTTTTTATGCAGTTTTCCCCCATTCACACAGCCTGGCTGCCAATCACACAGCAGGGTGGATGTCCTGGCAAGGACAGTCACCAAGCCAATCAAACAGGAGTGTGACTTGGGTTACCAAGGGAACCCATGGTAGGGGTCCTAAGACCCCTCCCTCACATCCTGCCTACCCAGACTTTCAGGTGCCTTAAGGAGGGCTACTGTGCAGAAGCCCGCAAAAAGACGGCGAACAAAGGAACCAAACCTGGTTTGGCACGCAGAATAAAACACGAGAAAGACTTTTACAAAAAAAATGGCGAATAAACCCAGCCGGAGCTGAAATAAAATATATTTGGTCAAGCGGTTTTATGTTTCAGGCTAATAAAATAGCCTAAAACAATACCATGGGTATTTAAGATAACCGCAGTATGAAAAATAGGGTAGTTACCAGTGCCACTAGCCAAGTCTTGATGAAAAGGGAGCGAAACAGTGCTCCAAGAGAAACAGACAAAAAGGGATAAGAATTAACCCTTTCCAATACTCCATGTAAGATGGTGTGTACTGGGTCTGTGATTTAAAGAGACTACATAAAGTTAATGGCAACTTTACATGTTTCTGGGAGACAGTAGTCAGTCCCAGAAAAATTGAGTCAGTGGGAAATCCCCTGTGTCACTGCACTGAAGGTGCTGTGTAACACACAAAAAAAGATGGTGCTCATGGAGTAGGTGAGGCTCCAGAGGCCAAGATCACACAATTGGTAAAAACACACATAGCAAAACACATGTAAGAGTGGGAAAAAGGCTCACACTCTTACCAGGTGAAAAAAATAAACCCTAGAAATCCAGCAAAGCTGCTGAGGGACTCAGTAGGTAAGGGATATTAGCCATTTTGGAGAATTCTCCCTAACACTGAACAGCAACCAGTGTGCTGAGAAACCCTGGCAGATACACAGGTCCAACACCTGCAGGCCATCCGAGACTGTCCAGGGTACCTCTCTGAGAATTTCAAGGGCCATGGACTGGGACCAACAGCAGTCAGCTGTCACATCTGCCGCCCTGAGTGTTGTGGAACAGAGGGTGAGAGAGATGGACTACAACAACCTCCAAATTGACACTTTTACATTTGTGAGAAAACTCAAGTTGAAGAAATTCTTTCATAACCTAGTCCCTATTGAAGGAGAGGAAATCACTATACAACCTAGCAGTGATCTGACTTTTACATACATCAGGGACACTAAGGCACTCCTATCACTGGAGCATACATTAGAGATACCAGAAAATGAGTGTGTTGACCACTTAGGAATCAACTGTAATATACTTAGAGAGAGTGGACTAAAACCCAAATCTAAATGTAACCCCATCACCCAACAAAGCAATTGTATAGATGCCTTCCATTAGTCTGTAATCAAGGACAATGAAACAAGAATGGATAAAGACAATCACAGATACAACAATACATTCTGCAAAAATCTAAGCCTAAGAGAAAAATCAGCAATCAAAGACGTAACACTTGACAGGGACATTATCATAAAGGGGGCAGACAAAGGGGGAAACATTGTTGTTTCTTAACAGAAAAGACTACATTAAGATAGCAAACCTGCATTTGAAATCTGGGCTGCTATATGAAAATTAGCAAAAGCTATGTGAAGGATACCACACAGAATCTCAAAGCCTTAGTGTACAAATGGCACAGCAAACCCTGATTAACAATGATGAGAGATCCTTTCTGATAACCACTAAACCCAAAATACCTACAATATATTTTCTGCTGAAAACTTACGAGCAGTATACCAGCTTAGCAGATGTCAGACGCATTGTTAGTGGCACAGGATGGGCTACTGAGAAGATGTCAAGATATATAGATAACATTCTAAGACCAGAAGTCTACAAATTGGACTCTTACAGAAGGGATACAATGCATGTACTGGAGAATCTAGGCTCAATAAAATGGGAAGAACAATATCTGCTGGACACCATGAATGTGAAAGCCTTATACACAAGTATTGACCACAAACTGGCTCTAAGAACAATAGACCATGCCTATAGGAACCACTCTGCATCATACTACCAATTCTTGGAAATGATAAAAGAAATGCTGGGATTTGTACTTAACAACAATATATTTCTGTTCAATGAAACAATGCATAAACAAACAAACGTGATTGAAATAGGCACATGTTTTGTGCCCACAATGGCACATTTATTTGTAGGGGAGTTCTAACTCAAACATGCATATGTTCAGCCGACACTATCAAGCAAAGTGATCAAATAGCTTAGATACATTGATGATATTTTCATCATATGCAATGGAGATAATAAAGAGCTACAGATTTTTTGCGACTACTTGAATTCAAACACTTTTGGATTACAGTTCACAATGCAAATGAGCAATACAGAGGTAACCTTTCTAGACCTGTATATCTACACAGAAGAGGGTTCCATGAGGCCAGGAACTTTCACACAAAAAACAGAGGCCAACGCCACACTGCACGCAAATAGCTGTCACCTAAAAAAGAACGATTGAAAAATATACCCATAGGCAAGTTCACCAGAGCTAGGAGGAACTGTATCAAAAACCAGACTTACGATGCAGAATGCTCACTGATTATGAACAGATTCCCAACGCAAGCTTATCCTACCAACTGCATTACCAAAGCTAGAATAAAAGTCAACTCTAGAGACCAGAAAGAATTTCTGGTACCAAGACAGAAGGAAGCAAAACAAGATGGGGACAAACTAAGATTAATAAACCAATGCTCCGAGAATAACAGTATAGTTTGTAAAATCTTCCAAAAGAACTGGTATCTACTTCAATTGGACCCCGTTCTAAGGGATTATATCTCGGAAAGGTCAGCAATAACTTATACCAAAGCTCCAATGCTAGGCACCAAATTGAGCCAAAGATTCATGAACACTAATAAACAAAAACTACAAACAAGCTTACTAACTAGCAAACCAATAAAGGGATTTTATAAATGTGGTAATTGTAGCATGTGTAAACACACCATGAATAACATTCACGAATACACTACTGTCATGCTCCCCCACGCATGGAGCCTGTGGCGCCGTTGGCAATTGCATGGCCATTGAAGAGTGCCATCACGTTGCTTATGACCAGCTTTCAGCAGTCTAGTCGTTAGGCAACATGGCCGCCGCCAGAGCCTTTTCTACCCATCACTTCCGGCGGTCTCACTGTGTTGCAATCGCAGTGTGTATTTTCCCTTTATTGCTCGCCAACGGTAGTGCTACTCTATTCCGTTCCGCACCGGAACGCCTTTTTCTCTTGTTTCCCTTTCGCCACTCTGTTGGCACTCTGTTGCCCCTCTCACGACTTCCTCGCCATTCTTTTGGGCGTACTTTCCGGGGTTCGCCCCGTCTCTCGGTTTACCTTTACCTTTCATATCTTGGGCTCTTGCTTACCCTCGTTGCATCTGGTGGTCATACTACTTCTGGTACGGATGCTTTGCACCTCTCCCTCGTGCTATTGGGCTTTCCCTACTCTGCCCTGCTTGGGAACAATCTGTGCCTCTATGAGGCTCTCATCTGATCTCCACGGTTCCATACAATTTCCGGAACGACAATCACCACTGTCTTACGGGATCACCGTTCTCCATAGAGCATTCTACTGGGGTTTTTTTCTGCCGCAGAAGGCTTTTTCCCCATCCCGGCTGTCCCGTAAGTGGGGGCTCATGTAAGCCACGTCTCTACAAAAAAAAAGAGTGATTTCAGCAGCCACAGAAGATCCCAAAAGACTTACGCTGATACCAGCTCTTTAGACCCAGATGAGGAGGAGGAGGTTGGAGAATCAGGGGAAGTGTGAAGGGGAATTGACAACTACAACCAATGGTAAACTATGATGGTCTAGGAATTTATCAACTGTAGAACTACATATGTGATTTACTTGATTGTGTGTGTATGCAATAAAATAAATGTGGGGAGTTGAATTTGTGAATTAAGAACGAGAATTAGACAGTACCTGGGAAACTAGCATCACCGGAATGCAAGAGTGCTTTGGCAGACCATTGACAAAAGGAGCATCCCGGAGGGAACAAGGATAACGTCAAGTTCTTCGGAGTGAAACAAATTGGACCGGACCCAAGGATGGGAGACAGGGAAAAGACACTGCGTCAACAGGAGGCCAGCATCATGTGCCTCCTTCGAACGATCTCTGGATGCCTTAACACAGACAATGAAATGCACCACTTTTTATGAGAATACAATGTCACATTTTATGAATACCAACATATCCAAGCAATCCCTGACGAAGCTGTGCTGACTTACAAAGTCTGGCCCATCTGACCTACGAGTTTGGATCCTCAAAGAGCCACCTGGCTATGACCTTGATTCGCACCTTCTATCAACGTTTTCACATCAGACATTAAGTTCACCCCCTCCCCCCAGATCAGAATTAACTACTTCATGCAGATTCCCCATTTACTAGCGGGGGCGCTGGTGGTGTTCTAGCTCGGGCTTGAATACACAAATATTCATACTGACATTATGTGATCATAAGAATTATGTGTTTATAACACACACCATGTTGCATAATGAATTCTTCCATTGTGAAGGAGTCAGGATCTTGCCTCCACCCCCTCCCCCCCACGCAGTAAATTCATGGCAAGATGAAAGGCCAGAAAACATTGCAATCATCCATTTTATTTCAGCCGAATTCCTAACAGACCAATGATCGATAAATACGTTGAGAGGTATCCCCTCAGCAAGCCATACAGACCAGGTTGCGGTACAAATCTATCCATGCGTGAATGAAGAAGTGGAGGTCATGATCAGACACACCTATATGGACAGCCTGGACTAAGCATCAAGAAGCCATGTTGATTATGTTGTTAGAGACACCATGACATGGCAGCATTAGACATGATGCACACGTGCAATCACACACACTTGAATACATGAAAAACACGAGCGTCCAGTTCTATAGTTAGAGGACAGATGCATATACATACTGTCATTGCTTTTATTCTGAGCAAAGCTTGAAGACACTTAAACGCGAATAACCCTATGGAACTGCAGGAGCACCTATGGGACCTGACAGAGCCAAGTGTGAATAACCTATGGAGAATATAGTACAGCGTGGACAATGTAGAAACCACATTATACGGTTTAGGAAAATTACAGCAGGCCTCAGACCACTGAGCAAGGGACGAGCTGAGCTGATTCAGGCTGGACAGAAAGCAAGACGTGTTAGACAGGACCCGCAGCCAAGGTCAAGAGATACAGATGACATTCCAAACCCCAGACGACAAAGGGACCAGCTGCAGAAAAAGGGAATAAATCCTCATAATTCGGATCTGCAGAGCTCAATTTTGTGGCCTCCAAACATGTGATACAGCTGGAACAGACAAAGGACAGTTATCAGTGGTGAGAAAGGAGAGCCGATCCCAGACAGCCAGACACGGACTGCAACAAGTATGCAAAAAGTATGCAACAAGTGTTGCGTCGAGCAGGAGAATATTCTCATAATGCAAAGGTGGTGCACAGTTACAATACAGACACAATCGTTCTCCTCACCTTGAAAAGGTACACAGTGAGCTGAGAACCATTTCGGCTTCCAGTCCTGGGGATGTCAGCTCTAGCCAATCACAGCCTAGTACCCTAGGGGTGGGTAGCAACGGGCAAGAACCAATGGTTAGTCCACAACACTGCAACAATGTTATAGAAAGTGAATTGGGGATGGAACAGGCCAGCCACCTGACAAGGGCCAGTAGAATAAAATATATATGTACCCATATAGGTTATTATGCTCCTGACGGCCAATCCCATGTAGTGTTTTAACTTGCCGTTGACTGAGGCTTACGTGTATTCTGGGGGAGGGTGTTTGGCCCTCCAAGTCTGTGAACTTTCAGTATCGCTCTGGCATACCTGGGAGTTCTCCCCAACAATTGTAAGATATGGTGTATATCCTAATTCTGTAGAATAACCTAAATAGGCTAAAAGTAATATTTATTCCTATAAAACTACAAATAGTTGGTCACTGAATCGATCAGGCCGCACCAACACTATCAAGAGCATTAGACCGCACCAACATATCCAACGGTGAACTGTACCTAATTCATGCGATTTACAAATGACTAATTTAGAACTTATTAATACATGAAAGCATTCAAACTTCTATGAAATTTTGCAGATAGCACTAACAGCTAACAGGGTGACCCTTGTCACGTTGTTTATTATGTGTAGACACTAATTGTAATAACCGAAACATATCAGGTCAAAATGATGACATCAATAATTTTTGTAGCATTACATGCACAGAGTGTAATTTATATCCAGTACACACGACAACCCGACTGATGGAAGCTATCCACCCCAATTTGGATACACACCTGCCTTGCATGCACTAAGTATGATTTATTGACCTTCGTTAAAGTGCGACATGCAACAACGCTAAGAATGGAGAACCACTTTCGTATATATTTCGCATACATTTACACTTAAACATTTTGAGGACCAGAGTGATACAATTGTGTGTAAGGACCTACTTCAGTTGAATTTATTAGCAGGTGACGGTGCACTTAAGCAAAGGAAAAGCTCCAACTACAACGTAACGTGCAAGGATGTAATGACGTCAGCACCTTCAAGCAATCGACGCAGGCGGCCATGACACTATTTATTTTCACTTTCAGGATGGCAGAGATCATGACACAACGCGGAACGCTGCCATCCTGAAAGAATATTGGAAGGAATCATGAACAACATACTTGAGTAAGAATGACCTGTCGGTCACCCCCAGAACTAATGACTTTAATTTCCGAACAATTGAACTCCAATTCAAGTTTAAATAGCTCTAAAACAAACTGCTTTTTCACATTAGGGGCCACAATTAACTGCTTGAGTGCCATGACAACTGTGCGGTCGGGGCTGCGGGTCCAGAGGAGATCTTACCTCACAAACAAAACGACACGGAACGGCCAGTGAACACTACTTGCTTTTTTGTTCGAACAGTTCAATCTAACTTAACATGTCCCCGTTATATCTCATACGTTCCCCACGCCCCACCCCAACCTCAACATCACTTCCCTGGAGTCTTGGCTCAAACGAGAGCTGTCCTCCACAACGATGTGGGAGGGTTGCATGTCCCATTGAACTCACAACATGACATCTCCCCTCTTTTTAACTTAACAGATCACTTACAGTTTGTCACCCCATTTCATCAATCAGTCGCTGAGGCTTTATGTGACATCTCTGCGGCCTCATGGGCAGAGGTAGCATCTGCGGGGATGACTGTTTTCCTTCACAGCTGTCTTCTTCTTCCGACTGCTCACCATCCCCTTGATATGAGTGATCCCAGCGCCTGTCATCTTGGCTGTTGTATGCATGCTCCCATGCAATGGGTGGGAAGTCTCTGACTTTCCTGAAGTGGGACGAGTACATCGTTATGGAATGTTTTTGGTGTTCACTGGCTGTTATCATGGTGCCATTTTTACTGGTCACCACTAGCGGCTCCGGTGCAAAGGTAGGGTCCTCTTTCCGACTCTTTGGCTGTCTTACCAACACGTGGTCTCCCGGCTCTATGACACACTCTTTGGCTCCTCGCTGAGCATCTGCCCAGTCCTTCATTTTATTCTTCTCTTCTTGGTCTCTGGTCCTTGCTTGTTGCTCCAGGGGTGTTGGCTGTGTCTGTGCATGTCCTTCGGGCAATCTTGTCTTGATGTGTCGGCGTATGGCGATACTGAGGCAGGAGCGGATATAGTGCTTGTTCAAATGGCTTGTTGAGGAGCGTGGCTATTTGTAGTGTCCTCTTGATGTTGGCCATGAATCTTTCGACTATTCCGTTAGCTTGAGGCCAGCATGGTGTTATCTTTCTGTGCTGGAACTCCATGCACCGGGCAAAGTTTTGAAAGTCTTGGCTGACGAACGGAGGCCATTGTCCGACTTTATGATATTTGGAATCCCGTATGTGGACAGCATGCGGTCCAGGGTGGGAATCACACACGTCGTTACTGTGCTATCAACCAGTTGAGTGTCAGGAAAACATGAGTGTTCATCAATTAGAACAAGTACATAGGCGCCATTGCAAAGTGGTCCGAAGAAGTCCACCGCTTGTTCTTCCCAGATATTCTCGGGGAGTGGAGACATTTGTAGAGGGATGGGGTGGTGGGGCTGGGCCACTTGCGCACATACGTAGTATTTGCAAACAATCTCTTCCACTATGGCGTCTAGCTTGGGGAACCATACCTTTTGGCAGAGGAGTTTTGTGGATACCACCACCCGATGGCCTTTGTGCGCTAGCATCACCGTCTTCTCCCTCAGTGCTTCCGGTATAATCACCTTGCAGCCATTCATGACGATGTGGTCGTCGACAAAAGTCAGCTCATCCTTTACCAGTTCCATGCATCTAATTTTGTTCTGCACCGACTCCTTCTCATTCCTGGCCTGATATTTCAGATGCACAGTCTTCCTTGACCTGACGCAGCGGGCTCTGATTGCGAGTGCCAGGTCCCGTTCTGAAGCATTTGCCATGGTGGCCTAGTCCACTGGGAGGGGCTGCAGATGGTGAATGATTTAATTGATATAGGCGTCCGTGATGGAGGGTCCCCCTTAAGCCAGTCCTGTGTGGTGGCGCGACAGGTAGTCTGCAGCGTTTTCTTCCTTCCCCTGGTGATGGACAATGTCAAATTTGTAGTCCTGTAATCTCAACCCACACCCTGGTGATCCTTGGGGCATTCTTGCTTTTGGGTCTCCGTAAATTGGCTTGACGAGCGCTGGCACAAGCACTTCCCGCAGCACACGTGGCTGGGAAAGCCACAGCCAGGCACCTCCAGCAGCACGCGACTGGAGGATGCTTTCGGGATTTAGCACGCACGTCAGTGCGCCTCCTGCTGCCAGGCCTGCCTCCTGCACTAGCAGCACATGGCAGGGGTAGCCCCCCAAACAAACCACACTGGCTGCACATTACGCATGAGTGCACATCCATATGCCACAAGGGGGCGATATTAGAACAAAACCAGCAAACTATGCTCATCAAGTGGCGGCAAGACCACAACCCCACACTTAAGCACTGAGGAAGATCCCAAGGCACCGCTGAATGCATGACATGTCAGAGGAAGATGTCTCCTCCACGTCCGTACATGGCAATCCAGGACCAGCACCCACCCCTCGGGGTGCATTGCAAGTACTACATCTGCACCACGCATGTGTCCTCTTGAGACACCGGCAACCTGGGGCCTCGATGGGCGACCTGGTTAAGGGACTTCAAATTTTATGTCGGAGCCATAGGGCTCATTGATGATGAACCACTGAACAGCACCTTGTCCAGGGCAGTAGGACCAGCCGTGAGAGACATAACGGGTGAACTACTCAACCTAGAAACAACATCCTACCAAAACCTGCGCGAGAAGTTGACAGAATACTTCGCACTTCACACCAACATTGACTATGAGAGGCACATCTTCCATAAGATGCACCAGGGCAAAGGGGAATCGCTAGACAACTTTGTAATGAGACTTCGAATAAAACTGAAATACTGCAAGTTAGCGCTACGATCCCAGTTCACAGCTAGCTGCGACTCCCAAAAGTTTTGCAAGAAACTCCTGCAAAAACAGAGATCCCTACAAGAAATCCTGGCCCTTGCTAGCATGGAAGCGGCGGTGGAATCACAGCTGGACAATTTGGAAAAAAATCTCGCTACAACACAAGCCCGCCGAACAAGATGCCATCAATAAACTATTCACCACACCCAATCAGCTGGTCAAATGCTCGGAGGCCACATATTTCCGATGCGGGTATGACTATCCCCACACCAGAGAATGTCCCGCCCTGTGCCCGCAATGCGCTGCATGGGGCGGCGACAACCACTTCAGGGCCCTCTGCAAAAATGCACCCGCCCCTACACCGAGAAAGAGAGCCCTCATGGAACACCGGAGAAACACACAGGCAAGCCCGAAAGGTAGTATACCTGACAGCGATGCCAGAGGGCAGAGGCAAGAAGAACGTGAACACAGAAGCTCGTATGCACGAGAAGACCATCGACCACCGGAGAGCTCAAGACGCAGTGGCAGGAAGAAAAGTGTCCAGTATATTGAAATGAGATCGCCCTCAAGCAGCGACTCTCCCTCATCGTGGGAAGACCAACGGAAGAAAGGCTATTTATGGGCCCTAAACAACAGCACTGCTACCCAACACAGCCCAGTCCTCACTGCCTGTAGTAACCGTGCCTTAGATATTGCCAGATGGCTCAATAAGACTATGGGCCTCATTCCGAGTAGGGCGGTAAGGGATACCGGGCACCGCTAAGGAGACCGGTGCTGGTAATCCCTTACCGCCCTACTACGAGGTCCCTTAGCGGGTCCCTCCTTTAACGCCTGGTCTGACCAGGCGTTATGAATGGGACCTGTTAAGGGACTTCAGAGCCAATAACGGTACCGCAATTTGCGGTACCGTTATTAGCGCCTTCCCCATTCCCATTGAGCCCTATCGGGGCTGAAATGGGAATGGGGAATGGCTTTTTCAATGGGGACTTACCGGTCCCGCAAAGGTCGGACTACACCGGTAAGTCCCCATTGAAACATACCGGTGCCGGTACCGTTATTGGAGGCAGTCATGGCGAAAATAGCGCCATGACTACCTCCAATCTCGGAATGAGGCCCTATTTGTGGACATGCGGAGGGGGAACACAGCGATTGCGCGCGAAAAACACCAGGCGCCTAGGATAACTGACATGATACACCTGCTGTATGGCGCTAAGGTCTTTTCGAAACTGGACCTCACAAAAGGGTACCAGCAAATTGAGATCGCACCAGTCACGCTATTTTACCACCTTCGTAACACACATGGGTCTATTCCAATACAAACGGCTCAGTTTCGGCATCTCGTCTGCGGCTGAAATCTTTCAGCGGGAGGAGATACATAAAGTCATTTGACACGTCCTCAACTACTCGGACAACGTCCTCATATTCGGCAAGTTTCATGAAGAACACAACATAGCCCTACACAGAGTCTGCGCCTCGCTCGAAGCGGCAGGATTAAGAATTAACAAGGCAAAATGTGATTTCAGCAAAGGCTCCCTCAGGTTCTTCGGGCACATTTTCTCAGAGAAAGGAATGCGGCCCGACCCTGACAAAGTGGCAGCACTGAACACCGCTCAACCGCCCCAAAACATATCCAAACTGTGGTCCTTCTTAGGGCTTGCAAGCTACTCCTCGAGTTACCTTAAAGTTACCTTAAAGACTATGCAACGGTAGGCAACCCCCTTCGGCTACTCACACGCAAAGATCAACCCTTCGAGTGGTCACCAGACTACCAACGCGCCTTCAAAACTATATGAAACTACATTGCCTGGGAGGAAGACATGGCATACTTTGATGCTGAGAGAAAACCGAGGTCATAGTGGATGCCAGCCCGGTCGGGCTAGAAGCCATACAAACGCAGAGGGACCAGACTGACCTGTCCAACTTATTTGTTGTAGCTTACGCTAGCAGAAGCCTCACAGCCACAGAACAGGCATACTCCCAGACAGAGAAGGAAAGCCTGGTGGTTGTATGGGCCTGTGAGTATTTCCAGCTGTTGCTATATTAAAAGGCATTCACAGTCATCACTGTGGTTATCCTTGAGATACATTCTAAACAGGTGCTGCCTCATCATCACAGATATACGTGGTCTGTAACCCTGTCAAAATCCTTGTGTTAAAATGGAACCGCTGGTGTGCTGTGTCGCCCAGGATATGCCTAGTCTGTCAGTCCTGTGGGATCCCTTCTGATAAAATGTAACAGGTGGTGTCGACTGGAATATACGTTTTCAGGGTGTAAATTGACTGCATAGTTCGGCAGGGCTCAAGAAGAAGCCCGCCAAAATAGTCTATATATATTTGCCCTGGAAAGCCATGCGTTAGAGATCTGCCACACTACCTGCCGAACACATTCACCCTAAGAAAGAACAAAATAAATGCCTTGCATGCTCTGAAAAGCATAAAAGTAGAGGTCTGGTTAATATACTCTTTTATTTATTTTGTTTATTTATTCCTCTTTAGCCATATGCAGCACCCTATTTCTATGATTGTGTAGACTTTGCAGCAACATATGTGACAGGTGAACTACCTTCTTTATTTTGTTTATGTGTTTAAAGGCTGCAAAATAGTTTATTACAAAATGTTAAAAAAGCCTGGGTTTTTGTTTGTTGCAAAGAATCAAAAGATATGTACATTTTCCAGGCTGTATTTAAAATGTTGCAGGGGCTGGCTATATTGTAAGCCTAAAAATCAGACTGCAGCATGTTTATTTGTGCTAGTTGCATCATCTGTCTTTTTTAAAAACATGCTTATTCGTACCGTGTAAACATTGATCTCGCTGCATGCCCTTCTGTCTCAAATGATCTAAAAAACAGATATGTCCCCCCTGGCAATTCCAAGCTTATTTTTCGCTTATTTTTCTTCAGAGCATGAGAGATAGAAATGTGTGTGTGTGTGTGTGTGTGTGCGCGCGCGCGCAATGGTTACAAGGGGTCTTTTGTTTTTAAAGATTGCTTATTTTTACACTGCAAACATATGATATGATATGATAGTTTATTTATATAGCGCCTATACACAATGTGTTTCAAGCGCTTCAAGGCAAGGGAGAGAACAAGGGAAAATACAATGACATCTTACAGGCATGAACAGTAGGGATGTGGAATTAGAGTAGGAAGAAAATGGAGACAGACAGGCGACTACCGTACTAGGCCTGACGACATTTCTGGTAGAGCCGGAGAAAACAAAAGGTGAGGGAGAGGGGTGCAGAAAGGGAGGGGAGGAACAGAACAAGCGACTATCGTAGTAGGCCTGACGACATGTCAGATAGTGCTGGAGGGGGGCGGGGTGAGGAAAAAAACAAGTGCATAGAAGAAGGTAAGGGGAGGAGGAGGAGATAGGAAAAGGGAGAAAGGGAAAGTAGGAGAGAACAGGGAGTAAGCAGTCAAAAAGAGTGGTGAAGCAAGAGGGCAGAGCAAATACAATTGCAGAAGTCAGGAGTAACACATAATGTTGCAAGCCTGGATACAAGATGAAGATGGGAAGAGCATGATTCAGGGCCACCATGAGAAAGGGTGACGCACCGTGAATCAATGAAGTCCATAAAAGTCAAATCCAGCATTGGCCACAAGACAGTGATGGTGAAACGCTCCTCATGTCCTTTGATCCTGAAAACTGTTTAATGTCTAAAACATATGTGTCCACATGCTGTCTTGTAGTTCTCATTCTCTGCAGGGCGAGAGACAGAGACAGCCAGGGCATTGTACCTCTGTTGGAAGCTCAGTGGGCTTGTGTAACAACTGCGCAGTTTTTGTGTATCTGTATTTTATTAGAACATAAAAATGTACATTTTAATTTTTTAGCAAAGTCTGCTGATGAACTGGAATACCTCATAGATGTAGATGCTACAGGCTCTCAAGCGCTGATTGATATTCTTACTGAACACAGTGTTTCTTTTTATGGTAAAAATGTTTCAATTTATTTTTTTCTTATTATGTATTATAAGAATTCTGATTTTTTTTAACCTGCAATATTGAATATTAGAAACACATTTAAAAAAATATATTAGCTAGCTAAGTGTTAACATAAACACCTCATCTTTCTCATTGGGGGTTTCTAGATTTAGACATGTAAGCACAGGTTGGTTTGTTTGAATGTAGAATGTTTATTTCTTCTCAGCATAGCTTGCAGATACCAGATTGTAGACATGTCCATCTGCCCTACCGGCAGCAGTGCCTAAGCAGCCGTTAATAAAGTTATTCTGTCTAAACCCCCAACCCCTAACACGCCTCATCTGTACACACTCAGCACTAAACCATTTAAAATAAATAATAACATGTATTTTATTTTTAGATGTTGTGGCAGAGGATCACTATTGCTCATGCAACCCTTCACCCCTAAGAAGAGCAAATCCATGTAAACGTTTCTATGCTGGACGATCAAAGACCCCAAGAGACACACCTGTTACCTTGAGAGGAATTAATGGTGTCATCCAGGAAATGCTAGTTAAAAATAAAAGAAAATTGTCTAAACAGGTTTGTCTTTTGCAAGATATTTTTACATGCAGCTGTACATTTTGCAAAATATGCTTCTTTAGTTGAAAAACAATATGGAGCTGCCTGTGACAACTGCGTTTGTCACCTGAAACTGCTCTTCATCAGTCTAAGGAGCTCTTCTCAGTGGTGGTCATTCGCATCCACTGCTCGCTTTCTGCCTGTGGTGCCTGCCTCCCAGTTGCAGTGTGACGCTTTAGCCACCTTTTTTCACCTAAAATTGAAAACATTTGGCAGCACATACAGCTTTCTCTGGTGGGCACAGTCTTAGAGACTAAACTGCTGCACCCTCTGATCCCATCCCTTTATTTGTTTTAAAGGATTTTATGCCTGAAATCGCCCCACTGGTTACCCAGGCTAACAATGTCGCCCCACTGGTTACCCAGGCTAACAATGTCTGTAGTTCTGGAGTTATCTTTTCTCATGAAATTACTGTATCTCTTATCTAACCTCTTCTATACACCTTTCTTGAGCATTCTGCTGTACATGACCCCTTCCAGTCTGGTTTCCGTGCCGGGAGGGGAACCAAGAGTGTTCTAGTCTCCGTGATGGATGATATTGTCAGGCTGGTTGATGGCGGGGGTGTTGGGGTCCTGATTCTGCTCGATTTGTCAGCAGCTTTTGACACCGTGGACCACCCCCTGCTTCTCGCCTGCCGGTTCTCCATCGGGCTCTTGGGCTCGGTCCTAGCGTGACTCACCTCCTTGACTGGCAGGGGCCAATCAGTCTCTCTCTCTCCATTTCTCTCTGCTCTTCACTCTCTTTCGTGTGGGGTCCCCCAGGTCTCTGCCCTGTCCCGATGTTATTTAACATCTACATTCAGCCGGTGATTGGCCTCATCCACTCCCTCGGTTTCAGGTGCTACTCGTATGCCAACAATACCCAGATCCTGGTCTGATTAGATCTCGACCGAGGAGGGGTAGCGGCTCGTCGGCGAGAGAGCCAGTTGGCTGCGGAGGACTGGATGAGTGCCAACTGGCTGAAGCTGAATTCGGACAAGACTGCGGTTCTGGTGGTGGGTGCCTCATCTCATTACCGCTCTTGGTCTCCTGACTTTTGGCCTGCCTCACTGGGTGATTTCCCCGTTCCAGTGATCATAGTGAAAAACCGGAGGGTCTATCTCTCGCCATCTTTATCAATGGCCCGCAAGTCAGTGCGGTCTGCCCAACTGGGCACTTTCTATTGAGGGTTCTCCAGAAGGTTCTGCCCTCTCCTCTTCGGCCAGTGGTTGTTGCCTCTCTTATTTCCAGTAGATTGGACTACTGCAATGTTCTCTATCTGGCCCAACCAGCTTGCCTAATCCGTCGGCTTCAGCTGCTCCAAAATCTGGCACCTCGGGTAGCCACAGACACACCGTATGGCTCTCACATCAGTCCGGTATTACATCGTCTGCATTGGCTCCCAGGGAAACAGAGAATTGCTTTCAAATCCTTCTGCCTCGTACATCGGGCCTACCATCAAGTTTGAGCAGATTTTCTTTGGGACAAATTTCAACCTTATATTTCCTCTCAACCGTTGTGCTCTGGCAATGGTCGCTTGGTTCAGATCCCCAATGTTCGCCTTCAGCGAACAAGTGGCTGGGCTTTTTCTATGGCCGCTAGTAAACTTTGGAACAGTCTCCCCTTCAACTCAGGATAATTGATAACCATTTTCTCTTTCGCCGCTTGCTAAAAACCGAATTATGCGTTCAGTCTTGAGGACTGCTTCTACTGTTCCGTAGACCTCCTTGCACCATGATGCCCTCGGGGGAAGGTGCACGTTACAAGTGACCATAACATACCTGTTCCAGTGGTAAAGTCGAAAGTCTTACAACCTTTTTTTCTCATATTCAAATCCAACGGCAACAGAATTATCTGGTGTCCCAGTGCTGAAAAGGAAAAATCCAAGTGGCGGGTTGCATCGTACATTTCTATGGTGACTCAACTACTAACAAAACTGTTTTTTCTTACCTATAGAGGTGAACATCTGCATATAGTGCTGTAGCTCTTGACACGCATCTTTTTATTTCCATTTTTTTTATGGTCTTGGGGAGGGAGCAGAATGTTTTACTCGATGCTGTAATTTTTCTTAAAAATGTTTGGGTGTATTTACTTTAAACAATATTGAGCTGCCTGTGTAAGCTATATTTTCACATGTTTAGTCTTTACTCTTAAAACCTTTTTTATTTCAGACTTACACCCACCTGCAACCAAATTTTCTGGGGCCAGATTACAGAAACTTTGCACTGGTGCAAGTGCAGAAATTGCACAGTATTAGCACTAGGGCAAAGTTTGCTCTATTTTTTAAAACACTAGAACATATTAGAACACTATTAAATAATGAGAAGTGCAGCTTGGCATGGTATAAGCACGAGGGCACAAATTGCCATAGTGCAATAAAGATACATTTCCAATGAGTTTTTTAACCAGGGCAAAGTTTGCCCTAGTGCTAATACGATTACGTATTAGCACTAGGGCAAACTTTACCCTGTTGCAATAATGCAGTGAAAATGTATCTTTTTTGCCCGAGGGCAATTTTTGCCCAGGTGCTTATGCAATGCCAAATTGCACTTGTCATGGTGCAATAGATTTCTAATTTGTCCCATTGTTTTTAAAAATAGGTCAAACTTTGCCCTAGTGCTAATACTGTGCCACTTTGCACTTGTATCATTGCAAAGTTTCTGTAATCTGGCCCTGATTACCAGGGCTGAAAATCAAAAATCCAAGTGGCGGGTTGCATGGTACGTTTCTATGGTTACTCAACTATTAACAAAACCGTTTTTTCTTACCTATTCAGGTTAACATCTGCATATGACACTGCAGCTCTTCACAGAAATATTTTGTGTGTGTAATTTTATTTAATTTTAAAGGAATGGTTCGGTCAAAATTTTTTATTGCCCCTACGGGTCGGCCATGTGTTTTTAAGCCTAAGTCGCTCGATTTTAGAAAAATTTCCTATGGACCTTACCCGAGTTTTCGTCCATTAAACGCACGCGAAAATAGGCACCAGGTAGCTGCCATTTTGTGATAATCCTATCATTTCCCCCATCGCCCTGGCTGACCTGCTTTTGCGGCACTAAATCATATCCCCCGCCCCTCAGCCTGTCATCAGCAGACGCGTACCGCCCATTTCACAATGCCAAAGCACGTCTCGTGTCAACATTCGCTGCGCTTCAGCTAATGACGTGTCGCCATGGAAATGGCAGGACGCCTCTTTCCTCAATAAGTATAAACAGACCATTTCACAACACACAGCAGCAGATTTTCGATTCCATTCCTCTCTCTGTGTTACTTTGAGTATTCTGTGACTCGTTTCTGTGCTCTGGTCAGCAACCTTCGTTGCTTGTAGCCCGTGTGGACAGATAGCAGTACCACCGCTATCAATTATTTTAGTTTGTGCAACACACAATGGATACAATAATGCCCTACATGTACGAGCCCGAGTATACCGAGGAGGAACTACTGGAAAGGGAAACGCGCAAAAACGATGGGGCTTCGGACAACAGTTGGCAGGACGAATCAATGGATGAAGACACTGGACCTAGTCGCATGGACGGTGTTTACACCTGGTGCACATGCAATCGGTGCGAGCTAATGCCGACCGAGGAGGAGAACTGCTGCTGCTGTGAAAACTCGGGATGCGTGGCCTACATTTCGGAAGGCAAGCCACGACCGCAATGCATCATCGAGCTGCCAGACTTCAGGGCAGCCTGCCTCACACGGTCCGTGTTGAGGATAATGATGGTGCTTATGCACGAACTTCGCGCAACTGTTCGTCCTCGTAATCCGAGTAACGAGTAAGTATACTCTGCTTGTCATGCCACTCCTATTTCATGGTCTTCTTCTATATCCAAAATTACATATACATATCATTGTAATGCATGAAAGTCGTTCAATAGTGTGCAGTGTCTAGATAGCATTTGTCCGAGCAGAATGCCATTAGTTACAAGAATTGTCATTGACAACAAATGTTTATTAAACTTATCTTCGTCATTTAAAAACAGTTTGTTTCATTCCTTTTCACAGGTGGTACAGGCTGGTGGCCTATCGTTCCTTTACATGGTGGCTTCACGGGAGGCTTGGACACCGCGATCGAAGAGTGATACCCACCTGTGCCGTTCGTGCCATAAGAGAAACGTTCCCGAGTGACAGTGGTCAGTACAGGGGATTTTCTCTCGCTGTGCTGCAACCTGAACTGTACAATGTGTAAAGTTTTGTATTTTTGTGTCATCAAAATAAGCTACAAAATAAAACACCACATATATTTTAACAACGGTTGTTTCGATTTTTTAAATCAATCAGTGTGTCTCCATTCAAGGATGGACGTCAGACATCTGTGCTCCGAATGGGTGAAGGTCAGGTCGCTGTGAAGCGGGGTGGTCACTATCTAAGCTAACATAATATATTATCAATAATGCATGCACTAAATAACACTTGTTCAAAGTCTTTCAGTCGGTTATGTCTCTATAAAAGTCACACATATATCAATTCTATCAATTAATATTGGATTATACAGGCCTTAGGTCAAGGGTCTTGACCACTATAATACACTGTTTGAAGTGTGGGTCTGTGCTCACAAGAATCTCCGATATGTGGCATTTGTTATTGATAGGCAACGATATACTGCAGGAGGGGTCTAATGTTAGTTGGGGATCTGCTAGGTGGCCATCATGGCGTGGTCAGTGGTCTGGAACATGAAGAGAATACCTTGCAGGGACACAGGGTCAGAATGGCAGTAACTTTCCACTGGCGAGGGTGCGTGGGCAAGGACACGTTTGTGGAGATGAACGAGCCATGTGCTTGGTTCAGGCCGGTTCACATGCAGGACCGTGATCTCAGAGAGTGATGTGTTACATTTATTAGCTGTTGCAAATACCTCTGGAGTTTTCCAGTCGGAGTGGGAACGAGGCTGTGGGCCATGTGCTCTGCGTGCTGTACTATCGCAGTGAGGCCTGGTCACCAAAATGGAGTGGAAAGGGGGTGCAAAAATGGATGCCCCGTGTCCTGCTCATTGTTCCCATCTACGCAAATGTCATGCAAAGTTAACATCACATAAGGGCAAGGGACGGGCGCAAACGGCCAAGGTGTCAAACAGCATGTACACTTCAAAAGGTATCCCACGCCCAGGGGCCATCGCTCACATGGCCTCCTCAGACCCCGTGTCTCCAGGCAGGCCTCCCCTGAGGCAGGCCGCCCCCCTGCAATAAACATAATACCACGACATACACACGTCATTCATTCACAAACACACCCCTGTTTCTAATACTTTATAAACCACTTGATATGTCTCATGAGAACATCTTTGTGCAAGTCAACTCCTGATTCTTCTACCTGAGAAGCACTGAGATATATGCTAATCTGCTCGTCGCCGTGCTATCTGTCAACTCCTGATTCTTCTACCTGAGAAGCACTGAGATATATGCTAATCTGCTCGTCGCCGTGCTATCTGTGACCGCTTCGAGCAAACTCGTCAGTGTGCTACCTGTGGCCATCTACCTGTTCTCCTGCAACATACTGCTTGGCCTGCTGAATCCAACTGTTTGTTGGTCAAGGTAAGGCCATGTATCCTAGTCATATTTCGGTCATTTTTACATTTCAATCTATTTGCTATTACAGTACCCAATACAGCTATGGTCAATGGCCTCATTGCTATTGACTTGAGTTTCAATTGTTATGCTATCAATAGATCTATTTATTTTCATCTGTGTCAATTGTCATCGAATTGCATCCTTCGGGGGTCCAGTCTATAATGTAAGCATGGTTCCTTTTCATGCAAGACAAAACAGAAATTTCTGTAACTTATGCAAATACTAAGCCGCACATGATGAACTGGTATAGTTCCGGCGACCAAAACAAACCTTGCATTGAGCATGGTATGGTTCATTTACTTTTTTATGACATTTTTATTCATCAAGGTTTTATAATAATCTTGATATTTACTTTTCAAAATTTTCAACAATGCCTGCCTGTTCGATTAGCGGTTGCCCTTCGAAGATCCATGCGAAATCTGAAGGCACTACAATGCATGTATTCCCGAAAACTGTTGATCGAATAAGAGAATGGGTCAGACATTGCGGATATCCACTGGATCCACTGGATGAGCTGGAAAGAAGAGTCCAACAAGTCTTTGAGGACAAGAGGGGTGATCGATACCGCATCTGCAGCCGGCACTTTCCGTCGAACATGTACACCACATCTTGGGTAACAAAGAAGAACAAACGGCGATCGACACGAAAATTGCTCGCAAACGCTATTCCCACTCTATTCATCCACAGTCCACCACTGGTGAGTCAAGTGTCCGTTTTTAGCTTTAGGCCTTGCGGTAGTGTGTAGGTAGCCGAATGGATTCATTGATATTTTAGGTGTTGTTTCCAATTTGTAATTGTTTCCAATTTGTAATACTTTCGACATTGATATGAGTGTATAGCTTTTTGAATAATGACATTTATCAATATATTATTTTTAGATTTCATATATATGGGCACAGGGAACTGTGCTATATTGTGCATTACTCAAGTATTCTGTCTCCTTACATGGCAATTTTAAATATTGGCCTTTCATTATCAAACAATAATTTACCTTTACAACTTCTTGACTATCCCTTGAATCTGAAGCAAGAACATTCTTCTTCCGTCACGTGCTCGCAGTTATCAACCACTTCTCGCGCGTATCAGGTAATCATACTTGGTTATTCCGCTACAGACTTGTTTTATGCATGTCAAGTAATAGTTTGTATGTATCGTGTGGTTATTTTACCAATTGTTTGGTTAGTGCTTTCCAATTGATATACACCTTAGTTGTCGTCCCCTGGTGTTTGTTTTCAGTTATAATTAGTGTTATCCATACTAATGCAAGTACTGTCTTTCAGGGAGATGCTGAAGCGTCCACCACAGTGACAACAGCCCTAGATGTTCTTCAGCAGCCCGAGGTATGGATACTGACAGCTCAACTGACCATGATCATCAAGGACTGGAACACTTGTCGTTTGATTGTTCTACACCATGTTTCATTTGTGGTTAGCCGTTGATATGTACCTGTGCGGTCGACCCCAAGGGTGTGTTGTGTTTTCAATATTGTAATCCTTACTAATGCAAATACTATGTTTCAGGCAGTTGTTGAATCGTCAACCCACGCACTTGATGCAGAGCCTGACATTCAAGTAATTCCGGTGGAAGCGGGACCATGTGGATACCAATCGGCGCAACAGCTTTCGGAAGTGCGCACCACAATGACAACAGCCCTAGATATTCTTCAGCAGCATGAGGTATGGATACTGACAGCTCCATCGAGCGTGATCATATAACGTGATTCCATTTGCTATACTTTCTTCCCTATTAACGCAAGTACTGTGTTTCAGGGAGATGATGGAGCTTCCACTAGAATCACAAGATCCCATTTAGATGATGCAGATGTAAAGAAATCGGAGAAATAAGTCAATAAAATCTGATCATTTTTAAATATTCCTTGATTCTTTTAGACAATGCAACCTTTGTGGTTATCTCTTTATATGTACCTGTGCCGTCGACCCCAAGTGTGTGTTATGTTTACGATATTGAAAACCATACTAACGCAAGTACTGTGTTTCAGGGAGTTGCTGATGCCTCCTCTTCAATACAATCATTCGTGGCAGTCCATGTAGAGCCAGAGGTATGGATACTGACGTCTCCATCGAACTAGGTCATCAGAGCTCGAATACTTGTCGTTTGATTGTTCCACACAATGTTTAAATCGTGTTTGGCTATTGAGATGTACATGTGTGTTCGTCCTCACGTGCGTTTTACTCTAACAATATTTTGATACGCAGTAATGAAAATACTATGTTTCAGGGAGTCGATGGAGCCTCATTCCGTGCTGTCTATGCGGATACAGAAAATATAGTTGTTGCAGCGGAAGAGGAAGGGGAGACATGCGGATACGTATCGGAGCAACAGCGTGCAGATGTTGAAGGTCGAGTCAAAAAAGTTGTAAAGAAAAGAAACCAAAATAAGGTTAGTTACAAACAGTTCATAACTTTAGAAATGCTTTTGTGCTGGGGACTATTTTATGTTTTTTTTCCAGTCAATTGTACTATACTTTATCTTGTCTTTAAACTGAACATCCCTTTTCCAATCTGTCCTCTAGTTACCCGTGGGTCTACGAACTATACATACACAGACAGTGAAGCGAATGAGAGATGTTGCTTGCCAGACCATTTACACTATGGAGGAACTATTAATTCAGACGCGCCATGTTGAGACTCGGGATGCTCATGTCCAATAGCCAGAACATGAAATGAATGTGTCCGGAGAATCCAGCAAAGTTTTATTGGACCATTGCTACAGTACGACCGCACCGCCGCAACAACATGATACTGGAAGTATTGAAGATAGTTGTGAAGTAGTCGCAGATCAATTCACACAATCTACACCCGCCAAAAAATTGCCACCAAAAAAGCTGTCGACATTGTTGTGTTCTCCCATCAATGTTGAGGTAGCAGATGTTGAAATGACAGAGAATGAACCAGCAGCAGCATTCACCGACGCATCAGAACTTGATAGCAGCGATATTTCTTTCAAATGTGGTGATATGTCCTCAACGTCACAGGCCGAAACAACCTTGACGCAGGATGACAGTCTAATGAAAGAGGGCAAATACATAGTATTCGACAGTTGTTTGATGTATATTATAAGTATGCTGAAATGTGGGCATTCCGTCAGAGGGAAAGTATGTGGGAAGCCATTGATTCATGTGACTCGTCAAAAACAAGGCAGTAACATCACAATACATGCCGCCTGTAGATTACATCATACATTCTCATGGTCTGCACAACTGATGCTGGGGAAACTGCCAGCAGGCAATCTACTGTGTGCAGCTGCATCACTTTTTAGTGGCTCCAGTTTTAGAAAGTTAGAGTCTTTCTTTCAGTTTGTGGGACTCCATTTCATTTCAAAAACGCAGTACTACAAATACCAACATGATTATCTGTTTCCGGCCATTATTGATGCTTGGAAAATTGAACAATTGTCTCTAGCAAGTACATTCGAAGGCAAACGATTCAGGCTAGCTGGCGATGGACAGTGCGACAGCCCTGGATTTTCTGTCAAGTACTGCACCTACCACTTTCAGGACATGGATAGTAAGAAAATTTTGAGTTCGGTGGTCGTGCAGGTAACACAATGTACATCCTCAGTGGCCATGGAGAAACTAGGATTTATAAAATCAGTGGAATATCTACAATCGAGGGGAATGCACATCGACCTCATAGCCACGGACAGACACGTTTCAATTGCCAAGACAATGAGAGAGCAGTTCTCACATATTAAACGTCAATTTGACGTATGGCATCTTGCTAAATCAATCAATAAGAAAATCTCGGCTACAGGGAAAAAAAAAGGTTTGGAAAGTATTTCAGAGTGGTCCCAGTCTATCAGCAACCATCTTTGGTGGAGCTCCAAAACTTGTGAAGGGTCAGTGGAAATACTACTTGAAAAATGGCGGTCACTGATGCACCACTGCACCAACGTGCACCGCTGGTCAGAAAACCTACATTTCCACCAATGTGAACATGGCCCTTTATCCCCAGTGGAGGCACGGAAGAAGAAGTGGTTGAATCCATCTTCACCGACACACAAAGCCATTGAGAATATTGTTTCGATAAAACTCTATCAAGAGATTTGAGGGGACTAACAGAATTCTGTCACACAGGAGGTTTGGAGGTGTTCCACAATATGTGCCTAAAGTACAGGCCAAAGCGCTTGCATTTCAGCATACAGGGCATGAGACATAGGACTCTACTTGCCGTCTTGGCCCATAACGAGAATCTCGGCTGTGAACAATCTAGGACTAAGTGTAATGTAAGGATGCCTCGCTACACTAAGGGCTTTTCAAAAAGAAGTAAGCAATGGGTGATCAAACCAGTCTATGAGGAAATGGAGTTCGACTTTGTCAAAAGCCTTATTGTTGCTGTATTAGAGAAGCACAGATATGGAATTGTGAACGTTTCTGTGCAGAGCACTGATCCATTGCCACCCAACATTGCCACTGTGCCATGTCCACCCAAAGGAGAGCTGGTTGTGAAGTACAAATCCCGTTTTAAAAAATTGTAATACGATTGTCTTTTTGTAAATACATTTTATTGTACAGTGTGCATACAAAGTACGCTAACCCTAACCCCTACCTTCACCATCCTGGGAGCCGAACTACCTGGGTGTCATCTTTGAATTCTCTCTCTATTCACCTGATATTGCTGACCTTGTCTATATGTGTATGTATATATTTTTGTTGATGTAACTAATTTTCGCAATCTCTTATAAATGCTGGGCACTGTTAACCGAGGGGAGGCTTGCGTATTGCAAATAATGAAATAAACAAACAATAAATCTCACTTTCAACTCAACTCCTCGGGCACTTTATACTTTCCCTGACCTTCCCCAAAAAATTAAAAGTCTCAATAGTTATGGTTCTTTGGGGCTTCAAAGCTCGCAGACAACGAGGACAAAATTGGGGCCCTAGAATGCGCCAAGCGAGCCGTTGCAGATGGGAGAGAAGCCAGTTCGCATTTGCACATTGAGGCGCACTACATAGATGGATTCGAAACTTCAAGTTCTCACAGATGGCTTTACTACGGGATGTTGCAAAGAAAGAATGTATGCTCATTTCTAGTGAAGGTCAGCAGCTTTGATTTTCAGCTCGCGCCCTGAAGAGGCCCACAACTCGCACTGGCAGTATAAGGTTCTATTGTTTTTTGACCTTAAGAGACAGGGACCATGCAGAAAGAACTTCATTTGAAGGGGGGGTTTGGAGGGTGCAATAACGTTTGAGACGATAAGGCAGAAAATTCTTAAACTAGACCGAGTTTCATGTTAGTTCAGTATACGAAAAATCGTTGTCAAGACCACAGTGGGATTTACAGACTGCATTACGCAGAGACACAATGGAAATTGCAAATATAATATAAGTAACTCTTTAGACGCTTTTATACCGGAATGAAGAATTAATGAATGGATGCATGAATAAATGAATGATTTAAGAGCTTTGAAAAGGTTTGTGGGATCGTCCTTGTAGCGGGCACATGGGCATGCAGGTCCACATTCCACACGCATGTAGACAAAATGTCGTTTCTCATTGTGTACTAACCTCGATTTATTTCGTTAGTTTTCGCATTGATTTTAGAGCCGAACATACTCCATTGCACTATCCTTGAAAGCAAATAGTTTCAGCTCGGCCGTAATAAATAAAATGAATAATATTAATAAAGATCGGCTGGCGAGACTAATTATGAATTTTATGTTTTCAAAATAGGTACATCCTTCCCTTTTGCCCTTGCCATCAGTTTCAGACACCGGCAGATGGATTTTTTAACCGCCAGCTGCAGCTTAATGTAAACAACTGCACCATTCTGATGATCTTATGGGACGATCGCCAAGGGCCCATTTGCCCTTACACGGTACTAGCGGCTAGAAGCAACATATCAACCTTTACGCTGGCCTAGTGCCTACTTGATGGAACAGCTTTGCGGTTCAACATGCGACAAAAGTGCTTCTTTGAACGAAAACCAACACCCTGTGTACCATAAAGGAACAGCGCGTGACTCACGATAAAATTTTACGGATTTGCAGATAGAGATAAAAGGAAATAAATGACTTTCGGAGTTCTTATGGCAATTGCAGAATATTCTATAAACATTTAATGTCAAATAAATATACTTTACCAAATTTACCGTGTTGCTGTTTGATTTTAAAGTGCAGTTTCATATTCCGAATTGTGGCGCGCTGTGTTGTGAGCTGATCTGTGTTGGTTTCCGGGTTCTGTGTGAAGTCGCGTAGAAGACGACTGGGCGCGTTTGCCTACGCAGCACAGTAACGTCACGGAGAGAGGCAGGGAATATGAATGTTTTGATAATGTCAGGCTCATGGGCGAGGGATATGATTTAGTGCCGCAAAAGCAGGTCAGCCAGGGCGATGGGGGAAATGATAGGATTATCACAAAATGGCAGCTCCCTGGTGCCTGTTTTCACGTGCGTTTAATGGACGAAAACTCGGGTAAGGTCCATAGGAAATTTTTCTAAAATCGAGCGACTTAGGCTTAAAAACACATGGCCGACCCGTAGGGGCAATAAAAAAATTTGACCGAACCATTCCTTTAAGGTCTTGGATTGTGCACCAGGAAGAAGCCCTAACCCATAAGACCTATGTGGCCCTACCAACGGACAGTCCGAAGACTACAGGTCAGACATATACCTAACACCTGCACACAACAACCGCCTCACGTTACCAGGAATGCACAGAGTTCCAAATTATTTTGAAACAAAAAAAATATCTGTTTTGTAACAAGCTCAGGCGGTCCAAAGTGTTGCACCATTTTACAAACACCCCTAGCGATCAAGTTTTCAAAGCCTGTGACATGCAAATACCCCGCCTATGTCGCCCCTGTACCCCTTTTTATTGAGATGCTGTTTTAGCCTCAAGCAGGCGTCTCTGGTCTGTGGTAAAATGATACCATCCCTTGTTTTTTTTAGCCATCAGGTCCAGGACCCCTTCAGCCCCAGCAGTTGCCATCCCTCGGATGGGGTCTCCTGGCTGTGGTGAAATTACACTGCCCCACATGTTTTCACCCACGATCCCCAGCAGTGAGCAGGATGTTAATATTACCCAAGTTTTAGAACAACCATTGAAGGACATCATTGCAACTGCAACCCCATATTCTGAGGCTGTGATTGTTATTACGGACTCATCCTTAAAAGAGGCTGTGATAGTAATTACACACTCCCCCTTAAAAATAGAGTCAGATGGTACCTCTGTCATTTGTCGAATAAACAGTAATACCAAAACCCTTAAAAAGTCTCGCAAGCAGCCAGATGAAGCAGCTGACCCAGGTTCCCCTTTGAAATTGCATTTAAAAGAATGTGTGTATGCTTCTGTCATTTATGGATTAAGCTATGACCCAAGACTACTCAATCTTTCTGGCACAGGACCAAATGGTGTAAACAAACTGCAACGTACAAATGTAATTTCTTGCTTAGACCATAATAAACAGTTGCTTAAGCCACTAACGTCTAAACAGGTTAATACACCAAACACAAGGTTAAATACTCCAGTTTATAAATGGAGTATCACAGCTAAACAGTCCATTATTTACATTAGCATAGTAGAAAATGCTAATGGGAATGCTGGAGAATCTTATCGAATCTAAATACTTTGCTGAAAAATGTAAAGTAGATGGAGTCTATGAGCTTATTTTTTTAGTTATTTTTTTAACTGTGAAAGGTGGTTCCTAAAGGAACCTTTTTTTTATCTTTTTTTGTGGGCTTTTTTGCAGGAGAGGCCAATAAATAAGGTGGGGAGGTAAATGAGGGAAGGGGCACCAACAACAAATATGGAGGGGCAGGTGTACAGGGGAAGATGTTGCATGTGTGTTACATCTAGGCAGTGTTTCTCATGCTCCTTGATTACAGCTTCAAAACCACTTCGAAATTGCTCCCACTGGCAGATGGTGTGTTGCAGTATATACAGAGTACTGTTGTCTTCGAAAGATATGGATCAACAGCCTCTTTTATCTCTTGCAGGGTAGCTGGTGGGATACTGTATTGAAGAGAAGCCTCAGGGGAAGGTATAAGTAAATCCCAAGTAGTAGTACCCAATGACCATCAGATAATTGTGTTGGAAACTGCACACTCTCACTTGACAGGGGGACAACTAGGACAATCTAAGACTCAAGCCCACATTAGTGGAAAATTCTACTGGGCTGGGATACATGCAGACATACAAAAAGTTTGTTGAGACATGCGAAACATGTCAAAAGACCAGCTCCCATATTCCTCTACCTGCCCCTTTAAATCCTCTACCGATAATCGAAGTTTCCTTTTCTCGAATAGGAATGGATATTATCGGACCATTAGAGACTTCTAAGTCGGGCATAAATGTGTTCTTGTGATCATTGATTATGCCACCAGTTACCCTGAAGCTTTTCCCATGAGAAATAACACCACCCAGCATATCAAGCATTTGCTACCGTTCTTTTTTAGGGTTGGATTTCCCCCAAAAATTCTAAATGACCATGGGACAAATTTCATGAGTAAGCTAATAGGTGAAATAAAGGAATTGCTACATATTACCACTTTAAGGACCTCGGTCCTTATTCTGAAAGTATTCTGCCATAATATATTTTTGCAACAAAAAAGAAATTGGTAGTCCGTGGACTATAGGAATGTCCCGGGTCCGGTCTCGCAATGGGTGACGTTCTTGGACGTCACGCCATGTCCAGGGGTGTCTAGTGCCGGGTGATGCACCTTTACGTCTGCAGAGAGTACCTGCGATTGCAGACACCCCATAGCATGCACCCATCATGTCCCGCCGTCTAGGTTCGCGGACGTCATCATCGTGCAGCGTGATGTCAGAGTTTGTGCTTCGCTGACATTTAGAAACTGCATTTGCAGATGATATAGGACATTTCAAATGAAAACTGTGCCATTCCCCACCTCCTTGCTACATTCTTAACACTCCTATGCATTTTCTACAACTTTTTTTGCTGTTTTCTGTTCGCTGACATTCCCGAACGTCTGATGACCTTGCGGACGCCCCCAGACAGCATCACGTGACCACACCTGTGCAGCGTGATGACGTGTCCGTGAACTGTTCCATGTTTCGCCGACATTTGGAAAGTGCATTTTCAGCCAATCTGGGAAGTTTCAGGTTAAAAGTTTACCCTTCCACAGATCCTAGACCCATTCTTATTCGTTCTCAATCTACAGTCCCGGAGGGAGCACCAGCTTTTGAAGAGTATTGGCACACCTGCTATTTAACTTCAAAAATGGCATCAGCCATGGCCTTCCCACCTCCCCCAACAAAGCCACCACCACCAGCTGGAGGGCTTGGACAGGGGAACAGGCACAATGATGCAGAGGAGGATCAAGAGGACCCGGAAGATGAGATGGAGGAAATTCCTACCTCCAGCCCCCAGAGAGAATCATGGGTGTGGCAGTTCTTTAAGACCATACAAGGGGTACCAAAGGCTCGGGTTGCCCATGTAGAATACATTGAGTGTGGAATCATACTCAGTCATGGAGAACATGGGCAGTACTCTTTTGGTACCACCTCCATGCACCGCCACACCCACTGAAACCACCCGGTTGCTCTGAGAAAGACTGTTCCTTTCTCAGGGAGTAGTAGGCTATCTTCCTCTACCTCATCTTCCTCAACCGCTCCTGCCACCACACAGGCTATGCCTGCGGGTCAGAGGATCCCACCAGCTGCCTCACAAGCCATAAAATACGATGTTGACCCATATCTTTCCAAGATAACAGTACTTTGAATATACTGTGCCACACCACTCTGCAGGGAGAGCAGCTACAAAGTGCTTCCGAGGCTGCAATCAAGGAGCATGAGAAACACTGCCCACTACCTTAGATTTAAGGCACACCCAACATCTTCCCCTGACCACCTGCCCCTCCGTATCTGTGGTTGGTGCCCCTTGCCTTATTTCCCTCCCAGACCTTACTTACTTGCCTCTCCTGGAAAAAATTAAAAATACAAAATACAAAAACACAAAAAGGTTCCTTTTGGAGCAATAGAACTAAAAAATGTCTTATAGACTCCATCTGCTTTACATTTTTCAGTAAAGTAGTTAGACTCAATATGATTCTCCAAAATTTCTGTTAGCATTTTGTCGGTATATAGTCTTTATAACGAAAATGTTATGAAGAATGCACATATATCGAATCTTTTATGTAGGGGTGTGGTAAAGGGTTAAATCTTGTGGGGAAATGGTTGGGGTGGATTTTTAGGGGTGGGAAACATTATATTTTTAAATGTTTAGTTATAAGTGCATTCTTCATAAAATGTTTTGTAACCATTTTGTACTATGCTAATGGAAATAATGGACAATTGTATACTAGAGAATAAGAAAAAAGGACAAACATTTTTCTGTCACAAATACTTTTCTCTAGCATACAATAAGGATCATAATCCGTGGACCTTTGCGACTATCTGCGGTCTCCTTTCCATGCCAGGCATCGTTAAAAGACCCGGATGGCGCGTGCACACCATCACACAGGACAGCCCTTCTACCCTTTTTAGTTTGGGCTATTAGGTGGCGCTAAAAGCACTACCTTTAAATTGAAACTATTATCATTAAAATAAAAGTTTTTACATAAGAGCTTCAAATATGGGCTTTTAATGCTTTTCCAATGGAGATGACATTTGAGGAGGGATACACAGTTGTTAGGTTATTGAATCCCTCCCTTTCCCTGCCCCTTGCCATGCTAATCCCTATGGCTAATCCCACCCATTTCTGCCCATCTCTGAACTCTTTGAGCTCGTCCATTGAGGCAGCCATCCCGGATGGCCAGCTCTATGGAAGCTATCCGGAAACAAGCTGAAACTAGCGGCCATCTTTGAATACAAAGATACCATGCATCTTCCAAATAAAATTATACATTGAATCATGCAAGAATATTTTTTTTAAAAATAGCTTAAGTAATTTATAATACTTTTGACAGCAGTAATTATTTCTGTCCTTTCTGCATTTCATTTCCTTGTTTTTATTTAATATAGCTAGGGATGTTGCTCGTCCTTTTTAAATCAGTTTTAATATGTATCGATGTCTTACAACTCAAAATGGTCAATGTTGTGATACATGCCATGTAGTGCTCGACACCTTACTGGCTCAATGATTGCCTCTATTAGCTGAGAAGGGTCATGCAGATGCTTGCCCAGATGATTGGCCAGCATGGTCCCGCAATCCGACTGGCTGTTCTTGGCTTCACACATGAATTATCTAGCTAACCTCACCTCTTTTTTTGTCCTTCGTTGCATTCCCTTTCCGTTGTTTTCCTTCCCTGCCGCTTTTAAACCAACAGTAGAGTGATCAAATAAGAAACTTGGAATAAGACATGAAACCCCAGAGTGCTCTCTTCGGAGAGGATCTCAAGGTCTTTAGCCATGAGATCCTCTCTGACGTGAGCATTGTCCACCGTGTGTTCACTGGATTTTGCTCGCATTCAGGATTTCTAGCTCCCTGCTGCCGCATTGCACCACGTTGCCGACATTGGGGAGCTAGAAATCCGAAGTTCAAGCAAAATCCTGCAAACCCACAGAGGACGGTGCTCACGTGAGCAATGTCCTCTATGTGTTCACAGCCCATAATGTTTACTAACAGATAGTATTGCGACACAGTTTTGTTTTTGTGTGTCTTTATGACTTGACTGAAAAGCTGCATAACGCATAGAACATTTTGCATTCATATACTTGTATTCTTCCGTTCCAAATAGGGAAAACAAAGTTACTGTCATACTATTTTTGGTTCACATAAGTATTTATATAGTGTAATTTCCGTTTTCAATATGATTTGTGTACAAATTCCTGTGAACACACAGAGGACAGTGTTCTCAAAATCCGTGAGCACTGTCCTTTGTGTGTTCGCAGGATTTTGCTTGCACATCGGATTTCCAGCTCATCGAGGAGCTAGAAATCCAAAGTGCGAGCAAAATCCTGTAAACACACTGAGGACAGTGCTCAAAATGCTCACTGATTTTGAGCACTGTCCTCTGTGTGTTCATGGGATTTTGTACACAAATCACATTGTAAACTGAAATGACAAATGAACAAGTTACTTACCAACTGGTAACGTTCTTTCGATTGGATGTTCCTCCAAAGTATTCTTCATCTTGGATGTATCCCATCCAGCTTTGCTTCTCTTCGGAAATTTTTTCGGCAGAGGGCGCCTTGCATCGATGTCGTCGAGTCGATGGTCCCTCGAAGGCCTCCGTCGAGGGTGATGTCATCGGGTGTATAAGTAGCACGCGCGGCGCCCGTTGGCCTCAGTTCTGTTTTACCCCTTTTTTTGCCTGTGATCTTGTACTGTGTAGATTTTGCCGGCAGACAGGTATCAGCCTTGCGAGATTTGAGATGGCAATAACCCGGAAAAATCTATAGAGGGGTAGGTTGGGAGGGCGATGAGGAATACGTTGGAGGAACATCCAATCGAAAGAACGTTACCAGTTGGTAAGTAACTTGTTCTTCGAGTGGATTGTGTCCTCCAACGTATTCCTCATCTTAGATAGACTCCCAAAGCAGTATTTTGTTACTTTCTCTGGAGGAGGGGTCAGATTTTTTTTTATCAATGCCTTTAAATGGCGGAATAAAGCACTGATTTTCCAAAAGTCAGCTTCCTAGACTGGGAAGCATCCAGGCTATAGAATTTTGAGAAGGTGTGAAGTGAAGACCAAGTTGCTGCTTCGCAAATGGACCTTATTGGGACACCTCTTTGAAGGGCCGTGGAAGAGGCGATGCCTCTGGTGGAATGAGCCCTCAACCCTTCTGGTGGGTCTTTTTGTGCTAGTCTGTAGCATTCTGAAATGCAAAGTACAATCCAGCGTGAAATTGTCTGTTTTGTTACCGATTGACCAAGTTTCCTTCCTGTGTAGCCTATAAACAACTGGTTGTCCACTCTAAGCCTAAAAAGTCTAGAGATGTAAAAGCTTAAAGCTCTTTTTGGATCCAGTCTGTGTAATCTTTCTTCCTCCTTAGAAGGATGAGGTGGAGGATAGAATGAGGGTAAAACAATTTTCTGACTTAAATGAAAATCAGATATTACTTTTGGTAAAAATGATGGTTTAACCCTTGATACAACCCTGTCCTTATGGAACACAGTATAGGGTGGCCCAGAAGACAGTGCCTGCAATTCGCTCACTCTTCTTGCCGATGTTAGAGCAACTAAAAAGGCCGTTTTCCATGTTAGTAATCTTAATGGACACGTGTGCAAAGGCTCAGAAGGGGCACACATTAAGAATTTTAGGACTAAATTTAGATCCCAAATTGGTACTTGAAATGGGTGAGGAGGAAACACATTAGTGAGACCTTTTAAGAATTGTGTTATCAAAGGAATTTTGAAGTAGGAGCATTCTTCCGATGAGCGCTTAAAAATGGAAAGCGCTGCAAGGTAACTTTTTATTGTTCCGATATTCAGACCTCTATGTGGTAGGGTCAGACGGAAAGATAGTACTTACGGAATAGAACATAGAAAATGATCGACATTCTTTTCCCTGCACCAGTTGAAAAACTTTTTCCAACGGCGGTATAGAGACTTTGTTGCTGGCCTTCTTGCCGAAAGCAACACCTCCATCACATCATCTGGATGGTTCCAATACCTGCATCTCAGCCTTTCATCTCTACCTGCACCTAAGCATGAAGGTTGAGTGTTCTGACCTCTGGGTGGAGAACCTGACCTTCCATTTGAGAGAGAAGGTTCTCTCTCTGAGGAAGACATACTGGAGGACAGATGGACATATCTAGAAGGTCTGGATACCACGTTCTCCTGGCCCAATCCGGGGCAATTAGGATCATGCGGTTTTCCGAAGTGTCTCAGCCTCTTGATGACCTGAGGAATGACGGGAATCGGAGGGAACTCGTACAATAGTGGGAAATTCCAATCCACCACGAACGCGTCCCCCAGGGCTCCTCTCGGGGGAAATTCCCTTGAGCAATACCTTTCGCATTTTCGGTTGGTACTGGTTACGAATAGGTCTACCTGAGGGGTTCCCCAAAGGGCGAAGATCTCTTGAATGACTTCCTGAGCCAGTTCCCATTCGTGGGACACTGTGCTCTGCCTGCTCAGAGCATCTGCCGTCATATTCTCTTCCCCAGCTAGATGAATTGCCGTTAAAGAGATTCCCTCCTGAATCGCCCAATACCAGAGCTGCATTGCTTCTCTGCACAGGGATAGTGACCCTACACCTCCTCTTTTGTTTAGGTTGTGCATGGCCACTGTGTTGTCCGTCATTATCAGGACATTCTTTCCCCTGACAGATGGCAGGAAGGCCTTCAACTCTAGTCTGATTGCCCTCAGCTCTAAAAGGTTGATATGTAGTTTGGACTCCGATGGAGACCAACGACCGTTGATTGTCAAATCGTTGGCATGAGCTCCCCACCCCAGGAGTGAGGCGTCCGTCACTACTGTGATCTCCGGCCATGGTTGCCAAAAAGGTTCTCCTTTTAGGATGTTCTCTGTACAGGTCCACCATAGAAGGTCTTGTCTGACCTTGTTTGGAATCTGAAGAAGATCCGTCATTTGACCCGAGAACTGGGACCACTGAGTCTTTAGGGCCCATTGAAGGGATCTCATCCTCAAGTGTCCCTCTGGCACCAGAAAGATGCAGGTTGCCATGAGGCTGAGCAACCTTAAAAAGTCGTAAGCCTGGAGATTTTGGGCATTTTGGAATTTGGAAACCATCTGAAGAATGTCTTGAGCCCTCGTCTTGGGAGGCAAGCTCTTTCCCAAGGATGTGTCTAGTACAGCTCCTATGTACTGAAGCTTTTGGAAGGTGTCATTTGAGACTTCTTGAAATTGAGGGAGAAGCCCAGTTTGTGGAGGAAGTGGCAAGTGACTTTCAGATGATCCAGTGCTTGCTCGGCAGAGCGCGCTCTGATCAACCAATCGTCCAGGTAGGGGTAGACATGAATCCCCCCTCTCCTGAGGTGCGCTGCTACCACTACCATTAACTTGGTGAAGACCCTCGGGGCGGAGGTCAACCCGAATGGCAGGACTCAAAACTGATAGTGTGAGTCGCCAACTACGACCCTCAGGTATTTTCTGTGTTTGAGATTAATCGGCACATGAAAATAAGCATCCTGGAGGTCCAATGACCCCAACTACTCCTGGAGTTGAAGGGCCTGAAGGATCTGAGAAAGGGTAACCATCTTGAATTTGTCTTTCCTGAGGAACTTGTTCAAGTTTCTTAAGTCCAAGATGGGTCTCAGTCCTCCATCCTTTTTGGGGATCAAAAAATACGGGGAGTACCATCCCTTGTTCCTCTCCGCTGCAGGTACTGGTTCTATTGCACCTTTCTCCAGCAGGGTTAGAACTTCCTGCTGTAGGAGCGGGTTTGAAACTTTCAACGGGTGTCTCCCTGGTGGATTGCTTTGAGGTTGCTTTAGAAAAGGAAGGCAGTAGCCTTGGGCTATTATTTCTAGAGCCCAAACATCTGAAGTAATGGCTCGCCATTCTTGCAGATGCTGCAACAGCCTGCCTCCTACAGGTGTTTTGTGGTGCAAGTCCTCAAAGTGGTTTTGTGGCGGATGTTGCAGCCGCTCATGGCAAAGAGGCTGCAGCTGGAGCTGGCTTAGCACGTTTTCCTCGTCCACCACGAGTGGCCTTTCTTTGGCCCCTTTGACTGGCCATTCCTCTCGTCTTTCCATATGAGGTGTAATAACGATAGGATCGTCCCCTCCATGATTGCCCTTGCGCACGAAAAGGCTGAGGTTGCCTAATAGCAGCTCCTAAAGATTTGGCCGCTGCTTTTGAGGTCTGCAACCTCTCAAGGCTTTCGTCAGCCTTGTTGCCTGTTAGGCAGAAACCTGTGCAGTTCCCTCTGGGACCACTGCAAAAGATTTCAGACTACAGGTGTTTGGTAGTAAACCCACGTGGTAGCAGTCTGTACCACACAGATTCACTTGGTAGCTGTGGCTGAGCAGTCAGACTTCGCTCAAGAAGAGTTAGGCAGTATACAGAGTATTCACAATAGGTCAAAAGAACATAGTAGAACAAGTAAACACTGACCAGAGCTTGGTGTAAAAGAGATATAATTATTTATTTAAAACCACATCTAGTAAAACACACAGGCACTAATATTAAGCAGTTCAGAAACACGGTCACTAAAAGATATACACTCCCTTAGAAGAATATTTAGACAATTCTTAAGAAAAGCCCCACTTATTTTCAGACAGCGGTGAGCGCTTAACGCAGATGGCACTCTAATCATTAGTTTAAAAAGGGAGAGAAAAGCAGAGTATAATTTGAAACAGATCCCAACACTTTCATAAGAACACAACAAGAGAGGAAGGCAAAGTAAAACCGTGAAGTTAGAGTTCAGAAAGCCGGATCCACTTTAAGAGGATCAGAACGAAATGTGTCCAAGGTCACACGGTTGAAGTACACAAAAAGTCTTGAAAAGGTTCAGAAAGAGTTGGACCAAAGAAAGGGACCAGTTAGATGGTCAAGGCGGCCAGCCCAGTCCAGAAGGTTAAGGGATTATTTTTACCTTGTAGCAATCTTTAGAAAGGGAGGCCTGGCGGACACGGTACCTTTAAAGTGGTGAGAATACTCCAGCGGGGGCAGTTGTTCCTGGCAGCGGATGCAAGTCGGTGCTTCGTCCAGGGGAAGAGAGGATCTCGTCTGGGAGGAAGACAGGAGTCCGTTGCACTGCCAGGGAAGAAACCAGCCGCGGAGTTCTCAGGTAAAAGGAGCGGTCCTTTTATTCGCGGTCCTTGGCACGGGCAATTCGACCACAAGACGTCCTGGGATGCGAGGAAAAGAAGGTAAACTGGTTGTGCCCACCAGTCAGGGGAAGAAGCCTCTCCAGCCAGGAGATCTTCTCTGTCGTCGGGAAGTGGTGAGTCGGTTCCGGAGGGCTCCACCGGTGGTGTTGTCGCGGTAGGTCGGCTCAGCTTCTCCCTCGTCGGATTCTCAGGTCCTGTGGCGACTTCTGAAGTTCCAGTCCCCAAAGCCCTGCTTTTATGCAGCACACCCCCATTCACTCAGCCTAGCTGTCAATCAAACATGCTAAGTGGTGAGCCGGCCGGCTCACCACTTGGGCCAATCACACAAGAGTGCGACTTGAGTTACCAAGGTAACTCAGTCCAGGGTGCCTAAACCCCCTCCCACACCCCCTGTGGTACCCAGACAGAGTGGCACCACTTTTGGAGGCTTCTGTGGAGAAGCCCGCCAAAAAGTGGAACAAAGGGCTCGACTTGGGTTGGAGTCACAGAAGAGAACACAAACGCCATTTTAGAATCGAGTCCTGGCAAAAAATACCAACCGGCGAATTAATATTAAATAAATAAACCGGCGGTATGTTCGAGGCTATGAGAATTAAATAATTAAAGTTGGTAGCCTCGAACAATTGGAAAATCCCATAGGGATATATTCGCGGTCGAATATAAAAAGTAGTATCCACTGCCACCAGCCAAAACTCGATCAGGGGGGACGGAGACGTGCCCCCTCGACTAACAGACCCCGGGGCAATCGAATTGCCCCGACCAGTACGTCCATAATATGATGGTTTGTGCTGGTTTCTGTTAATAATTTGGGACTAGTAAAGCCAATGGTGACTTTACATACCCTGGGAGACAGTAGTCAGTCCCAGGGTATGGAGTCTATGGTGGGGTGTCACTATGACCCCCCTGTGTCACTGCACGGAGGGTGCTGTGTAACACACATAGTAAAAACACATGAGGCCCTATGGAGTAAAGGACCCCATAGCCCATAAAACACATAAACAGTCAAAGGAACACCATAAATCATGTCCAAGAGTGGGAGAAAAAGAGTTTCACTCTTGGCAGGAGAAAAAAACAAACTCCAGAAATCCAGCAAAGCTGCTGGGGGACTCACTAGGTTAGGAAATTCAGCCTATCGAGAGAATTCTCCCTAACATTGCCAAAAAGGTGAGACCCGTCAAAAGGCATGTTCAGAAGGCGGTTCTGTACGTTCGGTGCAAAACCCGACTTCCGTAACTACGCAAACCTGCGCATTACCGTTCTAGTGTCCATGGACCTGCTTACACTATTCGCAGTGTCCAATCCAGATTGAAGGGATTCCTGCATGGCCTCCTTTCCATCTCTAGCGATGGCTAGGAAACCTTCCCCTTCTTCCCCTTCTGGTATGTGCTCCGCCGCCATTGCGATGCACTCCCACAGAGTATACGAAAATGTTGCCAAGGCACATGCGGAGTTGGCAGATTTTAATGCCATGCTCCCGGCTGAAAATACCTTCCATGCCCAACCATCCACACGCTTATTGTCCCTCTCTGCAGGGATAGACGGGTACGCAAGTTTGTTGGAAGCTGTGGCTGCCTGTATGACCAGACTCTCGATAGTTGGATGTTTTGACAGATAGCCGGGGTCGCTACTGGCTGGGCGGTATTTTGATGCGAGGGACTTATTTACCGGAGGAATAGAATCTGCAGTTTCCCAATTCTTGGCCACCCTGTTTTGTAAGGCTACATGAAAAGGTAGTACTGGGTCTTCAGTGGGACCATGATCCAATATGTCTGGACGAATTGGGCTGGTGGTCTAGCGCATCCCAAGTAATCTACCACCTTGGTCATTAACCGACGGTAAGATGGACTGACATGCTCTCCTGGATCTGATCCACCAAAGTCATTCTCAGGCGAAGTGTCAATGACACTTGCATTATGTAAAGACTCCACCAAATCCCTCATTGTGCTTTCCTCTGAGATTAAGCATTCTGGGACATTTGGGGTGCCATATTCCAATCCAAAAGGTACATTTTCCTCCTCGGATCTCTCCTGTTCCTCAAAAATTGAAGTCAAGGATTTGAAAAACTCCTTCCTAGGGAGAGGCTTGAAAACCTGCTCTAGGAGAGGAGGAGGAAGACGTGTAGTACCAGGCTCTGAAGAAATTACATGTTTTGTAACATTCTCCTTCTCTTTTTCTGGCTGCCCTGGCTTGGTTGGAGCCTTTGGCGCCGAGGGGTTCGGCGTCAACGTCGATAAAGGTGTTGACGGCGTCAACGACATAGTGGTTGTCGACAGGGTCTGCTTCGAGGGCGCCGAGGCAGTCTTTGACGATTTTCCCTTCGAGGTGTGACAGGTCTTGGACGGCGTCAGTGACCTCGAGAGGTCGACTCGACTCGAGCGTGTATCGCTCGGCGTCCTGGAAGGTTCCCTATTTTACGATCACCCGGGCTCGAGGGCGCGCGAGTTTCAGAGCGATGACGCTCCCGGCCGGCTTCCGAAGAAGGCGCGGACCGAGGCTTTGCCTTCTCAAACACCTCCATCATTTTGACCCTGAATGCTTCCCACTCTTCGGAAGACTAATTTTTCGTGGGGCATTTCATTTTTATCAGAGACTCGTCTGACGACGAGGTGGAGGGAGACCTGTGGCGTCGTTTCTTTGACGAAGACGACGAGCGATGAGAAACGCTTCGGTATCTAGATCGACGCCTTTTCGCATCTAGGAGATTTCTCCTCATGGGGTCTCGACTTGACGCTAGAGGCTTTTCGATCTTTCCGACCTACCTGTAGCTTTCCTCTCCTTTCTCGCAAGGCCTCCCCGTCATCGCCTGACACTTCAAACAGGCCTCCATGTCGTGGCCTTCTCCGAGGCACCACAAACACTTGCGGTGCAGTTCCGTGATCGACATTTTTGAGCCGCACGACTTGCATTTCTTGAAACCCGATCTCGGGGTCGTGGTCGGTGTCGATGACGAGGTCATATTTCTTCTTGTTTATATATATATTCTTCACAGAACTCGAGGCGCGCTGAATGTCCGAAGCAACGTAACTGCGGAAAAATGGAACTGAGGCCAACGGGCGCCGCGCGTGCTACTTATACACCCGATGAGGTCACCCTCGACGGAGGCCTACGAGGGACCATCGACTCAACGACATCGACGCACGGCGCCCTCTGCCGAAAAAATTTCCGAAGAGCAGCAAAGCTGGATGGAATACATCTAAGATGAGGAATACGTTGGAGGACACAATCCACTCGAAATATAAATACTTATGTGAACCGAAAATAGTCAAGTCCTTGTTAGGAAAGATTTCCCCTAGGTGCAATTTCCCTCCATTTACACCCCCAAACTTTTTGCTTTTGTTTGGCTTACCTAACCTGACTTTTTCCAGTGCAGCACTGCCTTCAGCTGCACTCCTCTTGGCTTTTGCTCATCTGTTATGGGGAAACTGATACGTCCTTCAGGCTGTCAGTACTGGGTCGTAGTTGCGACCTCTGAGGTCTCCATTGCGACCTCTGTGGTCTCCCTTGCGACCTCTAAACTCTAAAAAAAAAAAAATCCAATTTTATTTTTAATGCAAGCTCCTGGGCTGTGACCAGCACCATGTGGCTCTTTACTTCTGGAGCGGCTGGCTTTCTTGTTCAGGCCCCTTAAAAAAAATAAGAAAAATAAGAACAGGTGTGCCACAAGTCTAACACTTTCTGCACTGACCCTAAATAAGAGAGAATAGGAGTACCAAATAATGTGTCTTTCTGGAATTCTATACAATAATTGCTAGACTCATTAAAGGTTTATTTCAGGCACACTTCAGGGGGTGAGTCACTGATTTAGGGGCTGATTCATGGAATTATTTGCGCTGAAAAACGGGTATTTGTGCGCCATTCTGCCCGCAAATCCCTGTTTAACAAATGGGGATTTGCAGACAGAATGGTACACAAATCCACATTTTTCGGCGCAAATAATTCCATGAATCAGCCCCTTAGTCTGTTCTTAACGCCTCAACTCAGCCTTTCATACTTCTGAGGTCGATAAATGAGTACCAACACAGGTTGTGTGATATTGGGTGTATATTTTTTCTATGGGCCTCATTACGACTCAGGCGGTAAGGGGTTTACGGCGGCGTAAACAGCGCCGACCCTTACCGCCTGAGTATGAGGTCCCTTAGCGCCATGGAGGTTTTAACACCTGCTTTTAGCAGGTGTTAAAATCCATGGCGCTAAGGGACCATGGAGTTAATTACGCCACCGTAATTTACGGTGGCGTAATTAACGCCTTCCCCACTCCCATTATGCCTTATGGGGCAAAATGGAAATGGGGAAGGGTAAATGGGAAAATGGGGATTTACCGCCCCGCCAAGGTTGGAATGGGGCGGTAAATCCGCCAACCACCATGGCGTAAACATAGTTTACGCCATGGTGGTAAAGTCACGGCCCAGGCGGTAACTTACCGCCTGGGTCGTAATGAGGCCCAATATAAAGCGCTTAAGCGTAAGTGCTATATAATAACACATCATTATCATTTGGTCATGGACGTCTGCTTGAATTCACAGTAATTTGGTAATATGGATCTATACACACTGATCTTAACAATGTCACTTCCGCTACCCCTGGAATTTTGGTGAAATGACGTGCCTGTGCCTATGATGAAATGGTGGCAGCGGTTTACTTTTAAAATATTTTTACTTCTTTTTAATGAACCAAAACAGATTTAATGTATTTGGCTCAAGACTGTGGCCAGTGCCGAAAATGCACGTGCCATGAAGTCTTTTGTTCTGTCCTTTGGCCATTGTGTCCTTTTGCCTTCCCCTGGGTTGAGAGACCCGGGTATTCCTTATTTGGGCATGCAGCCTCCTGTGAAAACTGCATCTTTCGCAGGCTCCTGCATGTCACGTGTGCTAGTGCCCAGGAAGATAGTTGGGACTGTCTGGTCCAAATCCACACTACTGGGGTCAGTATGTCTGGTATGCCTGAATGACTGGAACCACTGTGGGACATGGTTGGCTCATGCCTGGTGTCAATGCAAGAGAGCAGATCTTCCATTGGCTATCCCCGATTTGAGCGCGAAAAGAATCTTGGATAAAAGAAGGGGCTCTGCATCCATTCCAGGTTGATCAACTGAAGTTCACACCGAACTAGAGAAGAAGCTAAGTATGCTGAAACAAAAGAGCAGACCCGTGGAACCACCGTAGACATGCTGGAAGATTTGGCACCCTGGTCCTGTTGTTGTCTTGTCGAACCCCAGCCTTTGGATCGATCAGAGAAGACCTGCAAGGGCTCTTCGACCCTTTGGAGTAGTGGGAACAACTTCTCTCGGCAGCTCCTGCTTATCTTCGAAAAAAGCCTCTTCAGAAGTGTTCCTGGGCCATCCAGCAGACTGACCAGCTCCAAACCGGGCTATCGTATAGGAGCACCACTGTGCCAAGTTGACACTCACAACTTTCGGAATCGCTAACTCGTGGTCCTGGGCCCTCTCCTGCCATTGTCCTAGCTCCTCTGGGTCATGATTTATGAAGAGTGCACCAGGCCGCAAGCATTTGTGGTTCCTGTGTCGCCCCACTGTGGTGACGGTCATTGCAGGAGCCTTGCATACCTGCCACCCTTTGCCCTGAGACGCGCTGTACTGGAACAAACTTTCTTTCTTCATCGAGAGTTGAGAAAAGGCTACTGTGCCATCTGTCATGACCCTTGCCCCTGGCCCTCACTGGCAAGTCAGCCTTCCAGTTAGGGCCAGGTCAAAGGCCTTAAAACCTCATCCAAGACTCTCTTGGAGTCAGTCCTGGCGCCTTTGGTGCCAGGCTCATTCATAACCATTATGAAGACCAACATTAGAATGGGACTATTTACTTGGGATTATTGTAACGCTCACCTGATTCTCGCAGAGGCGCCGGTCTTGACTGGGCGACTACCGTATCTTCAAAGGTGATGTGTAGCACCCGGTTGGCTCTTTGGGCTGGACCTCTGTGCACTGTATGCCTGACTTCAAGAGTAAGATGTCTGCAGACAGAAAATATGGGATTAATGAACTGGGGTTATTGGGGTGTCCCTATCTCTTCCCTTTTTTGCTCTCCTGTAGACCCCCAAAGGTTAACGCTCTCACCTTAGGTAAGTGAATGCCGAGCTCTCCATCTGCCTCGGGGCAGGGTGCTGTAACCAGTCTCTTCACTGGATCGGTAGCGCAGGCCTCTTGACTTCAGAGGACTGCTGTCCGTCGTTTACTGCACGAACGGTAAGTTTCGAGTAATTCTATTGTCTTTAAAGTCTTTAGCAATGATGTCTCTTGCTTTGCAGGTTCCGGCGATGGCGGATGACGGGCTGAAGTGAGTTGAAGATGGAGTCCGTATGATGAATAGAAGCGCTTGGAAGCACGTAAGTAAGCGCTTGTTGCCTGCTTCACGATGCGCTCTAACTGTCTTTTATTTTGCAGGTACGAGTTCGGAGCGGCTGCAGGGTGCCGGAATACCCACTGGGGTTGATGTGGAAAGGAGTAATGGCACGTGAGTATCAAAGTTCCCCAATGTCTTTAAACGCACCTTGTTTTGTCTTTCAGATGCAGGATGCAGGGCCGAAGGCCTCCGGAGCGTGCGAAGAGTCGGTAAGCTTTTGTCTTTCAGATGCTGGAATGCAGTGTGAAGACCTCCGGAGCGCACGAAGAGTAGGTAAGCCTTTGTCTTTCAGATGCCGGAATGCTAACCTGTTCTTTCTTGTCTTTATAGGTGTTGCTGAAGACTGGATTCAGCCTTAGGCCCAGGATCCGATGCAGAAGACACGATGAGCGTTCTGCTGCAGAGGATGCAGAATAACGCAAAGCAAGATTCATCCACCGGGTGTGGTTTAAATAGCCTCCTGTAGTGCCTAGGTGTCTCCTTCCACAGCCACGCCTAGGTAAGAAAAGAGTTCCTGCTTTCCAGAAGAGTTCCAGTGTTCTGAATGTAGGGAGTGGCTCCTGCCCCACCCAACAGGAAAAGTAGTTCCAAACAGAAGAGGATCAGAGGCTCAGCTGGCAGGCAAGTAAGCAGCATGGTCTGCTGCAGGTAAGTCCACCCAAGCATCATGAGCCCGGCGCTTCCAGCGCTGGGACTGGGCACATTTATGAGCCTGGTGCCACTGGCGCCAGGACTGGGTCCAAAAGGTCCCAATTGGGACTGGTTGGCCCTCGGAACCTGGGTTATGGATCTGCTTCCAAGGGAGTTGGGAAAACCCTGACCTTTTGGAAGCAGAGATCATGACAATTATTTAACTTGGGGGGGGGGGATTCAGCCAACATGGAGGCACACACAAAGCTCAGTTACAAGGAACTGAGCTATGTGGTCTAGTCTTTTGGGTGTGCCAGGCCTGGGACTACTTTACCTGGACTACTTTGGGTGTGGCAGGCCTGGGACTATTTTACCTGGACTACTTTACCTGAGACTATTTAAACCGCACCCAAACAGCGGAACATGCTTTGCGTTATTCTGCTGTGGGCAGCGTAACGCTCAACGTGTCCAGTTCTTTGATGCAAGCTTACCTGAAACCATGGACCTGCACAGAGAGAAAGAACACTACGAAACTTACCTGGAACAGTATCCTGTCTTCAATCCATCGCTGACTTCAGTTCCACTCACCTGAAGGTACAAACTCCATCATCCGGCACCGCATTCATCCTGGAATACCATAACCTGGAAAGAGGAGAAAGAAAGACAGAATTAGTAAGCGTTTACTCACGTTTCCTCCCAAATGAAGAAAGCCACACAATTCTTACCTGGGTAGTCATCTCCTGGTCAGTATCATTGCTAGAACATTACGGCGCTCGGCGAGGAACATCGCAACCTGCAAGGAGAGAAAAGACACAGGTTAGCAATATAAAAGGCAAAACAGGGCCGCGCATCGCGCATTACTCACCGGACAGCATCGCGCACACCGCGCTTTCGCCGGCCCATGCTCATCTTCAAACTCCATGACAACATCAAAATACCTTTCCATACCTAAAAGGAAAGAAGCAAGACAATCTTATTCGAACTAAGAGGAACATAAGAACTGCAAATAAAGACTGTAAAGCAGCAAACCTACAGAGTCGCAGCAGGCCTGGATTCCCACAGGGTGGCTTGCACCAGTGAAGTAACTTGGTCGCTGCTCGCCCCCCACATCTACACGCCCCTGCCACGAGGAGCAGGACGGAGAATCCACCTTTCACAATATTAAGGTAAGGAGAAGGCCCAAGGGGGAGGAAGGAGTTGAAGCCAAGGGAGGTGGGAAAACATAAAGACAATCTAGTATTGAATCCAGCTCTCCTATATTGCAGACCCATCTTTAACCAGAAGCCTGACCAAGGGACCGGGAGAGGGTTTGAGAGTGCAAATCATCCAACCAGGGCTGGGTGGCGTCCCCTTGGATACCAGGTGAGCGTAACTCCATCACGGACGATCATCCCGTAGCCGCTGAGAGCCGGAGCGACGTGTAACTGCAGGGGTTAAACCTACAAGCGACTTGGACTAGACTAGCAAAGTTTGGCCTGGACTGTGTCGAGGGCCGGTGAGTACTTGCATCACTTACCGGTGGCCCCCCGTCACAGCCACTGTTTTTTACGCATGAGAATCCCTGAAAAGATACTCACCTTAGCTGGGCTAGCCTGCGCTCCCTAGCTATTCCCGAAACTTGAAAGTTGCTCTACCTGCAAGGGTAGACCCTCCTTGAACAATAGTACACTGTTCTTCATCACATCAAGCCCCTTCCTGAACTGCTACAGCTCCCTGAAGAGGACGTGGTTTCGCTTTTACGCACGACCGCACAATATTAGGGCACTACTAATACGATATTTGTGTTAACTTACCTCTTCGGTTTCAGGTTGTGGTTGTGTTCTCCGCCTTATCCGTGTTAGGCAAAACGCAGGCGTGTGTGGTTACTGTTTATTATTACTGTGGTTTATTTGTGTTTAGTTATAAGGCCTATAATAAATGTATTTTTGATATACACTTGTCTAAGAGTATTCTGTGGAGGTTTACTGTGTGTGCTCATTGTGTGCTTGCGATCACGCTGACCCCTCTTGAGACTTAGGGCCTCATTACACGGACGGCGGTGGACCAAGGTGCTACTAGCACCTTGGTCCATGCCGGTAAAATACCGGCACCGCCTTGGTGGAAAGGGGAATTACCGCCCTATTCCAAGGTTGGTGGGGCGGTAATTCCCCCTTCCCCCATTGCCCTTCCCCATTCCCATTTTTGCCCCGTAGGGCATAATGGGAATGGGGAAGGTGCTAATTATGGCACCGCAAATTGCGGTACCATAATTAGCTCCCTGGTCCCTTTGCGGGTTGGTTTTCAACGCCTGCAAAAAGCAGGAGTTAAATTCTCCAACCTGCAAAGGGACCTCTTAGTAAGGCGGTAAGGTTTTACCGGTACCGGTAAAATACCGGTACTGGTAAACCCTTACCGCCTACCGTGTAATGAGGCCCTTAGGCTTGATTGCCTGCCAAGCTAAAGTAGATTGGTCTGGTTTGTCCAGAAGGTTCCCCCATTCCACTTAACTGGGGTGGCCTCCTAAACTTCTACACAGCAGGTCAGAGTTTAGAAATCCATCTTAACAGTCATAAAGACACAAAAAACAAAACCGTGTGGCAATGCTATCTGTTAGTAAACATTATGGACCTGATTTGAAAAATTGTTTTTCAATGGGAAAATCAAAGTCATTGCTTCCAGAATAACTTAACTGCTTGTAGAAGTGCCTTCTTACCGCTTGGGAACTGTCATTTAAACATAACACCTGCTTGAGAAATAGTAAGCAAGCATTTCTGTTGGTTTAGGGTAATTTTGACCTTGCTGGGTGGCATTACAGACCACATACCAGAGATGCAAGGTGTGGCTGGGGAGTATTGCAAGTAGTGCAGGGCAGCCCCCAGGACATGTTTGCAAGTTACGCTTGATTTCGTGTATCATTGATTGGCCACCTCCTTGACTGAAACATAATAGAGCTTAAATGTTCATCTTCCCCTTGCCACCCGGGAGCAAGGTGTGTCCCCCAAACCCCAGGTGACTCTGAGAACCCGACAAAGACATGAGGTTGAACTCTTGTTGTGTCTTACTTGAACTCTCCTCCAATACCCTCCACAGGACAGTAGAACAGAATGCCAGTAGGCGTGCGAGCTCAGCTCCCAGAAAGTATTTTCGAGTCAACCAAAGTGGTTACTTGGCCATTCTTTGATGAAGCTAGGCCTTATGCCAGTTACCTGCACTAACACACTGTGGTGAGACTTGCACGTCTCCCCATGCCACCCCGTCCCACAATCTTATTGACTTGCTTGTGCAGCAGTGGTCTCTGGTGTAGCGCTTTCATGGAAGAGACACACTTAAAGCAGGCGCTACATGCATCTTATTTTCTCCTTGGCACGAGAACACTCAGGATCTCAGGGTTGCTTTTGTTCCAGTCAGCAGGCATCGCTGGTCAATCTGGTGGTTTGCCAGCGTTTTAGGCTCATGTCCAACCCACTTAACACCAGGACAGTAATGCCCCACACTATCTCTGCACCTTTGCTGCTTCTCCAAGGTTGCACCCCTATTAGTGGACATACAAAGATTAAGGACAACTAACATTGGACATTTTTAAGTGCAGGAAAGCAGTACGTCTAGCTGCGCTTAGGATGTGACTATGATGGGTGAAGTGCTAGAGTGAAGGCAGAAGAAGTGAGGGACAGAGGCAGGTTAGAGGCGAGGGAAAAATGTTAGCTTTGCTAGCTAGGATAGATGGCTGGGTTGAGCGATGCTGACTGAGCACAGAATGCAATCTATAGGTCACATGCTTAAATCCCACTGAGGTGGAATCAGGATTTTATCCATCTGTGATTGACCAGAATTAGGACAATCGCGTTTTGGGATATCTTTTTTCTTTTTAGTAGTGCAGAGCTGAAACCTATGTTTTTCTTGCAGGTGCAGCAGCAAACACTCTTTTGGTTGCTAGCTTATCTTGCAGTACAGCAGATCCAAGAACTGATTACTTGAAGTTGCGATCGCTTCCATTATGGGGCATTTTGTTGCATCTGTTCGGATTGCGTGAGCATGGCATGTTGGTGACGACACAAAGCTTGTAGGTGTTTAGTTATTTGCCCACCCATTGATTGACCATGAGTGTAAAACATTAGGCATTTCGCAAGCAAAGCTAGTAGATGCCCACAAGAGCCCAAACTGTTGGCATTGCCAATGCTTGTTACTTTTATGTTTGTAACACTCCCTCATTGCCTGCTTTTGAACGGTCACACATCCATCCACCAATCACATACAAAAACTCTACATGTAACCCTCTCAACATATTAAACTTCCATACATCAACTGCCACTTAATGTTTTACAAATCTTTTACATCTGTATTTCCCTTACTAATACAAATTGTACACAGTGCTGCTGTAAATGAACATATGTATTTTTTTACTTTCAACAAAATACTCCTAAAAAGAAACATTTTTAAACGCACAACATTTTCTGTTTTTCTTTCCATATAATATCATAATTTCCAACCTTTCTCATTAAATCCCTAATAGGGCCACCATTCTGCACCAGCTCACTCACACATATGTGTATACTGCCAAAGTATGTCTATACAACACTTCACCTTACATATAAAGTACTGTTCTTTTCCAACCACTACTATAAGACACCAAAAACTGACCCAACTACAATCTGTAATTCCATTACCACTAGGCCACAGTTTCCTTATTATTTAAAAACACTTCAACACATTACAAATACATTGGTCCACAAACACAGCACTTATGCAACAAAGTAACCATACCAAGTATTATCCTATTTTTTATGATTCACAAAGAAACAAATACATTTTCCATAAGCACTATCCTCAATTCTACGACGATCATAAATAATGTATACACTTCAATTATATCATCCCACCATATTACAAATACTGTATACTCCCTCTACAGTACCTATAATTACTAGAAACATATTACTATGATGTGTGTGGCCAGTGGCCATGCCCCCAAGAATCTGTCCACTGGCCACAACCACCACAATATAATTAAACGCTGCGCCTGTACAGCTTTTTTTCATCTATGAAAACAGCTCCATATCAACTTTTTACACCTCCCTCACCCTTTCAAGGCCACAAAATAAGCCCAAATGAGTTTTCCAGACTTTGTTCTGAATGCGCTGTCTGCGGACTACGGCTGTCGTCCAAGGATCCAATATGGCGACCGTTTCAGAAATCATGACGCACCTTACATTTTTGAACATCCAATCTGCATGCGTCATTGGTGTCCGCGGACACCAAGCCATCCCCTGATTGGCCCATAGGTGTCTGCGGACTCCGAATCAGGAGAAACCAGTCTGCAAACCGAACCCAGATATCACTAATTTCTTCTTGACCTACTTTTTGGCCATTCTTTAAAAAACGATTGGATGGATCCATGCAGACTTTCAGGAATCATAATTGCCAATTCCCTTCTCTCTCCTTTGACTGTGCACTCTTTTACCCGTGAATTAAAATAATGACTGTTCCAATCATGTGCTTGCTGTGAACTGTGCGTTCCCGAATGCCTCCATCTAGCCACTCCCGCATGTCACCGCAAAACATTGTTCAACATTACCCACTATTCATGAATAATGCTTGTTTATAATTCATACCAAGGTTGAGCTGCATGATCCTCAGGGACCTGAACTGCCACCTTCTCGCGCTACCCTATGACTGCATCTAGTTGCCCCCGAGGCTTGGTCACCACTGGCCTCCATCCTGCACAGCTTCACGCTCTGAGCGGCCCTAGCTAACCCACCGGCCATTGCACCACACCCTGAACCTGTACAGGATACCCAATCCACAAGATAGCGTACCTACTGCCCTAGTGGTACCCAGCTTCACTATCTTCCAGCATGAACTCATACCCCAACACGGACGATTTAACATGCTGAACGGGAGGCGCCTTCACCCCTGTGGGTAATGGCCTCGCCAAACACGGATGCTATCGTCACCACCCTCTCCCTTGCCCCACCCCCTTCTTACCCAAAATGTCCCCACACACAAAGCCCTATACAGTCATCTGCAGAAATCCCAGAGACACTTCTGCGACCAAAGCTGCAACTAAACCCAACGAGATTGCCTTCTCTAGGAGCCATAAAATCCCACATTGCAACACCACCTCCAGCATTGGAGCATCGTGCAGTGGACATCTCAGCTCCAGATTGCCTCTATCACTCACATTCACCATGCGTCCCATTACAGCAACCACCAGGCTAACAAGACTAGCCTCATGATTCAGCTACCGCCACGTGCGCAGCTCCACCTCTAGGCAAACACACCACACATATGTGCAGTGGCCCCACACAGCCCCACAACCCAAGAGTCAAACATCGGCCTTGTCCACAACACAACATGGCACGACTACAAAGCAGACCAAACTTCCCAGACCCCTCTGGTCCCAGGCCACAACTCCCCCATCTCCACTGCCGAACTTTTCAAAATCTGCAAGGAATTGGCCAATCCTGCAGCAGCCTCTTCCCCTGTCACTCCCACCCAGGACCTCTGCTCGGCCCTGGCAGCACACTTCACCACAAAAACCCAAGACACCCTCTCCTCCCTTCCCCCCACACCACAGCACACACCAGCACCTGTGCCTCCCTTGGCCACACCTCCACCTCCTCTCTCCTCTCGCTCTCCTATCACACCTTGGGCCTCATTAGGACCCTGGCGGAGAGGGTTTTACGCCAGCGTAGTGCATGGCGTACCTCTCCGCCATACTACGAGTTCCCGTAGCGCCATGGCGGCCTTTTCCGGCTGGTTTTACCAGGCGGAGAAAACCATGGCGCTACGGGACCTCGTTGTTAATTACGCCACCGTATTTTACGGTGGCGTAATTAACTCCTTCCCCACTCCCATTATACCCTATGGGGCAAAAATGGGAATGGGGAAGGGCAGAATGGGGATTGGGGATTTACCGCCCCGCCAAGGTCGGAATGGGGCGGTAAATCCGCCAACCCCCATGGCGCTATCGGCGGCTTTCCGCCATGCTTCGCGGTGCATTTAGCACCGCGAAATCCGCCTGGGTCGTAATGAGGCCCCTTGTGAGGTCATCAGACAAGTCCGGTCTATGAAGGCCTCATCCAAGCAAGTTGACCCCTGCCCCTCCAAAACCATCAAGGACAACATTGACCCCCTCGCACTAGCTTTGGCTGACCTTAGCAACCTCTCCTTTTCCACTGGAGTTTTCCCAAACTGTACCGGCACCATTTTCCGGACTAGCTAACTATGGGTTCTGTGGCCCTGTGGTGTTACACCCTCCAGGTATGACCTGGCGGGCATAACGCCACCGGCCACAGATGGACGCGGAAACACTGGCACTATTTCCACATGGTGCCAGTGTGGTCCTTGATGGTTTTGGAGGAACAGGGATGAACCTGTTTTGACGAGACATTCATAGATCAGACTTGTCTAGAAGCCTTGTCTGGGGAGACAGGGGAAAGGCAGAGAAGGAGTAAGGAGAGGTGGCCGAAGAAGGGCCCGAGGAAGAGCAGGGAGTAGAGCGAGATGAGGGTGGAGGAAGAGAGATAGAGGATAGGATGCCCTGAGTTTTAGAGATAACGTGAGAAGCCAGAGCCGTGCAGAGGGCCTGGGAAGGGACAGGAGAAGTAGAGACTGCAGCAGGATTAGCCAGTTCCTTGCAGATTTTAAAGAGTTTGGCCGAGTTGGAAGATGCTGCAGAGACGTCGGCTTGGATGTGAGCTCTCTTCTTGGTGAGGGCAGAGAGCCAGTATTGCCTTTGGAGCAGGCAGCAGGCCAGTTTGTCAGAGGATGTACCAGAAGCACGCCAATTTCTCTCAGCCTCACTGCACTTGCATTTGAAGGTGACGAGGTCTGAGTCGTACCAGGAGTTGCACTTGGCTTTGGGCTTCAAGTGGATCCTCATGACAGAGGCAAGAACATCGAGAGTATCAGATAAAGCAGAGTGGAGCATGAAAAGGGCTGTGTCAGGGTGTAAGTCAGCCAAAGGTGGAGGGGGATGTGAGAAAGTAAAGGCGAAAGCCTCAACTGACACACGCTTCATGGGTCAGATAACCGAGAAGGTGGGTGGCAGTGATGTAGTTAGCTTGGCCTCAGGAGTAGAGAGGGTGAGCTGGGAGGAAAGAAGAAAGTGATTACTCCAGGAGAGAGGAATGGTGAGAGGGAAAGAAAGGGGAAGGTCTGAAGAGATCAGAACATCCAGAGTGTACCCTGCAGAGTGTGTCGGACCCGAGGGGAGAATAGAGAGCCAAAGAGCATGAAAAACACTGACCCCTACCTTGTATGTAACTAACATGCTACATCTTCCCCTGTTCACCTGCTCCTCCATGTTAGTGCTTGGTGCCTATTCCCTCATGTCCCGCCCCATCTCACATTGCCACTTTTCGGGGGAAAACAACAAAAATAAATAACGTTCCAGTAGGAACCACCTCTCACAGTTAAAAAATGAAACTAACAAAGTAATCTTATAGAATTCATCTACTTTGCATGTTCAATAAAGTATATCAATTCAATAAGATTATATCGGCTGAACTTCAAAGAGCCGTGCAGCAACTGATTACATTTGTTCGCCCCTAACGCAAACATCACTATATGCTCAAAATTAGGTCCACCTACTTCAATGACGCTAGTGGGCACCATAGCCAAACATACAAAGTCCTCTCCAACATGATACACGTATGTTACGCAAAACACGGATGTTAAACATAAACATCCACAACAAGTGCAAATCCTTGGTCTTTTTTTATTGAAATGATAGAAATTTTATTTTGAATAAAACAGCAGTAGTGGGGACCGTAAAAAAATACATTTCATTTTGACACAGCAATGAAAACATTCACTTAAGTACACAAAAAGTTTGTTTATTTTTTCAGACCAAGTTCACAGTTACCGAACGTCGGAGCGTTTACATTTTCACCGAAACTCTCAACTGTAATCTTCTATTCCCAATTCCAATGATCGATTTATCCATGCAAGCCTTTGCGTTCTCCAACAAAAATTCCTTTCCAAAAGTGACGAATAATCTGTGCACATGGCGCTCTATTACTCAGGACAAAGTACTGCTTTCCAATTGAAATAAATGCAATACTTTCACATCTGCACTTTTCTAGAACCTATATGCGACCATGTTGCTTCTTGTGACTGCAACGGCAAAAGGACAAATTATTGTCTGGTGTTAGGCAGAATTATATGCAGTACCCTTTGGGAACACTACATATAATTAAGACTACAAGTGACAGTACAATTTCACCTTTGGTACAAGCCTGTACTACACAGTTATAGTGGTAGCAGTAGTGGAGCAGCCAGACTTATCTCAAGAGTGAGCAGTACAAATAGTTACACAAAGGACAGCAATTACTAGGATTCAGGCAAACACTGACTCAAGGTTTCTAAGTAAAAGAATATATATTTATTTACTCAACGGTTGTATAACATTTCACTACTCTAAGCAAGGTCTAAATCACAATCATAAATACACCACACCACTTCCCTTAAATTCCAGACAAGTTAAGCTCACAAAATAAACTGGGAGCAAAATGGCACTCCAGCAATTTAAAAGGGAGGGAAAGACAAAGTTATCAGAAATTAGGTAAAACCAACAGGTAAGTATTCTGAGCAGTTGAACAAGAAAGACTACAGTGAGGAGATCAGCTAGAAAAGGCTTAGGGCCAAAGTCAATAGGTCAAAAGTCTTTTGCTCAAGATCACACAGTTCAGGGTAGTTTGCAGTAAAGTTTGTGGCACAGATTCCGGACGAGTTTGGTTGGTAGAAAGTTTAGTTCAAAGAGAAGAGAAGGATAAGCCCTCGGATTGGAGAAAGATTTCAAACACTTTCACCGCGGCTGACCGAAACGCACAACCAGATTTACACAGTACCTTAAAATGGAGAGGGGGCAGTATCTGAGGCAGACGTTCCTGGTAGTTCCTGCAGGCTCACAGTTCCTGAAGCGACTGTCGGACTGATCAGAAGTAGGACGACTGGAGGGTCCTGCACTACCCAGGGAAGAAACCAGCAGCAGCGCCAAACAACAAATAAAAGGTGCGCTCCTTGAAACCCAAGCAGGGTCCGACCTTCCTGGCTATACGGCCCACTGTAGCTCTGTACAGCGAATTCGACCAGAGGAGGGGTCCTGGCTTGTAGTTTGAGCGAACTGGTTGGTCCCACCAGCTTAAGGGAAGAAGTTTCCTGGAGGATCTTCTCTGTCGTCGGATTTGGAGATTCGGACCTACAGCAGGGCTTCACCGGGCGGTTCAGTCTTTGTAGGGGTTCTCTTCTTCCAGTTCCTCGTTGGTTCTGTCGTTCCAGTGGCGACTCTGCTCTTCCAGTCCCAGAGACCTGCTTTTTATGCAGTTTTCCCCCATTCATACAGCCTGGCTGTCAATCACATCATACAGCAGGGTGGCTGGCCTGGCAAGGCCAGTCCCCTTAGCCAATCAGACAAGAGTGCGACTTGGGTTATCAAGGGAACCCATGGCAGGGGTCCGAAGATCCCTCCCTCACATCCTGCCTACCTAGACTATCAGGCGCCTTAAGGAGGGCTTCTGTGCAGAAGCCCGCGAAAAGACAGTGAACAAAGGAGTCATCCCCGGTTTGTCATGCAGAGAAAAACACGAGAAAGACTTTAACAAAAAGAAATGGCAAGTAAACCCAGCTGTAGCCGAAATAAAAGATATATGGTCAAGTGGGTTTTATGTTCGAGGCTAATATAATAGCCAAACATTACCACATTATGTGAGATAACCGCGGTAGAAAAGTTAAGGTAGATACCACTGCCACCAGCCAAGTCTTAATGTTAAAGGAGCGAAACAAGGCTCCAAGAGGCACAGACAAAAAGGGGTAAGTGTTAACCCTTTCCAATACTCCATGTAAAATGGGGTCTACTGGTTCTGTTGTTTAAAGTGACTATATAAAGTTAATGGCAATGTTACCTGTTTCTGGGGGACAGTAGTCAGCCCCAGAAAAATTGAGTCAGTGGGAAGTCTCAAAGACAACCCTGTGTCACTGCACACATCACACAGAAAGTAGAAATACACAGAGCAAAACACATGTAAGAGTGGGAAAAAAAGCTCACACTCTTACCAGGTGAGAAAAATAAATCCTAGAAATCCAGCAAAGCTGCTGGGGGACTCTAGGTAAAGGAAATAAACCATTTATGAGAATTCTCCCTAACACCCCCCCCCCCCAAACGACTAAGGGACCGGAGGATTTAATCCACTCCTGGATGAATCTCTACCGCTAGTCGGTTATAAACATCCTAGAGAGACCATCAGCATTTTGGTGGTGACATCCTGCTCTGTGCTCAATGGTAAAATGAAACCCTTGCAGGCAGATTGACCATCTTAGCAGTTTTGGGGTTTCCCCTTTCATTTGCATTAACCATCTCAAGGGTTGGCGGTCAGTTTGAATCACAAAAGTAGATCCATACATGCATGGTCTAAACTTCTTCAGACTCCACACAATGGCAAAGCATTCACGCTCTATGGTTGCCCACCTTGTTTCTGGTCCCTTCAGTTTCCTACTGATGAAGCAAATGGGGTGCTCCCTACCTTTCTCATCCAGTTGACTAAGGGCAGCACCTATACCTATATTGGAGGCATTTGTCTGCACAATGAAGGGTTGGTGATAATCATGAGCTCTTAGGACTGGAGCTTGACAAAGGGCTTCCTTCAGGCTTTCAAAGGCTTGGTGCACTCCTCATTCCATCTAACCTTTTTAAGGAATTTTGGAGAGGAGATCACATTCAAGGGAGAAACTATGGTCCCATAGTTCTCTATGAAATTCCTGTAGTACCCAGTGAGACCTAGGAAAGCTCTCACTTGGGTTTGAGTAGTAGGGGTGGCCCAGTTTTGCACAGCTTGTACTTTGCTGGGCAATGGCCTTATCTCACCTCCTCCTACCTCATGACCAAGGTAGAACACTTTACTCTGACCAATTTGACATTTGCTTGCCTTTATGGTCAGATGGTCCTGCCCAAGAGCCTGCAAAACATATCCACGGTGATCAATATGTTCTTTCCATGTAGGGCTGAACACTGCAATGTCATCAAAGTATGCCATGCATAAGTCCTCCATCCCATTCAGAACTTGATTATCCATCCTTTGAAATGTAGCAGGTGCATTCTTTAGTCCAAAAGGCATTACCTTAAACTGGTAGAGGCCTGCTGATGTAGAAAATGCAGTTTTCTCCTTGGCATGGTCTGTCAGTGCTATTTGCCAATAGCCCGAGGTTAGGTCAAATGTACTGAGTTACTTGGCTGAACCAAGTCTATCCACCAGCTCATCTGTCCTTGGCAAAGGATGGGCATCAGTCTTAGTGACTGCATTTAGAGCTCTATAGTCCAAACAGAATCTCAACTCCTTGGATCCAGCCTTTGGTACTAGAACAACTGGACTAAACCATGGACCGGTAGAGGGCTCTATAACCCCAAGATCAAGCATCTTGTTGACCTCTCCTTTGATGTGGGATCTCACATGTTCTGACATTCTGTAACCCCTGCTTTTGACAGGTAAACAGTCACCAGTGAGAATATCATGCTGGCCCCAAGGGGTCAAGCCTGGTGAAAGAGAAAACAGGGGGGCAAACTGATTCAACAGAACTTTGCATTCCTGTCGTTCAGAAGTCAGGTGAGAAGAGAGATTAACTCCTACCTGTTCATCTAAAGATTGGCTTCTGAGGAGGTCAGCTAGAGGTTCACTCTCCTCTTCCTCTTGAGCTGAAGCTAGAAGCAAAGCTCCTACATCCGGTCTCGAGACATAAGCCTTTAAACGGTTGGTGTGAAAGACTCTGAGAGCCTCTGTCATGTTTGGACTATCAGCACGTAGGAAGCAAAAGGCGCATAGCCCTTTAAGATTCGTACAGCCAGGTGCCTGGAAGTTGGCATGGCAACACTGGCGACCTGTACGCTCTTCCTTGTCCTGCTTCCTGCGTCGCGTTGACGCGTAACGTGGTCAGGTGACCTCTATTCAAATACAGCTCGAACCCGCTCACTGGCGCTTCTGAAATTGCTTCGGTGGCGTTTTTTGAATCTGAATCTTGGTTCTTGCCCCTTGTATCCTGATTCCTCATGTTCCCTTTTGTATCCACTCCTCCCTTACTTACCTTCCTTCCCTTCGACTCCTTGGTGCCTCGACTACGGACCGCTACTGGATTGCTTCTGCTACTGTCTGCATTGTTGTATCTGCCCGCATCGTGAATCGACCCTGGAACGTTACTGGAACTGTTTCTGCCTACTCATCTGTATCCTGCTACCCGCTCCTCGTATTGACTACGGAACACTCCGGGACTGTCTTGCCTGACGATTTTGCTTTGGACACGCTATTGTGGATTTCGACCCTGATTGTTTGAATTGCCTACGCTTTATCACGTGTGATTCATACTTACACTGAACTAAGTACACGGACTAGAGACTGCCACAGTGTACTACCTTTGAGGCGTCTGCGTGCCGTCGGGGTAGGTTTTGCCTTTGGGATTCTGTGGTGCTTTCTGGACTCTTGGACATTTTAGAACTCTTGGATCTTTCCTGTCATCCTGGGATAGGAAGTTGTATGGTAAGCCCTTATCAAGCTTTTGTTCTTTGTACTAAACAGAAAGTAGATTCTGTATTCCTTAACCCATAGGGGTTGTCTTGTTTCAGGGGACTGGCCGGGTATCACGGGAATGCAGTCTATTTCGGTATCCCTTCTGAAGCTACAACGTCTGTAATATCAGGTTAGTGGGTATTGGGGCTCATCCTCACCTCGCACCACTGTGGCAACCATTGTATGCGGTACTACTGTGGAAAGCCTTTTATTTATAATTTGCTTCCTTTGCAGTCTGCAGAATCAGCGCGTGCCAATCCTGTGTCCTGATTCACGATACCTGAACCTCCTCTTCAACGCCTGAACCTCGTACAGCATCCTATCTTTCCGCTTATTGATTGATCTGGTCGTTTTTCTTAATTCACCAGACTGATACATTAGCAAGAAGAATTCATCTACTACACTACGTGGGCAACGAAATCTGACATATTCAGAAGCCTTTAAAATGGATGCTAATGAAACGTTGGCCAACATACAATCAGTGGCCGAGTTGCGTAATGATATGACTGTTGCTCATTCGGCTACACAACAACGTATTGATGAGTTGCAGGCTGGTTTACAACCCCGTGGTGCAGAGGCCTCCCCTCAGGTCATTGCCTCTGGGTCTGCGTTAGCTCCCCCACGACAGGACGCTGGACCTGTCTATATGACCACCCAGTTTCCCTTGGCTCCACCAGAAAGATTTAATGGAGACCCCAAGTCCTTCAGGACTTTCTTGAATCAATGCAGATTACATTTTCTGTGTCGGCCTTCCTCATTTCCAGACGCCACTACTAAGGCAGCCTTCCTCTTGTCACATCTAGGGGGAACGGCCGCCGCTTGGCCAAATCCCTTGTTGGAGGGAGGAAGCCATCTGCTTTATGATTGCGATGCTCTTATAGAGGCTATGAGTTGTGTATTTGACACCTGTTATGCCACACAAGCTACCGACTTAGAGTTACTGGGGCTTCAACAGGGGAACATGCCTGTCTTAGGTTATTTGGCTAAGTTTAATCAAATAGTGGCGGAGACGGGGTGGCCAGAGGAGAAAAAAGCCTCCTTGTTCTATAAAGGATTATCTGATCCATTAAAGGACACACTGGCCACTGTACCCGTTATACCGACAACTTTCCCTGAACTTCTTGATCTGATCCTCCAGATCGACTCCAGGCAGGCAGAAAGAAAAGGGGGGAAAAAAGAACGGTTCCCCCAGTGGCCCAATCCTCTCTGGGAACTGCTTCTGGAGGTCCTGAACCCATGCAGATTGGAGCAGTCAGGGGCCCTTTGTCGGCTGAAACAAGGGAACACCGGAGAAAGAATGGCTTATGTTTCTACTGTGGGGCATCAGACCATCCGTTACGGACTTGCCCCAAGAAACCATCCAAGTAGCAGGGAAACGCCAAAACCTGGTGAACGAAGGGATCCGGTCACCCGGTGGTTGCTTGTTGGATCCTAAGGTCTGTGGTCCTTACTGTCTCCCTGTTGTTCTACCTCAGCAGACATGGAGAAACAGGAGGTACAGGTTGTCTTGGATTCAGGGGCCACAGGGAATTATGTGGACGCTGCCTATGCCCAACAGTTGGGGTTACCTACTGTCCCCAAATCATGTCCTGAAGCCGTGAACGTAGTTGATGGGTCATCTCTTGTCTCAGGTCTTGTCACCGAACGCACAGTCGATCTCATCATGACGACTGGCTGTGGTCACACTGAAATTATTTCATTTGATCTTATAGCTTCTCCGCAGTTTAAGATCATTCTTGGGCTGCCCTGCTTGAAACTACACAATCCTGTGGTGGATTGGCATTCTGGAGACGTGAATTTCTTTTCTGATTACTGTGAAACCAACTGTTTGACAGTTAGGCTAGAAGGAAAGAGTCCAAGCCATGCTCTAGCTGATACTGCTTCTACCATCGGAGCGGTTCTCAACACGTTCCTTCCTATTGAATCAAGGAATACCAGTACGTTTTTGATTCAGGTGGGGGAGAGGTGCTCCCGCCACATAGACCTTATGATTGCCCCATCAACCTGGTACCAGGAGCCAGGATACCTTCTGGTCGCATTTATTCATTAAGACTAAAAGAGGACGAGATATTGAAGGACTATATCGAAAAGTCTCTGAAATCTGGTTTCATACGTCCCCGACGTTCACTTGCTGCCTCACCCTTGTTTTTTGTCCCTAAAAAGAAGAGTGTATAGGCGCGTTACAAATGCCATATCATATCATATCAGTGATCTGCGCCCCTGTATTGATTACCGTGCCTTGAATGCAGTCACCGTTAGGAAGCAATACCCAATACCTCTGATTTCAGTTCTGCTAGATCAACTGGGGTCAGCTGTGGTCTTCACTAAATTGGACTTGAAGGGCATATAATCTGGTTCACATATGCAATGGGGATGAGTGGAAGACCTCCTTTAAGACACGGTATGGTCTTTTCGAGTATTGCGTTATGCCGTTTGGCCGGTGTAACGCTCCAGCCACCTTTCAATACTTCATCAATGAGGTTTTTCATGACATTTTGGATCATTACCTTGTCGTCTACCTGGACGACATTCTAATTTACTCCCCTTCATACGAAACTCATGTTACCCATGTAATAAGTGTGCTGCAGCGCTTAAGGGAAAACCATTTATATGCGAAACTGGAAAAATGTACCTTTCATGTAAACAAGGTGGATTTCCTTGGTTATAACATCACGAACAAGGGAGTACAAATGAGTCGATCCAAGGTGGCTGCTATATTGGATTGGCCGTGTCCTAGTTCTCTAAAGGCGTTGCAATCTTTTCTTGGCTTGCCAACTTTTATCGACTTTTCATTCAGGATTTCTCTACCATTGTATGTCCTCTTACGACCTTGACCAGCTCCAAGAGGGTATTCAGATGGAATAACGATGTCGAGGAATTGAAATCTGCCTTTACTACGGCACCAGTACTTCAGCAACCGGACCCTACTCGGCTGTTTATCATAGAGGCCGATGCCTCCGAGGTCGCATTAGGGGCGATCCTGTCACAACGATGCCCGGATGCCATGGGAATACATCCTGTTGCTTACCACTCTAGGAAACTCACCTCGTATGAGAGAAACTATACCATTACTGAGAAGGACTTCTGGCTGTCAGAGATGCCTTCCTTGTATGGAGACATCATTTGCTGGGTACCTCAGAACCTGTCCAGGTGTTCACTGATCACAGGAACTTGCTGTCATGATTCCTGCCCCTCATGTCCCCAGCTCTCCAAAATGTCAGGCTGGAGCCAGACCACGATCACCTACATGGCCCTCAAGGGCCTCTCCATCCCTCCAAAGACCCACTTGGAGTCAGACTTGGCGCTTGTGGCACCAGACTCACTCACTCCCATAGGATAACATTGGGGATTGGACTTGTAGTGCATTGATGGGGACAAGATGGATGCCCCCACATATTTTGGTTCCCAGAACTGCATGTGCGGTCTAGTCTTTTGGGTGTGGTTCAGCCCAGAGACACCTGGGATACCCAGAGACTATTTAAGCCAGACCCAGGCATACCGCGCTTACCCACAGCATTTGTTCTTCATAACCGGCATCCACGCTGAAAATGTTGCAGCACCTAAAAGACACAGAAAAAGAACTCAGTTCAATGCAAATACGAAAGGGATGCATTGTGCATCGCGCTCTCACTCACCTACAGTGCTACTCATCTCAGCAGCACGCCGCCATCCCCGGATGCCGGCCATCATCTAAAGCAGGAAAGGAACGAAGTTAGAGAACTGTTCAAAAGACTCATTATACTTACCTGTCGGACTCTTGCCATTGAAGTAACTAGGCAGCAACGAGCCCGCATCAATCAACGCGCCCCTGGGTTGAAAGCAGGACGGAGAGCACAATATCCAAGAAAACAAGGTGAGCTGTGGATTAAAGGGAAGGGTTGGACCCCGGGGAAGAAGGGGTTCAAGCACACAGAGACAATAGGGAGTTAAACTCTACCAATACTGTGTTTCAGGCCCAGTCTCCAGTGGAATAGCCTCCAGGGAAGGGTTTGAGGTGGTAAAAGGTCAGAACAGGCTGAGTGATGTCCCCGTGGATACCAGGTGAGCGTGACTTGCCCTTCAGTCAGTAAAGTGCACTATGGCACGTCATGCTAGGTGGCAGGAGTTCTTTTTGATGTTTAATTTTACTATCACTTATCGTCCTGGGTCACTGAACTCAAAAGCTGATGCCCTATCCCGCATTCATGGTGTTCCTGATAATACCAACTATAAAGGGACTCTTTTGCTACCCAATCAGGTTGTCTGTGGTTGTACATTACAACCTTCACTGAAGTCCGTACTTCAGGAGTGGGTAAAAAAGACTCCCTCGGTTATTGCGTAACAAGAATTGGAGGTCATACATGCCCTCCCCTATAAACAGGGGAAGATCTACTTGCCCAATTCTTCTACTAGGTTACAGGCAGTGCAATGGTGCCATGACTCCTCAGTGGAAGCTCATCCGGGTATATTAAAGACTCTACATCTGTTGAGAAGGTGGTGTTGGTGGCCTTCCATGATCAAAGATGTTAAGAGCTATCTGGCCTCCTGTGCGGTTTGTGCCCAGTGTAAACATCCCCAGGGTAAGCCGCTAGGACTATTACAACCCATGCCTATACCGGACCACCCTTGGAAAATAATTTCCATGGATTTTGTTGCAGAGTTACCACTGGTGGATGGATTTGACACTATATGGGTGGTTATTGACTATTTTACCTAGGTAGCACTGTTCATACCATGCCGGGGTATCCCCACCGCTTCTGTATTGGCAGATTTGTTTTTAAAGAATGTGTTTAGAATGTTTGGTCTCCCATCAACTGTGATCATAGATCGTTGGCCCCAGTTCACTAAACATTTTTGGAAGGCATTGACCACTGCACTGGGTGTCGATGGAAGGTATTCTAGTGCCTACAACCCTCAAACTGACGGGCTGACCGAGCGGTTAAATGCCACCATGGGACAGTGATTACGTTGGCTTACCGTCCTCCGCCAAGACACTTGGGTTTCGGTCTTACCGTTGTCCGAGTTTGCCTACAACAACTCGCGCCATTCCTCCACCCAGCTGTCTCCTTTTTACGCTCTCTATGGACAGCATCCGCGTTCCCTGCCCCTCACGCCTGAGTTACCGCTGCATAACCCCGCTGCTCTTGCTTGTGTCAGGATCTCTCGATGGTACACAACAAGGTGACTAAACACTTGTTGGAGGCACAGGAACAAACGAAACTCTATGCTGATGCTCATCGTAAACAAGCCCCTGTTTACACTCTGGGCATGAAAGTTTGGCTCTCTACACGTAACCTACCCCTGTCAGGTCGTAAAGCCTTGCTTCCACGTTTTGTGGGTCTGTAACGCTCACCTGATTCCCGCAGAGGCGCCGGTCTTGACTGGGTGAATGCCGTATCTTCAAAGGTGATGTGTAACACACGGTTGGCTCTTTGGGCTGGACCTCTGTGCACTGTATGTCTGACTCGAAGAGTAAGATGTCTGCAGATAGAAAATATGGGATTAATGAACTGGGGTTATTGGGTGCCTCTCTCCTCTTGCCTTTCTCTTCTCCTGTAGAACCCCAAAGGTTAACACCCTCAGCTTAGGTAAGTGAACGCCGAGCTCTCCATCTGCCTCGGGGCAGGGTGCCGTAACCAGTTTCTTCACTGGATAAGGGTGCAGGCCTCTTGACCTCAGAGGACTGCTGTCCGTCGTTAACTGCACGAACGGTAAATTCTGGGCACTTCAAATGTCTTAAAAGTCTTTTGTAATGATATCTCTTGTTTTGCAGGGTTCCGGCGATGGCGGATGGCGGGCTGATGAGAGTTGAGGATCCAACCCGCGTGAGGAATAGAAGCGCCTGGAAGCACGTAAGTAAGCGCTTGTAGCCTGCTTCACGATGCGCACTAACTGTCCCTTTTATCTTGCAGGTACAAGTTCGGAGCTTTAGAGAAGCTGAAGGGTGCTGGAATACCCACTGGATTCGGCGTGGGAAGGAGTAATGGCACGTGAGTAATAAAGTTGCCCAATGTCTTTAAACGCACCTTCTTTTGTCTTTCAGATGCGGGATGCAGCGCCGAAGGCCTCCGGAGCGTGCGAAGAGCTGGTAAGCTTTTGTCTTTCAGATGCCGGAATGCAGTGCGAAGACCTCCGGAGCATGCGAAGAGTAGGTAAGCCTTTGTCTTTCAGATGCCGGAATGCAGCGCGAGGCGTTGGTGACAGCCGATGGACCAGGTAAGAAATGCGCTGCCACTGAAGACCGTAGTGCTAACCTGTTCTTTCTTTGTCTTTACAGGTGCTGCTGAAGACTGGATTCCAGGATGGTAAGCCTTTGTTCCCTTAGGCCCAGGATCAGAAGCAGAAGACACGATGAGCGTTCTGCTGCAGAGAATGCAGAATAACGCAAAGCAAGATTCATCCATCAGGTGTGGTTTAAATAGCCTCCTGTAGTGCTTAGGTGTCTCCTTCCACAGCCACGCCTAGGTAAGAAAAGAGTTCCTGCTTTCCAGAAGAGTTCCAGTGTTCTGAATCTAGGAAGTGGCTCCTGCCCCACCCAACAGGAAAAGTAGTCCCAAAAAGAAGAGGATCAGGGGTTCAACTGGCAGGTAAGTAAGCAGCATGGTCTGCTGCAGGTAAGTCCACCCAAGCATTATGAGCCCGGCGCTTCCAGCGCTGGGACTGGGCATCTTTATGAGCCTGGTGCCACTGGCGCCAGGACAGGGTCCAAAAGGTCCCAATTGGGACTGGCTGGCACTCGGAACCGGGGTTATGGGTCTGCTTCCAAGGGAGTCGGGCAAGTCCTGATCTTATGGAAGCAGAGATCATGACAGCACCCCCCCTCAAGGCCCCCCCAAACCGGGCTTCTCCGGGGGTTTGGGCTTGTTAGGAAATGTTTGATGAAATCTTTTGATTAGACGAGGCGCGTGGACATATTCTGCAGGTTCCCAGGATCTTTCTTGGGGACCGTAGCCTTTCCAGTCAATCAGGTAAAATAGTTTAGATTTGGAGATCTTGGAATCCAGGATGCTTTTGACTTCAAACTCGAGTTCTCCATCAACTAGAATAGGTTTTGGAGATGTAGTTAGTCGGGTTTGAGGTTGCACGGGTTTTAATAGAGAGACGTGGAAGACCGGATGTATCTTCATGTGAGGGGGCAAGTCCAACTTGACCGCTACTGGATTTACTATGGTAGTGATGGAATAGGGACCAAGGTATCTTGGGTTGAATGTGCGTGGTCCTTTTAGAGGTAGATATTTGGTGGATAACCAGACTTGATCTCCTACTTGATATTGGGGGGCTTCCTTCCGATGTTGGTCTGCTCCTTTCTTGTATTGTTCTTTAGCCCTTTGAAGGTGAGAAACGGCTTCCTTAAAGGCTTGGGTGATTGTAGAATGCAGGTGGTCTACTGCTGGTGTTCCAAGATCTTGGAGTGGATCCAACTCCGAGGTTCGAGGGTGACTACCGTATAAAAGAAAAAACGGGGTCTTCCCAGTTCCCGAGTGGACAGAGTTATTGTAGGCATATTCGGCTATCCAAAGGATATCTTTCCAAGTTTTTTCAGTTTGTTGTAGCATGCAGCGCAAATACTGTTCCAGAGTTTGATTGGTCCTCTCAGTTTGTCCGTCGGTTTGAGGGTGTTGGCTGGTCGAAAGTCTCACATCAATTTGAGCCGACCGACAGCAACTTCGCCAAAAATGAGAAATAAATTGACTACCTCGATCCGAAATTAGAACTGAAGGAAAACCGTGCAGTCGGACGATGTTTTCGAGAAATTCTCGGGCCAGAGTTGCTGCTGTTGGTAAGCCTTTGAGTGGAATGAAATGCGCCATCTTGGAGAATAGGTCCACGATTACTAGGATCGTATTGTATCCGGAGCATGGAGGTAGATCGGTGATGAAGTCCATAGAAAGCGTATGCCAAGGGCGAGGCGGGATGTCAATAGGGCGTAAGAGGCCGGCTGGTTTTTCCTTTTGACTCTTGTTTTGGGCGCATACTCCACAGGACATTATAAAGTCTCTGATATCTTTTTTCCAAGACGGCCACCAGAAGTAGCGCTTGATCTTTTCCGAGGTCTTGGTCATACCGGGATGTCCTTTCATTAAAGAATCGTGATAAAAAGAGATTACCTTTTTCTGTAAATCTGTACTGGGCAGGTATAACCGTTCTTGGAAATATAATAGGTTGTCCTTCACCGTAAAGTCCTTTCCCTGCAGATGCCAATTCTGTATGTCTGCTGGAGTTACCAGTAGCCTGGCTTTATCCTTAACTTCCTCTATGGATTGTGTGGCGATTACACCTAGAATTCTTTGTTCGGGAATGATAGGTACAGGTTTAGGATTGATCAAATGTTCTTCCACTCCCATCCGAGAAAGGGCATCAGCTTTACCGTTTTTTGTACCAGGTCGATAGGTAATTATGAAGTCAAACTCGGCAAAGAATAGTGCCCAACGGAGTTGCCTAGAGGATTGAGCTTTTGCGGTTTTCAAATATTGCAGGTTTCGGTGATCTGTAATCACAGTAACGGTGTGTCGGGCCCCCAGAAGATAATGCCGCCAAGCCTTAAAGGCGGACTTGATAGCTAGAAGTTCCTTATCAGTAATAGTGTAATTGATTTCAGGAGGCGAGAATTTGCGGGACCAAAATGCCACGGGATGCAACTGATTGGTTACTGGGTCCTTTTGTGATAGAACTGCCCCCATGGCAAGGCTCGAAGCATCAGTTTCAACGATGTAGGGGAGTTCTGGGCGAGGATGTTTTAAGATCGGTGCAGAGATAAATCTAGTCTTCAAATTCTGGAAAGCTTGTTCCGCCTCGGTAGACCATTCAAAACGTTTGTTTTTCTTTAACAAGGCGGTGATGGGCTGGACTATTCGAGAGAATTCGGGGATAAACCTGCGGTAAAAGTTAGCGAAGCCTAACATGCTTTGAACACCTTTTACGGAGGATGGCGATGGCCATTTGAGAATTGCATCGACCTTCTTTGAATCCATACGCACTCCGCTAGGTGATAATATGAATCCCAAGAATTCAACTTCAGTCACGTTGAAAACACATTTTTCCAACTTAGAGAAAAGTTTGTGTTGACGCAATCTCTCGAGGACCATTTTCACGTGTTTCCGATGTTCAGGTTCCGATGAAGAATAAACGAGGATGTCGTCAATGTAAACAACAACACACACATCTATGAGCTCTCTGAGGACATCGTTCATAAAATATTGAAAGGCGGCCGGGGCATTGCAAAGTCCGATGGGCATGACCTGATATTCAAATAGCCCATACTTGGTGCGGAAGGCCGTCTTCCATTCATCGCCCTCTTTTACTCGTACCAAGTGGTAGGCTCCTCTAAGATCCAGCTTTGTATATATGAATGCTTTTCTGACTTGGTCCAGGAGTTCAGGGATCAAAGGTAACGGATATCTATTCTTAACGGTGATCTGGTTCAGGGCGCGATAATCTATACAAGTTCTAAGGTCCCCTTCTTTTTTTGGAACGAAGAACAAAGCTGAGGAAGCAGGGGACTTGGAAGGACGAATAAACCCATTCGCTAGGTATTGATCCAGGTATTGTCGGAGGTGAAGATTCTCAGGCTCGGTGAGGGCATAAATTCTACTACAAGGAGGAGTAGATCCAGGTATCAGGTCTATCTGGCAGTCATAAGACCTATGAGGAGGTAGAGAGTTAGCCTGATCCTTCCGGAAAACATCTTGGAATTCTAGGTATTCAGGAGGTAACTGAGGAGCCTCCGAGGAAATTGCTGCCAGTGCAACACCAGGTCGAGGGTGACAAGTAGAGACACATTCTGGAAACTGAACCGTTCTTGCTCGCCAATCGATCTGAGGATTGTGCTTCTCTAACCAAGGAATTCCTAGAATAATCTGGAACTGAGGGGCCTTGATCACATCGAACACGATCTTCTCATGGTGTCCATCTTGACTTACTAGCGTCACTTCTTGGGTGGTATGCGTTACTGGTCAGGAGGCTATCTCCGTACCATCCACCGTAGTAATGACGTCCTTTACAGCCTTTGGACAAAGTCAGATTCATCCTCAAAACCATTTCATGATCCACATAATTGCCGATGGCACCGCTGTCGACGTAAGCTTCAATCGCATGTAATCGATCCGGATGTTCAGGGCTAATGAGGACCATAGGTATCACGAAATGCGAGGTCACGAAACTGGTTTTAACGCTCGGCAAGAGGACCTCTATTCTTGTCGGGCGAGGTCGTTTCCCTGCTCAGAGTTTGTGACCCTGGTAACTGCAGCTCCTACTGCCTTCTTGGCTGGTTTCACCGGACAGTCTCGAAGAAAGTGCCCCGAGTTTCCGCAATAAAGGCATAATTGCAGCTGTTTTCTCCTTTCCCGCTCCTTTTGTGTTAGTGGTCCTTTCAGGCCCCCTATTTGCATGGGTTCCCCGGAGTCTACTCCTTTGGTAGGAGTTGGTGGTTTGGAAAATACTCGAGCCTCAAACTTGGAACGATCGGCCTTCCTGTTCTGCAGTCTGTGGTCAATTTGAACGACTAAGTCAATATAGTCCGAACAGTCTTGCGGGGGATTCACTTCTTGGGCTAACACATCTTTGAGCTCTCCACGTAGACCTCTATAAAACAGCGTAATCCTTTTGTCCTCAGGCCATCGAGTTTCCACTATCAGTCTGTTGAAAGACGCAATATAAGCCAAAAGGTCTTGATTACCCTGTCGCAATGAAAGGAGCTCATTATCCAAGGCCTGCCCCTGTGAATGTCTTGCAAACAGTTTTTCCATACTGAGCTGAAAAGCTTGAAAATCATGGAGAACCGGATCATCTTGATTAACTAGAGGGATCGACCTGTCTGCCGCATTGCCACTAAGGTACGAAAGCACGAAAGCTACCTTAGCTTCATCAGTTGGAAAGGCTGCTGGCCGGCATAAGAAGTGCAACCGGCACTGATTAATAAATATTGCAAACCTCTTTGGGTCACCAGAAAATCGTTCGGGCGGAGCCAGAGGTACATTCCCAGGTAGGTTGATCTGCACTGGGTTCGTAGAGGATGTTGAAGGAAGATTTGCCCCTGATGCGGGTAACGGAGTTTGTCCGGCTTGTGACTGTAGCAATTGTCTAGCGAGATCGTCTGTTCGCTCCTTGGAAATAATCAGTTCCCTTCTTAGAGCATTTGTTTCCTGACGGGCTGCATGCACTTCTGCTCTTAGTTCCCCAAGTAACTGGGCTAGCTGGTCGGTATCCGAGGTTTCCATAGCGCCTGGGTGGGAGTTTTGCTAAAGGCTTTGCGTTCTGTAACGCTCACCTGATTCCCGCAGAGGCGCCGGTCTTGACTGGGTGAATGCCGTATCTTCAAAGGTGATGTGTAACACACGGTTGGCTCTTTGGGCTGGACCTCTGTGCACTGTATGTCTGACTCGAAGAGTAAGATGTCTGCAGATAGAAAATATGGGATTAATGAACTGGGGTTATTGGGTGCCTCTCTCCTCTTCCCTTTCTCTTCTCCTGTAGAACCCCAAAGGTTAACACCCTCACCTTAGGTAAGTGAACGCCGAGCTCTCCATCTGCCTCGGGGCAGGGTGCCGTAACCAGTTTCTTCACTGGATAAGGGTGCAGGCCTCTTGACCTCAGAGGACTGCTGTCGGTCGTTAACTGCACGAACGGTAAGTTCTGGGCACTTCAAATGTCTTAAAAGTCTTTTGTAATGATATCTCTTGTTTTGCAGGGTTCCGGCGATGACGGATGGCGGGCTGATGAGAGTTGAGGATCCAACCCGCGTGAGGAATAGAAGCGCCTGGAAGCACGTAAGTAAGCGCTTGTAGCCTGCTTCACGATGCGCACTAACTGTCCCTTTTATCTTGCAGGTACAAGTTCGGAGCTTTAGAGAAGCTGAAGGGTGCTGGAATACCCACTGGATTCGGCGTGGGAAGGAGTAATGGCACGTGAGTAATAAAGTTGCCCAATGTCTTTAAACGCACCTTCTTTTGTCTTTCAGATGCGGGATGCAGCGGCCTCCGGAGCGTGCGAAGAGCTGGTAAGCTTTTGTCTTTCAGATGCCGGAATGCAGTGCGAAGACCTCCGGAGCATGCGAAGCGTAGGTAAGCCTTTGTCTTTCAGATGCCGGAATGCAGCGCGAGGCGTTGGTGACAGCCGATGGACCAGGTAAGAGATGCGCTGCCACTGAAGACCGTAGTGCTAACCTGTTCTTTCTTTGTCTTTACAGGTGCTGCTGAAGACTGGATTCCAGGATGGTAAGCCTTTGTTCCCTTAGGCCCAGGATCAGAAGCAGAAGACACGATGAGCGTTCTGCTGCAGAGAATGCAGAATAACGCAAAGCAAGATTCATCCATCGGGTGTGGTTTAAATAGCCTCCTGTAGTGCTTAGGTGTCTCCTTCCACAGCCACGCCTAGGTAAGAAAAGAGTTTCTGCTTTCCAGAAGAGTTCCAGTGTTCTGAACCTAGGGAGTGGCTCCTGCCCCACCCAACAGGAAAAGTAGTCCCAAACAGAAGAGGATCAGGGGTTCAACTGGCAGGTAAGTAAGCAGCATGGTCTGCTGCAGGTAAGTCCACCCAAGCATTATGAGCCCGGCGCTTCCAGCGCTGGGACTGGGCATCTTTATGAGCCTGGTGCCACTGGCGCCAGGACAGGGTCCAAAAGGTCCCAATTGGGACTGGCTGGCACTCGGAACCGGGGTTATGGGTCTGCTTCCAAGGGAGTCGGGCAAGTCCTGATCTTTTGGAAGCAGAGATCATGACAGGGTCCCTATGAGGTATTGACGGTCATTAATCCAGCTGTCATCCGGTTGTGTCTTCCAGCCAATATGAAGGTGCACCCTGTTTTTCATGTCTCACTGGTCAAACCCTGCCATCCCTCGACTCGTCTTCCTCCTCGTCCACGTCCTATGAAGGTTCATGGTTCTGAGGAATATGAGGTGGCAGCGATTTTGGATACTAAAGTTCGCAATGGCAGGAGACTCTACCTGGTTGATTGGAAGGGCTATGGTTCCGAGGATCGTACTTGGGAACCCATAGGGAATATTCATGCCCGGCTCTCTTGGCACATTTCTGGTCCTCTCGGAAAGTGAGGGCTTCTTTGAGGGAGGATACTGTCATGTTTGGACTATCAGCACGTAGGACGCAAAAGGCGCATAGCCCTTTAAGATTCGTACAGCCGGGTGCCTGGAAGTGGGCATGGCAACGCTGGTGTCCTGTACGCTCTTCCTTGTCCTGCTTCCGGCGTCGCGGTGACGCGTAACGTGGTCAGGTGACCCCTATTCAAATACAGCTCGAACCTGCTCACCGGCGCTTCTGAAATAGCTTTGGTGGCGTTTTTTTAATCTGAATCTTGGTTCTTGCCCCTTGTATCCTGATTCCTCATATTCCCTTTTGTATCCACTCCTCCCTTACTTACCTTCCTTCCCTTCGACTCCTTGGTGCCTCGACTACGGACCGCTACTGGATTGCTTCTGCTACTGTCTGCATTGTTGTATCTGCCCGTATCGTGAATCGACCATGGAACATTACTGGAACTGTTTCTGCCTACGCGTCTGTATCCTGCTACCCGCTCCTCGTATTGACTACGGAACTCTCCTGAACTGTCTTGCCTGCTGATTTTGCTTTGGACACGCTATTGTGGATTTTGACCCGGATTGTTTGGATTGCCTACGCTTTATCACGTGTGATTCATACTTACACTGAACTAAGTACAGGGACTAGAGACTGCCACAGTGTACTACCTTTGAGGCATCCGCGTGCCGTCGGGGTAGGTTTTTCCTTTGGGATTCTGTGGTGCTTTCTGGACTCTTGGATATTTTGGAACTCTTGGATCTTTCCTGTCATCCTGGGATAGGAAGTTGTATGATAAGCCCTTATCAAGCTTTTGTTCTTTGTACTAAACAGAAAGTAGATTCTGTATTCCTTAACCCATTGGGGTTGTCTTGTTTCAGGGGACTGGCCGGGTATCACGGGAATGCACTCTATTTCGGTATCCCTTCTGAAGTTACAATGTCTGTAATATCAGGTTAGTGGGTATTGGGGCTCATCCTCACCTCACACCACTGTGGCAACCATTGCATTCGGTACTACTGTGGAAAGCTTTTTATTTATAATTCGCTTCCTTTGCAGTCTGCAGAATCAGCGCGTGCTAATCCTGTGTCCTGATTCACGATTCCTGAATCTCCTCTTCAACGCATGAACCTCGTACAGCATCCTATCTTTCCGCTAATTGATTGATCTGGTCATTTTTCTTAATTAACCAGACTGATACATTAGCGGGAAGAATTCTTCTACTACACTACGTGGGAAACGAAATCTGACAGCCTCCTTAGGTCTGGCTAAGTCCACCAGATAGTTCACCTCTCCAAGTTTGCCCACAACCTTGAAGGGTCCTATCCATTTGTCCTGCAAGGCCCTCTGCCTTGTTGGCACCATAACTAGTACAAGCTGGTCTTGAGTAAACTCAACCATGTTGGCCGTCTGGTCATGCCAATGTTTGACCAGAGCCTGACCTGCTTTCAAGTTATCACTTGCTTCTGCCATCATGTGTGACATTCTCCTCCGGAGACCTATCACATAGTCACTCTGACTGGCTTGGGGGAAGGAGCACTCTCCAACCCCTCCTTGATCAGGGCCAATGGACCTCTGACTGGATGGGCATAGAGAAGCTCAAAGGGACTGTAACCAACTCCCTCCTGAGGGACTTCTCTATATCCAAAGAGAAAGCATGGCAGTAGAAGGTCCCACTTTTTCTTAAGGGGCTCCTCTAAAGCACCTATCATGCTCTTCAAAGTACAATTGAACGTCTCTATCAGTCCATTTTTCTGTGGATGGTAGGCTGTAGAGAACTTGTAAGTGACACCACAGCTTTTCCACATGGTTTGCATGTAGTGGGACATAAAATTGGACTCCCTGTCGGATATCACTTCCTTAGGAAACCCTACTCTGGTAAAAATACCAGTAGAGCCTTAGCCACAGCTTGAGCCATAACAGTTCTCATAGATATGGCTTCTGGGTATCTTGTAGCATGGTCTACTACAACCAGGATAAACCTGTTCCCTGAAGATGTGGGAGGGTCAAGGGGACCGACAATGGCAATGCCCACCCTCTCAAAAGGAACTCCCACCACTGGGAGAGGCACCAAGGGTGCCACATTCTTGGCTCCACTCTTGCCAGAGGTTTGGCAAGTGTGACAGCTCCTACAGAATTTGTCCACTTCTGAAACCATTTAAGGCCATTAGAAGTAGAGGGAGAGCCTTTCCTTGGTCTTCTTGAAACTCAAGTGACCAGCCAAAGGTAACTGTAGGAACTGGAGTCTGTTAGCAAGGGGCACTACAATTCTTTTGCAGTCCCCAGGGGTCGACTCGGTTGGTTCACTGTAGAAAAGGCCATCTTCCCAGCTTAACCTGTGCTTTCCAACTTCTTGCCCATCAAGTTGGTTAGCAGCCTGCTGTCGAAGACTTTCAGGAGTAGGGCACTCTCTCTGTCCTTTGCTAAAGTCTGTGTCAGGAATCTCAACCTCAATGTCTGATCCTGACCCCTCACACCCTTCCTCACCTGAGGATTCAGTCTTGGGTGACTTCTTCTTTCTTTCTCTGGCAGAAGATTTCTTTTTGTGTAGATATGGCCGACCGCGGAACAACGCCACAGTGGTTACCGGAAATATCCGGAAACCAGAGGCCCCAGATACGCAGCCGCCGGTTGGGGAAAAAGCTGCTTAAGCAAAAAACCCTGAAGTGCCTTTCCAGGTCTGGCGCGATGGATTCTCTGAAGAACCGAAGAGTGGCATGTCCAGAACGCAGGAGAATCCAATAAGGTATCCAGTAGTAGAAAGGAGGGCGAATCCAAAGGTAACTGAAAGCAGCAGAGCGAAGGCGAAGGAGACAGCAAGTCCAGGGAGGACGGTAAGAGATGGAAGAAGAGTGAGCAGAAAGCTGCCTGAGAGTGAGCACTTGCGAGGGAGCCAGGAGAGAGGGGAAAAGGAGAAACAGAAGCAGTAACTAAGAGAGCGGCCAACGGCCGGAAGAACAGAGGGGCTCAGCGGAGCCAAGGGAAAACAATGAGAGTGCTGGCAACAAAGTGGAAAGAAATGCACAGTTGCAACGCGACCGCTGCCGGCTGAAAGCGACTAAAGAAGCCGGCAGCGGCCATGATGGAAAAAAAGACTAGACCGCAACCAAGCGTTGCGTTCTAGCGTGATGGAGTAACTTCCATCGGTCCCACAATCGCACATAGAAGGGGCGCATGACAGTATGCCCCCCTCCAGTGCGGGAGAAACCCGGCTTACTCGGGTGGGCTCGGTAAAACTTCTTCACTAACCGGGGGCCTGTACATTGGAACTGGGTTCCCACAAATCTTCTGATGATGGATACCCTTTCCAACATATCCGAAATTCAAGTCTTCCCCTGCGGTAACGAGAGTCTTTGATACCAGCCACTTCATACTCTTCTGCTTCTGAAACCTTACCCTCTTTACGCCGTTTAACCGGGGTAGTGGGTATGCCCTCTAGGGCTGGAGGCAGCAATGAAGAGTGGAATTCTGGATGTATTTTGTCCATGCTTTTGGGCAGCCGAAGATGAAACATCACTGGGTTGATCTGAGATACCACTGTGTAAGGACCGATGAATCGAGGAGACAATGTGGAAGGGTGGATCCACCTGGGTAGATATTTCATAGACAACCAGACTCTGGATCCAATTCCAACAGAATGGACCTCTGTATGTTTCCGATCAGCCAACCTCTTGTAGCAAGAACGTGCCTCTATGAGAGCCCTACTGGCAATCATGTGTGTTTCTGAAATCTGCTGTATCCGGCATCAATGGTGGGGCAGACAGTACTGGAAGAAGGCACGGGCAGTATACCCCTAGGATGTGTGCCAAAGGTGCAATAGAAGGGACTAAGTTCAGTGGCAGAATGCTTACTCAGCAGAATAAGCAAACTCAGCAGTGGGCAACAAATCCTACCAGTTGTCTTGAGTGTTGTTTACATAGCACCGGAAGTATTGCTCTAACGTACCACTGAGTCTCTCTGTCTGTCCGTTGGTTTGAGGGTGGAATCCAGAAGACAGTGCCCGTTCTATTCCCAACCTGCGACACAAAGCTTTTCAAAATTTATAGGTGAATTGACTCCCTCTATCTGAAATTATCTTAATGGGTAAACCATGAAGGCGGAAAATATCACGAATGAAGACCTCTGCCATTTCAGATGCCGAGGGCAAACCTGGGAATGGAGAAAAGCGAGATAATTTGGTAAGTGAACCCACGGTAACCATTATGCAGGTATGACCTCGATACGCTGGAACTTCTACTATAAAATCAGAAGATATTTGCTCCCAGGGGGAGTTTGGCAACATAATTTGTTCCATAAGCTCTATGGGTTTTTGATAGCAATGTTTACTACGGGCGCATTGAACACAGGATTGGACATACTTCTTTATGTCGGAAGACATTTCAGGCCAAAACAAAGATCTCCTGACGAGTTCCTCAGTATTCTTCGTGCCTCGATGTCCAGCTGTATAATGATCATGACACCACAACAGGATCTTAATGCGTAAGTCAGGTAAGGGTACATATAGTCTATTGTTGACAAAGCGCAGACCGTCCTTTATGTCGACCTTAGTTCTGGATGATGAGAAATCGGGAAGAGGCAGTCGAGCAGTGGCTGTTTTGATTTGAGAGAGGAATGAAACAGTGGATGTAACAAACACCTTGTCAGGCAAGATTCTTTCTTTGAGCTGAGAAGGGTGGTCTTCTATGGCCCACCGGCGGGATAGCTCATCGGCTACTACATTCTGACAGCCGGGGAAGTAGGTGATCTCGAAGTCGTACTGAGCAAAAAAGTGAGCCCACCTGGCTTGTTGAGAATTGGCACATTCCATGTTGTGCAAGGATGTGAGGTTTCTGTGATCCGTCCTGATGGTGAAGGGATCTGCTCCTCCCTGCAAGAGATGTTTCCAATCCTCACAAGCTAATTTGATAGCCAGAAGTTCCCTTTCAATAGCTGAATAATTATTTTCACTGTTCGTGAGGGTCTTGGAGAGATATGCTACCGGATGTTCGGTTCCTTCATGATCTTGCATCAGGACTGCTCCCACCGCATGGGCAGAAGCATCGCCTTCCACGATAAACTTCTTAGACTGATCTGGCTGCTTCAAAATGGGGCCTGAGCTGAATCTCCCTTTTAAGCTTTGAAAGGCATCTTCTGCATCCGACGACCACCTGAATGGTAAATTGTCCTTCTTGAGTAGAGTAGTGATTGGAACAACTGTAGATGAAAAGTTTTTGATGAACTTATGTTAGAAGTTGGCGAATCCCAAGAACCTCTGGACTTCCTTAACAGAGGAAGGGGATGGCCAATCTAAGATCGCGGAAATCTTCTTAGTGTCCATTTCAATCCCTTCTCGGGAGGGGATGAATCCCAAATAGGGAACCGGGGATACCTGGAACATGCATTTACTGGGTTTAACCAAGAGGTGATTTTCTTGAAGCCGTCTGAGTACTTCATGCAGGTGAGTAGAATGGTCTTGAGTGGTTTTAGAAAAGACTAAGATATCGTCCAAGTAAATGGTGACCGAGTGAAACAGCAAATCCGAGAAGGTTCGGTCCATAAACAGTTGAAACACTGCCGGCGCATTTACTAATCCAAAGGGCATCGCTTTGTATTCGTAAAGGCCGTAAGGTGTTCTAAATGCGGTCTTCCATTCATCTCCGGCTCAAATGCGCAGGAGATGATAAGCGTTCCGGAGATCCAACTTAGTGAAAATCCCTGCGCCTTTGACTGCCTTAAGAATGTCAGAAATAAGGGGCATGGGATATCTATCACGAATGGTGACCTTGTTGAGCCCACGGTAATCAATACAAGGTCTTAGTTTGGTGGAATCTCTTTTCGAGATAAAGAACAGTGAGGTCCCCGCGGGTGATTTTGAAGGTTGAATCAAGCCATTCTTGAGGTTGGCATCCAGGTATTGGCGAAGAACCACCTTCTCTTTTAGGGACAAGGAAAACATCCTCCCAAATGGAAATAGTGCCTCCGGAACAAGATCAATGGCGCGGTCTTCAGGGCGATGATGGGGTAAATCATGCTCGACCTTCTCCACAAAGACTTGGGCATATTCTTGGAATTGCAGAGGTACTGACTGAATAGTCCGAGTTTGAGTTTCCACAGATTGCAGAATGGCGGTTTGGTAGCGCTGAGATGTCAGACAAGACTGACTGCAGTAGGAGGAGAGTAAACTGTGTGTGTTCATAGAACAATCTATAGTGGGATTATGTCGGCGGAGCCAAGCTACGCCCAAAATGATGGGGAAATGAGCAGCCCGAATGATATCAAAGGAAATCTCCTCTTTGTGGTGTTGGATGGTAACCTGGATGTTCTCGGTGTAGTGGGTGATGGGTCCTGAACAGAGAGGAGTTCCGTTAACTCCTTCTACCTTGAGATCTTCTTTATTTTGCACTTGCTGGATACCCATCTTGGTAGCCCATAAAGTGTTCATGAAGTTTCCGGCAGCGTCACAATCAACTAGAGCCAAAGTGTCCCGAAACTTCTACCCCCAGTAAAGATGCAGGTATACAACCATGAGGCGCACATCTTCAATCTGACGTGTAGGGGTGATTGAAAGAGTGACATAAGGACCTTCATTAACTCCTCAAACAGGGGTCCCACCTAAGTTCGAGGCTATGCTTTTCCCGAACGCCTTGGTGGAACGTCTGGACAATTGCGAAGGAGATGAGAAGCGTACCGACAGTACATACAGAGACCTGTGTCTCTGCGCCTTTTCCTTTCTTCAGGAGTAAGTGGAGATCTCATAGAACCGATCTGCATGGGTTCTTCTTTAGAGGCTACCGAGAATGGTGGAGGGGTGGTTGGAGAAATGGGAAGACAGAAAGTCCCTCTTCCTTTCTTCTTCTCTTGCTTCCATTTATTGATGCGATGCTCAATCTGCAGAGTAACTGACAACAATTCTGAAAATGATGCAGGTCGTGGGATTCTCGCAAGTTCATCTTTTAATTCTTCCTTCAGTCCCCTTCGGAAAAGAGTAAATTGAGCTTGCTCATGCCAATTGAACTCTGTAGCTGGTTGAACAAGTTACTTCTTACCTGGTAACCTTCTTTCGATGGGATGTTCCTCTGACGTATTCCTTATCTTTGATAATTCGTCTCCAGCTTGCTGGCCTCGGAAAATGTTTTCAGCAGAGGGCGCTGCGCATCGACGTCCGTCGAGTTGATGTCCCTCGACAGCCACCGTATCGGCGCCGACGTCACCATGCCCATAAATAGCCATGCGCAGCATCCGTTGCTCAGTTCCGTTTTGTAGCATAAGATTAGTCATGCCTGAATTGGTTATTGTCCTTGAAGCAGCGTAAGCTGCAACCACAAGGGAAGTATTACTGCAGGGATGGATGGGAGGGGCGATAAGGAATACGTCGGAGGAACATCCCATCGAAAGAACGTTGCCAGGTAAGAAGTAACTTGTTCTTCGAAGGGATTGTGTCCTCCGACGTATTCCTTATCTTTGATAGACTCCCATAGCAGTGTTGTGTAATTGGAGGTGGGAGTAAAAACGCCCTGTTTCCTTTTAGGAATGAACAGAAAATAATACTGCTTTGCCAAACCTAGTCTCTTGACTAGAGGAGGAATCCAGGTTGTAAAATCTTGTGAAGGTATGTGCGGACAACCATGTGGCAGCCGCACATATATCTCGAACCGGAAGCCCTCTTTGGAGGGCCGAAGAGGCTGCGATACCCCTGGTTGAATGAGCCCTAAGATTTTGAGGAGGCTCTTTCCCTGCTAGTTTGTAACATTCCAGAATGGCCAAAATAATCCATCTGGAAATGGTCTGTTTTGTTATCGGTAGTCCCAATTTGTGCCCTGAGTAACCTACGAATAGTTGGTCTGCTTGCCTAATCCTCGCAAGTCTGCTGATGTAAAATCTTAAAGCCTGCCTTGGGTCCAGCCTGTGTAGCCTTTCTTCCTCTTTCCCGGATGGGGAGGAGGATAGAATGAAGGTAATGTAATTTTCTGAGTGATGTGGAATTCAGAAACCACCTTTCAGAGGAAATTAGGCTTCACCTGTAGGACAACTTTGTCTTTATGAAAAATTGTATGAGGGGGTTTACAAGATAGAGCTTGTAATTCGCTCACCCTTCTAGCAGATGTTAGTGCCACTAATAAGACAGTTTTAAGGGTGAGAAATCTTAGCGAACACGAGTGGAGTGGTTCAAAAGGAGTACCCATCAGGAAATTTAAGACTAAATTTAAGTCCCATAAGGGAACTTGGAATGGTCTTGGAGGATAGACATTAGTTAATCCCTTTAGAAATTGTACTACTAAGGGTAATTTGAAATACAATGGCTCCTCTGCAGTGCGCTTGAAGATCGATAGCACTGCGAGATAGCCCTTGATAGTGCCAACTTGAAGGCCTGAATTTGCCAAATAGAGTAGAAAGGATAACACCGTTGGTGTACCACATGAAAATGGGTCGATATTCTCTTCTCTACACCAGCTGCAAAATTGTTTCCAACGGCAGCGGTATAAAGACCTTGTTGCTGGCCTTCATTACGTCATCAGGGAGGTCCCAATCCTTGTAACTCAACCTTTCAGAAGCCAAGCGTGAAGGTTGAGGGTTCTGATGTCTGGATGGAGAACCTGACCTCCCTTCTGTGAGAGAAGATTATCCTTAAGTGGAAGGCGAATTGGAGGGCAAATGGACATTTCCAGAAGGTCCGGGTACCATGTTCTCCTGGCCCAGTCTGGGGCAATTAGGATCATGGTCCTCCGGAATCTTCTCAACCTCCTGATCATTTGAGGAATGACAGGGACTGGTGGAAACGCGTACAGGAGTGGAAACTCCCAATCCACTACGAATGCGTCCCCTAGAGCTCCTCTCGGGGGAAATTCACTCGAACAAAACAGATCGCACTTCCTGTTGGTACTGGTGGCGAACAGATCCACTTGAGGCGTTCCCCAAAGGGCGAAGATCTCCTGAAGGACTTCCTGAACTAGTTCCCACTCGTGGGAAACTGTGCCCTGGCTGCTCAGAGCATCCGCCGTCAAGTTCTTCTCTCCGGCTAGGTGAACTGCCGATAGAGAGATTCCTTCCTGAATTGCCCAAAACCAGAGCTGCATTGCCTCTCTGCACAGTGGCAGTGATCCCACGCCTCCTCTTTTGTTGAGGTAGTGCATGGCCACTGTGTTGTCCATCATTATCAGGACATTTTTTCCCTGTACTGATGGTAGGAAAGCTTTCAGCGCTAGTCTGATCGCTCTCAGCTCCAATAGGTTGCTGTGTAGTCTGGACTCCGATGGAGACCAACGACCGCTGATGGTCAAGTCTTTGGCATGGGCTCCCCACCCCGTGAGTGAGGCGTGCGTGACTACTGTTATCTCCGGCCATGGTTGCCAAAACAGTTCTCCTTTCAAAATGTTCTCTCAATAAGCCCACCATTGAAGGTCTCGGGCTACCTTGTCCGGAATCCGAAGGAGATCTGTCATCTTTCCTGAGAACTGCGACCACTGGGTTCTTAGTGCCCACTGGAGCGATCTCATTCTCAGGCGAGCCTCTGGCACATGGAAGATGCAGGATGCCATGAGGCCTAGCAACCTCAAAAAGTCAAAGGCTGGGAGATGTTGGGCATTTTGAAACTTGGTGACCATCTGCAGAATATCTTGAGCCCTCACCTCTGGTGGCGAGGCTTTTCCCAGAGAAGTGTCCAGGACCGCTCCGATGAACTGGAGCCTCTGTGATGGTATCATCTGTGACTTCTTTAAATTGAGGGAGAAACCCAGTTTGTGAAGGAAGTGGCAGAGATAATCTAGCTGGATCTGAGCTTGTTCCGAAGATACAACCCTGATCAGCCAATCGTCCAGGTAGGGGTAGACGTGAATCCCTCCCTTTCTTAGACTTGCCGTCACTACCGACATTAACTTGGTGAAGACCCTCGGGGCGGAGGTCAGCCCAAATGGCAGAACTCGAAATTGATAATGAGAGCCGCCAATTGCGAACCTCAGGTATTTCCTGTGTTTGAGATGGATTGGCACATGGAAATAAGCATCCTGGAGGTCCAGAGATACCAGCCAGTCCTGGAGCTGGAGGGCCTGAAGGATCTGAGAGAGAGTTACCATCTTCAACTTGTCCTTCCTGAGGAACTTGTTCAATTCTCGTAAGTCCAAGATAGGTCTCAGTCCTCCGTCTTTCTTTGGGATGAGAAAGTAGGGGGGAGTACCAGCCCTTGTTCCTCTCCGCTACAGGTACCGGTTCTATGGCACCTTTCTCTAGCAGGTCTATAATTTCCTGCAAGAGGAGCGGATCTGGAACTTTCAGAGACTGTTCACCGGTGGATGACTCTGAGGGATGCGTAAAAAAGGCAGGCAGTAACCTTGGGCAACTGTCTCCATTGCCCAAGCATCTGACGTAATAGCCTGCCATTCCGTCAGATGTTGAGTTAACCTGCCCCCTACTGGTGTCTTGTGAGGAGAGTCCTCAGAGCGGTTTGGAGGCGGCTGACGCAGATGCCGAGGGTAAAGAGGCACCTGCTGCTGCTGCGGCTTTTGTATTTCTACCCCGTCCACCTCGGGTGAATTTTTTCTGACCCCTTTGAACCGGCTGTCCTCTGCCTCTTCCGAATGCGGAATAGAAGCGAAAGGACTTACCTCTCCAAGAGGTTCCTGAAGGGCGATATGGTGTCTGACGGATTGCAGCTCCCAGGGATTTTGCAGCTGCCTTTGATGTTTGAAGCTTTTCTAAACTGTGATCTGACTTTTTACCAAACAAAGAAGAGCCGTCAAAGGGCATATTCAAGAGTCTGTTTTGCACATCTGGAGCAAAACAAGACTTTCGCAACCAAGCAAATCTCCTGGTTGTTGTACTTGCTGCCATGGCCCTGCTGATGCTGTCAGCAGAATTGATGCCAGTCTGAAGGGATTCGCACATTGCGTCCTTACCATCCTTAATGATGTTGAGAAACGCTTCCCTTTCTTCTCCCTCCGGGAGGCAGTCAGCCGCTGATGAAGCACACTCTCAAAGTGTGTGGCTGAACCTTGCGAGAGTACAAGTAGCATTGATGGATTTCAATGCCATGCTACATGCAGAAAATACTTTTTTGGCCATAGAATCATATCTCTTGTCATCCCTGTCCCGTGGAACAGTAGGGTAAGCCGATTAACTACCTGAAGAAGTTGCTGCCTGAACAACCAGACTCTCCGGAGTTGGGTGTTTGGATAAATATTAAGGGTCAGCAGAAGACACTCTATATCTTGGCTGATAATTTTTTGTTAACCGACGGGATAACCTCAGGGGTTTCCCAGTTTGCCAATATCTTCCTTTGTAGTGCAGCATGAAATGGCACCACAGGATCCTCCTGTGGACCTTTAACCAAAATATCTGTGAGGTTGTCTTGCTGAAAAGCAGGTGAAGGTGTAGACCACCCCATAAACTCTATTATCCTTGCCATCAAAGTTCTATAAGGGGTTTCAGCATGTTCCCCTGGGTCTGGTTTGGCAGATTCCACTTCTGGGGAAGTGTCCAGCCCACTTGCTTCATGTAAGGATTCTTGGAGGTCCTTAAACCTACCTTCCTCAGAGGTAAATTCCTCTGGTACAGGAGTTGCAGATCCCTGCAACTCAAAAGGTCTCTGCTACGCTCACCTGGCTCCCACAGAGGCGTCGATCGGAACTGGACAGCTGCGGTCTCCACCAATGTGACGCGCAGGGCCGAGATGACGGACTGGACTGGCCCACCTAGCTTCGTTTGCTTGGCCCGTAGGAATATTCTTCTGCAAATGGAGAAAGGGAATTAACCACCCGTGGAGTTGAGCGTAAATACCCCCATCCCCGCCGTTGTCCCGACAGATCGCCTTTGATGTCCCCTCTTATAGTTTCACCTGATGGTTTGAAAAGATGAGCTCTCCATCCTGCATTGAGCGCAGGGGCGCGTTGATAACCAGTTGCTTCACTGGCTCGAAGGAATTGGTGAGTTCCAGAACAATATTGACTCCGAGATTCCTGGCAAGACGCTGTAAGTATAAAGTTCGTAAGAGTTCAAATGCCTGACTCACTCTTGTCCGATTCCTTGCAGGTTGAAGCTTGACCCTAATGAAGAGTTCCTCGTGGCAACCGATAGTATTCTGGTAAGGATTTGTATTTTCCAACACAGTTCAATAAAATAATGTCAATATGTAACCTGTTGCTTTCTCCCTTATTCAGGCGCTGAGAGAAAGTATGAAGTCTTGGGGAATAATACCTCTGGCGGTAAAATCAGATAAGTCTATTGTGGTGAGGAGGGTCCCCCTTGTTAGTCCCTTTGTTTCACCTTGCTGTCCTTTTGTTTCCCCTTAGGGGCCGGGGTTCGGCAAAGATGCAGTGGAAGCTGCGCCGACCCGTGAAGAGGAATAGTACCCCCAGTGGTAAAATCAGGTAAGTCTACGGGGGGTAACTAATATTCCTCTGTGTATTCCCTTGGCTCACCTTGCTGTTCTTGTCTTCTCCTTAGGTGCCGGAGTGCGGCGGGAACATGCAGGAGGAAGCGGTGGAATGTGAAGATGCTGCGAAGGCCGGTGAGTTCAGCGCGGCGCTGCAGCAGGCGAGGCGACGCGCATAAAATAACTTCTTTCTTCCAGCTTGAAGGCGCGATGGATCGGGAATTCAGGTAAGGATTAAAGGTATTGCTCTTGTTCTAACCTTTTCTCCTTCTTTCTGCCTTTTTCTAGGAGCTCCAAACTCGAGGCGGGCATGGCAGAAGGCTGGATGCAGACTTGCAGGCACGGTGAGCGTTACGCTGCTGGATGCAGAATAACGCGAAGCGTGTGCTGCTCTTCGGGCGTGGTTTAAATAGCCTCCAAAGTAGTCCCAGGTAAGTATTCCTCCCCAGCCCCGCCCGAGTAAAAAATAGTCCCTAAGTAAAGTAGTCCCTTCCAAGCCTCTTTTGACTTGGAGCTCTTTCAGCATGGTCTGCATCAGGTAAGTTTTAATCTATGAGCATGGCGCCTATGACGCCAGGACTGACTCTCCATATGAACCTGGCGCCATAGGTGCCAGGACTGGACCCAAATAGCCCCTAGCAGGGGTTGTTGGGCTTGCTTAGGATAACTTGATACCTGCTTCCGAGATTGCTGGACGTGGTCTGGGTCCCGGGGGTAGGCATCATGACAGTCTCTCCTGATCCGAATTCTCCCCTTCCTCATAAATAGATGCTAAGGCTCTGGAATGATCAGATCTTGGAAATGGTATAAAACCCATTTCTAGAACAGAAGGGGCCAAATTCGTCATAATTGGCTGAGAAAACGTCGACGCGGACGTTACAGGCTTCGAAGCCATCGACAAAGGCGTCGAGAAAGTTGGTAGAGGCCTCGAGGAACTCAAGAGTATCGGAATTCTACTCGAGGTTGTCGACGACATTCTCGTGATCGAGGCTCTGGGTATAGACACTGGCTGTGAGGTGGCCGTGGGTTTGTCCTTTCTCGGCATCGACGTCGGCGTTGAAGACGGCGTCAAATCGACTGTCCTGTGCGTCGAAGAACCCTTCGATAATGGCGTCGAAGACGCAGATCTATGCGTCGAAGGGATCTTCAACAACGGCGTCGAAGACGCGACCTTGCCTTTACTCGAGGGTTCGTGACGCTCTCGAGTAGCTTCTTTCGCCGGGTGCTGCGGATCGCAGCGTTTTGATTTTTTGAGTCTTTCACCCAGGGTACCACCCTCAGCAGTGTTCGAGGGGGTCGAGGCCGCTATTTCGAAGACGCTAAGCATCTTTTTCCTGAATTCCTCCCACTCAGCCTGAGAGCTATGTTTTGTGGGGCAGGAGACCCTTTTTGGGGAAACGGAAGAAGAAGAAGACGAGGAAGGGGATCTTCGACGTCTCTTTTTTGAATGCTTAGATCTCGAAGAGTGATGAGAACTGCTTCGAGACCTAGATCGAGAATGTCTTTTGTGATGGCGAGGAGACGATTGTCTCGACTCCGCCGAGGAAACTTTTGAAGAAGTTTTGACTGCCTTACCTCTCTCGAGCTTCTCCTTATGCTCCTTCAAGGCTTTCGCCGTCATGGACATGCAGTCCTCGCACTCCAAACAATGGTGCTCGACTCCCAGGCACCACAAACAGATCCTGTGAGAATCTGTCAACGACATTTTCTTTCCACAGTCTCGACATTTTTTGAAGCCGGACCGTGGAGTCGTCGGTTCGGATGAGGAAGCAATTGAGTACAAGTCGGTATCGAGGAATAATGAAGTATATTTGACTGAAGAACTGAGCAACGATATTCAGAGGCCCCACGAAGCATGGAAAAACAGAACTGAGCAACGGACGCTGCGCGTGGCTATTTATGGGCATGGTGACGTCGGCACTGATACGGTGGCTGTCGAGGGACATCAACTCGATGGACGTCAATGCGCAGCGCCCTCTGCTGGAAAAATGTTCCGAGGCCAGCAAGCTGGAGACTAATTATCAAAGATAAGGAATACGTCGGAGGACACAATCCCTTCGAAGTTTGAATTTAGTAATATAGGACAAGGGATCCATTTGTCCTTGATGAACTTCTAGTAATTCTTCACAGGCCATATACTTAATCTCTGTCCTTTCAAACACTTGCTTGAACTTTTCAAGAAATGCTCTCCAATCCCGTAGAACGGATTCATCCGCAGTGACCAAGGGATTGGCCCAAGCCAGAGCGTTCCCCGTCAAATTGGAGATAACAAAGCCAACCTTACTAAAATCCGTGGAATAGGTTGTGTGACTGAAGGCAAATTGTATGTTACAGGCTTCAATAAATTCCTTGAGATGTTTTGATGTTCCATCAAACTTTCCTGAAGACAGTGGCATCGGAGGGAGGTCGGTACTGCGAGGTTCCCGGTTAGCCACTAACTGACGAAAAACAGTATTCTCCATCTTGAGATTCTGCATCTCTTGGTTAAGATTCTGTACTTCCATATTGAGAGACTGAACTGCCTCAACCAGCTCTTGGACCTGTTCGGCCGTAGCCATTGCGGGAGAGATATGGGGTTGCAAACTGTCAGGAATCTCAACCTCAATGTCTGATTCTGACCCCTCAAACCTTCCTCACCTGAGGATTCAGTCTTGGGTGACTTCTTCTTTCTTTCTCTGGCAGAAGATTTCTTTTTGTGTAGATATGGCCGACCGCGGAACGACGCCACAGTGGTTACCGGATATATCCGGAAACCAGAGTCACTGGATCTGCAGCTGCCGATTGGGGAAAAAGCCACTTAGGCAAAAAAAAATGAAGTGCCTTTCCAGGTCTGGCGTAATGGATTCTCTGAAGAACCGAAGAGTGGCAGGTCTGGAACGCAGGAGAATCCAATAAGGTATCCAGTAGTAGAAAGGAGGGCGAATCCAAAGGTAACTGAAAGCAGCAGAGCGAAGGTGAAGGAGACAGCGAGTCCAGGGAGGAAGGTAAGAGATGGAAGAAGAGCGAGCGGAAAGCCGCCCGAAAGTGAACGCTTGCGAGGAAGCCAGGAGAGAGGGGAAAAGGAGAAATAGAAGCGGTAACTAAGAGAGCGGCCAACGGCCGGAAGAACAGAGGGGCTCAGCGGAGCCAAGGGAAAACGCAGAGAGCGCTGGCAACAAAGCGGAAAGAAATGCACAGTTGCAACGTGACCGCTGCCGACTGAAAGCGACTAAAGAAGCCGGCAGCGGCCATGATGGAAAAAAAAGACTAGACTGAAACCAAGCATTGCGTTCTAGCGTGATGGAGTAATTCATGGCGGCCGCGTCTACATCGGTCCCACAATTGCACATAGAAGGGGTGCATGCACAGTCTGCCCTGTTGGGCCCACCTTCTGCCAGTATAGACTACAGCTCAGGATGTTCAACAGGGTCAAGATCTCCAACTAAGACAATGTCTTCTTCCAGAACTGACTCTTCAGAAGCTGGTTCAACCACACAAGTTTGCACCTCACACTCTGCCTCAGCAGGTGGAGTAGGCACAGGAGTGACTTTGGACAATCTTGGTGATGTCCTTGTTGGTAGCACAGGGGTGCTGTCTGACTTTTCCTGGAGGTCTTGGGTTTCCCCTTTGCCTCTGTTTTTGTAGAAATAGCAGTGAGAAACTCCTGTGAAGTGGGAGTGATATTTTCTTCCATCATCTCCTCTGGAGAGCCTCTCAAGGTTCTCTCCCTTGCAGACCTTTTGAGCTCCTGTTTCCCTTTACTGCGAGGCCTGGGGGTGCTTGACACAACTCCAAGAGTTTTAAGGTCATTACCCAACAGGACACTCCCAGGCACTTCACTCTGCACACTAACAGGTATCTTGACAGTCATATCATTACACTGGATGAGAGCTGGTACCTGGGGAAGCATTCGCACGGTGCCTCCAGCTAACTTGGTGAGATGTTTGGGTGCCTTAGCAACATCCCCCACCTTGAAAAATGATTCATCCACCACAGTTATGCTGACTCCAGTGTCTCTGATGGCAGGGGTTTCCTGACCATTGACAAGAACACTATGTTTATAATACTCTTTAGTATTATCTGGAATGGAATTATAGATATCTAAATTCTGTTATTCCCACAAGCCCATGCACACTAAAGAAACACTGACTGAGACTCTCATGGGTTAATCAGCCAGCAGGTTAAAGTTTCCACTTGCCATAGGTATTTCTTCCTCTGAGGAGAAGGCTAAGGAGGCAGTGTGGACCCCTAAAAGTTTACCCTTACATCTGAGATCCCCTTTCACATGGTGAGTTGACCCACAAACATAACATTTCCCAAATGTTTTGATGAATGGGGGTTTGTTCTGACCTCCATCTGGTTGGGGTCCAGATGGTGCACTCACCTGATTTGGTTTCCCTTGTGGTTTCCCTTTTTGTTGCTGTTTGTGGCCCTCTTTTAGATTGGATCGATTATAATTCTCTTTGTTGTCTTTCTTTGGTTGTTTCCCCTCATCCTTTTTCTGAGTAGCCCCAGAATCCTTGTGAGTAGCCCTGTTGGCAACCCACAAGTCAGCAGCCTTAGCCAGCTTCTTTGGATCTATCTCCTTAGAATCAGCCAAGTGCTGTCTGAGCTCAGGAGATAAGACATCAAAAATAGACTCCAACATAACACGATTTCTCATTCCTTCATAAGTGTTTACTCTGTAACCCTTAATCCAACCATCTAAGTTTTTCAAACATTCACATACCCAGGTAGCCCAAAGGGTACCATCATGCTTTTTGAGGGTCCTTAACCTCTTAAGGTACTGGGAAGGGATCTTCCCGAATCTAGCAATTAAAGCTAGCTTCACACACTCATAATCCCTCCGATCCACCACCCCCAACTGCATCACAACATCAGATGCAACAGTGGGTAGCCTAGAAAAGAGCCAGGGAAGCAATTTTTTCCCTGTGAGACCTTGAATACCATGGTTATATTCAAACATTTTCTCTAGAGCAATAAATTCAGGACTGAGTGTAGGAACTGTGGGGGTCCCAGTGGACAAGGGTTGAGGTTGCTGAGCATGCAAGGGCCAGGGTGGCCTACATTAAGAGACACATCTTGCTCTTCCAACTCATCATTAAGAGACATAGCATCATCCTCAATACTTTCCACATTTGCCAGAGTGTCAGGTATTTCAGACCCACTCCCTAGACTTTGACTCTAACAACTTTTCAACTAATACAATCTTTTTGCCTTTGGCAGAGAGTTTCCTTTCTTTACACATGTTTCTTAAATAATCAGTAGTGTAACTCAGGAGGGTCTCCTGACTGTGGCTTTCCATATCAGACATGATTATTGTTGCTTTTTAGTGATGTTAGCCTTGTGGTTAGTTGATCCAAGGTAATAGCAGCACTCTAAGTGTAATTACTATACCTTTATCCTCACCGCTGTACACCAGTGTTAGGCAGAATTATATGCAGTACCCTTTAGGAACACTACACACAATTAAGACTACAAGTGACAGTACAATTTCACCTTTGGTACAAGCCTGTACTACACAGTTATCGTGGTAGCAGTAGCGGAGCAGCCAGACTTATCTCAAGAGTAAGTGAGCAGTACAAATAGTTACACAAAGGACAGCAATTACTAGGATTCAGGCAAACACTGACTCAAGGTTTCTAAGTAAAAGAATATATATTTATTTACTCAACAGTTGTATAACATTTCACTATTCTAAGCAAGGTCAAAATCACAATCATAAATACACCACACCACTTCCCTTAAATTCCAGACAAGTTAAGCTCACAAAATGAAGTGGGAACAAAATGGCACTCCAGCAATTTAAAAGGGAGGGAAAGACAAAGTTATCAGAAAGTAGGCAAAACCAACAGGTAAGTATTCTGAGCAGTTGAACAAGAGAGACTACAGTGAGGAGATCAGTTAGAAAAGGCTTAGGGCCAAAGTCAATAGGTCAAAAGTCTTTTGCTCAAGATCCCACAGTTCAGGGTAGTTTGCGGTAAAGTTCGTAGCACAGATTCCGGACGAGGTTGGTTGGTAGAAAAGTTAGTTCAAAGAGAAGAGAAGGACAAGCCCTCGGATTGGAGAAAGATTTCAAACACTTTCACCATGGCTGAGGGAAACGCACAACCGGATTTGCACATTACCTTAAAACGGAGAGGGGGCTGTAGCTGAGGCAAACGTTCCTGGTAGTGCCTGCAGGCTCATGGTTCCTGAAGCGACTGTCAGATTGATCAGAAGTAGGAAGACTGGAGGGTCCTGCACTACCCAGGGAAGAAACCAGCAGCAGCGCCAAACAACATATAAAAGGAGCGCTCCTTAAAACCCAAGCAGGGTCCGAACTTCCTGGCTATCCGGCCCACTGTAGCTCTGTACAGCAAATTCGATCAGAGGAGTGGTTCTGGCTTGTAGTTTGGGCGAACTAGTTGGTCCCACCAGCTCAAGGGAAGAAGTTTCCTAGAGGATCTTCTCTGTCGTCAGATTTGGAGATTCGGACCTGCAGCAGGGCTTCACCGGACCTGCAGCAGGGCTTCAGTCGTTGTAGGGGTCCTCTTCTTCCAGTTCCTTGTCGGTTCTTTCGTTCCAGTGGCAACTCGGCTCTTGCAGTCCCAGAGACCTGCTTTTTATGCAGTTTTCCCCCATTCATACAGCATGGCTGTCAATCACACAGCAGGGTGGATGGCCTGGCAAGGCCAGTCCCCTTAGCCAATCAGACAAGAGTGTGACTTGGGTTACCAAGGGAAACCATGGCAGGGGTCTGAAGATCCCTCCCTTAAATCCTGCCTACCTAGACTATCAGGCGCTTTAAGGAGGGCTTCTGTGCAGAAGCCTGCAAAAAGACAGTGAACAAAGGAGTCATCCCCGGTTTGGTGCGCAGAGAAAAACACGAGAAAAACTTTAACAAAAAGAAATGGCGACTAAACCCAGCCGGTGCCAAAATAAAACATATATGGTCAAGCGGGTTTTATGTTCGAGGCTAATATAATAGCCTAAAACATTACCACGTTATGTAAGATAACCACGGTAGAAAAGTTAGGGTAGATACCACTGCCACCAGCCAAGTCTTAATGTTAAGGGAACGAAACAAGGCTCCAAGAGGCACAGACAAAAAGGGGTAAGAGTTAACCCTTTCCAATATTCCATGTAAGATGGGGTGTACTGGGTCTGTGGTTTAAAGTGACTATATAAAGTTAATGGCAACTTTACCTGTTTCTGGGGGACAGTAGTCAGCACCAGAAAAACGTTAGTCAGTGGGAAGTCTCAAAGACAACCCTGTGTCACTGCACTGAAGGTGCTGTGTACCACACACATAAAGTGGTGCACACGGAGTAGGTGAGGCTCCAGTGCCCAAGATCACACAGAAAGTAGAAATACACATAGCAAAACACTCTTACCAGGTGAGAAAAATAAATCCTAGAAATCCAGCAAAGCTGCTGGGGGACTCTTTAGGTAAGGGAAATCAACCATTTATGAGAATTCTCCCCAACATCTGGCGATCATCCCACACAATGTTAACGACACATCTGTTGTTGATGATTATTGTCCAAACACTGTTGAAAAAAACGTCCGCCTGTAGCCTGAAACCATGACGCGCACACAGCGGGAGTATATAACTATGTGAAATAGAGGACAAAAAACATATTTCCGTAAAGACTTTACAATTCAACATACAAGTAAATTCATATTGTCGCTATAATTTTTAGTTTCTTGTAACATGTACTACATCTACTCTTTGCGGCAAAATCAACATTCATGCATCACATCGTTTATCATATGGCAGACAATTATTTTCCACACTTCAATAGCCTTCATGTAAAATGTTGTTCACATTGCGTTTTGCGGATACATTTTTCCAATGTTGTACACGACAAACCACTTCACAACAAAGTTTTCTAAAATACAAACTTTTCTTTCCAATGTCTTCTTTTAATGCAGTGAATCTTATCATTTCTTTGCGGAATGTCAACACATTTACTCCCAAAATTCTTAATGCACTGTTTTGAAGGCTACATAACAATGCCACCCTTCATGTACTTAACCGCCAAGGCCGCCTCCACAGTACCATCCTCTGCACACGTTCAGCTTCTAGATAAAAGTTAGAGGAGAACTATAACAAGAACCAGCGCCGTGGAATAAGGCCATCATATGTAACTAGAAGAAGCGGGAGCATAAGCAGGGATTGTGGGGACCCATATGGTGAGTACAGCAACGCTTAAGCTGTACAGCACTACTACAGCACAAGAAGTACACAACACCGACAGTGTGTTACGCTCACCTGGTATCCACAGGGACGCCACCCAGCCAGGTTACTCGCTGGTATGCTTCTCAGCTTTGCCCTGATGTGGTCTGCGGGGAAGGTTCTGCCTGAAAATACAGGAGGACTGTGTTCAAGACTGACCGACTGGGGCAAGTATCCTCCCTCCACCCCCGTATGATTTCAGTCCCTCTGGCGCCCTCTCCTCACCTTGTGGTAGAATTATGCGAGCTCTCCGTCCTGCCTTCTTTGCAGGGGCGGGTTGTCCTTCATGGGCGAGTGCGGTCCAGTTACTTCACTGACGCCGGCCCGTTTGATATTGTTCAGGTAGGTCTTATTGCTGTTCTTTAGTTTTGTTGCTATTCTGCATGCCTTTCTTTGTTTAAAAGGTCTCTTTTTTCTCCCTTAGATATGTGGAGCTTCAGCACGGCGAACTGGCTTGGTTGAGCCCCGCTGATAAATGATGGCGCATTAGAAGCGCTTTGATGCAGTAAGTAAGCGCTATGCGCAGCGCTGCAAAGTCTTGCCTTTGCTAACCTGTGTTTCCCTTCCTTGTAGGTCACGGTGTTCTTCAGCGTGAGTAGAATGTCCGGAGTGGTGCCAGCCGAGAGGCGACCAGCCAGGTAAGCCTTTTGAGCAGTTTGTAATTTGTAAATGTCTCTACTGCTTTCTTTAATATTGCCTCTATCTTCCTCTTTCAGGTCGTTCTGTCCGGGAGGCGTGCAGATTCGAGGAAGCTGTTCTCAGTAGCTGTGAGTGTTTAAAGATGAAGACTGCAGGTAAGATGCTGCTGCTAATGATGTTCCTTTTGTCTCCTTGCAGGTTCTGCTTCTCCGAGGTTCGAGGGAATAGCTGGACACGGTGAGCGTCACGTTGAAAGCTGCAAAGTAACGCGAAGCATGTTATCTTCCTCGGGTGTGGTTTAAATAGCCCCAACAAAATAGTCCAGGTAAAGTAGTCCCTAGGCTACCACACCCAAAACACTAGACCGCATAGCTTGGTTCTTAGGAACCAAGCATGCCTCCATGTTGGCTGACAATACAATAAAGTAGTTCCCAAGCACATTGTTTTTCATGGTGTATGTGCCTGGCGCCATAGGTGCCAGTACTGGCCCCATGAGGGCTTTTGAAGAGGATGCCAGGCTCTAGAGGCCCGAGTCCTGGCTCCACCTGCCCAATGGGTTTGCCAGAGGGGGTTTTTGGCGAGGGTCGTGACACAGTGCTTGTTGTCCCCCTTTTCACGCCTAAGTTTCCATTTTCTTCTCTTCCCCGCCCCTTTATCCAGTAGATTGTCTCTGGATGATAGCCCAGGGGCAATGTGCTTGCCTTGGAAGCAAGACGCCACTGAGCAACATAGGTTTGATCCCGGGTCCGCGCTTTAGAAACCTCTGGGTATTAAGTGCATTATAAATAACCTGGGGGGGCTGTAACAAACGCATATGCAAAATGTTCAGCGCCAGCCAGACGACAAAGGCAGCAAGGCCACCACCAAACCAATGGGCCAAGGCCACAAAAAGCTAATAATGGGAGCCCTGCCAACAACAGACTCCAATTTCCACATCACTCCAAACAGAGTGCAAAGTAGCCATTCTGCGACCACAGAACACTTCTACTTTTTAACCAAACCCACCCACCCAGAAAAATAAGAATAAAAAAAAAACACGGACACAAAAAACAATGACAGTACAATGAACGTTGTCACACACTCCTGGAAAAACAAAGCAGCACGGGCCAAGGGTTACACCACTGCCCTCGAGCTCACAAGGACTTTTTCATGTTTTTAATGCAAAATGTTATCAATGAAATGTTATTATCATATATGTAATTGTGTAGTAAAATCCACAGCCTTTTATTTACAACACTACTACAATGTGTCAGTAGTCATTGGACACACAACCCAACAAGCTTGGGAGTAATAACACAAAAGGCCCATGGGGCCATCGCTGCTCCTCAGCTTATGGGGTAAGCGCAATAGTCCTTGACAACATTCAATGGACTCATACATATGTTCATTCTAGAAACAAGGTCTTCAAAAGAGAGAGTCTGCACACACCAGCACTGCAGTGTCCATTTCCACAATAGTCACAGTGCATAAGATACCTTTCTGGTGCACACAGTGTACCACACCTTCAGCGCCTCTATCCACCCTGCCCTCTTTCCAGCACACCATCACAGCTGCCAACTGTCATTTATACTAGAGGGGGGTATATAAGGGTTAGGCGACTGCCATACACCAATGCATGTGTTATTACACACCACTATGTAACAATACGCTTATATGTCTGAACGTGTACTGTACTTACAAAAGTGTCTCACAACTGTTTACCTGCAACTATTGGTAATGTTTGTATTTATGTTTTTTATCTTTTATCCAATACCAGATTTTTCTCCCAATGGCTCAATTTCATAATACCTCATATTACAAAATATTCCCAGTAGATTACAAACAATTACTTTACATATATTGTTACTATGATCATTCTAGCCTTACTCCTACTACATTACCTATAATTACAATACACATACCACTAATGTAGTCATTGTTCCGAGTGCACATATGTCCAGAATCTAGCCACTGAATACGACACAATTAACTGTATACCAAGAACATATCATACACAGTGAACTAATGAAACTCACCTCCACCCCCAGGCAATCCAAACGATGTCCGCGACATGTTCGCAGACATCAGAGAAAAAACACGCCCTGTTTTGCTGTTTTGGACTTTTTAAGGCTATATCCCATCCTCATTGCCCCTCAACTCCCCAGATATTGTTTCATTAGTTTGACAAGTGCAATCTTGTGTTTCCTAATATGTTTGTACCGCAATGTTTGTGGAAAACGGCTGCTGTTCACGAATCCAACATTGTGGGGGCGTTTCCAAAACCTGACGCACCTCACACTTTTTACCATCCAATCAGCGGGGCGCCTCCGATGTCCGCGGTCCTCACGTCGCCCCCTGAATCAATCGGAGGCCCGCCCGTGGACAAAGCAGGAGGTCAGTTTGCAGACTGAACCCATATATCACAAATTTGTCATCTCCGACATCACTTTAGGGACTAACCTAGGGTGTGGTCAAAGAATGACCTTATCCTTCTGGAAGATGGTAAAGGGCGGCTCGACAGAAAGTGCCGGAAGTTCCCCAATGCACCTGGATTATGTGATGGTCACCAAGAAGGCTACCTTCCAAGATAGGAAGCATAGGTCGCACTTATGAATAGGTTCATATGGCGCCCTCATCAGTGCTGTCAAGACGGTATTGAGACTCCAGAAAGGGATGGTTCTCCGTTCTCTGGGAAAGGTGTGCATCAAACACTTAAGGAGCACTTTTACTGCTGTGTCGGAGACCAAATATGTTTGATGAGAGCTTGTGGTGTATGCAGAAAGGGCAGAGAGGTGCACCTTGATAGATGACTGTGCTAATCTACTCTTTGCCAAGTGAAGGCGATAGGGCAAGATCTGCTCTACAGAATCTGAAAATGCATCTGTATTTGATTCTACAAACCATACCTTGAAACGCTGATGCATGTATGATGCCCTGGCTACTCTAAGGATGGCCGAGCACTCTGAGTCTAGTGCAAAGTTATGGAATCTTCGCTGCTGAGGTACCAGCCCCTCAGAGACAGACTGGCGGGATTGTGGTGGAGCAAGTTGCCCTTATGTTGTGACAGTAGATGCAAATGTAGTTGGAGACAGATGGGGGTCTGCCTTGACATTTTCAGAAGCCTTGTGTACCACACTTGACAGTCCCCCGCCGAGGCTATTATGATCATGGTGCATGGTTGCTCCTTCATCCTTCTGAGCACACATGGTATTAGCAGGGTCATGGGGAAGCTGGTAAGGAATTTCCCCGTCCAAACCACAGAGAAAGCATCTGAGAGAGAGCGATTCTCTGGGGATCTGGCAGCAAACTGGGTGCATTTCTTGTTGTCGAACGTGGCAAATAGATCTGTTTCAGGTTTCCCCCACCTGGCGAACAGCCTGCTCAGTTCTCATTCGCTCAATTCCCATTGATGGGATTGCAAACATTCCCTGCTGAGCTTGTCTGTGTCTGCTAGAATGTTGTCCTTTCCTGGGAGGTGCTCTGCCCTCAGATGGATCTTGTACTTGAGGGCCCAGTTCCAGAGTCTCTGCGCTTCTAGCGACAAGATGTTGGATCTTGTTCCCCCTTGCTTGTTTGTATAGTGCATTGACATTTTGGTGTCCTTTTGCACTGTCACCACCTGACCGGTGAGGACTGGTTGGAATGACCGCAGCACCCAGCGAATTGCCCTCAGCTCCACCACATTTATGTGAAGGCGAGAGTCTTTTTCAAGCCACACTCCACTCCACTGCAGGTCTCCTAAATGAGCATCCCAACCCAATATAGAGGTGAAGGTCTGGAGCGGAAAAGTTGGCATGGGTGTTTGGAATGGCATGCCCTGAAGAAAGTTTGCCTCCTTGGTCTACCACCACAATGCCCCTTCGAATGTTGGTGTGAGGTGCAGAGTGTCCTCCCATGATCCGATGTACTGGACCCATTGCTTGTCCAGTTCTTCCTGAATAGGTCTCGTCTTCAGCCTGAAATTTGGTATGAGGGAGATACAGGAGGACATCATGCCAGGAGTGACTTGTATTGTCGTACCATGGAGCATGCATTATCTTGAAACCAAGTGACCAACCCTAGTATCGTTGCCACTCTGGCTGGGTATGGATGTACCCTTGGTACACGCGTATCCAGATCTGCTTCCAGAAAGATCGTGGTCTGTGATGGTACAAGACATTACTTTTCCTTGTTGATGGTAATCCGAGGTCCCGAAGCAGAGCTGTAGTCTACGCCACCGCTTCTGACGCTGCTCCTATGGAACTTCCCCTCATGAGCCAGTCGTCCAAGCACGGCAAGACTCCTGATTGTCTGAGCTGAGCGGCTACTCTCTCTGCTGATTGGAGTCCTAATGGAAGCACATTGAACTGGAAATCGTCTTTCCCTACCGGAAGTCGAAGAAACTGCCAGTGCGAGGGGTGGATTCGAATATGGAAGTAGGCATGTTCTAGGTCTAGGGTGGCAAGATAGTCGCCCTTGTTCAGCCAAGGAAGGGCCATCTGGAGTAATGTCATCTTGTATTTGAGGCGGCGTACAAACTTGTTGAGGGCCCTTAGATCTAGTATTGGATGCCCCTGTATATTCTTCTTCTTTATCAGGAAGAAGTGTGAAAAAAAACCTTTTCCTATTTTTCTTTTTTATTTTTTTTATTATATTTTTATTTGGTTTATTACAAACCTTTAAAAAGCGAAAAAACACATCATCAATACTCATTACACATTTTACAATCTGTCCTGACAACACGGATAGTCCCCCTTTTTTTTTTTTCCTTTAAAAGAATGATTTTTCCACTACAGCATTTGTTACTTAAGACAGTTCATCACCAATTTAGGTCACAGACAAGAGTTTCCGGGAGAAGATAGCTTCTAAGAAAAAAGGCAAGGCTATAGTAAGCCTTCTGTCACTTTCATCAAAAAGAACTTGCCACCAGTCCTCGAGACTCAATGATGGACGTGCATTGCTGAATTTCCCCAGGTGATTGCATCTTTCACCAGATAAGGCTGGGCATGTCATTATTAGATGTTTAAGTGATTCTTCCGATTCGTTACAAAGTCTACATAATTCCGGCATGGTAGCATTGTTCACCCATAGGCTAGAACGTTCTCTCGTCTGAAAAGCATTTAGACGAAATTTCATATAAATTTTCCTTTGGCGTATATCCGGAAATTTCACTAAATAGTTTTGAATTTCATTAACACTTCTGTCAGCGGAGGCACATTCTTCATTATGCGATGTTTTTGGCATTGCTCACTCGTTAAAATCCAATCTTGTCTCCACAACTTTAATTTAACGTTGTTAGGATTTGTCTGCAGAGTGCGAGTGTCAGTGCCCAATTCCTTCAGGATCTTCTTAGAACGCTCTACCCACATGGAAAAAACAGACACTATCGTCGTTTGATTCGCCAGGTTCAGAATCTCAAATTGGGGGTTTTGGGAAGATAGTGTTATTTTTCGGTACAGGTTAAGCGTAGACCAACAGACTCTTGCATTGAGTGAAATCAGACTGAGCTCATGCCTGATGCAGGCTGTTGGAGTACCCCATGGAAGAGATAAAACACGTGACCAAAACATATTTTCCAATTGGTTCCATAAACCTGCTGAGCACCCAAGAGCACACTCCGTTCCATATAGAAGAGCAGGTACAGCTTTCTGTTTATAGAACGCTAACACCGGTAGAAGCAAAAATTTGCCATATTTTTTGTTGAGCCAAGTCGCTTGATTTGATAGTTTCTTACATTTCGTTTTGATGTTGCTGACCCATTATGCATCGTTTATGTTCGAATTAAACACAGTACCCAAATATTTAATTTCCGATGTAGTGGTTAGCAGTTTGTCACCCAAGTACCATCGAAATTTTTGTCGGGTTCGTGCGTGGGACCCTTGTAGCTTTTGCAATACTATGATCTCAGATTTAGTAGTGTTAATAACCAAGTCATTATTTTTCACGTATTTTTGAAGGGCATTCAAACTGCGTTGTAAACCAATCGGCGTTAAATTGATCAAAATAAGGTCGTCTGCATAAATCATATGGCCAATATGACAACCATTGATTTTCGGGGGAAATGAGGCAGCTTCCTTCAAAGTTTGATCCACATCTGACAAAAAGAGATTGAAAAGGATTGCTGCCCCACAAAATGTCTGGATGGCCTCAGACAGTCTACCAGATTTATCCAGCCTAATACGTATGTTTGTATCGGTATGTAGATCTTTAATGGCAAGGATTAAGCTGGCAGGACAGTTCCATTTGGACATATTTTCCCATAGTAATTTGCGATTAATACTGTCAAAAGCGTGGGATAGATCAATGGATGCAATATAAATTTTTCCACCAACTTGGAGGTTCTTCATTTTCAACAAATTAATTAACAAAAGGTTAAGACTACAGCCAACACCTTTAATGAACCCAGTTTGTCGGATGTCTGTGTCATTGCTAGATAATGACCATCTCCGTAGATCTCGCTGTAGAAAAGTTGCATAAATCTTTCCCAAGACATCGAGTAAGGCAATGGGTCGATAATGACTAGGATCTAAGCGATTGCCTTTTTTAAAAATTGGCACGATAATGGCGCTTTTCCAAGTGGTTGGTGTTGTAGCAGTAAGAGCAATCTTGGTAAAAAGATCGTAGCAGAAGTCGGTCCATTCCACAGGGTTTTGTTTCAAGGTGAAATTGGTCAGACCATCAGGCCCAGGGGCTCGAGATGAACTTAATTTAGTAATGGTCTCCAAGATGTCAGATTTCTCAAATTTTAGGTCCCAACGGTTGAACTCTGGCACTAAAGATCTTTTGGTATCGCCTTTGGAACTATAGAGTAATGTATAATGATTAATCCAGCTTTCCTCTGATACCATATTTTCTTGTAGGGCGTCTCGAGGAGCACTAAGATTATTTACAAGGTTCCAAAAGTCTCGGGTATTATTATTTGCCAGTTTTGACATCATGGCTTCCGCATCAAGTTGGAGCAGATGGGCTCGATGCTGTTTTAACCAGTTTTTGTATGATTGCTTTATTTTTTTCCTTTGCAAGGTGGACATACTGGTTGAATCTCTTGGACATCGTCTAATCTCCATTCTCATTCGGCGTTTATGTTTCAAAATATTCAAGTCAAAGACATGGGATCGTTGAAACGTTTGACTTCTTGGTCCCTTGTTAGTCTCTTTAAATTGTGTTAGTAAGTGCCGATATTCAATTTGATTCGGTTCTTTTAGGAATGCTTGATTTATGTTTCTAACCTCTTTATTTGCTAAACGCAGACGGATCCTGTTGGCTTCGACAGGAATATCGTGTCCCCAATGAGCAACTGGCTTATCATATGCGGAAATTACCAATTTCAATAAGTTATGATCACTTTCTTTTTTTTCCACCACCTGAAGTGACTGCACTCTAGCATGAAGGTCATCAGAAACATAAAAATAGTCAAGATTAGATTTCTGAACCGTCCTTTTCCAGGTAGGTATCGCAGGGATGTCTCCAGTAGTACATCCATTAAGCATCGACATTCCTCGCGCAGACATCTCTGCAACCGACAACAAGACATCATTTTGGGTAGTGCTTGTCGCATCCATTGTCCTATTCTGTGCTTTTAGGCAATCGATATTTAAATCCCCGCACAAAACAATTTTAGGAGACAGTTCATTTTCATAAATGGTATCAAGAAGGGTTGAAATTTGATCAATAAACATATTTGCACTAGACGCTTGATGTTGCCAATACACGTTAATGATTGATATTAAGTCCACGGGACATTTTGCTTTGTTCTCTAACCTAACCGATACAAATTGAAGATATGGTGTTATATTTCTACTCTCTTTGATTTGATACCCAGAGCTTTTCCTTATCATAGTGAGCAGACCGGCCATAGGTCTACCTCGTTTGTTCTGGATCGCAGGATTTAAGGCCACTTCGAACTCATCACATAGCAGAGACTCTGATAGCCATGTCTCCTGGATACACACAAAGTCCAATCCCATAAGCCAGGAGTGTGAAAACAAGTGGCTAAACCCACGAGAGTTCCATGATGATAGTGTTACAAAAGTTTGTTTTCCAGGTTTTAGGCATTAGCTTCGTTGATTATTAGCCAAGGATTTGGCAATCCAATCCCAATCATTCGACTGTGTAGGGCCGACTGCAATGACATCCGTAGCGCTGTTATTGTTTGCAGCAGATCCGACACAAGAAAAGGTTATTTGAATTTGTTCACTCATCCGGGGTGCATTTGTTGTCTTGGGGGGCAGACCATCATCAACATTGAGGCTCCTCGAAGGGTCGATTGCAATCCCCATGAGGTGGGTTGACCCAAGACCATCAAGGCACCCGACAGCGTTCTTTGATTGCAATTGGGAATCAGGTTGAATTGTCCTGGAAAGGATACAATCTTTCTGAACAGATGGATTGGTTTCTTGTGTAATTTGATCTTCTCGAATGTCAAAGCCCATTGATAAAAGAACAGCGGCAGAGTCCAAAAGGATGTTACGTATGATCCCAGAATCGATATGCAAACGGACAGTATCGTTTTGTGGTTCTTTATAGAATTCCACAGTTCTAATATCCCCCGTTTCAATTGTCCGAAGATTAGGTACATGATGGAGTAAACAGAGGACGTTGTTCCTATTTAGTGTAAGACCATCATTATTCAACGCTATACTTTCCAAAATCAGTTGGTATTTAGAAATCGGCTTTTTAAAGAATGGCAGTTTGGTTTGATTCTTCGAAGAAGATGCTTGTGTTAAGGCATGCTCATTTGTTAGAGCTCTTGGAAAAAGATCCTTCCTGTTTTCACTCTCTTGTTTGTTAGCAGACATAGTGTCAAAGGGAGTAATTATAGAACTCCCTACCCGACTGTACACATCATTGGCAGTTGAGTCCTTCAGTTTGCCATGTTCGTACATTGATAGGTTTTTCCATCTTTCTCCCAGAGTAAGAACCTTCGAGCTTTCAGGTTTCAAAATACCAACGAGTTGTGATTCTTTCGTGGGCACAATGACGCACAGTCTTGAATTCTGCAAGGGTTCAGATAAGATGATGTTAGGAAGAGAGGTTCCAGCCAAGTTAACCTGGTTTGTGTCATTTGAACCTTTTGATTGAATTTCTGTCACAATTTCAGAGTCATCATTATGATCATGTGTTAAAAGATCTAACAAATCCACATCAGATTCAGGTAAATTAGTCACAGGTTTATCAGAGATGACACAACCTGCAGACTTTTCAGGCTCAACTAAGTTATCATTTTGTTCTTTGTTGATTGTAACAGGATTGAGGGTAAAGCTTATAGCTTTTAAGTTACGCAAGAACTTGTGAGAACCATTCATAGCACAAGGCTTCCTCTTAGTTATATTCTTTGATTTTTTTTGCTGGTTTACTTTCACACTCTGATGTTTAGCATCCGATTTAGGCTTGGTGTTAAATATGTCAAACAAAGCCTCTAGTTCATCGGAAATAACAACGGGCTCTGTAGTAGTCTTATCTGCCAATGCTTCCCGGATAACAACCTTTTCGGCAACCTCGAATGCTACATTAGATGTTGTAGGCTCCTGGATATCTTGGTTTGCACCATTATCAGGTTGCCTAAGACTTTGTAAAGCAGAAGAAAAGGAATAAACTTTACTTACTGGTACAACACTTCCCATAACACAGTCCTTACCACTAATGGGTAAATCAATGGGCTGTGTTTTATTTGCCGGATCTGAGTTTTCCACAGCACAGACTTTGCCAGCGTCTGGTAGAAGAGTGAGATCTGGGGGCAATAAGTCGCTGGGTGCTGATGGAGAAATAGTAATTACTTCAGACACATTTAGTCGGCCACTCGAAGAATGACAAGGCCTTGTAAATCGTGCTTCAACACTAGGAAATGAGGCAGGTTTCGAACTTTGTCGTTGTAGGATACTTAGAGCCTGTTTGGCCACTTCAGCAAGTAATTTCAGCATCTTTTAACCGTTGGTCGTTCATGTTTGTTAAATTGCTGTCCATTTTATCTGACATTTTACCTAACAACTGAGTGGAGGACATACTTGCATGTTCAATTGCACACATTTTGTATTCAAAAGTGCAACTAGCATTGTCAAATCTTTCACACCATCTTGAACCTGCTCATATAATTTGACAAACGGTGAAAGTGTTATAGACATAGAAGACATCAGGATCGGTAAAAGTTCTTTAGAAATTTTTTACATCATCTGTGCATAATCAGGCTCACAAGGAATTCGATCTGCTGTTTTATAATAAGTTCTTCGAACTTTAGGAAATGCGCGTTCCATAATTGACGATTCAGAGGATTCATCATCAGAAGAGCAGTCTGTTGTCTGACTCTCAATATTCTCAGTATTTGTTGGAATGGTTAATGTATTGCCATTTCTGCTTACACCAATAGGCTGAAAAGACTGAACCTTAGAGAGAGAGGACTCAGGAGTATTTGCAGACTTGCTATTAGAAAGTCTAGGTCTCGATTGTGAACAATTTATTTCTGGAGATTTGCTGACTTCAAACCTACTTCGTTTGATGGAACCAGAAAAACAATTAGTATCAGCCTCAACCATGAGAGTGCCTTGACTATTACTTATATTTAAAGCTTGTGTTGACTCACCAGGTCGGGTCTTATTATGTTTAAGACTAGCACGAGCAATGTTGATTTGTTCTAGAACAACCAGAAGTTTGTTTACAATTTCGATAGAATTCCGCCGGTTGGGAGGTTCAGGTAACGAAGAAGGAAGTGGAACAGGATCCATTACAAAACCACACTCACCAGAGCAGTGGTTAAATTCCTCACAAGGCGCGTCTAAAACAGACACTGGTATCAAAATGCTCTCATACGACAGATGAGCTTGCAATTTCTCGGTCGCCATGCAAGCCAAAACATCCAACCTAGGTACAGCAAACACAGCAGAAAGTCTAACGGGAACAACATTAGGCCCATAGTCATTCACAGCCTTCATATGCATTTTTATCTCTTTTGCCAAGACGCTGTCATGTGATAGTAAATTCAAATCGTCAGCAAGAGCAATCGGGCAAGGGGTGGTCAAGTCCAAGACACCCGCTCCTACCCCTAACCTACTTGATGAAAAAGCATCTGCATTATATTGCGTATCAATGGGCTCTTCAAATGTCTCTTCCTCTACAGATCTTAATTGACTTACTTGACTTGCTTCAATCACTCGAGGCAACTGGGGAGTGAGCGGTAATAGGTGTTGAACGTTCCTCTCATTCTCCCGACGTTGTTGCAGACGTGTAGATGGGTAAGACAAGGTCCTTATTTTCCGACGGGTGCCTTCTGTAGGGGCAGGCACCAGAGGTTTGGAGAGCAAGTCATTAGCCAGAGACACAGGCTGCATTTTGACGCCCTACAGCCAAACAGCAAAACAGAATCTCCTTGCCCTTGCTCCTAAGGGCTTACGCCGCAAGGGTGGTTCGCGGCTCAATTTGAGGTTGCTGTTTTCACACGTGATCAGTCACGTGACTTGCCTCAGGACCGCCTCCTCCAGGAAGCGACAGCAGCGTCCAGCAAGAGCTCAATGCAGCTCGCAGTGCTGGCAATGTGAAACGAACGAAAAGCGAAGCAGATTAGCAGTTCAAGCTTCCAAGGCAGAAGAAACACCCTTTTCCTATTTGCTGCAGCAGGATCCGCTCTATTGCCACCTTCAGCAATAGTTTGTTGACTTCCGTGTTATGGAGAATTCTCATAAATGGTTGATTTCCATTACCTAAAGAGTCCCCCAGCAACTTTGCTGGATTTCTAAGATTTATTTTTTTCACCTGGTAAGAGAGTGAGCCTTTTTTTCCCACTCTTACATGTGTTTTGCTATGTGTCTTTCTACTTTCTGTGTGATCTTGGGCACTGGAGCCTCACCTACTCCATGTGCACCACTTTTTGTGTGTGTTACACAGCACCTTCAGAGCAGTGACACAGGGTTGTCTTTGAGACTTCCCACTGACTCCATTTTTCTGGGGCTGTCTACTGTCCGTAGAAACAGGTAAAGTTGCCATTAACTTGATATAGTCACTTTAAACCACAAACCCAGTACACCCAATCTTACATGGAGTATTGGAAAGGGTTAACTCTTATCCCTTTTTGTCTGTGCCTCTTGGAGCCGTGTTCTGCTTCCTTAACATTAAGACTTGGCTGCTGGCAGTGTTATCTACCCTAACTTTTCTACCGCGCTTATCTTACATAACGTGGTAATGTTTTAGGCTATTATATTAGCCTCGAACATAAAACCTGCTTGACCATATATGTTTTATTTTGGCTTTCGGCTGGGTTTAGTCGCCATTTCTTTTTGTTAAAGTCTTTCTCGTGTTTTTCTCTGCGCGCCAAACTGGGGATGACTCCTTTGTTCGCTGTCTTTTCGCAGGCTTCTGCACAGAAGCCATCCTTAAGGCGCCTGATAGTCTAGGTAGGCAGGATATGAGGGACGGATCTTCAGACCCCTGCCATGGGTTCCCTTGGAAACCCAAGTCGCACTCTTGTCTGATTGGATAAGGGGACTGGCCTTGCCAGGCCTGCCACCCTGCTGTGTGATTGACAGCCAGGCTGTACGAATGGGGGAAAACTGCATAAAAAGCAGGTCTCTGGGGCTGGAAAGGCAGAGTTGCCACTGGAACGAAAGAACCAACGAGGAACTGGAAGAAGAGGACCCCTACAACGACTGAACCGCCCGGTGAAGCCATGCTGCAGGCCCAAATCTCCAAATCCGACGACCCGTCCTCTGGTGAAATTCGCTCTACAGAGCTACATTGGGCTGGATAGCCAGGCAGGTCAGACCCTGCTTGGGTTTTAAGGAGCGCACCTTTTATTCGTTGTTTGGTGCTGCTGCTGGTTTCTTCCCTGGTTTCTTCCCTGGGTAGTGCAGGACCCTCCAGTCTTCCTACTTCTGATCAGTCCGACAGTCGCTTCACGAACCGTGAGCCTGCAGGAACTACCAGGAACGTCTGCCTCAGCTACCCTCTCCGTTTCAAGGTACTGTGCAAATCCGGCTGTGCGTTTCGCTCAGCTGTGGTGAAAGTGCTTGAAATCTTTCTCCAATCCCAGGGCTTGTCCTTCTCTTTGAACTAACTTTTCTACCAACCAACCTCGTCCGGAATCTGTGCCACGAACTTTACCGCAAACTACCCTGTATTGTTTGATCTTGAGCAAAAGACTTTTGACCTATTGACTTTGGCCCTAAGCCTTTTCTAGCTGATCTCCTCACTTTAGTCTCTCTTGTTCAACTGCTCAGAATACTTACCTGTTGGTTTTACCTAATTTCTGATAACTTTGTCTTTCCCTCCCTTTTAAATTGCTGGAGTGCCATTTTGCTCCCACTTATGATTGTGATTTTGACCTTGCTTAGAATAGTCAAATGTTATACAACTGTTGAGTAAATAAATATATATTAGAGAAATGTGGATTCGATAAAGTTAAGCTGTGCGCTAATGACCACTCCTTAAATGCATGCTAAAAAAATAAGAAATAAGAACAAGAAAATGGTTCAGTATAACTGGCAGTGTGATCACCACACCCGCCAGCTCATCCACTAGGAGCTGGTAAAATTGAATAGACAAAATATATGTGGTGGGTGGCGACCACACGCTCTCGTTAACACAATATGTAGTGTAATAGTCCACAAAATATCTTGATTGAAAAACTTCTTCAAATCTCATATGTTTGCTGATGAAATCTGTGTTTCAATAGGTCACATTCCCTGTTAAAGTCATTCGTATTGCCACAATTTCTTCGGGCTCTCATAAATTCTCCCTTAGGTATATTTTGTATTACTGATTTTTGGTGACAACTTTTGCAAATAGGGTCGAGTTTGCCTCAGTTGGTGAGCTCTCCTTGGAAGATGGTTTAAGCATTTTGTTATATTTTTCTTGGAAGGTGTAGACCATATTTTCGCGATAATCTCGTTCATCATGATAAAATTTACGTAATTTCCGTATCTTAATCTCATCTTGGTATTCCATGAGTATTTTGTGCATTTTATTGAAATTGTTTTCCTTGGTTGTTTCCAATGCTTGTGTTTCTTTGATTTCTTTTGTTATGAGATCTATTTGTTCCTTCGCTCATTGCTGTTCTCTTGTAGCATGCTCAATAAGGATCAGGGGGTTCATTGATAATATTCTAAGTCCACGTGTAGCGACAATTAAAGCTTTTTGTAAAGATTCTACTGATGTTATCGAGAAACTCCAACTTATCCAATGGGATGACTCCTACAAACTTGTTACTTGAGATGTCCGAGCCCTATACACCTCGATAAAACACGAGGCAGCCATTGAAACTATAGATTACATATTTCGTGGGGAAACTGCTTCACATTACCACTATGTGACTATGCTGAAAGAAATGCTGACAATAACTTTGAAAAACAGTGTCTTTCTGTTCGACAAAAAATATTTCAGGCAAAAACAGGGAGAGGCTATGGGTGTTAAATACGCATCGGCCCTTGCAAACGTCTTCATGAGCAAGTTTGAGGACCAATATGTCTACACAGACCCAAATGCTCAAGACAAAGTTGGGATGTGGACAAGATTTATCGATGACATTTTACTTATCTGGGATGGTAATGATCAAGATCTAATTGAATTTAGAGATCGGCTTAACAACAATACAGAAGGGATCTTTCTCTTAGGACCATCCAGTGATACTAGCTTAGAATTCCTAGATCTCACCATATATGTGATGGATGGCAAATTATTGACAAAAACATTTCGTAAACCAACTGAGGCAAACTCAACCCTATTTTCAACAAGTTGTCACCAAAAATCAGTAATACAAAATATACCAATGGGAGAATTTGTGAGAGCCCGTAGAAATTGTGGCAATACCAATGACTTTAACAGGGAATGTGACCTATTGAAACACAGATTTCATCAGAGAGGCTACAACAAGAAACATATAGATTTGGCATATGCAAAAGTCGACACCTTAATACCTAAGAATTCGAAATGATCAGAGGAATTCAATAAAATCAGCTTCATTACAACATATTCACAAGATAACTTTGAAATTAGAAAAATATTGAATAAGAACTGGCATTTGCTCAAATTGGATGATCACCTAAAAGATCATATTGAAGAAAAACCTAAATGAATTTTTAGAAAAGCTAAATCCTTGAAAAATATACTCAGCCCATCACTACTCCCTAATTTGCCAACACCCAGACGAGAAGTATGGTTACCGAAGAAACTGACAGGATTCAGGAAATGTGGATCATGTTCCATGTGTAAATTAGCACACCACAATACGGAGATTTATTCAGATTCCAGAGGAACAACTCTCAGGATTAGAGATACCATCAATTGCTGTAGCAAATACATTGTTTATGCCATAATATGTACATGTGCATGCATATATATTGGCAGTACTATAAGAGAACTCAGGTGCAGAATACGGAAACACATCTATGCCATGATTAAATCTGATTCAACATTACCACTTGCACAACATTGGCAAACTAATCATCAATTGGATGATAAAATGAATGTGAAGTTCATCGGATTGCAATAGGAGAGAGAGGTGGAAATAGAGAGACCCTCCTTCGCCAGATTGAAGATCGTATAATTTGTAAATTCAGAGCAACAGAGTTTGGTCTAAACCAGGACCATGAAATGGCATATTTTCTCTGAAAATAACTACATTTAATTGCTCCAATTGATACATATTCTGTATTAGAATTTCAAATGTAATTTCTTGTTTTTGAATAGCACTTACCACATTGAAGTAATTAGGAGCTGACTTTGCAGTTCAACTGTGGTTTTTGTATGCCTGAATAGCGTAAATGGTTGTGTCTACCTTGTTCCCCCTTTTTTTGCTTTTATTCAGACACTTAGCTGTCTCCAGCTATTTAGCATTTCATTAGCTGCATTTTTTGCATTTGGAAGTATGTTTCACCTTTTGGACCAATATTAATTAATTTCAGCAATTCATTTGATCTTATTAATCATTTACAGATTCAGGGTTCAATTCATACCGTAATCCAAATCCTACCTCACTTATTACGCTATTTTTTGTAGCCCCATGGGGACTTTGTTACACACTTTTGCCTTCTCATTGTTATCACTCACATACGAACTACAAACATGGCGCTCGCCTATTTGGCCTGACCCTTTGGGTAGGACTCAATGGAAATAGTAAAAGGACTAAGGGTCGCCTAGACAACCCTTGTAAACCTAGGAGAAACCGTGTTCATGCTTGACACAGACAATATGATATTGAGTATGAGTCGGAAGGTAAGCTGCAGCACCAATCCTTTGTGCTTTCTGCGGATTCTTAGTTCTATATTCTAATATCATGTAACCGAGCGTTCTTTGTCGTACGCTTGCATTTTAAAGTACATGTTCTGACCGAAATCGGACCAGAGGAAACGCTTTTATACACAAATGCATTGCTGGTGTACGTAGCATCTTTTGGTATATAAGTGCAGCAAATGAAATCCTTTGCCGCGGACTAAGTTAAACAGTTATTAATGAACGCTAGGTAAATGAACCAGCTACATTATGGTGCTCGCCGTAACTTGATTAGAGGAAGCGTTTATTATTTTTACAAACACAACTGTAGTGCTGGTGTATGAAGCAACTTTTTGGTATACAATTGCAGCAAATTAAAGTCTGTGCCACGGACTAAGTAAATATTTATCGCTGAATGTTAGTGTTGCAAACCAGCTATTTCATTATGCTCGGATAGTATCCAGCATCTCCGCGGATACATCCGTAATTGTGAAATTAATAATACCGAGGCCAACCTTTATTATTCTTCATGGCACACTATCACTGAACGTTTTTATCAGTCGGGCACCGTGTCCAGACGTATGGGATAGGCAAACCCGCCCTAAGCTACCTTTTTAAACGAAGACATGCATTGACATTGGACTTCATAAATTATGTATTATATGCATTTCAATTACCACCTAAATAATGACACTTTATCATGAATCTTACTAGGGGGATTTATCCCATGACACCTTGTTCCACTGAATTGAAACAATTTTGATCTGAGATTTAGGTAAGGCCCCCATGGGCACAACCTCATATCACTTACTTATAGTATATAATGTTAATTAATTTTACAAAACATAGAGTCTCATTTCAGAGTACGGACTAAAGTGTTGCTTTTTATCTCTTGTTTTTTATCTTTTATTTTTATACTTTTTCTCTATTTGTGCTGTTTTTCTTTGTACTTACCCTGAACTTCCTCCCCATCACCCCTCCCTAATTCTCTGTGATTGCATTCCATAATTGTTTTACTGTGCATTTTGATTTCAAATACATGTTTTCATTGTGACTTTAACTACACATTTATTAGTATTGTCATTGGCCCTGATTTGAAAAGGACACTGGTGTGTCGAAACATTTGTTATCTAAAAGGGCACTAAAATCAATAAATTTCAGTTTCTAATAAACAATACTGTGGCACTGTTCCTGAAGTGTGGAGCAAATACTTTTCTGATTGTTCTTTCAAGGGGTGGGGGTCAAAAACCCCTTTCTTGCCCCACACCAACTGCGACACTTTTTTGAATACCAATATTCAACCAGGCGCATGGAAACATTCTCAGTTGGTACAAAACAAAACCCCCACTAGTGTGGCATAACAATGTTCATATGCCTATGAGAACTGTCAATCTTGTACAGATATGTAAGGAACAACTGTCAAAATCAACAGTTTCATTAATTGTAAGTCTTGTTACATTGTGTATGCAATTGTATGCGTGTGCGGAAAATTGTATATTGGTAGCACCATTCGACAATTAAGAATCAGGATTAGGGAACATCTAGCCAGTCTTCGGGTTCCAGAGGCTAAATCACCTTTATCCCAGCACTTGCAAATGGCACACCAAATGTGTTATAAAGCAAACCTCAGATTTGAGGGTCTAATGCAAGCAAAGAGGAGCAAAAGAGGGGGTGATATTCAACTCCGACTTAGACAGATGGAATCAAAATTTATCTGCTTTTTGAGATGTACTGTGAGGGGCCTTAACACTGATCATGAGCTGCATGTGTTTCTTTAAATTACCTAGGCAACATAACTTTATCTTTTCAATAACTGGTTTCAAAAGATATGTTTGTTTGTTTATACTGATAACACCCTTTTAAGTATGGCAACAGTCTGATAGTAATGTTTAGGAAAAATTATTTCCATGCAACCTACATTCAGATGTACGTGTGGTATTTAATACGGACAATAATAGTGGATACAATGGATTTCGAATACAATTGCAATAGATACAGTGTTAAAACCATATTGGATGCTTCTGTATATCCTATTCATGTGGTATCTATTCGGACAATAACAGTGGATGTAATAGATTTCGAAATAGAATTGCAATATATAAAATGTTAAAACCATATTAGAATGTTTCTTTAAATTCCATTCAGAGAATAACCTTTTTGCAACTATCACTGGTTGTCAGGCAGTCAGGTACTGAGTTTTATCAATGTATACACTAATGTCACATGTTTTCATGTTATTGGGTGAACACAATGTTTAACGGCACACTATATTCATTTGGACATCATAGGAATGAGCACAAAGTCATATGATCAGTGCCTGGGTCTGTAAGATATGTTATTAATCACTTGCTGCATATCAATGAACAAGTGCTTAGAGTAGAATAATATTGCTCTTGAGATATTAGGAATTGCCACCTGGTTCGCGCTTGTATTTGACAGGAGAGGGTCGAATGGGCATGGGATTTCAATCTTTCCTCTTGCCGTTCCTAAATTTTATTTATTGTCAATAGGTTCACTTGCCTTTGTCTTGCATACGTGTCAGTATGGAAGGATTCAATATAACTTTTTGTTCGAGCACGACTAACATGGGTGTTTTTATATTTTTGAATCTATTTTCTCTTTGTTTACATTATGACGTCAGACGCAGGCTGCGCGTGATGTCATTACTTAATTTACGTCACTTCCGTGACGATTTGACAGGCATTAGGGAATATTTAGTGGCAGATTTGTCCCATATATATATCTTTTTACTAATTACTAATTTCTGGTCATGGGAATTACTCCTGTATACACAGTGTCATTCTTTTAATGTACACGCAGTGTCAGGATCAGTGTGACTTCAACTACTTATGGGCACGTTTATGATGCGTGAGTTAGAGTATTAGAGTCCAATACAGGTTTTCTCATTTTCAATTCTAGGTATTCTTTGTGGTGGAAGTATTGATGTTGAGAACCCAATGGAGGGATGGTAATTTATGTCGGCTTTTGAACAGATTTCATGTTTTCAACTGACTAAGGGGACGACATTATATTGGAAGGTATGCTTTGGTAATTTTACAATTTTCAGGATTTTACAAATATAGTTCTAGATCTTTGTACATTCATATCAGAACAGTCTTTGATGAACTGTGCTTTTGTTATTTACTTTTAGTAATGGAACTAGAATTAAGAGTTGCAGTAAGATTGTTTTTTATGACTCCAATTACTTGGTGGGATATTGAGTCGTCACTGGTTAGCACAGGTTTCCTTATGCACATATACAGTGCATGATGATTTCTAATTTATGATATGGTCTATCAAGTCAAGTACTCCTGGTGGCAATCTCTTTTGGGTTTATTTTGTCTCAGTTGCAAAGAGCCTATCTATCATTTTGTAATAGAATAATGTCCAACACTAATTTCCCACTTTAGGAACAATTATTTTCTTTGTTATACACACTTGTGTGTTAATCTCGATTATTCTGGCTTGGCAAAGTGGGTGAATTATGAACCTCAATTTTATTTGGAGCTCTATTCATTATATACATTTTTCTTTTGTTACATTCCTTGGCCTCTTGACCTTCACTTATTTGAACCCCCCCTGCTACAACTGGTATGTGGTTTTTGTTTTGTTACTGATTTATAATGTTCATGTAATGTATCAATTTACTTTTTACTTTACTCTTTACTTGTGAATTGGACAATTCTTTTATTTATCCTTTCATGTCTATGTGTTTAATATTGTATACATTTGGAATGTGGGGATCATACAGCCTTGAGAACGACCCGTAGGTCGAAACACGTGTCGGCTGTCCAAGCTCTGAATAAATTCCTCTTTCTAAAGCAAACGTATAAGATTTGAAGAAGTTTTTCAATCAAGATATTTTGTGGACCATTACACTACATATTGTGTTAACGAGAGCGTGTGGTCCCCACCCACCACATATATTTTGTCTAAATAAATATATATTCTTTTACTCAGAAACATTGAGTCAGTGTTTACCTGAATCATAGTAATTGCTGTCCTTTGTGTAACTATTTGTACTGCTCACTTACTCTTGAGATAAGTCTGGCTGCTCCGCTACTGCTACCACTATAATTGTGTAGTACATGCTTGTACCAAAGGTGAAATTGTACTGTCACTTGTCGTCCTAATTGTGTGTAGTGTTCCCAAAGGGTACTGCATATAATTCTGCCTAACATTCCGCCATCATTTGTTCTATTAGATGTGTGGTTCTGGATCGCAGAGGTTGCGATCAGGGTCGCTGAAGGACATCTATGGTATGGCCACCTTGCACCACCTGCAACACCCACTTCTCCGTTGTGACAACATCCCAGTGTTGTAGGTGCTGGTTTATCCGCCCTCCCACCCGGGTACGATATGGGAGGTGCAGCGCCCAGAAGTACATTTTCTTGTCCTGTGTTCTGCCCTGGCTGGCTTCCCTTTTGCCTCTTTGGGTTTGATACCTGCAGAGGGTCTGCAGGTATCTGGCCGTTGTCTGGTAGGAGCTTGACAATTAGCCTTGCATCTGGAAGGACCTGCCATAAGATCTATATCCAGTGAAAGCAGCAAAAGGGATGATGCTCTTTATCCTTGTCTCTGAGGGAATTGATTGCCCTTACCGTGTCAGTGTCCTTTCAGGTGGTCATCAATCTTCTTCCCAAAGATCTCTTGGCTGTCAAAAGGCATGTCCAAATCTGTGCTTGGACCTCTGGCCTGAAATTGGTGGCCTTCATCCAGGCCTGGAGCCGTAAGACTGTGCCATGAGCCATTTGTCGAAACCCACAGTGGGTCACATCCACTGCGGTGTTGATCATATGGTCTCAAGCACTTTCACCATAAATGACTATGGACTTTGCTTCATCTTGAAATTCGGCTGGTAGGTGCTTGACCAGTAGCCAAAGCTCCAGAGCCAAAGCTTTCTATATAACCTGACCATCATAGCCATTGCATTTCCAGCCCTCACCACCAGCGATGTCTCTGCTGACACTTTTCAGCCGATATCCTCGAGTTTGTGTCACTCCTTGTCAGGTGGGGCTGTAAGAGGAGATGCTGCGTTCTGCAGCCTTATTCTAGCCGCCACCTTTACCACGGAGTGAGCTATTTCAGTGACCTCGTAGGTACAAAGGAGCCAAATCGGGGGCATTGTACTTCTTCTCAGGTCCTGCCACCAGCATAGCTATGGAGAGCAGAGTGGCCAATATCTTCTCCCCCACTTCCCAGATTGTGTCTAAAATCGGTATTGTGGTAACTGAACAGCATATTTTGTCTCTTTGTTCATAAAGAACTGATGTCTTCTCCTCAGTAGCAACTTGGATCTTGAAAAATTATGACCCTGCGGGTATGGGGTTAACGGCACCAGTAGAGCTGCCGGTGCAGTTAACCCCATACCGCCTCATTACGAGGTCAACACGCGGGACCCGCTCAGGACGCCTGGTTTTACCAGACGTCCTTAGCGGGTCCCGCGAGCAGCCCAGCATGCTAACAACGGGCACGTCATTAACGGGCCCGTTGTTAGCATGCTCCCCATTCCCATTGAGCCCTATGGGGGCTGAAATGGGAATGGGGATGTACCGGGTCCGGGTTCCCTGAATGAGTTAATACCGGGCCCTCCTAGGTCGGAATGGCCCGGTATTTACCCCCACTCAGGGAACCCAGACCAGGACCCGAGTTTGGGGGCAGCCATGCCCTTATTAAGGGTATGGCTACCTCCAAACTCGTAATGATGCCCTATATCTTCTGGTGGAGAAGCTCCCCCCAGAGAGTCATGCTTTCTCTGCTTTTCAATGACATGGGTATCCCATTCGTCCGGCTCCTCGTTGGGTGTATCTCTGAGCAGCTCGCCTTTCTCCGGCTCGTCCTCCTTTGTCACATGGTCAGAAAAATCCCTGAAGGGGTCCTCCCCATCATCTGGGTCCATCCGATCCTCCATGGGGTCCTCCTGCCATTCAGAGACTGTGATAGTAAACTGGGCCCTGGGTCCCAAAGTCCTCTGTGGTAAGGAACGGCGCAGAGAAGGTGAACACCTCAGTTTCTGCAAAGCAGATGGCTATCTATTCCCAGGAGACCCACTGTAGTGTGAGTGTTGTCTATGGTGGCTGCTCACTGATGGTGAGGAATGTTGAGTGCGAATCACAGGGGATGTGCTTCAAGAGGGTCGATGTTCTTCCTGCCTCATTAAAGGGGTAGCTAATCTAACCCTCAGTCTTCTCTGAAATTCTTCTATTATTCTTTGTATGGATTGCATTAAGGCCGGATCGAATGAATCCAACGTGTCCTCCATGACCGGCTGCCAGTGGGGGTTCTGTTCTTTAGGCTGAGCTGGTTGTGGCTCTTCCCCCTCTGAATACTCCTCTTGCAGGATAAGGTCTGGTAATTAGGCCATTTCTGTTATTGGAGACAGCTCAGCAGCCCCTCCTGTGTTCCCTAACTGTGTAACCTGTGACTCCAGGTGAACAGGCTCCTTGTCCTGAACAATTAGTTGAACTAGAGGTTTGTCGATGTTGTCTGTAGGATTTGACTCGCCCGCAGCCGTGGGTGGTGAAAAGCTAGTCGACAGGGCCTTTTTCTGTAATCTGGCGGTGTCCCTAGACAGTTTCTGTATCGATTACATCTTCGTCGACGAGTGCTGCTTCCTCAACTAATGGTGTTTCGTGGACGAGTGCTTCGCAGACAAATGTTTAGTCGACGCGTATTTCAGCGGCGAGGCCACAATTTTCTTGGTCGACAAGAGTTTGTCCATCGACTGGCCAGGTGACTTGCAAGGTGTGAGGCTGCTCATGGACAGCAAAAGAGGATTTTCCGTGGATGGCGCCCACACGGGCGACCAGTCTGTAGACGAAGGTTTAGAGAAAAAGGGGGGCATCAGGAGTTAGGTGGAGCAGTAAAAATGCAGCGGTAACGATATTACCACCGCATTACCGCTCTGCCTAATCCTGAGTTTGGGCGAAAAGTGGGAGGTTTGACTTCAGCTTTTTGCTCAAGGTAAAAACCTCCCCTTTCCACCCAGTTGCGGCGCAATTAGCGACCAGAATGTCCCTTTGTGTCCAATGGACCCAATGGGAATGGGGACTTACCACCCTCCCCCCCGCCCCACCGCAACTCGGGATCCGGCGCTAATAGCACTGGACCCAGTTCCAGTAACGCAATTTCCACTGGCTGTATCCCACCAGAATTACCACTGGGATACCGCCAGACATGTGATAGAGCCCAAAGTCTTTACCTTCTTTGCGGTGATCTCCCTTCTGCAGGACCTTGGAGGCCTTCTCTGATGAAAACGTGTCCTTTTCACTCTGTTTCTTCAATTTGGGAGTTGGAGAGTCCGTCCTGCCCACTGAGGAAGCTCTCTTCTTAGTAGCTTGCTTCTCAGTGTGTCTAAATGATGCAGAAGGCAGTTTTTGATGACTCCTCATCAGAGGACATCTGCCTGCTTTCGAGATGTTTGAAACAAAAGGATGGCGTCCTGCCACATACATTTACATCAATTACCCTTTACATTTTTATTTGCTGCAAAGGTTATAACATTTCGCATGCTAAGTATCAAAGGAACTGTGACTCCCCCTTAGGAAAATTCCTTCCCCCAGCTTGTGCTTCACCCAGTCCCTGACCAGCACCTTTAATTCAAATCCAATCAAAATGGAACAAGACCAAAGACTTGGTTACCTCCCCAAAATATCCAGTATACCTTGGAAACAACTATCAGGATGTTTTTGTGAAGACTAAACTCCGGTTCACTATGTACAGTTTCACGTTCTATGTGTTTTTTGGACCATAATTGCTGTAAAATTACTCTGCTTTTATGTACTTGTATTAGCAAATCTATGACCATGTTTTAAGAACTTGAATTGAGGCTTCAGTTTGCTCTCTATTTGTTCTATTTTCAATATGTCTGCCAATTTTTAGGCAAGTGTTATTTCAAAAAAACTGTTAAACACTATGGGAAACTGAACCCATATCCTTTGTGACATCAGCTGAATAAATAAGCTAATAGTCACCTGTGATATTCTTTTTGTATTCTTATCCCTACTAACCCTGAGTATACAGTTCCTTTGATACTTAGCATGCGAAATGTTATAACCTTTGCAGCAAATAAAAATGTAAAGGGTAATTGATGTAAATGTATGTGGCAGGACGCCACCCTTTTGTTCCAAACAACTTACAGCTCTGAAGTCCTACCACTTTCTTTGAGCAGTCCCTCCAGTTACGTTGCTTTCGAGATTTAGCAGCAGCCTCCTGTGCCTGTCCTCCAGGGTCTTCTTAGAGAAGGTTTGGCAAATTTTGCAAGACTGTATTTCATGATGGTAAAGACAGTAAATACAGTATTTGTGAGGGTCCCTGTCACGAGTGAGTGCCCTTTAAGACACCTCACTCGTGAGGTGGACGTCACAGGTGGATGTGACGTGGTGAGAGGCGGGGGTGTGCGGGGAAAGCACTTGCCGGTTAGGAGAGGAATAAAGAAGTTATACTCCACTCTGCTGGCTCCTGTCCGTTCTTTGGGGCCCTCCGCCCCTAACATATGGCGACGAGGATTCTCCCTGGTGCCAGCGGTCCTCCTTCCCGCCACGTTGGGGATCCCCCCCGTGTGCGTCCTTTACATCGGTGATCCCACCGACGAGCGGATCCCCGCTGAAACGGAGGGGGCGCGACCGTGGATGCGCCTCCCTTTCCCACCTCCTCCTCCTTCACACGCGATCCGAATCCCTGGAAGCCACGCACGCAGCTGCCGTGCAGTAGAAGACTTCTCTGCACACGGCACCTGGTGCTTTCCGCCAGCCTGAGCACCACCACAAAGCAACCACAGACTACCAGGGGCCCACAGAGCTTAAAAAGAAAAAAAAAAAAATTTTCTTTTGTCTACATCACCACTCCTCATTTGCTGGGGCCTTCTTCCTCGTCCCAGTACCTATGTGACTTTGTGCCGACCTGCCTGCAGAACGACTCTCAGCTCCAACCCACCGCTGAGGCCACATCCTACACGCCACCATGAGCACCACTGCTGCCCAGGCATCTTCCAGCTCTCAACCCCCACCTGCGCCAGCTGTCACCAGATCCACCGCCACAGCATGGCGCATGCCACCCCCGTTTTCCATGACACCTCAGGCAGATAAAGGACCTCGATGGGTGGAATAGTTGGAGGACTTCAATAGCCCCTAACAGTCCCTGACAAAAATCTTCCTCTTGCCACACTTGCTGCAGTCCCTAACAAGGGAAGTCTTTTCCTTGGTGGGTGTGCATATCTGACTCTGCCATGAGGTGTCACATGGGCATCCAGAATTTGACGAATTCCGTAGAAAAAAAAGGTGAGCTGAGCCAAGGAAACGCCATAGCCAGTGAAGGCCAAACACCAATAATAAAGGCTTACCACTGTGTTTGAACAAAAATACAAATTAAAATTATTACATCAAAAATAGCTCAAGAGGATTACCCTATCAGAAGACCACAGTGAAAAATCTGAAGATGGCTGCCGGGGGTGGAACGTAAGACCTGCCACCTCATTGGTTACTGTCTAAAAGGACCAAAGGAGGTGGAGGGACTACACAGGTGAATGGCTACACAGGCTCTATGGGGCTTCTATCTAGCATTTTCCGTATGGAAAAGTTTATTTTAATGATATGTCTTAAATTATCGAGGATTCCTTGTCTAATGACAGGGAATATTCAGGCATGTGAATCTATGAAAGATCCAATGCTGGAGAAATATCTATTACCATCACTACATAACGGGCACCAACATTCTGCTTTTCAAAAAGGCTCATATCCACTAAATCCGTCTGCTTTTGTCTGTCACGTTCAGATACCACAGTCATTCTTCTTTTAAAGCATTTTCTAGCACATTTATGAAAGTCATATGCCTCTTGACCAGTTGACCATTCCTTGACAGCTCCACGTGTGATGGGCTGTTTGTCATGTTGTAGTTTTCTATAAAGAGCATCAACAGGGCGGGATATTTAGGGCTAGAGCATGAACAGTTGAAGGGTTACTCTACATCTAACTCTGAGTTGATAAGACTTCCTGGTGACAACCCTGGGCAGCACACTCATAGTCATTCTAAGAACCTCCCAGGTAACAGCAAGGATACCCAGAAGCCAACAGCATTCTGGGAACAGGGGAACCAGAAAGTGGTTTAAGTTAACAGGGAGATAGGGCGATATGAGGAACAGTCCAGGGGGTCGTTTTCAGGCTTCAGGATCAACGTGATCATGGCCTCATGCATAGTTGCGGGGAGCAGACCTAGCCCCATCGTCTTCTCCCACACCGCCAACAGATGTTGAACTACCTCTGGGCCCAACTCCTTGTAGAATTCAGCCGTTATCCCGTCCGTACCGGGCACTTTAGAAGAGGCGAGGGCTCGTATAGCAGGCAAAATATCTTCCTGCGTAATAGGCTCAGCTAGTGTTTCAATCGCCTCCCGCTGTAACACAGACAGGGATGCTTCCCTCACATAACTTACTAGTTCTTCCACTGGGATCGACCCTCTAGACGTATATAAGCGCTCATAATATTGGCAGAAGGATTCCAGTATGGTCTCCGGCTTAACAACCACCTCACCATTCTCTGTCCTCACAGCGGAGATATCCCCTGTCCCCTTTTCACGTCTAAGCATTGCTGCTAGTAGCTTACCTGGCCTACCCTCTTCCCCATACCGATGGCCCATTGCCGGTCACAGCAGATACTTGACCTTGCGCTCTGCTAGATTCTTAAAGCAGTCTAATGTGTCCATTAGGTCAGTCCTAGAAGCAGCCCCATCCCTCTCCTCAGCCCTACTCTCGAGGGTCTTAATTTCAAGTTCTGTTTCAGTCAGTTGCCTTAGTATCGTCTTAAACATTCCCAGCTCCAGGGACAGATACCCCCCCTGCAGAACCACCTTGAATGCCTCCCATATGGAGCTCATCATAGAGACCACACCCAAGTTCTCCTGAAAGTACGATTTGACCAGGCTAAAACCTTTGCTTTTAAAGACTATGTCCAACAAAACAGCAGCTTTAAATCTCCAGAAGGGTCGAGAAACCCCTTCAGAGCCCGAGTCTAGTGTCCAGAGGACAGGCGAGTGGTGAGACAGTGTTCTAGGAAGGTGGATGCATTCAATAGTTCTGCATACTAAAGGCGAGCTCACCAGTATATAATATTGATGCAATGAGGTGTTGTGAACTGTCGAGTGAAATCAGTACTTCCTTTCCTCAGGCCGGAGAAGCCTCCATACATCCCCTAACTCCAGCTTACCCATGATTCTCTGCACCATGTCTGCAGCACAGGAACGCGGGCAAGAGCTAACAGCTGCTCTATCTTTCATCAGGTCTAGGATAACATTGAGCTCTCCCGCCCACACGATGTTGGTGTGCAGGTACTTACAGGAACTGCAGAGCAGTGACTCATAGAAAGAGGGGTCATCTACACTGGCAGCATATATGTTGATGGACGTTATCAGTGTGGATCCCCAGCATCCTGTGACGATCACATATCTCCCTGCCGGATCAATCACAGTGCCAGTGGTGCAGAATCGAAGTGAATTGTGTATAAGTATCATGACACCAGCCGAGTATGTGGAATAGGAAGTATAGTATCTGCAGTCCCGTCAGGACCTGGCTACCCCCTCGTTTCCCCTTCTGGCTAGGTGAGTTTCTTGTAAAAGGGCCACCTTGACTATGTGTCTTTCACAGTACTCGATCACCTTGCGGACATTACATTCCAATTTATCACCTTACAGCTCGCTATTGACTCAAGGTCATATCCAAGCGGCCAGTCCTGCCTCTGAGCATTCACATATCTCACTACTGCCATTATCTGTACGCAAGAGACGTGAATCATTTTGAAACAACAACTCCCAACTTTCCCTTCTCGTTCCCCCACCCCCAGCCCCTTGAACACCAACGTGACACCTAACATACCCTCCCCCACACACACAGCCCACCCTCAACTAACAGTGAATTCTACCGCCCTCCCTCCCTTCCCCAAAAAGCTATTCGACATGGGCAACAGCCCGGGGGCACCAGACTCTGCTGCCCGAGTACATGCACACCGCCTCTGACCTCAGGGGGAGGCCCATACAGAGGCATTTCTGCTCAGCTGCTGGACTGATCTGTTACATGGGCCAGCATATCTATAACCCACCAGGAAGAACATAATGTACTGAATGACAGGATCGCAGGGCTAGTTGCAGTCGCTTTCAGCCGGGGGCCACCTTTCCCAATAGTTAGTAATGTTCAGATTCAGGGAAGGTCCATCACCTGGTCATGTAGCTCAGGTTACAGTCAGCCCTCACGCCTTCGGCAACGTCTCAAGGAAGTCTTGTACTGCTCCAGGATTAGTAAAGAAGTGTGCCCGGCTACCATGTTGCACACGCAGTCTGGACGGATAGAGCATAGCATATCGTAATCTGCATTTGCGGAGGGCTCTTTTTTGTTGCCAGGGAAGATAGACGGGCCTTCTGGCTAGAAGGGGTGAAACCCGGGTAGAAGGACAACCAGGCATTTTCAAAGGTTAGGTCTCTTAGCTCACAGGCTCATTGAAGGATTGTGTTGCGGTCCCTGTAGTTTAACAGGCAAGCTATGATCGGGCGTGGGCTCTGGCCAGGCCCTTGGGTTACCTGCGATACCCGGTGTGCCTTCTCAATCAAAATTGTGTTGACAATGGTGGCGCCTGCAAAACATCCCGTAAAAACGTTTCCATGAAGACCTCCATGTTTTGTTGCGGGACAGACTCTGGGACCCCCACCCCCTAATATTGTTTCTCCGGGATCTCGCCTCCAGATCTTTGTTCTTTTCTGTGATGGCTGTGACTTCCTTCTGGTGCGATCAAATCGCCTGTGTTACCTCACCACCAGTGTCCTCCAGGTTTCTCACTCGATTTTCCACCTCAGATATCCGCCCACTCTCCTTCTCGATACGCTCCTGCATATGGTCAACCTTGTATGCCATACTGTCCAGTTTCGTATTTATGGATGCAAAGCCAGACTGCATTTCCGACAGTACTAGGATGAGCTCTGCCACCTGTGGACTTCGAGGGGACCTCGTCCTGGCCAGGTAGGCTTGCTATGTCTGGGGTATCATAGGGTGCTAACATCCTCTCGTCCCTGCTACTCAGCCCCTCCTTTTGGGATAAATTCAATCTGGATTGCCGCTTGTTGCCCTTAGCCATATAGCAACCCTTGCGCTGTTCCACCCTGCACCTCCAAAGGGGGCTCTGCACTCACTTCCCCAAAGCGGGTGTTGGGACTTACATTCACAGGCTATATTCCTTATCTTTAAGCTCAAGTGCCTCCGGCTGTCAAAATGGTCTGGACGCCTCCTCTTCCAGTTGCAGTGTTCTTAGGGGAGCGGCTCCCTTGCTCCAAATGTCGTCTCTGGGTGTGATGGCAAGCCAGATGATTAGTGGACACTCCAGTGGGGGCAAGGCCATTAAATTGAGGCTCCAGATGTGTGCGCCGGTTCTGTTGTCAAGGGTCCATGTCTGCAGAGGGAATCAGGGGGGGCTCCCGCCTAGAGCAAGCCCGGACCCAGCACGGGGCTCCCTGCTGTCTGTGACTTAATGACTGTTCACTGGGGCTGCGGGCACTGGAGTGGGAAGGATACCTCCCGGGCTCGCCTACATCCGCACTATACTGAGTGCCGGCCCCGGCCAGAGTCAGTTTGGCAGATGCAGCTATAGAATCTGTCAGGGTTGCGTTAGAGTGTGTCGATCCAGGAATTGTGGGCTTGGGTGCTATAGCTGCTGAGGGTTGCTGTGTCCTATGTGGGATAGCCTCCCAGGATCCTATCAAGCCGGGGTGGTAGGAGCAGTGCTGGCTGCTGTGAGGTGATTACAATATCAGGAAGCAGCGCTGCCACGTCGTAGTTGGCCGGTGCAGTGTTTCTCAGCGAGGATGCTGACCATCTGTTGCTGGGGGGCAGACAGGGTGTCTAGCTCCTCTCACCCCATCCTGGCCATCGCAGCAGAACCAAACTCTGGCAGGATGACGCCGTTCTACGGATACCCCAGAGCGGCTCCTGGTGCAGGGCTGGATATTCTCCACACACTCACTCCTCTTCACTCGGTCCCGGTGTGTGCCCAGCCTCAACTCTCTGCCAAGCCGGTCTCAACAGCCTCGAGCAAGGGCAGCCACGCCATCAGCAGTTGCCTCGGCTGCAACTCTCCACCTTTGCAGCGTCCGCTCCTCCCTCCTTGCCTGCCCGTGTCTCCCCAGCAGCGCAGGCCCACAGTTTCTTCGGCGCCGTTAAGGTATATAGTGGTGGTGCCTGGAGCCACGGCTCAGGCTGCAGTTTGACAACCCACAGATAAGTGTGCCTCCACCTGTTCGGCTCTCGGTATCCTGGCGGGTATGGTGTTGGCCTCCCCCGTCAGCAGGCTGTGCACTGAGCTCACAGAGAAGCGGCCATCTTGGCTCCCTGCGAACCTGTATTTGAAGAGGACAAGAACGTCACACTTAACCAACGGGGCATATTAACCCTTCTGGCCTCGATCCCCGTACTCCAGGCCATTTCCTCAGCCGACATTCAATTCGACCACTTGTTTGACTGCCACTAGCTTGGGAAATATGCAGTCTTTTTCCATTCTAAATTAGTGAAACAATGGTTAGTTAATGCCAAGAAAATCTCCTCCTGAATGGCTTTGAGACATACTACCCATAAAAGACAGGGGAGGAGGTCAGAGATCAAGGGAAGGTGAATCTGACTGTACAGTGCTTTTTTTACCCCGACCAGCGGAGGCAAGTTGACCAGGAAGGGCCCTGTGCGGGCTGGGGATGGCTCTCCAGCGCGTTTCCAACACTTACAACAGCACGTTCTAAGGACTTGGACTTTGTAATTTGTAGTTGGAACTCGAGAGGCCATAATTCCCTTCTGAATACTGGCCCTAATGTTCTATTTAAGGTGGCAGATATCATTTTCCTATAGGAAACAAGACTTAGGGATGCCCCCACCTTCGATGGATATTTGACTATTTCCAGCAAGGCCAAAAAGAGTATTAAAGGAAAATCTGCGGGTGGATAACTAGTGGCAGGTAAAATTGAGAAGAAAAGGCAGCTCCATCTTCTCAATACGATTGGGGAGGGCCTACTAATTTCTAAAATAGTAGATGTGATCAATGCTCAAGTTTTCAGACTCTCTTAATAAATATCTATTTCAATACTCTCTTGGGGGACCTCTACATGGCCCTGAATGCAATAGAAAATGTCTTACAAGAATGGCAAACAAAGGGTATTTAGGGTCCCATTATTCGTGGAGGGAACTTAAACTGTAATTGCATGGTGACACCCGAAGAGTTTGTCAAGCTAAACAGGAGGGAAACGGCGGACTAACCGTCGGGACCTCGAGAAGGGCTAACACAGTAGGGAATGGTCCCACTTCCTGTCGAGATGGGGCTTAACCCAATCCAATTTGATCGGGGATCAGCCCCAAAAAGATATTCCAACTTGGGCCAACGCATTCACATCCTCAACGATTGACTACATCTTTACTAAAAAAATAGACGGGGCAAGGCTGAGAGATCTACAAATCATGAAAACGATGTTAGCATTGGCCCCGCTGGAAAAAATTGAATCTATGGATGGCAGACAGTTATTAATCATGGGTGAAGGTGTAAGACTGGTACAACGTAGAGCAAATGTGCAGAAACTCAATAACAGGCTCACCCTTTGGTGGAATGAGCTTAGTTTGGAATATAGAAGGGGGTGACTTCACCCACCGCTTTCTCCAATCTGCTCAACAAACTGAGAAGCATGTGGGATTCAACAACAGGGATGCCCTTAACTCCGACCCTGGACGCCAAGAGGCAACCATTTGACAGTACAGTTCACAAAAAAAATGTCTGCTACATAAACAAATTAGGAGAGTACAAAAATCCTCCCTGGCCGATAAGGAAATTAATTCCATGAAGCAAAAACAGACTGTGGTGTAGATATTGGAAAACACACAAATACATGCATAACAATTGGGATTTACTGGCAAAGCTAGTAAAGAAAGACACCCGAGGTATATGGTGGACGCTGAACAATAAGAATATGCTTCAATCTCAACTACAGACTACAGTATGGCAGAGGAAGCATGGGTCATGTTCTTTCAGGGTAAGTTCAGTGGGGGCGGGGAGATACCCACCTGCGATATAAAGGTAGTGGGCCAAGTTCCTGTATGGAAGGCCAAATTTGATAGGGAGGACCTAGAACTCATCATATCCAACCTCAATAATTCACAGCCTAGCGAACCAGATGGGGTGACAAATGGGGTCTTGAAAAACAAGCCCCCTCTTTGGGCTGACGTTCTATGAAACGTATTCGAATAAATCGCAAAACTCAGCAAATGCCCCGATTCCTGGCACCAATCCATATTGATCCCAATCTTCAAAACGGGAGATAGGGGAGTGCCAGGGAGCTATCGCCCTATCTCACTTCTTGATACGTCCTGCATGGTCCTTGTCACCATGGTGTTATGCGAATTGAGGTCTTGGGCGGAGGCTACCCACTGCCTGCACCCGTTGCAACTGGATTCAGGAGGGGAGTGAGCACCTTATAGAGTGGTTTTGTGTTACATGCCTGTCTCTCAGAGGTTGAGGGTAGTGGGCCTATAAATGTGTATGTAGCAGCAATAGACCTCTAAGCAGCTTTCGACAATGTGGATCTTCCACGACTGTGAAAGAAGCTGGCAAATTGTGGTATCAATCCGGGTTTTCTGGCTATGATTCAGATGCTTTACTTGCATACCACCTGCAAAGTGAGGGTTAACAGCAGAGGTGCTCTCTCAAGACCCATTTCGGTGGCTAGGGGAGTCTGACAGTGGTGTGTGGTTGCTCCCATTCTTTTTAATCGGTACCTAGCAGATTTGTGGGAGGAAGCAAAAACATGGGGGGCGTACGCCCAAAGGTGAGGGGGAACTGCAAGTGAGCTGCATTGCGTACGCAGATGATGTCGTCCTGATTGATTACACTCCCGCAGGACTGCAGTGCTGCCTTACAGGATTTATGACCCACATTGCAAAGAACAACCTCACAGTAAACCCAGCTAAATTGCATGTGATGACTTGTAGCAAGAGAAAAAATCTGATTATCTACAAGTGGAAAATAAACGATTCTTGGGTTAGCAAAGTGGAGTGTATCCAATACTTGGCATTCTCTTTCTAACACAAACGGCGACACATTATCGAGGAAGGGAACATGGAAGAGAAAGTGGCGGCCTGTCTGTCCTTGGCTGTGTGAATTTTCCCTATTACCCTTAATCAACTTTTACAGGACTAAGATATTGGCGACTGTTCTGTATGGAGTCGAATTGACTCACGGTAAGAGTAGAAAGTTCCTCGACATCCTGGAAGGAAGGATTGTGAAGAGGGTGCTGGGGCTTTTCACCTCAGTCCCAGTCAGCCTTAAGATCGAAACTGGGCCTATTGTCTTGGTGGGCTCATGCTGATGAAGCAGAGCCTAACCCTGTTCTTTAAGATGGCTAGAGCAGAACAACCACAGATTGACTTCTACTTGAACGCCATCATGGGTAAGGGAGTTAACCCCTTCTTGCGCAAACTTAAGAAAAGGTGTGAGGAATTCATTGAACAACTTGATCGCCAGGGACCGTACTGAAATCAAAGGTTAAGAGATGGGATATTATAGCAGATCACCGAGACCTTGAATGTCTAAAAAGGTACAGAGGGCCGGAGTTTGGTGCCTGCCGCCGAGTGACCTCATACTGTATATCAAAATATTTCCTTTAGCAAAGGTGAGAGATTGGTACCTCAAATTTAGACTGAATTGCCTTCCGACCTTAGAAGTAGTGGGGCCTAAAATGGGGATTCCTGCAGAGCTTTGCAGATTGTGTGGAGGGCAAATAGAGTTGCTGCAACACTTGGTGATGAACTGCCCCAAGTTACTGGATGAGAGAATTACAACGTTCTCGCCCTTCATTAACTCTCTGTCACGCCTCATATCAGTTGACCTATGGCATAGACTCATGACTACTTCCTGCCTGTCACTTACGTTGTTGGCCCTGGTAAAGTTCTTGATAGTAATCTTTGGCAGGCTGGCTGAGGTGATGAAAACAGCTCAGCTCGAATTAAAGGAACTAGTGGGAACCATGTAGTGTAATCACATAAATTGTACTATTACTTCATGCTGAGAGAGGGATTGAAGTTGTGGGGTAAAGTGCAGAGAATCGGGGATGGATTCTGTGAAGGCATTAACTCTGTGCTAGTTGTAGCAGGATTAGCGACAACTGATTACTGAGAACTAGGTGGCATATTTATTTTATACTTGTAAGGAAAATTAACTTTTTATTTGGATATTATGAAGTGTATTTAACAGCTTCTTCTTCTTTTGGTAATTCTATATGTACTAAAAACATTTTTAAATAAAAAAAATACAAAAATAAAGAGCATCAACACCACCATAACTATCAATTCAACTTTAGGTGTGGTTTGTGAAGGACTTTTTTAATTTTATTACGGATATTGTACATGTAGGGCCTGACACAGAGTTGCCATTTGTGATGTTTTTTCTGCAGCATTATGAATGGTGGTGTACACCCAAGACCGCTCCACACATGTAATAATCGGCATGTTCAAGAGTATTGAAGCATTTAAAAGTTCCTAGAACTCCTGTAACAAATATCCTTTAATACTGAAAATGTGTTCATACAGTTCATCCAGGAGCTGCTGCAATATCCGTATAGAGAGTCCACATCGTATATTTACATATGCCAGTCGTGGTCCAATATTTAAAGGTATTTGGGGTGATTTCCGATATTCTCTCTTTCAGCATAGCGCATAACAGTTTTTCCACTCATACACGCCCTGGCTTTAGTTTACGTTCCACGCGCATTGGTTGACCATTAGAAGTTCTGTCCTAGAAACAAACGAACACATATATAGTATGAGTTCATTGTACATTGTTTCTTTTCTTCTTTAGAACAACTTTCGATGTATCAGGCACTCCTTATGGGTCTTCCTAAAAAGGTATAGAGCACAATTTGTTTTTGCATTAAGCGGGCTACCCAATTTCTAAAAACCACAGAGCCGGCAACCTGTAAAGATCGGATTTATTCCTTTTGATTGCGAACATCGTGTTTTTCCAGGAATGTTTATGATAAAACATTCTCCACATTATCATTTACGCTCATGCCCATGCCTTTATAAATCACTTTAAGCATTTGCAAAACTTATTACGGATTCAACATAAAACATATCCACCATATTGGTCTAGCATGGTATTGCGGCTGTAGGCATTCATGAGCATGTTGTTGCGGGTCATCACATTTACGACCATAACACCAATGGTAATAATCACGTTTCAAGCATGTTTTCACTAAACAGGCTGCAAAAGCCTGAACAGTTAAGGACTCCAAAAGGGTCATAGTTTCCTCTCCTTCTTCATCAGAACTTTCAAAGCATTTTAAGCAGACACATTTCTCACACTTAATACGGCGTTGGGTGGCTGGACTTTCGATCATTTTTTAACAGCACGTGCACTCAAAATTGACGTTTTTTAATAAAGACTGCTCACTCTCAGCGCTGTCCATTTTAGCTACTATTTACTGCAATAAAATAAGAGAGAAGTTGAACATATGTTTCTATCCATAGTTGACCTAGACGCCACACACTTTCCTACATACCAAATTGAACAGGTCAGGGCAATCCAAGTCCATCTCCACAGCATTAATACCATCCATAAACAGTTTATCTTCATCGGGACATGTTTTTGGGCCCAGACATGGCAGCCTCTGGAAACAGCTCATCCATAACTCCCCGGGCCTTATGCAAGGATGAATTAAGAGAGTCTTTATAGACTCATCTATATTGATGTAGTCTGCCCCTGTGTAGTCTGCATCAGTTATGACGGCATCTACACCATCAGAGCATTCAGCAGCAGCTTTGATAGGGGAAACAGACGGCGCCATAGCATCAAGCTTCATCACAAAAAGTTGCTGACTCAGATCAACCTCATAATCCATAGCACTACTAACTGGGTGCTGCAATTCCTCATCAGCTACAGGGATTGTTGTTGTGTGGCTTTTAAGGCTGTACTAGTTTTCAGTTGTGTTTAGGTCATCGCCCCCTGAGGTATTCTTAGAGTAGTAGCTGTAGCGCTTCATGATTCAAGGTATCAATGGTGTTGTGCAAGCAGGCTTCCTCAGTCTTCAAGAGAGCGGTATAGCTCTCTCCAGCGCTCCTTCTGTATATATACCCTTTACCCCACCCACCTAGGGATGGCAGCATGCCTACATCATCTCCACAGCACCCTGGCGCACCATAACACATTTCAGGGTCAAAGGTGGACTACCTACATCACAACCCCCCGCCCCCCCAAAGAATCACAGGATAATGCCTGTATCACCTTCACAGCACCCTTTATTTATTTATTTTATTCATTCACATTTATAGAGCGCGCAGCAGCCCTGAGGCATGGTGGTGCTGTTACATAGATGGTTGCTGGTTACAGGGTAAAAATACTTAGGGACATGACAGAGCAAAAAAGAAAAAACAACAAGACAGTGGAAGAGTAGGAGAAGGGCAAGCTGGGGAGAAGATAGGCCGAGAGGTGGAGGGACGAGAGGGAGAGGTTAGTTGAAGATAGTAGTTGAGGGTTTTACGGAAGGAGGAGAGGGAGGATTCTGCTCTGAGTGAGTATTTACCCTGAGTGAGTACCCAGGCGTACTATGGACCCTATGAACCCTATGATACGCTTCCGGGTCTTGGGGGCATACCTGCTGGGGGTCAAACACAACATGTGCAGCATTTCCATGTTATGATGTCACCCCATGAACTGGTGTCAGGGGGACCCACACATGTCTTCACACAGATTACTACTGGGTCAAACTGCTGATGTCACTTACCCACAACTAGGAGGGGGGACTGCCGGATGGCACCCATAATGCTACTTCATGGGTGGGACATTTGGCAGGGCAGGACTTCCAAGTGCAGCCCAGCGTGTTACATCCTGGATAGGACTTCCGGCAAGGTAGGACTGCAGGGGGACGTCCATGATGTCAAGTCCGGGATAGGCCTTCTGGTCGGGCGGAACTTCCAAGTCACCCCCATGAGGTCACTACCAGGTGGGACTTCCGATAAGGAAGGACTTTGGGGTTAAAGGGGTGTTCCCACCTGTCAAATTTAACTTGAGGACAAAAGGGATTATCCACCTCTACTACTGCTGAGGTCTGGCGGCGTGGCCAGGGCCCATGCTGTGGGGACATGTTTGGCATGAGCCCCTGCTCAGATCCTTCCATTGATCCTTACAGGAGTGTGTTTTAAACTGCTACTGCACGTTCCTATACTTGTTGAATCTGCAGCAGGGCTTGGTGATTTTCTGAGAGCTCCCTGTCGGCTGTTAGAGCCTCTGGAGAAGTGATACTGAGCGGCCTGTCAGTGCTCGTAGCATCCAACATGGCGGCACTGGAGTGATGCGCAACCTGAAGGGGATACAGCACTCGAGACCTGCGGGGGGATGGGGCTGCAGCCACGGCGTCAGATTTGGGGTTCGGTGGACCCCCGTGGTGGAGAGGGTACGTGGAGCGGCTGCTGAAGCATACATCCCTTGACCCAGATCAGTGGAGGTGCCGTGGTATTGCAATGTAAGGAGGGCGGGATTAGCTGTGCCGTTAGGCTGCCTTGTGTGTGTGGAGTGAAGGATCACGCGGTAGCGGGCATCACCATGGGGCACTAGATCTCCCCTCTGGCGCTGAATTGGATGGAGCAGTGATCCTGCAAGGTAAGTGTTGGCGGAGACAGGGGCAGATCTACGGGGGCCGCAGGGTGCTGCAGTGGCTCCTGGATTGTAAATGGAAAAAAAGGAAAGAGACAGCATAACGAACACCATTCGGGAGCGCTTGTTCTGAATGACATTGCTGGACTTTTGCTGGGGGTGCTTTTCCAACGAAGGGTGGCCATTTACCAGAGGGCATTTTAGTGCCTTGACAGTCACAGAGGATATACCTCTCATGAGGAGGCTAGCACAGGCGGTGAAAGTGGATGCTGTGCCATTTTGTTCAGATTTGCATGGCTGAAGGATGCCTTGTGCAAACCCATCCTTGGAATGACAGTGCTGCCCTTCATCTACCATCTGCGTGGGGCTCCCCCTGCCGCTGGAGATCCTTTGAATAAGGGGTTGGCAGGTGCCAGTCTCCTGATGTGCGCCAGACTTGTTCTGCGCTCCTGGCCCCACTTCCGCGCTGCCTGGCAAGTGTGAAGCAGCGAGTGCCTGGTGTGGATCCCCTGGTTAGTACATTTGATTTTGGGCCACCAAGTGAGGACGCCTTTTCCCACGAGTGATGTTTTTCATCTGATGTTGGCATCAAGGTATATATAATTGTGTATACATCCTTGCATCCTTGGTATGCTGGCCACTAAGCAGAAATGAGGCACTAAGGGCACGATACTAGAGTCTTTTGTGGCCAAAGGGAGGCACCATGATTTGACCCCAATGAAGGACACGGAACAGACAGATGTGGTGCCAGTGCAGGAGGAGACTCATGAGGATTAGATCCTGGCTGCGATCATGGTCTCGCAGGCCTCTTTAGAGGGTAAGATTGAAGAAGTCAAAGTAGATGTCCACCTCCTGAGACAAGATGTCCGATACTTGGGGAAGAGGGTTACTTGCACAGAATAATTGCAGCAGGAGACCGTGACGGCCAATACTGATTTGGAATCAAGAGTGAAGGCCCCGAAAGCAAAAATGCAGTGCTGGAGATCTGTGTTGAGGACACAGAAGTGAGGTTGCGCAGGGATAACATCTGACTGCTCGGCCTGCCGGAGGGAGCTGAGGGCCTAGATCCTACCTCCTACACAGAAAACTTGCTACTGGCCCCAGAAGACTGTCCCATGGCTTCACGATTAAGAGGGTGCACTGTAAATCACTGCAGAAAAGACTGCTGTCGGGAGCCAATCCATGGCCCATTATTGCCAGAGTCCTCAACTTCAAGGACAGGGAGATGATCCTGGAGTTTTCCAGAGAGCTACTATACAACAGGGAAACACAATGATAGTGATATACCCAGACTAAATCACTGGTCCAAAATAAGATAAACATGTTTGCCCCTACAAAAGAGAGGTTCCGTGCGCAGGGACTCAAATATATGCTTTTCTATCTTGCCAAATTGAAGTGCTCTAGATAGGGAAGGCAATCTTCTTTGAGACCCCGGAGGCTGCTACAATGTGGAAGGACCATAATGGCATGATGGATAGGGCCTCGGACGATGGTTCGGATGGAAGGAGAAAGAGCCCCTGAACTTGTCAGAGAAGGAACGTGCTACAGGATGCAAATGGAACTTGTACTAACACTGCTGACCGGGAGACACCTTGTAGCGGGAGCACAACGCTGATGCCCATGGTGTGGACTTCTGATACCCCCGGAATATTTGACACTGAAGATCTTGGGCTTTTGCTGGCACCCTCCACCCGAGTCCCTAATGGCCATTGTTTCATCTAATGGGGACGGGTGTGCCCGAACGACTTGATGCTGTTGAGCATTGTTCTAGCCTCACTGTTAGGAGTGTGCATTTCTTGTTTCAATGTATTTGGTTGCTGTTATTTGTTATGTCTGTTGGCATTTGGGATAGTGGGATGTGGCTCTAGGTTGGGCTGGGAGTTGTGAGTGGTGGGGCGCTATGCGTAGGAACTGTATGCCTATTCCACGTGCCTGCTGGCTGGGGGATAACTTATGAGAGAGGAGGTGGCGAATGCCTGGTTTGAGATGCTTGGGGCTGATGGAGGGGCTGTTCATGCACTATTTGGATGGTATCGATTAGTATACTAACCTGGAACATCAGCGGGATTGGTTCCTACTTGTGTAGAAACTGGATGCGATCATACTTGTGCAGTAAAAAAGTATCAATTGCCTTATTACAGGATACACTTCTGCTCCCTGCATAACAGGAGAAAGTTGTCGCCAGGTGGGGGTATGAGTCTACATTCTCGAAGTTTGCTAGAGGAGTAATGGTGTGGATAGACGTTGCGGTTCCCTTCCGGCTCCTAGATGTGGAGGCAGATACAGAAGGCGGATATGTGATTGTGCATGGCTATGTGTAACATCAAGAGGTATATATAGTGAACTCCTACTGCCCAAATCACACTATATCCATGTACCTTCGCCACCCGGGCAATAGGTTGGCCTGTATGCGGAATGCCCTGTTCTTTTGGGGTGGGGATTTCAACTGCGTTAGGGACCCTGCCATATGCAGGTCAGATTCTAAACAGACCAGGTCGTCGCCAGCATCGGCAGCCATTGATGCAGTGCTGACTGATTTATCGCAGTTAGACATCTGGAGGGAGCTGAATGCAGGCAGGCGGGGATACTCATATTACTTGGCCCGCATAAACTTTATACTAGGATTCACTACTTGTTTGTGCGGGCTGAACATTTGGCTAATTTCTCAGGAGCAGACTATATGGGGTGCTCTGTTTCGGATCACTCCCTGTTGGGGGTACATTGGGATATCCACTGACCTAGACCCCCGGTCCTGATGTGGTGTATGTCGGCAGAAATACTGCAGGATGATGTCTTTCGGGGCCGGTTGGAAGACTTTCTTACCACCTTTTTGTTGACTAATGTGAGCAATGTGGACAGTTGGGGTACAGTATGGGAGACTTTGAAAGAGGTGACCGGAGGGGGTGAGGGGGTTTATTGCTGGAATAGGTGGGATTAAGAAATCACTGCAGGAAGATTTGGGGGCTATAGAAGATTGGATTCACTTTATAGAATCGAATGAGCTTACAAACCCCACTACTGAGCCCAAACATCTCCTATTGCGGACCCAATGTGTAGAGGCATTGGAGAGACTCTGCAGATTTGATTACATACGGCACAGATGCACTGTGAGGGAAACAAATCTGAAAGGCATCTGGCGTGGCTGTGTAGGGCAGAGCAGCCCCGGCGGGTGATCACACTCATCCATGATGAATGCGGCGCCACAAGCGGTGACAAACGACACTTTTAGTAGGTTCTATAGTGGAGTGTATACATATGTGATGTTAGTTGACCCAGAAGAGCTATGTTTGGCATTCTCCCAGATTTGATTGCCGCAGCTGACCGCCAAACAGGCTGCTGTGCTAGAGTTGCCTTTAACGGAGGAGGAGCTGGGATGGGTGATTGTGGCACTGGCGACTGGGAAGATGTCGGGGGATTATGGACTCCTCACTGAATTTTACAAAACATTCGGTCCACTCTCACCCCGTCCTACTGAAAGTATACGAGGAGGTATATAAAGGGGGCCTGCTAACCTGTAACATGCAGGAAACATTGATAGTTCCTATACCGAAACCCGGGAAACCGGTGGAGTTGTGTGAATTGCATTGACCCTTAGCAATGCTGAATCACGGTCTTTTAATGGCCGGATAGCATTAGTAAAAATGATAATATTTCCATGCCTACTCTACTGGTTTGTGAACATCCATTCCTATATTGCAGCAGGCTTTTTTTCGCCGGCTAGATACTATGCTCAGTGGATTCCTCTGGGGTCACGGCAGACAGAAGATCGCTTTGAGCACACTGTGCATGGGTTACAAATACAGAGGGGCGCAATTCCCACGACTTGAGCTTTATTACCTGGCTGCGCAACTTCAATATGTGACTGGTTGGCTATCAGACGATCCTACTACGGAATCTAAGCTGCTGCTGGATCTGCTGTGACCAGTGGTGCTTAAGGAGGCCTTGTGGGCAACAGGCTGCTCTATGGGTCAGACAACGTTGTTGGTTAGACTTGGACAGCAGGTATTGCAAAGAGCAGTGAAGATACTGCAACTATGCAACCCAAACTCGCCGCATGTTCCCATGACGGCTGATGCATGTTCACATTTGGGGGAGTTGGTGGTGGGATAAACTGGGGCTCACCACATTGGGGACATTTACAAAGATGGAGTTTTCAGGGATCTTGGGGATTTACCGCAGACAAAGGGGCTCTCCAAAGGCCAGTTCTTGTGATAATAATAATAATTTAGCATTTACATAGCGCTACGAACCCTCTGACATCTGAGCGCTGCTTATAACCCACGGTGTGTGGTGCTCATTTATCGACAGGCTCCGCACAGATGTACTTAAAGCTTGAAAAATCTGCGAACTAGCCGGGAGAACGGGAACCTGCTGCGCTGCTAACGTTGCTGTATAAATTGCAGGATGGTTGGCGCCCGGTGTACCGAATGTACGGGTGTTTGCAGTCATTGTGCAAAATACGAAATTAAAAGCACAGTGGAAGGTGGATTTGGGTCTGGAACTAAATGACACTCAATTGGGTGATGCATTGTTTTTTGACAAAAAGGTCTCCATTAATGCAAGGTTTCATCTCCTGCAACTTAATGTACTTCATAGAACGTATATGACACGTAGCCAGGTGGCCAGGTTTGATCCTACGGTACAACCTAACTGTCCATGGTGTGGAATGGATGGCGCTGACATGATTCGTATGTTTTGGAAATGTACGTGGTGGGCCCTTTATGGCACCAGAAAGAGATGGCGTGTGTGAAAGCCGGGGCCACGCGATACCGGTGGGACCCAGCGGAATGCTTGCTGGTGCTTACCCCAGACCGGATAAATACAGGCATGTGATTACATTTATGGACTTGGTGTGTGTGTTAGCCAAACGACGTGTAGCAATGTCTGGAAGCAGAAGAGAGGGCCACATTACTCCTTATGGTACAAGGACGTAGAAGTATGGAGTGTAGCAGAGACTGCTGCTTGGTATAGGGCCTTGAAAGAGGCTACCCGGGAGCCTACAGAGAATGTTGAGGTGTAGAACGCGTTCCTTCTGGCAATGTACCACCCATCGGATGACAAACCTCCTTGATCACCTGCTTATGGTTTTCTTTGAGAATATGCATCTTGGGCCTTATGTTACTAAGTGACATTTCTGTTGGGCCACAGACCCCAATTGACCGAGCTAGCTCTACTATTAGTGAGGTCCCTAGATGAGGATGGTTCATAAGCGCATATTAGCCCCTACCCAGTCACTGCATGACAGAACTTCAAGATGCCTGGGATTTTTTTGTTTTTTTATTTCCTGGTGTTCTTTTTCCGTTTGTTGTTATAACTTATTGGTTACTTGTGGCACTGCCAATATTGTCTCTGTGATACTGACTGTGAATTGGGCATTGCGATTCTATTCTGCTAATAAACAGATTTAAAAATAAATAAACTACTGCTGGGTTCTCTATATAAAGCACCTTTTAAAACTCTTGTCAAAAAAGTAAATTCAGTTTGAATAAATATCACCTCTCTATGATATAGCTGTGGTAATGGTGATAATAATCAATCATTGGGCCCATTTCTGCCTAAACTGATAACACTTCAACAAGTGTGGAATATACAACATTCAGAGTGCTTCTGGAACCGTATGGAAAAGCTAACATCTTCAAAAGGCAGAACAATTGTCACTGGGTAAACAGGTGAGGCAGCACTGCATGTCTAATAGGCAGATGAAACAGCAAACACACATCTCAGTGTTATAAACAAACCCATGAAATGATCAGAAACACCACCAAAAGATGTGGTTGTTAAAACCTGTAAAAAAAATAACACGTTTACGGTTTCCAGTTTAAAACCAATACAACTGACCCCTAATCAAATCCACTTTTTCACTGTTGTAGTCTGATACAGAGTACTAAAAAATGTGTCTACTAATTCAAGACACTCAGCCCCAAGTGTTGACCAGTTATGACTGGGTGGCAACTTACAGGTTCCATCAAGGTTAAACAATATCCATTAAAAAAGCACAACAACCTTAAGAGCCCAATGAAAACCTTTCATAACGACGATTCAGTCAGGTCGTAATCAGAAATAAATAGATCAACAATTCCTTAATACTATCCAATTCACAAAATAGGAAGCAATTCATGAGATTGATAATAATTTAATTGCTATTAAGTGCAAAACACATTCCAAACATACATCATAGGGCTGTAAATGTCAATACATGTGCCTAAATAACGCTACCAATCGAGGGGCTCAATCTACAGACTCAAGGTCAATTAAACAACATGTAGCAAAACATTACCTCCACATGCTGAAAACAAGTTCCAATTTGCAGAGGCAATCGTGTCTCTTATAGAATTGCATTGATTCTCATTAGTGTAGGTATAGCCCACCCGATTAAGAAAGATGGCATTCTGTTTCCTTCAATCTAACAGACTACTCTGTAAAATAAGCAAATGAGTGATTCAGTTCTCTGCGTAGATGTATCATAACATGATTTTCGAGTGACTAAAGCCCTTGCCAGAGAAATGCTGGCCAGGGTGACCTTTGTGATCTTAAAACACTACACACCAAAGAGAAAATCTTGCCGTTCACTATGTATAGCCTATAGCCTGTAGAGGAAACAGACTTGCGTCATAAAGAACAAAAATATGATAGCTTAAAAAAAAAAAGCTGTATCGCGCAGGCCTTGTAATTCTGGTTGTGTTTGTCCTAGATAATGTTAGTTTTCACCATTACACTATGCATCATTAAAAGATATGTGTTTTATGAATTTTGAAGATGGTTTTAGAAAGTTCTGAACAATTTGATATCTCTGCCATTGCTCGCTTCTCAGAATCCAGAGTCGCTTCGTCTGAAAAAGGGAAAAACAAAGAAAAAACTGTTGTTCCTTTTATCAATGTAAACTAACTTGAACATATTTTTATTTGACAATTCATATTTTCCTTCTAAAACGCTAATCATGAAGCTACAAATCTAGGCGTCAACAAAGAGTCAGAGGACATAGCATGTGATCATTCCCTAGAGTATAAGCAAGGCCCTTGTTGATCATTCGAACGTCCTACATTGCAATGTCCCATACTATCAACCTTGAAGGACACAGGGCTTGTTATTGTGACTATTCCAAACAAACTACAGTTCAATCTCATTCCAAAGTGACCAATAGGTTTACATAAAGTCAGAAGCAGACCTATGAACCTAACTAAGCCCTGATGCAATAGGGAAGGAAGAACAAAAGAAAAAGGAGAACAACAAACCTTAGCAACTCCACAAATACCATACAACTGGAGCCAGAGCTTAGCTGGATGAATCTATATAATGGCAGAATACAAGATTTCAAAGAGAAGAGACCATGCTTTCTGTTTGGAAGGGGAATGACCCAGATATTACTTTTCAGTTTTGCAGCACACTACAGCACCTATTCCTTTCCATTTATTCAGCCAGGGACCTTTGAAGACAGTAGCCTGAAACTTCCCTGACAAATGCCATGCACTTTAAATTAGAGTTAATCCAAAAGTAGTACTTCACATAAAAGTTGACTGATTCTCGAAACCTCTGTAGGTGACTTTTGCGGCTTCTGTGTTTCTCCCAGTACACATGGAGCACTGTATAAAGGTTGACTTTAATTGGCCACTTGCAACACAGGTTTTACATGCCCGTTTCTCTTTTGCGATGTCAAAGTTTAAAATCACCGTTATTGACCTTAATTGGTAAAATAAACAGCTGATTCCTTAGTAACGGAATGTATACATGCTGCTCTTGGAAAATTCTAAAAGCATAATTTTAAGTGATCTGACGGCAGTATCTTTGTGGCACACAACACTGTCATGTTCTCATTCATTTCAAAGGATAAGAGCTATACATAGGTGTATGACAACCAACTATGATAAGTAAGCCAACATGTTTGAATACAATTTTAAAAAAGCATATCATTTGACCATGCATACAATTTAGAACGCCTTTTGAGGGGTTTGAGCTCCATCATGATTGATGTAAAAAGCTGTCCTAATATACGAAAAGTGTTTGGCAAAAGCATCATTCACAATGAGTTCTTAACGAATTAATGATCAGAGAGTATTTTATGTTAAAGTAAAATCTTCTTTTGCTGTAAAGATAAAGGGCCTCATTACGACCCTGGCGGTAAGGGGTTTACGCCAGCGTTAGCTGCGCCGACCCCTTACCGCCAATTACGAGGTCCCTTAGCGCCATGGCGCTTTTAACACCTGCTTTTAGCAGGTGTTAAAATCCATGGCGCTAAGGGACCATGGAGTTAATTACGCCACCGTAATTTACGGTGGCGTAATTAACGCCTTCCCCACTCCCATTATGCCCTATGGGGCAAAAATGGGAATGGGGAAGGGTAAATGGGGATTGGGGACTTACCGCCCCGCCGACCTCGGAATGGGGCGGTAAGTCCGCCAACCACCATGGCGTAAACGTAGTTTACGCCATGGTGGTAAAGTCACGGCCCAGGCGGTAACTTACCGCCTGGGTCGTAATGAGGCCCAAAATGTCTTAAGTACGCTTTTGATCATGTCATGTAGCAAGTATTGAAATTTGGTGGGCAGTATTGCATAAATTGCATTGATTGTGAAACACCTTTTTGAGTTTGATTACTTTATTGTAGTAGGTTTATTTAATTAACTGCAAAATAAACAATTACTAAACAGCTATGTTACACTTCCAGAGTGTTGAGTGTGTTTCTTGTGATTCGGACACATCACCAGGTAGGACAGGGATCAATAGTCAGGCCAAGACAGAAATACTAGTTAAATTAAGTTTCCTTATTTTGGGAGTATAAAGTGGCCAGCACAACAAACAGGGTAGTGGGAATGTATCCCAAATTCTAAATGGGTATTCACGTAACTTAGGATAACACAAACCTGGGTTTAGAGGTTCTCCCGCACCTTTCATTCCCCTTCCTTGAAATGAAGTGCATTCTGGTCTGGGATCCGGTTTAAGGGTTTCCCGCATCCTCCTTTCTTGTAATGTCCTTGTTCTTGTCCTAGATTTTCATTCTCGGGTTTAATGGGGTTCCATCACCCTTCTCCTCTGTTTCTCTATTGATGTCTCAGCACCACCTTTAAAGGGATTCCCGTGCGCTAACAATCAGTGGACATCTCATTCCTAAGTAATTATCTCACCTACATCTGATCCTGGATGTCATGCGCATCCCTCAAGCTCATTCCTACAAAGACACAATTATTCATACTTGGTCACCCATCTAAGCAGGATACCATTCAAAGGTGGCTAAACGGCATGCACTTTGACGGCTTCATACCTAACCTGGCCCAGACCGTCTACACCCTTGTATTCACTGTAGGCATCACTATATTCATCCGACTACATATAAACAAAAAAAGCACCAACCACATATTACGAGATAACCCTCCCCCAGAACATAAATCCCTTCCTTCCACAAGCAAACATCAGATCCACAGCCCAGATCATGGTAATCTCCCACTGCAATGGGGAAACACCTTTATAAAAGGCATTTACGTTGACGCACCTGGCTCTGACTGCCCAGCATGCCGTAGCATAACGCATAAAGGAAAAGAAGAAATTCACAAAATCCAAAATAGGAACAAGTGGGCCACTTGCCCTGGACCAATGGCCTGTAAGGTGAACAAACAAAGAAGTACAGCCAATTACACCTTTTTTAAAATTATTTTTAAAGCTTAGAATTAGCTGTGCTTGTCCTCCAACCACCACTAAATGTCACTTGTTGGGCGGCTAGCTCTAGAAGGAGTTGGTGCACCGCCTATCATGGTTAGGGGACAGACAGGAGGTCTGACTAATTGCAGACCAGAATCTCAGAAGAGTGCAACAAAATAGGTTAAGTATGAATCCTACACTATACTGAAATCCGGAAATGCAGGAACAAGGAGAACAGAAGGGGGTCAAATCCAATGTATCACTCCCTACTTATCTGCTCACATGTGGAGTTTAAAGACATATAAGCAATGTCTGGTTAGTGTACAGACATTACGTAGATACATGGTCGACCGTTTCAGTGGGTTATCTCTCCCTTCTTTCCCACTTTCTTCAGGACCCAAACACAATTAAAATTAAAACAGGAAAAAGAGGGGAGGATAACTATTGTCACAACCCAGTGGTTGAATACCTCTTATTTGTAGTACGTTCTTGTGGGGTTGGAACATCTGCTCACTACGTCGATGGTGATCAATTCTTGGGGCTTATTTGGGTGTGGTCCCTCATTCGCTGCTACCTGGTTTCCCTAGTGAGAATAATGACAGGCTTAGTTGGATTAATAGGTCCACATCGAGTACTTTCTTATTTAGTAAATACCAGAATATAGTGTAGCTTCATAAGCAGAGTGCTCAGCTGGTAAGTGAGTTCCTGTTCCTAAGGACTGATAAGGGTGTCTGTCTCTGTGTAGACTGCTATATTACTAGGCAGAAGTAATTTCTTTCTAGAATACAAAAATGTATCATATGGCTTTTAGCACATATGGCCATCTGGAGGCTAATGAGATTACATGTTATGGTTGAGAAGAGATTAAAATTAGCTTGTGTACATGCTTACCTCTGTAAAGTGGTTCAAGGGGCATGCACGACAAAGCGTCTGGTCGTTGGCGTGGCTAACAAGTAGCCTCAATTTGAGATGAACGGTGAGTCTAAGCGTGGTGTCCCATGCAGCATGTCAGTTGCGGGTCCAGCCATTTTGGAGTGGTCTGATGCGCATAATACTGTATGTGTATTGTTGTTTTTAGCCTTTGAAAGCGTGTCAGTGCACACTCGAGTTTAGTTAGCCTAACTAGTGGGCATTTATATATTTAGTCATGGTGCTCTTGGCGATGTGTGGAGAAACACGCCAGCTAAGATCAATTCACTGGCAGTCACGCATATAGTGCTTTAGTTACAATATTACAAGGCATAGTGACTACCTACGTACTGTGATGAATCCTGCAGAGTTATCACTGATCCTCAGCCTAAAGTCTCCTCCCATGTGGCCAAGGGAAGGTACTGCTACCTGATCCAGACCCTGGGGGTTGCATTATGAGGGAGGATCACATGATAGGAGAGGGCTGTCAGGGAGTAGTGGTGACTCCCTTAGGTGAGGCGCAGTATTTGTCCTTTTGTCAGGATGAAAAGCCTATAATCCCCAAACACCTGATGGCATGTTGAAACTATGCAAAACCCACCCATGTGAAAGCACCAAAGATAATAAATGAGAGACCACCTAAACAGAATACGTTTTCCACTTTGGGAATATATGGATCACACTTCGTACCCCCTGACTGCTGCAATGGTTCTGTCTTGGGTAAAAGTCCTAAACTTAATGTCGTTGCACATAATGTTCATATGACATCTGCTGTTTCCTTTAACCATCAGTTGAAACAAAGTGACTTTGAGAAACCTAGAAAAATCATAGATTTCAATGCCCAGAATGCCTTTAGTGCCTTTAGGAAGAGGAGTGAAGAGTTGATGAGGAACACAGGTGATTTCAAACAGACCATGCAGTCTAGTTGTTTCAATTCTAAAGAGCTGAGCAGGACATTTAAATTGAAAGCCCAGCCGCAGCTGTCAGGCAGAGGAAGGAGAAGGAGAGCAGCAGGAGCAGCCAAAGCAGAGGCCACGGCAGAGGTCACAGTCGGAGAAGTCACAGGATTCTGCAGAGTGTGCGCAGTGGGAAGCAGAAGCGTGGAAGAATGCTGAAGTGTGAGAAGCCCAGCAGAGAGGGAGAATCGCTCCTGAGTGACGGAGCGCTGCTCCAGCAGACCAGCGTTCCCGACAACCTGGGGAAGCCTGACGAGCTCCCGGGAAGTGCTGCGTGAGCAGCAGCAACCATCAGAGAGCTATTAGCAGCACTGGCAGAATGGAGAGGGTCTGACAGTGGCCCGAGGTCTCGCATGAATTGAAGTCAACCCGCAGCCCAGTGAAAACACCAGGAGATGCTGAAGGAAGCCACTGAGTTTACCTTGAGAGAGAGGTAACCTCAGAGCGCTCCGTAAGGGAAAATTACAATTCAAAGACAATTGTGAAATCCCACTAAGTAGAAAAGAAGGGGAAACAGGGTATAATTCTTCTCAGATCGGACATCATTTTGGGGAAACCTGGAACTCACCACTGTCGCCAGCCAAAAGACTGTAAAGAAGAGAAAGAAGGCCAAAAAGGGTGCAATATTCCTCGGGGATACCAGTTTAGGGAAACCTGAAACCCACATTGCCATTGCTACAAGCAGAGAAACCATTGAGAGTTGTGTGAAGTTAAAACCATTCCTGGCAGGTGAGTAAACCAGGAAAGAAACAAGTTGCACGAAGATGAAGTCCATTCCTGGAGTGCGAGTAGACCAGGAAAGGAGAAGTTACAGTTGCTTTCAAATAGAAAATGTAGAAGACGATTATGTGTTAAGTCGAAACCCAGTCCTGGCAGGCGAGCAAACCAGAAATGGAACAGTTGTTTTTAAGAAGAGAACGTTGCTATCATAAAAGGGTTGTGTGTGAAGGTGAAAGCATTCCTGGCAGGCAAGTGAAAAAACTTTGTTGCTATAAAAAGTACTGAGGGAAGAAGATATTTACCTTATCATTACTTTATCCTTTTGACAAACCATTGTGTAACAAGAGACATTTGGTGTGCTGTCCTAACAAAGATATCCTATGGAAAGAAGGGTTGTGCCATTTTTCTAAGTAATCATTTTTGGTACGTGGAAAGAGCACTTTTTGTAAGAAACAAGTGTCTTGGTTTTGGACAAGTGTTTGGTCGAAGAGACATTTTCTTTACCTATGTGAAAGAAGTATTGGATGGAAGAAACATTTTTCACTGAACGGAATAGAACATTATTGAAACAGAACTCTTGTAAAAGTCTTCCTGAATTGATTCAGGGGAAGAGAATCGAACCCTGGTCACAAGGACTGCTTTATGGGAAATTGAGTTTGAACTTTTGCTCATTTTGATTAAACTAAAAACAGACATATTTGACTCATGCACTTTAGTAGGAACATTTTGGTTAGGAAAGGTATAGATAGGCGTTTATCCCATTCCCTTTTAATATTAATAAATATGTTGAAAGTTGGGGGGCGTTGTGGTGCGCCGACGAAAATGGCCGCCTGAGAGCTGAGCTCCGCAAACAGTAGATCCTGGTGAAAAAATCAGGCGGATTATGTGAACCTGCATCAGCCGTGCAAGATTGGGCGAGAATCATACCGCTGAACATCCGAAGCGGCAACTGGTGAGCCGGGACGGCCCGGACAGCGCAACACAGACCGTGTGCCAAAACTGCTGTGCCCGACAAGAAGACTAGGAATAGGCAGGCAGATACACGGCGTGTGTCGGTCTCATCCCCCGCAGGGGAACACTGCTGTGCCCAACAGAATCTGCCCCCAGCAGATGGCCCGACCATCTGGAGACAGTGAGAGGGCTGATGCTACATCCACAGAAGGTACGTGCTGGTGCCACCCTGCACGGGACACCTAGTGAGCTGCGGAGCGTCCCAAGCCGGAGACCCCATGCAAGCGAAGTGTAGACCATTGAGCGGGGATAGGAGGGGACCGCACGCATACAGATATCCAGCAGTGAACGCCTACAAGCCACGTGCCACAGTAATTTGCAGGCTAACAACACATGCTCAGAAAGACACTAGTAAACTTCAGGGCTGACCGGCTCGTAATACCGTGCACCCCGGCTGCCGCAGGTGAAGTTAAACAGGCGTAAGCACTCATCCTCCAAGAAGCAATGGAGCGGCTCCCTGTGGTGACCGCAGAACAACGCAAGCTGTGCAGCTGGTGGGTGGGGTGGATAAGGCAGCGGGCATCCATATAAACAACAACAAGGGCCCACCCCGGCGGGTCTGAAGCCTCACAAGGTCAAGAATCAGCGCATAGCCGGCCCAGTGACTGGGCACTCGCCATATCAGCACAAGGCCACCACCTCAACATGAAAGACAGGCGGCCCCACATTATCAAGTCACGCGCAGGGACGAGACGGAGAGTAGACAATATAAGAAGCCAGGCCTGAATAAATGGAACACTTCAGTGCTCGCTTGAGCACACATTAATACGCCTGCAATGGGACTAAGTCACGGAACTGCACCACGCAGCCCCAGAACATCATTGTGGCTGCTTTGGGGCGCCCTCCACATCAAGTCACTACTACTATAATACCGGGGAGAGGGCACGCCCCCACACAACATTAGGGGCACTAATAAGCGAACAGAGCGGGGACAACACAATGCTCCCAGCCGACAAACCCTAACAAGAGTGCAGCAAGCACAAACTGTGATAAGTTAGCATCACATAACATCACCTCTCCGTAGGGATAAAGACCCGCCCTTGCACCTGCAGATCAAGGGCATGGGTGGGACTGCTGGAGGACACACATCCGGCTAGGAGACGGCAGGTGAAGTACTGAGGTGAGGCTCGAATCCCACAACATTAAAGCTCCTAACGAGTGTGTCATACAAGGAGGTCGGCGAGTTCCCACCCGGCATCCCTTGGTGACCAGAAGGTGAGTGCAATCATTGATAAACACACATGGCACACAGTAAGAAGGATAGCTGGGCTGCCAAGGCCGGTCATGACATGTGGCACCAGAAACAATAAGAAGGGCCCCATGGATGCCTACACCAATCTGAACACGTAGGAGGAGACAGAGGGGCCCCATCAGAACCCCCCCTGCGGCGAGTCAGTCCCACCTAGAATCGAACATGGACTCCTACATGGCAGCGCTGCAGGCTGGTTTTTCAGCAATGAATAACAAACTAGACAACATAGGCAGCAATATAGTCTCCATAAGAGCGGACCTGCAGAAAGTAAACACCAGAGTCACAGAGGGGGAGACCAGGGTGAGCGCGCTTGAAGACACAGCAGCCACGCAGTGTATAAACATAGAGGTTATTAAGAAGAGTTTAAATGCGGTGAGAGTAAAATGCGATGACCTGGAGTCCAGGTCACGCCGTAATAACATTCGAGTGGTGGGCATGGCCGAGAGCTCCATAAATGTACCGATGGAACTGTTCCTGGAGGAGGCACTCTGCACAATTTTCACAGAGGCACAATTCTCACTGCAATTCCTTGTCGCAAGGGCCCACAGATCATTAGCCCCACCGCCTAAACAAGGGTTCCACCACACACTATCATCGCTCGCCTACTGAACTACCGTGATCGGGATTTAATTCTTCGCTTATCAAGAGAAAAGGGAACTTTGTCTTATGACTCAGCCAGAATCCACATCTACCCGGACTTCTCAAATGGGATCCAGGCTGCCCGACGTACATATGACCAAGTTAAAAAGGTGCTGAGAGAAAGGAAGATATACTATGCCATAATGTTTCCAGCAAAGCTCTGTGTACAACATGCCGGCAGGGCCCATTTCTTTAAATCCACGGAAGAGGCCATAGCATACATAGAACAGAACATTCCGGCTCCACCAAACAACGGCTGATAGCTGCTCTGCTACATCAAAGGAGAGGTATGGCTCATACCTGCAAGGCCCACCAAGTCACCACACCTAAAGGCTCTCCCAAATCAGCGAGAGTCACATAAAGCGGCTGCGGTTAATTGCAAGAATCAATGTTATCTGTTGTGGCCACATGGTGCCACCCACTGTACCAGTAAAGAAAGTTATGGTTGAGGGGTACACTGTCCAGTTGGGGGAATGGTAAGGGTGGCAGGGGAGGGGGGCTAGTTTGGTCTGGGTTACAATAAAAAACTGATGGTTGGAAACGTCACAAAACGTACAGAATACACGCTATGTTGGCACAATATGCACATACAAATGTCAGATGGCACAAAACGGGGTAAACCATACGTTTAGGCTCCTTACTTGGAACATTAGAGGGATGGCCAATCCAATAAAAGCACAGAAAATCCTGGCATACGCCAAAAGGCATGAGGTTGATATCTTGATGCTACAAGAAACACATGCCACACAAAGGATAGTGGAGACGTTTGCCTGTGACTGGGGCCCGCTGCGAGTGGGTACTGATTACTTACATAGCAGTCTAGGGGTGTGCTTACCCTTATACACCAGTGAGCAGGGTTCCAACTTAGGAAATCAAAGGTGGACGAACGAGGGTGCTACGACATCATATGGGGAATGTGGGGTAGTCTGGATGTTATACTTGTCAATACATATGGCCCAAACACAGACAAGCCCGATTTCTGCCTGCACATCATCAAACAATTAGCACCACTGGACGACTCCAGGGCCATATTGGGGGGGGGGGTGCTCAACACCATCCTTAACCCGCAAAAAACAGACCAACCAGGAACCCTAGGCCACACACTAAAGCGGTGCACACAATACTGCAGGGTATGTCTCATCTCCAACTCACAGACGCGTGGAGAGAATTACACCCTAACCTAGAGGAGTATACATTCCATTCCCAGGTGCATAATTCAAGCTCACTTATTGACTACTGGCTGTGTTCAACAGAACATATTCCACAGGTTACAGAAGGCATCATCCTCCCACGAACGCTGTCGGACCACTCGCCAGTGTTGTTGTGATTGGGCTGAACCAGCCTGGGGAGGGGCTCACGCCTATGGCGGGTGCCGCCGGCGTTGCTCTGAGATGGAGCCATCATGAACCATTGAGGAACGATATCATAGACTACTTTAACCGCAACATGGGGTCAGTGAGGTCTGTGGCCACAGTGTGAGAAGGCATTTACTGTCACAGGCACATGGGACATTACGCACAATCAGGTCGGAACTACACCACACAGAAACAATGCTAAACTCCTTCGAAAAAGCACACACGCGGGCACCGGTAGTGGAGACTCTGGCACCCTTACAGGAACAACTAGAAAAATATAGGAATCTGGCAGATCGGGAAATACTATACATCACCCGACCGACGAGGGCCAAGAGATATGGGGAGGGGAATAAGGCAAGCAGGAACCTCGCCAATCTAATTAAAGTGGAACATAATATTAAACCAATTAGGGAAGTGCATGACGAAGTGTGTCTGGTGTCTGCTATCTTCCTGGCCCCTGGATATACACTGTTTTCGATTACCTGAACTGGCGCTCTTGGCTACGCCCACTTAGGAACCTGAGCCCACATAAGGGAGCGAGCGCGCGCACAAGCTCGCGTGCAGAGCGGAAGTGCACGACGAAGTGTGTCTGGTGTCTGCTATCCTCCTGGCCCCTGGATATACACCATTTTGGATTACCTGAACTGGCGCTCTTGGTACGCTTTTTTTATGGACACATGGACTCTAATGTGCATTTTATCTCAAACCAGTGCATTTGGGAAATAAAGAAGCCCATATTAGCCTAAATCAGTGCAATTTTGTGTTTTTATTATAGGCTCCGCCCACTTAGGAACCTGGGCCCACATAAGGGAGCGAGTGCACGAGCACAGTGGAAGTGCACAACGAAGTGTGTCTGTGTCAGTGCCCGTGTGCCGCATGCAGTTTGTCTCCCAGTTACTTTTTAATATAAAGGAAAAAAAAAGTATGTCGCTTTACTGTTGGCCGCAGATTTCGGTAGTATGTAGTATTGAGACACCCTGCCGTCCCTTGCCACCATTTATTGTAATCTGCCTACTGCCGTCTGCCTTCTTTCCTGCTGCGTATATCAGCCTGACACGCCGTGTCAGCTGTCGAGCTGGCGTTTTAGAAAGGCTTGGAATAGCAGTTGCGGTCATCGGAGCTGTAAACTCAGGCAATGCACTGGGTGGTATCACAAGGTCAGTGTAGCCAAGTGCAGATTGTCTGAAATGATTGTAATTGTAATTCTGATTTGATTTATGCGGATTTATGCAGATGAAAACGAGGATATGAGCATATGAGCGCTTAGGTGCGTTTTGTTGCGTCTAGCCGTGTTGCTTATATAACTGTTTAGCTGTTTAAACAACTGTCCTAACACTGTTCTAACACATCTAGGATATATCTAGGATACCTGTTGCATGTGTCAAAACCAGACAATCTTTATCACAACCCCCTCTTTGCCTGAAGCCAATTTGCAGCCAAACTTTCCTCACAAGAGCACAGTATGTAGGAGTATGAGAAAGCACCTAACAGACTAGGGGCTTGAGTGAAAAGGCAGGAGCAGCAGCAACAGAGCTAGAGGAAACAACAATAACAGCCGTTTACTACTTTGACACCACCCCCTATTTCCCACTCTTACCTGCTCCGTGAAGAACAAGACCCGAAACCTACTTGGCCAAAACGGAGGAAATGGAATGAAGAACCAAATAAAGAAGGTCCAGGAGAAGTCCTGTAATCCCAACAGGAAAGGATTGACAACAGTTTTGTCGTACTGCAGAGCGTCCAGGTATTTAGTGAAAAGGAGTGACCAAAGAAAAAAACAGGAGAGCGTCCACAACAGTCACTCTTGTGTCCAAATGAAACAATCCTCTTGGTTCAGCAGAGCGTCCCAGGGTGCAGGTAAATGAGTCCCTGTATAGAGGTATGGAGGAGAGGGCAAAATAAACAAGGATAGAATGAGTAAAGGAAAGGAAATGAAAGAGAGGAAAATACAGGTAAGCAGCGGGTCCAAGCGGGAGCGGGAGGTACTTGATCAGGTTTCAGAAGCGATAACGCTGAGTTGCAGAGTTCCGGGGTAGCGACGTAACGGAACGGTAGGCAGTGGGAGTCCAGGTAACGTATGCCGGGTCAGGGGTAACAGGAATCAATCCGAAGGAGCCGAATACCAGAAATCAGGGGCAGTTCAAAATGGGCAATCCGTAATAACAGGCCAAGGAGTCAAAACAGGTTCAAGAAACAAGATTGCAGAAAACGGACACTACAAAACTGGCTGTAGAACTCAGTTAAGGAGCACCGTTCCGTGTAGGCAGCAAGAATAAGTAGTACTCGCATACAGACGTGAATGATGGTCCGTGCGTTTCACGTGACCATAACGGCTGACTCGAGTACTAACACAGAATTCTGGATGCTGCAGTCCACACAGAACCGCTGTGTTTTCGGCATTGAGCCAGACGCCAAGGAATCTTCCAAGTGATTGGAGGGGCAATCGCAAGTCTTCATGACTTTAAATAAGGTCGATTCACGACAGTACCCCCCGCAAAGGGCGGCGCTCCCTGGAATCTTGCAAGCGTGTTTGCCAAAAGGAGCACAAAAGTCGAGGAGCATGTAGATTGGAAGCCGGTTCCCAAGTCCTGTCTTCCAGACCATAGCCTTTCCAATCGATCAAATATGAGCGCACCCCGTTCCTCACTCAGGTGTCCAAAATTGCGTTAACCTCATATTCTTCTTCACCCTGCACTTCCAGTGGAGCTGGGGATACAGGGAGACGAGTGCCAGAAACATATGGACGGAGTAAGGAAACATGAAACACAAGGTGTACATGCCAAGTGGAAGGGATTCGTAGACGCACGGCAGCTGGATTGATGCAATGAGAAACCTCATAGGGGCCTAGATAGCATGGCAGAAGCTTCTTCTTGCCCCGAAGAGTAAGGTGTTTGGTTGATAACCAAACCCGGTCACCTGGAGTGTAAACAGGGGCTGGAGAGCGATGTTTATCCGCTTGTTCCTTAGTGCGATGCTGGGCGGCTTGGAGGTGGCAAAGAACAGAGGTACGTATAGAGAGCAGTGAATCCCTCATTTTCTTAGCAGCAGGAACCCGGTCTAAAGAAGGAAGGACGACAGGAAGAGTCCTCGGGTGCAGGCCATACAAGGCGTAAAACGGAGAACACCCCACTGATGAATGTCGGGAATTGTTGTAGGCAAATTCAGCGATCCCCAACACAGACAACCAATCTGACTGATGTTGTAGACATAGACAGCGAAGGTACTGTTCCATGGTAGCATTAGTATGCTCCGTTTGACCGTCTGTCTGTGGATGATATGCTGAAGACAGATAGGCATCGATGCCCAGAGCAGTGGTTAATGCACGCCAGAATCGTGATGTAAATTGCGATCCCCTATCGGATATCACCACTGTGGGAAGTCCAAAAAAGCGGACTATATTGTCGAAGAACAGAAAGGCCAATAGGGAGGCAGATGGGATACCTGGACACAGAATAAATCGAGCCATCTTGGTAAACTTGTCCACCACTACTAGGATTGCCGTCCTACCCTGAACCATAGGAAGATCCACTACAAAATCCAGCGTAACCATGTACCATGGGTGCGGAGGCAATGGCATATTCATCAGAAGACCGACTGGTTTACCTGGTTGGCGCTTGCATTGGGTACAGACGGCACACGTGGCAACATATAGATCAACTTCTTTTTTCATCCCGGGCCACCAACACCATCGGCTTAATAACTCATGAGTTTTGGTCCAGCATGGATGTGCTACCAGTTTGGAATCATGGGACCATTCAAGAGCCATTCTCCTTGTCTTGTTGTCTGGCAAATACAAGAGGCCATGAACACAGGGAAGACCCGACACCAGTGTAGCCCCCAGTTCTTCAAGAGAGGAGACATGATCCTTGGCCCATCGCCGGACCAGATCCAACAGCGATGGAGAGGCTGCACAAACACAGACTACTGATCCAGTTGGCAAAATCCATGTTACCGGTTTGTTGGGGGTACAATCAGTGCCAATCCGGGACGAAGCGTCTGCCTTCCCATGTAGGGGGCCAGGACGATAGGTCACAGTGAAATCGAACATTGTGAAGAAAAGGTGCCAGCGTATTTGTCGAGCATTGGTACACTTGGCCTGTGACAGAGCTTGCAAGTTCCTATGATCGGTATAAACGGTAACCAGATGTCGGGCACCCAAGAGATGATGCCTCCATTCCTTAAACGCAGCCCGTATGGCCTAAACTCTCTGTCCATTATTGTATAATTGCGTTCAGCAGGGGACAACTTCCGGGAGAAAAATGCCACAGGGTGAAACTGTTGCGTAGAAGGGCAGATTTGCGAAAGGATAGCTCCTACAGCAACAGCAGAGGCATCAGCTTCTTCAATAAACAGGAGAGATGGGTTTGGATGTTGTAGAACAGGCGCTGTTGTAAAGGCCTCTTTCAAAGCTTGAAAGGCAAACTGTGCATCAGAGTTCCATACAAAAGGAACGGTAGGGCTGGTAAAACGTGTAAGGGTAGCTATGATTTCTGAAAAGGAAACAATGAATCTGCGATAAAAGTTCGCAAAGCCCAAGAAGGATTGTAAGGCTTTTACAGAAGTAGGAACAGGCCACTCTGGCACTGCCTGGACTTTGGAAGCACCCATATGGACTCCTTCTGCTGATATCTGGAACCCTAAGAATTCAACTGAGGATGCATGAAAAACGCACTTTTCCAGTTTTGCGTATAAGGAGTTTTCTCGTAAACGTTGCAAAACAGAGCAAACATGCTGAACGTGTTGAGACAAATTATCAGAGAAAATCAAGATATCGTCCAGGTATACCACTACATAACAATCCAGCATGTCCCTGAAAATATCGTTGACAAAATGCTGGAAGGTGGCTGGGGCGTTACAAAGGCCGAAGGGCATCACACAGTATTCATATAGACCGAACTTGGTTTTAAACGCAGTCTTCCACTCATCCCCCTTTCGCATCCTGACCAAATTGTAAGCCCCTCTTAAATCCAACTTGGTAAAAATGGTGGAGGAGGGCATTTTGTCGGGCAGTTCGGATATCAAAGGCAGTGGATACTGATTTTTTACACTGATTTTGTTTAGAGCTCTATAGTCCACACAAGGACGTAAATCCCCCTCTTTTCTGGGCACAAAAAAGATGGTGGACGCTGCAGGAGAGCGATATGCCCCAGCCGTAGGGCATTGTCTACGTATTCGCGTAGATGGTCCTCCTCTTTTTGTGTCAGGGAGTAAACCCTGCCATGTGGAATCACTGCCCCAGGAACTAAATCAATTGGGCAATCATAACTTCGGTGCGGAGGAAGCTTTTCAGATAACTTCTTGCCAAAGACATCGACATACTGCCTGTATATCTCAGGTAATTCCGGGATAGGTGTTTGCGACGTGGCATTAACGAGGACACATTTGCGACCATAGCCAAGCAAGGCGAGAGCTCTGGAATAACCGGAGAGTCCAGACATCGCTTGCGGCAATGTTCGGAAGAGAATTGCACTGTTTGCTCGAACCAATCAATAACAGGATTATGTGTTCGCAACCAAGAAAAGCCGAGAATAATCCCGAATTGTGGAGCTGAAATAAGGTCAAACATAATGTACTCCGAGTGACCTTCAGCAGTTGACATCCGAAGAGGCCCCGTCTGTTCCGTTATCTGACCAGATATCAGACGGGAACCATCAACGGCATGTACTTCTTCCGGGATCTCTTTGATTATAATGGATAATCCATGGCGATTAGACAGCATGGACGTACATGTAATTCCCACTTGCGCCGGAATCGATCATGACAAGGCTGGAAAATGCCTCCAAACCAGGAGCAGAAAAGGACATATGAAGGTATACTTGAGAGGGAGAACAACTGACCCCTGAGCCTTGTATCTGTTGACTCTTCCTGCAGGCTCGAGTTAAGGACGAGTCTTGGTGTTTCCCGCCAATTTAGCTGGTCTTTTGGGACAGACACGAATGTATTGACCTGCCTGGCCACAATAAAAACAAAGGTTGTGAAGCACGCGTCTTTCCCGTTCCGTCTTGGACAAAGGCCCTCTGATAGCCCCTATTTGCATGGGCTCTGCTTCACTTGAAGCGCTGGCAGTACCCGTGTCTGGTTTGCCGGAGGTGCGGAGTTCCGGGTGTCTGTGTTCTCCCCGTCTCTGCCGCTGTCTGGCATCAACTTGTAAGACTAGGTCAACCAGTTCTGAAAAAACAGACGGTACTGCTGGTACTACTGCTAGGGCATCTTTAAGTTCGTCGGAAAGGACCTTATAAAAGACAGCGGCTTTTTTTTTGTTCTGGTCACGAGGTTTCATCCGCTAGCTGGTTAAAGCGAGCAAGATAGGTCACAAGGTCCGTTTTCCCTGAGTGATAGCCAGAAATTCAAGATCAGAGGCTTGCGCCTTGTGTCTCATGTCAAACACCGCATCCATAGCTTGGATGAGAGTGTCAAAGTTATACAACACCGGGTCGTCCCCCTCTAAAAGAGGGTTAGCCCAGGCAGCTGCCGTCCCACCCAAATGGGACAGAACAAAGGCAGCTTTCGTTGTGGCATCTGGAAACGCCAGGGGTCGGCAAAGAAAATGCAAACGGCACTGGTTTACGAAAGTGTGATACGTTTTAGGGTCTCCCATAAAACGTTCTGGTGGAGCAAGAGGAAAAGGCCCGGGCAATACCACTGGGGTCGGAGCAGGAGGGACAACTGGGGTTGTCGGGGGGCCTGCAACTGCTGCAGCCTCACCAAATTCCTCATCAGGAGGTAACGGTTGTACAAAGTTCTGTAACACGTCCATACGTTGGTTTAAAGCCGTATGGGCCAATGCCATATCTGCACGCAAGGCTGACAAGGCTTGCATGAGCGCCTGTACTGGATCTGGCTCCAGGTCCATTTCACAGGATGATAATAGAGGCTCCTTAATCTGTCAAAACCAGACAATCTTTATCACAACCCCCTCTTTGCCTGAAGCCAATTTGCAGCCAAACTTTCCTCACAAGAGCGCAGTGTGTAGGAGTATGAGAAAGCACCTAACAGAGTAGGGGCTTGAGTGAAAAGGGACGAGCAGCAGCAACAGAGCTAGAGGAAACAACAATAACAGCTGTTTACTACTTTGATCAAAAGTACCAACCGTATCCAACACCACCCCCTATTTCCCACTCTTACCTGCTCCGTGAAGAACAAGACCCGAAACCTACTTGGCCACAACGGAGGAAATGGAATGAAGAACCAAATAAAGAAGGTCCAGGAGAAGTCCCGTAATCCCAACAGGAAAGGATTGACAACAGTTTGTGTCGTACTGCAGAGCGTCCAGGTATTTAGTGAAAAGGAGTGACCAAAGAAGAAAACAGGAGAGCGTCCACAACAGTCACTCTTGTGTCCAAATGAAACAATCCTCGTGGTTCAGCAGAGTGTCCCAGGGTGCAGGTAAATGAATCCGTGTATGGAGGTATGGAGGAGGGGGCAAAATAAACAAGGATAGAAGGAGTAAAGGAAAGGAAATGAAAGAGAAGAAAATACAGGTAAGCAGCGGGTCCAAGCGGGAGCGGGAGGTACTTGACCAGGTTTCAGAAGCGATAACGCTGAGTTGCAGAGTTCCGGGGTAGCGACGTAACAGAATGGTAGGCAGTGGGAGTCCAGGTAACGTATGCCGGGTGAGGGGTAACAGGAATCAATCCGAAGGAGACGAATACCAGAAATCAGGGGCAGTTCAAAATGGGCAATCCATAATAACAGGCCAAGGAGTCAAAACAGGTTCAAGAAACAAGATTGCAGAAAACGGACACTACAAAACTGGCTCTAGAACTCAGTTAAGGAGCACCGTTCCGTGTGCGCAGCAAGAGTAAGTAGTACTCGCATACAGATGTGAATGATGGTCCGTGCGTATCACGTGACCGTAACGGCTGACTCGAGTACTAACATGGAATGCTGGATGCTGCAGTCCACACAGAACTGCTGTGTTTTCGGCGTTGAGCCAGACGCCAAGGAATCTTCCAAGTGATTGGAGGGGCAATCGCAAGTCTTTGTGACTTTAAATAAGGTCGATTGACGACAGTATGTGACTTAATGCGAATTAATGTGACTTAATGAAAACAGTGGACCAGTAACTGTCTTGTGACCAGTGGACTAGTGACTGTTTGTGACTGTTTTGTCGAATATATGCACACACAGTCTTTTTAAAACTCCTTTTACATATTCATGTTTATATCTATACATAGACACTATTTATAGTGCTGCTTACCTGTGCTGACTATAAAGTAGTTTCCCGGAGTAACAGGCACAATTGTGATTTTGAGGGGAAGTGGGAATCCCTAAGGGCATCGTTGATATTTAATATTTATATTTAATACCCAATTCACCTATATATTATAACAATGGCGGGTGCCCTTGTAAGTAGTAATGATGGGTATGCGAATGAACTTGCTCTTCATAAAAACCTTTGGAATAGACGGATATGCATTTCGAAAATGATTTCCAATCCGAGGATAGTATTGCCCAAGTGCAAACAAATAACTGAATATTACAGTAAAATGCCGCAAACAGAGATATCCAATATTGCCTTGGAGTCTGTAAAAGAAGATTTGGTTACTGAGTTCACAACCAACTAATTTGGGTTGTGTAAGCTCCAAACTCCTAAGTGATGTGTTGGGCGCTCACATCCACGCTGTGCCCATAAAGAATAATGTAGTCTGCACGGGGAACACAGTAATTGAACATTTACCGTGCAATGCTACTGGTGACATAGTCAGAGGTAGACTGAATCCCACCGCCCCCATTTTTTCACCACTATGTAGAACCAATGATCAAAATGTTCACGCGCACAATAATGGTCATGTAGCTTTAGTTCATGCTCCATCAGTAACGGGGATGCCTCTGTCCATTGACCTTCCTGACTCCTCATTGGAGGACCCCGAGGTGGAATACATGGGTCTTGACCCCGAGCAATCTCTCTTGGAGGCTGTTGCTACTCCCATGTACTTCACCCCCCCTAGTAAACCTTGTGGCCTTCAAAGTAGTATCAATCCCTCGGACCCCGGTGCATCTATCATATCACCAGTTAAGGATGAATGTTCCACGCCTGAGCTGTCCTTCTTTCCCCTTCATCCTATTGACACTAAGACCAATAGTGCTTTTCACTTTCCTATAGCTAAGGTATTGACCAATCCCTGTGATGCTAAGGCGACTAGCCCCAATGACATAAGCATGAACTCTGATGACATGTTTTATGCTCTCGAAAATCTGCTGACTGTATTAATCAGCAAGTGTGAAAACTTGGAAAAGAAGATTAATATCCAATCTCTGAACATCCACAAGAACATGCGTGGATGCTGTCATACTAGCTGTGGTGGGATGCCATGTACATCCCCATGTAAGGTAAACCCACTATCAGGTTCTGTATTAAAGAAAAAAAAAAACAGAAGAAAAAAAACAGGGCCCTGTGATTGGCACCAGTCCACCATGCATTTATGTATGGTCGTAGGCGCTCCAGTGGGCCACAAAAAAGCAGCAAACCTATGTCAGCACAAGAGGCCATACGTAGCGCCCATGCATGTAACCCTGCTGATGCTCTTTCAGACGTAAGCGCAGTGGCGAACCCTGTACTAACGGATCCGCCATCTATGGCAGAGGAAGTGGAAGTAATCGTAGTAGAAAATAGGCCCACCAATGCAACAAGAAGACCTAAATCCACCAAAAACCAACAAAGTAAAGCACTTAAATCGAAATTGCCCATTCAAAAAGCTAGTAATCATAAGATCCCTGACAAACAGCCCACCCTACCCCCAGAATGGGCAAATCCGCAGAATATCCAAGTAGCAAATAAAAACATTCAAGAAAGTATCAATCCCATAGTATCGGGAATGATGATACCGGCCCTGCAATTAGTGCAACTGTATCAAGATCTATCCTCGACACCGTTGAATAGGTCAGCCGTGCTATGCATATTTAAGTCCATCGTCCCGCTGAGAGTTATCACTTATGATGATATACGCATAGTAGATCAGGCTGTAATAAAAGATCAATTCATAACAAACATATCTTTCATAGTAGAAGCTTCTCTGAACTATGTATTAAGCTTTGATATGATATGATATGATATGGCATTTGTAACGTGCCTATACACAAGCCGACTTTTTACGGCTGGGCTATAATATTCTGCTTGTTGAAATTCCTTTACACAAAAATGAAATAGTAATACCACCTAGTATATCTAATGGTGACAAGCAAATTCCCCAAAATAGGGATCTACCTCTCAAATCAGCTGTGCCTAACCCTAATGTGCAGGAAGGTGTCACCAACTTGGGTAGTGTACCGCTAGATCCTAAAGACTCCCTAGCGGCAGCACCCACTAATAATCCTCCTGATGGTTACTGGCAGTGGTTGCCAATGGCATTTAAGACTCATCTGCTTGCTGAGCCGCAGTGATACGAGATGGTGGATATGCTCCTTTCGTGGAACACCAGAGGGCATACCCACCTGTTCCACATCGATGGCTTGATGAGTAAGATGAGCATATTTAGTGTGGTTGCACTGCAAGAAAATTGGTTGTTAGCTGAGGTACAAATAGATGGTAGGAGCACAGTTCATCAGATAGCCACCCATGGTATAATAGGACACCCAAAAGGTGGCCTTCTTGTATCTGTGCACCCTCCATGGCGGATAGTCAAATTAAATCAGTCGTCTGAGAATATCCTGGTTACCATGCTGTCATTATCATCTCTTGATATTTTGCTGATAAATGTATATGATCCACCGAACATGGCAATGTCTGCCGTGAACATTAAGATAGTTGATGCACTGTTACAGAGATATAATCATGAAATACCGGTGTGGTTAGTGGGTGACTATAATGGGAAAATTGGTCATCTCCCTCTCACAGTGGATTATACCTCTGAGTTTACCTCTGTGGCATTACCCATGATGAAATCTAATAAGCAGGGTGCAAAATGGCACTCCATGTTAGCGGCACATGGGATAGTGAAATTGAATGGGTTGACACCTGTTGATCATGATATGGCTTTCACTAGAATTGAGGGTCGTTCGGCCTCAACAATTGACTATGCACTATCAAACATAAAAGGTATATCATACATAAGGGATATGAGCACGGTCACTAGATATGAAAGCGATCATGTCCCGCTGTGCTGGCTCTTGAAGCTGCCACGGCAGTCTAAAACAGCTGTTGATTATGATGGAAGTCTTAGTTACTTACCTGTAACTGTATTTCTCCAGCATTGGTATCTTTCATAGATTCACATGCTTGAATATTCCCCGTCGTCAGACTGGGAATCCTCGGTGATAAATTTAATAATAATTTTTTTATTTTTTTATTTTTTTAAATATACATTGCTACCTAGCAGTGCATGTACATAGCCCATTATGGCCTATGAGCCATTTCATTGTGTAGTCTCTCCACCTCACTTTGGTCCTTTATGGCCCCAGCCAATGAGGTGGCAGGGCTTAAGCTCCGCCCCCGGCAGCCATCTTCAGATTTTGAACCGTATAGATTACAGTATGATGGATGCCGAGCATAGGAGCAGCCTCTCAGGGGAGGCGGGCGGCGCATGTGAATCTATCAAAGATACCAATGCTGGAGAAATACAGTTACAGGTAAGTAACTAAGACTTCTCCAGCATTGGATCTTTCATAGATTCAGATGCTTGAATAGAATACCAAGCAGTTAAAACATGCCACCATTATATACATATATGCATAAATACAGAAAAACATATTTCTGATCAAACCTTTACCATGCAGCAACACAACGGTTATCTACTTCGGAAAGGTGGGAAAGGAGGCTGGTCCTACCTTATACAAAAAGATGGCGGAGCACTGCCTGTCCAACTGCAGCTTCTTTGTTGGTGTCTTCAGTCAGGCAGTAGTGTTTCGCGAAGGTATGCAGAGTGCTCCACGTGGCGGCTCTGCATATGTCCTTCAAGGCCACCCCTGCGTGGAATGCTGTTGACGCCGCCCTTCCTCTGGTGGAGTGCGCAGACGGCGGTCTAGCTAAAGGGTCGCCTTTCAATTGATGGCAGTGGGTGATGCAGGACGATACCCAGCGTGCCAGACTTTGCTTAGATATATGCTGACCCTTGGTACGGCCAGAGAAAGAAATGAATAGCCGGTTTGAGGAGCGGAACTCCTTGGTTCTTTGCAAGTAAAACTTCAACACTCTAGCAACGTCTAGAGAATGTAAAGTTCTTTCCGCTTCAGAAGCGTGATTCTGGAAGAAGGTTGGTAACACAATGCGCTCAGTGAACGACATCTCCGAAAGTACCTTGGGGAGGAACTTCGGGTGAGGCCTTAAGATGACGCGGTCCTTCTGGAACAAAGTAAACGGGGGTTCAGAAGACAAAGCTTGTAACTCACTGATCCTTCTGGCTGAAGTGATGGCTATCAGGAAAGATGTCTTCCAGGACAAGAATTTCATATCGCATCTGTGTATGGGTTCGAAGGGAGGTTGCATGAGGGCTGGTAAGACGGTGTTGAGACTCCAGTCTGGAACTGGTGTAGGTGTAGGCAGATAAGTACGCATCAGTCCTTTCAGGAAGATTTTAACCGCTGGTAAGGAAAATAAGGCTTGCGTCTCCGCGGTTACTGTGTAGGCCGCTATGGCTGACAGATGGACCTTGATAGAGGACAGTGAGAGCCCTGACTTAGCCAGGTGCAACAAGTAGGGCAGAATCTGATCAACCGAGGCCGAGAGGGGATCGATCGCAGAGGTCTCGCACCATTTGGAAAACCTGGTCCATTTCCTGGTGTAGGTAAGTTGCGTGGACGGGGCTCTAGCGGCCCTGATGATATCCCAGCATTCTGATGGTAACTTTAGGTGCATCAGTTTGCGCTGCTCAGGAACCATGCTTTGAGAGACAGGCTCCTCGGGTCGTGGTGGAGGACCTTGCGGTTCTGTTGTGTCAGTAGATATTGATGTGACTTGAGACGAATCGGGGGTCGGCAGGAGAGGTGCCTCAGCGTCGGGTACCAGACTTGCCGTGCCCAATCCGGTGCAATAAGAATCAAAGAACAATCCTGTTCTTTTACCCTGCGAAGTACCCTCGACATGAGGGGAATGGGTGGGAAGGCGTAGAGGAACTTCCCCGACCAATCCACTGAGAACGCGTCTCCCAGTGATTGGTGCTCCGGGTATCTTGAAGCAAATCTCTTGCATTTTTTGTTGTTCCTGGTGGTAAAAAGGTCGATCTGCGGATGGCCCCATAAGGCAAAGATCCGTTGGATTTCTTTTTCGTCCAGCTCCCACTCGTGCGACGCTGTGTACTCTCTGCTTAGTCTGTCCGCTAGGACATTGTCCACTCCTGGAAGATGCTCTGCCCTGATCTGTATCCTGTAGCGCAAGGCCCATGCCCATAGCAGTTGGGCTTCTTGCGACAGGATCTGAGACCTCGTGCCTCCTTGCTTGTTTGTATAGTGCATGGAGGTCGTGTTGTCTGTCTGGACTGTAAGAACTTGACCAGCTATAACCGGTAGGAAAGCTTTCAGCGCTAACCTTACGGCCCTGAGCTCTAACACGTTGATGTGGAGCTGGGACTCTTGTGCCGACCAAGATCCCTTGGTTTGGAGGTCCGCCAGATGAGCGCCCCAGCCTGATAAGGAAGCGTCCGTCCGCAGCAGGAGGGTCGATGTCGGTGCTTGAAACGGCATTCCCTGCAGAAGATTCCTCGGAACATTCCACCATCGAAGGGCCTTGTGCAACGTCGATGGAATCTGGACAATGTCTTCCCAGCATCCGAAAGCTTGTTTCCATTGGTGGTCCAGAGCTTCCTGAACTGGTCTCATGCGAAGCCTGCAGTTCGGTATGAGGAATATGCATGATGACATCATGCCCAATAGGGATTTGTAAGAGCGTACGGATGTTGACTCTTTCTGTAGGAAGTTCGAAGTTGAGCGTAGAATCGCTGCTATTCTTTCTGTGGATGGCCTCACTCTGGGAATGCTGGTGTCGAGTTCGGCTCCCAGGAAGAGAGCTACCTTGCTGGGAACGAGGCAGGACTTCGTCTGGTTTATGGAGAAACCTAACTCTTTTAGGAGGTTGACAGTCCTCGACACTGCCGAGCGAGCCTTTGCAGCGGAACTTGCCTTTATCAGCCAATCGTCTAGGTATGGAAAAACGTCCGTTCCTGCCCTCCTGAGACTTGCCGCTACCGGTGCCAAGCATTTTGTGAAAACTCTCGGAGCCGATTTTAGCCCGAACGGGAGCACTTGAAACTGAAAGTGGAGCTCTCCCACTGTGAACCTGAGGAACTGTCTGTGCGCTGGATGGATCGGAATATGGAAGTATGCATCCTCCAAGTCTAAAGTGGCCAAGAAGTCATGCTTGTTTAACCAAGGTAGCACCCCTTGTAAAGCTACCATCTTGAATGTTATGCGCTTGATGAATTTGTTGAGCGTCCTCAGGTCCAAGATGGGTCTCCATTGACCGTTTTTCTTTTTGACGAGGAAGAATCGGGAGTAGAAACCTTTTCCCCTCTGAGAATAAGGTACTGGTTCTACTGCTGCCTTCTGGAGCAGTTTTTGCACTTCGGACATGACCTGTCTTAGCATATGCACTCTGCGAGATGTTGGAGGCAGAGAAGGAGGTTGGTCATGAAATTCTAAGGTGTGACCCTTTCGGATCACCTACAACACCCATCTGTCCGATGTAATTGACTGCCAGCGCTGGAATAACTGGCTCACCCTTCCCCCCACCGGGGTGTGGTGAAGGGGGGGAGAAAATTGGACGTCAGTTTTGCTTGCCTTGTGACTTCCCTTGGGCGGAGCCACGTCTGCCTCTATGGGCGTATCTGTTGGATGACTGATATTTATTGTCTTGGTACGTGCCGCCTTGTGCTTTTTGACCATAGGAGGAACGACCGTATCCTCTGAACTTGGAAGATGAACCTCTAAAGGGACGAAAAGACCGATGGTCCTTACTTTTGTCCTTTAAAGAACTGATGGCTCTGGCTGTGTCCGTGTCTGTCTTGATTGCCTTCAAATGGTCGTCTATCTTTTTTCCAAAGAGATCTTGGCCATCAAACGGCATGTCTAATATCTGCGCCTGGACTTCAGGTCTAAAGTTAGTAGCCTTCATCCAGGCCTGCCTTCTGAGCACTGTGCCGTGCGCCATCTGCCTGAAGCCTGATTCGGCCACATCAACCGCTGCGTCGATCATGTGATCCGATGTTGCTTCACCATCCGCGATTATCGATTTTGCCTCCTCCTGGAGCTCCGGTGGTAATTGCTTCGCCAAGTTAGACATGCGTAACCAAAGCTCGCGATCGAACCTTGCGGTCATCGCCAGCACATTGCCCGCTCTGATTGTAAGGGATGCAGAAGATGATACTTTCCTGCCCATGGCTTCCAGTTTACGTCCGTCCTTATCCGGTGGTGCCGACAACGGTGAGGAGGGGTTGGCGAGTTTCTTTCTGGCCGCCACTGTAACAACCGAGTCTGGTTTCGTATGACCCCTCAAACAAAGCGGTGCCGAATCCGGAGCTTTATATTTCTTTTCTGGCCTGGACACCAACGCCGGAGTCGATAGGGGCGTGGATAGGATCTTGGATCCGGAATCCCAGATGGTATCGAGGAGAGGAATTGTGGTCACTGTCCTCCTTCGTTTGTCCCTGTGCTCATAGAGCACTGATTGCCTTTCCTCCGAAGAAACTTGAATTTTAAACAATTCTGCGGCTTTACCTATAATGGTGTGGAAAGAGACGAGATCATCCGGCGGTGAGGCCTTGCCCGGCGAGTCTCTCCTCCTGGGCTTCTCGACTACGTAGTCATCCCACTCACTGGGTGCGTCTGGCTCCTGTGTTATTTCTCCTTCTTCTGGTTCCGAGAATTCTCCAAAAGGATCCTCCTGCCAGTCTGATACCGAGATGGTGGACGGTACCATCGTAGGATCCACGTCCGGAGATCGCGGTCTGTGCGATGACTGTGGTGACGGGACTCTTGTAGGTGAAGCACTGTGGGTGCTGCTCCTCGGTCTTCGAGCAGGTGATCTCATCCGTTTTTGCGGTCTACTCCTGTGAGGAGAGCAACCAGATGTGCCTGGAATCGGAGATGACTCTCTAGGAATAATTCCTGCTTCTAAGGGATTAATCAGGATTTACTTCTCCCTTTGCCGTTTGTAAAATTCTTCTACAATCCTCTGCACGGATAACATGAGTATCGGGTCATGAGGATATTCGGATTCTCCCGTGGACGGGTGCCAAGGAGGGCTGTATTGTTTCGGTAAGGGACCGATGGACTCTTCCACCACTTCCGCATCAGAGAATTCTTCCTGAAGAATTACATCCGGAAGTTGTGCCATGTGCCCCAAAGGTGAAAATTGCTGTACCAGTGGTTCAGTCTCAGTATTCTTCTCAATGATATTGCTTTCAATGACAGGAGTTTCAAATGTGGACGGCAGTAATTCCTCCGTAACTGCCGAAATTTGTGGTGCCTCTGAAGGTGTTATGGACGATGCTATCTTCGTCGACGACTGAGATTTTCCCGTCGACGAGGGCTTCGCTGCCGACTGAGATTTTCCCGTCGACGACTGAGATTTTCCCGTCGACGAGGGCTTCGCCGTCGACGACTGAGATTTTTTCGCCGACGATTGACATTTTCCCGTCGACGAGGGCTTCGTTGACGAATGTGGAGTATGTTCCGTGGACGACTGCGTCATGGATGAATGCTTCGTGGACGAGTGGTGTTTCTTGCTCGTCGACGATTGCTTCGTGGTCGACATGTCCGATGACGATGATCTAATTGTCGACGATGTCTTAAGCGTCGTCGTCGTCGATGATGGTTTCGTCGACGGTATGGCCGATGACGGGCCTTTACCTTTCCCTTCATTCGTGGACGGTTTACCCGCCGACGACTGCCCCCCCCGTTTTTTGCAAACTCCTCCTTACCTCTGGAGGCAGATTTTGCTGACTTTTTCTGGCTTGGTAAGTCAACTGGAGGCAGAAAGGGTATCAATTCCAGCTTCCTCTTTTTGGACTTGGGAGAGGAACTCCTTTCCACTGAAGAGGCCCTTCTCTTTGAAGTTTGTCTCTCAGATGGAGTGCTGGATTGGACAGGAGCTGTTCTGACAGACTCTTCGTCCGAAGATTGATCCCTGGATTCCAGGTATGAAAGGAGTCTTCTATGCCTGTCATGAAGGGTCTTGGTGGAAAAAGTTCTACAAATCTCGCATTTTTTAATGTCATGTGGGTACAGACAATAAATGCAATGCTCGTGGGGGTCTTTGTAGTAAACCAATTTCTTCTTACACCTCGTGCAGTCCCTGAACAGGGAAGGCTTCCTGACAGCCTGAGGTGCCTCCATTTCTGAAGAGAAGTTCAGTCGACGATTTTGAGAGGAAAACAACAAGTTTTGTCTCCAAGGGTAATTGAGAGCAAAGCCCCTAAGAAGGGGAACAAGATGGAATATATTTTTCCAAATATATTCCACACAAAAGTAGAAAGAATTTGAAAAAGCTCAGAGAGCTTGAGGATTCCCTGTGTCTGTTAGACTGCGGTGAAAAATCTGAAGATGGCTGCCGGGGGCGGAGCTTAAGCCCTGCCACCTCATTGGCTGGGGCCATAAAGGACCAAAGTGAGGTGGAGAGACTACACAATGAAATGGCTCATAGGCCATAATGGGCTATGTACATGCACTGCTAGGTAGCAATGTATATTTAAAAAAAAAAAAAAAAAAAAATTATTATTACATTTATCACCGAGGATTCCCAGTCTGACGACGGGGAATATTCAAGCATCTGAATCTATGAAAGATCCAATGCTGGAGAAATGGCCAATTATCTCTTAACGAAGGTGGGAATCGAATTCAATGGCATGAACTTAATATTGACCGAGCAGATACTGTAGTGTCTGCCCTGCTACCAAGTTTCATACAAATTGGTTCTGCTGGTGAGAATGAAGCGGAGGCTATCTTGTCGAATTTCTCTGATATGATGTTGAAAATAAGAGAAAAGGTTGATGAAAGACGGCCACACATTAGTTGTGCGGAATATACTAACCTCCCAACTAAGAGTCGTGATGGATTTGACATTGCCATCAGTGACACAAAAAAAAGGTTGCGAAAAGACATACAAATGTTTTTGGCAGAGAATGTTCCCTGCACATCTTCATTGGTTATCCCCTCATTAATCAAAATGGCTAAAATTAATTATAGGAAATGGTTGGCACAACATAAGCTAGCGTGTGGTGCCAAATTATGGCAACAAATTGCTGACAAAGCTAGAAATGGTGACACCGCAGGTATATAGCAATTACTCCAACACTCACAACCACGTCCTCTCACCGTTAACTGTATAACAGAAGAACAATGGTGAAGCCATATAAGTAGCACCTTGGGTCGCTCTGTCGCGGATGTCAACATTCTTAAAATTCCATCTGAGCATTGGGTCTGCCATGCCTCTATATTAGACATAATAGCGATCATCATAAAGTAAAAAAATTCTAGAGCCGCAGGGCCCGACGGTGTGTGTAATCTTTTAATAAAAAGGCAGCCTGAAGTCTGGGCTGCTGCTCTACACTTATTGTTTACACATATAGGTGCCACTGGTTCAATTCCCCACTCTTGGCAATCAGCCATATACTAACAGTACACAAAAAGGGTGCTTGGGATTCCCCGAATAACTATTGTATGCTGGCTATGCTCGATACATCATCCAAGATCTTCGCTCGAGTCCTTTTAAACGTATGGATTACCGCTAAAAAAATATTACCACCTAACCAAATTGGATTCCGAAAAGGCTTGGGCACAATGCACGGCCTGCTATTATTAACTACTACTGGCAGATATGCAATTGGCATTCCATCTTAGTGCAGCGAACCCAGTGAAGATCTCAGATGTAATTGTCGGTTGGCTAGCATATGCGGATGATCTCATTTTACTGGATTACACTCCTGCTGGTATCCAGCATATGCTAGATGCCCTTGGTACATATTGCTCTGATAATGGCCTTCAAATTAACATTGATAAGAGCAAAGTGATGGCATTCACAAAAAAAAAGAAAACCAAAAAAATATGTGTGGCAATTGAATAGTAAAAGAGTGGAACAAGTAACATCCTATAAATATCTGGGTGTTATTGTGGACGATCGTCTGAAATGGAATGAACATTGGTCATCTCTTCAGGCTCATTGCACTATTTCAACCAATGCCCTGAGCATATTTATTGGCAGAAATTGCGGCTACTCTGTATCTGCAGTACTGTCTATATATATTGTAAAAATTAGAGCTATACTATTGTATGCAATAACTATTTGGGGACATAACCTCATCAAGTCGGTGGAGCGGTTTGAGGCTTGTTTACTACGCAAACTGTTACGCTTACCAGCCAATATAAGTGTGGAGTACATCTACCTAGAATTTGATCTGCTAGGGCTGTCATATGTATTCACCAGTCATTGTGTGATAAACTATGAGAAGTTAAACCGCTTGAACATGGACACCATAATTGTTCCCTATTTCGCTCCTTTAATGAGACTTGACGCGACTTCCTCATTTGGTATTATGGGCAAACTAAAAAAGTTACACTCAAACTGGATTAGTGCACTATGTACACAAGGAAAACTATTCTCATCATTAAGTCGACACTGAAAAGAGTAATGAAAGAAATATGTTATGAACAACAGTTAATCAACCTTGCCACTAAATCACATAGTGGTTTTTAGTGTCAAGAACGCATCACTAGAAGTGGCGCACCAGGCTATATTAATGCTTACCCAAGCCCGCAAACTGTCCAGCTATACTTTCTACTTAAATTGAATAGATCGGTGGCACTCGCAACACAAGGAGCACAAATGGGGTTACCCCGCACGAAGCGCATGTGTCGCCTGTACGGAAATGAAACAATCGAAACACTGCACCAAATATTGATTATATGTGAAAGTTTGTATGCTGTGCGATATAAACACATGAAGTCTTACAACAATCATTTCGACCCTAGCGAAATGGAAGCGCTGTGGCCCCAATTTTTGCATGGCGATGACCTAAATTTGATATACTTTATGACTGCTTTTTATAGACAAATTGTGCTGATCTTACGTTGTATTGATTGATTTTATCATGTAATGCACTGAATTGTACATATATGAATTACGAGACATGCGTTTGATTTTAACTTGGTTTTATTAATGGTGATGAATTGTCAATCGAGTGTGGCACATCCACGATATGCAGAGCAATACAAGCCCACGCTCCATCTAAGAACACGATGAAACCAAAATGGGAAAGAGACCTAAATACGACAATAGAGTGCATGCAATGGGTGAGATACTGCCAGCTCACAAAATCAATTTCCCTCAACGCAAACCTCTGATTAGTCCAGTTCAGAATGCTTAATTATCTTCACCTCACCCCCAAGAAGTTTGCGAAATTTGATCAGAATAATCCTGCATTCTGCCCCAAGTGCAACACCCGGACGCAAATTCCATTCACATGTACTGGCACTGCCCAGCTATCCAACACTACTGGAGTGAGGTGGCCACCACGATTAGTAGCATACTCGATATACACATGCCTGCACCCCACAGAGGTACCTATTGAGAGAGATAGGAAAAGTGTCCATAAAGTCTCTATGCCTATTCACGGTGGCTGGCGTGGTAGCTAAACGTAATATCCTCAGACACTGGAAATCGCTGGAAAAACTGGGCTCCATTCCACTGCTATTTAGCGAACAAACACGACCAGCCCAAGCAATGACAGGACGAGAGGGGGCGCCAATGAAACTTACTAAATAATTGCTCTGTATGTATTCATTCATGTATTTACTCTGTATGTGACGTAGTGTATTTGACTCAAGATGATGTGACTGTCAGCGAAAAATAAAGTAAAAAATAAATGATGTTGAAATTTGAGGAAAATACAACTTTGTGTCTCTCTCTTAATTCAGACCCCTCTCAGTACCCACTCTCTCCTGATGCACCGGAACACAAGCGCGATACATTTCAGTATGCTCGTGAGTCACGCATGCATACTAGGACAATCTTGTTGTAGCTGGCAGATCCCTGAACATTGCAATTGGTCTGGGGAGCGCCATCTTGAAATGGTATGGTGCTCAGTGGTGGTGGTGCAAATCAAACTTGACAGAGATGACCCCTATGTTACATTGCTGCAATAGTGGGGTTACAAGGGTATGCAGAAAGAAGAACAAGTTACTTCTTACCTGGTAACGTTCTTTCGATTGGATGTTCCTCCAACGTATACCTCATCTTAGATATATTCCATCCAGCTTTGCTGCTCTTCGGAAATTTTTTCGGCAGCGGGCGCCCTGCGTCAATCTCGGTGAGTCGATAGTCCCTCGAGGGCCTCTGTCGAGGGTGACGTCATCGGGTGTATAAGTAGCACGCACGGCGCCCGTTGGCCTCAGTTCTGTTTTTCCCCTCTTTTGTATCTGTGATCTTATACTGTGTAGATTGTGCCGGCAGACAGGTATCAGCCTTGCGAGATTTGAGATGGCAATAACCCAGACAAAATCTACAGAGGGGTAGGTTGGGAGGGCGATGAGGAATACATTGGAGGAACATCCAATCGAAAGAACGTTACCAGGTAAGAAGTAACTTGTTCTTCGAGTGGATTGTGTCCTCCAACGTATTCCTCATCTTAGATAGGCTCCCAAAGCAGTATTTTGCATAGTTCCTCTGGAGGAGGGGTCAGATTTTTATTTATTTATTATTATTATTTTCTTTAAATGCCCTTAGATGGCAGAGTAAAGCACTGCTTTTCCAGAAGTTAGCTCCCTAGACTGGGAAGCATCCAGGTTATAGAATTTTGAGAAGGTGTGAAGCGAAGACCAAGTTGCTGCTTCGCAAATGGACATTATAGGGACACCTCTTTGAAGGGCTGTGGAAGAGGCAATGCCTCTGGTGGAATGAGCTCTTAAACCTTCAGGTGGGTCTTTTTGTGCTATTCTGTAGCATTCTGAAATGCAAAGTACGATCCAGCGCGAAATTGTTTGTTTTGTTACTGATTGACCCAGCTTTCATCCAGTGTAGCCTATAAACAACTGGTTGTCCACTCTAAGTCTAGAAAGCCTAGATATGTAAAAGCTTAAAGCTCTTTTTGGGTCCAATATGTGTAGTCTTTCTTCCTCCTTAGATGGATGAGGTGGAGGATAGAATGAGGGTAAAAAAAAAATCTGATTTAAATAAAAATCAGATATTACCTTTGGTAAAAATGATGGTTTAACCCTCAACACAACCCTGTCCTTATTGAACACAGTATATGGTGGCCCAGAAGACAGTGCCTGCAGTTCGCTCACTCTTCTTGCTGATGTTAGAGCAACTAAAAATGCTGTTTTCCATGTTAATAATCTTAATGGACACGTGTGCATAGGCTCAAAAGGGGCACACATTAAGAATTTTTATACCGAATTTAGATCCCAAATCGGTACTTGAAATGGGTGAGGAGGAAACACATTAGTGAGACCTTTTATGAATTGTGTTATCAAAGGAATTTTGAAGTTGGAGCATTCTTCCGATGAGCGCTTGAAGATGGAAAGCGCCGCAAGGTAACCTTTTATTGTTCCGATATTCAGACCTCTATGTGCTAGGGTCAGAAGGAAAGATAGTACTTCCGGAATAGAACATAGAAAAGGATCGACATTCTTTTCCCTGCACCAGTTGCAAAACTTTTTCCAACGGCGACGGTACAGAGACTTTGTTGCTGGCCTTCTTGCCGAAAGCAACACCTCCATCACATCATCTGGATGATTCCAATCCCTGTATCTCAGCCTTTCAGATACCAAGCATGAAGGTTGAGTGTTCTGACCTCTGGGTGGAGAACCTGACCTTCCATTTGAGAGAGAAGGTTCTCTCTCGGAGGAAGACGTACTGGAGGACAGATGGACATATCTAGAAGGTTCCAGATAACACGTTCTCCTGGCCCGATCCGGGGCAATTAGGATCATGCGGTTCCCGAAGCGTCTCAGCCTCCTGATGACCTGAGGAATGACGGGAATCGGAGGGAACGCGTATAATAATGGGAAATTCCACTCCACCACGAACGCGTCCCCCAGGGCTCCTCTCGAGGGAAATTCCCTTGAGCAATACCTTTCGCATTTTCGGTTGGTACTGGTTGCGAATAAGTCTACCTGAGGGGTTCCCCAAAGGGCGAAGATCTCTTGAATGACTTCCTGAGCCAATTCCCATTCGTGGGACACCGTGCTCTGCCTGCTCAGAGCATCTGCCGTCATATTCTCTTCCCTGGCTAGATGAATTGCCGTTAAAGAGATTCCCTCTTGAATCGCCCAATACCAGAGCTGCATTGCGTCTCTGCACAGGGGTAGTGACCCCACACCTGCTCTTTTTTTTAGGTAGTGCATGGCCACTGTGTTGTCCGTCATTATCAGGACATTCTTTCCCCTGATAGATGGCAGGAAGGCCTTCAGCGCTAGTCTGATTGCCCTCAGCTCCAAAAGGTTGATATGTAGTTTGGACTCCGATGGAGACCAGCGACCGTTTATTGTCAAATCGTTGGCATGTGCCCCCCACCCCAGGAGTGAGGCGTCCGTCGCTACTGTGACCTCTGGCCATGGTTGCCAAAAGGGTTCTCCCTTTAAGATGTTCTCTGCACAGGTCCACCATAGAAGGTCTTGTCTGACCTTGTTCGGAATCTGAAGAAGATCCGTCACTTGACCCGAGAACTGGGACCACTGAGTCTTTAGGGCCCATTGAAGGGATCTCATCCTCAAGCGTGCCTCTGGCACCAGGAAAATGCAGGATGCCATGAGGCCGAGCAACCGTAGAAAGTCGTAAGCCTGGAGATTCTGAGCATTTTGGAATTTTGAAACCATCTGAAGAATGTCTTGAGCCCTCGTCTTGGGAGGCGAGCTCTTTCCCAAGGATGTGTCTAATACAGCTCCTATGTATTGAAGCTGTTGGGAAGGTGTCATTTGAGACTTATTTAAGTTGAGGGAGAAACCCAGTTTGTGGAGGAAGTGACAGGTGACTTTCAGATGATCCAAAGCTTGCTCGGCAGAGCGCACTCTGATCAGCCAGTCGTCCAGGTAGGGGTAGACATGAATCCCCCCTCTCCTGAGGTGCGCTGCCACCACTACCATTAACTTGGTGAAGACCCTCGGGCGGGGGTTAACCCGAATGGCAGGACTCGAAACTGATAGTGTGAGTCGCCAACAACGAACCTCAGGTACTTTCTGTGCTTGAGATGAATCGGCACATGAAAATAAGCATCCTGGAGGTCCAATGACACCAACCAGTCCTGGAGTTGAAGGGCCTGAAGGATCTGAGAAAGAGTAACCATCTTGAACTTGTCCTTCCTGAGGATCTTGTTCAAGCTTCTTAAGTCCAAGATGGGTCTCAGTCCTCCGTCCTTTTTGGGGATCAAAAAATACGGGGAGTACCAACCCTTGTTCCTCTACGCTGCAGGTACTGGTTCTATGGCACCTTTCTCCAGCAGGGTTAGAACTTACTGCTGTAGGAGCGGATTTGAAAACTTCAACGGGTGTCTCCCTGATGGATTGCTTTGAGGTTGCTTTAGAAATGGAAGGCAATAGCCTTGGGCTATTATTTCTAGTGCCCAAACATCTGAAGTAATGGCTCGCCATTCTTGCAGATGCTGCGACAGCCTGCCTCCTACAGGTGTTTTGTGGTGCAAGTCCTCAAAGTGGTTTTGTGGCGGATGCTGCAGCCGCTGATGGCAAAGAGGCTGCAGCTGGAGCTGGCTTAGCATGTTTTCCTCGTCCACCACGAGTGGCTTTTCTTTGGCCCCTTTGACTGGCCATTCCTCTCGTCTTCCCGCATGAGGTATAATAACGACAGGATCGTCCCCTCCATGATTGTCCTTGCGCACGAAAAGGCTGAGGTTGCCTAATAGCAGCTCCTAAAGATTTGGCCGCTGCTTTTGAGGTCTGCAACTTCTCAAGGCTCTCGTCAGCCTTGTTGCCAAAAAGGTGAGACCCGTCAAAAGGCATGTTCAGGAGGCGGTTCTGTATGTCCGGTGCAAAACCCGACTTGCGTAACCACGCAAACCTGCGCATTACCGTGCTAGTGCCCATGGACCTGCTTACACTATCCGCAGTGTCCAATCCAGATTGAAGGGATTCCTGCATGGCCTCCTTTCCATCTCTAACGATGTCTAGGAAACCTTCCCTTTGTTCCCCTTCTGGTATGTGCTCCGCCGCCATTGCGATGCACTCCCACAGAGTGTACGAAAATTTTGCCAAGGCACATGTGGAGTTGGCAGATTTTAATGCCATGCTCCCGGCTGAAAATACCTTCCGTGCCCAACCATCCACACGCTTATTGTCCCTGTCTGGAGGGATAGACGGGTACGCAAGTTTGTTGGAAGCGTTGGCTGCCTGTATGACCGAACTCTCGGGAGTTGGATGTTTTGACAGATAGCCGGGGTTGCTACTGGCTGGGCGGTATTTTGATGCTAGGGATTTATTCAACTGTGGAATAGAATCTGGAGTTTGCCAATTCTTGGCCACCCTGTTTTGTAAGGCTACATGAAAAGGTAAAACTGGGTCTTCAGTGGGACCATGATCCAATATGTCTGTCAAATTGTCCTGGAAGAATTGGGCTGTTGGTTTAGCCCATCCCAAGTAGTCTACCACCTTTGTCATTAATTGACGATAAGATGGACTGGCATGCTCTCCTGGGTCTGGTCTACCAAAATCATTCTCAGGAGAGGTATCAATGCCACTTGCATTATGTAAGGACTCCACTAAATCCTTCATCCTGCTTTCTTCCGATATTAAGCATTCTGGGACATTTTGGGTGCCATATTCCAACCCAAAAGGTACATCTTCCTCTTCGGATCTCTCCCGATCCTCAAAAATTGAGGTCAAGGATTTGAAAAACACCTTCCTACGGAGAGGCTTGAAAACCTTCTCTGGGAGAGGAGGAGGTGGAGGAGGAGGAGGTGTAATACTAGATTTTGAAGAAGATACATGTCTTGCAGTTTTCTCCTTCTCCTTTTCTAGCTGCCCTGGCTTGGTTGGAGCCTTTGGCGCTGAAGGTTTCGGCGTCGACGTCGATAAAGGCGTCGACGGCATCGATGACATCGTGGTTCTCGACAGGGTCTGCTTCAAGGGCGTCGAGGCAGCCTTCGACGGTTTCCCCTTCGAGGTGTGGAAGGTCTCGGACGGCGTCAGTGACCTCGAGCAGTCGGCTCAAGCGTTTTTCGCTCAGCGTCCTGGAAGGTTCTCTATCCTTCCTTTTACGATCACCCGGGCTCAAGGCGCGCGAGTGTCGGAGCGATGATGCTCCCGGCCGGCTTCCGAAGAAGGCGCGGACCGAGGCTTCGCTTTCTCAAACACCTCCATCATTTTGACCCTAAATGCTTCCCACTCTTCGGAAGACGTATGTTTTGTGGGGCATTTCATTTTCGGACACTCGTCTGACGACGAGGTGGAGGGAGATCTATGGTGTTGTTTCTTTGACTTTTTCGACGAAGACGACGAGCGATGTGAATCGCTTCGAGATCTGGATCTATGCCTTTCGCGTCGAGGAGATTTTTCCCCCATGGGGTCTCGACTCAACGCTAGAGGCTTTCCGATCCTTCTGACCTACCTGTAGTTTTCCTCTCCTTTCTCGCAAGGCCTTTCCCGTCATCGCCTGACACTTCTAACAGGCCTCCATGTCATGGCCTTCCCCGAGACACCACAAATACTCGCGGTGCGGGTCTGTGATCGACATTTTTGAGCCGCACGACTTGCATTTCTTAAAACCCGATCTCGGGGTCGTGGTCGGCTTCGATGACGAGGACATTATTTCTTCTCGTAATATTATATTTCCTGACAGAAATCGAGGCGCGCCGAATGTCTGAAGCAACGTACTGTGGAAAAAAAATGGAACTGAGGCCAACGGGCGCAGCGCGTGCTACTTATACACCCGATGGCGTCACCCTCGAAGGAGGCCCTCGAAGGACTATCGACTCGACGACATCGACGCACGGAGCCCTCTGCCGAAAAAATTTCCGAAGAGCTGCAAAGCTGGATGGAATACATCTAAGATGTGGAATACGTTGGAGGACACAATCCACTCGAAATATGAGTATACATGGATCTGTCTCTTGTTGACTGGTGGTATTGTCAACATAAATCAATCCTGGTATATAAATCTTGGTGTACTATGTTGGAGCTAATTTGTTTTGAGAGCCAGAACCAAATGGTTGGTCATACTATATGCCTATAAGGTATCCTGTTGGTGTTCCGGCTTCCTAAAGGTATATGTCGCATCCCATGTATGAATCTACTAGATAATATATACATTGGCTTGACAAGGTAGCCAGAGTTTGCCAACTGGTGGTCCCATTCAACCCTATTGTGTCTGTTTTTAGTCAGAATATCCAAGACCGTTCAATCTTGAACAATACAATAGGGATATCTCCAACCGCGTTTGGGGATCTTCACTTTCTCCAGGATGGTCCATGTGAAATTAAGATATGAGTGTCTTAGCACTGTGAAATGTTCCACCATTGGGGCTCGGATGCATGACTTGTGTTCCCCGAATCTTATTTTAACTGGGCACGTTGTCATGCCCACGTATCTAAGTCTGCAAGGACATGTGATCAGGTAAATGACATGTGCTGTATTGCAGTTGGTAAAGGTCCTTTGTTTCCAGGGGAAACACCACCCTATATCTATTGCTGTACTACATTTAGTTTGTGTGCAGACAGTACATTGCCTGCACGGTGCGTCGACAGTAGGTCCCAGATTTTTCCACAGGGTCCCTTGTGTTGTAGTCTCTACCTTAGGGTATGTATTCACTAGGGAGGCTCTTAGGTTCTTTCTTCATTTTATAGCAAAAATGTGAATAGGGATATTGCTTTTTCCCATGATAAGGATAGGCCACAATTTCAGAATCTCTTTTTAATGTGGTTGACAAGTGGTGAATAACTAAGCACAGCAGTGATTTTGTCACCCAGTGTCTCTAGTAGGATGTTGGGTAAGCGTTATTTCCCTCGGAACATGTCTGGCACATTTGCGGGCATGGCAGAGTTTTCTTTGGTGGGGGGTTCATTGTTTTTTTTCATTTTTGGGCCAGCATAAAAACTTGCATGTCATATTGCTGTAATGTGGAACCATTTCTGTGAAAACTAAGGAACTGCCCAAAAGGCAGGTTATCTTTGAGTATGTTTGGGTGATAGCACTGGAATTATAGCAATGAATTTCTGTCTGTAGTTTTTTGGTAGACAGTTGTAGATATGCCCCCTTCCTTGGCCATCAAAGTGAGGTCGTGAAAGTGGATTCTTGTCTTGCTCCAGTTGATTTTAAGTTAAGGAAAAGATTTTGGTTGTTGAGTCAGTTCAAAAAGGCTCATCGATGTTCTTATTTTCCTTCGAAAATTAGCCATATATCGTTGATGTAACATGCCCAGTGCTGGATGATTTGTCTGAATGGGTTGTTGAGACTGTACAAGTAAAAGTTAGCAAGAATGGGGGCAAAGATTGCCCCCATTGTGGTGCCTGATATCTGTTGAAAATATTCTTCTTCAAAGATGAAGAATTCCTACTGAGTGCAACTTCAACCAGTTGCATCACCAGAGTTACTGTTATGTCCAATGGTGGATCTTTTGCACGTAGTAGTCTGTCAAACACTATCAATGTTTCTTCCTGAGGGATTCATGTATATAGGGATTCTATGTCCAATGTGACAAGAAATTGTGTTGTAGTGTCAAAGGTCATGTTTTGTGTAGCATTCAAGACTGCTGTGGTGTCTTTTGTGTAGGACTTCTTCTTAGTCACCTCCTCTCTCAAGAAGAAGTCAATGAATTCTGAGAGAGGCTCGAGAATAGAAACTATCCCGGAGACAAAAGCTCTACCAGGGGGTGGATTAAGTCCTTTATGGACATTTGGGAGAGAGTAAAATGCCAGGAATTTGTGATGCACTCGAATAAAAAATTCAAGTTCCTTTTGGCTCATGTGTGCCTCATTAAGTGCTTTTTCTATAATGGGATCTATAAATTGTTCGATATTAGGTGTAGGATCTGTTGCCAGGTGTCTATAGCTTGAATGGTCATTAAGTAGTGTTTTTAGCATTTTGCAGTAGTCTGCAATGTTCATGATTACAGTAGAACCCCACTTGACCACTGGTTTTATTGTGATGGTATTATTATTAGTCAAGTACTGTAAGGCATTCTGCTCTTTCTTACTAAAACTGTGGAAGGTTGGTTGCAGCTTCTTAAATTCTGCATCTTAAAAAGTGACAGACTCTACACATATCCCTGATTTGAGAGTGTGGGGGGGGGTAAGAAAGTAGATGGGTTTCGTGAATTGGTGGCACTCACAGTGTCTCTAAAACTGTTCACGCCAAAGTACTGTTTGAGGCGTACTTTGTGGATTAGTTGTGTGATTTCAATTCTAGTTTGGAACAGATCATATTTTGACATGGAGACAAATGAGAGTCCTCTCTCCAGGACTCTATTCTCATTGTCACTCAGGGTAGCGTTGGATAAAAAGTATGAGGGAGTCTGTGTACATCAATTGTTCGGTTGGTGCTGGTGGCATTATCAGTTTGATTGTCGGTTCCAAACCCACCCCCTGCTGCGAGTTACCTGCGGAGAGATCTCTTACCACCTCTCCTGCTGCCCCCCTATCTCCCAGCCTCAGCTCTAACGCACCGGTGTAAAAAGGGTGCCAGTTATCTAATATCGTTGTTTAGATTCCTGTCTTGAAAATGTACCCCTCTCCCTATGGGTTGGGCGGGTTGGTCCAGATGTCGAAGAACCAGACCCGTTGTCAACTGAGCTAAGGCTGGAGAATGTCCAGTTGCCTGGTCTAGCGCACGATTTAAAAAAAGTCTCTTATGGTTTTGCCCATTATGATTATTCTCACTGTTGCTCTGTTACTCATAATGCTGGTTGGTAGTATATGGGTATATTTTTTAATGATTAAAAGCAGAGATGCACTTTTTAAGTTTGTTAATCTTTTCATCCAAATTAAATTCTTAAATTCTTTGAATTTTAACATTGCCATGTCTACAGGTCTAGATCTTCAAGACCTTTCTTGTAATTGGCAAGCAGGAGTTGGTTCTGCTTTATCTTCCACATAAATTGGCTGTGCTTAAAATTAAGATAAGCCAATCGTGTGTGTATTTATTTGCGATGTAACTCCAATCCTTGCGGAATTGGAGTTGGTCAAGGAAGATACACGGCTCAATGCTAATTATAAGCCCATTAGCAGCAGTGTGTGAGCGGAGATATTTAGTCATAATGGCAACATGCAGTTCTGTATGGATGAGTTGTTTTTTTAGGATTTCTAACTCGTTCCATTCGCTTGAGGCTCCGGTCGCCAAGGGCATATCGGTTCGTAGGATGAATTGGAAAGAATGCCGTCAATAAGTTAGTCAGTGTAGGGAAGGTAGTTGGTTTCGGCTATGATCATCGATGGTGTTGTGTACTATGATAAGGTGGATTAGGCTAACGAGCTACAAGGAAGGCAATCTATGTGTGCTTAGATACAGAGTACTACTAGGTCAAGACTTAAAGTAATGAGTTTCAAAAAGGTTGCAATGAATGTGAAGATCCACAGCAAAAAAGGCTGTAAGGAAATCATAAAATCTCAAATAGGAAAAAGTGGGCCACCTGCTCTGGACCAATTGCCTGTAACTTGGTCACACAAAAAAAATTTCAGGCAATTACATCTTGCTTTTGATTCTTTTTTTAAGCTATAAGAATAAGCTGTGCTTGCCCTCCAACCACAACTAAATGTCCCTTGTGAAGTGGCTAGCCGTAGCAGGGGCTGGTGCGCCACCTATCTAGGGTTAGGGGACAGACAGGAGGAACTGGCCCTGACTAATTGTAGACCAGAATCTCAGAAGGGTGCAACGAAATAGGTAGGTAATGAATCCTACACTATACTAAAATCCGGAAATGCCAGAACAAGGAGCACAGACTGGGGTAAACTCCTGTATTACTCCCTACTTATCTGCTTACATTTGGAGTTTAAAAACACAAAATATTTCACCAGGATGTCTGGTTAGTGTACAGACATTCCTTAGATATATGATCGACCGGTTTCAGTGGGTTATCAATCCCTTCTTTCCCACTTTCTTCAGGACCAAAACACATTTAAAATTTGCGTGCAATGAGTCACAATGGAGGTTCACAAATACAGACTTCTGCACCTTTGCCCTTGCTGGATGCCTATAGTGAAACAGGAAAAAAGGGGATGGGAAGTATTGTCACAACCTGGTGGGTGAATACCTCTTTTTTATAGTAAGACCTTGTGGGGATGGAACATCTACTCACCACGTAGATGGTGATCACTTCTTGGGGGTTATTTGGGTGTTGTCCCTCATTCACCACTACTTGGTTTCCCTACTGAGAATAATGTTTAGTCGGTCTAATAGGTCCACAGTGAGTACTTTCTTATTTAGTAAATACTAAGATATTGGGTAGAATCACAAGCAGAGTGCTTGGCTGCTAAATAGATTAAACATGTACTCACCAGATCTGCAGTGAGTTCCTGTTCCTAAGGAATGATAAGGGCATCTGTCTCTGTGTAGACGGCTATATTACTAAGCAGAAGTCATTTCTTTCTAGAATACAAAAATGTATCATACGGCTTATAGCACATATAGCCAGGTGGAGGCATGCAATATTACATTTTATGGCTGAAAATTAGCTTGTGTACACGTTTACCTTTGTAAAGTTGTTAAAGGAACACGCACAGCAATGCATCCGGTCGTTAGAATGGCTACAAAGTAGTCTGTGCTGCTCTAGGCTATACATAGTCTACATTTTTGATTGGGGTGTGTCTAAGCAGGGTGTCTCATTCGGTATGTCAGTCGCAGGACCCGCCATTTTGGAGTGACATGATGCGTATAATACTGTATGTGTATTGTTGTTTTTTAGGCCTTGAAAGCGTGTGCACATGAGAGCTTAGTTAGCCTAACTTGTAGGTATTTATATATATAGTCAAGGTATTCTTGGGCGATGTGCGGAGAAACCCGTTAGCGAAGATCAATTTACAGCGGTCACGCATATAGTGTTTTAGTTACAATATTACAAGGCATGGTGACTAAATATGTACCCGGAACGTGAGTCTGATCAGTTTTGGTATGCTCGTGAGTCACTCATGCGTACTAGGACAATCTTGTTGTAGCTGGCAGATCCCTGAATAAGAAGAAGAAATTCAGCCATATTTCTCTCATCTTAAGGAAGCTGCACTGGCTTCCCATCCCAGAAGAATACCCTTTAAGATTGCCTGCATTACCTATAAAGCAGCCACTGCTTGCACACTTGCCTACCTAGCTGCAAAGAAGAGAGAGGAGAATGAAGCTCCTCAAGAATTCAGGCCTTTGCCAGATTCGAAACGATACTGGCATGCAACAAAATAAACAGGAATTAGGCCTTCTCTTGCTAGGCTCCTGCCTACTGGAACAATAATCTGGTGGCAATCCAGGCCACGTCAATGCACTTGCAGTTCAGGAAGGAACTCAAGACCTTACTCTTCAGTCAATTACTAGGCACCACCTAGGCTCCTTGAGTTCCCCCACCTATCTTACCCTCATGGCCGGAACATCCATGCTACATATTGTAACCCCCCACCCTCATATCTTTGCCTCAATGGCATGTTCTGCACTAAAACCCCAAATATAAAAAACAAACATGCTTCTTCTCTGCCTTTTCTCCTTGGTCCAGTCTCAGGTTTACAGGGTATTCCACACCCTTCTTCTCTGGATTTTCTGGGGCATATTTGCCTTTGCTTTTCTTGAGATAGTAGGCCCTTCTTTTCCTCCTTCATCCTCCCTGCTTTACACTCCTGACTCATCCTCCCTGACTCATCCTCTCATATTATTCTTGTGCTGGTCCTCCTCGTCCTCCTCTTCAAAGCCATGTCTGGATGCATTCCTCCTACTATGGGCTTTACCCATTGAGGTCCGGGTCACACCGCTAAACCCCCCACCATGTGCTATGCTTCCCTTAAAACATTCTTGTCTGATTGGTTAAGTTCAATGTCTCTCTTTCTTCTACCAGTGCTTCAAATCTCTTTTCAGTACCTCCCGATGTTCCTCTACTACCTCCTCTAAATTCTCATAATGTTATTCTACTTGCTCCACCAAATCTCTTTTTACCAATTCCTCATTGTCTTCTACCGGTATCCGGTTAATTTTTCGAAAACATATTTTCGAAATGCCATTTTGTCGAAAACAAAATGCCTAAATTTATTTTTCCGAATGTTTTTTTTAAAAAAAAAATGCCAATAAAAAAAACACTGGAGTTTGGGAGGGGGAACCCCCCATTTCAAAAATAAAATGTTAAAAACCCATTCGAAAAAAAAAAATTCGCCAATTTTTTGTCGAAAAAATGGCATTTCGGACATATGGCGTTCGAAAATGTCACTATGAACCTCTTCTACCACCTCCTCCAAATCATTCCCCATTTCCCCCTTAGCCTCTTGTAATGTTCTCTCCACCTCCTCCTGATGTTCCTGAACTACCTCCTCCAAATCTCTCTTCACTAGCACCCAGTACTCCTCTGCCACCTTCTCCAAGCGTCTCTTCTTTCCTCCTAGTTTATCCCCTTTCCGTTCTCCATCTTCTTTCTTCTCAGATTCCTTCTCCTTTTGCCAGAAGCATCATCAGTGCTCCAGGGAACATACCAACATCTCCCTCCGCTCAATGAGATCTGGCGGAACCTGACCAAAGTGTGGCCAGATTTGGAGCCTGTCCAGACTCCACAAGCCAGGCGGATGGATATAAGGATACAGAGACGGTTCAGTACCCCCACTGTAGCAACAAAAGCAGACACTGCAAACCCGAGTGACTGGGAATTAATTTTGTTAGACCAGCTTGAGGTAAAACCCCACTTCGATCCTCAAGCAAGCTGCAATTGCCCCTTCTTAGCCATTTTGAAATTCACCTATTTTTCTCCAGTGTGCAATTCAAGCTGTGATTGCATTTGTGCGTCCTGTGTTGTCTGTTGATCCATTGGATGCAACATATGGAGTAAGAGGTGGGACAGATCTTGACTTGATAAAGATCTATTCATACCTTTGCCAAGTGACATGGCCAATTGGATCAGGGCACCCAGTTTGTTCTCCACCTGTCAGACATAGGGTAGAAAGACTTTCCAACACCACCCCAGATATTTCTTAGAAACACTACCTCTGGGTTGGTTCCTAATCTGAATGTTGCTAAAATGGCTACTTCATCCCCTGAGTAGTAGAGGGCCCATTTTCCCCAGAAAGTGAATTTAGAGAATTACTAACAATACTAGGCCTGATGCCCTAACAGCAAAAAGACAACTGGCTCCTTGGCATTGCACTTGCCATTCTCTAAGACATGGAATCAGAATGGCCCATTGTCGCTGGCCAGCTACCTGTCTTCTGGGATTCAATCCATCTCTATCCATCCAAACGTCAGGCCAGTTCCAGACACCCAAATGAAGTAATTCAGAGGACCTCTTGGAAACAGACATCACTGAAAGTAACAAGAATGAGACAATGGAGACAAATTAATTAGTTGCAGCCAGATAGAAAACTATGGCTCTGGAAAATATCCTTAGGGAGCTGGTGTCAGGCCAGCTCAAAGTCATTGACAAGCTTAAATATGTTATTGCTCAATCCAAGACAGTACACAACCCACCCCTGATCTAGAAAAGTTTGTTTGTAGGGAAGATCCAGGAGCCTTTAAGATCAATTTCGAAAGGATTGCAGAAACAGCCAAATGGGAAAAGGAAATTAGTAAAAGTTTATTGTTCCATTATTAACAGGACAGCTGCAAGCTGCCTCCCAGCTCATCAATATGAATATACACCAGAAATGAAGGTTTGACGAAAGGAATATTTGAAAGCTGAAGCCCGGACCTTGAACTGCCAAAGCCTACAAGACTTACCACTCCAACTGAATGAATCTCCATGCAAACTTCTGTATCGATTACAGACACTATGGGGAAGTCGATGCAGGGTCTCTCTCTGAGGAAACTGCTGTTACACAAGCAATTATGTGCACTATTACCACCTTCACTGCAGTGTCCAATCGGGCAGCTACACCAGCTGACCATGGCACATGCAGCGCAAACCACCACCTGGAAAACCCTGCAGTTATCAGATAACAATCACTCAACCAAAGACATAATCCCATCTCAGCGGACACAGCCCTACCCGTTCTTTTATACATGCTTTCTAGAGGTGAGGCTTTGCCAGTTGCATTCACACAAGTAGTTTGTCTGTAACAAACATGCGTGTTCCTGCACTTCTCTAAATGTACTAGGCACTTTCTATATCTAGCACTTTATGTATCTACCTTGCGTCTCCCCTTCTCACGTTCGCTCCCCCACAACTTTAGTCTGCATGCGCTCCCTTGCTTCTCTAGCCACGCACGCTCCCTCGCATCATAGGTCCCTGCTCGTGTGCGCTCCCTCGCAACTTCAGGCGGCATGCGCTCCCTTGCTTCTCCAGCCTCGTGAGCCCCCTCGCATTGTTTGTCCCTGCACCCTGCCCACGTGCGTACGCTCCCTCTCAAATTGGTCGCGTGCGCTCCCTTGCTCCTCTAGCCGCATGTGCTCCGTCGCATCGTAGTTCCCTGCATCCTGTTACACCCACCCATGTTCCCTTCCTTCCGCATCTTATCCCCTCCCTTTTTTGATCTATTGTGTACTGCTTTCGACATGGAGTTGTGCTCCACTGCATTCCTTCTTCTAGGCTCCAGTTTTGCCCTGTGCCTTAATGATGGTATTGACTTTGAGTTGTTCTCTACAGTTTTGATATTGTGTTGTTCTCCATGGTCTGTAGCATTACATTTCATTCTTCACTTCCAGGTTCCTGTTGAGCTCTATGTTTTGCTTTTGGTTCTGTATTACATCTGCTTTCTTACTTCTAGGTTTCTTGTTGTGCTGTGTGCTTTGTTTCTGGTTCCGTATTGCATTTGTTTTCTCTACTTCTAGGTTCCCTGCTGCGTTCTGTGCTTTATTGTTGGTTCTGTATTGTATCTGATGTTTAGGTCCGTTGTTCTTGCTCTTTGCTGTGCTCCCCAACCTCTCGTGTTCCCCCTTGTGCCTATCTCCTGTCTACCCCCCCTGTGTGACACCCCCTGCCTCACCGCTGGGGCTCCCCTCTCCCCCTCTTACCTCCTGCACCCGCATGGTGCTCTCTGTCTCATCTATCTTCTCTAACTGCTTTTCTCTCTGCTATCCTATCCCTCTCCCTAGGACTGGAAGGAGAGGCTCAAAAGGAACATCCTGGTCTCCAATCTAGGCCTCCCTATTGCTGATAACTACACCAGTGCTTCCTCCAGACAGGCCCTTACCGACATACTCTTTGTCATTCACTCTCCAGGCCTACAGACCCCCCATATGGTCTCTGTTCTGTCTCCTTTTTCTTCTCCCATTAATGGTGGCACCCGGTAGGAGGCCCTCCTGGCCCCCTTCCACGCCTCTAAGACCATCATTAATGTCTACTTAAATGGCACCATTTTGGTCCAGGACCCTCAGGTCAATCTCCTCCTTTTTGTTAGATGCTTCCCGCGCCTCATCAACTTCCTTTGCTCTCCTGCTATCCCTTCTTACCCCTCTTAGGCTCCTCTGCCGCCTCCTTACTCAGCCACCTCACCGGCACCTCCTGCTGCCTCTCTGGCCACCCTGTTTCCTCCCTCCTCTGCCACCCCTTTGGCACTTTCTTCTTCCTCTCTGACTATCCTGCCTTCTCTTCCTTCCTCCTTTGCCCATCCTCGAGCCCCTCCCACACTTTGCAGGGCGTACCTTTGGCCTGTGCCCCTCCGCAGAAGTCCTTCAAATGTGGCAACCTGCTCCACATCACTACTCTTAACTCTCGTTCAGCTGTCAAACATTACTCTGATATCTGCCATCTCCTGGAAGAGCTTGATTTGGATGTACTCGGTCTCACTGAGACTTGGTTCACGGCCAGCTCTGTCATAAGTTTTGTCACTCTCCTTCCCGATGGCTACAAGATCCTCTCCGTAGACTTGATTTTCCCGGAGTGGATCTCCTCTTCTATCAATCCAATGCAGGACTCCTCCTCCTTTGAATGCCTGGTCTGCAGGCTCTCTATCTCTCCTGGCTTCTCTCTCACTGTGGCCACTATGTACAGGCAACCTGGCCAGGTGGCCCTCTTCCTCTCTGAGTGGGCTGACCTCTCCTCCTCACTCCTTGCCCTTTACTCTTAACTTCTCCTCCTCTGAGACCTGAACACTCACCTGGATGCTACCAACCCTTCTTCAGATCTCATTCGCAACCTCTGCAACTCTCGCTCTCTCTCTTGCTCTCTCCATTCTTCCCTCTGGTCCGACCCACTCTGCAGGACACACTCTGGACGTTCTGATCTCCTCAGATCTACCCCCTCTCTAACCCTCTCACACCCCTCTCTCTTGGAGTGATCACTTTCACCTTTCCTCCAACCTGTCACTCTCTACCCCTCAGGCCAAGCAAACTCCAGCACTGCCACCTACCTTCTCGGTCATACGCCCATGAAGCGTGTGAAGAGAGCCTACATCCAAGCCCACGTCTCTGTGGCATCCAATAACTTGGCAGAACCTTTTCAAATCTGCAAGGAGCTGGACAATCCTGCTGCAGTCTCTACCTCTCCTGTTCCCTCCCATGCCCTCTGCACAGCCTTGGCTTCTCATTTCACCACTAAACCTCAGGACATCCTGTCCACCCTCTCTTTCTCTACCTCTTCTTCCTCCTCCTCTACCACTTCTTCCTCTACCACTCCTGGCCATTCTGAGGCCGTCTCTCCTCCTCCTTTCTTCTCCTTTTTCCAGTTAACCCCTGATGATGTTTCTAGACAAGTCCGATCTATGAAAGTCTCTTTAAAGCAGGTTCTGCCCAGCTCATCCAGAACTACCAAGGACCACATTGACACCCTAGCTCCAGCCTTGGCCGATTTATGCAATCTATCCTTTGCCACTGGAACTTAACCCTCCCCCTTAGGCGCTCCCTTGTACACCACCTTCTAAAGAAGCCCTCAGCCAATCCTTCATGCCCAGCTAACTATCGCCCTATCTTCATCACTACTTTCCTGGGTAAACTCTTGGAAAAGCTGTCCATCTTTTGTATTTGTATTTTATTGAATTTATATAGCCCTTTAATCCAAAGTGCTTTACATAAGAACAGTAAATATACAGCAAGCATTAGATGACAAATGAACCACAACCAGATAACAGCATTTAGAGCAACTTACAGTAATGTAGCAGTAAAGAGGGTGTGGGAGGGGGAAGGTGAGCAACGGAGTGGTAGGTGTAAGAGGAGGTAAGTACAAAGAGCAGGAGTGTGAGGGGGGAAGAGCAGAAAAGGTGAGACAAGAGTCAAGCGGGCAGAAGGGAGGGAGGGGATCGGAGGGATGGAGAGGGTAGTAAGAGGTAAGGGTAAAGGGGAAGGGAGGAGGTAGGGAAAGGTGGGGTGTTAGGGAGGTGAGTGGAAGAGGTAAGATTTTAGAGAAGAGCTAAGGGTAAGGAAGGGTAGGAGGGAGAAGAGCGGATGTGAAGGGGGAGGCGGTTCCAGTGGAGAGGGGCAAGGAGTTGGAAGGAGCGGGAGGGGGCACAGGGTGGAGGAGGAGGAGAGAGAAGGAAAAGATTAGCAGAGCGGAGAGTACGAGAGGGGGTGTAGAAGGATAGAAGGGAGGAGAGGTAAGGGGGAGCAAGATCATAGAGGGATTTGAAGACAAGACAGAGGTACTTGAACTTGTGTTGGGAGTGGAAGGAGAGCCAACCTAGAGAGGTGAGGGAGGATGAGATGGAATCAAGAGGTGAGAGAAGGCATAGGGAGCAGATGGCAGAGTGGTAGATGGATTTGAGAGGGGAGAGATGAGAGGAGGGGTGTCCGAAGAGAAGGGAGGGACAGTAGAAGAGTCTGGAGAAGAGGAGGGATGTAATTAAAAGGTTAGGGCCGTGGAAGGTAAGGCGGGGTCGAATTTTACGAATGTTATAGAGGTGAAAGCGACAGGATTTAGCAGTGAGAGAGATGTGGTGAGATAGAGAGAGGTGAGGGTCAAGATGGAGACCGAGGTTGCGGGAATGGGGAGAGAAGGAGAGCTTAATCTGCAAACTGAATCTGTTGGTTCCCTCCACTACCAACAGTCTGACATTAGAGCTGCCAGAAGCATGAAAACTGTTCTCCTGAACAACCGTGAAGACCTGCTCTCCAATCTTGACTCTAATCTCCCTTCTGTCCTCATTCTCCTCAATATATCCTCTGCTTTTGACACGGTCAACCATGCCATCCTGCTCAAACGCCTCAGTTTCAACATGGGTATCACTATTCAGGCCCTTTTTCACTGACCGACCCTCTCCGGTCCAACTGTGGTCTTTCTTCTCTTCTATCTCTCTCTCTCTCTCTCTACTTGTGGTGCTCCCCAGGGGTCTAGCCTCTCTCCATGGCTGTTTAACCAATACCTGGCACCTCTTGCCCACTGGATAGCTACTTTCTGCTCCAACTTTCAGTGTTATGCAGATGACACCCAGCTCTCTTTCAGGCTCCCCTCAGCCACCTCTGCTCCTTCTCTCATACCAGATTGTCTGACCGCAGTTCAGGAATGGTGTGCCGCCAACGATCTCTGCATTAAAGTCAGTAACACTGAGATGCTCCTCATTGAGACACCTGCTCCCTCCTTTCATCTCTCTCTCTCTGGCTGCCCACTCTGGGCCCTCTTACTGCTCCTTCCTGTGAGACTAAGAACCTAGGTGTCATCTTTGACTCCACCCTCTACCTCTCTCCTCACATTTCTGATGTCTCTAAGAAGTCAAACTATCAGCTACACCTCCTCAGAGGTATTCTTCCTTTTCTCACTTTCCTCTAGAAGCTCACTGTTTCCAGAGCTCTGGTCCTCTCTAGGCTGGACTACTGAACACAGCCTCTTTCTAAAGTTGCTTGCCTCTACTCTTCAACCTTTACAGCATATCCAGAACAGGACTGCAACACTTGTCCTTGGCCTCAAGCCCAGGGATTGTATCACTCCTGCACTGAAATCTCTGCAATGGCTCCCTGTGGCTTCAAGGAACAAGTTCAAGACCCCCTGCATCGTTCACAAGGCTTCATGGGGCCTGGGGCCACTATCTCCAACTTTCTCGTCCAAAACATTTTCCTTCTTTCCTTCTCGAGCTCTCCGCTCATCCACCTCCAACTCTCTCACTTTCAGACGCTTCTCCACGCACAGAGTTGGGGGCAGATCTCTCTCCTGCGGTGGGGCCTCCCTCTGGAACAGCCTCCCTTCCTCTCTCCAACTTGATCATAGCCACCTCCAGTTACGGAAGCAACTCATTACCTTCCTTTACGCTTCCACTTTCTCTCTTCCTCTCCCCTGCTGATGTACCTGACTGCTCCACGCACTGGTTACCTGGATACCTTCTGGACTCGGGCCGAGGCTCCTGCATGTCCAGTTGCCCTTGCTCTGTCTTTGGCTCCCCCAGCACTTAAGGGTCTTTTTCCTGCAACCCTACAGTCCCTTCTCTCTGCACTTATGAGACCACCTGCCGACTGCACTTTTGATTTACCTGCACTTCTCCCTTTCCCTCTCCCCCAGGCACTTCTCCCCTTCCCTCTTCCCCGCACTTGTGCGATCTGAATGACACAAGGCCTAGTAAGATTGATGTTTTGTCCTCCCTTTGTTTCCCCCTCCTTGTCTTATCACGCCTACAAACAATTGTGTACAGGTGCATTATAAATGCCTTATCATATCATAGCACCTAGATGCCTCTGGGTTTTGAGTGCTGAAATAAATGCAAATAAATAAAGACCAGCTTTGAGAAGAAGTACCCAAGTACCCAAGAAACTTGCATCAACACTCATGGAGAAGATCATTAAATGTGATGCCTACATCAAGCAACACCATATTGCCCCGCCATGCCATGCCTGGAGAGGATGCTCGAGGAGCTTATGGCTACAAGTGACTTATCCGGCATTGGTCCAATGAGTCAGAATAATGATGGTATGCAAAGAAGGGCAAGTCAAAGAACTCTACAATCCAGGTTGAAATGATGATGCAAAGATCCGGAGGCTGGGAATACTACCATCATTTAGGGGACGATGGTGAGCAAGTAATTGCCCTGTTGGTCTCTGGAAGCCATTGAACTGCCGTACAGTTGGGTCTAGAATTTCTGGATCCGTTTTTTGGCAGGGGATGGTACCGATTAAGCTGTGTTCCTGTTGAGCAAGAGATATGTGGCAATGCCAATGTACAACTCAACATTTCCAGGCATGAGGGGTCTAAGGAGGAAGGAGTAATGCCAGGGGTGCCAGAACCGATAATTCCGTTAACTAATCTTCCATAGTTTAACTAAAGCCCAGAAGATCAGTTCCAAGAAGCGAGGATCCATCATCAACCTGAGAGAAGAGCTAGCTGATGAAATAGGAAGGGTTGAAACATCTCAGATTGGCTTCACGATTTTGTCAAAAGTACCTTTATTAAAGGACAGTTTTATGTTATAAAGTCATACATGATAAAGTCATATGTTTTGGCCATAGGAACAATGGAGGTTGTGTGCCACCACCCGCTATGTGATGTAGGGCATGGAGGGGAAAAAAGTTGGCAGCCCATCAGCAGCCAGGGTGATAACACACAAGTATCAACCTCTTTACGTGTCATGGCCACTGGACAGGAACCCCAGTTCACATTCCCTAAAGGGTCCAGTTGGACCCAGTCCGCTCATAAGAAAGAGTGCTCTGCACACTTTTTTCCTTGGGCACGTGTTATTCCATCTCATATTAATCATCCACGTTCATCTGGGCCGGGCGTGGCCATAGGAATCCATGAAGCTGCACGTGCAGCATCATTTAGGAGTGGCAGGGTGGAACCATCTAGCCGAGCAAGGGGGCATGGCCGGGACCAGGCTATTTAAGCCTGCCCGCCCGCAGGCCAACGCTTTGCGTTATTCTGCTTAAGCAGCGTAACGCTCACCGCCGCCTGAGAAGCATCTTACCTTTTTTTCACTGAAACCATCTCCGAGAAGCCTCTTACCTGTTTCCCAGCAAAACCATCTCGGAGAAGCATTTTACCTGTCTTCCAGCAAAACCATCGCAGAGAAGCATCTTACCTGCAGACCCAGCAAAACCATCGCAGAGGCGCAACTTACCTGTTTTCTCCATCAGAACCATCGCTGAAGCGTCTCTTACCTGACCATCGCAGTGACTCCATCCGCGATCGACCAGAGCACACTTACCTGGCTCGTGGAATACAACCACCGGCTGCGCGCCTTACCCGACCCTCAGCTCGGACGCCAACTCAGTAGTTCTACACGGCCAGCTTACGGTCATGCACCATCACATCTAGCGCTTACCTTACGATTCCAAATTGCCATCTTCTTGGGAACTCTTCGAGTCCTCCACCAGCGCAACGGCTCCGCTGGGCCGCCATCATCTATAAAGGAGAAAGAGACATTATTAAGGATACAAACTTAAATCATGTGACAAGACATTAACAATTTTATGAACAATAATCATCACAAAAACTCCTATCTTCGAAGTGGTTCGATCACAGCTGGCGTGGGCCACCACATCGATGGACCAGTGAAGCAACTGGGTCATCTCAAAGCGCCCCTGCTGATGAAAAGCTGGACGGAGAGCTCGCCCTCACTATACATCAGGTGAGCCTATATGGGTAAATGCTTACTTACCTCATTTTGGCACGAAAGGTCAGTGGGGAGTCACGATACCTCCACACCATTCTCATTGCCTCTCGTGTTCTGGCAGGGGCAGTACCAGCATCCAGAGCAGTGCACTTGGCAGCAGCTGGGGGAGAGAACCGATCCCCGGGAGCCAAATCCAGGGAGGGCTCCAACCGTGCCCCAACGTCCCAGCAGAGACCAGGTGAGCGTAACAGAACGCAAAGCCTCTCTGAATCTCTGCCTGGGCGTTATGGAAACCTCGGAAACCGACCAGCTGGCCCATTTACTAGGGGAATTGCTGGCTGAAGTCCATGCTTCTAGACAAGAGACCAATGCCTTGCAAAGGGACTTAATTGTTGCTCGGGAACAAACTGATGACTTGGCAAGGCAAATGCTTCAGACACATGCAGGACAGGTCCCGCTACCTGGGTTGGCACAACCTCCTACACCGCAGCCGTCGCCACCAGTCCAGGTGGTGCTTCCAGGGGCAGTGCCGCTAGCCCCACCAGAACGTTTCACCGGCGATCCAAACAAATATGCGATATTTATTAATCAATGTTGTCTTCACTTTCTGTGCCGACCTGGGGCCTTTCCAAACGATAGCGCACAAGTTGCTTTCATCCTTTCCTATTTAGGAGGAAGCACAGCAGACTGGCCGATACCATTAGTGAACCAGGATGATCCTCTGCTCCGAAACTTTGGGGATTTCCAACTAGAAATGGAAAAGTTGTTTGCTAGACATACCCAAGGCCAAGCCTTGGACATTGAACTGTTGTCCCTCAGACAAGGGAGCCAGGACTTGCTTACCTATATTGCCACTTTTAATCGCCTCGTGGCGCTGACAAATTGGCCGGAAGAGAAGAGGACCACACTCTTTTATCAGGGTTTGCATGGGGAATTAAAAGATGTGCTAGCCCAAGTGGTTAATCCTCCTGAAAGGTGTGCAGAGTATATAATTCTGACTTGCAACTAGATCACAGGTTGCAGAATCAAAGAATGGACCGCTCAAGGAATGAAGGGATGTCCGTCTATATGCGACCCCGGGACAATTCAGCCAAAACCCATGAACCAGTCGAACCAATGCAGATTGGAGGATTACGCGCTCCTATCTGCAAGGCGGAGTGAGAGAAGAAGAGGCAGCAACAAATATGCATATACTGTGGAAAAGCAGGAAATTTCCTTCGAGAGTGCCCCATCAAACCCCCCAAAAGAATAGTAGGAGCAACTGACAATGGGAATGAAGAAAAGGAACAAAATCAGGAAAACTCCAGTGCCCGGCAAGTGTAGGGGTCCCCTTGTCGAGCAAAAAGAAGGACTCTCTACAGACCTCACACCTGGTCATCCTGGTACTTTTGGTTAACCATCAGCAACCCACAAAGGTACATGGCTATTAGGCATATATTGATAGTGGCGCAGTGGGAAATCATATTGATCAAAATCTGGCCGAACAAATAGGCCTTCCTCTTCCGCAAAAGTTCAAGTCAGAAAATGTCACAGCGGTGGACGGTTCTCAACTGTCATCTGGCCCTGTGACGCAACATACTGTCAAAGTCATGCTGATAAATCAGGACGGCCATCGAGAAGACATTACCTTCGACCTTATTGGAGCTCCACAGTTCCAGATGATCTTAGGAATGCTGTAGCTGGAAACACATATCCCAAGGATCGACTGGCGAACAAGAGTGCTGACTTTTCCTCCAGAATGCACCAACATTTGTTTCCACCAAGAAGAGAAGATCAAGGAACTCAAAACCAAATCTATCTTGGGACTTTCTGATTCTCTACCCCTGGAATATCAGGATTATCAGGATGTGTTCCAGAAGGAACAAGCAAATACTCTTCCTCCTCACAGGCCTTATGACTGCCAAATCGATCTGGTGCCGCGGGCACAAATTCCATACAGTCAAAGTTATGCTCTAACTGAGCAAGAAAATCAGCATCTGAAATCTTACTTGGACCAGTACCCAGCTAATGGTTTTATCCGCCCGTCTAAGTCCCCAGCTTCTTCAGCTCTATTCTTCGTACCTCAAAAGGAAGGTGATTTGAGAACTTGTATAGACTATAGAGCACTGAACCAAATCACCATAAAGAACAGGTATCCCTTACCACTTATCCCGGAATTGCTCGATCAAGTTAAGAATGCCCAAATCTACACTAAATAGGACTTACGAGGGGCCTACCATCTCGTGCGGGTAAAAAAGGGGGACGAATGGAAAACAGCATTCCGAACCAAGTACTGGCTTTTCGAGTATCAGGTCATGCACTTCGGATTATGCAATGCACCTGCTGCATTTCAGTACTTCATGAATGATGTACCTCACGCATTGTTGGACGTTTGTGCATTCGTGTACATCGATGACATTCTCATTTACTCTTCATCCAAGGAAGAACACGTCACCCATGTAAGAGCAGTTTTGGAAAAGCTACGTCAACACAGGCTGTTTGCCAAATTGGAAAAGTGCTCTCTCCGCATCACAGAAGTCACATTTTTGGGCTTCATGCTTACCCCACGAGGTGTTCATATGGATACCCGCAAGGTGGACGCAATTCTACAATGGCCATCACCAACATCCATCAAAGGAGTGCAAAGCGTACTCGGATTTGCTAACTTTTACCGACGATTAATTCCCGGATTTTCGCAGATAGTCCATCCAATCACTTCCTTACAGAAGAAGAATAAAAGATTCCTTTGGTCTCCTGAGGCAGAAAAGGCCTTCCAGGAACTGAAAAAGGCCTTCACTTCAGCACCAGTTCTTCAGCATCCCCGTCCTGACCTGCCATATGTAGTCAAAATAGACGCTTCTAGTATTGCCATGGGAGCCGTCTTATCACAGAGAGATCAGAATACTGGACAACTGCATCCCATAGCCTTCTGGTCCGTAACTTCTCTGCGCCAGAGTTAAACTACGCAATTACCAACAAGGAACTATTGGCAATCAAAGGAGCTTTCAAGACATGGAGACACTATCTTTTAGGAGCCAGGCACACGGTGACAGTTATTACAGATCACCGAAACTTACAATATTTAAAGACAGCCAAGGCCCAATCTTCGCGCCAGCTCCGCTGGGCTCTTTTCTTTGCAGAATATGATTTTGTAATTACATACAGACCAGGGGTGTGCAATGGGAAAGCTGACGCCCTATCCCGCATGGGAGAAAACAAGGAAGCCTTCGCAACATCCGAGCCTGTGGCCATTATACCCGAAGAACGAATTCAGAATCAAATCGCTGCAACCTCCTGTTTGGAAGAATTGAAAACTGATCTTCGATCTCAAATGAATCCAACTGCACAACAGGAATGGCTAGCTCAACGAAACCAATACTCCATTAAGGACGATTTGCCCTATTTCCGAGAAAGGTTATATATCCCAGACAAAACCTTGCAAAGGCAGATAATAGCAAATTACCGTGAACCGCTAGTGGGAGGGCATCCTGGAATCGCCAAGACTCGGGCCAAGATCCAAAAAGGCTATTGGCGTCCAACCTGGAGAAGGGACATTGCCCAATATATCGCCACCTGAGGGGTGTACGCACAAAATAAATCTCAGAAACAAAGCCCCGGGGGGCTATTACGTCCTTTAGCGGTACCACCAGCACCTTGGCACACACTGTCGATGGATTTTATTACCAACCTTCCTTCTTGCAACGGGTTCAGTACAATTCTAGTTATTGTAGACTTGTTCTCCAAGATGGCCCATTTTATTCCTTTGAAGGGGCTTCCAACTGCTTCCGCACTTGCCACTGTGTTTTTAGAGCAAGTTGTTAAACTACATGGCTTCCCGTTGGTGCTAATTTCGGATCGCAGAACACAATTTGTTTTTGCTCTCTGGAGGAGATGCTGCAAAATATTTAAGCCTGCCCCGCCCGCAGGCCAACGCTTCACGTTATTCTGCTTAAGCAGGGTAACGCTCCCCTCCGCCTGAGAAACATCTTACTTGTTTTCCAGTGAAACCATCTCGGAGAAGCATCTTACCTGTTCTCCAGCGAAACCATCTTGAAGAAGCAATTTACCTATCTTCCAGCAAAACCATCTCAGAGGTGCAACTTACCTATTTTCTCCAGCAGAACCATCACTGAAGCGTCTCTTACCTGCTCGCAGTGACTCCATCCGCGATCGACCAGAGCACACTTACCTGGCTCGTGTGGAATACAACCACCAGCTGCGCGCCGACCCTCAGACGCCAACTCGGGAGATCAACACGGCCAGCTTTGTCGCGGTCGCAGGCATCCTTCACCTACCGACAGGTCTGCGCACTGCAACTCATCTCCAAGCGCTGCCAGACTATACTTGCAGGGGGAAAGAACAAATAAGGTTAGAAACCTAATAAGGGCATTTGTTGAGGTCACGCGCCATCGCATCTAGCGCTTACCTTAGGATTCCAAATTGCCATCTTCTTGGGAACTCTTCAAGTCCTCCACCGGCACAACGGCTCCGCTGGGCCGCCATCATTTATAAGGGAGAAAGAGACATTATTAAGGATACAAACTTAAATCATGTGACAAGACATTAACAATTATATGAACAATAATCATCACAAAAACTCCTATCTTCGAAGTGGTTCGGTCACAGCCGGCCTGGGCCACCACATCTATGGACCAGTGAAGCAACTGGGTCATCTCGAAGTGCCCCTGCTGATGAGAAGCAGGACAGAGAGCTCGCCCTCACCATATAGCTCGCCTATATGGGTAAACGCTTACTTACCTCATTTTGGCACGAAAGGTCTGCATGGGAGTCACGATACCTCCACACCCTTCTCATTGCCTCTCGTGTTCTCGCAGGGGCAGTACCAGCATCCAGAGCAGTGCACTTGGCAGCAGCTGGGGGAGAGAACCGATCCCGAGGAGCCGAATCCAGGGAGGGCTCCAACCGTGCCCCAACGTCCCTGCAGAGACCAGGTGAGCGTAGCAATAGGGCTGAAAACAAAAATATAAGACCCTTGCTAGGGAGGAAGACATGGGCAGACTGTGATAAACACCCAGAAGTTCGGACAGCTTTAAGGGAAACCCTTTGGTGGCTAAAGATCAAGGAGACTGTTAAGAGAGGAAGTTTAAAACCGCCCAAGGTCATCCTTTTTCCTTACTTATGTTTCTCAATACTCAGAGACTCCCAGCCAAGTACCATTTCTTCTGCTTACTTAAGGCAGCAAATCCTGTGAAAGGTTTTTTATTCCATCTCTCTAAACCACCGTTTTGTCAGATATAGTGGACTCCTAGAGTGCTATAAACCCCAGTGATAGGAAGGGTATATGAGGAGCACCATGAACTGTTTTTAACCTATTTGTGAAATTGTGGAAGCCTGATGTCTTGTGTGCCAGCAGGGGTCTTATGGCAACAGGACCCACAGGAGTGACTGTGTCCATGGGGTCCAACTAAGTGCAGCCGTCTAATATTGCACATGGGTTAATACCAGAAAAACCTCAAGTACTTCTTTGCAGGACCTGGCGGGGTAAGGAAGGACCAGGTGCAGAAATGGGATGGAGACATTCATCCTCTGATGGCAATGACTATGGCAGAATTGTCTGCCAGTGTTCCCAGGCTCTTACCAATGACTGCCCAGACGCAGTGAGATCAGTAGTGGAACCTGTCCCGATTTTGGCAAGAGTTGCACATAAAAATTATTCAGCATCCTTCCTAAAGCAATGTCAACAGATGGATCAAACTACGTCATAACAGAAGTGCCATCGACAAAACCTGAGTGACTGTGACTTTTGTTTGACCACAAGGAGGCAGAAACTGAGTGAAGTTAGAGATGGAATGATGCATAACGTCAGCAAGCAATTGTTATTTGTTAGTTGTTTTAACATTCCCCAAATCTTCTACTCTGTCAAGCCCAAGCCATTTTTGTGTTGTACAATATAACTATTTAAACAGTACTTTGTGAGTCTCTTGTTCTCTGTTTATCCCCTGGCTGCAACAGCCCACTCATCAGTAATCATCTTGTTGGCGGTTACCATCCGAGACACTCTGTTCTGCCTCACACTGTGATTGGTTACATTTGTTTGCTACTCCAGGCTATTGTACAGTGTTCAACTCTTTCATAAATGTTTAATGTTTACCTAGTGAGGAAGAGAGCTGTCTGCCAATGTTTAAGGAACCATTATGTCTATCTTGAAGAACTGCTTATGTATTCTTTTAGTATTTCATATAATTTAATCCGGTTTTTACACAAGGATCTCTCTAATGCATCACCACTCACTGCGGACAACATTCTACTCAAGAGACTGCAGCCATGTGCTATGTTGTTCACTCTGGCATGCACCTGAATTGGTATTGAATTCCACTACTCCTTTTGCCACATGCTAAAATGAGATTTGTAGCTCCAAAAGCCTTTCAACAGCTCTACATTATTTTTAGTAAGAAAAGTATGAGATTTCTGCTTGTGGTGTATGACACAATGAAGGCCAGAGCTTTCTGGATTTTAAAGTTTAGTTTCTCAAGATCAAAACATTACATTCTTCAGGGTCATGATTAAGAAAAAGGTCTTAATCCTTTCAAAAGATTTTGGGGGTCATTATAATTGTGTCAGTAAACAGTAACACTGTGTACCAGCACTTTTACCGGTCCAGCAATGTATGATTTTGACGAAACACTGATGCCGGAATCACCAGCGCAGATACCACCTTGGCTGGAAATACTGGCAAAGTAAATACCGCAATGCTGGAAAACTGTGCCGGAAATACTGGCAAAACCAAGGCGCAGATAACATTACCTCAGAGCAGCCGGAAATGGACAGAGATGAGGGAAATGAGGCCACATCAGGTGCACCCAATCCACTCAGGAGAACCCAATGCACGCAGGAACAGTACGTAAGGGCCACACCTTCCCCAATAACACTTTCCAACACAGCCATGCTGCCACTCATTGCTGCTACCATAGACCTGCAGCTGCTCTATGCTGATGTCCAGCTGCTGGAGCAGGAGCAGCAGCACTGGCCAGGGAAAGAAGGAAGACGATGATGATGATGATGGGAATACAGGTGATGCAGATGGCAAGGCAGAGGCGCGCTGTGATCCCTTGTATAAGGGCCACACCTTGGGCCCTCAGACTGCCAGATACACACCCTGTACCGCCTAAACAGGGAGATAATTCATGACCCCCTGAACCTTATCCAGGATTTCATTGGGAGCAGGATCGGCATCAGAACAGCCATACCACTGCTGTTTAATCTGGTGTTGGCCCTGCTCTTCCTGGCCAGTGGCATGTTCCAGCACTCTGTGAGCCAGCTGCATGGCATTTTGCAGCTTGCCTTCTCCAGAGTGCTGGTGCAGGTACTGGAGATCCTCCTGCACCTTGTGGGCCAGCACATCATCCTTCCCACCACCCAGGCACAGGTAAACACAACCCATGCACGCTTCTATGCGATTGTGGGCATGCCCAATGTGTTGACTGCCCTATGCCTCATAGGAGGTCTACAGGAATCAGAAGTAGTTCCATTCCCTCAATGTCCATTCGACCTGTGACGCTGACCCGACCATCACGTACTGCTGTGCCCAGTTCCCAGGATCAACCCACGACTCAATGGTCCTGCGGAACAGAACTCTGCTGGCTTACATGCATGTCACAGAAGAAAAAGTAACTGGAGGTTGGGTGATGTGAGAAGCCAGGAACGAGACGCGGACACAGAGGACTCATGGTGATTGGTATACACTTTTATTAAACAATAAAGGGGTTGGAAAATGTCTCACTATCCCTAATCTAAGAGGTATTTCCCTACTTAAACCAATACTAAAGGTCTGTCACATGTCAAGATGTCCAAAGAAAAAATGTCCTGTGTCCGAAAACCTATCCTAGCACTCTCATTCTAAAAGGTGAAGGTTATTGCCTTAGAAAGTGCACACATGTTTAAGTTCAACAAAAGTTATAGCTCCAATAAAAGTTCCAAATGGATAATGTTCACAGTTCCAAAGGGAATTACTCCCTTTCCTAGGATCCTCTCAAAGAATAACCAAGTTCTTGATAGCCCCAGAGGATCACTCCTCCACTTGTGTTGCAATTCACTCCCGGGGAATTACTCCCTTCCCCTGGCCCTTTTCCACATTTACTACTATGCAGATCTTAAGGGCATGAGTCTTCCTTATGCTTCTCTTTCCAAGATAACACCACTTGGGTGTGGGTCCCAGACTCACAAAACACTGTGTATATTCCTGTGCCAGGCTCTCTCGTATAGTTCCTTTACACAATTCATGTGCCAATACCAGATCCGCAAAACACCTGGTATACTACCCTGCCAGCTTCTCTCGTACAGTTCCTTTACACATTTTGGGTGCCAATCCCAGATCCAAAAAAAAATACCAGGCATACTCTCCTGCCAGACTCACTTATACAATTTCTTGTGGGTTTGAATCCCAGATACGCATTTATGTTGCAATCTCTTTTTCTCATTCAGTACATGGGGGCATGGTTCTTCCCCAAGTTACTTTATGGCAAAGTACTGTGAAGATGACACCGATTCCAATGAGGATTACTCTCTTCCCCACTCTTGGCAACCAATTTACTCTTTCAGAGTCTCTTTGCCTCAGTGTCGGTGTTCCCCTCTCCCCTCTAGGTTTGCGGACATCATATGCATTCTCTCACTCCAATCACACACATTCGGGTACTCGCCTCGGTATCCGCTGGACTCGAGCGACTTTCCCCAGTCAGTGGCATGGAGAGTTCCCGCTCCTCACACTGGAACAAGGCCTGCCCTGGCTTCCAGTTCCAGTCGTAACTTGCTCTTCTTCTTTTGGCATCTTTACGCTCAAACGGCACCGCTTAACTACGCGGCTGGTCTGGAGCTTGCCTCTGAACCTCAGGAGGTGGTGGTGGTGGCACAGCTGGCACAGTAGGAGGTGGTGGTGGTGCTGATTGCACAGCAGGAGGTGGTGCTGGTTATGCAGCAGGAGGTGGTGGTGGCACGGCTGGCACAGCAGGAGGTGATGATGGTGCTGGTTGCGCAGCCGATCCAGGTGCATCGCTGTAGGAAGATACACCTGTTGGGGTGAGATGAGCATGCTGTTAGTGTTCAGGGAGTCACATCTGTGGGTTTGCATTACACTCATGCTACATTGTGTATATCTTGCTCTTGTCATGTTGTTTCTTTGGTCTGCTTGCTCCAATGTGTGCTTCCACATGTGGGTGGTGGAAGTGCACATTGACTTTTGGTCTGCCAAGGTAGCTTGTTGTGTGTGCGGTGGGCCTATGATTCCTGTCTTGTTCTCGCTTGGCACACATGGGCGCTCGTCATGTGTCCATGTGTGGGACAGTGCTTTTTGGCTGCAGTGCTTCTGCATGGCTACATCAGACGCAACCCCTGTCGTGTGTGTGATTAGCCAATTTGCTGTGACTAACGTGTTGTAACTGTTCCCTTGCCCATTTGGTGTTTCTCTGCCTGGGGATGCATGTATTTGGACTCAGCATTTGCATTTACATGAGATTTGTTATTCTTACCACAATCGCCTTGGTTTGAGCTCCAGCCTGTGCTGCCCCGACTCCCTCGATGCCCTCCATGTGCAAGATGGAGCTGCACATCTCCTCTCAGGGCATTGGGTTTGGGGGTGCCGCCGCCCCTCCTCCTGTGGCAGCAGATTCCCTCCTATGGTTGGCCAGCATGACCCTAAGCCGCAAGTCGTCCCACCGCTTGTGGCAGTCCTATGCTGTGCGTGGGACAGTCCCCACAGCTGTGACTTTGTCGGCCACCTCCTGCCAGTTGGCCATATTCCTTCGCTGGATGGTCCTGAGATTTCCACCCCCAGAGAGGGCCTCAGCATGTATGACCACATTGTCTGCAAGGGCAGCCAGCGCCCGCTCTGAGGACTTCGGCTTGCGAAGCCGGTCCTCCAGGACTTTTGATTTCCCCCTTCCTGACATGTTCTCTCTCGGGACTCTTGGGCATCCTTGGGGATTTAAAGTGGATAGAGTTTTTAAAATGGCCAGCAGCAAGCTTCCTGTTCCTGCGATGGCGCTATTTCCGGTGCCTGTATATCTGCTAATGGAAATACCAGCGCTGGAGATTACATCAGTTTAGATGTCGGTATAGTTTTTTCCAGTCACATTTCTGACGGAAACACTGGCACTTAGATGTCGACGTTGGTAATTCCGGCAAACCGGCGTTACCGTTTCTGGCAGACGTTGTGGGCCTGTCCGCGGACCTATAATGTGGCAGTAATTCCGGCGGTTTGCCTGTCAGTAACGGTAATACCGCCACGCCGGAATTGATGCCGTTTTTCCAGCTAAGTTGCAATGAGCCCCCCTTTAATCAGTCTCAGGGTCCAAGAGTCCCTTCCTTGGTTTTCCCCATTCACCTTATGCAATCATTCACCCATTTTCTTTAGTTAAGACAGTTTATGCATTCAACAAACCTATTGTTGTTCTCCATCATTCTCCTTACTTAGAGTGTGCCTTAGGTGATGAATCCTGCAGACTGGTCACAGAATCCCAGCCTAAATTCTCCGCCCTAGTGGCTAGGGGAAGGCAGCCACCATCCTGGCCCTGGGGGTGGTATTAGCCGGGGCGGATCACATGGGAGGAGAAGGCAAATAAGGGAATGTGAGGACCCTGTCAGGGGAAAAACAATATTCACTGTCTTCTGCGGGTGAGCGCTCCCTAAAACCAAACTATCTGATAGCTTGCTGTCACAGTACAACTTCCCCTCCCAGACTTCCTATCATATCATAATTCTACATTATATTTGAGTTGTGAGGTTAAGAAGCAACCATTCATTCTGATAAAAAACTTCCCCTCATTGTACATCTTAAATATTATTAAAGCAGAGCAAATTGAATGAACTGAAAATAAATCAGAACATTAGGGAAGCCAAGTTCGATAATGCTCTAGGTAATGGGAGGAGGAAGAGGGGCTCAGAGGCAAAGAACTGCAGTATTCAGTCTAGTGGTTCCGATAACCCACACCTGGGGGGACTTTTGAATATTTAAGGCCCCTCCAGGGGCAGGCCATCAGAACAAGTAGGAAGAGGTGGAAGCAGCAGAGGTTTGAAGAAGTTGCAGGGCACGAAGCCACTGCTGTTGCGGAAGCGGGATGGCGTGTCAAAACTGTGGCAGAAGTTGGGAACTCTGAGAGATGCAGAGAGTGTGCAGCGGGAAGCGGTAAAGAAACTAGCTGCCCGAAGGGAGAGAGAAGTTCTCCCAGTCCTGTGTGCTACTCCCGTGTGTAGCATTACCTGCAGTGCGAGCGGAACGCAGGCTGCTCCAACTGCAGAAGGCGTGAGTCACGGCAAGACTGCTGTCAGACACCCGAGTTTACCTGATGAGAGAAGAAACACGAGCAGCAGGTCCAGATGAGACGTGCGAGAAGACTGGTGAGTTGGTCTTGGTTAGGTGACCGCGGGGTGTTACTAACCCGACCACTGGCTCAAAAGAATTATTTTTAATATCGAACTGATGAAAAGAAAGGTTTTGAATATCGAACTAATGAGTTAAGGCAATTTGGGCACAATTCTCACTTTAAGAGAGAAGAACAAGTTACTTCTTACCTTGTAACGTTCTTTCGACGGGATGTTCCTCCGACGTATTCCTCATCTTAGATATCTCCTTCCAGCTCTGCTGGCCTCGGAAAATTTTTCTCTCTATAGAGGGCGCTGCGCGTCGACGTCCTCCGAGTCGATGTCCCACGAAAGCCGCTGTATCGACGTCGACGTCATCCTGCCTATAAAGGCCGCGCGCAGCGTCCGTTGCTCAGTTCCGTTTTGTAGCCCACAATAATACTTTCTGGGCTAAACTAATCACCCTGAAGGAGCGTAAGCTGCAACAACAAGGGAAGTAGAACTGCGGGGATGGATGGGAGGGTCGATGAGGAATACGTCGGAGGAACATCCCGTCGAAAGAACGTTACAAGGTAAGAAGTAACTTGTTCTTCGAAGGGATTGTGTCCTCCGACGTATTCCTCATCTTAGATAGGCTCCCATAGCAGTATTCTATTATCGGAGGAGGGAGTACTGACTTCACGCTGTCTTCTATTGATGAATAGAATGCAGTACAGCCCTTCCAAACCTAGTCTCTTGACTGGAGGAGGAATCCAAATTGTAAAAACGTGTAAAGATATGGACAGACGACCATGTAGCGGCCGCACAGATGTCTTTAACCGGCACGCCTCTTTTGAGGGCCGATGAAGCTGCAATACCTCTGGTCGAATGAGCCCTAAGGTTTTGAGGGGGCTCTTTCCCTGCCAGTTTATAACATTCCAGAATGGCTAGAATGATCCATCTGGAAATGGTCTGCTTAGTTATTGGTAACCCCAGCTTGTGACCTACGTAACCTACAAACAGCTGGTCTGTCTGTCTTATCCTGGCTAGTCTACTGATGTAAAAACTTAAAGCCCTCCTAGGGTCTAGCCTGTGTAACCTCTCTTCCTCTTTCCCCGGGTGAGGAGGAGGATAGAAAGATGGTAGGGTAATCTTCTAAGTGACATGGAATTCAGAAACCACCTTTGGGAGGAAATTAGGCTTCACTTGCAGGACAACTTTGTCTTTGTGAAATATTGTGTGAGGGGGTTTACAAAAAAGAGTTTGTAATTCGCTCACCCTTCTAGCAGATGTAAGTGCTATTAATAAAACAGTTTTAAGGGTAAGGAATCTTAACGAACAAGAATGGAGAGGTTCGAAAGGTGTGCCCATAAGGAAAGTTAGTACTAAGTTTAAATCCCATAGGGGAATTTGGAATGGTCTTGGGGGATAAACATTGGTTAACCCCTTTAGAAACTGTATTACCAAGGGTAATTTGAAATAGGATGGTTCTTCCGCAGTACGCTTAAAGATGGATAGCGCTGCGAGATAGCCCTTAATGGTGCAAACTTGAAGGCCTGAATTTGCCAAATATAGTAGGAAGGACAAAACCATTGGTGTACCACATGAAAAAGGGTCGATATTCTGTTCTCTACACCAGCTGCAAAATCTGTTCCAACGGCAGCGGTATAAAGACTTTGTTGCTGGCCTCCTTGCCGAAAGCAACACCTCCATAACATCATCAGGGAGGTCCCAATCCTTGTACCTCAGCCTTTCAGAAGCCAAGCGTGAAGGTTGAGGGTTTTGATGTCTGGATGGAGAACCTGACCTCCCTTCTATGAGAGTAGGTTCTCTCTGAGTGGAAGTCGAATTGGAGGGCAGATGGACAAGTCTAGAAGGTCCGGGTACCACGTTCTCCTGGCCCAATCCGGGGCAATTAGGATCATGGTTCGCCGGAATCTTCTCAACCTCCTGATCATTTGAGGAATGACAGGGACCGGTGGGAACGCGTACAGAAGCGGAAACTCCCAGTCCACTATGAACGCGTCTCCCAGAGCTCCTCTCGGGGGAAATTCCCTTGAGCAGAACAGGTCGCATTTCCTGTTTAGGCTGGTGGCGAACAGATCTACCTGAGGGGTTCCCCAAAGGGCGAAGATCTCTTGAAGGACTTCCTGAGCTAGCTCCCACTCGTGGGAGACTGTGTTCTGCCTGCTCAGAGCGTCCGCTGTCAAGTTCTTCTCTCCGGCTAGGTGAACTGCCGATAGAGAGATTCCTTCTTGGATTGCCCAAAACCAGAGCTGCATCGCCTCTCTGCACAGGGGTAGTGATCCTACGCCTCCTCTTTTGTTGAGGTAATGCATGGCCACCGTGTTGTCCGTCATTATCAGGACGTTCTTCCCTTGTACAGCTGGCAGGAACGCCTTCAGCGCAAGTCTGATGGCTCTCAGCTCTAACAGGTTGATATGTAGTCTGGACTCCGATGGAGACCAACGACCGCTGATGGTCAAGTCGTTGGCGTGGGCTCCCCACCCCGTGAGTGAGGCATCCGTGACTACTGTTATCTCCGGCCAGGGTTGCCAAAACTGTTCTCCTTTCAGAATGTTCTCCTGACAGGCCCACCACTGAAGGTCTCGAGCCACCCTGCCGGGAACCTGAAGAAGATCTGTCATTCTCCCTGAGAATTGTAACCACTGAGTCCTCAGTGCCCACTGGAGGGATCTCATTCTCAGGCGAGCCTCTGGCACTAGGAAAATGCAGGATGCCATGAGGCCTAGCAACCTCAAAAAGTCGAAGGCTTGGAGACGTTGGGCATGTTGGAACTTGGTAACCATCTGTAGAATATCTTGAGCCCTCACCTCTGGTGGCGAGGCTTTTCCCAGGGAAGTGTCCAGGATCGCTCCTATGAACTGGAGTCTCTGCGATGGTATCATTTGTGACTTCTTTAAATTGAGGGAGAAGCCCAGTCTGTGAAGGAAGTGGCACACGTGATTTAGCTGGATCTGAGCTTGTTCCGAAGAAACAGCCCTGATCAACCAATCGTCCAGGTAGGGGTAGACGTGAATCCCTTCCCTCCTTAGACTTGCAGCCACTACCGACATTAACTTGGTGAAGACCCTCGGGGCTGAGGTCAGCCCAAATGGCAGCACTCGAAATTGATAGTGAGAGTTGCCAATTGCGAACCTCAGGTATTTCCTGTGTTTGAGATGGATAGGCACATGGAAATAAGCGTCCTGAAGGTCCAGAGATACCAACCAGTCCTGGAACTGAAGGGCCTGGAGGATCTGAGAAAGAGTGACCATCTTGAATTTGTCTTTTCTGAGGAATTTGTTCAATTCTCGCAAGTCCAAGATGGGTCTCAGTCCTCCGTCTTTCTTTGGAATGAGAAAGTAAGGGGAGTACCAGCCCTTGTTCCTCTCCACTACAGGTACCGGTTCTATGGCACCTTTCTCTAGCAGGTCCAAAATTTCCTGCAAGAGGAGCGGATCTGGAGCTTTCTGAGAGCTGATCCCCGGTGGATGACTCTGAGGTATACGTAGGAAAGGCAGGCAGTAACCTTGGGCAACTGTTTCCAATGCCCAAGCATCTGGCATGATAGCCTGCCATACCGCCAGATGTTGAGTCAACCTGCCTCCTACAGGTGTCCTGTGAGGGAAGTCCTCAGAGTGGTTTTGGGGCGGCTGATGCAGATGCCGATGGTAAAGAGGCACCTGCTGTTGCTGCGGCTTTTGAATATCTACCCCGTCCACCTCGGGTAGTTCTTCTTTGTCCCCTTTCAGCCGGTCGTCCTCTACCTCTTCCGAATGCAGAGTAGAAGCAAAAGGACTTGCCCCTCGCAGAGGTTCCTGTGGGACGAAAGGGAGTCTGACGGATTGCAGCTCCTAGGGATTTTGCTGCTGCTTTTGAAGTTTGCAGTTTCTCTAAACTGTCATCCGCCTTTTTCCCGAACAAAGAAGAGCCATCGAATGGCATGTTCAAGAGCCTGGCTTGCACATCTGGGGCAAAACCAGACTTTCTCAACCAAGCAAATCTCCTGGTTGATGTACTTGCCGCCATTGCTCTGCTGATACTGTCAGCCGAATCAATGCCCGTCTGGAGGGATTCGCACATAGCGTCTTTACCGTCCTGTATAATATTCAGGAACGCATCCCTTTCTTCTCCCTCCGGGATGCAGTCACCTGCTGTAGAAGCACACTCCCAAAGTGTATGGCTGAACCTAGCAAGGGTGCAAGTAGCATTAACAGATTTTAACGCCATGCTACATGCTGAAAAGACTTTCTTTGCCATAGCATCATATTTTTTATCGTCCCTGTCCTGTGGGACGGTAGGATAAGCCGTCTTGACATCGGTAGAGGATGCTGCCTGTACCACCAGACTTTCTGGGGATGGGTGTTTAGACAAAAACTCCGGGTCTGTAGAAGATACCCTGTACTTTGTAGACAGTTTTTTATTTACTGCTGGTACGACATCTGGGGTTTCCCAGTTTGTCATGATCTTCCTCTGAAGAGCTTTATGAAAAGGCACCACAGGATCCTCCTGTGGGCCTTTGTCAAGAATATCCGTGAGGTCATCTTGTTGGAAAGATTGTGAAGGTGCAGACCACCCCATGAACTCTGTGATCCTGGCCATTAAGGCTCTATAGGGGGTTTCAGCATGCTCCCCCAGATCTGGCCTAGCAAACTCCACCTCAGGGGAAGTGTCTAACCCACTTGCCTCATGTAAGGAATCATGAAGATCCTTTAACCTGCGTTCTTCAGAGGAAAATTCCTCTCTAATTGGGGTTACAGGTCCCTGCAACTCAAATGTGTCTTCCTGTTCAGACAATTCACCCTCTTCCAAAATTGAGGACATAGTTCTCAATTGTTCTGAACTCATAAAGGGAGTAAATCCCATTTCCAAGGCACAGGGTGGCGAACTTGTCATTATCGGCCTCGAATACGTCGATGTCGTCGACGCCGACGTCGAAGGCTTCGAGCGTGGCGTCGAAAACAAAGGCGGAGGCCTCGAAGACCTCGACAGAATTGGAATTCTACTCGACAATCTCGAAGCCATCGACGTCGAGGACCTGGGGATAGTCACTGGGTGTGTCGTAACCGTGACTTTTCTTGGCGTCGACGCCGGTGTCGAAGCTGGCGTCGAGTCGACAGACCCGTGTGTCGAAGGTCCCTTCGACAACGGCGTCGAAGACATCGACCTCGGCGTCAACGGAACCCTCGTCGACGGCGTCGACGGAACCTTCGAGGAAGGTTTGGAGGTCATAGTCCTACTCGAGGGTTCGAGACGCGCTCGAGAGGTTTCCTTCGCCGGGTACTGCGACTCGCGGCGTTTTTGACCTTCGGGTCTTTCGACCAGAGCATCGCTCTCGGCAGTCTTCGAGGGGGTCGAGGCCGCTTTCTCGAAGACGCTCATCATATTTTTGCGGAATTCCTCCCATTCAGCCCGGGAACTATGTTTCGTGGGGCAAGGGATTCTTTTTGGCGAAACAGAGGAAGAGGAAGACGGAGAAGGGGATCTTCGACGTCTCCTCTTCAAGTGCTTCGATCTCGAGGAGTGATGAGACCCACTCTGAGACCTGGAGCGCGAATGGTGACGAGGAGACGAGTGTCTCGACTTCGTCGACGAAGAAGAAGCTTTAAAAGTCTTACCTTTCTCCAGCTTCCCCCTACGCTCCTTCAGGGCCTTAGCTGTCATGGACATACAGTCCTCGCATTCCGAACAATGGTGTTCAGCTCCCAAACACCACAGACAAACTCTGTGAGGGTCAGTCAGCGACATCTTTTTCCCACAATCTCGGCATTTTTTGAAGCCGGATCGAGGAGTTGTCGGTTCCGACGAGGAAGCCATCGAGTACGGATCGAATGACTCGAGGAAAATAGGATTAATCTGACAAGAACTGAGCAACGGTATTCCGAGGCACTGAGTAAGCGCGGAAAAACGGAACTGAGCAACGGACGCTGCGCGCGGCCTTTATAGGCAGGATGACGTCGACGTCGATAGGGCGGCTGTCGAGGGACATCGACTCGGAGGACGTCGACGCGCAGCGCCCTCTAGAGAGAGAAACATTTTCCGAGGCCAGCAGAGCTGGAAGGAGATATCTAAGATGAGGAATACGTCAGAGGACACAATCCCTTTGAAAGTGAAAACAAACATTGTAACCAGCATTGTCCAAGCAAAAAGGGAACAATATTTAACAAGAGTGAAAATAAATATTGTAACCACCATTGTCCAAGCTAAGAGGGGACAACATTTCAACAAAGTGAAACAGAATATTGTAACCGTTGTAACCACTATTTCCAAAGCCAAAAGGGAACAATATGCAAACGGAGTGAATGTGATACACAGAAAGGATGATTAGTTTTTGGAGGAGATTGTATCAAAAATTGCCTAAGCCAAAGAAAGGCAAACAAAGGACACCAAAGTGGGCAGAACAGTTGCCCTTTTTGCGATAACTATCAAGGGCGAGAGAAGTTTAATCTGCATTGCTGGATGCAAGTGAATCAGTGTGAAATACATTATCAATGCATGAAACAATTGTTGATGTAACTTTCCCCATTGAGGATTAAAGTGTGGAAAGTTTAGCAGCAAGCCTTACCACAAGGTACTGATAGTAGTTGTATGAGTATTATCCTGGCAGGTGAGTAGACCAGGAAAGGGACACTTAGTGGTTAGTGCTGGCAGGTGAGTGAACCAGGAACAAGAGAAGAAGGAAGAAGAGAAGTAAAGAGAGAGGGAGACAGAGAGAGACACATTGATGGCTGAAGAACTCTGAGGCAGAGACAATGGGGGTCATTATAAGTATGGCAGTAGCTGTGCCGGTAAATACCGTCATGGCTGCCGCCTGAGTCTTTTTTTTACTGGCACCCAGCAATGGGGATGTACTGGGGCATTCCGGCCGCGCCGGACCCCGTAATTCCCCTTCACCCGGTGCCGGTAAAAATTACTCCCCGTTCCCATTTGAGTCCCATAGGACTCAATGGGAATGGGGTGGCCGGTAGCACCGGCACCGCTAATAACGGTGCCGGTGCTACGGTGTAGGTCTGCTCGCGGGTGCTGTTCATCCCGACAGGTCAGACCTGCTGGGCTGAAAGGCACCCGCGAGCAGACCTCATAGTTTGCCGGTCCGGTAACAACAGTACCAGCAAGCTTACTGGTACCATTGTTACCGGACTGGTAACCTTGTAATGAGGTCCAATATTTTATGTTACTTTATGTTCCCCCATGAGCATCCAGTGTTCAGCTGTACCAAGCAGGACAGCATCACAGCCATAATTATTGATAGACTACAATGTGACTCATTACAAGTTTGCTGGTATTCTGACGGGAAATCCACCAGGATACCGGCAACGTGAAAGACCAATACCAGCACTCGGTTTGGCAGTATTACCGCCAGATTACAAGTGCCGGTATTGGTTGTAAATCCCCATTCCATTGGACTCCATGGGGTATTTTGCTGCTATTACAAACTTGTAGTTGGCTGGTGCAGAAATGTGCCGGTAAACGTTAAGCACGTTGATTCTGCAACGGTCATGTCGTAAAGAGGCCCAATGTGCCGTGATCAGTGAAGAATCATGAAAGACAAGAATGTGGCATATTAGTACATTGAACATAGCTGGGGGAATAGGCACACCCTGTGATGTCAATCAACTGACATATCACAGTTGAAGTTGAAGGTCAGGCTTGTTCTCGCCTGAGAACTGGAATCAGTGTTACGTGGGTATCATTTACCACACTGTGAGTCATCATGTATAATGGAGCGATCTGACGCAGGAAGAGACTGTCACATGGGTACGCAGTATGGAAGCATACAGGCAAATCATGGTGTTGTTAGCCATGTTACTCAAGGTTAGAGAATGTTCTTTGATGAAGTGTATTGTTTAAATATAACTCACTAAATCTATCTGGTATGATTCCCACTATGTAAACCCCTATACAAACTCTGATCAATATGTGCTCGGGGGCCATATTTAGTATACACGGTAACTCTGCCGTTACCCTGTCTGTTTCTCTACAATTGTAAAGAAAACAAATCTAACGCTGTTTAAGTTGGTTATCGTGTGTGGAATTTATTGGCGGTTTTCAAAGTTGGTGCCATCAGGGATGGGAATGGTTTATGCCCAGCTGAGACAGTATTATCTGACGGCTCCCGCTCAAACCCCTCTGCAGACAAAGGATAGGTAACAGGCTTAATCGAAACATCTAAAGGGGATTTGAGGGAAAACACCCATGAAGTTGGTGTCTAATTTAAATGTTATGGCAGTGAGGCAGACCCAGTAAAAAAGGGGAAGAAAACAGCGAGGGTAAGTTAGGTCAAAGGATAGAAATAAAATATAAAAGAATTATACAAAATACAATGCAGTCTTAACTAATTACTGAGGGTGTGGAAACCAGAGAGAAGACTAGGGATATGACAGAATTAAAAGGAGGCAACAGAGGGTGTAGGCCCAATATCTGGATCATTTTTAAAACTCTCAAAGGAATGAGAGCACTGAACATTTAACCAGAGTCAGTGAAAAACTGAGAAACCATTAGTGCAAAATTGAATATGTTTTTTATTCTTATATTCGCTGGCATGGGCCGCGTTAGAATAGAGTCATATGTAGCATGAGTGTGCAGCATACGGCTACTTTGGAAGGTGCATCTGTGTGACCGGAACAACACCCAAGAAGCGTGTGGCATGTGATAGTGAGGCAGGTAGTAGGGAGAGGCACTTGTGGTCATTGTGGCATTCGAACTTTCGGTCCAAAATAAATAAAAAATATGATAATACCTAGCTTTGCAGCTGTTCTTTTACTGGTAACGGGCTTTGGGGGCCAAACCCAGCCCCACCAGCAGCGCACTGCAGACCCTTCTAGGATGCAAGCCCAGGGAAGTAACACAGATACAGCAAAATAATTGACAGTGACTCTGCCTATGACACCTTCCACACAGACGAGCAGAAAGCAGGAGAAAGGAGCTGTGAGTCCTCCAGTCAATGCCCCTAGCAGCAAGTCTGTGTGTTTGAATCTAGGAGAAAGGAGTGGCATATCCAAAAAGTGCTGTTCACATTATTACCCAAGAACCATGACAACTCCGCTGGAACTCCAGAACAACCTTAAGTACACTAAAGGCGCTAGCATATGCACCTTGTGGTAACAGTATTAGCTACCTGTAACTAAACATTAATTCTCTTGAACACTGAGGTAGGAGGAAATAGGAGGAAAGCTCCCTCTCAATCCATAGCAATGAAAAATGTGGCACCTCCCGTGCCCTTCCTTACAACATCAGGAGAACCCCTGCCCCGCCCCATTGAAAAGATGGAAAAAGCCATTTGAGCATTATGCAAATGCCGGTTTGTGGGGCGAATTATGGGATAGAAAGGAAGACATCCCTACTCATGTTCTTCTTAGGCACTGCAAATCAAGATAAGTATGGTGGCTTGCCTGATCTCACACAGGAAGAGGGTCATGTCTTGAATGAGTATGAAAAGTGCATGAAGAAATAGACAAACATTAAAAGACTAGAGTGAACTATCGACAAGCCACTATGAGTGGGGTCGCAGAACCGTTAACAGCCGCTTTCCCAAAGAGAGACCGGGAAAGCATACCTTGATTGGGACAAAAGATACTTATTGTATTTCCCAATAAAATATTGGAAAATGATTGATGATTTTTATGTGAACGAAGAAATTCGCAGTGACTGCATAATCCCCTAGTCTTAAAACTGAAAATATTGAACCCTCCTTCTGTTTCTTAGTTATTTTGAGGTCCTGACAGCTCACGTGACCAACCAATGTTAGACTCTCACTGACATCCTCTTTGTAGTTCCTTCTCCCCACCTACGGACTTTCCATATGGCCGCTCTGCTCTCTCCTTACTCTTCCTCATACATAAATGGTGCACCTGCTGGGAGGCCCTTCTTGCCTCCTTTTCCACCTCTAGGGCCATCATAAATGTCTATCGAAATGGTACCACCCTAGTACAAACGGCCTCAACCCAACCTCTTATGTTTTGATAGGCTCTTTCCTCGCCTTATCAACTTTGCTCTTTCTTCCTCACAGGCTCCCTTGCCCCGTGCTTCTATGGCCGCCCAGACTCCAACTATGCCCACCTTGCATCCTACCAACTTCACCACCTACCGCACAACTCCACCCTTGTCGCTTTCAACTGTACAGGCTCCCTTGCCTACTCGCACTACACTGACAACTTCGTCAGCCTCTTCCACCCTGCTGCCCTGGCCACACACTGCAACCACATCAGAGAATGGACCCAATAGGGAACAGGGCTTAACCGCCTTACCACTACTCGTGATCCGGTGCAAATTGCACCAGACCGAGTAGCGCTAATGCTATTTGTGTTCGCAGTATCCTTGCGGTATTAACACTGGGATAGCGCTAAGGCCATGATGAGGCCCATTAACAGCTGCTGTGGTGACTGGTGAGTGAGACCTGAAGCTTGCAGCGAGGAAGGGGAGCCGCAGAGCAGGAACCGGTGTGGAGAAGCCAAGCAACTCGCAAACCGAGATTGGAGTTGCAAAGCGAAGAAACGCAGCAGGAACGCCAGAAGCCAGTGAGGGACTCCTGGGTGTTCGGAAACAGAGAAGACCGGCATTCTGCTTGCCAGAGCTGAGTGGAAAGGAGGCGTGTCCAGCAAAAGCAGCAGAGGACCAGCGAATGGAGAGAAGGCACTCACAAGGAGATAGCAGGCTGGAATTCATCTTTTGCAGACTGCGAGAGAGTGAATCAACACCAGCGAAGACCATTGAGTCCACCCAGCAGCAGAGGGGACACAGGAGCGTATCACTGAGCATGCTGAGTGCAAACATATGAAAAACAATTTACAGAGACATGTGGGCCTCAGCCCTCAAATGAGGCGGTAACAGCGTTACCGCTGTATTTACTGCTCTGCCCAATCTCGAGTCTGGCGTGTTTACCATCAGCAAAGAGCTGGGGGTAAACACGCCAGAAAAATGCCAAACTTTGGCTCAATTACCGGCAGGGGTATTATCGCACGGTAATTGCACCAAAAATTCCCCATTGGGTCCAAGGGACCAAGGGACCCAATGGGGAGTAACGTTTAGCACCCAACCTGTGATCTGGTGGTAATACCAACTCGTGATGAGGCCCAGAGTATGTACATATTAGAAAGGGAGAATTGAAATTACCACTAAACCCTCTCCTGACGTGTGGCTGTGCAAAGTGCAAATACTTAAGGAACAGAGAGAGGATAACTATCAGGAGGACACGTTATCCAGCCTTATATATAAGGACCTGTGGGAGCAGGCAAAGAACCAAAGTGTGTGCAAACAGAAGTCCTGGCAGGAGAGTAACCAGGCAATTTCAAGTGTGTGCAACCGAAGTCCTGGCAGGAGAGTACACCAGGCAATTGGAAAGGATTGTGTTAAATAAGAAAGAAGAAACTAAGATTGTGAAACCAAACAATTTCTTGTGAAAGTGTGGCAGTAGGCCTAAAGAAGGCCCAAGGAACTATTGTTTATAAAACTCAAGGAAGAAAGACGAGCCTAGGGGAAGGGAGTGACACCATGGAACACCACCCCTTTATACTTGAGACCCCAAAGAACTGTTGTATGAAAAAAGCCTCAAGGCGCAAGGAAGAATACAGGGGAAGGGGACTACCCTCTGGAACCAAGAATCTTCGTCTATGAGGAACGTTTGTTTGAATCATTTATTCTTTATGAACACTTTATCTTAACCTTGCAAGGTTAAACATATTTTCCCATTTCACCTTTTCAGTATAGTTTGTAATTTGTGGGTCAGAATAAACATGTTTGATTAATGATAGTTTTGTTGTGACATCCTGACACAGACAGATCCTTAATTTTGGTTTAGGTAGGGAAATTCCTCTTAGAGCAGGGTCAGAGAGAACCTTTCCCAACCCCTTTTATTTTCAATCATGTTTTTAACCAAAACCATGGCAAACCTGTGTCCAACTTTCATTTCTGACTCCTCACATGACCCTGGGAGTGGGTTTATGAGGAAGGACCACCTGGGGGGAGGTAGCGCTCAGGGAAACCCAAAGACATCAGCGGAGGAAATAACATATCCTCCTTTTGTTTGAAAGGATGTTTCCCCAGTTCCCCGTGCCTTGATAGCATGTTATTACCCTCATTTCCCACCTCAGTGTAGGGTTGGTATGTCTAAACTTCAAACTAATGCTATGGAGAACATGCGGGCCACTAAGACGAAGAAGGGGCAGGGAGTAGGGAGGATTAATCCCCAGGTAACTTGATGTCCATCTCCACCGAGTTATCTGAACCCAAACTTACCAAACTTACTTTAAAACCACAGGTAATACCATTATACCCTCTACATATAAGTCATCAAAGGGTTCTATGTCACTTCATCGACACCTGTTTTTAGGATGGGTGTTTTTACGCAGAGTTTTAGCTGAAAAAACCTCCTCAAAATTGTTTTTAAATTATTTTTGGGGGGGTTCCAACCCCCACCCCCAAGCCCCATGTCCTCTACCTATTTTTGTTTATTTCGGACCCCCCCAACCCTTTAAATGCCCTTTCCCACCCCCCAAAAAAATGTAGAATTTTTTTTTTAGCAAAAACCCAGCGTAAAAACACCTGTCGTAAAAACGGGTGTCGATGAAAGGACGTCGTACCCATAAAAGGAACCATTCAAGCTTGTACACCTCAAAGGTACATTTTGTGAAAGCTGAATGCAATTAAAGGTGCTATCCTGATGAATGAAACACAACATTACATTTCCTGAATCTGGAGCGGCAGGAAAGTCATGGCTTGAGTGAAACTAAGTAAATGTTACATATATGAAATACTGAATGAAAAGAAAGCTGTTACTTGATTAAACTATGAAGTGCTAAAGACTGCATGAACATTCTGAGACAATGAAGTATACAAAGTAACTCAATACAAAAAAGCACCTTAGGGATAATGTGAAAGTGAAGAGTATTAATCTGAACGACGGTTTTGGGGAAACGTATGGTTGCATGACCTGTGATGGGTAGACCTTGTTGTCTGACAACTGCGCCTAGACCGAGATGTTTCCTAACTCTGACATTATCAACATCAAATGTCAAATCACAGACAAAGCATGTGGTTGCTGGTGCGTGACCTGTAATGGGTGGACTGTGTGGTCTGACAACTGCGCCTAGACCAGAAACCACTAAATATTGGAAAAGCAGCAAAGAAGTGTGTGTCCTTGGTGAAGCTAACTAAAGGACGCATCAAACAGACCAGGTATTTTTGGGGGGAATTTGTGAACAGAGGAATCAAGTCAACTGTTCAGTATACATTTTGGGGAAGGGAACCCTGAAAACCAGGTCACAGAGTTGTATGAACGCGATTACAATTGAACTTGGAGAAGGGAAGACCAAGACCTTCTTTTGATGGGAACTGTGATGCCAAAATACCTAGAGACGGTAACTTCAGAATGTGATCAAACCTCATTGAAACAAAGTTACATTGGAAAAGTATTGAACCTGAACACTTATATTTGGTTGAGAACATTTCCCTACTGGATGTTGTTGTAGTTGTGAGAACAGCATATGTTTTGACACAGACTGACATTTGATTTGGACTTGTAGACACAGACTTTCCTTAGATTTCTTTAGGCAGGGAAAATCCCACCATAGCATAGGGTAGTTAGGCGTTACACCATCCTGATCATTAATAAAACTTTGTTTAGAAATATATATCTGTTGTCTCTGTCATATCTCTTGATACCATGCCTGTCTCACAATGCTTAAACCAAATAATGGAAATGGCCCTGATATTGGAGCAACTATGACAAATATGGGTGTTTGCAACAGTGATTTAGCAAATCATCCTTGATAGCCATGAAATGCCCTTAATACATAGTAAGAATGGTAAGAGACTGTTACTAAAAGAATCAATTGGTTGGGCCTCACAATTAAGGAAAATAAACAATCCGATGTTGATAAAAAAGAAAAATATATTGTCTCGAAAAATGTTAAGAAATCTAAAAATAGTGGAGTCATTGGGGGAGAATGCGCATTCGGTCTTTGGAAGGCTCTGTCCCCTGTCAAATGTCTCCTCTAACAGAAGAAAGTGCCAGTGATTTTATTGCAAATGAAGATCCTAATACTACTATTCCTTCACAGGAAAAGAATGCAGGGCAGGTTTTGATTGCTGGTCAAAGTGATGTATCTGAACATTGCTGGGCCCCAAAGGTTAATGTGTGTGCATCCCTGGATCACTTACCCACCAGGCTGCTAAAGACCCTTCATGGGAGGGAAACTCACACTACCATGCTTGCCAACATCTTCTTCTGCATGAGGAAGACCACTGAAGTAAAACATGTCTAGTGCTCGGCCTACTCATACATCCGTTGTAAAGGTAGTGTGTGACAAAGGACTCACCAGAGATATGAAGGGCCTCACAGAGTTTTGCCACACTGGGGATTTGGAGGTTTTCCACTAAATGTGTCTGAAGTACAGACCAAAAAAGGTTGCACTTCATCTTGGACGGTATCGAGGCCAGACCCAGTCTGTCCTTTTCATAAAAGGAAAAAGGACTGGTTGCAAAGCCTGCCTTGGAACCAATGGAGTTTGATTTTGTCTGAGATAACATTTCGACAGTATTGACACAATCTTAAAACAAGTTTACCGATACCGATCTTTAAAAAAGGAGACCGCAGAAACCCCAAGAACTATAGACCAATTGCACTTCTCGATGTATTAGGGAAAGTGTACGCTACCCTACTCCAACAACAACTTCTGGAGTGGTCCACTAAAAGCAATCTTGTGGATCCGAGACAGACAGGCTTTGTCAAGGGTGTGGGCTGCTGCGTTAACCTGCTTCTGTTAAACCTACTGAAGATGGAAGCCCACCGCAAAAACTCTAAGACCTATCTAGCCCTAATCGATCTATCTCAGGCGTTTGATAGTATAAACAGAGATCTATTATGGCGGAAAATGAGCAAATGGAACTGTCCACCTAGCTTGTTGGCTGCAATTCGTGAACTGCACACAAACACCTCCATTAGAGTCAGACTAGATCTTAAGGGCAATCTATCAGCCCCCATTGAAACATCTAGAGGAGTTAAACAAGGCTGCCCGCTAGCAGCGAGCATCTTTAACCTGTTTATATCGGACATTAAAGAGGTCTTTGTTGGGCTACACACGTTCCCACCGAAAATACACGGCACGCACATTGATTACTTAGCCTACGCGGATGACATCATTCTGTTGGCTTCCACACCAATAGGTCTGCAATGCAAACTTACTGCTGTGGAAAAATACCTAACAGAGAACGGCCTGAATATCAACAGGGGGAAATGTGAAATCATTGTCTTTGAAAAACTCCAAGGCTCCAAAAGAAACGCCCAGAAATTCAAATGGTGTTTGGCCAAAGAACCTATCTGCCATGTAAAAAACACCATCTACTTAGGGATGCGTATAAGTGCCAGCAGGAATGACGCACCCTGGGTAGAATCCGCAAGGATGAAATGCCGCCAGCTGGCATGTCAGGCTTCTTTAATCAACAAAAAATTCGGGAAATTTTCCCTAAAACCTACGCTTAACTTCTTTCAGCAAAAAGTGGTTCCATCTCTGATTTATGCTGGAGAAAATGTGTTTGGTTGTGGGAATGATGTATGGAACTCGTTGGAAAACATCTTTTGGACCAAAGTCTTACACCTCCCTAAGGGGACTCCTACAGCTTGCGTAAGATATGAACTTGGCTACATGTCCATTCACGCAAGGGTTACTTGGAACCTCTTAAGCCTTTTTAGGAAAACTTTACTAACAAATCAGGTGCCTCAAATCGCAATTCTCCACAACCTAGAGTCTGAACAACCTGACACAATCCTGTATCAATGGAATGTGTTATGTCACGAGGTTCTGAAAGAACATAACATCAAAACTCAAATGCTGATTGAAAACCCTGACGCCGCAAAACTGAAGCTTTGGAGACTTGACTGGATCCACACTTGCAACTTAAAATCGGCATCAAGATCAGCGCAAGACTTCCCGACTGAGGCACGAGCTTATGGCCATCCTCCGGGTTACCTGTCCTGTTTTCCGGACCAGTGGTCGAGATCTCTTTATCTGAAATTCAGGCTCAACGTCCTGCCAACTAAAGAGCGTCTCTGTTTCTGGTCACAATCAACTGACTTAGATCTGACGTGTCGTTTTTGTAACACCACAAACGAGACCCTTAAACACCTGACAATGACATGCTCTGGGCTAGAACAAGAAAGAAACAGAACTTTTGGCCCAGTCACAAAGAAATTTCAGTTTGTATCCCGGGAGGACTGGTGGAAAGCCCTTTTCGATGGGTCGAACAGACCTGTGCTATATGCCCTGGTCTCCTTTCTCCAAGCCGTTAAAGACCGCTTACATACCTTACATACTAAGTCGGCTACTCAATAGAGGTGAATGGTTGACCAGTGACCTGACGAATGTGGTGACTAATATGGAACAGGACGCAATAAGACGTACTTGTTTTGTTTGATGATTTGTCTTGTATTCTTTTTACATTTTTAAAGGTTTGAAACAAACCAATAAAGAAACTAAAAAAAAAAAAAAAAAGTTTACTCTCAAAAGCGGACACCATGCAAAAGAAATTGCTACAGTGGAATGTTCTTTTTTTTAAATCCTTTCTTTATTGATTTTCATATGGAAACATCAAACATTTCAACCAATCCCCTTGCCCCCCTCCTCTACTCCTCCCACCCGCATCCCTCCCCACAAAACTTGTCTCGCTTAAACATATGCTCCGACCACTAGCACACCTCCCAGCCAACAGATACCCTCAACATATAGCAACCAGATCACACATTTATACAAATCCAGTAGTCCATAGTCCGAAGTCACACCGCCACAGTTTCAAGAGGGTCCAACCAGTCCAGGGTCCAAGTGAGAAGACACCTTATCCATATCCGCCACATATCTCCGGAACAGAGGACAATAGTCCAAGGGGCGGTTAGTTGAGGGCATATCCATAGCATATCTAGATTCCCTTAATTCACATAGTTTCATATTTTCAAGCCAAGAAGCAAAGGTTGGTGGTCTCTTCTTCCCCCATTTCCTCGCCACCAGATGTCTGGCCACACTTACCGCCATACCCAGAAGCTTCCTCTCCGAACGGGATGCCTCCTCAACTAGAGCTAGTAGCCATACCTCAGGGGCAAAATCCCATCTAGAGGGAAGCATGACCCTTATTGCCTCCTCAATCCCACTCCAGAAGTCCCTAATTTTTGGGAATCCCCACGCAACGTGATAGAAATCAGCAGGCTCCCCACCACATCTCCTACAACCCGGGGAACAATCACTATAAATGTTGCTTAATTTCAAAGGAGTATAATAAGCTTGGTGTAAGAATTTGAAGTGAGTCAGCCTAAATCGGGAATTCAGGGATATTTTACGGGTTTGGCCACATATGAGCTTCCACTGTGCATCACTCAGGTCATATCCCAGGGATGCCGCCCAGGCATTTCTGTAGGAATTTCTCCCCCCATGCACTACATTGCGGACCTTTTTATAAATGACAGACACCAAGTTACTGGAGGACTGAGGCTTGATAATTAGATGCTGTATCGCACCGGGACTCGGCACACTAGGAAAATCGGGCCATATTGATTTCAAAACCCCTCTCAATCTGTAGTACAAAAACAGGGTCACCGAAGTGTATTCACCTTTTTCACTCAATTCTTCCCATTTTATAAACCTCCCTTCCAGTATTAAATCCCCCAATACTTGCACCCCCAACCTGCGGAAATGGTCCTTGAATACCTTTTTGTGCGTGAGTGGAATGCCCATCATATTGTAGATTGACCAATCCGGGTGAAAACGTGGTGTCCCGTCAGACAGCCAGCAAATCCGATCCCGGGCTTTACATGATACATTCACTGGTTGAACCTCTTCTCTCGGGGTACCTTCCCTGTTGCCCCATAACATGCCCGTCAGGTTATTCGGGAAGGCGACCGCCTTCACCGCCATTTCATGCGGGCGCGCCTGCCTCGGAGAGTCCCACCTGCCAATATACTGAGCCTGCGCAGCTAGAAAATACCAGTACAAGTTCGGCACCTCCAGCCCACCATGTTCGTAAGCCAGCGTCAGTGTGTCATAAGCTATTCGAGGCTGTCCACCTGCCCACACCAATCTGGACATCATTGCCCTCACCTGGGACCAGTAAGAGCCAGGAGGCCAAATTAGAACGTTGTTAAAGACATATAACATTTTAGGCAATACAACCATCTTACCCAAGGCTATTTGCGCCGCCTGTGAGATAGGAAGAAGTATCCAGGCTTCCACCTTTTGTTCCAGCGCTTCAAGCACTTTAACATAGTTGTGCATATACAATGCCTTGACCCTGTTAGAGACCATAATGCCCACATATTTCAACCCCTTCTGACACCATCGCAATTCATTACCCACATCCGCTTGTAGCACACTGGGCGTCAAGGGCAGAACTTCAGATTTATTCCAATTAATATTCAGACCAGATAGCTCCCCAAACCCGAGAACCTCCCGCATTATAGGAGCTAAATCTTGCCCAGGGTACTTACCATACAGAAGGATATCATCCGCGTAAAACGAAATTACAGCCTGATGCCCCCCTACTCCAATGCCCCGATGCGAGTGAAGCTCCCAAATGTGACAAGCCAAAGGTTCCATAGCCAGGGCGAATAAGATTGGGGAAAGCGGGCATCCCTGCTGAGTACCACGGGTAGGATATAGGAACTCAGATGTTACCCCGCCCGTATATATCGCTGCGTGTGGGGCCGTATAAAGCAGCCTGACCCAATTTATGTATGTAAGACCCAGTCCGGAGCTTCTCAATACCTCAAACAAAAAAGGCCACTCAATCGAATCAAAGGCCTTTTCGGCATCAAGCGCAACCAGCGCTATCGGGACCTCAGGGTTAACATTATGCAGCAGTGTAAACAGGCGCCTCAAGTTATGCTGAGTGGACCGACCCGGAATAAACCCGGCCTGATCAGGGAGCACCAAGGCTGGAACATGAGGCAGTATTCGATTCACTAATATATTGGCTAGAATTTTATTGTTGACATTAATTAACGACAGGGGCCTATAAGATGCCATCAAACGGGGATCCTTCCCCGGCTTGGGGATCACCGTCACCAACGCCGACCTAGTAGTCTCAGGCAGCAGTCCCGTAGACAGAGCATCTTCATACATTTCTAGCAAATGAGGAATCACAAGATCAGTATAGGCTTTGTAGAATTCGATGGCGATACCGTCTATCCCAGGTGCTTTACCATTGGGAAGCGACTTTATCACCATGCAGATCTCTTCCTCCGTAATAGGGACATTTAGCGCTCCGCCCTGCTCGCTTTCCAGCAAGCCCAGCGCGACCTCGTCTAGATATTCCATTAGCCTATCCCGCCCCCTTACACAGCGTGAGGCATACAGCTCTCCATAATAATTATGGAATTCTCTATTTATCCCATTCAGATCCTTAATGGTCTCACTGCTTGCTCCAACTATTTCAGCTATTGAGGTGGCCCGCTGCTCCTTTCTAATAGCCCACGCTAATGTTCTGCTTGGGCGATCCCCCTCCCCATATTTCACTGCAAGAACAGGATCCCCAAGATATTTCTTCTCCCTGCACGCCAGTTGCTGGAATTCCTCCTGCAGCGCCCTCAACTCATCTTGCAGATCCAGGTTGCCAGAAGCACTCAGCCTAATCTCCAAGTCTCTGATAGCACCCTCCAATTTCCTCATAGACCCCCGCAGTGCCTTTAGGGTACCTCCTTCACGAGATATACAACCTCCTCTGTCATATACTTTAAACGCCTCCCAAATTGTGCTAGGGCTGGGCCCTGACCCCACATTAGCTTGAAAATAAGTTTCAATATCCTGCTCAATTCCGGCATAGAAGACTGTATCCTCTAGTGAAGACGCACGGAATCGCCACCTTGGCGCTGCCGGAGGATCAGCCAGCTTATTAATATGCACAAGGACCGGCGAGTGATCCGACAAGGTACGCAAAATCTGATCCCAGCCCACTCCGCACATCTGGCAACCTCAGCCGACCCGATAATATAATGAATCCTGGAACTGCTATAGTGGACCCCGGAGAAAAAGGTGTATTCCCTAGAAGTTGGGTGTTCCTCACGCCATAAGTCGTGGAGATCATGATAGGCCGCTATAGTAGCCCACGCCCTAGCTGCTTGCGGAACCACCTGTTTTTGAGAAACCAATCTATCCAAATCCAGCGTTAAGGCCAGGTTGAAATCGCTCGCCCAGAGTATAGCAAACCCAGGGAACAGGGAACTTAGGTATATGCTTGGCACATTGGTGAAAAAAATCTGGGTTATCCACATTTGGGTCATATATATTTATAAACAGAATTTTAACACCACCAATTTCCTCCGCCAACAGAATAAGCCGACCATCCCCATCCTTGATTTGTTCATGGGGGCGAAACTGGAGAGACTCATGGATATATATATCGCCACCCATCTGGCATGGGAAGAATAGGATGAGCAATATCGATGTACGCCCCAGCCAGCCAGCTTGGGAAGATAAGCGTCATCAGCCAAGTGGGTTTCCTGTAGACAGAGAACATTGACCCCGTGATTCCTACTGTAGTTGGCTATAAAACGGGATTTATTTTTATTCGTAAAACCCTGTATATTCCATGACATTATTGTCAGCTGACTGGCCTTCCTCTCACCCATATCGAAACAACCAAAAGATACAATGGACCTCAACTCCTATCCGTGTCCCCTCAGAGCGTAGCATTGCCTCAGGGAATCGAGCGTCATCCACTCCAACACTAGTTTCAGAGCATGAGCAAGACAATCCAATAGCCCAAATAACACCAAACCACATCAACTGTGAACCAGACATTTCCCATCCCTTCTGACCCCCCACCCCTTCCCACCCACGCCAGAAACCAATACCAACCGGCATCCTACCCACCCCCTCTTCTCACCCCACTTCAACAATAACAAAGAACTATAACCTCAACAAAACCACTGCAGTGCCAGCGGTAATCGGGACCACTGAGGGCAGCTCCAGTGCTCCATATGGCAACGGCTGATCCACAAGACATGTTTCTCCCCAGACCCCCCAATACCCTGCACTTCAGAACAACAACAGCATTGTCCCACAGCTCCTCCGCCCCTCCTTAAGAAATAGCAGTGCTAGCTCAGGCAGACCTACGAGGGGATCCTCCAGGCTCTGGCAGATTCCTGGCGAATTGCACAGCAGATTCCGGCGTCGTGAAGAACACAGCAGCCCTGTTGTGCTGCACCCAAAGCTTAGCCGGGTACATCATGGAGTATATTGCCCCTTCTTTGCTCCGAAGCAACCTTTTAGCTTTTTGGAAAGTTTTCCTTTTCTCTTGAACAGTCGGGCTAAAATCAGGGAACAACCTAATAGAATATCCTTCCCACATTAACTCTTTCTTCTCCCTAGTGGCTTTCAAGATGGCGTCTCTATCCTGGTAGCAGAAAATTCTCGCAATGATAGGGCGCTCCTGTGCGCCCGGCGGGGGCCTAGGGGCTAAGGAGCAGTGAGCTCGCTCCACCTTATACATGTTAGACAGAGGCAGGTTATCCAGAATGTCAACCAGCAGCTTCTCAACAAATCTCTCCATGTTTTCAATGCTGGTCGACTCAGGAACCCCTGTAATCCGAACATTATTCCTCCTCGATCGCCCCTCCAAGTCATCATTCTTGGCCTCGATTTTCTTCACCAACTGCTGAAGGGAATTAGCCTTGTGTTGCAGCGAGGCAACATTGTCTTCCATGGACCCTATCCTCTTCTCAGCCTCCTCCATGCGTCCACACAGCTTTTCAATTTGGATAGCTGAGATGTCAACTTTACAAGTAAGGGCCTCTATTTTGGCCCCTATCGTGTCCGTGCTCCCCTTCAGTGCCAGCAGCGTCTGGTTCAAAGCTGCTATATCCACTTGCTCCAGCCCCGAACTCTGCGATGAGGTCGCCTGGGGCTGACTCTGTTCCTGACGGACAAATTGTACCATCCTTGCTTGTCTCTTCTGGTTACCCATACAGGCCTGAGGGGGAAGGAGCCGGAGCAGACGGTCCGTCCCAGTTGATGTCAGCAATTAAAAGGATCTAAATCAAGTCCACCAGATCCGCCTGAGGGATGGCAATATCCCACGCTGGGCCCGTCACGCCAGCTACGTTCAGGCACACATTAGCCCCACTCAAGCGCCAACTGCGAACCAAACTCAATTGTCTGCGTCACAGGTGAACCAGGCCGATGCCACTGACTAAGCAATACTCCAGACCGCTGACCAGTGTCCGGATCAGTTTGAAAGGTATACCATTCCAGTAAGGGGCCGATGAAGAGAGATCGGGACCCAAAACGACATTCAGCACAGCCGCCAGGCACCGCACAGGAGCACCCCGCCCAGTTGGCTTACCTCCAGTGTTAAAGCAAAGCCAGAGCCTGGGTACCTTACTACTAATGTTCCATCACAAATTCATTCTCCACGGCAATAGGTGTAGTAACTCAGGTCCCCCCCGGTGGCCCAGCACAGGAGCTATATCAAGTCCCAGATTTGCAAGGGCAGAATCACGTTGGGCCCTGCTCTACCAGGCCCCAGTAGCTGAGGAGTTTAGAGGAAGACACGTGCTGCAGGCACTCAGCCCCCTTATAATCATACAGCCCTCTCCTCTCTCCCAAGGGACAGGGAAATCCTTAATGCCTGTACCGAGAGTGGTTAACCGGTGCCTTGGGAAACTCTCTTGTCCTTCCTACGGCCGCCCGATCATACCTTGGGCCATCCGGACCGGCCGCGGCCGTCACTTCGTTGCCCACTCCCCTCCTCCCTCATAGGCAGAGCCGGCCTCTTGCAGCAACTCTTCCCCCACGGTGCCTGAGGATTCCAGACTCTTGTCCGGCACAGCCTAGCGAGTGCCCCCAGGATCACGGGCTCGCCGCAGCAGGACTCCCAAAGAGCCAGGGGTTGGGGGTTATCTCTGACTGCAGTCCGTTCAACAGCCCACTGTCTCGGCGTCAGGCATCCATACGGCCGCAGGTACCGCCTTCACCCGGCCCTGCCTGCGGAGCACTGCAGCTGCCGCGCCTCCCTTCTGGTCACTCACACGCCGATCTGCCAGAGGCTCCACATGAGCCCGCTCAGCCCCCTTCACTGCCGCAGACCTCCCCGGGGTATCGAAGGCAGAGCGTCGCCAGCGCCGCAGTCTGGGAGCCTTCTTAATGGGGGACAACTCCTCCTCCGGACCCTTCCAGCGGGACCTCCAGGCCCTCCACGACTCTCCGCCACCCGAACCCACAAGCGACTTAGCAGGATCATGCTGGGGTGCCGGTGGAGGCTCAAGAGGACCACGCTGCAAGTCTGGGGCACCAGAAGCGGGGCGAACAGGATAAATATAGGATTATATTACAGCCGATGCCGGAGCTTCTCAGGCAGCAGCCATTTTGGATAGCTGCGCAACAGTGCCCCCCTAGAGTGGAATGTTCTTAACTGTAAAAATACTAACCAGACTATTTCAATAAAAAAGTAATATGGTCAATTACCTTTCTTTTGTTATATAAAATTGCTTGTTTGAAATGTACATTGACATAGATGAGACCTGGATTAAAGACTTTTTAAATCTTAAATTCAAAATTATATTGAGGTCTGTTGAATTATAGTTTAATTTTAAAGTATTCTTCTTGTGACTAAACATTAGGAAATGTTATGTGAAAAAAATGCAAAATCTCTTAGTTAACAGAAAATGTCATATTGTTAAGAATGTGTTTATTTTGAATAGTGCATAAATATATAAAACATGTAAAAACAAGGACCTCATGTACACTAAAACAGAACTCATTTGTATTTGTGGTCTAAAACTCACCATAATTACACCAGTAGATACGTGGTATCAAATTCTTTGTGTGAAAAAGCACAACGCTTTACACAGGCCACTCCTCTCTCTTCCCCCGTTCTGGTTGCATTTAGGAAGGTTGCTGCTAATACTTACAATCTATATACATTTAGAAAGAAATAATAGAGCCACTACAATTGAAAATGCACAACATGTAATCAGAGTGTGATTTTAAGGGACTACATTAGGTAGAAGGGCATTCTGCATTTATATTTTTGAAAGATCAAAGTAATAACTTAATTATAGGTAACAGCATGAAAATGTAATAATTGATGATAATATGATGTCAACTTTAATGTGTAACAAGCACTACTGTCCTAAGGCATGAATATAGACAAAGAATTCGAAAGTAAAATGAAAATGGTACTATGAAGTTACAGTGATCATACTGATTTAATATAGGAAGTGGATTATCGTTAAAGCTAATGTAGTTGGAATTTAAAAAATATCTGATAAATTAAGTCTCCCAAACGATTATATCAAGTGAGTTTGTCAAGTTAATAAGTATCGGGACGAGGGAGAGGGATGTGGTTGTAAAGTTCAACATGAACATCACAAATAAGATTGAACAATTAGAAATGCAGACCTTGTTTTCTCCTAATAGTCTACAATACATCCGCTATATGCATCGAAAGCTACTTTCATGGAAGGCACACACAATGAATACATTCTCTCATTGTGTATAAATATTATCATGTGAATTGTTAGTATAGGAGATGATATTCATGATATACCCATAAAGTGGAATTCTACGCCAAACAATTTTTAAAGTGTTGTGGTGGGTCAGAAGAAGGATGCAGACTCTGATCACTCATATCACTGAATGGTTGATTAAAATAAAGAAAACAATCCATCTCTCCCCATGTTACGAGGCGTCCCTACTGTGATGAATCCTACAGAGTCATCACTGAATCCCTGGTGATGATCTCCTCGCACATGGCCAGGGGAAGGCAGCGGCCACCTGATCCTGACTCTGAGGGTGGTATTATGAGGGAGGATGATGTGGGAGAGGACGACTATCGGCAGAAAGTGAGGACTCCAATGCAGACACATAGCCTCATCACGAGTTGGGCGATATCCCGACTGGGATACAGCCCAACTGTATTTGTGTTACCGCCCAACCCTCTGGCGGTATTACCACTGGATCACGGGTTGGGCAGTAACTGTAATTCCCTATTTGCCATTGGGTCCATAGCCAGTAATTGCACGGACAATCTGCATTTTTGCGGTGCATTTACACCCAGCTTAGAGCTGCAGCCCAAGATTGGGCGGAACCTTTGTCACACATCCCGCGGGCTGGAAACTTTCGCTGGAAAGGACAGCTTTGGCAGTTCAAGACCATGCCCTTCGGGCTTGCCTCGGCGCCTTGGGCTTTTACCAAGGTGATGAAGCCGGTAGCGGCGGCGATAAGAGAGAAAGGGATAAGATTGATCATCTATCTAGACGATCTGCTGCTTCTAGCCGAGGATCGAGAGTCCATCAAGTACCAGACAAGATCGGTTCAAGACCTGCTGGTTTCCCTAGGATTCCTAGTGAACATGGAGAAATCGGACACCGAGCCAGCGTAACGGCTGGACTTTTTTAGGCTTCGTCCTAGACACCAGGAAAGCAACGCTTGAACTTCCGACCCGAATGATTCGCGATATCAAGAGAGAATTGAGAGGGTGCCTCCAGAGAGAGGTAGTGTCCCTCCGAACCCTAGCAAGGATTGTGGGGCTGCTCGCGGCCTCTATCAAGGCCATATTTCCAGGGCCATTATATTATCGAGCGCTGCAGAGGTTGAAGATAAAGCATCTGCAGCAAGGCCTGAGATACCACCAATTTGTGCCGTTGGATCAGGAATCAAAGACAGAGCTATAATGGTGGTTGAAGAATATGGACGCCTGCAATGGACGTGCCATTTTCGGAGACAGACCAGATCTGATTATAGAATCCGACGCCAGTCGATTGGGCTGGGGCGCTCGGTGTAGAGACCTGCCGACAGGAGGGAAATGGAGCGAGGAGGAGCTCTGATTACACATAAATTGCCTGGAACTGCTGGCAGGATCTTTCGCGATCAGAGCCTTCACGAAAGGGAGGATGAGATCTTGCGTCCTGTTAAAGATGGACAACATATCGGCAGTACGATACATAAATCACCTAGGCGGCACTAAATCCAGAATGCTAGCCGAGCTAGCGAAGGACTTTTGGCACCTCTGCCTTCAGGCAAAGACGTCGGTCACAGCGGAGTACCTCCCCGGAATGCAGAACATAATAGCGGACTGGAACTCTCGCTACCTCACGGATTCCAGCGATTGGAGGCTGGACCCAGCAGTGTTTCGGAGGATGACCGAGAGATGGGGGCCAGTACACATAGGCCTGTTCGCTTCCCGGTTGAACGCCCAAACAGCAGAATATTTCAGCAGGTGGCTGGACCCGGGAGCTCAAGGGACGGATGCATTCTTGCAAGAATGGAGCGGAGGTTCGCACTACGCGTTTCCCCCATTCATGATGTTGAGCATAGTCCTAGCGAAGTGTCGGAGGGAGACAGCGGAGTTGCTATTAGTGGCGCCATGCTGGAAGTCGTAAGTATGGTTCCCGACGCTTATGGACCCCACCCGAGGCTTCTCCCAGAAGGAGAGCACCTGCTCACGGACCCAGGTGGGTCATATCACCCCCTGAGAGTGAGGAGGACACTCCCGCTCATCGCGTGCAGGATATCAGGAGACGCTGGGCACTGCCAGCCATTTCGGCGCAAGCTGTGCAGCTCATCGTGGAATCCTGGGCCCTGTCTACAAGAAGGAGCTACGACGCGGCTTGGGCCAAGTGGACAAGCTGGTGCAGAGGGAGAGGTGTTCATCCCATTTCTGCGCCTGTAGTGATGCTCTTGAACTTTTTGGCTCAATTGTTGCAAGGTGGGAAAGCGTTCCGCACCATAGGAGTGTACAGGTCTGCCATATCCGCGGGACATCTCCCTATCGAGGGTGTACCAGTGGGCGAGCACCCAGCAGTAGTTCGGCTGATTAGAGGAGCAAAATTTGCAGTACCCCCAGAGCCTCGATACAAGACGGTCTGGGATGTGCTGTCAGTTCTTAAGCTATTGGAGAGGTGGCCAGGGAACAGATATCTATTGCTGAAACAGCTATCAGGAAAGTTAGCGATGTTGTTGTGCCTAGTCTCTTGTAAACGCGTGTCAGACGTGAGGGCCCTAGAAGTAGATAGGAAGTCATTCGGCCCAGAGGGCGTAACTTTTACAATAGTGGGGAGAACTAAAACGGGGACATCCTCAGCTCACTACCCATATTTCCTCAGTAGACCTAAATGGTGCGTAGCAAGTTGCGTAAAAGAGTACGAGAGCAGGACGGCAGAACATAGAGCAGCGAATGCTAAGCAATTGCTTATAGCGCGTAAGAAGCCTTACAAAGGCGTAGCCACAGCGACTATCGCCAGATGGGTTAAAGAAATCATGCATGCAGCAGGAATAGATGTGGGGAAGTATGGAGCGCATTCAGTGCGCGGAGCTATGGCATCTAAGGCTTTTAAGACAGGAGTGTCTCTTAGAGATATTATGCTAACAGCAGATTGGTCGAATGATCGAACTTTTAAGGAGTTTTATTTCAAGCCGACCTAGAGTTTAGCGGTCGCCGTGTTGGGAAGCGTTGAACAAGCATAATGCTCACCTCCAGTCTTGTCATAGAATGTAGATTACCCCTGCTGACTGTGCAGAGAGTATTCATTCTATTAAAGACTAGGGGGCGAGCATTAAATTCCCACCCGAGTTATGCATTGAGCATGATATTGGATGATCGTATGTGATAATAATATGATGTTATCGTCAATACATGGACACCACCCTGATTTTTCTGCTTACTTTATTCCTAGGAGAGGAGCAGAAGTACAATTGAAGTAGGAGACTAGCAGAGGTAGTCGTCTGGGTCGAGGAAGTTCGACATTCTTTTGGAGTGGTTTCAGTCGTTGCCAGTTGCAGGACTTAGTGTGGAGTTCTCAGTAAGACTTTCAGAGCGAGTAAAAGAGAGGAGGAACTCAGGGACAGGAAGTGGTCATAGCTGAGCATGGAGTGAGATGGACTACAGAGACTATGGGGATTGTAGTTCAAAAGAAGAAAAGTCTGTTCAGACGGTTTTCAGTGTTTGGTTATGGTTTTTGAGTTTGTTGAAACTGCTGAAGAGTGGTAAATTATAGAAGTTGAAGCATAATGCTCCCCTCCTAGTCTTTAATAGAATGAATAATCCCTGCGCAGATAGCAGGGGTAATCTACATTCTTGCTTGTTTTTCTTGTAACCTCTTTTATTAATAGGGTTTTTCATCTTTTCCCCTGCTCGGGTTGTTAGGGATTCATAAATCATTCCTGTTATGTTTTTCCTGATTTTCAATCTTTCCTCTTAACTTAGTTGACTGACCTGAGCATGAAGATTTTCTCGAATGGGTATTCGTATGCTGTCTTTCTCTCTATAACTGAGACGAGTATGAGTGCTATTATAATGATTCTCATTCACTCTTCTCAACACCAATTCATTATACTCTTCTTCGTTACTGGGACGAGTATGATTACTCCAGTAATGATTCTTATTGGTTTCACTGTTTATTGGCATTAGATTCCCTTTATCTGTACTGTGACAAGTATGAACATTCCCATATGACTTCTTATTTACTCCACTTGCTTTTAATACTATAGTTTATTTTTCGATACTGGGACGAGTGGAAGTGTTCCCATCTGACTTCTCTGTCCCACTGCCAGGTTTGCCGTATTCCCTGTTACCTCAGACTGGTATGGGAAATGTCATTGAGCTTTCGTTTTCCTCCGGGGCCCATCGTCACTTCATCAGGTTTGCTTGGCATCTTTCCTTTACATGTCTTACTGTGTTCCTCTGGATTGGTATGTTCTCCGGTCTCTCCATTACCAGTCGTTCCTTGTGGCTTCAGCAGTGTCAGTGTTGTTCAATGAACTGCAGGTCCAACACAGCTCTCCCGTGGTCACACCACCGCTTCCTCCTCTTCTCCATTTCTTCGCTTCAATTCTCCTCTTTGGATTGAAGAGAGGCTCTGCGTGTCTCGGTCTGGTTCCTGTCTCTTCACTCTTTCAAGATGCCAAGCGGCCAGCCTCTGCTCAGCGGTGGCATGCAAGCCCTTTTGTATGTTGTACGGCGTAGTGTTGTAATCCTTTCTCTTTCTCATATTTCTTCTCTCCTCCTCAACTGGTCCTCTTTTTCTTATCAGTGAATAGGAATTCTGTATTTAAAAGAACAGTTTCCTGGTTTTCTGGTTGACAGTAACATTTCTTCAAGTGACTTTTTAAAAGACACATTTGAGAAGGTATTGTTCTGTCTTCTAGGGAGTTCCTCCTCGTAACGGGAGTCCTTGTCCCAAAGATGAGTCTCTCCCGGGGAGGTCCCAAGATTGCAGTCGCCATCACTGAACCGCTCCTTCTTTAATCTAAAAGATAGGCTGCACGCCGCGTCACAACCCTAGTTGTCGTTCAGCTTCCTCTTGGGTAAGACTGGTCCCGTGTTGTCGTTGTGACCCCCCCCGTTCCTTCTTCTTGTTCCTTTTTGTGCTCCTCGTTCTGGTCCTTTGGAGTCCTTGTGGCTGTGCTCTGTCCATTCATCTTTACTGGAGCCACCTTAGATCCTGCCGAACTTCCCAGTCTGCAAGAAAGCCTCTCAGGGTTTTTCCTGCCAACTAGCTTTTTCCCCTAAATGCGCGTTTGGCCCTCTTGTTCCCCCTTTGCCCGGCCTGTTCCAGTAAGGCGGGCATGGCAGCGACTAGTAGGGGTCATCCCTACCTCTACTTGCACCGTCTCAACTCCAGACTCAGGGAAGCTGTGTCACCTTGGAAAGCCCTACTTACAGACAAAATGTCACAGAAGGAGTCATCTCAGGCTGACAATGATACATATGCAACCCTGAGAATATAGGGGTGTGCCATTCAAAGGATAAAACGTTGCAAGCTATCAAATTCAAAAAAAGTATTTCTTTACTTTAAAGTGAATATTTTGCATACATAAAAAATAATATTCCAGTCTGTGAAAGATAACATAACAAGTATATTTGTAGAGCACATGTTGACCCCCAGAGGGGCATTTTGGCGGTATTGACAGATAACAGATGCTTATTGTTACCCAATTTATCTGTACGCTTTGATAAACCTCAGAAGGATGAAGCGCTGTGTGGACCTGCCAGGATTCGAACCTGTGACCATGAGGTCAAATACAGGTCCCTGTAGTGGATGCATTAGCCCACTGAGCCACAAACCCGGATAGAGATCGAAAAGATGCATGAAATTCTGTATAAGTTTGCAAATAGAAAAGGCTATTATACATTTATTAGACTGGACATAACAATGTGATTTCAAAGCACGATTTTAAAAGCTTGATTTCCACCTTTGTTTGAGACATTACATAACTTCTAGAAGAACCAAATCAATTTTCAAACAAATTATCATATTGAAAATTATGAGTATACTGACAAACAATCCAAAAGAAAAATGAATATCTAATTAAACATTATTTATTGGCACAGTGTTCACTTTGACTGTAAAGATATGTTATTTGTAGATGCTCTGTTTCTTTCATGCTGATGACGTACACTGTTTGAATGCCTCTGATTGATGTATTTCCCCATCTACCGTTTAATACAAAGCATGCAGACATTGTAATTGTTTATTTATACAGCGCTTATACACAAGTGAAGTGCTTCAAAGCGCTTCAAGGCGGGATGGGAACAATGGAATACAATAGTCATTCTTAGGCCTTGAAGTTTCTGAATGATCTAACAAAAAAGTAACTAGCATACTAGGCCTGACAGCATTTCTCCTATTGCAAGTGCATGAAAGTGTATCAGGCGCAACCAGATTAGGGAGGGGAGACAAAGGGGGACAAGACAGAACTCACTAGGCCTAGTAAGTTCAGGTCATGCAAGTGTACAGATGGAGGCAAGGGAGGTGGGAGGGGGAACAAGTGCGCCCAATCCAGTATGGCCCAGGATTAAGTGCGGAGAGGTAACCCCTCTCATGGAGCGTATGCTGAAAGTGCAGTAGTGCTGAGCATAGTACAGAGGCCCGGACGCAAATGCAAAGACAGGCGGGGGAGCCTGGGACCTCTGAGGCTCTGGAGATGAGCAAGGCAACCAGTCAGCAAAACTGAACAGAGTTAGGGGAGAGATGTAGGAGTGAAGCTGGAGAGAAAGGGAGGGGAGGTTAGCAAGGGAGAGAGAAAGAGGAAGAGGAGAGGAAGGTCTAGCGATTCGACTCCTTTCATTAATTGCACATAAGTTCCAATAATATTGCAAACGTGTTTTACTGTGCGAAGTGACTAAACAAAATAAATGTGGGTATACAATGAGTGTGTCTTCCACATTTTGCGTGCAGAAACATGATTGCTTTGCTGGCTGCACAGCATGTTTAGCTCCATCGCGCAGTAATGTCATGACAATGGGAGTTGCACAGTGTATGTGGCAGCTAATATCACATACTGGGACGTGTGCTATGATTTATTTACAATGGGGTACTTAACCCCAGGTCGATTGTGTAGCCGTTTAGATTATCACAAGATGGTGGTGGGGACCAGTTCGGTTCGCAAATATAAATTGATACAAATGTAAACGAAGCTCCATAAAAACAATTCAATAAATTGATATATATGGTGCTATGCAGAATTAAACCTGTGAATCAACCATTCTAATGGCTATAATTTTCAATACCTTTTTCGTGGACCAGTTAAAGTTAGTATGATAAAATCCATGTATAATATTATTTTGGAAGTCTGCCTGCCCATCTTTTTGCTTACTGTGCTTTCTATGCTTCCCTTCTCTCTAAACCAGGCTCTGGAGCTCTTGTAAATAGAGGGAGGGGGATAATAAAGGACAGCCTTGTCTTGTCCCACTGTCTATGTTTCATCCCCAGTGTCGATTAACGCCATCATGTTATTATAACACGCTCAAATCCAGTTCATAAAGTTTTTGTGGAATTCAAAGTAAGCTAAAGTGCGCATGAGGAAGGGCCCTTATAGCTTATCAAAAGCCTTTTCTGCATTTTCTGAAATCAATGTAGGTTTGTCTGCCTGAGTGTATGAAACTTCTATTATGTATGCCAGTATTCGCATTTGTTCTGTGGCGGTGCGCTTAACTATGACTTCTATGTCAAGACTTGAGGCTCGGATTATGCTTAACCCTTAACTTTAATTCTCGAGCAGCAATAAAAAAAACAATAATACAATCAATAACAAAGATAAAGACTACAATTCCCACTTGTTTCGAGTCTTTGGTAGTTCAATTATTATTGGTTCATAACAAAAATGTGTCAAAATATGTCCAATCCACAGTCACGTCTGCTCATAAACACTGGAACTCCCTTGAAAACCCCTCTGTCTTTGCTGCTCGAGCAGCCAGTTATGTGTTCCGCTATTTCATTTATATATTTTGCATTTGTTCAAGATTGTTTGGTTAAAAGATTTTGTGCCCGCGTGCTGGCGGACAGAGCGAAGCGCAGTGCAGACAGCAGGAGCGTGGCGGAACATTCCGCGTAGGAGACATTTGTTTTCGGTCTGTCGGCTCCTCTGGTGACTGCTGTTACAGGGCCTCATTACGACCCAGGCGGTAAGGGGTTTACGGCAGCGTTAACAGCGCCGACCCTTACCGCCTGAGTACGAGGTCCCTTAGCGCCATGGCGCTTTTAACACCTGCTTTTAGCAGGTGTTAAAATCCACGGCGCTAAGGGACCATGGAGTTAATTACGCCACCGTAATTTACGGTGGCGTAATTAACGCCTTCCCCACTCCCATTATGCCCTATGGGGCAAAAATGGGAATGGGGAAGGGTAAATGGGGATTGGGGACTTACCGCCCCGCCAAGGTCGGAATGGGGCGGTAAGTCCGCCAACCGTAAACTACGTTTACGCCATGGTGGTAAAGTCACGGCCCAGGCGGTAACTTACCGCCTGGGTCGTAATGAGGCCCACAGACACGATTGACAGGGGGCACTACGGTCACGGTGTGTGATCGGAGGGCAATGGGATCCTTAGTTCCGGCACTCCGCTCCACACTTCCGTGACCGCTGGAAAGCGAGTCAGCAGACAGGAGAATTCAGTCTTTTCAGGCAGCGGATTACTGCTTAATATATTCAAACAGTTTTACAACGTTCTGAAGGGACGAGTGTTTCCCGCACACAGCGCCCCTGCTGGCCAAAAGAGCATATCAATGCTTAATTTATGACCAGTACAGTCCCCTGAAAAACCTGTTGGCTGAAAAATCAGCAGCAGACTCACCCATTAAACCTCAGTGTATATTTTGATGGGAACAGGCGTAAGACTCCTGGAAAATACATTATTTAAAAGACTATACCCTCCCCCAATACCCAAAGATGAGTAGCACCAGTGATGATAGCAAAGCTCAGGTGAGCCAGAAGAGAAGTTACCCCAACATGGGGCAAATACTACAGAAGGGTATGGGTGAAATGGATAATGAGAGGACTGGTTAAAGTTCTCCCAAGGAATGGAAGACATTAAGGGTATTAGGCACGGGAGAGGAAAAGGGGGAGAAATGTAGCACGCAAACAGACCCCCCTCGGGCACGCCACAGAAGAGGAAGAGTGGCAAAGGTAAGAAGGAGAGATCTAGGGTGAAATATAGCAGGTGGCATGACGAGTCATCCGGTAGCTCAGGCGAAGAGAATACGACTGACAAGAGTCCTTTGAGGAGGAAGTAGTGTCGATATCATCTTCGGATGAGGAGCACAAGAAAGCTCCAAAGAAAAGAAAGGATGACGAGGAAGATGTTGAAGGGGTGACGATTTTGACCCAGAGGCTCTAATCCACCCCTGATCTTCTGGGTGGGAGCCACCTAAAAAGGTGGTGGCCTATCTTAAGAAATGCCTTAATGCGCCTATGGTGAAGGAGGTCAGGAGTAAACTAAGGGCTGAATGCCCAAGACCATTCCTAACCGAAGGATGTGAGGAAAGGACTGGACAGGTCTTGGCGTTCCTACCCGGACAAGATGTTGGACATCGTAGTCCCCTCACAAAAATACTCAAGATGGCAGACGAGGCCTGAGAGAAAAATGAAACAGTTGATCCAGTGATTTTAACCGGATAGGCACAAAGGGCCATTTGCATGCTGGGAAATGCCAACTACGCGATTACCACAGAAAAGAGGAGGTCGCTATTAGTGTAGATAGACCCCAAGCCTAGGGAGCTTGCGGCCTCAGAGTCTACAGCAACTACAAAAGGGAAATTATTCTGAGACGCCTTTATAAAGGAACTGACCAGGTTTGCCAACTCGTATGCAGTCCTAGACAAAGCACAAGCCTTATTGAAGAGGGTATTTGGCAGACACATTTTCAGGATGGCTGGTAGAGGCAGGTACTGCTCTTACAGCTGATACAACTACAACAGGTCCTTTGGCAAGAGAGCACAATGGAGGGATCAAGAAGATGGAAAACAAAACTCCTTCTTCCCCTCCCGAGGAAGAGGAAGGGGCAGAGGATGGTGACAAGGAGACTGCCAACAGAATAACTTAGGTGAGGATGAGGGAAATCAAGGGTGTTTTAAGCACATACCCTCCCGCTGTAGGAGGAGATTGGCAAATCATGTAGACGCTTGGCCTTCTATATCCACAGATGCTTGCTTTTGGACACAGTAAGAGGTTTTCACATAGATTTTCACACAACACCAAATCCGGTTCATCCCCCGAGTTGAATGCAGACAAGCATAGAAAACCAACCGTTACTAGAGGTAGAGCTGAGAAAACTAGAGCGCAAGGTGACCATAGTGCAAGTATCAGAGGCTTCAGTAGGTTTCGTAAGCAATGTATTCCGAGTCAAAAGGAAACACAAGTTGAGACCAATTATCAACCTGAGAGGCCTTAACAAATTTGTGGTGTACAGGCACATAACATGGAGGGGATCCATCTCCTCAGGGACTTATTGCTACAGGGGGATCCATCTCCTCGGGGGCCTATTGCTACGGGGGATTGGATGACCCGGATAGACCTCAAGGATGTGTATTTGCCGGTACCGTTGCAGAGGAGCACTGGAAATTCCAATTTCTTTTGGGAGGGAGGCGATATGGGAATTCTGTTGCCTTCCTATTGGCTTGGTGTCAGCTCCATGATGTTTCACCAAGCTTATGAAACCCATAGTGACTTACCTGAGAGAGCAGGGTATTCGTCTCATAGTATACCTGGAAGACTTATGCATAATGTGCCAGGACAAGGAAATGCTCAAAGTGCAGGTGAACATCGCTCTGGATTTACTCCAGAGTCTGGGGTTTCTGATCAACTGGGATAAATCCAGTGTTCATCCAGAACAATCCATGGAATTCTTCGGATTCATGATAGATTCGACCCGGGGTTCACTCAGTTTGCCGATGGCCAAAGGGAACGACATCAAGAAACATAATAAGCAGCGCTCAGATACCTGAGGGTTCGTAGCGCTTTATAAATTCCAAATTATTATTATTATTATATCAGACAGGCTCTGTCAAAAGAGAGAGGTATTGTTACGAGAAATTGCCAGACTGGTGGGGTGTCTAGCCTCTTCAATTCAGGCTATATTTCCAGGCCCATACATTACAAGGCACTCCAGCATCTCAGGAGGGGCGCTTCATACGAATAGAGGGTTCCGGTTTCCTGAGAGGTGAGAGAGGAGTTGGAATTGTGGCTCCAACACATGGATCCATGGAACAGGAGAGCTATTTTAGGCTCATTCCCGGACCAGATTATAGAATCTGATGCCAGCAGATGGGGCTGGGGAACCCATTATGGGGACCTATCGACAGGGGGCAGGTGGCCGGATCAGAAAACACCCTTGCACATTAATTGCCTAGAACAATTGGCAGGGATCTTTGCAGTACGATGCAGGACTCAAGAGAGGGCACAATGTTGCATGCTACTCAAAATGGACAATGTGTTAGCGGTCAAGTACATAAACACATTGGGTAGCACAAGGTCCAGGATGTTGGCGTAAATATCGAAAGAGTTCTGGTTCCTCTGTCTTCAGAGACGAGTATCAGTGATGGCAAAATACCTGCCGGGACGATTGAACGAGGTGGCTGATTGGAACTCCAGATTCCTTAGGGATCCCTGCAACTGGAAGCTGGATGAGGAGGTGTTCCAAGAACTGATGATTTTGATGGGGTGTGTGCCAGATCGACCTGTTCGCATTGAGGTTGAACAACCAACTACCTTGTTTCTTCAGTTGGAGGCTGGACCCAGAGGCAGAAGCAAGAGATGTCTTCCTTCAATCGTGGGGTCAGGACACGTTACACCTTTCCCCCCGTTCTCGATGATTGCAAGAACATTAACTCAGGTGAGGAGGCAGAAAGCATCCCTGATTCGGATCACGCCAGATTGGAAAGGCCAGGCCTGGTTTCCTGGTGTACTGGAGTTATCACACAGCAACCCAATAGTGCTACCCAGGCACAAATGTATTGTGCAAGACCCCAGAGGCGACAGCTATCCTCTGTTGCGGACAGGCAAGCTCAACCTGATTGTTAGGGCGGTTTCAGGAGATCTTGGGTTAGGCCGGGTTTATCGAGCAAGGCTGAGCTCATCATCAATGAATCTTGGCCACTAGGGACACACATAGCATACAAGTCTGCATGGACAAATTGGTGTAGTTGGTGCGTGGAAAGGGACGTTCATCCCAATGGAACAGATGTCGTTCACATAGTCAATTATCTGGCACAGATGGCAGTGCAAGAGAAAGCGTATAGGACAATGAATACAGCCTGCTCGGCGATATCGGCGGGCCATCCCAAGTTTGAAGGGGTTCCAATAGCAGAGCACCCTCTGATATGCAGACTATTAAAAGGGATAAGGATGACTAGACCTCCCAAAGAGAAATACACTCAGCTGTGGGACATAGACACAGTGCTGAAGATGTTTCTAGCATGGGCAGAAAATTCAGATCTATCTAGGAAAACATTATCTGCTAAACTACCTATGCTCTTGTGCCTGCTATCGTGCAAGAGAGTATCAGATGTCAGAGCTCTAGAAGTGTATAGGAAATCTTAATCACAGAACGAGGTGACGTTCCTCATATCAAGGAGGACGAAAACAGGCATACGGTCAATAGCTTAGAGGAATTTCTCAATCAGCCAAATTTATGTCCGATTAGATGCTTAGCAGCATACAAGGAGATTACGCAAGATGTGAGGCCAATAGGAGTATCACAGCTACTAATAGGCTTGTGTAAGCCATATGGAGCAGTTTCACCGGCGACCCTAGCCAGATGGCTAAAATGGGTGATGAGTCAGGCCGGTATCAATGTACATTGTTATGTTGCTCACTCTGTGAGGGGAGCTATTGCTACTAAGGCTTTCAATGTAGGGGCCAGGTTAGAAGATATCATGAGATCAGCAGATTGGTCAAATAAGTCTACTTTCAAGACATTTTATTGAAAACCAATTGAGAAGATAGCTACGTTGGTAATAAGTAAGCTTCAAACTAGCATAATCTGAGCCTCCAGATTTGACATAGAATGCAGATTTTCAACACATTAGTTCCAGAAAGTCATAATTCTATTAAAGACACAGAGGCAAAGGATTATCCCACCTTGCAATCGTGTTGATCTATGCAGCTGGGAGCAGGTGGAAGTGGATCTATATCACCTGGCCTAAGCCCCGCCCACCTGGTGCCTTCCTGGTTGCCGCTCTTTTTCACCACTTAGCAAGCCCCGCCCACCTGGTGCCTTCCTGTTTGCTGCTCTTTTCCCTACTTAAGGAGCCCTCCAGCCTCTTTCCCTTTGCAGCTGGGAAGCAGGTGTAAGTGGATCTAGGTCACCTGGCCTAAGCCCCTCCCACCTTGTGCCGTCCTGGTTGCCGCTCTTTTTCCCCACTTAGCAAGCCCCACCCACCTGGTGCCTTCGTGCTTGCCGCTCTTTTCTCTACTCAAGGAGCCCTCCAGCCTCTTTTCCTTTGCAGCTGGGGAGCAGGTGTAAGTGGATCTAGGTCACCTGGCCTAAGCCTTGCCCACCTGGTGCCTTCCTGGTTGCTGCTCTTTTTTACCACTTAGCAAGCCCCACCCACCTGGTGCCTTCCTGCTTGCCGCTCTTTTCCCTACTTAATGAGCCCTCCAGCCTCTTTTCCTTTGCAGCTGGGGAGCAGGTCTAAGTGGATCTAGGTCACCTGGCCTAAGCCCCGCCCACCTGGTGCCTTCCTGGTTGCCGCTCTTTTTCACCACTTAGCAAGCCCCACCCACCTCGTGCCTTCCTGCTTGCCGCTCTTTTCCCTACTTCAGGATCCCTCCGGCCTCTTTTCCTTTGCAGCTGGGGAGCAGGTGTAAGTGGATCTAGGTCACCTGGCCTAAGCCCTGCCCACCTGGTGCCTTCCTGGTTGCCGCTCTTTTTCATCACTTAGCAAGTCCCGCCCACCTGGTGCCTTCCTGCTTGCTGCTCTTTTTCACCACTTAGCAAGCCCCGCCCACCTGGTGCCTTCCTGCTTGCAGCTCTTTTCCCTACTTAAGGAGCCCTCCAGCCTCTTTTCCTTTGCAGCTGGGGAGCAGGTGTAATTGGATCTAGGTCACCTGTCCTAAGCCCCGCCCACCTGGTGCCTTCCTGGTTACCGCTCTTTTTCACCACTTAGCAAGCCCCACCCACCTGGTGCCTTCCTGCTTGCTGCTCTTTCCCCTACTTAAGGAGCCCTCCAGCCTCTTTTCCTTTGCAGCTGGGAAGCAGGTGTAAGTGGATCTAAGCTACCTGGCCTAAGCACCACCCACCTTCTTAGCCCTGCCTCTTCCTTCCTGCTCTTAACTCTTAGATCAGGGGCGTCTCTTGCCCAGGCATCCAAAGCAAAGGGCAGTCAAAGAAAAGGGCAATTCCTGTTTGGACCTGTTCGGACCAGGAGGATCCAGTACCCAAAGCCCTGCTAAAACAGCAGGTAAGCATGCACCAACATGTGTTTACACCCTCTACCCCCACAGGCCATCCCCACCCTCTCTGGTCCCCCTGTGTTCTTCCCTTGTGCCCCCCCCCTCCCCCACACGGGAGACTGTCCTGATACATTCTGGTTTCAACATCACCGTCTTGTGGCCAATGCTGGATTTTACTTTTATGGACTTCATTGATTCACGGTGCGTTATCCTTTCTCAACTCTCATGCTGGACTTCTTTTGAAACTTGTACTCATGGTGACCCTGAATCATGCTGTTCCGATCTTCATCTTGTATCCTGGCTTGCAACATTATGTGTTACTACTGACTTCTGCAGTTGTATTCACTCTTCCCTCTTGCTTCTCCACTCTTTTTGACTGCTTACTCTCTGTTCTCTCCTCCCCTCTCCCTTTTCCTATCTCCTCCCCTCCTCCCCTTACTTTCTTCTACGCATTTACTCTATCAAAATTGTCCCTGGACCTAGAATGATAGCAACCTCGTCTGTCGCTCCCCCATCCCCTTACTATTCCCCCCTCCTTCCAGCACTAGCTGAAACATTGTCAGGTCTAGTACCATAGTCGCTTGTTTTGTTCCTCCCCTCCCTTTCTGCACCCCTCTCCCTCACCTTTTGTTTTTCTCCGGCTCTATCAGAAATGTCGTCAGGCCTAGTACGGTAGTCGCCTGTCTGTTTCCATTTCCTTCCCACTCTCCCCCACCCTTCCTTATCTATGTCTTAGCTCTCGCACTATCTGAAATGTCGTCAGGCCGAGTATGATAGTTAATTTCACATCATTACTGTTCATGGCCTGTAAGAATGTAATTGTATTTTCCCTTGTTCCCTCCCTTGCCTTCAAGCGCTTTGAAACACATTGTGTATAGGCGCTATATAAATAAGCTATATCATATCATGTACATTCTGTATTGTGCTTATTGTTCTCATTATGACATGTTTTAATATTGTGACACGATTCCCACCCTCTTGATTCGGTTAACGGAAATGTGAATTTATGTCATACTAGGTACTATTGTGGAGAACCAGCCACCTGGAAGGTGAAGGTCGGAGAATCTACAGTGAAATCTGCATCTATTGGTTGGGGTGCATGTTGGGATCAGCAAAAGAAAGAGGGGCTTTCAAGGGAGTTCCAGTGTTTATGAGGAGACCTGACTGTGGATTGGACATATTTTGACACGTGTTTTTAGGAACCAATGATACTTGAACTACCAAACAACAAAACAAGTGGGACTTGTAGTCTTTATCTTTGTTATTGATTGTATTATTGTTTATTTCATTGCTGTTCGAGAAGTAAAGTTAAGGGTTCAGCATAATCATTTCGCCTCCATGTTTTTGATAGAATTATGACTTTCTGGAACAAATGTGTTGAAAATATGAATTATATCTGCTTTTGGGCTTAGAATGACCTTGATATGTTTTTGGACTGACCGCTAAAAATGCTGTCTGAATTTAGTGAATTGGGTCGACACCTACCACAATCTGCATACATTTTTCAAGATTTTGGGATCACAATCGCTACAGCGTGTTTCATGGACTCTGGAATTGCACCCGCTATAGGAAGTAGTACAACAAACCTGTCAAGAGTGGTGCTATTAATTCCTTTGTTGACTTATACAATTGTGAACCAAAACAATACATGTTATTGTTCAAACCATTAATCACTCCTAGAACGGAATGCAGGAATTCCTTGTATTCATATTCCCACGTCCCCACCTATCGATGAATAGAAGATATTGTAAAAGGTCCCAGATGTTCTATGAATCCCTTTCTAATCTGAGATAAGACCTCTCTTGCTATTTTTAAAATTGCAATTTGTTTTTAGATAACTCTTTTTGTGTTATCAGATTTGCTAACAGTCTATCTGGCTGGTTCCCTTGGTAATAGAAGGTGCTAACCACTTTCTTATTAAGGTACAATGCTACTAAATTTAAATTCAATTTTAGCTTTATTAAGTTTTATCATAGACCCTAGCATCTGGTGGGTTCTGAAGGTACCTCTTTCCTTTTATGGGTCTCCCCCACACATCAGACGACTGCCAGGGTGTTGAGATTGCCACTTAGAGGCATTCTTAAAGAGGGGGATCGTCTTTATTTGGCTCATAGATTGACACTAGTACTGTACATTTCCGTTTTTGCATGTCCTTGACCAGTACCCAATTGCCTTCTGCATTTGATTTCTTTTTTTAAAATTTTTATTTTTTTAAAAGAAACTATTTTTTATTTGTTTCTGGTTGGCCCAACACGTTTCGAGTTTGATACATTCTTCATCAGGGGCAGAAAAATTCAACAAGTTTCAAATGTATCTATAAAAAAGGAAATTGAATTCAACAATTTAAATTTTTCATTGTAAGAAGCAATAGAATAGACGTTTGAAAAACAAACAACTTAACCTTAATATTCAAAGAACATCAATGAATCTCGAAAGACATCCTATCACTAATACACATTGGATCCTAATAATGCATAATCATAGATGAAATATTTTTTTCCTGTAAGTTATTTGGGCTTTCTGCTGTTATATTCATAGATGTATATGTTCAAACTGGCTTTCAAAGCCATTTTTCTCTAACAATGACCTATTACCCAAATCATAACGTAATATTTGCCTCTATAAATTGGTAATTAATGCTAAATAGCACTAAATTTTGTATAGGAAAATCACCTTACCTAAAAAGGTAGAACGGGAAGGGATAGATAGAGATATTCCTAATTTGGGAAGGTAACGCGCATCAGTAAAGCAGAGCTAAAATAGCCCTAAACTGGAAAAAAAGGCAATGAAGGATTTCTAGTGGTATGATGTGAGAAACAATAGAGTGAGAATTAGAAAAGAAGAAAAACTGTGGAAATTGAATATGTGTAGTATTAAATCGGCAACAACATGGACTAGCGTGTGCTACTGTATATTAATAGCAAATAACTTTTACTAGGACTCACCCCACTTTTTGTGGAAGACAAGTCAGAAACAGTGAAACGCGGGATAAAACTCCCATTCAGACTAGAATTCAAGTGAGTAACATGTAGGAACCCAATCTCCTCATGCTGCTGAGTAAAGCTTAGATACTTCTCCCAAGCTAAAAACAAAGCGAGCGAGCAGGTTTCAGGAATAGTTGCTTGATAGAAATAGCATAAAAAACAAGCTTAACCCATTTGGAACTTACTTGAATCACAGGTGATTCACAACTTGATTCCTCTGTAGAAGCGTTCAGGAGCCGCTGCTTACTAGTCTCACAGCAGTGAGAATGTATTTATATGGTTGTGTGGTACCATGACGTCACTCGCGCATGCGCGAACGACATAGAATGAGATAACAAGCCATGACGTCACTCGCGCATGCGCGTGAGACGTAGTACGGGAGTTGAGAGGCTGATTACAATTGTAATAGCTTAAGTCCTAACATCAGTATGGATATAATATTATAAGTATGATGATAATGGTACCATGACGTCACCTGATGTGATCACAAAGAATGATGTCACTCGCGCATGCGTGAGTGACGTTTATAGGGAGTTTGTAAAGCGAAGAAAATGTGATGAAAAGCCAGAATATGTGAAAACAAATGATAAGTGAAGCTGTTTGATAGCGCAACTATCCAGCTGCAGATGAATAATTAGAGGTAAAATGTCATCATGCTCGCTGACGCGGAGGATGTCAAATTGATAAACACAAAAGTATAACAATGGTGTCTGAGACCACATCTAAGAAATGACTAATATTTAGTAAACATCGGCAAGAGATTGCCTCAATATAGAAACTGTCAGTTAAAAACAGAACCTAGTTGGATTTGATATTTAGGAGAGGGTAATGAATATCAAAATGGCAATTGAATATTCATAAGGTATTTGTAAAGGACTGGCATAATTAGTCTATCTAAATTTAGATGCCAACATAATGATATATTCCCAAGGGCAGATATTAAAAAATAAGGTAGAATGATCTTAGTTAGATGCATACACCATTGCATGATAACATTATATGTCTTGATTTAGGAGAGAATACAGGGTGATAACACAGCTATATATACACAACAATATACATAATGTGAAGTGATGTGAAATTCTCTACCCCATAAAAGATGGGTGTACAATCTAATGTTACATCGCATTTACTATAAATGTAGCAGTTCTTATAGCCATCTGGGGAAAGGATAGCTGATCAATTAGGACCTAATAAGGGCCTCAACCAATGTGTGAGTTGCTAAAAAAAATAAAAAATAAAAACAGCTATTTTTGTAGGAATGGATACCAGATCACCAGAATAATTTAGTAGTTTACCCTTAGCCATCTGAAGGTATGTAAAGTTGGGCTATTTTTATAAAAATGGGCCCAGATAGTAATCTTCATGGGGGTCATAGCATCCAATTTGTTAATCCAAAACAGTTCTCTCTGCGCTAGCAGTTTGGGTAAGTTGCCTCCTCTGTTTAATGGACGTAAGATTTCCAACACTACAAGTCGCATTTGTGATACGCTGTGTTTCATGTCACTAAAGTGTCTGTAGACTGGAGATTTACAGTTTTGTGTCCTGATAGATGATTTCTGCTCTGTCCATCTGTCTTTAGCTTTTCTGTTTGTTTTGCCAACATAGTATTTCCCGCAAGGGCAGTGTATTGCGTAAATGACATTCTTTGTATCGCATGTGGCAAAGTTTTTTAGCATAATCTTCTTACCAGTGTGTGGATGCCGGACGTGGTCTCCTTTTATCAAATTATTACAATGTTGGCAATGTAGACAAGCAAAGGTACCTACTTTTGGTTTACTCAAAGTCGTCTGGGATGTTAGTTTTGATTTTTCAGCTTTAATGACTTGATCTCTGAAGTTCCTTCCCCTTTTGTATGCCATCATAGGCGGATCAGGGAATAATTGTGTCAGTGTACTATCAGATTTAATAAGATCCCAGTTCTTATGTATAATTCTTTTTATTTGAAAGCTCTGGCTCGAATATTTGAGCGTGTGGATCAAGCTTTTCTCTTCTTTCCTTGGGTATCCTTGGAGTAGTGTACTTCTATCGCCAGCTTCTGTGCGTATGATAGCATTGACAATGGTTTCAGGAGGAAAGCCTCTATCCAAGAACCTTTTCCTCATGCAATTGTATTCGTCCTGAAACGTGTTGGTTTCAGAGGTGATTCTTTTAAGCCGCAGAGCTGACTATAAGGCAAATTATCCTTCAAATGCTTTGGGTGATGACTTGTATGATGTAAACAACTATTCACATCTGTGGGCTTTCTGTAGATTTTAGTTTTTTTTTTAATTTGATTTTATTATGTTTTAACACATAACAGTTCTCTCAATGAGAAAAGAGAAAAGGTTACATATGCATCCATATTCGTTATACAGGTGGAAGTAATTCCAATATACAGTGCTTAGTTTCATTTCTATACATCCAACGGTATAACAATGGAAAAAACCAACATATTTTTCTCGTTCTCTTTATACTTTTAAACCTTCCCCGCTCCCCACACCCTTCACGGACTAAGAAATCGTGTTACCAAGGAGTTGTGTTTTCATGGTCATGCGCTCGTTGTCGCAGGCTGAAACTGTTTCGATGTGGTGTGTTCAGGAACCCGCCATAAGGAGGGTGTCTTGTCATGGTTCTACTGATGCCTGATGCATAGCGTAGAAGCAGTCTCATAACGGGTAGAGGGGGAATGGTACCCAAGAGGAAAAGGACTAGTCGGGCCCTATGGACAGTGAACCTTATCTCCATTTGGGATTGGATGTCTGTTCGATGTGTATTTTCTTAGGAAATCTGCCCACAGGACTTCACACTGTGTTGCCCTGCCGTGGAGTGATGCAGTAATTTTCTCCATAGTACATATGTTCATTGCAACATTAATCCATTCATTCTCGGTCGGGGTCGTAATTGATTTCTATTTGGTGGCAAGTAATGCCCGAGCAGCGAGCAACAGATGGGGAGCTAGGCCTTGGACTCTCTGCCACTCGTCCTCTATTTTCTCGAGACCGAACAGGACAAGATGGGGGTCTGCCGTTCTTTGAATCCCGTCCAGATGTTTAATCCACCCCAAGACCTCATCCCAATAGATCTTAATCTTAGGACATCCCCACCACATGTGCCAATAGTTTGCGACTTGTCCACATTGACGCCAACAGAAGGGGGAGGATGATTGATACATTTTGGATAGTTTGTAAGGGTCATACTGCCAGCGGTGCAAGAGTTTGATGGAATGGAGTTTATATTGGCACGATATGGAAGTGCGTGTTGGCATGCGGTACATTTTATCCCACACGTCTTCATCAATTTCCGACCCCATGTCATTCCCCCAACGTGCTCTGAGGTTATGTGTGTTCCCTCTGCCCGCCTCCACTAGTAATTTGTACATGGCGGAAATCAGGCCCTTCCTGTCAGTCTTGGAGTCCAACAGTTTTTCGAAGGGGGGGAGCTCCCTACTCAGTTTTTCCTTCCATGCTGCCTTTGTTAAGACCCCTTTGATCTGTAAGTAGTGGAAAGTGGACAGCACGCCTATATTTAGGGCCTCTGTTATCTCCGGGAGAGTGATAAAGGAATCGTTTCGGAGAAGCTGGCCCACCCTTTCTAGTCTTGCTTCATACCACGCCTGGAATGTTTCAACATTGGGGATGTGGTTATTTATGCCCGGGGACCATAGGTGGCTCAGTGGAGACGGCCATGTTGTGATTTCTCTCATCTCTGGACCCTCCCTTCATATTTCCCATATGGTGGCAAAGAGCGGATGCTCCTTCGTCCTCCTCAACACTCTCTTTCGTGGGGCCCATAGCCACTCCGAGAGTGTTGCTGGGTCTAAATAGTGGTTGTCCATTGCTATCCACTGTGGTTCTTTTTGGTTACGTAAGTGAGGGACAAGCACCCGTAATTGGGCAGCAACATAATACTTCTTGATGTCTGGGAGGCCTACCCCTCCTTTATCTTTGGGTAACGTTAATGTGTTGTAGGCGATCCTGGCTTTTTTCCCACGCCACAGGAATTTCAGTGTCACTTTTCTAACCTTGGTGAAGTATTGCTCCGGTATTTTAATGGGAAGCATCTGAAAGGGGTAGAGAAACCTCGGGAGACAAGTCATTTTAATGGCGTTAAGCCGGCCAAGCCACGAGATTGTCAATTTGTCCCACCTGGCAAGATCTGCATGGAATTTGGCAAGAAGCTGTGGAAAGTTCGCTTCATAAAGAGTGTCTATTTGTTTCGTAATTCGAATCCCTAAATATTGCATGGTGTCATATTCAAGCGTCAGTCCAAGGGAAGAATATTTTGTTTCGTTTACCTCTGCCGCCCCCTGGAGGGGGAATAATATGGATTTGGACCGATTGACCTTGAACCCTGATAACTGACCATATTCTTCAAGGAGGGATATAGCTCGGGGAATGGACATTTCAGGATTGACCACATGCAGAAGAATGTCGTCGGCATACAATGCCAACTTGTACTCTGTGTGTCCCAGGTGCAGCCCTTCTATACTGGTGTCCGTTCTCATCTTGTGTGCTAATGGTTCAAGCGATAAAGCAAACAGGATGGCCGACAGTGGGCATCCCTGTCGGGTACCCCGCTTCAGTTGGAACCACCTAGAATATACCCCATTTACAAATACCGAAGCTGTACGCATCGAATAGACCGCCTGGATTCCCTTTCTAAGCTTGGGGCCCATCCCAATTTTTCAAAGGACTCGTATTAGAAAGTCCCAATCTACCCTATCAAATGCTTTTTCTGCATCGATGGAAAATAGTGAGGGATCAGTGTTCAGGTTGTGGGAGGCATGTACCAAGTGCAGGGTCTTGCGCATGGTGTATGCACCCTGGCGAGCCAGTATAAAGCCCACCTGGTCAGGGTGGATGAGGCGGGGCAGGTATGTTTCAATTCTAGCTGTCAAGACCCTTGTGTATATCTTTGCATCTAAGTTGAGTAGGGAGATAGGACGATATGATCCGCATTTCTTGGGATCTCTCCCTTCTTTTGGGATGACAGTTATGAGTGCTTTGACAAATGAATCCAGAGGTTTCCCCGTGTCCAGGATCTAATTAAATAGTTTCATTAGAAAGGGTGTGAGCTGTGAGGCAAATGTCTTGTAAAAACCTGCAGTATACCCGTCTTCGCCTGGGGATTTACCTAGTGTTAGTCGTTTGATGGCCTCCTGAATCTCCTCCTCAGTTATGGGGGCGTCTCAGACTCAATGTATGTCAGTTTGGGCATATCGATATCAGCTAAATAGGATCGAATGCTAGACGGGTCCGATTCCATCTCTGGGGTATACAGGGCTTCATAGAAGTTTGCAAAGGCTTTGGGGATGGTGGTCCTACTTATAACCGTGTTGGGTCCTCCATCAACTATTTCCTGTACTCTGCATTCTGCCTGCTGTGCTCGTAGCCTGGCCGCTAACAACGCGTCTGCTTTGTCTCCTTTCTCATAAAATGTTTGTGTTAGGAAAAGATGTTTACGAGCTATTTGGTCGCGTTCTAGGAGACAGAGTTCCTCCCTTTTTTTCCTTGCTTCACTGACTTTTTCATGGTCCATTACGTCCCCTTCCTTTGCTTCATTATCTAGTTGGGCGATTTCTCTACGGAGTCTATTGTCAATCGGGGTTCTCTCTCTCTTTTTATTGGCTCCTTCCCTCATCAGGAGCCCCCTCCAGGTCGCCTTGCCCGCATCCTAAACCCCTTGTGTAGAGGCCTCCCTGGTATCGTTCAATCGAAAGTAATCAGCAATTTCAGTTTCCATCTCCAATTTAAAAACAGGGTCTTTCCATAGGGTCTCGTTGCATCTCCATTTTCCACCTCTAACTGGTAGGGATTCCCATTTATATTGGCGGTCACCATGTCATGGTCAGACCATGTGATCGGTGTGATTTCTGTGTGTGAGGCCGTATCGCATAGATCTCTTGAGAGGTAGAGGTAGTCAATGCGGGTGAGAGTATTGTGTGGGGCTGAGAAAAAGGTGTAAGCTCTCACCGTGGGGTGCATTAGTCTCCACACATCAGTCAATCCATACAATTCCATCATCACCCTGAATTGGGCGTGGTCTCCTCCGAGTTTATCACGTGTTTCTGGGTTACCGGGTTTCCAATCTAACGTGGGATCTGCCCATGTATTAAAATCTCCTCCAAGGATGATATGGCCCGTTGACTCTAGCATGATTTTGGGGATTGTTTTGGAGAGGAATCTAACCTGCCCTACGTTGGGGGAGTAGATCGTGGCGATCGTAGTGGACACATTCCCAATGGATCCTGAAACAAGCAAGGCTCGGCCTTCTGCATCTCACCAAACCTTTGTGGTCTTGAAGTCTATCCCCTTCTTAATGATTATTCCCACTCCCCCCCCTCTTTAATGGTCCAGAGCCCCAGAATTCAATCCCGGATCGCCTCCCCAGGACCACCCTCTCCTCACCCTTCACATATTTAGTCTCCTGCAATAAAAGGATATCGATATTTGATCTACGAAACTCTCTAAAGACAAGTGACCTCTTGGTCAGTGAATTAAGACCTTTGACGTTCAGCGTTCCCACCCTTATGGCACCCCTGCTATATGGTTCAGCGGTCATCGTAACAACGGAATCTGCGACCATACATACTCTCTGACCATTTCAACCCGCTTTCTCTGTGTTTAAACAACCACGTAACCCTTATACTTTTCATAGTTCTTGAATATCCTCTTGATTTGACACGTGCCCCTGTCTGTCTTCCCCACCCCCCTCCTTCCTTCTTCCTGAGTTCGGTGGCGTCCGATCAAGCTTAGTTAAACGCACTAGCCCGGAACCGAACCACCAGTGGAGACCGTTGCCTCACGGCCCCCTTGCAAAATAAGCATCAAAATAACTAATGAGCCCCCGGTAAACTCCCCCCAGAGCAAGCACATTTCTGCAAGATAAGTGGAGGTCTCAATCACGTTACCCCAATAAACACCCATGTTTACCCCATATCAAATGTCAATTCAAGCAAAGAGTCCCATACTTGTCGAGGGTCAGCTGCCCCCTTCTGGGGAGCCGTTTCCCCTGCGATATTTCCTCGAGCCTTTCACCTTCTTCCTCTTCGGGCCCTGTATCTGCCATTCCCTCCCGTCCTTGGGGGCATGGTCACGGGATTCCTCCCGATCCTGCAGGCCTAGTAAGTCAGATATGCAAGCTTTGATTTGTTGCTCAGAGCTCAACCTGATCCTTGTGCCTTCATGTTCGAAAGAAAGAGAAAAGGGGTATCCCCATCTGTAGCGTGTGTCACGAGATTTAAGCCATGTCGTGAGTGGTTTGCACATTTTCCTCAGGGCCAAGGTCAGGAAGGAGAGGTCCTGGTATATCGTTATTTGGGATCCATTTAGGGAGATGGTGCCTCCGCTCCTCGCCTTTTCTAACACTCTTATCCTATCCTGATAACGGTGAAATCTTGCCAGGACTGATTTCGGGCCTCCAGGAGGGCCTCCCGCTCTATGAATGCGCTCTGTCTTGGGTTCATCAATGTTGTCATTGGCAACCAGGAGCTTGATGATGTCGTGAAGGGTTGTTTTCAGGTCATCTTCTGTTTCCCCTTCTTTCTCGGGAATCCCAAAAAAACGTAGGTTGTTTCTCCTTTCACAATTCTCCAAATCGTCCATCTTAAGTCTAAACTCCTGCTCTCTTTGTTCGAGCTCAGTTATTCTGTGGGCCAGCTGTGTTTCCAAGACATCGATTGAGGCCTGGTTGTTTTCGACACCTTCAACCCTATCCTCTATGTTGTCAAGGCGCTGTGTAAGTTTATCAATCTTTCCTCCTATATTGGCTCCCATGTTCCTTATTTCTACCAGTAAATCTGCTATGTCTCCTTTTGTGGTGGCAGCTTCTGTATCTGTGATTGGCGATGTGGCCATTTTGGAGCCGACATCGTTTCGGGGTATCGAACCGTATGCATATATGGCAAGTTTCTGTCGGGCATTCATGTGCCTGATGTCGTAGTTTCAACGTGTCGGACAGTGCCGCTGCTGGAACGCCTGTTGCCACAGAGGAGGCACATGCCCCAAGGTCACTTATTTTGTGCTTTTACTTTCCGTCCCAAGACAGACCGTTTTAAAAGTATCTTCGGGGGCCTTTCCCTCTGTGAGGTAAATGCGTCCGTTATTACAGTCTGGCTAAGGTCCTTGTCCTCTGGCGAATGAACGGAGGGGGGGACAAGGGCAGACACTTACTTCTCTTGGGCCGCAGGGAGCGCGAGCACCTCGCCGCGTGCGTCCCAGGTCTCAAGCCGCACCCCAGCCCGGTGGTGAGCCCACCTCGCTTGGTCCGTCAGGGGGAGGCGATCTGATCCCGCCGCAAAGGTTCGTTTCGGCGGAAGAGTAAGCACGGGGCCCGTGCCTCCGTTTTCTTCTCGGGGTGCCCGGCGTCGGACCGCTTCCAAAGTTCTCCCCGCTCCTTTCGCCGCTATTGCGGTCTACCGTCTGCTCTGCCGGGTCCACCCATCCAGGAGTGGCGTTGTGTGGACGCGGGGGCCCAGCCTCCAGCGTGCGCTCCACTGGGTGTTGTTCTCAGCAGGCCAAGAGTTCCGGGCAGAGTCAAGGCTGATTCTAGTTTCGTTTTCACCTCCACAGTTTCACGACGATAGTTGGTGGAAGCCGGGGCCGTTTTCGCCCGGGATTTCTTCCATACGTGGCAAGTACCTTCGTCTCGAATTTCCACCCAAGGGGGGGGGGTCAAAAAACGGGGGATCATTCCGTTTTTCGGGACCTCGGGACGGGAGCTCACGCAGGAGAGGATCTCATCCGCGTGGTCACTCGTCTGCATCTGATTTCTTAAGTATATGATACATTTCTCTTCAAAATAATCAACATGCCATTTTTCTTTTTGACCGATGGGCATAAAAACTGTGACCTGTCCATCTTTTCTTTAGTTGATCCAGATTCTGCATTGTTCAAATAGATTTGTTATGTCATGTTAAAGGGTATTATACCCTGCATTGTCGACACTTGCGTGGCTCCTTGGCGCTCTGGCGACTCTGTAAAGCAAGAGGATAGGGGGTAAGCTAGCAGGATTCAGCAGGGGAAAAAGGAGCAAGAGAGCTGTGATGTGCTGTTGGCAGCTTCACTTTGGTTGATACCGTTTGTCTATGAGCTCCTTTACCGAGAACGAACACGGCCAAATAACCTGTTTTTTTGGCAAGGTACCCACCACTCAGGATGGTCTACAACCACGTTTTTTAGCTCACTGTACATTTCACAGAGGTGAGAAAACCATTTGCATATCAGTCCGGTCCCACCCACTTGGGCAGTCCAGCACCAAAATGCTAGGCAATTCTCCTCTGAGCAAGATACCAACAGCAACCCCAGACACATGTTTCGGCCTAGTCAGGCCTCATCAGTGAGGTGGAACTGTGCCTCTCTAAGCACAGTGAACAAGGGTAATCCAGATGTGGAGAGGAGAATTATTTTGTTATAATCCGAGGTGCTTCTATTTGCAGCATCTCTGGGATCTTCTTTCGGGTCCACTCCTGTTGTTCTGTGTTTTTCCTGAATGTGCTGTATGCTCTTGAAGAATCACCTATAGTTGAGGGACATTGGTTATAATAAAATAGTTTGTGGAATTTTGAATGAAGTTATGGTATGCCTACTGGGGATGCATTGATAAAGAAGCATACAATCATGTTCTACCAGGTGTTTTGTCTGAATGTGTTGCAGAGGGCCTTTGTGATGTCATTAATCCATGATGGCCAACGTTACGGATGCTAATTTCATTTTTGAGCTGTAGCTTCTTTTGGGGTGGTTCTATGTAAAATTTGCTGAGATATAGGGCCTCATTCCGAGGTGGGCGCAAAGGGATTACCGGCACCGGTAAGGGCACTGGTGCCGGTAATCCCTTTGTGCCCTATTCCGAGGTCCCCCAACGGGACCCGTAAGGTACGTTTGGTTGGACCAAACGTACCTTACAGGTCCCGTTAGGGGACCAGGGGCGCAAATAACGGCCTTGGCATAACCCAGGCCGTTATTTGCGCCCTCCCCATTCCCATCGAGCCCCATGGGGGCTCAAATGGAAATGGGGAATGGTTTGGTAAATGGGGACTTACCGGTCCCTCTAAGGTTGGAATGGACCGGTAAGTCCCTATCTCACCAAACCGGAGTCGGTACCGGTATGGGAGGCAGTCATGGCGCAAATAGCGCCATTACTTCCTCCATTCTCGGAATGAGGCCCACAGCCTTGAAATTATTGCTACTTCATTGCAAACCTTTAACTGCATGTTCACTAAATTAGAAAGATTGAAATCATTTTTAACGTTCTCGTTGAAATATACTATTTATTAAAACCACAATAGCTATTTAAATTTGAAGAGAGAAATTAAGGTTTTACAGGTCATCTTCTGAGTTCCAGAGTTAATTTCCAATGTCTACAAAATCGTTGTTATCACAGAGCTCTTCTTTGCCACCACACTTACACAGTTCTGTGCACCTTAGTGACTGAGCTCAGCATTTGCAATGCACAGCACACCATCCTTTTACAAATGCACACCGTACCAGCTGCATGATTGATTGTCGTACACATGGAAGCATACACATAGCAGGAGAATATTGATTATCTGCCTTCTCTCACCTGAACTGTGATGGCTCTGGGAGATTCGGGTGTTGTTGATCAGCGCGTCGCCACTCCATCACTTGGTAATAAATCCTTAAGATGTATGGTATTAGAGAGGATCTTGTTGGCGGCAGATTTTAACTTTGCACCTCTTTTTATGTAAACATCCTCCAAAGCAGTTGACCAATGCCTGATATCTTTGTTCCTGATGAGCAGACTCGCCAAATGAATCACTATCAATCATTCCTCTTCCTTCTTAAATTCTTTTAGACATGCAAGTCATGAAAACTTTCCAGAAAGATAATTTTTCTTTCTTCGTAAAGCACCCGATAGCATCACACCCTGTTCGCGATTGAAGGCCTAGTAAGGCCTACAGTTTGCAGGCCCTAAACAGGAGCACACATGTTTGAGATCTATAAATCTTCTATTAGTTCCAACTCCTGTGACAAACATGCTGTTAGATGGGGAAAACAGTGACCACCACAGTGAAAGGACAAAAGCATCGGCACCAGGTGACAAAATGTGGAAGGTAGTAGCATGACGATGTAATACATAAAAGGAGGGAAGAATTAGTTTTGTGTCTGCCTCCTCATGTGTGCTTTCAATGTCTCCAACATAATTTCCATCTGATGACCTGGCTTAATTTCTCCAACTGGCTACCAGGCTTCTTTTTTCCTCTGTGCCTGCAGAATTGCTTTATCTGAGAGGTAAGCTGTTAATTAATCTTTAGTTTTAGAATGCAATAGGAGGGTTCTCACGGGAAATGTTCCAATATTTGTAGAATCTGTGTGTTTGTACTAAACAGGTGTTGCTTTTCCTGCTCTTTTCCTACGCATGCGGTTCTTGAGTAAATTCTCTAGGTAGGTATCAAATAGTAAATGAGTTTCATCATACTTGAGCAGATAAAGTTCTATTCTCCTGTTGAATTCAATTGCAAGGTCATGGCATGTCTTCACGTATGGCCGTTTCTGCAATGCTTGCAATTCTGCCATTCCGTCAAGGACAGCTGCTGAATATGTTGTTTCTCTTCCAGTATCTTCTTCAACTTGCTTTTTTGTATAGCTAAAATCATTGTACCATCTAAGTTGAACATTAAAAGAGGTACTGCAGAGAATTTGTAATTACTCAAGCATTACTACAGATTATTGTCAGTTTGACTTTGTGAAGAATCAGCAAACTTGGGAACAAAGAACGATCTGCCTTCAACTGCACTATGGTGTCTGACACCTTTGTCTTTACACTTTGCGTGCATTTTTACACAGCTAACAGTTCTTTTTCTTTATTGGTGCCCACAGGCTACAAATGCCTGATTCAATCTGGTCTTCTTTAAAGCTGTTGTACATTTGGCAACCTTTTTATGTCATTCTTGATGTGTCCTTCTGAATTGTTTCATCAAAAACTGCCTTTGTCGAGATGCTGATGAGTTCTTTTCCATCATAATTCACAGGATCAATCAATGTCATGATCGAGTTGTTGATCTGTTGAACATCTTCCTTTTGACGTGTTGCTTTGGATGCTGTTAGGTGGTGATGTTTTCACCTTTCGTAATCTGTGATTCCTACAATTTTATTTGCTTCTGTAGACAGCATTGACAGCTCAGGAGAGGCTAAAAAGAAATGTGCTAGAGCCTGTTTATTTTTAGTAATATTAACCACACCACCAAGTACTTTCATTGCCCTGTTTTGATGTTCCAGAGCTTCATCTGAAAAAGGTACTTTTGTGTTGCTTACTACCCAATTACCTTTCTGATACTCACTCCACAAGTCCGGGTGTTTGCTTTCAAGCTGTTTAATTTCCGATAAGTACCATGCTAACATAATTGCGCAGTTTATCAAATTGAGAGTGAAAAAAGTACTTAACAAACTTTTCAAGTGATGCAAGGTGTAAATCCCAGTTCAGACGGATCTGATAAATAAAAGCATTGTGTCCACCATATCAATGCAATGAAGAGCAACTCCGAGTGCTGTTTTTTCTTGAGATTCTTTAGCCTAAAATGCTTCATTTTTCCCTATCACATTCAAATTTGTCAGTATTGTCACAACGTCATTATGGACTGATTTTGTTTCTTGGGAATCATACCCTTGTAAACTTTTAATTAACTTCTTAAGCTCAGGTTCCATCCTTTCCTTGATTTCAACATGCTCTTTGTAGAGTTCATCGATGATGAATTTGAAAAGTGCAAGCCTTAGTGATGTGTGCTTCAACTGGTCTCCTTATGCACTTCCTTGCTAGAATCTTTGATACATTTGCATCATAAAGTACAGTTAGGGTGGTCTCAATGCTCTACCATCTGAGAAAGAACCAATAGCTCAAAGCATTCCCATTATTATACGCAGCTCACCTGGTCTAAGCATCCAGTACTTTGACAAGTCTTTTTTTTAGCTAGAGCTCATTTTAAAACAGGCTTGTAAAGGCCAAGATCCAATGTTACAACTGTTTTGATTCTGGGGTGACAACAGATGTTATTTTCTTCAACTTCTTCATGAATGTGAGCTGTGTTTGTGTGCTGGGTGGGCAGGCATCTATGAGTGCACAGACTCTAGTTTCTTTAGTTGGAGGATCACTTATTATGGAATTGTAAGCTCACCAAGTCGGAACTGTAGTGAGTGGTTCTGACTCTGTCTCATATTCATCAGTCTTGGTTTCTTCAGTGCGATTACAATGTGTATCCAGCAAATCTTCATCGAAACATTCTTGAAAATCACTCAACAGCAATACTTCCGCCATCATGCAAAGTAGGTCCTAAAGCCTGTTGGATTCTAAAATAACCTTATTCTTCTGCTTAATCAGTGATTGGACTGCTTACAGGAGTCTGTGGTCAACACCCTTTGGGAATGTTGCAAGGCATGACCTCAGGCAGGGACTGAGGAATCTTCTGCAGTGATCGAAGTGATGATGGTCCTGATATTTCAATTGGGCTAAGGACATCTGACTCCTCCTTCTCCTGATAGACCACCATAACTGTACTGTGCAAAGTTCCTTTACCATACAGAGTATCCTTGAGGAAGTCAATGTTGTCAGCAGCACAATAGACAAATCTGCCTCTGTCCAACTCTGAGGGAAGGTACGATCCTCCACACTCATCCATGCGTTTTATTACCTCTTTGGCTATCTGTGTCTCAAACCGAAGGACTGTGGCATAATCTATAGAAGCTTCCATGCAATGCAGAAACTGAATGATGAATTTGCTGCGGGTAGCTGTGTGCATTGTGAGCCCAACTGCCACTTGCAAAGGGATTTAGCGGGTATGCCGTGTGGCAGAAGTGCTAGCATAGGAAGCTTGTTGAGGTGATAGCATTTCATATATATACATCTGTGACAATTTATGAGCCCTGTTCCTCACAGTGGTATCCCTCTTTTCTGAATTACTTTTCATATCCATCTGTCCTCGAGAGCACCACTTGTAAAAAAAGAACACGTTTCTTTTGAACAACATCTGCCAAATTCACTTCTTCAAAACTTCCTGTGAATTCACATGTTTCACAAGTTAGTACGGCTCTGTGTAAAAATCGTAGCAGCTTCAAGAAGGGTTCTCATATTTTTCTCAATTTCCTCAAATTCATCTTCTGCATGAAAGTGCAACATCTGTTATTACTTTCAGTGAGACTCGTTGTGGTCATTTACCCTTTTGGGATTACCAAAAAGAATGCCCATACATTGAAGCTCTTCTTCTCTGAAACTTTTGATTTGTTTTCTTGTTTTCATCTGTCCTTCTTCTAAACCATTTTTAACTGCAATTTTCTAGTAAACCTTATCAATTTCCCCCATTGTTGTCATGTTGCCTCCAAGAAGAAACTCACTGATTGAAGATACAAATTCAACATTTGTTGCTTCGTAAGACAGTAAATTTGGCTGCATCTTTCCGCGCAGCATAGGCTTGCGTCATAAGACATTCACCACATGTATGTTCCAACATAGCTTGCAATATTTATTTTTCTTTTCATTTAGTATTGTACAGTTACATTAATAACTTTTAATACAATTCATTCCAATCAAATACATGAACTTGACATAAAATCAACATCCTAAACATTGAAAGTAAAATATACCATTATTCTAAAATCATTAAGACCTCTAGAATTGTTCTCCATAATATTTATTTATTTATTTATTTGTTTATGGTTTATATAAACCTTTACAAAATAGTACATCAAAAGAAATAAATAATATAGTAAAATGAATACTCCATTAATTTGTTCCAGACATAAACATGTCCCAGAGAGCATCAGTGGTGGTCGAAATAACATATCCTATAGCTCTTAACGCCTTTGTTCGTAACACCACTGTCGCTGAACGCTCAAAAAGGAGGTAGTTCTAATTTGCCACAAAGATGGCAACATCATTCATTCTTAGGGATCTTAAGCCATCGCCCAATGATCTGAAATGTTTTAACAGCATTGAATTTGAGACGCATATAGTCCCACACAAAGGGATTGCTGATGAAGTGCTGTATATATGAGGGAACCAGCTGTCGCTCCAATATATGTGGAATATACCATTCACTTATAGATTCAGATGCTACATTGATGATCATTTGGTCTTGAATTACCGCCTTCAGTGAAACCCTCATGATTCTTTTACAAGAGTTCAGATCCATCGCCAACGGATCCCCCTGAACTCTAGGGATCCACTTATCCACTTCCCCTCTAATAGAGGCTACAGAACTTAGCCACATACAAGAGAGTTTATTTGTAAATGCCGCAAATAGCCATCCCATGAGTGAGTTTTTCTATGCATATGCTAGTTTCCAATACAAGTTAGTGTAATTCGCTCCATGATTGGAAGTAAATGAAACTCCAAATAAAAAATGTCTTATGAAGCAAATGAAGGTAACCTTAAAATTCCCTTTAAAATCATTATTTCTAGTTTCGAAATAATTTCCAAACTTCCAAATGCCCACATCTCTGCTGCATATGTAATAATGGGCAAGATTTTCATGGAATACATCTTAGTCAAAGTCCCAACAGAATAACCTCCCCCTTCCCCCGCAAAAGAACAAATACCACCCAATGTTTGTGCTGTTCTAATCTAATCTTGAGTTGGTTTATGTGGGCAATACTAGTGAGCTTAGAGTCTAAAGTAATACCAAGATACATATAGTGAGTAACTACTTCGATAGGGACGCCATTAATTTTCCAACTCATTCTAGTCGCCTTTTTCTGTTTGTATCAAACACCATAATCTTGGTTTTAGACGTGTTGACCTTGAGTGAATTAGCAGCGGAATAGGTGTAAAGATTGTTTAACGCTGTTTGGAGCCCTCCTGGAGTCAGGTCAAGAAGGACAATATCATCGGCATTACCCATCAATCCAGCTAGAGGTCCCTCCATTAGCCTCCAACGCACTGTAACTTTAGTCTCGTCATACAGCATCATAATCATCTTTAAGAGGGCAGGAGAAATCTCCCAGCTCATCAATTTCCCCCATAGTCTTGCTCTATCAACTGTGTCAAAAGTGGTGGTGTAGTCTATGAATGTAACATAGACACGTCTGTTACGAATCAGCCATGATTGTTGGATAACAGTGGTGAAAGCTAGGGTATCGACTGTGGTGCAGCAACCTTTTCGGTAACCAGTTTGGTTGAGTGGCATGATGTTTGTGGCCTCTATCCAACTGGTTAGTTCTGCAAGAAGAACCTGAGTAAACACCTTAGCTCGTACATCAAGCATCGCCAACAGGCGATAATTGTGAGGGTCCGCATGGGCTCCTTTCTTTAGTACGGGAACTAAGATGCTGTCATGCCAAGAATGAGGGATAGTCGGAGTAGATGCAATTTAGACAAAGAGTTGATGGAGAACCTCTGTCCACAATGGGACATCCTTCATCAACTGATTGCATAAGCCATTAGGGCCAGGGGCATGGGAAGTTTTGCTGATATTAATTAGCTTTGCAACCTCTTCCTTGTTTTTAGTGTCCCTCCAGGTTCCAAGAGAGTGGGGAATGGTAATGTTCCCCAATGCGTGTCCTCCAAGATTGGTGGAGATATACCTAACCCACTCTTGCTCAGATACCCCATTAATATCACGATGGGTCAGATCATTTCCATTAATGATTTTCAAGAATGTGTGTGAATCATTGATTAGAGTGGTAAAGACCAAGTCTCTCCATAATTGACACTCACTCACGTAGCAATGTAATCTTAACCATTTGGTGTAGTTTGCCTTGATTAACCTCTGACCTGCTGCATACAATGTAGGCTCAGAGACAGATAGTGACAAGGCACGTAGCTCTCTTTGATAACTTCTCTTTTTATCCCTAATCTCTCTGTCGTAGCCACGTCTATGTGTTTGATTCAATCCCATTGCCCACCTATTGTTTCCCACGATTTTTTGAGAGATACTCTCTCTAATCAGAGCCACACACTTTTCATATCTCACCAAGGTAGAGGCGCCCAGTAATGAATTAGAATGGAGCTCAGAAGTGAGAGATGAAGGCACAAGATCTTTAAAGACCTTACAAGCAGTTACTGATGCAGCCGCTATCTTAGGGGATGTACATACAACTCGATTTAGTGCACTGTTAATCGTAAGCGTCCCAGACGTACAAGCTATTAGGGCAGGCCCCACATGTCTAGACTCAACAATGAACAATGGGATAGTGATCACTCTCTGTCCAACGGTGTACAAGCATGTCAGTAATTAATGAGGCAACGTTCACCACAAACGCATAATCAATTATACTGGAGCTATTAACAGAGGTCCTAGTAAACTGAGGAGGACAGTCGGATGGACATGCACCATTTACCATGACAAACCCTTTGGAGTAAAGCAGGGATACCCAGCTGGTGCCACATGGACAAGAGCGATCTAACCTGGACTTGTAAGCTACACCAGAGGAACATATGACACTGCCTACAACTTCAGCACTTAGATTTCTAGGGATTCTGGAATTAAAAGTCTCTACACAATACAATGGGGCAAACAGATATCACCGTAGCGAGTAGACACTCCAGTTCATTCAAGACCACAGCATACAATCTAGCATACAGAGGATCATAAACGTTAATGAGAATGATTTTGTTTCTCCCCTTAGCATTGATCTACACCATTCTACCTGCAAGAATGTTAGGTGAATCACAAAACATCTCATTATGTGATAGCGGATTCTTTACACCCAAAAACAATCCTCCCTTGGGCCTGCCTACCCTTCCTTTGACTGCAGGTTTATCAACTGTGGTCCACCCATCCAGGACCATTGGTTGAAGCTAGGTCTCCTGGAGCGCAACGACACTGAAATTATCAATGTGGTCCAGGAGACCGTCATTCTCCAGTAGATTTTGATGTCCACTAGTATTCCAACTAAGAAGGAAAAAGAATTTGCTAGGAGCCCTGCAATTTCCTCTGATGGACCATCCCTGCCAACCAATCCCAGTGATCTTCATCATTGGTCAGGCCAAGCCCTCGGTCCGCCGGACCATGTAAAACTGGACTGACATTCAGAGGGACGGCCACTGGTGCTGCGGATGTTCGCAGAACCACCTGAGGTTGATCTGTGCACTTCTTGATGCAAGTGGGAACCGACATTACTTCTCTTCGACTTACCACACCACCTGCATTGGTCCAATTAGTAAATTCTTTACTATTTACTATGGTGAACTCATAACCAATCCAAAGAAATTGGTGCAAATTAACAACAACTTAATCAGTCATTTCATCAGTAAAGAAATAAACCAGAGATGTTACAAACTCATTCAGTTCACATTGGTACACAATTCGGATGTCATTACTCCCAATAATGCGTAGAGGTATAATAGAATGGAACAGTTCCGTAATCTGAGAGCGATTCAAATAATCATCTTTGTACTTATGGAAAAGACTTCTAATTTGCTGGGACTTCTCCAAATTATCAGTATTGCAATCAGTAACGACAGTTCGTGGTCTTTCGATAATTGGGGATAAATCAGTTTGAACCTCCACCGTTGTTACAGTTTTTCTCAATGATACTAAATTAGGGACTTGAGACTCGAGGTGGGGGGTCGGGCAACACAGCAGGAATAGAAAACAACTGTTTTAAGTTGCACACTGGAACCGACTCACGCTGTACTTTAGATTCAGCTACCCCAAGTTTTGTTTTATTCCGGTGAGGCGCTCCTCTCCTTTTACACACAACAGGCAGATCGGCAGTTGTCCAGGCTTCAGTGACTGATTCAGCCCCGTGATTATTCACATCAAATTGAGTACTTGACAAAAGAGCTTTTTTAGTAGTTGGTGGATCACTCATGGTTTCAATAGAGAAAGATGTTTGCACAACACAATTGGTCGAGGGAGCCAGTGGGATTGCCCTTATATAAGGAGCTCTCAACTCCAGAGTTAGTCAGCACTGTCCCAGAGCTTAACCTTTCAAAATCTGCAGGGAACTTGCCAACCCTTCCGCGGTATCCTTATCGCCCCTACCTTCTCACGCCATCTGCAACGCACTCGCCACTTACTTCACCACCAAAACTCAGGACATCCTGAACATCCTTGTCACTCACTCTCCCAACCCATCCCTCACCCCCTAGCCTCCCTTGGCCACTCACCCTCCTCCTTCGCCCTTGTCTCCAGAGTTGTCCGCTCCATGAAGCTCTCTTCCAAACAGGTTTCCCCTTGCCCATCCAGAACCATCAAGGACAACATTAGCTCTCTTGCACTAGCTGATCGCTGTAACCACTCCTTTGCTTCAAGTACTTTCCCCTCATCCCTCAAGCACTCCCTTGTGACCCCTCTCCTTAAAAAACCATCAGCAAACCCTTCCTGTACAGCCAACTACCGCCCCATCTTCATCACCCACTTCCCGGGGAAACTGCTGGAGAAGTTGACCCTGTCCCAACTCATCTCTTACACTGAACTTGTTGGCAGACTCCACGACCAGCAGTCTGGTTTCCGAGCATCGAGAGGCACGGAAACTGCTCTTCTGAACACCCGTAAAGAATTGCTTGCATCCCTGGATTCCAACTCCCCTTGCTGTCCTCATCCTTCTTGATCTCTCCTCTGCATTTGACACGGTCAATCACTCCATCCTCATACAAACGCTCCATAAAATCCTTGGTATCTAAGAGCGGGCACTGGACTGGCTGACTTCCTTCCTAACTGACCGCTCCTCCCAAGTCATCAGGGACACCGTCTCCTCTCCTACTTCCTTCTCCACCTGTGGTGTCCCCCAAGGGCTCTATTCTCTCGCCTTGGCTCTTTAACATCTACCTTACTCAGCTGGCACTCCTCATCTCCTCCTTTTCCCCCCAACTTCCAGTGTTATGTGACGACACACAACTATTCTTCAAACTTCCTGCTGACCCTTTTGCACCTTCCATCATCCATGGCCGCCTTTCTGCCATCCAGGCCTGGTGCACTTCCAACAATCTCTGCCTCAATGCCAGCAAAACGGAAATCCTACCGATTGGGACCCCTGCACCTGACTTCTTCCCTTCACTCTGGCCTTCATCCATGGGCTCTCCCCCTGCTCCCTCTTCTGAAGCCAGAAACATCGTAGTCATCTTTGACTCCTCTCTCTCCTTCCTCCCTCACACTCAGGACATTGGCAAGAAGTCCCACTTTCAGCTCTTCCTTCTGAAAGGAATTCTACCTTTTCTCACCTTCCACCAGAAGTTCAATGTTACCCGAGCCCTGGTTCTCTCTAGGTTTGACTATTGCAATAGGCTCCTCCTGAATCAGCCTTTTCCACTCTGGGACCCTGTGATGAGGCGGGTGACAAGGTGGAGAAAGATGAGATACCTCAGAGTCAATTGATAAGTAAACAGGCAATTCCTCAAATCCCTTTGTTTCCAGGAAGTGTGGCCTAATAGTATGATGTCATAAAGGGACTGGAGGGAGGGCCTTCCTGTTTGAAAGGCAGCCCAGTGGACAAATATGAGAGAGAGTGGTGTGCTAGAGAAGGTGCTCTTTTTTAATACTGGACTTTTTGTTTGTTGTTATTCTTTGATAGTCCTTGGAGAAGAGGGAGGAAGACAGATGTCCTTCCGAAGAGGTGACGCTGTATGAATGGGCCTATTAAGCAACCGGCCCGGAGTTAAGACGAGATGTGCTCCCGTTGAGCGGCTCGCAAAGTTTTTTGTGAAATTAGCATAAGAAGTGAAGAAGAGGGAGAGCTGGAGATTCGAAGCGAGGCTGGGACAGAAAAACATTGGTTGTCCAGCCATCAACCGAAGAGTGGAGAGCGAAGAGGTGAGGAGTGCAGTATTAGCCCCGTGAGCCCTGAAGTCGCCTTACCCCTGTGCCAGGCAGGAGAAAGTCTGCACGTCCGCTGAGTCAGACCGATCAGTTGTGCCTGGCGGCGAAGAGTGATTCAAGCCCCCACCCTTGCGGAGGCCGGGCCTCGCAACCCTTGATGCTAGCTGTCATCGCAGCTACAGCTGAAGGCGGAAGATCAGCTGTGAGCTGCCGAGCGCTGCTCTGGCCCCACCGTTGTAGGGGCGGGACCTCGAGCAGAGCAAATAGCTCAGTCCCTTCGGAAGCCACGGCGGAGAGGAAACGAAGCTCCGTGTAATGCAGGGACGCTGTGCATAGTGAAGGAGACGGCGGGGGAAGACGGAACCGCTGTCTCACGGACCACAAGGTGAGAAGCCTGTTCTAGTAGTGATTCAAAGAAACGTACGAACTGTAAGGGAGAGGAGCGCCTGAACTGGGGAAAACGGAACAGAGGCTGTACCTCTATATGTTAGAGGGGATGTCCCCGTTCTATGTTATCTGGGGCAATTAAGTGATGAAGAGAGGCCAGCTACCCATGAACTAATAATCCGTTAAGGGAGAGACTTGTATTAAACCAACTCTAAAGTCATCAGAACAAGGCAAAGAGAAAGTTCAGCCACTTAGTTGCTTATTCGTTATATAAAGCATGTAGTCTGCCCTGCCAAGTCAATAACACTATCCGCGGCCTAAAAAAATATCCATAGCCAGACTTTACAAAGAAAAGGAGGCCTGCACATCCAAAGTTCCGATCCTGTGCAGACAGCATATCGTTTTATTCTGTATTATCCAAGTTAAAGAAGCACTTAATAAACACTGTTTTAATCAAACCGACTTCTGTCTAATCTATCTCCATCTGCTCTATCACAGACCCCTCCAGCTATTCCACAATAGGACAGTGAGACGTACCCTTGGCCCCAAGCCCAAGTACTGCATCTCTGCTGCCTTAAAAAGTCTTCACTGACTCCCTGTTGCTTCACTGATTAAATTCAAATTCCTCTGTATCATCCACAAGGCTGTCTGGGTATTGGGACCACACTATCTGCAACTCTCTCTTACTAAATATTCCCCCTTTAGACCTCTGTGCTCCTCTGGCACCAACTCCTTGTGTTTAAAGTGTTTCGCTAAACAGAGGGCCTGAGGTTGATCACTTTCTCAGCTGGCTCCCTTCTTTGGAACATCCTCCCCCTCCCTCTTCGTCTTGAGTAGGACTTTCTTAAATTCCAGAAGATCCTCAAGACCTTCCTCTTTACCTCCTCCTTCCCTCACTCTCTTCTCTGCTAATCCCACAGTTGCTTGTTTGGTGTTCAGGGCCCTTATGCATTCTTGGGGCCCTGGTCTCCCACACCCAATTGCCCCAGCCTCAGCACTTGCCTCAGCTCACCCTCCACCCATGGAGGCTTGCACTTACCCTACATTGTACTTCACCTGTTGGTCACCCATGAGCAGGCCAGCACCTATCCATAGTAGGTTCACCCCCTCACTGTATTTAATATTATTTATGTATGTTAATTGTTTCTCATTGCTTGTCCCCTCCCTGTTGCCCTGTGGGTGCTTTGAAACAGTATTTACTTTCTGTATAAGCGGCTAACAAATGAACAATACATAAATAAATCAAATAAAAAAAGGTTGAAGAATTCGAAATAACTCCTAAGGTTTTCTTTGGACGTTTGTGGTCAGTGTACTTTTTTGCATAGCAGATGACTTTTCACTTTTTACGTAAATACCAGGCAACAGGCTCTGTAACAGAAGGAGCCACCCCACTAGATGGGAAAGAAGAAACGACTGCCTAATGGGATTTGTTGGAATATACCAAAGGTTTGCATATCAACGTCAGAGACTCTATGTTGGACTATATTTTCTCGAGGCAATTACAATGGCCCAATAAAGTGGTCTTGAGTTGGTTAAGGGAACCTTCATGTTTACAAATCACAGTATCTTGCTGTTTTAAATGATTCAAGATATTGTCTAATCAAATTAAAAGTTGTGAAAATAGCTTCTCCAAGACTCCAAACATTGAGGCACCGTCATTGTTAATAGTGCTTGATTCACTGACATGCAAAGAATTAAATAGAATCGGTGTGTCCGAAAGTGCTTCCACAGGCAATGAACTTTCATCATCCCAAAATGCAGCCTCAGTGACGCCAAGTTAAAGAGACGCATTAGGAACATCTAGTGCAATAGGTGCATACACTTTTGCTTGTGCTTTCACCACATTGGAAACATGCACAAACTGTGACTCTAAAATGCGGACTGTGCTTTTACTGCAGTGTCAGCATTTTATAGTATGCTGAATCTCATTACTGCGCCCAAGTGCTGTGCCACTGCAGCGTGGGTTGCGCAGGGTTCATAGTGACTGTTTCGACAGTCAAAGTTTCGAATGTCAAAAGTTCCGACACAAAAGTGTTGAACAAAAAGTTTAAAATTTTTTCTTTTTGTTTATGGGGGGGGCGCCCCCCAAACCTCCGTTTTTTTTAAAAAAAAAAACACTTACTGTACAATACGAAATTAAAATAAACCCTTTAATATTAAAAAAAAGACATTTGAAACTTATTTTTTGATACTTTGGTGTCAGAACTTTTGGCATTCGAAACTATTTTTTCGAAACTTTGACTAGACAGCTTGCGGAGCTGTCCCCTGTTCTCCTTGGTCACAGTAATGGGAGTAGGGGGTTGCAGGGGTGTCCCCTGCTTACAATTACGGAAAGCGGGGGACAGGAAAAGAAAAAAGAACATTTGAAAAAAGGACCCTGCCGCGTAAGGTGCATTTTAGCTCCCTCCTTTTAGTGAACACTCTGCTCTTGCATGCCAAATATGGTTGATTTATATTCTTTCCACTCAGCTTGCTCATATTTTGTGCTCATTTTCCGCTTCTTTTGTGAAAAGGTGCATCTCTGAGATGAACATTTCTAAGAATCGGGTTGCCATCATTTGTCGAACATTTATTGGGTATTTCTTGGGCAAATCAGATTTGCACTAAATAGTTTTTTTTTAATTTGTCCTTATATTCATTGAGTGGAAGAAGCCCCGCACCGAAATTGTGCCAGTAACGAATCACTGTGCATCTTGCCAAAAACAAAAGTGTATATTGAATGAATGCAAATTAACGACTCTGTAATTGCAAATGTTGAATGGGGCACAAGAGAGGTGTGACAATAAACGCACATGTGAATGCAAATATTGGTGTGCCAATGACTACGAGAGGCTCGGGTTAGGTTGAGGCAGTGGGAGCGCAAAGAATGGTGGTGCCCCCGATCCTCAAGGTGCACACTGTTTTCAGAAGGGCGCTATGACTAGTATTACTATCTGTCACAAGTGTAAGCAAGAGAGGGACTGTAAATGTGACTGTCCTAACATACTACAGGTCCAGGTGTCTGCAAACTCCACTGCTTCACCACGTCCAAAAGTGAGTGCACAGAATGTCTTCCCTCTGGTTAAATATGGGGGCTAGGTTAGCCAAAAGAAAATCTACATTGCCATCCAAACACGGATGCCCATAGATCAAGAAGGAGCTCTTATTAATTGTGAAATTCAGGGCAAAACTGTACCTTGCTTAATAGACAAAGAACCAAATTGCTCGGCAAATGTAATAGCTGATAGATAGTTCTAACAATAGTTTTTTTTTTAACCAGAATTCTAAGAATGAACACAGCCAAATAAATAACCTGTTCCCTCAGATGGGTTTGATTCCGAAGGGTCTACTACCATATTTTAGCTCAATGCACCTTTCACATAGGAGAAAAATCTATTTTCATATCAGTGTGGTCCTACGTGGAAGGCAGTTCAGCACCAAAATGCTAGGCAATTCTCCTCTGAACAAGAGTAGCAACAGAAATCGCAGGCACGTGTTTCAGCCTTGTTGGGCCTCATCAGTGAGGTGAAGCTGTGCAACTCTAGGGCACAGTGAGCAAGTGGGCGAGGACCGCCTGGAATCATTTGAACAATGAACACAGGTGTCCTGGCTAGGCTGATGAAAGTTTCAGTTGGCCTCATGGTGCAGTGGTGCCTGACCTTTCTATTTCTTTTTTAAAAAACATTATATATAATGGTTTACGTTCACTGCATCATACATGAGTACATAGTGAGCATACTACGAAATAATACCCAGTTAGTTGAACATACAATTACAGATAGCAGTCATATGAGGGAAGCCCACTCTCAGCTGCCTTATGTCACAGAAATAACAAAAAATCAAACCTAACAGGTACCCTGTCCCAACAACTTTACAAAATGGGGCCTGATCTACCGCCTCCTGTGCTGCTCCCGCTCTATGACAAGTTGCATCCCTTGATAGCAGCAGGGCACGCACCACATATTCCCAGGCCTGTATCTAACAGGTTGTACCCTGCATTATTCCTGTTCGATATCACAGCACCACGCTAAATCTTTTAAGCACTTTGCCAATGTTGGTGACACTTGGCTTGACCAGGGATTAGAATACATTGTTTCGCTAGTAACATACAAATAGACAGTACCTTCTTCCCCCCTTTTGGCATCCCCGGTAGCCACCAAAACAGACAACAAAGAATATCTAGCGGGACTTCACTGTTAATCATGCACCCAGTTAATTCTGCCACCTGCCACCAAAAAGTTGCCAGGAGCGGCAATTCCATGGGATATGCATAAAATCAGCACTATCGCATTTGCACCTAGGGAATCGTCCATCACTGGACCGATCAAATCCCTTTTGTACTGCTGGAGACATGTATGCCCAATGAAGGATTTTAAACTGTATGAGTTTAAACCGAGAATTGATTGCCACCTTTCTTGTGTATAAGCACATATATCTCCATTTCGCATCTCCTAAATCCTCACCGATATCCGCCTCCCATCTCAACCTACTAGTTGGTACTTCTCTGGGGGCAGTACCTAACACCAGTCGTTAAATTGTGGAGACCAGTCATTTAGCATTAGCAGAGTTAACCAGGAACTTCAAAAGAGGAACAGTCTTTGGTACCTCCGGAAATTACCCTGACCAAGCACAGAATCCCTCTTGAATTCAAAAATATTGTAATGCAGCCCAAATTTGTCTCCCAACTTAGCTTTAACTTGGTCTCAAGTGACATGTTCCGAACTCCAAAGCAAGACCACTCCTCCCTAATCTTGCCATCGCATGTTGGGGCCAAACCCTGAATGTCTCAGATCCCGAGATCAGGGGTATAGGGAAAAGCCACTGACAACCTTTGACACAACCTTCGCCATGCAGTGAATACAGTAAAGCTGATGATCTTTCTATCCTGACATGCAGGAACTGTTGAGAGCCTGGTATCCAATACGACGCAATGACATCTGCGCCACCAGGTAGTATAATTCCAGATCCGGTACATTAATACCTCCCTGTTCCCATGTCCCAGTAAGCGTTTCCCACTTGATTCTAGGTGTTTCTGGGCTCCATATCAACTTAAGCATTAAAGAACTCAGTGTTGCGAAAGAATGAGTGCCTGGCCACATCGGAACATTGAGAAACAAATACAATAGCTTAGGGAGGACAATCATTTTTATCACCGCTACCTTCCCCAAAAGCGAGATTGGAAGCGACACCAACCAGTCGATCTTAACCCAGAGTGCTTCCAGGTAAGCCCCATGGTTCTCTCTAAGAAGCTGAGGGCGATTCCTGATCGCATGGATACCTAAGTATTTTGTAGATTTGTAGACAATTGCCCCAATCGAAACGTCATTCAGTATCCTTATTCAGCGGGAAAAGGATTGATTTAGACCAGTTAACCCGCAGGCTTGATAGTCCTCCAAACGCCTCTATCTCCTGTGGAAGAGGAAGTAGATTACTACCTGGGTCTTTAATATATAAAAATCATTTCATCTGCATTCAGTGAGATTAGTACCCGGGTCCCCCCCCCCCAGTGTAAACCCCCGGTGTTCATGAAACACCCTCAACCGCACAGCTAGAGGCTCCATCGCTATTGCAAATAAGAGCGGGGATAGCAGACACCCCTGCCGCATTCCCCGTCCAAGTTCAAACGCTGCTGAGTGCCTACCGAAAAGGCTGATCTTTGCTGTCAACCTGGACTATAATACCTTAATGCATGCCAGAAAGTATGGTGGTACTCTGATCTTCTCTAGAACAGCAAACAAATAATCCCAGGCGACCGGGTCAAACGCCTTCTCCATTTCTAATAGCGCCCCGATTGCCTGTACAGAGGGATCAATCTGTGCCAATACCCCAAACAACTGCTGTAAGTTAAGAGCCGTGGAACGACCCGGGATAAAACCAGCCTGATCAACATGCACAATGGAAGGAAGAAAGTGGAGTAAACTATCAGCTAATATTTTGGATAATATTTTCGTGTCCATATTAATGAGGGATATCGGCCTGTAAGAGGCACAATCTAACGGATCCTTATCTGGCTTCAGTATCAAAGAGATTATACCTCTCGCATCGTAGGAGGCAGAGATCCCACTACAAGACCCTCACACCATACCTGGAGCAAGTATTTTGCCACATTGGTATCAAACTTCTTTAAAAACTCTGAGGTAATCCTGTCTGACTCTGGTGATTTGGCAGTCGGGAGGTCCTTAATGGCTTTCATAATATCCTCCACTGTTATTGATGCACCCAACACCTCTCTCGCCTGACCACTTAACCCTTTCAGCTCTGCCTCCTCAACAAAGTCCCTCATAGTATCCAGGTCTGCTCCATCTCTAGCTGCACATAGGTTCCTGTAGAAATCCTGAAATTCTGCCAATATCAACTGAGGATCTGAAACCAGAGAGCCATCTACAAGACTAATTGAAGGTATTACCATGTGGCCTCTGGCACCCTTCACCAATCCAGCCAAATACCTACCCGGTCTCCCTTCTTCCCCACACCTGCGAGCCAGCTGCAGGGTCGGCAGAAAATGCACTTCGCTATCTGCCTCATCTCTAAAGCGATCTAACGCAGAACGAGCAGCTGCCAAGGATCCAACAGAGGTGCACGCCTTACTCTCCAGAGTTCTAAGCTCATCCTCCAGTTCGCCCAGTCTTCTACAAATTACCTTAAGCACCCCACTTTCAATCGAAATGCATCGATCCCTCAGATTCACCTTAAACACCTCCCACAGGATCCCAGCTGAAAGCACAGATCCCACATTACATGCAAAAAATGACGATATAATCTCCTGTTTTTCCCTTCAATACACCACATCTAATATCGCTTGACACTTGAAGCGCCATTGCGGGCGAACAGCCGGTGAGTTTACCAGTCAAAACTGCCACACGACCGGGGAATGATCGGAAAGCGTCCTCGGATGCATAACACAATACTCAGTACTACGAACCAGCGCCGGACCCACCAATATGTAGTCGATATGGGAACTCATATTGTGAACAGAATAGTAAAACGAAAACCCTCTCTCATCGGCCTGTAGAGTTCTTCACAGATCTGCCAGTCCACAGTCTGTTATCCCCCCAAGATTGCTCTGGTCGTCAAAGATAGTGTTCTCGCACTCACAGTGGATCTATCTCGTCCCCAGCCATTATTAATTGTGTATGTGCGTATGCCATGAACTTAACCCAAAGAGCTTCATAAAACCCAGGATCGTCCACATTCGGTCCATACACATTCACCAATGTAATGAGGTTCCGGGCCAGTGCCCCCGACACTATGACAAAAACTCCCCTGAGGATCCCTCTCCTGAGGCAACAACATTTATCTCAAGGATATATGAATAATAATTGATACAACGTGTGAATAGGAGGAATAAGACGTATAAAACCTAGCGTCTCCCCAGGACTTTGCTAGCCCGTCATTCAGCTTCCCCATCAGGTCCGTTTCCTGAAGAAAAAGTATCTTAGCATCATGGCGCTCCACATAAGCCATGTCTTTATGCATTTTTGCGTGGTTATTCAGACCCCTCACATTACATCTAAGTAGAGTGTGTTGGCATCTTAGCCATCACCCTGCTGTTTCCATTTACATACCCACCTAAATTTAGCAAGACCAAAATATAATCTTGTGCACTATGCGCAGCTTCCAAAGGAAACATGAACCAATTTTATTTGAACTCCCCGAACCACAACATTCCCCTGTCTGCCCAAACACCCCCTACGCACTCCCTCGTCCCTACCCTTCTTGCAGAACTCGCCCAGCCCACTGCCCCACCCCGACCAGCAGTGATGTCCCCCCCTTCCTCCCTATGCAACCACAATAAACCCCTGTCATCAGGGCGCCTACCCAGGGGCACCGTACTCAGCGACCTCGTTTGACCTACCGCCCGAGCCACTCCCAAGGAGGAGGGGGCCCACATTTATCAGCATAAACAGCAACTTGCCCATTTATTTACATAACAAAGCTGTCACCGCAGTTAACCGAGGAGCTGCACTAAAAACCCTGTTTCTAACAATGTACCCTCTCCCAGCCCCAACTTGTAGATAAAATATAAACACAATCATAACTATATTCTCAGTAGAAGACACTCTCATATAGCAATATGCCCACGTAGACCCCCACCCCTGCAGGTCTTAGGCAAGGATTCAATGTAAGCAATCACTTCAGTCAGATCTGCCTTTCCCTCAGTAAGCTCTTCGCAGCCAAGAATGAGAGCCAGGCCCGTTGCACAGACATGGTGAAATCTCAGTAAAATAACACTCTGGCCTCCTTGTAGTGGAGATTTGCCAGTTCACGCGCCCTGCGCAAGATGGTGTCCCGATTGCGATAGTTCAACAATCTTGCAATAAGGGGGCGCTGTTTCTGCACTGGTCTGGGTTTCTTCACCGAGACTCGATGCACTCTCTAAGCTAAAAATTGTGGGGATAACGGGGGGTCACCCAGGGCCTCCCTGATGAAGGCCTCCATGAACAATTCCATATTTTGTTCTGGTAGTGACCCTGGGATCCACACCACTCTGATGTTATTGCGGCAGGACCTTGCTTCCAAATCTTCATTCTTGTCTCTTATTTCTTTCACTTCCTTCTGCAGTCCACGAATTTCTGAAGTTGCTTTGCTGCTCGTGTCCTCAAGCACTCACACTCTGTACTCCGCTTCACGTAAGCGACTACTGTCCTTCTCTATTCTCTCCTGCATGCAATCCATCTTATATGCCATACCATCAGTTTACTATTCACTGACACAAAGCCATTTTTCATTTCTGCCAGCACCAGGTTCAATTCAGAAGATTGACCAGTCGACTCCCCAGGTGTAGTCTTAACCAGACCGGGGCGATGTCGCCTCCTCCTGCCCCACTGTCTGAGGCAGAACCATGGTGCCCTTACACAACGCCAGTCCCTCCTCCTGCGTGAATTGCAGGCGGCCCTGCTTCTTATTCCCTTTAGCACCAAGTTGGTCTCCACCTTCGACTGACCCCCCTGTTGCGTGGCCAGCCTCAACCTTTGTTCCTCCAGTGGAGGAAAGTACGCTCGAGCCTGAGCGCCGCCCTACATCTGCATATGCTGTTTACCTTCCCGTTGCATACGTCTCGTGATGGCTGTTACTGGCCCTGCTAGAGGCACTGTCTAGCACTCCACTAGTATCCCGTTGCAAGTCATCCAGTCACTTCTCTGAGCCAATTATGCCAACCCTGTGCTTAGGCCACCCCTCGCTGCCACCAAGCTAGCAACACAGCAGACTTGCCTCCCATCTCTGGCGCAGAGCAGGAGCCCTACCACCCCCAGCAGGTCGGCCCCTGGGGTTACGCTGAGATCATTAACTCCACTGTAGCTCTCGTGAGGTATCCCAGTCTGCTGGAAGGCCTGCCCATCTCACCAATATGCAATGCCCTCTTCCAAAGTTAGGCAACTCCAGTGCCAAGGGGATGGCCAGGCCCTCCTTACAACCATCACAAAAGGCACTGCTCCATCATCTCCCGCCCATGTAGTTATGGGAAACACGTTGCCTGACCACCATTGGTTTTGCTATCTTCCTAGCCCAGGCACTCTGCAAGGCCACAAGAACCTGATCTTCTGCAGTTTATTTGCCTGCCTTCACTCCCAGCCGTTTGCATCAGTGTCCTTACCAATAGGCTGTAGTGTATTCCTCTCAGCTCAGCAAGCCTTCCCACAGCAAAATCGCCAACATCAGGGGGGCAAGGGGAGGGTGCACACATGACGAACCACACTGGGATCTCGCTCAACGCTACTCCTATCTGGCACCCTACATGCCGGGCTGGCCCACCACCAGGCTCTTCACTACACTGCAGAACTACTCTGCACAAGCGCCTTGGTTACTCATCCACTCCAACAAAGGCGATGGAACACGGTCTCAGCCACTTCCACAACTACGTCTCCCACCAAGCGGGACCGCCCAGCAAAGGCACTGCAGCCGCCCGGGCTCACCAGCCACGGCAAAGGGACACAGGCTCCATCTCCCGCACCACTCCTCCTCTAGCTTTGTGGGACCACCCTGCAAAGGGGCCAGCCGGCCTTGGCACTCTTATCACAATCACAGAGTCCAGGCTCGCCTCCTCACACGGCACCTCTGCAATCCGCTGCCGTGGAACCGTTGTTAGGTAGGGGTGCTCGATCATTGGGTTAACCCTCAGTGGAGGTTCACTCACCAGCCCCCAAACATCCGCTGCAGAGTCATCTCCGCTCTCCTCAGGTCTTCAGCTAATTAGGGCTCTCTCAGCTGGGCCATAACAGACTCAGCCCCCCTCCTCCTGATCGTTGCTGACAGAGCTCAGAAAGCAGGAGCCATCTTGGTCGCGAGCACCCCCCTGACCTTTCTAGTTAGCGGACTGCTCGTAGGGTTGGATTTATGTGCAGGTCAGGTGAACTGAGGTGAACTTTATGCAACAAATATACTTTGAGGTCCGAAATACTTGGAAGTTTTTTTTTTTTACATCTTTATTTACAATTTTCAAACAAATACAACAAGAAAGGATAAAAGCATTATAAAGATGATCACATGAAGTATTTTCCAAAATAATTAATTAAAAATGAGCATCAAATAAGAAATACGACAGAGTAAACAAATCAATAAGAAATAATCATTAAACAAAGATACTCGCATAGTAAAATGACCCAAAATCCATAAAACAACCACAGATAAAACAAACTAATAGACAACCAAACAAACAAAAAAAAAAACAAAAAAAAAAACAAACAACAAACAATCCACACCAAACAAACAAACCATCAACCACATACACTCATACCTCACTTCCATCATCTTGTGTTATATCACCATACAAATCAGTAAAAGGTTTCCACAAAAACCAATATTCTTTTTCTTTACCCTGCTTCTTGGATAGAATCAATTCATATTCGGACAATATAATCAGATCATTAATCGAGTCCTGTATATTTGGCTTTTTTCTAGACTTCCATACTTTCATGATTTGTTTCACTGCCACTACTAACACCTTATCTATCCAACACCCATATAAACGGGTTGTCAAACAACAACCTCTCTTTGCCAACAATAAAACCTGAAAGGGCCCTCTCGGAAAGGATATCGACAAAGTAACGTTTAATCTATCCAGCACCTCCGACCAAAAAGTAGACACTCTCGAGCAATTCCATAACATGTGAATCAGTGTCCCCTTTTCACAGCCACACCCCCAGCAAACATCCTCTGCACTTAATCCCAAACTAAACATTCGCACTGGAGTCCAATATAACCTCCCCAAAACTTTCTGACGCACAAGACGCAATTTGAGATCCATCTTACTACTATGATCAATCTGCCATATATATTTCCAAACACCATCACTGATTGTGAAACCCAAATCCATTTCCCATTTCTGCTTCAATGTGTCCCAGGACCGAAATACTGAATCATCTATACGCATGAGTTTTAGATACGTGGAGACATTATGCAGTAACAGGTGGAAAATAGTCCAACCCACCAGTTCTTTTTTCAACTGCAAACCCATCATATCAAACATTCGGGTCAGGCAACATTCAAGATCCCTATATCGTTCCACTTCCCGACCACTTAAATGAAATTCACCTTGAAGTTCCTCAAAGGATTTTAAGACCCCATCTCGTAATAAATCTCACAATGTCAACACTCCTTTTGAGATCCAACTCCTCCCATACAAAGGTTTATTATTTATCTGTATCGTTGAATTATGCCAAATCGAAGAAGTATGATATAATAATATATTATCCTCAAAGTTAAGCAGCCACCACGACATCAAGTCCTTAGATACTTTAATGGTCGGAATCTTAGCAGAACTCCGAGGCAGCATTTTCATTGAGAACATACTTTCCAACTTCAAAGGCTTTAAGGCATGTCTTTCAATAGTCAACCAAAGCGGTTCCTCCATAGTCTCCATCATCACATACTGGGCAGCCTTCTTCAAAACAAACCCTTTATAATATTTGTCCAAATCAGGATATCCAAAACCTCCATCCTTAGTATCTCTCTGTAAAATATATTTTGGAATTCTAGCAGCCTTCTTCTCACCCCAAAGAAAATCCTTAAACACTCGATCAATATCTTTAAGCTATTTCTTTGAAAAAGAACAAAGGGATTGACTGTATGACATACAAAATCTTAGGCAAAAGAGACATTTTAATAGTATTAATCTTTGCCCAGATCCCTAAGTCTAACCTAGACCATTTCCTAGCATCTCTCCTAAGTGCATCCAATAATTTAGTCACATTAAACTGAACCAATTTCCGCACATCCTTAATCAGGAAAATTCCCAAGTATTTTACACAATCCTCAGACCATCTACAATTCCAACCCACAAAATCTTCCCTTCTGACTGCGGTTGAGAGCGGAAAGACTTCCGTTTTGTCCCAATTAATTTTATATCCAGAAAACATACCAACTCTCTCAAGGATTTCCTTAAGAACCATACTCCCCTTGTCAGGATCAGAAAGTATCACCACCATATCATCTGCATAAGAAAGAGTTTTAATTTCTTTCGTTCCAAACTGCAGACCACAAATTCTCTGATCATTACGTATTAACGCCAACAAAGGTTCTAGAGCAAAATTAAATAAAAAAGGCGATAAAGGACATCCTTGCCGTGTACCTCTAACGAGAGTGAATATATCTGACTTGAAGGTTTATTAGGGACCATGAGGCAGTACTACAGAGCAAATCGGGAACTAGCCCTGATGGATAAAGAGGCAGTTTATAATATGGGGACTGTGTGAAACTGCATGATATTTCATGATGCCCTACTATGTAGGTTTTTTTTCCAGGAGCACACAAGTGTACCTATGGGCAAGTGCATTTGAGTTATAAAACACTCCCCAAATGCAACGTGTTATAATGAGAGGCTCTTTTGAAAGCAGCGCCGTCATCAGAATGGGGCAAGGAGAAGTTGGCTCTAGAAATTACTAAACGACCCCAGAAATGTTCTCATTGTAAGGCAAACTGTGCAGCCAAGAGCAAAACAGAAAACTAATTTAATTCGTCATTGTTTGACGCATCCCCAATTCACAGAACAAGCTCCATAAAGAGTAATTCAGCACAATAAGTCAAAATTGAGAAGATAATGGGTGAGGAGTTCATTCAAGGTAAGTCATTTTATTATGCTGAACTAAACAACAAAGCAAAGATGTAATAGCCTCTGGTATGTACACAGCAGATGATGAAATAACCAAACAAGATAGAAAATGCAATATGGTCACGCATGCAGTGCATGATGAATTTACCATGTATAAAATATGTGTACCCGAAAAGAAAATTGCATATTTGGGAAGTTAGTGTGTGATTAGCTGCACCCTGATTTAAAACGCTTCTTACCGCCCCCCAAAGAAAACAGTTACAATTCTCTGTTAATGTAAAGGTTTAGAGACTGTGGTACACATCACTGGGTTACAGGATGCTACCAGGTAAGTGGACTTTGATAAACACAATGTTAGGATCAATACAGATCTTTTGTCGATACTGAATCAAGTAAGATCTCAATGTATCAGTTACTCTAAAGGAGCTAAAATGTGGTTGTTAAAGCAAAGGAATATGCTGGGGTCAACAGTAGTAAACAGAGACTTGAAAGGTTGTCTCTAGGATGAGGTAACTCAGTGGCAACAGCATGGACTATTTATAAGTCAAATACACAACAGAAAGGTCGTTGGACAGCTGGAGAAAGCAACATGGTTGATAGCGGGTCCTTAAGTCGCAAACATGGGAGAGCTGCATGTAATTGAAAATCTAAGCAATGTAACAAATGAACGTGCTAACAATTCTCATATTTAACATCACCTTTGTAGGTTGAATTATTGAGTCATTGCATATGCGGACGTAGGAGAATGCGTGGAGGAGCAAATGAGGGCAAACCGGGATGTTATCTCTCACCAGTTCTGGGATGAGGCACTGAGTGAAGCATTGGGAGTACCATCTGCATTGTGACTCTGGCGTAACCTATGTAAATTCTCTGACTGGCAGTGCAAAGTCAAGATTCAACAGTTCTCTTTATCTGCCAATGGCTCGACAAAGGATGGAAGGGCCCCTATGTATCAAATACTTCCCGATCTATGGACTGGCAGCCGATGGGCATAGGTGATCCATCATGTTTGGGATATTAAGATCCCCAAAAGACCCAGGTAGTACGTTGTCAGTGTTCCAGAAGTGTTCCAGGACATGTGGATCAGGAAGATCAAGGCCTACCATGCACCTTCATTTTAGAAATACTTGTTGTATAACTGACAAGTACCTGATACAGGGTCGAGATAGCCTTTCTAGTGAGTTGATCCGTGTGTGTATTAGCGCCACTAGAGTTTGTTCTGGGCACTCATAATTCCCTCAGAACTGCAACAACATAGCATGTCTGAATCAGATATACTGATAAATCTCTGAAGCCGACAAATGGGTGCTGTGTTGTAACTCTTGAAATGACCGCAACTGGCCCTTCACCAGCACATCACCCACAATTCTTATGTTTTTCTCATGCCAACGGGCCGCGAAAGGCAGTTTAATCAGTTCTGGCATATCCCGGTTAAAGGGTATATAGTACATGCGTTGGATTATCTTGTACTGTATTTCCCTGTGTTTCATGTTCAACGTTATCCCTGGTACTGCAGCAAACTAATCGTACATATATGCCCTGCATCTATAGATATACTGAGGTTGCTGGACCAGGTTGCCGCAAAGTTGTGGTTTCTGCTCACATTGTTCGGGATTCCCATAGCGTAGAACGTGGACAAGCCTGGAAATGTGTGACGGTGCTGTTCCATTTCTAGCTCGCTGGGCCATAGGTGGGTTTGGTGATAAGGCAGGCAGCCAAATGTTTCCCCCCTCGCTAAGATCCAACACTCTAATCTGCTACCATGTCGTATTCTGTAGTGGGTGGAACTGGTATTTAAGCCCATATGATAGTAGTGCCCAAATAGTAATCCAATTGAGTGCTACTGTAGTATTTATACCTTGCAGAGATCGAAGTCGGTGCCATTGCAAGATAGTAGGGCCTAGCATGGAGCGATTCATGATACGAGCAGGAGTTTGTTTGGCAGGACAGCCATCACTTCCATAGGGGACAGCGGAGACATGGCGGATAGTTCCAAGGCCCTCCAGGCCATTGTGTCCGCCGCATCCAGCCAGTGTTTTACCCAGCAGATCTGTACCACTTGATAATATCCTTTCCACAACGGGGTGCTAGGCCCCTATCCGATTTAGCCGCCTGTAGGACTGATATTTGTACGTGTGCTTTCTTCCCTCTCCAAATAAATTTGGATAGCGCTTTATCTGATCTTTATACAATTTAGGGATTGGGGGCGACAGGTACCATCATGGCTATAAAAATCAGCGTCGGTATAGAGTTCAGTTTGAGGGCATTGATTCTACCGGTTAAGCATAAGGTAATAGTCTCCCATCTCGCAAGATCCCCTTTAATACGTTCTATGGTCTGTGGGTTATTCAAGTAATGTATGTCATGGATAGAGGTGCTAATATTAATTCCTAGGTACTTGACATGTCCTTGTTGTAATTATTTTTATTTTTTAAAACTTTACAAGGCAGATAGAACACAATGCAATTCTGGTCAATGCATTACATTTAATTGTTACATTATAGTATGGAGGGTTTCGGATTAATTTACAATACAACACAGATCTTAAGAGCCATTTGGGGACACAAGCTCAAATTTGGCAAGAAAAGCTTGGAATGGTGACCAGATATCTTTTGGTCGACTTGTGGGAGAAACAGATTGGATAAAGCATTCTTCACACTCATTTACATATATCACATCTTTTTGCCACAGCAAAGGCCAAATTGAACAACCTGCACGTTTTTATGGGGGCCTTCCCGATGTCTCCAAGCAGGTATTTAATGGGAGCAAGTGGAATGGGGATGTCTAGGATGTCATTCACAGTATTGGCCAACGCCACCCAGAATTTAAGTATCTGAGGGCATGCTCAATAACTATGGAAAGAGTCTGCATGTTCGGCCTTGCATTTAGGGCAGCCAGGTGATACATCAGGAGAGAATTTCGCCACTTTCACGGGAGTGCAGTGTAAATGGTTCAGGATCTTGAATTGAATCAATCTCAAGTTTGAGGTGATTGACACCGATTTGGTAAATTGGCACCATTTAGTCCACTGCGTTTCCTCAATAGACAATCCCAAGTCACGTTCCCAAATACCCTTCATAGAGTTACGGGAGGGGGTATGAGTTTTTCTTTTTCAACAAACATTTTATTAGGTATTTTAATAGCATCATATTGTGATATCATAAGAACATTTTATAGTACCACATATAGAAACATCAAGCTAACAACACCTTTTCCACTATTACAGGGGGCTGTAGGGGTTAGGGAACACATGAAAAAATATCCACCATGGATGAGGGTTTAAATTGCACCCTTCACAGACCGTTAGAGTTCTAGTCAGGCTCCCCCTGGAGTCAGCGCATTAGCAGGGGCCTTCTAGTGAGTCCTGGATACCTTTCAGAGTAGTTTGTGAAGGGTGCCCACGTATTCAGAAACATATTCAAATTCCCAGAGCTGATCGCTGTTACCTTTTCAGCCACCACTATTTCCCAGCATTTGGACCACCATAGCGGTATTGAGGGGCCCTCTGCGTTCTTCCATAATCGGGCCATTGCAATTTTCGCCGCTAGTAAGAGGTATGTGCACAGTCGCGCTATCTGCCCTGAGAGGGGGAATTCCGCCCTACCCCGTTTCGCCCAGGAGTATAATTCCAGGATCCCATGGGATCGTTAGCCCGGTGATTGCTTTAATGTGGTTCAGCGCCTCTTCCCAATACCCCGCTGCCTTTGGACATGCCCACATTAGGTGAAACCGGGTGCCTCTGGTTGCACATCCTCTCCTGCAGTTTGGGGGGGATCTCTGCGTTAGATTTATTTAATTGGTCCGTGGTTACATAGTACCAGTAACAAAACTTTTATCCCCCTTCCCTATTCGAAATGCATTGTGTGCTCTTGTGCAGCCTGGTCCATATCTTACCCCATTTTTCTATCTCTATGTCTCTGCCTAGGTCCCTTTCCCAGTTTTTATCATTTTATAAAATCTATAGGTTCCACAGTTAACCCCTTTGGGCACCATTATGGAAAGTATGAATGGGTGTGTTATTGTTTCTTCTGGAAAGGAGGGCCACCAACTCCGAAATGCTGCTCTCACCCTGTGGTACTGAAGGGATTGAGAGTGTCTGTGGCCCAATTTAGCCGTAAAGTCAGACAGCGATACGAACTTCCCATACGGGAACATGTCTCCCAGTGTTAGCTGGCCATGGGGGTCCCAAGCATACCTAATGGACAGGTCATATCTGAGGGCTATCCCAGGGAAATGCCACCAGGACGAAGTACTATTATAGGAGGAAACCATGCCAAGCTTCTTAAATATTCTGGCCCATGCATTCACTGTGATCCTAACTGAATCAAAAGAGCTAGAGTTGGCATAGCGCTCAGTAAATAAGATTGACCGGAGATCAGTGGTGGAGGCGGCATATCTCTCCACCCTGAGGTGAGCAAGGTCATCAGAGTCGGAGAACCAATACTGTGCATATTGGGCCTGAGCAGTCAAATAGTATAGCTCAGAATCCGGGGCTGAAAGGCCACCAGTGTCATACTGTTCGGTCATTTTCACCCAGCCCCTTCCAGTCGTCCCTTTGTTCCAGACGAATGAGGAATGCATAGATTCTCATTTAGAAAGAAAAGAAAACTCCCAGGCCAAATAAGTATATTGTTAAACAGGTACAGTAGTTTGGGTCTAATTGAGCAATAATGGCGAACAGTCTACATAGGTTCAAGGAGGTAGATCTGGTAGGTATAAATCCTGATTGATCGGAATGTACCAAGTGAGTCATAAAGGGTAGTAGGCGGTTTGCAATGACTTTGGCAAATATTTTAGCGTCCAAATTAATTAAAGAAAGTGGGTGATATGAAGAAACTTCCTGCAGGGACCTATTGGGCTTCAATAAAACAGAGATGACAGCTTCTTGGAGTGATGGGGAAAGGGCCCCTGCCGTAAGAGCCTCATTCCACAGTTCCAGGAGTTTAGGGGTGAGTTCCAGTGTGTAGCATTTGTATAAATCAATCCCCAAACTGTCCGGCCCGGGAGCCTTCCCAGCGGCTAGACCTTTAATTACAGATATAATTTCTTCAGTAGTCAAGGGAGCTTCCAGGGCAACATTCGACTCTGCTGACAGCACGGGTAGTAGGATCGCAGCTAGGTAGTTGGCGACATCACACCCAGAAACAGTGTCAATGTTGTCATACAATGAGGCATAGTATTCAGTAAACAGCTTGTTAATTGCACTTTCACCAACCCACACCTCCCCATGTCGATCACATATACTGGTAATTGGCTATCTAACGTTTTCAACTTTGATCAGTCTTGCTAGCGATTTGCTGTTCTCGCCATATCTCCTCGGCCTACTGGGTTGAATGACGTACAGAATCTCTCAGCCAGCCAGGGTTGATTCCTCAGGCGACAGGGCATAACTGTTTTCCAGCATGCGTAATCTAGATTCAGCCATCTGGAGGTTTTGGCGGATAATACAAAAGACACCACGGGTCTTGGATAAAATCTGACCCCGTAACCAAACCTTAAAAATGTCCCATACTGTGGACAGAGAACCCATTGTGTCCTTGTTGCGTTCAAAAAAAGGCCGGAAGCATTCTCCAGAGCTGGGGGCTCTTATCTAATTGTATCGGTTTAATATCAAGGACTACGGCAGAGTGGTCTGAGATTTTGTGAGGAAAAATGGAGCATTTACTCATGAATGGGATCCAGTCAGGTGTATGAACGGATGAATGGAAAGAGATTTCTTCTCCAGGGGGGTGTAACTCCAGCCATGTATCTACTAGGGGTAGGTATTTCATTGATTGGGTTTTCGCGTGGGCCGATCTAGTCAGGGCACAGGGATTACTGGAGGTTCTATAACATGTTGGGTCTAGAATGGTGTTGAAATCCCCACCCCACAGCACCCGAGGATTGTCTACGGGGGATACCAAGTCCATGATCTTAAGGTAAAACTCTGGGTCGTCCATGTTCCGACCATACGTATTGATGAGTACAGTGGATTGTCCATGCCTGTCACCCCAGACAATCACATATCTGCCAAGTGGGTCAGCGGTAGCGGTAGTTTCAGAGACCTGGAAACCCAATGTGTGATGGATGAGAATGAGAACCCCCCTAGACTGTGAGGAGTAGTCAGTGGTGAATTTGTGGGGTCCCCAGCTACATGCGAAGGAGTCGACCACTCTGGTCAACGCATGGGTCTTTTGCAGCATCAAAATGTGTATTCTATGGGCCTCAGCACGAGTTGGGCAGTATCCCAGCGGTAACAGCATCACCGCCAACCGGTCTGGTGCTATTAGCGCCGGAATCAAGGGTTGGGCGGTAACTGTAATTCCCCTTCCCCTTCCCTGGGGATTTTTGGCGCAAATAGTGTGCAAAATGGGAATTCTTCCAGTGTGTTTACCCCCAGCTTTGAGCTGGGGGTACATGCTGCCAGACTCATGATTGGGCGGACCCTTAAATGTGGCGGTTATAGCGTTACAGTCGCATTTAAGGGTTACAGCCAAACTCGTGATGAGGCCCTATGTTTTTTGGCATACAATTGTATCTTCCTAGATTTGATAGGATTATTCAATCCACGGATATTCCATATAAGCAACTTAACGGACTGACCACCGCTCCCCATCATACACAAGGAAGGAATTAATTTCCTGTGTGACCATGCAACAGTTGATCAACAAATGTACCCCACGTGTGAACGTCAATTTCTGTATTTTCAACCCTCTAACTTCCCAAACCCCACACTCACTGTACATCGAACTTTACAGTGTTACACAATACACAAAAAACCCATCCTCAAACAGTGGGAGGCGCCCTACGAACATCAACAAGAACAATGGAACTTTGTCTGGCGCGTCCGTATTCCACTATACGTGAGATCCCAAGGTATGTCTTTGTGACAATGGTGAGACTAGAGCAGCGCTGCAGCGTTTCATTTTAGTAGCGATAATGGGACGAGCAGCAGCGTTCAACAACAAATAGCTAACCGTAGCCAGGTGGCAGACTGTCATGTCGGATCAGTCAATCAGTGACAGGTGGTATCGGAATGGTGCATTCAATGTAGGATGAAGCGTCTTCTGGAGATTCGCAAAAGTGCGCATGTTTGACAGGGAAAATCATAGCATACAGAATTTTCCTGTCACGTAGAGCATGCTTGATTTGATTGAAGTTTCAACAGGCTGTTTGAACACCAGCTGAGAAGCCAGGGTAGATGTGAATCCTAGTCGAGTCAAACTGCATGGACCCCTTTTCTCGTGAGAGCCGGAGAATAAAAGTCACAGTCACGATAATTGAGGAAGCGGGCAATGATCGTGTGTGGCAGAGCTCCTGGTTTAGGTGGTGGAGCCAGAGAATGGTGTGCCCTTTCCACCAGGAATTGTGTAGAAAATGGTGCTCTGGAAACAAGGAGTGCAGCATGTCCTCAATGAACGTCTCCATGGGGACATTTAGTGGTTTCTCCATCATGCCACCACCCTAATGTTATTGCGGCGCGACCGCGACTCAAGGTCATCACATTTCACATGGACAGCCTTAAGTTCCTTCTTAATGTGTTCACTGTCCTTCCCGTGTGTGGAAACCATGTCTTCTAGGTCTCCTACATGATTCTCGGCCTGTGTGATACGGCCACTCTCTTTATCGAGTTTTACCTTTAGTGAGTTTACTGTAGAACCAATGTCATCTTGCTTGGCGTTTACTAACCCGAAACCCGCCTGCATTTCAGCCATATAGGGGTCCACGGCTGTGTCTGTTGAAGAGCTGGTGACCAAGGCCAGGTCCTGTGGGCAGGTGGGGTCGGTGTCAGGCCAAGACGTGTTAGCAAAGGCATCCATGGGGCCCTTTTTGCCCCCTTTGGCTCTTCCTCGGGTCATTCCTTGCAGGGTATCCCCAGAAAGCAGGCACTTGTCAAGGGTCTTAATGGCACTGTGTTATTGGGGCTGAGTACACTGCTAATGGCTGAGGCCAATATGCACCCCCTACCTGGCAGAAATGGTGGGTGCTGGGCTCAAAGGTATTTATTGGCGTTGGGCCTGTGCTTAGGAATCATACTGTACCCAGTATGACACCTCACTGGGAGCTCAAAGGCTGGTGCACAGCATGGAATCAGAAGGACCCACCTTCACTTTGTTGTCTCTGTGTTCGTATTGCACCCGAGGCCACGGGTCGTGTATTGTGATGGCAGTTTGCCAGTTGTTTGAAGGCTCTACCAGCCTGCAAGCGGGAAGTCGAGCCGATGGGGCTGGCGTCGGTCCGATGGGCCAGTGGGGCTGGGAAGGGCAGAAGGCAACAAGCAAATCTCGGTCAGGTAAGCAGGTGAGCAGTGGATCACTTCACTGCCGCCTGCACCTACGCCACCAGACGCCTCGCCAGCGACGATCCAGGGCACCAGTCTGTGGCGTCAGCAGCACACAAGCCGCGCAGATTCTGGTCCTCCCCCAGCAATTGGTGAGAGAGGCTAAACTGGAAAGCCGGAGGGATATCGCCATCAAATGGACGGTTGCAGTGCCAGGAAACGCTCCAGCAAAGCTGCAAGAATTCCAGAGTTAAGTGATGCACTTGTCTCGTTTGTTCAGGTCCTTGGCAGTCAGGATTAAATTATCAGGATATTCGTGGATACGGAGATCACGGGTCAAGCAGCCATTCCAGTTGCTGCTCAGCAGTGCCCCCACCCGCTTGTTGTAATTTGAATGGTGCAACTCCGCCAGGGTTCCAGGGGATATCCTGCTCAGGGGAAGGGGTCTGGATTTACCCAAGTTGAACTTGTAGTCAGTCATCGATCTGAGTTCCTGCAGAAGCAATAGGATCTGCGGGAGGGAGGAAGGGCCCTTGTTAATGTATAATAGTAGTTCATCAGCATAGAAGGATATACGGTGGTCGACTGATCCATGTTGTATGCCCGATCAACCGTGGTCTGTGCATAGTTTAATGGCTAGCGGTTCAATGGTTAGGGCATATAGGAGAAGCGATAGCTGGCATCCTTGACGGGTGAAAACGGGGGAGATGTGATTCTGTTTATGATCACCAACGCTGTGGGATTAGTATAGAGCATATTTATTAAGTTAATAAACTTATCCGGAAAGCCGTATTTAGCAAGGACCATGACCATACATTTCCATTGCACCTACTCAAACGGTTGTTCAGCGTTTACGGTAAGAATTGCGTCTTCTGGTTGTCAGCCATCAGGGAGAATATGTAGCAGTCTGCGCCTATTGTCCCCAGAATTGCTGTTTCAGATATAGACCGTTTGGTCTTCGTGTATCAATGAAGAGAGAATCTCTTCCATTTTCTGCGCTGGGCATTTTGCTAGTATCTTTGCGTCTGCATTTATTAGTGAGATGGGGCATTAGGAGCTACACTCCCCAGGATCACATCCTTTTGTGTGAAATAACACAATGTTGGCTGCAAGCATTGTTGGCGGCAAGCGCCCACGGGTTGCAGCCTCTGCGAATATATCTTCTAACCTGGGTGCCACGGCCCCCGAGATAGATTTGTAAAAATCAATGGGCATACCGTCTGGGCCAGAGGCCTTCCCTGAAGAGAGTGCTTGAATCGCCCCATCTATCTCGGAAGCAGTGATGGGAGTGTTTAGGCTGTGCAGCTGGTCCGCGAAGAGTTTAGGGATATCTATGGATGCATGGAAATCCCTCATATTTCGACGCTCGGGTGGGACGGAGACCAAGTAGAGCTCTTTATAGTATTACGCTTAAGCGCTTTATATAGAACAAATATACATACAATATCACTCAACCTGTGTTGGTACTCATTTATCGACCACATAAGGATGAAAGGCTGAGTTGAGGTGTTTAAGAACAGACTAAATCAGGGACTCACCCCTTAAAGTGTGCTTGTAATAAACCTTTAATGAGTCTAGTAATTATTGTATAGAATTCCAGAAAGACAAATTATTTGTTATTCCTACTCTTTCTTATTTAGGGTCACTGTTCAAAGTGTTACACTAGTGGAACCCCCTATTTTTTGTTTTTACGGGGCCTGAAAAAGGAAGCCAACCACTCCAGAAACCAAGAGTCACATGGCACTGGCCACAGCCAACCCCCAAATTACTTCCCTCGTAGTGGTCTGTCGGCCTTGAGATAATATTTTTGAGTCTAGCTTGTATATGATTTCTGAGCGCGTAGAGATGACCGTTGTTTAATTTCAAATCTGATGGTACGAATATGAGCAAGAGATCGGGAGTCATGCATTGCTTATGTCTTTTTTCAACCACCTGTAACGGTGTGTAAATTAGCCTCTTTCTCTCCCCAGAGCTTACGTTTGTATGACCATCTGGAGATACATTTACTGGGTTTGTTTGTGGACAAATACAGAGAGGCGATGACAGATGTTTTGTCACAGCAAGGGGGTACCACACTGAAATGGGCAATTCACGTCAAAAGTTTGTTGGGGACTCTTGGGCTTGGGGAGTTTTGGTCGAACCCAACTGCCATGGTTCCTCATTCTAAGGCTGAGGTAAAGAAGGCAGTGTTGATCAAAGTGGACCGGGACCTAGTCCTGAAATCTCGGGCCTCTCAATCCTTGGCTCGTTATCTTACCATAATAAAACTGGTAGGTTGTGCAGATTACTTGAATTATATTACCCCCAACAAGAAAAAGCAATGTATTTAAAGTTCTGTTTAGGAATTCTGCCTACTGCAGCGCTTTTGCACAAATGGAAGATTGAAGCGTCTGCAAAGTGTATTTTATGTAATGAATTTGACGAAGCTCTCTGTCATCTAATGTTCTTATGCCCTGTCACAATGCTGTTAAGGAAACATTTCTTGAAGCAGCTCTTTGTAAGTCGTGGTTGTAGGACTACGAGGAAAGTCATGATAGTGTGCTTAAACTTAGCTAGGATTCCTGTTGTCTTTGCAACTAGCAGATATCTTAAGTGGGTATGGAGGATTTGCTCGAAGAAACAGAGAGACTCCCCATAGCCCTGCTGGAAAGACATTGGGCCTCATTACAAGTTTGCCGGTCCGAAACAAGGGTGCTGGTAAACTCACTGCCACCCTTGTTTCTGGACCGGCAAACTACGAGTTTGCCTGCCAGGGCTGCTGCAGCTGACAGGTCCGACCCTGCCGGGCACAGAGGCCAAGGGAGGCAGACTCTTTACAGAAGCGGTGACATTGGCCCTCATTACAACCCCGGCGCTAAACCATGGCGCTATTAGCACCATGGTTGGTGCCGGTGTTGTAACGAGTCCGCCATGGTGGAATGGGGAAATACCTCCCCATTCCAAGGTTGGCGGGGCGGTATTTCCCCATTTCACCATGGCCCTTCCCCATTCCCATTTTCTCCCCATAGGGCTCAATGGGACTGGGGAAGGTGCTAAGTACGGTACTGCAAATTGCGGTACCGTAATTAGCACCGAGGTCCCTTTGCGGCACCCTACTTTAACGGCTGGTAAAACCAGCCGTTAAGGTCGGGTCCCGCAAAGGGACCTCGTAATCAGGCGTTAAGGGTTTAACAGCGCCGACACCTTTTACGGCGCCGTTAAACCCTTAACGCCAGGGTCGTAATGACCCCCATTGTTAGCAACGGTGCCGGCGCTTCCGAGTCCCCACTCCCATAGAGTCCTATGGGACTCTATGGGAATGGGGACTAACATTTTACCGGCACCTGACTTCCTGGTGAGCTGGACTTGTAATGTCCTGGTGGCACCGGGAAGTCAGGCGCCTGTAAAATGTTATGAGTCCGGCAGCAACCCGCCAGAAGCACCAACAGGGTTACCGCCTGACTCGTAATGAGGCCCATTATTTTGGTTTGGTTTGGGAAGGAGGAATGTATAATATTTTAGCTGTATTTATGATGAATTGATGAGCTGATGAATTTATGTTTCACATTTTATTGGTGTCAAGTATGTTTTATATTATTGTTTTATGTATTGTGTCTTTTATGACATTAAGTCAAAATAAAGCCTATGAACTGAGATACATTGTCCCCTTACGTAAGCCTTAAAGGCATCCCAGCAGACCTATACACTGTATTCAGGGTTCAAGTTAGTCTGCCAAAAAACATTGATGTTGTCTTTTATGCAGTCCATAAAGTCTGGGTAAGCAAGCGCCCGCATGTTGAGGCATCAGGTCAGGGTTTTGCGTATAGTCTCTGGGAGGGACATACATAACTGAATCGGCGCGTGGTCCGAGTGGGTGGTGGGTAGAACAGAGCAATCAGCAACCATATATAGGGCAATTGCCGGAAGAAGCCAGTAGTCTATACAAGAATAGCTGTGGTGCCTGTGTGAGAAAAATGTGTTATCCCATGTTTATGTCTCCACACATCGCAAAGCCCTAAGTCAGACATGAGTGTTAGCAGAGTGCCCCGTTTCATCAGATTCTGGGGAGCGCAAGTGTTAGGGGTAGTACTTTGTCTATCTAACAATGGGTCCATGGCAACGTTCAGGTCGCCTCCCACAATCGTCAAACTTCCTAACAGTGATCTCATGTAGCAAACGTGTGTACGAAAAAGGTTGGTGCATCTCATCTATTGTGGGGGCATATATGTTCAATAGGGTAATAGGGTATTGGAATATGCATCCCAGTAAGAGAATGAATCTGCCTTCCTTATCAGAGATGGTATTCAGAGCCAGAAAAAGGATACGCTTATGAATCAGAATTGAGACACGCTTCCTGCCGTGACACAGGGAGTGCGCGGAAAAACCCACTCACCCGTTCGGATTTCTTGGATTCAAGATCATTTAGGTGGGTCTCTTGCAAGAAGATGTCTCCCTGAAGGTCCCTCATGGAGTTCATTTTACCTGTCTCCTTTTGATGTGGTGTCCCAAGCCCTGAACATTTAAAATTATTAGTGTGAGTGTGATGGTCTTAGAGTTAGTATGAAGGGTCTTTTCGCCTATTTGGTCTATAGGTGTGCATGAGAGTAATGTGACAGTAACAAACACATTTGTTGGAGCATGCAATACCTACCAAAATTGAACAGAAGCAAACCAGTAACCAAAACCCAAACATAGGAAACATTGAGAAAGACTGAGACCATCTCAATAGAAGGCATAGCAGCCCATACGAGGAGTTGGCGGGCATAGACCAACAGGCCGTTGCCCTCTTCCTTGTATTCCCACATTCCTCGGTAGAGGGTCGTGGGTACAGTGACACTATGATAAGCTGTAGTGGCGTACGTTGGGGGCACAAAAAAACACGGGAGGCTGTAGCAGTGGGCATGATCGAACAATACTAAGAGTAAGAACGGATATGACCATGCCCATGTCTATGTTCATGTTCTTGACCCCCTTCACATTGCTCATGAAAAAAGGCATTGAACACCCTTACACGTCGGAGCATAAAAGGGGGCGAGGTGAGGGCACAGTTGGGTAGATCAAGTAGAACAGCAACAGAGCCGGAACCACATCGGGAATAGATGTGTTAAGGTTGGGCGCCCAGTTCTTTGGACCCTGCCACTTTGAGCCTTATAAGTGTAGACTCCCCTACCCGCCAGGGCATGAATCGTGTGGGACATATAACATCATGCTTGCCGACCAAATGATCATTACACTGTCCCCTATTTAATGGAGATTTGGCCCCCTGGGCCTATGTCTGCTTTTTTCCATCTCCCTCCTATGCAGGAGCGGCACTGGGGGAGTAGAGATGGCTGCCGCTGCTGTGGATGTGCGCCATCCGGGTCAGTAAGTTCTGTTGCTGTAGGAAGTGCCATGCCTCCCTGTCATCAAAGGAATGTCACTGCTTATCTAGTTGCACACACCAAACTGCTTGGAACCTGAGATAGTGCCTGTGTTCGGAACCCTTGAGTACTTCGAAAAGGGGGATTAAAGCTTTTTCGGCGATGGGAGACCTCTGCAGATTAGTCATTAAAAGGTTTCACATCTGCGCTATCTATCTTCACCTGACCCACTTCTTTGTAGGCCTTTAGTATAGCCATTTTGTGTTGGAAGTTCAAAAGTCTCATAGTGACAATGCGTGGAGGCTCTTCAGCAGCAGGCTTTGGATTGGAGCGTGATGTACTCTTTCAATTACATATTGGCACGGACTGTCCATATGTAGAGCGTTGTGCAGAAAGTTGTATACAAATAATTCAAGGTCTGAGCCCTCGATGTTCTCCGGGAGGCCGACCAGTCAGAGATTATTCCTTCGGGATCTATTTTCTTGGTCCTTGATCTTTGCCCCTAATATTTGTACCTTTTAGATTGCTCCGTCGAGTTACGTCGTCACTGATTCCAGGTTGTCTTCGAGGGCACTTATACGTTTGTTCATTGTCAGTGATACTCACCACTTGGGCATTCAGCCTTGTCTGTACATTTTGGAGGTCGCTTTTGATGTCTTGGACCGTGGTGTTCGTCTCTTGCGTTCGTCTTGTAATTGCGTTTGGATATCCATCGACGCAGCCAGATGTCGGCTGTTCCTTGGTCTTCTGTATGTGTGGTGACCTGCTCTGAGTCAGGAAGTGGCATATCCCAGGAGGTGGGTCCCCAGGAAGAGTAGCAGTGTTGGTCATGGGTGTTCCATGGTTGGGTTGCAGTATTATGAGAAGATCACAGATAGGGAGCAGTGCCCATCCATCGGTTTATCGAGCAGCTGTGTAGGCCCGCGAGTCGGAACGTGCAGTGTAGGTACCCATGACTCTGCGATTCAATCTGTCGCCGGGACCTCAAAGAGGGAGCGCCATGTGTGGAGCCACCACTGTGGCATCTTGCAATCACATCACGCCTAGCGAGGGAGAGGGCTGTGACAATGCTAAGCTTGGATCCCCAGCATGGGCGGATATTTCTAGTGGCACAGTCTGTGATGGTCCTCTCACAGGCTGCAGAACATTTCTCGTCTGGGGTGGATAAGTTGGTGTTATTTCAGGCTGATCACACATGTCCGACCGTTGCCAGTCCTTTGGTGCTCTGTATAGAATTGGTTCCACAGTGTTCCTGAGCTCAGACCATTTTCCTCAAGCTTTCGCATGATCAGGAGCCTCAGTGCAGGAATAACTTGGGTGTGTTTGTTTTGCTCTGTGTTAACACAATCGTATCAGCACAACATTCGTACACGTTACAGGCACCCCACTGGACGCTTTGATCAATCGTGGTGCCAGGTGGAATGCTCAGACAGCTCAAGGGGTGCTATGGTGCACCCCCGATGGCGCCTGCTCACCACGTACACTGGTGTATTGCCTGGGTGTACTCATCTCCCGACTGGCAGTGTCATAGGGCCTCATTACGACCCTGGCGGAAAGTTACCGCCAGGGCCGTGACTTTACCGCCATGGTGCTAACTACGTTAACACCATGGCGGTAAGGGGATTTACCGCCCCATTCCGACCTTGGCGGGGCGGTAAATCCCCAATCCCCATTTACCCTTCCCCATTCCCATTTTTGCCCCATAGGGCATAATGGGAGTGGGGAAGGCGTTAATTACGCCACCGTAAATTACGGTGGCGTAATTAACACCAAGTTCCCTTACCGCCATGGATTTTTACACCCGCTAGAAGCAGGTGTAAAATCCGCCATGGCGGAAAGGGAACTCGTGATTGGCGGTAAGGGGTCGGCGCAGCTAACGATGGCGCTAACCCCTTACCGCCAGGGTCGTAGTGTCTGCCTTTTTTTCCTTTTATTCTCGTCTTCTAGTTAACCTGTTTTTCCATCCCCCGGCATACCCCACCCTTTGATATGGAGGTCTGCAGAGTTTGCTCGCAGCCACTATAATTCGCTGTCACCAGCCCAGGGCACACCACATCCAGGATAAAGCCCTGCACTCCTTGGGGGGCCTTTTTAGCACGTAGTACGCCTGGCATCAAGGTTGCCGTCTGCAAGGGATCACAGGTATTACTCTGCCCTGACAGCTGCAGGCATAGCTCGTGGATGAAGAGTGCCCAGGGCAATAGTAGAGAGTTCAGGCCGGCGAGAAGATTAACTGTTGAGGGTTTCAGTCCTTGTTTGCACGCCGCCGGCCACCTCGCTCGTCAACGGCTCCACGCGGGGAGAAGATCGAGTGATCCGCGGTCGCGCAGACCCCCTCAGCGAGAGTGCTCATGTCTCCCACGCTCCTGCTCCACTGCCTCGCAAAACGCGGAGCGACTCTTCTGCCCCAGCTTAATATTGCGAAAAAAACGAAGTTATCAGAGCGTATTAATCATTGTGAAGGGTGTTGTATGCATCCACGTGGTGAACTGCTTCCGAGCCTCACTAGCCCGTCACCATCTTGCTCGGGCTTTCGAGCCTCCCCGTCCACCTGTTGAATGATTCTGATAATAATATTGAATGCAATGCAGGGTGTCTGCCCGGATCAGTCATTTTTAAACTACTGTGTAGTGATTATGGTTCACTAATAATGTGTGGATATAAAATAAACAAGAAAAGAGTTATATTAAAAAAAAAGAAATGTAATCCCTTGCACTTAGATGGATAGACAAGTTCAGTGGGGAGACGAGCACACACAAATGAAATACTGAACTCTGAGGCATTAAGACAGATCCCTAAGCTTTGGGGAAATATAAGAGCAAGAAAAAGAGTGGATGGGAAAAACAATGAACTCTGCAATATTGAGTCAGAGAAACAAATAAGAAAACATTAAATCCATACACCCCAGGTAAGGGAAGAACACAACGGTAAACAGAGTACGTCAATAACATAATGTACTCTTTGACATTGAGTCAAATCTCGGAGTATGAGTGCAGCAAAGAAGACATTGTTGCACCCCTCTATTTTAGTGAACAGAAGAGTCTAGTGCTTGAGAGAGAATGCACAGATGAAATCCTGCATTCTTGAACAAAGTCACATACCCCTAAAAGAAAGATACCAGTAAGAGGAGGGAGAACAAGTTAGCCCATACCGTAACCACCAAAGGAAAATGAGACCCAACCCTAAATGTTAAGAAACAAAGAAAGAGGACTTGAAAACAACAAACTCTGGTAGAATGACAAAACCAGAGAAATTGAGGAAAAGAGACTAGAACAATGGGGGGCAGTGGGAGGGAGGACATGACCTAGGATCAACAACGCTAACCCAATTCGGACTATTTTGTGTTTTTATGATAAATCTTTGAACTCTATTTTATTGTATGAGAATGCTCCTTGGGACACCATGTCACAGGATTGAACTTCAATCTTCCTTTCGTGATTCTAGGGTGGTTCTGTACAAGTCCCTATTCATGCACAGGTGTAAACTTGGCGTAAATTCAACCCTCCCTACCGGATTTATTGGGGACTTAGTACGTGTTTAATCTTTCATTCATAGTTCTAAGCGATTTCATTTCAGTGACAACTTTCCTTGCATGATTCAAGGAACTCTCAAAACCTTTCACCTTCCTGTGGTCTCAGATGGCAGACCTGTATCATATTTCCTATTTCTGAGCATTAGAGAAACTGGCATTGCTATCACAGCTTCCTCAGGGGGTTGCACACTTCTGTTCTTCAAAACGTTTTGACCTCGCACATCAAGATTACAACTCATTCCAGTGCTCGTCACATTTTCCATGTTACAGACTCACATGGCTCTTTCGGCGTGCACAGCGAATGCGCAGTTCACAGCATATTTGGTGTTCACTGCACCTTTAGGGTGCATACAGCTTTTGAAAACCACCGTTCCTTTTAGGTGCAGGGCATAGGCATAGTTGGGATGCATAATACGTTCGGTGTCCACAGAACATTTGTGGCGTAGCGTTTTAGGGTTCACATTACGTTTGTGGTTCACAGTGCTCTTGGGGACAGCACTTTCTCTCCCCAGGATTCCAGCACTTCACTGTGTCATAGTGCTCCAGAGAATTTCAGCAAGTCACCTGTATTCAGCGGGTAACACAACGTTCTTTACTCCAACGCCAGAGAGCGTTTTTCTAAAAACAACGGATTGGCTTGTTTCCTACCCCTTTTTATGGGATGTAAATGACAGGGAGATTTCCACACTTTTTCAAAACTTTTTTATTGGCCTCAAGACCAACTCGTCTTTCCATTATCTTTTGCATGAGAGACTAAAGCTAGACGATAAACTCTATTTGGCCATTTTGTATTTAGCAGTCTCTAGCTTTCCCCCTACAGATGGCGGTCATTACAAGTGTGCCGGTCCAGAAACAACCGTACCAGTAAGCTTGCTGGTACCGTTGTTTCCGGACCGACAAACTACGAGTTCTGCGAGCGGGTGCCTTTCAGCCCGTCAGGTCTAACCTGGCAGGCGGAACGGCACCGCCTTGCAGATCTCAACAGATGCACCGGCACCATTTATGAATGGGGTCGGTGCATCCGTCCTCCCCATTCCCATTGAGTCCAATGGGACTCACATGGGAATGGGGAGTAATATTTTCCGGCACCCGCCAATGGGGAATTACTTGAACTGCCGGAGCTGTGCCCTGGTTAGTCCCCATTGCCAGGTGCTTGTTTCCTACCCCTCATAATGAGGATTGTCTTTGTAGGCTGAGGGTGTCTCCACAAGATTCTGCCTTTTGATATTCATTGCAACTTTAAAAACCATACCTTTCAAAATGAGAGGTGAGTGTGGGCGAGGTGCTAGAACAATAATACAGTGACAATAGAGTATTTGAACATTTTGGACAAGGGCAATTTGCCACACCTTTGGGAGTCCACAATGCCCTTAGCATTTACCTTACTATTTTACGAACACAAGGTAATTACTACAAAGTAAATTACAACTCTGTAATCTCTGCCTATGAAACAATGGTTCGCAGATGTTAGAGTTCTCTTGAACCTGTTGTAATTTGGTTCAGTTGTCAAGTAGTTGTAAAGATCATTCCACGTTTTCATGCCAGACAAGACAAAAGTTTCCCTTTTAAGTCTTTTTAATTCACGGAGAGTCAAGAAATATTTGCTGCCGGGCCAATGATATCTAGCTGAGGTGTGGGAAGCAGCAGAGTTCTCAGGTACTTGGGTACTTGGTTCATTTGCCATTTAGTCATCCGTGGGCTGCACCTATTTATTATCCTGCTAAGGGGCATGTTCCAATTCCTTTTCACATGGTTCCCTTCCCTCCATACTTACACGGTGGTGATTGCAGGTCAGGCTAAAAATTGCATTTCGAAGCTGCAATGGATTTGGATGGATTTGCAATGGATTAGGAAAAGCCTCTAAGTCTCGACATTGGGCATCAGGCCAATATTTGGGTATTTGGGCAATAATAACACATGTTGTGTAAGCATCAATTGAAAATTCAGTTTCTGGTGTGTGCTACATAAATGTTCAGTATTATTAATATTATAACTTTATAAACCGAAGGAGGGGTCGTTATCACATGATAATGACCTGCCATTAAGTTCCACCTCGGGCCTTAAGCTGGGAAAGGGTAATTGTCCGAGGTCTATAAGGCTATTAGCACTTAGTAGTAGCAACAATAAATGTTTTGGAATTTTGGTATTAAAGTAAAAACATTACTTTGATATAGCTTTATAGAAGTTGCATGAGGATTGTATGCTCGGGCCTTTAACAAGGTATTAGGACCCATAACACAGTACGACCCAGGGCGAGGTCTATAAAGCTATTAGAACGCATGGCCAAACACAAAACGTTTATGTAAAAATATATTTTTTAAATTATATTTTTGGGGGAACTTAAGGAATATTTAAGTTTCCAAAAAACATGAAAAATAGCATGACTAAAATATGTCATGCTTATTTATAGTACATTATTCTTTTAATTAATTTAAAGTAGCAAACGAAAAAAGGACAGTATTTGTATGAAAATGTCATAAAAGAGGCCACTAGAGGGGGGTGAAGCACTGTTACTGCACAGTTTTCTGAGCTGAAAAAAGGAAGCAAATGTCAAATTTGCAGGCTGTACAAAACCTCCAGGCTATAAGAAAATATAGAGCCGATACCGGCTCGTATAGCCCACCAATTATAACTTTATAGACCTGCAGCGAAGGCTGTACCGGGCATTTTTTTGGGCCCTGAAGACGGAGTTAATACCTTTAACGAGGTATGAGGGACCATAACGCCTGTTAGGGCCCGAGCTGCAGGTCTATAAAGCTATTAGAACACCCTCAGTGTTTAATTAAAGTTGAAAAAAAGACAAATGCAAATGTATAGCCAAAGTAGTTACACATTTAAATATATTATTTATTCATAGAAACCATAAATACTAGTGTTCAATAACAGCAAGTGTGTATTGGGAGGAATAAAGAACACGTTTCTTACCAACTGTTAACGTTCTTTCGATTGGATGTTGCTCCAACGTATTCCGCATCTTTGATGTATTCCATCCAGCTCAACTGCTTCGGAAATGTTTTTTCGGCAGAGGGCGCCGTGCGTCGATGTCGTCGAGTCGATGGTCCCTCGGAGGCCTCCGTCGAGGGTGACGTCATCGGGTGTATAAGTAGCACGCGCAGCGCCCGTTGGCCTCAGTTCTGTTTTTCCCCCTTCTTTGGTATGGACTACACTATGCAGACTGTGTCGGTAGACAGGTACTTCGCCTTGCGAGACTTGGAGTGGCAAAAGCCCGGGAAAAATCTACAGAGGGGTAGGTTGGGAGGGCGATGAGGAATACTTTGGAGGAACATCCAATCGAAAGAGCGTTACCAGTTGGTAAGTACCTTGTTCTTTGAGCGGATTGTGTCCTCCAACGTATTCCTCATCTTTGATAGACTCCCAAAGCAGTAAGGACAATCCTTATGGAGGAGGGATTAGATTATTTTTTGAAAACTTTTTTTTTTTATATGGCCGAGTATAGGACTGCTCTGCCAAAATTCAACCCTTCAGATTGGGAAGCATCTAGGTTGTAGAATTTTGAAAAAGTATGCAGCGATGACCAAGTCGCTGCTTCACAAATGGACTTTATAGGAACACCTCTTTGCAGGGCTGCAGACGAAGCGATGCCCCTGGTGGAATGAGCCCAATTTGCTCACTTTTCTTGTAGATGTTAAGGCAACTAGAAGAACAAGTTACTTCTTACCTTGTAACGTTCTTTCGACGGGATGTTCCTCCGACGTATTCCTCATCTTAGATATATCCTTCCAGCTCTGCTGGCCTCGGAAAATTTTTTTCTCCAGAGGGCGCTGCGCGTCGACGTCCCTCGAGTCGATGACCCTCGACAGCCGCCGTATCGACGCTCGACGTCATCCTGCCCATAAAGGCCGCGCGCAGCGTCCGTTGCTCAGTTCCGTTTTGTAGCCCACAGTATTACTGTTTGGACTAGACTAATCACCCTGAAGGAGCGTAAGCTGCAACAACAAGGGAAGTAAAACTGCGGGGATGGATGGGAGGGTCGATGAGGAATACGTCGGAGGAACATCCCGTCGAAAGAACGTTACAAGGTAAGAAGTAACTTGTTCTTCGAAGGGATTGTGTCCTCCGACGTATTCCTCATCTTAGATAGGCTCCCATAGCAGTATTCTATATTCGGAGGAGGGAGTACTGACTTCACGCTGTCTTCTATTGGTGAATAGAATGCAGTACAGCCCTTCCAAACCTAGTCTCTTGACTAGAGGAGGAATCCAGATTGTAAAAACGTGTAAAGGTATGGACAGACGACCATGTAGCGGCCGCACATATGTCTTTAATCGGCACGCCTCTTTTGAGGGCCGATGAAGCTGCAATACCTCTGGTCGAATGAGCCCTAAGGTTTTGAGGGGGCTCTTTCCCTGCCAATTTATAACATTCCAGAATGGCTAGAATGATCCATCTGGAAATAGTCTGCTTAGTTATTGGTAACCCCAGCTTGTGACCTGCGTAGCCTACAAACAGTCTGCCTGTCTTATCCTGGCTAGTCTACTAATGTAAAAACTTAAAACCCTCCTAGGGTCTAGTCTGTGTAACCTCTCTTCCTCTTTCCCCGGCTGAGGAGGAGGATAGAAAGATGGTAGGATAATCTTCTGAGAGATATGGAATTCAGAGACTACTTTTGGGAGGAAATTAGGCTTCACTTGCAGGACAACTTTGTCTTTGTGAAAGATTGCATGAGGGGGTTTACAAGAAAGAGCTTGTAATTCGCTCACCCTTCTAGCAGATGTAAGTGCTATTAATAAAACAGTCTTAAGGGTAAGGAATCTTAACGAACAAGAATGGAGAGGTTCGAAAGGTGTCCCCACCAGGAAAGTTAATACTAAGTTTAAATCCCATAGGGGAACTTGGAATGGTCTTGGGGGATAAACATTGGTTAACCCCTTTAGAAACTGTATTACCAAGGGTAATTTGAAATAGGATGGTTCCTCCGCAGTACGCTTAAAGATAGATAGCGCTGCGAGATAGCCCTTAATGGTGCCAACTTGAAGGCCTGAATTTGCCAAATATAGTAGGAAGGACAAAACCATTGGTGTACCACATGAAAATGGGTCGATATTCTGTTCTCTACACCAGCTGAAAAATCTGTTCCAACGGCAGCGGTATAAAGACTTTGTTGCTGGTCTCCTTGCCGAAAGCAACACCTCCATAACATCATCAGGGAGGTCCCAATCCTTGTACCTCAGCCGTTCAGAAGCCAAGCGTGAAGGTTGAGGGTTTTGATGTCTGGATGGAGAACCTGACCTCCCTTCTGTGAGAGTAGGTTCTCTCTGTGAGGAAGTCGAAATGGAGGGCAGATGGACAAGTCTAGAAGGTCCGGGTACCACGTTCTCCTGGCCCAATCCGGGGCAATTAGGATCATGGTTCGCCGGAATCTTCTCAACCTCCTGATCATTTGAGGAATGACAGGGACCGGTGGGAACGCGTACAGAAGCGGAAACTCCCAGTCCACTATGAACGCGTCTCCCAGAGCTCCTCTCGGAGGAAATTCCCTTGAGCAGAACAGGTCGCATTTCCTGTTTAGGCTGGTGGCGAACAGATCTACCTGAGGGGTTCCCCAAAGGGCGAAGATCTCTTGAAGGACTTCCTGAGCTAGCTCCCACTCGTGAGAGACTGTGTTCTGCCTGCTCAGAGCGTCCGCTGTCAAGTTCTTCTCTCCGGCTAGGTGAACTGCCGATAGAGAGATTCCTTCTTGGATTGCCCAAAACCAGAGCTGCATCGCCGCTCTGCACAGGGGTAGTGATCCTACGCCTCCTCTTTTGTTGAGGTAATCCATGGCCACCGTGTTGTCCGTCATTATCAGGACGTTCTTCCCTTGTACAATTGGCAGGAAAGCCTTCAACGCAAGTTTGATGGCTCTCAGCTCTAACAGGTTGATGTGTAGTCTGGACTCCGATGGAGACCAACGACCGCTGATGGTCAAGTCGTTGGCGTGGGCTCCCCACCCCGTGAGTGAGGCATCCGTGACTACTGTTATCTCCGGCCAGGGTTGCCAAAACTGTTCTCCTTTCAGAATGTTCTCCTGACAGGCCCACCACTGAAGGTCTCGAGCCACCCTGCCGGGAACCTGAAGAAGATCTGTCATTCTCCCTGAGAATTGTGACCACTGAGTCCTCAGTGCCCACTGGAGGGATCTCATTCTCAGGCGAGCCTCTGGCACAAGGAAAATGCAGGATGCCATGAGGCCTAGCAACTTCAAAAAGTCGAAAGCTGGGAGACGTTGGGCAAGTTGGAACTTGGTAACCATCTGTAGAATATCTTGAGCCCTCACCTCTGGTGGCGAGGCTTTTCCCAGGGAAGTATCCAGGATCGCTCCTATGAACTGGAGTCTCTGCGATGGTATCATTTGAGACTTCTTTAAATTGAGGGAGAAGCCCAGCTTGTGAAGGAAGTAGCATACGTGATTTAGCTGGATCTGAGCTTGCTCCGGAGAAACAGCCCTGATCAGCCAATCGTCCAGGTAGGGGTAGACGTGAATCCCTTCCCTCCTTAGACTTGCCGCCACTACCGACATTAACTTGGTGAAGACCCTCGGGGCGGAGGTCAGCCCAAAAGGCAGTACTCGAAATTGATAGTGAGAGTTGCCAATTGCGAACCTCAGGTATTTCCTGTGTTTGAGATGGATAGGCACATGGAAATAAGCGTCCTGAAGGTCCAGAGATACCAACCAGTCCTGAAACTGAAGGGCCTGGAGGATCTGAGAAAGAGTGACCATCTTGAATTTGTCTTTCCTGAGGAATTTGTTCAATTCTCGCAAGTCCAAGATGGGTCTCAGTCCTCCGTCTTTCTTTGGAACGAGAAAGTAAGAGGAGTATCAGCCCTTGTTCCTCTCCGCTACAGGTACCGGTTCTATGGCACCTTTCTCTAGCAGGTCTATAATTTCCTGCAAGAGGAGCGGATCTGGAGCTTTCTGAGAGCTGATCCCCGGTGGATGACTCTGAGGTATACGTAGGAAAGGTAGGCAGTAACCTTGGGCAACCGTTTCCAATGTCCAAGCATCTGACGTGATAGCCTGCCATTCCGCCAGATGTTGAGTCAACCTGCCTCCTACAGGTGTCCTGTGAGGGAAGTCCTCAGAGTGGTTTTGGGGCGGCTGATGCAGATGCCGATGGTAAAGAGGCACCTGCTGTTGCTGCGGCTTTAGAATATCTACCTCGTCCACCTCGGGTAGTTCTTCTTTGACCCCTTTGAGCCGGTCGTCCTCTACCTCTTCCGAATGAGGAGTAGAAGCGAAAGGACTTGCCCCTCGCAGAGGTTCCTGTGGGACGAAAAGGAGTCTGACGGATTGCAGCTCCTAGGGATTTTGCTGCTGCTTTTGAAGTTTGCAGTTTCTCTAAACTGTCATCCGCCTTTTTCCCGAACAAAGAAGAGCCATCAAATGGCATGTTCAAGAGCCTGGCTTGCACATCTGGGGCAAAACCCGACTTTCTCAACCAAGCGAACCGCCTGATTGATGTACTTGCCGCCATTGCTCTGCTGATACTGACAGCCGAATCAATGCCCGTCTGGAGGGATTCGCACATAGCGTCTTTACCGTCCTGTATAATATTCAGGAACGCATCCCTTTCTTCTCCCTCCGGGATGCAGTCAGCCGCTGTAGAAGCACACTCCCAAAGTGTATGGCTGAACCTAGCAAGGGTGCAAGTAGCATTAACAGACTTTAACGCCATGCTACATGCTGAAAAGACTTTCTTAGCCATAGCATCATATTTTTTATCGTCCCTGTCCTGTGGGACAGTAGGATAAGCCGTCTTGACGTCGGTAGAGGATGCTGCTTGTACCACCAGACTTTCTGGGGATGGATGTTTAGACAAGAACTCTGGGTCTGTGGAAGATACTCTGTATTTTGCAGACAGTTTTTTATTTACTGCTGGTATTACATCTGGGGTTTCCCAGTTTGTCATGATCTTTCTCTGAAGAGCTTTATGAAAGGGCACCACTGGATCCTCTTGTGGGCCTTTGTCAAGAATATCCGTGAGGTCATCTTGCTGGAAAGATTGTGAAGGTGTAGACCACCCCATGAACTCTGTAATTCTGGCCATTAAGGCTCTGTAGGGGGTTTCAGCATGCTCCCCCGGCTCTGGTTTAGCAAAATCCACCTCAGGGGAAGTGTCTAAACCACTTGCCTCATGTAAAGAATCATGAAGATCCTTTAATCTGCGCTCTTCAGAGGAAAATTCCTCTCTAACTGGGGTTACAGGTCCCTGTAACTCATCTTGTTCTGACAGATCACCCTCTTCTAAAATTGAGGATATAGTTCTCAATTGTTCTGAATTAATAAAGGGAGTAAATCCCATTTCCAAGGCAGAGGGTGCTGAAGTTGTCATTATTGGCCTCGAAAACGTCGATGTCGTCGACGCCGACGTCGAAGGCTTCGAGCGTGGCGTCGAAAACAGAGGTGGAGGCCTCGAGGACCTCGACAGAATTGGAATTTTACTCGACAATATCGACGCCATCGACGCCATCGACGTCGAGGGCCTGGGAATCGTCACTGGATGTGTGGTCATCGTGACTTTTCTCGGCGTCGACGCCGGTGTCGAGGCCGGCGTCGAGTCGACAGACCTGTATGTCGAAGGTCCTTTCGACAACGGCGTCGAAGACCTCGATGTCGACGGAACCTTCGTCGACGGAACCTTCGAGGAAGGTTTGGAGGTCATGGTCCTACTCGAGGGTTCGAGACGCACTCGAGAGGTTTCTTTCGCCGGGTACTGCGACTCGCGGCGTTTTTGACCTTCAGGTCTTTCGACCAGAGCATCGCTCTCGGCAGTCTTCGAGGGGGTCGAGGCCGCTTTCTCGAAGACGCTCATCATGTTTTTTCTGAATTCCTCCCAATCAGCCCGGGAACTATGTTTCGTGGGGCAAGGGATTCTTTTTGGCGAAACAGAGGAAGAGGAAGACGGAGAAGGGGATCTTCGACGTCTCCTCTTCGAGTGTTTCGATCTCGAGGAGTGATGAGACCCACTCCGAGACCTGGAGCGTGAGTGGTGACGAGGAGACGAATGTCTCGACTTCGTCGAAGAAGAAGAAGCTTCAAAAGTCTTACCTTTCTCCAGCTTCCCCCTACGCTCCTTCAGTGCCTTAGCAGTCATGGACATACAGTCCTCGCACTCCGAACAATGGTGTTCGGCTCCCAATCACCACAGACAATTTCTGTGAGGATCGGTCAACAACATCTCTTTCTCGACATTTTTTGAAGCCGGATCGAGGGGTTGTCGGTTCCGACGAGGAAGCCATCGAGTACGATTCGAATAACTTGAAGTAAATATTACTAAGAACTGAGCAACGGTATTCCGAGGCACCGAGTAGCGCGGAAAAACGGAACTGAGCAACGGACGCTGCGCGCGGCCTTTATGGGCAGGATGACGTCGAGCGTCGATACGGCGGCTGTCGAGGGTCATCGACTCGAGGGACGTCGACGCGCAGCGCCCTCTGGAGAAAAAAAATTTCCGAGGCCAGCAGAGCTGGAAGGATATATCTAAGATGAGGAATACGTCGGAGGACACAATCCCTTCGAAAGGTAGTTTTCCATTTTAGCAATCTCAATGGACACGTGTGCAGCGGTTCAAAAGGAGCACACATTAAGAATTTTAAAACCAAATTGAGATCCCAAATCGGTACTTGAAATGGGTGAGGAGGAAACACATTAGTGAGTCCTTTTAAGAATTGTGTTATCAAAGGAATTTTGAAATAGGAGCATTCTTCCGACGAGAGCTTGAAGATGGAAAGCGCTGCAAGGTAATCTTTTATTGTTCCAATATTTAGATCTCTATGCGCTAGGGTCAGAAGGAAAGATAGTACTTCTGGGATAGAACATAGAAAAGGATCGACATTCCTTTCTCTGCACCAGTTGCAAAACTTTTTCCAACGGCAACGGTATAGAGACTTTGTCGCTGGCCTTCTTGCCGAAAGCAACACCTCCATAACGTCATCTGGAAGGTTCCAATCCCTGTATCTCAGCCTTTCAGATACCAAGCATGAAGGTTGAGCGTTTTGACCTCTGGGTGGAGAACCTGACCTTCCATTTGAGGGAGAAGGTTCTCTCTCTGAGGAAGACGTATTGGAGGACAGATGGACATGTCTAGAAGGTCCGGGTACCACTTTCTCCTGGCCCAATCCAGGGCAATTAGGATCATACAGCTCCCGAACCGTCTCAACCTCCTGGTGACCTGAGGAATGACGGGGATCGGAGGGAACGCATACAGTAGTGGGAAGTTCCACTCCACCACAAACACGTCCCCTAGGGCTCCTCTCGGGTGAAATTCCCTTGAGCAATACTTTTTACACTTTCGGTTGGTACCGGTCGCAAATAAGTCTACCTGAGGGGTTCCCCAAAGGGCAAAGATCTCTAGAATTACTTCCTGAGCCAGTTCCCATTCATGGACACCGTGCTCTGCCTGCTCAGAGCATCTGCCATCATATTCTCTTCCCCGGCTAGATGAACTGCCGTTAAAGAGATTCCTTCTTGAATTGCCCAATACCAGAGTTGCATTGCCTCTCTGCACAGAGGTAGTGACCCTACACCTCCTCTTTTGTTTAGATAATGCATGGCCACTATGTTGTCCGTCATTATCAGGACATTCTTCCCTCTGACAGATGGCAGGAAAGCCTTCAGCGCTAGTCTGATTGCTCTCAGCTCCAAAAGATTGATGTGTAGTTTGGACTCCGATGGAGACCAACGACCGCTGATTGTCAGATCGTTGGCGTGAGCTCCCCACCCCTTGAGTGAGGCGTCCGTCACTACTGTGATCTCCGGCCATGGTTGTCAAAAAGGTTCCCCTTTTAGGATGTTCTCTGTACAAGTCCACCATGCAAGGTCCTGTCGAACCTTGTTCGGAATCTGGAGAAGATACGTCATTTGACCTGAGAACTGGGACCATTGAGTCTTTAACGCCCACTGAAGGGATCTCATTCTCAAGCGTACCTCTGGCACCAGGAAGATGCAGGATGCCATGAGGCCGAGCAACCTTAAAAAGTCGTAAGCCTGGAGATTTTGGGCATTCTGGAATTTGGAAACCATCTGAAGAATGTCTTGAGCCCTCGACTTGGGAGGCGAGCTCTTTCCCAAGGATGTGTCCAATACAGCTCCTATGTACTGAAGCTGTTGGGAAGGTGTCATTTGGGACTTCTTGCAATTGAGGGAGAAGCCCAGTTTGTGGAGGAAGTGGCAGGTGACTTTCAGATGATCCAGTGCTTGTTCGGCAGAACGCGCCCTGATCAACCAATCGTCCAGGTAGGGGTAGACATGAATCCCCCCTCTCCTGAGGTGCACTGCCACCACTACCATTAACTTGGTGAAGACCCTCGGGGCTGAGGTCAGCCCGAATGGCAGGACTCGAAACTTATAGTGTGAGTCCCCAACTGCGAACCTCAGGTATTTCCTGTGCTTGAGATGAATCGGCACATGAAAATAAGCATCCTGGAGGTCCAATGACACTAACCAGTCCTGAAGTTGGAGGGCCTGAAGGATCTGAGAAAGGGTAACCATCTTGAACTTGTCCTTCCTGAGGAACTTGTTTAAGTTTCTTAAGTCCAAGATGGGTCTCAATCCTCCGTCCTTTTTGGGGATCAAAAAATATGGGGAGTACCATCCCTTGTTCCTTTCCGCTGCAGGTACTGGTTCTATAGCACCTTTCTCCAGCAGGGTTAGAATTTCCTGCTGTAGGAGCGGATCCGAAGACTTCAATGGGTGTCTCCCTGGTGGATTGCCTTGAGGTTGCGGTAGAAAAGGAAGGCAGTAACTTTGGGCTATTATTTCTAAGGCCCAAACATCTGAAGTAATGGCTCGCCATTCTTGCAGATGCTGTGACAGCCTGCCTCCCACCGGTGTCTTGTGATGCAAGTCCTCAAAGTGGTTTTGTGGCGGTCGCTGCAGCCGCTGATGGCAAAGAGGCTGTAGCTGGAGCTGGCTTCGCACGTCTTGCTCGTCCAGCGCTCGTCCAAATCTACGCATTACTGTGCTAGTGGCCATAGACCTGCTCACAATATCAACAGTGTCCAAACCAGATTCAAGGGATTCCTGCATAGGTTCCTTTCCATCACTAACAATGGCTAGGAATCCTTCCCTTTCTTCCCCTTCTGGTATATGCTCCGCCGCCATTGCAATACATTCCCAAAGAGTGTACGAAAACTTTGCCACGGCACAGGTGAAGTTGGCTGATTTTAATGCCATGCTCCCGGCTGAAAATACCATCCACACGCTTATCGTCCCTGTCTGGAGGGTTAGACGGGTACGCAAGTTTGTTTTGAAGCTGTGGCTGCCTGTATAACTAAACTTTCTGGAGAGGGATGCTTAGACAGATAGCTGGGGTCGCTACTGTCAGGGCGGTATTTTGAGGTAAGGGATTTATTCACTGGAGGAATAGAATCCGGCGTCTCCCAATTTTTGGCCACCCTATTTTGTAAGGCCACATGGAAAGGTAGAATTGGGCCTTCAGTAGGACCAATGTCCAATATGTCTGAAAGATCATCTTGAACAAATTGGGCTGTAGGTTTGGCCCAGCCCAAATAATCCACAACCTTATTCATTAATTGACGATATGATGGATGAGCATGTTCACCTGGCTCTGGTCTGCCAAATTCGTTCTCTGGGGACGTATCAATACCACTTGCATTGTGTAATGTTTCCACTAAATCCTTCATCCTGCTTTCCTCTGAAATCAGGCATTCAGGAACATTTGGAGTACCATATTCAAGGCCAAAGGGAACATTTTCTTCATTAGACTTCTCTTGTTCCTCAAAAATTGAGGTCAAGGATTTGAAGAACTCCTTCCTAGGTAAAGGCTTAAAAACCTTTTCTGGTGGTGGTACAGGAGGAGTGCTACTGGGTCCTGAATGTGACCCAGGTGCTTTTGCCTTTTCTTTGTCTCTTTCCAGCTGATCTTGTCGAGCTGGGAGTTTCGGTGTCGAGGGCTTCAGCGTCGATGTCGCCAAAGGCGTCGACAACTTCGACATATTATCCGACTTTGACGGCGTCGACTTCGATGGCGTCGATTTCAAGGGCGTCGAGGCACCCTTCGAGGACTTGCCCTTTGAGGTATGTTTGGTCTCGGACGGCGTCGGTGACCTCGATCGGTCGACTCGACTCGAGCAGTCGCTCGGCGTCCTAGAAGGTTCTCTAGCCTTCCTCTTTCAACCACCGGGGTTCGAGGGCATGCGAGTGTCGGAGCTATGGCGCTCCCGGCCGGCTTCCGAGGAAGGCGCGGACCGAGGCTTCGCTTTGTCAAAAACCTCCAACATTTTCATCCTAAAAGCTTCCCATTCTTCGGATGATGAATGTTTTGTGGGACATTTCATCATTTTTGTAGATTCGTCCGAAGACAAAGTGGAGGGGGATCTATGGCGTCGTTTGTTCGATTTTTTTTTTGTCGAAGACGAGTGATGGGAATCACTTCGGGACCCCGACCGATGCCTTTCGCATCGAGGAGATTTCTCCTCACGGGACCTCGACTCAACGCTAGAGGCTTTTTCGTCAGATTTTCGACCTACCTGCAGTTTTCCCCTCCTCTCTCGCAAGGCTTTTCCCGTCATCCATTGACACTTCATGCATGCTTCTATGTCGTGGCCCTCTCAAAGGCACCATAAACATTCTTGGTGCGGGTCGGTAATCGACATTTTCGAGCCGTACGATTTACATTTTTTGAAACCCGATTTCGGGGTCGTGGTCAGCGTCGATGACGAAGACATATTCGTTATATTTGCTATTCTCACAGAACTCGAGGCACGCCGATTCTCCGAAGCAACGTACACTGCAGAAAAACGGAACTGAGACCAATGGGTGCTGCGCATGCTACTTATACACCCGATGACGTCACCCTCGACGGAGGCCTTCGAGGGACCATCGACTCGACGACATCGACGCACGGCGCCCTCTGCTGAAATTCTTTTGCCGAAGCAGCTGAGCTGGATGGAATACATCAAAGATGAGGAATACGTTGGAGGACACAATCCACTCGAAATTTACTTACTTTTGTAGGTGTTTTTTTTAGTTGTATTGTTTCCCATATTATGTAGCCCAATAGACAGAATTTAGTTTGCTTCCGTGAGGGGGCGGGGGCCACATTATGCATGGTTTCACAGGAATGTGGCATATAAACAGTTGCCAGAATGGGACTAGGGCGAAATATGAAAGCTGCGTGAGGGGGCGAGGACACGTTAGGCAGCTTAGCATAGCACAGCAATGCAGCATATATACTTTATTTATTATTAATGTGATATAGTTTAGTACAAACGTACAAACTTTACACATAATACACAATAATATACATAAAATATAAACAACATTACTTTAAATATATAGATCTCATAGGAGAACAGACAAAACGTTCCTCAACATAGGATAAAATAAGTCTTCAAATCTAAAATCATCAGCATAAAAAAATCATAAGACCCTGCAGTATCAGATTAAACATTCAAAGGGAGCTTTCATATCGTTCTGCAGCTGATAAAACAGCCACTTCATAAATTCACCATAACATTACATCCAGTAGTATCTCATCACCAATACGGGCATGCATCAGTGTACAAATGGGAGAAGAGCATATTTCATACTACTTATTCAATCCCTCAGACCCTCTGCCGTTCAACTGAAAACAGACAGATGCTTCCGACCATACCCGAAATAATGCCATATGGAATTTGGAGTTTAAAGTGTTGATACATTGTATCCAAAATTCAGTCTGTTTTACAAATTCTAGATCATGAGCAAAGCCTCCCAGATGTTTAACACGACTCTTTTCCATCCCCAGACATAAGGTCAGTACATGGCGAGCCGTTTCAAGTTCATTTCGCACGTTACAAATTCTGCAGTATCTCTCAGATTTTTCGAGTCCTAGCTCCTGTCCCTTAATTGCCAGTACTGGAAGATGGTTTATACGCAGTAGTAATATAAAACGTCTTAATTGATCTGACGGGCACAGGTTTAGATACAATTGCGCCTTCATAAATGTATAAAGGACATACGGGATAAAATTATAACTTTTCAAGTTTTCCAGATGCGTATAATTACATTGCCAATCCCACAGTTTTAAACGATACCCACATTTACTAAACAAGCTTTCATTATCTCTGCCCCATTCCGGAGCCCAGTTTAACTCTTCGCATAATAATTTCAGGTGCAATTCATATTTCTTCAGTTTACCAGCCTCAACCTCCTTGTTAATACACATAAGCAGTTCATTGGTAGGATCATTCTTGAGACGAATATAAAACTCTAGCCTTTTTTTCAAGACCAAAGCCTTGAGAGAGCAAATGCCCAACTCCAGCCTAATGACGGCCATGGGAATACATTGGGGAAGCCCCAGAATTCTCCTCCAAAAACTGCCTTCAACCAGCTGAAGCCAGCCTAGATTCATGTTATACAAGGGGTCGAGGCCATACGTAACCATCGGTACTAGACACTGCAGATACAATTGGCGTGCCGCCCATATTGAAAACCCACATTGTTCCTTCGTGAATTTAAAAATAAGAGATGTGAGTTGGGCCGCTTTAGTTCTTCAAGATACAATACAATTACAGTAGTTCCCTTTGTGATCAAACTCAACCCCTAAGTATTTGTAACTGGATGTATAATTTATTTCAATCCCTTCAATCAGCATTCGTGGTCTGGCAACTTTACCTGCTGAAAATAGTAAGAGATTGGTTTTATTTATATTGATCACAAGTTCATTAGTCTCTGCATATTTCCATATTTGCTTTGCAGATCTCAACATGCCACTAAAAGTGTGATCTAAGATCACTAAATCATCAGCATAGGCTAATATAGGGCAGTGACTATTCCCAATCTTAGGTGGGCAGTTTTTGATCCCCCTCAAACATTCGGGAGCATCCGATACAAATAAGTTGTACAACGTAGGGGCCGTAACACACCCTTGCTTCACCCCTCGATACTGTGCCACCGGTATGGTAGAGGCTCCTAAGTTATCGAGTCGTATCCGTGACGTATTATTCGTGTGAAGCAACTCTAAATAATAGAGTAGGGGTTCGGGGCAATTTAATCTCCTAAGTTTATTCCAGAGCAAGGATCGATTAACAGTATCAAAAGCTGCCCTAAAGTCTATGAATAGGGCATAAATGGGGGGGTTAGTATAAGATAGAGCCTTATCCCTGAATGCATTCATTACAAACAGGTTATGGGAGGTGGAGTAGCCTGGCCTAAAACCACTCTGGAATTTGTCCAGAATGCCCTCAGTCTCAACCCATTGTAACAATTCCTTCAGTATAAGGGCCGCAAACATCTTGCCCGTACAGTCTAACATAGACAATAGTCTGTAATTCTCGGGTTCAGTTCTATTGCCCTTCTTATACACAGGTATAAGTATGGCAGATTGCCATGTGGCAGGTATTTGTCCCTCACTTAGAATCTTTTCAAAGAGGATTTTTAATAGGCCAGCCCAAAAGGAAGGATTTTTCTTGAGTACAGCATTAGAAAGCCCATTCGGTCCGGGGGCACGAGAGGTATTAAGATTATCTATTCTGCAGTGAAGTTCCTCAGTAGTAATCGCAAAGGGAGGCGACTTAGGTCTACTACATTCACGGCTAGGAGAAGTTTCAGTACGCCCCCCATTACGGTTTTCTAAAAAAGCAGTCCACTCATTATCACTTATGGGGTTAACTGTATAAGCAGATTTCTTCCCTTTGGCATCTCCTAGTGTAGTCCAGATTTTCCTGGAGTTTCTACTACACAGGGTGCTGACCGTATGTTGCCAATTTTCTAGTTTCCTCAGCCTTTTATGTATCTTCAACCATCCACGGTAATCTTTCTTCAGTTCATTAAGTTTTATCCTTAGAGCTATCCTTGATACAATTCCTTTCCTAGCCCCCCGGATATCCCTTCTTAGTGATCGTTTCCTATCACGTATAGCCCGATCATAGCTGACCTCTTTCCCCTCCTTCCCCACCATAGTTTGCATTTTACATGTACCGTGATTGCCTGTAAAGATACTAATCCAATCCTCAATTTGCTCAGAGGTTAGTTGATTGAAATGGTCAGCCCAAATTGAATTCCAAACTCCCGAAGCCGTCGTGGCCTTTGCTATGTTCCTCTCCGACCACGAAATACGGTTTAGGGAGTGGTTACTGAGCAAATGGCCCAAATTGGCCTCCATTGTACTAGGTAGTAGGGCACTTATTGTCATGATCAAAGGATCATGGTCGCTCCACTCACATTGGTGCACCCACATATCGTACACATTCCTAGCCACCTCCCAGCTTGTAAAGAAATAGTCAAGGGTGCTTCCCGATTTTCCATTACTCCAGGTATTTTTGCCCGGCCTATCGCTAAGAGTTCGGCCATTAATTATTTCCAATTCCCAACACTTAAAAAAGGACAACCAGCCCAGTCCCTCCTTGTCCGATGATTTGGGGCCCCACATGCTATTCTTAAAGAGGCGGGGGTTGTTACCAATGCCACTACCACTATGGATATGGCAGTTTAAGTCCCCAGCCACTATGACAAAGAATTTCTCCTGGTTTAATCTCCAGTCCACGAGAAGTTCATGTAAGGATCCTTGAATCAGTTCGCTTAGCTTAGCACCCGGGGGATTGTATACATTAACCAACAGCAAATTTTCATTTATACCATTCATATTCACAATCACTTCTACTGCACAGATATAGTCACATTCCAACACTGGTATCTTTTTACTCGAGATCTTATTTGATATTCCAATAGATAGGCCCCCATATGGGCGGCCCCGTTCCCCTTTCTTTGCCAGGGTATGGTGTGTTACATAACCATCCATGTCAGTGGGAGATGTTAACCAAGTTTCTTGTAGTAATATAATAGGATGTTGGTTAATAAATGTCAAAGATCCTTTGTCCGAGAGAAAGTGTTGGTGGCCGTGGGTGTTCCAGCTCACCATAGAATAATCTCATGGTTGCTGCAGCACCCTTGGTAGTGATTCTGCTAGCCACTTTAGAGTATTCTGGATATCGACTAGTTGTACCTTAGCCGTAGTTGGTTGCGGAGGTATTCCAAGATTACTTTTAGGTGTCACATAATCCTTGCTAGGAAGGGAAGGGTCCTCCTTTTCTTTATCAACGTCCACATCCATACCGATCTGTCTCAGTGATAGTTTGTGTTTACGTATTAATTGGGCAGAGGCCAAAACACAGCAATGAAGAGCGGAGACATTCGGGTTACGCGCCTCCAATGGTTCCACAAAAAGGAAGTCTTCCGATTGGATCACCCGTAGCTGAGGGATCTTATGCAGTTTGGCTAACATTTCAGTTCTGTTAAGCCACATATCTCTCTTTTTCTGATTGAGGTTTTTAATTATACAGATTTTACTTGTGTAATTTTCTTCCGCCTTTGACGGGTTCTCAACAGCCGTGGGTACTTGGATCGCTTCCTCTTCTGATTCCACGTTCGTATCAGGAGTTGAACATTTAGTCGATTCACCGAGTAGGCTGAGGGACATTTCTGATTCCAGGTCTTCCTGTGCCTCACTTGGCGCTTCATGTGTTGGCTCCGGGATAATCCAGCCTGATAAAGTACCCATTCCCTTCTTTGCGCGTTTTTTTGTTTTCTTTCCTCTTTTTTTGCTCTTTTTTGATCGGGCAGCCACGGGCAACGTGGCCGGTAGAGGGGAGGCAATTTCAACCGCCACATTTTTCGCCGCATCACGTTTCTGTTGCCTACGCTGTTTTTTTGTTAGCGGCACTGCCGTCTCCAACTCCACCCTTTTTCCAGGATTGGCCTCTTCCGATGGCACCATAGGGCTTATCAAGGTCTCTTCAGTTACTAGTAAAGATGGTAACGATGTCGTGGCACCATTCGGAGGCGGTAAGCCCATCTGGATGATGGTATTGGTGTGGATTCTTCCACACAGTTTTAATAGAATTTTCATTGCAAATTGAACAGAGGCCATAGAGGCCTGTAGCTCCACTATAGCAGGCCCGTAGGTATCTTCACTTATTCCACTGTTCCCCGCCTCAATATGCTCCTGTTCTTCCTGCTCGTTGAAAAGACTAGGAGATGTTGATAAACGCCCCAGCGTAGGCAATGCTGTGGTGCTAGGAGTGGGTTGAATGGAGAGTATGCCCGATAAATCGGAGATCGATCCTTCAGTACGTTTAGGGCTAGTAACCCTACTATCACCTAACTGTTTGCTCTGAGCCGGAATCAAGACCTGCGCCTCTACCACCATTGGGTTTTTCACAACAGGAGGAGTGGGTGCATTTAAGGTAGCCATTGACTTTTGGATGGATAGACAAAGGTCCAGTAATGAATTATTATCAATATCAGTATAGTTTGTGGAGTCCATCACGTCACTGATATTTTGTGGGGATGGAAAGATCTCCTTTCCGGACTCTGCATTTTCCAAACCATTGTTCCTTTTAGAGGTGTTGTTTCCAAACATTGCGGGAATAGTACCTTTTTCAGGTATATCCTGCACCTCTTTACTCGGTGTCTTTTTGACGCCCTTAGCTGGTTTGTCCTGATTTCCTTTGCGTAAATTATACCGGGCATTTACTCCTTTAGGTTTAGTCATTACTGGAAATCCCTACTCGCACACCCACCACAGGAGACTTCTTCAAAGATAGAAGTATTGTATACGTATGCTCAATGGGCGACACACAATATACCGTAATATCTGTTTCAATGAGGGATCTAAGAGTGATAGAGAACCCTCCGCTGTCTTCCGGTTTGTTCAACACACTTGGACAGTAAATATATTCCTTACCGCTCGTTCAGCGTTAGATGGTAATCCCCGTGAGGTTAATTTCCTGGTCCACTTCCACCGCGAGCCACCAGTGACCACCAAGGACCACTTGTCCTCCCACTTCTCCGCGCGCGCTCCGCGCTGGAAGTGGGTTTAAGTAGCGTTGTTGCTGCTCACTGCTACTGCTGGGCTCCGCCTCCACGGTTCACTCGCACAAACAAAGGACTCGAGAGAACCACCAAGGACCACTTGTCCTCCCACTTCTCCGCACGCGCTCCGCGCTGGAAGTGGGTTTAAGTAGCATTGTTGCTGCTCACTGCTACTGCTGGGCTCCGCCTCCACGGTTCACTCGCACAAACAAAGGACTCGAGAGAAACACCAAGGACCACTTGTCCTCCCACTTCTCCGCGCGCGCTCCGCGCTGGAAGTGGGTTTAAGTAGCGTTGTTGCTGCTCACTGCTACTGCTGGGCTCCGCCTCCACGGTTCACTCGCACAAACAAAGGACTCGAGAGAACCACCAAGGACCACTTGTCCTCCCACTTCTCCGCGCGCGCTCCGCGCTGGAAGTGGGTTTAAGTAGCGTTGTTGCTGCTCACTGCTACTGCTGGGCTCCGCCTCCACGGTTCACTCGCACAAACAAAGGACTCGAGAGAACCACCAAGGACCACTTGTCCTCCCACTTCTCCGCGCGCGCTCCGCGCTGGAAGTGGGTTTAAGTAGCGTTGTTGCTGCTCACTGCTACTGCTGGGCTCCGCCTCCACGGTTCACTCGCACAAACAAAGGACTCGAGAGAACCACCAAGGACCACTTGTCCTCCCACTTCTCCGCATATATACAATTGAAAATACAGCATTGCCAGTGCGGAATGGGATACAAGCGCATTAGGAAGGCGCTGACGGAAAAGAAAGCATTTCTGATCGAGGCGCATTTTACTGATATATGAAATTTTGATATGCTATCAAAATGTGCCTTTTTCACAATGCGGCCCTCCAGATTCAGCTTCCGGAAAGGGTCCCGAACATGAACAGAGCAGGAAATAGGAAGTACATGGGAGAAGAGGAGAGATGCTTGGTGCGCCGCTTCAGCACATCATTTGGTGGCTATGACATAATGTCCGTGAGGGGGCAGGGTCAGCCACGCTTGCACGGAAACACAGAACTTTAACTGTTGAAGTTTCGAAATGGGACGTGGGCGGAGGAAGAAGAATGCGTCAATTTACATGCGGCAAGTGTGTTTTCCGGGCTGTAATGCATGGCGCGGCAGAGGTATGCAGCTTCAATTATTTTCCAGGCTATATTCAATCTGCAGGCTATACCAGTTCTTATAGCCCGCAGATTGAGGTTTCTGGAAACACCACTAGGGTGTTCTAATAGTGAGTAAAGTAAATAGAAAAACTCAGTAAAATAAATGTGGTTTTACTTTGTAGTGTTAAAATAACAAGGTTGCCTTCATAAGTTAAGTATTTTACTGCAAACCTAGTTTTAACAAGAGCATGCAATACGAGTTATGTAAAACAAAACTGGTCAATGTTCTTCTCTCCATTGAATCACATACATACCCCCCCAAGAGGTTGCACGATAAGTCTAAGAGCCTGTCCCCCAAGCAATGAACATCGAGCTAGAGACAGAGGTGCTAGTATCAGCAAAGAGATGCTAGTATCAGCGAGTGAACCAACTGAGTATGCATCAGGACTGGACGGTGTCAACTGACTACAGGTCCCAGCGAGCCTACCTAATATCGTATACCCTCAAGACATTAAGAACCTCTTGTGGAACATAGCTGGCATTAAAAAGAATTTGGTCGGTCTGGTATAGAGAGGTTTTATTGAAGGGTTTTACCTAATATGCTTTCAAGAGGCTTGGGCAATTGAAACCTGTAATATCCAGGGGGTATGCTTCTTATGTGACCCCTGTGTCTAAGAGTGAAAGGGGTAGACCCTGCGCGGGTTGTTGACGTGTGTGAGCTCCAAACTTAACTGGGTTGTGGAGCGAGGTAAGTGTTTCCCCCGGGTGCTGCGGCCGGTTCTTAGGCCTGTTTCCTGTTTTCTTGTGTATTGGGCTTAGGCCCTCAGGCCGCCTGCAGACCCTGCCGCCACCCTGTGCCCCTTCCTGAATTCCTTCCTTCGCGGCTCCCGTGCCGCCTCCCGTGCTCCCATTGGTCCGTGCACCCGGTGCCTGGAGAGTAGCCCCAGAGCAACACTCACCTGCCCCATTTCCATCGGGGCGAGGTGAGTGTTGCCCCTACATGCTGCAGCTGGTTCTTAGGCCTGTTTCCTGTTTTCTTGTGTACTGGGCTTAGTCCCTCAGGCCACCTGCAGACCCCGCCGCCACCCCGTGCCCCTTCCTGAATCCCTTCCCTCCCGCCTCCCATTCCGCCCCCCTGCTCCCATTGGTCTGTGCACCCGGTGCCTGGAGTGTAGCCGCAGATCAACACTCACCTGCCCCATTTCCATCGGAGCGGGGTGAGTGTTGCCCCTGCGTGCTACGACTGTTTTCTTGTGTATTGGGCTTAGGCCCTCAGGCCTCCTGCAGACCCCGCCGCCACCCTGTGCCCCTTCCTGAATCCCTTCCCTCCCGCCTCCCGTCCAGCCACTCCTGCTCCCATTGGTCCGTGCACCCGGAGCCTGGAGTGTAGCCGCAGAGCAACACTCACCTGCCCCATTTCCATCGGAGTGAGGTGAGTGTTGCCCCTGCGTGCTGCAGAGGCGGCGACAAGAGGTGTCGGCAGGGGAAGCAAAGACCAGCCGTCAACCAGCAACTACAAGGACCAGTAAGGTAGGCGTGGCCGGGGTCAGGAGTGGAGCAACTACTCTACCCTAGATCCCGAGCCACTTACCAAACCCATAGTAAACAAGGTGATTACTCCCCTCTGCATCTCTCTTTCCATCACCCTCAAATTCAATCATTATTTAATACTGTATCAATCTGGCTAGGCACGGACCCCCTTCCTCTGTATAGACCTATTCAGGTCTCTCAAATTTAGCAGGGATTCTGTACAGATTGCTCTGTATGAGATTTAAATTGCATTGATGGGCCTCTCTCCCGCCACACAGGTCTCTCCAGTTTAGCAGAGGTTCTGTCCAAACTGCACTGCATGATATTTAGATTGCATTGATAGGCCTCTCTCCAAATATACAGGTCTCTCAAATCTAGTTGGGTTTTGTGTCCAGATTGCATTGTATAATATTTAGATTGCCTTGATAGTCCTCTCTCCCACTATACAGGTCTCTCCAGGCTAGCAGGGGTTCTGTCCATACATCACTGTATGACACTTAGATTGCAATGATAGGCCTCTCTCCAAATATACAGGTGTCTCAAATTTATCAGGGGTTCTGTCCCCAAACTGCATTGTATGATATTTAGATTGCATTGATAGGCCTCTCTCCAAATATACAGGTCTCCCAAATCTAGTTGGGTTTTGTGTCCAGATTGCATTGTATGATATCTAGATTGCATTGATAGGCCTCGCTCCAAATATACAGGACTCTCAAATGTATGAGGGGTTCTGTCCCCAAACTGCACTGTATGATATTTAGATTGCATTGACAGGCCTCTCTCCAAACATACAGGTCTCTCAAATCTAGTTGGGTTTTGTGTCCAGATTGCATTGTATGATATCTAGATTGCATTGATAGGCCTCGCCTCTCTTCAAAATATACAGGTCTCTCAAATGTATCAGGGGTTCTGTCCCCAAACTGCACTGTATGATATTTCGATTGCATTGACAGGCCTCTCTCCAAACATACAGGTCTCTCAAATCTAATTGGGTTTTGTGTCCAGATTGCATTATATGATATTTAGATTGCATTGACAGGCCTCTCTCCCATTATACAGGTCGCTCCAGTTTAGCAGGTGTTCTGTCCAAACTGCACTGTATGATACTTAGATTGCATTGATAGGCCTCTCTCCAAATATACAGGTCCCTCAAATTTATCAGGGGCTCTGTCCCCAAACTACATTGTATGATATTTTAGATTGCATTGATAGGCCTCTCTCCAAATATACAGGTCTCTCAAATCTAGTTGGGTTTTTGTGTCCAGATTGCATTATACGATATTCAGATCACATTGATAGGCCTCTCTCCCACTACACAGATCTCTTAAATCTAATTGGGTTTATGTCCAGATTGCATTGTATGATATTTAGACTGCATTGATAGGCCTGTCTCTCAAATCTAGCAGGGCTTCTAAGTCCACATTGCACTAAGTGATAGCTAGTTTGCATCAATGGGCCTCTCTCCCACTACACAGGTGTCTCCAATCTAGCAGGGGTTCTGTCTCTAAACTGCATTGTATGATATTTAGATTGCACTGATAGGCCTCTCTCCCAATATAGAGGTCTCTCAAATTTAGCAGGGGTTCTGTCTCCAAAACGCATTGTATGATACTTAAATTGCATTGATAGGCCTGTATCCCGCTATGCAAGTCTCGCCAGTTTACCAGGAGTTATGTCTCCAAATTACATTGTTTGATGTTTAGATTGCATTGATAGGCCTCTCTCCCACTATACAGGTCTCTCAGATCCAGTTGGGTTTTGTGTCCGGATCACATTGTGTGATACTCAGATTGCATTGACAGGCCTGTCTCTCAAATCTAGCAGGGCTTCTGTAGCCTGACTCCACTAAGGGAGTAAGTCCTAGCTGCGGCCCTCAAACTCACTCCGCAACTATAACATGTCCCCCCGAACCTACACGGCTAGCTCACCATGGTGAACCGCGTTCAGGGAGACGTCCACTGCGCAGGACCCCCAGATCTAGCTGAGTTTGGTATCGTGCTCCACTGCTTCAACCTACCCTCAGATCTAGCTGTGCTTGGTATCATACAGTACTGTTTCAACTGACCTGAAATATAGTTGCGTTTAGTCTGATATGCTCCCCCAGGCATGGGCCTCTCTCCCTCGGTGCAGGACCCTCAAGTCTAGCTGTGATTGGTATCATACTCCACTGTTTCAGCTAACCCTCAAATCTATCTGTGTAGGGCCCAGCACTCTGTCGCCTTCGTAGGCATAGGATTTTCTCCCAATATACTGGGCCCCTAATATAACTAAGTCTAGTTCGGTACTCTAATAATCCCGGGAACCCATCATTACCTAGCTTAATTGAGTCCCACACCACCAGACCATTTAACGCCCATAACCCTCCCCGACAGTGCACCCTTAGGAAACACGGACAGAAACGACAGACTGAGCCAGAACACACCCTAAAGTATCCAGAGAAGGAAAAACAAAGATTACTGCGTGTGCACAACACAACATAGAGGACCAGCTACCCTACTACGCCTGCACATTGAACTGAAAAACGGCCCGACCCAGAAAAGGATGCTGATAAAGAGAGCAAGAACGTGCAACAAAGGACACAAACACACAACACCAACAGAACCCAGAAGAAGCAGCCTCATCGGCAGGAAACACGCCTAACAGGAACAAACTATGTAAGAGAAAAATCCTTATACCTCACACCTTACCTCGTGACAACCACGGAACACCGATACCTCAACACAGAAACCTCGAGATGTGGGATGTTTCAACCCACGCATCCAAGCCCTACAACATCATTGTGCATTACTGACAGCGGAAAGCATGCTGCTGGGCAGAAATCACCAGAAAGTGCGCAGCGAAAACCTGACAGATAGGCCACCATCCACTTTTGCCTCTGTCAGTGTTAATACAGGAGACCATTGCCAGCCCCATCCTTTGGCTGCACACAGAGCAAAATCAGCGCAAAGGAATATACTGCTGTTCAAAATCCGTTTGAATTGATGTCAAAAATTGCTAAAATCATAGCTCACAGAACCAGTAAAAAGGTCCCACCTCCTTGTAGGGGGGGTCAACATCATTGTCGCGCAAGAATCTCCATGAATCTGAGGTCCACAGAAGTGCATGTATATTTGAACAAAGTATATTTTGAGGATTGCTTACTGGTAAGGCAGTTGTCAATAATGGGTGCAATACCGGTGCTTGACACTGACCGGCGCTAGCGATCTAAATTCTGACAGAAGACCTGTATTTCTGAAGCTAAACTGTACCCGGAGTTAGCTGAGACTTCAAAGGCTGGCTGTCCCTGGGAAGTCTTCACACCTAGTCTTCTCAGCAAGAAGGCAGGAAATCACATGGTTCTGTTAATCAGATGGAGAGTGGCACCCTGGACTGATGCCCTGCTAGCAGGAAAAACAGGACAAAGGATTCCTTCAGCTGAATAGGGTATGCTGATTTTGGGTGTGAACTGTCAACACTGCTCTGGGGGAAGGCAAGACATCTGATCTATGAATCAGAGCCAAACTTCTGGAGGCGGGGACAATCCAATGGGTGTACTGAATTGAGAGCAAATGTATGTTTTATAAGAATACTGATAACTAATTACAACAAGCGGACAAAAATGTACAATTTGGAGATTCTTAATATGAAAAATGTAACCAAGACTAAGCTGGACGCTGTGGGATGTTCTGAGGCCAAACCCCACTGCTGGGTTTATGCTAGAAACCTAAGAACTTCCAGTAATATGCGCAGAGAGGGTGTGTTCCTCCGTGTAAGATTTGTTGAAAAACCAATATGGCAAAACCCACTAAAAGCGCAAAATATTGTCATTTCTGAACCCAAGCTCGTAGAAACATGTGACTTGAACCAAACTGTACCTTAAGCAATCGGTCATGCAATTTAGGTAATATTAACAAGTTGTGTATCTTGTAATTATGTATTTTATGAAAAAGAAGATATGCTTTATGGACACAAAGGGGAGTGTCCTTTCCTTGAGCCATAAACATGACCCCTGATGACTCATTCTGACTCACAACTCTGTTCTCCAGTCAGGTAACAGTAAATCCTTTAACCTATCAGGATCCTCAGAGGGTTGGGCATAGAAAGTCAGCCTTCCCACCCTCTTTCAAAAGACATAAAAAGAGCCACTCAGACCCAGATAGACACACTCAATTTCCACTCTTCAACTGATTCCTGCGCAGCACTTTGCCAGACAACTTCAAACCCAGATAGATCCAGAGACCAGACTCTAGAACCCAGCTCTAGAATCTTAAGCACGGGCCTAACCCAAAAGCTGAACTCTTTTCAGGGGCCCCAGAATCCAGCAACCTAACCAAACTATTCAACAGCCGGGAGAGCTGTTTGATTCTGGCTAGAACCCTGGGACAGAACCATATCCAGACCCAGAAAGCAGAGCTGTATCCAGACCCAGACCAGACCACTTTGCAGTGCCGATAGCAGACCAGAGGCCCCGTTGTGAGAAGAACCAGTGCCAGAGACCATCCCGTGGCAAGAGAACCGCAGCCCAAACCTGACCAGATCTGTGACGAGGTCCATTCCCTTCCAAAACTAGGAGTGAGTATCTAGAACTGTCCAGAACCCATCTCTTAGTTTAAAGTAATCTTATTCAAACCATTTCAACCTGTCCAGAACTGCATAGAAATCGTGTCCATTCTGTGATTTCAAAGCTGCAAAAGTGTCATCTGTCATTTTGAAATCTTGACTTCATTTCTGAAAATCTACCTCCTCAAAAACGTCTGAATCTTTTGAACCGTATGTCCCAGCTTTCCAACAAACCCAAAACGACCTTCTAACTCCTTATAGTTTTTCCATAATCGCGGTTTACGCACTCAGAAAAGGTGACGCGAATTGCAATTTGGCTCAATTTCACCAATTGTAAAAATAGTTGCTTCTTACTTTCCACTGCTGAAATTCGTTTTCAACCTGATAATCACTCCTTAATCATTGCTAGTGTTGACCTGAACTAATTCACAGTAGCTATCACCTACCCTGAATCTCCTATAGGGAATTAAAATCATTTTTAGCATATTTTTCACTTCATTGCAATCACATTTAAAAGTATTTGGCCTGTGTTTTAAAATCATCCCTGTTTCTCTAAGCTTGCTGGGGGGAACGGGAACTGAACTGCTTTTGATTGTATTCCTGAAAACCTGTGTGCCCTCATTTCCATCTCTTCATATTGCATAGGGGAGGAGTGAGTTGTCACAAGGGAAAAAGTGATCATATTATCTCTTGTTGAATCCATATCGAGTTTTATTTCTGTGCCTGCATTCTTTCCCATCTTGCATTTCCTTGAACCGTAAAAGTATTCTCTGCTACTTTATCCTTCCTCTTCCTACTCCTTTCTGATTAAAGTGTTGTCGCTATTGTAATATTACCCAATATTGATCACTGTTCATATTCATAAGTGTGCTATCAAATATTAATGTATTCATAAAAGTGTGATATATAAATATATTGTTTAATTTTTCCAATAAACCTTTTAATTTGCAAAACAAACTTCCTTCTTGGCTCAGTGAGGTCAGGGGGATTCAAAGAGAGGGGCGTTATATAAGGGTTTATCATCCAGATTTAAGAACTTGACATAAAAATATATGAATAAGGGCTTCCATTGAGCATCCCAGACTAGGCATTGACTTAGTTGGAGTGCTTGATTGAAGTCACAGAGTGGGGGCTCGTAACGGGACGTCTGGATTAGATCTTCCACTTGTGCAGCTTAATACAGTGTGCTAACCGACAGGATACATAAATCCTGTTGGATCACCAGGTTGTGTTACGCTGTAAAAGCACTCCTCAAAGGAACGCTCTAAGGAAACGGTCTGTTTTGCAAAATAAAATACTAACTTCTGTAATTCAGGAAGGAAATCAATTTCCAGAATGACGACACTGGTAGACATCAAAATAGCGAGAGAGCACCTTTTACATAAGCTATTTGTGAGAGGTGAGTGGACTCAGCAGGACCAGACGGTGTGGTTGCAGGCAATCACACCCCAGATCACTGCAACAGATATATGGAGAGATGAGGACCCTTACATGTGGCCCTGAGTGAACTATATATGGCCCCTAAAGCCAAAGATGAACACAACAAGATTGCCAGGATAGCGGCATATTTATATTTATATATGGGAGCCATATAGGACAAATATGCTGAAGGCCAAGATCTGGCAAGTAGGCAACTGATGGCATTAGAGAAGGCCCAATCTGACCTGGACTCTTCTGAGCAAAGGCTGCACAGGAGCCAGGAGTCAGAAAATGATAGTAGGCAGTATATCATTAAAATCAAAGAGGACATGGGTATCTGCAACAGGAAAAGGCAGACCAGGATACCAGAATTCTGGCCTTGCAGAAGGAGTATCAAGAAGGTTTGGACTCCCTACTGCAAAGCCAGAAAAAGCTGGAGCAACAACTAGGCTTCAACAGGGCATGCACAGAGCAGGTAGCCACCCTGCAAAGCCACCTAGATAGAGTGAAGGAAGAGAGCAACAAACGGATTTTGAAAGACCTGGATACCCAGGCAGACATTGATGAGGAGCGCCAGAGAGCTGGTGCCTTCCAAAGGCAGAGGGACGACCTGGCGGCACAGATGCAGGCTCTTAATCAGGAAAGGGACATAGGCCAGGAAGTCTGCCACTTAAAAAGGAAAATGGAAGAAAATCACCTGGCCCTCCAGGGACTGGGTGACCTCCAAAAAGAACATCAAAACTTGTTGGAGCACACCAGGAGGGTGGAAGATACTCTGGCAAGAAAGGAGCAGGCCAGTAGGGACGGGACTCCGGAGGTAACCCTCCTTCAGCAAAGACTGGCCCAGTACTCCAGGACCAACCAGGAAGCACAGAGAGAGAATGAGGCTCTCTGTCAGCACAATGATAGGCTCCAGCGACAGGTAGCCATGCAGACGGACCTGATAGAGTCTAGTAAGGCCTTGATTGAGGAACTGAAAGCACAGGCTCTTGCATGGCAACAGGGAGCAGGGGCTGACAGAGATGAGGTTCGCTGGGAAAGGGAAACACCTGAGCATAACCTCAGGAGCCCTAGTACCAGAGGCCTTCATCTCTCCCAGTCCTTGGATTCTGCCACCCCCATGTCCCATGGCGCACATGAGCCCAGGGCCACGGGGATGGCAGATTAATATCCAGCCAAAAGTATGGGGCTCATAGGCCAGTACCTCCCAGGAATGGATGGGCGTGCATCCGGGTATGGGCACCCAAGTACAGTGCAATTTAGTGGGGAACCCCAGGAGAGTAGGCCCACTAAGGGCATCCTAAAAACCTCTGCCCAGTTAGGTCAGTGGGGGAGGTACTCATCAAATCCTGGCAGCAAGGAGGAATCTGAAGACTCCTCTGAACGTCACAGGACACAGGAGACTAGGTCCCCCCATTCTACCAGCCATTCCCAGGCTCGCAGAATCCGGGAAAGCCTGGAAGAACAGACGGGCACCTCTGGGAGCATTGCTTCTGAGTCAGAGTATGAATGGACCAGGGTTACCCGAACCAAGAAGGCCAATAAGGCCAAAAGGGCCTTGCTTAAGGACCCCGTAAAACAGATTAAGGCAATCAGGAGTGTCATCACGCCTTATCACAAGAACGCCAAGTATTCTGTGTGGGAACACTTAGAGCTCTTTGAGCGAATGATGGAGACTTTCCATTTGAAAGACAGCATTAGCTGCATGCAGTATGTCAAATGGACATTCTCCCCAGAATACTCCAGTTTCTTTGCGGGGCTGGAGGACCAAAATCATGCAAGATGGTCCACCTACAGGGCGGCCATCTTAAAGCACTTTTCTGTTCACAGAAATCCCCAAGAGGCTCGCAAGGCAGCCTACATTTTGCAATGTGGGGAGGATCAGGCCCCACAAGAATTTGTGCAGGAATTGAAGCGTGCCTTTGCGCAGACTACCAAAAGGGTGCGCACGGACAGCAAAGACTTTGTTAACACATTTTTCCATGCCTTGCCCAAATACATCATGACCCAGCTAGTGAGAGATTTTCATGAGAAAAGGTCACTAGACTGGGTCATTGAACAGGCCACCCGAATCTATGAAGTGCAGAAGCCCATAGAAAATAAAAGTAATGCGCAGAAAAGCCCCAAACCGACCAGCACCCCTGCTGCTGCCAAGGTGGCAGAGGTAAATGTTGACCCCGTTTTAGATTTGGAGATGGGGGGGCCTAAAAACTTGCCTGCACAGAATAATTCCAAGCCAAGAAGGCCCTCGGGCCAGTCACAGATAGGGAGTCAAGGAGGTAGTCCCACAAATGGGATCCCTCACTCCCCTTATTATGTAAGTCCCTGCTACAAGGGAAACCGACCCATCCTGGGTTATGTGTGGACTCCTCCAGCCCAAGGGGTGGGGGATCCAGCCAAGCACCTAACCCAGGGAACTTCCCTCCTAACTTCCCACAGGAGGGCAGAAATTCCCCAAATCCGAGGCAGAACTTTTTTCCCCAGGTATCCACCCAACTTCCAGCCCCAAAATCATCCATCCTTCTTTCCCAATTCCCTGAGCCCAGACAACCTAATCCGGGAGAGGGGAGGCCAAGGGTGGAGGGGTACCCAAATCTTCCCAACCCGGGGTACTACCAGAGAAGGGATAGCTACCCTTCCCGGGATCAGCCCAAGGGAGAAAACAGAACCCCGTATCAGCCTGAGCGGGTTTCACAGTTAGAGCGCCAGGTCCAAAATATGGCACGGGATCTGGGTCACATGCTGAGGGCTCAACAGAACCCTCAGATGAGCATGCCGGCGCAGAATGCCCCAAACTCTGGGCCTGGTGCTCCAGAACAATGACGAGAGCAGCACCCCGATAACCCACCGGTTCCCAGGGAAGAGACACAAGGGGAAGGGGGGTGTAAAGCCTTGGAGGAAGCTTCCTTCCCCACTTGTAAACAGCCCCTGGAAACCCAGGAACCGGAAACAAAATCTCCTACCCCTGAAAGTCTGCCACCCAAGGAGCAGAGAGGAGGTAGGAGAAACAAAGGACCCAAACAGACCCATTTTGAGGAGGAGGTACAGATCTTCCAATTTGAGGGAGAGGGATACTCAGAGGATCCTGTGAAAAGGATCTTCTCTTTCAGAGATGGGGGAACTCCTCCCAAAGAAAAATGGGTCCCAAGGGATTCACAGTCAGACTGGGTAGATGTGGGGACTGAGCTAGCGCCGCCCATCATCTCATTCCGGAACCAACAGCATCAAAATCCCCTGGTTGAAACCCATTCTGGTGACTGCCTCCAAAAAGGGGGGGCGGCCCAGAACCTGAACCAGGGGAACCCAAAACGTCTCCTATTTCTAGTTGCCAACTTTTTCTTTCAGATTCCCAAGATTCTTCACAGAATTCTGCCCAAATCTCTTCTCTTTCCTTGTCCAAAACCAGAAAATTAGCCCACCAGTTGTCCAAAAATGTGCATTATCTATGCCCCCTTGAGGAGAGGGAGGAAAGATACTATGCCCCGGTACAAGTACGGGGTAGGGTACAATTTTGGCACTGGTGGACACTGGATCCCAAGCTACCCTTCTGTCCAAAAAGGCTTTCGATGAGCTAAATTCAGGAAGGGGGGAGAACTACCAAATTCCTCTCACCTCTCTTCCTGGACAACTTCAGAACTTTGACGGGAAGGAAATTCCCGTCGAGGGGACTGCGGACTTGGACATTAAAATTGGGCGACACAAGGTGAAACACCCGGTCATAGTAGTGACTCCAGAGGGCACCCCTTGTTTACTAGGGAATGACCTCCTGAGAAGGTTGTCACCCCTAATAGATTGCGTAAACAAGGTCCTCTGGACCCAGACTAACTGAGTGTCAACCATGTTAGTTTAAACGGCACATGCCACATGGTTGAACAAAAATCTGGCCAAGTACAATTTCACTTCCAGAACAACCAAACTCCAGACGTGACAGTTATATCAGTAGGACAACAGACTGGTGATGGGGGGGGTCCTCTCTATTTCTGAAAATCAACCTTCCTTCCAGTTTTAAGGTGGTATTCCACACTGGAAAGAAACACTCTGAAATTCTTTACCAATCCACAATCCGACATTCCCACTCCAATAGTCCAGAAAAAGGTGGAAACAGCTCAGAGCCTGGCTGATATTCAGCAAATTGGACAGCAGTTGTTCCTCACTGTTCACTTAAATGATGGGAAAGACTCTGTTCTCGCCCGAGTGTGTGTGAACAACGGTAAGAGCTTCATCAGTGAAGCCATGTTCCGCCAACTCCCAAAAGATCCAGCCATTCCCACATTCAAACTGATAGACAAATGGGAAATGAATCTGGAAACACCCAATTCCAAACATCTCCTGCCAAGCAAAATCTTCATTGGCAACAAGAGCATAGTCCATAATTGCTGGGTCATGCGAGACGTCACTGCCGCCTTTCACTTAGGCAGTGACATTCTCAATCGCTTTGCCATTAGTTTGGACCTAATAAACCTCAAAACTTGGTCCCGATTAGAGGATAATCCCATGGGCTTTGATGATCCAGAGAAAGCATTTAGGTCAGTTCAATTGCTACCTTATGCAGTTGAAATTCAGATTAAAGAGGAAGTCACCATCCCAGAAAGAACCCGACAATTCTCCCTGGAAGTGAAAGTTAAAAGAGGACAAGAATTGAAAAACCCTGCTGCTTATATTCATCTAAATGCTTCTCTCCAACAGCAAGGGTTGGGGGTAAACCCAACACCATTAGTCAATATAGAACATGACACCATTCCAATAGAGGTGGATAACAGCGACTTAAAGAGTATTACTCTAGCCCTAGGCACCATTATTGGAATGGCGGTTGATGACCGACACTTCTCCATTGATTTAGGAAATGAACTGTTAGGACCAATTGCCAAGGACTGTTTTGACAGTGACAGTGATGACAATACAACACCAGACAGGATCTTTACCCGGCATGGGGGGAACTTTCTGGTGTACACTTCCTGCCCTTATGGTAAGGAAGATGTGACTTGTGACTTCAGGAGGGATGAGGTGATTTTCCAGGTCCATGAGGGCCGCCTTTCCCACCTGAAGCCTCCAGTCCAAATCAGCACTCTGACCAGGGACTTCTCCACCCAGCTGGAGGAGGCCACTGAGATAGCAAAACCATAAGTCTTTCCAGGCTTCAGGCAGATGGTTGAAGAGAGAGTCAACCTAGCTGATGCCTGTGTGACTCTGGAGCAGAAGCAAAAGTTGAAACAAGTTTTCTTGAATTTTCAAGATCTCTTTGCGGTAGACTCATATGACTGTGGTCGCACCAACATCCACACAACAACAATTCCCACGGACCCTGGCATGACTCCAGTGTTTGTGAAGCAATATCACTTGCCTCTTGCATCCATGGAGTCTGTTACTGAAATAATTAAGAACCTTGAGTCCCGGGGGATAATCCGTCCAGTACACAGCACCTTCAATAATCCGGTGCTGGGAATATTCAAGCCAAAACGGTCAGTAGAGACACTGCGCCGACCTTAGGGAGCTCAACAAACGGGTCCATACTTCCCGATGGCCTCTTCCCTACATTGACCAAGGGCTGGCCCAGATCCAGGGGTCACAGGTATTCACTGCAATAGACCTGACCAATGGATACTGGACTGTGCCTGTCCGTAGGGAGGACCACTACAAGCTGGCTTTTACCTTTGGGGGCCAGTAGTACACATGGACCCAGACTCTTTTCAGATACCTCAACTCCGGCAATGAATTCAACATTTTCCTACACAAGGCCATGCCCGACCTGGGTGCGAGGGGTAACCTGGCTTATGTAGATGATGTCCTCATCAAAAGCTCAACTGTGGAGGAACACATAGCGGAGATCCGTTATGTTCTGACACAGTTGAGGACCGCCGGAGCAAAACTTTCCTTTCAGAAAGCACAGTGGTGTAGAACCCATGTTAATTTCTTGGGGCATGAGATTACTTCTCAGGGTCTCTGTCCCCAGGAAAAGAAAGTGGAAGCACTCCAGAAACTAAAAGACCCCACAACTCTGCGGGAACTAAGGAGCCTCCTTTGACTGACTAATTACAGCAGAAAGTTTGCAGAGATCACCAGACCCCTGATTCATCTCTTGAAGGTGGTGGGTCAAGTGGAAATGGGGTCCAGAACAATCTGAGGCAGTAAGACAGATCAAACGAAGCCTCTCACAAGCGCCTTGCCTAGCTTACCCTGTCAGAAACAAGGAGTTTTTCTTGCAGACAGGGTTCTCTAATATATGCTTGACTGCAGTATTATATCAAAAGCATGACAAGGTCAATAAAGTAATCTTCTATGCGAGCAAAACTTTATCCTCTGTGGAGGAAACATTTAACGATTGTGAGAAGGCACTCCTGGCAACGGTGTGGGCATTGAAGAATTACCGCCCGTTTATCCAGGGGGAACACATCATAGTGGAGACTCCACACCAGCCTCTGCAATATCTCCAAAGTGACAGAATCCGGGCCGGAAATGTGAGTAATTCCTGAATTACTTCCTGGATTCTGTCAATGCAAGGCTTTCCTGTGGAGGTCAGATATGGCCAAAACAAGAAGAGTCCCCTCGCACAAGGTCGGGCAGACTTGCATGATTGTGCCAGAGAAAACTGTCTCGAGGACGAAAGTCTAAAAATTAAGGACAACATGGAGGCATACCTTAATTCTCTACACAAAGTCTTTGAAGAAGATAAGTGTGAGGGAATGCCCACTGTCTATGTGGATGGATGCTCCTACCATGTTGACAATAACGGGGAAAAAGAACTTGTGGCCGGCGAAGGGAATGCATGGGTGAATGAGTCCCCAGAACCCTCCGCTGGGTACAAGATAGGTCCCCGAAGTAGTCAGGTGGCAGAGTTGATGGCTGTGCATCAAGCCATCCTCACTGCTGTCCAACATCAACTCCACGAACTGGTCATAATCACAGATTCGGATTATGTACGGAACGGGTTTGTGGAGCACCTAGTTAATTGGAAAACCAGAGGCATGTGATGTGCTAATAACAAACCCTTGAAACATGGGAAGTTAATCCAAAATATTGATGATCTGGTCACCTCGAATGGGATGACCATCAACTGGAAAAAGATCAAGGGTCATTCCAAAGTAGAGGGACCAGACAAAACTGGAAATGACTTAGCTGATCAGCTGGCCAAAACCAGGGCCATCCAAGGGAATCTAATAGAGGTTGAGTCCCTGTTGGGAGAAATCCAGGTCACTGCTATCACTAGGTCCCAGACAAATGCTCACAATGATCTTTCAACTGCACAATGGAGTAAGGAGACCCCAGATGCTGATTTGATTACGGCTCAGAAAGGGGATCCAATAATTGGTAAGTTTTACCAACACATTGAGGACCCTGAGAACTTTCCCCTGACGGATACCGATTACATTGGGAAAGAGGACCTCAGAGTGTTGATGAAATGTCCAAAAATCCAAGACGGGTTGTTGGTAAGGAAATCCCAAGCTGGCCATGATCAGTGGGTGGTTCCTATCTCATTCCGAAGCCTGATGTTAAGTCACGCCCATGAGGCGGCCACAGCCGGTCATAGGGGGTTTCATACAACACTTGAAATCTTAAGAGAGGTTGCATACTGGCCACACATGGGGCAGGACCTCGACCAATACTTGAAGGGGTGTCTTGTGTGTGCACAATTTCAGCCAACATCCCTCACACACCGTGCGCCTCTCCAAAAGAGGGGGATGACACTGCCATGGTCAGATTTGCAAGTCGACTTCATAGGCCCCTTGATTCGCTCCTCTAGGGGAAGTAAGTATATGTTGACGGTGACATGCTTATTTACTAAATGGGTGGAATGTCTCCCGGCCCCAAACTGCAAGGCAGAAACAGCAGCTGCCCTGATGATCAACCACATCTTTTTCGCGTTTTGGTCTACCCCAAAGGATTGAGTCAGACAGAGGTAGCCATTTCACCAGCGAAGTAATGACAAAGATATGGGGGATACTGGGGGTTAAAAGGAAGCTACACATTGCTTACTGGCCAGCTTCTTCTGGTGCAGTAGAACGTTACAACCGAACCATTGTGAGCATCTTAAAAAAGTTTGCGGCAGATTCTGGGCCAAGTTGGGTTATCCGATTACCTCTGGTCCTAATGGCCATCAGATCTACCCCTTCATCTGCAACCAAAATGTCACTGTTTGAGCTGATGACTGGACGCAGGATGGTGCTTCCCCAGCATTTGCTTTACAGGACCCAAGAGCAGACATTGATCAATGCCTCCACAACTCATGAGTATGTTGAAAATTTAAGAAAACACCTTCAACATGCTTTTGCCTATGCTCAGCGAAATCTAGAGAGATCAGCCGATAGCATGAAGACCCACTATGACTTGAAGACTACTAGGAAACAATACAATGTAGGAGACCGGGTATATCTAAACAATTTCCAAAGGAACCAGGCCAAACAGTGGAAATGTCTGCCTACCTGGAAGGGACCTTTTGAAATTGTAGACAAGATCTCACCAGTCGCCTACAAGATCTGCATTCCCCAAAGGCAGTTTGGCGGAAGGGGAAGACAAGTGGGTCCATATTAATCAGCTAAAGTGTTGCCATCCCAGGCACACTCTGCAGCAACTGGAGGAGTCCTCTGCAATCCCCGAGGGGGCAGCTCCAGATTAATACATTTCCAACCCTAAAATATTCCACATATAGTCTCTAAAATACAATGATAAGAATGCAAATGTCTCCTGATTAAAAAAATGTATATGTTCACCCCACTACATTAATAGTGGTGAGGAAATGTCTACAAATATGTTTCTGCCACTTTTGCTTTGTCATCCTAGGAGAGATAAACCATGGAGACTGCCCAAGGAGGACGACCCGGGGACCGGGAGCAAAGATCCGAGGGGCCCGGAGTACCGCCCAATACTACCATCAGGACCGGCGAGGAGAACCGATTGATCCACCCTGATGGAGGAAAAGATGCTGAACTTTGTCATCTGCGGAATCAGAAGAAGATGAGGCTACCATCCCAGTCTTGCGAGTTCCATTGATGGAAAATCAAAGCCATCGCAAGAGAGGGGCGTGTGGGATGTTTCAACCCACGCATCCAAGCCCTACATCATTGTGCATTACTGACAGTGTAAACATCAGAATGGCTGCCGGAAAGCACGCTGCTTGCCAGAAATCACCAGAAAGTGCACAGCGAAAACCAGACAGATAGGCCACCATCCACTTTTGCCTCTGTCAGTGCTAATACAGGAGACCATTGCCAGCCACATCCTTTGGCTGCACACAGAGCAAAATCAGTGCAAAGGAATATAGTGCTGTTCAAAATCCGTTTTAATTGATGTCAAAAATTGCTAGAATCATGGCTCACAGAACCACTAAAAAGGTGCCACCTCCTTGTTGGGGTGTCAACATCATTCTCCCGCAAGAATCTCCATGAATCTGAGGTCCACAGAAGTGCATGTATATTTGAACAAAGTATATTTTGAGGATTGTTTACTGATAAGGCAGTTGTCAAAAATGGGTGCAATACCGGTGCTTGACACTGACCGGCGCTAGCGATCTAAATTCTGACAGGAGACCTGGATTTCTGAAGCTAAACTGTACCCAGAGTTAGCTGAGACTTCAAAAATATATGAATAAGGGCTTCCATTGGGCATCCCAGACTAGGCTTTGACTTAGTTGGAGTGCTTGATTGAAGTCACTTACAGAGACATGCAAAGAACTTCCCGAAACACCAGGAAAAAAGACGAGAGCACTCAACAAGAGAGTGGGATGACTCCAACCCCATTACCCCTTACATGACAAGAACAGAGGGGCACCATCGTTTTCCACAACATCCCGCACAATACGACAAAGTCCCGACAACCAACAATGCTACCTCCAACCTAACAATCGGACTCAATGAAGAAGAAGCCATCGCTGATCTTCAACCGAGCATAATCACAGCAGAAGCACCACGATTGATCAGCCCTGTTATCAACCTATTGGACCGCTTCAATGAATAAGCAGCTATTGCCGCTCTTCATCCTACCAACATCAATGCGAAAACACCACGATCGGACAACCACAAACCTGAACAACGAATAACCACAAAACAAAATCACACCCAGAGAATCGACTGTAACTTAATAAACGCAAGGTCAATGTCCAAACACTCAACCCAAATATACGACCTCCTATCAGAAGGAGGCATATACATCCTATTTGTAACGGAAACATGGCTAGATGACAACTACAAGATCACCCCAAACAACTGCCTGCCAGAAAACTTCAAATGCATCCAAGCAAACAGGAAATGCAAAAGAGGAGGGGGTCTAGCGATCATCCACAAGGAGCAACTGGCCATCAAAATGCAAGATCCATCGATAAATGCAAATCCTTAATACTACGGCTATCAGTAAACACCAAAACAAACCTGATATTCATACTGATATACAGACCACCAACCTACGATGCGACTTTCATAGACGCCTTCACGGAAGCAATCACCATCCTAGCCATCAAGTACAATCATCTGATCATCCTCGAAGATTTCAACATCCGGTTTGTCAAAGAAACCACAACCACACAAAAATCCTTAACCGCCTAACTAGCAGCCATGAACCTACAACAACTAGTCAAAGGAGCAACACACTAAGCAGGGCACACACTGGATGCAATCTTCGCCAACAAGGATCTCATCACCAAAGCACCCCAATTCAAATACTCTGGAACAACCACCTCATCATTCCATTCATAATCACAACGGCAGCTCCAACAAAGAAGCAACAAGAAAAACCACCGATCATGATGAAAAGAAATTGGAGAACCATAAAAAGTTCCAACCTAGCCGAGCTCCTGGAACTCAGCAAACCACAAGCAACAACAATGGAAGAAGCTGACCTAGACAAAAAAGTCACCCTACTCCATACCTAGATTGCAACAACTCTGGATGACATCGCCAAAGAAAAGCCCTTCACCCCATCACGTAAGAAAACAACAGCAAAATGGTTCACCCCACCACTCAACGCCATGAAAAGAAAAAAACGAAAACTAGAATCTGAATGGGGGACCAACAACACCACTGCAAACAAATTGAAATTCCTGCAACAGATCCGCTCATATAAAAAGGAAATACAAAAAGCGAAGAGGAAACACTACGACAACCGAATATTCAGAGCACCAAACGCCCAAAAAGAACTCTTCAAAATCATAAACGAAATAAAAAACCCACGGAGCTGCAACAACATGCCAATTCCATCGATGAAACTTTGCAATGACATAGGAGACCACTTCAAAAACAAAATAACCTCCACTCAACACATCATACAAAACAGACCAAGTGATCACACCTCAAACCCCATCGACACAGACGAGGAATATCCAAACAAGCTACGAAGCTTCCCAGAAATATCAGTGGAGACTTTCGTCAAACTGGTAAACCAAAGCAACAAATCAGGCTCCCCTGAAGACCCCTGTCCCCCGGACATATACAAAACAATTCTCAAACAAGGAACCCCCATGGAATACCACAGGAATCTCCTCAACCTCTCAATCTCAACAGGCAAAGTACCACAGGCCTTCAAATCGGCTTACATCAAGCCGCTACTCAAAGACACAACAGGAAACGTAGAGGATTTATCCAACTACAGACCCATTTCCAACATACCCTACATAGCCAAACTGCTGGAAACATACGCCTACAAAATAACCCAAGAATTCATAGAAGAGCATTGCCTACTAGACCGGGCACAAGTTGGTTTCAGACCAATGAGAGGAACAGAATCAGCTCTCCTCTCAATGTGGGACGACCTAAAAACGAACGCAGACTCGGACAACAGTACCGCCCTAATTCTCCTCAATCTATCCGCAGCTTTCGATACTGTCAACCACGACATCCTCAAAGAGATTAGAAGGACTAGGAATAACAGACACCGGCCTACTATGGATCAAATCCTTCCTAACATACAGAACCGAAACCGTATGGATGAAACCTTTTAAGTCCAAACCTAGAGACTCCACGTGCGGAGTACCACAAGGATCATCTTTCTCCCCGCTTCTATTCAACATCTACATGTACCTATTAATCAAACTCATCAAAAAACATGGCCTCAGATACGACAACTACACCGACGATACTGAAATAATCTTCAACATACAAGACACCCGAGAAGAAAACGCTACACTAGAGAATTGCTGCCGCGATATATTCAACTGGATGAACCTCAACCACCTCAAAATCAACCCAGGTAAAACAGAGATAATGATTGTTTCAAAAAAGAGAGGAGACGTCAGCTACATCCCCTGGCCAAAAGAGCTCGGCACCACACCAGCACCATCACCAACTGTAAAAAAAACCTAGCGGTCCTGATGGATAACAACCTCACTCTAGAACCACAAGTAAACGCCCTACTCAAGAAATGTTTCTTCCTCCTGCGTGCAGCAAAAAGGATCCTAACGTTCCTGTCATTCGCCAACAAAACACTTACCATCATCGCTCTGATCATGTCCAGAGTAGATTATGCCAATAGCCTATACCCGGGCATGCCCGAACGACTTCTAAAAAAACTACAACACATACAAAATGTGGCAGCCAGACTCCTCCTCAAGCTACCCAGAAGAGAACACATCACACCTGCGCTAAAAATACTAAACTGGCTACCACTAAAACAGCAAATAAAGTTCAAGTCCATGTGCATCACGCACAGAGCAATACACAAGCAAGGCGCAGAATTCATAAGCGATAAACTACGCCTACATCAACCAGCAAGAACACTGAGATCAAGCACCGACATCCGCCTGGTACCAAAACCTTATAACAGAAGAAAACTCGGAGGATCCTCTTTCTCTCACCAGGCACCGAAAACCTGGAATGACTTACCAAAGAATATACGGAACACAACAAACCACCTAGCATTCAGGAAACTCCTCAAATCATGGCTCTTCACAGCGTAACTACAACAGCGACGCACTAGAATGCCCACCCCGTTAAACAACGATGAAAACACCAACCTCGTCCACTCCCAATACGGACATACACAGAACCCAAAGAACGAACTCCACGACAGACCATAAGATATTAAGGGAATACCCACTAAAAAGAAGGTCACCATAGACAGATCGCATAGTCAGACTGAGACAAAAGCCCTTAAATGACTCAGCCACTGCCTCCCGGCCGTACCATATCCAAAACCCCAGCAGACACATTTAGATAGAAAGTTTGTGAGAGGAGACCACAACACCAGCTCCAGCACCCAAGGAGGAGAATAGACACCCAACCCACATCAATCAATCCATCAGTATTAGAACTCCTACAGAGCTCGCTAGAATAGAACGGCGAGGAGCAATTAGAACAGTTACAGAGCGTGTTAGAACAGTACATACAAGGAGCGCCTCACACATACCTAGAACCCTGTCAGGCTAAACCCTTTTGCCCGCCCTGATGAGATTGGGAGGATTGGCGAGCGCCAAACTCAGACAGAGTTCTGAAAGTTAGCATGTTAAACTTCATACAACCCACTAACAAAAAAAACTCAGCATTTCTGCAGACTTACCTCACTCAAAAATCTCACACAACCATCTCTCGCACAACAACCCGCACGCACTTCACAACATCGCAACAACATATAAGCTGCACCAACAGCACACGAGGACTGACATCGACCGATACCCACACCAAAGCTCAGCACCCGTTGTATACAGAGTTGAAGCTGCCAACAGAACACCACTCCTCTCACTATCCTACTCCCGCTTCACCTACTAACCCATCCCACCTTCTCGTTTGCAGATCTGCCAGAGCGCCTGGGGACCAACTCCGTTGGTGACGGTGCGCGGTACAAATACCTCTAACATTTAACATTAACTAGATACCAAGACTCCTGCTTGGCAATTTTTGAATGTCGTCACTAAAGGTGAGGCAGAGGGGGAGGTGGGGTTCCAAGATTAAATTGTTTAACATCTTTAATAGAACTTCTGGGGAAACAAAATTGGAGGGTTTGTATACTATGAGCGATCTTTCGAAAACTCATGAATCCCTTGATGACCTGGTATTGTCAATGGGTGACCTTAATGTACAATTTGAGCCATTAAGGATCCCGGATGACATCTGGTATGACCAAGACACTGCTTGAAGGATACCAAGCTATCGAGGACTATCCAAAAAAAACATTGCCTGGCCACAGAGGTTGCACACATTTTGTTTAATCTTAATCTCAGGGCATGTAACGGCTGTTGCAGGAGTGACCAACCTGCAAGGAGCACTTTCCATGAGCATAGTCGCACCAGTCGAATTGACTACATAATGGTCAATGCAACATCTGGCAACTTGTGGTGGGTAATGCTCCTAAGTCGCCATGCAAACTCCACTGTAGTATTGCACAAGACATTTGGCGAAACCATTTCTGTTATTTTTACAAAGATGAAGAAGGCTATAATGCAACGTCTCATGAGAATGAGAATGCATGATCGAATGATACAGGTTTTAGAGCCAGCACAGAGGAAGTAAACAGGGCAATTGGTGCTATGAGAAGTTGGAAAGCACCTGGTCCCGATTGCATAAATGTCGACCTTTACAAAGAAGAGCAAGTAGTCTGGGGACCAGTACTGTCCATGGTATGTAATGCAGTTATTGAATAGGGCACTGTACCGGTGACCTGGCGGGAGACTGTAATTATCTCCATTTACAAAAAAGGCAGGAGGGAGCACCCCGGGAATTATTAACCTATCACCCTTTTAGATCGAGCTGCACAAATGTATGCTAAGCTCATCCTGGAAGATTTGCAGACATGGTCCATAGCAGAGGGAATTTTGAGTCACCTGCAGGCGGGATTCCAGGATGTTATGGTCACCCTGGAGCAGTGTTTTCGGCGTGACCTTGTGAAGAAGCATACATTTCTAAATAACACTAATTTGTATGCAAATTTTGTAGATCTCTGCACTGCCTTCGATTCCATTCCAAGGAATCAACTATGGCTGGCCCTGGCCACTTGTAATATCCCACTACTCTTGCTTCCTATTATTCAGGTCTTGTATTCATAATGCAAGGCTGTGGTGCGCTGGGGTGTGGGTGGTGAAGGTACAGAGATCTTTGCAGTGCAGCTAGGTGTGAGGCAAGTGGGTGTTTTGGCCCCACTCCTCTTTTGTCTATACATCAATGAACTCAGAGGAGTTGGTGGCCAATAGCCTGGGCACCCCTGATGATGCTGTGCTGCTTGCCACCAGCTCAGTGGAGCCAAGCATGCAATGTCTCTATTTGCTAAAAAATGTGGTGAGTTGCACCTGGATATAAACCAAGCAAAAACCAAGTCAGTGATCTTTAGGCATAGATCGTCCAGAAGATCCACTATCAGCATTCAAGTGAATGGTGTAAAAACTAGAGCAGGCCCCGGCCTATGACTGCTTGGATCTCTGTTTGTTGAGAATGTTCTTTGGACGGAAAATGCGTCTAAAGCGAACCCGAAGCTAGAGAAGTATGGCAGAGAACAGGAACATTTTCTTGTTACATGGCGTGGCGGTGCTTTATCCCCAGTCCTGCAGATCTGGGGCTATGCAAATTCAACCTCTGTGGGAACCACTGAAAATAAATTCTTAAAAACAATGATTACACAGCCGAAAGGTTCGCCTAACGTGATCTTACATCTTGAGTGTGACCTTCGGCCCATAGAAGATCTTATATCCCTCAAGCCACTCTTGTTTTGGGTACGACTGCGGGCATTTCCAGGTCTACGTAAGTTTAGAGCTATGTTGATTGACTTTATGTCCCTGGAAGGTAGCTGTTCTACTCCCTGGTTGAAACACGTTAAATTCTGGCTGTCTAAATCTAATCTCTCTAACCTGTGGGATTGACCATCTTCTATGGTGAAGGGATCCTTGGACCTGATAAAAAAGGAAGGGCCTGCTTGCCAGCAGGCAATCGATGGAGGAAGCCTGCCTTAAACTTTCTTGTGGATGCCAGGTTTTAGCCATATCTTGATTTTATCCAATGCTCCCATGCGGAGTCACTTTATTTGGATCTAAGAGCCGGCACCCTGAGAATTGCTGCTTACACAAAGAATTGGTCTTCGCACAATACCTCAATGTGCCTGATCTATGCTGCACTCATTGAAACAGTTACCATCTTTACGCTGCTGTGTCACTGGTATGATGCCCTACGGGCCAAATACCTGTTGCCCATGTTTAGAGCAAATGGAATCCAGAGGACCACGGATACATTAAACATTTGCATAAATAAGGGAGACCCACTTGTGGCTCACCTAGCAGCCAAGTATCTACATAGGGCAGGCTAAGGAGATCAAGAGTTCTTAAAGTTATAAATAAAGCAATTTCTGGTGATATCTAGAAGGTTCTTTTAGCTGTTTTTAGTGGTCCATTTTTTAACCTGTATCTACCTGGCGTTTATTTGTTATAATCCTGCATTGTTGTTTTCATATGTATTACGTGTGCTTTGATGGCACAAATACTGAATAAAGCTTGTATGATGATGATGATGATTGTGGTAAAACAAAACGGTTTATCTCCAAAAAAGTGAAAGCATATTAGTCCCATGTTTTTCGCTTTCTCTCTGGTGTGTTAATGTTGGCATGAAATAAAGGTCCTTCCTGAAAGGAAGTGTTTTGTTGAAAGAAACCTTTCCTGGAAATTGTATTATTGTTTCTCTGTCTGCTTTTGAAGACAAAATGTTCAGAATGCAGTCAATACCAGTAGTTATTGACTGCACTCTAGAATTCAGAGTGGCTGAGAGGAGGTCAATAACTATCTCCATGTGCCAATATAATTTGACACTCTGGCCTTGATTTAAACCTTGTCAGAAAAGGTTGATTGTCCCCTTCCAGCAACGTGCACGCCACCACCATATTTCGAGATGTAGCTACAGCCTGTTCTACTGGCGGAAACTCCACATTCGCCCCTGTCAGCCGCATGAAATGTATTTGCAGAAACTATTGTTAGATTTAATATTTGAAGGAGGCAACTGTCAGAGAGAGGACAGCAGCTCCTATCTTACCTTCAACACCAGTGTGGGCATTCCTCCTACTATGCTGTACATTTGTTGCCCGCTTGGTGGATTCCCTGATGCTGCCATGAGGCTTTTGAGGGGGCTGTCGGACCGCTGTTGTACTCACCGAAAGATGAGCCTGGTTTCCCACATGTTGCTCCTGGGAAGCTTTTGGTCTAGCACCGATCCCGGTGGCTAAAACATATTTTGAGACTGCTCCCCCGCCTCCTGTCTTGCAGCCTGTGAGGCAGAGAAGCAGGATGACATAAGACCTGCTACCACCAGACTTCTAATCTGCCCATATCCTTGTGTTTATGTCACCAAAATGATTTATCTAATTGTTTCTGACTGCTTACCGTGCAATTGTTTTTAACCAGTATTCTTACCAGTTTTGTAGGAGTTGCTCCATTAGTGTCATGTATGTTTAGTTGCATGTCTGTTGTTTGTTTTATATCTTTTATTGCTTTATCTAAGGGTAATGGAAGGACATAATGAGGTACACCAAAATCCATTTAGTCTTCTGTGAGCTTTAAGACGCACAGCCTATGTGAGAGAATGGAACCATTAAGCCTCACCCCACTTATCTAAGATCTCATGCAGATGTGCGCGCACACACACAAACACACACACACACACGCCCAAAGATGCACAAACACAAGACCCTACCTGTGTTCAGTATAATATCGTGACGTCGTATTTCTGCGTCTTTCGAGCTCAGTCTCCATGATTCCAGGACTGCTGTCCGCTGATGATGGTGTGTCAAGTCCGGTTCTCTGTAAAGAAATTAAATAAGAGTAAATACACACGAATGCAGTCATTTCAGATATGTAACAGTTCTCTTGAGCAATATCCATCAAAGCAGATTTTTAAGACAAGATTGAGTTACTACTGTCCAAAACAGAACCCAAAGGCAATCCTGTATTATTATTATTCAGTTCTCAGCCACCTCTAAACTACAATTTGCAGCCTAAGCAAAGCAAAAATAGCTCAGATCTACATTTCAAACCTACATGCGTAGGTGTTTTCTTGAATCATCTCCCATCCACTTTTCTGCAAAGCCATGGTCCTCACTTGTTGAATTCTGTGATTACCACCATACATATCTCTAAGTAGGCTGGTCAAACACAGTGTTCCTGAAGCTCTGGTCATATTGTGTCAGCTTTAACCAAAGTGCATTTATTCATGTTAACTGGAATATGAGATGACATTTGTTGTCTGAATAATTCCCTTCCCTAGTCTTCTGAAAGATGAACTGGGCCATTGAGCATTATGTAGTACTATGTCGGCCACAGAGTATTGAGAGGCTAATTTCAAAGAGGGCATGGTAGGCGTTAGAGCCGTGGGACAAACTATGGAGCTGTACCTCATTGTTTGGTACTGGGAACTTTTGATTTATATAATTTCTTCCAATATTGTTACTAGTATTGCAACTCACAAGACTGTTCAAAACAAGTAGAAATGCATAGGATCAGCCACTATGACAAAATTAGATAGGTTTGCTCAAAGACGTTGATCTTTCACAGTAGAAGAGGGATCGTAAACATTCACACTTAGAACCTGTGTAAGAAGGTTGTCTCTTTGCTTACGTTGCCCTCCTCAAAGGGGACATACAACAGTCAATCAGGAATCATATAACATTTTCACGGTTTATTTATTTGATCAAAATAATCTTGAGTTTCACCTAGCACCTTTCAAGAAACCAAGCAAACCTTCAGTGACACATGTGGCTCTTTTCCTGGCCACAAACAAATTCCTTAGCAAGCAGTCTGTCCTCCTGTCTCCAATGTAGCAGTTAGTGCTGGATTGGGCAAGGCTGACTCTTTTCTGTTAGGGAGAATTCTCTGCTTAGGCCGAATTTCCTAACCTAGTGCTTCCCCCAGCAGGTTTGCTGGATTTTTGGGGTTTATTTTTTTCTCCTGCCAAGAATGAGACTCTTTTACCCTCACTCTTGGGCATGATTTGAGTGTGTTTCTTTGACTCTAGATGTGTTTAATGGGCTATGGGGTCTTTTACTCCATAGGGCTTCATGTGTTTTTGTGATTTGTGTTACACAGCACCCTCAGTGCAGTAACACAGGGGTGTCATAGTGACCCCCCAGTATAGACTCCATACCCTGGGACTGACTACTGTCTCCCAGGGCATGTAAAGTCACCATTGACTTAAGTAGTCTTGAATTCTGAACAGAACCAGTACAAACCATCATATTGTGGACGTACTGGCTGGGGCAATTCGATTGCCCCGGGGTCTTTTAGTCGAGGGGGCATGTCTCCGTCCCCCCTGATCGAGTTTTGGCTGGTGGCAGTGGATACTACTTTTTATATTCAATAGCAAATATTTCTCTATGGGATTTTCCCATTGTTCGAGGCTACTATCTTTATTTATTTAATTACGATAGCCTCGAACATACCGCCGGTTTATTTATTTAATATTAATTCTCCGGTTGGTATTTTTTGCCAAAACTCGGTTCTAAAATGGCGTTTGTGTTCTCTTCTGTGACTCCAACCCAAGTTGAGCCCTTTGTTCCACTTTTTGGCGGGCTTCTCCACAGAAGCCCTCCAAAGTGGCGCCACTCTGTCTGGGGTACTTAGGAGGGGCGGAGGGGGATTTAGGCACCCTGGACTGAGTTGCCTGGGCAACTCAAGTCGCACTCCGTCCTGATTGGCCCAAGTGGTGAGCCGGCCGGCTCACCACTTAGCATGTTTGAGTGACAGATAGGCTGAGTGAATGGGGGTTTTCTGCATAAAAGCAGGGCTTTGGGGACTGGAACTTCAGAAGTCGCCACAGGACCTAAGAATCCGAAGAGGGAGAAGCTGAACTGACCTGCCACGACGACACCACCGGTGGAGCCCTGCTGGACCGTCTCACCACTTTTCCCAACGACAGAGGAGATCTCCCACTGGAGAGTCTTCTTCCTTTGACTGGTGGGGATAACAAGTTTCACTGTCTTTTCGCCTTCCCGACGCATCTCGTGGCCGCCTTGCCTGTGCCAAGCACCCCGGCAACCGGAATACCACGTTTTACCACGACCGCGAAATGAAGGGTAATACCTTTAACCGGAAAACTCCGTGGCTGGTTTCTTCCCTGGCAGTGTAACGACCTTCATCTTTCCTCCAAGTCGGGATCTTCTCTTCCCCTGGACGACGACGAGACTTGCACCCGCTGCCAGGAACAACTGCCACCGCTGGAAGATCCTTCCCACTTAAGGTACCTTGTCCCGCCTGGCTTCCCTTGCCGACTGTACGGGGTAGATTTAGCCCCCGGCTTTCGAACCTGGGTTGGCCTGGGACACCCTGGTTAAACTTTTCTGAGCCTCTCTAAACTCTTTTCGAACTCTCTGCAAGACTTTCTAAGCCTAGTGTAACTGTGTGATCTTGGGTGCATTTGTGCTCTGCTCTCTCTAAGAGTGGGCCCAGCCTATGGACGTTGGCTCACAAGTGACTTTTGCTCTTCTGCCTTGCTAATAGTGTTCCTAAATCTTAGAGTGGTGTATCTTTCCATATTCTGTCTTTTTCCCTCGCTTCTTCATAAACTTATTGGAGTGCATCTATAGTTAAGCGTTCACCTCTGTATGGAAATAAGTGGTGTTAACTAAGACTTATCTGATAAGGAATAAGGGTTGTATATATTATAATAGTAACTGTGTTTAGAGTGTTTTACAATAAGAGTGCTGGAGTGTTTCAAACAGTGTGTTTTTAAATAAATAATTATATACTTTGATACCAAAGCTCTGGTCAGTGTTTGCTTGTATTATTGTGTCTGAGTGCCTATTGTGTATACTTTGCATACTGCCTAACTCTTCTTGAGGGAAGTCTGACTGCTCAGCCACAGCTACCAGGTAAATCTGGGTGCTACAGACTGCTATCAAGTGGGTTTACTGCTAACACCTGTAGTCTTAAATCTTTTGCAGTGTTCCCAAAGGGAACTGCACAGGTTTCTGCCTAACATTTTCCCACAAAGGTGGACATCTTGTCTCAAAGCTATGTTGATATACTTTCAAACAATCGGTGGATTGGTGGATCTCAGACTCGGAGCAACTTCAAAGTATAAATGAGAAGGAACCGCAAGAGAACCAACCAAGTTGATTTACATGATGTGATCCCAGTCTTTAGAAAAGCAACAGCACAATCGAAATGGCAGCGGCAGAAAGGAAGATTGAGCCGCCACCAGCTGATGGGGTCAGCAAATAAAGCAACAATCAGAGCTTTTCATTTACCTGCTGAAGGTATTCAGCTGTATCTAGAATGGTCACACACAATGAAGGCAGCACGCTAGGTTAGCGATTGAGCAACCACTTAGAGACCTACAAGACAGAAACTTGCATTTCAAATGTGCCAACACAGTCGTTTTATACTTCTGGAACTGACCAAATGAGTAACATTAATAAAGATAATTACACTTCATTTTATCACATTCATCACACACATTATATCCATTAAAAGAGTTAAAAAGAGATGATATATGCATATATATATATATATAATATAATACTGATAAATAGATCAGTCTGGTATTATAGCATATCTCTTTCAGATAAAAAGAGTAATAAACTAAAGCTAATGTAATAAAACAATTGTAATTGTTTATTTGTATAGTGCTTATACACAAGTGAAGTGCTTCAAAGCGCTTTAAAGCACTTCAAGGCGCAAAGGGAGCATACAGTACTAATTCTTAGGCTTTGAGGTTTCTGAATGATCTAACAGGAAAGTAACTAGCATACTAGGCCTGACAGCATTTCTCCTAGTGCAAGTGCATGACGTCTTTCAGGCACAACCAAACTAGGGAGGGGAAGCAAAGGGGGACAGGACAGAACTTACTGTATGGGAGCGAGGGGTCCTTAGGCCCCCTCGCGTCGTACGCTCCTCAGTACGAGGCTTGGACCACGTGCCTCCGGTAGTAGGATTGCCCCTTGCCCTTATGTGAAGTTAACCACGGTTGACTGCTACATAGATGGGACTACTGAGCAGGACACGGGGCATCCATCTTTTGTGCCCCCTTTCGACTCCATCTTGGCCATCTTGGGTAAACAGGCCTCACTGCGATAGTACAGCAATGCTCAGCTCCCCTTCCACCGCAGCAGCCAAGAACAGACACATACACACACAAGACGCGCAGGCAGCTGGCTGGCCCCCACCCTTGCACTCCCCCTGCGAAGGAAAGCTCTGCGCTTCCATTCTCACGCTCAAGCAGGAGAAAGTTGCAACAATCAATATGCTACAGTTTTCTTCCTCTGAGATCACTGTTCATCTGAGAACCGGCATGTGAACCAGGAGGAGCTAAGCACTTTCCGCTTGATTCGTCCTCATAAATGTGCAAGCCACCCACCCCCATTAGAACAATGTATTGCCATCCTGACCCTGCACCCTCTGTAAGGTATTTCTTTCAAGTGCCAGACCCTCGCCTGTGCTGTGAAATCCACCCAATACACTCCTTACTAACCTTAAGCATTTTTACTACTATATATGTTTTTACTTGCACTAATGAGTTTGAAACCTAGGAAAAGATGCCAAACACAGCCTGATTCTTCTACATGCACAATAAGGTCAAGGCCCTCAATTAAAGCCACGAATGACCCAATTGTACTGACAACAATCATTGTGTGTGACTTATGTAGAAATGTGACAACTAGCATAAAATGTTTTAAATCGTTTGTTATTTAGTGTGTAACATATTAGCTTAGGTAGTGACCACAGTGACCGGACCCTGACCTGCATGGAGCACAAGATGTTTGTAGTCCGTCAGCTACTCAGCCAACCAGGAGGAAGAGATGCTACCCACACCTACAGCACCACACCATCTGGCCAATCAGGTCCATTTAGCATTTTTTGTTAGAGTTACTTTAACTAATATAAATACAAGTATGATGTAATGAGATGGGAGAGAGTGTTTGGGTTATTTCCTAGCTGGAGAAATAAACCATCCTTTGAACTCTTGCAGCCGGGTCTCAGTGCCTCTTTCCCCGACAAGGGGTTGTGTCTACTATTTAATTTTTTCTCTCACACGTAGTAAGCCGGGGAAAGGCACCTACATTTTTGGTGACCCCCGCAACGTGATTTAGAGAGGTGCCTTGAGGCCTGCGCTGCCCGGCAGCGAGATCCAGGGCACCCCCGAGCAGAACCATTGCCTCTGCGGTTGACCAGACTGTGCACACCAAGAAGAAAGGGTCAAGGGTTCCCGGTTGACGAATACCCGATCGAAAAAGCTGCTCGCCAAGGTAGGCCACGGCTTGGTTGGGGGACGGACCTGAGCGAGGTCCGGCCGTGAGCTGCGACCCTCGGAGTACCTGGCTGAACACTTGGAGTCCCGGTGGCAAAGACCCCAAAGGAAGGTAAGGGGAAATACGGGAAGATGGGAATTAGCAACAAAGGGAAGGTAGCCAAGAATAGGGTCTACGTGAGTGACGGTGAGGCTTTTCTGATCTATCCTTTATATGGCCATTAGGTGTTGTAAGAAGTAAGAAGAAGAAGAAGAAGAAGAAGAAGAAGAAGAGAAGTGGTATCCTAGCCCGTAGGGGGTAGAAGGCGGCGCCGCGTAGCATTTGTCCCGACCAAGTGCAGAATAGAGATAAAGAGAAAAATAGTAGGGGTCTCGTGTAGGCTCGGAGTAGTTTTTAGAATATTCTTTTTCTGTGGAAGTAAGAAATCTTGAGACATAATAAAGGTGAAAGAGGTGGGGAGTGAATGCGAAATAGTAGGTAGTATAGGGAAGAAGAAAAAACAGGGACAGTAACGGGAATAGGGAAAAAACAAATGCGCGCAGGCAGTGCATGTGTATGTTGCATGATTATATGTTTGTTGGTCTGCTTTTATGTATATGTCTTGTTGAACACGCTAAAGTATTTAAATGCAAGTAATTTGTGATTGATATAAGGTAAAGCAGAAGAAATAAACTGTGAGGGGTGACCAGGTAACACCTCTCAGAAAGCTAATATGACATATGGTAATTGTGAGCATTGATAAAGAACATATTATTTCCACATATTGTAACTGACATACCTAGTTAGAGGTGGGAAGAGATTCAAAGGTACTAGAATACACAGGAAAGGAAAAGAAACATTGCCATGGGGGGAGTAACACCACTAGCACATATTTGCCAGCACCTTCCACTTTACAGCGACAGGATACAGAAGTATCACGATCAGTGGATCACTGAGATAAAGGGAGACGGGGTCACACCAATTTGGCCAGAAGGAGGATCATTTGACAAAAGAGTGTTGGACGTAGTATCAACACATTTGTTAGCGCGATATAAAGGGAAACAGTTACAGAATCGGAGAGAAGTGTTAGATTTATGGCAAATGTTTGAGGAAGTTGCCCCCACGGCAGAGGTGGGTACAAGCCGAATGATAGAAAAGCAGAAAAACCCTGAATAAGTAGGCGGGACACCAAAAGGGGAATGCTCAACAACTACAACCGAAAACAAAGTAACAAAAATCTATCCCTTAATGTCTAGGCCAGCGGTAGGGTTTAGTGAACCCCTGTATATACCACCCACCGCCACTGCCTAAGGCGGGGCAACAGCCCCCAAACCTCCACCATATGACAAAGGAGGCCTGTATAGCCCCACGAGCGCGCCTCCTGTGGATATAGCACGTTTAACAGGTGATTTGAACCGTCAGCTAGCACACGCACAAATGGAAATAACACAGTTAAGAGCTTTATGTGACAAAGGGCAAATGCTGCCAGGGAGAGGGGAGGTACCCCCGCTGTCACTGGCAGATCTCACACCTCCGATCGGGGCAGCAAGCAATGCAACCCCAGCAACCTCGGTATCAGGGCAGTCTATAGTATCACAAGAGACGTTATCGCAGCAGAGGCAAGAACAAGAGTGGCAGTCAGGACAGTTCCTGTTCCAAATCAATAACAAACCAGTGAGAATTATACGCCCAGATACACCAGAGAGTCAACAAAGTGGAGACCAGGGTGAAAGACAAGGAAGTGAACCTAAGGAAAACTGGGAGGATAATAACGAGCTAGAGTCAGAAATAGAAGAAATATGGGACGATTTAGATGAATACGAAGAGGCAGCTGCTGCAGAAGGGTCCCCACTACCAAACCGCCGTTACCCAGACACATTATCGCCACCATTATGGCAAGGTAGATTAAGACAACGAACAGGGAGGATAGGAAACATATTGGTAAGTAAAACGAAAAAAGGGAAGACAGGCAGAACGGGAAAGAAACAGAAACTACAAATGCCACTGATACATAAAGGAGCAAGTAGGCCAAACTACATTCCGTGGGCCCAAATGGACAAAACCAACTTGTTAAAACTCCTCCCCCCACTGACGGGAGGGGCAGGTAAGTGGATACATGTATTTGAGAAGAACACGGCAGGTGTGCCGTTAGCTATAGGTGATGTAAAAAGTCTATTAGTTTCAGCAATCGGGGACCAAGCAGAAACAATCTGCGAAAGGGCAGGGTTCCCGGGAGCAACGATGAGCTTTGACCGACACGATGGATCACCATTTAACAATGTTCGGGCACAAGTGTGGGATGCATTGCGGCGTGCATTTCCAGACGTTCCAGATTTACATGCAGTGATGCAGTGCACGATGGAGGAGAACGAGGATCCTGTGCAATTCATTTTGCGAGTGCAAGATTTATGGAGAAGCGAAACTGGTACGGCATGGAATCAATCAACAGCTTTATTCTATTTTATCATTAAAAAGGGGTTGCCGGAAGAGGTGCAGAAGGCCTTGGACAAAATAGCTGGGATCGAAGCCAAAGGGTGGCCTGAAATTCAGAGCATAATTGTACACCACTGGAGGAGGATCAAAGAGAAGGAAAAGGAGGTCACGCAAAAGAGGCTGGCTGACGAAGCAAAATTAGTACAGACGAAATTAGTGAAGGTCGCCGCCATTACTGCCAATGCAACAGCAGATAGAGGAAACAAAGGAGAGGAAAACGCGGGAGGCAGGCCTGTTAGGATAGCAGCGCAGTGGGTTGGAGAGGACCAAAGACAGTGGAACGGAGAGGAACAGCCATGCACAGATCACAGCGGCAGAACAGGCCGGCCCAAGGAAGAGGTGGGTACCGTGGGCAAAGGGGAGGATACGGAGGAATGGGAAACAGAGGGTATGGTGGGCAAGGACCAAGGGGAGGACAACAGGGGTTGTGTTGGAATTGTGGAAGATGGGGACATTATTCACGAGATTGTAGAATGCGACCATCAGGGTATTTTCAACAGCAGCAACAACAGCCCATGAACAATGAACAGGGGTGGGGCTGCCAACACCAAGGTAGCCCATGTGGAGCTCCAATGGGGAGGGGGGGACAACAGGATCAATACTGCTATGACCACCAAATGCAACAGAGACAGCAAGCCCCACAACAGCAGCAACAGCAGTTGCAGCCACAACAGCAAAACGCACTACAGCCCATGGCGAGACAAAACCCAGTAGGGAACATAAACAATAACCCTTTTGCAGCGGCCGCAAACTATGCCCTTTCACCATTCCGCGGCGTAACGGTCGTGGGTGACAACGTTTTTTCAATGCCAGGTCAGCAAAGATACCAAGACTAGGACAGCGCACAGGGAGCACTTGCGTGTCCAGTCCTATCCACCACACAGAGTGCAAATGAGGAACCACTAGTGGCGGCAGAGATAGGAAACAAGCAGTTTATCTTTATGGTAGACTCTGGAGCAGAAAAATCATGCCTCACAGAAGGGCGGTTTCAGCTCTCGGGAAGAAATTTGGAGACGCAGGGGTTCTCTGGGGCTATTTTAAAAGTTCCTTGTACAAAAGATCTTGATGTAACAGTAGGGGGAAAAACAGTGCATGCACCCTTATTGTATTACGAAGACGCACCAATCAATTTGATGGGACGAGACTTGCTCAGTAAGTTAAACCTGACCATAGCCTTTACTGAAAGAGGAATAGTGTGTTCGACGCCAGGGGTTTGCCCCGTACGGGCACTCTTGATAATAAGCACGATTACAAAGGAAGTTGCAGTAAGAGGGATTCCCATTGCCATGGACATGTTCGTCTATGGAATACAGGTATTAGCCCGAGTAGTGCCTGAAATAACACAAAAAGAGTGGAGAATACCATCCGGCTTCATATTCCGCCCAATCACACCAACAGATGTAGTGCCAGGCACAATTATGTCTATAGACATTGAGGCAGTTCAAGTTTCCAACAAACGCATTGTGGTCATAGGCCTGGACATGCAAGGACGCGAGTGGAGAAGTGTGCTTGATGTAACAGTGGGGGGAAAAACAGTGCATGCACCCTTATTGTATTACGAAGACGCACCAATCAGTTTGATGGGACGAGACTTGCTCAGTAAGTTAAACCTGACCATAGCCTTTACTGAAAGAGGAATAGTGTGTTCGACGCCAGGGGTTTGCCCCGTACGGGCACTCTTGATAATAAGCACGATTACAAAGGAAGTTGCAGTAAGAGGGATTCCCATTGCCATGGACATGTTCGTCTATGGAATACAGGTATTAGCCCGAGTAGTGCCTGAAATAACACAAAAAGAGTGGAGAATACCATCCGGCTTCATATTCCGCCCAATCACACCAACAGATGTAGTGCCAGGCACAATTATGTCTATAGACATTGAGGCAGTTCAAGTTTCCAACAAACGCATTGTGGTCATAGGCCTGGACATGCAAGGACGCGAGTGGAGAAGTGTGCTTGATGTAACAGTGGGGGGAAAAACAGTGCATGCACCCTTATTGTATTACGAAGACGCACCAATCAGTTTGATGGGACGAGACTTGCTCAGTAAGTTAAACCTGACCATAGCCTTTACTGAAAGAGGAATAGTGTGTTCGACGCCAGGGGTTTGCCCCGTACGGGCACTCTTGATAATAAGCACGATTACAAAGGAAGTTGCGGTAAGAGGGATTCCCATTGACATGGACATGTTTGTCTATGGAATACAGGTATTAGCCCGAGTAGTGCCTGAAATAACACAAAAAGAGTGGACAATACCATCCGGATGCATATTCCGCCCAATCACACCAACAGATGTAGTGCCAGGCACGATTATGTCTATAGACATTGAGGCAGTTCAAGTTTTCAACAAACGCATTGTGGTCATAGGCCTGGACACGCAAGGACGCGAGTGGAGAAGTGTGCTATGTATAGAGCCAAACATAATGCTAAAAGATATAACTGATGAAGAATTGTTTACTGATTACGAAGGGGATGGAGAAATAATAATGGAAATAAGCATACCGTGTGACATTATGATTCAATACAGAGAAATACACAACCCACTCATGACTAACATAAAGGCCCCACTGACAATATTTGAAGAAGACATGGCCAGGGTAGCACCTGAAATTTGGACTACAGGACCACACGATGTAGGATTGTTGCACGAGGTAACTCCCATAAAAATTAAACTGAAACCAGGTGCCCTCTTACCCAGAGTGAAACAATACCCAATATCCAAAGAAGCAGAGGAAGGTATTAGAGAAACATTGAATGCACTCCTAAGCCAAGGTATTTTAGTGCCATCAACTTCCCCATGCAACACAGCAATTTTTCTGATTAAGAACGCGAAAGGAGGGGCGTGGAGAATGGTCCAGGACCTCCGCCCACTCAATGATGTCATCCAAAAAGAGTTCCCTTTAGTGCCTAACCCGTCATCAATATTGTGCAGTATACCAAAAAAGGCAACTTGCTTCACTGTCATTAATCTGAAAAATGCCTTTTTCTCTGTGCCACTCGCACCAGAGTCGCAGTACCTTACAGCTTTTACATTAGGAAACAGCAGATATGAACATCGCAGACTCCCACAGGGGTATTGCGAGAGCCCAAGCATTTTTAACAGAGTACTACGAGAAGACATTGGCAACATAGATGTAGGGAGCACCATTATACAGTACGTAGACGATTTACTCGTCTGTAGCAAAACAGAAGAAGAGTGTAGAGAAGACTCGATAACACTGCTTAACGTATTGGCTGCCAAGGGATACAAGGTGGGCAAAGGAAAGTTACAATACGGCCTTGCTGACGTTGTGTATCTTGGCCAGCAAATATCTAAAGATGGAAAAAGAATACTACCAGACAGTGCAGCAGCCATTCGACACATTATCATACCAAAAACAGTGAAGGACATGCAGAAATTTCTTGGCATATGTAACTTTTGCCGAGAGTGGATCCTCGATTACGCAGCATACAGACGGCCAATGCTACAAGCACTGAAAGAAGCACAAAAGAACAGAGCCCCAATAAAATGGACACAGGAGACAATTGCTGAATTATCTTGATTAAAAGACCTTATTTTAGACACCCCAGTCCTTGCAAATCCAGATTATGAAAGAAAATGTTTCCTGTTTTCACACAGCAATGGAACATTGATGACAGCAGTATTGACACAAAAGACATTGCTAGGCCACAAACCATTAGCATACTACAGTGGAATATTAGACCCAGTAATGCAGGGACATTTCGCTTGCGAACAGGCCCTCGCTGCAGCGGCCTTCGCCATTGAGAAAAGTGCCACGATCGTAATGGGATGTTCAGTGACGCTACATGCGGAACACTCGTTATTTGCTATCTTGGAAAGATCAAAATCTACCCTCACAACACAGAGAGCCTCTGCTTATGAAATAATAATATCAAGTCCAAATGTACATGTGGTCAGATGCAAGACAGTGAACCCAGCCACCTTCATTACAGAGCCATGCACAACTGAGGATTTACAGGAACACGATTGTAGCACATATGAGGGAAAGGGCGATCACATTCCCAAAGCAACCGAAAACGCCCTTACAGAAGGTGAAATTTATTTCATAGATGGGTCAGCATCCATAAACTCAGAGACAGAAGAGAAACAAGTGGGGATGGCGGTAGTGCGCATGGAAGAAGACACATACGAAGTGATTGTTCAAAAACGCCTCCCCTCACACTACTCTGCACAAGCAGCCGAACTGACTGCACTAATCAGTGCGTTACACACAGCCAAAGATTGTGCCGTGACAATATATTCAGACTCAGCTTATGTCACCACCACAGTTCACTCAGGACTATCACGTTGGTGAAGGAGAGGGTTCAGAAGAGCAGATGGGTCCCCTGTACAACATGCCACGCTGCTTTATGAACTAATAGAAGCTTTAGCGAAACCATTGGTAGTAGCGGTGGTTAAATGCCAAGCCCATACCAATAACACAGACGCTGTCTCATTGGGGAACGCGGCAGCCGACGCAGCAGCGAAGGAGGCCTCGTACTTCAATAAGACACCAACATCAGAGTATATTGTGAAAACAACCACAGCAGAACAACCAGCAGAAGCCTATAGTAACACGCCCATAGCACAATTGATAGAACTCCAGAGAAGGGCCCCACCAAAAGAGCAGGAGTTGTGGGGCAAACGAGGGTGTAAGCAATCAGCCACAGATCTCATTTGGAGACAGGAAACGACAGGGAAGATAGTGATGCCCGTAGAATTATTAGAAGTAGCATTCCAACAACTGCATTTCCCAGCTCACGTTGGCAAAACAACACATTGCCTCAGATATTCAAGAGGATTGGTTTGTTCCTAAACTACACACCTATTTGTCTAAATTTGTGATTGAATGTACTACATGCCAAACTAACAATTCAGGAATTACATTACGAACCCTGCATGGCACTTTGCCACGCCCTACAGGCCCATTTAGAGAACTACATATCGATTATGCCGATATGGGAGAAAGATGTAATGGAGCAAGATACTTGATTGTGGTGGTATGCCCTTTTTCACAGTGGGTAGAAGCGGGCCCCTGTCCCCACCCTGATGCAAAATGTGCTGCCAAGTTCCTTGTGCGAGAAGTATTCTCACGGTGGGGAATCTGTGACGTGATCCGTTCAGACAACGGCACGCACTTTGTAAATGACCTCTTCAAGGAAGTGACCTCCCTTCTGGGGGTGAAACACGAACTATGTTTGATTTATCATCCAATGGCCAATGGAGTTGTGGAGAGGATCAACGGGCTGCTCAAAAGCAATTTATCGAAATTATGCAGCACGTTGAAAAAAAATTGGGTATATTGTCTGCCCCTAGCACTGTTCCAACTCAGAAACCAACCATGCAAGGATCATCATTTAAGCCCGCACGAAATCGTGACGGGAAGGAGAATGCACACACCGCTCTCCCCTGTTAGGAGGGCGTCTGATGCGCACAGGGCTGCCACAGTGCTGGGAGAAGAGTTTAAGGAATACCTAAGACAGCTAACGCGTGCAGTATGCAGCATAGAAAAAAACAATTTGTTTCACCATTTATTGAAGATGTAGCAACAGACACCTCCATGCCGACAGCAGACAGCCCGGAGGGCCTTTTAATGCCAGGGGAGCAGATTCTTGTCAGAAATTTTGTAAGAAGGTGGAATTCACCAAGATTTCATGGTCCATACACAGTGGTGTACAGCACCCCAACTGCAGTTAAAATTACGGGGTTAAAGTACTGGGTGCACCTCTCAGACGTGAGAAGGGCACACAGTGTTACACCTCCCCAAAATGAAACCGACTGTGTGGATGCCATCACTGGCAAAGGTTGACATGATGAAAATTGCAACTTAGACATGGAAAGTATAGGGGAAAAGCAAAGGTTTTACATATTTTGTCTCTCTCTCTCTTCCTTTTCTTCTCATATAAATCGTGTGGTTTTTCTATTTTTTTTCTCATTATTCCCATGATGAAATGAAAAGGAATTGTTAAATGCCTAACCGAGTAAAGAAATGAAAAAGAATGAACAATTGCAATTATGTTTCTTTTCATATGACTTAATGAATTTGTCTCGCCCACATAGGTTCAACATGAGCCAATGCGACGAAATGGCTGAGCAAGCTGAAATGTTAGATAGAAATAGGGATGCCAATAGGGCTAGTAGATTAAATAATTTGGAATGTGTTATAAAATATGCTGCCATTCTATTTGCAATAATGATGTTTTATCTTATTTGGTATAATGTTGTTTTATATATGGCAAATGAAACAAACAAACAAAGGGGAGAGCGGAACTTATATGACAAAACCAGGGTCTAAACTAATATGGACTGAAGCATCGGCTATCTTGAAGGACACTTATAACATTGAATTGAATAGTAAAAATATAACGTTGCCCCTTAAACAATTGCACGTAAACAAAACTGCTATTCCATTGCTGAATAATACTGGAGCCAAGGAAATAGAGCTTGGATTGAATGTAAATGATGATTACTATTGGTTAACTTATTCCAGAAATACAAGCATGCGTACACACACTGCACCAGAAACCACTACTGAATACACTCATGTCACCATGAACAACATCGATGAAGCATGGTCTAGAATATTCCCGCTGCAATATCCACGAGTTGGTACCCAATTAAAAAACAGAAGGAGGAGAAAAAGGGGGGTGGGAAAAAACAGATACGATATTTATCATAACCTGGGGTTAGATGAAATAGAGGACTCCCGACACCCTGACCAATCAAACAAATGGTATTCAGACATGAGCGCCGCAGCAAAGCAAGCAAGTAATGAAAGTTGTTATGTGTGCTCACTTATTCCTCACGCAACTGGAACCCCAAAAATGTTAATCCCACAGGAAGTACCCTTGTCTGAGGCCCAATGTTTGATTCATCTGATGCTGTGTAGAATAAAAAAGACATTTCAAGCACACACAGTCACTATGGAAAAATTGGAAAACGAACAAACTTGCACCAGCAGACGACAAGGAGTAATCTGCCTCCAGGAGCCATTTTTCGTTATAAAAGGGACAAGATATGCAGATGACAAGTGGCATAATGAAACGATAGAATGCAAAGCTGAGGGGCTTCGAGGGCTGCCAGATGAAACATACGAAAGGGCAAAAGAAACGTGCATCCCCATCTGGTCACAGCATATCACCAAGCTGACATGGGTCACACCCCTGGAGAGACCCATAAAGACTCAAAAGGAAATACCGCACAAACTTTGCTTCCATGGAGAAGGGAAGGTGAACATGGGAACCGTGCGGCAGTGCAATAAGACTTTAATAATGCCAGTTATGAAAAAAGGCACTGCTGCATTAATGGACATATACTGGATCTGTGGCTTACCTGCATCTCCCAGCATCCTGGAGGGGCACTTGTGCCCTAGCCACACTTCACTCAGCACTAATGGTGATACCAGAGAGCCACGTTCAGTTTACAGCAAGCCAATCGACTGACACATCAGCAGCAGGGCAATCGGCTGAACCATCGACAGCGTCCGATGAGACAGTCACAGCGCACCCAGCATACGAACTATTGTCAGAAGAAACTTTGAAAACCAAGTTGTCACGCAGCAAAAGATCCAATTATATTTCGTCCAAATTGTCAGAACTCCTTGCTGAAATCCCACAACAGTATAAGCTTTTCTCATCTGCAGAAACATTCTTCGCATCATTTCTAGCACCAGGCGTTCAATCAAGGGCAAACGCGAAATGGCTGCAGATAACACGCTGGGAGCTCATCCAGCTGGCCAACGACACTGAAGAAGGATTCAACATCATAAAAATAGAGCTCCGAGCATTGCGCCTGATGACGATGCAAAACAGATATGTCTTAGATCTTATCACGGCGATGGACGGTGGTGTTTGCAAAAAAATTGGGGGGGCGCGTTGCACATTCGTACCAACTTCCGTTGCTGATAACGGGACACTGTCACATGTGATAACAGCAGTGCATAATTTAGGAGAAAGAATGAGAGCAGAAGGTGGAGTAGACAACAACACGTGGTTCGACGATCTGTTCAGCTGGATACCATCAGGGATGAACATCGCAGCAAAGATACTCATTCCCATCATAGTCTTTCTTCTCCTAATATTCTGTGTGTGCCAACTGGGACTAAGATGCTGTGAAAATAATATGCCTAATTCAGCAATGATGATGGTAACAGTGGGCCGACAGACAACGGTGGCTACCATGATAGATGCCCAAGTACAAACCGGAGAATACACCACACCACAGTATAGGATGACTGCCATCTATAGACAGTATGGGGACGTGGTCGATAATCTACATTACACTACCATTAGAGAACCAAAAACCTTGCTGTGGTATAACGAGGTTTGGATAGATTTAGATGGGGGTGGTGGGATATACTTAATGGTCACCCCAGAAGAATACGCAAGAAGAGATAACAGCTTAAGAAGTGTGTGCAAAGCATGGATGCCAATAAAGGGTACACCTGCTTGGGATGAGGCTGTGGCTGAAGCTGAGCGCTACCGAAGGGAGAACGGAAAGAACGAGATTAAGTAGTTCATTACTTTAGATGTAACGAAAGGGGGGAATGTATGGGAGCGAGGGGTCCTTAGGCCCCCTCGCATCGTACGCTCCTCAGTACGAGGCTTGGACCACGTGCCTCCGGTAGTGGGATTGCCCCTTGCCCTTATGTGAAGTTAACCACGGTTGACTGCTACATAGATGGGACTACTGAGCAGGACACGGGGCATCCATCTTTTGTGCCCCCTTTCGACTCCATCTTGGCCATCTTGGGTAAACAGGCCTCACTGCGATAGTACAGCAATGCTCAGCTCCCCTTCCACCGCAACAGCCAAGGACAGACACACACACACACAAGACGCGCAGGCAGCTGGCTGGCCCCCACCCTTGCACTCCCCCTGCGAAGGAAATCTCTGCGCTTCCATTCTCACGCTGAAGCTGGAGAAAGTTACAACAATCAATATGCTACAGTTTTCTTCCTCTGAGATCACTGTCCATCTGAGAACCGGCATGTGAACCAGGATCAGCTAAGCACTTTCTGCTCGATTCGTCCTCATAAATGTGCAAGCCACCCACCCCCATTAGAACAATTTATTGCCATCCTGACCCTGCACCCCTTGTAAGGTATTTCTTTCAAGTGCCAGACCCTCGCCTGTGCTGCGAAATCCACCCAATACACTCCTTACTAACCTTAAGCATTTTTACTACTATATATGTTTTTACTTGCACTAATGAGTTTGAAACCTAGGAAAAGATGCGAAACACACCCTGATTCTCTACATGCACAATAAGGTCAAGGCCTTCAATTAAAGCCATGAATTACCCAATTGTACTGACAACAATCATTGTGTGTGACTTATGTAGAAATGTGACAAGTAGCATAAAATGTTTTAAATAGTTTGTTATTTAGTGTGTAACATATTAGTTTAGGTAGTGACCACAGTGACCGGACCCTGACCTGCATGGAGCACAAGATGTTTGACGTCCATCAGCTACTCAGCCAACCAGGAGGAAGAGATGCTACCCACACCTACAGCACCACACCGTCTGGCCAATCGGGTCCATTTAGCATTTTTTGTTAGAGTTACTTTAACTAATATAAATACAAGTATGATGTAATGAGATGGGAGAGAGTTTTTGGGTTATTTCCTAGATGGAGAAATAAACCATCCTTTGAACTCTTGCAGCTGGGTCTCAGTGCCTCTTTCCCCGACAAGGGGTTGTGTCTACTATTTTATTTTTTCTCTCACACGTAGTAAGCCGGGGAAAGGCACCTACATTACTAAGACCTAGTAAGTTCAGGCCATGCAAGTGTACAGACGGAAGTGCAACGGGTGCTGGGGGGCAAGTGTGCCCAGTCCACCAACAGGGCCGTGGGTTAAGTGCAGTGAGGTTAGCCCTCTCATTGTACGTATGCTGAAAGTGCAGTTGTGCTGAACATAGCGCAGAGGCCCGGAGGCAAGTGCAAAGACTGGCAGGGGAGCCTGGGACCAGTGAGGCTCTGGAGATGAGCCAGACGACCAGTCAGCGAAGCTCAACAGAGTTAGGGAGGAGCAGGAGGAGTGAGGAAGGAGAGAAAAAGAGGAGGTTAGCAGGGGAGTGGGAGAGAGAAAGAGGAAGAGAAGAGGAAGGTCTTGAGGAGTTTTCGTGAACTTAAGGCGCTCCGGCTTAAGGTCCAGAGAGGCTGGGAGGCTGTTCCAGATGGAGGCCTCTGCAGAGGATAAAGATCTACCCCCAAATCTCTGCTTGGAAAAACGTCTCACCCGCAAAGAGTTGGAGGAGGCTGAGCGGAGGACTCTAGAAGGAGAGTATTTAGGAAGAGAGCGTTGTAGGTAGTGCGGCCCCGGCCCTAGCCCCAGAAAATGACTTCTGGTACGTTTTCATAACCACAAGGGTGTGTTGTATGAATGCGTAGAGTGAATGTGCAGGATGCAGATCAGAATGGCTGAGTAAACGGAAGACGTCTGGATAATACTGATTTAAGCCACAAGCTCTAAAAATTGAAATCATTAATATTTTGCAATTCAGTGTATACCGCAAAAATGTATCAAAAGTGGAGCACGTCCTCTTACGTTGATTGCTCACGAAAATGTTTGTCATTAGGGGTATTTTGGGCTTTCCACCTACAAGTAACAGATCGTAGCAATTTAACACATATTTCTGCAAAAAATTCTCACTGCCTCTGCTTACATGTTTACATGAGATCTTTTTTCGGACCTAAGTTACTTTTCAGTGGAAACTAACGAAGTGTAGAGGCCCTACCTAGCTCACTATTTCAGTAAAAAACGTCCTGCAACACATTCCCTTCAAATATGTAGATGTATTTTGGGGCCCGGAAATGTGATGCACTTAGATGTATTTTGGGTGCGGACAATGTGTTGAATGTAGATGTATTTTGGGGACAGGAAATGTGATGCACTTAGATGTATTTTGGGGGCAAACAATGTGCCTCATTACGAGCCTGCCAGTCCTGAAATAGGAGTGCCAGTAGCAATGGCCCTGGAAAGCAGAGTTTTCACGGATACACCGGCACCTTTAGCAACAGTTACAGTTCTTCCCAGTCCCCCTTGGGACTAACATTTTCCGGAGCTTGACTTCCTGATCTGCTGGGATTTGTAATGACAGGCGCCGGAAACAGTGTTACAACCCGGCGGGTTACCATCAGACTTGTAATGAGGCCCAATGTGTTGAACTTAGAAGTATTTCAGGGCATGTATTGTGTTGCGGTTAGATGCATGTGGAGGGCAGGCAGCTGATTGCAGTAAGAAGTATTCAGTGCAACGATTCTAGGTGAATGTAGCTAAACTTCCAAGGCATGAATTAAGCTATAGCCAATGCAATTGAACCTGCTTCTCTCCATGCTTATTGAGCTTTATCGACAGGCACGCCCGCTTAACAGTACGCACCCTCTCCACATACCAAATTTAACACAAAGCGCAACATCTCTGCGTTTAGAATGCAGCTAAATCCAGCTATGCCCTACGACAGACACATAATGAGTCTCTTGCACTCGCGCATTCCTCTGTCCATCTCTTAGCACCCATACACATGTCTGACCTTCATGGGTAGCTTTTTTCAGTGGCATAGTCATCCCACCTAAGTCCCGTTCCTTGTAAAAATTCACACACGCATTCTAATCCTTCTGACAATTTTCCCATACAATGGACTTTGGTCCGCTGAGGGTGTGTCCCGCACAAGCGTGTTGAGGCAATACTAATGGGATAAAGGTGCTATACAAATGACAAACTACTACTACTACTACTACTACTACTACTACTATCTTAATTATGGCATTCCATCAGGGTCAACAATAAGAGATGCATGTAACCTATTTTCTCAACTGATTATTTATATAAATTAACCGTTTGGTACTTAAGTATATGCCAGAATGTAGAAGGTCCTGAATCTCTGCATGTTTAAGATTAGGTAGTGGATTCTAGCAAATGCATTCAGTAGATGTGTGCATTTTGTGGGAGAATTAATAAAGTGTGAATATTTATTTATTTTATTTATTTTTTGGATTTGTAGAGCGCACTGCAGCCCACGGGCATCGAGGCGCTATCAAGGATACTTAAAAAGGCTTGCTTGAGGGTTACAATAGGCGGCCCAAGAAAAAAACATATAACATTAGCTTTAGTTGTTACAGTCACAGATAAACAGTATTTTACATTGCAAGGTGTGACACATTCAGTGAGGAAGCATATGTCAGGAATCGCACGTAGGGTAAGCCCTCTAGACAAAGAGCCTAGTTTTGAAGGCCTTACGGAAGGCAGCATGAGATTCGATTGATCTGATATCGTTCTGGAGGTTGTTCCAGAGAGTGGCAGCCATTGTTGGGAAGCTCGAGCCCCCAGCATGCACTCTACGTGTGTGAGGAACCAAGATGTGGTTGGCATAGGCGGCCCTGGAGGGTCTGGAAGCTGTTTGTTTGGAGATCATTTGTTCGAAATACGTGGGTGCGAGTCTGTGAAGACATTTGTGTGTTAAGGCAAGTGTTTTGAAGACAACCCTTTCTTTGATAGGTAGCCAGTGTACCTGCCTCCTAACCAATGAGATGTGTTCCCTGCATGTTATGCCTGTTGCGGCCCTCTTTGAGAGGTTCCAATGAAGAGGGCATTGCAATAGTCCAGTCTGGAGCCAATGATGGCTCTGGCTATGGTAATGCCGTTCTGTTGGGTCAGGAATGGCCTGACAGCATTGATCAATTTGGAGTGGTACGCTGCAGAGGAAGTGATGGCATTGACCTGCCTATCCATGGTCAGGCTTGGCTCTAGGTATACGCCCAAGGTCTTAATGGTTTGTGAGACTGCGATGGAGATGTTGTCTATAGTGAAGGCATGATACTCCTTGTCGAGTTTGCTCAGTGTGAAGGGAGACCCAATCAGCAGGAGTTCGTTTTTTTCACTGTTTAGACATAGCCAGTTGTCTGCCATCCAGGATTGAATAGTGGAGTAGATGAGGTTGAGGGTGTCTGTATCAGTACGATAGTCCCCCGATAGAGGTATGAGCACCTGGGTGTCATCTGCATAGTTGATATATGAGATGCCCAGTGAGTCCAGAATACAGAACAGAGGTCTGGTGTAGAGGATATATAGGGTAGGGGCAATGCAAGAGCCTTGAGGGACTCCACATTTGATCGGTTTCGGTATGGCATTAGAGGATTCAGAGAAAACCTTAATTACTCTCACCTGAAGGAGCGAGTTGATCCTAGCACATGCCTTTGGGGAGAAGTTTGCAGTGGTCGCGAGATGGTGGCATAGGGTTTTGTGCTCTACCAAGTCAAAGGCCGCAGAGAGGTCTAGGAGCAGAAGGAGCGCAGGTTTGCCTGCATCTCTTAGGTCATCTATTTGATTTTTTAGGTCAAGTAGCGCCGTTTCGGTGCCATGACGAGGATGAAAGCCGGACTGGCGAAGACCAAGAAGGTGGTTATCCTCAATGAATTTTTGAACTTGCATGTAAGCTGCTTTGTCCAAAATCTTTAAGAGGAAAGGGACCGTAGTAATGGGTCTGTAGTTACCAGGTATCAGAGGGTCAAGAGATTTTTCTTTAGTAATGGTCGGACCCATGCTTCTTTAAGGGAACTGGGTACAGTGGATTATTGGAAGGAGGAGTTGATAAAAGCAGTAAGAAAGGGGGCGATGGCTGGAGCACAATCTTTGATGATGTGAGCTGGGCAGACATGCTTAATGGGCTTTATGAGGGCAATGACTTCTGATTCGCTCATGGGAGAGAAATCAAATTTGGGAACCTGGTTGAATGTGTCCAATGTAGGGTGTGCCGTTTGGGCTGCTAGTAGGGAAGAGACAGCTTTTTGATGGGCTAGAATTTTGGTGTGAAGGGAGTCGAGTTTGTCAAGCATGACTCTTTGAATTTGGTTACACCAAGCCTCATCTTTAACAATGCTGGATGGTGGGGCTGAGGGGGATTCAAGTTCCCTGAAAATAGCAAAGATTTCTTTAGTCCCTGAGTCTGCATTATTAATCCTTGTGTAGTAGGATTCAGCTTTGGCATGTGTGATAGCAATTTTGTATTCTCTCGCAATGGTTTTGAAGGCAGTTTTGTTGGGTTCAGTAGGGTTTCTTTTCCATGTGGCAAGTGATACCCTTTTTTTTTATCGAAGATCCATGAGTTCTTGGGAGAGCCAGGCATTGGAATGCTTAGTTTTCTTAGCTTTTTTGGCCATCAAGGGGGCGATAGTATCTACTGCAGTGGTTATGACTTGGTTGAAAGTGTTAGCTAGTAGTACAGGATCATTGGGGAATGATGTTTGCAGGGCTGGAACATGAAGGTGCGGAAGGAGGGTATCTTTCGTTAGTTTCTTGGAGCTCCTTGATAGTGCGGCGGGGAGCAGGACGGTGGGTTTCATACAGAAATGGTCTGACCAGGGGATGGGGGATATGGTAGAGCAGAGAATGGGGCAGTTATGTTGCGCAACCCAGTCAAGGGTATGCCCTTTGATGTGAGTAGGCTTGGTGATGGTTTGGACAAATCCTAGAGTGGTTAGTTCTTTTGTAGGGCGATAGCATTAGTGTCTCGGGGGTCGTCAAGCCCTAGGTTGAAGTCACCGAGTACTACTACTTTGGTCATTTTTTTCAAGTTGTGGGATAGAGAATGGATGAGGGTTTCTTGGAAGCCGGTGAGAGGGCCTAGGGGGCGATACGCAAGGTGAAAGGCGATAGTAGAGTTGGGAGACATCTTGAGTTTGATGAGGAGGTATTCTGCGTTTTGCCCTAGTTCACCCTGAATTCTTCTGATGTCAAGAGTGTCCTTGGCTATGATGGCCACACTTCCCCCACTTTGTCCTGTCCGATCCTGCCTAGATATGGTGTAGCCAGATGGGATAGCGAGCAAGAGTGTGGGTCCGGAGGTGTCTTGTAGCCAGGGCTCGCAGACAAAAAGAAGGTCAAGATTATCCCGGCTAATGAGATCATGTTCATCAAGCGTGTGCGCAGGGATAGAGCGGGTGTTCACCAGGGCGCAGGTTAGGAGTTTGGAGGAGGGGCTACAAGGTTTTGCAGGAGTGGCTGAAGTAAGCCTTTGGTTGGAGGTTGTGGCAGATACAGATTTGTTTGGCAGAGTGGTGTGGGGAACATTAACCAGCATATTATCATTAGTAACATTGTCTAGCATAGCAGTGGGGGCGTCATTGACCAGCAGGGCAGTGGGGGCATCATTGACCAGCGTAACAACATTAGCAGCATTGCATAACATAGCAGTGGGGGCATCATTGAACAGCAGGGCCGTGGGGGAATCACTGACCAGCGTAAAAACATTAGCAGCATTGCATAACATAGCAGTGGGGGCATCATTGACCAGCAGGGCCGTGGGGGCATCACTGACCAGCGTAACAACATTAGCAGCATTGCATAATATGTTGATTTACTACAATTTGTGTATGGGAGAAAGTTTGGAAAAAACAACTGTAGCAGGCTGTTGGGACAGACCTAGATCCACATAACTGCAGTGAGGATTACATAGGAGACTACACAACTTCTCGTACCAAACCATGGATCCATTAACCAGGGCTAGCTTGGGTGATTCTGTTCTTGTGTGTGAAGACTAATAAATTCTGCTAAATAGTTACACTGATGAAAAATCAGGTACCCAAGCAAGTTGCTTCCTACTGACCCACATTAATGTCAAGTTTCGATCAGGCTTACTTCTGCACATAACATTGGATGTGATTGTATTTACTTTCAAATCACATTGTGACATATGGTCTACATACCCTGTGACTAAGTCCTGAGGGACATGAGAGGTTCAAGCAAGCAGCACTAAATCGTTTCTTTAGGCCAAAATGCTAATGTTATGATGTCAGATTTTGGGATAACAACTGTACATTTATTCAAGTCTACTAGTAAATGCCATTCTGTGTTACACCAGGTGTAATAGATGTTGTCTTTGTTGATGAAAGCTTTAAGATGCACTTCAATTATAATTGTTGACAGCTGATCTGGAATGCCCATATCTCTGAGCATGGTCCAATGTTTAGCCTGGTTTACAGAGTGGAAGACTGCACAAAGGTCCATAAAACGCAGAAGAAGTGAGGATTTATGGTGAAGAACATCTTTTTTGGAAAGAAATTCTGAATTTCAGAAAAGAAGCCATACATATAAATTCTGGTCTAAGACTCTGGTGAATTAATGTTCTGAACCATTTTCAGTAGGACTGTAGGGTCTATCAGAGAAACAGGCTATAGAATCGGGAATTGCCTTTCTTAATTGAAATAATCAACGCTAATTTCCAACTAGAAGGATGGGGATTAAAAACAGTCAGGCTATTGAAATAAATGTCAAGATTAAAGCCCAAATATATGGGTCATACTTAATGCTAATGCTTCCTGGACCTCTTTAGGGGTAAGGCTCAAGGCATCATATGAGACAGAGCTTAGATCCGATGCTCCAAAGACAGTGTAAAAGAGATTTCTCTACGATATGGGTTACACAGTCTTTGTTTTAGCAACTATTTGTATTAGTATTTTAAGGCAGAAGTAATGCCTCTTTCAGTCATCAAACCAAAACTATATATGATCCTGCTCAATCTGAAAGCACTGTATTAGAATATTCTATTTTTGCCTTCTATCAAAGAGTAATACAACTCTCAATCCATTTACTGTACTGTCCTTCCATACCACCACCACAATGTTGGAAATGTCTTCTTACAAATAGAGAGACACAGCAAAATCATGCTAGTGTTCATAAGACCTTTCATGATCATTGAGGATTGAATCAGTTAGATCCCTGGCAAAGCTCACATGCACCCTTTACCTGACATGGGCATTCTCTTCATCAGCTAAGAACCCACCAAATATTAATTCACTGTCCTGGGGGTTAGGTATCAAACAACTGTATGTCATGGAGCCAAACACGGTGTGCCTTGTCTCTGATTTGCATGCCATATAGGTAATAAAGTGTTGATACAGCACAGCAAATTTATCAGCTTGATCTAGGAGATTGGCTGTTAATTTTTCTATGTAAAGATGTGGCAAACTTTGCACAACTAAAGATATTTTGCTTGTGCTGACTGCTTACCCAGTGGGCATGAATCAGCAGTTTACAAGGCCTCCAACAGTAAACGTGTATTATATTTGCCACATTGGAATCTAAGGGTGCATACACATTCTTATGTGAGACCCAAGAGGACAATCCTTTTCAGAGTTTGTGCCCATGATTCTTGCCAATAAAGGGTCCGTTTGGCGCAGTCCCTACAAATGTGCAGAATCTTATCCACTAGACTAAATTGTCTCCAGCAATTCCCAGATAAGTCATGTGATACAGCGTGTAGTTTTGACTGTGTCAAGTACCAGTATAGAGGTGGAGAAAATTAAAAGCCTACCACATTATTCTTGAATGTATGTACCCGTCAAATGGACAATGTCCTCATCTTAGCCATATCACAGTCTAGTAAAGATCTTATTATTTTTATTATTATTTATTGTAATTAGTCAAAAGGACTTTTTTATAAATCATCTACACAAGAGATAATCAACAATACATAAAGATGTACAAATTTCAACGTCGTTGCAGATCACATCATAAGATCGTAAAATATTCTCACGGTCAATTTAAAATCTTGCACAAATATAAAGGGAAATGACATCCTAAAGTAGTTAAACTACCTATTGTCAACACTAAAACTCCTTAAACGTATACCTAGAAAACAGATAGATGAGTTAAGGTGCCATTTTGGAGAGTCTGCATATGTGCAAATACGCAATGTGCAAAAAAATGCAAATAGATGCAAATAAATAAATGAATACTTCAACATATTTGGTTTTTGTATGAGCCCAGCTGTGCAATCACCACACTGCACTAAACGTACTCTACAATTATGTGCAAATATGCAAATAAATAAATAATGTAACATCAAGGATATAAGAACCAAATCGATTGAATTAAATGTGGGCAGGATGGACCACATGCCAATGCTCCACATTCATCTACAAATTATTGGGTTGACAGGTATAAAACAGCTAGCAGAATTGTGTACACATTGCCATCAATAACCAAATACATTTATTCCAGTTTCCATTCATTTTACTATTTGCTTCCAAACCCTAAAGAGGGCAAGGTGTATGGAGAATGAAGGGGAATTCAAACAATAGTTCCAGAAGTCTCCTGATTTTATACAATCTTAGTCCCTGACAAAGTTCTTGTAAGCCCACATATAGATAGTACTCATTTGGCCTCATTACGAGATTCGCTGTAAAAAACAAACAAACCTGGAGGCAATACCGCATCCGGGTAGCAGTGACGCCGCTAACAGCGGCCGATTATGAGAATGCGTGCACGCGCGTAGCAGCATGTCGGTATCGCCTGTAACGGCATGCCGTAAATGACCCTAAAACCCCCGTTACCGGCATCATGCAAAGCGCTAACACCTCCTCTGCCTTCGTTCACCCCTAAATAACGGGCACCGGCAATACCGGAACCGGAAGTAACGCCATTGCGCAGGAACAAGAAATGCAACGGCGGCCATCTTGAAAAACACAATCCATTGCAATCCTCGAGACACAGGACCTGGATCCACCCACCACCAGCTATATCTGCAGCTACATCTCCAGCACTATGCATAAGGCCATTAAAAAAGGTGCATCCCGCCAGCGAAAGGTGCGCTTCTCGAAGGACGAGTTAAACATGCTGGCAGACACTCTGGCCGAGAATGGAGATGTGCTCTTTGCCTCAGACCTCAGGCGACCTGCCCAGCTTAAAAAAAAAGAAATATGGGAGGAAGTGGCCCAAAAGGTAAGTGCGGTCGGAACCACCCCCTGCACCGTGAAAGATGTCAAAAAAAGGTGGATGACCTGCGCCTCCATGTGCGCAATATCCTATCTGCGAATCGGAGCCAGGGTTTGGCTACAGGTGGCAGTTCCAACTCCCCCATAAAGCTCACCCGATGGGAGGAAACATGTGCCAGCACGATTTGCATGGAAGCCATCGAGGGAGTGGGAGACATGGAGCGAGGAGTCCCGTCATCGGCTGATGGAGGTGAGTGTCCACACAAACCACTGGAATGCAAAGCATGATGATGGGCCACAAATGTGACAGTGGCATAAGCCAATGCATGGGCCATCACACACACATGGACACATCCCTGCCTAGATGCTGTCCCCAACACCGTCACATCAACATGCATGCAGCATGCCAATGCCATACCTGAGACACACCCCACAAACAGCGAAACGGCATGTGTCACACTGCATGCAGCCCACAACACAAAGGCATGTCACACAGCATACACCACCTTACACATGTGTGAACCAGACGTATGCCTAAATAACCCCCCCATAGAGCAAGCGACCTGTATGTCACAACCCCAAGACAGCAATGTATCACATGTGTACAACTGCACTAATACCAATGTATGCATGATGCATGTACAACCATCACTGATGCCGTCCCTCTCTCGGTCCCCCACAGGCTCAGATTCTGACAGCGATGCTGAGGACACAGCTGCACAGGCCACCAAACCAACCAAAAAGGCCAGGGGCAGGGATGACAACAACAGGCCATCCACATCCAAGGGCCAGGGCAAGCAACAACAGCCACCCAAGGCAAAGGCAACACTGGATGGCAAGGCACAGGTACTGCCGCAAAACCAACATTGACTGAAGTGCTGGAATCCACTGATCCCGAGCCAGTGGCAGATGGGGGCCTGTCTGCTGCAAACAGCTCCGTAGGGGAGGCAGCTGCCGTAGCGCCCCAGAGTGGTGATGAAGAACAGGGCCAGGCGGAGGTATGTGTTCCTGAGGACGACAACCTGTCCATGGATGTGGCAGGCACACCCAGCCCCGGACAAACACCGCAGCACACCCCACAGAGCACCCCCAACAGCGCCACATCCGTCCAGTCAGGAGGAGAGGCAATACCAGAGGCCCGGAGCCCCACCAAGGACACACCTGCATTGGGCCCCTCAGCAGATGTCCCACCCACCTCAATGGGCATCCGGGATGGAGAGTGGCACATGACACAAATGGAGGGGCGGCAGCAGGAGCTGACAGGGCTCGTGAAACAGTATGTTTCTGATGGTGCTCTGACAAGGCAGGAGGCCCGTGAGAACACTGTGGCCATGACTGGGGCCATGGAAATAAGCACCATGCGCATTTGTGAGGAGCTCTCGCGGTGAGGCAGGTCCTGGCCAGGATTGCCGATGCCTTGGAGGCTCAGCGTCCAGCCCCGACAGTGGAGCGTCCCGGCACGGCGTCATCGGCCAGCTCCACCCAGACGAGCCCCGTGCGTCGGTCTGCACTCACCACGCGGCACACTGACATGCAGCCCCCAGAGGCCGACAGAGGACACAAGTAGCAGGGGCAGCCTACAAGTGCGGACTAAATTAGGCCCTTGTTGCATACAATGACTACTGCACACCTTGTGTGGGGGAGTTGTGGGGAGAGGAGGGGTGTGTGTGGGGTTGTGTGGGGGAGTTGTGGGGGCAGGTGGAGGGAGAAGGGGGTGTGTGGGGGAGTTGTGGGGGGAGGGGTAGGGGATGTGTGGGGGAGTTGTGCTGGGAGGGGGAGGGGAGAGGGAGTGTGTGGGGGAGTTGGAGGGAAATTGCACTTTGTACATATCAGAATCATATATCACGTTGTGCACAAAAAAAAATCACATGACTGGACATTGCTTATTGTATATGTGTGCTTTATTGGTTTACAGTGCACAGTGTCCATGTACCCCCACACCCAGTGCCCAGAGTCCCACATCCATGGCACCCTCTGCATCCGTGTGTCTCAGAAATATTGGCCTAGCACAGACTGGCGCACAGCACGTCCCTCCTGTGCATCGCCACCTGGCTGATGTGCAACCCCTTCTTCTTCATCATCTTCATCCTCACCTGGTGGTTACTGTTCAATGTCAGGGGCAGAGGCACATTCTGTCGGATGCACATGTTGTGCAGCATGGCACATGCCATGATGATCTTGGCCACCTTCTCATGCCCGTACAGGAGTTCCCCACCCGACCTGCTGAGGCAGCGAAACCATGCTTTCAACAGGCCAAAGGTCTGCTCGATCACCACACGGGTACGGGCAAGATTGTAGTCCTCTTCGTGCCTGTTCTGCGGGTTCCGGACAGGGGTGAGGAGCCACGGCTTCAAGGGATAGCCAGCATCACCTGCATGGGAGCAGAAGAAGGTATGTGTGAGTCAATTCCTACCATGACACATGTACTTATCACTCTCATGCCTGCAGATATTCGTTGTTTACATGCACATGTCCCTGGATGTATGCACACATTTTAATTTGGCACAATGTGTGCTGTTCCATGGCCTACAGGTGTGGGTTGCGTTGTCCAGATGATGCAGGGTGTCCACTTCCTTGCTGGTGTCCATGCACTGTAGATGCCTACCGCTGTATTTGCTATCATCAATGTGATGTAGATTGGATCTTATGTATTTCTACTAGCAGCATTGGCACAAGCTTCATCATGATTTGTCATTCATCGCTTAACATTCCCATATTGAGATGCAGCGGTACAGTGGTGGTGGCCCAGTGACAATCAGTGTATTCCCTTGGTGGGATTGATTTGTGCGCACTCATGGATGCATGTCCTGTGTTGTGTTTTGATGCTGTCTTTCACATTGTGCATACTCACAGCATGTTGCTGCATCGTGTTACGGAGGGTATGGTCTGACTATGTGCAGTGGACGTGTTGAGGGATAGGGGCTGGTTGCAAGTCTGACATATTGGCATTGGTGTGCAGCTTCCATCATTACTATGAGGTTTAGGTGTCATGTTCAGTTTGGGATGCTTTGGGGCACAGTGTTTTGCAGTGTGGGCATTGTCCAGTCACCACCCCGCACTCACCCGGGTGGTGTGTGCATCTCTCCCCCCCCAATTACACCGCCATGTGCCTGTCATGCAACTTACCAAGCAGCCAGGAACGTCGTCCAGCATGTCGCTCCATGTAGCGTGGTATCGAGTTCAGCAGGACCATTGAATGATGAGTTGATCCGGGATATCGGGCACAACAATGTGTGATGAACTTGCTGGAGTCACATACCATCTGCACATTGATAAGAGTGGTATAGCTTACAATTGCAGTACACCATCTCCATGGCATGTGGGACCACCAATTCCACATGGGTGCAGTCGAGGGCACTGATACAATTGGGCATGCCTGCCAGTGCATGGAAGCCAATTTTAGTATTAAAGAGCTCCTGGGCAGTCCGTGGTAGAGATATGTAGTTGCTTGAGTGCTTCAGGAGGGCATCCAGCACTTGGTTCATCATGCGTGAAAAAAAGGTTGTGATATGCCATGCATCTGCCCCACTGTGTGCTGGTAGGTGCCTGTGCCCAGGAAGTGGAGCACAGACACTACCTTCAGTAGAGAGGTGATGGGGGTGCAGATTTCAATCAGGCTGGCAATGTCGTTGTGTATCATGTCCACAATGGTGGTGATGGTGTCCCGGTACAGGCGGTACAGGGTGTGGATCTGCTCAGGGGTTAGGTTGAAAGGACTGGCTCTGATGCGAGGGATTGGAGGCTGCCTGCCTGGTACCACTGGCTACACTGGTGGGACCTATTGGGCCTGTCTCACCCTCCTTCTCCTCCTGCGTCTCCTCTGTTGTGCCTGTTGTAGTTGTTGCTCACGGTGTAACAATGCAAGCATGTCCTCCAGCCCCAATATCGCAACTACAAGTGGGATCATTTTGGTGTGGGAAGGGGTGTGGTGTGTGGGTGTGCTCCTTTTGTGCTGGGCCAGACTCCAGTGCCTATACCTGTGCTAATTGTGTGCACCTGTGGCAGTTGGGAGCACAGCACATTGCTATTAGCAGGTGATCCACGATGCTGGTGATGCCGGCTTCGCGGTATCCCTTATTACCGCCTTCGGGATGCCGGTAGATGCATGTCCGCGTGGCTTGTGATGTCCTCCTGTTAGCGGCATGCCGGCATTGCCGGCCCCAAGGGCCGCATTCCCACGTGCATGCCAGTACGGTGGAGCACGGTCTCAGTGGTGGCGCTATTACCGGGTTGTAGGCTCGTGATAGGCCGGAGCGGTATGCAGTGCCGTTTTTCCCTTACCTGCATCGTTTTTCCATTACCGCGAATCTTGGAATGATGCCCAATGTCATGCACTCTGTAAACAAGTGTTTAGATGTTTCCAACATACTGTAACATTTACAAATGCAGCAATTTCTGGCATCCAACAGCAATTTGAAATAACACTTTTAAAAATTGTAAATCTCCCATTTTGGGTACCAATTGATGTGGACAGCACAAGGTCATCAAAGGTGTCACCACTTGTAAGGGGGTCCCTTCCCACAATTGGTACCAAAGATTTCCAAAATGGGACACACCTGGGACATCTTGGCATTTAGATATAGTTCACCCCTCTTTCTTTCCACCTGTCCTCCTAATGAGATTAGACAAAGTTCTAGTTGCAGCAATTTCATCGATACCGATGGTCTGATTCTCAGGATCTTCCACCAAAAGACTCCTTTCACGCAATTTAACCAACTCATATCCTTCATTCGAGGGGCTTCAAGTCTGTATAAAATGGCTGGACAGAAGCACTGCTTATAGAGGATTAGTCCTGCGGTCTGATGTGCGAACTTGCAAAAAAGGTGGGTCAGAAGATCAGCTTTTCTCTTATTACTAGAGAAAATGGGCCTCATCAGGAATGTGGCGGTATCCTGGCGGTAATCCCACCGGGATACCGCCAGTCTAAATAGCATTGCTCGGTCTGGCGCTATTAGCGATACAGCAGTAAGTTCCTATACTCCATTTGGCCGTTTCGACCCAATGGGTTTGGGATGCTATTACCGCTGCCGGTAATTGTGCTGGCGGTAATAGCACTGAAAACGGGCAGTAAGGGGACAATTTTACCTCCAGCAAAAAGCTGGAGGTAAAACTCTGACGTACCGCCTGACTCATGATTGGGCCAACCCTTAAATGCGGCAGTAATAGCATTACTGCTGCATTTAAGGGCTAAGGCCCAACTCATGATGAGGCACAATATATGAATAGTCACTCTCTGCGCTCATTTCCAACCCGAGGTAAGGATAATGATCTGTGTAGTCAATATTCCCCAATTAAGATGTCAGCTTCACTCGACTTACCCTCTTCCTAGAAATCAACAGTGTCTTAGTTTTTTAGGTGTCGACTACAAGATCATTGTCCTTCGCGTAGCTGGCCAACTCATCCACCATAGATTTACAACCGGAAAGAGTGTGGTAAAAAATGATGAGGTTGTCAGCATATAACATGCTGGCGACTCGTCCTTCGAATCATAGGAGGACAATTAGAGCAGGCCTGCATCCGTTCAGGGAGATCTGAGAAGTACAGATTAAACAGCAGGGGAGCCAGCACACAACCTTGCTTAACTCCCCTACTGAGATGTACTGTAAAAGTCACCCTGCCTTGATTATTTAAACAAAATCTGGCGCCCATATCTTCATGCAGACACTAAATTATAAAAAGAAGCCGCACTGTACAACCCAAGATCTTCATTTTATCCCAGAGCCTAGACCTCTTTACAAGGGTAAAAGTCAACATGAAGATTACAACGTAATCTATAAGACTGGGGCTTCCTTTTATGCAGACTCAAGGATGAGTATCCATCATACGGATATTATGAATCATGGAGGAGCCAGGCAGAAAACCTGTCTGCAAATTGCAAAGAATGTTGTTGAAAGCTCCCAGGTCTGGATCTCCTGGGATAGTATAGACTGCAAAAAAAAATGCATTCCGGCCAGGGGCCTTGGAGTACTTATGTTTGTTAATTGCAGCTATTATGGTTTTAATAGAAGTATCAAGTGGCCAACGCTCTAAGTTCCCGATGATCTGCAGACACCAATGTGAACTTCATCTTTCCACCTACAAAATCCAACCATACCTGCTCCCCTATGGGATTAAGGATTTGTTGTTCCCTTGGACCTTTGGCAGTGGTTAGTAGCTGCCATATTGACCTTGTGTTTCTCCTGTAGGAGTATACACTCTGGATGGATATTCTTAAAAATACCCGAGAACAATTTACCAGTCAAGTCCAACATGGACAGCAGTCTGTAATTTTCCAGCATGCTCCTGTCTCCCTTCTTGTAGACAGGGATAGTATAGACTGCAAAAAAAAATGCATTCCGGCCAGGGGCCTTGGAGTACCTATGTTTGTTAATTGCAGCTATTATGGTTTTAATAGAAGTATCAAGTGGCCAACGATCTAAGTTCCCGATGATCTGCAGACACCAATGTGAATTTCATCTTTCCACCTACAAAATCCAACCATACCTGCTCCCCTATGGGATTAAGGATTTGTTGTTCCCTTGGACCTTTGGCAGTGGTTAGTAGCTGCCATATTGACCTTGTGTTTCTCCCACAAAGGGCACTTATCAAAGTGCTGCCACTGAACATTGCGTACTGAAAATGTCCAGTTTTTTAGCCATCTACGATATCTATTCTTAATCTTCTTTCATTCGTATTGGAGTTCAAGACCTGCAGGTACAGCCTTTCCCATGGCTCAAACTCCCTAGGCACACTTGTTTTGCGTTACAAATTTTGATATCGAATGGCTTGCTACAACCTCAAACAACCAACAGCCGGCCAGAACGTACGGATGCTACGTCTGAGGTAAGAGCACTTATCCAATTTTCCATTTCATCGGCACTGCAGGCAATATACTCTTGCCAGCAGGCCATCCCGGGATTGTTTACCACAGACGTGGTCCTGTTGATACTGACTCCAGACCATTGCATTCTATTACTAGAGTGGCTAGGTAGAATATCATTAACATGGAAAATGCTTTACAGGGAGCTCCAATGTTAAGCTCAAGGCGAAGTGATCGCGGTGGGCATTTGGAAGTACCTCTAGTTTTTGCACACATTCTAAAATGGCATTGCTGCCGAAAAGGGAATGAAGGATTTCCCAACTTCATCCATGTCTCCCTTCCTGGTTTATCGCCTCTGGCACACCCATTCAGAAGTACTAGTTCCCATTCTTTAAGTAAGGTGACCCATTGGCAACCACGTTCATTAACTTTCTCCTGTAGGAGTATACACTCTGGATGGATATTCTTAAAAAGAGAGCGCTGATCTTTGTCTTGACAATAAGCGTTAAGGTCCCCGCCCACCAACATTAGCTCATGATTGGCTATGCCCCCCCAAATCTACACAGACGGAGGTTTGTAAACATTTATCAAAAGCATGTATTTAATTTCGTAACCAGAGCACAATTTAATTTCCACAGCCATAACATTGTTGTTGTTAGAGGCAGTGGTTAACAACTCTGAACCCATGCTTTGCCTAACCATAATCATAAGGCCACTGTATGGTCTTCCCAGTGCTCCCTTATTATCCGCCACCTGATGCATCACAAAACCTTCAATATACATCCTGTCAGTGGAACATGTCTCCTGAATCATGATAATATCATGCTCCAGCAATAACGGTAAAGTTCCCTCTTCAGAGAGTAGATGGTTATGCCCTCGTGTATTCCAGCTGCGTAACTTTAAGATTCACTTGGTAACCATACACTGTTGGGGAAGGAAACTCTTAAGCCATTTCCAACCTTGAAAATTCACAGAAAATGTAGGAGTTTGTCCAGTCTCAACATTGGTTTCCACTGGCACCCTATGGTGGCACAGGTTTTCTGAAGTCCAACTAAGGGCTTAGTAAAACCATAGTAAAACCATTCAACTGAGGCAGTACAAGACTCTACTCTTAGTAGAAGGATATACCACCTGAATTCATGGTAGCGTAGACAGAGCAGCCAGGCTTATATTGGGAGGAAGAGAGGGCTGTAGGAAAGTACATTGAACTTGTAGTACACCAAGGATACAATAGAAACACTGACAACTAGGAGTATTATAAAAAATAAAGGTTTATTATAAATACACATATAGGCTAAGTTAGATCTTGGGGTAAGTACTAGTCAGTCATAAATACGTTTATAAAAACTCACACCACTATGCTTGAAGGCACACATGCCAAAGCATATAACCTTATTTGGAATACCTAACAGGAGTTCTAGGGAAGTCACACCAATAATTACTTTTAGATTTCATACAGTAATTGAAGAGTAGTAGACCCTAACAGTTGTTTTTTTAAATTTAAAATGATTTAGTTTATTACAAACTTTTAATTAGTTATTATTTACAGTTTAAGGATAGAGAAAGAAAAAGAGAAAAAAAGAAAAAAAAACAATTCCTTGGTTTCACTCTACAAGTAACTAAAATAGATAGTCAATCAGTTTTCCTTTTTACTATTTTCATCATCTAATATCCAGATTTAGAACATGTTCTAAAAATGTCACAATTGGGAAAAAAAAAACATTCCCGGCCATTCAGTATTAATGACCAACGGGAATCTTCATCCAACTGCTGGGCTGATATGTTGAAATGATTGCCAAAGATTTGTCTTTGGTCCTTGAGGTCTCGCAGACCATTACTAAATGATGAATTGTCTCTGGAACCTCACTGTTTTTGCAGAAGCGGCAGTGTCTTTCACTTTTCGGTATTTTCCGTATCGTCGCTAGTTTGTCTCTTGTGGGTAAATTGTTTAGTCGTATCTTAATGTAAATAGCTCGAACCATAGAGTCAGGAAATAGTTCCAAGTATTTTGGGATTTCATTAAGTGCTTGTATATCCGAGTAACATTGGAGGTTTCTGGAGTATAGAGTTTTAGTATGACAAGTTCTAATCCAGTCATTCTTTGCCAGTTTAAGTTTTGCATGCTGTGGTCTATACATGAGTGTGTCAACTGAAATGTCCTCAGCTTTTAGCCGTTGAAGTAGATGTTCTTGCCATGCCCGTAAGACTGTGTTGTGCATGGCGCCATGATTGAATTTCAGATTGCTATTGACGCGATCGATTGCGTCGCGATGTCATAACGGATTCTGTCCATTGGAAATGCATCTGGCAATCTTAATAACTTCCTCCAGAACATTGCCTCAAGTTTAGTCCAGTTTTCTGGTTGGGAATGTATCATTGCATCACCGCCGTATGTTATTACCGGGACAACCTTCTGCCTGTAGAAGGTTATGATAGGCTTAAATGAAAATTTGCCATATTTTCGATGGAGGATACAACCTTGTCTGGCTAATAGTTCAGTTTTTCTTTCAAGAGTATCAAACCAAGGTTTTTCTAGTTTCGTCTGGTTCAGCGTGATGCCAAGGTAATTAAAGGTTGATACTTCTTTGAGGTAGGTATCATCAATGATCAGATTCAGCTATCTTTTCTTCTTAAATGGAAGTTTAACTAGAGCCATGATTTTGGTCTTTGTAGTATTTATACGCAGGTCGTTGGCCTTCATGTAGTCGCCCATGAGATGTAAGCTTTGCTGTAGGCCTGGTATGGTTTTGTCCAAAAGGATAATGTCATCAGCGTAGAATAGTGCTGGAATCGGAACAGAATTCAATTTTGGAGGATTCAGTGCCTGGTCATGTATATGTTCTTTGCAATCCGCTGTGTACAAGTTGTATAAGGTGGCTGCAAGGGGGCAGCATTGTTTTAAGCCTTTGGTTGTAATTATCACAGGGGTGGTAATGCCAGCTTTTGATAATCTCACAGTAATTGTGGTATTGGAATAGAGTAATTTTATGGTCTCTAGTATCTCCGGAGGACATTTCCACGTTGTTAATTTTTGCCATAATCTTGTTCTTGATATTGAATCGAAGGCCATGTGTAAATCTAAAAATGCCACATATATCGGTGTTTTTTTTGTTGATGGGTTCGTTCTTAATCAGATTCATGATAAGGAGATTTACATTGGTACCAACGTTAGATGTAAAACCAGTCTGTCTTGGAGCAAATCGTTTAGTTTTTGTGACCCATTCCTTGAGTTGTTTCAGAAGTAGTGTTGCAAAGATCTTACCAAACGGGTCTAATAATGCAATTGGTCTGAAGTTTTGAGGATTATCACGTACACCTTGCTTATAAATTGGAACGATAATCGCTGTTCTCCAGGATGGCAGAATTTTGTTCAACTTGTTAATGATTTCTAGCAGCTGTATCATGAAGAGAATCCATAAGTCAGCATTTTGTTTTAAAGCTGCGTTTGACAGGCCGTCTGGTCCCAGGGCTCGTGAGGTGTTTAATTTATGGAAGATGGAAGTTAGGTCTTCTTTCCCATAACGGATCTTCCAATTTTTAATCGAAGACTGTGGGAGCCCGGGCATATAAGGGACAGAAGCGTTATATATACTTGAAAAATGAACTATCCAAGCTTGTTCAGTTACGTTTGCTGTCATAAGTTGTCCATTGTTATAGTTATTATTTAGAAGATTCCAGAGCAGTCATGGATTGTTGTTCCTGTGGGCCTTCATGATACGTTCTGCGTCATTTTGCAACAAAATTGCCTGATATGCTTGTTTAATTTTTTTCTTCTATACGCTGAATGATATACCACTTGTTGGTTTTAGATTGCGGATATTCTTTGGCATTTCTTTTTTTTCTCAGCAAGTGCAGAGTCATATTGATGAGTATGATTCTTCACAACATTCTTCGTTGCTCGAAAAAAGGGAATCAAAAAGGTATCATAGTTTAATTTATCAGAGTCAAGCACCGTTGGTAATTGTATGTGTATGTAAGTCCTCTCATTTGATCTTTGGTTAATCGCAATCTACCATTTTTACCAGTGACTTCTATATGCAATGGCGGCTTCGTCTTCCTGGCTTGAGCGAGGCCAAGTCCCTTTATTATTATTTGGTGGTGGTCGCTCCTTTGCGTAGGCTTGCTGTAGGTCTCTATGATGGATTCCATTAATTCTGATGTAAGGTATGCATAGTCAATTTTAGCTGTGGCTTTGCCACTGGACTATGTAGGTAATAATCTATTCATGTGATCCTTGGGTTGATCTATTTGTTTCAAGTTTCGAATGACAATTTCCTTCTGCCATTTTTTCGCGCGGGTTGAGAGCTTGTCGAAGTCCAAGCATTGACCAAGTTTGTTGTATAAATGTATATTTAAATCCCCACATATAATGACTTCGACATGCTGATGGTTTGAGATTGTCTCAACTATGGTTAAAAAGACTCCATCTAGAAATAAGTTGTCAGTCATAGATGTTGGATTCCAATATAAATTCATAATGGATATGAGTTGCTCCCGGTTGTTCGTGTCGGCAGGTGAAATTTTAATGATGGTATTCTGCACCCAGGGGTTCACATTTAAGGAACTTACAATTGACCATCGTGGTAGAATTTTGATTAATGTCAGTAAACCTGCTATTGGTCTGCCCTGTGAACCTTGTATTGCTGGGTTCAGTAAAGTGATAAAACCTTCACTGCTTGGACACGTTGTCAACCAAGTTTCTTGTAAGCAAACTATGGTTACTAGTTCTAAGTCGACAGCTGGTTGGTTGAATAAATGCGTATTACCCCTCGTATTCCAGGTGCATAGGGACCATTGGAAGTCATTTGTTGTTGATGGTTATGAAACGGAAGATAGGTCTTGGGAGAAGTTATACATCGAATCTTCATATTCACGATAGAATGGGTAGCTATCCTTACTATTCGATGTAGGTATGGGTAATTCCTGGTACACCGGAGGTCTATAGTGTGGATCATATGTTGTATGATTCGACCACTCGGTTGCCGCATTCATGGCTACTTGAGGATTTAAGCGCTCATTCTGTCTTCGTAATGGCACAGCTGGTATCTCTGATTGCATTTTGGTGCATTTAAATCCCAGGTTTAATAATACTTCAGACTGTGAGAGGATTCTTTCCATTGTAGATCGATCCCAAAGGTCGATAGTCACTCTTTCTAGGCGAGCATGGTCTTGGAAAGTTATGAGTTTGATATCGCAAGATGAGATCGGTCTCAAATAAGGAATTGCCTTTAATAGAAGAAGTGTGTTGGTTCGGTTCAATATCAGTTGTTCATTTTTATTTGTTTGGTTTTCTAATTGAAGAGTAAATTGAGTACGATCCGGTATCGGATTGATGAACTCTGGGAGCACTATCTGATTGTTATTTCTCGGTTCATCCTTTTCCGATTCTTGAGTCCATCGTCGGTTCCGGTCATAATCGGATTTGCACAGATTTCCAGTGTGACTTCTTGGTCCCTTGGGACGAGGGTCGCTAGTTGGTCTGGATAGTTGCGTAGTATCTGGAAGTACTTCATCAGACCGCTGTTCCATTGTTGAGGGGCATTCATCGACCACAGATTCATCCGAGATGACCTCACATGACAGGTTGATACTCTGTGATGTGTTTCGTAAGTATTTGTCGACAATGATTAGGCTTGAGTCGTCACATAAGGTGTTATCAACAATGTCTTCTCCATAATCATCTATGTACATTGAGAGGTTTACTAGATCATCTACGGTAAGTGGATTCTGTTCTTTCCTACCATTAGGAAATGAAAGTGGTTGACTTGAAGTTTTCTGCTCTGGTATAACTGGCTTATGAATTTTTACAGTTTCTTCTGTCGGAATATTATGGATCAAATGGTTTTTTCCTGAATGGTTTACTGTACATAAAAAGGCTCCTGAGCCGTTTTGTTTAGTACCTGATGATTTATTATTGGTCTTTTTTGGAAGATTTCTTTCCTATTTGTGCTTCCATAGGTTTACTTCAGGGGTAAAGATTTGATACACAAGTTATATAGAAATAGTTTCTTACACACCGTTTTCTTCCCCTTTTTAAACCTTGTGAAATGCCATTTTGCTCAGTTTTCATTTAGGTAATGCCTATACTGATGCACTGTCTTGCTTAATCTGGTTCGCAAACTTATGGGAGGTGTTGCTAGGGTGTGTAAGGCACTATTCCTATATAACTTGTGCTTTCCCTGCCTTGTGATGAATTGATAGAGTATCCCTTGTGTGTAGTTTTCACTGTGCCGTTTTGCTCAGTTTTCACTCTGGTTCACTTGGTCTACAATTTAACTTGGGAGTGTGTATATTTTTCCTTTGACTTAATTTAACTTGCTTGATGACCGTGATACATGTGTTTTATTAGAAGTGTATAAAATAAATAAATATATATATATATATATATATATATATATGTATATATATATATATATATATATATATATACATACTTTTTAATACAAAGCTTTGGTCAGTGTTTCCTTGTGCCACAGTACTGTAGGCCTATTGTGTAAACCCTGAATACTGCTCATCTCCCTCTTGAGATAAGTCTGACTGCGCAGCCACTGCTACCAACTAAACTTTGTGGTACAGACTGATACCAAAGGGGATTTATTGCTCTACCTGTAGTCTTAATCTTCTGTAGTGCTCCCTAAGGGAACTGCGCAGGATTCTGCCTAACAGGAAGCATGGGTATTGAGCCATTTTAGCTTTGCCAGTCCCGCTTGTTCTTTTTTTGAAATAGTTGGTAGTGAATTTTGCGTTGTGGTGCCTTGGGAATTCGAGGTGGGTCAAGCTAGCTTTAGATGTTCTGCTAGTTGTTGGTCAGCAGTTCGGGAGGTAAATTCCTGAGCATTACTTTTCGGTTTCTCATTGATAATCGAAGCGACAGAAGTCTGTATAGTTTCTACAGGTGGTAATTGATTGGAGGCTTGCATTTCTGGAGAAAAATCTGGGATTAGGTTCTCAGTGTCATTGGAATAGGATGACTGGACATCTTTGATCTGAAGTTTGGCGTCTTCAGTACTTGGGGTTGGAAGACTATCCTCCCTGGTGGCCAGATTGGCTGGGGGCATCTCACGTTCTTTTGTAGTAGTCTCAGGTTGACCAGGTAGATGCCTGTCTAGGTCGTCCAACTCCTCAGAGTTGACTGGTTTGTCCAGGGTGAGAGCCCATTGTCGTAGAGAAATCTCAGCTTCTACTTCTGTGGGGCCTGGAAGTCCCTGCTCCACGGGCACATGTTCAGATTCTATGTGTTGCCATGTGGGATCTTTAGAGTTTTTCATCGTAGGGTCTTCAAGTGAAGGGTTTGGGTGCAGAGGCTCTTCATATTTTATGCCATATGAGTTGGTTGCAGGCAAAGGAGAACCTTTGTGTTTCTTGGTTATCGTCTGCTTCATAGTCAGTTGTTACAACTCACTCGCACTCGGGTTAGGAGAGGCAGATCCAAGCTTACAGCGTAATCTTGTTTTGGGCCGAACATTGGCTTTGGGAGTCTTGATTGACATGATGGCAATTTGAGACTAACACCCAGAGAGTTCTATCCGTATCAGGATATCTCAACTTCACAGGTTTCCCTCACTAGGTGGCGTTGGTAGTTCAGATGTCAAGTAGAACCACTGGGTGCAGATTCCCGCCGTCTTGTAATTTCGTGGATTTCTCCACTGGGGAGACAGATGCTAGTTGTTACTGTTCTTGGCCGAACTTAATTAGTGTGGATTGCTGGTAGCTTACTGAGTATATATTTTTAATAGAAACAGAATAATAATGTAGGCGGTGTGGCCTGTGAAAGGATTATTGCATCCTGTTCTTTTACCCAATGCTCACCGCTAATTCAGACGTCACAATAATGGATAAGAATAGTTTTATTGATTTTGCCCCAGTTTGTAGGTAAATAGGAGAGTAGTTAGACAAAGTGCATGATCAAAGGGCAAGCGCCCAGCAGTCTCATGCACGTTATACACCAGATGTGTATTATGAGTGTTTCTCTCTCCAATCTAGTCACGCGGTAATTAGACGAGGTACATGATCAAAAGGCAAATGCCCCGCAGTCTCATGTACGTTGTACACCTGGTGGTTATTCGGAGGCTCTCTGACGCCAAGGACGTCATGACAGAAACGGCATGACTGTAGTGTACATCCAATCAGGCACTGTGGAAACTGGTGAGAGTCACAGCAAGATGTAGAGATGGACGGAGTGTGAGGTAATAAAGGTTTTAGCTCGTGTTCTTTCACTCGCTGCTCTCGATTGGCTCTGGGGTTGTGGAGGTCGTAGAAGCCAAATGGCTGGTCGCAACCAGCTTCAGTGTTTATGTAGGATAAAATTCTATCGGAGTTAATGGTTTAAGGAGCGGGCACCCCACTGCGTGTCTTGCAGCAACACTTTCTGTTATCAGTCTCTTCAGAGAGTGGGTACTATATAACGCTCTAGGAGACCGCAATATGTGCTCGGAAGTGCTGTGACCAACAGAGGGGTGGGCCAGTTCCCGCGGAGCCACAGCCTGCAAAGGATCCAGCTGATGCCATCCGCAGCAGGCTGTAATCGGAGCAGGGAAAGAGGAACGGCCCGGGTGCCGATACACACCTCGGGGAACAGAGATCTCACGTCTTCCACGTAAGTAGTTTATAGTGCTCAGGCTGCCGTAACCATCGGGGGGGGAGGGGCAGTTCCCATGAAGTCACAGCCTGCAAAGGATTTAGCAGATTTTATCCGCGCCAAGCCGTTATCCGAGTAGTCTGGCAAGAGCAGCTTGAGCGCTGATGTACTCTTCAGTACACAGCGGACACAAGGTTTCGGAGCAAGAAGGTGAGACACTCTGGGCAGCCACAAGACGCTCTCGGAGTGCTATGAAAAACAGGAAGGGGGGCAGTTTGTGTGGTGTCACGGCATGCAAGGGGTTTCACAAGGTGCTTTGCTGATGGTTGCAATCCGGACAGTCTGACAGGGAGACCTGGGAGACCTGGGACACAGCTACAAGCTTCAAAAGGCGAAAAGGGAAATATAACAGGCTAACTGGGTCATAGCCTTGCTCACCTTTGTTTTCAGTCTGATCCAAGAAATCAAGTGATGTTAGCCGGACTCCAGGCAGCCGCAGGAGTCCCGCAGAGCCCGAAGACCCAAATACTCTGCGACCGACTCCACGGTCCGCTCCTCGGGACAGGCAGCTTTTGAAGTGAAGCAGGCTGGGTAGGGTGGGTTCCAGACACAAAGGAAAGACTGCAGGCAAACACAGTAGCAATCTGGCAAAACTGGAAACAGTGTAGACAGAGACCCAAAGACTCTGCGACCGACTCCGCAGTTGTACTGTGACACTCCACAAGAAATCACATAGTAAGTCAACTGAATAATATAGCTTTGCGAATAGTGACGCACTTTATTTTATTTATTTGCATTTTTAAAGCGCCCACACAGCCTGTGGGCATCTGTTAGTCTAGAAAATGCCCTACCATAGCATAGATGATATATTATGTTGGCCGCAAACCAACCGCATCATATATCCAGCATCGTCCGTACAGAATCATCAGCATAACCATAAAGCGTCCATTTTGTAGTAATAGAATTCGCCATTTTATAATTTTCGCTTTCCTTGCTTTTCTGTTCAAAATACTTTGCTGTAAGTGAATTCTATTTCGTTTCGCTCATGCACAGAGCAAGGCCATAGGTTACATTTTGAAAAACTAGCCCAGACAGCCCAGACAGCAATGCCCCGGCTTCCTCCCTCACAAGTCCTTGGAAGTAAGCAGTAAGGCATTTAATCACTAAGCAGGTGCCAGCTAGTCTCGCTGAAACGGCAGAAACTGTAGAAATAGGCAGTTAATGGCTTGAATTATACTCTCTTTTGCGGACCCCCTTCACTGAGCCCGTGTAGAGCGAGCTGACCGCTAGCTCACAAATAGAAACTCGAAGATAGTGAGGCCTGAATGTGTCTCTCCTGCGAACACAGCGTGCTTGTAGAACAAGAGCACTATGTTCCCTAAAACAAAGAATGGTGTCTGCATCTTTGCAAATTGCAACTGTTGCTGAATAAATGTATTAAGGGTGTTATATTCCTCATAATTGTCAATCATCGAACCATTGCAAATAAAGATACATTATGGGCGGTTTTGAATGTGTCACTACTGATAATATGATGGTCATTTTGTATGTATGTAACTGATGTAAAATGCTCGCTCTCTTGCGTCCCACGAGGTCTGGGTGACACACGTTGCGGGACGTGAGACCCAGTCGGCCGACTGTGACTATTTGCTTTGCAATAAACCCTAGATTTTGGGAAGTGTCCCCTAGGGGCCATGTCAAAATGGCGCCCGAATAGGGACCCTCCCCCACTTGCTCCATCGTGTACGTGATAACTTGAAGAAGCCTGAAAAAACGAACCGAGGACGCAACAGTCGAGCCGGGATCAAGAGTCGCTCGGGGCCCCCCTGTGAAAGTGAAGAGAGAATGCTTTGCAGATCTGTGCACAACCGGTCACTGATCGACGTGTCCGGCCAGAGAGCGAGAAGGCGAGGGTCCCGAAACGAGGCAGAGTGAGCCAGATAAGCAGACACAACGATTCTTGGTTGCATCAGAATACGGACGAATTGCGTCTCTTTGAGACGACTTGGTTGATCAGGTGAGTCGTGCCCCGATTCTAATAACCCTGATATTGGTTGAGTGTTGCTCTTGCAAGATCAAACGGCCAGGGTAAGGAACGAAAAAGATTAAAACATGCCGGGGGAATTGTCTTCCTGTTTAGTGGGATTTTTCCACTGCGGTAGATAATCTTTGGAAACTGGCCAGGCTGTGCCACTTGTGGGGTTGCCAGCGTATGAGCTGTATGTGAAGTATGGAATAGGGGCAATAATGTTTTGTGAAATTTGGCATAGGCAAACCAGACACAAAGAAGACTTGCAGTGGCCTAAAAATGGGAGTTATGAGATGGCGCGTATAGATTATTTGGAATCAGTATTATTGTGCAAGAAAGCACGCCCTGCGACATTTGACGTCATAAGAGACTGGAGGAAGGAAGCTATGCTCTGTTTGAGGAGCAGGGAGAAACATGCGTGTAAGCACAGGTCAAAGGAAAATAGAGCACTGGATCAGGAAGAAAAAGAATGGGATAAGCAAATTAGAAGGGCTGATAGAAGTCTCCAAATGGGAATAGATAAAATGTATCCCCAACAAGAATTGCATTAATCGGATGAATTAATAAATAAAATTTTAAATGAAAAAAGACAAGAACGTCCCAAAAGTAAGACTGACATAATCGTACCATGGCCCATTGCACAACTTTTGCCCACCCCCGTCGTCCAGCCTTCATTGCAGCCGCAGCTACCACTCCCCCTTCCAGTTGTACCATCCGCTCCGGGCCCTCCTTTGCCCATAATTTCACTCCCCCCGCCCACCGAGCATGAATCCACGGTAATCAGAGAAGACAGAATGGGAGGAGTAGAGTCTGTACAAAGAGCGTGTGCTAGAATAACCGTAGTGCGATAAGCAAAGAGAGGAAGAAGGAGCTGATAGAGCAGGCAGAAATATATATTGACGGGAATGATGAGGCCTCAACAATGGTATCAATGTACCATTATAGGAAGCTCAGTGAAAAACAGGCATTGTTGAAATGCATGGGGGAATATTTGATGGAGAGATGGAAAAAGTTAATTGGTATGGTGCCGCCGCAGAGGTTGCGGGATTTAAATGCCTTTGCGCGTATAAGAGAAAGTGATTCAGAAATGAATGAACATGTGGATAGGCTATTTGAGTTTAAAAATGAACTTGATGAATTGTATTCTGAAATGTTCTCTATGCCTGGGTTTCGAAAGAAAGACGTAAGAAGAGGTAGGCAAGAGGCAGTAGGGTATGTACAGCTGCGATTTTTTCCATCGTCAAAGCATGCTAGTGAAGAAACAAAAATATGCACAAGAGAGGCGCTTAGATGGATTACAGACGCTAGTATTCCTACAATGGAGGTACATGAAACATTTGATCAATATACATTAGGTATGCAAAGAAAGGCAGTGTAAGTAATGGTGGAATATTTACAGGATAAATATATAGATAGTAAGCAATGTTGTCCACCTGAATTGATAGCAGTGTATAAGAGAGCATTCACACGAGAGACAGGAGAAACTACCTTGTCCTTTGATTTGGCAATAGTGCTAAATATGAGAGCGGGAGAAGGAAAAGCGAGTGCGATATTTCCCATGAGGGAGGTTCCACCCACTTTTGGGCCAAAAGTTGAAATTCCTGCAACAGGTGATCAACCAGCGTGGGTGACAGAAGCACATTATACAGCACAGTATGTGCATGTCCCTTTTGCCAGATCAGAGGTGAATAATATAAAACAAACGATCCCTGATTTGAGAAAAAATCCAGCGGGATTCTATAAAGAAATCGAGTCCTATTTGAAATCGTCCATTTTTACTATGAACGATATAGACTTAATGTTCCCAGTAATTGTACCAGCAGACATATGGAAACAGATAAGAAAAGTAGATGATGAGTATAGTTTTGGAGAGACGTGGGAGAACTTAGCAAAAGAGGATGGGGATAGAAAAGCAGGCGAAAAACCATCGTCAAATATGGCAGCATTACCAGCACAGATAATACAGAGATTGAAGGCTATAGTTCCAGAAAAGAGAATTGTATGGGTCAAACTAACTGCATGTGTACAAGGCAAAGATGAGTTGGCTACAGACTATTTCAACACATTTGAGGAAGTATTTACAGATTATAGTGGGCAAGATTTAAGTACTGAGGCAGGAAAAAGACTGTTTGTTGACAAATATGTGAGAGGATTGTTACCTCCGATCCAAAACTTGATAATGACATCTGAAAGTGCACAGCAGGCTTAATCACTGAGTGAGGTATTACACATGGCCCAGTATTATGAGAACAGAGTAAATACAGAGAAAGAGAAAGAAGTGAAAGATAGGGTGAATCTAAAAACAAGGGTGTTACTACAGCAGGTAGCAGGTCATAATAGAGGAAGAGGAAACGCACAAGGGAGAGGAAGTAATTTGAACATGCATGGAGATCCACTTGGACTAAACCAGTGTGCATATTGTAGGGGAGAAGGTCATTGGCGAGCACAATGTCCGCACTTGCAAAACAGGAATGGATATGGCCAGAGAAGACCGAACAGTGGTCACCCAGGAACACATAGACAAGATAGAAATAATAGTACGCAGCAGAACCAGAATAATCAGGGGAATAGCAACCAGAATCAGAACAAAAACCAAAATCAGAATCAGTACAATGGAGGTGAGGACGGGAACATTTTTGATACTCAACCAAATACATACTATTCTGGTGACTACACATCAGATGACGTATTATTCCCTCGCTAGGATAGCCCACGGCAGGGGTCGGAACCAGTGTCTATTCCCATTCACCAGAAAGGACCCTACGTAGAAATGAAAGTTGTGAATTGTCACCACGTCATGGACCTGGCGCCCCCTGTCCTGGCGCCCCTATTCCCGATTCCGGTTGGGAGGACCGCGGTCTTTTGCAGCACTCGCCGCTTCCGGGTTTCCCATGCAGCTGGACTCGCGCATGCGCAGAGGGCCGTGTTTCTCCCTCCGCGCATGCGCCGTCCACAGAGTGCTTGGGAAGCCATAGCTTGCCTCCCAAGCCTCGTTTTGGGCACGGCAGCACCGGGGGACAGCACGGCTTGCGTTTCAAGCCTCCCTGGTGCTTTCGGCCCTATTTAAGGGCCGGTATTTTGAGTTTTCACCACGTCTCAACGCGGTTGTTTCCTGGATCACGTCTTCGTCCCTCGCTGTGTTGCAGCCACCCCTGCCTGCCTGCCTTCCTGAATTCCTTCTCCTTCCTGGTCTTCTGTGCTGGTTCCTGTGGGGGGTTTCCCTCCTCCTCTCTCTCCCAGTTGGTTCCCTCTGGTTTCCCTAGTTCTCCTTGGTTCCCCTTTTGGGTGGCTTTGGTCCCTTCCTTTCACAGTTCTCTCAGCCTTTGCTTCAGACCCTGTGCATCTCTCTGCCAGCTGCCATTCCTGGAGTCAACTCTGCATCCTGCTCAGAACCTTCTGCCAAGTATCTGCCTACAGCCTGCTGCCATTCCTGGAATTATAACTGCATTCTGCTCTGGACATTCTTCCCAAGCCTCAGCCTTTTGTCAGCTACCATTTTCAAGAGACAAAGCAGCACTCCATTGTGGATAACCTTCCCAAGCTTCAGCCTTCCACCAGTTGCCATTTCTGGGAGTCATTGCTGTAATATCCTGTTGTGGACAGTCTTCTTAGTATCAAGACCCGCCTTCCCTGACAGTGCTTGCACTGTCCCAACGTCACGAAAATCAGGGAAGTGTGCTTCCGTGGCGTTGGGTTCCGGTCCACTTCTGACCCTGTCAATTCCAGGGTGAGGCTTGTGTCGGTTTCTCGCGTCACACCAGCATTCATCTTTCGGACAGCCTGGCGACCTCACCACGATCAACATCCGGAAGTTCAGGTATTCAGCGCCCTCGAGACGCTTTCCTTAACAGGTTGAGACGCCTGCCTTCCGACTCTGAGATGGATGAGGCTCAAGAACTTCGGGAAGAGATGCGAGTTCTTCGAGCCGAGATGACTGCCCTCCATCAAGGGAACATTGGTCTAAGACAGATGGTGACTCAAGGATCTGGGGTTGCACCTCAGGGTGAAGGAGCTATGTCTCATACCGCACCTATCAAGTTTGACGGAGATTCAAGACATGTGGCAGAGTTTTGCAATCATTGTAAAATACATTTCCTTTTTAGAGCCTCTTACTTCAATTCAGACAAGGCCAAGATTGGATATATACTGGGAAACTTGACCGGAAATGCCCTTGACTGGGCAGCCCCCTTGGTTTCGGCCAATAGCCCCATTCTAAACGACTTTGCAGCCTTCGAAAAAGCATTTTTGGAGGTCTTTCAATCACCTAATCTGGCCTTCGCAGCACAAAACCAATTGATGGACCTCAAACAAGGATCTATGGACATTATAGCCTATATCGGTCGCTTTCACCAATTGGCTACCGATTCTCAGTGGCCTGAAATAACCCAGAAAACTTTGTTTCGAAGAGGATTGAGAAACGAGTATAAGGACGAATTATTGCACATCCCAGAGCCTGACACCCTCCAGCAACTAGTAGAACAAGTTTTGCGCATAGACCATAGATTGGCAGAACGAAAGGGAGAGAGACGTCGAGCAGAGCGAGTTTTCTTAAGATCACCCCACACACCGACTGGAACCTCCGGGTCTTCGGACCCCGGCCCAGAACCCATGCAGTTAGGAGCTTTGAGGGGGCCACTGTCAGAAGCAGAACGGAAGCGCAGAAGAAGTCTGAGGCTTTGTTTGTACTGTGGGGCCGCCAGCCATTACTTGGGTTCCTGTCCCCTACGTCCCCAAAGGAAGTCGGAAAACTAGATGACCTGTCGTCTGTAGGAGAGGCAACGACAGGTCCTCATTTGTACTCAGTCCTTTCCGATTCCAGTTCTTTGCTTCAGCCCATGCAACTGGCTGTCTTACTGGTTTTGAAGTTGACATGGTTAGACAAAGTGACAGAAGTACTTGGCTTATTAGACTGTGGGGCTTCCGGAAACTACATCGGTGAAACATTCGCAGCATGTCATGGCATACCTTTGTTCGCCCGGAGAAGCTTCCTGCCCTTAGAGGTGATTGATGGAACCCCCTTATCTTGAGGGCCAATACGTCAACAAACCATGTGTTTACGAATCCAGATTAAAGAACATGGGGAAAGAATCGTCCTGGATGTCATCAGATCACCCTCTTATCCAGTGGTTTTAGGATTGACCTGGCTTCTTCACCACAATCCAACCATCAATTGGGAGGCTCGCACTTTGGACTTCTCTTCTGCTAATTGCCTCCGTAATTGTTGTCCGCCCAGCGCGCCTCAGAATGGCATCACCTCCATACCCCTTACGAGGAGTACTGGTCCATCTGGGCTCTGCTCATTGTTGCCAATCCCTCTGGAATACTCCAAATTTCAGATCGTGTTTTCTGAGCCTGGGGACATACCTCTGCCACCTCACAGAATGTTTGATCGTGCTATAGATCTGGTACCTGGTTCTGTGATACCCCATGGGAAGGTGTACGCCTTCTCCCTAACCGAGAAAACGGTTCTACAGGAATACCTCTCTGATTGCATCAAGAAGGGATACATTGTACCTTCAACGTCACCTGCTGGTTTTTCTCTATTTTTTGTAAAAAAGAAAGAAGGTACCTTACGTCCCTGTATCGACTATCGTCAATTGAATGACATCACACGAAAGGGCAGATACCCACTTCCCCTAATCCGGAACATCATGGAATCTCTTCGAGCGGCCCAGATTTTTACCAAGTTGGATCTGCGCGGTGCTTATCATTTGATTCGAATAAAAGAAGGCGATGAATGGAAGACTGCATTTAAGACTCCTTTCGGGCATTACGAATAGCGAGTAATGCCATTCGGGTTATGTAATGCCCCTGCTGTTTTCCAGCGATTTATGGACAACATTTTTTGTGATCTGATTGGCATCTCGGTATGGGTATACCTTGATGATATTCTCATCTTTTCTGCTTCCCTGGAACAACATGTGGAACATGTTCGGGAGGTGCTTTGTCGGATTTCCCAGAACCAGCTGTACGCTAAGGCAGAGAAGTGTTCCTTTCATCAGGAAAGCATGGCGTTTCTGGGATTATGTGATCAGTGGCAGAGGTATCTGCATGGATCCAGCCAAGGTACAAGCCATTCAGAACTGGACTCAACCTTCCGATCTGAAGTCCCTTCAATGCTTTTTGGGATTTGCCAATTTTTATCGGCAATTCATACCCCATCTCACAACTCACGGTTCCTTTGACTCAACTAACCAGCAGCAAGGTGCCCTTTCCTTGGAATTCGCAGGCTAATAAGGCTTTTGACACCTTGAAGCAAGCTTTCTGCTCTGCACCCATTTTGCGTCATCCCAATGACGAAATGCCATTCATCCTGGAGGCAGATGCTTCCGACTTTGCTACTGGTGCCGTTCTCCTGCAGAAGGAATCTGGAACGGACATGGAACACCCTGTGGCATATTTCTCCCGCAAACTCACTTCTAGTGAACGGAATTACGCAGTAATTGAAAAGGAGCTGTTGCCCATAAAAGCAGCGTTTGAGGAATGGAGGCATCATCTTCTTGGGGGACATCATTCTGTGGAAGTTCGTACAGATCACCGAAACCTACAGTATTTGCGGTCTCTGCAGTGTCGAACTTCTCGTCAGGCCCGGGGGGCCTTCTTCTTCTCTCACTACGAGTTTCATATTACTTACGTTCCCAGTGCTCAGAACGTGAAAGCAGACGATTTATCCCGGTCTTTGGAAGAAGACGTAAGAAGTGAATGTAAGGATATGCCACTAATATCTCCTAAGCATTTCCTATTCACCCTTTTACCTCATCTCCAGACAATTCTTCAGGACACCATATCAGATCCAGCAAGGGAAAGCCTTCTGAAGCAATCTCAGATCACCGAACATAATGGATTGCTTTTCTATTGGAACAGGTTATATATCCCCACAATCTCTCTTCGCACTCTCTTACTTCATGGGTTCCATGATTCCCGAGTGGGTGGACATTGTGGGGTAAGAGCCACCCGAGAATTGATTTCCAGACAGTTCTGGTGGCCAGGATGGGCCGATGAAGTTGACCGGTATGTCAGGAGCTGTCCTGTGTGTGCCCAGGCTAAGACACCTAGGAGGAGACCGCTGGGATTGCTTCATCCCACGGAGATACCTCCTTATCCATGGCACACCATTGCGGTCGATTTTATTGTTGAGCTTCCCCCATTGAGGGATATACCTATATCATGGTTGTTGTGGACTGTTTTACCAAAGCGGCCCATTTCGTTCCGTTTCCTAGGATACCCACTGCATCTCAAATGGCTTTGGCATTTCTTCAAGACGTGTACAGGATACATGGATTACCAGAAAAGATCATATCCGACCGTGGATCCCAGTTCTTGTCATCTTTCTGGTGCCAGTTGTGTGGTCATCTCGGCGTTCACCGAGCACTTAGTTCGGGTTATCATCCTCACACTAACGGCCAAACTGAAAGAACTAACCAGACTCTGGAGCAGTACCTTTGGTGCTTTGCCAATGCCACCCAATCAAACTGGAAAACGCATCTGGTTTTTGCTGAAGTTTCCTATAACAACACGGTACATTCTGCTACCGGCCTGAGTCCGTTCTTCTGTTCTTCTGGTCAACATCCTAGGCTGGTGCCTTTTCATCCCGTGCTTCCCAGCGCGGTTCCTTCTGCTGATCATCTTGTCACTACCATCCAAGATCAACACTCCTTGGCACGCAGAACCCTGGCAGAGGCACAGGAACGTATGAAGCAACGGGCTGATAAAGGGCGTACTCCAGAACCTGCTTTCCGGGTGGGAGATTTGGTTTGGTTGTCCTCCAAAAATCTACCAGTGCGTAATTTACCCACCAAGCTGGCTCCCCGCTATTTTGGCCCATTCAGGATTACTAAGCGTTTATCATCAGTAGCTTTTCGTTTACGTTTGCCTCAGGCCTGGTGGGTACATCCTGTCTTCCACGTCTCCCTTTTGAAACCCTTCGTGGTTGATACTTTTGGGCGGTCTCCTCCTCGTCAAGCTTCAGTTGTGGTCCGGGGTACTCCAGAATTTGAAGTGCAGGAGATTTGCGATTCGCGCATAAGACGGGGAGTTCTCCAGTACTTAGTGGACTGGAAGGGCTACCCTGCCTGTGATCGCACTTGGGAACCACGTAGTTATTTGCATGCTCCCCGTCTGGTCCGTGAATTCTATCACTGTTTCCCTTGGAAACCTGGGGCACCTGGCCTTCCTTGGAGGGGACGTAGTGTCACCACGTCACTTACCTGGGGCAGGGGGCACGCCTGTCGGACCCGGCGCGCCCTGTCCTGGCACCTCTATTCCCGATTCCGGTTGGGAGGACCGCGGTCTTTTGCGGCACTCGCCGCTTCCGGGTTTCCCGTGCAGCTGGACTCGCGCATGCGCGGAGGGCCGTGTTTCTCCCTCCGCGCATGCACCGTCCACAGAGTGCTTGGGAAGCCGTAGCTTGCTTCCCAAGCCTCGTTTTGGGCACGGCAGCACCCGGGGACAGCACGGCTTGCGTTTCAAGCCTCCCAAGTGCTGTCGGCCCTATTTAAGGGCCGGTATTTTGAGTTTTCAGCGCATCTCAACGCGGTTGTTTCCTGGATCGCATCTTCGCCCCTCGCTTTGTTGCAGCCACCCCTGCCTGCCTGCCTTCCTGAATTCCTTCTCCTTCCTGGTCTTCTGTGGTGGTTCCTGTGGGGGGTTTCCCTCCTCCTCTCTCTCCCAGTTGGTTCCCTCTGGTTTCCCTAGTTCTCCTTGGTTCCCCTTTTGGGCGGCTTGGGTCCCTTCCCTTCCCAGTTCTCTCAGCCTTTGCTTCAGACACTGTGCATCTCTCTGCCAGCTGCCATTCCTGGAGTCAACTCTGCATCCTGCTCAGAACCTTCTGCCAAGTATCTGCCTAGTATCTGCCTACAGCCAGCCTGCTGCCATTCCTGGAATTATCACTGCATTCTGCTCTGGACATTCTGCCCAAGCCTCAGCCTTTTGTCAGCTACCATTTTCAAGAGACAAAGCAGCACTCCATTGTGGATAACCTTCCCAAGCTTCAGCCTTCCACCAGTTGCCATTTCTGGGAGTCATTGCTGTAATATCCTGTTGTGGACAGTCTTCTTAGTATCAAGACCCGCCTTCCATGACAGTGCTTGCACTGTCCCGACGTCACGAAAATCAGGGAAGTGCGCTTCCGTGGCGTTGGGAGCCGGTCCACTTCTGACCCTGTCAATTCCAGGGTGAGGCTTGTGTCGGTTTCTCGCGTCACACCAGCATTCATCTTTCGGACAGCCTGGCGACCTCACCACGATCAACATTCGGAAGTTCAGGTATTCAGCGCCCTCGAGACGCTTTCCTTAACAGGAATAAGGAGCACACTTTTCTCGTGGACACAGGTGCACAGAAATGCTTGATAGATCATCACTTGGTTCCAGGCATACCACTGTCAGGGCAAAAGAATGTTTCAGTAGGGTTTGCAGGCACCCCAGTAATTAACCCCATGTCCCAATCGGTACCAATAACGCTAGGACCATTTACCGAATATTGCCCGTTCTTGTTGACACAAAATTGCAGTGAGAACCTGTTAGGTTTGAATTTGTTAAAGAAATTAAGTGTGATTATCCATTGTACTCCTGATTGAGGGTTTTTGACAATAGCACCACAAAATGTACCAGTGTCCGAGTTCCTGTCTAAACAGCTGCCAGCAGAGTTAAGTAAGGTGCCGACTTGTATATGGGCGAAGAATTGTAATGATGTTGGATGTCTGAAAATAGAGGCAGTAAAAATTGTTTTGAAAGAGGGAGTAACATTGCCACGGATTCCCCAGTATAAAATTTCAGTTGAGGGTGAAAAAGCATTAAAGTGCATTGTCTCAGATTTGATTAAAAGAAATGTAATTGAAGAGATAAGTGGCAGCTCTTGTAACAGCCCTATTCATCCAGTTTATAAGAAAGGAGGTAATGAAATACTGTTCCGTTTCATAATTGATCTACGTGCATTGAATAAAGTAGTTGATCCCCACTTCCTGTTGGTCCCAGATGTCACTACCATTCTGACCATGATTCCAGCTTCGGCTTCACATTTCAGTGTAGTCAATCTAAAGAATGCATTTTTTAGCATTCCAATACACCCAGATAGGAGATCCTATTTGCTTTCAAACTAGGAGGACGTTCATTCACATTCACACGAATTCCACAAGGTTACACAGAGAGTCCAAGTATTTACAGCAGAGCATTACAAGAGCAATTGGACATGTTAGAATTACCAGTGGGTTGTGTACTATTGCAGTATATAGATTATTTGTTAATTGCTGCTGATACAGAGGAAATTTGTAAAAAGAGTACCGTTTTGTTGTTGTCACATTTAGCAGAACATGGCCATAAAGCTAGTTTGAAAAAATTCCAATATTGTCGAAAGGAGGTGGCTTATTTGGGCTACCTACTTTCGAAATAGGGGAGGAGACTGACACCGGAAAGGATAGAGAGTATCTCTGGTATGCCTATTCCAAAAACACAGAAGGGAGTCAGAGCCGTAATAGGCATGGCTTCTTATTGCCGCCAATGGATAGCAAATTTTGCAATGATTGTGAAGCCAATGGTGGCGTTGACAGAGAAGGATGTTGTGTTGCCTTTGCCATGGAGTGCAGAATGTCAGACAGCGTTTGATCTGCTCAAAATGGAGTTGTGCTCCACCTCAGTTTTGGGCACACCAAATTATGAAAAGGTTTTTAGATTATTTGTGCATGAAAATGAAGGCTGCGCACTGGCTGTTTTAACACAGGAACAAGGCGGAAGAAATAGACCATTCGGCTATTTCTCTTCCACGCTGGACCCTGTAGCATGCGCTTTGCTGCACTGTTTGCGAGCTGTTGCTGCAGCTGCTGCGTCAGTGAAACAAACCGAAGGAATGGTGTTGGGGCATACTCTAATTTTGATGGTGCCACACGCCATCGATGTTCTTTTAAACAGAACGCAGACGCAACACCTCACATCAGCTAGATTGACTAGATATGAAATTGTCCTATTCGCACCACATATACAGATCCAGAGGTGTTGCGCTTTGAACCCTGCAGAATTAATGCCCCTGCCCAGTGAAGAAATAGGTGAAAATGAATCACCTCTTCATGATTGTTTAATGGTTACTGAAGAAGAAACGAAGGGAAGAATTGACCTATCAGACATCCCATTGAAAGAATCAGATGGATAATTGTTTTGTGACGGCTTCTGTTTCAAATTACCTAATGGCACATCAAATGCTGACTATGCTATCACAACACTAAAAACGATTGTAGAGAGCAAAAGAATCCCACACAATTCAGCGCAGGCAGCAGAGATAATAGCACTGACAAGAGCATGTGAAATTTCTGAAAATTGGAATGTAAACATACATACTGACAGTCAGTATGCCTTTGGGGTAGTGCACAATTTAGGCCGACTCTGGAGGTAGAGGGGTTTCCTAACATCACACGGAACTAGAATCCAACATGGCCCTTTGATAGCGCGATTGCTGTCTGCACTTATGTGTCCAAAGCGACTGGCCATAATAAAGTGCAAAGCGCATAAAAAAGTAACATGTAAAGTGGGAGAAGGAAACGCATTTGCAGACAAGATTGCAAAACAAACTGCCACTGACTTAAGCACCAAGATGCTGTTAGTACAGACAGAGGAAGTGCCCTGCATGAAAGAAAATGGGATTGTTACAGTCAAAGAGATGCAGGCTGATGCAACCGCTGAGGAAATAAAAGGGTGGGCTGAGGGCTCTGCACAATTAGACTTGGAAGGTTGCTGGGTGGATAAGGAGAGAAGAAAGTGGATGCTGCCCAACTCGTATGTAACTGCAATGGTCACCATGGCCCACAGTCCCACGCACATCTGTGCGAAAAAAATAGTACCGCATTTAACTACAGTATGGCAGAACACGCACATAAGAAAGAATGCAGAAAGACTAGTTCAGAACTGTATAACATGCCTGCAACACAATGTTGGAAAAGGAGCAGCTACTCCAACAGGGAGTTTTGGCCCCCCCCTCCATGCCTTTTGAGGTGATCCATTTTGATTTCATAGAGATGGAAAGATGTCAGAACTTGAAATATATTTTGGTGGTGGTGTGTGCGTTCAGTAAATGGGTGGAAGCATATCCACTGAAGGATTGCACAGCCATGAGCACTGCTAAAGTGATGTTAAAAGAGTATTTTTCCCGATTCGCCCTGCCACGAGTCATATGGTCAGACAACGGCCCGCACTTTGTTGCCGCCGTGATATTACAGATTTGTGCAGGCCTTCAGATTGATAAACGACTCCATTGCGCCAGACACCCGCTGAGTGCAGGTCTTGTCGAACTCCAGAACGGCATTTTGAAGAGCAAAATAGGCAAAATATGCGCAGGGAATAAGCTGAGATGGACGGATGCGCTACTCATAGCTTTGTTGTGCATGCGCACATCGGTGCAAGCGAGGACTGGGCTCTCCCCGTATGAAATTGTGGTGGGGAGACCTGCTAATGTTTGGTGTGCACCGCAACCAAGACGGTTAAATTGTTAAATGAAGTAGAATATCCTGTGCTTAGTACATACTGTAACGTCTTAATGCAAAAGCTTAGTTTGATTCATCAGCAGGTGCAGGAGGCTCTTCCTGTCAGATATACTGGTCGGGGGCATTCTCTGCAACCAGGCGACTGGATCCTGATAAAGAACTTCGAAAGAAAGTCATCGCTTGCACCAAGATGGCGTGGGCCATATCAAGTTCTACTGGCAACACAAACAGCAGTTCGTGTGGACGGTCGGAAAGCATGGATACATGCCACCCACACTAAGAAAGTTCCATCGCCATTGAAAGAACTGCCTGATCCAGACAACGAGAAAGAAGCAGCTGCCTCCGACGCGAAGGACAGAATTGCCAGTTCTTTGCCACAAAATTTGTCTGAGCCTGAGACCAAGCCTGAAAGAATTGCTAAAGAGGAGAAAGAGCTGAGTGTGCCTCAACTTTGCCCAGTTGAATCTGCAGCACCACAGGTTGATATGAAGCCTGCATCAACGCTTTAGCGTCCACCATCACTTGCTGCGCTGCAGGCTGACACTGAGCCTGAATCTGGAAGTGCGCCTGCACTATTCATTGATCACACAGTAATGCGGTACAACCTACGTTCTCAAAATCGAGAGTGATCTGATCTTCGTGTTTCATTTTGGTGCCTCTATTTCCCATCACGTATGAAGTGGGAATCGGAGGCCTAGGCGAGCGGAGCGTGAGGGTTGTGCCAATCTGACAACTTTTTGAACACGGCTTCCCGGTGCTATCTATGTGTAAAAATCCATGTGTTGATCACCCCGTGCGAACGAGCGGGGCTCATATGGTACAAAGGCAATTGATGATTGCTCTGGAGTCCTTTGAGCAATGTGCAAAAGCACGATAATCTTGCCTAACGTTTAACAATCCAGGCTGCCGAGAACTGGCCTAAATACTTTGATAACATTTCTGAACTTACTGGAATTTCAACAAGTGCAGCGGTGAGAACTATTCACGACAGACATTGTTGGAGAAGAAGAATCAAGAAGATGCCTGCACCAGCTTCGGCCCTATCCTGCACCAATGCAGATGATGTAGCAGATATAGAAACAATCAGTGTGCCGAGAAAGAGTTGTAGAAAAAAATGTATGCTAATCATTACGATATTCACGTGCATTATGAGTGTATTAGCACCGATATCAGTAGTCCTGATATTATGGTAGTTAGAGGAAATACATCCAATAGGAGTGTTGATGCCTATTAGGAATGCTTCTGTTACCGAGAGCCCAGTCCATGTTATCTCTTACATTATCCCCAATGGAAGAAAGACATAGGGAAGGGTATGGGAATAACATGTTACTTCTGATAATGAACATGACACACGCAATCTTGAGAAAAACAATTGTTGGGTGTGCACGCATATACCGCAGCATGGTGGAAAAGGAATAGGTTGGTATGTGCAGCCATTACCGTTAAGTTCAGCATGTTATGCATCATTAAGCCCTTATATCATGGGAAATGGAATAAGAGTGAAAGGGTCAATTAGATAAGACAAACATGAACAAATTTGAAGAAATGGTAATGAAAACTGTAGGCTGCTCTATATTCCACAGGACAAAAATTATAACACTGATAGTAACTCCACAAGATAGATTAAATGTGCCATATAAATCATCTGTAATCACGTTTCACATGAACCAGCTAGGGAGTAAAGATACATTGCCCCCCTCATAGACGATAAATTACAGTCCCTGTACTGTTCCATTTTGCTTGCGAAAGAAAGGCTCCTATTTAGTGGGGACATACAACAGGTGTATGAATATTGCAGTCTTTGAGAGAGAAGAGGAACCAGTATATGTAGGCGATCCTGTTTACTTCATATGTGGGAAAAAAGCTTATCCATGGTTGCCTAGAAATGGGGGAGGTACCTGTTACTTGGGGATCCTTTTCCCGGGATTATTCCTTTAAAAAACGTCAGACATAGCCAAACTATCTAGGTCGAGGACACGACGAGAGGAAGGAGGATTGATAGCAGAGTATATAGCAAAATCATTTATACCATTTTGGGGCCCGGCAATCAATTCGTATAATATAAGACAACTGTCCACAATTTTAGAAAAAACAATAAATGGAACAACGGACATATTGTATAATATGACTCTGGAGGAAAAAGCAATTAGGTTATTGACACTTCAAAATAGAATGGCTCTTGATATAATTTTGGCTGATCGTGGAGGAGTTTCCAAAATCGTCGGGTCATCATGTTGCGTATTTGTGAGTGACTCCTCCCCTACGATTTTTGAGGCAATAAAAAAGTTACATGTCCTGAGTTCCGTCCTCCACCCCCCAGCAGGAAGTTGGGAGCTGACCATAGGCTCCTGGTTTTGGGAATTAGTACGCTCATGGGGATGGAAATTAGCTGCAATATTAGCAGCAGTCCTTGGGATTTTCCTAACATGTTGTTGTTGCATCCACAGTCTACCAATAATTTGCACTGAAATAAGTGATGAATGCATACACATGGTGACACAAAAAAGTACACCCAAAGAAAATACAATCACGAAACATGAAATGCAGACTGTGAAGGAATTGATGGCTATTAATATTGATGATGAAGATGACGATTATAGCAGTATGCAGAGTTCGGAATCAGACACATGGTCAGAGGAAGACGCAATATATTGTTGATGCGTTTGGCTTACGGCCAAAAGGAGGGTTTGTTAGTCTAGAAAATGCCCTACCATAGCATAGATGATATATTATGTTGGCCGCAAACCAACCGCATCATATATCCAGCATCGTCAGTACAGAATCATCAGCATAACCATAAAGCGTCCATTTTGTAGTAATAGAATTCGCCATTTTATAATTTTCGCTTTCTTTGCTTTCCTGTTCAAAATGCTTTGCTGTAAGTAAATTCTATTTTGTTTCGCTCATGCACAGAGCAAGGCCACAAGTTACATGTTGAAAAACTAGCAACCACAGCAATCACGTTCATTAACTTTCTCCTGTAGGAGTATACACTCTGGACGGATATTCTTAAAAAGAGAGCACTGATCTTTGTCTTGACAATACGCATTAAGGTCCCCGCCCACCAACATTAGCTCATGATTGGCTATACCCCCCCAAATCTACACATGCAGGGGTTTGTAAACATTTATCAAAAATATGTATTTAATTTCGTACCCAGAGTACAATTTAATTTCCACAGCCATAACATTGTTGTTGTTAGAGGCAGTGGTTAACAACTCTGAACCCATGCTTTGCCTAACCCCAATCATAAGGCCACTGTATGGTCTTCCCAGTGCACCCTTATTATCCGGCACCTGATGCATCACAAAACCTTCAATATACATCCTGTCAGTGGAACATGTCTCCTGAATCATGATAATAACATGCTCCAGGAAAATAATGGTAAAGTTCCCTCTTCAGAGAGTAGATGGTTATGCCCTCGAGTATTCCAGCTGCGTAACTTTAAGATTCACTTGACAACCATACACTGTTGGGGAAGGAAACTCTTAAGCCATACCCAACCTTGAAAATTCACAGAAAATGTAGGAGTTTGTCCAGTCTCAACATTGGTTTCCACTGGCACCCTATGTTAGCACAGGTTTTCTGAAGTCCAACTAAGGGTTTAGTAAAACCATTCAAATGATGCAGTACAAGACTCAACTCTTAGTAGAAGGCTATACCACCTGAATTCATGGTAGCTTAGACAGAGCAGCCAGGCTTATCTTAGAAGGAAGAGAGGGCTGTAGGAAAGTACATTGAACTTGTAGTACACCAAGGATACAATAGAAACACTGACAACTAGGAGTATTATAAAAATTAAAGGTTTATTATAAATACACATATAGGCCAAGTTAGATCTTGGGGTAAGTACTAGTCAGTCATAAATACTTTTATAAAAACACACACCACTATGCTTGATGGCACACATGCCAAAGCATATAACCTTATTTGGAACACCTAACAGCAGTTCTAGGGAAGTCATACCAATAATTACTTTTAGATTACATACAGTAATTGAAGAGTAGTAGACCCTAACAGTTGTACTGTGACACTCCACAAGAAATCACATATTAAGTCAACTGGATAATATACTTTTGTGTATAGTGACGCACTTTATTTTATTCACACAGCCCGTGGGCATCGAGGCGCTTTTACAGGAATATTTCTTATTTATGTATTTATAATGCGCTTAATACCCAGAAGTTTCTAAGCACGGATCCCGGGATTGAACCTGTGTTGCTTTGTGTCGTCTTGTTTCCAAGGCGAGCACATTGCCGCTGAGCTATCCTCCCGGGATCATTTATTCTAGGAACAGTATAAACCTATGACATCTTTTGGGATGACTCTGTTATACTCAAGGTAAGTAAACCCATTTGTGTCAGGGGTCTACCACTCCTTGCCCGCCGCATCGCCGCTCTCTGCCCCAACTTTCAGTGCTATGCGGATGACACCCAGCTCATTTTCAGGTTACCCTCGGCCTCCTCCTCTCCTTCCCTCATCTCTGACTGTCTTTCTGCTATCCAGGAGTGGTGTGCCGCCAATGACCCCTGCCTTAATGCCAATAAGACTGAGATTCTCCTGATCGGCACACCCGTTCCCTCCTTTCCTGTAGCTCTCTGGCCGGCCTCTCTTGGTCCTCTTCTGCTTCCACCTGCAAGGCTAAAAACCTCAGAGTCATCTTCGACTCCACACTCTCCTTCTCTCGTCACATCTCTGACGTCTCTAAGAAGTCAAACTACCAACTGCATCTCCTCATAGGTATTCTTCCCTTCCTCTCCTTCGCCCAGAAGCTCGCTGTCTCCAGAGCTCTGGTTCTCTCTCGGCCGGAGTATTGCAACAGCCTCTTTCTAAATCTGCCTGCTTCTACTCTCCACCATCTGCAACTCATCGAGAACAGGACTGCGAGACTTGTCCTTGGCCTCGAGCCCAGGGATCGTATCTCTCCAGGACTGAAATCTCTGCACTGGCTCCCAGTGGCTGCGAGGATTAGGTTTAAAACCCTTTGCATCGTCCACAAGGCCTTCTGGGGCCTGGGGCCTCAATACCTTCAACTCTCTCTTTCTAAATATCTCCCTTCTCGAGCTCTTCACTCATCCGCCTCCAACTCCCTCAGGGTCAGTCGCTTCGCCAAGCAACGAGTTGGTGGTAGATCTTTTTCTTCGGCTGGTGCCTCCCTCTGGAACAGCCTCCCTGCCACCCTTAAACTTGAGGAGAAGCATCTCCGGTTCCGGAAGCACGTAAAAACCTTTCTATTTGCTTCTGCTTTTTCACCTCCTCTCCTCTGCTGACCTCCTGGTTGTAACCGGAACTGCACTGGCTACCTGGACACCCTCTGATCTTGGGCCCAGGTCCCTCCACCGCCAGCATCACACCTGCACTGCCCACCTGGCCCCCCGCACTTGGGGACTGTTTCTGTATCCCTACAGTCCCCCCTTCCAGCCCTTGACACCTGATGTCTGCACTTACCAATGCACTAACCCTTGCACTTGCCGGCTGTTACTCTACTTATTGTTATTACCTATTCCCATGTTCTGCACTGTCCCTGCCCCCCTTCCCACGCACTTGCACGATCTGAATGACACCTGGCCTAGTAGGACTGTTGTCTGTCCTCCCATTTGTCAGTCCAGAAAAACCAAACACCCCTTGAGGGTCCGGAAATGAATGATAATTGGTTGGCCAAAGACCAACCGCCTCATTTACAGTGTAAGAATATATATTCATTAGTCATTAGTTATTACGTAGCTATTAGTTTAACTAGAGTGAAGCCATTTTAAGATGACCAGATTCGCCATTTTGTTTTCTCTCTCTGCTCTCTCTAACGTTGCCACTTTGCCTCATGTAAAACTGCTTTGCTGTAGATATTATTTCACTTCAATGGTCCAAGGCTAAGAAACATGTTGAAACATTACACTGGAGAGCCAGACAGAAATGCCTGATTCCCTCCCTCACAAATCCTTGAAGACAGGGAGCAAGGCATTTAATCAGTACACGAATGCCAGCGAGTCTCCTGAAAGAATAGCAATGTACGAAACTAGCATTTAAAGATTTGAATTATGATCTTCTTTACGGCCCCCCTTTCTGAGCCCAGTGAGGCCCCGGAGAGCGGGCTGACCTCAAGAGCGAGAATCGAAACTTAGAGATAGTGAGGCCTGGTATGTGCCAGTCTCCCAAGCGCAGCTTGCCCATGAAAAACAGAAACGCTGTGTTCTCGAAAACAAAGAATGGTGTCTGTAAAACTGGAGATTGCAAACTGTTACAAAATATGGTGGTCTAAGGTGTCATATCTGTCACGATGGCCAATCATCGCCTCTAATTCAAAGGGAAATGAATTGAGGGCAGCATCGAATGTGTCATACTGTGTCATTGCTGATTGTAAGATGCTCCGTTTGTATATATGTAACTGATGTGCGTTTCACGCTCTTTTGCGTCCCCCGAGGTCTGTTAGACACACGTCGCGGGGCGTGGACCACTTGGCCAACTGGGACTATTTTGTATTGCAATAAACCCTAGATTTTGGGAACAGAACCTCGTGTTTGGCATATCTATTCGTGTGTGGTGACTGTGCCTTGTTTACACATCCGAGGGTCCCTCAGGGGCCCCTTCAAGATGGCGCCCGAATAGGGATCCTCCCCCACTTGTTCCATCGTGTACGTTGCAAAATAAGGAAGGCAGTAAGAACGACAAGGATGGGAGCGATTTAGCCGGGATCCAGAGGTGTTCGGGGCGCCCCTGCGAAAGCGATGAGCGACTCCTTTGCAGATCTGCACACCGCTGATCTCTGATCAACGTCCTTGGCCAGTGAACAAGGAGACGAGGGTCTTGAAACAAGGCAGAGCCAAGATACGCAGACACAAAGTCATTGGTTGCGTCAGTATACGGACGAATTGTGCCTTGAAAAGACAAATTGATTGATCAGGTGAGCCGTGCCCCGATTCGTAAGTAATCCTGATATTGGTTGAGAGTTGATTTTGCAAAATCAAACACCCAGAGTAAGTTTGATTAGCCAAGGGTAAGGTTAAAACATGCCTGGGGTATTGTCCACCTTAGCAGGTTTATTCCGCTGCGGTGAACAATCTTTGGAAACTGGCCAGGAAGCACCTCCGGGAGGAACGCCGGCTGTTGATATGTACATAAAGTATGGTATGGGAGCGATAATGTTTTGTGAAACTTGACATAAGCAAACCAGAAAACAGGAAAATCTTCAGTGGCCGAGGGATGAGAGTTTTGAGATGGAACGTATAGAAAACCTGGAAAAGGTGTTGATAAGTAAAAGAGCACGCCCTGGAGCACTTGATATCCTTAGGGACTGGAGGAGGGAAGCAATGCTCCGATTTAGAAGTAGAGAGAAACATGTGCGCAGGCATAAGTCAAAGACGGAGAAAGCTGAGGAGAAGGTGGAGGAGGAGTGGAGTAATAGCTTGAGAAAGGCGAGACGGCGCGATGAATTAAACATAGAAAAAATATATCCACATAGAGAGCTACACTCATCATACGAATTAATAAACAGAATCTTAACTGAAACAAAACAGGGCCTGAGGAGTGTAACTAAAAAGACTACAGCAGTAGCTGCCGCTCAACCCCCTCCCATTGCTCAGCCCCTCCCAACACCAGCACAACCACAGACTGCATCAGACACTGCACTGCCCACTAGCCAGCCAGCCCCAAGTGTTTCGCAATTACCACAGCCCCAGCAGACGGATCCCACTGTCACTGCCACGGATCCCACTGTCACTGCCCCCTCTGCATCTCCTGATCAAGAGGATGCCACTGTCCCGACTGCCCCTCCCATGAGTGGAATTGAGCAGAATGAATGTACGAGAGTAACTCGCAGCGCGATCAGTAAGGAGAGAAAGTGTGAGCTGCAAGAACAGGCGGAAATGTATATAGACGATAATGATGAGGTATCCACGCTAGCGTCCCTTTATGACTTCAGAAGAAACAACGAAAGACAGGTATTGTTGGAATGCATGGGGGAATATTTGTCGGGACAATGGAAAAAGTTAATTGGGAAGTTACCACCGCAACGATTGTGGAATTTGAATGCATTAGCCCTTTGTAGAGGGAGAGATGAAGAAATAGAAGAGCATGTGAAGCGACTGTTTGAAATAAAGAATGAATTGGATGAAGCGTATTCTGAAGTACTCGCCACACCGGGGAATAGGAGAAGGAATATTGAGAGGGGCAGGAAGAGAGCGTCAAGACTGTATATGCAGAAATCTTTGCCACCACCCGGACAGATAGGTGATAGACAAAGATTGCAGGTGTGTGTGCGTGAGACGATGAGATGGATGTCAAGCCCTAGGACTTCGGTAGGGGAGATAAATGAGATATGTAATGAGTATCCTTTGCAAATAAGAATAGAAACTCTGCGGACGATAGTAGGGGTGTTACTCCTGCAGATAGCAGGACACCACAGGGGAAGGGGAAATGCACAGAGTAGGGGAAATTCGAATATGCCTGGAGGACCTTTGGGATTAAATCAATGTGCATACTGCAGAGAGGAAGGACACTGGCGGGCAGAATGTCCGCATTTGCAAAATAGAGGCGGATATTGTCAGAGAAGGCCTCACAGAGGGCACATGGGAACAAATGGTCACAACAGAAATCATATGCAGCAGCACCAGAATGATCAAGGGAATGGTGCACAAAATCAAGGCCAGGCTCCGAATCAAACTATTCAGAGTCAAAATCAGCAAGGTGCACAAATGGGAAATAGAGTGAGAGGGGGGAACATTTTTGATAACCAGACAGGTGCATTCTATAATAACAATGGTGACTAACATCGGATGACGTGTTGTTACCCCAATAGGACAGCCCAGAACAGGGGTCGGAACCAGTGTCAATTCCCGTGAATCAGAAAGGACCCTACGTAGAGATGAAAATCGGGAATGATGAGCATAGATTCCTCATAGATACGGGGGCACAAAAGTGCTCGATAGATCATCACTTGGTTCCAGACATATCTCTGTCAGGGCGACAGAATATCTCAGTAGGGTTCGCAGGTACCCCAGTTATAAACCCTGAGTCCAAATCAGTGGCAGCGATGATAGGGTCTTTTACTGAACATTGTCCATTTCTTTTAACAGAGCATTGCGGGGAGAATCTTTTAGGATTGAATCTATTGAAAAAACTAAGCGCAGTTATTCATTGTACACCAGATGGGGTATTTTTGACTATTTTTCCCCAGAGTATGCCGACTTCTGAATTTATGGCGGAACCCTTAACAGGGGAATTGAGTACAGTACCAACTTGCATTTGGGCCGTAAATGACAATGATGTGGGATGTTTGAAAATAAAGCTAGTGAAAATTACATTTAAAGAAGGAATAACGCTACCGCGTATTCCGCAGTATAAATTTCAGCAGAAGGAGAAAAAGGATTGAAAAGTATTGTTTCTGATTTGGTGAAATTGGGAGGGATTGAAGAGATTACAGGTGGTGTATGTAACAGCCCCATTCTTCCCATATACAAGAAAGGGGGTAATGAGGTACCGTACCGTTTCATAATTGATCTCCGTGCACTGAACAAAATAGTAGATCCCCAATTCCCGTTAGTGCCAGAATTCACTACGATCTTGACAATGATCCCTGCTTCGGCAGAATACTTTAGTGTTATTGATTTGAAAAACGCTTTCTTCAGCATTCCAGTACACAAAGAAAGCAGGTATTTATTTGCCTTCACTTTAGGAGGACGATCATTCACACGCATTCCACAAGGCTATACTGAAAGTCTGGGCATATACAGTAGAGCGTTGAAAGAGCAGTTGGACATGTTAGAATTACCAGCAGACTGTGTATTGTTACATTACATTGACGATTTACTAATTGCTGCTGACACGGAGGAGATATGTAAAAAAGGTACTGTTCTATTATTGACTGATCTAGCCACTCATGGCCATAAAGCAAGCCTAAAGAAATTCCAGTACTGTCAGAAAGAAGTAGCTTATTTGGGTTACCTACTCTCAAAGGAAGGAAGAAGATTAACACCAGAGAGAATAAAGATTATTTCTGGTATGCCTATTCCAACAACACAGAAAGGTGTGAGAGTGATAATAGGGATGGCTTCTTATTGCCGTCAATGGGTTATGAACTTCGCTTTGATTGTGAAACTGAAAGGAAGCGCCCCCAATTTCAGCACGATCCTCCCCGCAATGAGAGACAATAAAGGACTCTCCCGTAGTGGGAATAAGGCCAAGACAGAGTGCGGGTGAGCGTAAATGGGAGTTTATCCAAGAATAAGGCATGCAAAGAACTCTGCAACCTCCGAGAGCGCTCTGTCTGACAATAGCAAAGACAGGCGTATTTCTAATACAAAAAACGTCATCAACACCTAAACACTATAGGGGGCACAAGTTAATTGGGATTGGGTGTCGTCGACTAACTATAGGTGTTGCTGCAGCGTGGTTGGTCTTGGCAGGACGACGTCACTGGTCAGCCTCGTGGGTTGGGTTGGGCCTGGCAGGCCGGCTTGAGGTCATCCGTGCGGTGTTGGTATGCTGGGGCAGCCTGTGACAATGACGAATACCTTTCCTGTCTCATTTGCCCTAGGCCATGCACCTTGCAGTTATTCAGACAACGGCATTTACGTTCATTAATAAATCGCTCAGCAGCTTATCTTATAAAATAAACGCAACACATGAGGAATGCACCTCGTGAGAGGTCTGGTGGTTGTCGGTTGGGGCGAGATTTACCTGTGTCCTATTGACCGGTATGTTAGGTCGCAGGACGGGGCTCTGGGCCTGGGCCGAATGATACATGTCTGTCTGCTGCGTTAGAAGTTATTATATGGATGGGTCTCTGTGTCTTGTCCCAATGATGGGGATCGTCCTTGCACGGGGTCAGGATTCTTGGGGGGTCTAGGGGATTTATGAGAGGGTGCTGGTAGATCAGTGGGTTCAAACGTGGGTTTATTACCGTGCTGTAAATAACACAGGTGGCGGGCTGTGGCCTTGGTTGTGGCGCCGGGGCCTCTGACTCTCTGAAGTAACGCCAGCTTGGTTGGGGGAGGTGAGGGAGCGCGGCACAAGTCTTAGCTTTTTTATCTGGCAGGCTTGGTAGGGTGGGAGAGGGAATGGCCTTGCATATCCACAAAGGTATTTTCCTCGTGCGTTGCTGATCAGTGAATGCAGAAGTTTTATACTGTTCTGCCTTATTTTGACGTTATTTAGACACACATATATATTTCAATTTCGTTACACATTTCTTTAAGACAGTCGGTTCCAGTACCTTTTCATTACCTAACATTACATTCACTACATTGTGTGCGTATTGTATGTACATTAGACGTTATACGAGGGATATCTAGGTTATGGCCTACAGAGATTGATGCTCGCCGCTTTGGGTAATTCAGAAAACATATATGAGTTCAAGTTTCTACATGCTATTGAAAAAACACTTTTACAGATAGAGGTTACACGTTTGGTCAACATCTTTCTCCGTGGTTATAGCAGCACTAGTCCAGACCTGGAGGGATATCATATAACGTTACATTTTTATAGTTTATTCACATTTTAAACAGAGGTAGTTCATTAATACCAATACTTGAATTGTTTTCTACCTTCTTCAGATAGTGATGCATCAGCTTTTTTCCCCGTTACCCCGGCCTCGCAGTCTGGGTCATACGGGGTGCAATAGTACATTGTAACTGATAGAATGTTGCCGTGTTGGCATCTCGGGTTTAGCTCATCTCCGACTTTCTCATGGGAACGCACTCGCAGCGGATCTGCCAGGGCTGCTGAGGCGGCAGAGATGCATGAAAGGCCCTCCAAAGGTGGGGGCCTCGTTACAGTGTGCTGAACTCACGCCATATTTGCTAGACAAGATGGCGTCTAGGCCTAACTAAATTTTGGTAAATGCAAGGAAAGGATACGTGTGGGCAATGTCGTCGGCGGGTGAATCCTCCTCCACCTGGGCCCGGGTGGCATGAGGGGGCGCCCACCGAGTCATGGTCCTCACCTGGGGAGAAAGCTGTAGGTGAGGAGGGCCTCGCGGCCAGTCCTCCCCTACAAAACCAATGGTGAAATTAATAAAAAAGGATGCTGTGATGCCTTTACAGTGGAATGAAGAATATCAGAAAGCATTTGATTTGCTAAAAACCATTTTGAGTTCTGCTCCAGTTTTGGGCACACCGAATTATGAAAAGGTTTTTAGGCTATTTGTGCATGAGAACGAAGGATGCGCGTTGTCTGTCTTAACACAGGAACAAGGTGGAAGAAATAGGCTGTGCGACTATTTTTCTTCTGCGCTGGACTCTGTAGCGCGCGCACTACCACGATGTTTGCGAGTTGTTGCAGCGGCTGCTGCGTCAGTGAAACAAACAGAAGGGATGATCTTGGGGCACACCTTAATTTTGATGGTGCCACATGCCATAGATGTTCTACTCAATAGAACACAGATGCAGCACCTCACCTCCGCTAGATTGACTAGATATGAAATTGTATTGTTCGCGCCCAACATCCAAATTATGAGGTGTAGCGCTTTGAATCCAGCAGAATTAATGCCAATACCCGGGGAAAACAGTGGTGGGACTGAATTGCTTCCCCATGATTGCCTAATGGTTATTGAGGAAGAAACGAAAGGGAGAATTGATTTGAGTGACACACCACTAAAAGAACCAGATGGGGAACTGTTTTGTGTCGGCTCCTGTTTTAAACTACCTGACGGCACATCAACTGCTGCATATGCTGTTACGACATTAAAAGGTGTTGTGGAGAGTAAAAGAATTCCTTATAACTCCGCCAAGCAGCAGAGATAATTGCTTTAACAAGAGCTTGTGAAATTTCAGAGAACTTGAGCGTAAATATCTATACTGATAGCCAGTACGCCCTTGGCGTAGTTCATCATTTTTGCCGATTATGGGCCGAGAGAGGTTTCTTAACATCCCATGGGGCTAGAATTCAACATGGCCCTCTGATTGTGCGATTATTGTCTGCACTTACGTGTCCAAAGCACCTGGCAATAGTGAAATGCGAGGTACATAAAAAGGTGACATGTAAAGTGGGAGAAGGAAACGCATTTGCAGACAAGATTGCGAAACAGACTGCTACTGATTTGAGTACAAAAATGTTGACAGTACAATCGGAGGAAGTGCCCTGCATGATAGAAAATGGAATTGTGACTGTTAAAGAAATGCAGGCGGAAGCTACCGCCGAGGAAATACAGGGATGGGCCAAGGGCTCTGCACAACTGGATTTGGAGGGTTGTTGGGTGGTCAAAAAAAATGGGAATTGGATGTTGCCAATTGCGTATGTAAACGCAATGGTTACAATGGCTCACAGTCCAACACACATCTGTGCGAAGAAAATAGTCCAACATTTAGCCACGGTCTGGGAAAATCCACTCACAAAAAAGAATGCTGAGAGGCTGGTGCAAAACTGCATCACGTGCCTACAGCAAAATGTAGGAAAAGGAACAGTGACTCCAAAAGGAAGTTTTGACCTCCCTCTATGTCATTTGAAGTGATTCACTTTGACTTCATAGAGATGGAGAGATGCCAAAATCTGAAATACGTTCTGGTGATCATATGTGCATTCAGCAAATGGGTAGAAGCATATCCCTTGAAAGATTGCATAGCCATGAGCACAGCAAAGGTAATGCTAAAAGAGTATTTCTCTCGCTTTGGTCTGCCCCGTGTCATATGGTCGGACAATGGGCCGCACTTTGTAGGTGCAGTGATAATGCAGATTTGTGCAGGATTGCAGATCGATAAGCGATTCCATTGTTCGAGACATCCGAGTTCGGCAGGTCTTATCGAACGGCATAACGGAATTTTGAAATCCAAAATCAGCAAGATCTGTGCAGGTAGCAAATTAAGCTGGGTAGATGCATTACCAATAGCGTTACTGTGCATGCGAACTTCAGTGCAGGCCAGAAATGGGCTCTCCCCTATGAGATCATAATGGGGAGACTGGTGAATGTGTGGTGCCCACCTCAGCCTAGGAGAATGAGAGAGGTAGAATACCCTGTACTCAGCATTTACTGTAATTTGTTAGTAAAAAAACTGCGTTTGATTCATCAGCAGGTGCAGGAGGCATTACCGGTGCGGTATACTGGCCCAGGACATGCATTAGAGCCCCGAGCTGGGTGCTCATCATAAATTATGAGTGGAAAACATCGCTGGCACCCAGGTGGCATGGGTCCTACCAGGTACTTTTAACCACGCAGACACCATTACGCGTGGATGGACGCAAGGCGTGGATTCATGCTACGCACGCCAAGAAAGTCCCATCGCCATTCGACACGTCAACTGATCGGGACAAAGACCAGAAAGAGATAGCAGCGGTTCCAGTAATGAAAAATGCCATTGCCAGTCCCTTGCCACAGAAACTGCCTGATCCTGAAACAAAGCCTGATGAGATTGCCATAAAAACGGAAGAGCAAAGAGTACCTCAACGTTGTCCAGCAGAAGCTGCATCTCTGCTGGCCGACATCAAGCGCATACCTCTGTGGCGCCCACCATCTTCTGTTGCGCCAGAGCCTGCATTGTCGCCTGGGCATCCATCGTCATCTGCCATTGTGCCCCAGGCTGACTCCAAGCTCGAGACCGGAAGTGCACCTGCACTATTTGTTGATCACACGGTACCAGGAGCAAATCGGTACAACCTGCGGAGCAGAAAGAAGGAGTGATCACATTTTCCATCTCTTGGTGAATTTCTTGCCTCTGTTTCCTATTTTCGGATGAAGTGGGAACCGGAGGCCTAGAGGAGGGTGGGGTAAGAGTTGTGCAAATTAGACAGCTCACAAAACGCAACTCCTCGGTGCTCAGGAACCCGAGTGACAAGCGGGGCGCACGTGGTACAAAGGAAGCTGCTCTGAAATACTAGAGCAATGTGCAAAATGCACATAGACCGTGCCAAGTTAAAAAGCAATCCAGGCAGACAGAAAACTGGCATAAAAGATTGTAGACATTGATTGAACTTTTTCAACAACCTGGGATGCACATGAACAAGAGATATTCATGACAAGCACAGCAGAAGAAGAAGGACGAGAGAAGAAATGGCGGAACCAGCAAATGCCCCCTCTTGCACCAATGCTGATAGCGAGTTAAATGCAGTACATAATAAGGTGAAAAAAGGACATGGTTGAAAGAATTGTATGTTGGTTCTAACCATAGTAACGTGCATAATGAGTATATTATCCCCAGTGTTGACCATAACAGTGTTATGGTACCTAGAGGAAATGCACCCTCTTGAAGTACTTTTGCCTGTGATGAACATTCCCACAACGGAAAGCCCAGTCCATGTGATTTCCTATACCTTGTCCCCAATGGAAGAGAAACATAGGGAAGGATATGGGAACAACACATTGCTGTTAATAATGAATATGACACACTCAAGCCTAAGAAAAAATTATTGTTGGGTTTGTGCCCACCTGCCGCAGCATGGTGGTCAGGAAATAGAATGGTATGTACAGCTCCTGCCCTTAACTTCTGCATGTTATGCTTCTCTGAGTGCCCTATATTATGGGAAATGGAACAAAAGTGAAACTGGTCAACTCGATAAAACAAATATGAATGAATTCGAGGAAGTGATTATGAAACCGGTGGGTTGCTCTGTGTTCCAAAAAAGACGATTAATTACACCAGCAATAATGCCACAGGATAGATTGTCTGTACCTTATAAAACTACTGTGATCACGTTCCACATGAACCCACAGGGGAATAAGGATGCAGAACCCCCTTCATATACAGTGAATTATAACCCTCATTCTGTCCCATTCTGTTTAAAGAAAAAGGGTTCTTTCCAGGTAGGAACATTTACCAGATGCAGGAATATAGCATTCCTTGATAAAGAAGTGGAACCAATATATGTGGGAGATCCTGTGTATTTCATATGTGGAGAAAAAGCATATCCTTGGTTACCTAGGAACTGGGGAGGTATGTGTTATTTGGGATTTCTGTTTCCTGGGGTGTTTCTTCTAAAAACATCAGACATAACCAAATTGACTAGGTCACGACCTCGCCGTAATATTGAAGACGGGTTGATTGTAGAGGGCATAGCAAAATCATTCATACCATTTTGGGGAAAGGCGATAAACTCTTATAACATAAGACGACTGTCTAGGATATTAGAAGAAACAATAAATGGAACCACTGATATATTATATAATATGACTCTTGAAGAAAAAGGAATTAAGATTAATGTCACTACAAAATAGAATGGCCCTTGATATAATCTTAGTTGATCGCGGCGGTGTTTGCAAAATCGTGGGATCAGCGTGTTGCGTATTTGTAAGTGACTCCTCCCCCACGATCTTTGAGGCGATAAGAAAATTGCATGTGTTAAGTTCTGATCTTCATCCCCCTGAAGGAGGTTGGCAATTGAACATAAGCTCCTGGTTCTGGGAAGTGTTGCGATCCTGGGGATGGAGACTATTTGCAATCCTAGTAGCAATCCTAGGAATATTCGTGACATGTTGGTGTTGCATACATTGTCTCCCCATAATATGTACTGAAATTAGCGAAGAGTGTGTACAAATGATGAAACGAAAAAACATTACTAAACCAAGCACTCGCCATAGTAACGAATCTGAAACCATTAAAGAATTTGTGGCAATTGATATTGATAATAATAACGAGGAGACAACAAGTGTACATGAGTCCGAATTTGAATCAGATTCCGAATCTAATCCAAATATTTGGTCGGAGGAGGATGCAATGTATGGATGAGACGTTTGACTTACGGCCAGGAGAAGGGTTTGTCAGTCCAGAAAAACCAAACACCCCTTGAGGGTCCGGAAATGAATGATAATTGTTAGACCGAAGACCAACCGCCTCATTTACAGTGTAAGAATATATATTCATTAGTCATTAGTTATTACGTAGCTATTAGTTTAACTAGAGTGAAGCCATTTTAAGATGCCCAGAATCGCCATTTTGTTTTCTCTCTCTGCTCTCTCTAACGTTGCCACTTTGCCTCATGTAAAACTGCTTTGCTGTAGATATTATTTCGCTTCAATGGTCCAAGGCTAAGAAACATGTTGAAACATTACACTGGAGAGCCAGACAGAAACGCCCGATTCCCTCCCTCACATATCCTTGAAGACAGGGAGCAAGGCATTTAATCAGTACACCAATGCCAGCGAGTCTCCTGAAAGAATAGCAATGTACGAAACTAGCATTTAAAGAGTTGAATTATGATCTTCTTTACGGCCCCCCTTTCTGAGCCCAGTGAGGCCCCGGAGAGCGGGCTGACCTCAAGAGCGAGAATCGAAACTTAGATATAGTGAGGCCTGGCATGTGCCAGTCTCCTACGCGCAGCTTGCCCATGAAAAACAGAAACGCTGTGTTTTCGCAAACAAAGAATGGTGTCTGTAAAACTGGAGATTGCAAACTGTTGCTAAATATGGTGGTCTAAGGTGTCATATTTGTCACGATGGTCAATCATCGCCTCTAATTCAAAGGGAAATGAATTGAGGGCGGCATCGAATGTGTCATTGCTGATTGTAAGATGCTCCGTTTGTATATATGTAACTGATGTACGTTTCACGCTCTCTTGCGTCCCCCGAGGTCTGTTAGACACACGTCGCGGGGCGTGGGACCACTTGGCCAACTGGGACTATTTTGTATTGCAATAAACCCTAGATTTTGGGAACAGAACCTCGTGTTTGGCATATCTATTCGTGTGATGGTGACTGTACCTTGTTTCCACATCCGAGGGTCCCTCAGGGGCCCCTTCAAGAGGTTACTTGCCTCGTCGCGCCTTGAAACACTTGTGTATAGGGACGTTATAAATGCCATATCATAGCATGGCTACTTTTCAGCTCAGTGACACACTGACTAAGACAAGCAAGAACTTTGTAACTTATTTTAGATTGGCACACAGCTAATTCAAGGTAAGCAAAACCTCTATAGTTTTTTAAGGAGCTACCAGCAACCTAAAAGTTAAGTAAACCTAAGCAGTCTTATTCTGTACAGGCTAACAGCAAGTCAGCGGAAGCAAGACCCAATTGGGGACACGCATACTATTATCCTAACAGGAATAATAAAGTGAAACCAACAGCATTACTTTTGGGAAGAGGGTAACCCTATTCACAGGTGAGTAACTTAACCTTCAGTCTTCTTTCATTTAGAATGGCGAGACAGTTTCTAAGAAAAGCAAGACTTTTTCTTTGTTAAGAAGGCAAACAGCTTATTCAAGGTAAGTCTATTCCATATATGGGGCGTGGCTTAGCGGCCGATGTAGTGAGACGCGCTGCCGAGGAGCTCCGGAGCGATCCTGACAAAATTCGATAAAAACTAGCATAAATTGTTTCCAGAAGACCGCCAAAGTCTCCTCACAGAGACAGGAACACCTGCTGCCCACCCGGCGAAGCCCCCGGAGGAAACCGGGCGGTGGAAAAGGAGATAGACCGCCGGAGGGGAATCGCCCTGCGAAATCATCATGGCGGACGCGCGAGCAGTGGGAGGACCCCGGCCGCGTAATACAGAATGAACCGGTGAATCCACAGGAGAGGGACACATCACGCGCATAACAAAAAGTGTGGGGTAGACCTGAGCCTGAGTCAACCCCGCGACAGAGATCGGCGCGGCCGGTGGAAGTGGGACGTGGAAGCGGGAAGGCCCCTGACATGGTGAGGCGACATGCGCAGCAGGCACGGGAAGGCCCAAACCCGAAGCGACACCCGCGAGGGCATAACGAATACACCCGCCGGAAGAGTGCAATAAACCCAATATAAGGAGAGACCCGTAAAACACCGGGAGCAGGGTGGCGGAAGAAGCAGGGGCTATGGCACGTGGAGCACAGCCAAGACCGGTACCGGCGACGCAGGCAGAGGGCGGCTCCCCCGCGATGCCGAACAAGAAAGCGGAGGGGAAAACCAAGCAAGTAAGCATGGAGACTTTTACGACAGCGTCCGGACATAAACTGTCACTGTCGGCGGACAAAGCAGCAGCCGCGGATGACACGTCGCACCTAGTGGAACCCGCCAACGAAGGCACAATACTGGAAGCAATCGCCTCCATGAAAGAATCGCTCGAAAACAAAATGGACACAGCAATCGGGGCCCTGAAGGCATCTCTAGAAAATAAATTGGATACAGTAATGGTAGATGTGGGCCTTCTCCGCCAGGATGAGAGGAACCTAACAGAAAGAGTGACGGCGACGGAACAGCAGGTGCAGAAAGATACGGCGGGGGTTGCGGTAACGCAGACACAGATGTCGGAGGTACTACAGAGAATTCAAGTTCTAGAAAGGAGAGCAGAAGACGCAGAGGGGAGAGCGCGGAGGAACAACATCCGCATAATTGGAATTCCGGAAGGTGAGGAGGGCAAAGACCCCACTGAATACGTCGAGAACATGCTCCTGCAGGAGGTCGGAGTAGGTGCACTATCCCAGGGCTTTGTGGTAGAAAGGGCACACAGAGCAATGACTGGAAGACCCCAGCCGGGTGCCCCCCCGAGAGCGATGATTGCTAGGATCATGAACTACAAAGACAGGGAGAAAATACTAGCGTTTTCAAGGAGTGGTGGGGAAATCATCAGGAACTCTTCCAAGATCACAATGTATCCGGACTATACGGCCATGGTACAGAGGCAACGAGCACAGTTCTGCCCAACAAAAGAACGCTTCAGGACCGTGGGGGTGAGATACATGCTCCTGTTCCCCGCTAAACTCAAGGTGATACACCAAGGCAAAACATGTTTTTTCGACTCCACTGAAGAAGCCCACAGCTGAATGGACTCACAAGGCTTCCCCCAGTTGAGGCAGAGAAACAATAATAATCCTGGAAATAGACCCCGATGAGAAGTAACAAAGGCAACCTGGAACAAGAAAATAAGCATTACGTAAGTTAAATGAAGCTAGCAGTAAGCATGGAGGAGCAATCGGCCCCACTTTAGCTGCATTGGCTGAGAGAAGCGGCGCCCCCGAGAAGAATGAACTATCAGTTTGGATGTCAGTTTTAAGGCATCACGCTGCGGCGAGTCTGCGCCCATTACAGGAGCATGGCGAGAGAAGCGGAGGAGCCCGAGCAGGGGGAGGGTGGCTGGGCATTAGTTTTTCAGTTTTTGTTGAAGTTATGGACGTTGAATGGAGTGAATGGGCAGTACAAGGCACAAACTACGGACGGACTATTGTAAAGAACACTGAAATAATACAGACAATAAGCGACCGAAGCAACATGGGACAGGACCCATGTGGCAGCAGCAGCCGCTGCATCGAGAGGCATAGATCCGCGACCAGGACACCGAGGGAGATGGGCACGAGAGGAATAAAGCGCAGGGTGCAAGGACATGGCAGTGGGACACGGAAGCCAAGCAAACAAAGGAGATCATGGAACCGGATGAACTGACGATAGCCACCTGTAATGTGAGAGGACTCAATGCGTATGTCAAGAGACTTAGGGTTTATGCCTGGCTAAACCGGATGAAAATCAAGATAGCGATGTTACAGGAGACACACCTCACAAGAGACAGGCAGGCGAAGGTGGACAAGAAATGGGGAGGACAGATTTACAGCGCCACATATTCAAGTTACACACGAGGTGTACTAATATGGATTGCCCCGAGGGTCCCATTCCAGCTACCGAAGCAGGAGACCGACACAGAGGGACGGCTGGTATTGGTGCACGGCATGCTAGAAAACAAGGAGGTATGCCTGGTCAACACCTACACACCGAATACTGATGCAACAGACTTCTTCAGAAAGCTAGCGCCCAAGTTAGCGCAATATAGGGAGGCGACGTTCATCTGGGCCGGCGACTTCAACTGCACCTTGAATCCCCTCCTCGACAGATCTGATAATAAATACAAGAAGCCGGCGCCTCCAGCCAAAGAACTGTGTAGGATCCTGGACCAGCTGCAGCTAGAAGACTTATGGAGGCAGGTACACAGGGAAGGGTGGGGTTATACACATTACAGCGCACCACATGGAACATTTACACGTATAGACTACATATTTGCGGGCAGGGAATCACTACAAGATATCACGGGAATCATCATTAAAGCACGCACACTCTCTGATCATTCCCCAGTAGTGGCGACATGGGCACACACCAATAGGAAAGCCCCTATCCCAACGGGGCGACTTCGAGCAGAGGCCCTGAGGGAGGGTGAGTTTGAGGAACACCTCCGCGAGGTGATCGATGATTATTTTGAGCAAAAGGAGGGCAGTGTTGAGAGTGGTGCCGTATTATGGGACGCATTCAAGGTGGTAATAAGGGGAGTGGCAATAGGCAAAACAGGAGGATTGACGGGGGCAGTCATGAGGGAATTGAATGAACTCGAGAGGGTGATTGAATTGAGAGAACAATGAGCGCGACTAGGGGGGGGAGGAACCTGGAGAGCTGATAGAGCTGCGGACTAAATGTATGTTACTCGGGGAAAAACTAGGGAGGCTAAACTATGGGAGGTATCTACAGCGGTTACACGTGGAAGGGGATAAACCTAGCAGGCTCCTGGCCTGGCTTACCAGACAAGAGAATAAAAAAGATCCCGTAACGGTGTTAGAAGATCACACCGGGGCAGAGATCAGGGACCAAGGGCACATTAACGCAATGTTTGCACGTTTTTATGAGCAACTGTACGCCCCGAATCCGGAAATAGACCCGGAGGACATAACAGATGCACTGGTAGAAATAGGGTTGCCGAGGCTGGAGGAGGAACAGGCCCAGCTTCTGGATGCACCCCTCACGGTGGAAGAAATAGAGATGGTGATCGCAGAGCTTCCCACCGGCAAAACCCCGGGCCCGGATGGGCTTCTGGGGGAATTCTACAAGACCTACAAGAGCGCCATTGCCCCGAAATTGCTTGAGACATTCCAAGACGCATACGAAACCATGCATCTCCCGACAAGCCTGTCGGAATCGATAATTGTCCCGATTCTCAAACCAGGGAAGCCCCCCGGGAAATGCGTCTCCTATAGGCCAATATCCCTTATTAATCAGGATGCCAAAATATTGACGGCGGTCCTAGCCAACCACTTAAAACAGGTAATACCCACGCTGATCCACCCGGACCAAACGGGCTACGTTCCGGGAAGGAACACGTCCTGGAACCTCCGGAGACTTCACCATGTGATAGATGAGACAAATCGACTGCAAGATGAGAGTGTAATAGTGTCTTTGGACGCTGTCAAAGCTTTCAATTCTGTACGTTGGGAATGGCTGATGGGTGTACTCGCCCACTTTGGTATCGGGGAGGGGTACCTCCGGTGGATCAGGTTACTATACAGGGAACCCAGAGCAAGGGTGAAAACGGGGCGATTCATTTCCGAGGAGTGGAAGATACACAGGGGAACCAAGCAGGGGTGCCCGCTATCGCCAATGTTATATATCCTGGCTCTAGAGCCATTTGCGGTATTCCTTAGAGCAGAATATAGAGATACCGGACTGGACATAGATGGGGTGCTCCACCAAATCTCACTATACGCGGATGATATGCTCCTATTCGTATGCGAGCCAACCACTAACCTACCCTGCCTCCTAGAGGCGATCGGGGCGTACACTAGGCTTTCGGGCATAGCGATTAATAAAGAGAAGTCCCTCCTCTTCCCCTTGGCAGGACTGAAACACGTCCCCCCCCATTGTTTGCCGGACCTGGGTCTGACGGGGGCGCCCGCACCTTTAAATATTTGGGTATAGGGATACATCATAATACCGTTGATACCCATGCATCCAACACGCTCGTCGCTCTAGCTAGAACGCAGCGGTCATTGACTTTCTGGGGGACACTACCACTGGGAATGATGGGAAGAGCAGCCCTCCTGAAAATGGTGGTGCTGCCCCGCCTACTATACTTCCTCACGAACATCCCATACAACATACCCAGGGCCTTTTTCACCAAACTAAATACAATAACGCGTTCATTCCTATGGGGGGAGGGAGAAATAGGATCGCAATAAGGACCCTGCAGAAGGACTATGAAGAAGGGGGTATCAGACTACCAGACTTTGAGAAGTACTATTTAGCGGGAAATAAGGGAACTAAGGGAAATACTATGGCTCGATAGACCCCGGCTCAGAACCCTGCCGAACATGCTTAACATCGCAGTGGACTTATGGAAAAGAGTGTGGAAACTCCAAGGGGTAAAGGATCCGCAGTCAACGCAAATCCCACTAGCGGGTGTCCTGGGAGGGAACACAAATACATTAGCAACATACCGAGCACACTGGGAAGCTAAAGGGGTAGCACAAATTGGAGACCTGAGAAGGGAGGGAAGGTGGGCGGACTTCCACGAAATGGTAGATGGATACGAAGTACATATGGGTCAATTCATCCTATATACCGGCATGCTGAGAAACATCACAGGAAGATGGCCAGATTGGGAAGACCAGGATGAGGAAACAGCATTAGATGTATGGTATGACATTGCAGAGGGAACGCACACGACCTCTAGGTTGTACGAACAGCTACTGAAGGCCAAGGACCCACAGGAACAACACACGAGGCAGCGTTGGGAGGAGTTGGGGAGGCCCCTCAGAGATCAAGAATGGACTAGGGCCTTACGATACCCAAAAAAGGTATCCAGAAATGCAAGGTTTAGGCAGGCACAGCTATACGTAACGCATAGAGCGTATCTCACACCCAAGAAGATGAATAAAGTCCATACAGGGGCTCAGAGCGGGTGCCCCCGCTGCTCGTCGGAAGAAGCGGACATGGTACACATGTTCTGGTCCTGCCCAGTGATACAGGAGTTCTGGGACGGGATCAGACTCAAGATAGCGGGAAGTGGACTTCGAATCCAGGCGGAACATCCCGAAAAGTACCTACTGGGCCTCTTCTCGAGAGGGGGTAAGCATGATTCACATTTGGCAAAGATGAAAGATTTGATAAGTATACTGGCCAAGAGACGGATAGCAATGACATGGAAGTCAAGGGAGGGCCCGCGTGTGGAGGCATGGTGGTCAGACCTTCAGAAGTGGGCGCAGGCAGAGATAGTGGTGTGGGCAAGAGCAGTGATAAGAGGGGAAGGTGAAACTGCGCACAAGTTGTCTGCATGGAACACACTAATACAAGACCTCTTTGGCCACCCGGAGGAAGGAAGCTCTGAAGATCCCTTGGAAATAGAGGATCCGTAGGTGAAATAGTAAGGCCAGCACGAAGCCCAAGAATAGAACATTGTGCGTACCAGACCTGGTGCTCGACTCCACGGGAGGTCCAGAACCAACTGATATGGTCGCTGGGGAAACTATGAAACCACAATGGAAAGACAAGATCCGCATGAAGTGCCAATAAGACATCTATGTTAAAGTTGTTTCTAAGTTATGTGTTTGTTGTTTTTCAAAAAAAAAAAACAATAAAGAAATTTAAAAAAAAAGTATATCCTATATATACTTTTTATCATGGCAGAACATAGCTAAGGCAAGTAATAACTTTTTGTAACTATTCACTCAGAGTTTAAAGTTAACAACTAACTCTGTTATAAGTAAGTACTCTTTTCAACACTTGTTTTACTTTAAAAGGCAGACCCCTTAAATGATCCAGCCCTTCCCGATTCTAGTACATGAGTTCTCTCAGATGCAGAAGAGGGACCCTAATGGTCTAACAGCCAGCAGTAGGCAGAGTGAGATAAGGCTCAATGGGCCTCATTACGACCCAGGCGGTAAGTTACCGCCTGGGTCGTACCTTTACCGCCATGGCATAAACTATGTTTACGCCATGGTGGTTGGTGGATTTACCGCCCCATTCCAAGGTGAGTGGGGCAGTAAATCCCCATTTCCCATTTTACCCTTCCCCATTCCCATTTTTGCCCCATAGGGCATAATGGGAGTGGGGAAGGCGCTAATTACGCCACCGTAAATTACGGTGGCGTAATTAGCACCATGGTCCCTTAGCGCCATGGATTTTAACGCCTGCAAAAAGCAGGCGTTAAACTCACCATGGCGCTAAGGGACCTCGGAATCAGGCGTTAAAGGTCGGCGCCGTTTACGGCGCCGTTAACCCCTTAACGCATGACTCGTAATGAGGCCCAATCTAAATTTTGTGAAACGGTGGAAACCAATTTTGAACAAATATTCTTTGAATGTAATCCTCTTGACAATTGAGAAGTTTGCGAATTCATTAACACAGCTAACTGTGGAAATTGAACAAATGAAGACATAATTATCAAACTTGATTTGTATTTGTATTTGTATTTTATTTATTTATATAGCGCGCCGGGCCCAAAGGCATCTGGGCGCATATCTTAGGAGGCAAAGTTAACGATTACATACAAGTAAAAAATATGGTGGCTCTACCGACTTACAGACAACATGTGGGTAGAGCTACTGTGTGGCAGACATATATACAATATAAAATACGAAGCATGTACAGGCAAGAAGGATATACAAACACTCTTTAAATACAGAGAAATGAACAGAGAGTAGTACAGAAGGTGATATGCACAGGAGCTATATATCATCCAATATCTTATGTGTTTTGTGCTAAGAGCCACCCTTTGCTCTTAAAGGAATGGAAGGAAGGATCAGCTCTAATAGCATTCAGAAGTGTATTCCAGAGCTTAGAAGCCAGGACAGGGAAACTTGCGCCTCCACCTTTTTGAAGTTTAAATCTAGGCAGGGATAGGCTATGGGTTTGGGCCACTCTCGTGGGTCGAGAGGAAGTGTGGGTTATGAGAGGGTTAGCTAAGTACAAAGGAGCCTGATTGGACAGGCACTTATGAGTCAGGGCGAGTGTTTTCAGAGAGATTCTGTGCTTAACAGGAAGCCAAAGTAGGTTGTGTCTATTGTTAGAGATGTGGTGGTTTCTAGGTATGTTTAAAGCTGCTCTAATGGCATTATTCTGAATGACTTGGAGTTTGTTAAGATTGGATTGGCTAGTGCCAAGGTAAAGGGGGCTACAATAGTCAATCTTGGACATGACGAGTGTTCTAGCCAAGATAGTGCAATTAGCAGTAGTCAAGAAGGGTCTACGGGCTGTAATAAGCTTGCATGTGTAAGCCGACGCTGAACTGACAGCATTAGTTTGTCTGCACACTGATAGTGTTGAATCAAGGTAGAGGTTTGGTGTCCTTGGAAACCTTAATGACGTTGCCATCAATGGTGAACGACTGGAAGGCCGGGTCGAGTTTTTTCAGACATTGGTGTGAACTCAAAATGAGGAGTTCCGTCTTGTCGTCATTGAGATAAAGCTCATGTTGCGCCATCCAAGCCTGAATAAGCAACTAAACGTCGTTCAGGGATTTAGTGTCCACTGCATGATCACCTGTGAAGGGGATGAGTATCTGGCTGTCGTCGGCATAGTTTGTGTACGAGACACTCAGATAGTCAAGAGCATCAAACAGAGGTTTAGTGAACACGTTATAGAGTGTTGGTGACACACAGGAACCTTGGGGTACACCACAGTGGATGGGCGCAGGCTCAGCAGATGCTAGTGAAGAAAACACCCGCATGGATCTGTTGCTTAAGAAGGATCCGATCCAGGCGGTAGCAGAGTCAGAGAAGTGGGCGGCTGATATGAGGTGCTGGCAAAGGATTTGGTGATTAACCAAATCAAAGGCAGCTGAAAGATCGAGTAATAGTAGCAATGCTAATTTCCCGTTGTCTTTCAGCACCTCAATCTGTGTTTTGAGGTCTATGATGGCAGTTTCCGTCCCGTGCCTAGGTCGGAAGCCAGATTGCCTTAGGCCAAGGAGGTAATTAACTTCTAGATAATCCTGAATCTAGAGGTAAGCAGCCTGGTCCAATATTTTGAGCAAGAATGGGACTGCGGAGATGGGCCTATAGTTGGTCGGTAGGTTGGGATCAAGGGACGTTTTTTTAAGCAGCGGGATGACCCACGCGTCTTTTAAGTTGGGACTGAATTAGTTTTGAATGAAGAGTTTATAAAGGCCGTTATGACTGGGGCTAGATTATGGGAGGCCTCCTTGATAACGGGGGCTGGGCATGAGTCACCTTGACAGTTGGATGGTTTAATTTTGTTAATAATGCATTCAACTTCAGCAATAATAAGTGGGGAGAAAATAAAGGGTTTAAAATTGGGAATGGCCTGGGTGGTAGCAGTCGTGGGGGAGTTCGGTTGCTTGCATTGTCTGTAGACAATTTTGCTTAGTTTTAATTTTAGTTTGGAGAGTGACAATTTTGTCCAAGAGAGCTTTCTGAATATTCGAACACCATTTACGGTCTTTAGTGCAGGAGTCGGGGGGAGTGGCAGGTGATTCAAGTTCCTTCAAGATCTTAAATAGTTCTTTGGTATTAGAATCTGCTTGTGTGATAAGTTTGTTGAAAATATCTTTTTTAGCCTGGGAGATAGCCTCTTTATAGTTGATGGAAGCTATGGTGAGACCGTCTTTATGGGTGTCCGAGGGATGACTTTTCCTAAGGGCTTCAGCATTGCGTTTTTCTTTGCGTAGTAATCTCAACTGTGGTGTAAACCATGAGTTGAGATGTGCGCACGGTTTAGATATCCTAAGTTTGAAAGGGGCTATTGAGTTCAGGGCTGTGAGCATAGCCTGGTTGTAAGTATCTGCTAGAATCGAGGGGTCAGAACAGGAGGCGGACGCTTTGCTAAGTGTGGGAAGGATGAGTGGGAGGAGTTTGTCACATGTTATGTCCCTTTTGTTTCTAGTAGGCAGTGCCGGAGTGATAGTCTGTTTAGGGCATTGGGCAGCTTCAGTGTTGAAGGTGATAGTGTGGTGGTCGGACCAGGCACGGGGGGTTAGTCTGCAGGCTAACGTTGCAGTTGGAATCGACTAACCAATCAAGTGTCCGCCCTTTAATGTGAGTAGGTTCTTGAATGTGGTGAGTAAACCCCAGGTCCGTTGGTGTATTGGCAAGGTCTGCCGCAGTAGGGTCGTTCGGGTCTTGGAAGCCCATGTTGAAATCCCCTAATAGGATTATTTGAGATTTAGTTTTCGAGTTATCTAGTAGTAGGGAAGTGATGTCGTCAACAAAGGATGTAGCCGGGCCAGGAGGTCTGTAGATAAGATGTATGGTAGCAGTTTGATTAGGAGAAATGGGGAGTTTGACTGAGAGTAACTCAGCTGAGGGCATCTTTTGGCTAGGCATAACTCTAAGGCCAAGTGAATTTTTATGAATGAAGGCTACTCTGCCCCCTCTAGATTGTGGGGTGTTGCGGTCACATCTAGTGATAGAGTAGTCCGTAGGTATGGCGAGGGAGAGTAGGGGCCCCGAGGCTACGTGGAGCCATGTCTCTGTTATAGCGATAAAATCCAAGTCTTGAATCTTGATGAGGTCTGCAATATCCAGTGCGTGAGCAGGGAGGGACCTACCATTGATTAATGCGCCCTTAATCAACTTGTCTATGGGAGTATAAGTGGTGAGTTGTTAGGTTTAGGTTTGTGGCGGGATGTGGGAGGTTCGAGTTAGCTGTTACTAGAATGGTGTGAATTAGCCAAGGAGCGCAGCTTTAGCGTATGGTTGGTAGGATGGAGCTTTCTAGAACCCAGTCTAATATTTCTTAAGTGCAGAGCACAAGGTTGATTGGGTGTAGGTTTTTTGGCAAAGTGTTCTAACCATAAGGCGTGTGAGTTAAGATAGGGGTTAGTAGAAATGGATGAAGCACTGGGTGTAGTGTCACTTAGCTGGGACCATTCCGCAGTGTGACCTTGGGCGGGGGGTGGTGTTAGGGAGAATTCTCATTATATGGCTAATTTCCCTTACCTAGTGAGTCCCGCAGCAGCTTTGCTGGATTTCTGGAGTTTATTTTTTTCACTTGGTAAGAGTGTGAGCTTTTCCCCCACTCTTACCTGTGTTTTGCCATGTGTATTTCATCTGTTTTTGTGATTGTAGACACTGGAGTACACCACTTCAGTAGCTCCCTTCTTTTGTGTGTTACACAGCACCTTCAGTGCAGTATCACAGGGTTGTCTTTTAGACTTCCCACCGACTCCATTTCTGAGGCTGCCTATAGTGCCCCAGAAAAGGGTAAAGTTGCTATTTACTTTACTTAGTCAAATAACCACGTATCCAGTACACCCCATCTTACATGGAGTACGGGAAAGGGTTAATCCTTAGCCCTTAATATCTGTGCGTCCTAGAGCATTGTTTCACTCTTTTAACATTTAGACTTGGCAAGTGGCAGTGGTGTCTACCCTAACTTTTCTACCGCGATTATACTATATAAACGTGGTATTGTTTTAGGCTATTATATTAGCCTCGAACATAAACCCGCTTGACCAAATACTCTTTCTTTTGGCTCCGGTCGGGTTTATTCGCCATTTCTTTTTGTTAAAGTCCTTCTTGTGTTTTACTTTGCGCGGCAAACCAGGTTTGCCTTCTTTGTTCACTGTCTTTTGGCGGGCTTCTGCCAAGAAGCTCTCCTCTAGGCGCCTGGGTGTCTAGGTGGGCTGAATGTGAGGGAGGGGTGTATTCACCCTCTGCACAGGGTATCCTAGGAAACCCAAGTCGCCGTTGCCATGACTGGCTGAGGTGGTTGTCTGGGCTGGACAACCCCCCCTGCTGCGTGATTGACAGCCAGGCTGTATCAATGGGGGATAATTGCATAAAAGGCAGGACTCTCGGGCTGGAAGTCAGAGTCGCCACTGGAACTACAAGGAACCGAAGAGAAGTGGAGAAAATGACGGCTGCTGTAACTATCACATCCCGGTGAAGCCCTGCTGCAGTCCTGAGCTATCTACCCTTCGACGACCAGAGAAGATCCAGTCCAGTTTCTTCTTCCCTTGAGCCTGGTGGGGATAACCAGCTCATCTTCCACAGCCAGAGGATCCTCTTCGTGGTCGAAATCGCTGCACACTGCTGTAGTGGTCCAGATAGCCATCTGAAGCGCCTCTCCTGTTTTTAAGGAGCGCACCGCGCACCTTTTATTCACTGTCGCTGCTGCCGGCCTGTGTGATGCAGACCCCTCCGGACATCCTCCTTCTTGCTGAAGCTGCAGGAACCGTGGATCTGCAGGAAACTACCAGGAACAACTGCTGTGGCACCAGCTTCTTCATTGAATAAGGTACTGTGTTCTGTTTGAGGAATTCGGGTGAATCCCTTTTCTCCTCCTACAAGGCTTGCCCTTATCTTCCCTCCTTCTTATAACTTTTGCTTCCTCTGTTGACAATATCTAAGTACTCCTGGCAACGTTGAATCTTGAACTGTCCGACTGTGTGATCCTCGACAACAGGAACCCGGTTCCACTTGACACTGGCTCCGGCCTATTGACTCTTGAATTTCTGTCAACGAGTGTTCTCTGATTCTGTCTGCCCTGACGAAAGCATTGCCTATGATTTTTACCCCCAACTCTATATGGTTAACTCAGGTGCTAAGTGTGTATTTTGCCCCGGTAACATTTCTTGCCGCGGATACGCGTATCTTTAGTAAGACTGAACTGTCATTACTGTCAAAAAGTGATCGCATATGTATTCACGATAACGTCTTTTGTTTCACAACACTGGTCCGTTAAAACATAGGGTACTTACCTTGAGTTATACTGTACCAAGCAAATTGGTTGGTTGTAGTGTATTTTACATGTATTTTTGAATTAAACTAAGTGTTGTCTTTATAACCAATGGTTTAAAAATAAATGTACTTATATTTTTTACCCGAAACCTTGAGTCAGTGTTTGCTTGAGTCACAGTAATTGTGGTCCTTTGTGTAATCTCTGCTACTGCTCATATATTCTTGATATAAGTCTGGCTGCTCCGCTACTCCTACCACTTTAACATAGTAGTACAGGCTTGTACCAAAGGTGAACTTGTATTACCACTTGTAGTCTTTATTGTGTGTAGTGGTCCCTAAGGGCACTGCACAGGATTCTGCCTAACAGGTGGTTGTTGAGGTAGTTGATTCTAGGTGGCTCTATTGGCAGGGTTTGTCATGATGCCAGTAATGGCGTTGGGTGTAGTAGAGCAAAGGAGCTGGAGGTATACAGTGGGTGTGGATGCACAGGCTAGTATGGTTAAGAGTAAGTGTACCCTCTGAGAGGTTAATGCTGGGTTGCGCAGGCGCATAATGAACAGGCGCGATATGCGGAGGATATTTTGTAGAGTGGTAATAATGTAGTGCTCTATAGCGTAGTTGCTGCACTCATGTAGAAAGGGGTCTGTACAGGCTGACTAAGCAACGGGTGTAATAGTAATGGGCAGTAAAACAGTGACTGGGACAATCCGTGACCAAAGAAGGGGATAGCATGTGTTATGTGTGTGTTATAGTTGTGCTTGGCATAAAGTAAAACTGCAGAGCGGGGAGATGACACAATAAGATAAAGGGGCAGAGAAATGTCAAACACAATAGAGTTGGTTATTAAACTAGGAAGCTATAGCATGTAAACAGTTCAAGCGTGATAAGAAAGCTAGGAGAGCTGTGATAGCTAAATAACAATACTTTTTAGAGCTGCGCAGAGAGGGCAGCTATAAACATTGTAACAAGGCACAGCCCCTGATAGTCATCTACATTCGATAAGAAACAATATGTGGGATGCAGCCAAGATCATGAAGCATGGTATATGGGAGGTTACAAAGTCGATTGAAAGATAACACAATACTGAGGCAGCAGAGCCATATTGGCACAACACTTGATAAGTAACTACAGGCATAAGGGCCAGCACCTAATAAGTAACGAGTAACAAATGGTGTGCGATATGAAATGCGGCTTATAGACATGTTTATAAAACACATGAGATGCAGCAAGATTGATTTATTACAGTGTAGGTGCGGCAGCTAAACACATTTTGGAACAGCAAGTGCCAGATCGTTTTGGATCAACAATGCAGTTAAAGTTGCAGTGTTTAGGGCGTTATGCAGCAAGATTCGAATAGCAAGCAACACTTCAAACAATAAATGGTACTGGAAGCACACATCGAGAGGGCATAGACCATCATAAGCAAGTAGCGAAAAGGCAGTTGATCAGCAGGTATTCCATCTGAGGGACAGCAGCGCATTCAGAGGCAGATGCGCCAAATAACAAATTGGGGCTAGTTCACTATGTTTAACAGTAGGTTAGGCTCAAAGACGCTAGATTGCGATAAGGTAGAACAAGTGGCAAGTAGTAAGGCACATTTAAAAGTCACGCAGTGCTCGTGATGGCACAGTTCGTAGTACATGTGGCTGGAAAGTTTGGGATGAATAGAGTCAGATATATTTTGAAGCGAGGTCTTACCGAGTGTACATATGAATGCAACCACGGGATGAAGAGGCGATGTTGTTAGTGAGGTGGGGTAAATCCTGGCACACGGCTCCGGACAGGCTCACGACAGGGAGGTGCCTTGTTGTGAGTGCCTTAGTGTGTAGGCCTGCTTGAGCCTGCCAGCTCGCAATTGGGTAATAAATCAAGGCTGGCCAATAAAGAAGAGATGTCCACTATTATAGAAGAGATTAATACTAAACTGGATAACTTCAAAAAAGAACTCTGGAAAATGTTCGAAGATACGGAAGATTCTGAGGGAGGAGGAGTGCAAAATGATAGCAGAGGTGACTGTCCAGGAAAGGAGGGCGGGAACACGGGGGAATATATCCATTGACAGCTCACCCCACAATGGGGTTTACTAACCCAACGTATGTGTCCACCACGGCAACAGCCTCACCACCCCCATATGCATCCCCTCCGGCTGTCCCACTGCATGCTGATATTAATAAACGAGACCTAGAAGTGACATTGGCATTGGCATCAACAGAACTAACCATATTGCAGGCTGCACAGAGTGAAGTGCACACCGACAAACCAGCAGAGAAAGAATTAGATGGGTGGAAAATAGGAGACTTTGTTCAGAATAGATAGCATAGCCATAAGGAACGTGCATATAGAGAAGGAAGGAGAAAGGGGTGAGCGGGCAAACAATTTAGGCTATGAGAATTGAGGATCTCGCAGGGGCGAAGAGGAAGACAGGCGGAGTACAACTGATGAGTTTGAGAATGATGAAGAAGAAGAGGCAGAGATTTTGTGGGATTGTAGGTTAAGGAGCAGGTTTGGCCGGATGGCAGTAGCAAAGAAAAAAGTAAGTGGAAAAAGGATTTACGAGGGTAGGGCAAAGATGCAGATGCCCCTTAAACATAAGCAGAAAATGTTTGAACTGTGGGAAGTGGGGACATTTTTTTTCGAGAGAATGCCGGAGCAGACATGGGATGGGCTATAACTACGGCCCATCACCCCAGGGACTGCCACAAGGGCCAGCACCCAGAATGACTTGTATACCCTATGAGATACACCAGGCCTATACCTAGTTACCCGGCAGAACCTGGTCCACCGGCGCAACAGCACCAGACAGTACAACAGCAGACACCCCAGCACACCTTCTAACAGGGAAGTGGCACAACCCTGTTCAATGGAACACCAAATGGTACAGTCGCCCCCTTTCAATGTGCAGCTGTGGTGGGGCAAACCCTTTTTCGTTTCTCGGGACAAACACATATCCTGACTAGGACAGCCCACAGAGAACTCTTGCGTGTGCGGTCCTGTCAATGACACCAACCCTGATAGGAAACAAGCAATTAATTTTTATGGTGGATTCGGGTGCAGCAAAATCGTGCATCAGTGAGGGGGACTCTCCTTCTATCGGGCAAAACTTTTGACACGCAGGGCTTCTCTGGTGTTATTTCTACGGTTCCATACACCAAAGAGCTGGACAGAAAGGTGGGAGGGAGAGTGGTGCGTGCTCCCTTATTGTATTCAGAAAGCTCTCCTGTCAACCTGTTGGGCAGGGACCTGCTCAGCAAGTTAAATATGACGATCGCATTGTTTGCACCACGGCAGGAATGTGCACAATAAGAGCAATGGTAGTAATACATGCACTGGCAGGGGAGGTAGTGGTCCATGGGATACCCGTAGATCCAGACATTTTTATATACAGAATAACAGTACTTGTCAAGGCGGTGCTGCAGATTGCCAAGTACTGTTGGAGAGTGACGACAGATTTTATCTTTCACCCTGTGTTGTCCCCGGAGTTGGTGGCGGGCACACTATTGTCCCTAGACCTGCAAGGGTTGTTGGTGTCAGCAAAGAGAATGGTTGTGCTAAGGACAGACAGATATGGGTGCAAGTGGTGTATAGTGCTTTGCTCTGAAGGTGACAAATGCAGAATTGTTTGAAAATAATAAAAGTGACAGAGAGATTAAATACTAGAGATTTGTATCCCCTGCGAAATCATGGTCCAGTATCGAAGAGTGCAAAGCCCCCTGCTGGCCATTGTGGACCCACCCCCTTCATTGAATCAGACCCAAAATATATACCTGAGTGGTTGTGGACCACTAATCCACACGATTACAGGAAGTAACTCCAGTACATATAACATTAACAGTAGGGGCAGTGCTACCCTGGGTGAAACAGTATCCACTATCAAGAGAAGCAGAGGAGGGGATTAAAGACAAGATACAGGCTCTACTCGATCAAGATATAAATGTGGCATCCACATCCCTGTGTAACATGGCTATATACCCTGTGAAAAAGGCAACAGGTGGCAATTGTAGGATGATCCTGGACTTACGCCCCAAAACAATCTGGTACAGAAGGAATTTCCTGTGGTCCCTAACACCGCCACCATTCTATGCAGTATCCCCAAGGAGGCGACCCACTTTACAGTTGTGGATCTGAAAAATGCCTTCTTTTCGATACCTTTGCACCCCAATTTGCAGTACCTGACAGAGTTTACCCATGGCAGAATGTGCTACGAACACACTTGTTTGCCTCAGGGGTACTGCAAGAGCCCAAGCATGTTTAACAGAATATTACACACTGATTAAGGAAACCTTCATGTATCCAGTACGATCGAGTATGTGGACGATTTGCTCGTGTGTAGTGACAATGAGCAGACTGCCGGAAGGACTCTATCACACTCCTGAAACTCCTGGCATTGCAAGAATATTCACCATTCTAATGTTCATATTGGGAATTTATTTATTGGGGAGTGTCTTTTATATGGGGAGCCCCACTCTTTGTGTGTTACACAGCACCGTCAGTGCAGTGACACAGGGTTGTCTCTTAGACTTCCCACGACTCCATTTTCTGGGGCTGACTACTGTCCCCCAGAAAAGGGTAAAGTTGCCATTAACTTTACATAATCACTTTTACCACGGATCCAATACACCCCATCTTATATGGAGTATTGGAGAGGGTTAATTCTTATCCCTTTTTATCTGTGCGTCTTGGAGCATTGTTTCGCTCTCTTAACATTAAGACTTGGCTGGTGGCAGTGGCATCTACCCTAATTTTCATACCGCAAATATATTACATAACGTGGTAACGTTTTAGGCTATTTTAGTAGCCTCAAGCTTTAAACCCGCTTGCCCAAATACTTTTTATTTCGGCTCCAGTTGGGTTTAATCACCATTTCTTTTGGTTAATATCCTCTTGGGTCTTTCTTTGTGCGGCAAACCAGCTTTGCCTCCTTTGTTTGCCGACCTTTGGCGGGCTTCTGACCAGAAGCCCTCCTTTGGCGTCTGGGTGTCTAGGTGGGCTGAATGTGAGGGAGGGGTGTAGTCACCCCCTGCACATGGTCTCCTTGGAGACCCAAGTCGCACTTTGTGTTGATTGGCTGAGGTGGTTGTCCGGGCTGGACAGCCCCCCTGCTGAGTGATTGACAGCCAGGCTGTGTGAATGGGGGATTTTGGCATAAAAGGCAGGACTCTTGGGCTAGAAGGGAGAGTCGCCACTGGAACTGCAAGGAACCAAAGAGAAGCGGAGAAGAGGACAGCTGCTGCAACCCCGAGTCCCGGTGAAGTCCTGCTGCAGTCCTGAGCTGAAGCCGCAGGAACCGTGAGTCTGCAGGAACAACTGCCGTGGCACCAGATTTTCTCCAACAGAATAAGGTACTGTGCACACTTGGTCATTCTCTCTGTCTGACCAGCCGGAATCGGGGTGAACCCTTTTCCTCCATGAAGATTTGTTCTTTCTTCCCTCCTTCTTATAACTTTTCCTTCCATTTGACAATCTTACGAACTCTTGACATCTCAAATCTCGAACTGTTCAACGTGTGATCCTCAGCAACTGAGCATATGCTCCATTGACACTGGCGCAGGTCTATTGACTTTAATCTGTATCTTTGAACAAGCCGTCGAGTCTCCTTGCCTTGAAAAAGTATTGCCTTTGATTTTTATTCACTTTTCCCTTGTTTGAAATTCTTAAGTACAAAGTGTGTTTTAACTTCGTGAGCATTTCTATCCGCGGGTACGCGTTAGTATCACAACACCGGTCTGTCAAATCCTAAAGTACTTACCTTGAATTTACTGGCACAAGTGGAATTGGTTGTGTGTAGTGTATTTTACGTGTGGTTTCGAATTTATAGAAGTGAAGTGTTTTATAACAGATGGTTTAAAAATAAATGTTCTTATATTTTTACCTGAAACCTTGAGTCAGTGTTTGCTTGAGTCACAGTAATTGTGGTCCTTTGTGTAATCTCTGCTACTGCTCATATACTCTTGCGATAAGCCTGAGTGCTCCGCTACTGCTACCACTTTAACATAGTATTACAGGCTTGTACCAAAGGTGAACTTGTATTACCACTTGTAGTCTTAATTGTGTGTAGGGGTCCCTAAGGGCACTGCACAGGATTCTGCCTAACAACTACTCAGATGGTCAATCTGCCTCCAAGGGTTTGATTTTTCCATTGAGCACAGAGCAGGAAGTCACCACCAAAATGCTGATGGGCTCTCTAGGATGTTTAGAACTGACTAGAGGTATGAGATCCATTCAGGAGTGGATTAAATCCTCCTGTCCCTTAGTCTGGGGGGGGCGAGTGTTAGGGAGAATTCTCATTCTATGGCTAATTTCCCTCACCTAGTGAGTCCCTCAGCAGCTTTGCTGGATTTCTGGAGTTGATTTTTTCCACCTGGTAAAGAGTGTGAGCTTCCCCCCCCACTCTTGTCTGTGTTTTTCAATGTGTATTTCAACTGTTTCTGTGATTGTGGACTCTGGAGTACACCACTTCAGTAGCCCCACTCTTTGTGTGTTACACAGCGCCTTCAGTGCAGTGACACAGGGTTGTCTCTTAGACTTCCCACCAACTCCATTTTCTGGGGCTGACTACTGTCCACCAGAAAAGGGTAAAGTTTCTATTAACTTTACATAGTCACTTTTACCACTGATCCAATAGACCCCATCTTTATATTGAGTATTGCAGAGGGTTCATTCCTAGCCCTTTTTATCTGTGCCTCTTGGAGCATTGTTTTGCTCCCTTAACATTAAGACTTGACTGGTGGCAGTGGTATCTACCCTAATTTTCCTACCGCGATTATATTACATAACGTGGTAACGTTTTAGGCTATTTTAGTAGCCTCGAACTTTAAACCTGCTTGCCCAAATACTTTTTATTTCGGCTCCGGTTGGGTTTAATCGCCATTTCTCTTTGTTAATATCCTTCTTGGGTCTTTCTTTGCGCGGCAAACCAGGTTTGCCTCCTTTGCTCGCCGAGCTTTGGCGGGCTTCTGACCAGAAGCCCTCCTTTGGCGTCTGGGTGTCTAGGTGGGCTGAATGTGAGGGAGGGGTGTAGTCACCCCCTGCACAGGGTCTCCTTGGAGACCCAAGTTGCACTTTGTGTTGATTGGCTGAGGTGGTTGTCCGGGCTGGACAACCCCTCTGCTGAGTGATTGACAGCCAGGCTGTGTGAATGGGGGATTTTGGCATAAAAGGCAGGACTCTTGGGCTAGAAGGCAGAGTCGCCACTGGAACTGCAAAGAACCGAAGAGAAGCGGAGAAGAAGACAGCTGCTGCAACCCCAAGTCCCGGTGAAGCCCTACTGCAGTCCTGAGCTATTGTCACGGTGCTTGCCCCCAGACATCAGGAGCAGACCAGCCTGCCCAGGGTACTGGCACCCATGGGGACCTTTAAGGCCCCAAAGAATTACCTAAGGGCTTCCTGGACTCAGTCCTGGGGCCGTTGGCGCCATGCTCATGCTGCCCTCTCAGGCAAGGCAGGTTACAAAGTCAAAGAACCACATGCAGACTAGTCTGAGGCAGGCTGAAGGGACTACTTTATCGGGGCACTATTTGATAGGGTGTGGTTGAAGGGACTACTTTACCTGGGAACTACTTCTGGGAAACTATTTAAACCATGCCCTCAGAACAGAACACGCTTCGCATTATTCTGCACTCCTGCAGCATAACGCTCACCGTGTCTGCTAACTTCGGGCCAGTCTTCAGCCACGCCTGTCCAGACTCACTTGAGCTACCTGCAAGGAAAGAAGAGAGAAGAAGAAGCTGAACAAGACTCTTACCTGATGCTCCATCTCGATCGCTCGGGAGTCTCCGTTTCTGCTGAGCTGAAAAGGAAGACATCTGGTTAGCCGCGCTGACCACGCTAAAGACATTGCAACACTACGCAACGCTCATACGTACCAGAATGCTGCTAATCTTTGTGATCCATCCAAGCACCATCACTCGATTGTCGCTCCGGAGCTGCCGCACCTGTGAACACAAGAAAGCATCAGGTTAGCTGCGCGATGGGGAAGGGCCTCATTAAAGACATTTAAACTTACGCAGCGCTACTACTCACCTGAAGGCTGCATTTCCTTGTGGTCCCTCACAACATCATCACGCGATCACCGCCCTGGAGGTACCGCACCTGCAGAACATAAAAAAAGAACAGCAGGTTAGTTGCGCAGAAGAACTATACCATATGTTAAGACATTATCTCATAACGCTGACGTGGAAAACTTACCTTAGAATTCAGCTAAACATTTCTGGGGAGGAGTCCGCTTCGTTTGCCCCAAGGGGAAACCTGCAAAGAAAAGACACAAGAGTGAACTTTGAGAACTTGAACTCTAAAGCAAGCCAAATCATTGGTATAAAGACTTACCCATTTGAGTTACAGTTGTCTGGAACTCTTCAGGATCAGTGAAGTAACTAGATCCTTGAACTGCTACGCACCTCTGCATACATTCGCAGGATGGAGAGTCCGCCATTCATAACATTAAGGTGAGACATAGCAGAGGGGTGCACAAGGAGGCTACGGGAGGTGGGAGTCGGTCCTCCTCCTTACGGTTAGGTTACATTTTGTTTAAACGTTTTAGGCAAATCCGCTTCTAGTGATGGAAGAGGCAAACAGAGGGGGCATGTGGAGCCATTTAGCATCAGACTGTCCAGTTCCGTCCGGCGCCCCTGTGGAGACCAGGTGAGCGTAACAGCTATCTGCCCTTCCACGACAAGAGAAGATCCAGTCCGGAGTCTTCTTCCCTTGAGCCTGGTGGGATGAACCAGCTCACCCTTTCTTCAGTCAGAGAATCCTCTCCTGAGTCAAAATCACTGCTGTGCTGTAGTGGTCTGGATAGCCATCAGAAGAGCCCTCTCCTGATTTAAAGGAGCGCACCTTCTATTCATCGTTGTCTTTTTCGCTGCTGCTGGCCTCATCCCTGGGTAGTGCAGATCGCTCCAGATGTCATCCTTCTTGTCCCCAGGACTGAAGCCGCAGGAACCGTGAGTCTGAAGGAACTACCAGGAACAACTGCCGTGGCACCAGCTTTTCTCCAACGGAATAAGGTACTGTGCACATTTGGTCGTTCTCTCCGTCTGACCATCCGGAATCGGGGTGAACCCTTTTCCTCCTCGAAGATTTGTTCCTTCTTCCTTCCCTCTTATAACTTTTCCTTCAATCTGACAATATCTAAGTACTCTTGGCATCTCGAACTGTTCAACGTGGGATCCTCAGCAACTGAGCATCTGCTCCATTGACACTGGCGCAGGCCTATTGATTTTAATCTGTATCTTTGAACGAGTCCTCCGATTCCCTTGCCTAGACAAAAGTATTGCCTGTGATTTCATCCACTTTTCCCTTGTTTGAAATTGTAAAGTACAAAGAGTGTTTTAACTTCGTGAGCATTTCTATTCGCAGGTACGCGTTAGTATTGCTCAAAAACAGAAGTAACAGGGGATACCAGGAATATCTATGTACTAAGATCTATCCTGGATAAACCACCGATTTATATATATATAGACCTCAAGAGATCATAGTACTGGGTGCTTCAATGCGGTGAGTGCCAGTGGAGTCTGCCTATCTACAAGGTTAATGACTCAATATAGTTCATGAACAAGTTAGTATCGCAACACCGGTCTGTCAAATCCTAATGTACTTACCTTGAATTTGCTGGTACAAGTGGAATTGGTTGTGTGTAGTGTATTTTACGTGTGGTTTTGAATTTCTAGAAGTGAAGTGTTTTGTGAACAGATGGTTTAAAATAAATGTACTTATATTTTTTACCTGAAACCTTGAGTCAGTGTTTGCTTGAGTCACAGTAATTGTGGTCCTTTGTGTAATCTCTACTACTGCTCATTTACTCTTGAGATAAGTCTGGCTGCTCCGCTACTGCTACCACTTTAACAGTGTAGTACAGGCTTGTAACAAAGGTGAACTTGTATTGCCACTTGTAGTCTTAATTGTGTGTAGTGGTCCCTAAGGGCATTGCACAGGATTCTGCCTAACAGGTACCCAGAGGTCCATTGAAAACACATTAGCAAACACTGAAAGATAATTGAGAGACCTAGAAGCGGAAGCTAACACAGATACGGAACACTTGAAAAGAGAAGTGGAGCTCAGACAGGCTTGTTTATCATATTGGGAAAAATTACTGAAAATTAGTTTCAAGAAATATATGGAAAGGAGCCACGCCCTAGGCGACAAACAAAGGAAGTTACTAGCCTGGCTATACAAGCGTGAAGCCCCCAGAGCCCCGATATGTCATGTTCTCACTCCAGTGGGCAAGACAGCGCATACACAAGCTGATATAAACACAGTCTTCTCTGAGTTTTACCAAGAACTTTACGCTGACACCCCGTCAGCTACAGATACAGAAATAGAGGATGTACTTGACATCATTAAGTTACCTAAATTAGACGCACACATGGCAGAAACCTTAGACAAGCCCATTACCCCAGAAGAGGTCCTGACCACCATCAGGTCTCTTCCTTCCGGTAAAGCCCCTGGGACCGACGGGCTCCCAGGAAAATTTTACAAGGCATACAAAGACATCTTAGCACCACTCCTTAACAAGGTATTTAATGCGACGTACGAAGAAGGTATCCTCCCCGACTCCATGAGAGAAGCTGTCATTATCCCACTACTAAAACCTGGGAAAGAAGGGGCTGAGTGTGGCTCATATAGTCCTTTGTCTATGTTAAACCAAGACAACAAGATTCTGACAGCACTTCTGGCGGGTAGGTTAAGGAGGGTATCCCTCTTCTGATCCATCAGGACCAGACGGGATACGTGCCAGGGCAGACCATCTCTGAAAACTTGCACAGACTGCACCATGCTATTCATAGTACCAATGGCAGACCCAAAAAGTGCTCAGTGGCATCCCTGGACGCCACTAAGGCTTTTGATTCAGTCATATGGAACTGGCTGTATGCCACAATGCTGAAGATGGGGATCGGACCCATCTTCTTAAAGTGGACCAAACTCATATACACGAACCCGATGGCCAGAGTGCGCACAGACAAAACATACTCTGATAAATGACAGCTAAACAGGGGCACACGACAGGGCTGCCCACTTTCCCCAATGTTATACATCATCGCGTCAGAACCAGTAGCCGCCTACTTACGACAGGAATATAGCGATGTGAGCATAATGATAGATGGAGTACCTCATTTAGTGTCTATGTATGCTGATGACACACTATTATATCTGAACAACCCTGAACACATACTGCCATTCATACTGGAAACACTAGACGGGTTCAGCAGACACACGGGGATCCATATAAACAAAGAGAAGTCATGTCTCTTCCCCCTGGCCGCCATGGGAGGAGAAATGAGTGAGAATCTCCCTGTTATGGCCCTCCCGTGGAGGGCAACCTCATTCAAGTACCTGGGGATCACCATTAATCGAAACCCTAAAATAGAACACACGTTGAACACAGAGAGGGCTAGAGAGGGCCTAGAAAAATCAATGGACTTTCGGAGTAAACTACCACTGTCAGTCGCAGGAAGGACTGGGCTCCTCAAAATGGTCGCATTACCTCGGCTGTTGCACTGTTTTAGCAACGTTCCATTCAACGTCCCCTTGCAATTTTTCAGGGACCTAGATAAGCTCTGTAGATGATTTCTCTGGCAGAGTGGGAGACATAGGGCCTCATTACGAGTATGGAGGTAGCCATGCCCTTAATAAGGCCATGGCTGCCTCCATACCGGGTCCCAGTACTGGGTTCCTTCAATGAGGAATAACCGGGTCATTCCGACATTGGAGGACTCGGTAATTCCTCCTTGAAGGAACCCATCCCCATTTCCATTTGAGCGCCCATAGGGCTCAATGGGAATGGGGAGGGAGCTAATAACGGTGCCGTTAATAATGGCCCGTTATTAGATCCCTGTTCCCCTCGTGGGACCCGCTGAGGACCACTGGTTTTACCAGGCGTCCCTACCGGGTCCCGCAAAGGAAACCTCGTAATTGCACACCCATAATGAACGGTGCCGGTCCCGTACCAGCACCCTTCATTACGGGAGGCAAGCCTTGTAATGAGGCCCATAGAGTCGCACTACAGGTACTACAGAGACCCTACAAAAGGGGAGGCCTGAAAATCCCTCATTTTTAACTGTATTTTTTGGCAGAACAACTGCGACATGTAGTATAAATGGATGGCGGATGAGGTCACAACGGACACTCGACTTTTACAACCCGCCACCCCACAAATGTACCTTCGAGATCTACTCTGGGCCCCTGCAAGCACTACACAAAATAGCCCCTATTTGGTGAAACTGGGTATTCAAATTTGGAAACGTCCTGTAAGATCACGAAAGTAATAGACCCGATTTCCCCCCAGATCCCTATAGCAGCGATCATGGTGGGTAGACCCTGGAGCCACACGGAAATAAGAGCTAGATGGGAGCCCTGCGGAGTAGCCACACTAGGGGATCTGATGAATGAACATGGGATCATGTCCTTTGCTGATCTGCAAGAGACCATGGGATTACCCGCGGGACAGTTTCTGTTACATAGGGCAGTGATGGAGAAGCTCACTGTAAGATGGCCTGAAATTAAGGACCAGGAAACAGAACATGAAGCAATAGAGAACATACTTAATGTCGCTGAGGGGGGCCATTAGATTTCGAGGCTCTACGAGATACTTCTGGACAGTTCATCCAATGAAGAGCTTAGACGCAAGGCAAACTGGGAAACCGAACTGGCCATGGAACTTGATGATATGTCATGGAAAACTATAACCCACTACCATAAAAAGGTTTCCAGAATGCCAGATTGCAGTTAATACAGTTCTACATTACTAACATAGCATACCTAACACCGGAAGTAATCTCCTAAATTCAAGGGGGCAAGTGCAAAGGAATTCCCCAAATGTAAAGAAATGGAAGTTGGAATGACTCAAATGTTTTGTGGGTGCCACGAGATACAACTTTTTTGGACACAGATAGTTGCAGGTGTGGCTAAGGAAGGCATAGAACTGGACACACGAACCCAGGTAGCATGCATTTTGGGCAGATATAAGCGAAGTAAAAAAATAAAACGCTGAACAAGCTAAAAGATTTGATGTACATACTAGCAAAAAGACACATCGCCATGGGGTGGAAAAACACTAGAGGCCCAAGTGTAGCACTGTGTTGGGGGGACCTCCAAAAGTGGGTGACGGCAGAATCTGGGGGCTGAAAAAACGCACTATGGGAGCAGAAGCTAGACAACAGTGACGATCTACAACAATGGGTGGCGCTGACTGTGCCATTGTTCAACTCAAGGAACGAAAACACTGCCACGGAAGAAGCAAGAAGCTCTCAATCGGTGCCCTAAATCGGCAGGCTCAACCGATGAACTGTGGTTTGGGGGTGAGGGAAGTTGGGGAATCTGAGAGTATGTTGTACAATGTACCAATGATGCAAAATTGGTGTGTTGGTATTGTTAAAATAAAACAAATAAAAAAAACACAGCTATAGCAGACCAACAAGTACACCTGTACGTATGATCATGAGTATATTAGAAAAAAAATTCTCAACTATGTTTAAAAATTTATTTTGTAAAATAAGCGTTCATGATGATATTAGCATTACAAGTGTTGCGAGCAGAAACATTGAGCCACATAGGAGAATGAAAATACAAACATGAAGGGCAAAGTGTGATGCCTACCATGGGCTAGGACTTGATGCTACTGAAGATGTGTGACACCCAAAGATGACCAACAGTTGGTATATGGATATGAGTATGGTAGGGAGAGACTCTACGAATGGTAGCTGTTTTGCAAGTTCACTAATCATGCATGCGTCGGGAGCACCTAATCTATTAGCAGCACAAGAAGTACCAATCATAGAGGCACAGTACCTGGTTCATCTTGCGCTATGTGGGGCTAAAGGCACCTTCCAGACACACAGCGTGTGACTAGAGCTTGTGGATTCAGATCCCCTGCAATGTAACAATAATCTGAGAGACATTAAATGCTCGCAGTAACCATGTCTGGTTATCAAAGGACTTCAACATATAAACAACAGATGGCATGAGACCACACTTGGCTGCATAGCGAGGGCCTCCTGGGTTAAGAAGAGGAGCTCCTGGCTCGAGTGGAAGCAACCTGCGCACAAATTTGGACAGAGCATGTTATAACTTTGACATGGATTGCATCAATGGAAAAACCACTGAAAGTGCACTGAGAAGAAGCATATGAACTTTGCTTCTACAGTGAAGAAACAATTTTTATTGGCTCCAACAATCGCTGCAATAATACCCTCCTGATTCCAGACCTGGCACATCAGCTTTGATGGTTTACTAACGTTTCTCCTGCGTTTGAAGAACAGAACCCGTTAAAACTGCCAGAGTTTTGCATCCTACTGGGGAAAAGGGCAATATAAGGAGCTGCAGAGGAAGAAGAGTGAAAACTACCTATCTAGAGACTCATCCGCATTGCTCACTGATATCCCCGATGAATACAGACTTTTCAGCTCGGCGAAAACGCTCTTCGCTTCACTATTGCTACCCAGCGTGCAGGCAGCAGCCAATGCAAAATGGCTCCAAATTGTATGCTGGGAACTGGTCCAGTTGGCAAATGACACCGAGCATGGGTTCAACGCCATAAAGCCATAAAGGTCGAGCTGCGTGCCCTAAGACTTATGGCGATGCAGAATCGCTACATCCTCAATATGTTAATGGCAATTTCAGGAGGCATGTGCCAAAAATGGTAGATTCCTGTTGACATTTGTACCTCCCGAAGACACGGAGAACGGGTCATTACCTCACATAATTACAGCTGTACATGGTCTAGGAGTTTGCATGAAGAAACAAGGAGGAATACAAGGAAATTACTGGTTTGATGTTGCATTCGATTGGGCCCTGTCCTGGTTGGGCACCATCGTGAAAATGCTGGTGCCCATTGTGGTGATCGTCTTGGTCATCTTTTGCACCTGTAAAATGGGCCTCCAGTGTTGTGCCAAAGCAGTGCCTAATTGCGCAATGATGATGGTGTCAAGTGGGGTTTCAAAGGTACCTCGCAATACAAAAGACCACTCCATCCCACACATGGTCCCAACCCTCTATGGAGACGAAGTAGACCATTTGTACCACAACATTATTGTTCCACCCCCTGACCCTGAGAATTATAAGGAAGTATGGGTGGATCTGGCAGGTGATGGGGGATGTATTTCTATGACATGCACACCTGCGGAGTATGCACGGTCAGGAGAAAGCCTACGGTCCGTATGTAAGGCCTGGAAACCAGAAAAGGTAGCCCCACCATATGAGGAGGTGGTGAGAAGGGAGAATGAGCGTGAGCGTGTGGGGGGGGGTTGTTACTGTAGAAGTAGGGAAAGGGGGGAATGTTGGGAAGGGAGCAAGCCCATTCCATCACCCTAGATGCTTTAAGGTGAGGCAAACCCCATTGAAAGAACTGTAATAAAGCAGAGGACAGGGGGGTATCCTGAAAGTCCCCACACGATCATAATATTGTATGCAATCAGACATTTAGACATAGTGCACGCATATAAGCAAACTCCATTTTTGTAGATATTTGTAGCCATAGTCAAAGCGCAGGGCCTGCACAGCCATGAAGTATTTAGTGTGTTTGTCACAGGCCATGAGCCTGAAGGGGAAATCTGGATAGGCCCAATCCTTGATGGGAGAGGCCCACACCGCCGACTTCCACAGAAATCCTTCTTTGCTTTAAGATTGTTGCCAATATGTTTGTCCTAAAAAGAATGTGCCCTGCAAGGCCACGAGACAGAGCTGGGCGCCTTGGTGTACATGTTATCACAAACAGGCTGAAGCAGGCCTACGACCCCCACTCAGCGATTTACGAGTTATAGCCTCACAACTTCCCTCGTCCAGAGATGCCTGAATTCTAAAACACCAGTTGACTCCAGACCACCGACCATAAACCAATCAACCACAAAGATCTGAGAGTATGGTCGTCCAACCTTTATTTTATAAGGACATGGTATGTAGTGAGAGGTACAAGGAGGGATGAATTATAGTTCAAAAGCGAGGGTGGAAGACTTGGGAGCTGATGACGCGATCAGGAATGAGTGAAGTATATGTGAGTCGGTTTAACCTTGAGAATCCCCCTGCGCCAGTCTCTGAGGCTGCCACGTTCACTGTATAATGATAGAGTAGCATTTTACACAAAAGTAGCTACTTGCTTCTTCAGCCTTGGTTCCCTCAAGACGATGAGCCCAGCAGAACCCCTGTGATGGAAGATGGACTGGGCTGCAACCAATGACCTGGCATCCCCTATGGAGCAGGCTGACCATGTATAGGGTCGCACCAACCAGCCATGCAGGTTTTCACTGGATATAATGACGTAACCTATGATGGTGTGTCTCCTTATAAGCTTCTGCTCGTACACTTTTTGGGCTGAACATTCTGTGGCAGCAGAGTTCTTTGCTGATGCGCCTATTTTATAGAAATAAAAACTTGTTTCACTTGCAAGAGTTTATTGGGCCTTTTTCCCTAGGGGGTTGTATTTTTTGTCTGATGTGAGGGTTGAGCGGTGTGCCCTCAAACGAGGACCATAAGGATTTTTGGAACTGGTTTGAACTTGAGAAAGGCAATCTTAAGACTTTTATGGAACTTTCTTGAACTTGTGGAAGGGGGGCTGAAAAGGAAGCTAAGAGCTGGAAGGACCTCGGAACTTTGTGTTGATCCCCATTTCTTTGATAATTGACATCTTTACCCGTTGTTTAGCTTTAGCTGTGAGGGCAAGGATAGCTTGTGGACACAGACAGACTTTTAAGTAGAACTCTTTTGACACAGAAATTCCTTAGTTTCGTTCAGGTAGGGAAATCCCACCTTAACATAGGGCAAGTTAGGCCTTCCACCATCCTGGCATTTACTTTAATAAATCATTTGTTTTTGAACTTTGAATCTGTTGTCTGTGTCTTTCTTCACGATGCCTTCACAGCACACAGATAGCCAATTTCTATTCCCTTTTTCGTACTTGGCGTTACAATACACTTGGATGAGGCTTCCACAGGTGTACACAGAGTCCCCTGCCTTGTATTCAAAGTAATTCAAAAAGGATTTTTGTGACATAAAGTTCCCAGGAAAATCTGTGCTGGTGCAATATGTAGAGAACCTTTTATTGGATTCATCGTTTTATGATGCTTGCAAGCAAGATACCTTGGTGTTCTTAACTACATTAGCACCAAAGGGCTACAAGGTGTCCAAACAGAAATTACAAGTGTGCTGCGAAACACTTTCATATCTATTGCATGATATTGTTGCAGGACATCATCTGTTAACAAACACTCAGACAGAAATTACATTAAAAGGTACCTCGACCCACAACCATTTCACAGATGAGAACATTTCTGGGTATGGCAGCATAATGTCATCAACAGATACTAGGTTATGCTGCACTGGTAGAACCATGATAGAATCTAACAAAATTACACCACACCAAAACCACTGACCTAGTCAGCAGAAGGATAGGCATTCACTGTGGCAAAACATTCACTCTCTAACGCGTCTCCTTTACGGTTGACAGATTACAATCAGAAATTAATTCTGTATCATCATGAGAGGAATGGGTTTGCACTGGTATCCCTTACAAAGAAACACAGTTTAAAAATGTCCACTTGCATATTACAGTACTGTACTAGACATAGTGCCTGCAACTTTTCCCCTTTTCCTGAAGCCTATTGCAGCAGCCACTGGCGGATCAACAGTGTGAATGTATTATATTAGATTAGCGACTTGAGGTTGCAGTACAAAATGGTGTAACTGCACTGCTATTGAAAGCAAAAACACAACATCTTTCACTCACCTTACTAAACATGAAATGTTATAGTTAAATGTATCTCATATCACATCCAGCAGGGTACGTGTATTTCAGGGATGCGCGGGAAGTTTCACACGCGAATCCAGCAGGGTACGTGTATTTCAGGGGTGCGCAGGAATTTCCACACGCGTTTGTCTTGGGTACGTGTATTCCAGGGGTGCACAGGAAGTATCACACACAAATTCAGCAGGGTACGTGTATTTCAGGGGTGCGCAGGAAGTGTCACACGCGATACCATCAGGGCACGTGTATTTCAGGGGTGCGCGTGAAGTTTCACATGCGAATTCAGCAGGGTACGTGTCTTTCAGGGGTGCGCGGGAAGTTCCACACGCGATCGTCGTGGGTACGTGTATTCCAGGGGTGCGCGGGAAGTATCACACGCAAATCCAGCAGGGTAAGTGTATTTCATGGGTGCGCGGGGAGTACTACACGTGAATTGGCCGTGTGGGTCCTCCCAGGTGTTCCCTCTACACCCTCTACGGCCCCTGCAGGCAGCCCACACCGCAGGGGACTACCCTGCACCCCTGCTCATGTCCCGCAGGCAGCCCATCCACCATGGGCATGCCCCCCATCCCAGCCACGTCACCTTGCACTACTGATCAACAACGAATGTCTCCCAGCAACCTCACCCCCCAGCACTGTGGGGCACCTGCCAGCAGGCCCCCACTCATGTCCAACTCATGTCCCTCTGCACCCCCACCCCCCAGCATCCAGGGGCACCCTCCACCAGGCCCCCACTCATGTCTCCCAGCACCCCCACGCCCCAGCACTGTAGGGCACCCTCCACCAGGCCCCCACTCCTGTCTCCCTGCACCCCCACCCCCCCCCTGCATCCAGGGGCACCCTCCACCAGGCCCCCACTCATGTCTCCCAGCACCCCCACCCCCCAGCACCGTAGGGCACCCTCCACCAGGCCCCCACTCATGTCTCCCAGCACCCCCACCCCCTGCAGTGCAGGGCACCCTCCACCATGCCCCCACTCATGTCTCCCAGCACCCCCAGCCCCCAGAAGTGCAGGGGGCACCTTCCACCAGGCCCCCACTCATGTCTCCCAGCACCCCCACCCCTCAGCACTGTGGGGCACCCTCCACCAGGCCCCCACTCATGTCTCCCAGAACCCCCACCCCCCTGCATCCAGGGGCACCCTCCACCAGACCCCCACTCCTGTCTCCCTGCAACCCCACCCCCGCAGTGCAGGGCATCCTCCACCAGACCCCCACTCCTGTCTCCCTGCACCCCCACCCCCCAGCACTGTGGGGCACCCTCCACCAGGCCCCCACTCATGTCCAACTCATGTCCCCCTGCACCCCCACGCCCCAGCATCCAGGGGCACCCTCCACCAGACACCCACCCTGTCTCCCTGCACCCCCACCCCCCTGCATCCAGGGGCACCCTCCACCATGCCCCCACTCATGTCTCCCTGCACCCCCACCCCCCAGCACTGTGGGGCACCCTCCACCAGGCCCCCACTCCTGTCTCCCAGCACCCCCACCCCCCCGCAGTGCAGGGTACCCTCCACCATGCCCCCACTCATGTCTCCCAGCACCCCCACCCCCAGCACTGTGGGGCACCCTCCACCAGGCCCCCACTCCTGTCTCCCTGCACCCCCACCCCCAGCACTGTGGGGCACCCTCCACCAGGCCCCCACTCATGTCTCCCTGCACCCCCACCCCCCAGCAGTGCAGGGGCACCCTCCACCAGGCCCCCACTCATGTCTCCCAGCACCCAGACCCCCCAGCACTGAAGGGCACCCTCCACCAGGCCCCCACTTCTGTCTCCCTGCACCCCCACCCCCCAGCACTGTAGGGCACCCTCCACCAGGCCCCCATTCCTGTCTCCCTGCACCCCCACCCCCCTGCATCCAGGGGCACCCTCCACCAGGCCCCCACTCCTGTCTCCCTGCAGCCCCACCCCCCAGCACTGTAGGGCACCCTCCACAAGGCCCCCACTCCTGTCTCCCTGCACCCCTACCCCCTGCATCCAGGGGCACCCTCCACCAGGCCACCACTCCTGTCTCCCTGCACCACCACCCCCCAGCACTGTAGGGCACCCTCCACCAGGACCCCACTCCTGTCTCCCTGCACCCCCACCCCCCGCAGTGCAGGGCGCCCTCCACCATGCCCCCACTCATGTCTCCCAGCACCCCCACCCCCGCAGTGCAGGGCACCCTCCACCATGCCCCCACTCATGTCTCCCAGCACCCCCACCCCCCAGCCCTGTGGGGCACCCTCCACCAGGCCCCCACTCATGTCTCCCAGCACCCCCACCCCCCTGCATCCAGTGGCACCCTCCACCAGACCCCCACTCCTGTCTCCCTGCACCCCCACCCCCCTGTATCCAGGGGCACCCCCCACCATGCCACCATGCCCCCACTCATGTCTCCCAGCACCCCCACCCCCCAGCACTGTGGGGCACCCTCCACCAGGCCCCCACCTATGTCTCCCAGCACCCCCACCCCCCTGAATCCAGGGGCACCCTCCACCAGACCCCCACTCCTGTCTCCCTGCATCCCCACCCCCCAGCACTGTGGGGCACCCTCCACCAGGCCCCCACTCATGTCCAACTCATGTCCCCCTGCAACCCCACCCCCCAGCATCCAGGCGCACCCTCCACCAGTCCCCCACTCCTGTCTCCCTGCACCCCCAACCCCCGCAGTGCAGGGTACCCTCCACCATGCCCCCACTCATGTCTCCCAGCACCCCCACCCCCAGCACTGTGGGGCACCCTGCACCAGGCCCCCACTCCTGTCTCCCTGCACCCCCACCCCCCAGCAGTGCAGGGGCACCCTCCACCAGGCCCCCACTCATGTCTCCCAGCACCCCCACCCCCCAGCACTGCAGGGCACCCTCCACCAGGCCCCCACTTCTGTCTCCCTGCACCCCCACCCCCCAGCACTGTAGGGCACCCTCCACCAGGCCCCCATTCCTGTCTCCCTGCACCCCCACCCCCCTGCATCCAGGGGCACCCCCCACCAGGCCCCGACTCCTGTCTCCCTGCACCCCCACCCCCCAGCACTGTAGGGCACCCTCCACAAGGCCCCCACACCTGTCTCCCTGCACCCCTACCCCCCTGCATCCAGGGGCACCCTCCACCAGGCCCCCACTCCTGTCTCCCTGCACCCCCACCCCCCAGCACTGTAGGGCACCCTCCACCATGCCCCCACTCCTGTCTCCCTGCACCCCCACCCCCCTGCATCCAGGGGCACCCCCCACCAGGCCCCCACTCCTGTCTCCCAGCACCCCCACCCCCCAGCACTGTAGGGCACCCTCCACAAGGCCCCCACTCCTGTCTCCCTGCACCCCTACCCCCCTGCATCCAGGGGCACCCTCCACCAGGCCCCCACTCCTGTCTCCCTGCACCCCCACCCCCCAGCACTGTAGGGCACCCTCCACCATGCCCCCACTCCTGTCTCCCTGCACCCCCACCCCCCGCAGTGCAGGGCATTCTCCACCAGACCCCCACTCCTGTCTCCCTGCACCCCTACCCCCCTGAATCCAGGGGCACCCTCCACCAGACCCCCACTCCTGTCTCCCTGCATCCCCACCCCCCAGCACTGTGGGGCACCCTCCACCAGGCCCCCACTCATGTCCAACTCATGTCCCCCTGCAACCCCACCCCCCAGCATCCAGGCGCACCCTCCACCAGTCCCCCACTCCTGTCTCCCTGCACCCCCAACCCCCGCAGTGCAGGGTACCCTCCACCATGCCCCCACTCATGTCTCCCAGCACCCCCAGCACTGTGGGGCACCCTGCACCAGGCCCCCACTCCTGTCTCCCTGCACCCCCACCCCCCAGCAGTGCAGGGGCACCCTCCACCAGGCCCCCACTCATGTCTCCCAGCACCCCCACCCCCCAGCACTGCAGGGCACCCTCCACCAGGCCCCCACTTCTGTCTCCCTGCACCCCCACCCCCCAGCACTGTAGGGCACCCTCCACCAGGCCCCCATTCCTGTCTCCCTGCACCCCCACCCCCCTGCATCCAGGGGCACCCCCCACCAGGCCCCGACTCCTGTCTCCCTGCACCCCCACCCCCCAGCACTGTAGGGCACCCTCCACAAGGCCCCCACACCTGTCTCCCTGCACCCCTACCCCCCTGCATCCAGGGGCACCCTCCACCAGGCCCCCACTCCTGTCTCCCAGCACCCCCACCCCCCAGCACTGTAGGGCACCCTCCACAAGGCCCCCACTCCTGTCTCCCTGCACCCCTACCCCCCTGCATCCAGGGGCACCCTCCACCAGGCCCCCACTCCTGTCTCCCTGCACCCCCACCCCCCAGCACTGTAGGGCACCCTCCACCATGCCCCCACTCCTGTCTCCCTGCACCCCCACCCCCCGCAGTGCAGGGCATTCTCCACCAGACCCCCACTCCTGTCTCCCTGCACCCCCACCCCCCAGCACTGTGGGGCACCCTCCTCCAGGCCCCCACTCATGTACAACTCATGTCCCCCTGCACCCCCACCCCCCAGCATCCAGGTGCACCCTCCAGCAGACACCCACCCTGTCTCCCTGCACCCCCACCCCCCTGCATCCAGGGGCACCCTCCACCAGGCCCCCACTCATGTCTCCCTGCACCCCTACCCCCCCGCAGTGCAGGGTACCCTCCACCATGCCCCCACTCATGTCTCCCAGCACCCCCACCCCCAGCACTGTGGGGCACCCTGCACCAGGCCCCCACTCCTGTCTCCCTGCACCCCCACCCCCCAGCAGTGCAGGGGCACCCTCCACCAGGCCCCCACTCATGTCTCCCAGCACCCCCACCCCCCAGCACTGCAGGGCACCCTCCACCAGGCCCCCACTTCTGTCTCCCTGCACCCCCACCCCCCAGCACTGTAGGGCACCCTCCACCAGGCCCCCATTCCTGTCTCCCTGCACCCCCACCCCCCTGCATCCAGGGGCACCCCCCACCAGGCCCCCACTCCTGTCTCCCTGCACCCCCACCCCCCAGCACTGTAGGGCACCCTCCACAAGGCCCCCACACCTGTCTCCCTGCACCCCTACCCCCCTGCATCCAGGGGCACACTCCACCAGGCCCCCACTCCTGTCTCCCTGCACCCCCACCCCCCAGCACTGTAGGGCACCCTCCACCATGCCCCCACTCCTGTCTCCCTGCACCCCCACCCCCCGCAGTGCAGGGCATCCTCCACCAGACCCCCACTCCTGTCTCCCTGCACCCCCACCCCCCAGCACTGTGGGGCACCCTCCACCAGGCCCCCACTCATGTCCAACTCATGTCCCCCTGCACCCCCACCCCCCAGCATCCAGGGGCACCCTCCACCAGACACCCACCCTGTCTCCCTGCACCCCCACCCCCATGCATCCAGGGGCACCCTCCACCATGCCCCCACTCATGTCTCCCTGCACCCCCACCCCCCAGCACTGTGGGGCACCCTCCACCAGGCCCCCACTCCTGTCTCCCAGCACCCCCACCCCCCCGCAGTGCAGGGTACCCTCCACCATGCCCCCACTCATGTCTCCCAGCACCCCCACCCCCAGCACTGTGGGGCACCCTCCACCAGGCCCCCACTCCTGTCTCCCTGCACCCCCACCCCCCAGCCCTGTGGGGCACCCTCCACCAGGCCCCCACTCCTGTCTCCCTGCACCCCCACCCCCCAGCACTGTAGGGCACCCTCCACCAGGACCCCACTCCTGTCTCCCTGCACCCCCACCCCCCGCAGTGCAGGGCGCCCTCCACCATGCCCCCACTCATGTCTCCCAGCACCCCCACCCCCGCAGTGCAGGGTACCCTCCACCATGCCCCCACTCATGTCTCCCAGCACCCCCACCCCCAGCACTGTGGGGCACCCTCCACCAGGCCCCCACTACTGTCTCCCTGCACCCCCTCCCCCCAGCAGTGCAGGGGCACCCTCCACCAGGCCCCCACTCATGTCTCCCAGCACCCCCACCCCCCAGCACTGCAGAGCACCCTCCACCAGGCCCCCACTCCTGTCTCCCTGCACCCCCACCCCCCAGCCCTGTAGGGCACCCTCCACCAGGCCCCCACTCCTGTCTCCCTGCACCCCCACCCCCCTGCATCCAGGGGCACCCTCCACCAGGCCCCCACTCCTGTCTCCCTGCACCCCCACCCCCAAAACTGTACGGCACCCTCCACCAGGCCCCCACTCCTGTCTCCCTGCACCCCCACCCCCCAGCACTGTACGGCACCCTCCACCAGGCCCCCACTCCTGTCTCCCTGCACCCCCACCCCCCTGCATCCAGGGGCACCCTCCACCAGGCCCCCACTCCTGTCTCCTTGCACCCCCACCCCCCTGCATCCAGGGGCACCCTCCACCAGGCCCCGACCCCTGTCTCCCAGCACCCCCACCCCCCAGCACTGTAGGGAACCCTCCACCAGGCCCCCACTCCTGTCTCCCTGCACCCCCACCCCCCTGCATCCAGGGGCACCCTCCACCAGGCCCCCACTCCTGTCTCCCTGCACCCCCACCCCCCAGCACTGTAGGGCACCCTCCCCTAGGCCCCCACTCCTGTCTCCCTGCACCCCCACCCCCAGCAGTGCAGGGGAACCCTCCACCAGGCCCCCACTCATGTCTCCCTGAACCCCCAACCCCCATCAGTGCAGGGGCACCCTCCACCAGGCCCCCACTCATGTCTCCCAGCACCCCCACCCCTCCGCAGTGCAGGGCACCTTCCACCATGCCCCCACTCATGTCTCCCAGCACCCCCACCCCCCGCAGTGCAGGACACCCTCCACCATGCCCCCACTCATGTCCCTCTGCACCCCCACCCCCCAGCATCCAGGGGCACCCTCCACCAGGACCCCACTCATGTCCCCCAGCCACCACGTCATCAGAATCTAGATCCCTGGCCCTTATGGGCTGCCTCGACATGCCAATCACCTACCCAAGTATTGCATCCACCCACTTAGAAATGCCAATTACATGATACAACCCCAATGGCAAGTATGTAAATGAACACATGTCCCTCACATACACACAATGGGTGTCAGTGAATCTCAAAACACATATCATGACATGCATGAAACCAATGAGATGCTACTACACATTGAAGTTTGATGAAGAAAATTTATTAAAAGCAACATAAATGGAATCAAAAATAAACAAACCACAATGGGAATTAAAAACAAAAAGCAGCATGTCTGTAAAATAATGTTAAACCACAAGTCATAATCCAAAGGAAAGGTGGCCAAAGTCACAGTTCAAAAAAGTAAATCCAAAAGAAAATCAAAACCGAAAACCATTGCTCCATGGGTAAATTCAAAATAAAAAAATAAAATCCAACAATCAACTATATACAGCTTAACCAACCCAGGGTCCATGATCCCAACAGAAGAAATGAAACCTATCTACTAATACTACTTAATTAAAAAAATATATACAAAAATGTGGTCCATTGTCCAAAAAAAACCAGAAAAACCAAAGGAAACCTAACACTAACTACATAACTATTTACAAGGGCAGCGGGCTAGTCCGACGGCTCACTTCGGGATGTTCCGGGCCAGGGCATCTTCGAACTCCTGCTCAATGTCCCGGAGGCGGTCCTCCTCCATGGCCTCGAGGGTTCTCATGTTCTCCTCCAACTCCCTGCGGATTGCCTCGAGGCAATCGGCTCGCCTCAGGGCCCTCCGCATGGAGTTCTCCGCCCTGACCATCGTGAGCCGTGCCTCTTCCGCCCGCTGCCGCTCTGCATCTATGGCGTGGCCCAACCGCTGCCACACGGAAGACACTTCCTGTCCTGGGTCCTCCTGCCCTCCGGCCGATGCCTGCCCCTCCGATGTCAAAGGCCCCGAGCCATCATGGCTCCCACCTCGTTGCTGCTGTGCCTGTGCCCGTGCCCTGGCTCCTGCTGCCTGCACATCCTCCACCGGCTGGGGTGCAGTCGTTGATGAGGCCACCTCTGCTGGATGTCCGACTCCCGACTGTGGCAGGGATGTGTCCTCCACCAGCCTGGCCGCACCGTCAGAGGCAGCTCCACAGGGCACCCAGGTGACAAATGGGTGGAAAGATGGCATGGAGGACGACTGGCGCATAGGGTGTTCAGTTGAGGAGGGGGTCGGAACAAGCTCCAGCAAACGGAGGAATCCGGCCTGGGTGACCTGTCCCAGTAGGCCGACGCGGTCAACAAGCCATTCAAGATGACGTGCAGTCTCCTCATGAAAAGACTGCAGGTCACCTCGCATGGCCCGTTGACGCAGCGCCACACCAGTCAGGACAGGCTCAACCCGTACCTGGATAGCCACGTCCGCAGGCAGAGGAAGGCGGGTTGTCGTAAGCTCATCCCCTGACTGAAAACGGGTGTGGACGTAGGCATCCCTGCTGGTGCAAGATGATGCAGTGACAGGATCAGGGACATGATTGCACACAGGTACCTCTGCGGCGGCCTGTGCTGCATCCTGTCCCTGGTCCTGCACTGCACCACTAGCACCAGTGGAATCCCCACCTCCAGACCCCGTCTCTTTTGCTTGCACGGCCTCCTCCTCCACCAAACCCCCCACCAACCTGGATGACTCCGTGCCATCTTCCCCCGTTGGGCCTTGTGGGGTCCCAGCTGCCCCTTCTGCTGCCGAGGAGTCCAACTCTGACCTCCGCCTCTTGGACCTCCCCCTGGCAGCTGCTGCCTGGGACGCGGCACCGGACTCCTCACTCCCCGACGAGATGACAACCTGGGAGGGGAGCCGGGCCTTGCGTCTCCGGCTGGTGGTGCGATCCCCGCCGCTGTGCTCCAAAGCACCTTCTCCGCCCTCTTCATCAGTTGACGCTGCACACAGGGAGAAATAAAACACAGACATCAGGGCACTGTATAATGGACACATACACACATGACAGTTGTACATGAGTGGCATTGGCAAACCTCAGACATGACATCACAATCGCCAACACACATGTAATTTCAACTCTCACACATGAGCCATACCACAGCCATATCACAACATCCAGCACCATCCATACACATACAACTGCATGAGCAGGCAAAGGTGACCCAGACATCACATGCAACACAGGGAGTGCACTACACATGCACACACACCACCACACTTGCATGCATGTGTACACCATTGCCAACTGTCGCAGTGTTCAGAATGGCATCCATGTCACATCTGCCAATCAGGCTTCCACATCCCGCTGTCACATGCATCTATGCTGCATCACTGTTGCACCCTTGTCAAATACACACACATGCACATGTACACACTGCTGATACATGCAGCTGAAACCAACATCCATGTGTGACATCACGAACATGCCTACTTACATACATATTCATCCAAACATGTGTGCCCACACAACTGCATTTGGCATGCAAGCCTACATACACAAGCACCATCCATGTCTCACACATGAGAGCCCTTGCATGTGTTAGCCTCATGGCCCTGTACACCCCACCCCATACTTGGCCCCATAAAAACACATGTGCAACCTGCACACTACTGGCACATCACCACACGCACAGCTTACAATGATGATGCATGTACACTTACCGCTCAACTCCAGACGGGTCTGCCTTTCAAGGACCTGGACGTGGAGCGCTGGGGATATGCGTTCCAGGACCCTCATCTGAGCGTCCGACAAGTGGCCCCGGAGCCCCTTAGCATCCGCTGCCTTCAAGAGGCGCCGGGCCTTGTTGAGGGTCCTGGACCTGAAGTTCTCCCAGTGCTTCTTGACATGATGGAATAGTCGGACTGCCACCCCCTCCGCGTTGATGGCAGTCACGATGTCCGTCCAGATCCGAGTCCGTCCTTCCTTGTCGGCGCGCAAATTTCCGAAGAGGGCATCATACTGCCCCAGGACTTGCTCCACCAGGACAGCAACTTCGGTGGCAGTGAAGCTGGTGCCCCTCTGCCTCTCTGGCCGGGGGTTGTCAGTGATGCCAGATGTTGCTGTGCCCGACATGACAACCCCAGAGGCAGGAGTGGGTGGGCAACTGGGTCCTGGGGCTGGTCTGTGGAGCGATGGAATCCCAGTTGGGAGTCTTCGGTTCCAGCAGGGGTGGTCACAGCAACAGCACCCCTGGCTGATGTGCAGCCAGCAAATGGCAGGGCACGTGGGCAGTAGGCAATCAGGCAGCAGCAGATGGCAGGTGGGAGCGTGCTCGGGGCTCTGGGGGGGCAGTAATTCGGCCTTCTGGGCAGGAGCGTGGTCTTCCGTGTGCTTACGTGTGGCCAGCTTGATACGGAGTGATTTGGCACGTGAAAATCAAGCACGTCTGCGTGTAATTCGAGGAAAGGGCCTTAGCGCGTAAGCGCGTTAGCACACGTACGCAAATTCATTGGCCCAAAGGCCACCAGCGCGTATGCGCGTCTGTGACGTGTGCGCGGGCGTTTCCCTGTACACGGGTGCATGTTACACGTCCAATGACTGCACGTCAGAGTGTCAGCTCGTGTAATTGGAGGATGGGGCCTTAGCGCGTACACGCGGAAGTGACGCTGGATGTGTGGGCTTGTTTAAAAGGTACATGTAGAACGCCATTTCCTTGTACGTGCTTTTCGTGGAGAGCGAGTGGGTGAAATCTGTACTTCTTGTCGGTTCACACGCGATTTACTTCACGGCGTTCCAAGTTCGTACTCCCTGTTACCTCTGACAGCCTTTTCTCTTTTTGTCTTTTTCCTGGGCCTGTTTCCTCAAACAGCATTCCCTTCTCCTGTTGTCCTGTCTCCTCAGACAGCGTACAATTCTTCTTTTGGCGGGGGTGTTGCCAACGCGCACATGTGCGTATTTTTCATGCGATTTTTCCTGGCAGACGGTGAGTCGCGCACGTATTTAACATCTGTGCTTGCCCCGTGTGTTGCCTACCCCTTCAGAGGTCAGTCTAGGCTGCGTGTGACACGCATACGTTCATTTTTGTGTTTCTGGGTGCCACAGCGTAGAGCAGGCTTATATTTCCACGCACGTGGTCTAGGAGGGGTTGCGTGCACATTATCTCCCTTTTTTGGGGTGCCTGTGCGTTGCGTGACCCATCATCTTCCCCCAGGGGTCACATACAACCTTGCTAGAGCACTAGGGTACGAATTCCATCTAGTACCCTACCCCTTTGACCCCCAATTGCCCAGGACAATAGTTTACTGCAACTCCCATACGCACAACAACATCAGTGCCATGGTTGGGAGGTGAGCACGCAATAAGGGTGGCAAAGGTGGGCGAGCCACAAGAGGTGGCCGTGGTGGATACGGTAGGGGACGTGGCCGGGACTTGCAGGGTGCCCCTAGCCCCCCATGTGTGGGTGACCAGTCAGGGACACCCATGCCCCCCCCCTGGTTGAGAGTAACGTGGCTGACACCATCCCTGCTCAGCCCTTGTTGGACCAGCCCATTGTGGCACCAGACCTGGCACAGGGTGACTCCTTGGCTGACTTCCAGGTCAGCAGGTCTAGGCCATGTGTGGCGGTGCACGTTGGTGTCACCAGGGCACGTGGATCAGGGGCAGCTATGTCATCTGCTGCCCCGAGTAGGCAGGGTGGGGAGGCTGCAGGGGCAGCTGCGGCTCCATCCACCCCAGCTCTGAGTCTCCCAGCCAGGACAGTGTCGGTCCCAGTCCATCCTGCTGACGTTCCCCCTGACTACATCACACTTCATCTAATGCCTGCACCAAGTCCCATGGTGAGTGTTCATTCCCACACTCCTAGTCCACAGTCCACCGGGGCTCCTGCCCCTAGTGTCCAGAGCGGCGTAGGACACTCAGGATCCCCACCACCTTCCAAGCGGAAGAGGAAGAGTGCTCGTCCAGTACAGGCTGATGCCCCAGACACGGCTACACAGTCCGGCCCACCGAGGAAGCCCAGCTTCAATCAGGCCGAACTTGATGCACTTGTTGAGTATGTGTCCGCACATGACAGCGAAATGGTGATTACTGCAGGATGCAAGACCACACCTGCACAACGTCAGGCACACTGGCAGACCATTGCGGACCTCATAACTGCCCTTCGATTCATGAGGCGCACAGCTAATGATTGCTACAAGCGCTGGAATGACCTGAAGTGCAGGGCAAAGAAAAAGCTGGCCTCAAGTCATGCCGCAACTCTAGTGACTGGAGGTGGGTCTCCAGCAGAGGACATAGAACTCACTCCACATGAGTATGTTGCTGGGACCTACGTCAAGGAGGAACAGATCCAAGGCGTGGGAGACCTGCCAGATTATGAGGCATTGTCCGGTGAGTGCACATGCATGTGTGTGTCATCCATGTGCATGGTGTGTATGTGAGGGCATCCGATTGTGTGCCAGGTGAGGGTGTGTGTGCCTGAGCGGTTTGGGTCACCCATGTGCTTCATCCAATACATTCTGCGCACCAGGATTTGGGTATTGCAGTATCCCTTCTGGCAACAGTAGACATTCAGCCCAACCTCACGCCAGTTGCCCTTGAAGTGTCATCTTGCCACAACATAGTTGCGTATTATTCTGTGTTCATTCAGGCTGACTGTCTGCATTCCACCACTTTCACTAGGCATTTCTCAGTCCTATTGTCACATGTGTGACATGGCTATGGTACATGTCATCTGTGTGATGGCATGTGTCATGTATGTGTATTGGACATGCCAATCACAGGCCAATGTGTGATTAAACACTGCTAGCCAGCATGCAGCAAATGTGTTGGTCTTCCTTCTTGGTGTCATCAATGTGTGCCATTTGCCTCCCCTTCATACGCAGTGACGGTGCATGCATGGGAGGGTTATAGTCATGTGGGACATGTGTCAATGAAGTACTGTTTCTGTTGCTTCTCAGCCCTAATTGTGTGCCATGATGCTAATGCCTGTTCCCATTTCTTTTCTTTCATGTCTTTGCAGGGGATGACGCACTTGATACTGCTGGGGTTGTGGAGATGGTGCAGACCCAGGAGGGGTCTCAGGCCCAACCGCGCACCAGTGAGGGACGTGGTGTGGTGGTGGGTGAGAACCCACACTTGCTGCAGACCATCATCTCAAGGGGTGTCTCTGGGGGCACCTCCCCCGAGCTCTATTCAGGTGTCGATTCGGATGATGAGACCTATGTGCCATCGCAGGTAAGTTTTTCTGGGAGGGATTCTGTACTGTCCAACCCACCTGCACCAGGGGTAGAACCCTCAATGGGGATGTCAGTGTTGGTAGGTCCGCCTTTGGTGGTTACGGATGCAGGGTCACACTCCGCAACATCTGATCCTGTTCCTGGGCCAGAAGATCAGAGGGGGAATGCAGTCCTGCAGCCCGAGGCAGTGCCGGCACAGCAAGGCGCAGTTCGCCTTGCCCCAGACAGGTGTGGTGCCCGCCGACGCGGTGGCCGTACGCCACCTGGCAATACCGCATGGGAGCAATCCATATACAGTATGGCAAACCAACAGGCAGCATCATCTGAGATGATGGCTCAGGCCATGGATAGGGTGGCCACTTCCATTGTCCCCCAAGAAAGGCTGATTGAACAACTACAGTAGGCAACAGACTCCATTTGCCAGTCACACAGGGAGGACATGTTGGCGTCCAACAGGGACAGGCGGGCGGCACTGGAGACTCTGCGGGAAGCCATTTCTATTGAGTCCCAGGGCCACAGAGAAGCCCTGAGGGTGGAACTCCGTCAGCTCAGGTAACTCTTGTTGAGCTTGAGGCTTCAACTAACACAAGGACAGAACAGCAGCTGGAGCGGCTCACATGTATGCTCTCAGCTGAGATGCAGGCAACTAGGGAGGAGGTCCGGGCATCCCGTGAGTTGTTGCATGTGGACCTCCGCACGATTATCCTCCAGAACCAGACCTTCCACACCCGCATGCTTACTGCCGTGGAGGACCAGACTAGGGCTTTGCGTGGGCTGCCTCCCATAGTGCCACCACCTCCTGATGCAGCTGCAGAGGGTGAGGAGAGCGACAGCAGCGAATCTCTCACAATCGGGTAGCCGTGCAGGCCATGAGCCCATGGAGGTGTTTCTTTTTCGCAAGATCCACACAGGTGGGTTTTGGTGTGCACCCTGTCCTCGGACCTCCTGGGTGGCCTCCCCCAGCCCCCCTGCCCCATTCATGGCCATTTTTGATTTTTGATTTTGGATTTTTGAATTTTGATTTTTGATTTTTTGGACAGTGTGTTGCCTTGTGTGGCTCCCGTGGGCATACGCTGTATTGTGGCTGGGCACATGCAGGCTTGTCCTGAATTTGGGTCAGATGCTTGGGTTTGTGTGGCACACACCCCTCCTGCTTCCCGTTTCCATGGGCTTGCAAAGGGTGTCCCCAAGTGACATTGACTTACATGGTGACGTTGGACTCCCATTTGATGTGTGGGCAGTCTGTAGTCAATACTGTGTATACATTCCCAGTGCATATTGTTGTTGTATTGTACACTGCATGGTGTATTGGTATGTGCCTCTGCATCCATCTCATCCTCCTAATTTGCAGGTCCATTTCTCATGTCTTCACAAGGCGGTCTACTTTGGAAATTGAGTCCATGTTGTAAGCAGTGCACCTACACTTTTGCGTGGCGCTAACACTGTACAGTTGGAAGTGTTTGAAGTGCTGGCATTATCAGGTAGTGAGGCTACCAATTTTCTATGTCCGTATTGTCATGTTTATGGTAGGTTGGAGGTTGAGTAGGTGATTAGTATAATTGGTAAATATTTGGTAATGTGTGTTGTTGGTCCTGCATTACTGTGATCATTTCATGTGTGGCCAGTTTCCATTAGGGACACTGTAGTTTGTGACACTTGTGTCATGTTGTGGGGATTAATTTGTTTGCTCTCACACAGCATGACATGCCATGGTGTGTTGTGTGGCAATGCCGGGGAGGGGTTGGGTGACATGGCACATTTCTCATGTTGTATTTTGCAAGTGGGTATTCATTTTTGCTGCATAGAAGTGTGTCTTTTGATGACACTGCATTGGTGGTGTTTGTGTAGTTAGGGATACACACATTGTGACACTTCCTGATGAACAATCTCAGGCTGCTATGGTTCTGACAGTTGACTGTCCCTTAATTCATCATAATTGTCAGATTGAGTCATCATTGTCAGATGGTATGTGCCAGGGCTGTGTGCACTCCACAGGGGTGTGATTTCTATGTGAAGTAATTAGCCACCAGCTGCATACGGGCTGACTCACCCCATGCCCTTTCTCCTCCCATGCGCAGCGGGCGTGCATGTGGTTGGGGATGTGGGGGCACCACCATGTCCACAGCAAGGCCCCGGCGTGTTGCAACATTGTGCAGGACACATGCTGCCACTATGATCCTGCACACTACTGGGGGAGCGTATAACAGCTGCCCGCCAGAACGGTCAAGGGAGCGAAAGCGTGACTTTAGCACTTCGAATGTGCGCTCCACTACGCCCCGGGTTGCAATATGGGCTGTGTTGTATCTTACCTCGGGAGGCGTGATGGGGTTCCGAATTGGCGTCATCATGTGGGTGCTCAGAGGGTAGGCACTGTCCCCTGGGGAGGTGGTGATGGGGATCATTAGTGGGGTAGTCACATTACTCTGTATTTGTCATGCATGCGTGTGCTGTGGCATTTATACTCACCAAGCAGCCATGCATCGCCATGCCGCCCAGATTCCATGTCCCAGTTTAAGGTTGACATCCTGTAAATGAAGCTGTCGTGGGTGGACCCTGGATAGTTGGCATATACTGAGGTGATTATTCCCTTAAGCATCACATACTACCTGGTCGTTGATGGAATGCCAGTGCTTGCGGTTTCTATAGATGTGCTCAGATGCCCTGGGGGGGCGTAGAGCCACATGGGTGCAATCAATGGCACCTAGCACTTTGGGGAATTGTGCCACCCTGTAGAAATCTGGCTGACAGCCTGCCTTTCTGCAGGTGTTCTGGGCAGGTATATGTGCCTGCGGACTGATGGGCGTGCAGTGATGATGGCCAACACCTGGTGTAGGCACTGTGACTGCGTGGCCTGTGACACCCCCCCCCACTATGGCACTTGTCCGCTGAAATGATCCGGTAGCCAAGAAGTGCAGTACATTGAGGACCTTCTCCAGGGGGCTGAGTGCTTGGGAGCACAGGGTGGGTGATGTGAGGTCATCCTCCCACTCACTGACCAGATTGAGTATTATGTGTGGTGGAAACCTGTACCTCCCATACACCTGGTCATCAGGCATACCAAATAGGCTGGTTCTGGGTGTGAAGATTCTGGCCCTGACTATCCTTCTCCTCCTCCTGCGGTATCCCACGGCCACTGCTGCTAGGAACGGTATATTCATCCTGGCGTCTGAGCTTGTTTGTTGTTTGCGCACTCTTTTATGCTGCGCGGGACGTGCGTCTGCTTCATGCTGGCGTACGTGTTTCCGGATTGGACCTTTTTTTTTGGTGCGTTGTAGGCGACCGTGTAAATCTTCCCGCCCACCCCGGGAATACACGTAACATGCTCTCCCAGGCCCAGTCGCAAGTAAATATTCCCGTGCCCACCCCTGGAATACACGTACCCCACTCTCACAGGCCCAGTCGCGCATGGAACTTCACGTGCACCGAAATACACGTACCCTGCAAATTTGCGTGTGAAACTTCCCGCGCACCCTAAAATACACATACCCAGGGCAATCGCGTGTGGAACTTCCCGCGAACCCCGTAATACACGTACCCTGCTGATATCGCGTGTGGAAGTTCACGCGGACCCATAATACACGTACCCTGATTAAATCGCGTGTGAGACTACCCGCGCACCCCTGAAATACATGTACCCAGGCAAATCGCACTGCTGGGGGATGGGGGGTGGGAGACAGGAGTGGGGGCCTGGTGGAGGGTGCCCTACAGTGCTGGTGGGTGGTGGGGCAGGGGGACATGAGTTGGACATGAGTGGGGGCCTGGTGGAGGGTGCCCCACAGTGCTGGGGGGTGGGGGTGCAGGGAGACAGGAGTGGGGGCCTGGTGGAGGGTGCCCCTGGATGCAGGGGGGTGGGGGTGCAGGGGGACATGAGTTGGACATGAGTGGGGGCCTGGTGGATGGTTCCCCACAGTGCTGGGGGTGGGGGTGCAGGGAGACAGGAGTGGGGGTCTGGTGGAGGGTGCCCCTGGATGCTGGGGGGTGGGGGTGCAGGGGGGCATGAGTGTGGGCCTGGTGGAGGGTGCCCCTGGATGCTGGGGGGTGGGGGTGCTGGGAGACATGCGTTGGTGGGCAGTAGTGCAATGTGACATGTGGGTTGGCTGGGGGGCATGGCCATGGTGGATGGGCTGCCTGCGGGACATGTGCAGGGGTGCAGGGTAGTCCCCTGTGGTGTGGGCCGCCTGCAGGGGCCGTGGAGGGTGTAGAGGGAACAGCTGGGAGGACCCACATGGCCAATTCATGTGTGGGACTCCCCGGCACCCCCGAAATACACGTAGGCTACTGGATTCGCGTGTGGAATTTCCCGCGCACCCGGAGTACACGTACCCTGCTGAAATTGCGTGTGGAACTTCACACGCACACCGAAATACACGTACCCTGCAAATTTGCATGTGAAACTTCCCGCGCACCCCGAAATACACGTACCCAGGGCAATCGCGTGTGGAACTTCCCGCAAACCCTGTAATACACGTACCCTGCTGATATCGCGTGTGGAAGTTCACGCGGACCCATAATACACGTACCCTGATGAAATTGCGTGTAAGACTACCCGCGCACCCCTCAAATACACGTACCCAGGCAAATCACACTGCTGGGGGGTGTGGGGGTGGGAGACATGAGTGGGGGCCTGGTGGAGGGTGCCCCACAGTGCTGGGGGTGGGGGTGCAGGGAGACAGGAGTGGGGGCCTGGTGGAGGGTGCCCCACAGTGCTGGTGGGGTGGGGGTGCAGGGAGACAGGAGTGGGGGTCTGGTGGACGGTGCCCCTGGATGCTGGGGGGTGGGGGTGCAGGTTGACATGAGTGGGGGCCTGGTGGAGGGTGCCCCTGGATGCTGGGGGGTGGGGGTGCTGGGAGACATGAGTTGGTGGGCAGTAGTGCAAGGTGACATGTGGGTTGGCTGGGGGGCATGGCCATGGTGGATAGGCTGCCTGCGGGACATGTGCAGGGGTTCAGGGTAGTCCCCTGTGGTGTGGGCCGCCTGCAGGGGCCGTGGAGGGTGTAGAGGGAACAGCTGGGAGGACCCACACGGCCAATTCACGTGTGGGACTCCCCGGCACCCCCGAAATACACATAGGCTGCTGGATTCGCGTGTGGAATTTCCCGCACACCCGGAGTACACGTACCCTGCTGAAATTGCGTGTGGAACTTCCCGCGCACCCCGAAATACACGTACCCTGCTGAAATTGCGTGTGGAACTTCCCGCGCACCCCGGAATACACGTGCCCAGGCCAATCGCGTGTGGAACTTCCCGCGCACCCTGTATACACGCACAGGCTATTTTTCACACAGCGGGTGTCCGTGTTTGTCGGTACCCCTTTGCACCTCATTTGTCCTAGAAGGCCACACTATAGATCATTCATCATAGCTGTATATGGGTGCTTTTTGTTAGCGCACATTTTGGCGCACATTTATTTCAGGCGCAGGGACGCTACCGCCTGCTTTCTTGTGGCGTACTTGTTTGGCCCTGTGCGCGTCTTTGACCGTGCGCTGGTTTGCCCTATTCGATTCCATGAATACGAGTTGTAGGCGAGTGTGTGGACGTTCCGTGCACTTGCCTCCTGTACTTCCCCCGTGACACCCATATTTTCACGCGTTGTTGCCCATTCCGAGTGTTACGCCCTGTGTTCTGCCTACTTTTGAAATGTGCGCCGCGCTATGTGCGATTTCGCAGCGGTCGTGGCGCACGCCGTTGGATGACCTGTGCGCCGGCGTGCGCCGCGCACTTTTTCAGTGCACATCCAATATTTTTCTCGCGCACGGACTTCCATGAATCGATGTGCGCTGGTTTCCCTGCGATTTTCACAGTTGCACTGCGATTTTCGCACTTTTCCTGCGAATCGCACGTTTTGGCACCTCTGCGCCGGAATTTTCGGCGCACATTAATTCCATGAATCGGCCTGTCAATCTTTATTGCCCAGTAAAACAGGTGGTGAGTTCCACAATTGTATGGCTATCACGATTAACTTGTACAACTTAGAAACAACCTTCATCACGTATGACACAATGCTGATTTAATATATTTTGTTGATGGGTTATGCTTCTATGATAATAAAGGTAAATGAAATGAATTGCTGAATATGCTGTCCTTTCACCACAAACACTGGTAGAAATTCCCCAACTGCCCATGGGCATTCTGTCCAGGTTGCCAAATTAGCAACTATAGCTAGAGCATGCATATTAGCAGATCAACAAAGTGTAACTGTATACAAACACCCAATATGCTTTTTAGGGTTGCCTATGACTTTGGCGAGCCCTAGAAGTGAAGGGGATTTCTCACAACATCAGGTACTCCAATTAAAAAATCATGCTTATGTTTCTGCTTTATTAGACGCCATCATGTTACCGAAACAAATTGCAATTGTTAAGTGCTCAGCCCACCAACCACTTTGGATGCTACTGTAAAAGAGGAAACTATTCCCAGCTCTCAGGCTGAATTTTGTATTAAGACAAACTGGTCAGGTTCATAACCCACCAGTTAACAAAAGAAAGACTCAAGGGTATGCAAATAGCCCCGAGATTCGTCCCCTTAATAAGGCTTGCGACTGCTTCCGAACAAGAGAATCTCGTGGCTCCCATGTAGGCCCTCCCTAAGCATGAAACCCACCAATTAGATGGCCACCTTAGCAAACAAACCAATTATGCCAGTGGGTAATACATACACTTTTAATATTTTATTAAATTGACAGTAATATGATCATATTAATATGATTGTAAAATACAGCAAAAACACTGAACTGTTAAAAACACATTTCATATCATTATAAATATACAAATTACTAAGTGTTGTTAAACCATACCTCAAAACACTCTAAAAAACCAAATCTGATAAACTAATAACTGACTAATATTACAGAAAAAGAGACCCTATAAAGTGATAAAACACTCCTAATAAATACCAAGGATAGTCCCTATCATAGGGGGTACTTTCTTACAACACTTTATGTTCTTATTCTATGAATCTGCATCAAACCTGGTGTGCAGTTCTCAATTGTTCAATTCTTCATTGCACAGTGTTGGTTAGAGTACAATACACAGAAAAACCCGCCATGTTTCGTTCTCTAACACTAGTAGAGACAATTTGAGAACTTCTTCAGGGGTGAGAAAGATGGTGATTTATCAAAACAATAGGTCTTGGCTCTTAAAACACCATGTATCAACAAGATTGTGTTATCTTCCTGGTGGACTTCATGCAACCTAGGGAGGGACAACATAGAAAAACAGCTGTGAGTATAAGATGGTCATTTGAAGCACAAAAACAACAGGAATATAATTGTCCTGTTGATGGCTCACCATATAGTTATTCACAATTAATGTTACTAGACGGATGGATAAACAGGTCTTCGTAGTAGACACTACCAACTCTGCAAACAAAACAAAATACACCAATTTGAGAAAACGTGTGCCAAGCAACTCAACATCTGTGAGTCATGCCAAAGAACATTTTATTAAGACAAATCTCCCTCGGGAACTCTACAAAACATACCAAAGTTGCCCACTGATTTGGTGCTCTATCATTTATATAACAGTCGCTTTCACTCTAAAGAGAATGATAGTGCACAGTATGAAGACCGAAAGAACACCTGCTGCTTTTGCACTCCAAAGGAACCAGCACTGAGCTAGTGGCTGTCTTAACCTCCAGACCTCACCTCTTACATATGAGAAGAGAGAAGGCTCGCCTTTCAAGGGACCATAGGCAGGAAACACTCTTTTATGAGCCTCAATGCAAAAAGCGGCTCGCAATTTACACATATTCGAATGGGAAATGATACCCTGTGTGCCGTCTAACACCAATAGAGAAAGAAGGGTGTGAGGCTTACCCTTGATGGAGTCGTAAGCCGCTAATGCTGGCATTAGACACGGACACGTTGTAAAATCCGATGTCCCTTTCATGTGCAGTCAAATCGGCAGAAGGTCTCTAACAGTTGGTATTGCAATACTTACAATGGTCTCAACCTATGCCATTCCAATCAATGGCCTCATTAAGCCCCAGTTCTGTGGTTTTACACAAAAAAATAAGCCATGTTTCTTTTGTCTGTAATCTTTTGGTGACAGACTCACCATTTGGACCTGAATCAACACTAAAAAGTACTGTCCATCTCAAATCATTTTCTTTGTGATTCATCATCAGAAAGTGACTCACTAAGGGGGCTGTGATCACTTTATTTTTAATACAACTTTTGTGCTCAGAAATTCTTACCTTCACCTTACGGCTAGTCATGCCTACGTACATATTATTACACGGGCACCAAATTGCATAAATTACATTATCTGTGTTGCAATTGGTACATTTCTTCTGAGACCATAGTGTATTTAAACCTATGTCCACCTGCACCGATCTACTAGTTAGGTGGCAATTGGTACATTGGCCGCAGGGTGCGTGACCTACTAGTTTCAGTAACCCCCAAAGTTCTGTGATGCTTCTCTGTTGAAGATTACGTTTGGTTATATCATTCTTAGTAAGAAGATCTTTCAAATTAGGTCCTCTTTTAAATGCGCACATTGGTTGCTCCACTGGGCACTCGCCCCCTAGGAGGATGTGCCAGTTCTTCCTAATGATTTTAACCACTAGGTTGGCCAAAGGATTGTAAGTACTCACGAACACTAGGTTTTTCTTCTCTATAGTTCGGTCACGATATTCAAGGAGAGCTGCACGGTTGTTGTTTGTAGATCTTTTGTATGCACGCTTGATTATCTTCTTAGGGTACTGTCTGGCTTCTAATTTCGAGCCTAGTACTTGGGCCTCAGAACGGAAAATCTCACGAGTAGAACTGTTCTTTTTGAGGCGCAAAAATTGGCGAAAGGGGAGATTTTCCCTTGTGTGGCGTGGGTGACAACTATCGAACACAAGAAGAGAATTCTGATCCGTGGATTTGTGGAACGGTTTTACTTTCAGGGTATTGGACCCAATATCCACCCAGATAGTCACATCTAGAAAATTAATTTCCGTGTTGCTCTGTGTTGAGGTAAACTTCAAATATTGACTTTGTTTGTTGATCCACTCCACAAAGTCACCAAACACCGCTAGGGACCCATTCCATACGATCAGTATATCATCAATATAACGTCGCCACAAGCCTAAATTAGAAAAAAATGGGTTTGTGGGACTATAAATGGTTCTCCTTCCGAAACTTTCGACATATAAATTGGCTGCTGACGGAGCCACAGATGACCCCATCGCTGTCCCATGAACTTGATGGTAAAGTTGGCCGCTGAACATGAAATAATTTTCTGTCAACGCCATTTGGGCACACCAAAGGATAAAGCTGTTGGGTGTCGTTCCTTCAGTCCTTTTGGTCAGCAAAGTCTCTTCTAACACCAATAATGTTTCCTGTTGGGGAATACATGTGTAAAGAAACACAATATCCAAACTGACTAAGAGTTGGTGCCTAGGGTCGAACTACATGTCTTCCACTATGTTGATGACTTTGGTGGTATCTTGTATGTAAGAATACATTGCTGACACGTAGGGTTTCAGGTACCTATCTGCGAACCGCGAAAGTGGTTCGAGGAGTGCTCCTGTTCCTGAGACGATAGGACGTCCTGGAGGATTTTCCAAAGTTTTGTGGATTTTAGGGAGAATATAAAACTTAGGTATTGTAGGGTTCCTAACTTGTAAGTAATCACTCTCCTGTTGGCATATCCACCCTCTCATTAGAGCCTTTTCAACTTTGGTGGTGACTAGTAGAGTCAATCTTGTAGTGGGATCTTCGCTGATCGGTTGATAGAAGCCTCTATCATCGAGTTGGCAGAGGCATTCGGTGATATAATCTTGCCTATTCAACATCACGATCGCTCCTCCTTTATCCGCCTTACACAAGATAATTTCTGAATTTGTAGCTAAACTCTTCACAGCCAACTTTTCAGAATTACTTATATTTTGAAACGGTCTCTTATGCTGTTGCATTTCCAGAAGTTTAAGATCATGCCAGACTTGTTTCGTAAATACTACCGCTTCCGGAGTAACTGGGGGATTAAACGTGGATTTATTCCTGAAACCGCTTTCATTACTTTGGTCATCATAGGTATTATGAGCAAAATATTTCTGTAAATGTATTTTCCGTATTAGTTGTTCTATTTCCACATGGGTACGGAACTTGTCATACTGGACAGTGGGAACAAAACAAAACTTTTAATAATCAGGGAAACCTCATCACCTGTCGGGGCATATGTAGACAAATTAACTAATAGGGTCTGTTGCTGCGGAGCACTCTCGGTGCTTCGTCCCAGTTGTCTGGGTCCTGGCAAGGGTCTAAAAAACCTTGTTACTGCAATTGTTGTGGCGGAGCCCCTATAGGGTTACCTTGGTTTCTAGGATAGAAACCTCTCCTATTACGGGTATTGTAATCATTCTCTTCATTACAAGAACTAGCTAGTATACAGGACACTGATGCAGAGTGTGGAAAAAAAGTTTTTTTCTAGAGCGTGATGTAGTATACACCCGGTCAACCTTTAGCTGGATCAAAATGGTTGACGATTGGCACAATGATATGGTTGTCCTGTACTATTTGGTTTGTATTTATCATGGAGGTGGTCATGTAGGTAAGGGGGGTATTATTGCTTCTATCAAGCAGGCCTAGTTTGTGCCAGAAGTTTTCTAAATAGCTCAAATGTATTATGAATAGTGAATTATATGCCAGCAGTATAACATAGGGAAGATGATAGAAGCAACTCCCATAGTGCATACTCACTGCTACTGTCCATTCATAAATGTTTAGGTAGACTTCATTCAACTTCAAAGGTGCTGCAGGTATCAATATATGTTAGTTACCATGGACACTTTTTCAAGATGGGTGGAGTTATACCGCTGTAGCAATGCCAATACCGGGGCAGTAGTGAATTTATTGAGAAGGGATTTTACGCCCAGTTTTGGAGTCCATGAGAGTATAAATAGTGACAGGGATCCGGCTAGTTATAAAAGCCCATTTCGCAATGCTCCAAATACAACACAGATTGCACTGACCACACCACCCTTAATCAGCAGCTGCAGTGGAAGACAGAATGACTCGAAAACAAACTTTTTAAGTTATGTGCTGAAAAAGGCCTCAAATGGGCAGCTCTCCTACCGTTGGTATTTTTAGCATTAGAGGCAATAAAGTAAGGGATTTTGTATATGTTAAGGTACACCAGCAGAAAACGTTTTTGTCCAGGCGATGGAAGGTGCCCTACCAGGCACTTTTAACTACTAACACAGCTGTCAAAATAATGGAGCTATCTACCTGGGTCCAAACAACCTGTTAGGGAGAATTCTCATTATATGGTTAATTTCCCTTACCTATAGATTCCCCCAGCAGCTTTGCTGGATTTGAAGGGTTTGTTTTTTCTCGTGCTAAGAGTGAGACCCTTTTTCCCACTCTTAGGCATATTTGCTATGTGTGTTCTAGGCTATTTTTTGTGTTTAATGTCTATGGGGTTTATCTCACCCTCATAGGAACCATCTTTATCCACATGTGTTACACAGCACCCTCCGTGCAGTGACACAGGGGTGTCGTAGCGACCCCCAAACATAGACTCCATACCCTGGGACTGACTACTGTCTCCTAGGGTATGTAAAGTCCCCATTGACTTTACTAGTCACTCTTTATGAACAAAACCAGTACAACCCATCTGACTATGGAGGTACTGGCAAGGGTTAATAGTTTTTCCCTTATGTTCATTTTCGAGAGGGTACCGTACAGTCCCTCTCTCAAAAGTTTCTGGCTGGTGGCAGTGGTTACTACCAAAAATATTTGACCGCAAATATTTTCCTATGGGATTTTCCCATTGTTCGAAGCTACCACATTTACTGACAGCCTCTAATATACCGCCGGTTTATTTTTATATTAACTTTACTCCGGTAGGTTTTATTTGCCAGAACTTTTATATAAATTCTTTCTTGTGTCTTTCTCTAAGATCCTAACCCAGGTCGGGATCCTTTGTTCATCCTTTTGGCGGGCTTCTTCCAAGAAGCCCTCCTTTCGGCGCCACTGAGTCTGGGGTGGACCCATTATGTGGGAGGGGGAGTAGGACCCCTGAACAGGGATGGCTCAGCAACCCATGTCGCACTCTGCCCTGATAGGCTGGAGGGTCTCCCGCCAGGATGACCACTCCACTGTGTGAGTGACAGCTAGGCTGTATGAATGGGGATCTTTTTGGATAAAAGCAGGGTCCTGAGGACTGGAAGAGCAAGATGTTGCCACTGGAACTAAGAAGCCGAAGAGGAGAGAAGCCAAAGAAACCTGCACCAACTGAACCACCGGTGAAGCCCTGCTGTAGCGTCTGACCACTTTTCTCCACACGACGAGAGAAGATCTTCATCTGCAAGAGCCTTCTTCCCTTAAGCTGGTGGGGCCAACCAGTTTGCCAATCGCCTTCCCGGACCTGCCTTGGTCGAATCGCCAGTGCCCTGCACTCGGAGACCGGATAGCCAGGCACCCGTCCACCCGGACCTCGATTTGAAGGAGTGTACCTTTTATTCGTTTGGCAGCACCACGGCTGGTTTCATCCCTGGGCAGTGCAGTAACTCGAACCTTCCTCCACGACGAGAGTCTCTCTTCCTCTGCTGGATCTCCCGAACTGCAGGAACTGCCAGGAACAACCGCCACCGCAGGGGCCTCTTCTACATTTTTGGTAGTGCTAAAGGTGTTTTAAATCCTTTACCTACCTGCTGGGTTGGCCGCCCCCATCATCTAACATTGTCTTTCAACTTCTTCAACCACCTTTTCGAATCGTTTAACAAAGACTTGACTGCAGCTACAAGAACATTTTGCTCCTGGGCTCTTTGCCCTGTACCACTGACTCTGGCACAGGCCTATTGACTCTGGCTGATTTTGTTAGAACTGCCTTCTCTAGATTGCTTCTCAACTAGAACTGTGTTGGTGCACCTAACGCTTATAACCACCGTTTCCTTCCCACTTTTAAAACTTGTGAAGTGCCATTTTGCTCGGTTTTCATTTAAGTATTCTACATGCTAAACTTGCCTAAACTTGTTCACAAACTTATTGGGAAGTGTTGCTAGGGTGTCTAAGAGTATATTCCTGTATAGCTTGTTCTTTCCCTCCCTTGTGAGAAATTGCTAGAGTGCCATTTGTGTTTAGTTTTCATTGTGCCGTTTTGCTCAGTTTTCACTCTTGCTCAAACTTGTCTACAATTTAACCAGGGAGTTGTGTATACTTTTCTTGACTGATTTTAACTTGCTTTAGTAACTGTGATTTATGTGTTGAACTAGAGGTGTGTAAAATAAATATATATTATTTTTAATACAAAGCTTTGGTCAGTGTTTCCTTGTGCCATAGTACTGTAGTCCTGTTGTGTAAACCCTGAATACTGCTCATCTCCCTCTTAATATGAATCAAAATCTGGTAACAAATTAGGCCTCATGACGAGTTGGGCAGTATTCTGACAGTAAATCTGCCTAAATACCGCCCAACTGAATTACTGTTACAGCCACTTGGGCCGGCGGAATTACCACCAGATTACAAGTGGAGGTGTAAATTCCCATTTTTTATGAGTCAATAGGTCTCTATGGGGCTTTTTTGGCAGAATTACTGCAGTGGTAATTACGCTGCAGTAATTCCGTCGATTTGCTGATTCTTCCGCTGAGAGTTGGAGGATTCACCTCCAGCACGATGCTGGAGGAAAATCCTCCACTCGAGGGTCATACTCGTAGTATGGCAGAGCGGGAACATTGGCTGTAATTCTGTTCCCGCAATATTTTCCAGTTCTGCCTAACTTGGAATGAGGCCCTTTGGAGTCGACTATCCATTAGGCTTTATCCCATCTGCCCCTGAGTGTAAAGTGACACAGGTCCCCACTCTATGCATTGCCCTTCACAATTACATTTCAGATGAAGACTATCAGAAAGCAATTCATGCCACTACTGCTATGCATTTTATGCCATTACTGCTAAACCACATACACCTGTACAGGTTACCTCCATTGTAACTATTAATGCCACTACCCAAATGAACAAGACAAAGGGCCTCATTACAGGGACGGCGGTGGACAAAGGTGCTATTAGCACCTTGGTCCATGCCGGTAAAATACCGGCACCGCCTTGGAGGAAAGGGGAATTACCGCCCTATTCCAAGGTTGGTGGGGCGCTAATTCCCCCTTCCCCCATTGCCCTTCCCCATTCCCATTTTTGCCCCATAGGGCATAATGGGAATGGGGAAGGTGCCAATTAGGGCACCGCAAATTGTGGTACCGTAATTAGCTCCCTGGTCCCTTTGCGGGTTGGTTTTTAACGCCTGCAAAAAGCAGGCGTTAAAGTCTCCAACCCGCAAAGGGACCTCGTAGTAAGGCGGTAAGGGTTAACGGTCACCAGTACCATTAACGGTGACCGTTAACCCTTACCGCCGTTCGTGTAATGAGGCCCAAAATCTGCTTTTTAAGGCTGTGCCTTATTGTGTACACATTTTCTGATGTCCTTCTTCAGATGTGTCGGGCTTACTATAGGGGCAAGTGCGGAGAAGAACAAGTTACTTCTTACCTGGTAACGTTCTTTCGATTGGATGTTCCTCCAACGAATTCCTCATCTTAGATGTATTCCATCCAGCTTTGCTGCTCTTCGGAAATTTTTTCGTCAGAGTGCGCCGTGCGTCGATGTCATCGAGTCGATAGTCCCTCGAGGGCCTCTGTCGAGGGTGACGTCATCGGGTGTATAAGTAGCACGCACGGCGCCCGTTGGCCTCAGTTCTGCTTTTCCCCTCTTTTGTACCTGTGATCTTGTACTGTGTAGATTGTGCCGGCAGACAGGTATCAGCCTTGAGAGATTTGAGATGGCAATAACCCAGAAAGAATCTACAGAGGGGTAGGTTGGGAGGGCGATGAGCAATACGTTGGAGGAACATCCAATCGAAAGAACGTTACCAGGTAAGAAGTAACTTGTTCTTCGAGTGGATTGTGTCCTCCAACGTATTCCTCATCTTAGATGGGCTCCCAAAGCAGTATTTTGCATAGTTCCTCTGGAGGAGGGGGTCATATATATATATATATATATATATATATATATATATATATATATATATATATATATATATATATATATATATATATATATATATATTTTTTTTTTTTTTTTTTTTCTTTAAACTGCCCTTAGATGGCAGAGTAAAGCACTGCTTTTCCAAAAGTTAGCTCCCTAGACTGGGAAGCATCCAGGTTATAGAATTCTGAGAAGGTGTGAAGCGAAGACCATATTGCTGCTTCGCTAATGGACCTTATAGGGACACCTCTTTGAAGGGCTGTGGAAGAGGCGATGCCTCTGGTGGAATGAGCTCTTAATCCTTTAGGTGGGTCTTTTTGTGCTAGTCTGTAGCATTCTGAAATGCAAAGCACGATCCAGCGCGAAATTGTTTGTTTTGTTACTGATTGACCCAGCTTTCTTCCAGTGTAGCCTATAGACAACTGGTTGTCCACTTTAAGTCTAGAAAGCCTAGAGATGTAAAAGCTTAAAGCTCTTTTTGGGTCCAGCCTGTGTAGTCTTTCTTCCTCCTTAGAAGGATGAGGTGGAGGATAGAATGAGAGTAAAACAATTTTCTGATTTAAATGAAAATCAGATGTTACCTTCAGTAAAAATGATGGTTTAACCCTCAACACAACCCTGTCCTTATGGAACACAGTATAGGGTGGCCCAGAAGATAGTGCCTGCAATTCTCTCACTCTTCTTGCTGATGTTAGAGCAACTAAAAATGCTGTTTTCCATGTTAATAATCTTAATGGACACGTGTGCATAGGCTCAAAAGGGGCACACATTAAGAATTTTAATACCAAATTTAGATCCCAAATCGGTACTTGAAATGGGTGAGGAGGAAACACATTAGTGAGACCTTTTATGAATTGTGTTATCAAAGGAATTTTGAAGTAGGATCATTCTTCCGATGAGCGCTTGAAGATGGAAAGCGCCGCAAGGTAACCTTTTATTGTTGATATTCAGACCTCTATGTAATAGGGTCAGAAGGAAAGATAGTACTTCCGCAATAGAAAATAGAAAAGGATCGACATTCTTTTCCCTGCACCAGTTGCAAAACTTTTTCCAACGGCAACGCTACAGAGACTTTGTTGCTGGCCTTCTTGCCAAAAGCAACACCTCCATAAAATCATCTGGAAGGTTCCAATCCCTGTATCTCAGCCTTTCAGATACCAAGCATGAAGGTTGAGTGTTCTGACCTCTGGGTGGAGAACCTGACCTTCCATTTGAGAGAGAAGGTACTCTCTCTGAGGAAGACGTACTGGAGGACAGATGGACATGTCTAGAAGGTCCGGATACCACGTTCTCCTGGCCCAATCCGGGGCAATTAGGATCATGTGGTTCCCGAAGCGTCTCAGCCTCCTGATGACTTGAGGAATGACGGGAATCGGAGGGAACACGTACAATAGTGGGAAATTCCACTCCACCACGAACGCGTCCCCCAGGGCTCCTCTCGGGGGAAATTCCCTTGAGCAATACCTTTCGCATTTTCGGTTGGTACTGGTTGCGAATAGGTCTACCTGGGGGCGAAGATCTCTTGAATGACTTCCTGAGCCAATTCCCATTCGTGGGACACAGTGCTCTGCCTGCTCAGAGCATCTGCCGTCATATTCTCTTCCCCAGCTAGATGAATTACCGTTAAAGAGATTCCCTCTTGAATCGCCCAATACCAGAGCTGCATTGCCTCCCCCACTCCTCTTTTGTTTAGGTAGTGCATGGCCACTGTGTTGTCTGTCATTATCAGGACATTCTTTCCCCTGACGGATGGCAGGAAGGCCTTCAGCGCAAGTCTGATTGCCCTCAGCTCCAAAAGGTTGATATGTAGTTTGGACTACCAGCGACCCTTATTGTCAAATCGTTGGCATGTGCTCCCCACCCCAGGAGTGAGGCGTCCGTCACTACTGTGACCTCCGGCCATGGTTGCCAAAAAGGTTCTCCCTTTAAGATGTTCTCTGCACAGGTCCACCATAGAAGGTCTTGTCTGACATTGTTCGGAATCTGAAGAAGATCCGTCATTTGACCCGAGAAATGGGACCACTGAGTCTTTAGGGCCCATTGAAGGGATCTCATCCTCAAGCGTGCCTCTGGCACCAGAAAAATGCAGGATGCCATGAGGCTGAGCAACCGTAGAAAGTCGTAAGCCTGGAGATTTTGGGCATTTTGGAATTTTGAAACCCTCTGAAGAATGTCTTGAGCCCTCGTCTTGGGAGGGGAGCTCTTTCCCAAGGATGTGTCTAATACAGTTCCTATGTATTGAAGCTGTTGGGAAGGTGTCATTTGAGACTTCTTTAAGTTTAGGGAGAATCCCAGTTTGTGGAGGAAGTGGCAGGTGACTTTCAGATGATCCAAAGCTTGCTCGGCAGAACGCGCTCTGATCAGCCAGTCGTCCAGGTAGGGTTAGACATGAATCCCCCCTCTCCTGAGGTACGCTGCCACCACTACCATTAACTTGGTGAAGACCCTCGGGGCGGAGGTCAACCCGAACGGCAGGACTCGAAACTGATAGTGTGAGTCGCCAACAACGAACCTCAGGTATTTTCTGTGCTTGAGATGAATCGGCACATGAAAATAAGCATCCTGGAGGTCCAATGACACCAACCAGTCCTGGAGTTGAAGGGCCTGAAGGATCTGAGAAAGAGTAACCATCTTGAACTTGTCCTTCCTGAGGAACTTGTTCAAGCTTCTTAAGTCCAAGATGGGTCTCAGTCCTCCTTCCTTTTTGGGGATAAAAAAATACGGGGAGTACCAACCCTTGTTCCTCTCCGCTGCCGGTACTGGTTCTATGGCACCTTTCTCCAGCAGGGTTAGAACTTCCTGCTGTAGGAGCAGATTTGGAAACTTCAACGGGTGTCTCCCTGGTGGATTGCTTTGAGGTTGCTTTAGAAAAGGAAGGCAATAGCCTTGGGCTATTATTTCTAGAGCCCAAACATCTGAAGTAATCGCTCGCCATTCTTGCACATGCTGCGACAGCCTGCCTCCTACAGGTGTTTTGTGGTGCAAGTCCTCAAAGTGGTTTTGTGACAGATGTTGCAGCCGCTGATGGCAAAGAGGCTGCAGCTGGAGCTGGCTTAGCACATTTCCCTCGTCCACCACGAGTGGCTTTTCTTTGGCCCTTTTTACTGGCCATTCCTCTCTTCTTCCCATATGAGGTATAATAACGATAGGATCGTCCCCTCCATGATTGTCCTTGCGCACGAAAAGGCTGAGGTTGCCTAATAGCAGCTCCTAAAGATTTGGCCGCTGCTTTTGAGGTCTGCAACCTCTCAAGGCTCTCGTCAGCCTTGTTGCCAAAAAGGTGAGACCCGTCAAAAGGCATGTTCAGTAGGCGGTTCTGTACGTCCGGTGCAAAATCCGACTTCCGTAACCACGCAAACCTGCGCATTACCGTGCTAGTGCCCATGGACCTGCTTACACTATCCGCACTGTCCAATCCAGATTGAAGGGATTCCTGCATGGCCTCCTTTCCATCTCTAACGATGGCTAGGAAACCTTCCCTTTCTTCCCCTTCTGGTATGTGCTCCGCCACCATTGCGATGCACTCCCACAGAGTGTACGAAAATTTTACCAAGGCACATGTGGAGTTGGCAGATTTTAATGCCATGCTCCCGGCTGAAAATACCTTCCGTGCCCAACCATCCACACGCTTATCGTCCCTGTCTGGAGGGATAGACGGGTACGCAAGTTTGTTGGAAGCTGTGGCTGCCTGTATGACCAAACTCTCGGGAGTTGGATGTTTTGACAGATAGCCGGGGTCGCTACTGGCTGGGCGGTATTTTGATGTTAGGGATTTATTCACCGGAGGAATAGAATCCGGAGTTTCCCAATTCTTGGCCACTCTGTTTTGTAAGGCTACATGAAAAGGTAAAACTGGGTCTTCAGTGGGACCATGATCCAATATATCTGTCAAATCGTCCTGGACGAATTGGGCTGTTGGTTTAGCCCATCCCAAGTAGTCTAGCACCTTTGTCATTAATTGACGATAAGATGGACTGGCATGCTCTCCTGGATCTGGTCTACCAAAATCATTCTCAGGAGAGGTATCAATGCCACTTGCATTATGTAAGGACTCCACCAAATCCTTCATCCTGCTTTCTTCCGATATTAAGCATTCTGGGACATTTTGGGTGCCATATTGCAACCCAAAAGGTACATCTTCCTCTTCGGATCTCTCCTGATCCTCAAAAAATGAGGTCAAGGATTTGAAAAACTCCTTCCTAGGGAGAGGCTTGAAAACCTTCTCTGGGAGAGGAGCAGGAGGAGGAGGAGGAGGAGGAGGAGGTGTAATACTAGATTTTGAAGAAGATACATGTATTGCAGTTTTCTCCTTCTCCTTTTCTAGCTGCCCTGGCTTGGTTGGGGTTTTTGGTGCCGAAGGTTTCGGCGTCGACGTCGATAAAGGCATCGACGGCGTCGATGACATTGTGGTCGTCGACAGGGTCTGCTTCGAGGGCGTCGAGGCGGCCTTCGACAGTTTCCCCTTTGAGGTGTGGAAGATCTGGGACAGCGTCGGTGACCTCGAGCGGTCGACTCGACTCGAGCGTTTTTCGCTCGGCGTCCTGGAAGGTTCTCTATCCTTCCTTTTACGTTCACCCGGGCTTGAGGGTGCGCGAGTGTCGGAGCGATGATGCTCCCGGCCGGCTTCCGAAGAAGGCACGGACCGAGGCTTCGCTTTCTCAAGCACCTCCATCATTTTGACCCTAAATGCTTCCCACTCTTCGGAAGACGAATGTTTTGTGGGGCATCTCATTTTCGGAGACTCGTCTGAAGACGAGGTGGAGGGAGATCTATGGCGTCGTTTCTTCAACTTTTTTGACGAAGACGACGATCAATGAGAATCGCTTCGAGATCTGGATCCATGCCTTTTCGTGTCGAGGAGATTTTTCCCCATTGGGTCTCGACTCAATGCTAGAGGCTTTCTGATCCTTCCGACCTACCTGTAGCTTTCCTCTCCTTTCTCGCAAGGCCTTTCCCGTCATCGCCTGACACTTTGAACAGGCCTCTGTGTTGTGGCCTTCCCCGAGACACCACAAACACTCGCGATGCGGGTCCGTGATCGACATTTTTGAGCCGCACGACTTGCATTTCTTAAAACCCGATCTCGGGGTCGTGGTCGGCGTCGATGACGAGGACATTGTATTTTCTTCTCGTAATAATATTATATTTCCTGACAGAACTCGAGGCGTGCTGAATGTCTGAAGCAACGTACTGCGAAAAACGGAACTGAGGCCAACGGGCGCCACGCGTGCTACTTATACACCCGATGACGTCATCCTCGACGGAGGCCCTCGAGGGACTATCGACTCGACGACATCGACGCATGGCGCCCTCTGCCGAAAAAATTTCCGAAAAGCAGCAAAGCTGGATGAAATATATCTAAAAAGAGGAATACGTTGGAGGACACAATCCACTTGAAATAAAAGGCAAGAGAGCACAGTAATTATAATTAAGTTTACTTGGCCAAACCAAGAAAAGAAGAGCCTATGTCAGCTTCCCATAACATTTGGAATGGAACTGAACAGTGGTGGATTGTTCACTTTGTAAATGCTAGCTATGTCTGGAGAGATGTTTACCTCAATTACCTCACAGGTTTGCCAGTCCTGGTATAGCCCTCAGGCTGCTTTTTTCCTTCTGTAGTTAGATGACACTTAAGAATTAAGAATTATGAGAATCTGACTTTAAAATCATGTAATGTGAGAGTAGAATAGGTCATTCAGTTAAAAAGCCACCCATGTCACAGAGCCACAAATTACTGGAGGTTCAAAACCATTCCAGAGCCAAACAGTAAGGCACAAAGCCCTGTGGGCATACAGCCATTAAAGGAAAAACATGGATTTATTCTCCATATGAGAGTGTAATTATTTTATAGAGCAGGGCTATTTTTTTTTATTTGTTTATTTATCAATCGACACACAGGAGAGATTATACAAAGACATTACATATAGTATCTCAAGCCATGTAACCCAGAGTCCCCGTCACCCACCCGTACGTTCCCCGGCAAGCATAGTTCACGGCCTTAGTCAGACTGGCTCGGCGGCACTGGTGGGTCCTCCATAGCGTGAAGGGCCCTTGCGATCAGGGGCGGTTTGTAGGTCAGGGCCGGATACTTCCGGTCATAGGGCCTCATTACAACTCAGGCGTTAAGGGTTAACGCCGTCGTTAACCCTTAACGCCTGATTCCGATTTTAACGACTGCTTTTAGCAGCCGTTAAAATCCATGGCGCTAAACCGCCTTGGTGCTAATTACGTCACCGTAATTTACGGTGGCGTAATTAGCGCCTTCCCCATTCCCATTATGCCCTATGGGGCAAAAATGGGAATGGGGAAGGGTAAAATGGGAAATGGGGATTTACCGCCCCACTCACCTTGGAATGGGGCGGTAAATCCGCCATCCACCATGGTGTAAACATAGTTTACACCATGGTGGTAAAGTTGGCGTACTTACCGCCTGGGTCGTAATGACCCCCATAGTCTAGCACTGGTTCCCAGATATCCCGAAAACAATGAAGCAGTCCCACCCTGTCTGCCGTGACTTTCTCAGCTATTAAAATATCCCAAAGTTTGACCCAGCAGAGGGCCATCAAGGGTCCGTCCGCGGACTTCCAGGTGCGGGCCACCGTGATCTTAGCCGCTAATAGGAACTGGGATATCAGTGCCGCTCTTCTCCCCGACCGCGGGTATGAGCCTGACAATGGAATCCCTAAAAGGACCTGTTCGGCCGTGAGCGGAATGATCGCCTGGGTGACATCTTCAATGGTGGCTAGACAGAGAGACCAAAACTCCTGCACCCGGGGGCAGGTCCACCACATGTGGAAGTAGGATCCTGGGAGGCCGCAAAGTCGCTAATAGAGAGGGTTTAGTGCTGGTTGGAAGTGATGAAGGCGTAGAGGGGGGTAATACCAGCGCAGGAGTAGTTTATGGGCACACTCCCTGTTGGTTATACAGCGGGAAGACGTCTGCGTTCTTGTCCAAATGTCTACCCATGTATGGTCCTCAATGGGGTGTCCGAAGTCCGTTTCCCATTGGGACATGTAGGAAGGCCTGGACTGGAGGGTGTCCTCCTGTAGTAGCCTATACAAGGTCGATATTTTCCCCCAGGCCGATAGGTCGCTCTCCATCAGTTCCAGTGAGGTAAGGGGTCTTGTGGCCGCCGCTCGGGTCTGTGGGTGAGAGCACCAGTGTCTGAGCTGAGCGTAGGAATACCTATCCGTTTCCGCCAACTGAAAAGTCATCTTGCACCGTTCAAAGGTTAGGGGGGAGTCCCCTTCAAAAAGTTGTCCTAAGATGGCGAGGCCCCCTGCGACCCAGTTTCTGAAGTTTTGGGGACGGGCCCCAGGGGAGAAAGCTGGGTTGAGGAAGATCGGGGAGAGTGCACTCAAATCTCCTGGGACGCCCCGGTGTCTGCGAGCCCACTCCCAGGCCCTAATTGTTTGTTTTGTAGCTGTGAGAGTGCCCGGCCAGCTGTGGCGTAAAGCTGTGGGTAAGAACGGGAGGAAGCAAAGGGGCAGAGGGAGGCAGGATTGTTCGATCTCCACCCATTTCGGTCGACCCCTAGCAAGTCCCCATGCTTGGAGGTGGACCAGCTGTGCCGCCATATGGTATTTGCGGAGGTCGGGGACCCCCAGGCCTCCCAATCTCGCGCTGGCCACCATTGTTCGCCGTGGGATGCGTGGTTTCTTCCCTTTCCAGATAAAGTCCACCATCTTCCTTTGGAGCCGCTGCAAGGGGGAAGCGGGATGGTAATCGGGAGGGCGGCACAGGCATAGAGGAAGCGCGGGAGTAAGTTCATTTTGCACGCTGTGATCCGGCCTAGGAGGGAGATCTCTTGGGGTTGCCAGCGGGTCAGATCCTTTTCTAGTTCCTCGAAGAGTGGTGGGAAGTTAGCTCGGTAAACATCCGTTGGGCGAGCGGGGATATGAACCCCCAAGTAGGGGATCGATTTGATGCTCCATTGAAACGGACCTCTCTTCACCAGGGCCTCCTGTTCAGCTGGCGTGATGCCCACTCCCAGCGCCGCCGACTTTTGATAGTTAATCGCGAACCCCGAGACCATCCCAAAGTTGTGGATTTCAGTTAAGGCCTCGCTCATGGATCTCTCAATGTTTGTGATGGTAAGCAAAACATCATCCGCGTAGAGGGCCACTTTATGTTGCGCAGAGCCGGTGCACAGGCCACTGATTCGGGGGTTCTTCCGGACTCGCTGAGCCAGCGGCTCCATGGCCAATGCGAAAAGCAGAGGGGATAGAGGACATCCCTGCCTCGTTCCGCACGTGAGGAGGATTGGGTCCGACAAGCGGCCGTTGACTCTCAGCCTCGCCTTGGGGGACTGGTAGTTCGCCAGGATCATCTTCTGAAAGGTCGGACCGAAGCCAAAGGCCCCCAGAGTGAGGCGCAGATAAGACCAGTCCACCTTGTCGAACGCTTTAGTTGCATCCAATGCCAATAGGGCTAGCTGTTGGGTATCCCGAGTGGCGATTTCAATGAGATCCAGGGCCCTGTGGATGTTGTGTTTCGTCGACCTGTGGTTTATAAAGCCTGTTTGATCCGGGTCTATGATATTAGGGAGGATAGATGCCAGACGGTTGGCCAAGACTTTAGAGTATATGTTGGCGTCCAAATTTAGCAACGCAACAGGTCTATATGAGCCAAGATCGTGAGGGTCTTTCCCGGGCTTAGGGATAAGGACTGTAATAGACTCTTGCATCGTTGGGGTGACGGTGCCAGTGGCCGCGAATGAATTGAAGAGGCGGGCCAGGGGGGCCGCTAGTTGGGGCCGGAAGATTTTGTCGAAGCAAGTGGAAAATCTGTCCGGGCCCGGGGCTCTGGGTTTTAAGCTCTTAATGGCCGCCTCCACCTCCTCGATTGTAATCGGGGCCTCCAGGTCTTCCCTGGCCGTCTGAGTTAGGTGTGGTAGGTTCGCCTCTTGGATGTATGAGTGCTGCTTAATTGGATCTCTCGGGGCTGCCGTCATTATTTCCAGGTGGTGGGCTGTTGCCAAGCGTATTTTCTCCTGGTCAGCGTAGTGGATCACCCCCTGCGGATCACGGAGGCCTTAGATAGTATTTCTGCTCTTCGCCTTTGCCAGTTTGCTAACCAGAAGCTTGTTGGCCTTGTTGTTGTGAGCGTAGTACCATTGCTTAGTCTTGGTTAGAAGGTTCGCTGTTGCCTCAGCGTAGTGGGCTTCCAGCCGTTTCCTGGCTATTTGTAGGATCCTGTAGGATTTAGGGGCCCCGCCCTTCCTTTTATGTGTAGCCTCAGCCTCTCGGACCGCTGCTTCCAAAGCGTCACGCGACTCCCTCTTCCTTTTGTGGTATGCGGCTCCCTGGGCAATCAGCTCGCCTCTGAGGACCGCCTTCATGGCGTCCCAGGTGTTAGCCGGGGAAGTGTCCTCGTCCCGGTTTTCAACGAAGAAGTTCCTAATGGAGTTGGCGATTGAGTCCCTCACTGCCATGTCTCCCAGGATAGGGTCATAGAGGCACCACCGGCGGTGCGGAGGGGGGTCTGGGTCATGAGAACGCAGGGTCAGAGTAACTGGAGCATGGTCCGAAAGGATCCGGGGGCCAATTATCACATCGTCCGTGAAGGACAGGATCTGTGGGGAGGTCAGGATTAGGTCAATTCTGGAGAAGATACGATGCACATATGAATAGAAGGTAAAGTCCTGTTCGTCCGGGGACAGAACCCTCCAGGAGTCCACAATGTTTAGTGTGCGAAACAGGTGGAGCAAGCCAGCGGCCAACTTCAAATCTCTAGAAGACGGGGGGGGGGGGGAGATCTGTCCTTGAGAGGGTCCGGAGCCCCGTTAAAGTCACCTCCCATGACGACATGCCCCTCGATGAATGGGAGGAGAGAGACCTCCAGATCCTGGTAGAAGCTCTCCTGATATTCGTTCGGGGCGTACACCGAAATGAGGGTGTAGAGCTGGCCATGGATGGAGCATTTGACTGCAATAAAGCGACCCTCCTGGCACTGTAGTGAGTCAAGGATCTGAGGCTTCAGGTCTTTTGCAAATAAAATAGCGGTGCCCCCCTTCTTAGTGCCGTTAGAGGCGAGGAATTGTAGCGGGAAGAGTTTGCTTCGCAAGCGTGAAAAGTCTGCCGGAATCAGGTGCGTCTCTTGCAGAAAATGCAGACCCGTTGTCTTGTAGCCTCTGTAGGATCGATTTCCTCTTCGGGGGGGAGTTCAGGCCCCTAACGTTCAAGGAGGTGAACTTGAGTTTCAAGTGAGGGGATTGGCCCGGGCGATCCTCTTGCTGGGGGGAAAGGGGTTGTGGGGGGGTTAGGTCAGCCATGGACGTGAGAGCATGATCGAGTTGGGGTCTCCAGTGGTCGAGGGTTTTTTAAACTGGTCTAACTGGTCTCCAACGGGAGAAAACATATTCAAAAGCAATCTCCAACGGGAGGACCAAAGTGCGGCCAGGGGGGTCGATTTAGAACGATCGACATGTCCCCTAGGCCCCAGTGCTGTCATTCGACAGCATCAACATTTTTGAAAGTCTCTCCAAGGGTAAAGTGGTGTCATCCGCCTTGGAGGGGGTTATGGACCGCGTCGGATCCGCGGCAAGATGTGAAGCCTAGGGTCGTTCCAGCGTCATGGTTCCAGTGCAGGCATTAAGGCGTGTCATTTGGGTTTGCGGTTTCTCTGCACTCTGGATCATGGGGTCTGTTTCGGTTTTGGGGAGGTTGCTTCTGAGGCTGGGCTTGATCGGCCCGGAGCGGAGAGGTCCAGGGTCTCTGGGGAGTCCGGGCGGAGGATTGACGTTGCATCGTCGAGGTGGCTGATGGTGCGCTGAGTGCCTTTGTATGAAAACTGTAGGGCCGTAGGAAAGAGCCATTGATAACGGATCTGCTGATCCCAAAGAAAGAGTGACAGAGGCCGGAGCATTCTGCGCTTTTGAAGAGTCAGCGCGGAGAGATCCTGGAAGATCTGTATCGGGATTCCCTGAAATGAGAGCTTGTCGAGGCGGGCACCCCGCGAAGACACAGGTTGTTGCGGCGGGAGCGGTTCTCCAAGTCCTCCTGTTTATGTTCGAGGATTTCGGTTCTTGCCACCAGCGATTGGACGGTGCGTTGAATTTCCGTCAGTGAAGCGGAGTGGTCCGTGGTCAGGTCCTCGACCTCGCCAACCCTCAGTTCGATGCCGGCGACTCTTTGTTCGGTCTGTTCCAATTTAGCGGTGAGTTCCGACATGCAGGCTCTGAATTCAGATTTAATATCGCTCATGAAAGCCTGAAGATCCTCCTTAGTTGCGAGCGTTCCGCCACCCTCAGACGTTTTCTGGGGGGTGAGCTTGAGGGGGTCCGCCTTCCCGCCCCTCCCTGAGGCCTGCAGCATAGCAGAGATGTCAGCTGATTTAGGAGGGTTTAGTGCTTTGGCCATAGTTCCGCGGGGAGGGAAGGTGGCGGTGGTGAGCAGACGTGGGCAGGGGCGCCCCAGGAAGTCGCAGGGGGGTCGGAGTAGGTAGAGCTCGAGGGCCCGCCCGGCGGGGATATTAGGCGCCCGGAGGGGGTGTTGTGGTAGGCCTCAGGGTAACCCCCGGGGGGGCATAGAGCAGGTAGCAGCGGGGCCAGAAGACACAAAGTCGTCCCAGGGCGGTGTGTGTTGCTCAAATCGGGGCCACGCTGTAACTGGAGATGGAGGGCCTCCGGGGCGAAGGCCGGCCGGGGGGGTTGCTGGGACAGGGCTGAGGGGCGGCTCACCTCACCTGTGCGTGGCCGACCCCTGAGCCGGGGCCACGCTGTAACAAGTAGGCCTTCGATGGTAGCCGGGGGAGGCAGTGCCCCACCCCGAGAGCAGCAGGCCGAAGATGGGCAGGGGCGCCCCAGGAATCGAAGAGGGTGCTGAGGTGGAGCTGAGGGGCCGCCAATCTCAGCCAGGCGATGTGTGTGGCTCTCACTCGAGCCGGGATCATGGGGGGCCTCCGGTGGTGGCCGGGAGAGGCAGCGGGCAGAAAGTGGGCAGGGGCGCCCCAGGAAGACGAGGGTGGAGGGTCCGCAGAGAGAGCAATCCCAGCGAGGCGTGATCTCAGGGGCCCGGCGGCAGACCTCGCCCCAGCGAGGACCGGGCACAGGGGGGAGACCCTCCGGTGCAGGGTGTCGGGCAGGATGAGCCTCATACGCGTCTCATGGGCAGACGATGGCAGCCAGCCGCCAGCCTAGAGCGGGTCGCGAGGATGCGGCGGCTATTTTAGGTCGTGTTACGGGAGCAGGCCTTCGCACTCCCCGTCACGTTTTCGCCGTTAGCGAAGGCGTTATGCCCTCAAAACGGTGCCATCTACTGCCCAGGACCACAGCAGGTGAAAGCTCCCCATCACGACCAACGGACTCAGCTGGAAACGGGTAAAATTAACGCTGAGCCGCGGATCCGAGCGGAGGCCATCAGAGGAGCTGCCTCATCGCTGGCGCTCCAGGCCACGCCCCCAGAGCAGGGCTATTTTATAGCTCAACACAAGACTGACATCTCTTAAGAATGCAACAATTGCATACACTTTTTACCCTCATTGGGTATTGTCAGTGTGGTATAGTTGACATCCTTGCTATTGGAGCATTGGGAAAGTTTACCAAACATCATCAATCATGTGAATCGGTTTAGAAAATGCAAGAATAATACTCTTCAGTTAACAAGCCCTTTTACTGGTGGCTGAGGGGACAGAATTGATGCCAGGATCCTCATCTATCCAGCACTCTTCTAGATCGGCGAGGGAGAAACTGCTACAGTGACAAGAGCATCAGGTCCTCTAAGCTTCTGATGACCTGTTCCCAAGTAATGGCAGCCATGTAACTGTGGTCGAGCGGGGACCATGTCCTTGTGATTGGAAGAGAAAGGAGCAGTGGATGTTCTTACAGTCCAGCACATTCATCCATTGTGAGGGGTTTGGTTTGTTGACTGCTGATATATCGAGAATCACATTAAAGGAGGAAGTATGGTTTACTGGATGGGCTGGTCTGACTACCATGAAGCCCGAAACCCAGGATCGTTTTGGACTATAGTGTCAACTGAAGGGATTGGGAAGATTCTGAGATTGTGAGACCCCATCTTGAAGCAAAAGATGAGAATGTAAGCTGCATCTGATAGTTTTTCCCATATTACTTTATTTTCAATCGCTGAGGGAGCCAGAGGATCTCCTTTAGTTATGTTATGTTTGCAGAGACTGAACAATCACAAGGAGAATACGCAAGTAGCAAGCTGGTGCAATGATTTGTTGCTAACCCTGTTTGGAGATGTTATTTCCTGATCTAACCACATCCTGAGATATTATCCTGGTTTAATCTGAAACAGTAAATCTGCTCCTCAGCTAGAAAAGGTCACATCTGTTCCAACAAAAGGTGCTCACTGTCCCTTCTCTGGTGGAGAGGCGGGACAAGATGCAAACCTTTGTTGAGGAAGGAATGCATCTGCTCCAGTGATATTGTACGGTAAGTCCAGGAAGCCAATTAAATCCAATAAAATGGATAAATGGTCCTCAAGTTAGCCCAGTCAGGCACTCTCCAGCACCAAAGACATTGGGCCTCATTACGCGGTAGGCGGTAACCATGGCGCTAATAGCGCCATGGTTGCCGCCAGTATTTTACTGTGTCCGCCTTGGTGGATGGTGGAATTACCACCCTACTGTAACGCTCACCTGACTCCCACGGAGACGCTGACCAGGTCTGGACTGCTGCGGCCTCTTCTAAGGTGATGCGCAGAACTCGGAAGACCGTCTGGACAGGACCCCCAAACCTCGCTTGTTTGACTCGCAGGAGAATCCTCCTGCAGATAGAGAAAGGGGATTAACTACCTGCGGAATAGCGCGTCGGCCTCCCACTTCCCTCTTTCACTCTCCTCAGAGCACCTCCGAAATTCCCCATTAACTCTCACTTTAAGGTTTGAAAGGACGAGCTCTCCATCCTGCTTCTGGTTCAGGGGTGCGATTATATCCAGTTACTTCACTGGTGTTCGGATTGGTGAGGATCCAAGCTTACTTGACTTTCCTGGCAAGGTGCCGTACGTATACTGTTGTAAAAGTTCAAGAGTTGGCCTCCTTTTCTATTTCCCTTTATATTCAGTAGTCCGCTCTTTTATCACAGGTGCTGAGTGAAGATTTCGCGTAGAGGAAACAATTCGCCGAAGGTAAACTCAGGTGAGTTTATGATGGGTGGTTCCTTTAATGTCCTTATATTCACCCACTAATGCGTGTGTCTTTTTTCCCCATAGGGGCCGGGGTACGGTACTGCCGAAGAAGCGGCGCCGACCCGAGATGAGGAAAGATTCTCCCAACAATAATCAGGTAAGTCTTATGGCGAAAATCTGGCTTTCCTCAATATGTTCCTTTTGCTCACCTTTTGTTCTTCTCTTCCCCCTTAGGCGCAGGTATGTGACGGATCGTGCAGATGGTCGCTAAGGAGCACAGAGATGCCTCGTGAACAGGTGAGTGGAACGCGGCCCTGCAGCGAGCAACGTGATGCATCTTTAAAATAAATGTCTTCCCTTAGGATCGCCGGCGTGATGACTCCGGACTCCGGGTAGAAGCAGGTAATGTTCTTCTGTTAACCTTTTCCCTTCTCTTCTTTCCTTTCAGGTGTTCCAGGATGGAGGCGGGCGTGGCTGGAGTCAGGATGCAGGAGCTGACACGGTGAGCGTCCAGCTGCTAGGTGCAGAACAACGCGAAGCGTGAGCTGCTGTCTGGGTGTGGCTTAAATAGCCCCCAAAGTAGTTCCAGGTACGTATTCTTCCCTGGCCACGCCCGAGTGGCAAAATAGTCCCACAGGTAAAATAGTCCCTTTCAGGCCCCAAAGAGGTCTGGATCTGGCAGCACGGTCTGCATCAGGTAAGTTCACATAAACACTCCCTTTATGAGCCTGGCGCCTATGGCGCCAGGACTGAGGTCCAAAATGAGCCTGGCGCCAAAGGCGCCAGGACAGTGTCCAAAGGGCCTCCTACTAGGGGTTGCTGGCCTTTTCCCCGGGAACATGATGTCTTCTTCCGGGGACGCTGGTCCTGGACTGGTTCTCCGGGAGTAGGCATCATGACAGCACTCCCCCCCAAGGCCCCTACCAAGATTGTTCTCTCCGGGGGTTTCGGTTTGTTTGGGAAATTCCGGTGGAATTTTTTTATTAACCGAGGTGCATGTACATGGTCACTAGGTTCCCAAGACCTTTCCTGAGGCCCGTATCCTTTCCAATCTATTAGATAGAATGTTTTGACTTTGACACCTTGGAATCTAAAATGTTCTTCACCTCGAATTCAGGTTCTCCATTTATTTGGATAGGTTCTGGTGGCTTGATTAATCGGGTTCCAGGTTGTACTGGTTTCAAAAGTGATACATGAAAAACAGGGTGAATCCGCATATTAGCTGGTAGGTCGAGTTTGACGGCCACCGGGTTGATTATGGCCGTAATTGAGTAAGGCCCCAAATATTTTGGGTTAAAAGTTCGAGGTCCTTTGAGCGATTAGTGTCTGGTAGCCAGCCACACTTGGTCTCCTATTTGGTATAGAGGTGCCTCACTTCGATGGAGATCAGCATTCTTCTTGTATTTTCTCTTGGCTTGCTGTAAATGTGTAGTTGCTTCTTTGAAAGCTTGGGTTATTGTAGAATGCAGATGGTGTACTGCGGGCATTTCGAGACTTTGAGTCGAGTCAAGATCTGAGGTTCGAGGGTGATGCCCATATAAGGTATGAAAAGGACTTTGCCCAGTTCCAGAATGTACCGAATTATTGTATGCATATTCGGCAATCCAAAGAATATCCTTCCAATTACTTTTAGATTGATGCAACATACACCGTAAATATTGTTCAAGGGTCTGGTTAGTCCTCTCTGTTTGACCATCGGTCTAAGGGTGGTGGCTGGTTGATAATCTTACGTCAATTTGTGCCAGCTGACAACACTTTCTCCAAAAATGGGAAATGAATTGGCTTCCCCGGTCAGAGACTAGTACGGACGGGAATCCATGTAAACGAACAATATTTTCAAGGAATTCCTTGGCTAGGACAGAAGCTGAAGGTAAACCTTTTAATGGAATGAAGTGGGCCATTTTGGAAAATAAATCCACAAAAACAAGAATAGTGTTATATCCATAACAAGGAGGCAGGTCCATAATAAAATCCAGTGACAAGGTGTGCCAAGGTGCCGGTGGAATGTCTCAGGGTTGAAGAAGGCTGGCTGGTCTTTTTTTTTTACCTTTATTTTGGGCACAAACACCACAGGACATCACAAAGGATTTAATGTCCTTTCGCCAAGAGGGCCAGCAGAACTGTCGTTTAACCTTTTCTTCCGTCTTGGCAATACCTGGGTGCCCCTCTATTAGAGTATCATGATAACGAGAAATAACCAGTTCTTGTAATTCTTTGTGTGGTAGAAATAAGCGCCCTTGGAAGTAAGGTAGATCATCATTGACAGTAAAGTAAGACCCCTTTTGAATCCAATCCTGCAAGGCTGTAGGGTCCAGGAGTTGTTTAACTCTAGCTTGAATGTCTTCCAGTGTTTGTAAAGAGGTCATGCCCAGAATTCTTTGTTCGGGAATTATCGGTACAGGTTCTGAGTTTGTATCAGTTTCTCCCATTCCTATTCGGGATAGAGCGTCCGCTTTGCCATTCTTGCTGCCAGGACGGTAGGTAATTACAAAATCGAATTCAGCAAAAAACAAAGCCCATCGGAGCTGACGTGATGATTGAGCTTTGGCAGTTTTCAAATATTGTAAGTTCCGGTGGTCAGTGATCACCGTGATGGTATGTCTAGCGCCAAGAAGATAATGCCTCCAAGCCTTAAAAGCGGACTTAATGGCTAATAACTCTTTGTCAGTGATTGCATAATTGACCTCAGGTGCCGAGAATTTTCTGGACCAAAATGCTACGGGGTGCAGTTGGTTAGTTTCGGTATCTCTTTGAGACAGGACAGCTCCCATGGCTAAGCTGGATGCGTCGTTTTGGACTATGTATGGGAGATCTGGACGCGGGTGCTTCAATACAGGTGCAGAGGTAAATTTAGCTTTTAATTCCTGAAAGGCCTGTTCGGCTTCCTCAGACCATTCGAAGCGTTTATTTTTCCTCAAGAGTGCAGTGATGGGTTGTACAATACGTGAAAATTCTGGGATAAATCTGCGATAGAAATTGGCAAAGCCAAGCATGCTTTGAACGCCTTTCACAGAGATAGGCGATGGCCATTTGAGGATGGCATCCACTTTTCGCGAGTCCATTCGGACTCCTTTAGGTGTCAGGATGAAACCAAGAAACTCGACTTCTGTGGTATGGAAAACACACTTTTCAAGTTTTGCAAACAGTTTGTGTTGGCGCAATTTCTCAAGAACTGCCCTGACGTGCTTTTTGTGATCAGATTCCGAAGAGGAGTACACAAGAATGTCATCGATATATACAACAACACAAACATCGATGAGTTCCCGAAGGACATCGTTCATGAAGTTTTGGAAGGCAGCAGGTGCTTTGCACAATCCGAAAGGCATCACCTGGTACTCGAATAGTCCATATTTGGTGCGGAAGGCAGTTTTCCATTAGTCGTCTTCCTTTACTCGCACCAGATGGTAAGCCCCCCGGAGATCTAACTTGGTGTATATACAGGCATCCTTCACCTGGTCAAGAAGTTCAGGGATCAGAGGCAAAGGGTAACGGTTTTTAACAGTTATCTGGTTCAATGCGCGGTAGTCGATACAAGTTCTGAGGTCGCCTTCTTTTTTTGGCACGAAGAACAAAGCCGAGGATGCAGGAGACTTTGACGGGCGAATGAAACCATTGGCTAGGTACTGATCTAAATATTGTCGCAAATGAAGATTCTCGGGTTCAGTAAGAGCATAAATCCTGCTACAAGGGGGTTGTGCACCGGGCATCAGATCGATTTGGCAATCGTACGGCCTGTGAGGGGGTAACATGTTGGCCTGTTCCTTTTGGAAGACGTCTTGAAATTCTTGGTATTCCGGCGGTATTTGCAAAGTAGCAGGGGTTACTGTAGCCAGGCCTATATTTGGACTTCCTGGATAACAGGTTTGTGCACAATCCGGAAAGGCTATCCTCTTTGCTCGCCAGTCAATTCGAGGATTATGTGTTTCTAACCAAGGGATTCCTAGAATTACCTGAAACTGTGGAGCCTTGATTACGTCAAACACAACAGCCTCCCGATGCCCGTCCTGACCCACTAGTGTCACCACTGCAGTGGAATGTGTTACCGGCCCAGAGGTGATTTCGGTTCCATCTACTGTGATGATGACCTCTTTACTGGTTTTAGGACGAAGAGGGAGGTTGATCCTGGAAGCCAATTCACGATCCACATAGTTTCCTATAGCCCCACTATCGATGTATGTCTTTATTGCATGCAACCGCCCAGGCTGTTCCGGATCTACGAGGACCATTGGCATGATGAAGTGCGAGGTCTGAGAGTTCGTTTTCAGGCTCAGCAAGCGGACCCCTACGCTTTTCGGGCGTGGTCGTTTCCTGAATCAGGTTCCATATGGTTCTTATCCGCGGCTCCTACCGCCTTCTGGGGCGGTTTTACTGGGCAATCTCGTAAAAAGTGTCCAGAAGCCCCACAATAAAGACATAATCGCATCTGCCGTCTTCTTTCACGTTCTTTTTGAGTTAAAGGTCCTTTAACCCCTACAATTTGCATAGGTTCTGAAACATCGGCACCCTTGGGGTTAACGTGAGTCTTGACCAACACCCGTGTCTCAAACTCGGACCGATCTGCCTTTCTGTTTTGAAGCCTGTGATCTAATTGGACCACTAAGTCTATGTATTCCATGCAGTCTTGGGGCGGATTTACAACTTGGGACAGGACATCCTTAAGTTCTCCACGTAGACCTCGATGAAATAACGTGATTCTTTTATCCTCTGGCCACCCAGTCTCCACAACCAACCTATTGAAGGTTGCGATATAGGCTAAGAGATCCTGGTTACCCTGTCGTAGGGACAGAAGTTCGTTGTCCAGGGCCTGTCCCTGAGAGTGCCGAGCAAATAATCTTTCCATGCGTGTCTGAAAGCCTTGAAAATCCCGGAGTATTGGGTCATCTTGAGTAACCAGTGGAACTGACCAATCGGCAGCACAGCCGCTGAGATGAACAAGTTACTTCTTACCTTGTAACGTTCTTTCGATGGGATGTTCCTCCGACGTATTCCTTATCTTAGATATCTCTTTCCAGCTTTGCTGGCCTCGGAAATTTTTTCTCTCTAGAGGGCGCTGCGCGTCGACGTCCGCCGAGTCGATGTCCCTCGACAGCCGCCGTATCGACGTCGACGTCATCCTGCCTATAGCGTCCGTTGCTCAGTTCCGTTTTGTAGCCCACAATAATTCTTTCTGGACTAGACTAATCACCCTGAAGGAGCGTAAGCTGCAACAACAAGGGAAGTAGTACTGCGAGGATGGATGGGAGGGTCGATAAGGAATACGTCGGAGGAACATCCCATCGAAAGAACGTTACAAGGTAAGAAGTAACTTGTTCTTCGAAGGGATTGTGTCCTCCGACGTATTCCTTATCTTAGATAGGCTCCCATAGCAGTATTCTGTTATTGGAGGTGGGAGTACTGACTTCATGCTTCCTCTTATTGATGAATAGAGTGCAATACTGCCCTTCCAAACCTAGTTTCCTGACTGGAGGAGGAATCCAAGTTGTAAAACCGTGTAAAGGTATGGACGGACGACCATGTGGCAGCCGCACATATGTCTCGAACCGGCACTCCTCTTTTGAGGGCCGATGAAGCTGCGATACCTCTGGTCGAATGAGCCCTAATATTTTGAGGGGGCTCTTTTCCTGCCAGTTTATAACATTCCAAAATGGCTAAAATAATCCATCTGGAAATGGTCTGCTTAGTTATCGGTACCCCGGCTTGTGACCTGGGTAGCCTACAAACAGCTGGTCTGCTTGTCTTATCCTAGCCAGTCTACTAATGTAAAAACTTAAAGCCCTTCTTGGGTCCAGCCTGTGTAACCTCTCTTCCTCTTTCCCCGGATGGGGAGGAGGATAGAAAGATGGAAGGGTAATCTTATGTGTGATATGAAATTCAGAAACCACCTTTGGGAGGAAATTAGGCTTCACTTGCAGAACAACTTTGTCTTTGTGAAAGATTGTATGAGGGGGTTTATAAGAAAGAGCTTGTAACTCGCTCACCCTTCTAGCAGATGTAAGTGCTACTAATAAAACAGTCTTAAGGGTAAGAAACCTTAACGAACAAGAGTGGAGTGGTTCGAAAGGTGCGCCCATCAGGAAAGTTAGGACTAAATTTAAATCCCATAGGGGAACCTGGAATGGTCTTGGGGGATAAACGTTAGTTAACCCCTTTAGAAACTGTATTACCAAGGGTAACTTGAAATAGGATGGTTCTTCAGCAGTGCGCTTAAAGATGGATAGCGCTGCGAGATAGCCCTTGATAGTGCCAACTTGAAGGCCTGAATTTGCCAAGTAGAGTAGAAAGGATAACACCGTTGGTGTACCACATGAAAAGGGGTCGATATTCTCTTCTCTACACCAGCTGCAAAATCTGTTCCAACGGCAGCGGTATAAAGATTTTGTTGCTGGCCTTCTTGCCGAAAGCAACACCTCCATAACGTCATCAGAGAGGTCCCAATCCTTGTACCTCAGCCTTTCAGAAGCCAAGCGTGAAGGTTGAGGGTTTTGATGTCTGGATGGAGAACCTGACCTCCCTTCTGTGAGAGCAGATTCTCTCTGAGTGGAAGTCGAATTGGAGGGCAGATGGACAAGTCTAGAAGGTCCGGGTACCACGTTCTCCTGGCCCAATCCGGGGCAATTAGGATCATGGTTTTCCGGAATCTTCTCAACCTCCTGATCATTTGAGGAATGACAGGGACTGGTGGAAACGCGTACAGGAGTGGAAACTCCCAGTCCACTATGAACGCGTCTCCCAGAGCTCCTCTCAGGGGAAATTCCCTTGTACAGAACAGATCGCACTTCCTGTTGATACTGGTGGCGAACAGATCCACCTGAGGGGTTCCCCAAAGGGCGAAGATCTCTTGAAGGACTTCCTGAGCTAGTTCCCACTCGTGGGAGACTGTGCTCTGCCTGCTCAGAGCGTCCGCTGTCAAGTTCTTCTTTCCGGCTAGGTGAACTGCCGATAGAGAGATTCCGTCTTGGATTGCCCAAAACCATAGCTGCATCACCTCTCTGCACAGTGGTAGTGATCCTACGCCTCCTCTTTTGTTGAGGTAATGCATGGCCACTGTGTTGTCCATCATTATCAGGACATTCTTTCCTTGTACAGATGGCAGAAAAGCCTTCAGCGCAAGTCTGATGGCCCTCAGCAATAACAGGTTGATATGTTGTCTGGACTCGGATGGAGACCAATGGCCGCTGATCGTCAAGTCGTTGGCGTGGGCTCCCCACCCCGTAAGTGAGGCATCCGTGACTACTGTTATCTCCGGCCAAGGTTGCCAAAACTGCTCTCCTTTCAGAATGTTCTCCTGACAGGCCCACCACTGAAGGTCTCGAGCCACCCTGTCGGGAACCTGAAGAAGATCTGTCATTCTCCCTGAGAATTGTGGCCACTGAGTTCTCAGTTCCCACTGGAGAGATCTCATTCTCAGGCGAGCCTCTGGCACTAGGAAAATGCAGGATGCCATGAGGCCTAGCAACCTCAAAAAGTCGAAGGCTGGGAGACGTTGGGCATTTTGAAACTTGGTGACCATCTGTAGAATATCTTGAGCCCTCACCTCTGGTGGCGAGGCTTTTCCCAGGGAAGTGTCCAGGATCGCTCCGATGAACTGGAGTCTCTGCGATGGTATCATTTGTGACTTCTTTAAATTGAGGGAGAAGCCCAGTCTGTGAAGGGAGTGGCAAACATAATCTAGCTGGATCTGAGCTTGTTCCGAAGATACAGCTCTGATCAACCAATCGTCCAGGTAGGGGTAGACGTGAATCCCTTCCCTCCTTAGACTTGCAGCCACTACCGACATTAACTTGGTGAAGACCCTCGGGGCGGAGGTCAGCCCAAATGGCAGAACTCGAAATTGATAATGAGAGTTGCCAATTGCGAACCTCAGGTATTTCCTGTGTTTGAGATGGATTGGCACATGGAAATAAGCGTCCTGAAGGTCCAGAGATACCAACCAGTCCTGGAACTGAAGGGCCTGAAGGATCTGAGAGAGAGTTACCATCTTGAATGTGTCTTTCCTGAGGAATTTGTTCAATTCCCGCAAGTCCAAGATGGGTCTCAGTCCTCCGTCTTTCTTTGGTATGAGAAAGTAAGGGGAGTACCAGCCCTTGTTCCTCTCCGCTACAGGTACCGGTTCTATGGCACCTTTCTCTAGCAGGTCTAAAATTTCCTGCAAGAGGAGCGGATCTGGAACTTTTTGAGAGCTGATCCCCGGTGGATGACTCTGAGGTATGCGTAGGAGAGGCAGGCAGTAACCTTGTGCAACTGTCTCCTAAGCCCAAGCATCTGACGTGATAGCCTGCCATTCCACCAGATGTTGAGTTAACCTGCCTCCTACAGGTGTCTTGTGAGGGAAGTCCTCAGAGTGGTTTAGGGGCGGCTGATGCAGATGTCGATGGTAAAGAGGCACCTGCTGTTGCTGTGGCTTTTGAATATCTACCCCGTCCACCTCGGGTAGTTCTTCTTTGTCCCCTTTGAGCCGGTCGTCCTCTACCTCTTCCGAATGCGGAGTAGAAGCGAAAAGACTTGCCTCTCGCAGAGGTTCCTGTGGGACGAAAAGGTGTCTGACGTATTGCAGTGCCTAGGGATTTTGCTGCTGCCTTTGATGTTTGCAGTTTTTCTAAACTGTCATCCGCCTTTTTCCCAAACAAAGAAGAGCCATCAAATGGCATGTTCAAGAGCCTGGCTTGCACATCTGGGGCAAAACCAGATTTTCTCAACCAAGCAAATCTCCTGGTTGTTGTACTTGCCGCCATTGCTCTGCTGATACTGTCAGCCGAGTCAATGCCCGTCTGGAGGGATTCGCACATAGCGTCTTTACCGTCCCTTATGATATTTAGGAACGCCGCCCTTTCTTCTCCCTTCAGGTTGCAGTCAGCCGCTGTAGAAGCACACTCCCAAAGTGTATGGCTAAATCTAGCAAGGGTGCAAATAGCATTAATAGATTTTAACGCCATGCTAAATGCCGAAAAGACTTTCTTAGCCATAGCATCGTATTTCTTATCGTCCCTGTCCTGTGGGACGGTAGGGTAAGCAGTCTTGATGTCAGTAGAAGATGCTGCCTGTACCACCAGACTTTCTGGGGATGGGTGTTTGGGCAAAAACTCTGGGTCTGCAGAAGATACTGTCATGATGCCCGCTCCCGGGGAGCCGGTTCAAGCCCTGCATCCCCGAAAGCGGACATCCAGTCCCCAAGGAAGGACCCAGCAACCCCATATAGGGGCCCTTTGGACAGTGTCCTAGCGCCTATGGCGCCAGGCTCATAAAAGACATCAGTCCTGGCGCCATAGGCGCCAGGCTCATTATGGGAGTGCTTGGGTGCACTTACCTGATGCAGACCATGCTGCAGGATCCCGGCCTCCTTGAGGCCTGAAAGGAACTACTTTACCTGTGGGACTAATTTACCATCCGGGCGTGGTCGGGGAAGGATACATACCTGATTGGAGGAAGGATACATACCTGGAACTTCTTCCAAGGCTATTTAAACCCCAGCCGAACAGCCACACGTGCTTCGCGTTGTTCTGCATCTAGCAGCTGGACGCTCACCGTGTCTGCTCCTGTATCCTGACTTCTGCCACGCCTGCCAGCATCCTGGATCACCTGCAAAGGAAGAGAAGAAGAGAACAGAAGAAGGAAAAGTCCTTACCTGCTAAATCCACATCCCGGAGACATCTCGCCGACAATCCTGAAAAGGAAGACTTTTATTTAAAAGCTCATCGCGTCGATTGCTGCAGCGCCGCATTCCACTCACCTTTACAGGGCGCCTCCATGTTCAGCAGCGATCATCCGGATTCGCAGTCACGCCCCAGCGCCTGGGGAGAAAAAGACAAGAACAAAAGGTGAGAGAGAGAAGGGAATAAGGAAAGCTAAATCTCCATGTTAAGACTTACCTGTTGATTCATTCCCTCTTCATTTCGGGTCCGCACCGCATCCTGGCATTTCCGGACCCCGGCCCCTAAGTGGAAAAAGAGACATCAGCGTTAATGAGCGAATGAAAAGACATTACCAAAAAACGCTCATTAAAGATTTACCTGATTTCTACAAGGATTTCACCTCTCATCTCGGGTCGGTGCCTGTTCCCCGGCATTCCGTACCCCGGCCCCTATGGGGAAAAAGACATTAGCATTAGTACATTTATGCATGGACACAAGGGGAACCTCTTATCAAAGAAACTTATCTGGAAGCCAAGCAAGTTTGGTTCTCACCAATCCGAAAATCCAGTGAAGTAACTGGATACCAACGCGCCCCTGCATCAGAAGCAGGATGGAGAGCTCGTCCTTCCAGACCCTAAGGTGAGACGCTATGAGGAATCACAGAAGGGTTTCGAGGAGTGTGAGAGGGGAAAGTGGGAGGCCGATTGCATTACCCCGCAGACAGTTAATCCCCTATTTTCGCCTACAGAAGGATACTTCTGCGAGCCAGACAAGCCAGATTTGGGGGCCCGGTCCAGTCCGTCTTCCGAACCCTGCGCATCACCTTAGAAGAGGTCACAGCAGCGCGAACCAGGCCAGCGCCTCCGTGGGAGTCAGGTGAGCGTTACAGAACGCGAAGCCTTCCTACAAATTCCCACCCAGGCGCTATGGAAAGTTCTGAGACTGATCAGTTGGCCCTATTACTGGGGGAATTACGGGCCGAAGTACATGCCGCTCGTCAAGAGACTAATGCCCGCAGGAGGGAATTAATAATATCAAAGGAAAGAACTGATGACCTGGCCAGACAGCTTTTGCAAGGTCAAGCTGGGCAAACTCCTCTACCCGGTTCCGGAGGGAACCCCGCTCCTGTGGTTTCCAGTAACCCTGTGCAGATTAATCTACCTGGAAACATGCCGCTGGCCCCACCCGAACGCTTTGCTGGGGACCCCAAACGATTCGCCGTATTCATGAATCAGTGTCGTTTAAACTTCCTATGCAGTCCTGGGGCCTTCCCTAATGATCAGACCAAGGTAGCCTTTGTATTGTCATATCTCAGCGGCTGCGCTGCCGATTGGTCAGTTCCACTGGTTACTCAAGATGACCCGATTCTCCGTGATTTTCAAGGGTTTCAAGCAAGCATGGAAAGGTTATTTGCTCGACACTCTCAGGGGCAGGCTCTGGATGACGAACTTCTATCCCTGCGACAGGGCAATCAGGACCTCCTATCCTATATTGCAACCTTTAATAGACTAATTGTGGAAAAGGGATGGCCAGAGGATAAAAGAGTCACGTTGTTTTATCGAGGCCTACGCTGAGAACTTAAAGATGTCTTGGCCCAAGTTGTAAATCCGCCCCAAGAATGCACAGAGTATATAGACTTAGTGGTCCAATTGGATCACAGACTTCAAAACAGAAAAGCAGATCGGTCCAGGTTTGAGACCCGGGTGTTGGTCAAGACCCATGCTAATCCCAAGGGAATTGATGTCTCTGAGCCTATGCAAATTGGAGGGGTTAAAGGACCCTTAACTCAAAAGGAACGTGAAAGGAGGCGGCAGTTAAAATTATGTCTTTATTGTGGGAATTCTGGACACTTTCTATGAGATTGCCCGGCAAAACCGCCCCGAAAGGCGGTAGGAGCCGCTGATAAAAACCATGAAGACTCTGTTTCGGGAAACGACTCCGCCCGACAAGCGTAGGGGTCCGCTTGCCGAGCTTGAAAACTAACACTCAGACCTCGCATTTCATTGTGCCAATGGTTCTCGTAGATCCAGAACAGCCTAAGCGGTTGCATGCAATAAAGGCATATATCGATAGTGGGGCTATTGGAAACTATGTGGATCGTGAATTGGTCTCTAGGATTAACCTCCCTCTCCGTCCTAAAACCAGCAAAGATGTCATCACCACAGTCGATGGAACTGAAATTGCCTCTGGACCGGTAACACATTCCACTACTGAGGGGACTCTTATTGGTCCCGACGGCCATCGGGAGGGTGTTGTGTTTGATGTAATCAAGGCTCCACAGTTTCAGGTTATTCTTGGAATCCCTTGGTTAGAGACACATAATCCTCGAATTGATTGGCGAGCTAAGAGAATAACCTTCCCGGATTGTACACAAACCTGCTACCCAGAAAACCTGAAGATTAATCTAGCATCTGTAACCTCTGCCTCCATGCAACTACCTCCGGAATACCAAGACTTTCAGGACGTCTTCCAAAAGGAACAGGCAAACACGTTACCTCCTCACAGATCGTACGATTGCCAAATCGATCTGGTGCCCGGTGCACAACCCCCTTGTAGCAGGATTTATGCCCTTACCGAACCTGAGAACCTGCATTTGAGACAATATTTGGATCAATACCTAGCTAATGGTTTTATTCGCCCGTCAAAGTCCCCGGCATCCTCGGCTTTGTTCTTCGTGCCCAAAAAAGAAGGCGACCTTAGAACTTGCATCGATTACCGCGCATTGAACCAGATAACGGTTAAAAACCGTTATCCTCTGCCTCTGATCCCTGAACTCCTTGACCAGGTGAAGGACGCTTGCATATACACCAAGTTAGATCTCCGGGGGGCTTATCATCTGGTACGAGTTAAAGAAGGCGACGAATGGAAAACTGCCTTCCGTACTAAATACGGATTATTCGAGTACCAGGTTATGCCTTTCGGATTGTGTAACGCGCCAGGTGCCTTCCAATACTTCATGAATGATGTCCTTCGGGAACTCATCGATGTTTGTGTTGTCGTATATATCGATGACATTCTGGTGTACTCCTCTTCAGAATCTGATCACTGAAAACACGTCAGGGCAGTACCTGAAAAACTGCGCCAACACAAACTATTTGCTAAATTGGAGAAATGTATTTTCCATACCACAGAAGTCGAGTTTCTAGGTTTCATCCTGACACCCAAAGGAGTCCGAATGGACTCAAGAAAAGTGGATGCCATCCTCAAATGGCCATCACCTAGCTCTGTAAAAGGGGTTCAAAGCATGCTCGGCTTTGCCAATTTCTATCGCAGGTTTATCCCGGAATTTTCACGCGTGGTACAACCCATTACTGCACTCTTGAGGAAAAATAAACGTTTTGAATGGTCTGAAGAAGCCGAGCAGGCCTTTCAGGATTTAAAGGCTAAGTTCACCTCCGCACCTATATTGAAACACTTGCGTCCAGATCTCCCTTATGTCGTCGAGACTGATGCATCCAGCCTAGCCATGGGAGCTGTCCTGTCCCAAAGAGATCCCGAAACCAACCAACTGCATCCCGTAGCATTTTGGTCCAGAAAATTCTCGGCACCCGAGGTTAATTATGCAATCACTGACAAAGAACTGTTAGCCATTAAGTCCGCTTTTAAAGCCTGGCGGCATTATCTGCTTGGCGCTCGACATACCATCACAGTGATCACTGATCACCGGAATTTACAGTATTTGAAAACCGCCAAGGCTCAGTCATCACGGCAGCTCCGATGGGCTTTGTTTTTCGCTGAATTTGATTTCGTGATTACCTATCGACCTGGCTGCAAGAATGGCAAAGCAGACGCCTTATCCCGAATTGGAATGGGAGAATCTGATACAAACTCAGAACCAGTACCAATAATTCCCGAACAGAGGATTCTAGGTATGACTTCGTTACAGACGCTTGAAGACATTCAAGCCAGAGTGAAACAACTCCTGGACCCTACAACCTTACAGGATTGGATACAAAAGGGATCAGACTTTACCATAGATAATGGTTTACCTTATTTCCAAGGACGCTTATTCCTGCCACATAAGGAATTACACAAACTAGTTATTTCCGGTTATCATGATACATTAATAGAGGGACACCCCGGTATTGCCAAGACAGAGGAAAAGGTGAAACGACAATTTTGGTGGCCCTCTTGGCGAAAAGATGTTAAATCTTTTGTGATGTCCTGTGGTGTTTGCGCCCAAAATAAAAGTCAAAAGAAAAGACCAGCCAGTCTCCTTCAGCCTCTGGACATACCACCAACACCCGGGTAAACCCTATAAATGGATTTTATTACGGACCTGCCTCCTTGTTCGGGGTACAATACTATTCTGGTAATTGTGGATTTGTTTTCCAAAATGGCCCACTTTATTCCTTTGAAAGGTTTACCTTCAGCTTCTGTCCTAGCCAAAGAATTCCTCGAAAATATTGTTCGGCTACATGGATTCCCATCTATACTAATCTCTGACCGGGGAAGCCAATTCATTTCCCACTTCTGGCGCAAATGTTGTCAAATGGCGCAGATCGACGTAAGATTATCGACCAGTCACCACCCTCAGACCGATGGTCAGACCGAGAGGACAAATCAGACCCTTGAGCAGTACTTACGGTGTATGTTACAGCAATCTGAAAGCAACTGGAAAGACATTCTTTGGATAGCCGAATACGCATATAATAATTCGGTACACTCTGGAACTGGCCACAGTCCTTTTTATACCTTGTTTGGGCATCACCCCCGAACCTCAAACCTTGACTCACCTCAGAACCTGGGAATGCCTGCAGTAGAACATCTGCATTCTACAATTACCCAAGCCTTCAAAGAGGCAACTACGCATTTACAACAAGCCAAGAGAAAATACAAGGAGAATGCTGATCTACATCGGAGTGAAGCACCTCCGTATCAGATTGGGGATCAAGTGTGGTTAGCTACCAGACATTTACCACTCAAAGGGCCTCGAACCTTTAAACCCAAAATATCTGGGACCTTATTCTATTACAGCAATAATTAACCCAGTGGCTGTTAAACTTGATTTACCAGCTAGTATGCAAATTCACCCTGTTTTTCATGTGTCACTTCTGAAACCAGTGGTACCCGGAACCCGACTACTCAAACCTCCAGAACCTATTTTAATAGATGGGGAGCCCGAATTCGAAGTGAAGAACATTTTAGATTCAAAAATGTTTAGGTCAAAACTGTTCTACCTAATTGATTGGAAGGGGTACGGACCTCAGGAGAGGTCGTGGGAACCCAGCGATCATGTGCATGCACCTCGATTAGTCAGGAAATTCCACCGACTCTTCCCAGACAAACCAAAACCCCCGGAGGGAACAACCTTGGGAGGGGCCTTGGGGGGGAGTGCTGTCATGATGCCCGCTCCCGGGGAGCCGGTTCAAGCCCTGCATCCCCGAAAGCGGACATCCAGTCCCCAAGGAAGGACCCAGCAACCCCATATAGGGGCCCTTTGGACAGTCCTGGCGCCATAGGCGCCAGGCTCATTATGGGAGTGCTTGAATGCACTTACCTGATGCAGACCATGCTGCAGGATCCCGGCCTCCTTGAGGCCTGAAAGGAACTACTTTACCTGTGGGACTAATTTACCATCCGGGCGTGGTCGGGGAAGGATACATACCTGATTGGAGGAAGGATACATACCTGGAACTTCTTCCAAGGCTATTTAAACCCCACCCGAACAGCCACACGTGCTTCGCGTTGTTCTGCATCTAGCAGCTGGACGCTCACTGTGTCTGCTCCTACATCCTGACTTCTGCCACGCCTGCCAGCATCCTGGATCACCTACAAAGGAAGAGAAGAAGAGAACAGAAGAAGGAAAAGTCCTTACCTGCTAAATCCACATCCCGGAGACATCTCGCCGACAATCCTGAAAAGGAAGACTTTTATTTAAAAGCTCATTGCGTTGATTGCTGCAGCGCCGCATTCCACTCACCTTTACAGGGCACCTCCATGTTCAGCAGCGATCATCCGGATTCGCAGTCACGCCCCAGCGCCTAGGGAGAAAAAGACAAGAACAAAAGGTGAGAGAGAGAGAAGGGAATAAGGAAAGCTAAATCTCCATGTTAAGACTTACCTGTTGATTCATTCCCTCTTCATTTCGGGTCCACACCGCATCCTGGCATTTCCGGACCCCGGCCCCTAAGTGGAAAAAGAGACATCAGCGTTAATGAGCGAATGAAAAGACATTACCAAAAAACGCTCATTAAAGACTTACCTGATTTCTACAAGGATTTCACCTCTCATCTCGGGTCGGTGCCTGTTCCCCGGCATTCCGTACCCCGGCCCCTATGGGGAAAAAGACATTAGCATTAGTACATTTATGCATGGACACAAGGGGAACCTCTTATCAAAGAAACTTACCTGGAAGCCAAGCAAGTTTGGTTCTCACCAATCCGAAAATCCAGTGAAGTAACTGGATACCAACGCGCCCCTGCATCAGAAGCAGGATGGAGAGCTCGTCCTTCCAGACCCTAAGGTGAGACGCTACGAGGAATCACACAAGGGTTTCGAGGAGTGTGAGAGGGGAAAGTGGGAGGCCGATTGCATTACCCCGCAGACAGTTAATCCCCTATTTTCCCCTACAGAAGGATACTTCTGCGAGCCAGACAAGCCAGATTTGGGGGCCCGGTCCAGTCCGTCTTCCGAACCCTGCGCATCACCTTAGAAGAGGTCACAGCAGCGCGAACCAGGCCAGCGCCTCCGTGGGAGTCAGGTGAGCATTACAGATACCCTGTATTTAGCAGACAGTTTTTTATTTACTGTCGGGACGACATCTGGGGTTTCCCAGTTCGTCATTATTTTTCTTTGAAGAGCTTTATGAAAAGGTACTACAGGATCCTCCTGTGGACCTTTATCAAGAATATCCGTGAGGTCATCCTGTTGGAAAGCCGGTGAAAGTGTTGACCACCCCATAAATTCTGTAATCCTGGCCATTAAGGCTCTATAAGGGGTTTCAGCATGCTCCCCCGGGTCTGGCCTAGTGAACTCCACCTCTGGGGAAGTGTCTAAACCACTTGCCTCATGTAAGGAATCATGGAGTTCCTTTAATCTGCGTTCCTCTGAGGATAACTCCTCTTGAACTGGGGTTGCAGATCCCTGCAACTCAAATGGCTCTTCTTGATCAGACAGTTCTCCCTCTTCCATAATTGAAGACATTGTTCTCAATTGGTCTGAGCTCACAAAGGGTGTGAAACCCATCTCCAAGGCAGAGGGTGCCAAACTTGTCGTAATCGGCCTCGAAAATGTCGATGTTGTCAACGCCGACGTCGAAGGCTTCGAAAGTGGCGTCTAAAACAAAGGTGGAGGCCTCGAGGTCTTCGATAGAATCGGAATTCTGCTCGAGGATATCGACAATCTCGACGACATCGACATCGAAGACCTGGGAATAGCCACGGGGTGCGCCGCAACCGTGACTTTCCTTGGCGTCGACGCCGGTGTTGAGGATGGCGTCGAGTCGACAGACCCGTGTGTCGAAGGTCCCTTCGACAACAGCGTCGAAGACACCGACCTCGGCGTCGACGGAACCTTCGTCGACGGCGTCGACGGAACCTTCGAAGAAGGATTCGAGGTCTTTGCATTACTCGAGGGTTCGTGACGCGCTCGAGAAGCTTCCTTCGCCGGGTGCTGCGACTCGCTGCGTTTTGGACCTTCGGGTCTTTCGACCAGAGCATCGCTCTCGGCAGTCTTCGAGGGGGTCGAGGCCGCTTTCTTGAAGACGCTCATCATATTTTTTCAGAATTCCTCCCATTCAGCCCGGGAACTATGCTTCGTGGGGCAAGGGATTCTCTTAGGTGAAACAGAGGAAGAGGAGGACGAAGAAGGGGATCTTCGGCGTCTCCTTTTCGAGTGCTTCGATCTCGAAGAGTGATGAGACCCGCTTCGAGACCTGGAGCGCAAATGGTGACGAGGAGACGAATGTCTCGACTTCGTCGAGGAAGAAGAAGCTTTAGAAGTCTTACCTTTTTCCAGCTTCCCCCTACGCTCCTTCAGGGCTTTAGCTGTCATGGACATACAGTCCTCAGACTCCGAACAATGGTGTTCAGCTCCCAAACACCACAGACAGACCCTGTGAGGGTCCGTTAGCGACATCTTTTTTCCACAGTCTCTGCATTTTTTAAAGCCGGACGAGGGGTCGTCGGTTCAGACGAGGAAGCCATCGAGTATGGATCGAATATCTCAAGGAAAATGGAATAATATATCTACGAAACTGAACGACGATATTCCGAGGCACTGAGTAAGCGCGGAAAAATGGAACTGAGCAACGGACGCTGCGCGCGGCCTTTATAGGCAGGATGACGTCGACGTCGATACGGCGGCTGTCGAGGAACATCGACTTGGCGGACGTCGACGCGCAGCGCCCTCTAGAGAGAAAAAATTTCCGAGGCCAGCAAAGCTGGAAAGAGATATCTAGGATAAGGAATACGTCGGAGGACACAATCCCTTCGAAATGATAATACAAAAGCTACCTTGGTTTGGTCGTTAGGAAAGGCCCCAGGTCTGCAGAGGAAGTGCAATCGGCATTGATTCATGAATACGGCAAATCTTTTGGGGTCCCCGGCAAAACGTTCAGGTGGGGCCAACGGCATGTTTCCGGGTAGATTAATTTGCACTGGGTTACTTGAAACCACTGGGGCGGCAATATCCCCTGAACCTGGTAGGGGAGTTTGTCCAGCCTGACCTTGCAATAGCTGCCTGGCAAGGTCATCAGTTCGTTCCTTAGAAACAATTAGTTCTCTCCTGAGAGCGTTAGTCTCCTGAAGAGCGGAATGCTCTTCGGCCCGTAATTCCCCCAATAGGTGGGCCAACTGATCAGTCTCAGAAGTCTCCATAGCGCCTGGGTGGGAAATTGTAGGAAGGCTTTGCGTTCTGTAACGCTCACCAGACTCCCACGGAGATGCTGACCAGGTCTGGACTGCTGCGGCCTCTTCTAAGGTGATGCGCAGAACTCGGAAGACCGACTGGACAGGACCCCCAAATCTCGCTTGTCTGACTCGCAGGAGAATCCTTCTGCAGAAAGAGAAAGGGGATTAACTAGCTGCGGAGTAGCGCGTCGGCCTCCCACTTCCCTCTTTCACTCTCATCAGAGCACCTCCGAAATTCCCCGTTAACTCTCACCTTAAGGTTTGAAAGGACGAGCTCTCCATCCTGCTTCTGGTGCAGGGGTGCGATTATATCCAGTTACTTCACTGGTGTTCGGATTGGTGAGGATCCAAGCTTACTTGACTTTCCTGGCAAGGTGCCGTAAGTATACTGTTGTAAAAGTTCAAGAGTTGGCCTCCTTTTCTATTTGCCTTTATATTCAGTAGTCCGCCCTTTTATCACAGGTGCTGAGTGAAGATTTCGCGTAGAGGTAACAATTCGCCGAAGGTAAACTCAGGTGAGTTTACGATGGGTGGTTCCTTTAATATCCTTATATTCACCCACCAATGCGTGTGTCTTTTTTCTCCATAGGGGCCGGGGTACGGTACTGCCGAAGAAGCGGCGCCGACCCTAGATGAGGAAAGATTCTCCCAACAATAATCAGGTAAGTCTTATGGCTAAAATCTGGCTTTCCTCAATATGTTCCTTTTGCTCACCTTTTGTTCTTCTCTTCTCCCTTAGGCGCAGGTATGCGACGGATCGTGCAGATGGTCGCTAAGGAGCACGGAGATGCCTCGTGAACAGGTGAGTGGAACGCGGCGCTGCAGCGAGCAACGCGATGCGTCTTTAAAATAAATGTCTTCCCTTAGGATCGCCGGCGTGATGACTCCGGACTCCGGGTAGAAGCAGGTAATGTTCTTCTGTTAACCTTTTCCCTTCTCTTCTTTCCTTTCAGGTGTTCCAGGATGGAGGCGGGCGTGGCTGGAGTCAGGATGCAGGAGCTGACACGGTGAGCGTCCAGCTGCTAGGTGCCGAACAACGCGAAGCGTGAGCTGCTGTCTGGGCGTGGCTTAAATAGCCCCCAAAGTAGTTCCAGGTACGTATTCTTCCCGGCCACGCCCGAGTGGCAAAATAGTCCCACAGGTAAAATAGTCCCTTTCAGGCCTCAAAGAGGTCTGGATCTGGCAGCACGGTCTGCATCAGGTAAGTTCACATAAACACTCCCTTTATGAGCCTGGCGCCTATGGCGCCAGGACTGAGGTCCAAAATGAGCCTGGCGCCAAAGGCGCCAGGACAGTGTCCAAAGGGCCCCTACTAGGGGTTGCTGGCCTTTTCCCCGGGAACATGATGTCTGCTTCCGGGGACGCTGGTCCTGGACTGGTTCTCCGGGAGTAGGCATCATGACACCTACTCCAAGGTGAGCGGGGGCGGTAATTCCCCATTCACCAAGGCTCTTCCCCATTCCCATTTTTGCCCCCATAGGGCATAATTGGAATGGGGAAGGTGCTAATTACGGTACCGCAAATTGCGGTACCGTAATTAGCTCCGAGGTCCCTTTGCGGCATCCTACTTTAACGGCTGGTAAAACCAGCCTTTAAAGTCGGGTCCCGCAAAGGGAACTCGTAGTAAGGCGGTAGGGGTTTACCGGTACCGGTGCCCTTACCGGTACCGGTGCCCTTACCGGTACCGGTAAACTCCTACCGCCTACCGTGTAATGAGGCCCATTGCCGTCAAAGCTGCTGTGAAGATGCCCAAGGACTTGACCACAATCCAAACCTACTTTATCTTGCTTGATGCAGGAGATTTGGAATGCCCTTTACTCCATGGAAACCACGATCTAGGAAGTTGGAGCGGATTTAGCACTCAGAATTCTGGGAAGCAGCAGACAGGACATGCGAGGCAGAAGAGCGGATCTTGGTGTTGGAGAAAACAATGGCCGCACAGAATACAAAACTGTCAGCCCTTCAAACGATGTCAAGAAATTTGGTGATCAGAGCAGAAGATACAGAAGGCCGAGCATGATGAAATAACCTCTGAATCACCGTCCTACCAGAAGGGATTGAGAGAGATCAATGGAGCTGTATCCAGAGTACTAGCTAACTTATCAACATGAGGAATAAATGGACTTACTTTATCTCTACTGCAAGAAGCTCTAGAATACCAGCAAAAGCAGGGAAACTTGCCTCAAGACAATGGTAGCTAGGCTCCTTAAATACCAGGCTCCTTAAATATAGAGATAGAGACAGGCTGCTCCAAAAAGCAAGACAGATAGGTCAGGGGTCGGCAAGTGCGGTAAGAGACCTCCTATTCCTAGATTATACCAAAGCAGTGCAGGAACAAAGACCATTTTTTGAAGCAGCCAAAAGAGAATTGAAAAAGATGAATATTCAAATATTCAATATATGCTTCTGTTCTTGGCGAGGAGCAAGGATGGTCAGTCGGGTTGTTTTTTGTTGATAAGCCACAAAAAGTTTGGAACTGGCTGGAGAGGATTGGAGGGAAAAGAAGAAAAACAACACCCTCCTGTCTGCCTGGGAGACCTCTGATGAGCTACAGCTCACCCAAAAGTAAGCACAAATCAAAGTTACCAGATACCTCCCCATAATCCATGGAGGCAAAGACAATTACTTCAGCAGAAGGCAGGACTATAATAGCAGCTTGAGGCAACGATGTGGAAGACATGATTATCATTTACATCTGCATAAACATTCTGCAAGAGGACAAGCCAAATTACCATATATTCTTTATTCTGTTGTTGTTGAAATATTAAAATTATCTCATATATTACTGGGAGCAAGAGCAACAGATGGCCATTGAGATATTGGGGTAAAATGTGTTATATGATTTCTTCATTGTTGTAACACTTCATTACCTGTGTGCATCAGGATTTACCACTCACTCCAAGCAGCTAACAGCCATAACTATAATGATCCTGGGTATTCCCAAACCTAAATAGAACAGCTAAAGATACATTAACATCTATGTGATGTAATGTAAATGGGATTTGTGGCAAACTCAAAAGAAGAATGGCATTCTGATTGGTAATGTACCAAAAACACCTGATGTGGTATTGCTTCAAGAAACCCACCTGTCAGTCATGTATTTTGCCTTTCTTGGGAGAGCACATTAAACTAAAGTAGAACGTAGAGTGACAGTCCTGCAGTCCACCCTGAGTTTTTCCTGAACTCTTTCAGTTCTTTGGAGTCTGTCTGCGCTTTCTACAGTGGAGTGGAGTGGGATGACCCATACAAAAGCTCACTCTGTCTGCGGAGTGAACGTAGAGTGACAGTCCTGCAGTCCACCCTGAGTCTTTCCTGAACTCTTTCAGTCGTTTGGATTCTGTCTGCGCTTTCTACAGTGGAGTGGAGTGGAAGGACCCATACAAAAGCTCACTCTGTCCGCGGAGCGGACGCAGAGCGAACGTTGAGTGACAGTCCTGCAGTCCACCCTGAGTCTTTCCTGAACTCTTTCAGTCCTTTGGGGCCTGTCGGCGCTTTCTACAGTGGAGTGGAGGGACCCATACAAAAGCTCACTCTGTCCGCGGAGCAGACGCGGAGTGAACGTAGAGTGACAGTCCTGCAGTCCACCCTGAGTCTTTCCTGAACTCTTTCAGTCCTTTGGAGTCTGTCGGCGCTTTCTACAGTGGAGTGGAGGGACCCATACAAAAGCTCACTGTGTCCGCGGAGCAGACGCGGAGTGAACGTAGAGTGACAGTTCTGCAGGTCACCTTGAGTCTTTCCTGAACTCTTTCAGTCCTTTGGAGTCTGCCTGCGCTTTCTACATTGGAGTGGAGTGGGAGGACCCATACAAAAGCTCACTCTGTCTGCGGAGCGGACGCAGAGTGAACGTAGAGTGACAGTCCTCCAGCCATGCCAGGCAGGCCTGACAGGACGACACACTGTGCAGACTCTCCTATCGATGAAAATGAAAGCTGTCGCCTAAGGAGCTCACAACCCCGCCTCTTGGAGGGTGTGCTGCTAATTGACCTGAAGACCACTGCTCCTAAGAAAGGTGAGCAGAGACTTCTCATGTTTAAAGAAAAAACAGCAGCTACCCCCGCCGTGTGTACAGAACATTCATCAGCCCTTTCCATCACAGTGTTGTCAAATTCGAGCACTGACACTGGCATTATACCAGTAAAAATGCCCCCTCCGCCCCTTGTTCTGAAGGCCCCACTCGCTGCTCCTTCAACTTCCCCGCATCAAAGCTTGCCCACCCAGTCCTCCCAGGTCTTGCTCACCTCGCCAGGGGCCCCCATAAGGGAGCCTTCTTGTGACATTGCAGGCCGGGTCGCTGGAGAGCGTGTAGGTAGTCGCAGCGATAACGGTGCGCTGCCACCCCGGGAGTCGCACGGGGGGAAAGAGTGGGAGTCTCCTCGGGGAGGAGCTGAAGCCAAGTAGAAACCGGGAGAAACCTTGCATCAGGGGGTCTGCCTTCACACGGCTGCCGCTGCTGGCGTCGAATCAAACGCTGACACTCAGATCCAAAAGCAACAGGATCAACCAACCCCGCCCAATTACTGTGTTGCTGCGCTCCAGGGCCCCACACTAACTGTGAAGGCGCTGATCCATCGTAATAGCGCTCATAGTGATGTTACTCAAACCTTGGCCCACCCAGAGGGGCCACTTGTAAATTTAAATAAAAACGGCAAAAAACGAAAAAGAAACCAGGCAGAGACAACCTTGATTAGACCTCGCCATTTTTCTAAAGCGGGGGGCAAGAAAAAACAACCTCACAGTATTCTTACAAAAAGAAATTCTCCGCCGGCCAAAGGGACATCCTTTTTACCACCTACACACAATAAAAAGGACCAGAAGTACCCAGAGCGAGGAAATAGCCTTAGAAACTTTTCTAAAAAAGCGTTTGCAGGGACAAACTCTCAGACGTTGAAATCCTTCAGGCTTTAGCAGACTGTTTCCCCCTCCCGGAGGATTGGAGAGAATTTAACTCAACGTAAACCAAGATCACCCTCAGTTGCCAGTCCCTCAGCTCAACCGGTTTCAATAGCAGCAAACTCTACTGAAAGCGATTTATTTCCCTTCAAGTCTATTGACCTGCCCAGTGAGGAGAAAGCACTTGTCTCCAGTCCGTTCAAGCTACTTCAAAAAGTAAAAGTCTCAGAACTAAGCGACCTAAACTCACAGAAATCCTATGTATCAGCTACTAACTCTCTCGAAAGGCCAGGCATAGAACTTGCATCTTCACCACCTGTTCACAGCGAGAGCAAAGTTCAAGAAATCCAACCTCACGGGCCTATGAGCCCGACACTCCAGCCTGACGGACTGGTGACGTCAGAGGAAGCACCAGAAAGCCCTGAGATGGTCACTGAGGATCACTCCCCTACAGTCACCTTCAAGAAACCACACAAAAGAGGACATGAGAATGCAAACTCGCAAACCAACTTGCGCGGCAACGCACCAAGCGGGGCCACAAACAAGGACTCAAATCGCAGAAACTCTTTGCACTCTTTAAGATCAAATCATCTCCAGCGTCCCCTGAGACAGCCTTTCTCGTTAGACACACCACGAAAAGAAAGATCTGCCTTTCTCACGCCTCACACACCGGCAGAGACACCATAAAAAAAGCAGAAATGTTTTCAATAATGTCGGCTGTCGCCATCGCACTAGCACCTTTTATGAAGTTATACAAAGCTATTAGTGATACCCTCAAAGACCACAGCATAGACAGTGAGGGGAAAGGAGAAGACCTAGGATTTGAGGAGCGATGCAAAAAGCTATCACACAAGGTTAGGTGGAACGACTTGCCTTCCTTCCCACCGTGCCATGATGGAATTAGCACACTCCAGAAAAGCAACTGTAAGATCCAAGACTCCGCGAGAGGTGACAGACAAGAACAAGAACTCTCCTTAAAGAATACTAGACCAGAAACGGCTAAGGACAAGCCTGTTAACCACCACAGATCTCCTAGGAAACATACATCTCCATCTCACCGAAACACAAGAGCACAAGAGTACATTACGTATCTAGAACACACTCTTACAACAAGATTACTAAAAAACAGGAGAAAACTAAATGGATCCTAAAGCTGGAACAAATTCCAGGAAATGACGATGACGTCATTCTCAATCAGAGATCAGTACTTAAATTATTCGACTTTATTCCAAATTTACGTCGGATTAAAACTGAAGATCTACTCATGGTAGACCCTAGTCAGAAACATCGGAAATCTATAGCGCACTTATACATCACCTCAAAAACAGTCTTTTCCCTTCTAAAAGAAGAAACAAAGGCACTGTTGAAGATGGAATATGACGTTACAGAATCCTCCAGAACAAGAGGGCTTAACCAAAAATAACAGTGTACGTCGGGAAAGTCACAAAGCCCGGATCCCTCAATCCATCGACAAAAGAAGTGGTGCACTGTCAAACTTCAAAACCTTCCCTCAACAGACCAACGTGGAGCATGGGTGTTCCGGGACCCAGAGGCTTTCAACAAGCAGAACCACTCGCAAGACCCATCTAAGACTCGGAAAGTTGAAGCACCAAAACTCCCGGCACCTCAAAGAGCAAACACTGTAGAAATGCACAACAACACTCATGCTAACTCTGGCCCTCCTATAACAAGATTAATCTTGAAAACAGCACCTGAACCAAAGGCTACAGAGGAGGCCCTGGAGAACAATGCGTCTACACAAAGCATAAGGTCTTGGCTACCCAAAGCCTTGATAATGCAGAAAAAAAGATAGCAACCCCTGGACCATGAGCTCAACCGACAATCCAGCATTCTCAACAAAGCAAACGAGACTTCAATCAGGCTGGGCTGATGGAACACCAGGGGCCACTTACACCTGACGGCGCAAGGCGATATAAACCTGAGTGACTACGACATATTATGTTTCCAGGAGACCTGGTTAACTGAAATGCCTACGCTAGAGGGCTACGAAATCGCACTATCACCAGCAAAAAAGGGGCTGCTGGGCATCCTTCCTCAGGCATCTTGACAGCTTGTCGACATGGAAGTGGCTTCACACTTGAAGTGACGCTCATCAGCAACCAATCTCTACTCCTGGTAAAAGCCAGATTGCCTCATCAAGATGGAAATGGGAAAACAGGAAATACATCTCCAGTCATCATTGCGAACATGTACTGGAACCCGGCGACCATTAATGACCGTCTGTATCTGGAAATGCTACAAGAGGCAATCGATGAGGCACTGGCGATTCACCTGACGCCTTACTTTTTGATATGTGCTGACATCAATGCAACGTGCCAGACCCAACCTAGCTCGCAAAACACCCACTGGTCAGTTAGGCCGGCCGCCCTCAGAGGAGTCGTATGGACTAAATTGATGATCTCACGTGACCTCCATAACCTTGACACCGCTTTCCCTGATACCAACCGACTGCCTACGTGGGAACACAATGCCTCAAAAGCAACAATTGATTACATATTTGCATCAACGCCGTTACTTCAAGTAATGACATGCTTTGAAGTAATATGCACGCAAGCAAGTGATCACAATCTCTTAACAACGACATGGCCCGCCAAACCGGCTCTAGCCGTCAACTGCCACTTTCAGCTGGGCATGAACAACCAGCGTTCAAGATTAAAACTCTCAGCCACAGCTATAAGTGACTTGACGTCTAATTATCAATCTCACGCACTTCCAGACATGGAAAAACAGATCAATTATCTACCTCTGTTGTCGATCTACAAACAGTGCATGCAGAAAAAGGGCGGCCAGGGGTCAAAAAAGCATGTGTACGACAAATCCCTGGTCGTAAAAAGAAAGGAGATGAGAAAATTAAATCGCAAAGCAAAATCTCTGGGGACGGCTTTGGCAATTTCAGAAGCTGCTGAAGCTTTGCGTTCATACAAATCTTGGCTTAAAGGCCATCGCCTGACTCTATACCAACAGGATGCTGAAAGTATACTAAGGGCGATAAGCAGCCACAATAGTCGTGAGTTCTGGTCATTACTGAAACACTTTTCCCCAGTCGCTGAGCCTGCTATCATAATCAACATTGGAGAACAGACATGGACACATTTCTTCAAGTCCTTGTTTCAAGAAACAACAACTCTTATACCGGGAAATTCCAGTCCTGAAACATCAAAGTGGGTTTGTCTAGACGACACAGAGGAAATAACCATCATGATCAAGAAGCTGAAGAATTCCAGAGCGCCAGGGCCGGATGGCATTACCAACATAGATTTTAAGGCATTCCCGCACGAATGGGCGAAACTGGCGGAAATGAAATCGATCCCTCCATCATGGAAATCTGCCATAGTGGTGCCTATTTACAAAAGAGGAAACAAAAGTGACCCGTCTAACTACCGGCCAATCGCCTTGCTCGATTCCATTGGGAAGGTGTTTGGTTCTCTGCTGCTTCAAGACTTTAAAGAATGGGCTAGAAACGCCCCAGGCAACGACTTCTTGCAAACTGACTTCAAGAAAAACCTGGGAACAGCGGCTAACATCCTGATGATAAGTGCCTTGAAGAGTAGGGTATTGGAGGGGGGCCCAAGACTTTTTATAGCCTTCATCGACCTAACCCAGGCCTTTGACTGTGTTGATAGATCGCTCCTTTGGTCTAAACTTGAGGCATGGAACTGCCCGCAGCAACTTCTAGAACCAATTAAAGCCCTTTACACCGGCACTAACATGAGAGTGCGCTTAAATCAGCAAGGGCTCCTATCCTCCGAAATTCCAACATCAAGAGAAGTCAAGCAAGGGTGTCCGCTGGCGCCGGCACTTTTCCTGGCCTTGATAGGGGACATCCAAGATTCGGGTGAGCCCGTTCGTTGCTTTCCAACGAAAATGGGCAAAACACCTGTAAGCCGCCTTCTATATGCAGACGATCTTATTCTTCTTGACTTTACACCTATTGGATTGCAGCGCCAACTTGAAAGCTTACAGGGATAAATTGCCAAAAACAACCTAGAGATAAACGGAAAAAAAACAAAATTCATGGTCCTCTCAGCGTCCAACAAGAAGAATGAAAAAATCACCCTAAGGCTCTCTGGGCAGCCAGTTGAAAAGGTGACCAAGTTCAAATACCTTGGGGTTACCCTGGACAGTTCCAGGTCAGAAACAGCAATGCAAGAATCCTTAAAAGCCAAAAACAAAAAAACTGGCGCGACCCAAGGCAAGGCAATCGATAGGAAATACGGCCGATTTTCTTTGATCCCAGTTCTGGACTTTTACAAACTAAAGGTGGTGCCCACGCTGACATACGGCGCTGATTCTATGCCCAAGATACCTGTGGCACTTTGGCCAAAACTGGAAGCCCTGTTTTGGAGATCTGTTTTAGGCTTACCAAACTCTACCTCAGTCGTGGCAATCAGACAGGAACTTAGTTTGATGTCCCTGGGAGGGACTGTCAAATCCAACACCCTCATGCTCTTTCGAAAATGCAGAATGTCTAAAGAGCCATCGATGTACAACTTGATACTAAAGGAAAGTAAGGGTTCAAGTTGTAAGATGCGCAATCTTTGGACCAAGTCGAACCAAGAAACTACTCTCAATCGAATGCGACGAGGAGACACTGCACCCGAACCCTGTACGTGTTCTAAAGAAATTGAAAGAACAAGATTGGATCAGAACCAAAGAAGTAGCTGCTAACAACAAGCTGATAAGCCACCTTCCTTGTAACATCAGGAAACGTAATGAATGACAACCATACATCAAAAAATTTCCATCTAGACAAGCCCGTGGCACACTACTGAGGGCTAAACTTAATTTACTTCAAACAAACGAAAGTCCTTGCAATCGGAGGTTTGTCAGAAACAAACGAGTACCGCTTCTGTGATCAGCTATCAGCAAAAGAGTCCATACGACACCTGCTTCTTTCTTGCACAAGAACACAACAGATCAGAGCTCTCTACTTGAGACAAACTTTCTCAGAATTCTCGTTAAGCGACAAAGACGCCTGCTGGTGCTAAATGCTGGCGGGAGATAGAACATCATGGCTTTTGGCGACATTCAAAATCCTTGAATATGTGAACACTTTGCTTCTTTCTACAAAGACATTAACTGCAGCGGAACGGCAACTGGTAGCTTCTTAGTCTACTGGGCAAAGTTATCAAAGACTTTTTCGCTATTCTTTGTTCTTCTTGTTGTCGCTTAAGCTTTCCCATCTACAAATATATGATATCTACTGTTTTCCACTAAAATCTTAACGATTAACACAAATAAAAAAATAAAAAAATAAAGTGCTCTATGTTGTACATTTATGAGGGGCACAAAAGTGGTTGCCAATCTTATTAAGAAATCACTTCCATAGCTGACACTGAACTCACAACTGGATATGAGAAAGAGATATATTGAAGTTACATGGAGGGTAGGACAGAAAGTATTTTCTTGATTAATGTTTATGCACACCCTCCGGTTTTGAAAGATCGTATTCTACTAGATCACTTTAGTTCTCTAGTAGAGTCATTTTGGGTCATACTGCCCAAAACCAATAGCAAGGGCTCCCTTTGCTCCACCCCTGGACGACATCTTCAGATTTTGGCATAGAGCATGAAAAAGTGGCAGTATGAGCAAAGAGGCAGAGCGGTAGGTGTGATAGGTGGGAGGGTCACATGTGAATCTATGATATTATACGTCATTTATAATGCGCCTGTACGTACACAAGTGTTTCAAGACGTGACAAGACAAGGAAAGGAGGACAGAAGGAGGACAAAACAACTATCTTACTAGGCCTTGTGACATTCGGATCACGCAAGTGCGGGAGGGGGCAGAGGGGGAGAAGTGCCAAGGGGAGAGAGGGGAGGGTAGAGTGCAAGTAGCTCATAAGTGCTGCCGGGAGGTGGCTCATAAATGCAGAGCGCCAGGGACTGTAGGGTTGCAGAAACAGTCCCTTCAGTGGTTGGGAGGCCTGGAGGCAGTGCAAGTGCAACTGGTCGTGCAGGAATCTGGTCCCATAAGTTCAGTGGGAGACCAGGCAACCAGCATGCGCAGCAGACAGGGACATCAGGCAGGGAGAGGGAGAAGGAGAGAAAAAGCGGAAGTGAAAAGGAAGGTCTTAAGCTGCTTCCGGAAACTTAAGGTGGCCCTGCTCAAGTTTGAGGGAGGCAAGGAGGCTGTTCCTGAGGGAGGCCCCAGATGATCACAGAGATCTACCCCCAACTCTCTGCCTGCAGAAGCGTCTGACCCTCAGAGAGTTGGAGGTGGATGAGCAGAGGGCTCGAGAAGGAGGATGCTTAGGAAGATAAAGCTGGATGTAGTGTGGTTCCAAGCCCCAGAAAGCCTTGTGGACGATGCAGAGGGTCTTGTACTTGATCCTCGCAGCCACAGGAAGCCAGTGGAGTGATTTCAGGTCTGGAGAGATACGATCCCTAGGCTTGAGGCCAAGGGCAAGTCTTGCAGTCCTGTTCTGGATAAATTGTAAAGAGCAAAGTGTAGAGGCAGGCAGATTAAGAAAGGGGCTGTTCCATTAGTCCAGCCTGGATAGTACCAGGGCTCTGGAGACAGTGAGCTTCTGGGGGGAAGGTGAGAAAAGGAAGAATACCTCTGAGGAGGTGCAGCTGATAGTGTGACTTCTTAGAGCCATCAGAGATGTGAGGAGATAAGGAGAGGGTGGTGTTGAGGATGACCCCAAGGTTCTTAGCCTCACAGGAAGGAGCAAGTAGAGGGCCCAGGGTGGGCAGCCAGAGTGAGAGAGGGAAGGTGGGAGTAGGTGTGCCAATGAGGAGGATCTCAGTCTTACTGGCATTAAGGCAGAGATCGTTGGAGGCACACTACTCCTGGATTGCGGACTTTGATAAATACCAATGCTGGAGAACAGGAGTTACAGGTAAGTAACTTATTCCTTCTCCATCATAAGGTTTTTCATAGATCCACATGCTGTGGAAAGATTACAAAGCAGTACTAATAACCACAAAGGCTGGAGGCAAGCTCCTTGTAGCAACACTTACCACAGGAGACACTGACCTTAAATAAACATGTTACGTAGAACAAATTGCCCAACTCTGGTCGCTGCCGCAGAATCCCTGTCGACACAGTAAAACCAAGTAAACGTGCAGGTGTCTAGCAGGGGAACCAACCCTAGAGAGGAAAGCTCTAGTGGCGGCTACCAATCTGGTGAAATGAGCTTGACCTCTACCTGCTTGTTGGTGGCAGAAAGAAATGCAGGATGAAATCCACCTGGTAATTGAAGACTTACAGAGAGCCATACCAGTACCAGAGGGGCCAAATGTCAGAAAGCCTTGAGAGGTCTTTCGCATCAGCTTTGTGCGGGCGATGTAGTACTTTAGAGCATGCACAACATCCAGGGAATGTAAGGATCGCTCTGCCGGACAGACCGGGGTGCAGAAAAAAACAGGCAACACCACTGGTTCATTGAGGTCGAATGCTTGAGGAACCTTGGGTACAAATGACGGGTTGGTGCGTAGAATCACCCTGGACATATGAAAAGTCAGGTAGGGTACCTTGCAGGACAAAGCCTGGATCTTGCCTACTCTTCACACCAATGTGATGGCGACTAGGAAAGCAGTCTTCCAAGAGAGATATTTCAGTGAAGTCTTGTTCATAGGTTCAAACGGAGGTCTTATGAGTCTGGACAGGACCACATTGAGTTCCCAGGACGGCGCCAGCCGCTTGGTAGGTGGAAAAGTTGAAAAAGGCCCTTGAGGAATTCCTTGACTAAACGATTAGACCACATTGAAGGCATGGGCATATAGCGATGCTAATGGAATATCGCTGCTAGATGCACCTTGATTGAGAAATGCGCCAAACCTGCTTGCACCAGGGATAACAGGTAAGGCAGACTGTCCTTTGGCTAAATGGCGAAAGGGTTAAGGGTCCGTGCTGCACACCAAAGAGCAAACCGTTTACATTTGCTCTTCTAGAAAGTTAGCCAAGAAGGGGTGCGCACTTGTGCCAGAATGTCTCTACAGTCCTGAGGCAGTGGGATGGAGTAGAACTCAAGGAGCGCAGGAGCTAGGCCGTCAGGTTTAGAGAGGCTGGGTCGTGTTGGAGGACTGCAACTGGAAAGCAGGTTATGTGGAGGAGGAAGCTTCATCGAGGCAGCAGAGAAGAGTGCGAGCGGGTCAGATTACCAAAACTGTCTCGGCCAGGCAGGGGTCACTAAGATCAGTCTGCACTGATGTTGTCTGAAGGCACTGTGATGAATCCAATGGAGTCATCATTAATTCCCCAGCGTTGACCTCCTCCCATGTCACCAGGGGACGGCAGCCGCTACCTGATCCTGAACCTGCAGGCAGTTATATTAGGGAGGATCAAATGAGAGGAGACAACTACCAGGGAGACGTTTTGACTCCATTGGAGAAGATGCAGTATTCCCCCCTTTCCCATGAGAAAGAATCCCAATAGCTAGGTTTTTGATAGCCTATTGTCATTCTGCTAAGGCCCTCACCTTTGACTCAAACACCTACAGTACATACACAACCCCTTTTTCTGATATACCTTTATGTGAAATCCAGATGGAAAACCAAATAAGAATCCAATATCATCCATGAACTCCAACTCCATAATTCCTCAGCTACTGAGATGAGGTAGCGGAGTAAGGAGTTTGTGCAAAGTACCAGGAACTCAATGTATCATATGCAAACTAGTTGTTTTGCAATACCTTCAGTGTGCAGGATATTTAAAAATGGAAAGAGCACCACGGAAGTGAGCTGTACAGGATAGGACGTTAAGCCCCAGGTCAGGACTCGCGAATACTGAGAAGGTCTCCAGAATGGAGTAAGAGAAGCCGCATGTTGACCAAGAGGGTTGTGGAGACTAGAGAAGATGTGATGGTGCTCCGGGAGTTCAGACCGCTCGCTGAGGCAGCACTCTTCACTCCAAGCCAACAAGGGAAACCGGTGAGTCACTGCAGAGCCACGTAAGACATATATGACAAATTCACATATGGCATTGAAAATTCACATGTGGCATTCCAAAAAGCAGTGAAAACGTTGCTCTTCATCTAATCACCTCTTCCGTCACATCTTGTTATACTGCTACATAGGCCGCAGTAGACTTAGTTTTGCTTATCCAAAATGTATAAACGTATATTAACTAACCTGCTGTCCGGAAAGTATAAATGTATAACCTGTTAACAATCTCACATGCCTAAGTTCCTGAAAAGTAACAGCGCCTCGGTGCCCATGGGCTGTTTGCACGCTATAACATTTTTTTTTTTAAATAAAGACGCTGGGAGAATATCCGCACACTTCCCAGTGTAAAGCAGATGAAGAAGCCATCCCGAAAAGGTGTGAAGAGTGTCGGATTCCGAAAAAAGACAGGTGAGTCTGCCCAAAGCAGCTGGGGACACCGGGGCGTTCTGACACAAGCAAAAACACAAATTGTTTAAATGTTATGAAATTACTGATGTGGGCAAAACCTACATTTTACAAAACCAATAGCCAATAAGAAGAATGCTTGAATGCAGACAAGACAAAGTAAGAAGAATGTTTGAATGCAGTCAAGACAAGGTACAAAGGCAAACCAGGTGTATGAGATGCCGATGTGGGGAAGAAGTTTAAACAAGCACTGCCAAAGATAGAAACACCAAACATTTCACAGTATATGCCATTTTGATATACTTAAAGAACCGAGAAACATATCAGAAGTCCTGGCAGGCGAGTATACCAGCCAATTGAAGTTGTGTGCAGATTCCTGGCAAAGAATTACACCAGGTAATCTGTGAACCTACAAAAGAAGTCCTGGCAGGCGAGTATCCCAGGTAGACAAAATTGAATTAAGATACCTGGCAGGGGAGTGGTGTCAGGACTCAGGGTCTAAGATGGTCACTATGGCCTAAATGGAAGAGGTTCCCTATCAGACAAATGTCCCCCTCCCATCATGGTGCTCTCCTTATGTCTAAGTCCCGGATCAGCCACAACAGATGGCAGCACTCTCTCAGGCCGGAGCAGAACTCTCACTCCATCTAAGGGATCAACAAGGCGAGCGTTGCGTGTTGCTTCTATCTTGATTCTAGTGCTCGCTTGCAAAATGTTGCCTTGTTCTGGATATCTGATTCTTGCTGCTGTCCCGGTTTCCTTATGTTCCTCCTTTTCCAGTGTGTACTCTTTTCTGTCTCCGTTAGACGATTCCTCATGGACGCTCTTCCCCTGTCCTAATTCCCCTTCTTCCTATTGCTTTCCTTTCTGGACTTTCCCGGTCTCTAGCTTCCTCCTATCCTATAATCTCGCCCTGCTGTTCCCTACCTGACCTCTGCTCCTCCTTCCGTGAGTTCCCGCTCTGGTCCTCTGCGGCTTCCTTCTACTTTCCCCAGCGACCAGCCTGCATTTGCCACTCTAATCCTTGGTGGTGGGTTTCCACTCTCCCGGCTTCAGCCAGACGCTCTCTCTCTGCGATCAGCGGACTGTTCTTGTAAGTACTCATTTCCACCTACATTGCCCCCCTGCCTGCTTCTTGGGACTGTTGCCTCCTGTGGCCTGTCTGGTTTACCTGCCGCTGTTACCAAATTGCCTGGTCCTCGAAGCTACAAACTACCCATTCAACACTGCAAGAGTGAATCAATTTGTTTTTGTCTCCCTTTTTAGGGGTTTTCCCAGGAGGTACAAGGTCTCTTGTTCATGTTTCACGTTCATGTCAAGAGGCGGATACATCTTGGGAGACTTTTACCTTTCTTCGCTCATCTACAGTACAAAGAACCAAAGACCGCCACAAATCTTGCCAATCATGATCAAGAGAAAATTAGTGTTCTTTGGATCATAACAAGTATACCAGGCATCCTCACACCTACTTCCCGTGGATCCTCTTCTCAGGTGGCCAGGGAAAGGCCATCGCTTTTGGACCCTGACCTTGGGGGTGGAGATGCGAGAGAGGATCCTATGGGATTGAGGGTCCTTGGGGATTGGGGAGAAGATGTCCGCAAACGAGACATGGCATCCCCCTTTTCCATGTGCTAACCAACCTTACCCTCCCACTGCCTTAATAGGCTGTTGCCAATCACTTCCTTTTTCCCCTCATTCATACCACTATAGTAATGGGACACGGAAGAGGCGACTAGGAGTAGAACCGACTAACATGTCATTACACCACTCTGGTACCGAGACGAGGAAGAGACCTGAAGACTGTTGTGATGGTCAGGCATGTGCAGAGAACACCAGTAACTATAGTCAGGCAAACAGACTTAAGGACTCACACCTGCAACCTGTTATGTGGTTGCAGGTGCATAAAAGGTGGAGCCGACAATCCGGAGGGAGAAACCAGCAGGAGAGAAGCCAGGCTGGGTGTGTCAGGCCTGTGAGGAAAGAAATCCTATCAAGAAGGAAACTGCTGAGGAGGGTCTTGTCTGGAGGCCAGCATACCAGCAAACACCCAGGAGAGACCGCGGCCCGAGCGAGCCGTGAAAGGGTTCCAGGTGTTAAAGTCTCTTTGGTCGGGTGCCCACAGTTGGAGCTGTGTTACCTTCTAGGGGAAGGGAACCCCCAGACTTTGTGGAACTGCCTAGAACTTCGGGAAGGGAAGCAGGAAAGCAACTACATATAAATTAAAGACAGAGCTATGAATGCAGGTAGTACCCTAAGGAATCTGAAAGGGGACCATCCACATCTAAAATATAAAAAACATTATTTTAATGAAAATTCAATGCAGTTAAAAAACGAATTAAATCATGTGGTCCACAACACGTAAATCACAATACTCCAAAACATAGGAATCCGTATTAGGCAAACAATGCTTAGTAATACAAACTCAAAAACAGTGTATTTTGGATAATCTATTTTATACACTACTCTATTTAAATCGTTGTCACATATTATATCTCTGTTTTCAATCCAGAGAGATCTCTCGACATGTTTCTGTTCACAAACAATAAATAACAAACTTTCATCAGGAGAAAACAAATGTCAGGAAGATCATAGTTCATAATGGTTCATAGGCTCAATCTGAGCTAATTTCTTACCACCTGTAGAAGTGAAAAATAAAAAAACAAAGGGTCAGCTTCTGATTTGCTACATGACTTTGTAATAGTTCTAACATAATGAACTAGAGGACAATAAAGGGTGGATTACCTTTGTTGGTACTCGTGGGGGCTTTCAACAAGAAAAGCACCAATGTAAGCTTTTCCAAAAATAGCAACATCAGTACTCAATACCTTCTATCAAATGGGCATGACGACATGAGGCCAAAGTGCTGTTATTAATACAAAAGTCGCTCACCTGCCAGGAGGGAGAAAATGCTCTTAATGGGGGAGAGTAGGGACTCTGTCGCCTAGAGCCTAGGGTGCGGGCCAAACCTTTCAATAATCAACATGTAAGAAAGTAGTTGGCAGGGGACCAAGCGTCCTAAAAAAGACATACCACTTGTCTCAGAACGAGGGCTCGGGATCTCTCATATATCTGACACTATTGTGAAAAACAGTGGGTGGATAGACCATATGTCACCTCTGTAGAAAGTACCTTATTGGAGTACTGCTCATGGAATAAAAAGTTCCTGTTTGTCAGACCGTAGGGACCCGTCAGGGGCTGCAACCAAAAAGGACTAATCACTAAAAAGTAGTGTACGTGTTTTGTACACAATAATAATATTAGCATTGAATTAACATAAATACTAATACTGCAACCCTTTTGTAAAAGGCATTCGTAACCACCCCTTGAACAAGTGATAACGGATGTTAAATACCTGATGCTGTGGAATGCTGGTTCGAAAAAGGGCACGGCTACGATGAAAAATCTGGACCTCAATCCTAGAACTGTTGAATTCGAAAGGGCCACCGCCGGTGATCTACGGGGGAAGAAAACAGAGTGAACAACCCGATTCTGTAGTGAGACCGTACCAGATTAACTCTGGCAACGTATCTCCTCGACAGGCAGACATACCCCGATGGCAGTGACGGGATCAGGAATGTGCCTCGTACCGCTGTAACTGTGAAAAGAATGGCCGGGCGCGGCCGATATGTGTGTTTATGTAATAATGGGAACCAAAAGGAGTCCTACTTCGGTATTTATGCCACTCCGTAAGGTTTCTATGGGCTGCCATATCGGAAAGGTAAAAAGACATCTAGCAACGTGAATAAAGCTAGTGACTATCTTGTTTGCAAATCTGGCCATTAGTGCAAACATGGACCATATTTCTAGGGAGACATAAGGGGTACGTGTAGTGTACCTCCTCAATATCAAACGTGAGGTACGAATATTATCAATAATAGACCGTGAAAAATAATAATCCAGGGTGTTAGTTACAGAATGCATGTATGGCCTGGGCTGAAGTCTCAGCCTGGTAGAAGTGCACGGCTCCGGGGCAGTGGAAAACAAGTAGAGGCATACGTAACAGCCACCAGCACTGGTAAAAAAAAAAGAAAAAAAAAATATTTATATGTATATATATATACTAGTGGTTTGCACTCCGAAGATTCTAGTTGGAATGGTCTAAATCACAAAACAATCCAAATACATGGGAAGAACGCATACGAGGAATAGAGAGCGTTTAGGTCTTGGGCGTACTGGGCTACCTCTCATCACAATGATAGGGAATAGGGGGAGAGAGTGTTGGAGAAGCAAATCAGGTCTCAAGCAATCGGCCTAAAGAATGGAGAGCATAGAACCCAACGTGAATAAGATCAGATAAGATCAATGACAAAAAATGTGGTGCTACATAGTTCATCTATGTGGCTGTGTATAAAAACCCGGGGCAAATGCTATGTATGTAGAACGGGGCATAGGGTGTCTATGTGCAGGCCGCGAAAGGACCGCAAGAGGTGTGGATGATTCACTATAACTGCCTTGTAGGGCTGCTCCTCCTAACTTAGGATTTGATTTTATGCCATTCAATGGCATCCTTGAAGCCTGTAGTGTCACTATGCAGCATGTAAATAATTTTTTGTTCAGCCCTGAACAACCTATTTTCCAGAGTCTTGGGATTACCCCCTTTAATTGACATTAGTATCGTCCATTTAAAGTCCTCGTGGTAATGTTTTAACAAGTAAAAATGTTTGACCAGCGGGGTATTCTCAATCTTGTTTTTTATGCTGCTCTGGTGTTCCATTATGCGTGTCTTCGCTTTTCGGATGGTCTTCCCCACGTAGAGTAGTCCACACTTACATTTGATGAGATACACAATATACTCTGTATTACAGTTAGTAAGACTTTTTTGAGTCCATGGTTTTTCTAGGCCTATGTCTACTTCTTTACTCTTAGAGGTCAGCTTGCAGACACCACAGGCCCACAAGGATAGTGTCCAGTAGCCGGAGGCAAACCCCACAGTGTGGTTAGTTTGGGCTCGGGTGCGGATATACATTTCAGTTCACTGTTACTCACTCTGTTACCTATAGTAGTACTCTTTTTGTAAGCAAAGATCAGGGGTGGCAGTGATTTCTTAGCTGTGTCGAAAATCTTCCAATGTTTCATGATAATGTTTTTGATTTTCAGACTTTCATCAGTGAAGGTGTTCACACAGACAATTCGCTCATCTTTGGCTTTGAAAGGTTTGGGTTCCAAAAGAACTTCTCTGTTATTGTTAAAGGCCCGTTTGGCCGCCTTTTTGACTAGCTTCTTAGGATAGCCCCTTTGTCTCAGTTTCTTACTCGGTGAGTTGGTTTTGCTCTCATACGTATCTTTGTCTGAACTAATCCTTTTCAAGCGCAAACATTGTCCAAAAGGTAAGTTGACTTGTAAATGTTTGATGTGATGACTGGTATAGTCTAATAATGAATTCTTGTCTGTCGGTTTATGATAGGGCTCGATTTTGAGGAGCCCATTTTGATGGTAAATCGTAAGATCAAAAAAGTTAGGAGATTCATTGCTGGCCGTATTGTAAATTGCAGATGTGGGTTAAGGGTATTTAACCAGGTGAAACAATTGTTGGCAGTTGTTAGAGTTAGTCCAACACCACCAGAATATCATCAATATAGCAGTTCCATTTTTTGATGTTATTATTGAATGGGTTAATCTCGCTATAGATATGTGCTTTTTCAAATGTTTCCACATATAGATTTGCCACACTCTGGGCCATGGTAGCCCCCATTGCTGTACCCTCAATCTGTTGGTAGTAGTTACCATTGAATTCAAAGTCGTTTCGTTTAAGAGCTAGTTCCACACACCAGACAATGAAAGAAGTAGGAATCGGATCATGGTCCTCTCGTGTGAGTAGAATCTCTTCTACTGTATCCAGTGTGGCCTGTTGGGGTATATTGGTGTACAAGGAGATGATATCGAATCCAAGTAGCCAGGAGGTTTTGGGCTTGAAGTCCAGATCTTCAAAGAGGTTAATCTTGTCCCTAGAATCTTTAAGATAGGATTTCATCCTCTGTACGTAGCCTTTGAGGTAATGGTCAGCAAACGTCGTGAGGGGTTCCAGTACTGAATTAATTCCTGCAACTATGGGTCTACCCGGTGGTTTGATTAAGGTTTTGTGCACCTTGGGAAGTGTATACAACGTCGGGATGGCAGGTTTGCTGTTGTAGAGGAATTCTGCCTCTTGTTTCAAAAAAGGTAGCAGGCGCTCCTCTCCAGAAAGAACATGGCATGATAACCTGTTCGGAGATGAGAGTTTGCACCACATGCTTTTTGCTCACTGTACCTTTCACAGATGGGAAATATCCATTTGCATATCAGTCTTTGTCCCGCCCACATGGGCAGTCCAGCACCGAAATGCTATGGCAATTCCTCTCTGAACAAAAGTACCAACAGCAACCCCATACACATGTTTCAGCCTTGTTGGGCCTCATCAGTGAGGTGAAACTGTGCCTCTCTGAGCACAGTGAGCAGGGAGTCCACGTCTGGTTACCCCCAGGTAACTTAGGGTGACCAACCTCAAGTTCCTTACAAATATTTCAAAAAAGGTAGCAGGCGCTCCTCTACAGAAAGAACATGGCATGATAAACCTGTTCTGAGATGAGAGTTTGAAGCACACACTTTTTGCTCACTGTACCTTTCACAGATTGGAAATAATTATTTGCATATCAGTCTTTGTCCCGCCCACATGGGCAGTCCAGCACTGAAATGCTATGGCAATTCCTTTCTGAACAAGAGTGCCAACAGCAACCCCTTTCTGGAGAGGAGCGCCTGTTACCTTTTTTGGAATTCTGCCTCTTGTTTGGAGATCCATTGTCGGTCTTTCGCTTTCGAGACTTTGAAATGAGGAGTTGTAATTCCTTGGTGGGGTCCTCTCTCAAACCTAGGTAGTAATGAGTATTACTCACACTCAGTAATGTAATCTACTCCAATGAGGATCACAATCCCTCTGCCTTTATCAGCTTTTTTGATGATAATAGAGGAGTTATCTGCTAGAGATTTAAGGGCTCTTTGTTCTTCTTTAGTTAAGTTTTGAAACTGTCTTTTCTGGTTAGCTTCAATGGCAGCAATGTCTAATAGCAGCGCTTTGGCCTCCCTCATGGTGTCATGCCCATTTGATAGAAGGTATTGAGTACTGATATTGCTATTTTGGAAAAGCTTACATTGGTGCTTTTCTTTTATTTAAGACTTTGTAGGACTTATTCATCAACCTAGACCAACTTTCAGAATTTGAGTGTCCTCACGTGTACCAACAAAGGTAACCCACCCTTTATGGTCCTCTAGTTCATTATGTTAGAACTATTACAAAGTCATGTAGCAAATCAGAAACTGACGCTTTGTTTTTTATTTTTCAATTCTACAGGTGGTACGAAATTAGCTCAGATTGAGCCTATGAACCGTAATGAACTAGGATCTTCGAGACATTCGTTTTTGAATGTTCGTTATTTATTGTTTGGGAGCATAAACATGTCGAGACATCTCTCTGGATTGAAAACAGATATAATATGTGACATTGATTTAAATAGAATAGTATATACAATAGGTTGTCCAAAGTGTACACTGTTTTTGAGTTTGTATTACTAGGCATTGTTTGCCTAATACGGATTCCTACGTTTTATGTTGAGTATTGTGATTTAAGTGTTGTGGACCACATGATTTAATTAGTTTTTAACTACATTGAATTTTCATTAAAATATTGTTTTGTAGATTTTAGATGTGGATGGTCCCCTTTCAGATTCCTTAGGGTACTACCTGTATTCATAGCTCTGTTGTTAATTTATATGTAGTTATATATCCTCCTGGATACAGACAGAGTAGACAGTGCCAACCTTTGGTTGGTTAGTTTCTACCGGGTTTCCTTCTAAGTATTAAGGAGCAGGAAAGCAAGCCAAGAGTTGGAAGAAGCTCAGAACTTTAATTTGGAACACTACTTGATTTGTGGTTGACATCCCTACACATTGCTTAGCTTTAGTTGTGAGGGCAAGTATAGGTTTTGGACACAGACAGACTTTTAAGTTGAACTTACTGACTCAGACTATCCTTAGTTTCTTTAGGTAGGGAAATCCCACCTTAGCATAGGGCAAGTTAGGCCTTACCCTTTCCCAATCCAGCTGGGTGACATAATAGCTCCACGCCTCAAACCCCACACTAAGGCCATCCTTTTAGGAGATTTTAACCTGGGCCTGCGTGATGATAAACACAGAATGGCCTTGATTACCAAGATCACCTTGTCAAATCTAGGCTTCCAACAGAACGTTCTGATGGGAACACATGTGGGAGGTAGGAACCTGGACTGGGCGGTGAGTCATAATGTAGCCATCAAGATGGGGGAGGTGATACCATGCCCATGGTCAGACCACAAGTTGATAAACTTTCAGGTAGAAGTTGGCTCACACAGCAGTATGTTTGAGGCCAAAAAAGTGCTCTCGACATTTAGAAACACGCCCAGTCTTACACCAGAGGCATTGGCACCTCTCCTCAAAAGCACGTTAAGAGAGTCGCCTAAACTGGACATGGCACAACATATTGCAGATTCATTTCAAAGGATGATGGAATCGGTAGTCAACACATTAGCCCCAGAAAAGACATGCTGTAGAATGAAAAGAGACACAAAAAGCTGGTACTCTAGCGAAATTCAGACACGCAAAATAGCAAAACGCAATGCCTTTGCAGTGTGGAAAGCCTCAAATTCTGAAACCAATAAGGATGGATACGCAAAGGCAGCTAAATAACACAAAGCAGCTGAGGGGGGCGTGGACAGCGTGCATGCTGTAAAGACGCGCACTTGTGGAGCTCCTGCCCGCGATCCTCTAACGGCTGGAATCGCGCCGTTGAAACAACATAATCTGCAAAAAAATAATATCTGCAGAAAGGGCAACCTCTCCCTTCTGGCTCGATACCACTCCGGAACAAAATCGGAGCCGGCAACGCCTTAAACGGGACAGAGAAAGAAGTGCCCCTACGATACCCAAGATGGCGGCGCCCACTATGCTCTCTGGCGCTGCTGAGACCTGGCACCCGTGAGCAGCAGGACCGCAGCGAGACTGGAGGGAACTGCCCTCATCTGCCCACGCGCTGCACACCTAACGAGTGGTGCACTGGCTTGGCCTTGGCCCCACAACGATCAACGGCGACACCCCAGGTTCGTGTGGAGTCGGGAGGCTGCCTGCAGCTGGAGGAGAGGCGGGCCTCTGAACCAAGCGAGGGTAGAACCGCGGAGGGAGACCTCCCTTGGCCGCCTGACGCCAGGCACACAGGAGATCCTCTTCGAAGAAAGGAAGCAGCGGATTGCGGAGGGACCGCCAGCGACCGCCCGCAGAGGACTGGAGATGCAGCGGAGCGGCGCCGCCTAACGAGACCCACGGTGAGGAGACGGACACCCGACCACGGAGTGAAGAGGACGCAGCCTGAGCCTCGGACTGGCCCCCCCCGAAGCAAACAGTGAGTGCCTGAACCAGACCCTCCTCCCACATACTGACATTCAAATTACAGGCCCGGTAGCAAGCTGGGCTGGTTGATCGGCGCGTGGGGAGGGGAAGGACACCCGAGCTGGCAACCTGAAGTGGGCCTAGGACTTTACATGGCTACCCTGCTGCTGTGCAGCACTAGAAAGGGTGCCTGACCCGGCAGACAACAAATACGAAGAGGAGGGAGAAGAAGCTAGAACCAGCAGCCCAGACAAAGGGGCAAATAACTTGGCTTAAACTAATGGTCGGTTCAGCAGGAGTACTAAGCAGCCTGCGCAGGAGACGGACCAACACTGTCTATGAGGGCGCGGTGTGAGGCCGCACACAAAACCCAATCACCATGCGGTCAAGCCAAGCAGCAAATAAAGAGCCCTTAGTTCACACGGGGCAGACGGGGAACTGACAAACCTGGAAGGTGACCCAACAAAAGCATGACCTGAAGGAGCGAGTGCACGCACAAGGGTCCCCACAGAACTCGCCCAGGCCAGAAGCACCAAATAACTGCGCTAAGCAGGGCGGCAACCATATGCCCCGTACAGGGCCTCCTGTGCACCCAACCCTGAGAGAGGTCTAGTAACCCACACACTCTCAACTGGAGATCCTCCTGACCCTGCATAACGCCGAACCTGCCATTGATGAAAGATCACTGTGGAGCACAGCAACCATAACAACCTGACATACACCTGGACCGATACAAGTGGAGACACAAAAAGCAGAACCTAAGCGGGCACAGCCATATAAATGATAACTAAGTGCCCTACCCAGAGTGCAGCATTGAGTGAGCAAAACCACAAAAACACCTACTAAGTAGAAGGAGCAGTATACTGGATCCAAGGCAAGAAATGTCCCCACCCAAATCCAAATCAAAACCAACGACAATGCACTCCTTCACGACAGTCAGGCCCAAACAATTGCCGCAGCATGAAGCCACGGTCAAGGAAGAACTATCACAATTGGAAACAGAACCCAAAGACATGCAAGTTCTCCAGGCCATTGCAGCACTTCGCACTTTCATTGATAACAAGATAGAAGAGGTAAAGGCGGGCATGCAGCTTATGCCCCAAAATGCTCGCAATCTAACGGAAAGAGTGAATGCAAACGAAGCCACCCTGCAGCACAATGTTGCAAATACCTCAGACCTGAAAACAAGGGTTCAAGACCTGGATCTGAAAGTCGCGAGACTTGAGGCAAGATCTCAGGACGCAGAAGGACACGCACGGCGCAATAACATCAGGATTTTAGGTGTCCCTGAAGACATGGAGGGCCCAGAACCAACAGAATTCGTAGAGACAATGCCGCAACAAGAAATAGGGGCGGGAAAACTCTCACAGGGGTCTTCAGTGGAATGCGCCCACAGGTCCCTCCAAAAGTGCCCCCCACCGGGCTCACACCCACACCCAAAAATAGCTAAAATCCTAAATTTTCGCGATAGGGAAACAATACTACGATACTCCAGGGAAGGCGGGGAGATTAGAAGACAAGACTCCAAAATAGTCATTTACCCTGACTATACCCCCACAGTCCAACGTACCAGGAATTCTTTCAAACACCCTTCGTAAAGCGACATGGCAGGAAGAATAAAGATAATGACATGGAACGTAAGGGGCCTTGGCACTTACCTCCGAAGGAACAGAATCAAGTCATACCTACACAGGAAAAGGGTGGGAATAGCACTATTACAAGAAACGCACTGCACCAAGGAGTCCATGGCCAAACTCCGGGAACAATGCGGCGGGCAGGGATTTGGAACCGTTTACTCCAAGTATGCTAGAGGGGTATATACCTGGATTCACCCCCAACTCCCTTTTCGACTATCCAAATCTGAAAGCGACCCAGAGGGCAGATTTGTGATACTGTGGGGACACATTGAACAACAAGAATTATGCATTGTGAACTCCTACTTCCCCAATAATAACATCCCAGCTTACCTGGCCTCAATGTATGCTGAAACCACACAACATAGGAATGGCTTATTCATCTGGGGTGGAGATTTTAATTGCGTGCATAGCCTAGAATTAGAGAGGTGCTTACCACCATCAACAAGCACATCGGCGGCCACAATCGCACTAAACACCATGATAGACAGATTAGACCTGGCCGATATATGGAGGGAGCTACACCAACAGACACAAAATTACTCATATTACTCGTCCCCACATGGCCTCCACACGAGGCTAGATTATGTCTTTGTAAGCAAGGAACACCTACCCCAGATGGAAGAAGCACAGTACTTGGGAAGAACAGTCTCGGATTACTCCCCCTTATAGATTGGAATGGAATCACAGCGGCCCCAGGCCCCCTATCCCCATGTGGCGAATGCCGGTAGAGGCCCTGAAAGACCAAGCATTTAGGGATGAACTGCAGGACTCGATTGATGACTACATAGAATTAAATAAGGCAAGCATAGACCACGTGAGTACAGTATGGGAAGCCCTAAAAATAGTAATACGGGGAGAAGTCATAACGAAAGCAGGAGGTATAAGAAAACTACTACGAGAAGAATTAACTCAGGGGGAAAGGGAGATCGAGAGGCTTAGTACTGACCCCACAGACCCACAGCAACACAAAGACAAACTCAGAAAACTTAGAGACGAATGCTCAAAAGCCTGGAATAGACTAGCCAAGTTTGACTATGCCACTAAAACAAACAGAACACAAGCAGAGGCAGATAGACCTAGCAGGCTACTGGCCTGGCTCTGTAGAAAAGAACATCCCAGACACACCATCACTACAATACAAGACGCGGAAGGCAATACATACCGGACCCAACAAAGTATAAATGACACATTTAAAAATGATTATGCACCTTTATACTCCCACAAAGCCAGAGTCCCCACAGACCAGATAACAGACACCTTAGAAGAGATAGGGCTGCCTAAACTCTCCCCAGCACAAGCTGAAGCCCTAGAGGCAGACATCACAACAGAAGATATAGCTGAAGCAATCAAGTCACAAGCTACGTGCAAGGTCCCAGGCAGTGACGGGCTACCCTCGGAATTTTACAAAACGTGTGGCCCCTCCCTGATACCACTCTTACACGAGGTCTTCCAAGAAACGTACGAACGAGGAGTCCTACCCGACAGTATGAGGGAACCCCTAGTGATCCCAGTCCTCAAGCCAAATAAACCGGCTGAACAATGTGACTCGTATCGCCCACTAGCCATGCTCAATTACGATGTCAAACTACTAACCACAATCCTAGCTCAGAGGCTGTCCAGACTAATAGGAGATATTGTACACGTAGACCAATGCGGGTTTGTCCCAGGCCGTAACATGAGCATGAATTTACGCAGACTTCAGCACATTATAAGACAACCAGACACAAGCACTGAGCCCTACGCCTTGCTATCGCTCAACGCTATCAAGGCGTTCGGTTCTATATATTGGGAGTGGCTGCTGGCGGTCCTAAAGGAATTCGGATTTGGCCCAGGATTTATTAGGTGGATTAAAATACTCTACACCAAGCCAAGTGCACGAGTAAAAACTGGGAGATACGTGTCAGGGGTCTGGGATATATGTAGGATGTAGGGGCACTCGGCAAGGATGGCCACTATCTCCTATGCTTTATATACTAGGCTTAGAACCCATTGCCATTTATTTCAGAATTTATTTTTCAATGCAGGGACAAGGCTAGACGAGATAGATCACATCATCTCACTCTACGCGGACAATGTTCTACTGTATGTCAGAGACCCGCACCTTAACATCCCAACCATGCTAGAAGTTCTTGACAATTTCTCTAAGGTCTCAGGCATACACTTTAGCAAGGCAAAGTCCTGTTTATTCCCGCTAGCAGGTCTTAAGGACAAAAGGGTGACGGAGCTCCCAACACTGGGGATACAATGGCATATCACTGTGTTCCACTACCTCGGAATCCAGGTAATGCACACCCCGGAACTGATGCATGAACACAACACGAAAGCAGTATTACCCACATTGCACAGATCAATGACCTTCTGGGCAAAACTCCCCTTATCAGTGATGGAGAGAGCTTCGATAACCAAAATGATTGTCCTCCCTAGGCTTCTGTATAAATTCCAAAACGTGCAATATTATATCAATAATTCATTCTTCCGCCTGCTGGAGTCGATAATCCACAAATTTCTCTGGGGGCAAGGCAGGCACAAAGTAGCACACTCCACTCTAGTCCTACAATACGCTCAAGGCGGAATCCAACTCCCGAACCTCAAAAAATACTACTTAGCTGCCCAACTCAGCTTCGTGTCCAAATGGCTAGCCGACGAGACCACATCTGAGACCCCCCTGCTGCAATCCGTGATCTTTCCGTTGCAATCAAAAGAACTCATCTGGGCGCCACATCACCTACTGAGAAACATACCCTTCATAGCCACCCTGGGAAGGCAAATATGGCAAAGAGTGAAGTCAATAAGCCACCTAAAGCACCCATACTCCCCAGAAATACCAATGATCTGGGACCTGTGGAAAACGGACATGGACTTGCTGCACCTCAGGGTTTGGGAGAAAAAAGGAGTTTACACATGGGGAGACCTATACGAAGAGGGCTCCTTCAGGGAGTTCGATTCACTGCAGAGGGAAGATGGGATACCCGCTGGTCAATTTCTATGGTACCGGAAGATACGCGAAATAGCACGACATAAATGGGACACTTGATCCTCTCACAACTCTACTATACAACTTAGGTGAGGGACAAAAATTGGTCTCCCAGATATACAGCCACCTCAGTGACAGCCCTAACTCCAAAAGTGGGGTAATGAAAAGCAAGTGGGAGACAGACACAGGTTGAGAAATGTCGGAAGGGGAATGGGGCAGAGCGCTAACATTCCCCAAAGCTGTGTCCAGAAACCACAGATTCCGATTCATACAATTAAACATCCTACACCGGACATACCTGACCCCTTACAAGCTAATGACATTCAACAAACAAACAAGTCCCAACTGCCCATGGTGCAAGGCGGATAAAGCAGACCTAATACACATGTTTTGGGAATGCAACACGGTACAATCCCTATGGGAAAAAGTAAAGCAGACATACAAAAAAGCGGGCACCCCTAACTACAGCTGGTCCCCCGAAGAGTGTCTCTTGGGAACATACCCCAGACCAGCTAAACTCAAACACTGGGTGAAACTAATGGACTTAATGTGCGTAGTGGCCAAAAGACATATCGCTGTGTCCTGGAAAAAGCCTGTAGGCCCGAGATATAATGCATGGTATAATGAACTGGTAAGGAGGGTTAATGCAGAAACAAGGGCATGGGAAGACAGCGTTACCAGGTCAACTGATGAGTCAAGCGCAACTTTGGACGCATGGAAGGAGATAACTAGAACTGTATTCTACCCCTCAGACGATAAACCCCCATGAACAAATATGGTCTGGATTACATAGAACTGCAAGAACACAACATCCCATAAGGGAGACCCCTAAAGGCCCGAATGGAGTCCCTGAACCCAGGAATCCCCCCAATCCCAACACCTCACCCTGCCGAGAACCTAGAGTCTGAGTAATGAAGCCTAGACTAGGAGACAGTTAATGTTACTATGTTGACTTTTAAAAATGTTATTGTTTATTAAGAAATACTGATGATCCTGTAACTGATGGCACATTCAAAATGACATGTGTAGCTGTATAATAATAAATGCCAATAAACAAATTTGAAAAGAAATAACAAAGTAGCTATCATTGAAGCAAAGAAAGAGGAATAAGATCAAAAGATAGTACAGGCTAAATCAGATTCTAAAGAAAAGAAGTGTTTAAAATCCTTAAGGAATTGGAGGCTCCGTGGCCACAGATTTCTACTACAATTAAATTCAAAAAATGATGCACGTCAATTGAGGACGTCAAAAAGAATGCAGGCTATTAGCACCAAAAATAATTTATCGGCAAGCAATTCTCAGACACAATCTCCCCACAAAGTAAAAAGAAAAAAAACATCTGTTCCTCACTTTCGGCCCGATTTCGGAGAGTGATTTGTCCACTGTGCTGAATCACCTCAAACCTACATCATGTAAAGGAGATATCTACCCCTCTAAAGTGGTCAAATTGTGTGCTACTCGATTGACTCCTATGCTTACAAAATTGGTTCATTCCTCTTTTAAGGAATGCCTCGTACCATATTGCCTAAAGTGAACATGGATTTGCCCATTACTGAAAAAACCATCTCTTCATCCAGATGTCCCGATAAACTGTAGACCCATTTCAAACTCACCTTTCTTGCTCAAAATTTTAGAACAGGTGGCTTATACTCAGGTGCAGGATCACATAGAAAAACTACAGATCCTAGGGCAGAGGCAGTCAGGCATTCGCAGGGCTCATAGTACAGAGCTTGCTCTGACAGATCTCAAGGCCAACATTCTTGGCATCGTGGACAAAGGATCCACCGCCCTCCTCATGTTGATTGTCCTCCCCGCGGCAATCGACCTAGTTGATCATGCCCTGCCGGTCACCAGACTTTTGCAATCGGCCAGCTTCTCTCCAACAGCCAAATGGGTAGAATCCTTTCTCTCTGAACAAACTGCAAGTGTCTTTGCAGATTACTGCAAGGCAGATGACTTTCAGGTGCACTGCGTGGTGCCGCAGGGATCTTGCCTCTCCCCGGTCCTGTTTAACCTATTATTATTATTATAAAATGTATAACGCGCAAAACTAAGGCCCGAAGGCGTCTATTCACACTCCGGCTGTTTGAACTCCTGGACTCTAATGGGGGTTATGTATACCAACTATGCAGATGATACGCAGTGTTACATCCCATTGTCAGTGGACTACAGTAGGGACACTGAGTCCATCAATAGGGTCTATTCTCTCATCCAGTCCTGGATGCTGGAGAACAATCTTGCGCTGAATGATGGGAAGACAGAAGTAATGATGATAGGGACAGCTGCCCGCCTGCGGAAACTAGCACCAGACTACAGGGAGGTGGTAATTGCAGGATGTACCATAAGACCCCCCTCGAAAGTGAAGACATTAGGGATGGTGATTGATCAGGAGCTGAACATGAAGGCTCATGTGAGCTTTCTGGTTTTGTCCCCCTCCTATTACCTCAAACTGCTTGCAGAGCTGAGACCCTTTCTGTCACAGGATAATTGTGCCTCCATTGCTAGGGCAATTATTGGTGCCAAATTGGACTACAGGGCCAGTCTGCTGCAGGGCGGAGAGAAAGGAGGAATGATGCGCCTCCAGGTGATTCAGAACAATGCAATCAGAACAGTAAAGGGTCTGAAGAAGACTGAACATGTCACAGATGCCAGGAGAGCACTTCACTGGCTACCTATAGCCAGTAGGGTGACATTCCGTCTATTGTGTATTACACACAAAGGCCTATATGGACAGAGTCCAGCATACCTATCAAATCGCCTTTCCTGGTTGCGGGTTAGAAGGATATTCAGATCTAATAATGCAGGATTACTCAGTACACTGTGGTCCAAACTGGTAGTGCTTAACCAGGGGTCATTTGCCTATGCTGCCCCTAAGAGTTGGAATGCGCTGCCTTTCAATCTGAGGCTATGCCAATCTTTCTCTACATTTAAGAAAGTCTTGAAAACCTGCTTTTTGGATGAATCCCAGTTTAGTGTCAGCTCTGCTCCCTAGCCTTAGTGGTGTGAAGGCCCCTCATTTTTTAGGCACAGCTTTACATGTTACAATTGTATGTTGTACGTCTTGTCAGCACTATTATGCCCTCGGGCCATTGACTTGCGCTTTATAAGCATAAGTAAATAAATAAATTACACCATCCTGACATTTAAGTTAATAAAAGTATTTTTGTTTGAACTTAGAATCTGTTGTCTGTGTCTTGCTTCATGATGCCTTCACACAGTCCACAGAAATATTTATACAAAACTTTATTGCATAAACAAGACCTTTGTGAGTCTAAAGCAGGTTTAAAGGAACTGGGGAAAAAAGCGCAATTTTTGCAATCTTGTTTGAAGAATCTAGAGGAAGGGAAATATGCCCTGAGTCCAAGTATCTTTTACCTTTGAGAACATTTTCGTTGGAGTTATTGTTGTACTTTTGGTTTTGAACCCGTTTTGCCATCATCAAGTCAAAGACATTTCCTTGCACCTTTTTTGTTTTGTTTGTAGTGTGAGGGCCAGTATAGGACATTTTGGACACAAGGACATATTAAAGCAATATGCCCCGAGCGGAAAGGGGGCATTACTGACTCAGGTAATGCCCCGGGGCCCATAGTTATAGGCCTGAGCGAAGCGAGGTCCTTAACGAAGGCCCCGGGGCATTACCTGAGTCGGTAAATCCCCGCCGTGAGGGGCATCTAGCTATTCGGCCCGCAAGAACAGCGTGACCGGGGCACAAAAAGCTTTTTTTTTTTGTCCCTAAACACTGCAGCGTTTCGGGAGAAAAAAAAACAAACAAAAAAAAGACAAAGAAAATGGCCGCCGGGAAAGGGAAAACAGAGTCGGTTTTCCCTTTCCATGGCGGCCATCAGGAGTGGACTCACTGGAAACAGAAGCGTTCCCAATGCGTCCGCTCCTGAAAAAAAAAGAAAGTAAGTGGGGTTGGGAGGGCGGAAGGGAGGGGAAGGGGAAGAAAAAAAAAAACATACCGCGGTCTCCGGTGGGGAATGATGGAAGCCTCCAGCCGTGTGGATGCTCGGAGCGGGAATGGCCCCGCTCCGAGTCTGCACATGCTTGGAGGCTGCCATCGTCCCCCACCGGGGACCAAGGGATAGACGGTAAGTGGGGTGGGGAGGGCAGGGACATAGGAGGAGGGAGGAAAGGGGAAAAAACTAAAATAAAAGCCTTACCTGAGTCCCCTGCGGGGGGTGAAGGCAGCCTCTCAGCCGTGGGGAGGCTTGTAGCGTGGATGGCCCCGCTTCGAGCCTCCTCATTGGCTGAGGGGCTGCCACGCCCCCCGGCGAGGACAAGGCGGCTGGAATCCCGGGCCAAGAATCGAAGGATTCTCGGGCCGGGTAATGCCTCAGAGAGGGCAAATCAGAATGGCTCTTTCATTCTGATTGTGCCCTCGCCGGGTACTAATATTAGTTACAGACTTTGTGGCACAGACAGATACTTAGTTTTGCTTTCTAGGTAGGGAAATTCCTCTTTAGAAAAGGGCTAGAAAGGCATTTATCCCACCTCTTTTCCTTTAATAAATCTTTGTTTAAAACATGAACACCTTGTGGCTGCCTCGCAATGCTGACCCCTCACAGTACTTGGTATCGGCGGGAAGGCGTGTAGGAACTTCTCCTACTAGGGTAATGTGAAAGCATCCAATAAACTCTCCGGATGTGGGAGTCTGCTGGCGCAGGATGGGCCCTCCTGTTTTCGTAAGTGGCAAAGAGGTCGATCTCCGGTGTTCCTAAACGACAGAAGATCCAGTGGAGCTGAAATTCCTGGAGCTCACTGTCGTAACAGGAGTTCCCGTTGAGAAAATCAGCCATGGTGTTCTGAAATGAAATTAGGAACATGTGATGCGCTAGTGACATAGAATATGTGCTTCCATCTGCAGCAAGAGGGGCCTGGTGCCTCCCTGTTTGCAAACATAAAAAATAGTGGTGGGGTTGTCTGTAAAGATCTGCACCACTCATCTGCTGACCCACGGAAGGCACAACCTGAGAGCCCAAAACACAGCGTATAGCTCCAGCAGATCGATACATAGAGCTTTTTCTTCCTCTGTCCAAATCCACTGGCGTGCAGTTCCCCTGAGTGAACACCCCAGCCGTCCAGGGAAGCGTCCGCTGTGACAAAGGGATGCAGAAAAGATGCTGGAGAGCATGGCTAGAAAAACATCAAGAGTCTTTTTGTCAATAATAAATGGTGCAGAGGCCTGTCAGCAGGCCCTGATATGTAACATGGTGACAGAGGATCAGTGGATCAAACACTATACCAGTCTGTTTGACAAACAAGGCTTAACATCAGAACAAAAGCGTGAATTCACGGACTCCTGGAATATAGAGATCTCAAAGAATGATATAATGGAAAATATCAGACAAATTAGCGCTTCTAGAGCCCCCTGTCCCCATGGCTTAACAAATTACATGTTAAAGCAAAATCCCAACGAATGGGCCGCCTTCTGTGATAAACTGTTCCAGTTAATACTGAAGGAGCGCACAATACCAACATCGTGGAAAAGTGTGGTCATAGTACCTATATTTAAAAAGGGATTAAGACCAGACCCTAAAAATTATAGGCCAATAGCGCTTTAAGATGTGATAGGAAAGATCTTTGCCACAAAATTGCAACATCGTTTAAAAGCTTGGATGAAAGAGTCCGGATCCTTTGACCCTAGAAAGACAGGGTTTGTGTAAGGCATCGGCTGTGAGCTAAACCTACTCATGCTTAACCTAATCAAGATGGAAGCAATCAGAAAAAAAACAAAAGTCTATCTAGCATTTGTAGACTTGGCTTACGCCTTCGATGGGATCGACCAAGAGCAAGATCTTCTAAGGAGAAAGATGAAAGAACAAAACTGCCCAAAGGGATAATCATGGCAATTAAGGAACTTTACTCAAATACTGAGACCAAGATACGCATTGACCAAAATGGAACCTTATCAACACCAAAAAAAACATTCCGAGGTGTGAAACAAGGTTGCCCAGTGGGTGCAATATTGTTCAACCTATTCATAGCTGACATCGGCAACTCTTTGAGTGAAGCACAAACTACTGCTCCAAAGATCAACGTGAACCACTTGCAATGGATGTTATATGCAGATGATATTGTCCTCCTGGACTTGACCGCAGTGGGGCTTCAGCGTAAACTAACAGCTTTGCAGAAATATATCTCGAGCAATGGCCTCAAGATAAACATTGCCAAAACAGAGATTTGGAATTCAAAAATCTCAAAGGCCGCAAAGGACAAGCAAAAAAGAAATTCCACTAGAAAATTGGACAGGAAACGCTAAAAAGCGTAACAAAAGCACAATATCTGGGAGTAGTGACTAACTCTAGCATCAGTGATGAACACAGCGTATAGCTCCAGCAGATCGATACATAGAGCTTTTTCTTCCTCTGTCCAAATCCACTGGCGTGCAGTTCCCCTGAGTGAGCACCCCAGCCGTCCAGGGAAGCGTCCGCTGTGACAGTGACTTGGTGCGACAGCAGCCGAAAGGGCACGTCGTGGGGACTAGATGAGCTTGAACTGACCACCAGTGTAGTGCCTTTCTGAATTGTTGCATCAGTGTGATCTTGTCTTCTCAAGATCCTAAAACCTGCTGACAAGGCACATCGAGGAACTACTGCAGAGGTTGCATACAGAGCCTGCAGTGTAGTAGCAGGGGGAATGTGTTGTAATCTACAAGAGGGCTTCATGCCGAGAAGGGACTTGTATCTGCGAACAGAGGCAGTTGGTACTGTGGAAAGCCGCTGCACCTTGGTGAGGAGGGCTTGAATCCTCACTACAGACGGGATCGCAGTGCAGGAGAGCGTTTCGAGGCGGGCTCCCAAGTAAAGAGCTTGTTGAGATGAGATCAGACAGGATTTCAGATAGTTTATTGAGAATCCTGGTGTTTGTAAGCACTGAATGGTCTGTGCAGTATGGTGCACATTTCTCCAGGTCTAAAAGCAGTGTAAAAAACATTGCCTATGTCAAGAACCATTTTAAACCTCCACCTCTGAATGTTACTGAAGACGCCGGAGTGGCATTTTTTGTCTTCTTTGGGCTTTCCTCTTCTCCCATGGGCCACCAGTCACTTTAAGAGGCATCTTTTTGTAGAATACAACATATGCCTATAAACCAGCACATCTTACTCCATTTTGCCTTGGGGAATTGCTTTACCAGCAAAAATAACCTTATCGAAACTTGCCAGTTCATTTGTTTATTTCTTCGTTAAAAGGGTATATAATGAAAAGCCACAACTTGACACAACACAATAGAAGAGATATCATACATATAAAATAACATAACACAATAATAAAATGTTTTCTATAGTCCACTAATTTCCAAGCACCTATTTATTATTTGTCCAGTTTTTAATTGACCTAGTTTAAACGTTTAAGTAAAACATTCTTGTTTCCTTATCAGGCACATTTCTCAAGTAACATTTGTGAGGTACCAGTAGTAATGCTCGGACACAAGGGTGGCATATTTTGGGTTATAGTCATTTATTGATCAAGAAAGGCAAAAGCAGTCACGATGTCCAAAAATATAAAGTATGTCGCCGTCATGTTCCCAAAACCCATCTATGTCCTTCACACTATAAACTAACAACATAGTACAAGGGTGATCTCACTCTAAAGTAAATAGTGTTCATCAAGGCAACATAAATGTTCTCAGCCAGGTGGGCTTCCAAAGGATTCAAGAAAATAATGTTAGTGTTGCTCCTGTCATGATCTCTGCTTCCAAAAGGTCAGGGTTTTCCCAACTCCCTTGGAAGCAGATCCATAACCCAGGTTCCGAGTGCCAACCAGTCCCAATTGGGACCTTTTGGACCCAGTCCTGGCGCCAGTGGCACCAGGCTCATAAATATGCCCAGTCCCAGCGCTGGAAGCGCCGGGCTCATAATGCTTGGGTGGACTTACCTGCAGCAGACCATGCTGCTTACTTGCCTGCCAGTTGAGCCTCTGATCCTCTTCTGTTTGGAACTACTTTTCCTGTTGGGTGGGGCTGGAGCCACTCCCTAGATTCAGAACACTGGAACTCTTCTGGAAGGCAGGAACTCTTTTCTTACCAGGAACTCTTTTCTTACTTAGGCGTGGCTGTGGAAGGAGACACCTAAGCACTACAGGAGGCTATTTAAACCACACCCGGTGGATGAATCTTGCTTTGCGTTATTCTGCACTCTCTGCAGCAGAACGCTCATCGTGTCTTCTGCATCCGGTCCTGGGCCTAAGGAAAAAGGCTTACCATCCTGAATCCAGTCTTCAGCAACACCTATAAAGACAAGAAAGAACAGGTTAGCATTCCGGCATCTGAAAGGCAAAGGCTTACCTACTCTTCGTGCGCTCCGGAGGTCTTCACACTGCATTCCGGCATCTGAAAGACAAAAGCTTACCAACTCTTCGCACGCTCCGGAGGCCGTCAGCGCTGCATCCCGCATCTGAAAGACAAAACAAGGTGCGTTTAAAGACATTGGGGAACTTTAATACTCACGTGCCATTACTCCTTTCCACATCTAACCCAGTGGGTATCCCGGCACCCTGCAGCCGCTCCGAACTTGTACCTGCAAAATAAAAAGACAGTTAGAGCGCATCGTGAAGCTGGCAACAAGCGCTTACTTACGTGCTTCCAGGCGCTTCTATTCATCACACGGGCTCCATCTTCAACTCACTTCAGCCCGTCATCCGCCATCGCCGGAACCCTGCAAAACAAGAGACATCATTATTAAAGACTTTAAAGACATTTGAGTTACTCAAAACTTACCGTTCGTGCAGTAAACGACGGACAGCAGTCCTCTGGAGTTAAGAGGCCTGCGCTACCTATCCAGTTAAGAAACTGGCTACAGCACCCTGCCCCGAGGCAGATGGAGAGCTCGGCATTCACTTACCTAAGGTGAGAGCGTTAACCTGTGGGGGTCTACAGGAGAGGAGAAGAGGAAAGAGATAGGGACACCCCAATAACCCCAGTTCATTAACCCTGTATTTTCTATCTGCAGACATCTTACTCTGCACGTCAGGCATACAGGGCACAGAGGTCCAGCCCAAAGAGCCAACCGGGTGCTGCACATCACCTTTGAAGATACGGTAGTCGCCCAGTCAAGACCGGCGCCTCTGCGAGAATCAGGTGAGCGTTACAGAACGCAAAGCCTACCGCAAAACTCTCGCCCAGGCGCTATGGAAACCTCGGATACTGACCACCTAGCCCGGTTACTTGGGGAACTAAGGGCAGAAGTGCATGCAGCTCGTCAGGAAACGAACGCTCTAAGAAGGGAACTAATTATTTCCAAGGAGAGAACAGATGATCTTGCTAGACAATTGCTACAGTCACAAGCCGGACAGACCCCGCTACCCGCATCAGGGGCAAATCTTCCTTCAACATCCTCTATGAATCCAGTGCAAATCAACCTACCTGGGAATGTACCTCTGGCTCCGCCCGAACGATTTTCTGGTGACCCAAAGAGGTTTGCGGTATTTATCAATCAGTGCCGGTTGCACTTCTTATGCCGGCCAGCAGCCTTTCCAACTGATCAAGCTAAAGTAGCTTTTGTACTTTTGTACCTTAGTGGCAATGCGGCAGACTGGTCGATCCCTCTAGTTAATCAAGATGATCCGGTTCTCCATGATTTTCAAGCCTTTCAGCTTAGTATGGAAAAACTGTTCGCAAGACATGCACAGGGGCAGGCCTTGGACAATGAGCTTCTTTCGTTGCGACAGGGTAATCAAGACCTTTTGGCTTATATTGCATCTTTCAATAGACTAATAGTGGAAACTCAATGGCCTGAGGACAAAAGGATTACGCTGTTTTATAGAGGTCTACGTGGAGAGCTCAAAGACGTTTTAGCCCAAGTAGTGAATCCTCCACAAGACTGTTCGGATTATATAGACTTGGTCGTTCAAATAGATCACAGACTGCAGAACAGGAAGGCCGATCGTTCCAAGTTTGATGCCTGAGTATTTTCCAAACCGCCAACTCCTTCCAAAGGAGTAGACTCCGGGGAACCCATGCAAATAGGGGGTCTGAAAGGTCCTCTAACACAAAGGGAGCGGGAAAGGAGAAAACAGTTGCAATTATGCCTATATTGCGGAAACTCAGGGCACTTTCTTCGAGACTGTCCGGTGAAACCTGCCAAGAAGGCAGTAGGAGCTGCAGTTACCACAGTTACAAACTCTGAGCAGGGAAACGACCTCGCCCGACAAGAATAGAGGTCCTCTTGCCGAGCGTGAAAACCAGTTCCGTGACCTCGCATTTCGTGATACCTATGGTCCTCATTAGCCCTGATAATCCGGATCGATTACATGCAATTGAAGCTTACGTCGACAGCGGTGCCATAGGCAATTATGTGGATCATGAAATGGTTTTGAGGATGAATCTAACTCTCTGTCCCAAGGCTGTAAAGGACGTCATTACTACGGTGGATGGTACGGAGATAGCCTCCGGGCCAGTAACGCATACCACTCAAGAGGTGACGCTAGTAAGTCAAGATGGACACCATGAGAAGATCGTGTTCGATGTGATCAAGGCCCCTCAGTTCCAGATTATTCTAGGAATACCTTGGTTAGAGAAACACAATCCTCTGATCGATTGGCGAGCAAGAACGGTCCAGTTTCCAGAATGTGTCTCTACTTGTCACCCTCCACCTGGTGTTGCACTGGCAGCAATTTCTTCAGAGACTCCCCAGTTACCTCCCGAATACCTAGAATACCAAGATGTTTTCCGGAAGGAGCAGGCTAACTCTCTACCTCCTCATAGGTCTTATGACTGCCAGATAGACCTGATACCTGGATCTACTCCTCCTTGTAGTAGAATTTATGCCCTCACCGAGCCTGAGAACCTTCACCTTCGACAATACCTGGATCAATACCTGGCAAATGGGTTTATTCGTCCTTCCAAGTCCCCTGCCTCTTCAGCTTTGTTCTTCGTTCCAAAAAAGGAAGGAGACCTTAGGACTTGTATCGATTATCGCTCCCTGAACCAGATCACCGTTAAGAATAGATATCCGTTACTTTTGATCCCTGAACTCCTGGACCAAGTCAGAAAAGCATGCATATACACAAAGCTGGATCTTAGAGGAGCTTACCACTTGGTACGAGTAAAAGAGGGCGATGAATGGAAGACGGCCTTCCGCACCAAGTATGGGCTATTTGAATATCAGGTCATGCCCTTCGGACTTTGCAATGCCCCGGCCGCCTTTCAATATTTTATGAACGATGTCCTCAGAGAGCTCATAGATGTGTGTGTTGTTGTTTACATCGACGACATTCTCGTTTATTCTTCATCAGAATCTGAACATCGGAAACACGTGAAAATGGTCCTCGAAAGATTGCGTCAACACAATCTTTTCGCTAAGTTGGAAAAATGTGTTTTCAACGTGACTGAAGTTGAATTCTTGGGATTCATATTATCACCTGGCGGAGTGCGTATGGATTCAAAGAAGGTCGATGCAGTTCTCAAATGGCCATCACCATCCTCCGTAAAAGGTGTGCAAAGCATGTTAGGCTTCGCTAACTTTTACCGCAGGTTTATCCCCGAGTTCTCTCGAATAGTCCAGCCCATCACTGCCTTGTTAAAGAAAAACAAACGTTTTGAATGGTCTACCGAGGCGGAACAAGCTTTCCAGGATATGAAGACTAAATTTATCTCTGCACCAATCTTAAAACACCCTCGCCCCGAACTCCCCTACATCGTGGAAACTGATGCTTCAAGCCTTGCCATGGGGGCAGTTCTATCACAAAAGGACCCGGTAACCAATCAGTTGCATCCCGTGGCATTTTGGTCCCGCAAATTCTCGCCTCCTGAAGTCAATTACACGATTACTGACAAGGAACTTCTGGCTATCAAGTCTGCCTTTAAGGCTTGGCGGCATTATCTGCTGGGGGCCCGACACACCGTTACTGTGATTACGGATCACCGAAACCTGCAATATTTGAAAACCGCAAAAGCCCAATGCTCTAGACAACTCCGTTGGGCATTATTCTTTGCCGAGTTTGACTTCATAATTACCTATCGACCTGGTACAAAGAACGGTAAAGCCGATGCCCTTTCTCGGATGGGAGTGGAAGAACACTTGATCAACCCTAAACCTGTACCAATCATTCCCGAACAAAGAATTCTGGGTGTAATCGCCACAGAATCCATAGAGGAAATTAAGGATAAAGCCAGGCAACTTGTAACTCCAGCAGACATACAGAATTGGCATCTGCAGGGAAAGGACTTTGCAGTAAAGGACAACTTATTGTATTTCCAAGAACGATTATACCTACCCAGCACAGATTTACAGAAAAAAGTAATCTCTTGTTATCACGACTCTTTAATGGAAGGTCATCCCGGTATAGCCAAGACCTCAGAAAAGATCAAGCGCTACTTCTGGTGGCCGTCTTGGAAAAAAGATATCAGAGACTTTATAATGGCCTGTGGAGTATGCGCCCAAAACAAGAGTCAAAAGGAAAGACCAGCAGGCCTCTTACGCCCTATTGACATCCCACCTCGCCCTTGGCATACGCTTTCTATGGACTTCATCACCGATCTACCTCCATGCTCCGGATACAATACGATTCTAGTAATCGTGGACTTATTCTCCAAGATGGCGCATTTCATTCCGCTCAAAGGCTTGCCAACAGCAGCAACTCTGGCCCGAGAATTTCTCGAAAACATCGTCCGACTGCACGGTTTTCCTTCGGTTCTAATTTCGGATCGAGGTAGTCAATTTATTTCTCATTTTTGGCGAAGTTGGTGTCGGTCGGCTCAAATTGATGTGAGGCTATCGACCAGTCACCACCCTCAGACCGACGGACAAACCGAGAGGACCAATCAAACTCTGGAACAGTATTTACGCTGCATGCTGCAACAAACTGAAAAAACTTGGAAAGATATCCTTTGGATAGCCGAGTATGCCTACAATAACTCTGTCCATTCGGGAACTGGGAAAACCCCGTTTTTTCTTTTGTACGGCAGTCACCCTCGAACCTCGGAGTTGGATCCCCTCCAAGATCTTGAAACACCAGCAGTAGACTACCTGCATTCTACAATCACCCAAGCCTTTAAGGAAGCTGTTTCTCACCTTCAAAGGGCTAAAGAACAATACAAGAAAGGAGCAGATCAACATCGGAAGGAAGCCCCTCACTATCAAGTAGGGGATCAAGTCTGGTTATCCACCAAATATCTATCTCTAAAAGGGCCACGCACATTCAACCCAAGATACCTTGGTCCCTATTCCATCACTACCATAGTAAACCCAGTAGCGGTCAAGTTGGACTTGCCCCCGCACATGAAGATACATCCGGTCTTCCACGTCTCTCTATTAAAACCCGTGCAACCTCAAACCAGACTAACCAAATCTCCAAAACCTATCCTAGTTGATGGAGAACTCGAGTTTGAAGTCAAAAGCATTCTGGACTCCAAGATCTCCAAATCTAAACTATTCTACCTAATTGACTGGAAAGGCTACGGCCCCCAAGAGAGATCCTGGGAACCTGCTGAATATGTCCACGCTCCTCGCCTAATCAAAAGATTTCACCGAACATTTCCTGACAAGCCAAAACCCCCGGAGAAGCCCGGTTTGGGAGGGGCCTTGTGGGGGGGTACTGTCATGATCTCTGCTTCCAAAAGGTCAGGGTTTTCCCAACTCCCTTGGAAGCAGATCCATAACCCAGGTTCCGAGTGCCAACCAGTCCCAATTGGGACCTTTTGGACCCAGTCCTGGCGCCAGTGGCACCAGGCTCATAAATATGCCCAGTCCCAGCGCTGGAAGCGCCGGGCTCATAATGCTTGGGTGGACTTACCTGCAGCAGACCATGCTGCTTACTTGCCTGCCAGTTGAGCCTCTGATCCTCTTCTGTTTGGAACTACTTTTCCTGTTGGGTGGGGCTGGAGCCACTCCCTAGATTCAGAACACTGGAACTCTTCTGGAAGGCAGGAACTCTTTTCTTACCAGGAACTCTTTTCTTACTTAGGCGTGGCTGTGGAAGGAGACACCTAAGCACTACAGGAGGCTATTTAAACCACACCCGGTGGATGAATCTTGCTTTGCGTTATTCTGCACCCTCTGCAGCAGAACGCTCATCGTGTCTTCTGCATCCGGTCCTGGGCCTAAGGAAAAAGGCTTACCATCCTGAATCCAGTCTTCAGCAACACCTATAAAGACAAGAAAGAACAGGTTAGCATTCCGGCATCTGAAAGGCAAAGGCTTACCTACTCTTCGTGCGCTCTGAGGTCTTCACACTGCATTCCGGCATCTGAAAGACAAAAGCTTACCAACTCTTCGCACGCTCCGGAGGCCGTCAGCGCTGCATCCCGCATCTGAAAGACAAAACAAGGTGCGTTTAAAGACATTGGGGAACTTTAATACTCACGTGCCATTACTCCTTTCCACATCTAACCCAGTGGGTATCCCGGCACCCTGCAGCCGCTCCGAACTTGTACCTGCAAAATAAAAAGACAGTTAGAGCGCATCGTGAAGCTGGCAACAAGCGCTTACTTACGTGCTTCCAGGCGCTTCTATTCATCACACGGGCTCCATCTTCAACTCACTTCAGCCCGTCATCCGCCATCGCCGGAACCCTGCAAAACAAGAGACATCATTATTAAAGACTTTAAAGACATTTGAGTTACTCGAAACTTACCGTTCGTGCAGTAAACGACGGACAGCAGTCCTCTGGAGTCAAGAGGCCTCCGCTACCTATCCAGTGAAGAAACTGGTTACAGCACCCTGCCCCGAGGCAGATGGAGAGCTCGGCATTCACTTACCTAAGGTGAGAGCGTTAACCTGTGGGGGTCTACAGGAGAGGAGAAGAGGAAAGAGATAGGGACACCCCAATAACCCCAGTTCATTAACCCCGTATTTTCTATCTGCAGACATCTTACTCTGCACGTCAGGCATACAGGGCACAGAGGTCCAGCCCAAAGAGCCAACCGGGTGCTGCACATCACCTTTGAAGATACGGTAGTCGCCCAGTCAAGACCGGCGCCTCTGCGAGAATCAGGTGAGCGTTACAGCTCCTTTCCCCCAGACTTCAAAAGGACACACGTCTTTCCAGTATATTCTCATACAAAACACAAAGGATTCTCCAAAAAGTACATGTTCTCAGTCCTAGGGTTCTAAACCCCTTTGTTTCAAGCCTTCTATTTGAATGTGAATGCCAGACTCACAATACTTGAGGAGTATCAGTGTACTCTCCTGCCAAGACTCTATTATCTCATATATTTTCTTTCTTTCTTATATAGGCCTCCAGACCCTATAATTTCTGATTATCTTTAGGGTCCCAGACCCTTTTATCCTTGGTCTCTCCCAAACTGGCAATGGAACTTTGGGTTTGTTTGGATTACTCTCCTGTCAAACGTACCATTCCTTGTTTCCAAACTTGCTTTCACACGGAGTCTCAACTCTCTTATACTTTTTACTTCATATCGGTGCAGGTCCGAGACTTACAATTGTTGTCGGAAATAGCCTGGTTCACTCTCCTTCCAAGATAAGATTTCACTTGTCGTGCATCCGCTTGTCATGCATTTATTAATGACTGTTGTATCTACCGCACTGCTTCTCTGTATTTCACTTAGTGTATCAGTGCAAAATATTCTCTGAGCCTCATTCGGTCCTTTGTGTGCTTCACCCAGCTTCCCCTGACCTCCTGTCAATTCCCACCAGCCCGCGTACCTTAGTTTTCAGTTTGTGTCTTCTGGGTGGCAGAATTCCATCTCGAGGCTCTGGTAGCAGTTGGACTTGCTCTCTGACCTGTCTAACTCAACTCAAATCATTTTATGATGACTATTTGTGTGGGCTCGATCAAGCATCATAAATGGTGCTTCTCGAAGGGGATTTTAATGTAAAATTTGGAAAAGAATTGATATCGAGATTAAACAACACAAAAATCAACAATATCACAAACGAGTTAAATAACAAGATGAGTAAAGATGGAAAAGACCAAGTGGAATACACCTCTATACTACAACAATATAAAGAATTGAGACATTAGAATGGAAAACCGAGATTTAAATCTCTACACCCTTTTGATCCAGATATAGCAGCCAAGAAAAGGGAATTACAAAAAAGTATCAGAGCAATTACACAAACCAACTGTGAAGATCGCCTTAAAGAAAAAATGAGAATCAAAATGAAATATAACAACTGGTTAAAGTCTCACAAGATGATCATGGAACAAAGGGATGCAGAAAAGATGCTGGAGAGCATGGCTAGAAAAACATCAAGAGACTTTTTGTCAATAATAAATGGTGCAGAGGCCTGTCAGCAAGCCCTGATATGTAACATGGTGACAGAGGATCAGTGGATCAAACACTATACCAGTCTGTTTGACAAACAAGGCTTAACATCAGAACAAAAGCGTGAATTTACGGACTCCTGGAATATAGAGATCTCAAAGAATGATATAATGGAAAATATCAGACAAATTAGCGCTTCTAGAGCCCCCTGCCCCCATGGCTTAACAAATTACATGTTAAAGCAAAATCCCAACGAATGGGCCGCCTTCTGTGATAAACTGTTCCAGTTAATACTGAAGGAGCGCACAATACCAACATCGTGGAAAAGTGTGGTCATAGTACCTATATTTAAAAAGGGATTAAGACCAGACCCTAAAAATTATAGGCCGATAGCGCTTTAAGATGTGATAGGAAAGATCTTTGCCACAAAATTGCAACATCGTTTAAAAGCTTGGATGAAAGAGTCCGGATCCTTTGACCCTAGAAAGACAGGGTTTGTGTAAGGCATCGGCTGTGAGGTAAACCTACTCATGTTTAACCTAATCAAGATGGAAGCAATCAGAAAAAAAAACAAAAGTCTATCTAGCATTTGTAGACTTGGCTTACGCCTCCGATGGGATCGACCAAGAGCAAGATCTTCTAAGCAGAAAGATGAAAGAACAAAACTGCCCAAAGGGATAATCATGGCAATTAAGGAACTTTACTCAAATACTGAGACCAAGATACGCATTGACCAAAATGGAACCTTATCAACACCAATAAAAACATTCCGAGGTGTGAAACAAGGCTGCCCAGTGGGTGCAATATTGTTCAACCTATTCATAGCTGACATCGGCAACTCTTTGAGTGAAGCACAAACTACTGCTCCAAAGATCAACGTGAACCACTTGCATTGGATGTTATATGCAGATGATATTGTCCTCCTGGACTTGACCGCAGTGGGGCTTCAGCGTAAACTAACAGCTTTGCAGAAATATATCTCGAGCAATGGCCTCAAGATAAACATTGCCAAAACAGAGATTTTGGAATTCAAAAATCTCAAAGGCCGCAAAGGACAAGCAAAAAAGAAATTCCACTAGAAAATGGACAGGAAACGCTAAAAAGCGTAACAAAAGCACAATATCTGGGAGTAGTGACTAACTCTAGCATCAGTGATGAACACAGCGTATAGCTCCAGCAGATCGATACATAGAGCTTTTTCTTCCTCTGTCCAAATCCACTGGCGTGCAGTTCCCCTGAGTGAGCACCCCAGCCGTCCAGGGAAGCATCCGCTGTGACAGTGACTTGGTGCGGCAGCAGCCGAAAGGGCACGTCGTGGGGACTAGATGAGCTTGAACTGACCACCAGTGTAGTGCCTTTCTGAATTGTTGCATCAGTGTGATCTTGTCTTCTCAAGATCCTAAAACCTGCTGACAAGGCACATCGAGGAACTACTGCAGAGGTTGCATACAGAGCCTGCAGTGTAGTAGCAGGGGGAATGTGTTGTAATCTACAAGAGGGCTTCATGCCGAGAAGAGACTTGTAGCTGCGAACAGAGGCAGTTGGTACTGTGGAAAGCCGCTGCACCTTGGTGAGGAGGGCTTGAACCCTCACTACAGACGGAATCGCAGTGCAGGAGAGCGTTTCGAGACGGGCTCCCAAGTAAAGAGCTTGTTGAGATGAGATCAGACAGGATTTCAGATAGTTTATTGAGAATCCTGGTGTTTGTAAGCACTGAATGGTCTGTGCAGTATGGTGCGCATTTCTCCAGGTCTAAAAGCAGTGTAAAAAACATTGCCTATGTCAAGAACCATTTTAAACCTCCACCTCTGAATGTTACTGAAGACGCCGGAGTGGCATACTTTGTCTTCTTTGGGCTTTCCTCTTCTCCCATGGGCCACCAGTCACTTTACGAGGCATCTTTTTGTAGAATACAACATATTCCTATAAACCAGCACATCTTACTCCATTTTGCCTTGGGGAATTGCTTTATCAGCAAAAATAACCTTATCGAAACTTGCCAGTTCATTTGTTTATTTCTTCGTTAAAAGGGTATATAATGAAAAGCCACAACTTGACACAACACAATAGAAGAGATATCATACATATAAAATAACATAACACAAAAAAAAATGTTTTCTATAGTCCACTAATTTCCAAGCACCTATTTATTATTTGTCCAGTTTTTAATTGACCTAGTTTAAACGTTTAAGTAAAATATTCTTGTTTCCTTATCAGGCACATTTCTCAAGTAACATTTGTGAGGTACCAGTAGTAATGCTCGGACACAAGGGTGGCATATTTTGGGTTATAGACATTTATTGATCAAGAAAGGCGAAAGCAGTCACGATGTCCAAAAATATAAAGTATGTTGCCGCCATGTTCCCAAAACCCATCTCTGTCCTTCACACTATAAACTAACAACATAGTACAAGGGTGATCTCACTCTAAAGTAAATAGTGTTCATCAAGGCAACATAAATGTTCTCAGCCAGGTGGGCTTCCAAAGGATTCAAGAAAATAATGTAAGTGTTGCTCCTTTCCCCCAGACTTCAAAAGGACACACGTCTTTCCAGTATATTCTCATACAAAACACAAAGGATTCTCCAAAAAGTACATGTTCTCAGTCCTAGGGTTCTAAACCCCTTTGTTTCCAGCCTTCTATTTGAATGTGAATGCTAGACTCACAATACTTGAGGAGTATCAGTGTACTCTCCTGCCAAGACCGTATTATCTCATATATTGTCTTTCTTTCTTATATAGGCCTCCAGACCCTATAATTTCTGATTATCTTTAGGGTCCCAGACCCTTTTATCCTTGGTCTCTCCCAAACTGGCAATGGAACTTTGGATTTGTTTGGATTACTCTCCTGTCAAACGTACCATTCCTTGTTTCCAAACTTGCTTTCACACGGAGTCTTAACTCTATTATACTTTTTACTTCTTATCGGTGCAGGTCCCAGACTTGCAATTGTTGTCGGAAATAGCCTGGTTCACTCTCCTTCCAAGATAAGATTTCACTTGTCGTGCATCCGCTTGTCATGCATTTATTAATGACTGTTGTATCTACCGCACTGCTTCTCTGTATTTCACTTAGTGTATCAGTGCAAAATATTCTCTGACCCTCATTCGGTCCTTTGTGTGCTTCATCCAGCTTCCCCTGACCTCCTGTCAATTCCCACCAGCCCGCGTACCTTCGTTTTCAGTTTGTGTCTTCTGGGTGGCAGAATTCCATCTCGAGGCTCTGGTAGCCGTTGGACTTGCTCTCGGAGCTGTCTAACTCAACTCAAATCATTTTTTGATGACTATTTGTGTGGGCTCGATCAAGCATCATACATGGTGCTTCTGGAAGGGGATTTTAATGTAAAATTTGGAAAAGAATTGATATCGAGATTAAACAACACAAAAATCAACAATATCACAAACGAGTTAAATAACAAGATGAGTAAAGATGGAAGAGACCAAGTGGAATACACCTCTATACTACAACAATATAAAGAATTGAGACATTAGACTGGAAAACCAAGATTTAAATCTCTACACCCTTTTGATCCAGATATAGCAGCCAAGAAAAGGGAATTACGAAAAAGTATCAGAGCAATTACACAAACCAACTGTGAAGATCGCCTTAGAGAAAAAATGAGAATCAAAATGAAATATAACAACTGGTTAAAGTCTCACAAGATGATCATGGAACAAAGGGATGCAGAAAAGATGCTGGAGAGCATGGCTAGAAAAACATCAAGAGACTTTTTGTCAATAATAAATGGTGCAGAGGCCTGTCAGCAAGCCCTGATATGTAACATGGTGACAGAGGATCAGTGGATCAAACACTATACCAGTCTGTTTGACAAACAAGGCTTAACATCAGAACAAAAGCGTGAATTCACGGACTCCTGGAATATAGAGATCTCAAAGAAAGATATAATGGAAAATATCAGACAAATTAGCGCTTCTAGAGCCTCCTGCCCCCATGGCTTAACAAATTACATGTTAAAGCAAAATCCCAACGAATGGGCCGCCTTCTGTGATAAACTGTTCCAGTTAATACTGAAGGAGCGCACAATACCAACATCGTGGAAAAGTGTGGTCATAGTACCTATATTTAAAAAGGGATTAAGACCAGACCCTAAAAATTATAGGCCGATAGCGCTTTAAGATGTGATAGGAAAGATCTTTGCCACAAAATTGCAACATCGTTTAACAGCTTGGATGAAAGAGTCTGGATCCTTTGACCCTAGAAAGACAGGGTTTCTGTAAGGCATCGGCTGTGAGCTAAACCTACTCATGCTTAACCTAATCAAGATGGAAGCAATCAGATAAAAAACAAAAGTCTATCTAGCATTTGTAGACTTGGCTTACGCCTTCGATGGGATCGACCAAGAGCAAGATCTTCTAAGCAGAAAGATGAAAGAACAAAACTGCCCAAAGGGATAATCATGGCAATTAAGGAACTTTACTCAAATACTGAGACCAAGATACGCATTGACCAAAATGGAACCTCATCAACCCCAATAAAAACATTCCGAGGTGTGAAACAAGGCTGCCCAGTGGGTGCAATATTGTTCAACCTATTCATAGCTGACATCGGCAACTCTTTGAGTGAAGCACAAACTACTGCTCCAAAGATCAACGTGAACCAGTTGCTTACAACGTGGGCTTCATGTGAACACATCTTTTGGCAAAAAACTATGCAACTCCCTCCTGGAACCCCTGAAAACTGTATTAGATATGAGCTTGGTCTCACTTCAATTAACGTGAGAATTACCTGGAACACACTGTCCTTGTCAGGAAAAGTGATTGGCACGGACAACCTCCCACAATTCCAGATCCTGAACTCTGGCTCTACAGACAAAAGTGAAACTCTGTTAGGCTTAAGGGAGAAAAACAGTGAGACAATTTTGGCACAACTAAACACCACTAAAGAAGTGCTACAGCAAAATCTCAATGCAGTAAAGAAAGAATTGTGGGAACACGATTGGATCAAAACCACGGTCCAAAGAGGGCAACAGAGATGTATGCAGTTGGCGGCACCAGAAGCCAAGGCGTACAACGAGCTACCTAAATATCTCGAAAAAGTCCCTAGATAACAAATTAGAACAGCATTTATGAAGTTGCGATTAAACCTCTTCCAAACGAAGGAAATACAAAATCTAAGAAAAAGAAGTCTTGACAATGACAGCAGTTGCAGATTTTGTACCCAATCAGAAGAAACGTTGAAACACACAGTCCGGCACTGCCCGGACTTGCAATCCGAAAGAACAAGATATCTTGGATCTGAAATTGCAAAAAAAAACATCTTGGGGAAGTGAGGAATGGTGGTGCGCAATGTCAGAAGGATCCAATAACAAGTTAACATTTGCGTTGGCACGCTATTTGGAACAATTAAAAATTAAAAAAGAGATTGTCGTGCTGAGGACACTTATGGATGCATTTATCTTGATTGATGTTAAACATTCTATTTGTTTTAATTTAAAATGTTTGTAATAAATTGTAATAAATAAAAAAAAATGTGGATCTTCTGGATAATACAGAGGAGCGGTTGATGGGAATTCCTGAGCCAGAGTTCATTAACGCCAGAATGTGTGAGGATGGGCTTAGATTAACTGCTTGGTTGTATCAATGGGGCACGAGATCAACTAATGGTCGCACTACAGGCAAAATACACCAGGGAAATTGACCTTCAGAGGCTCCCACGGAAGCTCCACAATTGACTTGCTGTGTCTCAATCCAGTCCTAGAACAGGATTAAGGATTTTTGAATATTATATAATGTGTTAGGTGATCACCACCCACTAGTTTTAGAGCTTGTGAACATCTCTGGGGCAGGAAAAAGGTTTGGTCCTCATCTTGGCCTGAATGTCTTGTAGGGTACAAGACGGACGATTAGATCAAAACCAGAGAACAAAGACAAGCTGCTGCAAAACATTTATAATAATATCCAACTAATCCTTATTAAATTCATAGATGAATTAGATGATCTCTATCCAGCTTCTGGCAATTTAGATGAGTTTGATCATTTATGCAGGAGGATAAATGAAGATTGCCAGAAAGCGGCTACCAAATGGCCCCTACACAACAGGCTTGTTGGTTTTATAAAGTGTGCAAGAAAGCAAACTTGTTTCTGATTGATATGCTAAAAAGGAAAGATATGAACAGAAATCTTATAAGGAAAGCCAGAGCTAAGTATAAACAGATCTTGACTAAGTGAAAAAGAGACTTCGAGAGAGCAGTTTGGGACGACCTAGACGTGGCTGCTAAGACTAATGATATGCCTTGGGGATTTAGTGTCTCTGGGCCCTAAATATAAAAGGCTGAGTAACAGGCTTGAAACAAATGTTGCAGATGGAAACTGGGCTTCTCATTTCTCAGACCTTTATAAACCCTATGTGGCAGGAAATGGTGTTGAGATTTCTGGCTTCTTAGACACACGATTAAGTTCTGAACCATTTCAATCCAGAGAAGATAAGCATCTGGTATCTCTCTTTTGGAAGTCATAGATGCAATCAATCAGCAGAAACGTGGTCGCTCCATGGGCTCTGACAGCACTCCTGCAGATTTATTTTGGAAAATGTACCGTTATGGGACCCAGTTCTACCTGGCAGTTTTAATGTTATGTTCAAGAATGCACAATTGCCGGCCTCTAGGGCGAAGGCTATTTTGTATCTGATCTATAAGAAGGACCTGAGAGATTCCACAGCTTCCTACAGACCGATTTCTCTCCTCGATTCCTTGTTCAAAGTGTTTGGAAGAGTGTTGTTGTAAAAAATTGAAGCTTCGCTGGATACCAATAACATCCTTGAGGAGATACAAGTGGGCTTTCGCCCAGGTCTGGTCATTAATGAGCAAATAATAAGTCTCTATCTGATTCTGGCTAACTCACTCTATTTAAAGCACGAAGCAATATATAAGGCTTTTCGATAAGGTTATTAGGGACAAACTGTGGGCTGTGCTCAGGTCATAGGGTTGCCGCAGGTGCGATAATAGATTTGCTTGTCCTTTTGCATAGGAATACCCAGGCCTGTGTGAGAAGTGTACCCTCTGGTCATTTTACATCTTACTTTAAAGTCAGTACAGGGGTATGGCAGGCATGTGTATTTGCCCCGTCTTGTTTTCCTTGTATATTAATTGGCTCCAAGACAAATTGGTGCGGGTGACCTTGGACGTCCCAAGAATGAATGGTCTTTTATACCTGGTCTTGTCATATGCCGATGACACGGTCCTGATTGTTTGTACGGCAAGGCCTTTGTAAGAACTTGTCAAGGCACATACAGATTTTATGACCTCTTTGGACCTAAAACTTAATGCCGCCAATTCGGCTTTTATGGCCTGTCACCTCTCCAGGAAAAGCCCCAAAATGGCCCCGACATTGACAAATGGGGTAGTAATTCCAAGGGACTTTTGATTATCTTGGGATATGTTTAACATCTGATCTGAAATCTGGGGGATGACACAAGCTCTTGGGGGGGCTAAGGAGATTCATGTTGATTCATGTCGATCTCGAGTGCAAAGCCATTTGACCCGATAATGACAGTTCATGTCATTAAAGCAAAATCAGTGACCAAATATGGAGTCACGCTATTGGGTCTCGGTGATTTTGCAAATGCTCGAGAACTCTTTTTAAAAAGTAATCCTCTGTCTCCCACAATGAGCCCCCCACTATGGCACCCACATCGAGCTGGGCATGCGTTTCTGTCTGGGGGATGAAATGGTGTTGGAACCTGCTCTGCACTGGCTCAGATCACGGACTAATCCCAGAGCTGGGGTAATACAATCCCTAATCACACACTTGTTGGGTAAGGGGGTTTCCGGGCTGTGACCTGGTTACTTCATGTAAATAAACTGTTGTAAAAACTGGATGCTGAACACTATTTAAAAAGTCCTACGCCCATTACTCGGGCGATAGCAACACATCTTAAGTGTCAATTGCCATTGACATCTAGAGTTGACCGAGAAGTCATGGAAATTCAGAAGGGGCCCAACAGAAATCTGGTAATTATTTCATCTGACATCATCCAAAATGACATGTTGTGGGAAAATAATCCATCTGAAAGAATTTGTCTTACAAGAGCAAGATATAATTGCCTTCCTGTTAGTACCACCCTGTTTCAATGGTCTGGGGCTACAGAGGGGACAGGGTGTCCATTTGGATGTGATGCAGAGGAAGACAATTTGCATTTCATTCTTTTTTGGCCAGTTTTTGAAGACGTTCAGGCCAGAATGCTAGTTCCGATTCTGACCATGGGTAGAAAACCTGCATGTGAGCTGGTCGCTGCTGTCATTTTGAAGTCAGGTTTTGGCTAGGAGGACCCTCCTGCTGTCTTTGTAATGTTGCTTAATGGCTGCCATTTAGACTGAGCTCATTTATATATATGTGTAGCATTGAGAAGTTTACACATTGTTTTTTTTATTTTCTGTAATCACAGTGTTGTTTTATTGCTGTGGTTTTAGATTATTTTAATGTTTGTATTGTTCTATGCTTTTATGACCGAGTTGCCGAAATAAAACTTTGTTTAAAAAAAAGGAGAACACATTGCAAATAAAGCCCTTAGAAGAGGAAAAATGCAAATTATGCAAACAAAGGAAAACCCAAGACTGGAATATATATCCAGAAGATATATTTGTAACCAAAGTGTGCATGCGACTATGAAATAGGGCTAGAAGCCCATGTGAATAAAAGAAGCCCTAGCAGGAGAGTCCCCCAGGCAACCATCACAAGAGCATGAACCTAAGAAGTCCTGGCAGGTGAGTACACTGGGAAACCATCACAAGAGTGTGAACCTAAGAAGTCCTAGAATTACAGGAGACCATGTCAAGGCTACAATTAACAAATATGAATTTGGAAATACAGACTAGGAGCAACAATGCTCGCCTGATTGGCATTCCTGAGAAACCAGAACAACTTCTATCTGCCTTGATGATTGATGTGCGGCAAGGAAGTTTGCCTGGTTGTGGTATTCAACCAAATGATCTGGATTTAACTTTTAAAGCTGGCAAACTCAAGGAGGGGAAGCCCAGACAAATTATTGTAAAATGTGCACGAACATCTATGAAGGAAAAGGTGTTATACATGGCGAGGCAACATGATTCTCTGACATGGCAAGGGAAACATTTCATATTTACCCCGATTTCCCAAAGGATGTTGCACTTAAAAGGAAGGCATTCAATGAAGCCAAGCGCCTGGCTAGGGAGCGCGGTCTTAAAACTACCTTGATGAAGCCTGCAACTCTAAAACTTTTCCTACCAGATGGAGTGAAGATAACTGAAAACCCTGAACAAGCATATGTTTGGCTTGGACACTTTCCATCCAAGAAACCTTTATCTCAATAGAGTTCGCTTTGCTTTGCCTGTTATTGTTTTGGATTTTCATGCTTTTGCATTTATGTTATCTTTTTTAGTATAACTAACAGTTATTTGCTTTATTTGCTTTACTTGGTATAACATTTGTTTATATAAAATGCTTATTTCACTTGTACCGTTAAACTGGCGTGGTGCGCGTGCATTTGAATGTTTATTTTCAGTTTCCGTATGATCGTAAATACTTTAGAGTAAAGCACCCTTGGACGTTTCCTTGCGTGAGTGGACGTCTCTGTTTGCTTATACGTATGTGTGTGAATACGCGGAGAAGACTGGATGCACTTCATTTATGAAAGGCCTGCAGGGCATACGGGTCTTTTACGGCGGTTGTTTCGTCTTGCGGTGCATGGTAGGAGTGGCTAGAGGGGCCAATGATCATTTCAGTGCCTTCGTTATGGCGAGTATCTGTCAAATCGGACACCCGTGTTGCGGTCATCTCCCAAGGCGGACAGTCTTTGGCCCACCTCTCTGAGTAAGATGTCTCAGCCTGTTGTGAGGAACGAGAGATCGGTGAGTGACGAGCGTTGCCATTGACATGTCCGCTCAGCCTTTCGTTTCATTTCCCCTATGCTTCCAACTGAATTGTAAAAGTCGTGTTTCGGGCTATTATTATGCTGTATTTTGTAATCGTCCTGGAGATATGTGTTGGGGGCCGTGACTCACTATTCAGGTGCTGCTTTGTTGCATTCCAGTGACTCCTTACCTTATTGCAATCACCCCGGGCTGTGTTGTGTGGCATGTGCTTTTTTTAATGGAACCTAAACTGCCCCCTTAGTAGTTACATTGTGAGTACCATAAGCTGTCCTGTGTACTGGGTCATATTTTGTTCCTCAATGATTAATTCATGACTTTATGATAATGCATGGAGTTTCATGGATGCTGTCTGTTCTCATGGAGTTTTTCTACCTGTGAATTACGCAAGGTAAATTTCAACATATATATACCTATCATATTAGATATGTCAGATGCATGTGTGGCTGGATTGTGCATTGAGAACACCTGGCCTACTCGGAAAGATAACATGTGAATAAGTGGTGCACTCTGGGGAAATGTCTTCGAGATAGTCTGGCAACACTTGTGTTAGGTCCTGGGCTCCTTTACTTTATGGGGGATGTATTATACACTTTATGACTAATTGTATTCCAGCCTGTTCTACAAAAACGTATGCAGTGTTTGCCATAATTATTGGTGTATGTGCTTATGATAAGTGCGCAAGTGCTACTAGTGGCCTATCAGCTCTGGTGTGTGGGTACTATGTGAATATGTGCTGTCCAGGTGCATTTCTATATCATTTTTCAGCAGGTGGTCAAGTTGTTTTTCTCTGTGAGGCAAGCTCGCTCTGCTGCAATGGCAGGGTAACTGGACTATCTACCACATGTTCACCATCTCTATTAATAATGATCTAATGTGTCATTGGCAAAGTCTTACTTAATCATGAATGATGGTTAATCCATTCCTACAGAGCACAAGTTTGCGACCTCTAGCTTTCCGAATATTATCGCCACGACTTATGTAATGTATGCTTATGTACGGGTGTTCTTCAAGGCTATAATATTTATTGGGAGACGTATAGCTCTTATGCTAGCTATATGTGTACAGGAAAGTGCTATTTCATGAGGGGGATGACCAATAGTGCAAGATGGATGATGCGTTGTAGTTAGCTAAAAATGAGGGTGTGTCGTTAGGCTGCTGATATTAAACATGCATAGTTTTATTTGGCGGATATTTGGCGCACTTTCCAGCAATGCAATGCTGTATGGTAATTCAATGGTAGTGTCTGTTTCTCATGCGATTGTGTTCTGATCTGAAGAGTACTTTGTTTTATATAACACTGTGCAGCGTTACCTGGTAATGTATTCACAAAGTGGGATTGTTCTCCTTTTTACATTACTAATATTTGAACTCTGATGCAAACAAACAATGTCTCTTGATGTGTGCCATTAATTGGCTTGCAGTTAGTGTGCATGAGATTTAGTGAGCAAAGAAGCCGAACCTTGGTTGGGGGATTAACGATAGGCATTTTATTTAGGCTTGTTACGCTCATTGATGTTTTCTAAGCTTTAACCTTTGATTGGAGGATCACTTTATGTGAATAGGTATTTATTAAATTTTATACAGTTACAATGCATGTTGGAGAGGTCTAGTATAGTCTCTCTTTGGCTATTATGGCGTTGTATTTTCTGTTTGGTTCTATATACTCATAGCTGTTAGTGTGTCTTTGTTGCTCTTGCGATTATTTGATTAGGGGTAATGTCATATATAATTGGGCGTTTGCCTGTGGTGAACAGTGAAAATTATTTGGTTTTAAGTGCTTCGTTTGTCATTAAGGTTATATACTTACAGGGTGGTGGTGGGAGATTTAAGGTCTATTGCATTTTTACTCTCTAAGAGTTACTTTGGGATTTCTTTTCAAAAGTGCTGACTTGTTGCTGTATCTTTCCAGCGTGTCATCTATTTGTGGCCTACAACGAATTTATCTGGTTGCCTTTTGTCCTGTCGGGACATGGGCTACCGCATTTTTCTTTTACTTTTTCTTTTACTCTTTCTATTATTTCAACTTGCTTTACTGCTCTTGAATAACCAGAAAATATATTTCAGAGAACCTAATAGATTTCTTAACATGAATACTAAAATTGTGAGTCATCTCAGCATCGTCTTGTGGAACGTAAATGGACTTAAGACTGTCACTAAGAGAACTAAAGTGTTGTCTTACTTACGAGCAAATTCTTGTGATATTGCCCTCCTCCAAGAGACACACCTTACTGATCTTGAGTCAGAGAAACTAAAGCGAGGTTGGGTTGGTGAAACTTTTTTTTCAACTTACACGTCCAGCAAAAGGGGAGTTTCACTATTGATCAAGAAAAATCTGCCAATATCTATCCTCTCCAGCAAATCGGATAGAGAAGGGAGAGTCATCTATGTCTTGCTCAAAGTCCAGGATTCAAAATTGCTTATATGTAATGTGTATGCACCAAATCTAGATGAGCCAGTTTTCTTTCATGAACTAGCGGCTCTGCTTCAAAGCTATGAAGTGGATTCAATTTTACTGGCTGGTGATTTCAACCTGGTGCTAGATCCTGCTCTGGATCGCTCAAATGGGGACTGCTCAAGAAACCCCCAAAAAAGCAAGAGATCATTGGATGATCGAATAAAGGAGTTCAACCTCGCTGATATATGTCAACTGGAACACCCGTGTGAAAGGGACTACACGAAGTGTCATGATACATACTCATGCATTGACTTTATTTTAACCTCAGGACAGGTGACATCCAGTTGTTGTGATTCTAAAATTGGGCTTATTGCTCTGTCGGATCATGCTCCTGTGTCTCTGAACCTCTCTTTACAACACACTTTAATAAAGTCACCAAGATGGAGGATGAACTCTAACATTCTTAACAATGAACATATCCGGGAGGAAATCAAAGATGACATTGAGAACTTTATCCAGATTAACAGGACTGATGATGTGAAAATCTCTTCAGGATGGGAGGCACTGAAGTGCTTTGCCCTTGGTCTTCTGATTGATAGGACCGGTAAGCAAAGAAAAATTAGGGCAAAGGAAATCCAGAGGATCTCCAATGAGGCAAAAAGACTGGACATATTATTTTAAATCAGCAAAGATGAAGGTACTAAGAATGATCTGAGGAGGGCCAAGTTTGAACTAAATAAAATAATATCAAGCCAAGTGGACTATGCCCTTTTCAGACAAAAAATAAACTATTTTGAAAACGGTGAAAAAGCTGGGAAGTTGCTGGCATACAGACTGAAAGTGGCGGAAGGTGATAGTTTCATTTCAGCAATTGAAAATCAAAACAGTGGAATGGAGACTAAGCAGAAAGAAATAAACAAATTGTTTTGTGACTTTTAAACAAAGCTTTATGAATCAGACCTGAGTTGTGATGATACGGATATTGTAAATTATCTTAACTCTTATGATGTACCCCAACTCTCAGACGATCAATCGGCAAGTCTTGAAGAAGAATTTATGGTCGAAGATATAAAATTGGCTATTTCAAAACTTACAAGGGGTAAATCGCTGGATATGGATGGCCTTCCAAGCGTGTTTTACAGGATCCTACCAGAGTCGGCTATACAACTCTTATGTAATGTCTACAAGGATGCCTTTGATTCAGGATTGTTGCCTGAAACAATGCGACATGCATTATTAACTGTTCTAACGAAAAAAGACAAGTGTCCCACAAGGTGTGAAAAATACAGGCCGATTAGCCTGATTAATTGCGATTGTAAAATTCTTGCAAAAATGCTGGCAATGCGACTGGAACCAGTAATTACAACTCTAATTCACAAAAACCAAGTCGGATTTGTTACAGGTAGGGCTGTGGCTGATAATATGCGCCGTCTACTGCTGTCAATTGAAAATGGTCACAGACAACGAGTAGCCACTGCTGTCATTTCTTTAGACGCAGAGAAGGCATTTGATCGGGTGGAGTGGGCCTTCTTGTTCTCTTGCCTGAAGAGAATGCAATTCGGTCAAAAATATCAACAATGGGTACAGCTTCTGTACAGATGCCCATCAGCTAGTGTGCTCACCAACGGTCTCATTTCTGATGCATTTACACCCCACAGGGGCACGAGGCAGGGTTGTCCTCTCTTCTCCGCTGTTGTTTATCCTGTCTATGGAACCGTTGGCATTGTGTCTGAGAGCGGATGTGAATCTTAAGCCCATAATTGGTAGCGACAGTGAAAATTTGCTTTGGTTGTATGCCGACGATCTGTTGGTCGCCCTCCAAGATCCGGTTAATGGCATACCCCACTTGATGCAAGACATTCAAAAATTCTCAGCTGTATCGGGCTATAAAATTAACTCGGGTAAGTCCAAAATTTTACCACTCAATAATCAACATAATGCGTGTGCTCATTTCCAATTCAGATGGTGCAGTGATCGAATCAAATATTTGGGCATCTGGATTGGTGCAGAGGTGGTGAAATTGTCAGCAATGAACTTTGGAATGCTCCTCCCAAAATTACAGTCTGACCTGGAGAGGTGGGGGCTCTTACATCTGTCCACATGGGGGAAAATTAACTGCATAAAAATGAACCTGGCTCCTCGAGTGAACTATCTTCTATCTGTGTTGCCTATCAAGGTTCCTGGTCATTTTGTCAGAGAAATAGATAAACTTGTGCAAAAGTTGATTTGGAACCGAAAACCTTCAAGACTCACTATCTGGAAACTACAACTCCCATTGAAAAAAGGTGGGATGAACTTCCCTAACTTCATTGAGTACCAACTTTCGTTTTCAACCTGACATCTCTGTAAATTGCTTGAATCGAATGACGAATATTTGCAGTGTGTGATGTGGGAATGTGGCGCTATATCCCAGTTGGAACCCAAAGCATTGCTAACATCAAAGAAAAATAAATCGAAGGGAGCAAATCCTTTGACCAGTTTTCTACAAGATTGCTGGTGTGACATCTCAAAACGCATGAATGGAGACCCCTACATGCACATGGATGCCTTGAAAAGTCAAGGGAAGGTTTTCTTTTCGGCAGAGTGGTTCTGGGTGGGAATAAAATACGTCCATTATCTAACAATGGAAGAAATTGGATCCCGTACGCACAGCTGAGTCCAACTCATGATATGGCCGGTTGTTCATTTGCAGAATACAGAAAACTGAAGGTCATTGTCATTGCTTGCCTTGGTAGGCCTGATTTGCTGGATCAAAATTTTGCCTGGTCTATGTTACAGTTGTGTGGGAGTGCTACGCATCCGGCTGCTACGATGTACGGATATCTAAAATCATTCAGGAAAGAAGACTTGAGGCTGCCAGTAATCTGTGCGGATGAGTTAGGAGAAGAAATTGATTGTATCTGTTGGCAGCGCTGCTGTGAGAATACTCGGTTGGTGAGTCTGGATTGGGGTCTTAGAGCAGCACAAACGAAACTGCTCTTTAGGTCCTACTGGACACTGGTTAGGTTATTTAAGAGACAACTCATGGACAATTAACTCTGTTGGAAGTGCAAGGGTGCTAGAGGATCCCTCAGCCATCTGATATGATTTTGTCCTAAAACAAAGAAATTCTGGGAGTGCGTATGTGAGAGGTTAGGACTGGTTTTGAGTTGTACGATTCCCCTCTCAGCCACCTTATTGATTCTGGGGGACATATCAGTGATTGATGACATCTCTTTTGGACAGGCGACTTGGCTACTCCGTGCCAGTATGGTTGCTAAGAGGATGATATTGAGATCATGGAAGTCAAACAGCTCCTTTAACATCGATGAATTGGTGGATGAGCTTTTGACTATTTCAACCTATGGGAAAGCAATTTACAAGAATGCGGATGATATTGAGAAATTCTGGGACATTTGGAACAGGATCCTGGAGGTCTACGGTTGAATTCAAATTTTTTGTACAAAATGTGGTGTCTCTGAAACTGGACAATGCTCTTGCTGTATTAATTATTTCTTAACATTTTATAATTGTCATTTATTGATTTTGGATTGATGATTACATTGGCTGACCAATTGCTTTCTGGTTCTCTGTCCTTTTTCGGTTTCTGACTTTCTTTCTCCTCCCTTTCTGTTTTACTTTCTTCTCGATTTCTTTCATTAGCAGAATTAGTTATTATATACACTGTTAATTATTTGCCAAGATCATTTAGGCTTGTATTTTTATGATTATTAATGATGTTTGTATATTGACATATTGGAATAAAAATGTTAAACTTAGAAGTCCTAGCAGGAGAGTACACCAGGAAAGTACACCAGGCAACCATCACAAGAGTGTGAACCTAAGAATTCCGAGCAGGAGACTATACCAGGCAACCATCACAAGAGTGTGAACAATAAGTAGAACAATAAGTAGACCTGAAAGGAAAGTATACCAGGCAACCAGAACTGTGTTGTTTAAAAAGAGTAAAGAACTGGGTTTGTTTAAGAGGACCTGCGAAGGAACATCAGGACTAGGAAAGGATTGTATGAACCAGATTTTTAAGAGAGATAGAATTGAAAAGTCAAGACGATGTTTTGGCTAAGGAAAGGCACAACGAACTGTTGAAGGTGAACGTCAGATGAACAAGTTACTTACCTCTACTAACGTTCTTTCGATTGGATGTTCTACCCACGTATTCCTCATTTTATGATAATTATCCTTCCAGCTTCAGGTGCTTCGAAAGAAAATGTTGACAGGGGGCGCTGTGTGCTGTCTCGTCGAGTCGATGTCCGTTGACGGACTCCGTTCGAGTGTCAATGTTATCATCAGTTTAAGTAGCGCAGCCAGCTTCAGTACCGTTTTCCCCCTCGTAGGCTCCAAGAAAGCGTAAAGTGTAGGAACACATAAATTGTACGGCGGGGTAGGCTGGGACGGGCAATGAGGAATATGTGGGAGGAACATCCAATCGAAAGAACGTTACCAGGGGTACGTAACTTGTTCTTCAAATGGATTGTGTCCTCCAACGTAATCCTCATCTTATGATAGACTCCCAAAGCAGTAATAATTTGGTGGTGGGAGTACAAATTCCATTTTGTTCTAATCATGGACCAAATGAAGGACCGCTTTGGCACCAATCGCAAAGTAATCGTCGACAATGACTTCGAAGTCGGGGGTCGCCTTTGTCGGCATCTACTTAGATATTGGTGTCGACGGCTCTGACTCTGATGGTGTCAGTGAAGGAGTGGACGTTGTCAACTTCTTATGCTTCTTCAAAGGAACCCTCTATGGACTGGACTCCTGACTTGTTGAAGCCCTCAACAATTTCTCGTCAGATCGAGATCTTTCTCGATGCAGAACCGGCTTAAGGCTTGGTTTAGAAGATTTCTTTGACTTTTCTTTGTCATCTTTTTGCAGTTCGACAGGAGCATGGGCTTTCTGCTTGACCTTTGAGGAGGTCGAAGCCAAATTTCATTACGAAACGCATCCCATTTTTCTGGGGAGTCTGATTTAGTTGGACAATTGATTACCTCAACCGAGGAATCACTGGAGGTGGAAGGAGACCTATGACGCAGTTTCTTGGCCTTCTTCAAAGAAGACGACAAAGAACAGCGTAATCGACTTATCGATCAAGACCATTTAGATGTTTTACGTCAAGAAGAAGGGGACTTCGAAGGCAACCTCCCCACTGCCAATTTACCTTTACGCTCCCTGAGAGCCTTTTCGGTCATCACCTGACAGGAGCCACAGGCGGAGGTACGGTGACCGGTACCAAGACACCACAGACATATGTCGAAGGGGTTGGTGAGTGACATCTTGGATCCACAGTCTTGGCACTTCTTGAAGCCCGTCTTACGTGTTGATGGAGCCGATAGGGAGACATTTTCGAAAAAACAAAAATAACTATTTAAGTTCACAGAAGAACAGAAGCGTGTCGTAATTCTTCAAAGCATTAGCTCGGAAAAACAGAACTGAAGCCTACTGGCGCTGAGTGCGCTACTTATACTGATGATGACGTCGACAGTCGAATGGAGGCCCTCAAGGGACACCGACGAGATCGTACACACTGCCCCCTGTCGAAAATAAATTCCAAAGCAGCTGAAGCTGGAAGGATGATTATCATAAAATGAGGAATACATGGGAGGACAAAATCGAACCGAAATATTGTTGTGAGCCAAGAAAGGCACAAGGAACTGTAGAAAGTGAATCTTCTGAGGACCAAAAAGAATGCAGGGGAAGGGATCACTCCTCTGGAGCAAGGACCTATATCTTTGAAGTACGTTTATGTTGAATGCCAGTGTTTCTTCTTTTTATGAATACTTTCCCAAACATTTCAAAGTAAAGGATATTTCCCGTTTCACCTTCGAGTTTAGTTTTAGTGTGAAGGTCAGAATAGAACTTTGAACACAGGACAGTTTTCATTTCGGACATTCTGACACCAACAAATCCTTACTTTTTGGTTTAGGTAGGGAAGTTCCTCTTAGAGTAGGGTCAGAGAGGCATTTTCCTAACCCCTTTTTATTTTCAATAACAGTCTTTAACCAAAAATGTGGCTAACTTGTGTCCGAGTTTCATTCCTGATTCCTCACACTTAACTATAGCTGTCCAGAAAGTGAGCTCTAAGTTGTGAAGAAGTCACTGCATGCCTGGTCTGTGCCTTGTGCAATGCTTCCTCCTGGCCAATTTACACAAAACATTTTAGGATAAACACTTTTTTAGCAACCTAAACTCTGTGATGGAGTCTGCCGAAAGGAGTTTCTTATTGCAAGGAACACCCAGAGGCTCCACAAATGCATGGAGCAGACTCATAATGAGCAAACAGGGACAGACAATATCAGGTTGAAGAACGCTGTGGAAGACTGGTGTTTGACAAATGCAAAAAAGGAAGAAATTCCATGGTCTTTATGCTTCAAGAATGCAAAGTTCTAAGAGGGATTGAGAATACTAGGGTACAATTCATAAGGGCTCAAAAGAAGAGTATAGGGTTATGCATGGACATAACATCGAATTTGTTAAGTCCATGCAAAATGGTTAAGTCCATGCAACGTCAGAACAAGTCTCAAGTTATACTGACATGATGGTATGAACCTTGTATATAATAGGGGTGGTTTGAAGAGTATTACATAAAGCAACCCCTGAACATTTAGTGGGATTAAAGAGGAATGGCTCTCCCATCTGTCTTCTTTCTTGCTTTTTTCTCTCGTTATTGGATTGGTTTAGGTAGCACACTGTAACCGAACAGGGTGTTTAAGGCACGAGTGGGTTCTGATCTAGGGGAATGGGAAATGTAATTTCCGGAGACACGGACTAGATGGGTTGGATTGCTTTAATACAATTTGGTAACCTAAACTTGTATAATGTGAGGAAGAACTTTATCTAGTGTGGAGATAGAGTCACAGGTCTGTTCTCTCTAAATATGGCACAGCTTGCCCATTTTGTTGTGGAGGAGAATCAGCTCCCTGAACAGAAATGTTGCAAGTTGGATGCACTGGACCTGTATCCAGGAGGAAAAGAGTCTAGGTGAAAGGTGCATATCTACCTATTTCCCCTTATTAAAACAAAAGGTAGTAGGAAGATTCTGGGCACCCAGAATGAGAGGGATTAATGGTTGCACTCTTTCTGATGCCAGGGAGGATTAATTCATGGATCGAGGCACGGTAAGATAGGGATATGGTGAAGTCACCTACAAGTGAGCAAACACGATAATGATTGGGGTCTGTGCTAAATATACAGAGCCATTAGCATGAGATGTGTGGTAAACTAGATAGAGGAAAAAGACCAGAAGACATGATGCAACTTAGAATTATTTTATTATAGGAAAAGAAATACCTCTCCTAGCCCTAGAGACTACATGATGACGAGGTTCTGTTAGCTAAAAAGTAAAGAAAATAACAAAACCAGTGCTCATCGGGAAGTCATACAAATATTTTGCCTAAATTAGTTAAGCTCACTCTATTAGGCGTTAGGTGGCTGGTCCCTGACCCCTGTCCAATACTGTTTTAGGAATCTCTCTTTTCTCCTCTGGTCCCAGCCTGCTGATATAGCTAAAAGATCCAATAGTACTTGTCATCTCGTAAAGTTCACAAAATTCACGAGGCTCGTACAGTCCGTATAATTCACGAAGTTCTGCTTTCTCTAAGTATGCATCTTTCTTCAACTTTGGCTCTGATTTGGCAACACGCATAGTTTCCTCTGTGTGCAAAGGGATTTGTTTGCTCAGCGTTGGTAGAATGGATTGTTTTAACTTAACACATTTCTCAGCTCGGGATAAGCTTAGCCCTCTCTTCCGGGCCTTATCGTTCTGGGTTTGGGTCACCCGTTTAATAATAATAATAATAATGTATTTCTCAAATAGCGCTACACACCCAGAGTTCTCAGAGCGCTGACATAACAAAAGACATTATCATCCCACAGAGTAGTACTCAATGTATCGACCACAGAAGGATGAAAGGCTGAGTTGACCCAGCAGGCATTCGAACCTGCCACAGCAGGCTCAGAACAGATATCAGGGGCAAATGCTTAGCTCACTGTCCTATCTGACCAGGTCTTTGGTTGCTATTCTCTAGTTCCGCCCTTGAGGGAGTCGCAGCACTCCAGGCCTTATGATTCTTTGGTTGGCTATTCCCAGGGTCTGCCTCTCTGGGGGTATCAGCTAATATTATCCCCACCAAAAATATCGCCGTACATATGGTCGTCGGGAACGGCCATAGGCGATATTTTTGGTGGGGATAATTTATGGGGTAAATGGATGGGGGGGTTGCGGGGTGTCCCCTGCTCCCTTTTAAAATATATGGGGGTTGCGGGCGTGTCCCCCACAGGTGCCATGGGGTAATATCGCCGCAGAAATATGGCGAAATATTTGTATGGCAATATTTTTGCGCCAATATTATCACATGGAACCTCTCTGGGCTTCTCAGACCCATTGTCGCCCTCCTCCAGCTTCTTGCCTTCTGCGGCATACCTGCTCTCCTGTGGCATGTCTCGACTGGGGAAGTGGTGTCCTTCAAAGGGGTGAGACTGGCAAGCATCTGATGTGAGAGTGACCCAAGTGTGAGGCACACTATGTGGTGGATTGTTATGTTTGTTCTGGAAGCAGAGGGTTGAGTTTACTTCTATCCAAAAGTTATGGAAATGGATGATGGGGATGGTATGTTGAAATTCAGTTATTATTATGTGTTGCGCTGCCTTATCTTGCTTCCAAGATAAACGTGTTGCCCCTCAGCTATCCCCCCCTCACCATCATGTTTATTTTGTTTTTCCAATCATAGAGAGCATTGGTGTATCACAGGGAATTGTTTGCAACATTTATATCTGGTTCATAACACAAAGTATCGGCTTTTCCAGATTCCATGTGCAATTGGTATGTGTAAGTGTATTTCCTGGAATGTGATGGGGTTTGCATAGCTGGGCTAACTAGAGGTATGGAATAACATATGCTAGAGAGATGGGTGTGCAATATTAATGTTGTTGGAATCCCACTTATGGGTATAATAGTGCAATAGATTTGCTCCCGGGTGGGACACATGACATTTTATGAATCCATTACATTAAATGCAAAGGGCAGTGATTACGGTAATCCACACGGCTGTACAATTTAAGTTAATGAGCATTAACTGGACAGGGAGGGCTGATAGGTAATGCTTGGGGGGGTTTGGATCCCGGTAATATGAAAATTGTCAATGGATTCACCCCCCAACTCTGATGGAATTATATTCAGAACTACTCCAAAAGTGTCATGCCAACAATGATGATATATGAATAGTAGGAAGAGAATGTTAATATTGTCCTAGATTTTGCAATTGAGAGCTCAAATGAAAAGCCACAACGTCCTTCTAAAGCAGCAAAAATACAAGACAAGCCATGAAATTGAATGGGCTCATCGCCATCTGGAGAAATCTGCACCCAGCCCTGGAAAATACACATATTACTCCGGGGTACATAACACTTCTTCATGTACAAACTGTTTTATTTGTTTATAGGGGACCTTGCTTCACTGCACGCTATTAGACCATGGTCCCACGATATCTGAAATGCAATTATTGACAGAAAACCAGGCTAGGTCAAGGTGGTGTTCCAACCAGGTAGAAATCGCCTCACCATAGCTACACAAGGGACAAAATCAGAGAGAACAACCACTGATGGACTAAACAACCATGTGATGAGAGGGTGTGACATGACTTCTGAAATCCCTAGGGGTGTTCAGCCAAAAGCGTCACAGTTAAGGCCAGAATAGTGAAGGGTGAAGACCGATCATTGACAAGCCTCTTTCTCTATAAACTTTGCATTGCCTTCCACCCTGCTGTACATGTGAGTACCCCTAGCTTGCTAATTAGAATGTGGTCTCTCCACTCTGCGGTAATCACATATTAAGCATTCACTCCTGCTGCTCCTGTTGCTCCTGTTGCGCTTCCTACTCACCTTTCCCTACACTTTCTCCAATCATGCTCGTATCCAATCCCTATCATAAAACTCACATCTTGAAACTCTGACTACTCCATCTCTCTTGCACCTCCTACTACCAACAAAAAAGCTGATGAACTACCCATACCTCTCATAACACCTATCCACCTCGCCTCTCCTCCTCTGAGACCCAGCTTCTCTACTCTACTTACCACATCAACGGGACATTGCACTCTGGAATGCTCAGTCTGTATGCAACAAAACTTTATTTATCAATGACTACTTTCACTGCAGCTTTCCTCCCCTAGACCCTGTTGCTATCACTGAAACCTGGATTTAACCATCTGACACTGCCACTCCGGTGGCCGTACTTGACTCCAAACTATACATCATTCACTCTCCACATCTGACTGGCAGAGGTGGAAGCATCAGACACCTACTCTCTTCCCGCCTCAATGCCTCACAAATCTCCAATGTTATGTCCTCTCCTACCTCTTTTATCTCTACTATAGCTCCGCCTCACTTGGTTTTCATCATCCCCATCTATCGCCCTCCTGGTCCCACTTGCCCATTCTATGATAACCTTGGGAAACTCCTTGATTCTCTTCCCACTAAACATAACCCCATTTGCTTAGGTGAGTTTAACCTTCCTTCTTCGACCACTTCTCAGAAATCTGAACTTCAATCTTTTCTTAGTGACAACCCTACTCCCTCCTCTCCATAACCTACCTACCCACACCAGGGGTTACTGTTTGGATCTTTTACTCACAGCCACCTCTTTCAAAGCCACTAATACTACTGTCACTCCATCCTTAGCTGATCACTCCATTGTTTCCACCACCATCTCCTTTCTGGTCTCGGAGATCTGCTCAAAGGCACGAGACAAGGATGCCCACTGTTTCTACTGTTGCTCTCTATGGCAGTGAAGACATTGACCTAAAGGGTGAAGAATGAAATGGGGGGGATGGGTTTTACAGCTTATGGTATAGAGTCACTAATTTCTCTATATGCTAATGACATTTTACTTAGCAAATCTGCAAAGGGGTTAAATTTGGGTAGGTATTGGGGCCAAGTATAAACTAGGCCAAATCATGTGCCCCGTGGGTACTCCAGACCAGACATGTGTTACGGGGACTGATTTTGCCTGGTCACCATATTATATTAAACACTTGTGCTTTAAGATACATCACACTGGTGCTTATAACATCTAGCAGAACACTGTATGCTGGCTGGATCAGATTGGGCAGTAAACATCATGATTCGCTCCACTCCCTGTCTCTATGGGAGGTTGGGTAGTAATCAGTAAAATTGAATTCATGCCTGTTATTGTATGTTTTTAATTAACCATACACCCCCACACTCACACCTGAGCGATTTATAGGAGATGCAGGCAGCTTCTGGGCAGGCTGATCTGTGCGGCACCTGTAGTGTATGCAAGTACACCAAAAAAATGCAGAGTTTTGAGACCAAAAAGAAAAACTGGATGTTTAAACATTTTTCAAACTGTAAATCACCCGATGTTATATACTGTATTCAGTGCCCTTGTGGAAAAAGATACGTCGGACAGACCAGCAGACCACTCCACAAGAGAATTGTAGAACAAAGATCAAAAATCAGGTGCAAAACATTAACAGCACCAATGGTTACACACTATGTCAGGAAGCAACACACACATGATGATATCTTCTGGTGGGTCCTAGAGGTGATCACTAACACTTCTAATATAAGTGGCACCCTGGACCACAAGGAGGGCTGGTGGATTTACCATTTGAACACGGAGAAGGACAGCCTAAATGAAATACATCTAGCGCTATGAATATACCATCTAGTGGCTTTCATACCACTATCCCCTGTATATATCCATTCCTCCTCCTCTTTGGGCAAAATTTTGCATGCTCACTGCATTTTTCCATTTGTCTGCATTGGTTTACATTGTGCCCATCAACTGATCAACTGGGCCACAATTACGGTCTAGTCTACCACTTTGCAGGAGGTTAGATTTTATCTCTGTTAGTGGTTAGTATGACATCTGGAAATAGTTATTTATTCCAGCTTGCGTTTGAGAACAGATTTGCCAGTTTGTCATTCATTACTACGTCTTCCATTTGCTATTTCAGCATGACATTCTGGCAGGTTATCGCTGTTTTTACAGTGCTCCAAATATGGGTCTGCGCTTCTTTCACAACATGAGGCTCACCTGGCTACAAGGTTTACAAAATATTATTATTTTTTTGTATTTATTACGATCTGAAGTATGGGATGTATGCTTCCGTGCCCGGATCAGTCCCCATTCTATTTCTATCACATACACCTTGCTGGAGACTCTCTTTCTTTTTCCATCCGCGGATCACTTGCCGTGACAATCACCCCATGGACAGTGGTTCTGCTAAGCGTTTGGGCGGCGCCACAATGCACAATTTGACGTTCCACCTATTAGCAACACGAACGTGGGGCTATAGCAACGCTCGCTATCCTCAGGTTTTCTATTACCAACACGCCAGCTAGGGACGCGTTCACGGCATTTTCACCGGCCCGCGAGGCACCGCTGCTTTTCCGTCTTTCCGTGGAATATACCGAGAAAACAACACTTATTTGGCTTTCAAGATGTAAGCGCCTTCCCGCATTTGGCCTTTATTTTATCTTCAATAGCGTAGCAGGCACACACCATATATGTCGTTTTAACGTATGTACGTGACTTTATTTCACATCATGATCCTGTGGCTGTTGTAGCACCGGTTTCCGATTGATTTATTTATTAATTTCTTCTGCATCCACTCTATTTCTGTCAAACCGTGTATTATCAATGATGCCCCTGTTAGTACTTTCTCCATTTCTTCCTATGGTTTCTGCTTTTCTTTTACGTGTTCCTACCACTGGCAATATTTGTTATTAGCTTTTTCTTTGGCTTTGCAAGCACCCTTTCTCTTGGCTGCTGAGGTACATCTGAGCCCAGAGGACATTGCTCTACGATCTGCAACAAGCATGATTTCATTATATCATGCCCCATAAACATCTTTGAATCCCCCCTTTCTCTAACGTGGACAAAGGGTGCCCCGTCGGGCTAGAACAAAGGGCAGCTTACACAATATCCTACTGCTGGACTTTTTTGACAACTATCCAGTTTTTTGGACTTATTCACCTACTCCCAATCAGGTGCGGGTGAGCTGTATTTCTTTACATTACTCATTTGTATCACTCACTCTCCTGGTGGGCGCAGGGCTCTTTCATTAATCATTTTTGATTTTATTATTACAATCTTTTCAGCCTTTTTAGTTCCTAGTTCACATAACAAAGACTGCATAATCTCTTACACTTCATGCAAACCCAGGCCTTCCTATCTATGGCCTATTGTTGTTTTGAAGCCTATCTGGCTCTTGTATTTGGCCACTTTTAGCTCAATGTATTTATCTTGCGGAATTTTGAAGTCAGACTTACAGTCTGTTTGAACGAAAAACTTTTCCCATTCCTCTTTTTAATCTTTTGAAATTTTTGTTATTTGTTTTGTATTTTATTGTAGTTGGAGTCGCTTACCTTTGGGTGTCTTTTGAAACTTTTTGTAAAGCTGCAGACCGGCTCCTTTATGTGCAAAGGTTAGTTTTTTGTTTGCTCACAGATTCGGCTCCAATTTCTCGTTTTATGCAGGGTTAGCCCCTTGAACCCTCTTTTGGGTTCTCCTTTGAAATTGCAATTATTTTCATCAGGTTTTTGTACACTATCTAGTGGTGTTCCCATTTAGGTACATACATACTCATTAGCCGTTTATGTTTATATGCAGGGTCCTCGAAAATAAATTGTTTTTGGGTCCTGAAGAATCCTTTGGTCATCAAAATCTTAGACATCAGCCAAAACGTCAATCTACCTAATAAAGAAGTCGCCCAATATTCATATTGGTGGTCCAATACATGTATGTAATAATATGATATTGTATTAGGATTTGTTATACTTCTTATATTGCCTATAGTATAGGTCCTATTGACGTAGACCCGCAGTTAGATTTACCTGTATGTTGGGCTGGCAAACAGTGGTCTTTAGTCCCACTCTTTGGTACAGTTTCAACTCTTTTACCTAGAGTTCTTCAATCATGTAATCCATGTGATGAATTTATGATATTTCACAATCATTTAATGTTTGTGGGTTTACATGAATGTGTTCTTTTGTTCGTTTGATTTATTTTTGAACACGCATGTTATGTTTATTATCTTCACCTCCCCCCCTTTTTTCTTTTTGTGTACATTCTGGTTTTCAGTATTTAAAACTGATTTCATGTATCAATGTATGTAAATGATTAATCATCGATAACATGTCTATGTATGCAAAAATATTCGGATTAAATACGAATATCATTGTTTTTGAAAACATTGCAATAGCAAAGACTGATTATTCATTTAGTATTATTTTGTGTCAGCTATTTAATGGTTCAGACAATTGATATATCTATGAAAAGTTTGTTATATGATCCAATTTAAATATAGGTCTACAGTCTGTCCTGCTCTCTTTTGAAGGTGGAGGATGGGGGAATTGTCCACCTCAACCTTTATTATTTCTTGTTTTGACTTTGAAGCATCTTTTTTGTAAGTTGCAGCTAGATGTTGGGAACTTTTCCTTGGTACATGTTTGATCTGTGCCGGGCAGCAATCATGCATTAGTACAGACATGTTTCCCAGATCTTCTGATAGTGGTGATATGGGGGTGCCATACGTAAATGCCTAGTATCTGCCTGCAAACATTCAATATGCAGTTTACAACATGAAGCCATTTTTTTAATTGAAAGGGCTCTGTGTACTTCCTTTAATTCCTTGCCTTCTAAACTCTTGCCGGATACTGATACCCAAGAACCTGCATGATAAAGTCCTGGCCTAAAATGCTACGATGTTAAGGTTCCGTTTAGCCCACTTATTAACATAGGGGTCTAACCTTGACTTGAGGTATTTACTGTCAGTATACATCAGCAGGAGCAAACATGGGATTCCTTAAGAGGACAATTTTCTAGAGAGAGAATTGTTTGTGTTGCAGCAGCTTGAGATAAGAGTAATTCAGTGCCGGGCAGCAATCATGCATTAGTACAGACATGTTTCCCAGATCTTCTGATAGTGGTGATATGGGGGTGCCATACGTAAATGCCTAGTATCTGCCTGCAAACATTCAATATGCAGTTTACAACATGAAGCCATTTTTTTAATTGAAAGGGCTCTGTGTACTTCCTTTAATTCCTTGCCTTCTAAACTCTTGCCGGATACTGATACCCAAGAACCTGCATGATAAAGTCCTGGCCTAAGATGCTACGATGTTAAGGTTCCGTTTAGCCCACTTATTAACATAGGGGTCTAACCTTGACTTGAGGTATTTACTGTCAGTATACATCAGCAGGAGCAAACATGGGATTCCTTAAGAGGACAATTTTCCAGAGAGAGAATTGTTTGTGTTGCAGCAGCTTGAGATAAGAGTAATTCAGCCTCCATTAAGATATGTTCACCTGCGGTCAATCATGCAAGACATATTCTCAGATTTCCCAATCACACCCGATAACACAGACTTCTTGCACTTTATATTGACAGCTGTGGGTTGGAGACACGTAATCACTTACATTTATGGAGACATCATGAAAGACAGGAGTCAGACACCTATTTGTGCCAAAGGAAATTAGGAAGCCGTGCTGAGCATTGGCATCAAGGATGAGCATTGGTTAGACGTGTGTAGTCAAACTAGGAAGGTGTCTATGAATGCAAGATTCAGATTATTACATTTTCAAATATTAACACAATATTATATACATACCCTTTTTTCGAGACTCTGACCCTACTTGCAGTAAAGGCAGTTACCAGAAGGCCACGTACACATACTGTGGGAGCCTCCACTGTTTGTGCAGTTTTGGGATAAGGTGTTGGAAGAAATGTATACTATATTAAAAGGGTATATATACACACAGAAAGACCCGTTGCACATGCTTCTAACATTATGATGATCTGGTCTGGCACGTAGAAGGCATTGCTTTGGTTGTGTGGCATGATGATCGTGTGGCTGTACGGGCAGTATTTTATCTAATTGAAAGCTGTGCCTGTGATTCTATTTTACCTCACTTACCAGATTATTCCAAATTGGTCTCTGTCTGCGTGAATTTTAGTTTTTTGCATTTACTTGTTCCAAGCAGTAAGGACTGCATGCACAGTGTGTTTTGCTCCATTCTCTCTCGTTAGTATTTTGTCATCTACAAAAATCCCATCTAGATGCGAAATGCCTCATTGAAGGCTGCCTGCCCTGCTGGCTCCTGCTAACCGTGCTTTTCCAATATGGCTGTGACAGGCAGATGCTAAATTAAACACTCTCTGCCTTTGTAGTCCACTAGAACTACACTTCCCGGTGTCACCAAGCCCCTCAAGTCTCGTCGCTGGCACGTTAGCACCAGAGCATTTGAGATGCCGTTTATTGCTGGCATCTATAAAGACTCACTATCTGCGAGTTCATGACTGTGTGATTGTTCGAGCAGTATTTTATCTAATTGAAAGCTGTGCATGTTGATTCTATTTTACCTGACTTACCTGATTGTTCCAAATTGGTCTATGTGTGTGTGGATTTTTGTTTTTTGCATTTACTTGTTCCAAGCAGTAAGGACTGCATGTACAGTACTTTTTGCTCCAGTCTCTCTCATTAGTATTTTGTCATGTACGGAAATCCCATCTAGATGCGAAATTGATTATTGAACTGTGCTTGCCCTGCTCGCTCCTGCTTACCATGCTTTTTCAATATGGCTGCAACAGGCAGATGCTAATTTAACCACTCTCTGCCTTTGTAGTCCTCTAGAACTACACTTCCCGTCCTCACCGAGCCCCTCAAGTCACACCGGCGGCGTGTTAGCGACGCTAGTTATCGCCAGTTTGCCTCCAGTGGGCTTTGGTTGCACTCGCTCAAGTCCCCCGCTGTATAAGGTATTATTCCACATCCTTACAGCTCATGTTAGATCCTAAGTAAAAAAAAATCAAAAAAAGAAATCAAGAAATCTAAAAAATGTCAGAAGTGTTCAACACTTCTGGAATGGTCAGAAGTGTTGAAAGAAATGGTGTGGAATTATCGAATCACTCCGCATTCAGTTACTAAGATATCACCTTTTGTATTTTTAAAGGGTAGGCAGCCAGCTACCCGATTATGCCCAGGATGGCTAGAGGCATTGGGGTGTGTGAATGTAGATAGACAGTGATGGATCTGATCCACGATGCCCAAAATGTATATAAACAAAGATTTGATTCTGACTTCCATGTAAAAGAGATGATGTTGTCTGTGGGAGACTATGCGTTAATTAAAAACCCACGTTTTTGTTCTGTACTAGTACAGAAAGCGAATTCCTAGGTCCCAAGAGAGTTGAAACTATTAGAGGTAGCGTGGTCATTCTCGAAGGGGGTAAGTGTTGGTCGAAATCTAAATTAATCAAATGTGCACCAAATGTAAACAGAGAGAACATAATAAGAGACAATGTCAATGATGGGAATCAAGAGGATCCATGGGGTGAAGAAGTTACATCCCAATCAACTACAAACAATAGTGATCAAGTGGAGGATGATTCCAAGGCTGCAGACAATTGCAAAAGAACAGAGACTGCCTGATCGTTTTAAAGACTATTACCTTGAATAGTTTAGCTAAACTTCTTCCACATTAAGGGAGGAAGATGTGTTAGGTTTGAATGTTTTATTATTTCATTTATATGTATTCTAGACATTAGAATGTTCATAATGTTGGGTTCTATTAATGCGTACACATTCTGAGAATTCCTGTGTTGTAGGATTCTCTCGGAATGTGTACGTACTGTGTGTTTTTGAATTAGCCAGCAGTTTGACCGCAGCACTCAATGCTGTTGATGCGTCTGCTGCCTGCAGGTTCATTTACTTTAATAAACAAGTGCTAATCCTCATCCTGGTGTCGGTTACCTCTCTACAGTGGCGACGAGGAGAGCCGCGCATCCGCCCAACTGATCTGAGCCAGCCGCGAGTCCCAGCTGATCAGCGCTTTCGATTTCACCAAGCGGCCGCCGACAGCCGGGCTCACTGTGTCTCCGCCCGCGCTGAGAGGAGCCCCGGCTGGAGCCCACAGCAGCCCATCCCACGCTGCGAGCGCCGCTCCTCCCTGTGTGGGAGTTCAGAGCGGCGCACCGCCAGCTGTTCGAGCCGACGCTCCAGGCAGCAGACGCTGCCCCGACTCCCAAGTCAGAGTGGGGTGCCCTAGAGGAGGGTTGGGGCCAACATCAGTGCTATTAAGCACAGCACATGCAAGCTGCAAGTGAAATTTGCATACATTTTTTTGTTTATGGACATTTTAAGGGAAATTGTTCAACAAGTGCAAAGACAGTACCCACCCGTCATTATTGGAACATTGTTGCAGTTTCAAAAGCTGCCATTGGTTGCCCGGCAATGCAGACAGCCTGCTCAGTCAGGGCAGAGTCTTTATCTTCCTTGTGGCCATTTTGATGCAACAGAGAGACTCTCACTAAACACTCCATCCAGAATCTTCAGGGAAGGGTTTCCCTGCGCTGAAGCCTTTTGTGAGGTCATAGTACTTTCTCTTTGTTGGTGTCAGGAGTTTCTGGACTGTGTGCTGTTTGAACTCGATTAGGACCACCAACTCATCTCATTCTGTCATTGTTCTCTAGAACACTGCAGGACCAAGGTCCCTATTCTGATATTGACATTATGGCTGCGGCAATTCCTCCACCTGCACCATTCCTGTCTGAGCCAGGCAGACCCCCAGTCAGGTGGGACAGATGAGTCAAGATGTTCGAGAACTACATAGTTGCCACTGGGGGAGACAGGTATAGTTCTGCCAGGAAAAAGGCACTTCTTTTACACAATTTGTGTCCGGAAGGGCGCATTGTTTTCGATGGCCTCACTCGTGGGGTGGAGGACGGATCTGGAGACACTGATGAGTATGTGATTGCTTTAAAAAAGATGGAGGATCACTTTGAGCCCAAGAAGAATGTGACGTTTGAAAGACACAAATTCTTTCAACGGGCACAGGATAGTGCAGAAAATGTAGAATCTTATGTGGCTTCCTTGAGGACATTGAGCCACATGTGTGACTTTGGAGACCTCACTGACTCCCTCATAAGGGACCAACTAGTGCGCTGCACCAACAGTCCCAGGGTGCAAGAAAAGCGAGTCGCCAAGGATGTGTCGTTGGAGCAGGCGGTGGAGTTGACACGCTGCATTGAGCAAACCTCTCAATACATGAGGGCAATGAAGATTGACAAACAGTCATCACACAGTGTTGCACATGGGGTATGTGCAGTCATGCCAAAGAGGAGGGGGAATACCAGGAAGGAGTGGTGGAATCAGAGGTGCTCTAGATGTGGAAGTACCAGACATTCGTCAAATGTCCCATCCTGTGCCGCAAGAGTTGCAGAATGCTACAAGTGTAAGCGCAAGGGTCATTTTGCAAATATGTGTAAAGATTCTTCGGTGAATTCTCTTGAACAAAGGGACACAGAGTACCAATCTTCCACACAGCCCCAGCAAAGAATGCCAGATGAACCGCCTGTTCAGGAGAGAAATACTAGGCATGTGTTTCAGATTGATGCTGTGTCCGGTGATGCCAAAGGACCAGTTGACCATTTCAGAATTGATGGGTGTCACATCAAGATGAAGGTGGACTCGTGTTCGCCTTGGACCATAATTTCAGAAGACACCTTCAAGAATGTTCTAGGCAAAACTCCTGATCTTCTTCTTCCAGCTGAAGTACAACCCTGTGGTTATGGAGTCTCAGACATTGCTCTCACTGGTGAGTTCCATGGCACAGTAACCTACAAAGGGAGAGAATGTTCGGCAAAAATTCTGGTTGCAAAGAAAGGAGCGTCATTGCTGGGTTGGGAAGAGCAGAGAGTATTAGGTGTCCGAATACAAGCAAGTGCATCGAAACCTGTAACTATTGCAGATATTGAGGACAGGTGGTCCAAGGAATTTCCTGAGGTCTTCACTTCCAGCCTAGGAAGGATGAATGACTTTGAGCACAACATATAGGTCAAGCCTAATGCACAGCCAGTGGTACACAAAGTGAGGCCTGTTCCACTTAAACTTCGCCAACAGCTCCGTGAGGAACTTTAGGGTTTAATTCAAAAAGGAGTGATTGAGCGCATCAATGGGACTGAATGGCTCTCCCCTGTGGTCCTGGTCACGAAACCCAATGGTAGCCTGAGACTATGTGTCGACCTCAGGGACATTAACAAGAACATTTTCGTTGAAAGGCACTCTCGACCCATAATTTCTGACACTCTGGCTACACTTGGTGAACCTAGTTGGTTCTCAGTAATAGATCTCTCTGCAGCATATCACCAAGTGCCGCTATCGGACAAATGTCAACATGTAACTGCTTTTGTCACTCCAGAGGGCACGTTCAAGTATTTGCGCATGCCTTTCGGACTGGCATCAGCTGCCTCAGTATTTCAACGAGTCATGGAGGAAGTACTTAAAGGTCTTAAAAATGTTACTGTGTTTCAAGACGACATTTTGGTTTTTGCTAATTCAGAGGGTGAACATGATGTGGTATTGAGGAATGTTCTTCAGAGGTTAAAATCTTCAGGGCTGACAGTACAATGAGAAAAATGTCGCATTGGTCTCAGGGAGGTTGAGTACCTGGGACACACAGTGTCAGGTCATGGTATATCGCCTAAAACCAATATTGTGAAGAATATATTTGAAGTACCTCCACCTACCGATAAAGATCAACTCAGATCATTTATAGGTATGGCGGAGTTCTATCATAACTTTGTGGAAAATTGTGCCACTATCTCAGCACCCCTAAGGAGCTTATTAAAAAAAGGAGTGCGTTTTAAATGGGCTCCTGAGTGTCAGGAAGTGTTCGCTTCTATAAAGGAAGGGATCTCAGGAGCACCGTCTCTCGGGGGTTTTGTAAGCAGTAGGAAAACTGTGCTCACAGTGGATGCTAGTTTGATTGGGTTAGGAGCCTCATTGTACTAAGTGGACTCGGGGAAAGAATGTCATGTGATCGCTTTTGCTTCCAGGCCTCTGAGTGGGGCTGAATGTCATTATTCAGTCATAGAAAGGGAAGCATTAGCCGTCTACTGGGCCATTTTACATTTTAAGTTTTTTTTGTGGGGGCAAGAATTTTTAGTGAAGTCAGGTCATAAACCGCTGGTTCAACTGTTAAGTAGCTGTGATTGGGCGAAAGGCTCTCCCAGGATTGCTAGATGGATTGTGGGATTGCAAGCATACAATTTTAAGATTGTTCGCATCCCAGGTAGAGAAAATCTGGTGGCCGATTGCCTGTCTAGAATGCCAGTGAAACACACTGATGGCACATCAGAAATAGTAATGGAAGAAGATATAACTATTTCAGATATGTCAACAGTTGTAGTTGGGAAGGAAGAATGGCTAAAAGCAGATGCATGCGACACATCCATCACAAGGGTGAAAGAGTGGACAATTAATGGGTGGCCCAACAGAGATGCCCTGGATAGGAATTTTGATCGCATGTATGAGGTGAAACAAGAGTTAAATCTGTCTGAAGATGGAATCAAACTCAGGAGAGGGTCTAGGATTATCCCTCCCTCAGGTATTAGGGCCCGCTTAGTAGATCTGTCTTATCAAGGCCATCTAGGAATAAACGGTACCAAAAGATTGTTAAGACAATCGTATTGGTGGCCAGGCATGGACAGTATGGTAGAAAAAAAGGTGCGTGGTTGTCATGAATGTGAAAAAGCGGATAAAGGAAAAGTAGTCAGAGAAGTGCCACTTAACCCTGTTCAAGTCCCATGTGAGCCATGGAAAAAACTAGCTGTTGATATAACTGGCCCGATACAAGGTTTGGGCGATGGCTTCAAGTTTTTAGTAGTACTTGTAGACTATCACACCAAGTGGGTTGAGTGGAAGGCTCTAAGAGAGGCCACTACGAATGAAATGGTCTAATTCTTTGAAGAGGTGTTCCACAGAGAGGGCTTTCCCACAGAGATCATAACAGACAATGGTGTGCAGTTCTGTTCTCAGAGAATGAAAGAATTCTTGGTCAGGTATGGTATCACACATTTGAGAACTGTGCTATACCACCCCAGAGCGAATGGTTTGGTGGAGAGGGCTAATAGATTCATTAAAGGGGGTATTCAGCTAGCCCTCAACTCAGGTCTTGAATGGTCAGAAGTGTTGAAAGAAATGGTGTGGAATTATCGTATTACTCCACATTCAGTAACCAAGGTGTCACCTTTTGTCTCATTAAAAGGTAGGCAGCCAGCTACCAGGTTATGCCCAGGATGGGTAGAGGCATCGGGATGTGTGAATGTAGATAGACAGACAGTAATGAATTTGATCTATGATGCGCAGAATGAGTACAAACAGAGATTCGACTCTAATTTCAATGTAAAAGAGATGATGTTGTCTATGGGAGACTATGTGTTAATTAAAAACCCACGTTTTGGTGCGAAGCGTACAGAAAGCCAATTCCTAGGTCCCAGGAGAGTTGAAACTATTAGAGGTAGCGTGGTCATTCTCGAAGGGGGTGAGTGTTGGTCGAAGTCTAAATTAGTCAAATGTGCACCACATGTAAACAGAGAGAACATAATAAGAGACAATGTCAATGATGGGAATCAAGAGGATCCAGGGGGTGAAGAAGTTACATCCCAATCAACTACAAACAATAGTGATCAAGTGGAGGATGATTCCAAGGGTGCAGACAATTGCAAAAGAACAAAGAGACTGCCTGATCGTTTTAAAGACTATTACCTTGAATAGTTTATCTAAACTTCTTCCACATTAAGGGAGTGAGATGTGTTAGGTTTGAATGTTTTACTATTTCATTTATATGTATTGAAGACATTAGAATGTTCGTGATGTTGGGTTCCATTAATGCGTACGCATTCCGAGAATTCCTGTGTTGTAGGATTCTCTCGGAATGTGTACGTACTGTGTGTTTTTGAATTAGCCAGCAGTTTGACCTCAGCACTCAATGCTGTTGGTGCGTCTGCTGCCTGCGGGTTCATTTGCTTTAATAAACAAGTGCTAATCCTCATCCTGGTGTCGGCCACCACTCTATAGTAGTCCTCTAGAACTACACTTCCTGTCTCACTGAGCCCCGGAAGTCACAACGGCGGCGCGTTAGCGTGGCTGGTTATCGCCGGTTTGCCTCCAGTGGGCTTTGGTTGCACTCGCTCAAGTCCCCCACTGTATAAGGTATTATTCCACATCCTTACAGCTCATTTTAGATCCCAAGTAAAAAAAATCAAGAAAAAAAATCAAGAAATCTAAAAAATGTCACTCCTGGTAAACTATCAGCTTTTCTCAAACCGAGACTGAGTGTCTTGAGGAGTTCAATAATACAACAGACTTGGCCACCTACCTTATGGACGCACTGAATGAAGCTGTTGACTCCATAGCCCCACTTGAAAACAGATCTATTTAACCAAAATCTAACAAGAATACCTGGTTTAACGAGGCCATCCTTGATCTGAGACATACTAAAAGGGCAGCTGAAAGAGAATGGTGAAAATCCCCTTCTCTTCTATCACTCGCCCATTACAAACAAACAGTGAGGAAACTTAAGGCAGCCATTATTGTGGCAAAGACCTAAAGCTTTAGCAACAGGATTGTACAAGCTAAATCCTATTCTAGAGAGCGAGTCATGATTCTGAGGGAATTTGAGGGCAATACGCCCGTAAGGCCAGCACATAACAAAGACTCAGTCCAGTGTCAAGGAATTCATGATGAGTTCAAATCCAAAATTGCTGAACATCAGCAATCCATCCTTGATTAATTGGGGACTAATATCTCCACTATGTGTACTACCCCTCTCCTGCTGAATTCCCCCACTTCCACTTCTACATCTAAGGAGACTGAGTTTATATTTACCCCTTGTACTGAGGCAGAAATGGTTAAGATCATAGGCACCATGAAACCCACCGCTTGTCGTGGTGACATCTGCCCTTCGAGTATCTTTAAAGGCTGCTTGGATGTTTTAGTTTCCTTGGTGACGAAATTAGTGAACCTCTCTTTCGCTGAGGGCCATGTTCCTGATCTTTTGAAAGAAGCCTAATCACTCCCCTCTTGAAAAAGAACTATCTTGACCCTTTCCTGGCAAATAATTATCGTCCAATCGCTAACGTGCCTTGCCTGCTAAAAATCCTGGATAGAGTGGCTTATCTATCCCCTCCCTCCCCATGCCCCTCGTTTGTGTTCCCCTCCCTCCCCATGCCCATCATGCCCCTTGTTTGTGTTCCCCTCCCTCCCCAAACCCCTCGTTTGTGTTCCTCTCCCTCCCCATGCCCCTCATGCCTCTCGTTTGTGTTCCCCTCCCTCCCCATGTCCCCCTTCCTGCTCGTTTGTGTTCCCCTCCCTCCCCATGTCCCCCTTGCTGTTCGTTTGTGCCCCCTACCCTCCTCCCTTGCCCCCCGTCTTGTTACTTTGTTTTTCTCCTTCTCCCTCTTTCCCTTCCTTCCCCCTCTCACACTCCCCTTTTTGCCACATTCTGGCATTACCTCAATTGCCGTCAGGAATAGTAATGTAGCCACCAGTCTGTTTCTTTCCCTTGCCCCCCTCCCTTTCATTTTTTAATAGTGCTTACTCTATCACTCCGTCTTGACTTGTGTGATAGCAGCTTGTCTGTCCCCCACCCTTTTCCCTCCTTGTTCTTCACCTCCTACCCACCCTCCCAGCTTTATCTGACTCGTCATGATAACAGCTTGTTTTGTTCTTCTCCTTCTCCCTTACTCCAACACCTCGTCCACCCTTCCCTCCTCTTGGTAATTTCCAGCACTACAACAATTGTCGTTAGGCATAGTAATGTAGCCGCTTGTCTGTCTCCTTCTCCCTCCCACCCCCAATCAACCTTCTATGTTACTTGCACTTGCACTATCTGAAATGTCGCTAGGCTGATTATGATAGTTATTTTTCACATTCTGAATGTATCAGGGACTTGTAAGAATGTCAATGTATTCTCCCATGTTCCCTTCCCTGCCTTGAAGCGCTTTGAAACACATTGTGTACATACATGCCAACATTCTGTGACCAAAAATCTGTAGGAATCTTAAAGTTTCAAAAATAGTCAGGCGAGGAGGTAATGATAGGAATAGGGCGTGTCAGCAGCCCATTGTCATTGAATGAGCCCGCCGCCGCGCGTGCATTCAATGACAATGAGGCGCCTGCCACGCCTTCTGCCATCACACCAGCTCGGGGGAGTCCTTGAAAGACTCACCGGAGTTGACGTGGTGGGGGGCTAATGGCGCCTTTTGTGAAAGGCACTCGCGGCGGAGGGGCGCCCTTAGCCCACCGCCGTGGGCGCCTTTTACATCAAAGGCCTGCATGCTGCGCCTTCTCCCGATACGCCAGCTCGGGGAAGTCCTTGAAAGACTCCCCCGAGCTGGCGTGGTGGGGGGCTAATGGCGCCTTTGGCCAAAAGGCACCCGCGGTGGAGGGGCGCTTTTAGCCCAGCGCCGTGGGTGCCTTTGACATTAAAAGCCTGCATACTGCGCCTTCTCCCGCTACGCCAGCTCGGGGATGTCCTTGAAAGACTCCCCCGAGTTGGCGTGGTGGAGGGCTAATGGCGCCTTTTGCCAAAGGCACCCGTGGCGTAGGGGCGCTTTTAGCCCACCTCCGTGGGTGCCTTTGACATTAAGAGCCTGCATGCCGTGCCTTCTCCTGCTACGTCAGCTCGGGGAAGTCCTTGAAAGACTCCCCCGAGTTGGCGTGGTGGGGGGCTAATGGCGCCTTTTGCCAAAGGCACCTGCGGCGGAGGGGCGCTTTTAGCCCACGGCCGTGGGTGCCTTTGACATTAACAGCCTGCATGCCACGCCTTCTCCCGCTACGCAAGCTCGGGGAAGTCCTTGAAAGACTCCCCCAAGCTGGCTGTAACGCTCACCTGATTCCCGCAGAGGCGCCGGTCTTGACTGGGTGAATGCCGTATCTTCAAAGGTGATGTGTAACACACGGTTGGCTCTTTGGGCTGGACCTCTGTGCACTGTATGTCAGACTCGAAGAGTAAGATGTCTGCAGATAGAAAATATGGAATTAATGAACTGGGGTTATTGGGTGCCTCTCTCCTCTTCCCTTTCTCTTCTCCTGTAGAACCCCAAAGGTTGACACCCTCACCTTAGGTAAGTGAACGCCAAGCTCTCCATCTGCCTCGGGGCAGGGTGCTGTAACCAGTTTCTTCACTGGATAAGGGTGCAGGCCTCTTGACCTCAGAGGACTGCTGTCCGTCGTTAACTGCACGAACGGTAAGTTCTGGGCACTTCAAATGTCTTAAAAGTCTTTTGTAATGATATCTCTTGTTTTGCAGGGTTCCGGCGATGGCGGATGGCGGGCTGATGAGAGTTGAGGATCGAACCCGCGTGAGGAATAGAAGCGCCTGGAAGCACGTAAGTAAGCGCTTGTAGCCTGCTTCACGATGCGCACTAACTGTCCCTTTTATCTTGCAGGTACAAGTTCGGAGCTTTAGAGAAGCTGAAGGGTGCTGGAATACCCACTGGATTTGGCGTGGGAAGGAGTAATGGCACGTGAGTAATAAAGTTGCCCAAGGTCTTTAAACGCACCTTCTTTTGTCTTTCAGATGCGGGATGCAGCGCCGAAGGCCTCCGGAGCGTGCGAAGAGCTGGTAAGCTTTTGTCTTTCAGATGCCGGAATGCAGTGCGAAGACCTCCGGAGCATGCGAAGAGTAGGTAAGCCTTTGTCTTTCAGATGCCGGAATGCAGCGCGAGGCGTTGGTGACAGCCGATGGACCAGGTAAGAGATGCGCTGCCACTGAAGACCGTAGTGCTAACCTGTTCTTTCTTTGTCTTTACAGGTGCTGCTGAAGACTGGATTCCAGGATGGTAAGCCTTTGTTCCCTTAGGCCCAGGATCAGAAGCAGAAGACACGATGAGCGTTCTGCTGCAGAGAATGCAGAATAACGCAAAGCAAGATTCATCCATCGGGTGTGGTTTAAATAGCCTCCTGTAGTGCTTAGGTGTCTCCTTCCACAGCCACGCCTAAGAAAAGAGTTCCTGCTTTCCAGAAGAGTTCCAGTGTTCTGAACCTAGGGAGTGGCTCCTGCCCCACCCAACAGGAAAAGTAGTCCCAAACAGAAGAGGATCAGGGGTTCAACTGGCAGGTAAGTAAGCAGCATGGTCTGCTGCAGGTAAGTCCACCCAAGCATTATGAGCCCGGCGCCTCCAGCGCTGGGACTGGGCATCTTTATGAGCCTGGTGACACTGGCGCCAGGACAGGGTCCAAAAGGTCCCAATTGGGACTGGCTGGCACTCGGAACCGGGGTTATGGGTCTGCTTCCAAGGGAGTCGGGCAAGTCCTGATCTTTTGGAAGCCGAGATCATGACAGCACCCCCCCTCAAGGCCCCTCCCAAACCGGGCTTCTCCGGGGGTTTGGGCTTGTTAGGAAATGTTCGATGAAATCTTTTGATTAGACGAGGCGCGTGGACATATTCTGCAGGTTCCCAGGATCTTTCTTGGGGACCGTAGCCTTTCCAGTCAATCAGGTAAAATAGTTTAGATTTGGAGATCTTGGAATCCAGGATGCTTTTGACTTCAAACTCGAGTTCTCCATCAACTAGAATAGGTTTTGGAGATGTAGTTAGTCGGGTTTGAGGTTGCACGGGTTTTAATAGAGAGACGTGGAAGATCGGATGTATCTTCATGTGAGGGGGCAAGTCCAACTTGACCGCTACTGCATTTACTATGGTAGTGATGGAATAGGGACCAAGGTATCTTGGGTTGAATGTGCGTGGTCCTTTTAGAGGTAGATATTTGGTGGATAACCAGACTTGATCTCTTACTTGATATTGGGGGGCTTCCTTCCGATGTTGGTCTGCTCCTTTCTTGTATTGTTCTTTAGCCCTTTGAAGGTGAGAAACGGCTTCCTTAAAGGCTTGGGTGATTGTAGAATGCAGGTGGTCTACTGCTGGTGTTCCAAGATCTTGGAGTGGATCCAACTCCGAGGTTCGAGGGTGACTACCGTATAAAAGAAAAGACGGGGTCTTCCCAGTTCCCGAGTGGACAGAGTTATTGTAGGCATATTCGGCTATCCAAAGGATATCTTTCCAAGTTTTTTCAGTTTGTTGTAGCATGCAGCGCAAATACTGTTCCAGAGTTTGATTGGTCCTCTCGGTTTGTCCGTCGGTTTGAGGGTGGTGGCTGGTCGAAAGTCTCACATCAATTTGAGCCGACCGACAGCAACTTCGCCAAAAATGAGAAATAAATTGACTACCTCGATCCGAAATTAGAACTGAAGGAAAACCGTGCAGTCGGACGATGTTTTCGAGAAATTCTCGGGCCAGAGTTGCTGCTGTTGGTAAGCCTTTGAGTGGAATGAAATGCGCCATCTTGGAGAATAGGTCCATGATTACTAGGATCGTATTGTATCCGGAGCATGGAGGTAGATCGGTGATGAAGTCCATAGAAAGCGTATGCCAAGGGCGAGGCGGGATGTCAATAGGGCGTAAGAGGCCGGCTGGTTTTTCCTTTTGACTCTTGTTTTGGGCGCATACTCCACAGGACATTATAAAGTCTCTGATATCTTTTTTCCAAGACGGCCACCAGAAGTAGCGCTTGATCTTTTCCGAGGTCTTGGTCATACCGGGATGTCCTTCCATTAAAGAATCGTGATAACAAGAGATTACCTTTTTCTGTAAATCTGTGCTGGGCAGGTATAACCGTTCTTGGAAATATAATAGGTTGTCCTTCACCGTAAAGTCCATTCCCTGCAGATGCCAATTCTGTATGTCTGCTGGAGTTACCAGTAGCCTGGCTTTATCCTTAACTTCCTCTATGGATTGTGTGGCGATTACACCTAGAATTCTTCGTTCGGGAATGATAGGTACAGGTTTAGGATTGATCAAATGTTCTTCCACTCCCATCCGAGAAAGGGCATCAGCTTTACCGTTTTTTGTACCAGGTCGATAGGTAATTATGAAGTCAAACTCGGCAAAGAATAGTGCCCAACGGAGTTGCCTAGAGGATTGAGCTTTTGCGGTTTTCAAATATTGCAGGTTTCGGTGATCTGTAATCACAGTAACGGTGTGTCGGGCCCCCAGAAGATAATGCCGCCAAGCCTTAAAGGCGGACTTGATAGATAGAAGTTCCTTATCAGTAATAGTGTAATTGATTTCAGGAGGCGAGAATTTAAGGGACCAAAATGCCACGGGATGCAACTGATTGGTTACTGGGTCCTTTTGTGATAGAACTGCCCCCATGGCAAGGCTCGAAGCATCAGTTTCAACGATGTTGGGGAGTTCTGGGCGAGGATGTTTTAAGATCGGTGCAGAGATAAATCTAGTCTTCAAATTCTGGAAAGCTTGTTCCGCCTCGGTAGACCATTCAAAACGTTTGTTTTTCTTTAACAAGGCGGTGATGGGCTGGACTATTCGAGAGAATTCGGGGATAAACCTGCGGCAAAAGTTAGCGAAGCCTAACATGCTTTGAACACCTTTTACGGAGGATGGCGATGGCCATTTGAGAATTGCATCGACCTTCTTTGAATCCATACGCACTCCGCTAGGTGATAATATGAATCCCAAGAATTCAACTTCAGTCACGTTGAAAACACATTTTTCCATCTTAGCGAAATGTTTGTGTTGACGCAATCTCTCGAGGACCATTTTCACGTGTTTCCGATGTTCAGTTTCCGATGAAGAATAAACGAGGATGTCGTCAATGTAAACAACAACACACACATCTATGAGCTCTCTGAGGACATCGTTCATAAAATATTGAAAGGCGGCCGGGGCATTGCAAAGTCCGAAGGGCATGACCTGATATTCAAATAGCCCATACTTGGTGCGGAAGGCCGTCTTCCATTCATCGCCCTCTTTTACTCGTACCAAGTGGTAGGCTCCTCTAAGATCCAGCTTTGTATATATGCATGCTTTTCTGACTTGGTCCAGGAGTTCAGGGATCAAAGGTAACGGATATCTATTCTTAACGGTGATCTGGTTCAGGGCGCGATAATCTTTACAAGCTCTAAGGTCCCCTTCTTTTTTTGGAACGAAGAACAAAGCTGAGGAAGCAGGGGACTTGGAAGGACGAATAAACCCATTCGCTAGGTATTGATCCAGGTATTGTTGGAGGTGAAGATTCTCAGGCTCGGTGAGGGCATAAATTCTACTACAAGGAGGAGTAGATCCAGGTATCAGGTCTATCTGGCAGTCATAAGACCTATGAGGAGGTAGAGAGTTAGCCTGATCGTTCCGGAAAACATCTTGGAATTCTAGGTATTCAGGAGGTAACTGAGGAGCCTCCGAGGAAATTGCTGCCAGTGCAACACCAGGTCGAGGTTGACAAGTAGATACACATTCTGGAAACTGAACCGTTCTTGCTCGCCAATCGATCTGAGGATTGTGCTTCTCTAACCAAGGAATTCCTAGAATAATCTGGAACTGGGGGGCCTTGATCACATCGAACACAATCTTCTCATGGTGTCCATCTTGACTTACTAGCGTCACTTCTTGGGTGGTATGCGTTACTGGTCCGGAGGCTATCTCCGTACCATCCACCCTAGTAATGACGTCCTTTACAGCCTTTGGACAAAGAGTCAGATTCATCCTCAAAACCATTTCATGATCCACATAATTGCCGATGGCACCGCTGTCGACGTAAGCTTCAATCGCATGTAATCGATCCGGATGTTCAGGGCTAATGAGGACCATAGGTATCACGAAATGCGAGGTCACGGAACTGGTTTTAACGCTCGGCAAGAGGACCTCTATTCTTGTCGGGCGAGGTCGTTTCCCTGCTCAGAGTTTGTGACCCTGGTAACTGCAGCTCCTACTGCCTTCTTGGCTGGTTTCACCGGACAGTCTCGAAGAAAGTGCCCCGAGTTTCCGCAATAGAGGCATAATTGCAGCTGTTTTCTCCTTTCCCGCTCCTTTTGTGTTAGTGGTCCTTTCAGGCCCCCTATTTGCATGGGTTCCCCGGAGTCTACTCCTTTGGTAGGAGTTGGTGGTTTGGAAAATACTCGAGCATCAAACTTGGAACGATCGGCCTTCCTGTTCTGCAGTCTGTGGTCAATTTGAACGACTAAGTCAATATAGTCCGAACAGTCTTGCGGGGGATTCACTACTTGGGCTAACACATCTTTGAGCTCTCCACGTAGACCTCTATAAAACAGCGTAATCCTTTTGTCCTCAGGCCATCGAGTTTCCACTATCAGTCTGTTGAAAGACGCAATATAAGCCAAAAGGTCTTGATTACCCTGTCGCAATGAAAGGAGCTCATTGTCCAAGGCCTGCCCCTGTGAATGTCTTGCAAACAGTTTTTCCATACTGAGCTGAAAAGCTCGAAAATCATGGAAAACCGGATCATCTTGATTAACTAGAGGGATCGACCAGTCTGCCGCATTGCCACTAAGGTACGAAAGCACGAAAGCTACCTTAGCTTGATCAGTTGGAAAGGCTGCTGGCCGGCATAAGAAGTGCAACCGGCAATGATTAATAAATACTGCAAACCTCTTTGGGTCACCAGAAAATCGTTCGGGCGGAGCCAGAGGTACATTCCCAGGTAGGTTGATCTGCACTGGGTTCGTAGAGGATGTTGAAGGAAGATTTGCCCCTGATGCGGGTAACAGAGTTTGTCTGGCTTGTGACTGTAGCAATTGTCTAGCGAGATTGTCTGTTCGCTCCTTGGAAATAATCAGTTCCCTTCTTAGAGCATTTGTTTCCTGACGGGCTGCATGCACTTCTGCTCTTAGTTCTCCAAGTAACTGGGCTAGCTGGTCGGTATCCGAGGTTTCCATAGCGCCTGGGTGGGAGTTTTGCGATAGGCTTTGCGTTCTGTAACGCTCACCTGATTCCCGCAGAGGCGCCGGTCTTGACTGGGTGAATGCCGTATCTTCAAAGGTGATGTGTAACACACGGTTGGCTCTTTGGGCTGGACCTCTGTGCACTGTATGTCAGACTCGAAGAGTAAGATGTCTGCAGATAGAAAATATGGAATTAATGAACTGGGGTTATTGGGTGCCTCTCTCCTCTTCCCTTTCTCTTCTCCTGTAGAACCCCAAAGGTTAACACCCTCACCTTAGGTAAGTGAACGCCAAGCTCTCCATCTGCCTCGAGGCAGGGTGCCGTAACCAGTTTCTTCACTGGATAAGGGTGCAGGCCTCTTGACCTCAGAGGACTGCTGTCCGTCGTTAACTGCACGAACGGTAAGTTCTGGGCACTTCAAATGTCTTAAAAGTCTTTTGTAATGATATCTCTTGTTTTGCAGGGTTCCGGCGATGGCGGATGGCGGGCTGATGAGAGTTGAGGATCGAACCCGCGTGAGGAATAGAAGCGCCTGGAAGCACGTAAGTAAGCGCCTGTAGCCTGCTTCACGATGCGCACTAACTGTCCCTTTTATCTTGCAGGTACAAGTTCGGAGCTTTAGAGAAGCTGAAGGGTGCTGGAATACCCACTGGATTTGGCGTGGGAAGGAGTAATGGCACGTGAGTAATAAAGTTGCCCAATGTCTTTAAACGCACCTTCTTTTGTCTTTCAGATGCGGGATGCAGCGCCGAAGGCCTCCGGAGCGTGCGAAGAGCTGGTAAACTTTTGTCTTTCAGATGCCGGAATGCAGTGCGAAGACCTCCGGAGCATGCGAAGAGTAGGTAAGCCTTTGTCTTTCAGATGCCGGAATGCAGCGCGAGGCGTTGGTGACAGCCGATGGACCAGGTAAGAGATGCGCTGCCACTGAAGACCGTAGTGCTAACCTGTTCTTTCTTTGTCTTTACAGGTGCTGCTGAAGACTGGATTCCAGGATGGTAAGCCTTTGTTCCCTTAGGCCCAGGATCAGAAGCAGAAGACACGATGAGCGTTCTGCTGCAGAGAATGCAGAATAACGCAAAGCAAGATTCATCCATCGGGTGTGGTTTAAATAGCCTCCTGTAGTGCTTAGGTGTCTCCTTCCACAGCCACGCCTAAGAAAAGAGTTCCTGCTTTCCAGAAGAGTTCCAGTGTTCTGAACCTAGGGAGTGGCTCCTGCCCCACCCAACAGGAAAAGTAGTCCCAAACAGAAGAGGATCAGGGGTTCAACTGGCAGGTAAGTAAGCAGCATGGTCTGCTGCAGGTAAGTCCACCCAAGCATTATGAGCCCGGCGCCTCCAGCGCTGGGACTGGGCATCTTTATGAGCCTGGTGCCACTGGCGCCAGGACAGGGTCCAAAAGGTCCCAATTGGGACTGGCTGGCACTCGGAACCGGGGTTATGGGTCTGCTTCCAAGGGAGTCGGGCAAGTCCTGATCTTTTGGAAGCAGAGATCATGACACTGGCGTGGTGGGGGACTAATGGCGCCTTTAGCCAAAGGCACCCGCGGCGGAGGGGCGCTTTAGCCCACCGCCGTGGGTGCCTTTGACATTAAAAGCCTGCATGCCGGGCATTCTCCCGGTACGCCAGCTCGGGGGAGCCCTTGAAAGACTCCCCCGAGCTAGCGTGGGCAAAAAAAAAAAAATGTAAAGAAAAAAATTATTTATTTTTTTTACCAAAAAAATCGGTATTTGGTGTCAAAAAATCGGTAGGCGGTAGGACTGCTTAAAAAGCGGTATCCTACCGCCTAATTCGGTAGGGTTGGCAAGTATGTGTGTATAGGCGCCATACAAATAAACACTCAATCAATCAATCTTCAACTCCAGAGATTTATCGAGAGCAACAACATGCTTGGTCCACGACAGTCAGGCTTCAGAACTAGACATGGCACGGAAGCTGCCCTGCTGGATTTAAAATCTAATCTATCTAGTACCGTGGACAAAGGTCATCCAGCTCTCATGATGCTGCCCGACCTTTCTGTGGCCTTTAACCTGGCCGATCCCTCACTTCTGGTCACCAGGTAAAGGGACTTGGTGGGATGCTCACGAATTTCTGCCCAGTGGGTCGCTTCCTTCTTGTGGCCCCGCAATGCAAGGGTTGCTGTTTATGATGCAGGATTTGCTCCAGCCGATATCTCTTGTGGGGTTCCACAGGGGGTCCTATGTTTCGCTGACCCTCTAACATCTACATCCTGCCTTTCCTATGCTCATGGACGGCCTGGGTGTCCAGGGTACCAGTTATGCTGATGACACCAAGGTAGTCCTGAAGCTCTCAGGCATTTTTGCACAGGATGCGGCGTCCCATGATTAGATCTATGGCTCTATCCAGGCTTGGACGGCAGCAAACTCCCTTGACTTGGACACAGACAAGACTTAGCCCTTGATTGCTACCTCAGGACCGCTACAAAAGCAGGCCGCTGATTATCAGAGTTTCACCATAGCTGACACTGACATCACAGTGGCTAAGAGTGTGAAGACCATCAGCGTCACTCTTGATGATGAGCTAACTATGAAACACCATGTCATATTCCTGCGGGCCTCCTGTGGATATATGAATAAGCTTCTTAGCCACATTTGCCCATTTATTTCATCTAGGAATATATCTCTGCTTGCCTCTGCATTGGTGAACTCACGCCTTGATCACTGAAACAGCCTGTTTCTTGGTACCTCCCAATCGAACATCACAGTGTTGCAGGTGATTCAAAATGGAGGGGTACGTGCAACTCGTGGTCTAACAAGACGCAACCATATCACCAATGCCAGGAGAGAGCTTCATTGCCTTTCCGTGAAACATTGCATTATCCATAAAGTTTTAACTCTGAGTCACAAGTGCCTGAATCACAAGGCCCCTTCATATTGCATTGATCGCACAAAGGTGTATCAACCCAGCCGTCTTCTCAGGTCGCATGATCAGGTGAGATTCTGTCAACCCAAATTCAAGCTTGATAGATTTGGTGACACTATGTTGGATGTCCAGGCTCCTTTAGCCTGGAATGCTCTCCCTCCTGATCTGAGAAAGACAAACACTCTTGACTGACTTCAAAAAAAGAATCAAGACCTAGCTCTTCAGTTTTACTTAATTGGATCATTCTGCTCTCTCCTTACTCTGCATTCTGATCTCCGTTTGTCTGTCTTATGTTTTTTGTGCGCCCTGAGACATACCGATGTGTTGCGCGTTATTAAAATAAATAAATTATTGTTGGCTAAAAGGCAAACAGTAATAATTTGGAGGAGACCTAGTTCACCCAATGTTGAACTGGATACAACTGCTCATCTCAACTGCCTTGACTACTACGTAACTTTACCTGGCAATCCCACGGCCAACTCTGTGTAACAATCAAATCGGTGGTGGATAAATGGCATACAGCAGGTTTGATAACCGATGTGGAAAGACAATTCTTAATTGTAGACGGGCCAACAATGCTAACTGCCTATTTTTTGCCAAAAATACATAAACCGTTTGTCAAAATACCAGAAGGGAGACCAATCCTGACTGGAGGTGGCGGTATCCTAGATCCTACCTCTCTATACATCAATGAATGCATTTCACCATTGGTAAACACCATACCAACTTTTATTCGTGACACAATGCATATTTTCCAGATACTTGACGAATTACCAATGCTACCTAATTTGGTCCTGGTTACACTTGATGTGAAAGCTCTTTATACGTCCATCAATCATCAGCAAGCTATTAGTAGTATTGATTTCATTTTTCTTGCACATTCTGCTTCTTTTTACGAACATATTGAAATGATCAAAGACTTACTAACTGTTGCCCTTTCGAACAATGTATTTCTCTTTAGCAATACCTTTTACAGACAACTTATTGGAATCGCGATGGGGGCAAGCTATGCCCCTGCCCTAGCAAACATTTTCATGCACAATTACGAACAACAACTTGTCTTTTCGAATCAATTATTCACACCACATATTCACATGTGGAAGAGATATATTGATGATGTGTTTCTGGTTTCGGAAGGTTCTATTGATTGCTTGAATGAATTTGTTGCTTACTTAAATTCCAACAATTGGGGCATTCAATTTACACACACACACAGTTTTTCGAGTGTGAATGTCTTAGATCTCACAATCAGCATTTCTGACAATCAGTTTGTGACCAAAACATTAAGAAAGTCTACATCTGTGAACGCAGTTTTGCATGCAACTAGTTGCAACAGGAAAACTGTGATCTCCAACATACCTAAGGGCGAATTTATCCGGGCAAGACGTAACTGTTTGTTAACCAAAGATTTTAATGAGGAATGCTCAGTGATACACCAAAGGTTTTTGGCTAGAGGCTATGACTCACCATCAGAAGCAAAAAGCAGAACAAGAAGTATGAGTCATGAAGAGATGCGATCTACTCACATCTAAAGTACGGACTGAGACTGTACGCTCTCAGAAATTGAAATTTATCACTAGATTCAATTCAGACAGTTCAGTGTTCTACAATATTATCAAAAGGCATTGGCACATCTTACAACTCGATTGAGATATTACCCCATGGGTTGATAACTCACTAAGTTTTATCTACACCAAGGCAAATAACCCTAAGAACATACTTTCTCCCTCATTTATGGCAATTCCATCACAGCAACAAACTTGGTTACACCAACCTCCATGCCCTGGTTTTCACAAATGTGGGGGTTGCTCTATGTGTTCCTATGCACTAAAGACCACATCTATTGACTTTGGACACTTAGGCACACACAAGATCAACTCTTTTATTAATTGTAACTCTACATTTTGTATCTATTGTATTAAATGTGTCTGTGGTCTCTACTACATTGGCAGTACCATCCGTCCGCTGAAAATCCGAATCAGGGAACACCTATATTCCATTGCACAACCTGATTTCAAATACCCCTTAGCCATGCATTGGCAACGAGTCCACCAAATGGACAACAAGGCATTGATCAAATTTGTTGGGATCATGAAGGTTTCCCTCCCACAACGTGGAGGAAACCTGATACTAAAACTCAGGCAATTAGAAGCTCGTTTGATTTGCCAATACCGTACTGTAGACTTTGGCCTAAACACAGACCATGAACTATTTGTCTTTTTGTGATTCCATGGTGTTTAGAGTTACCTTACATGTGTAATTCAAGAGCCTTCTTCAAAGGTTATTACCAATCGGTATGTCTATTTAAAATTGTTGCAGTGGTGATCAGTCAATGGCTACATGCATTTAACTATTACCAACTATGTCTCTTTCTTCCATCTCTGTAAAGTACCTGTTATATATTAACTGATCAGAGTCACTATCCAGTTAATTGGCTACGATCCTGCATGCCTTACCAGCTCCTGCTATCAAAACTACAATTTCTGGGGTCAACCTACACTTATTAACTATATGACCCACTCCAACTTACTTGGCCTTATTCAATTTTACATTGTCCACGCCTCCCCAGGAGACAAAGTACAATTATCCCTGCTCCCAACTATCAAATCTTAGCCTTACAAACGTGGCACGCGCGCATCCCACAAACAGCTATTAATCTTGTTAATTGTATGTATCAGCACTCGGCATGCGCGCAATTTATAAATATCTTTGTTTAATTTCTCGCAATTAACATACATGCACTTCTGATCGGTTATTTTCAGATATGATTAATGTGTCATTGCAACCCTAATTCTTCTCTCCACATATCGGGGTTCTTCTTTGAACTTGTTGTGATTTAATAGCACTAGGCAAACAAGGCGGCCGTTTTACTGCTGTGATTCCGACCTTGCGTGGACGTCTTCTCTGTTGCCTCCCTCCTCTTTCTCTAGTTAACTCCCGGCACTGGGGCTACGTGCTTGGCCCCACTTCGCATGACAGACAGCGAACGCGCTGGTGAGTTAACTTTGATACTTTGCACATGAGCCCTGCCCCTAAGCTGGGGCTCACGCTCAGCTTTTGTCAGTCTAGACGACCGCTGGAGATAGCCCACATTAATGGTTAATTGACTCTTCCTCTTTGCTTTCTTTTCCTCTCCACGCATTTTCTTATCGTTTGAACACTATTTGCGCTACAGCCAATTAATAATTTATCGATACGTCTTTCGTGCAACTGCAAGAAAATAGGTATGTGCTTTTTTACAAATTCATTCTTCACATAAGTGCCAATTTTGCACTCAAAGTTTTTTCTTCATTTAAAACTGGCATCCCTTAATTGCTTCGTAGGGAGCCCACGACAAAATTTCAAAATCATATAGTTCCAGCCTCTGGTAAGCAGGGTATCTTTTCTTTTTATAGCAATTCTGCTTATTCACGCATTCCCATTTTACCATTGGTCATTTTTCTTCCGCTACTATTGCACAACCAAAATTTGTTTTAATTTCCTTTGTACACAGATTATTGACAAACCAAGACTAAGGTAAAACTATATAACCTTTGGTTTAACACATGTGACTTTGGTTGATCACCATTGGCATCCACCTCACTAAATAATTGCAATTTTTATTTTCTTTTCTTTCTGGTTTCCCCAATGTGATATCCTTTTTCGCCAAATGGCGCACTTCATTGTAAATACATTTTTTCTATCTGTATTGTATTGAACCGATATGTGCATTCGGTCTATCTGATTTTTATCATATATTATGTAATGCACCCTGTGTGTTTGCTCTTTGTTTGGTATACTCTAACTGCCCTGCCTGGCTTTGGTCCGGGCCAATGTTTGATGATCAATTATTTTTATTATTTTTTTATTTGATGTTTGGTTCTACTTCAACAAATTTACCTTACAATTTTGTACAAGCAGCCTCAGTAGAAGAGCAGGAAGCTTGAAACACGTGTCAGTCTGCAATGAAACTGTTGATTAAAACCAATAAAATTCAATCAGCAATTCTTTAGTTATTGGTATTCTCCTGTAGGTCTGGAGTCGTTCCACTGGTACTCTGTAGAGCCGCAGCCAGCTATTTCTCTCCCCTCTTTTCTTTCTTTCTACCTCACAGGCTTCTGTTCCCCTTTGGATGATGAGACCTGTGTCATTTCCTTCTGTGAGCAAGGGGAAGAACATGCTTCAACTCTGGTCCCCTGTTGTTAGATCCCCACTCCCTTGTATCTCTGCTTCCCTAAACATGTTCTTCACTCTGTGATTGTAATGTGCTCTGTTGCTTCCGGAAGCTAGGTCTGTGCTCAATAAATACCCTAATAATAATAATAACTTGGTAGATCTGTGTCTCTAAGCTGACTTCATACCTGTCAGATCTACCCCTAACCTTTCACCCCCTATCCCAACAGGTTCCTTGCCTGGTGATGCATATGTGTTACGCTCACCTGGCTCCCACAGAGGCGTCGATCTGGACTGGACTGCTGCGGCCTCCACCAATGTGACGCGTAGGGCCGAGATAACGGACTGGACTGGCCCACCTAGCTTTGTTTGCTTGGCCCGTAGGAATATTCTTCTGCAAATGGAGAAAGGGAATTAACCACCCGTGGAGTTGAGCGTATATCCCCCCACCCCGCTGTTCTCCCCACTGATCACCTTGGATATCCCCTCTTATAGGGCCTCATTACGACCCTGGCGGAAAGTGACTGACCGGACCGCAACAGCGTAAATAGCGTTTCCGCCATTGCACGAAGGAGCAAAGTGCGGCCAATCACGACCCATCGGGCACGAGCATTACGCCATGGCGGAATCCGAAAGGCTGCGATGGCGGAAATGACCCCAAAACGGCCCTTACCGCCGCCGTACGCTGCACCAGGTGCAATACCGCCACCCATCTTAGCGGTCACCGTAATGAGCGGTCACCGTAACGAGCGTGCACCGCAAATTACGGCCACCGTAAATATACGGAAACGGAAGTAAAAGCATGTGGCCGGAACGGGAAACAGCACGCCGCACAACTATAAAATCCGAATCCCAACACAACCATAAAAAATCCGACCCTGACACACATCCCAACCCGTTAGCAACCCCAGTTAAAAAAATAAATATGGGAAAGGTAGCCAAGAAAGCGTGTGACCGCAAGCGGCAGGTACACTTCTCCCGAGAGGAACTGACCGTGCTCACCGAGACCCTCCAGGAAAATTCCGCCGTCGTCTTCTCCAGTCAAATGACCAGGACGGCCCTTGCCAACAAGAAGGCCATATGGGCCCTGGTGGCACAGCGCGTAAGTGCGGTGGGGACAACACCCCGCACGCCACAGCAATGTCGCAAGCGGTGGGACGACCTGCGGATCCGCGTACGCAGCATACTTTCTGCGAACAGGAACATCGCCACAGCTACCGGGGGGGGTTCAGAGTCGCCCATCAAGTTGACCCCCTGGGAGGAAATCTGCGCCTCCACCATAGGAATGGAGAGCATAGAGGGAGTCGGAGGGATGGAGAAAGGAGTGCCGACATCCGGAGAATCAGGTAGGTTGGCCAAGAGAAACAATGCGAAATCCACAAACCACGAACATGTGCAGTACCATGTGACCCCATAGTGCAATACATACTTTGCCCTGACAGCGCCCTCTAAAAGTCAGAATGAACAAACAAATCAATCAAGAAGCCATAAACAACCCCTACATGTGCAGCATGCACCCCCTAACTGCAGGCAGCCAAATGAATGCATCCTCAATCCACACGAAAATGAGACCACCTCCAAGGCCCAGTCCCAAATCAGCCTCATGTACCACCCCAATGCATTTGATACGTTGCCATTCCAAATCCGACAGACCCATAACTAACGCTCGCCCCTCTTTACTCCACCACAGGGTCCGATACCAACGACGAGCTGCAGGACACCCCTACCAGCACGCCTGCAAAGAGGGCCAGGACCAACGTCCCAAGAGCCTCCACCTCAGGTGCAAGGATCAAGACACGGCAGCAGCAGGAATCAAGTGGCAGCACACTGGAGGGGACTGCAACAGGCACCCCAGCAGCCAGCAAGTCCACAACCCCAGCACCACAGGTCCCCCCAAAGAACGTATCTGATGGCACTGCCTCTGGTGGTAGCAGCACCATAGGTGACACAGCTGTCATGCCAGCATGCTCCGACACGGAAAACAGTGCTGGCGACGTAGGTACCATCCATGACCTTTCCCAATCCCCCTGCATGTTCCATCCCCTACACCATGACGAAACCACGCAGGGGCACCCTGAAGACGACGACTGGCCAACCCCCACAAGTCCTGTGCCAAGGCAACATGTGTTGAGCAGCCCCCCTGTCACACCACCGCAAATGTCCATGGCCCAGCAGAGGCAACAGTCCCTCGACCTGCTGATCGAGCAACAGCAGGAAGCGTCCACGCTACTCAAGGACCATGCAAATGAATGCGGGGGTTCCAGGGCAGCCATGGAAACATCCACCGAGACACTCAGGGCACAAATAGAGAAAAGTAGTGAGAGCCTCAGGGGAGAAATGGAGAGAAGCACCGAGAGCCTGAGAGCACAAATGGAGAAAAGCACCGAGAGCCTGAGGGGGGAACTGCATGCGACGTCCAAAGACGTTTGTGCTGAACTTGCTGCTGTGCGCCGTGTGCTCTCGGAGCTCTCACAAACCCTCAGAGACATGCATGGACGCGAGCAGGCAGAGACATCATCCGTGGCAAGTTCCGTCCAGGGCAGCCCCCAACGCAGATCTGGCAGGAACCTGCGCTCCACGGGCAGGGGTGCCCCTGATACCCGTAGAGGGGGCTTGCAATAGCGTCTACCCACGGACAGCATGCATATTTGGACACTGGTGTTGGGGGGGGAGGTAGTAGGGTGGAGGGGGTGTGTTGGGCTTCACTGGGTGGCGGGTCCATAGGGTGTATAAATCAAATCACATTAACAATACAGCACCTCATTATCATCCAATGACATGTGTGGACATTGATATTTGCGTACGAGGCCTTCATAGGCGTACAGTCCACAATGTGCCTGTACTACACACACACAGTGCCACAGGTCCCCTTTCCGTGTAATAGGCACCATGCGTGGTTGCTAGAAGCATGCATCTATGATGCTCTGTCGGATTGCACGTACATCCTGTGCCTCATGGACTCCTTGAGGTGCCTCCACATCCCCACCCTCATCATCATCATCATCTTCAGGTGCATGCAGTACAGCGTCAGGGGGCATGGGCACATTCCTACGTATGCACATGTTGTGCAGCATGACACATGCCATGACCATCTTAGAAACCTTCTCATGGCTGTACATGAGTGCCCCGCCAGACCTGCTGAGGCTGCGGAAACGAGCCTTCAGTAGGCCGAATGCCTGTTCAATGACCACACGGGTACGTGAGTGGGCATGGTTGTAGTCCTCCTCATGCTCGTTCTGTGGGTTCCGGATTGGTGTAAGGAGCCATCTCTTCAGTGGATACCCGGCATCACCTGTATGAGACGAATAAAGGGTGTCAGTGGAATGATAGTGCTAAGTAGCCCCCCCCCCCCTGCAAGGTCATTGACGCATCAAATGGGCCACGATGTCATGCATGGAATGAGACTCACCGAGTAGCCAGGATCTGTGCCCTGCGTGTCGCTCCATGTAGCGTGGTATTCTTGTGTTCCTCAGGACCATAGAATCATGGGTAGATCCTGGAAATCTGGCACAACAATGCGTAAATATCTTGTTGGAGTCACACACCATTTGCACATTGATTGAATGAAATTGTTTCCGGTTGCGGTACTGGACCTCCATGGCATGTGGGACAACCAATTCAACATGGGTGCAGTCGATGGCACCAATGCAACCCGGGATGCCGCCAAGTGCATGGAATCCCACTTTAGCGTTGGTAATCTCCTGGTACGTGCGTGGTAGTGTGATGTGGTCGTCGGCGTGCTTCAGGAGGGCATCGTGCACTTGGAAGAGTGTCCGTGAGAACAGTGGCTGTGAAATGCCATGCAACTGTCCCACTGTGTGCTGGTAGGTGCCTGTGGCCAGGAAGTGGAGTGCAGACACCACCTTCAGTAGGGGTGGGATGGCGGTTGGGCTATCTATCATGCTCACGAGGTCAGCATGTGTCATGTCCACAATGGCGATTATGGTGTCCCGGTCCAAACGGTAGAGGGTGTGGATCTGCTCAGCAGTGAGGTTGAACGGATCGGCTCGGAGGCGTGGGATTGCGGGCCGCCTGCGTGGTGGTAGTGGCAGTGCTTGTGGGCCTTGCTGACCCTGCCTTGCCCTCCTCCTCCTCCTTCTCCTCCGTCTCCCCTGTGCGCCCGGTTGTTGTACCTGTTGTTGTTCGTCGTCTTCTTGTAGTTGTAGCACTTGCAGTGCTATCTGGTACCCCAGGCCCAACATCGCTAGTCCTGCCGGTAGCATTTTGGAGTGGGAGTGGTTGTGGGAGGGGTTTGGGTCTGCAATATATGTGCTGTCGGCCTGTATGGCCTCCACCTGTGCTGATTGAATGAATCTGTGGCAGATGCAATCCCTTCTGGCCGAGCACGTCCCGCACGTAAGGCTGCATTTGGCCGCATGGCATCTTGGGATTTGAATCATGTATCAAATCCCGATGGCAGTGTGATGTACTTTGACTGATCTTCATGCTATGCTCCCATTGTTACACATGCTATGATTGCAGCCGCTTACATACCTGTGAAGAGTCAGTGGTATGTAGGGCTCGATCGATGGCCGACCCTCATGCAGCACAGTAACGTACTTCACCGACGGGCGTGGCGTGCCATTTGTGATTGCAGCCAGTTAGCATCATGACACACAGCCGCACTACATTGATGTAATTGTGAATGCAAGCGTTCACAGAAGCCTTTTCGACGTAATGTTGCAAGTGAGGAATTCGAAGGCCAGCATTTTGGGTTTTGAAGTAGCGGCGAGGATACGCCCACAGGTCTGGCTGGAAATGTAACGTTCTATTGTAGAATGTCCTTGGGACATGGCCCATAACGAGCAGGCAATGAATGATATGAATTGAATGGGATGCGCAATAGCGTAGTGGACGATAAGGCAGGACGTTCCCAAATCCATCTTGCTTCACAACACTACAGATCCGGCCAGGGGCACAGTGGTTTTTGCGGACTGCATTACGCACAGACGCGATGGAAGTTTCACATATTATGTGAGTGAATATTCATGCGTTTTCATTGCGGGATGAGGGAATGATGTGTGGATGCATGGACTGATGATTCCGTTTAGGGTCTGCCATGTACATGGGTTTTTTGATTCACTCCACTTCCCCTGCGTTATGTGATGCAAGGCTGCCATAGTGGGACATACGTCTATCTGCCCTTGTCGGATCCTCCCTGTCTCGACGCGCCTTCATACACTTGTGTCTAGGCACGTTACTAATCCCATGTCATGGGTTCTATCTTGACGGACGCATGCACAGTAACCGACGTTGACAATGGTGTATTTAGCTCGATTGGTTTCGTTATGATTCGATACTGATTTAGGGGTGTGTATATTCCTTTGGAGTGGGCTAGCATGCATATGGGTGTGGATTTGGTGTGTTGAATGAAGATTGTAATGCATCATGAGTCCCGTAATGCAATCGGTTGATTTGTGTTTCTTTTGGGTGACAGGTATCTCCTGCCCTATTGCAGATGCCATCTCTACGCCACTCCTCCAGATGGTTTTTACTCTCGACTCCTGCAGCTTCGGGTGAATCAGTGGAGCACCATTTCGATCATATGGGACGATCGCCAATGGGCCACATGCCCTTACGCTGTACTGGTGGCTAGGTGCAACATTTCGGCCTTTCAGCTCGACTAGTGCCTGCCTCATGGGACGGACCTGCGGTTCTTGCCGCTTCCATGTTGCCTTTTGGAACGTTGATGTAGGCCCTGTGTGCCATGATGGTACAGGGCGTCACACAAGTGGAAGCCGGTCAATTATTGCAGATGCAGCCCTCGGTGATGATGGTTGTTTTGGTGGTATTTTGCAAATTGCTGTGGGGCCTTTGTCATTTGGATGTGCATTTAAATTGTATTCCGATATTTGTCGTGTTGCGTTGTTCTTTGCAGGTGATGTGGCGATTTTCGCTTTGTGGCGGTATGTATTGCGTGATGATCTGCATTGTGTTCCGCCTTCTGAGTTGAGTTGTGTGGTACAGTACTGGCCGCGTTTGCCTACGTAGCACAGTATGGTCACGGATAGGGGCTGCCATTGTGACTGTTTACATGATGTGCTGTTCAGGGGCGGGGGATTGGCTTTTGGCCGACTGGTGCCTGTCAGCCAGGTCGATTGGTGGAATGATGGGTTGTTCAGAATGTGGCTGGTCACAGGTGACTGTGTTTGCGTGCGTTTGTTGGAGGGGGACTGGGGTCATGTCCATTGGAATAGCTTCTGTATTGATGCCATCTGTGCCCTGCAGCTCCCATCGGCCCCTCTTGGGATGAGCCTGGCTGCTCAGTCACTCTGCCGACTTGTGTGGTACATGCTTCTGCTGATGGTTGGTTTGTTTACTGGCATGAGTACAGGGCTGGTGCAATCCCCCTCAGGATGCTGTTTTGGATGTTGCCTTGCGCTGGTGGCAAGCGATGGGGGACTACTGTTGTTTTGTGTCATGTGTTCTTGATTTTCATTTTGATGTATTGTACCTTCACATGCCTGTGCTGCGTCAGTACGGCTATGGTGACATGCCGTACATGGATGCCCACTCACGGGGCGCTTTGAGCCCCTGCATGCTTTTCTACGTTGGCATGCATGGGTGAATTGTGGATTTCACTGGTTGCATAGTGTGAGTACATTGCGCCTGCCAGGAGTTGTGCAATGAGGCCAGGGAGTGGAGTACAGGCACTCAGTGGGCCATTTACGGTTGGTTCGCGTTGCCGTATTTCTCGCCATGGCGGAATGGTACTTTACGACGTGCTTGATGGCGTTCAGTACATGTCCGCTAGGGTCAGAATTCGCGTACCGTTGCGCCATGGCGGTGATTCCGGTTTTGCAAGGCGCGCGTGCGCGTACTTGGTGCAGTTAGCGTTGCCGTTCACTGCGGTGTCGCTAATGGCATCGTACTTTACGGTGACGGGTCATGATCGCAACGAGCGGTGTTCGATGGCGGTATTGCATTTCCGCCATCATTTTTCCATTTCCGCCAGGGTCGTAATGAGGCCCATAGTCTCACCTGATGATTTGAAAAGATGAGCTCTCCATCCTGCATTGAGCGCAGGGGCGCGTAGATAACCAGTTGCTTCACTGGCTAGAAGGAATTGGTGAGTTCCAGGACAATATTGACTCCGATATTCCCAGCAAGATGCCGTAAGTATGTAGTTCGTAAGAGTTCAAATGCCTGACTTTCACTCTTGTCCGATTCCTTGCAGGTTGCAGCTTGACCCTACTGAAGAGTTCCTCGTGGCAACCGGTAATGTTCTGGTAAGGATTAGTATTATCCAACACAGTTCGAAAAAATAATGTCCATATGTAACCTGTTGCTTTCTCCCTTATTCAGGCGCTGAGAGAAAGTATGAAGTCTCGGGGAATAATGCCTCCGGGGGTAAAATCAGGTAAGTCTTTTGTGGTGAGGAGGGTTCCCCTTGTTAGTCCCTTGTTTCACCTTGCTGTCCTTGTGTTTCCCCTTAGGGGCCGGGGTTTGGCTAGGATGCAGTGGAAGCTGTGCCGACCCGTGAAGAAAAATAGTACCCCCGGTGGTAAATTCAGGTAAATCTATGGGGGGTATCCCTCTTTGTATTCCCTTGGCTCACCTTGCTGTTCTTGTCTTCTCCTTAGGTGCCGGAGTGCGGTGGGAACATGCAGGAGGATGCGGTGAAATGTGAAGATGCGGCGAAGGCCGGTGAGTTCAGCGCGGCGCTGCAGCAGGCGAGGAGACGCGCATAAAATAACTTCTTTCTTCCAGCTCGAAGGCGCGATGGATCGGGAATTCAGGTAAGGATCAAAGGTATTGCTCTTGTTCTAACCTTTTCTCCTTCTTTCTCCCTTTTTCTAGGAGCTCCAAACTCGAGGCGGGCGTGGCAGAAGACTGGATGCAGACTTGCAGGCACAGTGAGCGTTACGCTGCTTGATGCAGAATAACGCGAAGCGTGTGCTGCTCTTTGGGCGTGGTTTAAATAGACACCAAAGTAGTCCCAGGTAAGTATTCCTCCCCAGCCCCACCTGAGAAAAAAATAGTCCCTAGGTAAAATAGTCCCTTCCAAGCCTTGTTTGGCTTGGAGCTCTTGCAGCATGGTCTGCATCAGGTAAGTTTGCAGCATGGTCTGCATCAGGTACGTTTTAATCTAGGAGCCTGGCGCCCATGGCGCCTGGACTGACTCTCCATATGAGCCTGGTGCCATAGGCACCAGGACTGCACCCAAATAGCCCCTAGCGGGGGTTGTTGGGCTTGCTTGGGGTAACTTGATGCCTGCTTCCGGGGTTGCTGGACTTGTTTGTTTGTTTGTTTGTTTATTATTTATAATGCGCGAGCGTACCCGAGAGTATCAGGGCGCAGCCTTTACAAGGATTTGCGAAGCTTGGTTACAGAAGTCATAGGGTATACAAAGAGACAGTAAGGTACACCGATATTATATACATATCAACAATGAGGTACATGGATATTATATACATATAAACAATTGGGCACACGTGGTTACATTGTGTGCAGGTAGCATGAAAAGGGGACAGCCTGGCACTGGAGTATCTTTGACGGCCTACATTTTCAGCCATGAAACTACCTTGGATCGGAAGTTCTGGTAGGGCAAGTCCACTCTGAGATTGGGTGGTAAGGAGTTCTACAATTTGGCTGCTTTCACTGGGAAGCTGTTGCCCCCTATGGTGGCACGTTTAAAGATAGGGACAGAGAAGCAGTCTTTGTAGGCAGTTCTGGTGGGTCTCAGGGAGGACTGTCTATGGAATCTATTGATCAGGTAAGTAGGGGCAGCGTTATTGAGGGATTTGTGAGTGAGCGATGCAGTTTTTAAGAGAATTTTGTCATTGATGGAGAGCCAGTTGTTCTGTTGACTAAGTCCTGAGATGTGCTCTCTTCTGGAGATGCCCAAGGCCGCTCTGAGAGCATTATTCTGAAGAGTTTGTAGTTGCTAATGGTGGCCTTGGAGGATCCCAGATAGAGGGCGTTACAAGAGTCCAGGCGGGACAGTATAAGGGCTCTAGCGAGGGTAAGGCAACTAGTGTCAGACAGAAATGGTTTAGCTGTGTGGATTAATTTACACGTATAAACCGTGGAGGAAGCCAGGGAGCTCACCTGTCTTCTGAAGGAGAAATTAGAGTCCAGGTAAAAGCCCAAAGTTTTGACCTCTTGTTCAACCTTGATCTTGTTACCATCAATCATGAACGAGTTGAAGGCAGGGCCAAGTTTCTTTAAACTGGACGTAGTGCCTAGGATGATAAGTTCCGTTTTATCATCATTCAGGCATAGTCCATGTATGGCCATCCATGCCTGGATGATGATGTACACCCTATTTAGCAAGGCCAAATCCTTTCCATAATCTCCAGAAAGCGGAAGGAGGATCTGGGTATCATCTGCATAGTTAGTGTAGGTGATACCGAGATGATCCAAATCATCGAAAAGGGGCTTGGTAAATATGTTGTACAATGTGGGGGAGACACAGGAGCCCTGTGGGACACCACAAGTGATGGGTATGGGGTCTGCCGCCGCAGTAGGTGAGAAGACCCTCATGGTTCTACCGTTGAGAAAAGAGGTAATCCAGGTGATGGCCTCAGCAGAGAAATGAGCTGATGTGTGGAGATGTGTGCATAGGACAGAGTGATCGACCAGGTCAAAAGCTGCAGACAGATCGAGGAGGAGGAGTAGGGCAACTTGGCCGTTGTCTCTGAGTGTATCGATCTGAGCTTTCAAGTCAATGAGAGCAGTTTCGGTCCCATGTTGAGGGCGGAACCCTGATTGTCTGGAGCCTAGTAGATGGTGTTCTTCCAGGTACTTCTGAATTTGTACATAGGCAACCTTGTCCAGGATTTTTAGTAGAAAGGGAACAGTCGTTATGGGTCTGTAATTTGTGGGCGTGGCTGGGTCAAGTGTGGGTTTTTTTAATAGTGGAAGTACCCAGGATTGTTTCAGATTGGTGGGGATGGAGCCAGAGGTGAAGGAGGCATTAATCCGTTTTGTGATGAAGGGGGAGAGGTCACGGGCGGCATCCCTAATGAGCTGTGCTGGGCACAGGTCTCCCTGACAGTTGGAGGGTTTCAGAGACAGGATGATTTTTTCTACTTCAAGAATCGTGACTTTAGAGAAGTTGAAGCAAGTGAGATCTGTAAGCATGGGCTTATCTGGTGTTTTTGAGGGGAGAGTGTCATTGAGGGATACTTTTTTACGGGCGATTTTACTTTGGAGGGTCGTCATTTTGTTTGCTAGGGCGCTTTGGATTTATGAGCACCAGTTTTTGTCTTTGGTACAGGTGTCAGGAGGTACTATAGGGGTTTCTACTTCTTTAAGGATGGAGAATAATTACTTCATGTTTGATTTCGCATGGGATATGCGAGTCATAGGAGGTTCGTTTAGCCAGGTAGATTTCTTTTTTGTAAAGTGTAGCTAGTTTGGAGAGTTTGAGTTTATTTGCGGCTGAGGGGGATTTTTTCCAAGTGGCCTCACAGTTCCTTTTTTTTTTTTGTTAAATTTTTGAGGAATGGTGTGCACCATTTGTTTAGGTGCGTATTCGGTTTGCTTGGTCTCAGTTTAAGGGGGGCAATTAGGTCCAGTGAGGTGGCCATGATCTTATTATATTCTTCAACCAGGGTCTCTGGGTCCAGGTTGTCTGGGAGTGTGTTGAGTGTTGGGAGTAGGTTCGGGATGAGTCTTTCAGCTGTCATATTCTTCTTGTTTCTTGTGAGGGTGGGCGGGGCCCTAATAATGGGTGGGGGCGTGGGTCTGTCAGTAGAGAGCAGGAATGAGACCAGGTGGTGGTCAGTCCAGGCTAGTGGTGAGATATTTGTAATGTTCGCTAGACAGTTGTAATGGCCACCCAATCGAGTGTTCTACCTTTTGAGTGTGTAGGTGACATACTTCTTTGCGCAAAACCTAGTTCCGAGAGAGTGTTGACTATAGTGCTGGCGGAATGGTCTTCAGGATCATTGTAACCCATATTAAAGTCGCCCAGGGTGAGAACTTGGGTAGAGCTTGTAAGGTTGCTGGAGAGGATCGTGTTAATATCTTCATCAAAGGTGCCAATGGGGCCTGGCGGGCGGTAGATCAAATGGATGTTGAGAGTTTGGGTGTTGGTAAGTGGGACTTTAACAGAGAGTGTTTCGCATGATAGGACATTGGTAGGTGTTGCTAGTCTCATGGTGAGACTACATTTGTGAATGATGGCAACACCTCCTCCTCTGGAATTGGGACGGTCTTGTCTCAGGATAGAGTAATTATCTGGGACTGCCAACATAAGCATGGGACCTGCTGCTGGGTGTAGCCAGGTCTCAGTAATGGCAAGGAGGTCAAGGTCTTCTTTGAGGATCAAGTCGGCGATTTCTGTAGTGTGAGCTACTAATGATCTGGCGTTGATCAAGGCTCCCTTTATTTTGGGGCTGGTTGTATTTTTAACGGTAGTAGTGTGGTACATGTCCTGTGTTGAAACAGGGGTAGCCTGGGTAGGGGACCTGAGTGAAGGTCTAGGGTTGGAGTTTTGGGGCAGGTTGGATTTTTTAGTAGAAGAACTAGGTAGAGTTTTGGAGTTATGTGAGGTAGGCAGTGAGCGGGCAAGGGGCTCATAGATTTTGGCTAATCTGGCTCTAAGTCCTAGGTTCCTGTCGATAGTAGAACGTGGGAGACTGGTAAATTGTAGTGGTTGATGGTCATTTTTATCTGGGTATGAGGTCTTGGTATTAGGCATAGCTGAATATAGCATGTTAGGTAACTGAGGTAGCTGAGGAGCCATGCTAAGCCGTAATACAGTGTTGAAAAGGATCAAGATGCAGGTAAGCAAATTGGTAATTAATGGACACATGCTCGGTGGTAGTGGCAAAAGTGTTGGGTGACCAGCGAGTTGGCTTGGTTAACATCGGTTAGACCGATGTACGTTGGTATGACACCTCGGTTGGAATAACACAATAGGCTAAGATACATTAAGGTAACACCTGAGTAGAGCTGAACGATTTAGCTACGAGGCATTGAGAAGCACCTATAATGTTGCTAACTGGTAACACCTAGATTTGAGATAGAACAGTATGGCTAGAGGCAAAGAGTAACACCTAGATTTGACATCAAACAGTGTAAAGCAATATGGCTAGAGGCAAAGAGTAACACCTAGATTTGACATCAAACAGTGTAAAGCAATATGGCTAGAGGCAATGAGTAACACCTAGATTTGACATCAGACAATGTAAAGCAGTAAGGCTAGAGGCGATGAGTGACACCTAGATTTGACATCAAACAGTGTAAAGCAATATGGCTAGAGGCAATGAGTGACACCTAGATTTGACATCAGACAGTGTAAAGCAGTAAGGCTAAAGGCAATGAGTAACACCTAGATTTGACATCAAACAGTGTGAAGCAATATGGCTAGAGGCAATGAGTAACACCTAGATTTGACATCACACAATGTGGCAGAGATGCGCAAGTAACACCTAGATTTAAGATAATGGGGCAGCACCTAGAATCAGATGATGCACAAGCTAAAATGCAATGGGGCAACGCCTAGAATCAGATGATACACAAGCTACAAAGCAATGGGGCAGCGCCTAGATTCAGAATAGTACATTTAACTAAAAAGCAATGGGGCAGTGCCTAGAATCAGATGATACACAAGCTACAAAGCAATGGGGCAGCGCCTAGATTCAGAATAGTACATTTAGTTAAAATGCAATGTGGCATTTACATTTACATATACATTTCAGGCATGGCAAAGCATAGGTAAAGCATGTGACAGATAAGCAGTGTAAAAGTTCATTATGAGGAGTAAGCGTCAGTGCTGGTGTGCTGCAGTCCGTGTCTGAGCTGTAGCTGGTAGCAAAGTTTAGTGGTAAAGTAGGAGCATAGACTACAATGGTGGTTAGATGAAGGTTCAGAGCCCCGGCTGCAGGGAGGGCTGTATGGAAGATAAGAGCAGCGCGCTTACCCTTCTTGATGAAAGCACGTCATGTGGTAGGCAGGGGTTGTGGCCCTGGGCTCGACGGCATAGACAGGCTTGAGACAGGCGGAGATGCCTTTGTTGTGTGTCTTGGTCTGGGTCCCCGGGAGTAGGCATCATGACAGCACTCCCCCCCCCAAGACCCCTCCTAAAGTCGTTCTTCCCTGTGGTTTCGGTTTGTCTGGGAAATTCCGGTGGAATTTTTTCAACCATCGGAGTGCATGAACATGGTCACTAGGTTGCCACGACCTTTCCTGTGGTCCGTAACCTTTCCAGTCGATTAAATAAAAAAGTTTTGACTTTATCAGCTTGGAGTCCAGGATGTTCTTAACTTCAAATTTGGGTTCTCCGTCTACAAGGATGGGGTCTGGTGGCTTGGTTAGTCTTGTCCCTGGTTGTACAGGCTTCAAAAGTGACACATGAAAGACGGGATGAATTTGCATATTAGCAGGTAAATCCAACTTGACAGCCACCGGGTTGATAATGGCCTTAATAGAGTAAGGTCCCAAATATCTGGGGTTAAAGGTCCGTGTTCCCTTTAGAGGTATATGTTTTGTGGCTAACCATACTTGGTCCCCTATTTGGTATTGCGAGAATCACTTCTATGCCGATCAGCATCTTTCTTGTATGTTTCTTTCGCCTGTTTTAAATGTGTAGTTGCTTCCTTAAAGGCTTGTGCATTCGTAGCGTGCAGATAGTCCACTGCGGGCATTTCTACGTGTTGGGGTGAGTCAAGGTCTGAGGTTCGAGGATGGTGCCCATATAAGGTATAAAAGGGGCTTTGTCCAGTTCCAGAGTGTACTGAATTATTGTATGCATATTCGGCGATCCAAAGAATGTCTTTCCAATTACTCTCCGTCTGATGTAACATACAACGCAGGTATTGTTCGAGAGTCTGGTTGGTCCTCTCCGTTTGACCATCGGTCTGGGGTGGTGACTGGTCGATAACCTCACATCGATTTGCGCCAATTGACAGCATTTTTTCCAAAAATGTGAAATGAATTGACTGCCCCGGTCAGAGACCAATACGGACGGAAATCTGTGTATGCGAACAATGTTTTCGAGGAACTCCTTGGCCAGGATTGAAGCAGAAGGTAATCCCTTTAAAGGAAAAAAGTGGGCCATCTTGGAAAAAAGATCCACAATAACTAGAATGGTGTTAAATCCATTGCATGGGGGTAGATCAGTAATAAAGTCTAACGATAAGGTGTGCCATGGTGTAGGCGGAATGTCTAAAGGTTGTAAGAGTCCAGCTGGTTTTTTCTTTTGACTTTTGTTTTGGGCGCAAATGCCACAAGACATCACAAATGATTTAATATCTTTTCGCCAGGTGGGCCACCAGAATTGTCTTTTAATTTTAGCTTCAGTTTTTGCAATACCTGGGTGCCCCTCCATTAGGGTATCATGATAACGGGAAATGACTAGCTCTTGTAGTTCCTTGTGTGGCAGAAATAGCCGTCCTTGGTAATAAGGCAGATCATTGGTGACAGAGTAGTCTGGGCCTTTCTTTACCCAGTCCTGCAAGGCTGTAGAATCAAAGAGTTGCTGGATCTTTACCTGAATGTCCTCTAGAGTCTGTAGAGTAGTCATGCCAAGAATCCTTTGTTCGGGTATTATAGGTACTGGTTCAGGGTTCACTTCTGCCTCTCCCATCCCTATTCGGGATTAGGCGTCTGCTTTACCATTCTTACAAACTGGTCGATAGGTTATCACGAAATCGAACTCGGCAAAGAACAATGCCCATCGGAGTGGACGTGACGATTGGGCCTTGGCTGTCTTTAAATACTGTAAGTTCCGGTGATCGGTGATCACAGTAATGGTATGCCTGGCACCGAGAAGATAATGCCGCCAAGCCTTGAAGGCGGATTTAATAGCTAATAACTCCTTATCGGTAACCACATAGTTTAACTCAGGTGCCGAGAACTTTCTGGACCAAAACGCTACTGGGTGAAGCTGGCCAGTTTCAGGGTCCTTTTTTAGACAGGACAGCTCTCATGCTAGACTAGATGCATCAGTTTCCACTATGTATGGAAGTTCAGGGCGCGGGTGCTTTAATACAGGTGCAGACGTGAATTTCGCTTTCAGCTCTTGGAAGGCATTTTCAGCTTCTTCAGTCCACATTAAGCGTTTATTTTTTCACAAGAGTGCTGTGATTGGATGTACAACATGTGAAAAATCCGGGATGAATCTGCGGTAGAAATTGGCAAAGCCGAGCATACTTTGAACTCCTTTAACTGAACTTGGTGATGGCCACTTAAGGATTGCGTCCACCTTTCGTGAGTCCATTCGGACTCCCTTTGGGGTCAGGATAAACCCAAGGAATTCAACTTATGGGGCATGAAAAACGCATTTTTCCAGTTTTGCATATAGTTTGTGCTGGCGCAATTTCTCAAGGACTGCTCAGACGTGCTTCACATGGTCAGATTCTGAAGAGGAGTATACTAGAATATCCTCAATATATACGACAACACAAACGTCAATGAGTTCACGAAGGACATCGTTCATGAAGTATTGGAAGGCTGCAGGTGCATTGCACAACCCGAAAGGCATCACCTGGTATTCGAATAACCCATACTTAGTGCGGAAAGCAGTCTTCCATTCGTCACCCTCTTTTACACGTACCAGATGGTATGCCCCCCAGAGATCTAATTTAGTGTATATGCAAGCGTCCTTCACTTGGTCTAGTAGTTCAGGGATCAGAGGCAATGGGTATCGGTTCTTAACAGTTATCTGGTTCAATGCGCGGTAGTCTATGCATGTTCTGAGGTCACCTTCCTTTTTGGGCACGAAGAACAAAGCTGAAGATGCAGGGGACTTAGATGGGCGAATAAAGCCATTGGCAAGGTACTGGTCTAAGTATTGTCGTAGGTGAAGGTTCTCAGGTTCCGTAAGGGCATAGATCCTGCTACAAGGGGGTTGTGCACCGGGTATGAGATCGATTTGGCAATCGTACGATCTGTGAGGAGGTAAGGTGTTTGCCTGTTCTTTTTGGAAGACATCCTGGAATTCTTGGTATTCAGGAGGTAGTTGCATGACTGCTGTGGTTACTGTGGCCAGGCCTGCGCTCTGATTTTTGCTCTGGGTAAAAGGTTTGCACACAATCCGGGAAGGTTATTCTCTTCTCTCGCCAATCAATACAAGGATTATGTGTTTCCAACCAAGGGATCCCCAGTATTATTTGGAACTGTGGGGCCTTGATTAGATCAAACACAATAGCCTCTCGATGCCCATCCTGACCCAATAATGTCATCTCTGCGGTGGCATGAGTTACAGGCCCAGAGGCAATTTCAGTTCCATCAACTGTGGTGATGACATCTGAGGTGGTTTTTCGGCAGAGAGGCAGATTCATCCTGGAAGCCAATTCGCAGTCCACATAGTTTCCTATGGCCCCGCTATCAATGTATGCCCTTACTGCGTGCAATTGCGATGGCTGCCCTGGACCTACGAGGACCATTGGTATGATGAAATGCGAGGTCTGTGTATCCTTCTTCAAGCTCGGCAAGCGGACCTCTATGCTTGTCGAGCGTGGTCGTTTCCCGAGTCTGACTCCATATGGCTTTTATCAGCAGCTCCTACCACCTTCTTGGGTGGTTTTACAGGGCAATCCCGTAGAAAATGCCCAGAAGTACCACAATATAGACACAATTGCATTTGCCGTCTCCTTTCTCTTTCCTTCTGGGTTAAGGGTCCTTTAACCCCTCCGATTTGCATGGGTTCTGAAGCCTCTGCTCCTTTGGGGTTAGCGTGGGTTTTGACCAACACCCTGTTCTCAAACTTGGCCCGATCAGCCTTTCTGTTCTGAAGTCTGTGATCTAACTGGACCACTAAGTCTATATATTCAGCACAGTCTTGAGGTGGGTTCACGACTTGAGCCAAGACATCCTTGAGTTCTCCTCGAAGCCCTCGATTAAATAACGTGATTCGTTTTACCTCAGGCCATCCAGTTTCCACTATCAACCTATTAAAGGTTGAGATGTAAGATAGAAGGTCCTGGTTACCCTGTCGTAGGGACAAAAGTTCATTATCCAGGGCCTGTCCTTGGGAGTGCCCGGCAAATAGTCTTTCCATGCTCGTTTGAAAGCCCTGAAAATCCCGAAGAATTGGGTCATCCTGAGTAACTAGTGGAATTGACCAATCAGCAGCACTGCCGCTGAGATATGACAATACGAAGGCTACCTTGGCTTGATCGTTTGGGAAGGCTCCAGGTCTGCATAAAAAGTGCAAGCGGCATTGGTTCATAAACACGGCGAACTTTTTGGGATCTTCAGCAAAGCGTTCGGGTGGAGCTAATGGAATATTTCCAGGTATGTTTATTTGCACAGGGTTAATCAATAACACAGGAGCTGGATTTCCCCCGGAACCAGGTAGGGGTGCTTGTCCAGCCTGGCTTTGCAATAGTTGCCTAGCAAGGTCATCAGTTCGCTCCTTTGACAAAATCAGTTCCCTCCTAAGGGCATTGGTTTCTTGACGGGCGGAATGCACTTCGGCCCTCAGTTCCCCTAGTAACTGGGTCAATTGGTCAGTCTCTGAGGTATCTATAACGCCCGGGTGGGAATTTGTAGGTAGGCTTTGCGTTCTGTTACGCTCACCTGGCTCCCACAGAGGGGTCGATCTGGACTGGACAGCTGCGGCCTCCATCAATGTGACGCATAGGGCCGAGATGACGGACTGGACTGGCCCACCTAGCTTCGTTTGCTTGGCCCGTAGGAATATTCTTCTGCAAATGGAGAAAGGGAATTAACCACCCGTGGAGTTGAGCATAAATCCCCCCACCCCGCTGTTCTCCCCACGGATCACCTTGGATGTCCCCTCTTATAGTGTCACCTGATGATTTGAAAAGATGAGCTCTCCATCCTGCATTGAGCACAGGGGCGCATAGATAACCAGTTGCTTCACTGGCTCGAAGGAATTGGTGAGTTCCAGGACAATATTGACTCCGATATTCCCGGCAAGACGCCGTAAGTATGTAGTTCGTAAGAGTTCAAATGCCTGACTTTCACTCTTGTCCGATTCCTTGCAGGTTGCAGCTTGATCCTACTGAAGAGTTCCTCGTGGGAACTGGTAATGTTCTGGTAAGGATTAGTATTATCCAACACAGTTCGAAAAAATAATGTCCATATGTAACCTGTTGCTTTCTCCCTTATTCAGGCGCTGAGAGAAAGTATGAAGTCTCGGGGATTAATGCCTCCGGGGGTAAAATCAGGTAAGTCTTTTGTGGTGAGGAGGGTTCCCCTTGTTAGTCCCTTGTTTCACCTTACTGTCCTTTTGTTTCCCCTTAGGGGCCGGGGTTCGGCTAGGATGCAGTGGAAGCTGCGCCGACCCATGAAGAAGAATAGTACCCCCTGTGGTAAAATCAGGTAAATCTATGGGGGGTATCCCTCTGTGTATTCCCTTGGCTCACCTTGCTGTTCTTGTCTTCTCCTTAGCTGCCGGAGTGTGGCGGGAACATGCAGGAGGATGCGGTGAAATGTGAAGATGCGGCGAAGGCCGGTGAGTTCAGCGCGGCGCTGCAGCAGGCAGGGAGACGCGCATAAAATAACTTCTTTCTTCCAGCTCGAAGGCGCGATGGATCGGGAATTCAGGTAAGGATCAAAGGTATTGCTCTTGTTCTAACCTTTTCTCCTTCTTTCTCCCTTTTTCTAGGAGCTCCAAACTCGAGGCGGGCGTGGCAGAAGACTGGATGCAGACTTGCAGGCACGGTGAGCGTTACGCTGCTGGATGCAGAATAACGCGAAGCGTGTGCTGCTCTTCGGGCATGGTTTAAATAGACACCAAAGTAGTCCCAGGTAAGTATTCCTCCCCAGCCCCACCCGAGAATAAAATAGTCCCTAGGTAAAATAGTCCCTTCCAAGCCTCGTTTGGCTTGGAGCTCTTGCAGCATGGTCTGCATCAGGTAAGTTTGCAGCATGGTCTGCATCAGGTAAGTTTTAATCTATGAGCCTGGCGCCTATGGCGCCAGGACTGACTCTCCATATGAGCCTGGTGCCATAGGCACCAAGACTGCACCCAACTAGCCCCTAGCGGGGGTTTTTGGGCTTGCTTGGGGTAACTTGATGCCTGCTTTCGGGGTTGCTGGACTTGGTCTGGGTCCCCGGGGCTAGGCATCATGACAATATGTCTCTTTTAGAGGAGGCTCTGTCACTATTAGTGGCCTGAGTCTCATAGAATACCTCTAGTATGGTGTGCAGGATAATACTGCACCTTCACCATCTCCCTTGAGCTGGGAAGGTGATTCTATTACTATCAGGTTTCCCAACGTAAATTGTCTTTTTATACAGCTTACCCTCTTTTCTTCTTCCTTCCTCCTTCACCTGGATATATGTCCATGTGATAACGGCCTAGAGATTTAAAGTGGGTTGACAATATGTCACCAAATTGACTTTCCTTTTCTTGTTTGTTTAGTAGTGTGTGTCTCCTATTTACCTATAATGTATCAGGTTCTCTTTTTAAAAGTGGTGTTATCCCTTCCACTGTGCAGTCATTTCCCTTATCTATGAATAGTGCCAAGTTATTTGCTGTTGTTACGCCTTGTGTGCTCATTACCTCCACCAGAATGGATAATATGCTGTGATTGTTTGAGTTGCTATTAACTCTAAATTAAGCAAAATGTAGGCTAAAACCCAAGTGCCACAGTTCTCCAATGGCGGATGAAACCCTGGTGGCATAATCATGTTTAAATCTGCGTGTCTCTGGGGATGCTGGAGAGCCCAAGCAAGATGGCCACAGGCTAACGTCGCTCTGAGGCGAACGTTCAGGCCTGTTCAGATTATGCCTGACTATGATCGCTGCCACAGGATTTTAACCGAGGGTCCCCTATACACCTGGGCACCTATAGCCCATTTTCCAGGCACTTTTAGCCCACCGATCAATGTGTATTGCTATTGGAAGCTGCAGCGGACCCAGGCTGCACAATACAACCAATGCTGCTGGGGACACTTCATGTGGTGAGCCGCGTCACTGCGTTGCAGTAAAGGAGGCTGAGGGCTTGCATCAGGATGTGGAGGACTCCCAGGCTACCAGATCGGGTGAGTGCTTCTACCAGCATGTGCTATAAGCCACGTCAGATTCAGCTGGCGGACCCAACACCTCACCAGCAGCGCACCCGAAGGCCCTCCCGCCCAGGTCATTGCAGCGGTCGACACCCGCAGGCTTTGATTCCTCCATGAATGCATGAGGAAGCACGGTTTATGGATTCTTCATTGAGGGCACCAGCATTTCATACTCGAATGTCCAGCTGATCTGCACACATAGACCTGCCACAACATTAAACGTGTCGCGGGAATGGTTTTAAATGTGCTGAGGGATGAAATGGTGCTGGGGCCATGCCAATGAGAGCACACCACAGCTGATGAATGCAGTTCACCAAGCTGCATGCCGACAACTGGTGTTCTCACATCCTCAGTCTGACAACACTGCTTACTCCAAAATGCCTTACATGCTCTCCTGATCACCACGAACCGTGCTACGCGTTAGGAGCTGGGATCACGCAAAAAAGAAAGGGAAGGAAAAAGAAAAAAGTAGCAATAAGGATCTACTTTTGGTCTGGTAACTACCACATGTGTGCGATTACAAACGAACTGGATGCAGCCCTGGAGAGCTATGTTCCAACTCTCCTCGGAGGCAGCGACTACGAGCATGCATACTGTTTAACCACCCCTGCCACTGAGATTCATGCGGCACAGAGAGACAATGGATATCCTTACACAAATAAAGGCCATCTTGGCTGAAATGAAGAACATCGCTCAATGCACGCAGGAGACCCATGGCACGGTACAAGATATAATGAAGGAACTCAATGACAACAAGGATTGCCTCGCTGTCGAAGCTGAACTGACCACAGATAACGAAAGGTGCATAAGTGCACTTGAAAATAATCATGAAACCACAGTGACTAATGTCAACACACTCATTAAGGAGGTCCAACCCCTCAGAGCAAAGGTTGAAGACCAGGAAAGTAGATTGTGCTGCAATAATCTGTGCCTGCTCGGTATGCCCGAGAACTTGGAAGGCATATACATCAAATTCTTTTTGTATAACTTCTTCCAAGACAAATTGAACCTGGCCGAGCCTCAAAGCTTTATTATCAAACAAGCTCACTGCACGCCTATTCCCAAACCACAGGTCGGTAAAAACCCTGGATCATCCCACTCTGCCTTCTGAATTGTCAACATAAAGTGGCTATCCTGAAAGCTTATCGCGGTAGGCACCATACAAGTGGATAGGACAATGGTTTGGATGTTTAATGACTATTCCATGGAGGTTTTGAGATGCAGGAGGGGCTTCAATCACTGGCGTAACAGGGGCCCCTGCAGGCCCCGCGGTGCGGGGGGCCCGCCAGCACGTGTGGGGGCCCCTCCCAGGACTTGTGGAAAAAAAATCTTTGTTTTTTCTTTTTGAATTCACTCTGCATTTATAAAGAAATTATATCTGTAACAGAAACCATTTCTTTATGAAGCGAGAGTGACTTCAAAAAGAAACGATAGGCCTCATTGCGGGTTTGGCGGCAACCGTGCCATTGCTACCTGCAGGTTGCCGCCAGACCCATAATGATTTACCGGCGCCCGACTTCCCGGTAACACCAGGGATTACAACCCCGGTGGTCTGGGAAGTCAGGCTCCGGCAAATGGTAAGTCCCCATTTCCATAAAGTCCTATTGGACTCTATGGGAATGGGGACCACAGAAACACCGGCACCGTTAATAACGGTGCCAGTGCTTCCGTGAAAACTATGCGGGTGGGTGCCGTTCTGCCCAGCAGGTCTGACCTGCCAGGCAGGACGGCAACCGCCCGCAGAGCTGTAATATGCCGGCCCAGGAACAACGGTGCCGGTAAGCTTACCAGCACCGTTGTTTACAGTCCGGCATAGTTGTAATGAGGCCCAATTTCTTTTTTACGTGTTAGGGCTCCCCTCAACCCCATGATGTGTGCGTGTGTGAGTGAATGTTGAAAGGGTGCACACTTTAATATATGGGTGGCTACCTGGGTGTGCCTGTATGGTGAAAGGGTGCATACGTAAATGCATGGGTGGCTGCCTGTGCGAGTGTATGGTGAAAGGGTGCACACTTTAATATATGGGTGGCTGCCTGGGTGTGCCTGTATGGTGAAAGGGTGCACACGTAAATGTATGGGTGGCTGCCTGGGTGTGCCTGTATGGTCAAAGGGTGCACACGTAAATGTATGAATGGCTACCTGTGTGTGCCAGTATGGTGAAAGAATTCACACTTAAATGTATGGATTGCTGGGTGTGCGTGTCTGTATATGGTGAATGGTGTGTGTGCTTGCATTCAGGGGCGCAACAAAACCTACATTTCGGGGGCTAACCCTTCAAATGTTGGGAGGGGTGCCAACTTCATGGGTGGTGGAGGACGGGCAAACTTACTTGTTTGGGTCATCTAATTTCTTTATGCATTTTTAGGAGACTATTCTAGTGCAGCTTCAATGTTACAAGCAGTTAACTCTCTCCTTTAAGGTTTAAAGCACCCAACTATGGACTGCCGTGAGAATGAGTGGTCTCCTGTTCCCTCGCTACCCTTCCAATCACTCCCCTGGCATGCAAGTATTAAACCTACATCACGATTTCAATTGCCTAAAAAAAAAATGGCATTTGAATGCAGGTACCAACAGTAAATTGCTTTATGTTAGTAATTTGTGGGTTCTTGTTAACAGAGAAACCCATGTGATGTTTAACATATGTGTCCTTTTCTGTCTGCCAACTGCTCTGAAGGTCAGCCAGTTCTAGTCAACATAGCCCAACATTTCAGGGGGAGTGGGGGGAGTGCTGAATCACAGTCAACTCAATGGTGTTGCACCAATACTTGTGTTTAATGCCTGGATTACTTATTGGTAATCTTCATTACTCCTAGCCCTATTCTTCCTCGTCCCAGTGTGTATGAGACAGTACTTGTGTATAAGGCACTCTGCCTCATACACAAGTACTGGGATGAGGTAGAGGTACATGGAGGTAATGCTTGATTTAGCTACCTGTAATCTTCATTACTCCTAGTCCCACTCTTCCTCATCCCAGTACTTACCTATGAGGCAAGGAGCCTCAACCATAAGCTCTGGGGCAAGGAAGAGGGACATGGAGGTAATTCTGGGCCAAGGAGCTGATTTTGGAGGTTGGGGTGGGAGGGAGAGGGGATGTGTGGGGGGGCAGGATTGTACGACAAATTATAATGGCTGTCCATGTCCAGGCTAAGCAGGCATGATACGTGGTATTAGTGGCTAGAGAGGCATTTTGGTGCAGCCAGGCTAGTCATTCCTCAGTTTGGTATGACTTTTTTTTAATGGGGCATTTATGATAAATCAGTCCTGCTAAGTGAATTACCTGGCTAGACTGCAATTTGGGTGCTGCCAGTCTAGCCGTTTCTTACTGCGGCATTGTATATTTTTCTGGGCATCTGTGATTAAATGATATATATAAGTCATTTATAACGCACCTGCACAAAAGTGTTTCTAGGCGGGACAAGACAAGGGATGGAAGATAGAGGGAGGACAAGACAAACAATCTTACTAGGACTTGTGTCATTCAGATCGTGGAAGTGCGATAACGAGAAGCGAAAGGGGAAAGGGACGGGGGAAGTGCAAGGGAGAGGGGAGGGGAAAAACAGGGCAGCAAGGCTGAGCAAGCGCTGTCAGGGCAGCCCCTAAGTGCATGGTAGGACCAGAGGCAGTGCAAGGGTGACTGATCAAGAAAGAGGGGGTCATTACGACCCAGGCGGTAAGTACGCCAACTTTACCACCATGGTGTGAACTAGGTTTACACCATGGTGGATGGGGGCTTTACCGCCCCATTCCAAGGTGAGTGGGGCGGTAAATCTCCATTTCCCATTTTACCCTTCCCCATTCCCATTTTTGCCCCATAGGGCATAATGGGAGTGGGGAAGGCGCTAATTACGCCACCGTAAATTACGGTGGCGTAATTAGCACCAAGGCGGTTTAGCGCCATGGATTTTAACGGCTGCTAAAAGCAGCCGTTAAAATCGGAATCAGGCGTTAAGGGTTAACGACGGCGTTAACCCTTAACGCCTGAGTTGTAATGAGGCCCAGAGTCTCGACTCAGTGAGACTCTGAGGGTAGCCAAGCAACCAGTCGGTAAAGCAAACAGGTAGGTCAGGTAGGCCAGCAGGGGAGGGAGAGAGCGAAAGCAGAGGAGAAGAGGAAAGTTTTGAGCTGCTTCCAGAACTTCAGGTGGTCCGCTAAAGCTTGAGAGGGTAAGGGAGGCTATTACAGAGGGAGGCACCTGCAGAGGAGAGAGATCTACCCCCCACTCTCTTCCTGGAGAAACGTCTAACCCTTAGAGAATTGTAGGTAGCTGAGCGAAGGGCTCGAGAAGGAAGATATTTTGGAAGAGAGCGTTGGATGTAGTGCGGGCCCCGGGCCCCGAAAGCCTTGTGGACAATGCAAAGGGTCTTGAACTTGATACTTGCAGCAACTGGGAGCCAGTGGAAAGATTTCAGGGCTGGAGAGATACGATCCCTGTGCTTGAGGCCAAGGATAAGTCTCGCAGTCCTGTTCTGGATTAGTTGCAGGGGCTGGATAGTAGAGGAAGGCAGATTGAGAAAGAGGCTGTTGCAGTAGTCCAGCCTAGAGAGAACCAGGGCTCTGTAGACAGTGAGCTTCTGGGGGAAAGTGAGAAAGGGAAGAATCCCTTTGAGGAGGAGCAGCTGGTAGTGGGACTTCTTGGCGACGTCCGAGATGTGAGGAGAGAAAGAGAGAGTGGAGTCAAAGATGACACCAGTGTTGTTTGCCTCACAGGAAGGCGAAGGAAGAGGGCCCAATGCGGACGGCCAGAGTTAGAGAGGGAAATTAGGGACAGGAGTCCAAATGAGAAGGATCTCCATCTTACTGACATTAAGGCAGAGATCGTTGGAGGCACACCAATCCTGAATCACTGATAGACATTCGCGAATGAGCGAGAGATGAGAGGAGTATGAGGGGAGCCTGAAGGAAAGCGGAGTGTCATCTGCATAACACTGAATGTTAGAGGAAAATGTAGAGATCAGGTAGGTCAAAGGGGCCACATAGAGGTTGAAAAACCAGAGTGAGAGGATGGAGCGGGGAGAAAGGGACCAAGTTGGACCTGGGAGGAGCAGTCCAAGAGGAAGGAGGTCAGCCACAAGGGCCTGATCCGTGATGCCCAGGTTCTCATGGAGTCGATTGATCAGGATTGATCAGGATGGCATGGTTGACCGTGTCGAAAGCACAGGAAAGATCAAGGAGGATGAGGACAGAAGGAATGCTGAAATCAAGGTTAGAGATGCTGGAAGTATATGCTGGAATCACAGGTGTTCAGGATAGCAATTCCCTGTCTCTGGCAGCTCTGAAGCCAGACTGATGGTCATGGAGACAACCAACAGATTCCGTGTGGAGAGTAAGCTGGGAGATTGCCAGCTTTTCCAACAGTTTGCCCAGGAAAGGGGTGATGGAGATTGGGCGATAGTTTGCTGGGCAGGCAGGATCGGCAGAAAGCTTCTTGAGGAGTGGTGCATAAGGGAGTGCTTAACGGGAGAGGGGAAAGAGTGATTACAGAAATCGGTCAAGGCTGGAGCAAGGGTGTCAATATGGTTCTTGATTGTTCTGAGGGAGCAGGAGAGCACCTGTTTGGTTGACACTTTCATAGATCGGACTTGTCTAGAAACCTCGTCAGGTGTTGTCAGAGAGAAAGAGGAGAAAGGAGGAAGAGAGGTTGAGATGGCCAAAGGGGGCCGAGAGAGGAAGAGGAGATCGAGGACAGGATGTCCTGAGTTTTAGCGTAGAAGTGAGATGACAGAGCCATACAGAGGGCCTGGGAGGGAACAGGAGACGTAAAGACTGCAACAGGATTGACCAGTTCTTTTCAGATTTTAAAGAGTTTGGCTGTGTTGTTAGAGGTCACAGAGACACAGGCTTGAATGTGTGTTCTATTCTTGATGAGTGTTATTGCTTCGACTGCCATTTTGGTGCAACCAGTCTAGATATGTCTATATTGTTATTACATGTCTACACTGGTCTACATTGTGCAGCCAGTTGGACATGTTTTCATTGTGTCATGGAATTTTTAATAGCACAGAATTCATGTTCCTGTGCACTGTTGGTGACTTGCATCTATTGGATTGGTGTTACCCTACAAAACAATTTCAAACACTCTGGCTTTTTAGCCAATTTTTCTCAGACAGTGTGTGGTATGTTATATTAAAATACATATTTATATCTTTCTCCTAGTGGGGTATGCGGCATATCCGTTCAGCAGCACGTTTGTACGTATTGTGCAAGTGTGATAATTTAGGCCGGCCCAGAGTGTGGCGCGACCCTTGATTTGTTGCTTAGTTGGGGGGCCCCCTCAGCATGGCTCGCAGGGGGGCCCCCACATCTTGTGTTACGCCACTGGCTTCAATCTGATTTTTGATGCTCTGGGAGGATCTGACCACCTGTCACTACCTCACGTTCACTGCAGTCTGGACAATTCAATTAGACCGACAATGGCTTTCCTTCGACAACCCCAGGGAAGCATGGAAGTTCTTTAAGGAACGTGATCTGGTCACCTCAGATGTCATACCGCAAGAACCAGAACTCCCCCCTGCGCCTCCCTCCGTGCCACTAGCCCAACGGGACCACATCATGTGCACTCATTGGAGGAGTGGTCGTCGGTGCCCGAAGGGACTGGAGCAAGACCAGGGAAAGCAGGTCGGCCGAATAAATTATTTTCCATTTGACTGAACTCTAGGGTGATCTAATGTCTCCAATGGGCTGACTACCAGGACCCAAGGTGAAAAAAGGTCTACTTCCACTAACTCCTATTAGAAACTGGGGGTCCTTCCTGTTGTTATGGCCTCAAGTATGCATGATTTCATTTTTTTTAAACACTTTTTATTATTTTGCATACAAAGGGGGTCATCACGAGTTGGGCGGAGCGGGAAAATTAGGCTATTATGCTATTACCGTGCATTTACTGCTCCGCCCAATCCCGTGTCCTGGGGCTTTCACCACCAGCTCTGAGTTCGAGGTGAATGCGCCAGCAGTAAGGCCATTTTCTGCGCTATTACCAATGGGAATGGGGACTTAATGCCCCCCGTAACTCGGGATCCGCACAAATTGCGCCAAATCGAGTTGCGGTAACGCTAATTGCGTTGGGCGGTATCCTGGCGCAATTAGCCCCGGGATACCGCCCAACTCATCAAAGAGCCCAAAGAAAGTAAGAAAAATCTCAATATAAAAAACAGACATAACACAAAAACACAATTGGATAACACCACCAAGTTCCAACAAATCAAGTGCCAGGGGAAGTACTGTCAAAAGAAGAAAATCACACGTCCAGAGGAGTGCCAAGTATTCCTGTTTGCGAGTGCATGTTGCCCCCTCCCTATCCGCCCCTTACCACTTTCCCCAAATCTTCTCCCATTTCCAAGGACAACCCCTAGCATTGTACATTCTCTTCTCCAGGGCCATACAACAGTCCATATATAACGACCAATTTTTTTCCATCTCGGCCAGTCAGCTGCCCCCATTGCACTGCAACAGTTCGTTTCATCAGTCCAACATCCGTGGACGCAAACTGTTTCTCAAACCTGGTGAAGTCTGTTTCTCCACACACCTCCAAAAGCAGTAGTCGTGGGTCTCCAGTTATCCTCAATCCTGAGAAAGAGTGGAGCCCATTCAGACACTTCTGCCAAAGCTGCGGACCTGTGGGCATTCCCAGAGAATATGAAAAAAGGTGCCCTCCACACTGCACACCTGAGACATTCTGTATAATCTGCCCGACCCACTTAAATAAGGCAGTAGGAGAATAATGGACCCTATATAACACTTTAAGCTGTATCAGCATTATACGGGCCAAGATACCAATTTCCCTTGGGAACAATGGGGCCTCTACCTATTCCTCTGGTTCCAGCGGGCCGCGATCCCGTTGCTACCGTGTCTTAAGGCTCATCAAGTCTTTTGTGGCAAATGCAGTGAGGACCTGGTGTAGGGTAGAGATAATCTTTGTACTTATTCGCTCTTGGAGAAGATTGGCCTCTGTCAGAGAGCAGGCTGGTACATCCCGAAATGTCTTGAATTGGGCTTATAGGGCATGTGACAGTTGCAGATAATGATATCTCTCAGTCTCCGGCAAGCTGAATTTGTCACACAGTGCCGGGAAAGGGATCAGCTCCCCCCAATCACTATATCTCCCAGGCGCCATGCCTTACATCTCTCCCAGACCCCAAGTCTACCGATCTTACCCACTACCAGGACATAAGCGTTATTCCATAGTGGCTGAATAAGAGTAGCCCTGCACCCACAACCCACATGGTGGTGAGAATCTCCCCATATCTGCTTAGTGTGCTGCATCATGGGCGGGGGCAGCTGTCTCTTTTGACAACTGTAGAGAATCTGGGTGGAAGGTAGCCGAGCCTTCCATCCTCTTTTAGTCTTGAAGTGCGGCAGTGATGAATCCCTGTTCAGCAAATCATTTACAACTGCCAGTTGACCAGCCCAGTAGTAGCTCACAAGTTAGGGAAAGAGATACCCACTTCCCACACCAATGGCTGCAGTATAGCCAGAGCAATATGGGGCTGACCACTCCCCCAAGGAAGGATCCGGAGAGCCATGTCCGCTCTGTCAAATTCAGCCTTGGGGATCTGCAACAGGGCATTCTGAAGGCTGTACATGTACCTCTGGAAGGTTAGCATCTTGAAAAGGGCCGCTTTCCCAAGTAATGTCAACGGAAGGGATCTCCAGTGAGTGATATCGTACGAGAGCCTGTCTGTGATGGGATGTAAATTATACTGCACATAGTCGGTCAAGTCCGGACCAACTCACACCCCTAAATATTTAAAGCCCTTAGCCGAGACCCGGTATGGACAAACCTGGTGAGGATCATTCCCCAACCCTGGTAGAAGAAAAAGGATGGACTTATCCCAGTTCACACTCAACCCACTAGCGCCCTGCAACTCCTGCACGGTACGGGTAACCCGGTCACAGGCTTCCTGTGGCCTGCTGAGGTAAACCAGAATATTGGCTGAATATAGCGAGACTTTGTCCTCACCCCTATGTCTCCAACAGAAGCCAGACCAAGTCCAGTCAGTTCTTAAACGGTGTAAGAGGATTCAATTCAACACTACAGCTAAGTCAACGCCTAGTCTATAATACTGAATGAAAACCCTTATTGATATATCTTTATGTCCAGTTCATGCGTTCTGGATGACTACCCCTATATAACACCCCTCTCTTGGAATCCCCCTGACCCCACTGAGCCAAGAAGTAGTTCTGTTTTGCAAGTTTAAAAGGTTTATTTGATAATTTAAAATATATATATATATCACACTTTATAATAAATTAATAATTGAATAGCACACTTAATCTGATATGATAAAGATCAACAACGGAGAATCTGGCACTAGCACACTTCTTATAATCAATAAGGAGTTGACATGAAATGGATAAGGTAGCACACTGGTAAATAGGAACAAAAGAAGAAGGTGGTACAAAATGCTTTATAGAGTTCAAATGGATGCAAGGTTGAATGAATGAAATGCAGTATAGAAATACTCAATATGATTTCAACAAAACAATGTAATCACTTTTCTCTGGCAATCCCCTCCCCCCCTTGATGCAAGGCAAGGAAATGGAAGGAAAACACACAGTTCTCAGAAATGCAATAAAATGTGATTCAGTTCACCCCAGCAAGCTTAGACTACAGAAGTTTGAAAACACAGATAGGAGTTTTGAAAACACAGGCCCAAATGCTTTGATATGTGCTAGCAATGGATGAGAAATATGCTGGAAATGCTTTTTAATTCCCTTTCAGAGGTTCAGGGTGAGTGGTATCTAGTTAATATTAGTCCAGGCTCACACTAGCAATGAGGCAGGGATAGTTAGCAGGTTAAACGAATTTCTGGCAAATGGAAGGCAAGCAGCAGCAGTTTTTACATGTGAAGAAATTTGCAAATCGCGGTAAAATTCGCGGATGCGCCGAGCGCTATTACAGAGGAACCACAAGGACTATCTCTATCGTTTTGGGGTCCTAGGAAAGCCTAGGATCTCAGCTTCAAAATGAAAGTTACTGCAAGTCTCTAGCACAAACGGTTGCGGAGATATGAACGATTGAATAAAGGTCGTTTTTCAGATTTGAAATTTTAAACGCACACTTTTTCAGCTTTAAAAATGATGGCAGGATAACACAATTGCTAAGCTGCAGTTCTACTTAGGTTAAAAATGGATTGAATTATATTATTTTAACTAAGAGATGGGTTCTACACAGTTTTACTATGTACTCACACTATATTCTTGAATTAAATGGGCCTCGTCACGGATCTGGTCAGGGTTTTAAACTGGACTCTGGTCTGGTCTGGTCTGGCCTCTGCACTTCACAGTGATCTGGGTCAGCTCTCTCTGCTGGTCTGGGTCTCTCTGGGTACAGCACTGCTTTCTCTCTGGTCTGGTCTGATGGATTTGAAGTCTCTATGTTGCTCTCTGAAGGTTGATGGAGGTAAGTATGGATTTTTCCGGCAGAGCGTCCCGCTGCAGATGGATTTGGAAGGTCCCTATCTGTCCTGTCTGTCTGCTTTTATGTGTTTAGAATGTGGGTGTGTTCTAGCATCACTGACCCTACCTCTCTCTCAGCTTCTAATTGGTCAAACTTCCATTTATCATTTGATTGGGGAATGAACTGTGAGTCAGAGGGATGTCATTTTATGGCTTGCAGATAGGACACTCCTCTGTCAGATTGCACACATTCTATATTTGCTAATAAAAGACATATTTCACAGTTACACAGTTGCTTGAAATTACATATACATGGTGTGGCTGAATTTAGCCATGTCTCTGTCCAAATCTGCTGTTTCTAAGAGCTTGCATTCAGAGATGGCACATAATGGACTTTTTAACTGATTTTTCAATTTCTGACATTGACCCAACTTTACATACATGTGTGCAGGGAGTAGGGACATTAACTGATGAAGTTTCAGATTTTTAACATGCATACATTTAGAGTAATATCCACTTTTCCGCTAAAACCCCCCTGAACATGCCACCGGGTCGAAAAACCTCTTAAAATGTGGGCAGAAAAATCACAAGAATTATGGTATCATTTATAAAAATTTTACATGTCCGCTCTATGAATGATCCATCTTTTTCTAAACCATATTCTGGCTACAAAGGGGTGTGGTTTACCCTCAGCACAAGGTTGAATACTGGTTTATCCAGTTCTGCCAAGCCAGCTTGCTCTCACAGGCAGTGCTCCTCCCCTTTCCTCAGGAGGAAGCCACTTTTTACGACCATTTACGACTCCTGCCAATAAAACCTTTGCCTGAGCCAGGACAGGGCTTTGTTCACTTTCCTGCAGCGCACAGGTAATTCAATTATCAGATAGATGGCATATCCTTAGTGTGAGCAGCAAAAGGGCAGCTAGGCCTGGGAACACAGCTGTGACTCAAGTTTCACTCCTGATGGGGGTAGTTGCCAGGCAGAATTCAGTTCCTTAAGCCAGGTTTCAGATAAAATGTCACTTTTTGTTCCCCAGTTCCTGCATTCAAATAAAACTAAACATTTTTACATATGCAGCTAGAATGCTGATTCTAAGTGCAAAACTATGACATTTCAACAGTTACAAAGGCATGTGACACCAAACATAGGTCACTCATTTAATCTAAACATTTTCGATTTTAGTGTCTTTAAATCCAGTGCAACTTAAACTGCTGACTCCATAGCTCAGCCAGTTTTGTTATAAGCATTGTTCTGGGCTCTTCATTTCCCAGATTTTGTAGGCACACAAAACTCCATTCTACCAAATGTCTGCTGGTGTTCAGTGAATATTTTGCACATATTGCAATGTTTGAAATAGGCACTTTGGCTTGCCTTCAGAGAAACACAGGATGGTTTTAAACTGCCAGCTTTTGGATAGGGGTGAGTACTGGTACTGCACCCATTTTTGGGATTTAAGAATGAATTCCCCACAATTCTAGTTGCATTTGGCAATCAGCATTGCCATTCCCCATGGTTTCAGACTACTGTGCGGGTAGTCCAATGGTGGTTTTAGGCAGTGTCCTTCTGTGCCCATAACATCGGCAAAAATGAGTGGCAGCCTATTCTTCATGCATTTCCCTGTGCATTTTCTGGGAAGCTCTGGCCATCATGATGTTTTCCATGTCAGTACTGCACAGTTTTGAGGTAGGGCTAGGATGCATGGGTAAATACATCCCACAAGCCCCCCTCTTGCGATGGCCATTCGGTTTCACTGATGGGACTCGCAAGATCTGGGATGTTTCCTCATCTTCTTCCAATAGATGGCACAGTTCAGCATCTTTTCCTCCATCCGGTACTGATCGATCGGTTCTCCTCGCCAGTCCTGATGGGAGTATTGGGCGGTCCACTGGGCCCATTGGATCTTCGTTCCCGGTCTCCGTATCATCCTCCTTGGCCCGTCTTCAGGTTTTCTTTCTCCTAGGACGACAAAGGAAGAGAGGCAATACCTACTCATAGACGTTTTTCCACCACTGTTGAGATGGTGGGACAGCATATGCATTTCATCATGACGAAACATTACATTCTTATTTTGATAAAAAAACAGTATAACTAAGAGACAGTTTCATGCAAATCACAATATTTTAGAGACTAGATGTGGTATGTTTTATGATTGGAACTGAATTAGTCTGAGACAGTCCCCGCTAGGATTCCAGAGGATTCCTCCAGTTGTTGCAGAGTGTGCCTGGGGTGGCAACACTTCAACTGGTTTATGTGGACCCACTTGTCTTCCCCCTCTGCCAAAGGACCTTTGGGGATGTGGATTTTGTAGGCCACAGGGGAGATTTTGTCTATGATCTCGAATGGTCCCTTCCATGTAGGCAAAAATTTGCGCTGCTTGGCCTGGTTCCTTTGGAAGTTGTATAGATAGACCCGGTCCCCCACCTGATATTCCTTCCTGGAAGTTTTCAGGTCATAGTGGGTCTTCATGCTATCAGCTGATCTTTCTAGATTCCGCTGAGCATAAGCAAAAGCATGTTGGAGGTGTTTCCTTAAATTCTCTACATACTCATGAGTAGTGGAGGCATTTATCAGTGTCTGCTCTTGGGTCCTGTAGAGTAAATGCTGAGGAAGCACCATCTTGCGCCCAGTCATCAATTCAAATGGTGACATTTTGGTTGCAGATGAAGGGGTAGATCTGATAGCCATTAGGACCAGAGGTAATCGGATATCCCAACTTGGCCCAGAATCTGCCACAAACTTCTTTAATATGCTCACAATTGTCCGGTTATATCTCTCTACTGCCCCAGAAGAAGCTGGTCTATAAGCAATATGCAGCTTTCTCTTGACCCCCAGTATCTCCCACATCTTTGTCATTACTTCACTGGTGAAGTGGCTACCTCTGTCTGACTCAATCCTTTGAGGTAGACCAAAACGGGAAAAGATGTGGTTAATCATCAAGGCAGCTGCCGTTTCTGCCTTGCAGTTTGGGGCTGGGAGACATTCCACCCACTTGGTGAACAAGCATGTGACAGTCAACATGTACTTATTCCCCCTAGCAGAGAGAATCACGGGGCCTACGAAGTCGATTTGTAAATCTGACCATGGCAGGGTCATCCCCCTCTTTTGGAGAGGCGCACGGTGCGTGAGGGATGATGGCTGAAATTGTGCACACACAAGACACCCCTTCAAGTATTGGTCGAGGTCCTGCCCCATGTGTGGCCAGTATGCAACCTCTCTTAAGATTTCCAATGTTGTGTGAAACCCCCTATGACCGGCGGTGGCCGCATCATGGGCGTGACTTAACATCAGGCTTGGGAATGAGGTAGGAACCACCCACTGATCGTGGCCAGCTTTGGATTTCCTTACCAACAAACCGTCTTGGATTCGGAACATTTTTGGACATTTCATCAACACTCTTAGGTCCTCTTTCCCAATGTACTCGGTATCCGTCAGGGGAAAGTTCTCAGGGTCCTCAAGGTGCTGGTAAAATTTACCAATAATTGGATCCCCCTTCTGAGCGGTAATCAAATCAGCATCAGGGGTCTCCTTACTCCATTGTGCCATTGAAAGGTCGTTGTGAGCATTTGTCTGGGACCTAGTGATAGCAGTGACCTGGATTTCCCCCAACAGGGACTCAATCTCAATCAGATCCCCTTGGATGGCCCCGGTTTTGGCCAGCTGATCAGCTAAGTCATTTCCAGTTTTGTCTGGTCCCTCTACTTTGGAATGACCCTTGATCTTTTTCCAGTAGATGGTCATCTCATTCGATGTGACCAGATCATCAATGTTTTGGATCAACTTCCCATGTTTCAAGGGTTTGTTGTTAGCACATAACATGCCTCTGGTTTTCCAATTAACCAGGTGCTCCACGAACCCGTTCCGTACATAATCCAAATCTGTGATTATGACCAGTTCGTGGAGTTGATGCTGGACAGCAGTGAGGATGGCCTGATGCACAGCCATCAATTCTGCCACCTGACTACTTCGGGGACCAATTTTGTATCCAGCGGAGGGTTCTGGGGACTCATTCACCCATGCATTCCCTACGCCAGCCACCAGTTCTTTCTCCCCGTTGTTGTCAACATGGTAAGAGCATCCATCCACATAGACAGTGGGCATTCCCTCACACTTGTCCTCTTCAAAGACTTTGTGTGGGGAATTAAGGTATGCCTCCGTGTTGTCCTTTATTTTTAGACTTTCGTCCTCGAGACAGTTTTCTCTGGCACAATCATGCAAGTCAGCCAGACCTTGCGCGAGGGGACTCTTCTTGTTTTGGCCATATCTGACCTCCACAGGAAAGCCTTGCATTGACAGAATCCAGGAAGTAATTCGGGAATTACTCACATTTCCGGCCCGGATTCTGTCACTTTGGAGATATTGCAGAGGCTGGTGTGGAGTCTTCACTATGATGTGTTCCCCCTGGATAAACGGGCGGTAATTCTTCAATGCCCACACCGTTGCCAGGAGTGCCTTCTCACAATCGTTGAATTTTTCCTCCACAGAGGATAAAGTTTTGCTCGCATAGGAGATTACTTTATTGACCTTGTCATGCTTTTGGTATAATACGGCCGTCAAGCACGTATTAGAGAACCCTGTCTCCAGGAAGAACTCCTTGTTTCTGACAGGGTAAGCTAGGCAAGGCGCTTGTGAGAGGCTTCTTTTGAGTTGTTTTACTGCCTCGGCTTGTTCTGGACCCCATTCCCACTTGACCCCCCCCTTCAGGAGATGAATCGGGGGTCTGGTGATCTCTGCGTAGCCCTCAATGAACTTTCTGCTGTAATTAGTCAGTCCAAGGAGGCTCCTTAGTTCCCGCAGAGTTGTGGGGTCTTTCAGTTTCTGAAGTGCTTCCACTTTCTTTTCCTGGGGACAGAGACCCTGAGGAGTAATCTCATGCCCCAAGAAATTAACATGGGTTCTACACCACTGTGCTTTCTGAAAGGAAAGTTTTGCTCCGGCGGCCCTCAACTGTGTCAGAACATAACGGATCTCCGCTATGTGTTCCTCCACAGATGAACTTTTGATGAGGACATCATCTACATAAGCCAGGTTACCCCTTGCACCCAAGTCGGGCATGGCCTTGTGTAGAAAAATGTTGAATTCATTGCCGGAGTTGAGGTATCCGAAGGGAGTCCGGGTCCATGTGTACTGCTGGCCCCCAAAGGTAAAAGCCAGTTTGTATTGGTCCTCCCTACTGACAGGCACAGTCCAGTATCCATTTGTCAGGTCTATTGCAGTGAATAATTGTGACCCCTGAATCTGGGCCAGCCCTTGGTCAATGTAGGGCAGAGGCCATCGGGAAGTATGGACCCGTTTGTTGAGCTCCCTGAGGTCGGCGCAGAGTCTCCACTGGCCGTTTGGCTTCAATATTCCCAGCACCGGATTTTGAAGGTGCTGTGGACTGGACGGATTATTCCCCGGGACTCAAGGTTCTTAATTATTTCAGTAAGGGACTCCATTGATGCGAGAGGCAAGCGATATTGCTTCACAAACACAGGAGTCATGCCAGGGTCCGTGGGGATTGTTGTTGTGTGGATGTCAGTGCGACCACAGTCATATGAGTCTACCGCAAAGAGATCTTGGAAATCCAAGAAAACTTGTTTCAACTTTTGCTTTTGTTCCAGAGTCACACAGGCATCAGCTAGGTTGACTCTCTCTTCCACCATCTGCCTGAAGCCTGGAAAGACTTCTGGTTTGGCTATCTCAGCGGCCTCCTCCAGCTGGGTGGAGAAGTCCCTGGTCAGAGTGCTGATTTGGACTGGAGGCTTCAGGTGGGAAAGGCAGCCTTCATGAACCTGGAAAATCACCTCATCCCTCCTGAAGTCACAAGTCACATCTTCCTTACCATAAGGGCAAGAAGTGTACACCAGGAAGTTCCCCCCATGCCGGGTAAAAATCCTGTCTGGTGTTGTATTGTCCTCACTGTCACTGTCAACACAGTCCTTGGGGATTGGTCCTAACAGTTCATTTACAAGATCAACGGAGAAATGTCGGTCATCAACCGCCATTCCAATAATGGTGCCTGCGGCTAGAGTAATACTCTTTAAGTCGCTGTTATCCACCTCTATTGGAATGGTGTCATGTTCTATGTTGACTAATGGAGTTGGGTTTACCCCCAACCCTTGCTGTTGGAGAGAAGCATTTAGATGTATGTAAGCATCAGGGTTTTTCAACTCTTGTCCCCTTTTAACTTTCACTTCCAGGGAGAATTGTCGGGTCCTTTCTGGGATGGTGACTTCCTCTTTAACCTGAATTTCAACTGCATACGGTAGCAATTGAGCTGACCTAAATGCTTTTTCTGGATCATCAAAGCCCATGGGATTATCCGCTAATCGGGACCAAGCTTTGAAGTTTATTAGGTCCAAACTAATGGCAAAGCGATTGAGAATGTCACTGCCTAAGTAAAAGGCGGCAGGGACGTCTCGCACGACCCAACAATTGTGGACTATGCTCTTGTTGCCAATGGAGATTTTGAGCATACACCTGCTTGGCAGGAGATGTTTGGAATTAGGTGCTTCCAGGTCCATTTCCCATTTGTCTATCAGTTTGAAGGTGGGAATGGCTGGATCTTTTGGGAGTTGGCGAAACATGGCTTCACTGATGAAGCTCTTACCGTTGTTCACACACACTCGAGCGAGAACAGAGTCCTTCCCATCATTTAACTGAACAGGGATGAATAACTGCTCTCCAATTTGCTGAATATCAGCCAGGCTTTGAGCTGATTTCACATCTTTCTGGACTATAGGAGTGGGAGTTTCTGATTGTGGATTAGTATAGAATCTCAGAGTGTTTCCTTCCAGCGTGGAGTACCACTTTAGACTGGAAGGAAGGTTGATTTTCAGAAACAGAGAGGACCCCCCATCACCAGTCTGTTGTCCTACTGCTATTACTGTCACGTCTGGAATTTGGCTATTCTGGAAGTGAAATTCTACTTGGTCAGATTTTTGTTCAACCATGTGGCAGGTGCCGTTTAAACTAACATGGTTGACACTCTGTTTTAATTTTATTGGTCGGCTAGTCTGGGTCCAGAGGACCTTGTTTACACAATCTATTAGGGGTGACAACCTTCTCAGGAGGTCATTCCCTAGTAAACAAGGGGTTCCCTCCGGGGTCACAACTATGACCGGGTGTTTCAACTTGTGTCGCCCAATTTTAATGTCCAAATCTGCCGTCCCCTCGACGGGAATTTCCTTCCCGTCAAAGTTCTGCAGTTGTCCAGGAAGAGAGGTGAGAGGAATTTGGTAATTCTCTCCCCTTCCTGCATTCAGTTCGTCAAAGGCCCTTCTGGACAGAAGGGTAGCTTGAGATCCAGTGTCCACCAGTGCCGAGATTGTACCCTGCCCCTGTACTTGTACCGGGGCATAATATCTTCCCTCCTTATCCTCAAGGGGGCACAGATAATGCACATTTTTGGACAACTGGTGGGCTAACTTTCTGGTTTTGGACATTGCTAGAGAAGAATTTTGGGCAGAATTCTGTGGAGAGCCTTGGGAATCTGAAAGAAAAAGTTGGCAACTGGAGATCAGAGCCATTGTGGGTTCCCCTGGCTCCAGTTCCGGGCCGCCCCCCCCTTTTTGGAGGCAGTCACCAGGATGGGTTTGAACCAGGGGATTTTCTTGCTGTTGGTTCTGGGATGAGATGGTGGGCGGCGGTAGCTCAGTCTCCACATCTCCCCAGTCTGGATTTGCATCCCTAGGGACCCATTTTTCTTTGGGAGGAGTTCCCCCTTCTCTGAAGGAGAAGATCCTTTTCCCAGGATCCTCTGAGGATCCCTCTCCCTCAAATTGGAAGATCTGTACCTCCTCCTCAAACTGAGTCTGTTTGGGTCTTTTGTTTCTCCTACCCCCCCTCTGCTCCTTAGGAGGCAGACTTTCAGGGGCAAGAGATTTTGTTTCCGGTTCCTGGGTTTCCAGGGGCTGTTTACAAGTGAGGAAGGAAGCTTCCTCCAAGGCTTTACACCCCCCTTCCCTTTGTGCCTCCTCCCTGGGAACCGGTGTGTTATCGGGGTGCTTCCCCCGTCATTGTTCTGGAGCACCAGGTCCAGAGTTGGGTACGTTCTGCGCCGGCATGCCGATCTGAGGGTTCTGCTGAGCCCTCAGTATGTGACCCATATCCCGCGCCACGTTTTGAACCTGGCGCTCTAACTGGGAAACCCGCTCAGGCTGATACGGGGCCCTGTTTTCTCCCCTGGGCTGATCCCGGGAAGGGTAGCTGTCCCTCCTTTGGTAGTACCCCTGGTTGGGAAGATTTGGGTACCCCTCCACCCTTGGCCTCCCCTCTCCCGGATTCAGTGGTCTGGGCTCAGGGAATTGGGGAAAGAAGGATGGATGGTTTTGGGGCTGAAAGTCGGGTGGATATCTGGGGAAAAAGTTCTGCCCAGGGTTTGGTAAATTTCTGCCCTCCTGTGGGAAGTTTGGAGGGAAGTTCCCTGGGTTAGGTGCTTGTCTGGATCCCCCCCCTTGGGCACACATAACCCAGGATGGGTCGATTTCCCTTGTAACGGGGACTTACATAATCAGGAGAGCGAGGGACCCCATTTGTGGGGCTGCCTCCTTGGCTCCCTGTCTGTGACTGGCACGAAGACCTTCTGGGCCTAGCATTATTAGGTGCAGATAGGTTTTTAGGCCCCCCCATCTCCAAATCCAAAACGGGGGTGACCTTTACCTCTGCCACCTTGGCAGCAGCAGGGGTGCTATTGGCTTTGGGGTTTTTCTGGGCATTACTTTTGCTATCTACCGGTTTCTGCACCTCATAGATCCGGGTAGCCTGTTCAATGACCCAGTCTAAGGATCTTTTCTCGTGAAAATCCCTCACGAGCTGGGTCATGATGTATTTGGGCAAGGCATGAAAAAATGTATTAACGAATTCTCGACTGTCTGTGCGCACCCTTCTGGTGGTCTGCGCAAAGGCACGTTTCAGTTCCTGCACAAATTCTTGTGGGGCCTGATCCTCCCCACATTGTAAATTGTAGGCTGCCTTGCGAGCCTCTTGAGGATTTCTATGAATGGAAAAATGTTTCAGGATGGCCGCCTTATAGGTGGACCATCTTAAATGATTTTGGTCCTCCAGCCCCGCAAAGAAACTGGAGTATTCCGGGGAGAAGGTCCACTTTACATATTGAATACAGCTTTGGCTGTCCTTCAAATGGAAAGTCTCCATCATTTGTTCAAACAACTCTAAGTGCTCCCAAACAGAATACTTAGCGTTCTTATGGTAAGGCGTGATGACGCTCCTGATCGCCTTAATCTGCTTTAAGGGGTCCTTAAGCAAGGCCCTTTTTGCCTTATTGGCCTTTTTGGTTCGGGTAACCCTTGTCCATTCTTCCTCGGACTCAGAGGCACTGCTCCCAGAGGTTCCCGTCTGTTCTTCCAGGTTTTCCCGGATTCTGCGAGCCTGGGAATGGCTGGCAGAATGTGGGGACCTGGTCTCCTGTGTCCTGCGCAGTTCAGAGGAGTCTTCAGATTCCTCCTTGCTGCCAGGATTTGATGGGTACCCCCTCCACTGACCTAACTGGGCAGAGGTTTTCAGGATGCCCTTAATGGGCCTACTCTCCTGGGGTTCCCCATTGAACTGTACTGTACTTGGGTGCCCATACCCGGATGCCCACCCCTCCATTCCTGAGTGGTACTGGCCTATGAGCCCCATACTCTTAGCTGGATAGTAATCTGCCATCCCTGCGGCCCTGTGCTCATGTGCGCCAGGGGACATGGGGGTGATAGAGTCCAGGGACTGGGGGAGATGAAGGCCCCTGGTGTTAGGGCTCCTGCGGTTATGGTCAGGAGTCTCTCTTTCCCAGCGGACCTCATCTCTATCCGCCCCTGCTCCCTGTTGCAATGCAAGAGCCTGCATTTGTGCTTTCAGTTCCTCTGTTAAGGCCTTACTCGACTCTATCAGTCTCTCCTGCATCGCTACCTGTTGTTGGAGCCTATCATTGTGTTGACAGAGGGCCTCATTTTCCCTCTGTGCTTCCTGGTTGGTCCTGGAGAACTGGGCCAGTCTTTGCTGCAGGAGGGTTACCTCCTGAGCTGTGTCCCTATTGGCCTGCTCCTTTCTTGCCAGAGCCTCTTCCACCCTCCTGGTGTGCTCTAACAAGTTCTGGTTTTCTTTTTGGAGGTCACCCAGCCCCTGGAGGGCCAGGTGATTTTCTTCCATTTTTCTTTTTAAATGGCAGACTTCCTGGCCTAAGGTATCCCTTTCCTGACTAAGAGCCTGCATCTGTGCCGCCAGGTCGTCCCTTTGCCTTTGGAAGGCACCAGCATTCTGGCGCTCCTGATCAAACTCTGCCTGGGTATCCAGGTCTTTCAGAATTAGTTTGTTGCTCTCTGCCTTCACTCTATCTAGGTGGCCTTGCAGGGTGACTACCTGCTCAGCACATACCCTGTTGAAGTCCAGTTGTTGCTCCAGCTTTTTCTGGTTTTGCAGTAGGGAGTCCAAACCTTCTTGGTATTCCTTCTGCAAGGCCAGAAATCTGGTATCCTGTTCTACCTTTTCCTGTTGCAGCACATCCATATCCTTCTTTATTTTAATGATGTGCTGCCTACTATCATCTTCTGACTCCTGGCTCCTCTGCAGCCTCTGCTCAGAAGAGACCAGGTCAGATTGGGCCTTCTGTAATGCCATCTGTTGCCTATTTGCCAGATTTTGGCTTTCAGCACATCTATCCTGCATGTCTCCCATATATAGGTACAGGTATGCTGCTATCCTGGCAATCTTATTGTGTTCCTCTTTGGCTTTAGGAGCCATATATAGTTCACTCAGGGCCACATGTAAGGGACCCTGATCTCTATATATATCTGACCCTGTTTCAGTGACCTGTTGTGTGATGGCCTGCAACCACAGATCCTGGCCCTGTTCGGTCCATTCACCTCTCACAAATAGCTTATGCAAGAGGTGCTCTCTGGCTATTTTCATGTCTACTAAGGTCGTCATTCTAGAGATTGGTCTCTGTCCTGACTTACAGAAGTTTGTATTTTATTTATGCAGAACAGAACTTTTCTTGGAGTGTCCCTTTTGAGGAATGCTTCACAGCGTAAGGCAGCGTGGTGATCCGACTGGATGTATGTATCCCGTCAGTTAGCACACTGTATTAAGCTGCACAAGTGGTATTCTAACCCAAACGTCCGGCTCGAGCCCCCAATTTGTAAGAGGATTCAATTCAACACTACAGCTAAGTCAACGCCTAGTCTATAATACTGAATGAAAACCCTTATTGATATATCTTTATGTCCAGTTCATGCGTTCTGGATGACTACCCCTATATAACACCCCTCTCTTGGAATCCCCCTGACCCCACTGAGCCAAGAAGTAGTTCTGTTTTGCAAGTTTAAAAGGTTTATTTGATAATTTAAAATATATATATATCACACTTTATAATAAATTAATAATTGAATAGCACACTTAATCTGATATGATAAAGATCAACAACGGAGAATCTGGCACTAGCACACTTCTTATAATCAATAAGGAGTTGACATGAAATGGATAAGGTAGCACACTGGTAAATAGGAACAAAAGAAGAAGGTGGTACAAAATGCTTTATAGAGTTCAAATGGATGCAAGGTTGAATGAATGAAATGCAGTATAGAAATACTCAATATGATTTCAACAAAACAATGTAATCACTTTTCTCTGGCAATCCCCTCCCCCCCTTGATGCAAGGCAAGGAAATGGAAGGAAACACACAGTTCTCAGAAATGCAATAAAATGTGATTCAGTTCACCCCAGCAAGCTTAGACTACAGAAGTTTGAAAACACAGATAGGAGTTTTGAAAACACAGGCCCAAATGCTTTGATATGTGCTAGCAATGGATGAGAAATATGCTGGAAATGCTTTTTAATTCCCTTTCAGAGGTTCAGGGTGAGTGGTATCTAGTTAATATTAGTCCAGGCTCACACTAGCAATGAGGCAGGGATAGTTAGCAGGTTAAACGAATTTCTGGCAAATGGAAGGCAAGCAGCAGCAGTTTTTACATGTGAAGAAATTTGCAAATCGCGGTAAAATTCGCGGATGCGCCGAGCGCTATTACAGAGGAACCACAAGGACTATCTCTATCGTTTTGGGGTCCTAGGAAAGCCTAGGATCTCAGCTTCAAAATGAAAGTTACTGCAAGTCTCTAGCACAAACGGTTGCGGAGATATGAACGATTGAATAAAGGTCGTTTTTCAGATTTGAAATTTTAAACGCACACTTTTTCAGCTTTAAAAATGATGGCAGGATAACACAATTGCTAAGCTGCAGTTCTACTTAGGTTAAAAATTGATTGAATTATATTATTTTAACTAAGAGATGGGTTCTACACAGTTTTACTATGTACTCACACTATATTCTTGAATTAAATGGGCCTCGTCACGGATCTGGTCAGGGTTTTAAACTGGACTCTGGTCTGGTCTGGTCTGGCCTCTGCACTTCACAGTGATCTGGGTCAGATCTCTCTGCTGGTCTGGGTCTCTCTGGGTACAGCACTGCTTTCTCTCTGGTCTGGTCTGATGGATTTGAAGTCTCTATGTTGCTCTCTGAAGGTTGATGGAGGTAAGTATGGATTTTTCCGGCAGAGCGTCCCGCTGCAGATGGATTTGGAAGGTCCATATCTGTCCTGTCTGTCTGCTTTTATGTGTTTAGAATGTGGGTGTGTTCTAGCATCACTGACCCTACCTCTCTCTCAGCTTCTAATTGGTCAAACTTCCATTTATCATTTGATTGGGGAATGAACTGTGAGTCAGAGGGATGTCATTTTATGGCTTGCAGATAGGACACTCCTCTGTCAGATTGCACACATTCTATATTTGCTAATAAAAGACATATTTCACAGTTACACAGTTGCTTGAAATTACATATACATGGTGTGGCTGAATTTAGCCATGTCTCTGTGCAAATCTGCTGTTTCTAAGAGCTTGCATTCAGAGATGGCACATAATGGACTTTTTAACTGATTTTTCAATTTCTGACATTGACCCAACTTTACATACATGTGTGCAGGGAGTAGGGACATTAACTGATGAAGTTTCAGATTTTTAACATGCATACATTTAGAGTAATATCCACTTTTCCGCTAAAACCCCCCTGAACATGCCACCGGGTCGAAAAACCTCTTAAAATGTGGGCAGAAAAATCACAAGAATTATGGTATCATTTATAAAATTTTTACATGTCCGCTCTATGAATGATCCATCTTTTTCTAAACCATATTCTGGCTACAAAGGGGTGTGGTTTACCCTCAGCACAAGGTTGAATACTGGTTTATCCAGTTCTGCCAAGCCAGCTTGCTCTCACAGGCAGTGCTCCTCCCCTTTCCTCAGGAGGAAGCCACTTTTTACGACCATTTACGACTCCTGCCAATAAAACCTTTGCCTGAGCCAGGACAGGGCTTTGTTCACTTTCCTGCAGAGCACAGGTAATTCAATTATCAGATAGATGGCATATCCTTAGTGTGAGCAGCAAAAGGGCAGCTAGGCCTGGGAACACAGCTGTGACTCAAGTTTCACTCCTGATTGGGGTAGTTGCCAGGCAGAATTCAGTTCCTTAAGCCAGGTTTCAGATAAAATGTCACTTTTTGTTCCCCAGTTCCTGCATTCAAATAAAACTAAACATTTTTACATATGCAGCTAGAATGCTGATTCTAAGTGCAAAACTATGACATTTCAACAGTTACAAAGGCATGTGACACCAAACATAGGTCACTCATTTAATCTAAACATTTTCGATTTTAGTGTCTTTAAATCCAGTGCAACTTAAACTGCTGACTCCATAGCTCAGCCAGTTTTGTTATAAGCATTGTTCTGGGCTCTTCATTTCCCAGATTTTGTAGGCACACAAAACTCCATTCTACCAAATGTCTGCTGGTGTTCAGTGAATATTTTGCACATATTGCAATGTTTGAAATAGGCACTTTGGCTTGCCTTCAGAGAAACACAGGGTGGTTTTAAACTGCCGGCTTTTGGATAGGGGTGAGTACTGGTACTGCACCCATTTTTGGGATTTAAGAATGAATTCCCCACAATTCTAGTTGCATTTGGCAATCAGCATTGCCATTCCCCATGGTTTCAGACTACTGTGCGGGTAGTCCAATGGTGGTTTTAGGCAGTGTCCTTCTGTGCCCATAACATCGGCAAAAATGAGTGGCAGCCTATTCTTCATGCATTTCCCTGTGCATTTTCTGGGAAGCTCTGGCCATCATGATGTTTTCCATGTCAGTACTGCACAGTTTTGAGGTAGGGCTAGGATGCATGGGTAAATACATCCCACAACGGATGGTCAGTGGCTCAATTTTCTTTTAAAAACATTTTTTTTAATTGAAATGTGACAGTTTGCATACAAACATTTACATTTCCATATCTCATCATTGAATTAAGCATCCAAATTAGAGACTTTCTTATCTGCAGTTTTCATCTGCCATGATAAGTATCCAAAATTGAATTATCATGATAATCGTCTTTTTATTTTTGCCAGAGATTATTTGGGACCACCTCTCTTCTCCATAGCTTTTTGGAGGGTGAGACATCACCTTTCCAAATCGGATCCTTCGTTTGTCCAAGCTAGGACATTTAATTAGAATGTGACGAATCGTCTCATCTTGGTCTGTTGGCTTACAAAATCTACAGAATTTGTTTTGTTCTGGAATCTGTTTAGTTGTAACTAAGTATTCTGGGGGGAGAATGTTCAAACAGAGTCTGAGGTATAAGTCTCTGATTTTTCTGGAGGGGAATCTTGTCAAATATGTCGGTAATTCATTAAGCCCTCTCGTTTCAGACTCTGGAATGATATTCATTGTGTATCGAGCTTTGTCTTAAGCGGATGGTCAGTGGCTCAATAGCCGGTGTGCATAAAAGGGGGATAGGGGACAACACTGCCTTGTACCCTGCACAAGGGAAAAAACCCAGGAGGTCACCCCATTTACCCAGACCTCTGCAAGTCAGAGACAAATACAACAAATGTACCCACCCCAGGAAAAGTTCCCCAAATCCCATGTGGGCCAGCACCAGGTCCATCGAAAGAAGCGCCTCCAGTGTGTGTGCGCCTAAGAGACAGCCATGAACAACCTACGAATATTCATCCTGGTGGACTTATCAGGCATAAATCCACATTGATCTGGGTGGACCAAGGATGTGATAACTCTAGTGGGGGGCTCTGCCAATACCTGCACCAGAATCTTAGCTTCCCCATTAATGGAGGAGACAGGCCTATAAGAGGCAGTGGACTCCGGCGATCTATCTGCTTTGTGAGTGACAACTATGCAGGCTGTTCTGAGGTCCAGGGGTAGCACGCTGGTTGCCCTCGAGTGAGTGAATGGATTGTGTATGTGCAGTAATGTTGTTTCAGCCAGTTTTTTCCAGACATCCACTGGAAAACCGTTGGGCCTGGGGGCCTCCCCAGAGCTAAGATGTGATACAGCAGCTGCCACCTCCTCCCTTGTGATATCTGCCACCAGGGCGTCCCTTTAGGCAGAGATCAACCCTGGCAATATGACATCTGCAAGGACGGAGAAACCCCTGCCTAATCCCCAGTTTGTCGGGAGTGGTAAAGCTCCTCATAATATGTGGCAAACACTTCCGCTATTCCTGCAGCCCCCACCATCCGCATCCCGCCCAGACGTATCACTTCTCTCACAAACCTATTTCCCTCCTGCATTCTTTCCAGCTAAACCAGCATTTTGCAAGCGCGATCCCCTGACTCATAAATCTGGCTTCTTTTCAGCCAATGCGCTTGCTTAGCATTGTTGAGGGCAGTGTCCGGAGTAGCTCCTGTGCTCTGTGAAGCTCCTCCCGCCTATCCAAGGTATCCTGCTCCAAATATGCATCCGCCTCCCTCAGCGCCTGTCTTTGGACAGTTCTATGAGCTGCCACCAGGGAAATCATCTCACCCCGGAGTACCGCCTCATAACCTTCCCAAAACATCTCACGGCTGTGTACTGTGTCTGTATCAATGTCAAAATATTTCTTTGGCTTGGAAGCCACCCCCTCAATGAACTCGGGGAACCCCAAATAGTAGCTGTTCATATGCCATAGGTTCCTCTGCTTCTGTCTACTCGCATCAAACTCCACAACCAAAGTGGAGTGGTCGCAGATGCCCCATGCCAGGAATGCAGCAGACCAGACTTGATCTTATGCATATCTCCCATCTGAATAAAAAGATAATCCAATCTTTATAGTAAGCCATGCACTTCCGACAGGAAGGAGAATCCACTGTCCAACGGGTGCACCACCCTCCAGGCGTCCACCAACCCCATTGCGCAGACATATGTGTTACATTTTATGGGAGTCCCAACTGGCCTACCCCTAGTGTGCATACGATCCAAAGCTGGATCCATGAAGCCATTGAAATCCCCCCACGATCCATTTGTCCGCCTGGTCTCGACAGAGGGCTGCTTGTATTTTGTTCAGTACGTCCAATGCCAGAGGTCTAGGGGAATACACATACACACCAATCCTCAAACCTCTTCCCATCGTTTCACAGTCACCAGAACAAATCGCCCCCTCTGGTCTTGCTTAACTTCTCGGAATCGAAAGGGAACCTGCTTATGCAATAGTATCAGGGCACCCCTCGCCCCCCAAGAGAAGCCAGTATGTATTGCCGTACGGTAATTCGGGCATTTGAAGAAGCAACACTCCGACCCAGCCAAATGGGGAATGTTGAGTGAGAAGTTCGATTGCGATTGAGAAGTTCTAACATCAATCGTCTTTTAATACTGGGACCCAGCCCATTCACATTCCATGTTAAAAAGGAAATTGTCCTAGGTCTATCCTCCGCAGCCATGTATATCAGCGCTGTAGAGTATTGTAACCAAGGGGGCGCATCTCACACCCTGGTCTGGACAAATAGCAAACACACCTCCTAGCTTCCAATCACCCCCCCGTGGTCCAATCGTCAAACAAACCCACTCAGTCTTCCCACCCCATAACAACCTTCAGTGTAAACACCCCCACCCCGTACTTCCCCCAAACTAGAAGCAAATGTCGGCTGAACTCATGAGAACCTAAGCACACAACAATCCTTGAAAACATGTTCCGGTTTGCCTACGAGGGCCAGCCGAGCCCCCTTTAAACCTCTGCCCGATGCCGTCTATAGGAACCCAGCATATCAAAGTGAACACCACATTGACCATTGATCCTCTTCCCTCACCCCACTGCAAAGCGTCCAGCCGCTCCACCCCCACATATTTAGCCTACTTCTTCATGTCCAAGCCTGCCTCCGGCAAGCTCAGCCAGGACTGATCCCTGTGTATCAAACAAGGACTGGGACGATTCACGATCGCAGCCCCACAATTAGGCTGATTTCTTGGTGATCCAGAGCAGGCCCAGACAGGATATGTGCCTCCATACAGTCCCAGGCTTCCTAAGGGTTGTGGAACAAATGTACTGTGCCTTTAAGATAGACCTTGAGCAGAGCTGGGAAGAAAAGTGCATATTGAATGCTGAGTGACATCAGCTTCTTCTTAACAAAGTCAAAGAACTGTCTGGCCTGCTGTACCTCCTTTGTGTGATCTGGGAAGAACCCAATCTGATTCCCGCTGTACGTGATCGGACCTGTTACCTTTGCCATATGTCAGAGAGTGTCCGGATCTCTGTAGTTTAAGAGACGCGCAATCACAGTGGGTGGAGGCGCTCCAGGTTCCGGGGAGCCTGCTGGGAACCGATATGCCCGTTCAATTGAAAAGAAATTGGAGAATTTTTTGGTCCCCTTAAGGTCTGCGAGCCAGCGTTCTAGAAATAACTCCATGGTGGGCTCTTCCTCCTTCTCCGGCAGCCCGAGTATTTGCAAGTAATTACGTCGGGACCTGCCCTCGCTGTCCCTCTGCACAGTTTTCCAGGATAGTGAGTTTCTGGGACACCGGCGAGCCAACTGTCTTTCCTCCATCTTCTTAAGCATGTCTTCATTGTCCAATATACGTTGTTCCGCTTCGCCCAACCTTGAGGACAAGTTGCGAAGATCCTGCCGCAAAAAGGACATCTCCAAGGTCTACCCGTCAATCTTGGATTCTACCGATGACCTGGAGACTCCTATGGCGCTTATAATGTCTGTGAGTGATATTCTCTGCTCTTCCCCGGAGGCTCCCACACATGATACCACCATCTCTTGTGGTGTGACAGAGGGTGGAGGGCCGCTCACCGTGGAGCGGTCCACCCTGTTCTGCACGGTCCCCTTCCTAGGCTTGCCCTTTGCCATGCTTTGCCATCCCCACCTGCGTCTTTCGTGTCTGTGGCTGCTGTCGGGAGCCCTCTGGATCTTCCAATCTCCTTATGAGATACCACAGCCAGTCCCAGCCCTCACTACACAGGGAGGAACCCACACGAGGTTGGCTAATACGCTCCCCTCCAACTGCCCCCACACCAACCAGGTGCCACTATGGCCACTTAGGTCTGCCGGCTAATGTGGCCTCCCGGAATTACGGTACTGAAGCACTGTTTGTATGTTGCCTCATCATGTAGAAGCCCCACCTGTGAGTCCAGGCCTGGAAGTGCTATGTTCGTGAGGGAGGGTAACATTTTAAGGGTATGCCGTTAGAGGAAAGTGATACAAGCCACCAACAATGCAACATTAATGGATAAAGTCCTTCCCTAGATGTTTGGCCTACAGCATACACAGAGTGTGAGCATCGAATTCGCCAAACAGATGAGTACCAGGGATCTTGGGATGGCTGGGGGCAGCTCAGCAGCAGGATACGTGTAAACGGGGTTCAAATAAGTCTGTGTTTAAACAGGACCTTGCAGCGCCCTCAGCAGCCACCGCAGTTCAGGCTATGTTGCCATATGTAGATCCTGTCTCTTCCCTGGGTTTGTGCACTTTGTTGTCCCTCTTTCCTTTGGAGAACCCAGGTCTTTCAACCTGGCCAGGCCTTCAAATGTCACCCGGGCCAGGCCGTGTGTACCCCAGAGAGGCCACTCAAAATGTTGACAGGTGAGGCACACCATTCTCATCCCCGCAGTAGGAGCTATCCATGATGTCTGCCCCTGGGCATGCCCCCATGCAACGGGGTGGGGGTGGCAAAGGAGATTGCACCCTTTAATGGTGCCCCTTCTCCCGGTGTCCTCAGCGTGGTGAGGCCGCCATCAGCTGCCGCTCTGTCCAGTCTCAATGCAACAGCTGCTGCGAACAAGTTATCTGTTGCCCCCCAACGCAGGCTCACCCACAAAGCGGGAGAATCACTTCACTCAGAGCCCCCGCGGCCTGGTCCTGGCCCGCTGATAGCTGCTCCGGCTCTCCTTGTTGGAGAACCCACTGCGGGCTCCGGGCTACACCACAGGCAACCCCAGCCTGCTTCTCTTCCACCACCAGCTGCCTGGTCCCAGTGTTAAGAAGCAACTCACAGCCTTCTTAGGTATGCTTGTTAGGTTTATTGGAACATCTCAGGACACCTTCACAAGCAGTTACATAAAGGACATTTGACACTGGCAGCCCATCATCCAGGCAGGGGTTCACCAACTGACCAGGGCTGGAACCTTCACTCACACATTCCAACACTCAGACATCAACACTCCACATGACATCACAACATTCCTGCTTACCCAGGCAAGACATACACAACACATCTCCCCCCTTTACATTAACGCACTGCATACACCAAGCACTACACAACATACCTCCCCTCCTTGCACTTATCCACAACATGCAAAACACCACGGGACACACCTCCACTCATACCAACACACCCCATCCACACCGACTCGGGTGACCAGGGCAGGCACACAGCATGTGCACAAACGCTCTGACTCTCAGCTTATTCCTAGTGCACTGGCCAGGCACACCGAGACCAACAACCAAACAATGACACACTCTGGACCCTGAAAGGTGGAGTGAGTCTTAAATGGGCACGCAGTGCAGCCAGAAACGACCACCTGTGCGCAAAAAAGTTTTAAATATAGGTGGTACAAGACCACTAGGTCGAAGTATATGTGTGACTCCTCATGCACATCACCACGGAAGTGCCCTCACCAAATCCGGGGGCGCTACCACCCATCACATATACCTCTTTATACCATGCATGACTACACAGTCACACCCTGACTGACTGGGGGTGCTACCACCCAGCAATAATAGCTATAGACCATGCATGACCATCATCGCAGTCACACCCCGACTTACTGGGGCACTACCACCCAGCATTCCCTGGGTATGCAGGAATGTTGTGATGTCATGTGGAGTGTTGATGTCGGAGTGTTGGAATGTGTGAGTGAAGGCCAGGGTCAACGTCAGAGCCTGCTGCCGATCCCCAATGTCGTCAATGCTTCCGCATTCCCAGCCGCCGTAGCAAGATGGCAGGCGCCCGTGGCAGACTTTATCAGAGGCTGCCGATTCAAGGACCCCCTGCACCGATTTCCTCCGGTGTTGCAGGGAATGAGAGCTGCCACACTGCGCAATCTTGGTATTATGGAATTACAGCGAAAACCAAGCAGCAAGTAGGATCTCTACTGCAGGATCTCAGCAGCCCCGGCGGAGCAGCAAAGGCTCACATCTGCATGAGCCGGTTGCTCGACAGCATCCCCTCAAGTATGCATGATTAGCTATGTGGCCTATATATGACCCTGTTTGTTACTAGACTAAGTCGCACCATCGACATCGGCAGGTCTCGGGTGGGACCTACCCAATTAGAATACTTCTTTGACACACTGATGAGCGATCACTTACAGCAGTGGAGAGAATGTTGCCTGTGTCCCTTCTCCTGTCCCCTGCTTGTGCATCCCTTTTGATCAGTGTACTTATTACTTCTGCTGCCCCACTATGGGGTGGATATGCTGCTCTGAGCTCACGAGGGACCTCTTTTGGATATTTCCGATGCTCACAGCACTGGCTCCATTCAAGTTATATTGGGACCATGTTTCTAGGACCCAATGTTATCACACTTGGTTTGATATATATTTTTTTTTAGCATTTGTTTATTCATGAATGGTCACAGTATGTAACAATACACCTTTGTATATTACACATACATCATTGAAGTTTCTACGAGTCATTCAGGACCTTTTCTTGTATCCCAACATATATATCAAATTAACATTAATCAAGCATGCCAACGGTTATATGTAGGACAGGAACAGGTAGTCATAGTCAGTTATAGACTGTACAGGTCCAGGCATGTCCCATACGTAACATGACGAGGGTTCTCTAGTCGTAAGCGTTCGGGATGGATGGTCCGTGGTTCTACCACCTGTTGCCACACAGATGTGGGCCTCCCTCATGACACCCACAACATAGACCATTGACTCTGTTTACAGTCCGGGGTTCCATGAAACTTGGTTTGATGTTTACATTTATTTCTTCGTTTAATGGGGAACATTCTTTTTAAATGAGAAAATGGCTGCAGGCTAGATTATATCTCAGGACAAATACCCGTTTTCTTTTCTGTCCAATGGTATATTGCAGCACATAGGCTCGATATGCCAAAACTAGTTCCCATGCTATGTGCATTAATCAATACAGTGCTGTATCTTATAGCGACCAGCCAGGTTTTCTCTGTATGGATTGGGGTTTGACCTACTGTTACGTGACTACCCACTACTGCCTCTTGATAGCTCTACTGGGGTAATGAGCTGTTTATTGTGGAATGATGATGTCACCTAATTGCATTACTCTTAAGATTCAAGGGCTGGGTCAGCCTATCAAAAGACAGTGGCTTCTCAACTAGATCAGGGACCTAAAGGGGGATGTCCTATTCCTACAAGAAACACACTTGAACGCTACTGAGTCTGCCAAATTAGGTAGGGGCTGGGTGGGGGGGACGATCCATCCCCATTCCACATGAAGCATGGCATGTCCATACTAGTGCACAATTTTGGAAGCCAAAACGGACAAAGAGGGCAAGTTCGCCATGATCCATGAAACATTACACCAACACATTACCATCCTGAATATATATGCTCTAACCACTGATAACCCAGGCTTATTTACACATAAAGTTGACACTTGTGCGCCCTTCCTAGGACATCTGACGGTAACTGGAGAGGACCCTACTGGATCCGACTATGGATAGACAGGCCGCGACAAACCCTATAATACAACTGTCGAAAGAGGCATTGAGGCCCCTCTCACTGACTGAGCTAGACTAGTCGATGCCCGGGAACATAGACATGGGGTAAAAATGATTACATGTTTTTTTCTCACATCACCACAAGCTATTCCCGACTTGATTATTGGCTCCTCCTCTGAAATATCATGCATATGGTTTAAAATTGCGCAATCTTGTCGATGACATTTTCCAATCATGCACCTGTCCTATTCCAACTTACATTGTGAGACAAACTTCAACACACCTCATCCTGGAACCTAAATCTGATGGCTCTCTGCCATCCCGACTTTGTAAAAACATTTGACAGATGACATAGAGGGCATTAAGCAGGGCACTATTTCTGGCAAATTCCCCACGTCATGTTGTTGGGACACATTTAAGACATACCTATGGGGACAATGTATTTCACGATGAGCATACAAGCTCCATACTTAGAAAGCTCAGGAAAAAACACTCACTGAAAAGTGTCACAGGATCCAAAAAACTATTCTCAGATTGTTCACACTAGATCGGAACTGATACGTATTTCCACAATGAGAGTCCAGAAAAGGAACGACCACTCCAAATGCTAGCACTAGCACTGAGAGGGAAGCTACGTGCACAGATAAATTGACACTATAAAGGACAGTATAGAGACACTTTTGGTCGGCGACAAATCAATTAACCAACGGTTCGCAGAATACTATAGGGGTCTTTGTGCCTCTCCCCTAGATAAGGTTATGGATTTGGTGCATGAGTACTTGCGTCCACTGCACGTTACATCCATGCTTCCAGTAAACCTAGAAATGCTGAACGCACCGATGACGGACGGAGAGGTCCAAAGTGCCACTATGGGACTTGCCACTGGGAAAGCATCTGGCCCTGATGGCCTACCAATAGAGGCGTATAAGCAGCTGAGTGATGCCATTGGCCCTCATTACAACTCAGGCGTTAAGGGTTAACGCCACCGTTAACCCTTAACGCCTGATTCCCACCTTAACGCCTGCTTTTTGCAGGCGTTAAGTTCCATGGTGTTAAGGCACCTTGGTGCTAATTACGGCACCGTAATTTACGGTGCCGTAATTAGCGCCTTCCCCACTCCCATTATGCCCTATGGGGCAAAAATGGGAATGGGGAAGGGAAAATGGGAAATGGGGATTTACCGCCCCACTCACCTTGTAATGGGGCGGTAAATCCGCCATCCACCATGGTGTAAACGTAGTTTACACCATGGTGGTAAAGTTGGTGCACTTAGCACCTCAGGTGTAATGAGGGCCATTGTCTCCAAATTGGGACAAATGTTCACAGAGGTGACTGAATCAGGACACCTTCCTAAAAACCTGCTCACAGCAAACACAGTTGTATTTCATAAGAAGGGACACGAACCCACGCAATGCAGTGTGTATCAACTGATATCACTATTAAACGCAGATGCAAACAATATTAGCAAAATCACTTGCGAAACGCCTCGAGAGGCTTATGCCAACCCTCATACACCAGGATCAGACTGGTTTCATATTGCACCGTCACTCCTCTGACAATCTAAACCGACTGCTACATATAGTTGAAGGCCCTTTGGACCCATATGATGTGATCCTATCATTAGATGCCGAGAAGGCTGTCAACGGAGTATAGTGGGGACTACATACTGGCTATTCTCCAACAATGTGGCTTCTCAGGATTCTTGGCACGATCCACCTCCTATATAATGAACCTCACGCCACGGTTGTCACTAATGGCCATACTTCAGAGCCCTTCACATTGCACAACGGCACGCAACAGGGTCGCCATCTGTCGTCCCTACGGTATGCACTGGCAATTGTGCTGTTGGCAATAAAATTGCGTATGGATACGGAGTGGTCTGGTATTACGAAAGGGAAGGCGGAGCATACAGTTTCCCTATACAGAGATGATATTTTGCTCTAGATCAGTGACTACTCATGCTCCCTGACCAGTATACGAACAATACTACTGGGTTATGGACGAGTCGCAGGCTACTGTCAGACAAGTCAGAGATAATGCCCCTACGTTCAGTTCAGACATACTTTGGGATCCCGGTGGAGTAGCGCCCTTCAGGCTACATTGCAAACACATTAAATATTTGGGGATCAATATAATATATCATTTCTCTTTATTTGTTTTGGTTGAAAGTCAACCTTTCAAATACAAAGTTTAAAACAGAGTTTTCATAATTTACATTTAGACCTACATACTCAAATGTTTACAGTAAAAAAAAATAGTTTATACAATTCATATACATGGTATCGCCCAACAGTGTCCCCAAGTGAGCAATTGCGTACCTGAAGGCACTGTGTTAATGGCTGAATAAATAAAAATAGATACAATTAGGACACCAAGTTGATTGCTTAATCTCTTTAACATTCGTTGTCAATGAATTCAGTTTCGTAATTTATTCTTTATAGAGTAACACAATGGGACGAAATTGGATTCTGCCCTTATTGGTTACAAGGGGTGTTGGTTCCCATAGGTTCTCTTAATACTAGTTGCAGGATTCAAACTTTTGACTTGCTTGTAATAGCTATGGGAGTCGTGGTTGTAGCCAATTATTTATTTTTTGTGGAACTGCCGTTTAGAGGCAGATAGTTATAACAAATTATGGCATTTACGCGATTCTGGTAACCCGAGTCAAGTCTGCTGGTCGAGTCAATCTTAACAGGTAGGTTACCATCGTTCTGTTCCATGAGATGTGATTTATTTTTAATGTGTCAAATAGTGGCATTATTTTGTGGTAAAAAGTCATATTACATACATATGGAGCATAGCTATGGTACCTGCCCTATTTTTGTAGTCTGGGGGTTTCGTAGAAACTGTACTGTCGCTATGTTCAACGCGATGTGCTTTCCATTGAATATCAAAGACCACATTTGTTTGGGTGGCAGTATTCTAAATTCATTGAAACTGAAAGATTTGTGGAAGAATTCTTTTCTCATGGTTGTTAAGCTTAGGCACTCTACCAGAAGATGTTCGAGAGTCTTGCTTGAGGTGCTAGGTTCACAAAATCTGCATGAGCTGGAAATAGTGCTTTGTTTCGATCGTGCAGCTACTATGGTTTTGGTCGGCCATAGGTCAAAACGCAGGCGCATCAGGCTATTCCGATAATTATGATTGGGCAACAGCAAAGCAATAGCAAGGTCCGATTGCCATGTTGTTTTTTTCGTGGATCCTGGCGAAAAAAACAAGGCAATCGGACCTTGCTGTTGCTGTAAACCACTGAAAAAAAAGATTCATCAGTTTTTACAACAAGAGTCTACCCTTACATAAAGGGATTGAAATAAATGTAACAAACTATCTCAAAGAAAGAAATTGAAACAAAGGAATCTCTCCTGAAGAACCACGGCCAATGCTGTGGGGAAACACGTGCTGGGAGATCATAACACTTTAGTAAGCATAGGATAAATGTGCATAATGGAAATGTAAAATGTGCATAAATGTATGGAATCAATACATGAAAGACGGATGAGAAACTATCACGAATTGTACAATAGGCATACGACAAATGTGTATAATGGAAATGTATGGAATTAATACATGAAAAAATATAATAATAAACAAACCGTTTATACTGTATTGGATCATTGACTGGCATTAATCTCTGGGATTGCACATATTATAAGTACCAACATAAGAAAAATGTGTAATCTACACTTGTAGATGTAGGATAGCTAAGGTATTTTATGCCTTGCAGCACTGGTGGTCAAAGATTTAATGAACATGTTTGTTAGGGCAGCCTTTGAATTGGGCCACACCGCCAACCAATGCAACAGAGGAGCCATTCTCCACTCGTCCCCAATATGGGGAATTCCAAGTTCTATATGCACAGAAAAATTGGGTGCCGAATTGGGAAGACCAAGCAACTTTTTTAGAAAGGTGTTTTCCAATGTTTCATTTGGGGTGACTTTTTCCATGCCCCACAGTTTGTTGCAGTGTTTGGGCTCTATAGACCTCCAGTATCATCTTTATCAGCTGCCCAGAGCACATATTATGAAAATGTGCCATGCCCCCAAGGGCTTGCCTCATCTTCAAGCACTGCTTCTCTATATGGGAATTCCCCCGCCTGTTTTCAGTAAAAGTTACTCTGAGATATTTGTCTACTCTGGGAATTAGTTCACCATGACTCCACATTTTGCGTAGTTTTAGCGGTCTGCCACCGCCCCTTGAGCAGGCCATTACTGTGGAAATTCACCCAGCGTAAGATAATCAACATTAGTTTCCACCAGTGCCCGGTAGAAGCTGTTAATATAAAAGGCGAATAACAATGGAGCCACCACGCACCCCAGACGCACTCCTGAGGCCACTTCAAAGAAACCAGTGCATTGTCCTTGGTCACCAAATCTCACACAGGCAGAGGTATTCTCGTGGATAATCTGCAACACTTTCACCAACTCCTCTGGGCAGCCCATTGACCTGAGCACTCTCCACAACAGCACTCTATCTACTTTATTGAGTGCTGTGCTCAAGTCCATAAATGCCAAGTAGAGTGATTCGCCCCTCACAAAAAAGGAAGATGCTCCCGCCAGGTACAAGTTGAGGGCTTCATCACGGGTCCCCGATCCCGGGCAAAAGCCATACTGAATATTTGCCAAAACCTCACTGTCAGCGATCCACTGTTCAAGGTGTTCCAAAACTGCGAGACCGAAAATATTAAAAGAGGTGTCTAATAAAGAGATTGGCCTGTAGGACAGTGGCTAGCCAAATCACCCTTTTTAATGATAGGGTAGATTATGGCTTTGCTCCAAGACTGTGGGTACTCACCCAGTTCAAGGTAGGCATTAAAGCAGTTAGTTAATAGGGGGCCCACAAATCTGATTCCCCCTTAAATAAATTTGTTGGAATTGCATCCGGGCCTGGTGCCCGGTTATGCAATTGATTGTTGTCTGCTGTTTGAACTTCTTTAACAGTTAGGCGAAAAGTAGTGCCCCACACTGCATCATAATTATTGGAAAGCCGGTGCTTTAGACAGGGACCGAAAGTGATCAGACCAAGCCTTTGCACTCACATTATTTTCTCTGTGGGTTGTGCCTCTTTTATGAACCGGCCCATGCACCACAAACTCCCAGAATTGTTTTGTGTCCCCCGCCCCAACAGCCAAGAGGAGTTCTTCCCATGCCTGTTCTTCAAGGAAGTTTTTCCTATTAGACAAAGCAGTTTTGTACTGTCCTCGTGCCCTAATTATCTCTGCTTTAGTAGTGAGCCCATCTCACAACAGCCCATTCAAATTGTTCTCTGCTGCCCGACATTGTTCATCGAACCAGCTTTGGTTGTTAGTTTTCCCTGTTTTAAAATCATACTCGAAGAGATCTGTAAGAGATTTCCACATTTTTCGTGACGCCAAAATAATATCCCTTGATTCCGCATCTGGGAAGAGAATAGAAGCAATATACTCCATATTTGGTTGAACTGCTTTAGTCTGGGTAACCCCTGAGTCTAGTTTTGCACATTTCATTCTGCGCTTGCAGAGGGGGTTGACTTCACAGTGATCTAGATGCGTGCGATTAACAGATGGCACTGCTAGGTGACCCACCTTCAGTACCAACCTCAATGCAAAGTGGTCACTATAAAGTTTGTCCAGCACTTGCAAGTCCATATTTAAGGGCCAGTGCTTTGCATGGAGACAGATATCATCTATTATGGAGGTGCCCTGGGTACCTGCGAATGTGGGCCTCGCCAGTATATCCGAGCCCATGCAGCCATTTATAGGCCGAAAACCCCAGTTCAAAAACCAAGTATTGAACTGAAGACCCCTAGCGCACATTCTCTCGTCCATCAATTGAGGCGGTGGTATCCCATAGGCATAGTCATCACCCGGGTCGACCAGTTCGCTAATCACCCCTTTAGCCAGTTTGGCATTAAAATCCCCACCAAGTATCACAATCGAGTTTTGACTCCTTAGTGAAATGATGTCAAATTCAAAAAGGTCTTTCAATGCCCCTGAACACCCCTTATTAAGGGCATGTGGACTATTGTAAAAATTCACCAGGATCAGTTCACGTCCCTGCTCAGGCAAAGCTCTAATACACTGCAGTGTCACGTTTTTGCTTTCTCATAATGTTAATGTGAAGTTTAGTGAGGATTTGAGCAGGATTGCCATACCCATCCCACCCTTCTTAGCTGGAATACAATTTGAAACAAAACCATCTAAGCTTACTGGAGTAAGAGCCCAGGTTTCCTGCAAAATAATTATATCATAAGAGCCCAAGAAGGACACTATTTCCTTCTTCAGTAATTTATTTCCCTGCTCCAGCAATATTCCAGCACATAACTGACAGATCCAACCCCAAGGGAGTGACCAGATGTTCACTTGGGTTGTGCTGCACTATGCAGCCCTTTACAGGCCCCTTTCGGGGCAGCAGGTCAATCCAGCTCCATAATATCAGATAACGCCTCAAAGCAGTTTGCAGAGATCGTAGCACCCTTCCCTTCCCATGGGTTAACCTGAGCCCCACCTATGGCGACCCGTGTCCCACTTTGTACATTAACAACCTCCTGCTCCCAGTGTGGCATACAAGGGGCTGGCTGTGGTGGGTAAAGGGCAGCTAATGGGAAGAACGTGCCTTTTTGGGATGTGGAGTTCCGCGACCATCACTCAGGATTTAGAGAAGAGAACAAATAATCCAGCATAGCTGGAGCGGTCATTGAAACTACCACATAGTTCCCCTCTGCCGATGTTTTCGCCTTTCCCACCTAAGATAACCTTCTTGCCATTAAGATACCTTTGGGGTTGATTTCCATCCCCGCTAGACGAGGGTTGATCCATTGCAAGGTTTTATTTATGAAGGAGGTGGTTGATTCTATGGTGCCCTTATCTAAACTGGGCAGACCTGTGATAACTCCAGCCAACGTTGCTGCTTCTGGGGGAGGTCAATAACTGTTTGTGGTGTGAGCTGGTTGGTATAATCACAAATTGGGTGTGATCCCAGAGCAGAAACCACTTTTATACCAATGGGTCCGGTCGGAGCGTTAACTACTTTAGGAGACCCATTCTGATGAATATGAACAGGGGCTAATGGCGTCACCACTTGTTTAAATTCACTGTTCCCTTTCACAGACAGGTTATTAGCGTTATTTGACCCCAGTAGGGCAGGTTCTGTTACCACTGGCCATTTTCTCAGTTCAACCATCCCTTTAAGTTCCTGGATGCCAAGCGACGTGCTCAGAGAGTTTTTAAGAGAAGTAATTCTGGAGAAGACTGGTGCTAGCTTCATATCTAGTACTTCATCCAGGATTTTAAAGTCACTAGAAACTGAGATCAAGGTATCATCAACAGGACCGGGTGCTATGGTGTTTAGCTCCATGTCCTTAGTGCCTGGTATCGGGGGTCTCTGCCCCTCACTTTGGGGTTCCCGGTTCAAGGTACTCTGGCCCAGGGTAGAGTCGCATTCTACTGGGACACTATCATTAGAGCTTGCATTAAGGCAATGAGAGAAGCTAGAGGGGCTGTTATTTGGGGAGGAAGGGGTAGCAATATATTTTCACAATCAGTTGAGTGGGATATTGCATCCTCAATTGCCCTTTCAGTGTGCTGGATGCGTTCTTCTAATTCGCCAGCCATCTGTTTTCAATAGTCATTTAAGGAGAGTTGGTATAGGGTCGGGTGGCTATGTTTGCCCTTCTTTGTTTTCCTTGCAGCAATAGTGGTGCCCAGCCCAGCTACTTGGATGGGCTTACTTTTTTTTGTTTTGTTTGCCACAAATAAGTTATTATCAATGCTAGCTTTCTTCATAGTTGTCAAGCAATGGTCTTTCCAAGTGGCGAGGGATTTGTCATTATGAATTTTTTAAGCAATCTGCGAGGGCCGCTATTAAGCTTAGCCCAAGGTATTTGTGCATTAAATATTTCCTGTAGAGGGCTAGAGTCTGCCAATCTACTATCGTTTGTAAAGACACTATGCCCAAATCGAAACAAATTATTTCAATGGGGATGCTTTTTGGAAGCGCTAGTATTCTTTTCCAGTAGATTCCTTCTATATAGTTCCAGTAAGGCTGATTTTCTGGTAGTTTCGTTTGGCTCGATAGGCAACCACTGGACAACTTTTTGTTTATAATATGTGAGCATTGGGATGCAAGAACATTTACCATACTTGTAATTAATTAATTTCGCTTAAGAGGTTACGTTTATCATCTTGAATTGAATGTATGTTTTGTACGGAATATCACGCACATTGTCATTGATGTTCTGGCCTGTATAGCAGAACTCATGAATCAAATTTAATTGTTGCTTACCTATATTTCGCTTGAAGTCAAGTTTATTCATCCCCTTGGAAGCTGATCGCATTAGAATGTTAGACTTGTTTGTATTAATCTTCAATGTGTTTATCATAGCATATGATTGTAGCGTGGCCAATTTACTGTGGAGTCCACTCAGCGTCTGGTCGTAGAGAAGCCAGGAGATAAAGGATTTGACAATTTTAGGTGGAAAAGATCTTGTCACATCAAGGGCGATGTTTAGGTAATTGTTGTAGAAGTTAAATAAGGTTGCAGCCAGAATACAACCTTGTTTTAGGCCTCGATGGGTGCAGATGGGCTCTGTTAATAAACATTCCTGATTCAGTTTTACCCTAATGGTAGTATTGTGATAAAGCTGCTGTATCAAATCCAGGATGAATGTCGGGCAGCCTGCTGTCCTTAGCATTTGCCAAAGACGATCCCTTGATATAGAATCAAAGGCCTGTTTAAAGTCTATGAATGCTAAATACCTGCCTTGATAATATAACTTGTTGTTTGTTAGCACGTAACATTAGTAAATTGACAGCTGTTCCCAGGCTTGCCAAGAAACCTTATTGGTGGTTGTCTACCTTAGATGTTTTCTTTAGCCACTTGCCCAGGTCTTTCAGTATCAGCCAAGCAAAAATGTTCCCTGGAGTATCGAGAAGGGCAATCGGACGATAGTTGAACGGATACTTCCAATAGCCATTCTTGAATATTGGGCTAATGATCGAAGTCTTCCGCAAAGGTGCTATTTGGCCATTTTGAGTGATTTTACAAAATATATGATTTTAAATCGGTGCCCATTGATGCGAATTTGCTTGCAAAGTTGTGTTTGATAGCCCATCTGGGCAGGAGCACGAGATGAGCTCAGCCTTTTAATTAATTTAAGTATATCTTGGTGGTCGAATGTCAGGGTCTGGCTGTCATTGCTGGTGATAGTTTGGGTCTCCGCGGAATCTATAGATTCTGCAGGGCTCACAAATACCACTGCAAAATGAGTCGACCATGTCTGGGCACTAATTGCATTCAACAAGCATGAAGATGATACATCCTTTGATACGGTTTTTAGGAGGTTCCATATTTCAGTGCTTGTTTTAGAGGTAATCACACTTTCTCCTGCTCTGTGATGATGTAAGGCCTTGTGTTGTTTAAGTTGATTTCTATAATTTGTATGAATTTTAGATATCTTTTCGAGAGTATTTATGCAACTGCCTTGTCTTAATCGACTTATTGCTCTTCTCATGGCAGCTTTCATAGTTTGTACTACAGGGTCATAGACATGTTTATGCACAAAGCGTTGTCTAGGGGCTTTTTGTGTTGGTTGAGTGAAAAGGTGTAAGGTTTCGGTATATGGGGCCGGTATGGTACTTTGTGGAGCATTAAGTTCAACCTGCAATAGGTCTGATACAATGTTACGTTTATGACCAAGCTGGATTGGGAGTTTGTTACATTCGTGGTGGTACTGATGTACTAACATCCACGTAATTCTTAGAATATTATGATCACTATTCAATGTGGGGATAATAAACCTTTTAATGATAACTGCAGGGGTCGGCATGAAAACATAATCCAGAATGGCAACAGATACTTCTCTGGTCCATGTTGGGTTTGGGGGAATGTCCCCTTCAATTGCGCCGTTTAGCAATGTAAATCCTCTTTCCTTCATTAGTCTCATCCAACATAAAGCCTGGTCGGTTGATTTGTGCGTCGCATTACCGATACATCTTATGTTCAAGTCACTGACAATTAGGGTTGATTCAATGTTTGTATATGTTTCAATCAGATCTAACATATCAATCACAAGTACCAAGAAAGAATTGTCCTGTATTATGGCGGGATTCCAATATGAATGAAGAATGGCTGTGTCACCGCCAAAAGGACTCAGCACCTTTGTTGAGGATAATTTTGTCAGCTGGATGCATGGGTGAGGGGAAGCCCACTGAGTTAGGCTACTACCTAAGGACAATTTTACCGCTGTGAGTAGACCTGCAGAAGGTCTTCCCTTAGTTAATGTTAATGTTAAAGGACATTTGTACCGCGCACTATCACCACCAGAGTGGTCCCCTGGCGCTCTGAAAGAGGAAGGGAGGGTGAGTTAGTGGGAGGAAGGTGGAAAAGTGCAACAAAGCAGTGATGTGCTGTTGGCGGCCTCAGCCTGGAGGGTCCGTTGGCTGGGCCTGGGGATGCTTGCAACCGGTAGTCGTTGTGTACTGTTGTGCGAGTCTGTGTGTTTTTTTTGTTTTGTTGTTGCAGTGTAGAGAAGATTGTGTGGTTTGTTATGCTGTAGATTTGTGGTTGTGTTTGGTTTGGAGGTTGAGAGGTGTATGCAGAGGGAGAAATTGTTAGTGGAATTGGTTAGTTGGCATCTCTATCCGGAATTGACGTGTTGGGCTTGTGCAATCACTCCAGATGGGGTGCGGGAGCACCCAGCGCCTCTGTCCTGATCTGGGCCTGCCCGGCATTCAAGGTCCCTTGGAGGGATGAGGATGAGGGATGGCAGGGATCCAGCAGACCTCATATCCTGGCCATGTGGGTTTGAGTAGTATCCACGTTTCTTCTAAGGCTACAATAGCCAGTCAGATAGCACAGCGAGCTAAGCACTTGCCCCTGATATCGGTGTGCAGCCTGATATGGCAGGTTCAAATTCCGGCAGGGTCAACTCAGCCTTTCCTCCTTCAGAGGTCAATAAAATGAGTACCACTTTGTGGGATGATAATGGGCCTCATTACGAGTTTGGAGGTAGCCATGCCCTAAATAAGGGCATGGCTACCCCCAAACCCGGGTCCGGATTCCCTGAATGGGGAAATACTGGCCCATTTCGACCTTGGAGGGCCCGGTATTTCCCCATTCAGGGAACCCGGACCCGGTCCATCCCCATTCCCATTTGAGCCCCCATAGGGCTCAATGGGAATGGGGAGCATGCTAACAACGGGCCCATTAATGACAGGCCCGTTGTTAGCATGCTGGGCCGCTCGCGGGACCCGCTAAGGACGTCTGGTAAAACCAGGTGTCCTGAGCGGGTCCCGCAAGTGGACCTCGTAATGCGGTGGTAAGGGGTTAACGGCTCCGGCACCTTTACCGGCGCTGTTAACCCCTTACCGCCCTCCTCGTAATGAGGCCCATGTCTTCTGAACGCTCTGAGACCTATGGCTGTGTAGCGCAATATAAGAAATACAATATTATTATTATTATTATTATCATAGTTAGATAGGGGATTATTGATGGTATTACTTATTAAGTGTTTAAAGCCTCTTGTGTTCCACACAGCCATTCTGATGTCAAACAGGACAGATGGTTCTTGGCATTTATATTTTTGATGTTCGTTGGTGTCATTGATTGCTTGATTGGTTTTGTCAACCAAGACCAATCTGATTCCCTAGCGTACTTTTGGGGTGTTCTAAAGGAGACTTGACGATGCAGATGGCCTTGTTTCCATTCACAGTCGATATGCAAGGGTTCAAATGTATTTGTCTGTGCTTTATCTTTCCGTCTTTTGACGTGAATTGGTCTTTTTGTCTTCTGATTTTGTGCACTCTTGCTTATCTCTAGTTTGAACCCATGTTGTTCCAGTTTATCCTTTGTGTTCCAAATAAGTTCCTTGATGATTTGAGATGGGACAGTCAGGGCCACTGTGTCCAGCTTCTTTTTTTTATTTTTTATTAATTGGATATATTGTATGTCATGTAATCAAATCCGTTTTAGATTGTGTATGGACCGGAAGGCAGTGATGATTGTTGTTATATTAGGAAAGGGATCCTCTCTATGCCTGTTAACCATGGTCAACAACATGAATTCTTAATGGGCGAGGTATTGGGGTGAATTTCCTGTTCGCTATTAGGGTTGACAGGGATTGGGACTCTGCCTCTTAAGAATACGTGTCTTCTTGGAGATGGTTGTTGATCCTTTCCTTGACTGGTCGGTAATCTTTTGTCATCTCTTGTAGAAAGACTAGCGAGTTGGTTAAGGCGTGTTTTACATGTGCGATTTTGTTTCTGCTCTAGAGTTAAGTACTCGTAATCATCAGGGTCTTCCTTGTCTTTGTTATTACCGGGCTCTACTGGCAGCCTGGAGGCGGTCGAAGACTCAGGTACAACGGCATGAGCTTGGGATATTCTCACTGATGGTAAGGTCGATATTGAGTAAGTGGATAAGTTCATTAGTTCTTGATCATCTATTGAGGGGCATTTGCTCTTGGGAGATATTGCAGACTCGCACAAATCGATATGTTCGAACTTGTCTTTGGGACTTGTTGAGTTTGTATCAGGGTCATTAGTAGAGCTAGGGGTCCCTCTCCATTTTTTTGAATTTTTTGTGGTCTTTTATGGAGTCGTTAGGTTGTCTACCAACTTTTTCGACTTGCTTGTTACCACTTTAGTGGTGTTTGATACATTCTTAGTTTTCTTTTTGGAATTTCCAATCCGTTTAATTTTTTTCTTTCTTTTTAGCGGATGGAAAACTTCACATACTGACTCTTGTGACATGTGTGTGTGTCAACAATATCCTCCACAACATCTTGTACACACATCTAAGAGGACGCAATTCCGGCATGCTCAGCGTGTCAGAATGCTCCAAGGGCTCCCATGGTTCAGTTGTCTGTAAATTCACCTCGGTCACTCCACGGGGCTTTGGCCTCCACTCCTGATTCTTATATAAGTATGTTGTTACAGCTGAAGTTTGTTGGACATTTTTCAGTTCAATAGCTACCCAATCAACAATGGACGAAACCAGCGCAAGTAGATTCGTTTGTACATAATTTATTTTGTCTAGTGTCTCGAAAAATGTTGTTAGGCCATATATGCCGTTATTCATGGCATTCATGGTGCGTACCTATAGGGATGTTGGAGGTTGTTTCAGCCTGAAAGAGGGACGATGTGTGGGTTTCACAAATGACGTAGGTGATGGTACAAAGCTATTGAAAGATGAGTTGGAAGATTCTGGATAGAGGATTGGCGAGTGTGATAAGTTTAGCGGTTCATTAATTGGCACATCCTCCAATTGATTTTCACAAATTGTGCCATTTGTGTTTTTGGAGCAGGGCAGGTGGACTGGTCTGATTTTATATATTTACATGCCCCACTTTCCAGCGGCTGAAAGGACATTTGGATAGGCGCCAGAACTTTAGTAGTGGATTTAAGTGCTTGTGAATACAATAATGGAAGTAGTGAATTATCCACTGCATGAATTATAGACCCTGTTACCTTTATAACAGAGGAAGTTGGATCTGTTGGTTGGTCATCCGTTGGTTGGTCAATTGTTCCTATGTGATCTTGATTTGTAGTTGTCTGGGCAGGTCCAACGTGCGTTCCTATGCACCTATTGCTTGTGCATAGCTAAGTTGGTAAAGATAACAGTTCAGCATCTGTGATGGCGGGGACATCCTTACCATATTTTTCAGTGTTTTTATCTGAGGATCTTTAAATGTTAGTAGTTGATAGCTCATACTAAATGCTTCGCGGTTTTGGCAGTAAAGCTGCAACATTCTTGGTATTTAGCTACCATAATTGTCTAATGTCCAAAGTATGCGATTTCAAACTTAATTTTTTATGGTTTCGCTTTTGTTGAACATTTTGTACTCAAGAGCTTGAGACGAATTGGGCTCTGCAAGTATATCGTTCGAGCGTGAAGCGGCTAGCTTTTTCGCATCAGCCAGCATTGAGGATTTTAGATTGTAGACCGACATCTGACACTGCACTGCTAACAATACAGGGAAGCTAAATCAGGGAGGCTTGTGAAAAGTGCCTGCTGCGCAGCTAAACAGCTGAATAGCACTCACCTCGCACTCCCACGATGCACGTGCGCTAGCAATGTGAAGGCTTCCGGGTTAGGAGGCGTGGTTAGCGTCCCGCTGTATGAGATATTCATGCGTTTTAGAGTTCAATACGCTGAGCAAGTTATAATAAAAAGCGGTCAATAGTAAAGCCGTACCTCAAGTTACAGAGGAAGTTTGTACGGTGATCCACAATGGAATACAACCAATCCGCAAGCATTGTAACAGCGATGGTGCAGCAAGGTTCTAGCAGGCTCTGGTACAGCTGAACAGTACTAGCCTCGCAATCCCACAATATTTGGGGATCAATGTAAATGTGTGCCTCTCGAATCTAGTCAACCTGAACTATCCTCAATCACCCAGAAAATAAAATCAGACCTTGAGAAATGGCATATAATACCGCTTTCACTCACCAGCAGAATAAATGCTATCAAAATGAATCTGATGCCAAAACTTATGTACCTGGACACTATGATCCCTATGTCCCCACCAAAACTGGATAGAGCGGTAGCAAAATTTACTCTGTGGGGCAAGAAAGCACACCTGAACAAATCTATACTTCAGGCCTCTGAGGGTAATGGTGGATTGACCCTCCTGTCGTGAGTGCCTACTACCTTGCAGCACAAATCTCCTGGGCCAAACAATGGCTCAACACTGACGACACCACTAGTTGCAGGTCCATCGAACTAGAAATACTGCACCCGTTTGCACCGCAGGAAATTCTGGCTATTACGCCTGGACAGCTCCCAAGCATAATTAAGACTCACCCTATCATAGGACCCATCATGACACAGTGGTACCGAATGCACACACTATAAGGATCTGACGTGCACAGCGTTCTGCCCTGGATCAGCTTAAGGGCTCTATTATTCTTTGGGTCTCCAATACAGATAGGTAACTGATAAACCACTGCCTGGCATAACGTGAGGATTATGGACCTGTGCGACGATTTGACAATACTACCATTCTCTTTGCCAAGAATATACTGGGCCTCACGATTAAGGATTAGATAGTCCATACAGTCAATCATACTTAAATTTACTGCGGCTGAGTCTGGTGTCAGGGTACCAACAATATATGAGACAGAATTCAGATGAGATGTACTTGAATTTCCCAGACTTAGAACATTTCATGACTTTTCTATACCACATAATCTCCAAAGAAAAATGACATTGGTGGAGATATGGGCTGAGGACTTTAACACTTCACTTTGTGCCGAAGACATTTACAATGCTTTGACGCGATCAAAGAGGTGTCCTACAGTCTAAAACACGGGGAAATTCAATATAAGATTCTACAAAGAGCACACTACACACCCACCAAATTGCATGCGATGGGACTATCCCAAACACCCAACTGCCGGAGATAGTGCAGGGCGGTTGGATCCACTGGTCACATTTTTTGTCCTGCCCGCCCATACAACCTTTTTGGGGACTTGTATTACAAGGCCTATAAAAAAAATAAAGCACTGTGAGGTTCCCATGACACTCATGGCAATGATCTTTGGTCTTAATAGTGAGGGGTGGCATGAGGATTCCCTAACATGCAAACTCATACACATCACTTTATTATTGGCACGGAAGGCAAGTCTGCTAGAATGGAAATCCCTGACTCCACCGCATACACAGAAATGGCTGGGCCTGATTACTAAATTCTGTGATGCACAACGAGCCAGAAGAACTGCAGCTCTAGCTCGCGCTGATACGTTTAGGGACATGGTGAAGGCCTTTATGTAAACACTACGACTCTATATCACCCTAGAAATACTACTGTAGTTAGCATGGAAATTATGGCATGAATACACTATACTCCTATAATCACTGACCACATCTACGTCTATATGGTCAGGGGGTGATGACAGATGGTTTAACTACTACCCGTCTGCTGTGATGTATGAAAGAAATGTTTTCTTTTTTGCACATAGACTTTGCGGCTGACACTTGAACAAGTGGGTGGGTTGGAATGTTGGGGGAATGTTACACAATGGTAGTTAAAATGTATATGATGATATAATATATGTCACTGTACATTTGGTTTGTTCTGTTTAAAAGTATGAATAAAAAGATGACATTTAAAAATAATTGCTGTCTCCCCGTATGGGAAAGACTTGAAGATAATCTGATCTTAATTGCCAAAACTTTGCAGAGTATCATTTGGGTTTCTTCACATGCTTAGTCAGGCAAGTGCCTAACAAAGACTTGAGGGTTTCGATCAAGAGACAACACCATCTCCTAATAGCCAAGAAGGGTGTGCTGCTGTTGGTGCAGCTCCAAGAGAAGCTAACTAAATGCCAGGAGGCTGAACTCTGTCCAACTGTCTTCTTAACATTTCATAATGTAGTTGGGAACCTGTTGGGATGAAAGCCAACTAGCAGAAACCCCCTTGTATCAGGGAGAAGGACTGCCACCCCAATAAGGACCTCCCTGAATGGACTGCATTGTCCGCCTCCATGGGACTTGAAAAAACCTGTTTGTTCTCATGTTTAACTACAACTACCAGCGATCCCGCTTCCACCCTGTTCGCTTCAGGTAATGCTGGCTTTCATCTGAACGCCGCCGTCAAGGAAGGAGGACACACCATTTTCGATTGTGATTAAATATTTAAACACAGTAAGAACTGTGAAAGGGCACAGCTATGACAGAGTGGAGAGGATCCTCATACGCAGAGGCGAGCCACGTCCTGGAGCCAGTGGTAGCATTACGGAAGCAGGACCCACTAGCAGGAGGCTATGGGGGGGGGTGCGCTGACCGATCAAGAGGCTCCGGTCAGGCACGGAACAAAGACGGGGAGAAAACCGTCTTCCCTGGTGGCGTGACCTCTAGAGAACAGTGATGGGTTGGGCACCCAGCAACTGATGCAGAGACCATTAAAAAGAAAAGAGCCTGAGTCCCCGTGCTCGACCAAGCGACTACCAGTACCGACGAGACGAGCAAGAAAAGGGAAGCAAACGCTCTTAATGTGAGGACGCCAGTGAGGGCTGTAAACTTTGTGGTCGCAGACTGACAAAGCCTTCCACAGTATGCAAAACTGGAAAAACGGGATGGGCACAAGACCCAGGAAAAGCAGAGTGAAAGAGTACTGCAGATCATGACTGGAGAAGCCACCAACAGTATGAAAGTCTGAAAGAGTGGAACGGGCACAGGACCCAAGTAAAACAGAGGGGAAGAGATACGAACACTGTATATCAAGACTGGGGAGGCTGCCCTCAGTGAAAGAATTTAAGAGAATCGAATGAGCACACACCCTGTGCACAAGAGAGTGAAAGGGATACGTGTGCTCATTACCAAGGCTGGGAAAGCCACCAAATATTTGAGATTAATTGAACTGACAAACCAATAACCCTACCTTAGAGCCACCGGACTTTGGGAAGTCCCAGTGCCACAAAGTGTCATGATCTCTGCTTCCAAAAGGTCAGGGTTTTCCCAACTCCCTTGGAAGCAGATCCATAACCCAGGTTCCGAGTGCCAACCAGTCCCAATTGGGACCTTTTGGACCCAGTCCTGGCGCCAGTGGCACCAGGCTCATAAATATGCCCAGTCCCAGCGCTGGAAGCGCCGGGCTCATAATGCTTGGGTGGACTTACCTTCAGCAGACCATGCTGCTTACTTGCCTGCCAGTTGAGCCTCTGATCCTCTTCTGTTTGGAACTACTTTTCCTGTTGGGTGGGGCTGGAGCCACTCCCTAGATTCAGAACACTGGAACTCTTCTGGAAGGCAGGAACTCTTTTCTTACCAGGAACTCTTTTCTTACTTAGGCGTGGCTGTGGAAGGAGACACCTAAGCACTACAGGAGGCTATTTAAACCACACCCGGTGGATGAATCTTGCTTTGCGTTATTCTGCAACCTCTGCAGCAGAACGCTCATCGTGTCTTCTGCATCCGGTCCTGGGCCTAAGGAAAAAGGCTTACCATCCTGAATCCAGTCTTCAGCAACACCTATAAAGACAAGAAAGAACAGGTTAGCTTTCCGGCATCTGAAAGGCAAAGGCTTACCATCCTGAATCCAGTCTTCAGCAACACCTATAAAGACAAGAAAGAACAGGTTAGCATTCCGGCATCTGAAAGGCAAAGGTTTACCTACTCTTCGTGCGCTCCGGAGGTCTTCACACTGCATTCCGGCATCTGAAAGACAAAAGTTTACCAACTCTTCGCACGCTCCGGAGGCCTTCGGCGCTGCATCCCGCATCTGAAAGACAAAACAAGGTGCGTTTAAAGACATTGGGGAACTTTAATACTCACGTGCCATTACTCCTTTCCACATCTAATCCAGTGGGTATTCCGGCACCCTGCAGCCGCTCCGAACTCGTACCTGCAAAATAAAAAGACAGTTAGAGCGCATAGTGAAGCAGGCAACAAGCGCTTACTTACGTGCTTCCAGGCGCTTCTATTCATCACACGGGTTCCATCTTCAACTCACTTCAGCCCGTCATCCGCCATCGCCGGAACCCTGCAAAACAAGAGACATCATTACTAAAGACTTTAAAGACATTTGAATGACTCGAAACTTACCGTTCGTGCAGTAAACGACGGACAGCAGTCCTCTGAAGTCAAGAGGCCTGCGCTACCTATCCAGTGAAGAAACTGGTTACAGCACCCTGCCCCGAGGCAGATGGAGAGCTCGGCATTCACTTACCTAAGGTGAGAGCGTTAACCTTTGGGGGTCTACAGGAGAGGAGAAGAGGAAAGAGATAGGGACACCCCAATAACCCCAGTTCATTAACCCCATATTTTCTATCTGCAGACATCTTACTCTACACGTCAGGCATACAGTGCACAGAGGTCCAGCCCAAAGAGCCAACCGGGTGCTACACATCACCTTTGAAGATACGGTAGTCGCCCAGTCAAGACCGGCGCCTCTGCGAGAATCAGGTGAGCGTTACAGAACGCAAAGCCTACCGCAAAACTCTCGCCCAGGCGCTATGGAAACCTCGGATACTGACCCCCTAGCCCGGTTACTTGGGGAACTAAGGGCAGAAGTGCATGCAGCTCGTCAGGAAACAAATGCTCTAAGAAGGGAACTAATTATTTCCAAGGAGAGAACAGACAATCTTGCTAGACAAGTGCTACAGTCACAAGCCGGACAGACCCCGTTACCCGCATCAGGGGCAAATCTTCCTTCAACATCCTCTATGAATCCAGTGCAGATCAACCTACCTGGGAATGTACCTCTGGCTCCGCCCGAACGATTTTCTGGTGACCCAAAGAGGTTTGCAGTATTTATCAATCAGTGCCGGTTGCACTTCTTATGCCGGCCAGCAGCCTTTCCAACTGATCAAGCAAAAGTAGCTTTTGTACTTTCGTACCTTAGTGGCAATGCGGCAGACTGGTCGATCCCTCTAGTTAATCAAGATGATCCGGTTCTCCATGATTTTCAAGCCTTTCAGCTTAGTATGGAAAAACTGTTCGCAAGACATTCACAGGGGCAGGCCTTGGACAATGAGCTTCTTTCGTTGCGACAGGGTAATCAAGACCTTTTGGCTTATATTGCATCTTTCAATAGACTAATAGTGGAAACTCAATGGCCTGAGGACAAAAGGATTACGCTGTTTTATAGAGGTCTACGTGGAGAGCTCAAAGACGTTTTAGCCCAAGTAGTGAATCCCCCACAAGACTGTTCGGATTATATAGACTTGGTCGTTCAAATAGATCACAGGCTGCAGAACAGGAAGGCCGATCGTTCCAAGTTTGATGCTCGAGTATTTTCCAAACCGCCAACTCCTTCCAAAGGAGTAGACTCCGGGGAACCCATGCAAATAGGGGGTCTGAAAGGTCCTCTAACACAAAGGGAGCGGGAAAGGAGGAAACAGTTGCAATTATGCCTATATTGCGGAAACTCAGGGCACTTTCTTCGAGACTGTCCGGTGAAACCTGCCAAGAAGGCAGTAGGAGCTGCAGCTACCAAAGTTACAAACTCTGAGCAGGGAAACGACCTCGCCCGACAAGAATAGAGGTCCTCTTGCCGAGCGTGAAAACCAGTTCCGTGACCTCGCATTTCGTGATACCTATGGTCCTCATTAGCCCTGATAATCCGGATCGATTACATGCAATTGAAGCTTACGTCGACAGCGGTGCCATCGGCAATTATGTGGATCATGAAATGGTTTTGAGGATGAATCTAACTCTTTGTCCCAAGGCTGTAAAGGACGTCATTACTACGGTGGATGGTACGGAGATAGCCTCCGGGCCAGTAACGCATGCCACTCAAGAGGTGACGCTAGTAAGTCAAGATGGACACCATGAGAAGATAGTGTTCGATGTGATCAAGGCCCCTCAGTTTCAGATTATTCTAGGAATACCTTGGTTAGAGAAACACAATCCTCTGATCGATTGGCGAGCAAGAACGGTCCAGTTTCCAGAATGTGTCTCTACTTGTCACCCTCCACCTGGTGTTGCACTGGCCGCAATTTCTTCAGAGACTCCCCAGTTACCTCCCGAATACCTAGAATACCAAGATGTTTTCCGGAAGGATCAGGCTAACTCTCTACCTCCTCATAGGTCTTATGACTGCCAGATAGACCTGATACCTGGATCTACTCCTCCTTGTAGTAGAATTTATGCCCTCACCGAGCCTGAGAACCTTCACCTTCGACAATACCTGGATCAATACCTGGCAAATGGGTTTATTCGTCCTTCCAAGTCCCCTGCTTCTTCAGCTTTATTCTTCGTTCCAAAAAAGGAAGGAGACCTTAGAACTTGTATCGATTATCGCTCCCTGAACCAGATCACCGTTAAGAATAGATATCCGTTACCTTTGATCCCTGAACTCCTGGACCAAGTCAGAAAAGCATGCATATATACAAAGCTGGATCTTAGAGGAGCTTACCACTTGGTACGAGTAAAAGAGGGCGATGAATGGAAGACGGCCTTCCGCACCAATTATGGGCTATTTGAATATCAGGTCATGCCCTTCGGACTTTGCAATGCCCCGGCCGCCTTTCAATATTTTATGAACGATGTCCTCAGAGAGCTCATAGATGTATGTGTTGTTGTTTACATTGACAACATCCTCGTTTATTCTTCATCGGAATCTGAACATCGGAAACACGTGAAAATGGTCCTCGAAAGATTGCGTCAACACAAACTTTTCGCTAAGTTGGAAAAATGTGTTTTCAACGTGACTGAAGTTGAATTCTTGGGATTCATATTATCACCTGGCGGAGTGCGTATGGATTCAAAGAAGGTCGATGCAGTTCTCAAATGGCCATCACCATCCTCCGTAAAAGGTGTGCAAAGCATGTTAGGCTTCGCTAACTTTTACCGCAGGTTTATCCCCGAATTCTCTCGAATAGTCCAGCCCATCACTGCCTTGTTAAAGAAAAACAAACGTTTTGAATGGTCTACCGAGGCGGAACAAGCTTTCCAGGATTTGAAAACTAAATTTATCTCTGCACCAATCTTAAAACACCCTCGCCCCGAACTCCCCTACATCGTGGAAACTGATGCTTCAAGCCTTGCCATGGGGGCAGTTCTATCACAAAAGGACCCGGTAACCAATCAGTTGCATCCCGTGGCATTTTGGTCCCGCAAATTCTCGCCTCCTGAAATCAATTACACGATTACTGACAAGGAACTTCTGGCTATCAAGTCTGCCTTTAAGGCTTGGCGGCATTATCTGCTGGGGGCCCGACACACCGTTACTGTGATTACGGATCACCGAAACCTGCAATATTTGAAGACCGCAAAAGCCCAATCCTCTAGACAACTCCGTTGGGCATTATTCTTTGCCGAGTTTGACTTCATAATTACCTATCGACCTGGTACAAAGAACGGTAAAGCCGATGCCCTTTCTCGGATGGGAGTGGAAGAACACTTGGTCAACCCTAAACCTGTACCAATCATTCCCGAACAAAGAATTCTGGGTGTAATCGCCACAGAATCCATAGAGAAAGTTAAGGATAAAGCCAGGCAACTTGTAACTCCAGCAGACATACAGAATTGGCATCTGCAGGGAAAGGACTTTGCAGTAAAGGACAACTTATTGTATTTCCAAGAACGATTATACCTACCCAGCACAGATTTACAGAAAAAAGTAATCTCTTGTTATCACGACTCTTTAATGGAAGGTCATCCCGGTATAGCCAAGACCTCAGAAAAGATCAAGCGCTACTTCTGGTGGCCGTCTTGGAAAAAAGATATCAGAGACTTTATAATGTCCTGTGGAGTATGCGCCCAAAACAAGAGTCAAAAGGAAAGACCAGCAGGCCTCTTACGCCCTATTGACATCCCACCTCGCCCTTGGCATACGCTTTCTATGGACTTCATCACCGATCTACCTCCATGCTCCGGATACAATACGATTCTAGTAATCGTGGACTTATTCTCCAAGATGGCGCATTTCATTCCGCTCAAAGGCTTGCCAACAGCAGCAACTCTGGCCCGAGAATTTCTCGAAAACATCGTCCGACTGCACGGTTTTCCTTCGGTTCTAATTTCGGATCGAGGTAGTCAATTTATTTCTCATTTTTGGCGAAGTTGCTGTCGGTCGGCTCAAATTGATGTGAGACTATCGACCAGTCACCACCCTCAGACCGACGGACAAACCGAGAGGACCAATCAAACTCTGGAACAGTATTTACGCTGCATGCTGCAACAAACTGAAAAAACTTGGAAAGATATCCTTTGGATAGCCGAGTATGCCTACAATAACTCTGTCCATTCGGGAACCTGGAAAACCCCGTTTTTTCTTTTGTACGGCAGTCACCCTCGAACCTCGGAGTTGGATCCCCTCCAAGATCTTGAAACACCAGCAGTAGACTACCTGCATTCTACAATCACCCAAGCCTTTAAGGAAGCTGTTTCTCACCTTCAAAGGGCTAAAGAACAATACAAGAAAGGAGCAGATCAACATCGGAAGGAAGCCCCTCACTATCAAGTAGGGGATCAAGTCTGGTTATCCACCAAATATCTATCTCTAAAAGGGCCACGCACATTCAACCCAAGATACCTTGGTCCCTATTCCATCACTACCATAGTAAACCCAGTAGCGGTCAAGTTGGACTTGCCCCCGCACATGAAGATACATCCGGTCTTCCACGTCTCTCTATTAAAACCCGTGCAACCTCAAACCCGACTAACCAAATCTCCAAAACCTATCCTAGTGGATGGAGAACTCGAGTTTGAAGTCAAAAGCATTCTGGACTCCAAGATCTCCAAATCTAAACTATTCTACCTAATTGACTGGAAAGGCTACGGCCCCCAAGAGAGATCCTGGGAACCTGCTGAATATGTCCACGCTCCTCGCCTAATCAAAAGATTTCACCGAACATTTCCTGACAAGCCAAAACCCCCGGAGAAGCCCGGTTTGGGAGGGGCCTTGAGGGGGGGTACTGTCATGATCTCTGCTTCCAAAAGGTCAGGGTTTTCCCAACTCCCTTGGAAGCAGATCCATAACCCAGGTTCCGAGTGCCAACCAGTCCCAATTGGGACCTTTTGGACCCAGTCCTGGCGCCAGTGGCACCAGGCTCATAAATATGCCCAGTCCCAGCGCTGGAAGCGCCGGGCTCATAATGCTTGGGTGGACTTACCTTCAGCAGACCATGCTGCTTACTTGCCTGCCAGTTGAGCCTCTGATCCTCTTCTGTTTGGAACTACTTTTCCTGTTGGGTGGGGCTGGAGCCACTCCCTAGATTCAGAACACTGGAACTCTTCTGGAAGGCAGGAACTCTTTTCTTACCAGGAACTCTTTTCTTACTTAGGCGTGGCTGTGGAAGGAGACACCTAAGCACTACAGGAGGCTATTTAAACCACACCCGGTGGATGAATCTTGCTTTGCGTTATTCTGCAACCTCTGCAGCAGAACGCTCATCGTGTCTTCTGCATCCGGTCCTGGGCCTAAGGAAAAAGGCTTACCATCCTGAATCCAGTCTTCAGCAACACCTATAAAGACAAGAAAGAACAGGTTAGCTTTCCGGCATCTGAAAGGCAAAGGCTTACCATCCTGAATCCAGTCTTCAGCAACACCTATAAAGACAAGAAAGAACAGGTTAGCATTCCGGCATCTGAAAGGCAAAGGCTTACCTACTCTTCGTGCGCTCCGGAGGTCTTCACACTGCATTCCGGCATCTGAAAGACAAAAGTTTACCAACTCTTCGCACGCTCCGGAGGCCTTCGGCGCTGCATCCCGCATCTGAAAGACAAAACAAGGTGCGTTTAAAGACATTGGGGAACTTTAATACTCACGTGCCATTACTCCTTTCCACATCTAATCCAGTGGGTATTCCGGCACCCTGCAGCCGCTCCGAACTCGTACCTGCAAAATAAAAAGACAGTTAGAGCGCATAGTGAAGCAGGCAACAAGCGCTTACTTACGTGCTTCCAGGCGCTTCTATTCATCACACAGGTTCCATCTTCAACTCACTTCAGCCCGTCATCCGCCATCGCCGGAACCCTGCAAAACAAGAGACATCATTACTAAAGACTTTAAAGACATTTGAATGACTCGAAACTTACCGTTCGTGCAGTAAACGACGGACAGCAGTCCTCTGAAGTCAAGAGGCCTGCGCTACCTATCCAGTGAAGAAACTGGTTACAGCACCCTTCCCCGAGGCAGATGGAGAGCTCGGCATTCACTTACCTAAGGTGAGAGCATTAACCTTTGGGGGTCTACAGGAGAGGAGAAGAGGAAAGAGATAGGGACACCCCAATAACCCCAGTTCATTAACCCCATATTTTCTATCTGCAGACATCTTACTCTACACGTCAGGCATACAGTGCACAGAGGTCCAGCCCAAAGAGCCAACCGGGTGCTACACATCACCTTTGAAGATACGGTAGTCGCCCAGTCAAGACCGGCGCCTCTGCGAGAATCAGGTGAGCGTTACACAAAGGTGGGATAACAGAAGTGTGTGCAGCGTAATCCTAGAGGGATTTAACCATTGGTAAAAAGCTGAAAAACATAGAAGAACAATTTGGCTTTTTCCAAAGGAGGTGAAGAAAACCATCCAGAAGACATTTATAATTTTAAACTGACAAACTCTATACTAAGACTGTAAACTTTGTAAAGACATTCCAAAGGTACTCTAAGACTGATTATAAGTCTTCGACAAGTCAGGCTAGCAAAAAGCCAATTTCATGGCTTTTGTTGCGAGCCTCCTTTCCCTTTCAGTTAGATTTTCTAAAGTGGTAGGGCCAGTTAGTAACTAGAAATTTGGATCCAGGTCTCTTTCATTTTGTACTTTGACAAGCACCCTTAGTTTTTGTTTTAGAAGGTAGAGATCTTCCCTCATAGCCATAGGGCCAGATAGGCATTTTTATTTTTATTTGAATGAACATATCTGTACTATGACCCATTGTAGCCTGAGTCCGTCTTCTGGTTTGCCACACCACAATAATGCTGTTTAGAAAGGCATCCTTGTACTTCTGATCCAGAAACCAGCCGTCAGAAACATCCACTTGGAACAACTACCTTCAAAATGTCCTTGAAAATGCCCAAACCAACAAGCACCACCAAACATTGATTGTCCATCGCATAGAATGTCCAAAGAATAATCCACTTGTAAAATTGTAAAAACACAAACAGCACCTTCAAAGATTGCTCATAAAATTGTAGAAATTACCAAATGATATCCCACTTGTAAAAAAGAAAAAAAAATACATTCCAAGCTATTGCAGCCATCTGTCTTCTCCCTATAATGAGGATGTTATTTAGCTATCAGCGTCTGGCATCTCCTAGTTTAGATATACAAGGACATGTTATGACTAAGGATATGTGTTCCACAATGGTGGCTTAACCAGCTCCTAGATGCCTTTGGGCCTTAGTCCGTGCTCTATAAATATTGTACATTACATTACCATTGGCCATTTTGCAGAATAGCTGTTACTGAAGGTCATTAAAGATGACAGCCGACCACAGTATATAGAAAGGAAGCAGTTTTAGATTATGAGTGTTCATGAAATATTCCTTAGGTTGGAAATGTTTTTTTTTTTAAGTGGCATCTTGGAGGGGGCTGTTGAGACACAGACATGATGGTGTATTAAGCTGTGGGCTCCTGCTTCTTGTCCACCTAATCTGGACAATACAATACCGGGACAAACCATCTCACCTTGGTAACATAATATTTCATGCACCCTTTGGATACATTTTCAGTTGCCTGGCACTCTGCACCTGACAAGACCCGCACCAATGGCGCACATCAGCTATCTCATCATGTCTCTTTCAACAACACATGACCAAGGTCTAATTCCAATGGACGCTGTGATAAACCTGATGATATTATCTCACCCACTCCATCAAGATCTTCTGTTCAGGTGGCCAGGGAAGGGCCATCGCTTTTGGATGCCGACCCTGGGGGTGGACAAGCAAGGGAGGATCACCTGAGTGGAGGGTCACAGGGGATTGGGAGGAGAATGCCCGTAGGCGAGACATGGGGCCTCATTACACGGATGGCGGTGGACCAAGGTGCTATCAGCACCTTGGTCCATGCCGGTAAAATACCAGCACCGCCTTGGTGGAAAGGGGAATTACCGCCCTATTCCAAGGTTGACGGGGCGGTAATTCCCCTTTCCCCCATTGCCCTTCCCCATTCCCATTTTTGCCCCATAGGGCTCTATGGGAATGGGGAAGGCGCTAATTACGGTGCCGCAAATTGCAGTACCGTAATTAGCTCCCTGGTCCCTCTGCGGGTTGGTTTTTAACGCCTGCAAAAAGCAGGCGTTAAATTCTCCAACCCGCAAAGGGACCTCGTAGTAAGGCGGTAAGGGTTTACCGGTACCGGTAAAATAACGGTACCGGTAAACCCTTACTGCCTACCGTGTAATGAGGCCCATGGTATTTTCACAATCGTAAAAACACCTTACCATACTCTCCCTGAGCCCTTGTGGGGGGTTTACACTCTCACCTCACCTCCCCCCTGGCCATTTCCAAGAAATACTGAGACGAGGAGGAGGTCACTAAGATCTGTGAGGATAACATGGGGAAAGTAAGGGCAACAGACTTTAGAGACTACCTTTGTCCACTTATAGAGTCAGGCAGTGTCAGGCATGAGTAGGTAACCATTCACACCTGACTCCACTTGACTGTGTGTTCAGCTATAAAAGGTGTGATCAGTCACAGAAACTTAAGCGATCTGGTGATGCAGTCCGTTCCAGGGAAGCCCATAAGTGGGGAGAAGCAGGAGCTGCAGGCAGGAGGAAGACGGCGCACAGAGATGCTGGCCCGGTGTGTATGGGCTGCAGCGTGGCGAGGGAGCCGTGCCTCCAGGTAGCCGGAGAAGCGCTGCCTGCTTTACGCAGGCACGGACCAGCACAGTACTCACTCCCTTGGGGCAGGTGGTGAGACCCTGACGTCCCTCCCGCATTGGAAAAGGAGCAGCCTCTCTATGCAACGCTGCCAGGTGAGTTTTATGACAGAATGCAATAGAAACTTGGGAGCGTGCGTTTAAATGAGAGCAGAGTGGGAGACAGGCACGAACAACAAAAGCAGCATAGAATTGGAGAAAAAGATATTAAGGAGGATGAAAGTGCAGTAAGGAGACAGAAAGCGAAAGCCAAATAGTGAAAAATGCAAATCGGGGAGAAAGGCAAATAAAAGCCTAATCAAAGTGGAAGATGAGAGAAAGTGGAAAAGAAACAGTGAATGGCCCGTAACAAGAGAGAGGCACGAGAAAGGTAAAGAAGAGTGCCTGGGGCACGCAAAGAAATTTGCAAGTGTGCACGGAATCAAAAGAGGGGGCAAGAGTGCACGGAAAGGACAGCAAATTAGTGAAGAGGGTGCAAGTGTGCATGAAAGGAAAACAGATCAGCAAAGTGCCAGGGGCACGTTTAAAAGGGTGCAAGGAAAGCAGAAGAATGCAAAGTGCCAGGGGCACGTTAAAGTTAAAGAGGGTGCAAGTGTGCACGGAAAGGAAAGCAGAAGAAAAGGGATGCAAAGAGCATCAGAAGGAAATAAAGAGGGAACAAAAAGATGTGAGAGCAAAGAGAGGGGCATGAGGGTCAGAGTGGTTGCGCCTGGGAAAAGCAAAGAGCCTGACGTTTTCGAAAGCCTCTGATTCTATCCCATGAAAGAATGGTTTATGAATTCAAGACAGAACTGTAACAAATCCTAAATTGTGTTTGGATATCTGGAAACCAATCATATGTTGTGTTTGAAAGCTGGAAGAGGCCTTGAGCTTGGGAAAGGAAAGAGACCCGATAGGTGTATTTAAGAAATCAAAGTACATTCCGATAAATAACTAAGTTTTGTGTTTCAAAGTTGGAAAAGGGTCTAAGTTTGGGGAAGGGAACACTAAGAGGCCTAACCAAGTTAGAGACTTGTTAAATTTTGTTGAACTGGTAAAGAAGATTGAAGCGAGGGGAAAGGAACCGCGGAAAGCTTACAAAAGCAACTGTGTTGTTATTTTGAATGGTGTTTTGAAACTTGATGAAGCTGAAGCTTGGGGAAGGGAACCCCAATTAACCTAAAGACATTGGGCCTCATTACGACCCAGGCGGTAAGTTACCGCCTGGGTCGTACCTTTACCACCATGGCGTAAACTATGTTTACGCCATGGTGGTTGGCGGACTTACCGCCCCATTCCGAGGTTGGCGGGGCGGTAAGTCCCCAATCCCCATTTACCCTTCCCCATTCCCATTTTTGCCCCATAAGGCATAATGGGAGTGGGGAAGGCGTTAATTACGCCACCGTAAATTACGGTGGCGTAATTAACATCAAGGTCCCTTAGCGCCATGGATTTTAACACCTGCTAAAAGCAGGTGTTAAAACCTCCATGGCGCTAAGGGACCTCGGAATCAGGCGGTAAGGGTCGGCGCTGTTTACGCCGCCGTAAACCCCTTACCGCCTGAGTCGTAATGAGGCCCATTGAAGGTAGTTGGAATAACTACAAGGAACCTGTGGGAAAGGGCGTACGAATAGCTCTGTGGCTTTAACTTATCTGTGTGACATTGACCCAACAGCACCTGGTGAAAGACCACCTGAAACCAATCCTGGTTTCTATTTTTGTTGAACCACTATTTTCCTTATTTTTTAGAAGACTTCCTATCACATTTTAGAAACATCAGTTGAGGGATTTATCAGTTTAGAGTTAGAGCCAGTTAGGCATTATACCAACACAAGATCTTTAGTCAATAAAGGTTTTCAAACGAACCCACTTGAGTCTGTGTCTCTCTCTCTTGATACCATGCCTGTCTCAGAATGCACATACCACCGCACAGACATCACAGTATTGTGCTACTGTTAAAAGATGCCAGCCCAAATGCTGGCTACCCACACTCTGTACAGCGCTCTGCTGCTCTCGAGCTAGTTCTGCGTTTAAAGCAATAAAATAAATTAAAAACTAAAATAAATCTCTGATTACTGCTCGCCTTGAAACCTGCAAAAGCTGAAGGACCAAACCCAGACTTATTTGTAGGCTTTTGAACATAAATAGGGTGCATGCTGCAGCCATTGATGACTGGGACTGAGCAATTTCTGGGACTTGGTATGTGTGTCACCTGGTGATTGGCAGCCTAACAGCTGTGATGAATCCTATGGATCCCTCACTAAACCCCTGCCTAAGGTCTCCTCCCAGGTGGCCAGGGAAAGGCAGATGTTTTCTGATCCTGACTTTGAGGGTGGTGTTCTGCAGGAGGATCATCTGGGAGGCGAAAAGGCTTGGGAACTGATAGGATTTCATGGGATGAGGCACTGTATTTATCCTCCTCTAGAGAGGGTGCCGATTAAATTCCAAGGTATGTAATGGCTTTTGCAAAAAAAATGCTTATTGTGTCCCAGAATTCACATGTAGCCAGGGGTAAAACCACTCCCGAAATCCTGGACCTTAAAGGAAATGAAAGATCTCGTAAAATCCTGCGGGTGATAGGTTCAATATACTCTTTTCTGGCATAGGTTCAATATACTCTTTTCTGGCACCCCAAAATACCCTCCAACCCCTGGATCCCCTAAGGGAGGACCCATAATATGGCTTGAGTCAATCCTAGTGTCTCCAAAACGGCCTTTGTTAATTGAAATCGGTAATGGCTTTAGGGTCCCCTCCATTTCCGTTGCACGCGCCACTGTCTCCCCCTCACCTCTCCACCGGCCCACCACCAAACTTGCCCATATTCTCACCCCATCCCGAACAAGTTCCACAACTCTTTCTTTAAGGTCTGTAATTGAGTCATCTAATATGGCCAGGGTATTCATTACCCCAGACTTAAATGCCTGCAACGACTCTAGTATGGTCTGCAGGGGCTTAAGCTTAGTATCTAGACGTGATTCCAGCCACAGCTTATCCTCCTCTGCCGCACAGGTGGTGTTTAGATCCAGATGTCTTCCCCTTCCCGGGCTCATGCCCAAGCAGCTACTTGCTGATAAATATAAGGGGAGAACAACTCCCACCCTCACCAGCCCCCGCCCCCCCAGCACCGTTCTCATTTCTGCCTATTCCGCTCCCCTCCCCTACATCTTCCTTACCCCTTGGTGAGGCCCCAACAGAAGGGGTGCTGTCCATCATTACCGTTGCTGGAGGTTTATCCTTATCCCCCAAACTCTGTACATCTCCCATTAGGTTCCCTCCCAAATTGCCTTTTCAGTGACAATAATGCGATTTTCTATTTTCCCGGCCATATCGTCCAAGTACATATTCAGGGAGCGGTGTAAGGAATGGGGTTTGACCTTAACGAGTTCCCGGCAAGTTTACATTTGCTTAGATTTTCTAGCACTTGCAGCTGGTGCCTCTGGTGCCCACGATCTGCCCTCATCCCTAGCTTTCCTTTTCACCATGTCGGGACCAGGCTAAGTGTAAACAGAGGCACTTGTCACCTTAAATATAAACAACGTATAAAACTGTAAAGGTAAACGGACACCCAAAACACTTAAAACACAATAACATCAGTAAGAAACAGCTGGCGCTATTGGCATCATCGATTGGATCATAAATTCAGCAATAAGGCTGAGCAATAAAATCAGTAAGACGGAGGCCTCTTCTCACGTTAATGTCATGTTAGCCGGGCCGGGCCTTGGAACTGAGAACCTTCGGGCATCCGCAGAGCACACGCTGTCCTCGACCAAAGAAGTAAATACAGTCAGCCCCGGACTCAAGTCTTAGGCCTGGATCGGGTGAAAGCCATATGCAAAAGTCTGCTTCTAACACCCAGCATCCAATCCTCACGTATGTCCGGGGAGGGGGGCCAGGGAACGCCCGAGGGCTCAAGGAGCAGCCTTAGCCCGTCTCTCCCCCCCTGGCCCCTCCCTCCCGTTAAATCAAACGTTAAGATAAGTAGCGCTGGTGCTGAATACTGCAGCGCCAACGCAGGGGGAGCTTAAATGCACCCTCCTCCCGTCAGAACTTCAGAGGCAGAAAGGTCAGTCAGGGAGGAGTACCAATACAGTGCCGGTGCGGTTCAGTGAATTAAGAGTTTAAAAATATTTTAAAAAGTGCTATGATGGTGGATTCTCTACTCTTAAACATGCAAACGTAGAAGGAAAGGAAACTATCCTTAATGCGTGGCGTGACATGTGTCAAAGCCAGCTGACGCAGGAATGTACCACAGAAAAAACCTTACTTTAAAATCCTGCTCAGGTAAAGTGCAAACTATTCGACAGAAACTAGATTGACACCTTAGACACAGCCCGCCAGTATAAGATTTATGGCAAAGGACAGATTGAACCAAGAAGAAGAGGTTCGCTTCTCCCTTACTTGGTAAAATTTCCATCAGACAAAAGTCGCCAACATGTCCTAAAACTGCGTCTGAATCTGGTAGCAACAAAAGAAATCCTGCAGTCTAGGAAAAAAATCGCTTTAAGAGACTTTAGCTGCAGGTTGCATAAGGTTAAAATGGAGACCTCACGCCATCTTGTAATGAAACAAAACACACAAGGATCAACCTGCTAGGAAAATTCTTTCGAAACTACCAAACAGTGAGCGGAAAGGACAAATGGTCGCTCATGATGAAAGGTACAAGCATTTCACTTACGCTTGCATTGCTGTAGTTTGTATCAGCCGTCTTTGAGAAATTAGAAGGTCGAACTATTAACTAAGAACTTCTACTGAACTCTTTATTATTTTACACTGTGTATGATATATGATATGGCATTTATAACCCACCTGATACACTGTTTTCCTCGATACACTGCCTGACAAGGACACAATTTAATGTTCTGTTATTTGGAGAAATGTATTTTTTCTGTTTCTTTTGTTTCCCTTTTAAAAAAATGGCGAAAGGTTTTGTTTTAAACCATATGCTAATAAAAAATAAGCTTGGGATTTAAGAACCCCTTGTAGACCTCAAAGATTGCATAGATGAGGGCACGTGAATCGTATACAGTCAGAAGTGAGGAAGTGCATAGCGCTTGGCTTACTGACTGTCTCCTTGGTCGGCGCCCGTCCACACTGCTCCACCACAAACTTCTTCCATGCCACTTCTGCTCCTGCCTCTGTTACACCCAAAGCTACAGTGAATGGGAATTCATAGAGAATAACAACTTAAAAGAGTTGCCTTTTCCTTTTCAATCAGGTTTAGTTACCAACCTTCATGCTATTCCTATACAACATGTCATCAAGAACAGGTTGAAGTGTGGAAGTGAAAATCAGATTAGAAAATGTTACTTTATTGTTGGGGACTTCAAGTCATATAATCCTATAAGTACTGGGACGAGGAGGATGGCTGAAGAGGCGCAGTACTATAGGAGTGGTCAGCTCATTAATGTGAAGGACCCAAACCTGAGGGAGACTGAGAGGCTTAAAAAGCCCCCTTAGCTGCAGGCAATAGAGAGCAGGAGTGGCAGAAGAGAAGGAAAGAGAAGTAGCAGGAGTGGCAGAAGAGAAGGAGAGAGGAGTGGCAGAAGAGAAGGAGAGAGCAGTAGCAGGAAACAGAAGCAGCGTGGTGTATGCAGGCAGTGGAAACTGTGGGAGGAGAGAGAAGATGCTGGTACCACTGTGTGGCCGAAAGCAACTGCCATTCCTGAGAGGGTCTGTTCCTCTCAAATCCAGGGTTGCAGAGGTCGCGCAGCAAGAAGGCTCGAGAGGGGAGCTTGCCCTCTAGCGGTCAAGTCTGCGAGGCTGTGCAGCGGGAAGCGAAGACAGGGGAAGTTTTCCCTTCCCAAAGGCCATCACAGTTGGCTAGTGTGCACCTGAGGGCCTCAAGGTTTCTGGTGGCAGGCGTGCACCAAACAATATACGGAGCATCGAAGGCTCAATTTCTCGATGGCGGCAAACTCAAAGGAAAGGTTTACTGCCACTTGAGAAGCCAAACGAAGAAGAATCCTGCAAGCGGCGAGAGGAAAAGGAGAGCCTGACTTACCCATTCAGTCCACAGCTTGCGTGTGACCCCGGAGCATTCCTTCCCCGTCCGCGTGTGCGAGGAAAGTGTTCAGCGAGTTAAAGGTTAGAGATGCTCGTGTGTGATTGAAAGAGACTGGAAGAGCACTTTTGAAACTCGCGCTATCAAAGACAATGGCAGAAAAGGGCAATTGAAAGATTGATAGACAGTGTTGCTCATCTGTTGTCCAACCTGTGGTGGAAACTGGTGTGAACTCATTTTATACAAGTAAACAAAGCGAGGTACAAAACCCTTTTCATATCAGTCATTGGTAAATTGTGTAGTGGGGAAACAAGAGCGTCACAACAGTGACCCTTCTGAGAGAAAGACCCAGATGGAGAGGAGCATTATTGTGAGAAAAGTGTAACGGAGCACTAAAATAAGTCCTGTATTGCCTAAAGAGTTGTTGAAAGTTTTGAAGCTTCAAGTTGCTGAACAATTTGAAGTTGTGGTAAAACATTCCCCAGATGATACTGAACCCCATCCGCGTATGTGAGGAAAGTGTTCAGTGAATGAGAAACGCTTGCGTATGATAGAGAGCGAGCAAGAAAGCTTTACAAAGTATTTTTGAATACCAAAGTTCTAAAAAGCAGTGAAACCACATCAGACAAAAGCCAATACACTGTTATTATAAATGTGAGTTTGTTGATAGCCCAACGCTATAACAGGGCAACATGGCAAAAGGAGACACGCATTACCCAAGCCAAAAGGGTTCTATGTCATTCCTTTGCCCGTTTATTTTTTGCTGATTCTTTTGGCACTGATATTTTGCCACAAAAACAAACCTTTTTATTTTTATTTTTGGTGGGTGGTTAGCCTCACAGACCACCCTTCACAGCTATTTACAACCTGTTCCCTATATCCCTTTATCAGCCCACCATATTTTTCAATGAGTGTTGCAGCAACAAAATCAGGGGCAAACAACTGCAAAAAACAAAACGGTTGATGAATGAACGTTGTACAGCCAAAAGAAAGGCAAAAGCAGGCAATGACCAAATAACCAATATTGCTAATAGCAGAAATAGGCCATTTAAAGATTGATAGACAGTTGGGAGTGTTGCTCATCTGTTGTCCAACCAGTGGTGGAAGTTGGTGCCAACTCAAAAGTCAAAGGAACTTGTGAGAAAAGTGTCACAGAGCACTAAAATAAGTCTTGTATTCCCTAAAGAGTTGCTGGAAGTTTTAAAGCTACAAGTTGCTGAACAATTTGAAGTTGTGGTAAAACATTCACCAGATGATATTGAACCCCAAAAGCGATAATGGTTGTGCATTATTGTTCGGGCAGGGTAGTAAACTTGCACTGCAAACTATTGAAAAGGTGGGCCTGGACTGGGAGCACACCAGGTGGAAGTTGAATAAGTGCTTACAAGGGGGTGTTGACCAATGCAATGTATGTTGACTGGGAAGCTAAATATAATTGTGGCAAATCATCTTGGCTGAGGATACAATCTATGTTGGTTGTGGTACTAAAGGTATAACAAAGCGAATGTGAGCTGTTCAATAACCAGTTGAAGCAGTTAAAGGTATACCAAGTTGGGATCTGTTCACATTTTATTTATTTATTTGTAGTCCGCTTGTTAGGCGCTTATACAGGAAGTAAATACTGTTTCAAAGTGCCCACAAAGCAACAGGGAGAGGAGAAGGAATGAGAAACAATTAAAATACATAAAAAATTAAATACAGTGGGGGAGGGGAAAGGCGAACATACTATGCCTTGTGGGTATTCAGAACGTGCAAGTGTAGAAGGGAGAGGGAATGGCATGGGTGCTGGGGTGCTCAGTGGTGAATAACCGGTGAAGTGCAATGTAAGCTAAGTGTGATTCTTCAGGGGTGGAGGGTGAGCCGAGGCAAGTGCTGAGGATATACAGAAGGTGTGGGAGGTCAGGGCCCTGAGGATGCATAAGGGCCCTGGACATCAAACAAGCAACTGTAAGATTAAAATGAGGAGAGAGGAAGGGAAGGAAAGAGGAGGTAAAGAGGAAGGCATGAGAATCTTCTGGAATTTAAGAAAGTCCTGCTCAAGATGAAGAGGGAGGGGTAGGCTGTTCCAAAGAAGGGAGCCAGTTGAGGAAAGCAATCGACCCTCCTGCCCTCTGTTTAGCAAAACACTTTACACACAAAGAGTTGGTGCCAGAGGAGCGCAGAGTTCTAGAGGGGGAGTATTTAGTAAGAGAGAGTTGCAGATAGTGTGGTCCCCAGCCCCAGACAGCCTTGTGGATGATACAGAGGGATTTGAATTTTATCTGTGAAGCAACAGGGAGCCAGTGAAGACTTTTTAGGGCAGCAGAGATGCAGTCCATGGGCTTGAGGACAAGGATAACTCTCAAGTCCTGCTGCCCTATTCGGACTTAGCTGGAGAGGTAGCAGAGTGGACAAAGGTAGATTCCAGAGAAGGCTATTGCAATAGTCAAGCCTAGGGAGAACCAGAGCTCGGGTAACACCGAGTTTCTGGGGGAAGGTTAGAATTCTTTTGAAAAGGAATTGTTGAAAGTGGGATTTCATGGCAATATCCCGAGTGTGAAGGAGGAAGGAGAGAGTGGAGTCGAGAATGGCTCAGGCCTTTGTGGCTTGGGTATGGTCCTTGGGCCTTTCAACACATACCTGATTGCGGCTGAAGTTAGAATTTCCCCAAGTAAAGATGGCCTAGCCTCACACCATGAAGGTTTTTTTGGCACTCATGAATCCCTGCTGGACGACTGCAAATCAAGGGAACGAATGTACAATGTAAAGGTTTTAGGTATTCCGGAGGTGACTTGAGTAAATAACAATAAATTCTTCATGTTTATGTTTCTGTCTAGGACACTACCACTGCATATTGGTGACCATACAGAAATGGACTGAGCCCACAAGTCCCTATGATTGCCCCCAGACCTCCAAAAACACCTCAGACAATTATAATACGGTTCTTGGGGTTCTCTGTCGGAAGAAGGTGATGCAGGTGGCCAGGGAAAAGGAATACGTTACTTAACTGTAGCTTCGGTTCTCCAGGGAGATGTTCCTATTGGCTGTGGGCAGTATGACCCAAAATTACTGTATTAGAGCACAAAAGTGACTGAACGTTTCAGTTTAAATTGAAACTGCTCTATGTTACCGAGGGTTCCCAGCCTGATGACAGGGAATATTCACAGCATGTGAATCTCTGAAAGATCCAATTCTGGAGAAACAAGACACTCTTTGAAATGGCAAATACAACTGGCTATACCATATATATTGGTGTGGCACTGAATGCATTGGAGAAGTAACATACATGTGTTGAGGTTTCAAAGAAAAATACAGAGAGCAACCTCAGATTTTCATGTGGTTTTTGTCCTGGTGTCACTGTGCTTTTACATGGGCAACAGAGCTAACAAAGCAACATCACCTGACTTATTCACTGACATTTTGGAAAACAAACCTCATTGAAACAGATCTCATTCAGAGGAAATCAATTTCTAATCCAGGACACTTAAAAAAAAAAAATACAAGAAATGTTCTCCAAACAAGAGGCTACATTCAGATCTACTGCAACAACCTTGGATGCTCCTCACCTTAACCATTATCATAACATTATCAGGAGAGCGTTGAAAAACAAACAGTGGAAGAAGTGTTGGAAGAAACATTGGAAGGAACATAAAAAAAGGAGCAGAAGACGGGTGATGGGATATATACAAGATGCTATACATGTGGTTACAAATCAGCTATGTGGTTTAGCAGTAGTCAAACGCAGTCGCAGCCATGGTAAAAATACATCAGCATATAACATTTCCAGCATAGTCAAGACATCCAACCCAAACCTATTGAGAAATAAAATTGACAGGTACATACATAGAGGTATCGAGAAGCCACTTGGCCCTCTGCCAGGTTTTATACTTGTCTAGTTTCCAGAAAGCCTTTGGGGGCCCTGTCTACAAAGAGGTTGGCTATGGTAACGTTCCTCCACTGTCTACACTGGGAGAACCACTGATGTCTCTTATCTGCCAAGATTAGTGTCGTCCGAAGGGATAGCAAGGGCAGGAGGCATGAGACATTTAATACTAATTTGCGTTGGGTACAGTGTCAACTTGTATCAGGGCGAACGGTTTGATCAATGGAATCAGCAAAAGGTTCAGCAATATCTTCCTCTTCACTTAAGTACCAGAGTTCCCCCGATCTCCCCTCCTCCTCCTCACCTGATGAGGTTGAATAGTCCAACTTCTTCCTTCGGGTGTGTCGAGCGTTGGGCTTCTTTTACTTGAGTAGATAGGGTCTGCCTCGAAAGGAAGCCACCGTGACTCTAGATCAAGAGATCCAGTGTCTCCCCTCTGTGACAGCCAGATGTTGCAAGGGGAAAAAGCCTTTGCTCAAAAAACCCCTTGGTGCGAAGATGAGTAGACGCCGGAGAAGCTGTCAGAAGACTTGGCTGAGGTCTCAGGAGTGTCCGCAGATTGAAGAAGCGGGTAGAGGAATGTCCACTGGAGGAAGAGGCACAGGATCTTCGCTCCTGGAGGATGACTGGTGGAAGATCCACGGGGTGAAAACACAGCGAGAACAGGAGAGATCCTAATTGGATAGGCAAACGGGGAAGGAAGCAAATAGATATGCTCAGGCAAGACAAAGGGAGGCAGGATACAAGGGAAGGGAGAGAGAGCCAGGGAGTAGAAAGAGGGTGAGCAAAATAGCTGGAGTAGCGGGCGGAGTTAAACTAGAACACCGCCGGGAAGGTAGCAAACGAGCGCACGCAACGGAGGAAATAAGCACAGTTGCAACGCGCCGAGCCGCCGACAGACGAATGGTAAATACTATCGGTGGCGGCCATGTTGGAAAGAAAAAAAAAACTAGACCGTCAAACACGTAGAAAATTAAACGTGGCGGCACAGTCTAATGGCATCCTTGTTTCCACCTCCTCCACACACGCCAGTCGCCAGCGGCTGTGACAGTATGCCCCCTCCAAAGGCCCTTTCCTCCCGGCTTTCCTGGATGGAATCTGTGCAACTTAAGTGACAAACGGGGAGAATGAATGTGAGAATGTGGTTCCCAGGTATCCTCAGAAGAAGGGTATCCTTTCCAGTGAATGAGGTATTCCAGGCGACTTCGGTGATACCGGGAATCTAGGATTTGAGAGACTTCATATTCATCAGAGGCTGGAGTGGGCAAGGTCCATAGTTTGGGAGTTACTTGCTTCCGGATATCAGGTACATCAGGGCGTAGCAGAGAGGAATGGAAAACCGGGTGGATCCACCTAAAAGTCTTGGCCATTTTTAGACGATAGGCAACTGGATTGATCCTTTTTTTTTTTTAAAATATATTTTATTAGTTTCATAACATAAGATAACAAAACTGGCATTGGTGGCGATAGGTCAGGCATATCAAAAAGTAAAGTCCCCAACTCCCCCCCACCCAACCCTCCCCTCCCCTTCCAAGACCACGGTTAGTCCTTTGTTTATCATGAGTCCATGCCCGGGCCCGTGTCGCCTTCCCCGATTGTCTCACCCTCCAGTGACTCTGGATGGAGCAGAGGTACTGTTAAGGCCACCCAACGGTGTAGCTCCTCGCTAGAATCAAGTCTCTGTACTTGGATCGCCGTCTCCCATGCCGCGGTTTCAGCTGTGATCCATTTCGCAAGATCTCCCACCATAGGAGCATAATCGGGCCTCTGGGGCTTTTCCACCCCATGGCTATGCGCCTTTTGGCTGTTATATATTTAAGGTCTCTAAGCTTATTGAGGGATTTATTCTTCCTGCTGCGCCTATACCCGCCCAGGATACATGCCGAGGGTTCATCCACTATGATGTCAATGTCTGCACCAGCCACTCTTTCCTTCACTTGTGTCCAGAACTCTCTAATCACTGGGCATCCCCAGAACATGTGGGTCATACCAACCTTGGGCTCACTGCATTTGGGACATGATTGGGTGCCTGCGCCGGTAAACCTTGATATAGCTTCCGGGGTGAGGTACGCTCTGTTCATAATATACAGTTGGATGAGCTGTAAGCGGGCGTTTCGGGAGATTTTTTTGTGGTAGTGGGTTATATCACCCCAGGCTTTGTCTTCGAAAACAAGGTTTAATTCGGTCTCCCATTTGTCCCGGCATTTGAGGTCATCTTTGGTGAAGCCCCATAGTAGGGCTTCGTAGATACGTGAGGTTTCGTGGCCCCCCTCAGCAGCATTCAGTATTGTTTTGATGCATTTGTTTTCATCAGTCTGGTCGATAGCGACCGGCCATCTGCTATTTAAGGCCTGTATGACCGCTCTGTGCAACAGAAATTGCCCGGCCGGGAGGCCCGTGGCCTCGTAGAGATCCGGGAAGGCCAAAACCGCCTGTTCTTGGATCAGGTCCCCCAGTGTGGCCACCCCGAAGGGCTCCCATTGTGTACGAGTCTCGAGTTGTCTCCAGGAATGATTGGACATGAGTGCTGCAATGGGGATCTGTGGGGAGTACGGATCCTCAGACCCGACTAGCTTGCAGGCCCTTTTCCAGAGTCGGATCCCCAACTTAACGAGGTAAGGGCAATGTTCGAGGGCACTCTTTCTGGTCCACAGAAAATCCCTAAGTAACAGCTGGGTGAGGGCAGGCTGGAGGAGGCGAGTGTCTGTTGTGCTTTCATCGGCCATCCACCGCACAATGTGTCTTAACTGGCTAGCAAGGAAGTAGAGTTCGAAATTGGGAATCTTCAGCCCACCCCTCTCGTAAGGTCTCTGGAGAGTTTCCAATGCCACCCTGTGCCTGCCTCCCTGCCAGAGGAAGCCCCTACAGAGTTTGTTGAGGTCTTTAAAGAACTCGGGGGGGATGTAGAAGGGAATGTTAGTAAAGTTATGCAATAGGCGGGGTAGGGCGACAATCTTAAGGAGGCCCGTCCTCCCAGCCACCGAAAGCGGGAGCCGCCCCCAAAACTCCATGGATTTTGAAAGGGAGTCTTTGGCCCTTAGGGTGTTAAGAATATGTTCTGTGCCGTGGTTTCGATGTATAGTTAACCCCAAATATTTGAACAATGTCGCCTGTCATTCGAGGTCTAGGGGAGGGAGAGATCCATAATCTTCACTGTGTAGTGCAGCTAGGGGGTAGAGGCAAGATTTACTCTTATTAATCTGGATCCCGGTGTGCTTGTGAAAGCTGTCCAGGGTTTCAAGTATGTAGGGTAGGAGTTGTTCAGGGTCCTGTAAGTACAAGAGGGTGTCATCAGCATACATAGAGACGAGGTGAGTCGTTCCATCTATTTCAATGCCCCCATCTCCATATTCCTGTCTCAGGTAGGCTGCTACAGGCTCAGCGGCAATAAATTACAACATGGGGGACAGAGGGCAACCCTGACGGGTGCCTCTGTGTAGGGACCATTTCGCGGACAAGGTTCTATTGGTTCGTACCCTTGCAGTGGGGTTAGCATAAACCAGCTGCGTCCATTTCAGAAATACGGGGCGTATTCCCATCTTTGCCATGGTAGCATATAGCCATTCCCACCTCACGGAATCAAAATCTTTGGTGGCGTCCAGTGACGCCACTGCAAGTTTCTGTGGTCTTCCCTCGGTACTATAAATGACGTGATGTAACCTACGCAGGTTCTCAGTGATGGATCGTCCGGGGACATATCCGGTTTGGTCTTGGTGAATCAACAGTGGGATCACTCTGCGTAGTCTGTTAGCGAGCAGTGCTGTGAGGATCTTGCAGTCTACGTTTAGCATAGAGAGGGGCCTGTATGAGCCACAATCTGCCCCGTCCTACCCTGGCTTGAGTAGGGGTATTATCACGGCCTCGCTCAGGGAATCCGGGAGGGCGCCACGCTCGAAAGCCTCACTATAGACCTGAGCTAATATTGGGGCGAGTGTTTCCTCATAGGTTTTATAGAACTCCCCGGGGAGGCCATCCGAGCCCGGGGTTTTCCCCGCTGGTAGCGATCTAATTGCCACCTTGACCTCGTCGGTAGTGATGGCTCGTCAAGGGTCTCAGCCATATGCGAGTCTAGTTTGGGCAAGTTGATGATGTCGAGGGCGTCTTCGATCCCTGTGTCAGAAGGGGGGGGGGAGTCTCAGAGTACAAGTTGCGATAGAAGTTAGTGAAAACCGAATTAATTTCCTGTTGGGTATGCACGGCAGTGCCGTCTGGTGTGAGTATGTGGCAAATGGGTGGCCTGGGGGTTTCCCTTTTGTAGAGCCAAGCTAAGAGTTTCCCGGGTTTGTCCCCCAAGGCATGGACTCTTTCTGTGTGTTTGGCGTAGCTTAGTTTACCTAGGGCTTCCCAGTGCTTTAGGTAGGTTTGTCTAAGTTCAATAATTTTAAGTAAATGATCAGGGGATGGGTCAGCCCTGCCCTCGAGGGCACACAGGTCTCTCTCGGCTCGTTCCAACAGGGTTGTGATGGATCTCTGGGCACCCCCAACTGCTGCGATCATCTCACCCCTCATGACCACCTTATATGCCTCCCAGGCGGTGCTTATGTATTTAACGCTATGTAGGTTGTTCTGCCAATATTCTTCAGTACCGTCTCTTATGCGTTCTCTGAATGCTGTATCAAGTAGGGCTTCAGCTCTCAATCTCCAAGTGGGAATGGGGGGTCTTGGCGGGAACACCTCCCAGGTGACCAACAGGGGAGAGTGATCGGACAGTACCCTCGGCAAATAGTGCGCGTCAGCAAATGCAGACTGTTGTATCTGGCTGAGAAAGATATAATCTAGCCTTGTATGCACGGCATATGGTGGGGAGTAGAAGGAGTACTCATGTTGCTCCAGGTGCTGGTCCCTCCAAATATCACTGAGTTGTAATTGTTGGACTAGATTGGAGAGTATTTTGGCCGGGGGGGAGGGGGGATCGTGTTTGTCGGATCTATCCAGTAGAGAGTTAAGGGTGCAGTCATGGTCGCCTCCCCATATCATAATTCTGTCCATATATGGGGTGAGCCGAGTATAGAGGGAGTGGAAGAAGACAGCTGCGTCGTGGTTGGGTGCGTAAGTACTAACCAGGCATAGCTCTTTGCCCTCGATAGAGCCACAAACCACAACCATCCTCCCCTCGTTGTCCGATTTAGTACTAGTTAGCCTGAAGGGGACCGTGGGGGCAAACCAGATCAAGACCCCTCTGGCATAGGTGGAGTAAGCAGAACCCACTAGGGTGCCACGCCAGGTTTTGGCCAGGGCATCTAGCTTTTTGGCAGTTAGTTGTTCAGGCCTCTGATGTTCCAAGTAACAATCTTTACTGTGTCAGCCATAGGTGTTACGTAGATGGACATGTGTGGCCAGCAGGACTCGGGATCTAGTTAGTGCAGCAATGCATATCGAGGGCTTCCGTGGTCTCGGTAAATTCCGTTTGTAGTTCCCAACTGTAGTACTAACTCCCTGTTCCCCCCCACCCTTAACTGTAAACAACCCAAACATAGAACTAGCCCAGCGAGGTCTCCCTCGTTATGACAATCCTGTTTCTGCTCCGTAGGACCGTGCATAGGTCTCCAGGTGCCCTACGGGTGGGTATGTACACCCAAAAAAAGGGGGAAGAAATTTTCCAGGGGGTGGAGTGAACCTTGACTCCAGTGTCTCCTTGTAAGGATCTGCTCAGCTGTGTGGAGGCTCAATTCGCCCGCCGACGGTGGGTAGAGGCTGCATGATTCCTATCAAGATGGCGGGAGAAACGTTATCTCGGTTTCCGCTTTCTTTCCTCGACATCAGGTATTTGCAGTCCGTCCATCCAGTCTCTGGCCTGTGCCAGAGTGTCGAACAGGTGTGCCCTATTGTTGTGCAGCACTTTAAGTCTCGAAGGGTACAGGAGCATATAACGCAACCCAGCTGCCTTCAATCTGGCCTTCGTGTGTATAAACTGGGCTCTGTTCATTTGAACCTGGAAGGTATAATCAGGGTAAATAGCGATTGTGGCGGAGTCCCGTTTGGTTTGACCACCTGCTCGGGAAAAGGCCAGGATTACCTCTCGGTCCTTGTAGTTAAGACCTTTTGCTATCACCGGCCTTGGTGGGGCGCCCAGCGGAGGTTTCTTAGCGAGGGATCTGTGGGCCCTTTCAATGGTGAAGCCTTGGGAGAGTTTACCGGCTCCCACCTCCTGTAGCAGGAGGTTCTCTACATAGTTAGTGGGGTCGGAGGGTTACCAGACATTTCGTCGAAAAAAAATGGTCGACAGGACATTTGGTCGAAACCATTTGGTCGAAAACCAAATGGTCGAATTTTTTGTATTTTTTATTTTCACATTTTTTTTTTGGGGGGGAGGTCCCCCCCCCCAACCCCCTTTTTTTTCTAAAAAACCCTTTTTTTCCCTAAACTAAAACCTAAAAAAAATATATATAAATAAAAACAAAAATTCGACCATTTGGTTTTCGACCAAATTCCGTCGACCAAATGTCTTTCGACCAAATGTCCGGACACCGGGTCGGAGCCCTCAGAACCCTCCGGCAGTCAGAGGAGACGAATATTATTACGCCGGGCTCTTCCCTCCGCTTCCTCTGCCCTATCTACCAAGTTCTTGACCCTTTGTTGGAGCTCGTCGACGTCTCGGAGGAGGTGCGTTTTGGATTCGGTATTTTCTTTGACTTTTGTTTCGAGCACCTGAGTCCTGCCGGCTAAGGAGCGGACATCCTGGCGCAGGAGGCCCCGGTCTATGGCAACGGCATCGATTATATGTTCCATCGTTGTTTGGAGTAGTCTGATGGCTTCGAGGAGCTGGGTGTTACTGGGTTCGTGTGTCGTCGTTGCCGTAGGGTCCGATTGAACGTCTGTGGTCGCTCTGTTCGAGCTCTCAAGGTTCGAAGATTCGCTGGCTGCGTAAGTGTCCATGGTGGTCTGTCGCTGCTTGGGCCTGCCGTTTTTACCAGTCATCTTGTGAGCACACAGTCCACTCGCTCCAAGGGCGCCAGGGGTGCAGGTGGTAGGCCGCTAGTCGCAGTCACGAGGGGTGCTTCTCACTGTTGTTGCAGGGCCCACACGGCCATACCGCCCAGGGTCGAGGTGAAGGTGTGAGGCTGCTCGGGTGTCCCAAGGGGGCCCAGGGGTCGCCGTAGAGGGGGGAGAAGCTTCGGCCCAGTGAGGCGGGAGACAGCGCCCGTCCCAGGTGTCAAGGAAGGGGTAATACGCAGGCTGCTCGAAGGTGGTTGTGCTCCGATCCCTCGCTGTATTACAATTGTTTGGCACCCCCTTTCCGTGGTGAGTGAGCAGTGCGGCCTTTAGGCAGTGATTTCTGGGCGCCAAGGTGGGGCTCCGTACATCCGAGGTGGCAGGTGGCGGGGTCAGGGAGTTGCGCAGTGCCCACACCCCGTCCTATGGGTGTAGTCAATGTTGGGCAGCGGGTCAGCTATGGCCGCCCGTGGGCTCACCAGTTCTTATGTGTGCACGGTGCGCCGGGCTTGGGCCGCTCTCGGTGTCAGGGCGCAAGGCGGTTCCAGGCGACGGGGTACTACTGGGATCCACTCCTGTGGCTCTCCCTAATGTAGATTTGCATTGGCAGGGGAGGTGGGGGCCGAGGTCCCAGCAACTCGGGGAGGCCAGGGGGACGGAGCACTATGTGACCGCGGGTCCTCTATCGCTCCGCTCCCGAAGCACGAGTCGGGGGTGGTTACCCCCCCGCCCGCTTACCTTCGCGGCACCGGCCGGCTGCTGGTCTTGTCAGGGCTCTGCGGGGCTCCGCCACGCTCCACGGGCAGGACGCTGCTGGATGAAGGCCCAGGGGCCGGCCCGCTCTGTCTGCGAGCGCAGTTTTTCCGCTCCTCTCCTTCGACCCCGGCACAGGCTGGCTGCCCCGGCTCCCCTATGCGCTCCGGCTCCCCTATGCGCTCCGGTGGGCGACGTCCTCTGCGGTGCAGGCGCGCTCCGGTCCCTCGAGACTCAGGACGCGGGAGCCGTCATTTTCGTTCTCTGCTCCGGCACTGCTCTCTCGGCGTATGACGGCGTTGGTTGTCCCCAGCCATCTGAGAGACGGGTCAAATGATTGCGGATGGGATCGAATGGTGCAGGTTGCGACGTTTAAAAGCTATCAAAAATGCATGAAAAACAGCTTATGATGGCACATCGGCACAGAGCTCACAAGAGAAATGTCCGCTCTACATGGCAGTTAGCCACGCCCCTAGCAGGCAACTGGATTGATCCTTGACAGTATTTCAAAGGGACCAATGTACCGGGGAGATAGTTTGGATGGACTGACCCAACGAGGCAAAAACTTGGTGGACAGCATGACCTTAGAGCCCTTTTCCCAAGCAGGTACTTGTTTCCGATGTTTATTGGATTGCTCCTTGTAGCGTCTGCTGGCTTCTTGTAGACTCTGTCTGGCTGTGTTATGGGCTTCCTTTAGCTGCTCGAGAGTAGTCTCTAATGATGGGATGTTTGTTTCTCTCCAAAAAGTAGGTACGATGGATTGAGGATGGAAACCGTAGGTACAATAGAAAGGGCTAACACCAATAGCAGTATGGACTGCGTTGGTGTATGCAAACTCTGCGGTGGGAAGCAGTTCTACCCAGTTGTCCTGTTGCTGGTTGATAAAGCACCTTAAGTATTGTTCCAAGTTTCCGTTTAACCTTTCGGTCTGGCCATTGGTTTGGGGGTGGAATCCCAAAGAAAGTGCTCTCTCAATACCCAGTAGGTTGCAAAAGGCGGTCCAAAATTTGGAGGTGTATTGACTCTCTCGATCAGATACAATCTTCTGGGGAAGCCCGTGCAGCCTAAAGATATCCTTGAGGAAGACTTCGGCCATGACTGAGGCTGATGGTATCTTAGACAGTGGAGAGAAGTGCGCCAGCTTGGTATAAGAGACCATGGTTACCATTATACATGTGCAGCCTCGGGAAATAGGTAATTCAACAATGAAGTCAGTTGATATGTATTTCCAGGAACCCAGAGGGATCTGTTCTTGTTGTAACAACCCCAAAGGCCATAGGGTAGAGTGCTTGCTCTGTAAACATACCAGACAGGACTGTATATAGGCCTGGGCATCAGCCTTCATATTTGGCCAATAGAAAGATCTTTGAAGCAATTCTAGGGTACCACGTACTCCTTGATGTCCGACAGTCTTAGTGTCATGACACCACTGAAGGACTCGTAGTCTGAGTTTTTGGGACGGAATGAACAATCTTCCGCGTATAAAGTGCAGACCATCTCTGGTATCGACTGGTTTGTTTCCAAGGCCGAGGGTTGGATCATCAAGAGGCGATTCTCTTACTTCTTGCAAAAAATTGGTCACAGCAGAAATGATCCGAGTATGGGGAAACATCAGTTCTTTTTTGTAGGTCTGGTTAACATCGTCTCTGCAGGATAAGGCATCAGCGATCTGATTTTGGGAGCCTGGAATAAATGTGATCGAAAAATGAAACTGAGCAAAGAAATGCGCCCATCTAGCTTGTCGGGTGTTATAACATTCTTGTTGCTTGAGTATTTGGAGATTCTAATGGTCAGTTTGTATCTGAAACGGATGTAGACTCCCCTGGAGTAAATGCCTCCACTCTAGGCAAGCCAATTTCATAGCAAGAAGTTCTCTTTCTATGACAGAGTAATTGCGTTGGCTGGGGCTCAAGGTCTTTGAAAAGTAGGCTACTGGATATTCATGGTCTTTGTCACATTGCAGAAAGGGCTCCCACAGCCGCAGCAGAAGCATCCGTCTCCAGAATGAAGGGTCGTGTTGATCGGACTGTCTCAATATGGGGGCTGTGCAGAATCTTCGCTTTAAACTGAGAAAGCTGTCATCAGCCTCTTTGGACCAAATGAAAGGACCGGAGGACTTTTTTAGCAAAGAGGTTATGGGAAGAGTGAGTTGAGAAAATTCAGGAAAAAAATTTCCGATAGAAATTTGCCAGTCCAAGGAACCTTTGGATGTCTTTGACCGATGAGGGTGGTGGCCAGGACATGATGGAATCTACCTTCTTCGGGTCCATGGTAATCCCTTTCTCAGACAAGATGAATCCCAGGTAGGATAGGGAAGACTGAGCGAATGCACATTTCTCTGGTTTCACCAGAAGATGATGTTTCTGTAGTCTGCGCAGAACCTCTTTCACATGTAGTGTATGATCTTCCTGGTTGCGTGAATAAACTAAAATATCATCCAAGTAGACCACCGTGTTCTGACCCAGCAAATCTGAGAACAAACAGTCCATAAAACTTTGGAAGATCGAGGGTGCGTTGACTAGACCAAATGGCATGACCTGGTATTCAAAAAAACAAAGTGTCTACACTCTGTTAGGAAAGGCGCTTCACAGTTAGCCCCAATTAGGTTGCTTATCTTAGATTCACTGTAGAGTATATCAAAAATGTTAATCAAAAAGAATTCTCAAAAAGTAGTAAGTTTCATAGCAGGAAATGTTTAATGCACATTCCTGAAGTATCTGCTGTTACAGTATATCTTTGTAAATCACACAATGAGTGTTCATCTGAGATTGCCCATAATACTCTGGTGCCAATGCATTTCGGTTAAAACCTTCTTCAGGGCGGTATTATAGCAAAACTGATATCACATGACTTTTATAGTAACATCATTAACAGAATCTATCACAATACACACATAGCAATCAAATAGGAAAAGTGTTTACAAAAGCACATACCGGTTTGTGTACCACATCCGCGTATATAGATAATGGGGAGAATAAAACAAAAACGCATACTAATTAGTTTACTGTTATGATTGTGCCTGTTCTGTTTATATTTCAGCCTTAAAAGGCAAGTCATACCTTAGTCATGCCAAGAAACGTTAGGATCGTGAAGTTGTAAAGTTGCACAACGAGTAAATCTACAAGAAAAGAATAGATGTAACTCTAAGTTGCCCTCGCGGACATCAAAGGATAAAGCTTATTTAACGCTGTAGATAGCTGTGCTTACCGAGCAGCTTCAAAGACGTGTGTGCCGAGAGAGCTGCATCAAATGCGCTCACGCTCGCAATTACTTTCGTTTTAAACGTTTCCATGGAGACGGTGCGAGGCGTCGCGGTCCGGTAGGAGCATGTACGCCTCGCGCCCCACCCCCGGGTGGAAGCCCTGGGGCGGGGATGTCTCCATGGTAACTGGCGTTTGGACGAAGCCTCCGCGTCTCTTGCCTGCATGGACTGTTAGTAACTGATTCGTGTTCAGAGAGAAACGCGTACGCGAATAGTTTCAAATGCATTTTCCAAGGGATACACGCATCGGGGTAATTCAAATGGTGCTATCTAGTATCATTGTAGTGACAATGATAGCGTTATAAATATAATAGGCCCTGTTAGAACAAATGAGGGTACCTGGGGTATGTGCGCTATATTATGAAAGGGAGACAAGTTGCTGTCACATTGTGTACACTAGGTACAACGACCAAAACTAAGTCTGCCCCATTACGAGCATGTTAAGTAAATGCAAATACTATCTGGAAAAGCAGATAGATATTACCAATTTTACATTAAGCTAATTCGTTTTACTTAGATCTAAAATGGGCCAACAAGTGGATCAAAATCTGTGGAAGTGAAGTAAATGATGTTTACAATGTGCGCCTCCATTGTGACGGAGGTAACTAGGCTGAATCAGAAAGTTCAAAAGTTGCAACGCAATTAAGGTGAATACACAACAGGCATATGACAGGGAGCCCTAGAAGCAAGGAACAGAGGGTCCACATTTGCATGAAAGAATATCAACAATATTGCTTAGACTGTTAATTCAATTACTCCGAATGGTTCTACAGAAAGCACATGTAGTTTATTTCTTCATTGAGTTCCTTTGGAGTGAGGGAGCCAAGGCGGTCAATCCAGAAGGTTTCTCTCTGGTCCATCTTCCTTTGGAAATTCTCATGCGTATCGCTTTTAGAAACCACTTCTAAAATTACAAAGCGGATCTGGGCCAAGTTATGTTTCCTCTCATCCCAATGTCTTGATACCGCTGAGTTTGGATTGTGGTTCCTTATGCATGATCTGTGTTCATTCCATCTAGTTTTGGCTACTCTTAGTGTCTGACCCACATAGTACAGTCCACAAGGACATTTAATGGCATAAATTACATTGTAGGAATCACATGTAGCGAAATTCTTGAGTCTGATTGTCTCCCCTGTATGGGGATGTTTAATTGTTTCCCCTTTAGTTACATAGCCACAATTGCTACAATTCAAACAAGGGAATGTCCCAATTTTTTCTGTGAGTTTCTTCTTCAGCGCTGGTTTCGTTTTGACTAATCTGTCTTTTAAGTTTCGGCTCCGCTGGTAAGCAAATGTAGGAGCTTCCTTAAACAAGTGTTCCACTCGATGATCAAAAAGTAGTGTGTTCCAATGTTTCTTAATAATGCATTTGATGCGATTACTTTGACGTGAATATTTGGAAACATAGACGAGTGGGGGAGCTTGATCCTGCTTTGTCTTGACTTTCAGTAAGTCTTCTCTTTTCTGGGTGGCTGCACGAGCTTGAGCTGTGCTTATCTCTTCTTCTGAATATCCTCTGTCTAAGAATTTCTTGCCCATTTCTTGGATGGCCATCTGGTAGTTTTCTGGGTCACTTACCAATCTTTTCACCCTCAACATTTGGCTATATGGAAGGTTTTTTATGAGGCTAGGTTGATCGTTGTACCTAGTGTACAAAATGTGACAGCAACTTGTCTCCCTTTCATAATATAGCGCACATACCCCAGGTACCCTCATTTGTTCTAACAGGGCCTATTATATTTATAACACTATCATTGTCACTACAATGATACTAGATAGCACCATTTGAATTACCCTGATGCGTGTATCCCTTGGAAAATGCATTTGAAACTATTCACGTACGCATTTCTCTCTGAACACGAATCAGTTACTAACAGTCCATGCAGGCAAGAGACGCGAAGGCTTAGTCCAAACGCCAGTTACCATGGAGACATCCCCGCCCCAGGGCTTGCACCCGGGGGTGGGGCGCGAGGCGTACGTGTTCCTACCGGACCGCGACGCCTCGCACCGTCTCCATGGAAACGTTTAAAACGAAAGTAATTGCGAGCGCGAGCGCATTTGATGCAGCTCTCTCGGCACACACGTCTTTCAAGCTGCTCGGTAAGCACAGCTATCTACAGTGTTGAATAAGCTTTATCCTTTGATGTCCGCGAGGGCGACTTAGAGTTACATCTATTCTTTTCTTGTAGATTTACTCGTTGTGCAACTGTACAACTTCACGATCCTAACGTTTCTTGGCATTACTAAGGTATGACTTGCCTTTTAAGGCTGAAATATAAACAGAACAGGCACAATCATAACAGTAAACTAATTAGTATGCATTTTTGTTTTATTCTCCCCATTATCTATATACGCGGATGTGGTACACAAACCGGTATGTGCTTTTGTAAACACTTTTCCTATTTGATTGCTATGTGTGTATTGTGATATATTCTGTTAATGATGTTACTATAAAAGTCATGTGATATCAGTTTTGCTATAATACCGCCCTGATGAAGGTTTTAACCGAAATGCATTGGCACCAGAGTATTATGGGCAATCTCAGATGAACACTCATCGTGTGATTTACAAAGATATACTGTAACAGCAGATACTTCAGGAATGTGCATTAAACATTTCCTGCTATGAAACCTACTACTTTTTGAGAATTTTTTTTTATTAACATTTTTGATATACTCTACAGTGAATCTAAGATAAGCAACCTAATTGGGGCTAACTGTGAAGCGCCTTTCCTAACAGAGTGTAGACACTTTGTTTTTTGGAGATTTTCTGTTTGAATAGATCCTAGTGCTACAGGACCTTTTATGGACTGGCTGCTCCAGGCAAAAACATTTTTTGAATATACTTCAACATATTTTTTCATCATCGAATGCAACTACTAAAAAGACTTAATTCATAAGTGGTGCCCTCCTCTCTCACTTCATTTTATGACCTGGTATTCAAACAGACCGTAGGGAGTGCGAAAGGCCGTTTTCCACTCATCCCCGGTCCTAATTCGGAGCAGATGATAAGCATTCCGTAGGTCGAGCTTAGTGAATACCACTGAGCCCTGAACTGCTTCCAAAATTTCTGAAATGATGGGCATAGGGTAGCGATCCTTGATCGTCACTTTGTTTAAACCTCTGTAGTCGATACAGGGCCTCAGTTCCTAGGTATCCTGCTTGGGTATGAAAAATAATGAGGCCCCGGCTGGTGACTTGGAAGGACGAATCAGTCCATTTGCGAGGTTGTCATCGAGGTAGTTCCGGAGTACAGCCTTCTCGGACATAGAGAGGGGATACATCCTACCAAAAGGAACCAATGCCTGAGGGATTAGGTCTATGCAACAGTCCTCGGGTCTATTTGGAGGAAGTCTGATGGGAATTTGTTCATGAAAGACCTCAGAGAACTCAGAAAAACTCACCGGAATACAATGAATAGAACTCCTTTCGGCCGCGACCACGGTCTTGACAGTTTCGAACAAAGGCTCTGGTAGGCATTCTTTTTGGCAATATTTAGAGTGAAAACTCAATAGATTGTCCAGTCTACTGCAGGGTTGTGCTTCCGGAGCCAGCCGATCCCCAAAATGACCAGGAAATGGGCTGCACAGATTATGTCGAACTTTATCAACTCAGTGTGTTGCTGTATGGATACTTGAACTTCCTCAGTAGTATGAGTGATGAGTCCGGAACATAAAGGAGTACCGTCAACTCCTTTCACCTTTTGATCCTCTTTCTTGGCAATCCTGAGCAGACCCACCTTATCCGCCCATAAGGTGTCCAGGAAATTTCACGCAGCTCCGCAATCCAGTAGTGCCTGAGTGTCTACTTCTTTTTCTCGAAAGCAGAGTTTGATAGCTATTACCATCAGACGTAAATCTTCAGCCACATGGGAAGAGGTTATAGAGAGAGTGGTGTAGGAACACGGAAATGCCCCTCGGTAGTCCGTCCTACCAACTACCAAGGGCGTTCGTTTCCCGACCTCCTTGGGGGCACATCTGGACAATCTCTCAATAGGTGATTAGCTGAACCACAATACAAACAAAGCCTTCCTTCTCGTCTCCTCTTTTTTTCTTCTGCCGTTAATGGGGCTCTGGTAGTCCCTATCTGCATGGGTTCATCTCGGGCAGTTCGTGTAGCAGGTGAGGAGGTAGAAGCGTGTGTCTCTGAGAAAGGAGTAGAGCTTTGGGTCTTTTTCTTTTCGTTCTTCCGTTCTGTCAGACGGACATCAATTCTTAGAACAGCTGTTAGAAGATGCGAGAAGGTGTCAGGATGAGGGATCCGGGCAAGTTCGTCCTTTAGCTCTTCCCGCAAACCCCTACGTATAATGGTGTACTGGGCCTGTTCTTGCCAGCCAGCCTCTGCAGCCAGCTTCTTGAAAGTGGAAATGTAGGTAAGTAGATCAGATCTTCCTTGGCGCACATCAAGAAGGTCTTCGCTGGCTACATGTGCACATTCTGTCCGAAAAAAGGTCTGTTTTAGAAGATCCTTAAATGCCGTGTAGTCTTGTAGAACCGGGCCGGACAGGGTTACCAATGGAGTTGCCCATGCCAAAGCATTCCCCGTCATATGGGTTATCATAAAACCCACCTTGGCATGATCAGTGGAGAATGCGTTTGGTCAGAAGGTGAAGTGAATATTACAGGCTTCCAAAAATTACTTCACCTTCTTTTCTGAGCCATCAAACTTCCCAGACACCAATGGTAGAGGGGGTAAATCTAATGCCTGTTGTTCCCTGGCGGCTACTCTTTTCTGGAGGGTCGCGTTGTCGGACTTGAGTGCCTGAACTTCCACATTTAGGTTTTGGACAGCTGCCACCAGCTCTTGCAGCTGTTGTGGTGTTGCCATATCTTCACCTTGGCGTTGCAGGCTATCAGGGCTAACGGTTTGATCAATGGAATCGGCAAAAGGTTCAGCAATATCTTCCTCTTCACTTAAGTACCAGAGTTCCCCCGATCTCCCCTCCTCCTCACCTGATGAGGTTGAATAGTCCAAATTCTTCCTTCGGGTGTGTCGAGCGTTGGGCTTCTTTTTCTTGAGTAGATAGAGTCTGCCTCGAAAGGAAGCCACCGTGACTCTAGATCAAGAGATCCAGTGTCTCCCCTCTGTGACAGCCAGATGTTGCAAGGGGAAAAAGCCTTTGCTCAAAAAAACCCTTGAGATGAGTAGACGCCGGAGAAGCTGTCAGAAGACTTGGCTGAGGTCTCAGGAGTGTCTGCAGATTGAAGAAGCGGGTGGAGGAACGTCCACTGGAAGAAGAGGCACAGGATCGTCGCTCCTGGAGGATGACTGGTGGAAGATCCACGGGGTGAAAACACAGCGAGAACAGGAGAGATCCTAATTGGATAGGCAAACGGGGAAGGAAGCAAATAGATATGCTCAGGCAAGACAAAGGGAGGCAGGATACAAGGGAAGGGAGAGAGAGCCAGGGAGTAGAAAGAGGGTGAGCAAAATAGCTGGAGTAGCGGGCGGAGTTAAACTAGAACACCGCCGGGAAGGTAGCAAACGAGCGCACGCAACGGAGGAAATAAGCACAGTTGCAACGCGCCGAGCCGCCGACAGACGAATGGTAAATACTATCGGTGGCGGCCATGTTGGAAAGAAAAAAACTAGACCGTCAAACACGTAGAAAATGAAACGTGGCGGCACAGTCTAATGGCGTCCTTGTTTCCACCTCCTCCACACACGCCAGTCGCCAGCGGCTGTGACAACTTGTGATGGTGTTGCCTACAATCAAGTGTTGCTTAATCTCACCTGGAAATTTGCTTAAGGGGATCACCAGAGCTTCCTGAAGAGTGAATGGTTGGAGGGCGGTCTATTGGCAACCAGCTTGTTCAATCATCATTGAACAGACATCTTTTGTCCCACTCAAGATGGGCCGCCAAGTGGTAGCGCCCAAATATGGAAGCACCAACACAACATTTGTTTTGTTTGCCTGAATTATTCTAAGTGCAATCTGTGAATTTTTATGTTTCAATATAGATTTAGCAGTATCTTTTTCAAGCTGATCTAGCACACTTGTCCCTGCGGCATTGGGATCATTTGAACTAAGTGATCTTGGGGAGGGAGTTCATCTTGACCGCATTGATCCACTCCGAAATTGAGGGGAAAACTTATTCCAAGGATTTAGAGCTGCACTGATATGATACACTACTAGAACATAGTTCTCCCTCCACCTGCCTCCGGATCTTCTCTCTGTGGACTCGCCTACACACTGCGAGGCTGCTCTCGATGACAGGGGACTGCCGCCTCTCATGGACCCAGGCTGGCTCCACTTGGAGCTTGCAGCCTGCCTGAAGATGACTTGTCCTAATTGCAGTGCATGCACTGTTGTTATCCTGCCTGCATTTTCATCAGCATGGTGAGTGTGCGCCATGGCCATCACCTGTTGTTTTGCCCGGCCTTTCCTCTGCTGTGTACATTCTACCACCTTCCAAGATTGCGACTCAAATCTTCCTCCCCTTTGTGTCCTCAGGCACAACTGCTGCTGCAGCGTGATTGGCTGTTGCAATGTTGATTTTTGCCAATCCGAATGCCAGCAGGTGGATGCCGGCCCCCCTCCCCAAGGCCCACCTACTAAGGCCCCTGTTTGTTCCCTGTTCGTTACGGATCATGAGGTACCCCTCTTAGCCTGTTTCCATGTTTGTTCATGCCCCCCCTTGTCCCCCATCATGTCCTATGTTACCCCCTCGTCCCCTGTGATGTCTGTGAGCCCCCTCTTCCCCCTTGAGGTCCTTTGTTGCCTCCCTTGTCCTCCATGATGTCCTCTGTTGCCCCCCTCATACCAGATGATGTCCTGTGTTGCCCTCCTCGTCCCCCATGATGTCCTCTGTTACCTCCTCATCCCCCATGATGTCTGTGAGCCCCCTCATCCCCCATGAGGTCCTTTGTTGCCCCCCTCATTCCCTGTGATGTCCTCTGTTCCCCCCTTGCCCCTGTGATGTCTGTGAGCCGCCCTCGTCCCCCGTGAGGTCCTTTGTTGCCCCCTCATCCCCCTTGATGTCTTCTGTTACCCCCCTTACCCCTTGTGATGTCTGTGAGCCCCCATTATTCCCTGTGATGTCCTCTGTTACCCCCTTTTCCCCCATGTGATGTCTGTGAGCCCCCATCGTCCCCAGTGATGTTCTGTTACCCCCCCCTCGCCCTGTGATATCTTTGAGCCCCCCTGTCCCCATGAGGTCCTTTGTTGCCCCCTCATCCCCCATGATGTCTTTGAGCCCCCCTCACCCCTGTGATATCTGTGAGCCCCCCTCATGCCCGTGAGGTCCTTTGTTGTCCCCCGTGAGGTTATTTGTTGCCCCGCTCGTCCCCCGTGATGTCCTCTGTTACCCCTTTGTGATGTCTTCTGAGCCCCACTCCCCTCTGCCCGTGATGTCATGTGAGCCCCACGTCCCTTATGATGTCTGTGAGCCGCTCTCCCCCTCCCTCGTCCCCTGTGATGTCCTTTGTGCCCCCCTCCCTTTTCCCCCATGTTGTCTGCTGTGCTCCCCCTCACCCACCTCAGCCCCTGTTTCTCCCCTCCCCTCACCCCCTCTGCCCTTGCTACTTTGTGATGTACCCCCCTTCTCTTCCTGCGTCCTTTTCTCTACTTCCTTCTCTACCCCCCCTTTTTTCACCTCATCACTGCAGGAGTTGTCTTGATTCACTGTTGGTCTCTCCTTCACCGACCTGTTGCAATTACTTGGATTGACTCTGGACCCCTGACTTTTGTGCCACGCCTTCTCAACTCGTACACATGTGGACCTTGCGTCTTTAACCTCTGGTCACTTTGACTCTTGTGCTTCGCCTTCTCAACCCGTACGTATTGTGGCCCAGTTTCATGTTCTGCTTATCGCCATCTTAATCCTTGCTTGTATTTCTTTCTCTGCAACATTGTGTTTTCTGACTTCTGCAACTGTTTCTCTCTCCCCTCTGTCTCCCCCTCTCACTGTTTTATATTTTCCGCTCCTCCCACCTCCCTTCTTTTTTGATGCACTAACTATCAAAATTGTCCCTGGACCTAGTATGATAGCAGCTTTGTCTGTCACCTCCCCTTTCCCCTACCTGTTTCCAACCCCTAGCCCCCTCCAGCACTATCTGAAATGTCGTCAGGCCTAGTACGATAGTCGCTTGTTTTGTTCCTCTCCCCCTTGTCCCCCCTCTACCTCCCCTTATGTAATTCCCGGCTCTACCAGAAATGTCGTCAGGTAGTTGCCTGTCTGTTTCCCCCCCTCACCCATTCCTTCCTTATCTGTGTTTAGCTCTTGCACTATCTGAAATGTCGCTAGGCCGAGTACAATAGTTATTTTCACATTCCTGTTGCTCAGGGCCATATTGAATGTCTTGTATTTTTCCTTTGTTCCCTCCCTTGCTGTGAAGCGCTTTGAAACACATTGTGTATAGACGTTATATAAATAAACTATCATATCATAAGGGCTATCTTCTGCAGGTCAGCAAAACCATATATTCCCAGGTGCGGAATGGAATCATGTTGCAATTTGTAAAGAGAGATGTACCCCCCGGATCCGAAGGTATATCAGGACAAACTGGCATCACCTCCGACTTGTCGAAGTTCACTACATAGCTGTTACGGTCACCTGGTATCCACGGGGGCGCCACACGATACTGGATGGAGGTCTGAGCGCTATCCCGGACCCCTCTCTGTTTGGTTATGTGCCAGACATTGGGTAGCGCCTATAACAGGAGAATGAAGGGTTAAGATACAGGTTCTGTGATGGGTGGACTCCCACCTCCCTCTCGTCCAAATCCCCTCCCTTGGGGTTATTGCTCACCTTAGGTTTTTGTGCGTTGAACTCTCCGTCCTGCGTCTCTGTGCAGGGGTGCATGGTTGGTGCGGGCGTTCCGTGGACCTAGTTGCTTCACTGGTCCGTGTGTCCTTATGTCAGGTCCAGACCGGCTGTGACTCCGACTCTGCTTGCTGTCTTCCAGGTGAGTTATAATGTCTTTTCTGTCTTTATTCTGTCTCTTTCTTTCCCTCCGTTTTCTCTGTCTTCTCTGCGTCTTGCTCCACTACGCTGTTCCCTAACAATGTCCCTTTTTGTTTTCACTGGGATGGTTGCGATCTCGGAGTTGCTGCACGATGGTGAAGACCACGGTGAGTTATTGATGCGCGGAGCGCTGCGCTGTTTATTGGTGTTAATTGCTAACCTGTGTTCTCTTCTCTTCTTTGTACTGTCACACTTTGCCTGAAATCTCACCTGTTTGTCTTTCGAAGTCTTGGACTGGTTCTTTTCCTTTTTCCGGGCAGCTCGGGACTTGTAAAGACACAGGCGTGTATCCTCCTCTGCCAGCGTGTAGTTTATTCTGAACGAAGGAGTCTGCGTTGAATTCGAGGAAGGAGCACAAGCAACTAAGGTCCCGGAAGGAAGGAGACCAGGAAGGAACCAGGAGAATCAAGGGAAGGAGCGAGTGCTACGGGCGAAGGCCCTCGATAAAGGGGAGCGCTGAAGGGGACTAGGAAAGAGAAGCTCTAAGATCCTGGACAGAGGGTAAGAGCACAGGAAAGTACGAGCACACTTGCCGAAGTTCGGAAGTCTAGCATTGAGATGCGAAGCGCCGCGGGGGCGTGTCCTTTTTCAAGGGACTGGCGAACTCCTGGAAACGCTAGCGCGGTACTCGCGCACTAACGTCAGCCATGTTGAGTTTGCCTTAGAGGTAATGTAGCAATGCCTTATGGACCACGTAGTCAAGAAGGGGCTGAAACGGCGAATCATGACAGCATGCCCCCTCTTAAACTGCAATCCTCCTGGTTTGCCCGGATGGGTTAAATGAAACCGTCGTAGCAAACAAAGGGCATTCAGGTTGGACACTGGTTCCCATGTTCGCTCACTAGGTGGGTATCCTTTCCATTCCACCAAATATTGGAGGTGACCTCTTCTGTATCTGGAGTCACAAATCCTGGTAACTTCAAATTCGACCTGGTCATTGTTGATCACGGGGGTAGGTCGAGGAGAGGTCCTGGTGTCATGCAAATAAGGTTTCAGCAGGGACATATGATAAACTGGATGAATCCTTTTGCCAGGACTGGGGCAATTGAAGCCTGAAGGCCACGGGGTTGATTATTTCTCGTATCGTAAAGGGTCATAGAAACGTGGAGCTAACTTGTTGGGTCTCTGATGTCTAGGTAAGAGCTTGGAGGAAAGCCAGACCTTATCTCCGATAGTATACTTAGGCCCTGATCTTCTCCTGGAGTCAGCATATCGTTTTACATTTTCCCTGGCCTTTTCCAAATGACTTTTCACATCCTTGTGTACTGTAACCAAATGGTCTATCCAGGAATCAACCGATGCAACTGAGGTGGATTGAGGTAGCACAGTAGGTAGAACTGAAGGGTGAAATCCCTGGGAGCAGAAGAACGGACTGGTCTTAATGTCGTAAATCTCCCCCCGTCTCACCTGGGATCGCTTCTTGCTCTGTGTTGGGCAGAAACCAGTTCCCTCTGGGACCACTGCAAAAGATTTAAGACTACAAGTGTTTGGCAGTAAACCCACTTGGTAGCAGTCTGTACCACACAGATTCACTTGGTAGCTGTGGCTGAGCAGTCAGACTTCCCTCAAGAAGAGTTAGGCAGTATACAGAGTATTCACAATAGGTCAAAAGAACATAGTAGAACAAGTAAACACTGACCAGGGCTTGGTGTAAAAGAGATATAATTATTTATTTAAAACCACATCTAGTAAAACACACAGGCACTAAGGTTAAGCAGTTCAAAAACACGGTCACTAAAAGATATACACTCCCTTAAAAGAATATTAGACAATTCTTAAGTAAAGCCCCACTTATTTTCAGACAGCGGTGAGTGCTTAACGCAGATGGTACTCTAATAATTCGTTTTAAAAAGGGAGAGAAAAGCAGATATAATTTGAAACAGATCCCAACACTTTCACAAGAACACAACAAGAGAGGAAGGCAAGGTAAAACCGTGAAGTTAGAGTTCAGAAGGTCGGATCACTTTAAGGGGATCAGAACGAAATGTGTCCAAGGTCACACTGTTGAAGTGCACAAAAGTCTTGAAAAGGTTCAGAAAGAGTTGGACCAAAGAAAGGGACCAGTTAGATGGTCAAGGCGGCCAGCCCAGTCCAGAAGGTTTAAGGGATTATTAGTACCTTGTAGCAATCTTTAGAAAGGGAGGCCTGGCGGACACGGTACCTTAAAGTGGTGAGAATACTCCAGCGGGGGCAGTTGTTCCTGGCAACGGATGCAAGTCGGTGCTTCGTCCGGGGGAAGAGAGGATCTCGTCGGGGAGGAAGACAGGAGTCCGTTGCACTGCCAGGGAAGAAACCAGCCGTGGAGTTCTCAGGTAAAAGGAGCGGTCCTTTTATTCGCAGTCCAGTGGTAAGTGGCTTTCCGGTTGCCGGGGCGCTTGGCACGGGCAATTCGACCACAAGACGTCCTGGGATGCGAGGAAAAGAAGGTAAACTGGTTGTGCCCACCAGTCAGGGGAAGAAGCCTCTCCAGCCGGGAGATCTTCTCTGTCGTCGGGAAGTGGTGAGTCGGTTCCGCAGGGCTCCACCGGTGGTGTCGTGGTGGTAGGTCGGCTCAGTTTCTCCCTCGTCGGATTCTCAGGTCCTGTGGCGACATCTGAAGTTCCAGTCCCCAAAGCCCTGCTTTTATGCAGCACACCCCCATTCACTCAGCCTAGCTGTCAATCAAACATTCTAAGCCGGCCGGCTCACCACTTGGGCCATTCACACAAGAGTGCGACTTGAGTTACCAAGGTAACTCAGTCCAGGGTGCCTAAACCCCCTCCCGCACCCCCTGTGGTACCCAGACAGAGTGGCACCCCTTTTGGAGGCTTCTGTGGAGAAGCCCGCCAAAAAGTGGAACAAAGGGCTCGACTTGGGTTGGAGTCACAGAGGAGAACACAAACGCCATTTTAGAATCGAGTCCTGGCAAAAGATACCAACCGGCAAATTAATATTAAATAAATAAACCGGCGGTATGTTCGAGGCTATGAGAATTAAATAATTAAAGTTGGTAGCCTCGAACAATGGGAAAATCCCATAGGGATATATTCGTGGTCGAATATAAAAAGTAGTATCCACTGCCACCAGCCAAAACTCGATCAGGGGGGACGGAGACGTGCCCCCTTGACTAACAGACCCCGGGGCAATCGAATTGCCCCGACCAGTACGTCCACAATATGATGGTTTGTGCCGGTTTCTGTTAATAATTTGGCACTAGTAAAGCCAATGGTGACTTTACATGCCCTGGGAGACAGTAGTCAGTCCCAGGGTATGGACTCTATGGTGGGGTGTCACTATGACACCCCTGTGTCACTGCACGGAGGGTGCTGTGTAACACACATAGCAAAAACACATGAGGCCCTATGGAGTAAAGGACTCCATAGCCCATAAAACACATAAACAGTCAAAGGAACACCATAAATCATGTCCAAGAGTGGGAGACAAAGAGTCTCACTCTTGGCAGGAGAAAAAAACAAACTCCAGAAATCCAGCAAAGCTGCTGGGGGACTCACTAGGTTAGGAAATTCAGCCTAAAGAGAGAATGCTCCCTAACACTCTGTTCCACGGGAGGATTCCTCTTGTGGACGGATTGGGTCTTGTATAGGCTCGCTCGAGTCTCGTCCGGCAGCAGAGCGCATTCAGAGTTCCGGGAAGGTCGCAGTTCCAGGATGTCCAGGAAAAAAGGTAGCCGCCGCTAGGGATGAGGATTCCGGGAGCAGAATTAGAGGGAAGGGGTGAAAGGAAGGAAGAAGGAACCAGGAAACTAGGAATATTGGATTCACCGAACAGCACACACACGTCAAGTCACTACCTAATGATAGTGTTGAGACGCGCGGGGCCGCGGGGGCGTGGCCAATTCATAGAACGTGCCTTGTGCGACGGGAAGGCTGGTACGAGGCAAGTCACTTGGCACGGCCATGTTGGGAGTAACAAGGAATACAAGCCCCGTCGCGATAAGGACCAGGAAGTCCAGAAGGGGCAAGTTCTATGGGTCATGACAGCATGCCTCCTCCGAATACCTGTTCCACCAGGTTTGCCCAGGTGTATGAGATGGAATCTTCTAAGCAATTGAGGGGCATTTAAGTTAGAAACTGATTCCCAGGTTCTCTCGCTAGGAGGATATCCTTTCCATTCAACCAGGTATTGAAGTCGACCCCGTTTATACCTGGAATCGCATATTCTGGACACTTCATATTCCAGCTGATCGTCCACAATAACAGGACTGGGTCTGCAGGATTTTCGGGTGGATTGGATGTAGGGTTTCAATAGGGAAGTGTGAAAGATTGGGTGTATTCTCTTCCAGGAGTAAGGTAGCTTGAGTCGGAATGAGACAGGATTGATGATTTCCTTTATGGAAAATGGTCCATAGTACCGAGGGGCTAATTTGTTTGGCCGTAGATGTCGTGGTAATAGTTTCGAGGACAACCAGACTTGATCACCAACAGAATAAGAAAGCGCTGGTCTTCTTTTGTGGTCCGTATAACGCTTAGTGCGTGTCTGGGCCTCTTCCAATTGTACCTTGGCTTCCTTGTGTATGATGATGAGAGTTTGAATCCATGAGTCGGGAGTAGGTACTGGAGTGGGATGTGGAAGAACAGATTGTAAAACGGACGGGTGGAAACCTTGACTGCAATAGAAAGGGCTGACCTTGAGTGCTGAGTGATCGGAATTGTTGTAGGCAAACTCGGCCAGGGGTAGGAGGAGAAACCAGTCATCCTGAACCTTGGTGGCAAAACAATGACGATATTGCTGCAGAGTCTGATTTACGCGTTCCGTGGCTCCGTTGGTTTGTGGGTGATAACCTGATGAGAGAGCGCGTTGGATCCCTAGAATACGACACAGATGTTTCCAGAATTGTGAGACGTATTGAGGTCCTCAGTCCGATATGATCTTGGAAGGAAGTCCATGAAGACGGAAAATGTGATTCAGGAAGATTCCAGCAAGTTCTGAGGAGGATGGTAGTTTATACAAAGGCGTAAAATGAGCCATATGAGTGAACAAGTCTGTGGTTACCATGATGGTCGTGTATCCTCGGGAAGGTGGTAATTCCACAATGAAGTCTGTAGCAATAAATTCCCATGGTCTTGTTGGCAGTGATGGTTGCAGTAATAGACCCGCCGGTCTCTTGTTATCATGTTTGTTTTGACCACAGATAGCACAAGCCTTGATGTACTGTTGTACGTCGGTCTTCATTCCAGGCTACCAAAACTGTCTTTGTATAAGACGGAGGGTGTTAGTTATACCACGATGACCGGAGTGAAGGGTATCATGGCAGAGGTTTATTATCCTTTGTTGTAATTTCAGCGTAGGAATGACCAGTGCATTGTCCTTGAATAAATATCCTTCCTTAACTCTTAGATTCCATGGATTCTTCCTTGAAATATCCTTCCAGAGGTCAGAGGACTGGGTTTGCACTCAGATTTCTTCCAGGAGGTTGACTGCTTGAGCTACAAAGATAGTGTGGGGAAACATCTTAGGATAGGCCTTGTCTTCAGTGGCTACGTAGTCAGGATGTCGAGATAAGGCGTCAGCAATCATGTTTTGTGATCCGGGAACATGAGTGATTTGGAATTGGTACTGGGCAAAGAAGTAGGCCCAAGACGCTTGACGACTGTTCCTGCACTCCAACAACTGTAGAATTTGGAGAGTCCGATGGTCTGTGCAGACCTGAACTGGATATGTAGCACCCAGAAGTAGGTGTCGCCATTCAGTGAAGGCTTGGCGGATGGCCAACAGTTCCTTCTCCAGGACGGAATAGTGTGTCTCGCTGGGAGTCAGGGTTCGTGAAAGGTAAGCAATGGGGTGTTCCAGTTTATCCTCAAGTTCCTGTTTCAAGACCGCTCCTATGGCGTAGTTAGAGGCATCCGTTTCCACTAGGAATGGGCGATTTATGTTGGGTTGGGCCAGGATGGGGGCTTGCGTGAACTCTGTCTTCAATCGTTGGAATGCTCTATCTTGGGGTGTAGACCAGATAAAGGGGGTGTCTTTCTTCAAGAGAGCAACGATCAGTTGAACAATCTCGGAAAAGGTAGAAATAAATTTCCGGTAGAAGTTGGCAAGCCCCAGGAAGGATTGAACCTGTTTCACAGATGTGGGAGCGGGCCAAGCCAGTATGGCCTTTACCTTTGAAGGGTCCATACCAATTCCTTCTGGGCTAAGGATGAATCCTAGGTAGTGAACAGAAGTAACGTGAAACAAACATTTTTCGGGTTTGGCTAAAAGTTTGTGTTCACAAAGTCGTTGTAATACTGCCTTTACATGTTCTTCATGCTTTAGAGGATCCTTGGAAAAAATCAATATGTCTTCCAGATAGACAATGACGAAGAGGAACAACATGTCAGAAAACACCCTATCCATAAAACGCTGAAAGACCGCGGGAGCATTAACTAGTCCAAAGGGCATGACTAGATATTCATAGTGACCAAAGGGTGTTCTAAAGGCTGTTTTCCATTCGTCTCCTTCCCGGACACGGATTAAGTGGTAGGCACCCCGGAGGTCCAACTTCGTGAATATTACGGCGCCTCTCACAGCTTCCAGGATATCCGAGAGCAGGGGCAGTGGGTACCGATCTTTGAGGGTGCATTGATTTAAGCCTCGATAGTCGAGGCAAGTTCTGAGTTCCTTGGTATCCTTCTTGGGAACGAAGAACAACGAAGCACCCGCTGGAGATTTCGAGGGTCTTATGGTGCCGTTTTCAAGATTGGTGTCTAGGTATTCCCGAAGGGCCTTTTTCTCAGGTTCGGAAAGAATGAACATTCTGCCGAAGGGAATTACTGCTAAGGGATCTGTATCTATGGCACAGTCTTTGGGCCTATGAGGGGGTAAGGCTTGGACTATGGTAGTAGAAAATACATCAGCATATCCCTGATAGGCCTCTGGAACTTGTATGATATTGGAAACCATGGGTGGTGCTTTTTGGTCTCTTGGTGGTTCTTTAGGAGGTGTCGAGGAAGGATCCAGGGATAGACAGTGGGACATACAGAACTCTGAGCCCAGGAATAATGATCCTGCTGTCCAATTGATATACGGATTGTGCTTTTGTAACAAGGGCATACCCAAAACCATGGGGTAATGGGCTGACTTAATGATGTTGAATGTAATCCGCTCTTGATGATGGTTTATGGAAAGTTGGATCTCTTTAGTCTGCAGGCTTATGGGTCCTGAAGAGAGGGGTCTTCCGTCAATTGCTTCCACCGGCTGCATGGTGTTTCGTGTCTCGTACGGAATATGATGACTAACACCCAGTCCTGATCAATGAAAATTCCCATAGCTCCGCAGTCCACCAAGGCCAGAATGGGATAGGTCTTGTTCTTGGAGGGCGACAGGAAGGCCTGTAGTATCACCAAATTGTTTTGTCCAGGAGAGTTCAAGGATGGAATTGTTGTGGAGCAAACATCTCTCTCCCGACACCTCGCTCCATCTAGGATCGGGAGCTGGCGTTTCCCGAACGCCGTGGAGGGGCTAGAGGGCATTCTCGAACGAGGTGTTTATCCGAGGCACAATACATGCACAGGCCTGTGTGGATCCTTCTCATCCTTTCTTGTTGGGAAATAGGCCCACGGAAGGCTCCTATTTGCATGGTTTCCGGATCTATGTCAGGGCTTGGGGCGGGATCAGTTTTTACAGAAGTCTCAAGGGAATTCTTTTGAAAGGGTATCTTGGTCTTTCTTCTTTCAGCCTTTCTTTCCTGGATTCTGAAGTCTATTTGCATGGCTAGATCCATAAGAGCCTGGAATGAGCTAGGACGAGCCACCCTGGCTAATTCGTCCTTAATATCCTCGTTTAGACCCCTGTGAAATAGAGTGAAACTTGCTTCTGAGGACCAATCCGCTTCTTTGGCCAGTTGTTTGAATCTAGTAACGTACGTTAGCATATCCTGAGATCCCTGTCGAAAATCAAGTAACCGTTCCTGAGAACTAAAAACCTGTTCTGGGCGGTCGAACATAGTCTTGAGTGCATAAATGAATCCATCATAATCATCCAGGAGGGCATCTCCTGAGTTGACTAAGGGAGTGGCCCAGGTCAACGCGTTCCCTGTGAGGTGCGAGATTATGAAGCCCACCTTCGCCCTGGAAGTTGAAAAATAATAGGGCTTAAAAGTAAAATGTACCAAGCAGGAATACAGGAATCCACGTAAGGATTTTGCAGAGCGATCATATTTGTCTACCACTCCACCCAGTAAAACACTGTCCTTGTTAGCGGGGTTGCGAGACAAAACAAGCTGCTTTAACGCAGCATTCTCAGCTTTTAAGTTCTGTACTTCAGTTGTGAGTTCTTGCATGCCACGCATAAGGTCCTGGACTGCTTTCTTCATAGCAGTATCAGTGTCGGTCGTTTGGCGTCTCGAACTATTGTAAATATCCCCCGTCTCACCTGGGATTGCTTCTTGCTCTGTTCCGCGGGAGGATTCCTCTTGTGGACGGATCGGGTCTTGTATAGGCTCGCTCGAGTCTCGTCCGGCTGCAGAGCGCGTTCAGAGTTCCGGGAAGGTTGCAGTTCCAGGATGTCCAGGAAAAAAGGTAGCGGTCGCTAGGGATGAGGATTCCGGGAGCAGAATTAGAGGGAAGGGGTGAAAGGAAGGAAGAAGGAACCAGGAAACTAGGAATAGTGGATTCGCCGAACAGCACACACACCTCAAGTCACTACCTAATGATAGCGTTGAGACGCGCGGGGCCACAGGGGCGTGGCCAATTTATAGAACGTGCCGTGTGCGACGTGAAGGCTGGTGCGAGGCAAGTCACTTGGCACGGCCATGTTGGGAGCAACAAGGAATACAAGCCCCATCGCGATAAGGACCAGGAAGTCCAGAAGGGGCAAGTTCTATGGGTCATGACACTTAATGGCTGTATGATCAGAGTTATTGTAAACAAACTCAGCCACGGAAATCAAGACGGACCAATCATCCTGGACGTGGGAGGCAAAACATTTTAGATATTGTTAGAGTGTTTGGTTGACTCGTTCTGTAATTCCATGGGTCTGGGGATGATATCCAGAGGACAAGGCTCGTTGGATGCCTAACACTTTGCACAGATATTTCTAGAACTGGGAGATGTACTGGGGGCCCTGATCCGAAATGATTTTGGAAGGAAGGCCATGAAGTCTAAAGATGTGGTTTACGAAAATTCCTGCCATTTCTTGTGCTGAAGGTAGCTTTTCCAAGGGAGTAAAATGGGCCATATGGGAAAACAGGTAGATGGTCACCATTATGGTCATAAAGCCTTTGGAAGAAGGCAGTTCCACGATAAAATCAGTAGCAATAGTCGCCCAGGGACGGTCAGGTAATGCAGGCTGATATAGGAGTCCTGCTTATTCTGGCAGCAGATTGTGCAAGCTCGGATGTAATTTCTTACATCTTCACCCATTCTGGGCAACCAAAAGTTCCTCTGAATGAGTCTGAGAGTTGCTGATATGCCTCAATGCCCTGAGTGGAAGGTATCACGGCAGAATTTTATGATCTTTAATCTCAGTTCTTGTGTAGGTATCACTAAACTCTATTCTTTGAACATGCATCCATCTTTCACTGAGAGTTCCCATCTATTTGTCTCAAGAAATTCATTCCAGAGATCAGATGAAGGTGTCGCAGAATGAATATTATCCAATAATGAATTTGCCTGGGCAACAAAGACGGAATCGGGAAACATCTTAGGAAGGGCACAAGTTTCCTCTGGTTCTTAGTCCGGTCGTCTGGAAAAGGCGTCAGCGATAATGTTGGTCACTCCAGGAACGTGGTTTATCTGGAACTGATATTGAGCAAAAAAAAAGGCCCAGCGAGCCTGACGACTGTTTCTACACTCTAAGGACTGAAGAATTTGTAAATTCCTGTGATCCGTCCTGACTTGGATCGGAAATTTGGCCCCCAAAAGCAGAAGGCGGCATTCTGTAAAGGCCTGTCGGATGACTAGTAACTCCTTCTCCAAAACAGAATAATGGGTTTCACTGGGATTTAGAGTTCGGAATAGATAGGCGATGGGATGTTCTTTTTTGTCTTCTGATTCTTGTTTCAGAACAGCTCCTATGGCGTAATCCGAGGCATCTGTTTCCACCAGGAAGGGTTTGTCAATGTCAGGTTGTGCCAGGATGGGACCTTGAGTAAATCTTTGTTTTAACTCATGGAAGGCCGATTCTTGATCTTTAGTCCAATTAAAAGGAACGTCATTCTTTAGTAAGGCGACTATGGGTTGTACAATAGCAGAAAAGGTAGGAATGAATTTCCGGTAGAAATTGGCAAGACCCAGGAATGACTGTATCTTTTTTACAGATGTGGGACTGGGCCAAGATAGGATTGAGTCGACCTTGGCAGGATCCATTTCGATTCCTCGAGGAGCTAGGATGAACCCCAGGTAACGAAACGTTGGAACGTGGAAGATGCATTTCTCCGGTTTAGCGAGTAGATTATTCTCTCGTGAACGTTGTAGGACCATAGAAACATGTTCTTGATGTATTGTTGGGTTCTTGGAGTAGATTAACATGTCGTCCAAATAAATGATGACAAAGAGGAACAGCATGTCGGAGAACACTATCCATGAACCGTTGAAACACTGCTAGTGCATTAGATAACCCGAAAGGCATTACCACATACTCGAAATGCCCGAAGGGTGTCCTGAAGGCACTTTTCCATTCATCACCTTCTCTTATGCGGATCAAATGGTAGGCTCCTCGAAGGTCAAGTTTGGTAAAGATCACAGCTCCTCGGACCGCTTCTAGGATATCTGAAATGAGTGGTAGCGGATAACGGTCCTTTCGAGTACATTGGTTGAGCCCCCTGTAGTTCAAACAGGGTCAAAGTTCCTTAGTATCCTTCTTAGGCACAAAGAATAAGGATGCTCCTGCTGGGGATTTCGATGGGCGAATGGTTCCGTTGGATAGATTAGTGTCCAAGTATTAACGTAGGGCTCTTTTTTCAAGTTCGGAAAGTATGAACATCCTTCCGAATGGTATGACTGCAGAGACATCTGTTTCGATGGCACAGTCTTCGGGTCTATGAGGAGGTAACGCTTGCACAATTTCTGAAGAAAATACGTCCGAGAATTGTTGGTAAAACTCAGGTATCTGGGTGACAGTAGACACACTAATGGCTGGGTCCTTAGTCTCCAGGGGTTCCCGGACACAAGGTTGAGCCTTTTGAGTCAGACAATGCGAGAGACAATACTCTGATCCCAGGAGCAAGGATCCCGCGGTCCAGTTAATGTACTGATTGTGTATTTGAAGCCAGGGCATGCCTAGTACCATTGGATAGTGCGCAGCCTTTATTAGGTCGAAGTGTAGCATCTCATGGTGGTTGTTTATGGACAGTAACAGTTCTGTGGTTTGTTGGGTTATGGGTCCTGAAGATAACGGACTTCCATCGATACCTTCGACCACCTGGATGAGGTCCTTGGTTTCCCGGGGAATATGATGTTTCAAGGCCCAATCATGATCGAGGAATATCCCCATTGCTCCGCAGTCCCCCAAGGCCAGGACGGAATATGTTTCATCCTTGGTCACTGATTGAAACACTTGAAGAATCACCAGATTGTTTGTGGTTTGACAGGTTTTACTTGGAGAAGACTTGGAGCACAAATCTTTCTCCCGAAGCTGGGCTCCGTTCAAGATCGGGAGCTGGCGTTTCCCGAACGCCTGGGAGGAGCTATTGGGCAGTTTCTTACTAGGTGTTTGTCTGATGCACAATACATACATAGCCCCGTCTCTATTTCTTTCTTGTGGAGAAATGAGCTCCCGTAAGAAGCCAAGTTGCATCGGTTCAGGCTCTGGCTGAGGACTGGGAGTCATCTCCTTACGACTGGGATATTCCAATGGGGCCTTTGTTGGCAGGGAACGTGTCTTTTTCTTTTCAGAATTTCTTTCCTGGATGCGGAAATCAATTTGCAATGACAAGTCCAATAAAGCCTGGAATGAGCTTGGGCGGGCTACCCGGGCGAGTTCATCCTTGATTTCGTCGTTAAATCCACGGCGAAACAGTGTAAAACAGGCTTCCGGAGCCCAATCAGCCTCCTTGGCCAATTGTTTGAAACTGGTGACGTATGACAACATAGCCTGAGAACCTTGTTGAAACTCCAGTAGCCTCTCTTGAGCACTGTAAACTTGCTCAGGTCGATCAAACATAGTTTTAAAGGCATCCACAAATCCTCCATAGTTGTTCAGAAGTGGGTCCCCTGCATTTACTAGAGGTGTTGCCCAGGCCAATACGTTTCCTGAAAGATGGGAAATTATGAAGCCAACCTTGGCTCTGGGTGTTGAGAAGTAGTAGGGTTTGAAGGTAAAATGAACCAAACGCAAGTCCAGAAAGGAGCACAATGTTTTGGTGGTTCCGTCGTATTTGTCCACAATACACCCTACTATGGTGCTTTCTTGGAAGGCAGAGTCCCTGGAGAGAACGAGTTGTTTCAAGGCGTCATTTTCCGCCTTTAAGTTCTGTACTTAAGTTGTCAGCTCTTGCATCCCTCTCATCAGGTCTTGGACGGCGGATTCCATTGTAGAATCAATATTCAATCCTTGGCGTCTCAAACTTTCACACTTTGCCTGAAATCTCACCTGTTTGTCTTTCGAAGTCTTGGACTGGTTATCTTCCTTTTTCTGGACAGCTCGGGACTTGTAAAGACACAGGCGTGTATCCTCTGTTGCCAGCGTGTAGTTTACTCTGACCGAAGGAGTCTGCTTTCAATTCCAGGAAGGAGCACAAGTAACTAAGGTCCCGGAAGGAAGGAGACCAGGAAGGAACCAGGAAAATCAAGGGAAGGAGCGAGCGCGACGGGCGAAGGCCCTCGATAAAGGGGAGCGTTGAAGGAGACTAGGAAAGAGAAGCTCTAAGATCCTGGACAGAGGGTAAGAGCACAGGAAAGTAGGAGCACACTTGCTGAAGTTCAGAAGTCTAGCGTTGAGATGCGAAGCGCAGCGGGGCGTGTCCTTTTTCAAGGGACCAGCGAACTCCTGGAAACGCTACCGCAGTACTCGCGCACTAACGTCGGCCATGTTGAGTGTGCCTTAGAGGGAATGTAGCAATGCCTTATGGACCACGTAGTCAAGAAGGGGCTGAAACGGCGAATCATGACATGTACAGGCTGCAGTGATGTTCCGGAGTGATGAGCGATCGAAGCGCTGCTTGCCCAGGTAAGTGCTTTGTTAATGCTGACCTTGTTCCTTCTCCCTTGCAGGTTGTGGTAAAACCCGGAGTTGGATGAGGTAAGAGAAGCGCAGGGTGCTTGCAGGACTCGCTGCTTGCCCAGGTAAGAATTGTTATTAATGCTGTCCTTGTTTCTTTACCTTTGCGGCAAACTCCGGAGATGGGCGAGGTAAGCGAAGCGCAGGATGGATTCAAGGCCGGTTACTTGACAGGTAAGTTTTCTTACTTGCTAATGCTTTTCTTGTTCTTCCAGGTTATTAATGGAATCCGGATCTAGGGCTTCAGGATCGGGCCACTGGAGAAGCAGACGAGCAGGAGCTGGACTCGGTGAGCATTACGCTGCAGGAGTGTAGAATAACTCGAAGCGTGTTTTGCTGTTTGGGTGTGGTTTAAATAGCCCAGGTAAAGTAGTTCCAGGCCAAGTACTTCCAGGCCCAGCCACACCCAAAACACCAGACTGCATGGCTTGGTTCTAAAGAAGCGAGCTGTGTAATAGGCCTCCATGTTGGATTAAGGTCCAAAACTGGTATTTTTTTATTTTATTTGTATTTGTGTTTAGCCAATTTAGGCTTTTACAAAGAAAAGTACATGTAGATGAAAGTCTTGATCTAGAAAATAAGAAAAAGTAGCGAGGAGCAGTTGCCGTTTCTTTATGTTTACGTTACTGGATAGGGTCCTTGTTGATCGAATTCACTTTGCTTGAAGCGTACTGGTATTGCTTTATTCCTGATAATGAGCCTGGCGCTAAAGGCGCCAGGACTGACTCCATGTATGTTTCTGATGGAGTTTTAAAGCCCTTGGGGCCAGTTTGAAGGGCTTTAGCCCCATTGCTGCCGGGGGCTTTATACCTGAGGGAGTCAGGGGCATGGATCGTGACAATAGCCAGCGATACGACTTTATGATGAAATGATCTCCAGAATTCCTGGGATTGTATCAGCGCACTGCCTAGCTTAAAGGAGTATGTCCAGCATAAGTGAGATTCTTTGCTCCCCTCCTTTGACCACTATCCCTTTATATTGTGTGTCAGCTCTAACCTTAGCAGCCAGGAGTTCTATCGCCAGTTCATACAGTAAGGGAAAGAGGGGGCATCTCTGTCTTGTGCCTATGGACAATGGAAATACAGATGAGAAAACCCCATTTGTGACCACAGAAACCCTGGGAGGGATTTACATAGCAGTTTGACCAGGTCCAGGAATCTGGCAACCTCATCTAATTATCCAGCAAGTGCCTGTCTGGAATAAACATTGTTTGGTCCAGGTGCCCAATGTCAGCATATATCACTGCAATGGGTTGCTAAACATTTGCCCAATACTATAACGTCGGTGTCCGGACATTTGGTCGAAATACATTTGGTCGAAAGACATTTGGTCGACGGAATTTGGTCGAAAACCAAATGGTTGAATTTTTTATTTATTTATATATATATATTTTTAGGTTTTAGTTTAGGGAAAAAAAGCGTTTTTTAGAAAAAAAAGGGGGTTGGGGGGGACCCCCCCCAAAAAAAATAAAAAAAGTGAAAATATAAAAAAATAAAAATTCGACCATTTGGTTTTCGACCAAATGGTTTCGACCAAATGTCCTGTCGACCATTTTTTTTCGACGAAATGTCTGGTAACCTATAACGTCCACATTGATCAAAGAGATGGGGTCCTTCCTGTTTCTTAATTAGAATAATACTGGTGGCGGACAAAGATTCAGGTAACAGGCCCACCTCAACAGCTGTAACGCTCACCTGATTCTCGCAGAGGCGCCGGTCTTGACTGGGCGACTACCGTATCTTCAAAGGTGATGTGTAGCACCCGATTGGCTCTTTGGGCTGGACCTCTGTGCACTGTATGCCTGACGTGTAGAGTAAGATGTCTGCAGATAGAAAATATGGGGTTAATGAACTGGGGTTATTGGGGTGTCCCTATCTCTTTCCTCTTCTCCTCTCCTGTAGACCCCCAAAGGTTAACGCTCTCACCTTAGGTAAGTGAATGCCGAGCTCTCCATCTGCCTCGGGGCAGGGTGCTGTAACCAGCTTCTTCACTGGATAGGTAGCGCAGGCCTCTTGACTTCAGAGGACTGCTGTCCGTCGTTTACTGCACGAACGGTAAGTTTCGAGTCATTCAAATGTCTTTAAAGTCTTTAGTAATGATGTCTCTTGTTTTGCAGGGTTCCGGCGATGGCGGATGACGGGCTGAAGTGAGTTGAAGATGGAGCCCGTGTGATGAATAGAAGCGCCTGGAAGCACGTAAGTAAGCGCTTGTTGCCTGCTTCACTATGCGCTCTAACTGTCTTTTTATTTTGCAGGTACGAGTTCGGAGCGGCTGCAGGGTGCCGGAATACCCACTGGATTAGATGTGGAAAGGAGTAATGGCACGTGAGTATTAAAGTTCCCCAATGTCTTTAAACGCACCTTGTTTTGTCTTTCAGATGCGGGATGCAGCGCCGAAGGCCTCCGGAGCGTGCGAAGAGTTGGTAAACTTTTGTCTTTCAGATGCCGGAATGCAGTGTGAAGACCTCCGGAGCGCACGAAGAGTAGGTAAGCCTTTGCCTTTCAGATGCCGGAATGCTAACCTGTTCTTTCTTGTCTTTATAGGTGTTGCTGAAGACTGGATTCAGGATGGTAAGCCTTTGCCTTTCAGATGCCGGAAAGCTAACCTGTTCTTTCTTGTCTTTATAGGTGTTGCTGAAGACTGGATTCAGGATGGTAAGCCTTTTTCCTTAGGCCCAGGACCGGATGCAGAAGACACGATGAGCGTTCTGCTGCAGAGGTTGCAGAATAACGCAAAGCAAGATTCATCCACCGGGTGTGGTTTAAATAGCCTCCTGTAGTGCTTAGGTGTCTCCTTCCACAGCCACGCCTAAGTAAGAAAAGAGTTCCTGGTAAGAAAAGAGTTCCTGCCTTCCAGAAGAGTTCCAGTGTTCTGAATCTAGGGAGTGGCTCCAGCCCCACCCAACAGGAAAAGTAGTTCCAAACAGAAGAGGATCAGAGGCTCAACTGGCAGGCAAGTAAGCAGCATGGTCTGCTGAAGGTAAGTCCACCCAAGCATTATGAGCCCGGCGCTTCCAGCGCTGGGACTGGGCATATTTATGAGCCTGGTGCCACTGGCGCCAGGACTGGGTCCAAAAGGTCCCAATTGGGACTGGTTGGCACTCGGAACCTGGGTTATGGATCTGCTTCCAAGGGAGTTGGGAAAACCCTGACCTTTTGGAAGCAGAGATCATGACAACAGCCTCCTCGATAACCAAAAATAGGCAAGGAGCTATGTGTCCCACAGTGGCCTCATTTAGATCAACGAGGAACCCAGCAGGCCTGCTGTTTGTCCCTTAGGGAGAGCATTAAAGGACTTGATGATTTCCTTCACTGATAACAGACTATTAGTGGCCTCCACTTCTGTCGGTCCTATCATGTGTACGCATAAATCATCTAGGAATGCATCAACGCTCGTAATATAACATGTTGGTAAGACAGCATCAAGATTCTTCTAGATACCATAAAAGGCTGAATTGATCTCATCTTCAAAGACGAGGCTGTCTTTCTCTGTGCACACCTGTTTGATAAGTCTGCTGTCGCGCTCTGAAACACCTGTGTATGAGCGCGATATAAATAAAATATCCTGTCATATATCATATCATGCCTCTGACCCCCTCAGGTATAAAGCCCTTCACACTGGCCCCACGGGCCTTAAAACTCCATCAGAAACATACATGGAGTCCGTCCTGGCGCCTTTGGCGCCAGTTTCATTATCAGGAATAAAGCAATACCAGTTTTGGACCTTAATCCAACATGGAGGCCTATTACACAGCTCAGTGTTTTACAACCAAGCCATGCGATCTAGTGTTTCGGGCGTGGCTGGGCCTGGAACTACTTGGCCTAGAACTACTTTACATGGGCTATTTAAACCACACCCAAACAGCAAAACACGCTTTGCGTTATTCTGCACTCCTGCAGCATAACGCTCACCGTGTCCAGCTCATGCTCACCTGCTTCTCCGGCGGTCCGATCCTGAAACCCTAGAACCGGATTCCATTAATAACCTGGAAAAACAAGAACAGCACTAGCGAGCAAGAACCCTTACCTGTGAAGTAACCGGCCGGTTACACCAGTACCGGACAGAGTCCATTCTATACCATACATGGAAGGCAATAACGTACTTCCGAATTAGATACCCCCATGGCCTTGGAAATGCCTGCGGTGAAGACTTTACATACGACCATCACACAAGCCTTCAAAAAGGCAGCAGAACACTTGATTCAAGCCAAAGAAAGACAGAAATTATTCTCTGTTCAACACCGAAGAAAAGCCCCAGACTACCAAGTCGGAGATGAAGTCTGGTTGGCGTCTCGGCACGTACCCATAAGAGGAACTCGAACATTTCGTCCCAGATATCTAGGGCCCTATACCATCAAGGCTATTATAAATCCTGTGGCAGTAAAACTAGCTTTACCACCAAATATGCAGATCCATCCCGTATTCCACGTGTCATTCTTAAAACCTGTTCAGCCTGGAACTCGGGTCAAAACACCACCAAATCCGGTACTCGTTAACGGAGAACCCGAATTTAAAGTCAAGGACATCCTAGATTCTAAACTCACCAGGTCCAAGTTATATTACTTAGTGGACTGGAAGGGATACGGCCCTCAGGACAGGACATGGAAGCCTAGCGAGCACTTCCATGCGCCACGCCTGGTAAGACGATTTCATCGGAACCATCCAACCAAACCAGGGCCAGACAGAGGAAATACCTTGAGAGGGGCCTTAGGGGGGAGTGCTGTCACGATCCATGCCCCTGACCCCCTCAGGTATAACAGCCCCCTGGCAGCAGTGGAGCTACAGCCCTTCACACTGGCCCCAAGGGACTTAAAACTCCATCAGAAACATGCATGGAGTCAGTCCTGGCGCCTTTGGCGCCAGGCTCATTATTAGGAATAAAGCAATACCAGTTTTGGACCTTAATCCAACATGGAGGCCTATTACACAGCTCAGTTCTTTAGAACCAAGCCATGCGGTCTAGTGTTGTGGGTGTGGCTGGGCCTTAAACTACTTGGCCTGGAACTACTTTACCTGGGCTATTTAAACCACACCCAAACAGCAGAACACGCTTCGCCTTATTCCGCACTCCTGCAGCGTAACGCCGATCCTGAAGCCCTAGATCCGGATTTCATTAATAACCTGGAAGAACAAGAACAGCATTAGTGAGCAAGAACCCTTACCTGTGAAGTAACCGGTATGAATCCATCCTGTGCTTCGCTTACCTCACCCATCTCCAGAGTTCGCCGCAACCTGCAAAGGTAAAGAAACAAAGACAGCATTAACAACAATTCTTACCTGGGCAAGCAGCGAGTCCTGGCAGCACCCTGCGCTTCTCTTCCCTCGCCCATCTCCGGGTTTCACCGCAACCTGCAAGGGAGAAGGAACAAGGTCAGCATTAACAAAGAACTTACCTGGGTAAGCAGTGCTTCGATCGCTCATCACTCTGGAACATCACCGCAACCTGCACAAAGAAGAGAAGAGAACACAGGTTAGCAATTAACACCAATAAACAGCGCAGCGCTCTGCGCATCAATAACACACCGTGGTCTTTGCCATCAGCGCGGCATCTCCCAAATCGCAACCATCCCTGTGAAAATAAAAGAGACATTGTTAGAGAACAGCGTAGTGGAGCAAGACGCCGAGAAGACAGAGAAAACAGACGGAAAGAAAAAGACAGAATAAAGACGGAAAAGACATTATAACTCACCTGGAAGACAGCAAGCAGAGTCGGAGTAACAGCCTGTCTGGAACCGACATAAGGGCACACGGATCAGTGAAACAACTAGGACCACGGAACGCCCGCACCAACCACGCGCCCCTGCACAGAGACGCAGGACGGAGAGTTCAACGCACAAAAACCTAAGGTGAGCAATAACCCCATGGGAGGGTATTTGAACCATGGGGAGGTGGGAGTCCACCCATCACAGAACCAGCATCTTAACCCTCCATTCTCCTGTTATAGGTGCTACAGAGGGCTGGCAATAACCAAGCAGAGAGGGGTCTGGGATAGCGCTTAGACCTCCAACCAGTATCGTGTGGCACCCCCGTGGATACCAGGTGAGCGTAACACCTGCTCTGTTGCTGGCTCATAGCACAAATGTCATTGCACTAGAGAGTCTGCCTCCTGTTCATAGAATCATTGTGCTCTTTGAGTGTAGTATTTTGTAGAAAGGAAGTGGTTATAGCTGTAAGGGAGGCATGGTGTCACAAGTAGACACTGGCACAAGAGTTGCAAGTTTCAAAACCTTTATTGTTAAATTCAAGGGGGTTGGAAGAACTCCTGTCTTGCCCTATAACTAAGATGGGAGTAATCTCGACCATCAAATCATAAAGAAACAGTCCTAGTCAGTCTTAGTCAAACAATAAAGGCCTATACTAACACAAATCTAAGGCCTGCCCTCACTCTAATACAGACTAATCTGACATAGGGATATGTATCTAAAAAAGGAAAAATCTGTGGTGAAAAGAAATTTCAGAATGGCAATATAAATCAATATTAATTCTCGTCCCCACATTGTATAGCACGTAGTTAGATGGAACACTTGATAGATATTCAAAATATGGTTTGCAAACACAGTTAGGAGGCTGGCTCTGCCCCCCAGAGCCTTATCGGCCATTCAAGTCTGAGTCACAAGTTCATCCTCTCGGGTCCCCATCACCCGAGTCTAGGTAACCCTTGAAGCTTACACAGTTTCAACAAAAAGTTTCTAAGTATAGTACTTGGTGGAAGTTCACTATATGTTCCCCTCAATCAGACTCAAACCTCCTTTCGTATTTTGATTTTGCTGTAGAAGACTTTCAAAACTGGGAGGATTATTGATCTCACCTCCACATCAATTGCTCCTAGATCAAGTCTTTCAAACTTTTCTTTCATGCGGTTTTGTCGTTACTTTCTTTCTCTTGTTTCCTGCTGCCTCTGCAACTTTAAAACATTTCACAAAGACTTTCGATTGGGCAATTTCACTTTGCCGGACCACTCTGCTACTTTGTATTTTGTATTCACAGTTCTTAACAATGGATTCACTTTCTCTTGCAGCTTATCGGCGCTCGTGTAACCTTCTTCCCTCGAATACTGTTGCAAGCATTTCAGTTAAACCCAGAGCCGTCTTTCTTTGCTTTCTTCAACTCACCTGTCATGTTAAGATGCTTTCCGTCTTTTGTGCCTTTGATGTAGGAGTCAAGGTTGTTACCACTGCCGCTTATGCGCCTCACCAACTCTGCCGTTCCCCCGGGAGGGTGGCTAGTAACCTTGTACTCAGAAGACTCTTTCTCCCTTCCAGCTGGGCTGTCATGCGCAATTCTCACAGCCTATTGGAAATAATGATCTCTCGTTGGGGGTGGGGAGAGTCTCTGGCTTCCTGCCGCTTCGGTTCAACACCTCGCTCTGTCGCTCTCCTTCGCTTCGTTTGCCACAGCCCTGGAAGAACTGCTTGTTCTTGGGCACCGCCTTGCTCAAAGTGTGTCTCAGTGTTCCATCTTTAAACCATGTGGGTAGTGTTAATAGCTATTAGGTGTGCGTGATTCAAGTCAAGTGCCTGACCCTGCCTGATCTCGTAAGAGGTACATGTCCAGTGTATTGCATGGGAGCTAATCCTTTCAGGCTTAGACCTCCTCTTCCTCGGCTCAGTGTTTGTGTAGGAAAGGGAGGGGGGATACGGAAAGTTGGAATATCCCATAAAATAGGATTGGATAGGGGTATTTGGAAAGGGTGGATACCGCGTCTCCCCGAGGACCCCTCACCCAGGTGATCCTCCTGCACTTGTCCACCCCCAGGGACAGCATCCAAAAGTGATGGCTATGCCCTGCCCGCCTGATTAAGGGAACCCCGGGGCCTGGGCCTGGGCAGTGAAACAGCCTCTGGGCATTTACATAGCCTTCAGGCGGTTTCTCAGCTTGACCTCGGTGCACAATACATCGTGGTCATGGGAAAGTTTACGCTCAGCTTCCTTGTATAGTTTTAATAATACTCACTTAATCCGTTCTCTACGTATGAAGCTTACGTGACCAAGCAGAAAAATGCAGGATGCCATGAGGCCTTGCAACCTTAGAAAGTCGAATGCTGGTAGATGTTGGGCATTTTGAAACTTCATTACCATCTGCAGAATGTTGTGAGCTCTCTCCTCGGGAGGCAAGGCTTTCCCTGAGGAAGTGTCCAGGATTGCTCCGATGAATTGGAGTTTTTGGCTTGGAATCATTTGTGACTTCTTGTAATTGAGGGAGAAGCCCAGACTGTGTAAGAAGTAGCAGGTCAAGGCCAGATGTTCCTGGGCTTGTTCGGGTGAACTCGCCCTGATTAGCCAATCGTCCAGATAAGGGTAGACATGAATCCCCCTTCTTCTGATACTCGCTGCCACCACCACCATCAGCTTGGTGAAAACCCTTGCGGCGGAAGTCAGCCCAAATGGTAGAACCCGAAACTGATCATGAGAACCACCAATTGCGAACCTCTGGTACTTCCTGTGCTTGAGATGGATTGGCACATGAAAGTAAGCATCCTGAAAGTCCAACGAAACCAGCCAGTCCTGAAGCTGAAGAGCCTGAAGCATCTGAGAAAGGGTCACCATCTTGAACTTGTCCTTCCTGAGGAACTTGTTAAAGTTTCTTAAGTCCAAGATGGGTCTCAATCCTCCGTCCTTTTTAGGGATTAGAAAATAGGGGGAGTACTAGCCCTTGTTCCTTTCCGCTACAGGTACATGTTCTATTGCACCTTTCTCTAGCAGGGTTAAAATCTCCTGCACAAGAAGCGGGTCTGGAATTTTTACAGAGTTGGCTCCCGGTGGATGATCTTGAGGTCTTTGATGAAAAGCAAGACAGTAACCATGGGTCACTCTCTAGTGCCTAGGCATCTGACGAATGCCCCGCCATTCGTCCAGATACCGAGTGATTCATCATCCCACCAGTGTCTTGTGGGTGAATACCTCAAAGTGGCTTTGCAGCGGCTGCAGCAGTGGCTGAGGAGGTATTAGCCGCTGCTGTGGCTGATCTAGCACCACTTCCTTTTCCACCACGAAAGGGTTTTCTCTGTTGGCCTCTCTGACTGGCCTGCCTCCTCCCTTTGCCAAAAGAGAAATAGAAGCGAAAAGGGCGACTCTTCCAGGAAGATGAGCCTGCGTAAGAGTGTTGTTGAGGTTGCCTTATAGCTGCACTAAGTGATTTTGCTGCCGCTTTTGAGGTCTGCAGCTTCTCCAAGCTTTCGTCCGCCTCGCTGCCAAAGAACCTCAAGCCACCAAAGGGCATATTAAGTAATCTAGATTGCACATCAGGTGCAAAGCCAGACTTCCTTAGCCATGCAAACCTGCGTAGGACCGTGCTAGATGCCATGGACCTGCCTATACTATCCGCAGTGTCTAGTCCTGACTGAAGGCATTCCTCCATAGCCTCTTTACCATCTTTTACTATTCCCAGGAAACCATCCCGTTCCTCACCTTCCGAGATGTGTTCAGCCGCTGATGACATGCAGTCCCACAGGGTATATGTAAATCTAGCGAATGTGCAAGTGACATTAGTAGATTTAAGGGCCATATTGCCCGAAGGAAAAAACTTTCCGGCCCAAGCATCAACTTTTTTTATCATCCCTGTCTGGTGGTATCGATGGGTAGGCTGATTGCCTAGTGGAGGTTGCAGCTTGAACCACTAAACTTTCAGGGGAGGGATGTTTAGATAAATATTCTGGGTCTAATAAAGAGGGCCTATATTTTGGTACAAGTTTCTTATTTACTGCTGATATATAATCAGGAGTATTCCAATTTACCATCACCCTTTTCTGCAGTGCTTTATGGAATGGAAGCACATGATCTTTTAAAGGACCTTCACTCAGGATGTCAGTCATGTCATCCTGGTTGAAATCTGGGGAAGCTGCCTTCCAACCCATAAAATCAATGACCCTTCCCATAAGATTCCTATAACTAGGATCAGCATGATCTGTAGGGTCTGGCCTTTCAGAATCCACTTCAGGTGAAGTGTCTAAGCCACTGGCATTTTGGAGACAGTCATAAAGATCTGTTATTTTAGACAGTGGGTCCACTAGTTCTTCAGGGACCTCTCTAGTTCCAAACCTAACTCCAGCTGAAGTAACATCCTCTTCAGATGAATGTTCTTCATGTATAGATGACATGGATCTGACAAATTCCTGTCTAGGTTGAGGGTGGAAAATCTTTTCAGGTAAAGAAGGTGGAATCGACCTAGGTATGGACAATGGCATCGACTTTGGTCTTGGAATCAAAGAACGCCTCGATAAAGGCGTCGAAGGCGTCGATAGAGAAGACGCTGGCTTTGACAGTGTCGAAGGAGGCTTCGATGCTGTCGAAGAAGGCTTCGATACAGCCAAAGGTGTCGACGTCATTTTTGTCAGCGGTTTCGATGATATGGTCGTCGACTGTGTCGAGTCGAGTTTTGGCTTCGACTCCGCTAGCCCCGATTTATGCACCGGAGGCTTTTACTTAGTACGAAGCGTTGGGGAACTTTCCCACAAAGACACTCTCGACTCCTTTTCAAATCTTGTGTGTTTAGTGATAGAGTGGGTAAAGGCATGATCACCAAGCGGCAACTTCAAGGGGATCTGGACTGCTTTCTCAAATATTTTAAGCATCGAAGCCCTAAAGGCCTCCCATTTTTCTGGGGAATTGTGCTTTGATGGACAAGTTACTCTCCTCTCAGAGGAGGACGAGGAGGAAGAAGACCTGTGACGTCGTTTTTTTTTACTTTTTAGTCGAAGACAAGGAAAATTTCCCCGAGCGACTCTTTGATCTCGACCTCCTCGACTCATGACGAGATTTTCGACTGCATTCATACGAATCCTTTTGTCTTTTAGAAGACTTATACTTCTCCCCCACCGCCAGCTTACCTCTACGTTCCCTAAGAGCCTTGTTAGACATGGCCTGACAGGACCCGCACTCGTCAACCCGATGGTCTGGGCTGAGGCATTTTCCTACCACACTTTTGACATTTTTTTAACCTTGTCTTGGGTTTGGTGGGAGTAGATGATGAAGACATTGTCGAGGATAAATCTGATGCGCTGTTCGTAACACGAAGCAGTTGCGCCAGAAAAACGGAACTGAGGTAACGGGCGCTGCTCGAGCCCTTTATACAGCAGATGACGTTGACGCCCAATGGCGGCCCTCGAGGGACTTCGACTCCGCAGCCTCAAACACAGCGCCCTCTGGTGAAATTTGTTTTCCAAAGCAGCAGAGCGAGCTGGATAACAATATCATAAAATGAGGAATACGTCGGAGTACACAATCCTTTCAAAGGAGATGGATAAGTCAAGTAATGTGCCTGACCCTGCCTGATCTCGTGAGAGGTACATGTCCAGTTTACTGCATGGGAGGTAATCCTTTCAGCCTTAGACCTCCTCTTCCTCGGCTCAGTGTTGGTTTAGGAAAGAGAGGGGGGATATATAAAGTTGAAATATTCAATAAAATAGGATTGGATAGGGGTATTTGGAAAGGGGGGATACCGCGTCTTGCCAGCAGGTGTCCCTCCCTCACTCTCCGAGGACCCCTCACCCAGGTGATCCTCTCGCACTTGTCCACTCCCAGGGACTGCATCCAAAGGCGATGTCTGTGTCCTACCCGCCTGAGTAAGGGAACCCAAGGGTCTGGGCAGTGAAACACACTCTGGTTTTTTACATAGCCTTCAGGTGGTTTCTCAGCTTGACCTGTGTGCACAATACATTGTGGTCATGGGAAAGTTTACGCTCCGCTTCCTTGTATAGTTTTAATAATACTCACTTCATCCGGTCTCTACGTATGAAGCTTACATGACCAAACAGACATGCGCTCACCCCATAGGAAGGGCAGGTTAACCTTTTATAAGATGACGCTTCCAAAGAAATCTTCATTGCTTCAATCAAACAGGCAATATTATTAGCAGAAGTGTGATCAGGGCATGATCAGACATCGTAATAGGTAGGATGGCACAGTCCATGACATGCCATGATGGATGGCACAGTCCATAACATTCCATGATAGATGTTGCGACAAAAGCCACATATCTAGCCAGGAGTAACTGCCATGCTGGTGGGACAAATAGGTATAATCGCACCTCTGTGTATTATGGTGTCTCCATCTGTCGACATAATTCATGCCCTTCATCAATTTCCTAAGGGCTTTTTCAGCGCTATGTGAGTATTGTGGTGTAAGAGTGCCCAGGGATCTGTCTAACGTGGAGGGCATTACTAAAATGAAATCCCCTCTATGAAAGTACAACTATAGGCCAACTGAGCCACAGTGGTAAGGAGGTGCAACAAGAAGTAGTTTCTCAAGAAGTGCATCAAGAAGTAATATGTGTTTTATCCTTTGTTCCATTCCAGCCTTAACTACTTTTATTTGAACCTGTAGGACTTCCTTCTGCCAATGCACGAGGGCACCCCATCTTTGAAATCTGCGAGAGCATAGAACGCCTCTGCGAGTAGACCATATTGCTACAGGTAGGACAGGACTGTGCTGAACCCAGGATGATTCCACCAGAAAACCTGGCCTCAGACCCTTCTCATATGGCTAGGGAAAGGGAGACGCTTTCTGATCCCGACCCCGAGAGTGGTGTTCTGCAGGAGGATCGCATGAGTGGGCAAGCAGATCAGGAGAAATGGGAAACCCCCTTGTTCAACTTTTCCCGAAGCCCCACTCTTCTAATGGCTTATTGTAACACAAAAGAAGTAAGAAAACTTCACTTTATTATTAGGGACTTCAAGTCCCATAATTCCCTAAGTACTGGGACGAGGAAGAGGGCTAAAGAGCAGTCATGCAGGAGTGATCAGGTCATTAATGCAAATGACCCACACCTGAGAGAGTCAGAGAGGCTGGAAAGGCCTCCCAGGAGCAGGTCAGGAGGTTGCAGAAGGAGAAGGAGAAGTCAAGTTAAGTGCCTGACCCGCCTGATCTCGTGAGAGTTACATGTCCAGTGTATTGCATGGGAGGTAATCCTTTCAGCCTTAGACCTCCTCTTCCTTGGCTCAGTGTTTGTTTAGGAAAGGGAGGGGGGATATGGAAAGTTGGAATATCCCATAAAATAGCATTGGATAGGGGTATTAGGAAAGGGGGGACACCACGTCTCACCATCAGGTGTCTCTCTCCCTCTCCCCGAGGACCCCTCACTCAGGTGATCCTCCCGCACTTGTCCACCCCCCAGGGACTGCATCCAAAGGCGATGGCTGTGCCCTGCCCGCCTGATTAAGGGAACCCCGGGTCTGGGCAGTGAAACACCCTCTGGTTTTTTACATAGCCTTCAGGTGGTTTCTCAGCTTGACCTGGGTGCACAATACATCGTGGTCATGGGAAAGTTTATGCTCAGCTTCCTTGTATAGTTTTAATAATACTCACTTCATCCAGTCTCTACGTATGAAGCTTACGTGACCAAACAGACATGCGCTCACCCCATAGGAAGGGCAGGTAAACCTTTTACGAGATTACGCTTCCAAAAAATCTACATTGCTTCAATCAAATGGGCAATATTATTAGCAGAAGTGAGATCACGGCATGATCAGACATCGTAATAGGTAGGATGGCGCAGTGCTGTGATGGATGGCACAGCCCATAACATTCCATGATAGATGTTGAGGCAAAAGCCACATATCTAGCCAGGAGTGGCTGCCATGCTGGTGGGAGAAACGGGTATAATTGTACCTCTGTGGATTATGGTGTCTCCATCTGTCGACACAATTCATGCCCTTCATCAATGCCCTAAGGGCTTGTTCAGTGCCATGTGAGTGGTGTAGGAGTGCCCAGGGATCTGTCTAATGTGGAGGGCATTACTAAACTGAAATCCCATCTATGAAAGTACAACTACAGGCCAACTGAGCCACAGTGGTAAGGAGGTGCCTCAAGAGGTAGTTTCTCTGAAACTTAATTTGTGTTTTATCCTTTGTTCCTTACCTACCTACTTTTATTTCAACTTGTAGGACTTCCTTCTGCCAATGCACGAGGGCCCCCCATCTTTGAAATCTGCGAGAGCATGGAACGCCTGTGCGAGTAGACCATGTTGCTGCAGGTAAGACATGACTGTGCTGAACCAGCAATGATTCCCCGGAAAACCTGGCCACGGACCCTTCTCATTTGGCCAGGGAAAGGGAGACGCTTTCTGATCCCAACCCTGAGAGTGGTGCTCTGCGGGAGGATCGCATGAGGGGGGGAAGCAGATCAGGAGGAATGGGAAACCCCCTTGTTTAACCTTTCCCGAAACCCCACTCTTCTAATGGCTTATTGTAACACAACAGAAGTAAGAAAACCTTACTTTATTATTAGGGACGTCAAGTCCCATAATTCCCTAAGTACTGGGAAGAGGAAGAGGGCTACAGAGCAGTCATATAGGAGTGATCAGGTAATTAATGCAAATGACCCACACCTGAGAGAGGCAGAGAGGCTGAAAAGGCCTCCCCAGAAGCAGGTCAGGAGGTTGCAGAAGGAGAAGGATAAGCTGAAGCAGCTGGGCTCGAGATGGCAGTCTAAGCAGAAGCTGGAGGAGAGAGAAGATGCCGGGACCTATGTGTGGAAGATGCCAGCTTCTGGTCCTGAGAGGGACTGTACCTCTCGATTCCTGAAGAGCAGAGATCGCACAGCAGAAAGCGTTTAGAAGGGAAGCTTGCCTCCTTGTGATCTAATCTGCAGAGGCAGCGGAGCGGGAAGCAAAGGCGAGGGAAGCTTTCCTTCTTGGGTGGCTGGTGTTCACCTGGGAGCCTTGAGGTTGTTTCTGGTGGCTGGCGTGCAGCAGAAGGCTGTGAAAGGTGGCACGGGTGTCAGCGGACTATAAGAAGAAGTTTGCCAGGTTGCGAGGAGCCACAGAAACAGTCCTTCAGGCGAAGAGTGGAATGGAAGCGCACATCTTACCCGGTGAGTTCACAGCTTGACAGTGACCCCAGAGCGCTCCTTCCCTGCTCACGTGTGCAAAGCAGGTATCCGGTGAGTGAGTAACACTTGCGTATGAATGAAAGGTGCTACGAAAGCAATTGTGTATTTTGAACCATTGAAAAACAGCAGAAGCAGCATTTGCATGCATGCAAGTGAAAGCGGTTCTAAGAATAATCTGATTTATATTGAATACTGAACTCATGAAAAGCAGCGCAAACAATATCTAACAAAATCAAATGGCTAATTATACAAATGGGAGTCTGTGGAAAACCCAGCAACCTGATGGAGTGAGATGGATAAGAACTAATACCTGCAAGCATTGCCTAAGTCAAGAAAGACTAAGAGTCAGACAAATACAATCCAGCAAATATTGCCAACAACGAAAAGGGGCTAATGAAAAGTATATAAAGTGTGAACGTTGTTGCCCATATTTTACCCCATATATGATCAAAGCTGGTTTAAACTCACATTGTCAATACCCAGAAAGGAACAGAGTAAAACCCTCTCCTTGTCAGTAATTAGTCACTGGTGCAGTGGGGAATTAAGAGTAGCAAAAAGGCTCCGCTTCTGGGAAAGGATATTCAGAAGGAGCGAAGCATTATTTGTATGAAAGTATTGAAGAACATCAATGTGAATCTTGTTTCCCCTGAAGAGTTGTTAACAGTTTTGAAGCTGCAAACTGGTAGACCATGTGAAGTTGTTGTGAACATATTATTTGTTAACTTTAACCACAAAAAGCACAATTACTTGTGAAGTGCTGTTCGGGCAGGCGAGTATATCCGTATGGCAAACCTTTGAAGGAGTAGGCCTGGCCTGGGGGTACACCAGATGGAAGTTGCAAAGTGCTTCAAAGTGGTTCTGACAAAGTCAAATTATGTTGCTTGGGTGCAGAAGGAAGAATTATGTAGAGATGTTGCATTTGTTTTGAACCTATCAGTTAGGGCAAATCATTGTGACCAAGACATTTATTGACGCTATTTGATGAACTGAGAAACTGTCCTTTGATTGAAGGATAATCTGTATAATTATTCAAGGAAGAAGAAGACTTTTTGATCTCTTTGTTGAACCACTGGAGTATTGGAACTTCCAGTTGAAGAGTCGAAATTGCAAAGAACTGTGTTGGAACTTTGTGGCAAAGCAGGATTTCCTTATTTACTTTTCTTGAACTGTGAAGCAGGATTTAGCTGAACTCTGGAGAAGGGGAATTTGGCCAGGTTATAAAGAGAGTCTGTGACTACATTAGAAACGTAATCATTATTATTTTGAACTGCCATATGTTTCTTTGTTTATTTATTATAAGTATAAATGTGAGGGGCAGATATCTTTTGTTAAGCTGTTTCCTTTAGTTTATTTTAGGCAGAGAAATCCTTGTTAGGTAGGGATAGTGAGCCATTCATCCAACCTTTGAATATAATAAGATGGCATTTTCTGAAAATCCTTTGGAAAGTTTTCCGCCTCACATTTCTGACCCTCACAGTGGCGTCAAAAGATTACCAGTTGTCTAGGTGATGTAAGCAACATATTGCAGGGTATTTAACATAGTAGCGCAAATCTGACCCTTTCAAAGCTTCGAAGCAGGGGTTGAACTCTTTTAGTTTGTTAGAGTCTTCAATGGTGAAAGCAATGAACAATCGTTTTATCTCCTCCTCTCTCTTGATATCCCCATGACATCGATAGGCCTACATAACTTCTACTTTGTGCTGAAAGTTCACACATTTTGCTGTGATGGTCCTGGGGTGGTTGCCCTTGTTTGAGTTTGGGGCAAGGGCACTATGGTCATTTTCAACAGCAATGTTTTTAGCATTCATGATTTGCAGGTCTCTTAAAAAGGTCATAAATCAGTGACCCCATGTTTTATTGTCACTACTTTCTGCCACACCAGTCAATCATATGTTATTTCTCCGTGAGCAGTTTCCTTGGTTGTCGACATTGGCTGAAAGGCTTTAAATAGCCTTAACTGCTAAACCATTTAATGGGCTAATGTGTCAAAGTTATCTTCCACTCCATTTATTGTCGTTTATGCCATCTGACTGCAAGTTCATACAGTTATTCAACTCCTTGAGCTCTTTTGTTACATCCTTAACTGCTGTATTGGTGTCCTCTGTTTGAGGAGGGCATGCAGCTGAACATTGTGGTGGAAAACTAAGAATTTGAAAATGTTAATCACCTTTTAACACTATGCATCGTTATAATAGTGCTCAGCAAATGTTGACTGCCATGCTTAATAAGTGCCTTGTTACCATTGCTGTCTGAGCCCTATGTTCTAATGCCCATATCCAAACCTCGAAAGCACTACTACCTAGTACCTAGCAGAGCTCTCTTCCACAGTTCTCGCCTCTGATGCGTTTCCCTTTTGGCATGTAGAAGCATGTTTTAGACTTCCACTTTCCTAGGCAAGGTTGTCAAATAGAAAGCAGGCTTGCCTGCCCCGACCCATGTGTGGACTGTCAAAATAGCTTGCCTAGAGGTCCCCTAGATATATCACTGTTTGTCTTCCATCATGATCATGTCTTCCTGAGCATGAGAACGCAGCCTGTACCTAAAACTTGTATGCTGAGACATTGCACCTGATACATTGTTTCTTCTCAATGTCTTACTATGGGCCTCATTACGAGGTTGGCGGTAACCCGCCGTTGTGACCGGCGGTTTGCCGTCAGCCCCATAAGACATTAAAAGTCCTGGCGGCATGGGAAGTCAGGCATATAAGTCCCCATTCCCTTAGGACTCTATGGGAGTGGGGAGACAGAAACACAGGCACCATTGCTAGCGGTGCCGGTGCTTCCATGACGATTCAGCCTACTGGAGCTGATGCGCCCGGCAGCATCAGACCTGTCGGGTGCAGTGGCCCCGGCAGGCAGGCTCGTAGTGTGGTGGTCCAGAAACAAGGGTGCTGGTAATCTTACCAGCACCCTTGTTTCAAGACCGCCACACTTATAATGAGGCCCTATGTCAGAAACCTCCATCTACAATGAAAGGTATAGGCACCGTTGGGTATAAAACCTGGTGACTGGCGGAACGGGGATTGTTGCGCAGAGTCTCGTTTGTTGTTGGGCTTCTGCTTGTCCTGTGTATGCTGCATTGCTGATTGCCATCAAATGTCATTCACCAATCCACTGGATGAGTCTCTGGTAATTTTTCTGTGACAAGATTGGTACTGGGACTCGGATTCCTGCTGCCCTGCGGCCAAATTTAGGGGTCACTGTTAAGATGATTTTGTTGATGGGGAATGTTAGGACTGCTTTTCTATACTCTGGCCTGGTAGACAGATGTATCGAAGGCCAACCTATATTGTGACAGGAACAACTCTGGGAAGCTGTAGCCAAACCAGTTTAGGTAGCAGTGACAGGCACTCTAGGATAAGTTCTTAAGACGAAGTGAGCTTGCAAGGGGTCCACAATGAGGTCACACAATAAGAGTCACAGATTACACTTAGACAGGATATATAAAATACAATTATTTATTTATGGCCAAAACACACAATAGAAACATGACTACTAGCAGGTAGACTTATCACACAACACTATCAAACTAAATATATATATATTCACTTAGTTATAAGGCAGAATACACAACAGAAACTCCTGCAAAGGAAAGGTTAGAATAGTATTAGGCACAAAAAGGTCCACAGAGATGATCCCTAACTAAAATTGTCCAGCCCTAAATTGTCTGGGGCATTTTGACCAATAGTTCAGGTTAAAGTTCCACAAAAGTTAGGAGGCAGAAAAAAATGCAGGTAGGGTCTCTGGGGTCCAGTGAAGGATTCTTGAGGTTAGGGTTCAGGTTAGTCTAATGCCCAAAAGTAGCCCCAACAGTCAGATGGCTTGCGCAAGCAAGCAATGGCAAAGCCAAAAGTGTTAGGATTAAGCTTTATTATAAGCCCATTGACCAATAATGGGAGTGTAGAGGTAGGTTAGAAACTCTGTAACTCACTCCCCATACTCCGATTGTTCCCCAGGCTTGGCAGGACAAAGGAAGAGGGTCCAACGTTGTTTTTCACACCAAAAGTCGCAGTCCTCAATTCACAGGGGTTGCAGGTTCGAGCTGATCTCCGGTTGGTGTCCTTCACTGTTGCAAGGACTCTCGATCAAAGAATGCAGAAAAACTTGATCCAGCACCCCTCTCAGGCCTGGACTCGGGACAGGTAAGAATTTCACATGGTGGTCACTGCAGCAGGTTGACGCAAAAGGATTCAGCAGCCGCGCTCGGACTTTTCCTCCTATCTCGTGTCCGCTCGATACTAGGACGCAATAAGGAGGTAGTCTCGTATAGCCAGCTGAGTATCCCCCAAGTTTCAGGCCGAAACCCGGTACAGTGACACCGGCAGCACAGTAGCCCAAAAACAAAGCTGGTTAGCCACAGGACCGTTCCAGGGCACATCCGAAGTCTTCGTTTGGCAAGGCACTGAGCAGACGTCGGAAATGGATGGTCCCTCCACTCCAAGGGTCGCAGCTCCTTTGCCGGACTACTAAAGATCACAAGCAAGACAGGGCTCCTCCAGGACATCAGCAGAAGTTGGTTGCCAGGCCTCCTTCAGTCAGGTCTAAGGTTTCTTCACGGGTCTCACAGCTGGACAGGATACATGGCTCCTTCAGTTTTCTCCAGGCTCTCTGAAGAATGGGTGCAGGGGTCCTCTTCCTATCCTAAAAGCCAGGTAAGAGCTGCAGCCCTCACTAGCCAAAAGCAGGACTAGTCCACACACACGCCAGCAGTGGTCCAATCAGGACCACTGGCGGGAACATTCATGCATACCACTCAGACACACCAAAACCAGTTTGTGGATTGGGGTCAGACAGACCCTTCCCATGTCCTGCCAGCAAACAACCACAGCCCTCCAGTATTCTGCCAATAGCTGCAGCTTTCCCAGGCACTTGAAGCCCTTAAAAGGATTTTCCTGGTCTCTCCGGCCTGGAAGAAGGCTAAAGAACAAGATGGCAAAAGGACAGGCGAAAAGTCTTGTGGCACGGCCATGTTTTACCAGTAGCCACAGTTAGTAGCCAAACGCGGTAAAGCTAAAACGAAAATCCCCAAAAAGTGGGGAAAAGTCACTGCTGCCACCAGCCTATCCTTTTAGCACACCTAGAGTAACCAGAAATCCTCAGAGTCTTAGCCGAGGGCAAGACAAACAAGTACCCCATTGTACTGCAGTCTAAGCTGCTGTGCACAATAATAAAAAGTTACCACAAGTGATACAAAAGTAACCAAAAGTAGTAACAGAGTAACATGACTAAGGGTAACAATGTTTCACAGTACTGACAGCCTCAAGGACATATCAGTTTCCCCATAACATATGAGCAAAGGCTAGTGTAGTGAAGCATTAAGCTTCACTGTACTGTGAAAAGTACAGGTCAGATTAAAAAATAAAAGCAACATTTTTGGCCGTTCAATAAAGATAGAAAGAAAGGTGCAGTAAAGAGAAATCTTTCCTAAAACAACCCCCCACCCCACCGCTTCCCGCCCCTATACTAAGGGATAGGGGGAACTAATCCACCCCTGGATGGGTCCTCTGTTCCAGTCAGTTATCCCTGTTGGACGGCACATCAATATTGCTACATTTGGGATCTGGCATATGCCCAATAGTGAAGTTCAAGGCCTGCAGACTCATGCACCACCTGAGCTACTTTGAATTATCTCCCTTAACATCTACCAACCAGTTCAAAGGCTTATGGGAAGCATATACAGTAAAGTGAGTCCCGTGGAGGTAGGACCTCACCTTCCAAAGGCACCATACAATGGAAAAACAACTCTTCTCCACATGGGGCAAACTGAGTTCTCCACTCGTAAACTGGTGGCTGATTAGACATATAGGATGTTCCTCACTTGTGTCATTAAGCTGTGAAAGCCTTCCAACTATCCCAGTGTCACAGGCATCTGTCTGCACTAAGAAATGTCTCTTCCAATCAGGTGCCCTTAAACCAGGGACCTGACCTAAGGATTCTTTCAGGCCAGTGAATGCCTTCTCACAGTCAGGAGTCCATAAGAACTCTTTAGGTCCCCTATGAGCAGTGAGGGCAGTCAGAGGGACAGCTATACTGCTATAAACTGCCACTTTGCTCCTGTGTTTCCCAGTGAGGGCCAGGAAAGTCTTCACTTGGGCTTGGGTAGTGGGGGGTTGTACAGTTCTGTACATGAGGTACTTCACTGACAAGAGATTGCATCTTGTCCTCAAATACACCAACCTCATGCATGAGGAAGACCAATGGCTTCTGTTCAGTTTGGCATGTGGCTGTCTTCCTGAACAAGTTGACCTGATGAAGGTCCTGACAGCCACTCTCTTGAGTTAGACCCAGTTCTCCCAAGTGGGGGTTGAATCGCCCATGTCATCCAGACATGTTTTGCCGAGATCCATTTTCCAATTCAAAATAGGGGCTAAGTTCATTTGACAGGTGTCAGTTGCAGCCACCAATCCAGAAGTCCATACACTGAAGTAAGGCTATTAAAAGCCTGAAACTGCTGTCTCCTCCTTGGCATAGACTGCAAGGGATATGTCGCCATACCCTGCAGAGAGATCATAACAGCAGCTGTACCTTTCAGTACACAGTTGATCCACTAAGGTTTTACCTCTTATTGAAGAGTGTGTCTCTGTCTTGGGGACAGAGAACAGACCTCTAGTGTCCATACAGAATCCAAAACTGGCTTTAACTGTATTTCCTTCCAGTTCCTCAGAACTGGACTCTTGACATATATAATGCTCAAACACTCTTTGTTCCAACACAGGGTGGATCCCACACCAACTGTCAGAACGTTCCCTTGGTTCTGAGTCACCACAATACACAAACCTGGTGGGTTCACTTACTCCCAGAATACAGTCTGGTTTACACCATCCTGTTATAAAGGGTGTCAGTGACAACAAGGGGGGATTGCCTCAGCAAACTCTCCTGCTCACCTTGCTGATGGGGGGGGGGGTCATGTGAGGAGACACTAGGTCTCCCTCACTTGAGCCATTAGCAGGACTGCTGAAGCACAGGGCAGGAGAGACACAGATGTCTCTGGCGCCCTTCCTGTAGTCATAGGCAGGACTCCCATCCTATCTCTCAAGATAGATCCTTCACACTATTCATAGGAAACATTATGGTAACCTGGACAGGTCCACCAAGGCCTTCTGAATAGTTTACCTTGCCACACTGTGAAACATAGCAGGGCCCGACTACTGACAGGTGGTCAGGGGTTTACAGAACCAGTTTGACAGGAGAAGGTCCCACCTCCTCTGGGGCTCAATGAGAGCTCCAGTCAAACTCAAGAGAGATCTGACAGATCTCTCTCTGAGACCATCCTGTGGATGACAGCTCAGTGACACTTGACAGATCAATTCACCATCCCTCCATTGGGTCTGACCACTACTGAGTACAGCAGAGGAGCTACCTCTGTAGCTGCCATTTAGTAGGGTGCCAATGACTGACCTGGCAGTCATTCCCCGTGGGTTGGCACAAAGGCATATGGGATTGGGATCAGCAATCACCATTTGCAACCTATTGCCTGAGGTCTCCAGAGTCAAAGGGTTAATTAAATTAGGCCTTGTCTCTGGTAGGAATGAGTTCACTCCTAAAAGTGAACTCTGGAGCAACAGAATTCCTGTCTCATCCCTGTCAACCTGGTGACAGAGAGTGAGACTCCTATAGTGGTTTTCCCCTGTGACCCCCATAATGGGCCAGCATGAATGAGTGTTAGACCACATAGATGATATCCTAAGACTAGGCTGCATCACCAGGGGAATGTCACACATCAACTGTAGGAGGAATGGCCTCACAACCTGAGTAACCTCCAACCTCTCAAGGTGTGCTCTGGTGGGCTCTGTGGGCTTACTTTGCAGTAGCCCACCTTCCTGTTGAACTCTTTGCTTCACTGGAGGAAAATCCTCCCATTGGAAGCAGACCTTTCTCCATAGGCCTAACCATGATGGTTTTATCTTCTGCTGTCCCATACATTTTGCTCTCCTGGGACTCTACTCTACCTGTATACTAGGCAGCTGAGGAGGCCTATAGGATTCAAGGTTTTCTGGGGGTCTTTCTTCCAAACTTGGAGTAGGGACACTTCCAACTACCTCAACAGATGCTGTAGGTAAGGCAGGGGGAATATTCTCTTCCCCCCTGCCTCTGTTTCTGATTCCTCTGGCCATGGGTTTCCCCTTAGGCATAGACTTTCTCTTAGGCTTGGCTAAGAGAGCCTGATTTTGAGACCTAGTGTTTGAGGGGTCTGGTGAGGGCCTATCAGGACCTAAGTCTTGAAGACTCAACTCATCCAGCACTCTTCTAGGAACCACTCCCCTCATATTGACAGATGCCTGATCATTCCTCTATTCACATCTTGAATGTCAGGTGCTGCTGGAACATTAAGAGGGCCTACCAGCCAACCAAGTATCCCCCACAGGAACTCTGACAAGAACCTGTGGGTTTACTATGAAGGAAGCTACCTCAGTAGGACTGGGCCCAGTGTTCCTAACAGTAGAGGTAGTTCCACCAACTATCTGAACACTATCTTCATAAGAATGGTCACTATGCAACAGGGCTGGGATGGGATCCAATGGTCGAGCACTACTAGTTTCCAAGGAATCTAGATTAACTTCAGACTGTTCCTCTGAGGAAGTGCAGTATAAAGGGAAAGACACCCCTGCCATCTTTTCTTCCTCATACTGAGAGAAGGCCAGACTGGCAGCGTGGACCCCCAAGGTCTTGCCCTTAGACATTTGGGGTCCACCTTCATGTGGTCACTTGCTCCACAAGTGTAACAAGTCCCGCTGGCACTTGACACATGGGGAGGCTTAGAGTAACCACTCACATGCTTGGGAGGGTTAGCCCTACTATCCTGACCTGATTCTGATGAATTCCCCTTATTAAACCTTTTGTGTGCCTCCTTGAATATAGTTCTATCAGTACCCCACCCTCTTTCTCTTTCTACTTCTTTCCCTCCTCCTGCTTACATGAAGCAGGCCTGTTCTTATGGGGCACTCTATGTGAAACCCATAGGTCAGGAGCAATGGCTAGCCTCTTTGGATTTAACTCCTTTGAGTCAGCCAAATGCGGCCAAATGCTGCTTCAGCTCGGGGGTTCAAGCATGACCAAATTGATCATGCCCTCAAAGGTGCTTACTTGATAGCCTTCTATCCAGCCATCCAAGTTGTTTACAGAATTAGCAACAAAGTTACATAAGTCATACTTTCTTTTCTTTAAACCTCCTCAAGTATTGGGCAGGAGTCTTCCCAAACTTGAGCATAAGAGATTGCTTCAGTTTTACAAAGTATAATCTATCAGCCTTAGACATTTCCATAATGGCACTGCAGCCAATATGGGGCAGTCTGCTTATAAACCATGAAATACTGTCAGCATCACTGACTCCTTGTACCTCACATGCATACTCAAAAGTTACAAGCCAGTCAATTATGTCATTCTTCTTTTCATGCATACATACTTAAGCGATCTTTAGGAAAGCTAGGATGTGAAGCGAACCCAGAACCATCTCCACATCCTCTGGAAGAACCTTGTGAAGCCTGAATCTTGGCAAGCTCCAGTTTGATCCCTGTCTTTCTGCCTTTCAACCCTCTCAATTTCCAATTTAGCCATTTCAAACTCAAGCTCTTTCTCCAAGTGTGTCCTTTTTCAAATTGAACAATGCCTCAGCATTTGAAGAGGTCACAACCAGAATTCCAGAGGATGCACTTTCTTCCTCCTCATCCTCAACATTTGAAACGGCAGTGGCAGTAACCACATTACTGGTGCTGGGTCCCTCCCCAGCTCCACTATCAGGACCATTTGCTAAATTAGGTACAACCTTGTTTCTTTAAACGTCCAGAATTTTTACAACAAACTCTGCTTTTGTGCCAGAGACTGTTAAGCCCCTCTCAGCATACAACTTTCTCAACTGATCCACATTTGAGGCACTTAAACTTAAAGTGGTGAAAGTGATTGTTTCCATGATACTTAGTACAGGCGGTGACTTGTTTCTACAAGGTAATTTTATTTATTTATTGATTAGATATACATATAGCCAATTGGCTTTGTATAACACATTAACAAAACAACATAAATACACACAATCTAAAAACATATTACATTTTCACATGTGCTATACAATACAGTTTAAAATTGCCACAATTTTCAAATAAAATACCACCATAAAATATATCAAGTTAATATCATTGCCTCGCATAAAATTCATCCATTGCTCAGAGATCTCAGTCATCACTGTGTCATTGTTATAAGATTTAAAACATGTAGTTCGCAGATCATTTAGACTTTCACAGCACATGATTAAATGATGGAGGGACTCAACTACATTTACTCCACATAGGCGACAATACTTCAACATATGTGTGGAACCAATGTTCGCACAATTTGTTTCTAGTGCATCAGTCACATTAAATTTCATCATTAGGTAGGTGCGAATTATGCCAGCTTTGGGATAAGCAAGAATATAAGAGGGAGACAACACTCTACTCATATATTCATCAAGAAACTTGCCACTATGCTTTTTAGATGCTAAGTTTACAATATTTTGTTCATGGCAATAGTCCTGCACCTTGACCTTAAGTCTCATTTTTAAAGATAGTAGAGAAAGAGTACCCGGATCAGACCCATTAGTCCATGTACAGTGTATTCTTTGAATGATACCAATGGTACCAATCAACACATTACCTTCCAGACTAAGATATGCTTTTACAAATGGCACAAAGATAGTTTCAGTGCGGAGTGTTGCAGCTTTCTCATAGGATAGAACACATTGGCAGATATATGCATACATATAACTTTTGATGTTGAATTCCAAATACAGATATTCCACACTCACTCTCGGAGGGAGACGTAGTAATTTTCTTAAGAGAATAGACTCAAAGACCACACTACGTTTGACAAACTTATCCCCCCAAATTTCCACAACATAGAGCAGCATTGATCTTATTTTTGCAAGGTAAATGATGAGAACTGCAATGACCGAATAACAGCAATTGCGACCAATAAAAACACTTAAAGCGTTTGCAGCCACAGTACATCTGCTCTTGATAGATGACCACTGTTCCTCCCAATTCAACTTTTCATCAATAACAACTCCCAGATATTTATATGATTTGACCTGTTCCACTTTTTTGCTTTCCAAGCTCCATGAGTATTTCTTCGGTCTGCATTTATTAGAGAAGACCATTATTTGCTCTTATGGATGTTAATGGTTAAACCATTCTCAGCAGAGTAGATAGCCAAAGAGTCAAGCATATGCTGAAGGCCCGCCGGGGTATAATCTAACAATAGCAGGTCGTCAGCATAGGGAAGCCATCCAATAGTTACTCCATTAACTCTCACGGGGTTAGCTTCTGGGATAGAGAATGCATTCATCATATCTGATAGATACAGATTAAAAAGGATGGCAGCAATCATACAGCCTTGCTTAACACCGCAGCTAGTGGCCATAAATTTCGAAAGTTTACCAGCTGCATTGAGTCTGATGCGTACTGATGTATCAGAGTGTAACAGCATTAACATCTTTAACAGACCTTGGGGAATCCATCATGTACTTAGTTTTTTCCAGAGTCGGTTTCGAAGTATGGTGTCAAATGCCGCAGAAAAATCAATATATGCGCAATAAACATTTAGATTGCGTTTTTTCCAGGCATGTTCTATCGAAGATATAAACATCATCAAGTTATGTACAGTACTAGATTTGTCACGGAAACCTATTTGGTTGGGAGGTAAGATATTATTTTCACTAACCGAATCATTAAGTTCCTTGAGCAATACTTTGGTAAATATCTTAGAGGACACATCTAACATTGCCAACATTCGAAAGTTAGCCGGGTTATCCCATGGCCCTTTTTTATGAACAGTAAGGATGTGGCTTGTCTTCCACGATAAGGGTATTTCACCTAGCGTCCCTATTTGTTTGAACAAGAGTACAAGAGCAGCACCCCACAGTTCAGGCTGCTTTTTTATGACCAGATTACAGACCCCATCTGGCCCTGCGGCCCGTGAGTTCTTAAGGTTTTCAATGATCTTAATGATATCAAGTTCGGAGGATTTACAGACCCAAGTAACTTCGGGAGAAAGAGTAAGCGTAGTACCTAGTTCAACTTTGCCCAGTGTGCCGTTGATATAATAGGCCCACATGTCTTCAGGGATACAATTTATTGTTAAATCGCGTTTTTTATGTTTGGTAAGGAGATGCCAAATCCCTTGTTGATTGTTGGACAAGGCAGCCAGAGCAATTTTTTTCCATAGTTTGGTTTCACATTCGCGTTTATGGATTTTTAGCCACACTTTATAATTCTTTTTGAGTTTTTTAATTAGACATGCTACCTCACGTTCTGACGACAGGGAGTCATTGTTTCTGAGAACAATGCGAATTTCATTATGCAAATTCTTTTTAGCCAAATTGATCTTTTTGTCATTCCCAGGCCTTCGTGGGATAGCGATATTAGAACGTTCCCCAGTTGATTTGTATGTACGACGTTCACCCACTTGTTTCTGAATATTTTGCATACGTTCAGTGAAACTATGCAAAATATGATTACCGGCATTCATACCGGACACCCCCTCCTTAATGAACTCCGGTAATAGGGTGGATACCAATTGAGAGACATGTTCAATATTACGACTATGCCAGACAATCCTATTATGTCCTTCATTAATACTGAGCACCCCATTATCATCATAGTCATGATGGACTATACCTTTGTCTGTGACAGCAAATAACAGAGACAGGGGTAGATGATCACTCTCATCTCTCTCAACTACACCCATATCTATGACAAAATGGAACCCAATTTGATTGGTGAAAATGTAGTCAAGGGTAGCTGCAGATCTACCCTCAACCCTAGTGAAGTTCATAGGCACATCGCTAGGTGTAAAACCATTAAGTTTAATAAAACTATGGGTCTGCATAACTTTCATCCACTTTTTGCCTTGTCTATTAGACACAGAGTGGATATTAGATTTGAGCGAGGTACCCAGCTGCACATCAGTCAGACAATAATCGCCAGTTTTCGCATTCAGATCACCCAAAAGAAATATAGGGTAGCGATGATTGAACAATTTCAACACATTTTCAACAGTCTCGATATTAGTTGCTGTTTTAGCCAGATTAGGAGGATCGTAGATATTAAGCACAATTAGGATGGTCGACATCAATGTTAATTTGGCCACTAATATATGTTCATTCGATAACGAGAGTTTGTAATGGACCATGGTGATTGAACAGAAATCAACAGGCCACCTTTCGGGCAACCAAGAGGGCCCTTTGTCGCAATTTGATGGACAGTACATCTATCGTCAATCTGTATTTCCGCTGTTAGCCATGTTTCTTGGAGTGCAATAATATTAAAGAGAGCCATACATACAATCAAACCATCATCCTGAAACAGATGCGAGTGCCCACGAGTATTCCAAGAATAGAGCAACTGCATCGAGTTTGGTCATTGACGAGTGTCAGCGAAGTGGGACTTAAAACTCAATGGCAACCATTGCCAATAACCTTCAGGAATGGCATCGTTATTATTTGCTACAGTATTAGTGTCATGGTTAGGCAACTGATTCACGGGTGCAGTATTGGATTTGGTGGGCAGATTAGAGCCACTAGTATTAGTGTTACTAAGCCTCCGAGCTTTAGGACTTTGGCGTGATTTTACAGACAGTATTGACACTTTATGAATGGCATAACCAAGACGTAATAGCTGAACTTCATATCCCATAGCGTAGTTAAGCGTAGCTTCAGCCTCAAAACACACATTGGTAATATATTTGTTATGAAGCTCAAGCTGGTCAACCAAACGAATATCACTAGATGTAATTACCCTCAATGGAACAATAGTTTTAAATATGCTCAATACAGCAGCACGATTTAAAGGGGGAGAGCACTTTTCCATGTGGACTTGCTGTATTTGTAACGCTGATAGCATTCCAATGCAGTTCCCACCACTGCTAGTGTTAGCATTAGAGGAGGTGGTATTGGCATTATTATTGAGGACCCAGGAATCTGGCAGTGTTGATTGAGTAGGTGCCGCTGGCATATTAGAAATGCCTGCTGGCTTTGTAGTATTTGTTGATGACTCAATCGCAACAATTGAAGACATTAAGGATTCTACCATCACACAATTGGATTTAGGGCCAGTCAGAATATTATTAGAGATCAACTCATTAGATCGAGAAGGAGTGATCACTAAATCACTAGCATTAGCGACTACAGCATCAGCGGATACCTCTGACTCAACCAGAGGAATGGCATTCACAGAGGCAGCATCCAGTTCTGGGACTGGATTTTTCTGTTTTTTTGTGGTCCGCTTACTATACATAATCGCCTGGTGGGCAATATTCGATTTCTTATTGACCAGAGTTTTCTTCTTCACAACAGACTCACCCTTACCTTTTAGATTTGTCTTAGGGATGACTACAGGCAGGGGAATAGTGGGAGAAGTATTACGCTTATTTGCGCACACATTACAATGGTAGTCTTTCAGAGACGTATGGATTAATAATGACTGGACATCACTTTTAGTCTCTAGATGTGCACACTTCTCAAGTAACATAGTCAACAAATTTTCTAGGGCATTAAACATATCATCAGAATTCATACTAGAGTCTACATCATCGTTAGTACGTGAGCCCTCACCATAATCAGTAATTACGTTTTGAGAGGGACATACATGCTCCTGGGATGGTTTAATCGTATTGAAACAAAATATAGATGGAATACCAACATCAAAACCACTCTCATTCTTCAAAACAGGTTTACAGTTAGGGACAATAGACGTATCGGGTCCCAATGGCAGTGTCATCTTAGTAGGAGGAGTGAAGAATAATGGGGTGGGAGCAATCTCAGTCAAAGATATTTCAGGATCAATTCCCATGTACTCAATTTCTAGTTCATCCAATTCAGAAATTGATATGTCAATAGAGCTTTTTCCATGGTTGCTTTTCTCCTTGTGGACCATGGCGTTAGTACTACCATTAACTAATAGTCCACTGGTACATGTGGTCACAGACATAGGAGTTGGTAAAGGAATTATGTTTGGGGTGACTGGCACAAAGTCAGCCACTTTAGGATCAAGTTGACTTAGGGAAACACTCGGCATGACATTTTCATGAGACCCTTTGGCCACAGAAGGTTCTATATGATGCATTTTAGGATTGTCACAAAAAACATCAGACAATAGCTTACCACTTACACAACCAAGATCATTTGTTAAATCTAAGACCAGATCCTCAGATGCAATAAGACGAAGATCCTTATCAATAGGCAAATGGGAAGCCGTTAAAATAGGTATGGAGGTCTTTGAGAAATAATCTGTGATAGGATTACTAGGATTACCGAGCACAGCACCCTTTTTAGGACGAGTGATTATTTTAGGAACGCAAACGCGCCTATTGCGCAAATTTCTATGCATAGCCACTTCCTTGTCAAAGTCGTCCATACCTTTGCGACAGTAATACACACAACACAAGCTAGCAAGCTAGTTAAATCCTAGGATAGGGCACTTGAGCACACACCAATAAGAAAGCGTAACAGAATAGGTGCGGAATGCACCCGCAATAAAAAACAACTACACGATGTGATGCAGTCACAGTGGTTACAGAGTATAGCCCCTCATATGTTGTAGACACAGTGGTTTCAGAGTATAGCCCCTCATATGGCTTATCATAGACACGAAGTAGGAGGCACGAAAGCCAGAGAGGATATTGCCGTGCACACGACACAATATGAAAACAGTTGTGGGAGCAGCAATAGCAAGAGGAACAAACAGTTGAAAAATATTTTAAAACTACTTGTATTAAAACTTTCAGCTAAAAATAGAACTGGCAATAATACAATAAAGCAATCAGTATAACATGTAAAAAGCCAGGAAATTTTTTCAAACAAGCTGTAGACTCACCCCAAGACTACTACAGCAAGTGATAAGCAGATCATATCATATCTACCGTTCCTTCCAATGCGGTCATGACATTAATAACACTAGTGTCACGAGGAAAGAGTAAAGCAGCAATTGACTAGGCAACATTGCGCTTGCACTTGCAAAGCAGCCAAACAGCCTAACAGCCACTTGCAGAGCCACTTCAGGAGCGCGCGGCGGCTCGTATTTATGATGAAGTGGGCGTGTCCTAGAAAAAATATATAAAATATACGTGATTAGGTCCTATAATTATACAGTAACACGTATAATTATATTAGGAATTATATAAATGTCCACAAGCGATGGTAGTCAGGTAGTCAGGGATATCCTTGTAGAATAAGCGTGGAATACCGGCAACAATGTATCCAGCGACGTGACGGAGAGTTTTCCACAGCCTAACAGCCACTTGCAGAGCCACTTCAGGAGCGCGCGTGGAGGAGCGCGCGGCGGCTCGTATTTATGACGAAGTGGGCGTGTCCTAGAAAAAATATATAAAATATACGTGATTAGGTCCTATAATTATACAGTAACACGTATAATTATATTAGGAATTATATAAATGTCCACAAGTGATGGTAGTCAGGTAATCAGGGATATCCTTGTAGAATAAGCGTGGAATACCGGCAACAATGTATCCAGCGACGTGACGGAGAGTTTTCCACAGCCTAACAGCCACTTGCAGAGCCACTTCAGGAGCGCGCGCGCAGGAGCACGCGGCGGCTCGTATTTATGATGAAGTGGGCGTGTCCGGCAACAATGTATCCAGCGACGTGACAGAGAGTTTTCCACAGCCTAACAGCCACTTGCAGAGCCACTTCAGGAGCGCGCGCGCAGGAGCACGCGGCGGCTCGTATTTATGATGAAGTGGGCGTGTCCGGCAACAATGTATCCAGCGACGTGACAGAGAGTTTTCCACAGCCTAACAGCCACTTGCAGAGCCACTTCAAGGTAATCAAAAATGATAGTGTTCTGTGTAAGTATTATCTGGACACACCACCAGTGATCTACACTGTGGTACCTAATACAGATCCTTTTCACAAAACACCCAGATGTTATGTGGAGAGGGTCATCGCACTGCTGCCACCAATTTGTTAGGACTGATTTTCTATACTCTGGCCTAGTGGACAGATGTATAGAAGGCCAACCTATATTGTGACCAGAATAGCTCTGGGAAGCTGTGGCCAAACCGGTTTAGGTAGCACTGACAGGCGGTCTAGGCTAAGTTCTTCAGAGAGGGTGAGCTTGTAAGGGGTTCACAATGAGGTCATACAGTAGGAGTCACAGATTACACTTAGACAGGATGTATAAAAATGCAGTTATTTATGGCCAAAACACACAACAGAAAAATTACTACTAGCAAGTAGACTTACACACAACACTATCAAACTAAATACACATATACATTAACTTTGTTTGTTATAGGGCATAATACACATCAGAAACTCATGCAAGGGAAATGTTAGAATAGTATTAGGAACAAAAAAGTCCACAGAGATGATTCCTAATGAAAATTGTCCAGCCCTAAATTGTCTGCGGCCTTTTGCCCATTAGTTCGGCTTAAAGTTCCACATAAGTTAGGAGGCAGGAAAAAACAGGTAGGGTCTCTGGGGTCCAGGGAAGGGTTCTTAGGGTTAGGGTTGAAGTCAGACTAATGGCCAAAAGTAGCCCCAACAGTCAGATGTCTTGCGCAAGCAAGCAGGGCAAAGCCAAAGTGTTCAAAGTAAGCTTTATTATAAGCCCATTGACTAATGGGAGGATAGGGGTAGGTTAGAAACTCTGAATCTTATCTGCCCTACTCTGATTCTTCCCCAGACTTGGCAACACAAAGGGAAAAGGTCCGAAGTTGCTTTTCCCGTTGAAAGTCACAGTCCTCAATTCACAGGGGTTACAGGTTCGAGGTGATCTCTGATTGGTGTCTTTCACTGTTTTAAGGACTCTCGATTGAAGAATGCAGCAAAACTTGATGCAGCACTCCTCTCAGGACTGGACTCGGGTCAGGTAAGCTATTTTGGATGGTGGTCACCGCAGCAGGGCAATGCAAAAGGACTGAGGTCTGACTTTCCCTCCTATCTCGGGTCCCCTCGATGCTAGCAAATTTCAGAGGAGGTAGTCTCGTAGGGCCAGCTGAGCATCCTCCAGGTTTCAGATTGAAACTCGGTAAAGTGACGCCGGCAGGACCGTAGCCCAAAAATGAAGCTGGTCAGCCACAGGACAGTTCCAGGGCACTTCCGAAGGCTTCGTTTTGCAGGGCACCGAGCAGACGTTGTTAATGGAGGGTCCCTCCACTCCAAGAGTCGTAGCTCCTTCGCAGGACTACTAAAGATCACAAGCAGGACTGCAGTAGAAGTTGGTTGCCAGGCCTCCTTCAGTTAGGTCTCAGGTTTCTTCACGGATCTCAAAGCTGGACAGGATACTTGGCTCCTTCAGGTTTTTCCAGGATCTCTGAAGAATGGGTGCAGGGGTCCTCTTCCTATCCTAAAAGCTTAAGGCTTCACTGCACTGTGAAAAGTACAGGTCAGATTAAAAAATAAAAGCAACGAAGTTTGGGGGTTCCATAAAGATGGAAGGAAAGGTGCAGTAGAGAGAAATCTTTCCTAACAGGGAAATCTGGCAGGCATGGTCAGGAATCCAGGCGAATATAAAGAACAGATGCAGAATAAGAGCAGATGTAGAATAAGAGCCAACTAAAATTCATGGGTTGGTGAACGCAGGTAATTGCATTGCTATTTGTCATGTTTTGTGTATTATTGTCTAGAAACAGGTTGGGATGATGTTTGTATATGGTCGAAGGAATTGTAGAGAAACCTGAAATCTGAAATCTGTCTGGTTCTGCTAAGACATAGAAGGGGAAGTAGCCTGCCTTTCAACAAGTCAGAACTGATCAGAAGTAAGAAAGAGTTAAAGCGGTTAGCATAAATCAGGAACTGGAATAAATGCCTCTTGTATGGGTGCGAAGAAAATATTTTGGATGAGAGCCCAGTACTTGTCCTGTCTAGCCCTCTTCCTCGATGCTTGAAACCCTGTATGTGCAACTCACTTGCAACCTAAATTTACATTTCACACTCTCCCATGTCCTAGTTCGGGAGCTGTAATAGGCTGTGTTTCCTCCGATTTTGTGTCTTGTTTTCAATCCTTTCCCTAGCCTATCTCTGGAAAGATGAATACCAATCTGTTTTGCGAGTAGCACAATGGGGGATATAAGCTGTGAGTCAGCAGACAATTGAATTTGGCCACCATCTGCGGGTGTTACATTTCTGTAACAAGGGAGGTGCAGAGGTCGGGTGTCCTCTGAAGGCTTTAAATAGCCAATAAAGAGCAGTCAACTATGAACCAAAACCAGCCACCCCACCAAAGCACATTATAGTGCCCCAGGTACAGACATGTTTCTGCAATAAGATATCCTTTGGCTCGCCCCTTGCGAGAATGAGTTCAGGCCAGTCTAGACTAGTGCTACTTCCTCCCAAAGAAAGTCCAGTTCACTTCATGTTTACAAACTACTTCCCCAAAACATGTAGGTTTCTGATAAATGTCACGATTATACACAGAAGAGTCTCCTAGACACTTCCTACAGGAAGGAACATTCAACTTAGATAAAATAATTCTATGCAAGGTGTTAGAGAAGAAAGGAGCCCAAGTGCACCAACAGCAATGGGATAGCTATCTAGACTGGTATACAAACCCACCAAGAGACAATCTGAATCCAAGATCCGAGTCCTGAGGGACACCCAGTAGAAGCCCCAGGAGCAAATTAAGACATTAAAGGCTGAGTACTCCAACGTACACGTTCCGGCACATAAGGTTGGATACAATTCCCGATACTCTGTGTAAGGAACTCCTGGTGACAACAGTAAAGACAGACAAGTGATCACAGGTCAAGGGTGTTTATTAAACTGTAAATGGAGGGTGGAAAAACGACTAACCTAAATCTAAGAGGAGAGCAAGCGTCGGCCATCAAATGAAAAATAAGGCAGTCCTTGTGGCGTCTTGTCAAAGTAAAACGCCTATACTAAAAAACCTACTGCCAATTCCTTACATCTAATTACAGAAGGAGTGTGGGATAGGGTATTCACATAAAGGGAAAGTGTTCACAAATAATAAGTTAGGATGTGGTTGCCTTGAGGTCTCCCTTCCCCACGTTTTTAGCACGGGACAAGGTGGGACTTTGGAGCACAGCACAGCTTGGTCTCTTGCCTCTGAGGCCTGATGCCTTCAGCAAACAAACACAAAGTTCTTGTTCTACTCAGCATGTTGGGTGATGGCTTCACCCCTGGGTCACCCTCTTCTGGACACAGACCCTTCTCAAGTCGTATTCAACAAAGTTACAAAACAGTTCTTTTCTCAGTGAACTTCGGGTAGTAACTTTCCATCCCTGGATCTCCCTTGGCCGGGCTCCGACCCCAAATGATAAGGGGGACTCTTCACCTCCCCTTGTCTTGCAATACTTATTTCTTTCACAGTCATGAACCGTCATCTACGTCCTTTCTGGACCTCCTGGTCTCTGACTCGCAGGGGATGGATTGCATGCAGTTATCCTTCCAACATGGCCGTCCGGAACAGAAAACTCTGGATCAGTCTATGCGTTCCACGCTGCTCATCCTACAAAAGAGACATGCCCCCGTGGCTCTGCGCGTCTCAACGCTACCGCTACAGCGGACGTGCTTGGCCGGAGTTCGATCGGGGCTCTCGCTTGATTCCTTGTTCCCAGTCCCTTGAATTCCCTCCTGTTCCCTTTCCTCCCCAATCTCCTGGAAAACCTTCCGCGCTTGATTTACAGTCTTCCGTGCCTCCGAGCGTACCTTAATTACTTCCTGGAATTACCCTGGACTTGTAGAACGCTGCTGGAAACTGAACCGCTACTCTCACGCTGGGCGCCGAAGACCGGCGTTCGGGTCTATACAAATCCCCGACCGTAAAGAAGAAGAAATACCAGAAGGTTGCAAGTACACAACAGAAACAGGTGAGAAGGGGAGAGACTTGTGACAGATTGAGACACCTTAAAAACGATACAGATTCAGAGATGGAAGCCGCCGTTCAAGACCTCATGCGAGGCATGCAGGAATTAACAACGGAGGTACAGAACCTCAAGTCAGGGAACGCAGTATTAAAGCAGCTAGTTCTATCACGTGATTCCGCAACCAAAGAAAATGTAATATTGGGTGGAATAGTGGACAAGTATGACGGTTCTTCCAAGACTCTCCGCGCCTTCCTTGATTCAGGTTTAGTTCACTTCACGTTCAAGCCCTACTACTTCTCCACTCCTAGAGCAAAGGTGGGTTTTATGATTTCACACCTGACTGGAAATGCATTGACTTGGGCAACCCCCCTAGTCAATACAAGCAACGCTCTCCTGGATGACTATGATGGCTTTGTGAGAGCCCTTAAGGAAATGTTTGATCGCCCAGAGCAGGCGTATAGTGCTCAAGAGAGACTACTCGAGTTCCAACAAGGGTCCCAGGATATGCTCACCCATGTTACTCGTTTCAAACAACTTGTGAAAGAAGCAGACTGGTCTCCAGAAGCTAGATTTACACTCTTCCGAAGGGGGCTGAACGAAGAAATAAAAGATGAGCTCCCTAGGGTGGCCCGCCCAAGCTCCTTCCAGGCTCTTATGTATCTATCCTTATAGATAGATTTCCGAATCCAAGAAAGAAGAGCAGAGAAGAGGAAGTCTAAGGCAAGTCTCCAAAAGACCATCACAGAACATGCCCCTAGAGCAGAGTCAACTGTTCCTTCTACCCCGGACCCAGAACCTATGCAACTAGGAGCCTTTCGTGGACCCATTAACCCTCAGGAAAGGATGCGACAAATCCATACTGGTCTATGCATGTATTGCACCTCCGATAAACATCTTGTGAGAGAATGTCCCATTGCTCCTCCACCGCGTTCGGGAAACACCAGCTCCCGATCCTAGATGGAGCACAGTGTCGGGAGAGAGCAGTTTGCTCCACATCAATTCCATCCTTGAACTCTCCTGGACAAAATAACCTTGTTGTTCTGCAGGCCCTACTATCGCCTTCCAAGACAGAATTCTACCCCATCCTGGTATTAGTTGACTGTGGAGCTATGGGCGTATTTCTAGATCAAGATTGGGTCACTGCTCATAACATTCCACATGAAAGCCGAGTTACAATGCAACCAGTAGAGGCAATTGATGGAAGGCCTCTTTCCTCAGGACCCATTACCCTTCAGACTAAAGAGATTCTACTTTCTATTAATCACCATCAAGAGAGAATCAAATTTTACCTCATTAAATCAGCCCATTATCCGATGGTTCTTGGGATGCCCTGGCTGCAGAGGCACAATCCTTACATCAACTGGGCAACCGGCTCACTGTTTCTTGGATCTGAATTTTGTATGGCTCACTGCCTACCCCTGGATACCTTACCAAAGCCTTCTAGAGACTTTCAAGAGAACCAACAAAGTCCAGTCACGTTTCTAACATCATCCAGATTCCCAGGGCCTACCAAGCCTTTTCTGATGTTTTTTCGACCGCGATAGTCCAAGCTCTCCCTCCTCACAGGCCAGAGGATTGTGCCATTAATACCGAACCCACAGCTGTGATTCCTTTCGGCAGAATGTTTATATTATCTGAACCTGAAAAGAAGGCTCTCTGAGAATACCTGGATACTAACCTGGAAAATGGCACCATACGCCCGTCCAAATCTCCAGCGGGTGCTTCATTGTTCTTTGTTCCAAAGAAAGATACCAAAGAACTCAGACCATGTCTGGACTACCGTGGTCTTAATCAGTGCACTCTCAAGGACCGTTATCCTCTACCCCTCATCTCGGATATCCTGGAAGCAGTCAGAGAAGTAATCTTCACAAAATTAGACCTAAGGGGTGCCTACCATCTCATTCGTATAAAGGAAGGTGACAAATGGAACTCCCTTTGGCCATTTTGAATATCTGGTCATGCCCTTTGGACTTGCTAATGCCCCAGCAGTTTTTCAACGTTTCATGGATAGGGTGTTCTCGGACATGCTGTTCCTCTTCGTTATCGTCTACCTGGATGACATCTTGATCTACTCCAAGGACCCTCTAAGGCATGAAGAGCATGTTAAGGCAGTTTTACAACGATTACGTGAACACAAACTCCTAGCTAAATCCGAGAAATGCCTGTTTCACGCCACTTCTGTTCATTACCTAGGATTTGTCCTTAGTCCAGAAGGAATTGGAATGGATCTTTAAAAGGTAAAAGCCATACTATCTTGGCCGGCTCCCACATCCGTGAAACAGATTCAATCTTTCCTGGGACTTGCCAATTTTTACCGAAAGTTCATACCGTCCTTCTCTGAAATTGTTCAACCGATCATTGCTCTCTTCAAGAAAGATGCTCCATTTCTCTGGTCTACAGATCAAGACAAGGCATTTCAACGATTAAAAACAGAGTTTACTCAAACCCCATCCTGGCTCAACCCGATATTAACCGACCATTCCTAGTGGAGACGGATGCATCCAATTACGCCATAGGAGCAGTACTAAAACAGGAATTTGAGGACAAATTGGAGCACCCCATTGCTTACCTTTCACGAACTCTGACGCCCAGTGAGACTCATTATTCCGTCTTGGAAAAGGAACTACTAGCCATCCGCCAAGCCTTCACAGAATGGCGACGCCTACTCCTGGGAGCTAGGCATCCAGTACAGGTCCGTACGGACCATCAAAATCTTCAAGTTCTACAATCTTTGGAGTGTAGGAACAGTCGTCAGGCCCATTGGGCCTTCTTCTTTGCCCAGTACCAGTTCCACATCCATCATGTCCCTGGATCACAAAACATAATTGCCGATGCCCTTTCCAGACGTCCTGACTATGAAAACTCTGAGGATCAGACCTTTCCAAAGATGTTTCCTCACACGATCTTTGTTGCCCAAGCACTCACCCTCCTGGAGAATATCCAAGGCCAAACTCGACTTTCGGAACTCTGGAAGGAGCACAAGAGAAATAACAGATGGAATCTCACAGCTAAGGACGGGTATCTATTCAAAGATAATCACCTAGTCATTCCCACTCCTGGACTGCGACAAAGGATCACAAGTCTATGTCATGATACCTTACATTCGGGACATCGTGGGATAACCAACACTTTCCATCTAGTACAAAGACAGTTTTGGTGGCCCAAGATGAAGGATGATATTAGGATCCATGTCCAAACATGCGCAGTTTGCAATCCGAACAAACACGATAATAAGAAGCCAGCCGGACTCCAACTCCAACCAGCAATACCAACAAGAACCTGGGAAGTCATTGCCACTGATTTTATCGTGAAATTACCACCCTCTAGAGGCTACACAACAATCATGGTCATTATTGATTTGTTTACTCATATGGCTCATTTTACACCCTTATCCAAACTACCTTCCTCATCAGACCTTGCCGGAATTTTCCTGGAACACATATTCCTACTTCATGGGTTGCCTTCCAAGATCATTTCAGACCAAGGACCTCAGTACATATCTCAGTTTTGGAAGCAAGTATGTCGTATTCTGGGAATCAAACAAACCAATGGAGCCATGGAGCGTGTGAACCAGACTCTCGAACAATATCTACGATGTTTCGCCACCAAAGTTCAGGACGATTGGTCACTCCTAATACCTATGGCTGAATTCGCCTATAACAATTCAGATCATTCAGCTATCAAGACCAGTCCCTTCTTCTGTAGCCAAGGATTCCATCCATCAGTCCTACCCTCCGTACTCCCACATCCTACTCCAGTACCTGCAGTAGACTCCTGGATCGAAAACCTCATCACAGTACATAAGGAGGTTAAGGAATACCTAGAACGGGCCCGAGAAGATGTCAAACGTTATGCTGACTCTAAAAGAAGACCTGGACCTTCTTATTCAGTAGGGGATAAGGTTTGGTTATCCTCGAAGCTCCTTCCTCAACACCTGTGCCCCAATAAACTGGCTCCCAGATACTACGGCCCCTTTTCCATACAAGAAATCATCAACCCAGTGGCCTTTCGACTTCGGTTACCTGAATCTTGGAAAAGAATCCATCCAGTCTTTCACACTTCTCTGTTAAAACCATACATTCAGCCATCCCGAACAGCTCCTAGATCTACCCCTGTTATTGTAAATTATCACCTGGAATACAAGGTTTCCAGGATTTGTGACTCAACTAGGGGTTATTAGCGTTCAGGTGTTGGATGAGGTTCTTTCTAAAGTGTGGGTAGGGTTGGTAGGGTTGGTCAACTCTTAGGTTATGTGGTAAGGAATTCCAAAGGGTTGCAGCTTTCACGGGGAAGCTATTGCCTCCAATGGTGGAGAGTTTGAATCTTGGAATTGTCAGGCAACTAGAATTCACGGTTCTAGTCTGTCTGATGGATGGTTTCCTCTTGATTCTGTCCATCAAATAGCTTGGTGCAGCATTATTGAGGGCTTTGTGAGTTAGGGAGGCCGTTTTTAGTTGGATTTTGTTCTCAGTGGAGAGCCATTTATGTTGGCGTCTAGTGGCAGTGATGTGTTCTCTTTTGTTTATGCCGAGTGTCATGATGCCTACCCCCGGAGCACCAGGACAGGCCCAGCACCCCCGGGAGCAGGCATCATGCCCTCGGGTAAAAGCCCAGCGGCCCCTAATAGGGGCTCTTTGGACTTTGTCCTGGCGCCTTTGGCGCCAGGCTCATGTTGGACATCAGTCCTGGCGCCATAGGCGCCAGGCTCATAAAAGAGGGTGTTTGGTGCACTTACCTGACGCAGACCATGCTCCATGAAGCCTCAAGCTAAATGAGGCTTAGGAGGGACTATTTTATCAAAAGGAACTATTTTACTTGGGTAGGGACCGTGGAAGAATACTTACCTGGAACTTCTTCCAAGGCTATTTAAACCACGCCCGGACTGCCACACGTGCTTCGCATTGCTCGCCATCTAGCAGCTGAACGCTCACCATGCCTGCTCCTGCATCTTGCCTCCAGCCACGCCCGCCTCGATCTTGGGATACCTGAAAGGAAGGAAGGGAAGAGAAAAGGTGAAAACCAAGAACTTAATCTAATTTCCTACCTGTCTCCGGAATCATCACGCCAGCGATCCTGAAGATAGACATTCTTTAAAAGCATCGTGCTACTTGTAGCAGCGCCGCGCATCACTCACCTGCCTCGTGGGCTCTTCACTATCCACCGCGACCTTCTGGGCATTCCGCCACATCTCTGCACCTGCAGGGGAGAAGAAGAGACAAAAGGTGAGCAGGAGGAACAAATGAGGAAAGCCTGATTTTCCGTCACAAGACTTACCTGGCCATATTTGACAGAACCACTCCTCATTTCGGGTCGGCGCCACTCCTTGGCCTGGTACCGCACCCCGGCCCCTAAGGGGAAAAAAGAAAGACATTACTAGAGGGATTCAAAGACATTTAAAGGGATCATTTTATCACAAACTCACCTGAGTTTATCTCCGGCAATATCCCTCGAAGCATCACTTCCACTCTGCACCTGAAAATAAGGACAGATCGCAGGTTAAGAAAAGCAAACAAAGAGAAGACTCTACTCTGGAACTTTTTAAACTGCATACTTACGGCATTTCGCCTTCCGAAACCAGTGAAGTAACTGGTCAAATACGCGCCCCTGCACCAGAAGCAGGATGGAGAGCTCATCCATTCAAACATTAAGGTGAGCCTTGATTGGGGATTTCGGAGGTGGTCAGAGAAGAGCAAAGGGGAGGTGGGAAGCAATCACAATACTCTGCAGTCAGTTAATCCCCTTTCTCCACCTACAGAAAGATTTTTCTACGGGCCAGACAAGCCAGATTTGGGGGTCCAGTTCAGTCGGTGTTTCGAATCCTGCGCTTGAAGAGGTCACAGCAATCCAGACCAGGTCAGCGCCTCCGTGGGAGCCAGGTGAGCGTTACAGAACGCGAAGCCTTCCTACAAATTCCCACCCAGGCGCTATGGAAACTTCTAAGACTGATATGTTGGCCCAATTACTGGGGGAATTACGGGCCGAAGTACATGCCGCTCGTCAAGAGACTAATGCCCTCAGGAGGGAACTAATCGTATCTAAGGAACGAACTGATGACCTGGCTAGGCAGGTATTGCAAGGTCAAGCTGGGCAAACCCCTCTACCTGGTTCCGGGGGGAATTCTGCTCCTGTGGCTCCAAGTAACCCTGTGCAAATCAATCTAACTGGAAATATGCCGCTGGCCCCACCTGAACGCTTTGCTGGGGACCCCAAACGGTTCGCCGTATTCATGAATCAATGTCGTTTGCATTTCCTATGCAGACCTGGGGCCTTCCCTAATGACCAGACCAAGGTAGCTTTTGTGTTGTCATACCTTAGCGGCTGTGCTGCCGATTGGTCAGTACCACTGGTTACTCAAGATGACCCAATCCTCCGGGATTTCCAAGGATTTCAAGCAAGCATGGAGAGATTATTTGCTCGACATTCTCAGGGACAAGCTCTGGATGATGAACTTCTATCCCTGCGACAGGGCAACCATGACCTCCTCTCCTACATAGCAACCTTTAACAGACTAATCGTGGAAACTGGGTGGCCAGAGGATAAAAGAATCACATTATTCTATCGGGGTCTACGCGGAGAACTTAAAGATGTCTTGGCCCAAGTTGTAAATCCGCCCCAAGAATGCACAGAATATATAGAGACTTAGTGGTCCAATTGGATCACAGGCTCCAAAACCGAAAAGCGGATCGGTCCAAGTTTGAAACCCGGTGTTGGTCAAGACCCACGTCACTCCCAAGGGTGCCGATGTCTCCGAGCCTATGCAAATTGGAGAGGTTAGAGGACCTTTAACCCAAAAGGAACGTGAAAGGAGGCGGCAGTTAAAATTATGTCTTTATTGTGGGAACTCTGGACACTTTCTACGAGATTGCCCGGCAAAACCGCCCAAGAAGGTGGTAGGAGCCGCTGATAAAAACCATGAAGACTCTGTTTCGGGAAACGACTCCGCCCGACAAGCGTAGGGGTCCGCTTGCCAAGCTTGAAAACTAACTCTCAGACCTCGCATTTCATTGTGCCAATGGTTCTCGTAGATCCGGAACAGCCTAAGCGGTTGCATGCAATAAAGGCATACATCGATAGTGGGGCTATAGGAAACTATGTGGATCGTGAATTGGTCTCTAGGATTAACCTCCCTCTGCGTCCAAAAACCAGCAAAGATGTCATCACCACAGTCGATGGAACTGAAATTGCCTCAGGACCGGTAACACATTCCACTACTGAGGTGACTCTTATTGGTCCGGACGGCCATCGGGAGGCAGTTGTGTTTGACGCAATCAAGGCCCCACAGTTTCAGGTTATTCTTGGAATTCCTTGGTTAGAGACACATAATCCTAGAATTGATTGGCGAGCAAAGAGAATAACCTTCCCGGATTGTGCACAAACCTGCTACCCAGAAAATCTGAAGATTAGTCTAGCATCTGTAACATCTGTCTCCATGCAACTACCTCCGGAATACCAAGACTTTCAGGACGTCTTCCAAAAGGAACAGGCCAACACGTTACCCCCCCACAGATCGTACGATTGCCAAATCGATCTGGTGCCTGGTGCACAACCCCCTTGTAGCAGGATTTATGCCCTTACTGAACCTGAGAACCGGCATTTGAGACAATATTTAGATCAATACCTAGCCAATGGTTTCATTCGCCCGTCAAAGTCCCCGGCATCCTCGGCTTTGTTCTTCGTGCCCAAAAAAGAAGGCGACCTTAGAACTTGTATCGACTACCGCGCATTGAACCAGATAACGGTCAAAAACCGTTACCCTCTGCCTTTGATCCCTGAACTCCTTGACCAGGTGAAGGACGCTTGCATATACACCAAGTTAGATCTCCGGGGGGCTTATCATCTGGTGCGAGTAAAAGAAGGCGACGAATGGAAAACGGCCTTCCGTACAAAATATGCTTTATTCAAATACCAGGTGATGCCTTTTGGGTTGTGCAACGTGCCTGCTGCCTTCCAATTCTTCATGAACGGTGTCCTTCGGGAACTTATCGATGTTTGTGTTGTCGTATATAAATCGATGACATTCTTGTGTACTCCTCTTCGGAATCTGATCACAGAAAGCATGTCCGGGCCGTCCTTGAGAAAATGCGCCAGCACAAACTGTTTGCTAAGTTGGAAAAGTGTGTTTTCCATACCACCGAGGTGGAGTTTCTTGGATTCATCCTGACACCTAATGGGGTCCGAATGGACTCACGGAAAGTGGAGGCCATCCTCAAATGGCCATCTCCTAGCTCGGTAAAAGGGATCCAAAGCATGCTTGGTTTTGCCAATTTTTATCGCAGATTTATTCTGGAATGTTCACGTGTAGTACAACCCATCACTGCACTTTTGCGGAAAAATAAACGTTTCGAATGGACCAAGGAAGCCGAACAGGCCTTTCAGGAATTGAAAGCTAAATTCACATCTGCACCTATTTTGAAGCACCCGCGTCCCGATCTCCCATACATAGTCGAAACTGACGCGTCCAGTTTAGCCATGGGAGCTATCCTGTCTCAGAGAGACCCTGAAACCAACTAACTGCATCCTGTAGCATTTTGGTCCAGAAAGTTCTCACCGCCTGAGGTAAATTATGCAATTACCGATAAGAAATTATTAGCCATTAAGTCCGCCTTTAAGGCTTGGCGGCATTATCTTCTTGGCGCCAGGCACACCATCACCGTGATCACTGATCACCGAAATTTACAATATTTAAAGACTGCCAAGGCTCAATCATCACGTCAGCTCCGATGGGCTTTGTTCTTTGCTGAGTTTGATTTCGTAATCACTTACCGTCCCGGCTGTAAGAATGGCAAAGCAGACGCAATATCTAGAATAGGAATGGGAGAAATAGACACTAATTCAGAACCTGTGCCGATCATTCCCGAACAAAGAATTTTGGGATTAACCTCCTTACAAACCTTTGAAGACATTCAAGCACGAGTAAAACAACTCCTAGACTCTACCGCCTTGCAGGATTGGATCCAAAGGGGGTCTTACTTTTCGGTCAACGATGGCCTACCTTACTTCCAAGGACGCTTATTTCTGCCAGAAAAGGAATTACAAGACCTGGTTATTTCCCGTCATCATGATACCCTAATGGAAGGACATCCTGGCATTGCCAAAACAGAGGAAAAAATTAAACGACAATTCTGGTGGCCTTCCTAGCGATGGATATTAAATCTTTTGTGATGTCCTGTGGAGTTTGCGCCCAAAACAAAGGCCAAAAGACAAAACCCGCCGGTCTTCTTCAGCCTTTAGACATTCCACCTGCGCCTTGGCACACCTTGTCACTAGATTTTATCATGGACCTGCCCCCTTGTAATGGATACAATACTATTCTGGTTGTGGTGGATCTATTTTCTAAAATGGCTCATTTTATTCCGTTGAAAGGATTACCTTCAGCTTCTGTCCTTGCTAAGGAATTCCTCGAAAATATCATCCGCTTGCATGGATTCCCGTCCATATTAGTCTCCGACCGGGGAAGCCAGTTTATTTCACATTTTTGGAAAAGGTGTTGTCAACTGGCACAAATCGACGTAAGACTCTCAACCAGCCATCACCCACAGGCCGATGGTCAGACGGAGAGAACGAACCAGACCCTTGAACAATACCTACGGTGTATGTTGCACCAATCGGAGGGTAATTGGAAGGATTTGTTATGGGTGGCCGAATATGCATACAATAACTCGGTGCACTCTGGAACTGGGCAAAGCCCCTTTTACACCCTATATGGACATCACCCTCGTACTTCAGACCTGGACTCCCCTCTGAGCCTTGAAATGCCCGCAGTAGACCATTTGCATTCCACTATAACTCAAGCATTCAAGAATGCAACTGCCCATTTGCAACAAGCGAAAGAAAAATACAAGAAAAATGCAGATCTGCATCGGAAGGAGGCGCCTTCATACCAAATAGGAGACCAAGTATGGTTGGCTACCAAACATTTATTACTCAAGGGACCTCGAACTTTTAATCCAAGGTATTTGGGCCCTTATTCAATCAAAGCTATCATTAATCCAGTGGCAGTCAAGCTCGATCTGCCAGCTAACATGCGGATTCATCCCGTTTTTCATGTGTCACTTTTGAAACCAGTGCAACCAGGAACCAGATTAATAAAGCCACCAGAACCAATTCAGATAGATGGGGAGCCTGAATTCGAGGTGAAGAACATTTTGGATTCTAAAATTTCAAAATCAAAACTTTTCTATCTAATTGATTGGAAAGGGTACGGACCTCAGGAAAGGTCTTGGGAACCCAGCGACCACGTACATGCACCTCGGCTGGTAAAAAAGTTCCATCGGGATTTCCCAAACAAACCGAAACCTCCAGAGGGAAGGACCTTGGGAGGGGCCTTGGAGGGGGAGTGCTGTCATGATGCCTACCCCCGGAGCACCAGGACAGGCCCAGCACCCCCGGGAGCAGGCATCATGCCCTCGAGTAAAAGCCCAGCGGCCCCTAATAGGGGCTCTTTGGACTTTGTCCTGGCGCCTTTGGCGCCAGGCTCATGTTGGACATCAGTCCTGGCGCCATAGGCGCCAGGCTCATAAAAGAGGGTGTTTGGTGCACTTACCTGACGCAGACCATGCTGCATGAAGCCTCAAGCCAAATGAGGCTTAGGAGGGACTATTTTATCAAAAGGAACTATTTTACTTGGGTGGGGACCGTGGAAGAATACTTACCTGGAACTTCTTCCAAGGCTATTTAAACCACGCCCGGACTGCCACACGTGCTTCGCATTGCTCTGCATCTAGCAGCTGAACGCTCACCGTGCCTGCTCCTGCATCTTGCCTCCAGCCACGCCTGCCTCGATCTTGGGATACCTGAAAGGAAGGAAGGGAAGAGAAAAGGTGAAAACCAAGAACTTAATCTAATTTCCTACCTGTCTCCGGAATCATCACGCCAGCGATCCTGAAGATAGACACTCTTTAAAAGCATCGCGCTACTTGTAGCAGCGCCGCGCATCACTCACCTGCCTCGTGGGCTCTTCACTATCCACCGCGACCTTCTGGGCATTCCGCCACATCTCTGCACCTGCAGGGGAGAAGAAGAGACAAAAGGTGAGCAGGAGGAACAAATGAGGAAAGCCTGATTTTCCGTCACAAGACTTACCTGGCCATATTTGACGGAACCACTCCTCATTTCGGGTCGGCGCCACTCCTTGGCCTGGTTCCACACCCCAGCCCCTAAGGGGAAAAAAGAAAGACATTACTAGAGGGATTCAAAGACATTTAAAGGGATCATTTCATCACGAACTCACCTGAGTTTATCTCCGGCAATATCCCTCGAAGCATCACTTCCACTCTGCATCTGAAAATAAGGACAGATCGCAGGTTAAGAAAAGCAAACAAAGAGAAGACTCTACTCTGGAACTTTGTAAACTGCATACTTACGGCATTTCGCCTTCCGAAACCAGTGAAGTAACTGGTCAAATACGCGCCCCTGCACCAGAAGCAGGATGGAGAGCTCATCCATTCAAACATTAAGGTGAGCCTTGATTGGGGATTTCGGAGGTGGTCAGAGAAGAGCAAAGGGGAGGTGGGAAGCAATCACAATACTCTGCAGTCAGTTAATCCCCTTTCTCCACCTACAGAAAGATTTTTCTACGGGCCAGACGAGCCAGATTTGGGGGTCCAGTTCAGTCGGTGTTTCGAATCCTGTGCATCACGCTTGAAGAGGTCACAGCAATCCAGACCAGGTCAGCGCCTCCGTGGGAGCCAGGTGAGCGTTACACCGAACGCGGCTCTAAGGGCATTGTTTTGTAGGATTTGCAGCCTTTGGGTAATTGATTTATTGGCACCGCGGTAGAGAGTGTATTGTGGCATGTCAGGTAAATGGCTGTGGTGTTATTGTCTTTCGTTTTGTGCTAAATTGTTCTTGTCGGAAAAGGGGGCAGTGTTTTGGAATATCCTACGTGGTAGGATGGGGAAAAGGTGTTAAAGGGGGGAATACCGCATCTCACCCGTCGGTATCCCACTCCCACTCCCCAATGACCCCCCATCCAGGTGATCCTCCCTCACTGGTCCACCACCAGGAGCTGGATCTAATAGTGATAGCTGTGTCCTGCCCACCTGGATGACAGATCCCTGGGGACTAGCTAGGGAGACACCTTCAGGTTTCTCACACCTGTCATCCAAGGGGCACCCTAGCCGAGAGAATCCCCTGAGGATATTCTTGACTCTTAAAATCCTGCCATACTAAACCCCACACCAGGTTCTCAGCCAGGCAGTCCTGGATTCACAGCTAGCCCAGATTCTACCCAACCACTGTCCTGTCACTGGTCCACCCTGATAAATCCCATGACTGTCCCTCACTCAGCTGCACTGCAGGCACATGTCTTTGGTCTCTTTGAGTCACCATCCACCACCAACTCCTGGACCCTTGAAGGGTTGCTTGGTACTCATGCAACTACTAGCACCAGGGCATTCCCACTCAGGCAACTCCCTGAATGACGACATACCTTGGTCCCACTACACACACCATTGAATGCCACTGACCTGTTTAATATTGTTCGGAAATTCCCTCAAATACAAGAAGACCCTGTCAGGTTGCAAGAGGAAGTACCGTCCCATGTGTGCCAATCTGAACCAATTGCTGTGTTCAGCCGTTCTTGCTGACGCAGTAACTCGGCTAAAAGTGTGCTCCAACTGGCCTGCCAAAGAGCCCCGTACTGGGGTGGGGGGGGGGCTTAAAGGCATTTACCAATAGACTAGTACAAACTATTCTTGAAATTTGGGCCAGGAAGACGGATTAGTTGAAAATCAATATCTGTAAGCAGGCAAATGGTGAACATTCTGAGGGCTATCTTGATTGGCAAACGATATTTTGAACACCACTATGGCATTATTGATGCAGCACTTGTAGTCACCAAGGTTGTGTGGCACAGTTCATTATGGGATTGCAACCAAAAGGTGGCGGAAGGGATAAAAGCCATCCTCATAGGTTGAGAGGGAAAGAATGTGACAGAGGTTTTACTGGCTGCACAACATTCCATGAGAACATTGAGAGACAAAAGGACAGTACTGTAGCCAAGCTTGTGGCAGTGCAGATACAGCAATTACAGCCTTCCCAGGGAAGCGGAGGGGTCCAGTTTCTGCCCAGAGGGCAGGGGTAGGTGGAGAGGTGCTCCTCTACCACATGCACAGGGTCAAGGTGATGAGAGATATCTCATAAATGTTTACAGTGACCAGTGTAACTATTGTAAAGAGTTTGGGCGCTGGAAAGCTGGATGATCAAATCGGCCAGAGTATGGTCGAGGTGGTCAGCCAACCACGCTGATCAGATTGACTGTGTCCCCGCTTCTACCGCCATCGCCACAAAAGAACAAGTTACTCACCATACGATATGATATGATATATGATATATGATATGACATTTATAACACGCCTATACACAAGAGACTTCTGCCCTCTTAGTCCATAGTCCCCTTTCCTCCATACTTATGGGAGTTCAACCTATGGCGGGACCGGAACACTTTTGCATACAACAAAGTAAAATTTACCTTTAAAGAAATGTGGGTTGCCGGGTAGGCACCAAAGCATGGGTGTGGCTAGCCCTGTTGACTCCTCCTACGGGCAACACCCATCAGTGCTTGCATTTGCTAGACGGGCCACCAGACTAACAGCTTAATTAATGGTGGATGGCAGGAAGGGCGTATGGAGGAAAGGGAACTTTGGACTAAGAGTATAGGAGTCACTATGGCGAGTAACCTGTTCTTACTCTTACATGGCGTCTGCTTTCCTCCATACTTATTAGAGATTAATTAGCATATCATATCACAGGATTAACCCTCTTGGGAGGCTGGCAATAATCTTAGGAAAACACGTTCTGTAGTACTGTCTGGCCAAACTTGGCATCAGCTCTGGCTGAAGTATCCATAGTGTAGTGTTACAAAAAGCAGACAGCAAACACCAAATTGCTGCCTTATTGATACATCCCACGGGACGTTTCTTTGGAAAGCAACAGCTGTCGCCTTGACTCTGACTGCATGGGCATGTAAACCTTTGGGTAGTGATTTCATTTGTAGTTTATAAGCTTTGGTGATACAGCAGACAACCCATCTTGCTTTGGAAGCCTTAAGGCCCGCTTGTTGACTGCCAAAGGAGATGAACAAGCTGTCAGATTTCCTATAAGCTTTTGATTGCTCCAAATAAAATGTAAGCGCTTGCCGAACATCAAGCGTATGCAGAACTCTTTCCCCCTCTGTTTGCTGGGATGGAAACGTAGGCAAAATGATCTCTTGGTTCAAGTGAATAGCTGACACTACTTTATGTAAAAACTTAGGATGAGTCCTCAAGAACACTTTATCCTTATAAAATATGGTATATGGCTCTGTTGCAGAAAGGGCTTGAATCTTGCTAATTCTTCTAGCAGAAATAATGGCTACCAAGAAAGCGTTTTTCCACAAAACAAGCTTCAGGTCCGCTTATGAAATGGGTTTGAATGGCTAATACCACATTGAGATCCCATATTGGGTGAGGTTTAACCAGCAGTGGAAACAAGCGGAGCAAACCCTCAAAGTGTCTTTTAATAACAGCGTTTGAAGTGGATTTGTTGAGTTCTGGAGAACTGACATATGCTCCTATATCTGATAAAAATGTGTAACAAGAATGTATATTAATGCCGTAGAAGCTAGATGAGACAAAAAGAAAGGCCATTGTCCAATTGAGGATGAAGAGGGTCAAATGAATTGTGACAAATCTTATGATGTCGTCCCTTCTCCCTGGGGGGATACCCTTCCCATGAGGTCAGGGGGGTGAGGCCACTACCCGATAGTCCCCCTGGGGGTGGTACTCAGCGGGTGGTTCTCATGGGGAGGGATTCCCCCTCTGGGATACAGTGAGGACATAATGGGAGAATGCAGTGTTCTTCTACCTTACCAGGCCCACACTTAACCTCCTACCCTCTCATCCTCCCATCTCCCCCCATACCTCCATGTGTGTAGGTAAGGTAAATATTCCAACCTCCTCAAGAAGTACTAAGACAAAGAAGAGTGAAGAAGAACCGAAGGCAACCTCCCTGAGAAATTCTGGGACGAGGAAGAATAAAGAAGACTTCTTAATAGACACTGAGACAAGGAAGAGGCGCCGAGCAAGAGTGCACCGCGGAACAAACATGAGTGGTATAGACAACTTGGAACAAGTAAGACCAACCTGATAAAAAAAGGGAGGAGGGACTGACATGTTGGTCAGACCCTCCCAGGCGGAGCACATAGCCTGGAGGGCATCTAGCTTGGAGCGGAAAGGAGACCGCTGACAGGGATGCGAGAGCCGCTCAAGAGGTGTCCCTTTTCCGTCTGCAATCGGCAGACAGACCAGAGAGCTAGAGAAACGGAACCCAGGTGGAAGTAAGCCACCTAACCGTGCGGACGTGGAGAGAGCCTCCAGCTGCCCAGACTTCATTGCTGCGGAGCGTCCGCAGCCAGAGAGGAACCTGCGTGCGAGAGAGAGAAAGAGAGTACACGGGAGACCGAATGGAGCAGCAGGCGCACTCTGTGCAGGCAGACAAGACCCAACAATTAATCAGGCGGTACCAGGGCTGTTGGGGGAAGCTAGAAGGGCATGTGAAGCTCAGGAACAAGGAGGGAGTAATTATCTTGGCATTGTAAGAAGCCTGAGAAAGGCCAGGGAAAGGAAGTAATTCCCCATGGTGTTGTGAACATTGTGAGAAACCTGAGAACGGCCAAGGAAAGGGATTCATTCTCTTGGCATTGTGAGAAACCTGAGAAAGGCCAAGGGAAGGGAGTCATTCCACCTGGTGTTATGAACACTGTGAGAAGCATGAGAAAGGCCAAGGGAAGGGAGTCATTCTCTTGGCACTAAGGTTTTGGAGTTGAATGTTTCTTTATTTGTGAACTGAGACTTTTCAATCTGGAACTTTGTTTTGTGCAATTGAAGGGTATTGCAACCAGGGCAAGGTAGTCATTCTCCCCTGGTGTTGTGAACATTGTGAGAAACCTGAGAAAGGCCAAGGGAAGGGACTCCTTCTCTTGGCATTGTGAGAAGCCTGAGAAAGGCCAGGGGAATGGAGTCATTCCCCCTGGTGTTGTGAACATTGTGAGAAACCTGAGAAAGACCAAGTGAAGGGAGTCATTCTCTAAGCACTAAGGTGTTGGAGTTGGAACATGGCTTTATTTGAGAAATTAGACTTTTCAATCTGGACCTTTGTGGTATGCTGTGGACAGGGATTGGAAAATGTAATTGTAATTGTGAGTGTAATTGGTTATTTATAACGCGCTTAATACCCAGAGGTTTCTAAGCGCGGACACAGAGATTTCTTCCGAGGCGAGTGCATTGCCCATGAGCTTTCCTCCTGGCCCAACAACCAGGAGAAGGGAGTCATTCCCTCAGGAAATAGTCCCCCCAGACTACTGGCATGGTGTTTAGTTAGAAGTGTAAGGGCAGGAAATAGGTTTTGACACAGGATGGTGGACATTTTGGTTGCAGACATTCTGGCACATCCTTAGTATTTGGCTGAGGCAGGGAAACCCCTCTTGCAAGATGGGTAAAGTTAGGGTTTCGTCTTTATTTTCATATCAAATAAAAGTTTATAGTCAGAGGAATGCCACCGGTGTGTCAGCCTCCTCCTTCCACACCCTTACAGAATGTTCGAACGTCCTATAGCAGAACCTAGTCCACTTACTCTTGTGTTGTGATCTGGTCAATTGCTTTCTGGCAGCTTGCATAATAGAAAATTGTGATCCGAAATGCCTAAGCTCGCAAAGGCTAGCTACTCAGGTACCAGGAGGCTCAGTTCAGAGATGCTAGGGAGGGATGAAGCACCCCACATCCATGCTGGGATAGGAGAGATCCTTTGTCACAGGTAAGATCAATGGGCCGTGAGCGCTGAGGAAAAGCAAGTCTGAGTACCAGATCCTGGTTGGCCAGTTGGGGCAATCAAGATTAGTGTGCAATTGCTTGCAAACTTGAATTTGGAAAGCACCCTCAGAACTAGAGTCAATGGGGTATGGGGGACACGCATAACACTGCATTCCGTTCATCTGAAGAGCATCCCCTAGAGACTTTGGATGCTTCCTAGAAGGGATGCAAACTGTGGGCACTAGCGATTGCGTACTGTCTCGAAAAGATCCACCTGAGGATGACCCAGGCTATAAATATTTCCTGCAAAACTGGTTTGTTCAGTTCCCATTCGTGATTGCAGTAGGAAAGTCGGTTTAATGTGTCCGCCACACCATTGAGACATCCAGTTAAGGGAACAGTATGTAGAAAAATTTAGTGTTCTACTGCCCATTCCAAAATTAACCAACAAAGAGGTGGAGATCTTGATCCACCTTGTTTGTTTACATGAAACATGGCAGTCATGTTGTTTTGAGAAGAGCCCTTGAATTCTGTACCAAGGGCAATAAAGATTTGAGCACTTTGAAACTCGCTAGAAGTTCTAGTACACTGATGGTAACAGACTAGAGGGCATGCGTTTGGACTTGGCCCAGAGTCGCTCCCAACCCGGTTAACAATGAATCCAATGTTACGGTGTGCTTGTGAGGCGCATACTGAAAAGCCTTTCCTCTGAGATTTGTGTCGTTTTTCCACCAGAGGAGGTCTTTCTTTTAACTCTGGAGAAATCTGAATCCTTTTCGATTGTCGATCTATTTCTTGATCCCACAAACTCACTAGATGACATGGAATTCTCCTAATTTTGAGGCAAGCCAAATGCAGAGCTAATATGCATGCTGTCATAAGGCCTAGGTAGTGATGAAACCACCAATCTGAGGTGACATTGTGACTGAGAAAGTGTGCAATGGACTCCTTTATATCTTCAATAATTTGTTGAGTGAGGAAAACTCTGCTGACATTGGAGTGCCATATGAAACCTGCAAATGTGATGTCCTGTGTAGGCTGTAAGTGACACTTGTTGAAGTTGACCGATACTCCCAGCGTGAAGAGTAACTGTATCAATTGCTGTAGAGCGGACAACGCTTTCTGGAATGAATCTGTTCAGTCTAGCCAGTCCTCCAAATAGGGGTAGATGTGACCACCCTCTGCTCTTAGATGCCCTGCTATAGGGCTCATGAGCTTTATAAACACTCTGGGTGCTGCATTGACACTGAATGGGAGAACTTGGTATTGAAAGTGATGAAGGATGAGAGAAAACCTCAGAAATAACTTTTGTACCAAATAAATGGGAACGTGGAGATAAGCGTCCTTTAGATCCACTGTGCACAGCCAATCTCCCTGTTGAAGCACTTTTCGGTGGTGGCCTGTCGTGACCATTTTAAATTTTTCTAGTGGAAAATAAAGATTTAGGGAGAACAAATCCAAAACAGTCCACAGGCTTGCCTGGTTTTTCTTTGGGACAGTGAAGAGACAAGAGTAAAAGCCCTGTCCTCTCTTGAGGGAAGGAACTGTCTCTAACGCTCTGCTGTCGAGAAGGTTGATATCTCTTGGAAAACAGTGGCCAAACACAGCTGAATAAGAGGAGGGGGAAGAAGGCGGAAGGGGGAACGGGTAACCAGTACCCCCTGGATACTACAGATAGGATCCATGAATCCTGTAAAATGGTACACCAGGAGAGAATATTTGGGATTCTGCCTCCTACAGGGGAGGAGTGTATCCGGACGTGTTTCTCATTGCTTTATAGTGTCTGAGGAAGCATAGTTGGAGGGAGAAAAGAAACCCTGATTTGAAGTTCTCTGCTGCTTTCTCCTTGGTGGACTGGGCAATCTATCTACTTGCCTGCCCTTTCTCCCTTGGTAGCCATGAAACCCATGGAAGCTTTTGAAATCGGACCGGGTTTGTCTAGAGGTTTGAAAAGGATGAATCTGAATGATTACATTAGTCTGTCGATGAATGGAATATCTCACCTCCCTCAAATGGAAGGTCTAAACATTTTTCTTGGACATCCTTGTGAAATTGGGTCACTCTAGCCCACACTGTTCGCCTCAGTTCTCTCCCTATAATGACCGCTCTAACAACTGTGTCAATATGGTGAGCTACAGGCTCCCATAAGTCCTGAGCAATTAACTAGGGCTGAGCTAAACCAGATTTTAATGCCCCCCCCTTTCTTGAGGCAGGTATTGTTCAAAATCCACAATTCCAACCCATAACCTATGGTTAGCGGCTCACAGGAGTGCATCTGAGTTTGCTTGTTTGAGATGAAGGGATGCATTAGCATACACTTTTTGGCTGTATGTGTACAGCAGTTTATCATCTTTAGTAAGAGGATTTCAGCTTTGCGTGCCAAAAGATGCATTTTATAGTGTTTTTCCACAAACATCGCAGCTGAGATAACCACTGAAAACTGAGGTTGCAGGGTTGCTGCTAGGCTGGGTGTGTCAGAAAAAAGCTCTGTGTATCTGGCCTCCAATTTTCTGCTAACAGATGGCAGGGAATGAGGGGTTTCCCAAAGTTTTTGGTTTCTGCCAACACATCTTTTTGTAGAGGCATACCCATTCTGTCAGATTTGTTGAACGAGAGAACTCCTGATAAAACGCTTAGTTCCACTTCTAGCTTTTCGGGAAGAGGAAACCCCAGGCTTTTTGGGAAGAGGAAACCCCAGGAAGTCCTCAACCCCCACCATCCTGTTATGGAAAGCTTTCGCACACATTTCAACCTCACTCTCATCATCATCGGTGTCAGTGAAGACGAAGATGTAGAGGATGTTGCTGTTGAAACAGCTGTAGTAGGTGTCGCATAACAAGATAGTTTCCTGACTGGGGGAAGAGCTCCAAATCTGGGGAGTACGATGACACTGGGTACATGGTCAACCAAGTAGTCACTGGAGACCACTGAACCCTTACAAAATGGCTCTAATGTACTGTTGGCAGGAGCAGAATTTGATGAGGCAACAAGGCACCACAGAATCCGGAGAAGATACCTCTAAAATATTGTCAGCCGCTCGGACACTGAAGCTGAGAGAGTCTTATGTTTTCTGTACTCCGTAGCCGCCATTTTGCAGGAAAACTGCTGGGGCCTCATTACGAGTAGCCGGGTAAAAACGGGTTCATTACCGGCATGCTGCTAAGAGCGGGTCCTTGCTCGTATTAACCCGCTAATAGCGGGTTATTATGAGTGCGCGAGCACGTGCGAACCCCCATGCCAGTAATGGAAATACCGGCATGCCGCTAAAGGCCCTCCAACCCCCCGATAGCAGCATCGCGGAACCCGCCGATACCAGCACCGCCTAGGAGCAACCCTTAAATATCGGGCCGGTAGTACCACCATGCTAATACCGGGTTCGCAAAACCGGACCCAGAAATAACGTCATCGTGTAGGAATGGGAAATGGGCCGGCGGCCATCTTTAAAAATACAATCAATTGCAATCCTCCCGAACGACCAGTCGATATTTGGAGAGCACAGTGGAAATCCATAGAGAATGTCAAAGGCTACCAGGAAGACCACCCCCCAGCTGCGGACACAGCGTTACTCAGACGCTGAGCTGACCATGTTAGCGGACACACTAGCTGCACATGCAGACATAATCCAATCCCACGACAAGAAGAGGGAGGTGCAGCAACAAAAGAGGCAAATCTGGCAGGAGGTAGCCCGCAAGGTATCAGCTGTAGGTACCACCCCGCGCAGTGTGAGGGACTGCAGGAAGCGGTGGGATGACCTCCGGTTGAGGGTACGCAATATCATGGCCAGCAATCGGAGGGAGGCCATGTCCACAGGCGGGGGTGCCCACCCCCCTGCCAAACTGATGCCCTGGGAGGAGACGGCTAGCAGATTCATCAGTCCTGAGTCCATCGAGGGATTATGCGAGATGGAGACGGGAGCAGCACCAACTGCGGAAGGAGGTGAGTGACCCTGCAGATCCATGTAGGGGAGACCATGACGTAGCACAAGTGAAGTGGTAGAGAGTCTAGGCAAGGCAATGCATGTCCCAACACCCACATGACCATATCCAAGTCCAGATGGCGGGCCAAACGCTGCCACACTGAAATGCATGCTGAGAGCCAATCCCATAACCAACACGCAGCCAACACACCTGGACCTTGCCCATGTGATACATTACACAAACCCCAAATCAACGGCATGCCACCTGCCATGCAGTGAATGCTAACATGCCCCCTCTGAATACCCTGCGTGACACACCTGTAAGACATGAATGCATGATCAAATGAAAAATGAACAGCACCATTTTATGCCTCTGCCATGTCACACCATCACTGATGCCCTGCATCTCTTCTACCCCCCAGGCACCGATGAGGAAGAAGCAACCCAGGAGACCACCGTGAGGGCATCCACCTCACACCCTAAGAAGAGGGCAACCACCGCCACCACCACCTCCGATGGAGGCAAGCAGGCCACAGCCACTGCCAGTGTGCCTGTGCGAGCTGGGACACAGCCAGCAACACCTGCTGCCAGTGTGCCTGACACACTACTGACCCAGCAGGCCACACCCACACCTGTCCAAGGGGAGTCCCTGGAAGCACCCGCCTCCACTGGGGAAGAACTTGATGCCAGTGTGGAGCCTGAGGGAGACACTGAGGTGACATGCCCGGCCACCCCGAGCCCCGTGCCCACCCCCTCACCCCAACACCTGCAGTCACCCACCTGTAGTGAAGCTGATCCCTGCCTCTGTGACTGTGACCTACCCACCTCTGAGGAGTACAGTCCCGAAAATGACGTCCACGTGACTGCACAACCCACCATTCCAGCCCCCTCAAAAACCCTTGAGACACGATTGTCGATGGTGGAGGCCCAACAGGAGACCATGTTAGACCTACTCCGCCAGTACATAGCGGACGGGGAGGAAACCAGGCGGGGTATTGCCACAGCAATTGTGGGTACCACAGCGGCCATCGAAGCCAACACAGCCGCTGTTAATGCATCGGCTTGGCTAATGAGGGACTGCCTGAGGGCGGTGACACAGGTGCTGACTTCAATGCTGCTCCATATGCAGCGGCCACGGCTTGCAGGAGGTGTGGAATCTGCCAGCGACTCACCTACTACCTCCACACCAGCTTCATCTGTCCCCACCAGCCCAGTGCGCCAGACACGTAGGAGTGCAAGGCACACTGAAATGCCGCCTCCGGACAGGAAGAAGTCCCGGAAGAAGTGTGGGCGGACAATGGGAGTGGGGCACAAGGTTGGGGGTGAAGGGGTGCATCTTGTGGAGTCTATTGGGGGTATTGGTGTTGGTTGGGGGGTTTTGGAGTTTGTTGGGGGGTCTAGGAGTTTGTTGGGGGGTCTGGGAGTCTGTTGGGGGGGTCTGGGAGTTTGTTGGGGGGGTCTGGGAGGGGGGAGTGGGCACATTATTGCTGTTGTAAATAATACACACGTTGTGATAAGAAAAATCCATTGCTGGACATTGTTATTTTTCGTGTGCATTAATTTAATGTGTTACAGTGTTCAGTGCCCAACATTCCCTGTGTGCATGTTCACATTGGCCCAGTGTCTGACTGACACATGTCTTTCATAGTCCCTGTGGGTCAGGAGTATACGTGAATCTGTGCTTGGCGTACTGCATGGCCATCCCATGCATCATGTACTAGCAGGGGGGCTACTTCACCTCCGTCTCCATCCTCATCATCCTCACCCGGGAATGCATGTCAATGTCAGGTTGCAGTGGTACATTTTTCCGGACGCACAGTTGCGCCGGACTCCTAGGAGCCTCTATTTCCACATCAGACTCCCATATCGAGTCCTGCAGCTCCTCTGGGTGGGAACAAGGAGGTTCTGTGCTCATCGACCGGGAAGCCGGCAACTCAGCTGTGGACGCTGAACGCTGAGGAGCACCTGCCACGTCGACGATAGGTGTTACCGGAGGCGTACCCACGTGAGGCAATCTTGCATCCAGCTGACTTAATAGGGACTGCAGTGTAGATAAGACCTGAAGAGACAGCACCGACTGTGGGTTCAGTAGAGAAGATGCAGGTGGAACATTCGACGACGAAGGGCCAACGCACTGTAAGCCAAGGCTTGTTGGGTTAACCACAGGCTTACTCATCGACGACACTGAAAGGACGGACTCCTGCTGTAACAAGGTGTCCGGCAGAAGGGCGTCATATGCCGAAAGCTGGCAAGCTCCACTCACTGGTAGCACGTCGACCGTCGACGACGAAAACCTCGGGCCCTCATCGATTGCCGCCACTGAAGCCGACGACACCACTGTGGAGACAGACACTGCGGCCGGCATTGAAGCCGTCGATGACGGGACTCCTGCCGACGGCGCTGGCAGCTGTGGCGCAGATTTGTCAGGCGATCCCGCCTTTTTGTAATCTCTGGATAGGTGCTTCGAAGATTCTCTACTCGAGGAAGACCTATGATGGTCTCCTGAAGAGGAGCGTTTCAAAGAGTCCTTTTTGTCCTTTTTCGAAGAAGAAGAAGATTTCTCATGCCTTTGGGACTGGTCAGACTGACCATGTTTAGACGATGAAGGAGCCCCTTTCGTCAGGTGTTTCCCCGATGAGGGGCGGATACTTTTTTCTGTAGGCCGTGACTTCTTTCCGGGTGGTTCAGCCGACACCGACTGGCGAGGAACTGCAGGGGAAGGTCTCTCCGATGCTAGACTGCGCACCGATCCTACCTTCGATGGAGGGTAGGCCCCATCTTTCAGCCACGATATCAGCCGCCGATTGCAGTCCTTCAATGTTTTCTGCGAGAAACCCTTGCAGATATCGCAAGTATCGGCGGAGTGATGAGGGTAGAGACATATACCTTTTTCATTCCGCAAGTAGCGCAGGGCCGTAACAACACTTTTCCCGACATTGGGAAAGAAAATGACCACAAAACACCAATGTGTAGAAAGCACGAGGTGATCCCGACACTTTGGAGACGGTTGAAATCTGAGGAGAAGTCGCGGGGGCGGGTCTATTTATACCCTACGTCCTATTGGGTGGTACGTAAGCGCCCCAAAAGGACGTCGATAGGACACTAAAGTGTCGAAGTTTTCCAAGGGAAAACGCTATTTAAAAAAGACTGAGGTTCCCAGCCTGACGACGGGGAATATTCAAAGCATGTGAATCCATGAAAGATCCAATGCTGGAGAACATTAGGATTGCCAAGGGGTTTCAGAACTTGTTGCACCGCTCATTCCGCTTAATCCTACTGCCCACTATGTTGATTGTATTGTTGCTGGTCAAAAGCTTTCATAGTTGGTTGTGTGAAGAATCCTGTGCAATCAATCATCACTGAACCTAAGCCTAGGATCTCCTCCCATGTGGCCAGGGGAAGGCAACTACTAATTGATGCTAACCCTGGGGGTGGTATCATGAGAGAGAAACACGTGAGAGGAGATGGCTGTCAGGGGAAGAAGTAACTCCTTTACGAGAGACGCAATGTTCATCTTCTTCCTAGTCCTATAATTCCCAAATACCTAATAGCATGCTGTCACTGCACAAGTCACACCCATGGAAATACCCAAAGAATATGCTAGGAAAAGTGATCTAAAAAGAATAAGGTTTGTACCTTGGTAGTTCAGGAATTAAATATAACATCATCTAATTGTCATGATTCTGACTCAGGTAGAGATCCTAACTTTAATGGTAAATCACAAACCCTTTTCATAACATCCCCTAACTTTGACAACTCTCAGTTCAGAAAGCTACCTACATATCAAATAGTCAAAACCAATATGGACTTCAAGATCCATAATGTTCCTGGTACTCGGAAGAGGAAGAAGAGCCCAGAGTTAGTAACAATTAAAGGTGCCATTGACCAGACTGTGCGGTCTAGTCGTTATGGAGCACAATACCTGAGAGGGACATTTAAATTCAGGAATTAGTTATAGCTCAGAGGAGATGCAGGATACATAGTTGTGGCAGAGGCCGTCTGAAGTGCTGGAATTGCTGCAGATGAAAAAAGAGAACAAGCTGATGACGACTCGAGAGGTGAAGGCGTGTGACGTTGCAGAGTGTGCACAGCAGGAAGCGGCATCGGGAGGATAAGAAGAGTCGAATGGGAGATGTGCTCCGGACCAGGTATGTGGCGCTTCGGGGGCGGGAGGAAGCAGAGGACCAACAGAGCTCGTAGAGCTCCAGGAAAGAACAGTGACGTCCCCCGAATATATGTGGGAGTTGACGACAGAGCGGACAGAACACAGGAAGTCCACCACAGCAGCAAGCAGGGACACGGAGAGGCCAAGGTAGACCAGTGAGTTAGCCTGATGCTACAGGTGAACCCTGGGCGCTCCAAACAGAACAATTGACAGCTAACAATAATTTTGAATACTGACAAAATAATGCAGCAAAGAGGCGGCAAGGGCGCAATTCCCCTTCTATGTGACACCAACTGGGGGAACTTGGAACCTGCATTGCCAACAGCCAAGAGGCTGTAAAGAAACAATACGGAGGCGACAAGGGTGCAACTCCCCTTTTAGGAGATATCAATTGGGGGAAACTTGTAGTCTACATTGCCAAAAGCCAAGTGGCGATAAAGAAGTAATACAGAGGCGACAGGCGCACAACTCCCCTTCTATGGGACACCAATTGGGGGAAACCTGTAACCCACATTGTCAAGAGTCAAGAGACTATAAACAGAAGCAGCCATTGTTTAGCCATCCTCACATGGGACAATGGTGTGGAGGATTCTGGAACACATATTGGGCCTCATTACGAGTCTGGCGGTAACCGCGGCAGCAAATCTGCCTGGTTCCCGCCGGACTCGTATTACCATTCCGCCTCCGTGACTCCCGGAATTACCAGGGCATTACAGCCCTGGTGTCCAGGGAATTCCGGAGGCGGAATTCGGTAAATCCCCATTCCCTTTGTGTCCCATAGGACTCAATGGGAATGGGGAAGTGGAAACACCAGCACCATCTCGTGATGGTGCTGGTGTTTCCACGTCCGCCTGCAGGCAGGAGGTGTTCAACCCGCCAGGTCAGACCTGGCGGGAAGATCACCTCCCGCCTGCAGGACTCGGGATCGGGCGGTCCGGAATTAACAGTGGCGGCGGGTTTACCGCCACTGTTAATTCCGGACCGCCCGACCTGTAATGAAGGCCCATTGTCTCTAGGATCAATTGTAGTTGTAGGAGTTTTCTTCCTGTCAGGCGAATATACCAGGAAAGGGATCATAGTTTAGTCCTGGCAGGCAAGTATACCAGGAAAGAAGATGATGTTTTGAAGAACAGTGTTTGTGTAAAAAAGGTGTGGTAGAAAGAACTTAATACTATTATCATTTTGACTAACTGTTACATCACCAGAAGTAGTTGCTGTACTATACTGTCAAAAGTATTCTATTGCAACAATACGTCTGATATGCTTATAATTGCTTAACATCCTGCAAAGAACAATTTCTTTGGTTTATGAACTTGTGTTTTGTGAGAGAGATATTTGCCTTACCAAGAAGGATATTGTGGAAGAAACCTTTTCTTCAAAATAAAAAGAAGTGTTTGTCAAATAGACGAACAAGTTACTTACCAAACTGGTAACGTTCTATTGATGGGATGGTCCTCCGACGTATTCCTTATCTTTGATGTTATCCATTCCAGCTTGCTGGCCTCGGAAAAAATGTTCAGTAGCGGGCGCTGCGCGTCGACGTCCCTCGAGTCGGTGTCCCTTGACAGCCTTCGTATCGGCGCCGACGTCATCATGATTATAAATAGACTCGCTCAGCGTCCGTTGCTCAGTTCCGTTTTGAAGTTCAGATTTGCTTTGCATTAATTGGTTAGTGACCTTGAAGGAGCGTAAGCTGCAACTACAAGGGAAGTTTTACTGCGGGGATGGATGGGAGGGGCGATAAGGAATATGGCGGAGGAACATCCCATCGAAAGAACGTTACCAGTTTGGTAAGTAACTTGCTCTTCGAAGGGATTGTGTCCTCCGACGTATTCCTTATCTTTGATAGACTCCCATAGCAGTAGTATGAATAGGAGGTGGGAGTAAAGATGAAATAGTTCCCTTTAAAGATGTACAGAATGCAACACAGTTTTCCCAAATCTTGTCTCCTGGCTAGAGGAGGAATCTAGGCTGTAAAATTTGGTAAAAGTATGTGGGGACGACTATGTGGCAGCCGCACATATAGCTTTAATTGGGACCCCTCTTTGGAGAGCCGAAGAGGCTGCGATACACCTGGTTGAATGAGCCCTAAGATGTTGAGGGGGTTCTTTTCCTGCCAATTTGTAGCATTCTAAAATAGTTAAAATGATCCATCTTGAAATGTTCTGTTTTGTGATTGGCAATCCTAATTTGTGCCCTGCATATCCTACAAACAATTGGTCTGCTTGCCTTATCCTAGCAAGTCTACTAATATAAAAACTCAAGGCACGCCTTGGATCCAGCCTGTGTAATCTCTCTTCCTCTTTCCCCTGGATGGGGAGGAGGATAGAACGAAGGTAAGGTTATTTTCTGAGTAATATGGAATTCAAAGACCACCTTTGGGAGAAAATTGGGCTTCACTTGTAAGACAACCTTGTCTTTATGAAAGATTGTATGAGGAGGTTTGCAAGATAGCGCTTGTAATTCGCTCACTCTTTTAGCAGAAGTTAAGGCCACTAGAAAGACTGTTTTAAGAGTGAGAATCTATAGTGAACAAGAATTAAGTGGTTCCAAAGGAGTACCCATCAGAAACTTTAAGATTAGATTTAGGTCCCACAAAGGAACCTGAAAAGGTTTTGGTGGATAGACATTTGTTAATCTTTTCAGAAATTGGATTACTACGGGTAGTTTGAAATATGAAGGCTCCTCAGCAGTACGCATAAAGATAGACAGCGCTGCGAGGTAGCCCTTGATCGTACAAATTTAGAGACCTGAATTTGACAAGTAAAGCAAGAAAGATAACACCATCTGTGTATTATATGAAAAGGGTTAAATACTCTTTTCTCTACAGCTGCAAAATGTGTTCCAACGGCAGTGGTATAAAGTCTTTGTTGCTGGCCTTCTAGCTGAAAGCAACACCTCCATGACGTCATCCGGGAGATCCCAATCCTTGTATCTCAACCTTTCAGAAACAAAGCGTGAAGGTTGAGGGTTCCGATGTCTGGATGGAGAACCTGACCTTCCTCTCGCGAGTGAAGATCCTCTCTTCTTGGAAGACATATTGGAGGGCAGATGGACATGTCCAGAAGGTCTGAGTACCACGTTCTCCTGGCCCTATCCGGGGCAAATAGGATCATGGTTTTCCTGAACTTTCTCAACCTCCTTATTACCTGAGGGATCAGGAAAACGCATACAGAAGAGGAAACTCTCATTCCACTACGAATGCATCTCCTAGAGCTCCTCTCGGGGGAAATTCCCTTGAGCAGTACAGTTCACACTTCCTGTTGACACTGGTCGTGAATAGATCCACCGGCGGGGTTCCCCAAAGGGCGAAGATCTCTTGAAGGACTTCCTGAGCTAGTTCCCACTCGTGGGAGACTGTACTCTGCCTGCTCAGAGCGTCCGCTGCTGTGTTTTGCTCTCCGGCTAGATGAATTGCCGAAAGAGAGATCCCTTGTGGATTGCCCAGAACCAGATTTGCACCACCTCTCTGCACAGCAACAGTGACCCCACTCCTCCTCTCTTGTTGAGGTAGTACATGGCCACTGTGTTGTCCGTCATTATCGGGACATTCTTTCCCCGCACAGAGGGCAGGAAGGCCTTCAGCGCTAGTCTGACTGCCCTCAACTCCAAAAGGTTGATGTGTAGTTTGGACTCCGATGGAGACCAACGACCGCCGATTGTCAGATCGTTGGTATGGGCTCCCCACCCTGTGAGTGAGGCATCCGTCACTACTGTTATCTCCGGCCATGGTTGCCAAAAGGATTCTCCTCTGAGAATATGATGTCTGCAAGCCCACCATTGTAGATCCTGTGCTACTTTGGCTGGAACCTGCAACAGATCTGACATTTCCCCTGAGAATTGAGACCATTGAGTTCTGAGAGCCCATTGAAGGGATCTCATTCTCAATCTGGCTTCTGGCACCAGGAAAATGCAGGATGCCATTAGACGGAGCAACCTGAGAAAATCAAAGGCCGAGAGATACTGGGCATTCTGGAATCTTGTTACCATCTGCAGAATGTGGTGAGCTATTTCTTTGGGATGCGAGGCTTTGCCTGAGCAAGTATCCAGGACTGCTCCAATAAACTGGAGTTTCTGTGATGGTATCATGTTTCACTTTTTTAAATTCAAAGAAAACCCTAGTTTGTGAAGGAAGTGACAAGTCTTGGACAGATGATCCCTGGCCTGTTCCGGGGAACGTGCTCTGATCATCCAATCGTCCAGATAGGGGTAGACATGAATCCCCCCTCTCCTGAGACTCCTGCCACCACTGCCATCAACTTGGTGAAAACTCTTGGGGCGGAGGTTAACCCGAAAATGGCAGAACTCGAAACTGATAGTGAGACTTGCCAATCGCAAACCTTAGGTACTTTCTGTGCTTGAGATGGATTGGCACATGAAAGTAAGTATCCTGAAGGTCCAATGATACCAACCAATCCTGGAGTTGGAGAGCCTGAAGGATCTGAGAGAGTGTGACCATCTTGAACTTGTCCTTACTTAGGAACTTGTTCAAGTTTCTCAAGTCCAGGATGGGTCTCGGTCCTCCGTCCTTCTTTGGGATGAGTAAATATGGGGTATACCAACCCTTGTTCCTCTCCGCTACAGGTATATGTTCTATTGCACCTTTCTGTAGCAGGGCTAAAACTTCCTGCAACAGGAGCGGATCCGGATGTTTGACAGAGTTGTATCCCAGAGGGTGATTCTGAGGTTTCCTTAGAAAAGGAAGGCAGTAACCTTGGGATACTGTTTCCAGTGGCCAAGCATCTGAAGTAATGCCCCGCCATTCTTTTAGATACTGTGAGATTCTGCCTCCCACTTGGGTTTTGTGGGTCAAAACCTCAGAGTGGTTTTGCGGCAGCTGCAGCAGCGGCTGAAGGGACAGATGCCGCTGCTGGGGCAGATCTAGCACCTTTTCCTCGCCCCCGAGGAAATTTTCTTTGACCTCTTTAACTGGCCTGTCCTCTTCCTTTTCCAATTGAGGAATAATAACGAAAAGGACGACCCCTCCAGGAAGATGAGCCATTGTAGGGGCATTGCTGAGGTTGTTTTATGGCGGCACTGAGAGATGTAGCCGCCGCTTTGGAGGTCCGCAGCTTCTCCAAACTTTCATCCGCCTTGCTGCCAAACAACCTTGAGCCGTCAAAAGGCATATTAAGAAGTCTGGATTGCACATCTGGTGCAAAACCAGACTTTCTTAGCCACGCAAATCTACGTAGCACCGTGCTAGTTGCCATGGACCTACTGATACTGTCAGCTGTGTCCAAATCTGATTGAAGGCATTCTCCCGAAGCCTCCTTTCCATCACTTATTATGGCTAGAAAGCCATCACGCTCTTCACCTTCTGGGATGTGTTCAGCTGCCACTGACATGCAGTCCCACAGGGTATATGTGAACCTTGCCAAGGTACAGGTTACATTAGTAGATTTCAAAGCCATACTCCCTGATGTAAAAATCTTCCTAGACCATGCATCCAACTTTTTATCGTTCCTATCTGGAGGGATTGTAGGGTATACAGCATTTCTTGTGGAAGTGGCTGCTTGTACTACCAGACTTTCTGGATTCGGATGTTTACTCAGGTATTCTGGATCAGAATTGCAGGGTCTATATTTAGACACAAAGAAGACGACATAGCTTTTTCTTCACAAAAGATTGAAGCACCGTTTGAAACGATCCGAAGCGAAGCTAACGGAAAAACGGAACTGAAGCCAGCGGGCGCGCTCGAGGCTCTTATACAGGCGATGATGTCAGTGTTCGACGGGTGCTGCCGAGGGACATCGACGCCGCGGCCTTGAGGGGAGCGCCCTCTGGTGGAAAGGAGAAAAAAAAATTCCAAGGCAGCAAGCTGAAAGTGGCATATATCTAAGATGAGGAATACATGGGAGGACACAATGCATTCGAAAGACTTTTTCTTGACATGGCATCAAATCTTTTATCATCTCTGTCCTGTGGAATAGTAGGGTATGCCGATTTACTGTTAGATGAAGTCGCTGCCTGTACAACTAAACTCTCTGGAGTTGAATGCTTGCTCAGATATTCAGGATCTGAAGCTGATACTCTGTATTTAGCAGAAAGTTTTTTATTTACTGCAGGGATAATTTAAGGAGTTTCCCAATTAGCAGATATTTTTCTTTGCAGAGCAGTATGAAAAGGAACAACAGGATCCTCCTGTGGACCTTTATCTAAAATATCAGTAAGGCCATCTTGCTGAAAAGAAGGTGTAGTCCACCCCATGAATTCAATTATTCTGGCCATCAGAATCCTATAAGGAGTCTCAGCATGCTCTCCAGGGTCTGGTTTAGCAAACTCTACTTCTAGAGAAGTATCTAAACCACTTGCCTCATGTGGAGACTCTTGAAGGTCTTTTAACCTGTTCTCCTCAGAGATTAACTCCTCTGGCATGGATATTGTAGTCCTTTGCAGACCAAAGGGTCTCTCATTGTTGGAATCTTCCCCTTCCTCATACATAGAGGGCAAGGCTCTAAAGTAGTCAGACCTAGGATATGGTTTAAAACCCATTTCTAGAGAAGGAGCCAAATTCGTTGTCACTGCCTGAGAAAACTTTGAGGTTGTCGACGTGGACGTCATAGGCTTCGACAATCCTGAAAAAGGCGTCAAAAAAGTTTGAAAAGACCTTGATGCACTCGAGAGGATCGGAATCCTACTCGGCGTCATCGAGATTTTCGATGGCATCCTCGACGTCATGGTCGGGCTTTCGACACCTCTACTGCCTGTGACGTAGTGGCAGTTGTAGGTTTGTCTTTCATCGGAGTCGACAGTGGCATCGAAGACGGCGTCGATGAAACCGATTTATGCGTCGAAGGGCCCTTCGACTTAGGCGTCGATGACGCAGTTTTGTGAGTCGAAGGAATCTTCGATGACGGCGTCAATGACGCGGTCTTATTGCTTTTACTCAAGGGTTCATGACGCTCTCGAGTACTTTCTCTCGCCGGGTTCAACGACTCGCAGTGTTTTGATTTTTTGGGTCTTTCACCCAGGGTATCACCTTTAGATGTCTCCGAGGGGGTCGAGGCCGCTTTATCGAAGACGCTAAGCATTTTTTTATGGAATTCCTCCCACTTAGCCAGAGAGCTGCGTTTCATGGGGCAGGTGACCCTTTCTGGGGAAGTAGAGGAAGAAGAAGAGGGAGATCTACACCGCCTCTTCTTAGAGTGTTTTGATCTCGAAGACTGATGAGAACCGCTTCGAGATCTTGAACGGGAATGTTTCTTTTGTCGACGAGGAGACGAATGTCTCGACTCAGCTGAAGAAACTTTCGAGGGAGTAGAAGTTTTAAAGCCCTTAACTGTTTCTAACTTCCCCTTACGCTCCTTCAAGGCTTTCGCCGTCATGGACATATAGTCCACACATTCCGAACAGTGATGCTCCGATCCCAGGCACCACAAACCGATCTTGTGAGGATCCTTTAAAGACATTTTCTTCCCACAGTCACAACATTTCTTGAAACCGGACCGTGGAGTCGATGGTTCGGATGAAGAAGCCATCGTGTAATGGTAATAATCTTCGAAGAATAAGAAGGTTTTTTCTGAAGAAAGGAACCGAGCGCTACGTTTCTGAGGCCCACGAAGCGCAGAAAAACAGAACTGAGCAACGGATGCTGTGCGAGTCTATTTATACTCATGATGACATCAGCGCCGATACGGAGGCTGTCGAGAGACACCGACTCGAGGGACGTCGACGCGCAGTGCCCTCTACTGAAAAAAAAATCCGAGGCCAGCGAGCTGGAATGTATAACATTAAAGATAAGGAATACGTTGGAGGACACAATCCCTTCGAAATTTACTTTACCAAGTGCAAGCACGTAGTTGAAGGAAACGATTTTGAAGAAGTGTTTGTGAAAGAGACATTTACTTTACCAAGTGGAAGGACGCAGTTGAAGTAAAAGACATTTTGTATTGAACTGAATAGAACTTCATTGAACTTTTCCAATGTTATTCCTGAATTGACTCAGAGGAAGGGAACTCAGCCCTGGTCAAGGAGTACTTTCTGAATATGAACTTTTAAACTGTTTTGTTGAGCTGGAAACAGCCAAATATTCCTTGTATACTTTGGATGTTTTGCATTACTGTGAGAGTTGAAGACATTTTGGACACTAGGTCATCTTTCTTTAGTTGTAGTTTGCTGGGTAGGGACATCCTTGTTAGGTTAGGGAAAGATATGCATTCATTTCACCCCTTTTCATTTAACAAATGGCCAATATTGAGAAAACTATACCTTTGTGTCCGTCTCACATTTCTGATCACCGACAGATGATAATGGAGCATCACGCTCAGCTCTGAAGGTTTCTGAATTTCCGCTTATTGGGCATTCGATGAAATTGTCAATGCTGTTGGAATTGGGGATATGCCAATATCTCACCTAGTGTTTCCCCGGCTTATGGTCACATTGAGTCCCATTTCAGACAGTCGCGCTGTCTTGTTGAGTTGTGAGTTGTTCCATTTAACATTCCCCTGGTGGTATATTCTTTGATATGCCTGCCCACAGGGAACACAAGATTTTGGCAGTGTTACAGGAGATTCCTCAAATCGAACCCAGGAGAGTGAGACAGCATTCCCTCATTGCAACCGGGAATGTTGGACGAGTTCCTGCCAAATTATAGTCCACTCATGCAAATGAAGCTGGTTATATGATATGATATGATGTGGCATTTATAACATGCCTGTACTCAAGTGTTGCTAGGCACGATATGCACAATGCTGAGCCAGTCAAGATCACCCTGAACCCTGTCAAACAGCTGCCATGTGTACCATAGTACCATATTTACTGTCAGGCAAAAGAAGGTATACGCCTGAGACAGAGTCTCTGCTCGAGCAAGGTTTCATTGTGCCCACATGAAGCCCCTGAAATACCCTGATTTTGCCCGTAAAGAAACCAGGTGAAGAGGTCTACTGTTTCATACAGGACCTGCGAGCAGTAAATGCTGCTGTCTAGCCAGCCTTTCCTGTGGGTCCCAATCCAGCTATCATTCTGTCCTGCATGCCAGCTCAGCAACATTTTAGTGTTGCAGATGTGTGCTGAACATTTTTTTCTATCCTGGTCCAGCCTGACAGCCGGAACCTGTTCACTTTTATGTATAATTCCTTGCAGTACAAATTCACACGTCTTCCAATGGGGTATGTAGAGAGCCCCTCCCAGTTTCCTCAAATCCTGAAGCAGGATCTTGACTCAGTAGTGTTGCCAGGAGGGTCTACACTAGTGCATTATGTCAACGACTTACTGTGTGAGGAGCCTGAGGGCGTCCTCCCTTCTTTTCCCCTGGGATCCTCCAGTCAGGTGGCCAGGGAAAGTTCATTGCTTTTGGATCCAGACCTTGGGGGTGGATATGTGAGGGAGGATAACCTGGGTGGAGGGAAATTAGGGAGTGGGGAGAGGACGTCCTTTGGTGAGACATGGTATCCTCCTTTCTCTTTTCAAAATTAACCCTCTATCCCACATGCCTTTGTAGGCCACTGTCAGCACTTTCGTCTTTCTTCCCCCCAAAATGTCCCCCAGAAACATCACCTCAACACAGGGATAAGGAAGAGACCAACTAGGAGGAAACATCCTCATTTGGGTGAGAAAAATGCATATTCGTCCTATATTGTTAATGCAGATACACATCAGTCAAGTACCAAGACAAGGAGGAGAAAACAGAGTTATGCACACTTCCTTTAATTTGAACCTGCCCAAGCACCACTCTGGTACTGAGATGAAGAAGGCTATGGAGGATTTCAGGTGGAACAGCCAGGCATGTCCAGTTAATAGATTTCCCCATGGTCAGGCAATTGAACTTAAAGAAGAAGACAGCCTGGAGAGAAAGAAGCGGGCTGGTGAGCCGGAGCGGGCTGGAGAGGAGCCGTGTCAAGCAGGAGAGAGAGACACAGTGAGGCCGGTAATTGCTGCAAGAGGGTCTGAAAATTCTGCTGCCCTCCTTGTTAGGTATACGCAGCAGGAGCTGTGGGGCACTGAGGCGGTCCAGGCACCGCAGGACTCCAGGAGAGCGAGAAGTGCTCACTGTGGCAGACGCGATGGAAGAGCAGAGCTAGTCGCTGCAGGAGAGAACAATAGGTGCTCTGTATGGCTGCCTCGAGGGAAGAGCAGAAGCCTTGGGAGCCGGAAAGCAGAGCGGGGAGTGGAATGAAACCAATGCGAGCTGCCGTATGCAACCGGTGAGCGGAAACAGGGAAACACTTAGACCGGGGTGCTCCAGGGACTTAAAACAAGCACTCTTGAATGCTGAACAAACTGAAAGTTGTTATAAGCACTTCTGAATGCCAAAACATGTAATTTTGAATACCAAATGAACTGAAAGACATTGTAAGCACTTTTGAATGCTGTGCAGAGCAAAAGCAAGTTATGAGCACTTGTGAATTGAATGAAAGCTAGGTGGTGCAAGTAGCTGATTCTACAGAATGAATTGTTTGAGATAGAAGTGTTGACAAAGCCAAGAGAATACCAAGAAGGGTATTAGATGAGCAAGGAACTGCAGGTTAGCCGAAAACTCGTATTAGGAAGGGCCAGAAGAATACAAGTGTAACAAAGTTCATGGTGGCCATCCAAGCCACGGTATAGTGTTTAAGAGTATAACACTGATGAAAGAAACAAGTTGTCAGAGGAAAGCACTGGACAATTGTTGATGGGAATCAGACAAGAAGGGGTATCAGTTGCATGACCTGTGATGGGTGAGACGTGTGGTCGAGACAACTGCGGCGAGACCGAGCGCCTCCCTTTTGGGAGAGAACCAATGAAAGTAACAGAAGCTTGTGTTTTTGAACAGCAGCTTCTGTGATGTTGAAGTCAAGAAACAAGACTGCCCATGTGAACCAGTGAAAAGTCCTGGAGCTGAGAAGTGTCCCAAGGAACTTGAGTTGTTCTGAAAAGATGGAAGATTTGAACTTGTGTTGTTTTGAAAAGCTGGAAGATTTGCACTCTTGGGGAAGGGAACCCAAGAACTTGTGAACTATTTTGAACTTGGGGAAGCTGATTATAGGTCAAGAGCTGGAAGAATCTCTGAACTTTATTTTGAACATTATTCATTTTGGTCCCTACACATTGCACACAGTTAGTTATGAGGGCAAGTATAGGTTTTGGACACAGACAGACTTTTGATTCAGACTTCCTGACACAGAGAACCCTTAGTTTTCCTTGGGTAGGGAAATCCCACATTAACAGAGGGCAAGTTACGGCTTACGCCATCCTGCTTTTTAGGTTAATAAAAAAAAAAAGATTAAGAACCAATCTTTAACCGGTTGTCTGTGTCTCATTCATGATGCCTTGACCACTGCTAGCTTTCCCCATGTTGGAAGTGTGAGAAACCAAAGTGTGCCTCACCTGCTAGTCGCCGGGGATCTCTCACTTAGGTGGCCAGGGCACAGCCTTTGCCTTTGGATCCAGACCCTGGGGTGGACGAGTGCGGGAGGACCACCTGGGCAAGGGGTCCTTGCAGAGTGTGTGTGAGGCAACCGATGATGAGATGCGGTACTCGCCACTTTTCTGTACCCATGCCCCTTCCTATTTTATAGGATTCTCCAATGTCCCAACTCCCCCCCTTTCTGCACAAACACTGGGCCGAGGAAGAGGGTGACTGAGAGTAAAGAGGCTAACCCTTACATATCTCTTTGGACATGTACCGCTAATCGGGTCAGGCAACGCCAGGCACTTGACTTTAATCACATACATCTGATACCCATTAGCTCTCCCCACACGGATAAAAGGCGGAACATGGATACTCACTCTGAGCAAGGTGGAACATGAGAAGGAAGAATAAGTTACTTCTTACCTTGTAACGTTCTTTCGATGGGATGTTCCTCCGACGTATTCCTTATCTTAGATATCTCTTTCCAGCTTTGCTGGCCTCAGAAATTTTTTCTCTCTAGAGGGCGCTGCGCGTCGACGTCCGCCGAGTCGATGTCCCTCGACAGCCGCCGTATCAACTTCGACGTCATCCTGCCTATAAAGGCCGCGCGCAGCGTCCGTTGCTCAGTTCCGTTTTGTAGCCCACAATAATTCTTTCTGGACTAGACTAATCACCCTGAAGGAGCGTAAGCTGCAACAACAAGGGAAGTAGTACTCCAGGGATGGATGGGAGGGTCGATAAGGAATACGTCGGAGGAACATCCCATCGAAAGAACGTTACAAGGTAAGAAGTAACTTGTTCTTCGAAGGGATTGTGTCCTCCGACGTATTCCTTATCTTAGATAGGCTCCCATAGCAGTATTCTGTTATTGGAGGTGGGAGTACTGACTTCATGCTTCCTCTTATTGATGAATAGAGTTCAATACTGCCCTTCCAAACCTAGTTTCCTGACTGGAGGAGGAATCCAAGTTGTAAAACCGTGTAAAGGTATGGACGGACGACCATGTGGCAGCCGCACATATGTCTCGAACCGGCACTCCTCTTTTGAGGGCCGATGAAGCTGCGATACCTCTGGTCGAATGAGCCCTAAGATTTTGAGGGGGCTCTTTTCCTGCCAGTTTATAACATTCCAAAATGGCTAAAATAATCCATCTGGAAATGGTCTGCTTAGTTATCGGTAGCCCCAGCTTGTGACCTGCGTAGCCTACAAACAGCTGGTCTGCTTGTCTTATCCTAGCCAGTCTACTAATGTAAAAACTTAAAGCCCTTCTTGGGTCCAGCCTGTGTAACCTCTCTTCCTCTTTCCCCGGATGGGGAGGAGGATAGAAAGATGGAAGGGTAATCTTCTGTGTGATATGAAATTCAGAAACCACCTGTGGGAGGAAATTAGGCTTCACTTGCAGAACAACTTTGTCTTTGTGAAAGATTGTATGAGGGGGTTTACAAGAAAGAGCTTGTAACTCGCTCACCCTTCTAGCAGATGTAAGTGCTACTAATAAAACAGTCTTAAGGGTAAGAAACCTTAACGAACAAGAGTGGAGTGGTTTGTAAGGTGTGCCCATCAGGAAAGTTAGGACTAAATTTAAATCCCATAGGGGAACCTGGAATGGTCTTGGGGGATAAACGTTAGTTAACCCCTTTAGAAACTGTATTACCAAGGGTAACTTGAAATAGGATGGTTCTTCCGCAGTGCGCTTAATGATGGATAGCGCTGCGAGATAGCCCTTGATGGTGCCAACTTGAAGGCCTGAATTCGCTAAATAAAGTAGGAAGGTCAAAACCATTGGTGTACCACATGAAAAGGGATCAATATTCTTTTCCCTACACCAGCTGCAAAATCTGTTCCAACGGCAGCGGTATAAAGATTTTGTTGCTGGCCTTCTTGCCGAAAGCCACACCTTCATAACGTCATCAGGGAGGTCCCAATCCTTGTACCTCAGCCTTTCAGAAGCCAAGCGTGAAGGTTGAGGGTTTTGATGTCTGGATGGAGAACCTGACCTCCCTTCTGTGAGAGCAGATTCTCTCTGAGTGGAAGTCGAATTGGAGGGCAGATGGACAAGTCTACAAGGTCCGGGTACCACGTTCTCCTGGCCCAATCCGGGGCAATTAGGATCATGGTTTTCCGGAATCTTCTCAACCTCCTGATCATTTGAGGAATGACAGGGACTGGTGGAAACGCGTACAGGAGTGGTAACTCCCAGTCCACTATGAACGCGTCTCCCAGAGCTCCTCTCGCGGGAAATTCCCTTGAGCAGAACAGATCGCACTTCCTGTTGACACTGGTGGTGAACAGATCCACCTGAGGGGTTCCCCAAAGGGCGAAGATCTCTTGAAGGACTTCCTGAGCTAGTTCCCACTCGTGGGAGACTGTGCTCTGCCTGCTCAGAGCGTCCGCTGTCAAGATCTTCTCTCCGGCTAGGTGAACTGCCGATAGAGAGATTCCTTCTTAAATTGCCCAAAACCAGAGCTGCATCGCCTCTCTGCACAGTGGTAGTGATCCTACGCCTCCTCTTTTGTTGAGGTAATGCATGGCCACTGTGTTGTCCGTCATTATCAGGACATTCTTTCCTTGTACAGATGGCAGAAAAGCCTTCAGCGCAAGTCTGATGGCCCTCAGCTCTAACAGGTTGATATGTAGTCTGGACTCCGATGGAGACCAATGACCGCTGATCGTCAAGTCGTTGGCGTGGGCTCCCCACCCCGTAAGTGAGGCATCCGTGACTACTGTTATCTCCGGCCAAGGTTGCCAAAATTGCTCTCCTTTCAGAATGTTCTCCTGACAGGCCCACCACTGAAGGTCTCGAGCCACCCTGTCGGGAACCTGAAGACGATCTGTCATTCTCCCTGAGAATTGTGACCACTGAGTTCTCAGTGCCCACTGGTGAGATCTCATTCTCAGGCGAGCCTCTGGCACTAGGAAAATGCAGGATGCCATGAGGCCTAGCAACCTCAAAAAGTCGAAGGCTGGGAGACGTTGGGCATTTTGAAACTTGGTGACCATCTGTAGAATATCTTGAGCCCTCACCTCTGGTGGCGAGGCTTTTCCCAGGAAGTGTCCAGGATCGCTCCGATGAACTGGAGTCTCTGCGATGGTATCATTTGTGACTTCTTTAAATTGAGGGAGAAGCCCAGTCTGTGAAGGGAGTGGCAAACATAATCTAGCTGGATCTGAGCTTGTTCCGAAGATACAGCTCTGATCAACCAATCGTCCAGGTAGGGGTAGACGTGAATCCCTTCCCTCCTTAGACTTGCAGCCACTACCGACATTAACTTGGTGAAGACCCTCGGGGCGGAGGTCAGCCCAAATGGCAGAACTCGAAATTGATAATGAGAGTTGCCAATTGCGAACCTCAGGTATTTCCTGTGTTTGAGATGGATTGGCACATGGAAATAAGCGTCCTGAAGGTCCAGAGATACCAACCAGTCCTGGAACTGAAGGGCCTGAAGGATCTGAGAGAGAGTTACCATCTTGAATTTGTCTTTCCTGAGGAATTTGTTCAATTCCCACAAGTCCAAGATGGGTCTCAGTCCTCCGTCTTTCTCTGGTATGAGAAAGTAAGGGGAGTACCAGCCCTTGTTCCTCTCCGCTACAGGTACCGGTTCTATGGCACCTTTCTCTAGCAGGTCTAAAATTTCCTGCAAGAGGAGCGGATCTGGAGCTTTTTGAGAGCTGATCCCCGGTGGATGACTCTGAGGTATGCGTAGGAGAGGCAGGCAGTAACCTTGCGCAACTGTCTCCAATGCCCAAGCATCTGACGTGATAGCCTGCCATTCCGCCAGATGTTGTTAACCTGCCTCCTACAGGTGTCTTGTGAGGGAAGTCCTCAGAGTGGTTTACGGGCGGCTGATGCAGATGCCGATGGTAAAGAGGCACCTGCCGTTGCTGCGGCTTTTGAATATCTACCCCGTCCACCTCGGGTAGTTCTTCTTTGTCCCCTTTGAGCCGGTCGTCCTCTACCTCTTCCGAATGCGGAGTAGAAGCGAAAAGACTTGCCTCTCGCAGAGGTTCCTGTGGGACGAAAAGGTGTCTGACGGATTGCAGCGCCTAGGGATTTTGCTGCTGCCTTTGATGTTTACAGTTTTTCTAAACTGTCATCCGCCTTTTTCCCAAACAAAGAAGAGCCATCAAATGGCATGTTCAAGAGCCTGGCTTGCACATCTGGGGCAAAACCAGACTTTCTCAACCAAGCAAATCTCCTGGTTGTTGTACTTGCCGCCATTGCTCTGCTGATACTGTCAGCCGAGTCAATGCCCGTCTGGAGGGCTTCGCACATAGCGTCTTTATCGTCCCTTATGATATTTAGGAACGCCTCCCTTTCTTCTCCCTCTGGGATGCAGTCAGCCGTGGTAGAAGCACACTCCCAAAGTGTATGGCTAAATCTAGCAAGGGTGCAAGTAGCATTAATAGATTTTAACGCCATGCTACATGCCGAAAAGACTTTCTTAGCCATAGCATCGTATTTCTTACCGTCCCTGTCCTGTGGGACGGTAGGGTAAGCAGTCTTGATGTCAGTAGAAGATGCTGCCTGTACCACAAGACTTTCTGGGGATGGGTGTTTGGACAAAAACTCCGGGTCTGCAGAAGATACCCTGTATTTAGCAGACAGTTTTTTATTTACTGCCGGGACGACATCTGGGGTTTCCCAGTTCGTCATTATTTTTCTTTGAAGAGCTTTATGAAAAGGTACTACAGGATCCTCCTGTGGACCTTTTTCAAGAATATCCGTGAGGTCATCCTGTTGGAAAGCCGGTGAAGGTGTTGACCACCCCATAAATTCTGTAATCCTGGCCATTAAGGCTCTATAAGGGGTTTCAGCATGCTCCCCCGGGTCTGGCCTAGCGAACTCCACCTCTGGGGAAGTGTCTAAACCACTTGCCTCATGTAAGGAATCATGGAGTTTCTTTAATCTGCGTTCCTCTGAGGATAACTCCTCTTGAACTGGGGTTGCAGATCCCTGCAACTCAAATGGCTCTTCTTGATCAGACAGTTCTCCCTCTTCCATAATTGAAGACATTGTTCTCAATTGGTCTGAGCTCACAAAGGGTGTGAAACCCATCTCCAAGGCAGAGGGTGCCAAACTTGTCGTAATCGGCCTCGAAAACGTCGATGTCGTCGACGCCGACGTCAAAGGCTCCGAAAGTGCCGTCGAAAACAAAGGTGGAGGCCTCGAGGTCTTCGACAGAATCGGAATTCTGCTTGAGGATATCGACAATCTCGACGACATTGAAGACCTGGGAATAGCCACTGGGTGCGCCGCAACCGTGACTTTCCTTGGCGTCGACGCCGGTGTCGAGGATGGCGTCGAGTCGACAGACCCGTGTGTCGAAGGTCCCTTCGACAACGGCGTCGAAGACACCGACCTCGGCGTCGACGGAACTTTCGTCAACGGCGTCGACAGAACCTTCGAAGAAGGATTCGAGGTCTTTGCTTTACTCGAGAGTTTGTGACGCTCTCGAGAAGCTCCCTTCGCCGGGTGCTGCGACTCGCAGCGTTTTGGACCTTCGGGTCTTTTGACCAGAGCATCGCTCTCGGCAGTCTTCGAGGGGTCGATGCCGCTTTCTCGAAGACGCTCATCATATTTTTTCGGAATTCCTCCCATTCAGCCCAGGAACTAGGCTTCGTGGGGCAAGGGATTCTCTTAGGTGAAACAGAGGAAGAGGAGGACGAAGAAGGGGATCTTCGGCGTCTCCTTTTCGAGTGCTTCGATCTCGAAGAGCGATGGGACCCGCTTCGAGACCTGGAGCGCGAATGGTGACGAGGAGACGAATGTCTCGACTTTGTCGAGGAAGAAGAAGCTTTAGAAGTCTTATCTTTTTCCAGCTTCCCCCTACGCTCCTTCAGGGCTTTAGCTGTCATGGACATACAGTCCTCACACTCCGAACACCGAACAATGGTGTTCAGCTCCCAAACACCACAGACAGACCCTGTGAGGGTCCGTTAGCGACATCTTTTTTCCACAGTCTCTGCATTTTTTAAAGCCGGACCGAGGGGTCGTCGGTTCAGACGAGGAAGCCATTGAGTATGGATTGAATATCTCGAGGAAAATGGAATAAAATATCTGCAAAACTGAGCAACGATATTCCGAGGCACTGAGTAAGCGCGGAAAAACGGAACTGAGCAACGGACGCTGCGCGCGGCCTTTATAGGCAGGATGACGTCGACGTCGATACGGCGGCTGTCGAGGGACATCGACTCGGCGGACGTCGACGCGCAGCGCCCTCTAGAGAGAAAAAATTTCCGAGGCCAGCAAAGCTGGAAAGAGATATCTAAGATAAGGAATACGTCGGAGGACACAATCCCTTCGAAACTATCTTCTGGGGCGAAGGCGAACCCACTGGAGTAGAATGACTGATCTGGGGATGAGAGAAAAGGGTAGGGAAACCCAGGAGATCCCTGCAGGAGGTTGTTGCCTCTGAAGAGCCGTGAAAGATGCACAGAGAAGGCAAAATCCCAGACAAGACGACTGCATTGTGTTTCAAGGACGCCAGCAACCCTCTGGGGTGAACAGCAGAGTCAGGGAGACGAGGCCAAGCCTGTGGTATTAATCTTTATTCGTGAATTTGGGGCTGCCCATCTGAGAAAGGATTAAGTTCAAAACACTGTCCCTGGTCCATTGATGTCCCTCCAGCACTTCCCCGACCTACCTCTGACGCTGCATGGAGAAATACTCCCCCACCGACCTCTTAGATCTACAAACTCTCACTTCTTGAAGATCTCCAACTTCAATTGCCTCTCACTGGGGGGTAAGAACTTCCTGGTCGCGGCTGCCAAACTCTGGAACAATCTCCCTCCAGCACTCAGAGAAGAACTGGCCTACAGGACCTTCCAGAGAAACTTAAAGACCTGGCGGTTCAACTAACTTTGCTCCTCCTAAGACTCACCACTCCCTCTAATGCATTTCCCCACCACCTACCCTTTCTTCTTTTTACCCTCAATCTAACTAGCGCCTAGATGCCCGAGGCTTTTGTGCACTGTAATAAATGCAAATAATTAATTAAAGCTGCAAGAACAAGAAAGGAATGCATACAGCCAGTGAGTTAGCAAACAACACGAAAGGCTGATGTGTGTGAAGGAAAGATTGAAGTTGCAACAGTATATCTAACGATTGAAGGCTGCATGCGTGCTGATGAGACACAAAGGAAGGCAGACCTGTGGTGAACTTTAAATTATGGATAACTGTGGAGCCAGTGAAACAAAGTAGCAGAGTGGTCTGGCGACTGGAAAAAGCCCACTTGAAAGTCTTTGTGAAATATGTGATGTCTTGCTGTAAAGCAGAAAAGTGAACAAACTACTTTAAGAGAAAGATTTTGATGAACATTTGTGCTTATGATACTGAACTACCCAGACCAAGAGACACTGGGGCAAATAACACAAGAGTGTGAGCTGAAGAGAAAGTCAAAGTGGTCCTGTGGAGGTCTATAGTAAAAGCATTGCACATTAAAAATTCTTCGACATTCGTGAAAGGTCTGAGCCCGACTGAGGGAGACTGGAAGTATGAGAGGTTAGGGGACGGGAACCCCTTACTAATGTGAATAATGCTTTGGGAAGGAAACCCCTGCAGGCACTGTGATTGCAAGATCTGAGTCCGGATGATGGAGATCTACGTGTACTTTTTGCTTTGAGAGGTCTGAGCCCGAACGAGGGAGACCTGCGTGAACTTTTGTTGAACTGTGAAAGAACTTGTGAAAGCTGGCATAAGTGACTTTAACGTGGAAGGCCAAGCGGGCCTCGATCCATGTTTTGAACTGCCTTTGTTTTAAGAACCTGAGCCAAAGTGTATCATCCTGTTTACAGGGGCTGCATTACTCTGTTCTGTCTAACGTGGGAAGGACAGCTGACTCAGCCACATAGATTATTTATGTTATAACACCAACTTTCCTTTGAATACAGGAATTCAATATTTGAGGTTTTGTTGTGCCAACTGTTTTCGACCCTTCTCCCAATTCAAATTCTGAATATTGATGTGTTGCAAGTATGTGAGGAAAAGCAGAGGCAAAGTCCCCTACCTCTGTTTGAAAAATCAATTAGAACTGCACCACACAGATTAATTGAGTTCCAAAACGTTATGTCGTTTTATTTATGAAACAAAGAAATGTATACTCCTGAGGTGGAGTAATGCCCTTTGGATTACACGTGTTTCTTCACTGCGTGTGCCTTTTTCAAATCAGGGCAAATTAATTCAAACTAGACTCAAATTCCTTTGCATACATATTCCCCTTTACACACTTTTTGTCTAAGAGATAGGACAGGCATTAGGTTTTGTTAGCATAGGCCATTTTGATTTGACATAGACTGACTAGGACTGCATTTTATTTATTATTTGATAGTAGGGACTACTCCCATCTTAGCTACAGGGCCGAGAAGGAGTTTCTTCACACCCCAAAAAGATAATAAAGGTTTTGAAACATGTAAATCCTGTGTCAGTGTCATACTTGTGATACCATGCCTCCCTTACATATTGTGTCAGCGGTGGGATACGACTCAATTGAGACAAATTGGGGGACACTACAATTCCAGAAACGTAGTCACAGAGCCTCAGACCCCGCTACAGCCACAAAATAATCCATAGATTTTGATATTTGTAGCAGCAGAGAGGCTACTATCCCTCCCAGGAAAAGAAGGATGATTCCCACTGACTTAGTTATAATAATTGGCCCCAAAATCTGGCCTAGCCTGGAAATTTGGTCTGGACATTTTAGCAGGTGTTATAGATCCAGCCTTTTGGGGAGACAAAAAAGTTCTCTTACAGGAGCATGGCAATACCCCATTGGAAATACGTCCTAGGGATAAACTTGCACCGGGAATTCTTGAGAAAGCTCTATTTCTCAGTTTTGAGGATGAAATTGGACCAAAGGAAACTGAGATAGGTAACTTAGGCTTTGGAGAGGCCGATGAGATCCGTACCACCGAAGCAAAAAGGGAAGAGGAACCTACCACCCTTCCCAACCTAGTCTTTGCCCCTGCGAAATGATCCCATACTCGCAGAGGCTTTCTTACAAGTGATTCCTGAGGTAGCAGGACAAGAAAAGGGAAGCCCTTTTTTCTTCCTGAAACAGGGACTACTATATAGAAAGTAAACCTCCAGGCAAGGCCCAAGTAAAACTCAATTAATAATACCTAAAACCCATCGCAAGATCGTGCTAGAGACTGATCACTCTGACTTGACAGGGGGACACTTGTGGCAATCTAAAACCCAAGCTCACATCAGTGGGAAATTCTATTGGCCGGTTATCCATTCTGACATAAGGAACTTCATTCAGACATGTGAGATATATGCATGCTACAGCATAAAACAGAAAACAAACAAGTCCTAATCACCCCTCTAACTCACCTCCCATCGCTAAAATACACACCGCTCCATTGTTGCACTTCAGAGAAATCTCAGTACTAGAAACAGCTAACATCCTCAGAAACCTTAAACCATTTAAAAGCAAAGGAGACATTTGCCCAGCGACCATCATCAAAGACTGCTCTGAATCGCTAGTCCCTTTCATCACAAAATTCATCAACTTCTCTTTCTCAGCCAATCTGGTCCCGGCAAGCCTCAAAGAATCCTGGGCCCTCCCACTACTGAACAAACCTTCACTTGACCCGGTGGTGTTAAACAATTACACCCGATAACAACAGTACCCTTCCTGCTTAAGATCTTGGATAGAGCAGCCTATAACCAGATCCAACAACATCTGGAATCAAATCACATCCTAGGGATATGGCAATCTGGTTTCCGACCATGCCACGGTTACGAATTGGCACTATTAGACCTAAAAATCCAACTAGAATCCTTCAGAAGTTGGGGCAAACCAACCATCCTCCTCCTACTAGATCTTTCTGCTGCTTTCGACCTAGTAGACCACAAGACCCTATGTTATCACCTCACCTCAGCAAACTTCTCCCATAGAGCCACCTCGTGGATAGCCTCCTGTAGGGGTAGGGGCTTGGGGTGACACTCATTTCTGGATTCAGGAGTGTGAGTCTCAGGCAGAATTAAATAGATGCCAATGCACAGAGCACATGATTGAAATTGCACGTTGCTTCAGGATGATATTTCAATGGACTGAGCTGCAGTAAACATAATACTAATATAAATTAAAATACTAACCCAACTCCAGTTAACATGTAACTGAATCGATTAATAACATTTAGTGAAAATTAGTCCATGATGAAACAGGCTGAAGGCAGATAGGGAAAATGCATGATGCTCTTTAAATGGGGAATGAAACGTGCAGGCTGAATTTGCGCTGGGTGATAAAAAAAATTTGAAGATCCGTTCCACTGAAAACAGGGACTTGTATTAGAGCAGGAAGCTCAAGGAGAGATGTATCTTTTGCTCTCCAGCAATGAAATCACGTGACATTTCAGTGGAATGATCTGCTCAAGGACAGGTGTTCCCCTTGAGTGACAGGGGGATTTGATAAAAAAGGGTTTTGAGAGGGAGTAGCTTTCATTCATCTTCGGGCACTGGGAGACAAATTAACAGAGGACTGGCATAGAGACGGAAACCAGTGCTGGCAGGCTGTCTGATGCTGGAGCGGTCCTTATCTGAGCGACCCTGTGCGAGGCAGGTGGAAAGAGCAGGGAAGATCTCCATGCCAAATTGAATTAGAAATATCGCCCACATATCTTGGTAAATATGAGGTTAAGTGAGGGGCTGCGGTTTTGAATGAGGTCAAGTAGTCGAGATTAAGTAGGTCACTTCATATTAGGTGCTGACTATTTTTAACATGCATGTAATCCTGCGTTTATGTTTTGAAAAGTCTTGCAGAGTTTTTTTCAAAGTGTATTTCTCTTGCAAAGTGCCACGTGCCACGTGCCAAGGACAGTTGGAAAGACTTACCACAGATAAAACACTGAAAGCTAATGAAATATATTTGCACTGTGAAATACAATGTGGGCATAACTATTATTCTGTGTAACTTGCATACTCTATTTTATGATTAAAAAACTGATTTCAAAGTAACTTTTAGTCTCTTTTATTTGACATGCATAAAAAGACAGAAATGTGATAAGAGATATCTCAAAATAAATGTGCGGTATTTAAATTACATGCTTCACAATTGTTGAATTTCAGCCAAAAAGGCGTAGTGTGGTACTGTACATACGTTACCACAAGGGGGCATGAGCCATTCATCCCGAGTGTATGAAGTGCAGTATTTTGTTTGTTGTTCGTGACCCTGATAAGCAATTATTAGGCAATATTCTGAAATTAGTCTCACCACTATAAAAATGCCCCAATGAGTTACCACAATATATTATTTATTCTTTGGACTTCCTGCCTCCCAGCTTACCCCCCTCAAATCCATTTACCACTCTGCTGTTCGTACCCTTTGTCTCCTTACCTCCCGTGATTCCATCTCCTCCTCGCTCTCTCTTCTTCGTTGGCTACCTTTCCACTCTCAGTTAAAATTCTGCTTTCTCTGCCTTGTTTTTAAATCCTTATATGGTCTCGCTCCTCCTTATCTCTCCTCACTTCTCACCTTCTACTCCCCCTCACGCCCTCTTTGTTCTGCTGACCGTTTCCTCCTTACTGTACCTCCTTCCCCTTGTGCTTCTTCCAGGTTTCGTTCCTTCCAACTTCTTGCTCCTCTTCACTGGAACGCACTCCCTCTCTCAATCCGCTCTTCCACTACCCTTCCCTCATTTCGCACGTCCCTTAAATCCCTTCTCCTCCACTCTCCTCCTTGAAGATCTTCTCATTCTCTCTTCATCCCCCCCTCTCCCTCTTCTGACTCCTTAATCCCCTCTCCCTCCATTCTCCCACCTTCCTGTTCCTCATTTGTTCTTTTCTTTTCTATTCCCCCTCGCCAATCCTATTTCCTCTCTACCTCGCCTTCTCCACAGTTAACTGTTTTTTGCACTGTTTTACTGTCGAATGATTCATCATGTAATTTTGCTCACATTGTTTATTGTTGTTCACTGTATGAGTTGTTCCATTGTACAGCGCCTTGGCATAAAGCGCTCTATAAATAAACAAATCAATCAATCAATCAATCAATATTACCAAGAATCATAAAATACCACCATAAAAAAATACCACAGAGGCCACCAGGGTACGCGTGGATGCTGGGAGTCTCTGCAGGAGCCCCCACTTTTGACCCCCCCACATCCCATCAGACCAGACAGTGAGGCGTGTGAACCCCTAGTGCAGCTGCAGCCCCAAAGGCGAAGAAAATCAGCCGCAAATTCGCCGGGAACCAGCCTTTTGATCCCGGCGGCGAAAGTGAAAGTAGAAGTTCCCACTTTCTGAGACAATGTATAGGACAGGGGGAATGGAGTCGGAATCATTCGCAGTGACAGAGAATAACACCAGCGACAGGATTTGGAGATGTTGCAGGTGCAGGAGAGCAGTCCGGTGCTCTTCAAATCATTAACACGGTACCGTAACCTGCAGGAGTTCAGGATGTGCTGATAGGGCAGCGCGCGGCCAGGTGAGGGATAACCGACTCCATGCGCACACACTCCAAGGAGTGCAACGGGCCGAGGTGAACAGCGGCAGGTCAGCGAAGAAGCACCGCCACCCATGGTGACAGTGCTGTAGGAAAGAAGGTGAGGTGCATGGGCGGACCACTTTGACAGTGCTACGGATCATGCCCCGACACAAGCAGGCTTGGGGACGGCTAGCAGGCGTGTAGCCGGACGTGCTACCAGTTAGCACAACCCAAGACCTTGCGAGCAGGAACGACCTTTCAGCTCCCAACGGTGATGCAGCGTTTAGCACAGGATCCCCCCCCGCACGGGGTATGTGGAATATTAGTCCAGCAATCACTGCGGCCCTAGGCTAGCCTGTTCCATGGCCCCCCAATGTGTTGAGACATTCTATATCAAGGTGGGCACTACAGCTGCAGCCCGACCCGCTCCTCCAACCGGAGGATAGCAGTCTTCACTCTGCCACTGCGAAGTAGGCGATATCGCAGAGGCCGCCAAAGGAACAAACCTTTGTCATATATTACATCCAAGTGCAGTAGAGGAGTACACCTAGCCGCATAGGGAGTGAACCCCTTACGTTGGCAACCTAATGGGGTGGCTGCTTATCTGGGGAGATAGCCTACTAATACAAATAAGGGAAGCAACAGACAGAGTAATATTAAATCAGTTTTACATCAAGAGTTATTCATCACTGAGATGGCGCAATGAGGCAACTTCGGGCCCCACTACAACATAACTGAGGAAGGAGACACAGCCATACTGTCCCCACCATGGACAGCGCATCACACCCAGGAACACCAAGAAAAAGAGGCCCCAAGCTCCACCCGGGGGAGATACACATTGGTCCCCACCGGGAGGGATGTGAGAGAGTCTGGAGCAACAGTGGGGCTCCCGTGGAGGTGGCCCCAAAAAGACAGAGCAAGGGCAGGAGACGCATCTCTAGAACGCAGTGCGGGCCCCCATACATGCAGTTACACCCCACCTGGAGGATTGGAATACTCTGACGATCTGAAGGAGAACCGGGCAGATGACTCCCTCCACCACCGGAGGGGGTCAACACCTGGAGGAGGGGGACCTCATCAATCCCACTGAAGACTGAGAAGAGGTATTGAGCTTGTGCTAGGAGATGAGGGCCGCTAATTTCGAGGCGCGTGTCCGCCTCCCTGGCTCTTGACAAAGAGTGCACCCTTCCCATTGGAATACCTATGAGGGGGAAGGTGGCGAGAGAGCACGGGCAATATGGATCCTCGGTGTACTGGTGAAGAAAATTCAAAGAGGTCAAGCTTGCCTTAGGCAGAGGTGCATGGAAGCAAGACTGAAACTGGCCGCTTATACATATACACCTAGTGGCACTGGAGTTTGCAGGAAAGCACATCTCAACATGGCCACAACCCCAGAGGAAGCCGCAGCCACTAAAAAAGACGTGGCCGCATTAATGGAAGAAATATGGAATATGAGGGCGGACATTGGAAGCAGGGTGGACAGGATCACCCAAAGAATAGATCAAATGGAGGAGAGGCTTGAGGAAGTTGAGCATAACCAGTCCTCGCTCGACACCCTAGAAACAAAAATGGATGTGCGGTTGTCCCAAATGGGGAGGCGTGAAGAAGAGGTCAAGATGAAACTGGACGATTTGGAAAACCGAGAAAGGCCGAACAACCATAGGCTTTTTGCAATCCCAGATCATGAGGGGGAGACGGAACAGGACTTGAAGAGGGTGCATCATGAGGTTACAAAATTGGTGGTGGAGGACGATACCATCAACTAAGCCAATGTTGAAAGAATCCACAGTGCCGGTGGGTCTGTAGAGGGCCCGAAGTCAGTCCTCAATAGGTTTCATAATTACGCTGACAAGGTGAAAATTCTGGGGAAAGCGAGGCAGAGGGGCCCAGTCATGTACGGTACATCCAGAGTAACAAGTTACCAGGACCTGTCCTCCTTGAACCTAACAAAGAGGAGGCTGTGCCCCCCCCCGACTAAATGGCTTAATGAGAAAGGAGTGAGGTGCAGATGGGGGATCCTATTTTCCATTTCTTTTGAGATGGATAGCCACAAGTATAAACTGATGACCAAAAAATACATCGAAATATCAACCGGGAGATGCTTGATGTAGCCGATGTGTCGGAGGACAGCGGGGACAAAGTGGCTGGTGATAGACAATAGCAAATTAACAGTCCCAAGAGAATGCGGATTCCAGTATCCAGGAAGTATAGGAAATTGAACACTTCGTCAATTTGGGGACACATGAAGTCAAAAGAGAAGCAGCTAAGGTTTTGGGTAACTGGATCGGGAAGACTCCCACAGTGGAGAGTGAGGATTGTGTAAGACCATGTGTGCCCCTGGATGGGATTGGTTAGAATACTCTGGGTGCTATGGGCATTGGTCAGTTACTGCAGGAGGCTACGGCCCGATCGGACGGTAGTTGGGTTTGCGGGATGTGGGGGAGGGGGCTCTGGGAAGTTCTGGGCTAGGGACTGGCAGGGATCTGGATCCAACTGGTGGTCTGGTCTTTTTCTGGTGATGTTAACCAGAAAGAGTCGGGTGCCCCTACAGGTAACTAGGAGGGGTGGGGAGGATCAGTATGGGGGTACGACTCGGTTCTTTTTAAAATATTGGTTTACCGTTGTCTTGGGACGGAGTCATGTGGCCAGGCCACATGGAGCAGCAAGAGGATTCATGGAGGGGGGAAAAGCAGGATGGCTGTAGTTAAGGGCGATACGGGGGGCACCTAAGGGTGGGGACGCTGAATGTTAAGGGGATGAACTCTCCCAGGAAAGGTCCCTAGTGCCCAGGGAATTCTGCTGGTCCGGTCTAGATGTGATGATTATCCAGGAAACTAAATATGGCAAAGGGGAGGAATGGAGGATCCAGATGAGGAATGGAGGATCCAGGGCAGGACACTGGGTCAGGAATATTGGGGCTCTAGCCCTCTAAGGAAAGCAGGGGTGGGCATTCTTAATGGTAAAGGGCTAAGAATGGAGGTGAAGAAGGTTTGGGGTGACGAGGAGGGTAGGGCCCTCCTAATATCCAGGGTCATTAAAAAGGTGGGATTCACGTTTGCTACGATTTATTGCCCAAACCAGGGTCAACTGGGGGGGACAACGCATGGGCGGATGTCAAGCTTGACTGACAGGACAGAGATGGGTGAGCGGAAGCTGTGCCTACTCTGGCCTATGGTGAGATTCGGGGAATGTTGGAAGTCTATGGGTTGCGGCACATATGGCGGTACATGCTCCAAGAAGAGAGAGGCCAAGCCTTTTACTCGGCTCCACACGGCACCTTCACCGGAATAGACTACATATATATATATCAAGAGGTCTATGGAGTGAAGCGATGAGCTCAGAGATTTCCCCGATAACCTGGTCAGACCATGACATGGTATCAGTGGAATTTAACTGGCAGGGAATGGTGCCCGGGGGTCCAAATGGAGATGCAACGAATCCCTGTGGAAAGATCTGGTGTTCTATGTGGAAATGACCAAAGAGATTGAGGATTTTTTTACTATAAATGACATGGGGTGTCTCGAAGAGAACGGTCTGGGAGGCGGGGAAGGAGACATGGAGGTGGGTCTTGGTCAGGGAGGGTGCCAGAAGAAACGGGAGCGGACCCTAATTGAAAATAGGCTGAGGGCTGAGATTGTGCAGCTGGATAAAAGGGCTAGGGAAGCCACTGATGGAAGGGAGGGCATGGTCGCAGAAGTAAGGGTGAAAAGGGAGGAGCTGAAACTATTGGAGGAAGGTTAAATAATCAGGAAATTACAGTTCTTGAAACAAAGGTTCTATGAAAAAGGAGATAAAGCGGATGCACTCCTAGCGGCTAGACATAGGGGACAGCGGACTGATCGACGGGTGGAAGCTATAGAAGGGGTTGACACGCAACAGGACCAAGGGGAGAAGGGGATTCAGGAAGCGCCTGCATATTATTATGAAAAGCTCTATAAAACAGACACCAATCTGGAGGCCGGGGAAATATCAAGGTACTTGGAGGGGATCAAGATGCCTATGCTCTCCCCTGAGGAGGCCGACGAAATGTGGGCCCCTATAACAGCTGAGAAAATCAAGAGGCCAGTGGCAAGGGTGCCAGTGGGAAAGGTCCCGGGGAAGGACGGCTTCTCAGCAGGGTTTTACAAAACAAATCTAACCCCCTTCATCCCGTTCATGGTAGAGCTGTTTAATGATATCCTGGAATCAGGGGAGGCCCCCGAATCCTTCTCCCAAGCGTTGATAACAGTGATTATCCCCCCTCTAACTGCCCCATTTCTCTTTTGACTATCAATGCCAAAATGTACACACAAGTCCTAGCGGCAAGATTAGAACTATACATGCCCCAGCTGATTCACTCGGATCAGATGGGCTTTATAAAGGGTTTTCAGGGGGCAGATACATTCAGGAAGATCCTACACCTGATACACGAGGCACAGGGATGGAGGGAGACCCTGCTCTCCTCTCGGTGGATACAGAAAAGGCCTTTGACTCGGTTGAGTGGGGCTTTCTTAGGGAAGTGCTTGTCAAAGTAGGTCTGGGCTCTAGAATCAGACGTGGTATAATGGCAGTATACACATCCCCCAAGGCTTGTGTGGCAGTTGATGGCGTCTTTTCCTATTGGATTGCCCTGAGTAGGGGCACGAGACAGGAGTGCCCACTTTCCCTCATCCCTGGAACCACTGGCTCAGAGAAACAGAGAAGACCTGGCGGGGGGAGGGGGGGAGTATAAGGTCACAATGTACGCAGACGATATGCCCTTGCATGTAAGGAACCCTCTGACCACCAAGCCTAGGGTGATCCAGCTGATCGAGCAATACAGTGTCCTAGCTGGATTCAAGATTAACAGGAATAAATCTGTCCTGTTCCCCTTGGACAGGGATGGGGACGGGGAGATACATGGTGGGACGTGGGTGACTTATTTGAGGCTAACTTCCCCATGCTACTTTCAGGGTTTCGAGCCGATCTGGAAAAATTAGGGAAACTGACTATATCCTGGCCAGGGCGTCTTAATGCCTTGAAGATGGTCTGCTTGTCAAGGTTCCTTTATGCTTTCCAAATGATCCCAATTCGGGTCCCAGAGACTTACTTTAGTGAGATAAAAGGGGCTATGGTGATGATTTTATGGCAAGGGGAAAAGTCAAGAATATCATCTGAGGTCCTCACCTTGCCGAAGGATAGTGGGAGGTGGGCCTCCCAAATGTGCAATTGTATTACAAGGCAACTCAGCTAAGGGTCCTCATACCAGATCTCAGAATGCAGAAGGAACATCAATGGGTTTCCCTGGATATTCTCCACCTCTCCCCAGCCACTGTGGCTGAATAGCTATGGGTCCCCATGGGCAGGCTCCCCATTCGATTCGAGATTACCCGATTTTGGGAACAGTATGGGAAATATGGAGGCAGAGGGCAGACATGCAAGGGGTATTGATGTGGCCTTCGCCACTGAGTCACCTTTGAGCACCAGTTATACGTGACGAGATCCCAAACCCGGAAAGATTTCAGGCATGGTTTGAAGCAGGCCTCGAGAGGGTTGGCCAGCTGTGGAAGGACAGGTCTTTTATTACTATAATAGAGCTGGGGTGGGTGCTGGGCGTGGGGACCTTCTCGCTCTTCTCTTACCTCCAAATAAAAGGGCCGCTCACAGGGGGAAATGAAAGGAAGAGCTACAGAGAGATCTCAACCCCTTTGAGAAACTTCTAGACAAATAAAACAAAATGAAGGATCTGATTGCAGCTATGTACAGGATACTCGTGATTGCAGGGAAAGGTTCCACTGAAAAGTTGAGACTGAGATGAGAAAGGGTTATGGGGACGGAGATAGATCCAGAGCTGTGGCAGCATCTGTGTAAGGGGGTGTCTGAAACCTCGATCTCCAGTCAATATAAAAGGCATGCCCTACAGCTCCTTCATAGGTGGCAATATGATCCCGTTATGTTCTCCAAAATGTTTCAGACTGTGAGGCCCTCCTGCTGGCGTTTATGTGTGGAGCAAGACGACTACTGGCATATGTGGTGGGGATGCCCTCGGGTGAAAGTGTTCTGGGATAAGGCGCTGGGGGGGGGGTTCACCGGGACAGTACGCCCTTCTTGATCCTGTATGGGTTGGAGGAAGTGGAGGGGGAATGGAGTACAGTGAGAGGGCTGGCAGCGCCCCTCCTGCTCGCAGCTCAGAGCTGTCCGGTGATGAAGTGGAAATGTGCCAGGATTCCAAGCAAGAGGCAATGGCTCAATATGGCAGTGAATATATGCACCATGGAAAGAATAACGGCGCGGCTCCACAGGAGCAGAGCACCACATGAGAGCACATGGGGTGAATTCATGGGCAAATACTGTAACACTTGAAGCAGGGGATTGTCAGACCCTAGACGGAGATTTGGCCGTTGGCTCTGGGACAAGTTGGGATAACGAAAGCGGGAGCTTGCACTCGGGTGGATCCCCTCCAACAACATTGTTCCCCATACTTGAAAGGAAGGCTCAGGGACGGCCGTGGTCCCACACGCTACAATGGACTTTTGAACTCTGCATCACTAAAACATCCGAAGGTTTATGTTCTGCAATGTTTAAAGACACTGTTATCAGGGGGGAGGGGTGGGAACGGGGTGGGAGGGAGGACAAACAGGGGGAGAAGTTGGGGTAAGAAGTTGCCATGCTCGCAAGGCTCGATTTTTTTTGAAGAAAACTTTAATAAAAATAAAAACGTTTTAAAATACCACGAAGTAATAGATATAATACCAACATGTATCCAACATATTTGGTAGGTTGGCCATTGGAAAACTTTAAAACAGGAACTGGGCTTGGCCTTGCATTATAAAGCATAACCATATTGTGCACTCATTAAGTGAATTAATGCTGTGAGGTAGTGCAGAACTGTGTGTTCATTTGACTCACACAATAGTGTCACCATGTACCAAATCCAGGCTGAGTTTTCTGAATTGGCAAACTATCTTGAGGCAAAGCTTTATGCCCATGCAGTTTGGTCCTCAGAAAATGCAACAATATGGAAAGACAGAATTGCCACAGAGGTAGGACGGGAGGCATTCGAAAACATTTTTGATGAAGGAAGCATTGTGCAGGTGTGCCTCCGGAGGCTATTGCAAGCACCAGAACGCAAGGAGAAGAAAAAGTGCATCAGATTATGCGCAAAATTGTGGTTCTAGCTACAAAGGTCCATAAAGATGCAAGGGAATGACAGTGAAGTTATTAGCAAGTTACAACGCAGTTTGGATAATGAATGTGATCAGGTGCAGCAGTTAAAAGCAGAATTAAAACAGAAGGGGCCTCATTACAACTCAGGCGTTAAGGGTTAACGCCGTCGTTAACCCTTAACGCCTGATTCCGATTTTAACGGCTGCTCTTAGCAGGCGTTAAAATCCATGGCGCTAAACCGCCTTGGTGCTAATTACGGCACCGTAATTTACGGTGCCGTAATTAGCGCCTTCCCCACTCCCATTATGCCCTATGGGGCAAAAATGGGAATGGGGATGGGTAAATGGGAAATGGGGATTTACCGCCCCACTCACCTTGGAATGGGGCGGTAAATCCGCCATCCACCATGGTGTAAATGTAGTTTACACCATGGTGGTAAAGTTGGTGTACTTACCGCCTGGGTCGTAATGACCCCAAAGGAGCTAGACACGGAAATGCAAGCTAAATGCAGCAATATGGTTACTCAATTGGCTCAGAAAGAGAAACGATTTAATGAGAGTGAGCAAGAATTAACCCACTTAAAAGCAATTTTAGATGGAATAAGACAAGACAAAGATGTTTGCTATTTCGGAAATACAAACCCTTAGAGAAGATAACATGGAGAAAGACAGAATTCCATGCTATGGAACAGGGATATTCAAATTACTGGAAGAAAATGACGAAAAGGACAAAGCGCTTAATCAGTGTCAGACACAAATCAATGAATTGCAAGCAATAATCAATAAGGTCAGGGTTGATAATTCTGATCTCTGTCATGAGGCAGAACAGCTTCATGGACAGTGCAAGAACTTAGAACAACAAATATTTGTTCTCAAGTCTCAGGAAAGGCAACAAGGCACTACATTCAATGGAACTGAACTCTATGACAGCTCTGGCTAAGGAAACAATGTACCAACAGCTATTCCTGTGGCCAGACCAAGTTATAACCCAATGGTGGGGTATGAATCACCAGCAAATATTCATTCCAGCCCACAAGAGAACAGAAATGAGCGACAGAATGACGCACACCAGAATGCACAATGTAGTTCTATCAAAATTATGAAATCTATCAAGACTTTGATTAAACCATTCAAAAAGGGAGGCAATTGTTGCATGGAAGATCATTTAGAAACCGTTCACGATCTATTTAAAGCCCTCAAGATACCTAGGGAACAATATAGACAGTACTTTCACCTAATCCTAGATTCAGCAGCTGCTAGTGTCATTTGTGGTCTCAATGAACAGGAACATTTGTCATGGGCGGACTTTGAGAAAGAGGTTACACATCAATTCTCACCTGATCAGTCTATCCAGGATGCCAAAAAGGCAGCTTATACTATGATGGCAAAGCCAGATATGTCCCCTTGCCAATACCTTCAAAATTTGAAAAGAGCATTTTCACATCTTGATGTGGCCTTTAACCTGAACTCTGTCAAATTTAAGACTGCATACTTTTATGGTCTCCAAAAATAAATTGTATCCCAGTTCATTTGTGAATTTAACAGGGAAAAACCAATAGAATGGATAATAGAACAGGGGACCAAATTATATGTGGTGATATTTGGTCAGAGAGAGGAAGGACAAAAGAATAAGGAGACAAAACCAAAGTCTAAAGAACCTGCGTCAGCGATTCTGGAGGTATAATCTGTAAAGATGCTGCTTGAATCAGCCCACACACAGGCAAGAACATGACACCTAGCCAGAGGGGCATGCCTCCACAGAGGACATCACCCCAAACTCCTGTGTTCTAATGCATTCATCCCAGCAATAGGGATTCTTACATTAGCCCTAGATATTTGGGTAATTCTCCCAGAGTAGCATTTTCGCCATGATATGTCAGGTCTAAATAATAATCAAAATCAAATGTAAAATGGCCCATACCAGACACCAGGGGCTCCGAGTAGATTTTACCCTAACACAATGATATATAGCCACCAAGAAAGACTAAGATATGTGGATAGATTCAATGAAAATGGAAACCAGCATAGGGGACAATTTCCACCAAATGAAAGACAAAATATGAATTATGTCCCTCACCAATATAACCATTTGCCACCACCAGTCGACCATGGTCAAAGGATGGTCACTCCGTGTTCTCCACCTCCTCTGTCACATGAATTCAGAGGTAACACAAATAAAAATCAATCTCATGAGAGATACCAGAATATGCCTAATCAGGGTGACTTTAATCACTACCGGCCCAGGCCACAAAGATAAGAATTCAGATACATGGACAGGTTTCAATGCTTAGAGGCCCAAGTTAAAATGTTGTCTGAACAGAGATGAAAGTTATGTGCAGTTCAAAAGCAACAGCCAAGTGAAGGTGCAGAATTTCATAGGAGTGATCTTGTGCGTTCTGACAATAAGTGACTGGTTAATAATCTCTGCACTGATGCCTGTGAATCAACTTTGAATAACGGTTCTACATTGCTTACTGATTTAAAAATAAAAAAATAAAACAAATGGAAGTGAGACAGGGAATTTCAACATACACAAAAATGGAGTGTGGTTCAATTTAGAGTTGAACCAGACTATTGAGGTGTGTGAAAATGAAGAACAAAAGAGGGAAAATGAACAAGATAAGCGGACAAGCAGATTTAAAGAGAGCATCCAATGTGAAAATAAAACACAAGGTGAAGAGTAAGTTATTCTCACTTCATAGTCAGAATACTGTTGATACCCATACAGAACAAACAGTAACTCAAAAGGAGGGTGCAAGTCAGTCACCTGAGGATTATTTTCAACTGTGGATATTTCAAGGGACAGAAATGACATGCTCCATGCAAAAGTGTCATGCGGCAGAACTTGACAGGCTGTCATGTGACACTTGTGAAAATAACCAGACAAAAGGTTGCAGTGTAGAGAATCCAGTCAACGAGAAAAGTACAATAAGAAATTGGGGTGTGAACACTAGTGGTCCTAAGTCAGAGGGGCAGTCAGTGGCTACACTCCAAATGGGTTCTGAACCCAGGAGAATAGACAAAGAAATTCAAAATGAAGTTGGTAAAAAGGAGGAAAAGATGTCATTTCATATGCCTGTTTGCCTAGCAAAGAGTAAAAAAAAAGAGTTAAGGAAAGAAAGTCCTGAAATCAGCAAAAAATCACACTTTTTATGTTTACTAGAAGAGGTTGAAGATAGGTGCTATGCTCCTATTACTACTGAAGAAAAATGTAATGCATTTGCAATGATTGTTACAGGTGCACAAGCAACAATAATGTCAAAAGAACTAGTGAAAAGTATCAATTAACGGAGATCCCCACAAAATCACATAAAGGTGAGGCAAAACAAAGGCTCAGTGCACAACTTCAATGGGGTAGAAATACCTATCGATGTGTCACTGAGGTTGACATAAAGATAGGGAAGAATCGGATGAGGCAGGAAGTATCGATCACATCCATTAATTAAATACCTTTTCTAATAGGGACGAATTGCCTGAAGATGTTGTCACCCCTCTTTGGGTGGGGTAAATGGAGTATTGTGGTCCTTAGCTAAAAAACCATTGAGATATAAGAAAATAATGACACAAAGCAACAGTGTAAAAGAATGCCATACTGTTGCTAAATCAGAAAGTTCAGTGGAAGTATATCTTCTGAATGGCTGTGTGCCCAGCGTCACTGTCATTCTCATGTGTCAGGATGAAATGGAAGGAGAAAAAGAGAAGCAGTCTTTAGAGATTGTTTTGGACCTCAAGAAAAAATGGAAAACACAAAGAGATGAAAACACATTGCGTTTTTATCTAACTTGTGGGTTAACCGATTTGCATGTTGCTACACCACCAGAAGGACATGGTAGGGAGCCAGTATTTATGCGACAATATAGGTTGCCCCTGGCATGTTCGGAATCATTAGCTGAAATAATCAAACATTTAGAATCTAGAGGAATCATTAGGCCTATTCATAGTACATCAAATACCCCTTTATTAGGTGTGCTAAAACCTAATGGCCAATGGTGCTTGTTTGCAGATCTACGGGACTTAAACAAAAAGGTACCTGTTTCAAGGTGGCCCCTTCCATTTATTGATCAGGTTCTTGCACATGTCCACGGGTCAAAGGTGTTTACCACAATGGACCTTACAGCTGGATACTGGTGTGTGCCGCTAGCTGAAGATATTCAAAATTTGATTGCATTTTCTTTTGACAAATCACAATATGTGTGGTCCCGGACACCTTTTGGGTATGTCAATAGTGGGAGTGAGTTTGGGATATTCCTGAGCAAGGCACTCCCTGATGCAGCTGAAAGGGGACAGTAGTTTATGTGGATGATGTGCTAATTAAAAATAAAGATCTGAAAAGCCACTTCACTGAGATTAGACATATGCTTAGTCAGCTACAGGAGGCTGAGTTAAAAGTATCTTTACAGAAAGCACAGTGGTGCAGAAAAAAGGTAAACTTCCTAGGTCATGAAGTGACAGAATATGGATTAAACCCACAAAAGGAAAAGGTGGAGGCGATTCATAAACTAAAAGATCCCACTAATTTTAAAAGTTTAAAAAGCTTGTTCGGAATGACAAGTTACAACCTTTAACGAGATTACTGAAACAGGGCGTACCCTGGTAATGGGAAAAAGAACAAAATGAGGCAGTAGCCAGGCTTAAAGAGTGTCTAATGAAAGCACCATGTTTGGCATGTCCAACGAAAAACCAGGATTATGTTTGCAGAAATAGAATTTACAAATAAATGCATTTCAGCAGTCTTATATCAAAAACATGATGTGAATAACAAAACTATTGCATATGCTAGCAAAGCATTGTCACAGGTATAGACCAAATTTAGTGAATGTGAAAAAAGTGCTTCTGACCACTGTCTGGGCATTACAACATTTCCACCCCATATTTCAAGGGGTGCAAGTGATTATTGAAACAAATCACCAGCCTCTGCAATTTTTGCAAAGTAAGAGAATGAGATCAGGGGATTTGGCCCAGTAAAGTGTTACTTCCTGGACATTAGCACTTCAGGAATTTCCTGTACAAGTGAAATATGGACGAAAGAACCCCGTTGCTCAAGGACTAGTAGAATTGCATGATTGTGCAGCCGTATGTGCACCTGATGACACAGAGCTAGAAACAAGTTTGAATGAATTTGAGCAATCCCCACACAAATCATTCAACGAAGAAACATGTAAGGATTTACCAACTGTGTATGTAGATGGATGCGCATACCATGTAGAAAATGATACAGAAAAAGAGCTTGTAGCGGGAATAAGAAACATATGGTTTAAATGTGACAACATTCCAAGAGTAAGCATGAGGAGAGGTCCCAGAAGAAGTCAAGTGGCAGAATTGGCTGCTATTATAAGGCAATATCTACAGCAGTAGAAAATAAACTCAAGGAAATAGTTCTATTAAGCGATTCGGATTATGCGTGAAATAGTTTTGTAGAGTATTTATCTGGCTGGAAAATGAAAGGCATGCTCACCGATAACAAGAAGCCACTTAAACATTGCAAGATGATTCAAGCTATAGACAAGCTTGTGTCAGAGAACGAACTGATAATCCATTGGAGGAAAATACGTGGTCATTTGAAAACACCAGGTGAGGATAAGGAGGGAAATGATAAGGCAGATCAATTAACCAAAATTGGAGCTGTAACGGGGGGAGTTATTTCCTATTGAACACCTGCATGGTGAAATACAGGTAGATGCGATAACACGCTCCAAGACTCCAAAAGCAATTAAGCAACCAGTGGCACAATGGAGTTTTGATACTCCAGATCATGACCTGATCAAAGCGCAAAAGGAAGAACTTATTCTAAGCCTATTTTATAACCATTTGCTAGACGCAGAACAAAATGCTCTGACTGAAGGGATTGCAAAGGAAAAGAGGAATTGAGTGTTTTAAAAAACAAAAACAAAAGTAGATTACAAGACGGACTGATGATTAGAGAATCTATGACAGCAAACCCAATGAGTAGTGCCTTTGTCATTTCAGAGATTGATGTTACATCATGTCCACGATACCATAACTGCAGGAAGCAGAGGTTCACAAAAACTTTGAACATTTAAAAGATTATGCCTATTGGCCACATATATCCCAAGATGTTGAGTGCTACACCAGAGGGTGTTTAGTGTGTGCAGTTACAACCTGCGTCACCGGCTCATAGAGCCCTGTTGATGAAAAGGGGCTTGACACTCCCATAGTCTGATTTACAAGTCGAATATGTCGTGCCCGTGAGAAGATCAGCAAGGGGAAATAGGAACATGTTGATAGTAACTTGTATAATATCCAAATGGGTGGAGTGCATTCCAGCTCCAGACTGCAGTGCACAAACGGCGGCCACTTTACTTGTATATCATATTTTTTCGAGATTTGGTTTACCTCAAAGAATAGAGTCAGACCGTGGTAGTCATTTCACTAGTGCAATGATGACAAAAATATGGAAAATCCTGGGTGTCAAGAGAAAGCTGCACATTTCTTACCGGCCCTCCTCTTCAGAGGGAGTGGAACGGTGTAACAGATCAATAGTTGATATGTTGAAAAGATTTGTAGCTTCCATTGGTACTGATGGCTATCAGGTCAGCGCCCTCTAAATCAACAAATCTCAGTCCCCAATGTGAAATATTGACAGGAAGGAAAATGGTTCAGCCACAATACTTACTTTACAGAACAAATGAACAGCTGCTTGTAAATGCGTCCACAATTCATGAACATGTGGAAGAATTGAGAAAGCACTTGCAATATGTGTTTGCATTTGTGCATCAAAATTTGGAAAAGGTAGCTGACGGTGCAAAGACATATTATGATAGGAAGGCATCTGTGAGAGAATATGAAATAGGAGACCCGATTTACGAATTTAACTTCGGGAAGGTGAAACATAAAACTCTAAATTTCTTGCAGCATGTAGATAAGGTTTCACCTGTGGTCTACATAATTGCTAAAAAGGAGGGAGAATTAACAGTGGAACAGTTTGTCCATGTTAATCAATTTAAACCCTTTCACCCGAAACATGAAGTGAAAAGATTAGAACATGTTGAAACTAACAGAATAAAAAAAAAATAGAATTGCCATAGCAAGTGGTTAGGTGTATATATATCTAGCTAGTGCACAAAAGTACAAATAGACAAATAAGGGGAAGGAGAGTTGTGTTTGAGGCGGTTATCTGAAAAATACCCGGCAATAGCAGTGTAATTACTTCATGTTAAATGTTAATTTTTCAGTAGTTAGTGAGAAAATGTCTTGGCTGCATGGCATGTTATTTCTATGATTTGTATTAGTGTGCATAACTAAATTTAGTTTCCGATGCTCCAGTGAGAATGGAAAGTAAAAGGGTCGAGGTGCTTGATACTTAAGTTGTCTTTTCTTTTTACTCTAGAAAAATAATTGTTTTCCCCGTCAGCACCGGATCTTTGGAGAGCTGGATCCCTGGCGTATACCACTGAATTGGACTCCCCTGGAAAGCCCCCTGGACCGAAAAAGGGGGTGAAGATGACCCCAAAAGATGTGAAGATGATGATTCCAAAAGATGTGGAGATGATGACCCCGAAAGAAGTCCCATGAAGTCCCGGAATGGAGGAGTTTCACCAAGAACAGTTTCCTGTGTGATTTTATTTTAACATAAATTATTATTTACAAAGTCTATTTCTATTACAGACTATTTTTGCTATTTTTATCACAAACTTTTTCATTACAGACTGTATTTTCAAAGACAATTTTTTTATCACAGACTATAGGCCTCATTATGACCCTGGCGCTAATGGGTTAACGGCGCCGTAAAAGGCAGCAGCGCCGTTAACCCATTAGTGCCTGATTACGAGTTCCCTTTGCGGGACCCGAGCTTAACGGCTGGTCCACACCAGCCGTTAAAGTAGGGACCCGCAAAGGGACCTTGGTGCTAAGTACGGTACCGCAATTTGCGGTATCGTACTTAGCACCTTCCCCATTCCCATTGAGTCCTATGGGGCAAAAATGGGAATGGGGAAGGGCCATGGAGGAAGGGGGAATTACCGCCCCACCAACCTTGTAATGGGGTGGTAATTCCCCCTTTCTCCATGGCGGAGTCGGTAAATTACCGGCATGGACCATGGTGCTATTAGCACCATGGTTTTCTGCCTGGGTCGTAATGAGGCCCAATGTTTATCACAAATTGATTCTTATCACAAACTGAATTTTTAGTAATTTTTACTGGTTTTTACATTTGACTGAAGCCAATGACACAGTTTTGCTAGATGTATGCTTTCTGAAGATGAGTTAAAAAAATGGATTACCAATTGAAAAAATGATAAACGATAAAGGTGAGCAATAGATAAAAAGATACAAATTTAAAAAAATAATAATTCAAAAAAACATCACCAATAAAAAAAAAAAGATAAAGGTGATCAAGAGATTTAAAAAAGTCCAAAAACCGATTTTTTATTCTTTCTTAAAGATTTCTTTTTATCAAGGCTCATACTTCTTTTGCTCAAGACTAGAAATGTATAGATAATGTTTCTCATATGGGAATTTTGCCATTTGTGTGTTATTTATTTTCGACTGATAAGAGAAGATTTCATTGGGAGAAGCACATGTGTTTTGGAACATCTGTGTTTGTTTTTCCTGCAGTGATTTCAGGGTTGTTATGATTATTATTTATTCATTTGTATTCAGTTCAAAGAACTTTTACAAACACTACATACAAGCTTAAAACCAATAGAAAAAGATACAGATACAAACACAAATACAAGTACATGTACGAGTATGTACAAGTAAAGGTACCAAATTCCTATACAAGTTCAGGAACAAATTCCACTTTGAATTCAAATGCCAAATCAGGTATCATACAAATGCAGATACAGCTATAAATACAGGTAATAATAACAAATAATAATAACAAGGCGGGCACACAAATATACAACGGCATACGGATCACAGAGTGCCATTTCAGAGGACAGATTTGCAATACAGTTACGGAGATCCATACCTGTTATTCACATTTGTCTTTACTCTAAGGGATAGCAAACTTACCAGAATTTCTAAGGGTTTCCCAAATTTCCCAATTTTACCAATTCTACCTAGGCTTATATCTACTTTTAGGGCAACAGTACACTCTTTCCACGCCACAACGAATCCCAATTACAGTGAATATCAGGAATCTGGTATCCCAGTAGGAAACTACATTGTATACCACAAACAAAACAGCTAAAATCCATTCCTGTATTGTCGGAGGAATTAAACACAGGGATCACCCAACAAGGGCGTCCAATAAATAATTAAATACTAAAACAAGTCAGGCATACATGTACGGTACCCACTATTAAGTTGGTTCAAGAGAATAGCCAATAGTCCTGGTGTAGTTCAAGTTTCACATAACTCAACATCAATCAACCGCATTAGTAAACATTTTGCTATTTGCTTTCGCCAGGTTTTTAGCCACTGTACTCCAAACCCTAAATAGGGCGAACTTGACCCTTTCCGATTCAGAATTCATACAGTAGTTCCAGAAGTCATCGTCCTTTATTGCCTCATAGGCATGGACGCAGCACCCCAAATTTGTCATATACAGATCGCCCAGGGTTTTACATTGTGTTAGAACATGGCAGCGGTTTTCCAGAGCCCCTGGTGCGCCACACATGCGGCATGTCCGATCCCCTTCTGGAATCCCTCTCCTTGCACCAAGAAAACTCAGAAGCAGCAATTGATTTGTTCGCAATTTCAAAAGAAACCGCTGCATTGCATGGGACGTACATTGCCTCAGATATTTTTGAGTTTGCAAACATGCGTGAGTCACATTCACCACATACTTGTAATTGGTCAGGGTAGACAAGTGGATATAGTTGATGGTTCAATCCCACTTCCTTAATCTTTTGTTAAATAATATATTCAAGGAGTGGACCCTCGTCCCACGATTCTATGTCAAGACGGAGGCGAGCATTAAGCTTCATCTTCTTTATTCTCTACTCTCCAGCAGTTTCAACAAATATAACTTAGTAAACTTTCAATTTAATTTTTTTTAATTTTTTTTTAAACAAACATCAAATCCCATCAATCCTGTAGTCCCTCAGTCTCTGGCCATGTGACCTAGTCCTTCCTGTTCCTCTGTCCTTCCTCTTCTTTTCCTCTCCACAAGATAAGTACCTCTTTATCTTAGCTCCGTAATATTCGCTTGACAAAACGTGTTTTATGTCATTAAAGTAATTGGAAGTGTACACCATGGACAATAATAGAATAGACATGTATAGCAGAGCGCGCGAGCGTTAGTGTTTTAGTGTTTAAAAGGGATTCGGAGGCCCCGTGTCGTAATGTACGACACCTCAGGAGCCGGCCGTACCCCCTAGCAGAGCGCAAGTTCGCAGACCCAACCCTCGGAAGGGCAGAGCTCTACGCAGGCGGGAAACTTCCCGCGAGCCGAGCAGAAACGGCCACGTGCAGCGAATGCGCCAATAGCGAACGCCTCCTACGCGGGGGCGTGGCTTTAGACAGCGGAGCCGCATGATTATAGAGTACTACCAGGCAGATCGGAAAGAGATATCCTGCAAACATACATATTGTATAAAGAAGGTGCAGCCTCGAGCAAAGTGAATCTGTGGACGCGCCACTACACCTGGACAGGTACTTGATTCAGGCACCGGCCAGCACAATGTCAAACTTCGAGTGGAGCGAAGAGGAGCAGGGGGCGGTCTACCAAGAAGACCTAGCCTATAGCTTCAAAGAAGTGCTGGGAGATTCACTGACAGAGGCAGTGGCACAAGGAGTGTGGCCTTTACAAGAAAGGCTAGATACCATAGAACTATTCCTGAGCCAGAAGGAAGAACGCACCAAGCAGGAAGATAGGGCGTCCACAAGGGCAACGTTTAACGACCCTAAGGGGTGTAACAGGGCCCGGAAGAGCAAAGACTCTTCTGACCCCCCGGGCCAACCGACAGGGGCGAGTGCAGGAGCCCCAGAGGCTACGGACGCATTCCTCAGACTAAAGGAAGCGTTCATGAAAGATTCCCAGGTGCCGAGCCTCCGGACCCCCTACCCAGGGGAAGACAATATGGGTTGTACAGAAGAGGAACCCCCAGAAGGCTTCCCAGACGAGGAACCGCCAATATCCCCCACATCCACTCAAGCGGATGCAGATAACAAAGGGGATCCAACCACCACCTAAGAAAAGGCAATGAAAACTCCACCACCTAGAAGAGGACGAAACGGCGGACATGTTCCAACCGGAAGAAATCAGAAATCCGAGATCCTCAGAGTGGGTGCCATCGCTGAGAGTGGCGAAATACATGACACAGAGATTGAGAAAAGCTCTCGAAAAAGAGGTCAGACAAAGACTGAGGGCTGAATGTCCGAGACCAGACCGGCCGGGCAAAGTGGCGGAAGCCCCGGAATTGGACCCTAAAATGTTGTCGTTCGTCTCCAAATCGAACAGAGAGCCGAGAAACGGCATAGACCGCTCCTGGAGAAGCTGCCAAGAAAAACTCCTCGACCTGGCAGGTCCGCTAGCCAAAATAATGGACCTCGCCGAACGAGCCAGAAATACAGGCGAGGAGGTAGACCCTGGAGTGCTAGCGAACTGGGCCCAATGGGCCGTATGTATACTAGGAAACGCGAACTGCGCGATTTCAACGGAGCGCAGGAGAGGCCTCCTCTTGAAAATAGACCGGAAACTAGGAGACCTGTCGTCATACGAAGCCGGCGAGGCAGCGGAGGGCCTATTGTTTGGAGAGACGTTTGATAAGGAGATGGGGAGGTTCATAGGGACCTACACCTCCCTGGAGAAAGCTCAGGCTTCGATGAAGAACATTTTCCCAGGGAGAGTTTTTGGCGGGGCCGGTCGCTACAGAGGTCGCTCGACCGGTCGATACCGAGCATCCAGAAGACCTCAGTACAACAGAAACCAATACTGGGAATCCAGGCAGCCTGATACCTTCTTTCCCCCAAGAGGCCGCTTCCCTAGAGGAAGACGAAGCAGAGTACAGGGAAGAGGACAAAACTTCCCCACAGGTGAGAAACTTTACATATCCACCAGTAGGGGGGAGGACAGCAATATTCTGGGAAAACTGGCACTCGCTTTCCAGCGACGCTTGGGTCCTTCAAACAGTAAAAGGCATGCGTATAGAATTCACAGAAACCCCCGTTCAGGACCAACCGCCACGCCCCATAGTCACTACGCTGACCGAGAAAGAGCTGCTAGACTCAGAATTGCGAAACCTAGCAGAGAAACAAGCGATAGAACCATGCATAGCGCCTCCAAGATTTGTGAGCAACATGTTCCTGGTTCACCGAAAAGACAGAGTTAGACCAGTGATAAATCTAAAGCACATGAACAGCTGAGTGGCCTACAACCACTTCAAAATGGAAGGAATCCACCAGCTCAGAGATACGCTCAGACAGAACGACTGGCTGGCGAGGATAGACTTGAAAGACGCCTCCTGTACAAAGGGATTTCCGCCCATTCCTAGCATTCGACTGGGACGGGCAGTAATGGCAGTTCGCAACGATGCCTTTCGGGCTCTCCTCGGCGCTGTGGGCTTTCACAAAAGTGATGAAGCCAGTAGCCGCAGCGATCAGAGGAAAAGGAATTTGCATGATTATATATCTAGACGACATCCTACTGATGGCCGACAGCAGAGAGACTCTAGTCTACCAGACCGAATGGGTAGTACGCCTCTTAAATCCGTTAGGTTTCCTAGTGAACTGGCAGAAGTCGGAGATGGCTCCGGCGAGGAGGATAGAATTCCTAGGGTTTATTATAAACACCAGGTCGGCGACACTGGAACTCCCAAACAAAAAGATCAGAGACATAAAGAGAGAAATAAGAGCATGTCTCAGCAAAACAAGCATTTCACTCCGCACCGTAGCGAGAGTAGTAGGCTTATTAGCGGCATCAATACAAGCAATCTTCCCAGGGCCATTACACTACCGAGCCCTTCAGAGGCTGAAGATACGGCATCTTCAGCAAGGCCTACACTACCACCGACTGGTACTCTTAGATCAAGAGTCCAGGACAGAGTTGGAATGGTGGCTAGCGAACATGGAGGCCTGGAACGGCAGAGCCATCTTCGGCGACCGCCCAGACCTTATAATAGAATCAGATGCCAGCCGAGCAGGCTGGGGAGCCCGGTGCGGGGATCTCCAGACAGGAGGGAGATGGAGCGCATCGGAACACCAATTACACAAACTGTCTAGAGTTACTAGCTGGATCCTTTGCGATCAGGGCATTTACGAAAGGGAAAGTGAACTCCTGTATCCTGCTAAAAATGGACAACATTTCGGCAGTCAAATACATCAACCATTTAGGAGGGACAAGGTCCAAATTGCTGGCGGAAGTAGCCAAGGATTTCTGGCATTCCTGCCTAGAATCAGGGATCCCGGTGGTAGCCGAATACTTACCAGGTTCGTTGAATGTAGTAGCGGAACTGGAACTCCAGACATCTCTCAGACTCCAGCGACTGGATGCTGGACCGGATGATTTTTCAGAAGCTGGAAAAGATCTGGGGCCCAATATACACAGATCTGTTTGCGTCCAGGCTGAACGCTCAGAAAGAGAGGTTCTTCAGATGGAGATTGGACCCAGCGGCAGCCGGAGTGGATGCTTTCCTACAAGATTGGAGGGAGCACACGCTTTACGCTTTTCTCCCATTCATAATGATGAACAGAGTACTAGCGAAGGTACGCAGAGAGACAGCGGACCTGATAGTGGTAGCTCCGATCTGGAAATCCCAAGTATGGTTCCCAGCACTCATGGAACTATTGGTAGATTACCCGAGAATACTGCCCCAAGGAGAACACCTCCTCACGGACCCAGCTGGGTCATATCACCCTCTGAGAGTGAAGGGAACACTGCCATTGATGGCGTGCAGGATAGCAGGAGACGCTGGAATCTCCTGGGCATTTCGACACAAGCTGCAAGTCTCATCGCAGAGTCGTGGGCCCCATCGACTCGAAGGAGCTACGACGCAGCTTGGAACAAGTGGTCGACATGGTGCAGAAGGAGAAATATTCATCCCGTTTCTGCCCCTCTAGTCGAGATCTTGAATTTCCTAGCGGAACTCCTCCAGGACGGCAAAGCATACAGAACAATAGGGGTATACAGATCTGCGATATCAGCAGGCCACCTACCCGTGGAAGGAGTACCGGTGGGAGAGAACGTAGCAGTAATTCGGCTACTAAGAGGAATAAGATTCAGGAAACCACTGCAGCCGAAATATGAATCTCTATGGGACGTAGCAATAGTATTGAAACTATTTGCGGACTGGCCCGACAACAAGTATCTCTCTCTAGGACAGCTGTCCGAAAAGCTAACCATGCTACTATGCTTGGTGTCATGCAGGAGAGTAGCAGACGTGAGAGTCTTAGAAGTGAATAGGAGAACATACGGGCCGGAAGGCGTGACGTTCAGCTTAGCCAGAAGAACTAAAACGGATTCTAGTACCATCACATATCCGTACATGCAGGAGCACCCGAAATGGTGCGTAGCGGCATGTATAAAAGAATACGAAAATAAAAAGAGCCGAACTAAGACCGGCAGGGACGACTCAATTATTAATTGCGCGCAGAAAGCCACACAGAGGAGTAGCAACAGCCACCATAGCACGGTGGGTCAGAAACATTATGAGTTTAGCAGGCGTAGACATGACAAGATTCGGGGCACACTCAGTCAGAGGAGCGATGGCCTCGAAAGCACTAGGACTAGGTGCATCATTACAAGACATCATGAAAGCCGCAGACTGGGCTAGTGATACGACATTCAGAACGTTTTACTACCGTCCTATTAATGCAATGGCAGGAGTAGTAGTAAGAAGCTTTGAACAAGCTTAATGCTCGCCTCCGTCTTGACATAGAATGAAGATTCCCCCTGCTAATAGCGCAGGGAGCTCTTGATTCTATTAAAGACAAGGAGGCGAGCATTAAATTCCCATCCTGAATACACAATGAATGCAATGACGAAATACAGGTTGTAAAGTACTGTTGATAATTAACATGGCTATTTCTTCCAGAATAGGGTGGGTATTCCCCCCCTAACGTATACCATTTTGTTTCTTATTGATTTAGGAGATGAGCAAAAGAACAGCTGAAAGCCCGAATCAGAGCAGGTCGCTTAGAACAGCCTCGAAAGCTTGTATGTGAGAAGATCGAACTGGTACAAAGCAGGAAGTTCAGTACAAGTTCAACAGTTGAGTGTGCAGTTAAAGAGAAAGGACAAGTTCAAGCAGTCAAAGAAGAGGAAGGACAGAGGAGCAGGAAGGACTAGGTCACATGGCCAGAGACTGAGGGACTACAGGATTGATGGGATTTGATGTTTGTTTAAAAAAAAAAAAAAAATTTAAATTGAAAGTTTACAAAGTTATATTTGTTGAAACTGCTGGAGAGTAGAGAATAAAGAAGATGAAGCTTAATGCTCGCCTCCTTGTCTTTAATAGAATCAAGAGCTCCCTGCGCTATTAGCAGGGGGAATCTTCATTAAAATCGGGGCTCCAACCTATCCATTCGTACACCCTTAAAATTTGATTACCATATTCCAATTAACTCTGTCAATTCAGGCATCGGTCGGTCTCACTAAGGGTAGCTAGTAGTTTGCACCGTGGCCGGGAGATGATTTTTATGTGTAATTAACGCTGTCTTACCATCAGCTGTCCTTTTAAGGAAACAAACCCCAATTCAAGGCACAAATACTACATCAGGGTTGAGTTACTCAGTTTCAGTACCCTTTTCCAGAAGTAACCCTCAAGGCCATCTAGCCACTTGTAACTGCCCATAAACAGGGCCTCCAACCCATATAGCACCATTGGGCAGAAGCAATGTGAGTAGAGCATGAGAATTCCATCCAGTGTGTAACCAGCTGTTTTGGCCGCAAAGGTACTTATTAACATAGTCAGTTGCAGAGCCTTTATTCTTTTGGCCTCTACAATTTCCTTATCGGACCTCTTAGCTCCCATCTCCAGACACAGGCAAGGATAGGATTCTACATATTCAATTCTACCAAGGCTGGTGACAAAGCTCATGTGCTTGATTTGTTTAGGAGAGAGTCTTACTCTTGGTTGATAGTCAAACCATTATCTCTAGCAAACCTTACTAAATTCTCGAACATAGCCTGAGTACCGGAGAGGGTATGGTTAAACATAACCATATAAGCAGCATACAACATGCATGGGATCAGACAATTACAGATCTTTGGGTGGCATCCCAAACCTTCCTTAAAGCGTTGGGGCAAATCTGCCATATGTAAGTTGTACAGGAAAGGGGCCAACAGGCGTTCCTGTTTTACTCCCCTAAATATCTGTGCATTTGCAACAGAGCGCCATTATCATCTAATCGGACACTGGCACATGTATTTAGGTGCAAACCCTTACTCGTGTTCAGAAGCCCGTCAGAACATTCCCATTTTCTCATTTTGTCCCACAGCTTCTCCCGGTTAACACAATCAAATGCCGGAAGTCCACAAAAATGACATAGAGGATCGCCCTTTCTACAGCTGAGGCTTTCCAAATTAGTAAGTCAAATACCAACCGGTTATGTACAGTGCAGCAATATGGGGCAAATCCCTGTTTGGGTGAAATGCAATAAACGTATGCTTTCGGCCCAGCTCGGTAGGGCCTTCAGTAGGAAAGTGGAGAAAATCTTCCCAGATACATCCAGAAAAGACAGCAGTTGGTAATTGTGTGGGAGTAGCCGATCACCTTTCTTATACAACCGGACAAAGACAGACTGCAGCAAAGAAGCGGGAATAGATTGATCCCTACAAACTTTAACGGACAAGATATTAAGAATTCGAGCCCAACTCCCAAGATTTTCCTTTAGGACCACGTTGGCCAACCCGTTTGGTCCGGGCATCCATGAGCTTCCGTATTGCCTCCTCTATGTCTTTTTCTCCTATTTCCAATCCCCAACCCCTCAACAAGAATCCTGGGGGGCCAGCAGCCACCTAATCACCCCCTCTCTCCCCCCAATGTACTGCATCCACCTACTCTCTTGTGTAAGGTTAACGGCCTTAGTTCTGAGCCTGCTCTGTCTTTAGTAAGTTCTGCCCATATTTCATTGGGATGGCCTCCCCACAGTACTCTAAACATATATTGCCATTGATTGTTTAGTGTTGAGCGTTTCCAACTTTTCAACCAACGATTATAGTTATTTTTGATCCATTCCAGCCCTCTCAGCAGTGTGCGAGGGGGAATGGCGGGCAAGCCTAAGGGTCTGCATCATTTGCCTCTTTGCGTCTCTCACGTGTCTATCCAACCTGTTTATAGGCTTGGTACAACCAATAATGGGAACCCTGGTACTATTGCCAGTCATGGTTGTGCTATTCTTCATCCATGCTTCAATTTCATTGGGTTCCAGCTGGGCCAGACTTTCGACTGCTTCATTGGCGAGACGTCTTATGAGCTCCCCTACCTTGTGTATTTGCCGGGATGCCCAGTGGATACGGTTTCCCACTGGGGGAATTAATACAGCTGAAACTCCTGCTGGCTTCTCAACTGGTAGGTCGATTTTGAGCTTAATAGCCAAGATGTTATGGTCACTGAAACCAATTTTGATCACCGTAAACTCTGTAATATCCATAAGACATCGGTCATTCCCAAAAAAGTCATCCAGCATCAAATGACAACTGTTCCCCTTCCAGGTGTTTTCCCCGGGATATCTCCCTTGGTCCGGCCATTACACATTGTTAGTCCCCAAGCTTTTATTAAACCAGCGCTTACCCTTGTCGTTGCCCCTATCTTGGAGCATGATACTCTGTTCTACAACGTTTATGCAGGGGGAACACAGTAATTAATCTTTACATTGAGGTCACCCCCCAACAGTACATAATGGTCCCCGTCAGTCCTACTGTACTCAATGAGAATTTCCTCAACCTGCTCAAACAACAGTTCCGTGCCACCTTGGGCCGGATGGTCGTAGGCGTTTATAAGAACCAACTTCCAATTCTTTCCAACCGAATTTCGGGTTATAGCCCAGCAGTAAAAAAAGGAGGAAGTGTAGGAGTAGGGGATCAGGGGGTGAAACTCATTTCTGGACTCAAGACTGTCAAGCTCCTATGACGAAGACTCCCTTGTGCTTAACAAACTCTATGTTACAATCAGTCCTGGATGGCTACAAACTTTTTATGTCTGAACGACAAGACAGAGATCTTGTTGGCAGGATCTCCCACCATGTTGCAGAAACTCAGCCCCCACTATACCTCCTTCATGATAGATGGAATCCAGATCCCTGTCTCTGAGACCGTAAAAACACTGGGTGTCCCATTTGGATGCCTCCCTATCGCTCACCAAACAAGTTAGTGCAGTGGCCTCCTCGGCAGCCTACACCGTAAAGCTCATCAACTCAGCAAGACAATTCCTGATGCCAGTGAGTTGCCTGACTATTGGTAGAGCAATCACGGGTGCAAGACAGCATTTTTGTAATGTCCTCTTTGTCGGGACCTCCAAACGGAACATCAACAAATCACAGTTAATCCAAAACAATTCCCTCAGAGCAGCTCTAAACATTCCAAAAATAGACCACATTTCAGCTTCCAGAAAAAAGGCTCATTGGCTCCCTATACGGGAAAGGATTATTTTCAAAACCTTGTAGATTACCCATAGATTTCTGAGCAACACCGCACTGCAATACCTTGCCCAGAAAACGTAAAGATCAAAATCTAATAGACCGGTAAGGTCCTTCCATGCACATCGTCTTGCCCTGCCAAAAGTGAAAAGAGCTAAAGGGGGGAGGTGGAGGGGGGATAAGGTTCCCTAAGGTAGCGTTGAACCACTGGAACCCCGTTCCCTCCCGATATAAGAGCAGAGGATTCCTACTGGTGCTTCCTCAAGGCCCTGAAAACTTGTCTATTTGCCTAGCCAGTCCCCCCCCTGGACCCCTTGTGGCGATTACCTGTTGCCATAATATCCTGCATTTCTTCATCGTCTGTATCTCTATGGCGGGACTACAAACCGCCTGTGAAGCTTATGTGTCATGTAACTGGCGTGCAACAGCACCCTGATGCCTCAGGGTTTAGACACTTTACAAATGAAAAAATAAATGTATTAAATGAATAAATAGCAAAGTGGACATCAAGTGGCAGCAGTCTGCAGAAAGAGCTACTCGTTTTTCATTGTGTGGGAGTAAGCAGCGTTACTTAATTTCAGTTGCCGCGTTTGTTTTCAATCAATCCTTTGGGGAAGCTGTGTAAAGCGAGATGCGCTCCACCACCCTGTAAGGCGACATAATCTTGTAGCACCGTGAAGCGGCCGCGAAGTGGATATCAAGTGGCAGCAGTCTGCAGTAGGAGCAGGAGACAGGCAAAAGCCTCCCTTTGTCTTACTAAAGTAACTACTGCTGCACGAGACTTGTCTGCCATAACACGGTAGCTTTAACTGGAAGGCTAGAAAGGTCTACGATCGATCCTTCATTCATATCACATTCACAGTCTAAGTAGGAGCTAGTCAACACCCACAGAATCACTAGACCCTGAGGGTGAAAGTGTCAGAGGTTTTCGTTAGCCCAATTACGTGGATGTGTGAAGTCAAGTTAAACTGGCCAGTACATTCACATCACTACACTGAACTACCCAGTTTATCTTGACTTCACGCCTCCACGTAATTGGGCTAACGAAAACCTCTGACACTTATTTGTGAATGTCACAGATGAGATTGTGTTGAAAGCCGTATTGAACCCGTTGGAAGGGAAGGCAAACAGTCAAGAGGGAGGAGGGAGGAGGATCCAGAGATGAAAAGCCATCACCCATCAAAAAAAGGCCGTAGTAAAACCGACAGAGGGAAGGCAAGCATTCGAGAAGGGTCTGAGCCCGGAAGAGGGGGATCAAGGGGTGAAAAGCCATCACCCCACCCACACGTGAATGTAACAGAGAAATCTTTTGAATACAAGCCAGGGTGAACCCCGACGGAGGGAGGCTGATATTCGGGAAGGGTCCGAGCCCAGAAGAGAGGGACCCAGGGGTGAAGAAAAATTACCTCCAGTACAATCAGGAAATAAGTTTTGTTTATTATTTTGAACCCATCAGGCCCTCAGAAGCAAGAAACTTAACTACCGAAGGTCCTGATATTGCAAAAAACTTTTGGTGGATCTGAGCCTGGAAGAGGGGCATCTAGGGGTGAAAAGGCATCACCCAAAGTTCAAGCAGAAAGGATTTTTTGTTTATTATTTTGGAATATATGAGGTCCTCGGAGGCAAGAGACTTTTTGTAGAAAAGAGACACAAGCCCCGAAGGCTCTGATAGCTGAGAGCGGAACTGTTGGCTTCTGCTGGGAAAGCTCAAGCGTATGCTGTGCTCTGGAGTCCTGCCTTGTCCTGTGCTCAAAACGTGGGGAAGGGTAACCCTGACTACTGCATCCTGACTTATTATTTGTGAACACTTCCGTCTTTCCTATGAATATAATCCACACTTCTTTTTGTATTTAGCATAAGGATTGGGAATAGGTTTTTCTTAGCATATGCCCTTTTATTTGACTAGACGCCACTACGACTGCTTTATTATTGTTTGATGGTCAAAGCTTGCTGCCATTAGGCCTTTTTTGCAACCTACCTATACAGTTTAATAAACACCCTTGAACTGTGATCTCTTGTGTCTGTTGTTGCCACCATGAGTTCCTTACATACCCTAGGTTGTCAGGAGTTAAAGGGGCCGGGGTCCCTGATTCGCGTCCTTTTACCCAGGAGAGAAGTTCCTCTCCATGAGGTCCTCCTGCATATTACCACCCCTAGGGTGACTGTTGGTTAGCGGCCGCACCTCCCTAGCCTCATGGAAAAGGTCTCCCCCCTGGGGAAAAGTAACGCTATCTGAAGGATCGTCACAGCATCCAAAGACAAGCTACAGCTGTGTTTAGCCTGTTTACGGTCTCTGGGCCATGAGAGTTCAGCTGGGGAAAGACATTTGTCCCAGCATTGTTTTGCAGCGATCAAGAAGATCCACAAGCCCTGAACCAGGAAGAAAATGAGAGGGTTTCTCAGGATGGTCAGTTACTGTAGGCAATGGAGCCCAGGGTAGGCCACGATAGTTAAGCCCCTTCAGATTCTCTCCATGATTCATTCCCAGACCCTTTATCGTGGTCCCAGGACTCAGAAGATGCCTTTGTCACTATAAAGCAAGTGCTTGCAACGGCCCCAGCATTGTGTGATGAATCCTACAAACTCCTCACTAATTCCCTGCCTAAAGACTCCTCCCAGAAAAGGCCCAGGGGAATGAGAGGATTCTGGGCGATGAGACGCAGTATTTGTCTTCCTTTATGTCAGGTTCCATAGCTCCAAGGCACGGTAGTGCCACAAACCAACCACACTCACTACGGTATCCGGGACCATGAAAGTTGGTGCTTACGCAGAAGGAGGGTTACGGAACGTTGGTTGGAACAGGTAGGGGGAACAGAGAAACCGGAAAGAGGCTTAGGGTGAGTTTATGGAGAGGGAGGGGGTAGTAAGGTAAGGCATGACCATTGTGCACACTTCCAGCGTGCATACAGTTTTTTCCACCAATCACGAATACACACACTAGTGATTACTCACCTAGTATACATTGCTAAACATGATCAGCACAAAACAATACTCATAACACAGTACTGCACTCATCTTAGGATCGTAGTCCCCCAGAGTATCCCTTGTTTTCTCTGCGGCGATCTCGTGCTGTCCAGTTTTTCGCACTAGCAGTTCAACTGCTGCAAAAAAGCACTGCGATTAGTAAACACATCAAGGACTGCTGCATGTGGCTTTCTGGCCGTGCGTTTCTATGTTGTTCAATGGCCACATGTGGCTAAACGTACGCTACTCTTTCTTTTTGGCCCGCACGTGGCTAAACATGCGTTTCGTGGGGTCGAGGGGTAGCCGCAAACGGCAGTATGGCATGCACTACACTAGGACCGGATGCAGCTTTAGTTGTGAGTCAGCATGCGGTGCAGTTTGCTAGTGGAGCACTTAATGCTTTTTCAAGGTCTACAGCACATGAGCTGCCTTGCTATGGAACGCATTGTGAGCTATGCCAGGAGTGGATGGGGATAGGCCCCCTGCATGGCCCCTCTGCTCCCCACGGCTTGTCTGATCGCTTGCAGTACTTATCTGGAGTACACAAGGGGCCGAGTGCTGGGTCCGGTGGGGCGTGGCCCCTAGCAAGGCATAGGAGTCGGGAGCTGCTCGCAGACATGTCCTTTCAGGCCTGTGCTTCTGTTGGTGCCGTACGCGCGCCACGCCTAACGTTGCTTTTCTGTAGTCCTGAGCCCAAGTACTGCTGGGAGATGAAGTCCCATAGGCGTGTGTCCTGCAAAAGGGCCAAAGGAGCCGCCTATAAGGCCTGAGTGCCTGATATTGAGCCCTATGGTGCCTCTGAAATTCTGGCACAGCATTCTTGGGCAAGCTGGCATACGTCACTGTGTGTCCCTGGCCTGTGGCCCTGATACTTTAGGGAGGATGTCTCCTCAATATAAAGTGTGTAATGGCTTGTTGTAAGAGCCATCTTTTTGTTTCACAAGATCCACATGTAAATAAGGGTGAAAACAGTCACATACACTTAGGCATTGGAAGGAATAAAAATATTTCCATGATTATAGAGATTGGTGAAGCTAAAAACCTATCTTATGCCCAAAGGTACAGTGAGAGAAAATTGGTGAATTGCAATTGTTTAAAAGAACTACCTTCCCTTGTTCAATCAAATCCCATGACTAATCCTTGTGATGTTCCTTTAAATAATATTAGAACAAATGTATTTGGTGAAAGTATTGAATAACATCAATGTGAATCTTGTTTCCCAGTAAGAGTTGTTAACAGTTTTGAAGCAGCAAACTTGTAAACCATGTGAAGTTGTTGTGAATCTTTTGTTTCTTAACTTTAACCACAAAAACACTATGTGACGGCTTCATGAAGTAGACACAGACAACTGAAAAAGTTTATAAGTACACATTTTTTATTAACTAAGAATTGAGGGTTGGAAAATGGCCTAACTTGCCCTATTCTAAGGTGGGATTTCCTTACCTAAATAAAATGAATGATAGTCTGTGTCAGGAAGTCCAAAGCAAATTTATGTCTGTTTTCAAAACCTATAATTGCCCTCACATCTACATCTAACTGTAAACAATGTGTAGGGATATGATATGGCATTTATACCGCGCCTATACACAAGTGTTTCAAGGGAGGTCAGTATCAAATAAGAAGTGGTCAATTGAAAGTGCAGAGCTTCTCCCAGCTCTGGATGGAAAAGGGTTTTCCCTTCCCCCAAGGTCCAAACTGTTCACTTTACAAAAAATGGGTTCCCATCCCCAAGCTTTCTAGCCTATCAAAGTTCCAAAACAACACAATTCTTCAGGATTTGCAACGTTCCAAAAATAACACAATTCCTTGGGACACTTCCCAACTCTTGTGTTTGGTTACCTTTCACCAGTTCATACAGTTCAGTTCCTTAGTTTCAATTTGCACAAGTTTTCCTTTATTCAATGACAAAGTGGGTTTTCCTTTTGGTGGGTGTATTTGGTCTAAGGGCAGTTATCGGACCACACGGTCCACCCATTACAGGTCACACAACGACATACTTTACTTGCATTTTTCCACAGTTGCAGCTTCACAATAAGGCTTGACGTATTCCTTTCACTTGCCCTTGAAGCTTTACTGTTTCTTCTTTTTATCATCATCCACTGATATAGTAGCTTTCACTTGCAATGACCAACATAAGCAGCCCAGTACACTCACTTGCTAGGAAACTCATAAGCCCTCATAAGATTCCGAGTACACTTTCCTGCTAGGAAACGTATTATCTGTTTCAGGCCTTCTGTGATCCACATAGGCTTCCCAATATACTCTCCCATTACGAAACTCAGTTTAAGTTATTTTGCTCAATTCATCACAAGCTTCCAAGTACACTCTCCTGCTAGTAAATTCATTCACTGTTTCTGATCTTCTGTGATCAACAACCTCTGACGCCCTTTTGCCAGGTTTCTCTTGCATACAGGTCTACTTTTGTCAACCGCTCATTTCTGTCAGCAATGAATAATAATATCTGCTTGACGGTGGGCAATGCTCCATTGACTCTTGGCAAAATTCATCCCAACCATTCACTTATGCTTGCTTACTTGGCTTTGCTTCTTCTTAGCCTTGCTTTCATGCCAGCTTATTGCCAATTCACTTCATTCATACTTCCTCTGGTTTTATCACATTTTATTGCTTCATTGTTGCACTTATTCTGTAGTTTCCCCAAATTGACTTAAATGAGGGATTTCACGTATTTACAGTCTCTTTCCCTTTTATCACTTTTCATATATAGCAAATATCCCCTTAAAATGGTGTTGGTACACCTCAGGGTTCCCAGTGCTCCTGGGCAGACTAGTAGTGTACAATGATACCTTTCCTCATCAAACGAGCCTTGACAGATTTCCACGCCCCTTTAGGGTGGGATATCCGGTCCCTATGACGTCACATCCGGGGCGTGGCCCCCTCGTGTTTCCCCCGGAAGTTCTGCCTGGGCAAAATCCTGTCCCGGAAGTGCTGTAGGTGTGTTTAACAGACCCTGGGTCCTTAGCGGGGCTGTGTCCCACCGGATGTGACATCATGGGGGCTATCGGGAAGGTCCCCCCAAGGGTTGGGGCCCCAAGGGGACTTCCTCCGGATGTCCCCCCAAAGAACCGGAAGTGTGGAGCGGGGTTTTGAAGGGTGGGGCGTGGTGTGCAGGGTGTATATATATACAGCAGTGTTTTGGCTGTAGGTCCAAGCAAATCCTGAGGACCGGTTTGAAACTCTGATTAAACAACATTGGTGCGAACAGGCAGGTGCGGTAAGGTATACATAAGATTGAAGCTATGGGCGTTGAGCAGGGGTGGCGGTGTTAAAGCGGGTCTTGAGTATAGTGTGGCAGGGTGTCTACACTTATAATAAGACAGGTAAGAATTAGAAAAAGAAAAAGAAAAAAATCACACAAAAAATAAGTCGAAAATATATTTGTAATTATATAAAAAATGGGAAATTATGAAATATTAATTTTAATAATCATATTTTTTATTATTATTAAAAATTTATATTTCATAATTTTCCAGCCGGTTATGCTGGGGAGAAAACTTTTTTAAATCATATTTTTATGGTTATTAAAATTAATATTTCATAATTTTTCAATCGTTTATGCTGGGGAGAAAACAATTTTTCAAAAAAATAATTTATGAATAATAATATTCATAATAAATGTTGGGGTATTGGGTTTGAGTCCAACAGGCTTGTGAAGCAAGACCCTATGGTTCTGCAAGGGTCCATGTGTGGATCCTGAGCCATCGGTGGAGGTCTCTGTCCTTTTCAAGGCACTCAGGCTGCAAAATGACATGCACAAGGGTCTGTGCAAGCCATGTTCACCCCACACCCCTGCCAGGCGTCTATATATATAGAGAGAGCTCAAAAACAGATGTTGGGCCCAGCCCCATGGTGTTACAGCTGTAATTCAACAGGAACAGGCCCAGCGGACATGCTGTTGATCTCTGAAATTCCAGGGGAGGCCGGAAATGGCCTCGGTGTCTGCATGGCCTGTTCTTGCAGCCCTCAGCAGGATGGGTAGGGTGGAAGTACTGTGGTCTGAGCCCCGAGGGGCAGTTCTGATGGATCACTTTGAATTTCCGGGGGATGTTGCCACACCCATGCAGCCCCAGGCGGTGGAGGAGCCCTTGGAATTTCCGGGAGGATGGTATCCGGCTGACCATGCATCCCCCAGCGCTCCCCTTCCCCCAAGACCCTTAGATCCGGTCTCAAAGTTCTAGGGCCTTATCTTGAGCGGCAGAAGCTGGTGACCATCTGGAGTTAATTTCACAGATATCTGCAAAGCCCGCCACTTTTGAGATACCATTATAAAGAGGGGTGGCTTAACTGTTGTCAGCCCTTGTGCGACGCCTGTTAAGAATTAACCAGCTGCAGACCCAGTGTGTGTGTGTGTGAAGTCATCGTGCTCGTTACAGCTACCATGCAGGAGCAGGATCAGACAGACTATCAGGTAAGGGGTCTATAAACTCTGACATGCTGCAGCCTCCATTAGTTTTATGTAAAATGCTAACTTTTCCTAATTTATCTACAGGACCTCTTCCCACACCTTTCACTAGGGGCTGTGCTAGATTTTAGTCCTGCCCCAGATACTATCTTTTATATTTAATTATTGACATGCCACTGTGTTTAAAAATATATACATGTGCATAGGTACAAAATATTTTTGTTTATTAGACTCTGGGGTAAATGCTGAGGGCCGCTATGTTTAAAACAATGGTCAGCATGTGGTGCTTTAAAGACATATGTGTAGTTGCACCGTATTAGCTTTTTAAAAAACAATTGCCAGTCTGGCCTGTCTTTTGAAAAAATAATAATAATAATAATAATGATAATAATAATGTGGCCCTTTGTATTGTGCATGCATAGCCATGGGACCCCGTGGCGGGGTGTGCTGAGGTGTCCCGGTTTTGCGGGTTTCTTTATCTCTATCTGGGGCTCTGGTCCCCTTGTCAAGATTATGCACCCATTGGAAACTGCAGTGTTCCCTGTTTTATCATGTTGTTGTAGTAGGGGGGCATTGCCAGGCATGCAAAATAGCGCACATCTGAAATGTTTATTTTGTTTTACAATTTAAGAGCATTTTAGGCGGTGATGAATGAATTATAATATGTGCTTCTTTGAGCAGTACCACTTAAACCCCCCAGTCTCCTCCAAATGCTCCTTAGGTGTAGCGCCTAGACACCCGCTTTCAAGAGCTATGCCTGCTTTTAAGCAGGCATAGCTCTTGAAAGCGGGTGTCTAGGCGCTACACCAAATGCACCTTAAATGTAGCGCCTTGACATACCCCTTTCAGGAGCTAGGCGTCCTTATGAGGTCCTCGGGGCCCAGCTTCTTTAAAGCGCGATGCCTGCTCCCCCGCGCTTTCAAGAGCTAGGCCTCCTTATGGGGTCCTCGGGGCCCAGCTCCTTTAAAGCACGGTGGAGCAGGCCTCATGGATGCAGCCCGCACCTTTGCAGGCTATTTACATTAAGATGAGCGCGGTTTGCAATGATCATCCGCCCCGTGTAGCTGCATTAGCAGCTACACGGGGCGGATGACCATTGCAAACCGCAGACATCTCAATGCTGATACACGTTTTCCTTTTTAACAGAAAAACGTGCATCTGTATCAAGAGGCTCGTGGTTTGCCTCTGATGTTGTGCTGCTAGGGGCTGGTGCACAAAGGCCCTGCAACTAGATGTCAGAGCCCCAGGCAAGCGCGTTTCAATAGATAAGATGATCCTTATCTATTGAAACACTCTTGCCTGGGGCTCTGGCATCATGCGACGCAGCTGTTGTTCCTTGTGATGGCCCTGAATGTGTGAACAGGGCCCAGCCATCCCTGTTCACCCCTCCAGGGCTCATTTAAAAATCGGCCCCCTCCCTGATCCAAGGGTCAGGGGTTGGGGCTTGTGTGCCACATGTGCTCCAGTGGCCGGTGAGCTGCGGAAATTCGCAGCTCCCCGGCAATTTTAAAAAAAAAAAAGTTATTCCCGCAAATAAGGGGCTCTGCAGCCGCAAACAGCAGAGCCCCAACTTTACAACAAAAAAAAAAAATATAAAGTGGGGGGCTCATAAACAAACGGCATGGGATGGGATGGGATGGGACGCTTCCAGAAATGAGCATCTTTAGTTGAATTATGCCCATTTCAATAAACCGGCTTTGCATAGCCACCCAAATTGCACAGGACAAATGGTATTTGCCTTTCATAAAATCAACACACTCACAAAACCAAGCAAGGATATTTTCTTCTGATAGTGTTTCTGAAAACGTTAAAATGTGGGCATGCTTTAAAATCCAAGGCCGAATACAAATGTTTTCCCTGGATATTGGAGTACCAAAATGGGACATTTAACTTTTAGTTGTTTATTTTTCCTCATGCTCTATAGTGCACTGGTGATGTGTCTGGAGGCAAGCCGTCTGATGTTTGATCCGACTTTAACTCATAAATTCAAAGTGGCCAGTCAATGTTTCTCATTTACCCTGACTTGAGCCCTGGTTTACAGTCTCTATAAAACACACGTGAGGAATACCGCATTCATTTTTAAAAGACATGCATGTTCTTTTAAGACAAAAATAAATAAATAAAGGTTTACATAAGTTTTAAAGCACCCGCGGGTTACAGGCATTAATTGAAGTATACACCCTGTTCTTTATAAATCAAAAGGATGATGGCACACCTGGTTTAGGCATTTTATTTTACAACAGTAGCATATTTACTGCTCCAATTAAGCCCTTAACTTTCAGAAGGCTGTTTTGAAATAACTCATTGCATTTGCACTATGTTTGATGTTACTGTTTGATAAAGCTAGCACAAGGAAACACCACGATGGGGTACTTTGGGTTTTTAAATAATATTTATTCAACAACTCTGGCCAAAGCGGATAGCCCCAACCCAGAACCATGGGTGTCTGGGGTACGCCTGCGGCATAAGATTGTCTCAGGCACCAACGAAAAAAGTATTCCACATTTGCAAAATGGCCATTCATTTCTTTTGTGACACGGTTTGACCCACACACCCGGGGTAAGGTTTTTTTTTTGTTGATAAAATGTGTGGTATATTGTACATTTTAAAGAATGTTATGCATCAAGGCTGGTCAGAACTATTAGCCTCCCCGCCCAGATCCCCATCGAGTTGATCCCCAAGGGTTCACAGTTAATAAGGGCCCCAAGCAGGGGGTGTTGTGCTTCTTGTGCGTGCGGGTGTCTGTTACCCCAAGATTTGGGCATTTGCAGTATGGGAGGCCCGAGGCTTATTTATTTATCTATTTATTTTATTTATTGCTTCCAGCAGATGGTTATGATGCATGGGATGCCTCCTTAGAAGACGCATGTATAAATTCCGAAGCACTTATCGACCTCTTGGCAGAATACGGAATTCCTAGTATCGATACCGCCGGTGTGTACTTTTAATACAGATGCTACTAGTAACTGTTATTAATATACATAATGTAGTTTTATGGCATTAACATAAGATGATTATAGTTATTTAATATTGAGTAATTACAATAACATATGTTGTTTCCTTATTTTCTAGCGGTGATCCATGCGGGCGCCGCTTCTGCAGATGTGCGAGAGGCATCGGTTCTTGTAGCAGGTAATTATTACTTTCACTTTAGATATGTTCATTAAAGGTCGAACCCTGTTTTTATAGGAGTCCTGATGCTTTCCACAAATTGAGTCTTTAGTGTAAAACATGATTATGTATTTGAAGCATAGGTCTGCCATGTGACTCTTTGATGTAGAACCTGGTGGTAAATGTTTTCTTTGGTTTTTATTGCAGATACACCTCTTGTAGGACCAACTCCTGCACGGTCCCCGTCAGTTCCCCAGTCCGCTGGACCATCAACCTCTGATGCCACCCCCAGGGCCCACGCCAGATACGCAGTACCTGCGGCTAACACGTCATTAAAAAGGAAGCACCCTACCAAGGGTCCAGAATGTAAGTATGCATCACGGAGAACCCCTCCTTTCTTTTTTTTTGTTTTTGTTTTCCTTAACAGGGATTGTTAATATTTCAGCGTGTCTTTGTAAACCCCCATAACGGCCCGCTCATGTTCTTCTAGAGTGCTGTGCCGGCCTAATTTTCTACCAAACAGTTTCTTTTAATATTTTAAAGGGGTTCGTAAACCTTGAGTTTTACCTGAACAATGTACCGTAAAGTATTACTTGGTCTTTAATATGAAACTGAAACTGTTTTTTCTTTTATTTTAGGGGCATGCGCTGCGGTTGAGAAAGAAGTTATAGCGCAGCCGCCTTCTGTGACCCCGACAGCTCGAACCCCGCCAGTTGCAGGTCAGACGCCTACACCGCTGTTGTATAAAGTCGCTGTTTGTAATGATGTGTTAGATGGGGCAGTAAATCTCCTTTTAAATAAATAACGGGACTTATCACTTAAAAGGGGGCGGGTGTCTCAAGGATCTGCAAACAAGTTCATTTTAAATAAAAAGAGGGGCTTATCGCTTAAAAGGGGGCGGGTGTCTCAAGGGGTTGCAAACGTTGTAGTACCCCTTAGCCCCAATGTATTATTGTTCCCGACAACCATATACCACTGCCTATTGAATCACTCATACCTGTAGCACATGTGAATGCTGTATCTCCCCAGGAGACACAGACAGGGGGTGCGCTTACCCCGGGCCCGGGTCTCCCGGTAGTGGGCTCCGAAAACCTTTTAGACAGAGGGGTGGTTAGCCCACGTCCGTGGACCCCCAGCTGTGGTTTGAGCCCACCCCCTCATTTGTACTCCCCAACGATCCCCAACCGCATAGTCTATGATAGTCACCCACAGCGGTCCCGCGTTTGGGGTGAGATTACTCAGCCTCCTGTGTACTCTCCAACAATCCCCACCCGCATAGGCTCTGGTCATCAGCTCCTGTGGCCCCCCGGCTGTGTAGATATAACACCCCCCCAGGCATACACACCTACGGTCCCCAACACTGCGGTCGCTATTAGTACTTCTGGAGCTATAGAAGGTGGGGGTGTTCAACCTAACACCAGGGTCGGCCTAGAGACGGCTCCTATTATAATAATGTCAGATTCCCCCATAAAAATAGGGTCTCAAAACTGCGAATAGGCTGCTGTCATCCGTGAAACAGGCTATCCCCCGAAACCCCTTGATCTGTCCTACAGGGGGCCCAACGGCATAAACCAGCAACGACGTACACCCGTCATTTATTGTACAGATTCTAATATACAGCCCTTAAACCCTCAAACGCCTGTGAATCTCAATACAGCCAACAGTTTTGTAAATATCCGTGCTTCTAAAAAGGGTCACGTTGTAAAAGAGTTATTTCGGACCCCCGGTTTAAAAAAACTGCGAAAGGAAAAACACTTATCAGGCCCACATAACAGCTCTACATTATGACGCCAGGCCTGGCGCTTGAGACACCTGTTTGGTAAAAAAAGATCTAGTCGACATGCGTAAGCACGTGTCTAAGGCCAAACACGCCCTTTTTGCTAGGGATTCTAAAAACCGGGTGAACACCGTAGCTAATAAAATGATGAAAAAGAACACACCACCAACTCTTAAAAACAAACTTGAAAAGAAATCGGCGCTACAAAAGTATATACAGCCCCGGCCTGGTTTTGCAGAATCCCCAGAGCCTTTAAGATTAAGGGGTGGACCCCGGGCTGGGTACAGCAGCGCCCGAGACACTGCGGCCAGTGTTGGAAAACAAAAACCCTGTTAAAAATCGAGGTCTCTCTTTAAAAGATTTACCAGCACGCCGTTTAAAATGGCTTCAAACCGTCAGGCAGCGGAAAATGTTTCTCAAACACCTGAGAAAAGCTAAAATGATAATCATGCAGCAAGCCCTTAAAGATTTAGAGGCTCAACCCCAAAACACACCCCCTCAGTATGGAACTGACACGGTTTTCTTGCAGAGTATGGGCACATACCAGCAAGATCTACCAAAGTTTCGAAGCATTGAACACTATGAGGTGTTCCGCTTTATAAATCTGGATAGGTTAAGATCAACCGGTCACGGTCTCTTAGTGATCACAGAAACTACTGAAAGGCTCATCTCTCAGATTCTTAAAACGGTTGGGCCTAACGATTTTGTCCAGATACGCCTAGACAGCACTGTTTTAAAACGGCCTCTTTTCACCAGGCGATCGTTTCGGCAGACCTTTGATGTTTTGCAGTTTCTAGAAAACATTGGAAAACTGCTACAAAGTAAGGCGGAACTGGTCGTAACTGAGCCCTTGAGACTTGTGTCGGTGGTTGTCAGGGCTAGAGAGGGTGGTGTGTACAGACCCCTGAAGAAAACCCTTTACAGTATGGTGGTTTCCAAGAAGAAACGATGGCTCTTGGATTTTAATTACGGGGATCTGAACATAGGTATGGCTGCAAGCATTATAGGCCTGCTAGAGCCTAGAACCATTACGGATGGATACATTCAGGCAAGAGCTAGGGAGGTTCACAGCGTATTGGGTATACCGCCTGATGTTATGGTTGGTTTTAATGATCTGCGTTTATTTGAGGATCACTTTGGTGTGCCTATCAAAATCCTGTATAATGAGGAGAGGGTTTGGAAATACTTCCCGGCAGGTGACAATGTGAATAAGAACACTATATATATTTTACACCACGAGCAGCACTATTATGGAATCTTAAACCTTCAGAGTTTCCTAGGGGCTCGCAATTTATGCCCGCATTGTTGTCACATATACAGCAATAAAACCGCTCACAGATGCCACTTACACTGCAACATGTGTCAGAGAAACGGTTGCGTGGTGACCAGTGAATCAGGTTTTAAATGTCCCTGGTGTAAAACATTCGCCCGATCCAAAGACTGTCTTCAACAACACGTTGAAAAGGCGGCTCAAGGTACAGTCGTATGTCATCTTAAAACAGACTGCAGTTCCTGCGGCCGTTTTATAAAGGCCAATCATGAATGTAAGGAACGGATATGTCCCCGCTGTGATGTAGAAGTGGTCTCCGTGGATGAGCACCAGTGTTATATGACACACCCAAAAGAAATAGTCAAAACCGAGAATTACATAATCTTTGATATGGAGTGCATGCAGGAGACCGGCATACACATACCCAACTATATCTATGCCAAGCATCTCACTCGTAACGACAGCTGGTCATTCGCAGGAATTGACTGCGTCAGCCGCTTCATTACATCATTTCTGACAAAAAAATTCCACGGGTATAGCTTTCTGGCACACAACAGTCAGGGCTACGATGGCTTCTTCATAATACAACAACTGATTAAAGAGAGAGTCGACATCAAGCTGATAACTCAGGGTGCAAAGTTGAAACTCCTCGCAGTGCCAGACCTTAAAATCCGCTTTATCGACAGTTTGAATTTTCTACCCATGAAATTAAGCAAACTGCCTAAGGCTTTTGGTTTCCCTGGGTCCAAAGGGTATTTCCCCCATTTCTTTAATACGGTACAGAATCAGAATTATGTGGGAGCCATCCCCCCTATGGAGTGTTATGGGTCGGAATACATGATGCCTGATGACAAGGAGGCGTTTCTTAAATGGTATACGGAGGCCCGAACACAGGTTTTTGATTTTAAGAGAGAACTAAAAACCTATTGTCATGAAGACGTCAATATTTTGAGAACAGCCTGCAACAGTTTTCGAGACGGCATCATAGACATGACCCGACAGGTCCACACTATGGATGATCCTGAAAACCCAGAGATGAAGATAAATTTTGTTAGATATGTAGATCCCTTTACATTCATCACCCTGGCTAGCATGTGTATGTATATATACAAGCAACTGTTTCTAAAGTCTGAAACAATAGCCCTCATACCCCCAGACATGTATCATGGCCGCCAGAAACGATTTTCCACACCATCCACCCAGTGGCTAATGTATATGTCTGAACACATCAAGACACTTATACAGCATGCCCTGCGGGGAGGAGAGAAAAAGATCGGCCCCTATTTTCTAGACGGCTATGTGTCTTTAAACGGTGTGCAGATGGCCTATGAGTTTAATGGGTGTTTTTATCACGGGTGTCCACAATGTTATAAGAAAGATGACTATAACACCCTGACGGTGTGTACGTATGATCATCTTTACAGGAGAACTCTTTTAAAAAAGAATTTTCTTGAGACCAGGGGTCTGCGCGTTATTACGCTTTAGGAGCATGAGTGGACCGAAATGTTGAAAAAAGATTCTGATTTAAAGATTTTTCTCAAGCATAAGAATTTACCAGAGCCCCTAGAACCGCGTGATGCTCTTTTTGGAGGTAGGACTAATGCCATCAAGCTCTACCACGAAACAGCCCCTGTTGAGAAGATATACTACTTAGACTTCACCAGCCTCTACCCCTTTATCAATCATTCAAAACCCTATCCTTTAGGACACCCACGGATCATCTATGAAAATTTTGGGGATATTAAGCAGTATTTTGGACTGATCAAATGCCAGGTGTACTCCCCCAAGAAGCTTTATTTTCCGGTCCTCCCTCAGAGGATTTCTGGTAAGCTCATTTTCCCATTGTGCATGGCTTGTGCAGAGTCAAAACAGACTGAAAAATGCACACATAGCGATGAGGAACGCTCGATCACGGGTACCTGGTGTACCATCGAGTTAGAAGTAGCCTTGCAGAAAGGGTACCGTCTGGGGAAGATTCATGAAATATGGCACTTTGAGAACATTACGGTAGAACTATTTTGTGAGTACATTCGTATGTTCCTGCGGAGCAAACAAGAATCTTCAGGATACCCCGAGGGTTGCGATGACCCCGCAGCCCGCCAGAAGTACATAGATGACTATCACACACATCAGGGTATCCGTTTAAGACCAGAATTCATCGAGAATAACCCTTCCAGACGGCAGCTAGCCAAGCTGTGCTTAAATTCCTTATGGGGTAAATTTGCTCAGAGAACAAATTTACCAAACACATCTATTATAACCGACCCTGACAAGTTGACAGCCTATCTTTTTGACGCAGGTTGTGACATTTCAAGTCTGCAGTTTATAGATGAGGAAACGGCATGCCTCTGTTGGAAATACGCTGAGGAGTACCCTACGTGTTCCAACAATATAAACATATTCATCGCCTGTTTCACAACTGCTCATGCCCGTCTGGAACTTTATACAGTCATGGATGCTCTTCAGGAGAGGTGTCTGTACTACGACACCGATTCAGTCATTTTTGTTAGCGCCCCCGGCCAGGAGAATACCCCACTGGGTGATTATCTGGGTAATCTTACAAGTGAATTAGCAGCTGGTGAGCACATTACAGAGTTTGTTTCTGCAGGGCCCAAAACATATTCTTATCGCACATCCTCCGGGGCTGTCTGTATGAAAGTGAAAGGCATCACTTTGAACGTCAGCAACAGCTTGAAGATCAATTTTGACAGTTTGAAAGAGCTGGTGCGTGAGTACACTTTAGAAAACACCATCAAATCTATTGTGGTGCAGCAGCCATCCATAGTGCGGGAGAAAAAACGCTGGGAGATCAGCACCCAGACGTTGCAGAAGACTTTGAGGGTGGTGTTTGATAAAAGGGTGCTCACAAACGACTTCAAAACATTACCCTACGGTTACTGAAAAGGAAGCATTGTGCATGATGGACACGCGCCTTCAACACCCTTTTTCATGCGTGCTAGCGGGTCCTTCCAGCTGCGGTAAAAGTTATTTTATTAAAGAGCTCCTAGAAAAGGCCTGCACCACCATGTCGGCCCCACCTGATAATGTGATCTGGTTTTATTCATGCTGGCAGAACTTGTATAACGAACTAGCCTCTAAAATACCGCATCTGAAGTTTGTGGAGGGGTTACCAGAGACTCTGAATGATGATCAGTTGCTACCATCAAACCTTATTAACATGATTATCGTAGACGATCTCATGATGGAGGGCGGTCAGAGCGCCGAGTTGGAAAAGGCTTTTACCCAATACTCACACCATAGGAGCCTTAGTATCTGCTACATTGTACAGAATCTATTCTACGAGGGCAAGAGCAACCGCTCGATAACTCTAAACACCAGTTATATCATTCTGTTTAAGAATCCCAGAGATAAACAACAACTCTCGGTTCTAGCACGCCAGATGTATCCGGGTAACAGCCGATTTTTCATGGAGGCCTTTGAAGACGCGACCCGTAAACCTTATGGCTACTTATTGGTGAATTTAAAGACAAACACCTTAGAGGACTACCGATTGCGCACGGGTATTTTCCATCCGGATATACCGGTCGTCTACATACAGAAGCCCTCTAGAAAAACCCGGTGAGGTGCAAAGCAGACCTCATTAGTACCAGCGACCGAACATCATGACGGCATGTATACGTCGGAACTATGCTCTCCTTAAAATGCTAGTAACGGCACCGCCCCAGCAACGCAGGGCCATTCTGTGCTCGGCTTCTGATGATCTAGTATCGGCTGTAGCCGAGATTGCCTTCAATACCGTCAGGGGGAATGTACCGCTATCCGGCCGTCAACTAGGTGTCTTAAAAAAAAAGAAGCTAATACTCAAGAAACTGGGTAACAAGCGGGGATCCATAAAAGTTTAAAGAAAACTTTTAAAACAATCCGGAGGTTTCATAGGAGCGCTCCTAGGCCTTGCATTGCCTCTGATCACCCGGCTTCTAGGGAGTGGTTAATGGAGCACAGTCAGAAGATGTATCTGGTTGACAAGCGTCAGCTGGATGGGCTGAGCACCCATAACCGGTAAGAGCCTAATATTCGAAAATCAGCAACCCTCCGGATCGATTCTGAAATGCAAGATGTCCTACGCAGGCATGATTTATCAGACTACGACAAAGCTACCCTCTATTCATCTATTCTCCAGAAATACTTAACACATTTTAGACAAGCCGACAGTGAGAAGAACAAACTAACATTGTACATGCCCCCCGAAGAGTCCACGAGTCTCGGCAACACAAATCCCGGACACCCCGTTTCTGATCCCCTGGTCTCTGAAATCCTGAATACCATTAACCCCCGTTATTGTAAGAATGCGGAATTATTGTTGAACAAGATGACCGGTGAGCAGGGGCTGGTACCCTGGAACGCAAAGGGGGAGTTTGTATATAAAGGTACGCCTGTCAAAGGTTCAAATGTCCATGATTTAGTTCGCAGCATTACCAACCCACAGGCCTTTGAAAGACACAAAAAGCCTAGAGGCTGGGATCTGTTCATGCAATCTGCTGCGGACTTAAACATTCCTGCCACTTTAGTGGGAAACATGGGGCATCGCGAGCTGCTTGAGACATTGAAAGACACTGGTGTTAAAACCACGTCCGAGGATGTTGAGTCCCTAGATATTTCCATAAAGAGAAGAAGAAAGAAAAATAAACCCAAACGCGAGGCCTGGTTTAGTGTGTAACTGTGTTTTCTCTTAATTTTAAGAACAGTTTTTAACCTTTGTCATATGTATATGTATATGGTTTATGTATCTGTTTTTTATAAGTATGCGCACACCTGTTGATTAAACAAATGCACTGTTTGTAATAAAATACGTGTTTATGTAAATGTCTTTATATCTATACCCACTACAGCCTGTATAAACAAAGGTTCTGTTTGTAATAAAAGAACATTATTATTTATACCAACCACACGTTTTGCGTCTAATTATTTCAAGCATGGCTAGTACAACATTTTGTTTGTTTAAAAAAATATATTAAACATGACACAAGTAAGAAGGAGACGGTTGTTTAAAAGTACAAGATGTTTTTATTTAGCCCTGTACACATATCTACTGATTATTAACACACTTACATTTCTGGCAAAAACTATATACATTTACAGGTGGCCGGCGATATTTACGTTTGTTCACAAAATCCATCACCATCTGATCATTTTGCCTGAGATCTAGAGAGTAGGTTTGCATAACAGCCCGCAGTGCCTGTTTCTCAGACATTTTAGATACAAAGTAGCAAGCATGCTGCCCACATGTCACGGCTTCAGAATGCTGCACCTGGGCTCTATTATAATGTACTATGGGTGCTATATGTTTAACATAGTCCAATAGATCGACGTCATATATAGGGTGGCTTGGGAAACACCCCAGACTATCAAAAACAGTTATTGCAACAGTGTCTATAAACATAGCTATCCAATGTGTTCCTTCTTGATGCTGGGGATCGGTGTTCACAACAAAGCTGATGGGCAGTTCCCCCGGTATACCCTGTGGAATGTTATCACACGAATACATGCCTCGAAATGTTTTCACAGCATGTTTGTCTTTTCGCAGGAAACGCATGATCTGGTAGGTATCCATTACATATCGTACAGCACCTGTCGCTGGTTGTTGAGTTCTATGACAGAGTCAAATAGGGCCATAATAATGAGATTCACAGTACTTGGTAAATTTGCAGCAAACCGGACCTCAAGTCGTAAATTACCATTCCTAATCAGATTATAATGTCCTGATGATGCATTATCGGGTCTCAAATCAAAAGCCATCATAGTCGTCACGTGGTATCACAAATCCTTTATCCAGCATGTGCTTGCCGCTGATGGAGACTAGTCCCAGATACTCCCTAATTGTATTTTTCTGTTGAAAACCAGGGCTGTTGGCTTTGGCGGGGATGACGACCCCATCCTTAAAAAGGGCGGCATAGTTAATGTTGTAATGTTTAAAATTAAAAGGATTGCTTGCGTAATCCCCTGAAAAAGCGGTGTTATCCACAAAGCCAATAAGATTATTTTAGGTAGCTGTCCCAAGAATAAGTTATCTTGACTGGCGACACGGCTGCCCGCTGGTACACTGAAGATTTTCAAGGAGGTCCTCTCCACAGGGTATTTCAAGTTAGATACTTGTAGAACATCAGCATGTGCGAGTCTGACCGTCAGTGACACGTTGACCCTTTTAATGAATAAACTCGCTGATGCTATTACCAGTTTGTAGGCTTCGGCATCATCACTGTTCAAACAGAAAGCATCTTTATTTCGCGAGAGATTAATTTTCAGATCAACACCATTCACCATCAGCTTCTCCTGGAAAAACAGATCAGAGTGTAGACGCCCTAGTAAATCAAAGTTTCTGCTACCTGTCGCATACACTGATCTCTTTATAAAGCCCTTGTTGTTTCCATTTAGAGCATAATCCTCCATATGCCCCGCCGTGTCCTTATAAAAAAGCCCCGCAGTCAGCTGGGTGTCCAAAGTGTCATTGCTGTAGTTCAGAATGCTTTCAATATACGCTCTATAGGCATACATATTGTCGCTCTGTGTAATCATGCGATCACCTAGAGTGATGTCCACCTGGTTGAAAAGGGTGGCCACCGGATAGGCAATCGTGGCCACCTTCGCCGCTGCACCGATAGCCGTCCCATCCTCTTTTGTTATTCTACAGGTTAGGTAGAGCAAGGTGTCATTCAAATCCAGGTACGTCTCTGTTGAGCCGGATATGTAAAACTCGATGGGGGCTAATGGTGATAGTGCCGCTAGGTGCGCAACTTCCATGAAAAAACTGTTTTCGATGCTTGTCTGTGTCGGGGGCACGACAAACAGATCTAGTTCCGATTTCACACATTCCCCCGAGGCACAGTGGATAAAGGCCATCTTTTAGAAAATATTGATGCCGGGTCTATTTTTATTTCGCTTGACCCATCTGTTCTTTGACATGCGTTTTCTCTTCTGAGCGGCTTTGGTTGTTGTTCTTCGTTTTTTATGCAGCTTCGGAGGCCCCCGCCGGCGCGAAGCTCGCCTTTTTCTTTTTGCAGGGCTTTTACCCACGTAAACCAGACCAGAGCCCTCTTGTGCTGGTTGGTTGAAACGATTTGCGATGGAGGTTGTTGCAGTAGACACCACATCCTTAGCAATGTTTGTAGCAGCTGTTTTCATATGCGGCTTGGGTATTTCAAACCCTTTGCGCAGGAAGGGCATGGCTCTCCGAAAAAGACTTCTAAAAATACTTCCTAGCCCCTCACCATACATCACAGGCGCACCTTGGAAGTAGGGCTGATTTCCATAACCGGCCTGTCTGCGGTAATAATCCCTATAAGCGTGCGGCTCCCCGTAATTCTTCATGATTACCATGTTCTAATTGTCTCTCTCGCGTCTAGGGCGCAGGTGTAGTTTCACCAGGACCTTCCCGTATTTAAATGAGACCAGATCTCCCTGATCGTACCTTATCTGGATGTTGATGGTATCAAAATGACACTTAGAAACAGTAATATAATCAGGCTTCATGTATTGTATATTAACAATGCCGTTATTTTCGCCCTTGACTTGTGCGGTCCGCATCAGGGGGGCGTATGATTCACCAACCCTTTGGTATTCTACTATATCGCTGTAGATCATGAGGCTGTAAAATCCACCATCAATATCTGCACGTGTTTTGTCCGTATTTTTAGTATTATTTTTTTTATGCTGAACGTTCCCCAACACCATCGAAAGTTTCCCGCTACATATAAACTCCACGGTAAGATCGGGTGATCTTACAAATACTTTACGGCGTGAGTTATTTAGAAACAGGTGTATATCTGCATAGCGCTCGAGACTAGCGATTGATTTGTTGATAGTATCTAGCAGCGCCTGTATTGTAGGGTAGAAGCCGTGAGGAAAACCCACATTTATCAATTCAGCAGGTTCTCCACGTCTGATGGTATACCAGGAATCTCTTTTGTCCAGGGTGTCCCAGGTATGGGGGTACTGAATCTCCATCAACCCCGCTTCCCACGGACCTTGTAAATTAACAGGTTTAGCCAGCTTAACAGAATAATCCGATATTTCGTTTTTGGGGAATATATCTAAAGAGGCGTTACTGGGCAAAGTGATATAAAAGCCGGTGTTTTCCATCTTCTTCTTCTTCTCAGGGATCGTCTCTGCTTTTTAGATCCTCTAGAGAGGCCGCGTTGACCCAACTGTTGAATTTCTTATGCCATCCGTGCCATTTTACCAGGTGCTGTTTCTTAGACCCCTTACCTTTACTCTGAATAATTTTCTCAACCCTATAAAGACGCTGGGGATCGTCGATCACCTTTTGTAACTCCTCTGTGTAGAAATTACAGCTTACAACTTCACCAGCATAATCATTCAGCTGATATATGTATACCCCCTCTTTCACAGATGCTTTTGCCACTATGAAAATGTCATCAGTAAAGGACTGTTGGTAGCCTTTTGTAAAGACACCTTTTAACTTGGATACTCGGACGTGGTCCCCTACGCGGAAGGATGCTTTCTTGATCTTCTCCGATAGCTCTTCTCCGATAGCCGTCCAGCATACAGGTTTCGCCACGCTGATAATGAGTTTTCAGAGGTTACAGCCCGGGGAGGCATTTTAATAGACCGGTGGTAGCTGTCATTATACACATCGATAAAAGTCTGTAATATATCCACATAACGTTGTGTGTTATAGGCTGTGAAATATCTCCATAGTTTAGATTTTAGGGTTCTATTAAAACGTTCAAAAACCGCCGCTTTAACTTCCGTGTGGGTTATAAAATGATGCACGCCATGGTGCTTTAGAAGGTTTTGCAGGGGCCCATTCAGAAATTCCTTACCGGCATCAGTTTGTAATTTTACAGGTACGCGACCCTTGCTGAAGATATGTTTGAAGGCCGCCGCCACTCTTGAACCAGTCTAATCCCGCAAGGCCTCTGCAAATGCATATTTTGATAAAACATCTATCACCGTCAGAATGTACCGCGCACCATCGTTCTGCTTTTCAAGGTTAGAAACATCCGCCAGGTCCGCCTGCCACTGCGTACCTTCTGACGCGACAATGGTCATTCTTCTTTTAAAACGTTTTCTAGCATTTTTAAGAAGGGTATACGTCTCCTAGCCGGATAGCCATGTCTTAATAGCTCCACGCGTGATGGGGTGTTTATCACGCTGTAATTTTCGATAAAGCGCATCAACACCCCCATAACTCCCAACACCAGATTTATCATAATAGCATTCATGCAATCTTGAACGTGTGTTGTTAGCAATTGATGCACTACAAATAAATAAGCAGACGCAGGGTTGGTGTATGACGTTTTATTTAATTTTTCTTTATACTGTTTGGTATACATGTACGGGGTGTCGAACAGTCACCACCCCTGATATTTTATTGGACGCATCATATAACAGGCTATACACATCAACGTGGCTACCCCGCTTGTAACTCTGTAGACACCTGACACTTGTAGCATTTAATAGTTTGGATAGTTCAGAGGCCTGTAAAACAAGACCTTTAAGGCGTAGGAATCTTGCATACATTTCAGCCACGTGGTGCTTCAAAACGGTTCTAGGGCCCATGTATAAAGAACCCCAGTTGTATCGTAATACAGAACCGTATTCATCACACGCCGACATCTTGATGGTGCTACAAATTACACTTTGACACATCCGTGCATCTTGAAATCTCGGTACATCAAAACGCCACAGCCGGGGTGGGCTGTTTACCGCTATTCTCGCCTTCCGCATAGCGTATAAAAGTTTTTCCCCACACAGCCGTACAGGCATCAGATAGTGCTCCACACGTCCGGTTTTTCCTCCAGAAACGTTACCCTAGAAACAACGGTACACATATAAGGAGCAGTATTATTGTGTTTTCATCTTTTTAAAAAACAAGCTTTGGCGGAACCGGACACCTCTGCAGGTTACTGCTCAGCCTGTACAGGTTAGAAAAGTCTCTCTGCATTAAACGGGTTATATGGTTTCTAAAAATCACGGGGCCTCCCAGGCGTGAAGATTTCATTTTTTTCTCAGGCTTGCGACACGTTTGAATTTCCAAGATTGTTTTTGTTAGCAGGCCCCCCACACTCGCATGTACACGCATAACCATGGTTTTATAAACCCTTTTAAGCATCTGATAAACGTTATATGACTTCAACATCTGACATATCGCCCGTATTGCTACAGATTGATAATTCAGGAGTAAACAATCATGAGCATCCTGTTGCGGGTATCCGTATTTATGCCGTTCACACCAACGGTAATAGTCCCGCTTCAAACACGTTTTCACAACCGCTGCCGCAAACGCTTGAGCCGTTACAGTCTCCAAAAGGGTTATATTATCATCTTCTTCCTCATCAGAACTTTCAAAACGTTTCAAAGTATCGCATTTCTTACACTTATCACCGACTGGGAATGCTGAACTTTCGATCCTTTTTGAACAGCACACGCAATAATAATTGACGGCGTTAAACGAGTTGTTCAGGCCCACAGTTCCGTTATGGTTATCTGGCGTTTTCTGCAATTCAAAAAAGAAAGAAGTTTAGCTCTTGAGCATGTGCTTTCACAGGTTTTTTCACACACACAAACACCCACATCGTCATACTTCATTACTTACCATAGCAAACGTTTCAGAACCAACATTTTCCAGCATAGAGGAGCTAGTAACGTCCATAAACAGCTTGTCTTCATCGGATGCTGTGTCTAACGTCGATGTTATTGCGGCCTCTGGAAACAGTTGCTCTAAAACATTCAGATCTTCATACGGGGTCTCCTTCAGAGCCTTAACAGCCTCATCCATATCCACATAGTCTGCATCAGTGTAGGCGTCATCTACACCGGAGTCGATGACACCCGGCTGTTTCCCACCCGCAAGATTCAACATATCAAAATGCTCACATAATGTACCCATAGCCGCAGCGCCATCAGGGTCCCCATCGATGGATAGCGCCGGTGCCGGCGGACTTTCAGGGCTGTAATATTTTTGAAGGGTTTTCAAATCCTCAGCAGCTGTATTGTCCTTAGAGTAGTAGCTGTAGCGCTTCATAATTCCTGGTATTGAGGTCTTTTGAGTTTTTTTTTTTTTTTACCAGGGCTTCAGGAACGGCTTGTACATCCCCCAATACGTATCTGTATATATAGACCCTGCATGCCACGCCCCACCCTTCAAAACCCCGCTCCACACTTCCGGTTCTTTGGGGGGACATCCAGAGGAAGTTCCCTTGGGGCCCCAACCCTTGGGGGGACCTTCCCGATAGCCCCCATGATGTCACATCCGGTGGGACACCCCCGCTAAGGACCCAGGGTCTGTTAAACACACCTACAGCACTTCCGGGACAGGATTTTGCCCAGGCAGAACTTCCGGGGGAAACACGAGGGGGCCACGCCCCGGATATGACGTCATAGGGACCGGATATCCCACCCTAAAGGGGCGTGGAAAGCTGTCAAGGCTCGTTTGATGAGGAAAGGTATCATTGTACACTACTCAGACTCACCGGTGTTGCTTGGCGTGTCTGACGTGTGGTGTGGGGCTGAAGCACTTGTAGCGTCTCTGGGAAGGGTTCTCTGTCCTGCCGGTCCTCCTGCGGCTTCATGGACTGCTTCTCTCTCGACCACCGGTCTAGACGATGCACCTCACTGCCTCCATAACCCCGCCAGCTCCTTCTCTACTGCGGTTCTTTCAACGGTGCTTCCCCTCATCTCACCCGGCCCCTCCAGCTGCTTCTCCGGTTCAGAGGGAAGCACCAGCTTTCCTCTGCAGAGATTTCTTGCGCCAGCCTACTTTCCACCTGGCTTTCTTCTGTGCTTGCTCTGCATTCCTCTCCAGCTTTTCTGGACTTGTCAGGGTCTCGCTTCCACACGACTGCTCTCTACTTCACATCCCACCTCTGCTTCCAGCACTTGCCTTTAAATATCCTGCCAGCTGGATTAGGCAATTAACAACTAGACTGCACAGAATTAGTCTGTAGTCGGTTGTCAGTCTTTGTTGCATCTTACTTGTTCCAGTACCAACATGGTGTGTGTGTGTGTGTGATTTATGGCTCTGGTGTGTCTCTTCCTTGCCCCAGTACCAAAGTGATGATCACTGAGAGATAAGCCATGCAAAGATAGGGAAGGGACTTTTAATAACCTAAAAAGTCCTGGGGGACATTGGATTCATCAGAAAAGGGAAAGGGGGGATAGTGAGTCTCACCCAAGTGTGCCTCATCCCCACTCTCCAAGTCTCCTCCACCCAGGTGATACTCCCTCTCATAACCACCCACAGGGTCCGATAGCAACATCCTTTCCTTGGCCACATGGAAGGAGGATATGTTGGGGAAAAAAGAGAGGATGCTCTCAGATTCCTAACAACTATTACTTGGCAAACCTCTGAAGTATTAAGCCTAGCATCGGAGAAAATCAGGTGGAAGTTGCAAAATGCCTCAAAGTGGTCCTGACAAAATCATCTGATGTTACTAAGGTGATAAAGTAAGAATTGGGTTAAGCTGTTGCTATTGAAAAAGTTGTATTTCTTTTGAACCTATCAGTTGTCGCAAATCATCCTGACCAAGAAATGTATTGATGCTATTTGATGAACTGAGAAACTGTCCTTTGATTGAAGGATAAACTGTATAATTGTTCAAGTAAGAGGAAGAGTTTTCTATTTCTTTGTTGAACCAATGTAGTATTGGAATTTTCCAGTGAAGAGTCGAAATTGCAATGAACTGCGTTGGAACTTTGTGCAAAGCAGGATTTCCTTATTTATTTTTCTTGAACTGTGAAGCACAATTTAATTTAACTCGGGGGAAGGGGAATTCACCCAGGTTATAAAGAGAGACTGTGATTACAATACGAACTTAATCATTATTGATTTGAACTGCCATTTATTTAAATGTTTATTAATTTAGGTTTGAGGGGCAGATATCCTTTGCTAGAGTGCTTCATTTAGTTTATTTTAGGCAGGGAATTCCTCATTAGGGTAGGGATAGTGAGGCGTTCATCCAACCTTTGAATAAAATAAAATGGCATTTGTTGAAAAACCTTCACAAAGATGTCTGCCTCACATTTCTGACCCCTCACAATTTGGTCTGCCTGATTATGATAACCCATTTGTGTTGTATTGCAATGAACGACAGTGCTTCACGAAAGGGGTGTTAATACAGGTGCATAGTGAGAATTACCAACCCTAGATCCGGTAAAAGCAGGTCTTCTAGCCTGCCTGAGGGCTGTTGCTGATGCAGCTCTGTTGCTTGAAAAGACTGACACATTAGTACAGGGTCCCCAATCACAGTTTCAGTGCTCCACTCAGTAACAGCCCTGTTGCTTAAAGACAAGACACAACATGTGTTGAAGGACGAGAAACTGCTAATTTCTGCTGCAATTGTAACGCTGAATCGCTGCTTTGTGTTGAACCCTGCTTCCCTGTTGCCCACCCTGCAGGTCGGGGAACCAGACGACTGCCTTGTGGTGGCAGTGATGATGATAGATGTCCCACTGCAGAACTCTGCGCTGATCCTCTTCATGGACTGCTCATGTGTACATGATTATGGGACAGGTGAACTTGTGTCTGGTTATTCTGTGTGGACCCCCTTGACGTCCTTGAGGCATACCAATAGCCAATGGCCGAATCTTCCCAGGTCGCAGAACTCGTTGCACTCACTTGTGCGTGTGTCCTCGCTTGCAGTGTATAAGGCACTATTTACACCGACTCCAGATATGCTCACGGTGCAGTGCATGATTTTGGGATGATATGGAGGCAGCGAGGGTACCTCACATCTACTGGTTCCCCTATTTTGAATGAAAAATATGTGTCAGTCCTATTAAATGTGCTTCTGCTCCCTTCTGCCCCAGCCGTTGTTAAGTGCAAAGAACATGACCCTTCCCAGCCTTTCATTGCCCAAGAAAATGCTCTAGAGGATGCAGCTTACTTGGCGGCCTTAAACAGGCAGCTGGCTCCTAATGATACTCTTGTTGTGTTGCAATCCAGCAGTCATTGATTGCCTCCCTTCCCAGCCTGGTCATCCTCCAAGATCAAGCTCTATTGATATTGATATTGATATTTTATTTCTATCGCACTCGTACACAAGTGTTTCAGAGCGCTAGAAGTTGAAAAGGTGACCTGGGCTCAGCGATCCTGTAAGTTAAACACAGAGGGCCTCATTACGACCCTGGCGTTAAGGGTTTACGGGCGCCGTAAAAGGTGTCGATGCCATTAAACCCTTAACGCCTGATTACGAGGTCCCTTTGCGGGACCCGACCTTAACGCCTGCTTTTAGCAGGCGTTAAAGTAGGGTGCCGCAAAGGGACCTTGGTGCTAAGTACGGTGCCGCAATTTGCGGCACCGTCGTACTTAGCGCCTTCCCCATTCCCATTGAGCCCTATGGGGCAAAAATGGGAATGGGGAAGGGCCCATGGTGAATGGGGAATTACCGCCCCGCCAACCTTGGAATGGGGCGGTAATTCCGCCATTCACCATGGCGGACCCCGCCATGGACCATGGTGCTAATAGCAGCATGGTTTAGCGCCGGGGTTGTAATGAGGCCCAGACTCTCTTTGGCGTCCCCTGAAGGACACCTAGTGGCACCAAAGGTACTCCTTACCTACTTGACCCGAGAGGCCCACAGCATTGTCCACTGAAGCAAAACTGCCAGATACGCCCCATAGACAGGGATTGGGTAACCCTGTTTTCGCTTCAGTAGCGCAAGATTATTGTGAAAGATGTGCCACATGTTTGACTCATAGTGTGGGTGAGCAGTTAAGACAAAGCTGTCTGCACGGCCAGTACCGGAGGGTCCTTTCTTAAATGTGCAGACAGGTTTCATGCATTTCCCAAAGTGTATGATGTACACCTACTTCCTGGTGATTGTAGATCTGTTTCCTCGGTGGGTGGAAGCCTTCCCATGCAGCAGGGCAGATGTAGTCACAGTTGCAAAGAAACTGCTCGCTGAAATCATACCATGATTTGGTTTGCCCCTTGTTATAGATAGCATTGAGGTACCAATTTTACTGGTTTAATCATTAAGGAAGTGTGTGAAGTGCTATGTATTTCCCAACAGTTTCACTGTGCTTACTACCCCCAGTAGAGCAGTTTTGAAGAACACCAAAATGGCGATCTGAAATTAGGACTGTCCAAGGTGTGTCAGAAAACAGGACTTAAGTGGTCACAAGCACTGTCCCTAGAACTGTTGGCCATGTGCAGTCATCCCCAGCACAAGCATGGCCTCTCAGCCCATGAGATCCTTACAGGGCCTCCATTGCGAGTAGGTACTGTGCCCTCCACAGCTCTGCACCTTCTGAATCTTCATGCAGAGGATAACATTGTACTAAATTATTGTCACATGTTGGTCACAACTGTCCATTCTCTTCATGCCCAGGTCAAAGCTGCCCTGTCAGAACCAGCAACCAAGACCTGTCATTATCTGAAGCCTGGTGACTGGGTTCTTGTAAAGGTTCATCAGCGGAAATCAGCACCCAGCCCAGGTGGCATGGGCCAGAGCAGATCCTGCTGATGATGCACACTGCAACCAAGTGCTTTGGGGTGCCGACGTGGGTCCATGCAGTCCACTGCCACAGGGTCCCCGCACCCGGTGAGGACTCTGCCTCCACTCTGTCCATCTTTCGTGGCCACGTCCTGACTGCTGCAACCACCAACGCCTCCACCGGTGGCCCCGCCTCCAACCTGCCAGTGCCAGCCCAACCCAGTGCTGCAGGCCTTCCTCGAACAATGCTGGAGACAGAGACTGCCACCCGGGTGACCTGACCCCAAGGTGCTGCAACAAGACCCCCATCTTCACAGCCTTTTTACCCTGGTGCACTCTCCGAGGGACCTGCTGGTCAAGCTCCTGCAGTAGGCAGTCGAAGCACCAGAAGGTACGACTCTGATCCAGGTCTTGATTTTTGCCTACCACCTCCAGCGCCTGAATCCCCTGGATCTCACAACTCACGCCTGAGGAGGAACGCCCTGCGCTCCCACTGTGAGCTCCCCCAGGATCAATAACCTTTTACAGAGCCCCGGCAAACCTGTTTACTCACCTCTAGATTTGCCCATTCATAGACGATGAATCCTCCTGATATGGTAGTGCACTGGCAAAAATTGTAAGCTGCTACCACAGAGATGCCTGTGCTAGCAGCCTTTGGATCCAGTTGTTACCACTGTTTGGCTATTCCCTTTGTCTTGATGACGACTGTGAGCAAGTTGCGCTGGTATCTTGGATATTTTAAGCTTCCACTCTGGCAGGGCATGAACAGGCACAGCCTTGAACACTGAACTGTGAGCCTTGCCAAGGCACTGATCCAGATTGAATCCTTTTGAAGATTTCCCCTTTTGCTCCATTCCAGAACTGTTCACAGAAGTGTCCAGAACGGCAGGAACTGGTGAACGGTACCGTGCTCATTGTTTCCCCACTTGAACTGGACCCCATTCCCCGGCGATGAACATGGATATCCCAGTACAGGCCTGAGTCCCCAAAGACTATGATATAGGGACTCAGGCCCTTGTCACACCAGGTCTGGTTATTTAACTACGATTGTCATTATTATTGGTTCATTATCTAATACCATATTTTTTGTGACTGCGACTTTTAGCAAAACAGTGTTCCTTCTGCTCCCCCTTGGGTTCACAGTGAGAATACATACCTCCATCTCACCTGGTAGTATGCCTGCATTTTTAACATAACTGATTGTTGGGTATCTGCAGACCTACCTCATGACATATCCTCCAAGTTCCCCATAGCCCCCATTCCCTTCAACAGGGGAGATGTCTTTGTGAAGCTGGTCACCGATTCCCCATGCCCCGGCCCCTGTAGCAATTCACATTTCCAAATGGTGTTTACTGGTCCTCCAAATTTCCCCACCCCAGACCAGGTACGCAGGCAACAGACAGCTCTTCACCTTTCATCTCAGGCTGCTGGCCGTATGTACTACGTCAACAGGGGTGCACTATCCATGGGTGACAGTAAGTCTCAATATTACCTTTCAACCAACTCCAGTGCAGTCATTAAAAATGTCACCTTTGAATTCACACCTGATTTCCCATTCTAGCAATCCAGTTCTACCAACTTATTCCGGGACCCCTTTCATCTAAGGGGATAAAGCTCAGCCCTGGTTGCCCATCAATTGTTGTTACATGGCATATGTCCTACCTGCCATTCGCCACACCTGCTTCTTCCCTGCACTGCCCCACCTGAAAAGAAGCACAGCCTGAGAAGAGTTTATAGCTGCAATGGGTTACCTCATACCACCCCTTGGCGTAAAGTAAACAGGAACCACCTAACCCGACTGTGATGCCTGATTGAAGATACTGCAAATGCCACTGCATCCTCCCTAACCCTTCTTTCCCGGGAACAGAAAGCCTTCTGGACCATGGTCCTCCTGAACCATATGGCACTGGATACCCTTTCAGCCTCACAAGGAACGGTCTGAGCAATTGTGAGGAGTGAATGCTGTACTTTTCTACCTATTTATGCCAGCAACATCTCCGACGTTGTCTCTCACATCTGCAACACTGTACGTCAGCTGCACATCAGCCCTGAGTCTACATGGACCTTCAGATCCTGAGTATTGAGTATCCTAAGGCTTCTGGGTGCATCCATTGCCCAAATCCTACTCATCGTTCTAGTACAAATCCTGAGCCTGTCCTGTCTAGTGACAGGTTGCAAAAGCGTGTATTATCGTGCATGTGCCCAGTGCTCAGAAGTTCACCAGACAACTCCGGTGTTAAACTGTGATACTACTGAAGAAGTGTGACAATTGTCCAGCATGTGATATCTGTTCCCCCAAGGATGTAATGGATGAGACTAGAGTGAAGGTCTCATAGGAGGGAATTTTGGGGGGAAACTTAGAATGTGAAAATGTTAATAACCTATTAACACCGCACATTGCTATAGTAATTCTCAGCCAATGCTAACTGCCATGCTTAACAAGTGCCTTATTGCCATTCCTGTGTGAGCCCTATTTTCTAATTCACATGTCCCAACCTTGAAAGCTTTACAGCCTAGTACCTAGCAGAGCTCGCTTCCACATGTCTCGCCTCTGACGTGTTTCCCTTTTGGCATATGGAACCGTGTTTTAGACTGCTGGTTTTCTAGGTAAGGTGGCTTTAGCAGATGGAAGTTGTCATATAGTAAGCGGGCTTGTCTGCCCTAAGCCATGTGTGAACTGTAGAAATAGCTTGCACAGCAGTACTCTAAATGTATCATTGTTTGTCTTCCATCCTGATAATGTTTTCCTGAGCGTGAGAACGCAGCCTGTGCTGAGAATTGTATGCTGAGACACTTATTGGGTCGCATTCTAAGTTTGCCAGTTCGGAATCAACGGTGCTGGCAAGCTTACCGGCACTGTGTTTCCGGACCGGCAAACTAAGGGTTTGCCTGCTGAAGCTGCTGTGCCCGACAGGTCTGACCCTGCCGTGCACAACAGTCACAGCAGGCAAAGCCGCCACGGAAGCATCAGCACTGTTAAAACGGTGCCGGTGCTTCCATGTCCCCATTCCCATAGAGGGAATGGGGATTAACGAAATTGCCGGCGCCTGACTTCCCAGCCGTCGGACATGGAATCGCACGGCGGAACTGGGAAGTCAGGTGCCGGTAATTATTTACGGGTCTGGCAGCAACCCGCCGGTAGCACCGGCACGGTTACCACCAGACCCGCAATGAGCCCCACTATCCTTGCACCTGATACATTGTTTCTTACCAGTGTCATGCTATGACTGAAACCTCTCTCTCCATTGAAAGGCATGGGTGCCCTGGTGTATAAATCACAGTGACTGGAGGAAAGGGGAGGTTGCTGGGTCGAGTCTTGTTTGTCGTTGGGTTGCTGCTTGTTCTGTATATGCTGCTTTGTTGATTGCTATTAAATGTAGTTCACCAATCCACTGGATGAGTCTGTGGTAATGTGTCCATGAAAACATCATGCTGCCCGACACCCTCTCTCTGTTTAGGTGATTTCATTTCTGTGGAAGCCCTCATGCTGGTTCAACTGCTTGAACCTAGGTGTGAAGCAGCATTATGAGGAGGACAGAGTTTATTCTGATGGCTCCATGAAGGAACAACTGCAGCTGATTGATGGGTTGTAAAGTCTCTGGAGCGCAAACTCTCTCTCCAGGCAGGCTCGGACTGGCTAAAGGGCAGTAGGCCCATGGCGGAACCAAAAACATAAAATACTGGTGTGGATGACTTTTTCAGGTCAAAGTGAACCTTTTATTTTGGTAAAAGTGGGCCAGTTTGATTCACTCTGCAGCTAGTAGTTTTGACAAGTGTTGCTGAATAAATAGTATTTAAAATACACAATTTGCATCACACTTTATCAAAAAACTCCCCCTTAGTTACTATTCAAACAGTGTCACAAAAGTAATTTTCAACTGTGGGCCACTTTTTCATTGGGGCCTGAGACAATTTTATGGCCCAGTCCGACCCTGTCTCCAGGACAGTAGGGGGTATCAGGGTAGGCTGCGGTGGTACGCCTGTCCCCTTCCTTCAGGATGACATTGAAAGGATAAGGAGCGATCGTGCGCTGGCGATTGAAAGGATAAGGAGCGATCGTGCGCTGGCGCACCTTTCTACCATGCACCCGCAGGAAGCCAGGAGCTGTCTTGATGTCCATGAGCCTGGCTATGTTGCCAAGGTTTTAGACAGTTGTGGAGTTGGAGACACCACCAACCGGGCTTGTCTCAGGCGTGAGTAGCGCCCCACTCACAGGATCGCCATAAGACGTTAGCGAAGGAGGCCAGCGATGGTAGGCATGGATCAAGACCCTTTCTGTTGAATGTGTCTCTCAAGAGCCTGCACAGTCCTCCAGAACATTTTTTGTTGGGTGAACCCACTCTCGAGCCTCTCTCAGTGCCTGGACCGCCTCTCCTGTTAAGGCCGCAGACCACATGTTCCTCTGTCCCCATTTGTCTTGCCAGTAGTCCACCGGTGCCCATACCCCCATTTCCCCCACAGCGCTGGCCTCTGCCATGATGCAGAGCCACAGTACCCCAATCTGTTCTGCGGGTGGAGGGATAGAAATTGGGAGCACATACAGCATTGATCCCTGGTGCAAGAAGGCTGGCGAGTGCAGCGGCACTCAGGCCCATGAACCCGCAGCATCACAGAGATCATGACAAAGGTGTTTCGGCGTGCAAGCTCTCTCTGTTGTACATCCTGCTTTCCCGGGCGACTTCATCAGGGCCAGATCCACTGGTATGAAGCGTGCATTTGTGCTTTAGCGGCTCTGAGGTAGGAGCTTTCCTAAAGAGCAACCATCTTGCTTGGGCTCTCAAATACCCCAAAGCTCTTATGATGAATCCCACAAAATTGAGCCCTCTGCCCAAGGGGAGCTCCCCCCCCCCCCTTTGAGAGTAGGGAGGTGAGCCAGCTAAGCTTAACTCCAACTACAGAACAAGGGCAATTGTGATCCCACTGGTGGTGACCCCCCCCTTTGAGGATAGGAGATCCCTATGAAGGGTTATACATTATCATCTCAATGTTAAAGACCACTGTATATTTGTTAGCTACATGGGAATTAACATATATGGGAACTGCAAACAAAAGGAACAGTTATTCACCAATCTCAGGGTCAGCTGGGTTCTTTGCATCTTCAAACTTGCCAGGGGGATTGCCAGAACGAAAGATACTGTCAAGCCCAGTGGTCTCTGGAATCACCATGTGGGAGGAGAGGAACAGGGAACATGTGTTCTGAATGTCCTTTACTCTTTTCCTGTGAAACGCCAAACTTTCTCGGGCTTCTGCATGTCTTGTGTGTGTGCCTCCAGGATGTGGGTTGGGTGTCTGTCCCCAATTCACATCCTGGGTGCCAGAGAGTCTGGAGTGCCATGAATGACAGGGACGACCGTGGTCTGTGATTGGTTCACGTATTAAGTGCGTGTTTGTGAGCAGATCTCCCATTGGGTCCTCTTCGTTTAGGCGCGAAGGGTACTTTGGATAAGCGGAAGCCAAAAACACCCATACCATGTTGATCTCTGGAGTTCTCACTGAACGAAGGATAGGATCCAAGTATCCTGAAACTAAGAAGCTGAGTCGGGGAACCGCTGGTGAACCACTGAAAGGTTTGGCACCCTGAGCCTGCTGTCGTCCCGTGGGACCCCTCTGTATCTGGTCGTCCAAGAAGGTCTTGTGAAGACGCTTTGACCCATTAGAATAGTGGGACCAACTATTCTCGGACCTTCAACAAACCCTGCAAGTAAGCCTTCTCGGAAGTGTCCCTGGGCCACCCGGTGGGCTGACCATCTTACGCAGGACCTTTGCTCTGTCTCCACAATCGTTTCGAGGAGGCCGTCGGAACTTGGTATACTGCTAGCCCTTTGGCCGCAGCACCCTCACCGAATTTCGTATACTTGCTATTCCCAGGTCTGAAGTGAGATGAGTGCACCAGGACCAGAGCATACGCGGTTACCATGTTGCCCTGCCGCGGCAACAACTTTTGCAGGTGTGCTGCATTTGTGACCCTCTTGCCCCTGAAGCCTGCTGCAGTGAAACTAGGGTGATTCATCCACCCGGAGCGGAGATATTGCCACTGTCCCGTTTGGGAATCTCGCTGTATCGCAGGAACTGAAAGCCGTCATATTGCCGCATTAGAACTTGTTTGATATCTGCTGATGACAACGTTCTCAGCACTGGTATTCTGTTCAAAAGTGCTAATACCCTCCATCTGTTGAGAGATTCCTGTCCACCGTAACCAAACATATAGTATAGAATAATGCTGGGGTCATCCGGATGGCAGGGCTGCCACTGCTGGACTGTGTTTAGATCACAATCGAAGACAGACCTTGGCACCATCTCCTTTCCTTCCAATGTAGAATCACTTACTTGTGTTGATCTATTGCGATTTACATTCTGCATATTGGGATGAGGGTCTTCACTCATTGCGGTACATGGTCTCTCCTTATCTGTCCAGGCAACGTTCCCTATTTCCTGTCCCCCCCACATAGTTCTCTCTTAGACGGGTTGGGGAGGTGTCCCTCTTTTCTTTCTCATTAGACTGGTTAAGAATCGGTGGTCTTGCTTCTAAGGGGGGCATGAGTAATTTCTGATGATCTTCCAGTATCTGTATCACCGTATTTCTTTCCGAAGCTTGGTTTTAAACAGAGTGAGCGCAAACGAGTGCGAGCGAGATTCACACGCCGAACAAATAGGTTAAATACCTTGCCTGAAGGAGTGAAGCTTAGGTAGTATTGAGAAATTGACAAGAATACCTGGCCTCGTCATCTGAGGACACCCCATTCTGTGTTTGTTGGAACTTCAGAATCAACAACAGCGATAAAGAATTTGGCAGCAAGGCAGGAAAGGTGGATTAATAGTGCGAAAGGATTCAACACCTTCAGCAAGAACTAGTTTTGTAACTACAAAAACAAGTGAGATGGCCCATCGTTCGGCGCACATCACTAAATAAGGTAGTGTTATGAACCTTAAATTTCGATCCAGAATACATCAGGATCGCGCACTTTGAATTTTCACAACGTCTCTAACCAAGTATAGTGAATTCCAGACTGAATTTGAAGAAGCATCTAATTGGGGAAGAATTGACTTCTTGTACAACTATTTTTGTCCTGAAGATGGCCCATACGCTAAGTAGACCAAAAGCATTTGAGATTGTGCAGTATGTGTCCATGTGGCCGAAACATATGTCGACATGAAAGGAAATAATTTCCTGATTTCTTTGTGTAACAATGAATGCTGGTTCTTCAATATGAATTGTACTATTGATTAGAACCAGGAAGATTAGATTTGTAAGCTAGGGGCAGTTATGAAAAAAAAAAACATTAGCTTTCCGCTTCAGATATATTAATTTACAAACACCAGATTACACAATTGTCTGTCCCACTAGAAACAATCTAGTTTCACAGAAAGATTGGCTTTGTTTTGTATTGAACTGTAGTCAAATTAAGTTGTTTATAGAATTTGAAATTGTATGTGATGATTTGTTTGGTTTTTTTGACTGTTGTGTCAATTTAAGATATGTGTCTTTGATGTTTTATAAAAATGCACATACTTTATCAGTTTTAATGTGTTTTTTAAGAAAGGTGAGAGACCAAATAAAATTGAATATTTGTGTAACTTTGAGAAATTTTAGATCTGTGTAATGCACTGATTAACCTATTAGTGATAATAGGATTTTGATTTACTGACTGGTAGAAACTAGGGGATAAGTAGAGACGGGTAGTCAATCTGTTTTGCCTAGTTCACCATATTTCTTACAACAAATTCCAATCATTGGTTTCCTGATTGCATATCTTCCCCTTCCCGGGCTAGTGCTTGCCGGTTTGGAGCTGGAATTGTGTTTGATGGTATGTTGCATAATGCCGTATTTCCCCCCAACTCTACTCTTAATTGTTCCGGCATTGCCAAGTTTTTAGCTGTGCAGTCCTCCCTACTGGGGGACTCATATAATTTCTCCACTTCTTTGTTCAGCATACTCGCGGGTCCTGGGATTTCAGTACTCTTTGTTTCTGCCATTCCTTGTTTTTTCCTCATCTTCCTTCACCAACCCTATATCACATTGTTCGACTGTTGTTTGTGGATATGGAGTACTTATGCTCTTCCCCATCTCTATTTTCTTATTGAAGACTTGGTAAACCCTCCTACCCTTCTTTGAGTTCCATTGTTCAGACAGCACTGAAGTCTGCTTTAATTCACTCCCCTTTTTTTTGTTACCTCTCTGTTTCATTTAATCTGCAATGATATTATTGGATAATACTCCACGGCCCCTGTGACAGTAAACCTCCTCCTCTGTAGAGAAATCTAGCCCTGGGCTAATGTCACAGTTAATTGTATCCTCTACTATCATCTTTCTCCAGGTATTTCGTGAAGGCTTCTTCATCCTGGAGCAAATTTTAGATTTTTCCCCTTTTTTCTGTTTCAAAGGAGAGGAGGAGTGTCCTAATCCGACTCTAGGAGTAATGGACGGCAGCCAATTGATCTCCCTGATTTCCAGTACAGTGCTCTCATTTTGCAAGTTAGCACTACATTTTGTGCCGGGCTTTCGCTCATTGTTGGTGCTCTGATCAGTATATTCCTTTTTTGGTAAATAGCTTCTTTCTTTGCTATACTGACGAACGCTGCGATTAAATCTCACAGCAGCTTCGATTGTGTTTGTACTTCCTTTAAGGAAGGTTGAACATCCACTCATTCCCCCCTCCCCACCTTCCACGTCCCTCGCCGGCGGCTGCGCCAACGAGAGGGATTCTTCCCACTTCCCTGTTGGGGGTTGGTCGGGGCCCCCATGCGGTCCCGTAAGCCCCCGCACTGCACACACACACATACACGTCTTGGCAGTTCGGGCTTCCCGGTCGCTCTGACGCGGCCGGGACACCCCGTTTATTTATGCAGCATGCGGCGGCGTGCAACGTCACGCCGCTGTGTGCGTGTTACATCACGGGGCAGCGCCACACTCCTTCTTTTTCGGGAGAACACAGAAGCACTTTTAACACACACTGCAAGCCACACAAACACATAAACTGTTTTACTTAACAACACAACTTGCCCAAACCCCTTTATTGTCAACCACCGGATCCCCTTACTCAGGTTGATTAACCAACTGTCCCAAAACATAATCGCTGAGGTAAGCGGGTTTCCCTCGCCCAGCACTCTGGGGGTACCTCCCGCTCACCTCCCGCTGGAAGGACCTCCTCCGTCCTCCGATATCTCCACCAAGTCCGGTTCCAGCGGCGGTTCAGTTCTTGAATCACCCAGTTTCTTGAAGAAGCTGACATTCCGGGTGACAGCGGACCTTCCGTCGGATGCCGTTACCATGGATCCCTTTACGGCCACCACATCCAACGGCTCCGGCTCGTGGGGGAGCGACAGCTTTCCGTGGGGGTGTCGATTACGGATGAGGACTTCGTCCCCCGGTTCCAGCCGCTGGGGCCAGAGCCCTCTTCGCAGGTTTTCCTGCTCAATCCTTACCCGCCGGTCTGCCTCGACCTGTTGACTGTCAATCACCCCGGGTTCCTTCTCCCCGACCTCGGGTAGTAGGCCCCGGGGGCATCGCTTAAACAGGGCCTCTCCCGGAGCGACCCCCGTGGATGCATGACGAGTGTTGTGGTACACCCTTAGAAACTGATACAGGGCTCGCTGGAGTGACTGTCCTTGTCCCTGTGCGATCCTGAAAGTCTTGTTGAGTGTCCGCATCAGTCTCTCAGCATCTCCGTTTGCCCTGGGCCACAATGGGGATATCTTTCGTTGCTGGACCCCGCAGCTCTCCATGAGTTCCGCAAACCGCTCACTCTGGAACAGCGATCCGTTGTCTGAGCACAAGGTGTGGGGAAAACCATGAGCTGCGAACACCTTCTCCACAGCCACAACCACATGCTCGAAGGCCACCGATTCGACAAACTCCACTTCCGGATATCGTGAATATTCGTTGACGATTACCAGAAAATGGGTGCCCACAGATGTCGACCCAAAGTCCGCATGGACGACCTCCCACGGCCGCGTGCCCCGGGGCATCGCTTCAATGGCGGCCTCTCTCTGTAATGGTTCAGGAAACCAAACCTTCAGACGCAGCCTGGCCTTAGTCTTGGCGGCGCCCTGGTGTCCATGGTGAGCCAGAGCGATCACGTCCTTTACCTTGGACTGGGGGACCACGATCCGATCAGCTCGCAGCAGCAGGCTAGACGCTGAGAATGAGAGTGTTTCCTTAACCTTCCACAGCTGCTCGAGTCCGGTCTTGGCCTCCTGGGTCCGCCCCGCCAGGGATTCTAGGACAGACTTCCAGGAGCCGTGCCGCATGGAGTGCTGGAGGATCTTGAAGCACTCGTCCTCGGCAGCTGCCGCCTCCAGCTCAGAGAGAGGCATGGCGTTCGGCGTGGCTGCCTCCACCACCATTCAGACGTGATCGTCGGCCTCCTCCTCGCAGGTGTCCTACTCCTCTCCCCCACGCACTCCCGGATGTCGGGAGAGATAGTCCACTGCGTTGTTGGCCCCTGGCCGATACACCAGTGTCACTCCGTATTCGAGAAGGCCAGCATCCACCTCTCGATTCTGGCCGGTGGCTTGGAGGATGACCCTGCCAGAATGGGCAGCAGGGGCCTGTGGTCCGTCACCACTGTCACTGGACGCCCCAAGACGTAGAGCCGAAATGTCTGCAGACCCAGAGGACCGCCAGAGCCTCATGCGCAATCTGTGAGTATCTTTGTTCAGTTTCAGAGAGCGCTTTGCTGGCATAGGCCACTGGCCGGATGCTCCCGTCCCGGTCCACCTGTGTTCAGACGGCCCCTAGACCAAATGCACCGGATCGAAGAACGCCATCGTATCCTCCGCTGCCAGGGCGCTTTTTATGTCTTCAAAGGCCGCCTGCTCAAGCGGGCCCCAGTGCCAGACTGACTCCTTTTTCGTCAGAGCCCTGAGTGGTTCCGACTTTGAGGCAAGGTTCTGGATGAAACGCCCACAGTATGTCACCATGCCAAGGAAACTCCTAATGTCAGACGCCGACTCTGGAGGCTGTGCCTTCTTAATGTCCTGGACTTTCCTCGGGTCTGGTGACACACCCCCTTCTTTAAAAACAAATCCGAAGAATTCAATGGAAGGGCGCAGGAACTCACACTTGTCCCTGTGGAGGGTGAGACCTAGCGATTGCAGTCTCTCAAAGGTCTTCAGCAGCTTTCTCAGATGGTCCACCTCGGTCATCGCGAACACCAGAATATCATCGCTGATGTTTAAGACACCCTCCAGATCTGCGAGGGCACCCCGAATAATGTTCTGAAAAACCTCTGCAGCCGATGATACTCCGAAGCTGAGTCTCTTGTATCGGTAGAGCCCCCGGTGAGTGGTGAAAGTGGTGATATACCGAGACTCCGGATGGAGAACGACCTGGTGATATCCTGCTCGGAGATCTAATTTGGAAAAGAACCGAGCCCCTTGCACTTTCGCAATAATGTCATCGATGGTGGGGGTGAGATGCCGCTCCCTCCTAATGGCCTTGTTGGGGAGTCTCATATCTACACAGATGCGGACAGAGTCAGGTTGCTTGGGCTTCCTAGCCACAACAATCGGGGACACCCAGGGAGTGGGGCCCTCCACCTTTTCAATAATGTCCAAATTCACCAGGTTGTCCAGCTCCTTATCTACCTGCTCCCTGAGATGGAACGGTACCCTCCAGTGTTTCAGGGCAACGGGCTGCACAGACTCATCGATGTGTAACCGCACCGAGTCACCAGTCATCCTTCCAATGCCATTGAAGAGCGCGGCATATTTATCGAGCAAGTCATTGATGTCTTCGAGATACACAGAGTACGCGAAGCTGACAATTCCGAGGGCCTCAGCAGCAGCACAGCTTAGCAGAGTGTTGTTGCTCACAGGCGTCACGTAGAACCGGGCTTTGATCTGCGAGCCCTCATGCTCCACCTTCGCTACGAAGGCACCGTCCAGTGGTATTGGTTCCAGTCCTCCAAACGCAAATATGCGGGCCCTCGGTGTGAGCAGCTTCGGGGGGGACCCATCACATTGACCGAGGCTCCCGTGTCCACCGGGACCGGCGAATGATTGATCTCAACCACACACCTCGGCTGCCTTCTGTTCTTTCCTTTTAGGACCTCCACACTTGAGACAAAGAAAATGCTCTCTTCACCCTCCTCTGCCTCCTCCTCCTGGGCATCCTCCCCACCCTGGTCCACCTGGACCACATTCGGTGGGCGGTTCTGGCGCGGGACCCAAACTCGAGCCTGTCCTCTCGGTACCAACACGGGTAGGGCAGCCCTGCATACTCTCGAAAAATGGTCAGGCAGGTCACACCTACCACATGTCTTTCCAGATGCCGGACACTCCGTCGAGTGAGGGAGGTCGTATCCACACTTCTGGCATGATTCCCCTGCTCTCCCTGCTCTGTCCAGGGGTCCCACCCCAGATCTTCTCACACCTCTGCCACCACGCCACATAGCACACACCTCCTCAGACTTTACTGAGCGGGACCCTGCCTCCATCTTGGTTGCTCGAGCTTCCGCCACCTCATGGCAGCGGCCCAGTTCCAGGATGCGGGGCAGAGTGATACCCGGCTCTCTCAGGACCTGCCTCCTGAGTTTGCCTGAGGAGCACGCCTGAATTAGCATTGTGCGAATCATGTCCTCTGCGTCTCCCCACGCACAGCCCTGGGAGAGGCGACGCAGGCGTCCATAAAAGGTGTCCAATGTTGCATCGTCCTTTTGCTTGGCTGACAACATGACAAACCTCTCATAGTCCACGTAGGCAAGGGGCAGGAAGTGGGCCAGGAGTGCCGCCTTGGCTGCTTCATAGCTGCCATCCCCCGCAGGAAGCGACTCAAAAATGTCCTGGACCGACGGCCCAGCGGAGTACAGCATCGTAGCCACCCTGCTGTCGTCATCCGTCACCTGGGCGGCCCGGAAGTACATGTCAAGACGACCAACCCACCTCCTCCACCTAGGCCCCATGCTGGATGGCGGGCCCGATGCGTCAAATTCTGGGATGGGCTGCATGGGCTCGCGCTTGGGCCATGATAGGAGGTCCTGGCTGGGCAACTGGCTGCATGACCGTGGCCCCTGAGGCACAGGAGCTTGACCGCCTACTTGGGGTTGAGGGGGTAGCTGTGGAGCGGCCACTGGCTGTAGAACTGGGATCACTGGAGCCTGAGGAGCTTGTTGTTGACCTCCCGCTTGGCTGCCGTCCTGGAAGTGGTGCGGCTGCAGGGTGCCCACCGTCTTGCCCACCAGCGCCACTCATCGGCCTGGGCGCACAGGCACCCCCACACTAGGACCTGGGGGCCGCAACTCAGTCACCCACCACCACCACACACCTGGATACCCCTTCCACAGGCGCTGCAACAGTCCAACCTGGGGAGGGGATGGTGGAATCTTGCCTTCGGCTTTGAAGAATTAGAAAGAAGATGACTGCCCACTTGAGGATTCGCCACTGCAGTACTCCGCGCTGATGATGAAGAGGACGAAGAAGAGGCCACAGCAGCCTGATGATGAAGAGGATGAAGAAGCACAGTGCCCCTCCACTGCAGCAACACCAGTGGTGTAAAAGTTCCAAAAATTGGCTGAAGAAAAGAAGAAGAGAGAAAAAGAAAATCTGGGCTAGGCAGGCCCTGCCATTTTAGCCCTTCTCCTTGCTCTCACTCGACGTAGGAGGCCCAAATGTGAAGTAAAAATCAAAAATTGGGCATGTATATGCAGGTTAGACTGCCTGCAAGCAGTGTGTCCAAAAATTAGACCTGGATCACCTTCCCCAACCGTACCGGAGCTTGGAGAAGTTCCACGGCCCTGTTGACAAAATGGCCGCAAGCCGCGTGTGCGATCCGCAGCCACGGCGTGAAACGAAATGTCATCCGTTCCGTTTCCATGTAAAAAGAATTATGACATTCATCACCGCCGGGCCCGGGCATCCACATCCACTCGTCGCCACTGTTGGGGGTCGGTCGGGGCCCCCATGCGGTCCCGTAAGCCCCCGCACTGCACAGACACACACAAACACGTCTTGGCAGCACACGTCTTGGCAGTTCGGGCTTCCCAGTCGCTCTGACGCGGCCGGGAACGCCCCGTTTATTTATGCAGCACACGGCGTCGTGCAACGTCACGCCGCCGCGTGCGTGTTACATCACGGGGCAGCGCCACACTCCCCACCCTCCCCGCTTCTCCCTGCATTACTCCCTCCTCCATAGTATGGCCCTCTCGTGGCATCCCTAAGTCAATCAACATAGGAGAAAGATCTCTGTCGTTCAGCACCAATAGAGCTGAATCTGTGGGCGGTGGAGGGGAAAGTGGAACAGGGAGCGCTAATGCCATCCGCATTGTGTTTTTTACTGGTGTGAAGATGAGGGGCGCTGATAGTATGTCCTCATACAGCCGCGTCCCCATCGATGATTCCTTACGTGTTCTCACACCAGACTGCATTTTTAGTGGGCAGTACTTAGGTTTAGAATGGTTTCTTTCTGTGTGCATGAGAATAAATATGGGTGCTGCTTATGAATTGAAACAAGACAAACCTTGTTAAATGTTAGAGTTAGCCACCCACCAGCGCGCGAGTCTGCGAACAGGCGGCAGACACTCTCTAGGCACTCTGTGGCGCGCAGTCTGCTGGTTAAATTGGGGTGGGAGGAGTATGGGGCGTGGCTTCACAGAGTAATGACAATCTATGTATATAATGTCCACAGTATTTAAGACACGAAGCAAGTATTCATTCAGCAGCCAACATCAGTGGAGAGTCTCTCCAGGGGGACAGGCATTCTCTGGGCACTCCCGGTTTACAGTAATGAAGGCGACAATTTTGCTTAGTGTTAGAGAGAGGGGTATTTTTTATAGCATGGCAGTTGGGAAGAGAATTGTGGTTGCGGTGCACACCTAAAAGGGTTTAATTTCAATTAACAGTAATTAACTCAGACTTGAAGGGTCTTTGGGTGGAGGTATAATGGTTAACTCAGACTTGAAGGGTCTTTGGGTGGTGGTATAATGGTCAACAAATGGGCTGTAACCAAAAAACTGATGAGTGGAAGGTTTTCAATAAATCAGAGCGACTGGCACTGCTCTGGACAAACTGACACCCCACAGTTTTTTAGCCCGTCTCTGCCATTGCGAAAGGGGTTCAGCAATATGCAAATCAGTCAGGTAATGCCACCAATGGGAGCAGCCCAGCCCAAACTGCTAGGCCAGGTTCCCTCTGTACAGAAAACAAATGGTCTGGAGGGTTACCGAGAGCTGTGCCAGTGTTTATAATTTGTTCAAAACCTTCCAACCATCAACTTTTGGTTTTGTTTTAGTCACCTCGAGTGTGACGGTAATGTCCAGACGTGGGTCCTGAGACTGATGGGCCTAGAAACCCAAGCCCCTCCTCACTGATGACGCCCAACAAAGCCGAAACATGTCTGGGGATGCTTGTGGTCTCGTGCAGAATGGTCTGCCCCTTTTGGGGTGGGACCAAACCTGATTTGCATATGGTCTTTCCCCTTCGGTAATGGCTTGGCAGGCTAAAAATGATGATCTGTAGGGTTGCCCAGTGCTATGCCTGTGGTAATGATTTGTTCATAACCTTCCAGCCATCGGGCCTCATTACGAATCAGGCATTAAGGGGTTAACGGCGCCGTAAACGGCGCCGACCCTTAACGCCTGATTACAAGGTCCGTTAGCGCCATGGTGATATTAACGCCTGCTTTTTGCAGGCGTTAAAATCCATGGCGCTAAGGGACCATGGTGCTAATAACGCCACCGTAATTTACGGTGGCGTAATTAGCGCCTTCCCCACTCCCATTATGCCCTATGGGGCAAAAATGGGAATGGGGAAGGGTAAAATGGGAAATGGGTATTTACCGCCCCACTCACCTTGGTAACTTACCGCCTGGGTCGTAATGAGGCCCAGCTTTGCTTTAGTCACCCCAAGTGGGGCGGATATGCCCAAACGTGGGTCCCGAGTCTGCTGGGCCTAGAGACCCAAGCTACTCCTCACTGACTTGGCCCAACAAGGCGGAAACATGTCTGGGGATGCTTGTGGTCTCGTGCAGAAGAGATGCGAGCTAGCAGCTCGGGCTGGACTGCCCCTTTTGGGGAATGATAAAGCCTGATATGCAAATAGTCTTTCTCCTTCTGTAAAGGCTTGGCAGGCTGAAAAATGAGGTTCTGGAGGGTTGGCCTGTGGTTATGATTTTTTCAAAACTTTCCAGCCATCAACCTTTGGTTTTGCAACAAATTGCCTGGACATAGCTCAATTACCTGTATATGGCCCTAACAAGGCTGGCCTGCCTTTCTTGCACTCCCTGCACCACAGGCTGCAGAGCCTTTCAGTTGTTTGCTTGGTAGTGGAAGGAGATAGGAACAAAGTGCCAGGCCCAACACAAAATAAATCAGGACTCCTGACTCATTAACGAGATGGGTGGATCCTCAACACTACAACCAGAGACAACACTTTTACTTAATCATGCCATTTCACCTTTTATCAGACAGAGCACATCTTCATTTCGGGGGAACTCACTCACAACACCTCCCTGAAGCAAAGATCATGGCGGGCACCCTATTGGATCCCACCCTAGTGTGCTAGATGTGCATGCCCGTGCCTGCCCAAACCAATAGAAATCAGGACATATATTGTTTCCCTGTTTTGTACTACAAAGGAAGTAGAGAACTACAGGTCGTGGATTGCATATCTACAAATGATAACAATAATGTGATCTTTCAAACACAGTTGTAAGCTTTATAAGGTGGCGATCATTAAGAAACAAATCTGAAAATGGCAAGATGTGCCCATTGAAAGTCTCTTGGTCAAGTGCAGATTTCCCAGGGGTTCCTGAACCCAGGTTCCAGTTCCGGTTCCACTAGAATGTTCTGGGTAAATCTACTAATCTCATTGACCAATTGATGCCATGGTTACAACTGCTCTGTCGGGGTGAGATGGTGGCAGATATTGTCAGCTCTGCTTCCTAATAAAACATTTAACCTCAGGGTCAGTCCCCATCTTTCCTTCAAGATTGGGGTTTCCCATCCTAATTTTCCATGACAACCTTTCCTCTGGCCTCCTCGCTGGATCTTGTTCCTCAACCTTCCTTCTGGTCCTGCTAGAACCTTTCTCCGGCAACCCATCCTAACTGAGTGGGGTCTTTAGTTTTTATAGAGCTCTCCCTCCTCCATCTTTGTTAGGCTTATGGTGAGCGGCTGCACCTTTGTATTGTAATTAGGCCAGGGATGGGATGGGTTGCTGCCCCTAAGTGCAGCTGGCCTCCCTTTGGGCTTGGAGGGCCTGACTAAGTCTTCATCTGGTCTGTACACCATATTGGATGGCACCTCCCATTTCCTATCCTTCTCTAGAGCTTGCTGTGCAGGACCTAGGGCTTTTGTTTCCTCAGCCTGAGAATTGTATGCTGGAAATGTTTTTGCTAAGGTGTTTATACTATCTGAAAGCGAAGAGAAGGCTAGGTTGCAGTGCATTTGCAGCACTGTATCTCTGGTATTCGAAAACTCTGCTGGGAGACAATGAATGAGTGTGTTTGTGTTACACGCTGGAAAACATATGCAGTGGTAAAGCCGTGAACTTGCAACATTAAATCAAGTACAGAGTCCAGAGCAGCACACTGGGCGTTTCAGGAGATTTCTCTGATATCAATGGAACCTGAAGTCAGAAAGTTATGAACTTGCACCATTATATTAAGCACGGTTCTTCTGAGCTGGCAGTGTCTTGCTGGGGCTTTCAACAGTGTCAGGACAAATGCCACTAGCATCTGGCTAATTAAATGTACTCACTGCTACAGGGATGGGTTTGTTTTTCTCTCTAGGCTAGAAAGTTATTTCTAGGTCTGCTTAACGATATCTTCAGAGAGACGGGTCTACTGTCCTTTTAGCCTTACCTACATGCCTCAGACCTCTCAGAATCAAAAGGCAAATTTGATGCATTGTTCCAACAGTTCTGCTTTCCAAGCTTCCAGCAGCTGACTTCTCGAGAATGATGCTTCGAAAGAGTAAGAAGTGGCTGCCATCGACAGGTTTGTTGTAAAATTCTATATGATATGATATGGCATTTGTAACGCGCCTATACACAAGTGTTTCAAGTGTTTCAAGGCGCGATAGCAGTTCATGCAATCCTTGACTGTGCATCTCATCTGACTCCACAACGCTTTTCTGAACATAGTGTGGCAAGTCAGAAAAAGGACACAGACACTCAGAGGACATGGTTCACAATATTTGATTAAACTAAGAGTGGTAAGGCCTATCTTCCCTAAAACTATGGGTGGTCCCTACCTATCTTACTAACTGAGGTGCTCGTCAGTCCTTCGTGAAAGTTCAAATAAATATTTCCGCAGTCCAAAATGATCCTACCACTATATAAACTAACTTAGGATCGGAGAATGGCTCCCTTATCCTTTGGATACTTCTAGAATCAGTATTCGGATAATGGGCATGTCTTTTCGCTCTGCACCACATGGTTCTATAAATATTCACCTTGTCTGTTGCTCCTTACGGGTACCTTAAGGTATACCCAATCCATAAAGTTAAGATTCTAATGTGGTACCCCACTGGTGCGCCAGTCGTCCCTCAGATATTATCTAGGTTTGTCTCTTATTCAATAAATGCGCCAAAGTCTAAGACTTAAATGCCAGTGGACATTTTATTCTCTCAAACGCCCATATGTTGACACATGTTTCGGGCTTACTTAGGCCTTTTTCAAAACTGGGCTATTCGCATCAACCACATTAAAGAAAATAAAGAAAATTACATCATCATAGTGTCAACCAATATCAATATAGAAAATAATAAATAGATGTAAGTTCAAAAATAAAAAAATCGAACATAAATAAAAGTCATAATAACAGTGAAAGTATAAGAAATGAAATAGTTACAAAAAAGGAAAAAATAAATAAAGAGACACATGGATAACATGGGGTTGGTGAAGGGAAGATTGTTAGGGAGAGAGGGGTATAAGAAAATAACAACCAGTACATGTTACTGTACAAGATTATTCACACGTATTTGGTTTTCCATTATCTTCTATGGTGTTCAGTGTCAAAGGTGCAGTCTTCAATGCATGCCCATACGTTCTTTCTTTTTAACATTAAGTAATGCCTATATTGTGCAAGGTGCTGCTGAGGTGCCCAGACTGGGCTCTACTGGGTCATGCATTTACCATTATCTTCTGTTGTTTCTTAAATTTGAGTAATACTACCACATGCATGCTCATCTTATTTTCCGATGGCTCTTAGATGGGTTAAAAGTGAATTCTCTTGGTCAGAATTATATATGGGATAGTTCCCTTGCCCCTGAAAAAATATATAATGTCCACCATGTCAAAGCTGCAACAATAATCGTCGCACATTCGGATACACTTGCTCCAAAAACATTGCGTCCTTATTACATTTGATTTAAAACTGCACAGCAGCATATGACAGGTATCCAATAGGTATTGCTGATATCCATTTCCGGCACAATATCAAACCCTACTAGCATTAACAGGTACTCTCAGGTAATCACTCTTTTGTAGACATTGGCAGCATGATAATACTGTAATATTTTCATTTCATTTAATGTAGTTGATATGAAGAGCCCAGTTTTGAAAAAGCCCTAATTAAGGCAAAAACACGTGTCAACATTTAGGCGTTTGAGAGAATAAAATGCCCACTGGAATTGAATAAGAGACACACCTACATGATATCTGAGGGACTGGCGCATCACTGGGGTACCTGTTATAACGTGGAGCCGGATGACGGTGGTGCTGCAAATAATTGGCCTTTTTTCCGATAAAACAAAAACATGAAACAGCACTGAACCCGGCTGGGTCGGCCGTTCACCTTAGTCGGAAGTCTTCCATATGGGTGGTTTCTCGGCTGTTCGTTGTTGGTTGTTCTAATTGGCCCAGTGGTATCCGCTATTCCCTGGTTGGTCGTACTCTTGTTCCTTTCAAAAACCAAATGACAACGAACAAACGTATCACACAGGGGATCAAAAGAAACATCACTTTTAGTTCTGAACCAATCCAATTCCCTCATGTATGACGCTGGACGTGGGAAAGACCACCTGACTTGGTTCCCTCCTCCGAGGGCGTTCTTCCGCACTTGTCGTGTTGCTCTGCCAAAATAATGCTTTGGTTCTGATCTGTCACTGACAGGTAAACAGAGCGGCTTAGGCGTATACAGAGCAAACAAGGGTAAGGAAGAGCCCCCTCCTATTTGTTTTCATATAGAAGGTTATGCTGGAAATCTCTTGTTTCATTGATTCCTTGGTGTCCGATCCGTCCGAGATCGACCCACTCTGTTCTGTATATACAAATTCCGTCTTTTCAATAAGATACCCTTGACCACATTGCAAAGCAATGCAGGTGCCTTCTCACAAACACCCACTGAGGGACCAAGCCGATCGGGCAGGTCTGATAGATGGCCATCAAACTGTCTCCTATGCAGGTATGGCTTTCTCAATGGGAACCTTGCCTCCAGGATTCTCCTTGGTATCAGTATTTTCACTGGTACTGCACGTGTCTCACACTCTTGTTCCCAACATATAGGCAATATGGGCAAGATGGTTGTGGTGGGGTACTTGGCTTCTTCTCTAAACTCTCCAAATGACTGTTAATGTCAGTGGGGAATCTGTGAAAGTTGCAGCGTCAATTCATGTTGTAATTTATGGAGATAATTCTTTGATTTCCTTTTCCAGATTCTCGATATTAACAGCTAGTTCTTCAATGGTCAAAAGTATTAGATCAAGGGAACATTTGTTCAAAATTTGCTCCCATTTCTTGACAAAATATTTCCTTTCCTTACATAAAGTTGACCTTAATGGTATGGGGAGCCCCTGGGGGATCCTCTGTGCTCTAAAATAACACCACAATGTTGCTGCATGAAGCTTCCTGTTGATAAATGTCCTTGTAACATATTCCATAAATCATGCATCAGGAATAAGAACTCTGCATCAGCTGTTGCAAGACATTTTAATGAGAAAGGACACAGTATTTCTCAACTGAAGTTCCAAGTATTGGAAACCATAGACACAAAAAGCCAAAGAAGAGACCTCAAAAGACTGAGGGAACAGAGAGAACCCTACTGGATGGACCGGCTTGAAGCTTTAACCCGCAAAGGAATAAATGAAGAATGGGCCCTTAACTGTTTTCTCAAAAAGAGCGTAGGAGTTCGACTTATGACACATGATGAACCAATTTGGTGACACATGGATTGAATGAAGATCAGGAACTTAATGCTTTCCTGTTGAAAATATAAGCTTATGGGCTCTGCGTTTGACACGCAATAGATCAATGTAGTGAAATTGACTCAACGCTGTTACAGCGGATTGTGTGTCCTTTTGGTTTTTCACATTGTTTCCTTACGTTATTATTGTTCTTATAGTCCCTGGCTATCCAACCAGGATATTGAATACTATATGCTTATTTTTCGACAACTTAGCACCATAGTATGCAATATACACTCCCCCAGAACAGTAGATCAATGTGTATTACGCCTGTAACAAACGTTCTGTGGTTCTCAACCGATTTTTATGATTATTATTATTCACAATTTGTGATTTGCATTTTACTTTTACTAATATGGACCTTGGCAGCCAAACAGCAGTGCTTCAAGGATGTTAATTCATTTGACACCAATTTAGCCCATATATAGTTCGCTAGACTATCACATCATAGTAGACACAATAGCTTACATTTCGATAGCGGTTTAGACACTGATGAGTCCATATGACTATTTATCTGTTCAAGTATCGGAGGCATGCAAGGATATTACATTGTGCAAACTCCTTTCTAACATGGCGGTCTGCATATTCCGGCACTCACTGAGCTAGACATCGTTTATGTCTAGCACAGTTGCCATAGAAACCTTATGCTTACATGAGAATGCACACTCGCCTACTAAGAATACTGCCTGCAATGCCGGCAGAGTGTAACTCTAGGTACTGTTGTGTGGGGGTCTAGTTGTTTGGCAACGTGAGCGCTGTGACTGCGTCATGACACTCACGTGCTCGTTTAATAAAAGGGGCTCTGCTGGCACTGCGAGGGCAGAGCAGCAGAGCCCCAGGAAGTGGCAACTCGTGTCTGTGTTTTCCTTGGTTGTGGGCCTGCCACGTGGACGTGGCCTCTTGAGCACCGCGGCCCGAGTGCCGCGGCTGTGGAGACCGGGGGTGACACCCCCACACCATGAGTCTTGCGCCCGATGACACCGGGCGCCGTGGGGTGCTCCCCTGCGCAAGGTTCACTGGCTGCTAGCCGGCGCACCGCTCGTGTCGGGTGATCCTGACACCATCAGTGGGCTGCCCTGGAGACCGGAGGTAGCCCACAACACTGGCAACAAGGAAGTCGCGCCTGCTGGCTGGTGTTCGCAGTGGGCGAATAGAAGAATCCGCGCACACGACCGCAGTCGGCGGCCGTGTGACTGACGCACGGAGCGGCCCTCAAGAACGAAGGAAGGAGGCGGGGCCTGGAGCTCCGGCCCGCGGCAGCGCGGTATAGCAGAGCGGGGAGAGCACCCGCCGAGCACCCGGGCTGCCACGGTGAAAACATTTGCATTTGCAAAAAAAAAAAAAGGAAAAGAGAGAGGTTTCCTTTTCCTCGCGGTGCGGAAAAGGGCTGGGGCCTCATCACGGCGTTGCCCAGACAAAGAAAAGGGAGGCCCATCAGTGTCCGGGCCCAAAAATAAAACAAGGAGGCACAGTTTCCAGTGGCCCACGGCTGCCTCCCCCAGTCATAAACAGGGAGCGGCCTACAAGGGGCGGAGCCGGAGCATCGTGCATCAAAGGGGGGAGCAGCCATCTCCCACATCGCCCGCGTGCCAGGGAAAGAGGACTCCAATACCCGTATCGCAGCGGTGATCAGCCTGGTACCACAAATACCAAGGTCAGTGGAAGAAGAAGGTAATCCTTCTGTGCTTCTGTCACGTGTGGACCCTGAATCTGGCCAGGCAACTCAGAGGAGGGGCGAAGATACAAAACGCCAACTCCTCCTGCAGGTCACATTTGCTCTGAGCCTGAGGGTAGCGGCTCTGACCTGGAGTGCTCGTGCGCCCTGGGCAGGAGAGACCAAGAGGCCCCGGTGAAATCAACCAGGGAGGGAGAGATTTTGGAAGGGCCCGGGAAACGGGCAGTGCCCCTCCACAAGTCGCATGTGTGCCAAGCCCTGGGGTTGCGGCTCCACCTGGAGTGCTCGTGCGCCCCTGGGCAGGAAGAACCTGGGCACTAAAAGGGGTGAACATTGTGGTGGGGGCACCCTGGGTTTTACCGGCCACAACAGGCACCCATCAACACCAGTGATTTGCACATGACATCACCCGCACTCAGCATGTCGGATGATGAGGGAGTATGTCGGGGTCAGCTGGCACCAATACCCCATTTTGATGTCCTGGGTGCGCCGGCAAGCCTGGGGGCCCGGTGGGTGGCCTGGGTGAAGAACCTCAAGTTGTACTTCGCTGCAATGGAGATCAAAGACGCAGCCAAACGCCCGACACTCCTCTACTCTGCCGGGCTGGCCGTCCAGAGACTGTTCAAGACATTAAAGCCCCGAGATCAATCGTACGGCGCAGCCATCGCAGCCCTGAAGTATTTCAGACCCATGGTCAACAGGGACTATGAGAGGTTCAGGATGAGGTGATGCGAGGCAGGAGGAAGGGGAAAGCCTAGATGCATTCCATGGGAAGCTGCGCGGAATTGCACTGTCCTGTGACCTGGGGAATTTCGAGGAGGACGAGATCCGGGTGCAAATCATCTATGGCTGCAGCTCCACCAAGCTGCAAAAGCAGGTTCTGAGGGACCCAGCACTGACCCTCGATTGAATACTGGAGCTTGGCCGGGCCCAGGAACTGGCAGAGGTGCGGGCCTCGGTCATGGACTCCTCTAGACACCACCTGAAGATGGAGGTCCCGATGCAGCGAGTGAAGGTTGAGGAGGTTGCGGCTGTTGGCAGGTGGCCAGGAGGAAGAGTGATGAGGAGGGGAGACTGGCCGAAGAGAGACCCCAATGCCACCATATGTCATCAGTGTGGGTGGGATCTTCCACACCCGCAGGACTGCCCGGCGATAGGGCAAATCTGTGGGAGGTGCACGAAAGGAGATCACTTCGCACGAGTGTGTCTTGCTCCAGCCCCAGCTGGTATGGTGGGGGCATCAGGGGGGAATGAGGCGAAGGGGAGAAAGACTCCCAAGGTGGCGGCGGTCCAGGTGGCAGAGAGTCCCCGAGAAGCACGGTATGATATGGGGGAGGAGGAGTACGAAGAGAACATATTCTTCTTGTCCTGCAGCGGCACCGGGGGCCAGTTTGATCCCGGGATTTTCTGAGTTGGAGGGGCCCGTCATAGGACCCCGTGGTGTGAGGACTGGAACATACCTGTTTGTTTTGCAGTGTCAAACATGTTTGAGTGTTAGTAGCCATTAGGTGGTGTGCGGACTGGAATGCACCAAAGGTTTGAGGTGGGGTTTCATTTGATTTTGCTTGTTTATAATAAAGGAGGGATGTTGTGTGGGGGTCTAGTTGTTTGGCAACGTGAGCGCTGTGACTGCGTCATGACGCTCACATGCTCGTTTAATAAAAGGGGCTCTGCTGGCACTGCGAGGGCAGAGCAGCAGAGCCCCAGGAAGTGGCAACTCGTGTCTGTGTTTTCCTTGGGTTGTGGGCCTGCCACGTGGACGTGGCCTCTTGAGCACCACGGCCCGAGTGCCCTCGGAGCCGCGGCTGTGGAGACCGGGGGTGACACCCCCACACCGTGAGTCTTGCGACCGGTGACACCGGGCGCCGTAGGGTGCTCCCCTGCGCAAGGTTCGCCGGCTGCTAGCCGGCGCACTGCTCGTGTCGGGTGATCCCTACACCATCAGTGGGCTGCCCCGGAGACCAGAGGTAGCCCACAACAGGTACTACCGCCATCGAGCTGTATAGGTAAGAGAATTCTTTTATACAGGAGACATGAATTACGTATAACCGACAGACATGACAGAAATACTACAATTATTCTGTCATAACAGATTATTACCTGCATTACTAGCGGCACAACATGATATCGTCTTTGTGGTAACTGAGGTAAGACCATTGAGGACACTGATACAGTACTTATCCTTAAGTAATGACCATGGTTATTAGGCCGATAGTTGCACCAACTAATTAAGCCTCTGTACTACTTTATAGATTACGCATCTCTACGGCAATGTGCCAATTAAACAGTTTGAGCTACTGTACAATAATAAGGTCAGTAATCATTAGTGCATTCGCTTGTCACCATCACTGCATTGGGGACTATGGAGTTCACACACAGTCAATTACAGAGCATTGTACGAGGCACGAATGGATCCTGCCCGCATCACTAACATAGAGATAGCGCTACATATTGAAGGAAACAAGGCAATTACTTATTAACTATAGTTATTTAACAGCACACCTGAATTTAGAGATACTTTAGGATATTCACTGGTAGCTCAGTGTAAATAAATAAAGTAAGGTTTGTGCTGAATAAAAACAACAATGGAAATTAAAGGTAACTAACTAACTAACAAAATAGTTTCTTATATAGCGCAACTCTCACCCAAAGTTCTCAGGGCACTCAGCAGTATTACAGCCACACCCGCAATATCATACTAGTAACACGTTACCAATTTGTCATGAATTTACAAGATGTACATGATTTATGGTTTGTTTTTCTTTGTTTCTCTGAATGTTGTCTTATTGTTGTCTGTTAAATGTCTGTTGATGTGACCATATTGGGGTTTTATGATGAATATGATTCTGCGGTTTATTATGTGATCTATTCTCAGAATAATTTTATACCACAATACAAATATCTGACATTGGAATTAAATTATCAAATCACAATATGGCGTGACTTCATTATGATACTGCGGGAACACATTATGGTGACTTGACGACATGTCAATATGTCAATTGATTGCACTCTGATGCTTGTTGATTGAATTGATCTTACTGCATGTGTTAATCAAATTGAATAGGAATGCCCTGATGAAGGATTCAAAATAGTCCAAAATGCATTGGCAGTTACCTGCATCCGCTAATAAATGATGAAGTAACTTCAACATACCTTGAATTCATTCTTTTCACCAATATTCCTACAAAGAAGCGACAAGCTAGCTAAAAGGAATTAACTATTTATGCTACCAATCTACTAAAATTTGTAAACCTCCTGAGTGGTAATAAGACAGTATTTTCAGGATTTTACATACTTGCTTCATTATAAGTGACATGAGTTACTATCTCTGACGGTATACCGACTCTGGCGAAGTAGGGTATCAGGCCGTCACAGACTTGTTTTGTCGAAGTGTCCCATAACGGAAAGGCCTCAGGATATCTGTTTGCATAATCGACCACGGCCAATGGTTATCGATAACCCCGGCTGCTCGATTCCAGAGGGCCCACTATGTCCATACCAATTCTTTGAAAGGTTTTTTTTATGAGGGGCATTCTCTGTAGAGGCGCCTTAGGGGGTATGTGTGGAATGGTCCGCTGACACTTTGGACATCTTTGACAGTATCTAGCTATCTCGCCATTGATACCTGGCCAGAAAAATCTTTGCAGTCATTTCTTTTGAGTCATTGCTTCAGCCATATGACCACTGGTTACATGGTTGTGTGCTAATTGTATGAGTCCTCCCAGTATTAAGAAGGCACCAGGAGCTGTTCTTTCTCTTCTTGGTCGAGCCTCTTTGTTACTCTGTTGAAGAGTTCATTCTTTTCTCTGAAATATGGCGTTGTGGCTGTGGTATCGCTGGTAGACGCCATTTGCTTGCGTGCCCTCTTGAGGGTCGGTCCTGAAGGATGGTATATGGTCTTCCACATGCCAGTCAATCAGATTAACGTTTTGGTGTGTGCGGTTCCAGTCTGTCTTGATTCGTTTTATAGCGCGGCGGGATTTCTTATGTGAACTTCTTGATGTAGTTAATTCTGTGTCTGAAAAGGGTGCCATTCGTAACCATTATTGTTCGGCCAAGAGGTCAGAAAACTGAGGAATGCGAGTACCAATCAGAACCGGAGCAGTTAAGGCTGGCATTACTGCGGCCCTCACATTAACACATGATTTGGGGAGCCCCGATGTTACTTCCTGGGGGGGTATGTTTTAACATCTCTGTGTACACATTTAATCGGTATTGTAATGTGAGAATCGTTCTCTTTGTTACTTACTTGGGGGGGTTATGGCCGGTCTGTTGACTGCCACTGTCCATCATTGCTTGTGTAGGTCTCCCATCCACAGTGATTTCTATGGTATAGGGAGGACATCTTCGCCGGTATTCCTGTGTTAGCAGAGTTCCAACTTCAATGGGTCTGGGTTTGTTCCTTTTCCTCCTTGAACAGAAGCAGGCGATATGTTACCATTCGCCAAATTCAAAACACTGTGGCTGCCGTGAGGGAACCACTCCTACGTTGCTCCGGGTCCCGGGTTTTGGTTTGGGTTCCGCTGGGCCCTATCTGGGGGGACCGGTTCTTATGGAGGGAGGGCCAGTATACAGTCTGCTCTGCACCTGACTGGTTGGCCAGTTCAGGCCAGATTTTTGATATGCTGTGGTGACATCTATTGCTTCCTGCAATGACAGGTGGTGGTGTTGTCAAACCCATCTCTGTATTGGGGCGGGGAGGCCCTCCACAAACTGCTCGAGCAGTATTTTGTCCCTGATCTGTGGGATTGTTGCTGCATAGGTCTGTAATCATATTTCTGCTAGATCTTGAATATGGTAAAATAGTTGTCTTGGGCTTTCACCGGGTTTCGCATTGTCCATGCCCAGTCTTTCTAATATGGTTTTCTTAAGCTCCACATACGGCGTGTCACCAGAGGTGTTCGCAGCCTGATATGCCCCTTGGAATACTCCTGCAAGCAAGGGGGCAAGATAATGACCCGAGCGTTCTGGCAGCCATTAAGCAGTCCTTGCGGTCTGTTTGAAATTAACCCCCAAAAAACATGGGTTGTCCTCAGACTGGAATTTTTGTAGAATTGCGGGGGGTACCACTGGAGGCATTCTTGCTGCAGTAACTGCTTCTCCTAACAAGCGGATTGCTTCCCGGTTGTGATCCTAAACCACTCCCTGTAACTGGAGGGCTTGCTGCAAGGTTTGTCGGTCGGCTTGGGCTTGGTGTCCTTGTACTTGCAGCAACTGTTGAAGTTGCTGTTGGCCTTCCGCTAAAGTTTTGTTAAGTGTATCCATCGCGGCATTCCTCAGAAATCCCACAGCTGCCACCACTGTAATAACATGGAGACGGTGGTGTTTTAAATAATAGTCCCTTATTCAGGGAAAAACAAAAACAAGAAATAGCACAGAATCTGCTTGGGTCAGTCGTTCTCCTTAGTCGGAAGTCTTCTATATGGGTGGTTTTTTTGTCCGTTCATTGTTGGTTGTTCTAATAGGCCCAGTGGTATCCACTATTCCCTGGTTGTTAATACTCTTGTTCCTTTAAAAAATCAAATGACAATGAACCAACGTATCACACAGGGGATCAAAAGAAACATCCCTTTTAGTTCTGAACCTATACGATTCCCCCATGCATGACGCTGGACGTGGGAAAGACCACCTGACTTGGTTCCCTCCCTCTCCTTCCTCCCTCCCCCATTCTTCTGCACTTGTGGTGTTGCTCTGCCAAAAAGGATAAGGAGAAGCCCTTTCCCATTTGTCTTCGTATAGAGGGGTATGCTGTAAATCTCTTGTTTCGTCAATTCATTGGTGTCCGATACATTCGAGATTGACCTGCTCTGTTCTGTATATACAAACTCCATATGTTCAATAAGTTCCCCATGACCACACTGCAAAGCACCGCAGGTGCTTTCTCACAGTACCCCATTAGAATACTTCTACTATCAGACTGTAAGGGTCTTGATTAGTATATGAGCCTTAGTATATGAGCCTTAAATAATGTCTCTGGATTTCTTGGAGTCTGTAACTCTTCAAATAGGCTAGTGAGGTCTCCTTCCTCCTTAGGGTCCCATTTAGGGATCTCTCTTATGAGATTTACATTCCTAGTTGTGGTTCTCAGCCCATCCCTTGATACATTAATTTCTTGGGTAGGCTTCCCCACTTGGCTATTGTAGCTCAGTTCACTTTAGACTACCTGTATTGGTTGTATTACGTTCCCCTTTTCCCATGGTATTATTATCAAAGGCTCTTTTCTCTCTTTATTCAGCTTTTCAATAACTCACTCTTTTGTATCATCACATTTTAAGTTCATGGGGTTTGAGTTGAACTATTTTTCTCCTTTTTTCCCAGGGTATTGTAATTACTGGTTCCCCTCTCTCTTTATTCAGCTTTCTAATCATTTGTTCCTTGATATTATCAGACTTTAAGTTAACTTGTTTTAAGGTTAACTTTGTCTCTTGACTGTTAATGAGAATGGGTTGGCTGCATGGTATAACAATTCCCTCTTTGAGGCCTCCCATGACCACCGCTCTCATTTCCTGTGCTTTTGAGAGGGAACGTCTTCTTCTGGATATGTGGTACTTGTAATCCATCTTGCTCGTCCTGGATCACTGGTGCTTTTTCTTTGTTGGTGTTTACCTCCTTGTAGCCTCTCTTCTCCTCGTGGTTTCTCGTATTTTTGCAGTGTCCCGGTGCTCGGATGAGTGATCGGACACCCTGTGGCTCAACAATGGTGGTGGTATCGGAGATGGATCCTCCTTCATGCTCTCGCCATCATCTTTCCCTGGGCTTCTGCCCTGTCTGATTCCCTGTAACTCTGGTGTTCTGCTCTGTAACATCGAGTGAATTTGAAACTCATGGGCCTCCTGGCTTCTGGTTCCCGCAGGTGGTACACATCTCGGTGGCCTCCCAGGCTGACGTCTGCATTCCTCTGTCTCTCTGCATTCCTCTGTCTCTCCTCCTGGCTCACCAAGTGCACGCTATTCAACACACTCGTCCCAGTGGATTGGTTCTTATGATTTAAAGGGACATATTCTTTTCCTGTAAGATAATGACATCTCTGAGGAGTTAATTTGTTCCAGTCGTGATAACAAGTTTCTGACCTTTGATAGCATCCCATATGGGCCACAGTGCTCCCAGCGTTAGGGAGTTCCTCATGGGAACGGGAGTCATTGTCCCCTAGTGGGGAGTCTCTCCCGGTGAGGTCCCACTTGCCTTGACCCCCAAGGAGGGTGTTGCAGAGAATGCTCATTTGCCTAGCATCGCAAGGGGGGCGGGGGCTCACCCTTGGGGAGAAGGGATGAATTCCCTTGAATGGTCACATACTGTTCCACTTATCTCTGTGGCTTCCCCTTCTTGACTGATGGGAAAATAGCTCAGAAAGTCAACATTCATTTAATTTATTGTGATCTATATCGCGCTTTCACCAAAGCGCCATTATAAACTTTAAAATAACAACCGCACAATCATAAATGAACAATGAGATAAGTAAGTAATCGTAAAGACTGGAAGGGGTATCTGTATCCTGTATCCTATATGGTAGGATGAAGGTACAGAACAAGCCCAGCAAGGCTCTCAATTTGGTAAACGTGGCGATCAGCCATGCTTAAGCTTTCAGGAGGTGATGTAGGCAAGTTCTTAAGTCCGGTGGTTCCCCAAAGCCCCCACAAAGGAATGTCTACACACTGTTAGGGATAACACAGCTTCTTTATATAAAATAAGGTTTTCTACTTATACCAACAGTATACATATAAATAATAAACTTTTTGTACATGGAATACTTATTCAGAGAATGGTAAATATATACACTCTATGTGGTACCACACACTACTTAAATCCAGTAATTGCACTAACTGCAGACAGTTTTAAATGGCAGGTGAATTCTTAAATAAGATGTAACCAGCATAGAATAGCAAAGAAAGGCAGGTTAGTTATTAACAGTAGAAGAATGCTTTCTTTAGACTAGACAAGTAATTCTGAGCGAGGATCCCCCCCCACCTGGGCAATTTGTAATAGAAAGGTTAGGGAGTAACTTATGTTGTCTTTTAAAGCCCAGTTCAATATTGTTCAATAACATTGTGCTTACTTTCAAAGGTTCTACCACCCCAAAAGTACCTGAGAGGCTGCAGGAAAACAGGTTCCAAGACAAATTTGGGACCCCCGGACGACTCATGAGGCCAGAAGATGCTCTTCCTCGTCATAGATCCTTTGGCACCTTGGCAGGCAAAGTGCCAGAGTTTATCAGCTTTATTGAACGATTCCCTCTGAGGATGGACCCCTTTGGAAGGAGCCACTGGGATGCTGAGTCCGAGAATAAAAAGGAACCAAAGTCTTTCGGTGTCATGTCTACGCGTACGATCGTTCCCCGAACGCACGCGCATAGCCCTTTAAGAACGCTGCAGTCAGGTGCCTGGAAGTTGGCATGGCAAGGCTGGCGTTCCGTCCTCCCCTCTTCCTGGCACCGTCAACGTCGTGCAACACGTAACGTCATCACGTGATGCACATTTAAGAACCTCCCACCTGCTCTTCGGTGCTTCTGATTTGCAATTAGCGGCACTACGGAGAGTTGCTACTCTGCTTTTGTTTTTTCCTGTTTCCTTGCCATTGCTACTTCTTTGTCCTTGGACCCTCAGTACCTGCATCCCTCTTCCCTATCCCCACCTTGTCCTCGGAACTGTCGTGTGCCCTCGACCTGGACCGCGTATTGGATTCTGCTACTTGGATTGCCCTTTGATTACTTTTCTGCCGGATTTGTGCTTTTGACCTCGGACCGCTAAAGGAACTCCCTTGTCTCCGCCTGATCTGTTGTGTTGCTCTTCATGGACTCGGCCGTCCCTGAACGGTGCCTTTCGTTATTTCCTGCTGTGGATTCGAACAGCCAAGAACTCCTAGGATACCATGCTGCGTAGGATGGTTGTGGAGACTGTGACTCTTTTCAATCAGTACACGGACTAGAGAGTGCCACAGTGTACTTAGGCGTCCTCGTGCCGTCGGGCTTGCTTATGTTTGTTTTTTCTTGGATTCCGGACCTGCCTCACCATGTCCCTCTTCTTGGAGCTTCTAAAGACCCTAGCCCATTGATATGGTAAGCCCGTGAGGGATTTCTTGTTGTGGTAAACTGAATAAGGGGAGGGGGTTAAGATACATATATATAACAACTTCAGCATAGCAAGACGTTTACACGTCCAGATCCCACCCAGATCAAACTGTTTACTATGGTTTTCTGAATGAGTGGTTGCCCAGCATATATACATTGTGATCAACCTCACACTTGCTTCTAGGTTCACCGTGTTTCCTGCTCTACGCATCTCGTCCTGCAGTCTTGAAATCTGCTTCTGCAGCATCGATCCTGTGGCAGCGGTCTGCAATTGCAACATCAGGGTCTCATCTGGTATCCTTTCTTTCCTCTGATTTACCGCTCTGGTTGTCTGATCACAGGACCAGAGGGGTGCATCAGGTGGAAGAATTCGTCCACTACACTACGCGGGCCACGCGATTCCTGACATAATCAGAAGCCATACAATGGATACCAATGAGACATTGGCCACTATCATGCAGTTAGTGGCCGATCTGCTTAATGATGACGGCAGCTCATACAGCTACGCAACATCGCATAGACGAATTGCAAGCAGGGTTTCAACCCCTTGGGGCCGAAGCTCCCACTCCGACTATTGCTTCCGGCTCGGGTGCAGTACCTCCCCAACAAGGTACTGGACCTATTTATATGACTGCCCAGTTTCCTCTAGCACCGCCGGAACGCTTCAATGGAGACCCCAAAGCTTTCCAGATTCCAGATTCCACTACTAGGACAGCGTTTCTGCTGTCTCATTTAAGGGGAACGGCAGCTGCCTGGGCTAAACCATTGCTTGAGGAAGCGAGCCATCTTCTCTATAACTGTGATGCATTAATCAACGCCATGAGTCGAGTGTTTGATACACGTTACGCCACACAGACTACTGACCTAGAACTGCTTGCTCTTCAGCAGGGAAACATGTCTCTTTTGTCCTATTTAGCCAAATGTAATCAACTTGTGGCGGAAATAGGTTGGCCCCAAGAGAAGAAGGCCTCTTTGTTCTATAAAGGTTTATCAGACTCCTTGAAGGACACTTTGGCTACAGTACCTGTAGTACCCACGGCTTTCAATGAATTACTGGACTTGGTTCTCCAGATTGACTCTCGGCAAGCCGCGAGGAAGGGAGAAAAGAGAGCGACACCTTCGGTTGCCCTTGCTAATCCTGTACCGGTTCCTGGATCCACAGAGCCAATGCAGATAGGGGCAGTTAGGGCCCCTTTATCTGCCAAAGTCAGGGAACATGGGAGAAAGAATGGTTTATGTTATAATTGTGGATCATTCGAACATTTGCTCCGAGAGTGTCCTAAAAAACCCACCAAGAAACAGGAAAACGCCAAAACCCGGTGACTGAAGGGATCCAGACGCCAGGTGGTTCCTCTGCCGATCCCACGATATATACTCCTTACTGTCTGTCGGTTTCTCTCTCCACTGTTGAACTCGAGAAACTCGATGTGGTGGTGGTTTTGGATTCAGGAGCTACGGGAAACTATGTGGACGCTTCATACGCCAGGGAACTGGGGTTACCAGTGGTCCCAAAATCGTGCCCTGAGGTGGTGAACGCAGTCGATGGTTCTTCACTAAGTTCTGGCCTAGTAACAGAATGCACGACCAACTTGGTCATGACGACGGAGTGTGGTCATCAAGAAAGCATATCGTACGATCTGATAGCTGCACCACAGTTCAAGGTCATTCTTGGTGTACCTTGGTTGAAATTGCACAATCCAACTGTGGATTGGCATTCTGGAGAGATTAGCTTTTTCTCGGACTATTGTGAGAAACATTGTCTAACAACCCCTGTCAATACTGTCAGTCCGAGTAAGGTACTCTTGGAGAACATTCATACCATCGGGGCGGTTACTAACACTGTGCTCCCTCCGGCATATAAGGAATATCAGGATGTCTTTGACGCCCGTGGTGCGGATGTTCTTCCACCGCACAGGCCTTATGACTGCCCAATTGAGTTTGTCCCGGGAGCCAAGATTCCCTCCGGGCGTATATGTTCCTTGATCCCAAAGGAAGACTTGGTCTTGAAGGAGTACATTGAGAAGTCTCTAAAGTCCGGATTCATACAGCCTTCACGTTCACCTGCTGCCTCCCCCAATTTCTTTGTCCCCAAGAGAGAAGGGGATCTCCGCCCATGCATTGACTACCGGGCACTAAACGCAGTCACAATTCGAAATAAATATTCCATTCCTTTGATTTCGGTCCTATTGGACCAGTTGGGTTCAGCTAAGGTCTTTACAAAACTCGATTTGAGGGGGGCATACAATCTGGTGCGTATATGTCAGGGTGTCGAGTGGAAGACCGCCTTTAAAACCAGGTATGGTCTTTTTGAGTACTGCGTCATGCCCTTTGGTCTGTGTAACGCTCCGGCGACCTTCCAATACTTTATCAATGAAGTATTTCATGACATGTTGGACCAATATCTAGTCGTGTATTTAGACGACATATTGATCTACTCGCCATCCATCTCTACTCATGTCATTCATGTCTCTAGTGTTCTCCAAAGGTTAAGAGAAAGCAAACTATATGCCAAATTGGACAAGTGCATGTTCCATGTATCCGAGGTGGAATTCCTGGGCTATAATATCACTAGCCAAGGAATAGAGATGAGTCAGTCCAAAGTGGCTGCCATATTAGATTGGCCCTGTCCTAGTACACTAAAAGCCCTGCAATCTTTTTTAGGCTTTGCCAATTTTTATCAGCGTTTTGTCCATGGTTTCTCCCCTATTGTATCCCCGCTTACTGAACTAACCAGCGCCAAGCGTGAGTTTAAGTGGAATCAGAGGGCACAACAGGCCTTCGAGACCTTGAAATCCGCTTTCACCTCTGCACCAGTGCTCCAGCATCCAAATCCATCCCTGCCATTTATTGTGGAACCGATGGTTCTGACATTGCACTAGGAGCAATCTTGTCACAGCATTGCCCCGAGACCGCTGGTTTGCACCCTGTTGCCTATCATTCCAGAAAACTCACACCATATGAGAGGAATTACACTATCACAGAAAGGGAACTTTTGGCCGTTAGGGATGCCTTTATGGTATGGAGACACCATCTCCTATGCTCCCCTGAACCTGTCCAAGTATTCACAGATCATAGAAATCTCCTGGCCCTTCAATCAGTAAAATGTACCACGGCACGCCACGCCGGTGGCACGAGTTCTTTGCCATGTTTAACTTTACTATCACCTATCGTCCTGGGTCTTTAAATTCTAAGGCTGATGCTCTTTCTCGTCTCCACAGAGTTCCTGAACCCGCCAATCTTCAGGGTGCGCTACTGTTACCTTCTCAAGTAGTCTGTGGTTGTACATTACGTCCTTCCCTAACGGTTTTGATCCAAAATTGGGTCTCTACCAATCCGCCAAAAGTATCTAAATACGGTTTGGAGATTGTCCATTCTTTACCTTACAAACAGGGAAAGGTCTACCTACCTGACTCAGACACCCGGCGCACGGCTTTGCAATGGTGCCATGACTCCTCTGTAGCTGCACATCCGACTGTGCAAAAAACCTTAGATCTTCTAAGAAGGTGGTGCTGGTGGCCTTGTATGGCGCATGATATTAAGGAGTATGTAGCCACCTGTGCTGTGTGTGCTCAGTGCAAGCATCAACACGGTAAACCCATAGGTTTGTTGCAACCGATGCCTTTACCTGACTCTCCTTGGCAGATCATATCTATGGATTTTGTTGTGGAACTTCCGTTGGTCGAGGGGTACGACACTATCTGGGTCGTTATTGACTATTTTTCCAAAATGGCACTCTTTGTACCCTCTCGTGGTGTACCAACCACTCCAACTTTGGCCAAACTATTCTTGAAGAATGTCTTTCGGTTATTTGGCCTACCTTCCATTATAATTACGTACCCTGGATCTCAATTCACCTCCCGCTTCTGGAAAGCCTTGACCACATTCTTAGGCATAAATGGCACATATTCCAGCGCTTACCATCCCCAAACTGATGATCAAACTGAGTGGTTGAACGCCACCATGGAACAATATCTCCATTGTCTTACCTTCCAACGTCAGGGTACATGGGTTTCTGTCCTCCCCATGGCAGAGTTTGCCTATAACAATTCCTTACATACCACAACACGTGTGTCACCATTCTTTACCCTATATGGACAACACCCTCGCTCCTTGCCCAGCATCACTGATCTGCTACCACACAAACCTGCGGCTTTCGGCTATCTGCAGAAACTATCAGACAACCAGAGGTATGTTAAAGAACAGCTACTGCGGGCCCAGACTCGAACCAAAACACATGTCGATGCACGCCGCATCACAGCCCCTATCTACCACCCGGGCATGAAGGTGTGGTTATCTGCAAAAAATCTGCGCATTCCAGGACGAAAGACCCTGTTGCCTCGGTTTGTGGGCCCTTACAAGGTGGTACAAGTCATCAATCCAGCCGCTGTCCGCTTAGACCTGCCCTCTAAGTGGAAGATACACCTGGTGTTTCACATATCCCTGATAAAACCTTGTCACCCAGAGGCCAGACTGCCTTCACGCCCTCCGCCTCTCATGGTGCAGGGGTCCGATGAATACGAGGTGGCTGCAATTCTAGACACCAAGGTTAGTCAGGGCAGGTGTCTCTATTTGATCGATTGGAAAGGGTACGGACCAGAGGATCGTACCTGGGAACCTGCAGGAAATGTCCATGCCGCTGTTCTTCTGTCACGTTTCTGGTCCGCCCGGCGGGTGAGGGTTCCTTTGAGGGAGGATACTGTCATGTCTACGCGTGCAATCGTTCCCCGACCGTACGCGTAAAGCCCTTTAAGAACGCTGCAGCCAGGTGCCTGGAAGTTGGCATGGCAACGCTGGCGTCCCGTCCTCCCCTCTTCCTGGCACCGTCAATGTCGTGCAACACGTAACGTCATCACGTGATGCGCATTTAAGCACCTCCCACCTGCTCTTCAGTGCTTCTGATTTGCAATTAGCGCACTATGGAGAGTTGCTACTCTGCTTTCATTGTTTCCTGTTTCCTTGCCATTGCTACTTCCTTGTCCTTGGACCCTCAGTACCTGCACTCTTCCCTATCCCGACCTTGTCCTCGGAACTGTCTTGTACCCTCGACCTGGACCGCGTTTTGAATTCTGCTACTTGGATTGCCCTTTGATTACTTTTCTGCCGGATTTGTGCTTTTGACCTCGGACCGCTAAAGGAACTCCCTTGTCTCTGCCTCAACTGTTGTGTTGCTCTTCATGGACTCGGCCGTCCCTGAACGGTGCCTTTTGTTATTTCCTGCTGTGGATTCGAACAGCCAAGAACTCCTAGGATACCGTGCTGCGTAGGATGGTTGTGGAGACTGTGACTCTTTTCAATCAGTACACAGACTAGAGACTGCCACAGTGTACTTAGGCATCCTTGTGCCGTCGGGCTAGGTTGTGTTTGTTTTTTCTTGGATTCCGGACCTGCCTCACCATGTCCCTCTTCTTGGAGCTTCTAAAGACCCTAGCGCATTGATATGGTAAGCTTGTGAGGGATTTCTTGTTGTGGTAAACTGAATAAGGGGAGGGGGTTAAGATACATATATATAACAACTTCAGCATAGCAAGAGGTTTACATGTCCAGATCCCGCCCAGATCAAACTGTTTACTATGGTTTTCTGAATGAGTGGTTGCCCTGCATATATACATTGTGATCAACCTCGCACTTGCTTGTAGGTTCACCGTGTTTCCTGCTCTACGCATCTCGTCCTGCAGTCTTGAAATCTGCTTCTGCAGCATTGATCCTGTGAAAGCGGTCTGCAATTGCGACATCAGGGTCTCAATCTGGTATCCTTTCTTTCCTCTGATTTGCCGCTCTGGTTGTCTGATCACAGGACCGGAGGGGTGCATCAGGTGGAAGAATTTGTCCACTACACTACGTGGGCAACTCGATTCCTGACATTCGGAATGGCAGCAATTTGGCTCTTTGCGGTGCTCTCCTTTGGTCGACGATTTCTCAGACTGTAGAAGTCTTGTGAAGTAGAAACTTGCTGTGGTCTCCCTAAAGGCTTGGTGAATGAAGATAAGACCCCTGGCACCCTTCGATGACTTCTGCCGGCGACGAGTGCCTAGGTCACTTTTGGTGTCGGATTTTGGAATAGCGCGTTTTCCGACTTTTGGTTCTTAGGTGCTGCAGCCGCAGCACAGACCTCTGGGCGGCTTCTGGCATCCTGGACTCGACCACTGGAGTGCACCTCCGACCCTCACCAAGTCTGGACCCTTGTTACGACTTCAATAGCTTCTGGTGGGGAAAATTCACCAGCAGACCTTCCACGATACCCAACGACTCTGGCCTTTCTCTGGCAGAAAAAGTGGTCAATGGTGACTGCAAGGATGTCCTTCAAATGCCCTTAGGCAGTTTGGAACTTTCGCAGCTCCGGGTGACCAGCAGCACTATGCCAGGGTAACCCCCCTTTTGGGCAGTAGTTAGCAACGGCTTCCAGCGGTCACGAAACGCACCCTGGGAAACACAAATGGACCTTTCTGGCTTGAGATGTCCGGCACTCCTCTTCTGGACTTTGAAGACCCCTTCTCCGGATAGCAGGCACACAGGACTGGCTTCCAAGATACTTCGATGAAGAGTAGTAGTTTTGTACGATGGTCCCTCATAGCTTAGGGAGAGGTCTCCTTTGCAGGTCCTCTCTGGGCCAGTCCTTGTGAGACACAATAGCCTTCGTATTGATGAAGAAATAGAGCAGCAGACTTCTCTTCTAGCTGGGCTTCAAGGAGTAACTTTTTCTTGCTAAGCTTCAACTTCAGCTACTGAACAAATTGGTGAGAGTTCCCCAGATATACACATCTGTCCCTCATTCACTCTGGCTGAGCCAGGCTCAGTCAGCAAATCACACAGTAGGGCATTCATGCAGGCAGGCAGGCAGCCAATCGGGCTCATAGGCATTCAGACGATTTCCTCCCCCCCGACACCCATAACAAAAGATGTGGATTGGGGCAAGTACCCAGCCTTTCAGCACACTACACTGCATTCATGTCAGTTTCAGGCAAGGCTGTCTCATTCATCGTGTCAAACACACAGAAACCAGACACCCACAACAGAGAATGTGAGTTCACTTCACACTCCATTCAAACAGGTCCCACCCCTAGGGTGTACCCACAACACACACCATCTGGGAAGGCTCCAGTCAGTCTGACAGTAGGCAGCCCCGAGCCATATATGGTATTTCCACCCAACAGTCAGTCAGTGGAAAAAGGAACAACAGAGACATATATGGTGTTTCCACCCAACAGCCATTCAGGAGGAAGAGCCAGAGTCAGGGAATCCCAGGACTTTGCAAAATAAGGTAAAAGGCAATAAAAACCAAGAGGCCACAAGGGCCATCTTGCCTCTTAACAGGAATCCATTGATTACTATGGCAGTGACTGGGTGTCCCAAAAATGGAGGACCCTCACAGCCACAGCCAAGTCAGCATGTGGCTGCCACCAGCCCATACCCTGCTCTGTGGGCAATACACAGCGGCCCAAAAACACACATACAGGTTACAAGGGTGTACCCCCACCCATGGGTGCCATAAGGGTATCCCATGGGTGATGCTCACTAAAAGATAAGAATGAAGAGCCGCACTGCCAGAGGTCCAGGCGTGACCTCAGTGGCAGAAAACAGAGAAAACATACACAGAGAAGTGGTAGGACAAGGACAGGAGGCCCTGTCCCTACATAAGGCATTTCCAGCATCACATGCGCCCACCCAAGCTGAGGTTAGGGCAAAAGATCTCCCACGAGATTGTAACCCTCATCCAGACGGTCAACATACCTTCTGGAAAAGCCATCTGCATTATCATGACTCTTTTCCGTGGCCTATGCTCAATGGTGAAGTCTAGCTCTTGCAGGCTAATGGACTACCTGAGCAGTTTGGGGTTTTCACCCTTCATCTGCATAAGCCATTTTAAGGGTTTATGGTCAGTTTGGACCTTAAAGGCAGACCCCGTAAGGTAAGGTCTAAAACGCCAATGTGCCCAAATATGCTAAAACAATCCTTTTCAACTGTGGCCCACCTAAATTCCCTTCCCTTAAGTTGCCTACTGATGGAAATGATGGGGTGTTCTCTCACTTTGTCATCTACCTGAGACAAGACAGCTCTAATTCCAGTGTCACAGGCATCAGTTTGCACAATAAAGAGTTTGCTATAGTCAGGGGCACACAAGACAGGTGCCCTGCACAGACTTTCCTTCAAGCCATCAAAGGCCCTTTGAAAGTCTGCCACCCAAATGAACCTTCCTAGGCTGTTTGGGCGATGTCAGAGCTGTCAGAGGGGCAGCCATAATCTGCCATAAAGTTTCAGTAGTACCCAGTGAGGCCCAAAAAAGCTCTCACCTGGGTTTGAGTAGCCTCCAAGTCCTGTACAGCTTGTACTTTATTTGTATTTGTATATGTATTTAATGTGTTTTATGTAGCGCCTTTGTCCAAAGCGCTTTACATAGGACCGTCAATAATATAATGAATCAGAATTCAAATCAGTGTTCATAAACAGTAACATTCAAACTGTGTTCATAAATAGTAACAATCAATTATCATTCCTGGGAGTAATCAGTCAATCAGTGTTCATAAACAGTAGCAATCAATTAGCGTGCATAAGAGTAAATGAATCAGTGTTCAAAGCAGATTAGATCAATTAGAGGACTCTAGCAGGTGGGTTTTTAGAGAGGAACGGAACAGAGAATAGGAAGTAATGGAGCGAAGAGACAGAAAAGGCATGTTCCAGTGAAGAGGGGGGAGGAGCTGGAACGAGCGAAAATGTGATTGGGCACAAGGGGGACGTGGGACATTGGGCTTCATTACACGGAATGCGGTAAGGGTTTACCGATACCGGTAAGGGCACCGGTACCGGTAAACCCTTAGCGCCTTACTACGAGGTCCCTTTGCCAGACCCGACCTCAACAGCTGGTTTTAGCAGCCGTTAAGGACCGGGCCCGCAAAGGGACCTTGGTGCTAATTAAAGTACCGCAATTTGCGATACCGTAATTAGCTCCTTCCCCATTCCCATTGAGCCCTGTGGGGGCAAAAAGGGGAATGGGGAAGTGCCTTGGTGAATGGGGAATTACCACGCCTGCTTACCTTGGAGTAGGGCAGTAATTCCGCCATCCACCAAGGCGGACACGGTAAAATACGGCAGCAACCATGGCGCTAATAGCGACATGGTTACTGCATACCGTGTAATGAGGCCCATTGAGTCTAAAAAGATTAGTAGAGCGGAGGGAGCGAGATGGAGAGTAAAAAGAAAGGAGAGATGCAAGGTAGTCAGGAGCAAGGCCATAGAGACATTTGAACACAAGACAGGGAAAGTTGTATTTAAGTTGAGAATAGAAGGGCAACCAGCCAAGAGAGGTCAGGGAAGGAGAAATTGGGACATGGTAGGAGAGAAGACAGAGTGAGCGAATTGACGAATGATAGATAGATTTAAGAGGAGCATGCGGTGAGTGGGGAAGACCAAAGAACAGAACAGAACAATAGAATTGTCGGGAGAAGACTAGTGAGGAGATGAGGAGTTTTGTAGCATGGAAAGTGAGAAAAGGGAGGACTTTGCGAATGTTGTAGGGATGAAATTGACAGGCGCGGCATGTAAGGGAGATGTGGTAGTCAAAGGAGAGATTAGAGTCAAAGTAAATGACAAGTTTGCGGGCAGAGGGAGAGATTGAGAGACAGGAGGGAGGGAAAAGAGATGGAAGAGGGAGGAGATTGTGAGATGAGAGTGTTTGCGGGAAAGAATAGGACCTCTGTTTTTTCGGCATTGAGCGTGAGGAAGTGAGAGGTCATCCAGGAGTTGATGGGGGTGAGGCAGGATGAGAGAGTCTGATGAATGTCCGAGGAGAAGGACGAGAAGAATAGAAAGAGCTGGGGGTCGTCAGTGTAGAAGTGGTGTGACACTCCAAAGGATGAGATAATGTGGGCAAGAAAGGAAGTATATAAGGAAAATAGAAAGGGACCAAGGACTGAACCTTGAGGAACGCCATGGATGGAGCAGAGGAACGTGAGGAGAAGTGTTGCTGCCCCAAGAGACAGCAAAGGTACGGTTGGATAGGTAAGATCTGTGATGCTGGAAATGCATTGGAGGGATAGGGCCTCTGTATCCTTCTCCTTTACTGCTTTTTATCGTGTGTTCTGTCGTGTTTTCCAAGCAGGAGTTTATGTGGGACTCCTGGAGGTGCAGCTCTCTCTTTTGGTTTGGTGAACAGACCCATGGGATACCCTTATGGCACCCATGGGTGGGGGTACAACCCTGTGCCCCTAGTGTGTGTTTTTGGGCACCTGTGTGTGGCCCACAGAGCAGGTTATGGGCTGGTGGCAGCTCCATGCTGAATTTGACAAGTGCTCTGAGTATCCTCCATTTTGGGATACCCAGGTCCTGCCATTGGAATGAGTTGATTCCTGATAGGAAACAAGATGGCCCCTGTGGCCTTGTGCTTTCTATTGCCTGTTACCTTGTTTTCGCAAAGTCCTAGGAAGCCCTGACTCTGTCCCTTCCCCTGACCGGCAGTTGGGTGGAAGTTCCATATATGGTGTTGTTGTGAAGTCCAGGCCAGACTGGCTGGAGCCTTCCCAGTGACTGTATGTTGTGGGTACACCCTGTGGGTGGGACCTGGGTGAATGGAGTGTGGTGACGAATACGCTTTCTGTTTTGTGGGTGTCTAGTATCTGGTGTTTGACACAATGACTGAGGCAGCCCTGCCCGAAACTGGTATGAATGCAGTGTGGAGTGTTGAATGGCTGGGTACTTGTCCCAATACACATAACTTGTTGTGAGTGTCTGGAGAGGAGTGAATGGCCTGAATGCACTATGCACCTGATTGGCTGCTTGCCTGCATGAATGAATGCCCTTCTGACCGATTGGTTGCCTGAGTGTGACCCAGCGGAATGAATGGGAGATCAACAGTATATCTGGTGGCCTCTCATTGCTAGAATTCGTGTTCAGAAGCTGAAGTCCACTACGACGAGTAACTGGAGTAACTGAAGCTTAACCTTGAAGGCCTGCTGGATAAGAAGAATTGCTGTAGCTCTCCTTCACAATCTGAAAGCTGCTCTGTCTCAAAGAACTGACCCAGAGATGACCAGGTAAGGAGCGGAATAGAGTTCAGCAGAGGCCGTGCAGAGGCCGTGCAGAGGTGTGCTGTCTGCGTTGCGTTGAGTGCCGATCGCCGAGACTCTGCTGAGCCCCGAGCCTATAGCGTTGGCCGCTCCATGACAGCCCTCCAGCGTGGCCGGTCTTGACGATTCTGCCGATCCTTATAATCTCAGCTGGATCCTGTGGGACTCTCATGCTGGAGCTTGGGGAACCTTGTGGAACCTGCTTTTCCCGCTGAATTCGCTGCTCTCGCTGCGCCCGCTGTGTGTGAGTTATATTGCAAGGTGTGCGAGGCAGTGTATTGGCGATAGCTGTCGGATTAATTCCAAAAAAAAGGGTAAAGGGTGGTGGTTAAAGTGGGGGGTACGGGGCGTTCCTGGGTGTTCCTAGGTACAGCCTCAAAATTAAAATAACTGATAAAGGCTGATAGAGGCTGAAAAGGAGGCTAAAAAGAGGCTGCCCTACGCCCCTCCCCGCTCTCTCCCTACCTGACCCTATTTACCCTATTCTACTTTAATCCAAATCGCTTTGCGAAGTATTGTGAGTTTATCTATTTCTACCCTTTGTGGCCACAACAAGTGACAAGGGTGTGAGCGGGTGCAAGCAGGAGAGGGGGGTGATAGCAGACAGGGTCAGAGTCTGCTTACCATCCGCTGTATTGCTGCTTCTACACATTTTTCGCCCGCTTGGGGCTTTTGACCTAATTTAGAAGCAGCTCAATTTTCACCAAAAGTTTCCCCCAGAATCAAATAGGGGGACATGTATGATCTCCGTAGTGCGGCTATGTCCTCAGAAGCTCAGAGACCATTACAATCTACTCTGGTGGACATGGGAAAGAAAGTACCACGTAAAGAGAAGGAAAGTGCGAGGGCATCCTTCTTTAAACCTTATAAATCAGGTGGTGGTATATTTCTTCCTCCACCTAGTGTCTATCCATCAGATGACCAGGCTCCAGCAGGCTCGGGTCTGCTGGATTCTCTTTCGCACATGGATGACCAGTCAACGCCTCGAAATCAACCCAGCTGTGCGCTCTTCCAAGGGGATCTTGATTTTACCCTGAGGACCTCCACCGTGAAGAATGTGATCCTAAATCATCTAGCCTCTTAAAGTGAGCCTCCTTTGTCTAATATTATGCCTCCTTTGCTAGTCCCTAGGATTTGCTCAGTTCATTTAGAGAATTCTTTGACTCATCGGTGCGAGGACTTTAATGAGTTTAGAGATGATGATATTCTGGAATTGGAAGCAGTGGCCTTGACTCCCGTTGTGGGAACGATTTCTTTGAAAATCTGAAAACTGAGGTCTACCAGCATACGGGTTTACTTTTAGAGATTAATAAGGATTTGGAATTAAATGAAATTGCTATGATAGCCTTAAAATCAGCAATCAATGACTCATTGGGAGGGTTTTTAACTGAACTCCATAAAGAAGTAAAGGACCAATCATGCAAAATGGCCCATCTGACTGAACTATGTGGGGATTTAAAAAAGGTGTCTGTGATTCTACTAGAAAAAGCTGAGCACTGTGACAATCAGACACAGGAAGGTCCTTTGGGTCCCTCTTCCCCCCTCACTTTGAGGCCACTCTTGATGATACCCCCCTCTCGATATCTGTGATGGAGGAGTTTTTGAGATTGGCTGCATTGATACTGACTTTCCAGCTGGGGCCCCAGTTAACAGTTCTCCAATAGATATTTCTTCCTCGGACTCGGATTTGGCAGTTCAGGGTATAAGAAACCAAATGGGAAGTCCAAAAAAAAGAGAAGAAATAGGAAGCTAACAGCCAATGAAGTTTTTACCCCCTTAATCAAAAAGGGGAAAGGAAAGAAAAAAACAGATTAATTCTGGAACTAATCAGCACCCACGAAAATCAAATGATGGCTCTAAAACCCTGGAAAAATCCAAAAGGTTTTTGGTGGCGACTCCTTGCTCTAAAAAGGGGAAGAAATCTTCCAAATCAAAAACCCAAAAAGCTCATCGTATGGATGAAACGATAATGCCTGGAGGCAAATCTACTGTGGGAAGTCAAACTGACTCTATGGTCCAACCAAAAAAAATTGCTCCGATCTTTCTAATGGCTAAACAAAAAAAGCTCCCGTCTAACCCTCTGGTTAAAATCGCTCCTATTTTCTTGAAAAATTCAGCGAGGGTGGTTGTAGATCCTGGAGCTAAGGGGGGACTTCTACTTTAGATCATTTGCAAGCGAACATTGATGATCTTACGAAGTATCCATCTGATAGATCAGCCCTTCCTATGTCTGATGGTGCCCCACTAGCTGTTGGAATTGGTGTGCCCACCGGCTTAGAAATTTTGTCGGGGAATGGTAATTCCCATACAGCGGTTCAGGGATCTGATGAACTGTACAAGCATAACTTTGTCCTGAGAGTTTTTCTATCAAGATTTGGTGCTTCTCCACGTTTTGACTCTCCATTAAATCGTTCTGCAATTCTTATGGAAATGAAATCAATACCAGCTTTGAAGTACCTCTCCTCAGACGACATTGAAGCAGTGAGCTTCCCATGTGATACTGATGCTAATATAGTGGCAGTAGAACTGAAATCAAGACTGGGTTTGAATTTAATTATGGGTGAGGCGGTGGCATGGGAACAGAGGGGTCTGAAGATTTCTCAGACTTGCCCGGTTTTTATTCCCACCCACACCCAGCAGATAGTCAATCAAGAGCATTGCCGGGGGGCAGTCAGTAAGGATGTTTCCCCAGCTATTTCAACGAGTATGTGGGACATGTTACCTGAAGTGATCTCACAAGTCTTTCTTAAGATGGGAATGACCCACCCGAAGCTTTAGGGTTGAATCAGATTAATGTGCTATCATGGAATACTAGAGGCTACACATCCTTCTCTGAGGAGCCCAGGAGATCAGAAATTTTTAAAACTTTCGATCTAATTCTTTTTCAAGAAACTTGGCTAACTGGTCGAGTGGGTATTGATGGATACTCTACTTTTCAACAGTTGGCTTCGGCTCCCGGTGTGAGCAGACCAATGGGGGGTTTGCTGGCGGCCTCTAGAAACAAGGTGTTTAAATCCTCAGTGATTATTTCCAATAGCACCCAAGGGATCCTCATGGTGAGAGTATCTAGGAGAAACTCAAATGAATGTTCAAGCTGGATTGTTGTAAACTTGTATTGGAACCCTGGTATTTTTCCTCTTTGTGAGTTTCTGTTTGCCCTTTCGGAGGGTTTAATTGATTGTTCTATTCGATACCCAGCGGATGATATTCTTATTGCCAGGGATATTCATTCCCAATGTATTTCCACTGTGGATCCCAAATCAGGCAATTGTAAACAGAAGTCCAGTTGTGGCAAAACATGGTTAAAGTTTATGCAGGAATGGAATTTACTCATGTTGAATGGAAACATCAGGGGGGATATTCCTAATTCCCCCTCCTGGCACAGAGGTTCCTCTTTCTCCACGATAGATTATTTCTTTGTTTCTAGAAATATCTTTGAAAATTGTAATAGTTTGATAGTTGGAGATGGGAACTCTGATGACCATGCTATGTTGAAGGTGGCTCTGTTTTATGGTTGTGCTCCAGTAATTCCTCGATATGATCATGAACTCCATGTTAACAACTCAGGAAATGCGATTAGAAAATTTCAAAAAGGAGGTCATTTATTAAATAACGAGCTGCGACTTGGGACAAGCCATTTATCTGATCAGCATCTATCTGATTTCTGTATTCCTAGTGTTTTTCTGAATTTCTTGTCTGTACAGGCGTCGGGGGAGCACTCCGCCCAGAAAACTCACAAGCTGCATAAACACTCTTTCAATGTTCAAATTATAATTCGTAAAAAAGAATTGAGGAGTCAGATATCTATTCTAAAGAGATCAGGCCTTTGTGAGAAGGCGTATGGGGAGGGGTTAGTAAAGTTGAAAAATAACTATAGGAATTGGCTTTGTGCACATAATCATCTGATAATTCAATAGGATGCTGAGAGAATGCTTTATGCCTTGTCTCTTAGGAATTATCGAAATTTTTGGTCTTTAGTTGGTTTGAATGAGGTCACTCAATATCAGAAACAAGATTCTATCATTCAAGAGGGGGTGTGGTGTGACCATTTCTCCAAGGTTTATGATTCTGACGCCTTGATATGCTCGGTTGCTGATGTAATCTATAGCTGGTATCTTGAGTTTAGTGTTCTGGACATAGAACTGTTAATCAAAAAATCCTCAGCTTCCAGAGCTTCTGGTCCGAATGGTTTGAGCAATTCAATCTTGAAGTCGGATCCAGTAATGTGGGCGAAGGTTCTTAAAGCCCTCTTTGACAATATCATTGTCCAGATGAGAATTCCTGACTCTTGGACTCACTCAATAGTTATCCCCATTTACAAGAAGGGTGACAGGTTACTGGCTTCTAATTATCGTCCGATCTCTCTCCTAGATGCCGATAGTAAAATCTTTTCGGGCATTATTTTAGGGGAATTGGAATCTTGGGCAAAAACAAAGGGAATTATTCCGAAGTAGCAATCCGGGTTTAGAAAGGGTCTTTCTACTTCACCGAATGGGTTGGTTTTGAGTTGCCTTGCGGCAAAGTCTTTCACCAAGGGGGGCCCTGCTCTCTTTGGAGCCTGGATTGATTTATCCCAGGCATTTGATATGGTTGACAGGAATCTATTATGGGAAAAATTGGATGCCTGGGGTATTCCTGCGGGCTTACTTTCTATTCTATTAAGAGAGCTGCATTCCAACAACTATATGCGGGTTAGACTTGGCAGGTCCAGCTTGCTTTCTGATCCAATCAGGATAACTAGAGGGGTACGCCAAGGCTGCTTATTAGCTCCCTTGCTCTTCATCCTTTTTATGGCGGATCTAGCAGCTTGGCTACAGAATATTGGGTTAATATCTCCTTCCATTGGCAATGTAAAAATCAATTGGTTAGCGTACGCTGATGATATAGTAGTTTTGGACTACTCACAAGTGGGGTTGCAGCGTTTGCTATCTGCTTTAGAATCCTATGCCAGGATCAATAAATTAAGAATAAATCCTTCAAAATCCAAGATTCTTGTATTTAGGAGGCCTAATAAAATAGTGAAGAACCTGGTCTGCAAGTTAGATTACTCCGAAGTCGAGGTTGTGTCAGAATTAACCTATCTGGGAGCTGAATTAAGATCTTTCCCATCCAGGAATAGTTTGTTGGCCTCCATTGAATTAAAATTGATCAAATTGGGAGCACAATGAAAAAAATCTATTCTAAGTTTGGCAGATTCACCATCCTCCCCCTTATAAGATTGTATATCGGGAAGGTTGTTCCCATAATTCTATATGGCATGGATTACAACTCTGTAGCCTTTGATCTAGATTGGGATGTTATTGAATCTAAGATTTGGAAACGTACACTGGGTCTCCCAGATTGCGTTCCGATTGCTTGCTTACGTTATGAGCTTGGCTTGCCCTCACTTAGATCATGGGTAGCCTGGAAGTGGCTTACTCTCTACAGGTCAATTTTAGATCCCCCTAGGAACTCACTCTTTGAGGAAATTGAGGTAGAGCGGGAAAAAGGAAATAATGTTTTTCTACGTAGGTTAGAACTAATATGTTCGGAACTATTGTCTGGTTGTGACTAAGATGCCGAGTCCCTTCTACAGAACCCTCTAAAAGTGAAAGAAAAAATGAAATTGGTGGATTGGATTCATACAATTGAGGAGATGCGGAGTACTAAAAGATCAGCCTCCTTGACATTGTTAGATAAGCCATTATCGTTTCTTCCGGCTTATCTAAAGAAGTCCCCTAGTTTTTGGTTTAGATCTGCTTTTTTGAGACTTAGTTTAAATGTACTCCCTACCCTGGAATTACTAGCTATAAGGGATAAAGAAGTACCAATATGTGATAAGTGCTCAACTATGGAAGTTCAGACTACTAAACACTTACTCTCTAAGTGTTCTGGGACCTGGAGTATCAGGGCCTGCTCTTTTGGCAGATTTGTTCATGATGAGTCTTGTTTGAATACTGATGATTTCTGGGCAAGACTATCTTCTGGTAATGAGATGGCTTTATCAATTCAAGTGGGTAGAGTTTTAAATGAGTTGAAGTTAGTAACAATTTGATTTTTTTTGTTGTCAAAATTAAGTTTGTTAGACTTCTTTTATTCTCTTCCCTTTTTTTCTTTACTATGATACATGTTTTTATTCAAAAACTGTAAATGTTTAATTTTTATTATGTCAATATATGTGTATTGAACTGTGTTAAAAGTCAAATTTTGGCTTCTGCACTTTAAATAATAATAATAAAAAAAAAAAAGTAAGGCGCCCTCTTCACGAGCTACGAGTGACCATAGTGTCTGTCTACCAGCTGATCTTTGCCAAAGCTCCCTGGTAGACAGACTTTCGACAGGCTGCCGACCGGAGACGGGGACTGCCGCGGAATCCCAAAGAGATGCAGCCGGACTGTTGTCCGCCACTGTCGACGACTGCCGTCGCCGACTGGAGCTGCATTGCTCTCGTCTGCATCGCTGCTTTCTTTATCCCGCTGGAGAAGGCCCGACCGTCGACACGCCGAGGAGCATCCGCCGATGGGTTTCCCACCACCTAAAGACCACAGAGACGCCGACGACTTGACGCCCTTGCTGGGCCACAGTGCATCATCATCTTTTGCCGTCCAGAACTATCATCACCGAGGTGCCCCGGACGCCTCTTCCTTGCAGGACGCCAACGCTCCGTCGTCGACGAGCACCGCTAGGAACGAAGCTGCCACTTCACCGCCGTAGTTTACCCGGTTGTCCGTCGGATGTTCGACGACCCGTGACTCCTGCCTTAAAGGGAGGGCACTCAAGAAGGGCCGTCGATTTCCCGTCGACAAACGCTACAAATTCAGGTACATTGGGGCTGTAGAACTATTGTAGAAGGAAATAAGACTCATAGAACAATATATGGACTGGGCTTGTGATGCATCTTTGCTTTACAGGTTGCGCAGGTGGGGGGATCGCCACACAGAACTGTGTTTAACGGTAGAGACCAGTATTCTGCCAATTGTTCAACCATCTTGCTTTCCTTCCTCTCTCTACTGCTGGTTTCCTCTTTATTGATCTGTGTGACATTTTGACAGTATAGTTGATGCGCTTTAATGAAATCTGATAATAATCATGGTACCACTTTAGAACTGTATATATTTACCATTATTGATTTTCTGAGCACAAAGTGAGTTATTGTAATAGTGTACATAACCTTGAATATTAATTATATAAGGACTGTGTTTTAACTAATACAGTGTGTGGACATTCCTTTGTGGGGGCTTGGGGACTACACTGTACTTAAGAACCAGCCTGCATCACCTCCTGAGAAGCTAGGACTTGATTGCTCGACCACTTACCAATAATAGAGAATCTTGGCTGGGGTCCGCTGTGCCTCTCCTCTACCATATAGAGAGCAGAAGTACCGACACCCCCCTCCAGTCTTTACACTGGTGGCAGCGGTGGGATGCTTATAGTTTTAAGAATCAGTGTATAACCGTGCCACTTACAAAATATCTGCACTTTATTGAATTGAGGTTTAGTTGTGTACAATTACAAGCAATGGAATCTATTGCAAATGGTTAATTGACTTGGATGAGCTTAGAGGCTCTCCAGAGTGCTCGTCAAGCCAGGGAGTTAGACTTTGTGGATAAGTCTAGGGCTGAGCTGATAGCTGCCCTGGTGGACTATCAGACTGATTGTGAAACTCTTAAAGGGGGGATGCAACCAATGAGGACTCCGACCCTGGGGTTTATGCTGAATTTGTTTCTGGGAATGCCACCATTCCAGCTGCCTCTGTTCCAAACCCCAGCAATTCCTTGGAGCTTGAGTTATTAAGGATTAAATTGGCCTTTGAATACCGCAAGTTGGAAATAGATGCTGAGCTTAAGAAAGAGGAGTTGGCACAGCAAGTGGAACTCAAGAATAGGGATCTTGAACTCAAAGACAAGGACACTGAATGTCAGAGAATCCAGCTAGAGAAAGCTAGAGTGGAGACTTCAGCTAAACCCAGTGAGAGTGTCAGGTCACCAGCCACCAAGTTTATGAAAGATTTGGTTGATGTGTTTGTGGAGGGTTCTGATATCCTCCAATGGATTGAAGCATTTGAAATGGCTTGTGCAATTCATGATGTTGATAAAAGAGATTGGGCTAAGTGTTTGTTAAGCAGAGTGCCTCAGACTGGATACGACTGTATTCTGAAACTGAGTGTGGAAGAAAGGGGTCAGTATGAGTGCATGAAGTCTGCTTTGATTGCCAAGTTTGGCAAGACACCTACCCAATACCTTAAAAGGTTCAGGGATTTTAGGAAAAGAGAGAATGTGTCTTGGGTTGACTTGGTGAGTGCTGCGCACATGAACATGATGGGGTGGATTGATGGTTACAAAGTGAAAACGTTTGTTGAATTGTCTCACCTTTTGTTTTTTGAGCATTTTTCTGAAGCCTGTTCACCAGAGCTGCGTCAGTATGTTGCTGACATTTGGATCCCTTTAAGCTGGCCAGGCTAGCTGACAAGTGGGTCTCCCACCGGGTGTCCCCTAAGGACTCCAGTGGGAAGGACAAGGACAAAGAAAAGGGGACCTCTCAGAAAGCTGAGGAGTCCCAAAAGCAGTCACAGTCGGGTAAACCAAAACCTTCCTCTCCTAAGACCCATAAAGCTAGTGGGGATAAGTCATCTGTGGGTGGGTATAAGAGTAGTGGTCCACCTGCTGCAAAGCAGGCTCCCAGTGGTTCCAGTACCGTACCCCGCACTCCCGGCACTTGTTGGGATTGTGGGGCTCTGGATCACAGAAGGGGTGACTCCAAGTATAAAGGTAAGGCACTTGGTGTACAGGCTGTCAGCCTGAGCTACCCTTACCCCATGTCTGAGGTGGAGGCCACTTGTCACGCTTACCGGGAGACCGGGGTTCGCTACTCACACTCTTCCTTCCTGGCGCCTCCATTCGCGCTTTCGCGCTTGGGGAGGCGCCGGAGGGAGAGCTCCGGGGACCTGGGCTGCAGCTCCTCGACGCATGCGCGGAAGACCGCGGTCACGGTCCCGCGCGTGCGCCGTGGAGCGGTTGCCCAGGATTGGAGCAGCTTGCTGCTCAAGCCTCGCTCTGGGCCCGCCGGCGCCCGGCTACAATCAGGCTTGCGTTCCAGGCCTCGCGGGCGCCGGCGGCCTATAAAGGGAGAGAGAGGATCGGGAGCAGATCGCGTCTCAACACGTTCTGTTCCGGATCGTGTACTCGCTCTCCCTTGTTTTTCCAGCGTTTGCCTTGCCCTTTTCTTCTGCCTAGGGAATTCCTTCCCCTCCTTTCCTGCTGCCTTCAGGGTTTTTCCCCTTGGGTTGGTTGTGGTCCTCAGCCAGCATTTCTCCTTCCCTAACTGGTCCCTGTTTGGTTTCCCTTCTCTTTCCTGGTTCCTCTCCCTTAGCCTGCCCAGTGCTCCCTGCCTGCCTTTGTCTCTTCTCTCCTCCCTGGCCCAGCCTGTACCTCGTGATATACTGCCAGTGCCTTTCTTGGTGCTTGCTCCTTTTCCTTTGGACTCTCATTACCACAGCATCCAGTGCCAGCTTCGGGGGTACGGCTCCCTCTCTTTTGGACTCTCATTACCACAGCATCCAGTGCCAGCTTCGGGAGTACGGCTCCCTCTCTTTGGACTCTCAATCACCATAGCATCCAGTGCCATTCTCCAGGAGTTCGCCCCTGACTTCTTTGAACTCTGGAACCTCGCCACCTCAAGGATTCGCTCCTTCAACTTCTCCTGTCTGTGCTCGCACAGTCCCGACGTCACTGAAACCAGGAGAGAGCAGCTTGTGGCGTTGGGAATCGGTCCATCTTCTACCCAGTACCCATTCTGGGTGGAGGAGAGGCTGGTTGCTTGTGTCACCAATTCTTCTCGTCAGTCTGGCTGCCCCGTCGAGATCAACCAGGTATTCAGGTACGCAACTTTCCCGCGATTCTCACCTTAACAGATTGAGACGCCTACCTTCCGATTTGGAAATGGAAGACACACAGGACCTGCGGAATGAGTTGCAAGCCCTCAGAGCGGAGATGACTGCCTTACATCAAGAAAACCAAGTCTTACGCCAAATGGTAACTCAGGGGACAGGGAGTGCTTCGCAGGCTGAGAGTTCTTTGGCCCATACTGCCCCAATCAGGTTCGATGGAGACCCACGTCGAGTGGCGGAATTCTGCAACCACTGCCGTATCCATTTTCTCTTCAGGTCGACCTATTTCAATAACGATAAGACCAAGATCGGATATATTTTGGGAAACCTAACTGGGAATGCCCTAGCCTGGGCAACACCTTTTGTGGCTACTAACAGCCCCATATTGAATGATTTTGCTGCTTTTGAGAAGGCATTCCCGGAGGTCTTTCAGACACCCAACCTGGCAGCCGCTGCGCAGAATCAGTTGATGGACATCAAGCAGGGCAGTTCCGACATAATAACATACATCAGTCGCTTCCGCCTGCTGGCTACAGATTCACAATGGCCTGAAATCACGCAGAAGACCCTGTTTCGCCGGGGGCTGAGGGAGGAATACAAGGACGAGCTACTTCACATCCCCAAACCTGAGAGTCTCCAACTCTTAATCAATCAGGTGCTTTGTATTGACCAGAGATTAGCTGAACGAAAGGCTGAGAGACGTCGGCTGGAGAAAGTCGCTCCCAGAACAGCCAGTCTTCCCGCCGGGGCTTTTGGGTCGACAGAATCTGGACTCGAACCTATGCAGTTGGGAGCTGTGAGAGGGCCGTTATCTGACGAGGAAAGGAGGCGAAGAAGAACTTTACGCCTATGTCTTTACTGTGGTGCAGCCGGGCACTACTTGGGAACGTGTCCTTTACGACCTCAGAAGAAGAAGTTGGGAAACTAGAGGACCTGTCGTGTGGAGGAGAGGCAACGATAGGTCTCACCCCTTTTCCAGTCCTTTCCACCTCATGCTCGATTCTTCCTCCCATGCAACCAGCTATTTTACTAACTTTGAAGGTCCAGATCCAACTGCCCGGTCGGACGCTTGAAGTTTTTGGGCTGTTGGATAGTGGAGCGTCTGGCAATTACATCGATGAAACTTTTGCAAACATCAACAAGATTCCCCTTCTGCCCAGACACTCTGCCCTTCCTGTGGAGGTTATCGACGGTACTCCTTTATCTTCTGGACCGGTTCGTTTGCACACTGTAGGACTAATCTTAGGATCGCCGATCACGTGGAGGAGCTTGCTCTGGATGTTATCAGGTCACCCACCTACAAGTTGGTCTTGGGGTTACCTTGGCTCCAGCATCACAACCCAGATATTAATTGGAGGACGCACACCTTGACCTTCTCCTCCACATCTTGCACCCCGAAATGCAGCCTGCCAGTCCAGACTCTGGTTTCTTCAACTGACTTGGAACTTCGTGGCAAGGGGGCCAGCCTTTGTTCCACATTACAGATTCCTCCTGAATATGCCGACTTTGAACAGGTTTTTGCTGAACCAGGTAACATACCCCTGCCACCTCATCGGTCGTTCGATTGTTCCATAGAACTGTCTCCTGGTGTTGAGATTCCCCATGGCAGACTGTATGCTTTGTCCCGGGAAGAGAGACGAGTGCTATAGGATTACTTATCAGACTGTTTGAGTAAGGGATACAACGTACCATCCAAGTCATCCGCAGGATTTCCTCTATTTTTTGTAAAAAAGAAAGAAGGCACTTTGAGACCCTGTGTAGATTTCCGGCAATTAAACAATATTACCATTAAGGACCGGTACCCACTACCTTTGATTTGTAGTATTCTAGAGACCCTACATCAGGCTCGGATTTTTATTAAGCTTGATCTTCGAGGGGCCTATCATCTGGTCCGCATCAAGAGTGGAGATGAATGGAAGACAGCATTTAAGACACCATTTGGGCACTTTGAATACAGGGTGATGCCTTTTGGCCTGTGCAATGCCCCTGGGATTTCCAACGACTCATGGATCACATCTTCGGAGACGTAATTGGAATCTCTGTCTGGATTTATCTGGATGATATTTTAATCTTCTCCAGATCGAGGGAGGAACACATAAGTCATGTACGAGAGGTCCTCAATCGGCTATTCCGCAATCATCTGTTTGCCAAGGCAGAGAAGTGTTCCTTTCATCAATCGAGGATAGAGTTCCTTGGATTCGTGATCAGTCAGGCTGGTATTGCGATGGATTCCAAGAAGGTCCAGGCTATTCAAGAGTGGAAACAGCCTCATGATGTAAGGTCCTTGCAACGCTTTTTGGGATTCGCCAACTTTTACAGGCAATTTATTCCTCGTTTCTCTCAGATCTCGGCACCTCTCACTAGACTGAATAGCAGCAAGATTTCTTTCCTGTGGGACTCTTCTGCCACGCAAGCTTTTGACACCTTGAAGTCAGCCTTTATGGCCGCTCCGATCCTACGCCACCCACAGGACGACTTGCCCTTCATCGTTGAAGCGGACGCTTCGGACTTTGCTGTTGGGGCTGTACTTTTTCAGAAAGATCCCGCTACGTCGGTTGAACATCCAGTGGCCTACTTCTCTCGTAAGCTGAATCCTAGTGAGAGGAACTATGCAGTTATTGAGAAGGAACTGTTGGCTATCAAGACCGCGTTTGAGGAATGGAGACATCACCTGTTGGGAGCCCGCTTCTCTATTGAGGTCCGTACTGATCACCGCAACCTGCAGTACTTGCGCTCCTTGCAATGTCGGACACCACTGCAGGCTCGGTGGGCCTTCTTCATTTCTCCGTTTGTGTTTCATATTACTTACATCCCCGGATCTTCGAATTTAAGAGCTGATGCCTTGTCTCGGTCCTTGGAGATAGAGAAGGAAGAGGGCAACTCCAGTCGGACTCAACCACTGATCTCTTCTCATCATTTTCTATCGACTTTATCACCACTCTTACAGTCGATATCAGACGCTACCCGGACAGATTCTTGGAGGTCGGTTTTGCTCCAACGGCCCTCAATATCTGAAAATCATGGCCTTTTATTCTTTCGGAGAAGACTGTACATCCCCGAGGGGGAGATTTGTGATGGCACTTTGCACGGTGTCCAAGATTCCCCCATTGGAGGCCATTGAGGGATTCGAGCAACACAAGAATTGCTATCGTGACAATTTTGGTGGCCTGGCTGGGCTGGGGAGGTTCGGAAATATGTACAGGCCTGTCCGATCTGTGCTCAAACCAAGGTTCCCAGACAACATCCTTTGGGGTTGCTTTCACCTACTGAATTGCCGCCATACCCTTGGCACACCATCGCCACCGACTTTATTGTCGACCTACGTCCCTCTGAAGGGCACACGTATTATGGTCGTTGTGGACTGTTTTACGAAGTATGCCCATTTCATTCCTTTCAAGAAAATACCTACTGCTATCCAGATGGCCACAGCTTTTCTACATGAAATCTATCGTTTACATGGCCTTCCTGAGAAGATCATCTCTGACCGAGGGGCTCAGTTCCTCTCTTCCTTCTGGAGTAAAGTTTGTGGCCACCTTGGTATTCGCAGAGCCCTAAGCTCAGGTTATCATCTACAATCCAATGGTCTCACGGAGAGAACCAGACACTGGAAGCATACCTCTGTAGTTTTGCAAATGCCACGCAGACCAATTGGATGGCTTATCTAGATCTAGCCGAGGTATCCTACAATAATTCCATCCATTCTTCCATCAGGACCAGTCCTTTTTGAAGCCCTATGTGGTGGATCCCTATGGTCGTGCCGGTACTTGTCCAGCCCCTGTTCTGGTACAGGGGGTCCCAGAATTCGAGGTTCAGGAGATTTGTGATGCCCACTATCGCAGGGGGGGTGCTCCATTTTTTGGTGGATTGGAAGGGGTACCCGGCCTGTGATCGCACTTGGGAACCTTCTCGGCATGTGCACGCTCCACGCCTTGTGCGTGAGTTCTATCGCCGGTTTCCTTGGAAACCTGGGCTCCGGGCCTTCCTGGGAGGGGGTATAGTGTCACGCTTACCGGGAGACCGGGGTTCGCTACTCACGCTCTTCCTTCCTGGCGCCTCTATTCGCTTTCGCGCTTGGGGAGGCGCCGGAGGGAGAGCTCCGGGGGCCTGGGCTGCAGCTCCTCGACGCATGCGCGGAAGACCGTGGTTACGGTCCCGCCAGTGCGCAGTGAGGCGGTTACACAGGATTGGAGCAGCTTGCTGCTCAAGCCTCGCTCTGGGCCCGCCGGCACCCGGCTTCAATCAGGCTTGCGTTCCAGGCCTCGCGGGCGCCGGCGGCCTATAAAGGGAGAGAGAGGATCGGGAGCAGATCGCGTCTCAACGCGTTCTGTTCCGGATCGTGTACTCGCTCTCCCTTGTTTTTCCAGCGTTTGCCTTGCCCTTTTCATCTGCCTAGGGAATTCCTTCCCCTCCTTTCCTGCTGCCTTCAGGGCTTTTCCCCTTGGGTTGGTTGTGGTCCTCAGCCAGCATTTCTCCTTCCCTAACTGGTCCCTGTTTGGTTTCCCTTCTCTTTCCTGGTTCCTCTCCCTTAGCCTGCCCAGTGCTCCCTGCCTGCCTTTGTCTCTTCTCTCCTCCCTGGCCCAGCCTGTACCTCGTGATATACTGCCAGTGCCTTTCTTGGTGCTTGCTCCTTTTCCTTTGGACTCTCATTACCACAGCATCCAGTGCCAGCTTTGGGAGTACGGCTCCCTCTCTTTTGGACTCTCATTACCACAGCATCCAGTGCCAGCTTCGGGAGTACGGCTCCCTCTCTTTTGGACTCTCAATCACCACAGCATCCAGTGCCAGCTTCGGGAGTAAGGCTCCCTCTCCTTTGGACTCTCAACCTCTACAACATCCAGTGCCAGCTTCTGGAGTACGGGTCCCTCTCTTTGGACTCTCAATCACCATAGCATCCAGTGCCATTCTCCAGGAGTTCGCCCCTGACTTCTTTGAACTCTGGAACCTCGCCACCTCAAGGATTCGCTCCTTCAACTTCTCCTGTCTGTGCTCGCACAGTCCCAACGTCACTGAAACCAGGAGAGAGCAGCTTGTGGCGTTGGGAATCGGTCCATCTTCTACCCAGTACCCATTCTGGGTGGAGGAGAGGCTGGTTGCTTGTGTCACCAATTCTTCTCATCAGTCTGGCTGCCCCGTCGAGATCAACCAGGTATTCAAGTACGCAACTTTCCCGCGATTCTCACCTTAACACCACTGTCCTCCCCTCCTCTACAGGAATCACATTTGGTGCTCCTGTAGAGATTTCCTTAGTGTCCCTTGCGGCCTGGGACCAGTACGCAGAAGTACTGGCGACTATCCCACAGAACACCCATAGGTTTTTGAGGAGTGTCCTCTTGAATGGCCAGCCTTCTACTGGTTTGAGAGACACTGGAGCAAGCATGACAGTGGTGGAAAGGACCCTGCCCAAACCAGAGGACTATGTAGGTGCTCCTCTGAGAACCACCAGGTTAGCTGGTGGGCCTCCCAAATTATCACCTGTAGCCTTAGTCACACTCATGATTGGAGACAAGACAGCAAAGCTTCCTGTCCTGGTTCAGGACAATGTCCCTGCTAACATTCTGTTAGGCAATGATCTAGTAGAGTTGGGGTTGATCTTGTATGGTCTTCCCCTAACTGCTGCTGCAGTCACTAGGTCACAGGTGACACAGGTTCTGGCTGTGAGTCCAGTACCCGAGCCAAAGGCGAGGCCTGAGGCAAGAAGAAGGAAGAACAAGAAGGCCACCTCTGTGCAGGGGGCTCCTTCTCTTCCTGCTGTTCCCACAGCACCCATTGGGATCCATGCCCTGGACGGGCTGCGTCCAGTGGAAAAGCCAAACTCAACTCCTGTGGGAGAAGAGCCAGAAGACTCTCCTGTGGGAGCGGTTCTCAACCCAGAGGATCATCCCGATCTTCAATGCTTGTTAGCTGAAGGGGGACCCTCCCGGGTGGACTTCTGTAAGGGACAGAGAGAGTGCCACTCTCTCGAGGATCTGAGGAAACAGGCCCTGTCCCAGGCATAAGGATAAGTGCCTAGGACTTGTTAGTTAGCCCACTAAGCCTGAACCTGGTGCCCTCAAGAGGTTGGTGGTACCCCAGGTTTACAGGCTACAGTTGGCACATGAGGTGCCCTTGGCTGGTCATCTTGGGACCAAGAAGACTAAGCAGAGGCTCTCTGCCCATTTCTACTGGCCACTGATGAGAGTAGAAGTGGAGTCCCACTGTAGGACCTGCCCAGGTTGTCAAATGTCTGGCAAGACTGGAGGCAGTGTCATTACCCCACTGCAACCATTACCAGTGGTTGGCACACCGTTTGAGAGGGTGGGCATTGACATTGTCGGTCCCCTTGACCCTCCCACTTCAGGTGGACATCGGTTCATCCTGGTCTTGGTAGATCATGCCACCAGGTACCCTGAGGCTACACCCCTTCGGACTGTAACTGCCAAGGTGGTTGCCAGGGCTCTCCTGGGCATTTTTACCCGTGTTGGATTCCCCAAAGAGTTTGTCTCTGACAGAGGATCCAACTTCATGTCTAGTTACATGAAAACCATGTGGAAAGAGTGCGGGGTAACCTACAAGTTCTTCACCTCTTACCATCCCTAGACCAATGGTCTGGTTGAGAGATTTAATAAAACTCTCAAGGGCGTGCTAGGTGCTTTGGAAGAGCCCCTAAGGAGGAAATGGGATCTCCTCCTGAACCTCCTGTTGTTTGCTTACAGAGAGGTACCTCAAGAGGGTGTTGGTTTCAGCCCCTTTGAGTTACTCTTTGGACATCCCCTGCGGGGGCCCCTTGCCTTAATCAGAGAAGGGTTGGAGGCCACCCCTCTAGGTCCCGCCAAGCAAGTGGGGGACTATGTGTTAGGACTCACACAGAGGATGAAACAGATGATGGGTCAAGCAACAGCAAATCACAAGGCCAGCCAGGAATTAAATAAGTGCTGGCATGACCTTAAAGCCTTGCAAGTGGATTGGACTCCGGGACAGGAAGTCCTTATGATGGAGCCTACCAAGCCTAGAGCTTTGGCAGACAAGTGGACTGAACCCTTCAGGATCATCTCCAAGATGGGCAAAGTCAATTATCTGGTTGACATGGGAATCCCAGGGGTAGCCCCTCAGGTATTCCATATTAACAGACTCAAGCCTTTCCACTGGCGAGCAGAAGTCTCATGTCTCTTGCTAGCTTCAGAGCAAGAAGAGGATGAGAGTGAGCCCCTTCCTAATTTGCTGCATAGCAACCCTCAGGATGGCTCAATGGAGGGAGTACATATCTCTCCAGATCTGATGACAGAGCAGCAGAGGGCCTGCAGGGCTTTGCTCCAGCAGTATGCCTCTCTGTTTTCCCTGACACCAGGCCTTACACCGTGGTGTAGGTACGAAATTTATACTGGTGACAGTGTGCCTGTCAAAAGCAGGTGCTACCGTATGTCTGATACAGTTAAGAACTACATCCAGGCTGAGGCCGCCAAGATGTTGGATCTGGGTGTTATTGAACCCTCAACCAGTCCCTGGTCCAGTCCAGTGGTCCTTGTCCCCAAGGCAAGTTCCCAGGCAGGTACCAAGGATTGGAGGTTCTGTGTGGACTACAGAGGAGTCAATGCCGTCACCAAGACTGACGCACACCCATTGCCCAGGGCTGATGAGCTCGTGGACACCATAGGTGCTGCCAAATTTGTGAGCACCTTTGACCTTACCTCAGGCTATTGGCAAATAGCTCTGACGGACCATGCCAAGGAAAAGACAGCGTTCTCAACACCAGAGGAACTCTACCAGTTTAGGGTCATGCCTTTTGGGTTGAAGAATGCCCCTGCCACCTTCCAGAGATTGGTCAATCATGCACTCAGTGGGCTGGAGGCCTTTTGTGTGGCCTACTTAGACGACATTGGCGCCTACAGTTCCACCTGGGAAGAGCATTTGACACATCTGGATAAGGTGTTGCAGGCCTTGAAAAGGGCTAACCTCACTATCAAGGCCACCAAGTTCCAGATAGCTCAGGGGAAAGTCACCTATCTTGGTCATGAGGTAGGAGGTACAGGACCTCTCCCCAGTAAGGTACAGGATGTACATGACTGGGAGACTCCCAATACTCAAACCCATGTAAGAGCCTTTTTGGGCCTCACTGGGTACTATCGCAATTTCATGGCAGACTATGGAACTATAGCTGCATCCCTGACAGCTCTGACTTCACCCAAACAACCTAGGGAGGTTAATTGGACTGCAGACTGTCAGAGGGCCTTTGATGACTTGAAAGAAAGTCTGTGTAGGGCACCTGTGTTGTGTGCGTCTGACTACAGCCAACCCTTTATCGTCCAGACGGATGCCTTTGACACCAGAATTGGAGCTGTCTTGTCCCAGTTAGATGACAAAGGAAGAGAACATCCTATCATATTCATCAGTAGACAACTCAAGGGTAGAGAACTTAGGTGGGCTACTGTTGAAAAGGAATGTTTTAGCATAGTTTGGAGCCTTAGGCGTTTTAGGCCTTACCTTACAGGGTCTACCTTCAAGGTCCAAACAGATGATAAGCCCCTGAAGTGGCTTATGCAGATGAAGGGTGAAAGCCCGAAACTGCTCAGGTGGTCCATTAGCCTGCAAGGGCTAGACTTCACCATAGAGCACAGACCAGGGAAGAGTCACAATAATGCAGATGGCCTTTCCAGAAGGTATGTTGACCGTCTGGATGAGGGTGTCTATCTCGTGGGAGATTAGGCATCCTAACCTCAGTCTGGTGGGGGGGCGACTGTGATGCTGGAAATGCATCGGTGGGACAGGGCCTCCGTATCCTTGTCCTTTACTGCTTTTTATCGTGTGTTCTGACGTGTTTTCCGCGCAGGAGTTCATGTGGGACTCCTGGCGGTGCAGCTCTCTCTTTTGGTTTGGTGAACAGACCCATGGGATACCCTTATGGCACCCATGAGTGAGGGTACAACCCTGTGCCCCTAGTGTATGTGTTTGGGTACCTGTGTGTGGCCCACAGAGCAGCGTATGGGCTGGTGGCAGCTCCATGCTGAATTTGACAGGTGCTCTGAGTATCCTCCATTTTGGGATACCCAGGCCCTGCCATTGGAATCAGTTGATTCCTGATAGGAAACAAGATGGCCCCTGTGGCCTCTTGCTTTCTATTGCCTGTTACCTTGTTTCCCCAAAGTCCTGGGAAGCCCTGACTCTGTTCCTACCCCCTGACCGGCTGTTGGGTGGAAGTTCCATATATGGTGTTGTTGTGAAGTCCAAGCCAGACTGGCTGGAGCCTTCCCAGTGACTGTATGTTATGGGTACACCCTGTGGGTGGGACCTGGGTGAATGGAGTGTGGTGACGAATACGCTTTCTGTGTTGTGGGTGTCTAGTATTTGGTGTTTGACACAATGACTGAGACAGCCCTGCCCGAAACTGGTATGAATGCAGTGTGGAGTGTTGAATGGCTGGGTACTTGTCCCAATACGCATAACTTGTTGTGAGTGTCTGGAGAGGAGTGAATGGCCTGAATGCACTATGCACCTGATTGGCTGCCTGCCTGCATGAATGCCCTTCTGACTGATTGGTTGCCTGAGTGTGACCCAGCGGAATGAATGGGAGATCAACAGTATATCTGGGGGCCTCTCACTTCTAGAATTCGTGTTCAGACGCTAAAGTCCACTACGACAAGTAACTGGAGTAACTGAAGCTTAACCTTGAAACCCTGCTGGACGAGAAGAATTGCTGTTGCTCTACTTCACAATCTGAAAGCTGCTGTGTCTCCAAGAAGTGACCCAGAGAGGACCTGGTAAGGCGCCCTCTTCCCGAGCTACGAGTGACAATCGTGCACCAGCTGATCTTTGCCGAAGCTCCCTGGTAGACAGACCTTCGACAGGCGACAGGCTGCTGACTGGAGACGGGGGCTGCCGCGGAATCCCAAAGAGAAGCAGCCGGACTGTTGTCCGCCACTGTCGACGACCGCCGTCGCCAACTGGAGCTGCCATGCTCCCGTTTGCCTAAGAACTTCATTTGATCCAAGGACGCTCTCGTCTGCATCGCCGCTTGCTTTATCCCGCTGGAGAAGGCCCTACCCTCGACGCGCCCAGGAGCATCCTCCGGTGGGTTTCCCGCCACCTAAAGACCACAGAGACGCAGACGACTCAACGCCCTTGGTGGGCCACAGTTCTTCATCATCTCTTTGCGGTCCAGAACTATCATCACCGAGGTGCCCCGCACGCCTCTTCCTTGCAGGACGCCAACGCTCCGTCGTCGACGAGCACTGCTAGGAACGAAGCTGCCACTTCACTGCCGTAGATTACCCGGTTGTCTGTCGGACGTTCGACGACCCGTGACTCCTGCCTTAAAGGGAGGGCACTCAAGAAGGGCCGTCGATGTCCCGTCGACGAACGCTACAAATTCAGGCACATTGGGGCTGTAGAACTATTGTAGAAGGAAATAAGACTCATAGAACAATATATGGACTGGGCTTGTGATACATCTTTGCTTTATAGGTTGCCCAGGTGGGGGGATCTCCACACAGAACTGTGTTTAACGGTAGAGGCCAGTATTCTGCCAATTGTTCAACCATCTTGCTTTCCTTCCTCTCTCTACTGCTGGTTTCCTCTTTATTGATCTGTGTGACATTTTGACAGTATAGTTGATGCACTTTAATGAGATCTGATAATAATCGTGGTACCACTTTAGAACTGTATATATTTACCATTATTGATTTTCTGAGCACAAAGTGAGTTATTGTAATAGTGTACATAACCTTGAATATTAATTATATAAAGACTGTGTTTTAACTAATACAGTGTGTGGACATTCCTTTGTGGGGGCTTGGGGACTACACTGTACTTAAGAACCAGCCTGCATCACCTTCTGAGAAGCTAGGCCTTGATTGTTCGACCCTGTACCAACAATAGAGAATCTTGGCTGGGGTCCTCTGTGCCTCTCCTCTACCATATAGAGAGCAGAAGTACAGACACCCCCTCCAGTCTTTACAAGATGAAAACCATGACAGAACAGATCCGCACAGACCAAGGTAGGAGAGAGAGTCCAGGAGCAAAGAATGATCAAAGGCAGCAGACAGATCAAGTAAAATAAGAATAGATGAGTGTTTGGAGTAGCGAGCAGTTAGAAGAGAATTAAGTACGTAGCTAAGGGCTGTTTCAGTTCAATAGTGGGGGCGGAAAACAGACTGCCTCGGAGGAAGGAGAGAAAGGCTAGACACGAATGATGAGATTCATGCATAAACAAGGTGCTCAAGGAGTTTGGGTGGAAAAGGTAAGAGGGATATAGGACAGAAATTAGCAGCAAGAGGGGGTTAGCTGTAGGTTTCTTTAGGATATGTACGATAATTGCATGTTTAAAGGCAGAAGGAAAGGTAGAGGTGGTGAGACAAATGTTAAAGAAGGAGGTGAGAAAGGTTACTAGAGGGGGGACGACTTTGGGGATAAGTGAGGAGGGGATGGGGTCAGTGGGGGCTGCTGTAGGGTGAGCTTTGGCCAGGAGGAGGGCCATCTCAGAGTCTGTTATGGGAGGAAAGGTAGAGACAGAGCTAGAGGGGGTAGGGAATGATAAGGGGGAGGAGTTACAGGAAGGTGAAGATAGTATGTCCTGGTTTAGGGAGTGTACTTTGCAAGAAAAGAAATTGGCAATGTCAGATGCTGATAGGGATGAGTTGATCGACGGGTCAGGTGTAGGAGGAGCAAGAAGTCCGGTTAGGGTTTGGAAGAGACGTCCAGGATGAGTGGATTGACTGTGAAGACGGTCAGAGAAGTAGGTACGTTTGACAACCTTAAAAGAATGGTGCGCTCAGAAATGATAATTTATAAAATGATTGGCAATAGTGTAAAACATAGGGCGTCATTACAGGTCGGGCGGTCCGGAATTAACAGTGGCGGTAAACCCGCCGCCACTGTTAATTCCGGACCGCCCGATCCCGACTCCTGCAGGCGGGAGGTGATGTTCCCGCCAGGTCTGACCTGGTGGGTGTAACACCACCCGCCTGCTGCAGGCGGACGTGGAAACACCGGCACCATCACGAGATGGTGCCGGTGTTTCCACTTCCCCATTCCCATTGAGCCCTATAGGACTCAATGGGAATGGGGATTTACCGAATTCCGCCTCCGGAATTCCCGGGACACCAGGGTCGTAATGCCCTGGTATTTCCAGTAGTCACGGAGGCGGAATGGTAATTCGAGTCTGGCGGTAACCAGGCGGTTTTACCACTCGTAATGAGGCCCATAGTTTAGACATATTTTGAATGGAAGTTCCTATGTAAACACTTTGAGAAAACGAAAGTGTTTACATGGGAGCACCCATTTTGTGATTTCATGTAGCCTCCTCAGCTCTGCCCTTGCGGCACTAAACAAGCAGCAAAAGCCCCCTACAGGGAGGTTTTACTTGCTGCAGCCTGAGCAGAGCTGAGGAGGCTGCCCTCACTTTCATTTTATGTTTTCTGTGCTCCCCAAGCCCAGGGAAGCACAGAAAACGTAAAATGAAGGCAAAAAGCAGAGGCGCACCAATTAAAAATAGAACATTGTTGTATTTGTGATTGCCGTGGTTGGAAAACCACGGCAATCACAAATACAACAACGTTGTTATTCTGACAGCAGCAGCTTTCGCGTGGAGTCTCCTGGGCTCCCCCAACCCTGAGGGAGTCCAGGAGTCTCCCAGCGAAAGCTGCCGCATTCAGAAGAACGTTTTTGGATTTGTAAATACTGCAGCATTTACAAATCCAAAAACGTTGTATTTCTCACTGTGGCAGCTTTCGCTTGGAGTCTCCTGGACTCCCTCAGGGTTGGGGGAGCCCAGGAGACTCCACACAAAAGCTGCCGCAGTGAGAAGCACTGCAGCATTTCTAAACACCTGCGTTGTGTTTCTGCCTACAGCAGCTTTCACTTTGGGGCTGCTGCTATAGGCAGAAACACAGTGGCATTTCAAAACATCCGCGTTGTGTTTCTGCCTGCAGCGGCTTTCACTTTGGAGCTCTCCGGCTCCCCACGGGGAGCCAGAGAGCCCCAAAGTGAAAGCTGCTGTAGGCAGAAACACTGCTGCATTTCAAAACACCTGCGTGGTGTTTCTGCCTAGGCGGCTCCAAGCTGAAGCTACCACAAACATAAATACAACGTTTGAAAAGCTGCGGTTTTATTTCTAAGTTTGCCGGGCTCCTCCAGCCCGGAAAACGAAGAAAAAAAAGCAGCTAGTGCTCATTTTAAAAAAAAATGTGCACTTACTGAGATGCAGCTGCAGCTTTCCTGCCTGTAGTCTCTGGTCTCCGTCCTCCAAGTCCGGAACCAATGAAGCAAAAGCCACCCAGTGGTACTTTTGTTTACTACAGCTGGCTGGCTTTTGCTTCATTAGTGCCGCAAAGGCAAGCACAGGCGGCATCCATTTCACAAAATGGATGCCCCCTAGTGCTTCCCATTTTAAAGTTTGAGCTTCATTTGCTCAATACTTTATATATGGACTTTAATTTTTTTTTTTTTTATATTTCTTTTATTATTGCCCATCTTTTTGGCCAATAATATTTCTGACCACACCATTCCTTTAATACAGTTGTCATATAGGATGTGATAAGAGAAATAGGTTGCGTGGTTAGTAGGAGAACAGTGTGTGCGCCAGCTCCTTTCAAGGCAGCAAAGGAAGCAGCGAATAGAAGAGAAATGAGGAGAGAGCCAGGATTGGGCAGGTTTGTGAGTGGGCCCAAAGGAAGAAAGAAGGTAAAGTTGATCAAGGCTAGATGTGAGACATGAAGAGATGAAGAGAGAGTGGACGCAGCTTCATCTGCAGAGAGAGAGGAGAAGTGTGTGAGAGATGGTAGAGAGTGTATGCAGGTATGATGGAAGAGCGAGGAGTTAAAATTGCGTAGATCACGCCTGTAGAAAGTCTTAGTGGAGGAGAGGGAGGAGGTGCTAGAGGGAGTAGGCGGGAGAAAGGAAGCTGAGATTTGGGTGTGATCTGAAAGGTAGAGGGGGAGAATAGATAAGGAGGAGGCAGTAAACGATGAGGTGAAGATCAAGTCGAGGGTAGAACCAGAGGTATGAATAGAAGGAGTGGGAAGTGGGGAAAGTAGGTGAGAGTCAAGTATTGATAGGAAGGGGGATGATAGATGAGTAGAGGAAAGATGAATATTAAAGTCTCTGAGCAATACAAAGGGTGTAGGACTAGGTAGGATGTGACTAAGAAGGTGGTCAATGTCTTCGCAGAATGAGCCAAGCGGTCCAGGTGGGCGGTAGATATTGAGAAGAGAAATGGCATGAGGAGCAGTGAAGATTTTATATATAAATTCAAATGAGGAATATTCTGGTAAGGGGGCAGGTGATGGAACAGATGTGCATTTAGGACTGTAGAGTTAGCCAACGCTGCCGTCGCGTCCATTGGCACAAGGGACATGTGCAAACGAGGAAAGAGAAGTAGTAAGAGAGGCAGAAATAGTTGTGTTATGTGGGAGAATCCAAGTTTCACTTATGCAGAGAAAATGAATATGTAGGCGTAGAAAAAGAGAGATTTATTAGAGAGAGGTTGAATTTGACCCCCCTCCTACCGCATGACCAAGGTAGGCAACCTTACCCTGTGCTATCTGGCACTTGATTGCCTTGATAGTGATGTTGGCCCTTTTCATGGCCTTTAGACAGCAATGTCATCTAGGTAGGCCACACAAAAGGCATCCAGCCCACTGAGAGCATGATTGACTAACCTTTGGAAGGTGGCACGGGCATACTTCAACCCAAAAGGCATAACCCTAAACTGGTAGAGCCCTTCTGGTGTTGAGAAAGCCGTTTTCTCCTTGGCCCGGTCAGTCATAGCTATTTGCCAATAGCCTGATGTGAGGTCAAAGGTGCTCACAAACTTGGCAGCATCTATTTTGTCCACAAGCTCATCAGCCCAGGGCAATGGGTGCGCATCAGTCTTGATGACGGCATTGACTCCTCTGTAGTCCTGTAGTCCACACAGAACCTCCAATCCTTGGTACCTGCCTGGGAACTTGCCTTGGGGACAAGAACCACTGGGCTGGACCAGGGGCGGGTTGAATGTTCAACAGCACCCAAGTCTAACATCTTGGCGACCTCCGCCTGGATGTGGTTCTTAACAGTATCTGACATCCTGTAGCATCTGTTTTTGACAGGTACACTGTCACCAGTGTCAATATTGTGCCTACACCATGAGGTGATGCCTGGAGTCTTCTTGCTCTGTAGCTAGCAAGAGCCACGAGACTTCTCCTCTCCCATGGAAAGGTTTGAGCCTGTTGACATGGAAGACTTGAGGGGCTACCTCAGGAATACCCATGTCCACCAGATAATTGACTTCACCCATTTTGGAGATTATCCTGAAGGGTCAAGTCCATTTGTCTGCCAAAGTCAGAGGCTTGGTAGGCTCCATCACAAGGATCTCGTGTCCACGAGTCCAATCCACTTGTGAGGCTTTAAGGTCATGACAGTGCTTGTTCAAATCCTGGCTGGCTTTAAGATTTGCTGATTCTTGGCCCATCATCCGTGCCATCCTCCTCCTGAGGCCTAATACATAGTCCCCCACTTGCTTGGCAGGACCTGGAGGGGTGGCTTCCAAACCTTCTTGCACTAAGGCAAGGGGCCCCCTCACTGGATATCCAAAGAGGAGCTCAATGGGGCTGAAACCAACACCCTCTTTAGGCACCTCTCTGTAAGCAAACAGCAGGCATTGTAGGAGTTCCCATTTCCTCCTTAGGGGCTCTTCCATAGTACCCAACATGCCCTTGAGAGTTTTATTAAATCTCTCAACCAGACCATTGGTATGAGGATGGTAGGAGGTAGAGAACTTATAGGTTACACCACATTCCTTTCACATAGCTTGCATGTAACTAGACATGAAGTTGGTACCTCTGTCAGAGATCACCTCTTTAGGAAATCCAACTCTGATAAAGATGCCCAGGAGATCCCTGGCAACCACCTAGGCAGTTATGGTCCAAAGGGGTAGATCCTCAGGGTACCTGGTGGCATGGTCTACCAGTACCAGGATGAACCAGTGTCCACCTGATGTGGGAGGCTCAAGGGGACCAACAATGTTGATGCCCACCCTCTCAAGCGGTGTGCCAACCACTGGCAAAGGCTGCAGTGGGGCAATGACACTGCCTCCAGTCCTTCCAGACAACTGACAAGTGGAACCTGTCCTGCAATGAGCTTCCACTTCCATTCTGGGCCAATAAAAGTGGGCTCAGAGCCTTTGCTTAGTCTTCATGGTCCCAAGATGATCAGCTAAGGGTACCTCATGTGCCAACTGCAAAAGGATGGGCTTGTATTCCTGGGGTACAACCAACCTCTTGACTGTACCAGGTTCAGGAGAAGTGAGCTCACTGTAAAGGAGCTCCCCCTCCCAATAATTCTTATAAGTCCTAGGCGCTTCTTCTTGTGCCTGGGTTGGGCCAATTTTCTTAGATCCTCAGGAGAGTGGCACTTTCTTTGACCATTACAAAAATGCGCCCCAGAGGCCCAGTAGGCATTGAGGGTCAAGGTGATCATCTGGGTTGAGTACCTCTCCATAAGGAGGGTCCTCTGGCTATTATTTCTCTGGAGTTGAGTTAAGGGTCACCACTGGTCCTAGTCCCTCAGGAGCTGGAGCCACAGTGGGTGCTGTAGAAAAAGCAGGAAGAGAAGGATCCCCCTTCACAGAGGTGATCTTCTTACTCTTAACCTTGGGTTGCCCCTTCTGCTTGGGTAACTGACCATCAGTCAGACCCTGTTGTACCTGTGACCTAATGACTGCAGCAGTAGTAAGGTGTAACCCATCTGAGATTAACCCCATTTCAACTAAATCATTCACCAACAAAATGTTGGCAGGTACATTGTCCTGAACCAGGACAGGAAGCTTTGCTGTTTTGTCTTCAATCTTGATGGTGACTAGGGCTACAGGAGACAATTTGGGAGGCCCACCAGCTAACCTAGTGGTTCTCACAGGAGCACCTACATAGTCTTCTGGCAGGGTCCCGTCCACCATTGTCATGCTAGCCCCAGTGTCTCTCAAACCAGTGGAAGGATGGCCATTTATGAGGACACTTTGCAAAAATATTCTAGTGTTCTGTGGGATAGTAGCCAGTACTTCTGAGTACTGGTCCCAGGGCCCAAGGGACATTAAGGATATCTATACAGGAGCACCAAAGGTGATCCCTGTAGAGGAGGTGAGGGCAGTGACCTCCACCTCAGGCATGGAGTAAGGCTAGGCAAGACTGACAGCCTGGACACCAAGTGGTTACCTTTACACTTGGGGTCCCCCTTTCTGTGGTCCAAGGCACCACAGTCCCAACAGGTGCCAGGAATGCTAGGGACTGCACTGGATCCACTTGGGAGCCTACTTTGCAGCAGGAACACCATTACTCCTACTCTCACCCCCATGAGACTTATGCCCACTAGATTTCTGGACCTTCGAGGGAGAATGTTTAGTTGTATTTGTATGTGGCTGCTTTCTGGACTCCTCAGACTTCTGAGGGGTTCATTTCTCTTTGTCCTTGTCCTTCCCACTGGGATCCTTAGGGGACACCCTGTGGAAGACCACTAATCAGCCAACTTGGCCAACTTAAAGGGATCCAAAATATTCTGGACAGCAATGCACTGACGCAGCTCTGGTGAACAAGCGTCAGAATAATGTTAAAAAAACAGGTATGACAGTTCAACAAAAGACTTCACTTTGTAACCATCAATCCATCCCATCATACTCATATGTGCAGTACTCAATCAATCAACCCAAGACATATTCTCTCTCTTCTTATAATCCCTGAGCGCAACCATGCAGCCTGTAATGAAACCTCCAGTTTTTCTATTTGGAACTGTGACTACGGATCAAGCTTTGATACATAAAGACTGCTTGGACAAAACTGTCTGTGCTGCAATTCTTCCTAAAGTTTGCTGGGACATGTAGTCCTTTTAGTGTTGTTGCAGCCAGTAACAGCTGCAGAAATAGCCCGTTTCCACGGCAGCCTCCACTGCCTATAGAATGGTGCTGAAAAGCGCCGGATTCTATTTCCTAGATTTCTATTTCCTAGATGAAAACCAGGTCCAACAGATGGATTATGCCGTGTCCGGCGGGTTAACCCTTTTAATCCTCGGGATACCGCAGAGCCCTGAACCGTAACAGCATCCACCCCCAAAGGCGGCGGCAACCCGCTGCGGGCGGCGCAGTAGCAAAGGAGAGTGAATGTTATCCAACGGCTCCCAGGTGCGATCCTTCCAATCGACCAGATAAAAAGGCCGACCTCTACGCATTCGAAAGCCCATAATGTCCGCCACTTCGAATTCATCATCCCCTACAGAAGTAACTGGGGACGGGCCCACGGGAAGACGGTCAGAAGCAGAACAAGGCTTCAACAGGGATACGTGAAAAACCGGGTGGATCTTCCAAGTAGTAGGAAGACGCAGTCGCACAGCAACTGGGTTAATAACGGCAGTGATGGGGAATGGACCAACAAAACCTGGAAGAAGAACCTTTTAAGGTGTTTTAACAAACTTGGCAACCAAAGCAATTTTCATGCATTCATACTAACTTCTTTCTTTCACACTCAGTTTCAGAATACGGTCATAACCAGTCTGAGATACTCTACTTTTCTTTTAAATAAAAAGTTATTTATCAAAGTGCTTGACATAACACATAATAATCATGGCAGCATTACTCAGTACATCAATTTACACCCACATGACATACAATAACATAAGAGAACAACAACACAGTGTGGCTCCGTTGGTAATTTTGGGCCAGGTCGGGACAGCGTACTGACGGTCAGAGGTGAGGTTTACAGACACTCTGTCAAGCTCTCTGTATCTGACACATTCCCTTGTATGTGCATTAGTTAAGTACGAAAAGGAGGCCATATATCGACCAGTTTGCACCCCATCGGCTGCAGCAGGGACTATTGCGCCTTACGGGCGGAAGCACATGTCGCAGCACGCAGCTAGTGCGCAACTGATGGACTGCCGTGTTTCAACCGTAGCAGTAGTATACATCGGACCGCCAGTACCATGCAAAGGCTCGCCAGTTTATGAACACCATGTTGCAGTGATTCAAACTTATGAAACACATTCCATTGGGGTAGCCTCAATAGTACAATTACATATTTTAGACATGAGATCACACACTCCACACCAGAAGTCTCCTAGCTCCAGACAGTCCCATAACATATGGAGGTATTCCGCCCCTTCCGAGTGACATCTTGGACAGAGAGTGGAATGTGCCTGAGAAAATAGATGCAGCCTAGGTATAGTGAAATCTGTGTAATAACTTGAAATGCATTAAGCAAAATCTAGAGTTGAGGGATACAGTGCGAGTCTGCAAACACATGGCTTCCCAGATTTCGTCAGTGATATCAACACTCAAGTCTGATGTCCAAGTCTCGCAGAGCTTGGTTAGAGGCCTATTCCCACTACTGTGCAACAGGTTATATAATCTAGTCAATCTGCAACGGGATGCGGCTGCTTCCATAATGAAGCTTAACAGTGGTTCATCAGGTGGTAGTGTTGGAACCCTACTCATGCATCCCTGACTGCAAGCCAGAGTCCTCTGCATTGCAACCAGCGCAAGTATTACCTCAGTGAGGGCCCTGGTAGCTCCTGAAGTGTAATGAAGGTGCCCATTGCATATATGTCTTTCAAGTTTGTGTATCCGTCTAACGCCCATTGTTGCTCAGTAGTCGTGCTTACCTTAGGAAATTACAGAATAAAGTTCCATGATGGGAGGTCCTCGTGAAATGGACGGGGAGTTCCCAGTAACTTCCATATCTTACTGCATGCGAATGCTGTCACGCTAACAGGGTCAGTTACCCCAGGGTCTTTAAACAACAGAGGTAGCACCATTGAACAAACATCGCAAGCTCCAGCCTCATGCCGTTCAATTTTAACATGCGGGTGGGAGGTATCCTTGTTAAACCTGTAAGCCGCCTAGTGCGCCTGAGCTGCAATCCAGTATTTTTCAAAGTCTGGGGCTGCAATGCCTCCCTTTGCGTATGATCTAGTCAGCATGTTCCATTGTAGACGGACTGCCCGGCATGCCACATGAAGTTGTCGATCGCCTTCTTCAGCTCTCCAAAAAATCCAATCACTGGTCATAGTAGTATATTTAAGAAATAATATAGAAGTTTTGGGAGGATAACCCTTTTAAGTAGCGCTCTCGTCCCGCTATGCTGAGTGGGAGTTTCGCCCAGCTTCGAACGTTATACGCGAGCTGAGGTATATATGTACCATAATTGCGGTCTTGTAATATAGCTGGGTGTTGTGCCACTACCACTCCCAGATACTTTATCTCCAAGAGGGCCGAGGCAAACCCCATAATATCCTGCGGCTCCACCGTCGCCTCTGTCAGTGGAAATAGCTGAAATTCAGCACAGTTAACACAGAGTCCCGATGGGACTCCAAACGACAGAACGTTACTCATAATTGGAGCCAGATGTATTTGTGCATTCCACACAAATAGAAGTGCGTTGTCAGCATACAATGAAATAATCTCGGGCTCACCTGAGAGTCTGATTCCCTTGCATGCATGCTTATGGTTAATCAAGTCAGAGAGAGGTTCAATCACAATAGCAAATAATAGAGGCGGATTCCAGATCCAAATCGCCATTTCAAAATGGCCTCCATGTTCTAACACCTCTGTTAGGTGCAACTTGCCCCAGCTACCTGTGCCTTGGATTGGCCAGCCTCCCCTACATCAGCCAATCGCAGAGGTCGGTAGGCGGAAGCCGGCACAATCACCCACAGGCAGAATCCAACAAGGCACTGTCTGTGCCTCTCTGTGCCGCCGAGGGCACAGCCACGCTGCCGGTCCTGGTTGACTCTGCATCCCCTGCTGAAGCAACAACTACACTACCGTAAGCAAACCTTTCACTTACGCACGCCTTGACTGTACAAATTTGCACGCTACTCGCGCTCTAAGTCATCTGGCCGATTTTCGAACTTTGTACTGCGCCAGAAAAAGGAATCTCCAACCTATTGAAAGTTATTTCCTCCCAAATCCATTCCGCATTGTCTACATTCAAGCCACAACCAACAATTAGTACACTGTTTCTAAATGCTGCCTATCAAATTGCTACTGACCGAAGCACTGCATTACTAGCACTGTCTGCTCCTGTTTACTCCTCTACTGTCATGATCTCTGCTTCCAAAAGGTCAGGGTTTTCCCAACTCCCTTGGAAGCAGATCCATAACCCAGGTTCCGAGTGCCAACCAGTCCCAATTGGGACCTTTTGGACCCAGTCCTGGCGCCAGTGGCACCAGGCTCATAAATATGCCCAGTCCCAGCGCTGGAAGCGCCGGGCTCATAATGCTTGGGTGGACTTACCTGCAGCAGACCATGCTGCTTACTTGCCTGCCAGTTGAGTCTCTGATCCTCTTCTGTTTGGAACTACTTTTCCTGTTGGGTGGGGCAGGAGCCACTCCCTAGGTTCAGAACACTGGAACTCTTCTGGAAAGCAGGAACTCTTTTCTTACCTAGGCGTGGCTGTGGAAGGAGACACCTAAGCACTACAGGAGGCTATTTAAACCACACCCGATGGATGAATCTTGCTTTGCGTTATTCTGCATCCTCTGCAGCAGAACGCTCATCGTGTCTTCTGCATCTGATCCTGGGCCTAAGGAAAAAGGCTTACCATCCTGAATCCAGTCTTCAGCAACACCTATAAAGACAAGAAAGAACAGGTTAGCATTACGGTCTTCAGTGACAGCGCTTCACTTACCTGGTCCATCGGCTGTCACCAACGCCTCGCGCTGCATTCCGGCATCTGAAAGACAAAAGCTTACCAACTCTTCGCACGCTCCGGAGGTCTTCGCACTGCATTCCGGCATCTGAAAGACAAAAGCTTACCAACTCTTCGCACGCTCCGGAGGCCTTCGGCGCTGCATCCCGCATCTGAAAGACAAAACAAGGTGCGTTTAAAGACATTGGGGAACTTTAATACTCACGTGCCATTACTCCTTTCCACATCTAACCCAGTGGGTATTCCGGCACCCTGCAGCCGCTCCGAACTTGTACCTGCAAAATAAAAAGACAGTTAGAGCGCATCGTGAAGCAGGCAACAAGCGCTTACTTACGTGCTTCCAGGCGCTTCTATTCATCACACGGGCTCCATCTTCAACTCACTTCAGCCCGTCATCCGCCATCGCCGGAACCCTGCAAAACAAGAGACATCATTACTAAAGACTTTTAAAGACATTAGAATTACTCGAAACTTACCGTTCGTGCAGTAAACGACGGACAGCAGTCCTCTGAAGTCAAGAGTCCTGCTCCCCTTATCCAGTGAAGAAACTGGTTACAGCACCCTGCCCCGAGGCAGATGGAGAGCACGGCGTTCACTTACCTAAGGTGAGAGCGTTAACCTTTGGGGTTCTACAGGAGAAGAGAAAGGGAAGAAGAGAGAGACATTCAATAACCCAGTTCATTAATCCCATATTTTCTATCTGCAGACATCTTACCCTTCGAGTCAGACATACAGTGCACAGAGGTCCAGCCCAAAGAGCCAGCCGTGTGTTACACATCACCTTTGAAGATACGGTATACGCCCAGTCAAGACCGGCGCCTCTACGGGAATCAGGTGAGCTTTACAGAACGCAAAGCCTACCGCAAAACTCCCGTCCAGGCGCTATGGAAACCTCGGATACCAACCAGCTAGCCCAGTTACTTGGGGAACTAAGGGCAGAAGTGCATGCAGCCCGTCAGGAAACAAACGCTCTAAGAAGGGAACTGATTATTTCCAAGGAGCGAACAGATGATCTCGCTAGACAATTGCTACAGTCACAAGCCGGACAGACCCCGTTACCCGCATGTGGGGGAAATCTTCCTTCTACATCCTCTATGAATCCAGTGCAGATCAACCTACCTGGGAATGTACCTCTGGCTCCGCCCGAACGATTTTCTGGTGACCCAAAGAGGTTTGCAGTATTTATCAATCAGTGCCGGTTGCATTTCTTATGCCGGCCAGCAGCCTTTCCAACTGATCAAGCTAAAGTAGCTTTCGTGCTTTCGTACCTTAGTGGCAATGCGGCAGACTGGTCGATCCCTCTAGTAAATCAAGATGATCCGGTCCTCCATGATTTTCAAGCTTTTCAGCTCAGTATGGAAAAACTGTTCGCAAGACATTCACAGGGGCAGGCCTTGGACAATGAGCTTCTTTCGTTGCGACAAGGTAATCAAGACCTTTTGGCTTATATTGCGTCTTTCAACAGACTGATAGTGGAAACTCAATGGCCTGAGGATAAAAGGATTACGCTGTTTTATAGAGGTCTACGTGGAGAGCTCAAAGATGTGTTAGCCCAAGTAGTGAATCCCCCACAAGATTGTTCGGACAATATAGACTTAGTCGTTCAAATAGATCACAGACTGCAGAAAAGGAAGGCCGATCGTTCCAAGTTTGATGCTCGAGTATTTTCCAAACCGCCAACTCCTTCCAAAGGAGTAGACTCCGGGGAACCCATGCAAATAGGGGGCCTGAAAGGTCCTCTAACACAAAAGGAGCGGGAAAGGAGAAAACAGTTGCAATTATGCCTCTATTGCGGAAACTCAGGGCACTTTCTTCGAGACTGTCCGGTGAAACCTGCCAAGAAGGCAGTAGGAGCTGCAGTTACCAAAGTTACAAACTCTGAGCAGGGAAACGACCTCGCCCGACAAGAATAGAGGTCCTCTTGCCGAGCGTGAAAACCAGTTCCGTGACCTCGCATTTCGTGATACCTATGGTCCTCATTAGCCCTGATAATCCGGATCGATTACATGCAATTGAAGCTTACGTCGACAGCGGTGCCATCAGCAATTATGTGGATCATGAAATGGTTTTGAGGATGAATCTAACTCTTTGTCCCAAGGCTGTAAAGGACGTCATTACTACGGTGGATGGAACAGAGATAGCCTCCGGACCAGTAACGCATACCACTCAAGAAGTGACGCTAGTAAGTCAAGATGGACACCATGAGAAGATCGTGTTCGATGTGATCAAGGCTCCTCAGTTTCAGATTATTCTAGGAATACCTTGGTTAGAGAAACACAATCCTCTGATCGATTGGCAAGCAAGAACGGTCCAGTTTCCAGAATGTGTCTCTACTTGTCACCCTCCACCTGGTGTTGCACTGGCAGCAATTTCTTCAGAGACTCCCCAGTTACCTCCCGAATACCTAGAATACCAAGATGTTTTCCGGAAGGATCAGGCTAACTCTCTACCTCCTCATAGGTCTTATGACTGCCAGATAGACCTGATACCTGGATCTACTCCTCCTTGTAGTAGAATTTATGCCCTCACCGAGCCTGAGAACCTTCACCTTCGACAATACCTGGATCAATACCTGGCAAATGGGTTTATTCGTCCTTCCAAGTCCCCTGCTTCTTCAGCTTTGTTCTTCGTTCCAAAAAAGGAAGGAGACCTTAGAACTTGTATAGATTATCGCTCCCTGAACCAGATCACCGTCAAGAATAGATATCCGTTACCTTTGATCCCTGAACTCCTGGACCAGGTCAGAAAAGCATGCATATATACAAAGCTGGATCTTAGAGGAGCCTACCACTTGGTACGAGTAAAAGAGGGCGATGAATGGAAGACGGCCTTCCGCACCAAATATGGGCTATTTGAATATCAGGTCATGCCCTTCGGACTTTGCAATGCCCCGGCCGCCTTTCAATATTTTATGAACGATGTCCTCAGAGAGCTCATAGACGTGTGTGTTGTTGTTTACATTGACGACATCCTCGTTTATTCTTCATCGGAATCTGAACATCGGAAACATGTGAAAATGGTCCTCGAAAGATTGCGTCAACACAAACTTTTCGCTAAGTTGGAAAAATGTGTTTTCAACGTGACTGAAGTTGAATTCTTGGGATTCATATTATCACCTAGCGGAGTGCGTATGGATTCAAAGAAGGTCGATGCAGTTCTCAAATGGCCATCACCATCCTCCGTAAAAGGTGTGCAAAGCATGTTAGGCTTCGCTAACTTTTACCGCAGGTTTATCCCCGAATTTACTCGAATAGTCCAGCCCATCACTGCCTTGTTAAAGAAAAACAAACGTTTTGAATGGTCTACCGAGGCGGAACAAGCTTTCCAGGATTTGAAGACTAAATTTATCTCTGCACCAATCTTAAAACACCCTCGCCCCGAACTCCCCTACATCGTGGAAACTGATGCTTCAAGCCTTGCCATGGGGGCAGTTCTATCACAAAAGGACCCGGTAACCAATCAGTTGCATCCCGTGGCATTTTGGTCCCGCAAATTCTCGCCTCCTGAAATCAATTACACGATTACTGACAAGGAACTTCTGGCTATCAAGTCTGCCTTTAAGGCTTGGCGGCATTATCTGCTGGGGGCCCGACACACCGTTACTGTGATTACGGATCACCGAAACCTGCAATATTTGAAAACCGCAAAAGCCCAATCCTCTAGACAACTCCGTTGGGCATTATTCTTTGCCGAGTTTGACTTCATAATTACCTATCGACCTGGTACAAAAAACGGTAAAGCTGATGCCCTTTCTCGGATGGAAGTGGAAGAACACTTGATCAACCCTAAACCTGTACCAATCATTCCCGAACAAAGAATTCTGGGTGTAATCGCCACACAATCCATAGAGGAAGTTAAGGATAAAGCCAGGCAACTTGTAACTCCAGCAGACATACAGAATTGGCATCTGCAGGGAAAGGACTTTGCAGTAAAGGACAACTTATTGTATTTCCAAGAACGATTATACCTGCCCAGCACAGATTTACAGAAAAAAGTAATCTCTTGTTATCACGATTCTTTAATGGAAGGACATCCCGGTATGGCCAAGACCTCAGAAAAGATCAAGCGCTACTTCTGGTGGCCGTCTTGGAAAAAAGATATCAGAGACTTTATAATGTCCTGTGGAGTATGCGCCCAAAACAAGAGTCAAAAGGAAAGACCAGCAGGCCTCTTACGCCCTATTGACATCCCACCTCGCCCTTGGCATACGCTTTCTATGGACTTCATCACCGATCTACCTCCATGCTCCGGATACAATACGATTCTAGTAATCGTGGACTTATTCTCCAAGATGGCGCATTTCATTCCTCTCAAAGGCTTGCCAACAGCAGCAACTCTGGCCCGAGAATTTCTCGAAAACATCGTCCTTCGGTTCTAATTTCGGATCGAGGTAGTCAATTTATTTCTCATTTTTGGCGAAGTTGCTGTCGGTCGGCTCAAATTGATGTGAGACTATCGACCAGTCACCACCCTCAGACCGACGGACAAACCGAGAGGACCAATCAAACTCTGGAACAGTATTTACGCTGCATGCTGCAACAAACTGAAAAAACTTGGAAAGACATCCTTTGGATAGCCGAATATGCCTACAATAACTCTGTCCATTCGGGAACTGGGAAAACCCCGTTTTTTCTGTTATACGGCAGTCACCCTCGAACCTCAGAGTTGGATCCCCTCCAAGATCTTGAAACACCAGCAGTAGACTACCTGCATTCTACAATCACCCAAGCCTTTAAGGAAGCTGTTTCTCACCTTCAAAGGGCTAAAGAACAATACAAGAAAGGAGCAGATCAACATCGGAAGGAAGCCCCTCAATATCAAGTAGGGGATAAAGTCTGGTTATCCACCAAATATCTACCTCTAAAAGGGCCACGCACATTCAACCCAAGATACCTTGGTCCCTATTCCATCACTACCATAGTAAACCCAGTAGCGGTCAAGTTGGACTTGCCCCCGCACATGAAGATACATCCGGTCTTCCACGTCTCTCTATTAAAACCCGTGCAACCTCAAACCCGACTAACTAAATCTCCAAAACCCATCCTAGTTGATGGAGAACTCGAGTTTGAAGTCAAAAGCATTCTGGACTCCAAGATCTCCAAATCTAAACTATTTTACCTAATTGACTAGAAAGGCTACGGCCCCCAAGAGAGATCCTGGGAACCTGCTGAATATGTCCACGCTCCTCGCCTAATCAAAAGATTTCACCGAACATTTCCTGACAAGCCAAAACCCCCGGAGAAGCCTGGTTTGGGAGGGGCCTTGAGGGGGGGTACTGTCATGATCTCTGCTTCCAAAAGGGTTTTCCCAACTCCCTTGGAAGCAGATCCATAACCCAGGTTCCGAGTGCCAACCAGTCCCAATTGGGACCTTTTGGACCCAGTCCTGGCGCCAGTGGCACCAGGCTCATAAATATGCCCAGTCCCAGCGCTGGAAGCGCCGGGCTCATAATGCTTGGGTGGACTTACCTGCAGCAGACCATGCTGCTTACTTGCCTGCCAGTTGAGCCTCTGATCCTCTTCTGTTTGGAACTACTTTTCCTGTTGGGTGGGGCAGGAGCCACTCCCTAGGTTCAGAACACTGGAACTCTTCTGGAAAGCAGAAACTCTTTTCTTACCTAGGCGTGGCTGTGGAAGGAGACACCTAAGCACTACAGGAGGCTATTTAAACCACACCCGATGGATGAATCTTGCTTTGCGTTATTCTGCATCCTCTGCAGCAGAACGCTCATCGTGTCTTCTGCATCTGATCCTGGGCCTAAGGAAAAAGGCTTACCATCCTGAATCCAGTCTTCAGCAACACCTATAAAGACAAGAAAGAACAGGTTAGCATTACGGTCTTCAGTGACAGCGCTTCACTTACCTGGTCCATCGGCTGTCACCAACGCCTCGTGCTGCATTCCGGCATCTGAAAGACAAAGGCTTACCTACTCTTCGTGCGCTCCGGAGGTCTTCGCACTGCATTCCGGCATCTGAAAGACAAAAGCTTACCAACTCTTCGCACGCTCCGGAGGCCTTCGGCGCTGCATCCCGCATCTGAAAGACAAAACAAGGTGCGTTTAAAGACAATGGGGAACTTTAATACTCACGTGCCATTATTCCTTTCCACATCTAACCCAGTGGTTATTCCGGCACCCTGCAGCCGCTCCGAACTTGTACCTGCAAAATAAAAAGACAGTTAGAGCGCATCGTGAAGCAGGCAACAAGCGCTTACTTACGTGCTTCCAGGCGCTTCTATTCATCACACGGGCTCCATCTTCAACTCACTTCAGCCCGTCATCCGCCATCGCCGGAACCCTGCAAAACAAGAGACATCATTACTAAAGACTTTTAAAGACATTAGAATTACTCGAAACTTACCGTTCGTGCAGTAAACGACGGACAGCAGTCCTCTGAAGTCAAGAGGCCTGCTCCCCTTATCCAGTGAAGAAACTGGTTACAGCACCCTGCCCCGAGGCAGATGGAGAGCACGGCGTTCACTTACCTAAGGTGAGAGCGTTAACCTTTGGGGTTCTACAGGAGAAGAGAAAGGGAAGAAGAGAGAGACATTCAATAACCCAGTTCATTAATCCCATATTTTCTATCTGCAGACATCTTACCCTTCGAGTCAGACATACAGTGCACAGAGGTCCAGCCCAAAGAGCCAGCCGTGTGTTACACATCACCTTTGAAGATACGGTATACGCCCAGTCAAGACCGGCGCCTCTACGGGAATCAGGTGAGCGTTACATCTACGCTGCCAAAGTATGGCTTTACTAGCATTGTCTGCTCCTGCATTCTTTACAATTAAGCCTACAACCAATTGATATTACATTGTGCCTAAATGCTGTTATCACACTGTTACTGACCAAAGCATTGCATTACTAGCACTCTCTGCTCCTGCTTGCTCCTCTACGCTGCTAACGTATGGCTTTACTAGCATTGTCTGCTCCCGCATTCTTTACAATTAAGCCTACAACCAATTGATATTATATTGTGTCTAAATGCCGTTATCACACTGTTACTGACCAAAGCATTGCATTACCAGCACTATCTGCTCCTGTTTGTTCCTATCCTCTATGTCACATTGCCACTCCCGCCACTGCCCCAGGCCTCTGTCATCGCACACCTACGACCATCTGAACTGCTAAACATGCATATGCCTCTGAAGACCAAGTTAACACAAATCTGTCACCAAGCCCCTCTTATCCAGCCGAGCATGTTCTTACACTATGTCTGCTTTATTACTATGAATAACTACCGCCAGTTATTACCCAATGTGATCTTGCCTTAAATACTGCATGATTTATACTGCAGCCCACCCAGCGTTACGGCCACTGAAAGTAACCTTAAGCAATTTTAACTTGCCCACGTATGCCATCCACCAGTGCCCTGAGACTCTCAACTGATTTATACCCACCCGAGAACCCCTCAGCCATGAGTACATCATTCAACATCCTATTGCATCTTACCACTCTCCTAGGTTTGCTGCACCCATCCAACACTGCCCATAAAACTTCCAACATGGCCTCTGCACATGACCATACCTCCCTCTGCTCTCGCAGCATTACGATCACTATGTCAACATCATTACCTCAATCTGACAATATACCCCCAACACATTTTCTACCACCCTGCTTCCCAACTCGCTCTAGCAAGCCCACCATTCCAACCTCACTCCACCAGCCCATGCTCACATCCTCACAATGGATACACTTATATGCCTCTAAACCTACCCCCAACCAACCATGCCCAACATCGATTAGAAACTCAAGACTAGGATCCAGAATACACCCTAACTACACAACGACCAATACAAAACACTCAAAAATTATTAAACACTCTGCCACGAGCATCGTAGCATCTACCACTCCTAATACACCACATCTCAATGCTACCCCTCTACAAAAGACTACCAAGGATCAGTTTCCCAACCCAGAGATCAAGGGTGCTCTATTAAATGCCAGATCTATTCCTGCTCATGCTCTTGACATAGCTGACATTATAACTTCAAATTATCTGGATTTCCTCACCATTACGGAGACATGGCTCCAAGCCGCATCAGGATCTACCCTTGCACTGACCATACCTGATGGATACTCCATATATCCCTTAGATAAAGACTTAGCTAAAGGAGGCGGGGTTACATTCATTGCCAAAGTCTCACTAAATTTAAGAACCACACTCAACCCAACCTTCCCCTCAGGGGAATTACTTTCAATCAAACTTCCTATTACTAACACAAGAACAATCACCATCCACCTCATATACAGACCACCCGGACCATCATCCTCCTTTGAAGTCAACATTATGCTACTGCTTTCCAACACCAAACCTAACTCACAGACCCTTATACTAGGAGATTTCAACATAGGTTTCCAGGACATAAGAGATGACAAAGCATCCACACTCGCTAATTCCATCTCAGAGTTAGGCTTCACACATTGCATCACACAACCAACTCACAATAAAGGTAGAATCCTTGACTGGCTAACCGACCTGAACTGTGACACCAATACATTATCTAACACACCATGCACCTGGACTGACCACCATCTCATCACTTTCACCATCAGAAAAGACAACACCACGCACAAGCACATATCTAATGCACCACCCCTACTCACGAGAAACAAGAAAAACATTAAAGTTGAGAAATTGACCCTACGGCCCTAGTAGACTTATATAACACTACTGTGCTCAATGCCATCAACACCATTGCACCTCTTAAACTATGCAAGGCCAAACCACGCTCTCACCTTAATTCCTGGTTCACTCCAGAAATAAAAACCCTCCGCAAGAACAAGCGCCATGCAGAATCTTTGTGGAAGAACTCTCCTTCAGCCACCAACAAGATCACATAATTGATAGCATCCAACAACTACAAATTGGCCATCACCCAAACAAAAGAAAACATTTATAATGAGAGAATTACAAAAGCTAAATCCAACACAAAAGAGCTTTTCAACATCTTGAGAGAGCTTGAATCCCCTTCTCCCATACCCGACTCGTGCACTAAACATCCAAAAGGCCATACTCGGCAAAATATCCTTGTTCCAAGCTAAAAACAAGTCCAAAAAGCTAGCTTAACCCTTAACGCAGGCCAAACTCCACCGTTAAGTAAACAAACCAATACTAACAACCTATTCAACTTCTCAACCATATCTATCAAAGAGGTTGAGGATATAATCTCTACTCTGAAACCATCAAAATGCCAGGGAGACATATGTCCTGGCCCGATAATCAAAGATGCAGCCAAACAACTGGCACCATTCATCACCACACTAATCAACACTTCGTTTACTTCTAGCATAGCACCCAACAACCTGAAATACTCATGGGTTTTGCCCCTTCTCAAAAAACCAACACTAGATCCCAACATCCCCACAAACTACAGGCCCATCACAACTCTGCCATTCCTTGAGGTTGACCGCACTGATCGACCTCAAGACACAAATGGACAAATTGAAAGACAATGGCAAAATTGCCGTCCTACTTCTTCTAGACCTTTCGGCTGCCTTTGACCTGGTAAACCACGAAGTTCTTTGCAATCACCTATTATCAGCAGCCCACTTTTCTGACAAAGCCAATGCCTAGATCCAGTCCTTTCTAAATAACAGATCCATGAGGGTCTTTGCACCCTCAGCCCCTGCTGAACCAGCCGCTGTCTCCTGCGGTGTCCCTCAGGGCTCCTGCGTATCCCCCACTCTATACAACGTATTTACCAAACCGCTGTATGACGATCTAGACAACCTGGGTGTCATCTACACAAACTTTGCAGATGACACCCAAATCCTCGTGCCACTAACAGTTGACTACTCCAAAGACTCTAAAGTCCTCAATGACATTTACTCTATCATCCAAGCCTGGATGGCCAAACATGGACTCTGCCTCAACGACGACAAGACTGAACTACTACTACTACTACTACTACTAGGCTCCCAATCTAGACTCAACAATCTTGACAAACAATACAAATCGTTCAACATTGACGGCAACAACATCACAGTATCCAATGAGGTCAAAACCTTAGGCATTTACCTAGACTCCTCACTTACCCATACTATACAAATCAACTCTATCTCATCTTCCACTGCTTACACCTGCAAGCTTAACAATGCTTGCAGACCATTTCTCTCTGCCACCAACTGCACAACCATAGCCAGAGCGCTAGTACTCTCTAAAATTGACTGCTGCAACACACTCTATGTGGGCACTAGTCAACGCAACATCAACAAGTTGCAAGTGATTCAAAATAACACCTTGAGAGCTGCCATGAACGTCCTAAGATCTCATCATATCTCGGACCTGAGATGAAATACCCACTGGTTATCCGTGTCCCAAAGGATAGAGTATAAAACACTCTCTCTCACTCATAAGTGTTTAGCCAATCAAGCACCAAAATACCTAGCAGACAACTTCACCCGCAATACCTCCTCACGCCCTACCATATCGGCACAAGCTCACTCTCTGAAAGTCCCCAGGTTTAAGCTCCAAAAAACAGGAGGTAGCAGCTTCCCTTTGCTTGCCTCAAAACTTTAGAACACTCTACCACTGACCCTTCAGAACAGAACCAGCCTTCCACCGCTTCAGAAAAAATGCCAAAACGTGGATACTTTCTATAGAGGCTTAAGACACACAGACGCACTGCCCATCATTCCCCCTACACATTTAGGACTGTATAACTTTCCCTCCGAGTACACATCCTCCAGCCATCTACCCTATCTGCAAGCTACTCAAATAGCCTATTGCATTACCAACCCATCGTCATGCTACATTTCTCCATGTGTAAATGATGCTGACTGTGCAACTACTCACTGCATATTACTGTATATTTCGGTAAATTATATTGTCTTGCATTGTCCTGCTTATCTTTTGCATTACAATTGATCCTGGCGGTGTAACTTATCACTGCATGCTACTGCATAACTGTAAATTATAGTGTCCCTGCAACCTACTTCCGTTTATATCATCAATTCTATGCCTATGTAACCAAGTAATGTGCCCAGATGCCTCAGGGTTAGGCTGCGCTATATATATAAAATAAACAAACAAACAGACAGCGGACACCCCTGTCGGGTTCCCCTGGAGATATCAATGGGCACCAAAGGTAGACCATTTGTGATGACTCTAGCAGACGGCAACGTGTATAACAATTGCACCCCCTGATATAAACCAAGGCCCAAAATTGCACTTATTTAGAGTACCGCCCACATAAAATGCCACGATACCAAGTGGAAGGCATTTTGAATATCTAGTGCTGCAGCCTCTGCCTGTGTGTCTGGGGTGATCTGGGCCAGTATATTGAAGAGGCGTCTCAAATTAAGCGCTGTAGGACTGGCCAAGGATGAAGCCTGATTGATTGGAGTGGATGATATATCCCATGTAGGGTACCTGCCTGAGGGCCAACACGTTAGCAAATATCTTTACTTGGGAATTTATCAAGGAGAGTGGTCGGTAAGAGCTACAATATTCAGCCAGCTTATCAGGCTTCAGTAGCACCGTGATCACTGCCTCTCTCAGTGTGAGGGAGTACTCCACGGTTACATGACTCCTCCCACAATGCAGCGAGTTGAGGGACTAGATGTGACTTAAAATATTTATGAAACTCCACTGTCAGTCTGTCGGGTCCAGGGGCTTTCCCAGAAGGGAGGGTATCAATGGCTTGGGATATCGCTTCTGGTGTCATGAGAAGGTCTAGGATCTCACTGGCTTCATTAGACAGCTCAGTCAATTGTAGGTCGTGGAGGAATGTCTCTATTTCAGGCAGGGATGTTGTGGCTACATTGGCATACAGCATGGCATAGAAGGAATGGAATACAGTATTCACGTCGGGCGCAATGTGTACTAATACACCCAAGCTGTCCTGCACATATGGAATATGGTGACTATCACTTGCCTGACACATAACCCTAGCTAGTAGTTTACCGAGGCGTTCCCCTACCACATATCGTCTTGCCGACCTCAGGTTATCAAGGAATGTTTTAACTCCCTATCCGCATGTGCCCCGAACCTTATCCAGCTCCACCTTACTGTCCCCCAGAGTGACAGTACTGGGTATGGACACATATAGCAGTTCTAGCCGGTGTAGTGCGGCTTCACTTGTTTGGATATCTCGCTGTATCGTCTTAAGAACCCCCAATTCTGTAGCTAAGGCCATGCCTCGAATATAAGCTTTAAAAGCCTCTCATAGAATTGCATGTGTGTCTACGGAGCACGTATTCACTTCAAAGTATTCTGTAACACATTTTCCCATTTCTGCCCCATACACTGGATCTAGCAATGCCAGCGGTTTAAATCTCCATATACTTCTAGTCACCAATGCTTTAATCAGTGTCAATGTCAATGTAATTGGGGAGTGGTCAGAGAAGGTCCTGGGCAATATATCAATGTTGCAGAGACCTCCAGTGACAGCCTTAGACATAAACCACAAATCTATATGAAACTGAGAGTCGTGTACTGTAGAGTAAAAAGAGTATACTCGTGATGTTGGATTGAGCATTCTCAGGCATCTACTACCCCCGGTCTACAATTCCGCTCGGGCAGTTTTTGTTCATTGCTGAGCCGTATGTCCGGACCTGTCGAGATCTGTATCTAATATTGTGTTAAAGTCACCCCCCACAAGATGAGTGTAAGGGGGTTTAGTGGCAGTAATGCTATTATGCTAGAGTAAAACTCAAAATCATCTACATTTGGCCCATTGACATTCATCAGTACCACCTCATTTCCCATCAGTGTACCATGCAGTAATACATAATGACCTAGGGGGTCTAAGTGTGCTTTCCTATGCACATATTGTACCGACTTGTGAATCAGAGTCATGACTCCCCTACACTGAGTGGAGTCTGTTGTAAAAACCTTTGTGTGTCCCAGTTTGGGCCATTCTTTCGCAACCAGCAGTCACTGCAAGTGGTTCCTGCAGAAACAGAATACATGCTTTGTGACGCACCACATAGAGCTGGAGCCTCCGCAGTTTATCTGGGTTGCGCAATCCCTGCACATTCCAGCTCATACATCGTAATGTCTCAATCCCCATCAAGACAGCACATAACGTGGGTTCTGTACATGTATCGAGCACACACTGAGCATTTCAAAGGAGTTGTCGTTAGGCAACACTGCACATGAATATCAATTATGCACATGTCAAGCACATTGTGTACTATAACCCCAAAACTCCCACCCTCTCCCTCTCCCAACCAGAGGAATGCACAACCGACACCCGTCAGCCCAATAACATTTGCAGCTTAGCATGGGGTTGTAAGTAACTCATGGTGGCAACAGAAAAGACAGACAAGTGAACACAGTTAAAGGGTGTTTATTAAACTGTAAAATGGGTGCGAAAAACGCCTAATCTAAACCTAAATCTAAGATGGGAGCAAGTGACGACCATCAAATAACAATAAGGCAGTCCTAGCAGCGTCTTGTCAAATAAAAAGGGCCTATACTAATGTTAGGAAAGATTTCCATTTATGGGTAACTGTCCCTCCAGTTGTGAAACCCCCAACTTTTTGCTTTTTTCTGACCATCCTAGCCTGACTTTTGCCAGGGCAGCCCAGCCTTCTGTTGCACTCTGCTGGGTTTTTGCTCATTTTTTTTATAGGGAAACTAACATGCCTGTTGCCTAGGGATCTAGGCCTAATGAAGGACGCACACACGGAGAGATAGGAGGAACTTCTTTATTCTCGTACAACCAAGCAAGGACTGCCGCTTACCGCGCACGTGCCCCATAACTCCCTTGCCCAGTCAAACTCCGCCTTTCCAACGGAGGGGGCTCATGAGCGTTAACCCGTTGAGCCCCGGGTAACACTACCCCCGAACAATATGTCCAAACATCAACTTGACACTCTGTGTCCAAACAATAACTCAACACTCTTCAACAAGTCTCATCGGCTTCCTTATGAGTCTTCTCGGCTTCTCACCTCGAGTCCCAGGATCTGGCTCCTCTTCAGTCGCTCCACTCTGGCTCATGTCCCCGGGGTCTCCTTCCGGGGGAAACCATTCATCATCCCTCTGCAACCTTGGTTCTGGTGAGAGTGCCCGCTGAGGTCCTTCTGTGTTTTCTCTTCTTGCGTATTGCCTGAACTGCTGACAGTTTCTGGTGACGGCCCTATTCTCGTCTTCAGCCGTTACCATCGTCCCTTTCACTGCAACTATCCTCATGGGGCTTGGAGCAAACCGCGGGTCTGTCTTTCTAGCCGTCGGTTGTTGCACCAGGACTTCATCTCCTACCTGGAACTCCGGCGGCACCGCTCCTCTCCGTGCATCGGTGCGGAGCCTCGCATTTTCTTTTGCCACCGCGTCTCTCTGAAGCAGATCATGGTCAGCCGGCTCTGCCTGCGCCGCACTTCTCGGGATGCGGGTTCGCACCTCATATCGGAACATGAGCTCGGCGAGCGTCTTATTCGTGACCTCATGAGGAGTGTTCCTATAGTCTCTTAACAGCCGGCATAGCGCTTGGTGTGTATCGACTGCGTCAAGCCGTGCCCTCTGTATAGTCTTCTTGATCGACGCCATGAAGCGCTCGGCCATTCCATTTGCCTGGGGGTGGCGAGGTGTGATCTTCATGTGCCTGAACCCCAGGTGCTCTGCCAGTGTCCCAAACTCATGTCCACAGAATGGTGGTCCGTTGTCGGACTTGACCCATTTGGGGATCCCCCACTCGCTAAAAACCTCTTCTATCGTCGCCGCCACTTGAGTGAACGCCGTGGAATTGACCACCTTTGCTATCGGGAACCTTGAGTGCTCATCTATGAAGAGTAAGATGTAGTCACCCGCTTCGGTCGGCCAGTAGAAATCCATGGCTACTCGTTCCCATGGGTGATCAGGTATTTGAGTATGCTGGAGTGGGGGCGGTCGTTCAGCAGGGGCTGTGCACTGACAGGCGTGGCAGTTCCTTACCCACTCATCAACGGCTGCATCCAGGAGAGGGAACCACACGTGGCACCTGAGCTGCTTTTTTGTGTTCTCGGCTCCTCTGTGGCCTTCGTGCGCTATGCTGACCACCTCGCTCCTGAGTGTGGCGGGGATGACGATCCTGCACCCTCTGAGCAGAATATTGTTGTCCTTCACCGCAAGTTCACCATGTACTCGGGCTAGCCGCTCGATTTCTTGTTTGTTCACCCCAGGGTGCGCTAGGATGGCTCTGTGGTGGTCTTTCCATTTGCTGGCCGTCGTGAGGCTGATCGCCAGAGCTGTCGTTGGATCGGCTGCTGATGCGGCGGCTACTCTTTCAAGGGACAACGCCGGAGGCAGCGATTGGGCTGCCACATATTGCACATAGGCGACGTCACCCTTCCGCGCGAGCGGGGCCCCTACGGGGTGTCGTGAGAGGTAGTCCGCGGGGTTGAGGTCGCCCCCCGGGCGGTGTACAATGTCATAATCGTATTCCTGGAGGCGGATGCCCCACCTCTCAATCCTCGGCGGCATCTTGGTGTGCGGGTTCCCAAACAGTGATAGAAGTGCCTGGTGGTCGGTGATCAGCGTGAACCTTTTGCCGATGATGAAGTTGTGGAAATGCTCACACGCCCAGACTGCTGCCAAGCTCTCCTTCTCGGCCTGGGAGTAGGCCAGCTCAGGCGTCGACAGCGCTCGGCTCGCGTATGCAACCACGTGTCTGGGATTAACATCCGCGCCACTGGTTTGGGCCAGGATGGCACCGAGGCCTACGGGGCTGGCATCCACTACGACCTCGGTGTGCCACTGTGGGTTGAAGTATGCGAGACGGTGAGCTTCCGCGAGGGCTTGCTTGATGTCCGCGAAGGCCTGTTGGCAGGCCGGTGTCCATTCGAACGACGACTCCTTCTGCAACAGTTTCCTCAGCGGGTCTGTGATGGAGGCGTAGTGGGGGATGTACCTCGCACAGTATACCGCCATGCCGAGGAACGAGCGGACGTCCGCCACCTGCCGGGGCTCGCCGAGGTTGGTGATCGTGTCGACCTTCTCGGGGTCGGGCATCATGCCATCCTTGGAGAAGATATGTCCAAAGAACTTGAGTTTCGTTTTACTGAACCGGCACTTCAAGATGTTAAGCGTGAGGCCGGCTCTCTGAAGGGCTTCGCACGTGTCGTGTAGTGCCCTGTCATGGGCTTCCTTGGACGATCCAAAAACGAGTATGTCGTCGCTGTAATTTAGAGCCCCTTTTACAGGTCTGATGATCTGGCGTATTGCCTCCTGGAAAATCTAAGCGGCCGATGAGATTCCAAAGTTCAGTCTCCGGTATCTGAAGAGCCCATCGTGAGTCGCAAACGTGGTGATGGGCCGGGAGTCAGGATGGAGCTCCAACTGATGGTATCCCTGATTTAGGTCCAGTTTGGAGAACATCTGGGCACTGTTCAGCAGCACGATCATGTCTTCGATACATGGTCCCGGGTGTCTCTCCCGTTGTATTGCCGTGTTGGTGTTAGGCGATCCTTAGCACATCAGGCCTCCCCACATCAGAACACTGCTCACCTTCCCCAAACACCTCCACCCCAGCTTCGAGGCTCAAGGGATTCGGTGAACCCACAGAACCGAAAACACCGTTCCTTCTTTGGTGTACGGGCTCGCTTACAACCTTTCCTGCATTGGCAACTGCCTTGGAGGATGTATCGCAGAAGGGACGGCGATACGTCATCACGTCGGTCACGTGATACAGTGTGGCGTTCCTCACGTGATCTTGGTAGACGTCACATGACCCAGAGACACACAGTATAAAGAACTGAGAGGCAGGACGATCATTGCTTCTCAGCTGGCTTCGGACCCTGTTTGGCGTTTCTACTTGCTCCTTGCTACCTCGACCACGGAACTCTATCTTGGACTCTCTTGGACACCCCTTTGTACCTTTGCTCGGAACTGTTTACCTGTTGCCGGATTTTTGGACTGCATCTCGACTTGTCTTTGGATCATCCCTGGAATCCTTGCTGTACTTCTACGCCCAAGTCAAGCCCTATCTTACAGGTGGCCTACCAGTATCCACGCTTACCTGCGGTTCTACCTCTCCAGGGACCGCTGTATCTTTTTGAGCCTCGAACCTCCCTACTAGGTTACCTGGGTCTCCCTTACACCAGATAGGTAAGACACTTTAGATTCTTTTGTTTACCTGCCTGTATTGTGATTGCCTGGTGCTTAACCTCATTCCTTCTTGACAGCAGCATCGGTGTTCCAGAGGCTCCGTGGATCTGGGAAGACATCTCTCACCTGTGGCCTCAAGGGTCGCACAGCGGGTTTCTATTTTGTTCCCCTGTGCGTCACTTGGGGACGGAGGTCTCATCGGTCTACACGACACTCAAGTCAGAACAGTTGGCCACCCTCATGTCCACACACAACCGGATTTTTCCCCCTTCCTTGGGTACCACCACAAGGGGGGACACCCACGGCGTCGGCCCCGTCGCCGGTTCGATGATGCCGTCGCGGAGCAGTTGCTGGAGTGCCTCCGATACTGTCTCCTGAAGGTGGAAACCAACTCTTCTGGGGTGCTGCGGCACTGGTCGTACGTTGGGGTCGATGTGGAGCTTGATGGGGGGTCCCCGGAGCTTTCCTAGCCCCTCGCAAAGTTTGGGGAAGGCACTCGCGATGTCGTCTTGTGAGACGAGCGATTGAGTCTGATGAGAGGCTATCGACCCTACTACGTTCCCCGGGCTGGGGTTGGCTGCTGCGGCGGTGATTACGTCTCCCACATTCACGTGGATCTCAATCAGCCCCAGGTGCGATGCCGTGTGATAGCTGAGGAGGCATCGACTCCTGGCGAGGGACCGTATCACGTGAATGGTCGCATCCACTTGCCGCCCATTCAGGAGAAGGCATTGGGTGAATTGGCCCACCGTCTGTAACGGGGTGGCGGCTCCCCACTGGAAAATTCTGGAACGGGACGGATTGAGCTGTGGTGGGCATGGTATGCGGCCATAGTCTTGTTCACCCATGATGTTCACTGTGGCCCCGGAATCAATCATAAATTGAAATTGGCAATTCCCCATCTTGAGCGGGATTTGCGGGGCCTCCCTGGCCTCTTTGTTATCGAGTATAAGGTTCACAAACTCGTCGTGGTCGTATTGGTCCTGCGGTGCGTAGTAGGCCATCGCCTGGTCCTCTTGGTAGAGGGTCTCGGGCCTGTAGTCCGCAGGAGGATTGTCATATTCGTCCGTGAAGTGTCTAGGCTGTTCGGCCTGATCGTACGGTGGGGCATATCCTGCCGCTTGGTATTCATCCATCGCTCTGACGTAGCGCCTCTGCCCAAGGCCCTGTTGGTATGGTCTTGGCTGACTGTACTGCAGGGGCTGCGGCCGGAAGAGCATTCTGGGGGCCGCCTGGGGTCGCATCGGGGGAAAAGGTACGCCCTCCCTGCAAACGGAGTGAAAGTGTCCTTCTCTCCCGCAGTTGGAACATCGCTGAGACAGGGCTGGGCATGACCCCGAATGAGGGAAGGACATCCCGCAGCGGTAGCACTGTCTTTGTGGACGCGGGGTGGACGTGGAAAAGGTTGACGGCGGTCTGTATGGCTGAGGGCCCCTGTCTCCTTGACGGGGCGGTTGTATGGCAGCTACAAGTTCCCCCATGTCTGATTTGGGGTTGTTGGAATGTCCCATGGCTGAGGCCTGCGCATCCACTCTCTCATGGATGCGGGCAAGTTCGCTCACCTCGGGCATGGTGAGCGGTTTTTTGAGTAGCTGTTTCTTGAGAGCGGGGGAGAGGCAACCTTCGATCACCCTCAGCCGAATGGCTTCCTCTAGCGAGAACGCATCAAATTGGCAGTTTGCCCCTTTCACTCGTAGGCGTGTGATGAATTCGTCGACAGTCTCTTGTGGGAGTTGGGTGCACTGGTTGAACAAATATCTTTCATTGTCCCGATTGACCTCGATGATCAGCAGTTTGTCCAAAGCACCAATCAACTTGGGAAACGTGTCTTGGTCTGTGTCCGGAATAGCCTTCACAACCGTTTTGATTTCCCCCCCTACCAGGTTGAGGAAAATGTCTCTCATGTTGGGGGAGTCCCCGTCGCCGGATCCTCTCACGAAATGACGAAAATCATCCATCCAGTCGGTCCACCTGGGGCCTTTGGTGGGTTGAGGAGTCATGGTGAACGGCGGGGGCAGGCGTAGTTGTATCGACTTCGCCACCCGCGGTAGTTGAGGAGAGCCCTGGCTGGACCCAGGGTTGGAGGGTGGGGTGCTCATGGCGCCTGGGAGACTGGGCCCGCACGTGTGTAGGCGGCGCGTGGGGCGAGGTAGTCGGGCCTAGAACGAGCCCACGTGCACCCGGCGTCCGGCAAAAGGGGGCCCACCGCTTCTGCCGATTCAGGCCCCTTTCCGGCCAGGCGTTGACGGGCAGGGTATAGGATGGAGGCGCGGGCGGGATCGCTTCCGCGGAGCTTCGGAGGAGGAGGTCCGGCGAGGCGGATCCGGCGGACTGCCGTGTTGCGCGGAGGAGGAGCAGGAGGAGGAGGATCGCTGGGTTGCCCACCACGCGGGAGTGGAAAGCAGCGGACTGCTGCAGGAGGAGGACTCCAGTGTGCGGGAGAAATCCTCGTCGCCAAATGTTGCCTAGGGATCTAGGCCTAATGAAGGACGCACACACGGAGAGATAGGAGGAACTTCTTTATTCTCGTACAACCAAGAAAGGACTGCCGCTTACCGCGCACGTGCCCCATAACTCCCTTGCCCAGTCAAACTCTGCCTTTCCAACGGAGGGGGCTCATGAGCGTTAACCCGTTGAGCCCCGGGTAACAATGCCCTTCAGACTGTCTGGACTGGGTGACTTTGTTTCCCTTAGTCTTTCACTTTGTTGCTATTTCCTATTAACATTTTATCAGTGCACAATGTACCTTACAGTGCAGTGCACTGGGGTCTCCTTTTCTAGACACCCTCGAATGATTTTTGGTGAATGTACAAGTGTGTCCAGGACAGAGCTGGTGGCAGCAGTTACTTTTAAAGCTTTTCCATGGTCCAAACCTTTTTACTGCATTTGGCCCAGGACAGTGGCCAGTGGCTAAAATGGCCATAGTACAAGGTCCACCACAAGGTCCTTTGTTCTATCCTTTGGCCATTTGGTCCCTTTGCCTTCCCCAGGTCGAGCAGAGCCATGAAGTTCCAATACACATGCTGGCACGGATGTCTGGTGTGCTGGGATGACTGGGACCACCGTGGTCTGTGATTGGTCCAAGTTTGGGATGGCTGAATGTGAGCAGATCTCTTATTGGTTTCTCTTTTGGCCGAAGGAGATTTTGGATAAGAGAAGGCACCTTGGATCCATTCCAGATCGATCTTCTGAGTTCACACATAACTGAGTAAAGGAGCCAAATATCCTGAACCGCTGAAGCAGATTAGTGGAACCGCTGATGACCCGCTGCAAGGTTTGGCACCCTGACCCCGCTGTTGTCCGGTCGGACCCCTTTTTTGCATCAATCACAGAAGGCCTGCAAGGGCGCTTTGACCCGTTGGAGTAGTGGGACTAACTACTGGCTGCTTGGAAGTGTTCATGGACCGCCCAGTCAACTGACAAGGTCGTATCGGACCTTTGCCCTATAATCGCTGCCATCTTGAGTTTCGACTTGAGCCTTTAGAGACTGTAAGGTCTTGGTAGAGGGCACTCTTCCGCCGGGTTTTGTACACCTAACATTCCAAGGTCTGGAACTAGGAGAGTCTGCCTGAACCCGAGCATACGAGGTCACTGTGTGGCCCCACTGCAGTGACAAACTTTGTGAGTACCTTGCTGCTGTGCCCTAAAATGATCTGCATTGCAGCTGGCCTGAGCCCTTCACCAGAAGCTGAGAAATCGCCACTGTCCCACCACAGACTGAGGTCCTAGAATGCAACCCCTGAAAGACGCAGAGACGGTGCAACTGCAGGTTTCGTACCTGCAAATTAACTGGACTTGACTGGCGAAGTTTGGTCTGGAGGGTGCCTTGGGTCAGTAAGTACTTGCATCCCTTACCCGTGGCCCCTGGCGCATCCATAGATTTTTACGCACAAGTGCCCCATGAGGGCCACTCTCCTTTGTGAAGGTAGCCTGTGCTACCAAACTATTCACAAATCTTTGAATTAGCTCTGCCCTCTTGTGGAGACCTTCCTTGAATAGTGGGAACTTATTCTTCATCACCTAACCCACCTTCCTGAGCCAGTACAGCCCCCTGAAGAACACCCATTTTGAACTTAACCGCACGATCGTGTGCTCCGGCACTGTATGTACTTTTGAGCGTAAGGCTCCACACTTCTTATGGACTGGACTGCCTATTAGTTAGGGTTTGTTTGTTGAAGGGCTTCCTAAAGTATATTTGCACTGTATGACCCCTTTCTTTGCAGGTTGTGGATCTCTACTTGTGTAATATTCCTTTAGGGCACTAGTTACTGTATATATGTTTCCTAGTTAGTGTTGTGTTAGTTTTGTTAATATTTCTGAGATTTACTTTGTGTTGAGTTGAAAGGCCTTTAATAAATGTATATGTATGTTTGATACATACACCTGACTGAGAGTAATTTGTGGTGTTGTTTACTGTGTGTGCTCATTGTGGGCTTTTGATCACCCTCACCCCTCCTGAGACCTAGTCTTGACCACCGCCAATGCTATCTTGATTGGTCTGGCTTGTTCAGAAGGTTACCGTGTTCCAAGAAACTAGGCTGGCCTTCTGAACCTCTTCCCACCAGTTCATAGTTAAGAAATCCATCTTAACATATTGGTGTACAGCGGTGAGATAGGATCGAAGGTACCCAGTGTTGCGCACTGTTAAAGGTACCCAGATTACACTTACCCAGGACCCATAGTGACCTTAGTAGAAACTTAACTGTAAAGGCTAACGACCTATCTTAAAACATGGAAGCAATAACTAACATAACCTTGAATGGTTCCAAATCAGAGACACTGAGAATGTTGTGTACCGAGAATGGCTTATCCGCTCAAGGTACCAAAGGTGAAATGATCCAAAGGATCATGGATTGGCAAGAGGCTCAGCTCAATGCCATTACCTCAGATGAGAGTGCAGAAGGTGGTGGGTCTGCTCGCTCTGACAGATATAGCACAGCTGTCGCTACCCTCATCCATGGGGTCCATGAAGACAGGCATGATGTAGAGTCCCAAGCTTTGTCTGTTGGATATGATGCTGAAGGCATGCTTGAATTCAAGAAGCAATAACTGATGTTTAAGCAGAAGGAGCTTGAGATCAACATGGGAAAGCTGAGAGTTGAGCAAGAATAACAACAGAAGGACAGGGACCACGAGTTGGAACTGGTCAAAATTCAGGCTACAACTGGCTCCTCCATGGGATCCTCTCATCCACAGTTTCCTAAAGATCTGCTCAGTATGTATGATGAAAAGAATGACATCATGGACTGGTTAACTTCATTTGAGTATGCATGTGAAGTACAAGAGGTTGTGGAGACTGACAAGATTGCTCAGATTGCTCAAGATTGCTAAGACTGAGCACTGCTCAGTCAACTACCCCATTCTGGCTGCAGTGCCATTATGGAAATGTCAAAGACTGATAGAGTACTTTGCAAAATTGAAGCAAACTCTCATCTTAAAGTTTGGGAAGACTACTCAATACTTAGAGATTTAGAGAGTACAAGCAGAAAGAAGGTAATACTTGGGTGTCCCATGTTACTGATTCCTTGAAACACTTGACTGGCTGGGTTGAGGGCTATATGGTCACCACTTTTGAGAGTATGATATGTTTAGTCATGCTTGGACATATTTTTGCATCTTGTTCCCCTGAGCTTAAGCAGTACTTGGCTGATTCAAAGGAGATAGATCCTAAGAAGTTAGTCAGTGCAGAAGATTTGTGGGTGTCACAGAGTGTGTCCCATAAGGACAAGACTACTCCTGGTAAGCAGGAGGAGGGGCAAAAGAACAAAGATAAGGAGGGTGGGAGATCTGATAAAACTTCCTCCCAAAAGAGCCACAAAAAGAAAAACAAGGGTAAGTCCCAAAGGAATGTTCAGGGTAGTGGGAGTTATACTCCCAGACAGAACTCTGGTTATAGTAAGCCTCCCTATGTCTCACGAGCCAGTGGATCGTGTGTGGCTTGTGGAGCAAATGATCATGTGAAGAGGGACTCCAGATGTAAGGTCAAAACCTTGGGGGTCTACTCTGTGAGTCTGGACTTCCCCTCCTATGAGGAGGAAGAGCTCACAGGGGCATCCTTCTCCTGATCACCTTCCCCAGTGGGATAGAATCTGAGGTAGTCTTAGTTTCCTTGGGCTCCTGGGAGCCTAAAGTCTCAGAGGCTTATGCTAGCATACCAGACAATAACAAGCACTACTTTAAGGTCAGTGTGCTAATCAATGGAGTATATACTCCTGCCCTTAGGGATAGTGGGGCCAGCAGAACTGTGGTGGATTCCACTTTGGTAAACCCAGAGGAGCTTGCCAGAGCTCACCTGATGCTCACCAAGTTAGCTGATGGCCCCCCTCTCAATTACCCAGTAATGCTTGTAAATCTTACTATGAATGGTCAGGATTCCAGTGAGCATACAGAGGCAAGTCCCAGGTAAGGTCCTGCTGGGGAATGATCTCAGAGACTTAGGTCTTGGGGGTGACACAGCAGAGAAATCATGCACAATGTCACAAACAAGGGCTGCCTTAGCCAAGACCAAGGCAAAGCCTAAGCCAAAGGAGAAACCCAAGGCTAAAGGAGTCAATAAAGACAAGAGAAGGAAAAAAACATTCCCCCTAACTCACCTACCACTGAGGTGGAGGTAGTTGGCCAAACACCTGAACTTGTCGAAGAAGATGTGTTGCCTGAAATTCTCAATCCCCATGACCATCCTGAAGTACAAAGTTTATAGGTTGAAGGTGTTCGTGATAGGGTTGAGTTTAGTAAGGGCCAACATGAGTGCCCACCTTTGGAAGGTCTTAGGAGACAGGCCTGCTCCCAGCTTGATGGTGAACCTCCTGGGAAGTATAGGATCTGTTGGGAAGGGGGGCTCCTGTACAGTAAACCCACATAGTCTACAGAAGGAGACCATAGGAGGTTGGTGGTTTCCCTTCATGTAAGACCCTTCCTATTGCAGCTGGCGCATGAATTCCACGTTGCTGGTCACCTTGGCATCAAGAGAACCAAGCAAAGGTTAGCCATGCAGCACTTCTACTGGCCCAAGATGGGGGTCCACGTAGAAAATCACTGGAAGAGTTGTACCACCTGCCAGTTATCTGGGAAAAGTGGCACAACAATCCAGGCTCCATTGGTACCATTCCCAGTTGTGGGGGCTCCATTTGAAAGGGTAGGGATTGACATTGTTGGTTCACTTGACCCTCCGACATCCTCAGGCAATAGGTTTAATCTGGTGCTGGTCGACCATGCCACCAGGTATCCCGAGGCCATCCCATTAAAAACAGTAACTGCCAAAACAGTTGCTAAAGCTTTGCTTGGTATTTTCAGGAGGGTTGGCTTCCCTAAAGAAGTTACGTCTGATAGCGGCAGCAACTTTATGTCCAAGTACATGTAAGCCATGGGGAAAGAGTGTGGGGTTACTTATAATATGTATTCCTCGGCATATCACCTCCAAACCAATGGCTTAGTTGAGAGGTTCAAAATAACCCTGAAAAGCATGATTGGAGCTCTAGAAGAGCCCCATGGGAGAAAATGGGATCTCCTTCTTCCATGCTTATTGTTTGCCTACAGAGAGATACCTCAAGAGGTGGCTGGCTTCAGCCCCTTTGGTCTTCTTTTTGGTCACCCTGATATGGGACCCTTGGCTACAGTCAAGGAGGGGTGGGAGATGCCTACTCCCCCTATCACTACCAATGTAGTGGACTATGTGCTAGGATTAAGAAAGAGAATGATCCTCCTGATGGCTCAAGCCAGTGATAAGTTAAAGACTGGGCAAGCTCTGGTGAAACACTTGTTAATTTGACAACAGGCCAGCAAGAACCCTATAAGGCCCAGAGCTTTACAGGATAAATGGTCAGGCCCTTACTCTATAGTGCAACCACTGGGTGAGGGAAACTATTTAGTGGACCTTGGAAAGGTTAGACAAGCTCCAAAAGTGTTCAATGTAAATATGCTGAAGGCTTTCATCCCTAGTGTTGAAATTGCTGCACTGCTCTTGTCATCAGATGTAGAGCAGGAGGAGTCAGAACCTCTTCCTGACCTGTTCCAAGGCAGTCCTTCGGACAGCTCCATTGAGGGTGTCAAATTGGACCATCACCTGACTTCTGTTCGGCAAGATGAGGTGAGAAGTTTGCTGAGGAAATTCTCCCCCTTGTTTTCCCTAGATCCTGGTTTGACACCTTGGTGCAAACATGATATTGACACAGGAGATAGTGTACTTACCAAAAGTAGGGGATAAGGTGAGATCTTACATCAAGGCAGAGGTCAACAAGATGCTAGGTCTTGTGGTGATTGAACCCTCCAGTAGCCCTTAGTCCAGTCTTGTGGTTCTGGTACAAAGGAGGATAGCTCAGGGCCAACGTGCTCGCCTTGGAAGCAAGATGACACTGAGCACCACAGGTTCGATCCCCGGGTCCGCGCTTAGAAACCTCTGGGTATTAAGCGCGTTAAAAATAACCTATCATATCATATCACATAAAGGCAGGTTCCTCTGAACTGAGGTTCTGTGTAGACTACAGAGCGCTGAATGCTGTCACCAAGACAGATGCACCCCCCTTGCCTAGAACTGATGAGCTGGTGGATACCTTGGATGCCTCCAAGTACCTCAGCACATTTGACCTCACTGCAGGGTATTGACAAATAGCCCCAGCAGAACATGCCAAGGAGAAGTCAGCATTCTCAACCCCAGAAGGCCTTTACCAGTTCAGAGTAATGACATTTGGATTGGAGAATGCACCTGCCACATTTCATAGGCTTGTGAATCATCTCCATAATGAGTTGGATGAATTCTGTCTTGCATAAATAGATGCTATAGCAGTTTTCAGTGCCATCTGGGAGGATCATGTGAAACACCTCAGAATTGTGTTGCAGGCTCTTCAGAAGGCCCACTTAACCATGAAGGCTAGCAAGTGCCAGATTGGTCAGGGTTCAGTGGTCTACCTTGGGCATGAAGTAGGTGGAGGGAGGATTCAGCCTCTACCCAGTAAAGTACAAGCAGTACAAGACTGGCCTACCCCCCACTACTCAAAACCAGGTGAGAGCCTTTTTGGGTCTCACTGGGTATTACAGAAACTTCATTACAGACTATGCTACCATAGCTGCCCCTCTGACTGCTCTCACAACTCCAAAGAAACCCAAAAAGGTCTCTTGGTCTGAGGAGTGTGGGAAGGCCTTCAATGGCTTAAAATACTCTTTGTGCCAGGCCCCTGACTACAAAAGACCTTTTATTGTGCAGACAGATGCCTTTGACACTGGGATAGATGCTGTACTATCTCAGGTAGATGAAAAAGGCAAGGAACACCTGAATGGATTCATAAATCGCCAGTTTAAGGACAGAGAGCTCAGGTCGTCCACAGAAGAGAAATAATGTTTCTCTGTTGTGTGGGCCCTAAGGAAGCTGAGACCCTACCTCTATGGGACCCACTTCACTGTACAAACTGACCATAAAGACTTAAAGTGGCTCATGAACATGAACTGAGAAAATCCTAAATTGCTCAGGATAAGCCTTGAATGAGGAGATTTACAGGAACGAGTAAAAGGATGAAAAGTGTAAAGAGAATATAGAGTGGATGTAAGAGTAGTTTGGAAAACGTCAAGAGCAGAATCAGCGGTTAGAGTAGCAAACGAGTGAAGTAAAAGAGAAAGAATCAAAGTAGCACAGCAGCATTCTCCTGTTCTTAGATTTTTCGATATTCTACTGAAAAACAGAAGAGTTACAAGTCCAAGAACCATCTCATTACCCTGGCATTGGGGTCTTTTTGCAAACTCATCCAGGTCAGGGGAGAATGATCAGTAATTAATCTAAATATTCTACCAGTTAGATAATACCATAAGTGTGTGACAGCCCATTTTATGGTCAAAGCCTCCAATTCCACAGTGGCACAGGACTGTTCCCTGGAAAGAAATCTGGCTTGTGTACAATACAGGGTGTTCAATTCCCTTATATTGTTGTGAGAGCACAGCTCCTAACCCAACTTTAGATGTATCAGTTTGTAAGAGAAGCTTCTTATTAAAATCCGGTATCTTAAGGATGGGTTTGCTGCATAGGATGTTTTTCAAGCCATTGAAACCTTCATGATCTTCTGGACTCCAGCTAAGTTTCTGTGGCTGTGCATTTTTCAACTTGTCTCTTAGGTTGGCGGTAATACTTGAATAGTTAGGGATACATCTCCTGTAGAAGCCTGTCAACCCCAAGAAGATTCAATGTTCTATCATGGTCTTAGGGATAGTTGTTTTTAGGAGCACCTTCACCTTTTCAGTCTATGGTTGGATTAAGCTGATCTCGACAAAAAAACCCTAGCAATTTGACTGCAGATTGGCCGTCATGGCATTCTCGTGGGTTGGCTCTGAGGCCAGCTTTTCTTAGGGCCCAAGAGATCTCATACAGAAGGTGAATATGTTCACACCAAATATCACTATGCACCACAATGTTATCTAGGTAAGCTCTGCAGAAGGTTGAATAGGGTTTTGGTGTTCCGTCCCATGAAGGCCGAAAGGCAAGACCTTGAATTGGAGCATGCCCTGTGATGTCGAAAAAGGCTGTTTTTTCACGATGTGTTGGATCCAGAGGTACCTCCCAATATCCATTTGTTAGATCGAACGTTCATATGTATTTAGCTAAGCCCAATTTTGCTATTAGTTCATCTACGCGTGGCATCAGATAATGATCAAATAATAAGATGCAGTTCAGTTTCTGGACACCAATGCAAAAGCACCAAGACTGATCAGGTTTGGCGACTACGACTATAGAGGGAACACCAGGGACTCTCTCAAGGTTCAATTATGCCTGCCCTAGGCATGTCCTCTATTTCCAGTTCGCTGAATTTTATTTGGGGCTTCAGATATTCTGTAGGGCTTAAGATTTATAGTTTTCCCTGCTGGTGTCCTAATAAAAGATACAAAAATGTGTAACTCTCCCCCGATGCTCAGAGAACACCTTAGGAAATTGTTCTAATAAATATTTTAAGTCAGCCGTTGGGTGGGTGTGAAATAATGGGAGATCATTGTATTTTCCTGAGGGGAAACGGTAAAGAGTGCCACCATAGTAACAGTGGTATTTTCACTATGATCTATTTTCCACTCCTTAAGCAGGATTGCATTTATTTATTCATTTATTTCTAATGAGGCGGAAGCCTGAAGGCATCAAAATGCGACACGGACAAAAGAACACAAACAAAAATATAAAACAAAGTCAGGAGGAAGCGGATCGCGGATTACATAAATAACAGGGTTTTTAGGGATTTCCTAATGGTCCTGAGATTGTGATCCAGAGTCATGGAGGAAGGGAGAGAATTCCAGAATTTAGAGGCTCTAACCTGGAAAGATTTACCCAGGCCCTTCTCCTGTTTGAACCCAGGGAAAACAATCTGCATTTTGTTTGAGGATCGTAGTGCTCGAGCTGCGCAATACTGTGGGACCAGCATTGTCAGGCAAGTGTGGGCTTCTCCATACACGCATTTGTACCCACTTTAAAGTTATGCAATCCTGAATTGGTAGTCAATGTAGCTCTCTTATGTGGGTTGAAATGTGCTCCCGTCTGGAAAGATTATTTAAAATGCGCACAGCGTTGCTTTGCAGCACTTCACATTTCCTAGGATTGTTGGATGAGACTCCTAGCAATACAGAGTTGCAATAGTCCAATGTTGTAAGAAAGGTGGCTCGACCAATAGTTGCAGTATTGTCTCTGGAGATAAATGGACGTATGTTTTTTAAAAGATGGAGAGAGTGGTTGCATTTTCTTGTCAAAAGATTGACATGAGCAGCAGAATTTAAGGAGGCCTCCAGATAGATGCCCAAAGTTTTCCCCTTGCTGAGGATGGGGATGCGACCCACACCAATATGAAAGCTTGAGTAGGCCGGGCTTAATTTAGCCTGTGCTGCCTTTGAACCAAAGATCAATAGTTCAGTCTTCTTGCAGTTCAGGCAAAGCCAGTTAGATGACATCCCGTGTATGATAGACCTTTGTTTTCTGGAGTCTATTTGGTTGTCATATGAAATAATTGAAAGGACCTTTCTGTTCCAGGATTTTATAGGGACCATACCATCGGGAGATTATTTTATTTCCTGAGGTAGGGAAGAGGACCAATACTGACTGTCCTACCAAAAAAGTATGGATGACTGCATGTCTATTATAGACAGCCTGTTGTTGCTGGGCCTGTCCAAGATGTTTCTTCCTAATTCCTCACACTGCCTTCATGTGGGATTATAATGTTTGTGTGGTTTGAGAAATTGTCAATAAGGCTTCTTCCCGTTTCCTATCATGTCTTTTTTTTATTATTTTTATTATTGTATTTATTGAGCACGGACCTGGCTTTGCGAAGCAACAGAGCACTTTACAGAGGAACACAACAGTACAGATGCATAACAAAGCACTTTTCAGAGGTAACAGAACAGATATACAGAGGAAGTGGGATACATAGGGGCACAGAGATGGCGCACAGCTGTACCAGGTTGCGGGGAGGACAGGGCCAGGTGGCATCTAGTGAGTCAGTTGGCATTAGGGGCCATGTGCTGGCCTAGGTGTTGAGGCAGAGAGATTCCTTGAAGAGGTGGGTCTTGAGTTTTCTTCTGAATTGTAGGAGCGTGGAGGCGAGTCTGATGCTGATGGGGAGGAGGTTCCATAGTCTTGGGGTGTTTGCAGAGAAAGTTTGTTTTCTGGTCCTTTCCTTTTTGCAGAGTCAGATTTCAAGTCTGTACGTGTCCTGGATTTTGGTGGTATGCTGTCCGCTGGGGATGCTAAGTTTCTCTGCAAGGTAGCTGGGTTACTTGAGGGTGACTTGACTCTTCTAACATTGACATTTCAAGGACATTGTGGGGTTCTCTTCTATACAGAAGCCCAAAGAAAAAATATCCCAGGGAGGCTTGAGGGGTTTTACTGACTGCAAAGAGGGACCAGGGTATCACCAGGTCCCAAGTCTTCCCTTCGGTCTCCACCAGCATCCGTAATTTCCTTTTTAAGGTTTGTTTGCAGCATTCTACAAGACCGTCAGTCTGGAGATGATGCGCTGTCGTCCTTAAGGTTTTAATATTCAAGATCTCCTTTACTTCCTCTGTCAGGCGGGACATAAAGGTGGTGCTTTGGGCCATAAAGATTTCTTTTGGAAACCCCACTCCGAAGAGGAATGCTAACAGATGTTTCAAAATGTGTTACATAGTATTATTACGAGGAGAAAGGCTTCTGGATATCGAATGGCATAGTCAAGGATTACCAGGTTGAAGCGATTCCCTGTTTTGAGATTCCTAGTGGTCCCATGATATCCATAGCAATCCGTGAAAATGGAAATTCAATTATGGGTAACGGTTGGAGAGTGGCGGGTGGTACTGCAGTGTTGGCCGTCTTTAGACTGATCTCACTGGTGGATATAAAATTCTTTACTTCAGCAAAGACTCCTGACCAGTATAACCTAGTTATTATCCGGTTCTGGGTTTTTCCCATTCTTGGTGAGCTGCGGTTAGTTGGGAGTGGGCTAATTGTAATACAGTTTGCCTATGACTTATTGGTACCACCAGTTGGGTTTGGCATACTACCTCAGGTGTTACATCTCCTCTATAGAGTAATCCTCCTTTAAGGAAAAAGACTGACTATGTCCATCTTCTTCAGAGATTACCTCATTAAAGGCTTCTGTGAGGATGGGGTAATAGAGCAACCCCCTCTCCGTCTTTGTGTTTTGTTTCTACTATGGGTAGGTCTGCTTCCCCATAACCCTTAGTACTTTGTTCTGTCTCTTCTTGCTCTACTATTTCTTGGGGAACTGGGAACATAGCTTTTTCAAAAATGCCTTGTGCAACCTTCTCCCCCTCTTTCACAGTAAATGTTGCTTTCCGGTGATTGTGTAAGAGAATATGAACTTCCCCTCGTTAATCAGGATTGATAACACCTGCCATGACATTTAGCTCACATCTCCAGGCCAGACGCGACTTGAAGGCTAGCCTAATATAGTTCTCTTTAGAAAGTGTTAAGGTTAACCCTGTGGGGATCAGACATCTCTCACCCGTGGGTTTTTCAATTTCTCTGTAGATCAAACCCTATGGACTCAGCCATGGCAGCAGTGGGGTTTTGGCCTTAGAACTTAGTATGGCAAATTTTATGGGACTCAAACTTCTATCAGCCGGTACATATCCCACTCTGACACCATTTGTGGCGAATCAGGAGGAGGACATGGACACTCAGAGGACATGGTTTGCTATATTTTATTAAAGTAAGAGTTGCAAGGCTTATCTTTCCCTATTACTATGGGTTGTGCCTGCCTGTCTTACTAAAGTGTTTGTCAATCCTCTGTGAAAGTCCAAATAAATCAGTCTGCAGTTCAAAACTACCCTAACTGAACATACCACTATTTAAACTAACTCAGGCTCTCTGAGAAAGGCTCCCTTCTCCTTAGGATACTTCTAGTATCAATATGTACAGGTCTTTTTAAAAAAAAACCTTTTATTTGCATTTTTTGTTAGAAAACAACATATCAAAGTGCAATGTGATTTCCCTGCATGCCTTCCCCCTACTTCATCCAGCCCGAGTTATTTCCCCTCGGCCCATGACGCTGACAGTATTGAAGTGCTCCCCACTCTTTTTAATCTGCTTAATTCTCCCATTTTCTCCATATTTTGCCATATTTCACCACCAACCCTCTACTCCGGTAGACTATCTTCTCCATACTCTGGCAGTTTTCCATGCCCAACTCCCAGGTCGCTACCGTTGGGATGTCCCCCGAGCCCCATTTGACTGCAAGGTCCCTCTTAACTACCATTGCAGCAATTGCTATCAACCTACTCTCCCACCTGTTCCCTTCAAAGTCACCACACGTATGTAACAGTAGCATTTTGGGATCTTGTGGGATTGCTCTGCCCAATACTCTCTTCAGTCTACGGAGGACTGCCTACCACAAGGATCCAATCCTCTGGCAACTCCATAGCATGTGATAAAATGTGCTTTCCAGTTCCCCACACTTGAGGCATGTGGCCACCTTGGCTGTACCCAGTTTATGTAGTTGATCCCCTGAGTAATACACTCTGCAGGATTTTGTATTGGATCAGCTGCATCCGAGATGACATTTACTTCCCTTGCTGCCACCCGGGACGCCAACCATTCTTCACTTTCCAGGGTACCCAAATCTCACTTCTACTTCTCTTTGAGGTCCGTCAGAGGGCGTGCTGAAAAGTTATTGATAGTACGGTACGGTACAGAGATGCCCTTTTTTGTTAGGGCTTCCATGAATAGGTTGATCTCTAAGGGGCTGTGATCGGGAAGGTCTAGATTGCACCCAAATTGTGTTGTTAACGCATGTGCCAGGCATAAATAGGTTTAGACCTCACTCTGGCCCAGCCCATGCCTGTCCCATAGCCCCTGGAATGATACCATTGCGTACTGCTTGATTACATCCCCCTACCTTGGTTATCCCCACCCTGACTCACCGCGGTTGACCTCCCAATTTCCTGATTTCCCCCAGTGCCTGGTTATCCCATAGGGGCTGAAATGTTGTACTCCTCTCATTCCAACCCATTGCTTTTGTGGTTTCTGCCCTGATGTGCACTAGTCTTTGACCAGCCGGGGCTAGCCGTCTCCATCCCGAGTTCCCATATAACACCTGCAATGGGTCTACTCCTCTCATCAGATCTAGTTCCAGCCTCATGTGTGGGAGTTGCCTCACCCGTTATAGGCATTCGTTCATTACTATCAGGTGGGATGACCAGTAGTATTGCTTGATGTCCACAAGCCCGACCCCCCATTCCCACACCGACCTAGTCAGTGTGCGTAGCGCTATACGTGGATGTCTATTTCCCCACTGTTTTGGAAGCAGTACTGGAGTGTTCTGCAACACATACAACAACCAGGGGAGCGTGAGCATCTTTAGAAATGTTAACCTTCACTATCAGGGTCACCGGGAGGGTTGACAATGCCTAGTGTTCTCGTGCAGTCTCGCGATTATTGGGTGGAGATTGCTTTCTAGGAATTCACCTAGGCTCCCTCGTCACATGTATTCCTAAATATTTAAAGCCCTCCATCGCCACCCATAGGAGGCAGCCCCTCTGTATTGCCTATGCTCCCCCTTTTACTGGCATGATTACCGATTTCTCCCAGTTGATTTTTAAATTGCAATATCACTGGAAGTCTGCTAATATCTCAATCATCCTCTGGCACATGCTAACCGGGTCTCCCAGGTACACTAGTATATCATCCACGTACAAGGAGATTCTATCCCGCCCACCGCCGGGCCACACAAATCCACTGACAGATTGGTCCACCCTAATCACGAGTGCTAAGGGCACTACTGCCATTAGAACCAACAGGGGTGACAATGGGCTGCCATGTCGGGTGCCCCTCTGCAGGGGGACTATGCAGGACCAGTGGCCAATGACCCGAACCTGGGCCATTGGTTGCACATATAATTATTTCACCCAGCTCATAAAGTGGCGACCTATCCCCATCCGACCCATCACTGCCCAAAGAAAGGCCCATCCGGCTGAGTCAAAGGCCTTCTCCGAGTCCAATGCCATCACCACTTGCGGCCCATTTAACAAGTCAGACATCACCATGGCAATGTGGAGCCTTCGTAGGTTCATAGGGGTGGCTCTGCCTGGCACAAACCCACATTGACCCGGGTGTATCAGACCATTATTCAGCGGAAGTAGTCTATTGGCCAGGACGTCAGCAAGTATTTTTGTCTCCACACTCAATAACGATATTGGTCTGTAGGATGGGCACTCATGTTTGTTTGTTTTTGTCTGTTTATTCATTTGTAATGCGCACCAAACCCGGAGGTAACAGGGCGCAGAGTTTACAAGGATGTTCACAGCTTAGGTTACAGAAATAAATTACACAAAGGAATTACAAGGGAGTTCGGGCTACAGACATATAATACACATGACAGATATGGAACACGGTCGGGTGGGAGGTAGCAAATACATGTAATCATGAACAGCGATAGGAACACAAGCAGGAGCACTAAGTCTAAGAACGAAGTGCATCAATTATGTCTATATACACTGTGGTGAAGGTCGGGCCTAGTAGTCAGTTGTCTTAATCCAATTGATGTAGTTATATCTGAAGTTCTGATATGATTGATCCTCTTGGAGTGAGGGTGGCAGGGTGTTCCAGAGCTGGGCCGCTTTGACAGGAAAACTGCTGCCCCCAACCTTGGAAAGTTTAAATCTGGGGATAGAGAGGCAGTTAGTGTTGATTAGTCTAGAGGGTCTAGTAGAGGTCCTTCTGTGAAATCTTTCGGAGAGATAGCTGGGAGCAGCATTGTTCAGCGATTTGTGAGTAAATGAAGCAGTTTTTTACTGGATTTTGCCATTGGTAGAGAGCCAGTTATTTTGTCATCTGATCATAGATATGTGTTCTCTCCGGGCTACACCAAGGGCCGCTCTGAGGGCGTTATTTTGGAGTATTTGGATTCTCCTAATGATGTGTTTGTTGGATCCAATGTAAAGAGTGTTAGAATAGTCCAACCTGGACAGGATGAGGGCTCTGGCCAGGATGAGACAGCTATTGTTAGATAGAAATGGTGTGCCGGTTCTGATGAGTTTACAAGTGTATGCGGTGGCCGAAGCCATAGCATTAACTTGTTTAGTGAAGGTGAGAGCGGAATCGAGGTAAAAGCCTAGGGTTTTTTCCTTGTTAGCCACTTTGATGAGGTTGCCGTCAATTATGAAGGAAGTATATTCAAAGCCTAGTTTTTCTAGGTTAGTGGGGCTACCCAGGATGATAATCTGTTTTGTCATCATTCAGGCATAGACCGTGGGTGGACATCCATGCCTGTATGATGAGGTAAATTCTATTCACCAAGGCCAAATCCTTGTCGCAATCCCCTGAAAGTGGGAGGAGTATCATCTGCATAGTTGGTGTAGGTGATACCAAGATGGTCCAGATCATCGAAAGGGCGCTTAGTGAATATGTTATATAAGGTAGGGGAGACACAGGAACCCTGGGGCACTACGCGGGTGATAGCAATGGGGTCAGCACAAACATCTTTACTATCTAAAGGCCTTTCCTATGTTCCCACCCACCAGGCAGACTGGTTCAATACAGAGACTGAAATTAGAAAGTTCTTCCGAATTATACGCCTCAAAGTTTTCTTTGAGGATCAAAGCCTCTTAGAGAACGAACCAGACTCAGGACTACATGTCCCGTCCAATTTCTGTCCTCAGGATAATCAAGTTACACCAGAAATCATTGCCTTTGAGAAGTGTGTTATGATAGACCTTAGAAAACTAAAAACCACTAAACAAAAATACTATCATAACATCTCTAGAGAGGAGAAACAAGCAATATTTGAACTGTCTAACAACACATCTTCAGTCATAAAACCGGCAGACAAGGGTGGTGGCATCATCCTTATGTCCTCAATGCAATACAAAGCTATGGTTAATACGCTGCTCACAGATGGGGAATGATATAAAAAAACAAGATCCTACTAAAAGCATCTCATTAGAAATCAGTGAGATGGCAAGATATGCTCGAGACCGCAAATGGATCTCTGCTAAAGAACTCGAGTTTTTGACCACAAACCAAGGGAGGATCCCCACCATTTACGCACTCCCCAGGATTCACAAAAGCATGGAGAACCCGCCAGGACAACCAATTGTGTCGGGGTGTGGGTCAGCCTTGTAACCCATCTGCCAATTCATCGACTCATTTATCAAGCCCATAAGTACCAAAACACTGACGTATCTGCGTGACACCAATCAGACCATTTAGGTCTTCGAGGGACTACGATTTGACAAAAATACACATTTACTTGTAACAATGGACATCTGCACCTTATAGATAAGCATACCACACAGAGTCAGAAGCCATTGAATGTATGCGCAAATATCTGATTCAATCCAATCTGCAAAGTAGAGTTCCCAAAAATGTCATAATTAAGCTATTGACCTTAGCTCTATCAAAGAACTATTTTGAATTCGATGAACAATTTTATTTTCAGACAAAAGGTACTGCAATGGGTGCTACTTTCGCACCGAGCCTTACAGTAATCTACATGGCAAACTTTAAGGAGACCAATGCCCTGTCTGGGATAAACCCCTATAGAGACCAGATTACAGAATGGAGGCGGTACATTGACGAAATTCTCTTTATCTAGGAAGGCACAGAAACTGAACTGAGGACATTCCTACAATGGTTGAACACTAGAAATCTTAATATCCAGTTCACCCTGCAATGTAGCAATTTGGAGGTCAACTTCTTAAACCTCACAATTCAACACAAAGATGGAACCTTGAAATGCAATCTATTCAGAAAGCACAGTGATGGGAATACCCTTCTACACTTTCTGAGCGACGACCCCAAACACCTACAGGAAAATCTCCCATATGGTCAATACCTTCCTATTAGGAGGAACTGTTCAGAAATAGGAGATTTTTATGAACACGCCTCCGATCTGGATGATAGGCTAACTGAAGGAGGCTATCCTCGCTGTATCATTTCCCAATCTAAAAAGCGGGCAAGGTTCTATAATAGAGAAGCACTGCTGACTTGAGAAGAAAAGGTCACTATGACAGGACAGGAATCGATAACTACATGTATTATCGCACACGGGCTACATGCTCCTCAAATTAGCAAATTGATATCTAAGCATTGGGCTTTGACAAGACTGAGCCTACCTGGCGAACCACTGCCATGTTTTGCTTAAAAACGGGCAAAGAACCTAAGGGACCATCTAATCCACTCTAAATTTGTAGGACCGGCCCCGAGTCTAGGTCTGTGGAATTTAAGAACCACAGTGGGACACTTCCCATGTGGGAACTGCACTTCGTGCAGATTCCCCAAAAAAACGAAATAATTCAACATTGGTGATCGTGTATGGACACTGCACAGCCTCATGAATTGCAAAACTAAGCAAGCTATTTACATAATAGAATGCCCATGAGGGTTGTGTTATGTGGGCCAAACACTCAGACCAATAGATGTGAGAATATGTGAGCACAGATCAAGAATCAGGTGTAAAAACCTGAGTGCCCCATTGGTAAACCATTATATAGAGGCACACCACACTGCAGATGAGATACTCTGATGGATTGTAGACACAGTAAGTAACTCAGCAAACACTATCAGGAGTCTTCTAATAAAAGAAGCTAGATGGATCCACAGGTTGGATACCTTTCATAATGGAATTTAACAAGGAATTTCTCCTCCCAGCATAACTGCTCCTGTGTTTGTTTGTCTGTTTTGTTTGTTGGTTCCTCTCAAAAACACAGGATACACACCCGGATACCAGGCATCCAACATGGAGTTCACCCGCCCAGCACAAACATCACTGCCTGTGAATGGTCTTTGGCTTCCATCCACTGTAGCATACCTACTCTATTTGGTACCATCATAGTTTATGTCATAATGGGTAGGCAGTTGCTGTTGCCTCCACCCATTTTCTCACATATGTTTGCAATAAGATGTAGACACACCCTGAGATTCGAGTATTCTGACACCAGAATACACATGTGCTACTCGAAGTTCATCTTCTGGTGCCAACCTGGTTCATGACATCACGGGCAAGTACCCGCAGCTGTCCCCATCCTTTTTCCATTCATGTCTGCAACACGATATGAGATAGCACCCGTTGCTGCCCCCACCCATTTTTCATCCATGTCTGCAACTGGATATAGACAACCCCTGGGATCCGAGTATTCATTACCAGATCGCACAAGTGCTACTTGATGCTCCTTTCTCCATGTCACAATAGGTACATTCCTGTACGGTAGCCATTACCATTTCTCCATACACACATCCAACACCAGACAAGTCTCACAGCAGACCCCTGCTTTAGTCCTCTTGCTGCATTTCACAAGTTATCACTCCAGGGATAACCCCCTTTTCCCTGATATGTTTGAGTCTCAGCCAGAGTCAGATCCAGCAACTACAACAACCAGCATGCTGTCTCCATGAGTGGAATTTTCCCAACAACAGTTCCACACACAAGCAGTTCCACATATAGGGAACTAGCTTGCCGCCCAGGCATTGTTCACAACAACTCAACATGAGGCATGGGTACTTCCTCCCTGCGGTTTGCAATTCTCATTTTATTATTTAACTACAGCGCAGCTTTTCAAACCTCCGTCTTGATCACCAGCATGATGCCTTTTCACACAGCCCAGCGCCGGCGGCAATCTCTCCGCTGTAGCAGCCTGTGCTGAGGTTGCCTAGGCAACGGGCCGAGCCTCCACAGACGCATCCTCATCTGCACATCCACAGGCTCCTAATGGGCCTCATTCCGAGTTGGGTGGTAAGGGAAAAATGATGCCGGTAAAGGAATACCGGCATCGTTTCCCGTTACGGCACATTCTTACCCACCAGACCGTTAATTGCGGCGTCATAAAGTACGATGCCGTAAATAGCGGTTTAGTGGCGCGCGCCCGACACGCCATGCCGTAATTAGCGGCATGGCGTAAACCGGAGCTGATCCCAAGTAAAGCGGACATGGAAAAAACGGCCTCCACAAGACCGCAAAGTACCTTACCGCCATGGAGTAAATACCGGCATCGCTGAGAAGGTGTTAAGGACCCTGAGCAGTGTTTCCAAGAGGAACAGGTGCACTCAATCAGCACAGGTGGAGGCAATGGAGTCTGGCACAGCACAAAAGGAGCACACCCACACACCACACCCCCTCCCACACCAAGATGATACCAATTGTAGCAGCATTCCTGGAGCTGGAGGCCCTGCTTGCAAGGCAGCAACTACAACAACAGCAACTACAACAACCACAACCCCCACCCCAGAGGATACACAGGAGGAGAAGGAGGGTGAGACAGGCCCAGCATGCCCTACCGGTGCAGCCACCATTACCACGCCGGCAGCCCCCAATCCCCCGCATCAGAGCCACCCCCTTCAACCTCACACCAGAGCAGATCCACACCCTGTACCGGCTTGACTGGGACACCATTACCAGCATAGTGGACATGATACATGATGATACAGTGAGCCGCATAGAAATCCGCACTGCCATCCCCCCTCTACTGGAGGTAGTGTCTGTGCTCCACTTCCTCGCCACAGGCAGCTACCAGCATTCAGTGGGGCACATGCATGGCAATTCACAGCCCATCTTTTCACGGATACTCAAACAAGTGCTGGATGCCCTCCTCACCCACACAAGGGAATACATATCCCTACCCTGTACTCCCCAGGAGATATATGACACCAAAGCTGCCTTCCATGCACTGGCAGGTATGCCAAATTGCATAGGTGCCATCGACTGCACCCACGTGGAATTAGTGGAACCGCATGCCATGGAGGTGCCGTATCGCAACCGCAAGCAATACCACTCCATCAACGTCCAGATGGTGTGTAATGCCAGTAAAGCCATCACACATTGCAATGCCCGATACCCCGGATCAACTCATGACTCCTTGGTCCTGCGGAACTCAACACTACCACGCTACATGGAGCGACATGCCGGACGACGTGCCTGGCTGCTTGGTGAGTAACCTGAATGGGCCATGGCAGTGCATTTGGGGCTGTGAGTAGGTCGCCTGCATACTCCACCTGGGTGGGAAAGGGGGGGATGCATACCCCACCTGGGTGGGAAAGGGGGGGATACATACCCCACCTGGGTGGGAAAGGGGGGGGATGCATACCCCACCTGGGTGGGAAAGGGGGGGGTGCATACCCCACCTGGGTGGGAAAGGGGGGGGATGCATACTCCACCTGGGTGGGAAAGGGGGGGGATGCACACTCATCCCAGTAATCATCTGCGGCCATGTAAAACTAGTACAATTCTCCACCATGAATGCACACACAATTACCTCCTTTCCACTTCCATGCAGGTGATGCTGGCTACCCTCTAAAGCCGTGGCTCATGACCCCGGTCCGCAACCCACAGAACAGGCACGAGGAGGACTACAATAGATCCCATACCCGTACACGGGTGGTGATAGAGCAGACCTTCGGCCTGTTGAAGGCACGATTTCGTTGCTTCAGCCGGTCTGGTGGGGCACTCATCTACAGCCACGAGAAGGTGTCCAAGATCACCATGGCATGTGTAATGCTACACAACAGGTGCATCCGTCGGAACGTGCCACTGCCCCCTGACGTGGAACTGCTACCACCAGATGATGATGAGGGGGAGGAGGAAGGAATGGCAGGACAGCAGCACGGTGCCGATGCACAGGAGGGACGTTCAGTGCGTCAATCATTGATTGGACAATATTTCTGACTCACAAGTCAGCTGAGGGTGTGAGGGTGAGAGGACATTGGGCACTGGGTGTGGGGATACATGTACACCATGCAATGTGCGACATCAAAAGACAGAAGCAAAATGAGCAATGTCCACTCTGTTTTTTGGGAATGAACAACCAGTGTATTCAACATTTATGTAGGAACGTGTACAACAAAACCACCACCCTCACCCCTCTCCCCCTCCCCCTCCCCCCAACTCCCACACACACCCTCCCTCCCCCTCCCCCGCAACTCCCACACACACCCTCACCCCCCTCCCCCCAACTCCCACACACACCCTCCCCCCCTCCAACTCCCACACACACCCTCACCCCCCTCCCCCTCCCCCCAACTCCCACACACACCCTCACCCCCCTCCCCCTCCCCCCAACTCCCACACACACCCTCCCCCCCTCCAACTCCCACACACACCCTCACCCCCCTCCCCCTCCCCCCCAACTCCCACACACACCCTCACCCCCCTCCTCCTCCCCCCACAACAACCCCACAATAGTCCCATCAGTGCAACATAGGCCACTTGTGTGCGCAGTATGGTCATTGTGTGCTTCCAGAGCCAGGGGTATCCATGTTCTGCCGGCGGAGTGTGCGCATTGACCGACGGACAGGGCTGGTCTGCATGGAGGAGCACTGTGAGGGTGGGCACTCCCACTGGGGCTGTGGTCTGGGGGGTGCTGCCTCCAGGGCATCAGCGATCCAGCCCAGCACCTCACAGAGCCGGTTTGTGTTGGCAGTGATGACTTCGCCCAGGGCCTGCAGGTCATTGTGCCACTCCGACCTGGATTCACGGTTGTCCCGGATGAAGTCCTCAATCAGGCCCGTGAGGCGCTGGGAGTGCAATCCATCCATGGCCGGTGTGGCAGATGTGCTAGGCAGCCGTGGTGTTGAGCCTGCAGCCCTTTCGGGGCTTTCTGCAGGGGAGGTGGATCCAGGACTGGCAGGTGGTGCTCCTTGGCCTGTGAGGCCTGGGGTGTCACTCTCCCCGGAGTCGCTGTGTGCAACTTGACTGTAGGATGGGGTGTCTGGGCTGTGCACGATGTCATGGGGCTCCTCCACGTCGGATACGGGAACTGATGTCGGGCTATCTGGCTCCTCGGGGAGGCACATGGCAGCATTCTCCCCTGCCACACTGGACTCCTCTGAGTGCACCGTGGGGCATGTCTCCGTCGGTAGTGCAGGCATGAGTAGGGGTGTGGGTGTGGGTTGTGCAGCCTCCATGGGGGTTGCTGGTGCAGGTGGTGTTGCCTGTGCCTTCTTCCTTCCTGCAGGTTTACGCTGTCCCCTGGCTGTGCCCCTGGAGGTACAGGGCTGTGTGGCTTCCTGGCCCTCACTTTCATGGCCGCTGCCTGTGGGGGGGAAGAGAGAGATGGCATGAGCTATGATTTGGGGGTCAGCATTTCTTCAAGCCTATGGTATGACAATGGGATTGCAGCGTTTTGTTGACATTTGGGTCGGGAGTGGGACAGTGATCTGGGCTTGGACGGTAAATGCATGCAGGTGTCTGGGTCACTCATGTTGGTGGAGTACTGTGCTGACTCACATTGACTGCCTCTTTGTGTGCTCTGGCCAATATGGGTTGGAGCCTTGCACCTGGCATCAGCCTGGGTCTTACTTGTGACGGCATGATTTAATGGGGGGGGTTCCCATACGTGATGTGACTGCTTGCCCAGCCCTTGGCGGTGCCTTACATTGGGAATGCATTTACTATCTTCACTCATGACACTCACCTCCATCTGCGGATGACGGGGCACAGCACTCCATCGCGCCGACCCCCTCTATGGCTTCAGTGCCCATCATGTCCGCACACGTTTGCTCCCAGGGCATCATCTTGATTGGAGAAGCTGGGCCTCCTCCTGTCTCCAGGGCCTGTGTTCGGTTGGCCGATAGGATGGCCCGCACCCTGAGACGGAGGTCATCCCACCGTTTCCTGCAGTCCCTCGTCGTACGGGGGGTGTTCCCTACGGCGCTCACCCTCTGTGCCACCAAGTCCCAGATCTCCTTCTTCCTGGCAATGGTCGGCCTACGCATGTCGCTGCTGAATACTGTCTCAGCATTTGCGTGCAGGGTGTCCACCAGGACCTGGAGCTCGTCCTGCGTGAAACGCTCCTTCCTGATGCGGGCGGCACCTTTCTTCAGTGCTTTCGGCATGATACTGGTCACTGATGGCTTTTTTGAGGGTCGGAATATACCTCCGGGTACTATATTAAGAGGATGGCAGTGGATTGTGTTTTTAAAGATGGCCGCCGCGCTCCTTCCCGTTCCTGTGCGATGACGTAATTTCCGTATCCGTTAATTAGCGGTGACCGTAATTTACGGATACCGTAAATTACGGTCACCGCTAATAACGGACAGCGGAGCTTCGGTGGCGGTGTTGTAATGACCGTCTCGCTTCATGCCGCTAAGGGGTTTTACAGGCCCTTTAGCGGTATGCCGCTAGGGGATTTACCGGCATGGCGGAAAGCTCGTACCCGCGAAGTCGGAATGGCCTGTAAATTGCGGCGTCGTACCAGACCGGACTCGGTCTTTCCGCCATGCCGGTAAAAACCCATACTTACCGCAAACCTCGGAATGAGGCCCAATGTCTTTAATTTCATTTTACGAAGACGCGAGCAGCAAGCTCTCCGCGCCGCCGTGAACGCGATCCTCTGAGCCTTTGCTGCTTGGATTCTGAGTAAATTACACCCTTCCTTCCTGGACACATAATCCAGATGTCTACCCAGACCTGCTCCTGTTTTAGTCAACAGCTTCACATTGCTTCAATTTTTTAGCATCTGGGCGCCATTTCTACCATGGCATTCTTTCACAGCACTCATCAACGCTGACTTCTAGCAAGAGGCCCTGAACTTTGTGGATTCTTTCATCACTGATGGGAGCCATCCCTTGTACAGGGACTGCATCACCCCCAGGTATGCACTTTGAGACACTAGAGCAGTATAATTACCATAAGACACTAGATGTTTTTTGCAATACACTCTCTGCAATGCTTTATTATCTCTCTACCAGCAAGTCTGTAAACCTCTAAGATCTTTGAACCCTTGTGGTTGTTCACATATATGCTTCCACTCAACCATGTATCACATGAGCATAATTCCTCCCGCTTTCACATTACAGGTGGCCGTATCTACCATTCGCCTGTAATTTGTATATGAATATCCTAAGGGACCCAGCAAGATACCCTAGGAACCTTTCACAAGGCGTAACAGGTAATACACCAACCTACCCCTCACTCTAACCAGTGTGCCCTGAGACATCTCAGCTATATAAACTTATATGGCTCAACACCAATACTACCCTTCCTTCTGCACCAGGGACATTCCCATCCGCGGAGCCCATAACTGGCATTTGCCTGTGTCAGCCCAGCAAGGCCATATGAACTCTGTGATTCCGGACACAAGGTCACACGCCTCACGTACCCCTGTCTGAGTAACAGGGTGAGTATTGAGGGAACCTTCCCTTTTTAAATATTTCTTTAGCAGCTGTTTAGACTGTTCTGTCAGGAAAGAAATCACTGTTGGGTCTCCCACGTATTATTGATTCATACATATATCCTTTTTTCTGCATCCCCTTTTTTGCTCTAGGATCCTGTGGTTCTCTCGCCCCGAGGAAGGCTGGACATTGATGCCGCCAATTTCGGCAAGCCAAAACGTGATATAGTGCTCATCATAATCACCCTTTTCCTTCTCCATGAACAAATTGTGTTTACCAATTTATGAAGCACTGTACATGTCAGTATCTAGTCATACTGGCAAACATGTTGGCAGATTGGCAATCTAACAAAACCAGACATGATCAAGCCCTGATCATGAATATAAACAAGACCATAACATTTGGATAACCAACTAGTAAGGATTCCCAAAATTAGGACTCTGACATTTCAGTTTAGTAAGAGTCAGGTTTACTACTGAGGTACACATATGATGATTTAACTCTATTTAATGTGTTCTTATGTTGGTGAATACAACCTCTGGATGTTAATGCTTAATCTTTTGACTCTTTTATTTACCAATTTACCCTCTTTTGTTATTATAAAAATGTTTTCTTTGTAATAATCCTTTCATTTGTTAGTATTTTCTCTCAATTATTTATTTGGTTTCATATTAACTACCTAAAACATTTTGTCTCTGTAATAAATATTGACAACTTGGAGACACACCTGTATTCCTTTTTCCCCTTTGATGACTCGTTTGAGCACAAGAACAAGTCTATTCTAATTGTAAAGATAATTATCTTTAAAATATATTGGTCTATACATATGGATTTCCTTTTTTGTTGTTCAACTACCGATCGGAATGGGGTCTGCAGCTGTTGATGGGGAGAAGACCCTCATGGTCCTGTCACTTAAGAATGATTCGATCCAGGCTATGGCCTCCTTAGAGAAGTGTGCGGCTGAGTCCAGATGGCTGCATAAAACCTTGTGATCTTGTGACCTTGTGATTCGGGGGTTTTCCTTTCTTGTGAACGACAACTATGTTGACTATTGTGAGATCTTCCGGCAGGTATCCCTTCATCCGGCTCTCCCGTAACATTTGTAGCATAGGGTCCCCCACTTTATCCCATTCACAACCGCAGAACTCGGAAGGGAACCCATTAGGGCCTGGTGCTTTACCAGGCTTTCAACCCATAAACCGCCCCTAGGAGGTCCTCCATAGTTATGTCCGCCTCCAACCCTAAGCATTCTTGCTCCCCAAACCACAGGAAGGTTACGTTGGTCAGATACCTATTTATTATCAGGGTCGGGGGCCTGGAATTTCCACAAAGTGGGTCTGGTAGTAATCTGCAAAAATCTGGGCGATGGTCTTCGCTTCTGTAGGCTCCCCCATCTCGATCCCTTATGGCTCTGACCCATCCTGCTCCTTTCTCCCTTCTCTCCAGCCATGCAAGCATGCACCCCCACTTGTCCCCCAAGTCATACACTCTGTCCCGCTTAATCAAGTGCGCTTGCCGCGCTTCGTCCTTCGCAACCTCTCTATACTCCCTCTCTGCTTTGGCCAGTGCCCTCTTGGTGTCTGCCGATGAAGCTTGGGCATCTTCCGCCTCCGCTACCTACCTCTCTTTCTCCCGCAGCTTGGCTTGTCTCTCCCTCTCGCTTGTCCCAATTGCACATCTAGCTATCCCCCGTGCCACTGCCTTATATGCCTCCCATAACGGTGACCCGCTACCCACTGTCCCTGTGTTAAGGGTGAAATATTCCTCAGACCCCTCCCTAATGGTCTCTCTGATTCTGGCGTTCCCCAAGTGATAGGTGCTCAGCCTCCATTCCCTCACCGCAACTCTCTCTCTCCCCTCCCAGCAAATCAGATGTGGGGAATGGTCTGACAATCCCCATGGCAAGTATTGTGCCTCTGCCACCCTGCCGGCCGCCGTGCATGGTACCAGAATGTAGTCCAGCCTAGAACATAAGTGGTGAGCCCCCGAGTGGTAAGAGAAATGTATTTGGTCCAGGTGAATATTCCTCAATACGTCCCGCAACCCAGTTGTCGCCAGGAAGGATGGGAGTTTGGTGCTCCCCTTACCCCCGAAGGCACATTGCTCCCCTGGACCGCTGGTCCAACCTCTGTATGCAACACTGTTAAAATCGCCCCCACCATTGTGAAATCCGTCCCGTAAGTCATTAGTAGTGTTTGGAGCTCTGTAAAAAGGTCTGCCTGCATTGATGGAGGCGCATAGGGGCTAGTGATGAATACGGGTTCCCCCCCAAAGAGTCCCCATAATGTCCACATACCGCCCCCTACTGTCCCCTATAACCTTGCTAACCTGCAGGGGTACCGATTTGTGTACCAAGAATGCCACCCCCCCCCCACCCGGGATCCCCTGTTGTAACCCGCATGCTGCACCACCTCATATTGACCTCTTCAGAGCCATTTGTATACTCAACCCAGCAGGTGCGTTTCCTGAAACAGGACAATATCTGCCTTATGTTCTCGTATATGGTGCATTACCAAGCTTCTCGTTCTTATCTAGCATACCATTGACGTTCCATGTCAGGCATTGTTAGGCAGAATTATATGCAGTACCCTTTGGGAACACTACACACAATTAAGACTACAAGTGACAGTACAATTTCACCTTTGGTACAAGCCTGTACTACACAGTTATAGTGGTAGCAGTAGTGGAGAAGCCAGAATTAGCTGAAGAGTAAGTGAGCAGTACAAATAGTTACACAAAGGACAGCAATTACTATGATTCAGGCAAACACTGACTCGAGGTTTCTAAGTAAAAGAATATATATTTATTTACTCACCAGTTGTACAACATGTCACTATTCTAAGTCAAAATCACAATCATAAATACACCACACCACTTCCCTTAAATTCTAGACAAGTTAGGCTCACAAAATGAAGTGGGAGCAAAATGGCACTCCAGTAATTTAAAAGGGAGGGAAAGGCAAAGTTATCAACAATAAGGCAAAACCAACAGGTAAGTATTCTGAGCAGTTGAACAAGAGAGACTACATTGAGGAGATCAGCTAGAAACGGCATAGGGCCAAAGTCAATAGGTCAAAAGTCTTTTGCTCAAGATCACACAGTTCAGGGTAGTTTGCGGTAAAGTTCGTGGCACAGATTCCGGACGAGGTTGGTTGGTAGAAAAGTTAGTTCAAAGAAAAGAGAAGGACAAGCCCTCGGATTGGAGAAAAATTTCAAACACTTTCACCGTGGCTGAGCGAAACGCACAACCGGATTTGCACAGTACCTTAAAACGGAGAGGGGGCTGTAGCTGAGGCAGACGTTCCTGGTAGTTCCTGCAGGCTCACAGTTCCTAAAGTGACTGTCGGACTGATCAGAAGTAGGAAGACTGGAAGGTCCTGCACTACCCAGGGAAGAAACCAGCAGCAGCGCCAAACAACGAATAAAAGGTGCGCTCCTTAAAACCCAAGCAGGGTCCGACCTTCATGGCTATCCGGCCCACTGTAGCTCTGTACAGTGAATTCGACCAGAGGAGGAGTCCTGGCTTGTAGTTTGGGCAAACTGGTTGGTCCCACCAGCTCAAGGGAAGAAGTTTCCTGGAGGATCTTCTCTGTCGTCGGATTTGGAGATTCGGACCTGCAGCAGGGCTTCACCCGGCAGTTTAGTCGTTGTAGGGGTCCTTTTCTTCCAGTTCCTCGTTGGTTCTTTTGTTCCAGTGGCGACTCTGTCTTTCCATTCCCAGAGACCTGATTTTTATGCAGTTTTCCCCCATTCATACAGCCTGGCTGTCAATCACACAGCAGGGTGGCTGGCCTGGCAAGGACAGTCCCCTTAGCCAATCAGACAAGAGTGAGACTTGGGTTAAGGCAACCAATGGCAGGGGTTCGAAGATCCCTTCCTCACATCCTGCCTACCTAGACTATCAGGTGCCTCAAGGAGAGCTTCTGTGCAGAAGCCCGCGAAAAGACAGCGAACAAAGGAGTCATCCCTGGTTTGGCGGGCAGAGAAAACATGAGAAAGACTTTAACAAAAAGAAATGGTGACTAAACCCAGCTGGAGCCAAAATAAAATGTATTTGGTCAAGCGGGTTTATGTTCGAGGCTCATATAATAGCCTAAAACATTACCACGTTATATAAGATAATCACGGTAGAATATTTAGGGTAGATACCACTGCCACCAGCTAAGTCTTAATGTTAAGGGAGCAAAACAATGCCCCAAGGGGTACAGACAAAAAGGAATAGGAGTTAACCCTTTCCTATACTCCATGTAATATGGGGTGTACTGGGTCTATGGTTTAAAGTGACTATATAAAGTTAATGGCAACTTTACCTGTTTCTGGGGGACAGATGTCAGCCCCAGAAAAATTGAGTCATTGGGAAGTCTCAAAGACAATCTTTTGTCACAGCACTGAAGGAGGTGCCGTGTAATACACACACAAAGTGGTGCACATGGAGTAGGCGAGGCTCCAGTGCCCAAGATCACACAAAAAGTAGAAATACAAGTAGCAAAACACATGTGAGAGTGGGGAAAAAAGGCTCACATTCTTACCAGGTGAAAAAAATAAGTCCTAGAAATACAGCAAAGCTGCTGGGGGACTCTTTAGATAAGGGAAATCAACCATGTATGAGAATTCTCCCTAACAGGCATCCAAGCATTCTACTTGCCATTCCCATTAAATGTGGTACATGGGCCCCATGGCTCATCGGGCACACTGGGCCTCATTACGAGTCCGGCGGTAGCCGTGCCAGTAAAACCGGCAGGTTGCCGCCAGACCCATAGAGATTTTCCGGCTCCGGGCTTGCCGGAATTACTGGCGCTTTACAGCCCCATTGATCAGGTAAATCTGGAGCCGGCATTCTCTAAATCCCCATTCCCGAAGTGGAAACACCGGCACCATGTTGTAATGGTGCCGGTGATTCTGCGTCCGTCTGTGGCCGTGTGGCGTTACACCCAGGTCAGACCTTGTGCGTGTACCATGACACTGCCATAGAACTCGTAGTTAGCCGGTCCAGAAAACGGTGCTTGTACGGTTTTACTGGCACCGTTATATCCGGACCGGCTAACTTGTAATGAGGCCCACTGATATATTCCTTCTGACCTATTGGCATCCCACATTGTTCTGTAAATTTAGAATTCCCCCTCGCCCCCTTCAGACCCTCCAACTCCTCCCAGCCCCTGTTGCAAACCAAAACCATACCCATCCCACCCCATTCTCCTCCAACTCAGAAGCATCCGTCGACACATAAAACGGTGAACACAATAAACAGTCTCTCTCTCAACCTTCGGAGATGAGACTCAATTTGTGGGGGGCACGCAGAAAAGTCACCTTACCCTATCTCCTGCCGCCAACCACTGTGCTTTGTAATCTAATAGGAATAATCACAGTTGCAATTGGGGCCCTGTCCTGTGATTGTTATGGTTGTCAATTTACTTGCTGTATGCCGGTTCAGTCTCCTGCCTTGCACAGAGCCGTTTATCAGTTGTCTGTGACTCCGTCTGTCTCAACGGGTCCTGTCTTGGCCGGGCCCAATTTGCCCTTGCCTGGTATTGTCTGTTGTGGCCTGTCTGCTGGTTGTTTCACAACTGTTTCTGCCCACCCCCAGGCTTCCGAGGGTTTGTTAAAAAAGCGTACCCCCTGCGGCTTGCAACTCGTGGTGTGGCTGGGTACATCACTGCATATTTTCTCCCTTTCTCCCAGAGCTTCCTCTAAGCAGCTTAAAATATCTGTTTAGCCTTCTGCACTGCTCTGGTAAAGTCTCAGTATATTGCTATCAGAGTTCCATTATATTTCAGGGGCCCTTTCTTCTGTGCCATTTGTAGGACGGCATCTATGTCCCTATAATTAATCAATTTAGCTATCACTTGTCTGGGTGGGGCTCTAGGTGGAAGCTCTTTCCCAGGCACTCTGTGCGTGCGTTCTATGGAAAAGAATCTTGAAAGTCCTTGCGGTCCCATCCAGTCCTGGATGAGCTGTTCGAGGAACAACTCCATGGATGATCCCTCTGCTCTTTGTCCAGCAACCCACTTAGGCAAATGTTATTTTGGCATGAGTGTTTCTCCGTGTTACTGGGGTGTCCCTCTGTAACGGTGTCAGGGCGTTTGCTGAGATGCAGTCTTCAGTTTCTTGTACTCTGGTGGACATGTTTTGCAGGTACTGTCCCAAGAACCCCACATCTATTCTCACTGAGTAAATTCTTTGCTCTAGCTGTACCTTAGAGTCCTGGATTGCCTGCAGGATTTCCTGTGTTGCTGTTCTTGTATCCTCCTCATTGCCTGCTTCCCCTCCCGGGCCGACTTGTCCCGCCGCTCCTCCTGTGGTGTAAGCATCCATCCTCGTTTGGCCCCTTGGTTTCCTGTCTTTGTACTTGTCTCTGGTCATTCTTGCGACCATTCAGGTGCAGCCCCACCAGAAATGGTATAACACTGAGCTAGATACAAATAAAATGGAAAAAAGGGCCCTTGAAAGAAAGTGGCACCAAGACAAGTCTACCGAAAATAGAGATAAATGGAAGCTAGCAAATAAGAAGTACAAAGATAAGATAAGGATAGCCAAGGCAAACTTCTTTAACGTAGAAATTGAAGCAGCAGCCAACACTACCAGTAAACTCTTTGAAATGTTGAAAAGTGTAGAGAAACCTAAAAATCTCACTCCGCCATTCTCACCATCCAAGGTAGATTGTGACATTATGCAAAATGCTTTCGCAGCTAAAATAGCAAAAACTAGACAAAACATAATTAAAGTCAGCAAAACGCTAAATCAGGAAATTCCGACAAAGGAGGTTTATAATAAGGCTGGAAAGGAGACTTTCAATTTTGCTATCAGTACTGAAGCAGAGTTAATGAAAGTTTTAGGTCAAATGAAACCTACGTCCTGCGCAGAAACTGTGTTACCTCTCAACATTATTCAGCAAAATAAGGAACAATTCGCTCCTATTCTGTTGAGAATAGTTAACGCCTCTTTTAAGGAGGGAATAGTACCAAAGGAGATAAAGGTTACCATCACACCATTGGTAAAAAAAAAGTGGGTTTGGATCCTAAGGACCCAGGTAACCTCCTCCCCATCACCAACGCAAACTTTATATTTAAAATTATGGACAGAATAGCTACATCGTAGCTGGAGGATCATGTGGAAAAAATACTTCCCTACATCAACAACAGTCTGGTTTCAGGGCTTCACAAAGCACTGAGACGGCAATGTTAGACCTTCAACATCAGAATCCCTATTTTGCAGTGTAAAATAGGGATTCTGATGCTGCTGGATCTCAGTGAGGCCTTTGACCTGGTTGATCATCAACCTTTGGTTAAAGCACTGAGAGCAATGTGGGATGCTCTGAAATTGCATTGGAGTGGCTAGTTTCCTTCCTTACAGACCGCCAAGCCAGAGTGCACTGGGGAAACAACTTCTCTGACCCAATCTCAATCCTATTCGGGGGCCCTCAGGGAGCAAGTCTCTCACCAATGCTTTTTAACATCTATATGCGAAGTCTGTGCAACATTCTGGTGGAAACCGGTGTGTTTTTTACCAACAATGCGGACGATACACAGCTCATTCTAGATCTAGAGGGCTCTTATAGTATGGATAGTGAAAAGGTTGTATAAGTATACAGCAAAATCAATGAATGGATGCAGCTAAACTGGATGTGTCTCAATGATACAAAAAACGAACTCATGTTGTTCGGGTCCAGTCGTTGTCTAGCTAAGCTGGGGAAAGAGTATGAGACATTCCAGATTAATGAAGCCACAATCCAAGTCTCTAACCAGGTTAAAACCTTGGGAATGATGGTCAATGCCTCCGTCAATTCAGAAGCACAGGCTAATTATCTGCACAAAAATACAGTTTATTACCTGCATTTTATGAAGGCCATCAGCCCATTCCTAAATGAAAGCAATATGTCCACTATTGCTAGGGCCATCGTGTTATCCAGGCTGGACTATGGCAATGCCCTGCTCATTGGGGCCTCTGTTAAAGACCTAGCCAGATGCCAAGTCATACAAAATGATGCTGTGAGGCTTGTAAAGCATTTTAGGAAAAGGGAGCATACTACCTTGGCCAGAAGATCGCTACACTGGCTCAGGGTGGAAGAGAGAATAAAGTTCAAAGCCATGACACTTGTTCATAAATGTCTCTACGGGAAAGCTCCCAGCTTCCTCAAGATTAGAATAGTTTGGTATTATATACCCCGCAGAAACATTTACGCTCCGAAGGCAAGAGCTTACTGATAGTACCCAAATACAAGCTCAAGACAGGTATGGGTAGATCTTTTGTAGTGATGGCAGCTCAGCAGTGGAATACACTTCCAATGATTACAACACTGGAAGGTAATCACTTAAAGTTTAAAAAACTCTTGAAGACTCACTTGTTCAGGTAACTCTGGTGCTTCCCTGCTACAGTCTTAGTCACTTAGTCAGATACAGGACGTGTTATAGCATTGTGGCTGTCTGTTAAAGCGCCTTGATGCCTGCGAGCGGCCAGCGCTATGTAAGATGATATACAATACAATACAATACAGAATACACTTATTCTATCCTCAACGCCAGTGCCACAGTCAATTGGAGTGCTTGACTTTCTGCACTGATATCTAGGGTGGGAGGAAGAGAGGGGGGGCGCTGGGCCAGCTCCTTCGCCTCTGGGGTTTGGGGCTAAGTCCTCACCATTGGCTACTGTGCATTATATTAGGTGTAAGCTGAGGCACTCCTCGTCCCCCGGCCCGTGGGTCAGTGGTCTGCATTCAGTCTGATCAGCTATTGTGCCAGAGTTTTGCCCCTTCTCCTTCTGGACTCTCAGCAGCATCTCTTGGTCTTCTGGCCCGATGTTACAGCGGTTCCTGGTGTGGGTGGGGTTCCCCACGTGAAGCACCACTATATGTAGCCATGCCTTTCCACTCACTGCGTTGCATTTACAAGACTCCACCACCTACTAGATCTTTGGGAGGGCCCAGTCATGTCTGTTCGGGGGGGCGAGGGGGAGGCATGCTACGTGTTACACTTCCCTGCAAACAATAATGGCTGCCCGTGGAGGTACATGGTCCTACCTCCTGCAGGGCCCTTTGTGGGTCCCGCTGCCCTCCGCTCCCGTTTCCCTTTGCCACCAAGCAGAGTCCCTTCTGGTAGCGCTGTGTTCAGGGGACCGCCTTCCACATCCCGCTCTGGCTGATTGCGGGCAATCGCAAGTCCGCCTCCATTGGTCTGGGCTTTATTTATTTAAATTTCCCCTGTGCTTGCATTCGCGTGTTGCGTGCCGATGAGCCAGGGCCCCTACCGCTCTCTCTTGCCCCTCTCCGTCCCCAGCCTCTTGAGGTAAATGTGCGCCTCTGGGACATGCTCAGGCTTTCTTCTTTGTGGGGCCAGTGACTGGTGAAGCTTTAGGTTACTGCAGAGCTTACTGGTGTAGTTCTTCGTAGTATACCAGTAATTTTGCCAGTCCTTCGCTCCCCTTACTCCTTATCAGTGTGATTGTGTCTGCTGCTCCACTCTGCCTTCCTCCATCTCCGGTCGCTGCTTACCGGGACCCGGCTGCCCCGCTTCCTCCCCGCTGCGGGCTGTCTACACATTGCCACCCCTCCACCTTCCCAACTGTGTGGCAGCCATTTTCAGATCTTCTATCATCAGCCCTCTCGGTCCACGTCCTCACAGATTCCTCGGCTTCGATATGCAGAAAGTATCCTAAACCTCGTCCAGATGTGCAGAGCACCTTCCCCCACTACTCTTAGATCCTTAAATAATTTCTCATGATGTCTTGGATCAGTCTCTGTAACTATTCAAATGGACTAGTGAGGCTTCTTTCCTCCATGAGATTTACACTCCGAGTTGTGGTTCTCGCTTGATACAGTAACTTCTGGAGTAGGCTCCCCCCCACCTGGAATATTGTAGCTCAGTTCACTTTGGTCTACTTGACCTTGTATTGGTTGTATTACTTTCCCCTTTCCCCAGGGGTACTGTTATCACTGGTTTCTCTCGCCCTCGTTATTCAGCTTTTCAAGAATTCGCTCATTGTTATTATTAGACTGTAAATCCACCTGTTTTAAGGTTATTGGGAAGAGTTGGCTGTATAGTATAACAATTCCCTCTTTGACGCCTCCCGTGACTCCAGTTCTCCCAGTTACCTTTGCTTTTGACGGTGAATGTCTTCGGGAGCCGTGGTCCTCGGAATCCTTCTCGCTCGTCCTGGACCGCCGGTGACCGGACACCCAGTTGCCCTACAATAGCAGTGATATTGAGTAGGCGCTATTCAACATACTTGTTCCAGTGGATTGGTTCTTCTGATTTTCCTGTAAAATAATGACATCTCTGAGGAGTTTCGTCATCCAAGTCCTGATAAAATGTTTCTGACATTTGAGAGCATCCCATATAAGCCAGGGTGTGCCCAGTGTTACAGAGTTCCTTACGAGAACAGGAGTCCTTGTCCCCTAAGGAGGAGTCTCTCCTGGTGAGGTCCCACTTGCCTCGACCCCTAGCAGGGTGTTTGTGGAATGGGCTCACCTCCCTAGTCTCACAGAGGGGTTCCCCCTTGGGGAGAAGGAACACATTCCCTCGATTCATCGCAGTAGGCAGCCCTTCACAGTGCATGACACAAACAGCCAAGCACCCAACGGATAAATAGTTGTCACATTTCACAACACTGCATCTTGCAGTGATTGAAAAACAACACTGGGAGACCGCTAGGGGGTGCAGGCAAGATGACTGCCTGACACAGTGGCTCTGTGCTGATGTCCCCTGTGAAGTGAGCAAGCTGATCAGCAGGCCTGACACTGCAGGTGCCGGACAGCTAAAAAGAAGGAGGATCTTGCAGTGCACAGGGAGGAGTGCTTGTTGGAAACCGGAGCGGTGTAGCAGAGTGGCTAGCCCCCGAGAAAGAAAGGAAAAGTGCGACATGGGTCAGGCCTGCATGTGCAGTGACCGCGTTGCGAAGTGGGGGAGGGGCCCATCTGGGACCCAGTGCGGCACGGGCTCTGAGCACCCTGCAAGGGGTTGTGGAGAGGACCCCCACAGGAGGTGATTGAAGAACTGGGAGACATGGGAGCGGCCGCGCCGGTGTTAGAGTGTGTGCCGCAGACCATTACAGGCACTGACTCTGCTTGGAGAGAGGGACAGGACCCAAGGAAGAGGTCCAGAGCTTGAAGGGTAGGTGTGGCCTGTTGCTGCACCTTGATGCATGGAAGGAGGAAGAGCAGCCTGTGCCATGGAGATACGGAGGTAGGCAGAGGTGCCGCCCCCGCCCCCACCCCCCAGTTGAACATTGCTACTGTGGAAGTTGGGGACGGAGATGGGAGTGTGGTGAGGGGTGCAAGGAGGAGCTGATGTGGCTAAGATTGAAACAAGGTCAGTGCATCTGACAGGACCAGGAGCAGACCCATAAATTATCATGGTGAGGAGGCCCAGAGGCAGGAGTGGGTGAAAGGAGGGTTGGGAGGCACACCCCACACTCCGACTGATCTGAGGTGAGCAGCAGAGGAGTCCCCCACTGTTTACTGACCCCCCCGGGAGAAAGGGGGCATAAAAGTAGCTGGAGGAGAGTGGGGAGGCCTGGGTAGTGGGTGAGTGGTCTGGCAAACCCATGTCATCAGATACTGTTGTCAAAATGCTGCAAGCTTACAAGAGGACGGTGCCAGGCACAGTAGGACCCATGGGAGCAGAGATGGGATCTGAAACGAAGGACACAGTCACAAAGGCGGACTTCACTGCGTTGCTAGGAGAGGTGAAGTCCATCAGAGGGGACATCCAGACTTCACGCCAGGCCCTGGGAGGCCGGGTGGACAAGTTGGAGGACAAAGTGGAGGGGCGGAACATCCGCAGCTGTCTGCGGACCTTCTGGAAATGCGAATGGAGGCACGCATGAAGGAACTAGAGGAGAAAGAATACGAGGCCTCCCTAAAGATAGACTATCTTGAGAACCGTGAGCACAGGTGCAACATTCGCATTTTGGGGGCGAAGGAGGGGGAAGGGGCCCTGGGGCTGGAGGAAAAAGTCAAGTCCATCCTGGAATCGTTGTCTGCAGGCACGACTGAAGGAGAGGCGGAGATTTGTTTTGACAAAATGCACAGAGCCGGGGTCCCCGGGTGGTCCATGCTCCATACTAGCTAAATGCCACAATTACAGAAACAGAGGGCCGCATTATGAGTTGGGCAGTAGCCGTGCTCGTAAAAAGGGCACGGCTGACGCCAGAGTCATTTTTTTTCGGGTAAAAGAAAATCCCCATTCCCATTCGAGTCCCATTGGACTAAATGGGAATGGGGAGGACGGATGCACCGGCACTGTTTGCAACAGTGCTGGTGCATCCGTCATGTTCTGCAAGCGGGTGCCTTTCCACCCGCCAGGTCAGACCTGGCGGGCGGACAGGCACCCGCTCGCAGAACTCGTAGTTTGCCGGTACGGCAACAACGGTACCAGCAAGCCTACCGGTACCGTTATTTCCGGACCAGCTACCTCGTAATGTCCCCCAGAGTAAGGATCTTGGAGAAGGTCAGACAATGACCAGATCTGACTCATGAGGGGATGAAAGTGGCGATATATCAAGATCTGTCTGCCTTTGCATTGGGCAGGCATAGAGACTGCCGAACTCTGACCCAATGGTTGTGAGATCATGATATAAGGTACAGCTGGGGCTTCCACTTTTCGCTCACATTTAGTATCACCACAAGAGAGGAGGCGAAGGGGGCGATGGCTCACCTGCAGGACCAGGAAAAACCCGATGGAAGGGGTTACTGAAGCACCGAAAGAACAGAGGCCTAGGGGCCCTGGACGAGGAAGAGGGAGATCAAGGTGGCCAGGCAGCCGCAAATTCAGAAGGTTGAATATTTCCTCCCCACCGACTTGAGATGGGTGGTTGGATCACAGACTTTGACAATTTGCTGAAGCGGTCTATGATGAGGTTGACAGGGAAAGAGGCTCGCTGCTCGGAATTCGACTATTATAATGTTGATAAATCAGGGGGCGGGGAGTAGGTATGGAGCTCCCCTGGTGGCCCTGCCCCGTTGTTAGGGTGTCTCAGCTAGTTCACCTGATGGGGCTCTGTGAAGGGAGGGCGGAACGGGACCATTAGGGTCCACAGGTTTTTTAGTTACCGGTTGTTCAGGGATGACTAAAGGGGAGTTACGGGAGAGAGGGCAGCAAATGGAGGGCATTGAAGGGAAATGCGACATTGGGATGGTGGGGTAATAGGTAGTGGATGGCAGGGACAATAAATGAGGGTAGTAGGGTTGAAGGCAGGTTGGCCGTGGGCACTCTTAATGTCAAAGGCCTTAACTCATCCACTAAGAGGTCTCTGGTGATGCTCGAATTCTGTAAGGCGGCCCTGGATATATTGTTCCCACAAGAAACTAGGCTGAAGACTGGGAAAGAATACTCCCTGAAGGGAGGCTGTATAGGACAGGTATACTGGGCCTCGGGCGTGACCAAGAAGGAAGGTATGGGCATTGTCATTGGTAAACACTTGCAGCTCTCACATGTCTGGAAGGTGGAACAGATGGAGGGGAGGCTATAGCTACTACAGGGAATGTTGGTGTTAGAAGGGATTAGTGTGTTGTTGGCGTCAGTGTATACCCCAAACCAAGGACAAAAGGAATTGAACACATGCGCTCTGGATGAGGTGATGGCTCGGCACTGACAGCTGACAATTTTGGGTGGGGACTTTAACTCCTGGGCGGACCCGGTGGTGGAAACATGATGAGTTGCTGAGTCATACAAAGACGGATGATTTTGGGAACAGAATAGACGGTCCAGCCTGATAGATGTCTGGAGAATGATGCACCACAACAGGAAGGGCTATACCTTTTACTCTGTGCCACACGCAACATATATGCAAATTGATTACATACTGCTCAATAGGGAGCAAGAGGACAGATTTCGTCAGTGCAATATTTGCACGGTAGGTTGGTTGGACCACGATATGGTCCACATGGCGAAAGACGTAGCCGGGTTGAGCAGGTCTGATTCAAAATGGAAGTGAAATGACTCACTATGGCAGTACCCATTGTTTGTATAACTGGGGTGGTGGTAGCCGCCGAAGAAATTAGAACATTTCTAAAGTGTAGAATGTTGTATTATTTGCGAAAAACTGTGTTGGTGTTAATGCTAATCACCATAAACCCAGTATGCAAGTATTTCGAATTGTGCTCACATGCAGAGGGATAACAGGACTGTTTTTGGAATAAATCACAAATCTGTTATATGCCCCATAATTCAGGGGACATGTGTTTATTTACATGTATTGTAAGTAGAAGTCAAGTGGGCATAATATATTAACAAAAATGGTCACTGTCATTGTAAATATGCAAACAAGAAATGGAGATACTATTCATATCCATGTATAACCACAACTTAACTAAGCATAAGTCCTAGAATAACAGTGGCTAACAGTGTTGGATTTGGGAGGGAATTACTCTCATCATGAGACAATTAATTCCTAATATTCAAACCAGAAAAGATAATGACGAGCAATTTATTGTTTCTACAATTTCTTTGTAGGACATAGATGAATTTCAATACATCCAGTATCGCACAAATAATTGTGATAAGGTAAAACAAACAAAGTAACAACAAAGGTTTAGTACATTTTGCTAAAAAACACAGTTGCTATCTGAGAACATGACACTTTGCTAGGCATAAAAAGTGCTACAGGTCCATTGTCCAAGAGGGAACCTAGACCTAACTGTTTGTTTGTAAATAGAGCAAAACCTTGTTGTTTGTAGTGAAATGTCACAGATTAAATGGGTAGTGGCCAATCCATTGTTTGCCAAGAGATTGAGTGAAGATATTATTGAGTATTTCTGCATCAACAATACTGGGGAAGTAGGGGTAGAAACGGCCTGCAGAGGTCCAATCATATGGGAGGGGGCGAGGAAGAAGCGCGAGCGACAGATAATGGAAGATGTGCTGCATAATGACATCGCCAAGAAGGAAGAGGCTATGTACGGGTAGGGGGTATATGAGGAAAAGGACCTGCAGAGTCTGCAAGAGAAACAAATGGAGTTGAGAGCATTGGTCTGGGATATGTAGCTAGGAAATTGAAATTCCTGAAGAAAAAAAATTACGAGAAGGGGGATAAGGCGGATGCAATATTAGCAGCTCATCTGCAGAGACAGAGGCCGGCGAGATGGGTGACAGGGATCCGAGATGCAAGACTTCGGCTGGAGAGCACACCCGGGGGAATGTCGGAGTGTTTTGCACAATATTATGGGGGGGCTCTAAACAAGTGACACCCAGGGGAGAGAGGAAGAACTGGAGAGGTATCTGGGAAGCATAGACATGGCAAAACTGAAGGAGTGTGATGTAGATCAGTTTGAGAGCCAGTTTACACCAGTGGAGGTACAAGGCGCCATTGATAGACTACCAAATGGGAAGGCCCCTGGGGGAAGATGGCTTCACCATTGCCTTTTATAAGAAATGTAAGGGTATTCTTCTCCCTCACCTGGTTAAGCTGTTTAATCACATGATGGCAATGAGTGTGACCCCGCCTCGTTTAGTAAAGCCTTGATTAAAGTGATACCGAAGGAAAGCATGGATCCAGAGCATTGTCAGTCCTACCGATTCGATATTTCTCTTGAATTTAGATGAGAAAATGTACACTAGAATGATAGCCACAAGAATGGAAAGGATGATGCCATACCTGGTACAGCCAGATTAAGGGGGCTTCATAGTGGGGAGACAAGGATCTGATGCAATACGCAAGACGCTGAACATAATGAAGAGCGCAGAGGGTGAGGGAGTTGACTGTGTGCTATTAAGCCTGGATGCTGAGAAGGCCTTCAACCGAGTGGAGTGGGGGTTCTTGTTTGCAGTCCTGTGGAACATTGGGGTTTGGTCCTAGGATCCTGAAGGGCATACAAGCCATCTATAGAGACACGTTGGCCAAGGTGGTGGTGAATGGCAGGGTATCTGAGTCATTCCGCCTGAGCAGGGGGACTTTGCAGGGTTGCCCCTTGTCGCCCCTGCTATTCGCACTGTCAATTGAACCCCTGGGAATACAGTTCAGAAAATAAACAGAAATAAGGGGGCTAACGATAGGATAAAAAGAGCATAAGATTGAAATGTATGTGAATGATCTTCTGCTGCACGTTAAAGATCAGTATAGGTCCATACCATAAGCGATTGGAGTGTTGGATGACTACGGAAGGTTGTCAGGCTTTAAGATTAATAGCGGGAAAGCAGTCATTTTCCCTTTTGGTTGGTCGGCCAGGCAACCGTGAGGGGGCCTGGAGAGGTAAGGTATGCATATAGAACATACAGCATTGAAGAATTTGGGGATTTGGACAACGCGAACAATACTGGACCTCTATGAGGCGAATTTCCCAGCGCAGCTTAGTAGGCTCTTCTCTGACTTTGAAACGTGGTCCTCCCTAACGCTCTCTTGGCTGGGCCGCATGAACTTAGTTAAGATTAATCTAGTACCCAAAGTGCTGTACATATACCACATGTTGCCTGTAAAGATGCTGGAGAAACATTTTAAAGAACTCACTTGCTCAGTTGGTTCAGGGGTATTGATGAGATTGAAAGGAGGATGGACCCATTGCTAGTGCTATTTGGGGTGGAGGAGGTGGAGGATGAGTCTACGAGGCTGCAGCACATGTTGCACTTTTTGCTTTTGGTGCCCAGGGCTTGTCTTGCTATCCCGGTAGGATAGCTCAGTGGCAACGTGCTCACCTTGGAAGCAAGACGACACGAAGCAACACAGGTTCGATCCCCAGGTCCGCGCTTAGAAACCTCTGGGTATTTAAGCGCGTTATAAATATGCAAATAAGACAACATCAACAACAACAACAAATTCTGTAACAGCGCCTTGATGCCCCTGGGCTGTGTGAGCGCTTTAAAAATGCAAACAAATAATGAGATTTATATGGAAGGGGCAGAAGGAAAGGGTGGCTTGGAAGATTCTAATGCAGCCCGAACAAGGGGGAAGTGTTGACTTGCCGGATAAGCATACTTATTACAGAGCGGCCCAATTTGTGCATTGATTCCTCATCTGGGAATGGATAAGGACAAGCATTGGGTTGATAAGGAAAATCATATGCTCCGTCCTGTGAAGGTGGGAGAAAGGTTGTGGGCACCGTTGAGCAATGTACCGCGTAAGGTTCGGATGCACAATATATCGGGCCCACTCTGGGCACTATACAATGTAAAGCATCAAATGAAGGAGTTCACGACTTGGTCGTCACCCTTGAGTCACATCTGGGCCCTCCATTTTTAGAAGAGATCCAGGAGCCACTGAGATTCCAGGCATGGTTCGAGACAGGGCTTGAAAGAGTGGGGCAACTGGTTAAAGGCGAGGCATTCATTACTATTGAGGAGGGACTGGGGAGGCTCTCAGTTTTCCACTTCCTGCAATTGAAAGGGGTGTTGGTGGCAGAGAAATGGAAGGGGGATACAGAGGGATCTGAAGGCTATGGAGTTGATACTGAGGGTTTAACTTCCAGTATTTATCAGGGACTCCTCCAAGCTGGTGGAGGGGACACGCGGCAGTACCGAAGGAAGTGGGAAAAGGACTTTGGGAGGGAATTGGAGGAAGTACAGTGGAGGACCTTATGCAAGAATGCATACAAGATGTCTGTGGCATGTCAATACAAGCTGCATGGGTTAAAACTCCTATACAGGTGGCAGTACGATCCCCATCGCCTGCCAATGATTTTCCCGGGAGTGGATCCATCATGCTGGAGCGGTTGTGGCCAGAGGGCTACCTATTGGCACACATGGTGGGCATGTCTGGAAGTGTGTAGGTTTCGGAAGGAGGTGCTCAGTTGGGTCAGGGATATTGATGAGATTGAAAGGAGGATGGACCCATTGCTAGTGCTATTTGGGGTGGAGGAGGTGGAGGGTGAGTCAACGAGGCTGCCGCACATGGTGCACTTTTTGCTTTTGGCGGCCAGGGCTTGTCTTGCTATAAGGTGGAAAAACCTCAGGCTACCCACTGTGGGACTGTGGGCCCTCAAAGCGAGGGAGATTTATGAAATGGAAAACATTACTGGTATCTTGCATGATGTACACCCGTCCAGAGAAGCAGAATGGAGCCCTTTTTTTAACAAAAATATGGTTCAACCCCAAAATAGGAAGTGGCCACCTGTTAGGTTTACCTATTTACTTTGAGTGGTTTGGGAAGTCCCTGTCTGATATATTTTACATAGTCCCGCTGATGTTGCAGTCCAGTAATGATAGTTTTTTAACCATTTGCTGCTAGTGGATGGAAGAAGGGAGGGGATGGGGGAGGTATGTATGGGGGAGATTTGAAAAAAATAACTGACAACGCTTTTGCACTATTAGTTATTGGATGGATACCCTCTCCGGTTGAGGGGACAGTTTGTTAAAATTACATTCAGAAGAATAAATAAAGAATTAAAAAAAAGAAAAACACAACATTCTAATTATGTGAAAACATTTGTACATTGAAACATGGATTACAGAGAATATATTAAAACTCCTGGCAGCAACTACCTAAGATACTGCAATTTTGCTGTACTCTATTGTATGCAGCTCAGTCTCCAACATGTTAAAAGTCGCCCATTAGACACCACATTAGCATGACAGTTGAGTCGTTCACAGATTTTCAGTATGCGGTTTCAAACTACATGACAAAACCACCTCAAGTATATTTTACAAAGAATTCTTCATAAAAAGAAACATTTAGCCAAGCAGCATACAATTGAAATGCATGTAGCAATGTAAAAATGGCAAAATCATAGAAAGATTACAATTCTTTCTTACGTGATGTGAGGCTGCAGAAGTAAGGCTCGGACACAATGGTGGCATGTTTTGGGGGCAGAAATGTATTATTCAAGAATGGGTTGGAAAAATGCCTGTTTCTAAAACTCTGAGGGGTTGCCTTGCCTCAAAGAAAACGAAGCAAATTGTCAGAATGTGCACAATTATAAAGTCAGTTACTGTCTTGTCTGAAAAGGCCTACCTTTGTCCCTAACACTAATAGGGAACGTAAACCAACTATGCAAGGATGATCTGGTCTCAGAGTAGAGTGTTCTTTGTAGATCAACCAACAGAAAAGCTCCCAGTATCTCACGTAATCAAAACTGGTAAAAATAAAGAAATGTTCCCAAATGTAGGACTCCAAAGCTAAGGCGCAATCCTTTCCCTTAGATTCCTTCTTGTACTACTTTCATTCCTTCTGAGCCTCTCAGGCCTGTATTTTCTTAAGTAAATAGCAATGAGTAGTTCACAAGAATATGCTCCTTAGATTTCTACTGTTTTAGCTCAACAACTTGGCACACTCCTTCTACCAAGCATAGGATTCCTTTTCACTAATTGTTCCTCTTTCAGTTTGGGTGCAGGTCCCAGACTCGCAGGACTCAGAACGGCTTAGTTCACTCTCCTGACAAACCTCTGTCCTCTCATGGACTGTCCTTTTTTTGGATGCGAGTCGCTGACTAACAGTATTCAGCACTGCTTGGTTTACTCTCCTGCCAAGCAATTATCTTCTCGTGGACTGTCTCCCTTTGGGTGCTGGCCCCAGACTCGCAATATTCTGAATGACTTTGTTCTGTTTCTCATATGGGTGCGCGTCCCAGACTTGTAATATTCTGAATGGTTCTGTTTCTCATATGTGTGCGGGTCCCAGAATCGTACTTCATTGCCAGGTTCCCATACCCTATTATTTCAGCCTTTGCCTCTACCCCCTTACTTCCCTGGGCCTCCAGCATCTCTCGGGTAACCAGCGTACCCATTTGCTTCTTCCTTGCAGTTACCAGCGTTTCCTAAGCAGCTGCTTCATCTCTCGAGGCTCCGGTCGTTTTAGGGGCTCTGGTGCAATCTGCAGCTGCTCTGCAGACATCTGCTTCTCCCCGGTGGTGTGTCCTCTCTCTCTGATACCCAGAGGCAGAGGCGTTGCTAGGGGAGGGGCTGAGGGGGCTTTAGCCTTGGGTCTTTTGGTTGTAGCCCTGGATAGAAGCTCTGGAGCTACAAGCAAAAGACTAGTTAGCCCCAAGTCTCGACAGTCCCGACATTAGTGTAGCCCCGGATCCTTTCCATACCTAGCAACAACACCCCTGTCCAGAGGTTTTATTTGGCAGCAGCCCGAGCAATCCTTCCTTCCTAGACTACGTTTGGGATCTCCTCCTCTGCTCACGGCTTCCCCCTGCGGGCTCTCGTCTGCTCGGCTGGTACACGGCTCTCCGGTTTCCTCCTTGGAGGACAGCTCTCTCTCTCTGTCTCATCTGAGCTCTGTTTAAACTCCTGTGCTGGATAGTGGAATTGCTTTGGGCCCATCACATACCATGAGAAGCAAGAGTGTTCACTCTGCTTCTCCAGAGTGATCCCTGGACTCATGGTGGTCTTTTTTCAGTACTCGAAATAGAGCCATATGCTGCACACATGGTATTCTCTCAGGGTTTACCCTGGTCAAGTATATTGGGATGTCTAACGTGACAATAGCACATATTGGATCAATCAAAAGAAGGGGAAGGAGGATTAAGCATTGGTGAAAGGTGTAGGTGTATTGACGTGGGGGAATACTGCTTTCTCTGGGTATGATTGTCCCCAATCTCATAATGGGTTTCCTCCCCCATGTGATCCTCCCTGAGTGCACCACACCCAGGGGGACAATTGTACTGTGGATGCACCGGCCTGGCCCCATGAGATAGATCTCTCCCTAGCGGAGAAGGGACGACATCCTCAGATTCGTCAAATTGATAATAAATGTGTTTGCATTTGCTTGATATTATCTTCAAACAGCACTGGTTCTGTTCCACAGCCATCGTGATACACACAGTTTGAATGTGTAATGAGGTGTCCAACTAGAATTACATTTAGATTGTACAATGAAATCATGCAGGGACGATTCCAAGACACATTACTGGATATGCTCTCTCATGTTGAGAAGCTATCCTTCACTCTGATGAGGATTTCACGGCCTAAAGATAATGACAGTTTGTGGCATACTGTCAACCATGTTTATTGTCTTCAAATACCACTAAAGATAGGGTAATAACTGATTACAGTGCTTAGGAACTGGAGGAGTCTGGTATGTTGAGCTACATATGGAACAAGTATTATTGTTTACATCATTACAAAGTGGTATAGCAAGTGCTCAGGTTAATATCAGAATGCCATGAGTCATCTTACCCGCCCATCAGTATTGCACTGTTCTGCGCGCCATTCTCTTTTTGAGTGTATATGTGATTGTCTGACAAAATCACATGGAACATAGGTGGTTCTTCCTGATCTCGGTCTTCCTTCTTCCTCAACTTGCACAGAAAAGTTCCGTGGTGGTGTTTGGCATCCATCCCCTGGCCTGGAGATAATTGGGAATCTTGTTGTCGTCTTTCGGTACCCCAATCTCTTATAGAAAAAAGGATATTTTCATTAGTATGTGGAGAACTTTACATATAACATTTTCAAATAATATCTGCATGATTAACTGAAATCTAAACATTCATTAAATAGAGAAAGTGGTGCATTTTACTTTGACATATTAGGTTGCACTGTTACTCTCTGCAAATGCACAGGCTTTCACAATCGCGTCTGTATACACAATCAACCACTGCTTCAATTTACTTTAGCTATATGTCCTTTCATGAGACTTGTGTGGCTCTCCCAACTCAATTGTGCTTGTAAAGATGACGTTACCAATATAATGCACCAATTGCAGGGTCAAATTTAATTTTGATGCATTAGAGGCATATCCACAGTGCAAGTCCTCCCACATCCAGTAAAACTGTACATTTCCTGCTTGCAGGTGGATACTGTGTGGCTGGAGAGATCTGAGAAACAGGTGCCCTCTTCTAAAGTTCTCGATTCTTAAAATCTGCTTGAACACTCAGCACACACAGACAGATTCAGAGGTGGCAATATACACATTTCTATGCTGGTGTGACTGTGTTTTAGAGCTGGGCCATCAGTCCTACTTCTGTTTTTCTGCTAGTGTATCTTCAGACTTCCATTGCACATGTATAAGTCGATAATTAACACTACACTACTTCTGTTTTTCTGCTAGTGTATCTTCAGATTTCCATTGCACATGTATAAGTCGATAATTAACACTACACCAAGGAGGACATTTGAAAAGGTCAGTATGGAACAAAGGCAGCAGCGAAAACAACTGCCTTGAAATTAGTTAAAGTGCATGTTTTCCGATATAATAACCAAACTACTATTTTACATAATTAGAAAACAATACATCGATATCGAATTACATTAGCCTCATACATCACAAAAAAGAGGATATTATTAAAAAAGCTCAACAAGAACTGAAAATCCATTACTTACATCAAAAGTAATTCACATAGTGCTACAACATCCGAAAAATCACAGAAGATAAGGAACAAGTAACTTACCTGTAACTATTGTTCTCCAGCATGGGTCTGGCATGGATTCACATGCTCATGAATATTCCCCTTCGTCAGGCCGGGAATCCTCTGTAAAGAAAAAAATCAGTATCAGTTTGGTTTCTGATCTGTCTTTCTCAGTAGTAACCAATCACTGGTCTCTGGGTCATGCTGCCCCCAGCCAATGACTGCCCTCTCCCTAAGCCCCGCCTCTGGCAGCCATCCTCAGATTTGGTAGGAGGGAGGGTTCGCATGTGAATCCATGCCAGACCCATGCTGGAGAACAATAGTGACAGGTAAGTAACTTGTTAATTCTCCAGCATGGGGTCTGGCATGGATTCACATGCTCATGAATATAAGAATACATAACAGTACACACATGCACAACCACGGGAGGTGGCAAAGGCTCAACATTAACAACATTAAGCATTACATCAAAACTCAACATTAAGCATCTCTTACCTCCTCACCAGGCTCACCTTAAGCGAATAGGTTGCGCAGCACTGCTTGGCCGACCCTGGACTCCTCCCTGGAATCCCGGTCGACGCAGTAGAATCTCGTGAAGGTGTGCTTCGATCTCCACGTAGCAGCCCTGCAGCTGTCCAGCAGGGGCACACCAGACAAGAACGCTGTGGTAGCAGCAATAGCTGTGGTCGAATGGGCTCTCGGACGGCTGGGCAACGGTCGGTTTGCCAACCGATGGCAGTGCATGATGCAGCCGGAGAGCCATCTGGAAATGGAAGCCTTCGAGAGAGCCTTCCCTTGGTTCACAGGTCCAAAGTTCACAAACAGCTGTGATGTCCTCCGAAAACTCTTTGTTCGGTCCACGTAGAAATTCAGCGCTCAAGCTACATCCAGCGAGTGCAAAGTCCTCTCGGCCGGCGACGAAGGCGACGGGAAAAAGACTGGTAACACCAAGGGCTTGTTGAGATGGAAGTCCGACGGCACCTTGGGCATGAAGGAGGGGTGCGTCCTCAGCACTACCCTCGTATCATGAAAGGTCAGGTATGGAGGCTTGCAGGATAGCGCCTGGATCTCGCCCACGCGTCGTGCGGAGGTGATGGCCACCAGAAACGCTGTTTTCCACGACAGAAACTTCAACGGGGCCGAATGCAACGGCTCGAATGGCGGACTCATGAGCCTGGTAAGCACCACGTTGAGCTCCCACGCCGGGGCTGGTGCCTTCACCGGCGGGAATGATCGAAACAGTCCTTTCATAAATTCCTTAACCAGGCGATGAGACCACAGGGATGACCGCCCTGTAGTCCTGGTGTATCGGGAAATCGCTGCCAGGTGTATCTTGATTGAAGCGTGAGATAGTCCAGCTTTGGCTAGCAACAGTAGGTACGGCAATACTTGAGGGGCCGTAATCCGCAGAGGGTTAATCTTCTGTGCCCGGCACCAGATAGTGAACCTCTTTCACTTATGTCCGTAGCACTTGAGAGTTGAGGACGCCCTGGCCTTCGCAAGAACCTCTCTGCAGTCGGCCGGGATATCGTACCCTCCAAACTCTAGTGCTGCAGGAGCCAGGCCTGCAAGTTCAGCGACTCTGGGTCATGATGAAGAATGGCGCCTCCTTCTCTGGAGAGAAGATCTGCGTCGTCGACAGCTTGACTGGTGGGGACGCTCACAAGTCCTGAAGGTCCGGGAACCAGATCTGTCTCGGCCATACCGGTGCAACGAAGATGATTCTGCACCGGGACTTCTTGAGCTGGTTGATGAGTCGGAGCACCAACGGCAACGGAGGGAACGCATATAGGAACAGGCCGTCCCAGGGGAACGAGAAAGCATCGCCCATGCTCCTCGGTTCGGAAAACCTGCTGGCGAACCTCTGGCACTTGGAGTTCGTTGCCGTCGCGAACAGGTCGATCTGGGGTTTGCCCCATCGCCGAAAGAGTCGGTCCACTTGGTCCTGGCGTAGTTCCCACTCGTGGCATGAGCGCAGCTCTCTGCTGAGTCAGTCGGCAATGGTGTTTATTTGATCCCTGCCAGATGAAACGGCACCAGAAACATCCCCTGAGCAACGGCCCAATGCCACAGATCCTGGGCTTCCTTGCATAGGGCTGGGGACCTGGTTCCGCCCTGTTTCCGGATGTAAAACATCGTGGTGGTGTTGTCGGTGAAGATCCTCACTACCTTGCCCTAGAGGGACGGGAGAAAGGACCTGAGGGCCCAGAACACTGCCCGGAGCTCCAGGATGTTGATGTGGAGCGGCTTCTCCTCCGGGAGCCAAAGGCCACTCACATGAAGATCTCCAGTGTGCACTCCCCACCCCTCCAGGGAGGCATACGTCGTCACCGTCACCTGGTGGGCGGGGGTCTGAAAATCTGTTCCTGCAGCCAGATGAGCGCGGGTGCCCCACCATTGGATCGCTCGATGGAAGGTCTCGTTGAGAGGGATCCTGTCTTCGAAGCTGCCCGTTGCTTGTATCCAGCGGGTGTTGAGGAACTCCTGTACAGGGCGCATACGAAGCCAGCACAGGCGCACAAGATATATCATCCCGAGAAGGGACTTGATGGACCTCACCTTGACACGTCCGTGGCCAGCAGACGCTGCACCTTGCCTAGGATGGCCTTTGTCCTTTCCTCCGACGGTGAGGCCAGACGTGCCACTGTGTCGAGCTTGGCTCCCAGAAACAGAGCGACTTGTGAGGGGACCAGGTGGGACTTGGGGAAGTTGATGGAGAACTCCAGGTCCGTGAGTAGCTGGACGGCATTCGCTGTGTGTCCCACGGCAAGCTCCCTTGTCCTTGCGCGGATGAGCCAATCGTCCAGATAGGGGTAGACGTGGATCCCCTGTAGGTGCAGCCGCGCCGCCACTGGAGCGAGGCACTTGGTGAAAACCCTGGGTGCCGATTTCAGTCCGAACAGGAGGGCCTTGAACTGGTAGTGCCGCCCTTGGACCACGAACCTGAGGAACTTTCAGTGTCCTTTTAAAATGGAGATGTGAAAGTATGCATCCTCCAAATCCAACGACGACAGGAAATCACCCTCCTCCAGCTGTCCCAGCACGTGCTGGAGGGTGACCATCCGGAACTTCTGTGCCTTGATATACTTGTTCAGTCGTCGCAGGTCCAGGATGGGTCGCCATCCTTCTGTCTTCGTTTTCACGAGGAAGTACCTTGAGTATACTCCGGAGCCCCAGAGCCTCTTTGGACGAGCTCGATGGCACCTTTTTTGAGCATCGCCCTTACCCCCAATAGCAGTTGAGGGGCGTGATTTTCATTCCTGACCACGGGTGGAATGCGGGGGCACTTTTTTAGAAATTCGAGGGTGTGCCCCTGGGCCAGGGTGTCCAGCACCCAACGGTCGGTGGAGATGGACTCCCACATGCTGGCGAACTTCGCCAGCCGGCCTCCCACCGGGGTGCTTCGGTGGGGGCCCGACACCACGGTCGGTTCAATCTTGCTTGGAGGACGCCTTGCCGCCTTGGCCTCCCTGGTGACGACGGCGGGGTCCACTCGACTTGCCTCGTCCTCTATAGGCTTCCTGCGACGAGGAGAGGGCCGCTTGGTGGTACGTAGAAGAGCCACCGCCAAATCCCTTGGAGGCACCCTGCTTGCCTCCGGTGCTCCGAAAGGACGGCCTTCGTTGCCGGAGAACGCCTAGAGCCTTAGCTGTCTCTGTGTCCACCTTGATGGCTTGGAGGGACTCATCCACTGTTTTCCCAAAAAGATTGTTCCCGTCGAACGGCATGTCCAAAACCTTGGCTTGTACGTCCTGGCAGAAATCCGTCGCCTTCAGCCACCCTCGTCGTCTAAGGCAAACGCTGTTGCCTAGCTGGCGGAAACCGGTGTCGGCAATGTCCGTTGCCACTGTTATGGCGTGGTCTGACGCCACTTCGTCTTCTTGCAAGATCTCCCGGGCCTCGGCCCTCTTGTCGTCCGGTAGAAGTCCAACAGGGGGCGATCTTGTACCATAACTCCCTGTCGTAGCGGGCCACGATTGCGAGGACATTGGCCGCCTTAATCGTTGTTGCCGCCGACGAGATAACTCGTCGTCCCATTGCGTCCAGCTTCTTTCCTTCGCCTTCCGGCAGGGAAGTTGACGTTGAGGCCGATGCCCCCCCCTCTGCTTTCTTCTTGGCCGCCGCTGAGACGACCGAGTCAGGGGTCGGTTGTGCCCTAAGGCACAAAGGGGCCGGCCGTGTCGGGGACCCGGTACTTCTTCTCGTACCGATCCCTCTTGGCAGGCGTCGTAGACGGGTTCTTGAGAAGGCTGAGACCCTCGTCCCAGATGTCATCCAGCAGAGGCACGGCGAGGACTGTTTTCCTCTTGGCCTCACGCCGTAGGTAAAGGAAACCTTCCTTCTTCTTCTCTTCGGGGCAGAGCTGAAGAAGCTCGGATGCCCTGGCGATCATTGCATGGAAAGATCCGATCTTGTCGGGCGGGGAGGCCCGGGCTGGGGGCGATGGGAGCTCCTTCACCGTTATCGTCGGCGCTACCCGTCATGGCTGTGTCCGTTCCTGTGTCATTCTCAGGGACGGGGGACGTGGGCAAAGGTTGAGTAGGCTGCGAGGGCTGAATAGGCGGGGCTGGATGGATCCGTCTTCTCTTGTTTGGGGGGCTTCCCGCCGGGCCTGGCTCCGGCTCCTCCGTCGAGCCTGGTTCCGGTTCCTCCATCGGTAGTAAGGGCAATCTCGTCCTTATTTCCGAACATAAGGATTGTATTGCCAACAAAATGGCCGCTGAGTTGTCCTGCGGCTCCGGAAGCGACGGGAGACTAGGACCCTCGCCGGTGCCGCTGTCGCTCTCGTCGTCACCTTCGTCGGGATCCCTCCCGTGGGAACGGGCCTCTTCGATGCCCTCGTCGAGGCCCTCTAAGACTTCTACCAGCTCCTCCTCGATGCTGCGTCCGTGTTCACAATGGCCACCGCCCCCCCCTTTTTCTGCCGGGGTCTTCATGGGGGACTTTTCGATGGGTCTGAAAGAGGCTTCCCTCCGCTGAGGCAGGGAGACTCTGGGCCCCCAGGTCGCCTCCACTGGTGTAGCCTCCACAGGAGCGCCAGGGCCGCCGCAACTTGCTCGATAGAGGCCTTGGCCGGGTGAATCAAGGTCTTTACCACCTTATGTGGGCCTGTGGCCTTCACCTTGGGGGGAGGGTCACCGCCTCGCTCCCCCTCGGCCGGATCCTTTGAGCTCAACCGGGGCCTTTCCAGAAGCTTCGCCGGGTTCTCGGCCTTCCTCTTCCCTGAGCCAGAGCGTTGGCTCGTGGTTGATGGCGCTGGAGAGGATGCGCCCTGCCTGGCAGCCGAGGAGCCTGACCATTTGGCGTTCCCGGTGCCCGCGGACTCGCAGTGCTTTGCCTTGTGTAGGGCCCCCATCGCCGGGGCGCCCTCACAGGACTTAGAAGACCGATCGGACGACTTCTTCTTCTTCTCACCTGACGGGCTCTTTCCTTCCAGCCAGTTGGAGAGACGAAGGTGTCGGTCCTTGATGGTCGGTTCCGACATGTTCCTGCAAAACGCACAGTCCTTCTCCACGTGCGTTTTGTCCTCATGAAGGCAGTAGAGACATTTCGAGTGCTCGTCCTCCTTGAACACATTCTGCAGCTGGCATTCAGGGCAAACCCTTAACAGCTTTCCGGGCGTCGAGCTTCCTTTTTCCTGGGCCATGTCCGAGTAGGCTGCAGAAACTCCTGTACTCCTCCAAGAAGCGTAACTCGACTAAATCTTCACCCTTGAGGGGCGTAGAAAAATCTGACAAGGATCCCTGTTAATCGGATGTAGATACGGTGGAGCTTGAGGCTCTATTTTGACCGAAAAATTAGAAATTCTCTTTGAAAAAAGCACGAAAACGCAGCAAAAGCTTGAGAGCTAAACACGAGGACTCCCAACACTTGAGCGTGCAGTAAAAATCTGAGGATGGCTGCCAGAGGCGGGGCTTAGGGAGAGGGCAGTCATTGGCTGAGGGCAGTATGAACCAGAGACCAGTGATTGGTTACTACTGAGAAAGACAGATCAGAAACGAAACTGATACTGATTTTTTCTTTACCGAAGATTCCCGGCCTGACGACGGGGAATATTCATGAGCATGTGAATCCATGCCAGACCCCATGCTGGAGAAAAAGGTCAGGTACAGTTTGAAGTGAGCCCACAAATGAAAATGTTACACAGAAGAGCATCAAGGTTATGGTGGTTTTAAAAATGTATGAAAAACATTCTACCTGAAATATGAGAGTGTAATAGGTCATTTCTGCTAACAACTATACATGCCACAGCCCCATGAAACATATGTGTGGTTTTCTGCATCCTTGAGAGATATCTGATAAAGTAATAAAATAGCACTGTTCTATAGACAAAGACACTTGGACAAAAAGGTATGCTTTTTGGCTCATTTACATATCCACAATGCATTGCTCAGTGATTTAGAACTGAAGCCGATTTTCCAGGGTTGGCTAGTAGGTAGCATTATATCACAGAAAATAAGTCCTTCATCCACTAAATATTCAGTGTAGCTACCCTCACTCCTAGCCTTACTACTGGAGCACATGATCCTTCCAGCGTTATGAGAGACTTGTTCTCCCTCTCCATGCTGAATCTGAGTCCTGTGCAGGGGCCCCAGGCCTCAATCCATGGGCATCTGCCCGTCATGTGTCCCCAACTGCCATATCTTGACCAGGCAGCCTCCCTATTTTTTTGTCCCCACATGTCCCTATTTTCCATCCTTTTTACATCCTTTTTTCGAATGCAAAATTTTTGACAGGTGGGAATGCCCCATGGTTGTCCTTATCCCCAGCCCCTTTATATATTGGTTTGATTTCTTTTTGATATGGAATTTGATATCAATACATTTTTTATATCAAAATGTTTCGATATCCCATTTTATATCGATTTGATATCAGTTTTATATAAACGGATATATAAAGTGTGTTTGTGTACTTCGATACAGGTTGATATAAAGTTTGTAGCAAAACTATATAAAGTGTATATCAAAATGTTTTTATTATGGGAGAGTGTGTGTGCGCAATTGCTTGGTTTAGGGCAAATTGAGTTGTGAGGAGTTAGACAGCGAGTGTTAGGGTTTGGGGACACAGCGATGACGCGGGAGTGGGATGGACCTTCCCGACATCATTTTATATAGATTTGATATAATTGTACAACAAAATTTATATAAACTTTATATTATTTTCATATATCAAAAATAAGAAAAGTCTGATATTAAAATTATATTGATCAACTTTATATCGTAATTTTTTTTGTAATAATAATTTTTTTATTGATATCAAAAAATGTTGTCACAATTTTCTATGTCAAAATAATGCTGATATTAAAATTATATCAGTCATTTTTAGATCGTTATCAATTTTTTTGATATCCACTTTTTTTATATACATTTTTTATATCAAAATTTCCTGATATCAAAATAATACCTTTTATATAAACTTTATATAATGTTAATATAAAATGTGATTGAAAGGACCGGCTTAAGACCATCATGGTGAAACGGGGAGGGTGGGACAACCCAGCTATATACCGCTCTACGACAGGCTGGAAAACACAAATCGCTTTTTGAGATTTTCAGGGACTATTGTGGAAAAAGCTATTATGAACAGCTACAGTCACGACGAGGGGCGAACACCTCCAGGAAGTCCCGTAGATTTGCTGGTGTACGAGGGGATGGAGGATGCTCGGGATCTAATGGCCGGCTATGAACCCGAAGAGTTTGGGGACAATGACAAGGCGGTTTTGGAGCAGTCATTTGCAGTTGACAGAGAACCTGAAGATGAGGACTGCGGAGCTCTGGAGCTGTCCATGGACATGGCAATGACGACGGAGACAGTTTCCGGCCCCGGAACCCTGGTGAAAAACAGGGCCATGTGTGCGGGGGTGGGGCGAACCAGACTACGGCAGAGACTATTAATATTTATTGCGCTTTCTGTTCCAACTGGTTAGAAACCCCTGGGTATTTTGAAAGTAGCCTGTATAAGGCCTGTCTTTCGCTGATGGAAAACGACAGCCTTAAAGACAAGGCCACTATTCAATGCGTTTGTTGTTCAAAACAAATTGAATGCCCGGCGGAAATCAATCTGTGTAAGGATTGCATAGACTTGTTTGCGCTGACACAGCCATTGACACAGATAAGGATAGGTGCTGGGACTGAATGATGCGTCTAAAACATTATGGGCTATAGATCTGCGAATAACCGGCTTTTGAAAATGAATCAGTTTAATCGGATGTGTCATCAGTGTCTCGTCAGCAGTAAAAACCCTAGGTGTGTATCTTGACTCTTCCTTATCCATGACACGTCAGGTCAATGCCATAGCCTCTTCCGCTGCCCTCACCACTAAGATCATCAACGCAGTTCAGCCATTCCTGTCAATGAAAAATCGGCTATAAATTGCCAGAGCCACAGTCGGTACCAAGCTGGACTACTGTAATGTCCTCTTCCTAGGCACCTCTGCCAAAAACCTCAAAAAGCTCCAAATGACACAGAATAATGCCCTCAGGGCAGCTCTGAGTATTCCTAAAAGGGAACATATCTTCCAGGCAAGGAAAAACGCACACTGGCTACCAATTAAAGAACATATTCTCTTTAAAAACATGGCTATCATACATAAATGCCTGGCACTTAAAGCCCCTCCCTACCTTTCAGAGAGAATCACCATCAACCCCTCCTCCAGACCCATAAGAGCACATGTCTCTAATCTAATACATGTCCACACATTCAAAAGGGCCAAAGCAGGCGGCTCCAGCTTTCAAAATCCTACCCCCAGAATGCCCTCCCCACTGTACTCAGAAATGAAAAATCTTATTCCGTCTTCCGCAAACTGCTGAAAACCAAACTGTTCAACTAAGTATGCTTTTTTGGTACCTGTATCTCTCATTGATTGATTTGTTGTTCTTCTGTAACCTCGGAACACACATATCCTCTCTGCTGTCTTTTTGTGTGCATTGATCTTCCAACTATGTTAAACTTGTACTTTGCAATCTCTCTGTAACAGCGCCACGATGCCTCAGGGCCGCTGTGCGCTATATAAATTCAAATAAATAAATACATGGATAATTGAAAAAACAGTTCCCAAATGGTCTGGGATAAAGTATATATAAATGGAGTGTAACACGAGCACTTAACGAAGTGGCGGCATACAATGTGTTTGTGCGGTATTTGCAGGTGTTATTTTAATGTGAATGTTTTAATGTTAATATATTTTGAATGAAATTGTCATTTTTAAATACGAATAAAAAATGTTGTTTATAAAAACTGACTGTGTCTTTATGTTGAGTTGTTACGGGCAGACATGTCCGGCCTGAAACAGTCAAAAATATATTACGATGAAGGGTTGACAGCCTGTATCGTAAACTGCGAACCGGTGACAAGAAGGTGTCACGGGAGGCTGTTAAGACGTTGCTTTAAGGGGAGGATGCCTACGCGTTGCATAAGCCGACCCAGAAACATTTTAAACGGCGAATGACCTTGGCATGTGACATCAATCAACAATGGCAGGCAGACATTATAGAGTTGAGTCATTTATTATTTTTTGTTGACCGGCTCTCTATTATCTATATCTTCTTATCGACGCAGTGAAAGACAATCTGTGTATGAAGTAATTGATGCTACAGCAAGATAGGTATCCGGGATGATCGTTGTGCAACATGTGATAACTCGAGTTATTTAATGTGAATAAAATCTGAATAAAAATACATGTTTTAAATATTAATACAAATCTGTTGTTGTTTTATAAAACCTGGGGTGTCTTTTTATGTTGAACGGGTACAGAGGGCAAATGCAGCCTGTATACAACTGGGAGAAATATATTACTAAGATGTCAAGAGTTTATAACAATGCATGTGAAAATAAAAAAGTAAAAATTTGAAAACAACAGAATTCTACAGTGCAATTAAAACCAGTCTCTCTAAAAGTTGATGGCCCCAAGCACAGCACAGTATTAAATGTATGATCTAAATAAACTTTTAAAAGTGATGTGTGTTATAATACATATCATAAATAAGACCAAGTAATAAAGAACAAGACCAGTTTATGAATTGTAAAAATATGTTATTCATAAAAAATATATAGTTAATAGAGAAAGGAAAAATACATGTGTAAAAACATGTAATGTAATGGAAAGAATAAACATACAGATGCAAAGATCCAAAATCTCAGACACTCCGTTGTGAATTGGAAAAATATTTTATTTATAAAAAATCATATACAGAAAGGAAAAATACATGTGTAAAAACATTTAGTGTAATAGAAAAAATAAACATGCAGATGCAAGTATACAAAATCTCAGACACGCAGTGTGAAGGGCCATAGCACAATTACAACTACAGAAGCGCTGTGAAAAAGCTTGGGGCTTGTAGAGGTTCTTGTTAAAATATTGAATAGCCATAGGGTTGTGTAACCTATCTGCCGCCAGGGTTCTTTTATCAAGCACAACCCTGAGCGTGTTTTGTAGAGTGACAGTGCTAATTTCCAACTGTTTTTTATTGCGCACTATACATGGATGTGTAACAACGATAGACTGTGGGGTGTCACACGCATCTCCCTATACAAAATATTCCACCAGATCTTCTAAACTGTCAAAATGTATTTGGGCCGTATTGTTAACATTAACGTTATATCTTTTACTATCATGTTGACGGTTCCTAGGGATGCGCGATAGGCGGATGTCTTGGGGCCCGCAGATATGAACTCCACAGTGTATTTTTCAGGATCTAACTCAGAAGTTAGATCCCCTAGATGAGTGACAGTGGACGGGTTGACATTCCCAGGGCAGCTGACAAAAGAGTGTGTTGTCTGAACTTGTTGGGTATTCCATGGCATAGCGCCAGCACAGACAAGCCGTTTCATCATAATATATCAACATGCAGCTGCTCACATCATAAGAATGATCAAATAGATAGACATGAAGCATTTCAGGGTCTGTGATGATGGATGCGTTGGGCAAATTAACTATTGGCGCACACTTAGCCCACAAAGAATTAAGACATAATTTTGCCAACAGCCGCTAAGCGGGTTGTACTGAATGTGGTCCATACGCAAGCGTATGCCCTGATGTTTATAGTAATCATCAATGTAACCCCGTGTCCTGAACCACTGCATAGCCGTCCGACCAAGATTGTCTGTATCGTTTTTCACCACCGCCAGTTAGGACGTGTTGTATAGAGATGTTCTCTGTTTTTGAGCTGTATAAGAGCCACTGAATAGACGGCATTGAATAATGTGTTTACCGGCCGTAATATGAATCATGGCGCAGTAGCATCTTTTTCAGGTTTTAGATAGAGCTGTCTGTAGATCTGCATATAACTAGCCAGTGTGATATTTTGGAAAAGTGTCGATGTATAACACATGCAACCCGCCCTTTATAGGTGTTTCACAATGCGTCATCTGAATGATACCATCCCTAAACAAATTACAAGCTTGTCTTAAAATGTTGACCTCTTCTTGACAGTAGGCCCATAACTCCTGGTGAAAATCAAAGACACTGTGCTCATTCGCCATGTACCAGTTCATAAACTGTTCTTTTTCGCTATGCATCATGTAAAGAATGCTGTACTGGGCCGGGGTTGCAATCGAGCCCAGGTGGTTTTGGTTAGCAGCTGTGTTAAAAAGATGGGGAAGAAACCTTCTGAACCAGTACATCTAAATGCCTTAGGAAGTTTGCTGAGTTTCATGGGTAAAAAGTTCAAGGAATCAATAAAACATATTTGTAGTGGTACCATAAAGAGGACCATTATCTTAGCACCGTGGGTGATAAGTTTTATTTACATTTTTTCACAACTAACTGTCTCAACACAAAGTAATCACCGTAGAATTTGGAATTATGGGCTAGAAAGGTGTAGCCTGTGAATTTACTTGTTACAAAAGTGCTTACAAATGCAGCCATAAAGTAGTCTTTTGTAAATTCCCAACAGCTGTCTCCTGTTAGATGTCTGGCATAGATATAGTACGGTTGATGGGTTATATTCTCTTGGCAGGCCTCTATGTCATATACTAAGTAGTTCTCAGTTTTATTTTGAAGTTGCCCGCTTGTTATGTAACACAAGTGTTCAGCCGTGTTGGCAATGGAAACTTTACACATCCTACAGATTATTCTGGTACAGCTGTGGCTCGCAGGAAGACATTTTTGACACGCGGGACAGTCAATGAGTGGCTCACACATGATCGCCCCCAAGGCCGCTTTCGGAATGTGCGTGTCTAGACAGCGCCGGGACCTCACAAATGTGTCACACGGTTACCAGACATTTGGTCGAAAAAAATTGGTCGACCAGACAAATGGTCGAACCAATTTGGTCGAAAACCAAATGGTCGAATTTTTTATTTTTTTTATTTTAACCCTTTTTTTTATTTTTTTGGGGGGGTCCCCCCCAACCCCCTTTTTTTCTCTAAAAAACCCTTTTTTTACAAAACGAAAACCCAAAAAATAAATATATAAAAAAAAAAAAAAATTCGACCATTTGGTTTTCGACCAAATTGCGTCGACCAAATTGCAGTCGACCAGTTTTTTTTCGACCAATTGACTGGACACCGTGTCACACATAGGACATTTTTCATGTTTTTCCTTAAGCCTTTGACATTCTTCTCTTAAACATAGATAACAGTAATATTGACAACTGTGTCTGTTTGTTTTTGGAAATGTGATGAGAATGCTGACAGATGTTTAGCCCTCAGAAAACCTTTTAGATTCAATACACCGTACAAATGGTTGTTGTGGTGTAAAACATATGAAGTGTTTGTGGCTGTTTTAGCCGCTAGCGGGAAATATCACCACAAGCTGTTGTTAAAATAGAATGTTTTGATGGGTCTATTAAAATATTCCTCAAAGAGATTCAGTTGTCCAAACCCTACCGGCGCGTTTGACGGCAGTATCAACTCTGTGTGCACTTTCAAATCTTTTGCACGTATATCGGCACCTGTTATGCTGCACGGTTTGATTAAACCTATAAGACTAGACGCCATGTCGAGATTTAAGGGACGTGATCAAAATGTAATAACCACCGGGCTTTAGATTGTATGATGTGGCTGTGCAGAACCTTACTCAAAGGCTTATAAGCACAGCCCAAGCATGGTCTGACAACTAGCGCCATGATTTTCAGTGGGGCAAAGCACAAAATCTCAGTCTTACTCTACAGAAGTTTTCCAAAAACCAGAAAAATGCAAAAAAGTATCACTATGTGATCGCCTTGTAAAGAAGGGTCTGTTTAAACCCACAGCCTCCATTCTTATTTGATCGAAATCATTCGGACCAAAAGTTTCCAATACTTGGCGAACTAGCGTTTCCACGGCCTCCGTTATTGCCGTTATTCCACGTCCTATGGATCGTAGGTGGTTAAGGTTTATAAATCGAAATTCCTCGTAATGCTCCACGGCCGCAAATGTTTAATAACTTCTTTGATAAGTTTGCACCCTGACAAATAAACTTGGGTATCATTGTCTGGGGCGTTGATAAGTGTGGTGTGGTAGCTTGATCACATCTGGATATAATCAAGCAGGGGTTTTTCAAGATTTTAAAATAGGTGACATCTCTGGGCTCGAGATCTCACCCATTTTAAGTTTTGTCTCTTGTTTTTGGGGCTCTGTTGAGACAGATGGCCCCCACCACTTTGAACATTCGCTTTTTCTGTAACAAGGACTCTGACACTGCTTGTGTTTTTAATTTGACTCAACCTCCCAGAGCAGCGGGCTGTGTGGGCTTGTTCTTGAGCAGTGTTTTTGTTGTTTTCTAATATGGCAGGGTTTGCACTGAGTCATTTGTTGCTACACTGAACTTTTTGTGCTCATCTGGTATGTCAGAAATTTGGGATATTCTAGGAGTAGGTGCGGACGGAGATCTGGATATATTTGACCCCTTGAATGTTTGTGGAATAGCGGCTAAACCCTTGGCTGAAAAAGCACTGATGGCTGGTGCTCTATGTTCAATAGCAGGGGCCTTGTTTAGCGCTGTAGCAAGCTGCGTATCTATTAATCTTTCATGAAATGCATTGTAAGACATTCCTATAACAATGGTGTTGTGTTGAACAACCAGACCATCGTCTACCAGAATATCTGACTGCAACCCGTCAAAACAACTCCTTAGGCATTTTTCTTAAAAGCGCTCTGAAACATAGATTGTAAAATCTGCTTCTTTTTACAGTAGGGTTTTTACACAATGCTCAGTAATTTTTTATAATTTATTTTTAAATTGGGCTATCACATCTGATTTTTGCAACTTTTCCCCATTCTGTTGAGGGTCTGTTTGAGCTATGCTGTGTGTTATCTCGATGCCTGCCCCAACTGGTCTCATACAAAGAAGAAAACGCCTGCAAAACAAATTTTAACTCGCACTTAAAGATTGCCAGGCACAGCATAGAATGCGTTTTTACATTTTATTATTAGCCTCTAGCCATGTTTGTTTTGTATGATGCCTCTGTAAAACACTTAGAAATAAGTCACTAAATGCTATGATGTAAGTCAACATTATCAGGTTTAAAATTGGATCATTCCATGAGTTGCTGCCAACGGCTGTTAAGAAAAATAGCTGTTTAATAACTGCACAGCCCGACATAAGTATATCCACAGACAATGCCCGAGAATACAAAGTGATTTTTATAATCACTATATTGAAAACAAACTATAAAGAATGTGACAGCCCCTTCAGCAGTAAAGTTACAACACAACCACGCTGTGACTCTATTTTGACAAATACACCAGAATCACATTTTTTCCTACCGACAATGAACTACAGTTTGTACATTTTAACGGTTTGATTTGTTCTCACAACAACAGACATTTATTTTGCCTCTTGCCCTATAGGCAGTGCTAAAAAGTTGTATACTTTTACACTCTAGATTATTGTTCATTTCTACACCGGGCCATCTAAATGTCACTCTTGGCTACTTTAGCGAAAAAACACTTCAAAACAATTCAACACGTTTAGCTGTTGTGTTAATAGTGAACAGGACTCTACAGGTCTTTAGAATTTTCATAGTGACAAATACTTGAGCATTAACAAAACACGTACAGATATCTAAGTGTGAGCTTCTCGGGCGAGGTTAAATCACAACGGGTGTTTAGCCTTTTCAGCCTTCTAGGAGTTAATAAAACAAACATTGCTACATTTCTGTGTCTATATCTGACATTTAAGTGCTACGTGAATACTTACAAATGAATTGTCATTCTTTACCTAACACGAAGCTGTAAATAAATAACATGATATACCGTTTGAAAACTGTATAAAACACATGTATTATGTATCACACACAACATAGATTTAGAAGTCATAATAAATCATTCAGCATATAGCGACCCATCTATCACCCCTGTAAAAAACATTGGGTTGGCATTTGTTAGCAGTGTCATGACACACTTAATTGTTCAGCGGTTTAGATTAAGGTGCTTTTTGTAAAACAAATAAAATACAAATACATGTTTTCAAAAATAATAGAACAACTCTGCTTGTTGGGGCCCTGAGAAATCCAACGACCCATTGGTAATCAGAAGAACAACTTTGATCGTCGGGGCCCCCAGACACTCCTCAGGCCCCGATGGGCGAACCAGAAACAACTTTGATCCTAGGGGCCCCAGACACTCCTCAGGCCCGATGGGCTAACCAGAAACAACTTTGATCCTAGGGGCCCCCCAGACATTCCTTGGGGCCCCCTCGGGATGAATCAAAAACAGATATTCCATTGATGAACCAAAAACAACTTCGATCGTAGGAACTCCTCCCCACAGACATTCCTTGGGCCCTTACGATCAACAGCCAAGATGACCCACCTGTCAGGGTTCCGTTTATCATGTCATAATCCAGGGACACACAAGAGGAAACATCGCAGCACCTCCAGCAGATCTGCTGGGACTCCTATGAATTCGGTACTCAAACTAAAACCTCAGAACACCTGTTCGTCCAGAAGTATGCGTTCCTTCAAAGAACGCTATGCGTTGCCCTGGAAACGCTGGCTCCCATTGCATACACGTATGCATTCAAACGTACGGCGGTGCGTTGTGCGTGCAGTCAGCTGATTCCTAACTTAAACCCCGCACGCGCTGCACAGCGCCGCTTCTGAATCTGCATTCTGAAAGCTTTGTTTCTTGTTACCTTGTTGTCCTGGTTTTCGATCCCCTGGTCCGTTCTTTGACTCCCCTTGCCTCGTTTCCTGATACTGCTCAACTGGTTTACCTGTTGCCCTGCACCCGCTTAAGCCCTTCGCAACTTGCCTACCTGTTGCCAACCCAGAACTTCTACTGGACTGTCCTCGCCTACTTCAGCTACACCCCGTCTGTCTATTTCCAACTCAGAACTCTTATCAGACTGCATACCTTGCTGGATCACCACGAATCCGGAAATCCTCAGCTGTTTGTCACGTCTTCCTTCCTTCTTCTATCTTAAGACTGTTAAGAACTCAGTGGACATCAGCGCAACGGTGCAAGGATCAAAGACCTTGTTTAGGCGTCCTCGTGCGGCAGGAATAGTCAACAAGACTTTGTGTTCCCAGGATTACACCTCCATTGCAGCAATCCCTTCTTCAGAACACTCCAAGACACGCAACCCCTTGTATTGGTAAGAACACTACTGTCTGAGTCTCTATTCTTCTGTACCTTGTTTACCCTCAGTAATTGCTACCTCTCTTGTTCAGGGATACTCATCATTCTAGCTTGGGAGTTCAGAGTCCAATCTTTCATTCTTACTTGTGAGTAAGCAGATACCACTGAGGTCTAGTTATTTCATTTTCTTGAGCTGTATTTTAATCCTTGGTTATTTTTTTTTGTAGCCAGCTGTGTGGGCACCAGGGTGTACCAATATTTTCGGGCAATACTCACCTCAATCTGCCCTTTTGTACTCTTGAGGGGTATATTGTCAGAAAGACTCAATTGCTTCACGATGTGTCAAGCCACCACTTCTGAATTTAGCCCTTGGGCCCTAACATATTCAGAAGCCTTATAAAATGGAAGAAGCCGCTGATCATTTGGCGGCTCTATCCAAAGTGGTGGCAGACCTCAGGGCCGACATGACAGCAGCACAGGATGCTACTCAACGTCGTATCAATGAGTTACATGCTGGCTTGCAGTCAGGGACTGGAACATCAAATTCTGGTTCGGATACTGCTGCAGGAAGGGCTCAATCTAGAAGTGAGTCAGGCCCTGTCAACATGGCAGCACAGCTTCCGTTGGCCCCTCCAGAAAGGTTCTTAGGGGATCCTAAGACCTTTCGAACCTTCATTAATCAGTGCCGCTTACATTTCTTGTGTAGACGCACATCCTTTCTGGATGCTACTACAAAGGCAGCCTTTGTTTTGTCCAACCTTGGTGGCACTGCTGCAGTATGGGCCAACCCCTTACTGGAACAAAGCAGTCCACTACTTTATGACAGTGAAGCACTGATTACGGCCATGACACGTGTCTTTGATACAAGATATAAGTCACAGGCTACAGATCCTTCCCTTTTGGATTATCTGGCAAGATTCAATCAGCTAGTCACAGAAACCGATTGGCCAGATGAAAAGAAAGCGGCTTTGTTCTATAAAGGTCTTTCGGAAAGTTTGAAGGACATCTTAGCAACAGTACCAGTGGTGCCTAGTGGCTTCCCAGAACTGATTGACCATGTGTTGCAAACTGACGCTCGAAAAGGCGGAACAAAAGGGCGAACAGAGACCAACTCTAGCTTTTACTCCTGTGTTAACCCCTGTCTCGACATCAAAGCCAATGCAGATCAGTGCCGTCAGAGGCCCACTTACACCCACAGAAAGAGAGATTCGAAGAACCAATCATTTATGCTTCTAATGTGGGTCATCAGACCATTTTTTGAAGCTTTGTCCCAAGAAACCCAAGAAGGCGGGAAACGCCAAAGCTCGACAATAGACGGGGTCCCGTTGTCGAGTCAGGTTGTCATGGACCCCATAGCCTCAGTTCCCTTCTCAGTTTTTGCCACCTTGTCCTATGAATCAGAGAAACTCTGGTCTGTTGAACTCATTCTTGATTCAGGTGCCACAGGAAACTATGTGGACGCACAATATGTTGTTGGTCATTCCATTCCATTGCTTTCAAAGAAAACGCCAGAATTGGTTAACGCAGTGGACGGTACTTCTTTGATCTCCGGTCTAGTGACAGAACAAACCTTTGACCTTGTGTTATCCGTTGGTGCCATGCATTCCGAGGTCATCCGTTTTGATGTCATTTCAGCTCCACAATTCAAGCTTATCTTGGGACTTCCTTGGTTAACAAAACACAACCCGTCATTGATTGGGTGTCACAGTCTGTAGTATTTAGCACAGCTCAATGTCATGATTCTTGTCATGTATCTGAGGCTGAACCAGGAAACCCGAGTTCCAGGATCCTGGATGCAGCCTTTACTATTGGGGCTATCACTACAGTGCACCTTCCTAAGGAATATGATTCTTTTAGGGATGTTTTTGATAAAAAGGCTGCAGAGAAACTACCTCCGCATCGTCCCTACGATTGCCCAATCAAGCTACTGGCAGAGGCTCGAATTCCTTCTGGCAGGATTTATTCACTTAGGCAAAAGGAGGACATGGTTCTCAAGGAGTATTTGGACCAGGCACTCAGTACGGGATTCATTCGTCCCTCCAGGTCTCCAGCAGCATCGACTCTTTTTTTTGTTCCCAAAAACGTCCCTGTATCGATTACAGAGAACTGAATGCTATCACAGTCCGGAATCAGTATCCCATTCCCTTGATTTCAGTTCTCTTGGATCAGCTGGGTTCCTCCAAGTATTTTACTAAGCTGGATTTAAGGGGAGCCTACAATCTGGTGAGAATCAGAGAAGGCGACGAATGGAAGACAGCCTTCAAGACAAAATATGGTCTTTTTGTATATTTGGTCATGCCATTTGGCTTATGTAATGCCCCAGCTACGTTCCAGTATTTCATCAATGATGTCTTCAAAGATTTACTGGACCAGTTCATGGTTGTCTATCTTGACGATATTCTCATTTATTCCCCTACCTACAAAGAACATGTCCAGCACGTCTCCACTCTCTTACAGAGATTGCGTGAAAACAATCTCTACACCAAATTAGAAAAGTGCGTATTTCACGCTGATCAGGGCGAATTCTTGGGCTACCACATCACCAGTGAGGGTGTCAAGATGAGCAATACCAAGGTGAAAGCGATATTGGACTGGCCTGTCCCAAGGAATGTGAAGTCCCTTCAATCCTTTTTAGGTTTCGCAAACTTTTACAGGCGGTTCATCCACTCCTTTTCTGCTATCGCAGCTCCCTTTACCACACTAACTAGCTCCAAGAACCGTTTTATATGGACTGATCAAGCCCAAGAAGCTTTTGACATGCTTAAAGCAGCTTTTACATCAGCCCCGGTGCTCCAGCATCCTGACCAAAAGCGTCCGTGTGTTGTAGAAGCTGATGCCTCTGATTAAGCCATTGGGGCTATTCTTTCCCAAGTATGTGAAGACACGGGGCTTCTTCATCCGGTGGCCTATCATTCAAGAAAACTTACCAAGTATGAGATGAATTATACGATCCCTGAACGTGAACTACTAGCAGTACGTGATGCATTACTAGTATGGAGACACCATCTATTAGGTACTATTGCTCCGGTACAGGTTTTTACTGACCACCGTAATCTGTTGGCTCTCAAATCTGTACGCTGTACCACAGCCCACCACGCACGTTGGCATCAGTTCTTCTCAATGTACAACTTCCAAATTACCTACCATCCTGGGAGCTTGCATTCTAAGGCGGATGCCTTGTCTAGATTGAACGAAGATGGACAGACACCTACCTGGGAGGGGAAGGTATTACAGCCATCTCATGTCATTTGTTCTTGTACGGTTGATTCCTCTTTGAAGAGCTTAATTCAATCTTGGATGGCTACTAATCCTCCCGAACTCCATGACTATGAGATGGAAGTCATCCACTCATTGCCATATGTACAAGGACGGCTTTATCTTCCTACACCTGAATCCCGCTTGTTGGCCCCCCAGTGGTGTCATGATGCCTTAATGGCCGCACATCCGGGTAGACGCAAGACTCTTGAACAACTAAAACGATGGGCATTCTGGCCTACTATGACCAAGGATGTGTCGGATTACATCAAGTATTGTGCGATCTGTGCTCAGTGCAAAGGTAGGACATCTAAGCCAATGGGCTTAACACAACCAATGCCTATCCCAAAGAAACCTTGGGCTATGATATCTATGGACTTTGTGGTAGAATTACCTCTGGTTAGAGGCTGTGATACCATATGGGTTGTCATAGAATACTTTTCTAAAATGGCCTTGTTTATACCTTGCCAAGGTCTACCCTCAGCTCCGGTCCTAGCGGACTTGTTCTTGCATCACGTGTTTCATCGTTTTGGCCTACCAGAAATCATCATCACTGATCGAGGTTCACAGTTCACCTCCCGTTTCTGGCGCCATCTCGTCACTGCCTTGGGTATACTCCACGGCCTATCACCCTGAAACCGATGGACAGACAGAGAGGGCGAACGCCACTATGGAACAATTCTTACACTGTCTAATTGCTCAACATCAGGAATCATGGTTAGATGTTTTGGGAGCAGCAGAATATGCGTATAATAACTCAGTCCATTCTTCCACTAATACCACTCCTTTATTTGCCCTTTATGGTCTACATCCTAGATCACTTCCTTTGGATATTGTACCTAGCATAGAAAACCCAGCAGTTCACGAATGCATCCGTGAATTCATTACCCTGAGGGAGACAGTCTCTAAACATCTGGAGGCCGCTTAACGGCAAGCTAAACTCTATGCTGACAAACTCCGGACTCCTGCCCCCGAATATCGACCTGGAATGTTAGTCTGGTTGGCCTCCAAGAATCTTCATATCCCTGGTCGTAGGTGCTTGCTGCCCCATTTCGTAGGGCCTTTTCCTATTAAGGAAGTGCTTGACCCTTTGGTGGTTCGTTTAGAGTTGCCTTCTCAGTGGAAAATACACCCTGTTTTTCATGTTTCTCTATGAAACCGTGCCCTGTGGGGACCCGCCTCCTTCCTCGTCCGGTACCAGTTATGGTCCAGGGTGTGGAGGAGTACGAGATGAAGGCTATTCTGGACTCCAAGATGGTACGTGGGGTTCGTCATTTTCTCATTGACTGGAAGGGTTACGGTCCTGAGGAGCGTACATGGGAACCGAATGTACATGCTCCTCTTCTCGTATCCAGGTTCTTGGCTTCCCACTCCGGGGATCTTTCTTTGGGGGGAGGACACTGTCAGGGTTCTGTTTGGTTCCTCTTTATCACGTCATAAACCAGGCACACACAAGAGGAAACATTCCAGCACCTCCAGCAGATCTGCTGGGACTCCTATGAATTCGGTACTCAAACTAAAACCTCAGAACACCTGTTCGTCCAGAAGTATGCGTTCCTTCAAAGAACGCTATGCGTTGCCCTGGAAACGCTGGCTCCCATTGCATACACGTATGCATTCAAACGTACGGCGGTGCGTTGTGCGTGAAGTCAGCTGATTCCTAACTTAAACCCCGCCCAAGCTGCACAGCGCCACCTCTGAATCTGTATTCTGAAAGCTTTGTTTCTTGTTACCTTGTTGTCCTGGTTTTCGATCCCCTGGTCCGTTCTTCGACTCCCCTTGCCTCGTTTCCTGATACTGCTTAACTGGTTTACCTGTTGCCAACTCGGAACGCTACTGGACTGCCCCCGCTTGAATCCTCTACACTTGGCCTGCCTGTTGCCGACTCGGAACACTTACTGGACTGCCCCCGGTTAAGTCCTCTGCACTTAGCCTGCCTGTTGCCAAATCGGAACGCTTACTGGACTGCACCCGCTTAAGCCCTTTGCAACTTGCCTACCTGTTGTCAACCCAGAACTTCTACTGGACTGTCCTCGCCTACTTCAGCTACACCCTGTCTGTCTATTTCCAACTCGGAACTCTTATCGGGCTGCATACCTGGCTGGATCACCACGAATCTGGAAATCCTCAGCTGTTCGTCACGTCTTCCTTCCTTCTTCTGTCTAAACACTATTAAGAACTCAGTGGACATCAGCGCAACGGAGCAAGGATCAAAGACCTTGTTTAGGCGTCCTCATGCCGGCAGGAATAGTCGACAAGACTTTGTGTTCCCAGGATTACACCTCCATTGCAGCAATCCCTTCTTCAGAACACTCCAAGACACTCAACACCCTTCTATTTGTAAGCACACTACTGTCTGAGTCTCTATTCGTCTATACCTTGTTTACCCTCAGTAATTGAACCTCTCTTGTTCCAGGATACTCATCATTCATCATTCTAGCTTGGGAGTTCTCAGTCCAATCTTTCATTCTTACTTGTGAGTAAGCAGATACCACTCTAGTCTAGTTATCTCATTTTCTTGAGCTGTATTTTAATCCTTGGTTATTTTCTTTTGCAGCCAGCTGTGTGGGTACCAGGGTGTACCAATATTTTTGGGCAATACTCACCTCAATCTGTCCTTCTGTACAGTTGAGGGGTATATTGTCAGAAAGACTAAATTGCTTCACGACGTGTCAAGCCACCACTTCTTAATTTAGGCCTTGGGCCCTAACATATTCAGAAGCCTTATAAAATGGAAGAAGCCGCTGATCATTTGGCGGCTCTATCCAAAGTGGTGGCAGAACTCAGGGCTGACATGACAGCAGCACATGATGCTACTCAACGTCGTATCAATGAGTTACATGTTGGCTTGCAGTCAGGGGTTGGAACATCAAGTTCTGGTTCAAATACTACTGCAGGAAAGGCTCAATCTAGAAGTGAGTCAGGCCCCATCTACATGGCAGCACAGTTTCCGCTGGCCCCTCCAGAAAGGTTCTTAGGGGATCCTAAGACCTTTCGAACCTTCATTAATCCGTGCCGCTTACATTTCTTGTGTAGACCCATATCCTTTCCTGATGCTACTACAAAGGCAGCCTTTGTTTTGTCCAACCTCAGTGGCACTGCTGCAGTATGGGCCAACCCCTTACTGGAACAAAGCAGTCCACTACTTTATGACAGTGAAGCACTGATTACGGCCATGACACGTGTCTTTGATACAAGATATAAGTCACAGGCTACAGATCTGGAATTGCTTTCTTTGCAACAAAAAGATTCTTCCTTTTTGGATTATCTGGCAAGGTTCAATCAGCTAGTCACAGAAACCGATTGGCCAGATGAAAAGAAAGCGGCCTTGTTCTATAAAGGTCTTTCAGAAAGTTTGAAGGACATCTTAGCAACAGTACCAGTGGTGCCTAGTGGCTTCCCAGAACTGGTTGACCTTGTGTTGCAAATTGACGCTCGAAAGGCGGAACGAAAGGGCGAACAGAGACCAACCCTAGCTGTTCCTCCTGTGTTAAACCCTGTCTCGACATCAAAGCCAATGCAGATCGGTGCCGTCAGAGGCCCAGTTATACCCACAGAAAGAGAGATTCGAAGAACCAATCATTTATGCTTCTACTGTGGGTCATCAGACCATTTTTTGAAGCTTTGTCCCAAGAAACCCAAGAAGGCGGGAAACGCCAAAGCTCGACAATAGACGGGGTCCCGTTGTCGAGTCAGGTTGTCATGGACCCCATAGCCTCGGTTCCCTTCTCGGTTTTTGCCACTTTGTCCTATCAATCAGAGAAACTCTGGTCTGTTGAACTCATTCTTGATTCAGGTGCCACAGGAAACTATGTGGACGCACAATATGTTGTTGATCATTCCATTCCATTGCTTTCAAAGAAAACGCCATAATTGGTTAACGCAGTGGACGGTACTTCTTTGATCTCTGGTCTGGTGACGGAATAAACCATTGACCTTGTGTTATCTGTTGGTGCCACGCATTCCGAGGTCATCCGTTTTGATGTCATTTCAGCTCCACAATTCAAGCTTATCTTGGGACTTCCTTGGTTAACAAACCCGTCATTGATTAGGTGCCACGGTCTGTGAAATTGACCTCAGCTCAATGTCACAAGTCTTGCCATGTATCTGAGGCTGAACCAGGAAGCCCCAGTTCCAGGATCCTGGATGCGGCCTTTACTATTGGGGCTATCACTACAGTGTACCTTCCTAAAGAATATGACTCTTTTAGGGACGTTTTTGATCAAAGGCTGCAGAGAAACTACCTCTGCATCGTCCCTATGATTGCCCAATCGAGCTACTGGCAGAGGCTCGTATTCCTTCTGGCAGGATTTATTCACTTACGCAAAAGGAGGACATGGTTCTCAAGGAGTATTTGGACCAGGCACTCAGTACAGGATTCATTCGTCCCTCCAGGTCTCCAACAGCATCGCCTCTTTTTTTTGTTCCCAAAAAAGAGGGAGACCTACGTCCCTATATCGATTACAGAGAACTGAATGCTATCACAGTCCGGAATCAGTATCCCATTCCCTTGATTTCAGTTCTCTTGGATCTGCTGGGTTCCTCCAAGTATTTTACTAAACTGCACTTAAGGGGAACCTATAAACTGGTGAGAATCAGAGAAGGGGACGAATGGAAGACAGCCTTCAAGACAAAATATGGTATTTTTTTGAGTATCTGGTCATGCCATTCAGCTTATGTAACGCCCCAGCTACGTTCCAGTATTTCATCAATGATGTCTTCAAAGATTTACTGGACCAGTTCAAGGTTGTCTATCTTGACGATATTCTCATTTATTCCCCTACCTACAAAGAACATGTCCAGCATGTCTCCACTGTCTTACAGAGATTGTGTGGAAACAATCTCTACACCAAATTAGAAAAGTGCGTATTTCACGCTGATCAGGTGGAATTCTTGGGCTACGACATCACCAGTGAGGGTGTCAAGATGAGCAATACCAAGGTGAAAGCGATATGGGACTGGCCTGTCCCAAGGAATGTGAAGTCCCTTCAATCCTTTTTAGGTTTCGCAAACTTTTACAGGCGGTTCATCCACTCCTTTTCTGCTATCGCAGCTCCCTTTACCACACTAACTAGCTCCAAGAACTGTTTTATATGGACTGATCAAGCCCAAGAAGCTTTTGACACGCTTAAAGCAGCTTTTACATCAGCCCCGGTGCTCCAGCATCCTGACCAAAAGCGTCCGTTTGTTGTAGAAGCTGATGCCTCTGATCAAGCCATTGGGGCTATTCTTTCCCAAGTATGTGAAGACACGGGTCTTCTTCATCCGGTGGCCTATCATTCAAGAAAACGTACCAAGTATGAGATGAATTATACGATCACTGAACGTGAACTACTAGCAGTACGTGATGCATTACTAGTATGGAGACACCATCTATTAGGTACTATTGCTCCGGTACAGGTTTTTACTGACCACTGTAATCTGTTGGCTCTCAAATCTGTACGCTGTACCACAGACCGCCACGCATGTTGGCATGAGTTCTTCTCAATGTACAACTTCCAAATTACCTACCGTCCTGGGAGCTTGCATTCTAAGGCAGATGCCTTGTCTAGATTGAACGAAGATGGACAGACACCTACCTGGTACGGGAAGGTATTACAACCGTATGCATTCAAACGTACGGCGGTGCGTTGTGCGTGCAGTCAGCTGATTCCTAACTTAAACCCTACCCACGCTGCACAGCGCACCTTCTGAACCTGTATTCTGAATGCTTTGTTTCTTGTTACCTTGTTGTCCTGGTTTTCTATCCCCTGGTCTGTTCTTCGACTCCCCTTGCCTCGTTTCCTGATACTGCTTAACTGGTTTACCTGTTGCTGACTCGGAACGCTTACTGAACTGCCCCCACTTCAGTGCTTTACACTTGGCCTGCCTTTGGCGACTCGGAACGCTTACTGGACTGCCCCCGCTTGAGTCCTCCACACTTGGCCTGGCTGTTGCCAAATCGGAACGCTTACTGGACTGCACCCGCTTAAGCCCTTCGCTACTTGCCTACCTGTTGCCAACCCGGAACTTCTACTGGACTGTCCTCGCCTACTTCAGCTACACCCCGTCTGTCTATTTGTAACTCGGAACTCTTATCGGACAGCATACCTTGCTGGATCACCACGAATCCAGAAATCCTCAGCTGTTCGTCAGGTCTTCCTTCCTTCCTTCTTCTGTCTGAAGACTATTTAGAACTCAGTGTACACCAGCGCAACGGTGCAAGGATCAAAGACCTTGTTTAGGCATCCTCGTGCCGTCGGGAATAGTCAACAAGACTTTGCGTTCCCAGGATTACACCTCTATTGCAGCAATCCCTTCTTCAGAACACTCCAAGACACTCAACACCCTTCTATTGGTAAGCACACTACTGTCTTTGAGTCTCTATTCTTCTATACCTTGTTTACCCTCAGTAATGGCTACCTCTCTTGTTCCAGGATACTCATCATTCATCATTCTAGCTTGGGAGTTCTCAGTCCAATCTTTCATTCTTACTTGTGAGTAAGCAGATACCACTCAGTCTAGTTATCTCATTTTCTTGAGCTGTATTTTAATCCTTGGTTATTTTCTTTTGCAGCCAGCTGTGTGGGTACCAGGGTGTACCAATATTTTCGGGCAATACTCACCTCAAACTGTCCTTTTGTACTCTTGTCAGAAACACTAAATTGCTTACCGACGTGTCAAGTCACCACTTCTGAATTTAGCCCTTGGGCCCTAACACCATCCTTGGGGCATTTAAAACATTCATGATTTGTTGATCCCAAGAGAGCCAAGTGGGCCCGTTGATGAATTCACCAAAGAACTCTGCCCATTGGGCCTTACCATGTAACAGCACTGTCGGACCCCATCCATTGGTCTTTGAAACATTCCAAATGTGTTGATCCGTGCAGAACAGACCCCGTCCCAGTGCCCTCAAAAGCCCCAGTAGAAACAGGTTGCATCATTTCATTCACCTCGGGACATCCAAGATATGTTGAGCCGGCTGCCAAAAAGCACCATCCCTGCTCCATCCTGCCATGCATGATTTGCTGAATTGCTTGCTCTACAATTCACATTCAGAGATTGCAACGCCTGTGCCATCCGGGTGTTGTAGGCCATTTGTTTAAAAACAGAGAAAGATAGAATCAGCGTCTTATAATATTATGATCTTATATTCTGGCTCAGGGTTAAATATTGAGTCTCGGCGGCTTTAAAAATGTCAACCGCTTGTGTGATCTGTGACACATTTACAAACCGGACATTCTTTTATAAAAGGCGCCATTATACTTTAAAATAATGACACACAGTTAAGAAAACAACACAATGGTGACTATCTAACCATGAGGCACAATGCGGCCATTTGAATCATTAGGGCCAGCCGCGGGATTGCTGCTGCATTGTCACAACTGTCCCTACTGGTCCAAATGGCTGCACTGTCCCTACTGGTCCAAATGGCTGCACTGTCCCTGAACGTCAACTGTGCTCTCCAGCAAATTTGAAAGAGCACACGTGTTTAAAATAAATATTTCACACACAATATTATGTATCTAATGCACATTGGTGCTTGTAAATGTTCAAGGCAGTATGTGCTTAACACGCTGAGCTATCTTCTGGACCATCACAGCGCCTGCATTTATCAAAATGTGTTTCAACTTTAGCTAATGTAAATGTTCAATACAGCCCCACAGAAATGTGCTTTTGGGATAGATTGATCAGCGTGTAATTGACAAAAACAGCTGTGCGATAGGGTTAGAGCTGGAGCAACTAGCAGTCAAATATCCAGCCGTGTGCTATTTAAGTTTGGTGAACAATGCAAACCGACTTCTTTAGCACAGATGTCCCTGTAGTTTAAACACCCCATAATAGAAATTGCTAAACTCCCAAATGTCGTGCTTTCAAATACTGGGTCGCTTAACTGAAATAGAGTGCTGTAAACTACCATAAGGATATTTAAAGATTCTCACACCCATTGCTTGAAACAAAATACCATGTATTCGGTTAGTGGTTGGTAATTAACAAACACCTGCTGTGTGCCATTTCACAATGCCTCGTGTAGCTATCCCCAAGACTTTCATTTACACACACACACACACACTCTTCATAAGCAAAATTTCTAAAACTATCGAACAACAAAAATAAAATTCATATTGCTGGCAGTTAATATTGAGAAAAAGCATGTTTTGTTTTAAAATAACTGTTTGCCGCTGTTGAATAAAAATACATAGTGCTAGATTCTAGAACAAACTTTAAATAAACTGACTTACATATTACTGTGCCCATAGAAAAATGTCTGCATTTTGCTTATCCTGCATATTGAATAACTGGTAAAAACACTTGAAAAGCAACAAACATAAAATGCATTTTGCAAAAATACAGGCTGGCAGTTAATAGTGAGAATAAGCATGTTTTGTTTTAAAATATCTGTTTGCACCGTTAAATAAAAATATACAGGGCTAGATTCTAGAACACACTTTAAATAAACTAACTTACATATTGCCCTGCCCATAGAAAAACGCCAGTATTTTGCTTATCTTGCATATTAAATGGCTGGTAAAAACACTTGGCTTTTCCTGCATATTAAATAGCTGATCTAAAACACTTGGAACTGCAGCGTCACAACACATATCTGCAACTTACTCATCTTCATATCACTATATATACTCTTCTCAAACTTTAAAAATGTGATGCTTTTAAAACATAGCCCGCCTAGTTAGAAAAACTTTTATTTAGTTAGAAGCCTTTACATAAAGACTAAGCACATTTTGTTTTAAAATGTATGTTTGCCACATTTTTAAATAGAATCAACTCACTTTTTAAAAGTAGAGTGCCTCTTTTGTCACCGGACTTTAGATGTCCTGGGGTCTTCAGTTCCAGCCGTGGCTTACAATTGCCCCGAAATCCACAGGGAGCGATGTTCTGGCAGGCTTCCAGAGCATGGGTTTTAAAGACAACCAACCAACCCCCACCACCCCAGCAGAACAGCCCCCATCCTGCCTATAACAATATTCCACATGCAGGCTGCTAAGCCCTTTGAAAGGCCCAATATTTGCAGATAATTTACCATGAATGGCCTGAATGACTGCCGATTAGACACCACCCGCATAATAGCTTGCTCTTGATTAGAATAGCCGCGGGGGTCTTGTGACTTTACAATGAATGGGGCCATGCAAATACAATTTAGTCACACTGGGCACATGGTGGCGTGTAATTACAATAGCCTCAGGGTTTAATAGCAAAGTTGGATCATTCTGATGTGGCTTCATATCATTTGTAATAAACAGATAAACCGAAATAGTTGAGTCAGAGCTGCGGGCCTCGTGTGTGTGTGTGTCGTCATCTGTGAATTCTTTTCCCTGGTGACTTACACAGCTTCATAAAGATACGCTGCAGTTGGAACACTGCTTTCTGCACAAGAGGGAGAATGGTAGAATCCAGTGTCCGAGCATGTTGCATGTGTTTGTGGTTTTTTTGTAGCTCTGGAATTAGATCTTTACATTTCATTTTGTTATAGATTATAAAACTATATATCCACAAATTTAAAAAAACATAGCACAGCATTCGGCATAATATGTTCACAATGCTTGCGTGCCAAGGCATGCCCCTCCAATATAATTTTTGATATCAAAAAAATTAATTTTGATAAGAAAATGTTTAAACATTTTTATATAAAAATTCAGATTTTTTATATCACATTTTGTTTGTTTGTGATTTTGATATAAAAATCAATATTATTTTGATATCAACAATTTTTTGGGGGATATAACTGTTTTGTAATTTACAAATTGTTTTTAATTTTGATATCAAAACATTTTTCTGTTATCAAATGTTGATATATAAAAAATTAATTACGCTATGAAAATATCGATATCATTTTGATATAAAAAATGTTGATATAAAAAATGTTGATATTAAAAAAATTCATTACGATATACAAAATGACAATATCATTTTAATATCAGACTTTTTATTTTGGATATTATTGATATATACAAATAATATTAAGTTTATATAAAATCTGTTGTACAATTATATCAAATATATCTAAAATTATGACGTCAGTAAGGTCCAACCCATTCCTGCATCATCGCTGCGTCATCAAACCCTAACACTCGCCGTCTAACTCCTCACAACTCACTTTGCCCTCAACCAAGCAACAGCGCACATATACTTTATATCAAACAGTTTCAAAGTACACACACTTTATATATCCATTTATATAAAATGGATATAAAATTTGATATGGAAAATGTTGACATATCAACTTCCATATCAAAAAGAAATGAAACTCATATCAAAAGGAGGAAGGGATAAGAACAACCAGGGGGCATTTCCACCTGTCAAAAATATGACATTGGAAAAAAGGGCCCACCCCCTTAACTACTAAGGGTGGGATCCATTTGGTCCTTTTAGGGCCAAGCGTCATCTTCCCTTGCTTAGTCCTCTTTCAGCTCTGCTTTTATATAGGTATTGCTTGGATACTTCTTCTCAGCGTAAATCCTTCCCTTACCTCACCACTTCATTAGGATCACCCACTGTCCCGTTCCGTTCCCCACCTCAACCACCGTACTGTTATGGATCTGGATGTACCATTGCCCCTATGTTTACTCCCTGTACTTTATAACTTGCATTTTCAGTTGCCCATTCCCCCATGTTTTCTGCCATGTTTTCTGCCTGTACTTCAACACTTGCATTTTGGTTGCCTCTACTTTAAAACTTGCATTTTGGTTTTCTATGTCCTGTTTTTTTCTACCTGTACGCTTTGTGATAAATCTGATGATGTCATCAGTCTTTTCCCTGAAGTAGCCTCTCCCTATATGGCCAGAGGACGGTAGCGCTAGCTGATCCTGGCCCTGCGGCAGCTATATGAGAGAGGAGGACCTGGGGGAAGGTGACCCTCAGGGGAATGATAGGACATCATTGGGGAAAGTCACATACCCCCATTCCCTTTTGCAGATGTTCCCTCCATACCGCATGCCTTAATGGCATACTGTAACACTCTCCATCAATCCCTTGCCAGACCTACTCTTAGTGTGCCCCAACCTGACACCACAAAGGCCAAGACATCACCTACTGAGACGAGCAAGAGGCAAGGAGTAGTAATGATTACAACCAATAAAATGTCAGGTCAGCCTCCCCAACACCATAGAAAGAAAGATATGGTAACAAATACTGAGACGAGAAAGAGCGAAAGAACAATAAAGATCACTAAGACCGGTAAGCCTACACAGTTGTCTAGTCGTTAGAGATTACTAAATCTTGCCGGGAACTTTAAAAGCAGTGCAGCTAACAGCAAGGAAAGTGGGCTGCACAGCGACCGATGCGGATACCGACCAGTATGCTGAGGAGAGGGACGCCACGTGAGACGGTGTCCCAGCTCACCAAGACATAGCGAAGGCAAAGTGGTTAACAGGATGTAGGCCGAGCCAGCAACCAGAAGAAAATCAAAGTGGAGAAGCACAAAGAACACTACAAGCACCCGGTAAGCCCAGGGAAGTCGGAAGGGTTATTGGGCGGCCTGAAAGTGTGCACCGCTTCGTGGAAGCAAGATGAGAGTTGTGTGAAGAAGCTAACGCATGTGTAAGCCATACCAAAAAGGGCTGCTCGAGCCCATATTCCGAAAGGGACACAATTAAGCAAGAAAGGCAAACAAATAAAAAATGAACTGGTAAAAGAGGCTAAAGCCCATTGCATGAAGGAGAAAGCTATTAAAGAAACAAATATAAGCAGGGGATAATACAACAATATTAGGCAAATATAATTTAATGTGTGAAAGGAAAAATCCTGGTAAGGAAGTACACCAGATGAAGTTAAAAGATTGGTTTAAAAGTTATTATATGAAGGGTCTTGTAGCAGAGTATACCAGGTGAAGTTAAATGGTTGGTTTAAAAATCATCATGTGAATGTCCTGGCAGGAGAGTACACCAGGTGAAGATAAGTGTTTTGTACTGAGAGTGGGGTAAGGCTTCTGCGCCAGCACAAAGATGATTTAACTGTCACGTGTTTAGCAAATTCAGAAAAAACGAAGAACTTCTTAAATGATTGGCCAAATTAGCTATTATTGATTAAAACAAAATGTTTATCTCCTTGAACAGGGAATTACCTTTGCGACAAAAAGATTGATAATGGATTAATATCATGGACACATGTTTCTCGGGCCTCAACAAGGATAATTCATGTTACATTCATCTGTAACCCTGATCCCTTGGGAACAATTTTTGGACTTCGTATGTTGATTAATGGACATCCTTTGAAGACCAACTCTCTTTAAACTAGCTCCTACTATTATTTCATGTAATACAGCAGATACTAATTGTATATATGCATCCAGAAGATATTTGTTTGTGCTTTAGATCAGTATGACAATGTAAGAATGTCATCTGAATATTGGTCCATGTTATATGCAACGATTCACCCACAGAAGTATTTTCTACCTAGCTCTAAACACTGAACCACAATAAGTGTTCTGGACACACCAATACTATGAGAGAATGAGTGTATTCTTAAGAATGTCACTACAGTGACACAATTCCTACATGATTTCATATACATGATCATCCAACACTTAAATAAGCCCCTTAATGGCAACTATACATGGCCGTCACATACTTTATGGCGAACAAATCATACATTTTTGAAACATCACATATGGTCACTGCACAAACTACTGCGGTGACGTCATCCTGCCTACACGACCACATATAGGGAGTCACATCATTCATCAGTGCAGAGACACGGTTTGTGCAGGCAAAACCTTTCTTAATGTTACTGCATAACTGACAAAATCATAATTGGGCCTTGTTGTAAACCAGTCTTTCACTTCAATTATGCCTTTTCAGCAAAACTGCCTCAGTAAACAGGCGCAATACTAATATTAGAGTAGTTTTTAAGGTCTTAGGCGGCCATCAAATATGGCCAACATAGACCACTGTTATGGTGATGTCCTCGCATTCGTATGCAAGCATGATGATGTCACACAGGAGAATAACAAACAGTTGGCCATTTTGGAATGCTGTATCCACACGGATGGGCATTCCAGGATCCCGTCTATCACACTGAACCATAGAATTCAGTGCACCATTAGCAATGTAATGATCTAAACACTTTTATTTTGTATCCCTACATTTATTTAAGCTATACACCTACCATATTTAGGGAAATTAATTCTAACATATAGCATCCTTCCACACAAGGGCACCTTCCCACAAGAAGAAATTCCAAACAAGTATCTAGGATTTTTGAGGGTGAGTTGGCATTTACAATCGCTTTATGCTCCCAATATACTGATCTTACACAGTATATTTAATACTATCATTGAACATAAACCCCCCCCCCCGTTTTTCCTTTTTTTTTAAATGTAGATATAATCATACCGAGTCAATGGATTTAATTGACTAGACACATTATGTCCATCCATAAATACTGGATTTATTTGATTTGCTCCAGCACCTCCTGATGAGCCACACAAATTAAGTGGTGAAACACATCTAGAGGAATTACACTATGTTTGAGGAACTTTATATTTTGTTAATTTACACCATGTTAGGGGCCTTTATTTTGTTTAAATAGAAAATTGACATTTTGTTTGGAGGACTCTCATCATGTTGAACTAGTAAAGAATTTAAGAAACAAATAAACGTGAATAAACATTCTCTTGCAAATCAGCCAATAAGTCCTTCAAGGAGATCAACAATGTTGTTTGAACCAATAAGTAGCTATTTTGGCCAATCATGCAAGAGGATCTTTATTTTTTCTGAATTTGCCAAATACCTGACAAATCAACTTTGTGATGGCACAGAAGCCTTACCCCATTCTCAGTACTTCCAATTTGTTATAGAGCAGACACAATATATGGGGCTGCATCTCAGCGACAGCAATGTCATTTCTCCGGCAAAATAATCATATTTTTTCCAAAGGATTGATATATGTCTGTTTTTTCTTGTCTACGGAAGATAAGTGTTTTGTTTTTGTGAAAGTCCTGTCAGGAGAGTACACCACATGAAGATAAGTGTTTTGGTTAATGTGAAAGTCTCGCATGAGAGTACACCAGGTGAAGACAAGTGTTTGCGAGTAACTCTATGAAAGTCCTGGCAGGAGAGTACACTGGGTGAAGATAAGTGTTTTGTTTTTGTGAAAGTCCTGGCAGGAGAGTACACCACATGAAGATAAGTGTTTTGGTTAATGTGAAAGTCTTGCATGAGAGTACACCAGGTGAAGACAAGTGTTTGCGAGTAACTCTATGCAAGTCCTGGCATGAGAGTACACTGGGTGAAGATAAGTGTTTTGTTTCTGTAAAAGTCCTGGCAGGAGAGTACACCATGTAAAGACACGTGTTTGCAAGTAACTCTATAAAAGTCCTGGCAGGAAAGTATGCTAGGCACAATCAAGTGCGTGTAAAAGAAGGAGAAATTAAAGGAAGATCTATGCCCTTGGATTACGAAGTGTTGTAAGAGTGAAGTGCATAACAAATTATCAAACAAGAAGAATCTCAAAAAAGACCCATGCCCCTGAGATTGGAAAGTACAATAAGTATGAGAAAGAGGCTGGCAAAAGAATATACCAGGTAAACTGCGAGCCTGGGACTCACAGTCAAGTTGAAATACCGTAAAGGAGGGAACCCATAACAGTCACATGCCCTTAAGATTTGTTTAACTGTTTGAAACATAAGGAGAAATATGGGGAAGGGAGCTATTCCCCGGAACTGTGAAGGAGTTCGATTATAGAAACCTTTAGTTATTGTGAAACCTGGGGAAGGTAGCCACCCTCTGGAATAAGTGAGCATTGTCCATTGGGACCTGAATGTTTGGATCCTTTCATCTTTATGTTGAAGTCGAACATTTGTGCGCTTTGAGATCCAAAACCAGCACCCTTTGTACCTTAGAATTAATTTTAGAGTGTGAGGGCAGAATAGGATTTCGGACAGAAGATGTATTTTGCTTTGGACATCTCGGCAAAGAACAGACCCATTCATTTTTTGGTGAGGCAGGGAAATACCTCCTACATTAGGGATAGTGAGGCATTTTCCAACCCCTTTATTATTTTGAATAAAAGTTTATAACCCAAACCATGACTCCTCTGTATCCATGTCTCATTCATGGATCATCTCATCTAATATTGCATTTTGGTTGCCAATGAACCTGTGCGTTCTGCCTGCTCTAGACAACCTGTGGTTTGGTTGGCTGTACTTGAAAAACTTCTGTTTTGGTTCCTAATTTCCATGTGTTCTCACTTCTTATGCATTATTGCATTTTGTTTCTCTTGACCTACAGGCAGTTCCTCCATCTCACAACTTCTGCACTGCTAATCCTATTATTCAAACTTCACTACGTAACCTTTACCTAGCCTGCTCCCCTCACATTCTAAGCCTTATCACTCTTCGTTAACACACCTAACTCCCCTTCATGCTTTCTGCTCCACCCTACCAAACATGCTTTCCTCTAGCCCCATACTGCTACTACACTCACCCTCTATCATTCTCTCACTCCTTGCGGACTCTACCCTCATTACCTAAGACAAGCATTTCATCCTCCCCCTCCCCCCCACTTCCCCTGCTGCACTCCTGTCCTTCCCCCTCCTTCAAACAAGCTACTAGCCATCCCTCATTCTCTAATCTCATGTACCCTCCACGCCTTCCTTTTACCAAATCCTCTTACGCCCTACCATCTACCACTATCCTCACATTTGGAGTCTGGAATGTCAAATAATCTGCAAATAAACCTTCCTTCATCACTGGCCACTCCGATTCTCATTGTTCCCTAACAGCATTAATGGGCATTGCTGAAACCTTGCTCACCCCCTTAACTCCACTATCCCTGCTGCCTTCCACACCAATTCCTCTACCTTTACTCACTCTTTCTACTTTTCAAAAAGAGCCAGTGTTGTTGGCCTATTAACTCTATTTCACATTACTAGCCTTGCTCGCATCTCTTTGTCTCATGACGTCTCCTCTGATCTCTCGGATCAAGATTTTGCCCCCTGCCTGACTTTGTTTCTGTCCTCTCCTCTAAAATCACCAAAATCTGTGACAAACTCATGATCCTTCTATACTTCCCTTCTCCCTACCTATTCTAATCCCCTACATTCTATACCTCTCTGAAGAGACTGGCTCCCCACACTTAGAACTGCTGATCCCTCCTGTGCTCCTGCTGACCCGTTTTACCCACGTATGGTTAAGGAAATAGGACCCCTTGACTGTTCCCCTCTCTCACTTCTATTTAACCTCTCTATCATTTGGTATTCTTCCCATCTGCTACGGGGTTGCTACCATCCTTCCCACAAATACAATCATAATTAAAAATGCACAAAGTGCTATTACTAAAGCCACCTTGCATGCCTCCCATACATTGCTCCCGAAAACTACTAAAGTTCAAAATTGATATGAACAAATATATCAAAATAAATTGTTCTTTTTTCAACCAGTGCCAAACGTTCTAGCACCCAATGTTTAGTCAAATTAATAGTACCTTCCTTCTTACAAAGTCTGCATTCTCTCATTTTAGCTTTGTCCTTTTTCCAGAGCAATATACAGAGGGTAACAAAAGTACACATATGTCCTTCTTAGAACTTTATCTGGAAAATTCTCCATATAAGGCATGCTAGTTTCTACATTATTTTGCTAGCTTTTTTATTAGCCAAGATCTCTGGATCATGATTCCAATCCCAGGCAGCACTTCTCTTGTTTACCTCTCTAATTGTGAAAAGTTGATCTAAGCTTAAAATACTGGCCAACGCATCACTACTTATCTGAGTTTTGTCTTGAAAAGCTGTACTTTGTAAGTGCCATACTTGAAGTTCTCAGCCTTCAAGGCTAATCCCAGTGAAAGAGTAACTCCTTGTTTTTATCTGCCATGATCTTGAAAAAAAAATAAGTCTGCTTTTCTGCACTGCAGCAGAGGATTCAATAATGATTTCCAATGTAATGATTCAATTGAGTTTGGAATATTATTCATTTCTGTTACCAGATGATAGATCACCACAGGGGCTATTTTCCGATTGGACTGTCATCTCCCCCTACAGGCGTTGGCCCTGGTTACGCCAGGGTAGCAACCGTTATGTAGCATCACTTGTCCCCACCAAGATGGCCTCCCACAATCTCCGTTCTCCCAGGATGTTCTCCTGCATGCCAGCACACAGACAAGCTGCGTCCCGCCGCTTGCCAGAGCGGAATATCAACAGAACGCAACTGCGGTACTGTGCATCGCTACTCCAGCACTTGGCACTTCGTAAGTTTGTTCTATAGGGTACTACATGTGTTTACTATTCGTTGTTCTGCCCAAATCTAAAGTACTATTTCCACAGGTCCGTCCGCGCTGACTCGCTGTAGGACTGTCATGGCATCTCCCGCTTCCCGAATCTCCCTGCTCAGCCTCTGCGCTTCTCAGGCATCACACTGCCTGCATTCTTGGCCCCGGCTCGGCAGATCCAAGTATCTCCTTCGTCTCCGCCCGCACTGGAGACACGGTAGGAATCACCTGCTACCTACTTACCTGCTCTCCCTGATTCGGGCTTGGCATACTTACTTTTTCTGTCTTATAGCCCGTCATTCTGCCTTCACGGGAACACTTGCAATCTGAAACAGATTCTGTACGAGGGCTCCTCAGAATGCTACAACCCTCGAACTCTCTAAGCTGCATGCAGGTGGGCGCTCTGTTTTCATTCTTACTTGCCACTCTCTTGTTAACCAACTCATAATTCTAAACAGACCTCTTCCCTTCTGCAGAGAAACACACAGTTACCTCAGAACCTCGCAGAGCCACTCAACTCTTGTTCTCCCTGAAAGGTAGCTCCCCTTCTCACTGTCTCTTACTCCGGATTCCTTCAGACTATTACACCTTTCCCTTCTTTTGTCACATCGAAGCACTTTACCTCTGAAAGGTCTCCAGCTGGCATATTCACCCCTAAAGATCCAATATTCTGGATCTTTCCTCTGACGGAAAGACTAACCCCTCCTTCGAGTCTATTAAAGGTCCTAGGAACTGTTTGGTTGTGCTTGGCACTAGACTTGATTTTTTCTCGTTTATGGAGAAGCCCAATTGAAAGAAAAGGTTGATAGTTCTTTGAGTGTTCAGCCTGCAAACCTGGGGAGTCTCCCCTGTAATCAGCCAGTCGTCCAGGTAAGGGATTGCCTCCCTGCGCAGGTGCGCTGCCACCACCGCCAGTACCTTTGTGAATACCCTAGGTGCGGATGCTATTCCGAAGGGTAGCACTTAGAATTGGTAGTGCTGGTTTGCTATCTTGAAGCGCAAGAATCTTCTGTGCGCTGGGAACATTGAAATATGAAAATAAGCATCTTTCATATCCAATGTTGCCATGTAATCCCCCCGTTTTAACAGAGGGATTACTTCTTGTAGCGTAGTCATATGGAATTTGTGTGGCTTGACATATGTGTTTGCAGGGCGCAGGTCTAATACTGGGTGCATTGTTAAATCTTTTTTTAGTACAAGGAAGTAGGTTGAATAAATACCCTTGTTTACCTGGTTCGCCGCGACGATTTCTATGGCATCCTTTTGGTGCAGCGTATACGATTTCCTCGAGAAGGATACGTTGTTCTTCCTTCAAGTGGGTCTTTTGGCTCTGGGGATGGTTCCTGAGTCACTCGATTAGCTCCACACAATAACTGCCCGCTACGGTGGATAGCACCGATTTATCTGAGGCGGGTAGTCACTGTTTTGGAGGTGTGGCTCCACCTCTAGATGAGGAGGACCTTCCCCAGCCGTGGGAATGGCACTGTCCCCTCTGGCAACCTTGTGAGGCCTGGACTTGATTGTTACCCCAGGATGCTCCCTGATTCTGACTGTAGCCTGAACCCGTTTGTGAATTGTGTCTGTGAAAGCTGTTGGGTGTCCTGACCCACGTTTGAGCTATCATGCTGCAACATTTGGTGCTGTGGGCTTAGAAAATCCAAGATGGCCAAAAAGCCCACATGTGCGCCAGAATCCAGGAGAACCACGCAGTTTGTGCGTACACCAAAATGGTTGCCTAACTTGCCACCCACCAGTGCGAGCATGATGGGCCAGGGTGCCATGAGTGGAATGGGTGCCAAAGGTAAAACAGCAGCGCCTGTTAGCTCAAAAACGCTTTAAAATTACCTTTGGTTTCTCTGAATGCCAGCTCAAAATGCCTATTTTCAAACATTGCAACACATCCAAAAATCTCACTGAACACCAGCGGACATCTGGCAGAATGAAGTATGTGTGCATACAAAATCTGGGAAGATGAAGAGCCCAAAACAATGTTCATAACAAAACTGGCTGAGCTATGCATGTCAGCAGCCTAACTGAAACTGGATTAAAACCACCAAAATCGAAATGTTTAAATTAACTGAGTGACCTACTTTTGAGTGTCACATAGTTTGTAACTGTTAAAATGTCATAGTTTTGAACTTAGAATCAGCATTCTAGCTGCATATGTATAAATTGTATTGACTTAAACTGGGGAACAAAAAGTGACATTTTAGCTGAAACCTGGCTTAAGGAAACTGGAATTCTGCCAGACAGCTACCCCCGACAGGAGTGGGGGCTTGCCCAACAAATGCATTCCCAGGCCTGGCTGCATTCTGTTGCCCCGGCCAAAAGGAGGTCACACACTCTCTGATTGAATTACCAGGGGACTGCAAGAAACTAAACAAAGGGCCCAGGCAGATGGTTTATTGGGGGGGGGGGGGTCATAAATGGCTTCCTTTTGAACAAAGCCCTTCCTTGACCCAGGCAGATGTTATATTGGGGGCGTCGTAAAAGTGGCTTCCTCTTGGCAGAAACGGGGAGGGGCAGCCCCCTCTGAGAACAGGCTGAGCTTAAAGAAAGTGGGCAAACTGGTTTCTCAACCATGTGACCTGGAAAGACACACCCCTGTTGGCCAGAATATGATTTTAAGAAAGATGTATAACTCATGGTGCGGACTTGTCAAAATTATCTAAATGATACCATAATTCTTGTGATTTTTCTGCCCACATTTTAAGAGGTTTTAGGACCCGGTGGTATGATCTGGGGGTTTACGAGCGGAAAAGAGGCTGTTACTCTAAATGTATGCATGTTAAAAATCTGACACTTCCTTATCTAAATGCCCACATGCCTTGCACACAATTGTATAAATTTGGAGAAAAATACGATATGGGGAAAGCTACTAAAAAGCGCAAAAAGTTACCATTTCTTTACCCAAGCTCCTAGAAACGCCAGGGTCAGAACAGTGCCTCCCATCAGTAATGCATGATGTGTGTATGCAATGACAAACAACTGTGTATCTGTGGAATATGTATTTGGGTCAAATATAGATTTATGTGCAATTTGACAGGGGAGTGTCCTTTCTGCAGGCCATACAACAGCATCACCATGACTCACATTTCCTTTCCCCTATCAAGGAAGAGAGAAAAGCTTGACCAATGATCAGTTGAGAGAGGGGCTGGCTTAGTGATGCTGCGCACACACCCACTTTCAAAAGACATAAAAAGAGCCACTGGAAGCTAGAGAGGACATTCAAATCCAGTTGCTGCGGAGCGTTTTGCCGGACCACACAACATCCAGAAGATACCAGTTCCAGACTGACTCCAGCTACATACTCCAGAACCTAGAACTTATACTTTAGAACCTAAATCAGAGGCCTAAAACCACAAGCTGAGTTCTCTGCAGCAGGCCTCAAATCATTGCAAGCTACTCACAGCCAGGCGAGCTGCTTGAATCCCTTGCCAAGAGCTTTTGCCAGGACCAGTGCAGAGATCCAGGAGCCGTGCAGAGACCGCTGTATCCGGACAGACCAGACCAGTGCCAGACCAGACCAGACCGTGCAGAACCGCAGAACCAGAGACCAGATCGCTGTGAAGTGCCGCTAGCATGATTGATCAGATCCGTGACGAGGTCCAGTCCTTCCAAAATATATTGTGAGTACTTAGGTCAGATTGTGACAGAAATAAGCTCTTAGTTTAAAATAATCTAGTCCAAACTATTTTAATCTAACCAGAACTGCCTCCTAGAAGTTGTCACTTGTCATTTTGTAAAGCTGCACCCCTGTCACTTGTCAATTCTGAAGCTGCAAGCTGTCACCTGTCATTTTGAGTTTACTTTAAATCCGAAAAACGACCTTTACAAAATTGTTCATATCTCTGGAACCGTTTGGGCTACGAACTTGGTTTAACTTTCCTCTGACAGCTTAGAATCTCAGCTTTCCAACAAGCCTAGAACCAACTTCCTACTCCTTATACTTTTTCTGTAATCACGATTGATGCACTCGCAAATTTTACCACGATTTGCGATTTGGTTAAAAATCCAGCCACGTGTAACCATCAGCAGTCATTTCTTTCCTTGCTAAAAATGTGTTGGCCTCTTAATCACCATCTCTGAATCATTGCTAAAGTGAGCCTGAACTCATCCCAAGTATCCCTCACTCACCCTGAACTTCTTAAAGGGAATTAAAACCATTTTCGGCATATTTTTCACTTCCTTGCCACCACATTCAAAGCACTTGGGCCGGTGTTTTAAAACTCATACCTGATTTCTCTAAGTTGCCGGGGGGGGGGGAATTGAACTGAATTATATTTGATTGCATTTCTAAGAACTGTGTGCTCTCCTCTTCATCTCCTTACATTGCATAAAGGGGGGGTGAATTGTCAAAGAAAAGTGATTGCTTGTTTTGTTGAAGTCATATCAAGTTATTTCTGTACTGCATTTATTCCACCTTGCATTTCCTTGAACCGTATAAAGCATTCTCTACCCCTTTATTCTTCTGTTCCTATTCACAAGTGTGCTACCTCATCCTCTATACTACTCCTGCGTAACCAAATCAGTTTACTAGTAGAACATTATTCATTGTTGATTACTGCTCATATTCTTAAGTGTGATATTAAATATTCATTTATTATAAGAGTGTGATAGATATACCGTTATATTTCTCAAATAAACCTTTTAAACTTGCAAAACAGAACTACTTCTTGGCTCAGTGGGGTCAGGGGGATTCTAAGAGAGGGGTGTTATATGGGGTAGTCATCCAGAACTGTAACGCTCACCTGATTCCCGTAGAGGCGCCGGTCTTGACTGGGCGTATACCGTATCTTCAAAGGTGATGTGTAACACACGGCTGGCTCTTTGGGCTGGACCTCTGTGCACTGTATGTCTGACTCGAAGGGTAAGATGTCTGCAGATAGAAAATATGGGATTAATGAACTGGGTTATTGAATGTCTCTCTCTTCTTCCCTTTCTCTTCTCCTGTAGAACCCCAAAGGTTAACGCTCTCACCTTAGGTAAGTGAACGCCGTGCTCTCCATCTGCCTCGGGGCAGGGTGCTGTAACCAGTTTCTTCACTGGATAAGGGGAGCAGGCCTCTTGACTTCAGAGGACTGCTGTCCGTCGTTTACTGCACGAACGGTAAGTTTAGAGTAATTCTAATGTCTTTAAAAGTCTTTAGTAATGATGTCTCTTGTTTTGCAGGGTTCCGGCGATGGCGGATGACGGGCTGAAGTGAGTTGAAGATGGAGCCCGTGTGATGAATAGAAGCGTCTGGAAGCACGTAAGTAAGCGCTTGTTGCCTGCTTCACGATGCGCTCTAACTGTCTTTTTATTTTGCAGGTACAAGTTCGGAGCGGCTGCAGGGTGCCGGAATACCCACTGGGTTAGATGTGGAAAGGAGTAATGGCACGTGAGTATTAAAGTTCCCCAATGTCTTTAAACGCACCTTGTTTTGTCTTTCAGATGCGGGATGCAGCGCCGAAGGCCTCCGGAGCGTGCGAAGAGTTGGTAAGCTTTTGTCTTTCAGATGCCGGAATGCAGTGCGAAGACCTCCGGAGTGCACGAAGAGTAGGTAAGCCTTTGTCTTTCAGATGCCGGAATGCAGCGCGAGGCGTTGGTGACAGCCGATGGACCAGGTAAGTGAAGCGCTGTCACTGAAGACCGTAATGCTAACCTGTTCTTTCTTGTCTTTATAGGTGTTGCTGAAGACTGGATTCAGGATGGTAAGCCTTTTTCCTTAGGCCCAGGATCAGATGCAGAAGACACGATGAGCGTTCTGCTGCAGAGGATGCAGAATAACGCAAAGCAAGATTCATCCATCGGGTGTGGTTTAAATAGCCTCCTGTAGTGCTTAGGTGTCTCCTTCCACAGCCACGCCTAGGTAAGAAAAGAGTTCCTGCTTTCCAGAAGAGTTCCAGTGTTCTGAACCTAGGGAGTGGCTCCTGCCCCACCCAACAGGAAAAGTAGTTCCAAACAGAAGAGGATCAGAGGCTCAACTGGCAGGCAAGTAAGCAGCATGGTCTGCTGCAGGTAAGTCCACCCAAACATTATGAGCCCGGCGCTTCCAGCGCTGGGACTGGGCATATTTATGAGCCTGGTGCCACTGGCGCCAGGACTGGGTCCAAAAGGTCCCAATTGGGACTGGTTGGCACTCGGAACCTGGGTTATGGATCTGCTTCCAAGGGAGTTGGGAAACCCCTGACCTTTTGGAAGCAGAGATCATGACAAGAACTCATGAACTGGACATAAAGATATATCAATAAGGGTTTCCATTCAGTATCCCAGACTAGGCATTGACTTAGCTGTAGTGTTGAATTGAATCTTCTTACAAAGCGAAGAAAATGACTATTATTGCCTCTTTGGCCAGTGGGTTTATTGGTTAGCTGGCTCAGTGACTTCAGTGTGTCGTATTCCTCTTTAGCAGTTTTCAAGGCGTCTTCAACAGCCTTTCCAAAGAGGACGTTGGGCTCAATAGGCATATTAAGAAGCGTAGCCTGCATCTCTTGCTTGAAGCCGGACAGGCGTAGCCAAGCATGACGCTTAATAATTGTTCCTTCTGCGATAATTCTGCCCGCATTGTAAGCGGCATCCAGATTACTTTTTAGAATGTAGCTTGAAACTGCCCTGCCTTTTGCAGCCACCAGAGCCAATTGTGTCTTAAGTGGTATCGGAGCTGCCGATAATAAAGCTGACCCCTGACCCCACTTATGGCAGTTATAACTCACCAGAAGCGTGGTATTATTAGCGATTCTCGCTTGAAAGGCAGCCGAAGAGGCCACTATCCACCCCATTGTGTACAGCTTCTTACTCTCCTTGTCCAGAGGTGCCTCAGAAGAGTCTAGGGGTGTTCCTGTTCTTTTACTTGTTGTTGTTGTTAATACAAGAGAGTCAGGTTTGAGCTATCCCCTGATATAGAGAGGGTCTGAAGGAGCAGGGCGGTAGAGCTTCTCGATGCAGGGATTAACTGCCTGCGTCTGGTTAGGCGTTTCCAAAGAGGGCTGTTTCAACTGCATGATAGATTGCAGGATGGGAATTAACTTTGTGACAGCTTTCTTATCCCCTAAAATGTCGTCAATAAAGTCTTTGTCTTGTTGAGTTTCTTGCATTTTAATTTGGAAGTGCTCAGCTGCCTTGATGAGCATGTCGTTCTGTAGTGGCTGGTTATCTATAGGCGAATCCGCCACTGGAGGATCCTGGGTGATGGAAGAGTCAATGTTATACATGTCATTATTATCACCATAGTATGGACCTGCTGCTTCTTGAATAACGTAGAGGTCCTCAGTGTCTAAATCCGGGTCCTACAGGTCAATGACTGGAGGGTCCTGCTAGGATGGAATAGCCAGGGTATCTGGACAAGACCTTTTGGAAGAGGGCTGAGAAGCAGTGGTATCTGCAGGGGCCTGAGAACTAGAGGCAGCTGTTGTGTGTGAGGTGGTTAGAATGCTTTGGAAAGAATCTGGGATTTTTTCATAAAAGTTGGCAAAAAAGTAATCCTCCTCGTGACCCTATCTTTGTCCTCACATGTCCATTGGGCAGAGTTTGGAATGGACATAGGGTTTAGTGGGTGAATCTGATCTTGAGTGCGACTGGGGCCTGAGGAGGAGGCTGATTTGAATCCTTTCCCTTTGGATGCAAGTCCCTTTCTCTGGATGGTGAATGCGACCTTTCCTTATGTGGGGTCTTTGAAAGGTGTTTCTTGTACTCCTTCCCCTCCATTAGGACTTTCGAGATATGTTTCTCGACTACATGGGCTAGGCCGGATGTTTCGAAATTTCCGCTGATTTCGACGAAGTTTGTCGAACTTCGGCCGTGCAGTGACCCAACATCTCATCAGCCGACATGTGACATTCGGGAATGGTTTTAGGCATGACGCTGCGCTGTCTTTTGACAGTCGGGCCTGTCATGGGGCGATCGGGACCTCGAGTGCCCAGAGGACAGGAAACTTGTGGACCTCTCCCTAGACGTCATGTGTGGCCTCTTAGTCGATGTGCGCGTTGAGTCACGGCCCTTAGCTGTGTGCTTAGTGGAAGTGTCTGTGCGAGCACTGATGCCGCCGGGGGTCATCCCCAGAACAGGACCACCGGCCTGTCAGTTGGGGTTAGGGGCTAGCACTTGGGAAACTGAACTATCCCTGTCACCTTCGCCATTGGAAAACGCTGTGTTGCTGACGTCACTGTAAGTCCCCTCCACGTCCATGGTGGCATCGGCCTGCATGGCGTAGTGGGCCCAGTGCCTGCTTAAACGGTCCATTAACGTCTTGGGTTTAAAGAGCTTACAGGCTCGACAGGTCCCTTCGACATGATCTGAGGGAGACAAAGATTGCACACCAGGTGCTAATTGACCCAATGGAATTTTTTGTTGCACTTAGGGCAGAACTTGAAAGGGGTTCTGTCCATAATCAAATGAAATGACAGCTAGGCGAGAATAATGTATGAAAAGGGGTAAATACATTCTCAAATGTCCACCCCCCTCTCTCCCTACTGTGTGGGCCGAAGCAGCCCCCCAAGGCCGGACGGATCCGCCGACGGGAGTCTTCGACGGTCGTTTTTCTTCACCGCTGTCGGATGTTATCAATAGTCGGTGATGGAAAATATAAAGGATAGGAAGAGAGACTAGCTCTAATTAGTATAAATCAATGGCGTTATGTCGAAACGAGAACTTCGCGGAATATCGTCCATCTATGACGGCGGAAAAAAACTATCTGAGGGACTTCGACGCGAGAAGGACCATGGGTACAGTGGATGTCACACTAGGGATAGTATTACTAGCACGCCCTGTCGACGTCCCGTTTCGAATTTCGAAAACAACAACTGTAATACTCTGCAGCTTCCACTAGATGTTGGCCTATGCACAGCAAGTGATCTAAGCAGATTCCACAAGCCTCAGAAATATATTTACTAATTTAATCTGTTAGTTCCCAATGTTCAACTTAAAAGTAAAGTATATATGCCTTTTAATACACAACTTCATTATGTTTGTGTGTGTTTATCTCTAAATCATTCTCTTTGCTATACGCTACAACAGTATTCAACAGGTGCTGAAGACCGATCAGCATGTAGTCCATTAGCATCAAATCATCTGCGTAAACGTAACCCAACCAGCGCAGGTGTATAGTTCTTCATTTTGGTGGAAATGCACAAGTAGCTTCCTATATTGGTCCACTAGATAACTTGTCTTACTCCTACGTTATTCTTTATAAGGTCAGTAAATGTTCCTGTTCGCTCTGGAGGGACATTTATTTCTGTTTCGGAGTGTAGTGCTTGAATTGGGTGTAACGGATCGCCATCAATAGCTTTTGCTGTCATCTTTGTCCAAAGATGCTCTGTGTTCACTTTGTCAAACGCCAACCAAAAGCCTATAAAAGCAACAAATAAAGAATAATGCTGTCATAAACTGGTTTTGTATGTTAGCAATCTCAAAACTATATAACAACCTTTACGCGATCCAGTCTGACCAGGAAATAAAACGTGCTCTTGTTCAGACCACTCATTGAGTTCCATTAGCAAGAAAGATTAAACAATATTGCTACAGATACCAAAAAATGCTATCAAATAATAGTCTGCAAGGTTCAAACTGTCTCCGGTTGTATATATAGGCAGAAGTAGGCTCTCTCTCTCAATATTGCCAGGAGCAGACAATTTCTTCTTATTATACCAAACAATATGTGCAATATAAGCCTAGGGGTGGAGTGTTTTTTTCAATATTATACTTGCCAGCCCATTTGGTCCTGGAGCTCGAGATGACTTAATTTTCATTATTGTCAATGTTCACAAAATAGAGACAGAATAGTTTCTTTTAATTTGAACTACTATTTTCTTGACAGGAATAGCTCCTGACCTTAACTCAAAGGTCAAGAACGTATTCCAACTCGTCAAATCTAGTTGAATATTTTGTTCATTCATCCGTCTTCGAAAATCTTTTTGCATTCTTAGTTTGAATAATTATTAACATTTCTTGCCATGTGTCTTTAAGTTTTTGCGGTTTGTATTGCCATAACCAATTTTCATAGCACTGTGCTGCTTTTCTATTCTTTAAAATAAAAACAGCTAGACCTTCATGGCAAGTCTTTTTCATTATTCGAATTTTTGTTGGCAGGCCTTTCCTCTTGGGCACTATTCCACTATCAAGACGTCGTATTTCGACATGTACTTAGCCAAATGGCTTCTGTTTGAATATCCTTCTTACATTACCAGCAACCCAAGTAGAGGATGCTGAGGGATTACGAAGCCACTGCAATTCCATCCTTTGCTGCATTTTCTTGTGAAAAGCATTATTACTCTTGTTTGTATTTTGCTGATTCCATATCATTCTATTCCCTGACTGATGTACACGAACATCTCCCAAGTACTTATATCTTTTTGATCTTGAAATATTCTGGCTCACTTCTAAAGAGAGGGTTGAATGATCACTACAATCATTATATGTAATCAGTAACTTTGCTATTTTCTTAAAATGCCAACCATTGTGGAAATATGTAGCACTCAATTGAGTAGAACATGGAATAATGTACTGATTGAATCAGGGTTGGGAAGGGCAATGAAAACGAGGGAGTAGGACTGGGCTTTGCTTGCAGGTAATAAGAGAAGAACATTTTTTCCCTGTCAGAACGTCACCTCTGTAAACGCAATCTAAGTGTATTATTGTTCCTTAATTTCACGCATTGTAAGAGGCATCCAGATTACTTTTTAGACTGCAGCTTGAAACTGCCTTGCCTTCTGCAGCCACCAAGGCCAATTGTGTCTTAAGTGGTATCGGAGCTGCCGATAATAAAGCTGACACCTGATCCCACTTATGGCAGTTACACCTCACCAGAAGTGTAGTATTATTAGCGATTCTCGCTTGAAAGGCAGCCGAAGAGGCCACTATCCACCCCATTGTGTACAGCTTCTTACTCTCCTTGTCCAGATGTGCCTCAGAAGAGTCTACGGGTGTTCCTGCTCTTTTACTTGTTGTTGTTGTTCATACAAGAGAGTCAGGTTTGAGCTATCCCCTGATATAGAGAGGGTCTGAAGGAGCAGGGCGGAAGAGCTTCTCGATGCAGGGATTAACTGCCTGCGTCTGGTTAGGCGTTTCCAGAGAGGGCTGTTTCAACTGCATGATGGATTGCAGGATGGGAATGAACTTTGTGACAGCTTTCTTATCCCCTAAAATGTAGTCAACAAAGTCTTTGTCTTGTTGAGTTTCTTGCGTTTTAATTTGGAAGTGCTCAGCTGCCTTGATGAGCATGCTGTTCTGTAGTGGCTGGTTATCTATAGGCGAATCCGCCACTGGAGGATCCTGGGTGATGGAAGAGTCAATGTTATACATGGACCTGCTGCCTCTTGAATAATGTAGAGGTCCTCAGTGTCTGAATCCGGGTCCTACAGGTCAATGACTGGAGGGTCCTGCTAGGATGGAATAGCCAGGGTATCTGGACAAGACCTTTTGGAAGAGGGCTGAGAAGCAGTGGCATCTGCAGGGGCCTGAGAACTAGAGGCAGCTGTTGTGTGTGAGGTGGTTAGAATTCTTTGGAAAGAATCTGGAATTTTTTCATAAAAGTTTGTAAAAAAGTAATCCTCCTCATGACCCTATCTTTGTCCTCACATGTCCATTGGGAAGAGCTTGGAATGGACATAGGGCTTAGTGGGTGAATCTGATCTTCAGTGCGACTGGGGCATGAGGAGGAGGCTGATTTGAATCCTTTCCCTTTGGATGCAAGTCCCTTTCTCTGGATGGTGAATTGGACCTTTCCTTATGAGGGGTCTTTGAAAGGTGTTTCTTGGACTCCTTCCCCTTCATTAGGACTTTCGGGACATGTTTCTCGACTAGATGGGCAATGCCCGGATGTTTCGAAATTTCTGCTGATTTCGACGAAGTTTGTCGAACTTCGGCCGTGCAGTGACCCAACATCTCATCAGCCGACATGTGACATTCGTGAATGGTTTTAGGCACGACGCTGCGCTGTCTTTTGACAGTCGGGCCTGTCATGGGGCGATCAGGACCTCGAGTGCCCAGAGGACAGGAAACTTGTGGACCTCTCCCTAGACGTCATGTGTGACCTCTTAGTCGATGTGCGCGTCGAGTCACGGCCCTTAGCTGTGTGCTTAGTGGAAGTGTCTGTGTGAGCACTGATGCCGCCGGGGGTCATCCCCAGAACAGGACCACCGGCCTGTCAGTTGGGGTCGGGTGCTAGCACTTGGGAAACCGAAGTATCCCTGCCACCTTCGCCATTGGAAAACGCTGTGTTGCTGACGTCACTGTAAATCCCCTCCACGTCCATGGTGGCATCGGCCTGCATGGCGTAGTGGGCCCAGTGCCTGCTTAAACGGTCCATTAACGTCTTGGGTTTAAAGAGCTTACAGGCTCGACAGGTCCCTTCGACATGATCCGAGGGAGACAAAGATTGCACACCAGGTGCTTGTTGACCCAATGGAATTTTTTGTTGCACTTAGGGCAGAACTTGAAAGGGGTTCTGTCCATAATCAAATGAAACGACAGCTAGGCGAGAATAATGTATGAACACGGGTAAATACATTCTCAAATGTCCACCCCCCTCTCTCCCTACTGTGTGGGCCGAAGCCCGAAGCAGCCCTCCAAGGCCGGACGGATCCGCCGACGGGAGTCTTCGACGGTTGTTTTTCTTCACCGCTGGCGGATGTTATCAATAGTCGGTGATGGAAAATATAAAGGATAGGAAGAGAGACTAGCTCTAATTAGTATAAATCAATGGCGTTATGTCGAAAGAACTTCGCGAAATATCGTCCATCTATGACGGCAGAAAAAAACTATCTGAGGGACTTCGACGCGAGAAGGAGCATGGGTACAGTGGATGTCACACTAGGGATAGTATTACTAGCACGCCCTGTCGACGTCCCGTTTCGAATTTCGAAAACAACAACTGTAATACTCTGCAGCTTCCACTAGATGTTGGCCTATGCACAGCAATTGATCTAAGCAGATTCCACAAGCCTCAGAAATGTATTTACTAATTTAATCTGTTAGTTCCCAATGTTCAACTTAAAAGTAAAGAATATATGCCTTTTAATACACAACTTCATTATGTTTGTGTGTGTTTATCTCTAAATCATTCTCTTTGCTATACCCCACAACAGTATTCAACAGGTGCTGAAGACCGATCAGCATGTAGTCCATTAGCATCAAATCATCTGCGTAAACGTAACCCAACCAGCGCAGGTGTATAGTTCTTCATTTCGGTGGAAATGCACAAGTAGCTTCCTACATTGGTCCACTAGATAACTTGTCTTACCCCTACGTTATTCGGTCAGTAAATGTTCCTGTTCGCTCTAGAGGGACATTTATTTCTGTTTCGGAGTGTAGTGCTTGAATTGGGTGTAACGGATCGCCATCAATAGCTTTTGCTGTCATCTTTGTCCAAAGACGCTCTGTGTTCACTTTGTCAAACGCCAACCAAAAGCCTATAAAAGCAACAAATAAAGAATAATGCTGTCATAAACTGGTTTTGTATGTTAGCAATCTCAAAACTATATAACAACCTTTACGCGATCCAGTCTGACCAGGAAATAAATCGTGCTCTTGTTCAGACCACTCATTGAGTTCCATTAGCAAGAAAGATTAAACAATATTGCTACAGATACCAAAAAATGCTAACGAAAAAATAGTCTGCAAGGTTCAAACTGTCTCCGGTTGTATATATAGGCAGAAGTAGGCTCTCTCTCCATATTGCCAGGAGCAGACAATTTCTTCTTATTATACCAAACAATATATGCAATATAAGCCTAGGGGTGAGTGTTTTTTTTCAATATTATACTTGCCAGCCCATTTGGTCCTGGAGCTCGAGATGACTTCATTTTCATTGTCAATGTTCACAGAATAGAGACAGAATAGTTTTTTTTTAATTTGAACTACTATTTTCTTGACAGGAATCGCTCCTGACCTTAACCCAGAGGCAGGGGAGTTGCTAGGTCTGGAAAAGACCCGGGGCTAAGCTGATGTTGGAAATGTTGGGACTGGGGGCTAGCTAGTCTTTTGGCTGTAGCTCCTGAGATTCTATCCGGGGCTACAACCAAAAGACCAGGGGCTATAGCCCCCTTAGCCCCCCCCCTAGCAACGCCCCTGCCCAGAGGTCAAGAACTTATTCCAACTCGTCAAATCTAGTTGAATATTTTGTTCATTCATCCGTCTTCGAAAATCTTTTTGCATTCTTAGTTTGAATAATTATTAACATTTCTTGCCATGTGTCTTTAAGTTTTTGCGGTTTGTATTGCCATAACCAATTTTCATAGCACTGTGCTGCTTTTCTATTCTTTAAAATAAAAACAGCTAGACCTTCATGGCAAGCCTTTTTCATTATTCGAATTTTTGTTGGCAGGCCTTTCCTCTTGGGCACTATTCCACTATCAAGACGTCGTATTTCCACATGTACTTAGCCAAATGGCTTCTGTTTGAATATCCTTCTTACATTACCAGCAACCCAAGTAGAGGATGCTGAGGGATTACGAAGCCACTGCAATTCCATCCTTTGCTGCATTTTCTTGTGAAAAGCATTATTACTCTTGTTTGTATTTTGCTGATTCCATATCATTCTATTCCCTGACTGATGTACACGAACATCTCCCAAGTACTTATATCTTTTTGATCTTGAAATATTCTGGCTCACTTCTAAAGAGAGGGTTGAATGATCACTACAATCATTATATGTAATCAGTAACTTTGCTATTTTCTTATAATGCCAACCATTGTGGAAATATGTAGCACTCAGTTGAGTAGAACTTGGAATAATGTACTGATTGAATCAGGGTTGGGAAGGGCAATGAAAACGAGGGAGTAGGACTGGGCTTTGCTTGCAGGTAATAAGAGAAGAACATTTTTTCCCTGTCAGAACGTCACCTCTGTAAACGCAATCTAAGTGTATTATTGTTCCTTAATTTCCAGCGAACTATGGTTAGGGGGCCAGTGTCCCTATCGGGTCCAGGTATTGCAGGCCATAACCTGGACTGTGCATATTCACCCAAAATCGCTGAAAACAGACTTTTGGCACTTCGGGTTACTGAGGCAAAGCCACAGACTCTGAGCCATTGGATTGCGCCGGTCTCAATCAGCTCCAATAAAGGGCTGTTAATCGGCACATGATGTTGTGGGGGGATAGTGGGGGGGTGAAGCAGCTACAATGCTATACGGTGGAGGTGACTGGAAATGCACGTCAGCCACCATGTTTCACTCAGAAGTAGACCACCACATGACCCCTTATGGACATGGACATTGAGGGCAGACTAAACCCTCACAACAATGACCACTATTGTTCAAAAGGAGGTGGAAATAGTATGGCGGAAGGCCCATAAGTGCCTTTTTATGTTTTGAGGTCAAGTCCCTCAAATCAGATATAATGAGCGAGGTTGGAGAGTGGGGCCGGTTAGTTGGTAGGGAATGGGTTAATGCTAGGATGCTGTCAGTTTGTCATGCAAGTGAAATATAATAAACACTTTTGCCCACTTCATTGTTCAAAACAAAGACTATCTTTTTTGCGCAACGCGGTACAGCACTGGATCAGTGAGTTGCCTCCTCTCGAAGACCCCACATGCGTGACAAAGAAACAGCAAGGAGTCTTTATTATAAAAAACTCCATGGGGTTTGGCAAGAGGAGGTGACTCAGGTCAGTTGGTGTCATGCATGCAAAGCCACTTAGGGAAGCTAAGGGTTTTGCGGTTTATAATGGCATTTTCGAATGTCACAATTTTGAATGCATTTTTCTCGTATGAAAAATTCAGGGAAAAAAAATGTCAAATTTTTTACTTTTTTTTTTTTATTGACCCTTTTTTTACTAACTAAACCCAAAAAAAACCATAAAATAAAAAAAACATTTATTCGACATTTTTTTTCGACAAAAATGTATTCGAAATTGTTCATTCAAAATTTTAACTGGATACCGGGTTTTCCATTACAATGAGTGGGCAAAAGGATGTCCTGATTAGGGAGCATGCAAATATAGGTTGTACAGTCTTAGTTGGGTATGTTGTTTTCATAATTGTTGTTGCCTGTTTTTTGCAGTGTTCTTGGTATTGTCTATTTCTTACCTTGAAAAAGAGCTGGCAAAAAAGTGGGAGTGGTAATTTCGAAAGGCTGGTCGGGTGCAGGTCCCTGATATATGTATCTGAGCACAATCTGAATTCGCTTAGGTTCTGGTAGGAGGTAGCGTCCGAAAAAAGGCCAATATGTTTGCGCTTATAATTTAGACAGGGAAAATTAAATGGAAATGGGGGGAAAAATGTGTGCTGGTGGGATAATAATGCTTGACATTTAAATAGGGAGAGACTGATGTTTGCAGGTTGAATGTCCCTTTGCACTTTCAGGAACACTCAGCAGAGTCTGTGTGTAAAATGCTCCCCCTCCCTTCTCAGGACCACAAAGTGGAGTCAAAGAGTGGATGGTACAGGGGAAACTAGGGTCAGAAAACGAGCAAAGGGCAGTTGAGATAGGTGAAGCCCCTCCAAAGGGCTCGCTGGCACAATATATGTTCACTAAATTTAACAGTACTACTTGTGACCTTTTAAACACCCGGCATTACTTGACATGGCTTATACACACTTCCCAACAGAAGGGAATTATAATTTGTACAAATTAGGCGCGCTCAGAGGAGCTTTAGCGAACAAAAGATGAGATAGCCTGAAAGAAAATAGGTGCTTTTGCAACTTGGTTAGAAGAAGCAGTAGTGATACGCAATTAATGTAAAATTAGGGGGATGAGGGTGGTTAATGACAAGCTGTGAGGGCAGATTCAATTTCTAAGGGCCAGTACAAACTCCTTTGTAGCCGGGCCACTATCAAAGGTTCAAGCCAAGCTGAAGTATATGTGCATTGGGTGGCAGACTAAACACCTAGCAGAGCTGGTAGCGGTTGTGAACCAATGAATAGCATGCCAACAGCAAAAAAAGGGAGTCCTTTAAGAGTAAACTAATGACCTTCCAAAAAGTTGCAGGAAAAGACACAAAACGCACAGAACACTGCCTAAAGAGGGAGTAGAAAACAGAACAGGAGGAGAGGAGGACAGCCCCCAAGCCAAATGGGACTAGGGGACTGGCATGGGGCTACCCAGGGCAACCAGATCAGCCTAGACAGTGGGGCCCGGATGATCAGCAGAGAAAATGGGAATCGCATGGAGTGCAGGTGCTGAGAGCTCCATCAGTAAACCCACCAGTTTGTAATTACTGTAAGCTGATAGGACATTGGAACACCAAGTACCCATAGAAACATTGGAGACCCTATTTTCAGGGCAACCAGGGACAAAGTAGCATTCTAGGTTCCCCTTTAAATATCTGGCCCACTTTCCAGATGCACACCAGAGAGCCCCAGCTCTTTTACGCAACTTAAATGCTTCAGCCTTTACCCCTAGACTTCAACTTACTCCCCAAGTTGACCAGGACCCCTTCTGAATGAAAGAAAGAAGGCAAGGTTCCCATGGATTCCCTAATCCCAATAGATCAGTATGGACCATATGTGCAACGTAATGGGGAGGGAATCTCTTTGCCTTGCTTAGTGGACACAGAAGCCAGTAAATCAGCTCTGTACATGGACCTCTTCCCCAATATGCTTGTGTCCACTGTGGCGGGTCATAAGAAGGAGTCGGACAACCGGAAGACATGATTCAGGTTTTTAATGGAAATATGAATAGAAGGCCTAACTTTCCCTATCACTATAGGGAATACCCTACCTATCTAAAGAAGCTAAAGGTGTAATTGTAATTGTTTATTTGTAAAGTGTGTATACACAAGTGAAGTGCCTCAAAGTGCTCTTCCGTGCTCGTCCAAAAGGTGCTTGTCCATTGTCATAGAGTCAAAAGAAAATATGTCCTCCGTCCAAACTACCTTATCTGGCCCTGCCACTAATGTTAACTAACTTAAATAAACCAACGGAATGATTTGCCTTCGCCTGGTCTCCCCTCCAGGTCATCAAGTAGTCTTGAATTATGCCAACTCTCAGTGGAAAAGATAGTCAATGCGATCAACTCTTGTAGTTCCTCCAGAGCACTTTTCTTTCTCCTGCTTTCCTGTGGTCCCCTTTTCCAAATGTCTTTTCCAATAACCTTTCTTGCTACTCAGATAGTTATTTGCAACCTCTCTCAAGGCTTTCTCCTTTGGAACACTTGATGGGGTTTTCCTCTGCCCCTTTCTACGCTTCTATTATCATCTGTTCTCAGACTTTGGGTCTCAGTACGAGGTTGCCGGTAGGCCACTAGTACTACCAGCGGCCTACCGGCAACCATGGCTTCCCGTTCCCGCCGCCCGATATTCCGGTATTACTGGGATAATACGGGAGGCAGCAGAACGGAAAGTTCCTATTCTCGTGGAGTCCTATGGGACTCCATGGGAATGGGAACACTGAAGCACCGGCACGGTTGTTAACCGTGCCGGTGTTTCAGTGATTCTTCTGCCAGTAGGGGCCTGAACTACCAGCAGGTCAGGCCTGACATTAGTTCACAGACCCTACCGGCAGACTTGGAGGGGGCGGGACCGGAAAAGGTGTCAGTAACTTTGTTACTGGCACCTTCATTCCGGACCGACTCATTTGTAATGAGGACCTTTGAGTGTCTCTTTCTTTCTTTACTGGTTATCCCCCAGTTGTATTGGTGCAGTGTCTCTCTGCCAGGCTTTTCACCTCTGGTTTGGATATCTCTTCACTTATTGGTCATACAACAACTGTGTGTGCTCAGACCCTTTCTTCTATGCTTTTCGATTCTTAAATTAGATTGCTGTGTATTTGATAACTCCTTTGGAGTACTGGGAAGAGGTGACAGTTTCACAAAATAACTCTCTTCTATTTCTCATTCATGTGTTATTTGTCTCCAACTCTAATCACAAAACTTTAACCATTCTTTCTCGTTTGTGTGACTGGGACAAATTTCAGAATCGCTGTCAGGCCTTTTTGCTGTATCTCAACTGTTAAATGTATTTTATGCACGTACTCTGCCTGTGCAGACTGTTAATGTCTCAGAATTTCAAGGGCTCTGAGCGACTGTTGTTTTTCCCCTTGTTCCCACCCTCCTTGAGTGCGTTGAAACCTGTTTGTGTGTATAGGCGCTATATAAATAAATAAACAATACAATACAATGTAAGACATCACTACAGGGAGCAGTGGAACAACGATCCAAGAAAGCCCCGACCACCAGTAACGTATAGGGAAATAGAATAGGGTCAATCAATCCAACAGGGAGTCATGTGGCCACATAACGTACTGTATCATGTCCCCTCCTAACGGTTGTTACTTTACCAGGTCCCTACCAGAACCAAAGTATTCCTTCTAAATTTATGCCTTCCCATGTTGGGGGGATTCAAAGGAGTTTAACTCTTTCACTGCCTAGTGGCGGATACATTTTTTGAATCAACCACAAATCTATGCCTGTGCCAAAGCCAACATTACATTACATTTATTCCATTTAATTTAGACTAGACCACCTTGGCTTTGGCAACTCCTTGCAGTGATAGCAATAATCTGCTCTTAAGGGACTATGGTGGGTTTTACGAAGAATTTCAAGCCATGTTTAGCCGACAATATGCAGTACAATCAGTTAGGAATGAGTTGGTTGAAATCTGTCAGGATGCTCCCCAACCTCTTTTCATACATATATAATTTCTGTGATCTACTGACTCAAACCACATGGCACGAAGACGCTCAATTGACCATTTTCTATTGAGACTTAAAAGACGATTTGAAAGGTGGCTTAAGCCAAGTTGTCTCACTGCCTGAAACACTTACATATCACTTTAGTAGTAAGAATTGACAAATGTAATAATGAACAAAGAGGTAAAAGGAGAAGGCCTGAGCCCCAAAGAGCTAGTCATTGCTCAGACAAAGAACCACTCACAAATTCATAGGTAGAACCCATGAAATTGGGTAGTACCCATGGTACCCTCCGTTTTGAAGAACAAGAATGGAGGAAGAAACTCAACTTATTTTACTATTGCAGAGATAATGGGCACGCTATACACTTTTGTCCTCGTCATTCCCAAAATCCCACGAGAAACGCCACTGCTTACCCCCAGTAGGGAGGCTACAGTCGAGCATAGATCCCCCAGCTCCCAACTCATGATTTGCCCTATTGTCCCTAGTCCTGCTTCCCATGCGTTTATTCAGGTAGATTTTTCCATGATCAACCATCATTGGGAAAGGGGGGTGGACTTGACAGTGGTACCAAAGGACATTCTATGGACATTGCTTTTTCTCACAAGGAAGGGATTCCTCTTATTTCAAAACCTAAACTCAAACCTATATTATAAGTAAATGGTTACACCCTTTTTTTCTGGCCCAATAGCTTTACTGAGCAAACCCTTAGTGATGATCTGTTGCCAGTTGCATCACTAATTTATCTCTGTTGATGCCATTGCTGCAACTCATTTCCAGATAATCCTGGGAATCCCTTGGCTAAAATTCAACAGTCCTGCAATCGATTGGAAAGATGACTAACTTTGAGGTACACAATGTCCTTCCTCCTGTGCCAAACGTATTCTTCTTACGCCACACCCAGGGGAACCACATCAAAGAATCCTTTTGTTCCAGGACCAAATTCCCGTAGAATATTGGAACTACGCAGACATGTTTGACACTAAAGAAGGTGACAAACTCTCTCCCCAAATGGAGTATTATTTTCGAATAAAGCTAATACTGGAGCGCAAATTCCTTTTGGAAGAACATATGCTCTCATACTAAAGGAGTACACTGACGAGAAGCTTGCTAAAGGTTTTATCAGGCATTCTACATCTCCAGCCAGAACTCTGAATTTCTTTATCCCCAAGAAGGACGTGCCTGAACTCTGGCCTTTTCTGGACTATAAGAGGCTCAATGCCATAACTGTCAACAATCGGTATCCGCTTCCTCTCATCCAATTATTAATAGACCTCTCATCCAAGTATTAATAGACCAGGCACGGAACAAACATATATACACCAAACAGGACATACAAGAGACCTATAATTTGGTTTCGATTGCCCCGGGAGACGAATGGAAACCACTTTTCGTACAGGATTTGGGCAATATGAGTATTTGGTGATGCCTTTTGGGCTTTACAATGCTCCTACAGTATTTCCTCAATTAAGTATTCTGGGATATTTGGGATATTTTCGTCGTGATTTATTTGGCCCACATCCTAATCTTCTCTCGGACCTATGATGAACATGTACAGAATGTTAGAGAAGTACTTAAAAGATAACAAACCATTTGCTAAACCCTCTAAGTGCTTGTTCAATCAGATGAGGATATCATATCTTGGGTACATTCTGATGCCACAGAAGATATAAATGTTTCCCTGGAAGATCTCAGCCATTCTGGAACGGCCTGTCCCTGAGCCATTAAAGAACTCCAGAGGTTTCTCGTGTTTGGCAACTTTTACAGGCGCTTCATTACAGAATACTCCTAAATTCTCCTACCTTTAACATGTCTTCTCAAAAAAGTAGTTGTCTATGAACCAAGTTCAGGGAATCAGCCTTCTGACATCTCAAAGTCACTACAGATCCCATCTTGTGGACATAAAAACGTGGATTTCTTTCTAATAGAGTCCAGGTCAGCGTCTGAGGAGACCCCAAGTTGCAGCATTTCCTCTGACAAAATTAACTAGCTTCTTTAAACGAAGGAATCAAAGTGGGCACCATCACTGTCCAAAAGGCTGAACAATTTATATTAGATCCCATCCTGTGCCTTCCTGATCCTAGCTTACCATATGCTCTAGAAACAGATTAATCCATCCAAGCCCTGTGAGCCTTGCTCCTGCAAACGAATCCCGACACTAAGAAACCTCATCCATTGGCATATCTTTCACATACTTTCACTCCAGCCGAAAGGAATTATAGTACAAATCGACAAGGAATTACTAGGAATCAAAGATGCTGTTGCTTCCTGGAGAAATCTCTTGGAAGGAGCTTGCCACCCTATTACCGTATTCATGGACCATAGAAATTTGCAATTCTTTAAAACAGCCACATCAGTCAATCAAAGACAGAATAGATGGATCCACTTCTTTTCTCGTCTTGATTCTATAGTCACATTCAAATCTGGACTTCAGAACACTAAGGCAGACCCTCTCTCAAAAGTCTACAAATCGGATATGGAAGACACTGAAGATATCCCATTTATTTTGTCAGAGAAATTAATCCTTGTGACTCAATCCCTTATACAGAAATCCTTAAAAGGACATATACCCCAACCCAAAAGAAATCATTTCTGGAATCACAAGCATTTCATATGGAAAAACAAGGAAAAACTATGGCTCCCAACGAGAGAAAGTCAACACACCCCTCTGTGATGGTGTAAGTAATTTCGGTATATGGAAAACATTAGGTACAATACAGCAATGCGTCTGGCGGAGCACTATGACAAAAGAAGTAACTGGTTATATCCAAGGTTGCAAACACATGTGCTAGAGCTAAAACATCTCATTGTAAGAACCTGAGGTTATTGCACCCCCTTCCTGTTCCTGAGCACCCCTGGCAAAACTGTTCAATTGATTTTATCACTAATCTTCCTAAGGAACAGGGTAACAGTAATTTTGACCATAGTTAATTACTTATCGAAAATGGCTTATTTCCAAGTCTTCAAAACTGTACCTACAGCTGTCATTCTTGCTCATCATTTCTTGCTACATATCTTCCAACTTCATGGACTACCTGAGATCATCATAACGGATTAGGTATCAGCTTGGTGGAGAGAGAGATCAGTTGAGTTTTTGACGTTTAACTCAATGGTTCCTTTGCTTTTCATCCTCAGTGATGGTCAAATTGAATGCGCAAACAAAACTATTGGCAAGTATCTCTGTTGCTACGTGACTGAACAAGAACGGGATTGGGCAACATTATTACCCTTAGCACAATTTCCTTACAATGATTCCTTTCATACCACCCAGCAAGATACACCCTTTCACTTATCTTTATGAATACATCCACAATCCAATCCTGTTATGGATGTACAATACAGGGTTCCTGCTGCCGCATATATGGTCACAAATATCCAGGAGGGCTTCAAGTCCACTAAGAAGCATCTGTAAAGAGCCAGGGAAACAATTATGTATTTTTCCAACAAAGGAAGGGTTCCTGCTCCACAACGCCAAATTAATGACAAGGTTTGGTTGTCTATAGCCCACATACACCTTCCTGTGTGTTCTCGTAGGTTCAAACCTAAATATATTGGGCCTTTACCGGTTTCCCGAATCATCAACCCTGTAGCCATGGAATGTCATCCCCCATCAAGTTATAAGATTCACACGGTCTTTCATGTTTCCCTACTAAAAACTGTCTGATCCTAAAATACCCCTACCAGCGGTACACCCGCAGGAAGAGTTTGAGATCTAAAAAATCCTATATTGTAGAATCCTGAAGAATTCTTCCCTTCTCCTGGTACAGTTCAAACACAAAAGATCTTCAACTAGGAAAATGCCTCCCGTCTCCTGGTACTCAGAATGTTCTCAGAGTTTCCTTAACAAAATAAAACACGAGCCAGGGGGAATAAGTCCCGCAAACTGACGCTCTGTTAACTTCGTATTGTATCGTATTGTACCGGCTAATACTCTTTTTACCAGGAGAATGCCTCCCTTCTCCTGATGGCCCTAGATGTATCACAGTGTCTACACACTTTAAACCAGGGAGAATGACGCCCTTCTCCTGGTTCTCGATATTTAACTTGTAATGTTCTTAACTCCTGCTAGCTCGGCAATTCCGGTGGCCTCTGTTCCCAGGCTCTTACAGTGCCCTGACTCTTTCTCAATTGGGGAAGGGTTTCCTTGTGCTGTATTACACTTTTATTCGAATTCAGTTGTCTCTTCCTGTGGCCACTGGGTTGAGGACATTCCTCTCAGTGCTTCTTTCAACTATTTTAAGGTCCCAGATGCACTCTCCATTTGTCATAGGATCCCTGCCCCTTCTCTGGTGGTCAGTGGTTTTGCTGTCTCCACTGAGACAAGGAGGTCTTCCTCGGATGCACTCTGTTCGTTATAGGGTCTCCAACCCTTCTTGGCCCACTTGTAGGCTCCGCCACGTTGATGGTTGGAAGCGGCGAGTCCTCCACTCTTCCCTTGTCCCCACCGGTCCGCATGTGTCTCCTATTACCTTTCGAGAGCTGCTTGCACAGTGCCGATTTTTCCAGGAACTGATGCTGGTCTCTTTCTGGCTTCCCGCAGTCTTCGGTGACTTCGCTGGATTTTTGCGTCTGTCAGCTCCCTGCAGTCTCAGCGTCATTGTGGGACAACACCATCCACCCCCAGCGGCAGGTCACGCCACTGCCCAGCCTTCTTCCATCAATTTTTGGATCTGCAGCCGTCAAGCCTACTGGAGATACTCAATGCTTACAGCTCTCGTCCTCCAGTCTATTGTCTTCGTTTGCAAACTTCTTCACCGCTTGCTACTCGGGGCTGGCTTGACCGAGCTTGGCTTCACAGAGTGTATAGTCCTTTGTCTCTTCTTATTCTTTCTTATGCTACTCCCTAGCGGAAAGTCCTTGGTTCCTTTTGACATTCGCATCTTTATGCCTCCTCTGGGCCACCTCGTACCAGTATTTGCCTGACTGGTACTTTTCACATCTTCTGTGATCTTGCTCATCCTAGTCTTTTCTACCTGGGTGGTACTTAAGGTGTTACAATAGAACATATGACTATCCTCAAGAAAGGGGTTTGTGGTGGATCGGGGGGCCAAAGAATGTCCTTTTAAAATCGCGTTCTCCCTGACATCTGCGGAACGTGGGAGGAGGTCAGTCATGCCAAAGGTTTCTTTCCTCAAACCCAACCTCAGCACGAGGAAGCTGGCAATGTTCTGCTACACTATATAAGGAGGAGGTCCTCTGGCAACACAGCATTCTACCAACGGTACTCTTAACCAAGGACTAGCTACCATGCCAGAAATTCCTGCCTGTTTTGAGGCCTTCTAGGTATTTCTTTTGTCTATTATGTTTTCCTGGTTTCATTACTGCTTACAATGTGGTCAGAGATATTTACTACACCACAATTAGTTCTCCAGGAGAGTCCTCATGTCCTACAGGAAAGGGCATTGTGTTTCAAAGGGGATTTGAAGGAAACTCAATCCTAAATAATATTTGACTTTCTATTCCCTACAGCCCAGGGACCCGTATATGATCCATCCATAGAGGGCGTGCCCGGTAGCACTCCTGCCTTCTGTGAACTCCCTACCAAGTGTTTGGTGGGCTAAATCCTGGAGAGTATTGAGTGCACCTCATCCTGCTTCCTGAGAGTATCGCCTCGCCAGACGCCATAGCTGACAGTCAGCTTAAAACCCTACAAAATAACACTGTAGAAAGGGCCATACTTAGATCAAGACAGACATTTTATGAGATCAGTAACAGGGCTAGTTTGCTCATGGCTGATACACTTGGGGCTCAAACTGATAAGGCATTTATTAAAACAGTTATTTATGATTGGGTTGCTGACTGATGTGGGGAACTACAGAAACATCAGGCATTTAAGGAGTTCTATGAGAACTTTTACCGAAATGAAGAATTGAATCCTGATGTACACCAAACCTATTTAGCAAGTATTGCCCTACCTACCTTAACAGATGCGCGAAATCAATGCTGGAGGTAGCAATTGAGACACGAGAGGTGTTAGCTTCTATTAAAAGGCTAAAATTGGATAAAAGCACACACCCAGATAGTCTCACTGCCATTGCCCACAAAACACTAGCTCTGGTTCTTGCTGGACCACTGGCATGCTATGTAACACCTTTAGGGAAGAACAGCAGCTGAACTTATACTTGGAGAACAGGATATAGTACTATGCTTGAAGCGCAGGTGACAATAATTCCGAAGCCTGTAAGGATTCTAAAAAATGCATACCACACAGACTGATCATATACTTTTTGATAGGCTGGATCACAGCTCTGGACCATATACCTCATAGGTCTGGACCAGTCAGGCTTTGTTGTTGAGAGAAGTATATTTTACAACTTATGCTGATTCGTCACTTGATAAACAAAACCATTACTAGAGCCCCAGATTCATCCTTGTTTTCCATAGATGTTGAAAAGTGTTTGACAGGGCGGTCTGGGGATTCCTGTGGTAACCCATGATGCGTATCATTGTGGCCAAAATATGAAATTGGCAAATAATAAAAACCTACAGCAAGCAATGGGGTCAATAGGGCAAATACAATCCACCTTGGGAGAGGGATATATCTGAGCAGCCACTTAACGCCAGCCACATTAGCTCTAAATGGAACAGTCAGCGAGCCAAACCAAAAATTCAAGCCATAGTAAGAGGCAAAATGACCAATAAAAACGTTTTTTGCTGAGAAAGCTATACTGTTGGTATCTCAACATATGAAATCCCTAAAGATAATAATGTATAAGATGGACCTTTTTTCAGTGTGTTCAGTTTTAAAATAAATAAAAACCAACTGAGAGATATTAAACATATCATTGTCTGAATCAGAGAGCAGGCTGATTGTAATGCACATGCTTTTTCAATGGGCCAAATAGTTAATCACGTATTTGGGGATTAGCATTACCAAACATCTCCATAATTTTCACAGGGCCAATTACTACAGTGACTACGAAACAGTTGGATATGAACAGAGAGGTCTCTTTTTTCACTGAAACTGACCCAGCCAGCTCTATCTTTTCTAGGCAGTCCCGCCATCTACATAATTCCAAATGGCTATAGACTTCTCAAATCCCACACTCATATTCAATGTATGCATTGCTACTTCAATGTGGATGACAACAGTTGAGTCCACCAAACCTAATGTGTATAGTTTCTGTTCTTGCAACAGATATATACAAGTTGGCAGGTTACGCTTAATAACCTTAGTTGTAAAGGAAGTAACCGTAACTGTTGAGGTGCAGATGCTCTGGGCATTTTCTGAAAGATAATATGCTGCAAGAGTAGCTGTAGTAATTTCCGGTAGCTGATTTGGGGGATGTTAACTGCAGATACCAAAAACAGCAGGCACTTAGATAGACTTTAAAGATTTTAGTTTTCTAGTTTGGGTCTTCATATGTAATCAGCAGCAGAAATCCAGGGGCAAAGGTTCTAGCCAGGCACACACATTATTGGGACACAGGATTGGTAGAAACAATATAAAAAGTGTCAAATGGAGAGCACCAGGCGGTTCAGACCAAAATGGATGCAGAGTGACAAGCTTCATCACACATGTCCTTCAAGAACCGAAATATGATACATGGGCGGTGAAACATAGTGGATCGTGGAACAGGAGGTGTTGAGGCAAAGTGCGGTTACCCGATCACGCTTATCGGTGTGCTTGGTCATGAGCACAGGACGATCTGAGTCTGGAGGCCTCCGCCTTCTGGGTACGTGGCCATTTCATAGGCCGTTGAGACTGGGCCGACCTGATGGCAGGCTGCCTTGGACCCAATGATCGTGCGATTCAAGGAGGAGCCTGTTGTGTGGTAGACATCGATAGCCATGTGGAGTGCTGCATCCGTGGTTGTTTCAGAGACATGTGAGGAGGCTTCCCTGAGTGAGAGGCTGCTCAGTGCCCTGACGCAAGAAACCCTACGGAGAGGGCCACGTACACGGTGGTAAACAGTGCGCTCATCGGGCCGCTTCCCTTGGCATCGTTGTGCTCACAAGGACTGTCCTCAACACACACTGAATCCTTGTCAGGAAGGCACTGTGTGATGCTACGGCAGACGAGTTGGCTGTGGAGCCCACAGCCCTGGAACAGTTTGGGAGATGCGCACCAGCGCCCTGCGGAATTGGCACTGATGGATGCCTGCTATTGAGGGCCAGTCGTAAAGGCTGGTGAACAAGCGGCTAAGTGGCCCTGCTGGAGTTGGACTGGTGAGAGTGGGGCAGCATACAGAACACTTGTCGAATGCCCCAAACAGGCATAGGAAGCTGAAGGACCTCGGTGAACTCCCCCAGGGATTGGTGCACTGTGCAGGGTGCTATACATCATCTGCGGTGTGATAGAAAGACTCACAGTGGCTGCAAATCATTGGCTGGCATCTCCTTACTGCAGCAATACACACATACAGGGGAGATGGAAGGAGAGGTGAATGACAGGCCGTCTCAATTGGGGAACGAGGAGAGTATTCAGGCCTCATTCACAAAGGAGGACATTAAGGGTATATTATATGAAATCAGGGCCTTGAGAGATAAGGTTCAGGCCTCTGCTGCAGACTTACGTGGTAGAGTGTAGGTGCTTGACAATAAATGTGAAGGCACGTAAAATAACCACTTGACAATGGATGTTTTTGAAATGAGGTTTGAGGGCAGGATGACTGATTTGGAATTAGGGACGAAGATTACCAGCTGAAATTGGATGATCTCGAAAATAGGGATCATGGAACAATTTGCACATCTTCAGACTAAAAGAACACAAAGGAGAAACTGTGATGGGGGTGAAGAAGAAAACAGACCCTGATCAACGCCCTCTTGTGGATAAAGGTGGGAAGCAAGTCAAACTTGAGAGAGCTCACCATGCAGGTAAGTTCAGAGGTAGGGGTCGAGGCCGGTGGTGGTGAAATTTCTCCAATACACGGACAAGGCGACAGTACTGGATAGAGCAAAGCGTTTACGTAGTATTCAATTTGAAGGGGATGGTGTGCAAATATATCAAGATCTTTCCAATTTGACTTTATCAAAGCGAAGAGACTGTCGGCCCCTCACCACTTGGCTAAATGAAAAGGGCATAAGGTACCAGTGGAATTACCCATTTGCGTTGATGTGCGAGATAACTGGTGTGGACTATAGGGTTACCAAGGGTGAGGAGGAGATGAAGGTGCTGCAACTTCTCTCGGAGAGTGACAAGGAGAAGACAAGAGGTCCAGAAGAGGGCGGATCACAGGGACACTCTGAGTCATTGCAAGGACTGATGCAGCAGAAAAGAGTGCATAAAGGTTGTAAATTTAAGAGGCTAAATACTCAGCCGCCAGTCATGTGAGGCTGCGGTGCAGGTCTCCCTTACAGTGGGTGGCTGAAGTGTAACTGGTTGTGATTTCTGTGTCCAGTTTGTTTAGTTCATCAGGTTATTAGGTTCTTGTTGAAGGGACAGAGGTGGAGGGGGAATCTATCCTTGGTGGCCCTCTATCTGATGGGCGTCTCAATATCAGGGGGCTTATGGAAGGACGCTAGTGATATGGCCTTGATGGTCTCAGGCATTATAGGGGGGGCATGTAGGTCTATTGCAACAATATCTTGCCCTAATCAGGGTCAAATGTCTTTCCTCGAGAATACATTTGCTTCCATACTTAGGGAAAGTAAGGGACCTCTGATATTGAGTGGGGTTTCAAAATGTGGACGAACTCAGAGTGGGAAGGATGGGCCCCATAGCAGGCAGTGAGACACTCTTTCTCGGCTAGAGGGACAGGGTTGCAGATGTGTCTTGACATGTGTCTCCATATAAATGGGATGGAGGATGAGGTCTCTCCATCCGGGGAAGAGGAGTTTTACATTTTACTCCCAGTCCCATTGGACCTACACAAGTATTGATAATATTTGTGTATACAAGGAATTAATGTGGAGAGTGACATCATGCTCTCTGGTGCTCATTAGTTGGTCAGACCATGAGATCGTTGTGATGCAGTGCTCCCTGGAGGGCCTTTTATAGGACTGACATGCATTGGAGTTGCAATTACTCTTTATTGAATGATGTTAGGTTCCAGGGAGAGATAGAAGAGAATACCTACTTACAAGAAATGACGACATTAAGTCACGTTTTACAAAGATGAAATAGAAACATACAATGGCCCAGTTAGCACAAAATAAAGAACTACAAAACCATGTATGAGATGGTACGGAAACATCAGGACGGGGTCAAACTTTGGAAATCTAGGACATTTTCCAAAGACCAAAGAGACTATAAGAAGGACAGGGTATTCACCTTCCAGCCCAAATATGATGACTACTATAGAAGCTTGTTGAGAGAAAGCACACCTAACAGTTTGCCCGGCAGCTCCGATGTAGAGTGTGAACCTGACACTGGCAATATGTCACAAACCATATCCATACTTAACAAGCAAACGCCCAAAAAGGCACTATCTTCTACCACAAGTACCACAACCTCCTCTTCCTCTTCATCAACTTCTTATTTAGATCAAACCAAACGCTACAAAAAACGAAATCGGAATTAGAATGTGAATCAAGTATGTTTCCAAGACCCCTTAGAGGGAGATAGCTTAACAAATCGAGGAAGCCTAGAGGAAAGAGAGGAGTCGTCAAACACAAGCACAAATCAAGCAGGCATCCTAAGACTCACAAGGCCAAGGACACAGCTACAACAGAGGGGAGCAACGCCATTGAGCTTGGTACTCAACCTATACAAATACCCACTCTCACCATTTGAGGAATCAATGTTGAACCAAGGTCTATAGTTCACCCCAACTAACAAAGCCATCTATACGAATGCATACATAGACCTCTTCAAATACACAAGAAAACGTAAAATTAAAATGTTCAGGGGCACTGTTGCGCAATTAGCTAGTTGGATGCTTTCGCGTGAGCTCTGTGGGAGTTGAGGAGCTCAGACAAAAACTTGCTGACACTGTGAAGGACGAGCTATTGAAATTCATGGGGAGAGGCATGAAGGTGTCCGACACACTCTGACCAAGTTGCGAGGATTTCACTTTGCTGGATCAGAAGATACACAGTGGGCCCTGTCGGGCCTAGGCTGACGGCACACAAAGTGGAACTGCAGTGACAAAAAGGCGCCCTGTGTGGGCGGGCCCAACGGTGGCCGAAGGCCCGAGGAGAACGTTCGAGGGATCTCACATGAGACCGAGACCCACCACCAGAGGCAAAGCAATCTCCACAGTGAAGCCCCAGAATGTGGGTACCGGAGCTACACCTTTGTAACTACTCCAGACCGTGAAGCAAAGAGGAAGCAACAGTGCTACTGACTACGCCCGCAGTCAAGTATACCAAGTCATTGGGTGGATGAATGAAGCTTGCAGCCCTCCGCACTACAACCATACCCCGACTGCAGAAGTGTGACAGATGCCTACGAGGCAAGGCGGAAGCCCCAACGGGAAACCGCAGCACAGAATACCCAAAGCAGTTGCGACCAACAACGGCACAGCACCATCGTGGAGGCCCCCGTGCACCAACGGGCAGGACTACAGTGCCTGGGTGAGCTGGCCCAACACTGTGATACGCGGCATGCGCTTCAACCTGCGTGAGGGGCAAGGAGGTAACGCTCATGCCTCAAGCACTCGACTCTCCGGGTGAAACATTTACGCTTGATGGACTGCCCTGGCGCTGGCCCCTCTGCTGACAGAGCACAGCTAGCGCGCTGCGTGGAGGTCACGGGTGAGCGACACCAGCGGTGAGGCCACAGCCCCCACGAAACACTGCAGTGCAAGAATAACACAGAGGCAATACACTCGAGCCTGGAGTCAGGGCTGGGTGAGAACTAGCTGCGGCCAACCAGGTGCTGCGGCGCACGCTGGCTTGTCTCTTACATGGACACTGCACCGCATGAACCAACGCTGCGGGGCCAGTGATCATTACTGGCTAGTGTTGTGGAGGAAGCATGACTAGAACCCTCCTCCCCCCCTCATCAAGACAACGCAGAATTCATCTCCATGCCCGTGCCCCTAAGCGCCCCTGATCACTATCTTGGAGCGGCCCGTGTGGGTACATGTGGTGCAGCCATCCGGTGGAATTGCGCTCAGCCTGGGCTCACATAACTGACGCCATGGAATGACCATCAGATTCCCCCCGCTGGGGAAAGTGGAGAGATCTACTCATTGCACAGCGACCCAATTCAGCCGGTGAAGTTGACCCAGCTGATAAGATTCAGCCACTGTACTGCGCCCACTGTGCTCCTGTGTTAAGAAACCGTAGGCAGACTGCGGCCTGCTGTCAGCCATACTACGATATTGTCTAGCTACCCCACAGCAGTGTATGGAGAGAACTGAGGTAAGCATTGAGGCAACCCCGGCTGCTAGACCGTGAAGAGCGCCCTACCCAGGGACACCGATCAATAAGGTGGGCTGGTCATTAGAACTGCAAACAGTAAGGAAATACTGGCACACGGGTCATTTAGCAACCCCCTCGGAGGGACTACTATCTACTGGCCCACCTGCAATCATCGCAGTGAAGGTCTCCTGCTTGTTTCCATTCCCCACTGCGCAGCATACAGAGAAGAAGCAACTGAGTGCCTAATTGCAACCCAAGGCTTAGCGCCGGCACAACTGGGGAAGGGAGGCAATACGTGGCTATTGTATTAGGTGCTGCAAGAGGAGCGGACATCGGCCGATGCACCAACAATGCCTTTTAGTTACAGTTTTAAGGCAGGCCAAGCAGTGAAACTCTAGGCAAAACCAGATATATCATAGTACACGGGGGAGCTGTCTGGCACAAACTAATCGGATAAAGCAAGGCCCTTTGCACAGATATACGCAGTGCAACACAGGGTACAGACAATGGGTACTGTTCAGTGGATCAGTATAATGCCTAAAGGAGAACCTAATAAAAAGAGTGGCACAGCATTTGCCAAACCAACCGCTAAGGTGCAGGACGCCACGTGCAAAGGGTGAGGAGCCAGGAACCCCTGGCGGCGACCCTGGTGACACAGCCCACAGATTTACAGGGCGTTATGACCATCATCCAGCCGGGGTGACAAACTAGATGGCATAACTATTAACGTCAACACGATCCGGGCACAGCTGGAGAAAGCCCCTCAAGTATTACAGAATCGGAAACGCAGATTGGCACAGTGGAGGATGAAATAGAAGCACTACAGTGCACGGTGACGACCATGGCAAAAGACTTGGGCACCCTCAAGTTGAAATGTGAAGATCTCGAAGCAAGATCACGCGGAACAACATCCTTATCACAGGGGTACCAGAAGAGGCCCTGAAGGGCCCTATTGAGCTGGCTGTGGAAGGGCTATTGAAGGATCTGCTAGGGAACCCAGTCTTGTCCCAAATGTTTGTGGTGGAAGGCGCAGATAGAACACTAGCAGCAAGACCCAAACCGGGCGCATTACCCCTGCCAATCATAGCGCACCTGATGAACGACAGAGACATTGTTCTAAAAGCTGCCAGAGAGAAGCGAGAATTGAGGATGGACTCTAACGTACTCCGCATTTTTCCAGCCTACACTTAAGCAGTACAACAGGAGAGACGCACGCTTGTCAGAGTCAAGAAGTTAATGATAGAACGTAATGTACCGTATGCTATGCTATGCTGTACCCCAGCCAGGTTGCGCATGCAATTCAAGAACAAAACGTACTTCTTCACGTTCCCCGAAGAGGCGGTCTCCTTTGTGGAAGCCAACATTCCTTTACCAGAGAAGCATCCACCCGAAGATGCGGATTGAGTCATGCAATATTGTCCCAATGATGCAAGAGAAGGTCATAATAATGTCGCTGGGATTGTTGGATTCATTCAGTGAGTTGGGGACACAGTTGTGACTGGCCGAAAAGTAGTAGGTAAATGGGGCAGGGAATATGCCCGGGGCACTATAAAAAATAATGAGTGCCATGCCTTGGAGGTAGCTATGATAATTCATGATGGGTCCTGTTAACGTTATATGTTGATATTACAGGGGATAACATAGCCTTGACAAAGTTTGAATAAGGTATTACTCCGGACTCCAACCACCCACCCCGGAAGCAGTCGCCCCCCAATGCGAGTGCGCAGTTTTGTTATACAGGGTGAAGAGGGGGTGGGGGAAGTTGTCAAGGAGTTCCCCCTTCTCATCTGAGTTCGATCTTTGCTGGATTCCTTGGTCGATGCCTTCTTGCGAACTGATCGAGTCTTGAATAAAGCTGCACGAGTCTCTTCCGACTCCAGGGTGCGTTCAAGGTTCCAGGATGCAGGGATCCAGGAGTTCGGGAAAGTAACACGGTGCGCAACAAGCACACAAGTCCAGGAAGCAAGAAACGAAGGAAAGGGACTAGGATGGGGTAAGCTGGAAGAAGCAAAGGATACAATACCGCGAGCTACGGAGCACACGTCTGGTCGCTACTTTGCAATAGCATTGAGACGCGCGGGGCCGCGGGAGCGTGGCACATTTATGGGACGTACAACGTCCGCCGTGAAGGCTGGTGCGAGGCGTGTCATGTGATACGGCCATGTTGGAAGGAACAATGAATACAAGCCCCGTCGCGATAAGGACCAGGAAGTCCAGAAGGGGCGTGTTCTGTGGGTCATGACAGAAGTGGGATTGGGACACAACATGGTCACAGTTTGGGGTACTATGAGGGAGGGGGGAGTTGTGCGATGTTGGGGTGAAACAGTTAAAAGTATGCACAGAAAGAGTACAACAAATAACTGTCGTGTTGCAAAGATGTACAGGAATATAGAGCATGCCCGGGGGGCGTGGCTAGCTGGCCATGTAGGAGGCTGGGAGACTCCCGAGCTCCTGAAGATCAGTCTTATATCCGGATGATACCTGCCTTCCCTGCCGCAAAATCCTTGCCCAGAATACAGGATTGTGCAGGGGAAGGTGAGCGGCGCGCAATACGCGCAACAGAAACGAAAACCGCATACTGCGTGAGAATATAATTGAGGTCGAAATATTTTCTACGGACCCGAGGAGCGTTGCCCAAAATGGGTGCTGTGCCCCGGAACAAAGAACTCAGGAGTGGGGATCGGCGGTGAGGTGTGGAGGCGCCCTGCGGCAGCACACCACAGACCCGACGGCGAGGAACACCCGCATGAAGACCGCACTGCACTACAGCGGACTCGGGCACGGCGGGCAAGACCTGGCGCCGGGGTCACTCCCAAACCCAGAACGGAGTCTTTGGTTGGGGCAACTGAGGCGATCTGTCCCCCAGTAGCCAGAGAGGGGACGCGCAGACGGGGAAATTGCCAAACACCATCACCCCACTGTACTCCTTTGCACGGGTCCCTGTACCAGCCAGCGGAGCACTTCGGAAGCCTTGCCAGGTCCAGCAAGGATAGCGGACACTGGGGACCGTGAGGAGGAGGAGGGGTGTAGTGCAGGGCCGGCGGCCCTTGCTGCTGGAGGGGCGCTGGGGACCGCCGACGAAACGCGGGACTTTGAGCTCCGGCCGGCAGAGTGGCGAGGGGCCCGGGAGTAACCCCCTCCCCTCGCAGGGCAGCATTCGCCTGCGGAGTGTGAGGGATCTGAGGAGCCTTGCGGTGTGTGAGGAGAGCACCGTCTAGCCCCTGGTACGGCCCAAGCACTATAGTGCGGATACTCCCGCACCTTCACCAACTGGGGTAAACTGAGAGCGGACACGGGCTGGATGAAACAACCATCCATGCCACAAAAGTACTATGCAACCCCCGTGGTGGACGCAGGACAGATAACACGAGTGATACAATAAATCGGGCTATGGGCACCCTGGGCCCAACACAAGGAGGCCCTGCTGGACTTCGGGAGGCCATACCTGCCTGAGGTACCACGAGGGCAGAAGACACTTGGGCTCTGAAGGAAGCCCGGTGGTGCAGTGCTCTTGGCCACCCGGGCAAAGACCGTCAGCCATATAGACCCTGCGCCTATACTTGGTGGAGCATGCCACCACAGACAAGGAAGGGGGAGGCCTTGACACGCACAGCCCACACGGAGAGTTGCACCAGGGTCGCCCCTCCGGGTGATACCACCAGGGGTGACACCATCTGGGGAGCAAAGAGGTGGGGCAGGACGCGCAATACAGCCTGAGGCTTTCCACATTGGACGTGGTGAAGCGATGGGACCGTCCCGAAAGGTATCAGGTTGAATGTGCCCGCAGAAGATGATTTTCCTGGAAGCGAACCACTGGGCCACCCACGCCCGCGGGCTGGGCCCCGGACGGTGACACTTCGTCGCGGTGCCCAGAACAGGATCTCCTCCCCTCGGCAGAGCGCTAAACATGACTACCAAGCGTAACAAAACCAAAGGGAAACAGCCCACAATGGAAGACTGTGCAAGGACCCTGCAACTAACAGAGGGGGCCAGGAGCAAGGACAGAACCGCCCAGCTCGACGTATCACCAGCAAGGGACGACCAGCAGATCCTGGAAGCTATAGCGGACCTGAAGGCGGCATGGGAAACGAAACTGGAGCCGTCATGTCCATGCTGAAAGTGGCGCTGGAATCCAAAGTAGACGCTGTGCAAATAGACCTGAACCTCCTCAGACAAGACGCGAGGGCAATAGCTGACCGCACAGGAGAACTGGAGAAAGGAATAGAGGCCAACACGGCGGCTTGCGCCTCGTACGCCCTGGAGATTCACACGTTGCGACAGCAGGTGGGCAACCTGGAGAGCAGAGCTGAAGAGGCAGAAGGGAGAGCACGAAGGAACAATATATGCATCATGGGGCTTCCTGAAGGAGAGGAGGGGGTGAACCCCACAGAATAAATTGAATCTCTCTTCCTGCAAGAGATTGAAGGGGCACTCTGTCTCAGGGATTTGCGGTGGAGAGGGCGCTCAGAGCCCTGGCAAGGAGCCCCCCCTGGCAACCCTCCGATACCTATCATAGCTAAAATATTAAACCACTTCGACAGAGAACGGATACTGGAATACTTCCGCAAGGGAGACACAATCCAAAGGGCATCCGCCTCAATAACTGCATACACTGACTATACTCTCCAGGTACAACGACAGAGACTCAATTTTGGTGCAGTTAAGAGGAGGCTACGAGATTCGGGCCACAGGTACATGCTAACGTACCCAGCGAGACTGAAGATATTTCACAGGAACAGAACACTGTTTTTTGACACCCCAGAGAAGGCGTCGGATTGGCTGGATGTGCAAAATTGCCCGGAAGGAAAGGAAGACCAAAAAGGAAGCAGTGCGGAGAAATGACGCAGTGACCCGGCGGGCAAGGTGCTGTATAAAGATGCATCAATGGGACTGGATTATAGTTGTGCTAGATAATGGGAAGGCAGAGTATGATGATGCATTACAAGGAGTAGAAGAGCACCCGACCTCAGACCCCTTAGACAGGTTAGTTTGGTTACCAGTAGTGCAGTAACCACCTGCTGGGTGCCTGGTACCGGTGTAACTGGACGGGACCAAATGCGGGATCGCCTGAGATCCAGGGATGGAGCTGGGCAGTTGGGGTTGGGGTGGGAGTTGGGGAGTTTGTAGTGGTAGTAGTTAGGGAACGATCATGTACCCTCGCGCCTCGGCGCATAATACAAGATGAGCATCCTCGGGCTGGGAACACTGGAGGGAGTGAGGGAGAGGAGGAGAGACCGAAAAGGGGATGGGTGACCTTAGAATGATAACCTGGAATGTCAGGGGGCTTAATACCTATCTGAAGAGAAACAAAGTGATGATGTATCTGAGGAGGCAAAAAATAGATATAGCCCTGTTGCAGGAGACCCACCTTACGAAGGAGAAACAGGAGGTAATTAAAAAAAAGTGGAAGGGTACTACTGTGGGGGCCACCTATTCGGCTTATTCCAGGGGGGTGATTACATGGGTAGCACCTCAGGTTCCTCTCCAGATACTACAGACAGTGGTGGAGCCAGATGGGAGGATGGTGGCGTTCCTGGACTCTTGGAAAACAGGGAAATAAGCATCATAAATACATATGCCCCTAATCATGATACTGTGACGCATTACAAAATGCTATATGGGAAGATTAGCCCACTGGCGACCAAGTTGGTCATCTGGGGGGGGGGGGGGGATTTTAACTGTACATTGGACCCTAAACTAGATAGAACTGAAACGAAATTTGACAGGCCCACACCCGCAGCGAGAGCCCTATGGGCCCTCCTGAGGGATTATGGGCTTGAAGATACATGGAGGCAGCAGCACCCGACAGCAAGACACTACTCTCACTATGCGGCCCCACATAACTTATACACGAGGCTGGATTACATGCTCAGCACCACCGGAATAACTAGGGAGGTGGTGGGCTCAGAATACAAAGCCAGAATACTGTTAGACCACTCCCCCATGGTCCTGGAGTGGAGGCATCAGCCCCCAAGAGCCAGAGTCCCCACATGGAGACTCAGAGCTGAGGCCCTGAGAGACTCTGCATTCCGGGAGGACCTTCGGGAGGGGATAATCAGCTATTTTGAACTTAACACAGGGAGCGTGGAATCGGAAGGGACCCTGTGGGAGGTCTTTAAGGTGGTAATCAGGGGGGCGGCCATCTTCAAATCCAAAGGGCTCCAGAGAGATATAGAGCGGGAGTTGCAGGATATTGAAAAGAGATTGGAAATAATAATGGAGAAAGAGGGGACCTCACAAGAACAAGTGGAAGGGGCTAGCCAGCTGCAATTGGCAGGCGGAGAGCTGTGGGACAGGTTCAGTAACCTGAATTATAAGAAATATATTGAACGCAACATGCCGGTGGGGACAAACCAGGGAGGCTGCTAGCGTGGCTATATAAAAACGAGGAACATAGGCCTGCAATTAGGGAACTAGTGGGGAAGGCGGGACAGGTCTGCAATACCCAGGAAACGGTGAACGAGAGATTCCTCGAATTTTACAAACACCTCTACGCAGACGCAGGGGAGCACTTGGAAAGCGAAACTCATGAGGTCCTAGAGGATATAGGATTGCCCCAACTAAGCACAGAAGACAGAGAGATCTGAGAAGCACCAGTTACGCTGGAGGAATTAGAGGCAGTGGTGACGCATTTACCCACGTGTAAAGCACCAGGCATGGACGGGCTTCCCTGTAAGTTTTATAAAACATACAGACAGGAGCTCCTTCCCCCGCTTCTGGCCATGTTGAACGAGGCATATGAGATAGGCAGTCTGCTGGAATCCCTGAGAGAGGCGACGATCATCCCCCTCCTTAAACCAGGCAAGCCCAGCGTCGACTGCGGGTCGTACAGACAACTGTCCATGCTGAACCAAGACAGTAAGATCCTTACGACTGTACTCGCCAATAGGCTTAAGCCAATGATAAACAAACTAATACACCCAGACCAAACAGGATATGTCCCGGGTAGGAGCATATCCGACAACCATAGGAGGCTCCACCATATTATAGAGCAGACAGAGGGTGACCCAGACGAAATAGCAGTAGTCTCATTGGATGCAGTCAAGGCATTTGACTCGGTCCGATGGCCTTGGCTGATGGCGACTGTAAAGGGATTTGGGATGGGACCTGGGTGCTTGCGGTGGGTGAAGATGCTTTATAGCTCCCCCACAGCCAGAGTAAGAACAGGGAAGATCATATCGGAGAGTTGGCAATTAAGCAGAGGCACAAGGCAGGGCTGTCCATGGTCACCAATGCTGTATATACTAGCACTTGAGCCCCTGGCTATCTACCTCAGACAACAGTACAGTGAGATAGGGGTGCGCACCAAAGGGGGACCGCAGATGATATGCTTATATACCTGAGCTACCTGGAGGAGAACCTGCAATACATTTAAGAGGTGATGGAAAGTTATGCAGCCTTTTCTGGGACAAAGGTCAACCCCAACAAATCTACTTTGTTCCCCTTGGGCAGATATAAAGGCATTCCTCAGACAAACATGCCCACTTTACAGATAGCTTGGCAGACCGAAACGTTTAGATACCTGGGGATTAACATCTATCATACGGCAGCAGCTTTGCACAAACACAATACCGAGAAAGCTGTGGATGGCGTTAAAAATAGCATGGAGTTCTGGGCAAAACTACCCCTGGCTATGTTAGGGAGGGTGGCCCTGCTGAAGATGGTGGTCTCGCCCAGGCTACTGCACTACTTCACAAACATCCCCTACATGGTGCCTAAGCGCTTTTTCACCAAATTGCACAGCCTGTGCAGGGGCTTCCTGTGGCATAACATAACAAGAAACAGAGTGGCCCTGTGTAAACTTCAGAACGCATATGACAGAGGGGGGATTAAGTTACCAAGCTTTGAGATATACCACCTGGCGGCGCAATTACAATACGTAGCCAGGTTGCTGGTGGAAGACGAAACGGCAGAATCCAGGCTGCTTGAGGAGGAGAGCGCTCCTTATTTTTTACGAGAACTCATATGGCTACCCAAATCAGAGCTGAGGGGGAGACCAAGATTGCTGACACTGGGCTGGGAGGTCTGGCACAAAGCGTGCCGGTCCATGGGTGGCCCAGCCCCGTACTCCCCGCAGGAGCCACTCGTGGTGCTATGCGGTGAAGATGTCCAACTCAGAAGAATGATCCAGAAATATTGGGAGCCAGTGGGCTTACCCACCCTTGGGGAGATCTGGCAGGAAGGGGAGGCCATAGACTTCCAAGCAATAGTAGACGGAACCGGGGTACAGCGAGGACAGCACATCACATATAATAGAACAGTCAAGAGGGTGAAAGAAACATGGTCTGAAATTGTGCCGTCAGAGTTACCGGATATCGCCATCGAAACAATGTATGACATCTTGGAGGGGGTCACGAAATATCCAGCATATATGAACTAGCTATGTCAAGAGTGGGAAAAGAGCTGACCGATCTAAGGCGGGATTGGCAGGAGGAGGCAGGAGAAGCCATGCAAGACGGACAATGGGAGAGGGCCCTAAGATACCACAAGGTGGTGTCTAGAAATGCCAGGTTACAACAAATCCAACTGTACGTTACCGATAGGGCATATATGACCCCCCATATGAGAGCGAAATTTGGGAAAACAGAGGTACACAAATGCCCTAAGTGTGGAGAGGAGAGAGCTGGGATGATCCACATGTTTTGGGCAGGCCCAGAGGTCGGAAAGTTTTGGGGGGAAGTTAAACTCAAGTTGTCCGAGAAGGGGATTAAATTAGACACAGAATCCATATGGGCATGCATGCTAGGGGGATTTACCAGGCCACGTAATTTGAAACGTGTATGCAAACTCAAAGACTTGGCATACATCCTGGGCAAGAAGAGAATCACCATGAGCTGGAAAGCCGCTTACAGACCTAGAGTGGAGAGGTGGTGGGAGGACCGCCTTAAATGGGCAGATGCGGAGACAATGGCGTGGCACGAGGCGGCTAGCAAAGGGGAGGGTGAAGAAGTGGGACCACTAATGGAATGGAGACAAATGATAGTCTCGCTGCATGGGGGCACCCGAAGTGACCCCAGTGACGAGGACCTGCTCGAGAACTATGAGGAGGACTGACCATGAGCAACAGAAACCGGTGGTACAGGTGGGAGTGCTCGAGTTTATGGGGGAGGGAGGAGACATTAGAGACAAACATGTAATGCATACTGTGATACACATGTAACTGTAAATGTCGGGAGTGTAACTTATTTGTTGTTTGTTGAAATTAATAAAATTATAAAAAATAAAAAAATAAAAAATATAGAGCATGCCCAGAGACATGTGAGAGATGATGTATGACAAGGGGCCAACAGCGGTTAAGCTGCTGAGCTGGAACGTGAGGGGCCTAGGCGTACCCATGAAAATGCGTAAGGTAATGGCATATGTGAATAGGCAGGGAGCTCAGATATTATTTCTGCAAAAGACCCACTGGCTGGAACACCAACCACGCAAAATTTCACCTCGATGGGGGGGAGCATCGTTTTTACACTTCCTATTCAACTAGGGCCAGGGGAGTTATAATCATGGTCCACAGGACACTTCCATTTACACATTGTAAGACTGAAAGCGACCCCTGCGGCAGATATGTGATTGTGCACGGGAAGCTGGGAAGCGCTGAGGTTTTAACAAATATTTATGGCCCTAATATAGATGACCCAGACTTCTACAGTGAAGTGTTTTGAAAATGTGCCAGGTATCCCACTGCACACGTGATCTGCAGGGGCAACTTCAATACTATGCTCAACGTTGACCTAGATGGTACATCTTCGGTGCCTAGAGCCATGTCGAATGCAGCACGTTTTATGCATACACACATGGACGATCTGGGCCTGTGAGACACCAGCGTTCATTAAACAGGCCGCAGAAGGCCTTCACGTTCTACGCCTCAGTCCACGATATGCACTCCCGCATAGACCTCTGGCTGACATCACAAAGGGTACTGAGCTGGGTGTCGGGTGCCCAGATACTACCCAGAACGCTTTCGGACCACTCCCCTATGTCGATTTTGCTGAACGTTCCGGAGGGCATCCCACAGAGAGTGCAATCGCGTTTCAAAGCCACGTCCCTGCTAGACCCAGCGTTTAAGTCCAATGTGATGCAACATATCACTGACTTTTTTTAACTTAACGAAGGGTCAGTGATTATGCAAGCAATGCTATGGCAGGCATTCAAGGTATACATACAGAGGATAGCAATGTCCAATGAATACGGGGTACTTCGAGATATCAGAAGGGAACTCAAAAGGCGAGAAGACACCCTAGCGAAACTACAGGCTGAATATACCAATAACCCCACCCCACATATTAATATAGAAATTAAAAAGCAGCTAGATGAATATAGACAGGTGCAGACAGAGAGCTGTGCTACTTCGAGAGGCCGGCCGCTGCACGCAGGTATGGAGATCAGGAAAGACCCGGGAGGCTCTTAGCACACACAGTATGTACTGAAAGAGGCAGCACTGGCATTCCGTGCATCACCAGACGAGATGGGGTAGTGGTAACTAAGGTTGAAGAGGTCTGCAAGGTATTGCACGACTTCTATGGAAAACTCTACTAACCTCAGAGTGAGGCCACGGCCAATGAGATCGATGACTACCTGGCCAATATACCCACAACGCTCTTGTCAACAGGCGCTCAAGATGCGGTAGAAACGCCTATTATGCTGGGCGAAATAAAAGAGGCAATTAAAGACCTACCGGGTAGGAAGGCTCCGGGATCAGATGGGCTCAGCACAGAGTTTTATAAAGAATTTAAGGACATACGGGCTCCCTATCTCCTAGCAGTATGGACTGAGTCCCTGAAATCCGGCACCCTCCTGGACACTATGCGAGAGGCGATCATAACAATGTTGCTGAAAACTGGAAAGCTGCCGATGGACTGTGGATCTTACCGACCACTATCCCTCATCAACATGGATGCAAAGATAATCGCAAAAATAATGGCTTCCCAACTCACTCCATTAATGCCGTATATGGTGCATGAGGATCAATCCGGGTTTATTCAGGGGAGGTCAACAGCATTGAACATTCGAAAGTTCTACAATGTATTAGCGAGGATACCACGAGACGCTGAGGGAGTTGCAATATCTCTAGACATGAAGAAGGCATTTGACACTGTCTACTGGTCCTTTCTGTTTAGGGTGCTACACAAATACGGGTTTAGCATTAACTTTATTCGATGGGTGCAGGTCCTGAACACGTTGCCATATGCAAGGGTGTGCATGAACGTTATGCTGTCCCCGCTTTTAATATTAGCTGGTGACACCAGACAGGGATGCCCACTCTCTCCGTTATTGTTCGCACTAGTGAATGAGCTCCTGGCAGATCTTATGAGGGCCTGACACGTACTGGTAGGCATCCCCATAGCAGGTCGTATAGAATTGATAATGTTGTATGCTGATGATATCTTACTATATGTGAGCAATCACAGGAAATATCTGCAAAGGGCACAAGATACGGTCAAGGAGTTTGGGGAATACTCGGGTCTCTGCCTGAAAGTCAACAAATCAAAAATATTCCCTCTGACGGATAAGACAGATACACCTGCCAATCTGTTCGGATTGCGGTGGACCCCTCTACAAGTGAAGTATTTGGGTGTTGAGATGAGGCGCACCGCGAACATGGTACGCTCTCTTAACTATGATGCACTTGTCAGTGTAGTGTGCACCAAATTAGAATGCTGGAACCAGCTCCTTCTCTCTCTTATGGGCCATTTAGCACTGATGAAAATGATTACACTTCCCAAACTGTTCTATCTCTTTAGTACGATACCACAGAGGCCGGGTAGAGCTTTTTTTGTAAAAATAACCCGCGCATGCTCTGCGTTTGTATGGAAAGGCCAGGTAAAGGTCTGCTGGAAACGGCTTGCACTCCCATATGAGCAAGGGGGGGAGGGGCTGGCGGGCCCAGACTATGAGCTTTACTACCTAGCCGTGCAAACGTACTATGCAACCCATTGGACAGCGAACGCCCCACACACGTCATACATGGATTTAGTGTGGCAAGGGAGGGATAAAACCACACTACTGCAGGGAATGGTTACGGGGAAACTGGGAAATAGCAACCACCTAGACCCGGTGCTAGTCACACAGCAGGCATGTGCGATATTGGTCCAATACCCCCCAAACACTACAATGCACAGTCCATGTGTACCCATCTGGAGCGCGCCATATCTGGAGCCGGAGAGGGACACAGTACTGGCAGCACACTGGCAGGCTAGGGGTATGGTGCATTTAAGGGATCTGCACCAAGATGGCCTCTTTGTATATTGGGAGGATATTGGGGCAGAGGTAGGGATCACACCACTGCAGAAATTACAATATTTCAGACTCTACTGCGCGGTGGCAGTGCTGTGGGCGGTTTCCCGCAGGAACCAACCTCACACCAGAGTCTAAACTATGTGATCTCCCCCAATGCAATGAAGAACGGCATCAGCATTGTATAAACTAGAAATATCGACCAGGAAGGCAGAGGTACCAGATATCAGAGGCGAATGGGCAAAGGAAAGAGGCGTAGCCATTACAGAGGCACATTGGAAGCAGTTGTGTAGATTTACGAAACAAGTATCATTTAACTCCATGTATAGGCTGATCCACTTTAAGATATTGAATAGAGTACATTATATCCCAGCCCCTGGGCAGGACAAAGACTGATATGCAAATGGATATTTCCCATCTGTGAAAGGCACAGTGAGTAAAAGCAGTGGCTGCGAACTCTCAAGTGGTTAATAACCACTGAACAGGTTATCAGGTCTGTTCTTTCGAGAGAGGGGCGCCCACTACCTTTGCAAAACTATTATATCCCAGCCCGCCTGAAGAAAATTTATGCGAGGGCTGAGGGGAAGTGCCCGAGATGCGGGACTGACTATGCTGATCTAATACATATGTTGTGGTCTTGTGGAATGCTCTCTATGTACTAGATCAAGGTATGCAAGGCACTTGTGGAAATGGTGGACGAGCCAGTGGTCTGGGGGGCGGTGTCGTGTATACTGGGCTACACGTCTAAAATGAATCCAGTGAAACGCAAGCTTGTAAATGTGTGGTTACTGATGGCTAAACATGCTATATTAATGCAACGGAAGGAGAGGGCACCTCCCACAATCGGAGACTGGGTGACCGACATGATCTGAGTCGAATGACAATGAAGAGGTGTATTCTAGCCTGCTTCCTCCAACTAATCGCCCAAAGGAAATATGGGGAGGATTTTGCCAATATCTGGCTGCCAGGGATGATGTGGGAATTGCAGGGAATGTATCACCTTGAAGTTGAATGCAATTGGTCATCGACTTTGAACTATGTAACAGCCCCTGTAATTGCAATGTTTAGTATATGGATGTATGACGCTCTACTGTGTAAATAAAAGTTTTTTAAAATCTTAAACATTTCTTTGCAAAAAAAGAACAATGGCGCTCGCCTAGCATACCAAAACCACCAATCAGTGATGTCATCATTGAAAACCTGGAAATCACACACCTCTTAGTCAACATGGAGGAAGGAGGTAATGTGGACACACACACACAAAACGAGTGATCCTACAATAATTGGATATTGAAGAACAAAATCTGGACCTTCCTGAATTAAAGAAAAAAATCAGGATTTATTGGCAACTTCGAAGGGGATAACGCAATTGATATCTTTCAAAAAGCGGTGACAAAGGGATTTTCACAGACTAGAAGACCTAACCAGATAAACTAATAAGAAAGGCAAGCACAACCTCAATACGTTGGAGATACAAGCTCTCAAAACTTGGAAAAATCATTGTTATCAAAGAAGTGGATAAAGAAGGAAACCGTCATTCTAGACAAACAAGTTACTTACCCCTGGTAACGTTCTTTCGACTGGATGTTCCTCCCACATATTCCTCATCTTTGACATGTAATGTCCAGCTTCAGCTGCTTCAGAATTATTTTGCAGTCAGAGGCTGCTGTGCATCGCTGGCGTTGAGCTGATGTCCCTCGAAGGCCGCTGTCAAGGGTAATGTAATCAAAGGGTATATATAGCTCACGCAGCGCCCGTTGGCTTCAGTTCTGTTTTCCTCTCCTCTTGCAGCAGAGAGGCCCATAAATACGGGCATGATAGTACTCAACCTTGGTGAAACGGAAGCTGTAATAGCATGGGAACTTCTACAGTGGTGTAGGTTGGGAGGGCGATCAGGAATACGTGGGAGGAACATTCAGTCGAAAGAACATTACCAGGGGTAAGTAACTTGTTCTTCGAATGCATTGTCTCCTCCCACGCGTTCCTCATCTTTGCCAGACTACCAAAGCAGTATTATGATTGGAGGAGGGTGTAGAATTAGAATGCACACATTTTAGAGGGCAGAGCAAAGTACTGCTCTGCCAAATGTACCATCCCGAGCATGGGAAGGGTTCAGACAGTAATGTTTTGTAAACGTGATGGAAGTCCACGTTGCAGCCTCTCAAATATTTCTAATTGGAACACCCCTTTGAAGGACTGTAGATGTAGCCATGTCCCTGGTGGAATGAGCTTGCAAACCTTCAGGCGGGTCTTTACCTGCTAGTCTGTAGCATTCTGATATTGTCAGGGTTATCGACCTAGACAAAGTCTGTTTGGAAACAGCCTGACCTAGTTTGTGTCCTGTGTAACCGATAAAAAGTTGGTCATCCACTCTCAATATGGACATTCTGGAGATGTAAAAGCTTAGCTCTCTCCTAGGGTCCAACCTATGGAGTATTTCCTCTTCTTTACCAGGATGAGGTGGAGGATAGAAGGAAAACAGAATCATTTTCTGATTCAAATGAAAGTCTGAAAAGACTTTTGCTAAAAAGGTTTATTTTTATTTAAATGACTTAAATTGGTTTACAGAACTGAAAACCTTTAGTCAGAATGTTACACATAACAGAAGAATTTCGAACTGCAATAAAAAACTCTTAATATTCTCTCATAAATCGTGCATCATAAAGAGTAACAGTGCATGTGCAGATTGTAATACAAACAAAGTTCAAATTGTCCCTTTGTCGGCTGATTGTTGGTTCAAGGCCGTCCCCATCTGTTTCAGCATGTCTAAACGGGGAAACCAGCATAACTAAGGACCCCCATCTCGTTCAAACTCCTTCCCTATTAGGATCCTTTCGATGATTTATGTCCAGTTCCAACTGTGCTCTTCCTCTGATGTATTACTATTTGGCGAGGAGTACTGCAGAGAGCCTTGTTTCTGCATGTTTACAGTGCTTAAGTCCTTATCTAAGCCTGTCCCATCTGTGTAAATACTTCTAGCTTCGCAGCGATTAGTAGCAGGAATTTGGTCAGAGCCATTATGATGTGGGTTTTGTCTCCTTCAATTAAAATCGTCCACCATACATTTGCTGACCGTGGTCCATGCTTTTCGATAATGGGTCTCATTTCTTGGATTCTTTCCTCATTCAACTAATCACCAGATGTTTTAATGATTCAGCCTCATTTTGTTGTTGACATAGTCTGCATGTACGGGGACTTTGATTATCCTTTCCTCTTTCTGACCACATGGATGGAGATATGATGTTTAACCGCGTGAATTGCATTCTTAGGAGCCAGTTTGGGAAGATTTCTATATACTTTGGAATTTCATTTAGCTTGCGTACACCAAACCAGAAATCATCTCGATTTTTGTAATTGTAGATCTCTTCCAGCGTGTTTATCCAATTGTTGGTGAATAATTGTTTCTTAATCTTCCCTGGCTTCCGAACCAGAGTTTCATCTGATTCGTTCAAATCTTTGACTGTTGTCTGACAGATGGTTTGCCATTCCCTGAGCAGTTTTTCTCTTGGATCCATCATTGCCTTTTTTAGCATCTGGAAAGCCCCCCTAGGGCTTTCTTCTAGGCATTTGCTGTATAGTGATAAAGATTTCCATCTGGCGATTGCTTTTAGTGATGTTAGGGCAAGTTCTCTTCTGAATGTGGGCATTGCAGTACTTTTTGTCAAACCCAACACAGTGCGCCAAAAAATTCCTTCCAGTTTAGGCCAGATGGTCTTCCCCAACATGAAGGATGTTTCTGCGCCATATGTCAAAATTGCCGCCACTTTTAGTCGGTAGAAAGAGGTTAGAGGAATCAATGAGAACCCACAATATTTTTTTTGTATGAGTTTTCCTAATGCCGCCAAGTTTTTAGCTTTACTTCGAATGCTGAGCAATCCGCAGAGCTTCAGCTATACTTGTGTTAATGTTGACTCCCAGGTACATACAAGTTTTAACTACTTTTATCTTTTGGTCTTTCAGAAACCAGGCAGGCTCCCTCCTTAATCTTACCCTCTCCTGTTCACCGAAGACCATAATCTGCAATTTCTCCGGATTGATTATTAGATCGTTTGAGTCCAGACACATTTTAAGGGCGTCGAGCTGCTTCTGTAACCCTATTGGGGTCTGATCCAAAACAATAATATCGTCCGAGTAAAGTAGTCTTCAAATATCGATGTCTGCCAACTGGGGAGGAAAAAAACGAGTTTGTAAAAAGGCGTTGTCTCTGTCCGTTATGAACAGATTGTAGAGTTCTGGAGCAAGCGGGCATCCTTGTTTGACCCCGATATTTATCGGGATTTTATCCAACATGACTTTGATTGAAGTATCCTTGTGAAGGTCTTTGATGTTGTTCAGGATAATCGGCGGGCATCGCCAAGCCTCAAGTTTTGCCCATAGCAACGAAATTTTGATCGAGTGAAAGGCTTTTGGCAAGTCTATGAATGCTACATTTGCTCTGTATTGCTTTTGCTTTTAACAGATTTAGTATAAAGATATTTATCGAGGTACCAATGCCTTTTACAAACCCTGACACGTGTTTCGAGCTGCAATGCTCTTCATCCGAGGCTGCATAGCATTTATGCATACATGTTTATGAGAAAACAAACGAAAATTCATTCCAGTTGTCCAGAAAACAGAGGCCCACAAAAACATTCCGAAAGGCAACCTCAGTTAATGCAATTTTACATGCCTCCAGCTGCCACAAAAAGGTGGTTATTTGAATATACCCAAAGGGGAATTTATCAGAGCGAGAAGAAATTGTTCGAACTATCAAGACTTTCTAGATGAATGTCAACTAATACGCCAGAGATTTCTGGCAAGAGGTTACGATACTTGTACTTTGCACACAGCCAAACAGGCGGTTAAAAGTATGAAGAGAGTGGATTTGCTCACTCCTAAAATAAGAGTAAACACATCACACAGTAACAAACTCAAATGCATTACACGGTTCAATGCAGATAGTTCCAATCTATACAGTATTGTAAAGAGACACTGGCATCTGCTTCATTTAGATAATGATATTACGTCATGGCTGGACCCTTTGCCTAGCTTCATTTACAATAAAGTAGGCAATCTTAAGAATATACTGTCTCCTTCGTTCATGCCCAACCCTCAATCAACAAGAACTTGGCTTAGTCAGGTAACCAACAACGGCTTCCACAAGTGTGGAAGCTGTTCCATGTGCGCTTACGCACTAGAAACCTCCCAAATTGATTTTGGCAAGCTTGTTATTTACAAAGTTAACTCTTTCATCAATTGCAACACAACATTTTGTGTGTATTGTATCATGTGTACGTGTGGACAGCGTTATATTGGCAGTACTAACAGGCCTCTCAAGATCAGAATACGTGAGCACCTGTCCACCATCTCTAATCAGGATTCAAAATACCCACTTGCGACACATTGGCAAAACACACCAATTAGATAATAAGACATGTATTAGATTTGCGGGCATGGTGAAAGTTTCCCTACCCCAACGTGGATGTAACCTTGGCCTCAAGCTTAGAAAATTAGAAGCCCGTCTAATCTGCCAATATTGCACTGTGGCTCACAGACTCAACACTGACCATGAACTATCTGTGTTTCTTTGAACTGATGCACAATTAATGTATCACATTTGCGTGGATAACCACATATCTTATATGTATGCTCCAATGTAATTATGCCATACATCCCAAACTGGTCATTCATGATGTCTCTCTAGTTCATTAGTGCTATAATATATTACACTAGCTTATAATGTTTCTAATTATATAAATTGAATGGTTGGGGACATCCGAGAAGGATTAACAATGTTAATTAGGATTCATTACCATTTGCATTTTATAGATTATCCTCCATGTTTATATAGTGTCGAGCCTTGTCAGCTCACAAGACTAATTGCACATCCTAATTCGTAAGTCAAAAAATCTCCCTATATTAAAATGGACTCATAATATTATTTCCCAAAACGATTCTCCTTATTTTGATAACTATGGCTAACTAGCAAGGTTAATTTTATTTCTCACGCCCATTACATTGATTATTAGCAACCCATGAGCAGATTTTGCGGGCGCTCACAACCTAAACTGTTAAATTTATATATGCCCCCAAATTCCTTATTTCTAGTAATTGTTTTAAAGAAAAAAGTTCATGCAAGCCCCAATTGTACGGTTTGGCTTTGCTTAAACAATACGGTGCTAGGCTATTGGCATACACACTCAACATGGCCGTCATCTCAGGACTGGAGTGCACCGCGTAGGGATGTCTGCGCGTTGAACGCTACATGTAAATACGACGAAATCCCTACCGCGCGAGGCTCCACCAACCTCACACAGGCGTAGACGCCGGTAAGTAAAGGTCTTTCACGCATACCCCTGCCTATTCTGATTAGGCTTGGGGGCAGCGCACGTGACTGTCTCGACGCTCTGAGATCCAATTGCACTTGCTAATTAGTGGTGATTTTCCTTCTTTTCTCTCCCCCGCCGTTGCCGTACTGATACGAATAACCTACAATTATTGCACCTGATTGGCTGCCTGCCTGCATGAATGCCCTTCTGACCGATTGGTTGCCGGAGTGTGAACCAGCAGAATGAATGGGAGATCAACTAGTATATCTGGGGGGCCACTCACTGCTAGAATTTGTGTTCAGAAGCTGAAGAGAAACTGGAGTTGAAACTGAAGCTCGACCTTGAGGCCCTGCTGGATGAGAAGAATTGCTGCTGCCCTCCTTCCTAATCTGAAATCTGCTGTGTCTCCAAGGACTGACCCAGAGAGGACCTGGTAAGGCGCCCTCTTCCCGAGCTATGAGGGAACATCGTGCACCAGCTGATCTTTGCCAAAGTTCCCTGGTAGACAGACCTACGACAGGCTGCCGACCGGAGACAGGGACTGCCGCGGAATCCCCAAGAGAAGCGCCCAGACTATTGTCCGCCACTGTCGACGACTGCCGTCGCCGACTGGAGCCGCCGTGCTCCTGTTTGCCTAAGAACTTCATTTGATCCAAGGACGCTCTCATCTGCATCGCTACCCGCTTTATCCCGCTGGAGCGCCAGGAGCATCCGCCGGTGGGTTTCCCGCTACCTAAAGACCACAGAGACGCCGACGACTCGACGCCCTTGCTGGGCCCTAGTTCATCATCTCTTTGCGGTCCAGAACTATCGTCACGAGGTGCCCCGCACGCCTCTTCATTGCAGGACGTCAACTCTCCATCGTCGACGAGCACCGCTACGAACGAAGCTGCCACTTCACCTCCGTAGTTCACCCTGTTCTCCGTCCGACGTTCAACGACCCGTGACTCCTGCCTTAAAGGGAGGGCACTCAAGAAGGGCCGTCGATTTCCCATCGACAAACGCTACAATTCCAGGTACATTGGGGCTGTAGAACTATTGTGGAGGGAAATAAGACTCATAGAACAATATATGGACTGGGCTTGTGATACATCTTTGCTTTACAGGTTGCCCAGGTGGGGGGATCTCCACACAGAACTGTGCCTATTTGGTAGAGGCCAGTATTATGCCAATTGTTCAACCATTTTGCTTGCCTTCCTCTCTCTACTGCTGGTTTCCCCTTTATTTGATCTGTGTGACATTCTGGCAGTATAGTTGATGCACTTTAATGCGATCTGATAATATTTGTGGTACCACTTTAGAAATGTATATATTTACCATTGTTGACTTTCAGAGCACAAAGTGAGTTATTGTGATAGTGTACATAACCTTGAATATTAATTATATAAAGACTTTGTTTTAACCAATACAGTGTGTGGGCATTCCTTTGTGGGGACTTGGGGACTACACTGTACTTAAGAACCAGCCTGCATCACCTCCTGAGAAGCTAGGCCTTGATTGCTCAACCATAGCTACCGAATAGAGAATCTTGGCTGGGGACCTCTGTGCCTCTCCTCTACCATATAGAGAGCAGAAGTCCAGACACCCCTCTCCAGTCTTTACACTCTTTATGTTTCTTCCCTTCTTTTCCCCTGCATTTCCATTGCACCTACATCATTTTGGAAATTCTCAACAATGGTTGTTCAACCTAATATCATTTTATGCAATTGATCCTTTTCAGTCTGGTTTCCGCCCTGGGAGGGGCACTGAATCTGTCCTGAACTCGGTACTTGATGACCTGGTATGTCTGGTGGACAAGAGTGGTGTCAGAGCAGTCCTGCTTCTGGATCTGTCGGCTGCTTTCGACACTATTGATCAATCCATTCTGCTCTCTCGTCTCTCCAACGCTGGTCTCTCCGGCCGGGTCCTTGATTGGTTCACTTTGTTTGTCTGATCGCTCCCAGTCTATTTCTCTTCCCCCATTCCGATCTAATTTGGTTACGCTCCTTTGTGGCGTACCTCAGGGCTCTGCACTGTCTCCTATTCCTTTTAATATCTATATTAGATCTCTTCTGCTTCTCATCCAGTCACATGGTTTTGCTACTATTCTTATGCGGACGACACACAGATCCTCGTCCGCCTCGATCTTACTCAAGCTGAGATTGCAACACGGCTCAGGAACTGCTTGGAGGATCTGGGGCACTGGATGATGACTAACTGGCTAAAACTTAATGGCAGTAAGAACAAGGTCCTGGTTGTGGGTACTTCATCTCCCCTACTTTTTTGGACCTCGCAATTTTGGCCCTCTTCCTCTTCCGGTCCAATCGGTCCGAAATCTGGGTGTTAACATTTCTGCTTCTTTGTCCCTTGATAATCAGGTGGCTAGTGTATGTAGTGCCGGGCACTTTAAACTTTGCATTTTGCAGAAAGTTCTGCCCTTTATTCCTGCTGAATGCGAGGCTCCGGTAGTGGCAGCCTTGGTTCTCAACACTCTTGACTACTGTAACTCTCTCTACTTGGCCCAGCCCCACTATCTGATCCAAAGGCTTCAACTGCTGCAAAATGCTGCAGTTCGTTCCATACTTCACCCTCCTTTTGGATCCCATATTTCCCCTCTGCTTAAGAAACTACACTGGCTTCCCGTGGCCAGCCGGATCCTGTTTAAATCTCTGTGTCTGGTGCATTGTGCTTTCTCTGGCTTGGGCGCTGAGTATCTTCAAGCTAAGTTTATCCATTACATCCCTCCCCGTCTGCTGCTATCTCAGCCTGTGTTTCTTGTCGTTGCTCCCAGTTATCGCCTGTCACGCATGGGAGGCCATGCCTTTTCGGTGGCTGCTGCCAGAGCATGGAATTTGTTGCCTATTGCTCTCAGTGCGACTGAAGATCATCTCACTTTCTGCCGGCTGCTGAAAACCACTCTTTTTTAGGCCGTCTCTCTCTTTTGTGCTGTGGGTTTTTGGGCATTGATTCCCCTCCAGTAGCCAGCGCCAAGATGCCTTTGGGTGTACGTGCGCTTTATTAAGTTCATATAACCTCACATAACATAACAATTGGGTACATGGTGCAATGATTTGTGATTTGTTTCTGTATATTTATCACTTCTAACTCATGACTTGCTACATGATTTTTTAAAACCACCATTGTGCCCTGTGTGGGCCTCTGTTTTCTGGACAACTGGAATGAATTTTCATTTGTTTTCTCATAAACATGTATGCATAAAAGCTATGCAGCCTCGGATGAAAAGCATTGCAGCTCGAAACACGTGTCAGGCTGTCTGAACATTAATTAAAATCAAGCTGAACCTGCAATTATATTTGTGTTTTTGTGCGCAGTCAGGAAGCAAACCAGCCTCTCTTTCCAGTTTCCTCTCGTAGGCAACTTTGGCAGGCTGTCTACAACCTGCTTAAACCTGCAGCCTTACAACAAACTAATGTATAGTCAGGGCGCTAATTCTCAACCAGTCCCCCCTGCCAAATCCTCTTTACACTTTTACAACCCTGCCTGCCATTTGTCCTGATGGCTTGTTTTCACGCTCCATTGGGACAGAGATTTTAGCAGAATAGACCCAAAGATTTTCCCTGCCACGTCGAGTAAGGCTATTGGGCGTTAGTTGCCAGGGTCCGTTCGGAGCCCTTTTTGAAAATCGGGGCAACCACCGCTGTCTTCCATGTCAGAGGGATGTGGCCCGTTGCCAGTATACCTCTAAATAAGCGGTGCATAAAAATGTCCCATAGCTCCGCGTTTTGGTTCAGCTGCATGTTATTCAGCCCATCCGGGCCTGGAGCCCTAGAGTTTTTCAGTCTCTTTATCAGATCTTCGATTGTTGGTATTTCCATGTCTAATACGTGGGCTTCCGTGCCTAGGCTGACCAGCTGTCTGGAATCTAGGCTTTCACTTGGTGGTTTCTCCTCCTCCTCTTCTTGGGCGTTTGCGTAGTGTGTTACCCAGGTCGTCGCCGAAATTGGATTAGTCAACAACGCCTCTTGCGTGCCCTCCATTTGATTTATTGTTGGCCATATTGCTGTGATGTTCTTGACTTTTAAATTATCTAGCATGCGTTTTGCATCTTGATTTATCATGTATTTTTTGTGTAATTTCACTCAAAGTTGAAGAAACGCAAATGTAATCCAGAATCTGTTTACTCATAGGTCCCTTCCAAGTGGATTTCCATGGGATATCGCCTTTCATTATCCCATTCAGGATTACATAGTCTCTAGATTGCAATTACTGCCTCCAAGCAATTCCTCTTTTTTTCTTTATTGGAAGATGTTGCAACTTCTTCTGTGATCGGATTGTTACAATTATCGAGAGCAGATGTGTGAGTTGACAGACACGAATACATGGGCGAGGTAAACTGGAGTACTTGCGCGAGAAGGTCAGGAGTGCATGCGTATGGAGTACTTGGGAACACACGTGGCACACACTAGAGAATGAAGATAGACTAGAGCACGCATGGTGATCCAGAGCGCGTGAGTGTGTAGTGCAATCATAAACGCCTGAAATGTCCAAAAATGCATAGTACGGACCTGACCGCTCAGAATTGCTTGACGTACATACTATACCTTGGAATGCATGGAACCTTTGAAAGAGCATACCTCATATCACACCCCACGCTTACTCTCTCCTTACACCACCACTCAACTAGAACACAGAGATACTATGACACCATTTGGTATGACTGTTCTCCTATCAACATTCAGCCGCTCACTCCCCATCACTCTAAGTAAACATTGCTGGTCCCACACCCCCAGCCAGGCGTTCTCCTCAGGCCTAACGCTGCCACACTCGGTCTGGATAATTCCAGCCAGATCAAACACATATTCCTGATCCCTCAACCACCACACCTACCGCTAGGAAGCAGCTACCACAGGAATTCCGCACCAGCTGCACACATACCTGGTGCGCACACGCACCTTGGACTCTCTCTTCTCTCTCTACTGACCTGAACTGCGGTTCCCAAGGGCGTTCAACCTACCAGCACCTTCAGACCATACCAATGGTATATAAGGCGCTATATAAATGCAAAATAACATAACATAACATAACATGAACAGTTCAGGTCACCAACCATAATTATTAGTGGATCACTCCACTTCGTTCTTTCTTCGTCTATCAGAAGTGCTACATCCTCTGGCATGTTCTTCGTTCTTGCATCTGCCGGGTTCCAATAGATATTCACTATTATCAGGGTTCTGCCCTTCGCAGCTTGTTCATTTGGGTGTTCTATAGCAACGATCTGCACAAATGGCGTAGGGTGATGGTTATAGATTAGCGTCCATTCAAAATTGTTTTTTACTGCTACAATTAGCCCACTCATTGGGTGTCCCAGCTGGTTTTTAAAGTCAGGATTTAGTATCACACAATAGCCCTCCATTAGAGGTGCTTCAAGCAGCCATACTTCCTGAAAACACAATATATCCGCTTCTAGAATTGTATCATCATTCTCTTGAAATAAATGATCCAGCTGAATTTGGACCATTCTGTTTTTTTTTTTCAATGTTTGATGCTATTGTTTCTGCATTTTTTTCCGCCAATAACCCGGCTAGCCCTCTCCAGTTCGCTTCATCTCCGTCAGGTGTTGGATTCTTGCTCTCTGACGTTCTTGGTATGTCTTCTCTTGATCTTCCTTCTTGTGGAATTGGTTTTATGTTTATCTTCTCCTCCCACCGTTTTTTCTTCAATTGACTCGCTGATCTCCTCCCCTTTACTTTCTCTCAAGTCAAACCCCATAGGTCTTAGGTAATGTGCTTCTTCCAGCAACCGCTGTTTAACTAAATTGGAAGACAGATGTAATATCACTTGATCTGTCTCTTTCTCCTCTGAAAACTCCACCAATCTAAGATCTTTGGTTGACACTAACCTCAGTGTTTCAACATGATGAAACAACCTTATCACGTTTGCTCTATTCATTATTAATCCATCATTAATCCATCATCGCTGTATAGCATTCTCTCCAAGTGAAGTATTAGATTGACAGGAAGAACAATCTAATTTTTTTCAGCACAACCTTGTTGGATTTTTATTTTATGGAAGATTTAAGGACACTTTTATCCTTGGTGCTCCTTCTTCATTTTAAGAGTTAGTCCCGCTCTGTACACTGTCTACGGTTGTTTGTTTGGCTGGCATTTTCCCCATGTCATTTGTTTTCAGTTATAGCCTTGATGCTACCTGGGGCTTCTTTCGCGCCAGTTCCTGCACTGTTGCTTGTTTCTTAAACCGTACCCCCCGCAATGCTGGGGGGGTACTTAAACTGCTACATTTTTCTTGCCAACTCCATTTTGGTGATGGCACTTGGCGCCTGGTCGTTCGAACTGTCCTTTTTTTTCCGAGGTCTCCGCTTGGGAATCTTCATACCCACTGGAGTCTTTTGGTGCTAAACTGTACTCCGACTGACTACTCTCTCCTTCTGAAATACTGTAGGTTGAAAGATTCATCAAGTCACATTCATCCGAGACGACTATGTTGATCTCTTTCTGTACCTTTCTAGTATCAATAATAAGTTTCTCTGTGCTTGATGTTTTTGTCTGCTTATTTGTTTTCACTGGCGCCCCTGTGGCCAGGCTTGGAACCGAGATGTTTCTGATAACGGATCTACTACTATTTGTTTTTGATTTGGGTAGGTTGTTTTGGCTTTTTGGTTTTTTCGTAAGCTCTGCCTTTTTGTCAGTCACCTTGTTCCTCTGAACTACTTCAGTTGTTTTCATGGTTCTGGGGTTCTAAGCGTTTGTGGATTTTTTGTAAACATTTTGCAGATTTTCTGCACATGTGTGTTAGTGTCCAAGCTTCGCTCTACTTCCACATCCCTTTGATTGTTGGGTAGCGTGCCTAAATCGTCCTCGCTACACCCTCGCTCATTATTATGGCCCAACGGCCTCACATCAACCGAGGCTTGCATTCTCGTTTGCTGTCCATCAGTGAACCTTCTTCCCCTCCAAGCTTCCTCTTTGTCGAGAGCTTCCTCTTTGTCGAGAGCTTTTGGATGTCTTCTTTGCTCTGCCTTACATTATCTTTATCTCGAGTTTCTATCTGCTCCACAGCATTATTATCATTTCGGCCGAGCTGTAGAGGTCTGGAGGAACAAGACAGCGGTTGACTGCATGACCTCGTTGGTCCCATGCTTACCCTGTCCACTGTGAAGGGGTCTGCACTTTTGTCTCCTTCAGGTCTGGGAGGACCAAAGCCCATTGATGATCTCGACATTCTTCTTTCTGTTTTCTCCTTTATAATGTTCCAGGATGTTGTGCAGTAATTGGGTCACCCCAGCCGAACTGTTATATACATTTTTCTGGATAGCTGTGATAAAGCCCTCCACAAATGTCGGTTTGGTATTCACCATCGCCAGCACTGTGGAGTGATCCTTGAGGGTTTCGTCAAGTGTCTCATACAATTTCCTAAACGGCGACATAATCGCCATTAGAGTTGATACTAAGTAAAATTCTTTATCTTCAGAGGCAGCTGTAGTGTTTGCTCACTCTGGCAACGTCCTGTGTTCCTCTTGTCAATCTGTGGTCATCGAAGCCAATTCTTTCAACCGCGGCCTCTTCCCTTTAGATATACCAGCGTCCTCTTCCCCCTCTGCAGGTTGCGTGCCTAACTGAAGTATTCATCCCATATCCATGCAGTTTGGCCTTTTGCTGCCGCCAAGGATGTTGTGGGCCCCGTTTGCCATAATTTCTGAGGTTTCTAATAGCCGTTTGTCTGGTATTTCGGTCTCAATCCTAGAGCCACGGATGGCTCACAGCTTCTTTTCACAGAAGGAGGATTTGACCTTCAGAACAAACCTGTCCATGTGGAAGACGGAAAAGGATGGCTTGCATGAAAGTGCCTGAAACTCGCACACTCTGCGGGCCGATGTCAGAGCTATCAATAATATTGTCTTAAAGGTTAACAACCTTAGTGGACATGTGTGCTGAGGATCAAAAGGAGCACACATCAGAAATTTCAAAACCAGATTGAGGTCCCAAAGTGGAACTTGGAAGGGAGGTGGAGGGAACACATTTGTGAGCCCTTTTACAAATTGAATCACCAGTAGTATTTTGAAGTAGAAACATTCTTCCAAAGAGCACTTAAAGATCGATAGCGCTGCCAAATATCCTTTTATGGTGCCTATGTGAAGGCCCAAATTAGCTAATGATAGAAGGAAGGAAAGGACATCCAGAGTTTTACACAGAAAAGGATCAACATTCTTTTATTTGCACCAGTTGCAAAACGTATTTCAATGGCAACAGTACAAAGATTTTTTTGCAGGTATTCTGGCTGAAAGCAACACCTCCATCATGTCATCCGGGAGTTCCCAATCCTTGTATCTCAGCTTTTCAGAAACCAAGCGTGAAGATCGAGAGTTTTGACCTCTGGATGGAGAACCTGACCCTCCTCTCACGAGAGAAGGTCCTCTCTTTGTGGAAGACGCCTCGGAGAACAGATGCACATCATGTCCAGAAGGTCTGGGTACCACGTCCACCTGGCCCAATCTGGAGCAATTAGGATCATGTGTTTCCTGAACCTTCTCAACCTCCTGATTACATGAGGAATGACGGGGACCAGAGGAAACGCGTACAAGAGTGGAAACTCCCAGTCCACCACAAACGCGTCTCCTAGAACTCTTCTTGGAGAAAATTCCCCAGAGCAGTACAGTACGCACTTCCAGTTGACACCGGTTGCAAACAGATCCACCTGAGGGGTTCCCCAAATGGTGAAGTTCTCTTGAAGGACTTCCTGAGCTAGTTCCCACTCGTAAGAGATTGTGCTCCGCCTGCTCAAGGCGTCCACCGCTGTGTTCTCCTCCCTGGCTAGGTGAACTGCCGATAGGGAGATTCCTTCTCGAATTGCCCAGTACCAGAGCTGCATTGCATCACTGCACAGTGGTAGTGACCCTACGCCTCCTCTCTTCTTGAGGTAGTGAGTGGCCACTTTGTTGTCTGTCATTATCAGGACATTCTTTCCCTGGACAGAGGGCAGGAAAGCCTTCAGCGCTAGTCTGACTGCCCTTGGCTCCAAAAGACTGATGTGTAGTTTGGACTACGATGGAGACCAACGGCCGCTGATTGTCAGATTGTTGGCATGGGCTCCCCACCCCGTGAGTGAGGCGTCCATCACTACTGTTATCTCTAGCCATGGTTGCCAAAAAGGTTCCCCCTTCAGAACTTTTCCTCGCAGGCCTACCACAAAATATCCTGTGAGACCCTGGTTGGAATCTGAAGTCGGTCCGACATCTTTAATGAGACTTGGGACCATTGAGTTCTTAGAGCCAATTGAAGAGATCTCATTCTCAGGCGGGCCTCTGGCAAGAGAAATATGCAGGATGCCATGAGGCCGAGCAACCTCAGAAAATTGAAGGCTGGTAACTGTGGGTATTTTGAAATTTGGTCACCACCTAAAGAATATATAGAGCCCTCACCTCGAGTGGTGAACTCTTTCCCAAGGATGTATCTACCACAGCTCCGATGTACTGGAGCTTTTGGGAAGGTGTAATATGGGAATTCTTGTAATTGAGGAAGAAGCCCAGTCTGTGAAGAGAGTGGCAGGAGATGTTGAGATGATTCAGGACTTGTTTGGGGAACTCGCCCTCATCAGCCAATCATCCAGGTAGGTGTAGACATGAATACCCCCTCTCCTGAGGCTTGCTGCCACTACCGCCATCAGTTTGGAGAAAACCCTTGGGGCGGAGGTCAGCCCGAATGGCAGTACTCAAAACTGAAAATGAGAATCGCCAACCGCGAACCTCAGGTATTTTCTGCGCTTGAGATGGATTGGCACATGAAAATAAGCATCCTGAAGGTCCACTGACACCAACCAATCCTGTAATTGGAGGGCCTGAAGGATTTGAGAAAGAGTGACCATCTTGAACGTGTCCTTCCTGACCTGAGGACCTTGTTCAAGTATCCCAAATCCAAGATGGGTCTCAGTCCTCTGTTCTTTTTGGGAATCAACAAATATGGGGAGTACTATCCCTTGTTCCTCTCCACTATAGGTACTAGTTCTATAGCACCTTTATCTAGCAGGGTTAAAAACTCCTGCACAAGGAGCAGATGCGGAATCCTCACAAAGTGCTTCCCCAGTGGATTGTTCTGAGGTCTTCTTATAAAAGGAAGGCAATAACCATGGGCTATGGTTTCCAAAGCCCAAGCATCCGAAGTAATGTCTCACCATTCTTGCAGATGCAGAGAAAGTCTGCCTCCCACTGGTGAACTGTGGCTCAAGACCTCAGAGTGGTTTTGTGGTGGCTGTTGCAGAGGCTGATGGAAAGGAGGCTGCTGCTTGAGCTGGCTTTGCACCTCTACCTCGTCCACCACGAGGAAACCTTCTTTGGCCCCTTTGACTGGCCATTCCTCTCGCCCTTCCAACTGTTTGAGTAGCAGCAAAAAGATCTACCCCACCACGGTTGACCACTAGGACAAAAAGGCTCAGGTTGCTTAATAGCGGCACCTAAAGATTTGGCCGCCGCCTTTGAAGTCTGCAACTTCTCAAGGTTCTCATCAGCCTTGTTGCCAAAAAGATGAGACCCATCAAAAGGCATGTTGAGAAGCCTAGTCTGCACATCCGGTGCAAAACCCAACTTCCTCAACCACGCAAATCTGCGCATGGCAGTGCTGGTAACCATGGATCTACTGATGATATCTCCAGAATCCAACCCTGATTGAAGGGACTCACATGTGGCTTCTTTGCCATCCTTAACAATAGCTAAGAAGTCGTCCCTTTCTTCCCATTCAGGAATGTGCTCTGCCACCATGTAGGTACAGTCCGACTGAGTACACAAAGACTTTGCGGGGGCACAAGTGGAGTTGGTGGATTTCAGTGCCATTCTCCCTGCGGAAAATACCTTCCTCGCCCATCCTTCTATGCGCTTATCGTCCCTATCAGGAGGGATGGTAGGGTACATTGCCTGTTTCGAAGTAACCGTAGCTGCCAACACCACCAGACTCTCCGGAGTGGGGTGTTTTGACAGGTAATCAGGGTCGCTACTGGAGGGGCGGTATTTTTTGGTGAGGTTCTTGTCAACTGCCAGATTTGACTCCGGAGTCTCCCAGTTCCTAGCCACCGTTTTTTGAAGTGCCACATGAAAGGGCAAAATGGGGTCAGTCTGCGGACCCTTGTCCAGAATGTCTGTTAGGTCATCTTGGTTATAGGGTAAAGAGGGCCAACTCCAACCCAAATATTCGGTAACCTTAGACATGAGCTGATGGTAGGAAGAATCAGCATGTCCTTGTGGTTCAGGCTTTCCAAATTCCAGTTCAGGGGAGGTGTCAACTCCACTTGCTGTTTGCAAGTTTTCATATAAATCTTGCATTCTGCTCTGCTAAGAGATGAAGCTCTCTGGTACATTTGGTGTACTGTATTGTAACCCAAAAAGTGCTTCCTCATTTCCAATGTTCCTCCTCTTCAAAAATAGAACTTGAAAAAATCTTTTTTCGGGAGAGGAGCATAAACCTTGTCTGGTTTAGAAACCACAGGGTTCAACGTTGTCAAAGTCGTCAACGTTTTCTTTGTCAACGTCGATGCATGAGGAACACTGGGCGCCGACGGTGTGGCTGGCAAACGTGGCGCAGCTGGCATTAAAGGATTTGGCACCAAATTCGACATCGAGAACAGGCATCAAGGGCCTGTCGGGTGTCAAAGGTGTCGATTGCGTCGACAACATCGATTTATCACCATGTTTCTTGTGATGCTTGATCTTCTCAGACCGGGGCCTCGAGAACTCCTGATGGGGATCAGGTCATTTACCCGGGCTCAAGAGTGCACACATTTTTTACCAAGTACTCTCCTTTCCGGCTTCATCTGAAGGCACGGTCGGAGCATGGCTTTGCTTATCAAATATTATTAACATCTTAACCCTGAAAGTTTCCCATTCAGCTGATGTTGAATTTTTTGAGGGACATGCCATCCTTTTAGGGGAATCGTCCGAAGAAGAAGACAACAAAGGCGACCGTCAGTGCCTCTCTTCGACTTCTTCGAAGACGAGGAGGAATGGTGGGAACCACTCCTCGACCTAGAACGATTGGCCTTCTTCCTCCGAGGAGAGTCTTAGCCTCGACTCAACGGTCGAAGGCCTAGCAGTACAGGAAGGTGACTTTTTAGGGATTTTTCCTACCTTGAGTATTCCCTTCCATTCCCTCAAGGCCTTTCCTGTCATCGACTGACACTTAGAACACTCAGTAGTATCTTTGCCCTCCCCGAGGCACCACAGGCAGATGCGATGTGGGCCAGTAAGTGACATTTTGTACAGCCACAATCTGTGCATTTCTTAAAGCCGGACTTCGGCATCGACGGAGTCGAAGACTAAGACATATTTCCGATGATTTTCTAAGATTTCTTGTAACGTACGTCACAGAAGAGGTGTGCCAATTTTCACTTGAAGCAAGTGCTAACGTGGAAAAGCGAAACTGAGGCCAATGGGCGCTGCGCAAGCTATATATACCCTTCAATGACATCACCCTCAACTGAGGCCTTCGCGGGATATCGGCTCAACGCCATCGACGCACAGCACCCCAGCCGGAAAAAAAATTCCGAAGCAGCTGAAGGTGGACATTACATGTCAAAGATGAGGAATACGTGGGAGGACACAATCCATTCGAAAGAGAGAACTATAACAAGATGGCCAGGGAGCATCTGGAAACTCTGGGATGTTACAAACTAAAAACCATTAACCCCATCACCTTAACGAGCAAACAAGTCACCTTTAATGTATCCAAAATCACATACCATAAATGTGATGCAAGGGGAGGTGACAGAGAACAGAGATTACATCAAAGGGAAGTAAGTTTGATTTGTAAATACAGATGTGTAACAAATGGATTAAACAATGAGCATGAACTAAATGTTTTCTTATAAACAAATGACTATGCTGTACACATTACTATTCAAATGCCATCCCATGGTCTGCCCCCACCTATATGCACATACAACACTTATGGGCCTATCTTATCACCACAATAAATTGTTCCCAACTATCTGCCCAGCATATTGAACCCCCTCTGAGCATCAGCCCCACCAATCTGGCCGCCTGGTTTCCCTCTAATACTTGTGTGCATTTATTATTTTTAGATCATTGAATTCTCTGCATGGCCTCCGCCTGGAACCTTTACCCTTGAGATTCTGCAGAACCGGATCTGGGCATGCATGCATCCATTCCCAGACGCATTATGAAATGGCTTAATCCAACGAGGGGATCCCCTTTGGTCCCCCTAACCATGGAGCTAAGACCCCACGCAAATAGGAGAGCACTCCTAAGCGTTTCCATTATGGGGATAAAAATGTTTTCAAAAGAAAATGTTTTCAATTTTTTTTTTTCATATGCTATTTTATGTATAATTATCTGTGTACCTGCATACGTGTAAGTTGACCAAATTTGCTGTTTCAATTTGCCTTATAAGGCTCCTGTTATTTTTACCTTTTCATTACACATTATACCTAACAACGAATCACAACCGCCGCTGTCATTTTGGTCAGTGGTTTTGGTAACAAAATGGATTCACTTTTACAAAAGCCAATCCAGTGCCTACTCTGTTACTTTATAAGAGAGCAACCAAGATGGTGGCCGGAACTTTCATATTGCAAAGATCGCTCAACTGATTGCAGAGGACCCAAGGGCCTTACAGGTAAGCCCTCATGAACTAACTATTAATATTAATGCAGCACTTTTAAGTTCACAGGCCTTGTCCCTTAGCTTCAATAACTAATTTCCTTCAGTGAATTTAAACACATTGTTCCTTTTGTTAAGTCTATGTGACTGTTCTCCTTTGGGCAATTAATGGAACGCCAGCACTAAGCCCTTTGAAATGAATAAACAGGCCACCAGTAGCAGCTCTGTCGCTTCAATTCAATCCTTTACCCATCGCATCATGGGTTTTGTAACGGCATTATTTGTGTGTTTCTTATCTCTATTCATAAATTGCCGCCTTTCAGAGCCGCTTAGGCAACACATACTTAGATGCATGGCCATATTATAAACACATGCGCTTTGTCTGGTTTTCACAATCCAACACTCCTAGAAAAGTATTCCGTCACGTTTTCCCAAATTAACCCTTCATATGTAGTTTCCACCGCAGCTTTACTCACCTTTTGTAATTTAGAATGTGCAGCAAATGTTTAAACACTGCAAATGTTTAAACATATGCAATACTGCTATTAGAGATGCATGCATCCGCTCAGACAATCATTCCATGCACATTGATTGACCGTCTCTCACAGTTTTTATTATGTGGATTTTCACACAACAACTATTAGTCAACATGCGCAGTAGCGTGAAGGCACTGCCATTTGGAAAACTCAACCCACATTTCCTGAAGGAAACACAGCTCTCCCTCCTGAAAACATTAAGGTGATGTGTAACAAATGCCAGCAGCCCTTGTCATTCACTGTGAACCCTAAATAACTTGGGGTCGATTTTAGGCCCTGGCCCTCTCTTAATTAGCAACTACAATTTCCTTTGAACATGGACAGCCTTCATGCATAAATTATTGTTGAATGCTTTCCATTTATGTTCACCTAACCAGCTACTCCAATCGGAGGCTCTATCCCAGAGCACCATTACTAAAATCTACCTTAACTGCACCCACAACTACGGTAAGGACGTACCTTATCCTTTGCAGAGTTAAAACCATGTGCAATCTGACATCTTCTAACAATTTTTTCACTTTCCTTCTGCCCACCTCCCCATGTTTTTTCCTTCCGTGGTGCTGTTCATCTACTATTATGTCACCATTGACTATATATTTCTTGTTACCTACACACAATCGAATTAATACACATGATAATTAATGGTTTCACTCTGGTGCCTAATCCCCCGAAACTCCAAAATGAAATGTAATCCCCTTCATATTTACTGCCGATAGACATTATTCACAAATATGTACTATTGTACCTTAAAGTACACGCTATTTAACATCGGATGCAATTATTGTTGACCCCACTACATGGTACATGCCAATGCTCAATGTTAAATCTTGAAACAAAGGTGTTTTTTTTATCCATACAATCTCACCAAACTACTCACCTGATACTTGAACAATATAACAACACATTGCTTGAACTGTGTTCAAACCTACATTCCTTCTACACGATGTAACTATCAGGTTTTGCCAATCCGGAGCCGGAGAACACTCGACATGTAGCCGTAGAATTCTCCCTGCCAATGTCTCCCTTTGTATTCCAACTGAAAACTACAAAGGTAGCAATTAGTCGAAAGACAGGATCACTGCAGCAGCCGATGAGTAGGAGCCGGAAAGTGGTTACTTGAAATCCCGGAGGACGACAGATGAAGACCCCCGGATGGTGGACTCAGGAGACAGGATTCGGGTGCAACATCACAAGAGTAAGAACAAGATACAATAAACACAGGGACCAGATCTAACTAGGAAAGAACATGAAAGTACACCAAAGAACATCAATGAATGGGTTTGGAGACTTACCAACAGCTTTCCAAGTAGTAGTATTTGAGGAGCTCTGCACCACCCAATGTACCCTATACCCGACGGCACGAGGACGCCTTAACGATTCAGTAGGCAGTCTCTAATCCGTACCTGTCCCGTCGGAACGAGGACGCCTATCGAGCTAAAGCGCCAAGTGGAAGTCTCTAGTCCGGGCGCAAGAAACTGGGCAATGCAGGCTCCCTCCAGGTACCAGATCAGAAAACTCTGAAGACCATAGATAAGTTGCGGGATATTCCAGTTGCAACGTAGAAGTGAAGTCCGGGTCAGCAATGTGCGAGCACTGAGGTAACCAATCCGACAGGCAGGGCAGGTCCAGATAGCGTTTCGAGTCGGCAATGTGCGAGCAGCGAAGTAACCAATTCAGCAAGCAGTTGCAGGTAAGGTAGCGTTCCGAGTCGGCAATGTGCAAGCAGCGAAGTAATCAATTCAGCAGGCAGTTGCAGGTGAGGTAGCGTGTCAGGATACCCCAGGTGGCTGGAGGGAGCATGCAGCACCAAAGTAATGTGAGTGGTGGCAATCGCAGGAAAAGAGTGACACAGAGGTTAAAACCCCTTTATTTTAGGACTTTGCTTTGTGTCCTTTGCAGGCAAAGGGCTAGGTGTGGGCAAACCAGCCCCCTAGCCCTTCAAAACAAGGAAAGGAGGAACCGGACTACATTTCCCAGCAGCCTCGTGTTCAGGAGATTCACCGGGAGGCTTCTGGACCCCGCCCTGCAGAACGCGCATGCGCGCCAGGAACACGTGGAGCGCCGCTTGCGCTACGGGATCTTGAAGAGGCAAGACGTGTTTCCAGTTGGCTCCTGCAGGCAGCTATCAGCGGGGCCACACCCCGCCTGCGAACGCTGCAGGCCCCGCTGAGTCCTACAGATAAGTGCACTTTATTCCTTGTCGCTTTCTTAACACTCGTTCAGAGTGAATCACGCTTCACAGTCAGAGGCGGCGTTTCGGAGCCCGGCATTGTGATTACTTGAAGCCGCGCAGCTCCACGCCAAGTAGCGAAGCGCGGAGTCCGGTTTTCCGATACTTTAACCCTTGCAAACCTTACGGCCGGAATTCCGGCACAGTCAATTCAATAACGGAGCACCGGCACTGTTCATTCGCTGCTTTGCGAGCCGAAGCGCTGACAGAAGTTATTCATGCCTGGTCTAAACTTAAGAACCCGGCATGTCATTGTGTGATCTGTTTCTTAAGCATATGTACGCTCACTCCTGTTTTTTGGTTCTTTTAGCGGAGTTCCGTTGTTCGCACAGCAAGATAGAACATTGGTGAATTAACCCCGAGTCTCCTGCTGACAACCGAAGCTAAGTGCTTTCCCTTGTTACGTTATTGTAATGTGATTCAATGTGTGGTGATCTTATGTTCTCCAGATCAGTGGGTATGCTGTAATATTCATACTGCTAGATAGCGTACTTGTCATTGGTGTAATCTAGTGAAGGAGTGCAGGGCAAAGTGTCAATCGCTTAACAAAACCCCAGGAGGGGCAACACATCTGAACCACTCAGCTTTCTCTTATCCCTCCTCTTCCCCTTTCCTCCCTTGTTATCCAGATTTCCTAACCTCCCCAACCTAACCAACCAGCGGACCCTAACCCTCTTTCCCCGGAGGGTCGCGGAAGCCTGTGTTGTCAACACCCCAGGCCCCAAGACCCAACGGGGAGGTAGGTGTACGTGCTACCTCCGCGCAAGGCCAAGATTGTGACAGGAGCGCAAGCCCACGTATCATTAAGCGCCCAGGTAGCACACCACCATGGAGGAGGTATTAAATGCCCTAATTATTATTATTATTATTACCTGAACTTGTAGAGCGCACGGTCGCCCGGGGGCATCATGGCGCTGGTGAGGAAGCTATCAAACAAGAGGAACAGTAATAGTCAGAGAGTTAGAATAGAGTAGTTTTGAGGGCTTTCCTGAAAGCCAAATTGTTGGAGATAGACTTGAGTGGCAGTGGGAGGGTGTTCCACAGCCTTGCCGCAGCAATGGAAAAGGCTCTGCCACCGAGTCTTTCCCGGTTATACTTAGGAACCACCAAAAGATTGGTGTTCAGGGAACGAAGGTTGCGTTCTGGGATATACCGAACAAATTTGGTTTGAAGAAACTCAGCACCTAGGCCCTGGATAGCTCGATGGACAATACACAGTGACTTGAACTTAACTCGCTGGGCCACTGGGAGCCAGTGGAGTTGGCGAAGCACTGGCGAGATATGAGCTCCATAGGGGGAACCTGTGGCCAGTATAGCTGCCAGGTTCTGTATACGTTGGAGGCGTTGGAGAAGGCCCGTCGGCTGAGCGAGGTATAAGGAATTGCAATAGTCCAACCGTGAGAGGACTAATGCAGCTACCACAGGAGGACGCATAGCCTCTGGGATCATAGGGAGGACCTTCTTAAGTACCCTAATCTGGTGATGGGCGGATTGACAGACCGTAGAGACCTGATTAGTCATGGACAGGGAGGTAGAAAGAATGACTCCTAAATTCTTTACTTTGCCCACTGGACAAGGCAGAGGGCCCAGTGAAGTAGGCCAAAAAGCAGGGGTCCATAGTGACGGGCAGGGAGGACAACCCACCAACATCACTTCAGTTTTATCGCCATTAAGCTTGAGCCAGTTTTGGTCCATCCAGACACCAACTGATGTCAAACAGTCATGAAGAGAAGCTGAGACCTTGATATGATCCTGATCCAAACGGATCAGGATTTGAGTATCATCCGCGTAGGAATAACAGTTAAGTCCATACGAGCGGATAAGGCAGACCAGCGCCCATATGTAAATATTAAATAGAATAGGGGAAAGAGAGGATCCCTGGGGAACACCGCAGGTGAGGGCACAAGGGACAGAAAGGAAAGGGGGCATAGCAAGGGTCTGAGTGCGGTCTGCAAGGCCAGGACTGATCCAGAGATCCCGATTTGTGCTAGACGTGAGAGGAGAATAGGATGGTCCACTGTATCAAATGCAGCGGACAGATCCAACAGAAACAAGGCTCCAACTCCACCTGCGTCCGCAAGTCTAGACATGTCATCTTGCACTGAGACAAGCACACTCTCCGTTCCCCTTCCTGGCCTGAAACCTGCCTGGGCAGGATTAAAGATCTTAGAGGATTCCAGAAAGGAGGAGAGAAGGGGCGTGACCAGAGATTCCAAGAGTTTAGACAAGAACGGGAGCAGGGATATGGGGCGAAAATTAGAGGGGATAGTAGGGTCAAGGGACGGCTTCTTAAGCAGGGGAATGACCCTAGCAGATTTGAGTTCCGGCGGAACCAGGCCAGACTGGCATGAGTGATTTATAGCCACTGTGACGTCAAACAGAATGTCTGGGGCAATAGACTTCATCATACTTGCTGGAATGGCATCCTCTGGAGAAGAGGACTTAATTTTAAGAATCGCTGCTAGAACCTCTGCCTCAGTGAATAGAGGAAAGGTGGACCAGCTGGCAGGGGGGTCAGTGAGGGTGAGTGGCACAAAGCTAGTAGTGCCGGAAGGTTGCATAGCGAGAGATTTGGCAATGTTAGATCGTATCACATCGATTTTCGTAATAAAAAACGATGCCAGGTCATTGCATAGCTTTTGCGATGGTTTAACCATCGGGGTGAGGGGTTCAGAAGAGGAGAGTGATTGAACAATAGAAAATAGTGTTTTGGGTTTACATAGAGCACTTTCAATTTGTTGAGCGAAATAAGTGGCTTTAGCCAGCTTGACATTGGCTAGGTAGGTGGAAAGACTGAGCTTGTACAAGTCTTTAAGCAGAGGGTCATAACTAGCCCGCCATTTGCGTTCGGCTTGTCTGAGTAGCAGGCGGGCGCTTTTTAGCTGATCAGTAAACCAGGGCTGGGAGAGTAATCTCCGACTCTGGGTAAGTTTAGATGGGGCGAAAACATTTGCGGCGAATAGCAGCGATGTTGAGAGCGTGGATAAAGATACCGGTCCCAAGGAGGCGCACTCAGCAACGATACAGGCACCAAGTGCCTTAGGGTCAGCTGATCGCCAAGAGCGGAGTAACGTCTTGGGAGGGAGAGCTTTACAGACAGGGGTGGCTAGAATAAACGGGCATGAAATCAAATGATGATCAGACCAAGTCACTGGCTCAATAAGGCCAGGGCCAAGTAAAGCATCATTGGCAAATACCATATCTAGAGTATTTCCATGCAGATGGGTGGGTGCTTGAATATTTTCCCAAATTCCTCCAAAAACATGTCCCACTGACTAAGAGACTTGAAAACTGATTTGCTTGCCACAAGGCAGGACTATGTTAATTTGGCTGGCCAGGTCCATACGTTAACTGTTCAGGCGAATGCCCAGGCCACCCCATTGCCCGCGGACCATGCACCACCTCCCCCAGTCCAGGTACAGGTATCCACCGAGCCTACACTCCCCTTGTCAGCTCCAGAACGTTATCATGGGGATCCTCAAAAATTCAACCAGTTTGTAATGCAGTGCCAATTGCATTTCATCACAAAACCAACTGTGTTTCGCACGGCTCAGTCCCGCACGGCCTTTATGATTTCGTATCTTGGGGGTGATGCGCATCATGGGCCTCTCCGCTGGTTACTAAAGATGACGCACTTCTCTATCAGTGGGACATGTTTTTGGAGGAATTTGGGAAAATATTCAATCGAAGGGCTGCAACTCTGATTAAGGATAGGGAATTGCTCACTTTACGTCAAGGGGGTAAGGATTTGGTTTCCTATGTAACCACCTTTAATCGGTTGGCTGTGGAGACAGACTGGCCCCAGGAGAAGCGCCTAGCTCTGTTCTACCAAGGACTAAGGGACGAGGTAAAAGACTTGATAGCTCAGGTAGATCCCCAACCCGAAACATGCTCTGCTATGATCGACCTGGCCTTACGGTTGGATCAAAGACAGTATGAGAGGAGGCTAGAGAAGCGTAAGTGGGACCCCAAACCCATGGTCCGACTGGATCATCAACCAAAACCTGGTAAGAGCGAAAAACCCCTAGATGAACCAATGCAAATAGGGACGGTTCGAGGCCCTTTAACCAAGGAAGAAAAAGACAAACGACGTCGAGAGAAGCTCTGTCTTTACTGTGGGAAGGCCGGACATTTTGTTCGGGATTGTTTGGCAAAACCCAAAGGTGAGCAGTCGGGAAACGCGAAAGCTCGCCAGTGAGGGTGGCCCCGGCGAGCCAATCTGAAAACACCCCTAGTTCTTTAGCTAATACCCTGCAAAGCAAAGTAGCACATGTGACCGTTTCAGGCCATATCTCTTGGCAGGATCATCGGATACCGGTGTGATTGATGCTGGACTCAGGTGCTACTGGAAATTTTGTCGATGAAGTCTTAGTAACTCAATTGGGGATTCCGTTACTGTCCAAGGAACGGAGTGAAGAGGTGAAATCTGTAGATGGATCACCCTTGATTTCAGGCCTAATTACCAAGCAAACTCAGTGGGTACGTTTGGAGTGTAGTCCACAACACTCTGAGAACATCAGCTTTGACGTGATATCAGCGCCCCAGTTTGGCATGATTCTGGGTCTGCCATGGTTGAGGACCCATAATCCCAAAATCAATTGGACCCAAGGAACGGTGCATTTCATGTCAGACCATTGTAAAACAAACTGCCACCTTGATAAGATTGAACGTTTAGTGTCCTACGAAGAACATGTTATTGGGAGTGTTGAAACTGGTCTACCATCAGTCTATCAGGACTTTAGGGACGTTTTTAGTAAAGCCGCTGCAGAAACTTTGCCACCTCATCGAACATTCGATTGCAGAATAAATTTGGAACCAGGTGCGGCCTTCCCCTGTAGTAGGATTTATGCACTGACAGAATATTAAAACGAGCACCTCAAAAACTATATTTAGACGAATCTGGCCAACAGCTTCATATGGCACTCTAAGTCACCTGTATCATCCCCTTTGTTCTTCGTTCCTAAAAAGACCGGGGACCTGAGAACATGTATAGACTATAGGGCTATTAACCGGATAACCATAAAGAACCGCTACCCCTTACCGCTAGTACCAAATCTATTAGACCAAGTGAGGGACGCTCAGATATACACCAAGCTAGACCTAAGAGGAGCGTATCATCTGGTGAGGGTGCGTGAGGGGGACGAATGGAAGACTGCCTTTCGAACCAAGTTCGGTCTATATGAATATCAAGTCATGCCATTCGGCCTCTGCAACGCGCCCGCCGCCTTTCAGCATTTTCTGGACGAGGTCTTGCGTGGATATTTGGACGTGTTCACTATGGTCTATATTGACGACATCCTAATTTACTCACGCAACATCGAGGAACATCAGGCTCACGTAAAAGCAGTGCTACTACGGTTGCGTGAGCATCAGCTCTATGCAAAACTGGAAAAATGTGCGTTCCACCAAACCTCAATAGAATTCCTAGGGTTCATTTTATCGCCAAAAGGCATTACAATGGATCCGAAGAAAGTACAAGCCATCACGGAGTGGCCATCTCCCACGTCTGTAAAGGAAGTACAAACGGTGTTGGGGTTTGCGAATTTCTATCGTCGGTTCATAGAAGGATTCGCAGCCAAAGTACAGCCCACCACCCGTTTACTCAAGAAAGGCGTAGCCTTCCAGTGGGATGCGGCAGCAGAGGCAAGCTTTGTAGCTTTAAAAACTGCATTCACAGCTGCTCCCGTATTACTCCATCCCGATCCCAAGCGTCCTTATATCATAGAAACAGATGCTTCCAGCTATGCTCTTGGTGCAATTTTATCCCAAAGAGACGATTCCAGACAATTGCACCCGGTGGCCTTCTACTCACGTTCCCCGTTACCAGCTGAACGGAACTATGTGATAGCCGACAGAGAACTCCTGGCCATCAAGGTAGCATTTGACGAGTGGCGTCATTACTTGATGGGTGCACGGCATACGATTACAATATTGACGGACCATAGGAATCTTCAGTTCCTAAAATCAGCCAAGGCTTTGAGTCCCCGACAGCTTCGATGGGCGATGCACTTTGCCGAGTACGATTTCGTGGTAACATATCGTCCGGGTACGGAGAACAGAAAGGCTGATACACTGTCTCGTTACCCAGAACCCGACCCTAGTCAGGATAAAAAAGAGGAACCGAAGCCAATGGTACCACCCACGCGTATTGTGGGTAGTATTGTAGTAGATGATATGTTCAATAACATACGAAAAGCCATGTCAGCTCAGGAATTAGTGCAATGGAATGATCCAGGGAAAAAACAAACAATTAAGAATGGTTTACCCTTCATGGGGTCATCCCTGTACTTACCAACACCTGCAACGCGTAAACAGGCCATTAAGTGGTGTCATGACTCGCCCTTTGTAGGGCACCTTGGAGTGGTCAAAACCCAAGAATTGGTAATGCGTCATTTCTGGTGGCCTCAAATGAGGAAAGACATCCAAGAGTATGTACATACGTGCGAGTGCTGTTTAAGAAACAAGTCGGACCACCAAAAACCGGCTGGCATGTTGCAACCCCTACCCACTCCTCCAGTACCCTGGCATACTGTTTCCTTGGACCTGATCGTGGACCTGCCCGCAAGTCATCATTTCACCACCATAGTGGTAATAGTAGATTCTTTGAGCAAATTAGCACATTTCATACCTTGCAAGGGGGTCCCCACGGCAAAAGAGCTTGCAGACCTTTTCCTCCAGAATATAGTACGCCTACATGGCATTCCACAGCACATCATCTCTGATCGGGGTGCACAGTTCACCTCTCGCTTTTGGAGGGCATTCTGCGAATCATTAGGAATTACCTTGCGGTTGTCCACTAGTTACCACCCCGAAACCGATGGGCAGACCGAGCGAGTAAACCAGACTCTAGAACAATACCTGCGATGTATGACCTACGACAATGATTCTTCTTGGGCAGAAACCCTTTGGTTAGCTGAGTTAGCGTATAATAATGCTATGCATTCCTCCACTAAAGTGACACCGTTTTATAGCACCTATGGGTATCATCCACGGTTCCAGCCTGTGCCCCATGTTACAGACTCAGTACCAGCAGTCCAGAACCATAGGCAACATTTAATAGAAGTATGGCATGTCGTCAAAACAAACCTAGAGAAAGCTAAACAAGCATATAAGACTTATGCAGACCGGAAAAGACGAACTAGTCCACCATATAAAGTTGGGGATCGGGTCTGGTTGGCCACACAAAACTTACACTTGCAAGGCCCTAGGAAGTTCCAACCCCGATTTGTGGGCCCTTTTCCCATCGAAAAAATCATAAATTCAGTGGCTGTTCGCCTGACCTTACCACCTAGAATGCATGTACATCCAGTTTTCCATGTATCCCTGTTAAAACCTGCCTCGGCCTTGATGCGCCTTAGTAAGCCTCCACCTATCATGGTAAATAGTGTGCCAGAGTTTGAAGTGAAATGCATACTAGATTCTCGTGTTGTGCGAGGAGTTCTACATTACCTGGTGGATTGGTTGGGCTATGGTCCCGAGGAGCGCTCATGCGAGCCCGCTACTAATGTCCATGCTTCTCGTTTGATTCGAACATTTCACCTGAACAATCCCTCTAAACCAGGACCTTTTGGGAGGGGGAATACTGTCAGGATACCCCAGCTGGCTGGAGGGAGCATGCAGCACCAAAGTAATGTGAGTGGTGGCAATCGCGGGAAAAGAGTGACACAGAGGTTAAAACCCCTTTATTTTAGGACTTTGCTTTGTGTCCTTTGCAGGCAAAGGGCTAGGTGTGGGCAAACCAGCCCCCTAGCCCTTCAAAACAAGGAAAGGAGGAACCGGACTACATTTCCCAGCAGCCTCGTGTGCAGGAGAGTCACCGGGAGGCTTCTGGACCCCGCCCTGCAGAACGCGCATGGGCGCCAGGAACACGTGGACCGCCGCTTGCGCTACGGGATCTTGAAGAGGCAAGACGTGTTTCCAGTGGGCTCCTGCAGGCAGCTATCAGCGGGGCCACACCCCGCCTGCGAACGCTGCAGGCCCCGCTGAGTCCTACAGATAAGTGCACTTTATTCCTTGTCGCTTTCCTAACACTCGTTCAGAGTGAATCACGCTTCACAGTCAGAGGCGGCGTTTCGGAGCCCGGCATTGTGATTACTTGAAGCCGCGCAGCTCCACGCCAAGTAGCGAAGCGCGGAGTCCGGTTTTCCGATACTTTAACCCTTGCAAACCTTACGGCCGGAATTCCGGCACAGTCAATTCAATAACGGAGCACCGGCACTGTTCATTCGCTGCTTTGCGAGCCGAAGCGCTGACAGAAGTTATTCATGCCTGGTCTAAACTTAAATGAGAACCCGGCATGTCATTGTGTGTTTTGTTTCTTAAGCATATGTACGCTCACTCCTGTTTTTTGGTTCTTGTAGCGGAGTTCCATTGTTCGCACAGCAAGATAGAACATTGGTGAATTAACCCCGAGTCTCCTGCTGACAACCGAAGCTAAGTGCTTTCCCTTGTTACGTTATTGTAATGTGATTCAATGTATGGTGATCTTATGTTCTGCAGATCAGTGGGTATGCTGTAATATTCATACTGCTAGATAGCGTACTTGTCATTGGTGTAATCTAGTGAAGGAGTGCAGGGCAAAGTGTCAATCGCTTAACAAAACCCTAGGAGGGGCAACACATCTGAACCACTCAGCTTTCCCTTATCCCTCCTCTTCCCCTTTCCTACCTTGTTACCCGGTTTTCCTAACCTCCCCAGCCTAACCAACCAGCGGACCCTAATCCTCTTTCCCCGGAGGTTCGCAGAAGCCTGTGTTGTCAACACCCCAGGCCCCAAGACCCAACGGGGAGGTAGGTGTACGTGCTATCTCCGCGCAAGGCCAAGATCGTGACATAGCGTTCCGAGTCGGCAAGGTGCAGAAGCGTTCAATGGAGGATCAAGGATACAGGACGGGTCAGGAATGGCCGTGGACAAGATAGGGCAGGACAGATTAACGGGAGAAAAGGGGAAACCAAGAACAAGAGTGGGAGCAAAACCAGCTAGCGCTAAGATTGAAACAATCAGAAGCGGCAAATGCGGTCACCCGGAAGTGTTTTAACGGGTGGCCATACGTCCGCGTGACTCCTCCCCTGTAAATTGCGATAGCGTTGTTTGCGGATTGGCCGCCATAGTCACCATGGTAACATGGTCGCTGAAGTTCTGCGGTAATATTGGCGTTATGGAACCTTCATGGTATTACGTGTAGGAAACTTGAGAGAAAGCAAACTTTGAATCAGAGCCTTCCTCAGGATATTCCTGACAGTTCCCCACCTCAAAGAAGGCCTCCGCCTCTCAGCCCAGAAATCAGCAATAAGCAGAGGGGCACAGACGTTTACTACCGGCTCCCAGGTTCTGTCCTCCGGACCGTACCCTTTCCAATCCACCAGATATAAATGGTTCCCATTACGAACCTTAGTGTCCACAATGCGGGACACCTTATACTCTTCCGAACCCCGCATGTTGACAGGTAAGGGGCGTGAAGGCAACCTGGTGGTAGACAGGCACGGTTTCAGCAAGGAGACATCAAAAACCAGATGTATGTGCCAATCCGTAGGCAATTCCAAGCGTATGGTTACAGGATTAATGACGGCAGTAACCCGGTAAGGAGCAAAAAAGCGCGGTAAGAGGAATCGGCAGCGGTATGTGTAGATTCCGAGTCGCTAACCAGACCTCGGAACCTATTTTGTACACCGGTGCCGGGGACCTGTGAAGGTCTGCGTGGATTTGATGATGTAGCTTGGCTTTCTGGAGTTGTGCCGACACCCCATCCTGGACCTTGGTCAGATCTCTCAAACAAGCAGTAACAACAGGGTTGAATAGTGAGGACAGCGGTTGTAAGGGAAGCGTGCGTGGGTGCCGTTCATACATGGCATAGAAGGGGGAGGTCCCAGTTGAAGTATGGATTGAGTTGTTATAAGCAAACTCTGCCATGTCTAAGAGAGAGAACCAGGATTCTTGATATTGCATCATAAGGCATCGTAGATATTGTTCCAGCGTGGCGTTTAATCTCTCCATTTGACCGTCCGTCTGGGGATGGTAGGCGGTAGAAAAACGGTATTGTATACCCAGGGAGGTGGTCAGAGCACGCCAAAAACGGGAAGTGAATTGTGATCCACGATCAGAAACGATAATGTGAGGTAGACCGTAATGCCTGAATACATGGTGTAGAAAGAGCTTAGCTAGTGCCGGAGACGTAGGAAGTCCTTTACATGGGATGAAAAGAGCTAATTTGGAGAAGTAATCCACCACCACCCATACAGTATATCCATGGATGCAAGGTAACTCGACTATGATATCCATTGATATCATTAACCAAGGTTCGCTGGCTCTCAGGAAAAGAAACTGGCAACTAACAGTAAAAAGGGTCCCTCTGTTTCCCAAAAAGACAAAAGACAAAAAAATATAACAAGACAAAGCCAGTTCAATCTGTAGCAGCCACTCCCATCAGAAGACCGACAAATGACATTTCTAAAAGAATGGCTGAAAAATCCAAAAACAAAAAGTAAACAAAATAAAATTGCTCTGTCCACTAACACTGAACATGGGTCAGATCCGGATAAATGATGCCCTCTCATGGCAGCCCTTCAACTAACCTAAATTGCGACTGTCGAATCGCGTGTTCCCTTAAACAGAGATGCAGTCCTGAAGTTATTTCATGAGATTGTTCCGCTCCGAGTTATAACATCGAATGATATCCAGCTTGTTGATCAAATTGAACTAAATGACCATTATTCATCGAACGTGTGCTTCAAAAAAGATGCAACCCTGAATTCTGTGCTTGGTTTTGAAGAGAACTTGCTAATATTGGGTTACATTGCTCAGCCTGTCGAAATTCCGACTATTAAACATCTAGCAGCCATGTCAGGCAGCTTTGCAACTCAAGCTGCTAGGAAACGGGATCTAACTCCTGTTAGTCCAGCATCAATCTCAAATCGGAGAAATACAAGAGCAATTGATAAGACAGCACCAGTGCAGTCAATAACAAAGGACTCCTCACCTATTAAGTCCACCCCGGAAGGATATTGGCAATGGTTGCCCCTATCCTTCAGGGATCATTTTTCCGGGACACGACAATGACAAAAGTCGCTGGAATTTCTTTACTCTTGGAATACAAGAAGGTTTACGCACATGTTCGATGTCGATGGTCTTTTGGCCAATGTTGATATATTTCATATTGTTGCCCTCCAGGAAACATGGATAACAGCCGAAATTCAAATAGACAATCGTCTGACTGTACATGAAGTCGCCACTAAAGGTCTCTTGGGCCGACCAAAGGGGGGTCTCCTCATATCGGTAAAGAGTCCATGGACAATTGAAAAACTTTCTCAATCATCTCCAAATATATTAACAGCTAAAATCATGAAGGGGGAAACTCCCAGAAGAGACGCGCCTGGCAATGGACCAACCTCTCACTACTGACGAGCTTGCTGAGGCGATTAAGCACTTGGCATCCAATAAAGCTCCATGGCTAGACGGCCTGGGTGCTGAGTTTTACAAGGAGGTTAGTGCAGAACTCGTTCCATTGCTATTGCGCGTTTGGGAGGAATCCCTCCAATGTAAAATACTGCCCCCGTCCATGAGAGAGGCCCTGATAACTGTTCTCCCTAAACCGCGCTGCCCGCCCCAGGACATGTCGTCATATAGGCCACTATCTCTTATTAACACAGATGCTAAAATATTTGCCAAAGTACTGGCCAGTAGGCTTCGGCCGGCAGTTCCTACACTTGTTCACCCTGACCAGAATGGGTTTATCCCCACTCAATCTACGGCTCTTAACCTGCGTAGGCTCCTTGCTATTATGGCCCAAACAGACCCGGGCAGAAACGCGGTAGCCCTATCATTAGACGCGCAGAAGGCCTTCGATTCTGTGTCGTGGGCCTACTTGCTGGCAGTATTTGAGGCATTTGGTGGTGGCCCCAACTTCATTAGATACGTGGAACTACTCTACACAGAACCTGGGGCGCGGGTATTGACCAATCAGTCAATTTTGGATCTGTTTCTATTGGGAACGGGCACTAGGCAAGGCTGCCCATTCTCGTCCATACTATGTGCCTTGACAATAGAGCCAATGGCTATAGTGGTCTGACTGCGACACTCCAACAGGGGCATCAACCTTAAAGGGGCTACTCAGCTAATCTCTCTATACGCGGACGACACGCTTTTATATATCCATGAATCAGAAAACAACTTAGCACCTATTATGGCAGAGATTCAAGAATTCACCGCACACTCGGGGTATTCCATAAACAGAGACAAGTCGGAGGTTTTCCCCCTCACACCGTCAGCCAGCTGCCCCGGCTCGCTGTGTGGTCTGAAGTGGTCTGGGGAGTCCATCCGATATCTGGGGATACTTGTCTGACGTGGGAAACACACGCTGTACACAGACAATTACGATTCCACACTACAGGCCTTGAAGACTAAATTGCTGTTATGGGACCGCCTGTCGATGTCATTGCATGGTAGGATAGCAGTCCTTAAAATGATAGTCCTGCCCAAGCTATTATACCTATTTGTGAACATCCCAATATGGCCGGGAAGACCCTTCTTTAATAAACTTAGGTCAATGGCGACGACCTTTCTTTGGAATGGGAAGACTCCCAGAATAGGGTGGGAAAAACTGACTGAACCATACTCCTCAGGCGGCTTAGCAGCACCTAACTTTGAACTATATTATTATGTTTCCCAGGCCCAATTCTCGAAATATTGGTATTCCAAAGACGAGGGTCCCCCCCATGTGGAGGTAGAGGAGCTCACCACTTCCCCCACGAACATACAGTCCGTAATCTTTGATGCACACTACAGGGACACATGCGACTTCAACCCGGTGAGCTGTACGATTGGTGCATGGAAAGGTATATTTAAAAGACTGGGAGTACTGGCCCACTGTAATCCCGAGGCTTTCCTTTGGAATTACCCTGACATGCCACCAACACACGACGCCAGCCTACGTGAGGTCTGGGATCCCGATGGAGAGATGAGACTCTGAGATATGTTTATTGATGGGAAGTTTGCGACCCTTCAGCTTATTATGGGGGCGTTTGGCAGGGGCCCACTTAGGACACTGCAGTACTATCGTATGAGATCAGCCTTCCAGAGGTGCTGGGCGTCTTTCCCCGATGAACCCCCTACGCACCCCTGCATGCAGATGATAACGGCAGGCGATCGGTTGGGGGTGTCCAGTTTGTACCCTGTGATACAGGCACACTCCTGATCAAAGATAAATGGGAAAATGATCTCCGAATCCCTATAGACGACAAGACCTGGGACAGGTACTGTTCCCTTACCAAGAGGGTTTTCCTGAGCGCTGGACTGCGCCTAATACAGTTTAAAATTATAAACAGATTGCACTACACCCCGGCCAAAATAGCCAAGTTTGTTCCAGATAGTCCAGGCAAATGTCCCAAATGCAAGGCGGATAAGGCGGGTTCGTTCCACATATACTGGAGTTGTCCGATGGTGGCTGGCTTCTGGAGGGAGGTGGCAGATATCCTTGAAGAAATTACACAAGTCCCCCCGACATTGACCCCGCAGAAATATTTATTCGGAGATATAGGCAAGGGTTCCGACAAAATCAGAAGACTGTTTAATGTCTCGTGCGCAGTTGCCAAAAAATGTATTCTACAACAATGGAAGAATGCTGCGCCACCCACTGTAAAACAGTTCCTCCGGGAATTGACAAATGTAAATGAGGCTGAAGAACAGTTTGTCCTCACCCGCCCATCCGCGAGCAGACCTAAAGACATTTGGGGGCCCTTTAGAATGTTTCTGTGTGATATGATCACCTACGAAGATGAAGCTATGTAAACTTACCACCTCGATAAGAGATGTATGATATGTGTACCAATCTTTTATTTTGTCATGTTTATTTCTAGCTGTAAGGTAAAGTTGTAACTGTTATATATCTTCTGGACCACTAATAAAAAAAGTGTTAAAAAAAAGAAAAAAAAAAAAGTTGGCTCAATCCAAAAAGGGGGTGATAACGCCTACTTCGATATCATCCCAGATTCGTGACTTAAAGAAAATTTATCAACACTGGTTAAAATCTCATAAATTAAATCTGGAGTAAAATCTCTGAAAAAAGATAGCTTGTCGTTGCTGGGCGATGGAAATGCGATATGGCATCTCATAGCCAAAAAAAAAAGAGATTTGACCATAAATTGTATTAGTGAAGAATCATGGGCAGTACATATTGCCTCGACTATAGGAAGGAGCGATACTGTTGCTGAAGCCATACCAATCCCAGAGTCTCCTTGGGTTTGTACGGCTTCGGTCTTAGATATTATAGCCATAATCGAACATTTAAAATCATCTTGTGCGGTGGGCCCTGATGGAATATCTAATTTAGTGCTCAAAAGTGATCCTCCATTATGGGGAGCTGCCTTGCACATCTTATTCACTCACATTGGTATCCATGGAGAGTTACCATCATCCTGGAAAGCGAGTAATATTTTGACGGTCCACAAGAAGGGTGCTTGGGATAATCTTTCTAACTTTAGAATGCTTGCGCTGCTAGACTCTGCATCTAAAGTTTTCACCAAGGCCCTCCAGTATGAACTAAACTCATGGATTAGTTCGAACAAGATTCTTCCGCTTAACCAGATTGGCTTCCGTCCCAAATCAAGCACTTTACACAATCTGATTATTTTAAGCTCTGCTATTGAACATTCTTGGGAGCAGTGGAACCTTCATGTTTATTGTGCCTTTATTGACTTCTCCGCTGTGTTTGACACGATATGCAGGAACCAGCTATGGCGCAAATTGACAGAATGGGGGATTCCGAGTGGCTTGCTGCGCATGCTGATGTTACTACATGCAGACACATCGGTGAGTGTTCGTCTTAACGCCTTGGGCAAACTATCCAAATCTATGCCCTCTAAACGTGGTGTAAAACAGGGAAGTATGGTTGCTGCAACACTCTTCAACTTGTATTTGGAAGATATGATTGTCTCCTTTAACATCCATACTGCTAATCCCATCAAAATAAGGACTGTGACGGTGGGCTGGCTAGCATATGCAGATGACCTCCTACTTCTTGACTACACTCCAGCGGGGTTACAACTTATGCTAAATGCACTAGCTAAAATGCACTAGCTAAATATGCGTCTAATAATGGCCTCATTATCAATAGCCAAAAAAGCAGAATCATGGTTTTTACCAAGAAGTTGAGGCCGAAGCGCTTTAATTGGTCCTTATCTGACGCCCCATTAGAACAAGTGTCTTCCTATAAATACTTAGGGATTGTCATTGGTGAGAAGCTGAAGTGGGACCTGCAACTAGCAGAGATAAAACTGAAATGTGAGACCTCTATAAACATATTAAGTGCATTTATTGGTAGGAACAATGGCTACAGTGCTGAGGCTGTTATATCCATATATAAATCTAAAATAATTGCTAAATTGTCTTACGCAATAGCGATCTGGGGTCATAAACTCAAAATAGCACAAATTCGGTTTAAAGCCAAATTGTTGAGGCGTCTGCTTCGACTACCCAAAAATATAAGCATCCAATACTTGTATCTCAAATTTGATTTAAAGGGCATATGGAATGTCTACCTGTCACAATGTGTGATGTTTTTTCAGCGTTTGACTACTGTCCCAATTGACACAATAACTGTCCCTTATATACAGGCATTTTTATCTTTGGATGCCACTAAACCAGTAGGTACAATTGGTACTTTAAAACGCACTCATAGCCAGTGGCTTAATGCAGAAGGCTATCCATATGTTACAGGTGACATTAAATAGTGGCTTAAAAAGAAATTGGCTATATCGGCTTTCCACCATAATATGAACCATCTTGAATCTTTGACATCCGCCACAGATTTTTGTCAATATAGACAAGCACGTGAAGCTACTCCAAGATATATATTGGCATATCCGAGCCCAAATATATTTCGGATATACCTTCTGTCGAAATTTAATGCATCTGTGGCATTATCACCTAAAAGCTGGTTGAACAAATTCGAATATAACCACAAATACTGTAGATTATGTGGCAACCTGCTGGAAGAATCATTGTTTCATCTTTTAATTGTATGTGAAAGCTTAAATTGTCTTCATCTGCAATATTTTAAATTGTACAACAATGCTGTTATCATGTCTGATCTTCCCTGATTATGGCATGAATTTCTACAAGGTGATGACACTAACTTGATTTATTTAACGGTTAGATTGTATATGCACATTGTTGAGATTTTTAAATGTCTTTACTGAGATTAGCTGTAAAAATGATTAAATGTATTTCAAGCTGCTTGTTAAAGATTTGTTTTACTTGTTAATCGTAATGAGTGAGTTTCTTAACCTTTTAAATCAAATGATATACACAGCTTTGCGCTATATGTATATTCAATAAACAATTTCAACATTAACCAAGGTTCGATGGGTAATGGTATGGGTTGCAAAAGGCCAACAGGTTTGGCTGAGGGAACCTTGCAGTGAGCACAGACGGCACAAGAGGCTACATATTCCATGACGTCTTTGGACATTTGTGGTCACCATGACCACCGTCGTAGGAGTTCTAATGTTTTCCTACCGCCTGGGTGAGCTGCAAACTTGGTGTCATGACACCAGTGCATGGCTGCAGTGCGAGTTCCTGAGTCGGGTAGGTACACTAAACCGTTGTGGTACGGAATGCCCTGTGACAAAGTCAGATCCAGGTCATGAACAGTAGGGGCATTATCTTCAGCCCATTTGACTAGGGTGGAACGTAGAGGGTTACGCATTCCGCAAGCACAAACCACCTGCGAAGGAAGCAGAACGGCATGTTCGTCCAGAGCGGGTGGAGAAGCACTATGCATCCTGGAAAGAGCATCGGCTTTGGAGTGCCGGGAACCCGGTCGGTATGACACTTGAAAGTGGAACATGGAGAAAAACTCGTGCCAGCGAGCATGTCTGGCGGTGGTGCATTTCACCGATTGCAAGGCCAATAGGTTACGATGATCGGTGTAAACACGAACCGGAATTGCAGTTCCTAGTAAGTGATGGCGCCATACTAGGAAAGCATCTCGAATGGCCAGGAGCTCCTTTTCCGTAATGGTATTGTTGGTTTCATAGGCAGTGAGTTTTCTAGAATGGAAGGTTACTGGATGTAGCTCTCCGTTTTCCTTGCACTCCTGTGATAGTATAGCACCAACAGCTACATCAGAGGCATCTGTCTCAACCACAAACGGGAGATCTGGGTTCGGGTGCATCAACACAGGAGAGGTTGTGAACGAGGACTTGAGATGATCAAAGGCCGCTTGGACCGTCGGAGTCCAAGAGAAACGAGACTTTGAACTGGTGAGTGAGGAAAGAGGTGCAACAATGCGAGAAAAGGCTTGAATGAATCACCTATAGTAATTGGCGAAACCCAAGAAAGACTGCAGTTGTTTCAAGTTTGAAGGGGTTGGACATTCCAAGACTGCCTTGACTTTAGTGTCATTCATTTGTATTCCTTTGTCCATAATGTTGTACCCCAAGAACTCAACGGATGTCACATGGAACACGCATTTTTCTAATTTGACGTACAAATGATTGCCCCCAAGTCGTTGAAGGACAGAAGACACGTGTTCAACGTGGGTCTTGTAGGATGGGGAATATATGAGGATATCGTCTAGGTAGACCACCACATTAGTGTCCAAAATATCCCGAAACACATTGTTGATAAAATTTTGAAAGGTGGTAGGGGCATTACAAAGGCCGAACGGCATGACACAATACTCTGAGACTGTATTTCGTCTTGAAAGCAGTCTTCCATTCATCCCCTGTGCGCATTCTAACAAGATTATAGGCACCCCTTAGATCCAATTTCGTGAAGATCTTAGCCATGCCTAACTGATCCAACAGCACAGAGATCAAAGGTATAGGGTATTGGTTTCGTATAGTGACGGCATTCAACTCTCGATAGTCTATACATGGACGAAGGTCCCCTTCCTTTTTAGGAACAAAAAACATGGGTGAGGCCGCCGGGGACCGGGATGGGTGGATGAAACCCGTATGCAGGCCTTGTCAATGTATTCCTTCAGAATGGCATCTTCTTCGGTATTTGAAGAATACACCCTGACTTTGGGTATCTTAGCACCCGGAATTAGGTCTATCGGACAGTCATATTGGTGATGAGGTGGTAATACCTCAGCACTTTTGGCATTGAAAACATCCTGGTACGAGATGTATTCTGAAGGCAATGTCATTGCCACCACCGCTCCCACCATGGGTGGGACCCCAAGAAGAGCTTGACGGGTTCTCCCCACGTGGGCAGGTGGAGTGACATTGCTTTGTGTAGTACTCCAAGGAAAACGACACAGTACTCTTGGTCCAGTCGACATTCGGATTCTGCTTTTTAAGCCATGGTAAGCCCAGAATGAGCTTAAACTGGGGTGCCACAATGACATCAAAAACAATGACTTCATTATGGCCAGTAGCTGTCTTCCTGGAGAGCGGTTTGGTTTGTTCCGTAACCAACCCTGACAAATGCGATGAGCCGTCCACTGCACTAACCATCTCCGGAGAACTCTTGGCGTTGAACAAGACCCCCTTCTCACGAGCGTAAGAAAGGTCTATGTAGTTTCCATTGGCTCTGTAATCCAGAATGGGTTCCCCGACCCAAGTATTGCCTGAGACAGGTTGAAAGAGCGCCGTGACCGTGATTGGAGAAATGCCTAAGGGTTCTAGGTTTGCCGGACTCAGTAGAGGAACCCCAACTACTACCGAGTGAAGGCATTTCCCGACTTCTTGAGTTTCTTCGGGCACGCCTTTAGGAGACCCACAATAGAAACAGAGGTTGTGCAGACGCCTCCTCTCTCTTTCACTAGGCGTTAATGGACCCTTAAGGGCTCCAATTTTCATGGGTTCGGGTGCATTAGACGAGACCACAGAGGGGGTAACCAAGACAGGCATAGTATCCCTCTTTTCACCCTTCCTCTCTGCCCGTCGGGCATCGATTTGAAGAATCAAATCCAACAGTTCTTGGAAAGCCGTTGGTACCACCGGAACCTTAGCCATGGTATCCTTCAAATTCTGTGAGAGTCCTCTGTAAAACAGAGAGGACTTCTTATCCTCTGGCCAGGCCGTTTCAGCAATCAATTGGTTAAACTTAGCTATGTAGGCCAAAAGAGACTAATCAACTTCCTTGTTTAATCCCCAAGAGTTCCAACTCGGTAGCTTGGGTTCGATAGCGGGTATCAAAAACACGCCCCATCGCTTCCAACAAGGCATTGCAGTTAAATAGCAGAGGACTACCGGCTTCTAGTAAAGGGTTCACCCATGTGGCAGCGTTACTGGCTAGATGGGGCAGGACAAAGGCCTCCTTAGTGGCTGAATCAGGAAAAGCAGAGGACCTAAAGAGAAAGTGCAGGCGGCACTGGTTCCACGGGGTGCGATAGAATTTTGGATCTCCATGGAACCTTTCAGGAGGCGCCAGAGGATGAGGCGAGGACATTACCAATGAAGGTTGAGCCGGTCCTGGGGACACAGTGGCAGCTGAACTAGAAGCCGCCGCAGGAGGAGGTGTGGCTGCACTGGATGAAGCCCGAGCCTGTAACTCATCAATCCTGGCTTGTCATTTCGGTCCGCAACTCTGCCATGAGCTGCATAAGGTTGACCAATGTGTCATTGACATCCATCTCTCGGTTTATGTAAGGCTTCTGATTCTATCAGGTTTCGCCAATCTGGAGCCGGAGAACACTCGACGTGTAGCCGTAGAATTCTCCCTGCCAATGTCTCCCTTTGTATTCCAACTGAAAACTACAAAGGTAGCAATTAGTCGAAAGACAGGATCACTGCAGCAGCCGATGAGTAGGAGCCGGAAAGTGGTTACTTGAAATCCCGGAGGACGACAGATGAAGACCCCCGGATGGTGGACTCAGGAGACAGGATTCGGGTGCAACATCACAAGAGTAAGAACAAGATACAATAAACACAGGGACCAGATCTAACTAGGAAAGAACATGAAAGTACACCAAAGAACATCGATGAATGGGTTTGGAGACTTACCAACAGCTTTCCAAGCAGTAGTATTTGAGGAGCTCTGCACCAACCAATCTACCCTATACTCGACGGCACGAGGACGCCTTAACGATTCAGCAGGCAGTCTCTAATCCGTACCTGTCCCGTCGGAACGAGGACGCCTATCGAGCTAAAGCGTCAACTGGAAGTCTCTAGCCTGGGCGTAAGAAACTGGGCAATGCAGGCTCCCTCCAGGTACCAGATCATAAAGCTCTGAAGACCATAGATAAGTTGCGGGATGTTCCGGTTGCAACGTAGAAGTGAAGTCCGGGTCAGCAATGTGCGAGCGCTGAGATAACCAATCCGACAAGATGGGCAGGTCCAGATAGCGTTCCGAGTCGGATATGTGCAAGCAGCGAAGTAACAAATTCAGCAGGCAGTTGCAGGTAAAGTAGCGTTCCAAGTCGGCAATGTGCGAGCAGCGAAGTAATCAATTCAGCAGGCAGTTGCAGGTGAGGTAGCGTTTCGAGTCGGCAATGTGCGAGCAGCGAAGTAATCAATTCAGTAGGCAGTTGCAGGTGAAGGACACAGGGCGGGTCAGGAATGGCCGTGGACAAGATAGGGCAGGACAGATTAATGGGACAAAGGGGAAACCAAGAACAAGAGTGGGAGCAAAACCAACTAGCGCTAAGATTGAAACAATCAGAAGCGGCGAATGCGGTCACCCGGAAGTGTTTTAACGGGTGGCCGTACGTCTGCGTGACTCCTCCCCTGTAAAGCGCGATAGCGTTGTTTGTGGAGCGGCCGCCATAGTCTCCATGGTAACATGGTCGCTGAAGTTCTGTGGTAATATTGGCGTTGTGGAACCTTTATGGTATTACGTGTAGGAAACTTGAGAGAAAGCAAAGTTTGAACCAGAGCCTTCCTCGGGGTATTCCTGACAGTAACTAATCGTTGACAACTGACACAAGGTTAAATCACAATGCTTCATGTCACTTACCTTACTCAATGTCATGCAACCATTCACCTGTTCACAATTTCAGTTTTCAAACATATCATACCACACTGGTTCCTCTGTATGTTTCACATGGCATCCCCTGTATGCTTGTCACAGCCTTGATAAAGACCCTGGTTGGGTCGAAACACGTGTCAGCTAACATGTGCTATTACAAATCACCAATATATACAATAACATTGAGCATTTGATCTTATTTAGGGTTTCGTTAAAGACACAAAACTGAACTGTTTAAAATTATCTCAAGATCAGAGAACGCCTTAAGATAAAGGAAACTAACAACCAACTCAGCAACATTGTGACACAGGTTCAATGACCACACTGTCTAAACCAAGAAACAAGATGGAAGGGCACCATCGCACAAGAACTTAGTCATAGGCAGGAGAGTTTCTCTCTAAATTGAGCAAATCTAGCACAGTGATCCTCATTTTCTAGTGCCTTATCTCGCTCAGCAATTGTAGAATACTTTGAAATGAATGAGTTCGACTGTTGCACAGTGTGGAAAGCCGGGAAGGCGACATGAAGGGGATTGCTTATTAGGAAGGAGTGACTAAGAAAAGGGAGAGAACCCTTTTGGAGAATAGAAGAGGTCGGAAATTGGTATCCTTGAATGAAAAATATATGCAGATGAGGAGTGTAAAAGTATATTGCTTGCGAACCTCAGAGGAAAGAGGGAGAAATAAAGTCGCTTGAGGGTGAGAAGGTGGTGAGAAAATTGCAGTTTTTATGTCAGAAATATTACAAAAAAGGAGATAAGGTAGATGGGATTTTGGCGGCTCATCTATGAGGGCAGCAGGCAGAGAGATGGGATGAGGGGAGTATGGGTGTGAATGGGCAGGCAGACGCTACACAGGAGGGGGTGGTGGAGCAGTTTGCCATGTTTTATGACGGCCTTTACAGTATGGAGAAGAAAGACTGAAGGGGAAGAGCTGGATTTATATTTGAATGAGGTCCCAGTTCCAAGTTTGAGGTTAGAAGAAGTTGCATAGATGGAGACACTTTTTACTCAGGAAGATGTCCTCCATGCAGTTCAGAGGATGCAGATCGGAAAGGCTCCAGGTGATGATGGGTATTGTGAAGGCATCTTAAAGCAGACCCAGACAACAGAAGAACAAGTTACTTACCAACTGTAACGTTCTTTGGACTGGATGTTCCACCCATGTATTCCTCATCTTATGATAATTCGTTATCGCCAGCTTCGCTGCTTTGGAAAAAAACATTTCGGCAGATGGCGCTGTGCTCGAGGTTGTGGCGTTGATTGTCCCTTGACGGGCTCCGCACCTTGTCGACGTCACTGATGGTATAAATAGCTCGAGCTGCACCCGTTGGCTTCAGTTCTGTTTTTTCGATGAAATATTGGAGGAACACCCAGGCGTGCCTCATGACTGATGCACTCTTCGTGAGAGGAAAGTGTAAGAAAACGCAAACTGTACTGCGGGGTAGGTTGGGAGGGTCCATGAGGAATACGTGGGAGGAATATCCAGTCGAAAGAACGTTACAGTTGGTAAGTAACTTGTTCTTCGAATGGATTGTGTCCTCCCACGTATTCCTCATCTTATAATAGACTCCTATAGCAGTGGCAATTTTGGAGGTGGGAGTACTAGATACTGTTTTCATGGACTGAATGAAGTACCGCCTTGGCAAATAACCCCTCATTGGAGGAGGAAGCATCTAAGCAATAATGCTTGATGAAAGTATGCATCGATTTCCATGTTGCAGCTGAACAAATATCCGCTGCAGGAACTCCCCTCTTCAGAGCCGCAGAAATAGCCATCCCCTAGTGGAATGGGCTCGAAGCCCATCTGGGGCGTCCTTTCCCGCCAATCTGTAGCATTCAATTATAGCCAGAATGATCCAGCAGGATATGGTTTGTTTTGTCACCGATAATCCCAATTTATGACCTGTATAACCTACAAAGAGTTGGTCATCTTGATGTAATTTTGACATTTTTGAAATGTAAAAACTGAGAGCCCTTTTGGGGTCCAGTCTATGCAGTTTCTCCTCTTCTTTGCTCAAATGAGGAGGAGGATAGAATGTTGGTAATATGATTTTTTTGTGACAAATGGAAGTCAGAAACTACTTTTGGTAAAAAGGAAGGTTTAACTCTACCTTGCCCTTGTAAAAAATAGTATTGGAGGTTTACATGAGAGAGCCTGTAGTTCACTAACCCTGCAGGCTGATGTTAGGGCCACAAGAAGGACAGTTTTTAATGTTAGAAGCCTCAAGGGACAGGAGTGCAGAGGCTCAAAAGGTATACAAGTTAGAAACTCAAGTACTACATTTAAATCCCAAATTGGGACATGAAAAGGTACTGGAGTGTATACGTTCGTAAGCCCTTTCAGGAATTTAATAATTAATGGAATTTTGAAGTAGGAAACCTCTTCCGAGGAGCGCTTGAAAATGGACAGCGCAACAAGATATCCTTTAATTGTTCCGATCTGGAGCCCCAGATTGGCTACATGTAATAGGAAAGAAAGCACCATTGGGGTGCCACATTGAAAAGGGTCCACATCCTTATCTTTACACCAGTTACTGAACTGGTTCCAACAACATCGGTACAACGATTTCGTTGCTGGCCTTCTGGCCGAAAGCAAAATCTCCATAACGTCATCCGGAAGATCCCAATCCTTGTATCTCAACCTCTTAGAAACCATGTGTGAAGGTTGAGTGTCTTGACCACCGGATGGAGAACCCGACCTTCCTCTTGCGAGAGAAGATCCTCTCTTTGCGGAAGACGTATTGGAGGGCAGATGGACATGTCCAGAAGGTCCGGTTACCACGTCCTCCTGGCCCAATCCGGGGAAATTAGGATCATGGTTTTCCTGGACTTTCTCAACCTCCTGATTACTTGAGGAATCACGGGGACTGGAGGAAACGCGTACAAAAGTGGGAACTTCCACTCCACTACGAACGCGTCTCCTAGAGCTCCTCTCGGAGGAAATTCCCTTCAGCAGTACTGTTCGCACTTCCGGTTGATCACGATGGCGAACAGATCCACTTGAGGGGTTCCCCAAAGGACGAAGATCTCCAGAAGGACTTCCTGAGTTAGCTCCCACTTGTGAGAGATTCTGCTCTGCCTGCTCAGTGTCTGCCGCCGTGTTTTGCTCTCCGGCTAGGTGAACTGCCGATAGAGAGATTCCTTTTCGTACGCCCAGAACCAGAGCTGCATCGCCTCTCTGCACAGTGGTAGTGACCCTACGCCTCCTCTATTGTTGAGGTAGTACATGGCCACTGTGTTGTCCGTCATTATCAGGACATTCTTTCCCTGCACAGAGGGCAGGAAGGCCTTCAGCGCTAGTCTGATTGCCCTCAGCTCCAATAGGTTGATGTGTAGTTTGGACTCTGATGGAGACCAACGACCGCTGATTGTCAGATCGTTGGTGTGTGCTCCCCACCCCGTGAGTGAGGCGTCCGTTACTACTGTTATCTCCGGCCATGGTTGCCAAAAAGATTCTCCTTTGAGGATGTTGTCGTTGCAAGCCCACCATCCTGAGCAACTGCTCTCGAGACTTGCAGAAGATCCAACATATTCCCTGAGAACTGGGACCACTGAGTTCTGAGTGCCCATTGAAGGCATCTCATTCTCAATCTGGCCTCTGGTACTAGGAAAATGCAGGATGCCATGAGGCCGAGCAACCTCAGAAAATAGAAGGCCGGTAGATGCTGGGCATTCTGCAACTTTGTTACCATCTGCAGTATGTGGAAAGCTCTCACCTCGGGAGGCACAGTTTTTCCAGAGGAAGTATCCAAGACTGCTCCGATAAACTGGAGCTTTTGGGATGGCACCATGTGGGACTTCTTGAAATTGAGGGAGAAGCCCAATTTGTGAAGGAAGTGGCAGGTGATCAAAAGATGTTCCTGAGCTTGTTCGGGAGAACGTGCTCTGATCAACCAATCGTCCAGGTAGGGGTAGACGTGAATCCCCCTCTCCTGAGACTCGCTGCCACCACCGCCATTAATTTGGTGAAAACCCTCGGGGTAGAGGTCAACCCAAATGGCAGAACTCGAAACTGATAGTGAGAATTGCCAATCGCAAACCTCAGGTACTTTATGTGCTTGAGATGGATTGGCACATGAAAGTAAGCATCTTGAAGGTCCAATGATACCAACCAGTCTTGGAGTTGGAGAGCCTGAAGGATCTGAGAAAGAATCACCATCTTGAACTTGTCCTTCCTGAAGAACTTGTTCAAGTTTCTTAAGTCCAAGATGGCTCTCAATCCTCCGTCCTTTTTTGGGATGAGAAAGAATGGGGAGTACCAAACCTTGTTCCTCTCCGCTACAGGTACTTGTTCTATAGCACCTTTCTCCAGCAGGGTTAAAATTTCCTGCAACAGGAGCGGATCTGGAATTTTGACAGAGCTGGTTCCCGGTGGATGGTTCTGAGGCCTTTTTAGGAAGGGGAGACAGTAACCTTGAGCTACTGTTTCAAGTGTCCAAGCATCTGAGGTAATGCCCCGACATTCCTTCAGATGCTGAGCGATCCTGCCTCCCACTGGGGTTTTGTGTAACAAGGTCTCAGAGTGATTTGGAAGCAGCTGCAGGGGCGGCTGAGGGCAAAGATGCCGTTCCTGAGGCTGGTTTTGCATCTCTTCCTCGTCCACCACGAGGGACAATTCTTTTGCCTCTTTGAAAAGCCTGTAATCTTTCTCTACCAAAAGAGGAATAGTACCAAAAAGAACGACCCCTCCAGGAAGATGAGCCCGAATAGGGTTTCTGAGGCTGTCGCATGGAGGCGCTAAGAGATTTAGCTGCCGCTTTTGAGGTCTGAAGTTTTTCTAGGCTTTCATCAGCCTTACTACCAAACAGCCTCAAGCCATCACAAGGCACGTTGAGAAGTCTGGCCTGCACATCTGGTGCAAACCCCGACTTCTTCAACCACAGAAATCTGTGTAGTACAGTGCTTGCAGCCATGGATCTGCTGATACTATTAGCAGTATCAGTCCAGACTGGAGGCATTCCCCCATTGCCTCCTTCCTGTCTTTGACAATATTCAGGAAGCCTTCCCTTTCCTCGCCTTCCGGAATATGATCAGCCGCCGCCGAAATACAGTCCCACAGGGTATGGGTAAAACTGGCTAGGGTACAGGTGACATTGGTTGACTTAAGAGCCATACTACACAAAGTAAAAACTGACGGGCCCAAGCATCGACTTTCTTACCCTCTCTATCCGGGGGGATAGTAGGATATGCAGTCTGTTTTAAAGTAGTTGCTGCTTGAATAACCAGACTTTCTGGAGTGTGATGTCTGTGGAAATATTCAGTATCAGAACTAGACAGTCTATATTTCTTTTGAAAATTACTATTTACAGCAGCAATATTTTCAGGAATTTCCCAGTTCTTTTCCACTGTTCTCTGAAGTGCCCTATGGAAGGGGAGAACTGGATCCTTCTGAGGACCCCGAACAATTATGTCCGTCATATCGTCCTGTTCAAAAGTGGGTGAGGTTCTACCCCAACCCATATAGTCTATCACTCTATTCATCAGACCCCTGTACCCTGAATCTGCATGTTCAGCAGGCCTAGCAAACTCTAATTCAGGTGACGTGTCAATGCCACTGGCAGAATGCAGAGTATCGCACAGGTCTCTCATATTAGATTCTGGGTCTATAAGTTCTTCTGAAACTTGTCTAGTGCCATATTGCACTCCAAAAGGAGAGATGTCATCATCCTCAGAGCCAGATTCTTCAAAAATCGAAGAAAGAGGGCCTCATTACACGGATGGCTATTAGAACCTTCGTCCATGCCGGTAAAATACCGGCACCGCCTTGGTGGAAAGGGGAATTACCGCCCTATTCCAAGGTTGGTGGGGCGGTAATTCCCCCTTCCCCCGTTGCCCTTCCCCATTCCCATTTTTGCCCCATAGGGCGTACCGTAATTAGCTCCCTGGTCCCTTTGCGGGTTGGTTTTTAACGCCTGCAAAAAGCAGGCGTTAAATTCCCTAATCCGCAAAGGGACCTCGTAATAAGACGGTAAGGGTTTAGCGGTACTCGTAAAATACCGGTACCGGTAAACCCTTACCGCCTATCGTGTAATGAGGCCCATAGACTTAAAAAAGTCTGATTTTGGTAATGGAGTAAATCTCCTCTCTTCCTCCTGAGTTTTCGTCGAATGGAATGGAAAGATTCTTCGAAGGTGTCGAAGGAATCTTCGACAACCCGATGAAGGCTTCGACACAGGCGTTAAAGACGCTTTTGGCTTCGATGTCGAAGCTGCCGGCGCCGATGGCATCGACGAAGTTGTGGAAGTTTTCAACGACTTCTGTTTCTTATGTGGTATCGGAGAAATACTCTACTCTCGATGAGTCTTCGACGACTTGGCATTGACTCGGGTTTTTCGAGTTTCCTCCATTCTACCAGGTTTTACCACAGTAGTTCCCGACTTCCCTTTGTTGTCCAATGGAGCGACAGGGGTACGGCTCTTCTGAGGTTTCTTTGAGGGGGAAGAGGCCGCATTCTCAAATACCTCCATCATCTTTTTTCGAAATTCCTCCCATTTTCTAGGGGAATCCGACTTAGTCGGGCATCGTACCACTTCAGTCGATGAATCGGAAGATGACGAAGGAGATCTATGTCTCCATTTCACTCTCTTAGAAGAGGAAGATGAAGAGCGCCTCGATCTACTACGGGATCGAGATCTCTTAGAGTGTCTATGACGATCCGATTCTTTCGAATCTCTCCATTTTTTATGGTTTTTAGACGAAGCCTTCGAGGCTTTAGAAGCTTCCCTCCCCACCGCCAGTTTACCTTTCCTCTCACGAAGGGCCTTTTCCGTCATTGACTGACAGGAGCCACAGTCGCCTGTTCGATGACTTGAACCGAGGCACCAGAGACAAACGAGGTGAAGATCTGTGATCGACATCTTTGATCCGCAGTCGATACACTTTTTAAACCCAGTCTTGGGTGTTGAAGGTGTTGAAGAAGACAACATTTTCAGTCGAAAATTCTGAAGCGTGCCATTCTCGAGAGCGAAGCAATCAGAAAAACGGAACTGAAGCCAACGGGCGCGGCTCGAGCTATTTATACCATCAGTGACGTCGACAAGATATGGAGCCCGTCGAGGGACAATCTACGCCAGGACCTCGAACACATCGCACTCTGCCGAAAAAAAAAATCCAAAGCAGCGAAGCTGGAGATAAGAAGTTATCATAAGATAAGGAATATGTGAGAGGACACAATCCATTCAAAACTAAGTTTGGGAAACAAAACATTTATTCAATGTAAAAAGGGTTGGAAAAGGCCTATCCTGCCCTATGATAAGGTGGGATTTTCCTACCTAAAGGAAATTAAGGATAGTCTGTGTCAGGAAGTCCAAAGAAAACAATTGCCTGGGTCCCAAATCCTACACTTGCCCTCACATCTATTTATATACACTGTGGGGGATTTTCAACATCAAAAGAATAAGTGTTCAACTTAAAGGTTCTGAGCTTCCTCTACAATGCCAGGACGGGTTCCCTTCCCCTAGAATTCTGGTTCTTCTACACAACACGATTTCCAGGGAAACTTTCCAGCCCTCTAGTTTGGTTATTCTTCACAAGTTTCACAACTACAGTTCCTCAATGCTTACATCAAACTTCCTTTATGTTCAATCACAGGTTTCTATGCATGTATTTCATGTGGCTTTTCAGTAGGTGGGTGTCCTTGGTCTAGGCACATTTGTTGGACCACACCGTCCACCCATTACGGGCCACGCAACCGATACACCTTACTCATTTCGTCTTTATCATTGCGTGCTTGGCCACTTCTCATTTGTTGCCACTTCATACACTTCTATGGCTCTTGCCAATCTTTGGTTTCTCAATGCACACAGTCTCCAATGGCTCTTGCCAATGCTGATTTCACACAGTTTCCATTGGCTCTTGCCAATGCTTGTTTCACAGTTTCCAATGGCTCATGCCAAAGCTTGTTTCATGCAGTTTCCAATGGCTCTTGCCAATCGTTGTTTGACACAGTTTCCAATGACACTTTCCAATGCTTATTTCACAGTTTCGGAATGGCTCTTGCCAATGGAGGTTCCATTTTCAATAACACTTTTGTAGCGTCAACAATGAAAGTTAAATAGCTTTAACACTCATAGCTTTGGCAATGCTGGTTCATATCTTCCACGTGTGAACACTTGCCCAACCTCTCCTTAGACAACAAAGAATGTTCTCTTTGCTTTTACGGCATAAGTGTACAACTCTTTCATTCCTTTTACTTCCCAACAATGCCGGCATCAAAGATTCAGTCTTATTATAAAGGAACGGTTCGCTCGCGAGCTGTCTTTCTACAGCGAAGCCGTTCAACAATGTGTTGCCACTAAGTTGCTGTTCGCGTGTGAGTTCCTTTTCTCTTGCGAATGTGTTCAACAATGTCTCATTTACTCGCATTCGCGTGCAAGACCACTCAGTGTTTCCTAGGTCAGTGAAACTCACCGGTTCAGGCTCTTGCCTTTCAGGTCTACGCGAACCTTCCTGCACTCTTCTTCCGCATTTGGGGTTCTTGAGCCTGCCCCTTGGACACACCGGTGTTCCTGCAATGCCCAGAGGTAACTAGTACTCTTTGTAGGGATCAATGCGATGGCTCGCTTTAGCCCTGCTCACCGCTGCACTGACTCTGCATAGTGGAGCTCCCGCTCCAGCGCCACTCACGGGACCCGACCCAACAAGCACAGGGGTCAGCATCTTGGCGCACCCTTGGTTACAGAGCGGTCTTTCACATCTCCCTCCTCGCAGACACTTCCTCGTGGCTCCTTCCTCGCCAGCTCCTCTCTCTTTGCTTTAGGTGGCGAAGTCCTTTATATCCACTAGGAGTGTTAAGTGACCTCAGGTGAGGGTCATTAATTCCAGTTGCCTGACTATGGCCAAAGCTACTAGGCAGACATGCCTTGTTGTTCCACCTGCATACCTGAATATGAATAGGTATGATCTTATGTTTCAAAAAGTATGAATAAGTATTTTTGTCTGTAACCAAATCACATAAGTAATTAACACTGTGATACACCAGAGTTTGGGTGTTTTATAAATGTCATAAATAAAGCAAAATAAATACTTCTTTAGTCACCTTCTTTGTCTCAGTACCAGAGTGGTGTATGTATGAATGTTAATGGGAAAATAGGGGTCAGACCTACAATACCCTGCAAAGGTATGGGGGATTGATGGAACATCTTGAAAGGGAAATGGGGGTTTCAGTGTCTCTCACCCAAGGTTGCCTCATCCCCACTCCTTCCCCAGGTGATTCTCCCTCGCAAATCCACCCCCAGGGTCAGGATCCAATTGCGATGGCCTTTCCCTGTGCCCCTGGGAGGAGGATATATCAGTGAAAGACGTGAGGACACCCTCAGATCCCTCACATACCCTTACCCTATGTGGGCTGGATCTGGATGTTCCACAGGCAATGCGTGACAGAAGTCGCATTTCCCTGCTCTTTACCCTTCCTGTGCTCCACTGCAAAACAATAAGTATGCAGATGTAGGGACCACTGCATAACTTTTGGATTGGATTCTTTCCTTTGGCTAATCATACCTGGGGTGAATGGTCGGTGAAAAGTTTAAATTTCCACACAAACAAATAATACTTAAGTGGATGATAGATAGTCCATTTGATAGCTAGGGATTTGAGCTCAATGACAGAATAGTTGTTCTCTCTGGGGAAATGTTTCCTACTTATGTAAAGTATTTGGTGTTCCAATCCATCATGATTTTGAGAAAGGACAGGTCCTAATTCTAGAGAGGCATCTGTCTGAAGAATGAACTTTCTTTTTATAAAACATGTTTTTATTAGCATTTTTTATAAACCAAACAATCAACGTGCAAAGAAACAACGAAACCCAACCCAACCTCCCTCCCCTCCCCTTCCCTCACCACCCCCCTAACCCCCCGATCCAGCGGTTGGCAATACGTACATCCCCCAACTACAAGACCACACAAGTGAGCTCATATGTCCTTTCAACAGTCATTGCATATCTCCATGGGGTTCCGGCCCTTACTGAACAGTCCCTTTCATGGGTCCAAGACCTCTTGTGGATCTATAATGCCCAACAGGGTCATTGCTCTGGGACACCATCTCCTGTTTTTTCGCCACCACCCAGAAAAGCCAGCAAAGGAGACCAATCTGTTGCGAACTTCATCTGGGCACCCTCTAGGGAGTGGGTGAGCCATTCCATAGACACTACTGACCACACTTTAGCAATCCACTCGTTCTCCTGAGGGGGTATTTTCGTTTTCCACCTGCGGGCGATGACCATTACTGCCGACATCATCATTAAGACATATATTTTGCGAAGAGAAATAGTAGGAATAGCCTACAGGGTTTCATACATACAAAGGATGTCCCAACCCCTATTACCTCCTCCCACTTCCCCCAGCACCCGTGATGTGGCTTGGCGTATATAGCCCCAATATACTTCCAGTTTTGGGCATTATCACCAAATGTGTATAGACCTGGTAAGCTTAGGAATCTGGGTCCACAATCTCTGCCACTCTTGATCCCCTATGCCTTTACCCGCAGCCAGTTCCCACTGCTTCATGTAGGGTCGGATGGGGATATCTTGCCCCTCCTTAATATACTTGTATATATTAGCCATTAGGCCTATGTCACCAGAATGGGTATCCAAGTATTTTTCAAAAGGGATCAGGGGACGAGATCCAGCGACGGATGCGACAACCAGTGACGCAGTTGCATATAACCATATCGTTGTCTCTCGTCCAAGTCAAAATCTACCTTGCAGCGCTCGAAGTCTTTAACCTTCCCATCTACAAACATATCCCTCACCATCCTGCACCTGCCTTGATACCACTTCCCAAATGTGAGCATATCTGTGCCCGGGGTAAATTGAGGGTTTCCCCACAGCGGCGTGTAAGGGGGGGACGGGAAGGTGAAATCTGAGCCTCTTTCACTGCGGTGTCCCAGGCTTGCCCGAATGTCGAAGTGATTTTACTGGCATACATCTGGGGGGTTCTATCCTCCCTCGGTTTCCATAAGATCCCTTCTAAATGGCCCGCCACCACCGCCCTATCCGTCGGCCTCCAAGGTTTATTTCTGTCGTCCCTCTGCCAATCTCTAATTATCCTATTTTGCGCATCACTACAATAGTTCCTAAAGTCTGGTACACCCATGCCCCCCCGAGAGCTAAGCGTTTTCATGAGCGTTACAGAGAGTTGCGGCCGTTTATGATTCCAAATGAAGCGGCTGGTCGCCCTCTGTAGGGACCTGAAGAAGTACCGCGGGATGTCAATCGGCAGAGCTGCAAACAGGTAGAGCAACCGCCATTTTTATCACATTCACCCGCCCCAGCCACGAGATTGAGAGCGGACCCCAATCTATTAGCTTCGATTTAATCTTTTCCAGTAAAGGCAGGAGATTGGCCTGGTACAACCCTTCAAGGGTTTTAGTCAATCGCACTCCCAAATATTTAATGTTGTCTCCAGGCTGAGTATTTCCCACTTATTGGCATTTACCCTCAACCTGGCTGCCTGTCCAAACTGGGCGAGTTCCTCGCTAAGTCCCCGCAGGGACCAATCAGGAGATGTCAGCGAGAAAAGGAGATTTTCTGCGAAAGCAGCTACTTTATGCTTCTGCCCCCCAAACGGAATGCCGATATCGAGGCTGCTCCCCTCACGGCAGACAGGAACGGTTCTAGATGCAAGGCGTATAACAAAGGGGAGATCCACTGTCACCGGCTCGGATACCTGACCGTTAACTGACAAACGGAGAGTCGGGGCTTGATAATTGGCCTTAATCCTGTCCAAAAATCTGGGTCCAAATCCCATCTTTTCCATTGTGGCGAAGAGGAAACTCCACTCCATCCAATCAAAGGCCTTTTCAAGAAGGAGGGCGGGAACCCGCTTCCGATGTGCTTTTTCGATCAGGTGGGATATCCTACGTACATTATCAGCCTGTTGTCTGCCCTTAATGAAACCCGCCTGATCGGACCCAACTATTTTGGGCAAGATCAAGTCCAACCTGGCAGCGAGGACCTTAGCATGTATTTTAGCGTCGACGTTGATCAACGCGATCGGACGATAAGAACCACACGTCTCAGGATCTTTCCCCTTCTTGTGAATAAGGATGACCTTTGGTTCCTCCATAGATCTAGGTAGAGTTTTGGCGGGACCCACGTTATTAAACAGCCTTGTCAGGTACGGAATTAGAAACTCTTTGTGCAATTTATAGAATTCGGCCACAAAGCCATCAGGCCCAGGAGCCTTGTTCGCTGCTAACAAGGAAATAGCTTTCCTGACCTCGTTTGTTGCTATGTCATCTTCTAGTCTTTCCCTATCCTCGCTGGTTATCCCCACTAGTGTAATCCCATCTAGATAGGCCTTTTGCGTCGCTGGGGCTGGATTACCAGATGTGTACAGATTAGTGTAAAATCTACAAAATTCCCTTTGTATTTCGTGGGTTTGTGTATATACCAGGTCTCCCTCTCCCCTAATTCTTAAAATCGTTTTGTCATTTTGTTCCTTTCTTAGCATCTTCGCCAAGAGGCGGTCAGATCTATTGGCCTTAAAATAGTATTTTTGACGCAAGCGTAGGAGATTACGTTCCGCTGCTCGCGTTTGAATGAGATTGATTTGTCCCCTCAGAGCCCGGACCTCCCGCTCAGCAGACCTTGTATGTTTCACCGCCATCTGGGACATTGCCTCTTTAAGCTTACGCCCCAGATTGTCCTCCTCAAGCCGCAGCTCTCGTTCTCTCCTAGCCTTGATCGCTATAATCTTCCTCTGAATCGTGGCCTTGAGGGCATCCCACCAAACCTGGGGCGACGTGTCTTCCCAACTGTTATAGGCGACAAACTCCTCCAGGGCTTGCTCTATTTCCTTAACCAATAGCACATCTCGGAAAAGTGGCGTGGGATAGCGCCATCTACACAGAGCTATTGGTCCTCGCGACCTAGCAATAGACAAGGTCATTGGAGCGTGGTCTGAGATTGACATAGCCCCTAAATTGAGATCCGTTAAGGAGCCCAGTGAGGGGGAGACAGCCATATATAATCTATGCGGGAATGGGTTTTGTGCGCATACGAGTAAAAAGTATACCCTGGTGTATTCCCCTTGGTTTCCCTCCATGCATCAATTAGGGCTAACTCCCCCATTTTCCTCCCGAGATCCCCTGATGGCCCCGCCTGCTGTCCCCATGTGACCCTGCTCCTGTCTATTTCGGGATTCTATGCTATGTTAAAGTCTCCCGTTAAAAAGATGTTACCTCTGGCAAAATTGCCAAGACGAGTTAGGGACTAAAGGAGTCTTGGCCATTATTAGGTGCATATATTGTTGCAATTGTAATAAGTTTGCCTCTGCCCTCCAACTGGATCGCCAGATACCTGCCTTGTTCATCTTTCTGTGTGGCTTTAATTTCCATATCTAGCCCGTCCCTTAGCGCTATTATTACTCCCCCTTTCTTACTCGGTTGGGTAGCCTGAAGCAACCTTTTATACCCCCAGATTTTGATTCTGAATGCATCCCTAGAGTGAATATGGGTCTCCTGGAGTGTGGCGATATGTGGGTGCTGCACGCAGAGGTATCTCTCCACTTTTATCCTCTTAAGAGGGGAATTTAAGCCATTGACATTTAAGGACAATATCTTAAGTTGATCCATACTAACCCATTGATTGGATCCTTATAGGTGAACCGAAAGTTCTGAAAGGGAGATGAACCCGCACATCTAATTATTGGAGTCGACCTATGGGTCTGAACGCCTTCCTTATATCCCAACCTATGGATCAGTCCACCCCATCCTCCCCTCCCCATTCCCTCCTCCCATTCCCCCTCCCACCCACTGGGTGGATCTAGCTGGCACCCAGCCCCCCTCGGTAGCAAAACCTGAGAGCCAGATACAAAAAATAATCTGGTTCGTCTCCACGCAGGAACTCCCATTCCCATTCCAAGAAGCCAGTTTATCATCTCCTCCTCTTAGCCTCCTGCCCTTTTAGTGGCTCCCGCCACTTCTATTTCAACAAGCACTGCATTTTCTGTAAATTTAAGCCCTCTTGTCCTTCCTTGCAGAGTGATCTCCCCGGCCTGATGCAGGGGTGTGAGTTTGCGAACCGCGGGCCATCTGCTTTCGTTCCTTCCTTGATTTCCTCGACCCCACCTCTGACCATTCTCAAGGCTTGCGGGGGGCCCCTCGTCCACTCGGGGACACTCGAGGCGGCGCTGTATTGTCCTCCAGGCCTAATAAGGCTAGACCCTGCTTGCATGTCGTAATTATGTGATTTTTCCCCTGCCATATGAAGTAGAGGGCGAATGGATGGAGCCATCTATATCTGATTTGTTTTTCCCTCAGATGACCAGAACTGGGGCCATGCGCCGTCTCCTGTTCAGAGTGGCTTGGGAGAGATCTTGGAACAACTGAATTTCTACTCCATTGTGGGAGATACGGCCCGCCTTTCTGGCTGATTGCAGGACCCTCTCTTTCTGTGCGTAATTATGGAAAGCCACCAGGACGTCTTGCGCTCTTGTTTCGGCCCGACTCTGTGAATCCGATCGAAGCTGAGCTCGGTATTCTGTTCTTCCTCTAGCAGCTCTCCAAAAATTGCCCTTATCGTATCAGCCAACTCTTGATCCCGAACCGACTCTGGCAAGAATTTAACATGTATATTAGACTGTCTGGATCTGTTCTCCAGATCCTCGGTCCTCAGTTCTAGATTATGCGTGGCCGTGGTCAGGGTTTTCAGAAGCTCGTCCGCCTTCCTCGCATCCTCTGACAGCTCTTGAATGGCCCTCTCATTCGTATCCACCCTCTCTTCTATTTTATTGAGGTCTCTTTTGATCTCCTGCAAACCTTCAGCCAGATCTTCCCTCAACGCATCCATTTCTTTCTGGCCAGCTTCTGTGATTTTCTCTACTATCTCTCCAAGGAGGGTCTTAAGCATTGAGCGTGTGATGGGAAGGTCCTGCGGATCCTGATTAACATCCATCTCCCCTTCTGAGGACACTTCCTTAGGGGCCCTGGGCATCCGCTCGTCCGGATCCGTGGCCCAGAGCTGGGCAAGAGGCCCTTCTTGAGCTTTTTTAGCCATCCTGGAGGGCCCCGGAGGGTCCTTATTCTTATTTCTAGAGATGTCTCTGAAGTGGAATCTGCCTATGCGGATTGACGAAGTGCATATTACGGAACAGTATTCCGCGTATTCTGGTATCTCGCGGGGCCACAACCAGGGCAACAAAGACGCCTCAGTAACTGACAGCTGGCGGGCGGCACAGAGTCTTCTACACTGTATTAGAGGGCATAGGGGCTCAGCCCATCCGAAAGTTTAATTATCGGGTTCACCGATGAGCTTGCACTGGGCCCTCCAGAACACCAGCACTAGACACTGCTGGTCCCCCCAAAAGGGCCCTCCAGCTCCCCTTCCAGAATCACCCATTCCCAGTCTGTGGGAATTCACTTTAACATAGGGCACCGGGGTGCAAAACGGGTCCTCCTGGGGGTTCTTCCTCCCACCTACCAGCGAACTTCCAAAATGGCACCATAGCGGGCACCGAGAACACCGCGGGGTCCCTTTCCACTCCTGACAGTGTGTCCCCTGCTCTCCCCCACTTACTTGTACCTCCTGCACCGGGCGGGCATAATGCCTCTCCCGTCAGGATCACCCGCACCGGCACACCGGTCCCAAAGCACCTCCACCCCACTGGGGGACCTCCAAAGCTTGGAGACCTGTCCGTTCGGCTGTATCTGCACGGGGGCGGGCCTGCACTGCGTCCCAGCAGACCCCCACTCGCCTCCCAGGAAAGCTCGCCTCAGCGATCTGCACCGCGTCCAGGGCCCGGTGTCTGCGCTGCCTCCAGTCTGCCGCGGCACTGAAGTCCTCCACGGCTCAGGAAGGTGCCACACCTCTCCCCCGCCCACCACCCAAGTGCGGCTGAACCCGCTCCAGCCCCCGGTGACGGGGCGAGCCTTGGCGCCACTCGAGTCCACTTCGAGCGGCGGGCCTCTGCGCTCAGTCGCAGCCGCCATACCACTGCAGGAGCTCCGAGGCCAACGCTGAGCTTCCCCGGACTCCCGCGCACAGCAATCAGCAGCTCCTCCAGGGCGGACGTAGGGGCTCCGCAACTGCTGCGCTCCCGCACCACCCGCACCGGATCCCGGGGAGGGCTATTACACAGATTCAAGTGCTTTTCGGTGCTGGGCTTCACATTCGGGACGGGAGCTCTGGGCAGTGCGTCTTACCCGTCACTCCGCCATCTTGCGGAACCAAGAAGAATTAACTCTTTTGAAAAATCTGCTACTTTTAGTATTGGACTGTGGAAGAGGGCCTCTTTAAAGCTGCTGTAACATTTTTGATCTTCTTCACTCCATCCAATCTTGTGATGCTCGGCATTCTTTAATTTGACCGTAAGGCTAGCAGTTTTACTGGACAAACTGGGGATTGACCTACTGTAATATCCAATCAGTCCTAAGAAAGCCCCAAAATCTTTTTTTTTGTTTTAGGGGTAGGGGTATACAGGACTGCTGTGACCTTGTCTTGTTGTAGTTGTACCGTGCCATTTCTGACAACAAAAAACAAGTATTTGACTCCTGATTGGGCCAACTTGCATTTCGTAGGGTTAGCGGTTAATCCTGCTGATCTTATAAACCCTCCAGACAGTATAAAGGTGATAGATGTGATCCTCCCAGGTCTTACTGTGAATCACAATGTCGTCAATATATGCCTCATAAAAGTCAGAGTAAGGTTTTAAAAGTTTGTCCATCAACCTTTGGAATGTGGCCGGGGCTCAATGTAGCCCAAAGGGGAGGACTTTGAAATGGAACAGGCCTAGGGTTGTAGCAAAGGCAGTCTTTTCTTTATCTGTACCATATAATGGGACGTGCCAATAGCCTTTTGTAAGATCTATGGTGGAGAGATAGGTGGAGTTACCAAGTTGATCAATAAGGACATCAATACGAGGCATTGGGTAAGTGCCAAAGACTGATATGGCTTTGACCTTTCGGAGGTCAATACAAAACCTCCAGCTTCCATCAGGTTTAGGTACTAATAGGATGGAGCAGGACCAGGGACTGGTAGATGGTTGAATAAAGCTTCTAGCATTTGCTGGACTTCCTGGATGATGGTCGCTTTCCTTGCCGTAGGTCATTTCAAATGTTTTAGGTGTACCACTTTGCCCTCAGGTATGCAGATTTGTTGATAAAACCCTTTCACTCTCCCTGGTTCCTCTTTAAACACGTCTGTAAACTGAAAGAGGTCATACAGATCTTGTGTTTGGTTATTACTGATTTCAGAAGGAATAAGTACCTTGTTATTCTAGATATCAGGTAATAAACATGACAAGATGGTAGTAGTTGCCTCTGTGGGGTTTTCCTTCCACTCTTTCACGAGATTTATGTGATATGCCTGAGTTTTTAATCGGCTGTCAAGTTGGGAAATCTTATGGATACATGGTTCTGTCTTTTCTAGGACCTCATACGGTCAGTGCCATTTAGATATTAATTTATTTTCAGACGTTCGCAGTAAGACTAATACTTTTTGTCCCATCGAGAAAGATCGTAAAGCGACCTGACTGTATCACGTTTTCTGCTGTTCTTCTGCCTTGGCCATATGGGTTTGGACAAAAGATCTTACCACTGTCATATGTGTTTTAAGATGATTTGTGGTTTGGGAAAGTGGGATTGGGGATTCCTCTCTTTGCTTCAGGTTACTCTTAACATATCCAGGATGTCTCAAGTTTCCCGCCCATAAAGTAATTCAAAGGGAGAGAATCCTGTAGAGGCCTGGGGAGGGGTTAAGGGTAGGGGGGCTGATCTTTCTAACAGCAAATAAATCCCAAATTATCATTTGGTCCCAATTCTTTCTGTATTCTTCCCCTACCTTCCGTAATATTGTCTTCAGTGTTTTATTAAACCTTTGTACAAGGCCATCTGTTTGTGGATGGTATACTGAAGTTCGAAGGGTGGTAATATGTAATAGTTGTTTCACTATCCCCATACGTTTGCTCATAAATGTAGAGCCCTGATCTGTTGAGATTTCTTTGGCAAACCCTAGTCTCGAAAAGAAGGGGAGTAGGTGTTTTAAGATCTGTTGGATGGTATTGGCTCTAAGGGGAAAGGCTTATGGATATCTAGTGGGATAGTCTTCTATGGCCAGAATGTACGTATTCCCTAACTTTGATGCTTCCATGGGGCCCTATAATATCCCTGCTGATTCTTGAAAATGGAACTTCAATTATTGGAAGTGGTTGTAAGGGTATGGGAGGTGGCATATGAGCACTGGTATTTTGGCAGATTGCACAAGTTTGCACAAAGATCTTTAAATCTGCATGAATTCCTGGCCAATAGAACGTATTGAGGATTTGGGCCTAGGTTTTAGTCTGCCCTAAGGGACCAACTGTCAGATGGGAATGGGCTATTTCCAGGACAACCTGCTTGTGCCTTTTGGGTATAAATAACTGTGTCCAGAACAGGGCCTATGGAGTGGTGTCTCCCCTATACATCAACCCATGATTCAAAAAGAAAAAGGTTCCTCCTTTATCATGGTCCTCTTGTTCTGGTATGATTTGTAGGAAGGCCTCTGCTGATAGTGGGTTATTCATTTGGGCAAAGGCCAGATCAGGAAGACTTTCTAGTTCCTTTTTCATGACCTTTGGAGCTTGGGTTTTTGTGGGGTCGCACATGCTTTATCAGCTTCTCCAATGCCTCGGGTCTCCTTGTTCTGTTACCGCTTTCCTGGCCTCTTCGTTTATCTTAGGAAACATTGCCTTTTCAAGCACCCACTTGTGCAATCCTGTCCCCTTTTACGGATCTCAAGGGGATTTTTATCATGGTTTTGTAGTAAGACCTTTACATTTCCCCTGAAGTCTGGATATATAACCCCGGCTACAGCATCAATCCCAAATGTCCATGCTAACCCTGACTTGCGAGCCAATCTGATGTACGTATCTGGGGGTAGAATTAAGACTAGATCAGTCGGTATCAATCTTCTTTCACCGGAGTGCAAATTTCTTCCCTACTACTGCAGATATCAAAACTAATGGAGCCTTCTGTGGCTACTGAGGGGTTTGACGCTCTGGGGTTTAACTTCTCAAAATAGAGGGTTCCCTAACTTGTACCGGTTGAGCTGTATCCTACTCCTGATACTATGTGTAAAGGCATCATGAAGGAGATACAGACAACAGAAATGAAGTTTGGGATACAAACCTTTATTCAACATAAAAAGGGTTGGAAAAGGCCTATCTTACCCTGTGCTAAGGTGGGATTTCCTTGCCTAATGGAAACTAAGAATAGTTTGCATCAGGAAGTCCAACGAAAACAACTGTCTGTGTCCTCAATGTCAAAACAATAAGTGTTCAAAGTAAACGTTCTGAGCTTCTTCCAGCTTCGGGCTTGCAAAGGGGATCCCGTCCCCAATTCTCAAGACCGTTCACAATACCAGTGGGTTGGGTGGGTCCTTTCCCCTAGCTTTCTGGGTCTTCTACACAACACGATTTCCAGGGACACTTTTCAGCTCCTCTGGATTCGTTATTCTTCACAAGTTTCACAACTACAGTTCCTCAATGCTTACATCAAACTTCCTTTATGTTCAACCACAGGTTGCAAAGGTGTGGAGGATTGATGGAACATCTTAAAAGGGAAATTGGGGATACTGCTTCTCACGCAAGGGTGCCTCATGCCCACTCAGCAAGTCTCCTCCACCCAGGTGATCCTCCCTCGCATATCCACCTCCAAGGTCAGGATTCAAAAGTGATGGTCTTTCTCTGGCCTCTTGGGAAGAGGATACAAGGGGAAAAGAGGTGAGGACACCCTCAGATTTCTCACAGTGTACCGTTTTTTTACAAATTCTTCACAGGACTCTTGGTCCCACACCTGGAAAAGTTATATAATTTCATTGTTGAATCAGAGAAGACCCCTAGATCTTTTTGTCAGGCCCTGATTTCAGTGATCCCTAAAGAGGGAAGAGATTCACAGTTGTGCGGGTTATACAGGCCCATATTGCTTCTCAACATTGATGCCAAGCTCTTTAAACGGGTCTTGGCCTCCTGTTTGGAGGATCTTATGCTGCGGTTGTTCTATACGGATGAGGCTGAATTCATCAAAGGGAGACAGGGTGCTGATATGCTACAGAAGAATTTGCACTTGATGGATGCGGCATGTGGACAATGGGGTAACCCAACACTACTGGCCTTGGACATGAGAAGGCCTTTGACCGGGTTAATTGGTCCCTTATCTATGCAGTACTAAGGAAGTTTGGTTTTGGGTGTAATATTCTCAATGGTATACATGCATTTTATTCAGACCCAATGGCAAGGGTTGTGGTTAATGGTCGGTTCTCAAGGCCCTTTAGATTACAAAGGGGCACCAGGCAGGGATGTCTACTATCGCCCCTGCTGTTTGCATTATGTATGGAACCATTGGTGAAACAATTAAGAAATACTCCACTCTGGGTTAGGTATTCGGGTGTGAACAATGAAATTTAAGTTAGGTCTTTATGCAGACAATCTGTCACTCCATGTAAAGAACCCTCACAGCTCAGTGCCGGCCGCGATGGATGCGATTTCCGCGGCATAGGGTACATTCTGGTTTTAAGATTAACTGGAGTAAGTCTCTTTTATTTCCATTCGATACAGAGGAGTATAGGGATACTGGGGCACTTTTGTTTTATTTTTTTTTTTAAAACCTTTATTTTTGGTTTTTTTGGAACACAAAACAACTACACACCCACATTAGGGTGGATTTAACTTTGCGCCATGTCCCACTTCCCCCCAACTTCTCCTCCCCCCCGTCTCCCCGCTCAATTTTGTGACTCCTTTGGTTGAGCTGTCTTGTTCCGATTACTTGAGACTTGTGGACGGTGCTGCTAGCACTGTGTCTTCACAGCTGGGCTGTTCCTGTGCCAGAGGTGTCTACTCGGACGTCAGGTGTCTCCTCAGCTTCATTTAGCAGGAATAGTACCAGTGGGCCCCAGATGTCAGGTGGGCGGGCATGTAAGGGTAGTGATTTCATAAAGTCCGTTTCCACATCCTGGCAGTAAAGAATGTCCCTGCGCCAGGCGGAGAATGATGGAGGGGGGCCGCGACCCCAGGCCATGGCCACTCTCCTGCGGGCAAGTGTCAACAGGAGTCCTGCCAATTTCCTTGACGGGGCGGAGAGTAAGTTTGTCATACCAAGAAAGGCTGCAGTTTGGCTCGGCTGTATCTCCTCTCCAACTATTGCCGCTGTCGTCTCTAAGACTTGGCTCCAGAAAGGTGTTATTTCGGGGCAGTCCCATGCAAGGTGGATGAAGTCTGCTGGTTGTGTCCCACATCTCTCGCAGTTCGCAGCCGCCTCAGGGTGGTGCCTGTTAGCTTTTGCTGGTGTGTGATAAGTCTGGTGGAGGAAGTTGAAATGAATAAGTTTAAGGCGAGAGTTGAGAGCTATTCTTTGTGTCTGTTTCAGGATGTAGGTCCAGTCTTCGTCTGGAATAGTTCTGTGGAGGGACCTTTCCCATCTGGTCTTTGCCCGGATAAGGTTAGGTGTCGTATCTATAATGATGGATTTGTAGATTTGCGACACCAACCTGCCCTCGCCCTGCGCCTGTATGGCATTGTGTAGCAGTTGCCAGGTTGGGGGTTGTCGGGGGAAGTCCGGCATGAGAGCTTGTAAAGTGTACTGGGTCCTGAAATATAGGAATACGTCAAGTGCGGTGTTGCCGCCTTTCAATTTTGCTTGCTGTGGTGTTAAAAAGCCGTTCTCTGTGAAGAGGTCTCCTAGGGTCTTTATTCGTAATTTGTCAACCCACTGATGAAATACTTTCTCAGATGTCAGCGGAACCCCAGGGATGAACTTGATGGGCAATAGGGGAGAGTATCGTGTTTGTACCCCGTATTTTTGAGCTAGTCTCTTCCAGACTTTGTATGTTGAGAGCATTGCATTCATGGTGTAGTTGGGAACGGGAATTTGGCTGAAGACGACTGCTGTTAACAGGTCTGGTGTAGCCAGGGCTCGCTCCACCTGCACGTGAGGTCTGATTGTATGGGTGGCGTACCAGTGGCTGAGGAATTGTGCCTGCGCTGCCCAGAAGTACTTCTCCAGGTCTGGGAGGGCGAGACCTCCGCTCGTCACTGGGAGTGTCAGTGTTGCGTGTGCCACTCTGGCTGGCTTGCCCGCCCAAAGCAGCTCAAGAACCATGCTCTTCAGTCTTTTCAGGAAGGTGTGGGATAGCAGTATAGGGATGTTGGTGAATAGATACAGCAATTTCGGAAGAATCACCATCTTAACTAGGGAGGCTCTCCCCCAGAGCGTTAGTGGTAGGGACTTCCATCGCGTCACTTCATCCTGGAGGGACTTGACTACCTCTTCGTAGTTGTCGCGGAACACCTCGTGGTAACTCAGGGACATTTGGACTCCCAGGTATCGGACTTTGGACGTTTTCCAAGTGAACTGATAGTCATCAGCAAATGGTTTGGTAGCAGGGGTCAACAGGAATATAATGGACTTTGCTGGATTGACCTTCAGGCCGGAGGCTGTCCCAAATTTGACCACTTCCCTCATGACCGGGTTCAGATTTTCTTCGGGATCGCGAATGAACAGTGCCACGTCGTCTGCGTAGAGGGATGTGATGAGCTTGTGTGGTCCAATAGTGAGTCCTCTTCTTTGTCTATGCTCTCTTAGGTTGGAGGCCAACGGTTCCATTACCAAGGCGAAGATGAGTGCTGAGAGCGGGCAGCCTTGTCTGGTGCCACGTTGGAGCTCTATGGGAGCAGATTTTGCCGTGCTTACGATGACGTTGGAGCGTGGCTTGTTGTACAATAAAGAGACGAGTTTGATGAAGCGGGCACCCAGCCCCATTCTGGTGAGTACAGCGAACATGAACGGCCATTCCACTGAATCGAATGCCTTCTCGGCGTTGAGGAGGACTGCGATAGCTTGATTTGAAGGATCTAGTGCTTCGATGACGCTGAACAGCCTCCTGATGCCAAAGGTTGTATTGCGGCCTGGTATGAAACCCGCCTGGTCTGCCAGCACTAGGGTGGGCATCAGTGGTAGTAGCCTGTTGGTTAGCACCTTCGTGAGTATCTTGTCGTCAAGGTTGAGGAGGGAGATGGGTCTGTATGATGCACAGTCCTCTGGTGGTTTGCCTGGTTTGTGCAGAAGGATGATGTTGGCTTCGCGGTTGGAGTGGGGGAGGGATCCCTTATCCAACGACTCTTCATATACAGCCGCCAGGAGGGGAGCGATGGTGGGTGCAAAAGCTTTGTAAAATTCCCCGGATAAGCCGTCTGGGCCGGGAGCCTTGGAGTTCGGGAGGGTTTTTATGGCTTCAGTAATCTCCTCTTGTGTAATTAGCTCGTTCAGCGGTTCCCGCAGGGGATGTTCGACCCAGTACAGCTCAGTGTCTTCTAGGTACTCCAATGCGGCGGTTGGGTCTCCGTTATGTCTAGTGCTGTAGAGTTCTTGGTAGAAAAGCCTGAATTCTTCTGCCATTTCTTCGTCGGTGTGGACTATCTGTCCCTGTTTGGTCCGGATCCCTTCTATCGGGGACAGTTTGTTGTCAGCTCTGACCAAGTTTGCCAGAAGAGCGCCTGGTGTTTGCCCTTCGCCGTATTGCCTGACCAGTCTGTCGCGGTTTAGAAATTTCACTTCGCGATCGTCAGCGTTCCTGAATTTTTGTAGCTCTTCCCTCAGGGCGACTGATCTTGTTGGGTTGTTTGTGTTAGAGCATTGAAGTTCTAGCTGCCTTAGTTTCTCTTCGCAGGTTGCCAGCTCCCGCCGTATGAGCTTTAGAATGCCATTTTCTTTGGCGTGGCAGACCCGCAGATGTAGCACTTTAGAGTTTCCCAGAGAGTGCTGGCTGAGGAAACTGACCCTGTGTTGGCTTCTAGAAACATTGAGATCTCCTCTTTCAGTTCTGAGGCAAAGACTTCGTCTTGCATGGAGCCTGTTTTGAAGCGCCACCTCAGTAGGGGAGGTTTGGGGTTGGCTGGGTTGAGGACGAGAGTTACCGGGGAATGGTCCGAGAGAGTTCTTGGTTGGATATCGCATGAGCCGCTGGTCCATGGGCCGTTCCTTGAGGTGAAGAGGTAATCGATCCTGGAGCTCGAGTTGTGTGGCGCGGAGTGGAATGTGTATTCCCGCAGCTCACCTTTTGATGCTCTCCACGAATCTTTCAGGTCGAATGCTTTGCATATTTCTTTTATTTGGAGGCAGGCTTTGGACGGAGGATATGGGGTAGCGTGGGATCTGTCCTTCACCGGGTCCAGTACTGTGTTCATGTCTCCACCCCAGATTATAGTTGCAGGGTCTTGGGACGAGAGACGGGATAGTACCCAGCTGAAGTTGTCGGGGCCGTCTACGTTTGGTGCGTAGGAGTTGACGAGAGTGATTTTCTGACCCTCTATGATGCCACTTACGAGGACTGCCCTCCCTTCGGAGTCCTTTGATGTGTGGACAAGGCGGAAGCCAATCCTCTTATGTATTAGGATTGCGACTCCTCTGGAATATGAAGAGTATGAGGAAAAGTATCTGTGACACCCCCAACCCTTGGCCCACTGGTGATCCTTCCCTGGGAGCAAGTGTGTTTCTTGAATCATGGCTATGTCCACTTCGTGTCTTCTAAGGTATTGCAGGATTTTCCTGGTTTTAGATGGGACATTGCCTCCTCTTATATTCCAGGTTATGACTTTGAATGGAATGAGTTAAGGTCTATGTTGATTCGTCGTTTGTTTCCCAAGGTTGATGGTGTTGCAGCTAGGAACAGTTCAGCGGATTGAATGGAGTCGGGAGATTCGGAGGTTGGACGCTGTGCTGGCGTTGGTGAAACGGGGGGGCGTGGGGGAGATGGCGCGGAACCTGGACGCTCCTCACTGTTAAACCATTGTGAGGGTGCACACCTCAACTGGAGGTGGTGTGGTGTACGTAACTTCCCTCCCACGCGCGGGCAACCCCCAACAGACCCGCAATGTTCCCCTTCCATTAACAAACAATAAGGGTTGCTGTGCTTGGGGCACTAGATGCCTCCCGAGAGGTAAGGGTGGCTCTCCTACGAACTAGGAGTGTATCTCTGCGGCATGAGCTTGTGTAGATGTGTTGGAGGCAGGAATTCATCTCTCTTGGCTGCCCGGGACGATTATTATGGTGGGTCTCTGCGCCTTTGGATTTCGCGCTGAGGCCTGGGGTTGTTTGGGGCGGGTCTGCAACCAGCACGGTCCAGGTAGTCGTTGGCATCATCAGGTGTGTGGAAGAAAAGTGCTTTCCCATCATGTTGAATGCGAAGCTTTGCCGGGTATAGCATTGAGTAAAGTATTTGATTGTCTTGCAATCTCCTCTTTACGGTAGTGAAGGAGCGTCTCTGTGTCTGTACATTGGGAGAGAAATCTGGGAAGAACTGAATTGAATCTGCGTCGTACTGGAGTTTCCCTTTTTCCCTGGCTGCTTTGAGTATCGCATCTCGATCTTTGTAGTTTAGTAGTTTTGCAATAATTGGCCGTGGGTTTGCGCCTGGGACTGTTCTTGAATTTGGAATTCTGTGGGCGCGTTCGACTACAAACAACTGGGAGAGGAGTTCTTTCCCGAAGAGTGCCGTGCAGATCTGTTCAACATGGTCTTCCATTTTCCCTTGAAGTTGTTTCTCTCTGATTCCTATAATTCTGATGTTGTTCCTTCTTGAGCGCCCTTCTAAGTCTTCGTTTTTGGCGCAGACTGCCTTCATTTGGGTTTCAAGGGTGGAGATACGCGTGGTCAGGGCCGACGTGCTGTCATCTAGGTCGGAGACCCGTTGTTCCACAGTGTCCAGCCTGTCGGCGTGCTTGTCGAGCCTGTGTTGGAGTAGGTCAACTTTAGACAAGAGATTGTCGAGTTTGCTGCCTAGGTCGCCGATTCCCGCTTTGAGGTCCATCAGGATTTCCCTAATGTCGAAGCTTGGTGTTTGCTCCTCCGACATGGAAGCAGTGGGTGTTGGGGACGCTGCTCTGCTCCCTTCGTTGGGAGGTTTGCTGGTATGGCTAGCTTCGAAGTTCAATTTCTTTTGGGTTTTATCTGTTTTCCCCATTATGCTCTTGTTTCTGCCTTGAGTGCTTGAGAGTGCGGTGGGTAAGGAGCTAGCGGCTTCAAACTGGCGTTTGTAACGTGTCTGGTGCTTCCGACGCGTTGGAGGAGAAGGGTGGTCACTGTGCCGGTGTTTGGTCGTACTGTCCGCCGTGTGGGAGAGATTTAGGGTGTTCTCTAGTGTTGGTGGGTTTTACACTGTTTTGTAGAATAGGCCGACGATGTTCACCCTTGTCGATCTGAGTGCGGGGCCGATTTGGGGCCTGGTTCTCTTGGGTTATGTGGCTGGTGCTGCGCGTGTTTGGAGTATCCGACTTTGGAGGGGAACTCGTGGCGCCTGGTGGCGGGGGCGATCTCCGTTGCTCTTGGAGGGCGTTCCGGCTACAGTCTGTTGGAACTTGGAGTGGGGAGTTGTCGCCAGGTAATAGGGCTTGTGTGGCGAGGGGATGGTGGGGGCAGCGGGAATTTTCTCCGGTTGTTGTCTGCTTTCTTGGGGTGGAGGTCCCCTTTTATTTTATGCTGCCAATGTGCAGGTTAGGTCGAGCGTGGCCGTTATTCGGATGGGTGCCGAGGCCTGAGCTTTTCTCGGTGTCTGGCGAAAACGCAGGGGCTCATGCAGTCTGGTGGGTCGAGAAGCCGACCGTGCGCGCCGAATGGGGATCCTACCTGCGTGTCCGACGAGGGTGGCGTAGACTTTCGTGCTCCCTGCCGGATTTTCTGCCAGGCCGTAGCGGGGACGGAGACCGTGTGTCTCTTGGCGCTGTCGTGTGCACGTCCACCCGTTTCTTGACGTGGCCTCGCTCTCTGACCCAGCGGGTCGCTGCTGACTCTGGGCGCCAGGTGGCACGCCGCTGCTTCTGTACTTCGTACCCGGGCTGCTCCTCCCCCCTCGGCCTGCTGCTGGCGCGGTCCGCGGGCCTTGGCGATCGGGCTGGAACTCAGCAGGCGCTCCGCCGTTGGAGAGGATTTTGGGCTCAGGGTGATCAGTGGCGCCTGCCGAGCGCACCCGGTGGTAGGTTTGGGTGAATCGGATGCCTCAGAGGCAAGGATGTCGCAGGATTAATGGAGAGCCACACGGAGCTCTCTAGGAGGCGGCCATCTTGGATGGCTCTCTAGCGCCCTCTTAGGGATACTGGGGCACTTGAATACTTAGGGATGGAAGTGCGGCTGGAGAACATCCAGTATTTAGGTGTGACCATTACTAGAACTTTGGGGGCTTATGTGAAGCTAATTTACCACCATTATTACAGAAAATATATAGTTAGATGTCGACCTGGGGGAAAAATACCAATTCTTCTTCTTCTTAACTTTATATCAGTCATAGAATACAGTTAATCAATGTCAATCCTATTCATGTGTATTCATTTAAAAAAAAGATTTCAAAATGCCTGATGTCACTAAGCAAATATGCCCAATAAAAAAAATTAATCTAGTAAGGAAGACCCCACTTCTAAGCCAAGTACTACATTATAAGATATTACTTGATCTTATCCTCCATGCCCTTGACAGAAGATTTACAACAGAATGCACTCCCAAATCATCTTTATAGTTTACACACAATGTCAGTGCTTGCTTTATACTTCTGGCGGCAATACACCTAAATAGTGGACTTGAGTTTTTTTTTTCTAATGGCATGATAAAGAGGACAGAACAGCGAAAATGTGTAGCGTTCTCAATTTCAATTTTGCAAAAAAAGCATTTGTTCAAAACACATGCTTCCACTTGTGTAATAATTCAGCCAAGAGGAACGTGCTCAAACAGCTTGAGGTACAATGCCCTGCTGGATTTTGGAGATATGATGAGCAAATAACTGTCATAGCCAAAGCACTGCTTCACCTCCCAATATCTCCTTCCACTTTCACTATTTAAAATGTCAGAGAGAAGGCCACACACTTCATCGTGCAAGAGGGCTTCTTCAATCTGTTTTTTTAAGCTCTTGAGGATGAGCTGATGTTCAAACCGGCATTCTCTGTATCCTAGCTGAGTGAAAGCTTCCTTAAAATACTCCAACCAGGGTAGCGAACGGCCACCTCCCTGTGATATAGAATATCTTCCAAGGCCAATCTATACATGCATAGACATGGGGCAGAACAAACCCTAATCCAATATAATATAGGTTTGTACTTGCATAGTAACCAGTCCTTCGGACATCCTCCTCTAGGAAGACCGGAACAGTAGAAGTACTTCTTTGAAGTCCCAGTAGATTATTCCCATATTTATATTTACTGGTACTTAATTGATCGCAGTTGGTTCCTATAATTGATCTCAGTTGGTTCCTCCCCACAGCTCTGCCCCATAAAGGGCTGTTTGTCTCGCCTAATTAGAATATGCTTCCAAGGATACTTTCACAGCCCGGTTGCCATAATCATCGGCAAGCTTAGCCATGGCTCCACTGTAGCGAGGACCAATTGCAATTTTCAGTAAACCGAATACCCAAATAATCATACTCACTAACCTGCTTTAAAAAAAATCTTTCATTGTCGGATTTAATGTGTTAAGTGGATTAGTTCTACTTTTCTTAAAGATCATAGTTTTAGTTTTTTTTCACATTAATGGAATTTCTTCAAATGCCGACAATTGTTTAGTTAAACCAAGCCGGGTCAGTGACAATAACACAGCATCATCAGTGAACATTCAATTTAGTATTTCTCTCCAGCTAAAACATGCGCATCACCAGGTAAATTCAGTTATTTAGGAATTATACAATTAATAAAAAGAAAACAATTCGGGGGCAAAAATTCACCCTTTGCATACACCCATTTGTATTGGGATTTTCTTAGTGACCCTGCCATCGGCACTCCATCTTACTACAGATTTGTTCCCTCTCCATAGACTTTGAATTGCCCTTAGAACGGCCGAGGGAATACTCTGACTTTTTAGGGTGCACCATAGCCCTGCCCTTGGTATCTTATGAAAGGCTGTTTTTAGATCGGCAAATGTGACATACAATCTCATATTCCTCAGGCTTACATATTTATCGCTCAATAGCTTCAATCTTGGTCGATAGTACTGATGTTCGACTGGAAGACAGCCTGTAGTTGATGTAAGATGTTATTATCTTCCATCCAGGCCTCTAAGTGAACCAATAATGCCTTGGCGAAAACCTTCCCTCCAGTATTGAGCAGGGATATCAGGCGCTAGTTCCCTGGAATTCTTCAATGGGCTGTCTCAATGACATGAAGATTAACCTCCTCCCTAGTTTTTTGTATCTCTTTCAAATGATATGCCAGAAGCATTGTTGAGGGCGGCTAAGAGGTGTGTGCTTCACTTTCTATGGTAGGGAAAGAAGCCATGAGTGGCATATAGCCTCCTGGTGTTGCCCAAGGAACTTGGAGGAGTGGGACTTCCCGATCTTCACACTTATTATGGGGCGTCACAGTTGTGGGTCCCGGTTGCTCATTTAACCCTTTAAGTGCCATGGGTTCCGCCCCCCAGTGCCAAGGCCTTTTTTGGTGATTTAGGTATGTCGCCATTCAATGCCTTGTAACTTTTTTGTTACATGACATATTTTGCCCCTTTTTTCCCACAAGTAGGCAGTCGTAACGCCACCCAGGAATCCTAGGTTGCTGTAGGGGGGTGAGAGAAAATAACCAAAAAGGGCGAAAATGTTGTGCTTTTTCAAAAAATGCCAATAAAATGATGCACAAAGAAGCCTGTTGTTTTTTCCTTGTAAGATCTAGGAACAAATGCTTTACTGTGCTGAATTCCCCAATTTCCTGGCTTTCAATAACAGGTTGAGCTGGAAACAAAAATTATTTTGATGTGGTTTTCAACCGTTTTGTGAGAGGTAGGTGATTTTGGCCACTTTTGCCAATTGGACATGCATGGACGGAATGGAAGAAAAGGGTAGAAAAAACGAATTGGAAGACAGAAAGGCATACATTTCTGAAAAGTAGACACAATTCTAAACTTAGGAAGGGGTGATTTGCGCAGGTCGGGCAACCACTAGGTTGGGGCAAATGCCATAGATTGGGGAAAAAGCAGGAAAATGACCGAAAAAAAAAGTTATGTGGTGGAAATGGTTGGCTAAGTACGGCAATGGCTTCTATGAATTTTGAGAAAAACAATGCTCCACTACATTCCTCCGACTATTGCAGTTAGATAAGCACACATTTTTTGTAGTGTTTCACAAAACAAGCAATACAACAAGCCAAACACTGAGCCATGGTACACAGGAGTTTTATGCTTACTGCCTGAACTGACGTACTTAGCATGTGTAAATTAGGAAAACCAATGTGGTGAGGAACGGCAAGCATACATTTTTTGAAAGAGCACAGGCAGACCTTTTTAAGGGTAGGTGACGTGTGCAGGTTACAAAAGTGTATGGTGCCTAAAGCAGCGACTAAATGTAGGACACATTTGGGAAATGAAAGGGTTGTGTGACAAAGGGCACCAGCAAATGGGTCAGAACGTTATGAAAACTACACAAACACAACAAATGTCATACCTTACCACGTTCCCACACGTGTCCCGATGAAAATGGTACCTCACATGTGTGGGTGCACCTACGTGGGTGCCAAGGGGAAAGCTGAACACATCCCTAGCCCCAAGTCTTTTCTGACATTTGAATTTCACGATTCTTCCAGTCGGGCACACCATACAGATAGGGCATCGGTGTCCAAGCCACCAAGGAAAACAGGGAACCCCATACATTTCCGAAAAGAGGACACCCGTGGGAATCCGCAGAGGTCTGACTTGCGCAAATCAGCCCACAAATTATTACCCAGAAACCCCAGCAAAGTCTGAAATGTGGCAAAAAAAATGCATTTTCCGCACATTTCACTCGGCTCACCCACCGAAACACGCCACCAACAACACATGGCCTACAGTCCCGCGTTCCACAGGTGCCCGATGAAAATGGTACCTCACGTGTGGGTGCACCTACCTGGGCCCTAAGGGGAAAGCCTAAAACACAGGTAACCCCAAGTCTTCCGGCACAGCTTAATTTCAGGAATTCTGCTCATGCGCTCACCCTACAGATTTGGGCCTAGGGTGTCCAAGCCACCAATTAAAACAGGGAACCGCATGCATTTACGAAAAGAGGACACCCGTGGGAATCCGCAGAGGTCTGACTTGCGCAAATCGGCCCAGAATGTATTACCCAGAAACTCCAGCAAAGTCAGAAATGTGGTGAAAAAAACACCTTTTCCGCACATTTCACTCGCTCACCCACCGAAACACGCCACCAACAACACATGGCCTACCGTCCCGCGTTCCGACAGATGTCACGATGAAAACGGTACCTCACATGTGTGGGTGCACCTACCTGGGTGCCAAGGGGAAAGTCTAAAACACAGGTAACCCCAAGTCTTTCGGCACAGCATCATTTCAGGAATTCTGCTCATGCGCTCACCCTACAGATTTGGGCTTAGGGTGTCCAAGCCACCAAGGAAAACAGGGAACCCCATGCATTTCCGAAAAGAGGACAGCCGTGGGAATCCGCAGAGGTCTAACTTGTGCAAATCGGCCCAGACTGTATTACCCAGAAACCCCGGCAAAGCCCGAAATGTTGTGAAAAAACCCCAATTTTCCACACATTTCACTCAGCTCACCCACCGAAAAACACTGCCAACAACACATGGCCTACCGTCCCGCGTTCCCACAGATGTCACGATGAAAACGGTACCTCACGGTGCATCTACCTGGGCGCCAAGGGGAAAGTCTGAAACACAGGTAACCCCAAGTCTTTCGGCACAGCTTCATTTCAGGAATTCTGCTCATGCGCACACCCTACAGAATTGGGCTTAGGGTGTCCAAGCCACCAATTAAAACAGGGAACCGCATGCATTTCCGAAAAGAAGACACTCGTGGGAATCTGCAGAGGTCTGACTTGTGCAAATCGGCCCAGAATTTATTACCCAGAAACCCTGGCAAAGTCCGAAATGTGGCAAACAAAAAAATGCATTTTCCGCACATTTCACTCAGCTCACTCACCGAAACACGCCACCAACAACACATGGCCTACCGTCCCGCGTTCCCAGAGGTGTTCCGATGAAAACAGTACCTCACATGTGTGGGTGCACCTACTAGGGCACCAAGGGGAAAGCCTAAATCACAGGTAACCCCAAGTCTTTCGGCACAGCATCAGTTCAGGAATTCTGCTCATGCGCATACCCTACAGATTTGGTCCTAGGGTTTCCAAGCCACCAAGGAAAACAGGGCACCCCATGCATTTATGAAAAGAGGACACCCATGGGAATCCACAGAGGTCTGACTTGCGCAAATCGGCCGAGAATGTATTACCCTGAAACCACAGCAAAGCCCAAAATGTGACAAAAAAGCATTTTCCACATATTTCACTGAGTTCACCCACCGACACACACCGCCAACAACACATGGCCTACCGTCCCGCGTTCCACAGATGTTCCAATGAAAACGGTACCTAACATGTGTGGGTGCACCTACCTGGGCGCCAAGGGGAAAGCCTAAAACACAGGTAACCCCAAGTCTTTCGGCACAGCATCATTTCAGGAATTCTGCTCATGCGCACACCCTAAAGATTTGGGCCTAGGGTGTCCAAGCCACCAACGAAAACAGGGAACCCCATGAATTTACGAAAAGAAGACACCCGCGGAAATCTGCAGAGGTATGACTTGCGCAAATCAGCCCAGATTGATTACCCAGAATCCCCAGCAAAGTCAGAAATGTGGCAAAAAAAATGCATTTTCCGCACATTTCACTCGGCTCACCCACCGAAACACGCAGCCAACAATACATGGCCTACCGCCCTGCGTTCCCGCACGTGTCCCAATGAAAACGGTACCTCACATGTGTGGGTGCACCTACCTGACCGCCAAGGGGAAAGCCTAAAACACGGGTAACCCCAAGTCTTTCGGCACAGCATCATTTCAGGAATTCTGCTCATGCGCACACCCTACAGATTTGGGCCTAGGGTGTCCAAGCACCAAGGAAAACAGGGAACCCCATGCATTTCCGAAAAGAGGACACCCGTAGGAATCTGCAGAGGTCTGACTTGCACAAATCGGGCCAGAATTTATTACCCAGAAACCCCAGCAAAGTCCGAAATGTGACAAGTGGAAAAAACGCATTTTCCGCACATTTCACTCGGCTCACCCACTGAAACACACCGCCAACAACAAATGGCCTACCGTCCCACTTTCCCACATGTGTACCGATGAAAACGGTACCTCACATATGTGGGTCCAGCTACCTGGGCGCCAAGGGGAAAGCCTAAAACACAGGTAACCCCAAGTCTTTCGACACAGCATCAGTTCAGGAATTCTGCTCATGCGCACACCCTGTCCAAGCCACCAAGGAAAACAGGGAACCCTATGCATTTCTGAAAAGAGGACACCCGTGGGAATCCGCAGAGGGCTAACTTGTGCAAATCGGTCCAGAATGTATTACCCAGAAACCCTGGCAAATTCCGAAATGTGGCGAAAACCCCCCAATTTTCCACACATTTCACTCAGCTCACCCACCGAAAAAAACCGCCAACAACACATGGCCTACCGTCCCACGTTCCCACAGGTGTCACGATGAAAACGGTACCTCACATGTGTGGGTGCACCTACCTGGGTGCCAAGGGAAATGTCTAAAACACAGGTAACCCCAAGTCTTTCGGCACAGCATCATTTCAGGAATTCTGCTCATGCGCACACCCTACATATTTGGGCCAAGGGTGTCCAAGCCACTGAGGAAAACAGGGAACCGCATGCATTTCCGAAAAGAGGGCACCCGTGGGAATCCGCAGAGGTCTGACTTGCGCAAATCGGACCAGAATTTATTACCCAGAAACACCAGCAAAGTCAGAAATGTGGCGAAAAAAATGCCTTTTCCGCACATTTCACTCGGCTATCCCACCGAAACACGCCACCAACAACACATGGCCTACCGTCCCGCATTTCCACAGGTGTTCCAATGAAAACGGTACCTCACATGTGTTGGTGCACCTACCTGGGCGCCAAGGGGAAAGCCTAAAAAACAGGTAACCCCAAGTCTTTCGGCACAGCATCATTTCAGGAATTCTGCTCATGCGCACACCCTAAAGATTTGGGCCTAGGGTGTCCAAGCCCCCAAGGAAAACAGGGAACCCCGTGCATTTCCGAAAAGAGGACACCTGTGGGAATCCGCAGAGGTCTGACTTGCGCAAATCGGCCCAGAATTTATTACCCAGAAACCATGGCAAAATCTGAAATGTGACAAACAAACCAAACGCATTTCCCGCACATTTCACTAGGCTCACCCACCAAAACACGCCGCCAACAGCACATGGCCTACCGTCCCGCGTTCCCACAGGTGTCCCGATGAAAACGGTGCCTTACATGTGTGGGTGCACCTACCGGGGGCGCAAAAGGAAAAGGGTAACCCATTGGTAACCCCAAGCCTTTCGGCACAGCCCATTTTGTTCATGTGGGCAACCTACAGATTTGGGCCTAGGGTGTCAAAGTCAGCAAAGAAAACAGGGAACCCCATGCATTTCCCAAAAGAGGATACCCGTCGGAATCCACGGAGGTCTGACTTACGCAAATCGGCCCAGAATGTATTACCCAGAACCCCTGGCAAAGACCCACATGGGAGAAGGGTGCCCAAGGCCAGGGATATTACCGCCGACTTTGCTGGAGCCCTGGCTGCCCTGCGTTGCAGCTTCTCCCCACCAGGGAGTCCCGGCAGTGTGCCAATACCTCCCCGAAGGGAAAAGCTGTAATGCAGCCCAGCCGCAACTCCAGAACGGTTGGAGGTGATGTCCCTGGCCTTGGACATCCATGTACCATATGGGTGTACCGTCCCCTAAGCACAGCACCAGCTCTAGGGAGCCCCGGCAGGATCCCCATTCCTCCCCAGAGGTGACATCTGTAACATATCACAGCCAGAGGTGGAGCCTGGGCTTGCAGACGGACAACCCACATGGGAGGGATCCACTCCCAGGGAAACACCAATGTTCTGCTGGCATGGGGGTAATTTGTGGCCTGCCCCTGCAATTGTGTCCCAGCCCACCAACATATCTGCCCAGACGGCCCATTCCCACCCACACCACCAACAATCCAGCCCCAGTCTCACCCACCCCACTGACAGTGGGCCCTAACCATAGAATAATAAAAAAACAGTACTCACATAACGTTGCAGCTGCTCGCGTAGAAAAAGCTGTAAACAAAACAAAAAACATGTGTTACCTACGGTCACACCAGCAAAAACAAATCAATAATTTTCAAGCATCCCCCCCCCTTGCAAGCCATCCCTAGTGGTCTACTGAACCTCACCCCCCCCCCACTGAAAACCCATTTGTCCCTTCCTACGGGCAGATATGTGGGACAGGCCCCCAGTGGGTGGGGCAGTAAGGTTTGGGCACCCCGGGGCCAGATTGGCAAACCAATGTGCCCCTCTGCGCCAAGGCAAGTTTGGTAAACAAAGAAAAAAAATTAAAATGGCATGCTGCCCTTTAGGGGGGGGCTGAGGGGCACCCTACACCGCCAGGTAATTTTCTAATGTACTGGGGGTTGACCCTCTCGCCCTACACCAAATGCAGGTGGGGGGCATCTCATTCAGCCCTCCGTGGGGGCAAATAAGAGGGGGTGTTCTCATGCATGACATGACCCCAAGTCCATTTTGGGTGGGGGGGCAACCCCTTTCCATAAAAAAAATCCCTGGTGGGCCAGTGGGGGGGAGGGGCACTCCCTCCAACACCAGCCATGATATTTATTTTTATTTTTATTTTTTTGCCCCCCACCCCTGGGGGAAGATGGTCATCCATCCGCCCCCAGGGGTCTCCATACATGTGGCCCCATGCTTTGGGGCCACGGGGAGGAGGGGGGTGCTTACCCAGTAAGCTGCCCCCATCCCCCGCCTCTGTAACAGATCCCAGATGTCTAGTGGGCATTGCTGCCCCCGGATCGAGGGCCCTGCGCCCGTACCGGGAGTAGCAATGCTGTCACACAAGGTGTCGTAGGAAAGGGGAGATTCTCCCCTTTCCAACGACACCATCCCAGAAAAAATATCTGGTGGCTTGGGCACCCAAGCCCCCTCCCCCTTCCCATTACGTATTTTTTCTTTGCTTTTTTTTATGCCCCCAGGGGTATCCATACGTGTGGCTCCATGCTTTGGGGCCGCGGGGAGGAGGGGGGCGCTTACCTAGTAAGCTGCCCTCCTCCCCCGCCTCTGTAACAGATCCCTGATGTCTAGTGGGCATTGCTGCCCCCGGATCGAGCGCCCTGCGCCCGATCCGGGAGCAAGAATGCTGTCACACAAGGTGTCGTTGGAAAGGGGAGATTCTCCCCTTTCCAATGTCACCATCCCAGAAAAAATCGCGGGTGGCTAGGGCCCCCAAGCCCCTTCCCCCTTCCCATTACGTATTTTTTTATTTGCTTTTTTCTTTATGCCCCCACCCCTGGGGGCAGTTGGTCACCCATCCGCCCCCGGGGTCTCCATACATGTGGCCCCATGCTTTGGGGCCACGGGGGGCACTTACCTAGTAAGCTGTCCCCCTCCCCGCTCTGTAACAGATCCCTGATGTCTAGTGGGCATTGCTGCCCCCGGATCGAGCGCCCTGCGCCCGATCCGGGAGCAGCAATGCTGTCACACAAGGTGTTGTTGGAAAGGGGAGATTCTCCCCTTTCCAACGACACCATCCCAGAAAAAATATGTGGTGGCTAGGGCCCCCTCCCCCCTTCCCATTACGTATTTTTTTATTTGCTTTTTTTTTATGCCCCCAGGGGTCTCCATACATGTAGCCCCATGCTTTGGGGCCGCGTGGTGGAGGGGGGCGCTTACCTAGTAAGCTGTCCCCCTCCCCGCTCTGTAACAGATCCCTGATGTCTAGTGGGCATTGCTGCCCCCCGATCGAGCGCCCTGCACCCGATTCAGGAGCAGCAATGCTGTCACACAAGGTGTCGTTGGAAAGGGGAGATTCTCCCCTTTCCAACGACACAATCCCAGAAAAATGTGCTGGTGGCTAGGGCCCCAAGCCCCCTCCGCCCCTCCCATTACGTATTTTTTTATTTGCTTTTTTCTTTATGCCCCCACCCCTGGGGGCAGTTGGTCACCCATCCTCCCCCAGGGGTCTCCATACATGTGGCCCCATGCTTTTGGGCCACGGGGGGGCACTTACCTAGTAAGCTGCTCCCCCCCTGTAACAGATCCCTGATGTCTAGTGGGCATTGCTGCCCCCGGATCGAGCGCCCTGCACCCGATCCGGGAGCAGCAATGCTGTCACACAAGGTGTCGTTGGAAAGGGGAGATTCTCCCCTTTCCAACGATACCATCCTAGAAAAAAATCGCTGGCGGCTAGGGCCCCCAAACCCTCTCCCCCTTCCCATTACTTATTTTTTTATTTGCATTTTTTTTATGCCCCCACCCCTGGTGGCAGATGGTCACCCATCCGCCCCAGGGGTCTCCATACATGTGGCCCCATGCTTTGGGGCCATTGGGGGAAGGGGGAGCTTACCTAGTAAGCTGCCTCCCATCCCCCCACCTCTGTAACAGATCCCTGGTGTCTATTGGGCATTGCTGCCCCCGGATCGAGCGCCCTGCGCCCGATCCGGGAGCAGCAATGCTGTAACACAAGGTGTTGTTGGAAAGGGGAGATTCTCTGCTTTCCAACGACACCATCCCAGAAAAAGTCGCTGGTGGCTAGGGCACCCAAAACCCCTCCCTCTTCCCATTACATATTTTTTTATTTGCTTTTTTTATGCCCCCACCCCTGGGGGGGCAGTTGGTCACCCATCCGCCCCAGGGGTCTCCATACATGTGGCCCCATGGTTTGGGGCCACTGGGGGGCAGGGGGTTGCTTACCTAGTAAGCTGCCCCCCACCCCCGCCTCTGTAACAGATCCCTGGTGCCTAGTGGGCATTGATGCGCCCTATCTGGGAGCAGCAATGCTGTCACACAAGGTGTTGTTGGAAAGGGGAGATTCTCCCCTTTCCAACAACACCATCCCAGAAAAAATTGCTGGTGGTTAGGGCCCCCAAATACCTCCCCCCTTCCCCTTAGTACATTTTTTGCCATTTTTTTTATGCCCCCACCCCTGGGGGCAGATGGTCACCTATCTGCCCCCAGGGGTCTTTATATATGTGCCCTCATTCTTTGGGGTCTCGGGGGGAGGGGACCGCTTACCTAGTAAGCAGCCCCTCCTCCCCCCACTTTCAAACCACATCCCTGGTGTCTAGTGCCATTGCTGCCCACAGATCGAGCGCCCTGCGCCCGATCCGTGAGCAGCAATGCTGTCACAAATGGTGTCGTTAAAAAGGGGAGAATCTCCCCTTTCCAACAACACCTGCCTTGATCTCTGTCTTGAAATACAGCCGGTGATCGAGACAGAGGGAAAAAGGCACTCACCTTCCCTCTTGACCGCGGCAGGCGAAAATGGCTGCTGCAGTGAATTTACTTTGTTTCACGCTGGCGTGCTTTACGCACACCGAAGTGAAACTGAAGGTAATCCAGCCCCCTGGCAGTGAGGGGGGACCTCCCCCTCACATAACCCGGGGGTTGGATTACAGTTTTGTGTGATTACACAAAACAAAGTGCCGAAAAGGATGAGCTATCTCGTCCTTGGCACCCTGGAGGGAATTCCAAGGACAAGATACCTTGTCCTTGGCACTTAAGGGGTTAAGGGAGGACAGGAGTAAACAATGGGTTTACTTAGCGAACCATTATTTGAAATTGGCTACGGTGGGTGAATGGTTGTGGATCCCGAGAATGAAGATCCCACGCAGGATTAGGGAACACCCCATACTTAGAGTGCTCTGGAAAATATAGCGTAAAACACCAGGGATGATAGAGATCCCCACATGGCCATTGCCCATGAGCCATTGATGAGCACCTGGGATACGGGAGGATATTCCGGATTTGGATAGATTCTAGACCTAGCTTGAAGAAGAATTGGTGAGTGTAGGGCAACTATGGAGGGATGGATAATTTATTACTACATTTTATTTTTATATTTATAATGTGCATATCCACAAAGTTTCAATTGAAAGTAGAAAGACTTGATAGTTTGAGTAACTTGTTGATTGCTACTTAGACTGGACTGCCAAATACAGCCTACATTTTTTACTGACTGGGTGTATTTGGTTACTATTCCACACAGGGTTGGACAGTGAACCAGAGGTAACACATTTGCCAATTTCTTTGTGGGGCCAAAAACTATAATCTCAGTTCTTGAGGGGTTTAATTTGAGTTTTTTTCCAGCATCCAAAATTGATTTTTTTTCTGCGCACTTCAGATCTCGCTCCACTACCTCCAAGGGTTGCTTTAACCTAACATGGGTCTGCATATCATCTGCATATGAGTGATAGCGCAGATAGAATTGGTCAAAGATGTTAAGCAGTGGGCGAATGTACACATTGATTAGTAAGGGTAACAGAGATGACCCCTGTCGCACCACACAAGTAACCAACAGTGTTTCAGAAAGATAGGAACCGGCCATCACCTGTTGAGATTGATCGGTCAAAAACAAATTGAACCATTTAATGGCCTCTTCAGATACATGTGCCAGTGATGACAATCTGGATTTAAGTACGCCAAAGTTAACTGTGTCGAAGGCTGCCGACAAGTCAAGCATGACAAGCATGCTGATGTCACCCTTGTCGGCAGCTTCGAGAAGGTCATCAGAGACCGCCAATAGGGCTGTCTTGGTAACATGACCTTGGCTAAATCCTGATTGGTAACAGTGCAGAATGTTGTTTTTGTCCAAGAAACCCTGCAACTGTGTGTTCACAATTTTCTCCAGGATTTTAGCTGGCCATAGGAGACCTGCAATATGATGATAATTGAGTAGTATTTAATGGTCCAATGTGGACCTTTTTAACAGTGGGGTAAGATTTCTTTAGTTCCACAGAAAAGCTGTCTTGAATTAGTGAGGCATTCACCAGAGTCTGTATGGGCTTGCTGAGAGCATGCGCATGTTGTTTGGCCAAATAGGCCACAATAGAGTCATAGATGTAATTAGTGGGTTTGCGGTTAGCAATCAATTTCTCAACACTTTCTTCTGTCACCAAAGAAAAGGTGAACTCGGGTACAGTTGCTTTGTTATCTACCACAAGATCAGAGACAGCCTCTATGTGGGGGATCAAAGCTTGAGCATCGAGGTTTAGTCTAATACGGCCAATTATTTCTAAATCATTGGCCATCTTTTGAGATTTCGGTAAGCTGGCATTTATGCAGATGGAATCAGAGAAGTTTCTGATGGCTCTATTATCTGCGAGCTTAATCTGGTTCTGAAGGTATACATATTTAGCCACTACAATGTCTTCCTTTTAAATCTTGAATGCAAGTTTAACCTTAATGTGATCAGAGTCAGCTCTAGTCATTAGCCATTTTTTCTCAGTTTTCAAATATAGGACCTTGAGAATTTTCAATTTTTTATCTATACCATTGGTTATTTATTTTTTGTGCTGTTTTAACCTTTTTTTGAAGAGCAATGGTGTCATAGTTAACTTGTAACTGTAGCATCAGGTTCGTCTATATAGCTGCACAAATAGTTTCCATTTGTGCTGCTGGTAAATTGCACAAAATCTTGTTGTCGGAGATGTGATCAAGGTCTTTTTTTCTGGCTGCATAATTCTTAATTTATTGTTGCCATCATATTATCTGAGGTGTGATTGGTGGCCATAGTGAAACGTATCATGTAATGGTCTGACCAGCTAACTGGCTCAGTATCAAGGTGTTGTAAGCTTAGGCCTCTGGACAATATAAGGTCCAGACAGTGTCCACTTCTATGTGTTGATAAATTAGAATGAATACAAAGATTATGTGATTTAAGAATATCTTTCAAATGTCTGCAATCAACATCATCAGACTGATTGCACCAAATGTTTAAATCTCCTAAAACGATGATTAGCAAAGTGCTTCTGTCCCCAAATAAGCATCCATAATGTCAAGAAAGAGTCTGGGGGGTCTGTAACATAAGATTATTTGACAAGAGCCATTAGGACTGAACTGACATGTGTAGTGCAGTACCTGGGATGTGGTATCCCAGTTTGAAGTAGGACAATTCTGAAGTTCAAGAGAATTTTTATACAGACTAGCAGCTCCCCCCATTTTACTGTTATTACTATCCAGGAATTGGAAGTACCTCTGCAGATTGGACCACTCTCTGTATTTTCCTATTTACAGTTGAAGGGGGTGCTCACAGCGGAGAAATGGAAAACGCAGGTCCTGAGAGAGCTCACTTTGGTAGAGAAACTTTGGATACCCATGTGGAAATGAACGGTCTGATTTCCCTGTTGTAGTTGACCCTGATTGAGGCAAATTTCGAAGGGCGTGAAGGGGTTACAAGCCAGGTGGGAAAGAGATCTGGGGAGGGAAATTAACATGAGGCTTTGGATCAAAATGTGTAGAGGAGCTTTAAGACATCGATCACACGACAGTACAAACTCCATGGGATAAGGTTATTGCATAGGTGGCAACATGATCCTGTCTGACTCTCTAAAATGTTTCCGGAAGGGGGTCCCTACTGTTGGCACAGGCGTGGTGAATGGGGCACATATTGGCACATGTGGTGGTTCTGTGAACAAGTGCAGATGTATTGGACTTAAGTGTTGGGGTGGATTAAGGAGATGGCGGAGATAACACAACTGTTATACACTTTCCTTGTTCTCTTTGGGTTGGAAGAGATAGATGGGGAGCTGAAGTTACTGCGCATGGTGCATTTCTTATTGTTGGCAGCCAGGGCAAGTTGGGCCGCATGTTTGAAAAGAGTGGTATTACCTGGTATGCAGGAATGGTATTCTTAGGCCAGGGACATATATTTAATGGAGAAAATCACAGCAGGTCTCCACGGAGGGAGCGTTGGTATCGAAGTGGAATGTTTTATTTTAGCACTGTACATAACGTGTACAGGGAAGCTCGTCGCCCAACCCCGGAGAAATTCCTTTGATATATGGGGATACCGCTGTCCATGATAACCCATGACCCGATAGATAGAATATTGCATGTAGGTTGCACACAAAACCCTGTACCTGTTGGTGGTTTAATGTAAGGTTACCACAGGGAGGGCAGGTGGGGTTAAAACAAGGGTTGTCATGGTGATTGTTGCTGTTGAACTGTTAAGATGTGGTATTGTATTCTACTTGTCATGACTTAAAAACAATAAAGATTGAAATATTTTTTTTAAAGTAACAAATGTAAGCCATTAATGGGGGATTTTTGAGAGTTTCCAGCAAGTTTGTGTGTTTTCACAAAAGGAGTAGGACACATTGATAGAGGGATATGGGAGATGGGAGTGGAAAGTTGCTGAAAAGTGGGCTAATTTTATGTTTATGTTTATTGAATTTATATAGCGCTTTAAGCCAAAGCGCTTTACAGTATAACAACAGGTACAAAAGTGAGAGAAGCATATTTACAAACATGAAACAAGTCATTAGAACAATATGTAGAACTATTTATAAGGTGGAGGGGGAGAGTGGGGGGAGGGGATGGGGATAGGTGATGGGGTTACAGTGTCTGTATTGAGGTCAGGGAGTAGGAGGAAGGGGGAGGGGGGGGAGGGGGAGTGATCTGGTGTCCTCATTGCCCCTAAGTGGTGTCAGTGACCAATTTAAGGTCATTAGGGAAGGGGGAAGGAGGGAGGGAGGAAGGAAGGGTTAGAAGGGGAGAGGGGTAGGGAGGGGAGTCATGGGGAGTGAAGAAGAAGGGCTTTCAGGGCGGAGCTGAAGGATGAGTAGGTAGGGGTGGGGCAGATGGGGAGCGGGAGGGAGTTCGAGTGTAGGGAGGCCAAGAGTTGGAAGGAGCGGGAGCGTGAGGAGGCACATGGGGTTAAGGGATACAGTGAGGAGGTAGAGGTCTGCTGAACGGAGAGAGCGGTAGGGGGAGTAAAAGGAGAGCTTACATTGGAGCTTACATTGGAGCTATCTTGCTCAGTGCCTGCTTGGGCTCGAGTCAGAGAAAAACATGCAAGTGTTAGGCTACCCCTCCCTCTACTCTGCAGACCAGTCAGCCGACTGTGGAATGGTGCAGATGTGGAACAAATGCTGCACAATACCTCAACAATTCATTTCTCATTAAAAACGACTTTATTCAAAACATATTCTTATTGCACATAAAAAATTAAGACCAATGCAAAATTCTAAAACATCACAAAACTATCATGACATTGTGTAGTGTACAGATTTTATACAAGACACTTACACAACTATTAGCAGCAAGTCAAGAAATCTGTCAACCGGCTTTCAAAGGGAATTTTGCCAACTAGGTAAAGTGCATCAGTATAAAACGTGGGGTTAGTGCATTAAAGTTCTGTATATGGAAAACAGCAATGCGCTTGATAATTTTTCTATCCATAAAGATTGCCTAGTCACCTCTATTTATTTCGAGGATGGTTTTCATACCCTTCTTCTATGTTTGGTCGGCTTTTCTTATTGTTAGTGGGGAACTCATGGAAGCCATTTTAAACCAACATTATAACAGTTATCCTCTAAGTCTAAAAACTAACCTTTCATTCGGGCAATTTTTGTGGCTCAGAAGGAACTGCACAAAAATGGAAGCGCTCATTTTTAACCAACCTAATGTGGCGGGAAAGAACGTGTGTGTTAACAAACATGACCTAATTTCTTGTGTTCAGAAGGTGAATTTTTTCATGCACCTATACCATAGTCTATCAGGTGGATGTATTATATTATCTACACATATCATGATACTTTATGTTTCTATTATACTTTAGCGCTATAATAAAATACAGTCGACAGTGCATGTTTGACTGTTGCTATTGGCAGCTTGAATAATGTTAAGTGTATGCATAGACAGTCCTGCCTTAATGACAGACTTCTCGATTATCAATTTGTTAGGCTTATTATTCAGACACACACGTCTTGTGGCTCTACAACTGGTATATTGCCATGGTTCCACTCTGTTCCAGCCGTACAAATTTGAACAACCTGCATGTTTCATTGTTTGTTTTACATCACATGATATTTTTGCATATATACATATGTATGCCATGGGTGGCCAAAGGAATTTTGTGGACAGTTACACAGATATATATATATATATATATAGTTAAAACACACTGTGGTGTGACTTCCCATCACATTTTTCTTTTTTATATTAAGAGGTTCCACTCGATGTAGGTGTTTAGCTCTTTTGTGACGGTATGTAGGTGTTGGATGCAACGCTGCTCAAGGTTTCTTAATGTCGCATCACAGTGTCCACCTCTTGGTAGGGGTTGTACTGGCTGAATCGCAAACCAGCTAAAGTCCTTATAGTTGTGTTTCAAATCTAACTGCGAGACGAACGCAGAAGCTGCGGCAGGATTCCCTTCACGAATGGCGAAAGTAAGCTTTCTTATATTACACAGCCTCGTTTTGTGTGTATTTTCACTACAAAGGCTGACATGTTAGTAATAGAAGGCTCTAGATAAACTTGAGCGGGAGGGCTGAACGGGTAATGCCATACATACCCTTTAATCTATTACAGTGAATACCCAGTAAGGATAAGGACTCCTAAATATGCAGAACCTGTCCTCATTTGTTTCTTGGTGCACCGCTGCATAGCTATTGCAGTACAAGTACATATTAAGGTGTGGCAAACACTTAATATGTGGCTATCCATAGAAGCACTACGCCAACACATAGATTTTGTTAACATTTTGCATTTGCATTCACATGGTTCTCACTGTACCCGTAGAGTAACGCTATGTGATACACATGACGCATTAAGAATATGATTATAGCCAGAAAAGCGAGCATTCAACAAGCATACGGAGTACACAGACTTTAGGAACACGTATGGTCACCCACTACACCACTACAGGACGCTACAGTTCAGCAGTATACCTCTCTACTTTGGGATACTGTTTTTAATCTCTGCAATGCTAAAAAAAAGGGCAATATACTAGGCACAGAGCCGAGACATTGAACCATTTGTCAAAGCACGAATAATAAAAAATAAGATCAGTAGAGGCTGGTAATCTCCACTGACATGCTTCTATTCTCATCAGGCTCCACTGCAAAAAGGAAAAGTAAACAGCCGCCAGATTGATCAGTAAATTATCCAATAAGTGCAAGCAGGCAGACCAGAAAAGAAGGTCAGTACCATATAAACTAAGATGTATCTCTGAAATCAAATTAGAGTGCAAAGTGAACAGCTCTAATAAATGACTGAAGGCACTACACAGATGTTTGGACACATCAAATAAATATGTCCCTCCCACAGGTGTGACAGTAGATACATACGTTCAATGAATAAAGGATTGTAAATAACCACACATTCCAAAAAACACTGCAAGAAAATAAAAATCCACCATCCCTGTGTGTGAAACAAGTTTCAGGTCAGTAGTCCAATCTGGAGGAATAGACTGGGTAAGGAAAATAACCACACAAGACCTCACTCATTTGATTTTATGTCTATATTAGTAATCCCATAGATTCTAGAAGATAAGACGAAGGGGTAGTCTAACAATTTCTGTATCATATTTTTCAACTCAATATATGTCCCGATGAAGGCCCAACTGAAAACCGTTAAAGAACATTGCCAAGAAGGGGTGGATCCTCAGTAAACAGCCGAAATGCCTTGTGTAAACCAAATATTGTATATTTGATCCTTCTCAGAAGTGGAATAGAAAAGTAGAAAAACCTAACCGCAGGGAAATGTATGCATACAGTAATCATTGTTAGAACTAGTAGCTAAATCAATCTGTTAAGAACCTCCCCATTCAAATCTATCAACAAAACATTTAATAATTTGGTTTTGTCTGTATGCTCACACCAACCTGTATGAATAGAAAAATTATCCAAAAAATAGCTGCTTTGCATATACAGCACATTAATGCATTAACCCCACTTTTTGCACTGATGCACTTTAAAGATTAGGCAGAATTTGCTTTGCGTGCCTGCTGAAAGATGTCTAGACTTGCTGCTAATCGTTGTGTAATTGTCTTGTATACAATCCGTATACTACACAATGTTGTGATAGTTTTGTTATGTTTTAGAATTTGTTATTGGTCTTAATGTTTGATGTTTTCTTTATGTGCAATAAGAATATGTTTGAATAAATTCGTTTTTAATGAGAAATTAAGAGTTGAGGTATTGTGCAGCATTTGTTCACATCTGCCCATATTCCACAGTTAGCTGACTAGTCTGCAAAGTAGAAGTAGGGGTAGCCTAACACTTGCATGTTTTTCTCTGATATAGCTCCCAAATCTTCGAGTGAGGCCCCCATAAACAGAACATTAAGGGGAAGAAACATTTAGTTAAAAAGAATTCTTGTGGCTAGAGCAAATACCACAGAGGAAGTTAAAGACCAATAGAAATGCCAAGGACTTTTGTCAGCCTACAGGATACCACGTACCCTGTAGTTTCTGGATCCAAAGGCCACCAGAACTAAGGAGTTTTAAAATCCTGCTGGGTACTCACATGTACAAACCCAGTTGGAAGCCAAAGGACGTTAGTTCCTCAGGAGATGACAATAACAAACATCTTGTAGGTTTGTTACTGCAAAGGAGAACTAAAAGACTGTAGTGAGGTTTTGCACAGGAGGGCGACCTGTGGCTGCTGGTGAAGAAATAATAATTCATTCTGAAAAGCACCCAGTATTAAGGGCGCCCAGTATTCCTGCAAGCAATTTGTATTTCCTCTGTCCCCTAAGGCAAGGGGGAGCTAAATGTTCTAGCTGGGCGTTGTGTGCTGTTACTTATTCATGGCCCCCCTCAAACTCCTTCCGTCATCATCCCTTGTGCCCCTGAGATGTGTCGTATACGCGGTGCACGCCTCATCAAGGGTCTACGCAGCTACGAGTGCATCACCCCGGCACTCATTGACCTTCAAGTCTTGCTGCATCATCTATAAGGCAGTCGCACTCAAGTCAACCAGCTACCTTGCGGAGAAACTCAGCATCTCCGGCAGACAGCGCACCACCAGAAGTCAGGACACGTAAAGACTTGAAATTTGCCACTGCAAACAGGAAAGGGCCAGAAAACAAGCCTTCTCTGCCTACGCCCGAAGACTATGGAACCTCCTCCCGCGTCAGCACCAGACCCACCCCCTACACGCCTATAATTCCGAAAAGAACTCAAGACCCACCTATTCACGGAATATCTATGCTTCAACACCTAGGCCATCACATCGTCCCTTGCACCACCTGACTCGCTAGACACCGCCCGCCCCTCTTCTTCCCCACCACCCAGTACAGCTGTACCTGTCCTTTGTGCCCCTCTGTATCCCATCCCCGCTATATATCTATTCTGTTGTATACCTTTGTAAAGTGCTCCGTTATGTATCTATATTGTTGTATACCTCTATAAAGTGCTCCGTTGCTTCTCGAAGCCAGGTCTGTGGTCAATAAATGCCATAATAATAATGGGCCAGGAAGTCGACCAACGATCCAACTGCTAGATTAAGAAAGTAGCACGGTGGAGCGCTTTAAATACTCTGAGTTAACTAAAAGAGGTTACATATTGAGGCAACCCTGGCTTCTGTGATTTAGAATAGGGAACATAACTTCTACTGTGATATATGATATGATGTGCGCAGACCCGTGTTGCTCTGTGTCATGTTGCTTCCAAGGCGAGCACGTTGCCCCTGAGCTAGCCTCCCGAGGATGCTAGGTCTTCTAAGAATATAACCTAGCTGCATTCATCAGGACCTAGAACGCCTTCTGCGGTTATTGGTTAATCCGGGTCAGATTGCAGTCCATAATTTCTGCATTTGTTCTTTCCTCCGTATTGGTATGAATTAACCAAATTACTGAAATGAGATAAAAGAAAACCAACACGTTTTTATATCACCTGAGTCCATAGTGGTAGGGGATTCGTCTACATGCTTTCGAGGTGGCGAGACACATTATCCTCATGAAGGAAGCAGTCATGGCTGGGCAACTTTAGGCTGTAGTCTGGGGTACCAATTTGTCCAGGCTTCCCCGAAGGTGAAATAACACCCAAAGCCAGGCCCAATGTGAATATAGGTCATTCATCTCGCCACCCAGTCTAACAAAATATTTCACAATATTTAATATTTTCATATACTTAGACCATATGTGCCATGCAGCATATAAACAATTGGACACCTTTCAAACTTGGGAGCAATTAATTATCTTTTAAAAAGGTTAACACAGCTTCTGAGTACCTAATGCCCATTCCTCTTTGTAGTGGAAGAAAACATTTTCTTCGAAGCTGTGCATAATAAGGGGGGAAGAAAACAAAATGGAGAATTGTCTCCCAGCCTGAAAAACAGAATGGGCAGTTGTCATCAGGGATAGTTCTCATCATTCCCTTGTCTCCATTTACAAGTTCATGTTCTGAGGGGAAGTACATTTAAACTGATTTTCATGAAAAGAGAACTCTTAGGTGGGCTTACGATACAATTCAAATAATGTTCAAATTGTCAGTAATTTTTCACCAGTAAATAGTCCACTACTATCTTTCCAATTGATGATACCTCCAGGAAGTGCGGCTATGCATAATTTGTATATGCAGATTTTACTTCATTAATATCTTTTTGTATGGGGGTACTTTCTTCATGGCAGAGATGACCAAAACCTAGTTCGAGTATGAGATGTTTAACATGCTTAGCCCATCGCCAATCTTTGCCTTTGGGGTTTGCCCACATATCCTATATACATTTTCCTGCAGATGGGTAAATCTCTATCGTGATGGATTCAGAGCCAAAACAAAATTGGTTTGATTAACACATCATAGGACAGTGGGCAGAGACCTAATTACAAATACACCAGTATAGAAGGTGTATTCTTAAGGACAGATAATAATCTCTTCAAGAAGGCTCTTTCTGTCGTATCTATAGCTGTGACCGGCTGATGCCTCCACAGTTTTGCAACATATAGGATCACTGAGCTGGCTTACGCTCTATAAACCTCTATGATTGCGGAAATCACTCTCGTTTTAGAACTAGTCACCAGAGCGGAAATTTCACCTGTATTCTGTGCAAAAGATGATTTGCAGCGGTTAATGTGCAGAGTCCAGCTAGCACGGGATGCTATCCTGATCCCTAGATAATCGAAGAACAATAATTATATTGTTAAATCTGAATGAACTTTTGATAGTTCTGGAACTGTGACAAATCATGGCTACTGTATTTACTTCAAGGGAACAGTCTGCACAAAAACGCTCCAATACCACCAATTGTTTCCTGGTACCCATTGGTGTCTTTGAAATAAATACAACACCCCTGCATATAACCATCCTGCCCAAAACCAACCCTTGCTGTATTATTACTGTACATCTTAATATTGGCATTCAACAGAGGCAGTGGGACTCCCATAGCAGAGAGTACATTCCACAATGTACTGTAAGGAACTCATGGCGGCAACAGTAAAGAAAGACACAAGGGATCACAGTTCAAGGGTGTTTGTTAAACTGTATGCAGGGTGAGAAAAATGCCTAATCTAAAACTAAAGCTAAAATGGGAGCAAGCTACGACCATCAAATAATAATAAGGCAGTCCTAGTAGCATCTTGCCAAATCATAAGGGCCTATACTAAAAAGAAACTATTGCCAATCCTTACCACTAAGTTACAAAAAGAGTATGGGAAAATGTTCACCAGAAAAGAAAGAAGTGTTTGCAAAATGATATGTCAGGATGGTATGGCTGGTTCTCCCTTCCCCATGTTTCAATCACAGGACAAGGCGGAACTCCTGCGCACAGCACATTCCTGGGCCTCTCCAGCACAAGGCCCATAATTCCAGTTCAACTATACCAGAACCTTCAGAGGCTAAGTCTCTTTCCTCAAAGTCTCTTGCCTTAGAGGGCCTGCCGGACCAAAAACAACAAACAAACAAAGATTCTTTCGGTAGTCTTGCACTTTGGGCGATTACTCTTCGCCCCTAGGATCGCCCTCTGCCGGGCTCGGATCCTCCTTTCAACTTGGTCCTCCCTCTGTCGGGTTCGCTACGGCCTTTCTTTAATACAGTTCATGTATTTCTAACACAGTTCATGTTTTGCTCATTTGCATCAGAAAGCAGGGTTTTCCTTCTCCTAGCTTTCCTGAGGCATCCCTCTGTCGGGTTCACACGTGCCTTATTTCAAAGTTCACAATCTTCTCAGAAAGCGGGGTTCCCTTCCCCAAGCATTCTCTCAACCATGGGACTTTCGATTGCACAAAGGATTTGAAGTAACCTTTGTAGGACCACTCTGACGTCTCACGTTGCCCTTTCCTAGGGCCTTCTGGTACTTGCAGTTTTCAACACAAAAGAAGCCAGCAAGAGTCCTTCAAATGTGCAATTCTATGGTGCTTGACCAGTCTGCAGCTGGCACTTCTCTGGCCTTTCATAAAACTTCATAAACACACAAGTTCTTTGTCTCAGGTCCCTGCGTTCATCAAATGTTGCCACTTACAACTTTTTTTTACACATTTTTTTAAATTATTTGAAACAACACTTCAAACATAACCAACATTTAGGACATTTCCATTAATATGCATCTTGTCTTACATTTATATTTGCGCTTTACAGACCTCCCCCCTCGCTCCCCCTTAACTTGAGCCCCTAATTCAATGCCTTAACGTTCGTTGATTAGGGTTTTATCACCATTATTGTGTTCGGGTGTGTCATCTTCACTGGATTAAGCCTCGTGAAGTCCCGACATCATGGTTATCATTTGCCTCCATGCAACCAGGGGCCATGTTTCCTACTCCCCTCCCTTGCTGACTGCTTCATACCATGCCATCGTCTCCGCCTCTGCCCACTTTAGGAGGTTGTTCCACCACACCTCTAGCCTAGGTCTATGGGCTGCTTTCCAGCCCATAGCTATTCTCCGTTTGGCCAGTATGTACGCCAGGTCTTTCAATTTGCTAATGTGTTTTGAATTACGTGGTCTAGCAAATCCCCACAACATGCATGCCCACGCTGATTCCACCTCCAGCCTGATCCCCCTCTGAGCGAAGCGTTGTTTGACCTCCACCTAGAACCTTCCCACCTCCGGGCATGCCCAGAACATGTGAATCATCCCGGCATCCACCTCCCCGCACTTAGAGCATTTCTGTGTCCCTGTGTTTCCAAACCTGGCGATTCTGCTCGGGGTCATATATGCCCTGTGGGTGATGTACAGCTGGATCTGCTGCAGCTGCGCATTCCGGGACGCTTTCTTGTGGTACCTCTGGGCTCTCTCCCATTGCCCATCCTGCATAGGTTCTCCCACCTCGTCCTCCCACTCCTGTCTCAAATGGAGCAGCTCCTTGGCTACTCTGGACATCAGTAATTCATATATTCGGGAAATTTCATGCCCGCCCTCCGAGATGCCATACATCGTTTCAATGGCAGCGTCGAGTTGTTCTATCAATACTGCCGCGGGACACTTCCTTCCTATTTGTTTAATCATTCTGGTATATGTTATGTATTGTCTTGGGTGTACCCTGGTGCTTTTCACTATCTCTTGAAAATCTAGTGCCTCCCCTTCCTGCCATATGTCCCCGAGCGTCACCAGGCCCATCGCTTCCCAGAATTTACGGATCCCTTTTACCATTTGCGTGTCCTCACTGCATAGCGCAACCAGGGGTACCTGCAGAGAGCACGGGGTCGGGTTTCTCAACCCTTGGCACATTTTGTGCCATACTTTCCAGCCTAGTTCTAGCAATCTCGCTCGTCCCTGCATCTCTGGTTTAGGTAGCCATATGAGCTCCCTTAGGAAGTATGGGGTGCAGTCCTTACTTAGCAATCTGGATTCTGCTGTCTCTTCTCCTGATAGCCATCTAGCCACGTACTGAAGCTGCCCTGCCAGGTGATATATCTCGAAATTCGGCAGGTTTATGCCCCCCCTATCATACGGGTTCTGCAGCTTCCATAAAGCCACCCTGTTTCTGGAGTTATGCCATATGAACGCCCTGCATAAGCTCTGGACCTTCGTGAAAAAACGTTTTGGGAGCATGTATGGAATATTTGTGAAGAAGTGTAACAGTCTGGGCAGAACCACCATCTTGAGCAAGGCCACCAGGGGGAGTTTCGCCCAAAACCCCATGCTATTCTTGATGCCCTCCACAGCCTTCTCTATGTTATGGTTATATTCATCTGCGGCCTCTGGTATATTTTGATCCCCAAGTATCTAAATGTTCTGGACTGCCAGGGTACCTGCAAGACGGGCAGATCTCTCGGTGGGGACCCTCTGTATCTCCCCAGGGGGAACATGCTGGATTATTTAGGGTTTACTGCTATACCGGAGAGGGTTGTGTAATGTTTCATCACTTCTAGGACATACTGCAAGTTTTCTTCTGGGTAGCGCAAGTATTGCAACATATCGTCAGCGTATAATGATATTTATTTATTTCTTTATTTGGATTTGTATAGCGCACATCTGCCCAGGGGCATCGTGGCGCTGAAAGCAATCTTACTTGTTACAGGCATACATGATATATATATGGATACAATGCAGAACATATTTGCATATTTACATACAGTTATGCTTATTTACAAACAGTTGTGAAAATACAGGAGGATAGGTAAGGTAGGGTGGAGTTAGTTAAACAGCGTGGTTTTAAGTAGTCTGGGGAAGGCATTGTATGAGTTTTCGTTCCTAAGCGCGGTGGGGAGTGCGTTCCAGTTTTTGGGTGCTAGGTGTTGAAAGCTAGACCCCCCGGCTTTGCTTCTTTTGAATGTGGGTACGTAGGTCTGGTTAGTCATGTGTGACCTAGTGGGTCTACTGGATGTGTTAAGGGTGATTCTTTCAGAAAGATAGGGTGGAGCCTTGGCGGAAAGGCATCTGTGGGTGATGGCCATGGATTTGAATATTATCCGTTCTTTTATTGGTAACCAGTGGGCTTCTTTTCTGGCTTGGGTGATGTGCTCCCTTTTAGGGATGCTTAGGGCTGCTCTTAGAGGATTGTTTTGTGTGACTTGGATTTTTTTTAGGTTTTGTGCAGACGTGCCCAAGAAGAGAGCAATGCAATAGTCCAATTTGGTACCTACTGTGGCTCTAGCTACTGCCAGGCCGTTTTTGGTGGTAGGAAGAGTTTAACGGCGTTGATTATCGTAGTGGTGAGTGCGGCAGAGGAGGCTATGGCATTGACTTGCCGTGTCATGGAGAGAGTGGAGTCAAGGTATACTCCTAGCGTTTTTACTACAGTGGAGACTGTGATGGTGGAGTTATCTATGTTGAAGGATTTGTACTGCGATGGGAGTTTTAGTGTTTCTTTGGTGCCAACTAGTAGGATCTCTGTTTTGTCCCCGTTTAAGCAGAGGCTGTTGGCTGCCATCCAGGTTTGGATGGCTGTATAGATCTTGGTTAATGCCGCTGCGTCTTGTTCATAGACCCCTGTGAGAGGGAGCAGGACTTGGGTGTCGTCAGCATAATTGGTGCTTGCTATGTGACGACGGTCCAAGTCATTGAACAGTGGGAGGGTGAAGATGTTGTATAGGGTGGGTGCAGTGTAGAACCCTTGTGGGATGCCACAGTGGATAGTGGTGGGGGTAGCGCTCGCAGAGTCTGAAAAGAATTTCATAAGTCGACCCTCGAGGAATGATTTAACCCAGGAGATGGCTTCTGGCGAGAAGTGGGCTTCATTTTTTAGTTGCATGCCTAGAATATCGTGATTGACCAGGTCAAAGGCGGCGGATAGGTCTAGCAGGAGCAGGAGTGCAGGTTTGCCTTTGTCCATGATGTCATTTAGTTGGATTTTGAGATCTAGTAGGGCCGATTCGGTCCCATGTCCCGGGCGGAAACCCGATTGCCTTTTTCCTAAAATGCGATTTTCTTCCAGGTATTGCTGTATTTGTGTGTAGGCAACTTTGTCAAGGATCTTGAGCAGGAATGGAAAGGTTGTGATGGGTCTATAGTTGTTGGCGTTTTCGGGATCTAGAGTGGGTTTTTTGAGAAGAGGGCGCACCCAGGCTTCTTTTAGGCTGGTTGGGACTGAGTTTGTGTTGAAGGATGCATTGATGAAAGTTTTAAGAAATGGTGCTAATGTTTCTACGCAGTCTTTAACTAGTTTAGCGGGGCAGGCGTCGCCTTTACAATTAGAAGGTTTGATTCTGTTAACGATATCGACTACCTCTTTTTCTGAGACTTCTCTAAATTTGAGTATAGTAATGAGATTTGTCTTTATGTTCTCAGTCACAGTTTCCGTATGGGATGCTGATAGGATGTGCTGAGTGAGATTTTTGTGATGGTCTAGGATTTTTGCTTGGAGGATTTTGTTTATGAGGGCGGACTGTATGGTGTTACACCAAGCTTGGTCCTTAACAACCTCTTGAGACTTAGTGGCCGGTGTGGAAAGTTCCTTGAAGATGGCGAAAAGCTCTTTGGATTCTGAGTTGGCGTTGGAGATTCTTTCATTGTAGGACTCGGATTTGGCTGCTATGATACTTTTTTTGTATTGGGTGGCCAGTGATTTGTAGGAGGATAGCGAGGATGCGTTGGGCGCACTTTGCCATAAGTTTAGGGCTTTGCGTTTTTTGGTTCGTAATTCTTTTAGTTCTGCTGAGAACCAAGTATTGGAGTGTTTGGTATTTTTTTGTTTTTTTCTTTTGTAGAGGGGCGGTGATATCTATGGCAGTGCTAATGGTGGATTTGTAGATATCCGCCAGTGCAGCTGGGTCTGATGTGGCAGGGAGGTTAGTAGTGAGGGTATATTTTCTTTGGTGAGGTTTTTGGAGCTTCTGGCTAGGGCTGGAGGTGCTGGCTTGGTTTTTTTACCGAGTTGTTAGGTGTAGGGATGAGGAAATGAATGAGAAAGTGGTCGGACCATGGGGTAGGTGTGATGGAGCTGATGTCGATGCCACAGTTGTGGTCATCTATCTAGTCAAGAGTATGTCCTTTGTTGTGGGTAGGATGGAGTACTTTTTGTTCAAAGCCCATTTCTTGTGCTAGTGTAGTGGAGGGTCTATCTTTCTGGTCGTGGAGTCCCAGGTTAAGGTCTCCTAAAAGAATAGTTTTGGTAGTTGTTTTAAGGTTTTCACCTAGTAGATGTGAGAGGTTGTCCTGAAAGTCCAGTAGTGGGCCTGGTGGGCGGTATACTAGATTGAGGGTGATGGTGGTATGGGAGAAAGTGCGATCTTGGCAGATAGAGAGTCTACGTTCTCCCCTAATTTGGAGGAAAGTTGTCTTATTTCTAGGTGATCTTTGACTATGAGGGCTACCCCTCCACCTGTGGACAGTGTTCTGTCCGGTCTAAAATGGAGTATCCTGATGGGGTGGCTAGGGAGTGGCAGGGCCGGCGGCATTGTGTAGCAAGGATTCGGTGATGGCGAGAATGTCAAGGTCGAGGTTGGTTAGAAGGTCATGAATTTCAGTAGCGTGGGCAGGGAGGGATCTGGCATTAATAATGCACATTGTAAGTCTGGGCGTGGCAGTGGGGGTGGGGTGGTATTCTGCCCTTTGGCTTCCTTCTTGGTAGTGGCCAGTTTGTGGTGTTCTGAGGTTGGTTTGTTTTCAGTTTTGGCTAGTTGGGTTTGCGGTGAGGATCTGGAGCGGAGGCCTAATATTTGATTTCTAGAGTTAGTAGCTCTAGGGCACGTCGAAGGTGTGCTAGGTTTGTGATCTGTGGGTTTGGTGAAGAAGGATATCAGATGAGGTCCCACCTTCGTGTGGATGCCTATCTCCCCATATTGTTGTCTAAGGCAGATTGCTAATGGTTCTAGTGCCAGTATATATAGCATGGGGGACCAGGGACAGCCCTGCCTTGTGCCTCTGCTGGGTTGACATTTGTCAGAGATTATCGCACCCGCTTTGCCCCTAGCTACTGGGGTGCTGTATACCATCTTTACCCACCTCAGATACCCAGGGCCTATCCCATATTCTTTTAGGGCCGCTATCATCCAAGGCCACCTCACGGAGTCGAAGGCTTTTATTGCATCCAGGGAAAATTTCTGCCATTTCACCGAGCTCGCCCTCTGTCTGTTCTATTATGTGGTGGAGTCTCCAATGGTTATCGTGATGTTCCTTCCAGGGACATATCCGATTTGATCGGGGTGTATGAGTTTATTGATTACCCTTTTCAGCCTATTCGCCAGCACTGCCGTAAGGATTTTGCTGTCCTGTTTTAACATTGATAGGGGCCTGTATGACCTGCAGTCTGTGCTTGGTTTTCCGTGTTTCAGAAGCGGGATAATCATCGCTTCCCTCAGGGATTCCAGGAAGCCTTCCCATTTCAAACGCCTCGTTTGCATGGTCAGCAGGGGGACGGGGGGGGGGAGTACTTCCTGCCTATAAGTTTTATAAAATTCACTGGGGAGCCCGTCTGGCCCCGGGACCTTACAGGTGGGTAAGTGCAGGACCACTGTCTCAAGTTCCTCTAATGTAATCGGGGCTTCAAGGTTTTCCCTTTCCTCCTCGTTTAGTTTAGGCAATCCTATGTCCTCTAATGTTTCCAGAATCTCCCGCCCTGCTTCCTCCCCTGTATCTTCATAGAGGTGTTTGTAGAATCTAAGGAAACCATTGTTCACTCCCTCCTGGGTGTCCCAGATCTGCCCTTCATCTCCCATTATCTCTCTGATTACCGTTCTCTGTGTCTCATTTTTATATAGCCATGCCAGCAGCCTCCCTGTTTTGTCCCCCCTTGCGTGTTGTTTTTGAATATATTTCTTATAATTCAATTTGCATAATCGTTCCCAGAGCTCGCTGTTAGCTTGCTGTAGTTGGCTCACTTGTTCGGCATCCTCCTGTGAGGTGCCCCCTTTCTGCATCATTGCTTCTAGTTTCTTCTCGGTCTCCTGCAATTCTCACTCTATACCCCCCTGGAGCCCACTAAATTTAGATATGGCCGCGCCTCTTACTACCACTTTGAATGCCTCCCATAGAGTTCCTTCCGACTTCACGCTCCCTGTATTAGTGTCAAAATACTCAATGATTTCCTCCCTTAAATCCTCCCGGAATGCCGAGTCCCGTCGGCTCTAAGTCTCCATGTTGGAATTCTTGCTCTGGGGGGCTGGTGTCTTCACTCCACCACCATGGAGGAGTGGTCTGATAGCGTTCTCGCCTTGTATTCCACGCACACCATTTTGCTCACAAGTTTGGAGGCCGCAAACATATAGTCCAGTCTCGTGTATAGGTTTTGGGGGGCTGCGTAGTGCGAGTAGTGCCTATCATTCCGGTGTTGCTGTCTCCAGACGTCCTCTAGCCCAAAATCTTTCAACAAAGCCTGTAGGGCTTTTGCGGCGGGGGTAGGCTTATCTAATTTTGTGTCGGACCTATCTATTTTGGGACATAACGTGCAGTTGAAATACCCCCCCATATGATCGCCCCTCCCAGAAGGGGGCTAACTTTGCCATATAAGGTCCTGAAGTAGGCCGCTGTATCATGATTAGGGGCATAAGTGTTTATAAAGCTCAGTTCTCTATTTTCCAGCAGCCCCCGGATTACAACCATCATCCCATCTGGCTCCACCATAGCTTGAAGCATCTGAAACGGCACATGGGGTGCTACCCAAGTGACCACCCCCTGGCATAAGCTGAATATGTCGCTCCCACGGTGGTCCCTCTCCACTTTTTCTTGACCTTCTCGAGTTTGTTTCTTGTAATAATGCTGTCCACTTTCTGCCTCCTCAGGTACAACATTACCTTGTTTCTCTTAGGTAGCTATTCAGACCCCTCACATTCCAAGTTACGATTCCGAGACTTCCCGTAGCCATCTGTGTTTCGTTCTCCTTGCCCCTCTCTCTCTTCCTCTCTCGAACTTGTTTTGGCAACGATATGGGCTCATTCCCTGTCTAAAATCTACGTTAACGGGGTGTGGTAGCGGGTTCCGTGGGGTTCCTGCGATTTACTTTACATCTCCATACCTCAGTTTACTTATCAATGCGGCCTATGTGGTCACAGGCCCAGCTGCCCACTCCCTATCTTATAATCAAGTCCCAATGTCTGAGTCTGCGGCACCATAAGTACTGTAGAGTCTGTGTTACTTATCTGCGCCGTCTTCCTTCTGGGTACCAGTCTCCGATGGGCAGTTCTGTGTGTCCAGCCAATCTGATGCTTCCTCTGGGGTATCGAAGAACAGTGCTCTGTTTTGATGGTATACCTTCAGTTTCGCATAGTACATCAGCATATACTTATACCCTGCTTCCCGCAGCCGTCTTTTCACCGCCCCATTGCGCCATCTCTGTACCATCAGTGTGTAATCTGGGTAAGCCGTGATGTTCACCGACACCCATTTTATCGTTCCTCCTTTCCGAAAAAATCCCAGAATTCTCTCCGTCTCGATAATTCAGGATTTTGGCGATAATTGGCCTAGGTGGGGCCCCTGGTGGTGGCCTCCGCGTTAAGGCTCTGTGTGCCCGTTCCACTGCAAATCCTTGGGTCAACCCCCCTCCTGTTATTTCCTGCAGTAGCATTGTTTCGATGAAGTCCGTGGGGTTTGGTCCCTCTGCTCCTTCCGGTAGTCCTACAATGCGTACGTTGTTTCTCCGGGCACGTCCCTCCACTTCTTCTGCTCTATTTTCCAGGTTACTCACGCGTTGTTCTAGGATGTGGATCTCTGATTTGTGAGATGCGCATGCAGCTGTGTTCGGGGCCCTCTCTTTTTCAAGTTCGCCCGTGCGTTCCGCCAGCGTTCTGACGTCTTGTCTGAGGATATTCACTTCTTCCTGTATGGCGCCCACATTAAGTTCTAATGCGGCCTTTAGTTCGACCATGGCCGATTCCAGTTTGGTTTCCCATGCGAGTTTCAGGTCCGCTATCACTTCCAGGATCTGCTGGTCTTTATTTCCTGCGGCGGTGTCTGCAACTTGGTTTTTTTGCTTACTTCTGGCCCCTTCTGACATTTGTGGTGTTCTTGCGTATTCCTCCAGCGTGGGTTGCTTGCCCTTCCCCTTGGTCTGTTTATTCGCCATCTGGGCGTCGCCTTGTGTTTCTCAACTATTGTTCAGGAATGTAGTTTTTGGCACCTCAGGGATAGTTTGTGCTTGGGGATATTGCACTCAGGGGGCTGTAGTAATTGTTTTTGTGCACTATCTGTATCGTGACCCGAATGGATTATGTTCTCCCACGTCTTCAACCGTTGCTGTTTCCTCCGATATGCACTCTCTGGCTCTTGGCGGGGCCTCTCGCCGTCTGCGCATCCTGAGGCTTAGGAGCCCGTGTTGGTGTTAGTGTAGGTCCTGTGGGCACCAACCTTGGTCTGGTTCGCCGCTTCACACAGTGTCTTTGCAGCCGTGATAATCGATGGCTTACTCGCTTATCTCCTGGGGCCGTTAAATGCACATCCCTCTCCGCTGCTGAGTCTCGGGCTTGTGTGGTGCCCGGGGCTGTGAAATCCTGTTGGTGTGGGCCCGTGTCCTGGTATTGGCGTTTAGCTTGCCGCCGCCTTTCTTTTCTTTCATCACCCTGCGAGCACCCAGGGTGAATCATCCTCTTGCTCAATCCGATTTCCTGTCCTGCCCTTTTGCACTCGCCACTATTGTCCATTCTCTCGCCAGTGCTGTGTGTTATCGCGTTCCCTTATCCCCTGGGTTTCGTTGTGTCCGGCTCCTTTGTCAGTCACCATCCAGCAATCTGGGCAATACCGTGACGTGCTTGCTGCGATAACGCTCCTCGTTCTATTATGGCACATCAGTGAGCCATGGCCATTTCTTGTAGTCTGCGCCCGTCTCCCGACACTGTGTGCCATGTAGCGGGTCCCAGTTATGTTACTGTGTGTGACGATTCGCTGGGGGTTTTGGGTTAAGTATGGCAGTGTGCATCTGATTGCATGGATCAAGCCTCAGGGCGTGGGTCCCTCCTCCCCTCTGGGGTGTTAATGCTGGACAGTACACTGTGATTACAGGGTCATATTAGGGCTGTTATCTCCCAGCAGAGTGGGCGGTCTCTCCCCCGTTTGCACGAACAAAGAGCTGGTGTCTGTCTCCGTGGAGCACCGATGTGGTGCTTTGTTTATGTGGGGTGCTCCCGCCTCCACGCGGAATAGCAGGGAAACGTTTATGTTCCGTTTCCCACCGTGGGGTGCAGCTCTCCCGGTTCCTCTTTCACCGCTTATGTCCAGGCACCCTTGTGAGATTGCGAGGGGAAATGATTAATGTCAGCAGCGCCAGCTTTCCTGCCTGCCCAGCGCGGCTCGCTCGCCAATGTTCCTTCGTTGCAACAATGTTTCTTCTCCTCCAGCTTTTCGCGTGTTACAATGTATTCAGCCGCACCAGTCATGCCGTTCGTTCCTCAAACTCCACCGCTGCAGTCCGTGATGTTTACCAAGCGCTGCAACAGTCTCTTCCCTGCAGATCACGCTTTGTATTCTATGTTGCTGACGGGTCTGTCTGCAACTGTTCATGTCATTACATAACGCTATTTTCCAGCGCAGCTTGTTTTTTTTTTTTTCATCCAAGGCCAAATTGCTCTCCACCATGTCGCTTCTGCTACAACTCGCATGTTTCCTAGTTCCCTCTTGCCGGTCTCGCATTATAGCGCTGGCTCCTCATAAGCACGCTGCAACTCGGTGCCCCTCCGTTCCTGGGTGCCTTTGCTGCAATCTCAAGCGGCGAGCAGCAGATGCTTACGTGATTGCCAGTAGACAGGGGTGAAGTCAGAGCGCCGTATGAGTTCTGACTGCCGATCTCTTTCCCAAGTTTCCACCCCACGGATGTAATTCTTTGCGTCTGCGGCAGTGTCTTTAATTTCCTTTGTTGTCCGCCATCTTGTTTCCGTTGTGCATGAGCGGCTGCTTCTCCAAAGCTCCTTTACACAGTACTCCTTATCACGGTGTACTCGCCCTTTTCAGTTAATGTAGGGCACAGCTTCTGACGCACTTGCCTTCATTTCTGGAGGTCGTAGGTCATTTTTCAACACATTGTTACGGATCAGCTTCGGATCTGCAGGAGCTACCCAGCAAGGCACGTCCCACACCATGGCTAGATAGCCACGCCCTCCAACACTTGCAACCTTGGGCTTAACACACATTAGTGTGCTATCAGCTTCCTCCGACTCACCGGCTGTGTTGAACCGGTTGGCTGGTCTTGCCTCAGAAGTCAAGAACGGTACCGCGGTAGCCATCCCACCTCCCCGCCTGTACTATCAATGCGTTAGACCCACATTCACCGCTGACATCTGCTTCTCTACATGCCAGCTGTAACTCCAGGTCTTATGATTTCCCTTTCGGAGGCTTTGTGGGTCTGAGTTGAAAAGAGTAAGGGCAGTTCCCCCTTCGTCGCCCCTCCAGGTATCGCCACCTTTCTCCTCGGCTTGATCTGCTGGTTCGGTGTAGCTGTCTCCTTATGCGTTCGGCCTTTGCTCGAAGTGTGCTTTCGTGCTCCACCTTTTATCCCTGTGGGAAGGGTAAAGGGCCGTCAGGTGCACGTAGTTACTGTCAATTGCCTGTCTCTGCCTGACCCGTGTGTTGGGACATGTCAGGTAAACGACTCTGGTGTTAGTTTGTTGTCTGTTACAGTGTAAGACAGTATTTGTGTCGGAAAAGGGAGATGGGTAGAGCTTCTAAATATCCTACAGGGTAGGATGGGGAAAAGGTGTTACAGGGAATGGGGTACTGCGTCTCGCCCATCAGTGTCCCACTTACACTGAATGAAGATCCTTCGCCCAGGTGATCCACACCCACTGGTCCACCCCCAGGAACTGGATCCAATAGCGATGGGCATGTCCTGGACACCGGGATGACAGATCCCTGGGGACTAGAGTGTGAGACACCTCCAGGTTTCTCACAGAACCCACATTCTTAAACCCCCTACTTGCAGAGTTCAACTTAGTAAGCCCACTACGAACCACAGGGAAGCAGCATTGTAGAACTTTGTGTATGAATACCAAGCAATAAATACTCCAAACGCTAGGGATTCTTCAGCACTGAATCATTTAGTCTGAACACAAGTAAACCATTTTTTCACGTGTTTCATGTTTCCTTTGGGAAAGCCTTGATAGAGTCCATTCTCTGCTTTTCCACGCAGCTGCTTCTCTCTCCGTGCCCTCCTTGTGCGTATGCCTTCCAACGTTCACGTGTCATCTTCCTCATGGAAAAAAGAGAAATTACTGTGCAATACAAGCATGCTCAAACACATGGAGCTAGTAAGTAAGGGAAAGGGAGCACATGAAAAAGAAGTGGGATTACACAGTGCTTCCCAATTAGGAAGTCCAGAGATAAGAGGGAAACGGGCCCAGCCAATCACACACTTTATTGGGACATTTGAGTTGGTGTTAACAATATGAATGTTTGCAGAAGGAAGCCATCAGTGAGGGAGCTAGGGTGGCACTAAAGCGAGTTGGTAGGTTTTTGGAGGCGTACGTTGGAGAGAGGGAAAGAGAGATGAGGTGGTGTGAGGGAGGGAAAGAGATGAGGTGGTGGGAGGTGAAGGTTGCTGAGTATCATAGCTCTGTTTGCGATATTACGAGGTAGGTATCTTGTTCAAAGCCTGCTTGGAGAGGTGGCTAAGACACTACAAGACCCCAAAGGCCTCCAATACTGGGAATGAGTCTTGCCAGCCTTCTGGGGGCCCCATACCACTGCAGGAAGCCAACGACCTCATAAACCTGAGGAGGTGACAGGCTTGCAGTTGCAAAGTAGCACCATGAGCCAACACTGGGATCCTGCCCAGGAGGGCAACCGGCTAGTGGCGGGGGAGAATAGCCTCAGTCTGAGAGGAACCCATGGGGAGAAATTCCTGCTAGTAATGTGTATTAGATGTCTTCCAAGGCCAGGGTGTGTTCTGTCAAGTAGGCATGTCCTATGTCATTTTAAAGCCTAGCGGGCAGTCAACGATCCCCGGATCAATGGTCAAGACCAAGAGGGTAGCATGATGGGGCGCTTTGAGCACCTTGCAACTCTGAGTGTACGAAAGGAGGCCTGGGGAGAGGCAGCACTGGGGCTCCTGATGATTAGAGTAGGGAACAGAACTTGGACAGTAGTGACCACATTCTCAAATGGGCAGAGCGCCCACAAATGTGCATGATTTAGATAAGTGTGCATCTCTGCACACACGATCGTGCAAATGAAGTGCAGTATGTGTACAAAAGATGCACGGAGTGTACAGAAAGCATGCACATTCACTAAACTAAGCATGCAAGAGGACAGTGCAAACTAAAAGTTAACAAAAATACTCCAAAAGCCAGGTTCAAAAGAACCAGAGGCCCTGAATTGCTCCAGAAAATGGCTTTCAACATTAGTTCCAATCCTGAAGTGGATAAAGTGGCCCAACAAAAAGCAACTGATTTGTCCAGGCAGACAAGAGACAAAGGCTACTCCAGTGACAACACAAAATATAAAAGGTCCTTACAGTAAGACAACTACACATCACCACAATGACTGTTGCAGTGGGCATCATGCTGCTGTGACGTCTGATGAGGCGCAGGAAAAGGATTTACGATGAGGACCATTACCTTATTTCAACTTGCAAATAAAGAGGTCACCGAGAGGTAACGTTCACCACCCCATTTAATACTGGAGACGAGATGGTGTAACAATGGGAAGGGGCCCCTCCCACACCCATAATGCCTTTGCATCACTAGTGAAGGTCCTATCAGCCTTGTATTTCTTCGCCATGGGCTCCTTTTGGGGGGGACCAGTGGCATCGCTGGAATTGCACAGTCCTCGGTACACAAGGTCCTCGTGTGATCCTGTCATGTGCCAGACAACATATATTTTTGTATTGTGTTATTGTTTGATATTCATCATCATCAAAGTTTATTCGGATAAAATATCCATAAACCAGAAAATAAAACGTTAATACATCAATACATCAAATAATATATCCATCAGTAAAATCAAAATACATGTGAGTTTACAACAGTAAAAAACAGTTCAAATTAAAAACAGATTTAAAAATTCCTCTCAAGCAACTTTTTCCTGCTATACCAAGCTTTTCCCACAAATTCCAGGCAACCCCAAGCAACTGCGGTTGTTTCAGCACGCTGAAGAAAAAACAAGGCGCCGGCATGCTTGTATAAAGTTTGCCGACTTAAGCAGCAGGACGATAGTATTCTTTCTAATATCACAGTAGAGGGGACATGATAAAAATAAAGTGCAGCAAATCTTTTTCTGCATTGCTGCCCCCCGGGCAGACTGTGCACTGCTCAGCTCTCGTCTAGTTCTTAGTAATGGTTCTGAGCCAGAGCAAGTTGAATATTGCCCTGGTAAATGCCCACCGATCTTGGATTCTATTACTATGCAATAGGTAAGGTTGAATACCATGGGCGGCTGAAATCAACAAATGGTGCCTATTGTATGCAAGCGTAAGCCCATTTGTTTCCCTATTCGCCACAACTATGGAGAGAAACATCTGCTTTTATTTGTTGACCAGTATCAAAGTTAAAAAAGCAGGAGGACACTGCAAACTTGGGGTATTCATTCGTGATAGGCACCGAGAAATGAAATTCAGCCATGGAATCTTATGCCAAAGAGAACTCTGAAACAAGGTTTTCATAATTGTGTGTGTCAGCTTAGCTCTTGGATTTGACTAGAGAGCTAGCCAGTGCAAGAGGGGCTATGTGCCAGTCATCACCTATATGTGTAATGCCCAATTCAATGTGTACATCATAATTAGGTGCAGAACTGGGGAGACCCAGACGTTTTTTGAGAAAACTATTCTCTATAACTTCTATGGGCAAGGTTTTTTCATTACCCCACAAAGCTGCCGTGTAATTGGTTGCAGCCTTGGTCTGAGCTCTGTAGTCTTCCAATATAAGTTTAATTGGGTGACCTTGACACATTCATAAAGCGGGACAAACCTCCTCAATGCCTGCTTCATTCTGGAGCATTGTTTTACTATATGTAAAGTCCCCCGCCAGTTTTCACTGAAGGTAATACCCAGGTAGTCGAATTTTTTACCCACGTTATTATTTGACCATTGTTCACCATTTTACGCATTTTTATCCTTCCACCGTCTCTGCTAAAGCATGCCATTACTGCTGACATTTTAGTATTTACAGTTAATTGTAGGTCACGCATAAAAACAATATAGGCATAGCTTGAGAGCTGCTGAGCGATTGGGGTACGGGCAATCAACACCGTATCATCTGCATATGCCAGAACAGGGAGAGGAAATGCGCCTATCCTTATGTAATCGCCCGATGTCTTAGTCAGTGCTATATATATATAGGCCATTCATATAAAAGGCAAACAATACAGGGGCTACGACACAGCCTTGGCGTACTCCAGAAGCCACCTCAAAATATTCTGTACATTAGCCCTGTTCCCCAAATCTCACACAGGATCTAGTATCCTCATGAATGATCTGCAATACCTTTATCAATTCAGCAGGACCCCTCATGGACGCAAGCACCTGCCACAATGTGGCTCTGTCTACTCTGTCAAAGGCTGTGCTCAGGTCCATGAATGCCAAATAAATAGATTCACCCCTTACAAAAATGGAGGATGCTACAGCTAAATACAAATTAAGAGCCTGATCTTGTGTCCCTAAGCCGGAAACCATATTGGATATCCGAAAGAACGTCATAATCAGAAATCCATTGTTACATATGCTCCAGGACCGCACGGCTAAAGATCTTAAAAGAGGTATCCAGCGAAGGGATATGCCTGTAGGTTAGGGGGCTTGCTGGATCTCCCTTTTAAAAGATGGGATAGATAATGACATTTTTCCAGGAGCTTGGGTATTCCCCCAATTGTTTGATATTACATTTTCCACACAGCAAATACTTTAAAATAAATTCAAGAATACATTACAAATTACAATCAATCATCAACACATAGAATAGAATACTACAAATCTACCCATATGGTCCCATTATCTATCGCCCACCCATTAGACCCATAAGGACCCCGCTATTTGAAGAACAATTGTTTGCTTTAAACAGCAACTACATGAAGCCTACGTCTTACTCATTCATTTTAGAGAACTTTAACTTATGGGATCCAGATGATTCGGCTTCATCTGCAAAATCTTTACTGATTGCCTTACAAATCACCGGCCATTCCCAATTGGTTATCCAACCGAAACATAGGGAGGGCCACGTTCTTGATTGGGTTTTATCCCACAAACTCATTGTTCGCTCCATAGAGGTTTATCGCTGTCCTTGGTCTGACCACTGTAGTACAATTTGTTTTGAACGGGATCTTCCAGATAAACTCAATCACAAAATTAATATTTCCAAGAAAGAAGTCCTCTCACGTAATCTAAAAAAGGCTTCAACAACGGCCTTTTCAGCGCTAGTTGTTGACCTACTGTCTAGATCCTCCTTTGGTATGGATGTCTTGTCCCAGGTACAACTTTTCCAGGACATTACTGCCTCTGCTATAGACACAATAGCTCCTTTCTCACTAAAACAACTTAAACCGGACATTTAAACGCCACCTCATCCTCAACAGCTTATAAAGCAAAACGTATTAACGCTTGTAGACCATTCCTGTCCACAAACAGTTGTATTACCCTTGCGAGAGCCCTTATACTGTCTAAACTGGACTATTGTAACCCTTTATACCTTGGCACTAGCAAGAGGAACCTACACAAGTTACAAGTACTGCAAAACAATGCACTCAGAACTGCCTTAAATATTCCTCGCTCTAACCACATTCCACAAATCTATCGGAACACCAAGTGGCTCCCTACACAAGATAGGATCACCTTCAGAACGCTTATGATTACCTACAAATGCCTTAACAACTCAGCCCCCAAGTATCTGAAAAACACATTCTCTAGGAAAGAGCCCATTAGACCTATCAGAGTCAACTATGCTCACTGCCTTAACATACCTTAATTCAAACTCAGCAAAGCTGTGGGTTCCAGTTTTCCTGTGCTGGCGGCCAAGTCCTGGAATAAACTACCGCCTGCACTAAAGACAGAATCAAAATTCCTCTCATTCTGGAACAAAGTAAAAGCTTGGCTGTTTGATCAAACTAACTACCTACCTCTTGAATCCATGATTTAGCTGTCTCAGCGACTTTGCCCATTGCTCTAGAACACCTTCGAGCTAGCTGCCTTTGGCCTGTTGCAAGCATGCCCTTGAGCTTTTATATGAACCATGTACATAATGTATATTTTCCTATCTTATCTATATCTGTATATGACTATATATCTATGACTGTATATATTTATGTATCACTGTTGTAACATTATGTAACCTAAGAAAAGCACCCAGATACCCTTGGGTTCCGTGCGCTATATAAGCAAATAAAACAAACAAACAAACAAACTTCTAGTAAATCTTGGTTCTCGAATGAAGTAATCAAGGCCAGAAAACTTAAAAGGCTGCTTGAAAGGCAATGGAGAAAACTCCCAACCCCAGACAATCGTGCCAGATATCAGGCTGGGGCTGCTGCTTATAAAGGTGAAATTCATAAGGCCAAAAAATCACATTATGACACAAGGATTTCCTCTACCAACTAAGAAAGAGTTATTTAGAATATTGACAGAGTTAGAGAGGACAAATTGTTCTGTCAGTTCAACTGAATCCAGTGACTCCTGGTGTGATGAACTTAAACTAGGTTTCTTTCTAAAAACTAAAAAACGTTTAGACAATATTAGTACTCTAAGCACCACTCAGTCCTTGGACCTTGCCATTTCTACTACTTATTTATTTAGAAGTACTAATGATGTAAAAATCTCCCCCGTTCAAACTAACTCCACCATCAGAAGAAATCATTATAACCATCATCCAAGGACTGAAACCTACTTCTTGTGCATAGCATACATGCCCAGCCTTCGTTTTTCAAGGTTCCATTAATGGCTCGGCTCCTCTTCTGAATAACATTGTGAGATTATAATTTCTCACCTCACATATTCTGAATTGTTTTAAAGAGGTTTGGATCACTCCCGTTTTGAAAAAAAACCCATCTTGGATCCTACTGACAATAATTATCGCCCCATAACTAACGTTCCCTTTTTATTAAAGATGCTTGACAAAGTGGCTTACTTACAGTTGCAAAAACATATTGAGACCTGTAACAATCTCAGCGTTTAGCAATCTGGCTTTCGAGCTTCACATGGTACCGAGACTGCTATGTAAGACGTGCATGTTAATCTCTCAGAGATCATAGACAAAGGCAAGCTGGCACTCCTAAATGTTGGACCTTTCATCTGGTTTTCATTTAGTGGATGATTCCATCCTCCTTGGAAGGATGAGTACTTCAGTCAATTGTTCATACTCCTCAATTGCCTGGTTCACTTCATTTTGGGCCCTAGAACCGCCAGAGTTGCAATCGGGACATCTAGGTCCTCTGCAGGGGAACTTAACTGTGGGGTTTCCAAAAGTGCCTGTCTGTCGCCTACATTATTTAAAATGTATACTCGTCCCGTTTGATATGCTTGACGAAGCTGGTATTGTCTACACTAACTACGCTGACGATACTCAGCTTGTTCTTGAACTCAGTGGAGACTAACTCCGATCTTCTACCTGGCAATAATGACTTTGCCACAATATAAAACTGGATGTCTGCTAATTCATAAGCACTCAATAACAGTAAAACCGAATTACTGATTGTTGGCACTAGACAGACAAAGACTTAGTAAACTTGACAACCAATATACACATTGTACGGCCTGTGGCTGTTCTATTAGGGTTAGTGCCAATCTCAAAACCCTGGGTGTAACTTTGGACTCTAGTCTGACTATGAAACAGCATGGATCTCAGGTCGAATCATCTTGTCTCTACATAAACATATTGTTCCGACAAATCAAACCCTATCTCTCTACCCAAAATCTATCTTCCATTGCTACTGTCCTTGTAAACTCATGTCTATATTATTGCAATAGCCTTCTTGCCGGTACATCAAAATGTAACATCAAAGCCCTTCAAGTGGTGCCAAATTGAGCTATTAGGGCTGTTTGTATCATTGCTGCGCATGACCATGTTACCCAGCACAGAAGATTGCTTCACTGGTTACATGTCTCCCAGCACATTTCTCATACAATGTTGCCCCTTACTTATAAAAGTGTTTCCAACCATGCACTGACTTACCTAAAAAATAGGTTACGGAAAGTTTCCAATACCTGCACTTTGCGGTTGAATGATGGATCTAAACTGGTTTTACCAAGATCTAAGTTAAAAAACTTTGCCGGGAGCAGTTTTTATGTTCATGCCCCTACACTGTGGAACTCTCTCCCTGTCACAATCCGTAATGCACCATCTTCGACGACTTTCAAAAAAGCTGTCAAAACTACTCTTTAACACAAATGATTAGATTATTTAACAACTAGACCTTGTCCAACTTGTGTGTGATCTATTTATGCCTTTCTGTTTGTATTGTGAGAAACATAGGAGGTCTCACTTCCTAGTCCCGGGGATATCTCTCTGAGGTGGCAAGGGCATGGCCATCGCCAATGGATCCAGCCCCTGGCTGTGAACCAGTGCAGGCGGATAACCTGGTTGAGGGATCTTTGGGGAGTGGGGATGAGGCAACCGATGGTGAGACGCGGTATCCCCGTTTCCTGTACCCATACCCCATCCTATTTTATAGGATTCTCCAACATTCCAAACCCCCCTTTCTACACAAACGCTGGGCCGAGGAAGAGGAAGACTGAGATTAAAGAGGCTAACACTTGCATATCTCATTGGACATGCCCCGTTAATAAGGTCAGGCAAAGTCAAGCACTTGACCTTAATCACATACATCTGATAACCATTAGCTCCCCCCACACGGATAAAAGGTGGAACGTAAGAGTCACACTCTGAGCATAGTGAGACACGAGAAGGAGCAAATCTTCCGAGGCGAAGGCATTCCCCACTGGAGCAGGACGACCGATCGAGGGACCAAAGCGAAGGGTAGGGAAACCCTGGAGATCCCTGCAGGAGGTCGTTGTCTCCGGTATACCATGAAGGATACGCAGAGAAAGCCAAATCCCAGACAAGAAGAAGCCTGCATTGTGTTTCAAGGATGCCAGCGACCCTCCCCGGTGAAAGGCAAAGTTGGGCAGGTGAGGCCAAACCTGTGGTATCAACCTTGACTCGTGAATCAAAACCACAGAGACAAGAAAGGAATGCACACAACCAGGGAGTTAGCGAGAGACATGAAAGGCCCGTTTGTATCAAGGAAAGATTCAAGCCGCAACAGTGTATCTCACAATTGAAGGTTATGCGCTTGCTGATGAGACGTGAAAGAAAGCAAACCAAACCAGTGGTGAACTTTAAAGTTATTGATAACTGTGAAGCCAGTGACACAGAGTAGCAGAGTGGTCTGGCAAAAGGAAATGGCCCATTCGAAAGTCTCTGCGGAATGGTTGATGTCTTGTTATAAAGTGGCAAAGAGAACAAACTCTGAAATGCGCAATGGTCAAGATTAATCCCATTGAAAGGGGAAGTTAAAAAAAGATTGCTTTAAGAGAAAGATTTCTTTGAACTTTTCTGATTGTGTTATGGAACTACCAAGACCAAGAGACACTAGGGCAAATAACATAACAGAAAGCTGAAGTGAAAGCTGAAGTGGTCCTGCGTAGGTCTATAGAAAAAGGCTTGCACACTCGAAAGTATTTGACATCAGTGAAAGGTCCGAGCCGGACTGAGGGAGACAGGGAACATGAAATAAGTTAGGGGAAGGGAACCCCTAACAAATGTGAATGAAGCTTGGGGAAGGGAACACTGCAAGTGCTGTGATTGCGAGGTCCGAGCCCGGCTGAGGGAGATCTACATTGAATCAGCTACTTTTTGTTGAGAGGTCCAAGCCCGATTGAGGGAGACCAGCGTGAACTTTGTTTGAACTGTGAAAGAACTATTGGTGAACTAAAAATAAGTAACTTTAATGTGGAAGGCCAAGCAGACCTCGACCCACGTTTTGAACTGCCTTTTTTTGATAACCTGAGCCAAAGTGTGTCATCCTGTCTATGGGGACCGCCTTACTATGTGCTGTCCAACGTGGGGAGGAGAGCTGACTCAGCCAAATTGATCCTTTCTATTATAACACTGACTTTCCTTTGCATACACATTCCACTTTACACACTTTTTGTATAAGAGATAGGGCAGGCATACTGACTAGGACTGTGTTTTCTTTATTACTTGATGGTAGGAAAGACTGGGATTGTATGATCCCTTGGGCCCTGTTTGTAGTGAGAAAGACCCCTCAGGCATCCACCGGTGTCACACCGCTGAGACCGTGGAAGTTATGGGCAAGATGGAGGCGCTATTAGGTCCATATGGTCTGTCGGTGAGCGGTCTAGTCTTTTTGGTTGCTGCTGCATTTAAGGAAGCCACGCCCCCCCTGCGAGTTGCGTTGCAACTCGCTATGCTACTTTCGGATTTGTGCCGACGAAAGCTTTTGACCTCCCGAGCTCCTCTTTAGTTTACTTGGGTACTCTCAGCGGCCCGTCGCCCTCTCGCCTGGCGACAGCCGTTCTCTCTTGCCTTCCCCCTTTTTCTTTCGGTCTTTCCATCCTTCTCTTTCTCCCCTTTTTTTTTTCTTTCGCGTACTCTCGCATTCATTCGACCGCGCTTTCGCGCGCTCTCATAGTCACTTACTCTTTCATTCAGACTCTCTCGCATTCACTCTACCTCGCATTCGCGCACTCACTTAGTCACTTACCCTTTCATTCATACTCTCTCGCATTCGCTTTACCTCGCATTCGCGCGCTCTCATAGGCACTTACTCTTTCATTCAGACTCTCTCGCATTCACTCTACCTCGCATTCGCGCACTCACATAGTCACTTACCCTTTCATTCATACTCTCTCGCATTCGCTTTACCTCGCATTCGCGCACTCTCATAGTCACTTTCTCTCTCATTCTTACTCTCTCGCATTCTCGCTCTCCCACGGACTCTGGGCCACTCTCCATTTCTCATGTGTATTCTCCCACTCTCTCACTCCATCCCAACTTACCCTGTCAGCAGTCTTCGGAGCCGCTGTTGGATACTTCGGAAGCCTGTTTAGTCTTCCTTCGTGGCTCTTCACTCCAGCGCCTCTTCCAAGGCGCCCTCGTTCCTGCCAAGGAATCAAGGTCCTGTTTCCGGTGATATTTGGAGTTATCAACTGGACATTAGTCTCAAGACATTTAGTACATCTGAATCCGCTAGTTACCCAATCTATCCCCGCCAGCAGCCTCACAGGGTTTTTTCTGCCTTACTGGCTTTTTCCCTGTATTGGGAGGGGCGGACTCCCCAGGGTTCACTTGACGGTTTAGTCTAATAACGGTCAAGGTGGCCTCCGGAGGAGACCGTCCCTATCTCTTCGAACGCAAGAAGGGTAAAGGACTCCTTAAGAAGGACACGGAAGAGGAGAAGACCCAGAAAGAATGGAGGAGAAGACAGAAAGCCACCAGTCTTAGTGAAGATCAAGGTGAGGAGACTCCAGGTAAAGAAACTTTGGGAAGTGGTTTTGACAACCGGTTTCTCCCCTTTCGAGTTACTCTACGGTAGAGAACCAAGAGATGTCTTAGACATGCTCAGGGAATCCTGGGAAGAAAGAGAAGAAGCGCCAATACCCCTCTTGTAGACTGCTACCCGATTGCGAGGGCGCTTGACACTTGTCCAAAGTCTAATCCACACTCAGTGTGGTTGGACTTGAGAAAGCTCAAGCCCAACAAAAACTTACCCATGACAAGAAGGTATATCTTAGATCATTTTCAGTAGGACAGAAGGTGTTAGTCCTTTTAACTACCTCTGAAAATAAACTTGATATAAAGTGGCACGAGCCCTATGAGGCACTAGAGCAAACAGGAACCTGTACCTATAAAATAGCCCAACCTGATAGAAGGCAAAAGACCCACCTCAACCACGTAAACCTCCTGAAAGAGTGAAAAGAAAATCCTTCCGCTACTACCTCCTCTATATTATCCTGTTTGGTACCTGAGGAGATTGACAACTTAGAATTTATTCCCCAAGAACTACCTAAAGACAAGCAAAGGGATTTGAATGATCTTATTACTGCATACCCAGATGTATTTTGTGAGAAACCAGGGATAGTACATGGTACTTATGACTATATCAGAATTCAAAAGGGGGAAGTGGTCCATTTGAAGGCATAAAGACTCCCAGAAGCATGAAAGCAGGTAGTGATTGATGAGGTAAAAAACATTTTAAAAGGCAAATATCATCGAGCCGTCTTCAAGCCCATGGTCCTCCCCTTTTGTGTTGGTGACTAGACTCGATCACTCTTGGAAGTTTTGCAAAGACTTAAGGCAAGTCAACACAATTTCCACCTTCAATGACTATCCTATGCCATGTATCGATGATTTAATAGATAAACTAGGAAAAGCCACATTCTTGTTAACCGTAGATTTAACCAAAGGATATTGGCAGATCCCTGTGCATTGACCTGATAAGGAAAAAACAGTTTTTTCAACACCAATAGGGCTATTCCAATTCAAAGTCCTTCCTTTTGGGTTGCATGGGGCCCCAGCGACTTTCCAACGGCTCATGGACAGGATATTACAGCCTTATTCCGATTTCTGTGAGGCCTATATTGACAACAGTCATTTATAGTAAAACTTGGGAAGACCATCTTTCTACTATTATGAGAACCCTCTGAGAGGCTGGCTTAACTGCCAACCCAAAATAATGCAAGCGGGTTCAGTCAACAGTGAAATACCTAGGCTTCTTTGTAGGGAATGGTAGTGTACAGCCCCAGCAAGAAAAAGTGGAAGTTGTCGTAGATGCTCCCACACCCAAGACCAAGAGAGATCTTATGGCATTCATAGGTTTGATTGGACATTATCGCAGGTTTAGCCCACATTTTTCAGACAGAACCGCCAGACTAACAGATAAATTAAGAAATTTGTTGGACTGATGAGGACAATGCTTGGTACAATAACCTGAAACAACGCTTATGCAAGGATCCCATATTAAAAGTAGTAGACTTCTCAAAGGAATTCGAATTACAGACCGATGCCTCCCTCACGGGGTTAGGAGCAGTATTATCTCAAATACATGATGGATTAGGACACCCCACCCTATTCACTAGTCGTGAACTCTTCCTCGAGAGAAAAACTACTCTGTCTTGGAACTGGATGCCCTTGCCATGAAATGGGCAATTCACCATCTTAGATACTACCTTTTAGGGAGAAAATGGACACACTCATCACTGACCACTCATTTTCGGTATGGATAAGTCAAAGAAAGGATTCCAACCCTCAAGTCATGGAATGGTTCTTAGACCTGCAACCCTACTGTTTCGCTGTGGAACACCGAAAATGTAAAGAACAGGGAAACATTGATTTCCTTTCCCGGTTTCCCTGCGAAACAGATGTGGCTACATCGCATAGGGGAAGGGTATGTGAGAAACCAAAGGGTGTCTCACTTGCTAGTCCCCAGAAATCTCTCTCTCAGGTGGCCAGGGAACGGCGATCACCTTTGGATCCAGACCCTGGAGGGGGACCAGTGTGGGAGGATCACCTAGGTGAGGGATCTTCAGGAAGTGAGGGTGAGGCAACCGATGGTGGGACGCAGTATCCCCCATTTCCTGTGCCCATACCCCATCCTATTTTATGGTATTCTCCAATGTTCCAATCCCCCCCTTTCTACACAAACATTGGGCCGAGGAAGAGGACGACAGAGTAAAGAGGCTAACACTTGCATATCTCATTGGACATGTCTAATTAATAAGGTCAGGCAAAGTCAGGCACTTGACCTTAATCACATACATCTGATCCCTATTAGCTCACCCCCACACCGATAAAAGGTGGAATATAGTCTCGGGAGGATAGCTCAGGGGCAAAGCACTCGTCTTGGAAGCAAGACGATGCGTAGCAACACCGGTTCGATCCCTGGGTCCGTTATAAGTGCATTATAAATAACCAAGTATATTTATTTATTTATTTATAGATAAACACTCTGAGCAAGGTGAGACACGAGAAGGAGCAGATCTTCCCGGGCGAAGGCAAACCCACTGGAGCAGGACGACCGATCGAGGGACCAGAGTGAAGGTCAGGAAAACCATGAAGATCCCTGCAGGTGGTTGTTGCCTACAGTAAACTGTGACGGATATGTGGGGAAAGACAAATCCCAGACAAGAAGAAGCCTGCATTGTGTTTCACGGATGCCAGTGACCTTCCCGGGTGAATGGCAGATTTTGGGAGGCGAGGCCAAGCCTGTGGTATCAACCTTGATTTGTGAATCAAAGCCGCAGAGACAAGAAATTAATGCACACAACCAGTGAGTTAGCAAAAGACATGAAAGGCCGTTTTGTGTGAAGGAAAGATTGAAGCTGCAACACAATTGAAGGTTGCGTGCGTGCTGATGAGACGCGAAAGAAAGCAAACCAGTAGGGAACTTTAAAGTTAACAATAAATGTGAAGCCAATGATACAGAGTAACGCAGTGGTCTGGCGAAAGGAAATAGCCCACTTGATAGTCTCCGCTTAATATTTGATGTGTTGTTATAAAGTGGCACAGTGAACGAACTCTGAAATGCGCAATGGTCAAGATTAATCCTATCGAAATGGGAAGTTAAAAAGTGATTGCTTTAAGAGAAAGATTTCTTTGAACTTTTCTTATTGTGTTATGTAACTACCAAGACCAGGAGACACTGGGGCAAATAACATAAGGGAGAGCTGAAGTAAACGTCAAATTGGTCCTTCAAAGGTCTATAGAAAAAGCTTTGCACACTTGAAAGTCTTTGACATCAGTGGAAGGTCCGAGCCCGACTGAGGAAGACCGGGAACATAAAATAGGTCATGGGAAGGAAACCCCTAACGAATATGAATGAACTTTTGGGAAGGGAGCCCCTGCAAGTGCTGTGATTGCGAGGTTCTAGCCCGGCTGAGGGAGATCTACGTTGAATCAGGTACTTTATGTTGAGAGGTCCGAGCCAGCTGAGGGAGACCTACGTGAACTGTTGATGCCTTGAGAGGTCTGAGCCCGACAGAGGGAGATCTGCGTGACTTTTTGTTGAACTGGGAAAGAAATTTTGGTGAACAGAAAATAAGTGACTTTAACGTACAAGGCCAAGCAGTCACGTTTTGAACTGACTTTTTTTGATAACCTGAGCCAAACCTTGTCATCCTGTCTACGGGGGCTGCCTACCTCTGTGCTGTAAAACGTGGGGAGCGGGGAGAGCTAACTCAGCCCCCTTGATCCTTTCTGTTATAACACTGATGTTCCTTTGCATACACATTCCCCTTTACACACTTTTTGTATAAGAGATAGGGCAGGCATTAGGTTTTGTTAGTATAGGCCATTATTTTGATTTGACAGAATGACTAGGACTGTGTTTCCTTTATTATGTGATGGTAAAGACTACTCCCATCATAGCTATAGGGCAAGGTAGGAGTTTTCGCCAACCCCAAGAATTTAATAAAGGTATTAAAACTTGTAGCTCTTGTGTCAGTGTTATACTTGTGATACCATGCCTCCCTTACAGTATGCCCTTGCGCACTGAGGCCTACAAGCGTGTTGTGCAATACAAGAATTGAATAACATACACCCTTATATTCAACATTTGACTAACCATTTGCCAAAACCTAGCAATGGCAATTATTCCTATCTGCTTTCCTGCTAAACATGTTTTCCAAAAGGAATCTAACCAAGTTGGCGGGATCATTTGCAATTTTTTGTAATACTTCCATAGTACAGCTTCCAAATTATAATAATAAAGAATTAAATGATAGTGTTTCAAATTTACCTGACCTTAAGCATATCCTACATATTATTTCTTCCCTTGCTATCCCATTGCAGTGGCCTAATACACCCAATGTGGGCAATAAATTAAATAAGCACATCATAAATAATATTCCTGCTTTAGATAACAGAACATTTTACAGTACAAATCTGGGACTTTAAGTATAAGCATTAGTAATAAAATCATGCATTATGCTTTTACACTTCAGGTACTCCAAATTTTGTATACAATCCTACTAAATGACCTTTATTTTAAACAGCTTTATCTGTGTCTCTACTTTTGCATTATCCACTTCGCAATTCAATTCACTGTTAATCTTCACTGTTCCCATATAGTTTTTATACAAAATTACATTATTTCTCTTCTCAAGACTCCATTTCATATAGAGCAAAATTGTATCTTTTCGATTTGTGTAACTTTATATAAAATAAATCCCTCATCAAATCAGTGCTTGTGTACATAATAAAACTAAACCCAGTTCTAACCTTTAATTTTGCACAGGGGTTCCTTTGGGAAGATCCAATGCTGTTCTCCAAAAGTGGCCACCTGCACAATTCAGCCAATTTAAAACAGACATTGTTTCAGCGCTATAAAGGAAAGTAGGGGTTGATTGTTGTTCATATGATAACAGTAGTCCTTTTAGGCTAAATACTCCAGCCTTACTGACAAATGCACATATTGTTGACTTGATTGCTTTTAATATTTTATTTTTAACTATTGTATCCTCCAAACAAATTCATTCACTTCTTCAATTTTGTCTTTTAAGATACAAATTTTAAAAAATTGTATTTTCTTTTTTTTTTATTGGATTTGTTATTACAAACCTTTACAAGAAACGAAAACAAGAAATGCATTTACATCTATCAAATTCACAGCTTAAAATAACACATAAAACTTTGACATCTTTGAAAATATTCTACTAGATGGTTTTGATGTCCCTGTTGCAATAGACCCGATTCCATAGCTACACCCCATAATTAGCTTTCATCCTCCATGTTGAACATTTTCCAAGATTTTATAAATGCAGTCACTGCATTGTATTTTTAAAATAAATAATATAAAATTTTAGAGTATTAATGTTTAAATAGTTATGTTTCGAGTAACTAACTGCATTACAAGCTCTTATAAGCCCTACCACCATATGATCCATTTATATTGGCCATCAGCGTAGGCCATCAATGCTATACGCGTATCTCCAAGCTTAGGGGGCACCATACTGATGTGTGCAAATGCCCAGCTAAGGACTGCCAAATATAAATTGAAGAATAACAGAGCAAGTAGAAAACCCTGTTTAAATCCATACATTGATTGAGACTTCTTAGAAAAAGCACTCTACTATCCAGTCTTATACCCACCTTTATACTGGTAAACATATGAACTATTAGATTCAAGAGGCCTTTATCAATGCCCCAATTAAGTAATTTATTCCAGAGTAACTTGTGATTAATACAGTCACATGTAACATTTTATTCTAAAAAGGCCTCATACACTGGAAGGCTCATTACTACTTTAGATGTATTTGCTAACATCTTTCATATAAGCACATAATGAATTGCAGCGACCCTGCTGAAAGCCTGTTTGAAAAGGAGACAACAGTTTTCCTTTCTTCGCCCAATCAGTTTATTTCAATACAAGCATTATTGTATTGTATTGCATTATTTTGATAGCGTCTTTCACCATTGGTATGGTTACAATGCGATGTAGGTTGAACGCCCTAGGGGGCCGAAGTCCAGGTATGGTAACATATGAGAACTGCTAGTATGTGTGCTGTAAGGAACTCATGGTGGCAACAGTAAAGACAGACACAAGAGATCACAGTTCAAGGGTGTTTATTAAACTGTATAATGGGTGAGAAATATGCCTAATTTAAACCCTAAATCTAAGATGGGAGCAAGCTATGACCATCAAATAATAAGAAAGCAGTCCTAGAGGCGTCTTGTCAAATAAAAAGGGCATATACTAAAAAACCTATCTTTACAACTAAGTTACAAAAATAGTGTGGGATAATGTTCTCAAGAAAAGTAAGAAGTGTTCACCAAATGATTAATCAGGATTGTATGGCTAGATCTCCCATCCCCACGTTTTTAGCACGGGACAAGGCAGGACCTTTGAGCACAGCACACTGCTGGGCCTCGCCAGCATGAGGTTACAGTTCAGTTCAAGGTTGCCAGGACCTTCACAAGCCAAGTTTCTTTCCAGGAAAGTCTCTTGCCTTGGAAGGCCAGCTGTACCAAAACAATAAACAAACAAAAAGTTCCTTCTGTAATCTTGTACCTTGGGCGATTACTCTTCGCCCCTTGGATCTACCTCAGCCGGGCTTCGATCCTTCTTGCAACTTGGGCATCCCTCTGTCAGGTTCACTACGGCCTCTCAAATGCAGCTTGCAACTTCCCACTGTGGACAACTCTCAGCTGGGTTCACTCTGGTCTACACAGTGTTCACAGGTGTATTACTCTTCACCCCAACTCACAGGTATCCCTCAAACTGGGTTCACGTTTGCCAAATATACAGTTCATTTTACGTTATCAGGATGCAGGATTCACTTCCCTTAGTTTTCTCCTGGCAATGGGTCAGAGACTTTCCAGTGTACAAGGGATTTCATTTGACCCTTGTAGGACCACTCAGACACCTCGTGACGCCCTTTCCTAGGGCCTTCTGGTACTTGCAATTTCAACACAAAAGGGGCCAGCGGGAGTCCTTTGAATGAGCACTTCTGCTGCATCTGACCACTCTGCAGCTGGCCCTTCTCTGGGCTTCTCCCAAACGTTCAAACACAAGTTCCTTTGTTCTCAAGTTCTTGCGTTCATCTAATGTTGCCACTTGCAACCTTGGGCCTAATACAAGCCAGCTCACTATCAGCTTCCTCCGACTCACTGATTGTGTTGGGTCTGCTGGCTTGGCTTGCTTCTGGTGTCAAGGATGGTACGACGGTAGCCAGCAGGCCTCCCCACCTGTGTTATCAATGCAGGAGGTCCCCATGCACCGTTGGCATCTGCTACTCCACACGTCAGCTGTACTCCACGGTCTTGTTATTCCCTTTCTGGAGGCTTTGCAGCTCTGAGGTGAAAAGGGCATCGGCAGCTTCCCCTTAATCGTCCCTCCAGGTATCGCCACCTTTCCCCTCCACTTGAACTACTGGTTCGGTGTAGCTGTTTCCTCATGGGTTTGGCCTTGCTCGTAGTGGGCTCTCGTGCTCCGCCTTTTAACCCTGTGGGGAAGCTAAAGGGTTGTCAGGTGTGTGTGATTATTGTCAATTGCTTGACTCTGCCTGACACTTGAGTTGGGACATGTCAGGTAAACGGCTCTGGTTTTAGTCTGTTGTCTGTTACGGTGCTACAATGCAGGAAAGTGTTTGTGTCGGAAAAGGAAGGGGGTAGAGCTTCCAAATATCCTACAGGTTAGGATGGGGAAAAGGTGTCCCACTTCCACTCACCGAAGACACCTCATCCAGGCGATCCTCCCCCACTGGTCCACCCCCAGGAACTGGATAACAGATCTCCGGAGACTAGCGGGTGAGATACCTTCAGGTTTCTCACAGTGCGTGCATAACAGCCAGTACGAAGATATGATGGGGTGGCAAAGTCCTTGCTAGCCATCCATGTTGAGCTGGTATTGGGGATGTATGGTGAGGGGCTGTCTGAGAGGGATAATCATTTATGCACTGTAGCTGCATTCTAATGGCAGAGGGGATATATGATGGCAGATGCGTGCGGGTCAGCGGCCGTGCCTTTGGATAATTTCCATAAGCATGGAGTGCGAAAGGTTCAATACATTGGCTACACTGTAACAATTACTAAGATTCATACAAGGCCACAATGAACGCCCATTAGGATTCAATATAATGGCTACATTTTCCATCCACCTATGTTCCAAAACCAGACTACATTCTGTGATGACTTGGATTACAATGCAACAGCTGCACTCTACAATAACCTAGATCTGATCAATAATATGATATAATTGTAATATGATGGCTATCCTCAAAGAATATTCTGAGGGCAGTACATGACTATCCATGCAATTCCTTCAAGTGCAATACATTGGCTACCCTTCCCAATTGTTCTAATAGCACTAGATTGGTCAACCTTCAAAGCTCTTCTGGATGCAAAACATTGGCTAACCTACACAATATTTTGAGTGTAATAAGTGGGCTAACCTTCACAATTCAGCTAGGAGCAGTACATTGGCTAACATTCACCATCTTCTAAGTGCAGTATATAGACCAATCTCAGCAGTTCTTTTAAGTGCGATACTGTTACACATTACCAACGTTGGTCATGGTGGCAAAAGAAAAGATCAGGAAGTACGTTGGGAAACGTTACTGTTAAGACTGCGGCGCTATAGCATCGCCTACTGGAAGCAGTGGTCTAGTTGTTTCACATTTGCCAGCAACGTGCGTGGCAGATCATGTGATACTTGATAAGGAAGGAAGAGCTTCAAGCAAATGCGTCGCTACTGCCAATATCGGTGCTCCGTAAGTTCGATCCTAGGTATCTTTCCTTTCTGACTCCTTGACTACAATTTCCCTTGTATCCAACTAGCTCTTCTATTCTATTACTCCTTTCACAGACTTCCACATTGGCCAATTCTGGGTTACAATACTACCGCTCTTCCAGTTGTTTCTTTGAGAGAAGTTCCGTCTCTGACAGTGAGTGTTGCCTCTATCTCCCTCTATCCTCCATTCTCCTGTTGTCCCCAGCAAACAGCCATTTCTTGGATATTCTTTCTTTACATTTAGCACTGCTACCGATCAAGCTGTACTGGAAACACTTCTCATTCTCCCTCGAGTTTTAGAGAATAGTGGATTTCATTCAGGATTCATTGTAAATTACCCTCCCGGTAGTCTGCTCACCCTGTACATTTTAAACCTTCTATTCCTTGCACTTACCTGTTATGTCTCTCCAGCGTAGAAAGAACGCTCATCCTCCTCGTAGACCAACTCTTCAAGGAACTGCATCCACATCCTACCGACCAGTCCGAAGCTTTGCTGCAACCCAGGGTTTTATTCCCCAGGAGGTTTTCCCTGGGGGTTGTGCCTTCCTCCTCCCTGTCGTTCGCTCACGGGGAGAGAGAGAGGTAGGATTCTCACGGGAGATCTTCCAATCTCTTGCTGGCTGTCTTCATTGGGAACCGCAGTCTGCCCAGGTTAGTGATATAGTTTGATCATATATCAGATATCAGTAACAGTTAGCGACGCCCGTCTTGTGGAATTTGCCATAGCGGACGGCGATTTACAATGGAGCAACAGATGCAACAACTCATGGCTGCTATGCAGTCTATGTCCTTAGAAATGCAAACCTTAAAACAAGACAAGGCAAAGTTAAAACAACAGGTAGCCCGTGCTTTTACAGAATCTCCCCAGTCAACATTACAGACTGGTAAATTTGACGGTGATCCTCATAAATTGAAGGAGTTTCTTGATAGCTGCACGATCCAATTTACTTTCAAGCCCCGATTTTTTCCAACAGATAAAGATAAAGTAGGATTTCTGATTTCACATTTATCCGGTCCAGCGTTGGCATGGGCCACCCCGTTAGTTACCTCGGGTAATGCGGTCCTTGACTCTTACCCAGCCTTTACCAATAGTTTGAAATCTATGTTTAGCCGAAAAGAGATATCAGGTACCACCCAGGAAAAGCTACTTGATTTAAAACAGGGGTCGAAGGATTTTATGGCATACATTACCCTTTTCAAACAATTGTCCTCTGAAACCGGATGGCCCGATGATGGACTTATTACTTTATTTCGATGAGGCCTTTCTGAAGAACTCAAAGATGAGGTCTCGAAGGTTACTCGACCAGCAAACTTGGCAGACATGATTACCCTTACTATGCAGATCGATTACCGGCTACAGAAACGTCACCATGAGAAGAAGAAGGGGAAGGGTCTCCGGCCTCATGCAGAATTTCTCCCCAGCAATATCAAGCCGGTATCTACAGAAGAGCCCATGCAAATAGGTTCTGTGAGGGGCCCACTATCCAGCGGCGAGAGAGAGAGAGGAGAAAGACTTTAGGTCTATGTACGTATTGTGGCTCTTCCTTACACATTCTAAGAGACTGTCTGGTGGTTCCACCACGTCAGACACATTCCCAGGTATCGGGAAACGCTAAGTCCCTACCGTAGGGGGAACCACGGTAGGTGTATTCAGACAGGGTTCCCCAACGGTGAATGAATCTTCGTTAGACACTGAACTTGTTGAACAACCCATGGTGGTGCTTTCTTTGACAATGGTCCTCCCAAATGTTGTTTTAAAGGGCATTCCTGCGCTTATTGATTGCGGGGCTGCAGGTAACTTTCTGGATGATGAGTGTGCTTCCAAGAAGGGTATTACCAGGATAACCAAGCCAATAACTACTCCTATTCAGGGAGTTGATGGAACTCCTTTAAGCTCAGGACCAATTCGAGAACAAACTGGTCCTATAACATGTTTAATCGCTGCACACAAGGAAATTCTAGAGTTTGACCTAATTAGAACCGCCCATTTTCCAGTAATTTTAGGTCTCCCCTGGCTAAGGATTCATAATACGTTTATCAATTGGACCTACGATACTCTTTTTTTAGGTTCTGAATACTGTGTCATCCATTGTATATCTCAGGCTTCGGTGGGAGTACATACCCCTTCGGAGACAAAACAATTTCAGAGAATTCCATCTATTAGTCATATTGAGAAAATTCCTGATTGCCATCAACAATATCTAGCTGTGTTTTCGACCCCTGAATTCCCTTCTCTGCCTCCACATCGAAGAGATGACTGTCACATTAACATTCTCCCTGATCAGCCAATCCCATTTGGTCGTATGTATGTGCTGTCTCAGAAAGAAAAGACCGCCCTTAAGGAATACCTTCAAAAGAATATTCAGAACGTTCTGATCACCGAATCCAACTGTCCAGCAGGAGCCTCACTATTTTTTATCCCCAAGAAGGACTCTGAAGAACTAAGACCGTGTATCGACTATCAGGGCCCTAATAGAATTACCATTCCTGACAAATACCCAATGCTATTGATCCCCGACATTTTAGAAGCGGTTGAGGGAGCTTCCTTCTATACTAAGCTGGATCTACGAGGTGCTTATCACCTCATCAGAATTTCTCCAGGAGATGAATGGAAGACTGCGTTCCGAACTCCATTCGGACACTACGAATATCATGTCATGCCATTTGGCCTGGTTAATGCACCGGCTATTTTTCAATGCATTATGGACCATTTGTTTTCCGACATCCTTCTCCATTTTGTTATAGTTTATCTCGATGATATTTTGGTTTTCTCCAAGAACAAGGAAGAGTACATACGACATGTCAATCTCATTCTGGATCGTCTTCAGGAAAACCAATTGTAATGCAAAGCTGAAAAGTGTGAATTCCATCAAGAGCAAGTCACTTATTTGGGATTTGTATTATCAACTCGAGGAATATCCATGGATCCAAGGAAGGTATCATCTATTTTAGACTGGCCACCTCCAACCTCTGTTAAAGAAATCCAATGATTTTTGGGCTTCACAAATTTCTATCGCAAATTCATCCCCTGTTTTTCAGAAACTGTTCTACCATTTACCAGATTGTTAAAAAAAGGGAGTCTCATTTAGTTGGGATGAAAGGGCACAAGAGGCATTTGATACATTAAAATGCCTTTTTACTTCTACAGAGATCCTGTCCACTCCAGACCAAGCCCGACCTTTTGCGGTAGAGACTGATGCCTCACATCATGCTTTGGGTGCTGACCTACTCCAAAAGAACGATCAAGGAGACGAAAAGCCAGTGGCTTATCTGTCGAAGACCTTTAGCCCTTCTGAAGAGAATTATTCAGTCCTCGAAAAAGAACTGTTAGCTATAAAAAGAGCCTTTGAGGAGTGGAGACATCTCTAATTGGGTACAACCTTTCCGTTGGAGTTTCGAACGGATCATCAACATCTCAAAGTTCTACAGCAAACCTAGACAACTACCAGTCGACAAGTATGATGGGCCCATTTTTTCCTGCCTTTCAGAATTGAATTTACCTTCCTACCGGGGAATCGAAATCTACGGGCAGATGCTCTTTCTCACAAGGATTCCCCGTCTCACAGATTCACCCCAGAACCTTTATTCCCAAGAGCTAAGTTTGTGGCCATGGTGACTGACTTTCTCCACGCTCTGAAGCAAGAAACTTCTCGGAATATACAGTTATGTGAAGACCTCGCAGTCTCTCACCCACTTACCTTGACGCAGGGTTGCTATTTCCACAAAGAACAAGTCTTAATCCCTACTGCTCCTCTTCAAAAAGAGGTCCTGCAAATGTGTCATGACTCTCAAGCTGCAGGACATCGGGGGTATCACAACATGCTAGAATTGATCACCCGACATTTTTGGTGGCCAACAGTAAAGACTGATGTGCGTGACTATGTATCTGCATGTGTAGTTTGTCAGCAGTCCAAAAATCCTTGGGTTCCACATTATGGTCTATTATCCCGTATGCCTATCCCTGACAAACCTTGGAAGGTGATTTCTACAGATTTTATCGTCGATCTTCCTGCTTCGTCTCAATATACCACTATTATGGTGAGTATAGATTACCTCACCAAACTGGCTCACTTTACACCGCTAACCAAGCTTCCTGGGGCCGCACAAAAGTCTAAGGTTTTTCTGGCTGAGATCTTTTCCCGACACGGCCTTCCCAACACTATTGTGTCAGATGGAGGTCCACAATACACCTCTGGATTCTGGAAGAACATTTGTCTCGAGTTTGGAATCAAGAGGTCACTCAATTCAGGTTATCATCCGCAGACCAACAGGAAGACAGAGCGCCTGAATCAAACGCTGGAGGGGTATCTACGGTGTTTTGTATCCGCAGCCCAAGATGATTGGTTTGAGTTTCTCCCGTTGGCAGAATTTGCTTATACTAATGCCCATCACTCAGCATTAAAAACTACCCCCTTTTATTGCTCCTTTGGATATCACCCATCTTTCTTACCATCAACCACTCCCCCTTCTTCTCAATGTCCGGGAGTGGACAGTCTCATCTATGGCATTCAAAAAGGTCATCAGCTTGCTCGTCTGTCTCTTAAGTCAGCTCAGGACCGAGCTAAACGGTACGCAGACCGTCATCGCCGGGAAATGCCAGCACTTAAAGGGGAGAACTGGTTTGACTGGCTTCTCGGTTCCTTCCCAGGCATTTGGTTCCTTCCAAGTTATCACCCAAATATTTCTGTCCATTTAAGCTTATTACTCTAGTGGGATCATAAGCGGTTCGGCTAGAATTACCTCCATCCTGGACCCGAATTCATCCTGCGTTTCATGTCTCACAGATCAAGTTATCTGTTAAAGACCGCTTTTTACGGACAACTAAGACTAGCCCTCCGCCGGTGAGCACAGAAACCGGACCCGAATATGAAGTAGCCATTATCTGTGACTCAAGATATAGGCGAGGCAGTCTTCAATTCCTAATCGATTGGAAAGGTTATTCGCCGTCTGAAAGGACGTGGGAAGCGGCTTTGGGGGTTCATGCCCTCAAATTGGTAAGAAGGTTTTTTTCGACTTCACTCGGGGAAGCCGGGTTCACCTCCCCTGAGGAGGGGACATACTGTTACACATTACCAACGTTGGTCATGGTGGTAAAGGAAAAGATTAGGAAGTACGGTGGGAAACGTTACTGTTAAGACTGCCGATTCTTCTACCCTGCATCCCCCTCACCCCACTCAAGTCTACTTCTGCAGGAATCTGTCCTGATACATTTTGGTTTCACCGTCTTGTGGACAATGCTGGATTTGACTTTTATGGACTTCATTCATTCATGGTGCGTCACCCTTTCTCAACTCTAATGCTGAACTTCTTTTGCATCTTGTATTCATGGTGGTCCTGAATCACGCTGTTCCCATCTTCATCTTGTATCCTGGCTTGCAACATTATATGTTACCACTGACTTCTGCAATTGGATTCACTCTCCCCTCTTGCTTCTCCACTCTTTTGACTGCTAACTCTCTGTTCTCTCCTCCTTTCCCGTCTCCCTTTTCCCATCTCCTTCCCTTACTTTCTTCTATGCACTTACTCTATCAGAATTGTCCCTGGACCTAGTATGATAGCAACCTTGTCTGTCTCCTCCTCCTCCTCCTCCCTCCCCTTACTGGTTTTTCCTCTCCAACCCTTCTCCGGCACTATCTGAAATGTCTCAGGCCTAATATGATAGTCGCTTGTTTTGTTCCTCCCCTACCTTTCTGCACCCCTTTCCCTCACCTCTTGTTTTTTTTTCGGCTCTACCAGAAATGTCGTCAGGCCTAGTACTTTAGTCGCCTGTCTGTTTCCATTTTCTTCCCACTCTCCCCCTCCCTTCCTTAGCTATGTTTTAGCTCTTGCACTATCTGAAATGTCATCAGGCCGAGTACGATAGTTAATTTCACATCCTTACTGTTCAAGGAGAATGTCATTGTTTTTCCCTTGTTCCCTCCCTTGCCTTGAAGCACTTTGAAACACATTGTGTATAGGCGCTATATAAATAAACTATCATATCATAACATATCATATAGCATCACCTACTGGAAGCAGCGGTCTAGCCGTTTCACGTTTGCCAGCAACGTGCGCGGCAGATCACGTGATACTTGATAAGGAAGGAAGAGCTTCAAGCAAATGCGTCGCTACTGCCTTTATCGGCACTCTGTAAGTTCGATCCTAGGAATCTTTCCTTTCTGACTCCTTGACTACAATTTCCCTTGTATCTGTTAAGAAAGGAAGAAGGCAATGAATATGGCAAGGGAAATGTGCACGGAATCGCACAGTGAACAACTTTGAATCTAACAACGTGCATACAATACCCAAGACTCGTGTATACTAAAACCCAGGAGTGCAAATAGAGTGAAACAATAATACCAATATATGAAAAGGGATGTGGGGTAAGCACTTAGAAACTCCTTATGACTGAAAGGAAAGTCTGCAAACTCCTTACCCACTATGCTATTACAGATACTGACAGCGCTAAGCCCAGGTAGAGGGCAAGCAAGGACAGGATCTGTGAGCTGACACTCTGGATGATACTGAATAAGGAACTTAGAAACAGTACTCACGAGGACCGGAAAGAGCACTTGAATGTCAGTAAATTCACGAACCCAGTAGATCAAACAGGGACCCAGAAGGCTATAACAGCAATGGGTGGAGGATAACTAAATTCATAAAACCCAAGTCAAGGGGCAAGTAGGAATTGTGATAATAGAATAGTAAGGAAAACAAAAGGCATTCACACAGGGACTAGTTACAACAGCACCCCACACCTAATAATCAATGGGAAATAAATGCAGAAGTGCAATGGAAAACATGGAATGGACCCCAATAGAAAGTAAGGATCAGGAGCAGGGAAAATGATATCACAAAAGGAAACCTTTCCCACCCATCCAAGGAGAAAAGGCAGGAAGCTAAATCTAAAAAGGGAAAGACTAATGCATCAGGTTTTTCAGTAGCAAAGGACAGCATCAAAGAAACAGAGAACACAGGCAAATTGGGCTGGATCAAAGGGTAAAGCACAGAGAAAGGCTGCCTGCAGACAGAGGAAGACAGAAAGGGAAATCCAGAAAGCAGAAATCAATTAAGCACATAAATCCGAAATCCAGGGCAGAGGAACAAGAAACAGGAACTAGGCACAAAAGCTAGGAACAAGGAACAAGGGACCAGTCACAACAGGAACACTTCAACAATGACCAGCGCTGGACTGAAGTAAACTGAGGCTTTTAAAGCTGCTAAACGAGCACACCCCTCAGGTGTGCCGCCTGCTGCACCTGCAGCCACAGGTGTTGCCTATCCTCCACCCAACCTTGTCCTGCAAGGGAGGAGGTGAAGCAGTGAGCCAGGCATTCTGGGAAGCATAGTCATTTGATTAAAGTAGCATCCTGGCTGCCAAAAACCTGGAATGGATCCGGAAGGGAAGTAACTTGGAAAATAAGGTTTTAGCGCTCCCAATTCATCACAACACTGTAGCATAAGGTTCGGAGGAAATGTCAAGTAGGGAATAAATCCCAAAACATGCCCCAAGTGGCGGGAACAGGAGCGAGCTGTGACAGTATCCAACTATCTCTTCTATTCTAGTACTCCTTTCGCGGACTTCCACATTGGCCAATTCTGGGTTACGATACTACCGCTCTTCCAGTTGTTTATTTAAGAGAAGTTCCGTCTCTGAGAGTGAGTGTTGCCTCTATCTCCCTCTATCCTCCATTCTCCTGTTGTCCCCAGCAAACAGCCATTTCTTGGATATTCTTTCTTTACATTTAGCACTGCTACCGATCAAGCTGTACTGGAAACACTTCTCGGTCTCCCTCGAGTTTTAGAGAATAGCCACGCAATCTAGTGGGTTTCATTCAGGATTCATTGTAAGTTACCCTCCCGGTAGTCTGCTCACCCTGTACGCCTTAAACCTTTTATTCCAAGCACTTACCTGTTCTGTCTCTGCTTCGTAGAAAGAACGCTCATCCTCCTCGTAGACCAACTCTTCTAAGGAACTGCATCCACATCCTACCGACCAGTCCGAAGCTTTGCTGCAACCCAGGGTTTTATTCCCCAGGAGGGTTTCCCTGGGGGTTGTGCCTTCCTCATCCCTGTCGTTCGCTCACGGGGAGAGAGAGAGGTAGGATTCTCACGGGAGATCTTCCAATCTCTTGCTGGCTGTCTTCATTTGGAACCACAGTCTGCCCAGGTTAGTGATGTAGTTTGATCATATATCAGATATCAGTAACAGATACATTGGCTAACCTTCAAAAATCTTCTAAGAGCAATACAGTGGCTAGCTTTCACAATACTATAAAGTGCGATACATAGGGTAATCGTCACACTTCATTCTAAGTGTGGCACATAGGCTAATCTATGTGTACTAAAGGGACCACCCAACTGCTAGTAGAAAGGAAAAAAAATATCACAATGTACGAAAAACGCTTCAGCAAAAAATCAATTCTAAACTACTTGTTCGTGAATCACGTTCAACCTAACACTAATGTTATGCTTCTTTGATAAAGCATTTTCAAACTCTATATGCATTCAAGGGTGTTTCAAAATTATTTATTTGCTCGTTTTCTTTTAGCAAAACCATTAAACCAACACCAATTGCAATCCAAAATTAGGTTACATTCCATTTATTATGCTCTGAACAAAAATATTTCTAAAGAGAAATGGAAGGAAAAGGATAGAAACCCTGAATTACCAATGTGACGTAAATCTGCTGATATTCTGACTCAACAGCCTACAACCAATTTTACATTAACAAATTCATTACAAAAAGCACTTGAATTAGTAGTGCAGGTGCATCTCTGTCATAAATTAATTATTGTCATGGTCATGAAGTCAAGGGCACAGGCATGCAGGGGTTGCATGCACAGGAGACCTGGGTGGACACTGTCCTGGAGCCTATGGTGCCAGGCTCATGCACAAAAGTAAAGAACATCCATTTAACACCAAAAAGCTTTTATTATGGACATAGCACTTCATACCAGAGCTCCTGGACCAAGTGAAACATGCTCAAATCTACACAAAACTGGATTTAAGAGGGGCATACCATCTTGTAAGAGTAAAATAGGGAGACGAGTGGAAAATGGCCTTCTGCGCGAAGTACGGCCTCTTTGAATACCCGGTCATGCCCTTCGGGCTATGCAATGCCCCTGCGGCGTTCCAATTCTTTATGAATGATGTACTCCGTTAACTACTTGACGTTTGCGCTCTTGTTTACATTGACGACATTCTTATCTACTCAAATTCCATGGAAGAACATGTAGGCCATGACCGGGCAGTCTTAGAGATGCTTCGACAACACCAATTGTATGCCAAGTTGGAAAAAATGTTTTTTCCATGTAACCGAGGTCGAGTTTCTCGGTTTCATGCTCACACCACAAGGTGTACATCTGCATACATGAAAAGTGGATGCAATCCGCCAATGGCCCTCACCAACATCCACGAAAGGAGTGCAAAGTGTGCTCGGATGTGCCAACTTTTACAGTCGGTTTATACCTGGGTTTTCACAAATTGTACATCCAATTACCTCCTTGTTAACGAAAAATCAAAAGTTCCATTGATCGACAGAAGCTGAAGAAGCCTTCCAGAAGTTGAAACAAGCATTCACTACAGCACCAGTCCTTCGACACCCACCACCAGACCGACTTTAGATAGTTGAGACAGATACTTCAAAAATAGCCATGGTAGCAGTATTGTCACAACGAGACCCTGAAACAGGACAACTACACCCCGTCGCATTCTGGTCCCGCAAATGTTCAGCCTCTGAGTTGAACTACGCAATCACAGATAAGGAATTACTGGCGATTAAAGCAGCATTCAAGGCCTGGAGACATTACTTTCTTGGGGCGAGACATACGGTCACTGTCATCACAGACCACCGTAACCTGCAATACTTGAAAACCGCCAAAGCACAATCCTCGCGTCAACTTCGTTGGGCCCTCTTTTTCGCGGGATACGTTTTTATTATCACTTATAGACCTGGAGTACGCAATGGGAAAGCAGACGCTCTATCACGCATGAGTGAAGAAAAAGAGGCTTTTACAGCATCCGACCCCGTGGCCATAATTTCTGAGGAAAGGATTCAAACCAGAATAGCTGCCACCACGTGTGTGGATGACCAAAGAACCAGTTTGCAATCCCTGATGGATCAATCAACACAACAGGAATGGATGTTAAAAGGTGACCAGTACACCATCAAAGACAATCTACTGTATTTTCAAGGACGATTATATGTCCAAGACCAAGAACTGCAAAAGCAAATCATCACAAATTACCATGATTCATTAGTGGAAGGACGCCCAGGAATAGCCAAAACTCAGGCTAAGGTAAAAAAAAACTAGTGGTGGCCAACCTGGCGGAAAGACATTGCCCAATTTATTGAAACCTGCGGTGTCTGTGCACAACACAAGTCTCAGAAACAGAACCCCGCTGGCTTACTACATCCCTTAACAGTACCGCCAGCACCTTGGCATACCCTGTCGATGGACTTCATTACAGATCTTACACCCGGCAATGGATACAACACCATATCAGTCGTTGTGGATTTATTCTCCAAAATGGCCTATTTCATCCCTCTGAAGAGACTCCCAACTGCGTCAACTCTCGCTTCTGTGTTCCTAGAGCAAATTGTTCGATTGCATGGATTTCCATCAATATTAGTATCTGATTGCGGAACTCCATTTTTTTCTGCCTTTTGGAGAAAGTGTTGTACGATTGCCAAAATCGATCTCCGGTTGTCCACAAGCCATCATCTTCAAACTGATGGGCAAACTGAACGAACCAACCAAACTTTAGAGCAATATCTCAGGTGTATGTTGCAACAGTCCGAGGATTCTTGGAAAAATATACTTTGGATAGCTGAGTATGCATACAACAACTCAGTTCACACAAGCACAGGGCAAACTCCATTCTACACTGTGCACGGAAGACATCAGAGTACATCAGTATTTGATCCACCCGATACCCTGGAAATGCCAGCCATAAAAAACTTGCAGAAAACCATCACTCAGGTTCTTAAGGAGGCAACCGAGCATCTGAACAAGGCTAAGGAAAGACAAAGGGCCTCATTCCGAGTATGGAGGTAGTCATGGCGCTATTTACGCCATGACTACCTCCCATACCGGGTCCGGGTCTGACCTGGTTCAATGGGGACTTACCGGTCCATTCCGACCCTGGAGGGACCGGTAAGTCCCCAATGAAAAATCCATTCCGCATTCCCATTCAGCCCCCATAGGGCTAAATGGGAATGGGGAAGTAGCTAATAACGGTACTGCAATTTGCGGTACCATTATTAGCTCCGAAGTCCCTTAACGGGTCCCGTCCATAACGCCTGGTGAGACCAGGCGTTAAGGGAGGGACCAGCTAAGGGACCTCGGAAGAGGGAGCAAAGGGATTACCGGCACCGATGTCCTTAACGGTGCCTGGTCGCCCTTTGCGCCCACCTCGGAATGAGGCCCAAAAACTGTTTGCAGATCGACATCGGAAGGAAACTCCTGCCTATCAGATTGGAGAAAAGGTCTGGATAGCATCCAAATATATTCCCCTGAAGGGGCGAAGAGCTTTCCACCTAAGATACCTGGGCCCCTATACTGTAAAGTCCATAATCAATCCTGTCGCCATGAAATTGGAGTTACCATCTCACGTGAAAATTCACCGCGTATTTCATGTCTCTCTCCTCAAACCAATGAAATCCAATACACAGCATAGTTCTCCGCCAGAGCCCGAAGTAATAGATGGAGAACCAGAATATGAAGTTAAATCCATCCTGGACTCCAAGGTGGTTCGATCAAAATTGTATTACCTAATTGACTGGAAAGGTTACGGATCTCAAGACCGAACTTGGGAACCCAGTGAACACGTCCATGCTCCGCATTTAATCAGAAAGTTCCATCGCAATAATCCCACCAAACCAGGACCGGGAGGAGAATCGCCCCTGAGAGGGGCCTTGAGGAGGAGTGCTGTCATGGTCATTAAGTCAGGGGCACAGGCATGCAGGGGTCGCATGCACAGGAGACCTGTGTGGACATTGTCCTGGCGCCTTTGGCGCCAGGCTCATGAACAAAAGTAAAAAAGAACATCCATTTAACACCAAAAAGCTTTTATTATGGACATAGCACTTCAGATGCATTAACCTTGAACATTCCATCCATTAAGCAGGATGCATCAACCTTTAACATTCCATCCATTAAGCAGCCCCAAGTGCATTCTTGGGTGTGGCTGCTAATGGATTGTCTTCGCACGTGCTCACTCTCTAGGAGTGGCAGGGTGTGGCTGGTAAACCGGCTCTAATGGGCGTGGCCACATGCTCAGCTATATAAGCTGCCCCGATCCTCAAGACAGACGCTTTGCGTTATTCTGCACTTGCAAGCAGTCTAACGCTCACTGTCGCCTGAGGTCAGATTTACCTTTGAAGATCCTGCTTCCTGGACATCCTGCTTCCTACCAGCATACTTACCAACTGGGGGAAGCTGTTCTTACCTGTACATCACTCTGGCGAACCAAGTATTCATCTTTAAACTTTCCGGAACGCTGAAATCTTCATCTAGGCATCACAGCACGACACGCTCTATTGGCGACAGCAGTACCTGCAAGGAAAAACAGAAGACAAGGTTAGACACCGAAAAAACAGTCAGTTTAAGGTTGCGCTTCGCCATACTTTGCGCTTTTCCTTAAACCATCACTTACCTGCTGTCGAACATTGCAGAAGCATCCATCTTCCATCCGGCCGCGTCTCCCGTCTCATAGCTGCATTGAGGCCGCATTTCCATCCAAGGGAAGAAAACAGAAGAGAGACATTATTGCGGGCATAAATAGGAGAAACATATAAAGACATTAAACAGAATGAACAGCATCACAAGAACTCAACCATAAGGAGAAGCATAGTCGCAGCTGGACTGCACTAATCCTTATAAGGGGATCAGTGAAGGAACTAGACCCCATTCGACGCGCCCCTGCAAGAAGTAGCAGGATGGAGAGCTTATCTTCCATAATTCACAGGTGAGCTCTATGGGCTGGCATATGCTCACAGAAACCATACTTTGGGGTGAAGGGTTCGAGAGGTACAACAATCACAGATTGGCGCACTCACACACTCTTATCTCCACGCAGGAGCAGTATCACCACGTACCACTGCTCACAGCTTTTCTACTGAAGGAGAGGTCTGAAGGGGGTGATTCAAGTTCAGGGAGGGCTGGAAACGTGCCCCAAAAGCCTCTGCAGAGACCAGGTGAGCGTACCAATTATCTGTCTAAAACATGTCTACAGTCTAGAATGGCACCAATACCAGCTTAAATGTTTAACAATTTCCAAAAGTGCAAACAGAACCCGGTGTTAGGGAGAATTCTCATAAATGGTTGATTCCCCTTACCTAAAAAGTCCCCCAGCAGCTTTGCTGGATTTCTAGGATTTATTTCTTTCACCTGGTAAGAGTGCGAGCCTTTTTACCCACTCTTACATGTGTTTTGCTATGTATATCTCTACTTTGTGTGTGATTTTGGGCACTGGAGCCTCACCTACTCCATGTGCACCACTTTCTGTGTGTGTTACACAGCACCTTCAGTGCAGTGACACTGGGTTGTCTTTGAGACTTCCCACCGACTCAATTTTTCTGGGGCTGACTACTGTCCTCCAGAAACAGGTAAAGTTGCCATTAACTTTATATAGCCGCTTTAAACCACAGACCCAGTACACCCCATCTTACATGGAGTATTGGAAAGGGCTAACTATAATCCCTTTTTGTCTGTGCCTCTTGGGGCCTTGTTTCACTCCCTTAACATTAAGACTTGGCTGGTGGCAGTTGTATCTACCCTAACTTTTCTACCGTGGTTATCTTACATAACGTGGTAATGGTTTAGGCTATTATATTAGCCTCGAACATAAAACCCGCTTGACTATATATGTTTTATTTTGGTTCTGGCTGGGTTTAGCCGCCATTTCTTTTTGTTAAAGCCTTTCTCATGTTTTTCTCTGCGCGCCAAACTGGGGACGTCTCCTTTGTTCGCTGTCTTTTCGCGGGCCTCTGCACAGAAGCCCTCCTTAAGGCGCCTGATAGTCTAGGTAGGCAGGATGTGAGGGAGGGATGTTCGGACCCCTGCCATGAGTTCCCTTGGTAACCCCAGTCACACTCTTATCTGATTGGCTAAGGGGACTGGCCTTGCCAGGCCAGCCACCCTGCTGTGTGATTGACAGCCCGGCTGTATGAATGGGGGAAAACTGCATAAAAAGCAGGTCTCAGGGACTGGAAGAGCAGAGGCGCAACTGGAACGAAAGAACCAACCAGGAACTGGAAGAAGAGGACCCCTACAACGACTGACCCACCTGGTGAAGCCCTGCTGCAGGTCTGAATCTCCAAATCCGACGACAGAGAAGATCCACCAGGAAACTTCTTCCCTTGTGCTGATGGGACCAACCAGTTTGCCCAAACTACAAGCCAGGACCCCTTCTCTGGTCGAATTTGCTGTACAGAGCTTCAGTGGGCCAGATAGCCAGGAAGGTCGGACCCTGTTTGGGTTTTTAGGAGCGCACCTTTTATTCGTTGTGTGGCGCTGCTGCTTGTTTCTTCCCTGGGTAGTGCAGGACCCTCCAGTCTTCCTACTTCTGATCAGTCCGACAGTCGCTTCAGGAACCGTGAGCCTGCAGGAACTACCAGGAACGTCTGCCTCAGCTACAGCCCCCTCTCTGTTTTAAGGTACTGTGCAAATCCTGTTGTGCATTTCGCTCAGCCGCGGTGAAAGTGTTTGAAATCTTTCTCCAATCCGAGGGCTTGTCCTTCTCTTCTCTTTGAAAAAACTTTTCTAGTAACCAACCTTGTCTGGAATCTGTGCCACAAACTTTACCGCAAACTACCCTGAAATGTGTGATCTTGAGCAAAAGACTTTTGACCTATTGACTTTGGCCCTAAGCCTTTTCTAGCTGATCTCCTCACTGTAGTCTCTCTTGTTCAACTGCTCAGAATACTTACCTGTTGGTTTTGCCTAATTGCTAATAACTTTGTCTTTCCCTCCCTTTTAAAGTACCATTTTGCTCCCACTTCATTTTGTGAGCTTAACTTGTCTGGAATTTAAGGGAAGTGGTGTGGTGTATTTATGATTGTGATTTTGACCTTGCTTAGAATAGTGAAATGTTATACAACTGTTGAGTAAATTAATATATATTCTTTTACTTACAAACCTTGAGTCAGTGTTTGCCTGAATCATAGTAATTGCTGTCCTTTGTGTAACTATTTGTACTGCTCACTTAATCTTGAGATAAGTCTGGCTGCTCCGCTACTGCTACCACTATAACTGTGTAGTACAGGCTTGTACCAAAGGTGAAATTGTACTGTCACTTGTAGTCTTAATTGTGTGAAGTGTTCCCAAAGGGTACTGCATATAATTCTGCCTAACACCCGGCATGGATGATATAGCAATTCTCAAGAGTAGGAAGAAATACAAACTTCAATTCATTTACATGGTGAGACCTATGGTCTCTGTTGCCGTACCAATTTCAGCTTTTGTAACACCTAAGTGCTAAAGTGAAATCAGCTTCCGGTATATTGTTAAAGAACGACCAGAATTCTGAATATGGATCTGTGCTTGGGGTCTACATCTCCAAATAATGTCATTGACTGAATATGGCAGCAAGATGCCCTCCACGGGGGAAGGGGGGTGTTGGTACGCGCTGCAAACCGGGACGTTTAAGCAATGTCTCTATTTCCTCACCTATGTCACGACGACAAGCAGTTTTGTTTGCTGACCCTATGTTAGAAAGATACCATGATGCCGTTGTTAAATATGTATTTGTTACTAGTATGCCTGAGTGCTTAGCACTACTGATGCTTAGTAACTAACCTTGTCACAAATTTCCAGTGTACCGGTTCAGAGGCTGACAGTCTAACTACTAGTTTTTCACCATGGCAAATTGATCACCGTACCAACCTAAGTATACCTGCAGCAACATATAGAAGTCTCTCAACTTGTTGCTCACCTTTTAACGTTGTAATCACTGTCCTTAATTCGATTCCCCATACCTGAGTATGCTCACTAAATGATTATGTCTGTGAAAGATCCTTCTTGGGTGTGGCTGCATGACTGATTGATGAACACAACTCCCCAAAACAAGCAGATAAATAATTTTGAAACACCCATGAATGCTTATAGAGTTTGAAAATGCTTGATAAAAGAAACATAATATTAGTGTTTGGCTGAACGAGATTCACGAAAAAAGAGTTTAGAATTGTCAGTCAGTAAGTCAGTCAAACAAGTTTATTCGGATGTAAACATCCATCAAACATAAAAACAATATTACATACATCCAAAAGATATCACAGATCATAAAATACTTCCTTAAAATCAAATGCAAAAAACCATGTCAAACATTCTAAAAACGGAGCACAGTAGGATAATATTGATAGGTATTACAAAACCACAGATCCAAAGAATCCATTACATATGTGTAAAATGATTTAGGTCACTATAGAAACCATTCCACCAACATTTCACCTTTACATTAAGGACCTCCATCTCCCTGGAGCCTCATCAGCCCCTTTCTAAAGTACATTGCTCTCTTCAGAAAGGAGAGCAGAGCCCAAGCCGAGAAAACGGTGTCTGCGCTCAGAAGAAATGCGAGTGCTACTTTATAATGACGGATCTCTTGTCTTCTTTAGGGCCGGTATCAGGGTTACTTTTTGGATCCCTGCATATCCAATGCAGAATAACAACACATGAGCCAAATCTTCACGCTGATGTCCACACACCGGACAACCAGCGTAATCTGAAAACCCTTTCCAATTGACTCCAAGGAGGCAGTCAAACCTCGCCCTAGATATTAACCACCAATCATTTTTGTGGGTGCTCCAGATTAGGTATGGTTGAATCACAGAGGGCCTGCTGATGATAGTGTGAAATTGGCCAAATTTAATACCATACTCTAAGAGTATTCTTTTCCGCACAGCAAACTCACCCAACACAGATTTATAGCTGTTCCCCTCAGCCTTGGTTACTAATACAGCTGGAGGGAAAAGAGCACGGAGGTTTGCCTCCCCGAGGGCTCTAGAGATGTAAACAAGCCATGGAATTCTTTGCCACCCCACCCTGCCCAGCACAGACTGAATAATGAAGTGACAAAGGGAGGCATATTCATTTGCCCACAACCAGACCCAAAATAAAGTCGGGGATTGTGCCCACTGGTCCTCCCAAACTCCAATCCCAGTTCTCTATGGATCGGTATGCGTGCTGCAGAGTTTGGGAGCCCCAACAATCTCCTGATAAATTTGTTCTCCTTAATTTAAATTTCATCAGCCCTCTGAAAGCCTCATAAAGGGGCACCATACATTGTGACTGCCAAAGTTTGGGCAACATAGATCTTAGAAATCACTTCCAGAGGCTGACCCTTACACCTCGACATGAAGCGAAAAATTACCACTATTTGCTGACTCATTTTGGCCGATTGTTTGGCCAGGTGGGCCTTACCAGTTAGAGCTGCCGACAAGCTTATCCCCAGGTAGTCAAAACCTTATCCCGGGGTACAACTTCTCCGGCACAGAGCATTAGTCTCATTGCCACTGGCCGTTTTCTGCCCACACATGCCATCACTGCCGATTTTTTCATGTTGACTTTTAGCCCCAATTCACACATAAAAGTTGTGTAAGTTTTAATCAGGGACTGTAGTGCTCTCAATGTTCTGGATAGCAATACTGTATCGTCAGCATATGCTAGGATGTTAATAAGGTCCAATTAATGTATAAACAAAAACAAATAGGGGCCAGCACACAACCCTGCCGCACACCACATCCGACCCTGAAGCAGGCCGTGCAGTGTCCCCCCGGACCACTGCGCACGCACGCCTTATTATCTGTGTGTATATCTACCAGCACCCTCAAGATGTCCCCCGGGCAGCCCAGGGACCCGAGCACGGCCCAAAGCTTTGCCCTGTCCACCTTGTCAAAGGCTGTGCTCAGGTGCATGAACGCAAGTTACACTGCCTCTCCCCTGCAAAAAAACGAATTGACCACTAGGACTGCTCTATTGTACCAGCACCGGGGCGGAACCCAAACTGGATGTCCGATAGAACCGATTGTTCCGCCAACCAAGTTTCAATGCGTGCTAACAAGATTCTCCCAAATATTTTAAAGGAAGAATCCTGCAGAGAAATTGGTCTGTAGGCACTGGGGCTAGCCTTGTCCCCCTTTTTAAAAATTGGGAAAATTATAGCCCTTTTCCATGAAGGGAGATAATTACCAGATTGCATTCAGGCATTGAACACCACCGTTAAAAGTGGTGCCCAAATGTCCACAGGATCCTGAAACAGGTCTGAGGGGATCATATCTGGGACCGGTGCCCGATTATGAGCTTGAAGTGGACCTCCTCCACTTCAAATTTTAAACAAGACATAGCTAAATCTACACAGCCCTCAGTGTTCACCGCTCCAAACAGGCTCCCAAAATGTTTTAACCATGCCCCTTACTCCATGTGGATCCCACTACTCACATTAGCCCAACACCCATCCAGGCCACCCTTCACATACTCCCAAAAGGCCTTCTGGTCCCTTCCATTGGCAGCGTCCAAGAAGCCCTCCCAGGCCGCCCCTCCAATTTCCTGTTTTCTTCTCTTTACCTCCAGCCAGTAAAGAGTTCTGGCCTGGGTTATGGCACTTCTACTGGAGGTTGGGTCCTTAAGTTTCAGCAGCAGGGATCTCTTCGCCCCTTTACAGGCCTCATCAAACCACCCCTTCTGCGGTACTTTCCCCTTAACCTTAAATGCTGTTGTAAATTTACTAGTAAGAGCAGCCGCCAATTCTACAAATTTATCAACAATTGTCCTCGTGGGTAAACTATCCCCTAGCATGTCCACCAAAAGGGATTCATTCTCCATGATCGATTTGTAAGTAATTCCTCCTCTAGAATGGTCCCCCATTTCATTCTTCTAGAACCAGTGGTACACCCTTCATTGGACAGGGTGCAATATCCGTGGAAACCCCCACCCCCAGCAAGCCCTTAAGCGACAAACGAATGGGATGGTGATCACTATATACATCGGGGATCACCTAAAAACTTCCAGTGCGTTCCCACAGGCCCACAGAAATACAAAAATAGTCGATTGTTGAGGAGGTTGTTAAAGGTCACCTTGCCTGGAATATCCAGTGATAGGCGGCCATTAACAGTGCGTAGATCCCCTTCCATCAGCCATAAGCTCATTTGCAGGCCCTTAGAGCAAACTCTCTCATCCCTTATACGTGGGACCGAAATATTCGCAGACATATCCTCCCAGGGATCTAATGCATCCTCCACCATTCCCATTCCCAATTTAATGTTAAAATCACTGCCCCAAATATGCAATTCATTTTTATTCCTTCCTTAGGACAATATGAACCCTTAACCTTTGCTAGTCTGTCCGCCTCCGAGATATGTGGACTGTTATAAAAGTTAGTACTGCAGATCGATTCCCTCTTTGCTGTAGATAGAAGAACCACCTGCAGAAAATCCATACCGGTGTCAATCACCTTAATCCTACAGTCTAGTGAGGATTTAATCAGGATACACCAACCTCCATAGCATCTACCCATTGGTTTGTTCTTGGACGGAATTCCAAAGGAGGTAAAACCATCTATGTGCGGGGTGTCCAATGCCCAGGTTTCCTGTAGAAGAACCACTTCATTGGCTTGAAGCAACTCAACCACAGGCCCCAAATTCAACTTTCCGGTTGAGCCTGCAATATTCCAGGAAAGCAGTTTAGAATTGATTTGATGCCGTTAGCATTTTTTGTATATTTTAGCATAGGCTAATCTACACAGTACTATCTAAGTGCAGCCCGAATGGTAAACCACACAATTCTAAATGCAATACATTGGTTAGAGTGTTCCTCTAAGTTCAAACTTGGACCTACCTTCACAATTCAGCTAAGTGCAATACAATGTAATACCAGGGCAAATTGCAGATCAACAATGAATGAGTAGGAGATGGTAATGTGGCAGGGTTTTACAAGAGCACAGTAATGGCTGTGCTTCCCGCCCATACCCTCTTACCCGGTTGTCGCTGTAGGATGTATCATCATGCGTCCATGGGTGAACAGGAGGCAACAGGAAATGGTAGGTGCCCAGAAGGGAGCTGCCCTTTGCCGGCTGCCTGGCACAGCTGCCCAGGGAGGGACTCTACATAGGAGCTATTCCGGTCACATAATCATTCCATGGCCCAAAGGGAAGAGGAAAGCAGGCAGTAGGAGAGGAAGGAGGGGGAAGATCTTACTGCTGGAGTCAGTAATGGCCAGTAAGCAATAGTTCAAAGGTTTCTCTCTTCTCCCCTTTTGGAAATTGTGATTAAAAGTGAATATTTCCAAGAATAGGGTATATTGTTATTTTCTACAATTTTTTATAGAATATATGCAACAGTATATTCCAATAAAAAGGACGCTCTTTAATCGGTACAATAGATATACTTTATTTTAACAAATTAATTGGGTTATCTTTTATCCCCAGATTTCAAAATATAAAAAAATACCCAATTAGATACAAAATATAAAGAATCTATGTATTCATTCATTTTCTCTTCGCTGATTGGATTGACATGGTCATTAATATTAGTTTAAAAATTATTGAAAACATTACAACACTCTGTTGTGCTCTGTTCGCTAGGATGTACAGCATATCTTGCTACTCAGTACAATTCCAATAGTGTGTATAATGTTTAATCTAGTTATTATATGAAATGTCTGCCTTTTTACCTCCTGATATATATTCATTGAGTCAATCATCCTGTTGTTCAATCTACGTAATTCCCATCTAATTTCATGTTTTTTTGTTACTATTAAGGGATGATTGTATGGACAACACTTATCTCCATGCACAGTCCGACTATAAGTGTAATATCCATACTTTGCTGTAAAATCTTTCATCCATTCTATAATGTTACCAACGTCATAAGTGTCAAAATGAATCTTTAATGATCCCACATTGACTCAAATATATCTTTTCATAGCGTCTAAGTTGCAGAACATCACATGCAATGTCCTTGCCTGCCTATACAGTTCTCTCCGATGGTCTCTCTGCTATCTTCCATGGAATTCAGCTTATTCGTGGAAAAAACTTTAGTTGCAGGGACGTTAAGGTGAGAACTTAACACAACAAAACCCCTGAAATTCAGCTAAAGTCACTTTAACTTCACAACCCCTGTTGCGCAGCCTATGACCACAATAATGACATCACAGATTACATCACTGTTGACATTACTAATGACATTCTGATGGCATCACTGGTGACATCGTTAATAACATTCATTCATTAGGCTTAAAACACCACATATAAATTTGCTAAAGTTTTCATTCTGAAGTTTAAATATCTTCAACTGATACCAAATACACAGAAGTAGAAGAGCACAACACATCCTTTTCCTATAAGTAGAGTCTGACCATACTAAGACTTCAATATTACTCACTAAATATCAAGTCTAAAAAATTGATTGCCGCTATAGCTATGGCTGCCGTTGGGTCACAAAGTAGCATGTGCCAGAGCCTTTCCCATTACACATTCACAAAGGGTACCCAAAATGTCCCCAGAATTTCCCCTCAAAGCATGTTAGGGTATGTGCATTCGTCAAATAGGTAGTGGAGGGATTCCACATCCACGTTACAAAATTGACATGTTCTTTCAGCCCTGGGAATCCGCTGTTGAGCATCCAACAACTCTTTTGTAGGATAAAGGTTTAGTTTTAGCTACAACATTTCAAGTCTACATTTCTTTGAAAGGTGTTTTTGCATGATGGCAGCTATTGAGTTATAGCTCTTCACATCATAAGTAAAGTGGCTAAATATCTTGTAGTTCGGCAGCCTTACTCTATTCTCTATCCAATCATTTTCATACAGGCACTTCTTCACTTTATGGGGGCAGAAAAAAATAAGATCATCCTCCGTTACACCTATTCGATTCATCACAAGTAGACCTACTCGTACCCAGGTTGACAAAGATTTACACTCCCCTGCAAGCATAACTGCCCACAGTTTCATGTAGAGGGTACCATGCGTTGGAGCGAAAAGCCCTTTATAGATCTGCAGACGTCACCAATTTATTATGGCTTACAATGAAGTAATCCCCAAGATGTATTTTATGGATGCTAATGGGGTTCCCTGAGGTAAAGTCAGTACCCTACGCCATAGGTTTCCTTCAAATCTTGGCCAGTTTCCCTCCACCTCCAAGGTTTCAGCACCATGATAATCTTAGGGACGATCTTCTGCCATTAATCTTGGAGGGCTAGTCTCAACAAAAAGTGTCCAAACGTATTATGTAACTTTATCTAAATTCGTGCAGTAGAGGTTAGGACAGCGGTTTTGCCCATTGAAGTCAATGTATCATTTGTTTTCTTTGGACATATGACTACACCCAGATATTTAAAAGATTGTACCACTCAAGCTTTCAACCATTAATGGTCCATTTAAAAAACCTTTTTATCTGGTGTTTTTTTTTTTAAAAGAGTTCAAGATTAAGATTTTTTAATGTATCAACATTAAGTTCCAAATCCAACTTCCTAAAATATTCCTTAACTGCTGTCAATGATCCCTGCAAGCTCACTAACGTACAATCAAGCAATAGTATATTGTCTGCGTAAAGCAAATAAGATATCGGCACGGAACACACTTTAGGAGGACCAGATCTCACTCCGTTGAGGCAACTTCCCAGATCGGAAATATACATTTTAACAAGGAACAAGGCCAAAACACACCCGTGGCACAGGCCCTGCTCACTCACTATCCGATCTGAGCAGTTGCCTCTCCGGTAAAGTCTTATTTTCAACCTAGTGTAAGTGTGTAGGTGTTCCAACATGCTAATAAACGGCTCTGGACATCCCTGTAGCCTTAATTTAGACCAAAGCATGCTTTGTCTAACACAATCAAAAGCCTTGTGATATAAAATAAAGGACAACAGTATAGTGAAATTGTTGAAGACCTGATGGAAACTGTTTCTTCCACTGGAAAACAGGCAGAAGATCATTTAAGCCTGTGAAATGTTATTTAGGCAACCACAAACATTTCCCCTTTAAGGTCACATGGGGCTGTTTGGAGCTATTTGCCCTGGAGTCAAGTAGTTTAGCGTAGAGCTAATCAAGCTACAAGCAGGAGATACATTGCTCCCAGCAGGGGTGGACTGGCCTATAGGGAGCTAGGGAGATTTCCCAGTTGGTCTCTGCACCCTGGGCCTCTTATGTGTGATATTTCCGCTTTTTCACATAGGAAGAGGATTAGGCTTGCTGAAAATCTGTAATATGGGGCCACTTTGAAAAATATTTCCAGGGCCTCTGTTGGTCCCCAGTCCACCCCTGGCTCCCAGTGTTGTATGTGAGTTCCAGTTCTCGTGTAAAGAATGTGGAATGTGAGGGAAGTTCCAAGAAAAATGGTTGAGGTTGGTAAAGAAAGGTGGAAGCAAGGTTCATGCAATGAAAGAAATGAAACAATAAACAACAAACAAAACAGGAGTCTTACCCTGATCCCTAGAAATTGGCGACTGGGGATGGATATGGAACTCTATTGTGGATATGGAACCATCAACGTGGACAATACAGGACTGAAGTACAAGGAACACAGACATAGGGGCATCTGGGGTACCGAAGCTGATCAAGGGGAGAGGACTTCATAAGAGCAGAGGCAGACTGAGGTGGAAATCAACCCCAAATTTAAGTGGAAATGTTGCTGGCACAAGGTGATCCCCAAAAGGGAGGAATACCAGCGTGAGGCGATTCCCCCACCCACTGGCGCATCGCGATTTTGACCTCTACCCCATGAAAGATAAAACTGTTGGCGTGCAGTGAACTCTGCTTTAAGATTAAAGGAAAGAACCGCAAGGAATGCAGAAAGCATAACAAACGCTATAGCGATGCACAGACATCGACAGAGGTGACAGAGGGAATTTTGAGGAACAATTCCCTGAATAAAGTAAAGGCAGTGAAAAGTAACAAAGTAAGAACTACAAGGAGAAAGAAGAGAAGGTCAGTAAACCGAACAAATGCAGAATATAAAAATTCACCCTCTCCAACCCTTTGTAGCCCCCTGCAGAGGGACCCCTCTATACCATGGACTGAGTGAAGGCATACTGATAACGCTATATAAGCACAATAGATTGGGAAGGATTTACACAAGCTTAATAAAAAAAAGACTAATACTGCATTTCTTGGGAGTGGAAGGCCATAGGAAGTAGAGGGAAATGGTAATAATGAGTGTGGAACTGCAATAAATCAAATGGATCTGTATTACCAGAAGAAACATTTGTAAGTAAATGATATTATTTCTACATGTGAAAACAAGGAGTTTATGAACCTGTAGAAGAATGGTAGCCCTTTGAAGAAATTAGCAATACCCTGTAATTTTGGTAGAGGGGTAATCTTAGATCAGTTAAGGGATCAAAGGTCTAAAGCTGGAACAAACCATAGCAATAGCTAAAAAAAGAAGAACATACTATTGTATTCTCCAAAGCTTTAAGGAGAAATAAAGAAGGGACAGGTGCACAGGTGGAAGCAGTGAGAAGCAAGGAACAGGAATCCATGAAAGACGCTAGAAGGGAATCGAAGGAAGAATGGTGGAAAACTCTGAGGAGAATAACGAAAGGCGAGGGAAGGAATGTGAACCTAAGAGGGGAAAATGGTTTAGATGTAGGAAATGGGGACATTATACCAACATCGAGAGATTGCCCAGCAATGGACCACAGGTGTACCAACTGCACTATGTGGAGACATATTTAAATGATATGTAGAGGGAGGAGGAAACGAAGTATTGTGAGTTGTGTGCATGATTAAGAGGAAGAGACAGAGGTAGAAACAGTCAATGCGCAAGAGGCATGGAGAAAAGTCCATGTTCAAAATTGATGGAGTAGACACAGAACTCGTGCTAGATTCTGGATCACCATACACTATTATCTGTAGATAAAGATGGTTGGACATGTGTGAAAGAGGATATAGTGTGAAGTTGTACATACAGATATTCAGAATCCTGGGGTTTTTATGGGATCAACGATTAAAATGCAAGGTCACAAGAACGCCTTAGTGTAATTGAAGGGATGCATGGCAGTAGTAAGTATATGTATCAAACAAGGGGTAAATGTATTAGGTTGGAAATCCCAAGCTAAATTAGAAATCAAGCTGAGTGTGGGAAGAGAAAATCCTCTTGGTAGTGATGGAGCAATGAGAAGAAGTCAAAGAAAAGGGAAAGGCAGAACATGAGGCAGATAGCTCAATTTCCAGGTATGTTTAAGGAAGGTACAGTGAAATTGAAGGGATGTGTTCACAAGATAGTTCTTAAGGAAAGGGCAGAGCTGATTTCACAGTCAGGAGAATCCCATTCTTGATGGCAGATGAAGTGAAAAAAAAAGCTAGAAAGGCTGTTGAAAGAGAATGTGCTAGAACCTGTGGAAGTTGCTGAGTGGGTTTTTCCTTTAGTGGTGGCACCCCAAGCAAGCGGAAATACAAGGGTGTGTGGATTTGTGAGATTTAAATAAAAGTATTGTGTTAACGAAATAGCCACTTCTAGTGATATTGGAGATGTTTAACAGGTACAGCAGACTTGTTTACCACAATTGGTCTGTCGGCAACTTCTCACCAAATTCCACTACATAAAGATCCAAGGAAGTATACAACATTCATAACACCATTTGGGATGTTATTTGAGAATGCCATTTGGTTTGGCTGACACAGCCTCAGTATTCCAGCGTATTATGACAAACATGTTGAATGATTTGAAGAAGTAGCAATATTAGCATCAGCCAAGTGCTTGATGAAAGACTAAAGAATGTTTTAAGAAGACTGGAGAAAAAAGGACCGATCATTTAGCAAGTGTGAATTGTCTAAGGAGGGATATAGACCATGGGGTAAGGTCATGAAGGCAATTATGGAAGCTCCAAACCCATCAAAGATGAGCTGTGTTCATTTCTAGGATTGGCAGAGTTCTATAGCAAATTAATTCTAAACTTTGCAGATATCACGTTTCCACTGAGAGTTAATGAAAAGGAATGTAAAATATGGGTGGAATGAATTATGTGAACAAGCATTCAAAAAAGTGAAGGAAGGCATGTGCAGTGTCCAGTCCTTAGGTGGTTTTGCTCCAGGCAGGAGAACAGTGATCACTGTGGATGCTAGTTGTATAGGTTTAGGAACTGTAATGTCCCAGGTAAAAAAGGGGAGGGAGAAGCGTGTAATACCTTCTTGTACTGTGACTGAAGTTGTCTGGTTATTCAGTGATAGAGAGAACTGCTGGCCTGTTGGGAAGCAGAGCATTTACGTCAATACATTTGGGGTCAACAGTTTGTCATAAGGATGGGCCACAAACCATTAGTGAAATACCTTACATTTCAGGGGATGTCTAAAGCCACTCCAAGGAGAGCTAGACTAAGGTTAATTGAATACAATTGCTAAGTATAATATCTACATGGGAAAAGAAATTGCATAGCGTATTTCCAAGTCAAAATAGGGGAAGAATGTGTAGTTGGCTATATTGAATCAACACATTTGTCTGTGCTTTAAAATTGGTAGTTTGAGAGGAGGGGGAGGACATGAGTGGGTTTCTGTCACGAAATTGGCCCATTAAGGTTGGGCAGAGAAGACCATGCTAGATGCATGCTGAGAGGGATTCTATGAAGTTAAGGAAGAATTAAATATTGATGTAAAGTGAAAGTGATTACTGAACGGTTATAAAATGATTCATCCAGTCGCCAAGATGCCACATTATACAATTGGTTCATGAAGAACACACAGGCAATACTATTACCAAGAGGAAAGCGTAAAGCTAGGGATAGATTTTGGTGGCTGTGAATGCATTTGGACATTGAAAGACTAGTTAGGGAATTTTGGCCATGTCCTGATTGTGATAAATATTTCAATGTTGTTTCCAAGGGACCTTGGATTAATATTGCCATTGGTGTTCTTGGACCGTATAATTGTTTAGTAGGAGAGCAGACATTTACCGTAGATCAGTATTCAAGATGGCTGGATACAGCAGTGATGGATAGAGCGATAACCAGTAACATAATGACGTTGTTAGATAGGGTGTTGCTGTTGTGAGACAGGCATGGTATCAAGAGAGACACAGGCTCAAAAGCATGTGTTTTAAAACCTTTATTTACTAAGGTTCCTGGGTTGGTGGAATGGCTAACTGGCCCTAACTCTAAACGGATGGTTCCCTTAACTGATATTTCGAATGGCCGTCATTGTCTAATAGTCCAAAATAAAGGTCTGTCTGTGTCTAAACCTATGCTTGTCCTCACACTGTACAGAAATGTGATGGGAAGTATTTTTTAAAAGGAAAAATGGTGGTTCAACAAAAATAGCAAAAACCAGATTTGATTTCGGGCGGCCTTCTCACCAGGTTCAATTTGGTCAATGTCACAAAGATGATTCATCAAAAGGCCTCTCAGGGTTCCCTTCCCCAAGCTCAGGCCTCTTTCAGCTTTCAACATAGATTACAAAGTCAGATTTCTTGCTGGGCCTCTCAGGGTTCCCTTCCCCAAGCTCAGGCCTCTTCCAGCTTTCAAAACAAAACACAAAGTCAGATTCCTTGATAGGCCTCTAAGGGTTCCCTTCCCCAAACTCAGGCCTCTTCCAGCTTTCAATACAAAACACCATATATCACAGTTACATTTTGGTTTCACTGGGCGCCTTTTCCCAAGCTTGGTCCCCTTCAGGTCCAAACAGCAATTCTGCTCGTCAAGATATGCCTTTACTTTACACAAAGTGTCTCTCTTTCACATCATTCTTTTATGGGGTGGATTCAGAGGCTTTCGAAAAATGCCAGGCTCTTTACTTCTTCTCAGCGCGACCACTCGGACCCTTTTGCCCCTCTCTTGATTTCTTGCTTCTGGAACCTTTTTATCTTCCGGTGCTTTGTGCAATACCTTCATGGGCTTCTTGCCCCTTTGCTCACTTTTGTGCCTCTTGCACCTTTTCCCGTAGGCTTCTTGGCACTTTTTACACTTTCGTGCCTCTTGCACCTTTTTCGGTGGCCTTCTTGCCCCTTTTTACACTTCCGTGCCTCTTGCAGCTTTTCTGTGGGCTTCTTGCCCCTTTTTCACTTATCAGTCCAATGTCCTACTTTATTTCCAGTGTTACTTCACACATGCACTTCTCTCTAGCTGCGCGCTGACACTGTTACTTTCACATTTTTGAAGTCTTCCTTTTTAACTTCACTTGTATTTTTTTAACAACCGCAGTCCTCTTTCATACGGGTTTCACAAGCCACTTTGATTCGTGCTCTTCACAACCCGGCTCTGCAACACTCTCAAGACTCACCGGGCTGACTGTTGTGCTTCAGCATTATAAGCGTTCTTCGTTTCAAGGTCAAGGTCTCACTACCTGCCCCCTCAGACACTCCTGGGCTGTCTTACCGGTCCAAGGGAACAAGCACTTGCATTCACATTTGCCGCAGGAGGCCAGTACACCCCTCGGCTCCCATACGCAGACTCTTCTGGGCTCCCTGAAGACACAGCTCCCTCGCCACACTGCAGCACTTGCAAACTGCAGCTTCTCGGCACCCCGGTCTCTGGCCTCTGGTCCTGGGCAGATCTAGAATCTCAGCTCTCTTTCTAACTCGCTCTTCTGCTTGCTCTCCTAATCGCTCATCATGTTGTGTGCGACCACACCTTTTAAAGCAAAAAGACCAGTCAAGTCGAGTCAGGTGTCAATAGTTACTAGTGAACTCCTGACCATGCCTGACTATTAGTGGGACAGTTTAGATTCTTTCTAGGATAGGTTGCCCTTATTTTCCCCATGTTATTCCTATGGGTAATCTTTACTGATCTTAGTGTTCCTCGTCTCAGTATTTGTTGGAAATGGGGAGGGGGAGTTGGATTGAAAATACCCCACAAAGGCTGAGGGAGAGAAGGTTGGGGTAGTTTTTGGATTGGGGAAATACCATGCCTCGCCTTTTAGCATCCTCCCTCCAATGCCTCGTGACCCTTCACCAGATGATCCTTCCTCGCTTATACACCCCTAGGGTCAGGATCCAAAAGAGATGGCCCTTCCCTGGGCACATGGATGGAAGATCCTGAGGGATAGCGTTGGAGAATACTGTTAGGTTTCTCACATTATGCTAATTGATAATGCACTGTATTTTGCGACAAGAAAAATTATACGTTTTGTGAAGATATGGAAATCAAATGGAAGTTCATCTCAGTTTTCCATCCAGAAACAAATGGGATGGTGGAGAGGATGAATAGTGATCAGTGGCTGTTTACCAAAAGCATCAGCAAATGAACTAGACTGGAAGGAAGTGATAAATGCAATGGTGTGGGGTATCAGAATTGCGCCACGTGGGACTACAAATGTGACTCCCTTCAGACTGATCAGAAGCAAAGAACCAAGCTCCAAATTATCACTGTCCTGGTTGAGCAACACATTGGGACTCAGAGAAAAATCAGTGAAGGTTTTGTAGCCAACAATATCAATTTGGCTCAAAGAAAGAATAAAGCATATTACGATACAAAAATGTTATCAGGAAAAAGGAGAAAATAAGTAAAGGCTGGGGACCCTAAACTAACCAAATTGGGGAGGCGACAGGGGACCGGTTTGTCCAAGTTTTCCTATACCATCAGGGGAATCAAGATACTAAGAAAATTGCAGTAAAGATGGAAAACAATATGCTCTGGAGTGATGTGAGAGAGTTGCAGTTCAGAGAGAGAAAAGAAGAGTGGGGTGGTCATAAAAGAAGCATAATTGTGAGGATGTTGAAGAGGAGTTTGTCAGACTAACGATGGACAGTGAGAGTTGTCAAAGAGGAGGAAGTAGCGGAACAATTGCAAGGAAGTAAGACTGGAAATAAGCGCAACTAAGTAGGAGTATGAGGATGTGTTTGCTTCCAAAGTGACAGTAGGACTTTGAATTGTATTGGGATGCACTGCAGGGGATTCATGGGAAGCTGAGCCGCCATGGCCATATCCCGATCCAGCAGGCCAGGTGGGGGTCTCCTGTGCAATACCACAGGGGGGCAATCAAGAACCAGCTCAGCATTGATCTGGAAGAAATGGGGGGTGGGAAGGTATTGAGCAAATATGAATCATAGGAAGGGCCGGCTAGGGTAAATGTACCTCCTTAAAAGGATCAGTAAGTGTTCAGTATCGGGGAAAACTCCCCACCCTAACAACAAAACACCATTAATGGCAGCAAGGTACGTATAATACACCACTCGACTGGCCGCAAGCATGGCTATCCACACACATCAGTATACAGCAAGGACTACAATAAAATGTGGTTGTGCGGTGCAAATAATACTCTGCCTACTTACACCAGACTACGCCTCTGCACCTCTGACAGCAGAATGCAGCGCAGACCTACGACAAATTTGGGGGCGCTGAACACATAGAGAGTCTCTAGCATTGACGCCAGCCCCATTCTCCTCTCAGCAGCTATCCACATGCCTGAAGCATGGGTTACTTGTCTACAGGAGACTGGCCAGGCCTGCTAAGCCTTTTTGGCCAAATGCACACACGCATCCTAATCGTACTCCATGACCTCCAACACTCTGGACTTTAGGTCCTCCAAGGGCGTTTCCGCTAACAGCGCATTGAGACTATAATAATGGCAAACTGGCACTATACAAATGACAAGTACAATACAATACAATACAATAAGAGCACTCTAGGTATTCGCCCCTATTTAGACCACTCTTACGTTTCTACATATGTGATTTTAGCATTTTTAAATAGTTCATAACAATGAGTATATTATTTTAAACAGTAAATAGCTACACATGCATCATACCACTACTTGTGAAGCTTTCTTTTGTAGTACTTTGGTAAAAGATGATATCTGAATTATAAATAGTACACTGCTTAGAATGTTCCTGTTTGTGCCAAATATATCTCAGATAAATAGAAAGAAACATGTTGAAACCTAATTAATGACTACTTTTAAAAATAAACATATGTAAATCCTCAATTGTTTTATTGTAAGATAAATGTGTACACACATCATTTTCTAAATGACATGAGGAGTACTTTAAAACAAGAAACAACTACGTATTGGAATATATTTTAAGATTTCCATAGATGGGTATTGAATAAAAAGTGATTATCACTTTACATTTATATATGTATAGAAAATATATGAAGTTTTAAAATTAAACATTTGCTTGAAAACATGTACATAGATGCATTTTTCTTTCTGTGTGTCTTTTGAAAGTGATTAACATGTTACAATTAAAATAAAATGCATAATGTACAAAGTAAAAGTAATCTTTAAAAAGTGTCCAATTTTTTAATACATGGACTTTTGTGTATGTCATAGATTATGTCATTAGTGATGTCACCAGTGATATCATCATAGTGGTCATAGGCTGCGCAACAGGGGGCGCAACATTAAGGTGGCTTTAGCTGAATTTCAGGGGTTTTGTTGCATTACATTTTTACCTTTTGTTAGAATGTATTGCACACCTTAAAGTCCCTGCAACTAAAGTTTTTTCCATGAATTTCAAGCGTTTTGTTATTCCATAGATTTTTCCACATATGGCCAGTGGCCACGGCCTATGGCCGTGCCCACAGTACATTTTAGAACACTACCAGACCACTAGCCATGTCCTTTGGCCATGACCAGTGGGCATGGCCTATGGTCGTGCCCACTGCCCATTTTTAAAACACTACCAAACTAGTAGTCACAGCCTTCAGCTATCGCCAGTGGACGCAGCCTTCGCCGTGCTCACTGTGCATTTTAGAACACTACCAAACCACCAGCCATGGCCGGTGGGCATGCCCACTCTATATTTTAAAACGGTGCCATGTAATAATGTCCCTGCAAAAATGTCCCTCGACAAAAAAGTTGCTGTTTTTTGCAGAGACATTATTACACCGAATATGCGGTGGACACTCCTGCAACCCCTGTTTTTTTGTTTTTTTAAAAAATGGGAGCAGGGGACATCCCGCAACCCGTCCCCATACATAATGTCACCATATATAATGTCGCCAATGGTTTTTCCTGGTGACATTATGTATGGGGACATTATTACCCGATACCTTTAAAACACTTGCAACCCATCACTCAAAGGCGTTCATCAAACAGAAACTGATTTCAACCTGTTTCTACAGTAGCACTGTTGGGTATAAAAGATTGCATGCTTTGAGAACTCACAATATTTTTAGGCAATGTTCAGTGATGCTACAAGCCCCCTGTTTTATGCCCGGTCTCTTGGAGACTGTTTTGATACATTGCACGACCACAAATAACCGCATTTAAGGAGCATGAAAAAGAGAAAAAATGACTGGCTGCTTGAATAACATATGCCCAGGTACATTTGCCCCATTAGTGAAAATAACGGCTGGCACCCATGAATACAAGCTCAGTAAGTGAACATACATCTTAAAGTGAAATATACAAATGTAGTTCAATTGACCTTCCACTTAGAAGAAAGTGTGCAAAACAAAACAACATTGGACTTTAAAAAAAAAATTAAATGAACACCAGAAAATAACCTGAGAGAGGAAATGTTCCAATAAATACGCTAGCAAAGTATTAAAGGTGCTCACCATTTAAACCCAGCAATCTGTCGTGAAAGTTTCCCTGGAAAACAAAATCTCAATATGAAACAAGTGATTGTGGTCTTGGGGGTAAGCGTCTGCACTGGGAACATGACAACCTGAGTAAAATCCTGGTAGCCAAACACTTGAGCAAGCTTGGCAAGCTCAAGAAAACCTAAGGTGGCGAGGCGGTCCTCTGCAAAAAAGTTACGCTCTCCACCCACAAGTGTCCTTTACTTGTGCCCTGAAAAGCAGCCACAATCAAGGGCAAATAACTGAACCAGGGTCCAGGATTACAAACTCTCTTGCCACATCGTGGGAAAATACTCATGACTTACTTCTTGCTTGCCCTCTCATCGTTTCCCCTCCTCACCCATATGTCCGGCTTTCAACAATATTCTGCTTTATAAAGACAACTTGAAAAGTACACATACCATATTGTCACTCAAATATATAAATCCTTATCGAACTGTGTTAGGCAAAAAGTGTACAATTGTAGTATTATTCCCCCCATCTTGACTGGGAAACTACAAATACCAGAATGCAATTCAGCAAAAGGCAAAAGAATTGTCTCTAAGTGCAATACTTTCAAGGACTGACTTCGGCAAAAGATTTTGGATGCCGTGTGTTTCCCTAGTGTGTTGACATCTGGCACTGTGGACTGTCTCCCTGACCCTTCTTCGCTTCAAAGCAAGGAGGGGTCCTGCCCCCTCAGGCCATGTTGCTCTAAGTGGCCTTTTAATTTGCGCTCATTTATTAGGCAACATCGCCTAGTGGTGCCAGCCGCTACATTGCTTTGAAGCCAAGTCGGGTCAGTCAAGGTTATTCTATGCATGGGAGTCCTGGCCATGGGCAGTGTTTTTTTACACCCAACGTCACTGTAGCTGCCAAAATATATATTTTTTTGAAACCGTTTTTTCTATTGCCACGGATACAGAACTACAGATATCTGTAGTTTATTATACCCACGTATATCGGAGAAACGGCTGGAAAAAAATGCTTTCTTGACCCCCCCAGTCGCTCACCAAGTGCCCCATCATGTGTGCCAGCTCCCCCCACTCCCCGGATGGCCACCTCACTTCCCCTGTCCTCTCCCTTTCCCCCCACAATATACACTGTTTCTGTGGCTCAGTTTGCTTTGAGATGTCGGCTGTTCGCAGATAAAGCAGAGATTACAGAAAAGCTTTGTGTTGCAAACTCAGTCCCTAGACCCCTGCAACTCCCAAATTTCACTTGGTGCCCTCTAGCCACGCCCCCACACCTCTAGACTGATGGCATTTGCTTATTGTTTGACCTGTAAATGGCTTTCTTCCTGCGTTTCATTTTCCGATATCTTAAGCTATAGTCGCGGCTATCTCTCGCATTGAGAAACAAAAAGATGGCAGCCATTTCACTTCTAAAAAACCCCCTGTTTTGGCAATTTACTCGAGATATAGCTCTGTCAAATATTTTAAAAAACGACTGCACTGATTAACCCCAAACTACAAAAAAGGCCTCTTTTAAACGCTTTGTGCCCAAGTTGTTTCAGACCTGGTTCAAATCCGTTTAGTGGTTTGGGTTGTGCGGTCCGGAAAAAATTGACCTTGTCTGTCTATGGGAAAAGTAATGGTTAGTAAACCGCAGCATTATTTTTTTGTCTTCTTAATAAAATGTTTATATTTTAACTAATCTTTATGAAACTGTGCAGTCTGGAGAGGACTACGCATCCCTAACCAACTTAAACATTTCAGCCAAATACCTCACAAAAGCCAAATGTTAACAATAGAATTTTTCGAGGTTCCTATGGGAGTCAAACTCACCCTAACTATAGTTAAATTGATACAAATGTGAGGTCAACATTCTGTGCCAGTACCCAAAATTGTCCAAATGGGTGTGTGCTTTCTGATTAAGAATTAAAGATTCAAGTGGTAGTAGGTTTGCTGCAAAGGTTTGACTTATTCAACTTAAAATAACTTTCGTCTTTGGCAATGCTCAATTGTTCAGGTATTAGATTTCATACTCAATTGTTGTCTTAGTGTATTGTCTATGTGGTTATTATATTTGTCCTCATATGGTTATCCCAATCCTCATAAGGTTATCCTCTCGTAAGATTTTCCCAATTCTCATGTGGTTATCCTCTACAGGTGTTTCATCCTCCTAGTAATAATGGCTCTTCAGGAGGAGAGAAGAAATTCTGCTTTGATTTATATAGATCCAGTGTCTTGCGACTTCTCATTATTGTGTCCACAGAGATTCATGACCAAATATACCATTGGCGATTTGAGGGGAATCCCTTGTCAGGTGAAATTGCCCCTTTAGTTTAGAATTGCTTGCTGGATTATATTTCTCCAGCCATTTGCTTCTAGTGTGCCGCCGTATAATATATATATATATACCATGTAGTTATGGTTAAGTTGCTAAACCCATAGGATGAGCACTTTTTGGATGGCTTATAACTTTGCTCTCCCTGCACAAATCCTCACCAAACCTTGCAAAAAAAGTATATGGCCTACTCTGAATTATTTTGCAAACTTTGGTGAGGTTTGGTCAAGGGGGTGGCAAAGTTATAGGTGGGGTCCCAACATTTCCTTTTTTCCCATAGACATAATGAAACCGCTGGATGGATTTTCACCAAATTTGCGGCAGGAGCAGCGGCTTGGTCCCGAAAGCGTGCTTTTGTTAAATTTGTGTAAATCCGTCTAGTAGTTTATTTTTTTAAATGACTAAAACGTAAGGCAAATAAATTTGTCATATCTATGTCCGCTTCGCGGACACACTTCCCTGTATGCTCCACGGACAGGACACCGATTGGCTAATCGGCTTTTGTCATGTCCGCAGACACGCGACGTGTTCTCTGATTGGGTGGGATGCATCGCATTGTTTCGATGCACCCGCCATATTGGATCCATGGACATCTGCAGACAGCGCAACGTGGAAGTGAGCATAAATTCAATTTTGGGGAGTGTGTTGTGTGTATGAGTGCTTGGAGAGGGTGGTGGAGTAAGAGATGGGTCAAATGCTGTATTGCTTTAGGTGGGAGAAAGCCTTGATGTGTTTGCGGTGTCCGCGGTCACCGCGGTTGTCCGCGGTCATTAGGACAATGGGCGCACTACTGGCTATTTTACTTTACTATGATGTTGGTTTTGGGTCGTTAGTAGAGCATTGGGTGAAGAGGGTATGTATTTAAGAGTTTGTGTGTTGGTTGTAATTATTATTTTAGAATGTTAATTGGATAGGTTTTGAGGTGGATGTGTTATGTTTTTGGGTTGTGGTCATTTGGTGGGCGTTTGCTTCTATGGGTGTGTTATGCTGCAGTGGTTGTGACCAGGGCCTAGAGTCTTGGGTGCATGGCCGAAGTGCCGTAGGCACTCCACATGCCGGTTCCGTGGCCTCCGTACAGGCGTCATCAGCCATGGCGTGAGTGCATATCCAGCATCACCTACATGGGATGTAAATGTGGGGGACATGTCAGTGTTTGTGGTATCATGTCTTGATCAGATGCAGTGCAATCTTGTGTCATCATTCATTCATCCATATGGGACAAGCAGTGGTCGGACCGGTGGGTGATTACCATTCCTGGGTCATTGTTGTCGACGTTGGCATTTGGACATTGCCCAACGACTTGCTGTGCATATGTAGTTGCCCTTGCGGACAATAGTAGTTGGTAAGTATGGCATTGTGCAGTGAGGTACACACATGGAGGAGTCAATCAATAGACTGTGATGATGTGGTTGATGCAGGATGTCTCATGTGCAGGCATCATGTGCATTGGGGGGCAGTGGTGCATATTGTGGGTGGCTGTATGGAGTGGCTCAAGTTGTATGGCCTTGTGGTAGTATTGGTTGTGTCTCATTTGGCAGGGTGTGTACGGGCACACTGTGGCAACCTGTCATGTGTAGCTTTGTGATGTGTAGGTTGTGCTGACTGTCCATTACATGGGCCGAGGGGTGATGCATGTGTAGTTGTAGCAGCCCACTCACACAGGTCATTGCCCTAGAGACACACCCACCTTCGACAGGGCCTGTGCATTGGCAGTTGTACTCACCCAATAGCCATGTGCTTTGTCCAGCATAGCGTTCCATGTACCGTGGCAATGTCGAATTCCACAGGACCATTGAGTCATGTGTTGACCCTGGGAAACGTGCGCAGCAATGTGTTATTACTTGTCCGGCGTCACATACCATCTGTACATTCAGTGAGTGGTGCAGTTTCCTAATGCGGTACACCATCTCCATTGCACGTGGTACTGTCAGCTCTATGTGGATGCACTCTACTGCACCTATGCAATTTGGCATGGCCGCAATGGCATGGAAGGCCAACTTGGTGGCAATGACCTGGGCAAGGGTACGGGGAAGGGCGATGTGCCATGGCGCAGCAGGGCATCATATACCTACCCCGATATTTTTGAAAAACAGGGTTGTGAGAGCCCGTGCAGCTCACCAACTGTGTGCTGATAAGTTTTGGTGCCAAGAAAATGCAGTACCGTCACCACCTTCAGGAGGGGGGGATTGCGGTCGAAATGCCAATAGGGCTGCTGATGTCTTCCTGAATCATGGTGGTGATGTACATGATTGTTGGACGGTCCAGCCGGTATAATGTGTGGATCTGTCCTGGGGTCAGGTTCCAGGGTGTGGCCCTGATGCGGGGTATTGCAGCCTGCCTGCGGGGTCGTGCCGGCTGCACAATTGAGTTTGGCATGGGTGCAGGGTTTGCTAACTGCCACCTGCGCCTCCTCTGCCTCGGCCTCATCCTCCTCTGCACCATTACTGCCACCATGTGCAGTGCTGCCTGTAGGTTCAATAGCCCCAGTCCCAATGCTGCTACAGCTGCTGCCTGCATAGTTGTGTTTGGAGTTGGCCTGGGTGTGGGCCTTTAGGCTCCCAGTGGCCTGCTGCATCCAGCTGGGCTCATTTGGTGCACCTGTGGCCTGATTCAGCTCACCATGCACTGTTTAACGTCATGTTCACGGTGGCGGCGATACCGCCACCGTGTCCACGGGTTTTCTGCCATTTTTGTGGCAGTGTTTCCATGTCTGTGATATTCGTAATGCGCACCGTGTTATGTATGGCCGGTAACTGGGGGGATTCCCTGCCGACGCAGTTTACGGGTGCCTTAACTCTGCTGCGGTTTATGATGTTGGTATTTCCGGGATTGTAGGTTAGAATTGGCCGATCGCGGAAATGGTGCTGGTATGGTTATACCGGCAACGTTAAGTCCGGACCGGCGGACTCGTAATGAGGCCCTATGTCTAACTGAAGACATGAAGTTGTTTACTTGACATTTTGTTGAAACTGGTCTAGGGAAACCAAAGCGGCATTTGGTGTAGTATTTCCCTTTGCTTTTATATTTGCAACGACAATATTTCCCACATTTGTGTCTTTGAAATTGTATAATTTGTACATGAAGGTCACTATGTGTTGTTTGTGAAGGAGTTTCACAAGTGACATTTTTGGATGAAGTGCAAAACAGTGGCATCACTTTCCTGACCACATTTAGGAGCATCTTTAATCCACAAAAGCATGTGGTTGTGTGGTGCTCCTCTGGCTTGGTATTCTTTTCTCCAAAAGAAGTGTTGCACTTCTCCGAGGGGAGGAACAGTTTTATTACAAATGAAGTGTAGCATAGCAATGAAGCGATGATCGAAATATCTTGATATATTTACAGGATCTAGAGAGCAGAGTTCTCCTGGTGTTTTTATATCTATGTTTGTTTTGTTTTTGTTTGCTATGCGTAGGAAATCGTGTAAATCTTCCCATGTATATTCTGCACAAATTAATGTCACAAACCAAGTGGGTAGGCCAAGGTTTCTTATCATACAGCGTACATCTCTGTGACGTCTGAACCAGTATTCTTTTGTACCACGCAAGTTTGCTAAAAGATTTGTAATGCTTGACTGTAAAATATCATCTTTTTCTTGCACTTTTTGTAGTAATTCCGTAGCTGATATATTTTCAAAATGGGTACCTGATTTCAATGTGTGTGCAACTCCGTAGCATAGAGTTGCTAGTTCACTTTCAAAGAGAAGGTGGAATATATATTCCACGTTTTGTCCGAATCTGGGGTCTTCAGAATATATCCGTAAAGAGCAGTATTCTGATGCTGTTATTTGTGTGGATCTATCATCGCACCTTCCTCCTTTGCCAGTAGGAAAGAGTAGAGGAAAGGCGCATGCTTCTATACTTTTTTCCCATATGCTGATTGGAGATCCTTTGGCTTGTCGCATTTGGTACATTTCCAGTGCATCATCTATGGCGTCTTTAGAGTGCAATGGATGAATTGTATAATGGTCTAAAATATTGGATTCTGTAGCAGGATCTAGAAGTTGAAATTGAACAGTTTTTGATGACTCCTGAATTATTTTAGTGGTTTCCCTCAGGTTTTCTTCAATATTAATTTCTCTGTAGTACTCATTTTTGTCTTTTAGATATTGCAGGGCTTGTCTAACTATATGTAAGTCCACGAGTTGTTGCCAAATTATTTGGGCTTTTGTAGGTACACCATTTACTAAGATAATTAAAGATTGATCTATTGGACGTTGCACTCACAGAGTGTGTACATTTTCTTTGAGATCTAATGGCAAATAAACTACTTTGCCACAAATGCCTTTCACTAATTCAGAGGGAAGTAGTTTTGCTGTTTTTGGTTGAAGGCGTATTATTTCTTGAAATGGGTGCACTGTTTGAATTATGATGCTCTCATATAAGTTGAGTTGTTGCAGGGGTTTTGGTAATGGGAATAATTCCAAGTTATCTGTGATAGCACGAGAAGGTGTTTGGTTGTTGTCAAGTTTTGCATTGCAGTAACTGCAAAGTATTAAGGGGTCAGTAATCTCGTATTTGTTTTCTGCTATAATCTTCATTGTGTTCTATTTTGTACATTATGTCTACAGTTTTTGTGCTATTTTTATAAAAAGTCCTGCGGCAACACACACACAAATGGTTTGGTACTTCAGCAGATGTACTTTTAAACTTTAATATTTCTTTTTGTATGTGTGTAAACGAAGGTTGCCATCTGTACAGTTGTTGCTAGTCTGTTGTAAATCTATTGCATTTTGTAAGTGGCTTTCAGTTCCAAAATATTTTCTCTGGATATGCTCTATTTCTTCGAGTAGTTGTTTAGCTGTAGCACGTAGAAAATTGTTATTTAAATTGGCTAGTGCTAAAGCAGGGATTTTGGCATAGTACAGTTTATGGACCAGATTTCTTATAGTTGAATGATGTGTTGATATCATTTCGATATGTTGGAAGGTGCTTTTGCAAATAGGTCCACAAATGCAGGCTAATGAATGTCCTTGTAGTCCTGTGTATTTGCGCACTGGACAGGAGTCCATATTTTGTAGTACTTTCATTTTGAATTTGTCTTTGCCTTTCACATATTGATTGAGGAACTGGCGTAAAGATTTGAAAGATTTTTTGGCTATGTTACACATTGATGTGCACGGCCATTTGTAGACTGGACGTATTGGTTCAGCGGAATTGAGAGTTGATACTGAGTTTTCTGGGGATATTTTTGTGAGCAGCGTTTCTTGTTCCATAATGGTATAATTATACCCTCATCCACTGCTATGTATGGCAATTGGGTCTATTTGCTTTTGTTTGTATGCTTCTTCATTGAAATATGGTTCCGTATAATGAGAAGTCTTTTTTGTAGTTCAGTACTTCGTTTTGTTAGTGGTTTCATTCTGTTTAGAACTAAAATAAATAATTTCCTTTTGAGAAGGATTGCACTGTCTATTAGAGCTTGTAGGATTAATTTTCTACAGTAGGTTTTAAGGGTTGTGTGTGATTTCTCTCCTGTTTTTATGAGGTTCTGAAAGGCTCTGTGGCAGAACATTATTTGTAAAATACTTTTTTTGATATGCTTACTTGTCACTACATCCGGATTTATAGGTGCAGTGTTAGGACTAGTGGTAGCTGCAGTGTTGTTAATCACTTTCTGTTTCGTTTTACATTTTGAAAGAGGAGGCAAAGTTTCTGTACTGGAAGCTTGTTTTGTTTCGCTTAATGACTGTATTAGCTGTTTTGTTTGAACTTTTAGTACACATTCTGCTAGAGGTGGATGCTTATTTTGGAGAGTTTTAGTTTGATTTCGTTTACTTTTGCGTTGCTTTCTACGGAGTTGCTTTTTGGTAGGCATTCTTTGGGGTCTGTTGGAGGAAAAAAGAAAGTGTGGGTTGGGATTTTGTGCAGTGTATGAGTGCTTTGTGCATGAGTGAGTATGATGGTAAGGATGTATGTAGAGGTGTGTGATTGTGCAATGGGCTGCTACATCAGGTTGGGAATGCTATTCTTGTATTTGTGTGTTATTATACTGGTGTTCAGATTACAATACAAAGTATGGAGCTTGTGAGCGGAAGCACTAATACTGAAACTAATGTTGCAGGGTTAGTACAATTGTTTGTTCTAGAATTCTAGAATTCTACAGTGTTTGAGTAACAGATCATTATGGCAGTATTGAACTTACTTTTTTGGATGGAAAGAGTAGACTTCTTAAGAGTTCTCCTTCGTACTTCAGACGCTGCTGCTTTTCAGGGGAGTGGTCTTCACTGCAATTGTGAAAGAAAGAAGTTAGTAAATATGTGTGTAATAGCACTGTTGTTAATGTAGACATGGATTTCTTCGTTTTTGCAGTAGTAGTGCTTTCTGATAAATGTGAATAGAATGTACATGCACTTTCCTTTGCCCATGTGCATTCTGTATAGTTCAGTTAGAATCTGTTAGTTGAATGTGCTTTAGAAATGAGTGCTCTAGTAAGCGCACAGAGCACAGGTGGTGTTATTGGATGTTAGGAGATAGAAGAAATAATCGTATGCTTTGTTGGATATTTTTATAGGGTAAATGGCAGGAAGTATACGGAAAAGTATGCAATGTATGCATTTGTGAAGGTGTGGGAAAAAAAGCAGAAGGATTTGATGGGGTCAGCAGCTTATTACTCAGTAAGTCATTACCAAAGTACCAGGTGATTCTGTGGTGCTTGGAGGTGGGAGAGTCTGAAATAAAGTAAGTGTTGCAAGAAAGGATCTGGTGCTTGTGTTGCAGACTGAAGGGAAGGGGGGAGATGTTGTATGTGTTGCTTTACACCAATGTACATAGTTGTAGATGCTATGATAGACATGAATGCACCTGTGCATAGTTGAATGCTGCTGTAAATTCTATAACGGAATGGGCAACCAGCTGGAATGAGAGAGCTGTCTAGATTGGAAGAACAGTTGTAGAGGCAGTGGTGTTGTTTCAGCTGGGAGCCTTTCAAATGATATTGGCTATCTTGTCAGTCTAGAAATAGGGATACCTGTACTTTGAGACCGCAAACGCATTTTGGTGGCCGTGGGACAACCGTCTCATGCTCGATATGACAGAATATAGATTTTCGAGTTTGCCAATGAACAGCCATTTTGATGTAACAAGTATCGCCATTTTGTTTTCTAACCTTTGCTCATTGCTTTCTGTTCCTATTGCTTCGCAGTATATTTTCCGCTTACACTGCTCGACTGTGAAACATTGTTGTCTGTATGTGAAAAGGACAAGGCCGTAAGAGTTCGCTGAAACACAAACATAGGCAGTGCCAGGAAGAATGCCCGGCTCCCTCCCGAATGTAGCCTTGAAGCAGAGCTGCAGGGCATTTAATCATTTCACAGCTGCCAGCCAGTCTCGTTATATGGTAGAATATGTTAGAATAATACCACTAAAGGCTTGAATTATGCTTTTCTTACGGCTCCCCCTTTGCTGAGCCCACTAGAGCATGTCGGCTCCCAGGACGCGAATAGCACCTGATAGATAGCAAGGTCCGGAATGCAACTCCCCCCCCTATGTAGTTTGCTTCCAAGAACAGAAGCGCTGTGTTCTATTCAATAACCGAAAGATGCCTTTGCACTCACAAATTGCAAATTGTTACTAGAATAGATGTTTGAAGGTGTCATAGTGGTCGGAGATGTCCATCATCACACCAAGTTCAAAGAAACCCAATAAAGGGGGGTGTTAAACATGTCATAGCTGATTGTTTGATATGCATTTTGTATATATGTAACTGATGTACGTAATTCACTCTCTTGCGTCCCTCGAGGTCTAGAGATACACGTCCCGGGGCGTGAGACCGAGTTGGCCAACAGACTTTTGCTTTGCAATAAAACCCTAGCTTTGGGAATACAATCTCGTGTCTGGCGTCTCTATCATGTGTGGTGACTCGCCTTGTTTCCATAGACGTCAAGGTCCCCTAGGGGCCTCTTTCAAGATGGCGCCCTAATAGGGACCCTCCCCCACTTGTTGCATTGCGTAACGTTGTAATTGAGAAAGGCAGAGAACGGCGAGGACAGGACGATCGAGCCGGGATCAAGAGGTGTTCGGGGCGCCCTGTAAAAGTGATGAGACTCCTTTGCAGAACTGCACACATCTGATCCCTGATTGACGTGCCTGGCTAGAGAACAAGGAGGCGAGGGTCCCGAAACGAGGCGGAAGCCAAGAAATGCAGACACGACGTCCTTTGGTGCGTCAGTATACAGACGACTTGATTTATCAGGTGAGTCATTCCCCGATTCAAAGCATCCTGATATTGGTTGAGAGTTGACTTTGCAAAATCAAACGCCCTAGGTAAGGTTGATTAACCAGGGGGAAGGTTGAAACATGCCTGGGGTATTGTCCACCCTAGCAGGGTTTTTACGCTGTGGTAGACACTCTTTGGAAGATGGCCAAATTGCACCATCTGGGGGAACGCCGGCGTATGAGATGTATATGAAGTATGGAGTGGGTGCGATAATATTCTGTGAGACTTGGCATTGACAAACCAACAAGACCATCAGTCGCCGATTAATAGTAGTTTTGAGATAGCGAGGATAGATAACCTGGAAAGGATGTTAATAAGAAAGAAAGCGCGTCCTGCAGCATTTGAGACTATTAAAGACTGGAGAAAGGAAGCAATGCTCCGATTTAAAAGCAGAGCAAAGCTCCGATTTAAAAGCAGAGCAAAGCATGCGCGCAGGCATAAATCAAAAGGTGAGGTAGCGGAAGAAAAAGAAGAGGAGGAGTGGACTGAGAGTCTAAGAAGGGCAGGTAGGCGTGACCAGTTGAATATAGAAAAGATATACCCACAACGAGAATTACACATAGCAGATGAATTGATAGAAAATATATTGACCCATACAAAACAAGGCCCAAGATCAGAAGTAAGACCAGACACGTCAGTAGCTATTGCCCAGACCCCGCCCGTAGCTCAAGCTCCCCCTCCGGTAGCTCAAGCCCTCCCATAGCCACAGGCCGCGCATGCAACACTGCCTATTAGCCAACCAGGCCCACAACAGACACTCCCTGTTCCCATTGTCCCATCCGCACCTCCCGCCTTAGACACAGACTCGGTACTGTCCGTTCCTCCCGGGGTTGAAGTTGAAACCGCGGGGGCAGGAGGCGGGACTGACCAACGGGGGTGCACAAGGGTAACCCGCAGCGCAATCAGCAAAGAAAGGAAGGTGGAATTGCAGCAACAGGCAGAGATGTATATAGACGGGAATGATGGGACGGCAACATTGGCTTCGATATATGACTTCCGTAGAAGCAACGAAAGACAGGTAGTGTTGGAATGCATGGGTGAATATTTGGTGGAGAAATGGAAACAGCTAATTGGGAAATTACCACCGCAGCAATTGCTAGATTTGAATGCATTAGCACGCTGTAGGGAGAGGGATGAAGAAGTGAGAGAACATGTGTATAGACTTTGAGCTTAGAGATGAATTGGATAATGATTATGTCGAAACATTTACTGCACCTGTCAAAGTGTTTACTACACCTGCGTACAAGAGTAGGGAAGTCGGGAGACCTGGGAAGGGGGAAAAGGGGTTGCATAATAAACGGCAGCAGTTACCATCGCCGGGGCAGAAGGAGATGGTGAACAAATTATCATTGCTAAAACAGGTGGGGGCAGACTTGAAGGAATGTCTAATTAGAACACAGGTACTATTGCAGTAAGTAACAGGACATAAAAAAGGGCGAGGGAACGCACAAGGAAGGAGTAATTCGAATATGCATGGGGGAACAGTGGGACCGAATCAGGGTGCATATTGTAAAGAGGAAGGACATTGGCGAGCGCAATGCCCGCATCTACAGAATAGAAATGTGTCTGGTCAGAGGAGACAGCATAGAGGACACCCAGGAGCGAATGGACCAAATAGTATGCAGCAGCATCATAATAACGGAGGTAATCAAAACCCAAATGCCCCAAACCAGAGTCAGGGACAGCAAAATCAACAATATGGAAATCAGAGTGGGGGAAATAGAGGGAAGAGTGGAAATGTTTTCGATACACAGCCAAACACGTATTACAGTAATAGTAATGATTACACATCGGACAATGTGTTATTTCCCCAATAGGACAGCCCAGGACAGGGGTCGGAACCAGTGTCTATTCCCGTGAATCAGAGAGGACCCTACGCAGAAATGAGAGTCGGGAATGAGGAGCACCGCTTTCTTGTAGATACAGGAGCACAGAAGTGTTCAATAGACCATTACTTGGTTCCGGATATACCACTGTCAGGGCAAAAGAATATTTCCGTAGGGTTCGCAGGTACACCAGTCATAAACCCAGTGTCCAAACCAGTCCCAGTTACCATAGGACCATTTACTGAACATTGTCCTTTCCTTCTAACAGAAAATTGTGGAGAAAATTTGTTGGGGTTAAACTTGTTGAAAAAACTAGGTTCTGTTATACATTGCACGGCAGACGGAGTGTTTCTAATGATATGGCCACACGATGCCCCTCTGTCAGAATTCATGTCTGAAGTGTTACCAGGGGAACTAAGTAAAGTACCAACCTGTATATGGGCAATGCATGACAACGATGTGGGATGTTGAAAGATAGAGCAGGTAAAGATTATTTTGAAAGAAGGTGTTACCCTACCGCGAATACACCAATACAAAATTTCGGTTGAAGGTGATAAAGGATTGAAGAGTATTATTACTGATTTGGTGAAATTAGGGGTAATCGAGGAAATCACAGGCAGTACATGCAACAGCCCGATTCTTCCGGTTTATAAAAAAAGGAGGTAATGAGGTACCAGCAGAGGCGTTGCTAGGTGGGGGCTAAGGGGGCTATAGCCCCTGATCTCTTGGTTGTAGCCCCGGATAGAATACCAGGAGCTACAAGCAAAAGGCTAGCTAGCCCCATTCCCGACAGTTCCTACATCAGTGTAGCCCCGGGTCTTTTCCAGACCTAGCAACACCCCTGGGTACCAGACTGTTTCATAATTGATCTACGCGCATTGAATAAGGTAGTAGATCCGCAACTTCCTCTAGTGCCAGACGTCACTACAATATTGACAATGATAGCTGTTTCAGCAGAATATTTTAGTGTAGTAGATTTGAAAAACGCATTCTTTAGTATTCCAGTGGACAAGGACAGTAGATATTTGTTCGCGTTCACATTAGGAGGACGATCATTTACATTTACGCGGATTCCGCAAGGTTACACAGAAAGTCCAAGTATTTACAGTAGAGCATTAAAAGAACAGCTAGACATGCTGGAATTACCCATGGGATGTGTACTTCTGCAATACATAGACAATCTATTGCTAGCTGCAGACACAGAGGAGATTTGTAAAGAAAGCACTGTATTACTACTGTCACACCTAGCAACACATGGCCATAAAGCTAGTTTGAAGAAATTTCAGTATAATCGAAAGGAGGTGGCTTATTTGGGCTACCTACTTTCGAAAGGAGGGAGAAGACTAACGCCAGAACGCATAGAAAGTATTTCTTGTATGCATATTCCAAAGACACAAAAAGGAGTCAGAGCCATAATAGGCATGGCTTCATATTGCCGACAATGGATTGGTAATTTTGCGTTAATTGTGAAACCATTAGTGAATTTAACTAGAAAAAATGCGGTTATGCCTTTGCAGTGGGATGAGGAATGTCAGAAAGCATTTGATGGATTGAAAACTGCATTATGCTCGGCTCCAGTTTTGGGTACGCCGAACTATGAAAACATTTTTTAGACTATTTGTGTGTGAAAGTGAAGGATGTGCATTGGCGGTTTTGACACAGGAACAAGGTGGAAGAAATAGGCTCTGCGGCTATTTTTCTTCTGCGCTGGACCCTTTAGCGCGAGCACTACCACGATGTTTGCAATCTGTCGCGGCGGCTGCTGCGTCAGTGAAACAAACGGAAGGGATGGTATTGGGGCACACTTTAATTCTGATGGTGCCACATGCCATAGACATTCTATTAAATAGGACACAGACGCAACACCTCACCTCTGCTAGATTGACAAGATATGAGCTTATCTTGTTTGCGCCCCATATCCAAATTATGAGGTGTAGCGCTTTGAATCCTGCAGAATTAATGCCACTGACCTTAAAAGAAATTGGGAAGAATGAATCACCCCCCCCACGATTGCTTAATGGTCACTGAGGAAGAAACCAAGGGAAGAATTGATTTAAGTGATATTCCACAGAAAGAGCCGGATTGAGAGTTATTTTGTGACGGCTCATGTTTTAAATTACCAGATGGCACGACAACTGCCGCATACGCCATCACTACCCTAGAGAGTGTTGTAGAAAGTAAAAGAATCCTCTATAATTCAGCACAAGCCGGAGAAATAATAGCATTGACCAGAGCCTGCAAGATTTCTGAAAATTTGAATGTGAATATATATACTGATAGTCAGTATACTTTTGGAGTGGTTCATAACTTTGGTCGACTCTGGGCTGAGAGAGGGTTTCTGACATCACATGGTGCCAGAATTCAACATGGCCCTTTGATTGTACGATTGCTGTCTGCACTCACCTTTCCAAAGCGCCTAGCAATAGTGAAATGCGAGGCACATAAAAGAATAACATGCAAAGTAGGAGAGGGAAACGCGTTTTCAGACAGAATTGCGAAACAAACTGCTACTGATTTGGATACCAAGATGATGACGGTTCAGACAGAGGAAGTACCTGTATGATAGAAGATGGAGTTGCGACTGCCAAAGAAATGCAGGCCGAGGCTACGGCTGATGAAATACAGGGATGGGCAGAGGGATCTGCTGAGTTGGATCTGGAGGGTTGTTGGGTGGACAAGGGAACTAGAAACTGGATGTTGCCAAATTCGTATGTGACTGCAATGGTCACAATGGCCGACAGCCCTACGCACATCTGTGCCAAGAAAATAATACAGCACCTTTCTACAGTATGGCACAATGTAAACATAAAAAAGAATGCAGAGAGGTTGGTGCAGAACTGTACTGTAGGAAAGGGAACAGTGACTCCAACAGGCAGTTTTGGCCCGCCCTCCATGCCGTTTGAGGTAGTTCATTTTGATTTCATAGAGATGGAGAGGTGCCAAAACTTGAAATACGTCTTGGTGGTGATCTGTGCATTCAGTAAGTGGGTGGAGGCATATCCTTTGAATGATTGCACAGCAATGAGTACGGCAAAAGTAATGTTGAAGGAGTACTTTTCCAGATTTGGCTTGCCCCGAGTCCTATGATCTGATAATGGACCGCATTTTGTTGGTGCAGTGGTATTACAGATATGTGCTGGTCTCCAGATTGATAAGAGATTCCATAGTTCAAAGCATCCGAGTTCTGCCGGTGTTGTGGAGAGGCACAACAGGATTCTTAAATCAAAGATTAGTAAGATTTGTGCGGGAAGCAAGTTGAGTTGGGTGGATACATTACCAATAGCACTATTATGCATGCGTACGTCTGTACAGGCTAAAACTGGGCTCTCCCTTTACGAAATCGTAATGGGGAGGCCGGCAAATGTTTGGTGCTCACCTCAGCCAAAACGACTTAGTGAGATAGAACATCCTGTGCTTAGTACTTATTGTGGCCTTTTAATGCAGAAATTGCGTTTGATTCATCAGCAGGTGCAGGAGGCATTACCAGTGAGATACAGCGGTCCGGGGCACGCGTTGGAGCCAGGAGACTGGGTGCTGCTAAAAAACTTTGAAAGAAAGTCATCATTAGCACCCAGGTGGCGCGGGCCCCATCAAGTACTTTTGGCAACGCAGACGGCAATACGGGTGGATGGAAGGAAGTCATGGATCCATGCCACCCATGCCAAGAAGATTCCAACTGCACTGAAAGACTTGCCTGACACTGATGACCGGAAAGAGACAGCGGTCCCAGAAACGAAAGAAACTGTTGCCAGTAAGCAGCCACCTAATCTGCCAAAACAAGAAGTGAAACTCGAAACAAAGCCCGAGACGATTGCCAAAGAGGGGGAAGGGAAAAGAGTGCCCCAACGTTGCCCAGCAAAATCGACATCACTGCTGACCGACGCGAAATCTACCTTGCAGATACCAGCAAAACCAAATCGTGTACCCCTTTGGCGCCCACCAGCACTTGCCAGCAGGCCAAAGAACGGATCTGCATCATTGGCGCGGCGCACACCAGCACATGCAGTAGCGCCACAGGCTGACTTCAAGCCTGAATCTGGAAGTGCACCGGCACTGTTCACGGATCATACGATACCAGGAGCAAGGCGATACAACCTGCGGCCTCGGGAGACAAAGTGATCCGCAGTCTTTTTGGTGTTTATGTCAACCTCTGGTTCAGCTCATGGACGGAGAAGGAACCAGAGATGTAGAGGAGAGAAGCGTGAGAAATGTGCAAGTCGGACAATTCAAGACTCGCGGCTCCTCGGTGCGATCATAAAAAGTACATGTGTCCTGAACCAGAACAGACAAAATGGGCGCACATGGTACTATGGCAAGTGAGAATAACCGATTAACAGTACATGTGTCCTGAACCAGAGCGGACAAGCTGGGCGCACATGATACTAAGGCGATAAGATAACTGATCAAAGGTCCTCTGAGCAGTAAAAGAGGGGACAAGTGATCTCCCCTAAAAACGAATAATCGAATTCAGGCTAAAAAAGGACAGGCAAAACTGAACTGTGACAATTCCATTGAACTTATTAACATCAGAGCAAGCGCGACGAAGAAAGATATCCCCAACGAACTGTGATAAAAAAGAAGGACGACGATAAACATGCCGGGACCGGTTCCAGCCTCCTCCTGCACCACCACCGTTGAGAATAAGTCAGTTATAAAGACTATAAACTTAAGAAAAATGCATGGTAAAAAAAATTGTATGCTGGTACTAACGATAATAATGTGCTTTATGAGCGTGGTAGCAAAAATATCAACAGCCCTAATATTATGGTGGGTAGAAACAATACACCCATTAGAAATGTTTTTACCAATAATTAATATATCCACTACTGAAAGCCCGGTTCAGGTGATCACTTATACCCTACCCCCAATGGAAGAAAAACACAGGGAAGGTTTTGGAAATAACACCTTACTGCTGATAATGAACATGACACATGCAATCCTGAAGAAAACAAACTGCTGGGTATGTGCCCATTTACCACAGCATGCCGGAAAAGGGATAGGGTGGTATGTGCAGCCATTACCATTAGGTTCTGCATGTAGTGCATCTTTAGGTGCAATGTTCTGTGGGAAATGGAATGAGAGTAATACGGGTCAATTAGAACCAAAATGAATGAGTTTTAGGAGATAATAATGAAGCCTGTGAGTTGTTCCATTTTCAATAAAGCACAAGTAATAGCCCCAGAGCCCACGAGGAAAAGTATACGAAAGATAACACGACAAAATAGACAAGATAGATTGCCCCCACCAGAAAAACCATCTGTAATGACATTTCGTGTAAGAACAGAAAGGACAAAGATGCAATTCCCCCATCTTACACAGTGAATTATAGCCCAAGAACTGTCCCTTTTTGTCTACAAAAGAAAGGCTCTTTTACAGTCGGAACATATACTGGTTGTATGAATACAGTGGTACTAAAATGGGAAATAGAACCAGTATACGTACGTGATCCAGTTTATTTTATATGTGGAGAGAAAGCATACCCTTGGTTGCCCAGAAACTGGGGAGGTACATGTTACTTAGGGCTACTGTTCCCAGGAGTATTCCTCTTAGAAACAGCAGCCATGGCCAGATTATCCAGCACTAGAGTCAAAAGGACTGACAAAGGTGTTTTAATAGCAACTGATGTAGCAAAATCATTCATTCCATTCTTAGGACAGATAGTGAACTCCTATAATATAAGGCAACTGTCCAGAATCCTAAAGAATACAATAAACACAACAGATATATTATTTAACATGACGTTGGAAGAAAGAGGAATTAGGTTAATGACGCTGCAAAATAGAATGGCTCTCGATGTAATCCTGGTTGATCGTGGGGGAATTTGCAAAAAAGTGGGATCAGCATGTTGCGTTTATGTCGATGACTATTCCCCCACGATCTTTGAAGCAATAAAGAAAATGCACGTTCTAAGCTCTGAACGCCCTACTGGAGAAGGGAGCTGGGGAATAGGATCTTGGTTTTGGGGAATACTACGATCTTGGGGATGGAAGTTGATCTCAATCTTAGTAGTGGTGTTCAGAATATTCCTAACGTGCTGTTGTTGTATACATTGTTTACCCATAGTTTGCGCTGAGGCAACTGAGGGATGTACGGAAGGATGCATGCATATGATAACAAAGAAAAAACAACCTCATGATTGAAATAGCCCAGACCCAAATGAGAGGAGAGCAGTAAAAGAGTTGATGGCAATAGATATTGATGAAGACAATGATGTCCACGATAGCATGCAAGACTCAGACATAAGTACTTCAGATTCATCATCACTAGAGGAGGTTTCAATAAATAGATGAGACGTTTGGCATACGGCCAAAGGAGGGTTTGTCAGTCTAGAAATACGGATACCTCTACTTTGAGACCGCAAACGCATTTTGGCGGCCGTGGGCCAACCGTCTCATGCACGATATGACAGAATATATGTTTTCGAGTTTGCCAATTGTTAGGAAATATTTCGTAATTGTAGGGAATTTTCCTTCCATGTGGCAACCCCTAAACTTTTTGCTATTGTTTTTAACCTTGTTCTTGACTTTGCCAGAGAAGTACAGCCTTCTGCCGCACTTCTCTGGGCTTTCGCTCCTTTTCTTATGGGGTAACTGACATGCCCTTAAGACAGTCAGTGCCGGGGAACGCTGTTTCCCGTAGTTTCTTTTATCGTGTCGCAGCTTTAGTGCAACACGACACAAGAGGGCACTGTAAGCTAAGTTACAGCTCTCTTGGGTCTCTAGCCTTCTACAGGCCCTAGATACTCTTTTAGGATGGTATTTGATCGGTGCAAGTCATTCAGGGACTCGAATGGTGGCAGCGATCGTTTTGTTTATTTTGAGCTCCTTTTGGCGTTCTGAGCACGTTTTTGCCCTGAACCCAAAATGGTGGCCTGGCTCTCCAAAATGGCCAGACCACGAGGCTCCTTTGTCTTGTCCACTGACCGTCTTGCTCCCTTCACCTTCCCCAGGTCGGGCGACCCGGGGCCTTCCTTATTTGGGCATGTACTTTCCCGCGAAACGTGGTTGCTTTCGCGGGCTTCTACATGTTGTTTGTGTGCCTCCAGGGTGTGGGCTGGGATGTCTGGTCCCAATACACATCGTGGGTGCCAGAGAGTCTAGGGTGGTGTGAATGCCTGGGACCACCGTGGTCCGTGATTGGTCCACGTATGGTATGTGTTTTGATGAGCGGATCTCCCATTGGCTCCCCTCCGTTTTGGCGCGAAGGGAACCGTGGATAAGAGGGGGCTGGAAACACCACTACCATGTCGATCTCCTGAGTTCTCACGAACGAAGGAATACAGGAGCCAAGTATCCTGCAACCCAGAGGCTGGACCGAGGAATCGCTGGTGACCCGCTGAAGGAATCCTCCTTTGCACTGCTGTCGTCCTGTGAAGCCCTTTCCTCCTTGGATCGAACCAGAAGGCCTGTACTGGTGCTTCGACCTTTGGAATAGCAGGAACAGCTATTCCCGGCGACTTCATCATCTCCTGCCAAGTAAGCCTTCGGAAGTGTCTCTGGGCCATCCAGTTGACTGACCAGCTTACAAGGGAGTCCTGCTCTGTAACTGCCGCCAGGTTGTGTTGTATTTCGAGTCCTTGTCACTCTCCCACGCTTCGTACACTTGGCGTTCCCAAGTCTGAAGGGAGGAGTGTACATTTGGCTTGAATACACACGGCCGCTCCGTTGTCCTGCTGCGGCAACAAAACTGTGCTGGTTTCGTCGATTGGGACGTCTTTTTGCTCTACACGACTACGAGGCGTTCCCTGCTCTTCTGAACCTGCCAGCTGCTGAAACTAACGTGGAGAAGCCTGGGCCTGCTTGCTTCGGGGACCGGTGAGTAGCTTAGCTAGGATCTGGTCGCCCTCCTGCAGTATCCCATTGCTTTTCCCTGCTGTGTAAAAACAGCACCCTTTTTGCCAAACTCGCGCTCTGCTTCTGCTCGCTGTGGAGGCTGCGCTTGAGTTGCGGAATCTGTTCTCCTTCTGCTGTGCACTAACCCGAACTGTCTGACTTCCTCCGAAGAGCTTCCCCTTTTGCCCGTTGGCACCGGCGTGGCAGGTACTTTGAGCACAAGGCTCAACTCTTCGCAGGGCTCGGACTTCCATCTAGTTAGGTGCCTCTGAAGGCGAACTAAGTCTAAAGCGTTATCGCACTGCCTGTTTTCCTTTCCTTTCAGGTGGACTACATATTTCGTGCTTTAAACGCTTGCGACTGTGTATTTGTATATATATTGTGTTGATATGGTATGTGTTGGTTTAATATTGTGATATTGTGATTTTCTTGCTACGGTCATTATTTTAAAGGCCTTAAAATAAATGTGTATCTATTTTTGATATAACACCTGTTTGGAGTAGTTTGTAAGCGCTCTTGCTTTGTGTGCTCATTGCGGGCTTTCAGTCACCCTCACCCCTCTTGAGACCTAGTCTTGACCGCCGCGATCGCTACCTTGATTGGTCTGGCTTGTCCAGAGGTTACCCTGTTCCAAGTAATTAGGTTGGCCTTCTGAACTTCTGCGCCACCAGGACAGAGTTCAGAAATCCGTCTTAACACCAATGAACCGCCATTTTGATGTAACAAGTATCGCCATTTTGTTTTCTAACCATTGCTCATTGCTTTCTGTTCCTATTGCTTCGCAGTATATTTTCCGCTTACACTGCTCGACTGTGAAACATTGTTGTCTGTATGTGAAAAGGACAAGGCCGCAGGGCCGGAGGATAACAAGAGTTTGCTGAAACACAAACGTAGGCAGCGCCAGGAAGAATGCCCGGCTCCCTCCCGAATGTAGCCTTGAAGCAGAGCTGCAGGGCATTTAATCATTTCACAGCTGCCAGCCAGTCTCGTTATATGGTAGAATATGTTAGAATAATACCGCTAAAGGCTTGAATTATGCTTTTCTTACGGCCCCACTTTGCTGAGCCCACTAGAGCATGTCGGCTCCCAGGACGCAAATAGCACCTGATAGATAGCAAGGTCCGGAATGCAACTCCCCCCGTATGTAGTTAGCTTCCAAGAACAGAAGCGCCGTGTTCTAGTCAATAACCGAAAGATGCCTTCGCACTCACAAATTGCAAATTGTTACTAGAATAGATGTTTGAAGGTGTCATAGTGGTCAGAGATGTCCATCATCACACCAAGTTCAAAGAAACCCAATAAAGGGGGGTGTTAAACATGTCATAGCTGATTGTTTGATATGCATTTTGTATATATGTAACTGATGTACGTAATTCACTCTCTTGCGTCCCTCAAGGTCTAGAGATACACGTCGCAGGGCGTGAGACCGAGTTGGCCAACTGAGACTTTTGCTTTGCAATAAAACCCTAGCTTTGGGAATACAACCTTGTGTCTGGCGTCTCTATTGTGTGTGGTGACTCGCCTTGTTTCCATATATGTCAGGATCCCCTAGGGGCCACTTTCAAGATAAAGATGCATGTACTCATCCTGGGTGCGTGTCATTTTATAAAACACTAGAAAGCCTTTTTCCATAATTATACTGTTATTTCTCCCATCTTTTAACATGAAATGACACTTTGTTAGATAGCTGTGTGTGTTGTGTTTGATTAGTATTATAATCATTTGTAAAGGAAGCTGAAATGATAGAAATGTATGTTAAATATGCAGAATGGATAGAAAGGAAATTGTATGTACATTTTATGCACTATAATGCATTAAATGCTATTACGGTTGAAATGTGGATAAATAGGTGGCAGTGGTTACCCAAATGATAGAATGAATGAAGAAAATAACAGTTTGCACATTGCAGTTAATAATATGGGTAAATAAAAATGTGGAGAGCAGACAACTTTGCAAGTCACAGTTGATCATAGCAGATGGGAGATATGACAGTAAGCTTGTTTTACAGGTTATACAGGGTGTGATAAGGAGACTTCAGGAGACGGGCGGATGCTGAAACAATATTTCTTCTAATGGGTAAAGGGTCATTAGCAAAACAAAGAATATAGTCCTCTGGTTTCCTTCACCAGTGTTTGGCCCTTCCAATGTAGACTGAGGCAGTCCCCAACTTAGTCCTATCTCGTGGTGTCCGGATAGGCCCACCACTCCAGTCTTCGTTCCTCGTCCTCTTCTCTTTCCTGGAAAATGAGAGAACGTCGTCAGTTTCATTTGGCGCGCTTTTAAAGGCTTCCCTAGGTTCAAGTCCCCACCAATCGGCATCAGCCTTGTCTGGCTTACACCTTATTGGCTGCCACCCTTAAAGGCTGCTGTGCTAGCGTGCACCATTTCCTGCTTCTGGAGACCTGGAAAACGTTAGAGGCGATCACGTGATCGCAACCGCGACTGCGTTGGGTATGGGCGGGCTCTGGGTGCCTTCCAGCCGCAACCCGCTCCGGGGCCGCCGGGGGCACGCCACGCTGAAGGGCCGGTCGCCCCCACTCCACACCACCATGGAGGGCCTGCGCCCTCGTCCCCCCTCTTTAGGGATCGGGCCTCCCGTCAGGTGAGTGCAGCTCTGATGCGCCGCGTCTCCGAGCAGCGGCTCGTGATCCCTCGCTCTCGGCGCTTATGACAGCCGAGAGTGAGGGGGCCAACCCGCTGCCTCGGTACTCAGGGCCCCTGATCACCGGTGCAACCAACACTCCCTGCTGGCGCCGAGGCGTATCCCCACAAATCCCCACCCCAGTCCCAGGCCATTCGGGCCGGGAAGCACACCTAGACAGGTAGTCGGCCACCAGCTGAAACCTGGCCAGTTTGTGCAACGTGAGGAAGTCAAAAGGCTGGAGGGAGAGGAACCAGCGGAGCACTCTCTGGTTGGTGTCCTTATGTCGCGCTAGCCACTGCAAGGGGGCAAGGTAGAAGGTGAACTGGCGACCCAATAGGTAGTACTTAAGGGAGTCGATGGCCCATCGGATGGCCAAACATTCTTTCTCTATGGTTGAATAGGCGGCCTCATGAGGCAGCAACTTCCGGCTGATAAAGCATACAGGACGCAGGGCACCCCCCCAGTCTTGTGAGAGTACAGCCCCTAAGCCCTGGTTTGAGGCGTCTGTTTGTAGGTAGAAATGTTTTTGAAAGTCTGGGCAACAAAGTACAGGATTCGATGAAATCCTATGTTTCAGGAGTTTTATGGCGTTCAGGGCGCTCTGGTTGTTGGTTAGGTTTGGAACACCTTTGAGTCTTAAAGCATCGGTCAAGGGGGCGGCCACCGAGGAGAAGTCAGGTATGAACCTCCTGTAATATCCAACGAGCCCCAAGAACGCTCGGATCTGTTTCCGGTTGGTGGGAGTCGGAATATCGTGTATAGCCTAAGTCTTGGATAGTTGCGGTTTCAGAACACCCCCACCCACTATGTGCCCCAGGTATTTGGTTTCATGGGTTCCGATCATGCTTTTTTTTGGGTTTATATGCAAAGCAGCCCTATGCAGATCGGCCACCACTAGTTCCAGATGGTTCAGATGGGCTTCCCAGGACTTGCTATAAACCACAATGTCATCCAGATAAGCGGCCGCATATCCGTCATGTGGTCGTAAGATGATATCCATTAACCTCTGGAATGTGGCGGGGGCGCCGTGTAATCCAAAGGGCAGAACCTTGTATTGATAGAGTCCCCTTGGTGTGGAAAAGGCGTTTTTCTCCTTGTCCTGGGAACGCAAGGGGATCTGCCAATATCCCTTGGTTAGATCTAGGGTGCTTAGAAAGAGGGCCGCTCCGAGGCCTTCCAAGAGCTCGTCCATCCGCGGCATAGGATACGCTTCGTATTGGGAAATTGTGTTTAGTTGTCTATAGTCCATACAGAAGCGGACGGACCCGTCCGGCTTGGGATCCAGAACTATGGGGGATGACCATACGCTGTTGGATGGCTCAATGATATCCATCCGCAGCATTTTGTCTACTTCTGAACTGATGACTCTTCGCCTGGCTTTGGGGATTCGATATGGCCTAAGCCTTATGGTTTGTCCGGGCTCTGTGTTGATCCCGTGTTCCAATATGCTGGTCCGACCGGGTAACGTAGAAAAAGCATCGGCATAGGGGAATAACTTGTCCACGACGTCTGATTTCATGTTCGGGGAGAGGACGTCGCCCCAATTGATGGCTTTGAGGGTGTCAGGAACGGTGTCACAGTTTCCTCTGATTCTGGTTCCTCGGGTTCTGTGAAGGCACTCAGACTCAGCTCGCTCCATTCCTTCAGAAGGTTGATGTGATAAACCTTGTTGGTTGTGGTCCTATCCGGTTGATGCACCCGATAAGTCACTGAGCTGAGCACGTCCGTGATTTTGTATGGCCCTCTCCATCTGGCCAATAGCTTGTTTGCAGACGTAGGCAGGAGTACCAGTACTTGGTCTCCAGGTTTGAAGGTCCTCATTCGGCTTCCCTTATTATAGTTCTTCTCTTGGGTCGTTTGAGCCTGGCTGAGGTTCGCTTCGGCCAAGGTACGCAGAGCCGTCAGATGTTTTTTTAGCTCCTCAGTGTATTCAGTGAGTGATACCTCCTTACTGGCTTCCCATTCTTCCTTGACCAGATCCAATACCGTCCGGGGTTGTCTTCCGAATAGCAGTTCGAAGGGGGAGAAACCAGTGGAAGATTGGGGTGTATCCCTTAATACCATCAACACCAAAGGCAACACCCGATCCCAATTCTTTGCGTCCGGCCCTGTCACCCTCTTCAGCATTTTCTTGATGGTCTGGTTGTACCGTTCAACCAGTCCATCGGTCTGGGGATGGTATACTGAGGTTCTTATTTGTTTGATCTGGAGATGCTCACATACTTGCCGTAGGAGGACGGACATGAAATTCGTACCCTGGTCTGTGATTATTTCCGAAGGTAATCCCACTCGTGCGGAAAACGGGATAAGCTGATCACACAGAACTCTGGCGGATGTCCCCTTTAGGGGAAACGCTTCTGGGTATCGGGTGGCATAGTCAACGATCACTAACAGATATCTATACCCCCTGCTAGCAGGTTCCAAAGGACCGACAATATCCATGCCGATTCTCTGGAAGGGAACCGTTATGAGAGGCATTTTCTGTAGTGGCGCCTTTGCTGGTAGGACACCGCTGGTCAATTGGCATGTGGGGCAATTTTTACAGAACTGCGCCACTTCCCCGTATATGCCCGGCCAGTAAAACCGCTTCAATAGTTTCTGCTGGGTCTAAAGGGAAGCCATATGGCCGCCACAGGGATGGTTGTGAGCCAGTTGTACAACTATGGCACAATGTTTTTTTGGTAGCACCAATTGCTCCTTAGCGACTTCATCCTCGCCCTTATATCTTCGATATAGTAGACCCCGGCGTAATAGGAACCCTGGTCCCTTACTTAGATTGGGTTCCCCATCTTGTGTTGCCCTTTCTCGTGCTACCCGTAGAGTCGGGTCAGTTAGGGTCTCCCCCCTAATGGTGTCTTCCTTCTCCTCCAAACTCCAGTCGATGGGTCTGGTCATGTAACTAGCCTGACACCATTCCATCCGGGTTTGTCTTTTCCGTCCTGGCACGGGGGCCAGGGAAGCAGAGTCCGACGCTGGGGCGCCGGAATCACGCGGAATCCCTTTCTTTCGCTCCAGGGCATTCATGGCCTGTTCAAAGCCAGGCAGGTCAGTCCCTATAACTACCGGGGCAGGCAGACACGGCAGGACGGCAGCCCTCAAGGGGGTGGTTGTGTCGTTTAGTTCTACCACCACATTCTTCATTGGATATCGCTTCACATCCCCATGGATACATCTAATGGGTACTGTTATATTAGATAAGTAGGGAGTGTTACTCACGGTTGGTGATATGGCGGTCTGCCGGCTGCCGCTGTCGAGACGAGCGCGCGATGGTCTGCCATCCACCCGGATGTCCACCACATAGGGACCCGGGATGCTCTCCCCCGACCCAGGGCTCAGGTATCCGATGTCCATCGGTACGGCTGGTCTCCTTCTGGGGCAGAACCTGGCTATATGGCCCCATTCTTTGCACTCGTAGCATTGCGGTTGCTTGTATCCTGGTGCTGCCAACCGGTGTTTTTCCTCGCCTCCCGTTTTTTTGTCTTCCGGTTTTCTGGAGCTGTCGTCGGCGTGTCTCCACCGCGTGGGTATGGTCCTACCACTCCGGAATGCAAGGGGGTTGGATATCGGGATTGCTATCCGGGCTGTTACTCCAGTTGGCTGCATCTTGTGGTGACCCGCCTTCTGGTATGCTGAGGCGATATCTACCGCCTGAGTCAAGGTGGGCCGGTGGTGCTGTCTAACCCACCTCTGCATCTGTCCTGGTAGGGCTTCGATGAATTGCTCCAGGATGATCTTGTCGAGGACGGGTTGATTCACTGGGGTGGGAGGTAGCAACCATTTTTCGACCAAGTCTTTTATACGATAGTATAACTGGCGCGGGCTTTCCCCCACCCTGAGTCTGGTCTCTCTCAGCTGTATCCGATAAGCCGCTTCGTCTAGGCCTAGACGATCCAGGACTGCGGCCTTAATTTCTCCTTAAGGAGTGCTGCCATTGGGGTTTACCGCCTGATAGGCACCCTGCATCACCCCGGATAGCAGGGGGGCGACATACTGTCCCCAACTGTCCGGAGGGCATTGCGCATTCCTGGCGATCCTCTCAAAACTGGTGAAAAAGAAGGCAGGATCTTCCCCCTCTTTATATTTCTGGAGTAGAGCTGATGGCACCAATGGTTGGTTTCTGACGTTGGCCACAACATCAGTGAGACGGGCTATGGTCTCGTGTTATTTGTCCTGGGCTGTGGTTTGTATGGTGCCCTGCAGCTGGATGGCCTGCTGGAAAGCTTGTCTATCGGCAGCCGCCTGTTGGGTTTGCAGCTGTATTAATTGTTGCAGCTGCTGCTGCCCCTCCGATAGCGTTTTAATCAGTGCCTCCATGACGTTGTCGGTATCCCACCTTCGTCGCCAGTGTGATAAGGAGACTTCAGGAGACAGGCGGATGCTGAAACAATATTTATTCTAATGGGTAAAGGGTCCTTAGCAAAACAAAGAATATAGTCCTCTGGTTTCTTTCACCAGTGTTTGGCCCTTCCAATGTAGATTGAGGCAGTCCCCAACTTAGTCCTATCTTGTGGTGTCCGGATAGGCCCACCACTCCGGTCTTCGTTCCTCGTCCTCTTCTCTTTCCTGGAAAATGAGAGAACGTCGTCAGTTTCATTTGGCGCGCTTTTAACCCTTTAAGTGCCATGGGTATTTCTCCCCAGTGCCAGAGCCTTTTTTGGTGATTTTGGTATGTGGCCATTCAATGGCTTGTAACTTTTTTGTTACATGAGATATCTCGGCCAAATTTGGCTCCTTTTTTTCCCACATGTAGGCGGTCGTAACGCCACCCAGGAATCCCAGGTTGCTGTAGGGGGGTGAGAGAAAATAAGGAAAATGTGCGAAAATTTTGGGTTTTTTCAAAAAATGCCAATAAAATGATGAACAAAGAAGCCCGTGGTTTTTTCCTTGTAAGAGCTAGGAACAAATGGTTTGCTGTGCTGAGTTCCCCAATGTGTTGGCTTTCAGGAACAGGTTGAGTGGAAATGGAAAAAAATTATTTTGATGGGGATATCAACCGTTTTGTGAGAGGTAGGCGATTTTTGCCATTTTTGCCAATTGGACATGCATGGACGGAATGGAAGAAAAGGGCAGGAAAGCCAAATTGGAGGACAGAAAGGCATATATTTCTGAAAAGTAGACAAAATTCCAAGTTTAGGAAGGGGTGATTTGTATAGGTCAGGCAACAACTAGGTAGGGGAAACTGCCATCGAATGGGGGAAAAGCGGGAAAATGACTGAAAAAAAAGGTATGTGTTGGACATGGTTGGCTTGGTACGGCAATGGCTTCTATGAATTTTGAGAAAAGCAATGCTCCGCTACATTCCCCCGACTCTTGCAGTTAGGAGAGCATACCATTTTTGTAGTGTTTGTACAAAACAAGCAATACCACAAGCCAAACACTGAGCCATGGTACACAGGAGTTTTACGCTCACGGCCTGACCAGACGCACTTAGCATGTGTAAATTGGGAAAACCAATGTGGTGAGGAACGGCAGCCATACATTTTTTGAAAGAGCACAGGCAGACCTTTTCAAGGGTAGGTGACTTGTGCAGGTTACAAAAGTGTATGGTGGCTAAAGCAGCGACTAAATGTAGGTCACATTTGGGAAAAGAAAGGGTTGTGAGACAAAGGGCTCCAGCAAATGGGTCAAAACGTTATGAAAACCACACAAACACAACACATGGCCTACCGTCCCGCGTTCCCACAGGTGTCCCGATGAAAACGGTACCTCACATGTGTGGGTGCACCTACCTGGCCGCCAAGGGGAAAGCCCAAAACACAAGTAACCCCAAGTCTGTTTTCACACCGGAAATGTCACACTCTCCCATCATACAGATATGGGCCTCGGGTGTCCAAGCCACCGAGGAAAACAGGGAACCCCATGCATTTCCGAAAAGAGGACACCCGTGGGAATCCGCAGAGGTATGATATGCCCAAATTGCCCCAGAATTTATTACCCAGACACCCCTGCAAAGTCCGAAATGTGGGGAAAAAAACGCTTTTTCCGCACATTTCGCTCAACGCACCCATCGAAACACGCCCCCAACAACACATGGCCTACCGTCACGCGTTCCCACAGGTGTCCCGATGAAAACGGTACCTCACATGTGTGGGTGCACCTACCTGGCCGCCAAGGGGAAAGCCTAAAACACAAGTAACCCCAAGTCTGTTTTCACACCGGAAATGTCACACTCTCACATCATACAGATATGGGCCTCGGGTGTCCAAGCCACCAAGGAAAACAGGGAACCCCATGCATTTCCGGAAAGAGGACACCCGTGGGAATCCGCAGAGGTATGATATGCCCAAATCGCCCCAGAATTTATTACCCAGACACCCCCGCAAAGTCCGAAATGTGGGAAAAAATACGCATTTTCCTCACATTTCGCTCGACTCACCCATCGAAACACGCCCCCAACAACACATGGCCTACCGTCCCGCGTTCCCACAGGTGTCCCGATGAAAACGGTACCTCACATGTGTGGGTGCACCTACCTGGCCGCCAAGGGGAAAGCCTAAAACACAAGTAACCCCAAGTCTGTTTTCAGAGGGAAAACTCAGACATTCTGCCGACCGGCACAATGTACAGATATGGGCCTCGGGTGTCCAAGCCACCGAGGAAAACAGGGAACCCCATGCATTTCCGAAAAGAGGACACCCGTGGGAATCCGCAGAGGTATGATATGCCCAAATTGCCCCAGAATTTATTACCCAGACACCCCTGCAAAGTCCGAAATGTGGGGAAAAAAACGCTTTTTCCGCACATTTCGCTCGACGCACCCATCGAAACACGCCCCCAACAACACATGGCCTACCGTCACGCGTTCCCACAGGTGTCCCGATGAAAACGGTACCTCACATGTGTGGGTGCACCTACCTGGCCGCCAAGGGGAAAGCCTAAAACACAAGTAACCCCAAGTCTGTTTTCACACCGGAAATGTCACACTCTCACATCATACAGATATGGGCCTCGGGTGTCCAAGCCACCAAGGAAAACAGGGAACCCCATGCATTTCCGGAAAGAGGACACCCGTGGGAATCCGCAGAGGTATGATATGCCCAAATCGCCCCAGAATTTATTACCCAGACACCCCCGCAAAGTCCGAAATGTGGGAAAAAATACGCATTTTCCTCACATTTCGCTCGACTCACCCATCGAAACACGCCCCCAACAACACATGGCCTACCGTCCCGCGTTCCCACAGGTGTCCCGATGAAAACGGTACCTCACATGTGTGGGTGCACCTACCTGGCCGCCAAGGGGAAAGCCTAAAACACAAGTAACCCCAAGTCTGTTTTCAGAGGGAAAACTCAGACATTCTGCCGACAGGCACAATGTACAGATATGGGCCTCGGGTGTCCAAGCCACCAAGGAAAACAGGGAACCCCATGCATTTCCAGAAAGAGGACACCCGTGGGAATCCGCAGAGGTATGATATGCCCAAATCGCCCCAGAATTTATTACCCAGACACCCCCGCAAAGTCCGAAATGTGGGAAAAAATACGCATTTTCCTCACATTTCGCTCGACTCACCCATCGAAACACGCCCCCAACAACACATGGCCTACCGTCCCGCGTTCCCACAGGTGTCCCGATGAAAACGGTACCTCACATGTGTGGGTGCACCTACCTGGCCGCCAAGGGGAAAGCCTAAAACACAAGTAACCCCAAGTCTGTTTTCAGAGGGAAAACTCAGACATTCTGCCGACCGGCACAATGTACAGATATGGGCCTCGGGTGTCCAAGCCACCGAGGAAAACAGGGAACCCCATGCATTTCCGAAAAGAGGACACCCGTGGGAATCCGCAGAGGTATGATATGCCCAAATTGCCCCAGAATTTATTACCCAGACACCCCTGCAAAGTCTGAAATGTGGGGAAAAAAACGCTTTTTCCGCACATTTCGCTCGACGCACCCATCGAAACACGCCCCCAACAACACATGGCCTACCGTCACGCGTTCCCACAGGTGTCCCGATGAAAACGGTACCTCACATGTGTGGGTGCACCTACCTGGCCGCCAAGGGGAAAGCCTAAAACACAAGTAACCCCAAGTCTGTTTTCACACCGGAAATGTCACACTCTCACATCATACAGATATGGGCCTCGGGTGTCCAAGCCACCAAGGAAAACAGGGAACCCCATGCATTTCCGGAAAGAGGACACCCGTGGGAATCCGCAGAGGTATAATATGCCCAAATCGCCCCAGAATTTATTACCCAGACACCCCCGCAAAGTCCGAAATGTGGGAAAAAATACGCATTTTCCTCACATTTCGCTCGACTCACCCATCGAAACACGCCCCCAACAACACATGGCCTACCGTCCCGCGTTCCCACAGGTGTCCCGATGAAAACGGTACCTCACATGTGTGGGTGCACCTACCTGGCCGCCAAGGGGAAAGCCTAAAACACAAGTAACCCCAAGTCTGTTTTCAGAGGGAAAACTCAGACATTCTGCCGACCGGCGCAACTTACAGATATGGGCCTCGGGTGTCCAAGCCACCGAGGAAAACAGGGAACCCCATGCATTTTCGAAAAGAGGACACCCGTGGGAATCCGCAGAGGTGTGATTTGCGCCCATCGCCCCAGATTTTTTTACCCAGACAGCCCTGCAAAGTCGGAAATGTGGGGAAAAAAATGCTTTTTCCGCACATTTCGCTCGCCGCACCCATCGAAACGCGCCCCCCACAACACATGGCCTACCGTCCCGCGTTCCCACAGGTGTCCCGATGAAAACGGTACCTCACATGTGTGGGTGCACCTACCTGGCCGCCAAGGGGAAAGCCTAAAACACAAGTAACCCCAAGTCTGTTGTCAGAGGGAAATCTCCGACATTCTGCCGACCGGCGCAACTTACAGATATGGGCCTCGGGTGTCCAAGCCACCGAGGAAAACAGGGAACCCCATGCATTTTCGAAAAGAGGACACCCGTGGGAATCCGCAGAGGTGTGATTTGCGCCCATCGCCCCAGATTTTTTTACCCAGACAGCCCTGCAAAGTCGGAAATGTGGGGAAAAAAACGCTTTTTCCGCACATTTCGCTCGCCGCACCCATCGAAACACACCCCCCACAACACATGGCCTACCGTCCCGCGTTCCCACAGGTGTCCCGATGAAAACGGTACCTCACATGTGTGGGTGCACCTACCTGGCCGCCAAGGGGAAAGCCTAAAACACAAGTAACCCCAAGTCTGTTGTCAGAGGGAAATCTCCGACATTCTGCCGACCGGCGCAACTTACAGATATGGGCCTCGGGTGTCCAAGCCAGCGAGGAAAACAGGGCACCCCATGCATTTTCGAAAAGAGGACCCCCGTGGGAATCCGCAGAGGTGTGATTTGCGCCCATCGCCCCAGATTTTTTTACCCAGACAGCCCTGCAAAGTCGGAAATGTGGGGAAAAAAACGCTTTTTCCGCACATTTCGCTCGCCGCACCCATCGAAACACGCCCCCCACAACACATGGCCTACCGTCCCGCGTTCCCACAGGTGTCCCGATGAAAACGGTACCTCACATGTGTGGGTGCACCTACCTGGCCGCCAAGGGGAAAGCCTAAAACACAAGTAACCCCAAGTCTGTTGTCCATTCTGCCGACCGGCGCAACTTACAGATATGGGCCTCGGGTGTCCAAGCCACCGAGGAAAACAGGGAACCCCATGCATTTTCGAAAAGAGGACACCCGTGGGAATCCGCAGAGGTGTGATTTGCGCCCATCGCCCCAGATTTTTTTACCCAGACAGCCCTGCCAAGTCGGAAATGTGGGGAAAAAAACGCTTTTTCCGCACATTTCGCTCGCCGCACCCATCGAAACACGCCCCCCACAACACATGGCCTACCGTCCCGCGTTCCCACAGGTGTCCCGATGAAAACGGTACCTCACATGTGTGGGTGCACCTACCTGGCCGCCAAGGGAAAAGCCTAAAACACAAGTAACCCCAAGTCTGTTGTCAGAGGGAAATCTCCGACATTCTGCCGACCGGCGCAACTTACAGATATGGGCCTCGGGTGTCCAAGCCACCGAGAAAAACAGGGAACCCCATGCATTTTCGAAAAGAGGACACCCGTGGGAATCCGCAGAGGTGTGATTTGCGCCCATCGCCCCAGATTTTTTTACCCAGACAGCCCTGCAAAGTCGGAAATGTGGGGGAAAAAACGCTTTTTCCGCACATTTCACTCGCCGCACCCATCGAAACACGCCCCTCACAACACATGGCCTACCGTCCCGCGTTCCCACAGGTGTCCCGATGAAAACGGTACCTCACATGTGTGGGTGCACCTACCTGGCCGCCAAGGGGAAAGCCTAAAACACAAGTAACCCCAAGTCTGTTGTCCATTCTGCCGACCGGCGCAACTTACAGATATGGGCCTCGGGTGTCCAAGCCACCGAGGAAAACAGGGAACCCCATGCATTTTTTCGAAAAGAGGACACCCGTGGGAATCCGCAGAGGTGTGATTTGCGCCCATTGCCCCAGATTTTTTTACCCAGACAGCCCTGCAAAGTCGGAAATGTGGGGAAAAAACGCTTTTTCCGCACATTTCGCTCGCCGCACCCATCGAAACACGCCCCCCACAAGACATGGCCTACCGTCCCGCGTTCCCACAGGTGTCCCGATGAAAACGGTACCTCACATGTGTGGGTGCACCTACCTGGCCGCCAAGGGGAAAGCCTAAAACACAAGTAACCCCAAGTCTGTTGTCAGAGGGAAATCTCCGACATTCTGCCGACCGGCGCAACTTACAGATATGGGCCTCGGGTGTCCAAGCCAGCGAGGAAAACAGGGAACCCCATGCATTTTCGAAAAGAGGACACCCGTGGGAATCCGCAGAGGTGTGATTTGCGCCCATCGCCCCAGATTTTTTTACCCAGACAGCCCTGCAAAGTCGGAAATGTGGGGAAAAAAACGCTTTTTCCGCACATTTCGCTCGCCGCACCCATCGAAACACGCCCCCCACAACACATGGCCTACCGTCCCGCGTTCCCACAGGTGTCGCGATGAAAACGGTACCTCACATGTGTGGGTGCACCTACCTGGCCGCCAAGGGGAAAGCCTAAAACACAAGTAACCCCAAGTCTGTTGTCCATTCTGCCGACCGGCGCAACTTACAGATATGGGCCTCGGGTGTCCAAGCCACCGAGGAAAACAGGGAACCCCATGCATTTTGGAAAAGAGGACACCCGTGGGTATCCGCAGAGGTGTGATTTGCGCCCATCGCCCCAGATTTTTTTACCCAGACAGCCCTGCAAAGTCGGAAATGTGGGGAAAAAAACGCTTTTTCCGCACATTTCGCTCGCCGCACCCATCGAAACGCGCCCCCCACAACACATGGCCTACCGTCCCGCGTTCCCACAGGTGTCCCGATGAAAACGGTACCTCACATGTGTGGGTGCACCTACCTGGCCGCCAAGGGGAAAGCCTAAAACACAAGTAACCCCAAGTCTGTTGTCAGAGGGAAATCTCCGACATTCTGCCGACCGGCGCAACTTACAGATATGGGCCTCGGGTGTCCAAGCCACCGAGGAAAACAGGGAACCCCATGCATTTTCGAAAAGAGGACACCCGTGGGAATCCGCAGAGGTGTGATTTGCGCCCATCGCCCCAGATTTTTTTACCCAGACAGCCCTGCAAAGTCGGAAATGTGGGGGAAAAAACGCTTTTTCCGCACATTTCACTCGCCGCACCCATCGAAACACGCCCCCCACAACACATGGCCTACCGTCCCGCGTTCCCACAGGTGTCCCGATGAAAACGGTACCTCACATGTGTGGGTGCACCTACCTGGCCGCCAAGGGGAAAGCCTAAAACACAAGTAACCCCAAGTCTGTTGTCCATTCTGCCGACCGGCGCAACTTACAGATATGGACCTCGGGTGTCCAAGCCACCGAGGAAAACAGGGAACCCCATGCATTTTCAAAAAGAGGACACCCGTGGGAATCCGCAGAGGTGTGATTTGCGCCCATCGCCCCAGATTTTTTTACCCAGACAGCCCTGCAAAGTCGGAAATGTGGGGAAAAAAACGCTTTTTCCGCACATTTCGCTCGCCGCACCCATCGAAACACGCCCCCCACAACACATGGCCTACCGTCCCGCGTTCCCACAGGTGTCCCGATGAAAACGGTACCTCACATGTGTGGGTGCACCTACCTGGCCGCCAAGGGGAAAGCCTAAAACACAAGTAACCCCAAGTCTGTTGTCAGAGGGAAATCTCCGACATTCTGCCGACCGGCGCAACTTACAGATATGGGCCTCGGGTGTCCAAGCCACCGAGGAAAACAGGGAACCCCATGCATTTTCGAAAAGAGGACACCCGTGGGAATCCGCAGAGGTGTGATTTGCGCCCATCGCCCCAGATTTTTTTACGGTTTTACCCAGACAGCCCTGCAAAGTCGGAAATGTGGGGAAAAACACGCTTTTTCCGCACATTTCGCTCGCCGCACCCATCGAAACGCGCCCCCCACAACACATGGCCTACCGTCCCGCGTTCCCACAGGTGTCCCGATGAAAACGGTACCTCAAATGTGTGGGTGCACCTACCTGGCCGCCAAGGGGAAAGCCTAAAACACAAGTAACCCCAAGTCTGTTGTCAGAGGGAAATCTCCGACATTCTGCCGACCGGCGCAACTTACAGCTATGGGCCTCGGGTGTCCAAGCCACCGAGGAAAACAGGGAACCCCATGCATTTTCGAAAAGAGGACACCCGTGGGAATCCGCAGAGGTGTGATTTGCGCCCATCGCCCCAGATTTTTTTACCCAGACAGCCCTGCAAAGTCGGAAATGTGAGGAAAAAAACGCTTTTTCCGCACATTTCGCTCGCCGCACCCATCGAAACACGCCCCCCACAACACATGGCCTACCGTCCCGCGTTCCCACAGGTGTCCCGATGAAAACGGTACCTCACATGTGTGGGTGCACCTACCTGGCCGCCAAGGGGAAAGCCTAAAACACAAGTAACCCCAAGTCTGTTGTCCATTCTGCCGACCGGCGCAACTTACAGATATGGGCCTGGGGTGTCCAAGCCACCGAGGAAAACAGGGAACCCCATGCATTTTCGAAAAGAGGACACCCGTGGGAATCCGCAGAGGTGTGATTTGCGCCCATCGCCCCAGATATTTTTACCCAGACAGCCCTGCAAAGTCGGAAATGTGGGGAAAAAAACGCTTTTTCCGCACATTTCGCTCGCCGCACCCATCGAAACACGCCCCCCACAACACATGGCCTACCGTCCCGCGTTCCCACAGGTGTCCCGATGAAAACGGTACCTCACATGTGTGGGTGCACCTACCTGGCCGCCAAGGGGAAAGCCTAAAACACAAGTAACCCCAAGTCTGTTGTCAGAGGGAAATCTCAGACATTCTGCCGACCGGCGCAACTTACAGATATGGGCCTCGGGTGTCCAAGCCACCGAGGAAAACAGGGAACCCCATGCATTTTCGAAAAGAGGACACCCGTGGGAATCCGCAGAGGTGTGATTTGCGCCCATCGCCCCAGATTATTTTACACAGACAGCCCTGCAAAGTCGGAAATGTGGGGAAAAAAACGCTTTTTCCGCACATTTCGCTCGCCGCACCCATCGAAACGCGCCCCCCACAACACATGGCCTACCGTTCCGCGTTCCCACAGGTGTCCCGATGAAAACGGTACCTCACATGTGTGGGTGCACCTACCTGGCCGCCAAGGGGAAAGCCTAAAACACAAGTAACCCCAAGTCTGTTGTCAGAGGGAAATCTCAGACATTCTGCCGACCGGCGCAACTTACAGATATGGGCCTCGGGTGCCCAAGCCAGCGAGGAAAACAGGGAACCCCATGCATTTTCGAAAAGAGGACACCCGTGGGAATCCGCAGAGGTGTGATTTGCGCCCATCGCCCCAGATTTTTTTACCCAGACAGCCCTGCAAAGTCGGAAATGTGGGGAAAAAACCGCTTTTTCCGCACATTTCGCTCGCCGCACCCATCGAAACACGCCCCCCACAACACATGGCCTACCGTCCCGCGTTCCCACAGGTGTCGCGATGAAAACGGTACCTCACATGTGTGGGTGCACCTACCTGGCCGCCAAGGGGAAAGCCTAAAACACAAGTAACCCCAAGTCTGTTGTCCATTCTGCCGACCGGCGCAACTTACAGATATGGGCCTCGGGTGTCCAAGCCACCGAGGAAAACAGGGAACCCCATGCATTTTCGAAAAGAGGACACCCGTGGGAATCCGCAGAGGTGTGATTTGCGCCCATCGCCCCAGATTTTTTTACCCAGACAGCCCTGCAAAGTCGGAAATGTGGGGAAAAAAACGCTTTTTCCGCACATTTCGCTCGCCGCACCCATCGAAACGCGCCCCCCACAACACATGGCCTACCGTCCCGCGTTCCCACAGGTGTCCCGATGAAAACGGTACCTCACATGTGTGGGTGCACCTACCTGGCCGCCAAGGGGAAAGCCTAAAACACAAGTAACCCCAAGTCTGTTGTCAGAGGGAAATCTCCGACATTCTGCCGACCGGCGCAACTTACAGATATGGGCCTCGGGTGTCCAAGCCACCGAGGAAAACAGGGAACCCCATGCATTTTCGAAAAGAGGACACCCGTGGGAATCCGCAGAGGTGTGATTTGCGCCCATCGCCCCAGATTTTTTTACCCAGACAGCCCTGCAAAGTCGGAAATGTGGGGGAAAAAACGCTTTTTCCGCACATTTCACTCGCCGCACCCATCGAAACACGCCCCCCACAACACATGGCCTACCGTCCCGCGTTCCCACAGGTGTCCCGATGAAAACGGTACCTCACATGTGTGGGTGCACCTACCTGGCCGCCAAGGGGAAAGCCTAAAACACAAGTAACCCCAAGTCTGTTGTCCATTCTGCCGACCGGCGCAACTTACAGATATGGGCCTCGGGTGTCCAAGCCACCGAGGAAAACAGGGAACCCCATGCATTTTCGAAAAGAGGACACCCGTGGGAATCCGCAGAGGTGTGATTTGCGCCCATCGCCCCAGATTTTTTTACCCAGACAGCCCTGCAAAGTCGGAAATGTGGGGAAAAAAACGCTTTTTCCGCACATTTCGCTCGCCGCACCCATCGAAACACGCCCCCCACAAGACATGGCCTACCGTCCCGCGTTCCCACAGGTGTCCCGATGAAAACGGTACCTCACATGTGTGGGTGCACCTACCTGGCCGCCAAGGGGAAAGCCTAAAACACAAGTAACCCCAAGTCTGTTGTCAGAGGGAAATCTCCGACATTCTGCCGACCGGCGCAACTTACAGATATGGGCCTCGGGTGTCCAAGCCAGCGAGGAAAACAGGGAACCCCATGCATTTTCGAAAAGAGGACACCCGTGGGAATCCGCAGAGGTGTGATTTGCGCCCATCGCCCCAGATTTTTTTACCCAGACAGCCCTGCAAAGTCGGAAATGTGGGGAAAAAAACGCTTTTTCCGCACATTTCGCTCGCCGCACCCATCGAAACACGCCCCCCACAACACATGGCCTACCGTCCCGCGTTCCCACAGCTGTCGCGATGAAAACGGTACCTCACATGTGTGGGTGCACCTACCTGGCCGCCAAGGGGAAAGCCTAAAACACAAGTAACCCCAAGTCTGTTGTCCATTCTGCCGACCGGCGCAACTTACAGATATGGGCCTCGGGTGTCCAAGCCACCGAGGAAAACAGGGAACCCCATGCATTTTCGAAAAGAGGACACCCGTGGGAATCCGCAGAGGTGTGATTTGCGCCCATCGCCCCAGATTTTTTTACCCAGACAGCCCTGCAAAGTCGGAAATGTGGGGAAAAAAACGCTTTTTCCGCACATTTCGCTCGCCGCACCCATCGAAACGCGCCCCCCACAACACATGGCCTACCGTCCCGCGTTCCCACAGGTGTCCCGATGAAAACGGTACCTCACATGTGTGGGTGCACCTACCTGGCCGCCAAGGGGAAAGCCTAAAACACAAGTAACCCCAAGTCTGTTGTCAGAGGGAAATCTCCGACATTCTGCCGACCGGCGCAACTTACAGATATGGGCCTCGGGTGTCCAAGCCACCGAGGAAAACAGGGAACCCCATGCATTTTCGAAAAGAGGACACCCGTGGGAATCCGCAGAGGTGTGATTTGCGCCCATCGCCCCAGATTTTTTTACCCAGACAGCCCTGCAAAGTCGGAAATGTGGGGGAAAAAACGCTTTTTCCGCACATTTCACTCGCCGCACCCATCGAAACACGCCCCCCACAACACATGGCCTACCGTCCCGCGTTCCCACAGGTGTCCCGATGAAAACGGTACCTCACATGTGTGGGTGCACCTACCTGGCCGCCAAGGGGAAAGCCTAAAACACAAGTAACCCCAAGTCTGTTGTCCATTCTGCCGACCGGCGCAACTTACAGATATGGGCCTCGGGTGTCCAAGCCACCGAGGAAAACAGGGAACCCCATGCATTTTCGAAAAGAGGACACCCGTGGGAATCCGCAGAGGTGTGATTTGCGCCCATCGCCCCAGATTTTTTTACCCAGACAGCCCTGCAAAGTCGGAAATGTGGGGGAAAAAACGCTTTTTCCGCACATTTCGCTCGCCGCACCCATCGAAACGCGCCCCCCACAACACATGGCCTACCGTCCCGCGTTCCCACAGGTGTCCCGATGAAAACGGTACCTCACATGTGTGGGTGCACCTACCTGGCCGCCAAGGGGAAAGCCTAAAACACAAGTAACCCCAAGTCTGTTGTCAGAGGGAAATCTCCGACATTCTGCCGACCGGCGCAACTTACAGATATGGGCCTCGGGTGTCCAAGCCACCGAGGAAAACAGGGAACCCCATGCATTTTCGAAAAGAGGACACCCGTGGGAATCCGCAGAGGTGTGATTTGCGCCCATCGCCCCAGATTTTTTTACCCAGACAGCCCTGCAAAGTCGGAAATGTGGGGGAAAAAACGCTTTTTCCGCACATTTCACTCGCCGCACCCATCGAAACACGCCCCCCACAACACATGGCCTACCGTCCCGCGTTCCCACAGGTGTCCCGATGAAAACGGTACCTCACATGTGTGGGTGCACCTACCTGGCCGCCAAGGGGAAAGCCTAAAACACAAGTAACCCCAAGTCTGTTGTCCATTCTGCCGACCGGCGCAACTTACAGATATGGGCCTCGGGTGTCCAAGCCACCGAGGAAAACAGGGAACCCCATGCATTTTCGAAAAGAGGACACCCGTGGGAATCCGCAGAGGTGTGATTTGCGCCCATCGCCCCAGATTTTTTTACCCAGACAGCCCTGCAAAGTCGGAAATGTGGGGAAAAAAACGCTTTTTCCGCACATTTCGCTCGCCGCACCCATCGAAACACGCCCCCCACAAGACATGGCCTACCGTCCCGCGTTCCCACAGGTGTCCCGATGAAAACGGTACCTCACATGTGTGGGTGCACCTACCTGGCCGCCAAGGGGAAAGCCTAAAACACAAGTAACCCCAAGTCTGTTGTCAGAGGGAAATCTCCGACATTCTGCCGACCGGCGCAACTTACAGATATGGGCCTCGGGTGTCCAAGCCAGCGAGGAAAACAGGGAACCCCATGCATTTTCGAAAAGAGGACACCCGTGGGAATCCGCAGAGGTGTGATTTGCGCCCATCGCCCCAGATTTTTTTACCCAGACAGCCCTGCAAAGTCGGAAATGTGGGGAAAAAAACGCTTTTTCCGCACATTTCGCTCGCCGCACCCATCGAAACACGCCCCCCACAACACATGGCCTACCGTCCCGCGTTCCCACAGCTGTCGCGATGAAAACGGTACCTCACATGTGTGGGTGCACCTACCTGGCCGCCAAGGGGAAAGCCTAAAACACAAGTAACCCCAAGTCTGTTGTCCATTCTGCCGACCGGCGCAACTTACAGATATGGGCCTCGGGTGTCCAAGCCACCGAGGAAAACAGGGAACCCCATGCATTTTCGAAAAGAGGACACCCGTGGGAATCCGCAGAGGTGTGATTTGCGCCCATCGCCCCAGATTTTTTTACCCAGACAGCCCTGCAAAGTCGGAAATGTGGGGAAAAAAACGCTTTTTCCGCACATTTCGCTCGCCGCACCCATCGAAACGCGCCCCCCACAACACATGGCCTACCGTCCCGCGTTCCCACAGGTGTCCCGATGAAAACGGTACCTCACATGTGTGGGTGCACCTACCTGGCCGCCAAGGGGAAAGCCTAAAACACAAGTAACCCCAAGTCTGTTGTCAGAGGGAAATCTCCGACATTCTGCCGACCGGCGCAACTTACAGATATGGGCCTCGGGTGTCCAAGCCACCGAGGAAAACAGGGAACCCCATGCATTTTCGAAAAGAGGACACCCGTGGGAATCCGCAGAGGTGTGATTTGCGCCCATCGCCCCAGATTTTTTTACCCAGACAGCCCTGCAAAGTCGGAAATGTGGGGGAAAAAACGCTTTTTCCGCACATTTCACTCGCCGCACCCATCGAAACACGCCCCCCACAACACATGGCCTACCGTCCCGCGTTCCCACAGGTGTCCCGATGAAAACGGTACCTCACATGTGTGGGTGCACCTACCTGGCCGCCAAGGGGAAAGCCTAAAACACAAGTAACCCCAAGTCTGTTGTCCATTCTGCCGACCGGCGCAACTTACAGATATGGACCTCGGGTGTCCAAGCCACCGAGGAAAACAGGGAACCCCATGCATTTTCGAAAAGAGGACACCCGTGGGAATCCGCAGAGGTGTGATTTGCGCCCATCGCCCCAGATTTTTTTACCCAGACAGCCCTGCAAAGTCGGAAATGTGGGGAAAAAAACGCTTTTTCCGCACATTTCGCTCGCCGCACCCATCGAAACACGCCCCCCACAACACATGGCCTACCGTCCCGCGTTCCCACAGGTGTCCCGATGAAAACGGTACCTCACATGTGTGGGTGCACCTACCTGGCCGCCAAGGGGAAAGCCTAAAACACAAGTAACCCCAAGTCTGTTGTCAGAGGGAAATCTCCGACATTCTGCCGACCGGCGCAATTTACAGATATGGGCCTCGGGTGTCCAAGCCACCGAGGAAAACAGGGAACCCCATGCATTTTCGAAAAGAGGACACCCGTGGGAATCCGCAGAGGTGTGATTTGCGCCCATCGCCCCAGATTTTTTTACCCAGACAGCCCTGCAAAGTCGGAAATGTGGGGAAAAAAACGCTTTTTCCGCACATTTCGCTCGCCGCACCCATCGAAACACGCCCCCCACAACACATGGCCTACCGTCCCGCGTTCCCACAGGTGTCCCGATGAAAACGGTACCTCACATGTGTGGGTGCACCTACCTGGCCGCCAAGGGGAAAGCCTAAAACACAAGTAACCCCAAGTCTGTTGTCCATTCTGCCGACCGGCGCAACTTACAGATATGGGCCTCGGGTGTCCAAGCCACCGAGGAAAACAGGGAACCCCATGCATTTTCGAAAAGAGGACACCCGTGGGAATCCGCAGAGGTGTGATTTGCGCCCATCGCCCCAGATTTTTTTACCCAGACAGCCCTGCAAAGTCGGAAATGTGGGGAAAAAAACGCTTTTTCCGCACATTTCGCTCGCCGCACCCATCGAAACGCGCCCCCCACAACACATGGCCTACCGTCCCGCGTTCCCACAGGTGTCCCAATGAAAACGGTACCTCACATGTGTGGGTGCACCTACCTGGCCGCCAAGGGGAAAGCCTAAAACACAAGTAACCCCAAGTCTGTTGTCAGAGGGAAATCTCCGACATTCTGCCGACCGGCGCAACTTACAGATATGGGCCTCGGGTGTCCAAGCCACCGAGGAAAACAGGGAACCCCATGCATTTTCGAAAAGAGGACACCCGTGGGAATCCGCAGAGGTGTGATTTGCGCCCATCGCCCCAGATTTTTTTACCCAGACAGCCCTGCAAAGTCGGAAATGTGGGGAAAAAAACGCTTTTTCCGCACATTTCGCTCGCCGCACCCATCGAAACACGCCCCCCACAAGACATGGCCTACCGTCCCGCGTTCCCACAGGTGTCCCGATGAAAACGGTACCTCACATGTGTGGGTGCACCTACCTGGCCGCCAAGGGGAAAGCCTAAAACACAAGTAACCCCAAGTCTGTTGTCAGAGGGAAATCTCCGACATTCTGCCGACCGGCGCAACTTACAGATATGGGCCTCGGGTGTCCAAGCCAGCGAGGAAAACAGGGAACCCCATGCATTTTCGAAAAGAGGACACCCGTGGGAATCCGCAGAGGTGTGATTTGCGCCCATCGCCCCAGATTTTTTTACCCAGACAGCCCTGCAAAGTCGGAAATGTGGGGAAAAAACCGCTTTTTCCGCACATTTCGCTCGCCGCACCCATCGAAACACGCCCCCCACAACACATGGCCTACCGTCCCGCGTTCCCACAGGTGTCCCGATGAAAACGGTACCTCACATGTGTGGGTGCACCTACCTGGCCGCCAAGGGGAAAGCCTAAAACACAAGTAACCCCAAGTCTGTTGTCCATTCTGCCGACCGGCGCAACTTACAGATATGGACCTCGGGTGTCCAAGCCACCGAGGAAAACAGGGAACCCCATGCATTTTCGAAAAGAGGACACCCGTGGGAATCCGCAGAGGTGTGATTTGCGCCCATCGCCCCAGATTTTTTTACCCAGACAGCCCTGCAAAGTCGGAAATGTGGGGAAAAAAACGCTTTTTCCGCACATTTCGCTCGCCGCACCCATCGAAACGCGCCCCCCACAACACATGGCCTACCGTCCCGCGTTCCCACAGGTGTCCCGATGAAAACGGTACCTCACATGTGTGGGTGCACCTACCTGGCCGCCAAGGGGAAAGCCTAAAACACAAGTAACCCCAAGTCTGTTGTCAGAGGGAAATCTCCGACATTCTGCCGACCGGCGCAACTTACAGATATGGGCCTCGGGTGTCCAAGCCACCGAGGAAAACAGGGAACCCCATGCATTTTCGAAAAGAGGACACCCGTGGGAATCCGCAGAGGTGTGATTTGCGCCCATCGCCCCAGATTTTTTTACCCAGACAGCCCTGCAAAGTCGGAAATGTGGGGGAAAAAACGCTTTTTCCGCACATTTCACTCGCCGCACCCATCGAAACACGCCCCCCACAACACATGGCCTACCGTCCCGCGTTCCCACAGGTGTCCCGATGAAAACGGTACCTCACATGTGTGGGTGCACCTACCTGGCCGCCAAGGGGAAAGCCTAAAACACAAGTAACCCCAAGTCTGTTGTCCATTCTGCCGACCGGCGCAACTTACAGATATGGACCTCGGGTGTCCAAGCCACCGAGGAAAACAGGGAACCCCATGCATTTTCGAAAAGAGGACACCCGTGGGAATCCGCAGAGGTGTGATTTGCGCCCATCGCCCCAGATTTTTTTACCCAGACAGCCCTGCAAAGTCGGAAATGTGGGGAAAAAAACGCTTTTTCCGCACATTTCGCTCGCCGCACCCATCGAAACACGCCCCCCACAACACATGGCCTACTGTCCCGCGTTCCCACAGGTGTCCCGATGAAAACGGTACCTCACATGTGTGGGTGCACCTACCTGGCCGCCAAGGGGAAAGCCTAAAACACAAGTAACCCCAAGTCTGTTGTCAGAGGGAAATCTCCGACATTCTGCCGACCGGCGCAACTTACAGATATGGGCCTCGGGTGTCCAAGCCACCGAGGAAAACAGGGAACCCCATGCATTTTCGAAAAGAGGACACCCGTGGGAATCCGCAGAGGTGTGATTTGCGCCCATCGCCCCAGATTTTTTTACCCAGACAGCCCTGCAAAGTCGGAAATGTGGGGAAAAAAACGCTTTTTCCGCACATTTCGCTCGCCGCACCCATCGAAACACGCCCCCCACAACACATGGCCTACCGTCCCGCGTTCCCACAGGTGTCCCGATGAAAACGGTACCTCACATGTGTGGGTGCACCTACCTGGCCGCCAAGGGGAAAGCCTAAAACACAAGTAACCCCAAGTCTGTTGTCCATTCTGCCGACCGGCGCAACTTACAGATATGGGCCTCGGGTGTCCAAGCCACCGAGGAAAACAGGGAACCCCATGCATTTTCGAAAAGAGGACACCCGTGGGAATCCGCAGAGGTGTGATTTGCGCCCATCGCCCCAGATTTTTTTACGGTTTTACCCAGACAGCCCTGCAAAGTCGGAAATGTGGGGAAAAACACGCTTTTTCCGCACATTTCGCTCGCCGCACCCATCGAAACGCGCCCCCCACAACACATGGCCTACCGTCCCGCGTTCCCACAGGTGTCCCGATGAAAACGGTACCTCACATGTGTGGGTGCACCTACCTGGCCGCCAAGGGGAAAGCCTAAAACACAAGTAACCCCAAGTCTGTTGTCAGAGGGAAATCTCCGACATTCTGCCGACCGGCGCAACTTACAGATATGGGCCTCGGGTGTCCAAGCCACCGAGGAAAACAGGGAACCCCATGCATTTTCGAAAAGAGGACACCCGTGGGAATCCGCAGAGGTGTGATTTGCGCCCATCGCCCCAGATTTTTTTACCCAGACAGCCCTGCAAAGTCGGAAATGTGGGGGAAAAAACGCTTTTTCCGCACATTTCACTCGCCGCACCCATCGAAACACGCCCCCCACAACACATGGCCTACCGTCCCGCGTTCCCACAGGTGTCCCGATGAAAACGGTACCTCACATGTGTGGGTGCACCTACCTGGCCGCCAAGGGGAAAGCCTAAAACACAAGTAACCCCAAGTCTGTTGTCCATTCTGCCGACCGGCGCAACTTACAGATATGGGCCTCGGGTGTCCAAGCCACCGAGGAAAACAGGGAACCCCATGCATTTTCGAAAAGAGGACACCCGTGGGAATCCGCAGAGGTGTGATTTGCGCCCATCGCCCCAGATATTTTTACCCAGACAGCCCTGCAAAGTCGGAAATGTGGGGAAAAAAACGCTTTTTCCGCACATTTCGCTCGCCGCACCCATCGAAACACGCCCCCCACAACACATGGCCTACCGTCCCGCGTTCCCACAGGTGTCCCGATGAAAACGGTACCTCACATGTGTGGGTGCACCAACCTGACCGCCAAGGGGAAAGCCTAAAACACAAGTAACCCCAAGTCTGTTGTCAGAGGGAAATCTCCGACATTCTGCCGACCGGCGCAACTTACAGATATGGGCCTCGGGTGTCCAAGCCAGCGAGGAAAACAGGGAACCCCATGCATTTTCGAAAAGAGGACACCTGTGGGAATCCGCAGAGGTGTGATTTGCGCCCATCGCCCCAGATTTTTTTACCCAGACAGCCCTGCAAAGTCGGAAATGTGGGGAAAAAAACGCTTTTTCCGCACATTTCGCTCGCCGCACCCATTGAAACACGCCCCCCACAACACATGGCCTACCGTCCCGCGTTCCCACAGGTGTCCCGATGAAAACGGTACCTCACATGTGTGGGTGCACCTACCTGGCCGCCAAGGGGAAAGCCTAAAACACAAGTAACTCCAAGTCTGTTGTCAGAGGGAAATCTCCGACATTCTGCCGACCGGCGCAACTTACAGATATGGGCCTCGGGTGTCCAAGCCACCGAGGAAAACAGGGAACCCCATGCATTTTCGAAAAGAGGACACCCGTGGGAATCCGCAGAGGTGTGATTTGCGCCCATCGCCCCAGATTTTTTTACCCAGACAGCCCTGCAAAGTCGGAAATGTGGGGAAAAAACCGCTTTTTCCGCACATTTCGCTCGCCGCACCCATCGAAACACGCCCCCCACAACACATGGCCTACCGTCCCGCGTTCCCACAGGTGTCGCGATGAAAACGGTACCTCACATGTGTGGGTGCACCTACCTGGCCGCCAAGGGGAAAGCCTAAAACACAAGTAACCCCAAGTCTGTTGTCAGAGGGAAATCTCCGACATTCTGCCGACCGGCGCAACTTACAGATATGGGCCTCGGGTGTCCAAGCCACCGAGGAAAACAGGGAACCCCATGCATTTTCGAAAAGAGGACACCCGTGGGAATCCGCAGAGGTGTGATTTGCGCCCATCGCCCCAGATTTTTTTACCCAGACAGCCCTGCAAAGTCGGAAATGTGGGGAAAAAACCGCTTTTTCCGCACATTTCGCTCGCCGCACCCATCGAAACACGCCCCCCACAACACATGGCCTACCGTCCCGCGTTCCCACAGGTGTCCCGATGAAAACGGTACCTCACATGTGTGGGTGCACCTACCTGGCCGCCAAGGGGAAAGCCTAAAACACAAGTAACCCCAAGTCTGTTGTCAGAGGGAAATCTCAGACATTCTGCCGACCGGCGCAACTTACAGATATGGGCCTCGGGTGTCCAAGCCACCGAGGAAAACAGGGAACCCCATGCATTTTCGAAAAGAGGACACCCGTGGGAATCCGCAGAGGTGTGATTTGCGCCCATCGCCCCAGATTTTTTTACCCAGACAGCCCTGCAAAGTCGGAAATGTGGGGGAAAAAACGCTTTTTCCGCACATTTCACTCGCCGCACCCATCGAAACACGCCCCCCACAACACATGGCCTACCGTCCCGCGTTCCCACAGGTGTCCCGATGAAAACGGTACCTCACATGTGTGGGTGCACCTACCTGGCCGCCAAGGGGAAAGCCTAAAACACAAGTAACCCCAAGTCTGTTGTCCATTCTGCCGACCGGCGCAACTTACAGATATGGGCCTCGGGTGTCCAAGCCACCGAGGAAAACAGGGAACCCCATGCATTTTCGAAAAGAGGACACCCGTGGGAATCCGCAGAGGTGTGATTTGCGCCCATCGCCCCAGATTTTTTTACCCAGACAGCCCTGCAAAGTCGGAAATGTGGGGAAAAAAACGCTTTTTCCGCACATTTCGCTCGCCGCACCCATCGAAACGCGCCCCCCACAACACATGGCCTACCGTCCCGCGTTCCCACAGGTGTCCCGATGAAAACGGTACCTCACATGTGTGGGTGCACCTACCTGGCCGCCAAGGGGAAAGCCTAAAACACAAGTAACCCCAAGTCTGTTGTCAGAGGGAAATCTCCGACATTCTGCCGACCGGCGCAACTTACAGATATGGGCCTCGGGTGTCCAAGCCACCGAGGAAAACAGGGAACCCCATGCATTTTCGAAAAGAGGACACCCGTGGGAATCCGCAGAGGTGTGATTTGCGCCCATCGCCCCAGATTTTTTTACCCAGACAGCCCTGCAAAGTCGGAAATGTGGGGGAAAAAACGCTTTTTCAGCACATTTCACTCGCCGCACCCATCGAAACACGCCCCCCACAACACATGGCCTACCGTCCCGCGTTCCCACAGGTGTCCCGATGAAAACGGTACCTCACATGTGTGGGTGCACCTACCTGGCCGCCAAGGGGAAAGCCTAAAACACAAGTAACCCCAAGTCTGTTGTCCATTCTGCCGACCGGCGCAACTTACAGATATGGACCTCGGGTGTCCAAGCCACCGAGGAAAACAGGGAACCCCATGCATTTTCGAAAAGAGGACACCCGTGGGAATCCGCAGAGGTGTGATTTGCGCCCATCGCCCCAGATTTTTTTACCCAGACAGCCCTGCAAAGTCGGAAATGTGGGGAAAAAAACGCTTTTTCCGCACATTTCGCTCGCCGCACCCATCGAAACACGCCCCCCACAACACATGGCCTACCGTCCCGCGTTCCCACAGGTGTCCCGATGAAAACGGTACCTCACATGTGTGGGTGCACCTACCTGGCCGCCAAGGGGAAAGCCTAAAACACAAGTAACCCCAAGTCTGTTGTCAGAGGGAAATCTCCGACATTCTGCCGACCGGCGCAACTTACAGATATGGGCCTCGGGTGTCCAAGCCACCGAGGAAAACAGGGAACCCCATGCATTTTCGAAAAGAGGACACCCGTGGGAATCCGCAGAGGTGTGATTTGCGCCCATCGCCCCAGATTTTTTTACCCAGACAGCCCTGCAAAGTCGGAAATGTGGGGAAAAAAACGCTTTTTCCGCACATTTCGCTCGCCGCACCCATCGAAACACGCCCCCCACAACACATGGCCTACCGTCCCGCGTTCCCACAGGTGTCCCGATGAAAACGGTACCTCACATGTGTGGGTGCACCTACCTGGCCGCCAAGGGGAAAGCCTAAAACACAAGTAACCCCAAGTCTGTTGTCCATTCTGCCGACCGGCGCAAATTACAGATATGGGCCTCGGGTGTCCAAGCCACCGAGGAAAACAGGGAACCCCATGCATTTTCGAAAAGAGGACACCCGTGGGAATCCGCAGAGGTGTGATTTGCGCCCATCGCCCCAGATTTTTTTACGGTTTTACCCAGACAGCCCTGCAAAGTCGGAAATGTGGGGAAAAACACGCTTTTTCCGCACATTTCGCTCGCCGCACCCATCGAAACGCGCCCCCCACAACACATGGCCTACCGTCCCGCGTTCCCACAGGTGTCCCGATGAAAACGGTACCTCACATGTGTGGGTGCACCTACCTGGCCGCCAAGGGGAAAGCCTAAAACACAAGTAACCCCAAGTCTGTTGTCAGAGGGAAATCTCCGACATTCTGCCGACCGGCGCAACTTACAGATATGGGCCTCGGGTGTCCAAGCCACCGAGGAAAACAGGGAACCCCATGCATTTTCGAAAAGAGGACACCCGTGGGAAATCCGCAGAGGTGTGATTTGCGCCCATCGCCCCAGATTTTTTTACCCAGACAGCCCTGCAAAGTCAGAAATGTGGGGGAAAAAACGCTTTTTCCGCACATTTCACTCGCCGCACCCATCGAAACACGCCCCCCACAACACATGGCCTACCGTCCCGCGTTCCCACAGGTGTCCCGATGAAAACGGTACCTCACATGTGTGGGTGCACCTACCTGGCCGCCAAGGGGAAAGCCTAAAACACAAGTAACCCCAAGTCTGTTGTCCATTCTGCCGACCGGCGCAACTTACAGATATGGGCCTCGGGTGTCCAAGCCACCGAGGAAAACAGGGAACCCCATGCATTTTCGAAAAGAGGACACCCGTGGGAATCCGCAGAGGTGTGATTTGCGCCCATCGCCCCAGATATTTTTACCCAGACAGCCCTGCAAAGTCGGAAATGTGGGGAAAAAAACGCTTTTTCCGCACATTTCGCTCACCGCACCCATCGAAACACGCCCCCCACAACACATGGCCTACCGTCCCGCGTTCCCACAGGTGTCCCGATGAAAACGGTACCTCACATGTGTGGGTGCACCTACCTGACCGCCAAGGGGAAAGCCTAAAACACAAGTAACCCCAAGTCTGTTGTCAGAGGGAAATCTCCGACATTCTGCCGACCGGCGCAACTTACAGATATGGGCCTCGGGTGTCCAAGCCAGCGAGGAAAACAGGGAACCCCATGCATTTTCGAAAAGAGGACACCCGTGGGAATCCGCAGAGGTGTGATTTGCGCCCATCGCCCCAGATTTTTTTACCCAGACAGCCCTGCAAAGTCGGAAATGTGGGGAAAAAAACGCTTTTTCCGCACATTTCGCTCGCCGCACCCATCGAAACATGCCCCCCACAACACATGGCCTACCGTCCCGCGTTCCCACAGGTGTCCCGATGAAAACGGTACCTCACATGTGTGGTTGCACCTACCTGGCCGCCAAGGGGAAAGCCTAAAACACAAGTAACTCCAAGTCTGTTGTCAGAGGGAAATCTCCGACATTCTGCCGACCGGCGCAACTTACAGATATGGGCCTCGGGTGTCCAAGCCACCGAGGAAAACAGGGAACCCCATGCATTTTCGAAAAGAGGACACCCGTGGGAATCCGCAGAGGTGTGATTTGCGCCCATCGCCCCAGATTTTTTTACCCAGACAGCCCTGCAAAGTCGGAAATGTGGGGAAAAAACCGCTTTTTCCGCACATTTCGCTCGCCGCACCCATCGAAACACGCCCCCCACAACACATGGCCTACCGTCCCGCGTTCCCACAGGTGTCGCGATGAAAACGGTACCTCACATGTGTGGGTGCACCTACCTGGCCGCCAAGGGGAAAGCCTAAAACACAAGTAACCCCAAGTCTGTTGTCCATTCTGCCGACCGGCGCAACTTACAGATATGGGCCTCGGGTGTCCAAGCCACCGAGGAAAACAGGGAACCCCATGCATTTTCGAAAAGAGGACACCCGTGGGAATCCGCAGAGGTGTGATTTGCGCCCATCGCCCCAGATTTTTTTACCCAGACAGCCCTGCAAAGTCGGAAATGTGGGGAAAAAAACGCTTTTTCCGCACATTTCGCTCGCCGCACCCATCGAAACGCGCCCCCCACAACACATGGCCTACCGTCCCGCGTTCCCACAGGTGTCCCGATGAAAACGGTACCTCACATGTGTGGGTGCACCTACCTGGCCGCCAAGGGGAAAGCCTAAAACACAAGTAACCCCAAGTCTGTTGTCAGAGGGAAATCTCCGACATTCTGCCGACCGGCGCAACTTACAGATATGGGCCTCGGGTGTCCAAGCCACCGAGGAAAACAGGGAACCCCATGCATTTTCGAAAAGAGGACACCCGTGGGAATCCGCAGAGGTGTGATTTGCGCCCATCGCCCCAGATTTTTTTACCCAGACAGCCCTGCAAAGTCGGAAATGTGGGGAAAAAACCGCTTTTTCCGCACATTTCGCTCGCCGCACCCATCGAAACACGCCCCCCACAACACATGGCCTACCGTCCCGCGTTCCCACAGGTGTCCCGATGAAAACGGTACCTCACATGTGTGGGTGCACCTACCTGGCCGCCAAGGGGAAAGCCTAAAACACAAGTAACCCCAAGTCTGTTGTCAGAGGGAAATCTCCGACATTCTGCCGACCGGCGCAACTTACAGATATGGGCCTCGGGTGTCCAAGCCACCGAGGAAAACAGGGAACCCCATGCATTTTCGAAAAGAGGACACCCGTGGGAATCCGCAGAGGTGTGATTTGCGCCCATCGCCCCAGATTTTTTTACCCAGACAGCCCTGCAAAGTCGGAAATGTGGGGGAAAAAACGCTTTTTCCGCACATTTCACTCGCCGCACCCATCGAAACACGCCCCCCACAACACATGGCCTACCGTCCCGCGTTCCCACAGGTGTCCCGATGAAAACGGTACCTCACATGTGTGGGTGCACCTACCTGGCCGCCAAGGGGAAAGCCTAAAACACAAGTAACCCCAAGTCTGTTGTCCATTCTGCCGACCGGCGCAACTTACAGATATGGGCCTCGGGTGTCCAAGCCACCGAGGAAAACAGGGAACCCCATGCATTTTCGAAAAGAGGACACCCGTGGGAATCCGCAGAGGTGTGATTTGCGCCCATCGCCCCAGATTTTTTTACCCAGACAGCCCTGCAAAGTCGGAAATGTGGGGAAAAAACCGCTTTTTCCGCACATTTCGCTCGCCGCACCCATCGAAACACGCCCCCCACAACACATGGCCTACCGTCCCGCGTTCCCACAGGTGTCCCGATGAAAACGGTACCTCACATGTGTGGGTGCACCTACCTGGCCGCCAAGGGGAAAGCCTAAAACACAAGTAACCCCAAGTCTGTTGTCCATTCTGCCGACCGGCGCAACTTACAGATATGGGCCTCGGGTGTCCAAGCCACCGAGGAAAACAGGGAACCCCATGCATTTTCGAAAAGAGGACACCCGTGGGAATCCGCAGAGGTGTGATTTGCGCCCATCGCCCCAGATTTTTTTACGGTTTTACCCAGACAGCCCTGCAAAGTCGGAAATGTGGGGAAAAACACGCTTTTTCCGCACATTTCGCTCGCCGCACCCATCGAAACGCGCCCCCCACAACACATGGCCTACCGTCCCGCGTTCCCACAGGTGTCCCGATGAAAACGGTACCTCACATGTGTGGGTGCACCTACCTGGCCGCCAAGGGGAAAGCCTAAAACACAAGTAACCCCAAGTCTGTTGTCAGAGGGAAATCTCCGACATTCTGCCGACCGGCGCAACTTACAGATATGGGCCTCGGGTGTCCAAGCCACCGAGGAAAACAGGGAACCCCATGCATTTTCGAAAAGAGGACACCCGTGGGAATCCGCAGAGGTGTGATTTGCGCCCATCGCCCCAGATTTTTTTACCCAGACAGCCCTGCAAAGTCAGAAATGTGGGGGAAAAAACGCTTTTTCCGCACATTTCACTCGCCGCACCCATCGAAACACGCCCCCCACAACACATGGCCTACCGTCCCGCGTTCCCACAGGTGTCCCGATGAAAACGGTACCTCACATGTGTGGGTGCACCTACCTGGCCGCCAAGGGGAAAGCCTAAAACACAAGTAACCCCAAGTCTGTTGTCCATTCTGCCGACCGGCGCAACTTACAGATATGGGCCTCGGGTGTCCAAGCCACCGAGGAAAACAGGGAACCCCATGCATTTTCGAAAAGAGGACACCCGTGGGAATCCGCAGAGGTGTGATTTGCGCCCATCGCCCTAGATATTTTTACCCAGACAGCCCTGCAAAGTCGGAAATGTGGGGAAAAAAACGCTTTTTCCGCACATTTCGCTCGCCGCACCCATCGAAACACGCCCCCCACAACACATGGCCTACCGTCCCGCGTTCCCACAGGTGTCCCGATGAAAACGGTACCTCACATGTGTGGGTGCACCTACCTGACCGCCAAGGGGAAAGCCTAAAACACAAGTAACCCCAAGTCTGTTGTCAGAGGGAAATCTCCGACATTCTGCCGACCGGCGCAACTTACAGATATGGGCCTCGGGTGTCCAAGCCAGCGAGGAAAACAGGGAACCCCATGCATTTTCGAAAAGAGGACACCCGTGGGAATCCGCAGAGGTGTGATTTGCGCCCATCGCCCCAGATTTTTTTACCCAGACAGCCCTGCAAAGTCGGAAATGTGGGGAAAAAAACGCTTTTTCCGCACATTTCGCTCGCCGCACCCATCGAAACACGCCCCCCACAACACATGGCCTACCGTCCCGCGTTCCCACAGGTGTCCCGATGAAAACGGTACCTCACATGTGTGGTTGCACCTACCTGGCCGCCAAGGGGAAAGCCTAAAACACAAGTAACTCCAAGTCTGTTGTCAGAGGGAAATCTCCGACATTCTGCCGACCGGCGCAACTTACAGATATGGGCCTCGGGTGTCCAAGCCACCGAGGAAAACAGGGAACCCCATGCATTTTCGAAAAGAGGACACCCGTGGGAATCCGCAGAGGTGTGATTTGCGCCCATCGCCCCAGATTTTTTTACCCAGACAGCCCTGCAAAGTCGGAAATGTGGGGAAAAAACCGCTTTTTCCGCACATTTCGCTCGCCGCACCCATCGAAACATGCCCCCCACAACACATGGCCTACCGTCCCGCGTTCCCACAGGTGTCGCGATGAAAACGGTACCTCACATGTGTGGGTGCACCTACCTGGCCGCCAAGGGGAAAGCCTAAAACACAAGTAACCCCAAGTCTGTTGTCCATTCTGCCGACCGGCGCAACTTACAGATATGGGCCTCGGGTGTCCAAGCCACCGAGGAAAACAGGGAACCCCATGCATTTTCGAAAAGAGGACACCCGTGGGAATCCGCAGAGGTGTGATTTGCGCCCATCGCCCCAGATTTTTTTACCCAGACAGCCCTGCAAAGTCGGAAATGTGGGGAAAAAAACGCTTTTTCCGCACATTTCGCTCGCCGCACCCATCGAAACGCGCCCCCCACAACACATGGCCTACCGTCCCGCGTTCCCACAGGTGTCCCGATGAAAACGGTACCTCACATGTGTGGGTGCACCTACCTGGCCGCCAAGGGGAAAGCCTAAAACACAAGTAACCCCAAGTCTGTTGTCAGAGGGAAATCTCCGACATTCTGCCGACCGGCGCAACTTACAGATATGGGCCTCGGGTGTCCAAGCCACCGAGGAAAACAGGGAACCCCATGCATTTTCGAAAAGAGGACACCCGTGGGAATCCGCAGAGCTGTGATTTGCGCCCATCGCCCCAGATTTTTTTACCCAGACAGCCCTGCAAAGTCGGAAATGTGGGGAAAAAAACGCTTTTTCCGCACATTTCGCTCGCCGCACCCATCGAAACACGCCCCCCACAACACATGGCCTACCGTCCCGCGTTCCCACAGGTGTCCCGATGAAAACGGTACCTCACATGTGTGGGTGCACCTACCTGGCCGCCAAGGGGAAAGCCTAAAACACAAGTAACCCCAAGTCTGTTGTCAGAGGGAAATCTCCGACATTCTGCCGACCGGCGCAACTTACAGATATGGGCCTCGGGTGTCCAAGCCACCGAGGAAAACAGGGAACCCCATGCATTTTCGAAAAGAGGACACCCGTGGGAATCCGCAGAGGTGTGATTTGCGCCCATCGCCCCAGATTTTTTTACCCAGACAGCCCTGCAAAGTCGGAAATGTGGGGGAAAAAACGCTTTTTCCGCACATTTCACTCGCCGCACCCATCGAAACACGCCCCCCACAACACATGGCCTACCGTCCCGCGTTCCCACAGGTGTCCCGATGAAAACGGTACCTCACATGTGTGGGTGCACCTACCTGGCCGCCAAGGGGAAAGCCTAAAACACAAGTAACCCCAAGTCTGTTGTCCATTCTGCCGACCGGCGCAACTTACAGATATGGGCCTCAGGTGTCCAAGCCACCGAGGAAAACAGGGAACCCCATGCATTTTCGAAAAGAGGACACCCGTGGGAATCCGCAGAGGTGTGATTTGCGCCCATCGCCCCAGATTTTTTTACCCAGACAGCCCTGCAAAGTCGGAAATGTGGGGAAAAAAACGCTTTTTCCGCACATTTCGCTCGCCGCACCCATCGAAACACGCCCCCCACAACACATGGCCTACCGTCCCGCGTTCCCACAGGTGTCCCGATGAAAACGGTACCTCACATGTGTGGGTGCACCTACCTGGCCGCCAAGGGGAAAGCCTAAAACACAAGTAACCCCAAGTCTGTTGTCAGAGGGAAATCTCCGACATTCTGCCGACCGGCGCAACTTACAGATATGGGCCTCGGGTGTCCAAGCCAGCGAGGAAAACAGGGAACCCCATGCATTTTCGAAAAGAGGACACCCGTGGGAATCCGCAGAGGTGTGATTTGCGCCCATCGCCCCAGATTTTTTTACCCAGACAGCCCTGCAAAGTCGGAAATGTGGGGAAAAAACCGCTTTTTCCGCACATTTCGCTCGCCGCACCCATCGAAACACGCCCCCCACAACACATGGCCTACCGTCCCGCGTTCCCACAGGTGTCCCGATGAAAACGGTACCTCACATGTGTGGGTGCACCTACCTGGCCGCCAAGGGGAAAGCCTAAAACACAAGTAACCCCAAGTCTGTTGTCAGAGGGAAATCTCCGACATTCTGCCGACCGGCGCAACTTACAGATATGGGCCTCGGGTGTCCAAGCCACCGAGGAAAACAGGGAACCCCATGCATTTTCGAAAAGAGGACACCCGTGGGAATCCGCAGAGGTGTGATTTGCGCCCATCGCTCCAGATTTTTTTACCCAGACAGCCCTGCAAAGTCGGAAATGTGGGGGAAAAAACGCTTTTTCCGCACATTTCACTCGCCGCACCCATCGAAACACGCCCCCCACAACACATGGCCTACCGTCCCGCGTTCCCACAGGTGTCCCGATGAAAACGGTACCTCACATGTGTGGGTGCACCTACCTGGCCGCCAAGGGGAAAGCCTAAAACACAAGTAACCCCAAGTCTGTTGTCCATTCTGCCGACCGGCGCAACTTACAGATATGGGCCTCGGGTGTCCAAGCCACCGAGGAAAACAGGGAACCCCATGCATTTTCGAAAAGAGGACACCCGTGGGAATCCGCAGAGGTGTGATTTGCGCCCATCGCCCCAGATTTTTTTACCCAGACAGCCCTGCAAAGTCGGAAATGTGGGGAAAAAAACGCTTTTTCCGCACATTTCGCTCGCCGCACCCATCGAAACACGCCCCCCACAACACATGGCCTACCGTCCCGCGTTCCCACAGGTGTCCCGATGAAAACGGTACCTCACATGTGTGGGTGCACCTACCTGGCCGCCAAGGGGAAAGCCTAAAACACAAGTAACCCCAAGTCTGTTGTCAGTGGGAAATCTCCGACATTCTGCCGACCGGCGCAACTTACAGATATGGGCCTCGGGTGTCCAAGCCAGCGAGGAAAACAGGGAACCCCATGCATTTTCGAAAAGAGGACACCCGTGGGAATCCGCAGAGGTGTGATTTGCGCCCATCGCCCCAGATTTTTTTACCCAGACAGCCCTGCAAAGTCGGAAATGTGGGGAAAAAAACGCTTTTTCCGCACATTTCGCTCGCCGCACCCATCGAAACGCGCCCCCCACAACACATGGCCTACCGTCCCGCGTTCCCACAGGTGTCCCGATGAAAACGGTACCTCACATGTGTGGGTGCACCTACCTGGCCGCCAAGGGGAAAGCCTAAAACACAAGTAACCCCAAGTCTGTTGTCAGAGGGAAATCTCAGACATTCTGCCGACCGGCGCAACTTACAGATATCGGCCTCGGGTGTCCAAGCCACCGAGGAAAACAGGGAACCCCATGCATTTTCGAAAAGAGGACACCCGTGGGAATCCGCAGAGGTGTGATTTGCGCCCATCGCCCCAGATTTTTTTACCCAGACAGCCCTGCAAAGTCGGAAATGTGGGGGAAAAAACGCTTTTTCCGCACATTTCACTCGCCGCACCCATCGAAACACGCCCCCCACAACACATGGCCTACCGTCCCGCGTTCCCACAGGTGTCCCGATGAAAACGGTACCTCACATGTGTGGGTGCACCTACCGGGGGCGCAAAAGGAAAAGGGTAACCGACTGGGAACCCCAAGACATTCGCCACTGCCCATTTTGTTCATGTGGGCAACCTACAGATTTGGGCCTAGGGTGTCGCAGCCAGCAAGGGAAACAGGGAACCCCATGCATTTCCCAAAAGAGGACACCCGTGGGAATCCACAGAGGTCTGACTTACGCAAATCGGCCCAGAATGTAATACCCAGAACCACCAGCAAAGACCCACATGGGAGAAGGGTGCCCAAGGCCAGGGATATTACCGCCGACTTTGCTGGAGCCCTGGCTGCCCTGCGTTACAGCTTCTCCCCACCAAGGAGTCTCGGCAGTGTGCCAATACCTCCCCGAAGGGAAAAGCTGTAATGCAGCCAAGCCGCAACTCCAGGACAGTTGGAGGTGATCTGCCCAGACGGGCCATTCCCACCCACACCACCAACAATCCAGCCCCAGTCTCACCCACCCCACTGACAGTGGGCCCTAACCATAGAATAATAAAAAACAGTACTCACATAACGTTGCAGCTGCTCGGGTAGAAAAAGCTGTAAACAAAGCAAAGAACATGTGTTACCTATGGTCACACCAGCAAAATGTAGCCCTCCCCGGGGGCAGATAGGGGGGGGGGTTGTCCTGCACTCCTCCCTGGGCTGAGGCGTCCGTTCCTAGGAGCAGATATCTGGTCCCAGGAAGGGCTGCATGACTTGGCACCCACTCCATTGCGGGTGGGGGGGGTCAACGCCCCATCCCATTAGAAAATTCCCTGACCCATTGGGGTGCCCCACCGCCCCCCCTAAAAAGCGTTCCACCATTTTCATTTTTTTCCTTTGGTAACCCAACTCCCCTTGGTGCAGAGGGTCACATTGGTGTGCCAATCTGGCGCCGGGGTGCCCAAACCTTACTGCCCCACCCACTGGGGGGGCCTGTCCCACCATTTTTGGGGGCCCTCTCCCCCCTCACCCCAAATGGCTGGGGGACACACCTCATGCAGGCCTCCCTGGGCCTCCTCCAAACGGCTGCGTGAGGTACACCCCACCTCCATTTGGGGTGAGGGGGGAGAGGGCCACCCCAAAAGGGGGGGCAGGACCCCCAATAGATGGGGCAGTAGGGTTTGGGCACCCTGGGGGCAGATAGCCACACTAATGTGGCCATCTGCACCAAGCAAAGTTGGGTAAACAAAAAAAAATATACAAAACCACAGGCTGCTTTTTAGGGGGGGCTGAGGGCCACCCTAAATTGGCAGCGCATGATGTACCGCAACGGGGGGTGGCCCTCAACCCCCCCCCACCCCAAATGGAGGGCCCCACCTCATGCAACCCTCCCTGGGGGCAGATATCTGCTCCTAGGAAGGGGCATCTGACCCCAGGGAGGGATGCATGAGGTGAGGCCCCCCCTATCTGCGCCCAGGGAGGGTTGCATGAGGTGGGGCCCTCCATTTGGGGTGGGGGGGGTTGAGGGCCACCCCCCGTTGCGGTACATCATGCGCTGCCAATTCAGGGTGGCCCTCAGCCCCCCCTAAAAAGCAGCCTGTGATTTTGTATATTTTTTTTTGTTTACCCAACTTGGCTTGGTGCAGATGGGCCCATTAGTGTGGCTATCTGCCCCCAGGGTGCCCAAACCCTACTGCCCCATCTATTGGGGGTCCTGCCCCACCTTTTGGGGTGCCCCCCCCCACCCCACCCCCAATGGCTGGGGGACACACCTCATGCAGGCCTCCCTGGGCCTCCTCCAAACGGCTGCGTGAGGTACACCCCACCTCCATTTGGGGTGAGGGGGGAGAGGGCCACCCCAAAAGGTGGGGCAGGACCCCCAATAGATGGGGCAGTAGGGTTTGGGCACCCTGGGGGCAGATAGCCACACTAATGTGGCCATCTGCACCAAGCAAAGTTGGGTAAACAAAAAAAAATATACAAAACCACAGGCTGCTTTTTAGGGGGGGCTGAGGGCCACCCTAAATTGGCAGCGCATGATGTACCGCAACGGGGGGTGGCCCTCAACCCCCCCCCACCCCAAATGGAGGGCCCCACCTCATGCAACCCTCCCTGGGGGCAGATATCTGCTCCTAGGAAGGGGCATCTGACCCCAGGGAGGGATGCATGAGGTGAGGCCCCCCCTATCTGCGCCCAGGGAGGGTTGCATGAGGTGGGGCCCTCCATTTGGGGTGGGGGGGGTTGAGGGCCACCCCCCGTTGCGGTACATCATGCGCTGCCAATTCAGGGTGGCCCTCAGCCCCCCCTAAAAAGCAGCCTGTGATTTTGTATATTTTTTTTTGTTTACCCAACTTGGCTTGGTGCAGATGGGCCCATTAGTGTGGCTATCTGCCCCCAGGGTGCCCAAACCCTACTGCCCCATCTATTGGGGGTCCTGCCCCACCTTTTGGGGTGCCCCCCCCCACCCCACCCCCAATGGCTGGGGGACACACCTCATGCAGGCCTCCCTGGGCCTCCTCCAAACGGCTGCGTGAGGTACACCCCACCTCCATTTGGGGTGAGGGGGGAGAGGGCCACCCCAAAAGGTGGGGCAGGACCCCCAATAGATGGGGCAGTAGGGTTTGGGCACCCTGGGGGCAGATAGCCACACTAATGTGGCCATCTGCACCAAGCAAAGTTGGGTAAACAAAAAAAAATATACAAAACCACAGGCTGCTTTTTAGGGGGGGCTGAGGGCCACCCTAAATTGGCAGCGCATGATGTACCGCAACGGGGGGTGGCCCTCAACCCCCCCCCACCCCAAATGGAGGGCCCCACCTCATGCAACCCTCCCTGGGGGCAGATATCTGCTCCTAGGAAGGGGCATCTGACCCCAGGGAGGGATGCATGAGGTGAGGCCCCCCCTATCTGCGCCCAGGGAGGGTTGCATGAGGTGGGGCCCTCCATTTGGGGTGGGGGGGGTTGAGGGCCACCCCCCGTTGCGGTACATCATGCGCTGCCAATTCAGGGTGGCCCTCAGCCCCCCCTAAAAAGCAGCCTGTGATTTTGTATATTTTTTTTTGTTTACCCAACTTGGCTTGGTGCAGATGGGCCCATTAGTGTGGCTATCTGCCCCCAGGGTGCCCAAACCCTACTGCCCCATCTATTGGGGGTCCTGCCCCACCTTTTGGGGTGCCCCCCCCCCCACCCCACCCCCAATGGCTGGGGGACACACCTCATGCAGGCCTCCCTGGGCCTCCTCCAAACGGCTGCGTGAGGTACACTCCACCTCCATTTGGGGTGAGGGGGGAGAGGGCCACCCCAAAAGGTGGGGCAGGACCCCCAATAGATGGGGCAGTAGGGTTTGGGCACCCTGGGGGCAGATAGCCACACTAATGTGGCCATCTGCACCAAGCAAAGTTGGGTAAACAAAAAAAAATATACAAAACCACAGGCTGCTTTTTAGGGGGGGCTGAGGGCCACCCTAAATTGGCAGCGCATGATGTACCGCAACGGGGGGTGGCCCTCAACCCCCCCCCCACCCCAAATGGAGGGCCCCACCTCATGCAACCCTCCCTGGGGGCAGATATCTGCTCCTAGGAAGGGGCATCTGACCCCAGGGAGGGATGCATGAGGTGAGGCCCCCCCTATCTGCGCCCAGGGAGGGTTGCATGAGGTGGGGCCCTCCATTTGGGGTGGGGGGGGGGTTGAGGGCCACCCCCCGTTGCGGTACATCATGCGCTGCCAATTCAGGGTGGCCCTCAGCCCCCCTAAAAAGCAGCCTGTGATTTTGTATATTTTTTTTTGTTTACCCAACTTGGCTTGGTGCAGATGGGCCCATTAGTGTGGCTATCTGCCCCCAGGGTGCCCAAACCCTACTGCCCCATCTATTGGGGGTCCTGCCCCACCTTTTGGGGTGCCCCCCACCCCACCCCCAATGGCTGGGGGACTCACCTCATGCAGGCCTCCCTGGGCCTCCTCCAAACGGCTGCGTGAGGTACACCCCACCTCCATTTGGGGTGAGGGGGGAGAGGGCCACCCCAAAAGGTGGGGCAGGACCCCCAATAGATGGGGCAGTAGGGTTTGGGCACCCTGGGGGCAGATAGCCACACTAATGTGGCCATCTGCACCAAGCAAAGTTGGGTAAACAAAAAAAAATATACAAAACCACAGGCTGCTTTTTAGGGGGGGCTGAGGGCCACCCTAAATTGGCAGCGCATGATGTACCGCAACGGGGGGTGGCCCTCAACCCCCCCCACCCCAAATGGAGGGCCCCACCTCATGCAACCCTCCCTGGGGGCAGATAGGGGGGGCCCCACCTCATGCATCCCTCCCTGGGGTCAGATGGCCCTTCCTAGGAACAGATATCTGCCCCCAGGGAGGGTTACAAGGGGTGCCCCCTTTCTACTTTGGTTGGGGGGGCACCCCCCCCTATGGGGGGACACCCCCTTCCTTTCATTCAGTAAAAAATCCATGGTGGCTAGTGGCCCCCACCCCTTCCCCCAACCCTGTTTCCCATCATTTCATTTTTATTTTTTATTTTACATTCCCTTGGGGCAGATGGTCAGCCATCTGCCCCAGGGTTCACATACACGTGCCCCCATGCTTTGGGGTCGGGAGGGGGGAGAGGGCTGCTTACTTGAAGCAGCCCCCTTCCCACCCCCCAACTCACAAAGAGATCCATGGTGGTCTAGTGGGTTGCTGGTCACGGATCGAGCGCTCTGCGCCGATCCGTGACCAGCAATGCCTCATATGTGGTGTCCTTGGAAAGGGGAGAAAGTCCCCTTTCCAGGGACACCACTTTCTGCTCAATCCCTGGTGGCCTAGTGGGCCCCAGGACCCCAAACCCCCTCCCACCTCCCCCCATCCCTCGGATTATTTTCACGTTTTCTTTTATACATTTCCCTGGGGGCAGATGGTCAGCCATCTGCCCCCAGGGTTCATTTTCATGTGTCCCCATGCTTTGGGGACCGGGGGGGGGGGGAGAGGGCTGCTTACCTGAAGCAGCCCCCCTCCCCCCCAACTCGCAAACAGATCCATGGTGGTTCAGTGGGTTGCTGGTCACGGATCAGCGCTCTGCGCTGATCCGTGACCAGCAATGCGGCATATGAGTGGTGTCCCTGGAAAGGGGAGAAAGTCCCCTTTCCAGGGACACCACTTTTAGGTCAATCGCTGGTGGCCCAGTGGGCCCCAGGGCCCAAAACCCCCTCCCACCTCCCTCCTTCCCTCGATTTTTTTTTTTTTTTTTTTTTTCCCCCACCCCTGGGGGCAGTGATCATCTGCCCCCAGGGGTCCCTGGCGCTGTGGCCCCATGCTTTGGGGCCACGGGGGAAGGGGGCCGCTTACCTAGTAAGCAGCCCCCCCTCCCCCACGCGTCACAAAAGGATCTTCGTTTGATCCGTGACGTTGCTGCCCGCGGATCGAGGCGCCCTGCGCCCGATCCGCGAGCAGCAAAGCCACACAATGGGTACCGTTGGAAAGGGGAAGATCTCCCCTTTCCAACGATACCCGCCTCGATCTCCGGCTTGAAATACAGCCGGAGATCGAGGCGGAACAAGAAGGGCACTCACCTTCTCTCTCCAACGCAGCAGCCGAAAATGGCTGCTGCGGTGGAATTGCTTTCAGTTTCACGCCGACGTGCGTCACGCACGTCGGCGTGAAACTGAAGGAAATCCAACCCCCGGGCAGTGAGGGGGGACCTCCCCCTCACATAGCCCGGGGGTTGGATTACAGTTTTGAGCGATCCCTGCTTTGCAGGGATCGCTCAAAACAAGGTGCCGAAAAGGACGAGCTATCTCGTCCTTGGCACTGCGTGTGCACTTCCAAGGACGAGATACCTCGTCCTTGGCACTTAAAGGGTTAAAGGCTTCCCTAGGTTCAAGTCCCCACCAATCGGCATCAACCTTGTCTGGCTTACACCTTATTGGCTGATGAGGGGTTGTCCCGCCTCCCTTAAAGGCTGCTGTGCTAGCGTGCACCATTGCTTCTGGAGACCTGGAAAACGTCAGAGGCGATCACGTGATCGCAACCGCGACTGCGTTGGGTATGGGCGGGCTCTGGGTGCCTTCCAGCTGCAACCCGCTCCGGGGCCGCCGCGGGGCACGCCACGCTGAAAGGCCGGTCACCCCCACTCCACGCCGCCATGGAGTGCCTGCGTCCTCGTCCCCCCTCTTTCGGGATCGGGCCTCCCGTCAGGTGAGTGCAGCTGTGATGCGCCGCGTCTCCGAGCAGCGGCTCGCGTTCCCTCGCTCTCGGCGTTTATGACAGCCGAGAGTGAGGGGGCCGACCCGCTGCCTCAGTTCTCAGGGCCCCCGATCACCGGTGCAACCAACACACCCTGCTGGCGCTGAGGCGTATCTCCACACAGGGTAAGTGGCAGTTACTCTGTTTATATGCATTCATATATGCCAACCCTCCCGATTTAGGCAGGAGAGTCCCGATTTCTCGGTGAAAAATAGTTATTTTTCACATTCTCCTGCCGAAATTACTGTACCCCAATGCATTTCTATGGGGAAATGTAGGTCTCCTGATTCCCTGTGGAAATCTCCCTGCCAGGTGGCTCTGAATGTTGGCATGGTTTGCAGAGCTACAGGACAGGTTCATGTCCACAGTCCAGGACCAATTTGCCATGATGAGAAATGAGATGAAGCAGGTGGTGCAGGAGTTGAAAACAGATGTGGCCAAATTGGAGGAAAGGACAGACACCGTGGAGAGAATAGTGCAAAACAGAGAAGAGGAGGCGAAACAAAGCAGTGAAACACAAGAACATCTGGTTAGACTCACCCATAACCTAGAAATTCAGTGTGAGGATCTGGAGAACCGTTCTCGCAGATCCAACATCCGCATCAAGTTTGTGCTGGAAACGGTGTCGGATAAAGATCAAGGTTTCGATGCAAGAGGTATTCAGAGACATAATTGAGGCTCAAGATTCAGCGGACATAGGGATTGACAGAATCCACAGGGTGGGGCCGAAAAGATCCGGTGCCCCAGGGGAGAGACCAAGGGACGTTCTAGCGGCAATCACATCCTACCCACAAAAGGAACAGATACTTAGGAAAGCGTGGCTGCTAAATCACATAAGGATGAATGTAGTCGAAATCCAACTGTATCAGGACTTGGCATCGGCAACAATCCTAAAAAGAAGGGAAATGGGCCCGCTAGTGAGGGAATTGGTGAAGAAAGAAATAAGATACAAATGGACATTCCCCTTTGGCTTACTATTCGAGTGGGAGGGCAAGCAGAGGAGAGTGACCACCTGTGAAGAAGGCCTCCAAATAATGGACGTGCATATAGAAGAAACAGATACGAGACCCGACAGGACGAAATGGGATCAGCACAAAAGGCCAAGAGAATGGGAAGAGGTGCGACAAAAGAAGAAATCAACTGGAAGGGGTAAAGCGGCGTAATCCTTCGGGGGTCCATTAATGTGTTGTAGCAAGATTGGAGGGCTCATCCGCCAATGGGTCAATAACGAGGAAGAAGAACTAGTTAACCTCGGAACACCATGTATTCAGTGGCCCGGTGGGGAACCGGAAACAACACAGCGGAGGTCAGAGGATGGCGCCGGGTTTAGGACTCCCCGCACAGTTAATCCAGAGTCATGAGAGGGCAGGGAGCGAGGGGCGGAACGCCCAAGCATCCATAGGGGCCCTGGCCCTCCTCAGGATAGAAGTTAAATATTGGTTCATAGTTGGGGGGGAGTTGGGCAGTTGGGGGGAGGGAATGGGTGGGGGAATCTCCGGAAGAGGGAAGAGGTCGCAACGGGCGGGAACGAGAACAGAAACAGAAGATCAGACGGGATGGGGATGAACAGAATCTATTCCCAAAATGTAAGGGGGCTGAACTCACCGGTGAAAAGGAGGAAAATGGAGGCCTTGGTGAGAAGGGAAAAGGCGGACATTCTCCTCCTCCAAGAGACACACAGTAAGTCTGCGGACAGAAAGAAAGTACATCTCAGAGGCTATACGATCTGGGCACAGGCGAACGCAGGAGAAAAAAGAGCAGGCGTGCTGATTGCAGCAAAAGTGGGTCTGGTGGCAAACTTCTCTGATACTCGAGCGGACAAGGAGGGGAGGTTTGCTTTCGTTAATGCATCGATAGATGGTCGCAGGCTCACCCTAGTGGCAATCTACTCCCCGAACACGGGGCAAGATGGATTCCTTAGAGACACCCTGGGGAAACTTGAGGAATTTGCAAAAGGAGAGATAATACTGGGCAGAGATCTGAACCTGGCTTGGCAACCCAATCTGGGCAGGAGTGCGGGGGGGACGCAGGGGTATGGGTCCCCATCCATACAACTTAAACAACGGATGGAACAAATGGCACTACGGGACGCCTGGAGAGAACTGAAGGGACAGGATAGCGGATTCACATACTACTCGCACGTGCACAACACAATGTCGAGGATTGACTATTTTTGGGTGTCAGTGAGATTGGTGGGTAAGATCCTGGGGGTTGAAAAGGGCTCTATAGCTCTATCAGATCATGCCCCGCTATGGCTAGACATTCAGAACTCCAGAAGGGGGAGAGGCCTCTGGAGGTGGAGAATGCCGCCCAACATTTTAACGGACCAAGTACTGGGGGAGGAACTAAGGAACAAAATTAAGGAATTCGTTGAGTTTAATGACAACGGAGAAGTCCCACTGGGATCTGTGTGGGAGGCCTTTAAGGCAGTAACCAGGGGACATATAATAGCACTAAAGGCCACCAAAGACAAGCAACATCAGGAATGGGAAAGAACGCTCAAGAAGAAGCTGGCAGAAATCCAAGGGGAGCTCATAACACATCCCACACAGAGTCTCAAGAAAGCAATGAAACATGTACAGGGACAATTAGGGATGCTATGCAACAAAAAAGCTGAGAAATCACTCCTCTACTTAAAACAACGGTATTACATCAGGGCTAACAAGGCAGACAAACTGCTGGCGAGACAACTCAGGGAAAATCAGAAAACAATGACGATACTGAACATAAAAAACGCACAAGGAATGCCACATACGAACACAAAGGATATAGGGGATGCGTTCAAAGCTTACTATCAAGAGTTGTATGCAACAGAGCACCCTGACGAGGTGCTTCAAGACAGGTTCCTACAATCCATTCCCATACCGACTATAGCAGAAGAGGACAAGCAGGCCCTGGAGTCTAAGATCACAGAAGAGGAGGTCAGTAAAGCAATAAAGAGCCTCCCAACATAAAAGGCACCTGGCCCGGACGGCTTCACGGCCCAGTTTTACAAAAAAATATGCTGATACATTAGTCCCTGTCCTGACAAGGCTTCTCAATACATTCAAAGACAAGGGCAACGTAACTCCTTCCATGAATGAAGCAAAAGTCCTTGTGTTCCACAAAACGGGTAAAGACCCAACTCTCCCGGGCTCATATCGCCCGATAGCCCTAATAAATCTGGACGCAAAAATGTACACAAAGGTGCTGGCGGCCAGACTATCGCCCCTCCTCACAACCCTAATAAACACAGATCAATCAGGCTTCATCCCCGTTAGGCAAACTCATGACAACTTAAGAAGAGTAACCCATCTGATAGAAAAAATAGGCATTACCCAAACACCGGCAATACTACTCTCCTTGGACGCCGAAAAGGCTTTTGACCGCGTTGAGTGGTCTATCCTCTTCAAAACACTGAAGCATATGGGGTTCGGGGATCAGTTTATAAATATGATAAGAGCTAATTACAACTCCCCAGAGGTAAGAATAGCCATAAATGGAGAAGTCACTGACAGGGTGCGGATCTCAAGGGGTGCGAAGCAGGGCTGCCCCCTCTCACCCCTGCTATATGCCATATTCCTGGAACCCCTTCTGATCAAGATAAGGGAACTCGAGGAGGTAAGGGGAATAGAGATGGCGGGCAGGCAACATAAAGTCATAGCATATGCTTGCCCTAGAGGACCCCGGGAACTCATTACCAAGAACCATAGAAATACTCGAGGAATTTGGGGGCATCTCAGGCCTGAAGATTAATAGGAAAAAATCAGAGATTATGCTCCTAGCTGGGAACAAGCAATCACTTGAAGCAGTGGCGGGCCAGCTCAGTCTAAAAACAGCAGAGGAGGGCATCAAATATCTGGGGGTGACACTCACGCACAGGGTTGACAAGATTTATAAGAGTAACTACACCCCTCCATTGGCTAGAGTCAAGAAGGACCTAGAAAGATGGTGTCCACTTAAGATCTCCTGGTGGGGAAGAATCCAATCTGTCAAAGTGAACATACTCCCCAGGGTACTCTACTATTTCCACGCTCTCCCAGTCACAGTCCCTGACCCCTTTTTCAAAGCTCTCTCCAAAACCATATCTCAATTTGTGTGGAACAAGAAACCCCCGCGGGTTGCCAGAGCCGTTCTTACGGCACTGATAAAGGCCGGTGGAATGTCCCTTCCCCATTTTTAGAAATACTATCAAGCTGCCCAACTATGGGTTCTGAAGGAATGGCTGGGGGAGAACCAACAGACAATCTGGGTAACGCAAGATAGGGCGGTCGCCAGGACCCCCCTAGAGGACCTACTGAGGAAGAATAAACAATACAGACACCTGAACCTTCGAGTAAGCGAAGTCATGAGAACTACTCTAAACGCCTGGGATGCCCAAACCAGAAAGGGAATCATGACCACCCCATTGGCTCCCTTCACACCTATTTGCAGGAACCCGCAGTTCCCACCAGGACAAGAGCCCAGCGCCTTCGAGAAGTGGGAAGGAGCAGGATGTAGGAAAATCGGGGAACTGTTCCAGCACAAAGAAATACAATCTTTTGTGGTCTGTAAAAATATGTGGAAGCTAGTAGAAGCAGACAGATACAAATACAAACAGTTAAAGCACTGGCTGTGTACACCAGAGTTTTTCCAGGCGGCCACAAGGGACCTCACACCCTTTGAGACGTATTTATTAACCAACTCAGGAGACAAAAAGCTGATGTCAACGCTGTACAGCTTCATCTGCACACCAGAAGAGGAAATCAAATGGACATACATGAGAAGATGGGAAACCACACTAGGGGAGGAAATTACCAGGCAGCAATGGGAGGAACTGTGGACAGGCATCCCCAAACTCACCAGGGCTGTCCAAACCAGAGAAATGTGGCTGAAAATAATTATCCAATGGCACTATACCCCAGAGAGACTTGGGACAATGTACCCGGAAGCGTCGAACCATTATTGGAGGGGGTGCCAGGTCGTAGGAACCTGGAGACACATCTGGTGGGAGTGTCAGTGAGTGAAGAGCTTCTGGAAGGAAGTGCAAACGGAAATGACAAAAATATACCCGGAGGCAGGCCAAATGGGGGAGAGGGTGTGGTTGTGCGGATTCAAAGACCCCTATACCAAGAAACTTCGCAAAGCACAATGGAGGAGCTTTATGGGCCTGGTCATTGCGGCATGGACAACAATAGCCCAAAGCTGGAAGAAACGAGACCCACCACTGGCTTACACCTGGCTGCGAAAGGTGTGGTCCCAAATGACCATGGAAAAAAATCACAAACCATCTCCAGGCCCAGAACGACTCCTTCACGAGGGAATGGGGTTCAGTGTTGGATTACCTGAAATCAGACTATATGGAACAATGGTGTCCACACAACATTAAAATATCAGACATTTATAGCACGTAAGAATTCCCGAATAAGAATACACAGAGGACCAGACTCTTCCGGGGGGCGGGGAGGGAGGCGGGAGGATTGTTGGGGAGAACACTTGTGATGATGTTTATTGTTTGTTGAAAAATAATAAAAACATGTTTAAAAAAAAAATTGAAAACCATGTTTTTAAGATCAAATGTTTGTTTGTTTTTTAGAAATATTGAAACTATGGCAATTGGCACGTGAAGATATACGTGAGAAACAGTATATAACAAAAATTAAGTGCCCTGATGACAGCACCGACAAGATATACAATGGGGATTTATTCCTGTATTTATTTTTGAGATTCATGTTTGTTCCAGAAACACATTCTTTAAGTGTTAGGCAAAAAAAAGGATTTGAAATGTTTGCTTGTTTGCCATTTGTAGAATATGTACACACACTGATATGAGTTCCAGTGTGTGTTTTGAACATATTGTGCTTTTTTTAGAGAGATATATTGTAATGTGTAAAGTGTTTTGACAAATATTAAAATGTGAATTTTTGATAATTACATGGTTATTCGCCCTTTTTTGTTTAAGGGGTGAACATGACTAGGGTTGCATGCATCTAGGTAGGTTAACTCACTCTTAGCAGAAAGGGAAGGAAGCTGTTCTATGGGATTCTTTAGATTTTGTGTTCCACGATCCTCACCCACACAGCCCCTAAAAAGAGGATCGTTGCAGCTCATGGTAGTTGGTGCAGTGTAGTGACCTGCATTGGTTGTGGCCCCTGCGTGTTAGATTATACCTACTGTTGTGAAGGTTTTCTTCCTAAGTGATACTTGTCCATGTGTCAATCCAGTCAACTTGCAGTTGTTTTTGGTACCATCTGCATTGTAGCGTAAAAGCATTACTATTACGTATTCACTATGTGACTGTATTTATAAGGTGGAACGATTATCGGAATTGCAGGTAGTAAATAATCTGCCATGGTTTGCATTTTGTACAAGTTGCTGAAACGGAATGGATTCACAGTTAGGTATGGATACATACACGAAGCGTTTATTAGGGACTTGTTACTGTGCCACATGGCTGCAGAGAGTGCATGTATGTTTCCACAATATTGATTGCTACATTTTCATAGCAATTTACACCAGTTGTATTTGAAAACTTGAATGGATCAGACCGTTCTTTGCCCAAGTTATTTGTTCGGAGAGCGCGTTGTTTCTTTGAAGAGGTAGTTGGTTTTGTTTGTGCACTAGATCCTTCTTTGGTTGTGGTCATTGATGAAGTATTAGCTTCTTTTAATTTCTTTGCAGGTATTGCTGTGAGATCCAGCATAATTTGAGTCTGTAGTAGTTTTCTTTTACAAACTGTTGCTTTTTGAGGAACAGGATAGGTTTTGAGATGGGGTAGCATAGAGTGCATGCAGTCTATTGTAGTCTATAATGCAAGGAATATCAGCATTTACTTTACTTGCATCAAAGTTGACTAGAAATAGCCCATCAAGTGTACGTAAATGTGATAGTGCTACATAGCTCATGCCTTCTTTAAACACTGTGCTACCAATATCTATCAATGCTTTATCTACAGTAAGACCTTGTGATTTATGAATGGCGACTGCATATGCTAGAAATAGAGAAAATTGTTCTCTGCATACATACATGTCTTTGAAAAGAAGGAATCGGGCTGTTGAGCGTCCTATCCTTTTAACTTCTGATAGTTTGTCAAAGCGAATATTGACAAACTGAATGTTGTGTTCACGTGGGTATGTTTGAAAGTTAACAACTGTACCAAGTGCTCCATTAACTAGTCCTTGCTCCATGTTAAGGTTACGTTTAAGTATTATGCTTCAGTTTAACGATAATTAAATGTTTTTCTCCAAACCAGCTGTGTTAGAGATGAACAAGTTACTTCTTACCTTGTAACGTTCTTTCGACGGGATGTTCCTCCGACGTATTCCTTATCTTTGATAATACGTTTCCAGCTTGCTGGCCACAGACATTTTTTCTGTAGAGGGCGCTGCGCGTCGACGTCCGCCGAGTCGATGTCCCTCAACAGCCACCGTATCGGTGCCGACGTCACCATGCCCATAAATAGCCACGCGCTACGTCTGTTGCTCAGTTCCGTTTTGTAGCATAAGAAAAGTCATGCCTGAATTGGTTATTGACCTTGAAGGAGCGTGAGCTGCAACCACAAGGGAAGTATCACTGCGGGGATGGATGGGAGGGGCGATAAGGAATACGTTGGAGGAACATCCCGTCGAAAGAACGTTACAAGGTAAGAAGTAACTTGTTCTTCGAAGGGATTGTGTCCTCCGACGTATTCCTTATCTTTGATAGACTCCCATAGCAGTGGCATGTAATTGGAGGTGGGAGTGAGAATGTTATGTATCCCTTTAGGGATGGACCGAATGTAATACGGCCTTGCCAAATCTGGTCTCTTGAGTAGTGGAGGAATCCAGATTGTAAAATTTTGTAAATGTATGTGCAGACGACCATGTGGCAGCCGCACATATGTTTCGGACCGGTACCCCTCTTTGGAGAGCCGAAGAGGCTGCGAAACCCCTAGTTGAATGAGCCCTGAGCTTTTGGGGTGGCTCTTTCCCTGCCAGTTTGTAACATTCCAGAATGGCCAAAATAATCCACCTGGAGATGGTTTGTTTTGTTATGGGTAGTCCCAACTTGTGACCTGAGTATCCTACAAACAGTTGGTCTGCTTGCCTGATCCTAGCCATTCTGCTGATATAAAAGCTGAGAGCTCGCCTTGGGCCCAGCCTATGTAGCCTTTCCTCCTCTTTCCCCGGATGGGGAGGAGAGTAGAACGAAGGTAAGGTAATTTTCTGAGTAATATGAAATTCAGAAACCACCTTTGGGAGGAAATTAGGCTTCACCTGTAGGACAACTTTGTCCTTGTGGAAATTTGTATGTGGGGGGTTACAGGAGAGAGCTTGTAGCTCGCTCACCCTCCTAGCAGATGTTAGTGCTACCAATAGGACAGTTTTAAGCGTGAGAAATCTCAGCGAACAAGAGTGAAGTGGTTCGAATGGAGTGCCCATTAGGAAGTTTAAGACTAAATTTAAGTCCCATAAGGGAATCTGGAATGGTGTTGGGGGATAAACATTAGTTAATCCCTTGAGAAATTGTACCACTAGAGGACGTTTGAAATACGATGGTTCCTCCGCAGTGCGCTTGAAGATAGAAAGCGCTGCGAGATAGCCTTTTACAGTGCCAACTTGAAGGCCTGAGTTTGCCAAGTAGAGTAGAAACGATAACACCGTTGGTGTACCACATGAAAAAGGGTCGATATTCTCTTCCCTACACCAGCTGCAAAATTTGTTGCAACGGCATAAAGACTTTGTTGCTGGCCTTCTGGCCGAAAGCAACACCTCCATGACGTCATCAGGGAGATCCCAATCCTTGTACCTCACCCTTTCAGAAGCCAAGCGTGAAGGTTGAGGGTTCTGGTGTCTGGATGGAGAACCTGACCTCCCTTCTGCGAGAGAAGATTCTCTTTGAGTGGAAGACGGATTGGAGGGCAGATGGACATATCTAGAAGGTTCGGGTACCATATTCTCCTGGCCCAATCCGGGGCAATTAGGATCATGGTTTTCCGGAATCTTCTCAACCTCCTGATCATTTGAGGAATAACAGGGACTGGTGGAAACGCGTAAAGGAGTGGAAACTCCCAGTCCACTACGAAGGCGTCTCCCAGAGCTCCTCTCGGGGGAAATTCCCTTGAACAGAACAGATCGCACTTCCTGTTGGTGCTTGTGGCGAACAGATCCACCTGAGGGGTTCCCCAAAGGGCGAAGATCTCTTGAAGGACTTCCTGAGCTAGCTCCCACTCGTGGGAGACTGTGCTCTGCCTGCTCAGAGCGTCGGCTGTCAAGTTCTTCTCTCTGGCTAGGTGGACTGCCGATAGAGAGATTCCTTCCCGAATTGCCCAAAACCAGAGTTGCATCGCCTCTCTGCACAGTGGAAGTGATCCTACGCCTCCTCTTTTGTTGAGGTAGTGCATGGCCACCGTGTTGTACGTCATTATCAGGACATTTCTCCCCTGTACTGACGACAGGAAAGCTTTCAGTGCTTGTCTGATCGCTCTCAGCTCCAATAGGTTGATGTGTAGTCTGGACTCCGATGGAGACCAACGACCGCTGATGGTCAAGTCGTTGGCATGGGCTCCCCACCCCGTGAGTGATTCGTCTGTGACTGCTGTTATCTCCGGCCATGGTTGCCAAAACAGTTCTCCTTTCAAGATGTTTTCTGGATAGGCCCACCATTGAAGGTCGCGGGCTACCTTGTCCGGTATCCGGAGGAGATCTGTCATTCTCCCTGAGAATTGCGACCACTGATGAGATCTCATTCTCAGGCAAGCCTCTGGCACAAGGAAGATGCAGGATGCCATGCGGCCTAGCAACCTCAAAAAGTCGAAGGCTGGGAGACGTTGGGCATTTTGAAACTTGGTGACCATCTGTAGAATATCTTGAGCCCTCACCTCTGGTGGCGAGGCTTTTCCCAGGGAAGTGTCCAGGACCGCTCCAATGAACTGGAGTCTCTGTGATGGTATCATCTGTGACTTCTTTAAATTGAGGGAGAAGCCCAGTTTGTGAAGGAAGTGGCAGACATAATCTAGCTGGATCTGAGCTTGTTCCGAAGATACAGCCCTGATCAGCCAATCATCCAGGTAGGGGTAGACGTGGATCCCTTCCCTCCTTAGATTCGCAGCCACTACCGACATTAGCTTGGTGAAGACCCTCGGGGCGGAGGTCAGCCCAAATGGCAGAACTCGAAATTGATAATGAGAGTCGCCAATTGCGAACCTCAGGTATTTCCTGTGTTTAGATGGATTGGCACATGGAAATAAGCATCCTGAAGGTCCAGAGATACCAGCCAGTCCTGGAGCTGGAGGGCCTGAAGGATCTGAGAGAGAGTTACCATCTTGAACTTGTCCTTCCTGAGGAACTTGTTCAATTCTCATAAGTCCAGGATGGGTCTCAGTCCTCCGTCCTTCTTTGGTATGAGAAAGTAGGGGGAGTACCAGCACTTGTTCCTGTCCGCTACAGGTACCGGTTCTATGGCACCTTTCTCTAGCAGGTCTATAATTTCCTGCAAGAGGAGCGAATCTGGAACTTTTAGAGAGCTGTTCCCCGGTGGATGACTCTGAGGGATGTGTAGAAAGGGTAGGCAGTAACCCTGGGCAACTGTCTCCAATGCCCAAGCATCTGACGTTATAGCCTGCCATTCCGTCAGATGGTGAGTTAACCTGCCCCCTACAGGTGTATTGTGTGGAAAGGCCTCAGAGTGGATAGGGGGTGGCTGATGCAGATGCCGAGGGTAAAGAGGCACCTGCTGCTGCTGCGGCCTTAGTACTTTTGACCCGTCCACCTTGGGTGGATCTTCTTTGGCCTCTTTGAGCCGGCTGACCTCTGCCTTTCCCGAATGCGGAATAATAGCAAAAGGACTTTCCTCTCCCAGAGTGTAACGCTCACCTGATTCCCGTAGAGGCGCCGGTCTTGACTGGGCGTATACCGTATCTTCAAAGGTGATGTGTAACACACGGCTGGCTCTTTGGGCTGGACCTCTGTGCACTGTATGTTTGACTCGAAGGGTAAGATGTCTGCAGATAGAAAATATGGGATTAATGAACTGGGTTATTGAATATCTCTCTCTTCTTCCCTTTCTCTTCTCCTGTAGAACCCCGAAGGTTAACGCCCTCACCTTAGGTAAGAGAACGCCGTGCTCTCCAACTGCCTCGGGGCAGGGTGCTGTAACCAGTTTCTTCACTGGATAAGGGGAGCAGGCCTCTTGACTTCAGAGGACTGCTGTCCGTCGTTTACTGCACGAACGGTAAGTTTCGAGTAATTCTAATGTCTTTAAAGTCTTTAGTAATGATGTCTCTTGTTTTGCAGGGTTCCGGCGAAGTGAGTTGAAGATGGAGCCCGTGTGATGAATAGAAGCGCCTGGAAGCACGTAAGTAAGCGCTTGTTGCCTGCTTCACGATGCGCTCTAACTGTCTTTTTATTTTGCAGGTACAAGTTCGGAGCGGCTGCAGGGTGCCGGAATACCCACTGGGTTAGATGTGGAAAGGAGTAATGGCACGTGAGTATTAAAGTTCCCCAATGTCTTTAAACGCACCTTGTTTTGTCTTTCAGATGCGGGATGCAGCGCCGAAGGCCTCCGGAGCGTGCGAAGAGTTGGTAAGCTTTTGTCTTTCAGATGCCGGAATGCAGTGTGAAGACCTCCGGAGCGCACGAAGACTAGGTAAGCCTTGGTCTTTCAGAATGCAGCGCGAGGCGTTGGTGACAGCCGATGGCCCAGGTAAGTGAAGAGCTGTCACTGAAGACCGTAATGCTAACCTGTTCTTTCTTGTCTTTATAGGTGTTGCTGAAGACTGGATTCAGGATGGTAAGCCTTTTTCCTTAGGCCCAGGATCAGATGCAGAAGACACGATGAACGTTCTGCTGCAGAGGATGCAGAATAACGCAAAGCAAGATTCATCCATCGGGTGTGGTTTAAATAGCCTCCTGTAGTGCTTAGGTGTCTCCTTCCACAGCCACGCCTAGGTAAGAAAAGGGTTCCTGCTTTCCAGAAGAGTTCCAGTGTTCTGAACCTAGGGAGTGGCTCCTGCCCCACCCAACAGGAAAAGTAGTTCCAAACAGAAGAGGATCAGAGGCTCAACTGGCAGGCAAGTAAGCAGCATGGTCTGCTGCAGGTAAGTCCACCCAAGCATTACGAGCCCGGCGCTTCCAGCGCTGGGACTGGGCATATTTATGAGCCTGGTGCCACTGGCGCCAGGACTGGGTCCAAAAGGTCCCAATTGGGACTGGTTGGCACTCGGAACCTGGGTTATGAATCTGCTTCCAAGGGAGTTGGGAAAACCCTGACCTTTTGGAAGCAGAGATCATGACACAGAGGTTCCTGAGGGGCGAAAAGGAGTTTGGCGGATAGCAGCTCCTAAAGATTTTGCTGCTGCTTTAGAAGTCTAACTTTTCCAGACTGTCATCGCCTTTTTTCCGAATAGTGAAGAGCCGTCAAAGGGCATATTCAAAAGTCTGGCCTGTACATCTGGAGCAAAGCCAGACTTTCGCAACCACGCATGCCTGCGGATTGTTGTACTTGCCGCCATGGCCCTGCTGATACTGTCAGCGGAATCGATGCCAGTTTGAAGTGATTCGCACATGGCATCTTTGCCATCTTTAATAATGTTAAGGAAGGCTTCCTTTTCCTCTCCTTCGGGTATGCAGTCAGCCGCTGATGAAGCACACTCCCATAGTGTGTGACTGAACCTGGCGAGCGTACAGGTGGCGTTGATGGACTTCAACGCCATACTACAAGCAGAGAAGACTTTCTTCACCATAGAACCGTACCTCTTGTCATCTCTATCCTGTGGGACAGTAGGGTAAGTGGTCCTACTGCTAGATGAAGTTGCCGCTTGAACCACCAGGCTCTCTGGAGTTGGGTGTTTTGATAAGTATTCAGGGTCAGCAGCCGCTACCCTATACTTGGCTGACAATCTTTTATTGACCGCAGGGATAACTTCAGGAGTTTCCCAATTAGATGTAATTTTCCTTTGCAAGGCTGCATGGAAGGGGACCACAGGGTCCTCCTGTGGAACTTTGTCTAAAATGTCTGTTAAATCCTCCTGTTGAAAAACAGAGGAAGCCGCAGACCAACCCTAAATTCAATAATTCTTGCCATAAGGGTTCTATAGGGTGTTTCGGCATGTTCCCCTGGGTCTGGCTTAACAAATTCCACTTCTGGAGAAGTGTCCAGCCCACTTGCCTCATGTAGTGACTCTTGTAGTTCCTTCAGCCTTCTTTCCTCAGAGGTGAAATCCTCTGAAAGAGGCAGTGTGGTCCTCTGTAACCCAAATGTTTCCTGGTCAGAATCTTCCCCCTCTTCATAAATTGAAGATAGTCCAGGGTACTCTGACCTCTGAAATGGTGTAAAACCCATCTCTAAGGCAGAAGGAGCCAAACTCGTCATTATTGGGCGAGAAAACGTCGATGTCCTCGACGCCGATGTGACAGGCTTCGAAGGCGTCGAAAAAACTGGAAGGGGTCTCGAAGAACTCGAGGATCGGGATCCTACTCGAGGACATCGACGACGGTCTCGGCGTCGTGCCGGAGGCCCTTGGAATCACCGTTGGCTGTGGGGTAGCCTTGGTCTTCTCTTTCATCGGCGTCGATTTCGGCGTCGACGATGGCGTTGAGGAACCCTTCGACAACGGCGTCGATGGAGCCGATCCATGCGTCGAATGAATCCTCGACGACGGCGAAGATGGTACCTTCTTATCCGATGGCTCGTGGCACTCTCGGGTGGAATGTTTCGCTGGGTGCTGCGACTCGCGGCATTTCGATTTTTTGGGTTTTTCACCCGGGGTATCACCCTCAGCTGTCTTCGAGGGGGTGGTGGCCGCGTTCTCGAAGACGCTTAACATTTTCTTTCTGAATTCCTCCCACTCAGCTTGAGAGCTGTGTTTTCTGGGACAGGAGACCCTTTCTGGGGACACAGAAGACGACGAGGAAGGGGATCTTCGATGTCTCTTTTTTGAGTGTCTTGATCTCGACGAATGGTGGGAGCTACTTCGAGATTTAGAAGAACAAGTTACTTCTTACCTTGTAACGTTCTTTCGATGGGATGTTCCTCCGACGTATTCCTTATCTTAGATATCTCTTTCCAGCTTTGCTGGCCTCGGAAAATGTTTTCTCTAGAGGGCGCTGCGCGTCGGCGTCCGCCGAGTCGATGTCCCTCGACAGCCGCCGTATCGACGTCGACGTCATCCTGCCTATAAAGGCCACGCGCAGCGTCCGTTGCTCAGTTCCGTTTTGTAGCCCACAATAATTCTTTCTGGACTAGACTAATCACCCTGAAGGAGCGTAAGCTGCAACAACAAGGGAAGTAGTACTGCGGGGATGGATGGGAGGGTCGACAAGGAATACGTCGGAGGAACATCCCATTGAAAGTACGTTACAAGGTAAGAAGTAACTTGTTCTTCGAAGGGATTGTGTCCTCCGACGTATTCCTTATCTTAGATAGGCTCCCATAACAGTATTCTGTTATTGGAGGTGGGAGTACTGACTTCATGCTTCCTCTTATTGATGAATAGAGTGCAATACTGCCCTTCCAAACCTAGTCTCTTGACTGGAGGAGGAATCCAAGTTGTAAAACCGTGTAAAGGTATGGACGGACGACCATGTGGCAGCCGCACATATGTCTCTAACCGGCACTCCTCTTTTGAGGGCCGATGTAGCTGCAATACCTCTGGTCGAATGAGCCCTAAGATTTTGAGGGGGCTCTTTTCCTGCCAGTTTATAACATTCCAAAATGGCTAAAATTATCCATCTGGAAATGGTCTGCTTAGTTATCGGTAACCCCAGCTTGTGACCTGCGTAGCCTACAAACAGCTGGTCTGCTTGTTTTATCCTAGCCAGTCTACTAATGTAAAAACTTAAAGCCCTTCTTGGGTCCAGCCTGTGTAACCTCTCTTCCTCTTTCCCCGGATGAGGAGGAGGATAGAAAGATGGAAGGGTAATCTTCTGAGTGATATGAAATTCAGAAACCACCTTTGGGAGGAAATTAGGCTTCACTTGCAGAACAACTTTGTCTTTGTGAAAGATTGTATGAGGGGGTTTACAAGAAAGAGCTTGTAACTCGCTCACCCTTCTAGCAGATGTAAGTGCTATTAATAAAACAGTTTTAAGGGTAAGAAATCTTAACGAACAAGAGTGGAGTGGTTCGAAAGGTGTGCCCGTCAGGAAAGTTAGGACTAAGTTTAAATCCCATAGGGGAACCTGGAATGGTCTTGGGGGATAAACGTTAGTTAACCCCTTTAGAAACTGTATTACCAAGGGTAACTTGAAATAGGATGGTTCTTCCGCAGTGCGCTTAAAGATGGATAGCACTGCGAGATAGCCCTTGATGGTGCCAACTTGAAGGCCTGAATTCGCTAAATAAAGTAGGAAGGACAAAACCATTGGTGTACCACATGAAAAGGGATCGATATTCTTTTCTCTACACCACCTGCAAAATCTGTTCCAACGGCAGCGGTATAAAGATTTTGTTGCTGGCCTTCTTGCAGAAAGCAACACCTCCATAATGTCATCAGGGAGGTCCCAATCCTTGTACCTCAGCCTTTCAGAAGCCAAGCGTGAAGGTTGAGGGTTTTGATGTCTGGATGGAGAACCTGACCTCCCTTCTGTGAGAGCAGATTCTCTCTGAGTGGAAGTCGAATTGGAGGGCAGATGGACAAGTCTAGAAGGTCCGGGTACCACGTTCTCCTGGCCCAATCCGGGGCAATTAGGATCATGGTTTTCCGGAATCTTCTCAACCTCCTGATCATTTGAGGAATGACAGGGACCGGTGGAAATGCGTACAGAAGCGGAAACTCCCAGTCCACTATGAACGCGTCTCCAAGAGCTCCTCTCGGGGGAAATTCCCTCGAACAGAACAGATCGCACTTCCTGTTGACACTGGTGGCGAACAGATCCACCTGAGGGGTTCCCCAAAGGGCGAAGATCTCTTGAAGGACTTCCTGAGCTAGTTCCCACTCGTGGGAGACTGTGCTCTGCCTGCTCAGAGCGTCCGCTGTCAAGTTCTTCTCTCCGGCTAGGTGAACTGCCGATAGAGAGATTCCTTCTTGGATTGCCCAAAACCAGAGCTGCATCGCCTCTCTGCACAGAGGTAGTGATCCTACGCCTCCTCTTTTGTTGAGGTAATGGATGGCCACTGTGTTGTCCGTCATTATCAGGACATTCTTTCCTTGTACAGATGGCAGAAAAGCCTTCAGCGCAAGTCTGATGGCCCTCAGCTCTAACAGGTTGATATGTAGTCTGGACTCTGATGGAGACCAACGACCGCTGATGGTCAAGTCGTTGGCGTGGGCTCCCCACCCCGTGAGTGAGGCATCCGTGACTACTGTTATCTCCGGCCAGGGTTGCCAAAGCTGCTCTCCTTTCAGAATGTTCTCCTGACAGGCCCACCACTGAAGGTCTCGAGCCACCCTGTCGGGAACCTGAAGAAGATCTGTCATTCTCCCTGAGAATTGTGACCACTGAGTTCTCAGTGCCCACTGGAGGGATCTCATTCTCAGGCAAGCCTCTGGCACAAGGAAGATGCAGGATGCCATGAGGCCTAGCAACCTCAAAAGGTCGAAGGCTGGGAGACGTTGGGCATTTTGAAACTTGGTAACCATCTGTAGAATATCTTGAGCCCTCACCTCTGGTGGCGAGGCTTTTCCCAGGGAAGTGTCCAGGACCGCTCCAATGAACTGGAGTCTCGGCGATGGTATCATTTGTGACTTCTTTAAATTGAGGGAGAAGCCCAGTCTGTGAAGGGAGTGGCAAACATGATCTAGCTGGATCTGAGCTTGTTCCGAAGATACAGCTCTGATCAACCAATCGTCCAGATAGGGGTAGACGTGAATACCTTCCCTCCTTAGACTTGCAGCCACTACCGACATTAACTTGGTGAAGACCCTCGGGCGGAGGTCAGCCCAAATGGCAGCACTCGAAATTGATAATGAGAGTTGCCAATTGCGAACCTCAGGTATTTCCTGTGTTGGAGATGGATTGGCACATGGAAATAAGCGTCCTGAAGGTCCAGAGATACCAACCAGTCATGGAACTGAAGGGCCTGAAGGATCTGAGAAAGAGTTACCATCTTGAATTTGTCTTTCCTGAGGAATTTGTTCAATTCTCGCAAATCCAAGATGGGCCTCAGTCCTCCGTCTTTCTTTGGAATGAGAAAGTAAGGGGCGTACCAGCCCCTGTTCCTCTCCGCTACAGGTAGCGGTTCTATGGCACCTTTCTCTAGCAGGTCTAAAATTTCCTGCAAGAGGAGCGGATCTGGAGCTTTTTGAGAGCTGATCCCCGGTGGATGACTCTGAGGTATGCATAGGAGAGGCAGGCAGTAACCTTGTGCAACTGTCTCCAATACCCAAGCATCTGACGTGATAGCCTGCCATTCCGCCAGATGTTGAGTTAACCTGCCTCCTACAGGTGTCTTGTGAGGGAAGTCCTCAGAGTGGTTTTGGGGCGGCTGATGCAGATGCCGATGGTAAAGAGGCACCTGCTGTTGCTGCGGCTTTTGACTATCTACCCCGTCCACCTCGGGTAGTTCTTCTTTGTCCCCTTTGAGCCGGTCGTCCTCTACCTCTTCCGAATGCGGAGTAGAAGCGAAAGGACTTGCCTCTCGCAGAGGTTCCTGTGGGACGAAAAGGTGTCTGACGGATTGCAGCGCCTAGGGATTTTGCTGCTGCCTTTGATGTTTGCAGTTTTTCTAAACTGTCATCCGCCTTTTTCCTCAAACAAAGAAGAGCCATCAAATGGCATGTTCAAGAGCCTGGCTTGCACATCTGGGGCAAAACCAGACTTTCTCAACCAAGCAAATCTCCTGGTTGTTGTACTTGCCGCCATTGCTCTGCTGATACGGTCAGCCGAATCAATGCCCGTCTGGAGGGATTCGCACATAGCGTCTTTACCGTCCTGTATGATATTTAGGAACGCCTCTCTTTCTTCTCCCTCCGGGATGCAGTCAGCCGCTGTAGAAGCACACTCCCAAAGTGTATGGCTAAATCTAGCAAGGGTGCAAGTAGCATTAATAGATTTTAACGCCATGCTACATGCCGAAAAGACTTTCTTAGCCATAGCATCGTATTTTTTATCGTCCCTGTCCTGTGGGAAGGTAGGGTAAGCAGTCTTGATGTCAGTAGAAGATGCTGCCTGTACCACCAGTCTTTCTGGGGATGGGTGTTTGGACAAAAACTCCGGGTCTGCAGAAGATACCCTGTATTTAGTAGACAGTTTTTTATTTACTGCCGGGACGACATCTGGGGTTTCCCAGTTCGTCATGATTTTCCTTTGAAGAGCTTTATGAAAAGGTACTACAGGATCCTCCTGTGGACCTTTATCAAGAATATCCGTGAGGTCATCCTGTTGGAAAGCCTGTGAAGGTGTTGACTACCCCATAAATTCTGTGATCCTGGCCATTAAGGCTCTATAAGGGGTTTCAGAATGCTCCCCCGGGTCTAGCCTAGCGAACTCAACCTCAGGGGAAGTGTCTAAACCACTTGCCTCATGTAAGGAGTCATGGAGTTCCTTTAATCTGCGTTCCTCTGAGGATAACTCCTCTTGAACTGGGGTTGCAGATCCCTGCAACTCAAATGTCTCTTCTTGGTCAGATAGTTCTCCCTCTTCCATAATTGAGGACATTGTTCTCAATTGGTCTGAACTCACAAAGGGTGTGAAACCCATCTCCAAGGCAGAGGGTGCCAAACTTGTTGTAATCAGCCTCGAAAACGTTGATGTCGTCGACGCCGACGGCTTCGAACGTGGCGTTGAAAACAAAGGTGGAGGCCTCGAGGTCCTCGATAGAATTGGAATTCTGCTCGAGGATGTCGACAATCTCGACGACATCGTCATCGAAGACCTGGGAATAGCCACTGGGTGCGCCGCAACCGTGACTTTCCTTGGCGTCGACGCCGGCGTCGAGTCGACAGACCCGTGTGTCGAAGGTCCCTTCGTCAACGGCGTCGAAGACACCGACCTCGGCGTTGACGGAACCTTCGTAGAAGGATTCTAGGTCTTTGCTTTACTCGAGGGTTCGTGACGCACTCGAGAAGCTTCCTTCGCCGGGTACTGCGACTCGCAGCGTTTTAGACCTTCGGGTCTTTCGACCAGAGCATCGCTCTCGGCAGTCTTCGAGGGGGTCGAGGCCGCTTTCTCGAAGACGCTCATCATATTTTTTCGGAATTCCTCCCATTCAGCCCGGGAACTATGTTTCGTGGGGCAAGGGATTCTCTTAGGTGAAACAGAGGAAGAGGAGGACGAAGAAGGGGATCTTCGGCGTCTCCTTTTCGAGTGCTTCGATCTCGAGGAGTGATGGGACCCGCTTCGAGACCTGGAGCACGAATGGTGACGAGGAGACGAAGGTCTCGACTTCGTCGAGGAAGAAGAAGCTTTAGAAGTCTTACCTTTTTCCAGCTTTCCCCCTTGCTCCTTCAGGGCCTTAGCTGTCATGGACATACAGTCCTCGCACTCCGAACAATGGTGTTCAGCTCCCAAACACCACAGACAAACCCTGTGAGGGTCAGTCAGCAACATTTTTTTTCCACAGTCTCGGCATTTTTTAAAGCCAGACCGAGGGGTTGTCGGTTCCGACGAGGAAGCCATCGAGTATGGATCGAATATCTCGAGGAAATTGGATTAATTCTCTACGAAAACTGAGCAACGATATTCCGAGGCACTGAGTAAGCGCGGAAAAACGGAACTGAGCAACGGACGCTGCGTGTGGCCTTTATAGGCAGGATGACATCGATGTCGATACGGCGGCTGTCGAGGGACATCGACTCGGTGGACGTCGACGCGCAGCGCCCTCTAGAGAAAATTTTTTCAGAGGCCAGCAAAGCTGGGAAGAGATATCTAAGATAAGGAATACGTCGGAGGACACAATCCCTTCGAATGAGAATGTTTTCGACGGCGAGGAGACGAATGCCTTGACTCTGCCGAAGAAACCTTCGAGGAGGTTTTTGACTTACCTCTTACCTCTCTCGAGCTTCCCCTTGTGCTCCTTCAAGGCTTTCGCCGTCATGGACATGCAGTCCTCACACTCCGAACAATGGTGCTCGGATCCCAAGCACCACAAGCAGATCCTGTGTGGATCTGTTATCGACATTTTTTTACCGCAGTCTCGACATTTCTTGAAGCCGGATCGCGGCGTCGTCGGTTCCGATGAAGATGCCATCGAGAACGAGTAGGTATTATTCGAGTAGATCTAGAGTTATCCTGACTGAACTGAGCAACGACGTTCCGAGGCCCCACGAAGCGCGGAAAAACGGAACTAAGCAACGGACGCAGCGCGTGGCTATTTATGGGCATGGTGACGTCGGCGCCGATACAGTGGCCGTCGAGGGACATCGACTCGACGGACGTCGACGCGCAGCGCCCTCTACAGAAAAAATTTCCGAGGCCAGCAAGCTGGAAATGTATTATCAAAGATAAGGAATACGTCGGAGGACACAATCCCTTCGAAAGAGTTTTCTAAGGTATTTAGTCATGTTGCGGCATGTTCACACATGGGTAGTGTCATAACGTGCACGTCCAGTTTATCTGTGGAGCAAATTTCAACTATTTGTTGCATTTCTTTTTTCTACATTGTTTCATTGAATTGAGCACAGCTTGCAAGAGTTGGATTCAAGGACATACAGTTTACATTTTTGTGTGCTAATTGTTCCATGACATCCGTAGCACATGAGTTATGGCCATAGAGTGCATTGATGTGCCTAGTATTTAATATAGATTGTGCTTCTTGAGACTCTAATACTTTTTAAAATGTTGGCGTACGTGAGGTCTGCAGACTGACGCATGTTTTCAGTTAATTCTTTGTATTGGGAATGTTGCCAAAGGTTGACATTTCCTTTGCTGCCAAGCGTTTTACGGCATAGTTTGTGCCCTAAGGTTTTAAAAATAGGTTCACATTTAACTGGTGTTAATTGAAGAAGATCTCCGAAAACAATAATGTGTTTTCCTCCAAAGATTTGTTCGTCATCTGTTTTCAGGACCTCTTGTAATCTGAGGTGAATCAAGGCTAACAATAGGTTGGAAACCATGCTCACCTCATCGATTAGCAGCATTTTCATTTGTTTCAAAACTCTGCATAGTTCCATTGCAGCTTCTGGAGAAAGTTTATAGTAGTCTAATTCTACTGGAAGGAGTAGTAATCGGTGTAAAGCGACACCGCCTATGTCGTAGGCGGCTAAACCTGTTGGGGCAGTTACAACAGCTGACAGTTTGTCGCTGGTCGTTTGTCAATTGTTGGAGGAACTTGCTGATGATTTTGATTAAGAATGGTTTGCCTGAACCAGCTTGACCACTCATGTATAGCAGTATAGGTTTGTAGTCTTGACAGGTACAATTTTTAGTTTTATGGTGCATTCCATGATCAATTTGTTTTGTTATTTCTAGGAAAATGTTGCGCTGCTCATTGTTTAGTTGTGATTTCAGTAGAGCAAAGTCTTCTGCAGATTGCTCATACCGACACATGGTGTTTTCTACTTCAGTCATGGCTAATTCTGGTTCGTTTGTTATTATTGGCTGTCCAAGTGGTTCTTGGCTTCCTGCAACAGAGGGTTGACTGCTGTAAGGAGTGTCTACATTCAGTTGCGCCTGGAGTAGTTCTTCTTGTTGCTGTTCATTGTGTAAAATTGTTTTGTACTGCGTAAAGTTTACGTCTGTTATAGTGCTTTAATTTGCTTTGAAAGCATCTTCATAGGAGTCATGGGTATCTAGTAAATCTTATTTTCTCCATGGTTTAAAAAGTTGTAGTAGGGACATGTGATACAGTTCTTTATGATGAGGAGTTTTTAATGACAATTTCATATGTTTAATCAAGCTTTGGTTGGTAAATTGCACTAGGCTGCCTTCACAATTTTTGACTCTGTATCTACCTTTCTTCTCATCTAGTTTAATATTTTTGTATGTGAAGTTTTTGGCTACGTGGTATAGACACATGGTTTCCAAAGTGGTACTCCTGTTTGGGTAGTATGTGTCTAGTGAGTTGTTTTTCAAAATATCTTGGCTGTTGGGATCACTTTTGGCTATTGTGTCTATGTCTTCATATTACTTGAGAACTCTTTTTCTGGATTTAGCAGGACCAAGGCTTAGCCATACTATGTTTTCAGATTTCCCATACAGGGCAGTACCGGTTAACCGGTCTGTGGCTTCGTAGCAGCCACATTTTCTATGGGATAGTATTTTTATGCCTAAGCTGTACAATTTGTGTGAGAGTGTTTTGTCAGATGATATGTCATCCCTGAGGTCTTTGAGCTCTGTGTTTTCTGCTTTGGTTAAGCAGGCTGTAACATATTTCGCAACTGCAGTGGAATTGTCTGCAATGTATTGCACATCTATATTTGTATTCCATAGGAGGGCAATGATTGCATTGTAATCATTGATGTATTTTGATCATTCTGTTCTCTTAATGCAATATCTGTACTTAGGTGATTTACCTTTGACACTAAGTCTAACTGAAGACATGAAGTTGTTCACTTGACCTGTTGTTCAAACTGGTCTAGGGAAACCAAAGCGGCACTTGGTATAGTATTTCCCTTTGTTTTTATATTTGCAACGACAATACTTTCCACACTTGTGCTTTGAAATTGTAAACTTTGTGCATGTAGGTCACTATGTGTAATTTGTGAAGGGATTTCACAAGTGACATATTTCTGAATGAACTGTAAAACAGTGCATCACTGTCCTGACCAAATTTAGGAGCCTCTTTAATCCACAAACGCATGTGGATGTGTGGTGCTCCTGTAGCTTGCTATTCTTTTCTCCAAAGGGATTTCTCGCGCTCTGCAACACTTGTGTACAAGCGCAATATAAATAAAATATCATTTTAATATCATTTCATTTCAAAAGAAGTGTTGCACTTCTCAAGGGGAGGCACTGTTTTATTACAAATGAAGTATAGCATAGCAATGAAGCAATGATGGAAATATCTTGATACATTTACAGGATCTAGAGAGCAGAGTTCTCCTGGTATTTTCATAGCTATATTTGTTTTATTATTGTTTGCTATGTGCAGGAAATCGTGCAAATCTTCCCATGCATATTCTGCACAACTTAATGTCACAAACCAAGTGGCTGGCCCTAAGTTTCTTATCATACAGCGTACATCTGCATGACGTCGGAACAGTATTCTTTTGTACCACGCATGTTTGCTAAAAGATTTGTAATGTTTGATTGTAAAACTTCATCTTTTTCTTGCACTTTTTATGGTAATTGCTTAGTTGACATATTTTGAAAATTGGTACCTGATTTCAATGTATGTGCAACTCCGTAGCATAGAGTTGCTATTTCACTTTCAAAGAGAAGGTGGAATATGTATTCAACGTTTTGTCTGAATCTGGGTTCTTCAGAATACATCTGTAAAGGGCGGTATTCTGATGCTGTTATTTGTGTAGGTCTTTCATCATATCTTCCTCGTTTTACAGTTGGAAAGAGTAGAGGAAAGGCTCGTGCTTCTACACTTTTTTTCCATATGCTGATTGGAGATCCTTTGGCTTGTCGCATTTGGTAAGTTTCCAGTGCATCATTTATGGTGTCTTTAGAGTGCAATGGGTGAATTGTATAATGGTCTAAAATATCCGATTATGTAGTAGGATCTAGAAGTTGAAATTGGCCAGTTCCTGATGAGTCTTGAATTATGATGGTGGTTTCCCTCAGGTTTTCATTGATGTTTATTTCTTTGTAGTATTCATTGTTGTCTTTTTGATATTGCAGGGCTTCTCTAACTTTATGTAAGTCCACTAGTTGCTGCCAAATGTTTTTGTCTTTTGTAGGTATGCCATTTACTAGGTTAATCAAAGATTGATCTATTGGACGTTGCGCTCCCAGAGTGTGTACATTTTCTTTGAGATCTAATGGAAAATAAACTACTTTGCCACGAATGCCTTTCAGTAATTCAGAGGGAGGTAGTTTTGCAGTTTTTTGTTCAAGCGGTATTGTTGCTTGAAATGGGTGCACTGTTTGAATTATGATGCTCTCATATAAGTTAAGTTGTTGCAGTGGTTTTGGCAGTGGGAATAATTCCAAGTTATTCATGATAGAAAGTGAAAGTATTTGGTTGTTGTCAAGTTTTGCAGTGCAGTAACTGCAAAGTATTAAGGGGTTAGTAATTTCGTATTTGTTTTCTGCTATAAAATAGAGAGCTAATTGTAACCACTTGGAATCTTCATTGTCTTCTATTTTGTACATTATGTCTACAGTTTTTGTGCTATTCTTATAATAAGTCCTGCGACAACACACACACACACATGGTTGGGTACTTCAGCTTTTAAACTTTAGTATTTCTTTTTTGTATGTGTGTAGTAGAAGGTTGTCATCTGTAAAGTTGTTGCAAGTTTTTTTTAAAGATATTGAATTTTGTAAGTGGCTTTCAATTTCAAAATATTTTTTCTGGATGTGGTCTATTTCTTCAAGTAGTTCTTTGGCTGTGCCATGTAGAAGAATGTTATTGAAATTGGACAGTGCTAAAGCAGGACTTTTGGAATAGTAGAGTTTATGAACGAGATTTCTTACAGTTGAATTGTGTGTTTCTATCATTTTGATTTTGTGGAAGGTGCTTTTGCAAATAGGTTCAGAAATGCAGGCTAATGAATGTCTTTGTAGTCCTGTGTATTTTCGAACTGGACATAGTTTGTAACAGTTTGTAATAGTTTTATTTTCAATTTGTCTTTGCCTTTAATTTACGGATTGAGGAAGTGGCGTAGAGATGTGGAAGATTTTTTGCCTATGTTACACATTGATGTGCACAGCCATTTGTAGAATGGATGTATTGGTTCAGTGGAATGGAAAGTTGATACTAAGTTTTCTGGGGATATTTTTGTGAGCAGTGTTTCTTATTCCATAATAGTATTATTACGTTTTTCATACCCTCGTCCACTGCTATGTATGGCAATTGGTTTTCTTTGCTTTTGTTTGTATGCTTCTTCATTGAAATATGGTTCTGTGCTGGTGGTGTGACTCCACTCACCTCCAAAGATGTGTGCAAAGCTATCTTTGTTATTCCGTTTATTGAGAAGTATTTTTTGTAGTTTAGTAGTTAGTTTTGTTAGTGGTTTCATTCTGTTTAAAACTAAAATAAATAATTACCTTTTGAGAAGGATTGCACTGTCTATGAGAGCGTCCAGGATACATTTTCTACGGTAGGTTTTGAGGGATGTGCATGATTTCTCTCCTGTTTTTATAAGGTTCTGTAGGAGTCTGTGGTGGAACATGTTTTGTAAAATCATTTTTTTGGTTTGGTATGCTTACTTGTGGCTACATCGAGATTTATAGGTGCAGTATTAGCACTAGTGGTAGCTGCAGTCATTTTAATAACGTTCTGTTTAGTTTTACATTTTGAAAGAGGAGGCAACGTTTCTTTACTTTTCTGACTGTATTAGTACATCTGAAGTGCTGAACTGTGATGATGGAGTTAGATGTAGAGTTATTGGATATGATTGGTGGATGGTCGTGTGACTGCTTAACAGTAGCCAATAAGGGAATGGTGCAGAGAGTGAAGTGGAAAGGGTAGAAGGGCTGCCCCTGTGTTACGAGGTCCGTGGACAGTGCGGTTGTTCGTGGACAGGGTGTGCCACATCCAGGGTTTCTTAGCAAATCCAGCATGGAAAGGGGACTGTAGGGATTAGCCAATCAGGTGTTGAAGTTGTTCTTTGCAGGAAGAGAGGGTGTGTGTGTAGTGAAGATGGCAGAGTGAAGAAAGTGAGAGTGTTGGTTGTTGGAGATTTATTTGTAAATGGTTTGGAGAGGCATGCTATGTTTAAAAATAAGGCTGCCAGTTTTGGTTTTGAAGGAGTGGAGGTTTTCTCGTCAACTGTGCCTGGTTCCAATATGCAGGCAGTAGTTGGAGCTTGTAAGACTTTCTCCATGTGGAAGAGTCCAGATGTAGTGGTACTGCATTGGGGTGGTGTCCATTTGGGATACATCAGTGCTCCTAGTTTGTAAGAGTACTCTTGAAAACTTGGTTCAGACAGTGATGGGGGTTGTTCCAAATGGCACAGTTATTTTTTCTGAAATATTGCCTAGGGTACTATGGGACAATTCTAATGTTTTCTGTTCCCAGCAAAATGGTGCAAGGTGTTTGGTGAACAGAGGGATGTCTGCTTTCTTGTTAAGAAGTGGAATGTTGTCTTGTAACAATTACAATATTGATTTTGTTAATGGTGACTATTTTAAAGCAGATGGCATTTCTTTATCCATATTGGGAAATGCTATGTTATTTCAAAATATAAGTAGTGCTTTACAGAGGATGATGTGAAGACATCAGGAAGAAAATAAGTGAGAAAAAAAAAACAAAATGAAAGGTGTTTTTTTTTATAAGAAGCCACCCTCAAAGGGGAAGTGGGGTACACCATTTACATTTTTATTCCCCACTCTCAGATTTTATGATTTGTCCGCAGACACTGCGGTTGTCGGCAGACATCGCATATTACATAAAGGGATTTTGAGGCTGAGAGGCATGCAAATGAGACTGTCCAGGGCAAGGGATTGGTCAATAAGATTTACTGGGTGTGATGTGTAAGGAGAGAATTTGGCAGAAAGTCTGTTTCTGAGAGGAGAGCAGATAGCTATGGCTGTGTCTTTCAGAAGGCAGATTGTCTGGATTTTGGGTGACTCCTGGATACATTGGTTGGAGGTGCATGCAGATCGCTGTGGAGTGGCTGCACATCTTGGATTCCCTCATGTGGATGTGCACTGGCATGGAGTGTGTGGAATGAAGTGGCTGGATTTGGTTCCTCTAGGTACTACTTTGGTGACACAGCGTCATCCATTCATTGTGGAGGGAACAGTTTAGGACATGTCTCTGGAATCTCCTTGCAATTTGCAATGAAAGAAGGTCTTTCTTGTATTACACAGAGACAAATGTGGCTGTGTTCTTCTTTATTTGGTCCACAAATGGAGAAAGCGAGGCACAATGTCAACAAGGCGGTTTGCGCTTTTTTGAGAGATGTTGGTATGTCCTCTTTTCATAATGAAAATATAATGTTTTGTAGTATACACATTTTTCGCAGAGATGGAGTACATCTTATTTATGCTGGGAATCAGATTTTTCTGTGAAATATACAATATGCGACCCTTTTCGGAATTATAGCAATCCTTTCTCCAGTAGGTGTTGACCACTTGATGTTTTCGAAACACAAAATAAAACACCACAAAAACGCTCTTTTCAGAGCCACTACTTCCTCCCAGAGAAGAGTGCAATGGCTTTAATAGCGCAGCACCCCAAAAATGTTAATGTCCACGGACGGACTGCTGACTTCTAAAAATGCACAGGGCCCTGCAGCATTTCATTGCCACTTCTATTTTGAAACTGTGAAAGGTGGCTCTGAAAAGAGCCTTTTTTTAGTTTTTTTGATGTTTTGTATTTTTTTGGTTTTTAACAAGACACACAAGGAAAGGAAGGGAAGGGAGGGTAAGGAAGGGGTGCCAACCACGGGGATAAGAAAGGGCAGGTGGAAAGAGGAAGATGTAGGGTGGGCCTTAATCAGGTAGTGGGCAGCCCTTCTCATGCTCCCGGACCACAGCCTCGAAGAGTCTCCCCCCTGCAGAGTACATCGTAGTACATACACAATACTGTGACCCTCAAAAAGTAAGGGTCTACTGTGTTGCGTATGGCCTGCGAGGCAGTTTGAGGGATGCACTGTCCCACAGGAGTGTCTCTTGTGGTGGCAGGAGCAGGAACAGAGGATGCTGCAGAGGAACTCAACCTACTACTTTTATCGCAGGGGACAACCCTCCGAATTGCCCTAGAGTGGAACGAACTTAGGTGTCGCTTCATGGAGGTAGTACCGTAACTGTACAAACCTGGTTAGCCACGACTGAGCACCATCTGGCACTTGGTTCAGCGCACCTTGTTTGCACGAGCCTTGGGTACCCCTTCAAGAGTGGCAAACAACCTCCACACTCAAGATTCACTGGGGCTACGAGTAGTAGGGACTTCCACTACCTCATCCTCTTCATCCATCTCTGCATCCTCACGCTTGTTCCCCTCTCCAGGCCCTTGGGAAGGTGGTGGTGGTGGAGGGGTTAGGGGTGGTGCTGAAGCCGAGGCAACTGCACAGGTGGAAGCCATGGTTGCCATCTGGAATGTGAATGTAGCACAGCAGGCAGAGAAATGGCACAGCAGACACAGCACGCACAGGACAGCAGGCAGTGGTCAGCAGCCAATGCAGTGTAGATAGCACAGCACACCAGTATTGAGCAATGCTCTCTTTGGCAGCCAGAAATAGAACAAGGAGCAGTTTTGGGGTGTGGCCTTTTATAGGGGCGCTTTGCACTTCAAACACTGAAAAAGGTTCAAATGGTTCCAAAAAGAATCCAGATTGCTAGGGATATGGTCTGGGACATGTGCAAGGGTGAAGTTTCACAGTAAAATACCTTGGATTCCTCAAAAAAAGCACTTTTTCGGTGTCCGGGGAACAGACTGTTTTTCGCAGACAAGGACCCGCGCTTGGCATGGGTGCGGTCACATGATGACATTGCTAACACGTTCACGAATGGGACGGCTGTCCGTAGGAAACCGAATGCGCGGGGTCGGTTGTGCGCATGCGCACCGGTGTTCTACGGACAGTGTTTGGGTCTAACTAATTAAAAGTGCGACACACGTGCGGCAGACAGATGCGCTGTTCATAGGACCCGAGGGTGGCATGCATACAAGTGTCCGCCGGAGAGTGCTCGGGTTGCCAAACTAATTAAAAGTGTGACACACGTGCGGCGTACAGATACGGACAGGCGCGATGTTCGTAGGACCCGACGGTGGCATGCGCATGCGCACAAGTGTCCACCAGACATTGTTCGGGTCCCCAAACTAATTAAAGGGGCGTCACAACTTTGCGGACATGCAGACAGGTTATGTGTTCTACGGACACATTCACTCCGATTGTGGACAATCCGAACAGGGGGGGATGTACTTACGACACGCTATTTTGACTAATAGCGGACATGCGGACAAATTATGTGTCCTATGGACACCTCCATTTTGATTGTGCACAGTGTGAACAGGCAGAGTGTCCTTAGGACACCCCCATTTTGGTTAATTGCAGACATCCCGGACAGCCGCGCCGTCCGCGGACACCGTAACAGCCTTTTTTTTTTAAACACAGAGAAATATAGGAACAGTATACATAATATTTTATTATTGTACAAAAATATAGAAATTATGCAAGAGAGGGGGAAGCAGAAATTGAAACATATACAGGGGAATTAGGGTTTTCTACATATTGGATGCTAGGGGAGGAAGGGATTGAGGTCTAATCATAACGTTTTTGGTGATGGGAATTTTGTGGGCATGGTTGACTGGGACATAGAGAAGGGGTACAGGTGCACTTGGGACAGTGATATTTTATTTTTTCCATTATATGGTTTTCTACAAAGTTCTTTAAAATAATGAAATTGGTCATTAATTGATCAATTTTTTGTTCTAAACGTTGTAGATGATTTTCCACAGTGTCTGTTTGTTCTTCCATTAGTACATGATGTATTGTTTCAGTATTATTCTAATTATTTGTATGTTCTGTTAAAGAAAAATAAATGTGTTAGGTACACCCAAAATAATGTGTATTAATTGGCTTATTTAGAAAAGTGCAGTGTCTACCATTAGTATCACTGTTTTCACTCATTTCGTCCTGGGGGAAATTTTCTTCAAGCCACTGCAAAGTACTAGACATTTCTGTGTAAAAAAAAGATACATTATTTTTTAGTGTATCCTACTACAGAAAATGTATAAATATCGGAATGAATGTAGTGTATTAACCAGTTTGTTTTTTAGTTTTCTTGTTACTGCTATGTAGGCGTCCTGTTGATATTTGTTGTGCAGTTTCTGTATAAGTATCATTGAGGTAATTCTGTTGGAGGAATATGTTATTTTTTTTGGTATGTTTGATTATGTTTCACATGCTATGTAATTGGACTGTTGGTGCCTCTCATATACAGTTTGCACTTCTTATTTATTTTTGAATGTAATTTATTTACATGCTGCTCTTTGACCAAGTTTAGTGTGTTTATTGCATGATATAACAATGTAAGATACCCCCTGAGTTTTTGGACAGTGTTGATGTTGACCGAGTCTGTCCGCGGACATGCACACAGTCCGCGGACATCCCAAACAGTAGCGCGGAACAGGGGGTTCAGTATGTTGTATGGCATATCTATATAAACTAAGGGAATCCTAGTAAAAACCTATCAAATTCAAGATATCTATATCTATATTCAGTGAAAAAACACGTTGTTAAAAGGATGTTATGGTTATGTTGCACTAGTAAAAACCTAGGAAATTCAGTGAAAAAAACTTTGTTAAAGGGATGTTATGGTTATGTTGCGCTACTAAAAACCTATGAAATTCAGTAAAAAAACATTGTTAAAAGGAAGTCACGGTTACAAGTAAAATCAAAAAAACCCTGAAAATCGCCAGTTATGGTAAACTAAGCAACCATAACTTACGCCACCACCGGGCACTGCTAAGACTAACACCAAGACCTAATGTGTGTGCATTAAACCTGAAAGTGTACAGGTGTGACTGAAGGTGCTACACAGTAATAGCATGCCTGAGTGCAAGGCTTTGACAGGTGTGCCAAAATTTATGAAATAGATCCAGTGCATGCATGAGATCAATTCTGTACAACTATAAACAAAAGAACAACATGTACCACAATGCACCACAACAGAATGAGAACAAGAAGCAACAATACAGTCAAGCAAACACACAACACCTGATGCACAGACAGAGAACACTTCTACACCCAGCCACATAACAGTGTTTGTTAACACACCAGGTGTCCATGTCCCGTGCCTGTTTGAACCACACAATCAAACATGCATCTCATTTCAAATCTAAAAGTACCCTTGTACATTGACATCTTGTTAACTTTTCCTTCATAACACAATAATGATAGATTCAGAATTTCAATTTCTGTCTTTTGTACTAAAAGGGTCAGAGGTCATGTTGTCTGTGAATGGCCCAAGTGAATGCCACTGCAGACCACACACCCCACACGCATTTTGATATAGTGCATTTCAAGTACCTGTTAATGGACATATGGTAGCTGAACACAATTTTGCATGTGCATGTCTGTCCACTCAAATGAACACTATAGAGCCTGCGCCAACATGACATGGACAGAAGAATGACATTGTACACTTTGTTGGCCCCGTGCAGGTGATGCTGGTTACCCCTTGATGCATGGCTGATGACACCCGTGAGGCAACCACACAACATCCACAAGCAGGAATACAATTGTGCCCATGTATGCACTCGGGCACAATTGAACAGACATTTGGCCTGTTGAATGAGAGGTTCCGCTGCCTGAGCGGATCGGGGAGACCACTGATATTCAGCCCGGAAAAGGTGGGAAAGATAGTGCTTGCCTGTGCCATGTTGCACAACATGTGCATCAGATGCAAAGTCCCCCTGCCCCCGACATAGGCATGCATCCACCAGAGGCTGAGGACGACCGTGAGGATGATCAGGCATTTGGCCAGCGCCGTGATGGCATGGATCGACGTGTTGCATGTGATGAATTTATACAGCACTACCTGTCACACATGCGGAACAGGCCACCTTGTGCACTAGGCATTGCACATAAATAAACACATTCACACTGAATAATCAATGTCCAGTCATTATTTCTGTTTGCCACACCAACTATATTTTGTGATTTGAAACTATGTAAAATTGTGAAGTGACTACACTACTAATACTGTGAACCCCAACTATCCCTCCCCATAACCCCTCCCCAACTATCCCTCCCAACACCCCCTCCCCAACTATCCCTCCCTACACCCCCCGCCCCGAACTGTCTATAGCCAACTCCTGTCCTGTATACCTGTACATAACAAAATTCTCTGACAGGGCACCTATGGGTCCATGGCATATTTGCGGCCCCTTTTTTGCTCCGGTGTGCAGCTGTGTGCAGGGCGAGACAGGCGTGCAGAGCGCCACCTTGCGCAGCTCTACACTGAACTCCCTGGTGTCATGCTAGTTGAGGGAGCCGGTGGTGTTGACAGGGGCCTTCGGTCCAGGAAGGCCTGGAGCAACATGGCCATAGTTTCTGCAATTGAGGGCATGACGCTGTTGCCCTCCCTCACCCTGCATGACATTTGTACTATGGCACGTGTGCATCACCCAAGTGCCCGTGCATTCTACCTTGAACTGGCCTGCGCACTCTCCCGCATCAGTTGTGCCTCATTAAGGTGCTGTTGTACCAGTGATGTGAGAGCATCCTGGCATCGCTCCATCCGTGTCAGATGGCCTTCTATGTTCCTCACACTGCGGAAGGGTTGAAGTTGGGGGCTCTTTGGGCCAATGGAACTGAAGGACATGGCCTCTTCAAAGCTGTGGTCTGTGGCACCAGTATCCGTTCCACCCTCGTCAGCAGTGCTTTTGTCAAGACGCCCTTGTGGCTGTGGTGCAGGTGCCACCAGGATCTGAGGCGGCTATTGTGCAGGTGCCACCAGGATCTGAGGCGGATGTGGTGCAGGTGCCACCAGGATCTGAGGCGGATGTGGTGCAGGTGCCACCGGGATCTGAGGTGACTGTCGTGCAGGTGCCACCGGGATCTGAGGCGGCTGTGGTGCAGGTGCCACTGGGATGTGTGGCGGCTGGAGGGATGCAGCTTTGACATCTGCCTGTTGAGGCTGTGGAGTCCTGTGTCGAGGTGGTGGTCATTCAGCGGCGAGGCCTCGTGCCCCTCGATATACTGGGCTGGCTGCCCTCATTGCCAGATGATGTGCCTGAGGGAGTCCTAAAGACAGGGCATCAGTGATGCGTGTGGATTGATGAGACAGACATGAATGCTGGACATTTTGATGACAGTGCTGTGTCTGGGACATGGTGGGGGACATGCTTGTGTCATGCATACTGTGCGGGTGGATGTATTTGTATCTATTTAGTTTATATAGCGCTTTACTCCAAAACTCTGAACAATTTAACAACTTGATACATATAACATTATAACAGTAGAAGCAAATTACAAATTATGAATCAGTCGAACAAAACAGTAACTAGAGCAATTAAACTGAAGGGAAGAGGGAGAGTAGTGTAGTAGAACTGAGATGGAGAGGGAGGGGCGAGGAGGAGACGGAGGAGGGAAACAGAAGGGGAAAAAGGGTGAGAGTGAGGTGGTGGGGCGAGGGAGATGATCAAGGGGAGAAGATAAAGGAAGGAGGGGGAGCAAGAAGGGGGAAGGGTTTTCATGGCGGGAATGGAGAAGGAGATATTTAAGGGATGTGCGGAATGAGGAGAAGGTAAGAATAGAGCGGATTGAGAGAGGTAAGGAGTTGCAGTGCAGGGGGGCTGGGAGCTGGAAGGAGCGGAAACGGAAGGGAGCACACGGGGATGGAGGAACAGTGAGAAGGAAGTGGTCAGCAGAACAAAGGGAGCGGGACGGAGTGTAGAAAGAGAGGAGGGAGGAGAGATAAGGGGGAGCAAGACCATGGAGAGATGTAAAGACTAAGCAGAGAAAATTATATTTAAGTTGGGAGTGAAAGGGAAGCCAGCCAAGGGAGGAAAGGGAAGCAGAGATGGAGTCACGGGAGGTAGGGAGACAGAGGATACGGACAGCAGAATGGTAGATAGGTTTGATGGGGGCGAGATGAGAAGTAGGTAGTCCAAAGAGTAAGGAGGAGCAGTAGAAGAGGCGAGAGAAGATAAGGAAGGAGATTAAAAGTTAAGTATCATGGAAAGAGAGAGGGTTGGACGTTGCGAATATTAAAGAGGTGGTAGCGACAGGCACGAGAGGTGACAGAGATATGGTGGGAAAAAGAGAGAGGAGTCAAAGTGAATGCCTAAATTGCGAGCGTGGACAGAGATAGGGAGATTAGAAGGAGGAAAGTGAATGAAAGGTGGAGGAGAGGGAGGGGAAAGGGAGTTGGAGGGGAAGAATACGACTTCAGTCTTGTCAGTGTTGAGGGAAAGAAAGCGGGAAGACATCCAGTATTTGATGGCAGTAAGACAGGAAGAGAGTTTCATGTGGAGGTCGGTAGAGAAGGAAGAGAAGGAAAGGAAGAGCTGAGTATCGTCAGCATAGAAATAGTGGGAAATGCTGACGTGCCTACATGGTGTGTGCAGTGCCAGAGATAGTTCTGTGGTGTACTTGTGTTTTCTGGGTAGGGTGTTAGGGGTGTGGCACACAAGCTGTATGATGTTGTGTTATGGTGGGTTGTGCCATGAATGTGCTACACATGTACCTGCTGCCTGTGGCACTTACTGCATTGGTGATAATTTGGTGTCATGGGTCATGCTGGATGGGACGTGGGGGTCACATGTTTCCTTGGTGTGTAACGCTGGTCATTTGTTGGTGGTGTAGGTGCTTGGCACTGACATGACTTTGGGCTTGTACTAGCACGGCGGAACCAACACAAGTTATGCTGTGACAGGGGGATGTGTGTCAGAGTGCCAGCAGGAGCATGTTGTGAGGGCGATACAGGGTGCCTATAATATGTTGACTGTGTGAATGGGGTATGAGTGAGGTTTGGAGGCAAGGTGTAAGTGGATGTGTGCAACCAGTTTGCAGGGGGAGTGCCCGGCAGGGCTGTACTGCTGTTGTGCACAACATACTTGACATGTTTGGCAACTCTAGTGTATGCAGGCTGGACAGGGAGGTTCATGTGACATTGGGGTTACGTGTACTCACCAGCCTCCTCCGATGTCACACCACCGGCCTCCGCAGCACCAACTCCCTCGATTGATTCAAGGTGCAGCACACTGCTGCAGGTCTCCTCCCAGGGCTGCAGTTGGATGAGGGATGCAGGGCCGCCTCCTGTGGCCATGTCCTGGGTACACTGGGCCGACAGGAGGTTGCGCACCCTCAGGCGCAGGTCATCCCACCTTTTATGGCAGTCACACACAGTGCGGGGTGTTGAGCCAACTGTAGTAACCTTCTGTGCCACCTCCTCCCAGATGGCCTTTTTTCTTAGCTGGGCCTGCCTTCGTAGGTCTGTGCTGAACAGTTGGTCAGCATGCTCCACAATTGTGTCTGCAAGCATGTTGAGTTCTGCCTCATTAAAGCGAGGCTTGGGCCTCCGGTTTGCAGGTACCATTAATGTCATCTCTCTTTCTGAGGATCAGTGCTCATGATGTGTGTATGACTCCTGTGCTCAGAGGATTGCAATGGATTGTGTTTAATTAATGGCCGCCGGTCGATTTCCTGTTCTGGTGAACACTGTATTTCTGGTCACGGTAATAACGGCACTGTTGTTACCAGTGCTGGTGGGACCGGGAGCCTGGTGCCGGAACAGAGGCACCGGCACTGAGGGTGGCAGTGTTGGGATTTTGGAGGGAGTTTGGTGGAATTACTGGCATGCCGGTGCCACCGTTTCCGGCATGCCGGAATGCACGTGCACACCATCACAGAATCAACCTTTATTTCCAGCAGCAGTGCTTCACGAAAACGGTAGCACCGGCATGCCGGTAATTACGATTTTTTACCGTCGGACCCGTAATGAGGCCCATCACCCTGTTAGTGTGGAAACCAACATGGGCGCCATATACCATTATCAAGAGAATGCTAATTTCTACATTAATATTATATATGTTCAGCGCTATTTTCTTTACATAAGGAGAAACTATTCAAAAGCTATTATTAATTATGTGAATGCTATTTGTAAGAAACCTGAGGGTATTCTCACTCCTACTTCCCTTGGATTCTCTGCCCAGGTGGCCAGGGAAAGGTCATCTCTCTTGGATCCTGACCCTGGGGGTGGGGAAGCAAGGAGGGATCACCTGGGTGGAGGGTCCTTCAGGATTGGAAGTGGGGAACCCGTGGGCAAGACATATTTTCCTATGTACGACAAATCTAACCCTCCCCCAACCTTTATGGGCTATTATGAAATAGTTCCCCCCATTTTCCCACTTGGGACACTTGACAGTACTGAGATGAGGAAGAAACGACTAGGAGTTATACACACTAACATGCAGCTACACCACTCTGGTACTAAAACGGGAACGAGGGCTTCAGAGGAGTACCATTGCAAAGACCAGGCGATCTTACTAATAAGCCGGACTATAGTCAGGCAATTAAAATAAAGGACTCACACCTGCAACCCCTTTACATGACACAGGTGTATAAAAGAGGTGAGGCCAGGAAAGCAAGGTGTGAGAGGCAAGACGCTGATGGGAGCCATGGTGAGCCGTTCTACAGCCCGAGAGGCACACTGGGGACTAAATACGCTGAGGGTCCAGGCAGGGGCAGAGGTGAGGCGAAAGAAGGAGGCACGATGAGGGGCCATCCTTCGTCCCATTGAAGGGAGTGCTCGTTGTCCAGTGGAGCTGCGAGAGTGTAAGTGTCTGAGGGATGGAGAAAGACCCCTGGAAGGAAACTGCAAAGTCTGTGGCCAGAGGGCTATGGAAAAGGACTCCAAAGTGAATCAGTGAGTTTCCAAAGTAGAGAAATTCGATGTTACTTCAACGGTGAACCTTACATAGTGAACCGCTATTGTTAAATGAAACAAGAGACTTGTAGAATGTATCGGAGGGGACGCATGGCTTTATAAAGCAACAAACACGTTTTGAAAGTCTCTGAACGCTATGAACTCTTCATTTTTAAGCAATTAAAGTATTGTTGAAGTGGTCACGTACCTTGGAGAAAGAAGGAACGTTATTGAAAGTCTTCAACTATGGAAAGTGAAATATTTGCTGCAAGTGACTAACGAAAGGCCAATGGCTTAGAAAGATTAATTAAACTAAAGTGACAATCGGAGTGCATTAAAGTCACACCTTGTTAAAAATTTAACTGAATGAAAGTGAAACAATTGAAGTTTGTGAATTGTGAAATCATTGAAACTTGATGAATATTGAATATCGAACTACATGCAAACCTAACATTGAAGAAAGCCAATACATATTGAATGCCAAACTAAAGGGAAATTTAACATTGAAGCAAACAATTGATCCATTAAATGCTGGATATAATCGAGCAATTTAAGAGTGCATTGAACCTTGAACTACATTTAAACAATATTAAATATAGGTTGCACAACAAATTAAATCAAACCTTGAACTCAAACACATTAAAGGCTGAAGGAAGCAAAACAGCAAACTTTTATTGAAAAACATTTTTTAAATTAATTTTCAAACCAAACACCAATACAAACAAACATGCAGTGCAGTTTATAACAGTTCCATTATTCATGTTAATCCTGGTCACTGCTTCCCCTCTCCCATCCCCCTTTATGAGCCTCTTGTTCCTCGCATTCCATATCTGCTGCCCGCGGCAGGGTCTCGCTCCCCTCGGATTCTGTCAGATCCGATATTGTTCCGAACAGTTCTGCTATTAGTAATTTCCATGCCAACAGGGTACCCGCTTCCTCCTCCCCCCTTATGCTGGTCGCCTCTTGCCATACCATCGTTTCAGCCTCTGGCCATTTTTGCAACTCCTTCCACCACACCTCCACCTGCGGCTTGTGACACGTCCTCCATCCCATGGCAATCCTTCGTTTGGCAAGCACATATGCCAAATCTTTCAACTTCCCAACATGTTTAAGTTTCCGTGATCTGGGGAACCCTCCCAGCAAGCAGGCCCAAGCCGTATTTATGGTGATCGTTACCCCTTTCTCCGCTAGTTTTCGTGCCACCTCACTCCAGAAACGCTCAATTACTTGGCATGACCAAAACATGTGTGTCATATCAGCGTTTTCTTTATCGCATTTGGGACACGTCTGTAACCCAGCATTTTTAAACTTAGATATCCCTCAAGGGAGTCATGTATGCTCTATGCGTTATATACAACTGTATTTGTTTTAGTCTAGCATTTCTTGACACCTTCTTGTGGTATCCCAGGGCACGTTCCCACATCCCATCCTCTATCGGGGCTCCTACTTCTGCTTCCCAATCTAGTCTCAATTGTGTCAACTCCTTTCCCACCTTAGTCATCATCATCTCATACAGCCTAGAAATCTCATGCCCCCCTTCCGATATGTCATATATTGCCCCAATGATAGCATCTGGTTCTTCCGCCAGCACTGTTTCAGGCCACGTTTTCAGAATTTTCCATACCATTCTATGATACGTAACATATTGGCCCGTGTGTAATCCTGCCTCTTCCCCAAGTTCTTTGAAATCCTTAATGGTGCCCTCTTGCCAAACGTCCCCTAATGTTACCAACCCCACAGATTCCCAGTAGGTCCTGATAATCATCCTCAACTGATTTTCTCCCCCTGCCAATGCAACCAGCGGTACTTGCGGGGAGCATGGGCATGGGTCCTCCATCATCTGGCATGCTCGACGCCACATTTCCCACCCAAGTAAAATCATCCCAGGGCGCTCATTCATTTCAGACTCAGGCAGCCAGATAATTTCCCTTAAGTAAAACGGGGTACAATCATGCCCAAACAACCTCAGTTCAGGGGTCGCTTCCTCAGAGAGCCATTTGGCCACATATTGTAGCTGGCTCGTTACATAATAGACCTTAAAATTAGGCAGTTTGATCCCCCCTTTTCATAGAAGTTCTGCAACTTCCATAGCGCCACTCTGTTTCGGGCACCATGCCACAGGAAGTCCCTACACATGCTGTTCAATTTAACAAAAAACTTCTTGGGTATCATGTATGGAATATTACTAAAATAATGTAAAAGCCTAGGCAGGACCACCATTTTAAGCATTGCCCCTCTTCCCATCATTGCTAGGGGCAGCTTCTCCCAGAACCTCATGCATTTCCCGATTTTCTCAAAGGCTACCTCGGTGTTATGCCTATGTTCCTCTTCTGCCGTGTGGTGCACGTCTATTCCAAGGTAACGGAGAGTACCAACCGCCCATGGTATTTGTAGCACCGGTAATCTTCCCTCATGGGTTCCCCTATAGCTACCCAGTGGGAAAATGCTAGATTTTTGAGGATTCACCGCTATCCCAGACAGCCCCGCATACCTCTCCATCACTTCCAGGATATACTGAAGATTTTCTTCCGGGTATTTCAAGTATAACAGATCATCCGCATACAAGGATATCAAGTGTCGTTCCCCCCCACCTCAATTCCTATCGTATCATATTGTTGCCTGAGGTATATTGCCAGAGACTCCAGGGCTAGAATGTAAAGCATCGGGGACCAAGGGCACCCCTGCCTGGTGCCTCTATTCAGTTGCCATCTCTCAGATATCACTGATCCTGTCCGAACTCTGGCTAGCGGCTCGCTATATAGCATCCCGCCCACCTAATGTAACCGGGCCCCATTCCCTACCCTCCCAGGGCTGCCAGCAGCCATGGCCACTTGACTGAGTCGAAAGCTTTTACTGCGTCTAGAGACACAATCGCCATCTCGCCTTCAGTCCTTCCACTCCATTCGACCACCCGGTGGAGCCGCCTGTGGTTGTGAGTTATGTTCCTATTCGGGACACAGCCAGTTTGGTCTGGGTGTGTTAATTTGCTAATTACTCTTCGCAATCTGTTTGCCAGGACAGCCGTCAATATCTTACTGTCCTGGTTCAGCATCGACAAAGGTCTATAGGAACTACAGTTATGCCCCGGTTTGTTGGGCTTGGGAAGCGGTATTATGATCGCCTCTCTGAGCGATTCCGGCAGCCGCCCTACCTCAAACGCTTCATTAAGCATTTCTAACATTGGGGGGAGCACTTCTTCTCCATATACTTTATAAAATTCACTAGGGAACCCATCTGCCCCCGGGGTCTTACTAGTAGGCAACTGCCTCACCACTTCCTTTAACTCCTCCAAAGTGATTGGTGCATCTAGTTCCTCTCTTTCCTCTTCACTTATCTTGGGCAGTCCTATATCTTCTAGTGTTTCAGCTATCTCTTCGTGGCTGCTTCCCTCCTTATCCCCGTATAGCACCTTGTAGTAATCCGCAAACTCCTTGTTGACTCCTTCTTGGGTGTCCGCTACCCCACCATCTTCCCTCGTTTTCGTTCTGATCGGGGGTCTGGGGGTATCCCTCTTGTATAGCCACGCTAAAAGCCGTCCTGTTTTGTCCCCTCCTGCATGCTGTCTCTATATACTTTTTGTAATTGAGGTTGCAGAGTCTTTCCCAGTGTTCTGCGCACTCCTGCTGTAGTTTAAGTACTAGCTCCATGTCTACACTTCCACTTTGTAATGCTCTTTCCAGTTCCTCTTCTGCTCTTTGTAGGTCCGCCATGACTCCACCCTGCAGGCCCTTTGACTTAGCAATGGCCACCCCCCGCATCACTACCTTAAAGGCTTCCCACAATGTACCCACCGAATCAACACTACCGGTATTCAACTCGAAATAGTTAGTAATCGCTTCTCTTATATCTTCTCTAAAAACTGGGTCTTTGAGCACCTCTGCTCGGAGGCGCCACGTCGGAATCCGCGCCCTCGGGGGGCTGTATTTCCACCCGAGAACTAGGGGCGAGTGATCCGAGAGGACCCTCGCCTTATATTCTATATAACTGGTCTCTGCCATCACATCTGGCGTGGCAAAGATGTAATCAAGCCTTGTATGCAGCTGCTGCGGGGCGGAATAGTGCGAGTATTGTTTCCCCTGGGAATATTTTGTCCCCCACACATCTACCAAGCCAAAATCATCTAGCAGGGTCTTTGGACGCTGGGGTGGGCTTTTCAATCTTGCCATCTGATCTGTCTACCTTGGGGTTCATTACACAATTAAAATCCCCGCCCCAGATCATCGCGCTGCCTACACACATACTGAGGTTGGTGCACAAAGTTCTGAAATATGCTGCCGTGTTTTGGTTGGGGGCATATGTATTTACGATGCTTACCTCTTTATTCTCCACCAGCCCCCTTACTATAACCATCCTCCCAACCGCCTCCACCACTTCCTGCAATAGTTGGAACGGGACATGTGGCGCCACCCAGATAAGCACCCCTCTAGCATCGGCAGAGTATGACGAGCCCACCACAATCCCTCTCCACTTCTTCCTTACCAACTCCATCTTTACTCGCGTCAGATGCGTCTCCTGCAACAGTGCAATATCTATCTTTTGCCTTCTTAGATACAACATGAACTTATTCCTTTTCAAGTAGCTGTTAAGTCCCCTGACATTCCACGAGATTATTTTATGATCCCCCATGGTTTATTGATCCTCCTCTCCCCTACCTTCAGCCGATCCCTCCCGCCTGCGCAAAGCAAATACAACCATCCGACTCTACTATATAGGATCATGTTCGAACTTAAACTCCCCATAACTATGTACACACCAAACTTCCCATCCCTCTTCCCTCCCCCCTCCCAGCCTTTCCCCAACAACACCCTTCCCAACTGTTGCCCAGCTCCATTCCTGGATCTCAGGCACCCCCACATCTAGCCCTGTCTAGCACAAACCTATGCTCAGGGCCCAGTAGGGTGAAGCCGCCCTAATGGCCACTAAACTACTAATATTCCGGGGTGGGTTGCTTCCATCCTGTTGCTCCTATTTTCAAGTTTATTACGCTTTACGTCAATGCTATTCAGCTCCCACTTGCATTTTGCCCACTATATTCCAGTCCATGCCGAGCACAAGGCCCGAAAGCTACACATTGTTCATCCAGTGTCGCCTTCTCCCAGTACAACCAGGGTCACCCTCCCACTTACCCTCTAAATGTCGGTGACACCAACTCTTCAATTGTCATGCTCCTGCCGGTCGCGGTCCGCCTCATGTTCCGGGCAACCTTGCTGGTCCAGCCATGACACCGCTCTGCTCTTATATAGCACCTTTAGCTTCGCCGGATACAGTAGCATGTACTTGATGCCTGCTGCACGCAGCCTCCTCTTGACGGCCACGTAGCTGTACCTCTGCCTCTGCACCAGCATCATGTAATCCGGGTATGCCGTTATATTGGTGGATGCTCTCTCCATTGTTCCGCCTTTACGAAAATATTCCAGGATCTTCTCTCTGTCTTTATAGTTCAGGATCCTTACGATGATCGGTCTCGGCGGAGCCCTCGGTCGCGGTTTCCTCATTAGGGAGAGATGCGCCTGCTCCACCGTGAACCCCTGTAAGAGGTTCTCTGCTCCTATCCCCTGGAGGATCATGTTCTCCACGTAGTTTGTGGGGTCCCGGCCCTCCTCTCCCTCCGGCAGGCTGACCACCCGTATGTTATTTCTTCTCGCCCTTCCTTCCGCTTCTTCCACCCGATTTTCAAGATTGGCAACCTGCTGTTTTAGCTCATGGACCTCTTTTGCATTATTCACGCTGACATCTGTATTGGTCTTCACTGCGCTTTCCAGACCACTCGTTCTCTCAGCCAGCGCCCTGACGTCTTGTCAAAGCAGGGTAGATTCGGTCCTTACCGCATCAATTTTGTTCTCTAGGGCAGTAAGTAGGTCCGCCATTGCCGAGCCCCATTTGGTGCTCAAGTCCGCTATAGCCTCCAGGATCTGATGCTTGTCTCCTTCTGGGGCCTCTTCCGCAGGAGTCGTGGCCGTGCATTGTGCCGATGTTATAGGGGTCCTCTGCGTTTTCGACAAGACCTCCATTGTGGGTTGTTTGGTCTTGGCTCTTAGTCCTTTCACCCACATAGCGCCCCCTTTCACACGTGTCTAGCTCCGGCTCGGAGGCTGTTGTTGTGACTGTCACCATTCCCTCAGTTGCTGGGGTTGCTATCATCCAACGCACATTTGCTATGGCACCTGAACTTGTTGTTCAGATGGATTGTTGCCTCCCACGTTGTACTTTCCACATATACTTTGTGTCGACACCCGTGTCCACTGACACCTTCCCCTGTGGTCAGGTTGCCTAGGCACATGTGGTGTACGCAGGGTTTGGGTGGCCTTATGCGGTTGTTTTAAGCACATTAATTTATCGTTCCTTGGTTCCCCCTCAGAAGCCACCATGTGTCACTGTAAGGGGTATGTTAGTGTTGCATTAAGGGCCTTCCAGGTCGTGTTTCTGCAGGTGTACAATTACATTCACATCTGCTTTAACCAACTTCTTTTGTTATGTGCCCTGCGCATCTACCAGCTGGCTCGTATGGCAGTATGCATGCGCGGGCCCAATGTGGGTCTCATCCCTTGGCAGCAGCTCTCCGTGTGCAATTTGAAGCTTTGGGCTGGGTACCCCCGTGTCCGTGGCCTGCGGCGCCCGCCTGATGCACTCAGACCCGCTCCCCGGGTCCCAGCGTATGGTCGCGCTGCAGTGGCCTGCTCACTGCAGGGCCCGACGACTCCCAACGTCCTCAGCGCCGCCCGACGCCCACACAGGTCGCCTCAATGCGTTCTGCTGCCATCCGCTTTTCCAAGGGCATTCTGCCCACACACACATCCAGCCTCTATTCAGCGCCACAGCTACCTTAATAAGCAGCTGGGAGCCGCATCCACACCAGGCGCCCCTCCACTTCCACTATACACGTTTGGGAACGCTCCGTGTGTCAGGTTCCCAGAGTGCCTCCTCAACAATTCGGGACAGAGACGCACCTTAATGACGCTGGCGGCCGGCGTCTCCCCACTCTGCTTGAGCGGCAGGATCCGGCCGCTGCTGCCTACGGCCACGAGCCGACTAATCTCATGAAGCCAGCAACAGTATCAGGCCGCCACAGTCACACGGGCCCGGGAGTGTTACTCGATTAACACGGTCCTCTTCTGTAGTGTGATGCTTCCCCATAGGTGGTCATCTGCGAACGCTCGGTGCAGTTCAGGGAAATGGGTTTTGTTTCCCGGCTGCGACCATACGTCCTTTGTTCGCTGCCATCTTGGCAACAAAGTATCTTCACGGCCGCTCCTCGCAAAAGTCCATTTATCTTTTGAACCACGGGCACGAACAATCCACCCTTCAGGATTCACACAACGTATGTGTTCCGACGCTCGATCCTACAGTTTCCAGGCACATGTGTCATTTCTTCAAAGCGTAATTCAGCAAATCACTGACGGATCTCCCGGAGCCCAGCACGAAGCACGTCCTAGTCCATGACCTCCTAGCCACACACCCCAACAGCGAACTTTATTGAGTGAATGTAGAGTGGAAAGGCTACAGTTTGGAAAGGGGAGTGTGACACAGGGTGGCAGAGCCACTAGGCTACCAATGAGATGCCAGAGGAACCCAGGAGTACACCCTGAGCCCAGAGGCCAATACAAGGAATCAAGTAAAGTCGACTTGATGCACAGGAGCAGGTGCCAAGGAACCCATGTGAGACATTGAAATCTTGGGGAAGAGAACCCTGAGACTTGAGGGACTAAAAATGCCGTCTTGGGAACTGAGTGTCATGACCCCTTTGTTTTGGATTTGTATTACTTGAAACTTGGGGAAGGGAACCCCAGGATGATTGGTTTTGAATTATATTGCTTTGAACTGGAAAAAGGTAGACTTTAGGACTCTTTTTTATGGAACATCCTAATGCTTGGGGAAGGACAGCTGAGAGAAAGCTGTGAGCTGGAAGAAGCTCAGAAATGTAAGTTAAACCCTGTTTCTTTTGTCTTTAATATCCCTACACATGTGTTTGTTCTAGTTGTGAGGGCAAGGATAGGTTTTGGACACAGACAGACTTTCCTTAGTTTCATTCAGGTATGGAAATCTCGCCTTAGCATAGGGCAAGTTAGGCTTTTAACCATCCTGGCATTTACGTTAATAAAAGTATTTATTTTGAATCTGTTGTCTGTGCCCTCCTTCATGATGCCTTCACATATTACTGACACCAATAAGCAAACACCCACTGGGCTTTCCCATTTCACCTTTCTTTGCTGGGTTTATATACAGATTATATCATCTATGAATGGAGGATCCATCAACCAAGGTTCTAGAAACATAATTGCATAATTTTAACAAAGATCTTCCAATCCATGTTTACTATTTAAAATATGTCTATTACCTCTGGACACCATCAAGACACTTTCTGCAAGCTAATGCCCAGAAACATCTTTGCCATTTGCCAGTCAGCAACCAATGAGAAGGTTCGTTATATTAGACTACTGAAGACATGCAGGCAATGGAATCTCAGAGCCTAGTTGTGGTAATATAGTACTAGGCACAGATGAGGTAGCATACTTGTTACGCGCTCTAGGCACTTTTGGAACTAGCGCTTGTTTAGGAGCCTTGGAAACTTGGTGGCTTACCTATATATATTTTCTTATATTCCTTTTCTTGCTCATTAGTGTTTAGCGTTTGAATACATTTCAGCATGATGGCACCCGTCGTGGATAATTTTTTAACACAGATCTCCATGTTTCTACGATCCATTAATTGGAGTTATTCCTGTCTGAGTTCACTAAAGGCTATTGATTCTAGCCTCTTTAGACAGGTGAGTTTGATATCACAATCTATGGTTAGGATGGGCTGGCGTGATTGTTGGTCCCAGCTTTTTTGGTTGAGAAAATGGTATCTATTATTCTCACCATTTGTATTAATGTTTTTCAGAATTTCATTTTTGGAACATGTTTTTAGTATAGGTTTATTCAGACCATTTTAACTTGTTTTTGATTTTTCTTTTTCTCTCTTTTTTCCTTATTTTCTTTCAGGGTTGATAATACCCATCTAGTTCTTGCTTGTTAAATACTGGTTTTAGAATTACTTGTACTTGAACCCATTCATATTACGTGGCGCTCAACAAAAGGGAGTGCAACGAATGGCACCCCACCTTATTGAATTGTGCATTTATTCATCTGAGACAATGTAATAATTGATTGAATGTATTTCATGTATATTTGTGAAAGTTTCCTCACAGAAGCATTTGTGGGTACCGGTCCCCTTTCGCGTGATCCCCTTCACCCAACTGGAGGATCCGGTTTCCCAACTGCGTGAGCGCGGTGTGGACCTCTCAGGTAGGTCTACATAAGGGCGACATTAGCACTTTAATCTGTATGCACTTTATTATTATTGTAAAGACCCAATATGCATTATGGGCTAATATAGATTTAATATATTTGTTATCTATTTGCTAATAATAATAACATTTGAGAATTTTATGAATATGCTTTGTTTGTTTGGATTTGATTGTGCCTTTCTTTTTACTGTTCCATTGAAGTCTGTTGAATATTAATGAATGAATTTGAGTTTAGTTCTGCTTGACACGACCAATGTTTGATATTTGTTAGTTACTTCCCCTCTATCAGCGATGAAGGGGATACCCATGTCGTGTGCTGTTGTTATTACCTCTGGTGTGCCAACCAAAGAATCTGTAGTGCGTTTTAATATAAATTTGGGCTGCTGTCTCTGGACAGGTTGCAGTGTGTCAAGTAACCATGTTCAATCATCAAGAGGTTTCTTCTCTTAATAAGTATTATCAACACTTGATTTAACGCCACACCATTTCCCCCATATATAACACGTAATACCTTAGTATGAAGTGTGTTTAATTGAAACTATCCTGTGGTACGTCATTCTACAACTTTGGAACAGGTCTCATATCTCTCGTTAGAGATACTATTAGTTCTGGAAAATAAGAAATGTCATATCCTAATGCATGAAAATTCTCTGCATACAACATGATCATTTTTGCTGACACTGGAGATTTGATATGCATATGTCTAGGGATATACAATCACCATGCGGACATTTTACATAATCAATATCCCAACTATACATAACCTGTAAGAGGACAATTGTGTTTACCAATGTCATAATATGGCAAAGATTTAAGGGTTTCACACTTTGTGAACTCAAAATCGTGCATATCCTACGGAGCTTAGATACGCTTTATCTCAATTCAACCCCGACCAACCACCACTGAGGGTTTCAAGATTAGTATGCTTACTTCTGTCAGCTCTAAATATAAAGATTCTTGGTCCAGGATATTTAACGGTTCTCCTGAATTTTCCAACCTCTCATCATTCTGTTTATGCAGCTAAGGTTTCCTTCTTTTCTAAGAATGTTTCTACTAGATTTTTGTCCTCTTTCCTTGGCCCAGTTATCAATGTTCTGTCACCTTTTGTTTCACTGATGAGTCTGGTTTTCTAAACGTTAATATCACATTTTACGTAATGTTTCCCTGATATTCTAGATTCAGAATTTCTGTTAGAGTTCATATTTAGAAAATCATTATCAGATCCCTGAAAAATGCATTCTCTACTCATTCTTTTTTGTATGCTTTTTCTTTTTCCACAGCTTCTCTTCTTGCTTACTTCAAGTATTTATTCCTTCTAATTTATCTTGACACAGGAATCAATAAATTATTAATAGGTTACAACGCCCACATGGGAGAGAGGCGACTCCAGTGTAACTCTTGACTACTTCTTCATTTCCCACAGTTTATTGCCTTATATAGAAGATTATTCAGTCTCTAAAACCATATACTACGACCACAATCTTCTGGCAATAGCATGGACATCGGCATGCCCGGCGGCCACAAGATATAATCACTCGGTAGAGGTGAATAACCAACAAACCCGTTTATGTTTAACAGCCTCTAACATTGAAAGCATAACGGAGAACTACAAAAGGGGAACACAGAAAAATGAAAAAAAGACAGAATGCCCAGACTACTTACCTTTCCTATTGCAGTATAGGGTGAGCACGAAGGGAGGCAAACCAGACGTTACTCAAAAAGGCCATGTGTACGATAGAGCTGTGGTGGAAAAAAGAAGAGCATTGAGAAAACTGTAAAGACAAGCAACATCTGTCAATACTCCTATGGCTTGGAGTACATGGTTACTGGAAACCAGGAAATAAAAATCATGGCTTCAAGGACATAGACATGCGATGTACCAAAAGGATGCGGAGGAAATGCTCCAGACTCTGAGCACAAAAACAACTAGTGACTTCTGGGCCCTCATCAAAAGACCAGATAAGGCGGTGGAAAATCGAACCGCCAACTCAGTAAATGAAGAAGCATGGGTCAACTTCTTTGAAAATCTCTATATGGCACCGCCGGACCATAAACCTCCATCCCAAACGGATTCAGGAACCCCATGGATCAACCTATCCTCAAAAGATGATATAAAGATCGCCACCAAAAGACTTAAAAATTCAAGATCTCTGGGCCCGGATGGCCTAAGTAACATCGATCTCAAGCGGAACGTAGAGGAATGGACAAACTTCATTAGTATCCTCTTTGATCACTGCAGACAAGAAAGAGCCATTCCAGCGTCATGGACCAAAGCAGTGGTGGTACCTATATTTAAACGAGGAAACAGGGAACTGGACAACTATCGTCCCATCGCACTTCTTGACATAATAGGAAAAATCTTTGCAACCCTCCTTCTAAGCCATTTCCGTACCTGGGCCAGAATATCACCAGCCAACGATCCATTTCAAATGGGATTCCTAAAAAATGGAAGTACCACAGTTAACATCTTAATGCTAAACCTCATAAAATCAAAGGTCAAGCAAGGTTCCCCAAGAGTCTTTTTGGCATTCGTAGACCTGTCACAGGCTTTTGACAGAGTGGATAGGCAAATACTTTGGGCCAAATTGGAAAAATGTAAGTGCTCGAGGGAAGTGCTTGAGCCAGTGATGGCCCTTCAGACGAACACAAAGTTAAGAGTTTGTCTAAACAATCAAGGCCGGCTATCAAGAGAAATACCCTCAGAACGCGGAGTGAAGCAGGGCTGCCCCTTAGCCCCAGGGCTGTTCATTGCCTTTTTGGGGGACTTTAAAGAAGCAGAATTATCTATCAGATCCTTCCCGCCCAAGTTGGGAAACGTCAACATATCACGCTTATTATACGCACACGATCTGATTCTGCTGGATCAGACCCAAATTGGCCTGCAGCGCTAACTCACCAACTTGGCTCTATACATGGAACTAAACAATCTAAAAATAAACAAAATAAAAACAAAGATAATGATCCGCGGAAAGCAATCCTCAAAAAACAAGTTAAATCACAAGTGGTCTTTGGACAAAATGAACATCGAAGTGGTACTGAATTTCAAATATCTGGGAGTGTTTATTGACCACTCTGCGAATGAATCAAAAATGCAATTAGCACTATGGGAAAAAGCGAAAAATCTTGCAGCCCAAATGAAGATAAATCGACAGAAAATATGGCAAATCTTTAATGGTCCCAGTGATACAGTTTTACAAAGGAAAGGTATTTCCAACCCTCACCTATGAAATGGGTGCAACTCTGAACATGCCAACCGCAATCTGGTGGAAACTAGTAGGATACCTATGGAAATCTGTACTGGGTCTGCCAAATTCAGTTTTGATGGTGATCATCAGGCGAGATCTAGGACTGCTATCCCTGGAAGCAACAGTGCTGCAAAGTGCAATGCAATTGTTCAGGAACACTACTATCTGATATTCCTCCGATTTACAAGATCATTGCGAGCGAAATAGCAAACCGCCACTTGACCATTTTAAACACCTGGGTAGACAAACTAAAGGATAAGCTGTTTGAGATTGCGTGTACAGAAGAGGACCTGAAAACAAACCCTGTAAGAGTAAAATCTAAAATGGAAGCCCAAGATTGGATCGATACCCTTGATGAAGCACAGGCAAACAAACTTACCAAGCGTCTCCCTCCAAACTTCAATAGACTGAAAGTGCCACTGGCCTACTGCATCAAATTCCTGAATAAACAGCTCAGGAAATATACATGAGAGCACGCCTAAATCTACTCCCAACTCGTGAAAGCCAGGCTATCAGGCTACAAACAACCAGCAAAGAACGTAGATTATGTGGTCAGATAAATCAACCTGAAACCCTAAGGCATCTCCTGCTAAAATGCTCAGAGCTAAGGGACATAAGAGCTACTTACCTGAACAGCCTGTGCACAGACTTTGTGGGGAAGGAAGAAGAAGTAGAAACCACATGGGGGAATAGGCTGATGTCGGGGGGAAAAAACAAAATGGACAATAGCCACGGTAAAAATTCTAGAAAGTGCCTTTCAAAAGATCAATGCACAGACGGACAGAGTGAACTGCCGTCCAGACGGAGTTCTGGCTGAATGACCACATCTGGACTAAAATGAGCATCAAGTGAGGGTTTCTTCTTGTCATTGTCTTCTCCTTTTCTTCTTTTCTTCTTCTCTTCTTCTCTCTTGTTGAGCATAACCAGCATCATTCTTGTAAAAATTGCAAATGTGATTAAACACAAGTAAATAAAAAAAAAAATGTAAAAAAAATTATGAATTATTAGAAGAAGCATAAAACGGCCATCCAGTAATCTATTAAACTGTGGAATGCAACTGAAACAGATGCCTTTTGGAAGGCTATTAAATACATTGATTGTGTTCAATTACAAACCCAGGTACTTAAGTAATGAAAAGCAACATAAGAGTCAAACTAATAGATGAAGGTCAATGGTACGCGTTGTTGTTTCAGGTTATTGTTGCTATACAAATGTAACCAATATGATCAAAAGAAATTCAAAGAAACAAGATCGGGAAAAACCTAAGTTTAGGAAGGTATATACTATTATTATTAATTTTATTTATTTTTTATTTTATTTTGCTTTTATCAATTTTATGATTTTGCATCTTCCTCTTCATTTTCTGTTTTCTTCTGCTTTCTTGCACTTAGGTTTGTCTGTTTCGAGACCATGCTTTAGGCGGCCAGGTTTGCTGCAAGGAGTTCCGACTCTTTTTTGGCGCATTCGTCCAAGGCGGCTTTTAGGATTTTTGCCGTTGCTAGGGACCATGAAGTCCTTGAGCAACTCATTAAACGGGACCACCACACTTCTTCGTCGTACTGAGAGAAAGGTTCAAGTAGAGGGCCGAGAAATGCTGTTCTCCATTTGATGGTCTTCGGGCAGTTTAAAAGGAGATGTTTCACTGACTCCTTTTCTGATAGGATTTTGCACAGGCGACAATGGTTTGTAGCAGAGAGGCCCCTAATGGCCCGGACTTCATTAGTTGGCAATAAGTTCAACCTTGCCCTTAGGAGAGTAGAGCGGAGAGCTCTATCCGGAAATCTTTTGATGATTTCAGTCATTGTGTTCAATTTTTTCAGTTGAGATGAAAGGTGTTTTAGGAGTTTATTTTTTTCCGCAATTGTTTGAGTTTCAATCCAGTCTTCTTGGTCCATTTTCCTTTTCCTTTGGTTGGATTTTGGATCAATGTCTCTTCTGTGCATGCGATGTTAGCCAGACTTGTTCTTTGTTTGGCGGCCCATGTATTCAGCATCTTGCAGCTATCGTTGTTCATTTCCGTGTTTATCAGATTATATAGCGGTGGAGATTCGGGCATGAGCACTTTCCTGAAGAGGGACATTTCTCCTGCGTCTTTTACTGCTTTCAGGGAGCGCAGGCCCAGTTCTCGTCTGATTGCTGCAATCGATGTCGAATTCGGAAATTGGAGGACTTTCCGCCAGAAGTACCCCTCCAGTTTTTCCCAAATTGTCGGTGGGATCGTGGGCAAGGCTTCTCCTCCATAAACCAGGCATGGGACCACTTTGCCTTTATAGAATTTTAGGACCCGTAACAGAGAGAACCGACCGTATTTTCTGTTGATGATCCGAGCCTGGGTTGTGAGCTTTCGTGTTTTTTCCCACAGATGTTTTTGCATTGCAGTTTCTGTTTTGGACCTGTCTATCATTACGCCGAGGTATTTAAAGTTTTTGATGACCTCCAGGGTTGCTTTTTCAATGTACTAACTCGATTTTTTTGACTTCTTTCCAGGTGGTTTTTCCATTATCAAGATTTTCGTTTTCTCCTTGTTTATCTCCAGATTGTTTGCGGATAAGTAAGAGGCCAAATTATCCAGTTGTCTTTGGAGGCCAATTTCTGTCTGGTCAAGGAGGATAATGTCATCAGCATAAAGAAGTCGAGCTAAGGGTGTTTGGCCAATTTTTGGCGGAAAAGATCTTGTTTGATTTGCACTTTCTTTGTAGTCGCCTAGGAAAGAGATGAACAGTGCAGGGGCCAATGGACATCCCTGCTTGACTCCTCGGAATGTTGGTATTACTTCAGAGAGTAAGCCTTGGTGGGTCAGTTTAACTCTCATAGAGGTTCCTGTGTGGAGGGCTTTGATGGGTTCCAGTATTGCGGATGGGCAATTCCAGGACGACAATTTGGACCATAGCATCTCTCTATCGACTTGGTTGAATGCCTGGGTGAGGTCTATGAAAGCTAGGAAAACCTTTCCTGATCCTTCCATGAGTTTGTTCTTTAAGATACTAACGATCATGATGTTCACTGTAGTTCCACAGTTCTTCACGAAGCCCGCTTGGAAAGGGGCTTTGCATTCAGCAGATTTTGCCCATGTTTGAAAGCTCCTTTGTAGAAATGAACCATAGATCTTTCCGATGGTGTCTAGCAAAGCAAATGGGCGGTAGTTTGCAGGAACCAACCTGTCTCCTTTCTTGTATAGGGGGGCGTTCACGGAAGTGGACCATGAACCTGGAATTGTTCTCGACAGGGTACAGTTTTTGAAGACTTGACTGATAAAGGTGGCTCATTCCAACGGGTGGTTTTTCAAATCGATGTTGGTGATTCCGTCGGGTCCCGGTGCTCTTGACGATGTTAGCCTTTTTATGGTTGATAAGATGTCATCAATATCAGAGAAGTCCTCCCAGGCGGTATGTTCCGATGGCTCGTCTATAGTAAGTGAATTCACGTTTGGGAGCTTGAAAATAGAAGAGAAGTGAGTTTTCCAGGCGTCCTCTGCGACACAGTTTGTTGTTGGAGCGGCCGTGGGGTTATCGTTCTTTTTTATCAATTGCCAAAAGGCTCCCGAGTTTTTGTCTGCCAGTTTCTTTAGCATTTCTTCAGCGTCTTGTTGATATAGGGCTGATCTGTGAAATCTTAACCAAGACTTGTATCTTTTTTGTTCTATCGTGTAGATTTTCACTGCGTCACTTGATTTTAAAGTTGCCACTTGTCTCTTCAATTTCCACAGATTTCGCCTTTTAATTACCAACTCCCTGTTGTACTCGTGCATCGGGTGGACAGAGAGCCTTGCTTTTTTTGTGGTTTTGAATAGTAGGGAATTAGCAGAGGTTGGTAGTCTGCTAGGTGAATTAGGGGCCCAGTTTCCCTATATTGTTGCTTTGTGTAGTTTCTAGTAAGTTCTCTGATCCTTTCAGTCGTGAGTCTGAGCCGATTTCCTTGGGCTGTAAGTTCCTGGGCTTCAGACAGGAACACTTTTGTGCTAAACTCTGATGGCCAGCTGATTTTTAAGATGTTATGGTCGCTGGCGGAGGTCCGCAATACTTCGAATGCGGCAATCCGAGTTAGCATGCCCTCAGATGTGAAGATGTAGTCAATGGTTCCCTTTTGCGCACCTCTTTCCCAAGTCGGGATGGGGTTTGCTGGGGGAAGGGCCTCCTCAATGTTATGAAGGTTTTTGGTGTTCATTCATGATTGCCATTTCTGCCCTCGAGACTGTCTGAATTTTTGCTTGCTGGTGGGCGTTGTTCTGTCCGTTTTTCAGGCACAACGCATTTAAGTCGCCACTTATTATGATTAGTGCCTCTTCCTGAGCTGCTAGGATTCCATCAATCTCTGTTTCGATGATTTTAAGGAATTTCTCATTGGTGATAGACTGCGGATTCCAATACATAGTGATTATGGCCAGCCATTGCATCTCCTTTTTTTTTTCTCAGTCGTTGATACAGAGGGGGTCGCCCATTCCACCAGCACCGTTAGATGGTTTTGAGTAGCGGCTAAGCGTTTCTTGATTGACAGACCAGCTCTGGTCCGGACTGCTACCAAGAGACCGGAACACGGGCGGCCCAGTCGACCTTTGCTGGCAGGTCAGACCATTACTGAGAAGCCATCGATTCCTGGTTTGTCAAGGAGCCATGTTTCTTGCAGCGTTATGATATCGTATTCCGCAAGGTTGACTTTGCCTGGTCTTGTTAGATGGCTAAATCCTCTAGTGTTCCAAGACATCATTGTAATAACGGAGCCATCTTGAGTCTTTGTGTATTGTGAGGCTGCTGAAGATGGTTGTTGGATCTTTTCTCCGTTTGGCAGACTCACTGATGTTAGTTGCTATTTTTTCGTCGAGGACTTAGGAGCTTTAGGCAACCACGCTAGTATGTTTAATAGGAGCAAATGTTGACGAGGTGTTTGAGGATTGAAGAGGATAATATTATTATTATTATTTTATACCTTAATGAGATGTATTAGCATGTGTCATAACAACATCATTGCTTAATTTTAAATAGATCATTAAGGATTTATTTGTATTTCTTTTTAGACCCTGGGGAATCACATGTTGTTGTGTCAATATTAAGTCTACACTGTGTGACACAAGTGTTGGCCAATTCCTGTCGTAAAAAGTTAATCCATGTTGTAAAAGTCTAATTGTTTCAGTTCAAATAATTTGAATTAGTTATGTATCTTGGCAGACCCTGTTGATTGAGGCACATATACCAAATTGTAATACTTGAATACATAGGTATAGATACCATTAATTGTAATGCATTTCAGAAGACATTGTTTGCAAACGAATAATAACTAAATTACTTGTATCAGCGCTGACAGGTGGGGTTTTAAATGTGAATATTTTATGTTATATTTAAACACACCCAAACCTCAAATCGTGGAATCGTGGAACACAATTAAAAACAGATTGCAGGTCAATAAAAAGTATGCAGACATTTCTTTTGCAGTGCGTCAATAAAAACATTCAGAATGCTTGATCAACAGTACTCAACTCCCTTTGAAAACCACCTTTGCCATGGACTGAGCACCCTGAATTACTCTATCTAGCCTTCAAGGCAATTTAGCAGCACATTCCCTTATTCTTTGCAAATCATATTGTTTATGGAACTAGGTCAATAGTTTGTTCCCTGGACCTCCTCTGCCTCCAGTTCTGTATAGTGGAATGATCTCAACTGTGCAACAGGAAAGGGGTACTGAATTTGTGGATCTGATAGTTCAGAACAGAGAGGTGAAAAATTGTATCAATATAGTTAATTCTTGTAAAACAAAAGGTCAATTGGAAAACCATCTTTACTGGGAGCTTTTGGCTGTTTTCTTTTTAAGCAGTGCAGTCCTTATTTCTTCTAATATAAATTGTAACATTTTAGGTTCAGCCTTAGGTGGATTTCACCAAAACCTCCAAACAGTCTAACCACTATGGTGACAACCCCTCTTATCACCACACAAACTGCTAAAACGTACAACCTTTTCACCGGATACAATATTCTAGAGGGATACCAGGCTCCCCAGACAGGGTGGAAATCAAACTCCAAAAAGCCTTTGTATTTTTGGCAACGATTGCTTTGGTTAATGGTCCCTATGAGAATAGACTTGTTCTATGCGCTCAACCTCTGCCAAGCAGTGTTAACTTTATTCTTCTCCCTCCATTCCCCGATCTTCAAAAGAATGAGAAGGTTGCTTTTTGTCTCATTACATTTAGAATCGAACTATGTATTTTTCTTCAGTGACTGTTTTTACTTCCCGTTCGGGTCTCATGACAAAGTACTTGACTGCCTTGACCATTTTATCAAACAACCACAAGATGATTACTGGGTGTGGATTTATGACTTTAACAACTTCCTCTAAATATGGGAGGACCTGCCTGCATAATTCTTGAATATACTTTTACCCTGTCAATATATTCCCATTTTACTAATGTCCTACTATTAGAAGTAGTTAAAATAGTATTACACTCTTCTTGATTCCCACTTCTGCGGCCAGAGACCAAAGCTAGCACTGTCAAATTATGATCACTTTGATGGATGTATAAGCTATTCACATACAATAAATCTTTCAGACTTATTCAATTGTAATAATTCAAATGGCATTCATCACCTCTCTTACTTGGGGAGGCTGCAGCAATATCCTCTTCCACTCTACCTAGCAAGCCCGGAGCCCAGCTTTAACAAATAGTTGTGCTGTTGCATACGCATATTGTTGTTGCCTCCTATGCTTAATGGCACTGGTGAGTGTGATGTCCCAGCTGTCATCGTCCTCATCCATCAAAACCTCTAAAGATGGTAAATGCTCAAACTGTAGAGTAAGGTTGACCAGTACAGTCGTCATAAGATTTGTATGCGAGTTATGACGTATCCTCACCAATGAAAGCAATTCTTCCACTCTATGTAGAAATTAAATACCATCCTCACTAAAGGGTCTACTGTAAATATTCACCACTAGTAAGGTAAAGCTGCTGGACACAACTAAGATTGTTTAAATATTAGGTAGCTGTGTTGGAATCAAGTTTATTCTAACATTCAGATATACCATGACGCATGAAATCAACCCTGAACTGAGATGGCCCATAGGACCTTTGATGCTTATATAACCTAAGCAAATCTACCCCATCGGCCAGGTTTCCAAAAAAACAGAAGATGTTCTGATCTTTAATAGGAGACCCACTTTTTCTTTGTGAGAACATTTTAATGGGTTTTTCCAAGCAAATTATTATTCACATTTACAGATTGCTCAATTCTATAAACCGGTCCGTATTATATTCCCATCCCCACCCTTCACTCCATAACAAATAACACCACTGTAGGTGTAATAGCAAACAGAAAACCATAGGGGGAGCCTACCAATGCCAGCAACTTCCTTATCACGTACATCATTTCTCTGTTCAGGGTGAATCTAATCAGTAACATTGGACGTGAGTTTTTTTAATTACGAAAATGTGCCAGATTTCATCCCACCAGAGATCAACTGTGGGAGTTGTTGGTTGTTTTTATCCCTGGAGGATTTTAAGTTTGACCCGCAACCGTAGGTGGGTGAATAGTTTTGAGCTATTTGAGGTGCGTATATGTATATATGTCTCCAACGCTTGCAACACACAAATTATTGGAACCGGCGGGATTCTCGGCAATGCCGGTAAGATAGCTCAGCAGATTGAGCGCTTGCTGCTGCAATCTGAGTGTGATCTGCAGGTCGCAGGTTCAAATCCCGGCAAGGCCAACTCAACCTTTCATCCTTCTGAGGTCGATAAATGAGTACCAATTTCAGTTGGGTGATATTGTATGTAAATATATGCTCTGTAAAGCGCTTTGGATTAAGGCGCTATCTAAATAACACATCACATCATTATCCAGACATCACTTCTACCCAGAAGGTTAGTATTACTGGACAGGCGCAAAGGATGTGAAGCAGTGTACCCCACTGTCCACACCCTCTCTAACATTTGTCGGTTAGGCGCAAGTCTATTGAGTATATTCTGGATGGTGTCTAGTACCACCTAGTCAGGATTTTTGCTTGGCTTTCAGCTAGGTGTGAGCAAAAATGGGCGTTTTTAGCCCTAAATGACTCATTCCGCACCTCAGGTGATAGGGGATTCCCTATTTCCTTCTACCAACCTCTATAACAGATTCTGGTTTCTTGCATAGTAAAAGTGTGTATAGCTTTATATAGTTTGGATATTAATCCCTTTGATTCGGCAGGGAGTTGGAATATAATTTCCAGGGCTGTAAGCTTCCTGATTGGCACCTAGTGTGATGCAATGTTTAACTTCCTACACAGTGGGGTGGATGGGAATTCCTTTGGCCTTAGTTTATTTATGTATTTATTGTTTGCTTGTTAGGTGCTTATACAATAATAATATACTGTTTCAATGTGCCCATAGGGCAGGGAGGGAGCGATGGTGGGAAATACATTACAACACAATATTAACAGCAGAGGGGGAAGAGGAAGAGGGACAAACCTACTATGCCTTGTGAGTATTCAGAACATGCAAGTGCAGAAAGGAAGAGGGAAGAAGGGGTAAGTGCTGGGGAGTCCGAGCTCGTGGGTGAGCCATGGACGAAGTGCTAGGAATGTTGAGTGCTACACAGCCTGGCCTGCGGGGAGGTGTAAGTGCAAGTCTCCAGAGCGGAGGGTGTGCAGATGCAAAGTGCTATGGATAGACAGGAGCTGGAAAGAACTGGTGTGGGAGGTCAAGGCCCTGAATATGCACAAGGGCCAAGGACACTGATTCAGCAACTGTGGGATTAGCAGAGGAGAGAAGGAGGGAAGGAGGAGGAATAGAGGAAAGTCTTAAGGAGCTTCTGGAATTTTAGAAGATCCTGCTCAAGGCACAGGGTGAGGAGGAGGCTATTCCAAAGGAGGGAGCCTGCAGAGGAAAGTGAGCGACCCCTGCCCTCTTTTTAGCAAAACGCTTTACACACAAAGAGTTGGTGCCAGAGGAGCAATGTGGTCTAGTGGAAGAGTATTTAGTGAGATAAAGTTGAAGGTATTCTGGTCCCCGGGCCCAGACAGCCTCGACGTAGTTTGTGGGGTCCTGGCCCTCCTCTCCCTCCGGCAGGCCGACCACCTATATGTTATTTCTTCTCGCCCTTCCTTCCGCTTCTTCAACCCGATTTTCAAGATTGGCAAACTGCTGTTTTAGGTCATGGACGTCTTTTGCATTATTCGCGCTGACATCTGTTTTGGTCTTCACTGCGCTTTCCAGACCACTCGTTCTCTCTGCCAGCGCCCTGACGTCTTGTCGTAGCAGGGTAAGTTTGGTCCCTACCGCATCAATTTTGTTCTGTAGGGCAGTACGTAGGTCCGCCATTGCCGAGCACCATTTGGTGCTCAAGTCCGCTATAGCCTCCAGGATCTGATGCTTGTCTCCTTCTGGGGTCTCTTCCGCAGGAGTCGTGGCCGTGCATTGTGCCGATGTTGTAGGGGTCCTCTGCGTTTTCGACAAGACCTCCATTGTGGGTTGTTTGTTCTTGGCTCTTAGTCCTTTCACCGACATAGCGCCCCCTTTCACACGTGTCTAGCTCCGGCTCGGAGGCTGTTGTTGTGACTGTCACCATTCCCTCAGTCGCTGGGGTTGCTATCTTCCAACGCACATTTGCTATGGCGCCTGAACTTGTTATTCAGATGGATTGTTGCCTCCCACGTTGTACTTTCCACATATACTTTGTGTCGACACCCTGTGGTCAGGTTGCCTAGGCACATGTGGTGTACGCAGGGTTTGGGTACCCTTATGCGGTTGTTTTAAGCACATTAATTTATCGTTCCTTGGTTCCCCCTCAGCAGCCACCATGGGCCACTGTAAGGGGTATGTTAGTGTTGCATTAACGGCCTCCCAGGTCGTGTTTCTGCAGGTGTTCAATTACATTCACATCTGTTTTAACCACCGTCTTTTGTTATGTGCCAGCTGGCTCGTATGGCAGTATGCATGCGCGGGCCCAATGTGAGTCTCATCCCTTGGCAGCAGCTCTCTGTGTGCAATTTGAAGCTTTGGGCTGGGTACCCCCATGTCCGTGGCCTGCGGCGCCTGCCTGGTGCACTCCGACCCGCTATTCGGGTCCCAGCGTATGGTCGCGCTGCAGTGGCCTGCTCACTGCGGGGCCCGACGACTCCCAGCGTCCTCAGCGCCGCCCGACGTCCACACAGGTCGCTTCAATGCATTCTGCTGCCATCCGCTTTTCCAAGGGCATTTGGCCCACACACACATCCAGCCTCTATTCAGCGCCACAGCTACCTTAATAAGCAGCTGGGAGCCGCGTCCGCACCTCGCGCCCCTCCACTTCCACTATACACGTTTGGGAACGCTCCGTGTGTCAGGTTCCCGGAGCGCCGCCTCAACAATTCGGGACAGAGACACACCTTAATGACGCTGGCGGCCGGCGTCTCCCCGCTCCGCTTGAGCGGCAGGATCCGGCCGCTGCGGCCTACGGCCACGAGCCGTCTAATCTCATCAAGCCAGCAACAGTATCAGGCCACCACAGTCACACGGGCCCGGGAGTGTTACTCAATTAACACGGTCCTCTTCTGTAATGTGATGCTTCCCCATAGGCGGTCATCTGCGAACGCTCGGTGCAGTTCAGGGAAATGGGTTTCGTTTCCCGGCTGCGACCACTCGTCCTTTGTTCGCCGCCATCTTGGCAACAAAGTATCTTCACGCCCGCTCCTCGCAAAAGTCCATTTATCTTTTGAGCCACGGGCATGAACAATCCACCCTTCAGGATTCACACAATGTATGTGTCCTGACGCTCGATCCTACAGTTTCCAGGCACATGTGTCATTTCTTCAAAGCGTAATTCAGCAAATCACTGACGGATCTCCCGGAGCCCAGCACGAAGCACGTCCTAGTCCATGGCCTCCTAGCCACGCCCCCCAACAGCAAACTTTATTGAGTGAATGTAGAGTGGAAAGGCTACAGTTTGGAAAGGGGAGTGTGATACAGGGTGGCAGAGCCACAAGGCTACCAAGGAGAAGCCAGAGGAACCAGGAGTACACCCTGAGCCCAGAGGCCAATACAAGGAATCAAGTAAAGTCGACTTGGTGCACAGGAGCAGGTGCCAAGGAACCCATGTGAGGCATTGAAATCTTGGGGAAGAGAACCCTGAGACTCGAGGGACTAAAAGTGCCGTCTTGGGAACTGAGTGTCAAGACCCCTTTGTTTTGGATTTGTATTACTTGAAACTTGGGGAAGGGAACCCCAGGATGATTGGTTTTGAATTATATTGCTTTGAACTGGAAAAAGGTAGACTTTAGGACTCTTTTTTATGGAACATCCTAATGCTTGGGGGAGGGCAGCTGAGAGAAAGCTGTGAGCTGGAAGAAGCTCAGAAATTTAAGTTAAACACTGTTTCTTTTGTCTTTAATATCCCTACATATTTGTTTGTTCTAGTTGTGAGGGCAAGGATAGGTTTTGGACACAGATAGACTATTAAGTTGAACCTTTTGACTCAGACTTTCCTTAGTTTCATTCAGGTATGGAAATCTCACCTTAGCATAGGGCAAGTTAGGCTTTTAACCATCCTGGCATTTAAGTTAATAAAAGTGTTTATTTTGAATCTGTTGTCTGTGTCCTCCTTCATGATGCCTTCAAATATTACTGACACCAATAAGCAAACACCCACTGGGCTTTCCCATTTCACCTTTCTTTGCTGGGTTTATATACAGATTATATCATCTATGAATGGAGGATCCATCAACCAAGGTTCTAGAAACATGATTGCATAATTTTAACAAAGATCTTCCAATCCATGTTTACTATTTAAAATATGTCTATTACCTCTGGACACCATCAAGTCACTTTCTGCAAGCTAATGCCCAGAAACATCTTTGCCATTCGCCAGTCCGCACCAATGACAAGGTGCGTTATATTAGACTACTGAAGACATGCAGGCAATGGAATCTCAGAGCCTAGTTGTGGTAATATAGTACTAGGCAGAGATGAGGTAGCACACTTGTTACACGCTCTAGGCGCTTTTGGAACTAGCGCTTGTTTAGGAGCCTTGGAAACTTGGTGGCTTACCTATATATATTTTCTTATATTCCTTTTCTTGCTCATTAGTGTTTAGCGTTTGAATACATTTCAGCATGATGGCACCCGTCGTGGATCATTTTTTAACACAGAGATCTCCATGTTTCTACGATCCATTCATTGGAGTTATTCCTGACTGAGTTCACTAAAGGCTATTGATTCTAGCCTCTTTAGACAGGTAAGTTTGATATCACAATCTATGGTTAGGATGGGCTGGCGTCTAATCATAGAGAATAAGTAGTCGGTTTATTTCACAATTGAGAATTAGGGAATTTTTTCCCAGTTCAATCAGGTGTCCTTGTGTTTTGTCTCCACAGACTTACTAATTGGGGTCTGTTTGCTGTATGGTTGATACGTCATTAGAAGCAAATACATGATGTTGGTCCCAGCTTTTTTGGTTGAGAAAATGGTATCTATTATTCTCCCCATTTGTTAATGTTTTTTGGAATTTCGTTTTTGGAACATGTTTTCAGTATAGGTTTATTCGGACCATTTTAACTTGTTTTTTTTTTATTTTTCTCTCTTTTTTTTTTCCTTATTTTCTTTTAGGGTTGATAATACCCATCAAGTTCCTGCTTGTTAAATACTGGTTTTAGAATTACTTGTACTTGAACCCATTCATATTACGTGGCGCTCAACAAAAGGGAGTGCAACAAATGGCACCCCACCTTATTGAATTGTGCATTTTTTCATCTGAGACAATGTAATAATTGATTGAATGTATTTCATGTATATTTGTGAAAGTTTCCTCACAGACGCATTTGTGGGTACCGGTCCCCTTTCGCGTGATCCCCTTCACCCGACTGGCGATCCGGTTTCCCAACTGCGTGAGCGCGGTGTGGACCTCTCTGGTAGGTCTTCATAAGGGGGACATTAGCACTTTAATCTGTATGCACTTTATTCTTATTGTAAAGACCCAATATGCATTATGGGCTATAAGAGATTTAATATATTTTTTATCTATTTGCTAATAATAATAACATTTGAGAATTTTATGAATACGCTTTGTTTGTTTGGATTTGATTGTGCCTTTCTTTTTACTGTTCCATTGAAGTCTGTTGAATATTAATGAATGAATTTGAGTTTAGTTCTGCTTGACACGACCACTGTTTGATATTTGTTAGTAACTTCCTCTCTGTCAGCGATGAAGGGGATACCCATGTCGTGTGCTGTTGTTATTAACTCTGGTGTGCCAACCAAAGAATCTGTAGTGCGTTTTAATATAAATTTGGGCTGCTGTCTCTGGACAGGTTGCAGTGTGTCAAGTAACCTCAAGTAACCATGTTCAATCATCAAGAGGTTTCTTCTCTTAATAAGTATTATCAACACTTAATTTAACGCCACACCATTTCCCCATATATAACACGTAATACCTTAGTATGAAACTCTGGGTTTAATTTAAACTATCCTCTGGTACGTCATTCTTCAACTTTGGAACAGGTCTCATATCTCTCGTTAGAGATACTATTAGTTCTGGAAAATAAGAAATGTCATCTCCTAATGCATAAACATTCTCTGCATACAACATGATCATTTTTGCTGACACTAGAGATTTGATATGCATATGTCTAGGGATATACAATCACCATGTGGACATTTTACATAATCAATATCCCAACTATATATAACCTGTAAGAGGACAATTGTGTTTACCAATGTCATAATATGGCAATGATTTAAGGGTTTCACACTTTGTGAACTCAAAATCGTGCATATCCTACGGAGCTTAGATACGCTTTATCCCAATTCAACCCCGACCAACCACCACTGTGGGTTTCAAGATTAGTATGCTTACTTCTGTCAGCTCTAAATATAAAGATTCTTGGTCCAGGATATTTAACGCTTCTCCTGAATTTTCCAACCTCTCATCATTCTGTTTATGCAGCTAAGGTTTCCTTCTTTTCTAAGAATGTTTCTACTAGATGTTTGTCCTCTTTCCTTGGCCCAGTTATCAATTGTTCTGTCACCTTTTGTTTCACTGATGAGTCTGGTTTTCTAAACGTTAATATCACATTTTACGTAATGTTTTCCTGATATTCTAGATTCAGAATTTCTGTTAGAGTTCATATTTAGTATATCATTATCAGACCCCTGAAAAATGCATTCTCTACTCGTATTCTTTTTTGTATGCTTTTTCTTTTTCCACAGCTTCTCTTCTTGCTTACTTCAAGTATTTATTCCTTCTAATTTATCTTGACACAGGAATCAATAAATTATTAATAGGTTACAACGCCCACATGGGAGAGAGGCGACTCCAGTGCAACTCTCGACTACTTCTTCATTTCCCACAGTTTATTGCCTTATATAGAAGATTATTCAGTCTCTAAAACCATATAGAACGACCACAATCTTCTGGCAATAGCATGGACATCGGCATGCCCGGCGGCCACAAGATATAATCACTCGGTAGAGGTGAATAACCAACAAACCCGTTTACGCTTAACAGCCTCTAACATTGAAAGCATAACAGAGAACTACAAAAGGGGAACACAGAAAAATGAAAAAAAGACAGAATGCCCAGACTACTAACCTTTCCTATTGCAGTCTAGGGTGAGCATGAAGGGAGGCAAACCAGCCGTTACTCAAAAAGGCCATGTGTACGATAGAGCTGTGGTGGAAAAAAGAAGAGCATTGAGAAAACTGAAAAGACAACAACTCTCAATACTCCTATGGCTTGGAGTACATGGTTACTGGAAACCAGAAAATAAAAATCATGGCTTCAAGGACATAGACATGCGATGTACCAAAAGGATGCAGAGGAAATGCTCCAGACTCTGAGCACAAAAACAACTAGTGACTTCTAGGACCTCATCAAAAGACCAGATAAGGCGGTCGAAAATCGAACCGCCAACTGAGTAAATGAAGAAGCATGGGTCAAATTCTTTGAAAATCTCTATATAGCGCCGCCGGACCATAAACCTCAATCCCTAACTGATTCAGGAACCCCATGGATCAACCTATCCTCAAAAGATGATATAAAGATTGCCACCAAAAGACTTAAAAATTCAAGATCTCGGGGCCCGGATGGCCTAAGTAAGATCTATCTCAAGCAGAACGTAGAGGAATGGACAAACTTCATTTGTATCCTCTTTGATCACTGCAGACAAACAAGAGCCATTCCAGCGTCATGGACCAAAGCTGTGGTGGTACCTATATTTAAACGAGGATACAGGGAACAACCGTACAACTATCGTCCCATCGCACTTCTTGACATAATAGGAAAAATCGTTGCAACCCTCCTTCTAGGCCATTTCCGTACCTGGGCCAGAATGTCACCAGCCAACGATCCATTTCAAATGGGATTCCTAAAAAATGGAAGTACCACAGTTAACATCTTAATGCTAAACCTCATGAAATCAAAGGTCAAGCAAGGTTTCCCAAGAGTCTTTTTGGCATTCGTAGACCTGTCAGAGGCTTTTGACAGAGTGGATAGGCAAATACTTCGGGCCAAATTGGAAAAATATAAGTGCCCGAGGGAAGTGATTGAGGCTGTGATAGCCCTTCATACGAACACAAAGTTAAGAGTTCGTCTAAACAATCAAGGCCGGCTATCAAGAGAAATACCCTCAGAACGCAGAGTGAAGCAAGGCTGCCCCTTAGCCCCAGGGCTGTTTATTGCCTTTTTGGGGGACTTTAAAGAAGCAGAATTATCTATCAGATCCTTCCCGCCCAAGTTGGGAAACGTCAACATATCATGCTTATTATACGTACACGATCTGATTCTGCTGGATCAGACCCAAATTGGCCTGCACCAACTTGGCTCTATACATGGAACTAAACAATCTAAAAATAAACAAAATAAAAACAAAGATAATGATCCGCGGAAAGCAATCCTCAAAAAACAAGTTAAATCACAAGTGGTCTTTGGACAAAATGAACATCGAAGTGGTACCGAATTTCAAATATCTGGTTGTGTTTATTGACCACTCTGCGAATGAATCAAAAATGCAATTAGCACTATGTGAAAAAGCGAAAAATCTTGCGGCCCAAATGAAGATAAATCGACAGAAAATATGGCAAATTTTCAATGGTCCCAGTGATACAGTTTTACAAAGAAAAAGTAGTTCCAACCCTCACCTGCGGAATGGGTGCAGTTCTGAACATGCCAACCGCAATCTGGTGGAAACTAGTAGGATACCTATGGAAATCTGTACTGGGTATGCCAAATTCGGTTTCGATGGTGATCATCAGGCGAGATCTAGGCCTGCTATCCCTGGAAGCAACAGTGCTGCAAAGTGCAATGCAATTGTTCAGGAACACTACTATCTGATATTCCTCCGATTTACAAGATCATTGCGAGCGAAATAGCAAATCACCACTTGACCATCTTAAACACCGGGGTAGACAAACTAAAGGATAAGCTGTTTGAGATTGCGTGTACAGAAGAGGACCTGAAAACAAACCCTGTAAGAGTAAAATCTAAAATGGAAGCCCAAGATTGGATCGATACCCTTGATAAAGCACAGGCAAACAAACTTACAAAGCATCTCCCTCCAAACTTCAATAGACTGAAAGTGCCACTGGCATGCTGCATCAAATTCCCGAATAAACAGCTCAGGAAAACATACATGAGAGCACGCCTAAATCTACTCCCAACTCGTGAAATCCAGGCTATCAGGCTACAAACAACCAGCAAAGAATGTAGATTATGTGGTCAGATAAATCAACCTGAAACCCTAAGGCATCTCCTGCTACAATGCTCGGAGCTAAAGGACACAAGAGCTACTTACCTGAACAGCCTGTGCACAGACTTTGTGGGGAAGGAAGAAGAAGTAGAAACCACATGGGGGAATAGTCTGATGTCGGGGGAAAAAACAAAATGGACAATAGCCACGGTAAAAATTCTAGAAAGTGCCTTTCAAAAGATCAATGCACAGACGGACAGAGTGAACTGCCGTCCAGACGGAGTTCTGGCTGAATGACCACATCTGGACTAAAATGAGCATCAAGTGAGGGTTTCTTCTTGTCCTTGTCTTCTCCTTTTCTTCTTTTCTTCTTCTCTCTTGTTGAGCATAACCAGCATCATTCTTGTAAAAAATGCAAATGTGATTAAACACAAGTAAATAAAAAAAAAATGCAAAAACAATTATGAATTACAAGAAGCATAAAACGGCCATCCAGTAATCTATTAAACTGTGGAATGCAACTGAAACAAATGCCTTTTGGAAGGTTATTAAATACATTGATTTTGTCTAATTACAAACCCAGGTACTTAAGTAATGAAAAGCAACATAAGAGTCAAACTAATAGATGAAGGTCAATGGTACGCGTTGTGTTTCAGGTTATTGTTGCTATACAAATGTAACCAATATCATCAAAAGAAATTCAAAGAAACAAGATCGGGAAAAACCTAATTTCAGGAAGGTATATACTATTATTATTATTATTATATACCTTAATGAGATGTATTAGCATGTGTCATAACAACATCATTGCTTAATTTTAAATAGATCATTAAGGATTTATTTGTATTTCTTTTTAGACCCTGAGGAATCACATATTGTTGTGTCAATATTAAGTCTACACTGTGTGACACAAGTGTTTGCCAATTCTTGTCGTAAAAAGTTAATCCATGCTGTAAAAATCTAATTGTGTCAGTTCAAATAATTTGAATTAGTTATGTATCTTGGCAGACCCTGTTGATTGAGGCACCTATACCAAATTGTAATACTTGAAAATACAGAGGTATAGATACCATTAATTGTAATGCATTTCAGAAGACATTGTTAGCAAACTAATAATAACTAATAATAACTAAAATACTTGTATCAGCGCTGACAGGTGGCGTTTTAAATGTGAATATTTTATGTTATATTTAAACACACCCAAACCTCAAATCGTGGAATCGTGGAACACAATTAAAAACAAATTGCAGGTCAATAAAAAGTATGCAGACATTTCTTTTGCAGTGCATTAATAAAAACATTCAGAATGCTTGATCAACAGTACTCAACTCCCTTTGAAAACCACCTTTGCCATGGACTGAGCACCCTGAATTACTCTATCTAGCCTTCATGGCAATTTAGCAGCACATTCCCTTATTCTTTGCAAATCATATTGTTTATGGAGCTAGGTCAATAGTTAGTTCCGTATAGTGGAATGATCTCAACTGTGCACCAGGAAAGGGGTACTGAATTTGTGGATCTGATAGTTCAGAACAGAGAGGTGAAAAATTGCATCAATATAGTTAATTCTTGTAAAACAAAAGGTCAATTGGAAAACCATCTTTACTGGGAGCTTTTGGCTGTTTTCTGTTTAAGCAGTGCAGTCCTTATTTCTTCTAATATAAATTGTAACATTTTAGGTTCAGCCTTAGGTGGATTTCACCAAAACCTCCAAACAGTCTAACCACTATGGTGACAACCCCTCTTATCACCACACAAACTCCTAAAATGTAGGACCTTTTCACCGGATACAATATTCTAGAGGGATACCAGGCTCCCCAGACAGGGTGGAAATCAAACTCCAAAAAGCCTTTGTATTTTTGGCAACAATTGCTTTGGTTAATGGTCCCTACCGATTATGAGAATAGACTTGTTCTATGCACTCAACCTCTGCCAAGCAGTGTTAACTTCATTCTTCTCCCTCCATTCCCCGATCTTCAAAAGAATGAGAAGGTTGCTTTTTGCCTCATTACATTTAGAATCGAACTATGTATTTTTCTTCAGTGACTGTTTTTACTTCCCGTTCGGGTCTCATGACAAAGTACTTGGCTGCCTTGACTATTTTATCAAACAACCACAAGATGATTACTGGGACTGGATTTATGACTTTAACAACTTCCTCTAAATATGGGAGGACCTGCCAGCATAATTCTTGAATATACCTTTACCCTGACAATATATTCCCATTTTACTAATGTCCTACTATTAGAAGTAGTTAAAATAGTATTACACTCTTCTTGATTCCCACTGCTTGGGCCAGAGACCAAAGCTGGCACTGTCAAATTATGATCACTTTGATGGATGTATAAGCTATTCACATACAATAAATCTTTCAGACTTATTCAATTGTAATAATTCAAATTGCATTCATCACCTCTCTTACTTGGGGAGGCTGCAGCAATATCCTCTTCCACTCTACCTAGCAAGCCCGGAGCCCAGCTTTAACAAATAGTTGTGCTGTTGCATACGCATATTGTTGTTGCCTCCTATGGTTAATGGCACTGGTGAGTGTGATGTCCCAGCTGTCATCGTCCTCATCCATCAAAACCTCTAAAGATGGTAAATGCTCAAACTGTAGCGTAAGGCTGACCAGTACAGTCATCATAAGATTTGTATGCGAGCTATGACGTATCCTCACCAATTAAAGCAATTCTTCCACTCTATGTAGAAATTAAATACCATCCTCATTAAAGAGTCTACTGTAAATATTCACCACTAGTAAGGTAAAGCTGCTGGACACAACTAAGATTGTTTAAATATTAGGTAGCTGTGTTGGAATCAAGTTTATTCTAACATTCAGATATACCATGACACATAAAATCAACCCTGAACTGGGATGGCCCATAGGACCTTTGATGCTTATATAACCTAAGCAAATCTGCCCCACCGCCCAGGTTTCCAAAAAAACAGAAGATGTTCTGATCTTTAATAGGAGACCCACTATTTCTTTGTGAGAACATTTTAATGGGTTTTTCCAAGCCCATTATTATTCACATTTACAGATTGCTCAGTTCCATAAACCGGTCCGTATTATATTCCCATCCCCCACCCTTCACTCCATAACAAATAACACTACTGTAGGTGTAATAGCAAACAGAAAACCATAGGGGGAGCCTACCAATGCCAGCAACTTCCTTATCATGTACATCATTTCTCTGTTCAGGGTGAATCTAATCGGTAACATTGGATGTGAGATTTTTAATTACGAAAATGTGCCAGATTTCATCCCACCAGAGGTCAACTGTGGGAGTTGTTGGTTGTTTTCATCCCTGGAGGATTTTAAGTTTGACCCGCAACCGTAGATGGGTGAATAGTTTTGAGCTATTTGAGTTGCGGATCCGGCGGGATTCTTAGCAATGCCGGTAAAATAGCTCAGCAGGTTGAGCGCTTGCTGCTGCAATCTGAGTGTGATCTGCAGGTCGCAGGTTCGAATCCCGGCAAGGCCAAATCAGCCTTTCATCCTTCTGAGGTCGATAAATGAGTACCAATTTCAGTTGGGTGATATAGTATGTAAATATATGCTCTGTAAAGCGCTTTGGATTAAGGCGCTATCTAAATAACACATCCCATCATTATCCAGACATCACTTCTACCCAGAAGGTTAGTATTACTGGACAGCCGCAAAGGATGTGAAGCAGTGTACCCCACTGTCCACACCCTCTCTAACATTTGTCAGCTAGGCGCAAGTCTATTGAGTATATTCTGGATGGTGTCTAGTACCACCTCGTCAGGATTTTTGCTTGGCTTTCAGCTAGGTGTGAGCAAAAATGGGCGTTTCTAGCCCTAAATGACTCATTCCACACCTCAGGTGATAGGGGATTCCCCATTTCCTTCTACCAACCTCTATAACAGGTCCTGGTTTCATGCATAGTAAAAGTGTGTATAGCTTTATATAGTTTGGATATTAATCCCTTCGATTCGGCAGGGAGTTGGAATATAATTTCCAGGGCTGTAAGCTTCCTGATTGGCACCTAGTGTGATGCAATGTTTAACTTCCTACACAGTGGGGTGGATGGGAATTCCTTTGGCCTTAGTTTATTTATGTATTTATTGTTTGCTTGTTACGTGCATATACAATAATAATATACTGTTTCAATGTGCCCATAGGGCAGGGAGAGAGCGAGGGTGAGAAATACATTACAATACAATATTAACAGCAGAGGGGGAAGAGGAAGAAGGACAAACCTACTATGCCTTGTGAGTATTCAGAACATGCAAGTGCAGAAAGTAAGAGGGAAAAGGGGTAAGTGCTGGGGAGTCTGAGCTCGTGGGTGAGCCATGGACGAAGTGCTAGGAATGTTGAGTGCTACACAGCCTGGCCTGCGAGAGGTGTAAGTGCAAGTCTCCAGAGCGGAGGGTTACATATGCAAAGTGCTATGGATAGACAGGAGCTGGAAAGAACTTGTGTGGGAGGTCAAGGCCCCGAATATGCATAAGGGCCAAGGACACCGATTCGGCAACTGTGGGATTAGCAGAGGAGAGAAGGAGGGAAGGAGGAGGAATAGAGGAAAGTCTTAAGGAGCTTCTGGAATTTGAGAAGATCCTGCTCAAGGCACAGGGTGAGGAGGAGGCTATTCCAAAGAAGGGAGCCTGCAGAGGAAAGTGAGCGACCCCTGCCCTCTTTTTAGCAAAACGCTTTACACACAAAGAGTTGGTGCTAGAGGAGCGATGTGTTCTAGTGGGAGAGTATTTAGTGAGATAAAGTTGAAGGTATTCTGGTCCCTGGGCCCAGGCAGCCTTGTAGATGATGCAGAGGGATTTGAATATAATCTGTGCAGCGACCGGGAGCCAGTGAAGACGATTTAGTGCAGGAGGGATGTGGTCCATGGGTTTAAGGCAAAGGATAAGTCTTGCTGTCCTATTCTGGATAAGCTGAATGGGTTGCATAGTGGAAGAAGGAATATTCAGGCTGAGGCTATTACATTAGTCAAGTCTAGAGAGAACTAGGGCTTGAGTCACATTGAGTCTCTGGGGTAAAGTGAGAAAAGGTAGAATTACTTTGAGAAGGAAGAGCTGATAGTTGGACTTCTTGGCAATGCCCTGAGTGTGAGGGAGGAAGGAGCGAGGAGTCGAAGATGATTCCAAGGATTCTGGCTTCAGTTGAAGGAGCAGGGAGAGACCAAGGAGGAAGGCCAGAGTGAGGGGAAAAAAGAGGTAGCCAGGGTCTCGATGGGAAGGATCTCAGTTTTACAGGCGTTGAGGCAGAGATCATTGAGGCACAGCAGGACTGGATGGCAGATACGCAGTTAGGGATAATGGAGGGTGCAAGAGGGTCAGTGGGGAGTCTGAAGAGGAGCTGAGTGTCGTCTGCGTAACACTGGAAGTTGGAGGAGAAGGAAAAGATGAGGCTTGCAAGTAGAGCAAGGTAGACATGAAAGAGCCAAGGGAGAGAATAGAGCCCTGGAGGACACAACAGGTGGAGATGGAAGTAGGAGAGGAGAAGGGGGCCAGGATGACTTGGAAGAGCGGTCAGTGAGGAAAGAGGACAGCCAATCCAGTGCCTGTTCTGAGATACCAAGTGTATCGTGGAGCATTTGTATGAGGATGGAATGGTTAACTGTGTCAAATGCAGAGGAGAGCTCAAGAAGGATAAGGGCAGCTGGGGAATTGGAGTCCAGAGATGAGGGCAGTTCTTCATGGGTGTTCAGAAGAGCAGTTTCCGTGCCTCTGGATGCTCAGAATCCAGATTGAAGGTCGTGGAGGCCACCAACAAGTTCAGTGTGAAAGTTGGGACAAGGCCAGTTTCTCAAGAAGCTTCTGCAGGAAGGGGTGATGGAGTTAGGGCGATAGCTGGCAGGGTCAGAGGAAGGTTTTTTCAGGAGTGGGCACACAAGCAAGTGTTTAAGGGGGAGGGGAAAGATCCAGTGATAAAGGAGTGATTGCAGAAAATCAGCACGAGCCGGGGCAAGAGAGCCAATGCTATCCTTGATGGTCCTGGATGAGCAAGGGGAGACCTGTTCAGAAGAAACCTTCATGGGGGGGCGCTGTTGAGCAGCCGTCAAGATGGCTGCTTAGCTTGTTAGCTCCATGTATTGCCGCTGCATATCCGACGACATCTGCGGTCTGCTGCTTTCCTGCGTCCAGATTCTTGATCCCCTGTCCCCTCCACAACTGGGGCTACGTGCCGCTGCAATTTGGGCACGAATCGGACCCCTGGAGCCGGAGATCGGCGTGTGCGACACCCTCGGGGCTGCAGTGGCGCGCGCCCGCCCGCCGCGACATTTTCCTCGGCCCGGCTGTCTCACTGCTGCCGCCTGCCCACCTGCCCACTAAATCCGCCAGCTGGGCCCTCCGGCTCGGGTCCTGTGGGGCGCGGGACTCGCACTGCCCGTGACCCACACTGGAGACGCCGTGGGTCGGGCCGCGCTCCCACTGGCTTGACACTTGCGGTCTGGGCTGTGCCCTTCATTGCTCTGTTCTGGCCTGCCCCTGAGCACCGCCACCCGTATCATACCCGGACCTGCCGTTAAGAGCGCCTGGGGTTCCGCGCCCGCTCCGCTCGACAGCACCACCCAGCCATCCACCGGAGGAGCTGCGCCTGCCCCCGAGACCGCCTCGCTGCACCACACACGGATCTGCCAGCGGGTGTGCCCAGAGCGGGCTGTCCCGGCGCCTGTGGCCTGGACGGCGCCCTGCACTGCTCCGCTCTGGCCTGCCACTAGCGCCGCGGCTGGGGACGCCTCAAGCACCATACCTGGACCTGCCTTGCTCGACTGTGAGCCTTCCGGAGAACTGCAGTTTCGTCCCTTCGCTGACTGGGCTACAGGTGAGGGGCTGCTTTGGCTGCTTCGTGCCGGAAACTGCATTATCCCCTCACCCAACTGCCATTTGCCACCCCCAGCTGGAGCCGCTCTCCGTACTGTTCACCCCGGGGCCGCCCCCGTGGCGTGCCGACTCAGTCTCCAGCCTATATCCGTCACTGTTGCCTAGCATCCCGGCGGGCCTCCGTTTGTCTCCCTGGCGCTGCCCTCGTTGATCCTCCACTGCTCCCCCGCTGGCCCCTTGCACAGGACTGCATGTGCCCTTCCTCAAGAGGGCTTTGACCCACGCCCGGACATTGGATATAGAGGCTGCCCTCTTCCTGGCGCTACACCGCCTGCCAACTCGCCATAACTGCTCTGGTTCGGCTCTGCAATCTTACTGAACATTGCCTCTACTGCATCGCGCTCTATTTGTCTGCACACCAGTACCCACGCTCTCGCCACCTGTCCTTCTTGCCGCACCTACTCGGATGCTGGCTCAGATACTGGCCTTGTCCATCAGGGTGACAGGATTGCATAATCATTGCAGCTGCTCCGCACCTCCCTGACGCTGTGGACCCCGCCGCCTTCACCCAAGTACGATATGCGCAATTGTGGTCTGGCGTTCTGCTTTACTGACCCGTGCTTCCCCGATTGCGGGGCTTGAGGCGTGCCTTCTCAACACGCTCACCCTGGTCCCCACTCTGAGCACTCAGCGCCCTAATATCATTTGCTACGATGATAAAGCCGGAGCCATGGACAAATTCGCCAAACCCACCCCGAGGTCCGACTCGGCCCATACGTCAGGCGATCAGGTGAACGACACGCTCCCTGCCGAGGCACCCACCACAGACCTCACATCAATCATGGAATCCATGGCTAGAAACTTTGCAGCCTTTCATGAAAAGCTCGATGACATTAATGCCAATGTAGCATCGCTCAGAGCCAAATTGGACCAGCAGGGAACGAGAATCACGGAGGCGGAGAACAGAATCGGAACCAACAAAGACAACATAGCCACGCTCCAGGGCACTGTGTCCACCCTGGTCGCGGACATGAAGGCGGTCAGGGCAAATGTGATGACCTCAAATCTAGGTCGCGCAGAAATAATATACGCATCGTTGGTGTCCCGGAGAATGCGCTGAAGGGCGGATTTGAACCGGCAGTCGAAAATCTTTTGAAGGAACTACTGGGTAATCCAGATATGTAGCCCTTCTTCACCATTGAAAGGGCCCACAGGGCGCTCTCAACGCGGCCTAAACCTTGCGACTTCCCGAGGCCCATCATTGCGAAGGTTTTGAGCTTCAAAGATCGCAACCTAATTCTCTGCCTCACACGGGAAAAGGGCGAGCTACGTATGGACTCTCAGGTGATCAGAATTTTCCCCGACTTTTCAACCGGAGTTCAACAGGAGCGCCGCCAGTTCCTCGGAGTGAAGAAACTCCTTAGAGAAAGAAACGTCCCCTATGCCATACTTTTCCCTGCACGCTTGAAGTTCACGTTCAATAACAAATTATATTTCTTCACTGTGCCATCTGAAGCAGTGAAATTCATTGAGGCGCATGTTCCCCCGCAACCTCCTGAGGATGACTATGAACAATGACTGAACTCCATGCTTGGTCTGTGCTGTTTCTTCGCTACGACCATATACTGTTCAATTCATACCACTGTTTGCTCGTACCCATGGTTGGTATACTCTCATCTACGCATGTCTAATTTTTGCTTCGCTCACACACTTGCCATGGAGCAAATGCTTTCCGCTCTGCTTAATTGATCGCATTTACTCTTGTTGCCTTCTGAACCATCTCACTGTCACACCTGGTTGCTAGGCTGCTGAACCACTATGCTCCTTGTGTTGACCCCTGCACCGATTGAGCAAAACAGGGACATTCACAATATGACCGCTAACACTTTTTGTTTTGGAACGGAACCAGCTGGTTCCTAGCGTGCTCCTACACGGCAATAGCGCACCCCACTGCGATTGCACTGTTCTTGGATACGCCCTTGTTGTGGGCTAGCCCCAGTTGGGCTTCTGGGCAGACTGGGCTAAGTTGGGGTCGGCCCAGCTCTGCACTGTTGAGAGTGGGTTTTGTTCACACTGCTGATTTTAGGTTGGTGGTGAGGGTGGAGGGTGGGAATGGGGTGTTACATAAAAAAGGCAATTGAGGTCCCTCGGCACGCATGGAGGTAAACCACATGTGCACTGCTGACTTCAACCTTGGGAACACACACTACTGCTGGACCTGGGATGTTCACTGACATGAGTATTGTGAGATTGTGTATCTGCCATTGAAATGTCCACCGTCCTAATGTCCTGGAATGTCCACGGATTAAGCAATCAGACTAAGGCTCGTAAGATCATGGCCTTCGCTAGTAGGCATAGCTGCAAGGTACTACTTCTACAGGAGACACACTCCAACGCCCATATTCCGGGCACCATGGCCCCGTCATGGGGCCCCGCTAGATTCTTCACTTCCTATTCCTCCCAATCCAGGGGCGTCCTCACAATGATTCATAAATCGATTAAATTTATACTGCATAAGAGCTACATAGACCCTGAGGGTCGCTACGTTATACTGCACTGCACCCTGGTGAACAAAGAATACTTACTTGTCAATACATATGGCCCCAATGTCGACTCTCCCGAGTTCTTTGATGTGCTGACCACTATACTGCTGGGCTATGTAGGAATTCAGACTATATGGGGGGAGATTTGAACCTCATTCTGGACACTGTCCTGGACAGAACTGGCACGGCCTCTCGTACCCTATCCAGTGCTGCACGTAGGCTCCACGGCCACATGCGGGCACGTAATATCCGCGATGTCTGGAGGACACTACACCCTCAGGGCTGGGAGTACACTTATTATTCGTCTGTGCACGACAGTTCGTCCAGATTAGACCTGTTCTTCGTGTTAAGTGAAACCATGGGCAGGGTGGAGGGGTCCCAGATCCTCCCCCGCACATTATCAGACCACACTCCAGTTACTCTATCGGTGAGACTAGGTATGCCCGTCCCAACACTCAGTACCTGGCGATTCAAATCCGAGGCCCTCAGGGATATTGTGTTCAGAGCCGAAATCCTGGCTGACATCGAATCCTTCTTTGAGCAAAACTCTCCTCAGGGCACTTCAGCTGCGGTTCGGTGGGATGCCTTTAAAGTGTATATTAGGGGAATGTCCATCTCACGGGAGGCTGGTGTACTAAAAGCAATTTGTGCGGCCCTCGGTCGCTCCGAAGCCAAATTGAAGCAACTGGAGCTGCAATGCTCTACAGGGGCTGACCCCGCCATACTGGCCCAAATTAGCGAGGAATTGCAAGCATTTAACGCACTCGCCACCAGCGGAATCCAATACTTCAGCCGGCCACAGGCCGCTAGGAAATACGGCGAGGGGGATAGACTGGGGAAAACACTAGCAGCGTTGGTGAGAGGGGAATTTGGCCGAACCCAGATCACCTCCATCAAAGATCATTTCGACAATGTACAATGGGCGGATCAACAGATCTTGGGTGTATTCACCGAGTTCTATAGGTCCCTGTACTCCCAACCTGCCGAACACACCGAACAACACATACGTGAGTTGCTTGCCCAGATTCCCACCACTGAACTATCCTCTGCCACCCGCGACCAGCTGGACTCCCCGATCATACTTGACGAGATAGTGACGGCCATCTCAAATCTGCCCAAGGGCAAGGCGCCGGGGCCCGACGGCCTTACTGCCGAGTTCTATCAAGAGCACGTGGCCATATTAGCCCCCAGACTACTCGAGGTCTGGGATGAAGCACTCCGTGTCTCTATCCTTCCTCCTTCCATGCGTGAAGCTGTCATCACGGTCTTGCTCAAGTCTGGCAAACCGGAAGACGAGTGCGGGTCCTATAGACCTCTTTCCCTTATGAACCTCAACACCAAAATCTTTGCAAAGATCATAGCGAACCGCTTTCTGCCTATCATGCCATACTTAGTCCATGAGGATCAGGCAGGCTTCGTTCCCGGTAGGTTCACCTCCCATAACATCAGGAGACTGGTCAATGTTATGTCCCGTATAGATCAAGATGCCCAGGCTGTGGCAGTCACCTTGGACGCTCAGAAGGCCTTTGACATGGTCTCGTGGAACTACATGTGGTTGGTGCTGGAGACAATGGGCGTTGGCCCAAACATGATCGGGTTTATCAAATTACCATATGCCTCCCCTGTGGCGCGGGTAAGGGCTAATTCTTTGACATCTGACCCTTTCACACTTTTTAGGGGCACCCGACAGGGCTGCCCCTTCTCCCCGATTCTCTTCGCACTCGCAATAGAGCTAATGGCGGACTATGTGCGTGCACGCCACGCCCGCAAGGGAATAAGGCTGAAAGATGACCCCGAAATAATTTCCTTATATGCGGATGATGTGCTATTGTACATCAGAGAGCCCACAACCCACATGGATCCCATACTAAGGGATATCACGCGCATCGGCACATACTCCGGCTTCACGATCAATTATTCAAAGTCAGATCTTCCCGCTTACTAAATCTACCCACCAACCCACCACCGAGTACCCCCTCCGCTGGTCCCCGAACGGCATCAGATATCTAGGTGTGCAGATATCCTTGACTAAACCCACTCTACTCGCCGACAATTATTCTGCCGTTGCACAGACAGGTGAGGCCAAAATGTTAAGGTGGCGCTCTCTTCCATTGTCCATGGCGGGTCGACTCTCTCTCATTAAAATGATTTTGCTCCCCAAGCTTCTTCACACTTTCGGTAACGGTCCTGTATGGCCTGGGAAGGGATACTTCACTAAACTACACACACTATGCGCGCAGTTCCCATGGCACTCCGGCGCGGTGCGCAAGAAGTGGACAGACATGGCACTCCCATATAAACAGCGGGGTCTCACGGCTCCAGACTTGATACTCTACTGGACCGCGGGCCAGGCCCAACATGCCACCCACTGGTACCCTGGCTCCCCGACACGGCCGCATGCCAAGTTGGAGCGACTTGCGACACCAACATGATCTCCCTTATACTACATCATCATTATACACCTGACTCTCCTACTGACCCTGTCGGTGCGACCATTAATGCCTGGAAACGTCTGCTGTATCCAACACCCGAATCCTCCCCTTACTATAAATGGCTCCCGGTGTGGGACTTCCCCGGCCTGGAACCCACACATGACACTGCCTTAGCCCAACACTGGGGGGCCTTGGGATATCAAGCATTGTCCGACTTCTACCCCGAAGGCAGGTTTATCGACCCCCAAACATGGAAACATGGTCACACCAGATCCGCCTTAGAGACCCTCCAATACTATAGACTACGGGCAGCGTTCCGTACTGCATGGCCCTCATTCCCAGATGAGCCCCCGGATAATCCGGCAATTGCTTACATTGCCAACTCTGGCGGCGCCTGCGGCGTCGTCTCCTCACTATATAAGATCCTACAGGAGAATGCCTCTATCCCAGCTCTCCGAGCGTGGGACGATTGGGCAAACGAACTGGGCCTAGAGATATCCAATATTGCCTGGGGTGAAATGAGTCTACACACCAAAAAAGTCTCCCTCAACTTCCGCTTCCGCGCCATGCAATACAAACTTCTCAACAGGCTCTACTACACCCCACGTAGGACCACGAGGTTCATCTGCACTGCAGCTGCCTTGTGCCCTCGGTGTGGTGCGGAGGAAGCTGACCATTTGCATATGTTTTGGGCCTGCAGGGAGCTGTCTGGGTTTTGGGAAAGCATATTGGAAACACTTTCTGCAATAACTGAAACCGTGGTTGACCCTGACACCCTGGCGGTTCTGTTCGGGGCCTGGAAAACTGATGGCTCCAGACGTCTGGCCAAATTTCTAAACATAAGTTGTATGATCGCCAAAAAGTGTATACTCCAGAGTTGGAAATGCCCCTCTCCCCCGACCTTCCACAAGTGGCTCCGTTTACTCACCTGGTCACGGAATTGTGAGGAAGATTATCTGACTACGCTCCTCACCCAATCTCGCCCCAAGAATATTTGGGGGAATTCAACACTTATCTTAAAAACCTAAACGAGGACACTCCCATGTCCGGTTTGTCCCCTGCCGCGCCAGGCTCTGACCCCACTGTATGAAGCCCTACTGTTGCTCCTCCTCAGGTACTGCTATGATGTACATGCTGTGATTGCTGTTTCTTAATTGTTGTGCTGCTCTACGATGTAACTGCTGTATACATTTGTTGCCCTGCGTGTGTGCCTTGTGTACCTCTGCCGTCAAAAATCAAAACTTTAAAAAAAAAAAAAAAGAAGAAACCTTCATGGAGCAGACACATCTGGTAACTTCCTCAGGTGTGACAGGAGAGAAGGAGGAAAAGGAGGAAAAGGAGGAAGAAGGGGGAGGTGTGTGAAAGAGAGGTTCGGGATGGGTTGTGAGGGAGTGTGGAAAGGGAGGTCAGAATGTCCTGAGTTTTGGTGGTACAGTTTGAGGCCAGTGCATTGTAGAGGGCCTGGAAAGGAGAAGAAGAGGAGACAGCGGAGGGGGTGGCTAGTTCCCTGTAGATTTTGAAAAGTTCAGCCAAGCTAATGGATGCTCCTGGGACTCGTGCCTGAATGTGGGCTCTTTTCCTTGCACGGATGGCAAGTCTGTATTGCCTTTGGAGCAGGCGGCTGGCCAGTTTGTCAGAGGATGAGCGTGAGGTTAGCCACTTCCGTTCTGCTGCCCTGCACTTTTGTTTCAGGGCTGCAAGTTCGGTGTCGAAAAGCATCAGTGGAGAGACTTACCCGTCAATCTATTTCATCAGCTTCTGGTAAGTGTACATCTGCTCTGTAACTAAAGTAGGGCGTGAACATATTGTTTGATATTTTTGCATGTAGCTGTAGCTTTTAAAATGACAATTTTTCTTCACGATTTTACACAGCTCGATTCAGGGTTCCCATCAGAATCTGTGCTGCTTAAATCTCTGGCTAGGGATGTATTAATCTTGGAAGCAAGAGGGGTAGTGTTCTAAGTTAAATGATCAAGCTCTAGGACGCGCGCGTTCAATGCCCAATGGACAAAAGACCATCAACTAACATAGTGTGGCATACCAGAAGAAGGAGTCAGACGAGAGGACTGTGTTTCAAAGCTCTCACCAAGTGCTGGTGCTTCCGTGACAGGCCTGCCTACCGTGGCTGCTGTGTCCGGCACGGTCAGACCGGTCGGGCACGGCGGCTCCGGCAGGCAGACGGACCAGCATATTACAATATGCCGGTCCGGAAACAACAGTACCGGTAGGCTTACCAGCACCCTAGTTTCCGGACCGGCAGGATCAGAAAGAGGTCCAATATCTATAACAGGATTTACCAACACTTCCTTAAAAGTGATTTCCAGGCAACGCAAATATTCAACCATAAATGTTTTAATCTACACAAGAAACTCATTATTTCTTGTAAGATTGCCATTATTACCCCACACGTTCTGTAAATCATTGGTGTTAAGTTTGCTTGACATCATTTTTAAACATAAAGTACGCTGAACTGCCCAGCATGTAGCAAGAGAGGTGAGGCCATATTCTAACCTCATAGCTTCTACCAGAGTGCAAGCTGGACGGTTTTATTAAGCTTTGGGGGATTGTTCCTTCTATTTTATGCAACAGGTTAACTTGCGTTTTAGGCAAAACCGCTAAAACATACATTAAGCCTGATGCACATTACCTACTTTATATATCTCAATCAGTCCCATTATGTCATGTCCCCCATTTTTTCCCACAAATTGCTTAGCAACAGACCATTTTTTCCAAACGTGTGGAATAATAATTTCTCTACAGAATTTAGAGCTGGGGTTCTTTTTAAAAAAAATCAAATCTTTATTGACATTTTTGCAGTTTCGATCCATCCACAATAACACCAACTGATTCAACATATAAGAATTACATTTCTCCCTCCTGCCTCCCGCCCGCCCGCCCCATGAATGCAGTTCAACTAGAGTCCTCCACTACTTTTCCACTACTGGGAGTCTCCATGTTCACAGGTTTGTTAGCTTCCATGGGTGAACTATCGACCATATTTATGGAAGAAGGTCAGTCATATCCCTTCTATGTCTGTCCTCGTCTCATCTAGTAGGTGTGCCAGGTATTCCATGTCGTAGATGGACCTTGCCTTTTGGACCCATTCCTTTTCCGTGGGCACTGTTCCCCTCTTCCATTGTTGAGCTATACAGCATCTCGCCACCACCAAGAGAATGCAGATCATATGGCCCTCCTCCACCCCTTCCTCCACATCCTCAGCCATCTCGAACAGCAGCCAGCTGGGTTCCCTTCGTCCATCTATTCCATCCAGCACTTTTAACCACCCCAGCACTTCTTTCCAAAATGTCTGGATTAGTGAGCAATTCCACCACATGTGATAGTCTGCCTTGGCCCCCCGTAATGCCAGCAGTGGGCATCCACCCCTGGTTACATTCTTGCTAGTGTTGAATTTCAATCCCTTTGTCTTCCTCCCATTTCCCCCTTGCTGGGACTACATCTATGAGTTCACCCTCCTCAGTTCCCTGTACAGCCTGGATATCCTTCCTTTATTGTTGGTTTCCTGCAGTAGTGTTTTTTCAAAGGGGGTCAGGTCTCGGGATAGATTGTCTCCCCATGTAGGTTTTGTCAGAACTCCATTTAACTAAGTATTTGAAGGGTGAGAGTCCCTTCATTCCTAACCAATCCTCCAGTCTAGTTAGTGACATAAATTCTCCCTCTCCCCATAACTGCTCTGCCCTGGAGAGGCCCGCTCCATGCCACTGTTGGAACCACAGAGGGTCTGAGATATGGTTTTGTGTTGGTGGCGCCTAAATACAGCTACGGGGAGAGGGCCAGGTTGACAGCCAGTGGGTGGCACTTCCCTTGCGCCAGATTGACCAGAACACTTCCAGGACATCTGAAATCCCCATTTACTGACCCAGTCTATGTCTGCCTGTTCCCATTTTTCCACCAGGAACGCCACTGATTTGGAGAGGTTGACCTGGAATCCCCACAATTCCCCATATTCCTTTAGTCCCTTTAGGAGAGCCAGTACTGATGACTGCGAGTTAAAGAGGTGGAGCAGTGCATCATCCGCAAAGAGACTTGCTTTATATCTCTTTTCCACCTATGTGAACTCCGGCTATCTCTCCTGACTGCCGCAGGCTTATCACCCAAGGCTCCATCACCAGGGCGTATAACAGTGGGGACAGGGGGGCAACCCTGTCTTGTTCCCCTGTATGTAGGGTCTTGCTCAGATTGTCAGATCCTTGCCTATTTTGAATAAACCCTGTATGGTCTGGGTCTATGAGGCCGGGGAGGTGCACTTCCAGGCAGGATGCCAGGATCCTTGTCAAAATCTTTGCGCCCACGTTGAGTAACGAGATGGTCCTATATGAGGCGCAGTTCGTCTTGTCTTTGCCTTGCTTGGGGATCACTGTTATTAGAGCCTCCCAAAAGCTAGGGGGCATGTCCTCTGCCCCCCCCCTTATGGAGTTGAGGACCTTCAACAGAGGCCCTGCTATTGAGTCCTGTGTAGCCATCTTCCCCTGGTGCCTTCCCTGTTTTCAACTGGCCTATTGCCCTCTTAACCTCTTCCTGCATTATGTCCGCTTCCAACATGGATATCCCCTCTGTCATAAGGCGGGGGATGGGGAGCCTGCGCAAATATTTCTTAATCTTCTGCCTTTGATGCCTGACCAGTTGGGAGTACAGTGCTTCATAGAAGTCTGCAAAGTAGTCTGGGATGTGGTCCTTGGATCAGAGTGTCACCCCATTCTCGTCCCTTAACCAGTGAACCTTTCTGTCCCCCGCTACATTCCCTGATTCTGTTTGCCAACAGTGTCCCACCTTATCGCCTCCTTCGTAGAACTTCTGTTTGGAAAATCTCAACTTTTTTACCACTTCCCTATCAGGAGCGAATGCAATTCTTTCCTCTTGTCCCGCATTGTGTCCAGTAGTCCCACTCTGTCTTCTTCTGGTCGCGTAAGCCTCGCCCTCATGTCTCTCAACTGTTCCCGTATTTTCCCCTCCATCAGTGTCCTTTCCCTCTTTTTTCGTGCCCCTTCTGCGATGAGTAGGACCCTCACTGTCGCCTAGGCTGCCTCCCATACCGCCTTTGGGCTTGCCTCCCCTGTGTCATTTGGTACGAAGTATTGGGCGATTTCCGTCTGGAGGAAGTCCCTAAATACTGGCTCCTTAAGGAGACTGTTGTTACACCTGCAGCGCGGGTGTCCCCTCCTCCTTTCCTCCACCCACCACTCTGTTGTAACTATCTTGTGGGCCGACCACGTTATTGTTTCCACCCTCTGTGATTTCACCCCGCTCCCTGTTCCTTTTTTGAACCAGTAGGTCTGTCCTGGTATATTTGTGGTGTGGGGCGAGAAGAAGGTGTACCCTCCCGCATGGGAAAACCTAGACCTCTACACATCTACCCAGAAGTGGTCTTTCAGCATTTGGGAAAATGCTTTGTGTTCCTTTCCTTTTGCTTTAGTCTTGCTCCCCCTTGCCGACCACAAGTCCAGTGCCGGATCAGCCACTAGGTTAAAGTCACCACGCACCTTTAGCATGACCTCCATCCATTCCTCCAGTTCCAAGAATACCTTTCATAGGAATGCCATTTGGTGCGTGTTAGGTGCGTATATGGATGCTAAGGTGATTAGATGTCATTCGACCCGCCCTATAACCGCCACCATCCTCCCACCAAAACTCCTCCTAACTTGTGCCTCCCTGAGTTGCATGGATCTTGACAGGACAATCCCCATACCCTCTTTTTTAATTGTCTTGTGTGAATCCCAGAAAGTCTGTTCCACCACTAGTCCCTTGAGGGGACGTTCCTGCCCCTGCCTGTAGTGTGTCTCCTGTAAGAACAACACCGCTATGTTGGCTTTGCGGAGCATTTTTGAAGTAAGTGAACTTTTGTTTGGTTAGTTTAGTCCCTTTATATTTAGTGTTGCTAGTTGTCGGTTAACCATCTCCCCTTCTTCATTTTCTCTCTGTGCGCCGCCCCATGGTTAGACATTTCCCAGGTGCAATTGTGGAGTTTTACTACATTCCCCCTTCCCCGCTCCCGCATTATGTATCCATCTCCCCTCCCATTTGTCCACCTCAATCCTACTCATGTTGCTAATCCTCTTCTGTGTCCCCTCCCCTCAACCCCCCGTTGTCCTGTATGCAGGCATTATGGCCGAACCACCATGGTGGGGGTCCCTATCCTATTCTTTCTTGCACCCTACTTTGCAGCTTTCCCCGTGGCGCGTCTTTGCGGCCTTGGTTGCCTCTCTTAACCCTTTTTTACCTTCCTGGTGTGCACCCTATTAAACAATTCTCCCGTTCCCCCTCTACCAGGTCTGTGGTGCTCAGCTGTCTTCCCCCATTGAACAGTGTTAGGGAGAATTCTCTCTTTAGGCTGAATTTCCTAACCTAGTGAGTCCCCCAGCAGCTTTGCTGGATTTCTGGAGTTTGTTTTTTTCCTCCTGCCAAGAGTGAGACTCTTTTTCTCCCACTCTTGGACATGATTTATGGTGTTCCTTTGACTGTTAATGTGTTTTATGGGCTATTGGGTCCTTTACTCCATAGGGTCTCATGGGTTTTTATTATGTGTGTTACACAGCACCCTCCGTGCAGTAACACAGGGGTGTCATAGTGACCCCCCACCATAGACTCCATACCCTGGGACCGACTACTGTCTCCCAGGGCATGTAAAGTCACCATTTAGTCCTCCAAAAGTGGTGCCACTCTGTCTGGGTACCACAGGGGGTGCGGGAGGGTTTAGGCACCCTGGACTGAGTTACCTTGGTAACTCAAGTCGCACTCTTGTGTAATTGGCCCAAGTGGTGAGCCGGCCGGCTCACCACTTAGCATGTTTGATTGACAGCTAGGCTGAGTGAATGGGGGTATGCTGCATAAAAGCAGGGCTTTGGGGACTGGAACTTCAGAAGTCGCCACAGGACCTGAGAATCCGACGAGGGAGAAGCTGAGTCAACCTACCACGACAACACCACCGGTGGAGCCCTGCGGAACCGACTCACCACTTCCCGACGACAGAGAAGATCTCCCGGCTGGAGAGGCTTCTTCCCCTGACTGGTGGGAACAACCAGTTTTACCTTCCTTCTTCGCACCCCAGACCGGTTTGTGGTCGAACTGCCCGTGCCATGCACCCCGGCGGCCGGATAGCCACTCACCACTGAACCGCGAATCAACGGACCGCTCCTTGTACCTGAGAAATTCCGCGGCTGGTTTCTTCCCTGGCAGTGCAACGGACTCCTGTCTTCCTCCACGACGAGATCCTCTCTTCCCCCGGACGGAGCACCGACTTGCATCCGCTGCCAGGAACAACTGCCCCCGCTGGAGTCTTCTCACCACTTTAAGGTACCATGTCCGCCAGGCCTCCCTTTCTAAAGATTGCTACAAGGTAATAATAACTCCTTAACCTTCTGGACTGGGTTGGCCGCCTTGACCCTCTAACTGGTCCCTTTCTTTGGTCCAACTCCTTTTTGAACCATTACAAGACTTTTGTGCACTGCAACCGTGTGACCTTGGACACATTTCTTTTGATCCCCTGAAAGTGGATCCGGCCTATTGAACTCTAACTTCACGGTTTTACTTTGCCTTCCTCCCTTGTCATGTTCTTGTAAAAGTGTTGGGATCTGTTTCAACTTGTTCTCTGCTTTTCTCTCCCTTTTAAAAACAAACTATTAGAGTGCCATCTACGTTAAGCGCTCACCACTGTCTGAAAATAAGTGGGGCTTTACTTAAGACTTGTCTAATATTCTTTTAAGGGAGTGTATTTCTTTTAGTGACCGTGTTTTTGAATTGCTTACTATTGGTGCCTGTGTGTTTTTCTACATGTGGTTTTAAATAAATAATTATATCTCTTTTACACCAAGCCCTGGTCAGTGTTAACTTGTTCTATTGTGTTCTCTTGACCTATTGTGAATACTCTGTATACTGCCTAACTCTTCTTGAGGGAAGTCTGACTGCTCAGCCACAGCTACCAAGTGAATCTGTGTGGTACAGACTGCTACCAAGTGGGTTTACTGCCAAACACCTGTAGTATTAAATCTTTTGCAGTGGTCCCAGAGGGAACTGCACAGGTTTCTGCCTAACAAACAGTTCCAGCAGTAACATGGCAAGTGGCAGAAACGTTGTCCTCACAACTGTATTCATTGTCCCCTCCCGTGCTTCGCCCCCCGGCTTGCTCCATAAACATAACTTTAACATCATTAAGTGAGGCCCTGCAACTTGGGCTACTTGGGCCCCCTAGTTTGATCCAAATGGCATCAGGGTGAGACATCTCCCTTCAAGTCATCCCTTGCCTGGGAGGGAGGGCTGTTGAGCTTTTGATATTTCCTGGCCCCTTGTGTTTTGCACCTGCGAAGATCCGTCCTTGCGCCTCCAGGTTCACACCTTTTAGAGAGCTCTACCCCTCCTCCATCACCAGGTTGATCTTGGGCTTTTCCTATTAAGTCCTCGGTGGCATTCTTGATTTCCTCCTCATGCATCAAGTGATGAATATGAGTGCAAAGGGGTATCCCCATCTGCATCGTACACCCTTTTCCTGGAGCCACCTAGTTAGGGGACCACATTTTTTGCGTCTCAGGAGGGTTTGTGCTGTCGGCTCCTGGAAGATGTTCACCCTGGAGTCCCCGTAGCCGATGGTCCCCATTCTTCTAGCTTTATCCAAGATTTCATCCTTGCCTCGATAGTAGTGCAGTTTAGCGAGCACCGATCGGAGTCCCCTAGAACCCTCTCCTGCCCTGTGGACACAATCTACAGCCACTTGCTCACCTTCTTTGGTGCCCCGTACCATTCCCATTATTTCTTGTATTTTTCTTTCAAGTCCGGCCATGGATTCCACTTTTTCCTCTAGTCCAAAAAAGCGGGGGTTGTTGTGCCTCCCGCGGTTCTCTTTGTCATCCACTGTGAGCCCTAGATTGTACTTCTTCCTTTCAATGTCATGGAGGCGGACCTCTATTTGGGATTCCAGAACGACTGCTGTTTGATTAGCTTCCACTCTCTCCGGTCTTTCTTCCAAGGTTCGCCACTTTAGTCCCAATGTCTGTACGCATGCCATGGATTTCCTCCAGTATTATTTGGATTTCCCTTTTTATGGCCCCTATTTCCATGGCACATGGGTGGGGTCCCCCTTCTGCCTTTGCTGTTGCCATTGCCACCTCGTCAGAGTAATGGAACTTCGAGAGAGCTGCCTTCCAGCTCATTCACTTGGTGCAGGTCTGGTGTCACTGGGTACCCTCCACAGTGTTCTCCCTTTGCTTCTCTTTCTTCTGTCTGGGTCCCTTGCCTTTCACTTTTCCACACTGGTACGTGCCGGGGCTTGGGGGTCCTCCTTCCTGGCGCTCTCAATGACCACTGACCCTTAGCAGTCTCACTGTGTTTCCCACTCTGGCACAATCGTGGTTAGCGTGTCCTGCGTGTCTCTGGAGGGAGGGTGGGGGGCGGCCGGCTCTCTTCCCCTGGTTCTTGCTTGTTGTCTGTAACTTTTTCATGGGGCGCCACCACCTCTCCCCGTTCTCGCTGCTTGGGTCTTGTGCGGCTCTAGGGACACTCGTGCTCCCACCGACCTGTTATGGGCTATTGCCAGGCCTGCGCTTTGGTGCTAGCGGGTCTGTGGGTGGCCCCTGTGTGCTTCTCGTGCCCTCCCCACTGGGACCCCGTGTTACTTTGTGCACCTCCTCACAAGGTGTTCTGGGCGGGCCTGTTTCACTGGGTTCTCTGTGCTACCCTCCTGCTCCTTTTCTGCTTGCCTCTCTGTGTTGCTCCCATTATGCTCTACCCTGGATCCGCTCTGCGGCTGTTTGTCCGTGTCCCGTGGGGGGTGGGAGGGACACCTCATGTGCTCCACAGTTGGGGACCAGCGCGTTGCTCGGGTATCCTGTGTCCCTTCTGCCCAGTTAGGGGTTAATGCTTAGCTCCTGCTTCCTACCACCTTATGTTTCTCCCTGGCTCTCACAGTTCATCCTGCCATGTGTCTTGGGGGGGGGTCTCCCGTTTTGGGCCCTCGTGCTTCACTGGTGCTTGGGGAGAGGTCTGTCCCTCCCCCACTCCTGCTAGTCGCTGCACCCTTCCCTGGCTGTTCCAGGGTTGGCCTGCAGCGGGGCCGTTAGCTCCTGCCTCCTGTGGGACCGCTCGGGCACTCTTCTTCATGTGTTCCCTTTCCCCGGTCTTCACAGCTTCACCCTGCAGGGGGGGACTCACACCCTCGGCCGACGACTGCTGCCTTGTCGCTAATTCCTCGCTCTGCCTGCTTCCCCACAGCCTGCTGGTCCGTCATCTCGGGGATGCCCCTCTCTTCCTCCTCTGGGCACGGGGCTCTCCCCCCTAGCTAGGCTGTGTCACTATGTGGAGTTTGCCCGGGGTTTTCTCCGGCCCTTGTCTGGGGGCTCGCTGGCCTCCACCAGGCTCCCGCTACGTTAGGAGATCACTGGGGTCCTCTCTGCTGCATGCTGCCTCCTCTCCTCCCCGACAGCTCCTCCTGGCAGGTGGGCTCTTCACTGCAGCCGCTGGTTGCTGTGTCGGCATTGGGCCTTCACTCAGCCTTTCTTCCTCACTGTTTAGTGGGCCCCCGCTTTGGAGGCATCGCCCTCCGTTCCCTCGGGGTGCAAGGCTCTCCCCTTTGCTCGGGGCGTGCTGCTGTCTTTACTCTTCCTGGGGACCGCGCCAACGCCAGTCCTGGGGCTCGCTATCCGCCTGAGGCTCTCAATTATCTAGGACAGGGACCATAGCTGCAGACTCAGGCATCCATCTTGCCTACGCCCCCTCGCTGGGATTCATTTTAATGTGGAATCCCAAATAGCACTAATCCTCGACCATAGCTAATGCACTACCATTTAGTTTCCAAATAAACAAAGGTTTCTTTGGAACAGTGCCTCCCAAACACAACACCTTAGTTTTTGTGATATTGATGGTCATGTGATTTGTTTTGTGTATGAAGCCAAAGCGTTAAATGATATTTGCAAGCCTATCAGTATTAAGTCAAATAAAACAGTGTTGTCTGCATATGCAAGCCAACTAGTTAGAACACCGTTTATTTTAGGTGGAAAATTGTGTATTACTTTTACGATGTCTGGGAGATCAGCCACGTATAAGTTGAATAGAGTCGGGGCCAAAGCACAGCCCAGTTTTAATCCTCGATTTGTCCTACAGGAACTAGTTAATTTGCACCTCTGATTCAGAAGTAATGTGACTGTTGTATTTGTATATAGCGCTTTGATATAATACAAAAATGGTGTATCCATCCCCCATCTTTTACATTTTTCCACAATAGAGGTTGAGATACACTATCAAACGCTATAATCTACATAGCAGCAATATAGAATTTTCTTAATGTCAGTTTTTATTTCTGCCATTAGATCATGAATCATAAGAATGTTACTCATACTGCTATAATTTTTCCTAAATACTGTTTGAAAAGGTTTTAAAAGAACTTTCTCATTAGCCCATTTCATCAGTTTTCTTAATAAGATAGTGGCAAATATTTTTTGGCTTGAATCCTGCATCGCTAACAAGTGATAATTTGCTGTATTCAATTTCATACTCTTTTTAAAAATAGGGATAAGGATAGATTTCTGCCATGTATCAGGCAATATTCCGGATACCTTCAACTGCTCTAAATAGTTTTAAAAGAATTTCAGAGCAAAAGAGTGGATTTCCCTTATAAAGCACATTTGGGATACCATCGGGACTCGGTGCACAAGAGGATTTCAATTTTACAATGGTATTTCTTATATCTTCGGAATCATATTCTATAAAATGTGAAAAGCACCATGTATTCCAAGAATCTTTTAAAACTATGTCACTTCCTACTTCATAATACGTTTCATTGATATATGAATTCCATACAATAGAGGAAATGGGGTTTAACTCCATTGAAGTAAAAGCAACCTTACTCTCATTATATAACAGCCAAAATGTACGCTTATTCTGAGTTTTTATTAACCCTAAAAAGGTTAACCATTTATCACTTTTCTGCGAATATTTGTGCTGACGGAGCCAGTTTTAAGTGTTCCTAAATTAGTAATTTCAAGAAATTTCTGACTTTCTGACAGGTGGACATTACCGCGGACGCTAGCCCCGCCATTTCGAAAGGCGTTTTTTTTGCGTGTATCAAATTGTAAAATGGGGTTAAATACAATCTATTACAGTTACCAAAGGATTTTGAGTTCTCCAAAGAAGTACAATATGTAATATTCTCAATATATTAATTTGCCAATCATTTTGTTTTGTTTCGTATGGATTATTAATTGTTTATGATTTGCCAGGAGAGCTCCATTTATCTCATTTACCTTTGACGTTGCCCATCTTAACTGGTTACTTTGACTACTCACCCCAACTTTTTCCTTAAAGTACTTGGAACTAGGTACAGCGGCAATGTCGACCTGCCAGGACAGTGTATAATGATCACTCACATTATTTTCTTGGAGTACAATGGGACAACAATCTTTCATCTTAGGTGCATTTATAATGACTTTCAATTTGTGAACGGCTAATTCTGTTTGACCAATTAAAAGCAGCAGCATTTGAAATTGATTTCCTAAAAGCTAAACATTCAAGGTCAAATGCATTTAAAATCTGTCGCCACTCCTGCCGTCGGGGACACAGCGTAATATAGGTCAAGTGCAGGTTTTTTACATTCAAATCTCCTGCAATCATAATACCTCCTGTCAGATTTATTTCACACATTGCATAAGCAAGCAAATCCCTGATTATCCTTGGAATTTCTCCGGTAAAAATGCCTGAATGCGGATCACAAACATTTATCACAAGGGTTTTCTCTGGGAACGAAACAGAGATTTGGAACATGGCTGAGAGAACATAGCGAGCGCTAGTCGGCCCACTATATAACTCCAAAAATGATCCCGCACGAGAGCCAACAGCCAACCCTCCACTCGCCCTACCTCTAATAGATTGGTTTGCCAACTTATGGAGTAATGCAAAGCCATCTATGTAAAAAGGCTTTATTGTCCAAGTTTCTTGTAAGAAGAATAGAAGAATAGGTCCACACTTGTCACATAAGCAAAGCCCTCTGGGTTCCATAGAAAAGAACAGTAACCACGTGTATTCCAGATAGACATGTTAGCAAATCTTTCTCTGATAGATGTCAGTTAGATCCATACTGCACAGTGTCACATACCCAATGAACAGTATTGTGTTCCTTCTCCGTTGGTAAATGAGAGGCCATTAGCGCAAGTCTATCTGAATTATTCAGAGCCATTATAGTGTCCAGAAGATATTCTGCGAATTGCACTACTTTTGTTGCTTTCCGACATATAGTAAGAGAAAGATGCATACTTTCCAATAGTTCGAGGGTTGCTGTTATTAAGGCAACCAACAAAGTAGAAGAAAATTCAATTACTGCCTTTTAGGGAGAATTCTCATGAATGGCTGATTTCCCTTACCTAATGAGTCCCTCAACAGCTTTGCTGGATTTGTAGGATTTATTTTTTTCACCTGGTAAGAGTGTGAGCCTTTTTCCCACTCTTGCATGTGTTTTGTTGAGTGTGTTTTCACTTTTTTGTGTGATCTTGAGCACTGGAGCCTCACCTACTCCATGGCCTCATATTTTTCATGTGTGTTACACAGCACCTTCAGTGCAGTGACAGAGGGTTGTCTTTGAGACTTCCCACTGACTCCATTTTCTGGGGCTGACTACTGTCCCCCAGAAAAGGTAAAGTTGCCATTAACTTGATTTTAGTCACTTTAAACCACAGACCCAGTACACCCCATTTTACATGGAGTATTGGAAAGGGTTAATTCGTATCCCTTTTTGGCTGTGTCTCTTGGAGCATTGTTTCACTCCCTTTACATCAAGACTTGGCTGGGGGCAGTGGTAATTACCCTAACTTATCTATTGCGGTTATCTTATATAACCATGGTATTGTTTCAGGGTATTATATTAGCCTCGAACATAAACCTGCTTGACCAAATACATTTTATTTTGGCTCTGGCTGGGTTTATTCACCATTTCTTTTTGTTAAAGTCTTTCTCGTGTCTTTCTCTGCGCGCCAATCCGGGGATGATTCCTTTGTTTGCCGTCTTTTCGCGGGCTTCTGCACAGAAGCCCTCTTTAAGGCACCTGAAAGTCTAGGTAGGCAGGATGTGAGTGAGGGATCATCGGACCCCTGCCATGGGTTCCCTTGGTAACCCAAGTCGCACTCCTGTTTGATTGGCTGAGGGGACTGTCCTTGCCAGGACAGCCACCCTGCTGTGTGATTGACAGCCAGGTTGTATGAATGGGGGAAAACTGCATAAAAAGCAGGTCTCTGGGACTGGAAATGCAGAGTCGCCACTGGAACAAAAGAACCAAGAAGGAGCTGATGGAAGAGGACCCCTACAACGACTGAACCGCCCCGTGAAGCCCTGCTGCAGGTCTGAATCTTCAGAATCCGATGACAGAGAAGATCCTCCAGGAAACTTCTTCCCTTGAGCTGGTGGGACCAACCAGTTCGCCCAAACACCAAGCCAGGAACCCTCCTCTGGTCGAATTCGCTGTACAGAGCTACAGTGGGCCGGATACCCAGGAAGGTCGGACCCTGCTTGGGTTTTAAGGAGCGCACCTTTTATTTGTTGCTTTGCTCTGTTGCTGGTTTCTTCCCTGGGTAGTGCAGGACCCTCCAGTCTTCCTACTTCTTGTCAGTCCGACAGTCACTTCAGGCACTGTGCGCCTGCAGGAACTACCAGGAACGTCCGCCTCAGCTACAGCTTCCTCTCCGTTTTAAGGTACTGTGCAACTCCGGTTGCTCGTTTCGTTCAACCGCAGTGAAAGTGTTTGAAATCTTTCTCCAATCCGAGGGCTTGTCCTTCTCTTCGAACTAACTTTTCTATCAACCAACCTCGTACGGAATCCGTGCCACAAACTTTACCGCAAACTACCCTGAACTGTGTGATCTTGAGCAAAAGACTTTTGACCGATAGACTTTGGCCCTAAGCCTTTTCTGCCTGATTCTAGCTCTGTAGTTCCTCTTGTTCAATTGGCCTGAGTACTTAACTGTTGGTTTGATTTAATTTCTATTAACTTTGTCTTTCCTTCCTCCCTTTTAAATTGCTGGAGTGCAATTTTTCTCCCACTTCATTTTGTGAGCTTAACTTGTCTGGAAATTAAGAGATGTGGTGTGGTGTATTAAGAGTGTGATTTTTAGACTGCTTATAATAGTGTAATGTCCTACAACTGAAGAGTGAAATACATGTATATTCTTTTACTTGAAAACCTTGAGTCAGTGTTTGCCTGAATCATAGTAATTGCTGTCCTTTGTGTAACTATCTTGCACTGCTCACTTACTCTTGAGAAAAGTCTGGCTACTCAGCCATCGCTACCACTTTAACTGTGTAGTACAGGCTTGTAGCAAAGGTGAATTTGTACTGTCACTTGTAGTCTTAATTGTGTATGGTGTTTCCAAAGGGTACTGCATATAATTCTGCCTAACACTGCCCAATTGGTATCACTGCCTACCCTGGGCAATTTAATCATAGTAATTCGATGTAGTGATTATGCTTAGTTGGTTTACTTTTCTAGAGAGCTTTAATAGATTAGATTGATTCATAAATGGGCTATAGTTTGAAGGATTATTTTCCTGCAACAGAACCCATCTTCCCATTGCTTTTCAATCCTCTTCCCCAGCATAAGCTCTTTTTAATGACACAGTCATAGGACAGGGAACCCCCACATTCCATGTCCGAGATGTGAAGCTTGCAGTTGCCGGGTTCAAAGCTACCTGCTATACAGATGGTTCAAAGCTCTTTCGGTCAGGATAACCCTTGTTTCCAGTTGTTGTAGTTGAGGAGGTTTGATGACTGAAGGGGTGCAAGTCGCCTTTGAATCTCTTTTGTGCTGTTGCATCCATTTATCCATAGGAGCATTTAATCTAGTTTTCCTTATTGTGCCATCTGCTAGTTGGTTTGTAAATAGACATTTTTTCTTTGGTTTTCTTTTTGGATTTTTCCCTTTACTAATTTCCTCTCCTGCGCCCCATCTTCTGTTCTGTCAATCTGTTCCAATAAAGACACAGTCTGGTCTTCTATAAAAGATGACATATCAGTAGCAGTAATACATATTTCCTCGTATTCCCAATCAGGGTGCACAGGTAGAGGCAAAGGGACCTGAGGTCTAACACTTGTGGACGGCTATTGAGAATCTAAAACTTTGTTATTCTTATATCCGCTACATTGGCCAGTTTTATTCTGTGTTATCTGGACCACTTGTGTGTTCGGAATTACATATGTAAATACTGCCAAGATCGCACGTACTCCACTTGGGTTGGAATTCTCCAAGATTATATCGACTATAGTTGCATAACACCATAGTTTTAAGATCCACTTGCTCCTTAACTAAAATAGTTATCACTGATTCCAGTGTTTCCAGTTTAGATACAATTAGAGTTATATTATTGCCCAAACTGTGCTCGTCTGATTGATGAGTTAATTCAGACTGCGACACTTGGATTGATTCGTCATCACTATCAGAGTCGGAGCAAACAGATGAATCCAATGTGGATGCTAGAGCCACTAAATCCATAGAAGCGGATAGATTGGTTCCTATTATTTTGTAATGTTCTTTTGTCGAATATAACTCTTCTCCACCCAACGAAGCCCTCTGTAAACCTATGCACATTTTTAATAGTGAGTTATTATTGTCAATAGTTGGAGAGTCAAATAAATCTGTATTGCTCTTTGTAACAGGGGAAGTTGTATGACTATTCCGGGACATAGCTTTTATGGGAGTCAAGTTCACTTCAGGGAGGGTTGCCGTGTGTTGCTGAATATTTTTGTTCATTATCGGCTTCTCTGTCTGCAAATAATCCATAATTTTATTGTTTTGATTTTAGGATTAGAGGAGGTGCTATTCTCCTTTCTTCCTGCTCGGGCTGCTCTATTCGCAAACCAGATCGACGGGAGTGGTTATGCTTCATTAAATACAAGCAAAACAAGCAATTTTGCTTCCCAGTCAAGTAAGGTGCTGCTCCGTTCACTTCACGCCCCCACCACCAGACACTCTCCAACACTCTGCAACCATGATTATTATCTGGCCCTACCACTTTAGTAGAAAACAACATTAAAATCAACCCGAATAATAACCTCTCATTTCAGGCTTCCTCTTGTCAATGTTCCTTGGATTGCTCTCGGGTTATTGGTCACAGTTAAAAAAAAGAATAACAACGCTCTTCTTATTTCACTAACAAAACATTTTCAACTCTTTCTTTAGACTCCTCAAGAAAAGTTGGAAGTCTTTGTATAAGTCAAATGTCTCTAGTTCCTTGAAGGGAAGTGGGGACCTCCCAAATCCTTCTCCTCCAACTTCGTAGTTTTCTGTCCCCTTGTCTTAAAGTTTGGAGGTCTTTGTATATCTCAGCTGTCCCAGTTTTTGAAAGGGGTGGGGTGGCTTCCTCACCGTAGTAATTTTTTTTACACAAATTGTAGGTCTTGGATAGACTGTCTGAACCCTCCAGGTTCCACTCTTCTAATAGGTTGAAACTGTTACTTAATTCTCCTGCGCTCTCCAGACGTCTTTGGCTCTCTTGCTTCTTTGACTTTTGTGGTTGAATCCTCTGCCAATCTTCACCATTCCACATTCTATAGCTTTTGTAACTCTTCTTATCACTTGCTCTCTCCTTATACAAATGAAATGTCTAAAGTTAGTTGAATTGAGGGATGATTCTCTTAGTCCTTCTCCACCAATTTGCTTTCTACTAGGTTTATGTCTTGGATAGACTGATTGAACCCTCCAGGTTCCCTTCTCCTCACAGGTTCTGCCAATCTTCACCATTTGGAAATCTAGGGCTCCCGTAACCCTCCTTGCCATATATCGCTTTGTTCCGCTCGCCTCTCTCCACGCTTGTACCTCTACTGTCGTTGGGTGTGCTCCAGTGGAGTGGCGTCTCAGTGGGGACGTGGCCGTTAGCCTCTCTCCTTAACATCAGTGTCCCGTAAGGATTGGCTTTCTGTATCTGGCTTGCCACGGCACACTCGGACGTCCTTGCCTGAGAGCAGAGGCTTCATTCCTCCGGTGTCTGCGTCTGTTTGCCGGCCCCAGGCCCACCGCTGTTGCAGTATGGTCACGCCGCCAGGTAAGACTGTCTTCCTTTCTGTCTTGGCAGTAGCGCCCTTTCCAATGCCGGCCTCTCCATCAGCTGCTGAGTTTGTGAAGATGCCAGCATCACCTTGAAACAAAACTAGGGAAGTAATGTTTGTGTGTTTTGAATGCGTCTCAAATGTAACAACAGCAGTCGTTTCTGTTCTCTTATAGGCAGACAGAGTATTCTTCATAGGGAGTTCCAGACAGGAATGGGAGTCTATTTCCCCAACAGGGGAGTCACTGGCAGTGAAGTCCTGCTTTTCTTAACCCCTAGGGAGGGATTGGCTGAGCAGGCTCACCTTCGGAGCCTCAAAGGGGGTGGCTCTCCCCTGGGAAGAAGGGATGAATTTCCCAGCTTTGTCAAATAGGATATTGCCAAAATTCTCATCGCCTGGGGAAGCGTGGCACTGAGCTTCACTAATAAGGTTGCAAATTTCTGAGCAGCAACCTTTAAGACATCTAAGCTACTACTTGCATTTATTTATCAGTGAGTGCTCTACTTCATCATTATTATTATATATTTTAATAGCACAAACCTACGTCACGAGCAACAGAGTGCTATACAGATCACAGAGCAAAACATTGGTAGAAAGAATTTAACAAGTGAAGTAACCTTTAGAAATAATCATCACAGTACTATACAGATGGGGACGTGCACAAGATAGCCGGACTCTAGGGTGCACCAAGGTCTTGTTGGAAGTGCCAGGTCTTCAGTTCTTTCAGAAACTGAAGGAGACTTGGGGCAGTCCATATTGAAGTTTCAGAGGATCAGGGCATAGCATAAGAACAACTGTTTCCTAGTTTTCTTCTTGAGAGCAATCAAGTTTCTACTCTGATAAAGGTCTAACTACAAGAGGACCCTGTGCTTCCCAATGTTTTTAGCTTGGCCGTCAGGTAGGCTGGCGCACTAGCAGCGGATGCTTAGTAGTTCAACCCTCTTGGAGTTTTTAAGAGTATTAATTATATATATGATGCCCCTTTCTGGCCGGCAATCTACCTGACCTTTCTCTTTACCACGTAGGTGCATATGTACCCTCAAAGTAGAGAATGGGATGATTTTATTAAAGGGGACATTGTTCACTGTTTCTCTGCAAGAAGGGAGGGGCCCTGTTTGCAGAACATTTATCAATTAACAGCTTTATGGTTTGAAGGGATGGATCTTTTTTCCCACATGGAGGCTAAGTCTTACTATTTATTTGTTTAGTGCTGGCCCGACCCAGAGAGTCTCGTAGTGCAGTACATTGTCCAAATATTAAAAAGGTGTGAGTTGAAAAATGAAGTTACAAAATATTTTCTGGAAAGTATAGGGAGATTAGGATAGACACGTGATAGCAGTGGCGGATGACAGGGATATGTGTGGAGAAACATACATGTTTCCAGTCTCTTTCTGAAAGTGATGATGCAGAATGCAGTGTGTATGTGAAAAGATAGTGTGCTGCATGTGCTGGGGGTCCAGTGGGTAAATGCTTGTTTGTGTGTGCATGTGAGTTTGCAAAGTGGAATGTGCAGAAGATGATGGCTGGTTGGCTTGTTTGTGTGGGTGATGGGTTTGAGTTTATCATGAAGGTAAGATAGAATTTTGAGGTGGATGGCTTTGAATACAAAACAGCATCCTTTGAAGCACTCCTAGCCTGCCTGTGACCTCCTCCCCTCCTCCCTTCTCTTCCTTTCTCTTGTTCACACCCGACGATGTTTCTAGACAAGTCTGATCTATGAAAGTCTTGTCAAAACAGGTTCTTCACTGTTCTTCCAAAACCATCAAAGACCACATTGACACCCTTGCTCCAGCCCTGGCCAATTTCTGCAATCACTCCTTTGCCACTGGAACCTCTGCTGCCCTTAAGCACTCCCTTGTGCACCCCCTACTTAAGAAGCCCTCTGCTGATCCTTCCTCTCCGGCTAACTATCACCCGATCTCCATCACTCCTTTCCTGGGCAAACTCCTGGAAAAGCTGGCCATCTCCCAGCTTAATCTTCACACAATCTGTTGGTTGTCTCCATGACAACCAGTCTGGCTTCAGAGCAGCCAGAAGCATGGAAACTGGTCTCCTGAAAAACCGAGAAGACCTGCTCTCTAACCTTTATTCTAACCTTTATTCGCGCCTTGAAACACTTGTGTATAGGCGCGTTACAAATGCCATATCATATCATAACCTTCCTTCTGTCCTCATTCTCCTCAATCTTTCTTCTGCTTTTGATACGGTCAACCAGCCATCCTGCTCAATCGCTTCTGTGATAGCCTGGGTATCACTGATCAGGCACTGGCCTGGCTGACCTCCTTTCTCACTGATCGACCTCATGTCCAGCTGGGGTCCTCCATCTCTTCTATATCTCTCTCTCTACCTGTGGTGTACCCTAAAGGTCTAACCTTTCTCCCTGGCTGTTCAACCAATACCTGGCACCTCTTGCCCACTGCATCGATGCTCTCTGCTCCAACTTTCAGTGTTATGCGGATGACACCCAGCTCTTTTTCAGGCTCCCCTCGACTGCCTCTACTCCGTCTCTCATTCCAGACCATTTGTCCACAATCCAGGAGTGGTGGGCTGCCAATGATCTCTGCCTTAATGCCAGTAAAAATGAGATCCTCCTTATCGGTACACCAGCTCCCTCCTTTCCTCTCTCTCTCTCTCTATGGCTGCCCACTCTGGGCCCTCTTCCTACTCCTACCTGTGAGACTAAGAACATTGGGGTAATTTACAACTCCACGCTCTCCTTCTCTCCTCACATCTCTGACGTCAATAAGAAGTCAAAATATCAGCTGCACCTCCTCAGAGGTATTCTACCTTTCCTCACTTTCCCCCTCTCGAACTCTGGTCCTCTCTAGGCTGGACTACTGCAACAGCCTCTTTCTAAATCGTCCTGCCTCTATTCTGCAACTTATCCAGAACAGGACTACGAGACTTGTCCTTGGCCTCAAGCCCAGGGATCGTATCTCTCCAGCACTGAAATCTCTCCACTGGCTCCCAGTGGCAGCAAGGATCAGATTCAAGGCCCTCTGCATCATCCACAAGGCTTTCTGGGGCCTGGGACCGCACTAACTCCAAAGCTCTCTTCTCGAGCTCTCCGCTCATCCACCTCCAGCTCTCTGAGGGTCAGTTACTTTTCCAAGCAGCGAGTTGGGTGTAGATTTCTGTCTCCGGGTGGGGCCTCCATCTGGATCTGCCTCCCCGCCTCTCTCAAACTTGAACAGAACCACCTCTGGTTCCGGAAGCAGCTCAAGACCTTCCTCTTCGCTTCCGCTTTTTCTCTTCCTCTCCCATGCTGACAACCCCTCTGGTCCACGCACTGGTCACCGGGTCATCCTCTGAATTTGGGACCATGTCCAGTTGCACCTTGCACTGCCTCTTGGCTCCCCCAGCACTCGTGGACTGTATCTGTAACCCTACAGTCCCCTCTCTATGCGCTTAGAGCCACCCGTTGGCTTCACTTTACTTACCTGCACTGAGCCACTAGCTGACTGCACTTTGATTACTTGCACTTCTTCATTCCCCCCCCACTTTGGGACTTCTCCCTACCCATTCCCCATATCTGCACAATCTGAATGACACAAGGTCTAGTAAGATCATTGTTTTGTCCTCCCTAGGTCCCCCCCTTGTCTCGTCTTGTGCCTAGAAACACCTGTGGTCAGGTGCATTATAAATGACATATCACAACAAGGCTCCAGTGTTCTTGTTCTGTGGTGTACTTACTTGCTGCCCCTCTTTTGTGTGGGACCCTGTGTGCCTCCCCCTGTCTGGCCCTAGCGTGTGACCCGACCCCTCCTGCTTGGGCTGTCCCACCTTACTCTCTGTCCCACACCCTCTATGGTGTTCTCTGTCCCCCCCATCTTCTCTAACAGCTATTCGATTGACAATCTTATTCCTCGCACTAAGTCTGGTAGGAAGAAGCTCAAAAGGGACATTCTGGTCTCCAACCCAGGCCTCCCTATCGCTGATACCTACACCAGTGCTTCCTCCAGACAGATCCTCACCGACATCCTCTTCGTCGTTCCCTCTCCAGGCCTATGGACCCCCTGCCCCAATATGGTCTCTGTTCTCTCTCCTTTTTCCTCCTCTCCCATTAATGGTGGCACCCAGTAGGAGGCCCTCCTGGCCCCTTTCACTCCTCCAAGATCATTAGTGTTCACCTAAATGGCACCATCTTGGTCCAGGGCCCTCAGGACAATCTCCTCCTCTTCGATAGATGCTTCTCGTGTCTTATCAACTTTCTTTCTTCTCCTGCTACTCCTATTTACCCCTCTCTGGCTCCTCTGCCGCCTCGATTCTCTGCCACCTTTCTGGCACGCTCCGCTGCTTCTCTGGCCACTCTGCCATCTCCTCCCTCTGCCACCTCTCCGGCACTCTCTTCTTCCTCTCCGACTACCCTGCCATCTCCCCCTTCCTCCTCTGCCCATTCTCAGGCACCTCTAACACTTCCGCGGGGTGCATCCCATGCCTGTTCCCCTCTACGGAAGTTTTGCAAGGGTGGCAATCTGATCCACGTTGCTACTCTTAACTCTCGCTGTGCTGTCAAACTCTCCTTACACATCTGCCGTCTCCTGGAAGAGCTTGATTTGGATGTACTCAGTCTCACCGAGACTTGGGTCATGGCCAGCTCTGTCACGAGTTTTGACACTCCCCTCCCTGATGGATACAAGATCCTCTCTGAACCCAGAACCAACCGTCCTGGCGGGGGAGTAGCCCTAATATTCCAGGAGTGGATCCTTGCTTCTGTCATTCCCGAGCATGCCTACTCCTCCTTTGAATTCCTGGTCTGCAGGCTCTCTACCTCTCCTGCCCTCTCTCTCATTGTGACACCATCTACAGGCCGCCTGGCCAGGTCGCCCTCTTCCTCTCTGAGTGGGCTGACCTCTCCTCTTCCCTCCTTGCCTCTACCTCTCAACTTCTCCTCGGAGACCTTAACATCCACTTGGATGCTACTAGCCCCTCCTTGGGGCTCTTTCGCAACCTCTGCGACTCGCTCTCTCTCTCTCTCTCTCTCGCTCTATATTCTACCCTCTGGTCCGACTCACTCTGCAGGGCACACCCTGGATGTTCTGATCTCCTCACACCTCCCCCTCTCCAATCGTCTCACCACTCCTCTCTCTTGGACTGACCACTTTCATCTCTCCTCTAATCTGTCGCTCTCTGCCCGAGTTTAAGCCGACCACAGCACTGCCCCCCACCTTCTCATTCAAGCAGCCCATGAAGTTTGTGTTATTGGAGGCTTTTGCCGCTACTTTCTCTCCTCCACCTACACCTTTGACTGACTCACACTCTGACACAGCCCTTTCCAACCTTCATCTCTCTATCTCTAACACTCTTGATGTCCTTGCCCCCGTCATGAGGATCTGTTCGAAGCCTGCATCCAAGTGCAACTCTTGGTACGATTCCTACCCCGCCAGCCTTAAGCGCAATTGTAGGGTGGCTGAGAGGAAGTGGTGTGCATCAAGCGCATCCTCTAACAAACTGGCCTGCTGCTTGCTCCAAAGGCAATACAGACTCTCTGTCATCCCACGCCCCTCTCTGGCCGTTTTCTCCTCTTCCTTTCTCCTCCTTCCCCCGTTCACTCCTTACAATGTCTCTAGACAAGTGCGATCCCCTGCTCCTCCAGAACCATTAAGGACCACATCGACACCCTTGCTCCAGCCTTGACCAATTTCTGTAATCACTCTTGCCACTGGAACCTTCGCAACCTCCCTAAAGCACTACCTTGTCCAACCCCTTCTAAAGAAGCCCTCTGCCGATCCTTCCTCTCTCACAAACTATCGCCCAATCTCTATCACTCCTTTCCTGGGCAAACACGTGGAAAAACTGGCCATCTCCCAGCTTTATCGACATACTGAATCTGTTGGTTGTCTCCATGACCACTAGACTGGCTTCAGAGCAGAGAAGCACAGAAACTGCTCTCCTGAATACCTGTGAAGACTTGCTCTCCAATCTGGACTCTAACCTTCCTTCTGTCCTCATTCTCCTTGATCTATCCTCTACTTTCGACACAGTCAACCACGCCATCCTGCTCAATCGTCTCTGTGACAACCTGGGTATTTATGGTCATGCCCTTGCCTGGTTGACCTCCTTTCTCATTGATCGACCCTCCCAGGTGCAACTTGGGCCTTTCCTCTCTTCTTTCTCTTTCTCCACTTTTGGTGTTCCCCAGGGGTCTAACCTCTCTCCATGACTCTTTAACCACTACATAGCAGCTCTCTCTGGCCCACCGCATCTCTACCTTCTGCTCTAACTTTCAGTGTTATGCAGATGACACCCAGCTCTCCTTCATGCTCCCCTCAGCCTCGTCTGATCCTTTTCTCATACCAGACGGTCTGTCCGCAATTCAGGAATGGTGTGCCTCCAACAATCTCTGCCTTAATGCCAGTAAGACTGAGATCCTCCTCATTCAGACACCTCCTCCCGCCTTCCCCCTCTCACTCTGGCCGCCTACCCTGGGCCCTTTACCTGCTCCTACCTGTGAGGCTAAGAACCTTGCGTTATCTTCGACACCACCATCTCCTTCTCTCCTCACATCTCCGATGCCTCTAAGAAATCACACTATCAGCTGCACCTCCTCAGAGGTATTCTTCCTTTTCTCACTTTACCCCCAGAAGTTAACTGTCTCCAGAGTCCTGGTCCTCTCTAAGCTGGACTACTGCAAAAGCCTCTTACTAAATCTGCCTGCCTCTACTCTTCGCCCTTTACATCTTATCCAGAACAAGACTGCAAGACTTGTCCTGGGCCTCAAGCCCAGGGATCGTATCTCTCCAGCCTTTGAAATCTCTCCACTGGTTCACTGTGGCTGTGAGCATCAAGTTCAAGACCCTCTGCATTGTTCACAAGACTTTCTGGAGCTGGGGACCACACTACATCCAACTTTCTCTTCCTAAGCATCTTCCTTCTCAAGCCCTTCGCTCATCCACCTCCAACTCTCTGTGGGTCAGACGCTTCTCCAGGCAGAGAGTGGGGGGTCGATATCTGTACTCGGCTTTGGCCTCCGACTGGAACAGCCTCCCTGCCTCTCTCAAACTTGAGCAGGACCGCCTAAGGTTCCGGAAGCAACTCAAGACCTTTCCGCTTTCTCTTTCCCTTTCCCTTGCTGATGTCCCTGTCTGCTGCGCATACTGGTTACCTGTCCACCCACTGAACTTACTGGACCTGGCTCCTGCATGACCAGTTGCCCCTGCACTGCCTCCATGCCTATCAACCACTAAGGAACTGTATCTGCAACCCTACAGTCCCCTGACTCTCTGCACTTATGAGCCACCTCCCAGCAGCACTTACGAGTTACTTTGCACCCACACCCCACCTTCTACCCCTCCCCCACCGCACTTGCACGATCTGAATGAAACAAGTCCTAGTAAGATCGTTGTTTTGTCCTCCCCTCCTTGTCTTGTTGTGCCTAGAAACACTTGTGTACAGGCGCTTTGTAAATGACATTTCAATTATAAAACAAAGAACCAACCACTAATTCCTTTGAAAGCCTCCCCTAAAGGCACATTTTATAACCCATTAAAATAGAGTGAATTAGATCAGGTTAAAATGAATCGGAACATTAGGGACTTCAAGTCCCATAATACTCTAGGTACCGAGACGAGGAAGCAAGAGGGGTTCAGAGGTGCGGACTTGTAGTGTGCAGTCTAGTAGCTCTAATGACCCATGCCCGAGAGGGACTTTTAAATATTTAAAGCCCCTTCATGTGCAAGCCATTATACAGCAACAGTGGGAGAAGCAGAAAGAAGACTATGCCGGAGCGGTGCCAAGAGAGTCGTAGAAGTTGGGACTTTGAACTGCAGAGGATGCGCAGCGGGAAGCGGTGCTGCTACTGGCTGGCCTGAAGGAGAAAGAAGCTCTGCTGATCAGGCATCCTACTCCAGTGGTTGGTGTTCACCGGAGTATGGTGCCATGTGTTAAAATCGCAGCAAAAATGGCTGTGTACACAAAATATTGCGGCAAAAAGGCCTTGGTTTTGCCGCCACCATCCATGTAAAGGATGTGGGGGACACCCCCGCTCCCCTTAAATGGTATTATGGGGTCTGACCAGACGTCCAGAGCGGGTCCCGCGAGGGAGCCTCGTAATAGGGTGGAATGGGTTTAAGGGTGCCAGCACCTTTACCGGCACTGTTAAACCCATTTCGCCAGGGTCATAATGAGGCCCAGTAACTGTTTTTTAATTGAACAATCTCAAATCTCAGCTCTCCCATTTCTGATCAGAAAGCCTCAACCATTTTCATAAGGGACTTCAATTTCATATTCAACATTTAAAAGGGGGTACAGCTACTATAACCTTGTTTATATATAGGATTAGCAACCTTTATGATTTTGGACAAATTACCAGGCAGTAGAACAAGTTACTCTCTCTCTTACCTGGTAACGTTCTTTCGATGGGATGGTCCGACGACGTATTCCATATCTATGACAGTAATCATCACAGCTGTGGTGCTTCGGAAAATTTTTGGTGTCTGCGTCCTGCGTCGATGACGTCTATACGCTGTCCTCGAGGGCCTCTGTCGAGCCGATGTCACTGGATGTTATAAGTAGGACGCACAACGCCTGTAGCCTCAGTTGTAGTTTTTTCCCCAGAACATGTGGCACCAAACTACTGCCAGTATGCCCACAGAAAGCCTTGCGGAAACGTAAGCTGCAATCGCATAAGAAATTCTATAGTGGGGCAGTTAGGGAGGGAGCGATATGGAATACATCGTCGGACCATCCCATCGAAAGAACTTTACCAGGTAAGAGAGTAACTTGTTCTTCGAGGGGATTGGGTCCTCCGACGTATTACATATTTATGACAGACTCCCAAAGCAGTACCAATGTATGGAGGAGGGAAAAATAATTTATAATATAGAAATTTAGAATGCCCAATCAAATTGCAGAGTAAAGGACCACCTTGCCAAAGGCCAGATCCTGCCCATGGATAGAATCTAGGGAGTAGTCTCGTACAAAAGTATGGTCCGAAGCCCATGTGGCTGCTTCACAGATGTCACGAATAGGAACACCCCTCTGCAGGGCAGTAGAGGCAGCCATACCCCTGGTAGAATGGGCCTGTAAGCCTACCGGCGGGTCTTTACCAGCCAAGCGGTAACATTCAGAAATTGCCAAGATAATCCATCTAGACAAAGTCTGCTTAGTAACAGCTTGTCCCAAACGCCTTCCAGCATAACCAATAAAGAGGTGATCGTCCACTCTGACCCGGGACATGCATGAAATGTAGAAGCTTAAAGCTCTCCTAGGATCCAGCCTATGGAGCCTCTCCTCTTCCTTACCAGGATGTGGAGGAGGATAAAATGCCGGAAGAATAACCTTCTGGCTTAAATTAAATTCCGACACCACTTTCGGAAGAAAGGAAGGACGAACTCTAAGGACAACCCTGTCCTTATGAAACACAGTGAAGGGTGGCTAAACTGAAAGTGCCAGCATCTCACTTACTCTGCGAGCGGAAGTGACCACAACTAAAAATACAGTTTTAAGGGTTAACGGCTCAAATGGAGCACCCATTAGAAATTTTAGAACAAGGTTCAAATCCCAACCAGGCACCTGGAAAGGTGACGGCGGAAACACATTAGTGAGTCCTTTGAGAAACTGAGAAATTAAAGGAATTTTGAAATAAGAACACTCCTCAGACGAGCGCTTAAATATGGACAGCGCCGCCAGGTAACCTTTAATGGTACCCACTTGCAGGCCCTTGTGGGCTAACGAAAGCAAAAAAGACAGAAGCACAGGAATGTCACATGAAAAAGGATCCACATTCTTAACCTTGCACCAGTCGCAGAACTTTCTCCAATGGCAACGGTACAGGGACTTTGTTGCCGGCCGTCTGGCCGAAAGCAACACCTCCATCACGTCTTCAGGGAGGTCCCAATCCTTATACCTCAACCTTTCAGAAGCCAAGCGTGAAGGTTGAGGCATCTGACCTCTGGATGGAGAACCTGACCCCCCCCCCTCCCGTGAGAGCAGATCGTTTCGATAAGGAAGACGACGTGGAGGGCAGATGGACAAGTCGAGAAGGTACCACGTCCTCCAGGCCCATGCCGGAGCAATGAGGATCATCCGGGAACCGAACCTCCGTAACCTCCGCAGCACTTGCGGGATGACGGGGTCTGGAGGAAACGCGTACAGCAGTGGGAAGGACCACTCCACCCCGAACACGTCTCCTAAAACTTTCGCACTTGCGGTTGACACTGGAAGCGAAGAGATCCACTTGAGGGATCCCCTAAAGGGCGAAGATCTCCAGAAGAATCTCCTGAGCCAGCTCTGAACACAGGTCTGTAGAAAGGTAAGCGGAAACCGCTGAGAGATAAGTCCTGCATGATAGGACATGAACCCCTGACTCTGCTAGGGAAGACACGAAGGACAACACTGTCAATCGTGGCCACCCTCGGATCCAATTTCTTCTCCAAACACCAATGACAGAACCTGAGCCATTTACTCTTGTATTGCAATCTGGTCGAGGGTTTCCTGGCTGCCTGGATAATGCGCATGTTATCCGCAGACAAACTCAGATGCTCTAAAGACTTGAACTCAGGCGTACGAGACAGGGGTGCCCGCTATCGCCCATGCTGTACATACTGGGCCTGGAGCCGATTGCACTGTATTTTAGGCAACAGCTCTTCGACGCTGGCATCAAGGTGGGCAATGTAGACCACATAATATCCCTATACGCGGACGACGTTCTTCTATACCTGAGAAACCCCGAGGTCAACGCACCAACAGCGCTAGAGGTACTCGACAATTACCCGAAATACTCCGGGATCAGATTCAGCAGAAGTAAGTCCTCCGCGTTCCCCTTGGCGGGCCTACGCGGCAAACCAGAAAACAATCTCCCGGCTGTAGGAATATGTTGGCAACTGGTCAAGTTCCGATACCTAGGGATCAACTTGAGTCACACCCCGCTACTCACGCATGAACACAACACAGAAGTTGCAACCACGAGTCTTCGACGCTCTATAAAATTCTGGTCCAAGCTCCCGCTGGCAATGGTAGGCAGAGCAGCGATAGTCAACATGATCATACTCCCCAGATTCCTATACTTTTTCGTGAACATTTGTCACTATGTCCGTCCGCCCTTCTTCAAGAAACTGGAGGCAATCATCAAGGACTTCCTGTGGGGACCTCACAGACACAAAATGTTGCTACCCATCCTATCCCTGCCACATAAAGAGGGAGGGATAAAGCTACCAGATCTCCAGTTATACTACCTGGCTGCCCAGTTAAGCCACATAACCAAATGGCTCTCGGACGAACCTTCGGCTGAATCAGAACTACTGAGGCAATCCTCGATCAACATGATCCCCAAGGAAACCCTATGGCACCCCATACGGCAATCCCCGGCCACCCCACAGGTAATTGAGCTAGGAAGGAAGATATGGGCCAGGTCCTGTTACATCAAGCGAGTGAAACACCCGTACTCTCCGGATAATCCTATCTTGGCAGACACTTGCAGAACGGAGGCAGACCTATCCACAGCAAGGAGGTGGGAAGAAGCCGGCATATACACATGGGGTGACATGTTCGAGGAAGGGGAATTGAGGGACTTCGAGTCACTAAAGGCCATTGAAGGGATACCCCCAGGCCAGTTTCTCTGGTACCACCGCCTCAAGCAGACCGCCAAGAAACAATGGAACAGCTGGCCAGAGAAGCCCACCCCAGACCCTCTACTACAAGAGATGCACGACCTTAGGGATGGTATAACAGACTATATGACAAACTCAACCCTAAAGGCGAAGCTCTGAGGTCAAGATGGGAAGTAGACCTCAAGACCCCAATCACGGATAAAGAATGGGAAAGAGTGTTAATATTCCCCAAAAAAGTTTCAAGGAACGCTATTCAGCTGAACGTCCTGTACAGGACATACATGACCCCACACAGGGTCGCCTCCTTCAACAAGACATCCTCCCCAGCATGCCCATGGTGTGGGAACGATAACGCGGACATGTTCTGGACTTGCACTAGGGCGATGGCACTATGGTCCAAAGCTAAACAGACTTGCATGGACACCGGAATGCGGAGGTAAGAATGGACTCCCGGCGAATGCCTACTGGGAATTTACCCCAGACCCAGCAAATTCAAGCATGCTGTTAGGTTAATGGACATCTCATGCATCCTGGCTAAGAGAACCATCGCGATGGAAGACGCCATCGGGCCCCAGGCACGAACGCTGGCTTAAAGAGATGGAGAGATGGACAGCAGCTGAAACTAGAGCCTGGCAAGAAGGAACAACATCAAGCGGTGAAACAGAGAGCGGCACCTTGGACTCTTGGAGGGCCCTCCTGAGAGACATTCGCTTCAGCGCTGACCACAAAGCCCCCTGATAACCATACCATCACACCGACACTAACTTCCTGCACCTGCCTGAACCGACGGACCCTGTATCTGACCTCCCCTGCTTCCTGAAGCACTAGAACATGGGCCTGGACCCATCCATCCACCGAAACGTTCGCTATTACATGAAGACTGTTGTTTTTTGCTGTTCTTTCCCCCTTCTTCTGTTCTCCCCTCCTCACTATTTCCTTCCTTGTTCACCTCACTGTTTAATTTACATGTTTGTACTGCATGTATTTTTTCACCAAATACCAATAAAATACGTTTGAAGAAAAAAAAAAAAGACTTGAACTCAGGCACCATGCCGCCAAGCTGAGCAATTGTGGGGAGGGGTGCCACATCTGTTGTTCCCACTCGTAGCTGACAACTGTCCGCCGGCAAAGGGCATCCACTGTGACATTCAGCTGGCCCGGGATGTGTACAGCAAGCAGCCAGACACCATGAAGCATGGCCCACTCCCAAATCTGGATGAACAGTTCCACGAGGGTGGGAGACTTTGTTCCCCCTTGTTTGTTTATGTAATACATTGACACCACATTGTCCGTTCTTATGCGGACCACCTTGTTGACGATGATCGGTCTGAACGCCCTGAGCGCTAGGAAGATCGCCAGAAGCTCCAAATGATTTATGTGCAGGAGCTGGTCTTGAGGCGACCAGAGGTCCGAAACCTGAAGAAGATCTAACGTCGCACCCCACCCTAGAAGGGAGGAGTCCGTTGTGATTGTCACCATGGGGACCGGGTCCTGAAACCCCGCGCCCCCAGATAGATTGCTGAGAGATGACCACCAATCCAGGTCCACTCTCATGGAATCCGGAATCACTATCCGCATGGAATCCGGATCCACTGCCTGACACCATGAACTCCGAAGAGCCATCTAGGTCCGTCTCATCTTGAGATGAGCAAGAGGAAGAGCCAGCACGCACGAGGCCATGAGGCCCAGAAGCCTCTGGAACCACCAGGCCGACATGCTCTCCGACTGCGTAAACATCTGACATGTGGCTAACAGATCTGCCATTCTGTCCCCGGTCAGGTACACTCTGCAGTCGATCGTGTTCCAGCGAAAACCCAGGAAAATCAGGTCCTGCGAGACCGCCATGGAAGATTTCCGCCAGTTCACCGACAGCCCAAGATGGAACAGGAGCTGAAGGAGAGACTGGAGATTGCCCGCTGCTGCTAGCAGACAAGGGCTGCCTAAGAGCCAGTCGTCCAAATACGGATAGACATGAATACACTGGAGACGAAGATAGGCCGCAATCACCGACATCATCTTCGTAAAGACACGCAGCGCCGAGCCGAGGCCAAAAGGAAGCACTCGAAACTGGAAGTGTTCCCCTTCCAAAGGGAAGCGGAGATATCTCCTGTGTGGGTTCCAAATCAGGATATGCATGTACGCATCCTGAAGATCCACAACGCTGAGCCAATCGCCCATCTGTAAGGAGGAGCGTATCTGGCTGGGCGTGATCATCTTGAATTTCTCTTGGGGTAGGAAAAGATTGAACTGGGAAAGGTCTAGGATGGTGCGCAGGCCAGCCTGGTTGGGTTTGGGCACCGTAAACAGCCGGGAGTAGAAGCCCTCCCCTCGCTCCCCAAGGGGAAAGGGTTCCACAGCTCTGAGGTCCAGAAGTTTCTGAACTTCGGCCTTGAGGGAGGGTGAGCCCGACAGCTGAAAAGGACGGTTGAGGGGTGGGGTAGATGGTAAAGGTAAGCGGAAGCCCGCTCGAGCGACTGACGAGACCCATCTGTCTTCTGTGATGGTCTGCCACGCCTCCCAATGAGACGCAATCCGTCTTCCCACCGGGGTCTCGTGCGTGCGCTGAAAACCCTCATTTGGAAGGTTTATCGGTGGCGGTGCCACCTGAACCTGATGAGGAGGCTGAGGAGCGGGAGAAAAATCGTGTGCGTTGTTGTCTACGGCGGTTATTACCCACAGGAGTATCCACTCTGCGAGAATTGTGGTGGAGGAAGCCCCTAAAACCAGAGGAGGGTCGACTTTGCGACAACGGTCTCTGGGATTTGAAAGGAGCTTTGACCAGAACAGACAATAACTTAGCTGTCTGAGTGCTATCCTTTGTCTTGGTGAGCTCTACAACAGTAGTAGAACGAAAAAGCTCCTTACCATCGAATGGAAGGTCCAACACCTTGTCTTGCACCTCCTGTCTGAGCTGCAAGGCTGAGTTGGCAAAGATTTTCCTCCCTAGGGAGTCCAGGAGCTTGTCCTCCTTTCCCAAGACCCGAGTAGCCATCGTGGAAGAGGATGCTGCAGGTCTGGATTGCAACGTAGCCACAGCCACCACTGTGGAGGAGGGAGGCAGACAAGACGACAGGGCCACCTCTTCTGAAGAATGCAGCCTGTACCTCGCGTCAATCTTCTTATTGACAAAAAGTCCCAAGTGTGGCTTTTCCAGACTCTTCGGACCTCGGCCAGAACGTCCTTCTGCAGGAACAGGCCGGTTCGCTCCAAGGGAGACAGGGTGAACAAACCATAAAGCACGCCCTCCTGCGGAGCGGGTGCCTCGGGCACCGGAACATCTAAGATCATCATGTCCAGTACCCGGTCATGAAAGGCTCTGATAGAGCGGGGAAGGTCCTCGTTGTCCTGATCGCCTCGAGGGTCATCTGACAGGTCAGGATCCTGCTGAGCCGTGTCAGGCACTGCCTTGTCCACTGGGGACAATGGAGGCACAGGCGGAAGAGCCGGGGGAGGCACCACAGGCAAGGGAGGCGCCGGCGGAACCACCAGAGGAACGGGTGGAGCCAGAGGCGCAGGTGGACATAGCTCCTTGAAAAGCCCTTTGAAATATTCCCTCATGGGGTCGGTGCGCAGAAGCGCTTGAAAAGTACCGAAAAAAAGAGTCCTCAGGAGATTGCTTCAGAACCTGAGGAGGCCTCTCATGAGGTGGACAAATCCAGGGACGTAACGGGGAAGGGTGCCACACCGGCCTCTCCACCGACGTATCCACATAAATCAAAGGAGCCGCCCCCGCGGGCAACGAAACATTGTGCGTAAGAGGCATCTCGGCGTTCCACTCATAGACCGGTCGGTAAGGATGCGCACAAGGGACATTAGGTTCACCCAAGGGACTGCGCCCTATACCACAGGCCGATGGCGTAGTTGTAGGGGTAGCACCTAAAATGGCCGCCGTGGTCGTGGCGGGAACGGGCGCCATTTTGTCCTCATCTGAGGGGAACTGCGGCACGTGAGGAAGTGAGGCAGGGGTCCCCGTCGATGGATCAGGGGTCTTAATCTTAGCCTTAACATAAGGAACCTCGGCAGAGCCGGTACTATGAGGCCTGCAATGTTTTTGAGACATACCAACCGCCAAATTAGCCTTCGAAGGAAGGACCTCGGCACTGCTGGTAAAAGAAGAACTTTGCTTCTTTGCCCCCTCAACAGATCTGGTATCCCCACAAGAGCGGGAACGGTGAGCAACCGCTTTCACCGACAAAGCCTTGTCCAGCCTCTCAGAACTGTTGGTAGCTTTAGCCTCTGAACGAGGGACCTCGGACCCAGGCCTGGTAACAGCCTTATCTGCACGGGCCTCAAACATCCGTTCGGTAACAACCAGCCCAGCCAAGGCCTCGGGGCGCACCCCGGTCTTGTTTTTGAGGGAAGCCGACAGAGGCCTCAGAGCGAGCTCCAGTACCCCACGATTCAGTAGAACTGGGTCTACAAACAGCCTTCACAGGAGGGGCCTCGGAGCATACTCCGGTGTTCACAGGCCCCTTACGGAGACCCTCGGAGAAAACTCCTGTAGAATTATTAGGCCCAACGGGCACCTCAGGGCGAACCCCGGTGACAGAGCGATCAACGCACCTCCCGGGCCGAGAGGAACCCGGAAAGGTATCCCCTGGCCGGGGTGCTCTGAAAAGTAAAGAACTTACCCGGCGTTTCTTCTTCTCGTCGATGAACGCCTGAAAATGCAGAGGAGGAGTTTGTCGGAACACCTCCTGCCACCGCTCCAACCGACGTTGAAGTGCCCAGACCGAAAGGGAGTCACAGTAAAAACAGGAGTCCTAACGGTGTTCCGGACCCAAACACTCTAAACAAAGAGGATGGGGATCCGCCCTCGCCAAGCGACGGTGACACGATGAACAATCTGGAAAGTCTAATTTGAAAGACAGACAGACTAGTAAACGAACGCTAGCGAGAGCCAGAGAGGGAAAAAGGGAAGAAAATCTTCCGAGGATGCAAGTCAAAAAAATTTGAATGCTTTTTACAAAGTGTTCCGGTCCCGTCCACAGGACGGAGAGATGTCCCACAACTATGGAGGAAAGGGGACGGGACGTAGGAGTAGAAGGGGAATACCATCCCTTGTTCCTTGCTCCACTACAGGCACCAGTTCTATGGTGCCTTTCTACAGTATTTCCTGGGCAAGGAGCGGATCCAGACTATTTAAAGAGAGATTCCCTGGTGGATTGTCGTGAGGCCTCTGCCGGAAAGGAGGACAGTAGCTTTGGGCTATGATCTCCAGAACCCACACATCTGAATTAATGGCACGCCATTCTACAAGATGCTGCGCCAACCTTCCCCCAACCGGCGAACCATGGGACATGGCCTCACGAGTGAGCTGAAGCGGCTGCGGCAGTGCCTGAGGGCAAAGAGGCAACTGCCCGAGCGGCCTTGGCACCTCGAGTACCCTGTTTTCCACCTCTGGTACTCCGACGGTGGCCCCTTTGACTTGCAGCTCCTCTCGATTTACTAAAGGATCAGTAATATCAAAAGGAACCTCCCCTCCATTGCTGTCCCCTAGGACGAAAAGGCGGAGGTTGGCGAACTGCCGCGCTCAACGACTTTGCTGCAGCTTTGGAGGTCTGCAACCTCTCAAGGCTCTGGTCAGCCTTGCTGCCAAAAAGATGTTCACCATCAAAGGGCATGTTGAGGAGCCGGGCTTGCACATCAGGAACAAACCCCGACTTCTGCAACCATGCAAACCTGCGTATTACGGTGCTCCCCGCAATGGACCGGCTGACACAATCTGCTATGTCCAGACCTGACTGAATGGACTCACACATGGCATCCTTGCCATCCTGCACAATAGCAAGAAAACCATCCCGTTCCTCCCCTTCGTGAATATGTTCAGCCGCTAACGAAATACAGTTCCACAGAGTGTGCGTGAAACGTGACACGGCACACACGGAGTTGGCTGCCTGTAAGGCCCTAACCCCTGAAGAAAACCCTTTCTTCACCCAGCCATCAAAACGCTTGTCGTCCCTATGAGGAGGGATGGTAGAGTACAACGCCTGCTTTGCTGGTCAAGTAGCAGGGGTCGCTACTGGCTGGGCGGTATTTTCACGGCTAAGACTTGCTCACTGCCGGGAGACTCTCCGGGGCAGTCCAAGCCGCTGCCACCCTTCTTTGCAAAGCCATATGGAATGGCAGTACCGGGTCAGTTGGTGGACCTTGGTCGAGGATATCTGTCAGGTCATCCTGCAGAAAATCCACTGGCGGCGCAGACCACCCCAAGTATTCCGTTACCCTCGACATAAGGCGCCGGTACAAGGACTCGGCATAGGGGCCAGGCTCAGGCCTACAGAACTCCACCTCTGGTGAGGTGTCCAGACCGCTGGTGTCGTGCAACGACTGACGGAGGTCTTCAATCTAGACAAAAACATGGAGGATCCATATTGCTGAAAATGCAATTAGAGAAGTACTTAAATAATTTCAAAGTGTACAGCAGTATGGATCCTCCATGTTTTTGTCTAAGTATTTAGTCTCTTCATTACTGCTTTCTAGACAACTCCCCCTCTCTTTGTGTACAGCAGGTCTTCAATCTGGCCATGACCAGACAAAATCTCGTCAGGTACCTCATCAGGGACCATACCTTCCTCAGGCCCTTCATCCACCTCAGAAATATAATCCAGAGGCTGGAATGAGGGCACAGAAAAAGGGACAAAGACATTTTTAGCCTTGGCCAGAGCCTTTCTAGGGGGTTCCACCGTGCCACAGGGTACCTCTGACAAAGCAGCATCGAAAGGTGTCGATGGAATCGGTGTCGACGTGGAGCGTGGAGCCGAAGGCTTCGACACAGTCCTCGAGGGCAGAGCCCGTGCGTGTCCTTTGACATCCTGGGCGCCGATGGCGTCGACGACTTCCTGGGAAGCGGAGCCTTGAGAGAGTCCCTCGACGACCTTGGCGCGGAAGGCGTTGTTGTCTGCTTCGAAGACCTCACAGGCTCTGACGGTCTCGAGGGCGTCGAGGACCGGGACCTGGAAAGGGCATGTCTAGAGCGACCATCCTTGTCCGACCGGGACCTCGAAGGCGCCTGGTGGTCGCAACGAAGGCATGCGAGTGGTGTCTCTAGCACAGTCACAGCCGGCGTCTTTCAACTGAGCGGATGGAACCGGCCCTGTGACTGAAAAATCACCATCATCTCCTGCCGAAATTAATCCCATTCGGCAGGAGTGGAATGCTTGTTGGGACAAGCAACCCGCCAACGGGCGGAGTCCTCGGACGAGGACGGGCAAGGCGACCGATGACGGTGTTTTCGTGAGTGCCTCGAAGAGGCAGAGGAATGGCGGGACCTACTCCTGGACCAAGACCCCCCCTGGACTTGCGCCGACAATGCGGAGAGTCGCCCCTCGAATCGTCAGTCGAAAGCCCCGTGGATCTCGACTTCCGGGGCTTGGCCATCTTACCTACAGAAAGCTTCTTTTTACGCTCCCGCAAGGCCTTCGATGTAAGCGACTGGCAGTCTACACAGTAATCCGTGTCGTGGTCTTCACCGAGGCACCAGAGGCAGGCGTTGTGCGAGTCCGTCAACGACATCTTGGACCCGCAGTCCCGACTTAAAACAGGGCCGCGGGGTGGAAGAAGACGAAGATATCACAGTAAATCTTCACAACTAACAGGTTCGAAGAACCAAAAGAACAGAACTCAGAAGAACCGAGGCGCGGCAAGATCTCCGAAGCGAACACGTTCGCGTAAAAAACGGAACTGAGGCTACGGGCGTCTTGCGTCCTACTTATAACATCGGTTGATGTCGGTTCGACAGAGGCCCTCGAGGACAGCGTATCGACGCAGAAAATTTTCCGAAGCAGCACAGCTGTGGTGATTACTGTCATAGATATGGAATACGTCGGAGGACCCAATCCCCTCGAAATTTGTTTTTCATGAACTTTGAGTAAGGGCTAGTTTAAGACACAGCACTAATGGTGACTAATGGAGTATTAGCTAGACAACCATTCTCAACCGAGGGATCATTATTTTCAGGGAGAAAAGACGTACTGTGAGAATTACCACAATTAGACATACAGAGCAAATTCTGGTCTGTTAAGAACTGGGACCTCTGGGTCTCTCTCTACTATCCAGGGTTGCAAGATCACTCAATGGAATAAATCTGTTTTAGCCCAGATCAAATCAGCTCACACTTGGCAGCTGATTTAAATGAATTTCATTCTCAAAATAATTTTTGTTCCAAGTTACTTTTCCTAAATGCTTTAACCCAATTTTGACAACCATGCACATGACCTTTTAAACTATACCTACTAGAATACCAAATATTTCCAATACAGTTCATCACATGTATTGCTTTCATATTTTTAGGAAAGATTTTGGTTGAAACATTGGACACAAACCAGATCTATCCATAATGAATCTTTTGTTTTATACCATTTGAAAACTCTAAGAGACACAAGTTATAAAAGATTCATAAGTATACCAGCCCTGAGTTTAGAATTCACTTTTTGTTAATAGAGGTTGTGCAAGACATAGTACTCTGTAATCTCATCTCCTTTCCTTAGATTATTTTACCTATGCAACACTTAGCATTCTACCTAATGGAGACTACCATCAAAGTCAACAATCCACCATAGCGATTAGAACTTTGCTTTCAAACACCTATTTTCTCCTCCTGATGAACCACTCCGACCTTGAAGTGGGGAAGCACGTGTCGAGGACCTCTTAAAAAAAAATCAGAGGACCTCTTCGGAACTCAGAGCATTCAGCTTTCAACTGAATAACAACAACAAACTTAGATCCTTGGCTTGTAATATATCAAGGAAACCAGGCTTTCATCAACATACAGGTCACTCAACTAGAAATCCAAGGAATTCTCTAAAATAGCAAGGAGACCAGGTGCCGACCCAACTGTCGGTTCTCTTTACAATTTACTCAAGGATCTTCAAATCAGGAAGCTGGGAAAGAGGACAACCAATTTAACAATAAAGCAAGTGTTTGGAAAACAGTTCACTCGAATAAATGACTCAAAAAGACATTCATCGATAAGGATTCCTGACCAATCAAACATTAAATCACAAACTGACCAGTTTGTAACAATTTTTGTTTTTTCATTCTTTTTCAATGCAATAGTGAATCAACTACATTGTTCTAAGTTTGTTTCCATTTCTTTATGCTATATATTCAAGAATAACAATTCAAATTGATTTCAAAATAGAACAAACTTGAACTCATCATTTATTTAACAGAGAAGCACAACCTTGGGACTCTAAGTTTCTAACATGAAAAGGTATCTGTCAGGGCGTGGCTTGGAGCCGACGCGGATAGCATGGCTCCCAGAGAGCTCCTGGCCGGACCTGTTGTTCGAGCAGTTCTACGCACTGAATACCTCATGTTAAGAAGGCAAAATAACTTCATGTGTAGCTGAACTGATCCCGCACCTATCGCTGCACTTGGACCCGCTTATAAAGGCTCCAACTCCCTGATATCGCTGAGCTGAAACCTCGCCCGGCCACCAGCGCCAAAATAAAAATGGCGGACTACGCCATACGGAGCCCTGCAGGGAGTGGGAAGACGCAGAGGACCCAAAGCAACACCACCAACCTGACCGCTTAGCGACATTGCGACTGGGGACCGCGATGCCTGTAGGGTGAGCCCAATGTGCCAAAGACCGATGTGCCGGGCAGAGATGCACCCCAGCGCCAGCAGCCATCCCTGCCCAAGGGGCTCGAGGGCAGTACGCTTATCATGAGAGAAACGCCAGCACTAACCTTCTAAGACGCCCCGACTCGAGAGCAGTCAACACAGCGACCGACCGGGATAGCACCAGCACTCGGGTGAGATCTAATAAAGCTACTAGCAGAGGGACAGACGGCGCAACGGACCAAAGTAACCCAGGAGCCGGAGCGGCTTCAAAGAAGCACAGCTAAGCACAAGCTGGCGGTAAGCTCCCTCTGTCCCCGCCGAAAGTACTACAACGGGTGACCCTGCGGGGCTGACACCACGGGGAGCCCAACAGGGATACCTCCAAGACCCGGCATCATCCGGCCCGCAGCCCTCAAAGGAGGAAGCCCGCCAAAAGCCACCATGCAGTACAGGCCCAGCTAACACTGCAGAGAGGGAGGGCCTCAGGTGTACCCTGGGAAGACGCAGTCTGGCCCACATCTCCAAGTATGCCTACAGCAATCTTAGGAGCCGCCCAAGGAGTCACCGCACAGAGCGGGTGAGCACCCCCCTCTGGGCAACACTCCACATCAAACCACACACGGTGGAGGGGAGTTGAAGGACCCCTACAGCCGTATCACCCCTAAAAGGGGGGGAACCACCAACGCACCAGGAAAGCAGAACCCCTGGGCTCCCTAAAGCACACGGACACCCGCCGTGGGAGGCGCCCAAGGAGTCACTGCACAACCTCGGGAGAGCACCTGGACAGGCAGCAGTCTATCAGCCATCACGCAGAGAAGCGGAGCTGAGGTACCCCCACAGCTGGACTACCGCTAAGGGGGGAAAAACCACCATCTCATCAGCGAAGCAGACCCCCTGGGCTCCTTAAAGCTCAAGCGCACCCACCATCGTTCTGCCTCCCCCTTTTTACTCACGCAGTGCATACTACAACCCCAAAAACCACCTAAATACGCATACAGCTAAAGAGTCAGCACCGCAATCAATCAACCTCAGACCTAGTGGCAAGGCTGGGGGGGTGGGCATTAGCACACAGCAGAACCAGGGTCCCAGCCGCGCGCTAAGACCCAAATGACCTAAAAAAGGCAGGCACCACCAAAGCATTCCAGAGGCAGCAGAAGCCCTCGTACCCAGCCCCGAACAGCGGACACGCACTCCTGTGGCCGTGCCAAAACCAACACAACAACCATGGAGAAAAGTGGTAAAGCACCGAAACAAATGGACATCGCAGCCTTGATGAGCAACCCCACATCTGAGAAGCTAAAGAAAATCGAACATATAGCAATAACAAAGGAGCTACAAAGGGGGACTGAGGAGGTCACAAAGAAAATCACAGCACTCGACAAGAGGGTGGCACAGCTGGAACAATGCACGGGAGACCTAGAAAACACAGTGTGCGACCATGCCTTCGACTTGGAAAGAAACCTGGACAGAATAGTAGCATTAGAGGTAAAATGTGACCAACAGGAGCTCAAGCAAGAGGACACTGAAAACCGCTCCAGGAGGAACAAGTTCCGCCTCTGGGGAATGCCCACAACAATCACGGATGCGGAACTGGAGAACTTTACAAGGGAATTGTTTAGATTCATCCTGACCCTCCCAGATAGATCCCCCTGGAGCTCGATCGAGTCCACCGAACAGTCCAGAGGCAATCCTCACTGTTCCCTCATGATGTCCTAGCACGGATACACTTCTTTAAAATAAAGGAAGAAATCATGAGGGAGGCCATAGCAACCAAGCAAATCCTCTTTAGGGGGCGAGCATCTCACTGTACCAGGACTTATCTATCAAGACCCTACAAAAGCAAAAAGCTCTACGCAACCTTACAGAATGGCTAATAGAACGAAAGGTGCAATACCGATGGAGCTTCCCAACAGCCTTGAACTTTACATGGGAAGGGGCTCAGAGGCACATCCGCACCCCCAACGAAGCAGAAAAATTCATGGGGAAAGAGCCAGAAAGTGGAGCCTCCGAATCTGAAGCACATAGCCAAGACAAGTTGAAACCACCTTCTAACAGTGCCTGGACGCGGGCCACGAGGAAACGCAGACTCGGGGGCCCACGGAAGATCATGGAACCAGGCTGATCCAAGAATAACGACCACAGCCAAAAACCTGGTTACTCGCTGCAGCGATCCTCCCACATAAGGTACCACCACGACAGAATCATAGGAATCCCACAGGGGAAGCGTGAAACTGGAGAGGGTGCACCAATGCCACAGACAACCAGCCCCAGCATCCCTCATACCAAAGCTTAATGCAAGGCACTCTGTCCCGCTCAACTGGGCCTCACGCTCTGTAGTCGTCCTGTGGAAGGCGCTCGGGTTCAGTTGGGCCATATTTGCTCGACGATGAGGTCCAGCTAGCCTACCCCTTCAGATGAGGCTGTTCTTGGTCCAAGCAGTTGGGGTGAGGGGGGGGTGGGAAAACACTGGAGGGATGTGGGGGGGTCGGGGGGTTAGTTGGGGCACATTGGCCCCTAGTAAGGTATACGGCACTACACCTCAGACGAACACAGGCATAACACAAACACTCACCAAGGGGGAACCGCCAGACACTGGCCCAGGAAAACCGGAATAAAGAAGCCCTTAGGGGTACAACCGCAAGAACCTGTGTTAGGCAGAATCCCGTGCAGTTCCCTTAGGGAGCACTACAGAAGATAAGACTACGAGTGAGAGCAATAAATCCCCTTTGGTATCAGTCTGCACCACAAAGATTTAGTTGGTAGCTGTGGCTGAGCAGTCCGACTTAACTCAAGAGATAGATGAGCAGTATTCAGGGGTAACACAATAGGCCTACATTACTATGGCACAAGGAAACACTGACCAAAGCTTTGTATTAAAAAGTATATATATATTTATTTTATACACTTCTAGTAAAACACATTTATCACAGTCATCAAGCAAGTTAAAATAAGTCAAGGAAAAATATACACACTCCCTAGTTAAATTGTAGACCAAGCGAACCAGAGTGAAAACTGAGCAAAACGGCACAGTGAAAACCCCACACAAGGGATACTCTTCTCACAAGGGAGGGAAAACACAGGTTTTTCGAAATAGCTTCTTACACACCCTAGAAACACTTCCCATAAGTTTGTGAACCAGATTTAGGCAAGACAGTGCATCAGTATAGAAAATACATAAATGAAAACTGAACAAAATGGCATTTCACAAGGTTTAGAAAGGGAAAGAAAAGGGTAGTTATAAGAAGTAGGTGCACCAACACAGTTCTAGTTGAGAATCAATCTAAAGAAGGCAGTTCTAACAAATGTAGCCAGAGTCAGTAGGCCCGTGCCAGAGTCAGTGGTACAGGGCAAGGGCCCAGGAGCAAAATGTTCTTGTAGCTGTAGTCAAGTCTTTGGTTAACGATTTTGAAAAGGTGGATGCAGAAGATGAAAGTCAATGTTAAGAGAGAGGGGTGGCCACCCCAACAGTTAGGCAAAGGATTTAAAACACTGCGAAGAAAGGGCGGCCTGGCGGAACAATGTACCTTTAAAATGAAGAAGTGGCTCCTGCGGTGGTGGTTGTTTCTGGTAGTTCCTTCAGTTCGGGGGATCCAGCAGAGGAAGAGAGGCTTTCGTCGTGGAGGAAGGTTCGAGTTACTGCACTACCCAGGGATGAAACCAGCTGCGGTGCTGCCCAACGAATAAAAGGTACACTCCTTTAAATCATGGTCCGGGTGGACTGGTGCCTGGCTATCCGGCCTCCGAGTACAGGGTACTGGTGATTCGACCAAGGCAGGTCTGGGAAGGCGATTGACAAACTGGTTGACCCCACCAGCTCAAGGGAAGAAGGCTCTTGCAGATGAAGATCTCTCGTTGTGTGGAGAAAAGTGGTGAGACGCTGCAGCAGGGCTTCACCGGTGGTTCAGTCGTTGCAGGGGTCTTTGGCTTCTATCCTCTTCGGCTTCTTAGTTCCAGTGGCGACGTCTTGCTCTTCCTGTCCTCAGGACCCTGCTTTTATGCAAAAAGATCCCCATTCATACAACCTAGCTGTCACTCACACAGTGGAGTGGTCATCTTGGCGGGAGACCCTCCAGCCTATCAGGATAGAGTGCGACATGGGTTGCTGAGGCAACCCTATCCAGGGGTCCTATTTCCCCTCCCACACAACGGACCCACCCTAGACTCAGTGGCGCCGAAAGGAGGGCTTCTTGGCACTTACTTGTTGATTGGTTGTTGATTCTGTTTTGGCTTGACACTTAACCGGTGTTTCCTTTACAGTGGTTCGGGGTTCCACGAGTACCGCAGTTCCGGAAGAACATCTCCCACCTGTGGCCTCAAAGGCTGTACAGAGAGTGACTTTGATTCTCTCTGTGCGGCACTTGTGGACAGAGGACTCTTCGGCTACATGACAGTCAAGACACAACAGACTGTGAAGCCATCCTGTCGTGTAGCTATGGAGGGAGCTGCGGATGACCTCTTAACCACTATGGTTCAGGCCATAACCGTGTTACGTGCAGACATGGCCGCAGCAAATACAGCCATTCACCAACGCTTGGATACCATCCAGAGTGCTAGACAGCCTCTACCCTCAGATGCTGAATTTGGGGATACCCCACCAGGCCCCCCGCCCGTCCAACCTCCTGTTCCACCCATTCCTAACCCCATCCTCGTAGTACTGCCCTCTCCTATCCTTTGGCCACCCCTGAGAGGTATCATGGGGATCCCGGCAAATTCAGAACCTTCCTGAATCAATGCAAGTTGCATTTCTTGTGTAGACCCATGGCCTTTCCGGACTCCACCTCTAAGGAAGCCTTTACTCTTTCTCATTTAGCAGGCAGTGCTGCTGCCTGGGCCAATCCACTCCTGGAAAACGACAACCCAGCCCTTTACGATTTTGATCTGTTGGTCACTGAGATGTCCCGAGTGTTCGATACGCGCCATAAAGTCCAGTCCCGAGACCTGGAACTCCTGGACCTGGGGCAGGGTAGGGGGTCTTTAATCGAATACATTACTAAGTTCAATCAGCTTGCAGCCGAGACTTCCTGGCCTGAATCCAAAAAAGCCGTTGTGTATTATCGTGGCGTAAACAACGCCATGAAGGATGCCCTTGCGGTTGTTCCTTCCTTACCGACCTCTTACCATGAGATCTAGTCGATTTAACTCTGCAATTGGACGCCAGACGTTCTGAACGTAGGGCTGAGGCCGGTTTCATGCACACCACTGCTCCATCTCCTTCCACCTCGGCCCCCTCAAACACCAGTTCCGAACCCATGCAAAATGGGGGCATCAGGAGCCCGATCACACCCATAGAAAGGGAACGTAGGAGGGTGGACAATGCTTGCTATTATTGTGGTCTAACTGGCCATTACGTGAAGGAGTGTCCCCGTCGCCCCAAGCTGAAACCATCGGGTTTTCGGAGTGCTCGACCCTAAACTCGGGGACCGGGTTGAGCGCTCCTTGTCATACCCCGAACCCTGTGTTTGCTTTCGGTTGCATCGGACCCATATATGTGCAATCCATTCTACAACCCACACCTGACATCACACACCCGGTTACGATTATCATAGATTCCGGGGCTACAGGTAATTATATGGACATCACGCTGGCCCAAACCCTGAACCTACCTCTTCTAGCCAAAACACGGCCGGAACCAGTACAGGCAGTGGATGGGCCTGCTCTGGTTTCCGGACCGATCAAACAACAGACCGCCCGATGCTCTTGACAAACAAGCTATACACAGGGAGACCTTGAGTTTCGATCTCATCTCAATGCCCCAGTTCGGTGTAATATTGGGAATACCCTGGCTACGGGAGCACAACCCCTTAATCGACTGGAAAGAGGGTTTGGTGCATTTTGAATCCGATCTCTGTCAACACTTCTGCCTAACTGCAGCCACCAGCATTTAGACACCCGCTCAAGCATTGGGGGTCATGGCACAATTATCTAGAGAGGATCCCGTTGCCCCCTCCACAGAAAACCACACGGTTGGACTGGTCTCCACACTCATTCCGGCCCAATACCAAGACTATCTGGAAGTGTTCGACCATGGTTCATCAGAAGTCCTACCGCCACATCGCCCGTACGACTGCCCGATAGATCTGGTTTCGGACAGCACTATCCCCACTGGTCGTATCTACCCCCTGTCTCCTACTGAGGATCTAGCCCTCAAGGAGTACATCCAAAAGTCCCTCCGTCTGGGCCAGATACGTCCTTCTACATCCCCGGCAGTGAGTCCCATTTTCTTCGTTCCTAAGAAGGAGGGTGACTTACGGCCTTGTGTGGACTACCGCAGATGCAATGCCATCACCAAGAAAGACCGCTACCCCATTCCACTAATCACGCCCCTGTTGGACCGTCTCACACACGCCACTGTGTTTACCAAATTGGACCTCCGCGGTGCCTACAATCTGGTTCGTGTGCATTCCGGGGACGAATGGAAGACCGCTTTTTGTACTCGCTATGGCTTGTATGAGTATACGGTCATGCCGTTCGGTTTGTGCAACGCTCCGGCCACATTCCAGAGGTTCATGAACGACATCTTCTCTGACGTCCTGGACGTGTTTGTGGTGGTCTACTTGGATGACATCTTGATATTTTCCCAGACCATGAAGGACCACGTACAGCACGTCAGGGAAGTGTTGTCTCGTCTACGGACGCCCTCCTTGTTTGCCAAACCCGAGAAGTGCCAGTTCCATGCCGACTCCGTAGAGTTTCTTGGTTTTCACATCTCGTCTGGAGGGCTAGCCATGAACAATTCCAAGGTTCGCGCGGTGCTGGATTGGCCGGTCCCCAATTCTTTGAAGGCGCTCCAGTCTTTCCTTGGTTTCGCCAACTTTTACAGGCGATTTATCTCTGGGTTTTCTTCTTTGGTGGCTCCCCTCACTTCCCTGACTAGCCTTCGCACACCCTTTCTATGGACGGACACACATCAACAGGCCTTCGAGGCTTTAAAGACAGCATTCACTACTGCCCCCATCTTGCAGCACTCAGACCCAGAACTGCCATTCATAGTGGAAGCTGATGCCTCATTCTTTGCCCTAGGTGCTCTATTGTCACAGACTCGCCCTACCTCTGGTCGTCTTCACCCTGTGGCCTTCCATTCCCGTAAATTCACAGATGCCGAATCCCACTATAGCGTGACCGAAAAGGAACTACTGGCGGTCATGGACGCATTCCGCATTTGGAGGCATCACCTCTTGGGTGCTAAGCACTGTGTCACGGTTTATTCCGATCACCAGAACTTACAAGACCTGGCATCTCTGAAGTGTATCAACAGCAGGCAGGTCAGGTGGCATCTCTTCTTTGCGGCCTTCGACTTTGTGATTAAACATCGCCCGGGTAACACCCATGGCAAAGCGTTCCCCTGGGGGCGTGGCCTTGCCGACGTTTCCAGACACCCTTCTGGACGTCGGCAAGGTGGTTTGTTTGTGTACTTCAACCCTGCCCTTACTTGACGCGATACGGGATTGGGTTACCTCACACCCAGGCCAGTTGTCCGATTGGGATTTGGTGGTAAACGATGGTCCCCCCTTTGTTTCTGATCGTTTATTCATGCCCATGGTAGACACCCGTAATATGGCCTTGGAATGGTCTCACAACGCCCCGGTTCATGGTCATCCTGGTCAGAAACGCACTTTGGCGCTGCTGAGAAGGTGGTGCTGGTGGCCGTCTATGAGAACGGATGTTGAATCTTACGTCAACGCATGTGCTATTTGCGCACAGTGTAAGCACCGTAGGGGTCGCCCTGTGGGTCTCTTGCTTCCTTTACCTGTCCCTCCCAAACCGTGGCACACCTTGACCATGGATTTCGTCACTGACCTACCTGGATCCGGGGCTTCGATACCTTGTGGGTGGTCATCGATTCCTTTTCTAAGATGGCTCGTTTTATCCCTTGTAAGGGCATCAATTCGGCGCCTACACTGGCCCGGTTGTTCTTCGAGAATGTCTTTTGTCTTTTCGGGCTTCCCTCGGTTCTCGTCTCGGAGAGGGGTTCGCAGTTCACCTCGCGTTTCTGGCGGGCCCTGACTAGGTTGCTCGGGATGGACGTTCGCTTCTCCTCAGCATATCACCATGAGACGGACGGCCAGACCGAGCGACTGAACCAGACGCTGGAGCAGTACTTACGTTGTCTGACCCTACAGCTGCAGTCTTCTTGGTTGAGCGTATTACATCTTGCGGAATTCGCGTACAACAACGCTGTCCATTCTTCCACTGGTTTCTCTCCGTTCTACGTACTTTATGGTCAGCACCCTCGTGTTCTGCCCTTCACGGACTTGCCTACTTCAGCCAATCCGGCTGCCGTTGCATGTGTTAGGGACCTGGCCTCCGTCCACGCTCAGGTGTCGACTCATCTTGACGAGGCCCAGGCGTCCATGAAGGCGCAGGCGGACAGGAAACGGGTGATGGCCCCGTTGTATACTGTGGGATCCCGCGTTTGGTTATCCACCCGACATCTGCACTTGGTGGGTTGTCGCAAGCTTCTACCTCGCTTTGTGGGTCCCTATACGGTTACTCGTGTTATCAACCCTGTGTTTTATCGACTTGCACTCCCGCGTTCCTGGCGGCTTCACCCTGTTTTCCACGTTTCTCTGCTCAAGCCTTGTCCCGCTCCCACAAGGCTTCGCTCTCCTGTGGCCCCGGTGTCTCTGTCCACTCCGGATGTTTTTGAGGTCTCTGCCATTCTGGGTTCCCGTATCTCTAGGGGGTGTCTCCAGTACCTTGTGGATTGGTCAGGGTATGGCCCCGAGGAGCGGTCCTGGGTCCCGGCTACTGATGTCCAGGCTCCCCGTTTGGTGGCACGGTTCCATAGGGACCATCCTTCGTGCCCACGGGGTCGTGGGCCTTTGGGGTGCTCTGTCATGCACTCCACTCATCCCTCTGGGGGTCCCATTCCTCATCCCCGTGCCCCGAACACCCCTCGCCCTCTTGCCCGGTTCCGGGACTCACAGGTTCTCTCTTCGCCCCAGTTGCCACGGCGCCGATTGTCACAAAGCTTGGGTCGGCATGCTGTTTGCCCGCGGAGACGTCTAACCCTTTGGCGTCTTCTGTGGCGGCTGCTAGACCGGCTTCTTCCGCGTCACATGACCGCCGCCTTCCGCTCACGTGTTTCTGGACTACACTCACGTGATGCGCTCGCGGTTCATGTGACCGGGAGGAAATAGCAGCGCCAGTATTTAAACGTCTGTGTTGCGGTGCTTCGGTGCTTCACAGCTGTTTCTTCGGATTCCTGTACGGCGCTACTTACCTTTTGTCTCACCCTTTTGGATCTTGACCTCGGATTTGTTTCACGGACTGGCAACGGATAACCCTTGGCTTTGGTACTTGCTTTTGGATCATTGTTACGACCACGGACTGCTTCACGGATTCCTACTACGTTCCGCACTTCTTGTGCGGATTCTGGCATCAGGTGGGCCTGGCACTTGCAACGTTGCTGGGATCGCTACATACTGAAAGAACAGCCTTGCTGGGTCTCGGAACCTTCCCCATAGGTGCAACCGCTACTCCACAGACGCCTTTTGGTAAGACCGTTCCACTTACTTGTTGATTGGTTGTTGATTCTGTTTTGGCTTGACACTTAACCGGTGTTTCCTTTACAGTGGTTCGGGGTTCCACGAGTACCGCAGTTCCGGAAGAACATCTCCCACCTGTGGCCTCAAAGGCTGTACAGAGAGTGACTTTGATTCTCCCTGTGCGGCACTTGTGGACAGAGGACTCTTCGGCTACACGACAGTCAAGACACAACAGTTAAGTTCATAAAAATTGACTGGTAAAGTCAATTGGGACTTCACATGCCCTGGGAGACAGTAGTCAGTCCCAGGGTATGGAGTCTATGTTTGAGGGTCGCTACGACACCCCTGTGTCACTGCACGGAGGGTGCTGTGCAACACATGTGAATAAAGATGGTTCCTATGGGGTTGAGTAAATCCCATAGACATTAAACACAAAAATAGCCTAGACCACACATAGCAAAAATGCCTAAGAGTGGGAAAAAGAGTCTCACTCTTAGCAGGAAAAAAAGAAACAAACCCTTCAAACCCAGCAAAGCTGCTGGGGGACTCTATAGGTAAGGGAAATTAGCCATAGAATGAGAATTCTCTCTAACAACCTAACAGGGCTGGAGGAAGATAGAAACGTCTGCATCCTCACATGGAACGTGGACGGCCTCAATTCTCTGAGAAAACGCAAATCAGTAGAGAGCAGGCTAAACAACCTAGTGGGCGACATTGTGATCCTCCAAGAGACCCACCTACTGGCCACAGACAAGCACCGCCTGAGGCTTCGGAGATATAAACAGACCTACTTTGCATCCTCAGGGGAAAAGAAGTGGGGGGTAGCAATCCTACTGAGCAATAATTTCCCACTCCGGGACCCCACAGTAAAAAGAGACCCAGCAGGCAGGTACCTTTTGGTAAAGGGATATATCTCAGAACAGCCTATCACCATAGCGGGGATTTACTGTCCCAACAAAGACCAGGACAAATTCCTGCTGAACTTAATCCCAACACTAGTAACATTTACCGCAGGGCACCGTCTCATGGGAGGGGACTTCAACATGGTCCCCGATCCCTTAGCAGACAAAACCCTCCCGCCATCCAACTTGAATTACACCCGTGCCCTAACCTTCGCCAAGCTAATGCGAGAAACGGAAACAATAGACGCATGGAGGCTAGCGAAGAGTGAGGCCAGGGACTACATCTTCTATTCTAACGCCCACGAAGGTCACTCTCGGATTGTCCTATTACTAGTCACGGGGGGCCCTATTCCCATGCCTGGTGAACATACAAATCCACACCAGAATTATCTCTGACCATGCCCCGGTATCAGCAGACCTAGCAATAAGTGAGCTACCAGCATCTCCTCCGAGGTACTGGAGGCTAAACGACTCCATACTCCTAGATGAGGTAATCAAAACAGAGGTAAGGGATGCACTGACAAATTACTTTAAGGAAAACACAACCCCTGACATGCCAATCCGAATAATATGGGAAGCCATGAAAACCGTAGTCAGGGGATCATTAATAAGCGCAGCAGCTAAACACTACCGGATCGCCAAAATCCAAGCAACAGCCCTGGAGCTAAAAGTCTCCGAAATAGAGAAGCGTTTAAAAATCTACCATACTAGGAAACTAGAGAGGGAACTGAAGAAAGCGAGAGTTGCACTAGAAATACACTGGGCAGACCGATCGGCCAAAGCCCTCACCTATAAGAAGCTGTTTTATCACAGCAAAAGCAACAAGGCAAACCGAATACTCGCCCATAAACCGCAGCGGATACACAAAAGGAACAATATAGTCTGCATCACCGGGGAAGACGGCATAACCCGATACACAGACACGGGAAAAATGAGTGCCCTCCTAGCCCATCACAAAACAATCATGACTGGCCCGCCTACCCAACCCGAGGACCAACACCAGAGCAGACAATACCTACAACCATTCTCAGCGCCCAACATGAAACCCCAGCTCCACTCCCTGGAAACCCCAATAACAATAGAGGAAGTCAGGGAAGCCATCAAGTCCCTGAAGAACACCGCCCCAGGCCCCGATGGGCTAACGGCGAAATTCTTCAAATCATTCACGCATACACTAGCCCCGCAGCTCACCCGAGTATTTAACTCATTCCTAGAATCCGGGAAGATCACCATGTCGATGGGGGAATAACTCACCATATTGGTCCATAAACCGGGGAAAGACCCAATACAGGTAACATCCTACAGAGCAATAACACTCATGAACCTAGACTGGTAGATCTACTCCAAAGTCCTGGCCACCAGACTACGGAAGGTTCTCCCAGACCTTATAGACCCCAGGAGAAGCACGTTCGATCACATTAGAAGAACGCTAGACCTCATTGAGAGCGCGACGTCACAGAAGGAAGAACTTATGGTCATATCCATAGACACGCACAAACTGGGGCTACATTAAGAGCACACTCGAACACATGGGGTTTGGCCACAACTTCACAACATGGATAATGGTGAAATACCAATCCCCGACAACCCAGCTGCGAGTAAATGGGAACAGATCGGAAAGCATAGCCATCACCCGGGGAACACGACAGGGGTGCCCACTATCTCCCATGGTGTTTGCACTATCTATGGAGGCCTTGGCGGGAAGGATTAGACAAAACTCAGACATAAAAGGAATCACAGTGGGGGGTAGGGAATACAAAGCAGCACTATATGCCGACGACGTCCTCCTAACAATAACACACCTAAGCACCTCCCTAGACCACCTACAAGAAGAGGTAGAAGCGTTTGGCAGAGCATCAGGATTCAAGGTGAATTACGACAAATCAACATCACAAAGAAGCAGCAGGAGGAACTCTCCACCAAATTCCCTATCCCTTGGGCTGCAACTTCCCTCAACTGTTCAGAGAGCTAAGAAGGGACATACTGAGAGTAGCGGCAATAAAAATGAGCCTGATCCCCAGACTAATCTACCACTGCCTGGCACTATCGGTACAGATCCCAGAGAGCGAACTAAACAGCCTGTAGCAATCCATACTGAAACTCGTCTAGGGGGAAAGAGAGCCCGAATAGCGAAATTAATCATGATCCGTGGCCGCAACGCGGAAGGTCTGGGAGCACCAGAGGTAACCAGGTATAGGCGGGTGGCTCAACTAACTCCTGCTTTCACATGGATACAAGCATCAGACCCACCATACTGGAAACAAATAGAAGAAGCATGGTGCAAATCTCCCCTAATCGACCTCCCAAACATACGGCTCCCACAAAAACAGCCAAACACAGGACCCCAAACGCAACGCTCAACACAGTGTCAAACTGGAAAGCAGCGGCACGAAAATGGGGATGCACAGGAAGGAGATATATGATCAGCTGGGAGAAAGACCTGGGGCGAATAGACGAGAGCACTTGGAACAAGATCTGGGCGAGAACCCACAAAAGCACCCAATGCATCACACCAACAGGGAGTGTGGATATAAGATCTGTTACAGATACTAGATCACCCCCACGCAGCTGCACAAAGCCAACCCAAACATCCCACTGGGCTGCTGTAGGGGCTGCAAAACAGAAGGAACCCTGTTCCACCTACTATGGAAATGCCCGCTAGCAGTGAACTATTGGAGAGAAGTTCTAGACCACATAAAAGAAATCACAGGCCTTGCAATCTCCTGGGATCTAGGGATTGTCCTGCTGGGGGTCACAGGGGAACTCCCCCTCACAGGACACATAGCTCGCCTATGTACACACCTCCTAACAGCAGCAGAAATCGCACTGGCACGGCTCTGGACGAATCCCATGGGCCCATCAATCCCGCTATGGTTGGCAAAATGCTTGGATACGGTAGTCGCAGAGAAGATTACAGCCCTACGAGCAGGGAATCTAAACTATTTTCAGAACACATGGGCCCCGTTTATGGACTTCGCATCACAGTACCCAGCCCTCTCCCGTAGACCCCCACTTACCCGCTGGCTGGGATGATTCGAGTGACTGCGAGACACTACAGCGGCATACTATCATCCCCCTCCCCTCTCTCCCCGGACTAAGATGCCGCCCAGCCCAGAATCAACCTCCCCCCACCAATAAACCACCAAGCCTCTATACTAGTATGTGATGCAATGTATTCTGGAATATGCATAATGTCTATTGTACTGCCTTAAGTTAAAATGTCAATAAAATGTTGTATTGAAAAAAAAAGGTATCTGTCCCCCACACTTATAAAAACAACAAAAACATTTAGGTATTTATATGGCTGTTCAGATTCAATAAAATAATAATTAGAACCAAATACTCTTGTAACCAGGGTCAGATTACCTTCCCCAGGATTAAGGTAGAATTTCCAAATAAAAGTTTCAATGGATAAAGTTCATTCCAATAATCAGGTTCTACTTCCAAAAGAACCCAAAAACTATCCTCCCAATAGCGAAGTTCTGCTTCCAACACAATGTTCCCTCACTCCTGTAGGGTTTCACTTGGTGTTGGGACTGTCTTATAATTAAACAAAGCTCAACATTCTTCAGCATAACGTTCCCACAGGCTTTTTTATTTGTCAAGCCAAATGTCTGTGTCTTCATTCTTCCAGTGAATATTTCAATATGACTTCTCTTCTCTGAGAAAGAAAACTGCTACAACAATGTGTCCATCAGGATGGTTTTACCACAGTTCATTAAACACGAGTGACCTTGCCAATTTCTCTCCACCACAATCTTTCACCACAATGCAGTACTTCAATGTCTTCTTCCTGGTTCACTAACATACCAGGACTACCACTAACAATCCCTTTCCTTGTATACTCGCTTGCCAGGATAAATCTAACACTACTACAGGTACTCTGCATTGTGGTTTACTTCAAATGTCTGTAAAGTCTTTCACTTTCAATAACAGTAAACTTCGTCCATAAGGATACAACACCCATTGTTGCTGTTTGTTCCACTGATTGATTGGCCACATGCAATGCAGGCTGTATTCCTCTCCCCATTGACACTCCACAAACAGGGCCACTTTCCTGCCTCTTTTTAGTTTCCACTATCACACCAGGTAATTGTTGGTGCCGTCTTGTATTCAAGTTCTATCTCCAAGAAAGTAATTTTCCTTTTACTTCCAATGGCCTTTCTTTGACTTAGGCAATGCTGGTTGTTATCTGGCTCAAATAGTGCCTCCACTTTACTTTGGCAGTGCTGGTTACAGGTTTGTTTTAATATTGCCCCCTCTTTACTTTGCCAATGGTGGTTACACTTTGGGTTCAATACTGCACTCTCTTTCCTTGGGAAATGGTAGTTACAGCCTTTCTTAAATATTGTCCTCTCTTTACTTGGATAGTGATGGTTAAACGTTCTCCTCTCGTTTCCACTCAACATTGGTATTGGGCCAAAAACACTTTCTTTCATTAGTTCGGTATTCTTATAAGCAGCCAGCGGTTTACCACAGAGCACCCGGAGGTCACCTGTCAAAGGTCAACTCACTGGTCTCTCCCTGCACGTCCACGTATCCTGCTGCCACTTCTTTGCTCACCCAGTTCAGAGTTTCTGACAGCTCCAGTTGCAGTCCAGTAACTTGCGCTTTTCGCAAAAGGAGCCCACGTTGCTCCTCTCATCTCTTGGAACCGGAGCCAGGCACAAAGTGTAGAGAGCTCTTCTTTCCCACGGAGTAACTTGCAACAGCAGTGCTTCCCGCTGTGCGACCTCTGTAGTTCAAGCTCCTTCTTACGATTGCCTCAGCACCATCAACTGCTACAGACATGGCGGTGGTTCCGGCGTCCTTGTTTCTCTGCCCCTGCTGCATACATGGCCGCTGATAACTTCTCTTACTACTACTGCTACTGATCTGCACCTGACAGGGATTTAAATACATTTCCCACTCAGGTGTAGGTCATCAGGAACATTAGACTGTATACTGCAGTTATGTGACTGGGCCTCTCTTCCTCATTCTAGTACCTATGGCATTATGGGATTTGAAGTCCCCAACGTTCTTATTTTCTTTGATCAAGTATTTCGACTTTGCAATAGGCCATTAAGACCGTGGGGTCACTAGGGAAGTTGTTTAGAGGGTCATCCCAATGTTCCTGACCTGAGTCCCCTCCCATGTGATCCTCCCGCAGAACACCATCCCCAGGTTCGGGATCAGGAAGCGTTTGCCTTTCTCTGGCTGCATGAGAAGGGTCCCGGGCCGGGGTCTTTGGGATGATTACCCCTGATTCATCACAATACATTTGAAAAGTGAGAAGCCCACACACTTTTACATTGGTGATAATTGAATTTGGTTCTGACCAGTGTTTGGGACCATAGTTAACCCTTTCCCAAAAAGGTTTAGATTTTGCCTTACCTCCTGCAAGTAAGAGCTCTTCCCAAGGTTCTATTTCAAGGTTAATTTTGAGGTTGACTAAAGTCTTTTTATACTGAAAGCGGTATTTCGGCTTTATTACTAGACGGTGACTTAAGTAGTTGGAGTAATTAAAAGTTACTCACCATGGTGACTAACGTACTGCTAATCCATAGTCTTACTTCCTCCATCCTGCATGGGCATCCATCACTAGTGACGGGAACTGAACCCTTTTTTCCACATAACAAAGCATTTCCCCTTTAAATTTGAAGGTGTGCGGCGGCTCAGCCGCAGGCGCGTGTGCTCCGCAGACCCCGCCCTGCAGCATCTCACCTCAGTCCCCCTTTTATGCGTTGGCCAGTTTATTAATTCTGACTAACTGAATTTTAGGGGGGTGGAGGGTTGTATGAAGGAAAGGGGACTAGGAGTATGCTAGTAACTTAATTACTCCCACGTGCCGTCCCCTTTCCTCCATACTGTATGGATGATTACAACTGGTATTAGTCCTTAGGGAGGAGAGTGGAAGTACAATATTAAGCAAATAGATTCCTCATCATTGCTTGGCCAAAAGCCGTGTCTGACCCAATGCTGCTGTCCAAACAGAAGTGCTTGCAGAATGTGGATGGAGAGGCCCAGATAGCCGTTCTGCTGATGACTGCCGCAGCCTTTGCCCCGTCTGCGTGTGTATGCAAATTTACTGGACCCTCAGTGTTTTTTCTTACCTTATATGCTTCAGCAATCGCTGATACCATCCATCTGGCTATGGAAGTCTTAGAGGCCTGGGAGCCAGGGTTTGTCCCTCCAAATGTCACAAACAAAGCATCTGACTTGCGGAAATCCTTGGTTCTGCTAAATTGGAACTTTAGCGTTGCTCTTACGTCTAAACAATGTAGAACTTTTCGGCTTCCGACTGCGGAAGAACGTTGGAAGCACTATTTCTTCATTTAAGTGGAAAGCTGACACAACCTGTGTGTGCAGCACTACTTTATCATTGTGAAAGGTGGAGTATGGTTCTGAAGCTATGAGAGCCTGAATCTCGCTGACTCTGTTTGCTGAAGTGAGACCCACTAACAACGCTGCCTTTAGAGTCACCAGCCTTATGTCTGTCGTGGCCATAGGTTTAAACAGGTTATGCGCCATAGCTGCCAGCACAACATTGAGATCCCAAACTGGGTGTGGGCTTTTGACTGGCGGATGCAACCTTGTTAATCCTGTGAGGTGACAGCTAACCACTGGGCTGGACGTGGAATGATGTGGGATCTGAATTTTTGTATGCCCCTATGGGTACTAGGTAGGTGCGGCACGTCTCTACCTGCACCCCTGATTTCGCCAGGTGAGTCGTGAATGAGAGCACATGATGTAAGGAGCAGGAGATCGGATCTATACCATTATCCTTCCCCCAAAAACAAACTCGTGTCCACTTACACTTGTACTAACTTCTGATGGATTCCTTTCTAGCTCTCTGTATAATCTGCAAATGTTCCTCTGACAAGTGCAAATGCTGCATAGTTATGTGTTCAGGAACCAAGCTGCTAAGGCAAGTTTCTCCAGTGCAGGTGGACTACTGCACCTCCCTGCTGAGATAGAAGTGTGATGTGTGCCCAGGTTAGCGGAATCGGACCCTGAGATGCCAGCTGAACCAGGTCAGACTACAATAACCTGGCTGGCCACTGGGGGGCCACTAGTAGCCCCTGCAACTCTATGACTTTCAGTACCACTCTTTGAATCAAGGGAGTGTACAGAAAAGCCTAAGACCCTAGGTTGTTCCATGGTATTGGAAGGGCATGCTCTAGTGAGAGCATGCCCATGTTCTTCCAGGAAGAAAATTTCTTGCATGTTTTATTGTGCTCTGTGGCAAAGAGATCCACTGTCGGATGTCCCCAGGGCTGGAATATGTTGCTCAGAATCTGGGGACAAAGCTCCTACTCGTAGTTGTCCACTCCCAGTCTGCTGAGACTGTCGGCTTCCACATAGCTGTTGCCTGGGAGATGAATGGCCGCATGTGGATATTGTGAGAGATGGCCCAGTCCCAGATCTGTATTGTTAGCCTGCACAGGAGGGCTAAGGGGGCAACCTCGTCCGTCCCTGCTTGTTGATATAATACATGGACCTGGATATAATACATGGAAGTGGAGCTGTCTGTTCAGATAAGGACTGCCCTGTTCCTGGTTTGTGGCAGAAAAGCCCTTAGAGCTACCTGAATGGCACAGAGCTCCAAAACAACTGTGTTTTACCTTATCCCATGATGACCACAGCCCATGGACTGAGCAAGTGTTGAGGGTAATCCCCCTCCCCCCCGGACAAGTCTGCCGTGATTAGCTCAGAAGCAACAGGCTGCGCAAAATGCTTTCCCCCCGCAAGGCTGCCCTCGTCCCTCCACCACAGAACGTCTGGCCGCAGCGTGCCTGTTATATGGATTTGCTGGCTTGTAAATCCCTTTCCTGATTCCAGCAGTTTGTTAGATGCAACTGTATTCCCCTCAATTTCAGTCTGACGAAAAGAATCGGTAGGGTACAAGCCACCATAATCCCCAACAAGGGTTATAACCACCAGGCGGATGTCTCTGTCCTGCTGAGAAAGTGCCCCCCACCACTCTCATGGAACTGAATCTCTCCTGTGTAGGGAAAATCCTTTTCCCCTCCGTGTCCCAAAGTCATCCTACAATAAAACTAGAAGAGACCGGAGGTACTTTTTTACCGACCACTTATAAACAGCCCTCCATCGAACTTTTGATTAAACAATACACTATGTTTATAGGGTCACTTGCTTCCCCACTATCCATTTTTTATTTTGTACCTCTTACATATGATTTATAGTCATTATATTGTCATATACCACACCAGTTTGTATCAAAAATATTCATTTATTGTTTTTTTAAACACATTGTTAATAAAACACTTTTTTTTACAATTTTCTTTTCTATAATTGTAGGACTTCTCCATACAATTGTTAAACACACAAACATATATCTCAATGATTTACAATTTCACTATGCACATCTAATAACCTGTAGTAATTCATTCTTTAACAATTTTTTTGAGATCAAAATTTCATAGGGATCTGTTGTTTGCTCCCCTCTCTCATAGAGAAGTGCATCCCAGTCCATAAAACATTTCACTCTGTATTCATATCACCCATGCTTACTTTCATACTGCATTGAAACCATACCCAACATGTTTAATTCCTTACACACTTTCATACGACTCACTAGGAAATTCTTCAGGGGTAAAAACTTTTTTATACCACATTTCATTTCGATGTACAATTATGTATGTCTTCTTTTAGAATTTTTTCTAAGGATCCACTATCAATGAGGTCCATTCCATGAGGTCCAACCATCCAACGGATAACTATGGGAAGCAAGAATGGGATATTCAAATTTTAGTGTTCGAATCACATCCCGGTTTACATTTCTATTATGTATCACCTACTGCCTTTACTAGCAGCACTCAGGAGTAAATTATTTGACTAGCTCCTTCTACGCATCCATTAAAACACTCTGTCCCTCCATCTGACAAACACAGGCTACTTATCAAGAATTCCAAAGCAGGGTAGGCTTTCCAATATTTAATTAAAGTAATCTCAGTTTAGTCTCACCCGATAATTAGCTGATGTCAATTATTATTTATCTAGGATAAATTCTCATCCAATTACCTCATTCACTTCTTCTTTTATTGTCTTCTTGGTCTGTCACCTTTAGACAAGTTGCTCTGTTATGGCGACCTGGGTAGCTGGCTACCAGATACTGTCTTGGAACAATCTCCATGCTCTTCCCCTATTTAAAGTAAATAGTACTTATTCATCTTTACCATTTTTCTATTGTTTGGCCATTTATCTTTCTTTTGCTGTTCCCCTCTTGCATCATGTCATCTTAAATGTTCTCATACTGACCTGATCTTATTGTAGATCCGGTTCCTAATGATAGAGTGTGCTAGCAGCTTCTGCGATCTTACTCTCTACTGTTAGGCTTGAGCAAAGTCATCCAATCCTTCCTTTATGCCATGTACTCCGTATCTATTTTTCTACAATAGACAAACACAGAGCGCACTGAGTTTTACTCTTTATAGATTATCTACTTTTTGGAAGCCTCTCTCATCCCTCGCTAGCTGCGCCGGTTTGATGTTCATACCTGTGTCTTTTCTTTTTTATTTTCCGCTCTTTCCAGGTTCCACGGTTTTAGCTTTTGCCCCGTCTGTCTCGGGCTGTATCACGTTGTCTCAAACAGCTGGCGTCTCTCTCCACCTCTGGCCATTTGTGATTGCCTGCGTTCCCTTATGTTGTCCGTCTTCATATACTATTTCTCTGACCATGTGACAAATTCGTCATGTGATCCAGGGACGCTACGTTCACCGCTCGCCTCCTTTTTAACTCGATTGTTGACATTGGCTGCCTTCGGCCCCCTACTCACTCAACTCGAAGGCTCTGCAACTCAGGCGAGACGCTGCCAACCTGACCCCATGCTCTAAACCAGGCTGCGTGGCGCCCACACTCGCCTAGCGAAGGTATATTTTGGCGGCTGCGGGGCCATCTTACTGTTTCACCCATGTCTTTAAGGGGTCAGTAAATTATCACTCTGTTTTCTCATTCAGACCCAGCTCTGTGCTTTTTGTAAGGAAAATCAATTCTTTCTCTTTTCTAGCTAATTTTCTTCTGTCAAGATTAGAATCATGTGCTTGCTTCACCAAATATACTACTGACCATCTCAAATCTTCCACTTTATGTACCATCTCTATAAAGTGTTCCACTAGGGGAGCAGAATGCACTCTATTTTTTATGCAGCTTTTGTGTTCTGTGATGCGTGTTTTGATTTTTCTTTCTGTCTTCCCTACGTAGATCTTTTTACAGGGGCACCAGATCACATAACCAACAAAACTAGAGTTACAATTTGTCAGCACTTTTTGTTTCCAAAGGTTTTTTAGACCTAAGTCAATTTCCGTTGTTTTTTTGGTTCGTTGACAGCAGACACAGGACCCACATGGATATTGTCCTTCTGGAGCCCGCAATCCCCATGTTTCTGTTAGGGTCAACTGTGGTTTGATCTGCTTAGTAATGTCGTTTCTCATGATCTGATCTTTTATCAACCTGCTTCTTCGGAATGCCATCAGGGGTCTCTGTAATGGTACTTTACCTTTTTCCAGAATTCTCCAATTTCGATGGATGATCTTCTGTATTCTGTTGGAGAGGGTACTATAAGTGTTAACAAACACTATGTTCTCTTTGTTTTTTCTTCTAGGATTTTGTTCTAGAATTGCCTCTCTGTTATTGTCGGCTCTCTTCCTGGCCCTTTTCGTCAGCCTAGTAGGATAGCCTCTCTTCTGTAGATCACTTCTCAGTCTCAGGGCTCCATCCTTATAGTCTGCATTATTTGTGCTGTTCTTTTTCAGCCGTAGAAACTGGCCAAAGGGTAAATTATCCCGTGTGTGTGTAGGATGAAAGGTATAGTCTAATAGGGCATTGAGATCCGTGGGCTTTTTGTATGGTTTCACGTACAGTTTTCCCTTCTCTGTATCTACTTTGATAGTCACATCCAGATAGTTGATCTCCACTTTGCTTAAATTTTCCGTGAATTTCAGATGTTGGTTTTGTCGGTTGATCCACTCGAAAAACCTGCTAGCAGTATTTTCTTCTCCTCTCCAGATGATAAGAACAGCATCTATGTACCTTCTCCATAGTAGTAGATTTGCTTTATATGGATTGGTATCATTATAGATGCAGTGTTTCTCAAAATCCTCCATATAGAGATTCGCGACACTTCCAGCCAGGGTTGCCCCCATGGCCGTACCTTGTACTTGTTTATAAAAAGTACCATTGAAATGGAAATAGCTTTCCATCAATGCCATTTCAGCACACCACATTATGAAAGACACTGGGGTGTTGGTATTCATGGTCTCTGAGAGTAATCTTTCTTCTAACACTTCAAGCGATGCTTTCTGGGGTATATTCGTATACAGGGCTACTACATCCAGACTGATCAAAATCTCACTAGCATTATCAAATGGTCTACCCTCGATTTCTTTTAAAATCTGTGTATTGTCTTTTACGAAGGAAGCCATTTCCCTGACCATCGGTTGCATAAAATGGTCTGCAAATTTGGATAATGGCTCCAAGATGGAATCGCACCCTGAAACTATGGGTCTTCCCAGTGGTCTAGTCAAGGATTTATGTATTTTTGGGAGTATATAGAATTGTGGAAATCCTAGGAAGACCATTGCCTGGAGAGCTGTGATTTGCGGTGGTTGATAGAAAATCCCAGCTCATACAACATCTGTATGAGATACTGCATAGTGTGTTGGTCCGCCTCTGGAGACGTAGCCCTGACCAGCCAGACGTCCAGATACGGGTAGACATGTCTCTGTCCTGAGGCTCGACACCACTGCATTCATGAGCATGGTAAAGACTCGAGTGACCTAGTTCAACCCGACGGAAGTACCCTGTATAGGAAGTGCACTCCTATTACGGTGAACCTAAGGAATTGCCTGTACAGCTGCCAGATTGCGACATGTAGGTATGCCTCCTTGAGGTCCAGGGAGCACATCCACTCTCCCCCACACAGCGCCTCTGCTATCAGCCCCGGCATCACAATCTTGAACTTCTGGAGGGGTAGGTAAAGGTTGAGGTATGAAAGATCGAGGACCACCCTCAGGCCAGCCTGGTTCTTCGAATAGAAGCCGGATCCTCTGAGTGAGGAACCTCCTCCATTGCTCTGCTGCTCACCAGAGAAGCAATCTCTGCCAGGAGTGCGGTTGACCCAATCTGGAGAAAGGTTGCGGGTGAAGGTGGGTGAACAGGGACCGGGAGACGGAAACCCGTGGAGACCACTGAGATTATCAACGAGTCTGAGAAAAGGTGACACCAGAATTGACTGTGAGAGGCAAGCCAGCCAACAACTGGAGAACTGTGGACCCGTTTTCCTACCCCATTGTTCTTTGGAGTCTGCTGCTGAGGTTTGGGAGGGAAACATGAAAAAACCCTTTAGAAAACGAATGTTGCTATTTGCATCTATGCAGGTTGGGCAACTTATCCGGTTGCCATGCCCTATGCTCCTGACACCCCTTAAAGCCACCAAAGGCTCTGGGCCTGTGCTCTAGCCTGTCCTGGGCTTGGTTGAAACTTTTATTGGTCGGCTTTGCCAAGATGGCCAGAAATTTTGCTGTTTGAGAGCTTGCCTTCTTTTTGTTGAACTCGTCTGTGGACAAATGAAATAAATCCACACCTTTAAAAGGAAGGTCCAGAAAAAGTTCCTGGATGTCAGTGTCGAATTTTGTAGGCCGCATCCAGGCTGTGCATCTCATGTCAGTGGCTATGCAAATGCCTCACCCAGCCGTGTCTGTACGAGCTACTGACGACTCCATTAACTCCTGTGCAAAGGTCTTGGCCTCAGCCAGCTCTGCCTTAAAAGAAGCCTGTCTGTTTATAGGCAGATATGTCAGGAAGTCGGATATCTCCCTCGAGAGCTTTTGGTTGGCTGCCGCAAGCATCGGACCCGCATTAGCCTGCCTTAAGTGTAAACCTTTTTCCGAAAGCCTCCAGGGTCCAGTCTTCCTTTGCCAGGAGACACGTTGCGGTAGATGAGGTAGCCAAAAGTTTGCGATTTGGAATACATTGAAGCTGCTGCTATGACCGATGAGTGAGTTTGGGAGGGAGGGGGGGTGTGGAAAGGAGAAGGGACTCACCCTCTGCCTGTTTATAATTTGCATTCAGCCTTTGATAAGTCAGCTGCGTCAAATACAGTCTGGCCCAACTCTTCTTAACCAGTGCTTCCACATCCTTTTGGAGATATACCTGACCTGCCTGATGTCCTCAAGTTGAACACCTCTGCTAAAACCCCAGCTTCTGGCTGTCCCTGCTGAGGAACCCCTCATAAATCTGCCAGACCTGCCAACCAGTCACGGAAGACCTTAGCTGATGACACCTCTGCGTCATCCTCCTCGTATGTATATGCTATGCCTTGATCCTGACCCCCTTCGGTTGAGCCACTGCCGAACCGTCACCCGTACTGAGTTGCCAGAGGAGGAGCCTCTGCCGTACCCTGTAATATGGGGATTGCACTTGGCTAAGGCTGCACCGGTATCTGAACAGCTGCTTGCGGAAGCACTTCCTTTATAAGGCCTTTTAATGACCCTGACATTTGTTGAGACCACATGAGGGTCATAAACACTGGAGATGCCTGGTGCGCAGCAGTAGGCATATATGTGTCGGGTGGAGGGCTGCTGGGCCCTTCCTGGCCTGCATATAACTTGTTCTATGTACCTTACTGACATCGATGGCACAGGGTATGCCGTACACCATGATGTTTGCAGCGTGTGCATGGAAGACCATTCCACCCTTGCACCTGGATATAGAAGGCGTTGGCCCTTGCATTCCCTCATACTGAGTGATACTCACCACCTGTTGCGGCACCATTTTGTCACGCAATGTTGCCCTTTTGGGTGCGCCCACAGGAATGCGCAGGAAACTGGAGTTCGGCGCTGAGCCTATACGAGTAGGACTCTTACTGCACTCTAGCTGCTGCTCGGCACTCAAATGCACCACAGGTGTAGACCTGGTAGGCCTACCGCCCTAAGGCTCTTGTGGTGCTTATGTATTAACACGCCCCCTCGGGCCTGCACCCTGTGTCATAGCAATGCCCCTCAAGGATAGCGCCGGTGTCAGAACGTAGTGGTCCCTCAGTCAAGGACCCGGTAGGATTCTGTAATCCCTCAGCCTGTGGGCCGGTAGCTGCAAGAGCCTCGGTCCTTGTCTGGTATCAGGATCAGCACACTCACTCCCACTAAAGGGAGTCCTAGGAAAGGAATCCCCCCCTTGTGGGGTGCCTTTGTAAAAAGAGTACTTACCTTAAGTGACTTTGGGCCTCATCACAAGTTTGGCCGTATCCCGGTGCTAAATGCACCGGGACACCGCCCAACGCTATTTGCGTTACTGCAACTCGGTCCGGCTCAATTAGCGCTGGATCCCAAGAGTTGCCCAGGGGTGCTAAGTCCCCATTTCAATGGACCTAATGGGGTTAGGGTGGCGCTATTAGCGCAGGCGCAATTAGTGCCACGCTAATAGCATCGAAAACGGGCCGGAAATTGACATTTTTACCTCCAGAAAAATGCTGGAGGTAAAACTCCCATTTTACACCAGACTCATGATTGGGCCAGCCCTTAAATGCAGTGGTAATAGCGTTACCGCTACATTTAAGTGCTACCGCTCAACTCATGATGAGGCCCTTTGATTTTCGAAGAACAAACTCCTTCAACTGCTCTGGCAGTGACCTAGAGAAAAGCTCCCTCAATCTGGCTAGCCAATTCTTTAGTGATCAGGGAGCTAGAGCTTCACACGCAGAGCAACATTTGCAGCGATGATCCGCGCCTAGGCACTGGAGACAAAGCGCATGGGGATCCAACACCGGGATCAAACTTTCACAGGACGGGCCTTAACTAAATCCCACCAAACGACATAATCCGGGAAAGGCGAGGGACTGGAGGGCGCTAGAATTAGTAAAAAAGTCAAAAACATCAAAAAACACAGGGGAATGCTAAGGAGCGTGGTATTACAAGGAAAACCTTAACCACTAGCACTGTGAGAATAGTTCTGTGCCCATCGGCACGGAGAAGAGGACTAAGGTTAGGTGCCGGGGTCTGCAGACCTCACACGCCCATGGCCGCGCCTCAGTGCGTTTTTTGAAATTTACAGGGGAAATGCCTTTTTGTGGGAAAAAAAGTGTTCAGTTCCCATCCCTAGCGAGGGACACCTCGAGTTGAAGAAATTAGAGATGTTCTGCATTCATTCCATATAGGTTTTCAGCACTAATTCAAAGTTGATTGTGTTTTTCAATAAAATATTAATCATAGATAGCTTAGACCTAATAATCTTCTCTAAATGATTTGTATCACAGACCCTATTCCATCTAATTCGTTTTTTGAAAGCAGAAATAAATACCTAGTCAGTATGTGGTAAATAAACAGAGGGATTACATAGAAAAGACCACTTAATTTCCAGAGCTATCGCAAAATGTTCACTATACAAGTTGTTTAACACCTTGAAATCCAGTGCACAGTGCCATCTGGAGACAAATGCAGAAATAATCTACTGAGGATTTACCTTGATGACCGTCAAAAATAAAGCTCCCAGGTCTATCATAGGGAAGTATGTCATGTATTGTCCTTCTTCCCCTTTCCATAAGCCAAGTATAACAGTTCAGGCCCTTTGTCCATATTCTTGGGTCAAGCATATGCAGAATAGGTATATTATGTTCTCAATCCTCAGCTTCAGCACAAACATTCGGTGGGGGTTCATCTCCTATCTTTAGGTTAAAGTCACCCCAATAATAAACCAAAGCAGGGTCTCTCCTTGAAAGTCTATCAAGGTTTGATAGTACGTTTAAGATTCATCAGGGCAGTACTAACAGATTCTTGTTCTTGTCTGCTATAACAATTGGCTTAGTATAGCAAAAGGTTGCTGCTATCAGTTGATTAATACAGTAATTGTAAATTCAATGAGTTGGTAGGAAATAGAGTAATTCTTTGAGCAAAGGAGCGTCTGATAAGAATCACCAATGCCCCTATAACTCTACAACGAAAATGTTTTGTAGCCATAACATGCAAGGTACAAAAAAACATTAAAAAATGGTTCACAATTTGCCTAGGTCTCTTATAACAGTATAATGTCATATAAATAAAACATCGCAACCACCTGGTGATTATCAAATATTCCTTGTTGCCCAGCGATATTCCATGGTAAAAGCTCCAGAGTGGATCATCTCTGTTATATTGGGTCCGCTCTCGCTCTCCCCGTCTAGGATAAGGAAGGAACAAAGGGTTTGCGTGGTGTTCCAATAATGGTCATTCAATTTCACCTGAAGAGGTGAGAACTTTAAATCTATTCTTTGTAAGTATGGCCCCTTACTGGGGCCTTGATGATTCAAATGACATCATTGCAACGATAGATTATTGGGCAGGATACAGATTATTCGTATTTGCCTTTGTATCCCAGTTAATCTTAGTCACAATCAAACCACTAAAACTATGTGTCTGCACTGGTTTCTTAGGGCTTCGGTTATAAAAAAAAATAGGCTTTCGATAGACAAATGAAAGTGGGACAATGTTGGCCTCCATGATAGCTGTGTTGAAATGTAAATTTGAATATATCACAGAAGGTGCTATTATATTATCTGAAAATGTCCTTGCTACGCAGTCTTCTGAGAGTGTCTTAGTCCCGGTCCCACCCAGTAAATTCATCAAGCCATTAACATTCTTTGAGGATCAACACTCGAGACCAATCGTCTAATGTTGATCCAGTGTGTTACTTTGTTAATTTGTTGATTTCTTCATAGGCTGAGCTGGAGATAATCTGGCGTTAGCCTTACATTTAGACATGGTCACAAATATATGAATCAAATTCACCAAAGCAAAAAACCAAGTCAAACGTTCAATTAATCTAAAAATCCTTAAGGTAGACCATGTTTAACAGTAGTAAAATAAGAAGTAAAACAAATCAGAAGACGTAAAAGAATTAAATTAAAAAAGTCTTTAAAATCACTGACCTCCAAACATGCATTACTACGCTGAACAACCAACTAGCTTGAAAGGCCTTCATAGTCCATGTCCCCTGACCCAGTTTCAAATGGTATCAGTAATGTTGATATAGTGTTTGTTAGTGGTACTGCTGAAATAATCTGAGTTAGTAGAGGTAAAAGGCAAGACGAAACACACTGTCCGGTTAAGGTAATATCTATCTGAGCAATTATTGTTTGTTTTTCAAAAAAAGTACAATTCCGTTCAGTTAAGTTGATTGAATTTAGGTCAAATCAGGACTAGTATACACTTGAGGAATTCATTCCAATCTAAATAGTGGCTTGATGCTTAGAGCTTAGCCAGCTACAGCAGTGGATAAAACGGACGATGAAACATTTCGGAGATATAGTATCCTGAGATAGGCATCGAAAAAAAAGATGCATATTGGGGAAAGGAGTCAAAGGAGTTGAAGATGGAAAATACAAAGCGGATCCATACAGTCCAATATGGCCTTTCTGACAGGCGAGAATCACCTAGAGGCAACAAAGAGGCAAACTCGAAAGTAAAATTAAAGTTGGGGTCAAGGACAAAGCATGCATATACTTTTCTATAGTACAGAGTGCACTACAGCAAGTCTACAAACACCAGGGCACAGGTTGAAGGATATGGACTGTCAGAAGTATTTTTATGAGAAAATATTTAGCCTCATGCTTTATTCCCTCCCATCTTCTGATAAGTTTACTTGCAGGCGCATCAAGAACTGTTCAGAATAGACATGCGCAATACTAGCAAACTAGGGCCCCAAATATTAAAAATGACACCTTTACTTGCGCTCATTTAAACCATTGTGATTTACCTAAATGATTGTCTTCGAAAACAGCATATTTCTTACAATGCCAACCTTTTGGTCCTTAATGGCTTTCAAATTACTTACTCCAGGCCATCTGCCACTTCCCCTTGATTCTCAAATTGTGTTTCGCCTCATACTAATTACATTTCCTTTAACATCTTTCATTCAGGCTGAATACATTTGCTGTTATTACTCTGTTTCTTAGTTCAATTACCACAAAGTATCACATCTGCTGCTGGCAAACTTAATTCTCGAGTTTGATGTTCTTAGGAGACAATTATTTTGCTATCAGAAATTATCACAACGCTCATTTGACAGCATGTATTTTTGGTTGAAGCCACAACCAAATAACCATTACATATAAAAACTCCTAACTGATGTGGTCTGTGCTAGCTCTTGGCAAAATCACATTGTAAAGTCAGTAAATGTGATATTAGCTTTTTTGCTTTAGTTTCAAAGTTACTGACCATCACTTTGCAGTGTTGTACCCTAGCAGATTAACGGCATTGGAGCCCTTATTTTTTTGTATGGCTGAAAACACTTAATGAGCATGAGCTAAATGTAATCTCTATTTGTGCTTTGGGGTCTTGCAATATCCTGTCGAACAAACACTAACCAAATTCTGAGCTGATCAATTTCGATCAGGCTTGGATTCCTATTACTTGTATGTTTGTGTCCAGTTTTGCTTTCTTATGCTAATCTCCATTTTTGTTTCGGGGGCTTGCAATATCCTGCTGATCAGACGCTGTATTACATTGCTGGCAAACACAGTTCAGGATCTTTCGTTCTTTCTCGGGAAAATGAATTCTTGAAACTTCCTTTAAAAATATAAGCCTTTCAATAGAACACTGAACATGGCCCAATACTTAAATCTAACCTTGGAAACAACTTGGTCCCAGAGGAATCTGTCAGAGTTTGATTTGTTCATAGAACAGCATATATAATCTCTTGTTACAAGCCCAGGCAATAGGCCTGAACCGGGCAATTGCAATTGTATATTACTTTATGACTATAATTCTTGATATTATAGGATGAAACATAATTTTCAGCCTTGGAAAAGCCTGTATTGGGCCATAGAGTCGGCTTAACTAGGTGCTGGATCACTTTGATGTTACACTTCAGGGTGTGACGCTTTACTAACCTCAAAAATATGATATGATATGATGGGGTTATTTATAACGTCCTTAATACCCAGTGGTTTCTAAGCGTGGACCCGGTGATCGAACCTGTGTTGCTCGTGTCGTCTTGTTGCCAAGGCGAGCACGTCGTCACTGAGCTATCCTCCCGAGACAAAAAATCAAACTATGTGTCTAAGAATTGGCAGATTTATTTTTAGTAGAAATATCTGGACACCAATAATTTTGGCATGATTATATACATGGAATAAGAATTCTAATTTGATTGCGATTTAATTTAAGAATTGCTTTTAGAGAAGTCACTCTTGCTGCCATGCCACTCACTTAGTTTGAAGATGCTTGGATTACTATTAACTGTATGTTTCGGTGTCCAGTTTTGCTTTCTCCATCTGTGTGCCCCTCTTTTAGCTATATCTGCTTCTATTTAAATGTGGCCATGCAATGTATTTGCACTTCTTAGTGGTTTGTAAATTCTGCCATCCCTTACCTCACCTATCCTCACTCGACTGGCAAGAAACTGTTGTTTATGCATGATATTGTCTCAGAAAATACAGTTTAAAAATGTATCAACCTACTCTAAGGATTTTATGAGTTAATAAAGTTAGCAAAGATCTTACAATTTTATGATTATCAATTAGAAATGTTGTCAATAACTTTAATCAGATATAAGTGGAAAGTGTCTACTTTCGATTACAAAAAGGGAGCCTATAATGATGCTGTACGATCGTGCATCTAGCCCATTTAGTGAAAGGTTTTAAGGAGGGGCAACGTTTCACACGTTCATGTGCCTGTAAACCTATAGGGCCTGATTCATGGAAGTGTTTTATAATGGCACAATCCCATAGGAAAATGTACCATGAATCAGGCCCATGGTGTGTAGAGGTGGGTGTGTATTTGTCTGTAGTGTAAACCCTGTGTTAATCGGATCCACATCTTCTAGAAAGCATGCAACCAAGTTAGACAGCATAAATGAGTCAGCTGATAGAATTTTCTTACAGAAATATATCCAATGAATGCATGAGTCCAAGAGAACTTCTACAAACAAACTACAAAACAGACAAAGGCCAGATTATGAAAACATTCTCAATAGATTGTTATTCTTTGAAAATGCTACATCCACTCTCTATTAAAAAGGTACTTCAAAGGAAATGCATCAAATTTAAGTTATAAATAACATGATATGAAACAAGATTATCTGCATATTTTGGTATTTAATACAAAACAAACATAAAAAGTTCATTTTTAACAATTGTACAAAATATCAAAGTATAAAACAATTAGTAGGTTTAAAAATACAGGGTATTTAAAACACGTACAAAAATGCTGGGTAAAGTGCATTTTGGTTTGCTTCAAAATAAAGTATACTTTCATTGCTAATGTTGTAGGTTTGTTGTCAAAATGTTTTGCAGAATTCTTCAACCAATTTGGATCACCCAAAAAAGTTATATTCTCACATGCTCTATGCAAACATAATCCTTACCTGATAAGACTTCTCCATTATGCCCCATCTCTGTTTCCACAAATAACCAAATTGGTATTTTGATATATGCATATACACACACACACACATACATACATCCTAGATGTGGACTGTGGGGGCTTGAGAGCAGGATAAGAAGCCAAACCCTGAAATTAATGTAGCTCAGCATAAATAACGCATGGGCTGCATGGATGCACATTAGATCCTGTCTTTCAAGAAGTTCAATTGTTTCTAGGCACAGTTCCAAATATTCGTGCACACTCTTCTTTCCATTTTCAGTCAGCAATTGTTACATGGAATTAGGGCTTCCACATTGTCATTGAATTGTGATGTACTCAGCATGATACCATGAAAGGCACGAGTCGATTCATTTCAGATGTTCAATTCAGTGCTTTTCTTTGTTGTCCATGTTTATTCGGTAATGAAAACACAGATTTAATATCCACTTCAGAATTGACCTTCTTTCCTCGGTAGAGAAGGCAAATAGAATTGTTGTAGAGAAGGCTGGGTGTCTTGCAGGATATCAGACTGTTAAAGAAAGTACACATGTTCAGATTTATGCAGCAAAATATTTAATTTAGAGAATAAATTAAAAGCCTAATACCTTGCTGTTCGCCCCTAAATATTTCATTGTTTGCAGTACAGGAAGTTTTCCAATAGGCGCCGGAGTGGGAAAAACTGATTGATATTTAACAGGCGGGTAAGATGACAACTTTTTTACTCCATAGTTATTCAGTTTTGGCTGCTCCACTGGGAAAATAGGAACGTTGTGTCTTATCACAGACTCGTTTACTGGATTCAGGTTTTGCTTAAAAATAAAAATGTGAGTTTACAAACAAGGTTCTTTCACAATTTCTTTTTTATTTAGGAGAAATACAATAAAACGTGAGCATAAACATTTATCAACAATTCTGTAAGGTTATATAGTCTATTAAAGCCTGTATAACATGTATACTAACTTTCACAATTTACTTCTTTACTAACATCTTTGGAACTACAAGGAAGCCTATCTGACCTCCAAGAAAAACATTTACAAATTGACTATCCTAAACAAAGGAACAGCAAAAGAGTTCAGGGACAATTGATCATCTCCTAAATTGAACAGTGTTAGATACCATATATCATTACAAGTTTGGCAGTAACCCGCCGGTGCTACTGGCGGCTCGCCACCAGACTTCAACACTGTTTCCGCCGCCTGAGATCATTACAAGTCCTGGTGGCCCGGACTATCAGGTGATGGAAAATGTTATTCCCTGTTGCCGTGGAGGCCATGGAAATGGGGTCTCTTAATGGTGCCGGTGCTTCTGTGAGCACTGTGCCTACCGGAGGCGGTGCGCCCGGCAGGTCAGACCTGCTGCACGCAAAAGCATCGGCAGGCACAGGTGTAGTCTGCCGGTCCAGAAAGCGTGCCGGTACATTTCTACCGGCACCCTTATTTCCGGACCGGCAAACTTGTAATGAGGCCCATTGTGTCATTGAAGGATTCTGGGGTCAACTTTCCCATCATTACGCTCAAATGAATCTCCTTGCAAACCTCAGATGGACCCTACTACGAAAGGCGCATGCTGCTTGTTTAGCAGTGGCCGATGTTATCATGGTTTACAAAAGTAACGATACAGGGCTTTTTTTAATTATCTGAGACACTTAGGCAAAATAATGCAAACCTAGAAGAGCCACAAACATTATTTTGCTTTACTTTGGGCTTCCTTCTTTATGCTTTATGCACAGTAATATTGAATAAATGGCATATGTTAACCCAAACACTCCTTCGCAACTACTGCAAGGAATTATGTGCAAATACCCTAAGTGATGCCTATCTGGACAGAGCACATTGTGTAATGTTAAGAAATCTATGGTTTCAATAAATCTTTACTCAAACTTGTTGAACGTTAGTGTCTTGTCCATTCCCTGTCTCACCTCTTCTCCTTTAATCCTTGCCTCCTTTCCTTGCTATTTCACTTCCTCTTATTGCTTCCTCATGCCTCCTTTTTCCCCCTTTCTTCCTGGTTTCATCTCTGTTCTTTCCTGTCTCTTTTATTTCTCAATGTCGTCATAATTTTATCTCCTTTCTTCCCTGTCTTTTCTTTCTTATCTTCTATCTCTCCTTTTTCTTTCTTCCTCGTCTCATCTCACATTATTTCTTCCATCGTCTTTGTTAAGAAAGAGTATTGCTGTTCCGTGGACAAAAACTTAAATGCTTAACGCAACAGTTATATGATTTTTGGTGAGGTGCCTTCTTTTAAATGGATAAATACATTGAGGTTTTCATCATCACAGGATTTTTGAAAACAGTATTCTCCTTGAAGACAGAACTGCTGTTAGTTGTAATATATAATCATTAAACATGACTTTGTGTTACATTTGTGTGTGGTTCTTGGCTATAAAGAAGATGCTCTGTTGGCAATTTGAACACACCTTGATGAAAGAAGCTACGCTGCTGTAGCTTGATGCTCATCTGCCAAGCATGGTATAAGTTATGTGGTATGCAGGGTAGACAGGTAAAGATGATTTGTATGAATCATAGTGTAAAAATAGTATTGTAGTCGTAGAAGTCTAAATGCCTGGGTGCTAGGGTTTAGTTAGTAGTCGTGAATAAATAATTCAATAATGGACCATCTGGAAAACATTTGTAGGCAAATTAGGTTTTATTTTGAACCCCTGGCTCTGAAATCTGAGTTATCCAAGGTACTTTGGAAGGGACAATGGATGTTTAGAGTACAATTCAGCAAAGCTTATGAGTATAGTTACAGGATCTTCAAACAGTGATTGATAAAGTGAACTATTTTCCCATAGAGAAAAATCCATGCTAATATAATGATTAAAGTAAATTGAATTCAAGAAGAGATATAAAGCATACATGAAGTTATCATTTTCCCAAAGATCTATACTCGTGTCAAAAGAGGGTTACTGGGAGGGATAATAGTTGGCTAAATATCAAACTGTGTACATTGTTTTTGTAGGTTCTGTTCCTATCTGCCCTACCCTAGCCCATTTGCCAGTAGTTGTTGTTTGGACTCAGAGGATTCTGAAGACTGTAGTACTGGAAAAAGAATATTGGGATCTGCCACTGTCCAGCCTCTGCAGAACAGCTTTGATAGACAAAACGAATGAGCTGAGAGGTTTGAGAACATCAGAAACAGTTACACAAAAGACATGATTTTAAAGAAAAACAGATCATTTGTTGGATAAAGGCGTGTGCAATCTTACTCTGCACAGGAAAGTGAGACTCATTTTGTATTTTGCATGCCCCTTTTATTCTCTGATGAGAGCAAGATGGATGAAACTATTTTATTGAAGCAGGGTTTAGATATGTACATTAGACTCATTTGGGCAGGCAGCACGAACTGCCCCTCTAGGATCTTTGTCTTTAGCTCATATATATTCTGCCTGGAGAACAAGAAGGCAAATGGTTTTGACTTTGTTGGAAGTGGTTGAACTTTAACAAGTTACATTAAAACAAGATTTTGAACACCCTTTTGTTATATAATGAGTTGCATTACATATTATTGGGCCTACAAGGCTTATTTTATGTAAAAAGAAATTGTCTCTCCCTGTTCTACCCCTGTGCTGTTTTTAAACATTAACTTCATCAGGGGCATTATTGAGGAGAGTTGTCTTCTATTCATGATGTTTCTCTACTTTCTATCTTATTACGTTGTAATTGTAAATGTATACAGCGCTTATAAACAGGTGGATGCTTCAAAGCTCTTCAAGGCGGGAAGGGGACAAGGGAATACAGTAATCATTATTAGGCCTTGAAGTTTCCGAATTATCTAAACAGAAAAACTAGCATACTAGGCCCGGCGGCATTTCTCCTAGTACAAGTGCATGAAGTATTAGAGTTTCGACCAGCTAGGGAGGGGGGGACAGAAAAAGGTGTGCAGGGGAGGCCAGGACAAACTTACTAGTCCTAGTACATTTAGTTAGAGCATGCGTACAGACGAAAGTGGGAGGAAGAGGAGGCGTGGGGTGGAACAAACACGTCCAGTCCATCAGGGCCCTGGGTTAAGTGCAGGGAGGTTGCCTCGCTCATAGAGCGTAAGCAGAAAGTGCAGTATTGCTGAACATAGTGCAGTGGCCCAGCGGCAAGTGCAAAGACTGGCTGGGGGGCCTGGAACATGTAAGGCTCCGGAGATGAACCAGGCAACCAGCCAGCAAAAACTGAGCACATTTAGGGAGGAGAAGGAGGAAGCAGGGTAGGGAAAAAAGAACGGAAGTTGGCAAGGTAGAGGGAGAGAGAAGGAGGAAGAGAAGAGGAAGGTCTTGAGGCGTTTCTGGAACTTAAGGTGTTCCGGCTCAAGACAGAGAGAGGCAGGGAGGCTGTTCCAGAGGGAGGCACCTGCAGAGGATAAAGCTCTACCCCCAAATCTCTTTTTGCGAGAGCGGCTCACCCGCAGAGAGTTGGCGTACGAGAGGTAGAGTGTTTAGGCAGAGACCTTCGTAGATAGTGAACGCCCGGCCCCCGAAAGCCTTGTGGACTATGCAGAGGGTCTTGAACTTGATCTTTACATTTTCTGTAAAGCCTTGGCTATACAATATACAATTGGTTGATTGACTGACAACAAGGTAGAGAAGATGCGCATAGCACATACTACATTGCTGAAAGCATGTACAATCAAATGGAACATTATAAGAAAGAAGTGTATAGATCTAGAATTGGTCTTAGCAAAAACGAATGTAGTAAAAAACGCAGAAAACCTGAAAGTGGACAGAAAATAACATGCCATTTGATAAAACAAAAGAAAAGAATATTAAATGAAAATGTTCAAAAGGACGCACTACCAGAGTTAAAATATTTGTTAAGTAAAGAGAGAAAAGAGACTGCAACTTATGAATACATATAGCCAGAGAAGTACTTAGGTTTGCAAATTCTTCGAAGATTAGGAGTATATTTATGGTATGTTTAGGGCTTGTAATTAGCACACAAAAAACTGAAATGAAGTATAAACCATCTAATACCAATTGTTTAGTGCTGTGATCATTCCTTATGTCTGAAGTATCAATAGTGCATCCAACCTGATTGCAATTTAGCAAACCGACTATTGGTTAGGTCCCCTTTCCAAAAAGTCTATTCTTCAATTCAGGGCAGAGGTAGAAATCATGTTACAGCATAGTTAAAGTGTTATTTGCCAAGTCACAAAAACAAGGGTTTCTCTCCCTGATGACACATTACCTGTCTCCGACCTTGCCGTGCAATACGCAGCAGATAATTCATGGATCCTGCTGTCCCGGTATTTTCCACTGCTCCAATTTTTCTGTGCATTGAGAAAGCTTGTTTCTCTAAAGCCCTTAAAAGGAAGTAACATTTTATTTGTTTTATATTTGGGGGACCAGCGAAACATATGCCATTGCATAAAATGAAATAAACAATTCAAACAGATTATACTCCTTGTATCATCCAGAAAAAGCCAATAACACGGAACTGTGAGACATTGCTAGGTTCCTGAGAAGGCCTAGAAGGCCAACTGCAGGGTCTACTTGAGTTTCTGTCTGTTCCTTAAAAGAAACATTCTTCCCTTTTGCCACAAATTAAAATTATTTGTTACACACTTGACAATACTAAAGAAGGATTCTTTTTTGTTTAAACCTTTATTTAACTTAGTGGCAGACACATTACTTTGAAGACAGACTTTATGAGTGGGGAAATTGAAACATAACATGAGCATTACATTATTACCGTTTATCCGTTTGTCACTCATTACAGTCTTGATTGTTGTACACCATTACATTCCCATGGGGGCTAACATGTAGTTCCAGCCATTCCTTCCACGTCTCTTAGTTGTGCTAGGTAGTTTCGAAACGGACCCCAAATGTCTTTTAGACTAAATCTGGGCACAATTATTTCAAGGTATGCCTCTTCCCTCTCATTAACATAGGTTAGTTCTCAAAGCCCTGCAGTTATACTCAGGGTTGTTCTGGATTTTCAGTATTTCATTATGCATTTTTTAGCAACTATACAACACAATTTGAATAACCTGCAAATTTCCACGGGAACCTACTCGATATCTCCCAGAAGATAGTTAGGGGGGTGGGGTGAGAGTAGGAGGAATTTTGGTGATATTAGAGATGATCTCCGCTACCTGCCGCCAGAAATGAGCAATCGATGAAGAGTTCCAGTACATGTGAAGAGAATCTGGAGTAGCCGTGGTACACTTCATACATTTGCCACTGGTGTTTGGTGAGAAATGTGAAATGTGAGCTGGGGTGTAGTGTAATTGACTAAGTATTTTAAATTGTATTAGTCTAAGTTTTACAATGTGAGAGGCCTCTTTTGCTAGACAGCACCAACAAAGCCATTGATCGTCCTATATTGTGATATTTAGATCCCTTTCCCATTTCACTTTAGCCCTGTTGATAGGTGCCTGGTTGGCTTGGCACACTTTGTACAATCTGGAGACGAGTCTCCTCGGGTCTTTGCCACCCACTATCATGTCTATGAGCTCACAAATATCTGGTTCCCGGGGGAATGAAGGCCACCAGCAGCGTTTTGATCGGGCTATCACCTAGTTTGGCCACAAATTCTTTGAGCGTAACAAATGTTCCTTCTGGGACCAGATCCTGCAAGGTTATTGTTTCTCCCACATTCCACATATTCTTAATGTATGTGTCGTATGTCGGGAGAAGTCCTGGGCAATTCCATAGGGGAGCGGATCTAAGGTATGGGGAAGTGACTTTTATTCTCCTGAGTAGCCTTGACCAACATTTACTGTTGTGCATACCAGATCGAAGGAACACAAATCCTTGTGTCGGTCTGCCAGGATAATCAACTTCAGATTTGTTGGTGCACGATTCCAGTGACTGATGCACCGGGTTATTGCTATTGGAGTACCAGTGGTCCGTATACTGAGCTTGTGAGACTATGTAGCAAAGTTCAAAATCGGGCATTGCCAGGGCGCCCCGCTCAAATGGTTCAGAGATTCACTCCCATCTAAGTCGTGGTGTGCCTTCTCCCCAAATTAATTTAGTTGCCATCGAGCAAAGTTTATCAAAGAACGCTCGTCCAGGTCATACTGGGATATTACAAAAATATTATAGTAGTTTAGGTACTACCACCATTTTGCGCAATGACAGTCTGCCATGCAACAACATTGGGGGTTTCTCCAGTATTTCTAAATAGGTTTCATGATTGTCAATTAGTAGGGAGCGTTGTGAGCGGGAGACCATTATACCCAGATATTTAAATTTGTGTGGGGCCCATCTGAATCTGGCTAAATCTGCTGGGGCGCACGTGGCATGAGTCAATGGAAATAGTTTGGATTTTGCCTCGTTAATTCCATATCTGGAATGAATCGTGAACCTACGGACCTCATCCATCATTGGGGCTACGTTTCGTTCCGGATTACGCATATATAACCGTGTGTCGTCAGCATGTAGGGATATGACCTTTGGTGGACCAGATATATGTATTCCCTTGTGCAAAGAGTTCTACTGTCAACGCAAAGAGCAGCAGGGATAAGAGGCAGCCCTGCCGCGTTCCACGCCCCATAGGAAAGGTGGATGACAGCATACCATTGGTACGGGTCCTGGCAGATGGTTTAACATACACTAGCTGTACGTACTTTATAAAGTTATCTCCCAGTCTCATCTGGCATACGAATGCAAAAAAACTTCCAAAACAGAGTCAAAAGCCCTCTCTTCGTCGAGCGAAGCTGCGACTGTCATAGCTTTGGGGTCTATTTGGGAGATGATACAAAAATGTCTATGTAAATTGAGTGCCGTGGATCGCTCAGGAATGAATCCGGATTGATCCGGATAAACCAATGTCGACACTGCAAATATCTTGGTGTTACTATTGATCAATGATAATGGCCTGTATGAGGCCATCTCCGATACTGGTCTGTTTGCTTTCAGTAGGACCGTGATTACAGCCTCAGAGTGTGTGGGAGATAACTGGCTGGTCTGCAGCGATTCTCCTCAGACCTTCAGGAGTTTGGGTGCCATTAGTTGTTGGAGTTCTTTATATAATTTAATACATATGCCGTCTGGACCTGGGGCCTTCCCGGACGACAGGGCCATGATAATTTCTTCCAGTGTGAATGGGTGATTAAGCGTTGACTGTGTCTCAACTGGGATGGATGGGAGAGGAATTCCATTCAAATAAAGGGATAATTCTGGATCGGTGCACTAGTCTACCTTAGTATATAATGTTTCGTATTATCGATGGAGTTCTACATGGATCTCTTCATGTGTAGTTAAAATGTCACCTGACTATCCCTTAATCCCAGTAATGTACTGTGACCCTCTTTCCACTCAGATTGCTCCCGCTAGGAAGTGGTCCGGTCAATCTGCCTCGCCATATCGCTGTGCCTGGGTGGACTGGCTCATTAGGTTGATTTCTCCATCGGCCAGGTCTCTAAATTTGGATAAGTTCCCATTGAAGAATCACAGCAATGCCCTGTCTCGTGTGACACAATACTCATTTTCAAGTTGTCTCAAGACCGTTTCCACTGCTTTTAATTCTTTACCTATTTTCTTCAAGCCACCGACACAGTCATTGAGATCACCTCTCCCCCTCAGCCATACTTTGAAAGTCTCCCAGACAGTGGAATAACACAATACCGACCCCTCATTCCTTTGGTAGAAATCTTCGATCTTATCTTGTAATTGCCCCAGGAAGTGTGGATCGAGTAAGCATTAGGATGGCATTCTCCACGATGGGCGAGGAGTGCCGGGGCCCTGCCAGTGAATAAGGATACTGGCGATTGGTCTAATATGGTCCTTAGGCGTATTACACTATCGTGTACTCATGTCATGATTTCTGCAGGGATCAACCAATAATCAGTTCTGGACTGCGCATCCTGAACTGACGAGTAGTGGGTGTACTTTCGTACACCAGGATTACGCACTTTCCATACATCTGTTAACTCCAATTGTAGCATAATTTGCCTCACCATGTGACCAGCGTTAGTTAGGTCATGTTGGGTATTTCTCGTCCGTTCCAATGCATAATGTGTTGAAATCGTATACCCAGATAATCGGGGAGGCAGGCCCTCCTTGCACGACCTCCGAGATCTGCCCGTAGAAATCAGGATCATCAATATTAGGGCGTACGTGTTGACAAGTCGTACATCGACCCCAGAGATCTTGCCCCATAGTATCAAATATCGTCCCTGGGGGTCAATGATTCGTCTAGCGTCCTGAAAGGACAATGAGCGGTGTATCATGGTCATCACCCCCCATCACTTGTGTTCAGTAATCAGTCTACTGACGTTGAGACTCCCAGTTAGATGCAAACCCATTGAGTGCGCCTTGGGCATGGGTCTCCTGTAGCATCACTATTTGGGAACCATGGCGATTTAAATATGCAAGAACTTTTCTCGCATTAATAGGGTTGTTTAGCCCGCGGACCTTCCACGTTAGGAAGGAGAGCTTGTCACCCATTGTACCTGGTTAGTCCCACCAAACATACAAGCTTTATGTAACCATGTTGCAAAGGATTCTATTCTCATGTCTGCCAGGCAACATGTCTACACGTTTCCAAAATAACATAGTACATTTGCATTTCCATTCAATACCACAAACCTTTGATAACAAGTTCCTTTTCTAGCCACAACTTGACGTATATCCCCTACCCTCCCTCATCACTCCCAGCCTGATGATGCAACTCAAACTGTGGGGACCTCCTGGGAAGCGTTGCGATCAGTTGTTGCAAACATTCAGCAGAACACTGGGAGAGTCTCAAAGTATGTGTATGTTGCACAGCGATTTATATTCTTGTGGTGATCAGATTCAGATCAGTGCCAGTGTGGTTCAATCGCCGGCTTCCACATCCATTCGATTATTGCGTGGTTGGGGACTGCGGTTCCTGACATGGTCCCGCTACAGGATGGGGACAGACGCTTCCACATATGCAGTGGCCTCCGATGGGTTTTCGAAGAAATGTGTACGGTCTCCATGTTGGATCCTGAGTTTAGTCAGAAACATAAGGGCGTATGGAATATGTCTAATCCTAAGCAGTTTCTTTACTGGATTGTATGACTTCCGCAATGCCTGTACATTTGCTGTGAAATCGGGATAGATGTGAATATCTTGAGTTTCATAGCGGAGAGTGTGCCGTTCCCTAGACATCCACAGTATGAGGTCTCTGTCCCTGTAATTAAGTAATCTTGCAATAATAGTACGTGCATGGAGGAGCTCCCAGTTTAGGGATTGGTGCCTGTGTGCGTTGAGCTCTCTCCACAAGGAAATGCATGGAGAATTGTGCAGGGTCAAACAATATTTTCAACAGGTCTTCCACAAATGTTTCCATGGGGCCTTTACATTCCGCTTCGGGTATTCCAATTATGCAAATGTTATTTTGCCTTGAACGTGATTCGAGATCATCGCATTTGTTGCAGACTTTGCTCCTTTCCAGTTGGCGCTTTGATATGAGCCGTTGGGGCTTTGGTATGAGTCCCAGGGACACACTAAATGTCATGAGGAGTCAGGCGGGTCAGTTTGCTGTTATCGTTGGGACCGGCCACGGGAGGGCTGCGCACGTTTGCCTCACCGCAGTTGGTCAGTCCACTTGGATTGATGATTCCGGTATTTGGCATCTTATCAAACGTTCCTAGTGAACCACAGAATTGAGCAGCGCTTCCGGTGGGGCTGCCTAGTTTAATCAGTGGATGTGCGGGGGTATAGATGTTATGGCACCCAGAGTGCTCGAGCCCGCTTCCGGTGTTGGGCGCTACGAGGGGGCGCGCACTTGTGCTCCGCCGCACCGAGTAGGCTTCACGCAGCGGGCGCATCATCAGAAGGATTTAATGGATGCCAGTGTTAATGCGGATGTGTGTCCCCAGGCCACGCCCAGCTCACCTTACAATGTTTCAGAAAGACGTCCTTTTGAGCAGTCTGCACGGGTCGTTGCACTCGGAAGCAACGCTTAGCTAGAGCTCCTCCCTGTTAGGCAGAAACCTGTGCAGTTCCCTTGTGGACCACTGCAAAAAGTTTAAGACTACAGGTGTTAGCAGTAAACCCAATTGGTAGCAGTCTGTACCACCCAGATTTACCTGGTAGCTGTGGCTGAGCAGTCAGACTTCTCTCAAGAAGAGTTAGGCAGTATATAGAGTATACACATTAGATACAAAAATACAGTAGCACAAGCAAACACTGACCAGAGCGTTGGTATAAAAGTATATAATTATTTATTTAAAAACACACTTGTAAAAATACACTGGCACTAATATGTCAAGCAAGTTCAAACACAGTCACTAGAAATATATACACCTCCCTGATTAATTATTCGACAAGTCTTAGGAAAAGAACACCACTTATTATCAACACAGAGGTGAGCACTTAACCAAGATGGCACTCCAATAATTATTTAAAAAGGGACAGAAAAGGCAGAAATAGGAAAACACACAATACCAACACTTTTGAAGAAACACAGCAAGTCAAGAAAGGCAGGGTCTACTGTAGAGCAAAAAGTTCATAGGCCAGGCCCACTCTTGGAGAGAGCAAGGCCGAATGTACCCAAGATCACACAGTTGAAGTACACTTTAAAAGTCTTTGCAAATAGTACAAAAAGGAGATAGATCAGTTCAGGAAAGTTAATTAACAGGTCCAAGGTCACCCCAGGATAGAGTGTCAAGGATTTACGGGACACCTTGGACGGTCTGTTGCAAGGGAGACTAGGCAGGACACAGTACCTGAAATAGTGAGAAAGCTCCAGCGGGGGTAGTTGTTCCTGGCAGAGGGTGAAAATCGGTGCTTCGTCCAGGGGAAGAGAAGATCTCGACGTGGAGGACAGCTGGAGGTTGTTGCACTGCCAGGGATGAAACCAGCCGCGGAGTTTCCCGGTTAATAGGTACTACCCTTTTATTTGCGGTAGTGGTGAAGCGTGGCTATCCGGCCGCTGGGGTGCTTAGCACGGGCAATTCGACCACGAGACGAGGAAGGCGAAAAAAGGGCGAACTGGTTAACCCCACCAGCTCAAAGGAAGAAGACTCTTCTGGAAGATCTTCTCTGTCTTTGGGAAGTGGTGAGTCGGTTCAGCAGGGCTCCACCGGTGGTGTCGTCGTTGCAGGTCGGCTCAGCTTCTCCCTCTTTGGAGTCTTTAGGTCCTGTGGTGACTTTTGAAGTTCCAGTCCCCAAAGCCCTGCTTTTATGCAGAAACCCCCATTCATCAGTTCTAGCTGTCACTCCAACATGCTAAGTGGTGAGCCGGGCGGCTCACCACTGGGCCAATCACACAAGAGTGCGACTTGAGTTGCCGAGGCAACTCAGTCCAGGGTGCCTATTCCCCCCTCCCACACATCCTGTAGACCCAGACACAGAGGCACCACTTTTGGAGGCTTCTGTGCAGAAGCATGCCAAAAGTGGAACAAAGGGCTCGACTTGGGTTGGAGTTACAGAAGCGAACACAAACGCCATTTTAAAACTGAGTCCTGGCAAAAAGACCCAACCGGGGAATAAATATTAAATAAATAACCCGGCGGTATCTTTAACATTGCACCAAAAAAGTGGTGCGTTTAAAATGAATGGGAAAATCCCATAGGAAATATTCTGGTGGAATATTTCGCGTTGTATCCACTACCACCAGCCAGAAACTCGACAAGGGGGGACTGGACAGTGCCCCCTTGAAAAACAGACCGAGGGGCAATCGAATTATCCCTACCAGTACTTCCACAATATGATGGTTTGTACTGGTTCTGTTCACAATTTAAGACTAGTAAAGTCAATGGTGACTTTACATGCCCTGGGAGACAGTAGTCAGTCCCAGGGTATGGAGTCTATGTTTGGGGGTCACTATGACACCCCTGTGTTACTGCACTGAGGGTGCTGTGTAACACACTTACCAAAGACACACGAAGCCCTATGGAGTAAAAAGACCCCATAGCCCATAAAACACATTACAAAGTCAAAGGACATTCTCAAATCATGCCTAAGAGTGGGAGAAAAAGAGTCTCACTCTGAGCAGGAGAAAAAATTAAATCCCAAAAATCCAGCAAAGCTGCTGGGGGACTAACTAGGTTTGGGAAATTAGCCTTTACAGAAAATTCTCCCTAACACTCCCCTGCTCCGGCGCTTCTCTCCGTTGGTCCTGTCCTGGCCCCAGCAGCACAAAGCAGCATGAATTTCAGATTGTGGGTCCCACAGTCTAGCAGGTATGCGTCAGGCACCTTGTTATTTGAAATAACGGCGTGCAACAGGACTTACTTTGATTAAGGATTTCAGTTCGACCGGAGCTCGAAGTCACACTGCCATCTTGCTTGCTGCTCAGCAGTGCCCCCCCCCCCAAAAGGATGTGTTTTTTAAATATAGTTACATTGGGGCTGGGTTCGTTCTCATAAAATAGTAAAATGAGCCAGGTTTCCAGGCTATCCTGCCACATGTTGAGGGGTCAACGGAAGAGTCGAGACCGAAAAGGTTCCCAAACACTGATTTATTTAGCTTGAAAGGCAGAGGTTGGAGTAGGGCTATAAGTCGAACCAAGAGGGGCAACAACAAAACAAGGACACAGCTCCATAACAGTGCAGACATTCCAGGGAAACACAGGTAGGTGAAGGGAATATACAAAGGCCTATTCTAGTGAAGGTCTGCTATCCCGAGTCCAAATTCCATAGTTGTACAGAAGTTCATGGTCATGTCTGTGTGCCTTGAAAGGTTCAACCAAAGTCACCCGCAGTTCCCGGAGGTTCCACAGGTGCAGGGTCCTTCAGCTGGGTTGAATGGTAGAATGCCGGCGGTGTCCAGTCATAATTTCGAAAACATAATTTCGAAAGTCAAATCAAAAATGTCGAAAAAAAAAAATGTCGAATTGTTTTTTTTTTTTTCGATATTTTTTTTTGGGCTCTAGTTTCTGTGAAAAAATAGGTAAAAATAAAAAAAAAGGGGGGGTTGGGGGGGAACCCCCCCATTTCGAAAAAAAAACGTCATTAAAAAATAATTCGACATTTTTTTTTTCGACGTTTTTTTTTCGACTTTTTGACTTTCGAATATTTTGTATTCGAAATTATGTCTATGAACCATGCCGGCCTGTGAAGCTTGACGCTATGATGACAGTTGATTTCCTACTCCTCAATCCCAATTGGATATTATGACTGCATCCATTGTGATGCCCCTTCTCTCCCAGTCAAGGGATGTATGGTCATGGAGCCCCGACAGGCTCTGGTCACAAGGTTGGGGTTGGGGGAGAACCACATGATTAAATATGCCAGATCACAGGCTTTTGTTCAAGCAAGTCTACACTAAACCAGACAAAGTTCCTCCCATGTCAGGATAGTGGTGAACAGATCAATTATTATTCTCCCACTTGTATATATCCATTATTTTAGGGTTCTCTGTGTTCCCCTGGATCTGCAGAACTTAGCCAACCACAGGGATCACTCTTCTTTAACCTTTGACCACACTCCAACCCATCCTGTCGGCTGTGATCTGGGTCAGCAACTCCAGTAAGTGGTGGCCAGGGTCCTCCACTCCCAAAGCAAAGACTGGGTGACTTTTCCCTCACTAAATCCTTATGGTTTCTACCCTACTCCTGCTTTCTTTCTTCTTAAATGTTACTGTTCTTCTCCCACCTCTGCATCTATCTACCTCTTTCCTTCCTCCTACTTGAACCAGTCGCTTACACTGCTGTGTTCTCCTTTTCGATCTCTAGCTCTTCGAACTCCAGCATTTCCCTCTCCAATTCCATTCTTTCCCTCACACCTCTGCTTCCCTCCTCCTCCTCCTCCTCCATGACCTCTTCTCAAACTCAAGCCTCTTGTTCACAATCCTTCTTTCCTCCTTCCTCTTTCCCACCACCAACCAGCTCCAATATTTCCCCTTGCTACTTCTTCTATAATTCCAACCTCCCCCCCTCATGTCCATTCTTCTCCACTTCTGATTTTTCCCTCTTTCAGCTCTTAAATCTCACTCACATTGGTCCAGTCCCAGTCCCTTTTATATCTGGGCCTGTGATATAAATGGGGCACCAAAGTGTGTCCTGTTTTCCTGAACATGGACACACAAAATGTTTTGATTGCTCATAGAACACTGACGAATCACTGGCCGAAACAATATATGGGTGAGGCACCATCAGGGAATCAGGTGGCATCATCATGGTGGCACAAAACTCTTCTTCAAAGGCTTCACCGTGCACTCCTGTATGTGGCTTTCCTGCCACTTTAGCCTGCTCCCTCGTGAAACGGCTTTCTTCTTTGGGCACATTAGGGAGTTTACAAGCACATCCATGGTTCTTTTCACACACCTCAAGCTCTTCTGCCATTTCCCCACAGCGCTCAATGCTAATATTTTCCTGGTTTGTGGATCACTCCTAGCCCCTATGATTTTCAAAGTATGAATTTTCTATACTGAATATCTCTGGGTGTGCGTATGTGGGCCGGGTGAGCCGGCTGGGAATGGAGGGGGCCCTGGGATATCCTCTATATATCACCTTCAGGGTCAGCATCACAGAGCAGGGAGAATTTGCCGGTCCCCAGAGACTGTCAGACCCCTAGCCCAGGCAGCACACAGACCCTCTTCATGATCCACAATGACCATGTTTACATTATTTCAATGGAGATATATTTTCCAAATCTTTAGTCATTCTGAAATTATCTGATTTTAGTAGTTAGTGAGTCAAATAAAGCAGAAGTCCATGCAAAAGGCTGAAGGTAAATTCTTATAATTAAGATGTTCTGCCAGAAATAAGTTGAAAAATATTTTATTTGAATCAAAGTTTGTCAGGTAAGTGGATCAACAGACAACTCTAATACCTAGGGTTGCAGTTCTTGATTCAGCAGAACAGAATACTAATGAACTGAACAAACTATGGCTTTCTCTCTAGGCAGTAGTTTCAATCGTTACCTCTCTCCCTTCGACTGTTGCATGGTTTCTAAAAAGTCACAGAGTGTCTTTTGGCGTGAAGTACCCAAGCACTTGTTTCCTGACCATTGAAGTTGGATGGTTGCCTCTCATAGACCTTGTCAGGATGTAACTCTTCCCCACACTAGAACCTGTACCCCACTGCCCCACTCCTGGTGCTTTGGGTTGTCAGAATATAGTCCAGGCATCAGACTCGTTCAGATCTTAGCAAAGATGGGGTTGTCAGCTTTAACCCACTCTGTGCTGGGCACAGACTCTGCCACAATCTCTCCAGCCACTTGGGTTTCAGCCACTCCTCTAGCTTATTGCTGCTTAACTTGGGCACTTCCTTCTTAGCTCTTTCCTTCTTTCTATCTTTTCCTCTCCCCCTGGTTCTCCCTACTGCTTCCCTTATCAACAAATCACTGAACCTGCTTTGACCTTCTCCATTATGGGCTTTCCTCCTCCTTGGTTTCTCTCCTTTCTCCTGGGGTTTCTTGCCTCTGCCACCATTCACCGCTATACACTTTCATGCCACCACTTTCCCTGCTCCTCTTCCTCGCTTGTGTTCTTGGCTCTTCCTACTCCTTATAACTCTTTTCTTATTCCATGGATACTTTGTGGCAACTTCCATTTCCATGCTCGGCTGGTTCAGTTGTCAGATAGGTCACTGGAGCGATGGGAGCAATGAATTTAAGAACTGTTCCAGGGAGATTAAGTACTTCACCTCTTCTAGTGTTATGCTGCTGAGCCATTTGTCCATGGTGTTAGGTTACGAAGTTGCTGTGGAGACTTGGCTGGGTGTAATCAGAGCTCCCAGAGTCATGGTTTGAGGTACTTCAGATCAAGTCCAAGCCGCTACCAAATTTTTAATCATGCCATTCAAAGCCATTCACCACCACCTCTGAGCTGGAGCTCTACCAGCTCTCCCAGCTGCAGGAGCACCTCCATCAGCCCCTTCACCCTGCCGGGTGTTAAGGTAAGGCCCAGGGCTTATTACAGAGCCAAAAGCAATTTCACAGACGAAATTGCATCCCGCGACCTCCCGACCAGCTTCATTATCCCTGGCCGCCCTGCATCCCTTTTTCACAGTATTGTGCAAAGAAACGTTGCAATTCGAGCATTTTGCCCAAAACGAGTGGCTACCGCCATTGCCTGCCACGAGGATCCAGCACATTTCATCATGGCCGCCCCAGCCTCCGGCACCCTCCACACTGGTGCCTTTGAGCTTTGAAGCACCAGGATTGGCCGCTAGTCTCCACAAACAGCCAATCCACAGCGCCGGTAGGCGAGCACGGGCCCACGATCGAAGGCACAGGATCCAAGGCACCTGACTGAGCTCCGCCAGCCTGGTGAAATCACAGTGAGACACTCTATTGCCCATATCAGATTAGCTGAATCCATTATACCGGTCCATGAGCCCCTTTCCACATATACCGGTAACTGGTGTGCAGTCATAATGTCGACAGTCAAAATGTCGAAAAATAAATGTCGAAAAATATAATGTCGACAAACAATGTCGACATTTTTCGAAATTTTGAATTTATTGTATAAATAAATATATATATATATATATATATATATATATATATATATATATATATAAGATGTGTTGAGTATGAGGGGTGGTTGGGGGGTGGCAGGGGGGCGTTGGGTGAGGGGGGTTGGGGGGGACCCCCCCATAGTAAATAATCCTTTTTTTGGTTATTTATTGAATAAATAAATAAATATATAATTGGTATGTGTTGAGTATGAGGGGTGAAAGGGTGGTTGGGGGGGTGTAGGGGGGGGTGGCAGGGGGGTGTTGGGTGAGGGGGGGTTGGGGGGGACCCCCTCCATAGTAAATGATCCTTTTTTTGGTTATTTATTTATTGAATAAATAAATAAATATATAAATAGAATGTGTTGCATATGAGGGGTGGGAGGTGTGGGGGGGTTGCAGGAAGGTGTTGGGTGAGGTGTTGATAGTTTTAAGGGTTTATAGTCATAATGTCTAAAAAAAAGTCGACATTTATTTTCGAAAAAATGACTTTTTACATTATAAGTATAGGATGTCGACATTATTATTTTCGACATTTTTTTTTCGACATTATGACTATAAACCCCGGTAACTTGCTCTCATGTTATTTAAGGCCAATGTACTACCCATACCGCCTGTGACTCACAAACGGCTGCACTGCCATCATTGTAAATGAATGCTATACCGAATGTCTGAGAAAAGCCCTATAACACACCATCTTTATCCTAGTTGCGTCACATGCTTTGCACGGTTGCGTTGCTCTGACTTGTGAACCCTGCATTATGCAGCCACATATATCATCTTGTGCTGTTTACTATTGTTCACCCTATATTCACACCGCATCGCTATGTGTACTTAACGTTTACTGTTAATTTTAGCTGTAAAGGCATAGTGTCAGCCTGTTAGGAAGGTTGCAAGTAAGCCCTGCTACTGGCACCGTGTCTAGCACATAGGTGCTAAATCGCATTTAGATCGCTGCTAATTGTTACTCAATTTGTGGTAAATTGTCTAATGAACCCTGCTGTTGCCACGCTCTCTAGTACCTAGGTGCGCAATTGCACTTAGACCGCTGCTAATTGCCCATTATTCTCTGTTGTTGCCAACTCCTCTAGCATAAAGGCGCAGAGTTACTTCTAGACTGCAGTAAAATGTTTAGCAAGTCCTGTTGTTGCAACTCTCTCTAGCACACAGGTGCACATAGGTTGCCACTCTCTCTAGCACATAGGTGTTCAGGTGCACTTAGATTGATCCAAAGTGTTTAGTATACCCTATTATTGCCACCTTCCTCAGCACATAGGTGCACAGTTGCATTGTATCTAAACTATGTTAGGTTGGTTGTTACTCATGATGATGCCCTTTTGTGCTGTACCACATGATACACCCTGTACAGGCTCCCACTTTATTATCCATGACAACGGGCTCTCTAGAGTAGCATGCCCCCGGCACCACCCTATCCCCTGCCTGACGCCCTTCCTGCCCCCTACCAAACCGTTTACCCAACAGCACCATCAGATCAACGATCAAACAGACCACATAGGTATCCAAAAGCCACAAAGAACCACCCACCTTACTCTCCCGTCACGAATAAACCACCCAAAACGACCACCCCGGTCCTTAGCTCACTTAGACTCACTAGACTTAGATCACAGACCTTCACCTCAATTTGTTCGCCAAGTAAGGACCCCCCCAAATCAAAGCAAACTAAACAAACACCTCTAGCAGGATTCTTAAGAACTCAAAGACTCAGATCCAGACTCATAAACCAGCCTAGCACTAGTCAACCCACCACTTCTACCATTATAGGAAACTCACCACCGCTAGAAACCCAAACTAAACCACCCACAAGGACTACCACCACCAAACAACAACCCATCATCATAGGGACTATCAAGACACCCCTATCTCCTCGAGTCCAAGAGCCACCCCCTCCTGTACACCTCAAAGCAGCCCTCATCAATGCACGGTCTATACCTGCACATGCCACAGAAATTCATGACCTTATCACTGAGCATCAACTTGACTTACTCATAGCGTCAGAAACCTGGCTCCACCAAGCATCCGGACCCTCACTCTTCATTGCCATTCCTCGAGACTACACCATCCTTAGGACGGACAGAATGAAATCACCAGCTGCAGGAGTAGCCAGGGGAGTTGCTAGGTCTGGAAAAGACCCGGGGCTACTCTGATGTTGGAACTGTTGGGACTGGGGGCTAGCTAGTCTTTTGGCTGTAGCTCCTGAGATTCTATCCGGGGCTACAACCAAAAGATCAGGGGCTATAGCCCCCTTAGCCCCCCCCCTAGCAACGCCCCTGGGAGTAGCTATCATTGCTAAAACTCCTCTCAATATAAGAACCTGCCCTATTGAGAACCCAGACTGTTATGAAGTCCTACTAGCTAAATTAGCCATGAATCATAAGACTACGTTAAACATAATAACTATCTACAGAGCGCCCAGTGCCAAATCACAGCCACAGTTAGAGATACCATTATTACTAACGCCACTTATAAAACCAAACACTAAATGCCTAGTCCTAGGGGACCTGAATCTAGGTTTTAACGATACCCAAGACCACAAAGCTGAAGCACTACACATTGCGCTCAAAGACATGGAATTCACACAACTAGTGAATGCCCCTACCCATACAAAAGGAAGAACCCTAAATTGGATAATATCTCTCAACTCCCCAGTATCCATAGACTCCATCAACCCAGTACTCTGGTCAGATCACCACAGTATACATTTCACCATCTTGGCCAATGAACCAGACCCACCCAAAACTGTCATTGAGGAATCCTACGTAACAAGAAACATCTGAAAACTCACAGTAGAAAACCTTACCCCAATACTAGTCACCTCCCTCAATAACAAAAAAATCAATACTGAAAATCCCTGTGCCCTGGCTGACATGTATCACAACTGTCTCACCAGCACAATTGACACCCTAGCTCCTTGTGTCAATAAAACAAAACGCTAAGTTAAAAAATCTACTTTCTGGTTTAATGAGGAACTTGTCTCCCTCAGAAGGATTATACGATCCCTTGAACACCGGCTAAACAAATCCCATACCTCAGAAGCTCTGGAAGCTTTTAACGCCGCAAACAAAACTTAGAAATCAGCCATCATTGCCCATAAAGCAGATGCCCTCAACACCAGAATCAGCAATGCTTCCTCAGATAGTAAAGAACTATTCACCATACTCAAAGAGTTGGAGAACCCAATCCCCATAATTAACCCAGTCCAACCAAGCAAAGAATGGTGCACCACCATCCAAGATGCCCTGGCTTCTAAAATCAAGCTATTGCAAAAGAAAATCATTTCCAAAAGAAATCTCATCTGACATGCATACCACCTCTACCCAAATCACTATGAACACTGAAGGTACCACCCCTCTCTTCAAGTTCACACCAGTCTCCCAGGACGCAGTACTCAGTACTATTTCTAAACTCAAAGCCTCAAACTGCAAAGGAGATAACTTCCCGGCGCACTTAATTAAATTATGTGCCCCTACCCTCACACCTATAATTACTAACTTTGTGAATGCCTCTTTCCACACCAACCAGGTCCCAGCCAGCATCAAAGCGGCATGGGTTACCCCTCTATTGAAAAAGCCTACACTGGACCCTTTAGTGCCCACGAACTACCGGCCTATAACAACTGTCCCCTTTCTACTTACAATCATTGATGAAATAGCCTATAACCAATTAAAAACTCACCTCAAACACAATAACCTACTAGGAGCTAGACAATCTGGCTTCAGGCCCAACCATAGTACGGAGACAGCCTTGCTGGATTTGAAAATCCAACTGGACTCTATCAGAGATTCAGGGAAATTAGCCACCCTACTGCTACTGGACCTATCAGCAGCATTCGACCTAGTCGACCATGATAAACTATGTGACACTCTAAATCAACATTGACGGCACATTTATTACAGTGCTCAAACAGGTTAAAACTCTTGGTGTCTATTTTGATGCTAACCTCACTATGCACAAACAAACAGCTGCCCTCTCCTCGTCCACAGCCTACACAGCAAAACTCATCTCACTCAGTCGCCAATTTCTCACCCCGACAAATTGTATCACACTGGCCAGAGCCCTGATCCTAACGAAATTGGATTACTGTAACAGTCTCTTCCTAGGAACATCCAAAACTAATCTAAACAAAATTCAATTGCTACCGAACAAAGCCCTCAGAGCGGCACTAGGTATTAAGAAATCCGAACAGATATCTAGCTTCAGAAGAGAAAATCATTGGCTGCCAATTGAAGCAAAAATCATATTCAAAACACTTAGTATTGTCCATAAATGCATCACTAACAAAGCACCCAGCTACCTCAATAACACGGTCAAGAAAAAAATCTCCTGTAGTCAACTTAGATCAAGTAAACTGGCCCTCCTGGAAGTTCCTCAATATAAATATTGTAGAGCAGGAGGATGTAGTTTCAAAGTCCTAGCCCCGTCGCACTACCCCTAAGAATCAAAAACGAGGACGCTCTACTAAAATTTTAAAAAGCGCTGAAAACCTGGCTGTTCAATAAATATTAACCCTAACTAGTCCTACCGGATTCCAGTATTAGGACGCTATAAGCCTACCCTTAAACGAACTGTGAGTTGCTACTTTGACCCAGTGTAACTTAGTATATGAAATATGACTTAAGATGCTATGTGTAACGTCAGTATAAATGTTTTGATTTTCTGTCTAACTGCAACACTGTATATATATATGTGAGAATCTGAAACTTTTCGCCGTGATACCCTCGGGTCTGGGCGAGTAATAAATGTAATAAATAAATAAATAAATAAATAAATAAATAAATGAAACGCGATATGCAGCTTGGGGGGCGCTCGAGAGTCAGGATGGCCGCCGGGTGATCGAGCTCCTTGTGAAACGAGCTGTATCTCGCAAATATTTCCCATCCAGAGGCATCAGATGGCAGAACGAATGATTCCAGGGTGCATACAAATGTGAGGAGAAGTAGTGGGTGTAATCGTGTGCCCTAGATCACCGAACTGTTACTGGTGGGACCGCTGATATTGGCGCAGGAGCCGGGTGGCTTCCCACGCACGGTGGCTGGGAACGTCAGCGGCCCCAGTGTGCAACCTGCAGAGAGTCGTAGGGAAATGTGGGACCAACTACGGGACAGCTAGAACACCGGCCCATTCTGCTTGGCCATCGCGAGTACCCGCTGAGACCAGTTACGCCAGGGAGAGCACTGTTGGGCGATTGCTCATGCCGGATGACCACCGACAAAGGAGGACTGGAGGCGGGCTGTTGGGATCCCAGCTCCGTCAGATACAAGAGCAGGCACCGATCAGGCCCTGCCGAGTGTCCCATTTGAGACGTGGCAGAGGGGCACCGACCTGGCCATTGTAGCGCTGTGGGAGAAACGGTTGCAAGTGGCCATGATGCACAATCATACACCCTGCTTCCTCTAAACATAGTGTGGCTCTAACGGAGAGCTGTATTGTTACCTGTCACTGCCCCCTTAAGGGAAAGACACAAGGAGTATGGGAGGAGAGAAGTAGGCGGGAGGAAAGGGAGGAGTTAGGATGGGACATCCTCATTTCGAAGTTTATATTCAATAAAGAAAGACGTTGATACTTGTACTCCGGTGTCGCGTCCATCATCCATTTACCCATTCCGGGTAACAACTTGCGACGAGGCTGATCCAGCGGACCAGAGCATCCACTGCTGGCGGGTGATCCCACCACGCCGTCCTCCTGCTACCGGCGGGTGTTTGCACAGTGCTGCAGCATCCAGCTGAGCTTGTACGCTCTGCGCACATCCTTCCCACGGGTTCCAGCGATCTTGCAACACTCCATACCACGACCGATCAGGCAGACTACATTCTGCAAGGCATCCCTCATTATGACGCTCCACAAGGGGAGCGAGGCACGAGTATATTTCGAGCCATCCGCGTGGCAATCCGCCAGCAGTCCTTTTCTGATAGCAGGCCCACGTGGGAGAAACACGTGCTGAGGCACGGCATACGCTTTAGGTCAGTGAGACCACATGGCATCTTCCGTGCCCCTCGTACCCATCTAGCTACACATGCGGGCTGCCCCATACAAAGACAGCACACTACCTGGGCTCCACGCCCACACCAGAGAAAGAGGCCACATGAAAGAAAAAAGAAAAAAAATCCTAAACGTTCCACCGCAGAGAGACTGATATTTAGGCCCAGGGAACGTCAACGATTGTGCGCAATGGCCAGCACCAACAAACACGTGCAGCACACACTGAAGCAGCAACCGCTGCATGCCCCCTTCCATAGCAAGTGAAGGCCCTCAAGGACAGTGAAGCAACTACCCCACCAGTACCTCATACCTCAACTGCCACACCAGCCACAATGAGCAATCAAGGCACTCCGCCTCCTACACCCAGGTCCAAGACAGTTTTGTTACGCATGCCGCTGCTGTTAGGGAGAATTCTCATTCAATGGCTAATTTCCCTTACCTAGTGAGTCCCTCAGCAGCTTTGTTGAATTTCTGGGGTTAATTTTTTCCACTTGGTAAGAGTGTGAGCTTTCCCCCCCACTCTTACCCATGTTTTGCCATGTGTATTTCATCTGTTTTTGTGATTGTGGGCTCTGGAGTACACCACTTCAGTAGCCCCCTTATTTTGTGTGTTACACAGCACCTTCAGTGCAGTGACACAGGGTTGTCTTTTAGACTTCCCACCGACTCCATTTCTGGGGCTGACTACTGTCCCCCAGAAAAGGGTAAAGTTGCCATTAACTTTACTTAGTCATTTAACCACAGATCCAGTGCACCCCATCTTACATGGAGTAATGGAAAGGGTTAATCCTTAGCCCTTTTTATCTGTACCTCCTAGAGCATGGTTTCGCTCTTTTAACATTTAGACTTGGCTGGTGGAAGTGGTATCTACCCTAACTTTTCTACCACGATTATACTATATAAACGTGGTATTGTTTTAGGCTATTATATTAGCCTCGAACTTAAACCCGCTTGACCAAATACTTTCTTTTGGCTCCGGTCGGGTTTATTCGACATTTCTTTTTGTTAAAGTCCTTCTTGTGTTTTACTTTGCGCGGCAAACCAGGTTTGCCTTCTTTGTTCACTGTCTTTTGGCGGGCTTCTGCCAAGAAGCCCTCGTCTAGGCGCCTGGGTGTCTAGGTGGGCTGAATGTGAGTGAGGGGTGTAGTCACCCCCTGCACAGGGTATCCTAGGAAACCCAAGTCGCACTTTGCCATGATTGGCTGAGGTGGTTGTCCAGGCTGGACAACCCCCCTGCTGCGTGATTGACAGCCAGGCTGTGTGAATGGGGGATTTTCGCATAAAAGGCAGGACTCTTGGGCAAGAAGTCAGAGTCGCCCCTGGAACTACAAGGAACGAAGAGAAGCGGAGAAGAAGTCGGCTGCTGCAACTATCCCGTCCCGGTGAAGCCCTGCTGCAGTCCTAAGCTATAGACCCTCCGACAACCAAAGAAGATCCAGTCCGGAGTCTTCTTCCCTTGAGCCTGGTGGGGATAACCAGCTCATCTCCTGCAGCCAGAGGATCCGCTTTGTGGTCGAAATCAATGCACACTGCTGTAGTGGTCCGGATAGCCATCTGACGAGCCTCTCCTGTTTTTAAGGAGCGCACCTTTTATTCACCGTTGCTGCTGCCGACTTCAGCCCTGTGTGGTGCAGTCCCCTCCAGACGTCCTCCTTCGTATCGAAGCTCCAGGAACCGTGGGTCTGCAGGAAACTACCAGGAACAAATGCTGTAGCACCAGCTTCTTCATTGAATAAGGTACTGTGTTCTACTCGAGGAATTAGGGTGAATCCCTTTTCTTTGCCTCCAAGGCTTGCCCTTGTCTTTCCTCCTTCTTATAACTTTTGCTTCCACTGTTGACAATATCTAAGAACGCCTGGCTACGTTGAATCGTGAACTGTTCGACTGTGATCCTCGACAACAGGAACCCGGTTCCACTTGACACTGGCTCCAGCCTATTGACTCTGGAATTTCTGTCTATGAGTGTTCTCTGGTTCTCTCTGCCTTGACAAAAGTATTGCCTATGATTTTTGCCCCCAACTCCCTCTGGGTATCTCAGGTGCTAAGTGTGTTTTTGCCCCAGTAACATTTCTTGCCGCGGATACGCGTTTCTTTAGTAAGACCGAACTGTCATTACTGTCAAAAAGTGATCGCAAGTGTATTCCTGGTAACGTCTTTTGTTTCACACCGGTCCGTTAAAACACAGGGTACTTACCTTGAAGTTATACCGTACAAAGTGAATTGGTTAGTTGTAGTATATTTTACGTGTGGTTTTGAATTAATAGAAGTGTTGTGTTTATAACAAACGGTTTAAAAATAAATGTACTTATATTTTTTTACCTGAAACCTTGAGTCAGTGTTTGCTTGAGTCACAGTAATTGTGGTCCCTTTGTGTAATCTCTGCTACTGCTCATATACTCTTGAGCTAAGCCTGGCTGCTCTGCTACTGCTACCACTTTAACATAGTAGTACAGGCTTGTACCAAAAGTAAAACTTGTATTGCCACCTGTAGTCTTAATTGTGTGTAGTGGTCCCTAAGGGCACTGCACAGGATTCTGCCTAACAGCTGCCATTCACTATGACCCATCAGACAGACAAAGGCCCGAGGTGGGTCGCGTGGATAGAGGACTTTAACCATTTGGTGAAAGCGACAGGGGAGGAGAATTCATCCAACATACACAATATGTTTATCAACCTGGTCGGCAGTGAGATGAAGACTATCGTCAAAAAATTCTGCCAGGATACGAGCCTGATTTTCCAGCGCTCATTGCTGCCCTGAACCGGAAACTCGTAATTGAACCAAACCGAGACTACAAGAGGTATATGTTCAACCAATGCACGCAAAGGGTAGAAGAGACTGTCGACGAATTCATCACCTGCCTTCGGGTCAAGGGCACTCACTGTCAATTCCATGCATTCTCCCTGGACAAAGCAATACGACTACAGGTTATAGAAGGCTGCCTATCACCAGCCTTGAAGAAACAATTGCGGAAGAAGCCCCTGTCGATCGATGAGGTGAGCGAGCTAGCAAGGATTTTTGAGAGGGTCGACGCGCGAGCAGCCTCCATGACGGGTAACCCAATCACGAAGCAGGACAACACCGAACTCATTGCCGCAATCCAGCCAGCAACCCAGCGACCAGGAGATAGACGGACCGCATCGATCGAACAGGATATCCAGTCAGTTTGGACCCAGACCGCAAAGGCAGTGCTACAGGTGTGAAATGGCTTTCCCACATTCAGGGGCTTGTCCTGCCCTCTCACAAAGATGTGCCAACTGCGGAAGGGAAGGCCATTTCCAATCCGTCTGTAGGGAAGGGAGACCGATCCCTATCCAGAGAATGTACACACAACCACAGAACAGGATGTATCGACGGCCACCGCTAGCCTCAGCTTACCAGAACAGGTTCTACCATCCCGGTCAACAGCGATAAGTCAGAGCGGTAGAGGAATACCACCCACCTGACTACACACAGGACTACGGGTACTATGATCAGCCCCCCCGAGTGGAGGATGAGTATGACAAAACCCCACACACCTATCAGGACTACAAGGACCAACAACAGCCCACACCCTATCACGGGAATGTCAACTATGACCAATCGTACAAGGATGAATATGTCAACATCATCCAGGATGACAGAGGAGTGAGAGAGGCGCAGAGAATATCAGTTAAGATTGGGAACAGACAGTTTTGCTTCCTAGTTGACTCTGGCGCCACAGTTAACATCATTGGGGAGCAAGAATTCCTGCAAATCCCTGAGAGGCAGGCGCTGGAGCAGACGTACCCAAGAATTTTTCAATGGTGCGCGACGTCCCCCCTCCACGCCATCAGAAAATTCAAGCGCCAACTCATGCACAGGGGTTTAACAATAGACACCACCATCCACCTCATCAGGAGCCCGACCAAATGCCGGTGCCTCCTCAGCTACCATACATCGTCGTGTTTGGGCCTCATCGAGATTCATTTTCGCGAAGGAGATGTGATCCACCCGACTGCAAGCGAAAGTGACAAGGCAAGCATAGTGTGTGCAATCAACGATGTCTCCACTGGCACAAATCTCATCTCCAAGGAAGAGATCCTGACGAGGTTCCCCCACCTATGCACAGGACACGGGAAGCCGCTGTTAAATTGCACATAGACCCAGCTGTCAGGCCTGTCCCACAACACCCCGAAGGGTGAGTTTTCATCTCCAAGAGGCTGTCTCCCGAGAACTGAATCAGCTACCCGGTGACGGCATCATTAAGCCAGCAACGGATGCTTCCCCATGGGTGTCCTCTCTGGTTATTGTACCCAAGGAAGGTGGAAGATTGCGTTTGTGTGTGGACATGAGGATGGCGAACACTGCTCTACAGAGAGCGCGCCACCCGGGCCCGTGCATAGAGGACATGATAGTCCAGCTCAACAAGTCTGTGATGTTCTCAAAGCTTGACTTAATTCAAGGGTACCACCAGCTAGAACTGCACCCCGACTCACGGGTCATTACAACATCTGCCACCCATGAAGGCCTATTTCGATACAGGTGCCTCAATTTTGGCATTTTCTCTGCCGCCGAAATTTTCCAGGAGGCCATTAGACAGGAGATTAGACCCATTAAGGGCATGCTGAATTACAGTGACAATATACATGTGTTTGGAACATCGCTGGAGGATCACAACGCTGCGCCCTACTAGCGGCCTGCACAGCAATACAGAATGCCGGTTTCACGCTCAACATCGAGAAACGTCGCTTCAGCAAGAAGAAACTGAAGTTTTTCCGCCACATTTTCTGTTATGATGGCATGACACCTGACCCTTACAAAGTCAGTACTATCACCAACCTACGTGCACAAGTGCAAGTTGCGGACGTCCGTTCATTCCTGGGTATGGCCGGGTACTGTGCACGCTATATCCCTCACTATGTGTCCATTAGAGAGCCAATTTGGAGACTGCTGCAAAAAGAATCGTCATTCCTCTTGTCCCCTGCCTGCCAGGAAGCTTTTGAGTCGATCAAAAAAGCCCTAGCAGAGGCACGCCGCCTGGCCTTCTTTGACCCCACCTGGCACAAAGAGATCATTGTAGACGCTAGCCCTGTAGGCCTTGGGGCCATCCTTGCGCAGACAAGCAGAGCTGATACACATCGTCCCTATGCGAGCAGAGCCCTGTCAACCCCAAATCTGCATACTCCCAGGCTGAGAAGGAAAGCCTGGGCGCTGTTTGGGCCTGTGAACACTTCCATAACTTCATCATCAGGAAGAAATTCATGCTGATCACAGACCACCAGGCACTATTGTCCCTCTTTGGAAATCCTTCTACGAAGATGCCGCCCAGGATAGAGAGATTAGGTATCTGACTCCAGGAATATGATTACAACATCATCCACAGACCAGGGGGGGAGCCAAATTCCAGATGATTACTTATCCCGTCATCCAGAAGGCATGCCGATCACCCATACAGGCGACACGGAATACATCAACTATGTGGCTGCAAATGCACTTCCCCCAGCACTGTCGCTCGAAACGGTTGCAGCTGCAACTGCAGCCGACCATCCATGGCGCTGGCGATTAGCTCAATGAGCAACAACAAGTGGAAGGATTACCGGTGTACAGCACTGAACCACCCGGGGGGGGGGGTGCAAAAAAGAGCTGGAGAGGATGGCAAGAATACACACTGAACTGGCAGTCAAAGACCATGTCATACTACTGAGAGGGTGCCGGTTAATCATCCCTGCGACACTCAAAGCGGAGGTCATTAAAGCAGCACATGAAGGACACCGAGGGACCGACAACACAAAAAGGAAGCTGCAATGCCATGTATGGTTCCCCTTCATGGACTCACTGGTCGACATCTGGGCCAAAAACTGCCTGGCATGCCAGTGTACAGCAAGAGCAGAAGCACCCATCCCACTGCAGCCGACGCACATCCCGGATCGGCCCTGGAACAGAGTAGCAGTCTATTTCTATGTGCCGATGGAATCGGGTGAATACTTCCTATTGTTCATCGACAAATACTCGAGGTTCCCCATTTTCAAGAACGTGACTACCACTGCATACTCCCAAGTAGCAGTGACATTTGACAAAGGGCTCAGTGAGTGGGGCACCCCAAGGTCCATCAAGTCTGACAACGGATGCCCGTTCAACAGCCATGAGTTTGCAACCAGCGCATAACATATGGGGTTCACACACCGAAGAGAACCCCTAGGTGGCCACAGGCAAATGTAATGGCTGAACGCTTCATGGCATCCCTCAAGAAAACAATCCAAAGAGCTTGCATAGAAGGTACCAACCCACACCAAGTGCTATGTAGACTTTTGCGAGACTATCGTAATACGCCACATGAAGCCAAAAATAAGTCACTGGCGGAATTAATGATAAGATACAAAGTACACACCCGCATTGTGAGATATCCCAGTGATACGGAAGGAGGGGACGCAGACATTATAAGAAGGGACACAGAGGAAAGACCGGGCCAACGCAGACTCAGACATGAGACTAAGAGCTGTGCCAAAAAACGTTCACGTGGGAGATGAAGTCCTTGTACAACAGGCCATGACAAGCAAGGCAGACTCTAGATACGCACAGAAGCCTTTGAATGTAGTCGCTGTTAAAGGGACCATGGTGACTACCCAGAATGGTGACCGTGAGATCACAAGGAACAGTTCGCAGTTCAAGCATCTTGTCAAGAGAGGGGACAGCGAACCACCCCCTCGGAGCCAGACCCGTAGCTCAGGGAGCCGCAAGATGACCTATGGGTCTCTCCAGACGAGGCCCGCCATCAGGCGCCAGCGCCACCCGAGGCATCAGAGCCTGAAGGACTGAGCGAGAGAAATACACGACCCCATCGCCTAATCAGGAGGCCCACTCGCCTGGTTGAAGAATGTTAAGGCCGGACGTATGAACATTTGTCCGGGGTGATGTTACGTGTCACTGCCCCTTTAAGGAAAAGACACGAGGAGTATGGGCGAAGAGAAGTAGGTGGGAGGAAAGTGAGGAGTTAGGACGGGACGTCCTCAGTTAGTAGTTTATATTCAATAAAGAAAGGCATTGATCTTTGTACTCCGGTCTTGCGTCCTTCATCATCCATTTACCCATTCCGGGTAACAGCTATAAGGCTTACACGATAACTCTAACCTGGCGGCCTTGCGGCGCAGAGCTCCAACACCCGCCCATCAGCCAACAGCACCGAGGTCCCACACGCCTGCACAGAGACAGGTCAAGCCGAGGAGCAGACGTGCGTGTTCTTCCATTTTCAATCAATGTGCAAAAGAGGCTGAGTAACGCAGAGCTATCGGCATCAATGTCTCTGCATCTGGCTCTTTAAGTTCTGCAACTCCATTGGGAAACACACCTTACAGCGCCGTTATCAAATCATCAGCTCCCACCTCCTCAATAACCGCCAGCGGGTGCTCTGACTCAGAGGAGCCCCTGCAAATCCAGTCAGACTTAAAAGAGCACCTGGAAAGGCTGGGCATCTTATAAAGATTATACAATCTATCCACACTGTCATTTAAAGCCAAACAGGGCCATCTTAACAGTTGATGTTCTTCTACAGGTTTGCAACGTTTCCGAGGTACCGTACACACTACATTGGCATCACCTTTGATGCATCACTAGCTAACAGTCCAGGACTTTTCTACACTATTCCGGCAACACATCATTAATGCAGTGCGCATTCCCAGGCACAGTGCTGCCTCTCTAGCAGCCGCAGAATGCAGACTTGTGGAGACCCCTGGGGAACACATGATAGCTGAACCCACAGACATATGCAACTGACCAGCCGCCTACCTGAAAACAGCAGGTAATTTCCAGTAGATTTTCTGGGCTGATGCCACAGGCACTCTAAAATGCTGCATATGCTGAGCATAGCGCCAGGGGCTGGCCAATCCATACAACTATTCATCTGACCACTAGGCTGGGCCCTAACCTGCCACATGCTCGGAGGATACGGGGGCATGCAACGAGCACCCGGAAATCTTGATTCTGATAGCGAGGAACACGGCAACCCCATCAACACTCCAATCCGCAGATCTGCCAGGCATCTTCCAAAAGGAGAAATTACTCACTGTAATGTTCTTTCTACGGATTCCTCTCCCGCCGATTCCTCATCAGATAGATAGCCTCATCCAGCTATGCAGCTTGGAAAAACCTTCGAAAGGGGGCGTAGTGGACCTTGACTCGGCCGTCGCTCTGGAAGTGATGTTGGGCGTCGTAAATATACTGTGGCACTAAGCCCCGTATCTCAGTCCTGCCTTTTTTCCCCCACGTGCTCGACCGCTGCAGAGGAGAATCACAAGATAAGAAGGCCAAAAGACCTGTGGAAAGGTAGAAAAACATGGATTTCTGAGCAGGGATGGTGAGGAATCTGTGGGAGAAGAATCCATCAAAAGACCATTACGCCGAGTAATTTCTCCTTCAACGGATTGCCTTTTTGTTCCGCAGATTCCTGATCAGATAGACTCCCAAAGCAGTGGAACAAAGGAGGCGGGTAGAAAGGTTATAGCAAAAGGTTTTGTAGCACTGCCCTGCCAAAGCATGCAGCGGCCCCGTGGGCGATGTCTATGCTGTAATGCCTTGTAAAGTTGTGAAGAGAGGAGCAAGTAGCCACTTGGCAAATTTCAATGATTGGGAATACCCTTTGTAAAGCCGTAGACGTGGCGACCCCTCTGGTCTAGTGTGCGCTGGTGCATGGAGGCAGTTCTTTGCCAGCAGATTGGTGGCATTCTGCAGTGCATAAAATGATCCACCGGGAGAGCATATGCTTGGTCACAGATAGACCTTTCCTGGCCAAAGAGTAAGCAATAAATAGCAGATCAGACTTCCAATATTCTGCTTTCCTAGCCACGCAAAAGCTCAAGGCCCTTTTGGGGTCCAACCGATGAAAGCGGTCCCCTTCCTTAGGGAGGTTTGAGGTTGATAAAATACAGGCAGATCAATAGACTGTGCAAGGTGAAACTCTGAGACCACCCACCTTTGGAAGGAACCCCGGCCTTACCTTGAGCAAGACCTTTGCACGAAAGAATCGCTAAAATTGAGGTTTACAACAAAAGGCCTGCAATTTGCTGACCCGCCTGGCGGAAGTAATGGCAACCAAGAAGGCTGCCTTAAGCGTAAACAGCCGTAAAGAGCAAGACTGCAATGGCTCAAACGAAGTCGCCATCAGAAATGTAAGAACCAGATTCAAATCTCAATCTGGGACAACAAAGGGAACCAGCGGAAACATATTCACAAGGCCTTTCAGGAACTGGGCCATAACCGGCATCGTAAAAAAGGAACCTTGATCCGGAGACCTCTGGAACATAGACAAAGCTGCCATATATCCTTTCACTGTGGTGACCTGAAGGCCTGCAGAGGCCATTGACAGAAGGAAATCCATCACTGTAGTGGTGGGGCAAGAGATAGGATCAATCTCACGTTCACTGCACCATGCCTCAAATCTTCTACACCTGCACGCTTACACAGATTTTGCAGATGGTCTGCATGCAGCCAGCAACACATCGAGTACCTCATCAGATCCTCCAATCAAGGACAGAAATACATCCCCTACTGTTCCTTTCACTCGGAATTCCTGCAAGCAAAACTCTCTGCACTTCCTGCTGGACTCCGTGGCAAACAAGTCCACTGTCGGGGTACCCTAGCGAGAGAAGACCATTTCCAACACTTCCTGGCACACTTCCCACTTATGTGAGACCGTGCTCTGCCTGCATAGAGCATCCACTAAACCGTTCTCTGCCTCCGCCCGATGCAAAGCCAAGATCCTGTTTTCCAACAGCCAGAACCACAGCTGCATCGCCTCTCTGCAGAGGAGGAGGGATCACGCACCATCTTGCTTGTTCAGGAAGTGCATGGCCACCATATTGTCTGTCAACATCAAGACATGCTTCCCCTACAGAGACGGGGCAAACTCCTTCAGGGCTAGCCTAAAGGCTCGCAAATCCAGCCTGTAGATGTGCCACCTGGCCAACATTGTTAACCAAAGGCCGCTCACCTGCAAGTCCTTGGAGTGAGCTCCCCTACCCTTCAGGGATGCATCCATGACAACTCTGGCCTGGGGCCACAGCGGCCAGATGGGTTACCCCATCAGTAGATTGCTGCTGTCGGCCCACCAGAGAAGGTTGTCGACCACTGACCTGAACACCCCAAGGGGATCCTTGAGGGCTCGGAGTTACTGGGACCACTGACCTCGTAGGTGCCACTGTTAAGATCTCATTCGCAGCCTGGCCTTAAGCATTAGAAAAATACAGCAGGCCATGAGACCTGAGAGATGGAGGAAGGAAGCTGCTGGTATGGTGTTGTGGTTCTGCAACAGACAAACCATCTGCGCAACGCTGGTCACTCTGTCCTCAGTTGGGAAGGCCTTCCCTACCCAAGTGTCCAGGACTACCCCAATGAACTGAAGCCTTTGTCTCGTTCAGGGAGAAGCCCAGCTTGTAGAGTAGAGAGCAGGTGTCCGCACTTGATTGTGTATCTGTGAGGGCGCCACTTTCCTCCGTGTTCCCATTGCCACATCCTTCCTTTGTTCCTTTTCCCTGTCGGCTCCATTCTTCCCTTCTATTCCCCCAACCCCTCGCCTTTGGTACTCTCTTCTTCTTGATCCATATAGTGCCCCTTTCACGCTAACCTGTACCCGTCCCCCAACTCCCACCCCACCTTTGCCCCCCCAATGCTCCCAAACACCCACCCCCCCCCAACCTAGGGATGGCTCCCCTCTCCTTTTCCCCCACCCTCCCTCGACCCCCACTCTCCTTCCCTTTCCCCCCAGGTGCCTACGCCCTAATCTAAACAGAGATAGAATGTCCTCTGATGCTCCTGCAACCCAATACCAGCCTTCACTGTCCACCCCCTTCTGAATTTGGACAGGGCATCCTTTCACCTGTATATATGTTACCCATCAATTCTGCTCTCTCTACATGGTGCCCCTCCCCTCTGCGACTTGGGTCATGGGCCTGCAGTGCGGTTCTTTGCCTCTGTCGTTCTCCTACTGTTGTCCATTCCCAATGGCGGGGGGCCTCGGCCGGGTCTCTGCCTGGGGGGAGCGATCCTCGTGGTTGCCTTGGCTCGTGTCCAGCGGTAGAAGGTCCTCACGCTCTTGCACTGAGGTAATGCATTTATGGGATCCTTCCGTCTCGAAAACCAGCCCAAAGGGGAATGTCTATTTGTAGGGGTTCCTTTTTTGGTCAGTTCCCTTACCACCAGGCCCGTTAGCCTCCTCTTGAGCAGAGGGCTGATCGCTAGATCCTGAAAGAGGGGTATTGTGGTACCATTTTATATGACCGATTCCTGCACACTACCTGCTCTCAGAACTGCTTTCTTCTGGGCATACTGTGAGAATGCTTCCAGCACATCCCTTGCTCTGCCATTGGGATCCTTAGGTGCCCTGCCAATTCGGTGTATCCTGTCCAATTCAATGCTTTCTGGGCATGTGTTTCCCAGGAGGCCCGCAAAGATCCTCTGTACTTCTCCCTGCAGGTCCCTTTCTGCAATGGCTTCCGGGAGGTTTTTAATCCTTATATTAATCCTCCTTGAACAATTCTCCATGTCCTCCATCTTCAATTCGAGATTGTGTGTGGCCACTTGGAGCTGATCTATTGCTTTATCCTGCGCTGTGGTGTCCTTGTCCATCTCTTGCAACCCTTGTTGCAGGAGGTTCGTCCTATCCCCAACCTCTTGTTTTATGTCCATTAAAGCTGAATTGAGGTCTGTTCTCATTAGTTGAAATTGTTTCTGGAATGCTTTTGTAAGGGTCTCCTGGAGGGACAACATGTCGTGGTGGAGGTCCTGTCTCGGAAAGGGTCCTGTGGGGTTCGTCGCCTCGATCCCCCCTTGCTGTTTTTTCTTTGGGGCCTTTGCCTTGGTTCTTCACCTCTACCGGGCCCCATATGGTGGGGGTGGTGCCCGGCATGTCTGTTGATGCCACCGCCTGTTTTGAGGCTTTTGCCTTTGCTGATTTGGACATCTGTTTTATGGCTTCCTCGTCCCACCTCGTCTTGGGTTTGCTTTGTTGAGTCGCGGTGGGTTCCCCTGGCTCTCCTTCTTGCTTTGGGGGTGAGGGGATGGACTGCCCGCCTCCCCTAGTTGCCTACTTGCTGCCCATCTCACACATCTGCCGGGCCCCCTCCTACATGTATCCTGTATGGGTGGGATGCCTTCCTACACCCCTGGGCTTCTGGTCCCCATGCTTCAGTGTGCTGCTTGGTTCTGGGCCAGGGATGGATGCATCCAGTCCTGTGTTTACTCTGTGCAGATTTGTCCTCAGTTTACCCTGGCCTCCCCTCAATGGGCCATTAGCTTTTGTGGCGTGTCTTAAACCATGCTTGCGAGGGGGGGCTCTTCCCTTTGGTCCTATTCCTCTGATGGACTTCTTTGCTGTTTCCAATTCAACTCGGGTGGCCCCCTCCTCCTTACCACGTTTCTGTGCCCCTGCTCCTACCGTGTGCCGTTGCCTGTAGAGTTCTGTAGGATTCCCCCACTCCTGGCAGTGCTTGTATCTGCCGCGTTGCTGCACTGCGTCCAGCGGGTGCCTTGGTCCTTTCCAACATCCACTTCTAATTGTGGACAAATGACGCACTATCTCTGGCTCACCACAGCTTCTTCTGGTCCTTCCCTCCTGCCTGCAGTGCCCCCCAGGGGTGTACTATTCACCTCTGTGTGAGAAAATACAGGCGAGCAGGGCACCTCCACACACTATCGCTGGTCCGGGCCGGCACTCCTCCCAGTTCTGCTGGAACGCTGTTCCACGGCAGAGCGGTTCGCGCGGTCCACTCACATCCCTGCTTCCAGCAGGCCAGGTCTTACGGTCGCTCGCTGCCTCCACCAGGGGATGTCAGGTAAGGCGCTGTCTGCTCCCTCGCCGCTGCCACAAACCCCTACCAGGCCAACGCTCCGTGCTCCTCCAGGAGCAGCCAGAGGCTATCGCTCTCATCCCTCTGACTTCCGATACTCCAGGTGGGACAACAGCTCACCATGTCAGGCACTGCTGCCTGCACATGTGTAGCGGGGACTTTGCTCTGGCCTCCTCGCTGCCGCCTCACTGTTCTCAAGGGGGACGCTAGGGCTTGCATTCTCCAAGGTTACTGAAGTCTGCAGATCCACTCATACTCCGGACCTCTTGCTGGCTAAATGTTTTCGCTCCTCATGCGCAATGCCTATGCTGCTTCGGGGGAACAACACAGGAGTCCCGGGCTGGTGGGGAACCCTATTATAGGTCTCCGGGCTTGCAGAGCTACTGCTGATACTGTTACTCAGTGCCGCCGGCCATCTTGCCCCTTTATGTTCTGTCTTGGTTCTGGCTGAACATTTGAGTACAGTCTCAGGACTGAATTAACGACATGTTGAATATAGCCACTGTTTGACTACAGCTTGATGTTACCTGCCTCTGTGCTACATGGAACCTAGCTGCATCCTGAGCATAACCCCCTTACATACTAGCTGTACTTCACCAAATCTAGCCTCCTCCATCATCACTCATTCCTGCTAGTAACCAGAAAAGATGTGCCAGTCTTCACATCATGCCAACTAACTCACAGACCAGAGGGTTACTTTGATGCACCAGAAGACTGGCTAAACTCCTGGCCATCCCCTTCCCCTGCACCCACAACACTTCCTGCCCTCCGGGGGAACATCCCCCACCACACCCCTTCATCAACCCCCCCAAACCTCCCACACTGCCCTCTCCCACCCTTGTACTCATCAGAACCCCCCTACCATGTCAGCATTCCCATCCTCTGCACCTACCACATGGTAAGTGGTTTGTCCCTACTGCCTGCGCGCCTATTCAGCCTTTGGTGGTAATTCTGCATCTCTTTATTTTCTTTTTTTCCCCCTCAGTTAGTCGGCCCTCACTGCGCCTGCCGCTACCCATTTCCTGGCCTACATTCCCCTCCTGCCATCCCCTCCCACCTACCATTCTGCCCTCGACCACCGATTGGGCCGTGGGGCCATCCACAATCAGCACGAGGGTCCGAGCCCCCGGATTGCTGCTCCACTTCCACTCTCTGAACCTGCCCCATGGTAGGTGGTTTAACCAGAGAACCAAGTGGCAAGTATTCCTCTGGAATGTTCTCCCTTCTCCTAATGGTGATAGTGAAGGAAATGAGAGTGACAAAACTCAAAGGGGTAGTCTCCCGAATTACCAGAGTAGTCTGCAAAGTAAAGAGTCTGTCAGGAGTGAACTCTCTCGTCACAGTGGTGAAACGAAAAACCATAAATCTCAAGAGTACCTTGGAAGTAAACTCAGTTGTCACAATGGGAAACCTAGCACATGTGGCAAATACGAAAGGGACCAAGAACCGTCAGGGAGCAATCGCCCCAAAAGTCCTGACAAAGTGTCAGCACTAAGAAGAAGAGTTGATAAAGCCTTAACTCTGTTGTTTTCAAACCCTTGGGAGGAAGTAAAGAGACTTCTAAAGAGTTGCAAAAAGGTCTATCCAGGAACAGTCTTCAAAACTCTTCCAGGGGACTGGAGTCATTCTTCTGATCCAAGAGTATTTAGTAAATGTGAGACAGGCATTGTATCAAGATATATGACAGACAACATATATATATTTCTAAACAAAGTTGTATTAATGATCAGGATGGTGCAACGCCTAACTAATCCTATGCTATGGTGGGATTTTCCCTGCCTAAAGAAATCTAAGGAAAGTCTGTGCCCACAAGCCCAAATCAAAAGTCTGTCTCTGTCGAATCCTATGCTTGTTCTCAACAAAATGACAACAAAACTTAGTGGCAAAAGATTCTCAACCAAATAAGTGTTCAAGTTCAATACAGTTCCAAAGTAACTTCCCAAAGATAAACTCTCTCCAGTTCTTTGGGTCTCAGGGCTCCCTTCCCCAAGATTCATAGTGGACAGTTGACTTGCTTCCTCTGCTCACAACTGCCCAAGGAAATACCATGTCTGTTTGATGCTTCCTTTGGTTAGCTTCACCGGGGACACACACCCCTTTGCTGCTTTTCCAATATTTAGTGGTTTCTGGTCTAAGCGCAGTTGACAGATCACACGGTCCACCCACTACAGGTCACGCAACCAGCAACGACATGCTTTGACTGTGATTTGACTCTTTATGCTGATAATGTCAGTGTTAGGAAACCAACTTACCAGTTCCCCGGGTGCTTCCTTCAGCACAAGCGGGCCTTTGTGCTTGGCTCCGCCTCTGTTCTCTGACATCATCTGCTGTATGCCTTCCCTCACAAGGGATCCCAGTCCTGCACAGTCCACTCGGCAAGACTGTTGGGATCTTCGCCGGTGTCTCGGCTTCTCGCTCCTCTGCACAGCAATTCCTCGGTTCTCTTTTCCTTCTGCGACTGCACCTCCACTATACATGGACTTCTGATTTCCACCTTTTATACTCACATGCCTACAGACCACTCTTCTTTGTCCCAGTACTAGAGTGGTGTTTATAATAGGAAATATGTACTACTCCTAGTTGTCTCTTCTCAGTACTTAAGAGAAAATTATAGGGGATGATAGGAATAAATTGGCAATAGCCCATAAAAGCTAAGGGAGCGGAGGTAGGGTCAGAAAAGGGGGGATACCATGCCGCGCCTTCAGGCACCCTCTCTCCAATCCCCAAGGACCCTCCAGCCAGGTGATCCTCCCTTGCTTGGCCAACCCTGGGGGGTTGGGATCCAAAAGTGATGGCCCTTCCAGGGCCACCTAAATAGAAGATCCGTTGGGAGTAAATATGAGAGTACCTTCAGGTTTCTCACGTAAATCAGACCCGATTCCAAGAGACTGCTGTTAACTCAGCCTAAGACATGATTGCTTCACCAGGACAAGGGAGCTATTCTCCTGGTTGCTTTGATGAGAAGTTCATTGAACCCTGTTTTGGTTTATTTCTTAGTGTTAGGGATATTGTGGTTGGTTTGGACAGAGGACGGTATAATGGTTTTTGACTTACATCCTGACAAACACCCAAGTTATTTGTTTTATTTATTTGAATAAAAGTCGATAGTGAAAATGATATCTCGCCACAGGTACCAGAATAAAAGATTTGATATTTTTGCTCACTGTGCACATATATGTTGGGTCAGAGACTTAGTTAAGGATTGTAGTGTAATAGAGAAGGAGATCATTTTTTATGAGGTTGCAGGCTGCCTATCGTTTAAAAGCCAACAAATGTCCTCACAATGACTGAGACTGAGGAATGCAGTTAAATGATTAAGTGTATTCCTTCCCTCAATCACCATGCAGTACTGTTTAGGAATGTGTCTGTGGCAGCTGATGCATGCAGAGATAGTAAAATGTGCACACAAGGATCAAATGGTGAAGGCTGCTGTTTCCCAATCCACTATAAAAGCTATCACAATGGATAACAATCAACTAAAGGGAAATATGTTTAAGAGAGTGCATGGATGTCTGGCTCTTCCTTTTAAGGATCACTCCAACAATTAATAAAATCAGGTATATAACCCCACTGACATCAAATACTCAAACACCAACATCCCTAGCCCAAGCCATATAGTCGACCAAGATTACATATGTCTATATCATGCACAGTACAAATTTAAAATAAGCTAAACATATAATCTTTGCAAATGCTTGTTGATCTTGAAGTTCCCTTTCCATAAACAAACCATCCAAGTGCTATGACCTTCACATAGATCAATAATCTATATATAACTGTGAAATAGAGATGAGGAGATTTGCGGTTTAATATACATTGAACCAATCATAGGACAGTGTTAAATGTTGTTGGAAATAAGTGTATGTGTAACCCTCAGGGTCTTACCTCAGCTCTCTGAAGTAAGAGTGCTGTAGCGCTTGCTTGGCACTGATTCGCTCATCAGGATCATATTCTACTAGAGCGTACATGAGCGAGAGGCTGTCCGGAGACACATTGGGTAGAATCCGAGCTATGCCAGACCCCTTCTTATAAGGAAAGTCAAAGCTCATGGCTCGTGACCTGCATGGAAACACAACCAGAAAGTTTGAGTCCATTAAACGCCAACTCTGTCACGAAGGTCTATCAATCAAAATAAATCGAAATTTTAATGTTATGGAGAATGAAGCTATGAGATAAAGAGAACAGCAATAACAAGCAAATATGTTGCTCAGGATGAGTCACACACTGCATGCACTCCCCGCTTTAAAATCATGAGTCATAGTGCTTTCCTCTAGGGTCTGATGAGCGGCAGCAGTCAGGGTCTAAATATTCACTCTCATTAACCTGTGAGACAAAATGGAAGCCTTTGCCAAACAGTTTTGGCTGTGGAACTGCAGTTGAGTTTCAAACCAAAGGATCCAACTCCAAGCTATCTCTGATGATTTTGATATTACGCCACTCAACGCCCACATAACCATACAGTAATACAACAGTATTATGAAGAAACAAACGGGTCAGATGCACAAATGAAGGGTAGTGGGGGAGGGGAAGTAAAAGGCACTTACACCCATTTCGAATATGATAAGATTCCTCAATGCATTCCTAAATAAAAACACCCTTGACAAAGGTGGGACCAGGAGATACACAGCTCCCATAGCTACTATCCAAACAAACGTATTCTATTAGGTAGCACAAAGTCTGAATCTTCCTGTATTGCCAAGTAACTACAGAAAAGTGATGGTATTAGGGTAGTGCAACATTGTCAGTCTATTTTCTGGTGATGCAATACATTTAGGTTGCTTACAATAGTGACTACTATAGAAGAATTTTGGCACTCTTGATTTAGACAATTTATGGGCTCTGTTGAAAAGTGGAAACAACAAACGAGGTGTGATCGGAGTGACACTTTTCCTGAAGTCGTTGAACTTGTAATACTTCGGGGAAAAAAGAAGAAGGGCACGCTCTCTCCGACTCACCTCTTCTTAACTGTGGACTGGGACAAAAGAAACTGGAACTTTCCTTCTTTCTTTCTCTGAGGAGGATCTGTGAAACTTCTTTTTTTTTGTAAAAATTGTAATTCAATTAAATCAATAAATAAATAAATACATTTTAAAAAATGGTGACTACTATACTCTTACATCACACCACACTTATGCAAAGTTGTCCTCGAGCAGGAGGATGGAGGTGAGATGTTGCTCCACAGCATTCTTGGTGGAGCATTCATATATGTGTCTCCCACTAAGGATCTATTGTTGTTGTGGGAACACTCACAAGTTCGTATACTAAGAAGGGAAAGGGGATGATGGAAATAGGAGTACAGTAGTCATATGATGAGTAACTTTAACTTGTTATCAAGTCCCGTCATCGCTCCATTATACTTATGGGAGATTAAAAAGTACTGTGATTAGTACAGAAGGAATACCTAGAGGCCCAAGTTGCTGCCTCATAGTAACCTTCTGAGGGAATTTGTCTTTCGAAGGCCACCAATGGTGCATTTCCTCTCACTAGATGAGCATTAATGACCTTATGAGGAGAATTCTTCCTTAGCCTACAGCATTCAAGTAAGCATGCTATTTGCCAGCTCTTGATGCTTTCAACCGATGCATCACCATCGATGACAACACATGATCTGAAAACCACCATTCCTTTGTATGCTACAAAGCATGAGCACCCTTGACATACACTTGCACATTCTCAATCATGCACTTGCGCGTTCTCAATGTCACTGGGCCTAGTACGATCGCTGTTTTGTTCCCCTCCCTTGCCTTGTCGCGCTCTGAAACACTTGTGTACGAGCGCGATAGAAATAAAATACCAATATCAATATCCAGGTTATCCAGCGTCTGCTCAGCAATTTGTTTCAAATATGGGAATACATCCAGTACATTGATGATCTGAGAGATGTGGAACTGTGTGATCACCCTGGAGACAAGGGAAGGGTGTGTTTACTGCACCACTTTATCTATGATAAATCTCAAGTGTTTTATAAACAGAGGTTATACAATTCACTGAAACAGTGCAGTGATGCAATCTCCACCAGCAACATTGTTTTCCAAGTCACCAGTTTGAGATCCGCTGTGGCCACAGATATGACAGGCATATAAAGGATTGTTGAAATAATCATGTTCCAATCCCACAATGGATGGGTGGGATTGAATCTTCAGTTGGTGTTTTCTAGAGCACATTACAATACTTAACAACTGGATTGGACAAAAACAAAGTAGCACAGCCTACACCATGGTAAGCAATAAGAGCTCATATAACATAGAAGCCTTGTATTAATCCAATTTGATTGCAGAATTTACAAGATGTGTCTTTAAAGATAGAACATGGTGCAATAAAGCCTTTTTTGGATAAACCTTTGCATCCATGCACCAAAGACAGAACCTCCTTTGTTTGGTTGAGAACGGAGACCTGGTTGATTGTTTCATAGCTGCCTTGAAGCCATCCATGTTATCTACTGAAGGACCAAAAGATCAGGTCCTTAGGTGCCGGCTTCTAAGCACAGACTATGTACACATTGATCAAGAATGAGAACCTTCCTTTCAGTGAGCAGGTTCTTCAACAGTGGAAGAGCCAACAGTGGGGCAGCCACAGTCCTAGAAGGTCCAAGAATCATACCCTTCTCAACCGCTAAGAGACTATTAAGATGAGGTGACAAAAGGGACTGCATTTCAGTTTGTTGATGATCCTGGAAAAGAGAAGTAGAGGTGGAAACCTATATGGAAGGAGACCACCGGGGTCACAGAGCAACTGATGGAAGAAAGTGTGTAGAGTGTCACTGCATCATGGGAGGCACACTCTGTTGCAACCCGACTCCGAACCGAGCCACTAAGTGAAGGGAACGGAGCGCCTCAGGAAGAGCAGGGTTGGGACAATGGCGTCAGGCCGGACTGGAGAGGAACAGCCCAGCGGAGCACTAGAGCGCTGGTTCATTCAACACGAGCGATGGGGCTGCTTTGACCCCCTCCCCGCCGCCCCTGCATTGCAGGCAAAAGGGGAGAAGGTGAGCGCCCATCCGGACAAGGGTTGCGGTGAGCAATCGAACATTGAATTGACAGTTACTGTGGCCATGTGGAACACAACTACCCACATGGCAGAGAGGGGCAGGCCCGTGGGGGAGAAGGAGCAAAACCTGCACCCAGTGGTGGAGCAGTGCCGTCAGAAGATATGCAGTGGGTGGGCTAGTCCTCAGGCAGCCAAAAGATCTGGCAGAGCCCGACGATTGGGTATAGGGCTCCGAGGAATGACAATGGGAGCAGCCAGGCTGGGGGCACACTAGTGATGCTGGAGAGGTGTGGGGGCCGGCACCAACCAGAATACAGAGGACACTTGCGAAAATAAAGGGTGTGGGGGAGTAGCCCCAGTTGGAAGCCACATTCACGAACGAGAACACCGGCTGAAAGGCTGATCCTTCCAGAATATGGTGGTCTGTCCACGCTTCTCAACAAACGGAAAGGCAGGGCATCAGCAATTCCACGGACAGCTACAGGGCGAGGGTATGGATTCCTCCCCATGGGAAAACTGGGTCTCAATTCAGAGCAGGTACCTGCCGACGTAGATTTGGAAAACACGATGCTCATGTGCTAAAGGCGGTGATGGAATCCAGAAAGAGCATGGAAGACAAATTGGACAAGTGGAAGTGAACCTACTGAGGGCAGACCTGAGAGCAGTGTCGGAAAGAGTGGGGGAGGTCGAGGAGAGAATTAGCCAGCAGGACGACACAGTGAAAGTACTTCATACTCAGGTGCAGGTGCTGCAGGCAAAGTCTCGGAACCGGGAGGAACGGGCAGATAATTCAGAAGGGAGGTCTTCGAGGGCCAACATCATGATAATTGGCCTCCCTCAAAGAATTGAGGGACTTGCGATGGATCTGACTACACCTTACAAGTGCAGAGGGCGAGGTGATCATTTGAAGAGGCTAAGAGAATCCTGCGTAGTAACCAAGTGAAATATATGCTTATGTTCCCAGCGAAACAGAGAGTTATGGTGGGGGAGAGGTCCTGGGTGTTCCAGGAGCTACTGGAAGTCTGGGACTGGATAGCAAATTGGGGGCTACAGATTCTAGGGCCCTTGGAGAGGAAGACAGACTGGCATCACACTAGAGATGTAGGAGGACGGATGGGTCCTACTGCGAGCATGGAAGATAGGGGAGGCATCCCACTAAAGGAGCGGAGAGATGCTTACAGAATTTAGGTAGCCACAAGGGCAACGCTTTGCAGAGTTGAACAGAGTGTTACAGGACAGAAACAACAACCAAATACCCCCCAAAACGGGGACCCTGGAGGAGGAGTGGAAGATTGAGAGCAGTGCGTTCCCAGCTTGGATGATGGAACCTAGCCTACTGAGCAAATACACAAAAATAGTGCACCAGTCTGTAATTTGCAAAATAACATTTTAGAAAACCTGGGCCCAACAGGGTGGAAATCTATTTCAAAAGGGACAAATTGAATGTACCGAATGTATTCATTTTTAGAAGAAACACAAATTAAAGAGAAAACCATCAATACATGGCAGGAGATTGCAGTGCTTCATGTTGCCACCTGTACCAGAAAGACAACAAAAAACTTAAACTGAATTGTATCCTTTTGTGGACACAAAAAATATCAAATAAACAAATGGTCTCACTTAGAAATCCATCTAGGAAAAAGGAGGACCACACCACACAGCCTAACACATGTTTAACAATCACATTCACTCCAAACGTAATCAACAAAAAAAGGGGGAAAACAGACAAAAGAAATAACATGTACCCAATGAAAACATTATAACCCAATGTGGGTCAAAGATCCAAAGATAATCTACTTCCATCAGCAAGCCTCGGCCTGTGTGCAAATTCCCAGGCAAATGAGCAGGTCTTGCTCGTAGATTATAAAGATTACAATATCTTACAAGGAGGTAACATAGTGCAAAGAGCAACCTAATGACTGTGAAGATAGGGGAATGTCAGCTCGCATTTCGGACTTTAACTGGTCTCCGGCGCAAACTGGGACCAGGCCTCTTCAGGACAACACATGCGGAAGAAAGGAGGTGTCTTTAATTGTTCTTTTGTGTTAGAACACAACCTGTGGGAAAATATAGAAGTCATGGATCTTAATTGCTGTTCATGTCTTGTTCTCAACCACATTGGCATTTCAAAAACGGCCACAAAGTGGTGTACCAATTCATGTGTCCATCAGTGACATTTAAAAGGAGAGAAAATCTATGCTCCTGGAGGGTGACACCCGTAGACCATGCCCGGGGACTGGAGGGAAGGAGAAACCATTTGATTATTAGGAAAAAGAAGAGGAAGAATGGGAATAAACTCACCGGAGTAAGGAACAAGTCAAAAAATGCCTGCATTTCAATGAACAGATTGAGTCAGTCCATGCGGATAAAGGCATACGTCAACAACCATTTATAGCTGTCAGTCTTCACACACCTAACGTGTATCTGTGAATTAAAGGATAGTTCCGGGACTTTTTTTTTATTGTCCCTACGGGTCGGCCATGTGTTTGTAAGCATAAATCGGTAGATCGTAGGAAACTTTCCTATGGACCTTACCCGACTTTTCGCCCATTATCGCACTCGAAATCAGCCTCCATTTTGTGATAATCCTATCATTCCGCCACATCGCCCTGGCTCACCTGCCTTTGCGGCACTAAATCAAATCCCCCGCCCCTGAGCCTGACATCAGCAGACGCGTACTGCCCATTTCAAGCACGTCTCGTGTCAACAATCGCTGCGCCTCAGCTATTGACGTGTTGCCATGGAAATGGCAGGACGCCTCTTTCCCCAATAAGTATAAACAGACCGTTTCACAACATACAGCAGCAGATTTTCGATTCCATTACTCTCTGTGTGTTACTTTGAGTATTCTGTGACTCGTTTCTGTGCTCTGGTCAGCTACCTTCGTTGATTGTAGCCCGTGTGAACAGATACCAGTACCACTGCTATAAATTATCTTACTTTCTTTACCACACAATGGCTACAATAATGCCGTATATGTACGAGCCCGAGTACACCGAGGAAGAACTACTGGAAAGGCAAGCACGCGAAAACGATGGGGATTCGGACGGCAGTTGGGAGGACCAGTCAACGGATGAAGAGCCTGGACCATGTCGCATGGACGGCGTCTCCACCTGGTGCACGTGCAATCGGTGCGAGCTAATGCCAACTGAGGAGGAGAACTGCTGCTGCCGTGAAAATTCCGGGTGCTTGGCCTACATTTCGGAAAGCGAGCAAAGTCTGCAGGAAGGCGAGCAAAGTCCGCAATGCATCACCGAGCTGCCAGAGTTCAGGGAAGCCTGCCTCTCACGGACAGTGTTGAGGATGATGATGGTGCTTATGCACGAACTTCGTGGCACTGTTCGTCCGCGTAATCCGAGTAACGAGTAAGTATACTCTGTTTGTGATGTCAGTGATGCCACCACTATTTCATGGTCGTCTCCCACATATAAAATTACATTTACATATCATTCGAACGCATGTAAATTGGTTCCATATAGTGCATTTTCTAGATATAATTTTTTTCTAAGAAAAATGACATGTGTTACCTGAATCGACATTGATAAGAAAGTTTGGTCAGTTTAATACAGTTTGCATCTTTTTTTTTCACAGGTGGTACAGGCTGGTGGCCTATCGTTGCTTCACTTGGTGGCTTCACGGGAGGCTCAGACACCGCGTTCGGAGAGTAATACCTGCCTGTGCGGTACTTGCCATTAGACAACATTTCCCCAGTGACAGTGGACAATACCGCGGATTTTCCCTCGATGTGCTGCAACCTCAACTTTACAATGTGTAATGTTTATTATTTATGTTTAACTAAAATCTAAAATAAAGCCCAACATATATTTTAACAATGGTTGTTTTGATTTTTTAAATGAATCTAGTGTATATTCTCCTGGGAGGGTGAGGTATTTATAAACTCACCCCCCTGCCTTCCATGTAGTAGATCCTGCAGCCATCCTCTTACATTCAGTTAGATGGCCTCTCCTTGGTGAGGCCCTGCGGCAAACGGGTCTTGTCTGCACGACCACCGCCCCGATCCACCCCCCCCCGCCCTATCAAAGGCAGTTCGCACCAGGGTACTTGCGCTGCTGGCAAGTGGAGCTGTCAGGGAGCGATAAAGGCCAAGAGGTGCCAAAGACCATGTACACTTCAAAGTGGTCTATAGAGCATGGGTTGTTGTTCCCATGTCTACCTCCAGACCCCGTGTCTCCTGCCAAGCATCCCCCCTCACGCTGGACGCCCCCCTGCAATCCACATAAGTGTGTCTCCATTCACGAGTCTTCCTGTGTCTTGTCTGCACGACCACCGCCCCGATCCACCCCCCCGCCCTATCAAAGGCAGTTCGCACCAGGGTACTTGCGCTGCTGGCAAGTGGAGCTGTCAGGGAGCGATAAAGGCCAAGAGGTGCCAAAGACCATGTACACTTCAAAGTGGTCTATAGAGCATGGGTTGTTGTTCCCATGTCTACCTCCAGACCCCGTGTCTCCTGCCAAGCATCCCCCCTCACGCTGGACGCCCCCCTGCAATCCACATAAGTGTGTCTCCATTCACGAGTCTTCCTGTGTCTTGTCTGCACGACCACCGCCCCGATCCACCCCCCCCCGCCCTATCAAAGGCAGTTCGCACCAGGGTACTTGCGCTGCTGGCAAGTGGAGCTGTCAGGGAGCGATAAAGGCCAAGAGGTGCCAAAGACCATGTACACTTCAAAGTGGTCTATAGAGCATGGGTTGTTGTTCCCATGTCTACCTCCAGACCCCGTGTCTCCTGCCAAGCATCCCCCCTCACGCTGGACGCCCCCCTGCAATCCGCATAATGCCACGACATATACACGTCATTCATTCACAAACACACCCCTGTTTCGAATTCTTTATAACCCACTTCATATTTCTAATGAGAACTTCTTTGCGCTTTGCTAGTCAACCCGTGAAGGTGCTGGTTATCTGCTCTTCGTCTCTGTGAACTTCCGTGACCACTTTGAGCAAACTCGTCAGTTTGCAACCTGTGAACTGCTCCCTGTTCTACGACAAGAAACTACTCTGATCCCTGCATCTAACTGTTTGTTCGTCAAGGTAAGTCCATGTACCATAATCATTTTGCGTCCAATTTTTTAATTTATATCTATTTGCTAGTAGTCATCAAATTGCATCCATGTTTTCTTTTCGTTCACGACAGTACATGCAAGGAACTAGTCACATGTTCTGAGTTTAGTCAAATTACTTTTTCTATTTTTTGAAAGTTATTGAAATACTTATCCGCATGTGAATAACGTGTATAGTTCCAAGAACCAAAACGGACCTTGCATTGAACCTTTTATGTGTCATTTAATGTTTTAACACATTGGTATTCATAGAGAATTGTTGATCTTTACTTTTCAGAACTTTCCATAATGCCTGCCTGTTCCATTGGCGGTTGCCCTTCGAAGACTCATAACAAATCTGAAGGTACTATAATGCATGTTTTCCCTAAGACAATAGATCAGATAAGAGAATGGGTCCGATATTGCGGATATCCAGCCTCTGAGCTAGAAAGTAGAGTCCTAGAAGTCTTTGCGGACAAGAGGGGTGATCGATACCGCATCTGCAGCAGGCACTTTAGCCCAGACATGTACTCCACATCATTGCTAATAAAGAAGAAAACACCGCGAGCGAGGCGAAAATTGCTCTCAACCGCTATTCCCACTCTATTCGTCCACATCCCTCCACTGGTGAGTCAAGTTTACGTATTTGTCTCTCGGCCTTGCGGTAGTGTGTAGCATTAGCTAACAATAATTTCCCCATTTATGTATCCACTCAATATGAAGGCGGAAGATTCTCCATCCGTGTCGTTATTGCAGTCATCAGCCACTTCAAGCGCCTATCGGGTAATCTTACTTAGCTATTCTGACACTGACTTGTTTTAGGCATGTAAATCAATAGTTTTAATTGATCCAAAATAATGCAAGTACTGTCTTTCAGGGAGATGCTGAGGAGTCCAACGCATTGACGACAACCGTAGATGTCACTCAGATGCTCGAGGTACGTTTCCGGACAGTTCCATCGATGGAGATCATCAGATCTTGCATTCTTGTAGCGTGATTGTTACACACAATGTTTCTTTCGTTTTTAGCCATTGGTATGTCCTTCTGTCGTCGCCCTCCTATGTGTCTTCTTTTTTCAATATTGTGTTCATTACTAATGAAAGTCCTATGTTTCAGGGAGTCGATGGAGCATTAGTCCAAGAAGAAGGGGGAGCATGCAGTTACGGGTCGGCGCAACAGCTTGCAGAAGTGTGCACCGCAGTTACAGCGTCCCTTGATGTTCTTATGCATTTCGAGGTATGGATACTGACAGATCAATCATGCGAGATCAAATGACGTGATTACATCCGCTATACTTCCTTCTTTATTAACGCAAGTACTATGTTTCAGGGAGCTGACGGAGCTTCTTCAACAAGAACATCACCCCTAGTAGTTGATGCAGATCTCTGGGTGGTGACACTTCCAACGATGGAGCAAATCGAATCATATTTAGATATCCATTATTTATTTTAGACAACTGATCATTTGTGCAGGTCTATTTAGATGAGCCGTTGACGCCTGCAGAAAGTTTATGTTCTTTTAAACAAAATAGAAAACCATACTAATGCAATTACTGTGTTTCAGGGAGTTGCTGAAGCGTCATCTTCAATAATATCATCAATGGAAGTCTATGCGGAGCCCGAGGTATGGATCTTGACAGTTCAATCTAACTAGATCAACAATGCGTGAACTATTGTCGTTTGAATGTTCTACACAATGCGTTCATTCGTGTTTTGCTATTGAGATGTACGTATGGGTATTGGTCCCCAAGTACATTTTGTGTTTTCAATATTATTATACATACTAATGAAAGTTCTATGTTTCAGGGAGTCGATGGAGCCTCAGTGAGTGATGGATGTGCTTATCATGAAAATATAGTCGTTGCAGCGCGAGAGGAAGTGGAGACATGCACACACGAGTCGGAGCAACAGCGTCCAGATGTTGAAGTTCGAGGCAAGAAAGTTTCAAAGAAAAGAAAGCAAAAGAAGGTTAGTGTCCTGTTCACTATATTATGTTGTCTTTCACTGTCAATAGTTCAATACTGTAAGTTGTGTTTAAACTGAACATCCCTTTTCTAATCTGTCCTCTAGTTGCGAGTGGGTGTAAGAACTAGATCTACACAGACAGTGAAGCGAACGAGAGATGTTGCTTGTCAAACCTTTTGGCAGGGACTTGAGACTGGAGATGCATCGTGCCAATGGGAAGAATATGAAGTGATTGACAACGGAGCTATACCACCACCAGCCATTGATAGTGAATGTCCTCCTGGTAGTTCGGATGCAGTTGGAGATAAATTCACAGAATCCACACCCGCAAAAAATAAGAGCGCGCGAAAGTTGAAGACATTGTTTTTTTCTCCCATCTCCGGACAAGGAACAGATGTTGCAATGGAAGAGAATGAAGTGGACGACAATGAAACACCATCAATATCACTCAGCATAGCGGAAGACGATATCAGAGATTGTACCTTTCATGCGAGTGACATGTCCTCAACGTTACAGGCCGAACCAGCTGGGATGCAGAGTGACAGTATAAGGAAAGAGGCCAAATTCATTGTATTCGATAGCTGTTTGATGGATATTATTATGATGATGAAATGTGGGCATTGGGTTGGTGGGGAAGTATGTGGGGAGCCATTGATTAATGTGACTCGTGCAATTCGAGGCACTAACCTTAAAATACATGCCACCTGTACACAATATCATCCGTTCGCATGGTCTGCACAACCCATGCTGGGGCAACTGCCAGCAGGCAATCTACTTTGTGCAGCGGCCGCACTTTTTAGTGGTTCAAGTTTTAAAAAGTTACAGTATTTCTTTCAGTTTGTGGGAATCCATTTCATTGCGAAAAGTCAGTTCTACAAATACCAAACCGATTATCTATTTCCAGCCATCAGCGAAGCTTGGAGAATGGAAAAAATGTCAATGGAAAGTACATTCGCGGGCAAACGCTTCAGGCTAGCCGGTGATGGACAGTGCGACAGCCCAGGATTTTCAGCCAAGTACTGCACCTACCACTTTCAGGACATGGAAAGTAAGAAAATTGTGAGTTCGGTGGTCGTGCAGGTGTCACAAAGTACATCCTCAGTGGCCATGGAGAAAGTTGGCTTTGTAGCATCATTGCAAGAACTACAATCGCGGGGAATGGTGATCGACCTGATAGCCACGGACAGACACGTTTCAATTGCCAAGACAATGAGAGAAGAGTACAAAAATATAAATCACCAATTTGACGTATGGCATCTTGCAAAAACAATCAATAAAAAATTGTCGGCTGCAGGAAAAAAAAAAGATATGCAAGGTATTTCACAGTGGTCCAAGTCAATCAGCAACCATCTTTGGTGGAGCTCAAAAACATGTGAAGGGTCGTTGGAAATTCTACTGGAAAAATGGCGGTCAGTAATGTTGCACTGTAGCACGTACATCGATGGTCGACAAATGAGCATTTCCACAAATGTGAACATGGCCATTTGTCCACAGAGGAGGCACGGAAGAAGAAGTGGTTGATTCCTTCATCACCCACTCACAAGGCCATTGAAAAGATTGTATTTGATAAAACTATAACAAGAGATTTGAGGGGACTCACGGAATTCTGCCACACAGGAGATTTGGAGGTGTTCCACAATATGTGCCTAAAGTACAGGCCCAAAAGATTGCATTTTGGCATGGAAGGCATGATAAATCGGACTCTTCTAGCGGTCTTGGCACATAACCATAATGTTGGCCGTCAACAAAGTAGGACGACCGGAACTTTAGGGACGCTTCGCTACAATAAGGCCTTCGCTAAAAGAAGTAAACAATGGGTGATCAAACCAGTGTTTGAGGATATGCAATATGAGTTTATTGAGAGACTTATCGTAGATGTCCTCGATAGGCACATACATGGAGTGGTGAACGAACCTATGCAGGGGACAACTGCATTGCCACCCAACATTGCCTCTGTTCCATGTCCACCTAAAGCAGAGCTCATTGAGAAATACACATCACGGTTTAAATGATTGTAATTTGATTGTCTGTTCTCTCGAGTCTCCTCATGTTGCAGGCCCATTGCAATTAAACCAAACAGTAATATAAATCATTTTTACAAAAATTATAGAATGTTTCCGTATTACAAACACATGGCCGACCCATAGGGACAATAAAAAAAAAGGCACGCAGACAAGATGCCCTTACACTGACTGCAGCTAACTAGAAATGTGTGCTCGCTCAAAGTGAAGGTCAGCTGCTTTGATGTTTTGCTCGGGTGGCGGAACGGCCCACGACCCAGTATAAGGTTCTATTGTGATTTGACCTTGACAGGCCGGGACCATCCTGAAAGACTAAGAAAAGATAATGAATAAAATTTCAGAAACGAAACGATGAGCCACGTTCATTAGAAGAAGTAACGTCGGCAAAGAAGGAGTGGTGTTTCGGGTCTGCCCTACACAGAGACACAATGGAAAATGCAAATATAATGTAAGTAACTTTTGATGAGTTTATACCGCAATTTCATTACTATACAGTGGCTTTAAAGACGGGTTCAGTTGTACTTGTTCGTTCTATGTGGCATATTGTTTTCTACCGCGCACTATCTTGAGGAGAAACATCTGCTTTTACTGAAGCACCTCAAAACCTTCCTCTTTGCTTCTGCTTTCTCTCTCCCTCTCCCCTGCTACAACTGGTCCACTGTCTGCGACCTCGGTCCTGGGCCCTTCCACTCTCCACCTGCACTGCCTCCCTGTCAACCCCTGCACTGGGGGACTGTCTCAGTATCCTACAGCCCCCCCTTCCCAGCACTTGTTCTGCACTTACCTTGCACTTGCCACCAGCTGGCCCTATTTATTTATTATTTTATGCTACTTACCTTGTACTCCACACCCCCCCCTCCCTGCCTCGCCACGCCTTTAAACACTTGTGTACACCCAGTAGCGCTGTCCTCGCTATGATTTTAATAAGGATCTGATGGTGAGACTAATTTCATTTTTTATGTTTTTAGGTACATCATTCACTACTGTCTGTGTCACGAGTACCGGACACCGGCGGACGGCTTCTACAGCCGCCAGTTGCTTCTCCGCGTGAACAACGTTACCACCCTGACCATTTTATGGGACGATCGCCAAGTACAAGTATGCCCTTACGCGGTACTAACGGTTAGATGCAACATACCTACCGTTGTGGTGGCCTAGTGCCTCGTTGTTGGAACAGCCATGCGATTATCAGTGCGACCGAAGAGCTTATTTTTATCGTAAACCAACACCCTGTCTACTGCACACGAACATCGCTTCCCTCAAGACGAACTAATTTGGATCCAGAGCAAAGAAAAATGCAAATCGCTGAATATTCTCTAAACATTTGATGTCCAATAAACGTACTTTGCCAAATGTACAATCTTGCCGTTTGCTTTTAAACCACGGTTTCACATTCCGAATTGTGGCGCTGTATTGTGAGATGCTCTAAGACCCTGTGTACAGCAAAGGACCATCGCGTTCCTCAATACGAACTTTTTGGAACATGAGCAAATAAAAATGCAAATCGCTGAATATTCTCTAAACATTTGATGTCAAATAAATGTACTTTACCACATTTACAATCTTGCGGTTTGATTTCAAAGTACAGTTTCATATTCCGAATTGTGGTGCGCTGTATTGTGAGCTGATCTGTGTTGATTTCCGGGGTCTGTGTGGAGTCGCGTAGAAGACGCCTGGGCGCGTTTGCCTACGCAGCACAGTAACGTCACGGAGAGAGGCGGGGAATATGAATGTTTTGATAATGTCTGTTTCAGGGGCGGGGGATTTGATTTAGTGCCGCAAAGGCAGGTGAGCCAGGTCGATGCGGCGGAATGATAGGATTATCACAAAATGGCGGCTGATTTCGAGTGCGATAATGGGCGAAAAGTCGGGTAAGGTCCATAGGAAAGTTTCCTACGATCTACCGATTTATGCTTACAAACACATGGCCGACCCGTAGGGACAATAAAAAAAAAGTCCCGGAACTATCCTTTAAGGAAAAAAGCCCCATATCAGATGTCGTGCAAGGTCGCTGCGAGTACCAGCGTGATTCCAGCCCTGATACATTTCTAAACAAGAACACCAGAGTGACTCTGCCGCAAATAGATTTCTAAACAAGATTGTCTTGGTGGAAAGGTCAGCCGGTACATGCTCGCACGCACTAAAAAAGTCACACCTACCTAGGGGTAACATTCCTGGTGTGCTCTATACGATGGTCAAGTCAGTTCAACGATGCTGCGAATGACAGGCAGCACGGGACGTTGCTTGTGTGCTCATGTTATAAGCCAACGCTGTTCTGAGAGCAGAACTCGCCCCTTGCGTAAGGAGTAGACCGCGTTTGCGGCTCCAGATGCAGAGCCCGATGTGGCGGCCATGATGAGTGAGTGAAAGGGGCCTGTGCATCACTGTCTGAACAAGGCAGGCCAGTTGCCCAAGGCAACTTGGGTGAGGGATGAACCGCATTGTCAGCAACTGATGAAGAAACTTACATGGCGGACGGGTTGGAAAAAAAATTAAAAGGGGCCTGTGCTCAGTTATTTGAACAAGCCTTGCCAGACAGACACAGACAATTATAAAAATACTAGTGAGGATAGAACAAAACCAAGAAATAAATGTGTAAATGAAATCAAATTGCATGGTGAGACCCTGGTCTACGAAATTTAGAATAGACATAGAATGGACCCGGCTGGTTTAAGTGAGTAGAGCAGACCACTGTACTTCATCATTCAGGCCATGTATATGCGTACCGAGACACAGGATCCATTTGTATTCTAGCTTGAGAAGCCCATTTGGTAGCGAAAAATCGCTTCTATCCTGTTTCAATTGGTCAATAACCCACCAGCTGTCTTCTTCGGCCGAGTGATGCATTGCTGAGTAGTGGGCGACTATGGGAGCCGTTAACGAGTTGTTGCGTATCCTTGATCTGTATTCGATAATATGTATTCCAACCTTTCTACACATCATACCTATGTAGATAAGATCGCAGGGACATTTAGGGGCCGATTCATGGAACAAACGTGCGCCGAAAATCTACGCGCAAGCAGGCGCAAGCGGAAAAAAAGAGGCGCACGCGCACGCGTGCGATTCATGGAAGTCCCTGCGCGTGTCTTCCTCAGGATGTGCGCCAAACCCGTGCATGGCGCACACGTCACTGCAACATCGCGAAAGGCGTGCGCGACGCGCACAGTGAAAGCGCACAACCGCAGCGCACACACCAGAAAGTGGGCGGGACATGGGGCGTAACGCGCGGAATGGGGAACAACACGCGAAAATAAGGGCGTAACTGGGGATGTACTGCAGGGAAGCAGACGGAACGCCCACACGCACTCGAACCACACGTATTCATGGAATCGAATAGGGCAAAGCCACGCACAGCCAAAGACACGCACAAGCTGAAACACGGCCGCCACACGAAGGCAGGCGGTAGAGTCCCAGCACATCAAAAAAGTGGCGCGCGGGAAGTTAAATACGCGATTGAGCGGGTACGTGGATTTCAGGGGTGCGCGAGAAATTCTACACGCGATTGGCCTGGGTACGTGTATTACAGGGGTGCGCGAGAAAATCTACACGCGATTGGCCTGGGTACGTGGATTTCAGGGGTGCGCTAGAAAATCTACACGCGATTGGCCTAGGTACGTGGATTTCAGGGGTGCGCGAGAAATGCTACACGCGATTGGCCTGGGTACGTGTATTACAGGGGTGCGCGAGAAAATCTACACGCAATTGGCCTGGGTACGTGGATTTCAGGGGTGCGCGAGAAATTCTACACGCGATTGGCCTGGGTACGTGTATTACAGGGGTGCGCGAGAAAATCTACACGCGATTGGCCTGGGTACGTGGATTTCAGGGGTGCGCGAGAAAATCTACACGCGATTGGCCTGGGTACGTGGATTTCAGGGGTGCACGAGAAATGCTACACGCGATTGGCCTGGGTACGTGTATTACAGGGGTGCGCGAGAAAATCTACACGCGATTGGCCTGGGTACGTGGATTTCAGGGGTGCGCGAGAAAATCTACACGCGATTGGGCCTGTGCGAGTGGGGCAGTGTATTACGTGGGTGTGCGGGAAGTGTAAGAGGTGAATTGCCAGTGTGGGTCCTCCCAGGTCTCCCCTCTACCCCCTCCACGACCTCTGCAGGCAGCCCACACCACAGGGGACTACCCTGCACCCCTGGTCATGTCCCGCAGGCAGCCCATCCACCATGGGCATGCCCCCCAGCCAAGCCACATGTCCCCTTGCACCCCCACCCCCCAGCACCGTGGGGCACCTGCCAGCAGGCCCCCAACCATGTCCCACTCATGTCCCCTTGCCCCCCCCAGTCACCAGGGGCAGCCTCCACCAGGCCCCCACCCATGTCTCCCACCACCCCCACCCCTCCAGTCACCAGGGGCAGCCTCCACCAGGCCCCCACTCATGTCCCCCTGCGCCCCCACCCCCCAGCACTGTGGGGCACCTGCCAGCAGGCCCCCAACCATGTCCCCTTGCACCCCCACCCCCCAGCAGGCCCCCACCCAGGTCTCCCACCACCCCCACCACCCAGTCACCAGGGGCAGCCTCCACCAGGCCCCCACCCATGTCTCACACCACCCCCCAGTCACCAAGGGCAGCCTCCACAAGGCCCCCACCCATGTCTCACACCACCCCACCCCTCCAGTCACCAGAGGCAGCCTCCACAAGGCCCCCACCCATGTCTCCCACCACCCCCACCCCTCCAGTCACCAGGGGCAGCCTCCACAAGGCCCCCACTCATGTCCCCTTGCACCCCCACCCCCCAGCACTGTGGGGCACCTGCCAGCAGGCCCCCAACCATGTCCCACTCATGTCCCCTTGCACCCCCACCCCCCAGCAGGCCCCCACTCATGTCCCCTTGCACCCCCACCCCCCATGCACTGTGGGGCACCTGCCAGCAGGCCCCCAACCATGTCCCATCCATGTCCCCTTGCACCCCCACCCCTCAGCAGGCCCCCACTCATGTCCCCTTGCACCCCCACCCCCCATGCACTGTGGGGCACCTGCCAGCAGGCCCCCAACCATGTCTCCCACCACCCCCACCCCCCAAGCAGGCCCCCACTCATGTCCCCTTGCACCCCACCCCCCAGCACTGTGGGGCACCTGCCAGCAGGCCCCCAACCATGTCTCCCACCACCCCCACCCCCCAAGCAGGCCCCCACTCATGTCCCCTTGCACCCCCACCCCCCAGCACTGTGGGGCACCTGCCAGCAGGCCCCCAACCATGTCCCACTCATGTCCCCTTGCACCCCCACCCCCCAGCACTGTGGAGCACCTGCCAGCAGGCCCCCAACCATGTCCCCTTGCACCCCCACCCCCAGCAGGCCCCCACTCATGTCCCCCTGCACTCCCACCCCCCAGCACTGTGGGGCACCTGCCAGCAGGCCCCCAACCATGTCCCCTTGCACCCCCACCCCCCAGCAGGCCCCCAACCATGTCCCCTTGCACCCCCACCCCCAGCAGGCCCCCACTCATGTCCCCCTGCACCCCCACCCCCCAGCACTGTGGGGCACCTGCCAGCAGGCCCCCAACCATGTCCCACTCATGTCCCCTTGCACCCCCACCCCCCAGCAGGCCCCCACTCATGTCCCCTTGCACCCCCACCCCCCAGCACTGTGGGGCACCTGCCAGCAGGCCCCCAACCATGTCCCACTCATGTCCCCTTGCACCCCCACCCCCCAGCACTGTGGGGCACCTGCCAGCAGGCCCCCAACCATGTCCCCTTGCACCCCCACCCCCAGCAGGCCCCCACTCATGTCCCCCTGAACCCCCACCCCCCAGCACTGTGGGGCACCTGCCAGCAGGCCCCCAACCATGTCCCACTCATGTCCCCTTGCACCCCCACTGCCCAGCACTGTGGGGCACCTGCCAGCAGGCCCCCAACCATGTCCCCTTGCACCCCCACCCCCAGCAGGCCCCCACTCATGTCCCCCTGCACCCCCACCCCCCAGCACTGTGGGGCACCTGCCAGCAGGCCCCCAACCATGTCCCACTCATGTCCCCTTGCACCCCCACCCTCCAGCAGGCCCCCACTCATGTCCCCTTGCACCCCCACCCCCCAGCACTGTGGGGCACCTGCCACCAGGCCCCCAACCATGTCCCACTCATGTCCCCTTGCACCCCCACCCCCCAGCACTGTGGGGCACCTGCCAGCAGGCCCCCAACCATGTCCCCTTGCACCCCCACCCCCCAGCAGGCCCCCACTCATGTCCCCCTTGCACCCCCCCCCCCCCCCAGCACTGTGGGGCACCTGCCAGCAGGCCCCCAACCATGTCCCACTCATGTCCCCTTGCACCCCCACCCCCCAGCACTGTGGGGCACCTGCCAGCAGGCCCCCAACCATGTCCCCTTGCACCCCCACCCCCCAGCACTGTGGGGCACCTGCCAGCAGGCCCCCAACCATGTCCCACTCATGTCCCCTTGCACCCCCACCCCCCAGCAGGCCCCCACTCATGTCCCCTTGCACCCCCACCCCCCAGCACTGTGGGGCACCTGCCACCAGGCCCCCAACCATGTCCCACTCATGTCCCCTTGCACCCCCACCCCCCAGCACTGTGGGGCACCTGCCAGCAGGCCCCCAACCATGTCCCCTTGCACCCCCACCCCCCAGCAGGCCCCCACTCATGTCCCCCTTGCACCCCCACCCCCCAGCACTGTGGGGCACCTGCCAGCAGGCCCCCAACCATGTCCCACTCATGTCCCCTTGCACCCCCACCCCCCAGCACTGTGGGGCACCTGCCAGCAGGCCCCCAACCATGTCCCCTTGCACCCCCACCCCCCAGCACTGTGGGGCACCTGCCAGCAGGCCCCCAACCATGTCCCACTCATGTCCCCTTGCACCCCCACCCCCCAGCACTGTGGGGCACCTGCCAGCAGGCCCCCAACCATGTCCCACTCATGTGCCCTTGCACCCCCACCCCCCAGCAGGCCCCCACTCATGTCCCCCTGCACCCCCACCCCCCAGCACTGTGGGGCACCTGCCACCAGGCCCCCAACCATGTCCCACTCATGTCCCCTTGCACCCCCACCCCCCAGCACTGTGGGGCACCTGCCAGCAGGCCCCCAACCATGTCCCCTTGCACCCCCACCCCCCAGCAGGCCCCCACTCATGTCCCCCTGCCCCCAGGTCCTGACGAAACGCAATCATGGCAGTAATGGGCAGCATACCCAGCACAAACACCCAGGCAAGGATTGCATCCACCCACATAGTAGATGCAATTACATGATACAACCCCAATGGCAAGTATGTAAATGAACACATGTCCCTCACAAACACATACACAATGGGTGCAAGTGAATGTCAAAACCCATATCATGACATACATGAAACCAATGAGAAAATACCACAAATGTAAGTAATACATATATGTATTAAAGATGAAAATGAAGTAAAGAAATCAAACACACAACAATGGGGATGACAAAACAAATGGTCCATGTCCGAGAACAAATAGAAAAAATCAAAAAACAAAGGAATCCAAAAACTAATGTAGTCCAAAGCAAAGTAATGGGGGGAAAAATAAGGAAAAACCATTGCCTCATGGTGAACACAAATATAAATCCAACAAATGTTTTCCAAACATCAAACTATGTACAAGAATATCCCAGGGTCCATGAGCCCAACACCATAAATTAAACCTACTACTACTAACTAATAATAAAAATATATACAGAAAAGTGGCCATTGTCCGAGCGGTCCAAAAAAAACTTAAAAAATAAAGGAAACCTAACACTAACTAACTAAAGAACTATATACAATGGCAGCGGGCAAGTCCTGCGGCTCACTCTGTGATGTTGCCGGCCAGGGCATCCTCGAACTCCATGTCGATGTCCCGGAGGCGGGACTCTGTCCTGGCCCCGAGGTCTCGCAGGGACAACCCCGTGTCCACCTCAAACTCCCTGCGAGCTTCCTCGAGGCACTCAGCCCGCCTCAACGCCCGACGCATGGAGAACTCCGCCCTGACCATGGTGAGCCGCTCCTCTTCCGCCCGCTGCCGCTCCGCACCTATCCGCTGGACCAACTGTTCCCACACGGAAGACACTGCCATCCCAGGGTTCTCCTGCCCTCCGGCCGATGCCTGCCCCTCTGATCTTGATGGCCCCGAGCCATGATGCCTCCCACGTCGAGCCTGCTGCTGCCTCTGACGCCACTGCCTCTGCCAGCACGACGGCATCCAGGCTGATGGAATCCACCGATGCCGTCGTGCACGTGCCCTGCCAGATGATGCCGGCACATCCTCCATCTGCAGGGGGACAGTTGTTGGTGTGTCCACCCCTGCTGGACCTTCGACTCCCGACTGTGGCAGGGATGGGGTCCCCACCGAGCTGGCTGCGTTGGTCGGGGCAGGTCCACAGGGGGCCCTGGTGGCATCTGGGCTGGAAGACGGCATGGAGCACGACTGGCGCATAGCCTCCACAGAGGAGGAGAGGGTCGCCAGAAGGCCACACACATGTAGGAAACCCCCGACCATGGCGGCTCCCAAATGGTTCACGTACGCACGGTGCTCTTCGTGATGATGTGCATGCTCCTCCCGGGAAGCATGCACCTCATCACGAATGCCAGCCGTGCGCAACGCGACACCAATCAGGACCCTCTCCACACGGCCAGGGGTCCCCTCGTCCGCAGGTAGAGGAGTGTCAGATGACATGGACATCTCCCCTACCTGCGGACGGGCCTGGGATGGGGCATCCCTGCTGGTGCATGGTGGTGCAGTCACAGTGTCAGGGACAGTGACATGCACAGGCACCTCCACGGCGACCTGTGCTGCCTCCTGCCCCTGGCCCTGGACTGCACCACTTGCACCAGCGGGGATGCCCCCACCAGGCCCCATGTGTGGCTCAGTAGCGGCCTCCTCCCCCTCTGTGGAAACCACCAACCTGGATGTCTCCACGCCGTCTTCCGCCGGTGCAAGCCCCTGTGGGGGCTCACCCACCCCTTCCGCTGCAGCCGTGGTGGCATCCCCGCCGCTCTGCTCCACAGCGCCTTCTCCGCCCTCTTCTTCACTTGCCACTGTGTAGAGGGAGACATAGAACACAAGCATCAGGGTACTGTACAATGGTCCCCTAGACAGGAAGCAACAGCAGATGAGTGGCACTGTCATACATCACTTCCATCATGTCCCGCCACAACACATGGGTCAGTGCAGGCAAAACACATACAGTAACAGGCATGGCGCATGCCATGGACATTGGCATACATGACCAAGGGACTCATGATTCATACAATGTTGGTTTTAAACTCACATGCATCATGGGTCTTGCCATCACATGCACACACCTCACCGTAGTTCCATCCATCTGGCCTCGTACACCACAGACGCAGTGGATACAAGGATGACTAGGCTGCATCAGTGAATCTGAACATTGTCACAGACATGTGTCATGCATCCATGGCAGTTACAAGTCACAGACACGCAGTTCAGACACACACACATGGGCACCATACGTGTACATGGGACCAGCACCCATCCCTCACCCCCACCCATGTCCAGGAACAGAGACTGCCATGCTTCCATGTGTCCATTCCGCACAGAGCCCCCCATGTTGCAATAGAACACATGCACCAACCATGTGGTTCACACATCACTGTACTCACATGCCTGACCATGATGTCCCTGCACACACACATACGTACATGGCCTATGTCACACATACAGGCAGGTATCAGACAACCAGCACACTGCAACATGCCCTGTCTCACACAGTAATGCTTGGCCACTTACCGGCCAACTCCAGATGGGTCTGCCTCCGAAGGATCTGGGCGTGGAGCGCTGGGTCTACGCGTTCCAGGACCCTCATCTCGATGTCACTCAGGCGTGCCCGGCCCCCCTCCGCGAGGCGCCGGGCCTTATTGAGGGTCCTGGACCTCAAGTCCTCCCAGCGCTTCTTGATGTGCTTGATGTCGCGGGTTGCCACCCCCTCCGCGTTGATGGCAACCACTACATCGTCCCAGATCCTCTCCCGTCCTTCCTTGTTGGCGCGTGGTCTTCCGAAGAGGGCATCATAATGCCCCAGGACATGCTCCACCAGGACACCAACTTCCTTCTCACTGAAGCTGGTGGCCCTCTGCCTCTCTGGCTGGGGGTCGCCACTGGTCTCAGATGGTGCTTGCCCCGACATGGCGACCCCCGAGGCAGGCGTGGGTGGGCAACTGGGTCCTGGGGCTGGGCTGTGGAGCGATGGTATCCCAGTCGGGAGTCTACTGTTCCAGCAGGGGTCGACACAGCAACTGGACCCCTGCAGATGGCTGATGTGCAGGCACCAAATGGCAGGGCACGGTGGCAGCAGGCAGGCAGGCAGGCAGCAGCAGATGGCACGTGGGAGGCTGCTCGGGGCACTGGTGGGCAGTGATTCGGCCTTCTGGGCAGGAGCGTGGTCTTCCGTGTGTATTCGCGTGGCCAGCTTGATACGGAGTGATTTGGCACGTGAAAAATCTGCACGTCAGCGTGTAATTCGAGGAAAGGCCCGTAGCGCGTAAGCGCGTCTGCACGCATACGCATTTTCATTGGACCAAAGGCCCTCAGCGCGTGAGCGCGTCTGTGACGTGTCGTGCGAGGGTGTATCCCTCATTGCACGTGATGACAGAACACACGTGGATTACAATCAATCGCGTGTGAAAGTTCACGCCACCCCGGAACACACGTACCCAGGCTAATCGCGTGTGGAACTACCCGCACACCCGGAAAAACACGTACCCAGGCTAATCGCGTGTGGAAAACTGCACGTCCGCGTGTAATGCGCGTAATCGCGCGTGAAAAACTGCACATCCGCGTGTAATGCACGTAATCGCGCATGAAAAACTGCACGTCCGCATGTGACGTGACGCGCGCGTGCGTTTCCCTCAGCACGGGTTAAAGGTGAGCGGGCCCAGCAGTTCGCTGTACGTGCCTTCCGTGGAGACCGACGTGTGTTGCTGCTTACAGTTGTTTCGCGCGCCATCTACTTCACAGCTCTCAAGGACGTATCTCTTCTTTTGGCGGGGGTATTGGCTATGCATGTTTTTCTGCATCGCGCTAGTCAGACGGTGAGTCGCAAACGCTCCTTTTCCCACTGCGGGTGCCCCTGTGTATTGCACCCATTTTCGATGTCATCGTAGCCTGCGTGTCCCACGCGTACGCGTTATTCGTGTTACTGGGTGCCACCGCGTACTGCGGGAGGTCAAATCCACGCACGTAGGCTGCAGGGTTGCGTGCACGGTTTTACTGCAGTTTTGGGGTGCCTGAGCGTTGCGTGACCCGTCACCACATCACCGGGGTCACATACAGCCTTGCAGGTGCAGGGGGGCTGTTAACATCTTGCTTCCCACCCCCTTCACCCCAATTGCCCAGGACAATTGTGGTGTACACCTCCCATTGGCACCACTCCATCTGTGCCAGCACTATTACATCTGTGCCATGGTTGGGAGGCCACCAAAGGTGAGGGGCGCCTCAGCTGGGCGTACTCCTCGTGGCGGGCGTGGTCGGGGACGTGGCCGTGGTGACCAGGGAGTAGGGGGACTCCAGGGTGTCCAGGGCAGCCACAGAGGGGGAAGAGGCAGGGGTGCGCCACTTGAGCACAATGTTGTGCCATGTGTCGGTGCAGCCATGCCACCACCCCCTGTGGTTCCGGGGGATGCAGCTCCTGCATCTGGCACTGGCACCCGTATGACCCAGCAGTCCGTTCCATCGACTGCCACGGGCCCAAGGGTAGCGGTAGCTGCAGGTGCAGCTGTGGTCACCGCCACCCAGGCTCAGGGTCTGCCAGCGCAGGCTGCGTTGGCACTTGAAGAGCCCTTGGTAGATCTCCAACAGGCCAGGGGGGAAACCATAGGGGCACGCCGGGCTGCTCAGACCAAGACACGTGTCCCTGGGGCAGTCATGTCATCTGCTGCCCCGAACAGCCGGGTGTTGGCAAGTGCAGGGGCAGATGCACCCAACAGCACCCCGGTTGTGAGTCTGCCAACCAGGACCGTTGCGGTCAATGACCCTGCCACAGCTGATGTTGCTGCGCAGGGTCCATTAGTGGGCACCCAGCTGCCACTGACACAAGTCAGGCCTTTGGTCATCCCTCCACCTGCCACTCCCTCGGCTCAATCCACCGAACCCACTGGCCATACTGGTCAGGGCGGCATTAGCCAGCCAGGGTCTGCGCCACAGTCCAAGAGGAGGAAGGTTGCACCTGCAGCACAGGCTGGGACCCCACACACAGCCACGACCTCCTGCACGTCGAGGAAGAAGCCTTTCTGTAAGCAGGAACTGGACTTCCTCGTGGACTACGTGCGGGGACACAGCCGTGACATGCTAGTGGGTGCCAATAGTCAGACTACGGCTGCCCAACGTGACACCCACTGGAAGCATGTTGCGGAACATGTCAGTTCATTCGGCCATGAGGTGCGCACAGCGCAGGAGTGCAAAAAGCGCTGGAATGACATCAAGCGCAGCACTAAGGCTAAGCGTGCCTCAAATTACAACTTGACTCTGGTGACTGGCGGTGGGCCTGCACCAGAGGAGGAAGAACTCACTCCGCATGAGGCTCTCGTTGCGGAGTTCATACCACCAGAATTGGTCGAAGGTGTGGGAGAGATGCTGGACTTTGATGCCCAGTCCAGTGAGTGTTGAAGCGTAGTTGTTGAGGACGTGTGTGTTTCACTTGTGGGATGTGTTGTGCATGATTGCTGCTACATGTGACGTGTACATGGTTCTGAGGTGTAAGTAATGCAATGCTACCGTCATGCATGTCTCCTCTGCCTGCATGCGGGACTCCATGTGGGCATGCTCCCTTGCCCCTCCTCCGCCACTCTGCACCCCAGTTCCACCTTTGCACTGGTCTGCTACATTCTTGCCAATGTGTAGTTTCTTGTTCATGTGTCCTGTGTAGATGCTAACTTCCAGCTTAGAAACTGCCAGACATATGCCGTGTGGTACAGCCTTAGTACTCGATGCAGGGTATCCCACTTGTACTGTGCATGGGTCAGATGTCCCGCAGGGACATGAGTGCCCATTCATGCTCCATGTGCATTGCACGCATGCCCCTATGTGTCCTTGACTGGATGATCACTGTAATATGAGTCCTTGGTTACATACATTGCCTGCCATATTATCGGCCTCCCCATGTCAACTGTGGCTCAGTCCTGCGTTGCACACATGTTTAGGCAATGACAATCTGTGTGGCTCACAGGCCTCAGCCTGTTCAATGGCCAATGACTCTGTCCAACTCTTGTCGTGTCTTCTTCACACGTGGCTGGCCTCCGGATCTTCCATCATGTGTCCTGCCCACTGTCCCAGCATCATTAGCAGTGTTGTAATTTGATTCACATTAAGCTGTTGATGCCAGTCAACACTGCTTGTCAATACACAGGTGTATGGGCAGCCTTTTGATACCATGCTAGGCATCCCTGCTTTGGTACTGGGGTGGAGGGGTGCTTGGCTGCTAGACATGGTACACATTGAATACACAATGCACGTGATGTCTGAATTTGACATTGCACTGCCTTCACATTTCCTGGCACACACCATGGAGTGCTTGTACATGTAGGTAGTGAGTGGCGTACACATTTTCAGCACTGCATAGACCCACTTCCATGCAAACTGCCACCTTTCAACAGGTCTGATCACAGTGGCTATTCTAAGTAGACCCAGCATGCATGCCAGGTCATATGTTGTGTGTCACATGTCTGCCGGATGCCTTTGCTGTCGGTGTGTGTGTGTGTTGTGTGCTTCTGACATGTGTAGTGACCTTTTCCTCTCTATTTTTCAGGTGATGACGCAATGGATGCAGAGGATGGTGTTGTCACGCCAGACACACGGTTGGTAAGACCACATCAACCCGGCACTAGTGGGGGTCGTGGGGTGGTAGGCCACAAAACCCCCCAAGTGCTGCAGTCCATCCTGTCTCTGGCTGCCTATGAGTCCAGCCTTGATGACGACTCTGACGTCCATGTTGAGTTGGATGACCATCAAGTCCATGTGTCAGGGGTGAGTGATTCTGATGTGGACACTCCTCTGTCTGCGACACCTGCACTGAGGGATCAGACAGTCTTGGTTTCTCCGCCCGTGGTGGATCGGGACGCAGGGTCACCCTCCACACCAGTCACTGATGTGCCTGGGACATCACGTCGACGGGGGCATGTAGTCGTGCAGCCGCAGGCGGTGCCAGCACAGCGAGGACCTCCGGTCCTTGGGTCCCGCAGGGGTCAAGCCCGGCAACGCGGTCGCCGCGCGCAACCGCTGTATACTGAGTGGGAGCAAGACATGACTGCCAATTCCGAACGGCAGGGGGCAGCAATGGAGAACATCGCTGACAGCATGGAGCGTGTGGCCCGATCTGTGCTCCCCCCTGCTAGGCAGGTGCTTCTCCAGCAGCAGGCGGCACGGTCCACGGCCCGCTCGCTCAGGCTGGGCATGGCGGCCTCAGACAGGGCACGCCAGGCTGAAATGTCGTCTCTGCGTCAAGCAATTGCTGCTCACGCAGAGGCGCACATGGATGCCCTGAGGGAGGAGTATGCCTCCCTCAGATCCACTCTGGGTGTCCTTATGATGTCCCAGAGGCAGCAGGCAGAGGAGAGGTTTGCACAGCTTGAGCGCACCATCTCGGCTGAGCTACAGGCTTGCCGGGAGGTGCAGCGGTTGTCCAGCCAGGCCTTGCAGGAGGAACTCCGTGTTACACGTGCTACCTTGCAAGAGGAAGCACGTGTATCACGTGAGGTTCTGCATGCAGACCTATGTAACATTGCCACACAGAACCAGGCTCACCTGTCCGGCAGACTTGTTGCCGACGAGGGGCAAGCTGCGGCTAGGCGTGGCCAGGCTACTGTGCCACGTCCTCCTTTCCGGGATGAGCCAGACTCGGACGACCATCTATCTCCCACATAGGTCGTGCTGTGCAGGCGTTGAGCCCATGGAGGTATTTTTTTTTGGCTCAGCATCATCGCATGTGGATGTTGAGCAGCACCCTGTACCTCCCCCCTCCTGGGTGCCTCCCCTCCCCCCCGGGTCGTATGTGGCCATTTTTGATTTTTCGTTTAGTTTAGTTAGTTAAGTTTCTGTTTGATAGTTAGTTTAAATAGGTAATGTAGGTTTTCCATAGTTAGTTTAATTAGTTAATAGTTGAGTTAGTTTAAAATTTGTAGTCTATTGTGCTTTCATGTGACAGTGCGGTGCCTTGTGGTTTTTGAAGGCATCCACTGTCTGTTCCAGCTGGGCCCTTCATGGTTGTCTTGTGTATGTGTTTGCTGCTTGGGTTCCTTGACTCACATATGCCACTCCTGCCTCCCTTATCCATGGGCTCGCAAGGATGGTTCGGTGTTACAGAATTTTACACAAGGGCTTTGGACTGTCATATCTGTGGCATGTCTGGTGCTTTGTGACTTGTGTTGACACCCCTAGTGGGGATGATTTAGGTGTAATTGTCCACTGTTCAGCTTTTGCTAGATGGGGTGTGTCATGATTAATGTGGACATTGATTGCTATGCATTGTGTATTATGTCTCATTTCTTTCCTGTACACGTGCCTGTTGCAATTCATGCTGTAGATAGTGTTCCACACTTTGGAAGTCAAAGACGGACTGATGGTGTGATTTGTGATGTGACTCTCTGACATGGTCAAGTAATGAGATGCCTGATGAGACACACACAGATCACTTTGATGCATTAATCATTTGTTTCATGCACTTACTGCAGGGGGATGAGGCACCAGAGCACCTTTGCCAGCAGACATGGCCCATTGGACGACGGAATTCCTGACCCGTTTGTTGGTGCCCACATGCACATGTGTGCACGAGCAGAGCCACAGTGATTGCAGACCCACATCCTAGAACTGCTGACATGTTCCAAGGAACTCCAGGCAAGGTGAGCATCACAGGGGGGCCACGACACAGCAAAGCTTGCACCAGGCGAGTTGCACATGCAGGCTTAGTCACAGCACTGAGGGTGAGCTTAGACGAATATTGGTGTTGAAGCACACAATGCAGCTCAGATGTGTTTGTGGACTGATGGCTGTTGATAGTAGGGTTGTCTGGGACACATGCAGGGGCAGTGGCACATACCCTGCGGTACACCAAGGTTCATTGAGGCACTTGTATCAACCATGTAGCCTTCAGAGACATGGAAAGGGGCAGCTCACAGGGACATACAGCAAGGGACATACTTGGGTGCAGTGCATGTCTATTCCACGTACTTCATGATAAATGCACTGCCAACTTTGTTTTGGTCATGGTGGTACGCAACTTGCTCTGTAGTCATGGCTTGCCATATGGGTCTGTCTGCTTACCCAGGGAACATTGCATGTTGTGTGAATTGTGACACATTGGTGTTCCATTTGCCACGCACCCACCAGCGCCTGACTCACTGCATTGACTGTGTATGACCCGTCACAGGGGTGATGTTATATATGGGTACGAAGCATCGAGCACTGATTGTCTGTTTGTAGAGTAGTTTGTTGCTATGGGGCATGTTTTGTGTTGTGTTTTCGTGTAATTGGCACATACAGGTTGTTGACTGTGTCTCTCTTTGCAGCATTGGAGTGCTCCTGTAACCGGCCCTGAGAGTGCGCAGGCAGGAGGCCAGCACTCAAAACCAGAGCTAAGTGTCTTGTTGTTTTCCTTACAAACTGCCCTGCATAGGCTTGCTGGGGAGTGTACTGATGCACGGATGTATGTGTGGTCCTATTTGGTATGTTTTTTCCCTAATCACCCGTGATCCTATGCAATTATGAAACCTGTACCCTCTACCCGGTGTTCCTGCTTCCCGTGCCTATCCAAGCAACGTTCCCTGACCCTCTTTCCCCACTGGGGTTGCGGATGCCTGTGTAAGCCCCGAACTTGCAGGCGCCAAAACCCTAGAGGGGGTGGTTGGTTCGTACCACTCCTGAGCCTGGACTACAGAATGTCATGACAATGATGTCCAAGTTTGTTTGGATTGTGTATGTGTTCATGCAGGTTGAACATTTTCGGGCATTCCCTAGTTTCATGTGTCATTCCTCCTCCCCTCACCTGCCACTCATTCCAGTCATCCAGTGTGTCTACACCTGTCCCGACTGCATATCCCTGAACCTCATTCCCCACCATGATCTCAGGGGCCTGTGTGAGTTTGACCTTGCAGGCACCCGGGACATGGTGTGGGTGGTTGTTTCATGAGACTCCCGCACCTGTACAGGGGACCTGTGACAGTACACATCCATTCATTGTGCATCATCCTATGTCATGTACCACACATGTCTCACATCCTGTCGTGACATTGTTCTGCTGTGCTACCTTGGTTGTTGCATCATTGTGGTAGTACTTGGCGTTTGTGAGGTACTGCTACATCAAGTCATCTACTGGAGGGTGTTTGGGTTCGTTTTCATGCCTTGGATTTTGTGATTTTGTAAATGAGTGTGGATTCTGAGGGTTCAGGCATCTTTTTACACACAAGGTGGGAGATGGACACGAAGGGTAAAGGTGATCCTGTGGCCAGGTGGAAATGAGGGTTGGAGGCTCCATGACCCAGGTGCAGTTGTTCAGCGGGTCATGGTCATTTGCGCGGGAGGGGGGGGTTGTTGTTGATAGTTGCATTGCCCTGCAGTGTGATGGGAACTCTGACATTGTAATGTTGTTGTCCTATGTACATGTTGTGTTCTGCTGATCAATGCCTGTTCATGTGTTGTGTTTTCCTTTCAGGTGCGAGGGGATAGTTGTGGTTTGACATGCTGGGGTGTACACATGGTGGATGTTCACATGTGATGTGTAGGGAACACTGATGGTCACTTGAGTGCACATGCATATGTGGAGTGCATGTCCCTGCAGAACCACACACTTGCACTCGGATGCACTCCATGTACTCCCACCCTTGCATATCCACGTGTACACTGTTTGCCTTCTGGTGCCCACTGTGTCCCGGCAGCACATGTTCTGTGACCGATTATGGTTCCAGTACATGCCAAATTTGATGTTTGATGTAGTCTGTCACTTAGATGTGATGCTCAGGGTGTGCATCACACGCAATGGCTGTTCACTGTGCTGTGCGCTGAGCAGTGTGATGCAGGAGTGGGACACTGCACACATGAGCTGCAGTGTTGATTTTGCAATGCATAATGTGCATATAGACAGGCATTCATTGTGATGTTACGTCTACGACTGTTGCAATGCATTTGGAAACAACTTATTTTGGGTGGGACATTTTGTTGGTCTGTCATTTCATCTGATTCCGGGTCAGGCATCATTGTCCGATGCCACTGTACATTTAGGACATGGCAATGTGTACCTTATTGTTACTGCGTCAGTGTATGGGTATTGCTTGCCATGTCATGTTGATGTTTGGGAGGGTTTGAGTGACATGACAGTGATGGCCATGGCCTGTTTTGCAGGTGTGTGTGATGCACACCTTGCATGTCCAGGTCATCCGCTTCTCAGAGCAACTAGCTGGGGGTAGGTTTCTCTCCGCAGCAGGGCCCTCCCCCTGGAACAGACTTCCTGGCTGACTTGAACTTGAGGGGAACCATCTCCAGTTCTGGAAGCACCTCAAGACCTTCCTCTTTGCTTCTGCTTACTCTCTGCCTCTCCCTTGCAGAATTCTTCACTGGAACTGCACAGGAGCTGCTACTGGGACACTCTCACCAACCTCGGTCCCTGGCCCAGCCACTGTCCACTTGCACTGCCACCCTGGCAACCCCTGCACTGCAGTACTGTCTCTCTATCCCTACAGCCCTCCCTTCCCAGCACTTGTCTGCACTTACCTTTGCAGTTGCCACCAGGCGACCTATGTATTATTCTTTTGGCCTACTTCCCCTGTACTGGAATCCCCCCCACCCTTCCCCCTTCCCCCTACCCCTGCACTTGCACAATCTCAATGACACCTGGCCTAGTAGTACCGTTCTCTGTGTTCCCTTGTTCCCCCCCCCCCCGCCTCATTGGGCCTTGGAATACTTGTGTATGGCCCATGTCATGTCACATGTCATATGTGTGCATTTTGGTTGCACAGGATAGCTTGTGTTTAAGTAGCTAGGGATGCAGACGATGTGGCACTTCCATGGCAACTATCTCAGGGTGGTAGGGTTGTGACAGTTGACTGTCACTTTGTCATCATCGATTGTCACCTGGTATGTGCCAGGCCTGTGTGCACTCCGCAGGGGTGGGAGTTTAGGTGAAAAATGTGGCCACAAGCTGGGTCCGGGCTTCCTCGCCACGTGCCCTGTCCCCTCCCATGGGCAGCGCCTGTGCCTGTGGTTGGGGATGTGGGGGCACCACCATGTCCACCGGGACGCCCTGCCGTGTTGCAACATTGTGCAGGACACATGCTGCCACAATGATCCTGCACACTACTGGTGGTGCATAGAGTAGTTGCCCACCAGAGCGGTCAAGGGAGCGGAAACGTGACTTGAGCACTCCGAATGTGCGCTCCACTATGCCCCTGGTTGCAATATGGGCGGCGTTGTATCTTACCTGGGGTGGTGTGGTGGGGTTCCGGATTGGCGTCATCATGTGGTTGCTCAGAGGGTAGGCACTGTCCCCTGGGGAAGTGATAATAATTGAGATTATTAGGGTTGGGATATTTGTCTGTGTGTGACTTGCATGCATGTGCAAGGGCATTTGTACTGACCTAGGAGCCATGTGTCGCCATGCTGCCCAGCTTCCAGGGCCCGGCTCAGGGCGGACATTCTGTATATGAAACTGTCATGGGTGGAGCCAGGGTAGTTTGCATAGACAGAGGTGATGATTCCCTTTGCATCGCATACCACCTGTACATTGATGGAATGCCAGTGCTTGCGGTTTCGGTAGATGTGCTCAGTGGCCCTAGGTGGACGTAGGGCCACATGGGTGCAATCTATGGCACCGAGCACTTTGGGGAAGTGTGCCACCCTGAAAAAATCCAGGACAACGGCCTGCCTTTCTGCGGGTGTTCTGGGCATGTATATGTGCCTGCGGACTGAGGGGCGCGCTGTCATGATTGCCAGTACCTGGTGTAGGCAGCGTGACTGCGTGGCCTGTGAGACCCCCCCCCCACTATGGCAGTGGTCTGCTGAAACGACCCAGTGGCCAAAAAATGCAAGACATTTAGCAGCTTCTCCAAGGGGCTCAATGCTTGGGAGCAAAGGGTGGGGGATGTGAGGTCATCTTCCCACTCCCTAACCAGGTCTAGGATGATATGGGGTGGAAACCTATACCTGCCGTAGACCTGGTCGTCAGGCATCCCAAAAAGGCTTGTCCGTGGTGCAAAAATGCGTGCCCTGGCTATTCTCCTCCTCCTGCGGTGTCCCACAATCAGTGCAGCAACAAATGGGGCATTCATCGTCGCTGTATATACGCGTTTGTTGTTTGCGCGCACTTTTATGCTGTGCGCGGCCGCGGGACGCCTCCGTGTGGGCGGACTCGTTGGTTTCCCGTATTCGGGTGTCATCGCGTGTGATCGGAGGGGAGCGAGCGTACACGCGATTGGCCTGGGTACGTGTGTTTCGGGGTGCGCGGGTAGTTCCACACGCCATTGGCCTGGGTACGTGTGTTTCGGGGTGCGCGGGTAGTTCCACACGCCATTGGCCTGGGTACGTGACGCCATTGGCCTGGGTACGTGTGTTCCGGGGTGCCGTGAACTTTCACACGCGATTGGTTGAAATCCACGTGTGTTCTGTCATCACGTGCAATGAGGGATACTCCCTCGCACGTCACGTCACAGACGCGCTCACGCGCTGAGGGCCTTTGGTCCAATGAAAATGCGTATGCGTGCAGACGCGCTTACGCGCTAAGGGCCTTTCCTCGAATTACACGCTGACGTGCAGAATTTTCACGTGCCAAATCACTCCGTATCAAGCTGGCCACGCGTAAGCACACGGAAGACCACGCTCCTGCCCAGAAGGCCGAACTACTGCCCCCCAGAGCCCTGAGCACGCTCCCACCTGCCATCTGCTGCTGCCTGACTGCCTGCTGCCCGACTGCCTGCTGCCCACGTGCCCTGCCATTTGCTGCCTGCACATCAGCCAGGGGTGCTGTTGGTGTGACCACCCCTGCTGGAACCAAAGACTCCCGACTGGGATTCCATCGCTCCACAGCCCAGCCCCAGGACCCAGTTGCCCACCCACTCCTGCCTCTGGGGTTGTCATGTCGGGGCAAACTCCATCTGTGACCACTGATAACCCCCGGCCAGAGAGGCAGAGGGGCACCAGCTTCAGTGCCACCAAAGTTGGTGTCCTGGTGGAGCAAGTCCTGGGGCAGTATGATGCCCTCTTCGGAAGTTCCCGCGCCGACAAGGAAGGACGGACTCGGATCTGGACTGACATCGTGACTGCCATCAACGCGGAGGGGGTGGCAGTCCGCGACTTCCAACATGTCAAGAAGCGCTGGGAGGACTTCAGGTCCAGGACCCTGAACAAGGCCCGGCGCCTCTTGAAGGCAGCGGATGCCAAGGGGCGCCGGGGCCACTTGTCGGAGGAACAGATGAGGGTCCTGGAACACATATCCCCAGCGCTCCACGTCCAGGTCCTTGAGAGGCAGACCCGTCTGGAGTCGAGCGGTGAGTGTACATGCATCCTGATTGTGAGCAGTGCGTGTGGTGATTGTTCAGTAGTGTGCAGGTTGCACATCTGTTTGTATGGGGTCGAGTATGGGTGCGGGTGTACAGGTCCGTGGGGCTGACATATGCGAGGGCTGTAATGTGTGAGACATGGATGGTGCCTGTGTGTGTGGGCTTGCATGCCAAATGCAGTTGTGTAGGCACACAAGTTTGTATGAATGTGTATGTGAGTAGACATGTCCGTGATGTCACGCATGTATGTTGTTTTCAGCTGCATGTATCAGCGCTGTGTACATGTGCATGTGTGTGTATTTGACAAGGGTGCAATAGTGATGCAACATGGATGCATGTGACAGCGGTATGTGGAAGCCTGATGGGCAGATGTGACATGGATGCCCGTCTGAACACTGCGACACTTGCCAGAGGTGTACACATGCATGCAAGTGTGGTGGTGTGTGTACATGTGTGGTGCACTTCCTGTGTTGCATGTGATGTCTGGCTCACCTTTGGCTGCTCATGCTGTTGTATGTGTATGGATGGTGTTGGCAGTTGCGATATGGCTGTGGTATGGCTCGTGTGTGCGAGTTGTAATGACATGTGTGTTGGGGATCGTGATGACATGTCTGAGGTTTGCCAATGCCACTCATGTACAACTGTCATGTGTGTATGTGTCCATTGTACATTGCCCTGATGCGTGTGTTTTGTTTCTCCCTGTCTGCAGCGTCAACTGATGAAGAGGGCAGAGAAGGTGCTGTGGAGCACAGCAGCGGGGATCCCACCGCCAGCCGGAGACGCAAGGCCCGGCTCCCCTCCCATGTTGTCATCTCGTCTGGGAGTGAGGAGTCCGGTGCCGCGTCCCAGGCCGCAGCTGCCGGGGGGAGGTCCAAGAGGCGGAGGTTGCAGTTGGACTCCTCGGCAGCAGAAGGGGCAGCTGGGACCCCACAGGGCCCAACGGGGGAAGATGGCATAGAGTCATCCAGGTTGGTGGGGGGTTTGGTGGAGGAGGAGGCCGTGCAAGCACCAGAGACGGGATATGGGGGTGGGGATCCCACTGGTGCTAGTGGTGCAGTGCAGGACCAGGGACAGGAGGCAGCACAGGCCGCCGCGGAGGTGCCTGTGTGCAATCCTGTCCCTGATCCTGTCCCTGCATCATCTTGCACCAGCAGGGATGCCTATGTCCAGACCAGTTTTCAGGCAGGGGATGAGCTGACGTCAACTGGCCTTCCTCTGCCTGCGGACGTGGCTATCCAGGCCCGGGTTGAGCCTGTCCTGGCTGGTGTGGCGTTGCGTCAACGGGCCATGCGAGGTGACCTGCAGTCTTTTCATGAAGAGACTGCACGTCATCTCGAATGGCTCGTTGACCACGTCAGCCTGCTGGGACAGGTCACCCAGGCCAGATTCCTCCGTCTGATGGGGCTTGCCACGACCCCCTCCTCAGCTGGACCCCCTACGCGCCAGTCGTACTCTGTGCCATCTTCCCACCCATCAGTCACCTGGGTGCCCTGTGGAGCTGCCTCTGACGGTGCGGCCAGGCTGGTGGAGGAGGCATCCCTGCCACAGTCGGGAGTCGGACGTCCAGCAGGGGTGGCCACGTCAACGACTGCACCCCAGCCGGCGGAGGATGTGCAGGCAGCAGGAGGCAGTGCAGGGGCAGAGGCACAGCAGCAGCAGCACCATGGTGGGAGCCATGAAGGCTCGGGGCCTTCGACATCGGAGGGGCAGGCATCGGCCGGAGGGCAGGAGGACCCAGGACAAAAAGTGTCTTCCGTGTGGCAGCGGTTGGGCCACGCCATAGATGCGGAGCGGCAGCGGGCGGAAGAGGCACAGCTCTCAATGGTCAGGGCGGAGAACTCCATGCAGAGGGCCCTGAGGCGGGCCGAGTGCCTCGAGGCAATCCGCAGGGGTTTGGAGGTGGACACGTCGACGGCCCTGCGGACCCTCGGGGCCATGGAGGAGGACCGCCTCCGGGACATTGAGGAGGAGTTCGATGATGCCCTGGCCCGGCACATCCAGAAGTGAGCCGTGAAACTAGCCCGCTGCCCTTGTACATAGTTATGTAGGTAGTGTTAGGTTTCATTTTTGTTTTTGTTTCATTTGGACCTTTTGGACATTGGCCACATTTTTGTATATATTTTTTTTATTAGTTAGTGTAGTTAGATAGGTTTCCTTTATTTTGTTGGGATAATGGACCCTGGCTTCTTGCATTGTACATAGTTGTAGACTTGTACATACTTTCTTTTTTAACATTCTCCATGGATCAATGGCTTTTATTTTTATTTCCCATTGGATTTTGTTTTGTGGACATTGACTTTGTACAACATTACTTTGGATTTCAATATATTTTTATTTTTTTTATTTTGAACGGACATGCTTCTTTTCATTTTTTTACATTCACATTTCTGTTTCTTCATTTTTGATTCTATTCATGTTTCCTTTAATACATTATTTTTTTGTTGAACTTCAATGTGTGGTATCTCACTGTTTTCATGCATTTCATGTTATGTGTTTTGAGATTCACTGACACCCATTGGGTGTATGTGAGGGACATGTGTTTGTTTCGGAACTTGCAATTGGTGTTCTGTGATGTGATTGCAAATTATGAGTGGGTGGATGCAATACTCGGGTGGGTGTTTTGCATTTGGGGGCTGACCATAGAGACCAGGGTTCTGGATTGTGATGACATGTTGGGTGGGGAACATGAGTTGGACATGGGTGGGGGCCTGGTGGAGGCTGCCCCTGCACTGCTGGGGGGTGGGGGTGCAAGGGGACATGAGTGGGACATGGTTGGGGGCCTGCTGGCAGGTGCCCCACAGTGCTGGGGGGTGGGGGTGCAGGGGGACATGAGTGGGGGCCTGCTGGGGGGTGGGGGTGCAAGGGGACATGGTTGGGGGCCTGCTGGCAGGTGCCCCACAGTGCTGGGGGGTGGGGGTGCGAGGGGACATGAGTGGGGGCCTGCTGGGGTGGTGGGGTGGTGGGAGACATGGTTGGGGGCCTGGTGGAGGCTGCCCCTGGTGACTGGAGGGGTGGGGGTGGTGGGAGACATGGGTGGGGGCCTGGTGGAGGCTGCCCCTGGTGACTGGAGGGGTGGGGGTGGTGGGAGACATTGGTGGGGGCCTGGTGGAGGCTGCCCCTGGTGACTGGAGGGGTGGGGGTGGTGGGAGACATGGGTGGGGGCCTGGTGGAGGCTGCCCCTGGTGACTGGAGGGGTGGGGGTGGTGGGAGACATGGGTGGGGGCCTTGTGGAGGCTGCCCCTGGTGACTGGAGGGGTGGGGGTGGTGGGAGACATGGGTGGGGGCCTGGTGGAGGCTGCCCCTGCACTGCTGGGGGGTGGGGGTGCTGGGAGACATGGGTTGGACATGGGTGGGGGCCTGGTGGAGGCTGCCCCTGCACTGCTGGGGGGTGGGGGTGCTGGGAGACATGGGTGGGGGCCTGGTGGAGGCTGCCCCTGGTGACTGGGGGGGTGGGGGTGCTGGGAGACATGGGTGGGGGCCTGGTGGAGGCTGCCCCTGGTGACTGGAGGGGTGGGGGTGGTGGGAGACATGGGTGGGGGCCTGGTGGAGGCTGCCCCTGGTGACTGGAGGGGTGGGGGTGGTGGGAGACATGGGTGGGGGCCTGGTGGAGGCTGCCCCTGCACTGCTGGGGGGTGGGGGTGCTGGGAGACATGGGTTGGACATGGGTGGGGGCCTGGTGGAGGCTGCCCCTGCACTGCTGGGGGGTGGGGGTGCTGGGAGACATGGGTGGGGGCCTGGTGGAGGCTGCCCCTGGTGACTGGGGGGGTGGGGGTGCTGGGAGACATGGGTGGGGGCCTGGTGGAGGCTGCCCCTGGTGACTGGAGGGGTGGGGGTGGTGGGAGACATGGGTGGGGGCCTTGTGGAGGCTGCCCCTGGTGACTGGAGGGGTGGGGGTGGTGGGAGACATGGGTGGGGGCCTTGTGGAGGCTGCCCCTGGTGACTGGAGGGGTGGGGGTGGTGTGAGACATGGGTGGGGGCCTTGTGGAGGCTGCCCCTGGTGACTGGGGGGTGGGGGTGGTGGGAGACATGGGTGGGGGCCTGGTGGAGGCTGCCCCTGCACTGCTGGGGGGTGGGGGTGCTGGGAGACATGGGTGGGGGCCTGCTGGGGGGTGGGGGTGCAAGGGGACATGTGGCTTGGCTGGGGGGCATGCCCATGGTGGATGGGCTGCCTGCGGGACATGACCAGGGGTGCAGGGTAGTCCCCTGTGGTGTGGGCTGCCTGCAGAGGTCGTGGAGGGGGTAGAGGGGAGACCTGGGAGGACCCACACTGGCAATTCACCTCTTCAACTTCCCGCACACCTACGTAATACACTGCCCCACTCGCACAGGCCCAATCGCGTGTAGGATTTCTCGCGCACCCCTGAAATCCACGTACCCAGGCCAATCGCGTGTAGATTTTCTCGCGCACCCCTGAAATCCACGTACCCAGGCCAATCGCGTGTAGAATTTCTCGCGCACCCCTGAAATCCACGTACCCAGGCCAATCGCGTGTAGAATTTCTCGCGCACCCCTGAAATCCACGTACCCAGGCCAATCGCGTGTAGAATTTCTCGCGCACCCCTGAAATCCACGTACCCAGCCCAATCGCGTGTAGAATTTCTCGCGCACCCCTGAAATCCACGTACCCAGGCCAATCGCGTGTAGAATTTCTCGCGCACCCCTGAAATCCACGTACCCAGGCCAATCGCGTGTAGAATTTCTCGCGCACCCCTGAAATCCACGTACCCAGCCCAATCGCGTGTAGATTTTCTCGCGCACCCCTGAAATCCACGTACCCAGGCCAATCGCGTGTAGAATTTCTCGCGCACCCCTGAAATCCACGTACCCAGCCCAATCGCGTGTAGAATTTCTCGCGCACCCCTGTAATACACGTACCCAGGCCAATCGCGTGTAGAATTTCTCGCGCACCCCTGAAATCCACGTACCCAGCCCAATCGCGTGTAGATTTTCTCGCGCACCCCTGTAATACACGTACCCAGGCCAATCGCGTGTAGAATTTCTCGCGCACCCCTGAAATCCATGTACCCAGGCCAATCGCGTGTAGATTTTCTCGCGCACCCCTGTAATACACGTACCCAGGCCTATCGCGTGTGGGGACACCCGCACACCCCTGAAATACACGCTCCCCGCTCTGCGTTTGCTGCTGCCCTTTGCGCTGGATTGGGGATTTTGATGGCTTTTCCCTGCGCAAGGGGCGTTCTTGGGGGCGTAACTGACGCTGCTGCAGGGTCGCTGCGCCACTCTGCGCCACGGCTGGTTGTGGATGTTGGAATCCATGAATACGCTGTGCGCCTGAATGTGTTTCGGCGCACGCGGCTGGCGCAGACTACCGCACGCGCACACTGTGCGCCAGCCGCGTGCGCCACTTGTGCGCCGAAGTCTATGAATTGGCCCCTTAATGAAGTAGATCCCATTTTTGGATTGACAATTTGTAAAATGACTGAGGTGTCAGATGAAATCATGGTGTGAAAAGGTTGTCATTTTGATGGTGAACTGACAAACCACATAAGTACTTTTCTTGAGTCCAAGCTGCCTGTAGACTGTTCTGCACAAGGTCAAAGGGAGGTGTAACCATGCAAGAATGCACCAGTTTATCCTGTATATTGTTGCCCCTTTTCTGGGCAAACAAAGGGGGACCCAGTGGTGCAGCTGGTGCTGTTGACCAAATGAAAATGTTTGCAGATCAATTTCTTGAGTGGTGGTGTGTGTTTAGAAAATGTTGTGACGCATACCATGCAGTCCGACTCTTTCTGTTTGATTTTAAGTGTCAGGAGGGAATCTCTGTCGGTGTACCTTGTTTGTTTGGTTGATACGTGGGCTGACAAGTATCAGCAGCAAAGCACACGCCCGAACAAGACCACAAGTGGCAATAGCAGCTCCGATTCGGATATCCCTGAGCAGGAAGACAGAGCAGCGACAGATCCTCAACCAGCCAGTACATCAGCCCAAGAAACGAGGCCAGCGCAACCCAAACGTACTACTAACACTGTTTTTTTAGAAAGAGGAAGAGGACAAGGAGGGGGAGAAAGAGGAAATCAAAGGATGCAAACAAGGTTTCAAGCGAATCGCAATTAGTGGTTAATCTATCTAAGCGAGCACTTTCCTCTCGAGAGATACAAACCCTAGAGAAAGGGCTGAAGTTTGTACCTACTTATAGTACCAATACATTTCAGACGGAGATTGAACTATTCAAACTGACTCGGAAGCTCAAGTTGAAAGCATTTTTTGCTGAAAGTGCACCATCTGCTGCAACTATGGAGTCAGAGTATGTTGAGTTCAAACCGAACAGTACTTTTTGTCCACCAATACAAGTACCGGCGATAGACATTTTTCAAAAAATGGTACTGAGTGATCTCAAGAAGGTTCAGTTCAGTTACAAGCACCAAAAAGAACTAACCTCAACAGAGGAGAACTTTCACAGATACGGGCCTTGTTTAGCGATGACACTATAGCTATCCGTCCGGCCGACAAGGGCGGAGCAATGGTGATCCAAGATGTATCACAATATCATTCAGAATGTCTACGACAGCTCTCAGACACCAACACCTATAAATTGCTACCGCAAGATCCTACTCCAGAGATCAAGAAGAAACTAGATGAGTTCTTGACAACGCTGTAGAAGAAGAATGGATCAGTATGAAAACTAGGGCATACTTATCAACCACATTTCCAGTAATGCCTCATCTGTATACCTTGCCTAAGATCCACAAGAGCTTGATTAACCCACCTCGAAGGCCCATAGTAGCGGCCACAAAGAGCTTGCTACAGCCGCTTGGAACATATATAGACTTCTTTTTGCAGCCAATCGTTCAAGCCACAAGCACATATGTGAAAGATACAACGCACTTTCTCCAAATACTAGACACCATCTCTTTGGCCCCGGAAGACATCCTATTTACGATTGACGTAGTCAGCCTCTATACGAGCATTCTGCATGATCTTGGACAATAAGCAGTAGAATCTCTATTGCTTAGTACAACAGAAATTGGAGCTAACAAAGAATTCTTAATGATTTTGCTTGACTTCATTTCCAAGAATTCCTGCTTTAGGTATGATGGAAAGTTTTACAATCAAATATCGGGGACAGCAATGGGAGCAACTATGGCACCAGTATATGCTAACAGCTTTATGCACCATTTTGAAACCAGGCATGTGCTATCCAATCCAAGATGGCAACACCAGTTGAAGACATGGGTCAGATTCATAAATGACATTTTTGGCATTTGGTCAGGCAGTAGACAAGATCTTCGAGAGTTTCTGATATTCCTTAATGGGATCGACCAACGTATCCAGTTTACTATTGAGGTAGGTAATCCTAATGTACATTATCTTGATGTACAAACAGTCATCCAAGCCAATAGAATTACCACTACGCTGTACACAAAGCCTACAGACCGTAATAATCTGCTCCATCGGCTCAGCTTTCACCCGCCCAAAACTCTTCAGAATCTGCCTTATGGGCAGATGTTAAGGGTTAAAAGGATTGTAAGTGACCCTCAGGACTGCCGCTTGCAATTACAGAAACTACAAGAGAAATTGCAAGCAAGAGGATATCCAGAGGCTGAATTAGCTATTGCCCGTGACAAAACCGATGCACAAGAACGGCAGCAACTGTTGGTGAAGAAACCTGTGAAAGACAGTCCTGAATTAGTTTTCGTTACCAAATATTCAATACAAAGTAAGCAAATTAAGGCCATAATACACAACAGATGGAATGTTCTCACAAGCGACGAACGGACTGCTGACCTGTTTCCTACTCCACCAACATTTGCGTATCAGAAGAGCAGTAACCTGCGGAACTTATTAGTACAAACCAAAGAGAAAATACCCACCAAGAGACCAGACAAATTCCCTGGGACTCATCCTTGCATGAGCTGTGGGAATTGTAACAGCATCATCAAAGGTAGCACAGTTACACATCCAAGAACTGGCAAAAGGTTCGCACTAAGACAACATGCTACATGCCTTTCTGAGAATGTTATTTACGCGATGGAGTGTCCCTGTGGAAAGTATTACGTGGGAGAGACCTCACGCAAAATCAGGATCAGGATAAACGAGCATAAATCAAACATCAGGAATAACAACAGGATGTCAGCTGTAGCCAGACACTTCAATGACAATGGGCACACAGTGAGCCAATTGAGATTTCTCGTGCTAGAAGTTATGTTTCCCAAAGGACAATCTCGAGACATCAAACAGTGGCGAGCACAGAAGGAGGCTTTTTGGATCAACAAACTCGACTCGCTGTCACCAAATGGAATGAACGAGGAACTGGACCTCAGTTGTTTCCTTTGATGCTTGAGTAACTGTATTATGATATACTGTGGAGTTGATAATGTATGATATGTCAGAATTTACCATGACATTGAGCCAATCCTAGGCTCACTTAGGATATGCCAACAGGGGTGTGGTCAAGAATGTACTTATTTCTAAAGATATACAACATGGCCTTTATGACCAATAAGGTACTGTATACTCGCTTTGGATTCATCCAGGCTACCATCTCCATACTGTCGGAGAATTTTGTCTTAAGTTCCTTCTTTTCTTCCTTCTTGCTTTCATAGGATTATTTCACCTGATGATAATCTTAGATATAGTACCCGGGGCATTTGCAACGTTGATCTGCTCTTTACTCTCTTTTTACCTCTTTTACCTCTAACTAAGGATATTTACAGGGGAGCTTACGGCTTAAACTACTCTCGCCTGTGCCAGTGCACACTGTGGCGATAGGTTTCAAGACAAGGTAGGCGTATTTTTAACTATAGAAATGGTGTTGATTTCATTTATTTTTTATTCTTTAATTTTTCTCTCCCTCATTATGCTTGGTTTCACATTTCCCAGTTTGATTTTTTTATGATTCTATATTATTATTTTGTCATTATTTTCATCCATGTAGAAATGTTATGTAATTACGCTCCTATTTTATTTCGCAATGTGAACTCAACCAATATTACTACGAGCTCAGGTAGAGTGTACACCTTACAAGACATGTAATACTCGGGATACACACCAGCAGCCTTTCCAACATGGCCACCGGCGTTTCTCAGTACTCGCGGCTCCATGTGTTGCTTGGCAACATGACGCGAACACAACATTTAGCACTATGGCTACCGAGAACGCGTCCTAGTGGCGTCTTCGCATGGCTCGCCTTCTTTCTACTGTCAGGTAAGAAGCAAGATTGAGCGTTATGGTGCTCGTAGGCATCTGAACCCTTCTAATGGAATGGAACTCTGGCACGGCGCGTCTCGCGCTACATGTCAACTTCAGAGCCTTTGTTATAAGATGAAATAATGACACGCCGTGTGCCGCGCTGCATGGCTCTCTTATGAGCGACTATGCTCGTAGGCGTCCGTGCGTCTTTAGTTAAATGTTAACTTTGACACACTGCTAATCGCGTTGCATGTCTCTTCCAGGCAAGAGTCTGCACGCAAAGTAAAACGCTGGCACACGCATAGAAACGCCAGTCAAGCACGTTTACTTTGGAAGTGTTGGTGTGAAATTCAAGTCCATGCTGTATCTTTGACAAGGTCAGTGTTGAAATAGTCACGTCATTACTTGATGCCTATTAGATAAAACGATATATGGCATTTTGGTGGTCATTTTTCTACCTTTTTCTTTTCTTCCTTCTTTGCTGTAATTCCACGGTTTATCATCACGCACATAAAATGGGATTTCACGTATGTATTTTTTACATTATTTTTACTTTTTTACTATTGGTATCCGTTGGTAATCTTATGGTTCATGACATGTATGGACTCTTTATTACATGTAACCTTTCTCCTGGTATGTGTTGAAATCGTGTTGTTCATTGCGGTTATTGCCATTGAACATGTGCATCCATATGGCCACTTTGGGCATAATGTATCCACACCCGGCATACTTGAAAAACTCCTAAATCATGATGATGATGATGTATACATTGATGACTTTATTTTCTTGCTATGTTATGATCCCTGTGGATTTGCTTTATAATTACTGTATGTTCAATTAATTAATGTTGCTGACATAATGTGGGTTATCCAACAGATTCGTTTGCTCAATTTTTAGCACTCGAATCTGATTAGTTTGTGAATGAGCTGGCCCTGACGAAGGAACAGTGTTCCGAAATGCATTGGCCAATTGTTTGAGCTCGCCCTGCACATCTGCTTTTTCTAAGATGTACAATTACTTAAATTGATGACGAAAATCAAGTATTAAACTATCATTTTTTGCAGTAAACTGACAGAAGTTAATTATTTTGTGCTTTGAACCACATTGAATTTATACACCACGAGTGGTGTTTGGGAGTGCAGCCCGCACCGCTGGCTTAACGGCCTTGGTCCTTACCCCCAGTACCTGGGGATCTGTCATCCATGGGCCAGGACACGGCCATCGCTATTGTATCCAGTTCCCGGGGGTGGTCCAGTGAGGGAAGATCACCTAGATGGGGGGGTCCTTGGGGAGTGGGAGTGGGACACCTACAAGCGAGACCTGGTAATCCCCCTTCTTGCAAAACCTTTTCACCATCCTACCACGTAGGATATTCAAACCAATGCCCCCTCCCTTTCCCGACACAATCACTTTCACACAACACATAAGACAACAGACTAAAACCAGAGCTGTTTACCTGACATGTCCTAATACAAGGGTCATGCAAAGTCAGGCAATTGACCAGAATCACACACTCCTGATGGCCCTTTCCCTTCCCCACAGGGATAAAAGGTGGAGCACAACACGAGCAAGGTAGACCGCACAACGTGAAATCTAACTCAGCACAGCAGTTCAAGAGGAGGCGAAAGACAGCCAATATGGAGAGGGTGACGAGGAGAGAAGTGACCTTGCCCTTTCCCATCAAGGCCTTTGAAACCTACGGAGATGGAAACAAGACCACAAACAATAGACAGCGTGTGATGCAGCAGATGTCTACGGTACGCAAGAACCTCCTCCGCTGATAACCAAGCCGGGTAAGGACGCTGGTCTCGGTGGTACCAACCTTGATTCCAAGGATAAAGAAAGGGAAATGGTTCATTACAGCCAGTGAGTCGAGGGGAGAATCGATAAGAAACCAAACTGTTGAACGAAAAGTAGCCAAAGGCTAATTTGGACTTTGAAAGGCTTAAAGATACAATTGAGGAAAGAGGGGAAAAACCAGCGACAGAGGAGGCCGGCATCATGTGGGTGCTCAAGCAGGAAACTCTGGTCGATTACCTGATGGTAGAAACTACCAGAACTAGAAGTCCTTTGGAAGAGGTGAAAATAGGTCAAAGTGGTCATGCAGGAGTCTTGTAAAATCCTCTGTACCGGTAAAATCTTTGACATACAGATGATTGCGAAGCTAAGGGAAATGAATCCCGCTTGGTGAAATCAGCGCATGAACAGTGTGTTGTAAAAGTTGGCAAGAGTGAACCCGGCAGAGGGAAGCCAACAATCAAGGAGGAAGCCTGAAGAACAAGTTACTTACCAACTGGTAACGTTCTTTCGATTGGATGTTCCTCCAACGTATTCCTCATCTTAGATGTATTCCATCCAGCTTCAGCTGCATCGGAAAAGAAATTCAGCAGAGGGCGCTGTGCGTCAATGTCATTGAGTTGATGGTCCCTCGAAAGCCCCCGTCGAGGGTGACGTGATCGGGTATACAAGTAGCACGCGCTGCGCCCGTTGGCCTCAGTTCTGTTTTTCCCCCTCACTCTTGTTCTACTGTGTAGTTTGTGCCGGTAGTCAGGTATCAGCCTTGCGAGAGTTGAAGTGGTAATAACCTGGTAAAATCTACAGAGGGGTAGGCTGGGAGGGCGATGCGGAATACGTTTGAGGAACATCCAATTGAGAGAACGTTACCAGTTGGTAAGTAACTTGTTCTTCGAGTGGATTGTGTCCTCCAACGCATTCCTCATCTTAGATAGACTCCCAAAGCATTATGGACAGTTGTCTGGAGGAGGGAGTAGATTTTTTGATACCCTTAAATGGCTGAATACAGTACTGCTTTACCAAAATTCAGCTCTTTAGACTGGGAAGCATCCAGACTATAGAATTTTGAAAAGGTATGCAGTGAAGACCAAGTTGCTGCTTTACAAATGGATTTTATGGGAACACCTCTTTGAAGGGCTGTCGAAGAGGCGATGTCTCTGGTGGAATGGGCCCTTAAGCCTTCTGGTGGGTCTTTCTCTGCTAATCTGTAGCATTCTGAAATGCAAAGCACAATACAACGTGATATGGTTTGTTTTGACACTGATTGACCCAATTTCCTTCTGGTGTAGCCAATGAAAAGTTGATTATCCACTCTAAGTTTGGAAAGCCTAGAAATGTAAAAGCTTAGAGCTCTTCTCGGGTCTAACCTGTGCAATCTTTCCTCCTCCTTACTAGGATGAGGTAGCGGGTAGAACAATTTTCTGATTTAAATGAAAATCGGACACAACTTTAGGTAAAAATGAGGTTTTAACCCTTAATACCAGTTTGTCCCTCTGGAACACAGTATAGGGTGGCCCAAAAAACGGTGCCTGCAATTCGCTCAGTCTTCTTTCAGATGTTAAAGCAACTAGGAAAGCAGTTTTCCATGTCAGTAATCTTAATGGACAAGTGTGCAAGGGTTCAAAAGGAGCACACATTAAGAATTTTAGAACCAGATTAAGATCCCAAATTGGTACTTGGAAAGGATAAGGAGGAAACACATTGGTAAGTCCTTTTAAGAATTGTACTATTTAAGGAATTTTGAAATAGGAGCATTCTTCCGACGAGCGCTTGAAGATGGAAAGCGCTGCAAGATAACCTTTAATGGTCCCAACATTTAGACCTCTATGTGCTAGGGACAAGAGGAAGGACATTACTTCCGGAATAGAAAATAGAAAAGGATCAACATCCTTTTCTCTGCACCAGTTGCAAAACTTTTTCCAAAGGCAACGGTATAGAGATTTTGTTGCTGGTCTTCTTGCCAAAAGCAACACCTCCATGATGTCATCTGGAAGGTCCCAAGCCTTTCAGATACCAAGCATGAAGGTTGAGAATCTTGACCTCTGGATGGAGGACCTGACCCTCCATTTGTGAGAGAAGGTCCTCTCTCTGAGGAAGATGTACCGGGGGACAGATGGACATGTCTAGAAGGTCCGGGTACCACGTTTTCCTGGCCCAATCTGGGGCAATTAGGATCATGCGGTTTCTGAACCATCTCAGTCTCCTGATGACCTGAGGAATGACGAGAATCGGAAGGAACGCATATAATAGTGGGAAGTTCCACTCCACCACGAGCGCGTCCCCTAGGGCACTTCTCGGGGGAAATTCCCTTGAGCAATACCTTTTGCACTTCCAGTTGATTACGGTCGCAAATAGGTCTACTTGAGGGGTTCCCCAAAGGGCGAAGATCTCTTGAATGACTTCCTGAGCCAGTTCCCACTCGTGGGACACTGTGCTCTGCCTGCTCAGAGCGTCCGCCGTCATATTCTCCTCCCCGGCTAGATGAACTGCCGTTAAGGAGATTCCTTCTTGAATTGGCCAATACCAGAGATGCATTGCCTCTCTGCACAGAGGTAGTGACCCTACACCACCTCTTTTGATTAGATAATGCATGGCCACTGTGTTGTCCGTCATTATCAAGACATGTTTTCCTCTGACAGATGGTAGAAAAGCCTTCAGCGCTAGTCTGATTGCTCTCAGCTCTAAATGTTGATGTGTAGTTTGGACTCCAATGGAGACCAGCGACCGCTGATTGTCAGATAGTTGGCATGAGCTCCCCACCCCATGAGTGAGGCGTACGTCACTACTGTAATCTCCGGCCATGGTTGCCAAAAATGTCCTCCTTTTAGGATATTCTCTGTGCAAGTGCACCACAGAAGATTCTGCCGAACTTTGTTCGGAATCTGAAAAAAATCTGTCATTTGACCTGAGAACTGTGACCATTGAGTCTTTAGAGCCCATTGAAGGGATCTCATCATCAGGCGTGCCTCTGGCACTAGGAAGATGCAGGATGCTATGAGGCCAAGTAACCTTAAGAAGTCGTAGGCCTGGAGAATTTGGGCATTTTAGAATTTGGAAACCATCTGAAGAATGTCTTGAGCCTTCGACTTGGGAGGCGAGCTCCTTCCCAAGGATGTGTCTAATACAGCCCCTATGTACTGGAGCTGTTGGGAAGGTTTCATTTGTGACTTCTTGAAATTGAGGGAGAAGCCCAGTTTGTGGAGGAAGTGGCAGCTGACTTTCTGTCAGGAGTGGCACTCTATTAAGAGTGGCACAGGACACCCAGAAAGGGTTTGGGTGGTTGTGCCAAATAAAGTGGACAGATAAGAACACACACAGCGCAAAGGGAAGAGAACGAAGAGTAAGCAAGAGTAGCAAGGGAAAAGATACAGAATGAATACCCTCTTGGGGTGTATGCAGATATAGGAAAAGAGTATTCCACGAACCTTGGAAATACTCTAGCCTTCTGCACAGTTTGCTATAACAGAGGCCCACGCTGATTGCTCATGACTTGGAACAGCAGCTCTGGGTGTCCGTAATGTAGAAACAGGACAAGGGAAGGGGCAGAGGTTGACTGATGGGAACCAACAGACAAGCTCTGTACAAAAGGGTCTACAAACAGTACAAGAGAAGATACTACAGACAAATCCAGTAAATGAGGTGATAGCAAACTAGCAGAAGGAAATGAAAGGAAAGTCGTGTAATAGGATAGGATAGCAGAGGACAGTAAGGAACAAGGTTGAGAGCTCAGAGGAGCAGAAAAGCAATGAGTAAGCCCACAGGGGTAGGACTGTAAGGTAGAACGCCCAGAGGAAAAGGGCTTAGGGCAACAGAGTAAAGCAGACTGCACGGCAAGGATCCCGTAAGGGCCGGGCAGTAAGGAGTGAACCCTGAGGGACAGGGCCGATGAACGTAGAAGGTAGCAGAGGACTGTAGAGAGCTGCTAGGCCGAGAACCCAGCGGAAAAGGTAGGTAGTAGGCAGCGAAGCGGGATAAGCTGCAAAGTACGAAGGCCCAGAGGACAAGGGCTGTAGGTAGCCAGAGAGAGGTAGGCTGCAGAGCAGGGAGCCCCAGAGGACAAGGGCTGAGGCAGGAAAGCAGCAGAGCGTGATCAGCTGCAATGTAGAGGGTACGCAGGGCAAGGGCGGAGGCTGGAAGGCAGCAGAGCGTGATCGGCTGCAATGTGGAGAGCCCGACAGGGCAAGGGCGGAGGCTGGAAGGCAGCAGAGCGTGATCGGCTGCAATGTGGAGAGCCCGGCAGGGCAAGGGCGAAGGCTGGAAGGCAGCAAAGCGTGATCCGCTGCAATGTGGAGAGCCCGGCAGGGCAAGGGCGAAGGCAGGAAGGCAGCAGAGCGTGATCGGCTGCAATGTGGAGAGCCCGGCAGGGCAAGGGCGAAGGCTGGAAGGCAGCAGAGCGTGATCCGCTGCAATGTGGAGAGCCCGGCAGGGCAAGGGCGGAGACTGGAAGGCAGCAGAGCGTGATCAGCTGCAGTGTGGAGAGCCCAGAGGAGCAGGGCTGTGAGGCAGGGAGCCTGGAAGGCTATGGCTGGAGGCAGCAGGGTGGAGCAAGCAACAAGGCAGGGTCCAAGCAGGAGTGAAGGTAAGCAGCATACAAGATCCGTAGAAAGAAGCAAAAGGTGGAGGAAGAACTCTCAGATGCAAGAGCCTGAGCCACTGCAGGCAGCAGCCTTTATACTGCCTAGCCCAGCACAGAGGCAGGCTAATTGGTTGCACCTGGCTAAGCACACCTGCAGGCAATCGGCCACCTCCCTTTCTGTTCCTGGGCTGGTGGAAGCAGGGCAAGTCTCTAGGGCTTCTGGGGGGTGTAATTCTATTGATAACCAATCAATGCTTGTAGCCAGGTGCATTATGGTATGCGTAGTTTGTTGGAAATAATAATTAAGCAGCAAAGTCTCGCAAATGGGAAATAAAGTTTCCAAAGTAAATATAGATAGATCAAAGAGTCTGTTGTAAATAAATGATAAACATATAGTCAAAATTGAGCGTAAATGGATGCGCCCATGGCGCAGGCATGACAGTATGCCCCTCTCCAGGCCCCTCTCCAGGTTCCCTGAAGACCGACCTACAGGAAGAATGTCTGTCACACCGTACAAGAGTCTTACTCCAAAAAGGCAAAACATGAAGCACCAGAAACGGGTTGCAAGGTGAGAGTCTTGAATGGCTGTAGAGAGTATCAAGGCGGTAGCAACTGGGTGTGTGGGTGTCATGAGAGAGCCAGCGGGCTGGAACGCACCTGAGACTATTAGAGTAGAGTCTGGCAGTCTTAGTGCTATTGATACACCAGCAGAAACGACTGGAGCAGTAGTCTTTACAGGAAAACCCTTCGCTGACCCTGCAACAGTTAGCGTGGCGGATGTAGGATCAGGAAGAGAAGGTGCTGAGGGATCAGGTTGTGTAGCAGAGGATTCTGCTGCAGCGAGCATAGCTGCGAAGGAAGTAGAAATCTGGGCATCGGGAGCATCAGAATTAGCAGTAGCTTCAGGAATCACGGTAGCTATAGCAACCTCAAGATTTGCAGCAGAGACTTGAGGAGTCTCAAATGTGGCAGGGAGTTTAGGAACCACAGCAGCAGGAAGATCATGGATTGCAGTTGGAAGTTCGGGTGCTGTAGCAGCTACAGATAGTTCAGGTGTTGCAACTACTGGTAGATCGGGTACCACAACCACTGGCGATTCAGGGGGTATCGAAGAAACTGAAGATGTTGATTGCTCAAGAGTGTTGTCTGATAGCACAGCCACACTTTGGCAAGCCCCGCTTGCCAACTCAGCATGCTCGGTGTGAACTGTGCCAGTCTCTTCAGCTGCCATTGTAATTTCAGAAGAGGTTGTAAGTGTGAGTACTGGACAATAGGCAAGGGTGAGGGCGGAACCATCCTTTGACTCAGAGGGATTTCCAATCAGAAGACCACCCTTGTTTTGTGGTGTAATGGCTGTGTGCGTGATTTGACCCACTGGAGGAGTTAATTCTTTTCTGTCAGTACAACAACCTGAGTTTCTGTGGCTGGAAGGTGAAAGAGCTGTGTCAGTCTTTAGAAGGGATACATATGCTATATTTAGGTCTTCCCTCTGCTTGGTATAAGTCTGTATACTTTTCTGTATGGCAATTCCAGGCCTTATCATGTCGATCTCTAAAGATAAGATGTCAGGTGTTGGCCATAGTGTCAGATGGTCCGGTGACTTGTGTCCCTTCATAAGATTCTTATAATGCAAATAAACAAAGTCATCATAGAGGTCTTCAGTCTTTCTTTTAAGGCGTAGGAGTTGTTCGTGTAGCAGGTAAGTATCATTAGTTTGATCTAAAGCTTCAGAAGCTGGTGTGGCAGAAAATTCGGTTGTAGCAATGGGAAGACTGACCTTAGGGTTATTGTGGTTAGTAGATACTGTGGAAGCATTAAGACAACCGATGGTTAATATAGGTCTTTTGTACCCAGGACCAGATGCACAAACCTCAGGATAATGACTGCCTTGTCCTGTCAAATAAGGGTTTCCAGCATTCTGGGGAGCTTGCCAAGCTGATCTTGCGCATATCACTATGGCAACAGCGTATTCTGGTTTAGAGTCCCCCACAATGAGTGCTATATCCTTGGCTGTTGCGGTGTTAGAAGGCTTGTCAGAAGACGCAGGAGTGTCTTTCACTGTTTGGTTTAACAAGATCTGTAAGAATTCATTATCTTGCTGTAGCTCTGCAACAGATAAGGACTGCGGGTCATATTCGCAGATGTCATAATAATTGTACATGGAAGAAGGGTCAGCTAGCCAGTGAGTATAGTACCGTGTTTGTAAATCTTTGTTTACTGAGGCGAGACTGTCCTTTAGACTAAGGTTCTTGTATGCTGTCTTTAGGGAACCCATAGGTTTATGCAAAGGTTTCTTTACCCGAAAGGAAAGCATCTTTGTTCTGTGTGTGCCTTTCCGGCCTATGGAACAAGACATTTTTGGCTCTTGCATTCTATCAGGAGTGGCACTCTATTAAGAGTGGCACAGGACACCCAGAAAGGGTTTGGGTGGTTGTGCCAAATAAAGTGGACAGATAAGAACACACACAGCGGAAAGGAAAGGGAACGGAGAGTAAGCAAGAGTAGCAAGGGAAAAGATACAGAATGAATACCCTCTTGGGGTGTATGCAGATATAGGAAAAGAGTATTCCACGAACCTTGGAAATACTCTAGCCTTCTGCACAGTTTGCTATAACAGAGGCCCACGCTGATTGCTCATGACTTGGAACAGCAGCTCTGGGTGTCTGTAATGTAGAAACAGGACAAGGGAAGGGGCAGAGGTTGACTGATGGGAACCAACAGACAAGCTCTGTACAAAAGGGTCTACAAACAGTACAAGAGAAGATACTACAGACAAATCCAGTAAATGAGGTGATAGCAAACTAGCAGAAGGAAATGAAAGGAAAGTCGTGTAACAGGATAGGATAGCAGAGGACAGTAAGGAACAAGGTTGAGAGCTCAGAGGAGCAGGAAAGCAATGAGTAAGCCCACAGGGGTAGGACTGTAAGGTAGAACGCCCAGAGGAAAAGGGCTTAGGGCAGCAGAGTAAAGCAGACTGCACGGCAAGGATCCCGTAAGGGCCCTGAGGGACAGGGCCGATGAACGTAGAAAGTAGCAGAGGACTGTAGAGAGCTGCTAGGCCGAGAACCCAGCGGAAAAGGTAGGTAGTAGGCAGCGAAGCGGGATAAGCTGCAAAGTACGAAGGCCCAGAGGACAAGGGCTGTAGGTAGCCAGAGAGAGGTAGGCTGCAGAGCAGGGAGCCCCAGAGGACAAGGGCTGAGGCAGGAAAGCAGCAGAGCGTGATCAGCTGCAATGTAGAGGGTACGCAGGGCAAGGGCGGAGGCTGGAAGGCAGCAGAGCGTGATCGGCTGCAATGTGGAGAGCCCGACAGGGCAAGGGCGGAGGCTGGAAGGCAGCAGAGCGTGATCGGCTGCAATGTGGAGAGCCCAGCAGGGCAAGGGCGAAGGCTGGAAGGCAGCAGAGCGTGATCCGCTGCAATGTGGAGAGCCCGGCAGGGCAAGGGCGAAGGCAGGAAGGCAGCAGAGCGTGATCGGCTGCAATGTGGAGAGCCCGGCAGGGCAAGGGCGAAGGCTGGAAGGCAGCAGAGCATGATCCGCTGCAATGTGGAGAGCCCGGCAGGGCAAGGGCGAAGGCTGGAAGGCAGCAGAGCGTGATCCGCTGCAATGTGGAGAGCCCGGCAGGGCAAGGGCAAAGGCTGGAAGGCAGCAGAGCGTGATCCGCTGCAATGTGGAGAGCCCGGCAGGGCAAGGGCGGAGACTGGAAGGCAGCAGAGCGTGATCAGCTGCAGTGTGGAGAGCCCAGAGGAGCAGGGCTGTGAGGCAGGGAGCCTGGAAGGCTATGGCTGGAGGCAGCAGGGTGGAGCAAGCAACAAGGCAGGGTCCAAGCAGGAGTGAAGGTAAGCAGCATACAAGATCCGTAGAAAGAAGCAAAAGGTGGAGCAAGAACTCTCAGATGCAAGAGCCTGAGCCACTGCAGGCAGCAGCCTTTATACTGCCTAGCCCAGCACAGAGGCAGGCTAATTGGTTGCACCTGGCTAAGCACACCTGCAGGCAATCGGCCACCTCCCTTTCTGTTCCTGGGCTGGTGGAAGCAGGGCAAGTCTCTAGGGCTTCTGGGGGGTGTAGTTCCATTGATAACCAATAGGAACAGCCAGGAATCAATGCTTATAGCCAGGTGCATTATGGTATGCGTAGTTTGTTGGAAATAATAATTAAGCAGCAAAGTCTCGCAAATGGGAAATAAAGTTTCCAAAGTAAATATAGATAGATCCAAGAGTCTGTTGTAAATATATGATAAACATATAGTCAAAATTGAGCGTAAATGGATGCGCCCATGGCGCAGGCATGACACTTTCAGATGATCCAGTGCTTGTTCGGCAGAACGTGCCCTGATCAACCAATCATCCAGGTAGTGGTAGAGGTAAATAACCCCTCTCCTGAGGTGCGATGCCACCACTACCATTAACTTGGTGAAGACCCTCGGGGCGGAGGTCAATCCGAATGGCAGGACTCTAAACTGATAGTGTGAGTCGCCAACTACGAACCTAAGTTATCTGTGATTGAAATTAATTGGCACATGAAAATAAGCATCCTGGAGGTCCAATGACACCAACCAATCCTGAAGTTGAAGGGCCTGAAGGATCTGAGAAAGAGTGACCATCTTGAACTTGTCCTTCCTGAGGAACTTGTTCAAGTTTCGTAAATCCAAGATGGGTCTTAGTCCTCCGTCCTTCTTGGGAATCAAAAAATACAGGGGGTACCATCCCTTGTTCCTCTCCGCTACAGGTACTGGCTCTATAGCACCTTTCTCCAGCAGGGTTAGAACTTCCTGCTGTAGGAGCAGGTCTGAAAACTTCAAAGGGTGTCTCCCTGGTGGATTGTTTTGAGGTTGCGTTAGAAAAGGAAGGCAGTAACCTTGGGATATTATTTCTACAGCCCAAACATCTGAAGTAATGGCTCGCCATTCTTGCAGATGCTGTGACAGCCTGCCTCCCACAGGTGTTTGTGGCGGTTGCTGCAGCCGCTGATGGCAAAGAGGCTGCAGCTGGAGCGGCTTTGCACGTTTTCCTTGTCCACCACAAGTGTCCTTTCTCTGGCCTCTTTGGCCTCATTCCTCTCGCCTTTCCATATGAGGAGTAATAACAATAGGAACGTCCCCTCCAAGATTGTCCTGGTGCTCGAAAAGGCTGAGGTTGCCTAACAGCAGCTCCTAAAGACTTGGCAGCTGCTTTTGAGGTCTGCACCCGCTCAAGGCTCTCGTCAGCCTTGCTGCCAAAAAGGTGAGACCCGTCAAAGGACATGTTTAGAAGGCAGTTCTGTACGTCTGGTGCGAAACCCGACTTCCGTAACCACGCAAATCTGTGTATTACCGTGCTAGTACCCATGGACCTGCTCACACTATCTGCAGTGTCCAATCCAGATTGAAGGGATTCCTGCAGGGCCTCCTTTCCATCTCTAACAATGGCTAGGAATCCTTCACTTTCATCCCCTTCTGTTATGTGCTCCGCCGTCATTGCAATGCACTCTTACAGAGTGTACAAAAACTTTGCCAATGCACAGGTGCAGTTGGCTGATTTTAACGCCATACTCCCAGCTGAAAATACCTTGCGTACCCAACCATCCACACGCTTATCGTCCCTGTCCAGAGAGATATAAGGGTACGCCCTTTTATTTGAAGCTGTGGCTGTAAGGACCACCAGACTCTCGAGAGTGGGATGTTTAGACAGATAGCCGGGGTCGCTACTGGCAGGGTGGTATTTTGAAGTAAGGGAGTTATTCACTGTAGGAATAGAATCCGGAGTCACCCAATTTTTAGCCACCCCATTTTGCAAGGCTGCATGGAAGGGTAGGATTGGATCTTCGGTGGGACCATGGTCCAATAGATCGGTCAAATCATCCTGGATGAATTGGTTTGGTGGTCTAGCCCATCCTAAATAATCAACCACTTTTTTTCAGGAGATGTATCAATGCCACTTGCATTATGTAAGGATTCCACCAGGTCCCTCATCCTGCTTTCTTCAGAAATCAGGCCTTCTGGGACATTTGGGGTGCCATATTCCAGTCCAAAGGGTACATTCTCCTCATCAGATCTCTCCAGTTCCTCAAAAATGGAGGTCAGGGACTTGAAAAATTCCTTCCTAGGAAGAGGTTTAAAAACCTTTTCTGGGATCGGTGGGCGAGGTGTGTTAGTGGACTGTGAAGGCATTACAGGCTTTGTAGCTTTCTCTTTTCCTTTTTCTGGCTGAGTTGGCTGAACTGGAGCCTTTGGAACCTTTGGCGCAGAGGGCTTTGGGGTCGACGTCGACAAAGGCGTCAATGTCGCCGACAGAATAGTGGTCGTGGACGGAGCCGGCTTCGAGGGCATCGAGGTGCTCTTCGAAGATTTGCCCTTTGAGGTGCGTTGGGTTTCGGACGGCGTTGGTGACCCCGAGCAGTCGACTCGAGCAGTCTTTTTCGCCCCGCGTCCTGGAAGGTTCTCGATCCTTCCTTCTTCGATCACCCGAGCTCGAGGGCGCACAAATGTGTCGGTGCGATGACGCTCCCGGCCGGCTTTCGAACTCTGAATGCTTCCCACTCTTCGGAGGAAGAATGTTTTGTGGGGCATTTAATTCTTTTTGGGGATTCATCCGAGGACGAGGTGGAGGGGGACCTTTGCCGTCTTTTCTTTGATTTTTTCGCTGAAGACGACGAGTAATGGGAATCGCTTCAGGACCTGGACCGATGCCTTTCACGTCAAGGAGACTTCTCACGGGACCTCGATTTGACGATAGAGGCTTTCCGGTCAGATTTACGACCTACTTGTAGTTTTCCCTTCCTCTCTCGCAAGGCATTCCCCGTCATCGCCTGACACTTCGTACAGGCCTCCATGTCGTGGCCTTCCCCGGGACACCACAGACATTGTCGGTGTGGGTCCGTGATAGACATTTTTTTGAACCGCAACCGCAAGATTTACACTTTTTGAAACCCGATTGCAGGGTCGTAGTCGGTGTCAATGACGAGGACATATCGATATATATCAGTAATATTCATGCGTCACAGAACTCGAGGTGCGCTGAATCTCCGAAGCAACATGCAACGCGAAAAAATGGAACTGAGCCCAACAGGCGCCGCATGTGCTACTTGTATACCGGATGACGTCACCCTCGACAGGGGCCTTCGAGGGACCATCGACTCGATGACATCGATGCACGGCGCCTTTTGCCGAATTTTTTTCCGAAGCAGCTAAAGCTGGATGGAATACATCTAAAATGAGGAATACGTTGGAGGACCCAATCTACTCTAAGCGGGGTGAAACCACAATCCATATCTCAGAGCATGTGCCAATGATATGGAAAATCAGGAACAGGGGTGCTTCTCGGGGGGTGGTTGGAAACTGGGCGCACACTATTTGCAGGATGAGGGCATTATGGGGGAGCTGAAGGAAGAAAAGGAGCAGTATTTCCGCAATAACGGTTTCATGTGTTAATATCCCGGCAAAAATATTGCCATACAAAAATATCTCCATATTTCTGCGGCAATATTAAGGCATGGAACCTGCAGGGGACACCCCCGCAACCCTCATATTATTTTAAAAAGACTTTAAGACTCATGAAAGTCAGGTGGGTCTGAGCCCTGTCGAGGGAGATCTAGGGGGTGAAAAGTCACGACCCAAAGTTCATTGAGAAAGGGACTGTTCCATTAATTGGTTGAATATGATACGTGAGGAGTCGGCGCCCGCAAGTGGGGGACCCTGGGGTGAAGCCATAATCCAACATGAACTGTGGAAAATAACTTTTTGTTTGTTTGTTGTGGAATACATCAGGTCCTTGTGGGCAAGAGACTTTACCATCGAAGAACCTGATGCTGGAAGGGAACTGTCAGCTAGTGCAGAGAAAGCTTGAGCGAGTGCTGTACTGCAAGGTCCCACCTTGTCCCGTGCTGAAAACGTGGGGAAGCGAGACCCCTGGCAATTACATCCTGATTTATGATTTGAGAACACTTCTTTCTTTATTGAAACCCTATCCCACACTCTTTCTGTAATTAGTTTTAAGGACTTGGCAATATATATTTTTTTATTAGAGGTCTTTTTATTTAACATAATGCCACTAGGACTTCCTTATTTATCATTTGATGGTCGGCGCTTTCTCCCATCTTAGATTTAGGTTAGGTGTTTTGTCACCCTGCATTCATTGTTCAATAAACACCTGTGAACTGTGACCACTTGTGTCTGTCTTTACTGTTGTCACCATGAGGTCCTCACATGAATGATTTTTCAGCACGGCTGAGCCGGTAGTCTGATAGATGAAATATTGAAAAATCTATCTGGGTTAGCCCCGTTTTCTGGTGTTGAAGGTTTGAAGTCTCCCCACCAGTGGACCGCCTCCTCAGCTGGGTTGTCATCTGCCCCCTGGGTGACCCCATCCTAAACAATGTAGGGGGTTACCACTAGTCAAAGGTGTGCTATTGGAATCACCAGGCCGTCACCAGAGGAACTTGTGTCCGAGAATGTGACCCAGCGTTTCTTCTTCTGGGGTTTATTAATGAACTGCGTTTTCCAGCGTGGAGGAAGATAGTTTGGTAGCAGGTACACCTTTTCTTTCTAAAAATTGGTTAAGTCTGTATGTGGTTTAGTCGATTTCTTACGGAGATTGACATTTTTTACGTCTCTCACTCCTTATTGACAGAGTTCAGTTTTCTAGAGCTTCAGTAATTAAGGGGTTCACAAGAAAGGATGCCTCTTGGACATCTAGATCCTGCTTATATTCATCAGACAACCGCTCTGCTTTGTTTATAGTCAGCAGCATCGGATCACGGCTGCACTTCGTGGCAATGTGACTGAAACAGGTTTTGTACTCCTGGTCTTTGAGGAAAACTGTGGGTATTGTTTGAATGTGCAGGCCTTTAGGAATTATGTTAGATTTCAAGATTTCAGGTACTCTTTGAGTAGATGACCATTTAGCTCCGTTCTGAAGCCTTTCTTTTTGAGGCATAGGAGTTTTCCAGAGGTAACCAAAGTATCGGTTGAACCATAAGTAGGTGGACAGTCAAATATGAAAGGTCTGCTGATAGCAGACTGTATCTGGGCTTCAGTATAACTAAGGGTTTGTAATTCTGACATAAGTCAGGCTGAGGCTCCATGCACTGATGCTTTGGGGGTTCGGGGGGAAGAGGATGCGAGAGGGCCAGGGGGAAGAAGATAGGGGGGGCACAGGAGGTGGGTGGTCTTGCGGGGTGAAACCAGAGAAGAGAGTTTGACTGGTTTGACTAGTTGATTCTCAGGGGGCTTGTTCTAAGGGAGACAGATACTTCAAGGTTGGGAAGAAGCATGGGGAGGGTATGGGGGGACAAAAGCGGGGCAATGGCGGAGATGGAGGAGAGAACACAATTAGAAGTTATGTTGAGAACTAGGGGGGCTTGGGGATAAATAGTTGTTAATAAGCAGGATGAGGTGGGTTCAGAAATATGGACTGAGACAATGGCACAGAACTTGGAAAGGCAGAAATGGATTGCAGTGGCAGAATAAGGTACATCTCCTGGAACGTCAAGGGATGAACAAAAAACTTAAAAGGAGTATCGTTTTTAAATACTTGAAATGGCTGAAGCCGGAAGTCGGGCTACTCCAGGAAAGCCACCTTTTGGCAGATAGATATAACATATTGGGACAGGCCCAATACAAATGTGTGGTCCATGCAGGGTCCACAAGGAATTCTAGTGGGGTGGGGATTCTCATATAAAAGTCATTTCCCTTCCAAGTTATCAGAAATGTCCAGAATAGAGGGGGTAGAGTAGTAGGGATGGGGGGCTACCTTGGAAATTACACAATCTCCTTTATTAATGTTTACTCTCCGCCTGCATTATTGCAGGACACGATTGAAGAGGTGAAGAGGTGAATGTTGGGAGAACAACCAGGCTTGACAATAGTGGTAAGCAACTTCATTGAAGTGGTTACACCTTCATTGGGCTGCTGGAGAGGTACCACATGGGAAGGGGCTGGGGGGGAATAGGTAGGAACACGAAAATGAGAACCTTCCTGGATGCAATGGGGATGGAAGACTTCTGGAGGGAGGAATATCCCAGTAAAAGGGAATTCTCTTTCTTTTCAGCCTCTCATAACTCCTCCAGGATAGATTACGTGTTTGCTTCAAAAACAACTCAGTTAAGAACAAAGGGGTGGGCTACTTACCCAGGGCATCTCAGAGCATGCGCCAATGATATGGAGAATCAGGCCCGGGGTTGCTTCTCGGGGGGGTGGTTGGAAACTGGGCGCACACTATTTGCAGGATGAGAGCATTATGGGGGAGCTGAAGGAAGAAACAGAGCAGTATTTCCGCAATAACGGTTTCATGTGTTATCCCCGCAGAAATATTTTCATACAAAAATATCTCCATATTTCTGCGGTGATATTAAGGCATGGAACCTGCAGGGGACACCGCCGCAAACCCCATATTATTTTAAAGGGAGCGGGGGACACCCCCGCAACCCCTGCTCACAAAAAACCCAAATATCCCCATTAAAAATATCGCCTATGGCTGTTCCCGACGCCCATATATACAGCGTTATTTTTGGTGGGGATAATATTACCTGATACCGCAATAACAAGGAGTCAGTTGAATCAAAACAAGTGTTGTGGGAAGCATATAAGGCAGAGCTAAGGGGCAGAGCCATGGCAGTAATTACGGCCAAATGAAGGGAAAGAGAAATCTTGAAGCGAAAGAGGCCAAGGTGTTAGACCTTGAGGAGCAGATGAGACAATCCCAATCTTAAGAGATTGCAAGGGAACTCCAAAAGATGAAAGAGGAGCTTACTCCATTCATTACCACTTTTGTCAACAAGTCACTATTGAGTGGGACTGTTCCGGAAAGTTTTATACTTTCTATTGTGTCACCTCTATTGAAAAACCCATCACCAGATGTGGAGGTTTTACAAAATTATCGCCCTATTGCAGGATTGCCATGGCCAGCCAGAAATTCTCAAAAAGGTTGTTACTAACTAGCTCCAGGACTTTGTTGAACATGAACTACTATTGGATAAACTCCAATCTGGATTTCGACCAATATTTGGAACCAAGACCGCCCTCCTAGTAGTACAGGATAAATTATTAAAGGCTGCGGACCAAAGCTTCCACTCCTGGTAAAGTTGGCTTTGTCTGCGGCCTTTGACAAAGTAAACCACAAAATCCCTTTGGAACGACTAAAGGAGGTAGGAAGAGTCTCTGATTAAGCACTAGACTGGTTTAGGTCTTTTCTGACCAATCATCAACAACGTGTGGGACCGGGGGAGTTCCTGTCAGACCTCATCTGTCTGAATTGTGGGGTCCTGCAGGGATCCTCCCTGTCCCCAATGTTGTTTAATTTGTATATTCGGCCTCTTCTGGAAATCTTGAGACGCTATCGACTGGATTTCCACTCATATTCTGATGACACCCAGATTTTTGTACAAATTGTTAATTTCCAGGAAGCATTTAGTAAACTAGGGCAATGCCTGAAAGTAGTAAGCAGTTGGATGTCAAAGAACTATTTGCAGCTTAATGCTGATAAAACCAAACTCATATTATTCAGACCCAAACATTGGGTGATGGCAACCAAGAAGTTGCCTATTCTGACACTTCTGGGCAAAAGTCTTAAATTTGTATATACAATCAAAAACCTGGGCTGTATGTGGCAAGAAGACCTTGGTAGTGAAGCCCAGATGAGAGCTAAGATTAAAGCAGTACACTTTGTTTTAAGAATGCTACGTCAAGCCCTCCCTTATATACCCAAAGAAGATCATGCATCCGTGGTGGGGGCACTAACCAGCAATCGCCTAGACTATTGTAATAGTCAACTGCTGGGTATCCCCTCTAAACAGCTTCAGCGGCTTCAGAAAGCACACAATCTGGCTGTAGATTAATATTCAAGCTAAGAAAATCTGCCCATGTGTCTTCATTTCGTCGGGAGTTACACTGGGTCTCAACTAATGACTGCATTAAGATTAAGATAGCCTGTATTGTCTTCAAATGCATAAATGGCATTGCCCTTCTGTATTTAAGAGAGCTAATTTAGTCATATAATCCGACGAAACAACTATGCTCTAGTGACAGCCATCTTCTGATCATTCCTCACTCGGTCTACACATCCCGAGACGACAGAAGATTCTCTGTCTTTAGTCCTTGATTGTGGAATTCCTTGCCACTACAACTAAGGACAACAAGCTCACTTCTTCCCTTTCGTCGGGCACTGAAGACCTTCCTGTTCAGGTAGATTGCCCCTTGTATTCTGGGGACGCTGTTTCGATTCATCTCGTCTACTACTGCTGATGTCATCTGCGCCAATATATGGTTAGTTTCATTTGGTGCGTGTTACAAATACAAAAAAATCAAGCTCAGAATTAGGGGCTGTGACAGGGCGAAAGTGGGATGGTGGTACAGGGGGCCCACATTTACAAATGGAGAGACAAGGCTGGGAAGCTCTTAGCCTGGGTGGTGCAGAGGGAAATACATTGGCATACAAGGTCGAATGTAAGGATAGGGGAGAGACAGCGCGGGGACCGAGGGACATTGTGCAGGTCTTTGCCACGCACTACCAGAAATTGTACGCAACGCAACTCACTAGAGGGTGGGAGCAGAGACGCGAGGCTTCCTGGAATGACTGTTGGTGACCCGCCTGTCTGAGGACCAAAGAAATGCCCTGGAGGGGGAGTTGCAGGTAGATGAATTGCGGGAAGCGATGGTATAGCTGGGGAGGGGCAAAACAGAGGGGTGAAATAGTTTCCCAATGGAACTCTGGCAGAAGTTGAAGGAGGAAATCTCAGGGCTGCTGTGGGAGATGCTCCAAGAGAGCAGGGGGAAGGGTGTATTGCTGCCTGACCTAAGGGAAGCAACGATAGATGAGATATCTAAAGAGGGTAAACTGAGGGAGCAATGAGGGTCATATAGACCCATATCTCTAATAAATATTGCAACTAAAATCCTTGCTAAGGCCTTGGAAAATAGGTTGAGCAAAATGATACTGGGTATAGTGAAAGAAGACCAGTGTGGGTTTTTTTCCGAACAGATCTACCAGGTTGAACATCAGACGCCTTCACCTGGTTTCGAGAGGGGCAAAGATAATGCAAGAAACACTGGACATCATAGCATTGGATGCCCAGAATGCCTTTGATTCCATTGAGTGGGCATACCTACTTGCGGTACTGCAGTGGGTGGGCTTCGGAGAGGGCTTCATAGGCTGGGTTCAAGTACTATTTAATGGTCTGATGGCATGAGTGAGGATTAACGGTATGATCTCGGACAGATTCACACTAGGCCGGGGTACCAGGCAAGAATGCCCAATCTCACCCATGCTGTTCCCCCTGGCACTGGAAGCACCTGCAGAATGGATATGGGGGTCCCAGACTTGTCAGGATTTGTAGGCCCAGGGTAAGGGAAGAGCGGATATCGTTGTACGCAGACGTCATCCTCCTCTATGTTGTGAACCCAGAGAGCTCAATGCGGAGAATTATGACCATCCTTGAGGAGTTCGGCTCATACTCAGGCTTGATGAATAATTCGGACAAATCCATCCACTACCCGGTGGAATAGGGGAAGAGAATCCATACATAATACCCACCATTGAAAACAGATGAGAACGGATTTAGGTACCTTGGGGTGCTTGTAGAAAAGGACAAGACTTCCTTTGTTGAACTGAACCTTCACCCAGTGGTCAGAAGGTTTGAGAAAAATGTCAAGCAGTGGATGACTCTCCCCATCTCTTTGATGGGTAGGGTTGCACTTTATAAAAGGGTGACCCTTCCCAGATTACTATATGTTTTGCAACATGCCCCATGTTTAATACAAGAAAGGGACTTCGATAGGGTTAACAAGACACAAGACTGTGAGGGAGTTCTTATGGGAGCGAAAGACGCCCAGAGTAAAATTGGAAATGCTGTATAACTCTGTTTGAGAAGTGGCTTTATATGGGGCAACTCCAGGAATAGGGTGGCCCTGTGGAAGCTGCAGAACACTTGTGATAAGGGGGGGGCATAAACCTGCCAAACTTTGAATTGTATTATTTGGCGGGACAGCTGTTGTATGTGGCCAGGTGGCTGTCCGCGGAGGACTCGGCGGAAGCCAGGCTTTTGCGGGGCGACTCAGTCCCATATTTTCTTAGAGAGACAGTGTGGATGCATACAACTAAGATAGTAGGGAGGGGGAGACTATTGGAGTTGGGCTGGGAAGTTTGGCACAGAGCATGGAAAACGGTGGGCGACCTAGACCCGCTCTCCCTGCAGGTCCCGCTGGTGGCCCTATGTGGTGATGACCCCCAATTGTTTGAAGCAGTCCGCAGATACTGGGAACCGGTGGGTCTAGCCACCCTCGGAGATATATTGCAGGAAGGGGAGGTATTGGAATTTCAGACACCCAGACATACTTACAACAGTAACAAGAGTTTTGGGGCAATTTTGTAGTTGCTGCCGAACAATAGAGGAAAAAGTAGTAAACAAATAATCAGTATTGGTGGGTAATACATGATACATAATCCAGGGACGAGAACCGATGGACAGTAATTTGAGAGGAGAATGGATATATACAGAAGGAATGGCCCTCTATACAGTGGTTTTTCAGACAGGGCACTCAAGGAGCAGGTGTAATGTGTTGGATATCAAAGTTACTTTCTCTGGAGTCCTCCTGTATACATTTAAAGGAAGAAATAGTGGTGTTAAAAAAAGAGAGATTTTTCATAGAGAGACATCACGCATGGATGCACTGTTCGGTAGTCGGTGTGAAGCTTTTGGCAAAGTTGAGCATTTTGTTTAGGGGGAAGTGACTTTGGTCTCCAATTAGTTAAGCATGAGATAAAGTGCAACCCAGTTGGGATTGTCATTCAGATAATAGTAGCCTATTTCTACTGTTAACATGTGTGGTAATAAACTGGATTTAAGTTCATCATTGGCCTGGTATTGCCTGTGTGTGTCATTTCAGCTAGCACTGATCCCTTATACTGTGTTTTTCAGTACTTCTAAATATTGTATTCATGTTAAGTCAAAGTCAAGATTCCTACATTCAATTGTGCTATACTGCACCCAACAAGAGAGTGAACTTCATGTCTGAACAGCATTTTGCATACCCTGCCCTTCAGGTGGGCCTATAACTACAGCTATGGCTGAATGCTTTGGCACAGCTCATCAATGTCGATGGAAAGCGAGGTGCCAAAGTTTGCATCACAGACTGATGCCAGATGGGGGTAGTTTGGAGGTGACATCACAGGGCAGGTGGGTCTATTTGAGAGGACTCCACAATCCACTGTGTCACAGCTCTGATTACCCTGGAATTGTGTACATGCTCCATGTTGCAGTTCAGTAAGGTCTTCCTGTGCACTCTGAGAAACAAGGAGGCATGAATAAGACTCTACTGGACAATGGTACCTTTGGTGCTGTTGGGTAGCAAGTCCACCTGCAAGGTGTTACATGCTGATTCACCACTATCATAGTAGTTTCAACACAACCTATGGTTGTCATCAAGTGGCAGATTGTGATCCAAGTCTGCTGGAAGAGAGAGCATAAAAAAAGAGTAGGGTAAGGGAGTGGGAAAGCGAGATAAGACGTTTGCGACAGAGTATGATACACTAGTAGTTGTGAGAATGATGTGTATTAGTATGGATGAGTTCTATTCCAAAATATGTGGACTTACTTCTAGAGAGAGGAGAAGCAATGCTGTAGGTGTGTTTCCAAGGCAGATTTGCAGTATAAGATCATAAATGGTTGTAGTGTTGAAGGATTCGCAAGCGTGCTTGGCCAATCGTGGAAGATAAGATATGCAGACATAATAATCTGAAAATGTCTATTTATAGTATTGCAGGTAAATTCCAGAATGATAATTCTACGCCTGCCAAGCCAGAACTAAAAGTGGCCCAGTACAGGTGTATAGTCTGTCAAAATGTGAATTTTGCTAGTACAATTAGGCAGAGGACATAGACAGACTGATAAAGTAAAATACGTACAGCCTACCACCTAGGTGTAAGATAAGATGTTGTGTGAATCATCCATGTTCATATAACTATAATGTGTTCCCTTAATGAAAAGGGCCACATGTCAAGGAGAATTATTGTAGATTGTGCAGTCGATAGCTGGTATGATGGTTATGATGAGTTAGTGTGGACAGATAATTAAAAAGCACACAGTCCAGACTCTGGGGGTAGATTGCCAGTGCATGACTTGCATGCTGCTAATGATCAGACAATGTGGACATAATGTGGCCATAATGAGGGCATAATGTTATCATGTGCTGTCATCTACAAAGATTGTATGCCTCAGCCCAGTGTCCATAAAATGCAGGGAAATGTCTTAAGTGTCAGTGCTAATCAAATAGTAGAGCTGGATCTAGGGCCAAGGTCATGAAGGTGCACAGTTGTTTGATGAAAGTGCATTACTTTGTGGTAATTCACTTCGATGTGTTTACTTTGTGAGGAAAGTAATTTATATATGTATATTTGGAAGTAATGATTATAAGGGTGGTGTTGGAACAGTAGGGGGTGGGTGGGGCAGGAGTTATGGGGGCACACCCCTATAATAACCCTAATAATATTGAAAGTAAATGCATCGAAGTGAATTACTACAAATTAATTAATTCAGATGAAACCGCATTTAACCTTCATGACGTGAAGAGGACATGGCGCTGCGAAAGGAAAAAACAACAGAGCTTTATCCCCAGAACATTAACAAAGATGAAACACGGCAGAGCTAGGATGAAATAAGAAACGTCAGATGACAAAGCGATTGGGACTTTTAAGGTGAAACAAAAGCCAGGAAAGGCCTATCATGGGCGTGCAAAGGTGTGCAGATACTAGTCTAGTAGCCCTTCATGTAAAATGGTCAGTAAGGAGTGTGGGTTAGAGACGGGAATGCTGGACTTTAGAATCTGGTTGTCAAGATCAAGGAGGTAGGTTGAGGGAGGAGGACACTTTGCTAGACAGGGCTAAAATAAGGCATTCATAATTGTTATAAAGGAAGACAGGTTTCAGGAGATTAGTCCTTATGACAGCCAAAAATGAAAATCAATTTGCAAGGGCAATAAGGCACACAAGAAAAACAAGAGGACCATCCCCAAATATGATATGATATGATATATGGCATTTGTAACGCGCCTATACACAACTGTTTCAAGGCGCGACGAGGCGGGGGGGGGGAAAGGGGAGACAGACAATGATCCTACTAGGCCAGGTGTCATTCAGATTGCGCAAGTGCATATCATACAATATCATACAGATTCCCCTAGAGACCAACAAGACAGTCCCAAAAAACAGAAGGCAACCTCAAGTAACATAACAAAATGGTGGAAGCTGTCCCCAAAAAACACACAGCAACAAAGTGGTGCCTAACCAAAAATCAGCCAATGTGAAAACAGTAAAAGGGAAATATCACAGAGTAAAATGAGAGACAGTCTGCAATATAATATTCCAAAAGCCACTCCCACATAGCCGATCTGTGCTGTCTCAGATCCGTCCAGGTCAAGTGTACAAGAGTGGATGAGGTGGGGAAACAAAAGATGCCTAAGACTTGGAAAGAAGGACAGATCTGTCTCAGCGGCAAAAACTACAAGGGACAGAGGAATTTATCAGCTCTGGAAAGATATACGACCTGACTGAGCAAAAACATGCACAAGCTCATAGTCCGCTTATTCGCAGCAGCGGCATTCCAAGGCCTTCAAAGGTGCTATTGGTCATGGTTGCTGTGAGGGCTCAGTAATGTGAGGCTCACAACTGTGTTTAGTTTTCTCAAGGTTTGACATTTTATTTTAAACAAAAATAACAAATAAACCCTAACTGAACCTACTCCACCATGGGGTTCTCTACCCAGTCTAGGATCTAAGGGAAAACCTCCTTGCATACAAAAACTGTCCGTCACACTAAAATGAATAATCAAAACAAAGAAAAAACAACATAAATAAAAGATTACCAAATAACCAGTGTCTTGAATGACTTCTAGTTGTCCTGGGTAAATCCTGCTCCCCCGGAATGTCCCAAAGTCAATGGGCCTCATTACAAGTTTGGCATCTGAAATCCAGTGTTTCCTTGATAGCAGTGACACCGGTTCCATCACCTCATGGAAGCGGAAATAAGGTCAAATCACAGGTTGGCGGCCGCATGCCACAGCAAAGTGCAGAACCAGTGCCACTGCCAGTACGGTAACACCGACGGAGACGGATGCACCGCCAAAAATGCCTGCAGTTAATCGGTATCCGCCGCGTGCATGTCGGACATAGCGGAGGCGGAAACAACGGTGCCGGAAATAAAGTTATCGCGGAAACCGTATAGAGAGCGTTGGCCATTACATAAATCACAATCCACTGCAATCCTCTGGTATCACAAGGCCCACAGCTACTGTGACAGCCTAAAAACACTGAGGAAGATGTCATCCAGGATCACAGTGGGCCGGCAGCGGAAACCCTGCTTCAGTGAGGCGGACGCACCATGCTTGTCGAGCACATAGTAGACAATGCAGGGGAGTTGTTCAGCGCAGAGCCGAGGCGCACCACACAGCGAAGGCAAAAGGGCATATGGGCCGAGGATGCCCAGAAGGTATCAGTTGTGGGGGTGACCCCCTGTTCGGTAAAAGACTGCCACAAGAGGTGGGATGATCTGCGGCTGAGGGTGCAGAACATACTGGCAGACCACAGACAGCAATGCAGTGCCACAAGAGGCGGACCACATTCCCCACTGAAGCTGCTACCATAGGAGGAGAGGTGTAGCAGCGTACTGCACCTCGAAGGAATAGAGGGAGTAGGTGGAGCCCAGGCGGGAGCAGTGACACCTGTCGAGGCCGGTACGTACAGAAAGTGCAAAGACATGAATGTGAATCAAGGTATACATGCCCCCCACATCATACTTTGCGCGCCTCTCAGGCTGAGGCAGCTCGATACTCCACAGCTGTGGTTGCGCCTACCGGAGCATCATCCTAACTACAGCCTACCCCCTTTGGACCCAGTGATTCACCTGCCCCTACCAGCGCCTCCTACCAGCGCTTACTCACCACCAGTGACTTCTCCAGCGCCCAGTAGTCACAGCCCCCAGCCCCTGATATCTGTGGGGCCCCTGCTGAGGCCGTGCCTACTACTGACACTGCAGCCCTGACCCACTTTCCCTGCCACCTCTTCAGCCTCTGACTATCCCTACTCAGCCCCCTCACCTGTAGCCGTACTGCCCTCACACCCCTCTAACTGCATCTGCTCCAACAGCGCTTCACCCCACCTCCTCACTTGGACCGCCTACACTGTCCCAAACCATCTAGCGACCCAACCTACCAGCTCAACTGGTTACGAGTGACGGTACCCTGCCACGCTCCCCACCCTCTCTACTGCCTCATCCTCCCCGCCCTCTCACCCACCCCCTAACTACCTGCTCCCTACACTTCCTCCAATCGACGCTAATCTACCGAGTGACCACCATTTATCACCCTCATCCTACTCTTGTCATGCACACTTTCTGCCCTTCCCTCCTTCGACCACCCTCCCTCCCCCTCTCCCTTTTCCTCTCCCTCCTCCCCCTCCCTTTCCTCCCACCCATCCTCATGCCCACCCCCTCTTACCTCCCTACATGCCCACCTCTACCCCCCACCCCATCCCTTCGTGCTCCAACCTCGTCCCTCTCCCCACTGTCCATCCCTCCAGCATCATGAACATTGCCCTCTGGAATGCCCGTTCCATCTGCAATAAAGCCACTGCGACTCTTGACCTTTTCTTCCGACTCAACCTCCACTTCCTCTGCATCACTGAGACCTGGACCCCCCCCCCCTTCAACTCCGCTGTTCCTGCATCTCTCTCCACCCCGTCTTCCTCCTTCTCTCACATCCCTCGCCCTTCTGGTCGTGGAGGCAGCGTCGGCCTCCTCTTTCACCCTAAATGCCTCTCCTCATTTCCCACCATTCCTCTTCCCATCTTCTCCTCCTTTGAATTTCTCTATAAATCCTTTACTCGCCCCCACGCTATCTCCTTCTTAATCATCTACAGACCCTCTGCCCCCTCTCTTCCTTCTATGATGACCTTGACCATCTTCTCTCCCTCATTTCTCCCTCCCCTACTCCTCTCTCTATCCTTGGCGACTTCAACCTCCCTCTCTCTACCTCATCTCATCCCTCCACTCTCCTCTCCTTACTCGACTCCTACCTCCTCTCTCCACTTCCAAACCCCCCACTCACTCCTCTGGCTCCACTCTCGATCTCATCTTCCTCCCATCTCACTCTTCCTCCCCTGTTTCGTCCCTACCTAACTATCTCTCTGATCACGCCCTTCTCTCCTTCTCCCTTACCCCTCCTTCCTCCTATTTGTCCTCCCCTACTCCCTCATCCCCCTCCTTCTCACGTTGCGATCTTCGCAATTTCAACCCTTCTCTCTTCCTCGACTCCTGCACCTCCTCTCTCCCCCCTCCCTCTCTTCTCTTCCCTCTCCGCCGACGACGCCCTTTCCTCCCTGTCCTCCTCTATATCCTCCAGTCTTGACCAACTACATCCTCTCACTTCCTTCTCACCCTCTCGCAAACCTTCCCAACCTTGGCTCTCCTCTCACCTTCAGTCAATGCGTCGCCTCCTCCGTCGCCTTGAAAGACGCTGGCTCAAATCTCCGTCTCTTGCTAATCAATCCTCATACTTCTCTTATCACTCTCTCTACGACTCCTGCCTTACATCCGCCAAGTGCTCCTTCTACTCTAACCTCCTCCACTCACAAGCTTCTCACCCCCGCCGTATCTTCCAGACCCTCTCTCGTCTTCTCTGCCCTCCTACTTCTGACCCTTCAACAAACTCCCCCCTCTCTCCCTCTGACTTTGCCAACTTCTTCTCTTCCAAAATTCTCTCTCTTCACTAGACCATCCTCACCTCTCCTTCTTTTCCCCCTCCCCTACTCCCCTCCCTTCCCGCCTCTGCTATTATGTCCACTTTCTCTCCTATCACCCCAGACTGTGTCTCCCATCTCCTGTCCAAAACTCACCCCACTGCTGCCCCTCTGATCCTATCCCCCACCTCCCTCATCCCCAAAGTCTACCCCCTCCTCATCCCCTACCTAACCGCCTTCTTTAACATCTGTCTCTTCTCTGCCTCCTTTCCTTCAGCTTTCAAACACGCCACCATCATCCCTATCCTGAAAAAGCCCTCTGCTAACCCTCTTCTCACCTCCAACTTCCGAACAATCTCCCTTCTCCCCTTCATCTCTAAGCTCCTCGAGCGCTTAGCATACTCTCAACTCTCATCTTTCGCCTCCTCTCACTCCCCCCCCCCCCTCTCAGTCTGGATTCCGCCCTAGACACTCCACTGAGGCTGCCCTCACTCACGTACTTAATTCCCTCCTCTCTGCTCGCTACGCCAAACAATCCTCACTTCTAATCCTCCTTGACCTCTCTGCTGCTTTCGACACTGTCGACCACCCCTTACTTCTCAGCACTCTGTCCTCCTGTGGCTTCAAAGGCACTGTCCTCTCCTGGCTCTCCTCTTACCTCTCCAACCGATCTTTCACGGTCTCCTGGGGTGGCCGAACCTCAGACAGCCTCCGCCTGAGCTACGGAGTCCCTCAGGGTTCCGTACTTGGACCCTTTCTCTTCTCTCTCTATACCTCCCTTCTCGCCCCTGTCATCTCTTTCTTCGGGATCTCTCACCACTTCTACGCCGATGACAACCAACTCTTCCTCTCCCTTCTCTTCCTTCACTGCTGACCTCCAGCACACTCTTTCTTCCTGCCTCATGGCCATAAAAACCTGGATGTCTTCCCACTTTCTTTCCCTCAACACTGACAAGATGGAAGTACTTTTCTTCCCTCCTAACACTTCCTCCCCATCCCCCCCCTTTCATCTACTTCCCCCTTCCAATCTCCCCATCTAGTCCCACACCTGCAATCTTGGCCTCCACCTGGACTCCTCTCTTTCCTTTTCTAACCATATCTCCCTAACCTCTCGCGCCTGTCGGCACCACCTGTTCAACATCCGCAAGATCCGCTCTTCCCTCACCTTCCACGCTTCTAAACTCCTAATTTCCTCCCTTATTTTCTCCCGCCTCTTCTACTGCTCCTCTCTTCTTTTTGGCCTCCCCGCCTCTCACCTGACTCCCTTAAAATCCATCTACCACTCCTCCATCCGTACACTATGTCTTCTCGGTCCTTGTGACTCTATCTCTGCCTCTCTCTCTCAACTCGGCTGGCTTCCCTTCCTCTCACAACTGAAATTTCAATTCCTCTGTCTTGTCTACAAATCTCTCCTTGACCTCGACCCCTCCCGATCTCTCTTCCCTCCTCTCATTTTACCATCCCTCCCGTTCTCTCCGGTCCGCTGATCTCTACCTTCTCACAGTACCCCCTGCCCCTTGCGCCGCCTCGCACTTCCGCTCCTTCCAACTCCTGGCCCCCCTCCACTGGAATTCTCTACCTCTCTCCATCCACTCCTCCTCCACCTACTCATCCTTCCACTCCTCCCTGAAATCCCTTCTTCTCCACTCCCCTCCCTGACCCTCTCCTTACCCCCCCTCTCGCCTCCCCAAACCCGTACCCCCTCCACTCACCTCCCCTTCCTCCCACTGACCTCACTGGACACTGCCACATAGAGGGCAAGAGGCCACCAGGGACTCCCACCTTGCTCCCCCCGTCCCCCACCCAGCTAATATCGATCCTGATTCTCAAACCCTCTACCTCCCCCCCCCCTCCCTCCTCCTCCCGTCCCCTTGAGTAAATTGTTCCATATACTGTACTTCTGGTTTGTTTCACGTTTGTAATAAGCTTCTCAAAATGTTGTATCTTGTTGTTTATCTGTAAAGCGCTTTGGCATAAAGCGCTATATAAATTCAATAAACATAAACATAAACACACCGACCCCCAGCAATGCACAGAGAGCCACATATCAAGGTCCCCATCAAGACTAGCCAGTGCTCCAGATAAGATTTTGAGGTGGGAGTATTTTACTTACTATTTTTAAACTTTGAGAGTAAATGTGATTTTAAGAGAGCAAAAATGACAATTCTCCTTTGCAAGAAAGTAAAATGTATGACATGGAAATCATTACTATACAGCAGCTTTCTGCATTGTCACAGAATACACCTTTCATTATTTCTCTAAGGTCTAGCCATTTGATCTCTCCGTATATATTTAAATGTTGAAATCACAAAAACCTAGCCAATTACATAGTAAAGCAAACATGAATTGTATTGTGTGTTTTGAGGTTCGATAGTAGAATTGTCTTTTGAGGTTTAATGAAAGTCCCCATTTTCTGGAGGTATTATTATCTAATGGTATGCCAAAATGTGCAATAGTGCAGAGAGGTAAGGACTCCATGCTAAATTCTATATCTAATATAACAGTCAAATGGTTATTTATCTAGCACTTTTGGCAAAGCGCTGCACATAGAATATATTTATCACAATTATCACCAAACCAAAGGCGGTACTCCTTTATCGACCTCGAAAGGATGAAAGGCTACGTTGGCCTTGCAGGGTTTCAAACCTGCAACCTACAGATTGCAGCAACAAGTGCTCAACCGACTGAGCTATTTTATTGGCTAACATCCTTCAGAGGTCGGTTAACTGAGTATCGACTGAGGTATAATAATCACAGTACATAGATGTTGGATGAACCATTCATGAGGCACTACATGAAGTTAAATACCTATCTGGATTATCACAGGGACAAGTTTTGCTCAGTTTCTATTTCAATTACCAATGTAACTTTCATTTGTTTATTTTTTAACAGCGCTTGCACTTCCTCGAGAGTCCGGATTTGGATGTTTTTATTGTAGTCTTGAAGATTTGAGAGGTTAGAACACCTGTAATTGGTGTAATGACAATCACACACCCTTGAGCAAAGACTCTGCTGCCACTGACCATTTATAGTAATGTACCCCCATTGACTGCAAGGTTGAATGGATGTAAACTAGACTGTGCATAGTCATCTTTTTACACACTGCTTTTATAATTACAGTGTAAATTAAATTACAAGTGTAAAAAGGATGTGCCTCCGCATGATTATGCACACAGCACCGGAACTCAGAAAAATACAATTGTGCAATACTGGTTTGCTTTAACTGGAAAAAAAGCCTAATTTGTTACAAAATATCAATTCTCATTTGCAACTTAGTTTTCCATCTGATTAATTATACAATCCTAAAATTCTAGGAAAATACATATGCACAGTGCTTCTGTCTGTTCCATGAGCATCAACACAGAAGCTGAATGGAAAGCAACCATTCCTTTTATCACAGTGTGCAGTTTTTTTTTTTGAAAGGCTTCAAAGAAATACATTCTGTTTCAGAGGTGGCTTGCAATTATATCCATGTAGATAAAAATCAAAAGAAGCCTTCTGGTTTCTGTCAAGTAACCTGACCTTTGCACTGCCCTCTGCTCTAAAACTGTGTAAATGTACACAGGAAAATAATAGAGCTGTCGTATTTACAAGATTTTCATGCGTAAAAAGGCCTCATACGCACCTTATCTAGAGGCCTGAGCCTAGCACATCCAGTACCCCCTTGTGCCCCGCAGCAATGCACAGAGAGCCACATATCACAGTCCCCATCAAGCCCAGCACACCCAGTACCCCCATATGCACCCCCAGCAATGCACAGAGAGCCACATATCACAGTCCCCATCAAGCCTAGCACACCCAGTACCCCCATGCGCCCCCCCTGGCCGGCCAGATGGTGTGCGCCAAAGTGGAACCCCAGACACAGACATGACTGCAGCACACATCAATGCATGTAACCGCATTTTGATGATGCTTGAGGAGTGTGTTGCATGTGATTGTACCATACACATCCTGTGACACCCCTAACAGCATTTCGTACTTCTGTTTAAACATTACACAGAAGCAACTCTTTATTATTTCAATAGTTACTCATAAGCAAGGTCTGTCAATTACCAAGCACTATTAGCTCAACATAAATTCCACATCAAGCACAGTATGTACAAAAAAGAACCATTGAGTATCCATGTTCATGTACACAGTATTTCATACAATGCAAAAGACAGTTATATACACACATTAGAAAAGAGCATTTGAAAAAAACTTTTTCTCAGAATAGTCAACACTATATAAATTTTGAAGTTGATAGGCCCCCACTCAGAGGTTGAAACCATATGTCTCTGAATTATAAATTTTCAGTTACATTGGGGGCATTTTCAATTAGTTAGCTGAACTCAGAGTCTACTAGCTAAACTCGGGGTCCTGATTCTTTTGTTGTAAATACTCAGCAGTTAAATATGGGTAAATAGTTTCAACTCTAAACTCTTGTATATCTTTGCTTAATTTCTTTGTTTTTTTAGTTAAAGTTGCAGTCTTAAATTCCTCAAAGATTTTTTCTATTTCCCGAATTTTCTCGTTGGCATTAATATTAAGCTGGTTTCGTGGTGAATTTGAGTTCTTCTGCTTCCACTTCCCTCTGTGCCGTAATTGCTAGTCTTCGTGCAGTAGAGATCGTTAAAACCATAAGATCTCTACTGCACTTAGTTGCAATTTGGCTAAAGCCTGTTTTATACAACTCGTCTTCTAGAAACAACCCTGGCTCATTCCGTACTACAAGGCCGGCTGGAATGATATTTGCTCTGAGGTATTCCCTCAAAAAATGGCCGTGGAGTTCGGTCCTAAAGCCCATTTTCTTAAGTTTTAATAATTCATCAGCATTGTTACTCACAAACATGGGGCCAGTACCATTATTGGAATCAAAAAGGGATGGGCCTTGAATAATGTTAGTGATTTGTTCTTCACTGTAACTCAAAGTAGCACTCTCTGCCATAGTCTAGTATCATATGTAAACAAAACAGAACTGAAAAGTAAAAATAAAGAAATTAAAGAAAATTAAGAAAACCGGGGGACAAACAAGGCAGCACTAACACGCTACTGAAACCAAAGAGTGAAAACATGTGTGTGTTCCAAAAGTAAAACTGGTAGAGTGTATACTAGGGAAGAAGAAAGAGGAACAAAGAACAAGAAATGAGCAATTGAAGAAAACCCTAAAGACAGCCCTGGCTGTCAAAAAGATAATGCACTTTTTGATTCCAATAATGGTACTGGCCCCATGTTTGTGAGTAACAATGCTGATGAATTATTAAAACTTAAGAAAAAGGGATTTAGGACCGAACTCCACTCCCATATGTATTTTCCTAGAATTTTAGGATTGTATAATTAATCAGATGGAAAACTAAGTTGCAAATGAGAATTGATATTTTGTAACAAATTAGGCTTTTTTTTCCAGTTAACGCAAACCAGTATTGCACAATTGTATTTTTCCGAGTTCCGGTGCTGTGTGCATAATCATGCGGAGGCACATCCTTTTTACATATTTTGAGGGAATACCTCAGAGCAAATATCATTCCAGCCGGCCTTGTAGTACGGAATGAGCCAGGGTTGTTTCTAGAAGACGAGTTGTATAAAACAGGCTTTAGCCAAATTGCAACTAAGTGCAGTAGAGATCTTATGGTTTTAACAATCTCTACTGCACAAAGACTAGCAATTACGGCACAGAGGGAAGTGGAAGCAGAAGAACTCAAATTCACCACGAACCAGCTTAATATTAATGCCAACGAGAAAATTCGGGAAATAGAAAAAATCTTTGAGGAATTTAAGACTGCAACTTTAACTAAAAAAACAAAGAAATTAAGCAAAGATATACAAGAGTTTAGAGTTGAAACTATTTACCCATATTTAACTGCTGAGTATTTACAACAAAAGAATCAGGACCCCGAGTTTAGCTAGTAGACTCTGAGTTCAGCTAACTAATTGAAAATGCCCCCAATGTAACTGAAAATTTATAATTCAGAGACATATGGTTTCAACCTCTGAGTGGGGGCCTATCAACTTCAAAATTTATATAGTGTTGACTATTCTGAGAAAAAGTTTTTTTCAAATGCTCTTTTCTAATGTGTGTATATAACTGTCTTTTGCATTGTATGAAATACTGTGTACATGAACATGGATACTCATTGGTTCTTTTTTGTACATACTGTGCTTGATGTGGAATTTATGTTGAGCTAATAGTGCTTGGTAATTGACAGACCTTGCTTATGAGTAACTATTGAAATAATAAAGAGTTGCTTCTGTGTAATGTTTAAACAGAAGTACGAAATGGTGATTTTTGTAAAATGTATCCCTATGAAAACTTAGGTGGACACAGAAAAATGTAAAACACATACCTAGGAAGTACTTTAGATAGCTTTTGCCATATTTCTGATATTGAGAAGTTTATTATAAATTTAATTTATATATATGTTTAGTGAACCTGTCAGGACACTTTTCTGTTTTGTGGTTTAGCGATCCCAGTCCTTGACAGAGTAGGTATATACCCTCTAGTGCATTACCCCTAACAGCATGCCTTACAATCCTCTACAGGAACATCATCTGACACTGAGAGGGGTCATCAGGGGACATCAAGAGGGACTGGACGTGCCCATCATCAAAGATGACAATTGCCATCCGGCGCAGGCACCTCCAACACCCGTGGTGCAATTATGGTCCAAGTGCACCGCGCTCAGGAGACCACCACCCCTGCAGCCCCAGCAAACCTGCAGGCACCGCAAGAAAATCCCCCTGCAGCATCAGCAAACCTGCAGGCACCGCTGGAAAATCCCCCAGCACGCCAGCATACCTGCAGGCACCTTAGGAAATACCCCCTGCTGCCACTCCAAATCCACATTCAAGTGCAGCAGCACCTCCAGACCTGCCTGAATATGATGGTGCAGAACGGATACAAGACCATCATTCCAGTGAGGCACCAGGGTCAGGAAATGAGGGTTGCACCTCCACGCCGGATCAACTGGGCACATTCATCCCAATGGGCCTCCAGAGTCCAATGCGCTCCCCTACGCCATCGCTGCAGGAGTTGACCTCTTGCATGCAGCGCATAGCACAACATCAGGACACGTTGGCCAAACTTGTGGAGCAACACCTGGAGGAATCAGGGCTCCAATGTGAGTAGTTGCGGTTGCAGTGGGAGAGCACCGAAAAGTCAGTCCGCAGGTTGTCACGTGCCATTGGCCGTTGTGCAACATCAAACATGTTGATGTCCAGAAGAGTAAGTGAATCGAACATCGCAAGACAATGTCGCTGGCCCTGCAGGCCATTATGAGCCGCCTGCCCCCACCGAACTGCGCTTTGCCCTCCACCAGCACCACTCCATCAAGCCCTCTGGGAGGCAGCCCCTTGGGGCTGGTGGTGGGTGGGTATGTTGGGGAGTTGGGGGTGGTCCATAGTGGGGATAGCTAGTTGGGGCCGGGCGGTGGTTGGGTACGTTGGGGAGGTGAGAGATTACGTGTGGGCACTTTTTCTTATTGCTCCTGTTCCTATTTGCTCTTTTCTTAATACACTGGTTTGCAAATGTGAATTACGAGTCGACAATCTGCTTCTGTGTGTGTATCATTCTGGTATGACTTTGAAGAACATTTCTATTCTGCACACTTGGGTCACATGTTCCTGCAGAGACTGTTTGGTCTGATGTCTCTATTTGTGATGTGCTGCTAGGCAACTACATATATCTCATTCATTGCAATTTACACAATGCAGTGTTCAGATGTAGTAGGTGGCTAATGCATTGTAAGGTGCTGGCAAGATCTGCGTCTGGCATACGCAGCCCACACGATTGAAGTGACTACTGTGCAATGCACGATGTGTAGCCATCATGCACATGGGTGTCACTACTATTTAATTACCAGTGGAGATCCTCGCATCCACATGTTGGCATTGCATGTTGTGCCAAACCATGGCTAGGGTATTTTTAAAATTAGCCAGGGTATGTATTCCTGTGACATGATATACTGAAATTTACCTGTTGTAGCTGTAAGCTGGGTGGACTCTGTGGTTGTCTATTGCCCCCCACCCCCACTACACAGAGGTCATGCATTGGTAGTTCTACTCACCCAACAGCCAGGGATACTGTGATGGTTGTCTATTGCCCCCGCCCACCCCACTACACAGAGGTCATGCTTCGGTATTTCTACTCACCCAACAGCCAGGGACACTGTGATGGTTGTCTATTCCTCCCCCCCTCACTTCACAGAAGACATGCATTGGTAGTTCTACTCACCTAACAGCCAAGGACACTGTGATGGTTGTCTATTGCCCCCCCCCCCCACTACACAGAGGTGATGCATTGGTAGTTCTACTCACCCAACAGCCAGGTCCTTTCTCCTGCATAACGTGCCATGTACCCTGGCAACGTGGAGTTCCGCAATGCCATCGAGTTGTTTGTGGACCCAGGGAAACGTGCACAGCAATGCGTGATGAGTTGTTGTGCATCACAGACCATCTGCACGTTGAGTGAGTGAAATTGCTTCCAATTGCGATACACCACCTCAATTGCATGCCTGACAGTCAACTCCACATGTGTACAATCTAATGCACCAATGACATTGGGCATGCCGGTAAGGACATGGAAGGCCACTTTCGTGGCATTGACCTGTGCAGGGGTTCAGGGCATGGCAATGTGGTGGACAAAAATAACATTTACAAGAGCGAGCGAATGTCTCACCTTTTAAGGTGGGATTCTCCGACCCACGCTGCAATACTCACAGGTAAACATACAGGCTTGAACGCTTAGCACAAGAAGTAACTTCTTCTCCGACTATCTCTTTCAGGAGACATCTCCACAAAAAACGATTGCCATTATAATCAGAAGAGCACTTTGGCAACTGTACATGACACAATAGCAAGCTCTACTATTTCCAGAAATAACATCTGTGTAATACCCTGAAAATACAGACATTAGGTGAGTACTATACAATTCATCCTGTTTAAGCAATATGATATTTTCTGTTGTAATATGGGTTAAAACCCCGGAACACTATGTAGGCGACACTAAAAGCATATGGTTATGCTTTTTTCCCAATAGGTACATAACAGGACACAGCTTGGTCCTCTCAACAACTGAAAACAGTGTTGCTCGCCCCCCACAGCATCTATGCAGGTAATTGGACTGCCTACAGAGGTGCATTGCTCAATGTTAATAACAAGAATAGAACTTTAGCATTAATAGCTTATACTATTTGTTTTTATTGATAGGCCAAGATTATTTACAAGAAACACGATATGGAAACTATTGCGATTACCACAGCAAACAAATAATTTGGGTGATGAATACTCCTAAAGAATGTTCAATTTTTATTTGAACAGAAACATGTCGAGATGATAACCTGTGACTCTACACAGTGATAAAAGACTTAAAACATAATTAATTTCAAGTACAACTTTGTGTTCTCACTTTAGTGAACACTTAACTTATTAGATTTTGAAGCAAAATACATCTTGTGTGTATAATTTTACCCACTTCACTATCCCTGATGTTGTAATACAACACACTATTCCTAAGTGCATTGTTATTTTAACATGCATTGTACTAATTTTCTTTTTTTAATGTGTTGTGTTAATTAATACATTGATTTTAGTTATACTGAAGGATCTTGTCACAACAGTCTCAAAGTGCTATATACAGAAAGTCATTTAGGTACACGCAATTTGGTTTTGATGACAAACTTCCACTTAAAGGTTTGCGTTCCCTGTTATTCTGGCAGCGTTATGCTTTAATAGGAATAGGGAAACTGTCTCATACGTGCTACCTCTATTTGATGTTCATTGTGGGAAAATCAGTTTCTACTTCATAAAGGTTTATTGGTCACGTTCTCCTCCTTAATAGTAGACACAGGGCCGTTCGGCAACAATTCAAATCTAACAATGCAAAAAAGAAAGGCTTTCTCTTCACGCAGGCACTTTAACTTTGATGAAATCAGCATGTGATTCAATTCCCTTTTTAGAGTGACTTCCCACGACTGCAAACAACTTTTACTTGCTTTTTCCCATACATAAGAATCAATTAAGGTGGCTACAGTTACCGACAAGGTATTCCTGATGATTTGGAGAAATTAGTTTTATTCACCGGCTCCACAATCACAGTGGTTGCTGGCTGTTGCTTCTTCCCAACTTGACCTTTTCTGCTACTATTGCTACGGACACTCCTGGGACCCACACCCATCTGCAGGACGAGCTCCCCTCATATTGCTTCTGTACACAGTCCTCAGGTGGATGCACAACTTCAGCTCTGCACTCACAGCAACTGTGCGCACATGGAAAGACTGCCAATTCCTCCCAGTCTCTTTCAGTGCAGCAACAGCCAAACAGGGTTTGTGAGCACAAGACCAACTCAGAGCCTGCAGGTGAATTCTGCTCTTCCTTTGTTCCAGCGTACATTCTGTGGTCACACTTCCGAGTAAACTGCTAGCCTTGTGCTCTGCTTCTTCTTCTGCTACTACTGCCAACCTTCCAGCTCCTGCTTCTTTTTATGGCTCCTTCCTGCTGCAGCCTTCTATGGCCCTCAGGTGGGTTAATTAGCTCCAGGTACAGGCTCTTAGAGCTAGTTGCCTGACCCTGCCAAAAGCCATTAGGCCTGCCTGTCCTTGGCTCCTATATGCCTCTCCAGCCCTCTTCTACGTCACAGTCCCTGACGGCTTCTGGGACATATAGTCCATTTTAGAGAAATTCAGTTTTCTCACTTCTTTAAAAGGTTTAAGGATGAGGTTTCTTCCCTTGATGTTATTGGAAGAAGGATTATAGGTTTTAACCTTTTTCTTTCTGGTATACGTTTGGCATTAGGGAGGATATGGGATTTCAGGGGTACAAAATACATGTTCCTTGGGTACAACACTGTGTTGAATCACATCTTTAGAGTTTACCCTCCCATCATTGTTAGGAGGTCGAGATATATTAAAATGTCAACAAGCCAATTCCTCCCCCAATCTGTCACAAGAGTATTCCTTCTCAAGGAGAAATACTGCTTCTCACCCTGCAAAATCTCCCCACCGCCCCAGCCTTGTCTACACCCAGGTGATCCTCAAGCAGTACACCACCCTCAAGATTGGGATAAGGAAGCGTCTGCCATCTCCTGGCCACAAAGGAGGAGACTTTAGGCTGGGTTTTAGTGTGGAATCCGCAGGATTCTTCAGATACACTTCCCCTAAAGATCTGACCTCTTGGTCTAGATTCCACCTCCCCTTTGCATTTTCATTAGAAATGTAAATTTCCCAGTTACTGAACGAATCACCTCTGATTTACCTGGCAAGGATAAGGGTATCATTCCTTTCCCACGTTTAACTGTAGTTTCTTTGGGCGATGTTAAAGACCCATTCGTTAAAACATGGGACTTCAGTACCCAAAACTAAAGAAATGGGAAGTTCAGATATGACTCTTACATGTATGGAACAACTTTTCCATAGAATGGTAACATTAAGGTCAGTAAGTCAAGTTGTCCATGCGCACAGTTTCCTTCCCAATAACCCAAGATTTTCCAACCTTCTGGTAACAAACTGGCTTGTATAGCTGAGGTTTTACTTCCAGTATATAACTGTGCCTAAACAGTCTTATTTTGGAAAACCACAGGTATTCTATATGTGGTTCGGTCTCCTAATTTGTTGCCTAGAAGTAGATGTAATTTCTGAAAGGGTACTATTGTTAGAGATGACTTGATTTTCCTCTCCACAGTCATCCTTTAAGGCTCTATACGAATACTGAGGCCTATCTCCATATTCGTAATGGTCAGAACCCCCACATCTTGAACAACCAAACTCTGAGGATACCTCTCTCTTAGTAAAACTTAAATCTCTGAAAGGAGAAGTACTTTCCTGTGAACTCTCGCATTTAGATTGTTGTGAGATTTCAATGCCTGAAGGCAAGGTGTAATCCACCTCTGACAGTAGACAATTTTTTAGTCAAAGGTACAGGATGAACTCCATGCGATTGTCACTGAACCTAAGCATTTCTTCAAAAGGCATGAGGGTTCTATTCTTCCTCAACACTCCAGCTTTCACTGTCGAGTTCTTCGAAGAGAGGTTTGAGTTCTGGGCAACTGTCTTCTTTCTCTAAACAATATAACATGGTATTAGGGGAACTCTTTCTTTTTGGGTTCTGTAAGTGTTTAGAACTTGAGGAAGTACCCTGTTTTTTTTGTACCATATAACATGGGATTCTGACAGCGTTCCTTCTTAGTCTTATTAGAACTAGTGTCAAAACCTTCACAGGTAGAAACATTTATTCTGGGGTCACTGGCAGGTATATTTTTCTCTTGATGCCATGACTCCCAGGCCACATAATACATTAATCTGCTCAGTCTATCACCCCAATGGATTTCATGCGTAGTGGTTGAAAAATTGAGAACCATAAATTTCAAGTCCCTTCCACTAGAAATGAGGGGGTAGATCTTAAATCTGGGTCCTGGCTCTGGTATAATGTACGCAGAGATATAAATATGGAATTCTACCTCCAGCAACAAAGACACTATCAATTTGTCCTTTCCGGGTACAATATAATTCTGAGTGAAATACAGATGATATACATTTCCCTCAACATATTGGCCCTCATTGCAAGTTAGCCGGTCCGGTAATAAAGTGCGGTAGCACCGTGTACAGGCACTATTACTGTGCCACACAATTCCGAGACAGAATGCTGGTAACAATGCATCGATAGATGCAATCCCTGTGCCACCAGTGCTGGAGGCACATACAATTAAATTACCGGCAACCCCCAAAACATATGCTCGATCTCTGGCACCACAGAGCAATCAGCCTATTACGACCATGACATCACCAGTACTACTGGCATGAAAATACTGGTAGCACCGGAAAAAAACATTCCAGAAACACTGGCATTGTGGACCAGGTGGTAAATGGCACCAGGCATGCCCAAATAGGCCACAGGTGCACCAATTCCCCCCATGTGCACCCATTACAACCAGGGACACTAGAAAAGGACCACACCCACACCCAGAACACTCCACCAACACAGCCATGCTGCCTCTATCAGGGTAAAAATGGACATGGAGGTGCTGCAGTGCCGCTGAATGAGCTGGAGAAGCACCAATTTGCGGCAGAAGGCCAGGGAGAGAAGGAGGAGGAGGATGAGGATGATGGCTGGGATGCAAGTGATTAGGTGGAGGCAAGCAGTCATACCCTGCAGAAGGGCCACACCCTGGGCCCTGACAGATGGGCAGATACATACCCTGTACCGGCTAAACAGGCAGACACTAGAAGAACCACTGACCCTAATCCAGGGCAACATAGGGAGCAGGATACAATACCACCGCTGCTGAAGCTGGTGTCAGTCCTGCACTTCCTAGCCACTGGCACGTACCAGCACTCCGTGAGAAAGCTGCATGCCATATTACAGCCCGCCTTCTCCAGGGAGCTGATGCAGGTAGAAGGGTCTTTACCATGTGGGCCAGCACATCACCCCCCCAACCAGCCAGGCACAGGTGATTTCCACCAAGGGCAGCTTTTAGGCGCTTGCATGCATGCCGAAAGTGCTTGGAGCATTGGACTGCACACATGTGGAGCTGGTACCCTCACATGCCACAGAGGAGGTGTACAGGAACCACAAGCAGTACCATTTCCTCAACGTACAGATGACCTCTGATGCCGATCAGTGAGAAACCTGAGGGTATTCTCCCAAGCAAACCTCGAGAATCCCTTATTCAGGTGGCCTGGAAAGGTCTGCTGCTCTCAGAACCCAACTTTAGGGGCGGACAAGCGAGAGGGGATCACCTGGATGAGGGAGCCCAGGGTTGTGCTCGGGGAAATACCCTAGGTGAGATGCGGTATTATACCAAACAGGAAGGTGAGGAGGACGGAGTCCATAAGGCTTTTGTAGGCGATACCACCTCTGCCTCACTCCCTCTCATCCCATCTCTCTTGCCCAAATCCAATAAACCCTCCATATATAACAAATCCACTAAGATCCCCAACCCATGTAGATGCAGAAACTACCCCAATACTCCCAGTCATTCTCCTTCTCGTCCCTCTGATTGTTATTGCCCATTTTCCCAATCTACTCTCACAAAACACTACCCCCTCTGTTCAGTTCACGATCCCGGCTATCCCCGTTTGCTTCATAAACCCTACCAATCCCGTCCCTCTGATTGTCATTTTCCAAATTCCCAGTCGAATGTAACCACCAACTACAGTTTTCACAAACCCTCTTACTCATTTCACAAACCCTACAAAAACCACCAGTCCGAGATCACCACAAACACCCCTAGTACAAGAGTTATGATCCCATACAAAATCTCTTCCTCTCTATATCTCATAGGATTCTTTGACACTTTAACCTCCCCATCCAGCCCCCCCACACCCCTTACCCCTTCTGACAAAAACACTTTTCTAAACTACGGAAAACAACAGACTAATTTCAAAGCTGTTTAATTGACATGTCCGAACCCAAGGGCCAGGCCGAGTCAGGCAATTGACAGAATCACACACCTGACAGCTCTTTCCTTTCCCCCCAGGGATAAAAGGTGGAGCAGGAGAGCACAGTACAAGCAAGGCAGACCGCACGACATGAGAGCTAACACAGCACAGCAGTTCAAGAGGAGGAGAAAGACGGCGCATATTGAGAAGTTGACCTTGCCCTATCCAACCAAGGCCCGTGAAACCTCTGCAGAAGGAATCGTAAGACCGCGAATGGTAGCCAGTGAGTGTTGCAGCAGGTGTCAATGGTACACAAGACCCTCCTCAGCTGATAACCAAGCTGGGGAGAGACGCTTGTCTCTGTGGTACCAACCTTGACTCCAAAGAGAAAGAAAGCCAAGCGGTTCATCACAGCCGGCAAGTCGAGTGGAAAGTCGATAAGAAACCGAACTGTGTTGAATGAGAAGTAGCAAACGGCTAATTGAACTTTGAAGGCTTAAAGATCTATTGATGGAAAAGGGGGACAATCAGCAACAGAGTGTCATGCCTGCTGGACATACCTCTGGACCAGGAACAACCTCTCCATACAAAATGAGTTACGCCCATAGAACCACTAGACCATTCTACTCAAGATGGAGGTTGTTCGATGCATTGCCCGGAAAACGACGTCTGCATTTTTCACGTCGTTAAAATTCACGTGACTTAGGTCCGTCACGTGTATCACGGCAGTGCGTACATAAGCAGCGTGGTAACTTCGATCGCTGCTTCTGATTAAGTCAATTTTGGCGTTTTGGTAGCTGAACTCCGGACCTGCGTTTTCGCATTCCCTTCAGCAACTTCTTTGGCCTATTTGAGCGTGTTTCCTACACACGCTAATTCCGGAGCTGCGTGATTCTTGTTCGCGTGTCAAATTTCCACGCGGACGCTGTCTGCAAGCGCGGCTGTCCTGAGCTGCGTGAATCCTGTTCGCGTGCCAAATCTCCACGCGGACGCTGTCTGCAAGCGCGGCTGTCCTGAGCTGCGTGAATCCTGTTTGCGTGCCAAATATCCACGCGGACGCTGTCTGCAAGCGCGGCTGTCCTGAGCTGCATGAAACCTGTTCGCGTGCCAAGTCTCCACGCGGACGCTGTCTGCAAACGCGGCTGTCCTGAGCTGCGTGAATCCTGTTTGCGTGCCAAATCTCCACGCGGACGCTGTCTGCAAGCGCGGCTGTCCTGAGCTGCGTGAATCCTGTTCGCGTGCCAAATCCCCACGCGGACGCTGTCTGCAAGCGCGGCTGTCCTGAGCTGCGTGAATCCTGTTCGCGTGTCAAATCTCCACGCGGACGCTGTCTGCAAGCGCGGCTGTCCTGAGCTGCGCGTATCCTGTTCGCGTGCTAAATATCTACACGCGGATGCTGTTTTCAAGCGCGGCTGGCCTGGCTGTGTGTATTCTATCGCGTGCAATCCTGCACGTGGTTTTCTGAACTATTTTTGAACCTTTGGTACCTGTGACAGTCAACAGGTGAAATTCTAATTTTTGTTCATCGTGGGAAAGGAAGTATTTCATGAACTATTGGAAGGTTATTGTGCACAGTACTTTGGTGCGCTATCCTGTGGTGCACGAACCCGGTATCTAGCGAGAGCCTCGTGCCGTTCGGGATAAGTCTCCCTTACTAATTTTCCCTTCCTTTGTCGTTTGTTCAACTCCTGGGTTTCTTCAAGGAACTTTCGTGGATTACTTCAGTTTTTGCCATAAGGTCAGTGTCTGAATTAATGCTAAAATTGTGTTATCTTAGTAATTCGATTGGGACAGTTTCTTATGATACTTTATCTATCCTAGGCATACTTCCTCCGCAATTCACACGCCCTTTCCAGTGATCGATCTCTCTGCCTGTTTCATCCAGTCAGAGAGTTGTATCATTTGGAAGGTCTAATTTGACCTGTCTACAATCAAGTCGAGTGAAAATAGGATCCGGAAGAGCCCTACCAAATTGTATCCTTTTTTGGTTACCGTATCCTTTTCAGTTGATACATTGGTGATTTATGACACAGAGGAGTCCGGCACCATGTGAGTGCTCACGCAGGAAACTCTGGCCGATTACCCGATGGTAGGACCTCCCGTAACCAGAAGACCTTGGGAAAAAGCAAAAGGAGGTCAAAGTGGTCATACAGGGCGGTCTTGTAAAATCCTCTGTACAGCCGAAAAGTCTTTGATCGATAGATGATTGTGAAGCTAAGGGAAATGAGTTCCGCTTGGTGAAATTAGCGCATGAACAGTGTGTTGCAAAGGTTGGCAACAGTGAACCGGGCGGAGGGATGCTAACAAAGAGGGGCGAAGCCTGAAGTCCCGTGAACAGTTGTTGACAGGAGTGAACCCGACCGATGGATGTCCACAGAGAATTGTTTGAAAAGACATTAAGATTTGTGAATGCAAGAAATATTGTAAGACCAGGGGAAGTGGATTGTTCCCCTTTGCATTTGGATCCGAGTCCGGCAGCGGGAGATCCCGAAAGTAAGGCCTGAACCCGTTCAAGGGAAGTCTAGGGGTCTGACCCTGGCCAAGGGAGATCTAGGGGTGAAAAGTCATCACCCAAAGTGCATTTGGAAAGGAACTTTTTGTTTGTTTTGTTGTTGAACACATCAGGCCCTCAAAGGCAAGAGACTTTTATTGAAAAGAGACTTAACCATCGAAGAACCTGATAGCTGGTATGGAACTGTCAGCTTGTGCTGGAAAATCTCGAGTATATGCTGTGCTCAGGAGATCCACTTTGTCCAATGCTCAAAACGTGGGGAAAGGAGACCCCTGGCAATCACATCCTGACTTATTATTTAGTGAAAACTTCTTTCTTTATTGAAAACCCTATACCACACTCTTTCTGTAACTAGTTGTAAGGATTTGGCAATAGGTTTTTTTGTATAGGCCTTTTACTTTGACAAGACGCCACAAGGACTGCCTTATTTTTCATTTGATGGTCAAAGCTTAGATTTAGGTTAGGAGTTTTCCACCCAGCATTTACATTCTAATAAACACCCTTGAACTGTGATCACTTGCGTGTCTTTACTGTTGCCACCATGAGTTCCTAACATACCTCACCGGCAGGCACGGTTGGGCACGGTTCCCAGGGTCAACCTGCGACTCCATGGTTCTGCAGAACAGCACCCTGCTAGCATACATGGCACGGTATAGCGGACAAAGGACCTGGATGTTGGGTGAGTATATGGAGAAGTACACACGCATTGCTGCATGGTGCACAGGCCGGGGGGGGGGGGCATGACACAAATGCATGAACCACAACCACCAAGCATCAGAGGGTATGACCAGTGCATGCCCAAAAGCCAGTCCACGAAGCACAGGTGTAACACCCGAATGTTGCCTTGTCAGTCAGTGGCAAGTAGGGACATCAACCCTGAGGAATCAAACCGGCAATAGACTACATGTGCCAGGATGCAACACTGCCACTTTCAAAAATCCACACCTGCAGTACACCATCCCACCCAGGCCAAAGACGCATGGGTGTCATGTAGTGTGTGCAGACGCTGTACGGGCAGTTGCATGGTGATAAGCACGCTGGGACTGTTGGTGGCTAATGCATTCCCACCCACATCAATCCTCCCCAGGGAGTAGAACACATCCTGGTGTGGATGACAGACAATTGCTGTCAAAAGGTGCCTCACAGTGCATTACTCACATACTTAGCAATGGCACTGAATGCATTGGGTATCAGGGTATAAAAACAACACATTTTGCCATCAGCGCACACAATACATTTCACAGTTCACATAAAAGATAAAAACAGCCTTCAAAATGATTCACATAAAACACCATAAAATACCATGAAAAACCTGGGTGGTAGGAGTACAATCTTCCTGTGTAGCCAAGCACGATAAATATAGTTGGCAACAAAATAAATATCATTCATAGATTCAGTGGACCGACATAAGCAACCGCTTCTAGGCTGCTTTGGACACATTCTCTCTTTAACAGTGGAATCAAATACATTTTCTTTAGGCCACATAGAATTCACAAAATAACAGAAAATGTGTTACCAATTCTGGAGCCATGCCACAGGCTGGGCACATTGGTGAAGAACGCCCCATTCAACTGCAAGTAAGTGCTGCCACCTGTAGAGTACCCACTCTAAATCTAATAAACAGGGTACGAGCATAGGTAGGGGAAACAAAATCCAGGTAAATCTCTCCCTCCAAAATAGGTTTTGAAAGGAGATAATCCTGTCCAGACTTCAATTTTAAACACAGACAAACAAGGTGTTCCTGAGTGTGATCCTAGCAAACCGCTTCACATCACCTTTTGGGCTAATGGGTATGGAAGAAGGGTTGATCCAAAGGTCTTCCAGGCCTGCCACTGCAAGTTGTCGCTTTACATGGCACAGCCAAGGAAGGGAATGACCACCAGAATAGTTCAACAAATCAGTGAGAGCTTCCTGGTATTTACTAAGATACGAGGAGCTCCACAACTTGACCCAGTAGAGGACCGGTTTCCACATTAATTGACAGATAACAGCAACCAAACCAGAGAGCTGGGAAAGCATCTGTTCGTAATTTTGGTAGATCAAGGTTTGTGCCCTGACAGTCTGCCAACAGAGCTAGCATTATCTCATTGATATAAAGAGTAAACAGAAGTGGGACAAGAACACACCCTTGCCGCACGCCTCTGTTGACTGAGAACTGGCTTGCGGTCTCTCCCGCTGGACCCCATCCCACCACAGCAGTGTTACAGGAACAGGGCTGAATAATCACTGCCATCAGATGGTATGGGAGCCGCAGCTTCAACAAACCTGCCAAAAACACTGTAGGTGTGATCTGGAGGTCAATTAATACTGCGTACACTTGCATCTTTTTTAGGACACAGTATTTCTCCAGGAACATATGAAGGAGAAAAGCTGGTCCACAGTGCTCATCCCCTGCCGAAACCCAGCCTGAAGATAGGAAATAAATAAGGCCCTCAGATTCAACACACTCCTGCAATTGCTGGAGGACGACCCTGGCGAAGACTTTTGCTGACGCATCAAGGAGCGAAATGGGCCTATAATTACACGGTCGATCACGGTCCCCCTTCTTGTATATAGGTACAATCTTGGCACAACACCAAGATGTGGGGACATTGCTAAGATTAACCACTGATTGGAAAAGCTTAGTTAATACCGGCACCCAGGTGTCTGGCTCATCCTCCCACAGGTCAATCGGTACTCTATCAGGACCAGGGGCCTTTTGGCCCTTGGTACTCAACAAGGGACTTCTTCCCACAGACAAGGTAATACAAACATGTAAACCACTGATGATCACTGATTCAAGCACTGTAGCCATTAAACCTGCTCCATGGGGACTGTCAGAGGGCAGCGCTGTGTCATACAGCCCACAGAAGTGGAGAAACCATTTCCTCAGTTAAACAATGGAGATTGTTATCCTTAGAGTCTTTCCGACAGAAACCAAATACCAAAAGGTCTTGTTATCCTTGACTATGGCAGTTTGTTCCATTTGCCCTTAAGGAATTCAGACTTCTTAAATTTCACAACACTCTTATATCTATCCTCAAGTGGTGTAGACCATCTTTGTTTGCCATCCCCGGATTACTCAGAAATGACAGTAATGCCTCCTTGGCCGATCTATCAGAATCAAACCAAGGAGAAATCCTCAGGGTCCTTCGCCGGGAAGCGTTTTTTTTTTTTTAATTACGTTTTTATTGATTTTCAAAGGGATGCATCAGACCTTGTTACAAACATATGTAGTGAAACAAGAAACTGTATATGTTTCGGGAGACACTGATCTACTCAGACTTAGTTGGGAGGCTGGTCCTCTTTCAAACTGTCGTAAAACAGGCCCTCGCGGCTAGCAGTAGGCCATGTATCATCTTAGGTACTTTGGAGATAGCGCCCTCCAGCTCCACCAAACCAAATAGGATGATAAGGGTCAGTTTCTCCCTTTCCTCCCAATCTAACTCTTTGATCCAGCTGAGCATCTCGTCCCAGTATGCTTGTGCCGCCCTGCATTCCCACCACATATGCCAGTAGTCTGCTTTATTACCGCAACCTCGCCAGCAGTTTGGGCTAACATCCTGGTTCATCCTGGCCAATTTCACCGGGTCATATTGCCATCTGTACAGTCATTTAATACCATGCAGTTTGTATTGGCAGGATATGGATGTTTTCGCCATTTTTCTACATATCTGGAGCCACATTTTTTGGGAGAGATGCCTACCCAGATCCACTTCCCATTTGCCTTTCAGTTTGATAGAGGGGGCTGTATTGACCTCTACTAGGGCAGTGTACATGGCACTTATGAGACCCCTGGAGCCAGTGCAAGGGTCTAGAATTTTCTCAAACGGGGTGAGTTCTCTTTGCAATCCTTCTTTCCAGATCTCTCGGGTCATTACACCTTTCAGCTTCAGGTATTGAAACACCGAAAGCGGGCCTATAGATAGAGCTTCTTCAAGCTCCTGAATGGTGATAAAGGTGTTGTTCGCCACAACTGCCCAGCCCTCTCCAGCCCAGCTTCATACCAAGTTTAGAAGCCTGCCGGATCCGGGATGGCATCCCGGATCCCTGGAACGCACAGGTGTCCCAGGGGGGGAGGGCCAGGTCGTGATCCCCTTCATTCCCTTACCCGGTTTCCATAAGGCCCATATAGTTCCAAGGATGGGATGATTTTTAATTCTGTTTAATAATTTAGGTCCAGGCACCCAAAGCCATTCCCCCACTGTGAATAGGCAGAGATGATAGTTGTCCAAGCCCACCCACTGCAGGTCTACCTGCTGCCTGAGATGTGGAACCAGTACTCTCAGTTGGGCGGCCCTGTAGTACAGCTCCAATTCTGGGAGGCCTAACACTCCACTATCTTTCCAGAGGTCTTGTAGTGTCCTGGGGAACCTGGGTTTCTTTTTTTGCCATAGGAAGCTAAGGAAGGCCCTTCTAATGGTGGTGAAGTATTCTTTTTGGTAGTCGAATCGGGAGCATTTGGAACAGATAGAGTATTTTTGGTAGGATTACCATTTTAACAGCATTCAGACGGCCCATCCATGAGATGGTAAGCTTGGTCTATCTCTCAATATCCTTACCCATGGTGAGTGATAGTGGGGGGAAGTTCGCTTCGTATAACTCTCCCAGTTCTCGAGTAACATTTATGCCTAGGTACCGAAGTTTGGTAAGGCTAATCTTCATCCCTAGGGGTGCAAATTGTTCGATCTTTGAGTCTCTGCTCTTATTGATCAGGAGGATGACAGATTTCCCCGTGGTAATTGACCATATTTTTCTATTATCTTAATTGCAGCAGGAATAGATGACGAGGGGTTGGATAAGTGTAGAAGGATATCATCGGCATATAGGCCCAGTTTGTATTCTCGCTCCCCTACTCTGATTCCCTCTACCCTTTATCAAGCCTCAGTTTCTGGGCAAGCGGTTCGAGGGACAACACAAATAGTATTGCAGACAACGAGCAGCCCTGTCTCGTCCACCTCTTCAGTGCAAACCACCAGAGTAGCCGACTGTCTGCCTGATAAAGTTGCAACTTGGACTACTAAACTCTCTAGAGTCGGGTGTTTGGATAAATAAGGAGGGTCTGTAGCCGATGCCCTATATTTTGCATAGAGCTTTTTACTAACTGCAGGAATCGCCTCCGGAGTCTCCCAATTTGTGGACACTTTTTTCTGCAAGGCTTTGTGGAAGGGAACTATAGGGTCTTCGTGAGGTCCCTTATCTAGAATGTCCTATAGGTCATCTTGGTCGTAAGTGGGTGTGGGCCAAGACCACCCTGTGTACTCCATTACCCTGTTCATAAGTGATCTATAGTTTCCTTCTGCATGGTCACCAGGTTCTGTTTACTGAAGTTTACCTCTGGGGAGGTATCAATACCACTTGCCTCCTGTAAGGATTCTTGCAGATCTTTTAGTCTGACCTCCTCTGGTATGAATTCCTCTGGTACAGGAGGTTTTATAGATTCTAAACCAAAAGGCTTTTCTGAATCTGAGTCTTCCCTTTCTTCATATATGGAAGATAAAGTTCTGAAATAATCAGAACGTGGGAGACGTGTGTAGCCTTTTTCAAGTGATGAAGGGGCGATATTAGTCATTACCGGCTGAGAAATACTTGAAATTGTCAAAGTAGACGTCATAGGTCTCGATGGAATTGTAAAAGGCGTCGATGTACTCGAGATTGGCATTGATGTCGTCGAAGGATTCGAGGTTTGCTTCGATGTCGCCGATAGGGCCGACAGCGGTCTCAATGTTCTCGTAGGAGACTTCGACGGCTCAGGTGTGAGCGGCGTCGAAGGAGTGGGCGCACGAGGCGTCAGTAACTTTCCCTTCGACGAAGTTGCTGATGGCGTCGATGAAGCAGTTTTCGACTTCGATGGTAATGCTGACTTTGTATGTGTCGAGGAGGCTTTTTCTCTACTCGAGGGTTCTTGAGGCTCTCAAGGAGTATGTTTTGCCAGGCACAACAGCTTATAGCTTTTATGTTCCTGATCTAAGATGGCCGCCGGCACCCTATCTGCCTTCTCTGCGACCACCGGACTGGAGCGCGTGATTCTATTGGCCAGCCTCTGCTTTTCAAAGCCAATGACGCGCCAGCAGGCGAACGCCGGCCCTCTCCCTAAGGATCCTCTCCACAAGGATCAGATCCTGTCTGGAGCCTGTCCGGAAGCGTCCAAGGCCTGGGCCAAGGACTCTGCCCATATGCCGGTAAGGCTACCCTGACCCTGCAGCCTGCCCTCACCTCCCTAGATCCTTTCCTTCCCACCTTAAGATCCCCTCATGCGGTGCATGCCGCGGGTGCCTCTGCTCATCACTGACATTGGACAATTGCTCGCAATCATCTGGTTTTGTTGATGAGATGTAATATCTCACTATATTATAAAGCGCATTTACCAGTAATGTTTATCTGCATTGAAACGCATCTTCTCGTGCATCCAAGCCTATCAGTCTTTGTACGCCGGCGTCTGCCTTATTAGGCCCCTTTGCTTAGTCTGCACTGAGCCTTGTTGTCACGCCTAGCCTAGCAGACTTTGCACTGCTGCTATTGTGATTGCCTCTTTCCCACCCCGCCATTGACAATGCTTTAGTTTCCCTTTATCTGAGCATGTTGCACTATAGCCATTGCATTTAGCACAGTCTTTGTATCTAGCCTTGACTTTGCATCCTCTATGCCTGTTATGCCTGGTAGTATTAGTCATTGCACTTTGAGCATTAAGAGCATTTTGTCTCGTGCCTGCCACTGCTCTTAACATCTGACACACTATGTAGCCATAGCTCCCTTGATACTGCAATCAGCACCTGACCTCGTATTAGCCTTATGTGCCTGGTATTGCATTCAGTATGGGCTCTGCATTTAGCCTGATTGTGTCCACTGTGCCTGTCCTTGCTGATAGTATTAGACACTGCATTTAGCCTGATTGTGTCCATTCTGCCTGTCCTGCTGCTAGTATTAGACCCTGCATTTAGCCTGATTGTGTCCATTGTGCCTGTCCTTGCTGATAGTATTAGACACTGCATTTAGCCTGATTGTGTCCGTTCTGCCTGGCCTGCTGCTAGTATTAGACCCTGCATTTAGCCTGATTGTGTCCATTGTGCCTGTCCTTGCTGCTAATATTAGACACTGCATTTAGCCTGATCGTGTCCATGGTGCTGGTCACTGATACCTAATAAGCTTTACAACTGTCAGCACCTTGCTCTAGCACTAGTATCATTAAGTTGTGACCCTGATGCATGTTCCGTCTACTGGTTCACCAGTTGCACTTTCAACAATACGCCTTATCATGCGCTCTCGCATTTTATTAACTTGTGTCCTTCTTCTGCTCTCACTATCGTCCATATAGGCCAGGCTCCTCACCCTTACACCACCCATCCACCTCTCAGGCCATCCCTCACCTACTGAAGCACCTGCGTACTCTGCTCACTATCAGCTGCTACGCCCACTCTGCTACACCATGGGCTGGCCCCACCAGTGGGTTATGAGCTAAATCACAACAATGCCTCCACTAACCAGTACCTTAATGCCCCTGCTCTTTGGCTAGAACACTTTGCAAAGAAACCCACACTGAATAAAGTTTGTGCCATCCACATCAGAAATAAGAGACTAGGATCCAGGTTCTGTCATGTGAATAGGCAATCCTACTCTTTTGCCCGTACTTTGGCCAAACTCCCCTCACCCAGTCACAGCCCCCTTGACATACATACGCCCCGCACCTGTAATAACCCCATAACTGCAGACCCAGCAGCCAAAGCTACTCAGATCAAAGGCGCACTTATCAATGCTAGATCAGTCACTGCCCATGCGCTTGACATTGATGACATTATCACGACCCAAAAGCTTGACTTTATTGCTATATCTGAGACATGGTTGCATGCAGCATCTGGTCCCACATTATCTCTTGCCATACCTCCAGATTACAGTATTACGCGATGCGATCGTAACACGGCTCAATCTAGAGGAGATGAGGTTGCCTTTATCCACAAAAATTCACTTGACCTAAGAGCTGTACCAAATGTCAACCTGGAGTCTGCGGAACTAATCTCAGTCAAGCTACCTCTAACGCCCAACCAAACTGCCACCCTACACCTTACCTACAGAGCACCTGGCCCAGCCTCCTCCTTTGCGGATGACATATCTACCTTATTACTATATAAATCCAAAACTAACTCGCAAATCATTCTCCTAGGAGACCTTAATCTGGGAATCCGTGACCTCAATGACCCTACCACCATTGACCTTGCTAATACTCTAACCGACCTTGGATTCACTCAGCACATCCTAGATCCCACACACATTAAAGGAAGGACACTAGACTGGCTTGCTGACACCAATTGCAACATCAAGGTTCTATCTAATACACCATGCCTTTGGTCGGACCACCATATCATTACCTTTACAATTGAAGCAGCCTCACGCCCTCTACCTACAATGGCGCCTGCCCTACCTACCAGAAACAAAAGGGACATAACTAGAGAGAAATTACTCCCTCTTTTACTCCCCTCCCTTAACAAGGTCACATACTCCTGCTCTGTTCCAACAATCCTTGCAGATACCTACAATCAAGCGATGCTCTCAGCCTTAAACTCCATTGCCCATATTAAACTGAGAAAGCCTAAACGGCATGCGCACCTTAACTCTTGGTTTACTCTGCAGTTAAGAGTGCTACGCAAAGCTAAACGCTGCGCTGAAAACCTTTGGAGAAACCATTAGTCAGATGCTCATAAGGATGGCCTTATCCTAGCCACCCTTAACTATAAAGAAGCCATCTACCTTGCCAAAAAATAATACTTTAATACCCGCATCCTGCAAGCAGACTTGAATACCAGAGAGCTATTCAAGATCTTAAAGGAACTTGAACCTTCTACCACACCGCCTGACACTTGTATTAAAGACAGCAAGTGGTGCACTAATATCCAGACAGCCCTACTGAATAAAATCACTTCCCTCCAAGCTAAAATTAAAGATAAACAAATTGGATTGAAGCTAGATAATCGTCATCCCACTCCAAACACGACTCCTCCCATAGCATCACCTAAGATCAAACCGTTTGCCTTCTCTCTACTCACCATTGCCGAAGTGGAAGTCATCATCAATAGAATTAAACCGTCCAACTGCCAAGGTGATTCCTGCCCTGCCTCCATCATCAAGGAATCGGCTCATGGCCTTGCCCCTTTCATAACGGCCTTTATCAACTCCTCCTTTAAAACAGGTATTGTTCCTGACAATCTCAAGGATGCTTGGGTGATCCCTCTGCTAAAAAAATCTTCCTTAGACCTGAGTATACCAACTAATTACAGGCCTATCACAACTGTCACGTTCATGCGCAAACTACTTGATCGTGCGACCTACCTGCAGATTAAAGACTATTTGGAACTTAATAACCTCCTTGGACTAAGACAATCCGGCTTCCGTCCCAGGCATTGGACCAAAACGGCTCTGATAGACTTGAAAACGCAAATCGAAGTCCTGAAAGATAATGGGAAATTAGCCTTGTTACTACTCCTAGACCTGTCTGCGGCTTTCGATCTGGTCAATCACGAAATCCTGTGCCAGTACCTCCGCTCTGCCGCCTACTTCTCCGATTCAGCCACTGCGTGGATCAGCTCCTTTCTCAGCAACAGACAAATGAGGGTCTTCTCCACCTCAGCAGCTGCTGACCCAGCCCCTATCCAATGTGGGGTCCCTCACAGCTCGTGTGTGTCACCTACACTTTACAATGTGTTCACAAAACCACTCTTTGATGTTCTTGATTATCTGGGTGTCTCTTACACCAATTATGCGGATGACACCCAGATACTCATCCCCATCACAGGAGATCACATTGCGGACACCAAGGCTTTGAATGAAGTATATTTGGTAATCCAGGCTTGGATGGCCCAACACAAACTTTGCCTCAATGACGATAAAACGGAGCTCCTCATCCTGGGCTCCTCCCAATGGCTTAATAAATTAGATCACTTGTATCAGTCCTTCATCATTGATGGTAATGTCATTGAAGTGTCCAAGGATACTAAAACCTTGGGCATTTATCTTGACTCCACCCTGTCCCCTACAAGACAAACTAATGCCGTCAGATCAGTGTCGGCATATACCTGCAAACTCATTGCGGCCTGTAGACCTTTTCTGACCACCCCCAATAGCATCACTTTAGCTAGAACGCTCATCATGTCCAAGATTGACTACTGCAGTGCCCTTTATCTGGGAACCAGCCAGGCCAACCTTAACAAATTTCAAATTACCCAGAACAACGCCATTAGAGCGGCGTTAAATATTCCACGAAACCAAAACATCTCTGACATCAGGACTAACCTGCATCGGCTCCCTTTCAAACAGAGAATTGCGCTGAAAACACTGGACCTTACCCACAAATGCTTGACGAACAAGGCCCCCTCCTACCTTTCCAACCACCTCTCCCTCCATACCGCCTCTCGACCCCAAAGAACTGCCCAGACACACAGTTTATCCGTGCCCAGATTTAAACTCCAAAAAGCCGGGGGCGTGAGCTTCCCTGTTCTGGCCACTAAGCTCTGGAACACTCTTCCCACCAGTATCAGGACTGAGCCTTCTTTCAATTCATTCAAAATGAAAACCAAATCTTGGCTTACTGCTCAAATCTAATGTAGCCTTATGCCTGTAATAATCACCTTGAGCTTTTGCCTCCTCTAAACTTTGTTTAGTCTAATTTATGCTATGTTATTGCTGATTGTTATCACCTTTGTGTTATACTGTAAATTTACGTTCTGTGGTTATTTTGTACATGTTGTGTAATCTATGTAAATATCCCTACAAAGTTCTTGCGCCCGGATGCCCCTGGGCGTGGCGCGCGCTACAAATAAAATAAATACAAAAACAAATGTTTATTGGGTTTTCTACCCGGGGTATGCCTCCAGGTATCTCTGAGGGAGGTTCTCGAAGACCCTTACCATTTTTAAACGAAACTCCTCCCACCGAGCCGGGGAACTATATTTGGTGGGCATGTAACATTTTCTGGTGAACTGGAAGATGAGGGCGGTCCTCTTCTTATTGTGTCTCCACGCGGATGAGTGGTGCGATCCACTTCGAGACCTCGAACAGGAGTGCTTTCTTTTTCGATGAGGAGACGATGGCCTCGACTCGTCAGAGGTCAATTTTGAAGGGGTAGTAGATTTTACGGCCCTACCTCTTTCCAGCTTCCATCTGCGCTCCCTCAAGGTTTTTGCCGTCATCTATAGGCATTCTTCACATTCAGCACACGGGTGCTCCGCCCCAGGGCACCATAGACAGATCCTGTGGGGATCAGTCAGGGACATCTTTGTCCCACAATCCCAGAATATTTTAAATCCGGATCGGGGCGTCGAAGGAGCAGACGAAGATGCCACTGTGGATGGAAGAATTTGATGTCTTTTCTTCACGAATAATTCAAAGATTTTGATTCACTGAAGAACCGAGCGTTACGTTCCCGAGGCTCATGAAGCGCAGAAAAATTGAATTGAGCAACAGACGCTGCGCGCGGCTATTTATGCCTGTGATAACGTCAACGTCAATACGGAGGCCTCCGATGGACATCAACTCGAGAGACATTGACATGCATCGCCCTCTACTGAAAAGAAAATTCTGAGGCAGCAAGCTTGAAATGGATATATCAAAGATAAGGAACACGTGGGAAGACACAATCCATTCGAAAGGGGGTGCTCTTGCTGTACTCCATAAATCTTCTTTTAAATGTCATTTCATGTCTAAAGTATATTTTTCTACTTTTGAATCACTTTCCCTCAATATAAATGTTTACACTTTTTGTTCTTATGCTCCAAAATTGTGTCCTTATTTTTCTGACCAGTTTTCTGTTTTATCCAATTCTGATTCAAATATTATTCTGGGAGTTTTCAATGTACCCAAAACCCTTGTTTTTTCAGGTTTGTTAACTAGATTGAATACATTATTGACAACTTTTATTTTAATTCAGCATGTTGAGTTTTAAACTCACAATAAACGTTACATTTTAGACTTTGCAACTGCTTCTGATTTATTTATTTACTACGCGCCAGAGCCCACAGACATCAGGGTGCATTAATTTTTTACTAATGATTCCCCCCCTCCAATTGACTGGTCTGAGGATTGTTTTATTCCATTCAAAATGTCAGTATCTATTACACTTAAAAAGAGTTAGCCTACACAAACAGAGAAGCGCTCTTGCTTGAAATTATCAATACAGAGGTTGGATCAGATTATTATTCCTGCCGCTTGTACAACTTCTAATGAGACGGAAATAAATGTTATTTTTAATGTCTATGAATTAGTTAAAATGTCTTTTATTAATCAAGTTGCTCCAATCACCATGCAAAATGAATAATCAGACATCTTCAGTGCCGTGTTATTCCCAGACATTATCTCAGAAAAAATGTAAAATGTGCCAACTTGACAAGGCCATGCCTCCCCTGTATTCAATCTTTAACAGAGCTTAGAATTGCACATCGTCATCAAAACTCTTTGGTAGCAGAGGCTAAATCAAATGTGTATGCCTCCAAGATAAACTCGCCTATTATTCTTTTCAGTACGCAAATGCTGTCAGATTAACACTTTTTATTGACAAATCAACCTTATCCAACAAGAAAATGCCAATATGAATCAACTAATTTCATTATCTTTATGTGCACTCCTGTTTGGGATTGCTTTCCTCAGTTTCTGAAAACTACTTTTCTCAAGTTTTATCTACTTTGAGACCTATTTTTCATGCCCTTGAGAGTATCCGCTTTTGGACTTTAAATCTTTTTCTCCTGACTTCCTCAGACTTTCTCTTCAAGTTATAAATTCTCCTCTTTGTCAGAGAATATTTCGAAGGGCGTCACTGTTGTTTTCGGGAAAGGAGGCAAGTTAGCCAGAAAGTTGGAAGCCACGCCCCCTTTGCAGGACAAAACCAGGCTCCTGAACCCTTGCCGCCGAAGTATGCTGCTGGCTAAGGGTACCACTGCCGTTTTCGGGCTGTTTTGTGGCAGTCATATAGGACCGGAGGTCAGGCATATTGTCCAGGATTTGTGCTTGAACACTGCATGAAAATCAGAGGGCTAGAATAAAGCTAAAGATCAGCCCTCACCCAAGGTATTCATGCAAATCATTGTTAACAGAGACATTCAAGTTTTTCCAATACCATCCTTTTCGACTCTGACTTAGCCAATTTGAAACAAAAGTGCAACGCAGCTGATCGGAAGTGGCAGACATCTAGCTCATCCCCCGACAGACTGGCCTGCCGTCCACTCCAAAGGCAACACAGTCTTTCCATCTGCTCCAAGAGAAGAGCTCATGTCCAAGCTCGCATCTCTGGAGTCACCAGTAACACGGCTGAACTCTTTAAAATCTGCAAGGAACTCACCAATCCTACCGCAGTCGCCTCTTCTCCTCCTCCCTCCCAGTCCTGATGCTCAGAACTGGCCTCCCATTTTTCCTCAAACTCTTGACATCCTGTCCTCTCCGTCATCTGCTCCCCCCCACCCCACATCCCACCTTCTCTTTCCTCATTTGGCCCACCTCTCACCGCCATACTCTCCTCCCTCTCTCCCATTGCACCAGATGAGATCTCTAAAGTGGTCAGCTCTATGAAAGTCTCCGCTAAACAGGTGCTACCCAGCTCCTCCAGAACCATCAAGGACAACATTGACACTCTTGCACCTGCCTTGGCTGACCTCTGCAATCACTCTTTTGCCACAGGCTCTTTTCCTCAACCCCTCAAGCACTCTCTTGTGCACCCTCTCCTAAAAGAGCCGTCTGCTGACACCTCTTGCCCGACTAACTATCGACCTATCTCCATCACCCCTTTCTTCGGCAAACTCATGAAGAAGCTGGTCATCTCCCAAATGGTCCTCCACACTAAATTGGCTGGCTGCCTCCATGACCACCAGTCTGGTTTCAGGGCAGCCAGAGGCACTGAAACTGCTCTCCTGAATACCTGAGAAGACCTTCTGTCTAATCTGGACTCTAACACTTCTTCTGTTCTGATCCTTCTCGATCTTTCCTCTGCTTTTGACACTGTCAACAACTCCATCCTCATTAACACGTCTTTGTGATACCCGAGGTATCATGTACAGGCACTGGCATGGCTTACCTCTTTCCGCTCTAACAGATCCTCCTATGTGCAAATGGGTCCTTTTCTCTCCTCCACTTCACTCTCTACATTGGTGTCCTTCAGGGCTCTTTCCTGTCTCCTTGGCTCTTCAACATCTACCTGGCCCCTGTGGCCCACCTTATCTGTCTCGGGAGGATAGCTCAAAGGCAAAGTGCTCACCTTGGAAGCAAGACGACACAGAGCAACGCAGGTTTGATCCCAGGGTCCCCGCTTCGAAACCTCTGGGTATTAAGTGCGTTATAAATAACCTATTATATCATATATCTCCAACTACTCCCCTCACTTCCAATGTTACGCAGATGACACAGCTCTCTTTCAGGCTGCTCCCGCTACCGCGCCCTCCTCCTATTCCTCCCTCATACCTGACTGCCTGACTGCTATTCAGGCATGGTGCTCTGCAAATGAGCTCTGCCTCAATGCCAGCAAGGCAGAGATCCTCCTCAATGGGATGCCTGCTACTAGTTTACTCCCCACTCTCTGGCCAGACTCTGTGGGACCCCTCACCAACATGTGAGTCAATAAACCTTGGGATCATCTTTGATTCCTCCCTTTTCTCCTCACATCACGGACCTTGACAAGGAGTCACATTTGCAGCTCCATCTCCTTAGGGGCAGTCTACCTTTCCTCACCTTCCCCCAGAAGCTAAATGTCTCCAGAGGACTGTTTCTCCCTAGGCAAGACTACTTTAATAGCCTCTTCCTCAACCTCCCTCTTTCCCCCCGTTGCACTTGCCGCCTCGGCCCAACCAGCACTTAAGCGCCCCCACGGATGGGGCCACCCCACTTATGCACTTCTCCCTCTACAGCCCGCACCTTTGCACTTACCACCTCGTTCATGCACTTGCACGGTAGGATTGTCACAAGACCCATATAACCATTTCTATGTTATTGTGTTCTTATGATTTCCCATGCCCCCCCTCGTATAGGCGCCATACAAATGTCCAATAAATAAATAAATATAAAAGTGAAAAGATTTGTATACCACAGCGCTACATTATCCTGGAAGCACAAAGACTGGGGAATTGACGGACTACAGAACATCTGCTACCGATCTGTTATGATGAGAGGGAGCCGGGGGGTGGGGAGGGTAGGGGGGGTTTCAGTTTTCCAGTCAGCTATTCACATTGTTGTAGAACCAGAAGCAAATTAAGCACTGGTGGCCAATATATGCGACTCGTATTCTTCGCAATAACTTAAGCACTCCATTGGGTGCTCATACAAAGGCAATATGGGAAAAAGGAAAGCCAACACCAGGTTAGAGGAGGTTTGTGGCAAAAGGGCTAAACAAGTAACAAACCCCTACAAAGCAAGCAAATCCAGTCTCTTTTGGACTCCTGTGTCCAGGAAATATCCAGAAAATTAGAGCAAAAGATACAAGATCTTGAAAAAGAAATGAAGGCCAAAAGCGCCAATCTCGCATCAACCTCCCCCAAATCAACACTCACAGAATCTCAATTGGCACCATGTACTGATAAGACAAATGGAATAAGCACCCACACAGCAACAGGATTGGTCCAAGATACACCGATCACCAGCACCTCAGTAGTCGTTTTGCACCCCTCATGGCAACCCACAACCTGTTATTCAAACTGTCGGAATAATTCATGATATGAAACAAACCCTAATTCATTAGCGCCAAACCAATCAGGGAACCATGACAAGGGGGCACACAAGCTACATAGGCCTCTCTAGAAGGAGTCCCGCTGCCAGGAGAAACCAACTAGTATACAAGCGCAGAGTTTGCACCTCATGACCAAGAGAGGGATACTGATCTGGTAGAGGAGCAGAGTGGAATCTTAAAGAACTTAACACAATTCATGGCGAGATTTCCAGAGGTTCTGCAGCAATTTTTATGGATCAATTACAGCCCTTATGGGACTTTTTAAAGAATTGTAAAACAACCCTTTTTAACGTTTTAAATGTCATGGATGATTTGATAAGACAGACAAAAAAAAGATGCCTCTAGGAAAGGGTTGCTGGACAATCAAGAACGGCATACATAGACTACAATCCAAGCCCTGCCCCTGTCAATTCCAGGGGAAATAAATCCACTAACAGCAATCAATAGGCCAAAGCTAAATGTAACAGCACAGTGTCTACATTCTAATAGTGCCACCACCATTCCTCCGATCAGTGAAGAAAATGACCAGTACTGTACGACAGGGCCTGAGCCACAGAAACACGTGCCCACTGGATTATCAAACACTCTAACCATAAATCGAAAAGAGTACAATATATTAAATCTACCACCGGAAACATCTCCACTAGTGGGGCTAATAGTAGACGTTGAACCGCTAACAAAGGATATACATGTATCGACCATTGCTTTAATAAGCAAGTCAGCACACTGGATAAACACTATACTACATGGCACCAGTATCAACCCCCAACCCGTACTCATGGCCAGAAATGTAAACTGGGTTGGCATGACACATAAAACCATGGAGGGAATACTAACATTTGCATCTAGAAATATTGGGCCCGATTCATAGAATCTGGCACAGAAAAAGTGCAAGCGCTGTGCCCCGAGAAGGAGCGTGCGCCAGCCGTGACGCAGAGAAATAATTGTGCAGCACGCATTTTCATGGATTTCCAGAGTCATCTGTAGCCGTGGCGCGAGGAACAGCAAGCTGCGCCAGTAACGCCCCCAACACAGTGAAACGCCTAACACGGTGCAAGTCTCCGCTCCATCCCTGGGCCAGCATACAGCCCCCACCTAGCGAAATTGCGTGAAAACACAGCGCGATCGCCGGCCGAACCCCAGCGTAATCGGACAAAAACACCTCACAATCCCTGGACGCACCCCAGCCAAATCGCATGAAAACTCCACACAATCCCTGGCCGCACCCTAGCCAAATCGCAAGAAAACTCAGCGAGATCCCCGGCCGCACCCCAGCATAATCGCGCGAAAACACCTCACAAACCCCAGCCACACCGCAGTGTAATCATGCGAAACAACTCGCAATCTTCAGCGACACCCCAGTCAGATTGCGTGAAAACACTCTGCGATCCCTGGCCGCACACCAGCCAAATTGTGCGTCTGCAACTCGCAATCCGCGGCAAGCAGACCCCTCCTGACGTGACACCCACACCCCAGCCCCCATCACCCTTGACACCATGCTGCAGGCAGCCCCCTCCACATGGGTCACCTCGCCCCCATCACCCGTGACGCCACCCTGCAGGCAGTCCCATCCACAAGGGACAACCCAGCCCCCATCACCTGTGACACTACCCTGCAGGCAGCCCCCTCCACATGGGACACCCAAGCCCCATCACCTGCGACGCCACCCTGCAGGCAGCCCCCTCCCCATGGGACACCCCCAGCCCTCATCACATGTGATGCCAACCTGCAAGCAGCCCCCTCCGCATGGAACACTCCAGCCCCCATCACCCGTGACGCCACCCTGCAGGCAGCCCCTCCACATGGGACAGCCCAGCCCCCATCACCCATGACGCCACCCTGCACGTAGCCCCCTCCACAAGGGAAACCCCAGCCCCCATCACTCGTGACGCTACCCTGCAGGCAGCCCCCACCACATAGGACACCACCAGCCCCATCACCCATGATGGCACCCTGCAGGCAGCCTCCTACCCCCATCACCCATGACGCCACCCTGCAGCCAGCCCCCTCCACATGGAACACCCCAGCCCCCAACACCCCACCCTGCAGGCATCCCCTCCACATGGGACACCCCAGCCCACATCACCCAACATGCCACCCTGCAGGCAGCCCCCTCCACATGGGACACCCCAGTCCCCATCACCCGACACTCCACCCTGCAGGCAGCCCCCTCCACACGGGACGGCCCCATCACCCGTGACGCCACCCTGCAGGCAGCCCTCTCCACATGGAACACACCAGCCCCCATCACCCCACCCTGCAGGCAGCCCCCCACATGGGAAACCCCCAGCAACCCATCACCCGTGACACCAACATGCAGGCAGCCACCTCCAGACAGGACATCACCTGCATGCTGGATGCTGACATAGTGACACATGATCACTCCATCGACGGTGTGTGGTGCACCTTGACTGCGTGTTGTGATACCACCCCGAATATCCACTGGAAAATGTATCCCGCAAACCAAAATAAATGCATACACCTGGCCCACATCCATGAGTATGGCAGTTGCTCAAACACAATTGCTGTCCGCAACCATCTCCCAACATACAGATGTAACAAGTACATGTTAAAGTGAGGCCCTGCTGGCAATGTGACAATGTCATGTCACAAATCCCCTGGGACAAATCGTCCTACAATGACAGAATAAAAAAAGCAGCCTCAATGTGTGTCACATGAACATACACAGCCTGAGCCTCAATGAGCTGTTATTTGTAGAATAGATTTCCCAATAAACACATCACTGTTCCTCCCATGTGTGAAGGATATGATATGAAATCATATGAAATCATATGGCATTTATAACGCGCCTATACACAAGTGTTTGAAGGCGCAACGAGGCAAGGGAGGGGGAACAGAGGGAAGGAAGACAGAGATAACGATCTTACTAGGAGAGGTGACATTGAGATGGTGCAAGTGTAGGGGAAGTGGGGAAGGGGAAAAGTGCGAGGGCGAGGGGGCAGTGCAGTACATGGGAAGGACATCAAAATAAATACAATAACAAAGCAATTAATTAACCCTTTAAGTGCCATGGGTATTTCTCCTCAGTGCCAGGGCCTTTTTTGGTGATTTCGGTATGTGGCCATTCAATGGCTTGTAACTTTTTTGTTACATGTGATATCTCGGCCAAATTTGGCTCCTTTTTTCCCACATGTAGGCGGTCGTAACGCCACCCAGTAATCTTAGGTTGCTGTAGGGGGGTGAGAGAAAATAAGCAAAAAGGGGGAAAATGTGGGTTTTTTAAAAAAAAAAATGCCAATAAAATGATGTACAAAGAAGCCTGTGGTTTTTTCCTTGTAAGAGCTAGGAACAAATGGTTTGCTGTGCTGAATTCCCCAATTTCCTGGCTTTCAAGAACAGGTTGAGTGGAAACAGAAAAAAAATATTTTGATGTGGTTATCAACTGTTTTGTGAGAGGTAGGCGATTTTGGCCATTTTTGCCAATTGGACATGCATTGACGGAATGGGAGAAAAGGGTAGGAAAGCCGAATTGGAGGACGGAAAGGCATATATTTCTGAAAAGTAGACAAAATTCCAAGTTTAGGAAGGGGTGATTTGCGTAGGTCAGGCAAACACTAGGTAGGGGAAAATGCCATAGATTGGGGGAAAAGCGGGAAAATGACCGTGGACATGGTTGGCTTGGTACGGCAATGGCTTCTATGAATTTTGAGAAAAGCAATGCTCCACTACATTCCCCCGACTCTTGCAGTTAGGAAAGCACACATTTTTTGTAGTGTTTTACAAAACAAGCAATACTACAAGCCAAACACTGAGCCATGGTACACAGGAGTTTTACGCTCACGGCCTGAACAGACGCACTTAGCATGTGTAAATCGGGAAAACCAATGTGGTGAGGAACAGCAAGCATACATTTTTTGAAAGAGCACAGGCAGACCTTTTCAAGGGTAGGTGACCTGTGCAGGTTACAATAGTGTATGGTGCCTAAAGCAGCAACTAAATGTAGGGCACATTTGTGAAATGAAAGGGTTGTGTGACAAAGGGCACCAGCAAATGGGTAAAAATGTTATGAAAACCACACAAACACAACACATGGCCTATTGTCCCACGTTCCCACAGGTGTCCCGATGAAAACGGTACCTCACATGTGTGGGTGCACCTACCTGGGTGCCAAGGGGAAAGCATAAAACACAAGTAACCCCAGACCTGAATTTCAGACGCTCTGCGACCGGCACACCATACAGATATGGGCCTCGGGTGTCCAAGCCACCAAGGAAAACAGGGAACCCCATGCATTTCCGAAAAGAGGACACCCGTGGGAATCCGCAGAGGTATGATTTGCGCACATCGCCCCTGAATTTATTACCCAGGCACCCGCCCAAAGTCCGAAATGTGGGGAAAAAAACGCATTTTCTGCACATTTCGCTCAGCTCACCCATCGAAACACGCTCCCAAGAACACATGGCCTACCGTCCCGCGTTCCCACAGGTATCCCAATGAAAACGGTACCTCACATGTGTGGGTGCACCTACCTGACCGCCAAGGGGAAAGACTAAAACACAAGTAACCCCAAGTCTGTTTTCAGACTGGAATTTCAGACGCTTTGCCGACCGGCACAACATAGAGATATGGGCTTTCGGGTGTACAAGCCACCAAGGAAAACAGGGAATCCCATGCATTTCCGAAAAGAGGACACCCGTGGGAATACGCAGAGGTATGATTTGCCCAAATCGCCCCAGAATTTATTACCCAGACACCCCCTCAAATTCCGAAATGTGGGGAAAAAAACACATTTTGCGCATATTTCGCTCGGCTCACCCATCGAAACACTCCCCCAACAATACATGGCCTACCGTCCCACGTTCCCACAGGTGTCCCGATGAAAACGGTACCTCACATGTGTGGGTGCACCTACCTGACCGCCAAGGGGAAAGACTAAAACACAAGTAACCCCAAGTCTGTTTTCAGGCTGGAATTTCAGACGCTTTGCCGACCGGCACAACACACAGATATGGGCTTTCGGGTGTACAAGCCACCAAGGAAAACAGGGAACCCCATGCATTTCCGAAAAGAGGACACCCGTGGGAATCCGCAGAGGTAGGATTTGCCCAAATCGCCCCAGAATTTATTACCCAGACACCCCCGCAAAGTCCGAAATGTGGGAAAAAAAACGCATTTTGCGCACATTTCGCTCAGCTCACCCATCGAAACACGCCCCCAACAACACATGGCCTACCGTCCCGCGTTCCCACAGGTGTCGCGATGAAAATGGTACCTCACATGTGTGGGTGCACCTACCTGGGCACCATGGGGAAAGCCTAAAACACAAGTAACCCCAAGTCTGTTTTCAGACCGGAATTTCAGACGCTCTGCCTACCGGCACAACATACAGATATGGGTCTCGGGTGTCCAAGCCATCAAGGAAAACAGGGAACCCCATGCATTTCTGAAAAGAGGACACCCGTGGGAATCCGCAGAGGTATGATTTGCCCAAATCGCCCCAGAATGTATTACCCAGACACCCCTGCAAAGTCCGAAATGTGGGGAAAAAAATGCATTTTCCGCACATTTCGCTCGGCTCACCCATCAAAACACACCCCCAACAACACATGGCCTACCGTCCCGCGTTCCAACAGGTGTCCCGATGAAAACGGTACCTCACATGTGTGGGTGCACCTACCTGGCCGCCAAGGGGAAAGCCTAAAACACAAGGAACCCCAAGTCTTTTTCCAGACTGGAATTTCAGACGGTCTGGCGACTGGCACAACATACAGATATGGGCCTCGGGTGTCCAAACCACCAAGGAAAACAGGGAACCCCATGCATTTCCGAAAAGAGGACTCCCGTGGGAATCTGCAGAGGTATGATTTGCCCAAATCGTCCCAGGATTTATTACCCAGACACCCCTGCAAAGTCCGAAATGTGGGGAAAAAAACACATTTTCCGCACATTACGCTCAGCTCACCCATCGAAAAACGCCCCCAACAACACATGGCCTACCGTCCCCCGTTCCCACAGGTGTCCCGATAAAAACGGTATCTCACATGTGTGGGTGCACCTACCTGGGCGCCAAGGGGAAAGCCTAAAACACAAGTAACCCCAAGTCTGTTTTCAGACCGGAATTTCAGACGCTCTGACGACCGGCACAACATACAGATATGGGCCTCAGGTGTCCAAGCCAGCAAGGAAAACAGGGAACCCCATGCATTTCCGAAAAGAGGACATCCGTGAGAATACACAGAGGTCTGCCTTGTGCAAATTGCCCCAGTTTTTATTAGCCACAATCCCAGACAAAGTGTGATATTTGGTGGGGAAAAAACACAATGTTGACTTTGTCTGGGGTTCTGGGTAATACATTCTGGGCCGCTTCGTGCAAGTCAGACCTCTGCGCATTCCCACGGGTGTCCTCTTTTGGGAAATGCATGGGGTTCCCTGTTTTCCTTGCTGGCTTCGACACCCTAGGCCCAAATCTGTAGGTTGCCCACATGAACAAATTGTGCTTTGGCAAAAGGCTTGGGATTACCAGCGGCTTACCCTTTTCCTTTTGCGCCCCCGGTAGGTGCACCCACACATGTAAGGTACCTTTGTCGTCGGGACACCTGTGGGAACGCGAGAAGGTATGATATCTGTTGTTGGCGACGTGTTTCGGTGAGTGGACACAGGGAAATGTCTCTGAAATTGGCTGGAAATGCAGACAATTCTCAGACATTTCACTCTGGCCACCCACCGAAACACACCGCCAACAACACGTGGCCTACCTTCCCGCGTCCCCACACGTGTCCCGATGAAAACGGTACCTCACATGTGTGGGTGCACCTACCGGGGGGCGCAAAAGGAAAAGGGTAACCCATTGGTAACCCCAAGCCTTTCGCCACTGCCCATTTTGTTCATGTGGGCAACCTACAGATTTGGGCCTAGAGTGTCGAAGCCAGCAAGGAAAACAGGGAACCCCAAGCATTTTCCAAAAGAGGACACCCGTGGGACCCCACACATGGCCAAATTGGAGGGGCGGCCCATCTCATGTAGCCCTCCCCAGGGGCAGATAATGGGGGGGCTGTCCTGCACTCCTCCCTGGGCTCAGGTGTCCGTTCCTAGGAGCAGATATCTGTTCCCAGGGAGGGCTGCATGAAATGGCACCCACTCCATTGCGGCTGGGGGGGAAGAGGGTCAATGCCCCATCCCATTAGAATCTTCCCAGGCCCTTTGGGGTGCCCCACAGCCCCCCCTAAAAAGTGTGCCACCATTTTCCATTTTTTTATTTGTTTACAAAACTTGCCTTGGTGCAGAGGGGCACATTGGTGTGCCAATCTGGCCCCGGGGTGCCCAAACCTTACTGCCCCACCCACTGGGGGGCCGTCCCACCATTTTTGGGGGCCCCCTCACCCCAAATGGGTGGCAGGGGCACTTCATGCAGGCCTCCCTGGGCCTCCTACAAATGGCTGCGTGAAGTACACACCCCCTCCATTTGGGGTCGGGGGGAGAGGGCCACCAAAAAAGGTGGGGCAGGACCCCCAATGCATGGGGCAGTAGGGTTTGGGCACCCTGGGGCAGATTGGCCACACTAATGTGCCCATCTGCCCCAAGCGAAGTTGGGTAAATAAAGAAAATACAAAATCGTAGGCTGCTTTTCAGGGGGGGCTGAGGGCCACCCTAAATTGGCAGCGAATGTTGTACTGCAAGGGGGGGTGGCCTCATCCCCCCTCACTCCAAATGGAGGGCCCCACCTCATGCAACCCTCCCTGGGGGCAGATATCTGCTCCTAGGAAGGGGCATCTGACCCCAAGGAGAGATGCATGAGGTGGGGCCCCCCATCTGACGCCATGGAGGGATGCATGAGGTGGGGTCCTCCATTTGGGGTGTGGGTGGAGAGGGCCACCCCCCGTTACAGTAGAACATTTGCCAGCAATGTAGGGTGCCCCTCAGGCCCCCCTAAAAAGCAGCCTACAATTTTGTATTATTTTCTTTGTTTACCCAACTTGCTTGGCGCAGATGGCCACATTAGTGTGCCAATCTGCCCCAGGGTGCCCAAACCCTACTGCCCCATCTATTGGGGTGCCTGTCCCACCATTTGTGGTGGCCCTCTCCTCACCCACCCCGAACGGAGGGGGGGCACATCATGCAGAACTTCCTAGGAGGCTCAGGGTGGGCTGCATGTGTGCAGCCATTTTGGTGGGGGGGAGGGCCACCACAAAAGGTGGGGCAGGACCCCCAATAGATGGGGCAGTAGGGTTTGGAGACCCTGGGGGAAGAATGGCACACTTATGTGGCCATCTGCGCCAAGCGAAGTTGGGTAAACAAAAAAAATAATACAAAATCGTAGGCTGCTTTTTATGGGGGCCTGAGGGGGACCCTAAATTGGCAGAGAATGTTGTACTGCAACAGGGGGTGGCACTCTACTCCCCCACCCCAAATGGAGGGCCCCACCTCATGCATCCCTCCCTGGCGTCAGATAGGGGAGGCCCCACCTCATGCAGCCCTCCCTGGGGTCAGATGCCCCTTCCTAGGAACAGATATCTGCCCCCAGGGAGGGTTGCATGAGGTGGGGCCCTCCATTTGGGGTGGGGTGGGTGAGTTCCCCTCCCCCGTTGCAGTACAACATTCACTGCCAATTTAGGGTGGCCTTCAGCCCCCCTAAAATGCAGCCTACGATTGTGTATTATTTTTTTTGTTTACCCCAGTTCGCTTGGTGCAGATGGCCACATTAGTGTGACAATCTACCCCCAGGGTGCCCAAACCCTACTGCCCCATCTATTGGGGGGCCTGCCCCATGCTTTGGGGGCTGGGTGGGGGGAGAGGGCTGCTTACTTGAAGCAGCCCCCTTCCCCCCAACTCACAGACGGATCCATGGTGGTCCAGTGGGTTCCTGGTCACGGATCGAGCGCTCTGCGCCGATCCGTGACCAGCAATGCCTCATGTAGATGGTGTCCTTGGAAAGGGGAGAACCTCCCCTTTCCAAGGACACCACTTATTGCCATATCCCTGGTGGTCTAGTGGGCCCCAGGGCCCCAAACCCCTACCCTCGATTTTTTTTGTCCTCTTCAACCCTGGGGGCAGTGATCATCTGGCCCCAGGGGTCTCTGGCGCTGTGGCCCCATGCTTTGGGGCCACGGGGGGAAGGGGGCCGCTTACCTAGTAAGCAGCCCCCCCCCCCCCTGCGTCACAAACAAATATGTATTGATCCGGTGACATTGCTGCCCCCGGATCGTGCGCCCTGCGCCTGATCCGCATGCATCAATGCCATACAATAGGTATTGTTGTGAATGGGAGAGTCTCCCCTTTCCAACGATACCCGCCTCGATCTCTGGCTTGAAATACAGCCGGAGATCGACGCGGAGAAAGAATGGCTCGTACCTTCTTTCTTTCACTGCAGCAGCCAAAAATGGCTCCTCAGTGATTTTACTTTCAGTTTCACACCGATGTGCTTTACGCACGCCGACGTGAAACTGAAGGTAATCCAGCCCCCTGGTAGTGAGGGGGGACCTCCCCCTCACATAGCCCAGGGGTTGGATTACAGTTTTGCGTTGCAGGGATCGAGCAAAGCACAGTGCCAAAACCGACTAGCCGGCGAAACCTGGAGCCCTTTCCACTGACGAGCCGGCTCGTCGGTGGCACTTAAAGGGTTAAAGTGCGGCCAGCTGGTGGTAAGTGCAGACAGCAGGTGTCAAGTGCTGGTAGGGGGCTGTAGGTGTAAAGAAAAAAAGTTCAAGTGCTGGGGATGCCAGGGAGGCAGTGCGGGGGTGCAAGTGGTGGGCGAGGGGTCCTGGGCCCGAGGTCAGAGGGTAGCCAGGTGACTAGTGCAGATTCAGCCAGGAGTTCAGCAGGGGAGAGGAGGAGAGAAAGCACAAGCAAAGAGGAATGTTCTGAGGCCTGATTGAGTGCATGGCCACGCACCGAGAAAGCTGCATTGGTCTGCCGATGTGTAAATACAAAGAAATGCCAATATTGTATGCCAGTGCAAGAGGTTGACCAACACCAGAGATAATGATAACTGCACAAACACATGCTGGTGAAGGGGAAAGCACTACATGTGTGTTACACAGCATCAAGCAAATCATGTGCCAATATCCTGAACATGTAACACTCCCACAACTACCCCAGCCACCTCCCTCACAAACACAGTGAGGGCTCACCTCCCTCACAAACACAGTGAGGGTTAATACACAATGATGCTGCACATGTGAAAGCAAATGCCATTTTTAAGGTGCACACCCAAACTCCCACTTCACACTCCACCACTGGTCAGCCACATGTGTTTACTCACCCCGCAAATGGACCTAAATCATGACATATGCAGGTAACCACACACGAGCAACGATGGTCAGAACCAGGGCCACTAAATAGACTACCAAACTGGCACACTGCAAAAATAACTGTGAGAAACAATGACTGTGAGATAAGAAAATAAATTGTATTAAACAGTTGTATTTTGCTTTCATACAAACTGTCAATAAAAGTTCAAATTCTGGCCATAAAAAAAAACAAATGTAAAAATGTCCATTAAAATTATTTACAATACCACCAAAAATACAAAAATAACATTTCTGCATGGGGAACACTAAAACACACACTAATAAAACTATGTACAAAATAAACATGGAGTAATGTTCAATGTCGACTCCAAATAATAAAATAAATAAAAGGAAAACCACACATGAAGACCTATGTACAAAAAAATGGAGTAATGTCCAAAAGCTCCAAATAATAAATAAAATCTACGTAAACTTATATCTAAAAAATGATGTACAAAGGCAGCGGGCTAGTCCTCCCCCTCACCAATGTCACTCAATGTCCGGGCGAAGACATCATCGAGCCTGTGTTGTCTCCTCGAGGGCTTGCAGTTCCACCAGCATGGCCCTCTCCCTCGCCTCAAAGTCCCTGCTAGCCTCCTCGAGGATAAGGTGAAGCACCTTGCCCGACGCAGTGCAATCTTCGCCCTGGCCATGGCGAGTCTTGCCTCCAGAGCCTGCTGCCTCTGTGCTCCGATTCGTTGCCCATATTGCTCCCACACGGAAAACATACCTGTCCCCTTTGGATGGTATGCCCTGAGTTACGAAGCCTCCTACTCTGGGCCTGCTGTTGCCATATTGCCCGGTGCCTGCATCGCATGGACACCTTCTGGGCAGATGAAATTCCACGGGGGTGTCTGGCACGTGCCCTGCTCCTGGGTGCCTGCTCTCCCTCCATTAAAAAAAAAAATTAGTTTAAAGTGCAAGTTGGTTAATTAAAACCTTATATACTACAAGCAAATCGCAAAAATGATCATTTACCAATTCATTAATCACACAATCACAGTTTACAAAACAAAATACAATTAATTACTTCCAATTTAAGTCTAGTTATAAAAAAAAAAGAGAACACATTGTTAAAACACAGATCAACAGTTTACGTTATCTCGTAAAAACCCTTTAAAGGAAATATCAAATAATACACTAACGGATGGCTCTTTTCCAAATATAAAAAGCTGCCCCAATAAAAACCTTAATCTCCCCTTCGTAAATAAGTGACCAGAATGTATCTATTTCAATCATTCGAAAATCCTCAACCAGATTTTTATATCCTTTGTAATACCATTCCTTTAGTTTAATACAAATGGTAAGGATATGCCTTGAGGTCTCCACCTCTGTTTTACAATATCTACATAATCTTTCTGCTCGGGGAGTGTTATTCCAAACACCAGTGAATTCATTACACAGGAGAGTATAATAGCGCCTGTCGTAGACTGGATTGGCGTGGTGACCACCTCAGCTGAGTCAACGTTGAGTCCCAACTCAGGCAGGGATGTTTTCTCCACCAGATGGGCCGATATGGGTGGGACAGGTACACAGGGGGTCCTGGTGGTATCTGGGCCGGAAGGCGCCCGGGAGGATGACTGGCGCAAAGGGGAGCAAGACGAGGAGGGGTTCGCATAAGTGGCCAGCCCACGCATCCAATTTGAGACCAGGAATGCTGCTAGCAAGTTCAGGAGACACCAGACCTCATTGTGATGATGTGCAAGCCCACGGTTGCAAGCTTGCACATCATCACGAATGACGGCTGTATGCCTCGCAATACCAGCTAGCAAGGGTTCCACTCTGTCTCGAATGGCCACATCTGCAGGCATTGGTGTGTCGGTTTGGATGGAAATATCCGACACCTGCGGATGGGTCCGGCCTAGGGCATGCTGGCAGGTGCATACTGGTGCAGGCGCTGGCCCAGGGACAGGATTTGGCACAGACACCTCCACTGTGACCTGCACTGCCTCCTGCCCCTGAGTCAGGACTGCACCAGTCACAACCACCTCACCACCTGCGCCAGGCCCCATGGACTGGGCTAATACAGCCTCCTCCTGTTCTTCCTCCCCCGCCAACCTGGATGCCTCCCCAGCGTCTTCCGCAGTGGATTGCCCCTGTGTGAGCTCAACTGTCCCCCCTCTGCTGCCGAGGAATCCATGCCCACCTTCGCCCTCTTGGGCATCCCCTCAGCAGCTGTGGCTGATGGTTGAGACGCGGCACCAGTCTCCTCGCTCCCCGATGATGTTGTTTCCAGGGTGTGTGACTGGGCCTTGAGTCTCTGCCTGGTGGAGGCATCTCTGCTGCCTTGCTCCACAGCACTTTCTCTGCCCTCTTCTTCCAACGCTGCGGAGACATAGAACACAAACATCAGCATACTGTACCTATGTGTGTTTGGAAACAAACATATGCACATGAAGTACACTGCCAAAGGTCACAACCATCATCACCCTCCACAACACACAGGTACATACAATATACATACATGCACAAACATGTCTGTCCTTCACAACAGACAATCACATCCTTAGACATGGCACTGTCACCACCTACAAATTGCGCATGCTACACTCACATGCGTCATGGAACATACACATGTCATGCACACACATCACTTGACAGTCCTGAAGCAGTGCACTGAGCTATCACATCAGAGTCCCCTCAACATCAATCAGGCAACAAGACTAAGGCACACTTTGAAATGCACCTGTTACATCTATCCAGGATGATGTCCAGTCACAAAGTCACATCTCAGACGCATACACATGTACACCATGCCTGTTTATGATGTTGACGACACCACCCATGTGTCACACCTCTCCCACAGGCAGGTCTCAGACACATGTAATGAACCACGTGAATGTAGTGTTATGCTGCAGTAGAACACACATTGCAAAAGTGAGACTGTTGAAATTACGCATGGTTCATAGAACACATGTGGAGCACTGTCTGGGACATGCACACAGATATCCGTACAAGAGGCATACTTGCTGTAAGGCCAAGGTGCACACTCCCACCATACATCAACATGCACAGCGGAGGACAGCGACACATGAACACTCACCTGATGACTCCAGACGGTGCTGCAAATCGCTGACCTGGGTGTGCAGCGCCGGGGAAAACCTCTCCAGGACCCACATATCGGTGGTGTTCAAACTGCACCCCCCCCTTGGTTGGCACCAGCCTGGAGAAAGCACTGGGTCTTGTTGTGGGCCCTGGATGTCAGGTCCTCCCATAGCTTGCGGACATGGTGGTAGTCATGGGGTGCCACCCCCTCAACGTGGATGGCACCCACAATCTAATCCCAGATCAGCTTCCGTCCTTCCTTGTCGACTTGCATTGGGGCATTGAAGAGGGCATCATAATGCCCCAGGACATGCTCCACCAGGATGTCAACTTCCCTGGCTGTGAAGTTGACAGCCCTCTGCCTCGCTGCCGTGGGGTTACCACTTGCTGCCAGATATGTTTGCTCAGACATGGCAACCCCGAGGCAGGTGTGGGTGGGCAAGGTGGTCCTGGTGCTGGCTGTGGAACAGAGGTAATGTTCTGATACGTTGGAAGTCTTCTGAATCAGCTGAGGTGATCACAGGGCCGAGGACTGGAGCACTGACAATGGCTGTACAGCAGGAACTCAAATTGCAGGGCAGGTGGGCAGCAGGCACACAGTGGGCAGACAGCAGCGCGTTACTCGCGTGTGTAGCCGGAAACAGAGTGGCGGTTCTTTGCGCATGTAATCAAAGGAAAGGGCCTAATCGCATAAGTTACGTCACACGCGCTGGCCGTTGGGAGTTGGCGTTCAGATTCGGGATAAAGGAGGGGGTAGGAGAACATCACACCGCTTGTGCGAGTTGGAGCGGACGGACGTGTGGACTTCAGAGATTTATGGGGTGCCACACATTTGGTTCACTACTGTGACAGTGCAAACTTCTTATTTTGCTGGGGGATTTGGCTCCGCGCACACGCATGTTTTTTCTTTTTTTGAGGCTAACGGGGAGTTGCGTACGTATTATTTATACTCTGGGTGCCCCTGTGTATCGTGTAGCCCCATTGTTAACATCACAGTGGCTTTCGCGTATGCTTTTTTGTGTTGCTGGGTGCCACAGCGTACCGCATAACGCTTTTTCTTTATACGTGAGCTACCCAGGGGTTGCGTATACGCAATGTTGATATTTGGTTTGCCTGTGCGTTACGCGTCCCATTTATTTTTTCACCTGGGGTAATATTGAGCCTTGCTGGACCATTCTAGTACATTTTACATCACGTACCTTGCCCCCTCACTCCAATTGCCCAGGAAAATTGCTTGGTGTGCCTCCCATTGTACTAATCCATCTGTACCATGGTTAGAAAGGCCCCAAGAGGGAAAGGTGGCCGAGGTCGGGGACATGCAGTGAGAGCTGTGCACCACCCCCAACTGGGTCAGGGGGCTGCAGGTGATGCTGATGTTCCCACAAACCAGGGTCAGGGGGCTGTAGGTGATGCTGATGTCCCCACCAACCAGAGTCAGGGAGCTACAGCAGTATCTGTTTTGGTCCCCCCTCCCAGGTACATAGAGATGCAGGGGCAGATGCTGTCTCTGCCTCTAAGGTGAAGGGACGTTCAGGCAAAAACCCTGTCCCCAACACCCAGGCTCAGGGATCTGCAGCAACGTCTGCAGTGGTCACCGCCCAGGTACACAGAGGCGCAGGGGCAGCTGATGGCCCTGCGTCGAAGGTGAAGGGACGTCCGTGCCAAACACCAGGCACCAGCTCGCTGGGTCAGGGATCTGCAGGGTCATCTGCCCTCCCAAACACCCAGGTTGAAGCACCTGCAGAGGCAGCTGCTGTCCATAGCCGCCTGGGTCAGGGAGCTACAGAAGTTTCTGCCCCCCCCCCGGTACACGGACACGCAGGGGCAGATGCTGTTTGTGTGTCCAAGCGGAAGGGACGTACAGTCAAACACCTGGCTCCAGCTCAGGTTGAGGCACCTGCAAGGACAGATACTGACCCAACATCAGTGGGTGATGGCATGTCCCAGGCCACTATTGGTCCAGCCCGTACTGCCCTGAGTGGTCACAACCTCACAGAGTCTACATCACCTTCCAAGAGGCAAAAGCGTGCAGAGCAGGAAAAGGCTCAATCCCAAAGCACGGCAAAGGAGACTGCCACGTCGAGGAAGAGGAGCTTCAATAAAGAGGAACTCAACATCCTCGTGCACTACGTGCACGAACACTATCGTCACATGTGCACGCAGTCAGGGAGCACACATACGCCTGCTCAGCTTATGGTCCACTGGCAGCGAGTCACGGATCGCATCAACGCCTTGGGGAATGAGAGGCGCACCGCTCGTGAGGTCATGAAGCGGTGGAATGACCTCCACCGCCGAACCAAAGGGAAGCTTCTGCTCTGGTGAAAGGCGGGGGGTAACCACAGGAGCAGGATCTCATGCCACATGAAGAGGCCATGAGTGAGTTTATTCATGTAGATCAGTTGCAAGGCGTGGGAGGCCTGGAAAATTACGATGAAACGTCCGGTGAGCGATGAAGCGTGTGCATCCCGATTATGTGTATGTAGATTAAATAAATGTGTATGATTGTGTAGCACTTGTGCCTGCTTTTGTATGACTGACATGGGTGAACCATGTCATGGTGTACTGACCCGGGCTTAGTGTACTGCAGAGTGCATACGACCCATGTGCTGCACATAGGTTGTACGTGGCTTTGGGACAGTAGTCATCCACAACCGTCAGATATTGAAAGACATTCCCGGCATGCCAACACAATGTGGCATCTGGCTATGTACATCAGTGATGTCAGTGACTCATCTATGCCAGTCATGAACTTGTCTCTGAAGCATGTGCTACACTGTCATGTCCACTACCCCTCATCCTGACAATCAGGCCCCTGGGCCGCACCACGGTGTCTCATCATGGCCCCAAGGGCCCAGTCACACCCCCCCAAGACTCTCTTGGAGCCAGTCATGGCGCAATTGGCGCCAGGCTCATATGGCAGAAAGGGGAGCTGGAGCTCTCAATGGCAGTGGCACAACATGGATGTCCCCACATGGTTCAGTTCCAGAACTGAACCATGCGGTCTAGCATTTAGGGTGTGGTCTGGCCTGAAGGCACCTGGGATACCTGCAGGCTATATAAGCCACGCCCAAGCTGGAGAACAAGCTTTGCGTTGCTCTGCTCTGCTCTGGCAGGGTGACGTTCACCACGACCTCACCACGATCCTCACGAGGATCATCTTCAGCATTCCGGGCTGAAACCTGCAAGAAGAAGAAGAAGAAGATCATTAGTACTCTTACCCTTTAGCGAGCCAGCTCTAGTCATCCACTCCTGTGTCCAGAACATCCAGCTTCTCGGCGAACGCTCGCTCTCTTCCTTGGAAGCCGCAACCTGGGAGAAAAAATAGAAAAGCAACATTAGTGTTTATTCGTCACATTTAAACCATCGGCAGTCTCACGCTTACCTGAGGTGAACTTGCTTCTGGTTCAAGGCCATTTCGGTCTTCGGTCTACCTGCAAGAGAAAAGGCAAGACTGATTAACACGCATAATTCCTCGGAGGCAATTCGAAGAACATCTACTCACCGCTCCGCATCCTCTCAGCAGCTACCATCCGGAACATCACAGCGGCCTGCAAGAGAAGGACAACACAGGTCAGCAAACAGCAAGAAAAGCGCATTGCGTCGTGCTCTGCGCTTTCACTTACCATCTCGAGCACAGCCCCAGCCAGCACGGCTTCCTCAGAACTCCTTCTGCATCTGAAAAAGGAGGAAAGACATTAACAGGGGCAATTGCAATTAAGGACAAGCTGTCAAAACAGCAGACTTACCTGAAGAAAGAGTCGCAGCAGGACTGGACTCACAGGGCCCGCACAAGTGAAGCAACTCAGTTGTGGCGTGCCCATTCACGACGCACCCCTGCACAGAACAGCAGGAGGGAGAGCGCACCATATCGAAAACCAAAGTGAGGAAAACACTAAGGTGGTTGTTGGGTCCACAAGGGAGGTTGGCTCAAGGGAAAAGAGACTATCAGATAAAATCAGTACTCCTGTATTCCAGACTAGGTCCACGGCAGAACAAGAACCTGAGGCAGTGGATCCAGGCCGGAAGCAGTCCAGCCAGATTGGGTGGTGTCCCTGTGGATACCAGGTGAGCGTTACAGAACGCGAAGCCTCACAACTACTATATACCCGGGCGCCAAGCCTGGAGACCTCAGAAACCGATCAGTTAGCTCAGGTACTGGGGCAGTTGCATGCTGAGGTGCATTGAGCCACGGAGGAGACCAACGCCTTGCAGAGAGAATTAATAGTGGCCAAAGAACGTACTGATGATTTGAGTAGACAACTCCTTCAATCACAGGCTGGACAAGCCCCATTGCCTGGGACAATTCCATCAATGTCAGCACCACCAATCAATCCGGTGCAGATTACCCTCCCAGGAGCAGTTCCTTTAGCCCCACCGAAGCGTTTCACGGGGGATCCTAGAAAGTATGGGACTTTCATGAACCAGTGTTGCTTCCATTTTCTTTACAGGCCTGGGGCCTTTCCTAATGATCAATCACAGGTGGCCTTCGTCTTGTCTTATTTGAGTAGCAGTGCGGTGGACTGGTCCGTACCTTTCGTCAGTCGGGATGATCCACTGCTACGTGACTTTGGGGGCTTTCAGCAGGAGATGGAAAAGCACTTCGCCCGCCGTACCCATGGACAGGCACTAGACAACAAACTCTTGTCCCTCCGTCAAGGAAACCAAGACCTATTGACATACATAGCAACCTTCAACAGGCTTGTGGTTGAAGCAGGGTGGCCGGAGGAACAGAGAACCACGCTATTTCACCGGGGCCTAAGGGGGGAGCTAAAGGATGTTCTTGCCCAAGTAGTGGATCCTCCAAGAGACTGTGCTGAGTTTATCAACCTTGTGGTTCAACTTGATCACAGGCTGCAAGACCGAAGAACAGATTGGAGCAGACCAGACACTCGTCCTATGTTCATGCGCTTGAAAGACCATGTTCCAAGAGGGGCAGACAGTTCCGTGTAACCAATGCAACTAGGAGGGGTAAGACCTCCTTTAACCAAAGCTGAAAGGGACAAAAGGAGAGAATAGCAGCTATGCCTATACTGCGGAACAGCAGGTAATTTCCTTAAAGAGTGTCCAGTAAAGCCACATAGGAGTACCGTAGGAGCCACGGATAAGGAAAACCTGAGTGAGGAGTCGGAAAACTGTCAAGCCCGGAAAATGTAGGGGTCCATTTGTCGAGCGAAGAAAGTCAACTACAGACCTCCCATTTTGCATTGCCAGTGATCCTAATCAACCACCAACAGCCGTCTAGGATGCATACGGTGGAAGCACACATCGACAGCAGAGCCGTTGGAAATTACATGGACCAGGATCTTGCAGCAAAGATGGGGCTCCCTCTCTGCCCTAAGTCAACCACTGAGACAGTGACCACCGTAGACGGCACAGAAATCGCTTCCGGCCCTGTATCGAAATGCACAACAGTTCTAACCCTCCTGTGTCAGGACGGCCACCGGGAATCTCTCTCTTTTGATCTCATCAAGGCACCCCAGTTCCGGTTAATCCTAGGAATGCCATGGTTGGTCGCACACAATCCGCACTTCGACTGGCGTGCAAGGAAATTGTTCTTTTCCGAAGGTTGTACACGCACTTGCTGTTATAACGGAAGAAAGTCAACGGACACAAGCTCATCTGCCCCAGGAAAAGCGGCAATTACCCTGGGTGTGACCGGTACCCTACCAAGCGAATACCAAGACTTTCAAGATGTGTTTTAAAAGGAACAAGCTAACACCTTGCCACCACACAGAACCTACGATTGCCAGATCGATCTGATACCTGGTGCACAAATCCCTTGTGGCCGGATCTATGCGCTGACAGAACCAGAGAATCAACATTTGAAGTCCTATCTAGAACAATATCTGGCTAACGGTTTTATCCGCCCCTCGAAGTCACATGCAGCATCTCCCTTATTCTTCGTGCGGAAGAAAGAAGAAGATTTGAGGACTTGCATTGACTATCGCGCACTGAACCAAATCACCGTAAAGAATCAGTAACCCTTGCCCCTTATTCCGGAATTGTTAGACCAAGTTAAAGACACCCAAATCTACACAAAATTGGACCTTAGAGGGGCATACCTTCTTGTCCGAATCAAACAGGGGGACGAATGGAAGACTGCTTATCGTACTAAATATGGCTTATTTGAATACCAGGTAATGCCATTTGGCCTTTGCAATGCCCCCGCCGCATTTCAGTATTTCATGAACGATGTCTTAAGAGAACTGATTGACGTCTTTGCCCTGGTCTATATAGACGATATCCTAGTATACTCGGCTTCAAAACAGGATCATGTCAAGCATGTTAGTTCCAACCTTACCCAGCTCCGCCAACATCACCTCTATGTGAAACTCGAAAAATGTTCATTTCCCGTCACCGAGATCCAGTTCCCTGGGTTCATCCTCACTCCAAAGGGAATCCAAATGGATGTACACAAGGTCGACGCCATTCTAAACTGGCCAGCCCCAAGTTCATTCAAAGGGATCCAGAGCATGCTGGGCTTTGCAAACTTCTACCGCCGATTCCTCCCAGGATTTTCCCAAATAGTACATCCGATCACATCTTTATTGAGAAAGTGCAACAAGAAGTTCCAGTGGACTGAAGAGGCAGAAAAGGCCTTTCGAGAATTCAAGGTGAGATTCACTTCCGCCCCAATCTTACGGCACCCTCGCCCAGATCTTCCATATGTGGTGGAAACAAACGCCTCCAGCATGGCGATGGGTGCTGTTCTATCGCAAAGGGACCCACAAACCGGCCAGTAGTCTTCTGGTCACGCAAGTTTTCACCACCTGAACTCAATTATGCCATCATGGACAAATAACTCCTGGCCATAAAATCAGCCTTGAAGGCGTGGCGGCATTATCTGCTAGCTGCCTGGCACACTATCACTGTGATAACTGACCATTGAAATCTACAGTACTTAAAAACTGCGAAGGCTCAATCCTCACGACAACTACGCTGGGCCCTCTTCTTTGCGGAGTATGATTATGTGATCACATTCTGACCCAGGGTAAAAAACGGAAAAACTGATGCCCTTTCGCGCATGGGTACTGATGAACTGGTATACACGACCCCTGATCCCGTGGCCATCATCCCGAGTGACAAACTCCTGGGCATTACAACCACTTTGACTCAAGATGAATTACTGCAAGGAATCCGACATGTGATAACTCCTGGGTTATTGCAAGAATGGAATTCACGGGGCGAACACTATACAGTTAAAGACCAACTCCGTACTTCAGGAATCGTCTATTCGTGCCCAAGAAAGAGCTGCAGGAACAGGTCATCTGAGGATATCATGATTCCCTCGTTGAGGGCCACCCTGGAATTGCTAAGACTCTAGTCAAGGTAAAACGAAATTACTGGTGGCCCACATGGCAGAAGGACGTCATTCAATACATTCTTTCTTGCAGTATTTGGGTGCAAAACAAGTCACCTAAGCAGAAGCCAGCTGGGCTCCTCAGACCTTTGGAGATTCCGCTGGCTCCCTGGCATACATTATCACTTGATTTCATCACCGACAACAGAGAGGCAAACTGATTTAACAAGGCTTTGCACTCTTCTTGTTGCTCAGGTGTCAGATTTGAAGAGAGATTTACTACTTCAATCTTTTCGTCTAAGGGTAAGCCTCGGAGGAGATCAGGTAGAGCTTCGCTCTCTTCTTCCTCTTCCGTTGAAGCTAGAAGCAAGGCTCCTACTTCAGGTCTGGAGACATACGCCTTTAGTCGGTTGGTGTGGAAGACTCTAGGAGACTCCTTGGGATTGCCCAAGTCCACCAGATAGTTCACCTCTCCAAGTTTACCTACAACCTTGAAGGGTCCCATCCATTTATCTTGCAAGGCCCTCTGCCTTGTTGGGATCATATCTAGAACTAGCTGGTCTTGAGTGAACTCAACCATGTTAGCCTGTTGGTCATGCCAATGCTTGACCAGGGCTTGTCCAGCTTTCAGGTTATCACTAGCTTCTGCCATCATTTCTGACATTCTCCTGCGGAGACCTATCACAAAGTCAGTTACTCTGACTGGCTTGGGGGAAGGAGCACTCTCCAACCCCTCCTTGATCAGGGCCAATGGACCTCTGACCGGATGGCCATAGAGAAGTTCAAAGGGAGAATAACCTATTCCCTCCTGAGGAACTTCCCTATAAGCAAAGAGAAGACATGGCAATAGAAGGTCCCACTTTCTTTTAAGGGGATCCTCTAAAGCACCTATCATGCTCTTCATGGTCTGTTGAACCTTTCTACCAACGCATTTGCCTGAGGATGGTAGGCGGTAGAGAACTTGTAAGTAACTCCACAGGTTTTCCACATGGCTTTCATGTAGTGGGACATAAAATTTGACCCCCTGACAGAGATTACTACCTTAGGAAACCCAACCCTGGTAAAAATACCAAGGAGGGCCTCAGCCACAGCCTGAGCTGTAACAGTCCTCATAGGAATTTTCTCAGGGTACCTAGTAGCATGGTCTACTACAACAAGCATAAACCGGTTGCCTGAGGAGGTTGGAGGATCAAGGGGACCAACAATGTCAATCCCTACCCTCTCAAATGGGACTTCCACTACTGGGAGAGGCACTAAAGGTGCCACATTCTTGGACCCAACCTTACCAGAGGTCTGGCAGGTATGGCAGCTCTTGCAGAACTTATCTACCCCAGCCCCCATTTTTGGCCAATAAAAGTAGAGTGAGAGCCTTTCCTTGGTCTTCTTGAAACTCAAGTGACCAGCCAAAGGAATCTCGTGGGCTAGTTGCAAGAACTGTTGCCTGTTTTCTTGAGGTACTACAAGCCACTTGTAGTCTCCAGGTGCAGACTCAGTTGGTTCACTGTAGAAGAGGCCATCTTCCCAGTGCAACCTATACTTCCCAGGCTCTTGCCCATCAGCCTGAGAAGCTGCCTGTTGGCGAAGACCTTCCAGAGTTGGACATTCTCTTTGTCCCTTACTGAAGTCTGCCCTGTTGGGTCCACCTTCTGCCAGTAAACACTGCAGCCCAGGATGGTCAACAGGATCCAGATCTCCAATGAGTTCCTGTCCTTCCACTAGCTCTTCTTCAGAGTCTAGTTCTACCATACAGGGTTGTATCTCCCTCTCAGCCTCAGCTGGAGGTGGAGTTACAGGTGTAACTTTGGACAACCTAGGGGAAGTCCTTGTTGGAAGCACTGCAGTGCTTGCTGTTGGCTGTTTCTTGGAAGTCGTGGGTTTCCCCTTTGCTTCTTTTTGTTCAGTGATAGCAAGTTGTAATTCCAGTGGAGTAGGAGTGATCTCTATCTTCATCATCTCCTGGGGAGTACCTCTCATGGTTCTCTCCCTTGCAGGTCTGGTGAGCTCCTGTAACCTTTTACTAGGAGGTCCGGGGGTATGTGACACTACTCCAAGAGTTTTCAGGTCATTATCCAACAGAACCCTTCCTGGTACCTCACTTTGTATGCTGACAGGTAACTTCACAGTCATGTCATTACACTGGATGAGAACTGGTAATTGGGGAAGCATCTGCACAGGCCCTCTAGCTAACTTGGTGAGGCGTTTGGGTACCTTAGCAACATCCTCAGCCTGAAAAAACGATTTATCCACCACAGTTACGTTGGCCCCAGTGTCCCTAATGGCAGGAGTCTCCTGACCATTCACCTGGACACTGTCCTTATAATACTCTTTAGTATTTTCTGGGATAGAGTTATAGACATCTAAATGCTGTTGTTCCCATAGACCCAGAGACACTAAAGAAACACTGGCTGAGACTCCAATGGGTTCATCAGCCAGCAGTAGAAAGTTTCCACTTGCCATTTGTACTTCCTCCTCTGGAGCGAAGGCTAAAGAGACAAACTGGACCCCTGAAGGTTTACCCTTACATCTGGGATCTCCTTTCACATGGTCAGGCGAGCCACAAACAAAGCATTTACCAAATGCTTTCTGGAATGGTGGCTTGCTCTGACCTCCTTCTGGTTGACCACCAGAGGGTACACTACTCTGATTTGGTTTCCCTTGTGGTTTACCCTTATTGTTCTGTTTGGGGCCCTCTTTGGGATTGGAATTATTTGAATTCTCTTTGGAGTCCTTTTTTGGCTGTTTCCCCTCATCCTTTTTTTCAGTTACCCCAGAGTCCTTGTGAGTAGCCCTGTTGGCAACCCACAAGTCAGCAGCCTTAGCTAGTTTCCTGGAATCTAATTCTTTTGAATCAGCCAAGTGCTGTCTGAGCTCAGGAGAGCAGGCATCATAAATTGACTCCAACATTACAAGATTCTTCATTCCTTCATAAGTGTTCACCTTGTAACTCTTAATCCATCCCTCTAAGTTCTTCAAACTTTCACTCACCCAGGTAGCCCAAGGGGTACCATCATGCTTTTTGAGGGTCCTAAACCTCTTAAGGTACTGGGAAGGGGTCTTCCCAAATCTAGCTATCAAAGCTAGTTTCACACATTCATAATCCTTCTTATCCTCCTCCCCCAACTCCATTACCACATCAGTTGCAACAGGGGGGAGCCTAGAGAACAACCAGGAAAGTAACTCATTTCCTGTAATGTTCTGGAGCCCATGATTATATTCAAACAAACTCAACCAATCCAACACATCCAACTTAGGTTCATACATACCCACCAACTCCTTAGGCATCCGGGGTCTTTTGGGACTGGAACTCCTGGAGGATTCGGTGAGAGAAGCACTTTCCACAGACAATTTTTTCATTTCTAGCTCATGGTTGAGCTCCATTTCTCTGAGCCTTAGTTCTTGGTGCCGTTGTTCTGTTTGAGCATTAATTCTTTTGAATTCTAATTCAAGCTTCATTTTTTCTAGTTCCATATATTGAGGATTAAGTGTGGGACCTGGTAAGGGTCCAGTAGGTACAGCTGGCAGAGCAAGTAGAGGCCCAGGGGAGACAACTCTATCATCTTCCACCTCCTCTTCTGCTTCTGACTCAAAGTTATCAATACTACAATTCATATCAATATCATAGCTGTTATCTACAGTTGCTGGAGTGGTAGGTTCCTCTGAACCACCATCCAGACTTTGGTTTGCTAACAACCTTTCTATTAGCTCAATTTTCTTGCCTTTAGTCAGGAGATTCTTATGCTTACAGAGACCTCTTAAACAATCAGCAGTTTTTGTAGCAAGGGACTCTTGACTATAACTTTCCATAGTTGACAGGTTTTACAAAATACTTCTTTTAGTGCTAAGCTTTGTGGTTAGCTGCACTAAGGTATCTTTAAGCACACTATACTGTATACTCAATACAAATCCCACCGCTGTACACCAGTGTTAGGCAGAAACCTGTGCAGTTCCCTTAGGGACCACTGCAAAAGATTTAAGACTACAGGTGTTTGGCAGTAAACCCAGTTGGTAGCAGTCTGTACCACACAGATTCACTTGGTAGCTGTGGCTGAACAGTCAGACTTCCCTCAAGAAGAGTTAGGCAGTATGCAGAGTATACACAATAGGCACAGAGACACAGTAGTACAAACAAACACTGACCAGAGCTTTGGTGTAAAAGTATATCATTATTTATTTAAAAACACACTTGTGACTCACACTAGCAAAAAAGAGGAAAGTAATTTCAGCACACAGTCACTATCATATATAGACAACCCTATTCACTTATTAGATAAGTCTTAGTGAGAAACACCACTTATTTTCAGACACAGGTGAGCGCTTAACATAAGATGACACTCTAATAAGTTGTAAAGAAAGGGAGGGAAAAAGGCAGAATTAAAGAAGCACACAAGTTTCAATACTTTTTCAAAGCACCACAGTTAGGCAGGATAGGCAGAGTTCTACTGGAGAGCAAGGAAGCCAATTGCAAGGCCCACTCTTGGAGAGAGCAAGCAGAAGGGGTCCAGGTTCACCAGTGGGGTTATGCCCTAAGAGTCTTTGTAGATAGTTTGCACAAAAAGGATGAAATTAAAGTCAGGAAACGTTAGCTAGGTTGTCCCAGGCTAGCCCAGGTTAGAAAGTCGAAGGCTTTACTGTCACCCCGAACGATCTATCGCAAGGGAAGCCAGGCGGGACACAGTACCTTAAGTGTGAAGGAAGCTCCAGCGGGGGCAGTTGTTCCTGGCAGCAGGTGCAAGTCAGTGTTTCGTCCAGAGGAAGAAGAGGTCTCGCTGTGGAGGAAAGATGAAGGTCGTTGCACTGCCAGGGAAGAAACCAGCCGTGGAGTTCTCCGGTTAAAAGGCACTACCCTTCTCTTCGCGGTAGTGGTAAACCGTGGTATTCCGGTTGCCGGGGTGCTTGGCACGGGCAAGGCGGCCACGAGATGCTCCAGGAAGGTGAAAAGTAGGCGAAACTGGTTATCCCCACCAGTCAAAGGAAGAAGACTCTCCGGACTGGAGATCTTCTCTGTCGTCGGGAAAAGTGGTGAGACGGTTCAGCAGGGCTCCACCGGTGGTGTCGTCGTTGCAGGTCGGCTCAGCTTCTCCCTCCTCGGATTCTTAGGTTCTGTGGCGACTTCTCAAGTTCCAGTCCCCAAAGCCCTGCTTTTATGCATGTTAGGGAGAATTCTCTCTTTAGGCTGAATTTCCTAACCTAGTGAGTCCCCCAGCAGCTTTGCTGGATTTCTGGAGTTTGTTTTTTTCTCCTGCCAAGAGTGAGACTCTTTTTCTCCCACTCTTGGACATGATTTAGGGTGTTCCTTTGACTGTTAATGTGTTTTATGGGCTATGGGGTCCTTTACCCCATAGGGTCTCATGTGTTTTTCCTATGTGTGTTACACAGCACCCTCCGTGCAGTGACACAGGGGTGTCATAGTGACAACCCAGCATAGACTCCATACCCTGGGACTAACTACATCCCAGGGCATGTAAAGTCACCATTGGCTTTACTAGTCCCAAATTATTAACAGAAACCAGCACAAACCATCATATTGTGGACGTACTAGTCGGGGAAATTCGATTGCCCCGGGGTCTGTTAGTCGAGGGGGCACGTCTCTACCCACCCCTGATCGAGTTTTGGCTGGTGGCAGTGAATACTAATTTTTATATTCGACCGCGAATATATCCCTATGGGATTTTCCCATTGTTCGAGGCTACCAACTTTAATTATTTAATTCTCATAGCCTCGAAAATACCGCCGGTTTATTTATTTAATATTAATTCGCCGGTTGGTATTTTTTGCCAGGACTCGATTCCAAAATGGCATTTATGTTCTCTTCTGTGACTCCAACCCAAGTCGAGCCCTTTGTTCCACTTTTTGGCGGGCTTCTCCACAGAAGCCTCCAAAAGTGGTGCCACTCTGTCTGGGTACCACAGGGGTTGTGGGAGGGGGTTTAGGCACCCTGGACTGAGTTACCTTGGTAACTCAGGTCGCACTCTTGTACAGACCCATATACAGACCCTCTGGATATGACAGATATTTTGACAACAATCTCTGTGACTCGCTAGCTACCATTCAGGTAAACCACCCAACACTCACACTACTGGGGGACTTCAATATCTAGTTCGATGTGCCCAACAACCCCATGACCCACCCCTGGTTGACAGTCTAGAGGCACTCAACCTCTCATGACATACCACTGGTTCAACCCACTGCAGTGGTCACACCCTTGATGCAATCTTCAGCTCCTATTACTTCGTCTCTGCATCTAGTCCGAAACCGCTCATCTGGACAGACCACTCTGCCATCCCTTTCTCTGTCCACACACCAGCCTCTCCACCCATGGTTCTTCCTGCCCTCACACATAATCACAAATGCTGGAACAAAGCCAAGGTACTTCCTGGCCTAGCTGAAGTACTGCCACACAGTCTCCCAGCACCACCGACTTCAGATAGACCCTTAGCCATTGAATTCTTTGACTCCTGGTTTAAAGAAACACTACTTCCTCCCACGCCCCAAAGCCTCTCGCAAAGGACCGTCCCCCAAATGGTTTACGCTCCACCTGAAGACTTTCAAAAGCCAAAATAACTCTTGAGCACAAATGGCAAACATCTAAAACCACTCTCAGCAGATCTATGTTCGCCCGCCACCACTGTAATTACAAATTCGAGATCAGTAAGGCCAAAAAGGCCTATTACAATAAACAAATCCTGAACTTTCGCAGCAGCAGCAAGGAGCTCCACAGGATCATCTCTGAATTTGTGAAACCCACCTCTACCACTGCCCAGACCACGCCCACGCTCTGCTGCATTTCTCCAACACATCACTAGACAGGATGGCAACCCTTAATACCAAACTCTCACCCTGACCCCCTACCCCACACACGCCCCTCCCGATTCAATTGCTCTGACTACCGCAATGCCATCTCTCGACTCTTTCAACCCCATCTCGAGAGACAAGTTCCTTGATCTACTATCCGGCAGCAGACCTTCCGGATACCCCCTTGACCCCTGTTCTGCCTCTCTTCTGAAAGAAATATTCTCGTCGACTTGTGCAGGAGGACAAGCAAGGTCCATACTAAATACTAAATGACTCCCTCACCACTGACATCTTTATCGAGGCGTTTAAAATAGCGCATGTCAAACCGCTTCTAAAAAAGGCATCTCTCGACCCCCTTGACCATAAGAATTACAGGCGGATCTCCAACACCCGATACCTGGCAAAACTCATTGGCCGTGCTGCGTACTCTCAGCTCAACTGCTTCGTACAATCCAACAAGCTACTCGACCCCGCTCAATCAGGCTTCAGGCCGCGCCATGGAACAGAAATCACTCTGATCTCGATCCGGGATGACCTCAAGGTCGCGGCAGACTTGGCGGGTTGTGCAGCGCTGGTTCTCCTTGATCTGTCAGCAGCCTTTGACACCTTTAACCAATCTATCCTCCTTGACCGACTCCACTCCCTAGGAATCCAAAGCGCAACACTCAAATGGATTGCCTCCTTCCTCAACAACCGGAAACAAATCACTTTCCTCTCCCCTTTTGTCTTAACCGCTTGCCCCGTGAGCATTGGAGTACCCCAAGGCGCCTGCCTCTCTGCTCTCCTTTTCAACCTCTATCTGACCACTCTACCAGGGATCACCCGCACGCACATCTCACCTGCTACAACTTTGCTGACGATACCCAAATTATCCTGAGAATTCCCAAAACAAGCTCCAACCCACGTCCCGACCTTGAGCCTGCCTCCGAGATATTGACTGATGGATGACAAGAAACCACCTCCTTCTGAACCCAGATAAAACTGAGATCATGGGGGTGGCAAAACAGCCCTTCTCCGCAACCACTCCCATGGCACCCTCCAATGGCACCACCCCTCCTACCTCCAATATAGTCAAAAACCTTGGCTGCACTATGGACTCAGGCTTAACCCTCTCCCATCAGATCAATAATGTATCAAAATCCTGTCACTTCCACCTGGAAACTCCTAATACGCTTTTTCCCCTACCTCGTCTACCCCAACAGACTCGCCGCTATTATGCCCATTATGATGTCAAGACTGGACTATGCCAACTCCTTATACCTGGGTGCACCGGCATACCAACTTAAACTCCAAAGACATCATGGCTGCCTCCAAATTGCGGTACCGTTATTAGCTCCAAGGTCCATTAACGGGAACCGCAGAGAACGGACCCGCTAAGGGACCTCGAAATAGGGCGGTAAGGGTTTACCGGCACCAGCATCCTTACCGGTGCCCGTAAACCATTACCACCCAACTCTGAATGACCCCCACAGTCCTCTATGGATAAGAGAAGCCATTCCATTGCTGTAGACCTGCGTTGTGTGTTATGTTTGTATACAGACTGCATATTGTTGTTATTTTTATTACCTACATACATGTATACACATTATTGCTCATGATGTATGTCATGTGAAAACCAAAACTACTGAATGTATTGGTGAAGTTTCTTCCGTATGAAGAATTGAGAGGAGTACTGCTTCTGTACTTTTTTGTTTAAAGTATATGCATATAATAGAATAGCAAATTGCTGTGATTTCGAATTACTGACTTTGTATTATTTACCTTTGTATTGTTATGTGATTAAAGTTTTTTCTGTGCAAAAATTGAAAAAACATATCAAGGGGTTGTTTTTGACCTCAGGAAGAGTGACTGCGTCATTCATCGGTGAGACTGATAAATTGTGATAATTCGTGTTCATTTTCTCTGTAGCGAGAGATGGACCTACAGCACCTGAAATCAATTGAATTTTTGATGAATTGATGGTCAAGAGAATTGTGATTTAGAGTAGAGAACAATAGTAGTGCACCATAGTGAAACCTTGATCATTTCGCTTTTGCAACTATGCCAGCAGCTGGAATTTAATGTCCAGGATGGGATATTCTGAAACGTAAGACTGATTGCACAAGTAGAAAACATACTACAATATGTACCCAACACACAAAAACTGTATTTCAGAGAGTTTTAAAATACATTTTGCAAGACCGTAAACAAATGCGTGCATAATAATATTTTGGTGAGTCTGCCACACATCTTTGTTGTGGGTCTTCCCACATGCACACACACACACACACTTTATCTGGAATTGTAACCCCTTAACTACTGGGCTATTATGCATGTCTATGCAAATAGGATGAGCATACTCGTCCTCAGCACTTAAGAGGCATTCGTTTCCTGAGCTCATATTATAGGGACCCTTTTTTTTTTAATCACAGCATTTTATTAATTTTGCCATAACAGAATAAACAAAACAAACATAGGTACGTCTGAGCATGATACCACTGTCTCCACATGGTGACATAAATGCAATAACATAATAAAACAGAGGAAGTCGGCAGGCAATAGTACGCCATCTTAAAAGTCCGGGATTGAAACAAAGCAAACTACCATACTCCCTCAGCCCTCCCCAACCATTTGCCTCATATTCTCAACATTTTTTAGGGCTGCCCTTGCCGTGTACACTTTGCTCTCTAGGGACGAACATCGGTCCACTTATATAGTCCAAGCCTTGGGCGTTCTGCAGAGCCCCAGGATGCTGCAACCAGTCTCTTAGCAAGCCCCATTGTTACCACCAGAAGCGATTTCTCGTATTTCGTGAACCCGGCATCCTCCCAAATCCCAGAGCCAATTTCGTCTCTAGAGGCACCTCAGTACCCACTACTAAAGACAGTTTATGCATACATTTTTCCGCAGAAGACATGGACCTGTGCACAGTCCCACAGTATATGATAAAAGGTGTGGCCCTCTCATCCACATGTGAGACTTGCATCACTTGCCACAATGCCCCACTTGGCCAATGCAGTACGAGAGTAGTATACCCAGTGGAGTATCTTGAATTGTATTAGCTGCAGTCTGGCCACAATTCCCACCTCCCTTGGAAACATTAAAGCCTCCACCCACTCCTCCGGTTTCAGCATCCTACATCCCGTTCCCACCCCTCCTTTAGGCCGTGATCACCTGATATATGGTGGATGTTACCTTGGAGGGGATACCTGCTGTGAACAGGTTAGCCTCCAGGGGTGGGCTTTTTGGAATTTCTTCCAGACAGGGAAAGTGAGCGCCCATGGCGTGTGCTATTTGCACATATCAAAACTGTTCCCACACTGGCAAGCCAAATTTCCCCTGTAGCATCTCAAATAAGCAAAGTTGGCCCTATTGCACCACATCTGCTAGGGTGGCTATCCCTTTTGCCTCCCAGCTTCTAAAATGCCCCACCTTTTGCAATTCAGTCAGGTGTGCATTATGCCAGATGGGTTGATCTAGGCTGGGTCTACCCCCATCCAATGTCCTGATGTGCTTCCACCCATATCTGGCATGTGTGCCGCGTCAACCTGGGAAGAGCCCCCTGTTCCTTCCCCGCCCATACAATACCTGGCTAGGTGTCCGTCCCTTCATCCTTCTACGTTCAAGCGCGGTGTAAGGAAGTGCCGGGTCCCCATGCAGCCAGTAGAACCTTCGAAGATTGAGCAAGCCTACACCACCCTCCCACACAGATCGTTGAAGCGTAGTCAACGCCAACTGCGGTTGCTTCCTTCCTCAGAGTAGCCCGCGCAGGGATCCCTTAATCTCTTTAAAAATCTCATCTGGGAATTGGGAGCGGGGCGTTCTGCAGGACATAAAGAAATGTGTAAAGCGTTAGCATTTTAAAGAAAGCTGCCTTGTCCAACAGGGTCAGTGAGAGAGTTTGCCAGTGCGTTATATCCAGTGCAAACCTGTTCATCACAGGGGAAAGAGTAAGCCTGATGAAATCTGATAAATTCAGGCTCAGGTGAATACCCAAGTATTTCAAAACTGAGGTCGCGATTGCATACGGGCAATCCTGTGGAATCGCATCTTCACCCCCCTGTACTGGAAACAGAACTGAATTTTCTCAATTGTTTTTAAGCCTGTTGAAGCCTTGGTATGCCGTCAATATATGGGTTACTACTGGCATGAAACTCCTGGGTTGCTCATGTAAATTAGGAGATTGTCCGCACAGAGTGAGACCATTCCCCCACCCATTCAGGGTTTTCTCTGCGTTGTATTGCAAGCGGCTCCACTACCAGCGTAAACAATAGCGGGGGGGGGGGGATCCCTGCCTGGTGCCCCGCCCGAGGGAGAAGGTCAGAGAAGAGGCTCTGTTCACTCCGATTGTCGCCACAGGAGAAGTGTAGAGCAGGCAAACCCAGGACAAGAAGTCCCCCTCCCAAACCCCATGCGCCCCATGATCTCCCAAAACGAATCCCAACCTCAAGAGTTGAATGCCTTTTCAAAGTTTATGGCGAGGGGGGCCCGCGGGTCCAGAGTCTCAGCAGCTGAACCTATGGCAAGTTACATCCTAAGCAGATTCATCTGTGTGGATCTGGAAGGTTTTAACCAGCAGTGATCCGGTTGAACTAGAGAAACTATTACCCCCAGTAAGCGATTAGCCAGAACATGGGCGAGGATCTTAGCCTCTCCGTTTATCAAAGAATTCGGCCTATAGGAGGCGCACTGTTCCAAAGGTTTGCCAGGCTTCGGGAAAAAAACTATGCTAGCCATTCTGAGATTAGGTGGGTGGCACCCATCCTATCTGCAATGCATAAAAAGGCAATGCACTGGTCTGAAAACCCGCTACCCCAGTCGCTTCCATACTTCCACTGAAACCATTGGGTCCTGGTGCTCTGCCCATCTGTAGCTTCACTATTGCAGCAGAGATCTCCTCCTCAGCGATGTCTGCCTCCATACCCAAGGCCTGCTGTGGGGTGTGTTTTGGTCTGATCCACATAGCAGACCCCCCTGCCGCCAGGCACCCTGTCAAAGGATTATAAAGTGTCTCATAAAATTGGGCGAAGGCACCAGCAATATCTGCATATCTGATCAAGTCCCTCCCCTGGGCAACCTGTATAGCCCGTATGTGCCCGCTCCCCATGTCCAGTTTCTCTAGCCAGGCCAACATTTTAGGCGCCTTGTTCTCTGCTTCATGTATTTGGCTTTGCCTAGCCCAGTGCGCCTCCTTGGCGTTATCCAGGGCCACACTGAGCAGTGGCTCCTGCGTCCTAGTCAAGGTCACCCGTGCCTATGGTGACTTTGCTTGTTTTACCACCCTCTCCATCTTCTCTACCGCTTTTGCATGCTTCTTGTGCCTAGCAGCTACCAATGAGAGTGCCTCCCCATGCAGTGTTTTTTTTTAATAAAACATTTTTTATTAAATAGTTATAACATGAACAAAACAACCAAAAACAAAAGAAAAAAGGCAGCTAGAGCAATTGAGGCCGGCTCGACCAGTCAGACAGTAGTATTAGATCTTGTATCACCATTCACGTAGATCCCGACCGTGACCCATTCTCCATGTGTACAGAGTTACATCACCAGTGTCCGTATACATCAGGGTCCTCCTCCTCCCACTTCCCCCATATTTTAGAAGCTTTGTTGCAACAGCCTCTTACGTTGTATATTCGTCGTTCGATCATAGCACATGTGTCCATGTCCAGTGCCCATTGCTCCAGCATCGGAGGCTCCGGGACTCCCCATTTTTGTGCGATTTTGCGCTTCATCAGGGCGGCTGCCGTGTGCAGTAACAGTTCTTCCCATTTGTTGAAATCGCTATCTCCCGGTGCACCCAGGATTAGGACCTTCGGGTCCAGTTCTATCGTGCTAGAGAGTACCCTGGCCAGTTCCCGGCAGCAGGCATCCCAGAAGATTCATATGCGGGGGCATGACCACAGTATGTGAAAGAAGATTCCCTACTCCTCCCCACATCTGAGACAGACACAAGGCAGACGCAAAGTTAAACAGCCTCGTGGGAGTATCTGGGTTGCGCTGTCTGAGATGGGTACGGTCAGTGGTGTTGCACATGACATCATTAAAATCACCCCCCAGAAACCACTTATCCGGTTGGTGTTTGCCTATGAGGGCAGTTAGTTCATCCAACAGCTCCTGCCCCAGTCCGGGCGTGGAGTATATAGAGACAAAAGCGACCCTCTTCTTCCACAGCGTTTCCAGGATTAGCACGTAGCGACACCGGGGGTCCTGTTCCAAGCCTTGGAGGGCAAAAGGGATGCGTTTATGTATGAGAATGAGAGTACCCCTAGATCCCATTGTGTATCCCGCATGGAAGGCAACCCTATGATTGGTGCGTTGGAAGAGAGAGCAATTCGATCCCGCTAGGTGTGTTTCAGATAGCAGGGCCTCGGGGGAGTGTCTACTGAGTACTTGTTCAGGCGCCTTTTAATCGCGAAGCCCATCCCGTTTACATTCCATGTGAGCACTTTGAGGGATTTGAGGCGTTCAGTCGGAGTCGACTGGGATTGTATGGGTGCCATCTAGTAATTTAGTTAGAGGGTTGGGCGGGTGTCTTGCGGGGAAGGTGTCCCCGTTTATGGTGATGTATTGTGGTGCATGCCTTAAGTGGTGATTGTTTTGCTGTCCGGACAATCTGCGGCCTCGTCTTGCCATGAACCATAACAAACCCTGGAGCTTGCAAGGGTGCGCTGCTCCCGGGGTAACAAAAAACTCTTCACAACTTTCCCTTCCCCCTCCACCCCATACTCTACCCCAACACGAAGTACCTGTAGCCCCAACATCGGTGACACTCAAAAGAAGTACGGTGTCAACTTAACAGACCCTTGATCAAATTAAACTAAAGAAATTGGGGGCGGGGGGCAATAACTTTTCTCCAAGTGCGATGGCGATACGCCTCAGCTAGCTGCATTATAAAAGGCCTTACGAAGGTCTCCGTGGCATAGCTCGGTACATTCCACAGTTTCAGTTCCGCATCTGCCCGAGGGATCTGGTTCTTCATTGGGGAACCAACCGAGGTCAGTCCCCATCTTCCGCCGGCCGGTTCAGTGAGGGTGGCTGATCCGGCATCGGACGCTGGTCCGCTGGTGATCTGGGGTTTCTGCTCCTGTTGGTTCGAGGTGTCGACCAGTCCCCCTCAATGTGCTGCTCCGCCCATCGCCAGGCTTCCTTAGGATCGTTAAAATGGACCGCTGTGCTTTTATGATACATTTTCAATTGAGCAGGAAAGAGCAGGCCATATTTGACTCCTAGCACTTGAAGTTGTCTTTTAAGCTTTTCAAAGGATTACCTCGCCTTCTGCACCTCCCTCGTGTAGTCTGGAAAGAAGGCTATCTTAGAGCTGTTGAATTTGATCGTGCCTTTGGTTCGTGCAAGGTGCAACAGCGCATTGCAGTCCTGATAGTTTAACGGCTTTGCTATCACCGTTCGTGGGGGAGCGCCGGGCATGGGTCTGCCTGTGGGCATTCGGTGTGCCCTTTCTATAGAAAAGAATTTAGAAAAGGATTTCTGGTCGAACAGGTCCATCAGCCACTGCTCCAGGAAGAGCTCCATACAAGGGCCTTCGGCTTTATCGGGAATGCCAAGGATTCGAATGTTATTGCGCCTGGATCTACCCTCTTCCTCTTCGACTCTAGCCTCCAGGATCTTGAGTTTGGCTGCGACTCCTTGGAGTTGTTGTTGCACAGCGTGTAGCCCGTCTTCCGTGTTGGAGATTCGCTGTCCCGCCTCTCCAGTTCGTGCTGATAGCTTCTGCAAGTCGTGTTGGAGGAGGGATACATCCAAGCTTATTCCTTCCATCTTCTGCTCCATTGATGAGCGGGAGTCCGCTATCGCTGCCATGACGTCTCTCGGGGAGAGCACGGGCGCAGGGCCCACCTCTTCAGAAGGCGAAGGTTGAGGTTCGAGGAATTGTGATGGGGGATCGTATAGTGGTCAATCCTGTTTTGCACAGTGGGCCTCTTAGTTTTGTCCTTCCCCATGCTTGCCGCTAGGCCCTGCAGGGGTGCTTTTGTATCCAGAGCCTTGTCCGGTTGCTCGAGGGGTTGTCCGCCCAGGCTTATTGCCCAGTTCGGTATGCAGTTGGTGGCACTATGGCAGGGTTAGGAAGCCGCCTCGTTCCGTGGCGGAGGGGGGAAGAGATCTAACAAAGTAGTGCTTCCTTTATTGCAGGGCGGCAAGCGATGGTAGGCCCTAGGCCCTGGTGCCAGATTCGTGTTTGCGGCTGTGGTGGTCTGTCCGCTCTGCAGGTGTTGATGGGTCGCACAGGGAGGTTTCACGCACTTAACCGGGTTGTGTGCGTTGGAATTCCCACTCTGCTTCCCTTTTGGGAGCCCAGTGTCCACTTGAGTGAGGCGGGGGGGTTGTTGAGAGTTCTGCCCCCAGTGATTCGCCCCGCACGGCAATGGGTCACCCTACCGTCTGCTGCTTGGTTCGGTGGCGGTAGTTCCAACTGGAGGGAGACGGCCCTTCCGTGGGTTGTCTGCACAGTTGTGTCCTTGCTCGCCCCTAGTTTTCAGTGACCTCCCAGTAATGTTGAGGTTGCCTTATGGGGGGTCAGTGGGCCCTGATATTACTGTGGCCTCCAGTACCAGCGATGCCCACGGGCGGCTGGGAGCTCCTGATGGCTCCTGTTGGTTCCCCTGGAGGTCGATGTGCCCACGGGTGGGCTGTGCCTCCAGCGCACGTGGGCACGGCAGCCGGGGGCTGGGATCAGGTTGGGCGTTCGAGTCCTCCTTTCGTTGTTGTGTACCCTGGAGCGGGGAAGCCCAGCTCTGCGTGCGATGTCCGCGCGAGGGGACTCTGGCGCTGGCACTCACCGGTGGGGGCAGACTCCGCCGCTCATGGGACGCTGCAGCGGTGCTTGGCTGGATCTCTCCTGTCTCCTCGCGCCTGGATGGGTGGCCCGGGACTCCGACTCCGCCGGTCCGGGCTACTGCTGGTCTCTGCCTCCGCTCCCCTCCTCTGCCACTCCTTCGACGAAGGCCGCCTTGGTCTCTGCCACCGGCGCGGGTCGGCATCCGCCGTGGCAATCTCCTTTGCTGGGCCCTCGCTCGCCTTTGGTGCCTTGGCTCTGCTCGATGGAGTCAGGCTGCTGGTGTCGGGGCCGCTCCGGTGTCCATTCAAATCGCGCCCATGACTCCGGCGGCCATCTTGGGTGCCTGGTGCGTTGTTTCGGCGCCGCCGTCACTCGCTTCTGGTTTTTCAGCCCGGGTGTGTTACGGGCTGATTTTGGACACAAGTGTGCCCCAGGACGTCTTGCACCGGTGGGTGTATTCTGGGGGTCGGCAGGTGCTGGTAAGCAGGCGTTCGGGTCAGGATATTAGCCGTGGCAGTGGAAGCTCTTCAGGCGCACGTCTACTGCATCTCGCAGTTGGCCACGCCCCTCCCCATGCATTGTTGCCTTGTAACCCTCCCAAAGAACACCAGGGCTAAGGACAGTCCCCGTATTTATAGTGAAATATTCTTCAGTCTTGGTAAACAGACCTTCCAGGTAGGGGTATAAGCGCCAGCACCAGGGGGGTTAGACTGCCCGTTTTTAGCTCGCTGAATGGGGGGGAATGGTCCGATATACCTCTGGCCAAGAACCTAGCGGACAACAGCCCGTAAATTATGTTGGATGGGACAAAAAAAGTTGTTGATCCTCGACATGGAGGCATAAACCCATCTCCATGCATCCACCCAGTCCAAGGAAGTGGCAATAGAGCACAGTTTAGTGCAGAGCACTGGGTTCCTGGTGCCCACATGCGTTGTGTTTAGACCCCGGTCCATCACCTCCTTATAGCCCCCCCAACACCCATATATCAGCGTGGCCTCGATTGGTGAGCCCCTGAAGTTCTGAAGGTAAGTCAGGCGCAAGCTGAGGAGGCACGTACACCGCCACCATGCCCCAAGTGGCGTCCCACAGCTCCCCCTTGACCAATAATAAGCGCCCGTAGGGACCTGTCCTGGGAGCCCCTAGAGAAACCTGCATGAAATGCCACCCTATAGTTAGATCTAAGCAAAAATATACACTCTGTTCCTGCTATATGTGTCTCAATGAGGAATACAATATCAGGGTACTGGCTATTAAGAAATTGTAGCACCAGCCTGCGCTAAACACTCAAGCATAGCCCATTGACAATACAGGTCATCAGAGAAACCTTCCCATTATGAGCCATCATCCCAGAGAAGCCTTGTCATGCAGTTGGCTTTGCGCCCTAGCCAATTCCTCCCTCTGCAAACCCCTGTCCTGCCCTGTGTCACCCCGTATCCATGTGAGACTTTATGCACTGCATACCTCCCCAAACATGACCCCACAAACAACCCAACTACGTCCCCCACCATACTTTGCTGCAACCAGAAGCACCTGTCGCCCTGATGCCATGTCAAGCACACAGGAAAAAAAACTACCAACCATGTGTGGGCTGTGCATCCAGACAGCCCATGCAAGTCTCCCTCCCTCCGCTAGTCACCCTCATTTAGCTGCAACCCCAATTTAGTCCCCACTGGGTCGAGCCAGAATCATTCCAGCTTTTAGTTCAGCCGGGGCCCTCAGAGTCCATCTCGCCAGCCACTTAGTCAGGTTGCTCCGGAGGCTGCGAGTCAAACATTAGCTGGGACGCTTCCCCAACCACCTCCACTCTGTGCCTTCCCTTCGGTGGTCTGGGTCCAGGAGTCAACAGGATCCGGATTTCCATCCAGTTCCATGCTTCCATAGAATTATTGCACATGTGAACCGTCCCCTCATGATACACCTTCAACTGCGCCGGGAAGAAGAGGGCATACTTAACCCCCATGGACGCCAGCTTCCGTTTAACCGAGTCGAAGGATTGGCAGGCCCTCTGCACTTCCTTGGTGTAATCCGGGAAAAACCTGATCCCGTGGCCCTTCTATGTTATCGGACCAATAGCCCTTACCATCTGCAGCAGGGCATCCCGGTCTCTGCAGTTTTGAAGCCGAGCTATAATGGTGCACAGGGTTGCCCCTAGGACGCCCTTTCAATAAAGAAGAACTTCTACAGATTCTTAGGGGCAAATAGGTCACCAGCTATTTTTCCAGGAAGAGTGCCATACTGGGGCTTTCTTCATTCTCGGGCAACCCGAGGATCCGTAGGTTGTTACGTCTGGATCTTCCCTCTCTGTCCTCCACCCTTCGCTCCAGCTAGGTGGGTTTTTGGGATACTGTGGACACTTGTTTTTCCAGGTGCCTTAGGGCGTCCTCTGAGTCAGAGATACATTGCTCTGCCTCCCCGACCCTTTTGGAGAGCTTCCGCAGCTTCCTGAAACACTTGTGTATAGGCACGTTATAAATGTCATATCATAGATGCTGTCTCAGAAAGGACACTTTCCGATGCAAGGCTGTCGATTTTGACTTCCAACGAGTTTCTGGACTCCCTGATGGTTCCCATAATATCTTTGAGGGAGAGCTGGGGTTTACTGGGAATCCCCACCGTTACCCCTTTCTGCCGTGGTGGGGTTTGAAGCATTGGGTGGGACGCTCACCGTATATTGGTCCATTATGTTTTGGAGCCCCCCCTTCCTGGGCTTGTCCTTAGCCATGATGTCTCTTGTGGTTTGCACGCAATGGCAATCTCTTCCTCGCCTACTGTCTTCGTAAAACGCTGCCAGCACCCTGTGGCCTTCATGCACCTCCATTGCCTCCAGTACAGGGAGGCACCTGCTGCCCCTGTCGCACAACCCGCTCACTGATCCTCCACCACCTGTGCCGGGCTCAGGGGGACCTTTTCCTCAGGTGTTGCCAGCCTGTGCCCCAGTGACCTGTGATATTTGAAAACTTGCTGTCTGCCTCCAGGGTCGAGGGGCCACACACCTGCCCCTCCACGCGGCCCGAGGAAGCACCAGCCCACTTGCTCCCCACTCTAGCCCACCGGCCGTGCACGTGGTATTAGCCAACTGTCTCCACTGATCTGATCACCTGGTGTAGCATCTGACTGTCATCCTGCGGGGCAATATTCCCAATCAGAGGCCCCACACCTTAGCCTCCGGACCCTTCCGGCATAGGCATCATCTTTTTACTGTGTGTTACAACCTATCTTGCATAGAGTACTGGAAAGGGTTAATAGTTATCCCTTTTTGTCTGTCTCTCTTGGAACATTATTTGATTCCCCTTTCTTTAAGATTTGGCTGGTGGCAGTGGTATCTACCCTATTTTTCCTACCGCAGTCTATGTAAATAGCCTTGGGACAGTTTTAGGCTATTTTAGTAGCCTGGAACCTAAATCTGCTGGACCCCATTTACTTTTATTTGGTTCCGGCTGGGTTTATAGGGCATTTCTTTTTGTAAAGGTCTTTCTCCTGTTTTACTCTGCGTGCCAAACCAGGTTTGGTTCCTTTGTTCGCCGTGCTTTGGCGGGCTTCTGCACAGAAGCCCTCCTTAGGCACCTGAGAGTCTGCAGGGACAGGATGTGAGGGAGGGGTTTTAGGCCCCCTGCACAGGGTTGCCTTGGAAACCCAAGTCACACTCTGGTTTGATTGGCTAGGTGACTGTCCTGCTAGGACAGCCACCCTGCTGTGTGATTGACAGCCAGGCTGTGTGAATGGGGGAAAACTGCATAAAAAGCAGGTCTCTGGGACTAGGAAGGCAGAGTCGCCACTGGGTCGAGAGAACCGAAGAGAAGCTGGAAGAAGAGGACCACTACCACGACTGAACCTCCCAGTGAAACGCTGCTGCGGGTCCGAATCTCCAAACTTCGATGACAGAGAAGATCTGCAAGGAATCTTCTTCCCTTGAGCTGGTGGGACCAACCAGTTCACCAAACACCAAGACAGGCCTTCCTCCCCTGGTGGAATTTGCTGTGAATCCCTGCAGTGAACTGGATAGCCAGGAGGCTCAGACCCTGTTTGGGTTTTAAGGAGCACACCTTTTATTTGTTGCTTTGCTCTGCTGCTGGTTTCTTCCCTGGGCAGTGCAGGGCACTCCAGTCTTCCTACTTCATGTCAGTCCGACAGTCGCTTCAGGAACCGTGAACCTGCAGGACCTGCCAGGAACTTCTGCCCCAGCTACAGCCTTCTTCTTCATTTAAGGTACTGTTCTAACCCACTTGTTCGTTACGTCCAACCGTGGTGAATGTGTTTGAAATCTTTCGCCGATCCGAGGGCTTGTCCTTCTCTACTCTTGTAAATAACTTTTCGTTCGACCAAATTCGATTCGAACTCTTGGCAAAGACTTAACCGCAAACTACTCTGAACTGTGTGATACTCTGCAAAGACTCTGTACCATTAACATTGGCACAGGCCTATTGATTTGAATGTAGCAAGCCTTTTCTAGATTGCCCTGCCTACTTACTTGTTGATGCTGCCTAATTTTGTATAACCGTGTCTTTCCCTCCCTTTTAAATTGCTGGAGTGCCATTTTGCTCACACTTCATTTTGAGCTTAACTTGTCCAGAATTCATTGGGTGTTGTGTAGTATATTAAGAGTGTGATTTTTTCTGCTGCTTTACTTAGTGAACTGTTTTACAACTGATGTGTAAATAAATATATATTCTTTTACTCAGAAACCTTGAGTTAGTGTTTGTTTGAACCATAGTAATTGCTGTCCTTTCTGTAACTGTTGATACTGCCCACTTTACTCTTGAGATAAGTCTGGCTGCTCAGCCATTGCTACCACTTTACTGTGTAGTGCAAGCTTGTGCCAAAGGTGAATTTGTACTTACAATTGTAGTCTTAATCGTGTGTGGTGTTCCCAAAGGGTACTGCATATGATTCTGCCTAATACCTACACTAACTACGCAGATGATACTCAAATTCTCCTCCCACTTTCTGGGGATTACGACAAGGATTTGGCACTGGTGAACAGAGTGTATCTCATCATTCAGGCATGGACGGCCACCCACGTTCTATGCCTGAATGATGACGAGGCCGAGCTTATCATCCTGGGCACCCACGCCAACCTTAAGAAATTAGGCAAGGAGTACTCATCATTCACCATTGACGGGAACCTCATCAAGGTGGCTAAGGAGGTAAAGACCCTTGGCTTCTACCTTGACTCTACCCTCTCATTCGACAAACAAGCGAAATCAATGGACTCCACCAGTGCCTACACGTGTAAGCTCATTAGGACCTGCAAGCCTTTCTTGTCGAATGACAACTGCATGATCCTGGCCTGAGCTCTAATACTCTCTAGGCTAAATTATTGCAATGCCCTCTACATCTGCGCCAATAAAGCCATTATTCACAGGATATAAATCCTCAAAAACAACGCCATAAGAGCTGCACCTGTTGTGACCAGAAGATCACACATCTCAGCGACCAGGCGCCAAAACAACTGGCTCTCGAAACCATAATAAAATCCTCCTAAAAACTGCATCCCTCACCCACAAAGCACTAGACAATGCGGCCCCTAGCTATCTCACGGTTAGACTACATAGGAGAACCTCCACCAGACCTATGAGACTTGCCAACGCCAATTGCCGCATCATACCCAGACTTAGGGTTGCTAAGGCTGGTTGTAGTAGCTTTCCCGTGAAAGCAGCAACACTTTGGAACTCCTTGCCACACCCTCTTAGAGAAGATCAACCTTACCTGAATTTTAGACGCAACTACTTTAACTTGCTCAAATCCACTGTTCTTTAGGTTTGATTGCTGTACTACTTATACGTCGGTGATGTATCTGTATATTCCCTCAAAGCATTTCTTGACACATGCCTGCTGTATTTATCTATCTTTCCTGCTAATAACCTGTATATATGTTTAATTCTTGCCTATATCCTGTAACTCTGTAACTTAAGCCTTGAACCTGCCTATTGTTGCGCCCTGATACCTCCGGGTCTGGTGCGCATTACAAATGAATAATCAAACAAACTGCAGACCGGGTAATTCAATATAGCGGCGCCGGCGTTGGATGCGAGACCGCCACCTTGCAGGGACCAGCACTCCCAAGGAGAGGCTCAGGCTGCGTCCTGCTTGCCAGGCCACAGCCCCCGGTCCTCTCTGTGCTTCCAATCGGCTCCCCGGCTGGGAACGCCAACTATGGCCCGATCCACCTGCCGATGGCCACCGACCTACACTTTAGAATGGCTTGGCAGGGTTGTTGGATATTTTGTGTAGATTTGGGGTCTGGCGGTATTTTCATACCGCCAAAAATAATAGTAATTTGGCGATGACTACTCCTTGCATTTAGATTGGGTTTGGCCTTATTTTCCTTCAGTGACCATTCTTTATTACATTATATGGGAACAGTTAGTGGTATACATTATTGTTGGTGGTATTTTGGTGTGCATAATTTTTCTGTTTTATTTGTGGCCCCAATATACACAAAACTCTTCTTTTTATTAGACTGTTCTTTTGATCCATAGAGGCCTCAGACTTACGTTCTGAAACACCACAGCTTCACATATAGCATTCTCAATAACCTGTGGTATTATCACATTAGTGAACTATGTTTTCATAGCCCTCTTTGCTGGTTCATGTACGCCCAGCAATGTCTATTGTATTAAATTCCACTCAGACACCACACAGAGTGGAAACACGCACACAGCTATTTATAATTGCTAGTGCTATTATTCCATCTGCATGGGAAACATGACACATGTATTACCTAAAAAAATCTTCCCCCTCTCCCGAAATATTATCCTAAATGCACCAAGAAAAGACAAAAGCAAAAACACTCTACACGGTTCGTGTCGATAACATTTGTATTATAAACAGTTGCATTTCAAAAGAACACCTTAACCTTCTTGCTGCCACCTTATCTAACAAACAGAAGAGAAAACAAACGCAGCAATAAAACGAAATTCACTCCACATTATTTGTAACAATAAGAAGGAATAATTACAGCGATAGAACAATATTCACTTTGCAACATTATGGCGTGGCAATTAAATACAGGGGATTCCCTATTGCTACTCTCCCTGCCTGATATGTATAGAAGGTCATCCATAGAGCAGACAACCTCAATTCACTTGGATAATTACCAGCTATCTGTAGCTCTCCCACACGCGACCTCCCTTCGCTCGCTGCCTCTGAGGAATGGGCCCAGGGTTGTCCTCGTAATCTTGAAGTTTGAAGTGCACAGCGAGAACATGCAGTTCATCTGCAATTCTCAAGCCGGTGCTAAGTGAGACTAGGAATGCCCAGTCTCTGATGGTCCCTGTCAGCAGCTCAGCAAAAACAAACTCCACTTTTTTCTGTCAGACTCTTCCAGATAACCTCTGTCCCCCTATGCTTACGTGGAATCACTGCAGACACTGCACCAATCAAATTCAAAAGACTGTATCATCCTTCCTTCCACAATAGCTCAATTTTTGCAGTAAGAAACTGTAGCTAAACTCATTGCCTAGCATGCAGATTTGGCTTCCTGCAAACACAGTGAACAGAGAGAGAAAAAAAATCCAAATGCACGTTTAAAATGAATCTCAGAGCATGTCTTTCTGCCTCTTTTCCACATAGAGATTACATTATAATGTTATTGAGTTAGTATTAGTATTTGTGTCATGATGCCTACCCCCGGAGCACCAGGCCAGGCCCAGCACCCCGGGGAGCAGGCATCATGCCCCCGGGTAAAAGCCCAGCGGCCCCTTATAGGGGCTCTTTGGACTCTGTCCTGGCGCCGTTGGCGCCATGCTCATAAAGGAAGGTGTTTTGTGCACTTACCTGATGCAGACCATGCTGCAAGATTCAGGCCTCCCTGAGACCTGAAAGGGACTATTTTTTCATTGGGACTATTTTGCCACTCAGGCGTGGCCAGGGAAGGATACTTACCTGGAACTACTTTGGGGGCTATTTAAGCCACACCCAGACAGTAGCTCACGCTTCGCGTTGTTCTGCATCCAAGCAGCTGAACGCTCACCGTTGTCTGCTCCTGCATCTGGTCTCCAGCCACGCCCGCCTCGATCCTGGAACACCTGTAAGGAAAGAAGAGAAGAGAAAGGTGAAAACCAAGAATTGTATCAAACTTCTTACCTGCATCCGGAACCTTCACGCCAGCGTTCCTGTTCCTGAGAAGACTTTCATTTAAAAGCACTGCGTTGCTCGCTGCAGCGCCGCGCTTCACTCACCTGTCCTCGGGAGTTCTTCCAGCTCCACCGCGACTGTCTGCACCGGTCGCCACATCTTTGCGCCTAGGGGAGAGAAGAAGAGACAAAAGGTGAGCAGAAGGAACATATGAGGAAAGCCTTATTTTCCGCCATAACACTTACCGGTCTTCTGTTGGTGGACCATTCCTCATTTCGGGTCAGCGCCGCTTCGTTGGCAGGTACCGCACCCCGGCCCCTATGGGGAAAGGACAAAAGACATTACTGGAGGAATATAAAGACATTAAGAGGGATAGCCTCCATCGCTAACTCACCTGAGTTTACCATCGGCAATTCAATCCCTCAACGCATCGCCTTCATTCTGCACCTGAAATAAAGGACAGATCACAGGTTAGGAAGGCAACAGAAAAGGAGGCTCAACACTTGAACTTTTGTAATCTTCATACTTACTGCGTTCCACTCGGAAAAGTCAAGTGGATTTTGCCAGCGCCATTCTGAAAACCAGTGAAGTAACTGGACTAACACGCGCCCCTGCACCAGAAGCAGGATGGAGAGTTCATCCTTTCAAACCATAAGAAGGATATTCCTACGGGCCAGACAAGCAAGATTTGAGGGTCCTGTTCAGTCGGTGTTCCGAGTTCTGCGCATCACGCTCGAAGAGGCCACATCAACCCAGACTAGACCAGCGCCTACGTGGGAGTCAGGTGAGCGTTACAGAACGCGAAGCCTTCCTACAAATTCCCACCCAGGCGCTATGGAAACTTCTGAGACTGATCAGTTGGCCCAACTACTGGGGGAATTACGGGCCAAAGTACACGCCGCTCGTCAAGAGAATAATGCTCTCAGGAGGGAAGTGATTGTATCAAAGGAAAGAACTGATGACCTGGCTAGACAGTTTTTGCAAGGTCAAGCTGGACACACTCCTCTACCCGGTTCCGGGGGGAACCCCGCTCCTGTGGTTCCCAGTAACCCTGTGCAGATTAATCTACCTGGAAACATGCCGCTGGCCCCACCCGAACGCTTTGCTGGGGACCCCAAATGATTCGTCGTATTCATGAATCAGTGTCGTTTGCACTTCCTGTGCAGACCTGTGGCCTTCCCTAATGACCAGACCAAGGTAGCCTTTGAATTGTCATATCTCAGCGGCTGTGCTGCCGATTGGTCAGTTCCACTGGTTACTCAAGATGACCCGATTCTCCGTGATTTTCAAGGATTTCAAGCAAGCATGGAAAGGTTATTTGCTCGACACTCTCAGGGGCAGGCTCTGGATGACAAACTCCTATCCCTGCGAAAGGGCAATCAGGACCTCCTATCCTACATTGCAACCTTTAATAGACTAATTGTGGAAAATGGGTGGCCAGAGGATAAAAGAATCACGTTATTTTATCGAGGTCTACGCGGAGAACTTAAAGATGTCCTGGCCCAAGTTGTAAATCCGCCCCAAGAATGCACAGAATATATAGACTTAGAGGTCCAATTGGATCACAGACTTCAAAACAGAAAAGCAGATCGGTCCAAGTTTGAGACCCAGGTGTTGGTCAAGACCCACACTAACCCCAAGGGTGCTGATGTCTCTGAGCCTATGCAAATTGGAGGGGTTAAAGGACCTTTCACTCAAAAAGAACGTGAAAGAAGACGGCAGATGCAATTATGTCTTTATTGTGGGTCCTCTGGACACTTTCTACGAGATTGCCCGGCAAAACCGCCCAAGAAGGTGGTAGGAGCCGCTGATAAAAACCATGAAGACTCTGTTTCAGGAAACGACCACGCCCGACAAGTGTAGGGGTCCGCTTGCCGAGCTTGAAAACTAACTCTCAGACCTCGCATTTCATTGTGCCAATGGTCCTCGTAGATCCGGAACAGCCTAAGCGGTTGCATGCAATAAAGGCATACATCGATAGTGGGGCTATAGGAAATTATGTGGATCATGAATTGGTCTCTAGGATTAACCTCCCTCTGCGTCCTAAAACCAGCAAAGATGTCATCACCACAGTCGATGGAACCGAAATTGCCTCTGGACTGGTAACACATTCCACTGCTGAGGTGACACTTATAGGTCTGGACGGCCATCGGGAGGCAGTTGTGTTTGATGTAATCAAGGCTCCACAGTTTCAGGTTATTCTCGGAATCCCTTGGTTAGAGACACATAATCCTCGAATTGATTGGCGAGCGAAGAGAATAACCTTCCCGGATTGTGCACAAACCTGCTACCCAGAAAATCTGAAGATTAGTCTAGCGTCTGTAACCTCTGTCTCCAAGCAACTACCTCCGGAATACAAAGACTTTCAGGACGTCTTCCAAAAGGAACAGGCCAACAAGTTACCTCCCCACAGATCGTACGATTGCCAAATCGATCTGGTGCCCGGTGCACAACCCCCTTGTAGCAGGATTTATGCCCTTACTGAACCTGAGAATCTGCATTTGAGACAATATTTAGATCAATACCTAGCCAATGGTTTCATTCGCCCATCAAAGTCTCCGGCATCCTCGGCTTTGTTCTTCGTGCCCAAAAAAAAAGGCAGCCTTAGAACTTGTATCGACTACCGCGCATTGAACCAGATAACTGTTAAAAAACGTTACCCTCTGCCTCTAATCCCTGAACTCGTTGACCAGGTGAAGGACGCTTGCGTATACACCAAGTTAGATCTCCGGGGGGCTTATCATCTGGTGTGAGTAAAAGAAGGCGACGAATGGAAAACGGCCTTCCGTACAAAATATGGATTATTCGAATACCAGGTGATGCCTTTCGGGTTGTGCAACACGCCTGCTGCCTTCCAATTCTTCATGAACGATGTCCTTCGGGAACTCATCAATGTTTGTGTTGTCGTATATATCGATGACATTCTTGTGTACTCCTCTTCGGAATCTGATCACAGAAGGCATGTCAGGGCTGTCCTTGAGAAATTGCGCCAGCACAAACTGTTTGCAAAGCTGGAAAAGTGCGTTTTCCATACCACGAGGTTGAGTTTCTTGGATTCATCCTGACACCTAAAGGGGTCCGCATGGACTCACGAAAAGTGGATGCCATCCTCAAATGGCCATCACCCAGTTCGGTGAAAGGTGTCCAAAGCATGCTTGGTTTTGCTAATTTTTATCGCAGATTTATCCCGGAATTTTCACGTGTGGTACAACCCATCACTGCACTCTTGCGAAAAAATAAACGCTTCGAATGGACCGAGGAAGCCGAGCAAGCCTTTCAGGAATTGAAAGCTAAATTCACGTCCGCACCAATTTTGAAGCACCCGCGTCACGATCTACCATATATAGTCGAAACCGACGCATCCAGCTTAGCCATGGGAGCTGTACTGTCTCAGAGAGACCCTGAAACCAACCAACTGCACCCCGTAGCATTTTGGTCCAGAAAGTTCTCGCCGCCTGAGGTAAATTATGCAATCACCGACAAGGAATTATTAGACATTAAGTCTGCCTTTAAGGCTTGGCGGCATTATCTTCTTGGCGCCAGGCATACCATCACCATGATCACTGATCACCGAAACTTACAATATTTAAAAACTGTCAAGGCTCAATCGTCACGTCAGCTCCGATGGGCTTTGTTCTTTGCCGAGTTCGATTTTGTAATCACTTACCGCCCCGGCTGTAAGAATGGCAAAGCGGACGCGTTATCTCGAATAGGAATGGGAGAAATAGACACAAACTCAGAACCTGTGCCGATAATTCCCGAACAAAGAATTTTGGGGATAACCTCTTTACAAACCCTTGAAGACATTCAAGCACGGGTAAAACAACTCCTGGACTGTACAGCCTTGCAGGATTGGATCCAAAGGGGGCCTTACTTTTCGGTCAACGATGGCCTACCTTACTTCCAAGGACGCTTAATTCTGCCAGAAAAGGAGTTGCAAGAACTGGTTATTTCCCGTCATCATGATACCCTGATGGAAGGACATCCTGGCATTGCCAAAACTGAGGAAAAAATTAAACGACAATTCTGGTGGCCTTTCTGGCGAAAGGATATTAAATCTTTCATGATGTCCTGTGGAGTTTGCGCCCAAAACAAAGGCCAAAAGACAAAACCCGCCGGTCTTCTTCAGCCTTTAGACATTCCACCAGCACCTTGGCACACCTTGTCACTAGATTTTATCACGGATCTGCCCCCTTGTAATGGATACAATACTATTCTGGTTGTGGTGGATTTATTTTCCAAGATGGCCCATTTTATTCCGTTGAAAGGATTACCTTCAGCTTCTGTCCTAACCAAGGAATTCCTCGAAAATATCCGTTTGCATGGATTCCCATCCATACTAGTCTCCGACCGGGGAAACCAGTTTATTTCTCATTTTTGGAGAAAGTGTTGTCAACTGGCACAAATCGACGTAAGACTCAACCAGCCACCACCCACAGACCGATGGTCAGACGGAGAGAACGAACCAGACCCTTGAACAATACCTACGATGTATGTTGCACCAATCGGAGGGTAATTGGAAGGATATTTTATGGGTGGCCGAATATGCATACAATAACTCGGTACACTCTGGAACTGGACAAAGCCCCTTTTATACCCTATATGGACATCACCCTCGTACTTCAGACCTGGACTCACCTCTGAGCCTTGAAATGCCCGCAGTGGACCATTTGCATTCCACAATAACTCAAGCCTTCAAGGATGCAACTGCACATTTGCAACAAGCGAAAGGGAAATACAAAAAGAATGCGGATCTGCATCGGAGTGAGGCGCCTCCATACCAAATAGGGGATCAAGTATGGTTGGCTACCAAACAATTATTGCTCAAGGGACCCCGAACTTTTAATCCAAGGTATTTGGGCCCTTACTCGATCAAAGCTATAATTAACCCAGTGGCAGTCAAGCTCGATCTACCAGCTAACATGCGGATTCACCCTGTTTTTCATGTGTCACTTTTGAAACCAGTGCAACCAGGAACCAGATTAATAAAGCCACCAGAACCAATCCAGATAGATGGGGAGTCTGAATTCGAGGTGAAGAACATTTTGGATTCTAAGATCTCAAAATAAAACTTTTCTATCTAATTGATTGGAAAGGGTACGGGCCTCAGGAAAGGTCTTGGGAACCCAGCAACCACGTACATGCACCTCAGCTGGTAAAAAGGTTCCATCTGAATTTCCCAAACAAACTGAAACCTCCAGAGGGAACAACCTTGGGAGGGGCCTTGGGGGGGGGGTGCTGTCATGATGCCTACCCCCGGAGCACCAGGCCAGGCCCAGCACCCCCAGGAGCAGGCATCATGCCCCCGGGTAAAAGCCCAGCGGCCCCTTATAGGGGCTCTTTGGACTCTGTCCTGGCGCCGTTGGCGCCAGGCTCATAAAGGAAGGTGTTTTGTGCACTTACCTGATGCAGATCATGCTGCAAGATTCAGGCCTCCCTGAGACCTGAAAGGGACTATTTTTTCATTGGGACTATTTTGCCACTCGGGCGTGGCCGGGGAAGGATACTTACCTGGAACTACTTTGGGGGCTATTTAAGCCACGCCCAGACAGTAGCTCACGCTTCGCGTTGTTCTGCATCCAAGCAGCTGAACGCTTACCGTGTCTGCTCCTGCATCTGGTCTCCAGCCACGCCCGCCTCGATCCTGGAACACCTGTAAGGAAAGAAGAGAAGAGAAAGGTGAAAACCAAGAATGTTATCAAACTTCTTACCTGCATCCGGAACCTTCACGCCAGCGTTCCTGTTCCTGAGAAAAGACTTCACTCACCTGTCCTCGGGAGTTCTTCTGGCTCCACCGCGACTGTCTGCACCGGTCGCCACATCTCTGCGCCTAGGGGAGAGAAGAAGAGACAAAAGGTGAGCAGAAGGAACATATGAGGAAAGCCTAATTTTCCGCCATAACACTTAGTGGTCTTCTGTTGGTGGACCATTCCTCATTTCGGGTCGGCGCCACTTCGTTGGCAGGTACCGCACCCCGGCCCCTATGGGGAAAGGACAAAAGACATTACTGGAGGAATATAAAGACATTAAGAGGGATCGCCTCCATCGCTAACTCACCTGAGTTTACCATCGGCAATTCAATCCCTCAACGCATCGCCTTCATTCTGCACCTGAAATAAAGGACAGATCACAGGTTAGGAAGGCAACAGAAAAGGAGGCTCAACACTTGAACTTTTGTAATCTTCATACTTACGGCGTTCCACTCGGAAAAGTCAAGTGGATTTTGCCAGCGCCATTCTGAAAACCAGTGAAGTAACTGGACCAACACACGCCCCTGCACCAGAAGCAGGATGGAGAGTTCATCCTTTCAAACCATAAGAAGGATATTCCTACGGGCCAGACAAGCAAGATTTGAGGGTCCTGTTCAGTCGGTGTTCCGAGTTCTGCGCATCACGCTCGAAGAGGCCACATCAACCCAGACTAGACCAGCGCCTCCGTGGGAGTCAGGTGAGCGTTACAATTTGTTAATTAAGTCAGTCAATTAGACAGCTAATGTAGTCTTCTGTGAATGAGGCATTCCAAGTAAGAGAAAAAAAACATTCTGGTATACTTTTAAATCTGCAGCCTGTCTCCGTTTGCATATCCATATGTTATGCTAGCAATACAGGGCTGGCTATATGTGCCACATTATTGTTGGCAATAATGTTATCACATTCATTGGAGCTGTACTCCAAACACAATAAATTATACTACATTATCCCTCCTTTTTCTGAGAATTTGGCAGTGGTCCAAGCTACAATTGGAAGAAACCCAACTTGCGCTCCTTTTTCTCTTTTAAATCATAGCAATTCAACAAAATGAATATTCAACATTTCACAATAAATCACTGTTCAACCACCATAATATCAAAATTCATCTCTGAGTCCATCAGTCCTTATAAAATATTTTACATATTTCTTCCCAACTTAAGTATTTATAGTCTAGTGTCTTGTTTTTATACTTCAAGTCAATCATAAAACAATAAAATAAAATAAATAATTAAAACAAAGAACTAACATAACATATTAAAATTATTAATTAAAACAATAAAGAGGTGGAACTCCATACTCCAGGACACATCGGAATTCATGCACCAACAATGCTGCAAGTTCATTGTTCTTCTACTGTTTTCTGCCTATGAGATGTCCCGATCAGCAACATCCCATCATCTGGTTCATTTGGGGCACTCTTTCATCCTGGCACTCTTGGATGGTTTTTCCACAGGAGTCTTCTCTTTTGGCATCCCGGTTACTTTGTCTTCACCTCCACCCGGAGGCAGGTATCACTTGATCTTCATCCAGGGGACTCCAGGACTCCATCGTCTCCCGTGTCCTCCGGTCCCGGGACCTCCGACCAAAGATTTGTTAGTGTTCTAAATCAAATAGAAAGAAACAAATTAAGTATATAGCACACTACTAATTTCACCCTTTTGCCAAAAAAAAAATATCCATGTGCTTTTGCAAGACCTTCCGCCCTTTTCTTTTCACCTTCTGAAATTAAGCACATGTTAGAGAGAAAACAATAATACATAAAGCATCATTGATCATTCAACATATTTCAACTTTGTAAAAATAAAACCAGTTTCAACCCTTTTTTAATGATCATCACATATAGTCTTTTTGTTCACATCTATTCTATTACAACAATCACTTCCATTTTTATTTCTCTGTCACTGCCCTATGAATGTATCTTCCTTCATGTATTTAAGGGGCTTTATCTGTTTCTACACGCTCAAGCCTCTTTACCTCATGTTAGGGGTGCCAGGGTTTAATTTGATTTACGTGAAGAAACTATTCTGTTACTGTTTCACCTTCAGTTTTCAAAATTTTGTACACCACGGGAGAAATCTTATCTATATTTCGAAATGGCCCCTGCCAAGCTGCAAGAAATTTAGAATTTTTCTGTTTACCTTTTCCAAAATGAAATTTATACACCTGATCCCCCACACAATACTCTTTCACCAATGTCTTTTTATCATAATATGACTTTGCACTGTCAGCAGCCCTTTCTAGAGTCCGCTGCACAAAAGCAAATGCATGTTGTAAATGCTTCCTTAGCTCATCCATGTATTCATGAACTGTAGATGCGCTTACAAGTGTCTGTTCATGTGTTCTGTATAGCAGGTGTTGCGGCAATACCATTTTCCTACATGTCAATACTTCATGGGGGCTACTACCTGTTGCTTTGGCAGGAGTTGATCTTATTGCCATCAAAACCAAAGGTAAACGTAAATCCCAGCTGGTACCTGGCTCTGCTACAACCTTCTTTAATATATCCACAACGGACCTATTACAGCGTTCAACTTCCCCAGAAGAAGCGGGCCTAAATGCAATGTGTAGTTTTCTTTTCACTCCCAGTATTTGCCATACCTTACTTATTAGAGCGCTTGTGAAATGACTTCCTCTGTCTGATTCTATTCTTTGTGGTAACCCAAATCTTGAAAATATATGATTCGCCAGTAATGTAGCTGCTGTTTGCACACTACAAGCTGGTGCAGGGATACACTCTATCCATTTTGACATCAAACAGACCACAAACAAAATATACTGGTTCCCCCTCTTCGATCTCTTTACAGGCCCTACATAGTCTATTTGCAAATCTGACCATGGAAGAGTTAAGCCTCTTTTCATTAATGGGGCTCTATGCATTGGTGAAGCAGGTTTAAATTGGGCACATACTAGGATCCTTAAGTATATAATTCCACATCTTGGGACATATGTGGCCAGTAAGCATAATCTTTCAGTATCTCCAATGTTTTTTGTGAACCTCTGTGGTCTGCAGTTATTGCATCATGTGGATGGTGTAGCATTAGTCCTCTGAATGAAAGGGGCACCACCCACTGTATTTGTCCTGTTATGGACTCTCTAGTCATGAGCCCATCCTATAGTCTAATTTGTTTCTTATTCTTTAATAGCACCCTCAACTCTTCTTTTCCCACACCATCATTTTCTGTTAAAGGGTTGTGTTCAGGGTCTATCAAATGATTATAATATATTCCCAAAATTGGATCATCCTTTTGTGCCTTAATCAAATCTTGATCTGGTGTATCGTAACTCCATTGTACTAGGGGTTGATCCACCTCTTTTGGCGCTTTAGAGCGTGTTACTGCATCAATGTGTATTTCAGCAAGTAAATGTTCAATAGGTAGTAACTCTCCCATCACAGCCCCAACTTTAGCTAGGTGATCTGCCTAATCATTCCCCTCCTTATCCTCTCCTGGAGTTTTTAAATGTCCACAAATATTTCTCCAGTATATTGTCAAATCATTCTCTGACACCAATTTGTCTATGGCTTGTATCATTTTTCCATGTTTAAGTGGCTTTTTATTGTATGTAATCATGCCTCTTGCTTTCCAGCCAGGCAAATATTCCACAAAACTATTTTGTGCATAATCAGAATCAGTCACCAGGACAATTTCACTAAATGTTTTATCAACTGCAGTAGCAATTGCTTTATAAATGGCTGCCAATTCCGCTACTTGACTGCTCCTAGCTCCAATTCTCATCCCTATACTGGGGATGTCTTCACATTTCAACCAGACATTTCCTATTCCTGACACTAATTGTTTATTACTGTCATTTTCAATGTGAAAATCACAACTGTCAACATATACAGTTGGCAAATCCTGGCATGTCTTTTCATCAAAAGCTTTGTGTGGTGATTGCCCAAATTCCTGTAAACTAGACTCCACTTCTACTTCGTTTGATACATGTTCAGATGCACAGTTATGTAGATCTGCCAAACCTTGAGCAACTGGGCTCTTTTTATTTTGGCCGTATCTCACTTCTACAGGAAAACCCTGTAATGCCAGTGTCCATGGAGTGATTGTGGACTGTGCTATTTTACCTGACCTAATTCTTTTACTCTCTAAAAACTGCAAAGGTTGATAATTTGTCTCAATAATCATGTTATCTCCCTGAACAATGGGGCGGAAATGCTGTAGCGCCCACACAGTGGTCAAAAGGGCCTTTTCACATTCATTGAATTTAATTTTAACTTGGTAAAATGCCTTACTTGCATAGGCAATGGTTTTGTGAATCAAATCATGTTTTTGTGATAACACTGCTGACATACAATGTTCAGAGAAACCTATTTCTATAAAGAAATCCCTATCCTTTATGGGGTATGCTAAACATGGTGCCTTTACAAGACATTCCTTTAATTTAGGCACTGCCTCAGACTGCTCTTTTTCCCATTTCCAGGGTGTATTCAGCTTTAACAGTTTAGTCACTGGTTGAGTAATTTCAGCATAATTTTCAATGAACTTCCGGTTACAGCCCGTCATTCCTAATAAACTCTTTACCCCTTTCACACTTTTAGGGTCTTTTAGTTTTTGTATGGCCTCTACTTTCTTCTTTTGTGGGTTTAGTGCATGTTCAGTCACTTCATGGCCTAGAAAATTCACTTTTTTCTTGCACCATTGTGCTTTTTGTAAAGATACTTTGGGCCCGCTTTCTGCAATTGGCCAAGAACATTCATCAAAATGGTTTTTCAAGCTTTCATTTTTTATCAATACATCATCCAGATAAACTATGGTACCTCTTTTCGCTGCATCAGGCATGGCCTTTCTCAAAAATATTCCAAATTCACTCCCACTATTGACATACCCAAATAGAACTCTAACCCATGCGTATTGGGTCTTATCAAATGAAAATGAAAATAAATTCTGAATCCCCTCTGCCAATGGCATGCACCAATATCCAGAAGTGAGATCTAACGTGGTAAACATTTTTGAGCCATGTACCTGATCCAGGCCTTGATCAATGAATGGCAGTGGCCATCTGGATACTGGTACTCTTTTATTCCCTCAAATCTGCACGTAGCCGCCATTGACCATTTGGCTTTAACACACCTAAAATAGGTGTGTTGGATATGCTATGAATAGGCCTGATAATTACCCGAGACTCAAAATGTTTAATTATCTCTGCCAATGACTCTAAACATGCCAGTGGTAATCTACACTGGTGCACAAATACTGGGCTTCTACTACACCCTTCCGGTAGCATGGCCACATGTAAATTAGTTAGACCGCAATCATAAGCATCTTTAGCAAAGACATCTTTAAACTCCACAAATATTCTCCTCAATTAATTTCTATCCTCATCGCTGTCGCATGCATCCGCTGATAAAATCTGCTCCTCTACCATTTTTGAAAATTCTGGGAAATCTTCCAGTGGAGGAATCTCTCTGCTTTCTTCTAACTGTGTAGCTGTGTCTCTCTGTAATGCTGTCACTTCTAATATTTTGGTATATCTGCTTCCACTTCAATGGGCTGATTTTCTGTTTCATTTAAGTTAAATGTTATACAATCCTCTTGATGACAGCACCCTGTCTCATTTGAATCATAAGGGTACACAGAATGAATTTTAAATAATCCTTTGGGCTGAGAATCCAGATATTCTGGCAACTCACCCCTGGCATCCACATACTTTTTAGGGATATTTCCAATCACCATGTTATTTAGATCTGCAGTATAATGTGATTTTTGTATGGCCATTCCTAATGAGGAATTTTCCTCTAAATTAATATCTTGACATCCTTTATTATTCACCATCATTTTTGCAGACCCTTCACCAACATCTATCAATGGAATGTATTCATAATCCAGGCCTTGCTGTTTTATGGATTCATTCAAACACACAAATGCATCAGGATCTGATGTTGTCCATTTTTGCACTTCAGCGTTATTGCAAACTGCTTGGTGGATGCAGGGGTAATAGTATCCTTCCTCAGCTGTAATTCAAATGCATATGGGACCAGCTGTGCGCAATGATAAGCCCTTCTTTTATCTTCAAATTCAGGTGCCGGCCCACCTAGGCGTGACCATATGTTTTGATTAAGGAGATCTAACACCATACACATTCTGTGCATGATATCATTGCCCATGTAAAAGTCATTTTGTGTCCCACTCACTATCCAAACATTATGGTGAATTGTTTTTTGTCCAATACTAATCTTCAGCATGCATCTGTCTGCAATTCGGTTTTCAAAGTCTGGATTGTCAAAACCAGAGACATATTGTTTTTTAATTCTAAATTTCGGGATCTCCTCCCTCTCCATTATTTTTTGCAACAATTTCTCATTAATGAAGCTCCTATCCTGTTCAAGCGCTAAAGTGGCTTTTATGGTTTTAGAATAGTCATTTATACCAATGTGGACCCACGGTTGCTCATCTTCCATGTGTATTTCAGCAAGAGTGGTGATGTGTTTTTCAGTATCTGTTTTAGGAGCAGTATTCTGTTTGCATGTCTTCCCTTTTAAATAAAAACGTAATGTGTGCTCATCTATGGCAGTTTGCCATTTTTTCCTTGGGTCTAAATATATGTGTACAGATTGTTTCTCATCTTCACTCTGCATTTTATCTTGACACATCAAGATAACAGTAACGCTAGGTATACAGCTATTCTGGAGATATACCTCCACTGCATCATTTGTTTTGGCAATGGTGTGACATTCATTTATATTGCTGTTTTGTGATTTTAGTTTCTTAGGTCTCAATGGTTTTTTGGTTAAGGACCACAGTACTCCATTCACCCCCATCTATGAGCGTAGACAATCTTTGCAGGCAATCTGTTCCCATCAGAAATGGAATTTCACAAATAGATGTGATCAATACCTCTTGTTTCATTCTGTGTTTTCCTATCTTTATGTCAACCTCGGTGACACCTACAATAGGCACCTCCTCCCCATTAAAATTATGCACTGGACCTTGATTTTCCTTCATTGTGATCTGATTCTGTGGGGATCTCCCTTCATTGATACTCTTTACCAATTATTTAGACATAATTGTGGCCTGTGCGCCAGTGTCAATCATTGCAAATGTATTGCATTTTTCTTCTACAGTGATGGGAGCATAATACCTATCTTCAACTTCCTCTAACACACATAAGAAGATGCAAATTCTTACTGATTTCAGGGCTCACCTTTCTCAGGCCTTTTTCACTTTTAGCTAAGCACATTGGTAAATGGAAAGACATTTTTCCCTCCTTTTTGCCCATTTCTGTGTGAGAGATTTTATTCATTTCTCCATGTTCAGAGGTTTTTTGTAGTGTGGCCAGCCACTGTTTGCCCATCCATCCAGGTGTCACATTACAATCCTCCAACTGAACATGTCTTACAACATCACTTGGCAATTTGTCATTGTCTAACTCTGTGCATTTGTGATTATTGTGTATGGTACCAGTCCTTTTAACTTCTTCAAAAATATGTGGCTCAAATAATTCTTCAGGTGATTGACCTCTACCCTCCTTTTGAGTATTTCTTTTTTCTGCCTGTGTTTGGTTATTATTCTGATTGCCCAGGGAATGAGTTAAAGCATCCCCACTCACTCCCTGTTCACTGGTATTCCCCATGGATGAGTCATTTTTCTTAAATCTGTCTCTTTGTTCCTTTGGAATTTCAGGTTTTCCTTTTTTATTTGTACAAATCTCCAATGTTTGATTTAGCTCTAGGTTAAACCGAACTTCTTTCATAAGGGTATTTGCACTTTCTGTCACATGTTCATTTACCTGTATCTTTATTTTTGAATCCTTATACATCTCAGAGTCATTATGGAAAATCACATCAGAGCAATCTGTTTTCTTGGCACTGCAGGTATTATAAGTACTTAGTCACTTTTCAGAAACCACCCAGTCATTGCCATGGCCTTCTGCCCCCTCCTTTGATGACTGTTTCTGTGCTGTACAGCGCTTTCCTATTTGCTAACATTTTCACTTGGGCCTCGAGACACTGGAATCTTTCCATATCTCAAGAATCCTCTCTCTGTGGCCTAGATCGATATTGTTTTTTTCCCCCTTGATTGGATCTATTCTGATACCTCTCAGGGGAATGATTTCTATTGTGATTGTTCCTGAACTCTTGATTCATATGTGGAGGGGAGTGGGGTGCACCCATCCTCTGGTTGTAGTCCCCTGGTGGGGAATCATTGTACTGACGTGGAACGTAATTCATATTCTGCCTCATGTCCTGTCTCTCATGTTGTTGGTAATGACCCCTATGTTCATTCCCATTATCAGTAAATCGATCCACATATCGGGGTCTATCCTGATTACCATATATCATGGTGTTGGGATCAAATCTGCTCTGTGTCCCCAATGTCTGGTAGGGACCATTATTTCTTTGATCCTGATTTTGTCTCTGATTATTGTTCAAACCTGACATATCAGGCAGATAGCCTGCTGGGGACCTATCTCCTAAGTATCTAGGGCTGCTGTAGCTCTCCCTATTACTAGGATCATGTGATTGAAACATTGGCACAGAAAGTGACGACCTTTGTTGATTACCCCTTTGTTCAGGTGTCAAATTATTTTTACCTGGACTTTGAGCAGACTCAAGGGACATTTTGGCTGACCTGATTTCCATCACTGTTGCTGAGGGTTCTTTAGCTTTTGATCTAGTGTCTTTCATTTTATCACTTTCTCTACCCTGACAATAGAGTACTTCATATAGTTTTGTGCTTTGGTGTACAATCCACCCAAGGGACTTGTCACGATCAAATTCAAGGACCTACTGTGATATGATGTCTTTCTGTAGCCCATAGAAGAACAAGTTACTTCTTACCTTGTAACGTTCTTTCGACGGGATGTTCCTGCGATGTATTCCTCATCTTAGATATCTCCTTCCAGCTCTGCTGGCCTCGGAAATTTTTTTCTCTAGAGGGCGCTGCGCGTCGACGTCCTCCGAGTCGATGTCCCTCGACAGCCGCCGTATCGATGTCGACGTCATCCTGCCTATAAAGGCCGCGCGCAGCGTCCGTTGCTCAGTTCCGTTTTGTAGCCCACAATAATACTTTCTGGACTAGACTAATCACCCATAATGAGCGTAAGCTGCAACAACACGGGAAGTAGAACTGCGGGGATGGATGGGAGGGCCGATGAGGAATATGTCGGAGGAACATCCCGTCGAAAGAACGTTACAAGGTAAGAAGTAACTTGTCCTTCGAAGGGATTGTGTCCTCCGACGTATTCCTCATCTTAGATAGGCTCCCATAGCAGTATTCTATTATTGGAGGAGGGAGTACTGACTTCACGCTGTCTTCTATTGATGAATAGAATGCAGTACAGCCCTTCCAAACCTAGTCTCTTGACTGGAGGAGGAATCCAAATTGTAAAAACGTGTAAAGGTATGGACAGACCATGTAGCGGCCGCACAGATGTCTTTAACCGGCACGCCTCTTTTGAGGGCTGATGAAGCTGCAATACCTCTGGTCGAATGAGCCCTAAGGTTTTGAGGGGGCTCTTTCCCTGCCAGTTTATAACATTCCAGAATGGCTAGAATGATCCATCTGGAAATGGTCTGCTTAGTTATTGGTAACCGTAGCTTGTGACCTGCGTAACCTACAAACAGCTGGTCTGCCTGTCTTATCCTGGCTAGTCTACTGATGTAAAAACTTAAAGCCCTTCTAGGGTCTAGCCTGTGTAACCTCTCTTCCTCTTTCCCCGGGTGAGGAGGAGGATAGAAAGATGGTAGGGTAATCTTCTGAGTGATATGGAATTCAGAAACCACCTTTGGGATGAAATTAGGCTTCACTTGCAGGACAACTTTGTCTTTGTGAAATATTGTGTGAGGGGGTTTACAAGAAAGAGCTTGTAATTCGCTCACCCTTCTAGCAGATGTAAGTGCTACTAATAAAACAGTTTTAAGGGTAAGGAATCTTAACGAACAAGAATGGAGTGGTTCGAAAGGTGTGCCCATCAGGAAAGTTAGTACTAAGTTTAAATCCCATAGGGGAACTTGGAATGGTCTTGGGGGATAAACATTGGTTAACCCCTTTAGAAACTGTATTACCAAGGGTAATTTGAAATAGGATGGTTCTTCCGCAGTGCGCTTAAAGATGGATAGCGCTGCAAGATAGCCCTTAATGGTGCCAACTTGAAGGCCTGAATTTGCCAAATATAGTAGGAAGGACAAAACCATTGGTGTACCAGATGAAAAAGGGTCGATATTCTGTTCTCTACACCAGCTGCAAAATCTGTTCCAACGGCAGCGGTATAAAGACTTTGTTGCTGGCCTCCTTGCCGAAAGCAACACCTCCATAACGTCATCAGGGAGGTCCCAATCCTTGTACCTCAGCCTTTCAGAAGCCAAGCGTGAAGATTCAGGGTTTTGATGTCTGGATGGAGAACCTGACCTCCCTTCTGTGAGAGTAGGTTCTCTCTGAGTGGAAGTCGAATTGGAGGGCAGATGGACAAGTCTAGAAAGTCCGGGTACCACGTTCTCCTGGCCCAATCCGGGGCAATTAGGATCATGGTTCTCCGGAAACTTCTCAACCTCCTGATCATTTGAGGAATGACAGGGACCGGTGGGAACGCGTACAGAAGCGGAAACTCCCAGTCCACTATGAACGCGTCTCCCAGAGCTCCTCTCGGGGGAAATTCCCTTGAGCAGAATAGGTCGCATTTCCTGTTTAGGCTGGTGGCGAACAGATCTACCTGAGGGGTTCCCCAAAGGGCGAAGATCTCTTGAAGGACTTCCTGAGCTAGCTCCCACTCGTGGGAGACTGTGCTCTGCCTGCTCAGAGCGTCCGCTGTCAAGTTCTTCTCTCCGGCTAGGTGAACTGCCGATAGAGAGATTCCTTCTTGGATTGCCCGAAACCAGAGCTGCATCGCCTCTCTGCACAGGGGTAGTGATCCTACGCCTCCTCTTTTGCTGAGGTAATGCATGGCCATCGTGTTGTCCGTCATTATCAGGACGTTCTTCCCTTGTACAGCTGGCAGGAACGCCTTCAGCGCAAGTCTGATGGCTCTCAGCTCTAACAGGTTGATATGTAGTCTGGACTCAGATGGAGACCAACAACCGCTGATGGTCAAGTCGTTGGCGTGGGCTCCCCACCCCATGAGTGAGGCATCCGTGACTACTGTTATCTCCGGCCAGGGTTGCCAAAACTGTTCTCCTTTCAGAATGTTCTCCTGACAGGCCCACCACTGAAGGTCTCGAGCTACTCTGTCAGGAACCTGAAGAAGATCTGTCATTCTCCCTGAGAATTGTGACCACTGAGTCCTCAGTGCCCACTGGAGGGATCTCATTCCCAGGCGAGCCTCTGGCACTAGGAAAATGCAGGATGCCATGAGGCCTAGCAACCTCAAAAAGTCAAAGGCTGGGAGACGTTGGGCATGTTGGAACTTGGTAACCATCTGTAGAATATCTTGAGCCCTCACCTCTGGTGGCGAGGCTTTTCCCAGGGAAGTGTCCAGGATCGCTCCTATGAACTGGAGTCTCTGCGATGGTATCATTTGTGACTTCTATAAATTGAGGGAGAAGCCCAGTCTGTGAAGGAAGTGGCACACATGATTTAGCTGGATCTGAGCTTGTTCCGAAGAAACAGCCCTGATCAACCAATCGTCCAGGTAGGGGTAGACGTGAATCCCTTCCCTTCTTAGAATTGCCGCCACTACCGACATTAACCTGGTGAAGACCCTCGGGGCAGAGGTCAGCCCAAATGGCAGCACTCGAAATTGATAATGAGAGTTGCCAATTGCGAACCTCAGGTAAAATAAGCGTCCTGAAGGTCCAGAGATACCAACCAGTCCTGGAACTGAAGGGCCTGGAGGATTTGAGAAAGAGTGACCATCTTGAATTTGTCTTTCCTGAGGAATTTGTTCAATTCTCGCAAGTCCAAGATGGGTCTCAGTCCTCCGTCTTTCTTTGGAATGAGAAAGTAAGGGGAGTACCTGCCCTTGTTCCTCTCCGCTACAGGTACCGGTTCTATGGCACCTTTCTCTAGCAGGTCCAAAATTTCCTGCAAGAGGAGCGGATCTGGAGCTTTCTGAGAGCTGATCCCCGGTGGATGACTCTGAGGTATACGTAGGAAAGGCAGGCAGTAACCTTGGGCAACTGTTTCCAATGCCCAAGCATCTGACGTGATAGCCTGCCATACCGCCAGATGTTGAGTCAACCTGCCTCCTACAGGTGTCCTGTGGGGAAGTCCTCAGAGTGGTTTTGGGGCGGCTGATGCAGATGCCGATGGTAAAGAGGCACCTGCTGTTGCTGCAGCTTTTGAATATCTACCCCGTCCACCTCGGGTAGTTCTTCTTTGTCCCCTTTGAGCCGGTCGTCCTCTACCTCTTCCGAATGCGGAGTAGAAGCGAAAGGACTTGCCCCTCGCAGAGGTTCCTGTGGGACGAAAAGGAGTCTGACGGATTGCAGCTCCTAGGGATTTTGCTGCTGCTTTTGAAGTTTGCATTTTCTCTTAACTGTCATCCGCCTTTTTCCCGAACAAAGAAGAGCCATCGAATGGCATGTTCAAGAGCCTGGCTTGCACATCTGGGGCAAAACCAGACTTTCTCAACCAAGCGAATCTCCTGGTTGATGTACTTGCCGCCATTGCTCTGCTGATACTGTCAGCCGAATCAATGCCCGTCTGGAGGGATTCGCACAAAGCGTCTTTACCGTCCTGTATAATATTCAGGAACGCATCCCTTTCTTCTCCCTCCGGGATGCAGTCAGCCGCTGTAGAAGCACACTTCCAAAGTGTATGGCTGAACCTAGCAAGGGTGCAAGTAGCATTCACAGATTTTAACGCCATGCTACATGCTGAAAAGACTTTCTTTGCCATAGCATCATATTTTTTATCGTCCCTGTCCTGTGGGACGGTAGGATAAGCCCTCTTGACATCGGTAGAGGATGCTGCCTGTACCACCAGACTTTCTGGGGATGGGTGTTTAGACAAAAACTCTGGGTCTGTAGAGGATACCCTGTACTTTGTAGACAGTTTTTTATTTACTGCTGGTACGACATCTGGGGTTTCCCAGTTTGTCATGATCTTCCTCTGAAGAGCTTTATGAAAAAGCACCACAGGATCCTCCTGTGGGCCTTTGTCAAGAATATCCGTGAGGTCATCTTGTTGGAAAGATTGTGAAGGTGCAGACCACCCCATAAACTCTGTGATCCTGGCCATTAAGGCTCTAATGGGGGATTCAACATGTTCCCCCGGGTCTGGTCTAGCAAACTCCACCTCAGGGGAGGTGTCTAACCCACTTGCCTCATGTAAGGAATCATGAAGATCCTTTAACCTGCGTTCTTCAGAGGAAAATTAATCTCTAATTGGGGTTACAGGTCCCTGCAGCTCAAATGTGTCTTCCTGTTCAGACAATTCACCCTCTTCCAATATTGAGGACATAGTCCTCAATTGTTCTGAACTCATAAAGGGTGTAAACCCCATTTCCAAGGTTGAGGGTGCCGAACTTTTCATAATCGGCCTCGAAAACGTCGATGTCGTCGACGCCGACGTCGAAGGCTTCGAGCGTGGCGTCGAAAACAAAGGTGGAGGCCTTGAAGACCTCGACAGAATTGGGATTCTACTCGACGATCTCGTAGCCATCGACATGGACGACCTGGGGATAGACACTGGGTGTGTCGTAACCGTGACTTTTCTTGGCGTCGACACCGGTGTCGACGCTGGCGTCGAGTCGACAGACTCGTGTGTCGAAGGTCCCTTCGACAACGGCGTCGAAGACATCGACCTCGACGGAACCCTCGTCGATGGCGTCGACGGAACCTTCGAGGAAGGTTTGGAGGTAATAGTCCTACTCGAGGGTTCGAGACGCGCTCGAGAGGTTTCCTTCGCCGGGTACTGCGACTCGCGGCATTTTTGACCTTCGGGTCTTTCGACCAGAGCATCGCTCTCGGCAGTCTTCGAGGGGGTCGAGGCCGCTTTCTCGAAGACGCTCATCATATTTTTGCGGAATTCCTCCCATTCAGCCCGGGAACTATGTTTCGTGGGGTAAGGGATTCTTTTTGGCGAAACAGAGGAAGAGGAAGAAGGAGAAGGGGATCTTCGACGTCTCCTCTTCGAGTGCTTCGATCTCGAGTAGTGATGGGACCCACTCCGAGACCTGGAGAGCGAATGGTGACGAGGAGACGAGTGTCTCAACTTCGTCGACGAAGAAGAAGCTTTAAAAGTCTTATCTTTCTCCAACTTCCCCCTACACTCCTTCAGGGCCTTAGCTGTCATGGACATACAGTCCACGCACTCCGAACAATGGTGTTCAGCTCCCAAACACCACAGACAAACTCTGTGAGGGTCAGTCAGTGACATCTTTTTTCCACAATCTCGGCATTTTTTGAAGCCGGATCGAGGAGTTGTCGGTTCCGACGAGGAAGCCATCGAGTACGGATCGAATAACTCGAGGTAAATAGGATTAATCTGACAAGAACTGAGCAACGGTATTCCGAGGCACTGAGTAAGCGCGGAAAAACGGAACTGAGCAACGGACACTGCGTGCGGCCTTTATAGGCAGGATGACGTCGACGTTGATACGGCGGCTGTCGAGGGACATCGACTCGGAGGACGTCGACGCGCAGCGCCCTCTAGAGAAAAAAATTTCCGAGGCCAGCAGAGCTGGAAGGAGATATCTAAGATGAGGAATACGTCGGAGGACACAATCCCTTCAAAGTAGGCAGTTTTAAATTCATTAGAATTGGGGTCAAAAGATACATCAAAGCGAGAAAATGCTCGTTTTAAGTCTTGTAAAAACTGGCGAGGGGATGTATTAGGCCCAGCAGTGATTGTGTAAGCAACTTTCTTTGCCTCCTGCAATGACTGGAAAGGAGAAAAATGACGCCTAATCTCTTTTTCAAACCCTGCCCATGTCATATTCTGCTGTTCATTCAATCCCCTTATGATACTGGCTGTGGGAGCATCTAGAGTTAAATGAAAATACTGTCTGTATTGTGCCTTAGGTATCTGGAGGGCTTTAAATATGTCATGCACTGCCTCTAAGTGATCCTCTATGCAGCATTCCCCTCCCTTTTTAAATGGTTTGATCAGGGCTTTGATGACATTCATTATATTTATGGGGCTACTTGTTGCAATGCATGGAATTGCACTACTTGGTGATTCAACCCTGGTTCCAGGTGTATGGGATTGGTGGCGGCCCCAAATGGGTGTTCAAATCCCCCAAGGGCGCTGCAACCAAGTTCAGTCTCCGGCTCAATCACTGGGACACTAGCTCTTTGGGTAGAAATAGAATTCACCTCAATTCCACTGAATGTGGTGGCCTGGCGTCTATCTTGGGACCTGGAAATGCATATTTGCTGTTCCAAATCCTTACACCTCTTAAGGAGCCTGTCTGCCACATTTTGCAAACAGCTGTTTTCATCACTCATTTTATTAATTACCTCCTGCATGTCGCACATTTGCATTTGGCATTCATTGAATTCTTTGTTTCTCTTGTCTCTTTCTTGAAACAGTTTAACCATTTCCTGTTCTGCATTTTGGAAATCACTTTCCTTTTCATAATGTTCTTTTTGTAAAATCTGCATTTCTGAAACAATCTCATCTTTATCTTGCCGAATGTGGTCCACCAATGCTTTTAAGTGTACCAATTCTTGTTCACTGTCCTCAAACTGTTTCTTGCTTTTGGACAACTGAATATCAAGATCTCTACATTTTAACTGCATGTCATTTTGACATCCTTCTAATTCTGCTCTTAACATTTCTTCCTTTTTACTTGCCCCATCTAGGTCGGCTTCTAACCTGTTAATCAGCTTAGTATCATTTTCTTGCATTCGCAGGGACCTATTCAAAATAAACCAGGTCTTGGCGCATAGCCGTATCAGACAATCTTTCTCTGCATGTTTATCAGCTGCATTTAATAATCTCAGGAGGCAGACCTGAATTATGCTGCCTTCTGCAAAAATGTTGTCTAGTGGTTCTTTCTGCACTTCACCATAAATGCGATCATGCCATTCTGTGGCATTATTCGATGACCACGTCGCATGTGCATATAACTTTGCCTCCAAATATTGTACTAGTTCTGAGAACGTGGCTTCCATTTGAGACATTCTGAAATTTGTTTTTAGTGACACACTGTTATTGTGAAATGGGTTCCCTCTAATGTACAAATGTTAGTGTGAGACACACTTGCCACGCCCAACAGGTGCTCTATGATCACTTTCTCGGCCTGCAACGCACCATAAATAAGTTGGATATTTTGTGTAGATTTGGGGTCTGGCGGTATTTTCTTACCGCCAAAAATAATGGTAATTTGGCGATGACTACTCCTTGCATTTAGATTGGGTTTGGCCTTATTTCCCTTCAGTGACCATTCTTTATTACATTATATGGGATCAGTTAGTGGTATACATTATTGTTGGTGGTATTTTGGTGAGCATCATTTTTCTGTTTTATTTGTGGCCCCAATATACACAAAACTGTTCTTTTTATTAGACTGTTCTTGTGATCCATAGAGGCCGCGGACTTACATTCAGAAACACCACAGCTTCACATATAGCATTCTCAATAACCTGTGGTATTATCAGTAATTTATATACATTAGTGAACTATGTTTCCATAGGCCTCTTTGCTGGTTCATGTACGCCCAGCAATGTCTATTGTATTAAATTCCACTCAGACACCACACAGAGTGGAAACACGCACACAGCTATTTATAATTGCTAGTGCTATTATTCCATCTGCATGGGAAACATGACACATGTATTACCTAAGAAAAAATCTTCCCCCTCTCCTGAAATATTATCCTAAATGCACCAAGAAAAGACAAAAGCAAAAACACTCTACACGGTTCGTGTCCATAACATTTGTATTATAAACAGTTGCATTACAAAATAACACCTTACCCTTCTTGCTGCCACCTTATCTCACAAACAGAAGAGAAACAAATGCAGCAATAAAACAAAATTCACTCCACATTATTTGTAACAATAAGAAGGAAAAATTACAGCGATAGAGCGATATTCACTTTGCAACATTAGGGCGTGGCAATTAAACACAGGGGATTGCCTATTGCTACTCTCCCTGCCTGATATTTATAGAAGGTCATCCGTACAGAACACAACCTCAATTCACTTGGATAATTACCAGCTATCTGTAGCTCTCCCACAAGCAAACTCCCTTCGCTCGCCGTCACCGAGGAATGGGCCCAGGGTTGTCCTCGTAATCTTGATGTTTGAAGTGCACAGCGAAAACATGCAGTTCATCTGCAGTTCTCAAGCCGGTGCTAGGTGAGACTAGGAAGGCCCAGTCTCTGATGGTCCGTGTCAGCAGCTCAGCAAAAACAAACTCCACTTTTTTCTGTCAGACTCTTCCAGCAAACCTCTGTCTGATTCCCACTATGCTTACGTGGAATCACTGCAGACACGCTGCACCAATCAAATTCAAAAGACTGTATCTTCCTTCCTTCCACAATAGCTCAATTTTTACAGTAAGAACCTGTAGCTAATCTCACTTCCTGGCATGCAGATTTTGCTTCCTGCAAACACAGTGAACAGAGAGAGAAAAAAAATCCAAATGCACGTTTAAAATGAATCTCAGACCATGTCTTTCTGTCTCTTTTCCACATAGAGATTACATTACAATGTTATTGACTTAGTACTAGTATTAGTATTTGTTAATTAAGTCAGTCAATTAGACAGCTAATATAGTCTCCTGTGAATGAGGCATTCCAAGTAAGAGAAAAAGAGAAAACAAAATATTTTGGTGTACTTTTAAATGTGCAGCCTGTCTCCATTTCCATATCCATATCTTATGCCAGCAACATACGGCTGGCTATATGTGCCACATTATTGCTGGCAATAATGTTATCTCATTCATTGGACCTGTACTCCAAAACACAATAAATTATACTACAGGTCAGACTTGCATCCCGTTTGCTATCCGTCTGCGGTCTTCCGCCGGATTTGTTGGCGGGTGTGGGGACACGCATCACCCTCTGCCCAGATAACTTGCTTAGTGGGCCAGGTCAGATTTCGCTGCCAAGGACGGGTCATGCCGCCACAGGCTCTCAGCACACCGCTACACCCAGTCTCTCTCTAGTTCCGTAGCTTGCTTCGGGCACCTTGTGGCATGGCTTGCCACAACTTTGCGACAGTGGCTGCTGCTCGCATGGCCACACTTCCAAAATGGCACTAGGGCCCTCGCACCACAGCCCACCTTCAGGCTCGGCTTACAGGGCTTCCCGGCTTCGCAGCAAGTCCAGGCTAGCATGTGGCAATCAGTCTACACCAGAAGCAGTGCTAATTTCACTCTGACGTAACTCAGGAATCAGAATGTTGGCAGCCTCGGTGGAGCCTCCGAGGCTCACGTCTGCATCTGTTTGCCGCAGAACAGCGACCCAATATTAAAGACACCTTGCTTACAGCAGAACAGCTCAATTTTAACCAGCATTTTCAATGGGGCTAACATTTCACCAGTGCAATGTGTTCGCCTCCTCATTCTATTGCACACCTGCACCCGTTATCAGATCCTCCTTTCAAACTTTGCACTCTCGTCTTTGCACCCTGGTGACTATAAAAGCCTAGAGCAAAGAACAACCGTAAACTCAAAAACTATTGGCATTGCCAATGGTTGTTTATGGATGTCGTACTGAAACTCGAATTTGGAGTGGATTGAGTAGATGTAATGGGCACACAAACGCGTTTTCTTTTCCAGAAATGGGGTATTTCTGGTACCGATATTACCGGATGCAGGATTGGACTTCCTGTTATATTCGGAGCATTATAACGCTATTACCGCAACTGATAAATACTATTACCACATTCATGTCGGGAAAGCCTTCAGGATATGATGTGCCTACATTTACCACATCTGGAGTCAATAGTATTTACTGTATTCATTTTCTGTTTTTTTTATCGCCAAACTTTTAATCAGTAGGACCTCATCACGAGTTGGGCTGTAGCCCTTAAATGCAGCGGCAATGTTATCACAACCGCATTTAAGGGCTGGCCCTATCACAAGTTGTGCGCTAAATGGGCTGTTTTACCTCCAGCTTTTTTCTGTAGGTGAAAATCCCATATAGTGCTCTGGTTTCGGCATTATTACCGCCGGCTGTGTTAGTGCATGCTATTAGCGCCGAAAATGCTCCATTGGATCCAATGGACCCAATGGGGAATAGTGATTCATTTATTTTATTTTTATTTTTTGCATTTGTTATATGCCCAAACCCTGAGGTATAACGGCGTAGTTACAGACATCTTAAGAACTTACAATCATAGTACATACAGGCAAAAGAACAACACAATACAAGGCCAAATATACAATTTACTTGGTTTAGTGCATACATAAGGCAAGGGTTTGAGGTGTGAATCTCCCGTAGCTTTGGTAAGTCAGCGTCTAGTTTAAATGTATTAAGTAGCCACTTTTTTAAAAGTTTTTTCAATCTTTGAAAGGATTCTTCATTTTTGGTGTTTAGTAGGAGGGTATTTCAATGTTTAGGAACCATGACAGGGAAGCTACTGCCTCCTGCTCTAATGCTTTTGTAGCGGGGCACCACAAGAAGTGACTTAGTATTAGATCTGAGTTTTCTGATTAAGTCTTGTTTGTAGATAGAATTATTGATATAACTAGGTGCTTTTTTTAGCAAGGTATTAATGGACGAGGCATAGCGATTAAAATAAGATTCTGGCCTCGATGGGAAGGCAGAGGGCCTCTCTTCTGATGTGGGAGATGTGGTCTTACTTTTTTATTCCTAGGGCAGCGTGTAAAGCTTTGTTTTGGGCGAGTTATAATTTGGCTAAATTGAAATTGCAGGTTCCTAAAAAGAGTATGTTACAATAGTCCAACTTAGAGCATATCAATGCCCTGGCTAGCGTGTTGCAGTTTGTTGGTGTAAGGAATTGGCGGTTTAGGGCTATTAGTGTGGCGGTGTAGGAGGTAGATGAGGATAATGCATTAACGGCTTTAGTCATGGTTAAGTTAACGTCTATGTATATACCTAAAGTTTTTATCTGTTTCAGGACAGGTATAGGAGTACCATCAATGTTGATTGAACTGCATTCGGAGTGGAGAGAGTTAATTTTAGCTGGGGAGCCCACAATGAGAATCTCAGTTTTCTCATCGTTGAGACATAAGCTGTTTAGGGCCATCCATTTCTGAATTAATGAGTACATTTTGTTAATCAGAAGGGCGTCATGTTCATGATTTCCCGTGATTGGTATACGGATCTGGGTGTCATCGCCAAAATTGGTATTTATGACACCCATGGCATCCAGTGCTGCAAATAGTAGCTTAGTGTATGCGTTATAGAGGGTCAGTGATAGGCAGGATTCTTGGGGAACCTCTATGGCGACTGGTATGGGATCAGCAGCCTCTTTTCCAATGGAGACTATAGAAGTACAGTCGGCTAGAAAGGATTTAACCCACAGCGTAGCTTCTTTAGAGAATCTGAAATCATTGGCTAGGGTCAAGCAGAGTTTATCATGATCAACGAGATTGAATGCTGCAGATAAATCTAACAATAGCAATACACAGAGTTTGCCCGAATCCCTGATGGTATCCATTTAGATTTTTAGATCTACAAGAGCCGTTTCAGTGCTGTGCTTCGGGCGAAATCCCGCTTGTCTGGCCCCTGGTAGTTGGTTTTGTTCTAGGTGTGCTTGAATTTGTGTATAGGCTATCTTGTCTATGATCTTGAGCAGGAATGGGACCGTCGTTATGGGATGGTAGTTTGTGGGGATTGTTGGATCCAGAGTAGGTTTTTTTTTTTTTTTTTTAGAAGTGGGGTTACCCAAGCTTCTTTTATACTGGCTGGGACCACACTTGTATTGAAGGAGGCATTGACAAACTTGGTGATGGTAGGGGTGAGGATGGGGGCGCATAGTTTGACTAGGTGGGTTGGGAAGCTATCACCTTTGCAGTTAGAGGCTTTTAATTTGGCTATGGTGTTTAATACTAGTTTTTGGGTCACTGGGATGAAATGGAATAGAAAATTAGAATCGTCAGGAGCCGCATTTGGATGGACGCAGAGCAGTTTTTATCAGCTAGTTGTTTTCTTTTATTGTTGATTTTATTTTGCAATAGTTCAATCTTAGAAGCCAACGCGCTTTGTATGGTAGTGCACCATGCTTTGCTAGCGATGACAGGGGTGGTGGCTGGGAAAGGATTTTATAATTCTCGGAGGACACTAAAGAGCTCCTTAGCATCAGAGTTCGCATTGGTGATACGGGTGTTGGTGTTTGCTGTTTTGTAGATTTTGTTAGCTGTTCTAAGAGCATTGGCCGGTTCTGTCGAAAAGTTTTTTTTTGGATGTGTTCTAGAGATCTTTTGGCGCGTCTGAGCGAGACTAACTCTTCATTGAACCAGAAACTGGTACGTTTATCTGCCGTTCGTGTTTTGGCTGTCACGGGGGCTACAGAATCAATGGTGGTAGTGAGGCAGTTCTAGTAGATGTCGGCGAGATGGCATGGATTATTGGTGTTAATAGTGTTGGCTAGGAGGTTTTCGCTAATAAAAGGAGAGAGAATATCGGCTGTAAATTTCCAGGTATTTCTTGTTACATAGGTGTTCATTATTTTGGATTTGAGTTGGTTGTTACCAGTGATGTTTAAGGTAAAGTTAACGCTGTAGTGGTATGCCCAGTCTCATGGTAAAATGGAATCTATAGTTACTTGGGTGTTGAGCGTGAGTATCCAATTGTGGATTCTTCCTTTGTTGTGGGTTGGGGTTTTTACTAATTGGATGAAATTCATGTCTTTGTGTGCAGTATGAAAAATGTCTGCTTTGTCGTCGGACTTGTCATTGAATCCTAGATTAATATCCCGGAGTATGATACATTTAGTATTTGGTTGGAGATGAGGACTAAGCAAGAGAGGGATGTCTAGATCAGGGTGGGTGTTGTTGTTAGGTGATCTATAGACGACCAGGATATTGGTTGTCGTTTTTGAGTCTGAGGTAATTTTGGCTAGAAGGAATTCGTATCCGTCTATTTCTTCAAGGGGGCAATCCCTAATTTGGTGTTATGAAGACACTCATGACATCAGGCAAGTCTTCATTATGTATTTATTAAGGTAACTGGTATAAAGACCCCCAACAACAGCAGAGGCCCTTCAGGAAACACTGACAACTTCAACTGACAAAACATAGAACACTAGGAACAAAACAAGTAAGCACAGGTTCTATGACCTCACTAGAACTTGAGGCAGTAGAACATTCCATGACTTCAAGCCACTCTGTACAAAGCTCAATCTCCATAAGATCCACATCATAACACATCTTGCTCTTTTTCATAAATCTCTTTCACGAAAAACCAACACCTTCACACATGGCTTTTTTCACTGTAGCAACTCTATCCTTATTCCAAACCTGACCACCCGCCACATGCACTGCACCTTTCAAAACAGCAACCACCCTGACTGGATCTGAGTATAGCGAATCACCCTTTTTTTTCCCACACCTTTCTTTATTCTTACCCAATCACCACACTCCACACGCAACTTGTTTCTGCCTCTTCTCTTATTTTCACGCATGACCCAATCACTCTTTTTTTAAGTGCATTTCTCACCTCATCAATCACTATATCCGACTCTCTACTCCTCCCTAACAATGGAGGACACGCCATAGAGAAAGGCTTTCGACCCCTCATGAGTTCGAATGGACATAGGCCAGGGGTTGCATGAGGCGCCATACGTAACGCCCACATTCTGTTTTGGATGGTTACCAATTTATCAAAGCCACACTCTTGCCCCATGCAAATGCTTTCCATCACACATCTGTTCAATATTTCGACTACCCGATTGGTTTCGGGATGATAAAGAGCAGCCCTTTTGTGTCTTACGCCACACTTCTTCAGATAACTTGGAAAACATCCACTCGTGAACTCAGTACCGTTTCTGGAAGTCCCTCACTTGCAAAGATCCCTTGCAACACATTCACCATGCTTTCCCCCGAGATTTCTCTCACAATTTTGAAATCCGACCACCTGGAGAATAGATCAACAACCGATACCACAAACCTTCCCCGACCATAACCCAAATCAACAGGTCCCAGAATGTCCATGGCTATGTCACTCCAGACCTTAGACGGAACACCAACATCAACCAGCAGCTGCTTCCTAGCTTCGATCCCCTTTCCACTCTTAATGCACATGTGACATTCGCCTTAACGACTCTCGACATCTTTGTCAAAGCCTGGCCACCAATAGTCTGATCTCAATACTCCTTTGGTCTTGGTAATGCAATATGGCCGCTATGTGCCAAATCAATTATTTTGGTGCGAATACCTGCTGGAACCACCACTCTCTCCTCTCCCACCTGAACAATATGTCGTCCGCAACTGACAATTCATCCTTCACCTCCCAATAAGGTCTCTCACCCTCTGTTAACTCCAACTTATTGGCCCAAACTGAGGTTAACACATACGTGATCACCTTGTTAATTACTTCATCCTTTCTTATTTCAGATAGCCACTCTTCCTTAGACACGATCCCTTCTGTGTTCACAAACACCATCTCCATGTCAACATCCTCTAACACGTCCCAAGATGCAACTCTTACCCTCGATAAATTATCAGGCAGTGTGTTTTCTTTCCCAGGAATCACCTCCATCCTAAAGTTATGACCTTCCATTCTGGTAACCCACCCAGCTACTCTGCGCAAGACCTTATCCAGGCCTCTGGTTTCAAAGATAACCTTCAAAGGTTTGTGGTCCGCCCGGATCACAAACTCCACACCCCAAACAAAGTTTCTGAACCGCTCAACTGCCCAATAGCATGCCAAAGCTTCTTTTTCAAGAACCGAATATGCCAACTCTGCGCCTTTTAGACCACGTGACGCATGTCCTATCACTTCTTCCGATCCATCCTCTTGTTTCTGGGAAAGAACAGCACCAAGACCACCCTCACTTGCATCAACAGTAATAATAGATAGTCTTTTTGTGTCAAAACATCCTAACGGGCGAGCTAGATCTATCTCCTCCTTGATTCTTTGCAACTCTAAATCACAGGCTCGATTCCATATGAAATCCGCACCTTTCCTTAAGATTTTCCTCATTTCAAGGACTTTTGTGGCATAATTTTTGTTAGGCAGAATCCTGTGCAGTTCCCTTGGGGAACACTGCAAAACGATTAAGACTACAGGAGTAAGCAGTAAACCCAATTGGTAGCAGTCTGCACCACCCAGATTTATCTGGTAGCTGTGGCTGAGCAGTCAGACCTCTCTCAAGAAGAGTAGGGCCGTATGCAGAGTATACACAATAGGGCCAAAACACAGTAGAGCAAACAAAAACTGACCAGCGCTTTGTATAAAAAGTATATAATTATTATTTAAAACACACTTTATGGCATATACTAGCACTCTCAATCAAAAGCAAGTTAAAACACAGTCAGGTAAAGTATACACACCTCCCTTAATAGTTATCAGACAAGTCAGAGTTAAAACACTACTATTTGTTAGAACAGATGTGAGCGCTTAACCAAGATGGCACTCAGATAATGTAGTTAAAGGGAGAGAAAAAGGCAGAGCAGAAGAATAAAACAGTTCCCAACACTTTTAGGAATTCAGAGCAAGGGGAGAAAGGCAGGTTATACTGTAGAGCCAAAGTTCATAGGCCAGGCCAACTTTAAATGGAGCAAAGCGAAATGTGCCCAGGATCACACAGTTTAAAGTGCACTGAAACTCTTTGCAGAGTGTTCAAAAGGGGTTGGGGAGATTCAAAAGATATAGTTAGAAGGCCTGGAGCCAATCCAGTTTAGAAGCCAAGGATTTAAGGGTCCCCTTTAGCAATCTGTAGAAAGGGAGGCCAGACAGGACACAGTACCTTAAAGAGAAAGGAAGCTCCAGCGGGGGCAGTTGTTCCTGGCAGTGGTTGAAGTTCGTGGACCAGGGGAAGAGAAGATCTCGTCGAAGAGGGAACGTGGAGTCGTTGCACTGCACAGGGATGAAACCGAACACGGAGTTCCCGATTAAAAGGTGCGGTCCTTTTATTTGCGGTCAAAAGTGGTGAGCTTGGCTATCCGGCCGCCGGGGTGCTTGGCTAGGGTGATTTGACCAAGAGACGTCTTTGGGAGGCGAAATGGGCGAACTGGTTGATCCCACCAGCTCAGGGGAAGAAGACTCGTCCAGCAGAAGATCTTATCTTGTCATCAGGAAAGTGGTGAGGTAGTTGCAGCAGGGCTTCACCGGTGGTGTCGTCGTTGCAGATGGCTCAGTTTCTTCCCTCTTCGGATTCTTAGGTCCTGTGGCGACTTCTGAAGTTCCAGTGCCAAAGGCCCTGCTTTTATGCAGAAAACCCCCCATTCATCAGCGTAGCTGTCAATCACACATGCTAAGTGGTGAGCCGGGCGGCTCACCACTGGGCCAATCAGAGTAGAGTGCGACTTGGGTTGCTAAGGCAACACAGTCCAGGGTGCCAATTCCCCCCTCCACCCTTCCTGTGGAACCCAGACAGAGTGGCACCATTTGGAGGGCTTCTGTCGAGAAGCCCGCCAAAATAGTGGAACAAAGGGCTCGACCTTGGTCAGAGTTACAGAGACGGACACAAACACCATTTTACAATCGAGTTCTGGCAAAAACACCCAACCGGTGATTTAATATTAAATAAATAAACCAGCGGTATCTTTAACATTGCACCAAAAAGTGGTGCGTTTAAAATCAATGGGAAAATCCCATAGAGAATATTCCGGTGGAATATTTCGCGTGGTAACCACTGCCACCAGCCAGAAACTCGACGAGGGGTGACGGGGTAGTGCCCCCTCAAAACAGACCCAGGGGCAATCAAATTACCCCTTATCTGTACTTAAACAATAGGATGGTTTGTACTGGTTCTGTTCACAATTTAGGACTAGTAAAGTCAATGGTGACTTTACATGCCCTGGGAGACAGTAGTCAGTCCCAGAGTATGGAGTCTATGTTTGGGGGTCACTGTGACACCCATGTGGTACTGCACTGAAGGTGCTGTGTACCACACATACAGAAAAACAGATAATACCCTAAGGAGTAAAAAGAAACCCCTTAGCCCATAAGCACATAACAAGTCAAAGACATACCTCAAATCATGCCTAAGAGTGGGAGTAAAAGAGCCTCACTCTTAGCAGGAGAAAAAAACAAATCCCAAAAATCCAGCAAAGCTGCTGGGGGACTCACTAGGTTTGGGAAATTAGCCTTATAAGAGAATTCTCCCTAACACTTCTCTATGAATTTTTGGTAAAATTAGGTCATACCCAAAAATGAACGTAGTTCACTCTTGGTAGTTGGCCTCTCAATTTCCTTTATGGAGTTCACAATACTCTCTTTGGGTTTCACACCCTCACTCGACACCTCGTCACCTAGATAGTCCACCTTGGACACAGCAAACTTACACTTTTCTTCCCTTAAGGTAATACCCCTCTCTTCAAAGATCCTCAACACTCTATCCAGGTTTCTGTCATGTTCTTCTAACGTCTCTCCACATATCAACACGTCGTCTTGGAAACAAACAACTCCCCTCACACACCTGAGTAAGCGATCCATGATCTTTTGAAACACTGATGAGGCTGAGGCCAACCCAAAGGGCATCCTCCTAAATAGAAACACGCCTTCATGTGTGATGAAAGCCGTAACTTTCCTACACTCTTCTTCCAGCTCAGCCTGGTGGTATGCTGATGCCATATCGAGCTTGGAGAAAACTTTGCCTCGTCCAACCATGGTTAGCATCTCACACATGTTTGGCAATGGGTGCCTATCAACCATCAAACACTTGTTGAGTTTGCGCATGTCTATGCATAATCTCAAGTCACCTGAGCTCTTTTTAACAACTACAACAGGGGAGACCCACTCAACACCTCCTGCTTTCTCAATGACGCCCATCTGTAGTAATTTTTCCAACTCTTTTTTGACACCTTCTCGTAAAGTGAAAGGCACAGGCCTAAGTTTCAACAACAACCGGTGTACTGCCTCTTTTTAAGATAATCTGGCGCTGAAAACCCTTCACTCTCCCCAAGGTTTTGTCAAATACCCTAACATGCTCTGCTACATACTTGCTTGGAGTTGTGCAAGATGAAGACACTTGTAATACTTATTCTGCTTGATTGGGATCTAGTCTGATGGCTAAATTCTTCTGCTCCCTCCATCCCAGTAAGGATTGACCCTTCTTAGTAATGTATACTTTACCATCACATTTGTGTCCTTTAAATTCGAATTTACACCAAGTATAGCCTAATAACTCAATCCTATCCTGATTATATCTTCCATGGTTTATATCAGGTTTTAATAAGTTAGGCACTTCTCCTTTCATCTCTTTCTCAAACACACTTCTTGATACCAAAGTAATTTTCGAGCCAGAGTCAGCCATCATGGAAACTTTGTGGCCATTCACATTCAACACAGCATACGGACGTTCACAATCATCCGCACTCTCACCCTCCAAAACAACATTAACAGTATTGACAATAACATTTTGCAGCGGAAGTCTGATTTCCTCCTCCAACGATCTTCCGTCTTCCTCTTCATTCACATAAAGGACTTTCTTCTGATTGAATTGTCCAAATCGATAATTTTTACAACAGTTCGCGAAATCTCCCTTCCTTTTGCATTTCCCGCATGTAGCTCTGCGACCTGGACATACAATGGACGAAGCAAAATGCGTACTGCTCGCGCACCGAAAACACAGTCTCTCATCCCTTTTCTCTGTGGCGAATCTTGGTTTCTTTTCTCTTCTGCAACTACTCGATTCGTCTGCTTGTTTTTCCCCCTTCTCTTGCTTTTCCCATCCACCACATTTAGGATTTCTGTTTTGCTCTCCCTTGGCTCTCCTGTTTCGTTCTTTGATAATTTAGCAACACATGCTAACAAATGCTCCACACGTCTTGCAATGTCTAATACTTCATCCAAGCTGGGTCCAGCCCTTAACCATAATTCTTCGCGTATTTTGTTGGACCTACAGTGTGTCATGAACTGATTGCGAATATGCTCGTCAAATGCCTCTTGGAACTTGCAGGATAAAGCTAGGTGCTGTAACGCTGTCACATACTCCTCCACAGATTCTCCATGAGCTTGTATGCGCATGCATAGGTTATATTGTTCCAGTATTGTGCTCGTTTTAGGATTAAAATGCTTGTCTAGCTTCATCAGAGCCAAATCAAATTAATTTACAGCATCGCCACTGCCATCTCCCAAAGGTTGAGGAAGTGTCTCAAATTCTTTGCCCTTCATACCCTAGGAAATGTAGCAGTAAGGCCAACTTCCTTTCATTGGAATATGATGTTCCGCCAGCCTCCTTCACATAATGCAAAAATCCTTTGTGCCATTGAGCCCATAAAATCTTTGCTGGACCTGGAACTGGCTTAAAAATTGGGGGGCCAGCTATCCCAGGTAGGCCTGCCATGCTCCTATGGAGGTCGCTTGCACTCCTGTCCTTGCAAGATCACACAGAGGGCGATTACAGGTGGTGGTGGGCTTGAAAACTTTCAAAAGCAATGTGGTCAGATGCGACTAATGCACCTTCAACTACTCCAACAGCTATTGAGCGCTTTCTGATATGATGCAGTCACAAGAATAGGCGTTAAAATCCCCTTTTTTTTTCTTATTGAGATGCAACCGCTTAAGTAAATTTCAGCTTCAAAACCTCTACTTCACTTGTCAGTGTGTCTTCCCACGTGTTTCAGCTCTCCCTGTGCTCAACTTGCAGCTTTAAAGCCTCTGCGTCTTATCATATAGTGCTCCATGCTTCTTCCACGTACAATAACTCTCCCTGCGCTTGATGCCTCTGGCCCCCCCCACCTTTTATGGCTGGATCGTGTAGGTCATGTAAAATACAAAAAGAAAGTCAACCAGGAATTGACGAGTGCGCATAGAAAACTGCTTAGGGATATCCGACTAATTCTCCATGATGCACATTCATTACCGTACATACGGTAGGCTTCCTTTCTCTCCCCCCTCCCTTCCGGAAGTGCTGCATCAGTTTTAAGACGAACGGACGGTGGAGGCTGGCCTGCTGTTTGGGTTCCCGTGGCTCTTTCCTCACAGTGACGCTGCCTCTGTTTCCTATTGCCGACATACGGATAGGGGCAACGTAACATCTGACGGAGAGTCTATGGACGACAGAATCACTTACTTGGCAGGCAGAGCAGGCGGATTTCCTTTAGTGGCCGCTACAACGCTAGAGGATAGCGGAGCGGCCCGTTACACGGAGAAGCTTGGCACTGAGAGCGCTTTTCCCGCGGTGGCCGCTACTACGCTTGCCAAAAGCAGAGCGTTGTTAATTGGATTGCTGCTGGGGGTCTTCACGCTACCATGCCATCCTCGTCGCCATTGTTATGAAGACACTCCTGACATCAGGAAAGTCTTCATTATGTATTTATTAAGGTAACTGGTATAAAGACCCCCAACAACAGCAGAGGCCCTTCAGGAAACACTGACAACTTCAACTGACAAAACATAGAACACTAGGAACAACACAAGTAAGCACAGGTTCTATGACCTCACTAGAACTTGAGGCAGAACATTCCATGACTTCAAGCCACTCTGTACACAGCTCAGTCTCCATAAGATCCACATCATAACATTTGGACATTGGCTTTGGCCATTATTGCCACACCGCCTCCGAGTGCATTAGGTCTGTCAGCCCTAAGGATGTTGAAGCCTGGTGGGATGGCAAGCACAAGAAGGGGGCCAAAATCTTGGCTGGGCAGAAAAGCAGGTGTGGTGAGCAGGAAAGGAGTTGGGCAGGGTATGGGATGATGCCTGAAGCATCCAATTTTGGCGAGGCCATTTCCCTGAGTGGTGAAAGCATTTCTTGTGCAAGGAATATAGTTGCTAATGATAGTGGCTAATAAAAGAGCTAACATATTAGTATGAATTAGAGTATTGGTGGAGTAACGCCTAAAATTAGGAATACAACCTGGCCACTTAGTTATAGGAGCAAGACTGTAACATAAAGAAATCAAGTAGGCAAAGCATGTTTCACTTTGTGACTAGCGTAAACATTGGCAGTTCTGCAAATGTTCTCAAAAGGTAGTGCATCAGGCACTAGGTGGGGCTGTCATTACAGCAGCATTACAGTCTAAAATGTTGGGTTGTGTCGAGGAATTGCAGAAAGTGTCCCAAATGACAGGCGATCAACATACTGCAGCGTTAAGGCAATGACGGAACAGTTTCGCCTATTGATACATGTAGAGTCTCCAGGTAGCGAGCAGTGCAATACAGTTGATGCAAAAAAAATGGAGCATTGTGTGCCACCAATGTGCAGTCGATATTACGTCTGGGCGAAGTGGTATCAATTTGCTACAAACATGTGCATGACAGGTAACATTCAGGAGAGTCTTAGTAGCTGCTACTGGTAAGGCGTGCTATTTCAGGCAATAAAGCAATACTTAATTGTATACAATAGCCTTACTAGGTAACATATGGACAGCGTTTCTCAGTATGCCGAGTCAGGTGAGGCAAGGTGAATTAGATACTCAGGATAACGAGATCAGATGGACAAAGTGGGACAGTTATGTCCAGCTGGTAACATACAGGGTAAGCCGATATAGTATAGAGTTCGGTTGCTAACCAAGATACGATCGAAGTATAGAAGAGGGTCACAGTGCTAATGATCTTAGAATAACATTACGAAGCAATATGGTTTCTCTTAATATGAAGAGCGGTAAGCGCAGGGGTCTGAAGGTAATCATACAATGAGTCTTACGCAACTGTCTGAGAATGTTTTACTCACAAATGGAGGTTGCGGCTATGCGACGTCCCGCCCGGCTCCAACAGGCTCAGGACAAGAAATGGCCTTGTGAATCTGGCCTTAGGAGGCGGACTGGCTTCTCGCCTGCCGGCGAATCTGGTTGGGAAAAAGAACGTGGCTTCAACCAATTGAAACGCAGCAGCGTTTCTGGGGCTGTAGCTATGGCAACACCAGTAATCAGAACTTCTGTAGGTGTTGATTCAATCAGGCGGTCATTTTACAATGGCAACAATCTCTGTGTAGAGAAATTAATCAGGGCAGAACAAATGGCATCTGCTGATTTGTAGGTTGTGGCGTTGTTCGTCGGTGTTGGGCTTACGTCGCACAGCTGTATATGCAATTTACATGCGGTCTGGGGAGCTATTGTGCAGGCGCATCTGCGGCTTCAAAAAAAGGGCACATTTATTTTATTTATTTGCATTTGTTAAGCGCACTTGCAGCCCATAAGGCATTGAGGCGTTGTTACAGAGGATACACAGATTTAAGATTACAGAAAGGTGCCAGGAGGGCTCTTAGTTACAGATTGGCAGGCATATATGCAGTGGATGATACAAATTCAAATTAGACAAAAAGTCTAGTTTTGATAGCCTTACGAAAGGCTAGGTGGGACTCAATGAGTCTTAGGTGAGGTGGCAGAGCATTCCAGTGCGTGACTGCTTGGGTGGGGAAGCTGGAGCCCCCAGCGCGCACTTTTCGTGTAGTAGGCGTAACTATTGAGTTAGCATAAAGGGATCTGAGAGGTCTCGTGGCGGTGTGCCTGGTAATTTTGTTAGTCAGGTAAGGAGGGGCAAGTTCGTGAAGGCATTTGTGGGTGAGAGCAAGAGTTTTAAAGATAATTCTCTCTTTGACAGGGTGCCAGTGTACTTTCCTTCTGACTTCAGAGATATGGTTTCTTCTTGCGGTGCCGTTGGCTGCCCTTAGTGCATTGTTTTGGGCTAGCTGGAGTTTGGCCAGGTTTTTGTTGGATGTCCCCACGAGAAGGGCATTACAGTAGTCTAGTCTTGACCCGATGATTGCCCTGGCAATTGTGAGGCAACTTTGACGGGCCAAGAAGGGCCTGGCTGCGTTGACGACTTTGGAATAGTAGGCTGAGGATGCAGCAATAGCATTGACCTGTCTATCCATCGACAGGTCGGAGTCAAGGTAGACTCAGAGTGTCTTAACATGGTTCGAGACCTTAATTGGAATGTTATCAATAGTGAAGGAGGCGTACTGATCTCCGAGGTTACCGAGAGTGAAGGGTGACCCAATGAGGAGGAGTTTGGTCTTTTCGCTATTGAGGCAAAGCCAATTCTCCGCCATCCAGGATTGGATGGTAGTGCAGATAGAGGTGAGGGTGTTGGTGTCTGCTAGTTAGTCGTCCGTGAGTGGGATGTGTGCCTGCGTATCATCCGCATAGTTGGTATATGAAATACCAAGGCAGTCCAGGATGCTAAACAGAGGCCTAGTAAAGAGGTTGTAGACTGTGGGTGCGATACAGGATCCCTGAGGGACACCGCAGGTGAGGAGGCTAGGGGTGGCAGCGGCAACTTCAGAAAAGACTTTCAGACATGGCCTTACCTCGGAACGGCCCCTTGAAAGGCAGTGTAGGCTGCTTCTACAGTTGGAGGGAGCTCCTGCTGCACCAAGGCTACGGCAGCAATATGCAGGGTTTGTGTCAGGAAATTGCCTTGTGAGTCTGGCCTTAGGAGGCGGGCCGGCTTCACGCCTGCTGGCGAAACCGGTTGGGAAAAAGAACGTGGCTTCAACCAATTGAACTGCTGCAGTGTTTGTGGGGCTGTAGCTACCGTTTTACCGTAGTTACCTTTAGCACCCAACCTGTAATCCGGCGGTAATACCGCCGGACCGGACCGGTGGGCGCTAACGCTATTACAGTTGGGCGGTATTACAGCCAGGATACCACCACACCCGCGGTGAGGCTCTTAGTGTTTTTTAAATATGAAATTGAGAGACCTCTCCAATTAGCCAGTGGGTGAGATAGCTCAGCGGGTTAAGCGCCTGCTGCTGCAATCTGATATGTAACTTGTGGGTCCCAGGCTCGAATGCCAGCCATGCCAACTCTGCCTTTCATCCTTTTGAGGTTGATAAATGAGTATCACCTTCGGATGGGTGATAATTGTATCTAAACATGTTCTCTCTGCAGTGTTTGGCAAGCGCTATTTAAATAACAAATCATTATCATTACATTCACTACTGAGAGTGATCAAAGATCGCTTGTAAAACGATTAAAACACTTTAACATGGCCAATTTCTGTCCCTTCTTATTATTCATAACTCCTCTTGGGAAAACTGCTCTGACCACGTGACACTTGCCACCCATCCCTAGCCCAAGCTACCCATCAATAGGAAAGTTTGTCAGGTGCCATTTGTACTTTTAACCCAATCACAGCACAGTCAAACTCATTTAAAACATTAACTATCACACAACTCATAGGATCAGGGGTTTGATGTTGTTTTACCGCCCGTTCTTTTAAAACACCACTGTTTTTCCGGCCTTGTGTACACTGTAAAGGGGCAGTTTTGCCACCTTTTATCTCGCATATTTTCCTAGTTATTCATCCTCTGTTCCCCTAGCCTTAGTGCTGCTCATATTTGCTTTCGGGGCCCCATACATTTCTCTTAGTTCTACCTTTCTGCAAGTACCCCCTCTCCCTATCCTGATTCCCCCACTCCAAACAGGTGTTCCAATTCTGCACCCACCCTATCCACCTAGTGCTGCTCTTGTCGTCTTACAAATTGTGGTCGTTCAACAAAACAACTCCCCCTGTGGCCGTGATTTTTTTAGCCCGTCTCGCCCCACCTAGCAGCACCTTTGGCACCCCTTTGCCCTGCCTTTCCATGCAGCTCTCCCTTCCCTGAGATACCCTGCACATAACCTCTCCGTTTCTCTGCACGCTGTTACCCGCAGCCATCGTGCAACTCAGTGCCACCTTTGTCTATTGGTTAAAGTCCAGTCTCCACACCACAGGCCCGCTCACAGACACCGCCGTCCTCTGAAGAGCGCCTCTTAGACATGGGCCCTCTGGGGGTGGAAGGCCCAGGGGCATAAGTTGGGAGTTGGGCTTTGTTGTGGGTCCGGACATGGGCAGCACCTCCCAGGTGCTGGCCCACTTAGCATGCAGGTGTTTAGGGTGGGCCACAAGCCCCCAGCAACAATAGGGACTCAGACTTCTGGGCGCCCGAAACTGTGGGAAGGTGGCAGGGGCAGGTGACAACAGGTAGTCCCTGCCACCGACACCTCACATCAAAGGCCCTCCTCCCATCCAGACAGACATTTAGACAAGGGGCCTTTGATGTATCAAAAGGGGGCTGCCTCAGGCCAGTCTGGCCTATATCTGTGTGAGGGCTAGGCAGCCCCCAGTCATCTGTCACCTGCAGCAAATGAAGATGCATGACATTTACATTGCACGGACATCAAGGGAAGAAATAACTCTTCGTTGGGACAGGAACTGCTGTTTCCTACCTTTGGACTCGCTGCGGAAAGAAGGACCAGGAGATCCAGCTGCAGCTGCGTTAACGAGACAAAAGGAAGAACAAGTTACTTTTTTACCTTGTGACGTTCTTTCGATGGGATGTTCCAACGACGTATTCCACATCTATGACAGGTAATCACCACAGCTGTGCTGCTTCGGAACATTTTTGCCGTCTGCGTCCTGTGTCGATGAGGTCGATACGCAGTCCTCGAGGGCCTCCGTCGAGCCGACGTCACCGGATGTTATAAGTAGGACGCACGACACCCGTAGCCTCAGTTGTAGTTTTTTACCCAGAACGTGTGGCACCAATCTTCTGCCAGTATGACTACGGAAACGTAAGCTGCAATCGCATAAGAAATTCTGTAGAGGGGCAGGCTGGGAGGGTACGATGTGGAATACGTCGTCGGAACATCCCATTGAAAGAACGTTACCAGCTAAGAAAGTAACTTGTTCTTCGAGGGGATTGGTTCCTCCGACGTATTCCACATCTTTGACAGACTCTGAAAGCAGTAGCAACGTATGGAGGTGGGAAAAGATTTTAGAATTTTAGAATGCCCAATTAAATGGCAGAATAGAGGACTGCCTTGCCAAAGGCCAAATCATGCCCATAGATAGAATCCAGGGAGTAGTGGTTGACAAATGTATGGACAGAGGCCCATGTGGCTGCTTCACAAATGTTACTAATGGGAACACCCCTCTGCAGAGCAGTAGAGGCAGCCACACCCCTTGTAGAATGGGCTCCTAAGCCTACCGGAGGGTCCTTACCCGCCAAGCGTTAACATTCAGAAATTGCCAAGATAATCCATCTAGACAAAGTCTGCTCAGTAACAGCTTGTCCCAAACGCTTTCCAGCGTATATCCTACAAAGAGTTGATCGTCCACTCTGGCCCGGGAGATGTAGAAACTTAAAGCTCTCCTAGGATCCAACCTATGGAGCCTCTCCTCTTCCTTACCAGGATGCAGAGGAGGATAGAATGCCGGAAGAATGACGTTCTGGCTTAAATGAAATTCCGACACAACTTTTGGAAGAAAAGAAGGACGAACCCTAAGGACAACCCTGTCCTTATGGAACACCGTGAAAGGTGGCTTAACCGATAGTGCCTGCAACTCACTCACTCTGCGAGCAGAAGTAACCGCAACAAAAAATACAGTTTTCAAGGTCAACAGTCTCAAAGGACAAGAATGTAAAGGCTCAAACGGAGCTCCCATTAGGAATTTTAGAACCAGGTTAAAATCCCAACCGGGCGGTGGGAACACATTAGTGAGCCCTCTCAGAAACTGAGAAATCAAAGGAATCATAAAATAAGAACACTCAGACGAGCGCTTAAATATGGACAGCGCCACCAAGTAACCTTTAATGGTACCCACTTGTAGGCCCATGTGGGCTAACAAAAGCAAAAAAGACAGAACCACAGGAATGGCACATGAAAAAGGATCCACATTCTTAACCCTGCACCAGTCGTAGAACGTTCTCCAACGGCAACGGTACAAGGACTTTGTTGCAGGCCTTCTGGCCGAAAGCAACACCTCCATCACGTCTTCAGGGAGGTCCCAATCCTTATACCTCAACCTTTCAGAAGCCAAGCATGAAGGTTGAGGGACTTGACCTCTGGATGGAGAACCTGACCCCCTCCCATGAGAGCAGATCGTCTCGGTAGGGAAGACGGCATGGATGGCAGATGGATATGTCGAGAAGGTCCGGGTACCACGTTCTCCTGGTTCATGCCGGAGCTATGAGGAGCATTCGGGAACCGAACATCCGTAACCTCCGCAGCACTTGCGGAATGACGGGAACTGGAGGAAACACATAAAGCAGTGGGAAGGACCACTCCACTACGAACGCGTCCCCTAAGGCTCCTCTTGGAGGAAATTCCCGCAAGCAGAATCTTTCGCACTTCCGGTTGACACTGATGGCGAAGAGATCCACTTGTGGGGTCCCTCAAAGGGCGAAGATCTCCAGGAGAATCTCCTGAGCCAGCTCCCACTCGTGAGAGACCGTGCTCTGCCTGCTCAGAGCGTCCGCCGCCTTGTTTTCGTCTCCGGCCAGATGAACTGCTGAGATCGAAATTTCCTGCTGGATGGCCCAGAACCAGAGCTGCATTGCCTTTCTGCACAGAGGGAGAGACCCTGCCCCCCCCCCCTTTTTGTTGAAGTAGTGCATGGCCACTGTATTGTCAGTCAGAATCAGGACATTCTTCCCCGGCACAGATGGCAGAAAAGCCTTCAGGGCTAGCTTGACGGCCCACAGCTCCAACAGATTGATATGGAGTCTGGACTCCGACGGAGAACAACGACCGTTGACTGTCAACTCGTTGGCATGAGCTCCCCATCCCGTGAGGGATGCGTCCGTCACGATCGTCACCTCTGGCCAGAGTAGCCAAAATGAAGCCCCCTTCATCAGATTGCCTTTGACGGCCCACCACAGAAGATCCTGGACGACCGAGGGCGGCACCTGAACGGATCCGACATCCTGCCGGAGGACTGTGACCACTGCATCTTGAGAGCCCACTGCAGAGATCTCATCCGCAGCCTGGCCTCTGGCACCAGGAGAATGCAGGATGCCATGAGGCCGAGCAACCTCAAGAACTCGAACGCCGGGAGACTCTGGGCATGTTGAAACTTGTTCACCATCTGCAGAATGTGAGAAGCCCTCACCTGGAGAGGAAAAAACAGCCCCAGGGATGTGTTGAGCACTGCCCCGATGTACTGGTGCCGCTGGGTAGGTGTCAAGTGGGACTTCTTTAAGTTGAGCGAGAAGCCCAGCCTGTGAAGGGAGTGGCAGGTGACTGACAGATGATCCAGGACTTGCTCAGGAGAGCACGCTTTGACCAACCAATCATCCAGTAGGGGTAGACGTGAATCCCCCCTTTCCTGAGATACGCTGCCACCACCACCATGAGCTTGGTAAAGACCCTCAGGGCGGAGGTCAATCCAAACGGCAGGACCCGAAACTGAAAGTGCGAGTCGCCAACCGCGAACCTCAGGTACTTCTTGTGCTTGGGCGGAATCAGCACATGAAAGTAAGCGTCCTTGAGGTTGAGAGACACCAACCAGTCCTGAAACTGAAGGGCCTGGAGGACTTGAGAGAGTAACCATCTTGAACTTGTCCTTCCTGAGGAGCTTGTTCAAACCACGCAAATCCATGATGGTTCTCAATCCCCTGTCTTTTTTCGGGATCAAAAAATATGGGGAATACCATCCCTTGTTCCTTTCTGCTACAGGCACCAGTTCTACGGTGCCTTTCTCCAGCAGGGATTTGATTTCCTGCGCAAGGAGCGGAAACAGACTCAAAGAGAGATTTGCTGGTGGATTGTTGTGAGGCAGCTGCCAGATTGGAAGACAGTAGCCGTGGGCTATGATCTCCAGAACCCAAACATCTGAAATAGTGGCAGGACATTCTACAAGATGCTGCGCCAGCCTTCCCCCAACCGGCGAACCATGGGACATGGCCTCATGACTGGGCTGAAGCGGCTGCGGCAGTGCCTGAGGGTAAAGAGGCAACTGCTCGAGCGGCCTTGGCACCTTGAGTACACTGTTTTCCACCTCTGATACTCCTACGTTGGCCCCTTTGACTTGCAGCTCCCCTCGATCTACCAAAGGTAGAGTAGTATCGAAAGGAACCTCCCCTCCATTGCTGTCCCTTGGGACGAAAAGGCAGAGGTTGGCGAACTGCAGCGCTCAACGACTTTGCTGCAGCTTTGGAGGTCTGCAACCTCTCAAGGCTCTCGTCAGCCTTGCTGCCAAAAAGATGTTCACCATCAAAGGGCATGTTCAGAAGCTGTGCTTGTACATCAGGAGCAAACCCTGACTTCCGCAACCACGCAAATCTGCGCATCACGGTGCTCACCGCCATGGACCGGCTGACACAGTATGCCACGTCCAGACCCGATTGAACGGATTCACACATGGCATCCTTGCCATCCTGTACAAGGGCAAGAAAGCCATCCCGTTCCTCCCCTTCGGGAATATGTTCAGCTGCCAATGAAACACAATTCCACAGAGTGTGAGTGAAACGGGCTAAAGCACACACAGAGTTGGCTGCTTTCAAAGCCATACCCCCTGAAGAAAATACTTTCTTCGCCCAACCGTCAAAACGTTTGTTGTCCCTATCAGGAGGGATTGTAGGGTACAACGCCTGCTTTGCTGGGGCCGTAGTTGCCTGCACCACCAAACTCTCCGGAGTAGGGTGCATGGACAAGTAGCCGGGGTCGCCACTGGCTGGAGGGTATTTTTTCAGCAATGACTTACCCACTGCCGGCAGACTCTCGGGAGCGGTCCAAGCCGCTGCCACCCTTCTTTGCAAGGCCATATGAAATGGCAGTACCGGGTCTGTTGGTGGACCTTTGTCCAAGATATCTGTCAGGTCATCCTGTAGAAAATCCAATGGTGGCGCAGACCACCCCAAGTACTCCGTCACCCTCGACATGAGACGCCGGTATGAAGACTTGGCGTGTGTGCCAGGCTCAAGGCTACCAAACTCAACCTCCAGAGAGGTGTCCAGGCCACTGGCATTGTGCAAAGACTGACGCAGGTCTTCCATCTGGCTATGGCCAGACAATAGTTCGTCAGGAACCTCATCAGGAACCAAACCTTCATCAGACCCTTCATCCACCTCAGAGATGTAATCCAGAGGCTGGAATAAATCCCTGGATAAGGGCACAGAAAAAGGCTCAAATACAGGCCTCACTGAATTCTTCAGGGCCTTCCTCGGAGTCTCCACCGATGCCTGGGGTACCTCCGGTAAAGCCTCCACAAAAGGCATTGACGGAATCGACATCGAGCGTGGCGCCGATGGCTTCAACACAGGTCTCGAGGGCGGTACCTTGAGCGTGTCCTTCGATGGCCTCGGCACCAATGGCATCAACGACGTCCTCGAAGGCGGAGCCTCGAGAGAGTCCCTCGACGGACATGGCGATGATGGCATCGACGTCTTCTTAGAAGACCTCACAGGCTCCGACGGTCTTGAGGGCGTCGAGGACTGGGACCTGGAGCGGGCATGGCTAGAGCGATCCACCTTGTCCGATCGGGACCTTAAAGGCTCCAGATGATCGTGCCGACCGCCCGAGCCCGAAGGCGTGAGAGCAGAGGCCCTAGCACGTTCCCTGCCGGCTTCTCCTGAAGGCGCGGATGGAACAGAGCCCTGCGATTCAAAAATCGCCATCATTTCCTTATGAAATGCATCCCATTCCGCAGTAGAGGAAAGCTTGTTGGGACAAGCAACCCGCCGTCTAGCGGAGTCCTCGGACGAGGACGGGGAAGGCGACCAGTGAGGGCGCTTCCGCGAGTGCCTCGAAGAGGCAGAGGAATGGCGGGAACCACTCCGGGACCGACACCCCCTGGACTTACGCCGACGTCTCGGAGAGTCGCCCCTCAAATCGTCGGTCAAAAGCCCAGCGGATTTCCACTTTCGGGGTTTGGAAACCCTACCTAGAGGTAGCTTCTTCTTCCGCTCCCGCAAGGCCTTCGATGTTAATGACTGTCAATCGTCACAGTCATCGGTGGCATGGTCCTCGCCGAGGCACCAGAGGCAGATGTCGTGCGGGTCCGTAAGTGACATCTTGGAACCGCAGTCCCGACATTTCTAGAATCCCAACCGCGGGGTAGAAGAAGACGAAGACATGATATCTTCACAAAATACCAAGTTCGAAGAACCGATAGAAATCAGAAGAACCGAGGTGCGCTGAGATCTCCAAAGCGAACACGATCGCAGAAAAAACAGAACTGAGGCTATGGGCGTTGTGCGTCCTACTTATAACATCCGGTGACGTCGGCTCGACAGAGGCCCTATAGGACAGCGTATCGACGTCATCGACGCAGGAGCCGAAAATTTTCCAAAGCAGCACAGCTGTGGTGATTACTTGTCATAGATGTGGAATACATCGGAGGAACCAATCGCCTCGAAATCCACAGTAGCGCTCTGCTGCAGGACTTGAGGAAAAACATCTTTTTAAAGCTGCAAATCAAAGCGGCTGCTACCAGAATCAACAACGCTCCACTGTGGAAGCATTCAACGGCCCAGCAATTAAAAGCAAGGCAGCCAAGGCGAGGATTGCTGGCAGAGAGCATTTTCCAGTTAATAAAAGGAAAGCAGGAACTTCTGCTGGACTGACTCTGCCCAACCCTTTCAGCTCCAACGCGGCACGCAACAGCTGCTCGCAGAGAGCACAGCACTGACAGCGGATACAAAGTATCTTACGGCTCCAGGTGTAGCATTCGTTCAGGCGCTTATGGGAAGCAGGGCAACGCAAAGCAACACAAGTTACGGACACAGGCAGGGGCAAGTTTAACCAACAGTGTTTAAATATCTTAATAACAACTGACGGACAACGAACAACGAGGGGGAAAAAGAAAGCATCATTCCTCGCATAATACGAACCTTGCAGAACGGCTTTTCGGTTCCTTTTTGCAAACCTGTGATAAAGGAATAGGCAAATACAGCGGGCACTCATGAAGGAAGGAAAGCGCCAATAACAAGGGGATGACTTTGGCACAGCCCTCCCGGCCTCAGCACATTGCATGGCACCATCAGCAGTGGAACCACGGGTGGCAAAATACCACAGGCTGCATAATTTGAACAGAGCGCCTGATGGAAAAGAAGATACAGAAGGGGCTGACAATGTCCCAACCCCTCCAGCCTTGCCTCGGGTTCATGACATTGTGTGAGAAAAGGTGATTAGAACAAAGGCACACGTCGGACAACCTCCAGCGTCCGCAGGCAGCAAGGCCAGGCAAAGCAGATCCACACAACCTATTTACCCTCAGCTTCGCACTGAGGCAACAGCTGGCAAGTAGCGAACGCTGCCACTATAACGTGAGCCGGGAGATTCATTGTAATGACTGCACTGTGTGTGTTCGGTGCACACGTTTGGAAGCAGGATGACAAGGAGCAGATCAGGAGTGTGGGGCGCAGGCCAGTGCACATCTCCAACAGGGTGATAAGTAAAAATTACTTTTGGGTTTCGGGGCGCAAAAAATATCGAGAAACACAAAAATCTACCCCATCCCACCCTCGCCCCCAGCGGTTGTTCCATTGAAGATTGCATGCTGCAAGGACAGAAGGGGTGACAAGGGGGCACGCCCGACAATACAAAGCAGCACGATGCCGGACTCGCGCTTTTGCTGCCACAATCCAAATAATGGAGGCAGGAAGCCCAAGCAGTTTAAAGGGGGGACAACGGAGACACCGTGGTTTAGGTGCCATGGAAAAATAGCATTTATAACAAACGCCTTTTGGAAGCAAGACGGCACAGAGCTAGCACACAGGTCAAGGGGGTGCAGCAAGGAAAAACCCACACAATGAGTCACCCAGGCTTTAAAGGAGGCCTAATCTTCACCGCACAACAATAGAAACGCACAGCAGAAAGCGGGAAAAGCTGCCATTGGTTTACAGAGTGCCAGGTCTGCACAAGACAAAGACCAGACCAACGCAGCATCCCTGTACAAGCAGCCCTGTGGACAAATATATTTAAAAGCACCATTTGGGAGACAAAAGGTGTAACACTACAGAGCAAGGCTCCCAGCACAACCAATTCTGCATTGAAAGCCCAGAACAGGAACAAGGATAGCCAGTGCTCTCACCCTAAGGGAAAAGTTGCTTTTGGATTGTGTCAAGGAAGCTGATGCGTGCATGGCATGTATTTGGTCCAGAAAAAGATGGCAGAATTAGCAGCGGCCAGTGGGGAAGCAGAAGCAGAAAGAGAGGAAAGCGAGGATGTTGAACCAGCTGAACTGAACAAGACCCACAGGCCTGTAAGAAAAGGCGTCTTGACTTCTGTAGCATGCCAGCCATGGCAGATGTCCACCCCTGCAGCAAAAGAAAAGTAAAAGCAGGTACTGTGCAAAATGACTTGGGGCCAATGTTAGAACAGTATTTTAAAATGGCACAAAGAATTGGGTGCTGGGGAAAAGAAGAACAGACACAGGGAGGACTCTAGCAGCTCCAGCAGCGAGCATGATGACACAGGGTCTGAATCTGGGAGCGAGGATGACCAAGGCCACGCAAAGCATGGGTCGGGCCTCGTAACAATGAGTCCCCAGGCCATAAGATGACCAAATATGGGAGGTACAAAGTAAAAAGCCTCACTGGAGTTAATTAAATAACCAGACCACATGGCCAGGTGGCCAAGCTTGAGGTAAAGTTTTGATGTAAGCTGAAGCCAAGCAAATTTGTCACTGGATTTATTTACACCACATGGGCAGGTTGCCAAACGGGAGGGCAAGCTCGATGAAAGCTGAAGCCCAGTAAATGCCTCATTGGTGTGAAGTAAATAACCATATTACATGGGCAGGTTGCCAAACATGAGGTAAAGTTTGATGTGAGCTGAAGCACAGTAAATGGGAAGAAGATCCCAAACTGTACATGTTTCATGTCCTAAAGAGAACTCAGCTCACAATACACAAAACAATAAAGAGCACGAGTCACAGAGTAATAGAAGGGGGAATTGCAGGCAGCGCAACTCGCGCAGATACCAGAGAGGCAATTCACCCCAACATAAAACAAAGCACACTATTCAGAGGCCTGCCCCAAGGGGGCAGAGAACCGGACAACAAACCCAGGGTCAAACAAGCACCCGCAACTCGGGCGTTCCAAGGGGGAACACCACCGCATATTGCAGGAATTATGAAAAGGCCCTTGCAGTTGGGGAGAGAAATATAGGTTCAGACACCAATGAAGCACATGTGGTGGAGAACACAGCAGTGGTAAATGCACCAAGATCCCCTCTGCCACGCCAAGCCCCAAAGTCAATGAGTGAAAAATACACTCACTAAATTTAAAATGGGAGCTTCACCGTTGAACGAAGAAAAACTGAGGATAATGTTCAAGACTGCCCTAACATAGCAGCAGAAATGTTTTTAGGGCAAGGCTTTAAATAGGGATTTCGAATCCCATTGCATGGACAGGGTCTCAGCCATCCCCTATAATTTGAAATATGTCTCTTCCCTACCTACAATAATCAAGGAAAAAATAGAAAAAGAACTAGTCTTTGGCATGACAGAGGGAACTTTTGACCCCCCCCCCCCTTCCCAGAATTTGTTTACTCCCCCTCCTTGGATGGGGCCCAAGCAATAGAAGGGAGAGTTTAGAATGATCATCCAATTGCCCTGCCCTTCAGGAGCTCTTTTTTATGATGGCATCCCGCCACAGAGGCAGCAATTTACTACAGCTGCTTTCAGGATGTTATTGATTGGGTGAGATTATCAGGGCGGCATGCACTCATGGAAAAAGCGGACAGCCAGTCAGCATTTAGGCTGTTGCCAGTCCATGAGAGCACATACCAGTGGCTTTGCTTTCACCTTGGAAAGAAATTCTAATTTTGACAAATGCCTCCCCATGGGTTTGGCATGGCTTGTGCATACTTTGAGCGATAAGTACATTTTTGTAATGGCCCCTACAAAATGCCATGGGGTGAGAGTAAATCACTAGTTGGATAATGTTTTCTTTACAGGACCAGAAGGGTCTCCACTGTGTAGCTTGTCTACTAGGAAATTATGGTGAAATCATGGCGGTACTAGGGGTCCCACTCGCAGTAAAGAAAACAGTAGTGCCCACACAGACCCACTCATTCTTAAGGTTTTGAAATTGATCCCACCAAGGGGGAATGCCGCATTTCCAAAGAGAAAGTAGATGACTTACTAGGGGCTATCAGAAATGACAGAAAAAACAAAGCAACCCTTTGAAGAAATACAGTCACTAGTGGGGAACTTCAAGTTTGCAACTAGAATGATGCCAAAAGACCGGGTTGTCCACATGAGTCTTGTAATAAGAATAAGAGGGGCTATCAAGCAGCATCACCACATAAGGCTGGACAAAGAGGTACAATAAGACTTTGCTGTATGGGAAACTTTCCTTAACAACTTTAATGGAAAAGTAATATGGTGCAAATATGTAAATGACACTGCTAAAAGGGCATTGTTCACTGACGCTGCAGGGGGTCAAAGGTTATTGGTATATACTTTGGCAATAAATGGTGCCCAGGCCATTTGCCACCCCTCCCCCCCACAACCCGAGATAGCGGGAGCTAGGTTGGCCAAAAACATTCCTTTGCTGGAAATATTCACCATATGGACGGCTCTTTACATATGAGGGGACATGCCGACTAATACAGAGCTGGTCACAGGGATAGATAACAGGGCAGTGGTGCATATGCTAAACAAAGGTGCATCACTGGTGTTAATTAAATAACCAAAGTTGCCAAACTTGAGTTTAAAGTTTGATAAAAGCTGAAGCCCAGTAAAATGCCTCACTGGAATTAATTAAATCACCAAACTGCATGGACAGGTTGCCAACCTGGAGGTAATCTTGAGGAAAGCTAAAACACAAGAAATGCCTCACTGGAATTAATTAAATAACCTAAAGATGAAAAGGAATAAATAACCAAAAGGCAAAATGCCTCACAAAAGACAAGGTAAAATGGTCAGGATGAGGAAGCCAGTGAGTAAATATCAATTATCAATCTTGTTTACATAGATGAGGCAGAGTATTGCCCCACCTGCAACACTAGGGTTTTCCTTGGTAAACGTCCAGTTGGGTGGCCAACCCATGACACATATAAATGGCTCCGCTCTTAGCACATTCCAGTTAAGGTTTGTGCTTAATAAGGCCATGGTGGCTGAGGGATAGGACCCAGCAGAATGTGGGTCTCACTCCTTCAGCATTGGCGCACCAGCACCTGCTTGGATCGGGGGCCTACAGGAGAAAGCAATAAAAGGGATTGGGGATGGAAATCTGGGGTATACAAAAAATATATTAGGAAAGACCTAATCTAACAGTTACACCCCCCCGCTCCTCACCCATAACCATTGTAAAAAAGCCCTATTTTGCAGTAACGGGGTCAACCTCTCCATAGAAGGCATGGACATCTTTACAAAAGATAATTTTTGGACATTGGCAGAGAGGGGCTGTTTCTTAGTTTTCCTATTTTGGGGGGCCTGAGGGTGGTGGCAGGGATCAGCCTCAAGTTGGCCCTACGTGGGAGTAGGATCCCCACTCACCCGATCCCCTGTTCCCCAAAATATTTGTGTTATGTTTTCCATTATGTTTTATTATTGGTTGGTTTTCTTTTACACCATAGCTCATGTACAACAAAGCTTGTGGCCAAGGTTTTTCCACCTTACCAATTGTTTGGCCTCCTCCTTATGGCACTGTCATTACTGTCACATGTCACATCTGGCATGGCTCCTCCAACACCAAAACACTTCCAGGCTTATAGACATGGGCCCTCCGAAGGTGGAAGGCCCAGAGGCATAAGATGGGAGGTGGGTTTTGCCGTGGGTCCGGACATGGGCACCCCAAACCGTGGGAAGGTGGCAGGTGACAGCAGGTAGTCCCTGCCCCCGACACCGCACATCAAAGGCCCCCCTCCAATCTGGTCGGACGTGGAGACAAGGGGCCTTTAATGTATCAAAGGGGGGCTGCCTTGGCCTCAGGCAAGTTCTGGCCTATATCCTTGTGAGGGCTAGGCAGCACCCAGTCATCTGTCCCCTGCTCCTGCAGCAAATGAAGCTGCGTGACATCAATAAAAACCACCCTCCCTCCCACTAAATAGTTAAACTTTTGTTTTTAAATATGGTGATCATAGAGGGCAGGTACTAATGGTAAAATAGAAAATCCTCAAGATAGAACAGGTACCAATTAATAGGACATAGGTTCACTGGAACACTCGACCTAAGAAGTTATCATAGAACTCAATAAATCTAAATAAATATCTAAAATCACAAGGGCAGGTTGAAAAACTTGGTTAAGTTTGATGAATGCCGAAGCCCGGGAATCACTCATGAAGGAGGAAAAGCCATCAAATAATCAAAAAGGCAAACGCCTCATAAAGCAAAATCAAGTAAATAACCAAAAACCAAGGACAGGTTGCCAAACTTGAACTTAGTTTGATCCCAAAAACTTGAATTAAGTTTGATGAATGCCGAAGCTCAAGAATCCACCATTGAGGTTTAAAAATTAATAAACGCCTCACAAGGGGCAAAAATCCAAGTGGATCATAGAACAAAAGCAATGCCGACATTTGCCTCAAAACTAGGAAAAAAGGCTCACACCAGTGGGGAAAGGCAAAATGCCTCTCCAGGGTGCATGGGAAGGGCAATCCCAAAAAGGAGTTAAAATCTATATCAAATAAAGACTGTAGGCTGCGAGAAACCTGGGAAGCCAGGAATGCCATTTGGCGAAGCAATTGAGACAACTTGTGTATGAAGAATGCAGTATGCAGTATGAATATCAATTAAAAGAAAAGAAGATAAGCCGGACACAGAAAGTCACAAGCTTTTGTCTGAGTGGCGGCAGGGATCAGCCTCGAGTTGGCCCTACGTGGGAGTAGGGTCCCCGCTCACTTGATCCCCTGTTCCCCAAAATATTTGTGTTATGTTTTCCATTATGTTTTATTATTGGTTGGTTGGTTTTTCTTTTGCACCATAGCTCATGTACAATAAAGCTTGTGGCCAAAGTTTTTCCACCTTACCAATTGTTTGTCCACCTCCTTAGGGCACTGTCTTTACTGTCACCTGTCACACCCGGCATGGCTCCCTCACACCAAAACACTTCCAGGCTTATGCCTTTTCCATGTGACCGTCTGATGTAAGCATGGAACAGCTGGATGGAGGAGCAAGCAAGTACCCGCCCAGCACTCGTGTGTCTCTTACCATTCTTTAATTCCTAGATGTCACTGGGAAGCACATGTCAGGCGGCTTGTTATAACTGCTCGCACATTTGTAAACATTGCGGTATATGTGTGTAACATACTTCGCACTGCCTAAGAAGGTATGCATTTTTTTTTATTACACGTAATGTTAATTGTACAATATAAAAGTTTGCACACGCAATTATGATGTTTGTATTGCCTGGTTAATGATTTGTCTCCTCTATCGACCCCAGAGTCCTCACTTACACATGTACTTTACAGTGGAACTAGCCAGTGATTTCGGGGCTACCCTGGGTGTCCGTTCTTCAATCCCCTCATCAGTCCAAATACACATTACATTGCATGATTACCAAAGAGGCCTCTCTGTAGCGTTGACTTATCGCACACCCCTTAGGAAAGAATTAGCATAACCATGGGCAGTCATATACACAATTATCCAAGTTGCTTCTGGGGTCTCCTGGCTAGATCACCTAGCCCATCATCACCACTTCCTTAGGAGTTCCTCTTTCTGATAATACTGTGCCGAAGTGTTCCTTCACCCTTTCTTTCTTACAGCAGTGAATATATACATTTTGGACGTGTTCACTGTTAGATAAAACCGATGCGGTTCAACGGCTGACAAGAACAGACATTGTAAAGCAAGAATGTTAGTCATTAATGCTAGAAGGGATTAGGTCATGATAAGTGATTGTGCTTTGTGAGGGGCGTGTCCAATAGGTTACTGATCTGACACCATTCTGCTGGCTTCCATGAGCAGATTCATCGAAAGGAGCAGAAGGGAAATTAGATTTCAGCCCCCACCGGTTTTACTCTTACACAGACAATGAATGCATCGACCCAAGGCGTTCGCGGACGTACCCGTGAAAATAGATTTTATAATGCAACGTTGCCAAGGCCATTTGCAAGAAGACGAACTCTGTCCAGAGATAATGACCGGTGTTCCCACCCTTTCCCACTTCCATCAAGTGGAGGATGTGGAAATGCAGCAAGGAATAACTGGAATGTCTTTGCCAGATGTGGGGGGGGGGGATTCAACACATCGAGTTGAGGGGCAAGCCTCTTGGTTAGAATACCTCCACTGCTTACATGCTGAGAATATGGTGACCCTTTTAGTTTGGACTATCATGCGGCACCTACACGCCGAACCTATTGTTTTAGAGCACAGTTCGGGGAAATGGCATTTGCGGAGAGACACACAGCACAAGAGGTGTTGTTTGATATTTACCCAGCCATCAACTCCCCATGGCCTTGCTAATCCCTAGGACCATTCCCAACCACTTCCAGTCCCTCCCTGCCCAAAACACCTCCTCAATGGAACTCTTGGAGCTCGCGTGAATCAAGTCTTGCCTTCAAACTTTGCACTCGAAGTGCCTTTCAGTGTTTTTTCAAAGCAGTCTTCTGAGAGTTAATGATTTAATTAAATGTATACATGCCTACTGGTGTATTAAAAATGGCTCAACCAGATCTGCCTTCAGCCACTCTATTTGTAAGCACTATGCGTATCCTTAGCTGAAGTCCTGTTAAAAACAAGCATTAGCAAAGCCAACAGTTTTGGCTTGTGTATAAGTATTAGGCATTTGCCAGGCACTGCTGTTAGATGCTCAGGGACTCGCACAATTTTGCACCTGCTACCATCAATGGCCAGTTAATACCACTACAGCAGTGCATGGCAAGTGCCTTTCCCATGCCTACACACAAGCCCAAACTGTTGGCATTGCCAATGCTTGTTGAATATGTCTTTGGCATACCCTTAGTGTAAGCACACTTTCTATTTGCTTTCAGGCATTTCACTGGATCCCCAATGGACTTCAGGGCAATGGGCCACACTATTGATCATGAGGATATGTAGAAGTGATACATTGCATGGGGCAGCTAAGAAAGGTCATGTAACAGATGTTTTAAGTTCAACATCACGGTTCAGAATTTTCTTTGCTAGTTGTGGGCCATTATTTCCTTCACTTTTTTGTCATTTGCACCTTTGTGTCTCTACAGTCCATTTCAAAATGAGTAACATGGGGGGATGTATTTTTTTTTTAAATTAAAATTGTATTTGATGCAAGCATCTTTACGATTTGTAAAAATCATACATTGATACATCATAACAACTACAGTAATACAAACTCATAAAACAGACAATACAAATGTTCAAAACCATCAATATAAAATAAATCATAAAAGATCAAAACAAACTTGTAAGCATAAAACAATTTGACACTTTGAGAAGACGATTTAAACATATTTTCAAATTTCAAATCATAAGCGAAAACAAAATGAACTAACAAATATAAGATGATATCCAATATCTAATATTAATATCCATCATTAGGAATCCAGCCAAGTTGCAGTCAACCATACAAATTAAATAAGAGCAGACAAACAACACCATAAATCCGCTATCAAGCTACAATTATTAGACTCCGTTATTCCCCCTCTTAGACAAAACAGAATACAAGTAATACAATATCATAAGAATATACCCTATCAAAAGCAGCGGCAAGGTTTAAAAATGCCATATAGATGGGACCTTTGATGGCCTGAGATGAGACAGCCAACAGATGGGCTAGGATGGTCGCATTCAGTTGAGTGCCCAAATGCTTCCTAAAACTAGTTTGACAATGAGAAAGACAATTATACATATTGATGTAAGAATTCAGGTCCAGTAGAATGAGTGAGGCAACAACTTTGGCAGCAACATCAATAATTGCAATAGGATGATAATTAGATGGCACGTCCATTGGACCCTTTTTATAGAGCGGAATGATAAGGGATGTGAGGCAGGAGTTTGGAATGGTCCTGGTTTGGAATACAATATCAAATCGCCTTTTGAGAACTGGAGCCCAAAAGTGAGGATCGTCCTTAAGGACACAAGGGGGGGAGGCTGTCTGGCCCAGAGGCCCTGGAACTCTTTAGTTTGGTTAAGGCACAATAAATGTCATTCATTTCCCATGGACAGTGTGGTAAGATGTCCTTGGACAAATCTTTAATATTGAGATCCAAAAATCTCAACAGACACAAATACTTAGGTGTATAAAATTGCAATCAAGTATCCCCTGAGATAGAGGATTGAAACTCAGTGAGCGGACTGCCAAAAGGGTTTTTGATCATCTTCCATGTCTGCCTGGTATTCCTAGTGCAGATAAACTGAATAATTCTCTGATTATTAGCCAGAAAGGCTTCCGTTTTGATTCTTTTGATCTCATTTTTATATGCTAGAAGAATAGTTTTCTTCCTCAATATAAGCTCCCTAGCCTTAAAATTCGATTTGCTATGCTGCTGCAAAGCATAATTCTTTTTTGTTTTTAAAGCACTAATTAGATGATTATGTTGAGATTTTTTCTCAACTATAAGCTTCCTAGAGTTTGCGTACGCTATGCTGCCCAGATACAATTGGATCATATTTAGATTCCATCTGTCAATTAGAAGAGCCAGTAGTTCACCACTGGGATTACAAGGAGGAACCCATAAATCACGATTCACTAGGCTATTAAGTTTCCTGCAAGTAGCAGGATGCCATTGCACCGACAGTAACTGCCTGTCAATGATAGGCAAAGAAAGATTCACATCAATTTTGTACTTATCAATACTTATAGCGAGTGCGCACTCCAAGAACAGATGGTAACTATTCCCTGCTCTGACTAAATTAAGTGGACCTGCTGTCCTAGCTACACCATTAGACAGAATGATATAGTCTATATAGGACCTCATCCGGCCTCTCTGCCAGGTGAAGGGGTTGATCTGAATGTTATCAGTAATTACATGAAGGTCCCAATCTTCAAAGAATTGGATCCAGGAAGAAGCCTTGAGCTGTGAAAGAGTGTTCATGACAGGCCCACTGATCGGCAAATGCAGCAATGTATTAAAGTCACTTCCTAAGATAATTTCAAGGTTAGAATTGAGTAATAAAGCATCAGTCAGTATGGCGTTCAGTTTAAATATAATTTTTTCAGTAGGAATCGAATTTGGATTCCAGTAGAGTGAGATAATCAAAAAGAATCGGCGCGGATTCATAGATAAGGAAAAGTGAATGACTAAAAACTGAGGAGAAGCTGCCAAAATATATGCAGAGCCATCAATGTCATTTTTAATCAAAACAGCCAGACCACCATATGGTCTACCCACCGTTCCTTTTTCAGCATTGTGAGAGAATGCCAGATACCCATCTGACATAATATCCTTCAAGGCCATTGTTTCTTGTAAAATAATGATGGAAGGCAAATCGCTACATTTTAGAGAATGGAACCATGTGTAAAAGTTTTTGAAGCCACAACAGTTCCAGGAACTAACAGAGAAAGAAGTATTTTATGATTTGTTACTCGACATATTGGCATTCGTGATTGTTTTTATTAGTGGTTCCCGCCAAGCCAAACCTTTGACTATGTTTGAAACAGAATCCAGTTGCTCTTTTAACGCAATACTGGCCTGCTGTGTATTAAATTCTAGATTTGTTAGGTGAACAGATGAGGATTCTGCCTGCGGCTGATGTTCAATAAAGGCAATAGATTCATCAATAGATGTAAACATAAACAATTGGTACCCAAGCGCGAACAAGTGGGATTCATGCTCCCAAATTAATTTGGCAATAATATGTGATTGCAATCTGCAAAGCATGCGACTATTCTTTATACAAGGAAGTTTGATCCATTCCACGTCCTCAGAAATCAAACTACGCAAGACCAGAATCTGATGGAACAGTTTCATTAAAGCTGACCTATAAAGACAAGGAGGAGCGTTATTGTCTGTAGTTACAAACCATCCCATCAGCAATTTTAGTTCCATTGGTAAGTGCTCGAGCATGGAAACAGAAGTCACGACTTCGTTTCGAGGTTGGGTACCCATTTGTATATCAACAACAGTGTCCGACACGCTTGGAATTGACGAGGCAATAACAGCACAAGACTTCTCACTTTGTTGAACAGCAGAGACATTCTCTTCGGACACCATGCTACCTTCCCCAGACTGATCTAGGAGAGGGTTTATCTTGTTTAAGGATGTCTCTTGATCCTTAGTATGTTTAGAGGATAGTATCTCCTCAATAACAACTCCTTTAGCAGTCTCATTCATAGCCAGGGCCAGGGTGGAAAGCGAGGATTTTTTGTTGTCAGTCAACGGAAAATAATTAATCATTTGCGTTTGTGTAGCAGCAGTAGTAGCACTACAAGTTTTCAATGGGTCTTTAACTCAAATGTGTGTATTTTCCGTAAACATTGAAGTTGTAGCAGTCTCTTTTGATAAATGAGCCAGATCTGCAGCTTTTAGATCAAGATGCAACTTACTTTCAATGTCTAACTGATTCAAGTCTATGAATATGTCTTCTTCTGGAGAAGTTTCAATTTTTTTGATAGGTGTTTTGGGCCCTTTATTTTTTTTTGATGGTACATTTTTTGATTTAGACTCAGAAGGAAGCATAGATTGAGATTCTGCTTTAGCTCTAGCCTGTGCAGTTTTTCGCCTTTTAATTGCTCTCATATATGATTTTCTCACTTTACGCAACATAAATAGAGTATTTTTTTGAAGTTCATTCTGACTGGCCGAGTCATCATTAGATTCAGCAAGTTCAATACATTTAAGCTGATCAGCCTCAATAAATTCAATTAGAGGTGAAGGACTATTGGGGTTAGCCAAGATGTCACCTGAGTCTGTAGGGCTATTAGTCGTACTGAAAACAGGGTGTGAAGGATCATTGGGAACCAGGTTAGCTTGCATGAGTATGTTTTCTATGACAAGAATTCTATCGTGCTGCAATTTCGCAACCGACATGTAATCTATGGGCGAAACCCTTTCATCATCAGTCACAATATGTGTTGGTATTTTGAGAACATTGGCGAATGATCTAGGATTGATACTTAGGTCTTCCATAGGGCCACATGTTTGTGTTTCTTGTGTCTGAAAGTTGATGATTGGGGAGACTTGTGAATTGGGTTTATATAGCGTAGAAGGGCAACACTGAAGCAAGGATGGTGTTTGAAAATGTTCCCGTGCAAGCATGAAACCTTCTATTCTACTCAGTTTAATAAGAATATCAGAAGTGGACGCATTAAGTGCAAGAATAGCTGCATGGGTATGTTCATGACCCTTGTCTAAGAGGTTCAGTATGCGGGTAAGAACAGGAAAATTGTGCAATTCCTGCTCGTTAAGGTCAATTAAAGATTCTTCCAACGGAAAGGTTGGAAGATTAGCCTGACTCCGATGAAAAGAAACCCCAGCTATGTTATGAGCTGAAAATGAGGATACATCCGCTGAGGGGTGTGAAGCTAATGGTTCCAAAATCATTGCAGCCGCATCAAGTGTAGGAGAGCTAGCAGTGATTTGATCAGACATAACCTCATTACATATCTGTCCATCTTTATTGGACTTTGAGCCTACCAGTACTTCTAGAGGTGTTTGATGGAAATGCACCTGTTCCCTTACCCCTTTAGATTTTGAGACAGGAGTTGAGGGACCATTAGACAAGCGTACACGCTTATGCAGTTCAGCCATAACAACAGGAGCCACCAATGAGGTATCGAGGTTTGTAGAGACATGTGCATCAGTTGCTATACCCAATAAAGAATTGTCCATAATGGGAATGTTATGCACCATAACCAGTGCTTAATTTGTAAAAAAATAAGTGCCAGGGCCCAAAATATCTTGGCCCAATAATGCCGGCCCGGGGGCTGCCGGCCGCAGCCCGCAGTGCGGGTGCCACGGCCCAGGCCAGTTCAGTGCTAGACCTAGATCGACCCACTACCAGCCCATCACACTGCTGCTGCTCCATGTCACATGTTTGGTGCTGCAGCAACTGCTGGTACAGGCTAGTAGTGGGATGGATGGGGAAAGCATTGGCTGAGGCACAGGATGTAGACCCCTGCACTACAGTGGCCTTCAGTCTGAGTACATGATAGATTCCATAATATCATGGACAGCTGTGTGATACGGGAAGGTGGAGATCATTCTCAGGTCCGTGAAGGCCAAAGGACTCAGTCACAAGGCCAATCGTCCAGTTGTAAAGGGTGTTTCGGCAGCCAGTGAGTGTTAAGCAGCAACGTTCTGCGATATTCATGTAACACACACAGCACTTGCATAGTTGTACTTCAATAACCCATACCACCTTGCAGCATGGCCTAGATAAACACTTGTCGCATGCATTCGATCACTGTTAAAAGAAGTGACACCTGTTCATGACACACCCTTATGCGCGGTTATGCTATGATTCATTGCTATACTAGTTGTGGTATTTTATTAAATCTATTAAGGTATGTTCATTAGCCTTGTGCTGTACTATGTAAATATGCTGTGCTATGGTACTCTATTCTATGCTTCTTTTATTACACTATGGCATGCTGTGCTGGGTCATGTTATGTTTCGCTATGCTATGCTATTGCTAGGTGACGTTATGGAATGTTTGCTATGGTGTGAACAATACACTTGTGAGCAATCTACTTAATTATTTTCTTAACTTCTTGTAGTTAGCACAGTTGAGTGCTCATTCTGACATCTGTGCACAGCTTGTTGATGCTGGTTCAAAACCTGCCAGTGCCAACTCAGTCCTTTATCCTTTTGAGGTCGAAGAATTGAGTACCACGCAGTGGGATAATAATATCAACTTAGATACCTGAGGGTTTTTAGCGCTACATAAAACGATATGTTATTAGATTATTACAGGGCACCCGCCGCCCTGACACTAATCTCTGTGTCCCAACCTGCTGCCATGGGGACACCAAGAATCTGGCCACACCACACGTATGTGCATTTTCAGTTCTTTACCCTGAGGGCGCGCTGACAAATGTTAATAAACTGCAATGGGTGTTATGTACTTGTGCGCTGCAATACAAGCATGCCAAGCAACAATCACGTCAAGATGCTTACCATTTTATTTATTTATTGTTTGCTTGTTAGGCGAACAATTCATAAATAAATAAAATGGCCTGCCCTATGATGGCTCGCCGCTCGGGAAACATCTGCAGGCCCCACGTCATTTCTCGAGCTGCCTTCTCATGCCCAGTGTCAGCCTTGTATGTATGTTTTACTCCATGGGGAACATTATGAGTATGGTGGCAATGGTATAAAAAAAGTGATATTGTAATACCACCTGTTTTTTAAATAAGACCTAAATTATGAGTTGGGGACAAAAGTGATATTTCCTGCCTGGGGTACATAGAAAAGTACTGCATGGGGCTAAGATAACACATATTACCCCATACAGTACTTTCAATGAACCCCTTGCCTGCAGGAAATACTCCATACAATCCCAACTCATAATTAGGCAGTATTTAAAAAATAAACGTACTGGAAATGACACAGAGTATTACTGGTAACACCAGACTCTGATTCATGAGATCCTGTGTGATTATCAAGACTACATGGCGTGGTCCGTCTAATTGACCCGGTGCACGCCAGCATTGTATTACTTCTGTAGGGTTGCAAATGGTTGGGAGGGAAATCCGTCCTCTTCGGAGAAGCTCTATGCAGCATTTGCGGTAGTTGCTGTGCAGGGCCCAAGCCCCCACAGAGAATACATTGAAATTCACTCTCTTTGTATTGTGGCCACAACCCAATGATAATATAGTGCAGCTCCCCGTACTACTGCTAATGTTCTTACAGTGCAGCTCAAAAACAAGGAATGATAACAAACAACATATTGCAGCTCACGCAACCAACCAATATTCACATAGTTGCCAACATGTTCCATTCCAATCTGGTGCTTATCCAGTCTAGGTCTTTTCTTTGCATTCTGGGACTTGTAGTTCTGCTTATCTCTTTATAAAACTCAGACTACAAGTTCCCAAATTTAAAGAAAAAACACAGACTGTTATCACCCACAGAGACAGAGTGGAAAGGATCATCTTGGCAAATGTGCAAATGTGTATTCAGAGCATTGCGGCCTCCAGCAAGTACAAATGAGTTCCACCCCAGCACACACCAACCAATGTTCGCATTACTGATCACCCGAACCAAGCAACATCCAAACTCATTGTGCGTCCAAAACGTGGTAATCGTTTTTTGAAACACATACAGTGGGACTCCCAATCCATGCCGCCTGAATTCCCTGGGACACAGATGGAAGGGAAACCGAGGACAACATAATGAGCCCCCTACGTAGCGGTGAGGGACCCTTTGGTTACATATAACGGGATTACGTGACGGGTGACGCTGTGCCATCCAAATCCCTGGACCCATACTACAAAGACTAGCAAAGACTAAAGAATACATGGCACGCACGTCGGAGCAAAGATTTGAGCGCCTCACACCAACACCATAGGCAGCACATTAAAAACCCATGCGAGCATTGCATTCAGGATGATAAAAGGTCGGGAAACACCTGCGAAGGCGGAGCGCCCCCTACCAGCCTGATAAACAAACACGAGTTCCACGGTACCCTATCATAATATAGTCTGAAAACATCTGGGGTACTCATTTTGACGACAGAAAAACATTTCGGAACTGGAAGAGCCTGTGCTGTGCACAGTAAAAATCAACATAACATCTCTAAAACAGAACTCCTGGAGGGCACAATAATGGCCTCATACCTACACTGTCCTGAATTCCCAAGGGGGAAATGCACGTTGGGGGACAAGAGACACCTAGTACTGGCAGCAAACACCTGGTAAAAAAAACATGGATGAAGAAATGTATAAAGTCACTTCAGGGTTCAACACTGAGGCAAATGAAAATCACTAGTAAACACCAAACGCCACTGACTTCAAAGGAGTAGGAGTGCCAAATTACAACAAAACTGAGCCTTCGAGGACATCCACACAATTGGCCACTGATGAGAACCGTGCGCACATGACTAGAACGATGACAAAGATGCTGGTCCCTCTTTGACTCCTCTTGAACGAAACAATCTCAAACAGACAGTCCCCTGCTTACGTCGTGTCCAACTAACCACCAGGACCAAAGCTAGCGATTCGTGGTGCACTCGCTCTCCCTCTCAAAAGGGCTTCCAGACAGACATCTGCCTTTTTATGTAGTGGGTGGGCTACCTCTGTGACTAGAAGCGTGAACACAAGACAGCCGGGCCCGGGCGGCGGCACAGTCTCCTGGTGTCCTCCTGGCTCAGTGACTCCTGAGTCCTGGCTCTGGGTCCTTGGTCCTGGCAAGGGTCCAGGCCCAGCCAGGCCCCAGTAGGAGTGTGGACACCACCAGGCGACCGCGCCGCCGTTCCGGACCTTGGAATCTTCACACTGCTTAAGTTACATGGTCAGAGAGTGTCCACTTACCTGATTTTGAAGTCGGCTGCTGGTGGGGACTCTCTGTCTCCTGTCAGGGCCTGGAGGGGGCAGTGACAGACTGGCAGGCACTATTGTGAGTGAAAAAGCAGGGCCCAACCCCAGCAACTAGGCCACACGCAACAAAGCAGTTGAGCAGGCTCTCTCGAAGACCAACGCCACGCCTAGACACCTTCAGTTCACAGCAACTTGTGAAACGAAAGTGGCGCTGCACTGCCTCCTGTGGCAATAACAACACGTCACCGTGTCAGTCAACTGCCTCCTGTGGCAATAACAACACGTCACCATGTCAGTCGGAACAGCCAATGAAAACTGCACATTCTGGTTACTATACAGAATTTATCAAAATACTGCATAGTAACAACAGAATGGTAGTTTTCATTGGCTGTGTGCAACAGTTTGTTGTTGCATTGCTATTGCTGGTCCCCAGGGCTGTCACAAGGGTTGGTGAGGCCCGGGGCAAAACATTTGGTGAGGCCCCCTTACAATTATTTGCATGGGGCCAGCGGAGGCACTGCTGCAAACAGGAGATGCGAGAAATCTCCCCTTGAGTTTGTGTGGAGGACACAAATATGCTTTATTACTACAACTGCAAATCAACTACAGCAAAGTTAGATTTCTCTACTGAAGAGAGGTTTATGCCAGACTAACTTTTGTATCATATGCATAAATATATGTAGGATGGCATGACAGTGTGTGGTGCGTGAGGAGAACCCTGCCCCTGTGTGCGCATTAAAACACACATCATACACAGTGACAGATAGATGAGGTACAGTAGAGGCTGGTGAATTTCTGAACTGAAGAGGCTTAAATGTTAGCACCAATTATGCAGTATCGACAGAGCACAGTAAGGGAAAACAAACCAACCAAGGGGCGCTTGAGGCGGTTTCTCACTCCCACGAAAATGTTTAAAACATTGGGTTAAAATGATGCATTTTACAGCACTTTCTTTTCAAATTGGGTAGAAAGCCATACAGTTTGCAATTGATTTTGTATGGTAGCACATGGAACAACCTAATAGTTGCAAGTCACCATCCTTTGCCCCCAACATATGCCAGTATAAAAATATATTCATGCTGGTTGTTCCAATGTATGTGCATGCAGGCTGCACCAATATATGCCAGTATTACCATACAAGGACTCCCAGCCAGTTAAAATGCCATGAAGTATGAAGCATGTCCAGACTGGCTGTGCACCATAAGTGTTATTACTGGCTAGACTTGCCTACATTCAATGTGGTCCAGTTTAGCCCTATAGCAACACTTATATTTGCTTTGGTCATGTCTTAACTTCTGGGCTCAGCTTTTAGATGGCCCACGCCTCCAGTGATTAGCATAGCATTATGAAATTAAATAGCCACTGAATTGGGGTGGTACGACTAATGGCCAAAGGGAATACGAAACCGCTATTCAGCTTCCTAACAGGGCTCAGGGAATTGGGAGGGAAGTGGGAGCAGGACTGGATGAAGATGTGTCAGGGCAGGTGGGGGCCCATTTCATCTTGATGTTGGGGGGAGGGCACCCCTTGCTTTACTGTTTGGGAAAATAGGCCAAGGCACCTATGGAGTGCTTAAATCAATAATGAAATCAAAAGAATGCAGAAAGGTGGTTAAAAGCTGCAGGCTATCAGTATGTTTCTGTGTCATAAGACTGCCAATTTGGGGCAGCTGCTTGAGGGACTCTTTCAACTGTAAAAGCTGAAAGGCCCAGACACCATCCCTCAGTGGAGAGTCCAACAGCGCAATTATTTTATTGACCCCACTCACTAGCCGCTTTCAAAACTGTCATCTAGCCCCCAAAATGTTGAGGCTGGCTGCGCCCATGCCTGGCTGACGTACAGAGCCATGTCGGATGGAACAGGACACAGACGTTAAATGGTTCCTGGGCTTCGCTGTTAACAATGGTCTTTCAATTAATAAAACATTTCACGGTTAGCAACTGGATTCATATGCATACATGTTTAGGCAATTGAAATCATGATGTGGGGTTAGCACTTGCATGCAAGGGGAGTGATAAGAAGGCAAGTGGGGACATGTGACATAAAACAGCTCATTCTCACACCAGTCCATAAGTGTGACATTTCAGAAATGAAGGAGAGGGTTAACTGCTTTACATTGAAGCATCACCAGAATAGTCTCATTCGAATTCACAATTTAGTTAGATGCCACAACACAAGTAAGTTAGACTCTGCCCCACAGCCTCTGAAGTTAGCGCCTCTTCCAACATTTAGGTCTTAGCTCCTCCCCCTGAAATTGTATCCTAGGTGCAACCATGATGCCATGCCCCCACTCCTAAATTTAGTGGCCTGTTGGCTGATAAATGTAGGAGTTGGGGCTGGCACACACACTCACATACAACATTTTTACCTATGCATTAATCCACCAGTCACACAACTCCTTGCATGCACGCATACATAAAAGCAAACAGCATTGCCACAAACAAACACCAACATACAGGGTCGGACTGGAACAAAAAATCTACCCGAGCACCAAAAATAAGTGTCCCACATCTCCCAAGAGGTCCAGAGGTCCACAAGAAGACATGCTAACAAAGTACTGAGCATAAAGTTTGCGGAAAGCTTCATGACAACAGGTCACCACTTTCCAGTCCTGGGCTTCCTTTTTTGCAAATCACATGAATCAGCTACTTATGTCTAATTGAAGTTAGAAGACTACAGCGCCCAGAATACATTGTTATTTCAGGAAAGCCAGAGGACTGGGAAATGGTGTGCGTAGACTTTGGAGTCATTTTATCCCACCAAACTGATGGATGATGGCCACAGTCTGAACCCTACAAGTGCGTTCAAAATGGAAAGTTGATAAACTGAATACCCAATTTGATAGGTTATTATCATCCACTTTACTGGCTAAATATTATTTCCATAACTTAGGTCCATGTTACAACTGATTATCACAGGGCTCAGAAGTGAGAAGAATAAACAAACAAAAAGGCAAATCTGTCAAGCAATCCTTAGACGTGAAAATACATGGTTAAAAATGGAATCCATTTCTCTTTAACACTTCACATTACAGCAGCTGTCACACGCACTATTTGAAAATGCCGAAGGTTGTAGAGAGACTCGCGTTTTAACCCTTCATTGCAAGTTGCCTACAGTACCAATAATGCATACATGGGCTGCATCTCAGCTCTCATAGAGCAGCCGTTTGTAGAGCTTATACAATTTGAAATATTCTCTTGCGTGTATATAAACTCTTACACTGTTTAAGGTTTGCTTACCTTCAGTTTCCCAAGCTTTAGTCATTTTTATCTCCGAGGCTCCAGTGTCTGTCAGAAGCAGGGTTTGGAGAGCGGCAGGCCGTGCCTGTGACAGGAATCACATCACATGTGAGGGTCCGGGAACTTGATTAATGGCTTGTTGCCATGCAATCTGGGCTGGAGCAGGACTGTATCACTTCTTGAACTCTTAAATGGCACCATGTTTCTTGAAGAGCTAACACCATAGGTGCCACTCAGCAAGAAATTAACAAAGGTAAAACTTTAATGAAAGGCAGCTGGAGGAACATCGGCCCACACACATTAGGAGATAAAATCGTCCCATTTAAAGCCAAATTGATTTCGGGAAACGTCCATGGCCTGCAATGATTTATGATGGAAGAGTTGCGGAAGAAGAACAAACAAAACAATTTAAATTGCACTTGAGAGCTGGCCCCCTGATGTTCCGGGGCCCAAAAAAGACTGCCAGTGTTGCCCACTGGCACAAATTAAGCACTGACCATAACCATTGGTGGACTAGCAACAATGTGAAGCTTGGATTCGTTCATGTTATTAAACAACATATCCGACTTAATGCCAGCACTAACATGTACATTATGAGACACCACGTCACAAGACGAATCCACAATATTAGAATCCACAATGTTTGAATCAGCATCAATCAGTTGCTTTCCAGCTGTCGTTAACAAATAAGTCGGCACTGAATCAGCCAAACCTAAGGTATCAGCTGCGCTCATCCGAGATTTCACTGGTAGCGTACCCAGACATTTGGCATTTCTTAGAGTACTCGTCGCCATGATTTGAATGTGTGAGTGCTCAAAATTATGCAACAAGGGGTAAACGCACTCTTAACTAAAAGCACATCAAAGAAGTCCCCCAAATCAATCGAAGACAGGCTCTACAAATAATCTTACCCCACACCAGCGCACTCGCCGCACACCCGAACAGCCAAACAGCCAGGCACTTACGGGGCACTTCCGGGTGTGCGTGCGCGGTGCGCAAGGATGGGGAAGAAGTAAGCAGAGCCTGCAAGTATGGGCGGAGTCAATGAGTCAACTGGAAAAAAAACAAACAAAAAATGGAGTAAGAAATTCCAGTACACCACACTAGTCCAGTGAACAGTGCAGAACACAAACAAGAACACGAGCAGAACACAAGCAGTTTAGACAAGAGAAGCCCTAGCTGACTACTACTGCTTGGAAAAACAAAAGTCCTTGTGATACGGTGTTACGGCACTGAACGAAGCAAAACACCTTCTTCTTGCCGAAGGCTGCCTTTCCAATAGCGATTCACGAAGGGAGAAGCAGAGAGTTGCAGCCAAACAGCCAGGCACTTCCGGGGCACTTCCGGGTGCGCGCGCACGGTGCGCGAGGATGGGGAAGAAGTAGGCAGAGCCTGCAAGTATGGGCGGAGTCAATGAGTCAAGGGGCACTTCCGGGTGCGCGCGCGCGGTGCGCGAGGATGCGGAAGAAGTAGGCAGAGCCTGCAAGTATGGGCGGAGTCAATCAGTCAATCTGTAAAGAAGTGGTATCGCATCAGCTGGCGGCCGGTCTGGGAGCACACAAAAGGCCCACTGTGGTGAATATGACCCAGGGGAGTTCGCTGGAAAGTGCTCAAAGTCCTCTACCTTTTTGTTTTACCAAAAGGTAGAGCGGTAGGATACATGCATTGCAAGCATATACAAATATCTAGAGTAGTAGGGTAGTAACCTATATCTGCATATATAGGACAGGGCTAAAGGATAGGTGTAGGGTAAGAATGGGCAGGCAGACACTCCTGCTAATATACAAGGTTGGTAAGTCAGAGATGGGAGACGGAAAGAAGGCATGGCTAAACAAGATGTATTAAAGAAAAGAAAACCTCAACAAACCCTATAGCCATCATGATGGCTTTCCCTAACTTCAAAGAAAATAATAAACTGCTACTTGTCGGGATCTCTCACTAAAACTCCACCCTCTGTCCAAACCTACTGTATCCTATGTTCTATGCCTACTACTGAAACAATGATACAACATAAACTTCGCCTAAGTATGGTCTCTGCCACCCTACTTGATATGATATGATAGTTTATTTGCATAGCGCCTATACAGTATGTGTTTCAAAGCGCTTCAAGGCAAGGGAGGGAAGAAGGGAAAATACAATGACATTCTTACAGGCCATGAACAGTAAGGATGTGAAATTAACCAACATACTTGGCCTGACGACATTTCAGATAGTGCAAGAGCTAAGACATAGATAAGGGAGGGGGAGAGTGGGAAGGAAAAGGAAACAGACAGGCGAATACCGTACTAGGCCTGACGACATTTCTGGTACAGCCAGAGAAAAACATGAGGTGAGGGAGAGGGGTGCAGAAAGGTTGGGGAGGAACAAAACAAGCGACTATCATACTAGGCCTGACGACATTTCAGATAGCGCTGGAAGGGGGATGGTGAGGGAAAAACCAGTAAGGGGAGGGGGTAGGAGACAGTCGAGGTTGCTATCATACTAGGTCCAGGGACAATTCTGATAGAGTAAGTGCATAGAAGAAAATAAGGGGAGGAGATCGGAAAAAGGGAGAAGTGAAAGGAGGAGAGAACAGAGTTAGCAGTCAAAAGAGTGGAGAAGCAAGAGGGGAGAGTGAATACAATTGCAGAAATCAGTAGTAACACATAATGTTGCAAGCCAGGATCCAAGATGAAGATGGGAACAGCATGATTCAGGGCCACCATGAGTACTTGGCTTCTTGTGGCTGATTTCCGATCCCCTCCCACTTGTGTCTTTTGTTCTATTTCTCTCTCTCATGCTCTTCCTGCTGACAGAGTTCAACATTGGGTAAAGTCTTTCTCTCTTCCTAGATAAGGTTGTTCGGGCCCCTTCTCATCATTTCCAAAAATTCCTCTCCACATTGGAGCAGCTGATGGCCGAAACTGATTCCTTGGCGACAACCACAGTATTGGTGAGTTCTGCTTGCTGTGTCTTTCTATTCAGACTCTAGTTTACCCTTGTTTCATCTCGGCTTCTTCTAGGTTCCCCCCCCCCATTTTTTTGCCCGGCATGGACTATCTGGACTTCAGGCTGTCTAGACTCTGTGTGCCATTCACCTCCTTGTGAGGTACTCTGCGGGTCAGCCCCTAGTGGGCTTTTCAGCCTCTTAGGTCATTTGGTTATCGTCTTACTTTATCCCCCTCGTAGGGTAGTCTCTGTGACAGTCCCTCATGGGCTTTCTGGCCTCTCAGGCTGTCCGAGTCTCAGATTGCTTTCACTCCCTCATGGGGTATTCTCTAGGTCAGCCCGCTGTGTTTTCTTTTTGCTGCCTCACCCTCCTCCTCCCACTTCTTCTGTTCTGTCTTGTACCAGAACTCATGCGGCCGTACTGGTCCGGGATGCAGCTTCTTCAGGCGCTGCTGGACCACAACTACGACATCTACATGGCTGGGCCTTCTCCCTCAGTTCCTCATGTCTTCGACCGACTGGACTCTGGCATCGGGTTTGCTGGATGCTAACGGAAAGCTTCATCAGCAGCTCGGTTCTCTCTCAGTCGGTCGGCTTCGGGCTCTCTGCCTTCTGTCTGCACTTGCCAGTGTTCCGCAGGCCTCTAATTTCCTCCAATCACCACATCGACAACGTTGTCTTGCCTCCAGGCTCCTCTTTAAGAAGAGAGACATAACCTCCTATGTGCTGTAGCACAGGCCACTGTGTTTCACCCTCACACTGGCTCTCCCCGCTTTGGCATGGGTCTCAAGCCTTTTATGTTCCTTACTAGAATGAGGGAGGAGCCACCATTGGTTCTGTTGTTCAGGTAGGGACGTTAACAGAACCAGGTCAGAAACCAAGCCAGTCACCTTTAAAAGCCCCTGCACATTAGGGAACTGTCCGGTCCCCTAGGGGCTAAGCGTAGCAGGCACTCCTCCCTAGTCCCAAAGGGCTTTCCCCCCGCCCCCTCAAGGGAGAAGGGACGAATTCCCTGGATTTGTTACATAGGACTATATTCTCTTGTTTTTCCTTTAACTTCCAGGCACTGTGCAGGACTGCAGCCCACCAGAGCCCCACTTGTTCATGAGCAACAATCTAGTCCCAGACAGGGGTGGCATATGTGCAGGCATCTCCTCTGGGTGCCTGCTTTAGGAAAACTATGTTAGTCTGGGAATCTGATCTTGGAAGGTAGTGGGAAAGACCTGCAAGAGAAATCATCTGTTATCTCTGCAAGGGGATGGGGGTAAACAAATCATTGTTAGCCATTAGTTGGCAGGGGTTGGACTAGGATGGCCACTGCCCACTTCTTTGTACATCAGGTGTTTCTGGAAGAATGCGCCAACGCAGAGTTCTCTTTGTGCTCTGCCCTTGGGGACATGCAAATCTGTTAAAGAAATAAGCAACCCTGATAAAGATGATTATTACTATGCTTAAAATTACTATATTTCTGGTGCCTGACGTTCTTTGGGTGTAAGAGCAACTAGGGTTCCCACAGTGTTGCCCAAGCACAGGCCAAACAGAGGTCGCCCATGGCATTCAAGAATGAAATTACTAAATAAACCATGTAGACGACCTAAGGAAAATGAATTTAATGTATACTACTCTTCAAAACAGGTCTTATATAGTTTAAAATAGACATATTTTAAACAGTTTAACGTTGAAGGATATGTCTAACACATTTTATGAGGCAGTAACGTGAAACGTGGGACTTAAGATGATGCCTATGCCATCATGTGGAATCAAGTAGGAATTTCCCTACCCTCGAGTAGACAAACAACCTGAATGGAACTTAACCATCAATACAATAGCTGGTTGAAGTTCAAATGTTATCCTAAGAGTTTATTTTGCACAAGTCATCACTGTAGTATTCTAATAGTTCATACACTTTGGTTTGTTAAAAAATAAAAGACAGATGGGTCTGAGGTCATTGGCAATTCATTTTGAAAGATTTTGAGCAACAGAGAAATTGCATGGTCTATATTTCCCGAACACAGTAGGAGTTGAAATTTTAGTAATTAAGTATTAAGATCGTAAGTGATCGTAAGTGATTGTCTGATGTCACAAATGGCCTCAAAAGCACACAAAGTCTTGAAGACAATTCAAGGGTTTTTACTGAAGGATTTGAGAAGGGTCTAACTAAGAGACATCCCTCTCTCGTCTACCCTGGGCCCTTAACTCTCAAGACCAGGCAATCCTCAATCCCAGGATGATCACTAAAAAACAGTAACCCCTACTGTCTGATCGCTGACTGGCTGGTCTTGATGGGCCAAAGGCCTGTTCTATTCATCTCCCTCTGGGAACAATCTGGTTGCATCCTAACCTAGGTCCCTCAAAACATTTGGTAGAGGAAAACAAGCCTTCCAAGTACACAGGTCTCACTTAGTCGCCTCCTAGCATGCCATTGTACTTCTCACCCAGGTCTATCCTTTCACTCCCTATTACTTTACTCCCTTTCTTCCTCCCACTCGCCCTCTCTCGTTCTTCCCTTCCATCCCCTCTATGGTGTTCTTCCTACCCCCACTCTCCTCTGTGCACTACTATAGCTCTCCTCTCCACTCTATTACTCTATTCTCTCCATTACTGCAACTCTCCCCTTTGCACTGCCATTACTCTCCCCTCTCAACTACCACTACACAACACCCTCACCGACTCCTTCAGCCATGCTCCATTTACTTGCATCCCCCTTCCCAGTCCCTCTCATTCACCCTAAGTATCACTCTATTAGCCTCACTCAAACACCTTGCATGCACACTTACACACAATTGCTACTTTCTACCACCAACTAATACCTCCCGTAGCACACTCCTTCAGCAAACCTTCTCCATGCTGTTCTGCACTGTCCTTCCTCCGCTTAGTCTTTTAGTCCTCATTTTCCTCCCTTGATCTCAACACATATCATCCTGTTTCCTGAACGCCATTTTATTCTACCCCTCTGTTCTCCAATTGTTCTCTGCCTCAGCTGGTTCTTTGGGCCAACCGCTGACTATTTTCCATAGAGGAGGCGTTACAGGTAAGCAAAGACAAAGGGAGGTTTAAGTCATGACCCCTTTCAGTATGGGGGGTCCACATGCATTTGGGAATAGCGCCCGCTGAAACTACATTCAGTGTCCCAGTTCCTTTTGGAGATGGCTGAAGCATCTGGTTGCTGGTTTGACACTGGGACCGTTCCGTAGCCATGTTGCAGCTAACTGTCTCTGTACGTATTGTGTAGACCGCTAGGATTGTCAGCTTGTTGTGGAGGCCTCTTTGCGGTCTCGCTGAAGATAAGATTAATTCTCATGCACATGTCTGTGTCACCTAGTGTGTTTGGACCGCTGGTAAACTTAGCGATTTGCTCCGCAGACCAGAAGTTCCTAACTGGCACTCTGTGTGGGGCTACTTGATTTCTTCTCCACCGACGGGCCTTCGGGGAACTGTAGTCTTAAGGGAAAAACGGTAAGAGACTGGCCAACATTGTGCAGAACACGTATGAGGCAAGAAAAGACAGTACTCGTTTCATGCAGGTCCTCATCCCCTCTTGACAGGGTGAGGTCGTGGACCACATCACACTGTGAACATTGGTTCACTGTACATTAAATTAAGACAATTAAAGGTAGATATATTGGCAGTTTATAGCAGTCCATCTTAATAAGAGTCAGGCAGTAGAGCTGGGTAGATGGCTGGTGTTTGCAGTTAAACAACAATGTCAGATAGATTTTGGAATATGACTGCAAAAACCGACAAGCACTGGCAAAACTAACTGTTTAGCTCTTGTAGAGGTATTTGAAAGGCAATTTAGTTATAGGTCCATGCCCTGGCACCATTTGTCAGCCGTTGTCATTTTATCGGTAGGTACAATCATCAATGTTGAGTAATTGAAAAGATATGCAAATATATAAGAATCATATGGAACATAAGATGACAGTTACTGCTATTGTATAGCCATTACTGGACAACTATGCTCCAATACAAACACCATTCAGAGGTTTTGACATATAATAATGTAGAATAATTTGATATTTATATAGCGCTTTGATCCAAAGCACTTTACATAGCACATATTTACATACATTATTATGCATAAAAAGTACAGTGCCTACAAATGACTACCCAATGCTTATACAGAAGCCAAAACTGTTGGCTTTGCCAATGCTTGCTACGGTGACATTTTAGGTTATAAGGAAACTGTAATTTTAAACAAAGGAAATTAGTTTCTTCTGGAAGAGGTGGTGGCTTTCCTTAGATCAAAGGGTGGTCAGATAGTCACTTCAAAGGGGTGCTCTGTTCAGTCCAAGGTTTTGTACCAAACACCTGCTCCCTTAAATCACAAACTGTGTGTGAGTTACTGTTCTGGTAGCTCAAAAGAGTTTGGCGTGGCAGTATTACTTTGCCTTTTGCTGAAAGGTAGCCTACATCAGAGTCCTAGCAGTCTCTGTGGATGAAGCTCATGCCATTATCACAGAAAAAGTCAGTTAAGAGATATTGGCTTTGAGGTAATGCAATCTTCATTCTTCATATGTAATGAGTGCTCTGTTCCTCCATTCTCATGACATATGATAGAGAACGTTTACCACTTTAGAAGAATTCTCCTGCAGGGACACAGGTCCCATTCAGCTCTTCTGTTGAAGGCAGGTGGCAAAAGGAAAGAAAGTCGGAACTTGGGCAGCCAGATGTTCCGTTCTTGAGCTGGGTTGACTCCCAATTGCTTCCAAAGACTACTTGAACAAGGGGAAACTAATGGTTGCATATAATGGGCTAGTGAGTAATGTCAGTTTGGCATGAACATCTGTGCTTCTACGGCAAGCAAGCAGTTTGAATGTTCAATGCTTATTTGTATTCACATAAAATCTGAATAAAAAGATTGAAACAAAATCAGTTTTCAGATTCGGATGCCGATTTGCACAAATTATCCCTACTAGATTGCACAGCTGAATGTTTATACTTACCTATTATTTGATTAGCTCAGATGGAAGTCACTGTCCTTCATGCATCTATATACATTCATTGATTAGGACTCAAACTAATCTGATTAACTTCCTTAAACTTTCAGAATTAGACCAGAACGGCCCATATTTCACGTGAACCAATAGGCATTTCAAAGTTGGATTCACCAAACAAGCTTTTCGTATAGAATAATATGCAGTTTTTGTTGTATTTAACATACGTTTTGCCTCTTGATCACTGAATTATGCTTTTTTTAAGTATCTCCTGCTTAGTTTGTATTACCCACAGAGCCAGTTCGAGAAACAGAAAATAGTAGGCAGCCGACTAGGGTGGTATGAGCATTGGATCACAGAATAGGCCCTGGAACTGCCCTTCATGCAACAAACAAGGCTTCATTGTAGGAGGTAAGAAGAGAAAAACTGTCAGTACATATACTGCAGCAAAAAACCTATCAAGAGCCCTGCTGTCCCTTCCCATATTTGTACCGCTGTCACCAGTTACAACGTAACTGTGGCCACATCATCTGAGGAAGACCGCGGTTCTCTGGGAACGAAGGACAGCCACCCGACACATGATGCAAACCTTAGATGTGGATAAATGGAGGATTCCTCAGAACCTCACCAGTGTTCCCAAGTCAGGTCAGCAGTTCCCTACTAGGGATAGCATCAGAGAATGCACGTTGCAGGAAGTCCACAGCATGGGATAAAGGCAACATGGATTCTAAAGCAAAAGAGATGGGTGAGCCAGGGATCAGGTGGTCACGGTAGATGCACGATTGCAAACTGCAGTCTTCAATTAAATGAATAAGGCCAGAGACAGAAGTGCCCGCTTTCCATGAACTTCCCAAGGCATATCGCTAGATCAAGCAGGAGCCATGGCACTCCTGCCTGACCCTTAGTGGTGGGAAGCAAACTAAACCATGAGACAACTCCATTCAACTTGAGTTAAGTACAGGGGCAGGGGTTACACACAAGAGGAGGGGGTGGGCACAAGTTGCTTGGGCCAATCTGCACAAGTGAAACCATAAAAGGGACATGTCAGCCAATCAGAGCCTGTATTGCCCCAATCCTCCTATTACCAAAAGCATAAAAGGCAGCCACTTTGAACTGTCATTGTGGTGGTGGATGGTGTTCCCGGGAGATGGTGTTACTGAGAGAGAGAGAGAGAGAGAGAGAGAGAGAGAGAGGAGAGCTGGAGAGAGGCTAGAGAAGGAGGGAAGGGCAAGGTAGAGAGAAAGTGAGAGGGTGGAAAAGGGTGAGCACAAGTAGGAGCAGGAGGTTGTGGAAAGGCAAGAACAAGATGAGGAGGGAAAGAGTGACTTGTTGTTGAGCTACAAATGAACTTGACTTCACAAAAAGACTAATTTCTTCATTAAATATGTTGTAAGAAATCTTCTGATAACTCACACTAAACTAAACTTCTGCAATACTGTCTACAAGGGCCTCACAAAATACTTTATTCTCCAACTACAATTCCTTCAGAATAAGGCAGAGAAACTGATAATTTTCCCAAAATCAAGGGACCCCATCACGCTGTCTTTGAAAACATTGAAATACTTCTGGGATGAGCAGTGGATCATCCTCAAGACTCTGCACTAATCACAAGAGCCTGTTGAAGAAAGGCCCTAACAACCTCTCATCCAACATAAAGAGACATGTTCCCTTCAGGAGCATGATATCTGTGTCTTTGAATCTTCTTAGCGTGCTAAAGGTCAGAACAAAAATCTACATCTTGCTGTTCTGGGCACTTAACATTAGAGCAATCTTCCATCTGACCTCAGAAATGAAACCTCCTTCAAAACGTTCCGCCACAAATTCACAACCTGGCTGATACCTTGAGCATATTGGGATTCTTTCTTTCCTCCTAAGCTCCTCTGGCTGCGCCCTTCTTACCTTCCATGTACCCACTTTTATTCCTGGTTTGGTATATACCTCTTACACCACTGTTACACTATTTACTTCCCATCTGCACTGCTGCGAATCATTGGCCCGTCCCTGCTCCACCATCACTCGCTCTGTTTCTTACACGACTTGTTCTCCTCTCCTTACACCATGTGTTGTGTTTTTTCTACCCATCCAGAAGAACAAGTTACTTACCAACTGTAACATTCTTTCGACTGGATGTTCCTCCCACGCATTCCTCATCTTGTGATAATTTGTTTCGCCAGCTTCGCTGCTTCGGACAATAAATTCGGCAGAGGGCGCTGTGCTCGAGGTTGTGGCGTCAAATGTCCCTCGACGGGCTCCGTACCGTGTCGACGTCACTGATGGTATAAGTAGCTCGAGCCGCGCCCGTTGGCTTCAGTTCTGTTATTTCGAGGAAATACTCATGGAACATCCAGGCGTATGCTGTGACTGATAGATCCATCGCGAGAGGAAATTGTAAGAGAACATAAACTGTACTGCGGGGTAGGTTGGGAGGGTCGATGAGGAATACGTGGGAGGAACATCCAGTCGAAAGAACGTTACAGTTGGTAAGTAACTTGTTCTTCGAATGGATTGTGTCCTCCCACGTATTCCTCATCTTGTGATAGACTCCCATAGCAGTGACCAATTTGGAGGTGGGAGTGCTAGTTCTTGTTTTCATGTACAGAGTGAAGTACCGCTCTGGCAAATAGCCCCTTATTGGAGGTGGAGGCATCTAAGCAGCAATGCTTGATAAAAGTATGCATTGATGCCCATGTTGCAACCGAGCAAATATCTTTTGCAGGGACTCCCCTCTTCAAAGCCGTAGAAGTAGCCATTCCCCTTGTGGAGTGAGCACGTAGCCCATCCGGAGGGTCTTTTCCTGCTAATCTGTAACATTCCAGTATAGCTAGAATAATCCAGCGGGATATGGTTTGTTTTGTCACCGCTAAACCCAATTCACGACCTGTGTAGCCCACAAAGAGTTGGTCGTCTTGACATAATTCTGTCATTCTTGCTATGTAAAAGCTGAGGGCCCTCTTGGGGTCCAGCCTAAGTAATCTCTCCTCTTCTTTTCCCAAATGAGGAGGAGGATAGAATGTTGGTAAAACAATTTTCTGCGACAAATGGAAGTCGGAAACTACTTTCGGTAAGAAAGATGGTTTAACTTTCAGAACTACTTTGTCTTTGTAGTTCACTAACCCTGCGGGCTGAAGTTAATGCCACAAGAAGGACAGGTTTTAGTGTTAAAAGCCTCAATGGATAGGAATGCAGAGGCTCAAATGGTATGCATGTTAGGAATTTAAGAACTAAATTTAAATCCCAAATTGGAACATGAAATGGTATTGGTGGATATACATTTGTAAGTCCTTTTAGGAACTATATTATTAATGGTATTTTAAAGTAAGAAACCTCTTCCGAGGAGCGCTTAAAAATAGACAGCGCAGCAAGATATCCTTTGATTGTTCCGATCTGGAGCCCCAGATTGGCTAGATGTAATAGGAAGGAAAGTACCATTGGTGTGCTACATTGAAAAGGGTCCACATCCCTATCTTTGCACCAGTTACTGAACTTATTCCAACGACACCGGTACAAGGATTTTGTTGCTGGCCTTCTGGCCGAAAGCAACATCTCTAGTACGTCATCCGGAAGATCCCAATGCTTGTATCTCAACCTCTCAGAAACCATGCATGAAGGTTGAGTGTGTTGACCTCTGGATGGAGAACCCGACCTTCCTCTTGCGAGAGAAATTCCTCTCTTTGTGGAAGACGTACTGGAGGGCAGATGGACTTGTCTAGAAGGTCCAGGTACCACGTTCTCCTGGCCCACTCTGGGGCAATTAGGATCATGGCTTTCCTGAACTTTCTCAACCTCCTGATTACTTGAGGAATCACAGGGACTCGAGGAAACGCGAAGAGCAGGGGAAATATTCTCCGAGAATTGGGACCACTGAGTTCTGAGGGCTCATTGGAGGGATCTCATTCTCATTCTGGCCTCTGGCACCAGAAAAATGCAGGATGCCATGAGTCCTAGCAACCTCAGGAAATCGAAGGCCGGCAGATGCTGGGCTTTCTGTAATTTTATTACCATCTGCTGATGTGGAGAGCTCTCACCTCGGGCGGTGAGGCTTTGCCCGAGGAACTGTCCAAGACTGCTCCGATAAACTGGAGTTGTTGGGATGGTATCATGTGGACTTCTTGAAATTGAGGGAGAAGCCCAGGTTGTGGAGGAAGTGGCAGGTGGTCGACAGGTGTTCCTGAGCCTGTTCTGGAGAGCGTGCTCTGATTAGCCAGTGGTCCAATTAGGAGTAGACGTGAATCCCCCCTCTCCTGAGACACGCTGCCACTACCGCCATCAGTTTGGTGAAAACCCTTGGAGCGGAGGTCAGCCCAAATGGCAGAACTCGAAACTGATAGTGAGAACCGCCAACTGCGAACCTCAGGTATTTTCTGTTCTTGGGATGGATTGGCGCATGAAAATAAGCATCCTGAAGGTCCAATGATACCAACCATTATTGGAGCTGGAGAGCCTGAAGGATCTGAGAACGGGTTTCCATTTTGAACTTGTCCTTCCTGAGGAACTTGTTCAATTTTCTTAAGTCCAAGATGGGTCTCAATCCTCCGTCCTTCTTTGGGATGAGAAAATAAGGGGAGTACAAACCTTTGTTCCTACCCGCTACAGGTACATGTTCTATTGCACCTTTATCTAGCAGGGTTAAAATTTCCTGTAAAAGGAGCGGGTCTGGAGTTTTGGTAGAGCTGGCTCCCGGTGGATGATCGTGAGGTCTTTTAAGGGAAGGCAGTAACCTTGAGCTACTGTTTCCAGTGCCCAAGCATCTGAAGTAATGCCCAGCCATTCTTTCAGATGCTGAGAGATTCTGTCTCCCACTGGTGTTTTGTATGATAAGACCTCAGAGAGATTTGGAGGCGGCTGCAGGAGCGGCTGAGGGTTTAGGTGCCGTTCCTGAAGATGGCTTTGTAGTCTTTGCTCGTCCACCACGAGTGACATTCCTCTTGCCCCTTTGAAAAGCCTGTCCTCTTCCTCTACCAACAGAGGAGTAGTATCGAAAAGGACGACCCCTCCAGGAAAATGAGCAGAATAGGGTTTCTGAGGCTGTCTCATGGAGGCACTAAGAGATTTAGCTGCCGCTTTCGAGGTCTGTAGTTTTTCTAGGCTCTCATCAGCCTTACTACCAAACAGCCTCGAGCCATCAAAGGGCATGTTGAGAAGTCTGGTCTGCACATCTGGTGCAAACCCCGACTTTCTCAGCCATGCAACTCTCCGTAGCACTGTGCTTGATGCCATGCATCTGCTAATACTATCAGCAGTATCCAGTCCAGTCTGGAGGCATTCCCCCATTGCCTCCTTTCCGTCATTGACTATGTTCAGGAAGCCTTCCCCTTTCCTCGCCTTCCGGAATATGTTCATCCGCCGCCGAAATGCATTCCCACAGGGTATGTGTGAACCTGGCCAGGGTACAGGTGACGTTGGTCGATTTCAAGGCCATGCTACCCAAAGTAAAAACTTTACAAGCCCAGGCATTAACCTTTTTGTCCTCCCTGTCCGGAGGTATGGTTAGGTATGCTGTCTGCCTGGAAGTAGTAGCGGCCTGAATAACCAGACTTTCTGGTGTAGGGTCTCTACACAGGTATTCTGGATCAGAAGTAGAAGTTCTGTACTTCTTTGGGAGATTACTGTCTAGTGCAGCAATGCTATCAGGTTTTTCCCAGTTCTTTTCAACTGTCCTTTGGAGCGCCCTATGGAAAGGGAGAACTGGGTTTTTCCGGGGTCCCCGGACTATAATGTCCGTCATGTTGTCTTGTTCAAACGTAGGGGAGGCTCTTCCCCAACCCATATATTCAATCACCCTACTCATCAAATTCCTATACCCTGAGGCTGCATGTTCTGCAGGATCAGGTGCAGCAAACTCCAATTTGGGTGATGTGTCCACACCACTAGCAGAATGCAGAGTTTCAGATAGGTCTCTCATTTTTGTCTCAGGATTTATCAGTTCCTCTGGAACTTGTCTAGTGCCATATTTTACTCCAAAAGGAGTGACCTCCTCATCATCTCAGCCAGATTCTTCAAAAATTGAAGACATGGACCTAAAGAAGTCCGATTTTGGTAAAGGTGTAAACCTTCTCTTTTGCTCCTGATATTTTGTCGAAGGAATCAGTGTTTTCTTCGAGGGGGTCGAAGGAACCTTCGACGCACTCGACGAAGCCTTCGACAAAGGCGTCGAGGATAATATAGGCTTCATCGTCAGAGCTGTCGGTGCCGGTGGAGTCGACGAAGTTGCGCTCGACTTCGACAACTTTTCCCAGGGGAGAATCCAGACTGAGCTAGAGGGCCTGCTGAGTACCTGAGGACAGAGGCGGATAGGTACTAATCAAAATACTAGGAAGGTTGTTGGTCAAGTCACAAGTCAGTAAGTCAGGATGGGGAAGGGGTTCACACTAAAGCGGCAGTGAGCAGGTGATCACCCAACCCTGAGACGATGGATTTGGGAGAAAATCTTATCCAGACCAACCCAGATGTTGGCAGAAGAGATAACAAATTGGTCCCATTTGAGGACAGCCAACCAAAAGAGAATTCATAGACAGAACTTGGAGTCAGGGCACTAGGTCCATCAAGAATATAGAACACAATGTTTCTGTTTCAACTATCCTGGAACCTGTTTGCTCACAGAAAACTGCAATCTTTTACACTACAGGCACCTCTCAGTCCCACTGGAGTTCTCCAGACACATCTTCAAAATTCGAATTGTTTGGTGGTATTGCAGCCTGCAGGCCTTTTGTAAGACATAACCTGGGAAAAGAAAGTGTGGGCAGCAGAGAGTCTTTATAATTTAGCAAGTTGCTACCCTGTTGCTCAAGTGCTTTCTATTTCACTACTCCTAGAGTTGTGCAACTTCCTTCAGCATTTAAACAAACCTGTGTTGAGAACTCAAAATTCCAATCTCTTGTTGTGCCTTTGCAATCTCTTAGCAACAGACAATTGACTTTTTTTCCGTTGTGTGTCTTTCTTCATCTTTTTTTTGCTAGACAATATCCCTATGCCTTATGTGATCAATCCCACTTCCTTGTATCTTCTCCATGTAATGGGTATGACACACATTTGCAGTTAGTCACCCCTATGTTTTGTGAGCAATGTGCATACTGGAGTTTGTGTGTTGTTTACCAGAGAGAATTGTTAACCTTCGCATCACCGCACTAAAACAACTCTACCAAATTCATGACATTATGAAAACACCAAGTGTACACACTGCATATAGTCACAAGGATGTGTTCAAATATATTTTACCACTATAAATCTTGATAAAATAGCATGTTACTTTCTCCTGCTCAATTCAATTGAACTCTCACCCCCATGTTCAGACTCCTGTATCTTAATTTTCTCTTTTTAGATGCCCCACCTCATTTACTATCAAGTTACCTTTGTTCCTGCAACCAATCTTAATTATTATGCATTTGTATTGATTCATAAAATAACCTTTACAAAGTATCAACAATTCATACCAAATTTACCACACTTATAAGACTCAATACTTGTAAAAACCCTATCACACAATACATTATTACAAAAGGCAAACATGTTTTTAAATACTTTAAAAATATTTCAAAATACATATATAAACACATATCTTAAAATTTAGTATACATTTTTAAGAATACTGACGCAATAATTAGTAAAGTAATACTGCACTTTTGTCTCTTGGTGGCTTTATATCTCCAGATAGTCAGACACGCTCTCCAAATTCGATAAAGTGCTATATGGCCTGAGTCCGAATCTGAGTTTAAACAGTAACTCCAGACTCTGTCAGTCTTAATCGCATCGTACCTTACCACAAACTGGCCCAACACTGTCATGTAAGTGGGTCCTAGTTTAGGGCACATCATCAATACATGCCTTGGAGATTCAATATTGATAGAATTTTTCAAATTCTACATATTCTCAGTTCCTTGGGTATCTCAATATGAGCACCCTGTAAGGCAAGTACAGGTAGTTGGTTGGTCCGTAGACGTAGCACAAAGCTACGTACTGCCAAACTAGGGGACTTCATAAGATACTGCTGTGTATTAAGGTAACAATGAGTAATATTAACTAGATATTTGTAGTTTTGCAATGTCTGCAAATGGGTATAGTTATTTATCCAGCCCTAAATCGGTGCCTCGTCTAAAATCAGGTTATCACTCAATGTTAGTAAACCACTCTTCATTTAGTTTGTCAAAAGTACGAGTGCCAGTCCTACAGTATGGAGCAGTGTAAATGATCTGCCCCATAGCTTTCAACAGCAGACATTTAGGTGCAGCGCTAGATTTTATATAGAGCAGACCTCAGTGAATCAAAACTTGACTTTTCAAGGAAGCCAATCCCAGTTCAAGACGGAGGTAAGCCACCGACGTGGCAGATAACAAGTTCAAAGGTTTCCTCCAAAAGTGGCCTTCGCTGATATTTAACCATGTCAGATCACTCATGGCAAGGGCCTCAAGGCCATACAATATAGCCGGTGTGAAGCTTTGTTTATAGAGCTTGATAATCCCTTCTACTGAAAAGCCAGCCATCTGTCTTAAAAATGTGTTAATTACATAATTTAGCTGTCAGGCTTTTCTTTTCTTTCCCTTCAATAATGGCACTATAACCCCCACTGGCCATCCGTTCGAGTCCTAAATATGGGTAGCTGTTAACATATTAAATGCTATAGGAATCTACCCCAAACCTCACCCTATTTATCATATGTCCAGACACCACCATCATTTTTGTCTTCCTCGTATTAATGGATAAATCATTCAATTTTGCATACTCAATGAGGTCCTTAAATTTATTCTTGACCCCAGTCATAGTCCGATCGAGCAAGACAAGGTCATCTGCATATAGTAGACTAGGAATGTGGCCGGAGCCTAGTTTACTTGGACATCCATCTACGGCCAACAGTAATCGAGATAAGTTGGCCAGGTACAGATTAAATAACAGGGGTGCCAGCACACATCCATGCCTGACCACCCTGTTTATCTCTACCGAGGCCGACAATGAGCCAGAGCTATGCAATCGTGCCTGTACACTAGTGCCAGCATGAAGATGAATTACTATGGCCAATAGGCATTCAGGGAAGCCCATATCTTGCAGCTTCTGCCATAAGAGGGTACGGTTAACAGAGTCGAATTTCTGCACTACAATCTACATCGATCAAGTAAAGTACAGGATTCCCTCTTGTTGCAGCCTCACCAATCAGCATATCCAACATCCTAATGTAATGCAGTTGGCGATCCAGGGCGAAATCCAGTATGCGTGAAGTGAAATATGTTATTATCATCCGCCCATTTCTGTAGAGCGTTCAAAACAAAGGTGGAGAACACTTTCTTCGGGACATCTAATAGAGAAAGTAATCTTTAATTCTCTGGGTGTTCTCTATCACCCTTTTTATATATGGGCAGCAAGATAGCCTGTTTCCATATATGTGATGTCTTTCTCTCTATACAGACTTTATCAAATAAAATGTTCAGCATCATGGACCATGCCCGTGGGTCAGCTTTTAGTACAGCATTCGACAATCCATTAGGGCCAGGTGCTTGTGAACGCTTGAATCGTACTATACCAGTGTAGATATCATTTAAGCTTGTGTACAAAGACCAGGAAACCTCATGATTAGCCTTGTCTGTGATCGCAACAGGGTTTGAATGCTTCCCATCGTGAATAGTTGAGTATCGTTGATTAGCCAAGCCTGTATCAAATGTGAGGGCTTTGAGACACTCGCCTATATCACTCACGCTGCATTCCTCAGCTAAATTCAATATGATCCTAAGTCGATGGTTAATAGATTGTCTAACCTTTTTTAGGTTATCAGATGATCAATATATCCTATTACCTCATGATTTACATCTGTGCCTCGCCCACCACGTGGACCGCTCGCATGACCTGAGTACTCAGCTAAGTATAAGGATAGAGTGATCACTAAACTCCGTACTTCGAGATTCAAGGGTCATAACCTTCTCAGAGCAAGTGTTACTCCCAAAGAAATAGTCCAGGGTAGATTTATTTTCCCATAAATCAGCTACTATGCCGCCCTGGCCTATCCCCTGGTGGTCTCCAGTTATACATCAGCAGTTCCCAATCCTTCAGAAAGGCAACCCATTTCTTCCCCGTGTTATTCCCCCGCTGCTTAATCATAGTACTAGCCGGTTTGACATGTTTATAAGGGCACAGATCATGATCTCTACATCCTGCGTTTAGATCCCCACCTACCATGATAAATTCATGATCAACAGATATCAGCCAGGTGGTACAGATAGAGTCGATAATTTCATAGATATCTTCCATGTCAGTAGTATCTGGCGGAACATAAATATTAACCAAAAGCAATGTTATGGGTTCATCTCCACCACAAAGTTCCACCTCAATATCCAAACTTTTGTTAGGGCTAATAATCAATTTTAAGTCTTTCAGCGGAACATTTTGCTTTATCCCCACAATTAAACCACTGGAGGGGTGCCCTCTAGGGCCCTTTGCAGCAAAATGTTGGTACAAAGCAAAGCCTTCAATGTGGAAATTCGATGTGAGCCAAGTATCCTGCAAAAACATAACATCAGATTCATCGAAAAGAGGGAAGAGAGCCTTTCGGGTCCAGGAAATGTCTATAGCCTCACGTATTCCAACTTGCTATTTTTAAATTACATTTCACTTCTGCCATCTATCTCACCAAAAATGTCTTGAACTACTCCCAGCCCTGGGCATCTTCACTAACATTTTCTTTAGTTAATTCATTCGCCACAAGGGCGGGTAGCAAAGCCAGGGCCAGCAGTATCAAACGTGTAGGGCATACATGTGATGGACAATCAACTAAATATCTAGCATTCTGAATTGATCCCTGTTGAAGACATATGAGTGATGGAACCTCAGCAGTAGGGCAATGGACTCTCACAAAGTTTCCTCTGTTTATGTTCACCGGCTCTACAAAGCTAAAGTCAGAAGACGATAACACTCTCCGCATTGGAATATTCCGACAGATGTTGAGCAGATCATATCGGTTGGTACATTTTTCTGTAAAAGTCAATGGACCTCGGCATATGGTGAACATTTTTGGGTTTCGCTCATAAGGTATCTGATCAGGGGGTAGTGGCTTCGCAGTTGTGCCTGGTTGGATAGGCATGGGATCATTCATCGATGCCTGCATCATAATGGGTCCCCCAGTCATCACCTCTGGCTCTTCTTTATCCATGTCGTGCTCTGCCACCTGCAATCCATCCCCCAGAAGCCAGCTTGTCAGAGTGCTCACAGACCTCTGATGAGTTTTGCGTCGCTGAGCTGCAATGGTCTTGTTTTCCATCAGAATACATTGGACAGGGACAATTGTGGTAGAGTTGAGGGGATCAGCTGCTTGCTTTTGAGATATCGGGGATGATTTCCGTTTGGCTGTCTGCTTACGCAGTCTTGCTCGTTTAGCCAAACGCCTTTCCCTTCTTGTTTTACACATGGTTAAATCTGTATTGTCTTCATCCAGAGACTTAGTAATCGAGGATTACTTCTTGAATAAGGCTCTCTGCACCAGAGGCAGCAATCACCACTGGAGTTAGGCTATTGTTACAGTGGCAGTTAGGCCCACCCTCCTGCAGGCATTGGCCAAGGGCATCAATGGTTTTGCCCTGCTTCTTAACCTCATCCAATATGACGCCACAAAGTTTGAGCACAATTTTGATAGCAAAATGGACGATTCCCTCAGTGGCCATATTGCTGTTTTTAGAGTCAACCACACTATTGTAACGTGAATCATTCGAGCATTCATTTGCTACATTAGACTGCACTATCGTAAAGCTTTGAAAAAGGTTTGGCGATGTAGATATGCGCTGTGAAGGTCCTTGAAATACCTGTGGGCTGGGGTGCACATGGCTTACATCCTGTCTTGCATGACTTACATCCAAAGGCACTGGGCATTGAGAGATTATTGGCAGCAGAAGCGGTCGAGTGAGTCACTTCATTTGTAGCACCATTAATTAGAGGCAAAGATTCAAGGGTTTCAGTATACAGCGCTGACGTAATACACGCCGCAGCAGCACTCTGAATAGAGTAACAAAGCCATTAATGAGTGGTTATCGATGCCGCCATAATTGGATTAGTTTAGGCTATTCATTGGATTATCTTTACACCCCTTATTTTGGGAGTTTTTATCCGTTGGGTGTTTAGCCTGATAATAATCCGTAATTTTTTGGCTGGGGCAGATGAATTTGCTTGATTGTTTACATTATGAGCAGTCATAGATCGAGTCATTACTTTATCAGCGTTTGTACAAGACTCATCAGTCTCATCGTGTGAGGTAAGTACCTTCCCGTAAGGCTTTCCTTTCTGGATTTAGACATTTGTGATTTAGTCATAACTTTTCCTGGCATTGTTTGCCTTGAAAAATATGTGTACAAATACTAGCAAGCACCAGCGTAAGTTTATAGCAGTTCAGCCAGTGTTGGAGCTTTAAACAAACGTAACTTGTTGAATGCAGAAGAAAATGTTACCTTGTACAGTTTGTTTGGAGTAGTGCATTGCTCGTGCTACCATCCTCTGAACACTCAGCCCCACAATGCGCACACCGCGCTTCGTGCTAGTTGGCGGGTAAAATAGACTTTTCACCAGTTAAAGGGCCAGTATTCAGCTAACGCAGTAATGTTGAACACATGCAAAATGCAATAGCGTGTCTCACAAGCAGACACCAGAACACTCAGCCCCACACTCTGCGCTGGATAATACTGCCCAGACCAAGCAGTGGTCATATGTTTGGAAGTCGCTTCTATGTGTCTATTAGCCAATCTTAATTATGATCCTTTCATAACCTAGTTCATTTTGATTAACCCAGTTTCGTGCCTTAGACATTTACTTACCATGTTACAACTTCAGTAGCTTTATCAAAAAGTCTGCTGTCTGGACCACCAAAGTAACCCATTAATATTTAGGAGTACCACAGACATTCCAGGTTGAGGCATTGCGTCTAGAGCTAGGTCTGACATTGATGAGAACATGCTGGAAGATAGCGAGGTGCTTGTTATATATAAGGGTAAATTGTAAAATGGGACAAGACTAGTTAGACCAAGGGGAATTTGCACACATCTGACATATAGTTATCTGTGTTGCACCATAGCACAACAGCACTGTAAAGATGTATCCCACTGACTGAGATAGATGACACTGAGGAGTTTAAGGTAACCTTTAAAAGGAAGTCAGTATAGATATGTAAGGTTGAAAATACTGAAGAACTAACTGGTAAAAAGACATATTTAAGGCAGAGTTTTCTACTGAATACTCCTGTCAGACTCAGTTATTTGGTAAAATGGTGTAGCACGAAATTGCGTAGATTCATACTGTATCTATGTTTGAATATTTTACCTGTGCTAGAGTATATTGATGGAAGGAATGGGACACCAAGAGAAAAATGGAAATGTAGGCTATGTAATATACATATAGGAACGCCCAAGCACATGCTTACTGGCTGTTACTGGCTGTGAAGTGCTGCTTCTCCTGTATAGGAAAGGGAAAAGTTGATTTGTCAACATAGAAAGTGGTTACACCAGTGACCAATTTTGGTCCGCTATTTATATGGGGAGTTCACTGGTCATCTCAGCCGCTTCATTTTATATATGGAAACAATTTTTAGAACAATTGAACTTTTTAGATGAAATAGAATTGTGAAGGATTGTTTTATTGCGATTATGTTGCGTGATGAACTTTGTGAAGGATAGTTTTATTGTGATTGTGTGACATGTTTGATTTTTGACGCCAATTTAAAAAGAGAACTGATGCATTGTATCAAATCTGAAATGTTAGGGTTTTTATTGTATTGTTGATGAAATTGTATGCAAAAAAACAGTTATGATTATTTTTTCGTATGTTATGCAAAAGGCATGTAGAATGCTATAAGCAATTAATGAAAAAATAAAAAACAAAAATGTATATTTCTATGGCAGTAGGGCACTTCAGTGTTGACTCTACATCTATCTATTGCCTTGATATACTTTAGCTCCTGTCGAATAAACTATTCAATATATTAGTAGTCGTGAACTGCTCCCTTACTACTTTATGATCAGTAAGATGATCTGGTAATAGTCAAAAAGCAAGGGACGCTCCAATTGTATGAGCACCAGAGAAAGATGCTGCAATGCTGGTTTATGAATCAGATGGAAAATGGAATTGATGGAGAGAAAGAGGTTGAAGATTCAACAAGAATATTGTCAGTGATTTGGCATACCCCTTGATAAAGCATACTCCTATCATGAGTAGCCTAACTTCCAGGCCAGAAAATCCAAAACATAAGTAATCTCCAATGGATACTCAAGCCTTGTACTTCTGCCTTGCAATCATATTGAAGTTGATTTATGGCTGGATACAGAAGGTGCAGGGGCAAGAACATCATGAAATAAAGCTGTCACTCACCAGTGGCACAACATAACCATTGGAAATTATATGCAATAAACAATACAAAGATTAATGAAATCATGGTGTTAATTTCAATGAAAGGATCAAATTGTTATAATTACATCACTTGCCAATTACATTTTTGGCAAATTTCTTGCAACCCAAAATGAAAAGAGCAGACAGAGAACAGTAATTAATGACATGGGTGATGTGAGGACAGTGAGATGTTCTGGGGAGCAGGCAGGAAGGAGAAAGGGAAAAGCACAAAGCATGTTAATCAGAGAAGAAAGGGCAAGGAGTACAGAGAAACAGTGAGGTTCATCCTGCTGAGAGGGCAAGTGGAACAGACATAACTATTGGGAGTGAGTGAGGACGGGCAGAGACAAGGCTTCGGATTGAGATGGGAAGGGAAATGGGAGAGCAAAGGGTGTGGTTTGGGTAATGGGTAGGAAGGGCAAGTGGAATAGGCATACGATTATGGAACTTGGAAGCAGGGGCCGCACCGAGACACAGTTCATGGGAACAGGTATGAGATTCAGTGCTATGAGCGGGGAAGAGAGGTGGTATAGGACATGGACTAGATAAGGATACTACTCGTAAAGGGACAAGAGCAAGTTAAGGTGGGAAGGGAAGGGGGTACAAAGACACTGCAACAGCCCAAAAGGAAGGGGTACAAGCCAAGTGGGGAGGAGGAGTACAATACTATTGGTACAGTATATGGGCAGGGAGGAGAAGGGGGATAGGCGTCAAAGGACCAGGTGTAGAGTGGCTCAAAGATGAGGGGACTGGAGGAGAAGAGATAAGTGACAAGGAATGGAAAGGACAAAGCAGTCAAGGACATGTGTGGCTCATTTTTTAATTGCTTATAATGCAAACCTAGCTCAAGGGGAACAGAGCGCAAGAGTGCCAGCATTGGGCTTGCCATTTTATACAGCAGCGTAGTACTGTTGGTGGAGGAGGAGCAGATTTGTATTTGCACAGCAGGTATTGTTGGAAGAGCCACCTTTGTAGTGTTTTGTGGAACTGGAAGATGCTGGGGACATTTCGAGCATCTGTCTGGATGGAGTTCAAGATGGGCTGGTGGGTAGAGCATGGCAGGAAGGACAGCTTGCCAATCTTCTCTTTATGGGATCACGTTTTGATAGTTTTGCTATGTGGTGTACAGGAGCCTCCAGAGATGTGGAGTTTAGCCGCCAAATATGTTGGTGTTCCGTTTGAGACTACTTTGTAGGTCATACATTCAGTTTTTGAAGAATATTATCCTGGCAGGCAGAGAGAGTCAGTGAAGCTTGTGCAGTGTGGGAGAGATCCGGTCGAATTTGCGGGCATCGGTAATGAGGCATGCTGTGCTGTGCTGTGGTGGGCTGCCTTTAGAGGTGTGTGGCTGGAAGCCCATTAAGGAGGGCATTTCTTCAGTCGATGTGTTAGTTCACAAGGGCATGGACCACCATGCAAAGTTATGTGGGGGTAATGAAGGGTTTGATTTTGCAGTGTGGGAATGTGCAGCATCACAGTTTGAGCCTTTTTGGCTATGTGTTTTTGGAAGGAAAGGATACAGTCAACAATGAAGCCTAGGGATTTTACTAAATTTGCCAGCTGAAGGGGGAATCCTTCCTGACAAATGCCATCCAGCTATTGTTGCACAAGTTGTTGTTTGGTGGGGGACTGATGAGGAGGAATTTGGTCTTGGTGGGGTTTAGTTTGAGGTAGGTTTTTCCTATCCATATTGGGATGGTCGCAAGGCATTTGCGGATGTGAGCAATGTCCTGGAGCCACTGACCTTACAGTACAGGCGAGTGTCATCAGCGTGGTGATGGATGGCTATTTTGGGGTCATTTAAGAGAGTTACCAAGGGTTCCATGTATAGATTTAGGAGATTTAGGATAACTGTGCAGAGGATGGAACATTGGGGTACACCACATGTGACTGGGAGTCAGATGAATCTGAATGAGCCCATCTGCACGCCCTTGTGTCTGCGGGATAGGTAGGATGCAACCCATTTTAGGAGAGTTCCAGAGAAGCCCATAGTGTCACTGAGAAGGGCGAGGAGTGTTAGGTGGTCAACTGTGTCGAAGGCAGCCAAGAGGTCTTTGAGGACTAGGAGGCACGGGTCCCCCTTGTCGGTGATTCGCAGCACCTCATCCACACATTGGATGGTTGCAGTCTCACCACTGCATATGGAACAGAAGTGAGTGTGTTAGCAAAATACAAATCCTAATGTAATGATTCTACTCCTCCACTAGCGCAGTACGCAGTGGAGGAAAATACAGAAAACAATATCCTTCCTAATCCATTACATATGGGATGGGAATGGCCACCAAACTAAAAGAGAGTCACTATTTAAAATGCGAAAATAAATAGCATTCTAGGTTTTACAGGACTATACAACTAAGAAATAATTGTAATGAAACTATAGCATCTTAGAAATTAAATGCAACACACAATACAAAGAACAAATCATGTATTCCAGAAAACTATTGCTGTTGGTACGGGAATTGTATAAATCTTAACAAACATAGGCGCAGCAGAGAGTATTCCATACAATGTGTGAAACTGCATCAATGTGTTGACACAAAATATTCTAATTGCATTTATTAAACACATGTCATTTTAAACAAACTGTACAAGTACTTACTGTTTGAACTTTTTGAGCGTACCTTGGGCGGGAGTGCCCACAATATCATGGATTTTTGCAATTTGGTCTAGTTCATTAGATCCAGGAAACAGAGGGCGAAGACTGAAAAATCATACAGAAACAATGTCACATGATGACATTTTTGGACATGTACAATGCATAAAATCAAGAGAAAGAATATACTTAATGAAAATGATACTATCATAGTGATTCAGGTTCTTTTACTCCTTGCCTAGCCTCCTCCCTAACTGGTTGGGACAGTGTGTTCTGCAGGTAGGTTGTAAAAAACAAACTAAAAGAAATCTGTCACTTCAAAAACCTCCTGAATGCACAGTTTGCACCTATGCATCCTTCAGTTTCTCTGGCATGCCCTCTACACATGCATCACCAACCACAACTCTGAGTACCCTACATTTTTCACTTTCAAAATAAGGTATTAATTGGGTATGGAACACAGTGTATTATAAAGGAGGTGGAGCAAGGATCAAGAGAACCTAAGTTAGCATGGATAAAATATAGGACAGAAATCATCATGATTAAGACGAAAATCCAAAACAATGTTTGCAAGGACTGAAGCAATTTATCTTTATTGGAATGGGGTTGTAACTCACCCATGCTCCCTGCAAACCTAAACGACACTAGATAAATGATCTTATATGTCAAAAGATCTACATCCCAATATCCATCAGTCTAATAGCGTAAACAATCAAGAAACTAAAACCAGATTTAAATCCCACTGTAGGAGTGAAATACAAGCTGAAGGATGTAAACAAAGCAGTCCTTGAAAATTGAACATAAGAAAATACTTATCCTGTCTGTTTAAGTACACCCCAATAAATGCCTGGAGGTATACACATAATCTCTAAGCATGTTAAAACATAAAAAAGACTCTGAACTAGAGTGTGAAAAGAAGTGGGCAATCTTGCTTTAAATGTCAACAAAGCATGTTCTAATCCCGTCTAGCTATGAATCTAGCCTGTCATTTCTCACTCCCTCCTCCTCCTCCTCCTCCTCTTGTTGCTGCCTCTCATTTCCCCCGCACATCACATTTTTGATCTGGACATTCTGAAGAGCAATGTTTCTGCTTTTAGTGTGCAACAAACACAATAAATGCATAAAGTGTAGTAAGACATGGGTTTAATTGTCCAATAGCAAGAGGTCAACAATTTACTTCTGTATTGGTTTTGGTTGAAACTGTATTTCCTACTGAAAACGTGTATGTTTTAATTTGTAATATCTCTGCATGGCGGGAATAATGACTTCAGAGATACTAATATATTCCTCAGGTTAGGGCTAGGGAATGCACCGATGTGTCCTGAAGTCTCTAAATTGTGTGGGTTTGAAAATACAGACATTAAGGGCCGGATTATGAGTTTGGTAATTCAGCCAAACTCATTTACCATTACGGCATGCAGTAACATGAAGGTATGCAGACCCTTCCATTAGTACCCATTTGGGAGTCCGTAGGACTTCATTGGGGACATGTATTGGGGGAGGGGGGGCATGTGGAAATTCCCTGCACACAAAAGCAGATGGAGGAAGGAAAGAGTTACTGAAATTTGTGATTTGGTGGAGTAGTCAAACATCCGGTATTCATAAATATCGGTTGTTTTACTATGGCCACCAACCTTTCAGTGAAGCCATAAGCTTCCCAGAAGTACTCTGACAATTGTGCTGGTATCATAATCAGAGGTTGAGGAAGATGGAAAGGTCATTCCTTGAGGATAATCTAGTGTTGATGCCATCACAGCAGCAATGCTGAACTTGAGTGGACATTGCAATGGCTCTGGATTATGGTTCCAAGACCCGATCCAAATTCAAAGCAAGATGCCACTGTAGTGCTCTCATTTTAGATTTGCTAAAGGTGCCAGAAAAAGGCAGGGTGCATCTGGGAAACCACCTTAGAGGGGCAAAATTGCATATTTGAACGTGCTGCATCGTTTCTTAGAGGTTATCAGTTCTCTCTGGTACTGGGAACACCAAGTATAGAGTTCAATTCAAAACCACTCCAAAAATGGATCACTTTAAATAGGAATCAGACAGTTCTTTTTTGTTTCATAGGAAATTCTGTGAAGACTGTTCTGGGTATGATGCACCGATCAATGAATCATCTTGGTATTGGTGCAGATGACTATTCTGTACGGAAAGAGCCATCATCACTGTCATGACCTCTGTAAAATATCTTGCTGGCGAGTTCAGATCAAAAGGGAGGCACACATGGAAATATATCTAGTTCCTTTTAAGACTTGGTGCCTGGAAATATGTATCTTGAAGATCTACTGATATCACCTGGTTGACCATCCATATCACATTCATAAATACAAGATTAGGTGAGCGTGTGAAAGGTTTCCCACAACATAAACAGATTTATATTGTGAAACCTACAATTGGTCTGATACCTTTAGATTTTTGTAGAAATCTGAAGTAACAAGACCATAACCTAGTCTGGGTTTCCTCAACGCGCATCACCCCCATTGCAACCTTGTTGGAAGCACAGCCAATCAGCCAACCATCCAGGTAAGGATAAATGCACATATCACACCTCCACGGATGCGCTGCCACAAGGGAGACACACGTGGTAAAGGCCATGGGCACCGATCGAAGATCAAAAGGCAGAACCTTGAATTAGTAATGCACTCCCAGAAACTTAAACCACAGGAATTTTCTATGTTCCCTTTGAGTAAGCAGATGACAATATGCACCCTTCATTTCATAAGTGCATAAAAAAGGACTCGTTTGGATCAGCGGGTCACATTTTGACACGCCACCATCTTGAAAATTCTCCTGATTATGTGTTTGTTCAGAAAGCCTAAGTCCATGATGCATCTCAACCCTTTTCCTGTTTTTAGAATGAGGAAGCACCTAGAGTAGATGCCCCATCTCTCTCTGGGGACCAATTCAATGTCATTCTCTTACACAATCTATGCCACCTCCTCTTTTAGTTGTGCCTTGTGTTCTTTGGGCTCCTCTTTCCAGCGAGATGCTGTGGCTAGGAGGGTCTGGGGGAATGTAAGAGGTGCTTCAAAGCCTAGGGCTAAGCCCCTTTACCTTGGGTTCCTCCTTTATGGGCCCTATGTGCTGATTGAAATGAGCTGTGTCCCTTTTGAGCTTTGTGAGGATAAAACCCGACCATAGACACCCGTAGTAAGGCTAATGTAAATTCAACAATAACATTGTGGAGCGGCCCCGACCCTTAGATGAGGTCACTGGTGATAATAGGCATCTAGAGAACAGTACTCGGAAGCTCTGGCCATCTCAGTCTCAGTTTTATTCGACAAGAGGGTGTCATCAACACTATTGCCAAACTGTTGCGGGCCATTAAGCGGGAGGTCCAGAATTTTGAATTGTATATCAGACATAAATCCCACCAGCCTAAACTATGATTAATGCCTCAGCACCACTCTGCTGGTCCGTGTGACAGTGTCTGAGGCTAGGAACCCTTCTGAAGTAGATCTTCTGCCTCCTGCAGCTTGTCTTCCAGGAGAAACTGTAACATAAAATGTGCACTGTGCTACAGGTTTCTCTCACAGCGGGCAAACAATGATCACAGTGTTAGATGCCAGGGACGTCGACTAGATAACCCTTCTCCCTGTCACGTACATCTTGCAAGACTCCTTCTCAGGATGAAGCGTGTAGGAAGCCCCAAGTATTGCTGATTTAAGCCTCATAGCCATTGCAATGTTCAAATATGGACAATGTTGCTTTCTGAAGCACACCGGTGCACAATCCAGGGCCCAGTACTTTTTCCCAAGCCAACTGAAAACTGGTGGAGTTTACCTCGGGACCTTGAAGACTTGCTGGCCCAGATTCCAATTCTATGGAATAAGAGAGACCAGCAGAGCCTACTGGTCAATTTGGATGTTAGGACAACGTCCTCCTCTTTTGGTCTCTGAATGTCTAGATGGAAGTTGCTAACCACATGTGGCATCAACCCCTAAAAGGTCTTATAGTTATCTGTTCAAGACTGAGCTGGGGACCAAGGTTGGTGATTTTTCGGGAGATGGAACTACCTCCCATGGCACCCCTTCTTCCTCTTGAAACTCTTCCTCCAACATGGATATGTTGATTCACTTAAATTTCTCCATAAAAGATGAGGGCATGACCTCTTTGTAGCTTGTTGCAGGTGTGGTGACTGTCCCAGGCCTCTCCTGACTCGCCTGTCAGCTACAGAATCTCCTTCGGGTAGAAAACGATGAAGAGCGACAATGGCACCACCTCGACGTTGAGAAATGATGATGGAAACTTGAATGCCGTTGGGAACTTGATATGCATCAGGTTCGAGACCTGTGTGAACCACTGGTCCCTCACCAACGGCAGGAGTCGCACAATGGTGGGGTTCGATGTAAGCCCACCAAAGACAATGGATACACCAACTTCACTAGAAACAACACTATCTGCCAATGACGGTGAATGCTTCGTTAGCAGTCAACTGCAACATGGTCTCATGGGAGGATCTCTGCACAAGTGTACTGTCCTCTACAGCCATGTGCTATTGTTTCATCCATGAGGATTTCATATAAAATGCCAAGATTCTTAGATCTGCTTGTCACCAGTGATCGCCCTGATGAAGGACTTGTGTCCGAAATGCATTGGTCACATCCACTGCTTTCTGCCATTCAAGTAGAATCCATTGATGGAGCTTGATCAATATCAATAAAGGATGGTCTACATTGATAGAAGAACCTTTTTTGGATCAATTTGAAATCTTATTGCATATATTTCTATAATGAATGTAGTGTTCACTACTTGAGTGGAACCAACATTGGTGGACATCTTTCCCTCATCCCTTTGTTCATACTTCTCCGTAACTCACCTGATGATGGTCCTGTCAACAATAATAGTGGCTTACTCACCATAAACAGTGAAGTCTACTACACAGCCCAAAAAGGTGATGGCGACAACCGTCATTTCTTCAAAGTCAACTCTGTATTCCAAATAATGCCCGAGCAACAGTTACCTTTTTGTTTTTTAACCTAGTGATGGTTCAGAATCTGGTCTGGGGGCACAAGACCCCTGTCCAATTATAGCACTCACAGAACTGGGTTTATCCTTCCCAGCAAGCCTCTTCCTTTCCCCATCAGCACTTCTGTGCTTCTTTTTCTCTGTTAGAACCTTGTTACACTTCTCACTTTTGGGCTTGAGCAAGCAGGCTAGGAGTCGCCCCTCCCTGTACGCCCTGATCCTGGAGGAGTGTCCCTGACACAGATCACAGACAACATTATCATGGAGTGCAGGAAGAAGATGCTGTGGTCATGGGGTTTTCATACCTAATATTCTTTCTGAGGCACTTGGGGCAAAGTTTATACCAGGACATCCTTCTTCTTGGCTAGCCAGAAAAGGTCACAGAGATATTAGTGGCTCGTACCATCACCTTTCAGAGGCCCGGCACAGTCTGGAAGCCAGAAATGTCAAATTTGGATTAAACAAGTCAAACTTCAAAATGGTCAAACAAAAAAAAGGAGCACTTTCCACATGTTCCTTCTCCAATGGGTGGGAAAAGAACATTAAAGTGAAATTGTAGGCTTAGTTTAGTTTATTTATTTGTAACGCGCACCGAACCCTGGGGTAACTGGGTGCTAGAACTTAAGGGAGGGGTTACAGACATACACGGGTTGAGATACAAAGGTGCAAGTTGACTAGTGGTTACAGGGTAGTCGAGATGCAAAATAAGTACAAGTGAGCATGTGGGAAGGACGCCGGGGGTTACAGATTAGGCGACAGTACCACTAAGACAGAGTTACAAGAGGTAATACAGAATACATTAAACAAGGTGGCACATAAGTGTTTAGCTTAACAATGTGGGCTGGCAGCATTAGTGTGTCACAATGGCCTGGCTGTGCATTAGCTCTTATAGGAACAGTAGACTGATGGAGCTAACTGAGCGTGTAAAATAAAGAACAATTATGAAAAGTGTTTCTGGGGAGCCCCAGGTTGATGGGAAGGAATATTTTAAACTATGTGAATCTATAAAAGACGGTGACGGTGGTAAGGAACTTAGGGATCTATCTCTCTTCAACACTCTCAATGGCCCCTCAAGCTGGTGCGGTCTGCAATATGGGTCACTTCCTCCTCAAAGCGCCTTGTAAAGTACTTCCATTTCTCCCTTGTTACTTACTACCTCTGGTTGTTGCTGTGCTGGTTACTAGTTGTATCGAACATTGTAGCACCTTGTTCCTGGCCCAGCCCATTGGTCTATACACAGGTTACAGTTGTTGAAAATCCTTATGGCCCGGGTGGCCTTACGGTGCTCATATTAGCCCTGTGCTTCGTTCATGTCACTGGCTAGCGGTGGCACAGAGGATTAAATTTAAGTCCTTGTGTCTGTTCCACCAGGCGTTTTATTGCCAGGGTGCTGTTTACTTATGCTAAAAACTATTCTAAATCCTAAAATTGAAATAAGTCAGACATAGCCCATGCAATGTGGTGAACTAAGGATCTTGTCATGGAATTCGTGTGGGTTCCTAAATTTTATGAAATGGTTTACTACCTTGAACTCACACGAGTATCCATTTATCATGCTGCTTCAGGAAACTATGAAGCTTGACACTTTTACCATGAACCGATATATCACATATTGCTTGCCAGCCAGGAGACTGTCCCTGGGACGCCCCTCAGGGGGACTCGCAATTGCAATAAATAATAAAATAAGAGCTCTTACTAAGCTTGTATGGGAATCAGCTAATTTACTTGGTGTTTTGTTAACTTTGACGAGCAAGACTATAAAACCGATTTTACAAATAATTATCTATTGGAATCCTTTAAACACGCTCATTGACGATATGTTAAATGGACATTCTAGAAACCTTAGTCAATGAGAACAGTGAATTTGAAATCATTATGGGTGGACATTTTTTGGCAAATAATAACCATAAAGGCCTTTCACATAATAGAGGTGCAATTTTGAATTCTTACTATCAAGATTGGGACATGGATGTTGCTGAAACATCAGGGATAGGTACGCAATTTACATGGAACCGGGGCCTTACATTTTCATCACTTGATTCTATAGTCTTATTGCATAACCTCTCCCGGTTGATTCCTCCCTAATAATCAGTCCAATAACTTATGGGGACCATGCTCAGCTGTCCATATCCTTAAAGCTGGAGTATCCAATATTAGACTTAGACCCCTCGCTAGTATTCCTGGAAGTCCACCGTGCCCCTTTATCGGTCCGATAGCATAAGGGCTTATGTAGACGATTTGTCAACTTTGTTTCGATGCAGGTTTCTCAGATCAACAAACTCTGAATTAGAACAATAGCTGATATGGAGGCTAGGCTCACGGAAATAGTAAACACTGCATTGGTACACTTTAGTTCCAAATATAAACTTAAATCTCATTCTCATCAATTCGATCCAACTTGCAAGACCCTAAAAAGGGAAAAAACAAGGAATTGAGACTTAGGAACGAGGAATTCCACTCCCTCAACTATCGCACTATGCGCAAACGTATAATGATGAAATACAAAAACAAGTTGAGACACTTGCGCATCTTGAACCATAACTATGTGAATTGCTCCTTGATTAAAGCGATCTGTAGACACGACACCAGAACTATCTGGCAAACAATTAAAAAGGTTGACAACTGCATAGTACCGCTTATGCCAAATTATATTTCCGAAAAGGTCTGGTGCGAATATATATCATAGAAATTCCAGCTCACGGATGAATTTAAGAATGAACCGAGTCCGTCTTTGTGTTATAAGGAGATCCTTTTTTGAAAGCCTCTGGACCTGATGGGTTATCGGCATGTGTATATAAGACCGACCCAGGCTTATGGTCCACAATCTTAAAATCTAAATGTGATAATATCATATCTTCAGGAGTCATTCCTCATTCCTGGGTGACCTCAAATATAATCCCCATTTACAAAAAAGGTGACCCTACCCGACCTGAAAACTAACGGCCGATCTTGCTTATTAGCAAGGAGGCTAAGATCTTCGCAATCCTGTTGCTGTTTGAGCTCAAAAAATGCATCGAGAGATTAAACCTCTATTCCAAATTCCAAACAGGCTTTCGTAAGGCCATGAGCACCTCCTTAAATGCCACGAACGCTGCTTATAGTTCGAGCGGGAGGAGCGCTTTGAATGTGACACTGTCTCTTGTTTGAAATCCTGCCGGCCCTTTAAGAAAAGCCTTGATCCTTTGATCACATGTTGCCTTAAACCCGTCCATCAGCAGCAGTTAAATATCCAGCCCCCTGCGCATCCTGCGCGTGCACCCTAGGAAGTGTGGAAAGTGCTGTTTGCTGTTGGAAACCCTGTCTGTGGAGAACGCTGCTTATAATTCGAGTGGGAGGAGCGCTTTGGATGTGACACTGTCTCTTGTTTGAAATCCTGCCGGGTCTTTAAGAAAGTAAATATCTTTCAACAATCACGAACATTGCTGCGCTAACACAAGATCTTTGAACGTACTTTTGTATGCTTATTGTGTATTGTGTAGCTGGTTGATCTTCCCCTCTAGGCTAATTACTAAAGTCTGTTTTCTGTTTTTCACATTAGATCCTTGATCCTTGGATCACGTGTTGCCTTAAACCCACCCATCAGCAGCAGTTAAATATCCAGCCCCCATGCACACCCTGGGCGCGCACCCTAGGAAGTGCGGAAAGTGCTGTTTGCTGTTCGATGTGCAATATGCAATAAGCAGCGTTAAGGGAGGAAGGCATTTAGTGAAATAGCAAGGGGAGTGAAAAAGGAAGAGGTACGGTAAGGGTAAGACGCCCATTTCTTGTGTGAGTTACTAAATATCTAGAAAACTTTACGTTACTCAGAGCAATGGCTGGAGCCCTTCGGAGTAAATGTAATGAGTTGGGCGTTCTTGCTAGTGCAACCACTTTGTCTTCTACTAGTATAGATGCGCTTGTTTGTAATGGTCGTAATTCTTATATTGAACCCAATACGTCTGAAACTTCAACCTCAGGCACTTTAGGGGACGCTAATGCCTGCTTATCACTTTCATCACATGCGGCTATGATTCATGCAACTGAAAAGAATCCTCCAATCACACCCCTCCTTACTTCTCTACCTTCTCATTGAAGGGGAAATGGCTCGGTGAGGCGGCCCTTAGAGGATGTTTTTGGAACATGTTCTGAATCTTTATTAGCTGATCAACAGCTTTGTGAACACCATGAATTCACCACAAAAAACAGTCGACCTGAACGACCAGGTGTCCCGTGCAATTGGCATGCTAACCCCCCTCGTATATGGCTCTTTAAAAAGTCATCAATTTGCAAAGTGTCATTCATTATGCGATCAAAGCCCAGCAAATGAGCCTGTCGGAGATTGTCACCAGAACATTAATCATGAGGAATTGCCACCTCGTCTATCATACTCCCCTGATTCGGCTGATGTTATTTACAGACCCACCCAAAGCAATACATCTGGGGATTCTAATCATTCGCTCGAGAAAGTTGTACAATCTCCATGTACCTTTTTAGTGATCATAAAAATATTAGACTTGCTGGATAAAGGACAAGACTGGACCTATTTGGAGCTAAAGAATGTTAAAACAATTTTATATCATCTTTGCTCGCAAATGGATAAAATGGAAGGGTTCATAATTGCTGCTGATACGTTAAGAGCTATCAATCGCCAATCCATTCATGGGTCGCCTGCCCACGTGGAAAAGGGCACCCAATTGAGCGAGGGGGAAGGCTTATTGCCTACTGTTCTGTCAGCCATCCCCCCTGCTCTTTTAATGTGTGACTGTACTCAAGAAATAAAAGAACTTAAAAAAGCAGTAGAAGTAATCAACTCCAAGATTACCACTCATTTTGTTCAGGCAAACCAACCTGCTGATGTTCAGGATACACAAGAAAAAAAGAACTTAAAACAGCAGTAGAAGTAATGAATTCTACGATTACCTCTCACTTTGCTCAGATAAGCCAACCGGCTGTTGTGCCGGATAGCCCTTCGATTTTGCTAAAAATACTGGATGAGCAGCAACAAAAAGGTCGAGGGGGGTCGTCCTCTGAAGAGAATTCGTATTTCGAATTTTAACACGTTGCATAAAAAAAACTCATTTAAGAGCAATGAAAAGACAAGCTAAGAGAAAAAGGGAAGCTGAGGTTAGGAAATCTACGAAATCTACGAACAATGTGGCAAAAAACCTGATTTTACCATTGTCTGATTCCTCTTCGAGGTTAGGCGAGGAAACGGTGAGGAAAATATTGATGTTCTACAACTATCTAAAGAAAGTCAGGAAGCATTGATTCCGAAGTTAAACTTGAAAACAAAATTAACATCAAAGAGTAAAAAAACAGACATAAGTCCTAAAAATAAATTGGAAGCGAGGAAAATGATAAATTCCCATCTTAGCCTTGATATATCTGAAGAAATCTCGGGTGAGATTACGGAAACCAGAGTCAATGAAGTAGAGGGTATAAAGCCTAAAATGACCTCTCTTCATAACAGTAAATCAAATCTTAACAGCTACTTTCTGATTTCGGGAAGAAGCTGTACGACTAGGAAAGATCCTACATTTGATCATGTGAGTGTCAATCCTAAAAATATTACTGACTTTAAATTGCCCTTGAAAAAGTCATATAGTGATATTTGTCTGGAGGCTCCAGCTGGTTCAGTGATTCCAGCGAAATCGAATGTATGGAGCAACGATAACATCTCAAATATGGCAAATGGCAAGGACAAAATTGCCTATGTTGACAATGAACCTGGAAAAGGCAATTTTAATGCAATAACAATGCCAAATGTTAAGGAAATGATTCCGCATCCACCTAAAGAAGAGACGGTGAGTCCTATTACATGCCACAAAACTTATATTGTGAAGGAGAATGAAGGGATTACATCCCTTCACTCCGAACCGTATCTCAATACATGGCCCTGCACTGAGTAAATCTTTAGCTGAAAATAGAAATGAGAAGCAAGCGAGTATAAATCATAAGGCACAAGAAATAATGAGGAAATCCCCCCAAGAAGGCTCGATTAATGCTGAAACTTTAATGAAGCTATTATCAGCCATTCCATCGAAGATGGATGAAGTGGAAATGAATCCATCCTCTAGTTTGGAACAGAAAATCTCAGAGAAATTTGTATTCTGATACACTCGAAATCCTGAGAAAGGCCTTATATGAGAGAGCCGTGAATGTTGAAAAGCCTAATACTTTATTACCATCTATTCCAGTGCAGATGGCTAGGGTTGAAACCGGTCTCCAAGTAAGAATGGAAGAACCAAGGCAGGAGAAGTTGGTTGAAGGAGAAAGAAAATTGCATCTTGTTGGTTTAGAAGGAGATATGGTTTCTACGGCGGGAAGGTGTATTAATCGTTCTTTTATTTTTGCTTCATTTTCATGCATTCTCCAATTGAGAATGATTAAATCAGAGGACCTTCTGAGAGTATTCTATTACTCAGTCTAATAATTGAGGAGCCCTTTGCTATCTGAATTCTGAGACTATTTAGAAGTTTATTTGGTTTAATTTTGAAGAGATAAAAAAAACAAGGATTTAATCTATTCACGTTCGAACTGGAATCGTTGGCAGTCGATTTGCTAGCGTATACTAATCCTGCGCTTGTTAAGCCGACAGAGATAAGTAAGACTGCGTTGATACCGAACCGAAAGGATGAATGTGAGTTGCATGTATTATTATCCCAGGTTGCCATGACAACAGGCATTCCTTGGCTGGAACCATTGATTACTGCTATTGTAGGGACGAAAAGCCAGCCTCCTTCCTCATAGCAGCCTGAAAAAACTCATTTAAACATCCTCTCATGGAATTCATGTGGGTATGTCAACCTGATGGGTTGGCATGCATCAACATTGCCTCAGAATCTACCCATGATAGTGATTTTACAGGAAACTATGAAAATGAATTCCTTTGTCATTCCAGGGTTTACCACCTAGGGTATGCTTGCTAAGAGGTCCCTACAAGGCCACCCGAGTAGGGGGCCTTGCTATTGCAATTAATAATATTGTGAACTTACAGTCAAAATGGATGTGGGAATCAGCAAGCATATTGGGTGTATTAGTGGAAACCACATGACAAAATTCCCCATAATCCCAATAATATCATTGTATTGGAATCCTGCTGGTATTACACTTGATGCAATGTTAGATGAACTTGATGAATGCTTAGAAAATATAACCACCAAATATCAGTCTGCAAAAATCATCATTGGTGGCGATTTTAATTGCGACTGTAGAACCCTGAGTGAGAGCAGAAACCCTAATTCATCTATTTTGTCACGTACAAAGGGTGCGAAATTTAGAGAACTACTTAGTGATTGGGATATGGTTACAGACATGGATATGCAATCACAAATAACTTGGTCACGAGGAATCAAAACCTCAATGATAGATTTCATATACACTACGAGCAGCCTTGCACCGCTTAAGCTAGCTTTACAGATCAGTCATATAGCAGCTAGCGATCATGCTCAGATTTCCTGTGTGTTAAATTTGGAATGTGAACTGCTGGCCTTTGAGCCAACTTTGGCCCTAGTAGAAATTGATCGATCTAAAGTCTCCATTAGATGAAATAGTGGTCTGTGCCTGCAATTTATCAGGCATCTTTCTCATGAGATTCAAGCATTTGGTAATATAAAATTTAATAATGAAATTGTAACGCTCACCTGATTCCCATGGTGGCGCCGACCTGTTCTGGACTGCTATGACCTCTTCTAAGGTGATGCGCAGGACTCGGAAGACGGACTGGACCGGACCCCCAAACCTCGCCTGTCTGGCCCGTAGAAGAATCCTTCTGTAGATGGAAAACGGGAATAACTGTCTGCTGGATAATGTGTCGGATTCCCCCATTCCCCCTCTTACACTCCTCGAACCCCCTCCACGATTCCCCGTAGAGTCTCACCTTAGAGTCTGAAAGGACGAGCTCTCCATCCTGCTTCCGATGCAGGGGCGTGTTGATTTCCAGTTACTTCACTGGATCTCGGGTTTGGTGAGTATTCAACGCCGCTTGACTTTTCCGATATGAGGCCGTAAGTATTCAGTTGCAAAAGTTCAAGCCTTAATTGTCCGTTGTCCTTTTCTCTATTTCAGATGCAGGATGAAGAATCCGCGTAGAGGAATGGATTCGCCGAAGGTAAACTCTGGTGAGTCTTTTTGATGGATGGTTCCCTTAGTGATCTTGCTTTCACCCACTAATGCGTGTGTCTTTTTCCCCTTAGGGGCCGGGGTACGGAAGTGCCAAAGAAGCGGCGCCGACCCGAGGTGAGGAAAGATTGTCCCAACAATAATCAGGTAAGTCTTAAGGTGGAAGAATCAGGCCTTCCTCAATCTGTTCCTTTGCTCACCTTTGTTTTGTCTCTTTTTCTCCTTAGGCACTGAAAGGCGGCGGATGGTGCCAATGGTCGCTGAAGAGCCCGAGGGCGCCTCGTGAAGGTGAGTAGAACGCGGCACTGCAGCGAGCGATGCGATGCGCTTCTAAAAATAATGTCTTTTCTCAGGATCGTTGGAGTGATGTTTCCGGACTCCGGATGGAGGTAGGTAAAGTTCAATTATTCACCTTTCTCTCCTTTCCTTCCTTTTCAGGTGTTCCAGGTTGCAGGCGGGCGTGGCTGAAGCCAGGATGCAGGAGCAGACACGGTGAGCGTCCAGCTGCTAGATGCAGAACAACGCGAAGCGTGAGCTGCTGTCTGGGCGTGGTTTAAATAGCCCCCAAAGTAGTTCCAGGTAAGTATTCTTCCTCAGCCACGCCCGAGTGGTAAAATAGTCCCATAGGTAAAATAGTCCCTTTCAGACCTCAAGGAGGTCTGGATCCGGCAGCCTGGTCTGCATCAGGTAAGTCCATCCAAGCACTCCCATAATGAGCCTGGCGCCTATGGTGCCAGGACTGATGCCTTCTATGAGCCTGGCGCCAAAGGTGCCAGGACAATAGCCAAAGAGCCCCTATAAGGGGTTGCTGGGTCCCTCCCTGGGGACATGATGTCTGCTTTTGGGGACGCTGGGCCTGAACTGGCTTCCCGGGAGTAGGCATCATGACAGAAATGCTCATGATTGATTCCTACACAGAGTTGATCAATAAAGCCCTGACTTTTTTTTAGTAAAAGGTATATTTCGGTCAATCATCCTAATCCTTTTGATTCTGCTTGTAAGTTCTTAAAAAGAGAAAAAAACAAAGCACTAATACAACTTAAAACTTCCTCACTGGACGGATGGCAATGCCGTCATAACCGGCTTTTAATTTTGAAAGCATATAAGCAGAATCTTAGATCTGCTCGCATCCGTAAATACAACAGGGAGAATTGTGAGCTTATAAAAGCTATAGTATCACATTAATTTGGCGCACAATTAAGAGTGGTGATAAAAGGTTGCTCTTGCTACTTATAACTGCATATCTGATCAGGCATGGCAGGAATATATATCGGTTAAATTTCGTATTCCAACTAAATTCAAGACTGTTCCAGAGGTACAGTTGTGTTATAGCAGGATTGCCCGATTCGAATGGTCCGTGAAAGATCTTGAATGGGCCATATCAAGATTATTGCACTCTAAGGCTGCGGGCCCTGATGGCCTCCCCCCCTGTCTTTATAAACTGGATCCTGAGTTTTGGGCAGGAATATTGAAAATCAAATTTGAATGTATTGTTAATACAGGTTTGATACCGCCTACATGGAACACTGCGAATATTGTTCCTATTTTTAAAAAGGGCGATCCACCTTACCGCATAATTACAGACCTATTTCTTTAATCGATACGGACGCGAAATTGTTCGCTATCCTTCTCCTTTATGACCTTGAAAAAGTTATAGAGGAAAAGAACTTGTATTCGAAATATCAAGTAGGATTCAGGAAGGGAATGAGTATGTCGCTGAATGCTGCCGTCATGCTCTACATGATAGACGGTACAAGAGGAAAGAACTCTCAATCTGTCTACATGGCTATGATAGACATGACGTCAGCATTCGACAACGTACTACGTAACCTCTTATGGAACAAAATGAGAACTATGGGTATTCCTTCAGTGTTGCTTTATTGGTTCAGGAAACTCAACACTAACACCTCCTATAAAATTAAAATCTCTACTGATGGTAGAACTACTGAACTAATAAGCACATTTATTGGGTTCAAGCAAGGTTGTAACCTTGCGGCAACATTCTTTAACTTATACCTTTCGGACCTCGACAAAGAATGGGAACATCATAAACTGTTCTCTGTTAAAGTTGGTTCGATGTGCCTGAAATGGATCGCATTCGCAGATGGCATTATTATTGTTGACCCCACTCCAGCGGGACTGCAAATGAAGCTTGCACTTTTTGAGGAATTTGCAGTCGCCCATAACCTGACCCCTAACCCTTCAAAGACTGCGATTCTGAAATTCAGCACCAAACAGAACAGCAAGGAATATCGTTGGGAGATTATGAAAACACAGATCCCTAGTTCGACTAGCGTGATCTATTTGGGCTATAATCTGTCATAGCAAAATTCAATCAATGCTTGGACAGATTTAATTAAAAATAAGACTTGCCCTTTACTGTCCCAATTAAAAAGGATTTATTCGAAATTCTGTACATTTTCATTAATCCTAATGATTGATTTTTTAACCTTAAAAATAGAAAATGTCATCTTATATGCCCTTGACATCTGGAGTGCGACTTTAGATTGTATTCAGCGATCATTGATAAAAAGTGCAATGCATCTACCAATGTCAGTTCCAAATGCAGTGATTCGTCACAAGCTTGGCCTGGTGGCATTATCTGGACGCTGGCAACTGCGACAATTATGTCGCTATGAAAAAATGTATTTCCCACCCAAAAACTCATATGAAGATCTCCAAAAATGCTGGGTTCCACTAATTTGGCGTATTTTGCTCAATATCAATCTAAAAAGGAACTTCTATTAAACACCTTACGCATCTCAATCGAAGATGTTCATCAGCGTCCAGCGTATGCCAAAAGGAAGCTTTTTGAACAAGGTTGGAGGATTACAATAGATAGACTGACTTCTTACAAACTGTATAAGGAATATGGTACATTTACTAGACAGCGTACTCCTACACTTGATCATGTTACTTTCTTTCCATGTAACTATACCAGAAAAGCCTATATATGGTATAGAATGAACTTATATCACACTAGGGAAAGAATTGCTAACTGGAGTAACAAAGATGTACCTAAGCAATTTGGATGTCGCTTCCCATCATGCAATGAGCCCCTTGAAACATTAAAACATTTTATTCTCGAATGTCCTCATTTTAAAGTAATGCGTACTAACCGTCTGATGAAATTTGTGAACATCGATTTTAAGGACTGTTTGCAATACCTATGGGCCCGCAGGATGCAAGGTCTACATAAGCCGTTGATTTATGTATTGGTCAGTCTGTGCAAGCACATCGAAAAAGAGTTACATTCCTTTAACAATTAATTAGAAGACATGCAAGGCATGTGACGATAATTTTTCTTCTGTAAAACATGAATTGTAAACTGTCATTGTAAATATTTTACTGTTTTAAGATGTGTGTTTAATTTTAATCTTGTTTTGTAAAGGTTCTACATTTTGTACTTGAACCATAAACAAAGGTAAAAAAAATTAAAAAAAGTAAATGCCACTATGATGGCACATGTGATAACTGGGGCAAAAGCAAAGAACTCAAATCCTGTTTATATCGCCTTAATTGACATGTCTGCAGCCTACGATAGCGTTGTGCACAATATTCTTTGGAAAAAAATGGGGAAAATGGGAATTCCAAATGAACTAATATAGTGGTTTGTCAAGTTACATACTGACACCTCTTATAAGATCAGGATCTGTACAGATGGAAGTACCACAAAGCCTATTAGGACCTCTTTGGGACTCAAACAAGGATGCAATCTTGTTGCTTCATTTTTTAACTTGTATCTGTCAGATTTGGACAATGTCTGTAATAAAAGAAATCTGTTCTCAGTGAAATTAGGCACACTGCGTCTGCAATGGCTTGCATCTGCAGATGACATTATTTTTGATCCCACTCCGGCTGGATTGCAAATCAAATTACATTTATTTGAAGATTTTGCAAGAGGTCTAAATCGGTCTCCGAATCCGTCAAAAACAGCTGTAATGAGATTTGGAAACAAAAAAAAAATAATAATAATAACAGGACCCAAAGTTATCAATGGTATTTATCAGAAATATCAACTCCACTGATTACAAATACAATCTATTTGGGTTACCATATCGCTGAGACTACCTCGATTAAATCTCAGGTCTCAATGTTAAGCCTAAAAAGTTGACCTCTGCTTTCCCAACTAAAAGTAATTTATGCAAAATATTTTTTTTTTGTTTTGCTTCTATCAATTCAATGATTTTGCAAAAGCGAGAAACAAATCTGTCAAAGTTTCTTTTCTATTCTTTCTTCCCAAGCTTGATTTGACTTGAAGTTTGAAATTTGAGCTTTGCAGTTACCCTCTTGGACTTAGAAGTCTGAGTAGATTGCACATTCAATTTGGACCTGTCAGTGAACTGGGATTTGCACTATCTGTCCCCTCTGATTTGTGTAAACAAGACTCTAGGGCGTTCTTTAGTATTTTGGCAGTTGCTAGAGCCCAAGTTGTCCTCGATCCACTCATCAATCGATTCCACCAGACTTTTTCTTCATACAAGGAATTTGGGTCGATCAGCGGTCTCAAGTAAGCTCTTCTCTACTTTATTGTTTCGGGGCAATGCAAAAGAAGATGTTTTATTGTTTCTGGCTCACGCTCCGTTCCAGACAGTCGACAGAGGTTTGTTTGAGATTGACCTCTAATAGCCCTTATTTCGTTTGTCGGCAGTAAGTTAAGGCGAGAGTGCAAGAAGATGGATCTTAACAACTTGTCTGGAAATCTCTTCAGAACTTCATTCGGTGAATGCAGTTTTTTTGGCTCAAAGTTCACGTGAAGGAGAAGTTTATTCTTTCCTGCCAATGTTAGGGTATTAATCCAATCCAGTTGGTCCATTTTACGTTTTATTCTCGTGGGGTTTTGAATTAGGTCTTGTTCGGTACATCCGTTATTGGCCAGAGATGCTCGCTGTTTGGCTGCCCAGCTGGAGATGGCCTTGCACCTTCCTTCAGAGATTTCAGAGTTGATTATTTTGTATAGCGGAGGAGAGTCCAGCATTATTATTTTTCTGAAAAGCAACATTTCTCCAGCTTCAATTGTTGCTTTTAAGGAGAGAGTTCCCAATTCTCTTCTGATGATCGAAATACCTGTTGAATTTGGGAGTTGAAGGACTTTGCGCCGTAAATAGGCTTCCAGTTTAGGCCAGATCACTGGAGGAATCGCTGGCATTGCCTCGCAACCATACGTCAAACTCGACATTACTTTGCCCTTGTAGAATTTGATAACAGGGAGAAGTGAGAACCGCCCGTATTTACGAGCGATTATTCTTGCCTGTGTGGTTAGTTTTCGGGTCTTGTCCCATAGGTGCTGTTGCATTGAAGCTTCTGTCTTTGCATTGTCCAGCCACACCCCCAAGTATTTGAAGAATTTTACCACTTCAACAGGCAAATTTTCGATGTGCCATTTGAAGGATTTTAGGTTCGTCTTTGATGACTGGCCTAATATCAAGATTTTTGTTTTTTCCTTGTTAATTTCTAAGTTGTTATTCGTTATGTAATTGGCCAAGTTGTCAAGTTGCCTTTGAAGACCAATTTCGGTTTGATCCAGGAGGATGATATCATCGGCGTATAATAGGCGAGTCACAGGTGTAGTTCCAATTTTTCGGAGGAAAAGATCTTATCGCTTCCGAATTGTCTTTAAGGTCGCCCAAAAAAGAAATTAATAGGGCTGGGGCCAATGGACAGCCCTGTTTCACGCCTCCAAGGGTCAAGATTTCTTCAGAAAGCCTTCCTGCTTGGTCCAGCTTGACCCTGATCGATGTCTTATAGTGGAAAGCCTTTATTGGGTCAAGAATGTTAGATGGGCACTTCCATTTGTTTAATTTGTTCCATTTTGTTTAATTTTGACCAAAGCAGATTTCTGTCGATTTGATCGAAGGCTTGGCTTAGATCTATAAAGGGTACATATACCTTTCCAAGTCTTTGCATGGATCTCGCTTTTATAGTACTCAGCGCCATGATATTCGCTGTGGTCCCCGAATTTTTCATAAACCCCGTTTGAAATGGGTCTCTGCACGGTGCCATTTTTGCCCATGTTTGGAAGCTCCTTAGAAGAAATGATCCATAGAGTTTCCCGATTGTGTCCAGGAGTGCTATTGGACGATAGTTTCTCGGGTCAGTTCTGTCTCCTTTTTTGTAAATTGGAGCAATCACTGCAGTGCACCAAGAATTTGGAATCAATCTTGTAGTGCTGCAGTTTTTGAATATCTGATCTATGAAGTTTGCCCATTCCTCTGGATGATTTTTCAGATCGATATTGGTTATTCCATCTGGCCCTGGAGCTCTGGACGATTTCAGACGCTTAATTGCCAATATGATGTCGTCTTTGCCCGAAAAATCTTCCCACGCAATTTGGCCTGCATCCGTCTTTGGATCATCTGTGATTAGGCTAGGGATTTGGAAAATTTTGGTGAAGTGTGATTTCCATTCTTCTTCTGGAACGTTGTTTAAACCTTTTGCGGTTGCTCCTTCTTCGAAGCTTCTTATTAGTTGCCAGAAAGCTGCCGAATGTTTGCTGGCCAATTTTCTAAGCATGTCTTCAGAATCCTGTTGATATAGAAAAATTCTACGGAAGCGTAGCCAAGATTTGTACTTTTTTTGTTCCTTCAGGTAGAGGTTTCTAGGTTCTTCTGAGATAGATTGTGCTGCCAGTTTCTTTAGCTTCCTCAGGATAGAACGTTTTGATACTAATTCCTTATCCTTATCATAAGTGTGCAGTGGTTGTTGAATGGATTGGCCTTCTGGGAACCATGAAGGGGATCAACAGGGGCTGATAGTCAGTACATTTTAAAGACTCGTTGTTTCCCCGTAGGCAATGGCTTTTGTAGTTTCTGGACAGTTTCTCTATTCGGTTGGCGGTGAGTCTTAGGCGATTTCCTTGGGTGTTTGATTCAATTTTTTCTGGCATTGTCATTTTGCCTTCGCCTCCCGTAGGCCATACAATTTGCAGAATATTGTGAGAGGGAGTGAGTGGTCGATGTTGCGAAGGTTTCTTGAAGCCATAAGTGATTCCCATTTCTGTCCACGAGATTCCACCTGGCTTATCGGACGCGATGAAGTGGTTCTTTTTTAAAAAAAAAAAATTTCATTGTTTTTAGCTGAATTTAATCAACTTTTTCAATTTATAACAACACATTTATCAAAGATTACGTATAAAACACATGACAGTATAAAACATAAAACCATAAAACAGAAGCGTTCTCTTCAATTCATCATAACTAGAATAACATCCTAGAATATTAATATCACATATAGCAATGAAAATAGTGAGTGAAGAACAACAATAACCACGACAATTAAAAAAATAAAAAGGTTTTCTAAGGCACGAAAAAATACAGAAAAAAAACAGAAGAATACAAGAACAAAGATCCCACATATCACTAGTGGTAACATAAAAACAAGACAATTAGCATTTGACTTTCATGTCGTAATCACTTTGTACATGGTAGTGGTCATAATAATTAAGCATCACACAATGTTGTAAGTCCTTATAGAAGGCGCTATATACTACAACACCCCCGCTAGCACCAATACTAGTGATTACATTTGAATATTGCATTGCCAGTAAATTGGCAGAGCAATAAATATAACACTGACAGATCTCAAAGGACATTCACCATCAAGGAACAGTCTATTTTATCAAATCTACGGCTCGCAGAAAGTTGATTGTTGCCAATTTTATACTCATGGAGTTAGTGGTGGAAATCGCAAGCCATCTAAATTCATGCCTCATCTGGCTAAAATAGGCCAAGTGTTTACTGAAGTGACTTTGGGCCTCATTACACGGTAGGCGGTAAGGGTTTACCGGTACTGGTAAGGGCACCGGTACCGGTAAACCCTTACCGCCTTACTACGAGGTCCCTTTGCGGGTCCTCTATTAACGCCTGGTTTTTCCAGGCGTTAAGGACGGGACCCGCATGGGGATCTCGGAGCTAATTATGGTACCGCAATTTGCGGTACCGTAATTAGCACCTTCCCCATTCCCATTATGCCCTATGGGGGCAAAAATGGGAATGGGGAAGGGCCTTGGTGAATGGGGAATTACCGCCCCCGCTCACCTTGGAGTAGGGCGTTAATTCCGCCATCCACCAAGGCGGACCCGGTACGGTACCAGCGCCATGGTTACCGCCTACCGTGTAATGAGGCCCTTTGTCTTAAATGCATAAGATCAGGACAGTCTACTATGACATGCTCTAAGGTTTCAACAGTTGTTATATTGTTGCAAAAACGACACCCTGAGGAATCAGGTGCAATCTCTTTCCTGCGTGCTTGAATTTCACGAGTGGGGCATAAGTTAAAACGCATACGCAATAATGCATTCCTAATGGTAGGAGAAGGAACAAGTTACTTACCTGTAACTGTTGTTCTCCAGCATGGGTCTGGCATGGATTCACATGCTCATGAACATTCCCCGTCGTCAGGCTGGGAATCCTCGGTAAAGAAAAAACCAGTATCAGTTTCGTTTCTGATCTGTCTTTCGTAGTAATAACCAATCACTGGTCTCTGCGTCATACTGACCACAGCCAATGACTGCCCTCTACCTAAGCCCCGCCTCTGGCAGCCATCTTCAGATTTGGAAGCACGTGAAGTGGCAGTATGACCAAGTGAAGAGCCGCAGAGGGGTAGGCGGGAGGGTTCGCATGTGAATCCATGCCAGACCCATGCTGGAGAACAACAGTTACAGGTAAGTAACTTGTTCCTTCTCCAGCATGGGGTCTGGCATAGATTCACATGCTCATGAATAAAGAATACATAGCAGTACACACATGCACAACCACGGGAGGTGGCAAAGGCTCAACATTAAGCATTACATCAAACTCAACATTAAGCATCTTACCTCCTCACCAGGCTCACTGTAACGCTCACCTGATTCTCGCAGAGGCGCCGGTCTTGACTGGGCGACTACCGTATCTTCAAAGGTGATGTGTAGCACCCGGTTGGCTCTTTGGGCTGGACCTCTGTGCACTGTATGCCTGACGTGTAGAGTAAGATGTCTGCAGATAGAAAATATTGGGTTAATGAACTGGGGTTATTGGGGTGTCCCTATCTCTTTCCTCTTCTCCTCTCCTATAGACCCCCAAAGGTTAACGCTCTCACCTTAGGTAAGTGAATGCCGAGCTCTCCATCTGCCTCGGGGCAGGGTGCTGTAACCAGTTTCTTCACTGGGTAGGTAGCGCAGGCCTCTTGACTTCAGAGGACTGCTGTCCGTCGTTTACTGCACGAACGGTAAGTTTCGAGTCATTCAAATGTCTTTAAAGTCTTTAGTAATGATGTCTCTTGTTTTGCAGGGTTCCGGCGATGGCGGATGACGGGCTGAAGTGAGTTGAAGATGGAGCCCGTGTGATGAATAGAAGCGCCTGGAAGCACGTAAGTAAGCGCTTGTTGCCTGCTTCACGATGCGCTCTAACTGTCTTTGTATTTTGCAGGTACGAGTTCGGAGCGGCTGCAGGGTGCCGGAATACCCACTGGGTTAGATGTGGAAAGGAGTAATGGCACGTGAGTATTAAAGTTCCCCAATGTCTTTAAACGCACCTTGTTTTGCCTTTCAGATGCGGGATGCAGCGCCGAAGGCCTCCGGAGCGTGCGAAGAGTTGGTAAGCTTTTGTCTTTCAGATGCCGGAATGCAGTGTGAAGACCTCCGGAGCGCACGAAGAGTAGGTAAGCCTTTGCCTTTCAGATGCCGGAATGCTAACCTGTTCTTTCTTGTCTTTATAGGTGTTGCTGAAGACTGGATTCAGGATGGTAAGCCTTTTTCCTTAGGCCCAGGACCGGATGCAGAAGACACGATGAGCGTTCTGCTGCAGAGGGTGCAGAATAACGCAAAGCAAGATTCATCCACCGGGTGTGGTTTAAATAGCCTTCTGTAGTGCTTAGGCGTCTCCTTCCACAGCCACGCCTAAGTAAGAAAAGAGTTCCTGGTAAGAAAAGAGTTCCTGCCTTCCAGAAGAGTTCCAGTGTTCTGAATCTAGGGAGTGGCTCCAGCCCCACCCAACAGGAAAAGTAGTTCCAAACAGAAGAGGATCAGAGGCTCTACTGGCAGGCAAGTAAGCAGCATGGTCTGCTGCAGGTAAGTCCACCCAAGCATTATGAGCCCGGCGCTTCCAGCGTTGGGACTGGGCATATTTATGAGCCTGGTGCCACTGGCGCCAGGACTGGGTCCAAAAGGTCCCAATTGGGACTGGTTGGCACTCGGAACCTGGGTTATGGATCTGCTTCCAAGGGAGTTGGGAAAACCCTGACCTTTTGGAAGCAGAGATCATGACACTCACCTCAGGCGAACAGGTTGCGCAGCACTGCTTGGCCGACCCTGGACTCCTCCCTGGAATCCCGATCGACGCAGTAGAATTTCGTGAAGGTGTGCGTCGACCTCCACGTAGCAGCCCTGCATATGTCCAGCAGGGGCACACCAGAAAGGAACGCCGTGGTAGCTGCGATCGCTCTGGTGGAATGGGCTCTCAGACGGCCAGGCAGCGGTCGGTTTGCCAACCGATGACAGTACATGATACAGCCGGAGAGCCATCTGGAAATGGAAGCCTTCGAGAGTGCCTTCCCCTGATTGACAGGTCCAAAATTCACAAAGAGTTGTGACATCTTCCGAAAACACTTTGTGCGGTCCACGTAGAACTTCAGCGCTCTAGCCACATCCAGAGAGTGCAAAGTCCTCTCAGCCGGCGACGAAGGCGACGGGAAGAACACAGGCAACACCAAGGGTTCGTTGAGGTGGAAGTCCGACGGCACCTTGGGCATGAAGGAGGGGTGCGTCCTGAGCACTACCCTCGTGTCGTGAAAAGTCAAGTACGGGGCCTTGCAGGAAAGGGCCTGGATCTCTCCCACTCGTCGTGCGGAGGTGATGGCCACAAGAAACGCTGTTTTCCACGACAGAAACTTCAACGGGGCCGAGTGCAGAGGCTCGAACGGAGGTCCCATGAGCTTGGTCAGCACCACGTTGAGCTCCCACGCCGGGGCCGGAGCCTTCACCGGCGGGAACGATCTGAACAGTCCCTTCATGAACTCTTTCACCAGACGATGAGACCACAAGGACGTCCGCCCCGTGGTTCTGGTGTATCGGGAGATCGCAGCAAGATGAATCTTGATGGACGCGTGTGCCAGTCCAGCTTTGGCCAGCGTCAGCAGGTACGGCAGTACTTGGGGAGCCGTAATCCGTAGAGGGTTAATCTTCTGTGCGTGGCACCAGACAGAGAACCTCTTCCATTTGTGTCCGTAGCATCTAAGAGTCGAGGACGCCCTGGCCTTTGCAAGAACCTCTCTGCAGTCGGCCGGTATGTCGTATCCTCCAAACTCTAGCGCTGCAGGAGCCAGGCCTGCAAGTTCAGCGATTTCGGGTCGTGGTGGAGGATGGCGCCTCCTTCCCTGGTGAGTAGATCCGCGTCCACCGGCAGCTTGATTGACGGGGACGCTGACAAGTCCAGAAGGTCCGGGAACCATATCTGCCTCGGCCACGCAGGTGCGACGAGGATCATCCTGCACCGTGACCTCTTGAGCTGGTTGATGAGCCGGATTAGCAGTGGCAATGGAGGGAACGCATAAAGGAACAGGCCCTCCCAGGGGAACGAGAAAGCATCGCCCATGCTCCTCGCCTGGGGAAACCTGCTGGCGAACCTCCGGCACTTGGAGTTCGTCGCCGTCGCGAACAGGTCGATCTGGGGTGTGCCCCACCGTCGGAAGAGGCGATCCACTCGATCCTGCCGTAGCTCCCACTCGTGGCACGAGCGCAGCTCCCTGCTGAGTGAGTCGGCGATGGTGTTTTTTATCCCTGCCAGATGAAACGGCACCAGAAACATCCTTTGGGCGACGGCCCAATGCCACAGGTCCTGCGCCTCCTTGGACAGTGCTGGGGACCTGGTTCCGCCCTGTTTCCTGATGTAAAACATGGTGGTGGTGTTGTCGGTGAAGATCCTCACCACCTTGCCCTTGAGGGACGGAAGGAAGGACCTGAGGGCCCAAAACATTGCACGGAGCTCTAGGACGTTGATATGTAGTGATTTCTCCGTCGGGAGCCAAAGGCCTCTTGCGTGCAGATTTACGGTGTGCGCTCCCCACCCTTCCAGGGAGGCATCCGTGGTCACTGTCTCCTGGTGGGCTGGGGTCTGGAAGTCCATGCCCGCCGTCAGATGCGCGCGGGTGCCCCACCACCGGATCGCTCGTCGGAAACTCTCGTCGAGTGTGATCCTTTCCTCGAAGCTGCCCGTCGTTTGGATCCAGCGCGCGTCCAGGAACTCCTGCAACGGGCGCATCCGGAGCCTGCACAGGGGAATGAGGTAGATGCAGGAAGACATCATTCCGAGGAGGGACTTGATGGACCTCACCTTGGCCGCGTCGGCCACCAACATCCGTTGTACCTTGCCCAGGATGGCCCTGGTCCTCTCCTCCGACGGGGAGGCCAGAAGGGACACTGTGTCGAGCCTTGCTCCCAGAAACAGTGCGTCTTGCGCGGGTACCAGGTGGGATTTGGCGTAGTTCACGGAGAATCCCAGGTCCGTGAGAAGCTGGACGGTCCTTGCCGTGTGGTCCACGGCGAGCTCCCTCGTCTTGGCTCGGATGAGCCAGTCGTCCAGGTAGGGGTAGACGTGGATCCCCTCTCGGCGCAGCTGCGCCGCCACCGGTGCAAGGCACTTGGTGAAAACCCTGGGTGCCGACCGTAGTCCGAAGGGGAGGGCTTTGAACTGGTAGTGACGCCCTTGGACCACAAACCTGAGAAATTTTCGGTGCCCCCTTAGGATGGGAATATGGAAGAAGGCATCCTCCAAATCCAACGACGACAGGAAGTCTCCTTCCTCCAGCTGACCCAGGACGTGCTGGAGGGTGACCATCCGGAACTTCTGAGCCTTGATGAACTTGTTCAGACGTTGCAGGTCTAGGATGGGGCGCCATCCTCCCGTCTTCTTCTTCACGAGGAAGTATCTCGAGTAAACTCCGGAGCCCCGAAGCCTCTTTGGAACGAGTTCGATGGCGCCCTTCCTGAGCATCGCCTTTACCTCCAGGAGAAGCTGCGGGACGTGAAGCTCTTTCCTGGCCACGGGGGGGACGCGCGGGCACCTTCTTTGAAACTCGAGCGCGTGGCCCAGGGCTAAGGCGTCCAACACCCAACGGTCGGTGGAGATGGACTCCCACACGCTGACGAAGCTCGCCAGCCGGCCTCCCACCGGGGTGCTTCGGTGGGGGCCCCGACCCCACGGTCGGTTCAATCCTGTTTCGACGAGGCTTTGCCGCCTTGACCTCCTTGGCGACGACGGCGGGGTCCGCCCGACTTTCCTCGTCCCCTATAGGCCTCCTGAGACGACGAGCGGGCCGCTTGACGGTAGGTGGAGAAACCGCCGCCGGAGCCTTTGGAGGCGCCCTTGCCTCCGCTGCTCCGAAAGGGCGGCCGTCGTTGTTGCAGAACCCCAAGGGCCCGGGCCGTCTCCGTGTCCGCTTTAATGGCCTGAAGGGAATCGTCCACTGTTTTCCCAAACAGGTTGTTCCCATCGAACGGCATGTCCAGGACTCTGGTCTGTACGTCTTGACGGAAGTCCGTAGCCTTGAGCCATCCACGCCGCCTAAGGCACACGCCATTGCCCAACTGGCGAAATCCTGTATCGGCGATGTCCGTCGCAATAGTGATGGCGTGGTCCGACGCCACCTCACCTTCCTGTAGGATCTCCAGGGCATCCGCCCTCTTGTCGTCCGGTAGGAAGTCCAGCAGGGGAGCCAGTTTGTACCATAGCTCCCTGTCGTAGCGGGCCACGATAGCCAAGGCGTTGGCCGCCTTAATCGTCGTCGCTGCAGACGAGATGACCCTGCGTCCCACAGAGTCCAATTTCTTTCCCTCGCCGTCCGGCGGGGAAGTCGATGTGGAGGCCGCACCCCCCCCGCTTTCTTCCTGGCCGCCGCGGAGACGACGGAGTCCGGGGTAGGCTGCGCCCGGAGGCACAGGGGGGCCGCGTCCGGGGCCCGGTACTTCTTTTCGTACCGGTCTCTTCTAGCTGGCGTCGTGGAAGGGTTCTTGAGGAGGGCGAGGCCCTCATCCCAAATGTCGTCCAGTAGAGGCACCGCGAGGACCGTCTTCCTCTTGGCCTCGCGCCGTTGATAAAGGAATCCTTCCTTTTTCTTCTCCTCAGGGCAGAGTTGGAAAAGTTCGGATGCCCTGGCGATCATGGAATGGAACGATCCAATCTCGTCGGGCGGAGAAGCCCTGGTGGGAGGTGACGACGGAAGATCCTCGTCGTAGACCTCGTCGTCCGTACCCGTCGCGGCCGTGTCAGTCCCCGTATCATCCCCTCGAGTCGTGGACGGGGAGGAGGGCTGGACGGGGCGCGACGGCTGAAAAGGAGGTGGAGGGTGAATCCTTCTTTTCTTGGGAGGAGGAACGCCAGAAGGTCCCGGTTCTGGGTCCCCCGACGGGAGTGGTTCCTCCGCTGGCAACGGTAGTCTCGTCCTTATCTCCGAGCATAAGGACTGTATAGCCAACAAAATGGCCGCCGAGTTGTCTTGCGGCGCTGGCAGAGGGGAATCCGACGGGTGATCAGGGGCCCCGTCGGCGCCCTCGACGATGTCGTCGTCACCCGCGTCGGGATCCATCCCGACGGGCCGGTCTTCTTCCACGCCGAGGCCGTGGCTTAAGACCTCGATCAGCTCTTCCTCCGAGGTTGAAGCCGAGTCTACGATGACACCCTGCCCCCCTTTTTCTTCTCCGCCGGAGATTTCACGGGGGTCCTATCGATGGGCATAAAAGAGGACTCCCTCCGAGGTGGCAGGGAGACTCTGAGCCCCGAGGTCGCCACCACTGGCGTAGCCTCCACAGTCTGAGCCAGGGCCGCCGCGACAGTCTCGATACAGGCCTTGGCCGGATGGATTAAGGCCTTCACCACCTTAGGTGCGCTCACCGCCTTATCCTTGAGGGGGGGGACACTGCCTCGCTCCCCCTCCTATGGGGCCTTCGAGCTCGACCGGAGCCTCTCCAGGAGCTTCGCCGGGTGCTCGGCCTTCCTCTTACCCGACCCAGAGCGTTGCCTCGTGGTTGATGGTACCGGGGAGGGTGCGCCCTGTCTGGCGCCCGTAGAGCCCGACCGTTCGGCGCTCCCGGTGCCAGCGGACTCGCGGTGCTTGGCCTTGTGTTGGACCCCCGTCGCCGGGGCGTCCTCAAAGGTCTTAGAAGACCTTTCGGATTTCTTCCTCTTCTTCTCGCCGGACGGGCTCTTCCCTTCCAGCCAGTTGGCGAGACGTTGATGGCGGTCCTTCATGGTCCGCTCCGACATGTTGCCGCAAAACGCACAGTCCTTCTCCACGTGCGTCTTGTCCTCATGTAAGCAGTAGAGACAAAAGGAGTGTTCGTCCTCCTTAAAGACGTTCTGCAGCTGGCATCCAGGGCAGACCCTGAACAGCTTTCCGGGCGTCGAGCTTCCCTTCTCCTGGGCCATGTCCGGGACGGGCCTGAGAAAACTCCTGGAGTCCTCCAAAAGCGTAGCTCGACGAAATCTTCACCCTTGAGGGGCGCAGACGAATCCGACACGGGTCCCCGTTGATCGGATGGAGAGTCGGTGGAGCTTGAGGCTCTTTTGACCAAAAAAAACGAAGTTTTTGAGAAAAACGTGAAAAAATAGCACTAACGCTCGAGAGCAATAGCACGAGGATCCCAACACATGAACGTGCGGTAAAAATCAGAAGATGGCTGCCAGAGGCGGGGCTTAGGTAGAGGGCAGTCATTGGCTGTGGTCAGTATGACGCAGAGACCAGTGATTGGTTATTACTACGAAAGACAGATCAGAAACGAAACTGATACTGGTTTTTTCTTTACCGAGGATTCCCAGCCTGACGACGGGGAATATTCATGAGCATGAGCATGAGCATGTGAATCCATGCCAGACCCCATGCTGGAGAAGGAGCTTTACACAGATAGAATGCCATTTCTCTATAACGTTTTACAGCGAACACAGAGGGGTCAAAGTCTTTATACTTCAAACAGGCATCTCTGGTATCAATCCAATCCATCATAGAGAGCTTTTTCTTTGCTCTATCCGGATCGGAGACAAGAGTTTCAATAGAAATTTCCGCATTTACTAATATGGATACGAAGTTTTTAGACCATGTTTTTGGAAACTGATGGGAGGACGACAACAGATTACTGGATACTGTGGCTAAGGTTGAATTATCAAGTGCAGATAATAAGCATTTTCTAAACAAGCTACATAAGCGCCAATTATACATTGCCAATAGCAAGGTCAGTCCTAATTCATATCGAATCATCGTTCCTGGAGTGCTTTGTGGTAATTGAAGAATTGCACGCCAAAACTCTGCTTCCAGTACATTCAGAAACACTGGTTGAATCACACTATATGTTTCTAAACCGTATAAAATGGTAGGGATGACATTTTGTATCCAAAATATAAGGGCAGGTTTAATAGAAAATTTCCCATATTTGTGCATAATGAGTCGAGTCTGGCGTATTGCTGCGCGAATTTTAACTTCAATTTTTGTTAACTGAGATTGAATAGTCGCGGGACCATCAAATAAGATGCCAAAATATATGTAGTTAGGAACCAACTCGAGACTTATGTGTTCTATTTTCCAGTTCATTCGGTGACTGCGCTTGCCTTTTGGAGTATAGACAACAATTTGAGTTTTCTTGTTGTTTACCACCAAGATTGTTGTTTACTCATTAGATTGAAAATATATACATAGTGCTGCTAGGAGGTTTTGAAGACCAATAGATGTTTTAGATATTAGCACTAAGTCATCCGCATACCATAGCGCTTTTACCTCGATGTTGTCCAATTTCGGTGCATCTGCACAAATCTCGTCAAGGGCACTTATGACGTCATTGATGAAAAAATTGAACAGCGCCGAGGCAAGTATGCATCCCTGTTTAAGTCCCCGTTCAGTCATGACCGCCGATGATAGAAGCCCCTCTAAGTTTAATCTTACACTAATTGAAGTGTTCGAGTGTAATGCAAAGATAATGTCACTTAAAGTTGACGGGCAACCAGCCTTTAACAATTTATCCATCAGCCGAGGTCTAGAGACTGAATCAAAGGCCGAGTGTAGGTCTACGAACGCAAAATACATGGGCTGTTTGATGGACTGTGCTCGATGTTTAATGGCGTGAAGAGTGATTAGGTTCACCGCAGTCCCTAGACCTGCAACAAAGCCTGTCTGGGCGGGATCACGCTGCTTTGCATTGAAGGTCCATTGATTAAATTCCTTCAACACCAAACGGGAAAAAATCTTGCCCGGCGCATCTAAGAGAGCAATAGGGCGATAACATTTTGGATCCTTACGATCACCCTTTTTGTAGATGGGAACTATTAAGGATGTGCGCCATGATTGTGGAATTATCTTAGTTCGTAAAATGTGTTGGAAGGTATTATATAAGATAATGGAGCATTCTTCTGGGTTCTGTTTGAACATGTAATTTGTTAGACCATCCGGTCCGGCAGCTCTTGAAGAAGATGACTTACTTATGAATTCTCTCACAATATCTATAGAGCACTCCAGAGACCAGCTTGAAGAAACTCTGAGTATATTCATACTTAATCATGTTATGATCAGCATATAATTGAGAGAAATGCTTTACCCATTGTGCTTCTGGGACACCATTTAATTGTATCTCCAGTTGAGAAGAGGAATTACACATGTTCAATAATTGCCACACTTGTGCCGAGTTTTTTGCATAACAAGCAGACAAGAAATGTTCACTATCAACTTGAAAAAGCTGCGCTTTTCTGGCACGAGTCCAGTTACGATATAAGCACTTCGCTGTTTTGACGGCTTTGAGTTGTTCATTTAACGGCAATTTGCGACAATTACGTATTTCTTTTTTTCAACAGGGTTTTGCGTTGTTGTAAAGCAAGGTCAAAACCATGAATGTGAGATCGAGCTGGTCTTGTGGTTAGCGGTTGGATGTTTCTGAACTTATCGAGCACATCAACATAAATTGTTACATCATTTGTGCTTTGGTGTTTTAAAATGGCTGTATTTAAAGTCTGTAGCTTGGCTGGTGACCAATGAAAGCGATTCTTACCATTATTAGTTTTCAGCGCTTGTTTAGACCATTCTTTAATGGTAGTGTCTGATTGACATAAGGCGGACCATTGGAGAAGCAGTAAATGATGATCACTATGTGCTTGTTTTATGATTTCGAATTTGGTGGCATTTTCATGTATGCTTTCACTCACATAGATGTAATCTATAGTGGATCTAGAGGTTCCTCTTTCCCACGTGTGTTGAGGTGGAATGTCACCCATAATGTTCCCATTCGTAATTTTCAAGTTTAAATCTTGAATAAATATACTCCATTTCTGGCTTGCAATGCACAACCCCTTATTAAGTGTTGGAAGACATACCAGATTCAAGTCGCCAACCACCATTATACCAGAGATCGATTGCAGGGCAATTGTTACAAATACTGATGATAAAGCACGATAGAAGGCATCATCAGTAATGCCTGCAGGGTTACGATACAGGTTTATAAGTGCATATACATGAGGTCCATGAGTGATTCTGACCACCTGAATAAATCTATTCGGAGAAAGCCACTCCCCAATTTGGAAATTCCTACTGGATTTTACAGCCACCATTAAGCCAGCCGAGGGCCTGCCTTTGTTTGAGGACACTGCTGGAAGCAAGCAAATAGCATGATCATCCCATATGGGTGCATGTAACATCCAAGTCTCTTGCAGAGCTACAATGTCATAGTTGTTTAATTGAGCATTCACTGTCCACTGAAGATGCGAGAAACCTCGTGTATTCCAACTTGCCAGAGAGATGGTTTGACTCTTCTCAACTATTAGTGGTTATAATTAATTTTTTGTTGACAACCTGCTCTGAGAGCAGTTAACCTTAGTGCAAAAGGTACAAGCGCACTCTGTGGACGGTGTCTGTGCTGCTGTCTCAGTTTGTTCTCTGTTCTCTTGGGCAAGTGGACGAGCTGGATCTAACGCGAGCAAAAAGCCCAAACTAAAAAGGTCCATTTTCGCTTTCCATAAAGCGTTTCGGACCAGGCCCGATTTGATCCATAATCTTACAATTGATAGATTATTCTCACAGATGAATTCAATCTGGTCAAAATCACACGAGGACAAGTCCTCCAGGGACTGAATGTCAGCAAAGATATTCAAAACACTTGAACGACACAAATCATATTTTGGAAAGGGCCCCTCTCGACACTTTAATATTAAAGTATGAAAAGAGTTGAATCGCTGTGTTTTAATATCTTTATGGGTATGCACTTGAGTTTTGGGTTTCACACCAGGGGTCACATTAGAGTTTCTCATATTTGAACAAGAGGTAGGAAGGTTAAACTGCACCTTCTGCACTGGAGCGTCATTTAGGCGGCCCGAAGATTGGTCTCTGTGACGACACTCATCTTGAACCTGAACAGAGCCAGGTATTCCGGCAGAAGCTGGAATTTCTGTCGCACGATTTATCTCAGGAAGCACCTCGGCCAGCCTCTTACCAAGATAGGCATCTACAGCCGATTTCAAAGCAGACAGCCGATTTTCAAAGCCTGCGGAAGCAGCGGGAACTGTCTGTCGGCCAGAGCTATCCACAGCAGAGCCAGACGAGAAAGAAGAAGCCGCACCACTCCGAGTGTCAAACTTTTGGGGCACAGTTAAGGTTGAATCACGCTCAAAAAGATCCACCAGTTCATTCAGTGGCGCATAAGCACTAGGAGGAGCTTGGGATGAATTTACAACCAGCGGACCAGAAGTGGAAAAGGTTGCGAACTCGGAAGCTACAGACACCAATGGGGGAGCAACAATATCTTTAACGACTCTCAGGCTTTGAGGTTGAAGCGCTATAGGCGAAGTGGCCCCAGTCGCAGAGGTGATTGGAGGATTTTTGAACTGAACATTTTTAATTGGTCTTTCGCGTTGTTGATACTTTGGATGTTGATTTAGTTCTTTTTAAAGCTAAAGTTTTCCTCTTATTTTTCTGAACAGGAACCTGATCTGCGGGAACACTGCTAATGTTGTTAGCAGCAGGGTAATCAGGTCTCTGTGGAGAATCAACACTGATCCACGAGTCATTTTTTTGGTCAGTAACGTCTTCTATGCACTCTACAGGACAAATTATTTTTGCAAAGGTTGGAACAGCTGTTAGCGGAGTTCTTACGCTCCATGACTTTGGAACATGATTAAGTTCTAACCCTGACAATCTCTGTATGATGTCTGCTTTATGTTGAGCTGCCGCCACAGCACCTGAAGAGCTTAGACTTTCTAGGATAGAAAGTCTGTGCATAATTAGGTTCAGAGTAGTGGGAGATGCCGTGTTTTGAGAGCATCGATGCATCCACTCACCAATCTGATCACTTTTTGCTGTTTGGAGCGCTATTTTGCGGTCCAATTCTTCAAAAAGTTTGAAGAGACTTAAAATGGTGGTATTCACGGCCCCCAAAGTAATTTCTAGGAGAGCTGGGTTCACATGCGGCTCGCCAGGAGTTTTTACCAACAAACAACGTCTCGGCGACTCATCAATTACTTGCCTTGTAGAGTCCATGGAGCCCGGAAGGTTGTAGTCAGTAATAACAGACAATCTAGAGCTCTCCAGATCAATATTGCACTGTTGCGAGGATGTTTTAATTATTGCAGATTCTTTTGCATTCAGGTCAATGATCTCAATCACATCTTCGCAAACAGACACATCTATCGGTGTATTAGATGTTTGGTGTTTCGAAATTGCCCTAGACTCAGCAACACTATTCGTTTTAGCTCTAGCACTAGCAGCTATCATCGTACTGTCCAACGTTTCTTCCTCAACTACCGTTACCATTTTATTACACTGTGGGTTTTGGCAGGAGACTGAGGTAATGTTAATAAGGTTTGGTCAGAAATGACCACAGAGGAGATTGGCCCGTTAGCGCCTATTGGTGAGGTGTTTGTAGATTCAAGCAGCTGCTTATTTACTGATGGCAGCATGCTTTCAGGCAGACCAGGCGCGTGAGTCACTGCTGAGAGATCATTTATTTTGTTATAGAAATTTCTAATATCTCGATTTTGTGAGGGGGTTTTAGTTACTGGAGTGAGAGTAATCGACTTCTTCGAAATTCGAGAGGGGCTCTTCTTTTCTTCACATAATTTAGAATTGTGCCCATTTACTGGTGTTTTAAGCTCATCCTTTAAAGAAGTTATCTCAGGGGAGGCTATGCCAGTCAGCACCCCATTTACATTATTACTAGTGTATTTTGGAGCGGGTACTTCCGGCATGTCCGATTTCGGCGTATACGGCACACGAGACATGGGTAGCCTATTAATTATATTTCTTCGTGCACCGTATATCAGACAACCAGTGTACACTGCACAATTAGAAAAGCAAGGACAAGCTCTTTAAGCGCGAATTAAAATACGTTACCACCAACACCACGTAAAAGGTCAACAGTTAACAATTAACAAATGAATACACATGAAACACAAAAAACCATCAACAACATACAGAAAAACTAAAAGTTGGGAGTTTACGCTACCCGCGACCGGTCTCAGCGGCAAAGCGGGACTCTGCGTGGACTCCACGTGTGCACGCGCGTTGTGCACACAGGGTCTTGCTTAAATAGCACGCCCACTTACGCTTAAAGAAGGCTAAAATTAAAATAAACAAGGAGTAAATATAAATATTAATATAAAGTCTGAATGTTATAGTAAATATAAATCCAATCCAAGGATGTAGGAGTCCGCACCTTGTGGGTAATGTAGTTGAACACGAAGAGAAGCGAACGGGAGAAAATTCTTCCAGCGGTCCTGGCAAAGGCAAAGCGGGACTCTGCATGGACTCCACGTGTGCTTCTTGAGGGATCAATCGGTCATTTGGCATTAGATCTCCACATAGAATTATTAGTGGGCTGTTTTGGGTTGTTATTATGTTGTCTATCGCTCCTTCAATGGATTCAATGAAAAGCCTGTCCGAAATCGCTTGATGGTTCCAGTAGACTGTAATAACAGTAATCGCAAGGGAGGTTAAGGTTTGACTCTTCCTGTCTAGTTGATCCCACTTTATTGAGACTGCTAGATAGGATTGAGTTGCCGCCAGCTTCTTCTGAATTGAGAGGCCTGAGCCAGATCTAACTGCCACAAGAAGCCATGATGGACGGCCCAGACGACCTTTCTTGGCCGGGGAAGTAACAACTGTAAAGCCATCAATGGTCGGGGGGGTGATAAGCCATGTCTCTTGAAGAGTGATAATGTCAAAAACTTCGAAGTTTATTGCTCCAGGTTTAGTAAGGTGGTTAAAACCCCTGGTATTCCAAGACATCATTTTGAGTGATCGTGGCTGAAGGTCGTGTAACGGTCTTTGTTCTTTTAAGCTCGCCTCTACTTTGTTGAAATCCGCCTTGATGGTAGACGGAATTTTTTGCTATTTCTTTGTTTGCCCAAAGGACGTTTTTGGGAGCCATGCCAGTAGATGTTTGATTGGTGCAAAAGTTGATAGGTTGATTTTGGATGCTGGTGAATTCGCGACTCTATCAGACATTTTTTTCCCCGACCTTTTTTCCGGGGATGACAAAGTCCTTTTCTTGGTGTGCACTCGGTCTTCTTGTCTTTCTCTGGCTCTATGTGAGTCTCTTTCTTTGGATTTTCTAATAGTTGAGACTCTATTTTTTGTTTTTTCTCTGTTGTCCAATTGATGAGGTGAGTATCTTCTTTGGGTCGATGACCAGTTCCGGTCATTAAACTCAGTTTTAGACCTGTAATGAATTTTTTCCTGTTGTTGCAAGGAGTTTTTGATCTCTGAATACGTTCCGGATTGCCCTCTTTTTATCTCAGAAATCAAGTACCCCTTTCTCAGGAGATCTTCCATGCCTTCTTTAGAGAGTCTGCCTTTGGCTTCTGCACTTGCGTGTAAGAATGCCTTTGCTTTTTTGTCTTTATAGTAGGGCTCTACCAGTAGCAGATCATTTGTTTTAAGGTCTTCGAAGTTTTTGACATGTTTCAGAATTTTCAGAACTGTACCCCTATTTAGGGTAATCTTTTCGAGGTTTGCCGGGATCTGTTCTAGTTTGAAGACTGTCGCAAGAGCCAGTCTTTGTTGTTTTACCATTTTTTGGTTTCGAATGCCGGATTTAGGGTGATAGTCTTCTTTCGGCTCAGTGGGGAAACTAGGCTTGTTTTGCTGAATTGGACCTTCCTTTCGACTGTTTTCCTTGTCTTTTGGTGATTTTAGATCTGCAAAGTTTCTTTTGATTGCTGCCAATTTTTTTCGTGTGGCGTCTGGTCCTCTAGGATATCTTTGATTTGAACTGAGCCCCTCCTTTATTCGCTCACTGAACGTCCTTAGTTTTTTAGACGTTGGAGAAGTTGCATTGTTGTGGCTTTTGGGCGATCTTGCCCCGTCTTGCTTCTCAGTATAAGATTAAGTTTCACTTGCAGGAGACAAATAGGTGGAAATGTTCATCATTGTTTCGTAGGAAGTCGACGACTGTGACAGGAGAAGGAGTCTGTAAGGCTTCTGAGGGGCTTCTGACAAAATGGCATGTCTAGATTGGAGATTTTATGGAACTTGTGTCCGTATTTGGTTTTGGGACTAACTCTCTGCATTCCCCTTGAGGGGAGTGGATAGACCCCCGTGCCGGACAAGCAGAGGGTCGAGACGTAGAACCTGCTGTCGTAGATTTGATGTTAGATGTTTTGCTTACTTTCTTTGAATTGACAAGGACAGTGGAGGTGGTATTTGTCGACGATTTCAATGGATAATTTGGGAATTGCAATTGTGGTGGCTTTGAAGCCATTTCTCTCAGGCAAGGTTTGGGTGTTTTCTTTGTCACGCCTTCAAATAGGAAGTGTCTTGGTGGATCGATTTTGTCTTTTGGTTTTTGGCTATTTGGAAGCTTTTTCCCAAAATTGAAGCAGATTTTATTTGCAGGTTGTTTGTCGACTGACTGTGTCTGCGTACTCATTTCTGTTACTTTTCCAACAATTTGGTCAGTTTGTGATGCGCTGTCTCTTGAGTCTTTTATTACAATAGGCTGCGATGAGGAAGTTGAGTTTGTTAAGTTGGGACACTTGGGGTCACTTATGATTTTGTCATATATTACACTGTTGACTTTTTTTTTGCAGTGATGTAGCCTTCGAAAAAGGTCATTTTGGTATGAGTCATGGCGATCAGTGTGGTCTGATCCTTTAAAGTATCGTTTATTGCTTCATATAACTTTCCGAATGGGACGAGCGCAATAGTCAATGCTGACATCAATGTTGTCAGGTCTCGCTTCCTTGGTGAAGTCTCCTTTGGTTCTTCCTCTGACCAAACCCCGTGCTCTTCCTTCGAAGTGGAGTATGAGCACGACCAGGTTGGATAGAAGGAGATGTTTTAGATAAGGGTTCCAGGGACCTTGATTCAAGTGAGACAGTTGGAAAGGACTTCTGGCAATTTGCTTTAATCGGAGACGGGGAATGAAGTGATGGTTGCTTCTCAGTAAGCTGCCTTTTCGCTCCTTCCTTTGTGGCCTTGTCTGTTGGCTGCATTTCTTTGGTTTGAGGAGTAGATGGAGGGCGCTGAGACTCATTTGTACTACTTATCACTGGGTTCTCTCGGACGGGAGAAGACAGATTTGCTGGAGACCGGTTGGCTGGTACAGGTCTCCGACTGTCCAATGGTCCTGTTTGGTGTCCTCCAGTGCTGCAAGGCAGTGGACAATCTACCTGGTTGCTTTTATTACCGTCAGAATCTGTTGTCCTCTCTTTTGGTGTATAAAGAAACTTGGATGCTTTTGGGCCTCCGGTCTCATCAAGTGTTGCATCCAACATTTCTGCGTCTGTCAGTTCGAGCAGAACGTTGTATTTTCGTTTGCCTTGACTGGCAAAATACGCTTTTAACGAATTTCATATTGCAGCGTTAGCCAGCATCTTTTCTGATGAATTTCTTTTGTTATTTTTGTTTTTTTGCTGAAGGGTATTAGCCGATGGTTTTTTCTTTTTGTTCTGATTTTTTTGTTTGTGCTTTTCAGACTAAGTGGTTCTTGCTGTTATTTTTGAGAAATAAAATTTTAACTGCTGATCTATGGGAGAAGTTTCATTTGAGTCTAGTGAGCGAGGATTCCGTAGGTCGCAATTTGGCTCTTTGTATTCTCCCTCCTTTGGTGCTGACTTGCCCTTTGCTCCACCCCCTTGAGGAAGTGGAGCCTCACTTTCGTCCGTGATTGTCATCGCACGGGCCTCCTTCTGTTCTGATGACGCCTCCGTCATCCGATCCCCTTCGGGTTCACTCTCACTCGTTTCGGTGGCACTTAGCGTCCGCTCCGGCATCGGCGGCGCATCCAGGACGCAGCCCGGGAAACTCTCTTCGGTGCGCTGCGGACCTCCCAGCGACTTCCCCGCCTTCAGAGATCCCGACCGCGAGGTAAGCTTGGGGTCTGTGCGTAAGGCAGTTTGGTTTAAGCCCTCCTGTGCTATGTCAGGCAATCGTAGTTGAGGAGCCGCAAGAAATTCCCGCGCAGCCCGCCCTTTGGTCGGCTGCACTGGGAACTTTAAAACATGCGGTTTTCCCTGCTCCGTTGTCGGTTTTCCTGATTTTACTGCATAGAACCAAATTGACGTGCTTCATCCCCGCAGATGTCTTCTTGGTTCCGGGCATTTCGACTTAGCCCCTGAGTTGTTATAGATGGCACAAATGTTCTTTGTAAATCCTCCTTGCCAGATACAAGATTTTTTAGAGGTGTGGCAAGATCAAAAAGTTTTGAGGAAGTGTCGCTTAGAAGTCTCGGTTTTTGTGGATTCTTTGATCTTGATAAGGGGCGCACAACCGATGGACACAGAGGGTCTAAGCGAAGAGGAGCTGTCCTTACGTTCTGGCTTGAATTCTGGCTCAAACTTCTCATCCACCGAGCCTCCTCGTCATCTCCTCCTGGTGGTGGCGAGATTAAATTGTCGGTTCGCCTTGGTTCCATGATGGTTTGGGGGGCTCCTGCCACCTCCTGCACACGGACTGCCACAGACTGCAACTCAGCAGCCAACTCTGCGGCCGCTCCGCGGTTTAGAGGGGTTTTTATGTCCAATCCTCAAGTGCAGAAAAAACTGTAGAAAGACTTTAGAATAGACTGCCACAGACTGCAACTCAGCAGCCAACTCTGCGGCCGCTCCGCGGTTTGGAGGGGTTTTTATGTCCAACCCTCAAGTGCAGAAAAAACTGTAGAAAGACTGTAGAGTAGACTGCCACAGACTGCATCTCAGTAGCCAACTCCGCAAATTCTCCTTGGTTCCGTTCCTAGATTTCCTTAACATTAAGATTGAAAGTATCATTTTGTATTCTTTGGACATTTCTTTTTCAGATTTGAATACCTATTTGAATAGGCTGCAAGGTACCGTGCTGAAAGCCGCAATGCATTTTCCAGTCTCCTTGCCAAACAGTGTTATAAGAAATGAATTGGGCTTAATCTCATTATCATCTGGTAGGAAATAGAGACAGTTGACTACTTATGCAAGAATCTTCACTTCTTCATCCAACTCCTTATATAATGACTTAAAAACCAATTTGTTGTTGAATAAAATTCCATCATTCAACAAATTTCACTCCAAAATGCAGCCCATTTTGGTAGATATAAATGTTACATTAGATGATTTGTGCCTGAGACCAGGCTACGCAAAGAAAAAAACTCTATGAGCTTGACTGGTGCAAAACGCTCACTGATATTCAGAATCACAAAATGTATTTGGAATATTTCACCCATACTAAAAAACGTGTTCCAGATACAAATACATTGAGTCCTTCCCTTGTAACCGTGTGAGGAATAGCTTTATGCGGTTTAAATTCAACTTACTTCACACTCAGGAAAGGACCAAACACTGGAACCAACAAAAAGATGCTGATATTGATGTGAAATGTCATTTTTATCCTTGTACTGAACCAAAAGAATCGCTCAAACGTTTAATTTTATATTGCCCATATTTTAAAATCAAGAGAACCAATACTCTGATGAAATTTGTAAATATAGAATATGAAGATTGTCTTGAGTCTTTATGGACAAGAATGATGTATGGTAACTACAGTCCTTTGTTGTATGCCCTAGTTAGACTTTCTGAACATATAGAAAAGGAACTAAAGCATCATGGCATGTAAAGAAGAACAAGTTAATTACCAACTGTAACGTTCTTTCGATTTGATGTTCCTCCCACGTATTCCTCATCTTAGATATATCCTTACCTTCAGCTTTGCTGCTTCGGAAAAATGTTTCTCTTTCTTTCTCCACCAGGGGGCGCTCCTCTCGAGGTCGCAGCGTCGATGTCCCTCGGCTGCATCCGTCGAGCACCAACGTCATCCGCTGTATAATGCCTCGAGCGCACACGTTGGCTTCAGTTCTGTTTTTTCCGTATATTGTAGCCCATGGATTGTAGTTAATGGCGTGCCTCTTTTGACCCAAGCCTTAAAAGAATTTAGAGTGTAAATCACGTAAACTGTACTGTGGGGTTGGCTGGGAGGGTCGATGAGGAATACGTGGGAGGAACATCCAATCGAAAGAACGTTACAGTTGGTAAGTAACTTGTTCTTCGAATGGATTATGTCCTCCCAGGTATTCCTCATCTTAGATAGACTCCCAAAGCAGTTTTGTTTTGGAGGTGGGAGTACAGAGTTTTTTCTAGTCATGTACAGAATGGAGTACAGATTTAGCAAACAGACCTCCTTGAGAAGAAGTCGAGTCTAGAGCATAGTGTTTTATAAAAGTATGCATGGATGACCATGTGGCTGCTGCACAAATATCTTGTACAGGGACACCCCTTTTTAGTGCTGTTGAAGTTGCCATGCCCCTGGTCGAATGAGCTCTCAGCCCATCTGCTGGTTCTTTCCCAGCCAATCTATAGCATTCTGTTATAGCCAAAATTATCCATCTAGATAATGTTTGTTTAGTTACAGCAAGTCCCAATTTGCGGCCAGTGGACCCCACAAAAAATTGATCACACTGACGTATTTTTGCCAATCTTGAAGTATAGAACCTAAGAGCTCTTCTGGGATCTAGTCTATGTAGCCGTTCCTCTTCCTTACTTGCGTGAGGAGGAGGGTAAAAAGTAGGCAATGTTATTTTTTGTGACAGGTGAAAATCTGAAACAATTTTTGGCAAAAATGATGGTTTAACTCGAAGTTCTACTTTGTCTTTATAAAAGATGGTGTGAGGAGGACCCCTAGAAAGCGCCTGTAACTCACTTACCCTGCGGGCTGATGTCAATGCTACAAGAAGTATTGTCTTTAAAGTACGGAGCCTTAGCGGACAAGAGTGTAAAGGCTCAAATGGAATGCATGTGAGGAATTTCAGAACTAAGTTCAAATCCCACACAGGAACTTGAAAAAGTATTGGTGGAAACACATTATTTAGACCTTTTAAAAATTAAATTATTAAAAGGTATCTTAAAGTAAGATTCTTCCTCTGAGGAGCGCTTGAAAATGGACAGCGCTGCTAAGTATCCCTTTATCGTACCAACCTGGAGCCCCAGATTCGCTAAATGCAATAGAAAAGATAAAATTGTGGGAATATTACATTGAAATGGGTCCACATTCTTCTCCCTGCACCAGTTACTGAACTTGTTCCAACAACACCGATACAGAGATTTGGTTGCTGGTCTTCTGGCCGAAAGCAAAGTCTCCATCATGTCATCCGAAAGGTCCCAATCCTTATATCTCAACCTCTCAGAAGCCATGCGTGACGGTTGAGTGTGTTGACCTCCGGATGGAGAACATAACCTCACTCTCGCGAGAGAAGATCCTCTTTTTGGAAGACGTATTGCAGGGCAGATGGACATGTCTAGAAGGTCTGGGTACCACGTTCTCATGGCCCAATCCGGGGCAATTAGGATCATGGTTTTCCTGAACTTTCTCAACCTCCTTATTACTTGAGGGATCACAGGGACTGGAGGGAATGCGTACAGAAGTGGAAACTCCCAATCCACCACAAACGCGTCCCCTAGAGCTCCTCTCGGGGGAAATTCCCTTGAGCAGTACAGTTCGCACTTCCGGTTGGTACTGGTCGCAAACAGATCCACTTGAGGGATTCCCCAAAGGGTGAAGATCTCTTGAACGACTTCCTGAGCTAGCTCCCACTCGTGGGAGACTGTGCTCTGCCTGCTCAGAGCGTCCGCTGCTGTGTTTTGCTCTCCGGCTAGATGAATTGCCGATCGAGAAGTCTCCTCTTGTATTGCCCAGAACCAGAGCTGCATCGCCTCTCTGCACAGTGGCAGTGACCCGACTCCTCCTCTCTTGTTGAGGTAGTACATGGCCACTGTTTTGTCTGTCATTATCAGGACATTCTTTCCCCGTACAGAGGGCAGGAAGGCCTTCAACGTTAGTTTGATTGCCCTCAGCTCCAAAAGGTTGATGTGTAGTTTGGACTCCCATGGAGACCAGCGACCGCTGATTGTCAACCTGCTGGTGCGAGCTCCCCACCCCGTGAGTGAGGCATCCGTTACTACTGTTATCTCCGGCCATGGTTGCCAAAAAGATTCTCCTCTGAGGATATGATGCCTGCAAGCCCACCATTGTAAATCCTGTGCTACTTTGGCGGGAACCTGCAACAGATCTGACATTTCCCCTGAGAAAATTGGGACCATTGAATCCTGAGAGCCCATTGAAGGGATCTCATTCTCAATCTGGCTTCTGGCACCAGAAAAATGCAGGATGCCATCAGACTGAGCAACCTGAGAAAATCGAAAGCCGGAAGATACTGGGCATTCTGGAATTTTGTTACCATCTGCAGAATGTGGTGAGCTCTCTCTTCGGGAGGCGAGGCTTTACCCGAGCAAGTATCCAGGACTGCTCTAATAAACTTGAGTCTCTGTGATGGCATCATGTTTGACTTTTTTAAATTCAGAGAAAACCCTAGTTTGTGAAGGAAGTGACAAGTCTTGGACAGATGATCCTGGCCTTGTTCTGGAGAACATGCTTTGATCATCCAAAAGTCCAGATAGGGGTAGACATGAATCCCCCCCTCTCCTCAGACTTCGCTGCCACTACCGCCATTAACTTGTGTCAGTCCAGAAAAACTAAGCACCCCTTGAGGGTCCAGAAATGAATGATAATTGGTTGGCCGAAGACCAATCGCCTCATTTACAGTGTTAAGAATATATACTCAATTAGTTATTACGTAGCTATTAGTTCAACTAGAGTGAAGCCATTTTAAGATGACCAGAATCGCCATTTTGTTTTCTCTCTCTGCTCTCTCTAACGTTTCCACTTTGCCTCATGCAAAACTGCTTTGCTATAGATATTATTTCGCTTCAATGGTCCAAGGCTAAGAAACATGTTGAAACATTACACTGGAGAGCCAGACAGAAATGCCCGATTCCCTCCCTTACGTATCCTTGAAGGCAGGGAGCAAGGCATTTAATCAGTACACGAATGCCAGCGAGTCTCCTGAAAGAATAGCAATGTACGAAACTAACATTTAAAGAGTTGAATTATGATCTTCTTTGCGGCCCCCCTTTCTGAGCCCAGTGAGGCCCCAGAGAGCGGGCTGACTTCTAGAGCGAGAATCGAAACTAAGATAGTGAGGCCTGGTATGTGCCAGTCTCCTACGTGCAGCTTGCCCATGAAAAACAGAAACGCTGTGTTCTCGCAAACAAAGAATGGTGTCTGTAAAACTGGAGATTGCAAACTGTTACTAAATATGGTGGTCTAATGTGTCATATTTGTCACGATGGTCAATCATCGCCTCCAATTCAAAGGGAAATTAATTGAGGGCGGCATCGAATGTGTCATACTGTGTCATTGCTGATTGTAAGGTGCTCCGTTTGAATATATGTAACTTATGTAAGACTCGCACTCTCTCTTGCGTCCCCCGAGGTCTGTTAGACACGCGGGGCGTGGGACCACTTGGTCAACTGGGACTATTTTGTATTGCAATAAACCCTAGATTTTGGGAACAGAACCTCGTGTTTGGCATATCTATTTGTGTGTGGTGACTGTACCTTGCTTCCACATCCGAGGGTCCCTCAGGGGCCCCTTCAAGATGGCGCCCGAATAGGGACCCTCCCCCACTTGTTCCATCGTGTACGTTGCAAAATAAGGAAGGCGGTAAGAACGGCGAGGACGGGAGCGATCGAGCCGGGATCGAGAGGTGTTCGGGGCACCTCTGCGTAAGTGATGAGATTCCTTGCTGCAGATCTGCACACCGCTGATCCCTGATCGACGTCCCTGCCAGTGAACAAGGAGGCGAGGCTCCAGAAACGAGGCAGAGCCGAGATACGCAGAGACAACGTCATTGGTTGCGTCAGTATACGGACAAATTGTGTCTAGAAAAGACAAATTGATTGATCAGGTGAGTCGTGCCCCGATTCGTAAGTAATCCTGATATTGGTTGAGAGTTGATTTTGCAAAATCAAACACCCAGAGTAAGTTTGATTAGCCATGGGTAAGGTTAAAACATGCCTGGTGTATTGTCCACCTTAGCGGGATTTTTCCGCTGCGGTGAACAATCTTTGGAAACTGGCCAGGGCACCTCCGGGAGGAAGGCCGGCTTATGATATGTACATAAAGTATGGTATGGGAACGATAATGTTTTGTGAAACTTGGCATAAGCAAACAAGAAAACAGGGAAATCTTCAGTGCCGAGGGGTGGGAGTTTTGAGATGGAACGTATAGATAACCTGGAAAAGGTGTTGATAAGTAAAAGAGCACGCTCTGGGGCACTTGATATCCTTAGGGACTGGAGGAGGGAAGCAATGCTCCGATTTAGAAGTAGAGAGAAACATGCGCGCAGGCATAAGTCAAAGACAGGGAAAGCTGAGGAGAAGGAGGAGGAGCAGTGGAGTAATAGCTTGAGAAAGACAAGATGGCGCGATGAATTAAACATAGAAAAAATATATCCACAAAGAGAGCTACACTCATCGGACGAATTAATAAACAGAATCTTTACTGAAACAAAACAGGGCCCGAGGAGTGTAACTAAAAAGACTACGGCAGTAGCTGCCGCTCAACCCCCTCCCGTTTCCCAGCCCCTCCCAACACCAGCACAACCACAGACTGCATCAGACACTGCACTGCCCACTAGCCAGCCAGCCCCGAGTGTTTCGCAATTACCACAGTCCCAGCAGACGGATCCCACTCTCACTGCCCCCTCTGCACCTCCTGATCAAGAGGGTGCCACTGTCCCGACTGCCCCTCCCATGAGTGGAATTGAGCAGAATGAATGTACAAGAGTAACTCGCAGCGTGATCAGTAAGGAGAGAAAGCGTGAGCTGCAAGAACAGGCAGAAATGTATATAGACGATAGTGATGAGGTATCCACGCTAGCCTCCCTATATGACTTCAGAAGAAACAACGAAAGACAGGTATTGTTGGAATGCATGGGAGAACATTTGTCGGGACAATGGAAAAAGTTAATTGGGAAGTTACCACTGAAACGATTGTTGGATTGAAATGCATTAGCTCGTTGTAGAGGGAGAGATGAAGAAATAGAAGAGCATGTGAAGCGACTGTTTGAAATAAAGAATGAATTGGATGAAGAGTATTCTGAAGTACTCGCCACACCGGGGAATAAGAGAAAGAATATTGAGAGGGGTAGAAAGCAGCGATTTATGTCACCAGCAGCGCAACCTAGTGCAGAGCTAAAAGTATGTATACGGGAGGCACAAAAATGGATTGCAGATCCCAGTATTCCCACAATGGAAATACATGGAACATTTGATGAATACACTTTAGCAATGAAAAGGAGAGCGTTACAAACAATGGTTGAATATTTGATAAACAAAGATATAAGCAAGGAGAAGGTGAGCCCTCCTGAATTGTTGGTGGCATATAAGTGATCGATGGAACGGGGAACAGGAGAGACAGCCTTATCCCTCGACTTGGGAATATTGATGCATATGAGAGAGGGGGAGGAATAGTGAGTGTGGCATTCCCCATGAGAGAAGTGCCCCCTACCTTTGTACCGAAGGTAGAGACCCCCGCAGTAGGCAGTGCGCCACCTGTGGTAATCCCAGCACATTACACAGCCCAATATGTGCACGTTCCCTTCTCTAGACAGGAAGTGAATAATATAAAACAGACAATCCTTGACATACGAAAAAATCCATCGGGTTTTTATAAAGAAGTGGAGTCTTTATTGCAATCTTCAGTGTTCACGATGGGTGATATAGATCTAATATTCCCCGTAATTTTGCCAGCAGACATATGGAAACGAATAAGAAAGGTAGATGATGAGACGGCTTATGGCGCCATGTTGGCAAATTTAATACTGGAAGATAAAAATAAAGCAGTAGGTGCACAGCCAGGGGCGAATATGTTAGCATTACCAGCACGAGCAGTACAGAAGTTTAAAGAATTGGTGCCAGAGAAAAGAATTAATTCAATGGGACAAGATGACGGCGTGTGTTCAAGGTAAAGACGAGTTGTCCACCAATTATTTCAACAGATTCTAAGAGATATTTACAGATTTCAGTGGACAGGATGTGAGTATGGAAGCAGGGAAAAGGCTATTTGTGGATAAATATGTGAGGGGATTAATACTTCCGATTCAAAATTTGATAATGACTTCAGAAAATGCATGGCAAGCAAAAACGCTAGGAGAAGCATTACATATGGCCCAATATTATGAGAACCGGGTAAATACCGAGAAGGTAAGAGAAGTAAAGGATAGAACAAACTTGAAAACACGGGTGTTACTCCAGCAGATAGCAGGACACCACAGGGGAAGGGGAAATGCACAGAGTAGGGGAAATCCGAATATGCATGGAGGGTCTTTGGGATTAAATCAATGTGCATACTGCAGAGAGGAAGGACACTGGCGGGCACAATGACTGCATTTGCAAAATAGAGGCGGATATAGTCAGAGAAGGCCTCACAGAGGGCACATGGGAACAAATGGTCACAACAGAAATCATATGCAGAAGCATCATAATGATCAAGGGAATGGTGCACAGAATCAAGGCCAGGCTTCGAATCAAATTACGCAAATTCAAAATCAGCAGGTTGTACAAACGGGGCACAGAGGGAGAGGGGGGAACATTTTTGATAACCATACAGGTGCATACTATAATAACAGTGGTGACTATACATCGGATGATGTGTTGTTACCCCAATAGGACAGCCCAGGACAGGGGTCGGAACCAGTGTCTATTCCCGTGAATCAGAAAGGACCCTACGTAGAGATGAAGATCGGAAATGAAGAGCATAGATTCCTCGTAGATACGGGGGCACAAAAGTGCTCGATAGATCACCACTTGGTTCCAGACATACCTCTGTCAGGGCGACAGAATATCTCAGTAGGGTTCGCAGGTACCCCAGTAATAAACCCTGAATCAAAATCAGTGGCAGTAACAATAGGGCCTTTTACTGAACATTGTCCATTTCTTTTAACAGCATTGTGGAGAACATCTTTTAGTATTAAACCTATTGAAAAAGCTGAGTGCCAAACCATTGTACACCAGATGGGGTATTTTTGACTATTCCTCCCCAGAGTATGCTGATTTCTGAATTTATGGCAGAACCCTTAACAGGGGAATTGAGTACAGTGCCAACTTGCATTTGGGCCATGAATGACAATGATGTGGGATGTTTGAAAATAGAGCCAGTAAAAATTACATTGAAGGAAGGAATAACGCTACCGCGTATTCCGCAGTATAAAATTTCATATAGCAGGAGGAGAAAAAGGATTGAAAAGTATTTTTTCTGATTTGGTGAAATTGGGAGTGATTGAAGAGATTACAGGCAGTGTATGTAACAGCCCAATTCTTCCTGTATACAAGAAAGGGGGTAAAGAGGTACCGTACCGTTTCATAATTGATCTCTGTGCACTGAACAAAGTGGTAGATCCCCAATTCCTGTTAGTGCCAGACGTCACTACGATCTTGACAATGATCCCTGCTACGGCAGAATACTTTAGTGTTATTGATTTGAAAAACACTTTCTTCAGCATTCCAGTACAGAAAGAAAGCAGGTATTTATTTGCCTTCACTTTAGGAAGACGATCATTCACATTCACACGCATTCCATAAGGCTATACTGAAAGTCCGAGCATATACAGTAGAGCGTTGAAAGAGCAGTCGGACATGTTAGAATTACCAGCAGACTGTGTATTGTTACAATACATTGACGATTTACTAATCGCTGCTGACACGGAGGAGATATGTAAAAAAGGTACTGTTCTATTATTGACTCATCTAGCCACGCATGGCCATAAAGCAAGCCTAAAGAAATTCCAGTACTGTCAGAAAGAAGTAGCTTATTTGGGTTACCTACTCTCAAAGGTAGGGAGAAGATTAACACCAGAGAGATTAAAGAGTATTTCTGGTATGCCTATTCCAACAACACAGAAAGTTGTGAGAGCGATAATAGGGATGGCTTCTTATTGCCGTCAATGGGTTATGGACTTAGCTTTAATTGTGAAACCAATGGTGGAATTAACACAAAAGGATGCTGTGATGCCTTTGCAGTGGAATGAAGAATGTCAGAAAGCATTTGATTTGCTAAAAACCATTTTGAGTTCTGCTCCAGTTTTGGGCACACCGAATTATGAAAAGGTTTTTAGGCTATTTGTGCATGAGAGCGAAGGATGCGCGTTGTCTGTCTTAACACAGGAACAAGGTGGAAGAAATAGGCCGTGCAGCTATTTTTCTTCTGCGCTGGACCCTGTAGCATGCACACTACCACGACTGTTTGCGAGCTGTTGCAGCAGCTGCTGCGTCAGTGAAACAAACAGAAGAACAAGTTACTTACCAACTGTAACGTTCTTTCGACTGGATGTTCCTCCCACGTATTCCTCATCTTGTGATAATTTGTTATCTCCAGCTTCGCTGCTTCGGAAAAAAATGTTCTCGGAAGAGGGCGCTGTGCTCGAGGTCGTAGTGTCGATTGTCCCTCAACGGACTCCATACTCTGTCGACGTCACCAATGGTATAAATAGGTCGAGCCGCTCCCATTGCTTCAGTTCTGTTTTCTCGATGAAACATATAGGAGGAACACCCAGGTGTGCCCCATGACCGATACATTCTTCGTGAGAGGAAAGTGTAAGAAAACGTAAACTGTACTGTGGGGTAGAATGGGAGGGTCGATGAGGAATACGTGGGAGGAACATCCAGTCGAAAGAACGTTACAGTTGGTAAGTAACTTGTTGTTCGAATGGATTGTGTCCTCCCACGTATTCCTCATCTTGTGATAGGCTCCCATAGCAGTAGCAATTTTGGAGGCGGGAGTAGCAATTTCAGTTTTCGTGGACAGAATGCAGAACTGCCTTGGCAAATAAACCGTCATTAGAGTAGGCAGTATCCAAACAATAATGTTTAACAAAAGTATGCATTGTTTTCCAGGTTGCAGCTGCACAAATATCTACTGCCGGGACTTCCCTCTTTAGAGCCGCAGAAGCAGCCCTTCCCCTTGTAGAATGGGCACGAAGCCCATCTGGTGGTTCTTTTCCCGCTAATCTGTAGCATTCAACTATGGCTAATATGATCCAGCGGGAAATGGTCTGTTTTGTTACAGATAAGCATGATTTATGACCAGTATAACCCACAAATAGTTGGTCATCTTGTCTCAATTTAGCTATCCTTGAGATGTAAAAACTAAGAGCCCTCTTGGGATCTAGTCTGTGTAATCTCTTCCTTACCCAGATGAGGAGGAGGATAAAAAGTTGGTACAAATGGAAGTCCGAGACTACTTTTGGTAAGAACGAAGGTTTAACTTTAAGGACTACCTTATCCTTACAAAAAATAGTATATGGTGGTTTGCATGAGAGAGCCTGAAGTTCACTAACCCTGCGGGCTGATGATAGGGCCACAAGAATGATAGTTTTTAGAGTTAAAAGCCTCAATGGACATGAATGCAGAGGCTCAAAAGGTATGCAAGTCAAGAATTTTAGTTCTAAATTTAAATCCCAAGTTGGTACATGAAAAGGTACTGGAGGGTATACATTAGTAAGCCCTTTTAAGAATTGAATGATTAACGGTATTTTGAAATATGAAACCTCTTCTGAGGAGCGCTTGAAAATGGACAGCGCAGCAAGGTATCCTTTGATTGTTCCTATCTGGAGCCCCAGATTAGCTAGATGTAATAGAAAAGAAAGCACCATTGGGGTGCCACACTGAAAAGGGTCCACATCCTTGTCTTTGCACCAGTTACTAAACCTGTTCAAGCGACATCGGTACAAAGATTTTGTTGCTGATCTTCTGGCCGAAAGCAAGATTTCCATTACGTCATCTGGAAGATCCCAATCCTTCTATCTCAACCTCTCAGAAACCATGCGTGAAGGTTGAGTGTCTCTGGCCTCTGGATGGAGAACCCGACCCGACCTTCCTCTTGCGAGAGAAGATCCTCTCTTTGCGGAAGACGTACTGGAGGGCAGAAGGACATGTCCAGAAGGTCCGGGTACCACGTCCTCCTGGCCCAATCCGGGGCAATTAGGATCATGGTTTTCCTGAACTTTCTCAACCTCCCGATTACTTGCGGAATCAGGGGAACTGGGGGAAGCGCGTAAAGCAGTGGAAACTTCCACTCCACTACGAATGCGTCTCCCAGAGCTCCTCTTTGAGGAAATTCCCTTGAGCAGTACTGATCGCACTTCCGGTTGATGGTGGTGGCGAACAGATCCACTTGAGGGGTTCCCCAAAGGGCGAAGATCTCCAGAAGGACTTCCTGAGCTATCTCCCACTCGTGAGAGACCGTTCTCTGCCTGCTCAGAGCGTCTGCTGCCGTGTTCTTCTCTCCGGCTAGGTGAATTGCCGATAGAGAGATTCCTTCTCGTATTGCCCAGAACCATAGCTGCATTGCCTCTCTGCACAGTGGTAGTGACCCTATTCCTTCTCTTTTATTGAGGTAGTACATGGCCACCGTGTTGTCCGTCATTATCAGGACATTCTTTCCCTGTACAGAGGGCAGAAAGGCATTCAGAGCTAGTCTGATTGCCCTCAGCTCCAAAAGGTTGATGTGTAGTTTAGACTCCGATGGAGACCAACGACCGCTGATTGTCAGATCGTTGGTGTGTGCTCCCCACCCCGTGAGTGAGGCATCCGTCACTACTGTTATCTCCGGCCATGGTTGCCAAAAAGACTCTCCCTTGAGAATATTGTTGTTGCAAGCCCACCATAGAAGATCCTGAGCAACTGCGCTCGGGACTTGCAGAAGATCCGACATATTCCCTGAGAACTGGGACCACTGAGTTCTGAGTGCCCATTGAAGGGATCTCATTCTCAACCTGGCCTCTGGTACTAGGAAAATGCAGGATGCCATGAGGCCAAGCAACCTGAGAAAATCGAAGACCGGTAGACGTTGGGCATTCTGGAATTTTGTTACCATCTGCTGGATGTGGAGAGCTCTCACCTCGGGAGGCGAGGCTTTTCCCGAGGAAGTGTCTAAGACTGCTCCGATAAACTGGAGCTTCTGGGATGGTATCATGTGGGACTTCTTAAAATTGAGGGAGAAGCCCAATTTGTGGAGGAAGTGGCAGGTGATCGAAAGATGTTCCTGAGCTTGTTCTGGAGAACTTGCTCTGATCAACCAATCGTCCAGGTATGGGTAGATGTGAATGCCTCCTCTCCTGAGACTTGCTGCCACAACCGCCAACAGTTTGGTGAAAACCCTCGGGCGGAGGTCAACCCGAATGGCAGAACTCGAAATTGATAATGAGAATTGCCAATCGCAAACCTCAGGTACTTTCTGTGCTTGAGATGGATTGGCACATGAAGGTAAGCATCCTGAAGGTCCAATGATACCAACCAATCCTGGAGTTGGAGAGCCTGAAGGATCTGAGAAAGTGTGACCATCTTGGACTTGTCCTTCCTTAGGAACTTGTTCAAGTTTCTCAAGTCCAAGATGGGTCTCAGTCCTCCTTCTTTCTTTGAGATGAGGAAATATGGGGAATACCAACCCTTGTTCCTCTCCGCTACAGGTAGATGTTCTATTGCACTTTTCTGTAGCAGGGTTAAGACTTCCTGCAACAGGAGCGGATCCGGATGTTTGACAGTGTGGGTGATTCTGAGGTTTCCTTTGAAAAGGAAGGCGGTAACCTTGGGATACTGTTTCCAATGCCCAAGCATCTGAAGTAATGCCCCGCCATTCTTCTAGATGCTGCGAGATCCTGCCTCCCACTGGGGTCTTGTGGATCAAAACCTCAGAGTGGTTTTGCGGCAGCTGCAGCAGCGGCTGAAGGTACAGATGCCGCTGCTGGGGCAGGTCTAGCACCTTTTTCTCGCCCCCGAGGAAATTTTCTTTGGCCTCTCTGACTGGCCTGTCCTCTTCCTCTTCCAATTGAGGAATAAAAACGAAAAGGATGACCCCTCCAGGAAGATGAGCCTGTGTTTGGGCGTGTGTTGGGGTTGTCTTATGGCAGCACTTAGCACTTAGTGATTTTGCTGCCGCTTTGGAGGTCTGCAGCTTCTCCAAACTTTCATCCGCCTTGCTGCCAAACAACCTTGAGCGGTAAAATGGCATATTAAGAAGTCTGGATTGCACATCCGGTGCGAAACCCGACTTTCTTAGCCACGCAAATGTAGCACCGTGCTAGACGCCATGGACCTACTGATACTGTCAGCTGTGTCCAAACCTGATTGAAGGCATTCTCCCGAAGCCTCCTTTCCATCCCTTATTATGGCTAGAAAGCCATCACGTTCCTCTCCTTCTGGGATGTGTTCAGCTGCCTCTGACATGCAGTCACACAGGGTATATGTAAACCTTGCCAGGGTGCAAGTTACATTAGTGGATTTTAAAGCCATACTCCCTGACGTAAAAATCTTCCTGGAACATGCATCAACCTTTTTATCGTCCCTATCCGGACGGATTGTGGGGTACGCAGCATTTCTAGTGGAGGTAGCTGCTTGGACTACCAGACTTTCTGGAGATGGGTGTTTGCTTAAGTATTCTGGGTCAGAATTACAGGGTCTATATTTCGACACACATTTTTTATTAACTGCTGGAATGCCTTCAGGGTGTTCCCATGCAGAATTAACTCTGCTTTGTAAGGCAATATGAAATGGAAGTATGGGGTCTTGCTGAGGTGCTCCTGAAAGGATATCGGTCATATCATCATCTTGATAGACTGGTGAATTTCTACCCCATCCCATAAATTCAGTGACTCTATTCATTAATTTTCTGCTGGGTCTGGTGTATCAAATTCACACTCTGGAGAGGTATCCAGACCACTTGCTGGTTGCAAGCATTCCTGTAAATCTTGTATTTTAGATTGAGGATCAACTAATTCCTCAGGAGCAGGTCTTGTGCCAAATTTAACCCCAGCAGATGTAATTTCTTCATCTGCTGATGACTCTCCTTCCTAAATTGATGACATGGTCCTGAAATAATCATGTCTACTTTCAGGATGAAAAATCTTTTCAGGTAATGCAGGTTTTTCCCTTGGTATAGGCTTGGGCGTCGACGAAAACATTGATGGCGTTGATGCTGTCACAACAACCTTAGATGTTGTCGAAGGAGCCTTCGATGTCCTTGAAGGAATCGTCGAAGGAATTGTGGAAACCATCTATACTGTCGAAGGAGCCTTCGTAAATACCGACTGTATACTCAATGTAATTCTTTTAGAATGAGTTGTCGATGCCTTGTACTCGATTGTCTTCAATGACTTCGAGGGCATTTTCGATGTCGACCTAGATGATGCATGAGAGCTTGACACCATCTTGTTTCCTTCTACCTCCGATTTATGCACCAGCAGTTCTTTTTCATGAGGTGACCGGGAAGAGTCCGTGGGTGACACCCTCGACAACTTTTTGTCGGACTTTCTTGTTTTGGATCTTCCCCCCTCACTTTTCTCGTGAGCAGGGGCATGGTCTTCTTCAGACTTTTTTGAGGGGGTCTGAGCCGCGTTCTCAAAAATGTTTAACATGGAAACTCTAAATGCTTCCCATTTACTCGGGGAGTCATGTTTCGAAGGGCATGTTATCACTTCCTTAGATAACATCGAGGAAGAAGATGAAGAGGAAGATCGGTGCCGTCTTGTCTTTGTCTTTTTGGAGGACAAAGAAGAAGACTTCCCGGATCTACTCCTCGATCTTTATTTTTTATGATGCTCCACCGAAGACTCGGCCAAGTCTTTCCTCCCCTTCGAAGTAGACTTCGATGAACCCTCCCCCATCGCTAGTTTACCCCTGCATTCTTTTAAGGCCTTATGGGTCATCGACTGGCACAAACCGCAGTCTTCAATGTGGTGGTCGGAACTGAGGCACCAGAGGCAATTTTTATGTGGATCAGTTAGACATTTTCTTTCCACATTTTAGACATTTTTTAAATCCCGTCTTCGGTGTGGACGGGTTCGATGAAGACGACATATTTCTTCACGAGAAACTAAAGCGCCGTTTGTAACAATCTGAATCGAAGCTAACGGAAAAACGGAACTGAAGCCGCCGGACGACATCGACGCCGCAACCTCGAGAGGAGTGCCCTCTGGTGGAGAGAGAAAGAGATTTTTTTTTCCGAAGCAGCAAAGATGAAGGTAAGGATATATCTAAGATGAGGAATATGTGGGAGGACTCAATCCATTCGAACATACTTTAATTGTTATTTATTAGTAATTATCTGTACTACTGGCTCAATTGTTTTATGGTATCTCTGTTTTAAAACTTTTTTATATTTTTGCAAATTTTAATGTTTAAGAACAACTAAATGACTGTTATAATATACTTTGTAAAGATTCAATTTTTGAATCAAAGACAAATAAATAAAAAACAAAACAAAATTTGCCAGGGGGCTGTTTACCTCCAAGAAATATTTTGCCCCTATGTTCCTGGGTGTACTCTCCACTCACGTAATGCAAATCTAGTGGCTATTCCGGAAATCCAGCTATCAAGAGTTGGAGGCCACGCGTTTATCTTCGCTGCTGGTATTATGATCTGCCACTCCCCCTCAGGTGTACCAAAACTCATCTTCAATTTAGACAGTCCCTGAAAACTCTGTTGTTTTAAGGTCGTAGCTGTCTTTAGGCGGTAGAGTTTCTCGTGCCAAGATCCCCTAGGGTGAACATGCATGCTACAAATTTGAATAACATAACATAACATCAAAGAACCAATACTGAGTATAGTCTTTCTCACCAAGCAGTCATCCACATTGAGGAAGATATGTATACCAAACAACTGTGAAATGATGCCAAAACAGCCATTGGTGCTGGAATTCTCACCAAAGTAGAGCTTTGGTGAAAAACAAGCAAATTGCTTTGATAATGGATTTCTAAACTAGAAGATGTAAAAAGCAATTCAATAGAAGACAGCCATGAACAACAAGAAATCCTGATGAATTTATCAACATATACCATTGATGAAGGCGAAGAAGCAGCCATAATGCTTGCTGAAGAGTACATAGCCATCGACGAAGATTGCTCACCAGGTGAACCAACCAACTTAGGGGACGAAAGCAAAAAAAACAACGAATACTCGATCCTGACATGCGATGACATCTCAGACATCGAAAACTCAATTTTAACGTGTGATGACATCTCAGACACTGAATTTACAACTTTCATAGAGTCAGAATTAAGCCCCACAAAAAAAGATAGACAAAAAATAACAATACCCACAACACCCCATCCATAGAGAACTGGATGATGAAAGTTATGATGTTCCTAACTTCGAAGACCCAAGAGGATCTTAATCAGAAAAAATGGTTAATATTAAATCAAAATGGCAAAGACACAATGATATTGTTCTTTATAGAACTAACACATTAAGATTATTGCATGCGATTCCTAACCTAAAAATGATAGAATCAAAAGATATTCGAATAATTGAATTTTTGCACGAAAGGCATACTAATAATGTAGCTGTACATTTCCAGTCTTGGAATGCAGCTAAAAATGTAACAGATATGGCAAGAGAATTAGAAATTTTGGGATTCGAAATCACAAATAAAGATACTGCAATAATAAAACAACTAGGGAAAATCAACAGCAAAGACAAGGCATATCTCTATGTCGGAAATTATAACATGACATCAAGAGAGTAGAAGCCCCTTGGAAAATATGTAGCTGGAACTCCTGTGGCTCGAGAGTTATCTTTAGGGGCGACAATCTGACGATTACAAATGGTGATATATTATGTTTACAAGAAACATGGATCAATGAGCTACCCTCCTGTGATGGATTCACAATATATATGAATCCCGCTATCACCCGAGAAAAAGGCCGACCATCAGCGGGTCTTTTAACAATGATAAGATCAGGACTGACGATCCATGTTATTAATTCTTGTAACCTGAACCCGTTTATTCAATGCACCATTATAGAGCACCCAAAGATTAAACAAAAAAACATTGGGAACAACACAGAACCAAAAACAAGGATAACCTGCATATGCAATGTTTATTGGAATCCATGTAGCATTAATGACAAGTATTTATTGATGCTCTATTTTCGAAAGTGGACAAAAATGGAGATAATTATATACGGTGATTTCAATATTCATCTCTTCACAAAAACAGGGAATAAAATCGCCCTTAACAAACTTACGAATAAAGCCCACTTATGGATCAAGGAATGCTCGATGCGAGATCTAACCTTAATCAATGGTCTGATAAAAGGAGACACTCCACTGAGACCAACGTGGGGCAAAGGAAATAGTGTTAGCTACCTAGGATTACATATTTGTTTCTGATTCACTGATGAAAGAACTAGAATCACTAGATATCACAGACAAAACCACAAGTGATCATAAAATCTTAACCCTATCATGGTTGACTTTGCAAACTCGTTTCCACATCAATAACAACGTGGCCCTAGAAATAAACCAAGGACTTAATCGGCTACGAACATCTGATACAGAGATACAACAACTCCCAATGAGATTTGAGAATTCGGACATGACCAATAAAAATAAAATAGATTATGAATGGTTATTTAATAGACGAAATGGACAGAGAGCAAAACAAACATTGCATCTCTTACAGAATAATCATACATATCATTTGGAACAGCCACCAGGAAAAAGTCCCTTAGAAAAGGGATCAGAATGGCAAAAACATTGAGCCATGAAGACGCAAAAATAACCACTCATAAGCTCAAACAACAATATAGAAACTAACAAAGAAACTCAAGAGCAATGCGCATGCAACTCGCCACTGAAACAATGCTGGCCACACTGAATCAACGTAGCACCAGAGAGATGTGGAATTTGTTAAATAATAAACAGCTCACTAAAGAACATATAACAGCAGATGTATATCATACAACATCTGAACTCCTCCAGGGCTCCTGGGCCCGATGGGTTAAAGTAACCATATCTTGAAAAAAAATCCAGAGATCTGGTCAAGAGTATGTGAACATCTGTTTCATCTTATTGTGAAAAACCAAATACCAAACACCTGGAAAAGCGTGATTCTTATTCCGATCTATAAAAAGGGTAATCGAGATCAGCCATTCAACTATCGACCGATAGCGATATTAGACACTCTGGGGAAAATATTTGTTACGATACTACAACGACGCCTAACAAAATGGGCAAGGAACAATCAAAGATATGACGCTAGACAAAAGGGGTTTGTAAAAGGAGTGGATACTAACATCAACCTCTTCATCTTTAACCTATTGAAGCTAGAAGCAATGAGGACAAAATCTCAGATCATTGCGACATTCATCAACTTCCAAATAGCTTTCGATAGTGTGAATAGAAAAGAACTGTGGAACAAATAGAGAGTGGAACTGCCCTGCGAGTATCTTAGAAACCATAATAGCACTATACTCAGCAACTAATATCCGCGTCAGATTGGCTAAAACGGGATCAGTGACAGAGATAATTAACACATGGAATGGCTTAAAACAAGGATGCCCGATGGCCACTCCCTGTTCAGTCTCCATCTGGCAGATTTCGAAGACCATCCAAAAGCCATAACAACCAACCCACCAATATTGAAATACACCTATTAAATGGACCCTCTATGCGGACGACATGGTGTTGCTAGATAAGACTCAAATCGGCATGCAGAAGATGGTGAACACATTAGCCGATTATGCAGAAAAGAAAGATTTTAATTTTAACATTACAAAAAACTAATTGATGTGCCTAACTAAGAATGGGGGGGGCAACAAAGAACCAGTGATTTATCTCCAACAGACAAAACTTGAAACAGTAAGATCAATAAAATATCTTGGAATATGGATTTACCAAAGTATTAATGGAAATTTATGGAAAGATCATCTATTGACTAGTCGATTCCTTGGCTCGTCAAGGCACAATACTACATAGAAAGTATGGAGCTTTTTCCTGCAAACCAGTGACTATGTTTTATAGACAAAAGGTAACTGCTATAGTCACCTGTGGAAGTGAATCCATACTGAACATGTCATGGAAAACGTGGGCGTGATAGAAGGTAGGTTTTGGAGGAAAGTTCTATCTGTACCACCAGCGTTCCCAGTAACTCGAATCCAATTTGAACTGGCCTTACAGTCCTTACAATCCATTGTATTATGGAAAACTTTAGATATTTACAGGAAAATTGTGAATAATTATGATATACCAGCTACCCAATTCCTGAAGAAGCGCGCTATTTCCAGTAGTAACATAATACTGGATACATGGAAAGATAACTGTAAAAAGTTGATGCAAAATAAGAACATCACAGAAGAAATTCTAACATGTAGACCAGTGGAAACTAAAAAGAAAATACAAAGAGTAGATTGGTTAAATACCAAAGAAAAAGAAGACGAATATCAGCTATTGCTCTATTGTTGGAAAGACTGTTGAAAACTCAAATGCCAAAATACCTGGAACTATTCCCCTGTCGACGAACACGGGATGCATTTCTAAGGCTATGGTTGAATTTGCTACAACCAGAGAAATACTCGCAAAATCGAAACAAATCCCAACAGACCAAAATGTTTGTCGATTCTGCAACAACACCGAGCAAAAAGAAACATCCTATCATATTTTCATGGAGTACGAATCCCTGAAAATGGAAAGGAAAAAATTTGCAGCAATGATATCGACAGTCGGCAGTGCCCAAACTCAAGATTAACAATGGGAAACAATTCTAGCAGGCAATCATAAGAGCATTACTTTTAGAATTGTACAATTCTGGAACTTTGTTAATGAAAGACGAGACGAAAAGCCCTAAGAAAGAACATGTAAAAATAAAGACTGCATCTATGACGCCATAAAAGCTGGACAATAATGAAGCATTTTACAGATTTTAATGTAATGTAAATAACATAAAATATATGATTGTAATGATTGTTGTTCTGATCGAAAAGTAAAAGTTATAATGTTAATAACAATACATTAATAAAAAATAATATAAAAAAATGGGATACTGAGGGATACAGGGAAGAGGTTTGGCTGGGTTGAGAGTAATATGCACAGGTTCCACATTCAAAATGTGTCTAAAAAATTCCAATTCTCAAAACACTTGGACATCTAATTGTATACCATCAAGGAACAGTAAATAGTGGAACCCATTTCACACGGCAGGTCCAATCCTAATAAGTTCACTGGTGTAGATGGACTAAGCAAAAAGGCATGATGTTAAGAAGCAGGACCCAAGTATCAGTCATGGATCGTGTAAATGAGGTATCAGTTGACCTCCACAGCCCACCGTATTTACCACCTCATCTGAACATAGATCATGTGGAAATTCAAAAGGTTTCAAAATGTAGACAGAGGCTCTGGTATCTACCAAACAATTTTTCAACTAACAGAATATTTTATATAAGGAGCAGAAGGATCAAGCGGAATCAGTGGTGCAGCAATATTACCGACTCATCGCTGTCCGATTGTGTATTGAATAAAAAAGATTGTAGAACTGGTGGAAACAATTGAGAAAAATGCTGAGCCAGTCGCAGGCACTCGGATGAGCAGGTAGATTCATGCATTCAGTCTCCCAATGCCCAAACTACTTGCAATAATTACATTGGTAATTATTGTGACAGATGGCCAGACTCAATAAGGTCATTCAAAGGTTTTTATTTTTAAGATGATAAAAATCACTGTTCATTTCTTGTCTGGTCAGGCAGTAGGCAGAGTAGACCAATGAGCTTCCTACTCCTCTATCCTCCTAATTTTCCCAGCCAGCGATTGGCAACACCTTCTGTCTACTATTAGCTGTCGATTAGGGCTTAAAGGCAAAGCCTTATCCACTGGCTCCCTCCAGAGATTGGTATGGGTACACTAACAGCCTAACACTTCCCAAGGTACTCAACATGAACAGGTGGTTCGGATGTACCAATCTCAACCATGCTGGTTCACCCTCTCAGTCACTCTCTTTCTCGCCTATCACTGATTTTACTACTTCTTCCATTCTACTCTCTCTCCCTCCTTCTTTTGTCCCGTCTTGCGCCTTCAGTTAGTCTTCCTGATCCCTCTCTCTTCTGGCCCTCCAATGTTTACTCTCTTAGCTCTTCTTTCCTGAACCCTCTCTTTTCCCCCCTCTACTCTCCTCTCCCCACTTCCATCCCCTCTGCTCTCTCACCACTCCCTTCATTCTACTACTCTTACCCATCCTCACATTCTACTGAGGGATATAGTGCCCTATTCACCTTCCGAGGATATGGTGCCCTGCCCAACCTTCCCTACTAATCGCACGCTGTCCCAACTACCAGTTCCTTTTACTCTACTTACTACCCTTATTCCCCCACTTCTTTCTCACACTCATCTCTACACCCATGCCTTCCAACTACCCCGTCATCACTGCACCTTCATCAATATTTCCACTACCGCCTTGCACTCTCTCCCCACCATTCTACAGTAGTAATCTCTCTCTAACAAATACTTTCACTTGTTCTCTAATTGCCACCACACGTCTAGCTCCTTGTATCTCTTTCTCACTCACCTTTTACACACACCCCTCCTCACACTACACTACACACAACTGGTGCCACTCTCTCTCAAAATCAATACCTCACCTGTACTCTGCTTCTACTTTGCCAGCAGCTCTTCCACACTCTGTACCACTGTCTGTCTTCTGCCTAGTCTCTCGTCCCACCTTCACACCTCCTGACCTCAATCTTGCAACCCATACTTCCATTAATTGTTTTTCTATAGTGCTCTTTCTTTGTTCCGACCCCAATCTTCCACTGGTTCCATCACTCATCTGACTTTGGGCTAATCTTTGCCTGTCTTTTCCGCAGGGGCTGGTTGATATAGGTACTTGAAAAACCCCTCAAAGCCCTGACCCTTTTCAATCTCGGTTTGTAGGGAAGCTGCCAGGGAGCCGGGCTGCCAATTTTTCACGTGGCTTCCTTCAGGTGCTAGTGAGTTTTGTTGCCAATTCAGTTTGGGGACAGTTTCTATTTTGTTTTTTTTTTCTTCATTTTTTTTATTGATATGGTTGAAAAGAAAAACAACGAAAAATCCTCAGGTAGGACCATATCCCATTATTTCTAAAATGTAGGTGAGAGGGTTTAACAATCTACATTATAATAGGTTTCCAAATGACAAAACGTCTACCAATGGCAAGTTCCAACACTTGTTGAAAATGTGTTAAAATAGGGGGGCGCTGTTGCGCCGAATTAAGATGGCCGCCTAACCGTATTGCTCCGGACTGGCAGAGCGACAGATCCTCCCGTTTTCCCCTTCTACGTTGCTTCCATCCTGCAGCTCTACTGGCGAGACTCTGTGAACACCCCCGCCTTCCCCCTGCGAAGTTCCAGTGGTGAGCGCGCCCTCGGAGGCCAACTACAACCCTTTTAGCGGCCGGCGGCTGCAGCTGCTCACTCTCCCCGCCCCGCGGCTCTTGAGACCACAGCCCGCTCTTCTACCTGTGAGCGCGGTGTTGCGGGCCGTGGTGGGGGAGGGGTGCCGAGCCCGCGAGGTGCGCCGGGCCGCTGTGGCTGGCGGGGTTTTTCCCCCATCGCATCTCATCATCCGGCGGAGGACTGCCTCTGATCCGCCGACCCACCTGCTGCGCCCGCGGCTCCTTTCATCGGCGGCACCTGCAGCCTCGGATACCCCAGCAGACGCTTCTCCTGTCCCGGGACGGTCTCTCCAGCTTGACTTCCCCGCCTGCCGCTCCTCTGCACGCCCACGACTCCCGTTGTGCATCGAGGTAGGGAGTGTGAAGGGGCGGGTGTGCCCGGCTTCGGCGGTCCCTGTGGCCGCCCCATCCACCGCTCGCTGGCCTAGTGGAGCACCATCCTTTTCCCCGGTGTTGCGGCGGCGTCCCAGCTGATCCGCTGTGCGCGGACCGACACGGCTGCAGGGCCTGGAACTGGGGCTGCTCCCCCGCCCTACCGTGCCGTGCCTATCCACGCGGCACCCTTTGTTCTCCCCCGCCCACCCCCCATCCACCTGGATGCTGATTGAGTGCTCCCCAAAAAACACTGTTTAACCGGATCCCTACCCTTTCTGAGCTACCTACAGGGAAATACCATGCACCTAGACCACAGACAATTGGCCCCTCTCTCCTTGCAACCACGCTGATGCGCGCCTGAGCTCGTCTGGTGACCCTCGCCGTCACTTGCTATCTACCATCTGGGTGAGCTCCCCGGTGCACCCGGGCCCAAACTGGCAGCCTACTGTTAAAACCCTGCTGTTAATACCCCTTCCTCCTGCTTCAGGAACATTGCCTTTCCAATACCTAATTGGATCCTGATTCTTGCTGGGTGACCCACGGCGGAATACCCTGCTTCAGCTCCTCTCCTATACTATGGACAATTGACTCTTTTTTCCTCATAACTGCGCTGGGGCGCAACTGTGCTGATCTGGCGACCCTCGCCACCCACCTTGCCATCTACCATCGGGCGACCTTCCAGGAGCACTCTGGCCCACACGGGCAAACCTACCAATAATACCCTGTTGAACACCTTATCCCCCGGCTTCAGGGACACAGCCTCCCCGCCTTCCTAATGTGATGCAAATACACTGAGCCACTAACCTGTGTCCCCTCACTGATTTTAAATACGGAACAGTGAAACTTGCAGTGCTACCTCCACGCAGTGCTATTTCCTCCTACACTACAGCACTATTGCAAGGATCCGGTGCCATCGCCACATCTGGACCCCCTTTCACCCCGTGGATGTACTTTTGGCGCTGTGTGCCTGGGTGGAACCTCACTGGCGCTGTCTCCTGCATCCCTACCTGCTGTCCTCGCCTCACCCCCCCCTGGGGCGCCCACTGAGTGGCGCTTGGAGGCCAGCCCACTGCATCCTAATAGAGCCCTGGGTGCCGAGGGCGACCTGACACCATGACTAAGGGAGCCTGGGCTGGCAAGAAGCAAAGCTCATTGAACATGTTTGCCAAGACGCCCTCCAAGCCACTGATCGACCCTCCGGAGGAGTCACCGACCGCCACAGCATCTTCAACCGCTGATGACTCGCAGAAAATGCTGGAGTACATGCGTGAGGGCTTCACTGCCCTACACACTAAATTAGACGACATGAATGGTACCATCTCATCCATAAAGGCCCATATCGAAAGAACTGACGGTAGAGTGGCCGAGGTCGAGACGAGGGTTGGCATCGTGGAGGACGACCTGGGTTCCTTACGCGCCGCAGTGACTACCCTAACCAACTGGGTCTCGATGGTCGAAAAGAAAAATGACAACCTCGAATCCCGTTCTAAGCGTAATAACCTCCGCATTGTCGGCATGCCAGAGGACAACATCAGAGAGCCCATGGAGGACTACGTGGAGTGCACCCTTCTAACACTCCTTAATAGTCCCAAGCTCTCGGCACAGTTCGCAGTGGAAAGAGCTCATCGCTCCCTAACCGCAAAGCCCAGGCCGGGTGCCCCACCCCGTCCCATCATAGCCAGAATCCTAAATTTCTGTGACTGTGATGCCTTGCTCTGTGCAGCCAGATCCAAGGGAGAGTTACATCTGGGGGCGGCGAGGATACACCCTGTATAGGCGTGTTACAAATGCCATATCATATCATATCATACACCTGTACCCGGATTACTCAGTAGCTGTGCAACAAGAACGTAAGACCTTCCTGGCGGTCAAAAGGAGACTTCGAGACTTAGGAGTCAAGTACTCCATGCTCTTCCCTGCTAAACTAAGGATTGAACACTCCATTCAGACATTCTACTTCACCATCCCAGAAGAGGCCTCGAAATTTATTGATGAACATATTCCTGGCTGACCCAAGCATGGTTAACACAAGTTTCATATGTCTCAATGATTGCTGCCATACCTAAGCCACGCGTGGGACCGCCATGGCGCTTCCCCCTCCAAGATGGCCACTTGCTTACTGAAGTTCATTTGTTTGGTCCCTAATGTTTGTTAACGTAGCTTGGCCGTATGTCGGGACCGCCAGGGCGTTTCCTCCCCCGCGGTGGCCACTATATATCTGAATGTATTGTTGATCATTCCTCCAATGTCGCTCCATTATCTCTCTGTGTAGGTGATTCCTTGCCTCTTCTGTTGCACCGTGAACTGCAATATATCCTACTATGCAGCATGACTCTCCTTACGCTCTTCCCAGTCCGGCGTGCCATCGCCCGGCTGCCAACAGACCCCCAGGCATTGAAAGTTCATTGTTGTTTTGGTTTTGTTTGGGTTTCGTCCCTCTGATTGGGGGAGGGATGTGAGTGGGGGGTGGCGAGGGAACAGTATGGTTTAAAAAAGTCTTAACAGCCTCCAAAGGCGCCGCAGGCATCACGCTTAACCAACTCATACATGCAGTGAGACAACCACATACACCTAGGGCACACGCCTTTCATCTAACTAGAATTCACTTTTACTTACTCCACCATCACCCCGTCAAATATGGCTGATACTAACCTGACCTTTATGAGCTGGAATGTCAGAGGTTTAGGCATTTATAAAAAGATGAGACGGATCCAGCTCCACGCCGAACGCCATGGAGTAAAGATCCTATGCTTACAGGAAACTCACGCTCGCTCGGAGCAATGTGAATGGTTTGCCAAGCAATGGGGCCCCCAGAGGTATTACACTAATTACTCCACTCAGAGCCGGGGCACCCTTACCCTAATACATAAAAGTCTGAAGTTCACATGTCAGCACTTCCACATAGATCCACTTGGCCGGTTTGTGCTCATCACTGGTATATTACAGCAACAGGAGATAGCCATCCTGAACATATATGGTCCCAACATCGACGATCCTGACTTCTACCTTCACCTGGCCACTCTACTTGAGAGCTTCCCCCCGATTCCTATCCTATGGGGCGGGGACTTCAATACAATATTAGATGTCACCCTGGATAGGTCGGGTACTCGGCAACTGTCCAGGGCAGCATGTTCTATCTTGACCTCGCTCCCCCGCCTGGCACTGGTGGACGCTTGGCGTCTGGTGTATCCCAAGGACCGCACATACTCCTTTTACTCCTCAGTGCATGATTTCCATTCTAGAATTGATAGATGGCTTGTCACAGACATACTGATTAGATGCATAACTCACTTAGCCATTCTCCCCAGGACATTATCAGACCACTCACCTGTTCTTATATCCCTGAACTGGGGATTAGACGCCAACAAAACAAGACAGTGGAGGATGAGTCCTTATGCGCTCCTTGACCAGGTTTTTGCCTCCGAGCTTGAATCCTCCATCTAGGAATATTTTGAGATTAACACTAATTCTGTCTCAACACAAGCAGTGCTCTGGGAAGCCTTCAAAGCACACACTAGGGGGGTCGCCATCTCCAAGAGCAGGGCATCCTGAAAGGCATCCGGGCCGACATCGCTACCAGCGAATCAGCCCTATCAGTCTATGAATCCCAATACGCTGTGGATCACTCCCCTGCTACCCTAGCGATGCTGGGCTCTGAGCTGCACAAGTTCTGTGACCTTGCCAACCGTGAGGTGAGGTTCCTGGACTCCCCTCGGGCGGCAAGGAAATATGGCGAAGGTGAGCGGCCCGGGAGAATGTTAGCTAGACTGGTGCGCCGCAAATTCAGTGCCCCCAACATACCGGCCATTGCTAGACCGGATGGCACACTCGCTACCTCCCCCCAAGACATCAATTCGGAATTCCTCTCATTCTACACCACCCTGTACTCGGAGGCTGACAGCTCCCAGATCTCCGAAATTGATTCCTTTTTAGAGAACCTCCCTTTATCAGTTCTGTCAAACGACGCCAGCGCCTCCCTTGAGAGGCCCTTCACCCTAGAAGAAATTGTGGAGGCCATCGAGTCACTGGCATCCGGGAAGGCTCCCGGCCCAGATGGGCTACAGATGGACTTCTACAAACTATACAAGGCCCAACTAGCGCCGCACCTACTGACCCTATGGGAGGAGTCGTGCAACAAGGGTATAGTTCTGCCGTCCCTCTGGGAGGCACTGATTACAGTGCTCCTTAAACCTGGTAAAACCGCTACGCAGTGCAGCTCATACCGACCCCTCTCACTGATTAATAGCGATATTAAAATATTCGCCAAACTACTTGCCAACCACCTAGCCCCGTACATGTCCCACATTATTCACCCAGACCAGGCTGGATTTGTCCCCGGTAGGTCCACTTCCCTAAATTTAAGGAGGCTCTTCAATGTAGTCAACAGAATAGACCCGGCCACACAAGCAGTGGCAGCTACAATGGATATGCAGAAGGCATTCGACTCAGTCTCATGGAAATACCTGTGGTGTGTTCTTGAGAAATGCAAATTCGGCCCCAACTTCCGCACCTGGATAAAGCTTCTTTACACTGCCCCGTCAGCCAAGGTCCGCACGGAGGACAGATGCTCTTCCCCCTTCCAGATATCTAGAGGTACATGCCAAGGGTGCCCCTTTTCTCCACTCATCTTTGCTATAGCCATGGAGCCCTTCGCTGATAGGATTCGGCAATCACACTCACACAGGGGGTTGCGCAAATCTGGCCAGACCGACATAGTCTTCCTCTACGCTGACGATGCCCTGCTGTATGTTCGATCCCCTGAAATCAACCTCCTCCCTATACTGACAAATGTGGCTCAATTTGGGAACATATCTGGTTTGAAGGTTAACTGCTCCAAGTCTACATTATTTCCACTCACAGACTAAATGGGTTCAACTGGTCCCGTTCCAGCTTCACCTACCTTGGGGTGGTGGTCTCCCGACACGCGTCACAACTAGGTAATGATAACTATCAGAATTACCTAATTAACCTCGAAGCTAAAACCTCCAGCTGGACTAAACTTCCCCTCTCTCTGGCAGGCAGAGTTGGAATACTCAAAATGATTGTATTACCTCAATTACTGTACCGATTCACCAATCTGCCTCTGTGGCCCGGAGATATTTTTTTCCAAACAATGCGCAGCATATGTAACACCTTCCTCTGGCACTCTGGGGCCGTCCGCCTCAAATTATCCACACTGACTGCCCCTAAGGCGTTGGGCGGATTCAGCGCACCCGACTTTGTCAGGTACTGGGTGGTAGCACAATCACAGTTTGCTGCATACTGGTTCAATACCACTAACCCCCCCACATGTTCGCCTCGAGAAGCTATCTGTCTGTGACCGTGTGATTGGATCCCTGGTCCTCCAACCAATCCCTCCTGACGTAAACTCTGCGAATCCTGTAGCCAGCACATCCTTGGCTCTAACCAAACTCTGGTCCATGGTCCACACACCTCACCCATTCCACGGTGAGTTGCCACTGTGGAACTTCTTCCCCGATGTTCCACACATTCCACTTTCAGTGGTCACTCGCTGGGCCGATGCTGGCTTCCTGACGCTACGCAATGCCTTTGAACAGGGAAACTTTATTGAATAGTCTGACCTTCCTCCATCACTCAGGTGCCGACCCTCAGTGTGGTTGCAGAACTCTTCACTCCGCGAACATCTTAAAGCCAGGTATGCAGACTTCCCCGCCTTGCCCCCTGATGAACCTATAGTGGAGGAGCTCTGCTCCTATCCCTCCTTCAGAGGCAAGGTGTTGAGGCTCTACTCCTTATTCCAGACTAGAGCAGCCCCCCACTTCACCGAGCTGAGACGCAGATGGGAGGAGGACCTTGGCACTGAGATCACCGATGAGAGGTGGTCTCGGATGTGCGCTCGTATCCACGAGGTCTCCTACAACACTAAATTTAAACTCATCCAGTTCAAGATCCTACACAGGTATCATCATACACCTATAAGACTCCATTGCATGTTCAATGCCACCCCTCCCTCCTGTCCCAGGTGTGGTGCGGATCAAGCTTCCTATATACACATGTTGTGGCACTGTCCCCTGCTGACCCAATTTTGGCTAGACATCTGCTCTACGTTGCCTGACATCCTGGAGCACTCGATCACCCCCACCCCACTGCGCTGCTTGTTCCATGACCTCCCTCAGTTACCCCGTGATTCTAAGAAATTAGCGGACCTCTGCATGCTTCTGGCAGTTCGCTGTATATTACTTTGTTGGCTCCGCCCTAGAGCCCCTACCTATACACAATGGCTCAGATCGGTCACATGGGCTCACGACACTGAGCAGTCCCTGAATTCGACGCAGCATCCACACTCTAGGCCGAGAGATATCTGGCCGAGATTTCAAGACGATATCGCTGCCATGGCCTCACCACCAACTTCCCCCTCTACTTCCCCAGGCGGCTCCCCCTAGATGGTGCCCCTTTTCTTGGTGTATGTATCAACATGTCGTATGATCTCCGTTAATTAATATGCTTCTTTCCACTCAATATGTACTGTTTATCATTTGCATTGATTGCTCTTAGCGCTGGTGCCATGTGGCTCCCCCTGTTTCATTTGTTGTGCTGTCAAGTCAAATAAAAAGATTGGAAAAAAAAAAAGAAAATGTGTTAATATATACATTTTATTCAAAAACAATTCATAGTTAAATACAATTCAGGGAATACCTTATAATGTGATACCAAAAATATTTTACACAATTCCTAAAAACAACCAATTTATTCACCATAAAAAAACACCATAAATAACATATACAAGTGACTTTATGTATTGTTTAACCACCCTTCGGTCTAGGTACCACCAAATGCTTCAATGTTTCTAACTGTCTATGGTTTTTACAATAACAACAACTTCTTTCCCCCGTTGAGCTTTTCAATCTAATGCCCAAGACCTCCTTTGCCGGCCAGAAATTAAAACAAAATCTAAAAAATATGGTTCTAAACCTTGGTGAAGGGAATTTAATCAGATAAAATGGAGTTTGATTAAAGGATTTCAAATATGGCCATTATTAAAATCCTTATATTTTTTGCACTGGTCACAGGTAATCCTCCAATCATAAAACCACAGTTTCTTCTTCGCTCATTCCGGATTCGATACTAATACATTTAACAGGATGTCAGCTTCCAACATCGTGACTATGGATTTTACCTTCCATGATTGTAACCACTTGGCTACACTTGAGTCCAATAGAAAAGCTAGATACAGCAATATTGAACCCGGAGTGTTAGGGAGAATTCTTATTCTATGGCTAATTTCCCTTACCTAGTGAATCCCTCAGCAGCTTTGATGGGTTTCTGGAGTTTATTTTTTCCACTTGGTAAGAGTGTGAGCTTTTCCCCCACTCTTACCTGTGTTTTGCCATGTGCATTTCAACTGTTTTTGTGATTATGGACTCTGAAGGACACCACTTCAGTATCCCCACACTTTTGTGTGTTACCCAGCACCTTCAGTGCAGTGACACATGGTTGTCTCTTAGACTTCCCACCGACTCCATTTTCTGGGGCGGACTACTGTCCCCCAGAAAAGGGTAAAGTTGCCATTAACTTTACATAGTCACTTTAACCACAGATCCAGTACACCCCATCTCATATTGAGTATTGGAAAGGGTTAATTCTTAGCCCTTTTTATCTGTGCCTCTTGGAGCATTGTTTTGCTCCCTTAACATTAAGACTTGGCTGGTGGCAGTGGTATCTATCCTAATTTTCCTACCACGATTATATTACATAAAGTGGTAACGTTTTAGGCTATTTTAGTAGCCTCGAACTTTAAACCCGCTAGCCGAAATACTTTTTATTTTGGCTCCGGTTGGGTTTAATCACCATTTCTTTTTGTTAACATCCTTTTTGGGTCTTTCTTTGTGCGGCAAACCAGGTTTGTCTCCTTTGTTCGCCGACCTTTGGCGGGCTTCTGACCAGAAGCCCTCCTTTGGCGTCTGGGTGTCTAGATGGGGTGAATGTGAGGGAGGGGTGTAGTCAACCCCTGCACAGGGTCTCCTTGGAGACCCAAGTCGCACTTTGTGTCGATTGGCTGAGGTGGTTGTCCGGGCTGGACAACCCTCCTGCTGAGTGATTGACAGACAGGCTGTGTGAATGGGGGATTTTGGCAGAAAAGGCAGGACTCTTGGGCTAGAAGGTAGAGTCGCCACTGGAACTGCAAGGAACCGAACAGAAGCGGAGAAGAAGACGGCTGCTGCAACCCCGAGTCCCGGTGAAGCCCTGCTGCAGTCCTGAGCTATCTACCCTTCAATGACAAGAGAAGATCCAGTCCGGAGTCTTCTTCCCTTGAGCCTGGTGGGATCAACCAGCTCACCCTTTCTTCAGTCAGAGAATCCTCTCCTGGGTCGAAATCACTGCTGTGCTGTAGTGGTCCGATAGCCATCAGAAGAGCCCTCTCCTGATTTAAAGGAGCGCACCTTTTATTCATCGTTGTCTTTTTCGCTGCTGCTGGCCTCATCCCTGGGTAGTGCAGATCGCTCCAGATGTCCGCCTTCTTGTCCCCACGGCTGAAGCCGCAGGAACCATGAGTCTGCAGGAACTACCAGGAACATCTGCCATGGCACCAGCTTTTCTCCAACGGAATAAGGTACTGTGCACATTTGGTCGTTATCTCCGTCTGACCATCTGGAATCGGGGTGAACCCTTTTCCTCCACGAAGATTTGTTCTTTCTTCCTTCCCTCTTATAACTTTTCTTTCCATCTGACAACATCTAAGTACTCTTGGCATCTCAAATCTCTGTTCAACGTGTGATCCTCGGCAACTGAGCATCTGCTCCATTAACACTGACGCAGGCCTATTGACTTTATCTGTATTTTTGAACGGGTCCTCTGATCCCCTTGTCTTGACAAAAGTATTGCCTGTGATTTTATCCACGTTTCCCTTGTTAAAAATTCTAAAGCACAAAGTGTGTTTTAACTTTGTGAGCATTTCTATCCGCGTGTATGCGTTAGTCTCGCAACACCGGTCTGTCAAATCCTAATGTAATTACCTTGAATTTGCTGGAACAAGTGGAATTGGTTGTGTGTGGTGTATTTTACGTGTGGTTCCGAATTTATAGAAGTGAAGTGTTTTGCAAACAGATGCTTTAAAATAAATGTACTTATATTTTTTACTTGAAACCTTGAGTCAGTGTTTGCTTGAGTCACAGTAATTGCGGTCCTTTGTGTAATCTCTACTACTGCTCATTTACTCTTGAGATAAGTCTGGCTGCTCCGCTACTGCTTTAACAGTGTAGTACAGGCTTGTACCAAAGGTGAACTTGTATTGCCACTTGTAGTCTCAATTGTGTGTAGTGGTCCCTAAGGGCACTGCACAGGATTATGCCTACCACGGGGGAATGACTCAAAATGCATTTCCTAAACAAGATAAGAATACGTCACATACACATAACATTTAATGACAATAGCCCAAGCTCATAACGTATCATTTAGACTGGCAAGCTAAGTGGAAGAGACAGCACTTTTTCCAGAACAGGCCCTCAAGCTTGCTCCAGAGTGGCACAGTTTCTATCATCTTAGTTTCTACTCTGTAGATTAAAATAGGAACAACCTTTTGTTTGTAGAAGGTAAGTAGTGGTTCACAGGAGAATTTCCCATATTTCTATGTATTATTCTATCCTGAGAAACTGCAGTTAAAACCTTCACTCTCAGATCCAATATATAAGGTGACGCTTGATTACTGTTATTTGTGTTAATTCCCAAGTAACAATATTAATTCAAGGTGATCAGTGGCCTTCTATACAAAAACATTTGTATGGGCGTCTCAGTTTATGGGTGTTTGGACTAAAAATAAGAATATTAGTTTTCTCCACATTGATAAGTGATTCTGGTTTGCGTATTGCTCGCGGGCCGTTAGTGATTTTTGTAAACCCATCTGCGTTTTATCTAAAATAATTAAATCGTCTGCATACAAGAGCCAAGGCAACGGGACAGATCCCAATTTTGGTGGATAGGCAATGACGCTATTCAAATGGTGGCCAATGTTAGTTATAAAAAAGTTAAAAATGGCAGGCGATAAAATATATCCCTGTTTTAAACCTCTGAATGATGGGATTGATTGAGTTAAGACTGCCTCTTGATTTAAACTAATTTGGATCTACGTACTAGTAAAATTGCAAAACCAATACCAGAATATATACCTGGCATGCTGCCTCTTACATCTTTAACAGCAAAAGGTTCCTTTGAATTGAGTCGAATGACATTTTAAAATCTATAAAAGCCATATAAATTGGCTGGCTTGATTGGATGACTCATTTTAACTAAGGTTAATGCTAGCTAATTTATTGAAGTTCCTAAACCTGGAAGGAAACTCCACTGAAGGCTATCACTGAGGGAGTCACGTTGTATCCAACATGTGAAATCTCTCAAAAGTAAACACGCACATATCTTACCAGGAGCATCTAGAAGTGCAATTGGACGGTAGTTTTGCAGGGAGTCATAATCTCCCTTCTTAATTATGGGGATAATAAATGCTTTTTTCCAGGATTGCAGTATTTGCTTTCAGCGCAACACCTGGGTAAAAATAGACCAGGCCTCTGAATGGGGCTTTAACATATGGTTTGTGAGGCCAGCACTGCTTGGCGCCCTCGACATGCTCAACCTTTGTATCCGATTAAGAATGTAATTGACGTCAAAAATAATCTTAAATTGGGTGCACCACATATAATGTGCCTTTTCCTGTGTAGAATGCTGATGGGCATACCATTCTTGACAAAAATTGGACCCATACTGCTTATTTGAAAGGATAATTGATTGTTATCCCTAACATTGTTTAAAATAGTCCAAATCTGGGTACTGTTTTTAGATGCCAGCATAGCCAACATAAGTTCCCCATCTTGCTGGTACATAGAGTTCTTGTGGGATTTCAACCAATACTTGTAGACCAACTTTCCTTTTTGAGCCTTGGTTCGACTCAAAGCTAAGTTTAAATGAGATATTGCCATTAAATCCTTTTGTAACAGAGTCTTCTTGACTCTAATCCTTTCTTCAAAAACATGTTTATGTTTAAAGCTTGGTTTCTGAACAATCGCGTTTTGTTTTATGAATAGGCTCATTGTGGCCACATATCAGCTTTCCGAGATTATTCAATCTGGATCCAGGGGTGAGTCATCACTCAATATGCACGCAGTTAATTTGTACAGCGATTCAGTGTTACATCTGAATCGATTGCTTCTGCCCCGTCAATTCAACATTACCAAGATAGTAATATACTTGAGGACTGGTCATCAGCCAATCCCAGGTTAAGCATAGTAACCCATGATCATTCTGAGATGGCTAGCTGACTTGGAAATCCTTTATGGTCATGAAGTTATTCCTTTGTACCTTTGTACAAAGATGTAGTCAATTGTGGATGAGTGATTGGCCCTAATCCAAGTTGGCCTGGGTGGTATGTCACTTTATAAGGTGCCATTTAACATAACAAATTGCCTATTACTCATTAAAGCTAGCCATCGCCTTGCCGAGCATGTTAGTTACCTGCCTTTATATTTAAGCATTGAATGTTTAAAAAACACCCCCTATTATCGTTGAAGTGATGTTCACATCTTGAAAAATCAGGTCCAGCATTTGCTCTACCCAATGCAAAAACAAGTTATCTGAAAATGTTGCATGGTTCCAATACAAATTTGAGAGGGTAAACTGGCTATTAGGAGGATGAGTTTAGTAAGCTTTGTAAACCAGTTTGGTGAAACCCACTGCTCCAAGGTAAAACCAATGTTTTTTTTTTACATATGGTTAATAAGCCAGCTAGGGGGGCCTGCCTTGTTTAGGTTTTGTCGCCAGCAGCAAAAGCAAAGCATAGCCTTCCCAAACCTGAGGTTTGGAGAGCCATGTTTCTGGGAGAATCACTATATCCATGTTTAGAAGCTGATTGCCTTTTTCAATTAGCAAATGCCTAAAGCCCCTAGTATTCCAAGTTGCCAGTTTCAAGGATCCCATTTCAATTTGATCTGGCTGTTAATTAGACAAAAATCTCTTTCTCCGAAATAAAGTAATTCGCAACCCTGAATATTTAGTCATTTTCGTTTAAAAACTCAAATTGTATAGGGGCTTTAGAGGGATGCTGCGAACAAGAAATTCTTAAGGATAGTGCAGAACACCTCTTACTTGAAGGGTATATAGGCAAATAAATGCCTCTTCTATCTTTTTATGGTTCATAATTAGTCTCTTGCTTTAAATTAAATACCAACTGATAAAAGTCATTTTTTACCCTCAAAACTGCTTTAGTGACCAACAAGGACCGGATCAAGAGTCTTACCTTGCCCAAGTCGTAGTCACTGATAAATTTGACTAGGGCTATGCCAGAAGATTACATCTCTTCCATCACTGGAATGTCAGACAAGAGATTCAATACAATTGCTCTATTTAGTATTTGTTCATCATAAAATCCACCTCTATACTCCAGTATCAGACTATGATACTCATTCGTCCGGTACACCAAGCGAGAAGTGGGCTCCTGGTTCCTGTTCTGTTTTAAGTTGGTGTTACTTGATGACTCATTTCCTTTTCATCTCTCTCACTCCAACCTTCATGTTTTTCAAATTGTGAATATTGTGAACTGCTGCCTATGATGGGCTTGATCTTTAGTGTGTGTAATTTGATCTTGATGAATCCAACTAGACGATTTCATGTTTTTTTTAAGCTTATTCCTTTTTTGTACTACAGTAAGGAATTTACCCCCAAAAGAAGAATGATTAGAAGTAGGCGAGGCATCCAATTTACAGTATGACCTATAACAGCCCTTATCTCTCGGAGATTGCTTACGGTTCCTATCTGGCACATGTATGACTGAATTGTCTCCCTCTGTATTTTGGAATAGCCTCCCCCTCCCCTGCGCCTTTTGCAGGATCTTCTCAAATTCTGGAAGCTCCTTAAGACCATCCTCTTTTCCTCCTCCTTCCTCCCCTCTCTCCTCTGCGAATCCCACAGTTGCTGAATCAGTGTCCTTGGCACTTATGCATTCTCAGGTCCTTGACCTCTCGCACCAATTCTTCCCAGCTCCTGTCTATCCACTGCACTTTGCATCTGCACACCCTCCGCTGTGGAGGCTCGCACTTACACCCCCTTCGGCCCAGGCCGCGTAGCACCAAACATTCCTAGTACTTCATCTATGGCTCACCCACGAGCTCGTACTCCCCAGCACTTACCCCCTCTTCCCTCACTTTCCTGCACTTGCGCGTTCTGAATACTCACAAGGCATAGTAGGTTCGACCATCTCCCTCTTCCCCCTCTGCTCTTAAATAGTGTGTTGAAATGTATTTCCCACCATCTCCCTCCCTGCCTGCCCTGTGGGTGCTTTGTCACAGTATTTTCTTATTGTATACGCGCCTAACAAGCAACAAACAAACAAACAAACAAACAAATAAATAAATAGCCAGAAAGATTTAACAAGTCTGCCTCTTGTAGCAGTTTTTCTTTTTTTTTTTAAATTCTCTTTATTGAATTTTTCAACAGATATAACATGTCCCACAACTCCCCCCTCCCAACCCTCCCTTTCCCCGTTGGTGCTGCCGCATGGTTTGCGTGGCTTGTCATGCCTTCAAAGTGTTCGTTCGGGATCATTCCAGGTCCAGGAGTCTCAGGCGTTGTGGGCGCCAGCCTATCCTGAAGTCGTCTCTGAGAAAGACAAGGACCTCCCCCCACTCACTTGCAAAGTTCTGTATTGCATTGTTCATAGCATAGGAGGCCCATTCCATCGCCACTATCTTCCAGACTTTACGTAGCCAGTCTTGGAACATCGGTACGTTTGAGCTTTTCCATCTCTGAGCAATAATTGTCATTGCTGCCAAGGTGAGCATCACCCTCGCTCTTTCTCTACCCCTTGGGCCGCCTGTCGCTGTTGCTGGCTTCAAACCTAATAGAGTCGAATCTGGGGGCATGCCTCCTTCTGATCCAAACACTTGTTCCATCGCTCGTCTAATGTCTTCCCAGAACGGAGCTATTTTCAGGCAACCCCACCAAATATGTTCCGCCGTACCCTCCTGACCGCATCCCCTCCAGCAAGTTCCCGATGACCCTGGGTAAATTCTACAAAGACGGGCTGGGGTATAGTGCCACCCGTACAATATCTTGTACCAGGCTTCCAGGGTTTGTGAGGCTCTCGCCAGTTTATGGATCTTCAACCATAATCTTTCCCACTCCGTCTTCTCTATTTCCCTGCCCAAGATGCTTTCCCACCTCCCCATGTACGTCCATTCCGGCCTCTGGGTAGCTTCGTCTAGGATCTTATAAAGTTGCGAAATGAGGCCATTCGAACCATCATTGGTCATCAAGAATTTCTCAAAAGGGGTCGGCGGTCTAGTGGCCGCTTCCTTGTTCGTGGTGTGCAGGAGCCAATGCCGCAGTTGGGAGTATCTCAGCCTCTCACCCTCCCCCAATGCGAAGTCCCTTTTACATTCTACGTAAGTGCTGATCTCACCTCCTATGAACATGTCTCGGATCCACCGGCAGCCTCCCTCCCCCCAGTTCCTAAATGCCCCTCCCTCCATCCCTGGGGTAAAGTCTTTGTTATTAAAGACGGGGGTGAATGGGGATGGATAGGTTGTGATTTCCTTACGTTGGACCAGCCTGTCCCAGTTGTCCGCGACTAACTTGGTGATGGAACTCAGGTACATATGGCCTGGCCGATGTTGTCTGGGTAGCCACAGGACCTCCCCCAATTCGTGCTGCGTAACCACTCTGTCCATTGCAACCCAGTGTTTCCCCTCCCCCTCCCGAAGCCATTCCCTGATCACCCTTAGCTGGGCTGCCTCGTAGTAGTGACGGAAGTTGGGGAGTGCTAGCCCGCCGCTTCTCCTCGGGGCCGTAAGCAGCTGCCTACTGATCGTTGCTCTTTTCCCCTCCCATATAAACTCATTTTTTATCGCCTGGAGCTCCTTGAAGAAGCTGGCCGGGACCGCCTGAGGAATAGCCTGGAAGAGGTAGAGCAGCCTCGGGAGCGTGACCATTTTTATTGCCTCCAGCCTCCCCAGCCAGGAAATCCGGAGATTCCGCCACTTGAGGAGGTCCTTTTTGATTTTTTGCAATAGTGGGGGGTAGTTCGCCCCATACCACCCTTTTAGGGCCGGAGTAATTCTCACCCCCAGGTACGTGATACCCCCCGGGCGCCAGGCGAAAGGCGTTGATCCCCTTAGTTCTTCCCTTTCCTCCCTTGCCAACGTCAGATCCATTAATTCGGACTTATGCATATTAATGCGCAGACCGGACGCTTCCCCAAAGTCCTCTAACACAAGCCTGCATTGCCTACTCGATTCTATGGGGTTGGTCAGGGCGAGCAGCATATCATCCGCGAAGGCCGCCACTTTATGCTGCCTACCCCCAAACGGTATTCCCTTTATCCTTTCCGATTCCCGAATTGCCTGCAAGAGGGGCTCTAAGTATATCGCATAGAGCAGGGGTGATAAGGGACACCCCTGCTTTGTACCTCTTTGAAGTTGAAACGATCTGGATAAGGTTCCGTTTACCGCCACCCTCGCTCGAAGACCCTCGTAATTTGCCTTAACCATCTGCAGATAAGTGCCTCCCAGTACCATTTTTTCCATAGTCTTGAAGAGGAAGGACTATTCTACCCGGTCAAACGCTTTTTCAGCGTCTAAGGATAGAAGCGCTGCCGGGATACTAGTCTTTTCCGCCTTTTCCACTAAGTGGGCCACCCTTCTGATATTGTCCGCTGTCTGCCTCCCCTTCACAAATCCCGCCTGGTCCTGATGGATCAGGTCCGGGAGAAGCCCCTCCAGCCTATTTGCTAAGATTTTGGTGTATATTTTCGCGTCTACATTCATAAGCGCTATAGCCCTATAGGAGGATCTCTCGAGAGGGTCCTTGCCCGCCTTCAGAATCAGGGAAATCTTAGCTTCCTTCATAGATGGGGAGATTTGCCCACTATCTTTAAAGGAGTTGAAGAGGTCAGTCAACTGCGGCACCAGCACCCCTGCAAAGGTCTTGTAGAAGGACACAGAGTACCCGTCGGGGCCCGGGGCCTTGCCTGCGGGTAGCTTCCGGATTACCCCCCTCACCTCCTCCTCTGTTATGTCCTGTTGCAGACTAGTCTGGGCCTCCCCCTCAAATTTGCGCAAGTTAACGCTTCCCAGGAATTTCTCCTGGGCCTGGTCACTGGGGTGCTGTGATGTGTACAGGGCCTCATAAAATTGAGCCATGGCCTCTCAGACTTCTTCTGTTCGAGTGACCCTATCCCCTTTATCAGAGTTAAGCGCCGTGATTGTGTTTTTCGAGGCTGCTCCCCGAAGGAGGCGGGCCAGCAGGGCGTCCGCCTTGTTCCCTTTAGCATAAAATTTTTGCCGCACAAAGAGCAGGGCCCCCTCCGCTTTTTTAGTTCGTACGACCCCCAACTGACCCACCGCCCTCCTATAGTCCTTCTGATTAGATCTACTGGGATCCACCACAACCCTGCCTCTCAACTCCTCGACCTCTGCTTCCAGCCGGGATTCCAGGGCCTGTAACTGTTTCTGTCTTTGTGCCTTGGTAGCTATAATTTCCCCCCTCATTGTAGCTTTAAACGTGTCCCATCTGATATCTTCTCCCGTATCCCCTCTTTTGTTGCTGTCAAAGAACTCTCTCATCTTGCCCTCCATCTCCTCCCTTATCAAAGGATTCCTCAGTAAATATTCCGGGTATTTCCAGCCCCACAATCCCTTTCTCCTCACTCCCAGCCGCATAGACAGTATTTTATGATGCGCTATTCCCATGGGCCCCACCTCTACCTCCTTAACTCTACCCACCAGGTTAGCTGAGACCCAGATATAGTCGATTCTAGATTGTGTCCCGTGGACTTCGGAAAGGAAGGCGTAACCCTCTGCGTCCCCTTTCAGTTCCCTCCAGACGTCCCTCAGCCCCATGCTCCCAACCTTGTCTCTTAGTCCCGCTGAGGCCACCACCCCCCCTCCCCAATTCCTAAGCGCCACTGACCTGTCCTTACCCCTGTCCCATGCAATGTTTAGGTCACCCATTATGATAATCTGGCCCCCTGCCCAGTCACCTATTCTCCCCATCAGGTCACGGAGGAAAGTGTCTTGCCCCGAGTTAGGTGCATAAATAACTCCTATTGTGTACATCTCCTTTGCGATTCTGCCTCTCACCACCACAAATCTTCCCTCTTTATCTTTTAGGGTATCCTCCATGTGGAAGTCCACCGTGCTTCTGATGGCCAGCGCCACCCCCCCGCCTTCGTGGGACCAGACGCTTGATATAGCTGGTCGAACCCTCTTAGCCTCAAGCGGCACTGATCCTTACGAAGCAGATGAGTTTCTTGTAACCCCAGAAAATCTGGTCTCCCCCGCTTCGTGAATTGCTCCAGCTTTTTCCTTTTCAGCGGGGTGTTAAGGCCCCTAACGTTATGCGTTACCCATTTGAATTATGGTCAGGCTCCTGCTCCCGCCTATTAAGTCCCTTCATCCATTCCCCTCCTCCATTTGTGTGCACCATGCCGGTTACCCTGGTACGTGAACTACTTTTACTTTTGACACGCCTCTCGGGCAGCACCTGAGGATTCCCCCCCCCAAGCCCTTTCTCCCCGACCCCCTCCCTACTCCTGAGGACCTCAACAGTAGGTCTTCCCGCCTCCCTCCCACCCCCTCCATACTTCCTTGTTCTTAGTGATCCCATGATGTTCGCCCGTAGCTCCTTCTCTCCTCCTTGTAGTCAGAAACTGCCTTTGTGTCCACCACCCCCTTGAATTGCTTGGGCCCCTTGTCAGTTTTCCTTGCCCCTGGGTCTCTCCTCCCCTGCGGATTCTGTTTCCCCCCCCATTCCGGGGGCCTTCCGCCATGCGGGTCTCCTCCTCCTCCCCTCGCCCACCACCGACCATTCCCATGGCCTGGGTCGCACACCCCCACCCGTCTCAGGCGACCCGCTCGGGCCCGCCGCACTCCGACCCTCAGACAGGTCCCACTCCAAATCCAGTTGGAGAGTGTCTGCCCCCTCTTGCATCGTATTTATTCGTTTCTGGGAACCGGCCCACTCAAAGACGAGCCCAAAAGGGAAGGTCCACTTGTATCCGATCCCCTTTTCTTTGAGTTTCGAGGTGAGCGAGGCCCATTGTCGTCTCTTGAGCAGGGTGCTGCTGGCCAGGTCCTGGTACAACTCAATGCGTTGGTCATTAAATGTTATTGGCTCTTTTTGTCTAGCGGCCCTGAGAACTGCTTCCTTTTGAGCATATCTGGTGAATGCAGCTAATACGTCCCGCGGCCTGGACTTCGGATTCTTATTGAGGTAACCCACTCTGTGGACCCTGTCCAACTCGATCCGATCAGGAGAGGGCTCCCCCAACAGCTCTGAGTATATCCCTTGAACCGTCTCCTTCAGGTCCCTGTCTTGCACCGTCTCTGGCAAAAATTTCAACCTGATGTTGATCCTTCGAGACCCGTTTTCCATGTCTTCCATTCTAATTTCCAGGTTCTGCGTCGCTGTGTCGAGCCTCTCGATTGCTTTGCTGTTCTCCATAGCCTCCTTGCCTACCTCCTGCAGGCCTTTTTCCACTATGTCCGTTCTCTCCCCCAATTGGCACACTTCCTGCTTGATTTCCGCCATTGCCTGATTGATGTCCGACCTCATTAGCTGAAACTGTTCTTGGAAGGTTTTACCCAAGGACGCTTGGAGTGAGTGCAGCTCCCCGCGCAGGTCCTGCCATGAAATTGATCCTGACGCCTGCGAGGCCTCAGTATGATCCTGCTCCATGCTTTCACCTTGCGTGGCCCTGCAATCTTCAGCTGCGTCTCTGTTTGCCCACAGGGCTATAATGGGGCCAGGGGCATCTCCCTGGGAGTGTCTGCTTTTGTTCGCCTTGCCTTTGTTTTTGGACATTGTTGCGGGAGCGGGATAATAGCCCTATTTGCGCCTCCCCAAGGAGCTGTTCCAGGCCAGGCTGGGTCACAGCCCCCTGTTGCTGCAGTTCTTGGAACTTCTGTTGGGGCCAATGGAGGTGCCCTCTCCCAGTCAGCGTAGGTGCGGCCAATGGAGGTGCTTTCTCCCAGTCAGCGGGGGTGCTTTGTTTTCCCGTCTTATGTGGCCAGGCTATGTGCTGCTCCGGGGGGGCAGGCGTCAGTCCCGGGCACCCCGGTGCTTCCGCTCACGGCCGGGTTATGCAGTTTCCCCGGGGGAAGCAGGCGACAGTCTCGGGCACATCAAGGACCCAGACCCGAGACGCCACAGCCGGGGCGGGCCCCCCGAGACCCCAACACCTCCGGAGAAGAGGGGACCCCCGGAGCTGAGACAACTCCGGTCCCGCCCCCCCTCTCCGCTCACCGTCCTTTTCTCCTCGCTACTGGCCTCCGAACTCTGCTGCTGAAGGCCGCTTCACGGCCCCGGCAAGGGCACCGGGGGAGGCCCCTCCCGGCCCGACCCGGCATCAGCGCTCCCCGAGAACCCGCCTGGCAGCGGCAAGATCCGTCTCACCGCAGCGCTCCAAGGGTCTCCGGATCCCCTCCTCCGCCGCGGCTCCCGAGGGGTGCAGCGGAACCGCACTTCAGCGCTTTCACCCGCCGGCCGGCGAGGGGTTAATGCGCCCCCCGCCCCCGACGCTGCTCAGCTCCTTTCTCTGTTTGGGGGGGAAGCGGGAGCAGGGACTCCGGTCTTGTCTCGCCTTCAACCGCCGGCCCTCCCGAGCTCGCGGGCCTCCAGTGCTTGCCGGGGCCGTCTCGGTCCCCGATCCTGCGGTCCGCCGCTGTGCCTGCCACGGCAGCTCCAAGGCTCGGGGACGTGTAAGTCTCCAGAATTCTCCACCTTTCTCCGCTCTTCAGTTCATTAGGGGTGGTGAAACCGCCTGAACGAATCGAAGGGACAGGAGCGCCGTCGACACACGTCTACCAGGTGTCGGCGGCCATCTTGGAATCCGTAGCAGTTTTTCTAATGGTTTCAGTTCCTCAGAGGGTTGAACTGGGAGTATGTCTTCTACTATCGTGACAGATTTTAACTTGTTCTTTTTGTTTAATGCTTTAGCTTAAGCCAGCAATACATTTTCTTGAACCAAATAGGATAGATTGCGATAGGGATCTCTGATTTGTAGTTTTTTTCCCATTTGGGCCACTTTAGGTGAGACTTTCCTCTTTAAGCACATTTTAAAGACAGGGCCAGAAGATGATTGAGAGATCTCACCAATTTCCCCCTCTTGGATTTTGGGCCTCAATTTCCACCGGGCACTCTCTTTTTCCTAGGTAAATGATATATGATATGATATGATATGGCATTTATAATGCGCCTATACACAAGTGTTTCAAGGCTCAAATGATCTCTCCATCGTCGGTTTGTGGACAGGAACCATGCGATGCCTGATTCACCACTGCTGTAACAGGCTCTGGGTCCAAGTTCACTAAGTCGGGACTCGTAACTCCCTCCGGTAAGCTTGACTCACCTCTATGATTACTCAATTCCATAGCAGTTATTTTGGTGGTGAAGGTGGTTAACAACCCAACTTGGTTTGCCATTTTATTATCCAAAACCTCATATAATTTGGCCAAGGCCATTAGGGCAGTATTCATCAAAGATAAAGTAACCTCAATAATAGGGGAGGACCCCTGCGTCTTCCCCATAGATCTCTGCGGAGTTGGATTAACGAAGGAGACTGAGGAACTTGAAAATGTATTTAGAGAGTCTGGGTATAGTATTGGTGAATGCGACACATTTAAGGGAGGGGTGCTCAATAATAGCAGGGGCTGTATCCCCCACAACTAGCACCTCTTCTATCACTGCCTTTCTTAGAGGCCCCCGCTACCCAGTTCATCAATAAATGACCTCCAATATCAGCCAATTTTTCCACGGGTAAAAGTGACTGGACCAGTGAGCCCCTATTGCCAAAAACAGGGGGGCAAGGAGTTCGTAGGGTAGCATCTTCACCCCAAAGAACCTGGCCAGTAAACACATGCTTGATCTGATTATCTGCAAGAATAATAGCCATTGAATTATTTCGGTTGGCATTTAAAGCCAATTGGGGAGTCAAATTGTGGACACATTCTTTTAAATTCAATCCTTGCTCTAACTGCGTGAAGTCCACCACAATAGCAGAGTCAGGTATCTCTGAGAAATCAATAATGAGATCTTGCACCCCGGATAAAGCGTCACAACAGTGAAGGGGCGCAGCAACTGACTCCACAGATTCCACCACTTCCCAGCCCCCTGGTGAGTTTAATTTTGTACAGAATCCTCTGTCATTTGTTAGGGATCTAGCCATATGAGTTTTTCGTTGGGCAACACCTTCATTCAAACTTAGAATTGATATAGTATTTGTAATTTCAATGGCTTTATGTATTTGAACGTTCTTGGCCATGGCGGATTTCAATATATAAGTGTAAGACTTAAGACTCAATATATAAGTGTAAGGCCCCTGCAGGCAGACTTATAGTGTGGCGTTTCGAGAACAAGTAAGCTTACCGGCAACCTTGTTTCTGGACCGCCACACTCATAATGAGGCCCATTTTGTACAGAGGACGTTTGCATAAGTCGTGTACTGACGTTGTGACATAGTGACCTGCCATGCAGATGTAAGTGTTAGGATTTATTGCTGTGAGGGCATTTGTATTTAGCGTGATCCATCGACTGATTAGATTATCATAAAATGGCGGTTGTGGAACTGTGCGGTTTGCATATCTAAATGTCTCGGAATGTGAAGTAAGATGCATTGAAAGAAAACACGTAACCAATGAATATATGGTCAAAAATAGATTTCTTGTCACTTGGTTGATTAAAACCCCTGAGTGAACCTCTCTTTTAATGCTTTTGTGGATTCAGAAGCATTTGAAAATTACATGGATTTACAATGACCAAACAGAGGGCTCTCTATATGTTCTTGAAACCAATGTGATGAAGTCCCGGTGCAGCACCTGGGAACGAGCAATGGGTTACTCGGAGGACGGGTGCCATCCCATGCCAGTGGATGTTGGGCTTCGTGGGGAGGATCCCCAGATCACCTCACCTTGGTCGCTGTCACTTGGCAAGGTACAATAACTGTGCTGCACTACAAGCCGTCCTTGGAGTTTAGACTTTACACACTCCACTGGAGCTAAATGGTAGCTCAGTCCTAAATGCTTTGTCCCTACCAAAACATTTTGCAAGATAATACTGATGCTCCACCTCGCCAACACAGAAGGCCTCAAGCTCTCCTTGAGTAGCCCCTAACTAATGCATGTAAAAAGACATTTTCCTTTAACGGAAATGGCTTCTGTGCACTTGATGGTAACGTGTGTTCATATGCAACTTCACCCAGTATATATCGAAGTTCCCTTCTCAGAGAGTTTGGGAGGCTAGCAGTAAACACTGTGCTCAGGTAGTCCTGAAGCCTGTTATGCCAGAAAGGAATGAGGCAACTCCTTTTGGATTGGGCGAACTGGGACACATGATTCTAAAACAGGAAGGCCTAGATACGCACACATTGCTCATGAAACACTGGGCAATGTGAGGGGTCAGAAATGTGAGGCAGATAACTTTTAGATGATTTCTCAAAATATGCCATTTTATTAAATCATACGTTTCAGAAAACGCCTCACTAAACGCACACTGACAAGGATTTCCCAACCTATCATAAACTAAAGGAAACACAAAGGATATCTAGCCCTCACACTTATACAGAAAATACACAAGAAAATACATGGCAATTCACAACATCAACAATTGCATTTATAATGTATTCACTGTCTCTCTTGGTAACCTGAGTGAACTCCCCTTCCCCAGGTTTTAAGTTAGATTCAGTTCCAATGTTCGACCAAAAGAAACAAGGAAATCTGGGTTTGCAACAAAGTTCCAACACCGTTCTTGGCTCCTTCACTTTGTCAAAAGAAAGTTCTATTAAACCAATGTTCAACCAAAAGAATGATTTGTCTTTTTCCTGTGAGGAATCTGAGGGCATCCTTAATTCTTTCCCCAATATATCCTCCTCCCAGGTAGCCAGGGAAATGCTGTTGCTATTGGATCCTGAACCTGGGGGTGGATATGCAAGGGAGGATCATCTGGCTGGAGGAGACTTGGGCAGTAGGGATGAAGCACCCTTAGGTGAGACATGGTATCCCCCATTTCCCTTTCACCATGAATCCAATGTCCCCCAGGCTGTTGTCAAACCGGTCCCTACTTTTCTTGTAAATCAATCCCTAAAACACACCAGTTATATACTGACATGAGGAAGAGACCAACTAGAGACACACAGCCTCTCTTTATTGATATACACAGATACAAACACCAGTTAGGCACTGAGACGAGGAGGAGGCAACCGAGAGTAACATAGAACTCCCAAACCAGCAATGACAGGGTCTAGTCTTTTTCTAACCTATCAGCCTGGCGGGAGATTTAAAAGCAGGAAGATTGAAGAACATGGAGTCAGCTGTGAAAGCAGGTTGCAGGACTGCTGTGCGAGAGCAGTCCTCTCCGGAAAGACAGCATGGTAGACGGAGTGCCAGAGGAATCAGAGAAGATGCATAGTGTATGCAGCAGGGGAAGTGTGGCTAAGGGAAGCTGGATGGCGGTGGCAGCGTATGGTAGAGGAACCGGAATGAGCAGGAGAAGCTGCAGAGTGAGGCCCACGCTGCGAGATAAGCATCGTTGGTGGAGCAAAGCCACAGAGAGCCGCTGCTGAGACTACGCGGGGAGCTGCACAAGAGAGAGAGAGTTTGTGACAGCTGGAAGCCTCGCAGAACTCCGTAAGCACTGACTGTCAGAATGCGGCCTTGAGTACCAGAGAAAACAGGAGATCTTGCCCACGTAGTGTAGGCGAGGATTTCTCCTAACCAATGTAACTCTCTGGGTGAGGGTACACGCAGAGTGATTAATTGGCCGAGAGATGAAGAACACCAGCGGGAACCAGGTAACAACGGCCCAGAATGGAGTGCAGCTGCCGGGGTCAGAGTACTGTAGAAAAACAGGACCGTTAGGAAGTGAACATACCATCAAACAAGCACTAACACAAGTACTGTAGCTAACCTGCTAGGTGGAATCCTGATTGTGGAGAAATGATTGCAGGGCTGTCTGTACCAGGCTGGAGGTAAGATATACAGAACAGGCGGTTCTCCCTCTAGGAGACAGAGAAAGGGCTTAATGAAATAGCCAGATCTAAACTGAGAACAAGAGAGACAGCAATGAAGCCAGAACACCTACCCGCTGGGTTTGATGTTAATCCTCGTGTGGTCACTGCCCCTCGGTGTGTATTGCCGGAGTAAACTGTCCCGACGGCACAAGGACTCCTAAAACGGGTTTGATAGTCTCTAGTACCAAAATCCACCTATACCGAAGGAACGCGGACGCCTACGACCTAGAAGCACCAGGGATGGAAGTCCAAGAGTTTCTGTGCTGCGGAGGCAATACACGTGAGGGGATGGATGATGGGTGATGGGTGATTCTGTTGAATGGAGCGGGTAAGTGAAAGTGAAGGAGTCGATGTGCCAATCCAGGGTAATTTCCATGCGGGCTGTGACAAGACAAGACATGAGGCGAAATGCAAGTCGAGGGTCTTTCCGAGTTCATTGTTAGGGCTTGGTAGAACAATGGCCGAATCGGCAAGCTAATAGCAGGTCAAGAAACAAGGTACAAGGAAAAGGGCAGGAAGGAACAAGGAAGCAGGATCAATAACAAGAGCAAGGAAAAAGCAGCAATTGGATTTAGGAAAATCAGAAGCAACGAGTGACGCCAACCCGGAAGCTAAATACCTATTGTACCCGCCCTCAAATGCGCTGTATGCTAACACGTAACTGACGCCAGAGTCGCCATGGCAACCTCCAAGTGGTATGCCGATTGTAACGAAGGTGTGGGGGCGGGGTCAAGGATGACAGCCGGTGGCTTCGCTGTCCTGGTAACCGAGCTATAGAGTGCCCTGGTAACAAGTGGGAAACAATAGATGTCTTACACCAGGGTTTGGTGCCCCGGCATTGCCTATTGCGAGCTGATGACTGGGACATGACATGACGTGCCCTTTGACTTGAGGAAATCCTGACAGTACCCACCCCCAAAGAACGCCCCACGCCCCGGGTGGACCAGAATTTAGCCAACAAGGCAGGGGCATGGATGTTCTGGGAAGGCTCCCAGATCCTGTCCTCCGGACCATAACCTTTCCAGTCAACCAAATACAGACGCACCCGGGTATCCAGAATCCCTTTCACCTCGTACTCATCCGAGCGTTGCAGAACCAGTGTAGAAGGGCCAATGGGAGTCTGGGTGGATGGATGTAATGGCTTTAACAGGGAAACATGGAATACGGGGTGGATCTTCCACGCGACGGGCAAGGCCAGGCGCACCACAGCCGGATTGATGACCTCTGACAGGGAAGGGACCAACAAAACACAGAAGCAAAGCATGGCGACCAGTGATGCAGAAGTTTCGAGACGAGAGCCAGACCCTAGTTCCCACCGAGTAACTTGGAGCAGGACGCCTACGGGCATCAGCAAACCTTTTGTCCCTGACCTTAGCCTGGTGGAGGTGGAAAGCGACAGAATCGCATGTCCGTGCCAAATCCCAAACACAGGAGGAAGCCACCGGGCTGGCCGGGGACAAAGCAGGCTGCAAAGGTATAGTACAGGGATGACAGCCAGGCATGGCAAAGAAAGGAGAGGAACCATTAGCCGTGTGCACGGAGTTGTTATATGCAAACTTGGCTATTGTTAAAAGGGACAACCAAGAATCCTGATATTGCAGAACCAGGCAACGTAGGAACTGCTCCAGAGTGGCATTTAACCGTTCGTTCGGTCTGTTCATTTGTCTGAGGATGATAAGCAGATAAAACCGATCATTGATGTCCAAAGAGTTTGTGAGTGCCCTCCAGAACTACGAGGTAAACTGGGGGCCGCGGTCTGACACAATAATGTCCGGAAGCCCAAAAAAATGAAACAGTTGCAGGGAACAAACACTGCCATCTTGGAGAATGAATCAACATCCACCCAGATACAATCGGAACCCCTCACCAGTGGTAGTTCCGCTATGAAATCCATTGTTAGTATGACCGAAGGCAGCTTCGGAATAGGCAGAGATCGTAACAACCCCATGGGTTTGACTGGATAGGATTTACACTGAGCACACACCGGACAGGAGGCTCAGCCACCTCTTTATCCATCGAGGGCCACCAACACCAGCATTGTAGGAGTTCAATGTTCTTCCTGACCCGGGGGTGTGCAGCACACTTAGCGTCATGTACCCACTGTAACGCAGTGATGCGAGGAGAACCCATAGGGAGGAAGAGCAAGCTCTGGTGGTAAAGGAGTCCTTGGTACACCTAAAGGTTGTATTTCTGGATTTCTGGTGGTGACCCGCGTACCCAATCTAACAACATAGTGCGCAGAGGTGTCTGCAGAGTACATGAGCAGACTACGCGCTGAGGCAAAAGAATGGGACCACCAGACTTGGTGCCTAGAGAAGAGCCGTGAAGACGGGACACGGCATCAGCCTTGGAGTGTTTAGCTCCCGATCGATAGGATATCACAAAATGGTACATGGAGAAAAACTCATGCCAACGAGCATGGCAAGCTGTTGTGCATTTGATAGACTGGATTGCCAACAGATTTCGATGGTCAACGTACACCAATACTGGCAAGGCAGCACCCAAGAGATGGTGTCTCCAGACCGAGAAAGCATCCGCACCACGAGGAGTTCCTTCTCTGTGATGGTGTAATTAGCCTCATACAAGGTCAACTTTCTCGAGTGGAAAGCCACCGGATGAAGGACGTTAGTGTCTTTGCACTTCTGGGATAAAATGGCCCGACAGCTGTGTCCGAGGCTTCTGCCTCTACCACAAAAGGAAGGTTAGGATCTGGATAAAATAAGACTGGAGCCGTGGTGAAGCAGTTTTCAAGGTATCAAAGGCCTCTTGGGCTGCAGAGCCCCAATTGAAACGAGTCTTGGGACTCGTGAGTGCCGTGAGAGGGGCAGCAATCTCTGAGAACGGATGAGGCGCCAGTAATAATTAGCGAAACCGAGAAACGACTGTAAGGCCTTGATGTCTTTCGGAACCGGCCAGTTAGGGACGGATTGGACCTTGGTGTTATTCATCTGTATACTTTTGTCCGTGATATCATATCCCAGAAACTCAACCTGGTTTACATGAAATACGCATCTCTCTAACTTGACGTATAAATGGTGTTCTTTGAGGCGTTGGAGCACCTGTTTAACATGCTCTGTGTGGGTCTCATAGGAGGGAGAATAAACCAATATGTCGTTGAGGTAGACAACAAGGAAATGATCCAGCATATCCCGAAATATGTCATTAATAAAATGCTGAAAAGTGGCCGGGGCAGTGCACAGGCCAAACAGCATTACGCAATATTCGTACAAGCCGTACTTGGTTTTGAATGTCGTCTTTCATTCATCCCCCTCGTGCATACAGACTAGATTATAAGCCCCCCTCAGATCCAGTTTGGTGAACAAAGAAGCAGAACCCAGTTGGTCAAGAAGAACTGATATAAGCGAGATGGGGTACTGGTTTCGTATTTTTACCGCATTCAGGGCACGATAATCAATGCACGGGCAGAGATCCCCCTCCTTCTTGGGAACAAAGAACATAGGTGAGGCCGCTGAGGAACGTGAATGTCGCATGAAGCCGTTGGCCAAGGCCTTGTCAATGTAGTCTTTTAGTATTGCATCTTCCTTGACAGTCAGAGAATAGATGCAACCGGAAGGAACCCTAGCCCCAGGCACCAGATCAATAGGACAATCATAGGGCCTGTGTGGAGGCAGTGTATCGGCTCTGCAGGCACTGAACACGTCCCAGAACGCAGCGTATTCCTTGGGCAGGGTAGTGGACAACAAGCCTCCAATGACCGAGGCTGTTTCCAACAGTGAGCGACAGGGGTTCTTAACTGGATCTTGGGTTACACTGCAGTGTTTGCTACAATGACATGAAGAGAAGTGTACCTCCTCTGCTATCCAGTCAATGACTGCTTTGTGTAGCTTCAACCAAGGAAGTCCCAAAATAATCTTGTATTGTGGGGCCGTAATCACGTAAAAACATATGGTTTCCGTGTGACTAGTAAGTGTGACCATGTCCAGATCTACTGTGTTTTCCGTGACTAACCCCGAAACCAAGGTAGAGCGCACGGCATTCACTAGCTCAGGATTTTCCTTGCCGTGCAAAAGGATACCATTCTGGGAGACGTAATCTCGGTCGATATAGTTCCCTGTGGCCCCAGAGTCAAGGACTGCGTTCCCCGGCCATGATCTGCCCGAAGGAAAATCGAAGGTAACAAGAGAGCATGAGAGGATTGGAACCCCAAAGGCATGAGACTCAGTGATCGGGTTCCGCTGATCAGCAAGTCTTCCCGTTTCCATGACCTTTTGGGCTTTTTGGTACAGGCCTTCAGGAAATGGTCAGGAGACCCGCAATAAAAACATAGATTGGCCAAACGCTGTCTTTCCCTTTCGGTCGTAGTCAACGGCCCCCTTACAACCCCTATCTGCATGGGCTTGGCAGCAGCTTGTGTACTGGAAAGTGGGGCTGGTATCACTGGAGGCGCCCCTCGCTTTTCCCCTTTCCTTTCGGCCCTCCTGGCGTCTATTTGGAGAACAAGGTCCAAGAGCTCATGAAAGGAGGTCGGAACTACAGGGACAGTGGCCAACAGTTCTTTCAGGTTATCTGCCAACCCCTTAAAAAATAACGAAGCCTTTTTGTCTTCTGGACAATTGGTTTCGGCTACTAACTGGTTGAACTTAGCCACGTATGCAAGAAGTGGGTTTCACCTTGCTGTAAGGCCAGTAGTTCTAGGTCTGTGGCTTGGGTCTTGTATCTAGTATCAAAGACCTGAGCCATGGCTTCCAGCAAGGCATCACAGTCAAAAAGCAAGGGACTGCAAGCTTCCAATAAGAGGTTGGCCCACGCCCAAACAGTACCTCCCAGATGGGACAAAACAAAAGCCACATTGGTAGTAGCATCCGGAAAGGCATTCGGTCGACACAAGAAATGTAGCCTGCATTGATTCAGGAAGGAGCGGTAGTGCTTGGTGTCACCATGGAATCGCTCTGGAGGAGCCAAAGGAAACTGAGAAGTGAGGTAAACAGGTGGCGGAGCGGGTTGTGGGAGCTGATCAATATCTACAGATGCTGCAGCTGGTGCAGATGGAGCGCCACCCATCTGAGCTCCAACCTGCAAACCCTCAATCTGGCCCTGCACAGCGGCATGGATAGAAGCCATATCCACACGGAGGTCAGGCATCATTTGCGTGTGTGAAAGGGAGGCAGCATGGGCTGCTGCCATGTCCGTGCAGTTCTGCCACCATCTGCATGAGGGCAGTTAGAGTCTCACTGGCGTCCATATTGTTAAAGGCTTCTGATTATGTCAGAATGCGGCCTTGAGTACCAGAGAAAACAGGAGATCTTTCCCACGTAGTGTAGGCCAGGATTTCTCCTAACCAATGTAACTCTCTGGGTGAGGGCACACACAGAGTGATTAACTGGCCGAGAGATGAAGGACACCAGCTGGAACCAGGTAACGTTGGCCGAGAATGGAGTGCAGCTGCCGGGGTCGGGGTACTGTACAAAAACAGGACTGTTAGGCAGTGAACATACCATCCAACAAGCACTAACAATAGTACTCTAGCTAACCTGCTATGGGGAATCCTGATTCTGGATAAATGATTGCAGGGCTGTCTGTACCAGGCTGGAGGTAAGATATACAGAACAGGCGGTTTCCCCTCTAGGAGACAGAGAAAGGGCTTAATGAAATAGCAAGATCTATACTGAGAACAAGAGAGACAGCAATGAAGCCAGAACACTTACCTGCTGGGTTTGATGTTAATGCTCGTGTGGTCACCGCCCCTCAGTGTGTATTGCCGGAGTAAAGTGTCCCGACGGCACGAGGACGCCTAAGATGGGTTTGATAGTCTCTAGCGCCAAAATCCACCTATCCCGAAGGAACGCAGACGCCTATGACCTAGTAGCGCCAGGGATGGAAGTCCAAGAGTTCCTGCGCTGGAGAGGCAATACACATGAGGGGATAGATGATGGATGATTCTGTTAAATGGAGCGGGTAAGTGAAAGTCGATGTGCCAATCCAGGGTCGTTTTCCGTGCCGGCTGTGACAAGACAAGAGGTGAGGCAAAAAGCAGGTAGAGGGTCTTTCCGAGTTTGTTATTAGGGCTGGGTAGAACAATGGGCGAAATGGCAGGCGAGTAGCAGTCTGGATCCAAATAACAGTGCAGGAGAAAAACGAGGCAAAATCAGAAGGCAGGTAGCAAGTCTAGTAGCGGTCCGAGTTTGTTATCATTGGAGAGAACAAATATTCAAGAAACAAGGTACAAGGCAAAGGGCAGGAAGGAACAAGGAAGCAGGATCAATAACACGAGCAAGGCAAAGGCAGCGACTGGATTTAGGAAAATCAGAAGCACCGAGCGATGCCAACCCGGAAGCTAAATACCTATTGTATCCGCCCCCGAATGCGTCATACGCTATCACGTAACGGACGCCAGAGTCACCAAAGGCAACCTCCACGTGGTATGCCGATTGTAACGAAGGTGTGGAGGCGGGGCCAAGGATGACAGCCAGTGGCTTCGCTTTCCTGCTAACTGAGCTATAGAGTGCCCTGGTAACAAGTGGGAAACAATAGATGTCTTACACCGGGGTTTGGTGCCCCGGCATTACCTATTGCGAGCTGATGACTGGGACATGACATGACGTGCCCTTTGACTTGAGGGAATCCTGACACTGACCACTGAGTAAGCCTAAAGAAGGGTACACCGGGACGGCAGGTGAGCATGTAAGGCTAAAGTGAATAAAATGTTATATTTGCTGAGTTTCTCACACACCTGTTACTATTGTATTATATGACACTGCAAAGTCATTGTGATTCCATAAGTCATAAAGCACACATTCGGAATGGTGATTAGCAAAATGTATTGAAAAAGGCCCTTTGTGATAACACGTGTTTCGACACCTCTGTATCTTTTCCAAATCAGGGAAAGTCGTATTTCTGATGTCCAATGCTTAATGCATTACGTCTGTGCTGATCGGATGTCCTGAGGTTAAATCCCACCTGAAAAGTGTCTTGTTCTGCGTCTCATGTTCTTTACTAAAGTGAATTAAAGCTTTGATTTAAAGGAAAGCCAGCATTTTTACGAAAAACAAGTATATTGAATACCGATTTACATGACAGCAAATACTTTGAACTTTGACTACCGAGTTGAATGAAAGCAAGCACTGTTGAATACCGTTATGAATGAAAGTTGTTTCGTGGAATCACCCGAGTTAAAGGAACTGTGTAGATTAAGAGAGCATGCATTGGCAAGAGTCATAAAGGAACTGTGCAAGCATTGGCAAGAGGCATGAGAGTATGTGGAAGTGCAGCAAGATAATGGTGGCAAAACAAGCAATTGTAAAGCATTATAAGGGTGTGGAATGAGAAGAAGTCAGTGCATCACTCTAGAGATGAGACAGTAGTAACGTGCCTATGAAGAAGGAGCAAGTAAGGTGTGTCGGTTGCATGACCTGTAATGGGTGGACCGTGTTGTCCAACAACTACACCTAGACCAAGGGCACCACTCTATGGAAAAGCCACTTAAAGCACCACAAAGAAGCTTGTGATTTATTCTAAAAGGAAACCATGTGTAATTTGAAAGTAAGGAGTTGAATTCTATGAGACTGGTGAAAGATAACCAAGACAGAAGAGGTGGGGAGTAGCCTCAGGAATTGTGTTGCATTGAAACTGTTGAAAGACTTGAAAGCTTGTACTGTGAACTATTTGAACCTTGGGGAAGCGAAACCTTTTGACAAAAAGCTGGACGAAGCTAAGAACGTTTCTTTGAACACTTATCATTTTGAGGCTGACATCCCTACACATTGTATACAAATAGATGCAAGGGCAAGTATAGGTTCTGGACATAGACAGACATTTGCTTTGGACTTCCTGACACAGACTGTGCTTAGTTTTATTTAGGTAGGCAACTCCCACCTTAGCTTAGGGCATGACAGGCCTTTTTCCTACCTTGTATATTTTAATAAATGTTTATAGCCCAAACTTTCAGTGAGTTGTCTGTGTGTCATTCACAATGCCTTCACATTCCTTGAATAATAATTTCCATTTCATCAAATAGCACCAATTATATTCTTGGTCAAGATGCTTTGGCACAATTTATAATTGTCAAGGAAAACACAGCTTCTGGTAAGGGGTAAAGAAAGACAGCTTCTTGTAAGCTACAAAGAAACACACCTTCTTGTTAGTTCTCTCTTTATAACCCCATAAATCAAAGTATACATCTTAGTCAGGATGACTTCACAGCACCTCTGCTTCCACCTGGTTGACTCTCATACCAGGTCCACTTCTAAAGGGATTCACCATGCAGGTCTACTCGCCTACCAGATAGTGTTCCACACTCAACTTTGCTTCTGAAGTTTTAAATCTACTGACAACCAAAGGTTTTACCACAGCTTCAGCAGTTTGCAACTTTTGAGACTTTCAACAACTTTTCATAAATGACAAGATTCACTAAAGTGCCCCTCAATACTTCTAAGTAAGCAAGGCACTCTTCTGAACATTCACCTTCCAGAAGGGCAGCCTCTTTGCCACTCTTGTCTTTCTGCAACACCAACAACTAAAATGCCTATAAGGATGTAATTTTACCTTTCCTCCTTATGGTTTTGTCAAAGTGAGTTTTATACCAGCTTTTAGGGAACAATCACAATCAACAAGCTTCACCCTTTTATAACCTTGCATTCGCCCCTTGTCTTCCTGCCAACCAGAGCAGCTTAATGGTGGTCCTTATTGTTAGTCTCTTTTGGCTTTAGACAATGCTCGCCTGGCTCCTGAGATGCTCTGCTGCACACTAGCTTCCAGTCACAGTTTCTGGCATGCTTCCTGCTGCGCAGTCTCTGCAATCAGGTTCCCATGGGGAAAAGCAGTCTTCCATCACGCTTTCCGCTGCACAATCTCTGCACTTCAGATTCAGGGTGCAAAGGACCCTATCAGGACCGGCAGCTTAAATCTGCTTCACAGTGGTCCCAGCGCACTCCCCTTCCACCAACTTCTGTTTGTGCTGCCAACAACCTGCTCTCCTTCTGCTGCGGCTACCGCTGCTACTACCCCCGCTCCACCTCCATCTAATGGCCTAATCCTGAGGGGGCCTTTTAAGCATTTCTGCCTCTCTCAGGAGGGGGTCATTGGCCTTAACAAGCTGACTACTCCTACAACATTGCTCTTGATCCCTCTTCCTCATGCCAGAACTTGGGGAATTTTGGAATTTGAAGTCCCCAACAATAAAATTAGGATTTTACATTGTATTCCAAACCTACGGCAAATCAAATGCAATGATTTACATCTGATTGAATTTATGGACGAGATCTGCACAGACCATGTCTACCTCCATCTCTTATCACTTATTGTAAAGAAAATGTTACTTTATGCAGGGGAAAGCTTCCAATTGCTAGGCTTCGACTTGACAACAGTAAAAGAATCCAGACCACAGGGGGGTAATGATGTTTGCTACGATAAAGATAAACTCTTGTTACATCCCCAGGATTTACTGAAAGATGATTGTCAGGTGGGGAGCTTGGGGGCCGCCCTTGAGGGGGCTGTGGGTAATCAGTGTCTTGACCAGCTCTTTACCATGACCGATGACGAAGGCAACAACAAGTCAAAATTAGGCCACTTAAATTTCCTTATGACAGTATTCTGCCAAAGAGAAGTCGGAGCTGAGAGAAAGGTCACCATACCACACAACAGACTCTCAAATGATTTAGAGAGGAACTCTTGGTAACGGCTGCTGGGTGCCCTTTCAAGCAGGCCATCGCAATAGCCGAAGTCAACTAACAAGCTGGGAGACCTTACTCTGGCTTCATGGAACGCTTGTGGATTTAAACACCTGATGACCAGTGGTGATGGCAGACTGGGCAACTACGATCTGTTGTGTCTACAAGAGATGTGGCTGACCCAAATCCCATCACTTGATGGTTTCCCTATATTACTTATCCCAGCAGAAAATGGTCCTAAGGGGAGAACAGTTTCGGGTGTATTGATGGCGATTAAAAATGGAAGTGGCCTGGACTTGGTAAGGGCTGATGTATCTAATTTTTATATCCAACTAGTAGTGGTTCATTGGACTCCCTCATTTTGACCATTAGGGAAGATAAAAAAGGACCACTTACCACCATTAACCTATACTGGAACCCTGTGGTGATGCCTGAAGTTGACTTCACTGAAAAAGTGGCAGCTCTAATAGATGAGTCCTACCATGAAGAGGGCCCAAGATACATCTTGTTTGTGGTGATTTAAACACGTGTTTGAACAGCGGGGGAGGAATAATTACAGACAAACCCCACTATTTAAAACCATCTGAAAGAAGATGGTGGCCTGGATGTCGCTAAGGGACCTACATATACTGAACGGTCACTTTTTGAGTGACATACCGGGTTTCCAACTTGGTCTTGTAATGGTTATCTGATACAATTGACTACATTTTTGTTTCCAGGGCTTTGCTAAACATTTTGTTGAATTGTGTGGAGGTGCCAACAGCTGCAAGTGATCATGATTTGTTAAGAATGCGGTAGCAGTCGGGGAAGGAAAGCCTGGGGGCTGTAGTGAGGCTGAATGTAGCGGTATGAAGTAGTGGAAACCACCTTATAATGTCAAAACAAAATGTATTATCAATGACGTCCCAATATCTTAAATGGATAGTCTCAGAGAACCCAAGGGACATGGAAAAGGTGGTTGACTACACACCGTTATTTGTATTGCTTTGAAACAAGGACATTTGGTAAGGACGCAGGTACGCAAAAGCATCATTATACCTATGATAGTGTAATCATGGAAAAAAGAAGAGAGATGAGGAAAGCTCGTAGATGGGAAAAAAACTTAAATTCATCGGATAGTGCCATAGCACTTAACAAGATAACAAAAAAGTACAAGGCATGGATACGCTCGTATAAGGTTAGAATGCTGCAGTTAAATGCCGAATCCATGTTGAAAGCAATTTGTAGGAGAAAAACCGATGAAATCTGGGAGGTATTCAAAACTACTGAATCATTGCAGATTGTGACACAGATAACTAGTGTCCCAGTGGATATCTGGGTAGATCATTTTAAAATCTGTACTCAGATAGCAGCCCCCCAGGGTAGTGAGATCACACCTGATAAGCTAAAGACATGGTTAGTTGTGCATAGTGTGGAAGATATCCTGTCAAAGATAAGAAAGGCAAGTGGCTCTCGTGCCCCAGTTTATGGAAACTGGATTGGATAATAACCTAGGAAGAAGCAAGTAAATATAAAATGTTTTATCACTTGTGCTACGAAGTGAGGGCATTTGGCTCTGTTCCGAGGTACGCGTTTAAGTTTCCTAACAGTTTTTTATTGAAAACAGTTTATGAGAATATGCCTGAACCTGCTCCTTACCTAATAGTACCTAAAGAGGTACTATCTGTGAGGTCCTGAGTGAGAATGGGGGACAACCATTGTTGTTATTCTAAGAGGGAGGGTATGGCAGTAACCTTATATCCTCTATTGCTATTTTGTACAGGCTTGACTGATGAAAGAACAACACATTTAAAGATCTTTTTAAATGGAGTAAGCACTTTATCGCTGAGGTAATGCTGGAAGGTTTTAATGAGTGGGGAAAAAGTTTCCTTGGTCTTAGCTACTGTGACATTTTTAAACATGGTTTTAGGAAATTATGTTTAATGGACTTGAGGACATTTTAGGATGAAGTTTAATGGACTTGAGGATGTTTTTTAGGAGAAGGTTTTTAACTTTGTTATTAAAGGAACTGTGTTGGAAGACCAGGGTGCAGTTATGATAGAGGTGTAATCTTCCGTCTCCCTCGCTAGACAGTGAAAACAATGAGATTCACATGAGAACTGTGGGGTAAACCGGAGAAATAACGAGCCAAGGACATAGGAAGGCGAGGAGAGGTGCCACTCTGACCCAAAAGGAGCAAGACCCAAACAATCCCAGGAGCCGAGCACTGTCTTGTGAACGAGGCTGCAGAAAAATGCAGAGGGCTGCATGATGCAAACCCAGTGGCGTTCCCGGTGTGACTCGGGACGATGCAGCAGTTAAATATGGCCATTTGATAAGGGGATCAGGGCCCCTGCAACCCGTTTGGAAGGGCGGTCGCGCCCAGTCAAAGAGGAGGAGCGGCACGGGGAGAGTTGCTCACCCCGGTAAGGGGATGGGGTGCCTGTCCGTAGAGCACAATAACGTGAAGTTACCACCTAGAGCAGAGGGGGCCAGGCCTAGAGCACCAGGCTTCAATAGACGCCCCAAGACTCCTTGTACCAAACAGAGATGGCTGGCCGCGCGGGGGGACCCGCAGACAAGTGGGGACACGGCTCATAGACCCGTATAAGACTGCCAGGACTGACAGGGTCATAATACGCCTCCCCTCCCGGTGCCCACCCAACTTGTAAAAGCCAGAAGACACTAGTGCAAGAAGGCGACAGCGCATTGTGCGGGAGAGGTGATACTGCATTCTCTACTTCTAGGTTCCCTGTTGTGCTCTTTTCTTTCTGATGGTTCTGTTCTGAATCTGATTTGTAGGCCTGTTCTTGTTCTTTGTTGTGCCCCCCTCCCTTTTGTTTCCCCCCCCTGTGCCTCCCTCCTTTCTGACCCCTCTGCGCAACCTCCCCTCCCCTGCCTGGGACCCCCTCTCCCTACCCCCCTGCCCACATTCCCTATGGTGCTCTCTGTCTGACCTATCTTATTTAACCTCTTTTCTATCAACTATCCTATCCCTCTCATTATGTCTGGCAGGACGAACCTCAAAAGGGATATCCTGGTCTCCAACCCGGGCCAATCGCTGATACCTATCCAGTGCTTTCTCCAGACAGACCCTTACCCAACATACTCTTTGTCGTTCCCTCTCCAGGCCTATGGACCCCCCCATATGGTCTCTGTTCTCTCTCCTTTTTCCTCTTCTCCCATTAATGGTGGCACCCGGTGGGAGGCCCTCCTGGCCCCCTTCCACTCCTCTAAAACCATCATTAATATCTACTTAAATGGCACTGTCTTGGTCCAGGGCCATCAGGCCAATCTCCTCCTCTTTGATAGATGCTTCCCACGCCTCATCAACTTCCTTTCCTCTCCTGCTATCCCTTCTTACCCCTCTCTGGCTCCTCTGCTGCCTCCTTCCATTGCCACCTTTTTGGCACCCCCTGCTGATTCTCTGGCCACCCTGTTGCCTCCCTCCTCTAACACCCCTCTGGCACTCTCTTCTCCCTTTTGGACTACCCTGCCTTCTCTTCCTTCCTCCTCTGCCCATCCTCGGCATCTACAACACTTCCGCACGGTGTACCTCTGGCCTGTACCCTCCCTGGAAGTGCTTCAAATGTTGCAACCTGCTCCACATCGCTACTCTCAACTCTTGTTCAGCTGTCAAACACTCCTCTGACATTGGCTGTCTCCTGGAAGAACTTGATTTAGATGTACTCGGTCTCACCGAGACTTGGATCACAGCCAGCTCTTTCACGAGTTTCGACAGGTTCCTTTGCGATGGCGACAAGATCCTCCCTGAACCCAGAACTAACCGCCCGTGGGGGTGTAGCCTTGAATTTCCCGGAGTGGATCCCTGCTTCTATCATTCCAATGCAGGTCAAGCCGACTCCAGCACTGCCACCTACCTTCTCGGTCATCCGACCCATGAAGTGTGTATCAGTTGAGGCTTTCACTGCTTTCTATCCTCCTCCTGCACCTTTGGCTGACTCACACCCTGACACAGCCCTCTCTAACCTTCATCTCTCTATCTCTTATCTCTAACACTCTGGATGTCCTTGCCCCTGTCATGAAGATCTGCTTGAAGCCCAAATCCAAGTGCAACTCTTGGTACGATTCCGACATCGCCGCCCTTACACGCAAGTGTAGGGCGGCGGAGAGGAAGTGGAGGGCATCAGGCGCACCCCCTGACAAACTGGCCTGCCGCCTGCTCCAAAGGTAGTACAGACTCTCTGTTCTCTCTATACATGCAAACCTGCATCTCTGCAGCATCCAACAACTTTGCCAAACTTTTCAAAATCTGCGAGGAGCTGGCCAATCCAGCTGCAGGCTCTACCTCTCTTGTTCCCTGCCAGGCCCTCTGCATGGCGTTGGCCACTCATTTCAATACTAAAACTCAGGACATCCTGTCCACCCTCTCTTCCTCTACCTTCTCTTCCTCCTCCTCTACTACTCCTGGCTCGCCTGATGCCGTCTTTCTTTCTCCTTCCTCCTCCTTTCCCTTGTTCACCCCTAACGATGTTTCTAGCCAAGTCCGATCTATGAAAGTCTTGTCCAAGCAGGTTCTCCCCTCCTCATCCAGAACAATCAAGAACCACATCAACACCCTTGCTCCAGCCTTACCCAATTTCTGGAATCACTCCTTTGCCACTGGCACTTTCCCCTCCGTCTTAAGCACTCTCTTGTACAGCCCCTTCTAAAGATGCCCTCGGCCGATCCTTCCTCACCGGCTACCTATCGCCAATTTCCATCACTCCATTTCTGGGCAATCTCTTGGAAAAGCTGGCCATCTACCAGCTTAATCTACATACTGAATCTGTTGGTTGCTGCCTCCATGACCACCAGTCTGGCTTCAGTGCTGCCAGAAGCATGGAAACTGCTTTCCTGAACACCTGTGAAGACTTGCTCTCCAATCTTGACTCTAATCTCCCTTCTGTCCTCATTCGCCTCGATCTAGCCTCAGATTTCGACATGGTCAACCATGCCATCCTGCTCAATCGTCTACCAGACAACCTTGGCATTACTGATCAGGCCCTGTTCTGGTTGACCTCCTTTCTCACCGACCGACCAGCTCAGGTCCAACTGGGGTCTTTCCTCTCTTCTATCTCTCTCTCTACTTGTGGTGTTCCCCAGAGGTCTAAACCTCTCTCCCTTGCTCTTCAACCACTACCTGCCACCTCTTGCCCATTGCGTCACTACTTTATGCTCCAATGTTCAATGTTCAGCGATTGACACTCACCTCTGCTTCTTCTCTCATACTGTCTGGCTGCAATTCAGGAATGGGTTACCGCCAACGATCTCTGCCTTAATGCCAATAAGACTGAGATTCTTCTCATTGGAACACCCGCTCCCTCCTTTCCTCTCTCTCTGTGGCTGCCCACTCTTGGCCCTCTTCCTGCCCCTTCCTGTGAGGCTAAGAACCTTGGTGTCATCTTCAACTCCACCCTATGCTTCTCTCCTCGCATCTCTGACGTCTCTAAGAAGTCAAACTATCAGCTGCACCTCCTCAGAGGTATTCTTCCTTTTCTCACTTTCCTCCAGAAGCTCACTGTCTCCCGAGCTCTGGTCCTGCCTCTACACTTCGACCTTTACAACTTTCCAGAACAGGACTGCGAGACTTGTCCTTGGCTTCAAGCCCAGTGATCATATCTCTCCAGCTCTGAAATCTCTTCACTGGCTCCCTGTGGCTGCAAGGATCAACTTCGAGACTCTCTGGATCATTCACAAGGCTTTCTGGGGCCTGTGATCTCTCTACCTCCAACTTTCTCTTCCAAAAGATCTTCCTTCTTGAGCTCATTGCTCATTTAACTCAAACTCTCTGAGGGTCTGACGCTTCTCCAAGCAGAGAGTTGGGGGCGGATTTATCTCCTCGGCTGGGGCCTCCCTTTGGAACAGACTCCCTGCCTCTCTCAAACTTCAGCAGAACCACCTCTGGTTCAGGAAGCAACTCAAGACCTTCCTTTTCGCTTCCGGTTTCTCTTTTCCTCTCCCCTGCTGATGCACCCAACTGCTCCACGCACTGCTAACCCTCTGAACTCAGGCCGAGGCCCCTGCATGTCAAGTTGCCCATGCACTGCCTCCAGGCTCCCCAGCACTTAAGGGGCTGCAATTGAAACCCTACAGTCCCTTTTCTCTGCACTTATGAGCCATCCGCTGGCTGTACTTTTGGGTTAACTACCCTTCCCCCTTCCTCTCCCCTCTGGCACTTCTCCCCTATCCCCTTCCCAGCACTTATGCAATCTGAATGACACAAGGCCTAGTAAGATCGCTATTTTGCCCTCCCTTTGTTTCCCCCTCCTTGTCTTGTCACGCCTAGTAACACTTGTGTACAGACGCGTAATAAATGTCACATCATATCATATCATACCGGGAGGTAAGGAACACCACTGCGCGCTGGCCCCTGGGACCCGAGGGGAGCAGAAAGACGCTGGTACCCCAGTGCTGGTTGCTTCAGAGAAGGGGCGGATGCCAAATCAGCCGAGAGAGAGAGGGCAGGCAGAAGAAGGAATGCCCCCACTCCGCAAGGGACAGTTGGAGGGTGCCCATCATCATGACTCGCCCCGGGTGCAAGTACGCATTATTGGGGTGATGCTGGACTCCTCGGACTCATCAGCCGGAGACGTGCATCAAACCCCTCCCAACGGAGACGGCGCAAGGAGGAACGGGAATCGGCACAACGGGTCATACCGCCCTGGACTCGGGGAGGCGAGCATTCTTGAATATATATCAGAGAGCGGCACCTGACACCACAATGGCACATGCCTCAGGAGACCAGAAGGTGCCAGGAGATGATGCAGAGACCTCCACATAAGGGAACATTAGAATATTGCTAGAGGAGATCCGCTCAATAAAAACGAGCCTGACGAGCGCAATAGTGGACCTGCAAGGGCGAGTGGATAAAGTAGAGGAGAAGATGGAAGCTATTGAAAATTACCAACAGTCGGTGGACCTGATGGAAATGAAAGCAGAAGGACGCATTCAGGAACTGGAGCAGAAAGAGAGACACTTCGCCGTGAAAATCGATGACCTGGAGAACCGGGAGCAGAGGTCGAATATAAAAATTATGGGCCTGAAGGAGACACAAGCAGTGACTGGGGTTGCATTAAAGCAATGAGTTAAACAAGTGGTGAGCACTGTTTCTGAAGCCCAACAGGGTCCACAGAGCAGAGGACGGGGAGAGCTTCACCCAATGGTCCCAGGTATGTCGAAGCTAAATGTCAGTACTACAATCAAAAGATCAACATATTGCAATGAGCCAGAGCTAAGGGGGACATTCTTTTCGAGGGATCCCTAATACGGATCTACCAAGAACTATTGTCGATGATGCTAGCAAAAAGATGGGAGTGTTGCCCCCTGACCAAGTGACTGCAAGCAAATGGTATATGGTACTGATGGGGTTACCCGTTTGCCTTGCTTTTCGAGCAACAAGGAGAGGAGTTCAGGGTCACCACGAGAGAAGAAGTTGAGGGTGTCCTAAGCCGACTGAAGAGGGAAGAAGGCAGTGTGAAGTTGGAAGGCCCGACATATGATATATCAATGGAACTGGGGAGCCAAGACAATCATCCAAAGAGAGGACGGGCGGCCGACTCAAGAACATTCAGAAGATTTAATACCTTCATGAGGATCATATGAAGGTTACATTTGGGATCAGGAGTCTGCTGGGAAAGCAAGACAACAGGGACATGGAGGCATGGCACCTCTCAAATAGAACCCGGCTGCTGGAGGACTAATCTAACAGCGACCTCCTGCTGACATTGATATCCTTTTGAACCCGGTGAAAGTTGCATAAAATTGATCACTGAACAGTGAGGGCCCCTCTTAATTTGGCCCTTATTTTTTTGGGGTGTCTCCGCCATGAGAGGGACACCCCATATCCTGTCAGAATGATAAGCTGAGCTGGGGTTGGGGGGACGGTGGCAGCTGGGAGAGGCTTATTAGGGCATGGGAATATTGGGTGGCAGGGTGGGCTGTTTTAGCAGAGACGAGAGGGGTGCAGTGCTCTGTGGGTAGAGGCTCAGACTATGGGACGGGGATTGCAGAATGGATACAGGTTGCTGAAAGAGAGCGGGAGTCAGAAGATGACATACAACAGTAGCCTAAGAGTGGGGTCCTTGAATGGTAAGGGGCTGAATTTGCCACAAAACGCTGCATGTTGGTTAGGGAGTTTGAGCTGTCATCCCTGGACATCCTCTTAGTGCAGGAAACAAAATTTAAGGCATGGGACGGGGGGAGAATATGCCCTGAGAGGAAAGGGGGTGGGACATGCATTGTGGGCATCAGGTACAGTCAAGAAAGCTGGTGTAGGGATGTTAATTAAAAAATCAGTGGGCTTGGAAATAAATCAAAAAAAGAGGGGGATGGAAGCGAGGTTATTGGTGGTGAATGTCAACATAGGGCACTTGGCATTCACGCTTGCCTCGTTATATGCCCCCAATCGGGGACAAATCCAGTTCTGTGCCTGGCACTTGGGACCTTGAGCCAATGGAAAACGGGTCATCTTAAATATGGGGGGAATATGAATCAAGTAGTAGATCCGGCGATGGACTGGAGATCCTTGAGGGCCGGTACGATACACCCAGTGGGGCAGGATAGAGACTTGCTCAGCACCCTCTTGCTGGAACATTACTTGGTAGACAGGTGGAGAACATGCCACCCATGCACACAAGCATTCACATTCTATTCCCCCTCCCTACTTAACGCACAATAAGATAGACTACATATTCATAGAAGCCTCCAAGGAGCACACCATAACTGATGCAAGCATACAAATAGTGGGTTGGTCAGATCATGATATATGTGTAGGTTAGTTATAGACGCCGGGTCCTGCATCCCACTCGACACACGCTGGGTCTGCAACCACACCTTATACAGGGACCAGGTCTTTAGGGAAACTCTGCGGAAGGGATAATAGAATTCTTCCAAATTAACACGGAGAGAGGCTCCCTACTGCACATTATATGGGAAGTGGGGTCTTGATATCGGAAGGTGCAGCAAAAAAAACAGTAGCAGTCACTCCTCGAAACAAACTTGAAACAGAAAATTAAGGACAAAGAGACAGACCTCAGTGAATGGTCAGGGCAAGTGGAAAGCAAGGCAGCAGAAATGAGAGCACTTAGGGAGAGCTCAGAGAAGTCTGCAGGCGGAAAGCTCTTATGCAGCTTCACCACATCAAGCAGAAATACTACGAGAAGAGGGACAAGGCGCACACCCAACTGGAAGCGTGCTTGAGGGGACAGAGGGATGAGAGAACGGTCTACAAGATCAGGGATGGGGAGGGATGATTCACTCAGACCCAGTGGTTCTTGCCCGACTGTTCAGTGATTATTATACCTGACTCTACATGTTGGAATCCACGGGGTCCAATAGCGATATTAGACAATATCTTGACAGTTTACCGTTACCGCAACTCAACCCAGAGGACTGTGCAGCTTTAGAATCCCCAATAACTAACAAGGAAGTAACTCAGTGCTATCGCCAACTTAAAAGCATGCTCTGTCATGACCCACAGAACGCGCCCCTTCTGGACTTCCTGGTCCTTGTCACGGCGGGGTTTGCATTCATTGTTTCTCCCAACATGGCCGTATCATGTGACACGCCTCGCACCAGCCTTCACGGCGGACGTAGTAAGTTCCATAAATATGCCATGCCCCCGCGCGTCTCAATGCTATTGCGAAGTAGCGACCAGCCGTGTGTCCGTAGCTCCCGGTATTGTTTCCGTTGCTTCTTCCACTCTAACCCAATTCTAGTCCCTTTCCTTCCTTTCTTGATTCCTGGACTCGTGTGCTAGTTGCGCACCCTGTTATTTCCTGGATTCCTGGACCCCTGCATCCCTGTACTTTAACGCACGCTTGGAGTCGGAAGAGACTCGTGCAGCCTTATTCCAGACTCGAGCAATAGGCAAGAAGGCATCGATCAAGAAATCCAGCAAAAGATCGAACTCAGGTGAGAAGGGGGTTACTTCTTGACAGTTTGAGACGCCAACCAACCGAACTCGATATGGACATGGAAGCGGCCGTCCAGGCCCTGATGCGTGGCATGCAAGAGCTATCAACCGAGGTGCAGAATCTAAAGGCGGAAAACGCTGCTCTCAAACAACTAGTTCTATCCCGCGATTCTGCCACAAAAGAATGTGTATTGCTGGGCGGTATAGTGGACAAATATGATGGCTCACCAAAAACCCTTCGAGGATTCCTGGATTCATGTTTCGTTCACTTTACTTTTAAGCCCTACTACTTTTCAACTCCCAGGGCTAAAGTGGGCTTCATAATTTCCCACCTTTCAGGAAATGCCTTAACCTGGGCCACGCCCCTCGTTATTTCCGGTGACGTTCTTCTAGAGGACTATGATGGCTTCATACAAGCCCTTAAGACCATGTTTGACTGTCTAGAAAAGGTCTATATTGCCCAGGAACGCCTGTTAGACTTTCAGCAAGGATCCCAGGATATGCTCACCTATGTTACCCGATTCAAGCAGTTAGTCAAGGAAGCTGATTGGTCCCCGGAGGCGAGTTTTACCCTTTTCAGGAGGGGAATGAATGAGGAGATTAAGGATGAATTGGCCAGAGTGGCTCGCCCAATCTCATTACAGGCACTAATGGACCTTGCCATGCAAATAGATTTTCGTATCCAGGAAAGAAAGGCAGTGAAGAAGAAATACAAAGCTAATCCTCCGAAGCCGTCCTTTGAGATCACCACCAAGGCGGACACAAACCCAGGCTCAATCTCTGAACCAGAACCCATGCAGATAGGAGCCTTCCGTGGACCTATATCTCTGCAAGAAAGAATGAGAAGGATTCATACGGGGTTGTGCATGTATTGTGCCTCAGACAAACACCTAGTTAGGGAGTGTCCTTTGGCCCCTCCTCGGCGTTCGGGAAACGCCAGCTCCCGATCCTAGCTGGAGCAGAGCTTCGGGAGAGAGATGTTTGCTCCACATCAATTCCATCCTTGAACTCTCCTGGACAAAACAATTTGGTGATACTACAAGCCTTCCTGTCGCCCTCCAAGAATAAGACCTATCCCATTCTGGCCTTGGTGTACAGCGTAGCTATGGGAATTTTCATTGATCAAGACTGGGTTGTTACTCATCATATTCCGTACGAAACACGAAGCATCATGCAGCCGGTGGAAGCAATCGACGGAAGACCCCTCTCTTCAGGACCCATAAGCCTGCAGACAAAAGAGATCCAACTTTCCATAAACCATCACCAAGAGCGGATTACATTCGGCATCATTAAGTCAGCCCATTACCCCATGGTATTGGGTATGCCCTGGTTACAGAAGCACAATCCGTATATCAATTGGACAGCAGGATCACTATTCCTAGGCTCAGAGTTTTGTATGTCCCACTGTCTAATCCTGGATCCCTCCTCGACACCCCTTAAAGAACCATTAGGAGACCTGAAAACACCACTCATGGTTTCTAATATCATACAAGTCCCAGAGGCCTATCAGGGATATGCTGATGTATTTTCAACTGCCATAGTCCAGGCCTTACCCCCTCACAGACCTGAAAACTGTGCCATAGATACAGATCCCTCAGCAGTGATTCCTTTTGGCAGAATGTTCATTCTTTCCGAACCCGAGAAAAAGGCCCTCAGAGAATACCTGGATACCAACCTTGAAAACGGCACCATAAGACCCTCAAAATCTCCAGCGGGTGCTTCATTGTTCTTTGTTCCCAAGAAGGACGCCAAGGAACTCAGACCTTGCCTCGACTATCGTGGCTTAAATCAATGCACCCTCAAAGATCGGTACCCACTACCACTGAACTCGGATATCCTGGAAACTGTGAGAGGCGCCGTAGTATTCACGAAGTTGGATCTCTGGGGTGCCTATCATTTGATCCGTGTCCGGGAAGGAGACAAATGGAAAACAGCCTTTAGAACACCCTTTGGTCACTATGAATATCTAGTCATGCCCTTTGCACTAGCTAATGCCCCTGCGGTTTTTCAACGTTTTATGGACAGGGTGTTTTCTGACATGTTATTCCTTTTTGTCATTGTCTATCTGGATGACATATTGATCTTTTCCAAGGATCCTCTAAAGCATGAAGAGCATGTAAGGCAGTACTGCAACGACTCCGTGAACACAAACTTTTAGCCAAACCCTAAAAATGCTTGTTTCACGTTACTTCTGTTCACTACCTGGGATTCATCATTAGCCCAGAAGGAATTGGTATGGACCCTTCAAAGGTAAAGGCCATACTGGCATGGCCTGCTCCCACCTCCGTGAAACAAGTTCAATTCTTCCTGGGGCTTGCCAACTTCTACCGGAAGTTCATTTCTACCTTTTCCGAGATTGTCCAGCCGAATGTTGCTCTCTTGAAGAAAGACACTCCCTTTATCTGGTCTACACCGCAAGACAAAGCATTCCAACGATTGAAGACAGAGTTCACGCAAGCCCTCATCCTGGCTCAACCAGACATAAATCTCCCATTCCTGGTGGAAACGGATGCCTCTAACTACGCCATAGGAGCGGTCTTGAAACAGGAACTTGAGGATAAACTGGACCACCCCATTGCTTACCTCTCACGAAACTGAATCCCAGTGAGACACACTATTCCGTCCTGGAAAAAAAGGAACTGTTAGCCATCCGCCAGGCCTTCACTGAATGGCGACATCTACTTCTGGGTGCTAGATATCCAGTCCAGGTCCGCACGGACCATAAAAATCTTCAAATTCTACAATCATTGGAGTGCAGGAACAGTCATCAGGCGCGTTGGGCCTACTTCTTTGCCCAATACCAATACCAAATCACTCATGTGCCGGATCACAAAACATGATTGCTGACGCCTTATCTCGACGTCCTGACTATGTAACTACTGAAGACAAGGCCTATCCTAAGATGTTTCCCCACATGATCTTTGTAGCTCAAGCAGTCAACCTCCTGGAAGAAATTTGAGTACAAACCCAATCCTCTGACCTCTGCAAGGATATTTCAAGGAAGAATCCATGGAACCTAAGACTTAAGTAAGGATACTTTTTCAAGGGCAATGCACTGGTCATTCCTACACAGAAATGACAACAAAGAATGATAAACCTCTGTCATGATACCCTTCACGCCGGACATCGTGGCATAACCAACACCCTCCGTCTTATACAAAGACAGTTTTGGTGGCCTGGAATGAAGACCGACGTACAGCAGTACATCAAAGCTTGTGCTGTCTGCAGTCAAAACAGACATGATAACAAGAGACCGGCGGGTCTTCTAATGCAACCATCGCTGCCAACAAGGCCATGGGAATTCATTGCTACAGACTTCATTGTGGAATTACCACCTTCCCGAGGGTACACGACCATCATGGTTACCATTGATTTGTTCACTCATATGGCTCATTTAACACCCCTGTGTAAGTTACCATTCTCGTCCGAACTTGCTGGAATCTTCCTGGAACACATATTTCGTTTACATGGACTCCCTTCCAAGATCATATCTGATCGAGGACCTCAGTACGTCTCTCAATTCTGGAAACATCTCTGTCGGATTCTGGGAATCCAACGCACCCTCTCATCTGGTTATCATCCCCAGACCAACGGGGCCACAGAACGTGCTAATCAGACCCTGGAACAGTATCTTCGATGTTTCGCCACCAAGGTTCAGGATGACTGGTCACTCCTGATACCTGTGGCTGAATTCGCCTACAATAATTCTGACCATTCAGCAATTAAGACCAGCCCCTTTTATTGTAGCCAAGGTTTCCATCCATCAGTTCTACCCTCTGTTCGCCCTCATCCTACATCAGTACCTACTGTCGACTCCTGGATTGAAACCCTCATCAACGTACACCAAGAGGCCAAAGAAAATTTAGAAAAGGCCAGAACACAGACTAAGAGGTATGCAGATTTAAAAAGGAGACCAGGTCCTTCTTATGCAATCAGTGATCAAGTCTGGTTGTCCTCGAAATTACTACCCCGGCATCTACGGCTAAACAAGTTGGCCCCTCGGTACTATGGTCCATTTCCCATGAAGGAAATTATTACCCCGTTTCATACCGGATTAGTCTACCAGACTCTTGGAAGAAAATTCACCCAGTATTACACACATCCTTATTAAAACCCTACCACCAATCCTCCTGGAAATCCCACCGACCTCCTCCTCCTCTACTGGTCGACAACCAATTGGAATATGAAGTATCTCGAATATGTGACTCCAGGTATAAACGGGGTCAGCTTCAATACCTAGTTGAATGGAAAGGATATCCTCCTAGTGAAAGAACCTGGGAACCACTTGCTAATCTCAAGCCCCCTCGACTACTCAGAAGATTTCACCTTATACACCTGGGCAAACCTGGTGGAACAGGTTTTCGGAGGAGGCATGCTGTCATGACCCACAGAACGCGCCCCTTCTGGACTTCCTGGTCCTTGTCACGGCGGGGCTTGCATTCATTGTTTCTCCCAACATGGCCGTATCACGTGACACGCCTCGCACCAGCCTTCACGGCGGACGTAGTACGCTCCATAAATATGCCACACCCGCGGCCCCGCGCGTCTCAATGCTATTGCGAAGTAGCGACCAGACATGTGCTCCGTAGCTCCCAGTATTGTTTTCCTTGCTTCTTCCACTCTAACCCAATTCTAGTCCCTTTCCATCCTTTATTGATTCCTGGAGTCGTGTGCTAGTTGCGCACCCTGTTATTTCCTGGATTCCTGGACCCCTGCATCCTGGTAATTGAACGCACGCTGGAGTCGGAAGAGACTCGTGCAGCCTTATTCGAGCAGTACGCAAGAAGGCATCGATTAAGAAATCCAGCAAAGGATCAAACTCAGGTGAGAAGGGGGGGGAACTCCTTGACAGGCTCAGCTCTGGGGCAGGACAGAAATACACTGACAGTTTACAAATTTCACAGCGTCCCCCTGGCCCCATTTCTGACATGTCTCTTTAACGATATATTGCAAGGACAGCCCCGCGACACCTTCACCCAGTCATGCATCATCATCATCATAAGAACAATCTTAGCTGCAGTTCCTATAGGCCCATGTCACTAATAAATGTGGATGCAAACATTTATGCTAGTGTACTGGCGGGTAGGTTGAGCCTAGTTCTCCCAAAGCTTATACACACTGACCAGGTGGGGTGTTTAAGGGGTAGACAGGGGGCAGACAATATACGTAAAAACCCTGAACATAATAGCGAGTATCCCAGGAGTTATGGAGGACCCGGTTTTGCGCTCAGTTGATGCTGAGAAAGCATTCGACAGGGTTGAATGGGGGTTTATGAGACAAGTACTGCAAAAAGCAGGCCTAGGGCCGAAATGGCATGTACTGTATTACAAGAGCCAAGCTGGTGGTGAATCGAATAGCCTCCCACAAATTCTGACTGACTTGTGGCACGCGGCAGGGATTTCCGTTGTCCCCTTAGATTTGTGCACTTTCGCTAGAACTGCTGGTGGTCAGGATCCGTGGGGAGGGCCGGGTGTGGGGTATCACCCTGGGGGCAACGGAGTATAAACTGGCCCTATATGCGGATGATATATTGGCTATATTTTGCACCAAGGCACCTCAGTCCCCGCCTTTGTTGACATTCTAGCAGAATTTGGTTACCTGTCCGGGTTTAAGGTGTAAGGAAGGCATGGTACCAAAGTAAGACAGACACACGTGATCACAGTCCAACTGTGTTTATTGAATTTTATCAGGGCTGTAAAAAATGCCTAACAAAACCTAAATCTGAGATGGGAGCAAGCTACAACCATCAAATAATAATAATACAGTCCTAGTCGAGTCTAGTCAAATAAAAAGGGCCTACACTAATAAAACGATTTCTAATCCTTGCCGCTATGCTAAAAAATAATGTGGGATAATGGTAACAAAAAGAAAGAAGTGTTTACAAAATAATAAGTCAGGATATTTAGGCCGTCGGCCTCCCTTCCCCACGTTTTTTGCATGGGAAAAGGCGGGTCATTAGCATGGTGGCAATCGATTCTCTCCCCCTTGCCTATCAATGCGGGAGGGCACTGTGTACCTTTGACACATGCTACACCGTTCGTCAGCTGCAATTCCTGGTTTTATGCTTTGTTTCCTTGAGGCTTCTTGAAAGTCACGGTTCTGTGTTGAAAGAGGCAAGGGTAATTCCCTCCTTGTCGTCCTCTCTCGCCGTCTTTCTCCTCGGTTTAAACTGCCATCTGGGAAATGCTGCTTCCTTGTGCGTTTTGCCTTGCTCCTCTAGGGTCTCCATCCACCGGGTTCGGACCTCTCTCATCAAGATTTAAAGTTTACATAGAAGACTTCCCTCTGCCGGGCTCGAGCCTCCTCGCAAAAACTCCCATTTGTCAAAATAGGTTTTTGGACTTCCAATCCCACAATGCACTATGATAATTTCGCTCCCACTTTACAGCTCCCCAAAATGGCATTACCTGGCTTTGGGAGCTGTAGGAGCGAAAAGGGGGATGTTCAAATGAGGTTAGGGTCTCATCTCCTGCTCCTCATAGACCTGGGTTCGCCTGTCTGGCACAGGGGAGGAGTTCTGCTGTGGGTTCCGCCAGGCAACCCCACCTGCACCTTTTGTCTTGCATGTTGGACGTAGTTCCCTCTCCACACTGCAGTCTCCTCTAAAGTAGCAGGACCAGTGTATCCAGGCCTCCCAGGGTCTCAGCAGCTTGCTAGGTCTTTCTCCTGCTTCCCGGCACATTCCAGCATCCCAAACTTGCTCAAAGTGTGCTCTCCTGCTCTGCCTTTTATTCTTCCTGCGGGTGGTGATTAGGTTCATGGTTTGCATAGTTGTAAAGGGAGGCCTGACTTTGCCTGGCCTCGTTAGTAGGACAGTCTGCTATCAATAGGAAAGAGTCTTTCTTCTGTCACTCAGCATGTTTTTCTCCAGTGATCTTCATCTTCACAATCCCTCTCCTCCTCGTGTCAGTGTTTGAGGGGAAAAAAGGGGCAGGGGAGTTGGGAAGTCAGTAAATCCTGTATAGTAGGATAGGGAAGAGGTCATAAAGGAAAGGGGATACAGCGTATCACCATCTGGTGTCCCTATCCTACTTCCAGAGGATCCCTCACCCAGGTGATCCTCCCGCACTGGTCCACCCGCAGGAACTGGATCCAACAGCGATGGCCGTGTCCTAGCCACCTGGATGACAAATCCCTGGGGATCATCACATGATGATTGGTTTCTCACAAACGCCATCATGTCCAAGACACTTGGACTCCCGTTGACACATCTCCCTCCCCTAGCTGTGGATGCCCTACAGGTCAAGGGATACAGGTTCAGAGAACCAGTGTAAAGTACTTAGGGGTACATGTTTCAGCAAATATTGCGGATATGTACAAACTGACCTACCCTCCTTTATGGGAAAAGTCTTGGCAGGTCTTGAAAAAGTGGTTGAAACTAATATTATCCTGGGCGGCAGGCCACACCACAATTAAGATGAACATCCTACCGAGACTCCTCTTCCTGTTTAACGCGCTTCCAGTGACAGTACCAACACAATTCCTAGACGAAGTCAAGAGAATTACCTTAACATTTTTGTGGGCGGGCAAGAGATCACGGATTACTTATAACACACAAATTCTGCCTAATGGAGAAAGCGGGAACAGGCTTTCCAGATTTTTGGGAGTACCAAAGAGCCGCCCAGATTCGGCTGGTGATGGACAACATGCGGGGAAATGGAGACGAGCAATGGGTTGCAATGGAGAACAGTCTCTTTTCGACTGTCACCCTGGGCGAGTGGCTCTGGGTCACGCAAAAGAGTTTACCGATAAGGATCCGATCACACCCGGTCCTATCGGCTCTTTGGCACCTCTAGAAACCCTGCAGAGAAATGAGAGGCATCACTACCTGGCCATCCCCGCTGAGCTGCATATGGGCACCTCCCATAAGGGACATAATTATAGAACCCTTGAGGTTTCAGCCTTATTATGAGGCAGGACTGAGCAGGGTGGGTCGGTTGTGGAGGGAAGAAGTTTTCTTGACCAAACTGGAACAGGAAGAAGCGCTGGGTATTCCCAGTATCACCCCCCCACCCACCCTTGATGTTCCAATAGCTGAAAGGGGTATTAGTGGATCAGAACTGAGGAAGAAACTTGAGCCTCCCACTGCCCCCATTTGAAAGAATTATAAATTCTGGCACAGACACAAAAGGCTTAATCACTGTAATGTACACAGCCTTGTTGACTAGAGGCCATCTGCCAATCCCGAACATACAAACAAGATGGGCCGCTGACCCATCCCTACCAGACGACACAGTTCTATGGCCCACTAGTTACAGAACAGTGTGGTCATTCACCATTGCCATGGAGTAAAAAATAAACAACGGAAGGCTCCTTTACAGATGGTACTTAACCCCACAACGGCTCTCCAAAATGTATTGAGAGTTCAGTCTCTTGTGCTGTAGGAAATGTGGCGAAGTTAGTACGTACTGGCATACATGGTGGGGTTGTCTGTTAGTGTCAGGATTCCTGCCCCCAGCCCTCTGAGATATCAGGCTGGAGCCAGGCCACGATCACCTACATGGCCCCTAAGAGCCTCTCCATCCTCCCAGAGACCCACTTGGAGTCAGACATGGCGCCTGTGGCGTCAGGCTCATACACTACCCTAGGATGGCATTGGGCTTGTAATGCATAGAGGGCAAGATGGATGCTCCCACATATTCCAGTTCCTTGAACTGCATATGCAGTCTAGCCTTTTGGGTGTGGTTCAACCCAGGGATACCCGGGATACCTAGAGACTATTTAAGCCACGGCCAGGCCGAGAAACATGCTTTGCATTTCTCTGCACCTGCAGCGTGACACTCACCGCGCTCGGATCGGTTTCCAGAAGGCCTGCTCATTTCTTCCGCGCCCAGCGCCCCTACAAGAACAAGAACACCGCTAATAACAGCCTTACCTTGCTGAGCATCCAGTTTCCATTCATCGCTCCTGCAGTCCTGTGGGCAGCTACGGCAGTGTCATATTCATCTCGGCACGCCGCATCCTAAGAAAGGGAAAAAGAACAGAGGAGAAGACATTGGTAAGCATTCTGCATATCTCCGCTTACTCGAAAACTGTACGAGATTCAAACGCTTACCTGATTTCAAGCCGCTCGGGGGTAACTTCTACTCCGGAGCATCTCATCGATCTGCAAAGAGGGAAAAGACATACCAGGTTAGCGTGGAAAGCATTCGGAGGCGCTGCACATCACGCTTACTCACTGCGTCTCTTTCTCTCAGCTGGCAGCCACGCTGGGACATTGCAGCACCTAAACGGACACACAGACGAACCCTGATTAATACAAGTAAAAAGGGGCTGCATCGCACCTTCACTCACCTTTAGTGCTACTCACCTCAGCAGCACGCCGCCATCTCTGAACCCCTTCCATCACCTAAGGAATGAAAGACACATTATAGAAGGAACGAGAGTCAACAGAACTATTCATAAGACTTATTCTACTTACCGGTCGGGCTGAAGTTACAGCAAGCCCTGGCCGTCGGGCTCACGCCAGTGAAGCAACTAAGCAGCATCGAGCCTGCATCAGTCAACGCACCCCTGCACTGAAGGCAGGACGGAGAGCGTGCTACACAAGAAAACATGGTGATGAGTGGACCAAGGGAAGGTTTGGACCCAGGAAAGAGGGGGATCAAATGAGCAGAGACACTAGCAAGTTAAACTCTAAAAATCCTGTGTTTCAGGCCCAGTGTTCAGTCAAACAGACTCCCGGGAAGGGTACGAGGTCGTAGGAGGTCCGAACAGGCTGAGTGGCATCCCCGATGATACCAGGTGAGCGTTACATTAGTCTCACAGTATTGAACGGAGGTGCTAGGCTAGATCAAGGCAATGGATCGCATACACATAGGAGGAGAGATCCCCCAATTTTAACCTCATGATCCCTGACGCTATTCAAGACCTATAGGCCCCATGACAGGTGGACCACTGCCAGAGCCCTTTAGAGATGAGCTTCCCAGTCTACATGATATAATCTACAACCAGCCACCCGTCATGCGACATTGAGCCTCTGCCAGCCCACCTAGGGTTGGGGGATTTAGGGAGGAGAGATCATTGTAAATTTTGAGTTGGTGAAATGAAATAACAATGAAACAATGGTCAACCCAAGCAACAGAATGTACCTGGACTTGTGATGGAAATAAGTTGCATTCGTGTTTATTCCTCTTGTGTAGGATTACTGGTATATGTATGCAGTTCGATAGTTCATTTTTTCCGATGTATGGTTGTCCGTGTATTGCTTGAAGGTTCAAACTCAATAAACAAAAATTAGGTTTTCTAATTTCTTCTGTTTGGCAATAAGCCATTAGAAGTGTGGGATTTCGGAGAAAGTTAAATAAGGGGATTTGCCCAGTTTTCCTGACCTGTTTGCCCCTTCCCTGTGTGTTCTTCCCACAGAACACAACCCCTAGGGTCGGGATCAGGAAGAGTCTGCCCTTCCCTGGCCACATGAGAAGGGTCCCAGGCCAGGTTTACTGGGGAATCATTGCTGATTCATTACAGCAACCTGGACTTTGTTTTTTTGGCAAGATCCCTTTGTTATCTGAGCTGCCCAATCCTTGTAAGCATAGGATATTGAACTGTAACATCAGTTCTTGTCATCCTTCTTGACTGTAGCTGGAATCCTGTGATACAAACTTTAGAACCCATTAATTCTGTGGATGGCTCCCCCACAAACTTCAAGAATTATTACTCATGCCATGATTGCTTTACTTGTACAAGTAGACAGCCAATGATAATATACACATTTTTAATTTGGGAAGGGTGTGCATGTGACTATCCAGATTGTCTCTCTAGAAAAATAACATTACAAGCTCCACATTATCAAAGTAAATCCCAGACAGAAGCATTACAATGATTTCCGGTTCTTGTTCTGGAGTTCTCTGAATTTGCCACGGCTCTGGAAAGACGTCCCGCATAGCATAAGACTTTGAAGACTTTTTATTAAAAATCCACCACATTGGGGGCGTGGCCAGCGGAGGACGCCATCGGATGCCTCCTCAGTGAGCTCCGTGCTTCCTTCCCTTCTTGAGCCCCCTAAACCCCCTAAAAGATATAACCGACCCTTTGAGATACTCTGGCGTGCATCGGAAGACCTGGAGAACAGATGACGGGACCTGGGCCAACATTGGAGCCCACAAGACGGAGGGAAAAATGAAGTTTTAAAATTGGACGCCTGCGGACAAGATGGCGGACTGGACCGGGTGTCCTCCCAGTGGTGCCTGCGACTCGGCAGCAATCTGTAAATAAGGGCATTTGCGCAGAGCTAATCTAGCCAGGCGAGTCTTCAGAGATGCCGGGTACACTCGCCGCTGAGTCGCTCTGACGGAGCGTGAAGCTTTGGCATCGGACTGGAGACCGAGGATTTACATTGTGCTCGCCTCCCCCGCCCCCGTGTCCCTGTGATCTGTCTCCGTGCCATCGAACCCAGAGGAAAAGTCCCAGCCCAGGAGAGGGTATGGAGGCTGTGGGGTTGTTGGTGCCCGGTGGGGTTGCGGTTATAACTGCAACACCCCAGAAAAAGTATGCGGTTAGCCCTCTCTGGGCCGAAAGCAGGAAGAGGCGAACAGTCACGTGAAATGGCCCGAGCGGTTGGGCGCTGCAGGGGGGTGAGGGGGGAGGGGCCTGGAACATCGGCCGTCATCCGGCATATCCATGGACACTTGGGAGTGAAACCTCATTTCGCCCCCGGGATCCCCGTGGGCTACCTCTCTATCTGGATTGGAGGGGTGGCCCCAACGGGGGAACACTCGGAGTGATGTGGCAGGGAAATTAAAGAATGGAATGCAGAGGAGAGCAATAGCCATGTTACGCGACACCCATCTGGGGGCTCTATGTGATCCTGGTACAGAAGTCACCCACCCAGCATAACAAAGGGCGATTATTAAGAAGCTGGGCACTGGCATGATATAAAGTGGCCTGCACTCTGGGGGAGGCATGGAGCAATAGCCAACACAGCCTGAGGTGCATAGGGGCGGCTGGGTGTCTGCACAGCGTGAAACGGACACAAGCTAATCCTCAAGGAGCCACTGAAGCGGAGAGAAGAATGAACCCCTAACGGCATATCAGGACGTCTTTGGAGCAGCAATAGGGGACGAGGGTACGCAACAACGGCCAAAGTGTAAGGCTCGGATGTTCACTGAGTTGCTATACCCCACCGCCCATCTATAATGGAGCTTGCGTGAGGCTGCCCCCCCCCCCAATGAAGCAAACCACAAGCAGCTAGATATAAACAGAACGGGTGGTAGGAGCTATACAGAGAAGAAAAGAATATATGCTCCCACTGTACAACAAATTGAAGCACACAACTCAAAAAGGGGCGGGGGAGGAGGAAGAGCGAACCCCTTGAGGCTAAACCCAAAAGTGCAGCATAAACCTCAGTCCACAGCACTAACACAACATAGATAAAGAGTTGTGCCTGGTCCTACATGGGAGTCCTTTAGGTTGTGGAGGGTGGAAACCCCCCCACCCCCGGGGGGCAACAGTGGCGAGTAACATTGATCTTGGCTCAACAGACCTAATCCAGAACGACAAGCAAGAACATCACAATGTCCAAACAAACAACAAAAGCTAAAGGTCAAGGCTCTGGCGATATTAAAGCCCTACTGCAGACAGCAGACACTCAGAAGCGCAATCAGGTACAGGCGATGGCCCAGGTACACACACCCCCCTCCGGAGGGGTCGGGGAACCTGGAAGATCCACGCATTTGAAAGTCGGATCTACTGGAAATGTTGCAGGAGCTTAAGAAAGACATTAAAGATAGTGCAAATAACCTAGCCAAGTCCATTTCTGATCTCAGTAAAGGAGTTCTAGCAGTTGAAAAAAGGATAGACGAGGTTGAAACAGTGTTAACGGAACAAAGCTATGATCAAGACATCCTGGCGAACAGAGTGCATGTGTTGGAACAACAAATGGAACGTGTGCAGAATAAACAGGAATATGCCGAAAACAAGTCAGGGCGAAACAATGTTCGGATAAGTGGAATTCCGAAGTTGTTAATCGACTCTGACTTACAACAATATGTGATGGATCTGTTTCGACACATCCTGGACACAAAAGAGAACAAAGAAATAGTGCTAGACCGGACGCACAGGATCTACTCTGCATAACAACTAAGCAAGAATTTGACTCCCGATGTGCTAACCCGGATATACCTATATCAGCTGAAAGAGGACATTATGCGGGCTGCTCATAAGAAGGAACCTATCAGATTTCGTTCTACATCAATCCAGCTGTTTCAAGATCTAGCTCAAACTACACTTGCCAGGAGGAAAAAGCTTATGGTAGTCACAGACTGGTTGAGAGCCAGGGATATGCACTACCAAAGGGGATACCCGACATGCCTTCGTTTTGAGTGGAAGGTCCGAAGGTTCACTGTCTCCAAAGAGGAAGAGATGGCTAAGCTCATGCAGGAGGACACAGGAGGCAACTTCACCTACAAGGAAGGATCTTCACTCCGGAATGAGGAGACAGAGGATGGATCGAGAAGGGGTAAATGGAGACTAGGGCGTCCTCGACCACGGGGCGTAATAAAGAACCTAAACTCACAGACCCCACCTGAACAACTGTTAAGCACCTGGAGGTCCGAGACAGGCCCTCCAGAATTTGAAAATGGGGACGACAACAAAGAGAGTGGTGAAACCTACATCTGGATCGTAACCCCAAGCTAAGTTGGGTACACAAGAAGTAATTGTGCTAGCCATCTGGCGGCAGGAAAAGGGGGGGAGGGAGACCGGATCCCAAATTTCCCGGGTGAGTAAAGAACCCGGTGACCTACTGCGAACACACTATGGTGAGAATGTTACTGGAAAGTTTGAATTCAAAAGTTGGGGGGAGGGAGAGAGTTCCTTTTTTTCTTTTTTGGGTGAAGAGGTACAAAGCACACACACAATACCTAAACATGTTCTTGGGCTGGGATAAATGGCTAAAGTATAATAATGTCGGAGTTAACATTTGTTTCGTTAAATGTCCAGGGGCTTAATTCCCCAATCAAGCGGAAATCTGTAATAACTAGATTGAGGGATGTGCATGCTTCGGTGGTATGGTGGCAGGGGACACACTTACTCCCAGAGGATGAACAGAGGCTGCGACATATAGCCTTCCCTATACAGTATCTGGCCTCCAGCGGGACTAAAAAGCGGGGGGTGGGCATCTTACTGGCAAAAGATATCAGTTTTAGAAACAATTTCTTAAAAAAAGACCCAGAAGGCCGCTACTTGATACTGGGGGGGAAACTGAAGGGCCAACTGGTTACGCTAATTTCAATTTATGCCCCTAATGCGAAACAGGACCACTTCCTACTGAGCCTGTTACCCAAAATTGCACAATGGGGAATAGGAAAAATTCTAATTGGTGGCAATTTTAACGGGGTGATGGATGTAGCAATGGATAAAACCCTCCCAGCCACCTCCAACGATCATATATTTAGACAAGCCCTGGCTAAATTATTAAGGGAACTACACTTGTTGGAAACATGGCGATTCTTTAACTCACAAGATAGAGCATATACCCACTATTCAGCAGCACACAGGGGTTATTCCTGTATTGATATGATACTTATCTCAGAAACAGTGGTCACACAGGTTACAGGCTTAGAAATTGGAGTGCGATTTCTATGAGACCATGCTCCGGTACTCCTGAAAATAGAACCAAGCTACCCGCAACAATTACCCCACAATTCCTGGCGACTAAATGAGGTAATATTGAAAGACCTAACAGTTCGGATAGGCATTGAGCAAACCTTAAAGAACTATTTCTGGGAAAATGTGACACCGGGGGTTGATTGGTCGACTAACTGGGACGCCAGCAAAGCGCTAGTAAGGGGGGAGTTTATTGCGCAGACATCAAATTACATTAAGAGTCGGGAGAGGTTGAGACGTAATATGGAGGCCAATATACACAAGGCTGAGGTGGAATACAAAGACAGCGGTTAACAGAAGGCGTGGCGTGAACTAAAAAAGGCCAGAGCGATCTTAGAAGCCCACTTAGCAGATGACGCAGCACGCCTTTTGGTACAAACAAAACTATTTTACTACATACATGGGGGTAAAGGTAATAGATTCCTTGCTGCTAAATTAAGGCACCAGAAACTCCGGAATCGTATAACCCAACTTCGTAATGGAGACAGGGATTTAGTGAGGGAGGAGAAGGAAATAGAAGAGGCAATGTTCTCATTCTACACCAACAATCTGAAAAGGGAAAATCTAGAGGGGGAGGCACAGACTGCATTTTTAAACCAGATAGTGTTAGCGCAAATTAATGATGCAGACAGGCAAAAGTTGGAAGCTCCCATAACAGTGGAGGAAATGGGGGAGGCGATAGGGGCACTAAAAGGACACAAAATCCCGGGCCCAGATGGGTTAAGCAATGCATATTATAAAACATTCAAGACCACCTTAATGGGTCCATTAACAAACCTGTTTAACTTCATTAGGGATACGGGGCGAGTTTCCGGGGACATGTGCCCAGCGACTACAATATTACTGTTGAAACCAGACAGGGATCCAACGGATTGTGCGAGTTACCGCCCGATCTCCTTATTCAACGGGGATGCAAAGATTTATTCCATGGCACTGGCCCGGAGATTAACAATAGTACTCCCGGAGATAATCCACTCAGACCAGGCAGGCTTTGTGAAGGGACGGCACACATACGATAATATTCGCAGAGCCATAGATACAATAGACTGGGGACGGAGGAAGGGTCAGAGGTTTTCGGTGGCAACGCTGGACACTTCCAGAACCTTTGATAGCCTGCACTGGGGTTTGCTACGGCTAACCCTTGAAAGATATGGATGTGGGACGTCTTCACTCACGTGGTAATGGCCAATTTTACATGACCGTCCACACGGTTAATGGTCAATGGGAAACTTACAGAGACTATCCTCATTCAGAAAGGCACAAGACAGGGATGTCCGCTGTCACCTCTGATCTTTGCCATCGCTATGGAGCCATTTGCATGCAAGGTTCGTAGCCATCCGGGAATCCAGAGGGTGGGAGTGGGCACTGGGGGACCTCAAAAAGTGTCACTTTACGCGGATGATATTCTTCTGTTTCTGAAGTACACCGCGAAATCCCTACCAGTGGCCATACTATTATTGGAAGAATTTGCGAAGGTCTCTCGATTCAATATTAACTACCCCAAATCCAAAGCCCTTAATATTACGGAAAAGGCAGCATAAATCCCAGAATGGGAGAATCGATACCCCCTGAAATGGGAGCATAAGGCGGTAAAATACCTTGGGATACAATTGACCCCCATAGACGATTGATTATACGGGGCTAATATTCCGGATCTCCTGAAAACACTAGCAAGGGACCTAAAACATTGGGAACTGCAAGAACTGTCCTGGCTGGCACGCATTATAGTGGTTAAAATGACCTTACTTCATAGGTTTTTATACGCAGTGGGTGCCCTCCCAATACGAATCCCGAACCCAGCCATTCAGACATTACAGAAAGAAGTGATGACCTTTATATGGGGATGGAGGGGTGGAGAAACCGAGAATTCCCAAAAAAGTACTATTTAGACCACAAGCTTTGGGGGGACTGGGAGTCCCGGAATTTCGTAGGTATCTATGGGCAGCACAGGTAGCACCGATGCTACAATGGGCAACTGGAGAAGATCGAAATCAGTGGGTATCATCAGAGAAGGAAGCAACCAAGAAACCTCTGGAGAACCTAGGCTTCTTAGCCACACAACACAGGGAAAAAGGAGGTATACTATTAGAATCAACTAAAGCTACTCTGTGGTATTGGGATAAGGTATTGAGAAATAAGAAGATCAAGGTGGGGGGGACCACTCACACCGGTTGCTTACAACCTGGAATTTACCCCAGGAATGCAGGCTAACTTTTGGTCACACTGGGGGGGGGGGGGCGCGAACATAACATGGCTCTAAAAGACCTCTATACAGAGGGGACACCCTTAACTTTTGAAGACTATAAGGCCAAGTTTAACATACCGGAGCGGGAACGATTTCACTATGTTCAATTTAGGCACTGGGTCTCAAACGCAAAGGTAAAGGAGGGGGCAGCTAGAAGCCCAATAGGAGTGGAGCTAACAATACAAGAAGGCCAAACAGATAAAGGAATAACTAGATTATACCATCTAATGGGGGGGTGGATCCTGAGGAGAATCCCACATATATGCAAAGGTGGGAGACGGATCTAGGGAGACCAATCTCTGGGGAAACTTGGGGCCACATTTGGCATAAAACGGCTAAGAGCTCTAAATGTACTTCAATTAAGGAAGCAGCATACAAACTATGGGGGTCATTACGAGGTTGGAGGTAAGTAACTGTCCTTACCGGCATGGAGCAAATACTGTGTCCGTGTAGCAAAGAGCCTGCTATTAGAGGGCTATTATGAGTTCGCGGGCACAAGCTTTGCGCCATGCCGGTAACGACCTTACCACCATACCGCTAAACACCCAAAATTTGCCCTTAGCGGCACTGAGGGATACACATATAGCACCACCGCCATCCATGGTTCCGGCATTAGCGGTCACCGCTAATAGCGGTGACCGTAAATAGGCGGAACCGGAAATAGCGTCATCGCACAGGAACGGCACAGAGCACGGCGGTCATCTTTAAAAACACAATCCATTGCCATCCTCTGCACCCAGGATCCACATCACCACCACACATGTTCCAAAATCAACCAACAGCATATTAGAATGCCCAAGGCATTGAAAAAAGGGGCTGCCTGCCTGCGCAAGGCGGTTCTCCGAAGAAGAGCTAAACATGCTTGCAGAGACCTTGGCCGAAAATGGGGAGGTTGTTTTTGCCAATGATATGCGTCGACCTGCACTGTTTCGCAAGAAAGAGATCTGGGCAGAGGTGGAGTGTAAAGTGAGTGTGGTTGGCACCACCCCACGCACGGTAAAAGATGTCCAGAAGCGCTGGGATGACCTGTGCCTACAGAACATCATCGCAGCAAACGGTAGCCAGGGAATGGCAACAGGTGGCGGAAGTGCTGCACCCATTAAGATGACTCATCGGAGGAGACTTGTGCGAGCACCATTGGAATGGAGGCAATCGAGGGAGTGGGGGATATGGAGCGTGGAGCCCCGTGATCGGCTGATGCAGGTAAGTGTCCCAAATAAACCACTGTAATGCAAACCATGAAGATGTCCCCCCAAACTGACAGTGAAATTATGCAATGCAGGGGCTACCAGACACATGTACACAACCCTGCCTACAGGCAGTGCACAGCACCATCTCATCCACATGCATGATGCACCCCATACATGTGTCAGCCCAGACGCATCCCGCATGACCCACCCATAAGGCAAGCAACCCGTATGTCACTACTCCAACGGCAAATACCTGCCATTCCATAGAACTGCAGCTACCCCAATGCATGTCTGATGCACGTAGACCCATCACTGATGCTGTCCCTCTCTTGGTCCCCCACAGGCACACAATCTGACAGTGATGATCAGGACCCCATGGAGCAGCCCATGCCACCAGCGAAGAAGTCCATGGGCACGGAGGGAGCAAACAGGCCCTCAACATCAAGGGGAAGGGTCAAACCAGGACTACCTCACAAGCCCAACACAACCCCCGAAGCTACAGCACCAATGTGCAAAAGGGCCGCCACCACAGCACCCACACCAGCCACCACCACACAGGAGCCTGCCAGCAGTACTATCAGAGAGGCAGCTGCCACGGCAGCCGTGTTGGATGATGATGCACATAGTCCGAAACCCGGAACACCTACCGCAACAGGCTCCCTGCAGTCACCCCATCCCTCCCCACCCAGCATACACAATGCCAGCAGCCATGAGCTGTCTGCCGTGGAGTCATGGTCAGGGAGCTTCAGCCCCACGGGGAGCATCCATGATGCAGCAACCATGCCGCATGCAGCTTCGACATCCACCGGTGTCCGGGACAGGCAAGAGGGAATCCCGGTAATCCAACAGCGCCAGCAGGACCTGACAGGGCTGGTGACCCAGCACATCATTGAATGTGGCCAGGCAAGGGAGGAATTCAGGAAATGTGCAGCATCCCTCGAAGCTGCCATTGAGTCAACTTCCACAAACATATGCAACAAATTGGCAGCTGTGAGGCAGGTCCTCACCCGCATGATGGAAGCCTTGGAGGCCCTGCGTCCCACACCGGTGATCGAACAACCAGGCACCTCCTCGAATGCCAGCTCCACACAGACCAGCCCCCTGCGTAGGTCAGTGTGGAACTTGCGCAGGTCGGACAGGGGTCCACCCGATGCTGGCAGTGGACAAGGGTTGTAGGTGCAGCCTGCCATTCCGAACTTTTGCAGACTAATGGTGCATGCAAGTGCACATCATGTGTGGGGAAGTTGAGGAGTGAGATGGAGGGGGGAAGAGGGTGTGTGGGGAAGTTGAGAGGGGAGCGGGAGGGGGGAGAGGGTGTGTGGGGATGTTGAAGGGGGCGGGGGTGAGGGTGTGTGGGAAAGTTGAGGGGGAAGGGGACGGGGTGTGTGGGGTGGAGGGCTTGTGCACAATCAATGTTCTATTTGTACAATACACCTGTTGTGATATGAGAATTCACATGACCGGATATTGCTTATTGTGTACATGTACTTTATTGGTGAACAGTGTGCAGTGTCCATGTCCCTGACACTACCAGTGCCCTGAGTCCCACCTCTGTGGCACATTCCGCATCCATGTGTGTTAGAAACATTGGTTAATCAAAGTCTGGCGCACGGCACATCCCTCCTGTGCATCGCTACCTCCCTGATGTGCAGCCCCATCTCCTCCATCCTCAACCCCCCCGTCAGGTGGTTGCAGTTCAACGTCAGGGGGCAGAGGCACATTCAGTCTGATGCACATATTGTGTAACATGACACATGCCATGATGATCTTGCCAACCTTCTCATGCCCGTACAGGAGTGCCCCACCAGACCTGCTGAGGCAGCGAAACCGTGCCTTCAAAATCCCAAATGTCTGCTCGATCACCACACAGGTACATGTATGTGCACGATTGTAGTCCTCTTCGTGTCTGTTCTACGGGTTCCGGACAGGGGTAAGGAGCCACCTCTTCAAGGAATAGCCAGCATCATCTGCATGTGTGCAACAATGGTTATGTGTAAGTGATTACACCAAATGTTACCTGTATCAATGACACAATAGCATGCATTTATTTCCTGTTTGCATCCACATATCCATGCACGAATAGAGCTACTCAAAGTAACTGCAATGTGTGAATTCATATGATCGACAGGTGTGCGTGGCATCGTCTAGTGGGCGCAGGGGTGTCCTATTCCTTATGAGTGCTCATGCACTGTAGTTGCCCACGCCGGTTGTTCCCATGATCTAGGTGATGTGTAGTTGATTGTATGCTTTTATCCTGTCACCGTTGAAACCAGACTCTTGATGATCTGACTTTCCACGCCTGATATAGCCATGCTGTTATGCTGGACCTCTGCGGTGGTGTAGGAGTGAGAGTCTGTATTTTGGCCTCATGTGACTCCTTTGTACGCACTAATGGATACATGTCCATTGTGGTGATGTTATTCGGTCATTTGCATTGGCCATACTAACTGCATGTCGCTGCATTGTGTTGCAGGGGCTATGGTCTGATTATGTGCCGTGTACATGTTGACGGCTATGGAATGGTTGCAGCACTGCCTCATTTTCACAGAAGATCAGCTTACGTCTTGCATTTAGGTGGCAGGTGTCAAGTCCAGTCTGGCCTGCTTTGGGGTATGAGCATGGTCCATCCTCTCAGTTAATCTCAGCCAGGTGAAGTATGCATCTCTCCCCCCCATCTCAGCCAGGTGAAGTATGCATCTCTCCCCCTCATCTCAGCCAGGTGAAGTATGCATCTCCCCCCCATCTCAGCCAGGTGAAGTATGCATCTCTCCCCCCCCCATCTCAGCCAGGTGAAGTATGCATCTCTCCCCCCAATCATCTCCCCACATCACACTGCCATGAGCTTGACATGCAACTCACCGAGTAGCCTGGATCGTTGCCCTGCGTGTCGCTCCATGTAGCGTGGTATCGTGGAATTCCGCATGATCATTGAATCATGGGTTGATCCGGGAAATCGGGCACAACAATGTGTGATGATCTTGTTTGAGTGACATACCATTTGCACGTTGATGGAGTGGTATAACTTACGTTTGTGGTACACTACCTCCATGGCATGTGGGACCACCAATTCAACATGGGTGCAGTCGATGGCACCGATGCAACCTGGGAAGCCTGCCAGTGAATGAAAGCCAACTTTGGTGTTGGAGATCTCCTGGGCAGTCTGTGGTAGGAATATGTGGTCGCCTGTGTGCTTCAGGAGGGCATGAAGCACTTGGTTCAGAGTTCGTGAGAATAATGGTTGTGATATGCCATGCATCTGCCCTACTATGTGCTGGTAGGTGCCTGTGGCCAGGAAGTGGAGCACAGACACCACCTTCAGTAGAGGGGGGATGGCGGTACGGATGTCTATGTGGCTGACAATGTCGTTATGTATCATGTCCACAATTGTGGTGATGGTGTCCCGGTCCAGACGGTACAGGGTGTGGATCTGCTCAGGGGTTAGGCTGAATGGACTGGCTCTGGTTGAAGAGATTGGGGGCTGCCTTTGTGGTACAACTGCCTGCACTGGTGGTGCATGCTGGGCCTGCCTCACCCTCCTTCTCCTCCTACGTCTCCTCTGTGCTGCCTGTTGTTGTTGTTGCTGGAGTTTCACTGCAATCTTGTCCTCCAGCCCCTGTATTGCTACTAGTATTGGAATCATGTTGGTGTGTGACTGGGTGTGGGTAGGGGTGGGGTGTGCTCCTTTTGTGCTGGCCCAGTCTACATTGCCTCCACCAATGATGATTGTGTGCACCTGTGGCAGTTAGGAACACTGCACATGGCCGTTTACGGGTGGTTCGCGATGCTGGTATTTCCTCCATGCCGGTAAGGTACTTTTCAGCCTTCAGTAGGCCGTTATTTGCATGTCCGCCTGACTTGTGTTCAGCTCCTGTTTACACCATGCCAATAACTGGTGCAAGGCTTCCCTTTGATCCGCTTGTGGTGCTTCTGTGAGAGGCAGTCAAGGGATGCTACGCGAACTCAGGGCCTACAGCTACGCTTATCACTCATATTTTGAGCGCGGCCAGAATCACTGTGGCACAAGCATGGAAAACTAAGGAAGGACCAATAGTAGCCATGTGGTGGGTGAGGGTGTGGGGAGTGATGGCCATGGAAAAGGTGACGGCAATAGCCCATGGCTCTTACTCAAAATATCTGAATACTTGGCTACCACTACACGAGTTTACAGATGATAAAGAACAGATGTACTTTAAGCCTAGGTTGCACGAACTTTGAGCTGGAAGAGCGATCCAACTTGTTGAACTCTTAAAACAAGAACAAGACACTTCTTCACCCATAAGTTGAGGATATGTTCGGGGGGGGGTTGGTGGGGGGATAGCTTGATGGTTATTATATATGATTATTATATATCTTCTTCACCCATAAGTTGAGGATATGTTCGGGGGGGGGTTGGTGGGGGGATAGCTTGATGGTTATTATATATGATTATTATATATGAGCAAAGGAATTGAACTGATCTGATACCCGGAGATGGGGCAAGAAAGAGCTGGCATAAGCAAAACAAGTTACGTTTGTCATTCGTTGTTTATTGATGCATACATGCCAATGATATATGCTCTAAAAATTAAATAAAGTTGGTAAAAAAAAAAATCATCCACCACATTGGTGGACCACTAGGGGGCGCGGGACAATATGTCTGCATGAGAGTGCAGATTGGACCTCAGAGCTGCGCCGACACTAGTTGCTCACAGAGGAACTAGTGTAGTAATTTCAGGACACTACGAATCGGGGAGCACCGTGAGAAATACAGCGGCCCCAGCGTGAACATGCGTACCAGTCGGCCTCCCGGACCACTGAGTGCCGTGCCGCTGGACTGCTCTGATGGCTGCTGCTGGGCTAGTCCGGGGGTTGTGGTAAACTCTGGGGACGGCCGCTTCTTCTGGGAGGATCCTGCCGTCGACTTTGCACAGGACGAAGAAAGCGCCCAAAAGATTGCGATAGACAGCACAGTGGACTGCGCCGCGCCCTTGCACAACCCGTGCAAGGTGGGGGAGTGAAGCAGCTAAGGAGGGGGAGCCGGAGGAACGTTGTCGGTGGGGAACGAGGCACAATCGGAGAGGAGTGACGCTCCGGCACCACTCCCGGTCCCGTGAGGAGTGCAGAGGACTGTGCAGCTCCCCTGGGGAGTTGGAGGAGCGTCAGAGCGGCCCACGATGAGTCACCATTTTGGGTGCGCACACTGGATCACGGCCTGACACAGGAGTGGACCTGGGAACATTAGGAGGAGCGGACCACTTCAGGAGGAGAAGCGTGCAAGCCGGGGGGTACATAAGCCGGGACACGTTAAGAGGTATGTGCTGCACCCCAGCCCCCCTCAGGTGAATACAGCCCAGAGGAGCAGAACTCAGAATGCATACAGGGGAAGGAAGCCAATATGTCTGTGGCCTGAAACCCCGAGAATAGCAGCATTGACCAAACCCCACACTGCCCTGACGTACTGGAGCATGCAGTGTGGTGTTCTGGAGCTATAGTCTAGCATACAGTGGTGTGACCTGGAAAACTGCATGACTGTGGCACAGAGTGCCCCTTATCCGACTGCCTTAGGGGCAACATCTGACAAGTGCCCGAGACTTGCATGATTGCAGACCCCACAGGTGCACAGCACTGCTTAGAACAACAAAAGGGGTACACCTGGCATCAGAGCAGAGAAATAGAGGTGTGAAGAAGAAGAAGAGTTTGGATCAGCGCGGCGCCTTTACAAAGAGAGGTGAGCACTGTACACAAAGGTGAGGACCGGAAAGGCAGTGGAAGGGTTCCCACTCAGACGTGAACCCACCAGTGCAGGTTGAGTGCAGGTTGAGCGTACAATAAGCCAAGACGATGGCCTCAGGTATCGATCTCTCGCAATTCTCCACTAAAGAGGACATTGGTCATATATTAGCTGAAATAAAAGCCTTGAGAGGGGACATCCAATCCTCACTGACGGAATTGACGGGAAGTGTGAGCACGGTGCAGGGCAAGGTGGAGGCCTTGGAGCATAACCGGTTCAATGCAGACATGGTGGCGATGCACTTGGACGCCAGAATGACCGAACTGGACCTAAGGGAGGAGGAAATGAGACTCAAAACTGACGATCTCGAAAACAGGGAGAGGAGAAATAACGTGAGGATACTGGGTCTGAAGGAGGCGGACAGAGAGACCCTGAGGCAAGTCGAAGAAAAGGTCCAGGCGCTGAGCCACCAGCTCTTTGCAGCCGAGGGGGGCAGGACGGTACAGTTGGAGAGGGTGCACAGGGGAGGAAAACCCTATGGAAATGGCCCCCACTCTATTGTGGTCAGATTCCTGAGTTATAGGGACAGACAAGAGGTTCTTAACAGAGCTAAGCAGCAACAGGAGATGGAGTTTGAAGGCTCCAGAGTTACTATATACCAAGGCCTCTCCAATTTCACGCTGGCATGGAGAAGAGGCTGTAGACCGTTTACGTCTTGGCTGCGTGAAAGGGAGATCCGCTATCATTGGGGATACCCGTTCTCCCTAGAATTTGAGACTGAAGGGGTAGAATACAGACTAACGTCGATTGAGGAGGCGGAGCAAGCCCTGCAACATCTTACGTCAGCTGAGGGGAATCACGAAAGGGCTCCCTCGGGCCCACAGGACCTTACTCCTGGAGCGACACGTGCACAATCGGCAACTGGCCCACAGAGGAGGAGGAGGAGAGCCCAGACAGGCCGGAAATTTTTGAAGCTCAGTGGCCCATCGCCAAGGAAAGACCAGACATGTCCAGAACAGTAAGGAGACTGAACGGAACCAAGATGCACACGGGCAGCCGAACAACAGAATATGAGGCTTGGGCAAGCACAGATATATTTGGAATGATGGCTGAGGGAGGGTATCCCACCTTCCCCAGAATGGCCCTCAGTGACAGTGGGGGCGTCTCACACTCTATTGTTCAGACTTCCATGTTGGAGGTATTCTTCAGTTTTATAGTTAAAAAGTTAGGTATGGGGTTTTACTTGGCAACCAGCACGGACAGGGCTACATCACAAAATTTCGGAAAGGTCTCTCCGAAGTCAATATGGGCAATGCTTGAGGAGATGCCAAACCCAGGTTCTGAGATGGGATTGACTAATGCTACAATTAGCTATGGGGGTGGATGAGGCTAAAAAGGGCCTGATGGTGGGCACCCTAAACGTAAAAGGGCTGAATTCCCCCACTTAACGCTCTCTAGTAGTGAGGGAATTTCGGAAGGCATCTCTAGACGTCCTATTCCTAGCAGAGACCAGACTAGTGGAGGCAGAGGAGCGGGCGCTTAGAGGGGGAGGAATAGGAAAAGTTCAATGGGTCTCCGGACCCAAGAAAAAAGGAGGTGTGGGGATCATCCTCCACAAGCCTCTCCGAATCCTGACAGTGTAACCACTGCCTTACTTATGGGCAGACTGTTGATACTAGAGGGTACTATCGATGGTGCAAAAATACCTCTGGCCGCACTATATGCTCCTAATCAGGGACAGGAGTCCTTTATAAGAGAAGCACTAGAGAAGATACATGGGCGAGAAGCTGATCTCTACACCATTGGGGGGACTTCAATGCCTGGGTGAATGAAACATGAGACAGAAAGACCAAGGATGGAGGTCTGGGGTTTGGAGATGATAGGTGGGGTCATCTGGAATGTGCAATGGAATGCCATGCCCTGTTGGACAAGTGGGGGCAAAAACACCCAAGGGAAGAGGGCTATACATTTTACCCCCCCCCCCGCACAAGAGTTACACAAGAATCGATTATCTCATTCTAAATAAGGAGCAAGGACCAAGACTGTTGGATAGCACAATTAAACCCAAACGTTGGTCAGACCATGACATGGTGACAGGGACCCATGAGATCTCCGGATTATCTAGACCTAGGGGGGCATGGCAGTGCAAAGACTCACTCTAGAGGGATCCCCTCTTCTCTGGCAGCCTAGGGGAGGAGATAAGGGAATACTTTACGCTGAATGACACAGGGGAGGTGAGTTCGGAGATAGTCTGGGATGCAGGGAAAGCTACGTGGAGGGGCATATTAATGAGGTAGGGTGCAAGGTAAAAAAGGGAGAGGGGCCTGATAGAGGAGAGGCTTCTTAAGGACATAATAAAGGTGGAGGAAGATTTGCATGCAGGAAGAGGTGACACAGAGGAACTCAGAGAGTGGGTCCTGGCTAAAAGGGCGGAATTGAGGGCCCTGGGTATGGGGGAAATGATATGGAAGTTGAGATATTTGAAGCAGAAATATTACGAGAAGGGAGACAGGGCGGATGCGCTCTTGGCATCGAGGCTCCAAGCCCAGAGGGCAGAACGATGGGTCACACAACTGGAAAACGTGGGGACTGGAGAGGAAGTAAGGCATACACCAGGTACTATAGCTGAAGGCTTTGCGTCCTACTATGAATCATTGTACGCGAAGGAAGTAAAGGTGGGAGCTGGGGAAATAGGGGAGTACCTGAGTGATGTGCACATGAATAGGCTTACTGTGCCTGAGATTGTACATCTGGAAAGCCCATTGACAGAAGAGCAAGTCCAAAGTGCAATATCCAGTCTCCCCAACGGAAAAACACCTGGGGAGGACGGATATACGATTGGATTTTACAAGACATATTCAGGAATCCTGGCCCGACACCTGGTGAAATTATACAATCACATTCTGGACACAGGGAAAGCCCCGGCATCATTTAGTAAGGCCCTGATCTCGGTCATCCCCAAGGAGGGACTAGACCCAACGCATTGTTCATCGTACCGTCCGATCTCCCTCCTGAATGTGGATGAAAAAATCTTCACTCGCATCCTAGCGACGAGATTTGAGGATAAATTGCCACGTATAATACACCCCGATCAAATGGGATTCATTCCGCGCAGGCAGGGCCCAGATGCGATTAGGAAAACCCTTAATCTGATGGAGCATGTGGGGCACTCCCCTGAGGAAAGAGCACTCCTGAGTTTAGACGCAGAGAAGGCATTTGATAGGGTGGAGTGGGCCTTCCTCTTTAGGGTCCTGAGGCACATAGGGGTGGGGGGAAAGGATGTGTAGAGCTATCAGAGCGGTTTATACGGGGCCGACAGCTAGAGACGTGGTGAATGGAACCACATCTAGTGAATTTCAGTTGACTAGGGGCACCAGGCAGGGCTGTCCTCTGTCGCCCTTGCTATTCGCCCTGGCTATGGAACCTCTGGGTGAGACGATAAGGGCCGAAGAGGGGATAAGGGGAATTGAAGTGGGACAACAAATGCATAAAATCAGCATGTATGCAGATGATATTCTTATGTACCCTGCTGATACGGGAGAGTCACTGCAGACTGCCCTGAGAGTTATAAGGGAATATGGGAAGGTGTAGGTTTCAAGATTAATATTAATAAATCATTCATCTTCCCTATGGGTGAGGGCTCACCGGAACAGCTGCTCAGATGGTCGGCTCTGGGGATCCCAATTGAAAGAGATTGCATAAAATACTTAGGGGTACATATACCAAGGGAATTGGAGAGAATATATGAATGTCATTTTCCTCCAATTATGCACAAACTAACGGGCTAAATGGAAAGGTGGGGAAAGCTAACGATCCCATGGATTGGGTGCTTAAACGCACTCAAAATGGCGATTCTTCCTCATATATTATACTTATATCAAGCACTCCCAATAGACATACCGGGAATCCATTTTGATGAATTGAGGAAGAAGATGCTTAGGTTTCTCTGGCAGGGGGGACGACAGAGAGTTGCTTATAAGCTTTTGATCCAACCGAAAGAAAAGGGAGGGGTCGGCCTGCCTGAGATGCAAAAGTACCATAGAGCGGCTCAGCTCAGAGCCCTGGTCCCTCACCTGCGTATGGATAAGGACGAGCAGTGGGTAGGAATTGAAAACCACTGCTTCCGCCTGGTCACCCTAGGGGAATAGTTATGGGCACACACGAAATCGATTCCAAAAGGGATCCGCTTACACAGAATCCTGGGCCCGTTACTGGCACTCTGGAGTGATAAGAAGGGAATGAAGGGGGTCACGACCTGGCCCTCCCCATAGAGCCATATAAGGGCTCCACCCATTCGGGATGCTATCCTAGGACATGAGCGTTTCCAAGACTGGTTCGAGGCGGGGCTTGAGCGGTTAGGACAGGTCGTTAAGAAGGATGGTTTTTTGGCAATAACTGAACTTGAAACGGCCCTGGGGATGGGGACCCTCTCTGTTTTAAATACTTACCACTGAAGGGTGCTTTAATGTCAGGTGGGTGGAAACAGAAACTACAGAGAGACCCGACGCCCATGGAGCGCATACTTGACACTGCAGGGGGTACTAGGGGTCTCATCTCGAAGATGTATCAGGCACTATTAGAGGGAAGGGGGGGTGAGGTGAGCACACTCAAGAGGAGAAGGGAGGGAGACCTGGGCAAGTAAATAGACACGGACCAATGGGAGCGGCTTTGCCTAAACGCCCATCGAACGTCTGTAGCCTGCCAATACAAGCAACATGGGCTTAAGTTATTGTACAGATGGCAATGGGACCCTGCAAGACTGGGGAAGATGTACACTGGCTCAGACCCCCACGACTGGAGGAAATGTGGACTCAGAGCAGACTATTGGCATATGGGGTGGAAATGTGTCACAGTGCAGCGCTACTGGAAGGAAGTGTTGGGCTGGGTCAGGGACCTGGATGGGGTGGAAAGGGAGATGGACCCACTGCTGATCCTGTCTGGAACCGAACCGGCACAAGAGAATTGGAGGAGGCTACAACATATGCCGCATTTTCTCTTGCTGGCGGCGAGGGCATGCCTGGCCGGGGGGTGGAAAAGGGAAACACTCCAGAGTAAAAAGGAATGGGCAGCAAAGGCATTGGACTTATACAGGATGGAGGAATTGACGAGAATAATGCACAATAATTCGCCCACGAAAGCCATTGAGTGGGCACTGTTTCGGGAGAAATACGACCCAGAACACAGGCGGGAGAAGAGAGCGGGAAAGGGGGATGTTGAGGAGCCAGGTCTTCCGCCACAGAGATAGTTTTTTTTAAATACCCCGCTAACCGAACATGAGAGGTAGAGTTGCATGAGTGTGCAGAGAAGCGAGGGGGCGGAACCCTGTGGACAACCGGACTCGGGGAAGCCCACCCAGACCTGTGAATCTCCAAAAGCATAGGAAAAGAACCGAGTAGAGAACCTGGAGAGAATGAGAAAGAGTCAACCCTGATATGGCCAGAACATTGTTGGGGATAGGGAGGGGGGTGGGGGTGTTGTTTTGGGACTGTTTTGGGAGTGGGGGAAAATACTATAAATTAATGGTATGCATAAATATGAAGACGTATGCAGGTTTCCTGCAATGTAACGATGATATGTTCATGCCAATAAAAAATGTGATTAAAAAAAATCTACCACATTGCTTCTAAAACTGTTTCGTTGACTTGATACATTGTCTGAAGATCCCATGTTAAAGGATTTAGTATTTGTTAATAAAAGAACAAATCCTGCAAGACTGCTTGGGTGAATTCACCTAGGAAGGGCTTCCACTGATCATTAAGCCGGTCAGATAGCACAGCATGCTAAGCGCTCGTCCCTGTCTGTGTGCAGCCTGCTGGGGCAGGTTCGAATCCCGGCAGAGTCAACTCAGCCTTTCATCCTTCTGAGGTTGATAAAATGAGTACCACTCTGTGGGATAATGATGTCTTCTGTTATTTGAGCGCTCTGAGATCTATACGTGTGTAGCGCTACATAAGAAATACATTATTGTTATTAATCTCTCGGCACACTGACATGGGGCGTTCTGAACCTAGGGATATTTTGAAGATTTCAAGTCTGAACTTATGTGCACATATATTGATCTACCTACTTTTATGTCGCTGCATCATACATTTACAGTTTTTATACTATATATAATACAATTATTATAACAAAGGCTATGTATGTTTCATATATTCATGCAGAAAGTGAAATCTCAACAAGATTTTAGTCTCCATAGTTGCTACCCCTAAAGAGGTATATTCTCCTTACTATTTTCATGATTTACAGTTGATAGATGGTCACCATGATGAGACAACTGTTTATTTATTTATGTAATGTCTTACTTATCGAATAAATCCAGTAATCAGCTACAATAGCCGGATTACAAGAGGAATTCATGAAACAGATGTAAACGAACTATGTTTGAACATCCTAACATACAGGTGATTTTATATGAAGTTACACATTATCAAATATTTTGAATGTTAAATAAGCAACTGATACAACCTTTCCCTTACCTTGCAGATAACCTAGGAGTTTTAAAGAATCATCGATTAATTGATTGAATGTAAAGCCTATGTTCTCCTGATGAAGGGATATATTTTCCCGAAACGTGTAAAGCTCTATACTTCTTTATCATTGTTTTGTATTATAGACTGATGATTAATAAAATATTTCCATGAATTTCACGATTGATTTGAAATTAGACAAATCATCTATCTGAATTCTAATCACATTTATATTTACTGAATAAGATCAAATCACCATAAATTCCTTCAACTTTTGGCTGGCATTGCCAGCGTTAAGTGTGTGCAGGGGACGGGAGTGTCGGTCAATTGAGGACACTTACTTTTTTTGCATCAATCTCTCGGCCATAGGACCCATCTTTCATAAAGTTGAAATCTGGAGATCTTAGACCATTGTCATGATGCCTACCCCCGGAGCACCAGGCCAGGCCCAGCACCCCCGGTAGCAGGCATCACGCCCCCGGGTAAAAGCCCAGCGGCCCTTTATAGGGGCTCTTTGGACTCTGTCCTGGCGCCGTTGGCGCCAGGCTCATGTTGGACATCAGTCCTGGCGCCATAGGCGCCAGGCTCATAAGGGGAAGTGTTTGGTGCACTTACCTGAAGCAGACCATGCTGCACACTCACCTGATGCAGACCATGCTGCATGAAGAACCAAGATAAATGAGGCTTAGGAGGGACTATTTTTCTGAAGGAACTATTTTGTTACTTGGGTGGGGCTGTGGAAGAATACTCACCTGGAACTTCTTCCAAAGCTATTTAAGCCACGCCCGGACAGCCACAAGTGCTTCGCGTTGTTCTGCATCCCAGCAGCTGAATGCTCACCGTGTCTGCTCCTGCACCTGGACTCCAGCCACGCCCGCCTCGAACCTGGAATACCTGTAAGGGAATAAGAGAAGAGAAAGGTGAAAACCAAGAACTTATTCAAACTTCTTACCTGCATCCGGAATCTTCACGCCAGCATTCCTGAAGGAAGACTTCCATTTAAAAGCACCTCGTTGCTCGCTGCAGCGCCGCGCTTCACTCACCTGTTCCCGAGACGCCGCCCGGCTCCATCGCGGCTCTCAGCACCGGTCGCCACATCTCTACACCTAGGGGAGAGAAGAAGAGACAAAAGGTGAGCAAGGGAACACAAGAGGAAAGCCGAATTTTCAGCCATATTACTTACCGGCTTTTCTTGGTGATCCATTCCACATCTCGGGTCGGCACCGTATCTTTGGCAGGTACCGCACCCCGGCCCCTATGGGGAAAGGACAAAAGACATTACTGGGGAATTATAAAGACATTTAGAGGGGTCGCCCCCATCACTAACTCACCTGATTTACCACTGGCAATTTAACCCCTCAATGCATCGCCTTTGTTCTGAACCTGAAATAAAGGACAGAAAAAACAACATAAAAGGAGGCTCACACTTGAACTTTTGCATCTTCATACTTACGGCGTATCGCTCAGAAAAGTCAAGTGGATGTGCCAGCGCCATTCTGAAAACCAGTGAAGTAACTGGACGAACGCGCGCCCCTGCACCAGAAGCAGGATGGAGAGTTCATCCTTCCTAACCATAAGGTGAGCTTAAACCGGGGGTTTTGGAGGAAGTCAGAGAAGAACAAAGGGGGGAGCAAGCACACTATTCAGCAGACAGTTAATCCCCTTTCTCATCTGCAGAAGGATATTCCTACGGGCCAGACAAGCAAGATTTGGGGGTCCTGTTCAATCGGTGGTCCGAATTCTACGCATCACGCTTGAAGAGGCCACAGCAACCCAGACCAGACCAGCGCCTCCGTGGGAGCCAGGTGAGCGTTACAACCATGCATGGACTACTAAGAATTAAAGCAGAAAGCCACAAGGAAATATGATACAATTCATTTGATACCAGCTTTAAATGATCAACTCAAAAACACTAACTGGCTCCTGTAGAGCATATAACCTGGTGCGCATCAGAAGAAGAGACAGTGGCAGACAGCCTTTAAGGCCAGGCTTGACCACTTTGCTGTCACTGGTTTCCTGTTTAGTGATCGCAAAACACACCTGCAGCTTTACTACACTTCATCTCTGAAGTGTTAATATTGCAGTTTATTTGAATGATATACTGATATACTTCCATTACCTCAATAAACACATCACTCGTGTACAGGAGGCTCATTTTCGGCTGCAGAACCATTGATTGTTTGCCAAATTCGGGCAATGTCACGTATATACCTAAGATATTACCTTCTTATGCTCTCCGCATCAACAGAAAGAGATAGTTGTGAAGAACCCGAAGGTGTCTCACCCGCTAGTCCACGGGGATCTTTCTCTTGGGTGGCCAGGGCAGGGCCATCGCCTTTGGATCCAGACCCTGGGGGTGGACCGGTGCAGGAGGATCACCTGGGTGAGGGGTCTTCGGGGAGTGGGAGTGGAACACTGTATGGCGAGCAGCGGTATCCCTCCCCTGTAACACCTTTACCCCACCCTACCAGGTAGGATAAATGGGAACTTTACCCTCCCCCCTTTCCCTTCACAAAAAACATTTCCACATGGACAGCGGTCTCTGGGAAAAAACAGACTCACACCCGAGTAGTGTACATGACATGTCCCGCTACTATGGTCAGGCAAGTCAGGCTATTACTGACAATCACCCACACCTGACTTCTATTAAACTTCCTCACATGGATAAAAGGCAGAGCACTAGGGAACACTCTGAGCGAGGCAAAGCACACGAAGAAACAGCAGTTTCGAATCTGCGGCTGAACGAGGAGAGAAAGACGGGAAACTAAGAAGGGTTTGCAAGAAGGGAAATACCATTAACCTTTTCAGCAAGAAATCATTACTTTCAAGAAACCTTAGAAGCAGAGAGCATAAGGTCAGGAAACCAGACTGGAGAATCCAGCAGTGTGTGTCGGAGGTACTGAGGCCCTGCCCGCGTAACAAATCAAGGTGGGGAGGAGCAGCAGTTGCTGGGTATCGTCCTTGGCTCCATGAACAAAGAAGCATCAGAGAGATCAACACAGCTGGTGAGTTGGGGAGACCGGTGCAAGACCAGTCAACGTTGCAAGCGGCAACATTGAATAACTAACGCTGGAACGAACATTGTTAAACGCGTGTGATGAAAGACGCGAGTAAAGCTAAACTGCTGATGAATGTATGAACTTGAAAAGGAAAGATACGATACCGTTAACAGAGGGGTCCGGCACTGTGAATGCTCTATCATGGTCAATCAAAGGTCTCTGTAAGGTATCCCGTCAAAAGAGAAATGAAAGCTAAAAGATTAAACTGTGCATATTGTGTGAAGTACATCGAAGTGGTCCTGCGACCTATCGCACATTCGAAAGTCTTCGATTTTGATATCAAGAGGATCCAAGCCCGAACGAGGGAGATCCATGGTGCGAGCCCAAACAAGGGAGACCAAGAGTAAACATTGTGGTACAAAAAGATCCAAGACCGAACGAGGGAGACCAAGAGCAAACATTGTGGTGCAAAGGGGCCCAAGCCTGAAGGAGGGAGACCCATGATAAATATTGTAAGCGAGAACTTGTGCATGTGAAGACCCTAATAGAAATGGAGCTTAGATATTTGTTACAACAGGCCCTCTGCCGTAAGAGACTGTTATTGGAAAAGAGAATTTGGCAGAAGGCCCTGATATATATGCTTTGAACTGTGTCCTCATGGCAGAGAAGCCACAGTGTGTGCAAAGCTCAATCATGCTGCCCTGACCTGTGGGGACAACATGGGGAAGGGAAGCCAACTGCTCAACCGCCCGGACCTATTATTTCTTGAACACTTTTCTTTGTAACATACACATTCCCCTTTACACACTTTTTGTATTAAGAAGTAAGCATTGGCAATAGGAGAGGGCGCTAGAGAGCCGTCCAAGATGGCTGCTCACTAGAGAGCTCTGCACCGATCCCGAGAAAGATCCCAATAAAATAGCTTCATTCTCCCAAGAATACCCCCCCCCATCGGTTGTGATAACATACCCCAAGTCTCTAACGTCTGGCGGATACCAATTTCATCGCTGTCCGCCATTATCCTGGTCAACGCAGCGGCGGCAGGGGCGAGGCCGCAGCCGCGCGGTGCTTTGGCGGCGGGGTGTCCGACCTTCCAGCGTCATCCTCACCCGAGCGACCACCACCGGATTCAATCAGGGAGCCGGCTGCCAGGCGGGACGAGCGGCGCCCAGGCCCCTTGGAGGTGGTGCCCGCGGCAGGCCAGAAATCCATGGCCCGAGAACAGCAGGGGCGGCTGAGAACCCGCACGGCCCACCTGCGCCATTGGCCTTCCGGTCTGTCGGGGCGCTGCCGCTCACCTCCAGCCTACAGAGCCCTCTAGACCCAGCCGGAGAGAGAGGGAACGCATCTGAACACACCAACGGCACCAGGTAGGAGAGACGCCCCCCGGCCGCCCCGCCCCGGGTCTCTTCCCCGGCCCACAGATCCCCGCACGGCTGCCCGACCCCGTGGGAGGGGCGCTCCACAGGCCTCCGACTCCTTGAAATACTAACGGCCCCAACCACAGCCCCATCTCCAGCGAACGATCAGGCGAGAGGCCCACGCGGCTGCCCCATCCAGGCCTTCCGGGCCCGGCCGTGGAAGTACTTTAAAACTCACGAACTCTCCAGCTTCCTAAATCTACACGGCTCAGGCCCCACCATCCCCAAAACGCCCTGCCGGCGGAGGCCCCAAGCACGGTCAAGCGACCAAAGAACATAGCGGGAAAACTCGTCGCTGGGGCCCACACCGCGCTGCGAAACACCTCGGCAGCGGCGACCTCGTGGAGGGCCTCTGCTGTTATTCTGAAACCCGACAACAGGACACGACGACCACAGCACCACACAACTGTCAACCAAGCCAGATGAGCGGGCCCTTTGCCGCCACACCCAACAAAGTCGGGAATCCATACCAGCATGGGCAAAACGGACAAATCGCAGCGAAAATTGATGGTTGAAACCGGGGCCATAGCTAAAACTCCCAAGCAGTCGAATCGAGAGATAGCGCCAACACCAAGCATGGAACAGGAAACCGAGTCGATGCCCCCCCAATCTCTCGATATACGAAAAATACTGCTCGATCTCAAAACAGGCATAGGCAACCTCGATGCCAAAATTGACACCCTCTCATCCAAAGTCGACCTAATACAACACCGCCTTGATAAACACGGCGAGAGGCTCTACATCGTTGAACAGAGGGTCTCCGATCTGGAAGACAACTCCACGTCCCTGTCCTCCAAAGTGTCATCATTAGAGCACCAAGTAAAAGAAATTGTCGCCAAAAACAAAGACTTAGAGGGGCGCAGCCGCCGCAACATTAGACTGGTGGGGATCAGAGAGCAACAAAATCCTGCAAAAATGGAAGACTTTGTGGAACGACTATGCAAAGAAATCTTTGGAACAACCACCTTCTCGCCACTATTTGTGGTTGAAAGTGCTCACAGGATCCCAACCAACCGCCCAATTCCAGGATCGGCACCTCGCCCCATAATCGCCAAACTGCTGAATTTCAGAGACCGCGATCTAATACTCAGGTTGGCCAGGGACAAAGGCGACATTCAATTCGATGGCGACAAAATCCAAATATTCCCCGATTTTTCACCAGCGGTGCAGGCGTCCCGAAGAGCCTTTCGTGAAGTTAAACACTGCCTCCGAGAGGAGCAAATTCAATATTCAATGCTTTTCCCAGCCAAATTACGCATCCTCTATGCTGAAAAAACGCAATTCTTCACGTCACCAGAAGAAGCCAAAATCTTTCTCGATAATATTGGATGTCGCCCATTACGTGATATGCCTAGACCACGAGGGAGAGTGAGGAATGGGGGCGATCCGCCCTGAAAAGCACCCCACATTCAGCTCGACTTAGGAGATCGGGAAATGAGCAAAAGTCAGTTATATACACCTCGGGATGGGTGTTCTTGGAGGGCACCAGCGCCCTGTGCACAGCACCATTCACAATGTTACTTGGGGTGGGGTCACATTCGGGCGGGTTGGGGGTTGCCCGACGGGGAGGGAAAAAAGGGAGATGGGACACAAGTTGGGGAAAGTGTTCCCAGAAGAAACAAGCCAAGAGTTTTAGACGTGCACCAACTGGGGCCAAAACCAGCCCCACCCGAACCCGACCGAGAACAATGTCTCCACCTCGGACTTACGAATATCCTTGTCGGATCAACATGCACTCCAAAAAAGCAGCCTTAAGCACTCAAAACCACCAAACAGTGACAGAGCAGCAGAAACAACTCAGCAACTCTAAGCAAAATTCAAACTAGCTACATGGAACATTAAAGGAGGCAACCAGCCCTCCAAAACAGGAAGTTGCTACACTACCTCCGACGCCACAACGTTGATGTGGCTCTCATACAAGAGACGCATCTACGACCGAACTCAGAAAACCACAGGGCGAAAACGTGGGGATGCCACAGATACTTCGCCTCATTTTCATCATACGCAAGGGGAGTCGCCATACTCATCAGCAAATCAACAAACTTCAGACTAATATGGACCCAGAGCGACTCTGAAGGGAGAACACTGCTCGTTCAAGGAACCATAGACGGGGAAGAAATAATCATGATCAACTCATACGGCACCAACATCGACGGTTCCAACAATTTTGACTGGGTCCAGACCCACATTGCATCAAACAGGGACCCCACAATAATATGGGGTGGCGATCTGAACACCCCGCTCGATCCTCGTACAGACAAAACACACAAAACAACTGCCCCTTGCTCCAAGGCGAGTATGCAAATATCCAAAATATGCAAAGCACACAATCTCATCGACATATGGAGAAGCAAACACTGCGACTCTCAAGAGTTCACCTTTTACTCCTGGGTACACAAATCCAGCTCTAGACTTGATTACATCTTAGTGTCGGCACATAGCAGACTCCAATGGGGCGAATGCCAAATCCTACCCAGGTCCATCTCAGACCACTCAGCGGTCATCTTAGTGTGCACGGCACCTCGGAGCGACTTCACCAGGGCCCAATGGAGATTCAAGCCCAGAGCCCTCCAAGATCAACTCTTTGCCGAAGAACTACGTTCCGAACTGAGCGCATTTCTTGAGACAAACCAAGGCATGGTAGCTTTGCCGGGAACACTCTGGGAGACACTGAAATGTTTTATCAGAGGAGTGCGCCTAGCAAAAGAAAATGGAATCCCAAAGAGGTTAAGGGAAGAGCTAAAACACATGCGAAAATCGCCTCAAAACACTTGAGCAATCAGCTATAGTCACAAATACTCCCGGCTCGCTGGCCGCTCTCAAGGCAGAATTGGAATCCTTCAGATCACTAGCAGATAGAGAAGCCAAATTCCTAGCAAGCCACCACAAAATCCGCCAGTATGGCGAGGGGCAACGACCCGGTGCGTTACTTGCAAGACTAATCACCGCAGAACGAAAACCCACGACAGTCGAGGCGGTGCGGGACACGTCGGGAACCATCGTATACTCTGAAGACGACATACTGGAAACATTCCGCAAATTTTACCAAAACTCCAATTATTCCAGGGAGCCCGCCGAAATAACAGAATACCTAAATACAACCGAACTATATTGGACGAATGGCGAGCTACGCGAGCCGTTGAACGCACCCATCACCTCAGCGGAGATCCTAGAAGTCATTAAAGAATTACCGAGCACCAAAGCCCCAGGACCGGACGGCCTAACAGGTGAATCTTACAAATTTTTCGCAGACATTCTTGCCCCGCTCCTGCTCCAAGTCTTCGAAGAAGCCATAGCCAAGGGCCAACTTCCACCAACTCTTTACACGGCAAATATTCTCCTACAGAAAACAGGTAAACCCAAGGACGATTGCGCCTCCTACAGGCCCCTCACTAATTAATCTGGATAACATAAAGATCCTGACCAGGAGGTTGATGCCACTCATGCCCACAATGGTTCTGGCGGATCAAGCAGGATTCGTTCCAGGTAGAAATACATCATTCGGCCTCAGAAGAATGTTTGGAGCGATGGAGGCCCTCAACCCAGAAAACCAAGCGGTAGCAGTACTTCGACGCCGAGAAGGCATTTGATTCTGTGAAATGGCCCTTCCTATTGCAATATTAGAACGAATGGGCCTCGGCAAACGATTCATCCAAATGATGGGCCTTCTCTACAAATACCCGACTTCTAAAATCAAACTCGGAAACAAATGCTCCTCCAAAATCCTTTTACGCAGAGGGACCAGACAGGGCTGCCCACTGTCAGCATTGCTCTTCGCCCTGGTCATGGAACCCCTTGCGTCCGACCTAAGGCTGTATCATCTGCATAGAGGTTTCGCCTTTGGCCCACACAAAATGGTGGTTTCACTTTACGCCGACGACATAGCACTCTTCCTTCGCGACCCGTATGACAACCTGAATCCGGTGATGCGAGCAGTCCTTAAATTTGGCAACTTTTTAGGACTAAAAATCAATAATGCAAAATCGATAATTTTCCCTCTCACAGAATCAACCAAAGAATTTCAGGATGACTTCGGCTTCCACTGGCAATACTCGAAGGTCCGATATCTGGGGATCCTCATGTCCAGAACCAGCACCGACATCATGCAAGACAACTACGAGAAGACACTTGACACTATTCAAACGAAAGTGAACAGATGGAAAACGCTTCCCCTCACACTTTGGGGCAGAGTGTCCCTAGCGAAAATGGTGATCCTCCCTAAATGACTCTATCTCTTTACAAACATCCCCCTACTACTCACGCAAAAAATCTTACGCCGAATCAAGTCCATCCTTCTTGACCTTATCTGGGCTGGCAAGGTTGCCCGAATAGCACACAGCACTATGATCCTGCCCATAACGCAAGGCGGACTGGCTTTACCCGATATAGAAAGTTTCTACTGGGCAGCGCAAGCACAGTTCCTGAGCCATTGGTATGCAACACACTTCATCCGGCCACATGTGCAAATCGAAGGAGCTCTGGCAACACCCCATCTTCTCCGCGCAGGCATACTTAACGAACCACCGACACCCTCAACGCCGATGAACACAATGGTCACGGCACACACGATTTGGAAAAAAATTGCCAAAAGAAATGGAATCCAAACCAGATATTCTCCCCTCCTTCCGGTGAGAAGTATTCCAGGGATACCCATAACATCTGAAAAGGTTTTCCAGCTCTGGACCAAGAAACTGCAAATCCACTCATTGGGCGACCTGTTTCCGAACGGTTCGTTCCTCTCGATTCAGGAAGCTCGAGACAAAGGTGGAAACAACGCCCTCGACGTTTTCATGTACTACCGAACTCGACACGCCATGCAGTCCGGCTTTGCCACATTCCCGCTCCAACCACCGACCTCGCCACTGCTCCACGGAGTGATTCAAGCCCAAGGTGATGGCCGCCTGGTGTCAAATATCTACAAGGCCTTGCTAACAGAAAAACTCACTCGCTGCTTAAAAGCCCGAACACGGTGGGAAAGAGCTCTGAACACTACAATACTCAACGAAGACTGGTCATACATACTACGACTCACAAAGAAAGTGGCAATAAACACAAGGTACAAACAAATTCACTTCAACTTTGTCCATCAGGTCTACCACACTCCAGCAAGACTTCACGCCCAGAGGATGACAATATCCGCCTCCTGCTCTCGCTGTGGGCACCCGGAAGCCGACTTTGTCCACCTGGCATGGTCGTGCCCCGAAATAGGAGCTTTCTGGACAGCAGTCCTAGAGAAAATCTCAGCTATAATTGGAGTGCAACTAGAACCTGACCCAACACTGACCATGCTGGGTCTAACCAACCAACTACCAGAACACACCAGAAAACTGGCGAACCTACTTTGGGTCCTGGCACGCAGACGAATAGCTTGCAATTGGGGCAGAGGACCGCCACCAACACTAAAGCAATGGCCCCAAGATGTCACCTACTGTCAAGATACTGAAACAAACTACTTACGAACTCAGCCCCTCCACGCACGCCCCCCCGATATCTGGGGCCTCTATATTGCATACCTGTTAAATGCAGATGACGACTCGAGTTCGCAGTCTTCACCTCCAATACAAAACTGTTGTGAGAAACCGGACACTTCAATAGCAGCCATGAGTGCCGAACAACAACAACACTAGAACTGATATGAAACTGAACCCGACATTAAGCGGGGATCGTTCCGAGGGAGGGAGGGGGGGATAAAGGGTCTTGTGACCGGTGCACGGTATTGTAATGTCTCACTATTTCATTGTTGTAAAATTAATAAAGAAAGTTACAAAAAAAAAGGATTGGCAATAGGTTTATTTTCATTTCATTTTATTTCAATAAAAAGAATTTACCATAAAAGTCAACATGTACATAACAAAACAAACGGGCCGATTATGACCGGCCCGTTGTTAGCTCCCCGATACCCTCGCGGGACCCGCTCTGGACGTCTGGTAAGACCAGACATCAAGAGCGGTTCCCGCGAGGGGACCTCGTAATAGTGCGGAATGCGTTTAACGGCGCAGGCACCATTACTGGCGCCGTTAAACGCATTCCGCACAACTTGTAATGAGGCCCAAAATCAATAATATGACATCAAAGCTACACATTTCACCTAATTAATACAATAAAAGCCAAAATACAAATACTTGTTTAAAAATGATTGACTATCACCAGTACCAGTCCAAACCAAAGTGCTCATGTGCATACAGTAGATATTACTTTCTGTTATGATATGTATCACCCATAAGAGACCAAACAACTAATTGTGGCCCAAGGCCAAGTAATCCTTCTGTAACCCATAGGCTAATATAGACAATGAAACAGTCAAAAGTAAAATTGTTATTATTATGGAAGAAGATTGCCTCGTTTTGTTCTTCTGAACCATGCCCGGATCAGGAACAAGCCTTTGGTAAAGGTAGCCAAGGGCTCCTTAGCACCCAAACAGAGCATCACAGCCTGAGTCACGGTCTTAACCTGATACTGAAGAAAAAGATGCTTTAATGACATACCTCTAAAGTCCTTATAGACAGAGCAGAAGAACAAAAAATGAACTCGATTGTCACTAACCCCTGGGCAAAAAGGAAAATCTGAGCTCACATTGGCATTCCATTTAGACTTTACAGACGCCGAAGGTACGATGTCAAAATAAAGTTTAAAAAACAGGGAAAGTATTGTTTTAGGGGGACATCAAGATAATCTTCGTAGCCCAACACCTGTTTCAGAGCCCAATAGGTACTAAACTGAAATGATGTATCCAGTCTCCCTGTTATTTCTTCCATCCTTTTCATTTTAATGGCATGTTGGACTTCAGCCTTTGAAGTTGCATAAATGGTCATCGGCTGGACCCAAAGAGCAGCAAGATTCAGAGAGAAAAATGTAATCTTTACAGGCACCACCCAGGTAAGGGCTATGCCACCCTCCTGGGTCATTACATCTTTCAGGGCCATTCGATATTTGGTTAGAGTCTCATTTTTCCAGAGTCTGATCCAATACAACAGCGGTTTGGCTCTGCATATTTGTTTAATGGACCGTTAAGTCCAAATTCAATAGAATTTGGAGGGTCAGGGCACTTTTTGGAAGCCCCAATATATTTTTGAGAAAAACGTTCTCACCCACGGATAAGTGTGTGATATTACTCCACCACCATAGTTCAGCACCATAGACAGCAGCTTGCCTGGCATGGGCCTTATAGGCCTCTAGAGCCACACGGACGGCACCGCCCCCATAAGATTTAGCAAAATTGGTAATTGAACCACCATATCTAGCCAATGTCAGCTCTGACTTTTTGGATTGTTCACCCCAGGAACAGTCGTCATGCACTCTTATACCCAAGTAGCCGTACGTCTTTACCTGCTCAATTCGGGATGCATTAAGAACCAGGTCAAGTCTCAGGTGCTTTTTCCCCCGGGAACCACTAAAAGCCATGGCCTTGGTTGTCAGGCCGTTTCTACCACAAAAACTAGAGATCGCCAGCCGTTATAAATAAACAAAACAGAATGGGGGCGAGAACACACCCTTGGCAAAATCTTATCTCGATGTTCACTTTTCTAGATAATGACCCCACCCATGCCATAACGCACCTTGTACCCATTCTCATGATAGAACACCATAATGGCTCTTAGAAGGGTTGCAGGGATACCCAGGCTTGACAAAATTGTCCACAATCTGGCCCTGGGGACGGTATCAAAAGCCACCTTGAGATCAATGAAAACCGAGTAGATAACCATTTTCCTCAGGGCGACGTACTTGTCACAAAGTAGCCAAAGCCGTAGGGACTGATCAACAGTGCTAATGCCCCTTTGAAACCACGCCTGCAGATGGTCCAAAGCACCAGCCTCAGCAACCCATGTTTCCAAATGGACCAATAGGGCCTTTGCAAAGATTTTTCCCCCAGCATCAAGAAGAGAGATAGGCCTATACATGGTTAAATGGTGCCTATCCCCCCTCTTGAAAACTGGGATGATTGCCTTGGTCCAGGACTTTGGTGCAAGTAACCACCTCCCAGTCCCTGTTCTCTTTATACAAGCTTCCAAAGTAAGCAACCCAGGCATCTTCAGGGATAGCCCCCTCTATTTCATTTTGCGCTGCTGGTTTCCCTTTAATAACCAGTTCCTAAAAGACCCTAGTTTCTCCACTTTTTATAGCACCCAAAAGGGAGGCCCAAAGATCTTCTTGGTACTCACATTTGTTTTAATTTCAATACCCGTACATATTTCTTACGTGCCACACGGACAGTTAAAATCCCCTCTGAGGAAACTTATTACTTGGGCTATAACAATTGCCCTTGCTCGACGACCGTCACCATCATACCAGGGATTCTTACGAATGGCCCCTTTCCTTACAGTCCTTATAGATTTTGAGAAAAACATTCCCATCCTGCTCATCAACTTACTATCCATATTGATAATGTCCATGCCTCGCACATCCGAATAGCCAAGTTCGGGTGAATGGAATCGTAGATCAATGGATCACACCTCACCACCACCTTCCACCTCGCCCCTGAAGCCACCTTATCGATCCAATCCTTTCTATCCGACAGATCCACCAGGTTTTTGCGGGCCGCGAATCTGCTGACCCCATACCTGTCTCCAACGGTGCCCCAAAGGGCTCCTGTCTCTCCCCCACTCTCTATAACATGTATACCAAACCCCTCTTTGACGACAGCCTCCACATCCCATACACCAACTTTACTGACGATACACAGGTCCTCCTCAAAATCACTGGAGACCACGACCTAGACTCTACTAACATCAATCATGTCTTCAGCATCATACAGGCCTGGATGTCCACCCATCATGTATGCCTGAATGATGGGAAAACAGAGTTCCTCATTGTCGGCTCCCCACATCGCCCAAAACTTCTCAGCCACGCCTTATCTTCTTTTCGCATAGCATAGATGGTAATACCATCCCTATTTCCATCCATGTAAAAACACTTGCCGTCTACCTGGACGCTGAAAAATGCAAAAAAATGTCAAAGCTATCTCTTCCTCTGCAGCCTACTCGACCAAACTTATAAACCTTTCTAGGAAATTCCTCACCTCCACCAACTGTCTTACCTTAGCCAGAGCCATACTAGGTAGTAAACTAGACTACTGTAATGCCATCCTAGCAGGGACCTCCACCAAAAACATCAACAAACTCCAACTGCTCCAAAACAATGCCCTCAGAGCAGTATGGAGCTTGAAGCGTTTCGACCACATCTCTCACATCAGACAGAAGGCACACTGGCTTCCCATCAAAGCCTGCATTGAATTCAAACTCTTTGCCTTCACCTACTGCTGCTTACACAACACCACCCCCCTTACCTCAACAACCGCATTACCAAGAAACATAACATGCGCAATCTCCACTCTTCCACCACATTAGTTCTGAACATACCTAGATTTGCTAGAAAGAGAGCCGGGGGCTTCTGCTTCACCACCATCGCCCCCACACTATGGAACGCCCTCCCTCAGCCGATCCAAGACAAACTTGCCTATTCACTCTTCCGTAAAAAAGTATCAGAACATCACTATTCAACAAATATATGTACATTTTTGGACTGTCCTACCTACACTGAACTTGACCCACAATCTATGATGTAACACAACTACCTACTGTATGATTCCCATTCTAAGATGTAATGCAACCACCTTATTCTGTATGACTCAAGTTCTATGATGTAATGCAATGTAATTACCATACTGTTTTCCATCGAGTCCAAACTATGTACCTTAAGCGCCACAATGCTTCCGTGCTGGGCGCTACCAACACATACAATAAATAAATACAGTTAATGGAATGGTTTGCTCTAAGTTCACCTGCGCCCACTTCAAAGCTCGCCTGGCATGCCCAGTTATGACCACCTCAACTGCTGGGAACGCTGCCTCGTATCCAGGTGCACCCAAATAGTTTGGTAACACCCGGAGAACAAGCAGGTTGTGATCACTCTCCACCCTTCTAGGTACCCTAAAATCAACAATGTATCACCAGGCCCCAAGATTCACCAAGATGTAATCTATGAAACTTGAGCGGTTCATTACTTACAGCTGAGATGCGTGATGCTTGATCTGCGCTGGGGTGATTACCTTCGAACACCACTCACTCCCTTTGAGCGCACTCCGAGTGACTGCTGCGACTCCAGAGGTTTTATAGCACACTTGTATATCGCACTAATCACTAGAGACCACCTGCCACAACCAAGCATGCAGGCCAAATGGGATACAGAGCTAGGGTTGCAAGATTGGCCGGACACCTGGGCAGTGATACACAGAGCAGCATGGTCCACATCAATATCTATGCAATTTAAAATGCACAATGGGAGGTTACTAATGCAATGGCATCTGACTCCACAAAGGTTAGAAAAATGTATCCAGGGGTCACGCCATACTGTTGGAGGGGTTGCTCCGAAGGCTTCGATTATTGGCATCAGTGGTGGGGTTGTGCAAGAGTACAGATGTACTGGAAAGAGATCCTAGGTTGGATACAGGCCATAGACGGCATCCACTAAAGCTTATCCCCACTACTTATATTGTTTTGAGTAGAAACAGACACTGAGGGGACAATCACAGTGCTCTCACATATGCCTAGGAACTGGCTTCTGGCAACCAGGGTTTGTCTAACAGTTAGATGGAAAAATAACATGCTACCAACAAAAGGGAATGGATGAATAAAGCCCATACAATATATCAAATGGAAAGCATTACAGCCGCATTGTTGGAGACGCAGTCCCATATTGACAAGACCTGGCTCCTCTTCCTGGAATATTACGCTGCGCACATAGAAGCACAAAAGCAAGCAACATAGAGACAGGAGACAGGTGGCCCAAAACTAACAGAAAGACTACAGTACTTATTGACTCAAATCAGCCTTGGTAGCGTGGTAAGAAGTGTAAATGATCTGTCGACCAGTTTTTGACAATATCTAAGTTTTGTGAAAAGGATAATAATTCTTTTGAAAGCTAAAGTTATCACCCAGATGTGTGAGGAGGGATGGGAGGGAGGGAGGGGGGAGGGGAGGGGAGAGAGAGAGAGGGATCCTATTTTTCCTCTGGGTTACCGGAATAGACATACAGCCACTCAGGATCTGTTAAGCTAATGTTTAACACTTAGGAATGTGTCCTCTAAAAAGATTGTATTCCTGCTTTGTATAATCTCACAGTATGTACGCTTTTTTTGTTGCTTAGTCTGGGCGGTTTTCACGTGTACTTGGTCAATTGTATGTTGGTAATGAAATCAATAAAATCCTGTTTTAAAAAAAAAGCTCAGGGCTCTTTTAGGGTCCAGTCTGTGCAGTCTTTCTTCTTCCTTAGTAGGATGTGGAGGAGGGTAGAAAGTTGGCAAAAAAAATTCTGTGAGATGAACAAGTAATGTTCTTTCGACTGGATGTTCCTCCCACGTATTCCTCATCTTTGAAATATCCAAGTCCGCTCGTAGCTTGTTTCATAATTTTCTTTTCATAGAGTCGAGCATCGTGCAGCATCGAGTCATGGCCCTCGACGGCCTCCGTACCTTCCTTGGCAGTTACGTTGACTCTGGTATATGAAGCACAGACGGTGAACGTTACCTCAGTTCAATTTTTCCCCCTTTCATCTGCATGCATTGCCATAGATGGTGACGTACTCAACATTGAGAGAAAAGAAGGTGTAAAACACGGAAATTCTTGGCAAGCAAGAAGGGATGGAAGGGTAAGTAACTTGTTCTTCAAATGGATTATGTGCTTCCACGTATTCCTCATCTTTGATACACTCCCACAACAGTTTTGTCCTAGGAGGTGGGTGACAAGAATTTATATTTGTTAATGTTATGAAGACAGTTTTGCCAAATGTGTCCTACTCTCCTGACAGAGTCTAGGCAGTAAAATGTGCTAAATATATGAAGGGGCGACCAGGTTGCCGCTCTGCAGATGTCCTGCACTGGCACTCCCCTGTCCCGAGCCGAAGAAGCTGCCAATCCTATAGTGGAATGCACCCTGAAACCTTCGGTTGAGTCTTCCTGCTAGTGAGTAGCATTCAGTAATGCACATAACTATCTATCTTGAAATGGTTTGTTTTGTTACCGCTAAACCTAGTCTTTGTCCTGCATAACCTACAAAGAGTTGGTCATCCTCACGAACATTAGCTGTTCATGAAATGTACTAACTTAGCACACTTCTAGGATCCAGTCTGTGAAGCCTCTCTTCTTCTTTTGATGGATGAGGCGGTGGGTAAAATGTTGGTAAGACTATCCAATGCGTTAAGTGAAATTCCGACACAACTTTCGGAAGAAAAGATGAACTTTGTCCCTAAAAAAGGACGTAAAAGGTGGCTTTGAAGATAGGGCCTGCAGTTTGCTTATGCTGCGGGCAGATGTGATAGCTAACAAGAAGGCAGTCTTAAGTGTTAGCATCCTCAAAGGACATGAGTGTAATGGCTCAAAAGGCACCCCCATGAACCATGTATCGTGCACCTGGCTACCCTATGATTTCAGGCCAGGTACATGCACACCCCTACTACACACCGGCACTGCCTTCTGGCAACCCTTGCACCTGGGTCTGTATCTGTAACCCTACAGTCCCCTTCTCTGCACTTATCAGAGACCCCCTGTCTCTGCCTTAATCCTAGCACTTGCTACTTACTGGTTGCACTACCACATTTGTTGTTTCTTTATCCTTTGCTCTGCACTTTTCACTTCTCCCCTCCCCCCTGCACTTTCCCCCTTCCCTCTCCCCTGCACTTGCACGTTCTCAATGGCACTGGGCCTAGTAAGATAGTTGTTTTGTTCTCCCTTGTTCTGTTTCCCTCCCTTGCCTCGTCGCGCTCTGGACCACTTGTGTATGAGCCCGATACAAACAAAATATCATGTCCTATCATGAGGCCTTTTAACACTATAAAGTCCCATGTTGGTACTATAAAAGGAGTTGGTGGAAACAAATGTCTTAGTCCTTTTAGAAGCTGTATGAAAATAGGCCCTTTAAAGTACGATCCCTCATCAGGAGATCTCTTAAAAATTGAAAGTGCTGCCAAGTAGCATTTGACTGTAGTGACTTGTAACCCTGCATGGGTCAAGTGCAGAAAGAAAGAAAGAACATTGGGAAGTTTGAATGTGAAAGGATCAACTTTCTTTTGCCTGCACCAGCAGCGAAAGTGCCGCCAAGTAGCATTTGACTGCAGTGACTTGTAACCCTGCATGGGTCAAGTGCAGAAAGAAAGAACGAACATTGGGAAGTTTGAATGTGAAAGGATCAACTTTCTTTTCCCTGCACCAGCTGCGAAACTTGTTTCAACGGCAGCGATATATATGATATGATGCGTTATTTATTACGCACTTCATACCTAGAGGTTTCTAAGCGCGGACCCGGGGACCAAACCTGTGTTGCTCCATGTCGTCTTGCTTCCAAGGCGAGCACGTTGCTGCTGAGCTATCCTCCCGAGATATAGGGATTTAGTTGCTGATTTTCTAGCCGAAAGCAACAACTCCATCACATCTTCTGGGGGGTCCCAATCCTTATAACTTACCCTCTCAGACACCATGCGTGAAGATTGAGAGTTCTGACATCTGGGTGACGAATGCAACCTCCCTCTCGCGACACAGTAGGTCCTCTCTTTGGGGAAGACGAATTGGAGGGCAGATGGCCATTTCCAGAAGATCCGAATGCCACATTCTCCTGTCCCAATCCAGAGCAATGAGGATCATGGTTTTCCCGAACTTCCTCAACCTCCTGATGACACGAGGCCTGGAGGAAATGTGTACAGCAGTGGGTACTCCCAGTCCAATATGAATGCGTCCCTGAGAGCTCCTCTTGGGGGAAATACCCTGGAGCAGAACTTCTGTTTGCACTTGTTGTTGACACGGGTCGCGAACAGATCCACTTGAGGAGTTCCCCAAAGGGCAAAGATCTTTAGAAGGACTTCCTGAGCTAACTCCCACTCGTGACAGATCGTGTCCTGCCTTCTCAAACCACCCGCCACCATGTTTTCTTCTTTGGCTAGATGAACTGCCAGAAGAGTGATTCCTTCTCTCACTGCCCAGAACCAGACCTGCATTGCCTCTCCGCACAGTCCCTCTCTTGTTGAGGTAGTGCATGGCCACTATGTTGTCCATCATTATCAGGGCATTTTTCCCCCATATTGAGGGCAGAAAAGCCATTCGAGCTAATCTGAGTGCCCTCAGCTCTAAAAGGTTGATATGCATTCTGGACTCCAACTGAGACCAATGTCCGCTGACTGAAAGATCTCTCATGTGCGCTCCCCATCCTGTGAGGGAGGCGGCCGTCACAACTGTCATCTCCAGCTGGTTCCATGTGTTAATATTCCCGTAAAAATATCGCAATACAAAAATATCGCCATATTTTTGCAGCGATATTGTGCCATGGATCCTGCGGGGGACACCACTGCAACCCTGCATTATTTTTAAATGTGCGGGGGACACCCAAGAAAACCCCGCCTCCCAGAAAATTATCCCCCCACAAAAAATATCGCCTATGGTGAGACAAACTACCATATGTACGGCAATATTTTTGGTGGGGATAATATGTAGGGATACCCTCCAGCCATGGTTGCCAAAAGGGTTCTCCTCTCATATTCTCTCAGTAGGCACACCTGAAGAAATCCTAGGTGACCGTTGTCGAGACTTGGAGAAGGTCCGTCATTCTGCCAGAGAATTGAGACCACTGGGATCTGAGAGCCAACTGAAGTGACCTCATTCTCAGATGGGCTTCTGACATCAGGGAAACGTAGGATGCCATGAGGCTGAGCAACCTTAGGAAGTCGCAGGCTGGGATATTTGGGCACTCAGAAATTTGTGGACCATCTGCAAAAGATGTTGAGCCCTCAACTCGGGTGGCAAGGATTTTTCTGAGGCTGAATCCAGGATTGTTTCAATAAATTGAAGGTTTTCTGAAGGTCTCAAGTGGGACTTCTTGAGGTTATGGAGAAGCCCATCTCGTGGAGGAAGTGACAAGTTCGACTAAGGTGACTCTGACTGAACAAGCTCTGATCAACCAGTCGTCCAGGTAGGGGTAGATGGGAATCCCCTCCATCCTTAAACTTACTGCCACTACTTCCATAAGCTTGGTAAAGACCCACGGGGCATAGTGGAGCCCGAATGGCAGAACCCAAAACTGATAATGAGAACCACCAAATGCAAACGTCAGATACTTTCAGTGCTTTTTATGTTTAGGCACATGAAAGTAAGAAACAAGAAAGTCCAATTATCCCATCCAATCCGTAAGCTGGGGGGTCTGAAGGTTCTAAGAAAGGGTAACCATTTTCAACTTGTCCTTTCTGAGGAACTTGTTCAAGTATCTCAAGTCCAAAATGCGTCTCAATCCTCGGTCCTTTTTTGGGAATCAAAAAGTAAGGGGAATACCACCCTTTGTTCTCCATCACAGGTACTGGATCTATAGCAATGTTCTCTAGCAGACTCAACATTTCCTGCAAGAGGAACGGATCCAGAGTTTTGTATGAGTGGCTCCCTGGTTGATGATCCCAAGGCCTTCTTAAAAATGGGAAGCAATAACCCTGGGCTACTGTTTCCATAGCCCAAGCATCTGAAGTAATGATCTCCATTCTTGCAGACGCTGAGTGAGTCTGCCTCATACCAGGGTCTTGTGGATTAAGGCCTCATAGTCGTTTTTAGGCGGCTGAAGCAGTGGCTGAGGGTAAGGAAGCCGTTGCTTGGGCGTACTTGGCACCTCTTCCTCGATTGCACGAGGAAATTTCCTTTGACCTCTTTGATTTGCAAGTCCTCTTGCTCTTCAAAATGAGGAGTAGTAACAAAAGGACTTACCTCTCCAAGCTGGTGCACTACGGTGCGAAGGTTGTGGCTGTCTGATGGCGGTGCAGAGTGACTTGGCTGCCGCTTTTGAGGTCTGCAATTTAAATAGTTGTGTGCCATCAAAGGGCATGTTGAGAAGTCTAGACTGCACCATCAGGTGCAAAACCAGACTTCCTCAACCACGCAAATCTGCATATAACACTGCTCGCCACCATGGCTCTGCTACTAGTGTTGGCAGAGACCAAACCTGATTGGAGAGGCTCACAAACTGCATTGTTCGCGTCCTTCACAATGTTAAAAAAAACCTCTCTCCTCTCCCTCAGGAATAAGTTCAGCCGCCATAGAAATACAATCCCAGGGGGGCATGGCTTGGCAGCCATGTGAACGGCAGAAGCACCTCAGAGCTCTCGAGTGATCCTGAAGCAGATGAGCTAAACTGGCCAGATTTGGGAACAAATCTTGATTAAAAAAAGCAACGATAAGGTGCCGGAGTGTCTGGAGTATAGTCGGAGCGAGTACTGCTATGGAACGAGGTGGAGGACGGACAGGAGAAGGCCTGAGGCGATTCACCGAGATGCAGACAAAGTGGCAGGCACAAACAGCAGAGCATGAGAGAGAACGGAAGACGACACAGCGCGTGGTATAGCGCTGGTAAGAAGCAAGAAGGAAGGCTCCGGAAGCACAGTGGTCAACAGCAGCGGAGCATGCAGAGAGCAGAGACCAGCCAGTGAAACTGCGGCACACGAGGATCAGCGGACCTCGGCTCACTGGCAGAATCCGATTGCCACCAGGTAGCAAAGAGCGGAGGAGAGGGCAGGCGTGCCACGGGTGAAAAGCAAAGAGGGAGAAGGAGATCGGCAACGAGGCAGAGCGGAGACCGTGGAGAACCAAGATGGGCGGAAGCTGACCAGGACCACTCCCGACCTGCCCTCCCCCACCCCAGGGTCTCCGGAGATACAGAACCCACGTAGGCACCATCAGACAAGGGCCGGATGATAGGAGCCCCCGGGAGATGACTATCCAGCTGCCCCGGGACAACTAGGGTGCGTACGACCACGCACCCCTGACAGAGGGCAGACTACAGATGTAGAAGAAGCCAGGGGGAGGCCAAAGTCTCGGAACCCGCCAACATCATACGCGCCACCAAGTAGAAGCAAACTGGAGGGACGACACGAGAGCTGGGAGCTCCACGCTGGCCCAAGACTACAGTAAGACCACACAAGGGTTTGGGGGCTCCATGCGGGCCCAAGACCACAGTAAGCAGCGGGAAACGCCAGGCTGGGACATCGGGACCTGGAATTCGGTTGCAGTGGTGGAAGTGCACTTTTCTGCAGGCACCCGAAGGAGAGTGGAGGACCCGACAGCAACCGCAGGGGTCCCCCCACAGCAGAGCCACCATGCAGAGGTAAATCAGGAGTGAGGGAGCAGACCGCAAACACCATTGGAAGGCCTGCGAGGGTGAGCCGGTAGGGACATATAACAAGGGACATCCCAGCTAGGAAGAAAAGGAACAGGACAGGCTCCGCGCATCGGAGGCCGATAAGAAGCTTCAAGAAAGCAGCACGGGCGATACACGACTACGTGGGAGGACACAGTCCATTATCCCATCGCACTAAGTGGCCGGCTGTGGACTACCAAAGCAGAAGGAAGCAGATAACTAGGGCTCCGGGATACGGAAGCCCTCAGCCCACCCAATCAGCAGGTACGAACCGATGCGCAAGAGAGGGGGGACACAAATTCATCGCACCAGACACACATCTGGCAAGCAGAGCACGCCCAAGACACACAGTCCCCTGAAGGAGAGGTGGCTCGGGGCACGCACTGGAGGAGACTACCCCATAAAAACGGGAATGCAAAAACCATTCGGCCCGCATTGGAGGGACGCAGTTCCTGGGGGCATTAAGGGATAAGCTGATAACTACCTGGGGGAACACATTCAACTAGCCCAGGGCGCCGGCGCCAGAGACAATAACAACTAGCCGGTCAAGGTCTAACACGGCAGCAAACAATAGATCATCTGGTTCCACACAACCCCGTGACCTCAGCCCAACCGTAAGGAGAGTGCGGGCCACACAGGAAGAGAGGGACACAAGGCCTCTGCCTAGAGCCACACTAGCAGAGCGGCTTACGGCCGGACTGACACCAGCACAGCTGACCCAGGCTCAGCCACTAGCAGATGCAAAGATACTAACCGGTACCACTACACAGCACAGCCTCGACATGGGAGAGCACAATCCATCAACAGTTTGGTGGCACTGCAGACCACGAAGGGAGAGCAACTCAGGCCTACCAAGAGAGGGTTGGGGGGGGAGGCAGGCCGCTGACTATACCAGAACTATACTGTCCAACCACACCACTGGCAGATGAAAGTAGACCAGCACGCCAGCACGCGGGCCAGCAATAGAGGCAGCACAGATCTCCCCACAGGTACGGCAGTGTAACGCTCACCTGATTCCCGTAGAGGCGCCGGTCTTGACTGGGCGTATACCGTATCTTCAAAGGTGATGTGTAACACACGGCTGGCTCTTTGGGCTGGACCTCTGTGCACTGTATGTCTGGCTCGAAGGGTAAGATGTCTGCAGATAGAAAATGTGGGATTAATCAACTGGGTTATTGAATGTCTCTCTCTTCTTCCCTTTCTTTTCTCCTGTAGAACCCCAAAGGTTAACGCTCTCACCTTAGGTAAGTGAACGCCGTGCTCTCCATCTGCCTGTAACCAGTTTCTTCACTGGATAAGGGGAGCAGGCCTCTTGACTTCAGAGGACTGCTGTCCGTCGTTTACTGCACGAACGGTAAGTTTCGAGTAATTCTAATGGGCCTCATTAGGACCCAGGCGGATTTCGCGGTGCTAAATGCACCGCGAAGCACGGCGGAAAGCCGTCGATAGCGCCATGGGGGTTGGCGGATTTACCGCCCCATTCCGACCTCGGCGGAGCGGTAAATCCCCAATCCCCATTCTGCCCTTCCCCATTCCCATTCTTGCCCCATAGGGTATAATGGGAGTGGGGAAGGAGTTAATTACGCCACCGTAAAATACGGTGGCGTAATTAACAACGAGGTCCCGTAGCGCCATGGTTTTCTCCGGCTGGTAAAACCAGGCGGAGAAAACCTCCATGGCGCTAAGGGAACTCGTAGTACGGCGGACGGGTCCGCCGCGATTAGCGCTGGCGGAAACCCGATCCGCCAGGGTCCTAATGAGGCCCAATGTCTTTAAAGTCTTTAGTAATGATGTCTCTTGTTTTGCAGGGTTCCGGCGATGGCGGATGGCGGGCTGAAGTGAGTTGAAGATGGAGCCCGTGTGATGAATAGAAGCGCCTGGAAGCACGTAAGTAAGCGCTTGTTGCCTGCTTCACGATGCGCTCTAACTGTCTTTTTATTTTGCAGGTACAAGTTCAGGGCGGCTGCAGGGTGCCGGAATACCCACTGGGTTAGATGTGGAAAGGAGTAATGGCACGTGAGTATTAAAGTTCCCCAATGTCTTTAAACGCCCCTTGTTTTGTCTTTCAGATGCGGGATGCAGCGCCGAAGGCCTCCGGAGCGTGCGAAGAGTTGGTAAGCTTTTGTCTTTCAGATGCCGGAATGCAGTGTGAAGACTTCCGGAGCACATGAAGAGTAGGTAAGCCTTTGTCTTTCAGATGCCGGAATGCAGCGCGAGGCGTTGGTGACAGCCGATGGACCAGGTAAGTGAAGAGCTGTCACTGAAGACCGTAATGCTAACCTGTTCTTTCTTGTCTTTATAGGTGTTGCTGAAGACTGGATTCAGAATGGTAAGCCTTTTTCCTTAGGCCCAGGATCAGATGCAGAAGACACGATGAGCGTTCTGCTGCTGAGGATGCAGAATAACGCAAAGCAAGATTCATCCATCGGGTGTGGTTTAAATAGCCTCCTGTAGTGCTTAGGTGTCTCCTTCCACAGCCACGCCTAGGTAAGAAAAGAGTTCCTGCTTTCCAGAAGAGTTCCAGTGTTCTGAATCTAGGGAGTGGCTCCTGCCCCACCCAACAGGAAAAGTAGTTCCAAACAGAAGAGGATCAGAGACTCAACTGGCAGGCAAGTAAGCAGCATGGTCTGCTGCAGGTAAGTCCACCCAAGCATTATGAGCCCGGCGCTTCCAGCGCTGGGACTGGGCATATTTATGAGCCTGGTGCCACTGGCGCCAGGACTGGGTCCAAAAGGTCCCAATTGGGACTGGTTGGCACTCAGAACCTGGGTTATGGATCTGCTTCCAAGGGAGTTGGGAAAACCCTGACCTTTTGGAAGCAGAGATCATGACAGTACCCCCCCTCAAGGCCCCTCCCAAACTGGGCTTCTCCGGGGGTTTTGGCTTGTCAGGAAATGTTCGGTGAAATCTTTTGATTAGGCGAGGAGCGTGGACATATTCAGCAGGTTCCCAGGATCTCTCTTGGGGGCCGTAGCCTTTCCAGTCAATTAGGTAGAATAGTTTAGATTTGGAGATCTTGGAGTCCAGAATGCTTTTGACTTCAAACTCGAGTTCTCCATCAACTAGGATAGGTTTTGGAGATTTGGTTAGTCGGGTTTGAGGTTGCACGGGTTTTAATAGAGAGACGTGGAAGACCGGATGTATCTTCATGTGCGGGGGCAAGTCCAACTTGACCGCTACTGGGTTTACTATGGTAGTGATGGAATAGGGACCAAGGTATCTTGGGTTGAATGTGCGTGGCCCTTTTAGAGGTAGATATTTGGTGGATAACCAGACTTGATCCCCTACTTGATATTGAGGGGCTTCTTTCCGATGTTGATCTGCTCCTTTCTTGTATTGTTCTTTAGCCCTTTGAAGGTGAGAAACAGCTTCCTTAAAGGCTTGGGTGATTGTAGAATGCAGGTAGTCTACTGCTGGTGTTTCAAGATCTTGGAGGGGATCCAACTCCGAGGTTCGAGGGTGACTGCCATACAAAAGAAAAAACAGGGTTTTCCCAGTTCCCGAATGGACAGAGTTATTGTAGGCATATTCGGCTATCCAAAGGATGTCTTTCCAAGTTTTTTCAGTTTGTTGCAGCATGCAGCGTAAATACTGTTCCAGAGTTTGATTGGTCCTCTCGGTTTGTCCGTCGGTCTGAGGGTGGTGACTGGTCGATAGTCTCACATCAATTTGAGCCGACCGTCAGCAACTTCGCCAAAAATGAGAAATAAATTGACTACCTCGATCCGAAATTAGAACCGAAGGAAAACCGTGCAGTCGGACGATGTTTTCGAGAAATTCTCAGGCCAGAGTTGCTGCTGTTGGCAAGCCTTTGAGCGGAATGAAATGCGCCATCTTGGAGAATAAGTCCACGATTACTAGAATCGTATTGTATCCGGAGCATGGAGGTAGATCGGTGATGAAGTCCATAGAAAGCGTATGCCAAGGGCGAGGTGGGATGTCAATAGGGCGTAAGAGGCCTGCTGGTCTTTCCTTTTGACTCTTGTTTTGGGCGCATACTCCACAGGACATTATAAAGTCTCTGATATCTTTTTTCCAAGACGGCCACCAGAAGTAGCGCTTGATCTTTTCTGAGGTCTTGGCCATACCGGGATGTCCTTCCATTAAAGAATCGTGATAACAAGAGATTACTTTTTTCTGTAAATTTGTGCTGGGTAGGTATAATCGTTCTTGGAAATACAATAAGTTGTCCTTTACTGCAAAGTCCTTTCCCTGCAGATGCCAATTCTGTATGTCTGCTGGAGTTACAAGTTGCCTGGCTTTATCCTTAACTTCCTCTATGGATTCTGTGGCGATTACACCCAGAATTCTTAGTTCGGGAATGATTGGTACAGGTTTAGGGTTGATCAAGTGTTCTTCCACTCCCATCCGAGAAAGGGCATCAGCTTTACCGTTTTTTGTACCAGGTCGATAGGTAATTATGAAGTCAAACTCGGCAAAGAATAATGCCCAACGGAGTTGTCTAGAGGATTGGGCTTTTGCGGTTTTCAAATATTGCAGGTTTCGGTGATCCGTAATCACAGTAACGGTGTGTCGGGCCCCCAGCAGATAATGCCGCCAAGCCTTAAAGGCAGACTTCATAGCCAGAAGTTCCTTGTCAGTAATCGTGTAATTGATTTCAGGAGGCGAGAATTTGCGGGACCAAAATGCCACGGGATGCAACTGATTGGTTACCGGGTCCTTTTGTGATAGAACTGCCCCCATGGCAAGGCTTGAAGCATCAGTTTCCGCGATGTAGGGGAGTTCGGGGCGAGGGTGTTTTAAGATTGGTGCAGAGATAAATTTAGTCTTCAAATCCTGGAAAGCTTGTTCCGCCTCGGTAGACCATTCAAAACGTTTGTTTTTCTTTAACAAGGCAGTGATGGGCTGGACTATTCGAGAGAATTCGGGGATAAACCTGCGGTAAAAGTTAGCGAAGCCTAACATGCTTTGCACACCTTTTACGGAGGATGGTGATGGCCATTTGAGAACTGCATCGACCTTCTTTGAATCCATACGCACTCCGCCAGGTGATAATATGAATCCCAGGAATTCAACTTCAGTCACGTTGAAAACACATTTTTCCAACTTAGCGAAAAGTTTGTGTTGACGCAATCTTTCGAGGACCATTTTCACGTGTTTCCGATGTTCAGATTCCGATGAAGAATAAACGAGGATGTCGTCAATGTAAACAACAACACACACATCTATGAGCTCTCTGAGGACATCGTTCATAAAATATTGAAAGGCGGCCGGGGCATTACAAAGTCCGAAGGGCATGACCTGATATTCAAATAGCCCATACTTGGTGCGGAAGGCCGTCTTCCATTCATCGCCCTCTTTTACTCGTACCAAGTGGTAAGCTCCTCTAAGATCCAGCTTTGTATATATGCATGCTTTTCTGACTTGGTCCAGGAGTTCAGGGATCAAAGGTAACGGATATCTATTCTTAACGGTGATCTGGTTCAGGGAGCGATAATCTATACAAGTTCTAAGGTCTCCTTCCTTTTTTGGAACGAAGAACAGAGCTGAAGAAGCAGGGGACTTGGAAGGACGAATAAACCCATTTGCCAGGTATTGATCCAGGTATTGTCGAAGGTGAAGGTTCTCAGGCTCGGTGAGGGCATAAATTCTACTACAAGGAGGAGTAGATCCAGGTATCAGGTCGATCTGGCAGTCATAAGACCTATGAGGAGGTAGAGAGTTAGCCTGATCCTTCCGGAAAACATCTTGGTATTCTAGGTATTCGGGAGGTAACTGGGGAGTCTCTGAAGAAATTGCTGCCAGTGCAACACCAGGTGGAGGGTGACAAGTAGAGACACATTCTGGAAACTGGACCGTTCTTGCTCGCCAATCGATCAGAGGATTGTGTTTCTCTAACCAAGGTATTCCTAGAATAATCTGAAACTGAGGGGCCTTGATCACATCGAACACGATCTTCTCATGGTGTCCATCTTGACTTATTAGCGTCACTTCTTGAGTGGTATGCGTTACTGGCCCGGAGGCTATCTCGGTACCATCCACCGTAGTAATGACGTCCTTTACAGCCTTGGGACAAAGAGTTAGATTCATCCTCAAAAACATTTCATGATCCACATAATTGCCGAAGGCACCGCTGTCGACGTAAGCTTCAATTGCATGTAATCGATCCGGATTATCAGGGCTAATGAGGACCATAGGTATCACGAAATGCGAGGTCACAGAACTGGTTTTCACGCTCGGCAAGAGGACCTCTATTCTTGTCGGGCGAGGTCGTTTCCCTGCTCAGAGTTTGTAACTTTGGTAACTGCAGCTCCTACTGCCTTCTTGGCAGGTTTCACCGGACAGTCTCGAAGAAAGTGCCCCGAGTTTCCGCAATAGAGGCATAATTGCAACTGTTTTCTCCTTTCCCGCTCCTGTTGTGTTAGAGGACCTTTCAGACCCCCTATTTGCATGGGTTCCCCGGAGTCTACTCCTTTGGAAGGAGTTGGCGGTTTGGAAAATACTCGAGCATCAAACTTGGAACGATCGGCCTTCCTGTTCTGCAGTCTGTGATCTATTTGAACGACTAAGTCTATATAGTCCGAACAATCTTGTGGGGGATTCACTACTTGGGCTAACACATCCTTGAGCTCTCCGCGTAGACCTCTATAAAACAGCGTAATCCTTTTGTCCTCAGGCCAGTGAGTTTCCACTATCAGTCTGTTGAAAGACGCAATATAAGCCAAAAGGTCTTGATTACCTTGTCGCAACGAAAGAAGCTCATTGTCCAAGGCCTGCCCCTGTGAATGTCTTGCGAACAGTTTTTCCATACTGAGCTGAAAAGCTTGAAAATCATGGAGGACCGGATCATCTTGATTTACTAGAGGGATCGACCAGTCTGCCGCATTGCCACTAAGGTACGAAAGCACGAAAGCTACTTTAGCTTGATCAGTTGGAAAGGCTGCTGGCCAGCATAAGAAATGCAACCGGCACTGATTGATAAATACTGCAAACCTCTTTGGGTCACCAGAAAATCGTTCGGGCGGAGCCAGAGGTACATTCCCAGGTAGGTTGATCTGCACTGGATTCATAGAGGATGTAGAAGGAAGATTTCCCCCAGATGCGGGTAACGGGGTCTGTCCGGCTTGTGACTGTAGCAATTGTCTAGCGAGATCATCTGTTCGCTCCTTGGAAATAATCAGTTCCCTTCTTAGAGCGTTCGTTTCCTGACGGGCTGCATGCACTTCTGCCCTTAGTTCCCCAAGTAACTGGGCTAGCTGGTCGGTATCCGAGGTTTCCATAGCGCCTGGACGGGAGTTTTGTGGTAGGCTTTGCGTTCTGTAACGCTCACCTGATTCCCGTAGAGGCGCCGGTCTTGACTGGGCGTATACCGTATCTTCAAAGGTGATGTGTAACACACGGCTGGCTCTTTGGGCTGGACCTCTGTGCACTGTATGTCTGGCTCGAAGGGTAAGATGTCTGCAGATAGAAAATGTGGGATTAATCAACTGGGTTATTGAATGTCTCTCTCTTCTTCCCTTTCTCTTCTCCTGTAGAACCCCAAAGGTTAACGCTCTCACCTTAGGTAAGTGAACGCTGTGCTCTCCATCTGCCTCGAGGCAGGGTGCTGTAACCAGTTTCTTCACTGGATAAGGGGAGCAGGCCTCTTGACTTCAGAGGACTGCTGTCTGTCGTTTACTGCACGAACGGTAAGTTTCGAGTAATTCTAATGTCTTTAAAGTCTTTAGTAATGATGTCTCTTGTTTTGCAGGGTTCCGGCGATGGCGGATGGCGGGCTGAAGTGAGTTGAAGATGGAGCCCGTGTGATGAATAGAAGCGCCTGGAAGCACGTAAGTAAGCGCTTGTTGCCTGCTTCACGATGCGCTCTAACTGTCTTTTTATTTTGCAGGTACAAGTTTGGGGCGGCTGCAGGGTGCCGGAATACCCACTGGGTTAGATGTGGAAAGGAGTAATGGCACGTGAGTATTAAAGTTCCCCAATGTCTTTAAACGCACCTTGTTTTGTCTTTCAGATGCGGGATGCAGCGCCGAAGGCCTCCGGAGCGTGCGAAGAGTTGGTAAGCTTTTGTCTTTCAGATGCCGGAATGCAGTGTGAAGACTTCCGGAGCACATGAAGAGTAGGTAAGCCTTTGTCTTTCAGATGCCGGAATGCAGCGCGAGGCGTTGGTGACAGCCGATGGACCAGGTAAGTGAAGAGCTGTCACTGAAGACCGTAATGCTAACCTGTTCTTTCTTGTCTTTATAGGTGTTGCTGAAGACTGGATTCAGAATGGTAAGCCTTTTTCCTTAGGCCCAGGATCAGATGCAGAAGACACGATGAGCGTTCTGCTGCTGAGGATGCAGAATAACGCAAAGCAAGATTCATCCATCGGGTGTGGTTTAAATAGCCTCCTGTAGTGCTTAGGTGTCTCCTTCCACAGCCACGCCTAGGTAAGAAAAGAGTTCCTGCTTTCCAGAAGAGTTCCAGTGTTCTGAATCTAGGGAGTGGCTCCTGCCCCACCTAACAGGAAAAGTAGTTCCAAACAGAAGAGGATCAGAGACTCAACTGGCAGGCAAGTAAGCAGCATGGTCTGCTGCAGGTAAGTCCACCCAAGCATTATGAGCCCGGCGCTTCCAGCGCTGGGACTGGGCATATTTATGAGCCTGGTGCCACTGGCGCCAGGGCCCGGGTCCAAAAGGTCCCAATTGGGACTGGTTGGCACTCGGAACCTGGGTTATGGATCTGCTTCCAAGGGAGTTGGGAAAACCCTGACCTTTTGGAAGCAGAGATCATGACAGGCAGCTCCTGCCAACGCACAGAGGGAGTAGAAGAGGAATAGATCAACAAAACCCCTGGGGGAAGATAATTCGAGAAACCAGGAGTGCATCAGAAAGAGGATGAGCGATCATGTCAGAAAAACAGAAAGGCGGGAAAGGAAAGCAGAACAGCATGGAGACATACACCAGAAAAAACAAAGCGTCCCAGCCGGCAGCACCAGAGGCCGGCACGAGCACACCCAATCTCAAACAGGGAAAAGGGACAGGAGGAAGGCCCCATACTCGAAGCCATAGCGGCACTGAAATCATCACTGGACTACAAAATGGATGCCGTTATTGTAGATGTGGGGCTCCTCAGGCAGGACATGAGGACCTTGGCGGAGAGGACGTACACAGCGGAACAGTAGGTGCAGAGCAACACAGTGAACATTACGACCACCCAATCCCAAATAGCGGATGCGTTACATTGTATACGCACCCTGGAACAAAGGGCAGAGGATGCAGAAGGAAGGGTTCAATGCAACAACGTGTGCATTGTGGGATTGCTGGAGGGAGAGGAAGGCAGGGACCCCACAAACTACATCAAGAGTCTAATGCTTCAAGAAGTTGGAGCTGGGTCCCTTTCCCAGGGCTTTGCAGTGGAAAGGGCACACAGAGCTCTGATCAGAAAGCCTCGCCCAGGTGCACCCCCAAGACCTATGATTACAAAGATCATGAACTTTAAAGACTGTGAAAAGATACTGGCATTCTGAAGGGAAGGAGGGGTGATAATGAGGAACGCCTCCAGAATAACTACTTACCCGGACTACGCAGCACTGGTGCAAAAGCAAAGGGCACAATTCTGGCCGACGAAGGAATGCCTTAGGGCCGCCAATGTTAGATACATGTTGCTGCTGTACCCTGCTAAACTGAAAGTGCGCCACAACGGCTGGTCACATTTCTTCGAGGCCGCGGCCGAGGCTCAGGAGTGGATGGATCAGCAGGGGATTCCACAATTGAGAGACAGAGATGGAAACGAGCAAATCGACAGGAATGTTCGCCAATGAGACACAGAGCGAGACGACGAGGGATGAGCGAAATGAAACAGACACGGACCAGCGGCTAGATAAGCGGGAGGCAGTACATTCCGAGGGCTGCCAACCAGATGCCACGAACAGAAACCCCACAGAGTGATAGTACTCAGGATTCCAGTTTTAAGGCACCACGCTGCAATGAGCGCACCCAGAGGATGGAGGGTGACTCAAGGAAAGTGGCAGAGGCCGAGCAGGGTGAGGGTGGCTGGGAATTTGTTAATAGTTAGAGTGTTGTTTGGATGTAGGCACGAGAAGGGAAAGACGCACCATGCAACAAAGGCTAAGGAAAAGCGCATGTGGCGATAACACTGAGATACACCTGAACAGAGGGGGACAAGACAGTACAATCAGGCTGACCAGGGCCCACAAGGAAGAAAGGGGTCAGGAATACCCCAGGAGGGGAAGAACAGCAAAGGTCCGAACTGGGGAGCCTGTGGCCAGACACGGGACAGCACAAGGGCTCGTGGGAAAGGGGGGGGGCTGCAAGACACAGTAAGCAAATGGGACAGGAAGATGCCACGATAGTCACCTATAACGTCCGAGGACTGAATGCTTATGTCAAGAGACTAAGAGTATACACCTGGCTGAATAGGGCGAAAGTACAAATAGCAATGCTGCAAGAAACTCACCTGACGGCAGAGAAACAATCGAATCTAAGGTATCCAACAAATGTATAGCTCAACGTATTCCAACTACGCCAGGGGAGTGCTGACGTGGATAGCTCCGGGAGTCCCCTTCCAGTTTATAAAACAAGAGAGTGATTCGGAGGGCAGAATGGTGACTGTACATGCTGGAAACTAAGGAAGTATACCTAATAAACACGTACACCCCCAATCACGATGCAACCGAGTTCTTTCAGAAAATAGCACTGGCCCCATACAGGGTGGCGTCCTTTGTCTGGGCAGGGGACTTCAATTGCACACTGAAACCTGCTGCTGGACAGATCGGACAGAAAACACAGAAAACCAGCACCACCGGCAAGGGCCCTGCAGAAGATCCTCGATCAGTTGGAGCTGGAGGACGTCTGGAGGAAGGTACATGCAGATACTAGGGGATACACACATTACAGCACCCCACACAGAACTTTCACACGATAGACTATTTACTTATAGGAAGAGAAACCCTGGGGGAATTTACAGGGATACACATCAAAGCACGAACGCTACCTGATCATGCCCCACTAGTAGCAACATGGGCATATACATATAGAGGGGCCCCCATACCCATGTGGAGGCTCAGGGCAGAGGCACTAACAGACGAGGAATTCCAAGAGCATATCCAGGAGACAATAAACGACTATTTCGAGCATAATGAGGGCAGCGTGGATAGCACGGGAACAGTCTGGGAAGCCTTTAAAGTGGTGGTCATGGGGGCGGCGATAGGGAAGGTAGGAGGACTTAGGGGGAGCATCCTCGCCGAACTGGGGGATATAGAAAGGGAGATAGAACGCGCGGAAAAACACAGGCGGGCATAACTGGGGAGGAACAGGGGGAATTTACATCTCTGAGGTTGAAGTGTGTGGCCATATGGGAGAAACTGGGGAGATTGGATTATGGTAAGTACATAAAGAGGCTACATGCGGAAGGGGATAAGCCCAGTAGGCCCTTAGCTTGGCAAACCAGGCAGGAGAGTAGACATTACCCAATAAATGCAATAAAAGATGAAAAGGGGACAGAAGTGAGGACCCAGGAGGGCATTAGCAAGGTCTTCTCACGATTCTACGAAAGGCTGTACTCCCAGAACCAGGAAGCGGAGGCAGAGGACATAGCAGATGCCCAAGCAGAGATTAACCTCCCCAAAATATCGGAGGAGCAGGCACAGATATTGGAGGCACCCCTCACGATAGAGGAACTGGCAGCTGTAATAGCCAGTCTCCCGACCGGCAAGTCCCCGTGACCCAACAGGCTACACGGGGAATTTTCCAAGAAATATAAAGACACCCTGGCTCCTAAGCTGCTAGATATGTATGAGGAGTCATATGAGAGAGGACAGCTCCTGAACAGCATGTCACAATCGGTAATAATACTGATACTAAAGCCAGGGAAACTGCCTCTCGACTATAGCTCCTACAGGCCGATTTCACTGATCAATCTGAACTCCAAAATCCTAACAGCAACCGTAGCCAGCCAACTCAAACGTGTCATAACCACGTTGGTGCACCCAGACCAGACGGCCTATGTACCAGCGAGGAACACTACGTGGAATCTGTGCAGACTCCACCATATAGTGGATCAAACGAACCAGAGAAGGGGCGAAAGTGCTATGGCGTCGCTGGACGATGTTAAAGCCTTTGATTCTGTCAACTGGAACTGGCTGCTGAGCGCACTTGCCCACTTTGGGATAGGAGAGGGATTTCTTCGCTGGATAAAGCTCCTATACAGGGATCCCAAGGTGAGGGTGAAGACAGGTAGACACATCTCGGAGGCTTGAAAATCCATAGGGGCATGAAGCAGGGATGGCCACTATCCCCGATGTTATATATATTGGCCCTAGAACAATTTGCGGCCTTCATCAGAATGGAGTATAAAGAATCAGGGATAGAAATAGACGGGGTCGTACACCAAATCTCGATATACGCAGATGACATTGCTCCTCTATGTCAAGAATCTATGAGAACACTTACCAGACCTGCTAGAGGCTATGGGCGCATTTGCTAGATTGTCGGGAATCACCACTAACAAAGGAAAGTCCTTGGAGTTCCCCCTAACTGACATGAGATGGGTCACCCCGAACCATCTACCAGGCCTGGGCCTCACATGGACACCAGACACCTTCCACTATTTAGGGGTGGACATACATCACAATACTACGAAAACACATAAGGCCAACACGCAGGTTGCCCTGGAAAAAAATCAAGAAAGTAAATGAAGTTCTGTGTTAAGCTCCCATTAGGGTTAATAGGTAGAGCGGCCCTGCTGCAAATGACAGTGCTGCCCTGCCTGTTATACTACTTTACAAACATACCACATATCATACCTGGGTCATTTTACAAACAGCTAAACTCGATGGCACGGGAGTTCCTGTGGGGAGGAGGGAGGAACAGAATAGCCCTGAACACTCTACAAAGAGACTATGAATCTGGAGGGATCAGGTTGCCGGACTTCAAACTCTACTACATGGCAGGACAACTGCAATTTGTTGTAAGGTGGCTGGGAGACTACATATCCATAGACTCACTGCTTTTTCAGCTAGCTCTGCGACAATACTACCTGAGAGAATTGCCATGGATAGATAAAACCCAGATTAAACCCCTCCCCAACATGATTAAACTGGGCCTAAGCCTATGGAAAAGGGCATGGAAAACACAAGGGTCACGGGACCCCTGCTCTATGCAAATTCCCTTAGCGGGGCTGTCGCCGCCCTTACAGAGACACTGACGACATATCGAACACATTGGGAAGGCAAGGAAGTGGCCCATATTGGGGATTTATGGCAAGAAGGACATTGGGTGGAATTCCAGACCCTGATTGAAGAGCAGGACATACACTGGGGTCAATTTATACTGTACAGCATGATCCAGACGATCAGTAAGCGGTGGACGACACTACCCGATGGGGCAGACACTGAGGGGGCGCTGGATGCATGGTACGACGTATCAGAAGGGGGGCATACGGTATCCAGACTCTATGAACAGCTCCTAGGAAGTTATAATGCGCAAGAGCTGGAAGCTCGAGCAAGATGGGAAGAGGAACTCCAGAAACCCTTCACAGGCGAGGAATGGTCCAGGGCCCTCAGGTACATGAAGAAAGTCTCCAGGAGCCTGAGATTTAGACAAGCACAGCTCTACCTCACACATAGAGCATACTTCACGCCCAGGAGAATGTCCACCATGGGTAATAAGCAAAGCTGCCCGAGATGCACAGCAGAGAAGCCAGACATGTTGCACATGTTTTGGTCCTGTCCGGTGCTGACAAGATTCTGGGACACTGTTAGAGCAAAGGCGGCTGAAGGCGGAATCCACATGCACATGGTCACCGGAGTCCTATTTACTAGGCCTGTTCCCTAGCGGCAGCAAACAAAAGACACACATTGCAAAAATGAAAGACCTAATGTGCATACTGGCAAAGCGCCACATAGCAATGACATGGAACTCAAGCACCGGGCCAAACAGAGACATGGTGGGCAGATCTGAAGAAATGGACGATAGCTGAAACGTCAGTTTGGACGAGAGCACTGCAAAGGGGAAAAAGCGAGAGCGGAGCCAAGAAACTTGCATGGAACTAGCTAGTACAGGAACTGTTCGGACATGAAGGAAGAAATAGCACAAGCAACCCCAGTGTGCCAGAGGACTGTTGTGAAGCAGGCAGTAATGTGGGGAGAGAATCCTCAGTGAGGGAGGAAGGAGCAGAGGTGACCCAACCCAGACAATGCAGGACCATGGGGGTACAACCTGGGGTGACACGGACCACTGAGGACAAGAGCGAGAGAGACCACGGAAGCACGCCAAGAAAGCAGACACCGGAGAGCAGATTCCCACCAAGAAGTGACAGTTTGTGTGCAATGTTTGTTGTTGTTTGTTGTAATATTGTCAAAACAATAAAGAGATCACAAAAAAAAGAAATACAATCCCACAAGGTGTAGGAAGATTTAGCAAGGGCACAAGTGGCATGGACTGACTTCAAAGCCATACTCCTGGCTGAAAATACCTTCTTTGCCATAGTGTTGAAACACTTGTCATCCCTGTCAGGTGGTATTGTCGGATATGCTGCCTGTGTAGAGATGGAAGTTACAGCTTGAACCACCAAGCTTTCTGGTGTCGGGTGACTGGACAGATACTCTGGGTCACTGCTCGACGGTCTATACTTCTTGGTAAGATTTCTGTTCGCAGCCGGGCTTGTCTCTGACGCATCCCAATTAGCTTTCACCCTCTTCTGAAGGGCTATATGGAAAGGTAAAGCAGGGTCTTTTTGAGGACCTTTGTCTAAGATGTCTGTGAGATCATCTTGCTCATAAGGTGGAATGGGCCTGCTCCATCCCTTCTTTCGCAGGGTGTCCACCCCTCATCCGGTTGATCCTACTCAGGTTAGGGACTTTGTTAGGCAGGCACAGCTCCCTAGAACTTCTAACATCATGAAAGAAAATCTAGAGGGTCCTATCTCTGCTCAAGAAGCAGCCCAGGCTATATGCTCGCTCCCAGCGGGTAAGGCCCCAGGCCCAGACAGGTTCACTAACCGATTCTATAAGGTATTTGTGGCCCATTTAATTCAACATCTCATTACTTTATTCAATTCATTCTCTGAATCTGGGAATGACACTGATTCTATGGCGGAATCTTTAACCACGTTACTCCTGAAACCGGGTAAAGACCCAGAAAACTGCACCTCCTATCGGCCCTCCTGAATACTGATGCAAAAATGTATAGTAAAATGTTAGCCATAACACAGAGAGATCCTTCCGGACCTCATTAATGAAGACCAGACAGGATTTATTAAAAACAGGGGAGCCCATGATAATATTCGACGGGTGGTTGGCTTAGTGGAATTGGCCCCCAAATTCCCTGAGGGCTTATCGCTTCTTTCGCTAGATGCTCATCAAGCCTTAGACAGTATGTCTTGGGACTTTCTACAGGCAATATTGCCTGCATATGGTTTCGGCCCTAGTATTACCAAATTAATATTAGCCAATTTCCAAATCCCATCTACTAGAATTAAGGTAAATACTGTCAAAACACCATCACTTCCCCTGGGAAGGGGGCACAAGACAAGGTCGCACTTTGTGCCCTTTTATTTTTGCATTGGCCTTAGAACTCTTAGCACAAATGATGCGGAGTAGCCCACACATATTAGGACCCACACATGACAGGAATACACACAAAGTGGCGTTATATGCAGATTATTTTATTTGCTTCCTTCAGAAACATATGCCGTCAATCCCACCTGTACTAGAGCTCTTGGAGAGATTTCACACAATGTCAGGCTTCTGTATTAATCATCAAAAGTCAGTAGGCCTGATTGTGAAAGAAACACCTGAAACTTGCTGAGCACTGCGATCGGATTTCCCTTTTCGATGGGCGGACAATGAGATCACATACTTGGCGGTACACATTACCAAAACGTAGAACACTCTTTTCGGGGCCAACATTCCTGCTCTTTGGAGGGAGACTAAAGACACTCTAAAAAGATGGGGAAATGCAAGAAGGGTCATGGCTGGGCAGAGAGACTCTACCAGTCCTTATCCCCGAGAACGATCTTTCCGAGTTACAGAGGGTAATAGGGCAATTTATTTGGAAAAAGAAGGACCCTAGAATCCCACGTCATAAACTCCTGAGATCGAAAGGGATGGGAGGAATAGGGGGCCCACCTGTGCAAAAGTATTTCCGTGCAGCACAGTTTGCGTCGATGCTAGTGTGGGCTCTAGAAGAAAGGAACCCAAAGAGGAAGATAATAGAGCAGGGCTGCTCTCACTCTACTTAAGCACACTTGCTTTTTCTACAAAAATTGGTCAGAGCCCTCCTGTTGAAATCCACCCAAACTACCTTTATGGTTTGGGATAAGGCATGTAGATGACGGAACAAGTTACTTACCTGTAACTGTTGTTCTCCAGCATGGGTCTGGCATGGATTCACATGCTCATGAATATTCCCCGTCGTCAGGCTGGGAATCCTCGGTAAAGAAAAAATCAGTATCAGTTTCGTTTCTGATCTGTCTTTCGTAGTAGTAACCAATCACTGATCTCTGCGTCATACTGACCACAGCCAATGACTGCCCTCTACCTAAGCCCCGCCTCTGGCAGCCATCTTCAGATTTGGTAGCACGTGAAGTGGCAGTATGACCAAGTGAAGAGCCGCAGAGGGGTAGGCGGGAGGGTTCGCATGTGAATCCATGCCAGACCCATGCTGGAGAACAACAGTTACAGGTAAGTAACTTGTTCCTTCTCCAGCATGGGGTCTGGCATGGATTCACATGCTCATGAATAAAGAATACATAGCAGTACACACATGCACAACCACGGGAGGTGGCAAAGGCTCAACATTAAGCATTACATCAAACTCAACATTAAGCAATTCTTACCTCCTCACCAGGCTCACCTTAGGCGAACAGGTTGCGCAGCACTGCTTGGCCGACCCTGGACTCCTCCCTGGAATCCCGATCGACACAGTAGAATTTCGTGAAGGTGTGCGTCGACCTCCACTTAGCAGCCCTGCAGATGTCCAGAAAGGGCACACCAGATAGGAACGCCGTGGTAGCTGCGATCGCTCTGGTGGAATGGGCTCTCGGACGGCCAGGCAGCGGTCTGTTTGCCAACCGATGACAGTACATGATACAGTCGGAGAGCCATCTGGAAATGGAGGCCTTTGAGAGAGCCTTCCCCTGATTGACAGGTCCAAAGTTCACAAAAAGTTGTGACGTCTTCCGAAAACACTTTGTGCGGTCCACGTAGAACTTCAGCGCTCTAGCCAAATCCAGCGAGTGCAAAGTCCTTTCGGTCGGCGACGAAGGCGACGGGAAGAAAACAGGCAACACCAAGGGTTTGTTGAGGTGGAAGTCCGACGGCACCTTGGGCATGAAGGAGGGGTGCGTCCTGAGCAATACCCTCGTGTCGTGAAAAGTCAAGTACGGGGGCTTGCAGGAAAGGGCCTGGATCTCTCCCACTCTTCGTGCAGAGGTGATGGCCACAAGAAACGCTGTTTTCCACAACAAGAACTTCAACGGAGCCGAGTGCAGAGGCTCGAACGGAGGTCCCATGAGCTTGGTCAGCACCACGTTGAGCTCCCACGCCGGGGCCGGAGCCTTCACCAGCGGGAATGATCTGAACAGTCCCTTCATGAATTCTTTCACCAGACGATGAGACCACAAAGACGTCCGCCCCGTGGTTCTGGTGTATCGGGAGATCGCAGCAAGATGAATCTTGATGGACGCGTGTGCCAGTCCAGCCTTGGCCAGCGTCAGAAGGTACGGTAGTACCTGGGGAGCCGTAATCCGTAGAGGGTTAATCTTCTGTGCGTGGCACCAGACAGAGAACCTCTTCCATTTGTGTCCATAGCATTTAAGAGTCGAGGACGCCCTGGCCTTTGCAAGAACCTCTCTGCAGTCGGCCGGTATGTCGTATCCTCCAAACTCTAACGTTGCAGGAGCCAGGCCTGCAAGTTCAGCGACTTCGGGTCGTGATGGAGGATGGCGCCTCCTTCCCTGGAGATAAGATCCGCGTCCACTGGCAGCTTGTTTGACAGGGACGCTGACAAGTCCAGAAGGTCCGGGAACCATATCTGCCTCGGCCACGCAGGTGCGACGAGGATCATCCTGCACCGTGACCTCTTGAGCTGGTTGATGAGCCGGATCAGCAATGGCAATGGAGGGAACGCGTATAGAAACAGGCCCTCCCAGGGGAACGAGAAAGCATCGCCCATTCTCCTCGGCTGGGGAAAGCTGCTGGCGAACCCCCGGCACTTGGAGTTCCTCGCCGTCACAAACAGATCGATCTGGGGAGTGCCCCACCGTCGGAAGAGGCGGTCCACTAGATCCTGTCGTAGTTCCCACTCGTGGCACGAGCGCAGCTCTCTTCTGAGCGAGTCGGCGATGGTGTTTTTTATCCCTGCCAGATGAAACGGCACCAGAAACATCCCTTGGGCGACGGCCCAATGCCACAGATCCTGCGCCTCCTTGGACGGGGCTGGGGATCTGGTACCGCCCTGCTTCCTGATGTAGAACATGGTGGTGGTGTTGTCGGTGAAGATCCTCACCACCTTGCCCTTGAGGGACGGAAGAAAGGACCTGAGGGCCCAAAACACTGCACGGAGCTCCAGGACGTTGATATGGAGGGACTTCTCTGTCGGAAGCCAAAGGCCTCTCGCGTGCAGATTTTCGGTGTGCGCTCCCCACCCTTCCAGGGAGGCATCCGTGGTCACTGTCGCCTGGTGGCTGGGGGTCTGGAAGTCCATGCCCGCCGTCAGATGCGCGCGGGTGCCGCACCACCGGATCGCTCGTCGGAAACTCTCGTTGAGTGTGATCCTCTCCTCAAAGCTGCCCGTCGTCTGGATCCAACGCGCGTCCAGGAACTCCTGCAACGGGCGCATCCGGAGCCTGCACAGGCGGATGAGATAAATGCAAGAAGACATCATTCCGAGGAGGGACTTGATGGACCTCACCCTGGCCGCGTCCGCAGCCAGCATCCGCTGCACCTTGCCCAAGATGGCCCTCGTCCTTTCCTCCGACGGAGAGGCCAGAAGCGACACTGTGTCGAGCTTTGCTCCCAGAAACAGTGCGTCTTGCGCGGGCACCAGGTGGGACTTGGCGTAGTTTATGGAGAATCCCAGGTCCGTGAGTAGTTGGACGGTCCTTGCCGTGTGCTCCACGGCGAGCTCCTTTGTCTTTGCTCGGATGAGCCAGTCGTCCAGGTAGGGGTAGACGTGGATCCCCTCTCGGCGCAGCTGCGCCGCCACCGGTGCGAGGCACTTGGTGAACACCTTGGGTGCCGACCTCAATCCGAAGGGAAGGGCTTTGAACTGATAGTGACGCCCTTGGACCACGAACCTGAGAAACTTTCGGTGTCCCTTTAGGATGGGAATATGGAAGTAGGCATCCTCCAAATCCAACGACGACAGGAAATCGCCCTCCTCCAGTTGACCCAGGATGTGTTGGAGGGTGACCATCCGGAACTTCTGTGCCTTGATGAATTTGTTCAGTCGTCGTAGGTCCAGGATGGGACGCCATCCTCCCGTCGTCTTCTTCACGAGGAAGTATCTTGAGTAAACTCCGGAGCCCCGAAGCCTCTTTGGGACGAGCTCGATGGCGCCCTTCTTGAGCATCGCCTTTACCTCCAAGAGAAGTTGAGGGACGTGATGTTCTTTCCTGGCCACAGGGGGGACGCGCAGGCACCTCTTTAGAAACTCGAGCGCGTGACCCTGAGCTAGGGCGTCCAGCACCCAACGGTCGGTGGAGATGGACTCCCACACGCTGACGAAGCTCGCCAGCCGGCCTCCCACTGGGGTGCTTCGGTGGGGGCCCGACCCCACGGCCGGTTCAGTCCTGCTTCGACGAGGCTTTGCCGCCTTGTCCTCCTTGTCGACGTCGGCGGGGTCCGCCTGACTTGCCTCGTCCCCTGTAAGCTTCCTGTGACGACGAATGGGCCGCTTGACGGTAGGTGGAAAATCCACCGCTGGAACCTTTGGAGGCACCCTGTTTGCCTCCGCCGCTCCGAAAGGGCGGCCGCCGTTGCTGGAGAAGCCCAAGAGCCCGGGCCGTCTCTGTGTCCGCCTTGATGGCTTGAAGGGAATCGTCCACTGTTTTCCCAAACAGGTTGTTTCCGTCGAACGGCATGTCCAAGACTCTGGTCTGCACGTCCTGACGGAAGTCAGTAGCCTTGAGCCATCCACGCCGCCTAAGGCACACGCCGTTGCCCAACTGGCAAAATCCAGTGTCAGCGATGTCCGTCGCAATCGTAATGGCGTGGTCCGACGCCACCTCTCCTTCCTGCAAGATCTCTAGGGCTTCCGCCCTCTTGTCGTCTGGTAGGAAGTCCAGCAGGGGGGCCAGTTTGTACCACAACTCCCTGTCGTAGCGGGCTACGATAGCCAAGGCGTTGGCCGCCTTAATCGTTGTCGCTGCCGACGAGATGACTCTGCGTCCCATCGTGTCTAATTTCTTTCCCTCGCCGTCCAGCGGGGAGGTCGACGTAGAGGCCGTGCCCCCCCCCCATTGTTCTTGGCCGCCGTGGAGACGACCGAGTCCGGGGTCGGCTGTGCCCGAAGGCACAAGGGGGCTGCGTCCGGGACCCGGTACTTCTTCTCGTACCGATCCCTTCTAGCCGGCGTCGTGGATGGGTTATTGAGGAGGGCGAGGCCCTCATCCCAAATATCGTCCAGTAGAGGTACAGCGAGGACCGTCTTCCTCTTGGCCTTGCGCCGTTGATAAAGGAAACCTTCCTTCTTCTTCTCTTCCGGGCAGAGCTGGAAAAGCTTGGATGCCCTGGCGATCATGGAGTGAAACGGTCCAATCTTGTCGGGCGGGGAAGCCTGGGTGGGAGGTGACGACTGGAGATCCTCGTCGTAAACCTCGTCGTCTGTACCCGTCGCGGCCGTGTCAGTCCCCGTATCATCCCCACGTGTCGTGGACGGGGAGGAGGGCTGAACAGGGCGCGATGGCTGAAAAGGAGGTGGAGGATGAATCCTTCTTCTCTTAGGGGGAGGGCTCCCAGAAGGGCCTGGCTCCGGGTCCCCCGTCGGGAGCGGTTCCTCCGTTGGTGGTAACGGCAGTCTCGTCCTTATCTCCGAGCATAGGGACTGTATAGCCAACAAAATGGCCGCCGAGTTGTCTTGCGGCACTGGTTGAGGGGAGTCCGACGGGCGGTCAGGAGCCCCGTCGGCACCCTCGACGTTCTCGTCGTCTCCTACGTCGGGGTCCGTCCCGACGGGCTGGTCTTCTTCCACGCCAACGCCGTGGCTTAAGACTTCGATCAGCTCTTCCTCAGAGGTTGAGGCCGAATCCACGACGACCTCCTGCCCCCCCTTTTTCTTCTCCGTCGGAGGTTTCACGGGGGTGCTGTCGATGGGCATGAAAGAGGACTCCCTCCGCGGTGGCAGAGAGACTCTGGGCCCCGAGGTCGCCACCACTGGTGTAGCCTCCACAGGCTGAGCCAGGGCCGCTGCGACTGCCTCGATAGAGGCCTTGGCCGGATGGATTAAGGCTTTCACCACCTTAGGTGCACTCACCGCCTTCTCCTTGGGGGGAGGGTCACCGCCTCGCTCCCCCTCCGATGGGGCCTTCGAGCTCGACCGGGGTCTCTCCAGGAGCTTCGCCGGGTGCTTGGCCTTCCTCTTACCCGAGCCAGAGCGTTGCCTCGTGGTTGATGGCGCCGGGGAGGATGCGCCCTGCCTGGCGCCCGTAGAGCCCGACCGTTCGGCGCTCCCGGTGCCAGCGGACTCGCGGTGCTTGGCCTTCTGTTGGACCCCCGTCGCCGGGGCACCCTCAAAGGTCTTAGAAGACCGCTCAGACTTCTTCTTCTTCTTCTCGCCTGATGGGCTCTTTCCTTCCAGCCAGTTGGCGAGACGTTGATGGCGATCCTTCATGGTCCGCTCCGACATATTGCCGCAAAACGCACAGTCCTTCTCCACGTGCGTCTTGTCCTCATGTAGGCAGTAAAGGCAAAGGAAGTGTTCGTCCTCCTTAAAGACATTCTGAAGCTGGCATCCAGGGCAGACCCTGAACAGCTTTCTGGGCGTCGAGCTTCCCTTCTCCTGGGCCATGTCCGAAATGGGCCTGAGAAACTTCTGGAGTCCTCCAAAAGCGTGGCTCGATGAAATCTTCACCCTTGAGGGGCGTAGACGAATCCAACACGGGTCCCCGTTAATCGGATGAAGAAACGGTGGAGCTTGAGGCTCTTTTGACCGAAAAAAGAGACATTTTTCTGAGAAAAAACGTGAAAAAAGCACTAACGCTCAAGAGCAATAGCGCGAGGATCCCAACACTTGAACGTGCAGTAAAAATCTGAAGATGGCTGCCAGAGGCGGGGCTTAGGTAGAGGGCAGTCATTGGCTGTGGTCAGTATGACGCAGAGATCAGTGATTGGTTACTACTACGAAAGACAGATCAGAAACGAAACTGATACTGATTTTTTCTTTACCGAGGATTCCCAGCCTGACGACGGGGAATATTCATGAGCATGTGAATCCATGCCAGACCCCATGCTGGAGAATGGGGATTAAAACAGACCTTGCCCCCTCCCCTATCGCCAGTATTACAGAACCCAGAATTCTCCCCGTCATGGCGAGCAGGTCATTTGTACAGCGAGAAACATCCAGAACCCTGAGGCTTAGGGACTTGTATAGGGAAGGCCAGCCCCTAACATTTATTAAATGCAAAGAGAAGTTCTCTTTGCCGGAGACTGACTGCTTCCGATATTGCCAGATGAGACGTTGGGTCTCCAATAGACGAGTGGTTCAAGCGGGCACACGCCCCCCTACAGGGATTGAACTCCAGGTTTCAGAGGGGCATGAACTGCGGAAAATCTTCAATTGTTACCGTCTTCTAGAAAAGGCCTTGGTGGAGGATAAGCTCTCGTATGTATGTGATACGCAGGGAAAGGGAACTGGGGACTGATATCACAGCGGACTCCTGGCAGAACATATGGGTAAGAACTAAAATAAGCTTGAGATGTACACTGTTCAAGGAGTGCGCCTTGAAAATATGCTACCATTGGTACATGACCCCGCAATGACTACAAAGGATCCTACCTGAATACTCAGATCGCTGTTGGCATGGGTATGGGTAACTGGGGGACCTCGCACACAAGTGGTGGCGATGTCCCATATGGTATGGTATGATATGATATGGCATTTTTAACACGCCTCTACACAAGTGATTCTTGGCGCAACAAGACAAGGAGGGGGAAACAGAGGGAGGATAAAACAACAATCTTACTAGCCCTTGTGTCATTCAGATTGTGCAATCGCAAGAAAGGGGAGAGGTACAAAGAGGGGGGTGGAAAAGTGCAGGTAATCAGAAGTGCAGCCAACGGGTGGCTCATAAGTGCAGAGAGAGAGGATTGTAGGGTTACAGATACAGACCACACGTGCAGGGGGAGCCAAGAGGCAGTGTGAGGTGCAACTGGACAGGCGGGAGGCGGGGACCTGGGCCAAAGTTCAGAGGGTGGCCAGGTGACCAGTGCGTGGAATAGACGGGCCATCAGAAGGGGAGAGCAAGAGAGAAAGCGGAAGCGAAGAGGAAGGTCTTGAGTTGCTTCTGGAACCGGAGACGGTTCTGCTCAAGTTTGAGAGCGGCAGGGAGGCTGATCCCGAGGGAGGCCCCAGCTGAAGAAAGAGATCTGGTCCCAACTCTCTGCTTGGAAAAGCGACTGACCCACAGAGAGTTGGAGGTGAATGAGCAGAGAGCTCGATATGGGAGATACTTAGGAAGAAACAGTTGGAGGTAGTGCGGTCCCAGGCCCCAGAAAGCCATGTGGACAATGCAGAGGGTCCTGAACTTGATTCTTGCTGCCACTGGGAGCCAATGAAGAGATTTCAGAGCTGCAGAGATACAATCCCTGGGCTTGAGGCCGAGGACAAGTCCCGCAGTCCTGTTCTGGATAAGTTGTAGAGGACAGGTAGGAGAGGCAGGAAGATTTATAAAGAGGCTGTTGCAGTAGTCCAGTCTTGAGAGGACCAGAGCTTTGGAGACAGTGAGCTTCTGGGGAAAGTGAGGAAACGAAGAAAACCTCTGAGGTGGTGCAGCTGATAGTTTGACTTTTTAGAGACGAGAGAGAGAGAGAGAGCGAGAGAGAGAGAGAGATATAGAGAGAGAGAGAGAGAGAGAGAGAGAGAGGAAAAGAAGGAGCTGGTATTCCAATGAGGAGGATCTCCATGTTACTGGCATTAAGGCAGAGATGACTGGTGGCACATCACTCCTGAATTGCAGACAGATAATCAGGAATAAGAGAAAGAGTAGAGGCCGCCGAGGGGAGCCTGAAAGAGAGCTGGTTGTCATCCGCATAACACTGAAAGTTGGAGCAGAGAGCAGCGATGCGGTGGACAAAAAGAACAAGTTACTTTCTTACCTGGTAACGTTCTTTCGACGGGATGTTCCTCCGACGTATTCCTTATCTTTGATAGACATTTCCAGCTTGCTGGCCTCTGAAATTTTTTCTCTGTAGAGGGCGCTGCGCGTCGACGTCCGCCGAGTCGATGTCCCTCGACGGCCACCATATCGGCGCCAACGTCACCATGCCCATAAATAGACACGCGCTGCGTCCGTTGCTCAGTTCCGTTTTGTAGTATAAGAAAGACATGCCTGAATTGGTTAGTAACCTTGAAGGAGCGAAAGCTGCAACCACAAGGGAAATTATCACTGCGGGGATGGATGGGAGGGGCGATAAGGAATACGTCGGAGGAACATCCCGTCGAAAGAACGTTACCAGGTAAGAAAGTAACTTGTTCTTCGAAAGGATTGTGTTCTCCGACATATTCCTTATCTTTGATAGACTCCCATAGCAGTGGTATGTAATTGGAGGAGGGAGTGATAGTGTTATATATCCCTTTAGGGATGGACCGAGTGCAATACGGCTTTGCCAAATCTGGTCTCTTGAACAGTGGAGGAATCCAGATTGTAACATTTTGTGAATGTATGTGCGGACGACCATGTGGCAGCCGCACATATGTCCCGGACCGGTACCCCTCTCTGGAGAGCCGAAGAAGCTGCGATACCCCTGGTTGAATGAGCCCTGAGGTATTGGGGTGGCTCTTTCCCTGCTAGTCTATAACATTCCAGGATGGCCAAGATAATCCACCTGGAGATGGTTTGTTTTGTTATGGGTAGTCCCAACTTGTGACCTGAGTATCCTACAAACAGCTGGTCTGCTTGCCTGATTCTAGCCATTCTGCTGATGTAAAAGCTGAGAGCTTGCCTAGGGTCCAGCCTGTGTAGCCTTTCCTCCTCTTTCCCCGGATGGGGAGGAGGGTAGAATGAAGGCAAGGTAATTTTCTGAGTAATATGGAATTCAGAAACCACCTTTGGGAGACAATTAGGCTTCACCTGGAGGACAACCTTGCCCTTGTGGAAGATTTTATGTGGGGGTTTACAGGAGAGAGCTTGTAGCTCACTCACCCTCCTAGCCGATGTAAGTGCTACAAGTAGGACAGTTTTAAGTGTGAGAAATCTTATTGCGCAAGAGTGAAGTGGCTCGAATGGAGTGCCCATTAAGAAGTTTAAGACTAAATTTAAGTCCCATAATGGAACCTGGAATGGTTTTGGAGGGTAAACATTAGTCAGACCCTTGAGAAATTGTACCACTAGAGGAATTTTGAAATATGATAGTTCCTCCGCAGTGCGCTTGAAGATAGAAAGCGCTGCGAGATAGCCTTTTACAGTGCCAACTTGAAGGCCTGAGTTTGCCAAGTAGAGTAGAAACGATAGCACCGTTGGTGTATCGCATGAAAAAGGGTCGATATTCTCTTCCCTACACCAGCTGCAAAACTTGTTCCAACGGCAGCGGTATAAAAACTTTGTTGCTGGTCTTCTGACCGAAAGCAACACCTCCATGACGTCATCAGTGAGATCCCAGTCCTTGTACCTCAACCTTTCAGAAGCCAAGCGTGAAGGTTGAGGGTTCTGATGTCTGGGTGGAGAACCTGACCTCCCTTCTGCGAGAGAAGATTCTCTTTGAGTGGAAGACGAATTGGAGGACAGATGGACATATCTAGAAGGTCCTGGTACCACGTTCTCCTGGCCCAGTCCGGGGCAATTAGGATCATGGTTTTCCAAAATCTTCTCAACCTCCTGAATATATGAGGAATAACAGGGACTGGTGGAAACGCGAAGAGGAGTGGAAACTCCCAGTCTACTACGAACGCGTCTCCCAGAGCTCCTCTCGGGGGAAACTCCCTTGAACAGAACAGATCGCACTTCCTGTTGGTGGTTGTGGCGAACAGATCCATCTGAGGGGTTTCCCAAAGGGCGAAGATCTCTTGAAGGACTTCCTGAGCTAGCTCCCATTCGTGGGAGACTGTGCTCTGCCTGCTCAGAGCGTCCGCTGTCAAATTCTTCTCTCCGGCTAGATGGACTGCCGATAGAGAGATTCCTTCCCGAATTGCCCAAAACCAGAGCTGCATTGCCTCTCTGCACAGTGGTAGTGATCCTACGCCTCCTCTTTTGTTGAGGTAGTGCATGGCCACCGTGTTGTCCGTCATTATCAGGACATTTCTCCCCTGTACTGATGGCAGGAAAGCTTTCAGCGCTAGTCTGATCGCTCTCAGCTCTAATAGGTTGATATGTAGTCTGGACTCCGATGGAGACCAACGACCGCTGATGGTCAAGTCGTTGCCATGGGCTCCCCACCCTGTGAGCGGGGCGTGTGTGACTACTGTTATCTCCGGCCATGGTTGCCAAAACAGTTCTCCTTTCAAGATGTTCTCTGAATAGGCCCACCACTGAAGGTCGTGGGCTACCTTGTCCAGAATCCAGAGGAGGTCTGACATTCTCCAAGAGAATTGTGACCACTGACTTCTCAGTGCCCACTGAAGAGATCTCATTCTCAGGCGAGCCTCTGGCACAAGGAAGATGCAGGATGCCATGAGGCCTAGCAACCTCAAAAAGTCGAAGGCTGGGAGACGTTGGGCATTTTGAAACTTGGTGACCATCTGCAGAATATCTTGAGCCCTCACCTCTGGTGGCGAGGCTTTTCCCAGGGAAGTGTCCAGGACCGCTCCAATGAACTGGAGTCTCTGAGATGGTATCATCTGTGACTTCTTTAAATTGAGGGAGAAGACCAGTCTGTGAAGGAAGAGGCAGACATAGTCTAGCTGGGTCCGGGCCTGTTCCGAAGATACAGCCCTGATCAGCCAATCGTCCAGGTATGGATAGACCTGGATCCCTTCCCTCCTTAGACTCGCCGCCACTACCGACATCAGCTTAGTGAAGACCCTCGGGGCGTAGGTCAGCCCAAATGGCAGAACTCGAAATTGATAATGAGAGTTGCCAATTGCGAACCTTAGGTATTTCCTGTGCTTGAGATGGATTGGCACATGGAAATAAGCATCCTGAAGGTCCAGAGATACCAGCCAGTCCTGGAGCTGGAGAGCCTGAAGGATCTGAGAGAGAGTTACCATCTTGAACTTGTCTTTCCTGAGGAACTTGTTAAATTCTCTTAAGTCCAGGATGGGTCTCAGTCCTCCGTCCTCCTTTGGTATGAGAAAGTAGTACCAGCCCTTGTCCCTGTCCGCTACAGGTACCGGTTCTATGGCACCTTTCTCTAGCAGGTCCAAAATTTCCTGCAAGAGGAGCGGATCTGGAACTTTTCGGGAGCTGTTCCCCGGCGGATGACTCTGAGGGATGTGTAGAAAGGGTATGCAGTAACCTTGGGCAACTGTCTCCAACGCCCAAGCATCTGACGTTATAGCCTGCCATATCGTCAGATGGTGAGTTAACCTGCCCCCTACAGGTGTCTTGTGTGCAAAGGCCTCAGAGTGGTTTGGGGGCGGCTGATGCAGATGCCGAGGGTAAAGAGGCACCTGCTGCTGTTGCGGTCTTAGTACCTTTGACCCGTCCACCTCAGGTGGATCTTCTTTGGCCTCTTTGCGCCGGCTGTCCTCTGCCTTTTTCGAATGCGGAATAATAGCGAAAGGACTTTCCTCTCCCAGAGGTTCCTGAGGGGCGAAAAGGTGTTTGGCGGATAGCAGCTCCTAAGGATTTTGCTGCTGCTTTAGAAGTCTGTAACTTTTCCAGACTGTCATCAGCCTTTTTTCCGAATAACGAAGAGCCGTCAAAGGGCATATTCAAAAGTCTGGCCTGTACATCTGGAGCAAAGCCAGACTTTCGCAACCACGCATGCCTGTGGATTGTTGTACTAGCCGCCATGGCCTTGCTGATACTGTCAGCGGAATTGATGCCAGTTTGAAGAGACTCGCACATGGCATCTTTGCCATCTTGAATGATGTTAAGGAAGGCTTCCTTCTCCTCTCCATCGGGTATGCAGTCAGCCGCTGATGAAGCACACTCCCATAATGTGTGACTTCAACGCCATACTACAGGCAGAGAAGACTTTCTTTGCCATAGAGTCGTACCTCTTGTCATCCCTGTCCTGTGGGACAGTAGGGTAAGCAGTCCTACTGCTGGATGAAGTTGCCGCTTGAACCACCAGGCTCTCTGGGGTCGGGTGTTTTGACAGGTATTCAGGGTCAGCAGTCGCTACCCTATACTTTGTCGACAGTCTTTTATTGACTGCTGGGATGACTTCGGGAGTCTCCCAATTGGATGCAATATTTCTTTGTAGGGCTGCATGGAAGGGGACCACCGGGTCCTCCTGTGGGCCTTTGTCCAATATATCAATTAGATCATCCTGTTGGAAAACAGGTGAAGGCGCAGACCAACCCATAAATTCAATTATTCTTGCCATCGGGGTTCTATATAGTGTTTCGGCATGTTCCCCTGGGTCATGCTTTACAAATTCCACTTCTGGGGAAGTGTCAAGTCCAATGGCCTCATGAAGTGAGTCCTGTAGTTCCTTCAGCCTCCTTTCTTCAGAGGTGAAATCCTCTGCAGCAGGCAGTGAGGATCTCTGTAAACCAAAAGTTTCTTGGTCAGAGTCTTCTCTTTCTTCATAAATTGAAGAAAGACCAGGGTATTCTGATCTCTGAAATGGAGTAAAGCCCATCTCTAGGGCTGAAGGAGCCAAACTCGTCGTTATTGGACGAGAAAATGTCGAAGTCGTCGACACCGATGTAACCGGCCTCGAAGGCGCCGAAAATGGCGTCGAAAAAACTGGAAGGGGCCTCGAAGAATTCGAGAGGCCGGGATCCTACTCGAGGGCATCGACGACAGTCTCGGCGTCGTGCCGGAGGCCCTTGAAAACACCGTTGGCTGTGGAGCCTTGGTCCTCTCTTTCATCAGCGTCGATGTCGACGATGGCGTCGAGTCGATCGACCGATGCGTCGAGGAACCCTTCGACAATGGCGTCGATGGCGCCGACCCGTGCGTCGAGGGAATCTTCGACAACGGCGTCGAAAGAACCCTCGACGATGGCGTCGAAAACGGTGCCTTCTTACCCGATGGCTCATGGCGCTCTCGTGTGGAATGTTTCGGTGGGTGCTGCGATTCGCGGCGTTTTGAATTTTTGGGTTTTTCCCCCGGGGCATCACCCTCAGCTGTCTTCGAGGGGGTCGAGGCCGCGTTCTCGAAGACGCTTAACATTTTCTTTCTGAATTCCTCCCACTCTGTTTGAGAACTGTGTTTGGTGGGACAGGAAACTCTTTCTGGGGACACCGAAGACGAGGAATGGGACCTTCGACGTCTCTTTTTTGAGTGTCTAGATCTCGACGAATGGTGGGAGCTGCTTTGAGATCTAGAATGGGAGTGTTTTCGACGGCGAGGAGACGAATGCCTCGACTCGGCCGACAAAACCTCTCTCGAGCTTCCCCTTTCGCTCCTTCAGGGCTTTCGCCGTCATGGACATGCAGTCCTCACACTCCGAACAATGGTGCTCGGACCCCAAGCACCATAAACAGACCCTGTGTGGATCCGTTATTGAAATTTTTTTACCTCAGTCTCGACATTTCTTGAAGTCGGATCGCGGCGTCGTCGGTTCTGATGAAGAAGCCATCAAGAACGATAAGGAATATTCGTCGAAATAGATTTAGATAAACCTGACTGAACTGAGCAACGACGTTCCGAGGCCCCACGAAGCGGAAAAAGGAAACTGAGCAACGGACGCAGCGCGTGTCTATTTATGGGCATGGTGACGTCGATGCCAATACGGTGGCCGTCGAGGGACATCGACTCGGCGGACATCGACGCGCAGCGCCCTCTACAGAGAAAAAATTTCCAAGACCAGAAAGCTGGAAACGTATATCAAAGATAAGGAATACGTCGGAGGACACAATCCCTTCGAAGTGCCAGGTCTTTGTTGAACAGCCATGGAAAGAGGTGTGACCCCTGGGGAGCACCAGAAGTAGAGAGAGATAGAAGAGAGGAAGGACACCAGTTCGACCTGAGAGTGTCGGTCAGTGAGAAAGGAGGTCAGCTAGGCCAGGGCATGGTTGACTGTGTCGAAAGCAGAAGAAAGATTGCGGAGAATGAGAACAGAAGGAAGGTTCGAATCAAAGTTAGAGAGCAGGTCTTCACGGATGTTCAGCAGAGCAGTTTCCATGCTTCTGGCTGCTCTGAAGCCAGACTGATGCTCATGGAGACAACCAACCAACAGATTCAGTATGAAGGTTAAGCTGTGAGATGGCCAGCTTTTCCAAGAGTTTGCCCAGGAAAGGAGTGATAGAGATCGGCAATAGTTAGCCAGAGAGGAAGGATCGGCAAGGGGCTTCTTTAAGAGGGGGTGCACAAGGGAGTTCTTCAGGGGTTAGGGGGAAGGTTCCAGTGGCAAAAGAGCGATTGCAGAAATCGGCCAAGGATGGAGTTATGGTGCGAATGTGGTCCTTGATGGTTCTGGAAGAACAGGGAAGAACCTATTTTGACGGGAATTTCATAGATAGGACTTGTCTGGAAATTTCCACAGGGAATGGAAGAGAACGGAGGAGGAGAGGTGGCCACAAGAAGGCCAGGAGTGAAGGAGGAGGAAGAAGAGACGGTGGACAGGAAGTCCTGAGTTTTAGTGATGAAATGAGAAGCCAAGGCTATAGAGTGCCTGAGAGGGAACAGGAGAGGTAGAGACTGCAGCAGGATTGGCCAGCAGTTGTTAGATGCCGCAGAGACGCAGGCTTGTATGTGAGCTCTCTTCTTGGCGAGGACAGAGAATCTGTACTTCCTTTGGAGCGGGCAGCAGGTTAGGGGGTGCATCTGATGCCCTCCACTTCCTTCTCCGCCACCCTGCACTTGCGTTTAAGGGTGACGAGGTCCGAGTCATACCAGGAGTTGCACTTGGATTTAGGCTTCTAGCTGACCCACATGACAGGGGCAAGTACATCAAGAGTGTCAGAGATAGAAAGATGAAGTTTGGAAAGGGCTGTTTCAGGGTGTGAGTCAGCCAGAGGTGCAGAAGGAGGCGGGAAAGTAGTGGGGAAAGCCTCTACTGACACACTTTCATGGGTCGAAGCCCGAGAAGGTAGGTGGCAGTGCTGCAGTTGGATTGGCCTGAGGGGTAGCGAGGGAGAGATGGAAGGAAAGGAAAATGAGATCACTCCAGGAGAGAGGAGTGGTGAGAGGGTTGGAAAAGGGGAGGTCTGAGGAGATCAGAACATCGAGAGTGTGCCCTGCAGAGTGAGTCAGGCCAGAGAGAAGAATAGAGTGAGAGGGAGTTGCAGAGGTTGCGAAAGAGTCCTGCAGAAGGACAAGAAGCATCCAAGTGGATGTTAAAGTCTCTGAGGAGAAGCTGAGAGGTAGAGGTGAGGAAGGAGGAGAAGAGATCCACCCACTAAGAGGGGAAGGAGGCTACCTGGCCGGGCGGCTGGTAGACAGTGGCCTCAGTGAGAGAAAGGCCAGGAGAGAGAGAGTGAGAGAAAGAGAGAGCCTGCAGATTAGGCATTTAAAGGAGGAGTAGTCCTGCATAGGAATGATAGAAGCATTGATCCACTCCGGGAAGATCAAAGCTACACCCCCACCTGCACAGTTGGTTCAGGGCACAGAGAGGATCTTGTAGCCATCAGGAAGGAGAGTGTCAAAGCTCATGACAGAGCTGGCTGTGAACCACGTCTCGGTCGGACCGAGAACATCCAGATCGAGTTCTTCCAGGAGACGGCAGATGTCAGAGGAGTGTTTGACAGCTAAGCAAGAGTTGAGAGCAGCCATGTGGAGCAGTTTGAAGGACTTCCGTGAAGTGGTACAGGTCAGAGGTACGCCCTGCGGAAGGGTGTTCGAGGATGGACAGAGAAGGAAGGAGGAGAGGGCAAGGTAGCCAAGGAGGAGGAGGTGGGTACCAGAGGGGTGGCGGAGAAAGGTGTAACGCTCACCTGATTCCCGCAGAGGCGCCGGTCTTGACTGGGTGAATGCCGTATCTTCAAAGGTGATGTGTAACACACGGTTGGCTCTTTGGGCTGGACCTCTGTGCACTGTATGTCTGACTCGAAGAATAAGATGTCTGCAGATAGAAAATATGGGATTAATGAACTGGGGTTATTGGGTGCCTCTCTCCTCTTCCCTTTCTCTTCTCCTGTAGAACCCCAAAGGTTAACGCCCTCACCTTAGGTAAGTGAATGCCGAGCTCTCCATCTGCCTCGGGGCAGGGTGCCGTAACCAGTTTCTTCACTGGATAAGGGTGCAGGCCTCTTGACCTCAGAGGACTGCTGTCCATCGTTAACTGCACGAACGGTAAGTTCTGGGCACTTCAAATGTCTTAAAAGTCTTTTGTAATGATATCTCTTGTTTTGCAGGGTTCCGGCGATGGCGGATGGCGGGCTGATGAGAGTCGAGGATCGAACCCGCGTGAGGAATAGAAGCGCCTGGAAGCACGTAAGTAAGCGCTTGAAGCCTGCTTCACGATGCGCACTAACTGTCCCTTTTATCTTGCAGGTACAAGTTCGGAGCTTTAGAGAAGCTGAAGGGTGCTGGAATACCCACTGGATTCGGCGTGGGAAGGAGTAATGGCACGTGAGTAATAAAGTTGCCCAATGTCTTTAAACGCACCTTCTTTTGTCTTTCAGATGCGGGATGCAGCGCCGAAGGCCTCCGGAGCGTGCGAAGAGCTGGTAAGCTTTTGTCTTTCAGATGCCGGAATGCAGCGCGAGGCGTTGGTGACAGCCGATGGACCAGGTAAGAGATGCGCTGCCACTGAAGACCGTAGTGCTAACCTGTTCTTTCTTTGTCTTTACAGGTGCTGCTGAAGACTGGATTCCAGGATGGTAAGCCTTTGTTCCCTTAGGCCCAGGATCAGAAGCAGAATACACGATGAGCGTTCTGCTGCAGAGAATGCAGAATAACGCAAAGCAAGATTCATCCATCGGGTGTGGTTTAAATAGCCTCCTGTAGTGCTTAGGTGTCTCCTTCCACAGCCACGCCTAGGTAAGAAAAGAGTTCCTGCTTTCCAGAAGAGTTCCAGTGTTCTGAACCTAGGGAGTGGCTCCTGCCCCACCCAACAGGAAAAGTAGTCCCAAACAGAAGAGGATCAGGGGTTCAACTGGCAGGTAAGTAAGCAGCATGGTCTGCTGCAGGTAAGTCCACCCAAGCATTATGAGCCCGGCGCTTCCAGCGCTGGGACTGGGCATCTTTATGAGCCTGGTGCCACTGGCGCCAGGACAGGGTCCAAAAGGTCCCAATTGGGACTGGCTGGCACTCGGAACCGGGGTTATGGGTCTGCTTCCAAGGGAGTCGGGCAAGTCCTGATCTTTTGGAAGCAGAGATCATGACAAAAGGTGGCAAAAGGGTGACTGGAGAAGCAGCCGAGGCAGCCGTAGAGGTGGCAGAGGATGCAGGAGGCAGAGGAGCCAGAGAGGGGAAAGAAGCGACAGCAGGAGAAGAAAGGAAGTTCATAAGGCGCGGGAGGCACCTGTCTAAAAGGAGGAGGTTGGCCTGAGGAGCTTGGACCAAGACGGTGCTGTTTAGGTAAACATTAATGATGGTCTGGGAGGAGTGGAAGGGGGCCAGGAGGGCCTCCCATTGGATGCCACCATTAAAGGGTGAAGAGGAAAAAGGAGAGCGAACACAGTCCATATGGGGGGGTCGATCGGCGTGGAGAGGGAACGATAAAGAGGATATCGGTAAGGGTCTGTCTGGTGGAAGCACTGGTGTAGGTATGAGCGATAGGGAGGCCTGGGTTGGAGAAAAGGATATCCCTTTTGAACTTCTTCCTACCAGATTTAGTGAGAAGGATAGGATAGTCGATAAAACAGCAGTTAGAGAAGATAGGAAAGTCAGAGGGCAGACTGTGCGGGTGGAGAGCGGAGGGGTGGTGAACCAGGGAGCAGGAGAGGGGGGAAACAGTAGGATGCGGAGCGCACACAGCGGACAGAACAATGCCCGAAAATCAGATGCAATATATAGACAAAGTCAGTTGCTGACAGAACCTAGAAGTAAAGAATGGACACAGCAGGAATGCAGGCAATACAATGTAAGCAAGCAACCATGGAGAAAGAAAACGCCAAAAACAGAATAGAAGTGTGTGGCTGTGTGTAGTTACACAGAGCATGAGAGCAGCCTGGAGGTGCCTGGAGTCCTGAACGGAGTCGGTTTGCTGTTTTCACTGCTATTTTGAAGTTGGAGGCATGTCCAGTATAAAACCAGCACCCAGCACGGTATGTGTGCGGTGTGCAGCTGTGTGCAGTTCCACAGCTTCTACTGCTACACTGCTCTTGATGGACCACGAACCTTGTCACTGCTTGTTACTACCCGCCTAGCTCACCAGCATGAAGTAAATCTTGCGCTGCCTGCGTTTCTTCCACATTTATTTGCACAGATCTACTAACCCGTGTCAAGGACTGTCTACGAACCCCCACCATTCATTAGTATCACGGCTCTCTCCTTTCCTCTTCCAATCTATCCAATCTATCACCTGGCATTTGCCTACCACTTGTTCACCACTGTCTTCTGTTGTCCTCAGTGTGATCTGCCCACGGAAGAGTGATCCGGAAGCTTACTGAAAGTCACAGAGGGGCCCTAAGTCGAATTGAAGCGAGAGACTATGTCTGAGATGAGTGTGACGGCTGTCACCGCCGCTGACGTCAGTATGAGCACAACCACAATCATACATGCTCCCTCTGAGCCATTGGGGTTATACTAAGTCTTTTGTCTTTCCACGTCGCCTTGTTTTCATGGCCCCCTGCCTGATAAAAAAGTAGTTTGTGTTGACGGTGCATTGTGCACTTTGATCCCTTCGGATGAGGGATGCCAGGAATCTATCCTTAGCACACTTTTGAAGGTTGTAACTCCATTGAGGATTCACTCCCCAAGGACTATCCCGCAACACCAGGAGGGCAGTGCGTGCTTGCCCCCAATGTACTGTTAAACTGGCAAAATCTTCTACAAAGCAACAAGGGTTGGCAACTACGTTAGCCACTAAACCTTAGACTGCTTTTTTTCTTCCGATCATCAATCCAGCCAAGTCAAAGGTGGTGACTACCAATCCTGCTTGCACTCATGAAAAGGATGCTATGGTCACGCTAAACAAAGAGCTTACAGTGCAACTTTCTTTGTCATTCTCTTGTCTTGGCTCTAAAATCATAGCTATAGTAGTAAATGCCCTAACGCATAGCTTGGAGTCCGACGACCACATAGTGGATTCGGGGGCGCAACAACAACGTACTGTGCAGATTGATGAACCCTTGCTTGCATTAAATCAAAAGACTCCTCCCCGGATAACAACATCTAGTACAGCAGACTTGCCTGACCGAATGTGTCCCCATCCAGTGACCCTTTTTCGATGAAATGCTCTCCCTCCACTGGCATCCAATGACGGTCTAGCTAATCTGGACTTGGACATTAGTACAGCAAGTGCCTCAACTGAAACTATGTTTAACACTCTGGAAAATATGTCTACTGTCCTCTGGACTAAGTGCGAGTCCATGGAGAACAAGCTGTGCACTTTTGATGACCAATTGACTAAGAATAGCGTCTCACTGGCGTCTTTCAATAGTCAGCTTGTTGCTCAGTCAGCATATCTGGAAGAAGTTTGCTCTTTGGTCCAGAATTCCAGCTTACTACTGGATCCTCCCTGAGCCAAACGCCCCACGTCGGCCTACTTGCCTCCTGTTGCGCAAAAGTCTGCCAACTCTAACCCCGACCACGCAATTGGGGAACGTCATATCGCCATTGGAAGAAAAAGGTGGAAAACCCAAGGCCAGGCTCTAATGTAGGAACCTCTAGCCACAAAGAAGAAAAGAATGAGGAAGGCACTTGGGTGCACTAATCAAACTGCAACCAAAGCCTTGACCTTTGGTCCTCCCCCAACCGTATCATCTTTCTTTGGTCTCAAGCTCCCGAATACCTTAACCCAGCCCCCATTAACAAACTGTGCAGTAAATGACAAGGAAATCGAGGAAGTTTGGTCAGAACCCGCTGAACCTATAAATACTGCTGTGCTCCCCACAACTTTGGTGGCTGGCTCGACTAGTGGAGCCTGTGACGCAGGCAGAAAGACTAACTAAATACTGCAGGCTGGGACTGGAGTGGGCGAGTAAGATATATTCTGCTTAGTTTCAGGATGATGAATGGCGCTATGCCATCTGACTCACCACCTCAGTTCACGCATGTGGGTCATGAATCCAGTACTATCCTGGATTATACCCAACCCATTCTTCCCAAGCCCAAGGGCACGAATAACCCACTGGACGAATACCTGATGTGAAATTAAAGGTGTCCAGGTGCAGTGCAAAGGCCTTGAAGAGTAATCCTGCACTTATGTTTTGTTTCTTCCATCTTCTGTCACTGTTTAATAGGGCAACTAATCCCATATTATTTTTTGTATCCTTTGCATTGCTTCCCCTTAGACTTTCATCCAATCCCTTCTGGGAAGACAGTAAATGTCTTGAACCTGACCTATTGGTGTTTAATTGTTCTAATATTCCCCAACTGTGACAGCAGTTAAACAAAATACAAACAATGGCACTGTATTATTCTCTTGTCTGCATTTGTCACCTCTAGTATGCATAGATGTTTGTAGATTATCTCCCAGTTATTACTGCTGCTAACTGTGCATTGACCTCATTCATGGTTATACTAATAGCATTCTAATGTAGATCTGTAAGCAGTGGCTTTGACAGGATACAAATGAATACGTAAATAAAAATGTGTACGATTTTCCTCTACTACACCTTGTGATTTCAAAGAAGACACAACCAGCACTCCACATGTCCATTTTGTAGTTGTAGTATCCATCCGTGAGAAGGCACTCAGGGGCTCGGTACCACCGTGTTGAAATATATTCTGTGTATGGCTGCTTTGAGTACACACTTCGACAAGACCCAAAGTCTCCTAGTTTTAGAACATCATGCTGCAATATAAAAAAAAAAAATTGCTTTTGACATGGTCAACAGTATTTTTGTTACTCAGTGTTCATGTTACAGAGCATATGCTTTTCGATAGTCTTAAATTATCCACCTTCACAGTCCTTTGAACGTTCCATCTAGAGGCCATTTCAAATTCAAGTCTGAATGTATTATGGTTAATGCGATAAATGACAAATAGCCTTCCGACCTACAGTCGTGAATCTACAGATATAACATGTCTAGGGAACTGAGCTCTGCAAAAACCTGGCTCATCTCTTGTGAAAGATTTAATAAAGCCTTTTCAGCTGATGTTTTGCAGTCCACGCCTCTATCCTTTGAAAGCCCACACCCAGCATCACAGAGCTTTGCCTAAACATATATTTGCAAAAAGCACACCTCATGACCTGTGTTGCACAAACATATTGCCATGTCATTCTCCCATTATCCACTATATCTTTTTCCTCACCTGCATCTCTCACTTCCCTCCTAAGTGAAGTGCATTTCAAATACCCAATAGATGCCACGGTGTTCACACCAACCAAACTGAAAAAGTAACTGAACGTAGTGACTAACGTACTCCTAGTCCAGAGTCCCCTTTCCTGTATACTTATGGGGCATTCCATCCATCGGGACATAACCGGAGTGCTTTTTTTTTTATAGCACAAAAAGCAGTTTGTCCATTTTTTATTTTTATGCATGGGCGAGGGCATGTGTGGCTTCAGCTCCACCTTCCTGTGCCCTGCCACGTGCCTCGGCCTTCAGTCATTTTCAGTTGCTTATGTCGGTGACCACTTGTAACTAAAGTATATTTTTACAGAGGAAGGCAGCAGGTAGGCGTATGGAGGAAAGGGGACCCTGGACTAGGAGTACGTTAGTCAGTACAGTGAGTAACTTTTTCTTACTCCTATGTCGAGTCCCATTTTCTCAATTCTTATGGGAGATTTGCAAGCACTGCAACAGAATTACTGGGATGGACTATCTCTCACCCGATTTAAAAAGATTTATGAGAACTGCTTTACCAAACTAAGCATTAGCCCAAGAACTGTGGTTAAGACCGTAGTGTTTGCAGAAAGCTGATGGTGAGGCCCAAGCGGCTGCCTTAGTTATGGACTCACAGGGGAAATTGTATTGTTTTGTATTGTTTATTCATTTATATAGCGCTCCAAACCCTGAGGTATCTGGGCGCAGTACATGTTATAAGTTACAGGCATTATACAAAAATTACAGCATTTACAAGATAATTTACAGTAGAAGTTTGTGAGCAAAAAGCAGATATTATACATAGAATTACAGCATTTACAAGGTAATTTCCAGTAAGGGTTTGTGAGCGAAGAGCAATGACAATTTAAGATCAGGGAAACACGACTAAGAAGGGCAACCGAAAGGTGGCGAAGTACTAAAAGCAAGCTTGCTGGCCCAGCTAGTGAGCAAGTCATCTTCAGTGGTCAAGGGATCTCACTTTGAAAGGCCACTGCCTTTGCCCGAACTAGATGGGCATGAAGACATTTGGGTGAAGGTAGACCCTGAACTGAATGAGCTTCCACAATGCAGGAGACTATCCATCTTGAGATGGCACTTTAAGATGTCTGAGCTCCTTTATTTCAGTTCCCAAACGTAATATATAGATTAAACTTGTTTGTCCTAACAAGGGAGAATTTGAGCGCCCCCCGTATGTCCAGGTTATGGAGAATCCATTCTGCATCCGAAAATGGATTAGGTAAGAACACTGGTAAAGCAATGGTTTGGTGAAGTTGATCTGAAACTCTTTCATCACTTTAGGCAAAAGACAGGGATGAGTCTGTAGGATCGCTTTATCCCTATGGAAGGTTGTGACCGGTTCTTCAGCCCAAAGTGCTTCTAATTCGCTAACTCTTCTTGCTGAACTGATGGCGACCAGAAAAGAAACTTTCCAGGAAAGTAATTTAATGTCAATGATGGCCATGGGCTCAAATGTTTGCATTAAGCACCACATGAAGATCCCATTGAACACAAGGGGTTTTAATCAGCTGGTAAAGATGGGGGAGACCATCAAAATGGCATTTCAAAACAGGATTCGACAGGGAGAAAGTACAGGAGTCTGAACTTAAATATGATCCAAGGGCCGAAACAGCAGTCCTGCAGGAATATATTTGGATCCCTGTGGCTGCAAATTCTGAGATAAATGAAAGAAGTTGATCCAAGGAAGATGAAAGGGGATTGATAGCATTTTTCAAACACCAGGAACAAAAACAGAGCCATTTCCTTTTATACTTGACTTGCACATAGATGGTTGTTGCACCGCTTGCATGATGCAAAGATTCTCATGAGAAAGGCCAAGGTGATCATTATTTGGTAGAGGAAGACGTACTGGGGAAGGATCGAAAGACTCCAGGTCTGATAACCAGAACCTGGCAGGCCACTATGGTACTATGAACACCTGTTTCCTTGAATTTGGATCAGTGGTAGAGGAAACACCAATGCTGTCATGTAATCCCAACATACCTCCAGAGCATCTCCCAGAGGGTCTGAGCCAAGTTCCTCTCTTGAGACGTACAAGGGATTTTTTTTGTTGCCAATTGTTGAAAACTGGTCGACCTTGGGAAGCTTACATTTGGGAAAAATCTGATTGAGGACTTTGCTGTTTAGTTCCCATTCGTCCATTCGTCGTTTGCCATTGCGCAGCGATTGAAGGAGTCCACTGCTGAATCTTCCATTCCCGGAATATGATTATGTGGCCTTTTTCCTCTCTGGATTGACCATTTCCACATCTGTACCGCCAGCAGCATTGGGGAGTAAGATCAGTTTCCTCCCTGCTTGACAACGTAAACCATTGATACTGCATGGTCTGTTTGAATGTGTACTATTTCTATTTGTTATTTATATATCCCCTCACACCCAATGGCCTCAGAGCGTTACAAGACTCACAAGCAGAGACAGAGAAAAACGAATATGCATGAACTGCATTAATCTTTGCCCTTGTCAAATAGAAAGGTCTTCAGGCATTTCTTAAACTGGACTAGAGATGAAATAATTTTCATCGAAGGCGCTAATGCATTCCATAACAGAGAAGCTCAGACATCAAAGCTGGTACCGCCAAACCTTTTCAAAGCGAACCAAGGACATTCCGAAATGTCATCCTTATAGGAGCGCAGAGTTCATCTGATATATGCCCTCTAAACGCGCGTGCTAAAATGACAAGGAGCATGCCTAACAGACACGTGTACACAAGGGTAAGGGCTTTATGCCGCACTCTCTGCTCTTCTGGGAGCAAATGTAGCTTTCGGCATGCCTCAGAGACATGAGTTCCCCTCCTAAGGCCACAAACTGCTCGTACAGCTCCATTCTGGATCACTTTCAGTTTTTTTAATGTTTGACTAAGATAAACCAACCAAAAGGCTGTTGCAGTAATCAAGTTTTGCATCAATAGTGGAAGAGGCCAGTAAGGCCCTATTCTTATCAGACAAATAGGGACGAATCTGCCACAACAATCTGATCGTGTGCAAGCAGGACATACTAAGATGAGCCACATGTTTATTAAAAGTTAGTTGGGAGTCCAAATGAACTCCCAGCATTGTCACATGTTGAACAACAGATGTAATATTGACAGTAATCATGAATTTACTATATTGAGGATCCCTTTCCTTCCATCTAGACCCGGTTCCGATAATAAGCAGTTCAGTTTTCTTATTCTTTAAAGCTAGAGAATTTAGCGCCATTGATGACTGAATTGCTAGATAGACCTGGTTGACCGTGCCTGCACCCTGATGGTAATCCCCAGAAAGTTCAAAGAGGATCTGGGTGTCATCAGCATAATTTGCCAATTGCACAGTATAAGGAAGGTATGGTATCAAAGCATGACAGACACACGTGATCACAGTTCAAGGGTGTTTATTAAACTGTAAAATGGGTGAGATAAACACCTAATCTAAACCTATATCTAAGATGGGAGCAAGCTACGACCATCAAATAATATTAATACAGTCCTAGTAAAGTCTAGTCAAATAAAAAGGGCCTATACTAAAAAACCTATTGTCAATCCTTAGCGCTATATTACAAAATAGTGTGGGGGTAATGTTTCACAAGAAAAGAAAGAAGTGTTCAAAAATGATAAGTCAGGATGTTATGGCTGGGGTCTCCCTTCCCCAGGTTTTCCCACTAGACAAGGCGGGACTTTTGAGCACAGCACACTCCTGGGTTTCTCTGGCACAAGCTTACAGTTCCTTTTCCTTCTGCGTTCAAGTATCTTCTCATGCAAAGTCTCTTACTTTAGAGATCCTGATATGCCAAAACAACAAAACAAACAGTTCCTTCTGATAACCTTCACCTTGGGTGATTATTCTTCACCCTAGGATCCCCCTGAGCCGGGCTCCAATCCTTCTTGTCAGCCTTAGCCTTTCAAGGTACCTGCCAATTTAAACAGAGGCTTCCGAAGGGCAATAACGTCTCACCAGGCAACTCTGTTATTCTATGGCAAATGCGTGCTTCACAATATCACTGTTTGTACGGCGTTCCCCTCAGCTGCGTGCAAACGTCAGTTTCACAATTCCCTCAGTCGGGTTCACACTTTCCACAGTTCACAATTTCCACAACGTGTCAAGGATTTTCGATTGTACAAGGGGTTTGGCTTGACCCTTGTATGACCACCTTGACACCTCACACCGGCCTTCCCTATGGCCTCTTGGTACTCCAAGTTTCACTATCTTTCAGTTCAATACTTTCCTTGTTCAGGAGAGGGGTAGAAGCCAGAGACCTTCGATTGAGTACTCACGTGGCGCCAGACCACTCTATCTCTAGTAACAAGTTCGTTCACAAAAGACCTCTGTCTCTTAATCTTTTTAATGTTGCCACTGCAACCTTGAGTCTAACACAGTCCGGCCCACTATCAGGTTCTTCCGACTCACTGGCTGTGCTGAACTCATTGGCGTTTATTTTGCCACTGGAGTCAAGGACGGCACTACAATGGCAACTGCCTCTCCCCGCCCTGGTTATCAGTGCGGGAGGGTTCCATGTACCCTTCGCCAGCTGCAATTCCCAGTCTTATGTTTCTTTTGTCTGAGGCTTCGCATGTCTGGGTTGAAAAGGGCAAAGGCAACTGTCTCCTTGACGTCCTTTCAGGGTTCACTGCCTTTCTCCTCCGTTTGAACTGCCGTCCTGGAATAGCTGCTTCCTCATGCGTTCAGCCTTGCTCAGAGTGTGCTCTTGTGCTGTGCCTTTTTTACCAGTAGGGAAGGGAAAGGGCAGATAGGTGTGTGTAGTTGTCAGCAATTGCGTGACTCTGCCTGACCCTTGTGCTGGGACATGTCAGGTAAACGTCTCTGGTATTAGTCCGTTGTTGCTCACAGTGTGGGAAAGTGTTCATGTTGGAAAAGGGGGGGTAGAGTTTCTGTATCCTACTGGGCAGGATGGGGATAAGGTGTCAAAAGGAAGGGCATACCACGTCTCACCCTTCTGTGTACCACTTCCACTCCACAATGTCCCCCCATCCAGGTGATCCTCCCGCACTGGTCCACCCCCAGGAACTGGATCCAATAGCGATGGCCGTGTCCTGGCCACCTGGATGACAGATCCCCGGGGACTAACAGGTGAGACATCTTCAGGGTTCCCACATACCTTTCCTCCACGAGATGTAGCCGCATCCGTTTCACAGGGAAACCGGGAAAGGAAATCTACATTCCCCTGGTCTTTACCTTTATGGTGTTCCACAGTAAAACAGTAGGGCTGCAGGTGTAGAAACCATTGCATGACACAAGGGTTGAAGTCTTTGCGTTGGCTAATCCAAACTAGGGGAGAATGGTCTGTGACTAGTGTGAACTTCCATCCTAAGAGGTAGAATCTGAGGTGGATAATGGCCCACTTGATAGCCAAGACCTCCAGTTCCAGCACAGAGTAATTGTGTTCATGTGGAACAAGCTTGTGACTTGTAAACAAGATAGTATGTTCTAATCTGTCGCAAACTTGGGATAGGATGGCTCCTAAACCTGCAAGGGAGGCGTCTGTTTGCAGTATGAACTCTTTCAAAAAATCTACTACCTTTAGGATCAGGTTCTGGCACAGGGTTTGTTTTAAAGTATCATAACATATATCATCGTCGTCCATCCAATGAAGTTTCTGGTGTTCAGCATTCTTGAGTTTATCTGTCAGCCTAGCTGTTTTGTCCGGAAAGTTAAGGATAAACATACAGTAATATCCTATTAGCCCTAGAAAGGCTCTAAGATCTCTCTTATTGGGTGTTGGTGTATCTAGGATGGCTTTCACTTTCTTATGTTGAGGCTGTACAGTCCCATGCCCTACAAAGAAGCCAAGGTATTTCAGGGCTGATTTGGCCAGTCTGTATTTAGATGGATTAGCAGTTAGGTCAGCCTCTCTGAGGACTTTCATAATAGTATACAGATGGAAGAGGTGGTCTCCCAGGTTTTACTATAAATAACGATATTGTCAATATAAGCTCCACAGAAATCAGAATAGGGTTGTAAAATTTTATCCATGAGGCGTTGGAAAGTGGCTGGCGCGCTGTGTAAGCCAAAAGGAAGGGCTTTGAATTGGAACAGTCCTAGGGGTGTTGAAAAAGCAGTTTTCTCTTTATCTGGCCCATATACTGGGACTTGACAGTACCCTTTTGTTAAGTCTAAGGTGGATAGAAAGGCGGCTGTTCCGTGTTGATCAATTAGGTCATTGATGCGTGGCATGGGATAGGCATTGAAGTCAGAAATTGCATTAACTTGAAAGAAGTCTATGCAAAACATCCAGGAACGGTCAGGTTTAGTGACCAACACAATAGGGAGGACCATGGGCTCGAAGAAGGCTCGATAATATTTGCTTTCAACATTTGATTTACCTCCTCAACCACTATCTGTTTACGGACATCCTGTAGTCTATACAGTTTTAAATGAACCACTTTCCCCTTAGGTGTTCTAATATAGTTGTAGGTGCCCTTTACTCTTCCTCGTTTTTCTGAAAATAGATAGGGAAAAGATGTAATTACATCTTTTAGATTTTCTTGTTGTCGAATAGATAGATCCAGAGGAATTAATTCAAAACTGTCTATTTCTTCGGGAACCAAACATATAGTACTGTGGCATGGGTGGCTGACGGGTTCTCTTTCCACTCATTTAAGAGATTTACGTGATATAAATGGACCTTCTGTTTCTTGTCCGATTGGGCTACTTTAGAAGTACAGGCTCCCATTTGTTCTAATATTTCGTAGACCCTTGCCACTTAGAGACACGCTTGTTTTCTGAGGTGGGTAAGAGGACCAGTACTTTCTGTCCTATGGAAAATGACTGTAAGCGCACCTTCTTGTTATAAGTGGATTTTTGCTGACTCTGGGCTTTTTACATGTGAGTACAGACTAGATCACTAACAAGTGTCATATGTTCTCACATTCCGGTAGCGGTTTGCGGGATGGGAATGGTTGCCTCTTCTCATTCTTCCCAGGTTTGCTGGAGCATGTCTAGCACACCCCTAGGCTCTCTACCATAAAGTAGTTCGAAAGGAGAGAATCCTGTAGAGGCCTGAGGGCTTTTCGTTACTGCAAATAGTGCACAAGGGATCCTTTGGTCCCAGTCTTTCCCATCCTTGTCTACCAATTTCCGTAGGATTCATTTCAGAGTTTTATTGAATCTTTCTACCAAGCCATGAGATTGGAGATGGTACACAGAAGTTCGTAAATTGGTAATATGGGCAGCTTTTTCACTTCTGTCATAAGCTTGCTCATACAATTTGAACCTTGATCGGTTAGTATTTCTTTGGGAAAGCCGACCCTGGAAAAATATGGTAAGAGGTGTTTAATTTAATTTGTTGTGTGGTATTGTTCCGCATTGGAAATGCTTCGGGGTATCTGGCTGCATAGTCCACAATCGCAAGGACATATTTGTTGCCTAATCTGGATGTTTCTAAAGGTCCAATGATGTTCATCCCGATTCTTGAAAAAGGGGCTTCTATGATTGGTAAGTGATTCAAAGGGGCAGATAATGGGATGTGCGGGCTGGGTTTTTGACAAATGTCACACGTCTGAACAAAGGTTTTAATATCAGCGTAGATACAAGAACTGTAGAACTTCCCACTGATATGTGCCTGAGTTTTGAATTGTCCTAAGTGTCCCCTTGTGAGATGGGAGTGCGCAATTTCTAGTACAACCTTTCGGTGGGTCTTGGGGATTACTAACTGAGTCTTCACTAAGCCTGCTGTGGTTGTTTCTCTTCCATATAACAACCCCTGCTTTTAGAAGAAAAAGGGGCTTCCTTTCTATATACCTTCTCCTTCTGGAATAGCTTGTAAGAAAGCTTCAGCGAGAACTGGATCATTTCGCTGGGGGAAGGCTAGGTGGGGATAGTTGGTATCTCCCTTTATTTCTTCGATGTTAACCGGTTTATCAGCTTCCCCAAAGCCTACTGTACCTCTTTCTGTTTCATCTGGTTCACTTTCTTTAAAATGAGGAAACAGAGCCCTTTCCAAAATTTCTGGAGCAATTTGATCCCCACGACATACTTCAAATGGGACTCCACTATGATTCTATAAGAGAACTTTTACGTCTCTCCGGGAGTCAGGATCGATGACGCCTGCTAAAATGTGTAACCGAACTTCCACACTAGGCCAGATTTTGGGGCTAACCTTATGTAACACCCCAGACGGGGTATGAAAACCAAATCTGTAGGAATCTTTCCTCTCTTCCCAGGGGGGATGACATCCTCCCGATTGCTAAAGATATCGAAACCTATTGATTCTTTTGTGGCAAAAGAGGGGCTAGAAGCTCTATGACTGAGTTTCTTAAATTGTAGGGTTCCCCAATTTGTTTAAGTTGAGTCAGATCCCATTACTAACACCATATGTAAGGAAGGCATAGTATCAAAGCAAGACAGACACAAGTGATCACAGTTCAAGGGTGTTTATTAAACTCTAAAATGGGTGAGAAAAACGCCTACCCTAAACCTCAATCGAAGATGGGAGCCAGCTACGACCATTAAATAATAATAATACAGTCCTAGTAGAGTCTAGTCAAATAAAAAGGGCCTATACTAAAAAACCTATTTCCAATCCATATCGCTAAGCTACAAAATAGTGTGGGGTTATGTTTCACAAGAAAATATTGAAGTGTTCACCAAATGATAAGTCAGGATGCTATGGCTGGGGTCTCCCTTCCCCACGTTTTAGATGGGGTCAAGGCAGGACTCTTGCGCACAGCACACTCTTGGGTTTCTCCAGCATGAATTTACAGTTCCTTTTCTCTCTAGCAGGCTCTTCTGCGTTCAACTCTCTTCTCATGCAAAGTCTCTTGCTTTAGAGGGCCTTATATGCCAAAACAACAAAACAAACAGTTCCTTCTGATAACCTTCACGTCAGGTGATTATTCTTCACCCTAGGATCCCCCTCAGCCGGGTTCTGATCCTTCTTGTCAGCGTTCGCCTTTCATCAAGGTACTTGCCGATTTAAACAGAGGCTTCCGAAGGGCAATAATGTCTCACTAGGCAACTCTGTTATTCTATGGCAAGTGCGTGCTTCACAATATCACACTTCGTACGACGTTCACCCTCAGCCGGGTGCAAACGCCAGTTTCATAATTCCCTCAGTCGGGTTCACATTTTCCACAGTTCACAATTTCTACAAGGTGTCAAGGACTTTCGATTGTGCAAGGGGTTGGGCTTGACCCTTGTATGACAACCTTGACACCTCAAGCCGGCCTTCTCTATGGCCTCTTAGTACTCATAGTTTCACTATCTTTCAGTTCAAAACTTTCCTTGTTCAGGAGAGGGGTATCAGCCACAGACTTTCGAATGACCGCCCACGTATCCCCGGACCACTTTATCTCTGGTACCAAGCGCGTTCAAAAAGACCTCCGTCTCTTAATCTTCTTAATGTTGCCACTGCATACTTGAGTCTAACACAGTCCGGCCACCTATCAGGTTCTTCCGACTCACCGTCTGTGCTAAACTCATTGGCGTTTCTTTTGCCGCTGGAGTCAAGGATGGTACCATGATGGCAACTGTGTCTCCCGCCCTGGCTATCAGTGCGGGAGAGTTCCATGTCCCAGTGACATCCGTCACACCATTCGCCAGCTGTGATTCCCGGTCTTAGGTTTCTTTTGTCGGAGGCTTTGCGGGTCTGGGTTCAGCTTAGCTCATAGTCCTTGAGTCTAACACAGTCCGGCCCACTATCAGGTTCTTCCGACTCACCGGCTGTGCTGAACTCATTGGCGTTTATTTTGCCACTGGAGTCAAGGACGGCACTACAATGGCAACTGCCTCTCCCCGCCCTGGTTATCAGTGCGGGAGGGTTCCATGTACCTGTGACATCCGCCACACCATTCTCCAGCTGCAATTCCCAGTCTTATGTTTCTTTTGTCTGAGGCTTCGCATGTCTGGGTTGAAAAGGGCAAAGGCAACTGTCTCCTTGACGTCCTTTCAGGTCTCACTGCCTTTCTCCTCCGTTTGAACTGCCGTCCTGGAATAGCTGCTTCCTCATGCGTTCAGCCTTGCTCAGAGTGTGCTCTTGTGCTGTGCCTTTTATCCCACTGGGGAAGGGAAAGGGCAGTCAGGTGTGTGTAGTTGTCGGCAATTGCCTGACTCTGCCTGAACCTTGTGTTGGGACATGTCAGGTAAACGGCTCTGGTATCAGTCCGTTGTTGCTCACGGTGTGAGAAAGTGTTTGTGTTGGAAAATGGGGGTGGGATTTCTAAGTATCCTACAGGGCAGGATGGGGAAAAAGTGTCATAAGAAAGGGGATACCACGTTTCACCCTTTGGTGTCCCACTTCCACTCCCCAAACACCCCTCACAAAACCCAGACCAACCAGTAGCTCACAAAAAGACCTAATATAAATGTTAAATAGTAAAGGGGAAAGGCACTATCCCGGTGGTACACCGCAGGTAAGAAATACATGGATAGACTGGGGGTCATTATTGACTACTCTGGCTTGTAGTGGTTCAGGAAAGGAATTAAACCACATTGCAGCCTCATTGGAGCATGTTCCTATCCTAACCAGTCTTTCACTTAATATAGCATACTCAACCAAATCAGACCCAGCAGATAAGTCAAGCATCAGAAATAATGCAGTATGACCTTTATCAACAATCTTGACAATGTTTGATTTCAGGTCTAGCAGCGCAGTTTCTGTTCCATGCTTCGTATGAAATCCAGACTGATCTGCTCCAAGAATCTTATTTTGTTCAATTCATTCTTTATATTGACGAAAAGCAATTTTGTCAAGGATTTTCTACAGGAATGTAACATTTGTTACAGGCCTGAAATGTTCAGGCATAACAGGATCCAAATTGTCTTTTTTTCAGAGAGGTGAAATCCAGGGTTCTTTAAGACCTGGAACCTGGGCTACAGAAAAAGACATAATAATTTTCATGACCCAAGACAACAAGGGAGCAGGAACATCTTTAGAAATAGATACAGGGTAAATATCCCATTGACATGAGTTGGGTTTCATAGTTTGTATAATGTTTTGAACCTCACTCTCAGATAGCTCCCTAAAAGAAAAAAAGAGGAGATGACTCCAATAATTCTCCGGAGGCAGGCGGAGGTCAAGATTCATCTATGGACTTCTCAAGCAGAGCTACTTGTTGTGCAATGGCTTCTTGGTGACAAGCAAGTTTCTGGGAAAACGCATCCTGGATATTTTGACAATCAACTTTAATACCAGATTTAATGGATTTTCCCTCCAATTCAAGAAGAATTGAGAAAAGTTCCCATGAGTTAGATTTAGCCACTGCAATTCTGTCATTAAAATTAACTTGTACTATTTTGTTCTCGGTATTCATGTGTGAAAAAGGCTTTTATAGCCAGAATAATTGCGATCAGCGCCAATAGATTTCTTTGTGTGCTCTCTTCTATTCATGGGAGAACAGAGGTTGAGCACCTCCAGATGATCGATTGTTGCTCCCCAGCCTAGCGGAGAGGTGTCAGTGGTAATGGTCACTTGAGGGACTGGTTCTGAAAAGGGGATTCCATTCATTAGGCTGTCCTGATTCGACCACCAAATGAGGTTGCAACCATATCTCTGACATCACCAGGCCTGAGTAAGACTGAGGATCTGATGCTTGAGACCAGACTTGGCTCAATGCCAATCGTGTTCTTCTTACCTTGAGCCTCGCTAATGGTACCGCCTGGACACAGGAAGCCATGAAGCCAAATAGCATTTGAAACCACCATGCATTCATGAGGGTTGATTTCAAGAAAAGGGTGCAAATCTAACAGAGGTCCCGCCCTCTTTCCTCCATAAAGTAAACCTTTGCCACTGTTGTATTTCAGCAAAACCTTATGGAAATTAAGCCCTGGGAGACCGTCCTATCCAGTTCACAGAGAGCGCAAGATGGTAAAGTAGATGGCATAGGGACAGGAGATGAGATTCACTAACTGCGGACAATGGGATCTGAGAAGCCAATCGTCCAGATAAGGATAAATATTACCTCCTTGCATTCTGAGGAAAGCTGCTGTTGCTCACACCATTTTGGTGAAAGCTCTCGGAGCCGAGCTCAGACCAAAAGGAATAACTCAGTAATGGAAATCATTGTTCCCTATCCAGAAATGTCCGTTGTTGGGGCCATATCGGAATATGGAGATAAGAATCCTTCAGATCCACTAAACAGAGCCAATCTCCCTGTTGAAGAGATTGGATCTGTGCGGGGGTGATCATCTTGAATCTTTCTTGGGGAAGATGAAGGATGAAATCCGACAGGAGTAGGATTGTGTGCAGCCCATCCTGGCTGGGCATGGGTACTGTAAAAAGATGAGAAAAAAACGTGTGATGTTCCTCTGTCGGTCGGAACAACTCTATTGCCTTCATCGAGAACATTTTCTGAATCTCTTCAAGGATAGCTGGAGATCCAATCTAGAAGGGAGGGGGCGAGAAGGATGTACTGGGGGTGTGAAAGCCTTTGCAAGCCACCAAAAGGACCCATGCATCTGATGTTATAATCTGCCATGATTCTAAATGTTGAGAAATACCCCCTCTACTCCCACTGCAGTTCCACGGGACCATGCCTTTCCATCACCTGGAGATTTTGTCAGTGGTGGTAGAAGATGGTCTTGTGCAAGATGCAGCAGAATGGGAAAAAAAACCTCGATTTCAGTCCTGTGAAAGCTGGGAGAGAGGCCTGGCTGTCTCTATTTGCGGTCTTGAAAGATGTGAAAACCAGCAAAGGACCTTGAGCGAAAGTCAGATCTTTGCAAAAAGGTAGACTTCTGGCCATTAGGTTTGGTTAGGACAGGGAGTGATTTTGACATTATGGTACTTGTTTTCAATTCCAAGAAGGCAACTTACTCGGGAAGGATCCAAGAAGGCAACTTACTTGGGAAGGAAGTGAGAACGAGAGCTCCGTCTCCACAGCATCCCAGAAATAAAATAAAGAGTGGGCATCCAGCACCGCCAAGAGGCATGAATACAAGCTGACATCTGCAGACACATAGGCTTGGCACAAGATAGTGCAAGAGCCTGGGTGCGCAAATACCGAAGCCTTGCGGGAAGATAAAGGTGGCAGACTGAATTTGGGCACTGCATGCCCCAGCAGCAGAGGAGTCTCAGGGGCGGAGCGCTAGCCCTGGTTGAGACGAGTCCTTCCATTCGGGAGGCAGAGTAGGTAAAAGGAGCTCTGTCTTACACAGTATAAATCCCTGGGAGCCGGAGGCGGTGGCCGGTGGAGCATGAGGGTGTACCACCTAAAAAATGCAGGAGCAGCAACAATAAATAACACTACATGGCCATCTGGGGTGAGGCAACAGGCCGGGCTGCCGTTAGTCAAACCAGGAGGGTGAGCCCCAGTCATCGTGGTGTGCAGTAGCTCAGGAGTACAGGGGGCTTGGCAAAGGAAAGGCTGCTTGAGGTGCGGCCCTGTACATGAGTGTGGAGTTCCCACTGAGAGGGTGGCTAGCAGGAGGCCTCAGGAGTGGGCCATTGAAGCATTAAGTGCCTGTACATTGTGCCCTGAGCCCCGCAAACAGGAGAGAAGAGAGCCCTCCATGTGCCCTTGATCAAAAGAAGCATTACCAAGTCTGACAAGAGAGCAGACAGTGAGGGGGAGAACGGCCACTGGATCAGCCCCCCCATCAGCTTCCACCAGTATGCCTGCATTACCTGAGTCTGGCAGCAAAGTAGACTGGGAGCAGGTCCCCTCCTCCATTGGTGGTAGCCCCACCTGCCCCGAACCCTAGGGGCAGTTGTCGGCGCAGGGGCAGGCACAACACGTACAAAGCGAGTGGCGTCAGCAGCAGCGTGGCAGTTTCCCTCCATAGGTCCACCAGTGGAACTGTGCCTCAGAAGCAGGGAACACTACTGCCAGATGCAGGGAAACAAGAGGTGGGGTACTCCCAGCAAGCGTCATGAGAGGGCACCCTCTGACAGTGCTGGGCAAGGGACACTGAGGCTGCCTCGACCTCTGCACCATTTCAGGCCAACAACAACACACACCCCCACAGCAGCACCAACACCATAGCAATGTCCAAAGGAGTTCTGAAAGCATGCTTCAATGACTTCCAGAACAAGCTCATAGCTTCTTTTCAAACCCAGTTTGCGACCTTCATGTCGGAGGTAAAACAGGCGATCCAGGACTTGAAAAAAGATGTCACGAGTCTGAAAGAGTGGACGGACACTACGGAGAGGGCACTGCAGGAGTTAGTGGAGGACAATTGAAAAACAGAGGAAATCCTTGAGGATCTGGTCAGGATATCCCACAATTTAGAGCTCCATTGCAAAGACCTCAAAAACAGGTCCCGTCAGTCTAACATTCGCAGCTGCAATCTACCGAAAGGAGGTGGGGGACAAAGACCTTAAGGGGGTGATACAGCAGATCTTTGCAGATCTTCTCGGGGGCGGGACGGCAGAGGAGGTGCTTATCACAGGACCAGCCCAAGGCGACGGGACCCCGGAGCGCAGCACAGAGTTACAACCTGCAACGAAAAAGCCCATTTTCTCCAGCCTAATGACGAGCATACAGGACCTAGACCATCTGGTGGGGCGGAGGTGCCCATTCGCGCGTCCACCAACATCTGATGCAATTATAACTACCTCATGGCACGCATCCAGTGTCAAGTCAGCAACTTCAGTGAACACACAACTGATCGTGGTCGCTGTTCTCTGCTTACTCTTACAAGAGCAGGAGTAATAGGGCACCAAGCCAGTGGTTGCCCCCACCATAACCAGACCCGAGTTCCTCCACATTTGGAGTAGAAGCAACAGTACACCAAGCCAGTAATTGCCCCCACCATTACCAGGCCGGAGTTTCTCCATTTCTGGACACAACCTTGAAACCAAACCACAGGTAACCTTTGTGTCATTATTCAATTACTAACAAGATCGGTGAATCCCACCAGCCTGACTACAATGCATATCTTCATCCGTAGGACAACACAGATGCCTGATCATCTCCCCTCCTCTTGCACAGACAGACCCAGACCTTGATTGATTACGTGACCACCTGGCCACTCGAGCAGCCCTCCATAGATGATTAGGGTTGAGAAATTGGGATCTACAGTCCCGGCAGATAAGCGAATGTCCGGCACTGTGGGAATAAACTACCAACACTAGTACCAAGTAATTACAGGTACCTTTATCATAATCCTACTCACACCCAATTTGTGTACCTTCTCACAGGGTCCTTCACTTGGAGCCCTGAAGAAGGCGATGTGGTACAGTCTATGACCGCCGAAACATGAAGAACACAGGGAACCCCAGAACTAAACTGTTCTCAGTGTATAGATCTTGCTGAATTACTAACTTCCACGTTGGCAAAGATATCTTTTTACCCCCATAACCCTGGAACATTTTATTGTTTTCTCAAATTACTTCATCATCCCTTAGGTTGACTTTGAAACCCTTCCCCCAGCGTGCATTGGACTTATTGAATCATTAGCCTGCATCTGGAATATAGTTTTTGTTTGACCTATTTTTAAAAAATCACTTTCAAACCATCACCTGTTCTACATTACAATTGCTTGAATATCAAGATTAGAACTGTTAACGGATTACAATTGATATCCTCACATGAATGTACCCATTTTTGTATTGCCTGCTTCTTTGTTTTCTTGTAATGTTGTTGCATTTTTGAAACAGTTGACTTATTTGAAGCACAGACAATAGAATAAATATATGGTTGTTTGTATTGAGCTGAAGCAGGATAATTGATTAATGTCATTTTCCTCTTCCTTTTCATTTCCCTTTTTCATGTTTTGTTTCCTTTAATGTTGATCTTACATATACAACAACCTGTTATTTTGATGCCGCGAGTAGAGGTTTCTGTAGATTTACTCTAAGGATCTCTAACTTAGGAGACCTGTCAATATTGAATCAGGATAGACCAAACTCACTGACTCTATCCACAAAACGTACTTTCTCTCGATATATGTAAGGGCACACGTATTTGTTGACACGCCCTTGAGGGGGAGGTCATGGGAATGGTCGCAGGTGAGAAGACAGCGAAGAAAAAACCGGCACCCGAGCACAGGCCCCCGGGACATGCATCCCATAAATTAACTGCAACCTGCAACATGCATCCACATGAAGAGGAACAGTAAGAAAGGACGGCGGCGCCCACATCAAAGAGAGCTAGAGCATAGGGACAGTGGAGGAAGAAGTTCACCTTGACGGAACCCACTTGGAATGGGACTAAGGGTTATAGTTATACCCTGCTAGTTTACCCCGGAATCACTGGTGAGCCAAATCTGAGGGTAGCATGCCTGAAGAATCCTTAGGAACCTTGGCACGCTCCAGGGAGTTAGATGGGGGAATGAGGGCAAGTTTGTGAGGTTGCTACGGGGAGGGGGTAAGGCAGGGGTTCAGATGGGCAGGATGCATGCAAACGGCAGGGGAAGGCCGCGGGTGGGGGACAACAGCATTAACACACAAACCAGACCGCTTTCAAATGCCTGACACTAAATGTTAGGGGTTTACATTCCCCCACGAAAAGCCAGAAAGTCAAAAGACCAACAAGGCCTAGTGGCCTTCCAAGAGACACATATAAGGAAACGGGACAGGCCGAGATTCAAACTACGGCACTATCCAATAATGTACCGTTCCAACTAACAGGGTAAGGCGACCAGGGTACCCGAATCCTGGACTCTAGCGCGGATAGCCAGGGGAGGTATCTGTTCCTGATTCTTCAGCTGGGCATAACAATGCTTACAATAGCATATATATATATGCCCCAAATACGGGACAGGATGGCTTTCTTAGAGCAGTCCTAAAGGACCTACTGACCTTTTGGAAGGGGGAGATACTCTTGATGGGGGTTCTCCATCTGGTGTGGGACCCGGGGAGAGAAAGTGAACACACGTACCATAGGCAGCCCCCTCCCTCACAAGCCCACTGTGCTAAGATGGACCAATAGCCCTAAAGGGGAAGGAGAAGGGATACACATTCTACTTGCATGTCGATAAACCCGCATTAATTATATCTGGTCCTCAACTACCCTTCTGGGCTCCATTAGGGAGATCGACAGTGGAAATATCCCAGTGTCAGACCACGACTCATTGATTATAAGGATGGACTTATAGAAGGTGAGGAGAGGCCTATGGAATTGGTCGTTCCTCAAAGGGCTTCTAGCAGACCAGGTACTGAGGAAACAAATATAATCTGAGATTATAGACTTCTTCGAATTCAATAACTCACCGGAAATCACAGAGCGTTGTCTCTGGGATGCCTTCAATACGACCCGGCAGGGAGACCTAATAGCAATGCGCACGACAAGTGCGTAACAGTCCTTTGCATTCGAATTTGAGATGGAGAGGGAACATCAGGAAGTCATGCGCAAAATGGAGACGGATGCAGGGATGCAAATATGTAAAACACATAGGGGCCTTTGTGGTAAGCTCAAACTCCTCCAGACCAAAAAGGCAGAGAAGGAGCTGCTACACCTGCAGCATAAATATTACGTGAAGGTCAATAAGGCTGATAGGGTACTAGCGCGCCTACTGAAGTAAAAGGCGGCATTGCAGACCATCCACGAGACAACAATCCCCCGGGGTCCAGAGTTACCACCACAAAGGACATCACTGATTTGCAGTATTCTAGACCTCCCTATACGCACCCAACTGCCCCGACTGTGCCTCACAAGACGCCCACCTCCACTCAGTCCCAACACAGAAAATAACCCTAGGAGAACAAGAACAATTAGAGAAATACACCGCTGTCGAGGAGGTATAAAATGCAGTTCGGGAACATCCGTCCAACAACTCCCGTGGCCCTGATGGCTACAAGTCCATTTCTTACAAACCTTTCCAGAAGCAACTTGCCCCGAGACAAACTAGCCTTTTCAACACATTCGGGAACCCGGATCCCATAACCCCAACAATGGAAGAAGCGAAGATGGCCCTGTTTCCGAAGCCGGCCAAAGATCCCTTCTCTGTGGGTCATACTGGCCTATTGCTCTAATTAACATAGATGCCAAGCTCTATGCAAAGGTCATGGCGAACCTAATAGAAGACTTCCTCCCTAAACTAATACACTGTGGCCAATCAGGATTTATCAAGCAGAGGCAGACGTCCGACAATATAAGGAGAGTTTGCCACTTAATTGAGAAAGCTACAAGGAAGGCCACTCATCAGACCTCCTCTTGCTTGACAGAGAAAAAGCATCCTTCTTGTTCCGCATGATGGAGCTGATGGGGTTTGGGGCGTCATTCTTGCAAAAGGTGTGTGCTAACTATATCAACCTGACAGTTAGGGTATCTATTAATGGATAACTATCCAAGACCATCCTGCTAATAAGAGGAACCAAGCAGGGCTACTCTATGTACCCGCTCTCTATGCCTTCCATTTAGAGCCTTTCCCGAGTAAAATCAGATTTCTGGGGAATATTCGAGGGTTCCCATTTGGAGGCGAGGACCACAAGTTTATGGCATTTGCGGATGACATGTTCCTCAACCTCAACGATTCAGAGCACTTCCTTATGACCATAGTACGGGAGATAGAAGCATTTGGGGCGGTGGCAGGACTGAAAGTCAACATCACAAAGTCAGAAATTCTGAACTTGGCGCTCCCAGTCGACTCACTGTAGCGGCCGTAGACAGCATTTCTTTTCGATGGGCGCAGCAGGGCATAAGGCTATTGGGGGTAACAATCACCAAGTCCCTGGCAGGGCTATATGACGCAAACTATAAACCACTGCTGGAGGAAACTGTTAGGCAGAATCCTGTGCAGTGCCCTTAGGGACCATTACACACAATTAAGACTACAGGTGGTGATACAAGTTTTACCTTTGATACAAGCCTGTACTACTATGTTATAGTGGTAGCAGTGGCGGAGCAGCCAGGCCTATCTCAAGAGTATATGAGCAGTGGCAGAGATTACACAAAGGGACCACAATTACTGTGACTCAAGCAAACACTGCCTTAAGGTTTCAGGAAGAAAAATATAAGTACATTTATTTTTAAACCATTCTTTATAAACACAACACTTCTATTAAACTTCAATAAAAACCACACATTAAATATACTACAACTAAGGAACAAGTTACTTACCTGTAACTGTTGTTCTCCAGCATGGGTCTGGCATGGATTCACATGCTCATGAATATTCCCCGTCGTCAGGCCGGGAATCCTCGGTAAAGAAAAAATCAGTATCAGTTTCGTTTCTGATCTGTCTTTCTTAGTAGCAACCAATCACTGATCTCTGGGTCATACTGCCCCCAGCCAATGACTGACCTCTACCTAAGCCCCTCCCCTGGCAGCCATCCTCAGGTTTGGTAGCACGTAAAGTGGCAGTATGACCAAGTGAAGAGCCGCAGAGGGGAAGGAGGGAGGGTTCGCATGTGAATCCATGCCAGACCCATGCTGGATAAAAAAACAGTTACAGTTAAGTAACTTGTTTCTTCTCCAGGATGGAGTCTTGCATGGATTCACATGCTCATGAATATAGGAATACATAGCAGTATACACATGCACAACCACGGTAGGTGGCAACAGGCTCAACATTAAGCAATACAACAACTCAACATTAAGCATCTCTTACCAGGCTCACCTTAAGCGAACAGGTTGCGCAGCACTGCTTGGCCGACCCTGGACTCCTCCCTGGAGTCCCGATCGACGCAGTAGAATCTTCACAAGTTCACAAACAGCTGTGATGTCTTCCGAAAACTCTTTGTGCGGTCCACGTAGAACTTCCGTGCTCTAGCCACATCCAGCGAGTGCAAAGTCCTCTCGGCCGGAGACGAAGGCGACGGGAAGAAAACTGGCAACACCAAGGGCTCGTTGAGGTGGAAGTCCGACGGCACCTTGGGCATAAAGGAGGGGTGCATCCTCAGCAACACCCTCGTGTCGTGAAAACTCAAGTATGGAGGCTTGCAAGATAGGGCCTGGATCTCTCCCACTCGTCGTGCGGAGGTGATGGCCACAAGAAATGCTGTCTTCCACGACAGGAACTTCAACGGCGCCGAATGCATAGGCTCGAATGGGGCCCCCATGAGCCTGATCAGCACCACGTTGAGCTCCCACGCCGGGACAGGGGCCTTCACCGGCAGGAACGATCGGAATAGTCCCTTCATAAATTCCTTCACCAGGCGATGAGACCACAAGGACGCCCGTCCTGTAGTTCTGGTGTATCGGGAAATGGCCGCCAGATGTATCTTGATGGAGGCGTGAGCCAGCCCAGCTTTGGCCAGCGACAGTAGGTACGGCAATACTTGAGGGGCAGTAATCCGCAGAGGGTTAATCTTCTGTGCCCGGCACCAGACAGAGAAACTCTTCCACTTATGTCCATAGCATTTGAGAGTTGAGGACGCCCTGGCTTTTGCAAGAACCTCTCTGCAGTCAGCTGGGATATTGTATCCTCCAAACTCTAGTGCTGCAGGAGCCAAGCCTGCAAGTTCAGCGACTCCGGGTCGTGATGGAGAATGGCACCTCCTTCTCTGGAGAGAAGATCCGTGTCCGTCGCCAGCTTGATAGGTGGGGACGCTGACAAGTCCACCAGAAGGTCCGGGAACCAGATCTGTCTCGGCCACGCCGGTGCGACGAGGATCATCCTGCACCTGGACCTCTTGAGCTGGTTGATGAGACGGAGCAGCAACGGCAACGGAGGGAACACGTACAGGAACAGGCGTCTCAAGGGAACGAGATAGAATCGCCGATGCTACTCGGTTGTGCGAACCTGCTGGCGAACCTCTGGCACTTGGAGTTCGTCGCTGTCGCGAACCGGTCGATCTGGGGTTTGCCCCACCGTTGAAAGAGCCGATCCATCTGGTCCTGGTGTAGTTCCCACTCGTGGCACGAGCGCAGCTCCCTGCTGAGTGAGTCGGCGATGGTGTTTTTTATTCCTGCCAGGTGGAAGGGAACCAGAAACATCCCCTGGGCGACGGCCCAGTGCCACAGATCCTGGGCCTCCTTGGATAGGGCTGGGGATCTGGTGCCTCCCTGCTTCCGGATGTAGAACATCGTGGTGGTGTTGTCGGTGAAGATCCTCACCACTTTGTCCTTGAGGGACGGAAGGAACGATTTGAGCGCGCAGATAACAGCTCCTAGCTCCAGGATGTTGATGTGAAGAGACCTCTCCTCTGGGAGCCAGAGGCCTCTTGCGTGGAGATCTCTGGTGTGGGCCCCCCATCCCTCCAGGAAGGCGTCCGTCGTTACCGTCTCCTGATTCACCGGGGCCTGAAAGTCCATGCCTGCCGAGAGGTGCACACGGGCACCCCACCATAGAATCGCCCGACGGAACTCCTCGTCGAGCGGGATCCTGTCTTCGAAACTGCCTGCCGCTTGAATCCAGCAGTCATCGAGGAACTCTTGTAGCGGACGCATCTGAAGTCTGCAAAGAGGCACAAGGTAGATGCATGAGGACATCATCCCGAGGAGGGACTTGATGGACCTCACTCTGGCCACATCCGTGGCTATCAGGCGCTGCACCTTGCCCAAAATGGCCTTCGTCCTTTCTTCCGACGGAGATGCCAGTCGCTTCACTGTATCGAGCTTCGCTCCCAGAAACAGTGCCACCTGCGACAGGACCAGATGGGATTTGGGGTAGTTGATGGCGAATCCCATCTCCGTGAGCAGGCGGACGGTCCTCGCTGTGTGTTCGACGGCGAGTTCTCTTGACCTTGCACGGATTAGCCAGTCGTCCAGGTAGGGGTAGACGTGGATCCCTTGCAGGCACAGCCGCGCCACCACAGGTGCGAGGCACTTGGTGAACACCCTGGGTGCCGACTTTAATCCGAACGGCAGGGCTCTGAATTGGTAGTGACGCCCCTGGACTACGAATCTGAGGAACCTTCCGTGTCCTTTTAGAATGGGGATGTGGAAGTAAGCATCCTCCAGGTCCAGTGACGATAGGAAGTCGCCCTCCTCCAGCTGTCCCAGCACGTGCTGGAGGGTGACCATCCTGAATTTCTGTGCCTTGATGTACTTGTTCAACCGACGCAGGTCCAGGATGGGGCGCCAACCGCCTGTCTTCTTTCTGACGAGGAAGTATCTTGAGTATACTCCGGAGCCCCAGAGCCTCTTGGGGACGAGCTCGATGGCACCCTTCTTGAGCATCGCCCTTACCTCCAACTGCAGTTGAGGGACGTGATTCTCCTTCCTGGCCACAGGAGGAATGCAAGGACACTTCCTTTGAAATTCCAGCGAGTGTCCGCGGGCGAGGGTGTCCAGCACCCAACGGTCGGTGGAGATGGACTCCCACACGCTGACGAACTTCATCAGCCGGCCTCCCACCGAGGTGCTTCGGTGGGGGCCCGACGCTAAGGCCGGTTCAGTCCTGCTTGGAAGAGGCCTTGCCGCCTTGGTCTCCTTGCCGATGGCGGCGAGACCCTCCTTGCTTGCCGCGGCCTCTTTAGGCCTCCTGGGACGAGGAGCGGGCCGCCTGGCGGTAAGTAGAAGAGCCGCTGCTGAATCCCTTGGAGGCTCCCAGTCTGCCTCAGAGCTCCGAAAGGGCCGCCGTTGCTGAAGGACTCCTAGGGCTCAGGCTGTTTCCATGTCTGTCTTGAAGGCCTGGAGGGACTCATCCACAGTCTTTCCAAACAGGTTGTTGCCGTCGAAAGACATGTCCAACACTCTGGTCTGGACGTCCTGGCGAAAGTCCGTCGCCTTGAGCCATCCTCGCAGTCAGAGGCAAACCCTGTTGCCCAGTTGGTGAAATCCGGTATCAGCAATGTCCGTTGCCACCGTTATGGCGTGATCCGACGCCACCTCTCCTTCCTGCAGAATCTGTAGGGCCTCTGCCCTCTTGTCGTCTGGTAGGAAGTCCAGCAGAGGAGCTATCTTGAACCAGAGCTCCCTGTCGTAACGGGCCACAATCGCTAAGGCATTGGCCGCCTTAATCGTCGTCGCCGCCGACGAGATGACTCGTAGTCCCATGGAGTCCAACTTCTTGCCCTCGCTGTCCGGCGGGGAAGTGGAAGTTGAAGCCGCCGCACCCGCTGCTTTCTTCTTGGCCGCTGATGAGACGACAGAGTCTGGTGTGGGCTGGGCCCTGAGGCACAAGGGGGCGGCATCGGGGACCCGGTACTTCTTCTTGTACCTGTCCCTCTTGGCGGGTGTCGTGGAAGGGTTCTTGAGGATAGCCAGCCCCTCGTCCCAGATGTCGTTGAGCAACGGCACTGCAAGGACCGTCTTTCTCTTGGCCTCTCGTCGTTGGTAAAGAAAACCTTCCTTTATCTGTTCCTCAGGGCAGAGCTGGAAGAGCTCGGATGCCCTGGTTATCATGGCGTGAAAAGAGCCAATTTCATCGGGCGGAGAGGCCCGAGGGGACGGTGATGACGGGATGTCCGTTGTGTCATCGCTGCCGACGTCGTCCGTCCACGTCGTTGTATCCATCGCCGTATCCTCCTGAGGGTCTGGCGAGGGGGATGAGGAGTCCACAGACCTCGCGGGCACGAAGGGCGGAGCGGGGTGGACTCTCCTCCGCTTGTTCGGAGGGCTTCCCGACGGGCCTGGTTCTGGATTCTCCGTCGGGGTCCGTGGTAACCTCGTCCTTATCTCAGTACATAAGGATTGGATCGCCAATAAAATGGCCGCCGAGCTATCCTGGGGCTCAGGTAATGGCTGCGACGGACGGGATGGCTGCTCCACTGTGCCCTCGTCGTCGCCATCGTCGCTATCTTCGATCACATCAGCGGGAACCTTCCCCTGGGATCGAACCTTCTCGAACCTCTCGTTGAGGCCTATGAACCTCTCGTTGAGGCCTTTCACGGTTTCCACCGGATCCTCCTCGGAGGCTGAATCCGAGTCCGTAATGGCCACAGCCCCCCCTCTTTTTCCGCCGGGGTCTTCACGGGGGTCTTAACGATGGTCTGGAAAGAGGATTCCCTCCGCTGCGGCAGGGAAACTCTGGACCCCGAGGCCGCCTCCACTGGCGTAGCCTCTGCCGGCTTCGCCAAGGCCGCTGCGACAACCTCGATAGAGGCCTTTGCCGGGTGGGTCAAGGCCATCACCACCTTAGGTGCGTCCTGGGCCTTCGCTTTGGGGGGAGGGTCATCGCCTCGCTCCCCCTCGGCTCCCTTCGAGATCGACCGGGGCCTCTTCAGAAGCTTACCCAGGTTCTCGGACTTCCTCTTCCCCGAACCAGAGCGCTGTCTCGTGGTTGATCGTACCGGGGAAGTCACGCCCTGCCTGGCAGCCGAGGAGCCCGACCTTTCGGCGCTCCCGGTGCCCGCGGACTCAAGGTGCTTGGCTTTCTGTTGGGCCCCCGTCGCCGGGGCGCCCTCACAGGACTTAGAAGACCGCACAGTCTTTTTCTTCGCCTTCTCACCTGCTGTGCCCTTCTCCAGCCAGGCGGCGAGGCGGAAACGATCTTGCTTGGTCCGTTCCGACAGGTTCTTGCAGAACGCACAGTCCTTCTCCACGTGCGTCTTGTCCTCATGAAGGCAGTAGAGACATCTCAAATGCTCGTCCTCCTTGAAAACATTTTGCTATCCGCATCCTGGGCTGCTCCTGAACAGCTTGGATCTGGGCGTCGAGCTTCCCTTGTCCCGGGCCATGTCCGTTGAGGTAGGCCACAGATTTTCTGGAATCCTCCAAGAAGCGTAACTCGACGAACACTTCACCCTTGAGGGGCATAGAAGAATTCCGAAACGGGTCCCCGTTATCGGAAGTAGAAACGGTGGAGCTTGAGGCTCGATTAACCGGAAAAATGAGAAAAATCTCCTGAAAAAGTGCGGAAATGCAGTAAAAGCCCGAGAGCTAAAACATGAGGACTCCCAACACTTGAACGTGTGGTAAAAATCTGAAGATGGCTGCCAGGGGAGGGGCTTAGGTAGAGGGCAGTCATGGCTGGGGACAGTATGACCCAGAGATCAGTGATTGGTTACTATTAAGAAAGACAGATCAGAATCGAAACTGAAACTGATTTTTTTCTTTACCGAGGATTCCCAGCCTGACGACGGGGAATATTCATGAGCATGTGAATCCATGCCAGACCCCATGCTGGAGAAATGTGTCTTCCAGGCTTCTGAGGTTCCTTACCTTGTATTCATACTTTCTTCCGAAGGCATTCGGATGGATCCAGTAAAGACAGAAGTCATACTGCATTGGCCCACGCCCGGTTCCATCAAGGAGGTTCAAAGGTTTCTAGGTCTTGTGAATTTTTATCGCAAATTCATTTTAGGCTTTTCCGGCAGAGTACTACCCATCACAAGGTTGCTTAATAAGTCTTCTATGCCTTTTGTGTGGACTCCTGAGGCTAACCAGGCCTTTTAGCAATTAAAGGATGATTTCTGTTCTGCTCCTGTCCTTCGCCAACCAGACCAAAGTCTAAGGTTTATAGTAGAGACAGGAGCCTCTGCAGCAGCCATAGGTGGCGCTCTCCTTCAGGAACATGAAGGTTTGGAATACCCAGTGGCATACATGTCAAAGACCTTGAATGACAGTCAGACACACTATTCTGTCATAGCAAAGGATTTTTTGGCCATGAAATCCGCCTGCGAGGAATGGCGTCACCTTCTGCAGGGTGCTGACCTTCCTTTCGAAATAAGAACTGATCATAAAAATCTCAAAACCATCCAGACCACGGAATGTGTTAATTCACGCTAGGCCCGGTGAGCCCACTACTTAGCTCAATTTGATTTCCTTTTGACCTACTTACCAGGTTCTAAGAACACTTTGGCGGATGCCCTCTCAAGAAGACCGTACCCAGGGGTTACCCAGAAGGAATACCTCAGTCTCATGCTTCCAGATGTGAAGGTCATCTGTTCCGTAGACTCTTTTTTGGAAGATGTCCGAAAGGCTACACAGTCTTCTGGAATTCCTCCTTCAACTCCTCACGCTGAGGAAATGCTCCTTCAGGATGGGCTTTGTTTTACTAAACATCGCCGTCCAGACCGTCGGACGGCATTGAGATGGTGCCATGATGATCCAGTGGCAGGACATAGGGGGGTGAAGAACACTCTGGAGCTTCTACAACGTAGATTCTGGTGGCCCAGTATGACCAAGGACGTTACTACTTATGTGCATTCCTGTCCAGTATGCTGTCGGTCAAAGTATAATACTCAGAAATCTATCGGATTTCTACAGCAGGAAGAAGTGCCCAAGAGACCTTGGAGCATAATTTCCACCGATTTCTTTATGGATCTGTCGCCTTCAGATGGATGTTCTTGTATAATGGTTACTGTCGACTGTTTCACTAAAATGGCTTACTTCTCACCTCTAGCTGGTTTACCTACCGCAGCAGAGATGGTGGCGGTGTTTGCTAGAGAGATCTTTCGCTTACATGGCACTCCGGATAAGCTAATCTCTGACAGAGGTCCTCAATATACTTCCCGTTTTCGGAAAGAACTGTGCAACAGGTTGGGCATAGAATGTGCCTTGTCATCAGGTTTCCATCCACAGACTAATGGGCAGACAGAAAGGACCAATGCCACCCTAGAACAATACCTCCGATGCTTCATAAATAGTCAACAGGACAATTGGGTTAGCCTGCTTCCCACCGCAGAATTCGCCTACAACAATTTCATCCATATTTATTTATTTATTTATTTTTTAATTCTTGTAATGCGCCAACATGCCCGTAGGCCTCAGGGCGCACATAAAACTGGACAAAACAAACAGACACACATGGCAGAGAAAGAAGAAGGGTCAAACAGTTATTCCAGATTGAAGAAGTGGGTTTTTACAGCACGTTTGAATACAGTGTAGTCCTGGATCTGCCGCATCTGGGCTGGAAGTTTGTTCCATAGAAGGGGACCTTGAGCGTCAAGAGTGGTACCTCCAAATTTGGCTGTCCTGTATTTTGGATGCTTGAGAATAGTGGCAGAGGATGCACGAAGGTTCCTCGCATTGGATTTAATGCTAATGCGGGCTGACAAATAAGTAGGGCTACAGAGGCTGAGGCATTTGTGGGTCGTGGTCAATATCTTGTGCGTTATCCAATGTTTAACAGGAAGCCAGTGAAGTTTTTTCCTAAAAGTGGAGATGTGTGTACGACGGGACTGATTGAAGATATTACGCACAGCATTATTCTGAGCCACTTGTAGTGATTGGATGTTGGAGGGTGTGGTGCCCGCTAGGAGGCTGTTGCAATAATCCAATCTTGAATTGCTTAATGCAGTGGACAGAAGGGCACAGTTTTCTTCCGAAATGAATGGTCGAATATAGCCTATTCTTTTGCTTATAAGACCGCAGCTAGATTTAATGCCGGAGACATGGGACTTCATAGAGAGTTCTTCGTCAAGAACGACGCCCAGAGTCTTGACTTTCTTCTGGACGAGAATGGTATTGTTGGCAATATGGAAACTAGCATGGTTGGAGTTGAGTTTCGCCCGAGTGTTTTTTGATGCCACGATGAGGAGTTCAGTTTTTTGTCGTTCAGGGCGAGAGAATTGCAGGCCATCCAGTCTTGTATGGCTTTGTACATTTTATTGATGGTTACTGTATCGCTGCTATAGAAGCCACTCAGCTGTATGACCACCTGAGTATCATCAGCGTAGTTCGTGTATTGCACTCCTAATTTGTTTTAAGAGGTCAAGAAGGGGACGGATATAAAGATTGAAAAGCAGAGGTGATAGACAGGAGCCCTGAGGATCTCTGCATGTCTGAGATATTGGAGAAGATTGATTATCGCCAACACAGACCCTCACCATTCTGGGACCCAGAAAGGAAGCAATCCATCTGGATGCAATTACGGAGCAGTTAGCGACCTCTCCGAGCCTTGACACCAGTAAGCTGTGATCAACTAGTTCGAAGGCTGCGGAGAGGTCTAATAACATGAGCAAAGCAGCTTGATTATTATCAGCTATGCTAGCTAAGGTAGATTTAAGATCTAGCATTGCTGTCTCAGTCCCGTGACGAACCCTATAGCCCGACTGACGGGTACCCAATATGTTATATTTTTCGACATGGGCTTGTAACTGTAAGTGGGCAAGTTTATCAATTATCTTGAGAACATATGGCACGTTGGTAATGGGCCTGTAATTGTCTTTGTTCGCTGGGTCAATATTTTCCTTTTTCAATAAGGGTCTAATCCACGCTGATTTTAACAGTTCCGGTACCAGGCCCTCATCAAAAGAGAGATTGACCAGTTTGGTAATCCATGGAACCAGAATTTCTAAGGACTCCTTAAGAGTGCTTGTGGGGCAGTCATCAGCAGGACAGGACATGTCTTTAAGGTCCTTTATGATTTTGAGTACTTCATCTTCAATGTAATGTGTGAAAGAGAATTGAGGGATATTGTTTTTGCAGGTATTGGGCAGAAAGGTGTCTGTGGGGGTTTGTGAGGATGTTACATTGCCTAGGGCTTTATTTATTTTTTCTTTGTGAGAATCAATCTTGAGTAGAAAGGCATTGTGTATGCCCTGACACCATTTATTGTCCTTAATGATATTATTAGTGATTGGGGGCTGATTTTGGAACTCCGCTAAGATTTTGAAAAGCTCCCCAGTGTTGGATTGAGCATTGACAATCCTTGCATTATAATGTGTGGCCTTAGCTTCTGTGATGAGTTTTTTGTAATTGAGGATGGATTTTTTGTAATTGGTTAGAGTGTTGTCGTTGGGATCTTTCCTCCAAACTCTTTCGAGGGCTCTTTTTTCTTGTCTGGCCACAAGAATTTCATTAGTGAACCAGGTGTTCTTTGTGGTTTCGGTCTTTATTGTCTTCATTTTCAGTGGGGCAATGTCGTTAACTACTTCTTTGATGTTGGTAGACAGATGATTGATAAGTTTCGAGGAGTCAACAAAGTTGTCAAGGGGTTGAAGTTTAGAAGACAGCAGTGTGGCAAAATTTGGAGCTGTTAGATTTTTAAGGTTGCAAGACATTTTCTGGATGCGTGGGTTGGCATTAAGTTTAGGAGGAGGGGAGGGTAGTGAAATCTTGGCTTGAATAAGAAAGTGGTCAGACCAAATACATGGTGTGGCCGAGATGTCAGAGATATTGGCATTTTGGGACCGGAGCCAGTCTAAGGTATGACCCTTACTTTGCGTGGGGGATTTCATCCACTGGGTAAGGCCAAAGGAGGTGATGGTATCCATCAGATTGGTGCCTGCTTTATCCTGTTGGTCATTGGCCCAATAGTTAAAATCACCCATGATGATAACTGGGCCTTTAGTGGTACAAATCTGAGCCAGTAGATCACTGAGCTGCTCTTCAAATAGATGCATGACTTTGGGTGGACGATAGATCGTAAGTGTGTTTAAAGTGGTATGTGGAGAGGTTTTTATTTTTACCCATAAACTCTCACAGCCTTCTGGAGAGGTATGAGGAATTTCATGGCATTCAAGATTTGATTTACACAACAAGACCACTCCGCCACCTTTACCCGGCAGACGATCTGCTCTAAAGAGAGTGTAGTCGTCGGGCGTGGAGAGTGTGGCTTGGGTGGGAAGGTCAGGGTTGAGCCATGTTTTGGTTATGCCGAAAAAGTCAGGCTTAAGTTCATTAGTTAGGTCGGAGAGTTCCAAACCATGCTTGTATAGCGAGCGTGTGTTGAGGAGGGAAAAAGATAGAACCAACAAGGGTGTGATCTTGGACTTCATGTTAGGTTGGCGCGGTATTTGCTTCAAGCACATGGTGAACCTAATGCAGGATACGTGAGCAACTTACTTAAAGGGAGAGGCGTCTGGTAGCCAGAGTAATCAAGGCCCCGCTGAAAGCCAAGATTTCCCGCAAGCCGGCGAGCTGCGGTGATGACCGGTGAAGACCGGCGCGACCCAGAAGCGCCGGCGCTGAAGCGCCTGAACAAACAAGAAATACCCTAGGGGTCCTGGGAAATGTAGTTCAAGTAAGATACTTTCAGTTCCTTACAAACACGAGAGTGCTTTGCTCTCTGCCACTCACAAAAACAGTCATGCAGTAAGCTTCCTAAACACTAGTAAGCAGCGGAAGAGAAATTCATTGGCATTGAAATTCAGAGAACCAAATGAAAATCGAACTGAGAGCCGTGCGCAGCGTTATTACACGTGCGGGTAGGTGAAACGCTAGTACTGGTAACAGCAGCGGTACCTGTAAAGGAAAGATGAGCTGCAGGGGAAATCCAGACAAAATATAAAGCAAGCGGCGTGACCGGTGAAGACCGGCGCGACCCAGAAGCGCCGGCGCTGAAGCGGCTGAACAAACAAGAAATACCCTAGTGGTCCTGGGAAATGTAGTTCAAGTAAACTACTTTCAGTTCCTTACAAACACGAGTGTGCTTTGCTCTCTGCCACTCACACAAACAGTCATGCAGTATGCTTCCTAAACACTAGCGCCACAGGGCTCAGTCCTTTCTTTTGTTCCTATGGTTTTCATCCTAGCTTTATTCCTTCTCTATCTTTTCCCCCTCTGTTACTCCTTCCGTGCATCATTTGTTAACCAGCATTTCGGAAGATTGCTGTTGAGAGTCTACAGGCTAGTAGTCTTCGATACCGTTCCCAGTGCAATCTTAAGCGCCTACCCACTCCGAATTAGCAGGAGGGTACCAAAGTGTGGTTGTCGACCAAGTGCCTACCTCGCTGGCTTCACCCTTCTAAGCTATCACCCCGATACCTGGGACCCTTTCCCATACTTCGCAGGATTAACCCTGTGACTTTCCGCCTTCTGCTACCTAATCACATGCACCGCCTTCACCCTGTGTTTCATTCATCTCTTTTGAAGGAATACAAGGTGGATCCTTATCATCGCCCTTTTCCCCGTGATCCTATGCCCACTGATGTTCCTACCGAGGAGTATGAGGTAGCCTCCGTCCATGACTCCCGTTATCGAAGGGGCAGGTTGGAATATCTGCTCCATTGGAAAGGCTATCCCCATTCTGAATATTCCTGGGAGCCCGTTTCTCATGTGCATGCCCCGGCATTGGTTCAGAGGTTCCACCGCTTATTCCCTGGCAAACCGGGGGGGTCTGCCTTGGGAGGGGGCATACTGTCATGCCAACGACGCGTAGATGCCGCTGGCGGCTTTGGAACGCTTGGTGCTGACGGCACCATTAGGTTGTTCCATCTTGATATTTCACTTCCTCGGTTCGCGGTCCAGTCTTTTCTGTTCTGTCTCTTCGTTTCCACATTTAGCTCCGCCCTTTCTCCCGGCTCAGCGCGTTGCAACTTTGTTTTTCCGCTCTGTTGCTGTGCTCCCTAGCTCGTACACTGCGATTTCTACCTTGTTCTGCCTCTGTTTTCCCCCCTTTCTGCCTTCCAGTGGATTTAGAGTATTTCGCTACTCACCCCTTCACGTCTTGCCTTCCTCTTCGCTTCGTTCTTTCTTTCTCTCCTCGCTTGTTTTTCTTTCGCCGTCCCGCTGCCCTGTGCCCTCCCTCTTTCCATGTTTGTTTCTTTGCTTTTTCTTCTGCTTACCCTTTTCCTTCTGGCTACTGCTTCCATACCTCCGGAGTACCTCCTTTTGCTCCCATACTCCAGCTACTTCCACTTACCTGTATCCGGTCTCCTGCCACGTTACGTCTTCGACGTACTCCTTACCTGAGTGCTACTCCACTGTGTGCTACCATCCAGGATTTCTGCTCCGTCATACTGCTCTCCGCTACAACACCATTTTATGCTTACCATTCCGGACGTCTGCTCCAATATTGCTCTGGATCACCTTCCATCTGGTCCTGTACTACTCAAGACAAATCAACAATCCGATGCAACAACGAACTCCGAGAGGTTTTTTTAAGCGCCTGCTTTTTTTCCTCTCCCATTGGTCTCTGCAGAAGAGGGGTCCACTGCTTCCCTGTTTAGCAGGGAATCAGGGTGGCTTCTTACCGCTGAAGACCGTATCTCTTCTCAAAAAAGAAGAAGTCTAAGAAGAAGCTCCTCCGGCGTGAAAGTTCATCGGAAGAAACAGGTGAGGAGGAAGGGGAGGTAGACATTGATATTGCTGAGATACCAACTATAACGGCAGAGTTTGACAATGTTATTCTCACCTGGTATCCACGGGGGCGCCACACGATACTGGATGGAGGTCTAAGCACTATCCCAGACCCTCTCTGCTTGGTTATGTGCCAGACGTTGGGTAGCGCCTATAACAGGAGAATGGAGGGTTAAGATACTGGTTCTGTAATGGGTGGACTCCCACCTCCCTCTGGTCCAAATCCCCTCCCTTGGGGTTATTGCTCACCTTAGGTTTTTGTGCGTTGAACTCTCCGTCCTGCGTCTCTGTGCAGGGGCGCGTGGTTGGTGCGGGCGTTCCGTGGACCTAGTTGCTTCACTGGTCCGTGTGCCCTTATGTCGAGTCCAGACTGGCTGTGACTCCGACTCGGCTTGCTATCTTCCAGTTGAGTTATAATGTCTTTTCCGTCTTTATTCTGTCTCTTTCTTTCCCTCTGTTTTCTCTGTCTTCTCGGCGTCTTGCTCCACTACGCTGTTCCCAAACAATGTATCTTTTTGTTTTCACAGGGATGGTTGCGATCTCGGGAGATGCCGCACCGATGGCGAAGACCACAGTGAGTTATTGATGCGCGGAGCGCTGCGCTTTTTATTGGTGTCAATTGCTAACCTGTGTTCTCTTCCCTTCTTTGTACAGGCTGCAATGATGTTCCGGAGTGATGAGCGATCGAAGCGCTGCTTGCCCAGGTAGGTGCTTTGTTAATGCTGACCTTGTTCCTTCTCCCTTGCAGGTTGCAGTGAAACCCAGAGATGGGCGAGGTAAGAGAAGCACAGGGTGCTGCCAGGACTCGCTGCTCGCCGAGGTAAGAATTGTTATTAATGCTGTCCTTGTTTCTTTACCTTTGCAGGTTGCGTCGAACTCCGGAGATGGGCGAGGTAAGCGAAGCGCAGGATGGATTCAAGACCGGTTACTTCACTAAGTGTTCTTGCTTGCTAATGCTGTTCTTGTTCTTCCAGGTTATTAATGAAATCCAGATTTAGGGGCTTCAGGATTGGGCTGCCGGAGAAGCAGATGAGCAGGGGCTGGACACAGTGATCGTTACGCTGCAGGAGTGCAGAATAACGTGAAGCATGTCCTGCTGTTTGGGTGTGGTTTAAATAGCCCAGATAAAGTAGTTCCAGGCCAAGTAGTTCCAGGTCCAGCCACACCCAAAACACTAGACCGCCTGGCTTGGTTCTAACGAACTGAGCTGTGTAATAGGCCTCCATGTTGGATTAAGGTCCAAAACTGGTATTGCTTTATTTCTGATAATGAGCCTGGCGCCAAAGGTGCCAGGACTGACTCCATGTATGTTTCTGATGGAGTTTTAAGGCCCTCGGGGCCAGTGTGAAGGGCTTTAGCCCCACTGCTGCCAGGGGGCTGTTATACCTGTGGGGGTCAGGGGCATGGATCGTGAAAGCAATCCTACTAATTTGAAAGGATTGAAAAGTTTATTAGGGATGACAGGTTTTAACAGGAAATGTATTGAAAAGTATGTAGAAATTACTCAACCTTTAACAAGACTATTAAAGCATGGTGTACCCTAGAAGTGGGAAAGGGAAAAATGTGAAGCGGTGGCCAGGCTAAAAGAATGTCTAATGAAGGCGCCATGCCTGGCATATCCCATAAAGAACAAGGATTTCTTTGTAGAGAAAGGTTTTACTGATCAATGCATGTCAGCAGTGTTATATCAAAAGCATGATGTGAATAACATATCTATTGCATATGCTAGCAAGGCCTTATCACAGGCTGAAACTAAGTTCAGTGAATATGAAAAAGCACTCTTAACCACTGTCTGGGCATTGCAACATTTCCATCCTTTCATTCAAGGGGAAAGAGTAATTATTGAAACAAATCACCAAAACCTGCAGTTTCTGCAAAGCAAGAGCATTAGATCAGGGAATTTGGCGCAGCCCAGAATTACTTCCTGGACGTTGGCATTAAAGGGATTTCCTGTGGAAGTAAGATATGGGCAAAATAAAAAGGGCCCTGCTGCTCAAGGGCTAGCAGATTTGCATGATTGTGCAGCCTTATGTGTACCAGATGAAGCAAAAATAGAGTCAAGTTTTAATGAATTTGAACAATCCCCACACAAAGCATTCAATGAGGAAGTATGTAGGGATTTACCAACTGTGTATGTAGATGGTTGTGCATACCATGTGGAAAATAACACAGAAAAAGAGCTTGTTGCAGGAATAGGAAATATCTGGTTTAAATGTGACAACATTCCAAGAGTAAGCATGAGGATTGAGCCTAGAAGTAGTGAAGTGGCAGAATTGGCCGCTATTTACAAAGCAATCGCTACCGCAGTTGAAAACAAACTCAAAGAGGTTGTTTTAGTGACTGATTCCGATTATGCACAAAATTGTTTTTTTTTGTCAATATCTTTTTATTGAAATATTGATAAAACATTGAATTCATCAGAGGTCATTGTAGGTGACAACATTGTTCATCTCAAATTCTGTGCATCCAAAATTTAGTTTGGTATTATCTACAATGTATCAGCCGTAACAAATTCAGTAACATTTGTGAGTGGGTAAGTTCATAGTTTGTCACTATAAATGAATCAATAATTAATCTCTTAATCAAACATCAACATTTTGTAATTCATCAGATTTTTAAGTATCTTAAACATCCTCTGGGAGTAGGATAGAGTAGCTTAACCTCCTGTAGCTCTTTGAACTGAGTAGAAGTAGAAAATCAAGAAGAGGGAGAGAGAAAAAAAAGAAAAGGGAATAGAACTCATCATGGTTACCAACAGATCACCACCCTGCCCCGCGCGGGCCGTATCTCTCCTCCTGTTAGATGTCAATCTAGTGGCTATTTTCACAGTGTCAGAGGCGTATTAGGGCTGAAAAAGGTATTTAATCAGTCTGGGCTGGAAAAACATATGGGGCTTCATTACGATTCCGGCGTTATCCGAGGCGGTAAAACCGCCTGATTAACGCCGGACTCGTATTACCATTCCGCCTCCGTGATTCCCGGAATTACCGGGGCATTACAACCCCGGTTTTCCGGGAATCACGGAGGCGGAATGGTGTAAATCCCCATTCCCATTGAGTCCTATGCGACTCAATGGAAATGCGGATCATGGAAACACCGGCAGCATCTCGTAATGCTGCCGGTGTTTCCTCGTCCGCCTGCATGCGGGAGGTGTTAAACCCGCCAGGTCAGACCTGGCGGGAACATCACCTCCCGCCTGCAGGGGTCGGACTCAGGCGGTCCGGAAACAAGGTGGCGGTGGGTTTACCGCCACCGTTATTTCCGGACCACCTGGGTCGTAATGAGGCCCATGCTCTTTTTCTGCGACGTGATCTAGAAATGGTCCCCAGATGCTTGTAAATTTGGGTGTCTGACTTTCTATCGACGCTGTTAACTTGTCCACTCCCAAGAGTTCCCATACCTTTACCCACCAGTATGCTATGTGGAGGCCCTCTATTTCCTTCCAGAATCGTGCTCGTGTAAGTCGTGCCGCCATAAGCAGTTGAGTGAGCAGGCGAGCGGTAGGGCCGGAGCGGGGATTAGACCCATCATCTGGTGAGTATCTTAGCAACATTTCTTGTGGGTCCATGGGAAGAAGGATTCCACATATGTCTTTGATCTTTGACCTGATTTCCAGCCAATAAGTTTGAATGACTGGACAATGCCTCCACAAATGACCCAGGTCTCCCTTTGCCCCACATCCATGCCAACAGGTGTCTGGATATTCCGGATTCATCCCATGTAGTCTTTGCGGGGAAAAATACCATCTATAACAGATTTTAAGAGCACATTCCTTTACAGCCGTGCATCTAGCGGACCTATGCGCTCTATCCCAGATTCTCTGCCAAGCCTCCGGGAATATTTTGGTTCCTAGTTCTCTCTCCCATGCCAGCATTTATGCGAGTTTCTCGTCCTCTGGGACATTTTCCAGGAGGCGGTAGCAGGCGCTACTCTATGTTGACGCTGCACCAAGACCTGAGGGGGGGTCTAGTGGCAGCTTTTTTGGTGGTCGGGTTGGTAATCCAATGCCGCAATTGTATTTATTTGAATCTCTCGGTCTCTGGGAGAGTACATTTCTCTTTGCATTGGGCAAAGGTCAGTGGGACGCTATCGTTATAGAGATCTTGCAATCCCAGAGGTCCGTCTCGTGACCAGTTTTGATAGGAGTTAGCCTGGAGGCAGGATGAGAATGCCGGATTCTGCGTGATTGGAGAGACGGGTCCCAAACCTGGAGGGAGTCCCCTTAGCTTGTATTGTCTATCCCAACACCAGAGAGTGGATCCCCATGATCGGGAGGAGGGGCTTCTGGGATATCTGCGCCTCTCGCGGGAGGAAGGGGAGATGGGAGAGGGGCGCTCCAGAGAATAGTTGTTCGATGTCCTGCCACTTGGGGGGGGGTCAACCGGGTTGGCCCAGCTCAGGATGGGGGCAATTTGGGTTGCTCTGCAATATCTTAAGATAGAGGGGAGCCCCAAGCCTCCCAAGTGTCTGTCCCGAGTCAGGATCTTGCGTTGGATTCTAGGGGGTTTCCGTTGGCAGACGAAGCGGCTAATCTCCTTCTGTAGGTTCAATAAGTCTTGCTCGGGAATGAACACAGGGAGTGCCTGAAGGGTGTAGAGAAGCCTAGGGAGCAACGTCATTTTGACTGTGCTTATGCGTCCTAGCCAAGATATCTCCTGGAGTGCTCACTTCTGCAGGGATTCTTTGGCATCGTTTAGTAAGGGGGGAATGTTGGTTTTCCGCAGGTCCGAGTAGGTTGGGGTCAGATGTACTCCAAGGTAGGTAATTTTGGAATTTTCCCATCTGAGAGAGTAGGTGTTTTGAAGGGCATTTAACGCGTGTGGTGGTTGTGATAAATTCAGGCCTATCGATTTTGTAGTATTTATTGTGAAGCCTGAGATCGCCGCAAATTGATCGAGGAGACTCATGAGTGGAGGGACCGAGGTCTGGGCATCTCTTAGGAAACAAAGCACACCGTCCGCATAGAGTGCAGCTTTGTGGCATTGATCCCCCCACCTCAAACCCCTGAATATCAGGGTGAAGGGGAATATGTTGGGCCAAGGGTTCCATCGCTAGTGCAAATACTAGAGGGGAGAGGGGACACCCTTGCCTGGTCCCTCTACCGAGGGGTATCTGGGATGTCCAGCTAGAGTTGACTCGTATTCGAGTGGATGGGATCCGGAAATTCGATAGCACCAATTTGGAGAATTGTGGGCCAAACCCAAAGCCCTTCAGGATTGATTGGAGATATTCCCAGGACATACTATCGAATGCCCCATGGGCATCCAGGGATAATAGGGAGCGAGGATCCGGAACCGATGGGGCCAGGGCTATGAGATCTATAGCTCTGCGAATATTGTCATGGACGGATCGGCCCTGGATAAATCCTGTCTGGTTCCTGTCTATTAGAGTAGGTAACATCTCCCCCAGACGCTGTGCTATGATCTTGCTATATATTTTAGCCTCTGTATTGAGCAAGGCTATGGGCCGGTAGGATGAGCATTCCACCGGGTCTTTCCCTGGCTTTAGAACTAGAATGGTGTTAGATTCTGCCATGGACTGTGTAACAGTTCCTGATTCCCAACATTCGCTGGATAACTTCGTGAGATGCGGTGTGAGCTCCTTATAAAAGGTTTTATAAAACGTATTTGTGCAGCCATCAGGGCCCGGAGCCTTGCCAATAGGGAGTGACTTAAAAGCTAGCTCTACTTCTGCAGAGGATATTGGGCCCTCTAAGGGATCTTGTAGCGCTTGTGGAAGTTGGGGTAGGTCTGCCCTAGCTATGAAGTCTTCGGTGGTTTGTGAGTCCCCCCTATGTGGGGCTGCGTGGTCCCTGAAGAACTCCTCAATAATATGGCGTTTCCCTTCTTCAGAGGAGGTGCTCTTGCCTTTTTAATCCCGCAGAAAGTCTATCCTATTTTGACGTGTCTGTTTCCCTAACTTGGCTGCCAGTAATTTGTTAGCTTTGTTTCCTTTGGTATAGAAAAATTGTTTGGTATGCATCGTGCAGTAGGCTGCCTTTCCTATGTGATCTGCTTCCAACGCTTTCTTAGACATACGTAAGTCCCTCAGAGAGCGCTGAGAGGGTTTCTTTTTGTGAGCCTCCTCTAGTCTACAGGCTTCGCCCTCTAATTGTTCTCCTGGCCCTCCCCCGTTGTGCTGCTTGCTCAATGAAGTGTCCCCTAATCAATGCTTTACTTGCATCCCAAACCGTGCCCCAACTCACGTCATCTGTGACGTTCTCTGTGAAGTATAAGTCTATGGATTATCTGATATGGGCCCGGATCGCTGGATTCTCTAGAAGGAAGTCGTTTAACCTCCAGGGAGGTCTTGAGGTGGGGGGGGCAGCCTGGGGGGGAGCTATAGCTAACAGAACTGGAGCATGATCTGCCAACGCTTCTGGGAGAATCTCTACCTCCACCACCTCCTGAATGAGCGAATCTGATATAAAAAAACATGTCCAGCCTTGAGAATCCCCCATGGACTGCTGAGAACTAGGTATAGTCTCTCTCCTCTTGATGATAATACCTCCATGCTTCAATCGAGGAGTATTCTTTCAGCAGAGAGGTGAGGGCCCTGAAGTTGTTCCTGTCATTTACTGTTGGAGGAAGGGTTTTGTCAACAAGGGGGTTAATCACAGCGTTAAAATCCCCACCTAGAATCACCTTCCCCTCTGCAAGTTCAAGAATAGCTTTTGACAATTTCATAAAAAACAGGTCTTGTTTGATGTTAGGGGCATATATAGAAACTAGTGTGGTTTTACGACCATTTAACATGGCGTTGACCAGTAGGAACCTCCCCTCCTCGTCTCATACCACCCCTATGGTTTTAAGGGAAATCCCCCTGCGCACTAGGATGGCAACCCTTCACTTCTTCAGTCCGCTAGAGGCAAAATATTTTGTGGGGTAGAGCCTATCATTAAGGCGGAATTCATCTGTTGGTCTCTTGGAGGAATAGAACCGAAGCATCCAGCGTCCCTAGTCTATGAAATAGCGCTTTTCGTTTCAGGGGGGAGTTCAGGCCCTATACATTAAGAGAGATACATCTAATGCTCTGGGTTGCCATTAACTTGTCGCATGGATTTTCGCTTTAGATGGACTCCCCCGAGAGGGTCAAGAGCAGGATAAACTGTCAGATCAATCATTGCAGTGTGAACTGTAGGCAATCTGTGATGAGTGAGGCAATAACGTCAACTTAATGACTTTGGGTTAAACTCAGGAAAATATTCAAAACAATAAACTATACAGTAAAAAAGCCAGGTTGGAGGCCACCAGGGGGCGCAGGTGTGATGGCCGCCTGATCGTTCGGCTCCCCTGAAGCCCCGAGAGATTTGTGGAGTAAACTGCGATAAAAGGAACGTTATCCTCCTACAAAGGCTGAATCCAGGTGGGGGGACTACTGGGGACTCCGGAGACACCTTCCCGAGTCTTGGGGGTGCCCGGGTCCCCGAGATATTTGATTTGGAGCATTCACGCTTCCCCTCCCCCATCCAGGCCCGTGCCACGCACAAGATGAAGCTCTGAGGCCTGGCTCCGCCTCTCCGAAGATGAGCGTCTCGCCGGGATCAATCTGAGGAATCGACACCGTGCACCACTGAAGGAAGCGCGGAAATCTCGTGGGAGTCCATCTGAAACCGGGGCCCTCACCGATGGGGACCTCCTCAGATGAGCCCACCTTCAGCTACCGCTGCGGCGACTCTGGACGTTAATACGCTTTGGGCCTCCAAGGCCGGACCCCGGCCCGCCGCACACGCATCTGTGTATCTTGACCCGGGCCGTCGCTGGAGCACGCCCAGGCTCCTTCCTCTCCTCACCCCCCAGGCATTGGGGAACATCTTTGTAACAATTACCATAAGGACTCTCCCCGGCTACTGCTACGACACAACTCTTAGAGGCCTACATCAAACAGGCCCAGGCCGACGCTGGTGCGCGCCTGGGCCCCTCTGCGACCTTTGAAAGCACCTACCAGCCCCACGTCGGAGCAACCGTGAGTAGTGGCCGCCGGGGGGTTGGGGCGCGACCCACCCGTCCTAACCACCACACCTCATCGGAGTTGGCACGGATCGAGGGGACCGTCTCCCTGAGCCCCGGGGGGAGATTGCGGGGAACTACGAAGACCTAGAGGGGGAGACACCCCATGAGTTGGAAAGGAACCCTGGCAAGATACCAATTCATTCCCCGAAAACAAGAGATGGAGACCCGCCTCCCACGCCGACCCCTGACATGAACACCATGCAGAACAATATCCAGACAATCCTAGATGAAATCAGGGGGATGAGAACGGACATGGGTGCCAAGCTGACCGACCTCACCGCCAAGGTCTCCACGTTGGAGGATAGAATGGAGGGGGTGGAGAACAACCAGGCTTCCACCGTCTTCCTGGAGGCTCAGATTGAGGCGAGGTTCAAGGAGATGCAGCGGCGTGAGGGAGAGCTCCGCTTCAAAGTGGACGATATGGAAAATCGTGAACGGAGATGCAACCTGCGATTCTTTGGCCTGTCGGAGGTGGAGGGGGAGACCCAGACCGGCCTGGAGGGCAAAGTGCAGGAGATCATTAGGATTGTCCTGGGAACCGACTCCGGAGAAACCATCCTGATCGACAGAGTTCATCGAGCTGGCGGAGGCGGTAGGTGCCCACGCTCCGTGCTTGCGAAGTTCCACTATTACAGGGACAAAGCAAAAAAACTTCAAAGAGCTAGAACCCTAAGAGAGACACAATTCGACAACTCCAGGGTGGCAATATACCAGGACCTGTCCGCCCTCACGCTACAAATGAGGAAAAAATGTGCCCCGATCACCAGGTGGCTCCAGGAGAAGGGGGTCCGGTACCGCTGGGGACACCCATTCTACCTATCCTTTGAGTGGCAAGGGGAAAACTTTCAACTCGTTACAGAAGAAGACATCCAAAGAGGCATCGACGAACTGATCGAGGTCCCTCCGGGGCCCTCGGGGGAGAGCGGTGGACCCGACAGAGACCCGAGTCGGGCCCCACGGGGCCCTGACCACAGCCAGGGGAAACACAAAGTGAAGGGCACCCGGAAATTCAGGAAAACTAGACACCCCTCGGAGGGACGCGGAGGACCCGCATGAGTACGAGATAGAGAGGAGAAGAAATGGAACGCAGTGCTGATCGGTTGTGGTTCACTCGCCCGCTCGCCCCGGCAAATTGAGGAGAAGCATTTGTTCCACTTCTGCGGATGCCGAAGCACGCACGGTGGATCCAAGTAACTGAGAAGGAAGGGGAGAAAGTTAAGGAATGTGATGTTGTTATGTTGTTGTGTTGTACTGCTTCTGACCGCTGGGTCCTCACGGGGCCCCTCACGTTTGGGGGCGTTTATGTTACATTGTGATGTTGCCACGTTTGGCCGGACTTAGGCCGAAATTGAGGGCTGAAGGTTTCGGATCCCACTTGCTTGACACACCGAGGGGGGTTTTTGTCGGTCGTCAGAGGGTGGCCAGCTGCATCCCCCGAGGCCTTCAAAGATCCCTCCAACTCACATTGGAAGCTAGTTCACGGTTGGACCTAGCTCCGATGAGACACGTGGCAGGAGTAGAGGGGACTGGGGTAGGGGAGGTCTTGTGGAGGGACTGGACCCCGACTAAAGCTGCTGAATGTTCCTAAGGGTAATAATTGGAGGGTACGCTCCACACTATTTATCTCTCGGGGCCCAGGCAGCGGCCCTGGTGGTTCGTTGACTAAACCCCGATGTCTGTCGGGCGATGGAGATGGACGGCTACCAAAATGGGTAAGGGAAATGGGGAACCGGGGAGGGAGGAGGGGAAAGAAATAGGGAACGTCACGCCATGGTTCTGGGGTCCAAGCCAACAGATGACAAAGGGAACACTCACTGAGGTTTCACAAGGCAAGGATAGCAACGACCTTGGTTGAAGGTTGGATCGGTACGCTCAAAGTTAAGGGTCTAAACTCGCAGAACAAGTGGTCTCTCACGAGTAACTCATTCCGCAAACAGAAATTACTGGCCCTCTTCCTACAATAAACCCACTATAGAAGGGGGGCAGAGTCAACGATTAAGGGAAAGGAGATAGGCAGAAACTTCTGGGCCTCGCACAAATCCTCTAAGAAGGAGGGTGTGGGTATCCTCTTCGGTAAATCGCTGCACCTCACCGATGTAGAAACGAAGAGGGGCTTTGGAGGCAGATTTCTGGCGATCAAGGGGTTCGCCCAGGGTACACGAAACACACTAGCCACAATATACGCACCCAATGCCGGCCAAGTCAGGTTTATTCGCAGGGTCTTTGAGGTCATGGACGGGTGGGCCGAGGGAGCCACAATCCTGGGCGGGGACTTTCAATCTCATTACAGACCCCCATCTGGACTGGCGGTCAGCCAAAGGGACGGGACCAAGAGCCCCCACAAAAGACAATCTCGCCTTGAGGGACCTCCCACAAGAATACTACTGGGTTGATGTATGGCGCAAATGCCGGCAGACCTCTGGGGGTTACACGTTCTTCTCCCCTCCCCACCAAACTTACACTAGAATTGACTTACTGCTGGTCTCGGAGGAGGGAGGGGGAGAGGTTGGGGACCCTGTGGTTGAGTCAGTGACCTGGTCAGATCATGAGCTCCTTGTTGTGGAATAGTGGTGGCAAGCCACCGTGAAATCACGTAGGTGGCGCTGTAACGATACCCTCGTGAGAGACCAGGTGTTTAGGGAATTCCTTAGGAACGAAATGACGGCCTTCTTCCTATCAAACGACACAGGGGAGGTCCCAATGGTCTCAGTCTGGGAGGCAGCGAAGGCCACCTTCAGGGGTCTCCTCATTGCAGAGGGTGCAAGCAAGAAGCGAGAGAGGGCCCTGATAGAATCCAGACTCCGGGAAGACCTACGGGCCATGAGGGCACAGCTCACCAAGGGAAACATAGACCGCGAAAACCTCTTGAGTGAAATGAGAGAGAAGAGACAGGCTGTGCATACAATCCTGATTGGAGAGGTAGTTAAAAAAATGAGATAACACGAAGCAGAGATACTACGAGAGGGGCGACAGGGTTGGGACTCTTCTGGCGCACAGGCTGAGGAGAAATAGGGCAGACAGACACATAGAAAAGGTCAGGGACGGGGCGGGTAACACCCAGATAAAAACTGAACATATAGCAGAATCATTTGCAGCCTTTTATAGGGCCCTCTACACCAAACAAGAGGGTGAATCACTGGAGGAAATTCGAAAATATCTTGATGACCACCCCCTACCCAAGCTCACAGACCTAGAGAGAGAGAGAGAGACACTGGACAAGGAGATAACGGAGGAGGAGGTGGAGGAGGCCATCAAAAAGCTTAAAATAGGCAAGACCCGGGGGAAGACGGGTACACAGCGGATTTCTATAAACAATTCCAGTCCGAGCTAACCCAACCGCTGACCAAATTATTTAACCACATCAAGACCTTAGAAACCATTCCACCGACATTCCTGCAGGCTATGATCAATCACAGTTATCCCCAAGCCGGGCAGAGACCCAGCGGAGTGTGGCTCATATAGGCCCATCTCGCTCCTGAACACAGACGCCAAGATCTTCACCAGGATCCTGGCGACACGCCTAGAACGATGTCTCCCCCGGATGATTCACCCCGACCAGGTGGGCTTCGTAGTAAATAGACAAGGAGCGGATATTATGCGCAAAACCCTGCACATATTGAGCTCAAATGGAGTGAAATCCGATGGTGCCCTTCTCCTGTCTCTAAACGCGGAGAAGGCGTTCGACAGGGTGAGCTGGGCCTTCATGGAGGGGGTTCTATCGTCCTTGGGGATGGGACCCAGGTGGCGGGGATGGATGACAGCCCTCTACTCCCGCCCTTCCACTAAGGTGGTGGTCAATGGAAGAGAGTCAGAGTCCTTTCCTTTAGAGAGAGGCACAAGACAAGGATGCCCATTGTCTCCCCTCATATACGCCCTGGTGATGGAAACGTGGGCCATAGCAATCAGGACCAACGATCAGATACAGGGTGTTAAGATAGGGGGAACTGATTACAAAATAACCCTGTTTGCCGACAATGTCCTCCTGTACCTCTCTAAACCATCCCAATCTGTCCCAGAGGTGTTGAACAGTCTGGAGCTATATGGCTCCCTGGCAGGCTACAGTGTCAACGTGGATAAATCAGTGGCATTCCCGGCAGGCCAGCTCAACGAGACCGAGAGACAATGGGCCTCATTACAACCCTGGCGTTAAGGGGTTAACGGCGCCGTAAAAGGCTGCAGCGCCGTTAAACCCTTAACACCCGATTGACACTTTAACGCCTGATTTTTGCAGGCGTCAAAGTCCAACCTGCTAAGGGACCTTGGTGCTAATTACGGCACCGTAATTTACGGTGCCGTAATTAGCGCCTTCCCCATTCCCATTGAGCCCTATGGGCCAAAAATGGGAATGGGGAAGGGGCCATGGTGAATGGGGATTTACCGCCCCACCAACCTTGGAATGGGGCGGTAAATCCGACATCCACCATGGCGGAATCTGGCTTGGACCATGGTGCTAGTAGCACCATGGTCCAACGCCAGGGTTGTAATGAGGCCCAATATATCGACAACCTTCCGTTTTGTAAACGTATAGAGGGATTCTCCCACCTGGGGATCCAAATTCCATCAGACTTAGGGGCTCTCTTCAAAGTAAACTAGCCGCCCCTATGGAGGTCGATCAAACACGACCTGGGACTTTGGTCGAAATCCGGCCTCTCATGGATGGCTCGCCTCAACTCCATCAAAATGGTAATCCTCCCCAAATTCTTGTACCTGTTCCAAATGCTGCCAACCCAGATACCAAACCCATTCCTCCTTGAATCGCCTATGACACTCTCACAAGACCCAAAGATGAAGGTGGGGTGGGTTTTCCTGATCTTGACACCTACTATAAAGCGTCACAATTGCGCGTCCTTGTTGACCACTTGATGACTGGCCCAAACAAACAATGGGTAACGCTAGACAACACACTCTTCTCACCGGTCAATTTGGACGAATGGCTATGGGTCCCCAAGACATCCATTCCAAAAAGGGTTCTGAAACACCCAGTGTTGGGAGTGCCGTGGTCTATTTGGAAGGAAGGGGGTTATCTGAGATGGCTCACAACGTGGCCCTCACCTTTCAGCTGCATCTGGGCCCCACCACTTTGGGAAGGGATCAACAAACCACTAGCCTTCCAGCAATGGTATGAGGTGGGTCTTTGTAGGGCCGGACAGCTCTGGGTGGATGGGGTGTTTATTTCTCTAGGTGACTTGAAGGACGCCCTTGGCCTCCATGACCTCTTTTTATGGCTTCTTGCTGTTCTCTACCCCACGGGACCCCCCATCTTCCCAAGTACAAAGGGGGAAAGACCTGGGCACCCCTATAACGGAAAAGAGATGGACCAAGATCTGTAGGCAGGCACACCGCTCCACAACAGCACCCCAATACCGCCACCAGGCCCTGAAGTTGATACACAGATGGCACTACCCCCCACAAAGGATAGCCAGAATGAGAAAAGGCTACGACCCCCACTGCTGGAAATGCCATGTTGAAAAGGGAGACTATGTCCATATGTGGTGGAAGTGCCAGGTGGCACAAACCTATTGGAGTGAGGTCCTGTCATGGATAAGGGGAGTGGACGGATTGGTGAGAACTCTGTCCCCCTGGCTGGTGTTGTTCGGTATTGAGGTTGAGGGGGGCCCCAAGGTGAAACACGACCACATGTTGCAGGTCATGCTAGTCGCGGCTAGATACTGCTGGGCCCAGAAATGGAAATCACCCCGACCTCCAGGGAAGGGGGAGTGGGTAGCGAAAACACGTGCAATCTACGATATGGAGTATTTGACCCACCAGATCGATGAATCCAAATCTAACATCGAGGCCCTATGGCTGCCATTTTTTGACAAATACAGGAAAACAACCTGAGGCACGAGTAACCATCTCAGACGGTTCTCTTGATGGGAACAACACGATTGGGGCTACCCCCTTGGAGTCGGAGGAGATCGATTGTTATAAAACATGTGACTCTTACATGTTGGACCTTATTTTCTGAGCACCGTTTCTCTTTCGGAAGCAACCTTATGCTCGCATTGCATCCTCAGAGGATGTGCTGGACCCTGTTGTTGTTATCCACCATTAAACCATGGCGTGGGATTGGGGGGGGTGGGTGAGGGAGGTGGAGGGGGGTGAGTTGTGACCTCACCTTGTTATGTATGGATGTTTGCATTATTTTCTGAATTATGTCAGAACTGTAAAATTCCAATAAAACCAAATTAAAAAAATAAAAAAAAGCCAGGTTATTTTCTTTACAACTCGTGCTATTCCCACAACCAGAGTCAACATTAATCAAGTGTAAAATAAGTCGGCACCATCCACTCAGGCGCCCAAGCCGATTATCATGTGGAAATTTCCATGCTCTTAAGTATCGCCAGGCAGGGCGTGCGGAGGATGTGGGGAGCTGGGAAATTTACAAACTTATGCTGGGGTTAACCAATTCCCCTTAGCCTCTCGGTCCAGGACTAAGGACTTGGCGTTCACAAATGCGACCGTAGGAGGAGGGGGAAGAGGTGTCTTCAACATCCCAAACTCCCCAGCTTGACCGTGGTAGGTCCATTTAGACAAAATGCGTCGGAGGCCTGACCAAGATCTCGTAGGTGAGCATGTCTTCTCAGCGCGGGGCATTACCATTCATTAGGGTCAGTTCAGGTGGAGGCCCAGCCTTCCCCCCCCCCCGCATTCCGGATTGGTGTCTCATCAGGGTTGGTGATTGTTTTCTCTGGGCCGGGATGTTGGCGCAGATGTGTCGCAGATTGGTGTCGCCGCCTGGGTTTCCCTCAACGATTTTTGGCAGGGGATGTGGAGTAGTCCCGTCCGGGTTCTAGACGTGAGGGTTTGATTCGCTGCTATCAGGCACCTCTGGCATCAGGCCTCTCACTTCCTCCTCAGAAGAGATTACATAATGTTGACTATGGAAGTCAAAGATCAATTTACAAGGAAACCCCCAGCTGTAGCGGACCTTCCGGGTTCTCAGCCAGGCAGTCACCTTCTGTAGACGTTGTCTGCATGCCAGGGTATAGGTGGCCAAGTCCTGGAAGAGTTGGACCCTCGTGCCTTGGAATTGTATTGAGTGCGAATTCCTGGCTGCTGCCCTGATCGCTTCCTTCTGGCGAAAAAAGTGTACTCGGTTGAGCACATCTGGTGTCATATTCTTTTTAATTTGGGCCGAGGAGTATACCCGGTGGGTTCTGTCTAGCTGTAATTCGTCATTAGGCGAGAGGTCGAGAAGGGATCTGAACAAAGTCTCTACGCATTCTGCTAGGTCCTGATCCGCGACCTGTTGGGGGACTCCACGAAGGCGCATATTATTCCGTCTCGACCTATTTTCTAAGTCGGCCTGTTTTGCCCTTATGTCTTCAATCTGTTCTTCAATGACCTTCACTCTTTCTGCCAGTGCTTCAGTGTTATGGGATTGCTCGCATGCTGTATTTTCCAGCTCGTTAACGCTGGATTCGATCCCTCCGATGTGAGAGGTAAGGTCTGCGAGAGACTGGGCCAGGGAGTCTTTGGAGGTCTTGATCTCTTCCTTGATCTCGTGGGTGATATCCTGTTTGAAGGTTCTAAGCATCTGCTCCAGTACTCTTTGGACATCGCCATGTTTGAGGGCAAGCTTGAAGATGGGGCGTTGTGAATTTCGGCCGTGACTGTGCACGCTGGCGATGGGTCCGCAGCTTGTGGTGACAGGTAGGCCTGTATGCCGTGGCCCTTCCTCTTACCCCCTGATTTGGGCATCCCCTGGGGTAGATATTGGAGGCTTCCGTTTATAGTCACAGCACCAGTGGGAGAGCGAGGAAAGCTGGTTTTGCAAGGTCAGCCTCAGGTGTTTTGCTGTGGCTCGATCAGGTAGGGCCTGTGGAGGGTGGAGGGTCTCCTCCCACGCTTCAGGTTTTTTTATTTAGGACCCAAAAGGGATTTGGAAGGTCCCTTGCGGTTGTTGAAATGTGACAAGTGTGTCTTTAGATGCCAACAGGGTTTCCGTCTACACCCCCCCCCGGGATGGTGCAGTGCTCGGCAGTGCTCTGAGGGTCAGCTCCAGCGGTTTTCCCCTTCGTGGGTCTTGGATGAGTGGTGAGGGCCGGGGGTCCCGCCTCGTAATGTCTCTCCACTTCTCCCTCTGTCCGTAGTTCCGAGATCCGGAGGTTTTATAGTTCCTGTGTTCCCATTTTATGTCAGGGCTGCTTCTGACTTCACTGGACCTCCTCCAGCCTCACCAACTTCCCGGCAGCCCCCAGCCCCTGGGGGGATATCTTATGCACCACCCCAAGCAGGGAAGCTTCCAGGGCTGGCGTCGCGCAAAGAGACCCGGCGGGGGCGAGCCCCCAACCCGCCACGGTCCATTAGGGATTTCACCGCCCCAGCGCCTAAAATCTGTTCACTCTAGCAGAGGGCCGTCCTGCTTCTAAGTGGGCTGCTGGGCGGCCGCCGCCCGTGGTCTCAGCGCCACCGGGGGGCGAGAGAGGCCAGGTGTACTGGGCCGGCCTTGGACGATTACACTAGGCGTGGTCCGGTGGGGCCTGCAGGAGGTGTAAGGCCTTTCCCTCGTTTTGGCGGGGTGTTATAGGTGCCTCTTAGGAGGTTTGGAAGGGCCCTCAGGAAGATCCCCACGCTGAAAGCGTTCATGTAAGGGGGGGAGAGGAGGGGATCTCCGCTCTCGGCTCGGGATGGGATATCACTTAACCGTGTGTCGAGAGCCCGGTCCCGGCGGTATCCTGCTTCCTGGCTGTGGGGGTGCACCTCCGGTGATCCAGGGCTGTGAGGGGGGGTTGTTTTATGCGCCGCCCCAAGCAGTCCGACTCCCAGGGGCAACGCTGCGCAGCAGAGTCTGGCTCTGGTCGCCCCAGCTAAGGGTCTTCCCGCCACCAGGTCCCCGCCTTCAGTGCAGCTACTTCTCTTCGCCTGGGCCCTCTGTCAGCGGGCACCCCCGGTCCCGGCAAGCTGTAGCGGACCTCTGGGGGTCCCGTTGAGCCGCATCACAAAGTTTCTGGGGCGAGGATTGCCAGGCAAGGACACGGCAGGTTCGGCCGGCCCCTCTCTCAGTAACGGCCCTGGGTGGAGCGCGCCGCCATTTTGAGCTCCAGTGCCGCCGTAATTCGTACTCCCGAAACATGCTTTGAATAGTGCGTTTTGTCCTCTGAAGCTCGTCGCTGTCTAGGCATGTCTTCTTAATCACTCAGTAAGTGTGATTTCAGGCGGAAATTTCCATAAGAGGAAGATATAATAGCGTGGCTTGGGCCCCTTGAAGAGGAGCTCACGGGAAACACAGCCGTATGGCGTGCTGCCTAGCTACGCCCCCCGCACAAAATTGTTTTGTCGAATAGTTATCTGGCTGGAAGCTAAGCTAAAAGGCATGCTCACCTATAACAAAAAACCTCTTAAACATGGCAAGATGATTCAAGCCATAGTGACAGGCTTGGTAAGTTTAAGATCTTGGCTCACCTGAGATTTCTTGGAAGTCTTCGGTTTGGAGGACGACTTGTCCTTCTTCTTGGAGGTCCGGGTCTCATGTAGAAAGGGACAAGCCTCCCCTGACGCCACCCTGCTGGTTCTAAAGGACCAGTCAGGTTAACACCGGGGAAACTGCCCGATAACAGGATAAAAACCCACAAGGGGAAGAACCTGTGTTAAGTCCACATTGGTCTGATTCAGTATTGTTGATCCAGGCAGTGGAATGACTGTAGTGTTGTCCAGGAATCCGGGAGAGTAGAGCTGGAGTGGTGTTTGAATCCCAGGGTACAATACTAGCTGCGCGGGAAAACAGAGGATTGTGCTGAGATGAGCTCCGAAGAACAAGGGCAACAATCTCAAGAAGCAGCGCGGGCAGGGTAGGAACGTTGCAGCCAAGAAAGAGGGCAACAAGCTATGAAGAAGGCAGAGCCGGACGGCCAGGAAGGAGCAGTGGAAGGAGGCAGCGCAGCCGATGGCAGGAACCCAGGTAGGAAGCGCGGCCAGGATGGGCAGCGAAAACAAGGGATAGAAGGTTCAGAGAATTGAAAAACGAGAGCACTGAGTACCGAGCAAACAGCTATGCACCGAGCGTTGAGACACACAGAGTCTCATCCAGCCATCGCTTAAGAGATGACGCGTTGAAGGTGCCCGAAAAGGCTGAAGCGCCACTGCAGTATGAGCCCGTAGAGGCAGCGGCCATGTTGGGAGTAAAGATGGCCCTCGCCACAACACGGCGACCCTTCCAAGCAGCCCAGAAGAGGCGAAAGGCGTGAGGCATGACACAGACAAAATGGTATCAGTAAATGATTTGGTAATACATTGGCAAAAAATCTGAGGCCATTTAAAGACACCAGGTGTGGACAAGGAGGGGAATGACAAGGCAGATCAATTAGCCAAAATTGGAACAGTGATGGGAGAGTTTCCTATTGAACACCCCAGCTTGACCGTGGTAGGTCCATTTAGACAAAATGCGTCGGAGGACTGACCAAGATCTCGTAGGTGGGCATGTCTTCTCAGCGCGGGGCATTACCATTCATTAGGGTCAGGTCAGGTGGAGGCCCAGCCTCCCCCCCCCCCAACATTCCGGATTGGTGTCTCATCAGGGTTGGTGATTGCTTTCTCTGGGCCGGGATGTTGGCGCAGATGTGTCGCAGATTGGTGTCGCCGCCTGGGTTTCCCTCATTGATTTTTGGCAGGGGATGTGGAGTAGTCCCGTCCGGGTTCTGGACGTGAGGGTTTGATTCGCTGCTATCAGGCACCTCTGGCATCAGGCCTCTCACTTCCTCCTCAGAAGAGATTACATAATGTTGACTATGGAAGTCAAAGATCAATTTACAAGGAAACCCCCAGCTGTAGCGGACCTTCCGGGTTCTCAGCCAGGCAGTCACCTTCTGTAGACGTTGTCTGCATGCCAGGGTATAGGGGGCCAAGTCCTGGAAGAGTTGGACCCTCGTGCCTTGGAATTGTATTGAGTGCGAATTCCTGGCTGCTGCCCTGATCGCTTCCTTCTGGCGAAAAAAGTGTACTCGGTTGAGCACATCTGGTGTCATATTCTTTTTAATTTGGGCCGAGGAGTATACCCGGTGGGTTCTGTCTAGCTGTAATTCGTCATTAGGCGAGAGGTCGAGAAGGGATCTGAACAAAGTCTCTACGCATTCTGCTAGGTCCTGATCCGCGACCTGTTGGGGGACTCCACGAAGGCGAATATTATTCCGTCTCGACCTATTTTCTAAGTCGGCCTGTTTTGCCCTTATGTCTTCAATCTGTTCTTCAATGACCTTCAATCTTTCTGCCAGTGCTTCAGTGTTATGGGATTGCTCGCATGCTGTATTTTCCAGCTCGTTAACGCTGGATTCGATCCCTCCGATGTTTATACTAGCTGCGCGGGAAAACAGAGGATTATGCTGAGATGAGCTCCGAAGAACAAGGGCAACAATCTCAGGAAGCAGCGCGGGTAGGGTAGGAACGTTGCAGCCAAGAAAGAGGGCAACAAGCTATGAAGAAGGCAGAGCCGGACGGCCAGGAAGGAGCAGTGGAAGGAGGCAGCGCAGCTGATGGCAGGAATCCAGGTAGGAAGCGCGGCCAGGATGGGCAGCGAAAACAAGGGATAGAAGGTTCAGAGAATTGAAAAACGAGAGCACTGAGTACCGAGCAAACAGCTATGCACCGAGCGTTGAGACACACACAGTCTCATCCAGCCATCGCTTAAGAGATGACGCGTTGAAGGTGCCCGAAAAGGCTGAAGCGCCACTGCAGTATGAGCCCGTAGAGGCAGGGGCCATGTTGGGAGTAAAGATGGCCGTCGCCACAACACGGCGACCCTTCCAAGCAGCCCAGAAGAGGCGAAAGGCGTGAGGCATGACACAGACAAAATGGTATCAGTAAATGATTTGGTAATACATTGGCAAAAAATCTGAGGCCATTTAAAGACACCAGGTGTGGACAAGGAGGGGAATGACAAAGCAGATCAATTAGCCAAAATTGGAACAGTGATGGGAGAGTTTCCTATTGAACACCTGATTGGTGAAATACAGGTAAATGCGATAACACGCTCCAAATCCAAAAGTAGTTGAGCAGCCCGTGGTGCAATGCAGTTTTGATACTCCAGATCAAGACTTAGTCAAAGCGCTTATTCAACTGAAGGTACTGCATAGGGTATACTACCCTCGAGTAACACTCTATCGCTGGGGCAAGATATCTGACTCCAAATGCCTAAGATGCAAACAAGAAGAAGGCACCTTCTTTCATATTCTGTGGGAATGCCCGCAAATACGGCCATTCTGGCAGAAATGCTGCGATAGACTTACGGCGGTCATGGGCCAAGTGATCCCGAAAGAGCTGAAACTCTTAATACTAGGAATTGAAGAGGAAGGTGAACTGACCAGATTCGAGAAACTCTTGCTTTCGACATCGACCGGCCTTGCCAAAAGGAATATTGCACAACTATGGGGCTCAGATACGATCCCGCAATATATTCAATGGGTGGCAGATGTGGACGCATGCATAGCAATGGAACGCCGAGCGTACACAGCAAGAGGTTTCCCCGGGAAAGCCCACAAACTTTGGCAGAGATGGGAATTGGCCGTAGATTGAATAAGGTGGATGCCGTCGGGCAGTGAGAGGTGCAAATGGACTCAGAACTGCCCAACAGCAAAGACGACTCATAGAAAGTGGAGTTGTTTTACTTATGGACGTGTAGCAACTTATAGTAGCCTGTGCTGCATATACGCGCATGTTTGTATTGTATGTTGTTGTTTGTGAGCAAAGAAAACTCAATAAAATTTGTTATAAAAAAAAGACTTAGTCAAAGTGCAAAAAGAAGATCTAGTTTTAGGCATATTATATGATCACTTGTTAGATGCAGAACAAAATCCTCTCACTGATGAAGATTGTAAGGGGAAAGAGGAGTTGAGGGTGTTGTTAAAAAACAGAAAGAGAATTAGGTTACAAGATGGGCTGATAATTAGAGAGTTCATAACAGGTCAAATCCAATGGGTGGTGTCCTTGTCATTTCGGGGACTGATGTTACATCATACTCATGATGCGATAACTGCAGGACACAGGGGTTCCCAGAAACCTTTGGACATTTTAAAAGATCATGCTTATTGGCCACGGATGTCCCAAGATGTTGAACTATACACTATAGGGTGTCTAGTATGTGCACAATTTCAACCATCTTCACTGACACATAGAGCATCTTTAATGAAAAGAGGTTTAACCCTCCCATGGTCTGATTTGCAGATCGACTAGGTCGGGCCTGTAAAAAGATCAGCCAGAGGAAACAAATATTTGTTAACAATGGTTTGTTTGATGTCCAAATGGGTGGAGTGCATTCCAGCACCGAACTGCGTGCAGAAACGGCTGCCACATTACTTGTGAATCATATTTTTTTGAGATTTGGGTTACACCAGAGTATAGAGTCAGACCGGGGAAGTCATTTCAATAGCGCATTAATGACCAAAATATGACAGATATTGGGTGTGAAAAGGAAACTACACATATCATATCGGCCTTCCTCTTCAGGTGGTGTAGAAAGGAGCAACAGGTCAATTGTGGATGTATTAAAGAAATGTGTGCTGAAGCAGGTTCTAATTGGGACCTTCGGCTTCCATTAGTGTTAATGGCCATTAGTTCGACTCCCGCTGAATCAACCAATCTCAGCCCTCATGAAATACTGACATCAAGAAAAATGGTGTTGCCACAGCATTTACTTTATAAGACCCATGAGCAGACACTTGTAAAATACCTCCACAATTCACAAATAAGTGGAAGAGATGAGGAAGCACTTACAACATGCATTTGTGCAGCGGAATTTGGAAAAGGCTTCTGACAGTGCAAAAACATATTATAATAGGAAGACATCTACAAAAGAGTGTGAGGCAGAAGACCAGATTTATAAGTTTCATTTTGGAAAGGGCAGACATAAAAACTCTAAATTTCTGGCAGCATAGCAATGGTAATACAGAATAATAGACAAAATTTCACCCGTGGTGTAAAGGATAGCTAAAAAGGAGGGTGAGGTGACAGTGGAACAGTTTGTCCATGTATACCAAATAAAACCTTTCCACCCGAAACATGAAGTAAAGAGGCTTGCGCAAGTTGAGACTAGTTAAAAAAAAATATAATAATAATAAAAAGTGTAGAATGAAAGGTTGTCCTAGCCAGGGAGTTAGGTACATGGAAAGTACTAAGGGTTTTTGGTATGCAGATATAATGTGTGAGATGTATATTTGTGAAATTATTTTGTTTGCAGGACATGATATGTATGTCTCTAATATATATATAATGAAACATTTATTTCAGGTGTTCCAGCATGATAGATATAAATCCAGTTTTCTTTGTCAGTGTTCCATTAGAAGAGGGAAGAAAAATGTATTGTGGAGGCCACCAGGGGGCGCAGGCAAGATAGCTGCCTGATCGATCTGCTCCTCATTTGGCCCGAGGACAACTGAGGAGTACCATGAGATAAAGGAACGTCACCCGTTGAAAAAGAAGATAGTTAGCTGTCAGAACATCTAGGGACCCCAGAGACTCTCTCCCGAGCCTTGGGGGTGCTCCGGCGCTGGAGATAATCTACTTGGCGCATTCGCGCTCCCCCTCCCCCTTTTAGGCCTGCACAGTGCTGGAGCTGAAGCCGCAGAGCTATGCTCCACACCACCGCAGGTGCGCCCAGCGCCACAGCCACCCAGCGGATGCCGCGCCCCGCGGCCCTGAGGCGGAGTCAGCAAAGACCGCCGAGATCCCTCAGGGATCTGGACCCCGTCCCTCCCAGCATGCACAACCTGCCTGCCTTCCGCACCCGGCGCGGCGCAGCAGGCATGGGCAGACCAAAAGGCCGGACAGCCTGGTGTGCGCCCTGGCCCCACTGATATTGCTTCGCTCCTTGGGCCCCCTCCGGCATCCCCTCCCACCAGCTCGGGCTGTCGCGGGAGCGCGACCGAGCCCCCCCTCTTCTTCCCCTCCCCTGCGGGGGGCCCAACAGCACCAAGTGCCCCAGGGAATCCGCTGAGCCACCAGAGAGACGAGGCTTGCTGAGGCAGCCTCCATACAGGCCCGGGCCGACGCGGCAGCGCGCCTGGGCCCCTCTGCTGCGCTGGAGGCCCCCCCATAGAGCAAATCACCTCGAAGACACCATTCATTGAATCAGGGCTTGCTGGAATTAGCTCTCCGCAGTAACAGGGAACGTATCTTGTCCCCCTAAGACAACCTCCTCCCTCACTGCCTCCACCCCCCCATCCGGGGGGACAACCTCTTTCCGCAGCGGAGCCCTCCAGACCCAAGTGAACGCCATAGGGGCTACTGTACCGGTGACCCCCAAAACATATTCTCCAGGCCCACGCTGGCACAAATGTGAGTACTAATAACCACTGGGAGTTGGGGCCCAGACCACCCACCCACGCCACGGCCCTTCCACTACCATACTTGAGGCCCATTGATAGGGGAGGACCAAAACAGGAAGAAGCCTCTGACATCTAACTTAGAGACACAAATAGACAATTTCCTGAGGCTCCAGATAGACCGACACTCGAGGCACCTGAGCACCCGTCAGTCACAGAGGCAAACTTAAGGATATAAGGAGTAAGGTGCACCGGCGGCCCCAAAGTTGAGCCCTGTGGTATGAGGGAACCCCCCACAAGTGAAACAAACCACTAGGACTCGCCCATCTCGCAATACCATACATGAGCTGAGGCGAAGGCAAGGGAATAAGCTCCGGATACATGGAGATACCAGTGGGGACATTAGGAAACCACAGAGATCAAGGAGCGGAAACACCTCATGAGTTGGAAAGAAGCCTTAGCAAAATACCAATTCACACGCGGAGATCCAGAGATGGCGACCGGCGCCTCATCCACACCGACCCCTGACATGAACACCATGCAGAACAACATCCAAACGATCCTAGACGAAATCAGGGGGATGAGAACGGACATGGGAGCCAAGTTGGCCGACCTTACCGCCAAAGTCTCCACACTGGAGGACAGAATGGAGGGGGTGGAGAACAATCAGGCGTCTACCGACCTCCTGGAAACGCAGATGGACGCAAGGTTCAGGGAGATGCAGCGATGGGAGGGTGAGCTCCGTCTCAAGGTTGACGACATGGAGAATCGTGAACGGAGAAGTAACCTGCAAATTCTTAGCCTGACGAAGGTGGAGGGGGAGACTGAGGCTGGTCTGGAGGGCAAGGTGCAGGAGATCATCAGGATTGTCTTGGGAACTGACTCAGTAGAAACCGTCCTGATCGACAGGGTCCATCAAGCGGGCGGAGTTGGCAGGGGTCCAGGTTCTGTGCTGGCGAGATTCCACTACTATAGAGACAAAGCAAGAATACTTGAAAGGGCGAGGACTCTAAGAGACATACAATACGACAACTCCAGGGTGGCAATCTACCAAGACCTGTCCGCCCTCACGCTGAAAATGACGAAAAAATGTGGGGAAATTACTAGATGGCTAAAGGAGAAGGGGGTCCGATACCGCTGGGGACACCCATTTTATCTATCGTTCGAATGGCAAGGTGAGAACCACCAACTCGTGACGGATGAAGACATCCAAAAAGCCATTGACGAGGTGGTTGGGGGCTCCCCAGGAACTTCGGGAGAACAGAACAGGACTGACAGGGACCCGAGCCGGGCCCCATAAGGCCCTGACTTAAGCCAGGGAAAGCACAAAGTGAAGGGCACTCGGAAATTTCAGAAAACCAGACATCCCCCGGCGGGGTGGAGGGAGAAAAGAAATGTGATGTTATTTTCTGTAATGCAATTGCCTACACGACCTTCTTGGGTTCCACTAAGTTGGGGCGAACCGCATGTTGCCTTTGGGTGTTGCCACTGATGGCGAGGTTTATGTTGAATTAACAATAGAAAGTTTGGGGCCCATCTGACTGAGGGACGGAGGGGTGTTGTTTTTTCGGAGGGTTTTCATGTTTAGCCTCCAAGATTGCAGAGACCCTCTCTGATCCACACTGAAAGCTAATCCAAGATGGGTCCCGAGATGTGTGGGACACAATACAAGTTGTGGATGCAGGGAGGGGAAAGTTGAATGGGGTCCCACAGGGAGATGGAATCTCAACTAAATTCGGGAAAAGTTCTTGAACGAAAATGCGGAGGGTATGCTCCGCACCAGTTACTCTCCCGCGGCCCGGGCAGCAGCACTGGTGGTTCATTGACTAACCCCGAAGTTTTCGGGCGATGGAGACGAACGCCTTATGAAATGGGCATGGGAGATAGGGAACAAGGAAAGCGAGGGGGGAGGGACAAAAGAAAGGGAGACACCATGCCATGGAACTGGGGCTCAAGCATACGGATGATACGGGGGGTACACACTGAAATTTCACAGGGCAAGGGTAGCGACGATCATGGTTGAAGGACGGATTGGTAAGCTCAACGTTAAGGGCCTAAACTCACACAACAAGCGATCTCTCACAAGCAACATGTTCTGCAAACAGAAACTGCTAGTCCTCTTCCTACAAGAAACACACTATAGAAGCGGGGCAGAGTCGACGATAAAAGGAAAGGAGATAGGCAGAAACTTCTGGGCCTTGTACAAATCCTCGAAGAAGGAGGGAGTAGGCATTATCCTTGGAAAATCACTGCACCTTACCGATGTCGAGACGAAAAAGGGCTTTGGAGGTAGATTCTTGGGATCAAGGGGCTGTCTCAGGGCACACGTGTCACATTAGCCACCCTCTACGCACCTAACGCTGGCCAAATCAAGTTTATTCATAAAGTTCTTAAAGTCATGGACGAATGGGCAGAGGGGGCCATGATCCTGGGTGGGGATTTTGATCTTATCACAGACCCTCGACTTAATTGGTGGTCCGCCAGAGGGATGGGACCGAAAGCCCCCACAAAGGATAACCTTGCCATGAGGGACCTCCTACAAGAATATTATTGGGTGGATGTATGGCGGAAATGTTGGCTGGCCCCTGGGGGTTACATGTTCTTCTCCCCTCCTCACCAAACCTATACTAGAATTGCCTTACTATTGATATCGGAGGAAGGAGGAGGGGAAGTAGGAAACCCCACAGTTGAATCAGTGACCTGGTCGGACCATGAACTCCTTGTTATGGAATGGCGATTGCAAGCCACCCCGAAATCATATAGGTGGCACTGTAACAACACCCTAATGAGGGACCAGGTGTTTAGGGAATTCCTACGAAAAGAAATAGAAGCCTTCTTCGTAACAAACGACACAGGGGAAATCCCAATGGCCACAGTCTGGGAGGCGGCAAAGGCCACCTTCAGGGGTCTCCTTATTGCAGAGGGCTTGAGCACAAAACGGGAGAGGGCTCTGATAGAATCCAAACTCCGGGAGGACCTACGGGCTATGAGTGCGCAGATTACTAAAGGCAATGTGGACCGCAAAAACCTCCTGGGTAAAATGAGAGATAAGAGACAAGCCTTACATACAATCTTAATTGGTGAGGTGGTTAAAAAAAATGAGATACACAAAGCAGCGATACTACAAGAAGGGAGAAAAGGTTGGAACCCTCTTGGCGCACAGGCTGAGGGGAAATAGGGCGGGTAGACGGACAGAGAAGCTCAGGGACGGGGCTGGTAACATCCAGACAAAAACCGAGCACATAGCTGAATCATTTGCGGGCTTTTATAAGGCACTCTACACTAAACAAGAGGGTGAATCATTAGACGAGATTCAAAGATATCTCGAGGACCACCCCCTACCCAAACTCACAGACCCAGAAAGGGAGGCACTGGAAAGGGAAATAACAGAGGAAGAGGTGGAGGAGGCCTTTGAAAGGCTTAAAGTAGGTAAGACCCCGGGGGAGATGGATACACAGCCGACTTTTACAAACAATTCCAATCGGAGCTAATACAACCACTAACCAAGCTGTTCAACCAAATAAAAACCTCGCAAACCATCCCACCGACATTCTTACAGGCCATGATCACAGTAATTCCTAAGCCCGGCAAGGACCCTTTGGAGTGTAGCTCATATAGGCCCATCTCGCTTCTGAACACAGATGCAAAGTTTTTACTAGGATCCTGGCAACACGCTTAGAAAAGGGTCTGCCCCGACTGATCCACCCTGATCAAGATGGTTTTGTAATGAACAGACAGGGGCTGACAGTATGCGTAAAACCCTACACATACTGAGCTCAAAAGGAGTGAAATCGGAGGGTGCTCTTCTCCTGTCTCTAGACACAGAGAAGGTGTTCGATAGGGTGAGCTGGGCCTTCATGGAGGGTGTTCTAGCATCTCTGGGGATGGGACCCAAATGGCGGGGGTGGATGACAGCCCTCTACTCTCATCCCTCCGCAAGAGTGGTAGTGAACGGGGGTGAAACGGAACCCCTTCCATTGGAAAGAGGCACAAGAGAGGGGTGCCCATTGTCCCCCCACATATACGCATTAGTGATGGAACCCTAGGCTATAGCGATCAGGGGGAACGACAAGATCCAGGGTATTAAAATAGGGGAAACCAACTATAAAATAACTCTGTTTGCCGAGGATGGAACAAGTTACTTACCTGTAACTGTTGTTCTCCAGCATGGGTCTGGCATGGATTCACATGCTCATGAATATTCCCCGTCGTCAGGCTGGGAATCCTTGGTAAAGAAAAAAAAAACAGTATCAGTTTCGTTTCTGATCTGTCTTTCGTAGTAATAACCAATCACTGATCTCTGCGTCATACTGACCACAGCCAATGACTGCCCTCTACCTAAGCCCCGCCTCTGCCAGCCATCTTCAGATTTGGAAGCACGTGAAGTGGCAGTATGACCAAGTGAAGAGCCGCAGAGGGGTAGGCGGGAGGGTTCGCATGTGAATCCATGCCAGACCCATGCTGGAGAACAACAGTTACAGGTAAGTAACTTGTTCCTTCTCCAGCATGGGGTCTGGCATGGATTCACATGCTCAAGAATAAAGAATACATAGCAGTACACACATGCACAACCACGGGAGGTGGCAAAGGCTCAACATTAAGCATCACATCAAAACTCAACATTAAGCATCTTACCTCCTCACCAGGCTCACCTCAGGCGAACAGGTTGCGCAGCACTGCTTGGCCGACCCTGGACTCCTCCCTGGAATCCCGGTCGACGCAGTAGAATTTCGTGAAGGTGTGCGTCGACCTCCACGTAGCAGCCCTGCATATGTCCAGCAGGGGCACACCAGATAGGAACGCCGTGGTAGCTGCGATCGCTCTGGTGGAATGGGCTCTCGGACGGCCAGGCAGCGGTCGGTTTGCCAACCGGTGACAGTACATGATACAGCCGGAGAGCCATCTGGAAATGGAAGCCTTCGAGAGAGCCTTCCCCTGATTGACAGGTCCAAAGTTCACAAAGAGTTGTGACGTCTTCCGAAAACACTTCGTGCGGTCCAAGTAGAACTTTAGCGCTCTAGCCACATCCAGCGAGTGCAAAGTCCTCTCAGCCGGCGACGAAGGCGACGGGAAGAACACAGGCAACACCAAGGGTTCGTTGAGATGGAAGTCCGACGGTACCTTGGGCATGAAGGAGGGGTGCGTCCTGAGCACTACCCTCGTTGCGTGAAAAGTCAAGTACGGGGCCTTGCAGGAAAGGGCCTGGATCTCTCCCACTCGACGTGCGGAGGTGATGGCCACAAGAAACGCTGTTTTCCACGACAGAAATTTCAACGGAGCTGAGTGCAGAGGCTCGAACGGAGGTCCCATGAGCTTGGTCAGCACCACGTTGAGCTCCCACACCGGGGCCGTAGCCTTCACCGGCGGGAACAATCTGAACAGTCCCTTCATGAACTCTTTCACCAGACGATGAGACCACAAGGACGTCCGCCCCGTGGTCCTGGTGTATCGGGAGATCGCAGCAAGATGAATCTTGATGGACGCGTGTGCCAGTCCAGCTTTGGCCAGCGTCAGCAGGTACGGCAGTACTTGGGGGGCCGTAATCCGTAGAGGGTTAATCTTCTGTGCGTGGCACCAGACAGAGAACCTCTTCCATTTGTGTCCGTAGCATTTAAGAGTCGAGGACGCCCTGGCCTTTGCAAGAACCTCTCTGCAGTCGGCCGGTATGTCGTATCCTCCAAACTCTAGCGCTGCAGGAGCCAGGCCCGCAAGCTCAGCGATTTCGGGTCGTGGTGGAGGATGGCGCCTCCTTCTCTGGAGAGTAGATCCGCGTCCACCGGCAGCTTGATTGGCGGGGACGCTGACAAGTCCAGAAGGTCCGGGAACCATATCTGCCTCGGCCACGCAGGTGCGACGAGGATCATCCTGCACCGTGACCTCTTGAGCTGGTTGACGAGCCGGATTAGCAGTGGCAAGGGAGGGAACGCGTAGAGGAACAGGCCCTCCCAGGGGAACGAGAAGGCATCGCCCATGCTCCTCGCCTGGGGAAACCTGCTGGCGAACCTCCGGCACTTGGAGTTCGTCGCCGTCGCGAACAGGTCGATCTGGGGTGTGCCCCACCGTCGGAAGAGGCGATCCACTAGATCCTGCCGTAGCTCCCACTCGTGGCACGAGCGCAGCTCCCTGCTGAGTGAGTCAGCGATGGTGTTTTTTATCCCTGCCAGATGAAACGGCACCAGAAATATCCTTTGGGCGATGGCCCAATGCCACAGGTCCTGCGCCTCCTTAGACAGTGCTGGGGACCTGGTTCCGCCCTGTTTCCTGATGTAAAACATGGTGGTGGTGTTGTCGGTGAAGATCCTCACCACCTTGCCCTTGAGGGACGGAAGGAAGGACCTGAGGGCCCAAAATACTGCACGGAGCTCCAGGACGTTGATATGTAGGGATTTCTCCGTCGGGAGCCAAAGGCCTCTTGCGTGCAGATTTTCGGTGTGCGCTCCCCACCCTTCCAGGGAGGCATCCGTGGTCACTGTCTCCTGGTGGGCTGGGGTCTGAAAGTCCAAGCCCGCCGTCAGATGCGCGCGGGTGCCCCACCACCGGATCGCTCGTCGGAAACTCTCGTCGAGTGTGATCCTTTCCTCGAAGCTGCCCGTCGTTTGGATCCAGCGCGCGTCCAGGAACTCCTGCAACGGGCGCATCCGGAGCCTGCACATGGGAATGAGGTAGATGCAGGAAGACATCATTCCGAGGAGGGACTTGATGGACCTCACCTTGGCCGCGTCGGCCACCAACATCCGCTGCACCTTGCCCAGGATGGTCCTGGTCCTCTCCTCCGACGGGGAGGCCAGAAGAGACACTGTGTTGAGCCTCGCTCCCAGAAACAGAGCGTCTTGCGCGGGTACCAGGTGGGATTTGGCGTAGTTCACGGAGAATCCCAGGTCCGTGAGAAGTTGGACGGTCCTTGCCGTGTGAACCACGGCGAGCTCTCTCGTCTTGGCTCGGATGAGCCAGTCGTCCAGGTAGGGGTAGACGTGGACCCCCTCGCGGCGCAGCTGCGCCGCCACCGGTGCGAGGCACTTGGTGAATACCCTGGGTGCCGACCGTAGTCCGAAGGGGAGGGCTTTGAACTGGTAATGACGCCCTTGGACCACAAACCTGAGGAATTTTCGGTGCCCCTTTAGGATGGGAATATGGAAGTAGGCATCCTCCAAATCCAACGACGACAGGAAGTCTCCTTCCTCCAGCTGACCCAGGACGTGTTGGAGGGTGACCATCCGGAACTTCTGCGCCTTGATGAACTTGTTCAGACGTCGCAGGTCCAGGATGGGGCACCATCCCCCCGTCTTCTTCTTCACGAGGAAGTATCTCGAGTAAACTCCGGAGCCCCGAAGCCTCTTTGGGACGAGTTCGATGGTGCCCTTCCTGAGCATCGCTTTCACCTCCAGGAGAAGTTGAGGGACGTGAAGTTCTTTCCTGGCCACGGGGGGGACGCGCGGGCACCTTCTCTGGAACTCGAGCGCGTGGCCCCGGGCCAAGGCGTCCAGCACCCAACGGTCGGTGGAGATGGACTCCCACACGCTGACGAAGCTCGCCAGCCGGCCTCCCACCGGGGTGCTTCGGTGGGGGCCCGACCCCACGGCCGGTTCAATCCTGCTTCGACGAGGCTTTGCCGCCTTGACCTCCTTGCGACGACGGCGGGGTCCGCCAGACTTGCCTCGTCCTCTGTAGGCCTCCTGAGACGACGAGCGGGCCGCTTGACGGTAGGTGGAGAAACCGCCGCCGGAACCTTTGGAGGCGCCCTTGCCTCCGCTGCTCCGAAAGGGCGTCCGTCGTTGTTGCAGAACTCCCAGGGCCCGGGCCGTCTCAGTGTCCGCTTTAATGGCCTGAAGGGAATCGTCCACTGTTTTCCCAAACAGGTTGTTCCCATCGAAGGGCATGTCCAGGACTCTGGTCTGAACGTCTTGACGGAAGTCCGTAGCCTTGAGCCATCCACGCCGCCTAAGGCAAACGCCGTTGCCCAACTGGCGGAACCCAGTGTTGGCGATGTCCGTCGCAACGGTAATGGCGTGGTCCGAAGCCACCTCACCTTCCTGCAGGATCTCCAGGGCCTCTGTCCTCTTGTCGTCCGGCAGGAAGTCCAGCAGGGGAGCCAGTTTGTACCAGAGCTCCCTATCGTAGCGGGCCACGATAGCCAAGGCGTTGGCCGCTTTAATCGTCGTCGCTGCCGACGAGATGACTCTGCGTCCCATAGCGTCCAATTTCTTTCCCTCACCGTCCGGTGGGGAAGTCGATGTGGAGGCCGCACTCCCCCCCCGCTTTCTTCCTGGCCGCCGCAGAGACGACGGAGTCCGGGGTAGGCTGCGCCCGGAGGCACAGGGGGGCCGTGTCCGGGACCCGGTACTTCTTCTCATACCGGTCTCTTCTAGCTGGCGTCGTGGAAGGGTTCTTGAAGAGGGTGAGGCCCTCATCCCAAATGTCGTCCAATAAAGGCACTGAGAGGACCGTCTTCCTCTTGGCCTCGCGCCGCTGATAAAGGAAACCTTCTTCTTCTACTCAGGGCAGAGTTGGAAAAGCTCGGATGCCCTGGTGATCATGGAGTGGAACGATCCAATCTCGTCGGGCGGAGAAGCCCTGGTGGGAGGCGACGACGGTAAATCCTCGTCGTATACCTCGTCGTCCGTACCCGTCGCTGCCGTGTCAGTCCCCGTATCATCCCCTCGGGTGGACGGGGAGGAGGGCTGGACGGGGCGCGACGGCTGAAAAGGAGGTGGAGGGTGGATCCTTCTTTTCTTAGTAGGGGGGGCACCAGAAGGTCCCGGTTCTGGGTCCCCCGACGGGAGAGGTTCCTCCGTCGGCAACGGTAGTCTCGTCCTTATCTCTGAACATAAGGACTGTATAGCTAACAAAATGGCCGCCGAGTTGTCTTGCGGTGCTGGCAGAGGGGAATCCGACGGGCGATCAGGGGCCCCGTCGGAACCCTCGACGATGTCGTCGTCACCTGCGTCGGGATCCATCCCGACGGGCCGGTCTTCTTCCACGCCGAGGCCGTGGCTTAAGACCTCGACCAATTCCTCCTCCGAGGTTGAAGCCGAATCTACGACGACGCCCTGCCCCCCCTTTCTCTTCCCCTCGGGGGATTTCACGGGGGTCCTATCGATGGGCACAAAAGAGGACTCCCTCCGAGGTGGCAGGGAGACTCTGAGCCCCGAGGTCGCCACCACTGGTGTAGCCTGCACAGGCTGAGCCAGGGCCGCCGCGACAGTTTCGATAGAGGGCTTGGCCGGATGGATTAAGGCCTTCACCACCTTAGGTGCGCTCACCGCCTTATCCTTGAGGGGGGGGACACCGCCTCGCTCCCCCTCCGCCTTCGAGCTCGACCGGGGCCTCTCCAGGAGCTTCGCCGGGTGCTCGGCCTTCCTCTTACCCGACCCAGAGCGTTGGCTCGTGGTTGATGGTGCCGGGGAGGGTGTCGCCCTGCCTGGCGCCCGTAGAGCCCGAACGTTCGGCGCTCCCGGTGCCAGCGGACTCGCGGTGCTTGGCCTTATGTTGGACCCCCGTCGCCGGGGGCGTCCTCAAAGGTCTTAGAAGACCGCTCGGTTTTCTTCTTCTTCTTCTCGCCGGACGGGCTCTTCCCTTCTAGCCAGTTGGCGAGACGTTGATGGCGGTCCTTCATGGTCCGCTCCGACATGTTGCCGCAAAATGCACAGTCCTTCTCCACGTGCGTCTTGTCCTCATGTAGGCAGTAGAGACAAAAGGAGTGTTCGTCCTCCTTGAAGACGTTCTGAAGCTGGCATCCAGGGCAGACCCTGAACAGCTTTCCGGGCGTCGAGCTTCCCTTCTCCTGGGCCATGACTGGGCCTGAGAAACTTCTGGAGTCCTCCAAAAGCGTAGCTCGACGAATCTTCACCCTTGAGGGGCGCAGACGAATCCGACACGGGTCCCCGTTGATCGGATAGAGAGTCGGTGAAGCTTGAGGCTCTTTTGACCGAAAAAATGAAGTTTTTGAGAAAAAAAACGTGAAAAAATAGCACTAACGCTCGAGAGCAATAGCACGAGGATCCCAACACATGAACGTGCGGTAAAAATCTGAAGATGGCTGCCAGAGGCGGGGCTTAGGTAGAGGGCAGTCATTGGCTGTGGTCAGTATGACGCGGAGATCAGTGATTGGTTATTACTACGAAAGACAGATCAGAAACGAAACTGATACTGGTTTTTTTTTTCTTTACCGAGGATTCCCAGCCTGACGACGGGGAATATTCATGAGCATGTGAATCCATGCCAGACCCCATGCTGGAGAAGTTCTCTTATACCTTTCTAACCCATCTCAATCAGTCCATGAGGTGTTGAATAGCTTAGAACGATATGGGTCCCTTGCTGGTTTATAGGGTAAATTTAGACAAATCAGTTGCTTTTCCAGCAGGCCAGCTAAACGAAGTAGAGAGGCAATACATCGACGACCTTCCATTCTGTAAAGAAACTGAGGGACTCTGTCACCTGGGGATCCAAATACCATCAGATCTAGCTGATCTTTTCAAGGTAAATTGCCGCCCCTCCCCACTGGTTGGCGATCAAATGTGACCTGGAGCGCTGGTCGAAATCCGGCCTCTCATGGAAGGCTCGCCTTAACTCTATTAAAATGGTCATCCTCCCTAAATATTTATATCTATTTCAAATGTTGCCAACTCAGATACCAAAACCATTCCTCCTAGAGGCCTGTAACGCTCACCTGATTCCCGCAGAGGCGCCGGTCTTGACTGGGTGAATGCCATATCTGTAAAGGTGATGTGTAACACAAGGTTGGCTCTTTGGGCTGGACCTCTGTGCACTGTATGTCTGACTCGAAGAGTAAGATGTCTGCAGACAGAAAATATGGGATTAATGAACTGGGGTTATTGGGTGCCTCTCTCCTCTTCCCTTTCTCTTCTCCTGTAGAACCCCAAAGGTTAACACCCTCACCTTAGGTAAGTGAACGCCGAGCTCTCCATCTGCCTCGGGGCAGGGTGCCGTAACCAGTTTCTTCACTGGATAAGGGTGCAGGCCTCTTGACCTCAGAGGACTGCTGTCCGTCGTTAACTGCACGAACGGTAAGTTCTGGGCACTTCAAATGTCTTAAAAGTCTTTTGTAATGATATCTCTTGTTTTGCAGGGTTCCGGAGATGGCGGATGGCGGGCTGATGAGAGTTGAGGATCGAACCCGCGTGAGGAATAGAAGCGCCTGGAAGCACGTAGGTAAGCGCTTGTAGCCTGCTTTACGATGCGCACTAACTGTCCCTTTTATCTTGCAGGTACAAGTTCGGAGCTTTAGAGAAGCTGAAGGGTGCTGGAATACCCACTGGATTCGGCGTGGGAAGGAGTAATGGCACGTGAGTAATAAAGTTGCCCAATGTCTTTAAACGCACCTTCTTTTGTCTTTCAGATGCGGGATGCAGCGCCAAAGGCCTCCGGAGCGTGCGAAGAGCTGGTAAGATTTTGTCATTCAGATGCCGGAATGCAGTGCGAAGACCTCTGGAGCATGCAAAGAGTAGGTAAGCCTTTGTCTTTCAGATGCCGGAATGCAGCGCGAGGCGTTGGTGACAGCCGATGGACCAGGTAAGAGATGCGCTGCCACTGAAGACCGTAGTGCTAACCTGTTCTTTCTTTGTCTTTACAGGTGCTGCTGAAGACTGGATTCCAGGATGGTAAGCCTTTGTTCCCTTAGGCCCAGGATCAGAAGCAGAAGACACGATGAGCGTTCTGCTGCAGAGAATGCAGAATAACGCAAAGCAAGATTCATCCATCGGGTGTGGTTTAAATAGCCTCCTGTAGTGCTTAGGTGTCTCCTTCCACAGCCACGCCTAAGAAAAGAGTTCCTGCTTTCCAGAAGAGTTCCAGTGTTCTGAACCTAGGGAGTGGCTCCTCCCCCACCCAACAGGAAAAGTAGTCCCAAACAGAAGAGGATCAGGGGTTCAACTGGAAGGTAAGTAAGCAGCATGGTCTGCTGCAGGTAAGTCCACCCAAGCATTATGAGCCCGGCGCTTCCAGCGCTGGGACTGGGCATCTTTATGAGCCTGGTGCCACTGGCGCCAGGACAGGGTCCAAAAGGTCCCAATTGGGACTGGCTGGCACTCGGAACCGGGGTTATGGGTCTGCTTCCAAGGGAGTCGGGCAAGTCCTGATCTTTTGGAAGCAGAGATCATGACAAGGCCAAGCGGACCCTTCTCTGCTACCTATGGGCCGGAAAATCTCACAGGATCGCCTAAGATACTCTTACAAGGCCCAAAGAAGAGGGCGGAGTTAATTTCCCAGACCTAGACACATATTAAAGGCATCACAATTGCGGATTCTGGTTGACCATCTGGCGATGGGCCCAAAGAAGCAATGGGTGGGATTGGACAACACGCTTTTCTCCCCAGTCACGTTGGACGAGTGGCTATGGGTTCCCAAGGCATCTATCCCGAGAAGGGTTTTGAAACATCCAGTCCTGGGGGTGCTATGGTCCATATGGAAAGAGGGGGGTTATCTCAGGTGGCTAACAACATGGCTCTCGCCCCTAAACTGCATCTGGGCTCCCCCACTATGGGAAGGGATCAATGAACCATTAGCCTTCCAACAATGATGAGGCAGGCCTTTGTAGAGCCGGACAGCTCTGGGCAGAGGGGGTGTTTATATCCCTGGGGGATCTGAAGGACACCCTGGGCCGCCCCAACCTTTCTCCCTTCCGATACCTGCATTTTAGGGGAGCCCTTACCGAGAGTAGATGGGGAGACACGCTCAGGAGAGATTTAACTGATTTCGAGAAGTTCCTTGTAACATGCAAGGGACCAGAGGGGTGATATCGCGGCTCTACAGGTTTTTGCTGCTCTCCGTCCCACAGGACCCCCAATCCTCCCAGGTACAATGGGAAAAAGACCTAGGCACTCCCATAACTGAAAAGCGATGGACCAAGATCTGTAGACAGTCAATCGCTCCACAGCCGTGCCCCAATACCGCCACCAGGCCCAGAAGCTGATCCACAGATGGCACTACCCTCCGCAGAGGATAGCCAGAATGAGAAAGGGCTACGATCCCCACTGCTGGAAGTGTCACACTGAAAAAGGGGACTATGTACATATGTGGTGGAAGTGTCATATGGTACAAACTTATTGGAGTGAGGTCCTGTCATGGATAAAAGAGGTAGATGGAATTGAGAGAACTCTATCCCCTTGGCTAATGTTGTTTGGTATTGAGGTGGAGGGAGTCCAAAGGTGAACCATGACCACATGCTGCAAGTTATGCTAGTTGCGGCTTGATGCTGCTGGGCCCAAAAATGGAAATCACCCCGACCCCCTGGGGAGGGGGATTGGGTTTCAAAAATACAGGCAATCTATGACATGGAGTTCTTAACTCATCTGATCGATGAATCCACGTCTAATATTGGGGGCCTGTGGCTTCCTTTCTTCGATAAATATGGGAGAACAGCTAAAAGACATAAGTAACATCTCAGACGGTCCCCCTGATCTGAACATTACTCTGTTGGACCTTACGTTCTGAGCGCCCCTTTTTCGGGACTACCTTATGCTCCTGATGTGTTTTAAGATAATGTGTTGGACCCTGCTGGTGTTATCATCCAATGAACCATGGTGTGGGGGATGGAGGGGGGAGGGTAGGGGGGTGGGTGGAGGGGGGGGAAGTTGTGACTATATTCTCATTAATTTCAATGTTTGTATCATTTTTCTATTCATGTCATAATTATAAAATCTTTAATAAAAACCAATTTTTTTTAAAAAAAAGAAAAATGTATTGTGCTGGGTACTTAATTTGTCTTTTTCTTTTTTACTCCAGATAACTAATTAATTTCCTCGTCAGCGCCGGATTCTTGGAGCATTGGACCCCTGGTGTATGCCACGGTATTTGAGGCCCTGAGAAAGCCCCGGGACCAAAAAAGGGGGGGGTGAAGATAAGGAAGCAAGAGACGCCATGAAGATGACGCTTTTGGAGAAGGTCCCATGAAGTGCCGGACTGGAGGAGTTCTGCCAATGAGTGTTATGTGCATTTATAGTGCAAAGGTTGATGGACAGGATATACGAGGCGTAGTCCGTTCTATTCTTATTACTGGGAACTATCTTTCTACGGGACACACACAGTTTTTATTTTTTTATTTCACTTTATTGTTTATGCATTTAAAAAATTGACAAAAATGTATTGTATGTTGTCTGGAAATGTTAATGATGTAAAAAAATGTTTTTTAAATGCTTTAAAAAAAAAAAAATTATATATATATATATATATATATATGCAGCCCAACGTTTGGCAATCTTGGAATTACAAAATCTGTCCAACATTGTTATTAAACCTGCCGATAAAGGCTCCAACATTGTAATTCAGAATCGTATCAACTATGTATCTGAAGACAAGAGGCAATTACATGATCGTCTGTGCTATTGTGAGCTGCAAATGAATCAATTTCCAGAGATTATCTCTGACCTGACCCCCCTTTGTGCTAAATGGGGCAAAAATGGTTTACTTGAGGATGACATAATTAAGTTATTGGTCCCTTCTAGCTATACCATTCCAACTATTTATTTTCTTCCCAAAACGCACAAATCTCTGATTCATCCTCCTGGGAGACCAATTGTCTCCTTATGTGGCTCACTGTTAGAACACTTGGCCCAGTTCATCGATGAAACTTTAATTCTATTTGTCTCAGTGCTACCATCCTACCTTCGAGATACAAAAGATTTTACAGCAAATCACTGATATTCCGTGGGAGGATGGCTTTATTTTAGCCACACTTGATGTGGTCTCCCTGTATACCTCGATCGACCACAATGTAGGCATGGCAGCATGTAAACATTTCTTGGATTCCCGATCATTGAATTTTTTGGGCCATACCACAATGATCCTTGAAATGTAACTTTTTTGTTTGACTAACAATGTCTTTCTGTTCAAGGGTTCCTTCTTTCGGCAGGTACGAGGTACTGCTATGAGCAGTACCTTTGCTCCGTTTTATGCCAATTTGACCATGGGGTGGTGGGAGGAAACGTTTTTATCTGATTTGATTTCTTTGGGATTTTCATCACAGGTTGTGTCATGGTGGAGGTACATTGACAATGTTTTTGTTATTTGGAAGGGCACAGAAGCTGATTGGTTATCATTTCTCACATGTATAAATACTAATTTGGTTAATTTAAAGTTGACGGAATGCCAGAGTGACCATGAAATTGTATACCTGGGTGTAACAGTCACTCTTGATACTTTGGGTATTCATACATCTCTGTACAAGAAATCTTCTAACACTGGGCTTCCACTTCATGCCAGTAGTTGCCATCCACCATCATGCAAAAAGAGCATTCCATACAGCGAATCTATTTGTTTTCGACGTAATTGTACGGACATTAAACAATATGACAGATGTTGTGCTCTGGCAGCGATTGATTTTGTTACACAAGGATACAACAAGAAAATTATTGAAACTGCCTACTTGATGGCAAGTGGCCTTTCTAGAGATAAACTTCTATATGGCACAAGTTCCAACAAATTAACAAACAATGATGATCTTCGTTTGATTATGACAATGCCTCTTCCAAAGTTCATAGAATTATTCAGAAACACTGGCGTGTACTTACTTTGGACAAAGACTTCTGTCCTTTACTTTCAGCACATCCAACACTAACCTACAAGCGTGTTCCTTCACTCAAAGACAGATTGGTTTCTAGTTTCCTACCGCCACTACAAAATAACTCTTTCTCCAGCTGGTTGTCCGGTGCCCCGTCTGGTTTCACAAAGTGTTCCAAATGTAAGGTGTGTCCACACGCCATGGTACAAAAGTCTTTCCAACATCCAATTACAGCTGTCACTCATGAAACCAAACATTTTATTAATTGTGACAGGGCTTTTGTTGTTTATATCCTCTAATGCTCATGCTTGAAATGGTATGTAGGCAGTACTACCTGTAAACTCAAATTGAGAGTCCTGCAGCATTTGAGAGCCATATAAAATGTGGATCCTACTTACCCTATGGCTAAACACTTTAAGCATTATCATGACAAGGATTTTCATCTTTTAACCTTCTTTGGAGTGTTACATGTTCCTATGCATCAGAGAGGTGGTGACCGGACTCTAAAGTTCAGTGAGACAGCTAGAAACCAAGTTCATTTTAGATTGTGATACCAAAACCCAGAGAGGTCACAACATATATGAGGAGCTCTATACTTTTATTGGAGTATAGTTAGTGGGGTTTGCTCATTGATGTTATTGTATATAAGATGATTCCTGTTTTTTCATGCTCTTTTTGATGGTTGGCTTTTTGCTCCTTTTCTGTTTTTTCTCAGTGGTGTATCCTATTTTGATTATGGCCTAAGCTGCAGTGGTTTCTATTTGTTAAGAAATCACTATTTTTTATTTGGGTTTATTCCCTTGGGTTGCCGTTATTTTACAGCTTTCTTAGTGAGATTTTCAGCTACATTCCTATAGGGATGCCTATACGGTTGGTGTTGCCCCCCCCCATTTTGTTCATTCTTTCTCCCCATTGCTTTTTTTCTTCAGATATACATACAATTTTGTTTTTTTCCTTTTCACACATATGTTCTTTTTTGCCTGAGCTTTTATGTGATGCGTTACATATATTCTCCATTTTATTACAACTCTTTACTATGTGCTTGGTCTGGAACAAGATTGTGTGTTTTGTTAAACACAATATTTGCACTGATTCCATATTTTGCATATTACCGTATATGTTGTCAGTCAATCTGCACTATGCACTTTTTCGCCTTGTAGTACAAGCTTTTAATAATGCCGATTTTGCACTGATGCATCGCTTTGCACAAAACCATATATGCTGCTAGCATTTCTGCACTATGCACTTTATTGTCTTGCCATACAAGCCTGTATTAATGTGGAATGTGTACTGATACATTATTCTGCCTATTACTATTTTTGCACTGTTCATTCTGTTGCTTTGTTCTTATGCTCGACTCAATCTTGATTCTGCACTATGCACTTTATTTGCTTCAGAGTTTTAAGAATATTATGTGTTTTGATGTAAATTATGCATTATTGCTTTTTACCTTATATGCTGCTAGCAATATGTTAAACTATGCAATTTATTGGCTGTTCTTTATATTGGATACAGCAATCTGTGGTTGGTCAATCCAATATTGATCAAGGCCTCCAATTGTATGAACATATGTGTGGTTTCCAAAAATTGTATGGTGGCATGCATCAACGAAATGTGTTCCATTTTGCTCATTGTTGCCATTGTAATTATGAGGTGATTATTGCACATTTCACTTTTTTAATTATTTTATCTTGGAATTAACCTAATGCTGTGGATATGTGTGGAGTATTTGTTTTAACACCATACCGCTACAAGACTATTTATGGTTTTGCAGTGAGGCTATTGGAACAAAACAAATGTGGGATTTCAGTCAGCAAACACAGTATTAATAAGATAATTAAGTTTTTTTTTGTTATGTTTTCATTTCTTTAACTGACATCATTATTTTTTAAATGTCTTTCTGTATTTGATGTCTTATTTAGACTGTTTCCCTATTATTGTTATATGTTCTAAGACGTCTGCCGACCTTTTTGCACCAAGTCCCTCATCTAGCTGGTAGAACAGACATAGCAGTAGGACTATTGTTTGTCCTTTTATTACTACAGTCTGCACTATATCCTCAAGAGTGAACAAGTGCCGAATGGTGTGCGAAATGCGTCTTTTGTAGCAGGTTGGCGTCCTGCCTCTGTTGACCTTTAGTCAGACCTACTGCGTGACATTTTTTTAGTCTTCTTTTAAAACAAACAGCACGCTATTTGACACGAGCTGAGTCAGGGTTTTTTTCTTCATCATACTGACCATTATTTGTGGAGATTTATGTGTTCGTCTGGAGTGCGGTTTGTTTTCCTTTCCCTTTTTTGTGAATATATATATATATATATATATATATATATATATATATATATATATATATATATATATATATATATATATATATATAATAAATCACAAGTAATATATATATATATTTATATATGGGATACATTACTCACCGTAATCGTATTTCTGATGCTTGTATCTGCTTAGATTCACATGCTGTGCATAGGCCGACATCTAGTGGAAGTTGCAGAGTATTACAGTTTGTTTTTCGAAACTCGAAAATGGGCGTCGACACAGGGCGTGCCAGTAATACTCTCCCTAGTGTGACGTCCACAGTACCCATGATACCTCACGCGTGTAGGACCCTCAGATTGTATTTTTTCTGACATGAGGTAGCATGAGGAGTAGCGGAGTACAGATAATCCAAGCAGATAGAAAGAAAGGTAAGACTACAAGCATCCATGCGCCTTCTCTCAGAGGGGAGGAAGGGTGGGTCGCATGTGAATCTGAGCAGATACAAGCATCAGAAATACGATTACTGTGAGTAATGTATCCCTTCTGAGGCTTGTGGAATCTGCTTAGATCACATGCTGTGCATAGGTTAGCGAGCAGTACCTGAAGAAGGAGGTGGGATGTGAGAAGGGTCATGAGCAAATAAATGTCTTAGAACCGCTTGTCCCACTTGTGAATCTGTCTTGGAATGTGTGTCAATGCAGTAGTGCTGAGTAAAAGTGTGAATAGAGCTCCAAGTAGCTGCTTTGCAAATGGTGTCAAGGGGTACATTTGCAATGAAAGCCAGAGTGGCCCCAATGCCTCTTGTAGAGTGGGCTCTTGGTGTGAAAGGCAGAGTTTATTCAGAAAGGGAGTAACACAGCTGGATACAGTTAATAATCCACTTAGAGATGGCACCTTTAGAAACGCGATCTCCCTCTCTGCCTGTAGCTACGGAGACAAACAGTTGGTCTGTTTTCCTTAGCGGTCTGGTCTTGTTTACATAGTAGAGGACCGCCCTACACACATCTAGGGTATGTAGTTTCACCTCAGCTGAGCTTTGTGGGTTTTGGAAGAAAGCTGGAAGCTCGATGGACTGGTTCACGTGGAATTTGGAAATAAATGTAGGTGAGAACCTAGGGTGTGTACGCAAAACCAGTTTATCCTTGTGTGTACGCAAAACCAGTTTATCCTTGTGAACTGTAAAGAAAGGATCTTGCACTGACAGAGCCTGAATTTCACTAACCCTTCTTATGGATGTAATAGCTACTAAGAAGGCTGTCTTATAAGTCAGGTGTTTGAGACTGCTTTTATGCATGGGTTCGAATGGGAGGCCCATGAGTTTAGCTAGCACCACATTAAGGTCCCACCCTGGTGATGGGTTTGAAATAGGAGGGTGAAGTCTCTTTACTCCTTCCATGAAGGCTTTAACCACTGGAACTTTCCACCACGACACCTTGTTATGGGAGGTGGTGTATGCTGACAGAGCTGCCAGATGCACCTTCAGTGAGTTAAAAACCAGTCCTGCATCCAGCAGGTGGAGCATGTATGTAACGATAGTTGAAGGAGTGAAATCAACTGGGTAAATTTGTCTATTCTGGCACCAGATAACAAATCTCTTCCACTTGTCAAAGTAGCAGTGCCTCGTGTTAAGCTTCCTAGATTCTTTTAGGATGTCCATACATCTTTGAGGTAAATTTAGATGTCCAAACTCTATGACCTCAGGAAACATGCTGCTAGGTTAATTGAGCTGGGTAGAGGATGTACTGTTTGACCTTGATGCTGGGACAGTAGGTTGTACCAGCCCGGGAGTTTGATGGGGTCGCACGTCGCTAGTCTGCGTAAGTGTGGGAACCACGGTTGTCTCGCCCACATGGGAGCAACTAGGACGAGCGTCATTGATTCCCTGTTCATCTTGTTCAACACCTTCCTGATGAGAGGAGTTGGTGTAAAATCATATGCAAACATTCCTGACCAGTTCATCCACAGGGCGTTCCCCTGGGATCCTAGTTGTGGGAATCTGGACGCGAATCTTGGGCATTGTCTGTTCTCGCTTGTGGCGAATAGGTCTATGGTGGGGGAACCCCACTGAGAGAAGAGATCTTCTACGATTTCTCTGTGTAGACACCATTCGTACTCCTCTGGGAGGGGATCTCTGCTTAGTGCATCTGCTAGAGAATTGAGATCCCCTGGAACATGTTGCGATGACAGGAAGATGTTTCGTTTGAGTGCCCATGTCCAAATTTTCTGGGCAAGTTTGGACAGATTTGGCGAACGAGTCCCTCCCTGCTTGTTTATGTAAAACATGGCTGTAGTGCTGTCCGTCTGGATCTGCACTGACAGATTCAGCAGGTAGGGTTCGAACGCTAGAACCGCTATGAATACTGCCAGAAGCTCTAGCAGGTTGATGTGATTCTTGGCCACTGAGTGAGACCAGAGCCCCTGAGCTGTGTGGTGGAGGAGGTGAGCTCCCCACCCTGTTAGGCATGCATCGGTTGTGACTACCGCCTGTATCTCGGGATTGTAAAAGGGTCTCCCCTTGGACAGATTTTCTCTTGTCCACCAGTGAAGGCTTTGTACCAGTGTTGGCGAAACGACCACTAGATCGTCCCACTGACAACTTGCCTGAGACCACTGTTTCGCCAACCATTCCTGCATGGGACGCATGCGCAGGCGCGTGTGGGGGACCAGGTAAATACATGACGCCATCATGCCTAGCAAACGCATTGCTTTGCGTACCGTTATCTGGCGACCGGCCTGATATTGAGGAATTTGCAGTAGCATATTCCAAATTCTCTCCTCTGATGGAAAGGTCAACCCCTCTTGTGTGTTTAGGATAGCTCCTAGGAACTGTTTGGAGGTGCTTGGCACCAGACTTGACTTCTTCTCGTTTATTGAGAAACCCAATTCGAAGAGGAGGTTGATTGTTCTTTGAATGTTTGTTCTGCAAATCGCTGAGGTTTCCCCCGTGATGAGTCAGTCGTCCAGGTAAGGGTACACCGGGATTGCCTCCCTGCGTAGGTGTGCTGCCGCCACCGCCAGTACCTTGGTGAATACCCTTGGAGCCGAGGCTATTCCGAAGGGCAGTACCTTGAACTGGTAGTGCCGACTGTCAACCTTGAAGCGCAAGTACTTTGTGCGCTGGGAACATGGAAATATGAAAATAGGCATCTTTCATGTCCAATGTTGCCATCTAGTCCCCCTTTTTTAGGAGGGGGAGTACCTCTTGGAGAGTAGTCATGCAAAACTTTTGGGGCTTGACATACTTGTTTGCAGGCCATAAGTCTAATACTGGGCGCATTGTAAAATCTTTCTTTGGTACAAGGAAGTAAGTTGAATAAATACCCTTGTTTACCTGGTGTCCCGGGACGAGTTTGATCGCGTCCTTTGCTAGCAGATTGACGATCTCCTCGAGGAGGATTCTTTGGTGGTCTAGAGAATGTGTTCTTTGTCGTGGAGGGTGGTTTCGAGGACGCTCTAAGAGTTCTATGCAGTATCCTGCAGACACTGTGGAAAGCACCCATCTGTCTGATGTGATCCCTTCCCAAGCTTGGGTGAAGTTGGAAATGCGTCCTCCTACTGGGGATGCGTGAGAAGGGACCCTGAACGGAGCGTCACTGTTTTGGTGGAGGCGTGCCGCCGCCTCTACTGGGGCTGCCTCTACCTTTACCCCGTCCTCTCTTATTCCCTCTACTATAACCTTGGGTAGACTGTTGGTTATTGTTCCACTGAGTACCCTGGCCCTGGGAATAGTTTGACCCTCTTTGGGAATTTGGCCGCGTGTGCGGCGAAAAAATTGCCATTACCCCTTTGATTAGGGGGTTTGGTGGTTAGTTGACCTAGGGACTTGAGTGTTTCATACTCGTCCTTGGCATTTTTCAGCGCGTCCTCGACCGCCTTACCGAACAACAGATCTGGCTCCACCGGTTTGTCTAACAATGATGCTTGTGTTTCGGCCTTGAATCCAGACTGCCGTAACCAAGCGTGTTTCTTGATAACAGTACCCTCTGCTATCAATCTACCGGCATTATCTGCGGCATCAAAGGTTGCCTTTAAAATGCAACCGGATACGGCTCTCCCTTCCGCTGAGACTCGTGTCAATTGGCTCGTTAGGGGCTATGGGGCGGAATCTATGAGTGCCACGACTTCCTCCCACTGGTGGCAGTTATAACTCGCCAGTAGGGTGTTGGAGTTGGCGATTCTTGCTTGGTAGGCAGAAGTGGAGGCAACCTTTCTGCCGAACCCATAGATTTTCTTGCTCTCTTTGACGGGAGGAGCTTCTGATGATGACAAGGGTGTTCCTGCCCTCTTGCGGGTGTTTGTAACGACTAGGGAGTCTGGTTTCAGATGCCCTCTTATATACAGTGGGTCTGATTGGGCTGCCCTGAATAGCTTCTCAATCCTGGGATTGACTGCCCTGGTGAGATTGGGGTTTACCAGTGAAGGGTCTATTCTTCTATGGATGGACTTAAGGATAGGGATGGCCTGCCCAAAGGTCTTCTATCTCCCACCAACTCTTCGGCAAAATCTCTTTCTTCTTGAGCACCCTGGGTGTCAATGTGGAAGTGGTTTGCTGCTCTAGATAGGACCTCATTTAGGAGGGGCTGGTTGTCGACAGGGGAGTCGGTAACCGGTGGTTCTTTATCTACCGGGGAATCTACCCTGTATATTTCTGGGTCGTCCTCTTCCTCCTCTTGTTCCTCTTGTTCCTCATCGTCCCAATAATAGCCAGTCCCAGTCTGTTCTTCCAACATGTCCAAATCTGTATCCTCACAAAGGGAAGGATCTTCTTGTTCCTGAGAATAAGGGTGAATGTGGAAGGGATCTGAAGACCGTGTTGTTTCGAACCGGGACTTTTTACTTGGGGGGATAGGATCCTTGGAGCCTGAGGGTGCTGACCCGTCGGGGTTATAAGTGAGAAAATGTTCGGGATTTTTAGAATAGAAATCTGCCAATGATGACATTCTTGACATGACTCTATGTCCTCACTGGACCACTCTTGAACTGGGAATGACTTTGCCTGGGGGGAGGTTCCCTGACTCATCTATAATAGAGGTGCGAGACCTGTCTGTCTGTTTGAGAGGAGTGGAATGTTTATGCCTTGTGGAAGTAGGCTGAGACGGCTTCCTCTGTTGTTTTCCCCCCTCCCCATGGCTGGAAGAGTGTTTGCCCTGCTTCTTTGGGCCTACGGAGCTTTTCGACGCCTGGCGTGGAGCTTCGGTAGTGGTGGTACTAGCCTTCGACCGTGTAGGCTGGGATTCGGGAATGGGCGTTACTTGTACTGACCCCGACTCCTGGAGTGCGGTCTGGGGATAGAGGTCGCTTTCGTCTTCCGACGATCGAACCTCGGTTACCTTGGGGAGCGAGGCACTTTTGGCAATAGTGGATGATTGCCTGGCGTCATGCAGCGATCTAGATCGCGAACGCCCAGAGGACTCTGATTCGGACCGTTCCCTATGTGCCTCTTTCAGAGAGCTCGACGTGCACGTCGAGTCTCGGTGGGACTTTGTGTGTTTGGAAGTGCTGTGGGTTGCGCTTACGTCGCCGGGGGTCTTCCCCATAGCCGTCCTGCCGGACGACCTTCCGAGGTCAGGGACCTGCGCCTGGCTGTCTTTCGACGCCGTGTTGCCCTCGACGTCCGAAAGTACGGCGTCGCTGCCGTCGCTGAAGGCACCCTCCGCGGCCATGGCCTCTTGACGCCTGGCGTGGTGGGCCCAACGCTTGGTGGAACGGTCTTTTAGTGTTTTAGGTTTGAACCTACTACACGCTCTGCAATTTGCCTCGGGGTGATCCCTTGGCAAGCAGAGATTGCACGATGCGTGTCTGTCAACCCAAGGATACTTGCGGTTGCACTTTGGGCAAAATTGGAAAGGGGTACCCTCAGTACGCAGCTTGAGGCAGCGGGCTGGTAAGTGTAGGAATATATATAAGAGAATATATAAAAGTGTAGAGTGTGTCCACCCCCCACTCTCCCTACTTGTAGGGCCGAGGCCAGAGGCCTTCCTAGGCCCACTGCGTCGTGAAGCTCTCGACGGTCTCCTTCTTCTCCGGTTCAGCGTCGAGTGTCGAATTTCGGTGGCTCAACGTTAGGGTGGAGAAAAAGGGGGAAATATAACAATATTTTTCAAAGTATGGCTAATGCCATTGAACTCCGCTGAATGCTTCCGACCAGTATGGCGGAAACAAACAATCTGAGGGTCCTACACGCGTGAGGGATCATGGGTACAGTGGATGTCACACTAGGGATAGTATTACTGGCACGCCCTGTGTCGATGCCCATTTTCGAGTTTCGAAAAACAAACTGTAATACTCCGCAACTTCCACTAGATATCGGCCTATGCACAGCATGTGATCTAAGCAGATTCAACAAGCCTCAGAAATATATAAATATATATATATATATATATATATATATATATATATATACACACACACACACAGGAGTGTGACGAAACGCGTCAGTTAGCCTCTTTGGCATTGGGAAGCTTTTTCAAACTGCATATCTTTAATAAATCTTTTTACTTTTTGACAATTTTGTTGGGCAGTTTTTGGTGTTTCCCACCTATTGGTGTTTTTTCCGCAATTGGTGCTGTATATTGGTGGAACCCAATCGTGATGGGAGTGCAGCTTCAAAGAATAAAGGTTTTGCTGTCTTTCTTTTGGCAAAAAAAAAAAGAAAAAAAATATATATATATATATATATATATATTGAAAGATGGTGATTGGTGGATTGGTGTGGTGTGACTGGCAGGGCCATTCGGGCCCCACCTCACCCATTCAGTTTAAGATGCATCACTTGCTCGACCAACAGTCTAGGATGCTGCCTATTTTTGCCTCTGTGTATATAACCAGCCCCCGTGCTGATGACGACGCAGGTGGGGCTGTTGTAGAGACACTTGGCATCCATCTTGGACACCTCCGACTCCATCTTTGGATTAGGCCTCACTGCGATACTACGAGAAGGCTTCTCTCCCCTCTGCAGCTTCGCACACAGCGCTCTCAAAGGCCCCCACCTTTTCTCCACGTGTCTGAAAGCCCTGCAGCTCCATTCTCACGCCTGAGCCGGCGGTAATTGCAACAATATAAATTTAACGCCTCACCCTTCCTCTGAGATCACTGTCCTGTGCGTGAACCAGTTCGAACCATGCCTTGCAAACAAATCCATCTCCACAAAACCTGCCTTTGCCCCCCTCACCTCAGGCACTGGAAAATTACTGCCAACACAACCCCATGGCCCCGATAGGTATTCCATTGATGTGCCAGACATGTAACCCCAGTGCGATGCCCACCCCAGTGTGTCACGACTAATAAAAGTCAACCTCTGTCACAGTATATTGCACCTCAGAACAAACATATGTCAGCATGCCCCCTAGTCTCTTTGATGCGCCTAGACGCACCCCATGATCAATGATCCCACCTGGATCGAGCCCTCCCGAATTGTGATAAACCCCCTAAGACCCGAGTGAATAATAATGATGTTCTAAACTTAGAATTTATAGAGGGTAATGATTTTCTCAAAGGAGCCTCAGTAACTGTTATTTAGTGCATGCTTGAAGCAATATGTTATGTTAGATTAGCTAGGGCCTGCACTGCTTCATCGTGACCGGACCCTCACCCCACCCGGACACAGGCAACTGGACCTCGTGGGACGTGCGCTCCCGCCAACTGAAAACCAATCCAGAGGGAGCAACATCATGTATTACATATTTATCCAACTGTTTTATCCAATCCTGTATCTATGTTGTCCCCTATGCAATGATGTCATGTGTGATGCAATATTCTTACTTAAGCTGCTACCTTTGTAATGTTTGCCAGAGCGCTCTCGGGCAGGAGATTTCTCTGGATGCCAAATTTTATATAAAGGACTAACTCTTGCAGCCTGTCCTCCCGGTCTCATTCCTTGCTGGGGTGTGTTATATTCTTTTGTATCTTGGGTGTGTAAGACGGGGAGTGGGCCTACATTTTGGTGACCCCCGCGACGTGATTGGAAAGGTGCCTCGAGGCCCCCGTGCCGTGCGGCGAGATCCGGGACGCCCCCCATCAAAACCATCGCCTCCATGGTCGACCAGTACGTGCGCACAAAAGAGCGGGTCCAAGGTTCCCACTTGCCAAATACCCGACTAAAAACTGCTTGCCACAGCGGGCCACGGCGTGGTTGGGGTGCGGACCAGATTGTTGATAGACCGTGAACGGTGGCTCTCGGACCACCCAACTGAACACGTGAGTACTGGCTGTGAGACTTTGCAAGGGGAGAAAGGGATTGGGGTAGAAAGGAACAAGGGAAAGGTTTGGGTAAAAGTACAGAACAGTGGGGGACAAGGTACAGGGTGGTGTGAATGTTACTGAGGCTTTCTCTCATCTATCCTTCATATGGCCATTAGGTTTTTTGGTAAAGAGAAATAAACAGGGAGTACGGAAGCCTAGCCCGAACGGGGTAGAAAGCGGCGCTGCATAGCATTGTTTCATCCAGTGCAGGGAACACGTGAAGATAAAAGAGAAAAACGTAGGAGTCTCATATATTAAGTAGGCTCGCAGTAGTAATTTAGATTTTTCTATTTCTGTGAGAAAAAAAATAAAAAAAAATGTGCTTGAAGAGGTAGCCCGAGGGGGCTTAGAGGAGGGGAGTGCGTGAGAGACCCGGAGTGGGGGTGGGGGGCGATAACGTTATAAAAACAAAAAGGGGAACAACGAAGAGGCAGTCCATGTAACATGTACTTTGTGTTTTGTTACATGCCTGTCAATAAGTACCACTGCATTTGTGATCTGACAAGTATACTGTTTAATGTGAAAAGGTGCTGAAAAAATTGTGATTCAGGACCAAAAGGGGTTTTTGATATTAGAGAGTTGTTGGAATTTTCTTTTTTGTTAAACGGAGTTGAAGAGTAAACTAAGAAAGTTCATTTGACCCGGGAAGGGGAAAAAGAAAAACAGGAGCTAAACACGAGTGAAGGTAACACAACCGCCACTATAGGAGGGAGCACGCCACTAGCACATATTTGTCAGCATCTCCCTCTATATAGCGAGAAAATACAGAAATATCATGATCAGTGGGTGACGGAAATAAAAGGAGATATCGTACAGCCCGTCTGGCCGGAAGCAGGGTCCTTCAATAAGAGGGTATTGGATTTGGTATCGGCACACCTACTAGCGAAATATAAGGGTAAGCAGTTGCAAAACAGAAAAGAGGTACTAGATTTGTGGCGCATGTTCGAGGAGGTAACACCTAGCAGTGAGGTGAGTAAAGACACAATAGTACAAAAGGAAGAAATACCGGAGGGAGGAGACGGGTGCGCACGGGGAGAGTGTTCACCACCACGAAAAGAGAGTGAGTCGACAAAAATGTACCCGTTGCTGGCAAGGCCTACAGTGGCATCTCCCACCGCCCACCCCCTATGAGACAGGAGGGCTGTATGGACCAACTATCGGGCCCCCGGTGAATGTAACGCGACCAACTGGAGACTTAGATAGACAGCTAGCACACACACAGATGGAGATAACGAGGTTAAGAGCATTGTGTGACAGGAGCCAAATGTTGTAAGGGGGAGGGGAAATGCAACCATTGACCACTGGTGAACTCACACCACCGTCGAGTATTGCGGGATCAAGTATCGCTGGAGAAAGTGTTGTATGGGGGACACCACCACCACCAGCACCTGTGCAGATACCAAGGGGACAAGAGCAAGAGTGGCAGTCTGCAGAGTTCCTGTTTCATCTAAATGGCAAACCAGTTAGGATAATACGACCGGCAACACCAGGCAGCCAATACGGAGAAGGACAAGGGGAAAGGGAGTCAGAAGAAAAGGCAGTGGAAGTGTGGAGTGACTTAGATGAATACGAAGAAGGAGCAGCAGCAGCGGGAACAACATTGCCGTTCCACTTTGATCAAGGAGATGCCAGATCGCCACCAAGGTAGCAAGAGAGGTTGAGACAGAGTAGGAAACATGCTGGTAAGTAAAACAAAGAATGGAATGGTAAGTAAAAGAGGAGGAAAGACAAAGTTACAGATGCCTCTAATACACAAGGGTGCAGGGAGGCCCAACTACATACCATGGGCGCAAATGGACAAGAATAACTTGTTGAAGCTCCTCCTCCCCACTCTCGGGTGGGCGGGGAAGTGGATACACGCATTCGAAAAACATACTGCAGGGGTCCCTCTAGGGATAGGGGATGTAAAGAGTTTGTTGGTATCAGCGGTAGGTGATCAATCAGATGCAGTGTGGGTAAAGGCGGGGTTTCCAGGAGTGACTATGAGTTGTAATCGCCATTATGGGTCAGCATTTAATAATGTCAGGGCTATGGGTTGGGATGTATTACGAAGGACGTTTCCTGATACTCCAGATTTACACTTAGTGATGCAATGCACTATGGGAGAGGAGGAGGAGCCTACGCAATTCATCCTCCGGGTGCAAGAACTGTGGAGAAGTGAAACTGGTACGTCCTGGTACCAATCAACAGCGTTGTTCTATTTCATAATAAAAAAAGGGCTCCCGAAGGAGGTTCAGAAGGCCCTGGATAAAATAGCTGGGATAGAAGCCAAGGAGTGGCCAGAGATTCAAAGCATAATTGTACACCATTGTAGGAGGATCAACGAAAGAGAAAAGGTGATAGTGCAGCGAAGGTTGGCAGACGAAGCAAAGTTGGTGCAGAATAAATTAGTGAAGGTCGCTGTTATGAATTCTACAACATCAACAGTCAAACAGGAGGAAGGAGAAGAAGAGGGAGGGAGCAACCCAATAAAAATGGCAGCAACATGGACAGGAAATGGGCAGGAACAGTGGGATGGAGAGGAACAATACAGAGGGCCACAGTGGCAAGGAAGGACACCGAGAGGACGAGGTGGCTACAGAGGGCCAAGAGGTTGGTTCGGAGGAATGGGAAATAGATGATTTGAAGGGCAGGGGCCAAGGAGGGACCACAAGGATCGTATTGGAATTGTGGGAGGTCGGGACATTACTCACGGGAGTGCAGGATGCGATCTATGGGATACTATCAAGTGCAGGCCCCCATGGGAAATGAGCAGCAATACGGCCACCCTCACCCAGGCAGTCCTTATGGTATACCTATGGGTGAGAATGGGCAACAAGAACAAGGGTATAGTGAACAGCAAATGCAACAGAGACAGAGGCCACAGCAGCATGTGCAGCAGAAAGGTATGCTGCAGCAAATGGCAAGACAAAACACTATGGCGAATGCAAACAACAATATTTTCGCAACATCTGCAAACGGTGCACCAGCACCTTTTCGAGGTGTAACAGTGGTAGGGGATAATGTATTCTCCGTTCCTGGAACAGAGACATATGCAGATTAGGACAGCCCACAGAAAACACTTGCCTGTCCAGTCCTATCCACCACCCTACGTGCAGAAGAGGAACCACTAGTGGGGGCAGAGATAGGCAACAAACAGTTCATCTTTATGTTGGACTCGGGAGCTGAAAAATCGTGCCTCATGGAAGGCTGGTTCCCGCTCTCGGGCAGAAATTTGGAAACCCAGGGGTTCTCTGGGGCTATTTTAAATGTTCCTTACATAAAAAAGACGTTGACATAACAGTGCGGGGAAAAAGAGTGCGAGCAACCCTATTGTATCATGAAGACTCGCCAATAAATTTGTTGGGAAGGGACCTTCTGAGCAAATTGAACATGACCATTTCCTTTACTGAGCGGGGGATAGTTTGTTCCACCCCAGGAGTATGCCCAATGCGGGCAATGTTAATGATCAGCACAGTGACAAATGAGGTGGTGGTCAGAGGGGTACCTATTGATATGGACATGTTCATTTATGGTATCAGAATGCTGGCACAAGTGGTGCCTGAGATAACAAGAAAAGAATGGAAGGTGCCTTCAGATTTTGTTTTCCGCCCAATTGTAAATACAGACACTGTCCCTGGAATGATTTTGTCTATTGATTTGGAAGCAGTACAAGTATCAAGCAAACGTACTGCGGTGATAGGACTGAACACACATGGGTGCGAATGACGAACAGTGTTATGCATAGACCTGAGCATGATGCTGCACAATCTAACTGATGAGGAGCTATTTACTGATAATGAATGTGATGGGGAGATAATAATGGAAATTAGTGTGCCCTGTGACATCATGATCCAACACAGAGAGGTACATAACCCCCTCATGGCCAGTGTCAGTATACCACCCACTGTATTTGAGAAAGACATGGAAAAGGTATCGCCAGAGATTTGGACAACAGGTCCACACGATGTAGGATTACTACAAGAAGTGATGCCAATAAGGATAAAATTAAAACCAGGTGCCCTCCCACCTAGAGTAAAACAGTACCCTTTATCAAGAGAGGCAGAGGAGGGGATAAGAGAGACTATAAATGCATTGCTTGAGCAAGGAATAATAGTGCAATCGAACTCACCATGTAACACAGTGATTTTTCCGATCAAGAAAGCGAAGGGCGGGGCTTGGAGGATGATCCAAGACCTACGCCCACTCAATGACATCATACAGAAAGAGTTCCCACTAGTCCCAAATCCAGCATCAATATTATGTAGCGTACCAAAAGATGCTTCATGTATCACAGTGGTGGACTTGAAAAATGTTTTTTTCTCGATACTGCTCGACGCAAACTCCAGGTACCTCACAGCATTTACACTAGGGGGTAACAGGTACGAGCACTGCAGATTACCACAGGGGTATTGTGAGAGACCCATTATTTTCAATAGGATATTACATGAAGATCTTAGCAACATTGACGTAGAGAGCACCATAATACAATACGTACACGATTTACTCGTCTGCAGTGACAGTGAGGAAAAGTGCAGGGCCGACTCGATAGCACTATTAAATTTGTTGGCCAGAAAAGGGTACAAAGTAGACAAAGGAAAATTACAATATTGCCTAGCAGTGGTGCTTTACCTAGGGCAGTTGATTTCAAAAGATGGCAAAAGAATGTTACCAGTAAGAGCGGCAGCAATACGTCACATGATCATACCCAAAACTGTAAAAGACATGTAAACATTTCTCGGCATATGTAATTACTGTCGTGCATGGATTTTGGATTACGCAGTTTACACACGCCCACTGTTGAAGGCCCTAAAAGACGCACAAAAGAATAATGTCCCAATAAAGTGGTCACATGAGATGATGACACAATTTTTTAAATTACAAGAGCTCATCACACACGCTCCAGTACTAGCGAACCCTGATTATGATTGGGAATTTTATCTGTTCTCACACAGCAATGGTATACTCATGACCGCAGTGCTCACGCAAAAAAACCATTGGGCGACAAGCCATTGGAATATTACAGCAGCACACTAGATTCTGTTTTGCAGGGTCACTTCGCATGCGAACAAGGTCTCACTGCAGCGGCCTTCGCAATAGAAAAAAGCACCACAATTGTTATGGGATGCTCAGTAACACTATATGCTGAGCACTCACTGTTGGCAATACTTGAGAGATCAAAATCGACACTGACAACTCAAAGAGCAACAGCGTATGAAATTATCATCTCCAGTCCCAATGTCCATGTGGTCAGGTGTAAATCCGTAAACCCTGCCACGTTCATCACAGAGCCATGCACAGTGGAAGACATTAGAACACACGATTGTGCCAAGTATAAAGGTGAAGGGGATGACATACCGAAGGCCAGTGAGAATGCACTCCAAGAGGGGGAAATATACTTCGTTGACGGGTCTGCATCAATAGACAGTGAAACAGGGGAGAAACATGTAGGGGCAGCAGTGGTACGATTGTAAGAGGAAGAATATGAGATAATTGTACAGAAGCGCCTACCGTCTCATTACTCAGCACAAGCAGCAGAACTAACGGCACTAATTGAAGCACTGCGCACTGCTAAGGGGTGCGCAGTGACAATATATTCTGATTCAGCATATGCCACAACAACAGTGCATTCAGGGCTATCACGATGGAGACGCAGAGGGTTTCGGAGAGCAGATGGCTCACCTGTGCAACATGCCGCCCTATTGAACAAATTGATAGATGCATTGGCAGAACCGTCAGTTATAGGATTGGTAAAATGTCAGGCACAACAGCCAAAAAGTGGTAATGCCATTAGAGCTACTACAAATTGTATTCCAGCAGCTCCACTTTCCAACACATGTAACAAAACAACACATTGCAGCGGACATACAGGAACATTGGTTCATTCCCAACTTGCAAAAGCAATTGTCAAAGTTCACAATACAATGTACAACATACCAAACATACAGCTCAGGTATGACACTAAGAACATTAAGGGGAACACTACCACGACCAATAGGCCCATTCAGAGAACTGCATATTGATTATGCAGATATGGGAGAAAGATGCAATGGAGCAAGGTACTTAATTGTGATTGTGTGCCCATTTTGAAGGTGGATTGAGGCTGGACCATGCGCTCACCCCGATGCCAAATGTGCTGTGAAAGTTTTAGAGCGGGAGGTCTTTTCAAGGTGGGGCATTTGTGATGTGATACGTACGGTCAGATAGCGGCACACACTTTGTAATAGACCTCTTCAAAGAAGAGGCTACACTGCTGGGGGTCAAGCACGAACTGTGTTCGATTTATCATCCGATGGCCAATGGCGTGGCGGATAAGATAAACGGCCCGCTAAAAAAAAGCAAATTATCAAAACTGTGCAACACGTTGAAGAAAAACTGGGTTTACTGCCTGCCCCTAGCACTGTTCCAGCTCTGAACACAACCAAGCAAGGACCACCACTTAAGCACGCTCGAAATAGTGACGGGCAGACGCATTCATACACCACTATCCCCCATAAGAGGAGCTTCGGATGCTCACAGAGCTGCCACAGTGCTCGGGGACGAGTTTAAGGAATATCTCACCAACTTAACTTGTGCAGTACGTAGCATAGCAAGACAAATAGCACCACCATTCACACATAATGCTGCAACTGATACTGCCATGCCAGCGAATGATAGCCCAAAGGGTCAACTAATGCATGGGGAAAATGTTTATGTTCGGAGCTTTGCACGGAGATGGAATTCTCCAAGGTTTCATGGCCCATATGAAGTGATTTATTGCACACCCACAGCTGTTAAAGTTAAGGGCTTGAAATATTGGGTGCATTTGTCAGATGAGAGAAAGGCACATGATAATACAATCCCTGAAAATGAACATGGTATGAGCAACGAAGTTGCGAGCGGGTGATGGGAAGTACATAGCACAACACTATGAGTATGATAAAATGATGAACTGACCAACAGATCAATTGAAAATATGTATATATCCACTGACATATCACTGCGTTTTCTTCTTTTTCTTTCTCGCCATATATGACTTCCTACTGAATCTTTCTTTACTGCTCTCTCTCTCACTGTCTGAATCTCGCTAACTGCCTACAAATACTTTGACATATAGTACTATCTAGAATTCTTTAGCTATCTCTTATCTATATTTACATATCCAGTAGATGTCTATCTCGCCCTCCCTCTTCTCAACATTAGCACCACTAAAGTGACCATACGCCTATTGTGTGACAGAATATTTGCAAAATATGAACAAACGTCTTCATGATAATATGGTACAAGAGTAAAATATTAAAATAAATGTGTGTGAAATGATAAGAAAACAATTGGAAAAGTTGAAAAGGTACTAGAAAATAGTAAGATGTGCACATCATTGAATAGAAAAAGGAGTAGTAGAAGAATAGAGTAGGAAAAAATGATATGTGAAAAAATGATGTATACATGCATGTTACTTAACAACTTTATATCGCCCCTTCAGGTAACACAAAGGCAGAAAGGACTGCGCTCTTGGATGACGACACAATCTTAGTTAGTGATAGGGTAGTGAATAGAAATAATACATTGTACAGTTATGGGTGTGGGGTGAAGTACAGTATTATATTGTTTTCTGTAATGTTATTTTTTATGGCGTGGTATTACACAATTTCTTTTATTGTAGAGGACATAAAAGAAGGGGGGTTGGGGTAAACCTAATAAGAGAAGGCTCAGCACTGATATGGGCCGGGGTCAAAACAATGTGGAAACACAGTCCCTCTAATAATGTAAATCTCACCATGTTGCATAAGAATCGAACTGAACCAATGCCTCTTGTTCCATTTCCAAGTACTGTAAATGAGACCAACCAATATGATGAGGATTATTTTTGGGAAAGTGAACATGATTTAATGTATACTGATGCAGACAACCGTAGAACCTACCTCGCAAAGCACTGTGATGCACTTTAATATTGTTGCTACTAATAAACCAGAAACGCCAGACACACAGGCCTGGGAAGCTGCTAACGAACATACTAACACGGCATGGGCAGGGCTATTTCCCATACACTATCGAAAAGTGAAAATGTCCCAGAATCACAAAGGAGGGAGGAGGAGACGGAAAAGGGGGGCAGGAGGGAAAAGATATGACATTTACCATGGGTTGGGATTAGATGAAATAGAAGACTCCCGCCACCCAGACCAGTCCAACAAATGGTATTCAGATATTAGCGCAACCGCAAAACAAGCTACTAATGAGAGCTGCTACGTCTGTTCCCTCATACCGCACGCATCAGGAACTCCTAAAATACTAGTACCCCAGGAAGTACCCTTGCAAGACGCCCAATGTTTAATTCATCTAGTATTATGTAGAATTCGGAGTACCTTCCAAGCACACATAGTTACAAAAGAAATGCTGGAGAACGAAAGAATGTGTACAAGTAAGTGCCAGGGAGTGATTTGCATCAAAGAACCATTTTTCGTCATTAAGGGGACCAGATTCACAGACAATAAGTGGCATGACGAGAAAATAGAGTGCAAAGCTGAAGCACTAAGAGGGCTAACTGAAGAAAACTTCCAGTGGGTCAAAGACATGTGCGCTTCCATCTGGTCCCAGCACATTGGAAAACTGACATGGATTACCGCTCTTGAAAAAGCAATCAAAACGCAAAAGGACATTTCACATGAACTATGCTTCCATGGAGAGGGGAAGGTGCAAATGAGCACCAACAAATAATGCAACAAAACCATCATCATCATCCCCGACATGAAGAAAGGTACAGCTGCACTTATGGACATGTATTGGGTGTGTGGCAAACAAGCGTACCTGCATTTACCAGCATCGTGGAGAGGTACTTGCGCCGTGGCCACTTTGTACTCTGCATTAATGGTGATTCCAGAAAGCAACATCCAAAAGAAAAGGGAAATTGTCTGGCATTGCGGCAGCAAGGCAATCGGTTGCACACCGGCAGCGCCCCAACCAACACCGACAGAATCGTACACATACGATATCATATCCGAGAATGACCTCAAAGAAAGACTGTCCCACAGAAAAAGGTCAAATTACATCTCCACAGAATCTTCCAAACTCCTAGCTGAAATTCCATCAAAATACAAGCTCTTCATCGCAGCAGAAACATTCTTTGCGTCCCTCCTAACGCCAGGGCTCCAGGCACGAACAAACGCCATGTGGTTACAGATCGTCCGCTGGGAACTGATCCAACTGGCCAACGACAATGAAGAGGGGTTCAATGTCATCAAGGTGGAACTGCGTGCCTTGCGGCTAATGACAATGCAGAACCGGTACGTCCTAGACCTCCTCACAGCGATGGACGGCCGTGTTTGCCGAAAAATCGGGAGCATGTGCTGTACATTCGTACCTTCTGAAGACGCAGACAATGGGACCCTCACCCACGTCATCTCAGCAGTGTACAGTTTGGGGGACCGCATGCGGGAAGAAGGAGGAGTAGAGCCAAGCAACTGGTTTGACAACATGTTCAATTGGATACCATCTTGGTTCAGTACCATGATGAAAATTTTTGTTCCAGTCATCGTTTTTATTTTATTATTTTTCTGTGTGTGCCAACTAGGGATCCGATGTTGCGCAAAGTCTATGCCTAGTTCCGCAATGATGATGTCAACAATGGGCCGGCAGGCAACGGTAGCAACAATGACAGATGCACAAATGCAAACTGGAAAACCAAACCCCCCAAAATTCTGCGTGACTGCTGTCTACCGTCAACATGGGGACAGGGTAGACAACTTATATCAAACCACAATCAAAGAGCCAACAGAGCTGCAGTGGTATAGGGAAGTGTGGGTGGAATCTACATGAGCTGTACGCCCGATGAGTACGCTAGGAATGGGCATAGTTTGGGAATTGTATGTAGAGCGTGGATGCCCATAAAAGGCACACCTGCATGGGACGAAGCGCTAGCTGAAGCAGAGTATTATTGCAATGAGAGTGAAAACAAAAACTAATTTGTTACTTTAGATGCAACGAAAGGGGGGGATGTGTGGGAGTGGCAGGGCCATTGGGGCCCCCCTCACCCATTCAGCTTAAGATGCATCACTTGTTCGACCAACAGTGGAGGACGCTTCCTATTTTTGCCCGTGTACTTAACCAGCCCCTGTGTTGATGACGATATATGTATATAATAAATCACCAGTAAAAAAAAAAATATATATATATATACACACAGGAGTGTGGCAAAACGCGTCAGTTAGCCTCTTTGGCATTGGAAAGCTTTTTCAAACTGCATATCTTTAATAAAGTTTTTTACTTTTGGGCAATTTTGTTGGGCAGTTTTTGGTGTTTTTTCCACAATTGGTGCTGTATATTGGTGGAATCCAATCGTGATGGGAGTGCAGCTTCAAAGAATAAAGGTTTTGCGGTCTTTCTTTTGGCAAAAAAAAAATATATATATATATATATATTGAAAGATGGTGATTGGTGTGTGTGTGTGACTGGCAGGGCCATTCGGGCCCCCCCTCACCCATTCAGTTTAAAATCCATCACTTGCTCGACCAACAGTCAAGGACGCTTCTGATATTTGCCCCTGTGTACATAACCAGCCCTCGTGCTGATGACGACGCAGGTGGGGCTGTTGTAGAGACACTTGGCATCCATCTTGGACACCTCTGACTCCATCTTTGGATTAGGCCTCACCGCGATACTACGAGAAGGCTTCTCTCCCCTCTGCAGCGCTGCGCACGGCGCTCTCAAAGGCCCCACCTTTTCTCCCCGTATCTGAAAGCCCTGCAGCTCCATTATCACGCCTGAGCCGGAGGAAATTGCAACAATATAAATGTAACGCCTCACCCTTCCTCTGAGATCACTGTTCTGTGCATGAACCAGCTCGAACCATGCCTTGCAAACACATCCATCTCCACAAAACCTGCCTATGTCCCCTGACCCCCGGCACTGGAAAATTACTGCCAACACAACCACATGGCCCCGATAGGTATTCCCTTGATGTGCCAGACATGAAACTCCAGTGCGATGCCCATCCCAGTGTGTAACGACTAATAAAAGTCAACCTCTGTCACAGTATATTGCACCTCAGAACTAACAAATGTCAGCATGCCCCCTAGTCTCTCTGATGCCCCTAGACCCACCCCATGATCAATGATCCCACCTGGATCGAGCCCTGCCGAATTGTGATAAACCCCCTAAGGCCCCAGTGAATAATGATGTTGTTGTAAATTTATAGAGGATAATGATTTGCTCAAAGGAGCCTCAGTAACTGTTATTTAGTGCATGCTTGAAGCAATATGTTATGTTAGATTAGCTAGGGCCTGCCCTGCTTCACCGTGACCTGACCCTCACCCCACCCGGTCAAAGGCAACTTGACCTCATGGTACGCGCCCTCCCGCCAACTGAACAACCAATCCGGCAGGAGCAACATCATGTATTACATATGTATCCAACTGTTTTATCCAATCCTGTATCTATGTAGTCCCCTATGCAATGATGTCATGTGTGACGCGATATTCTTACTTAAGATACTACCTTTGTAATGTTTGCCAGAGCGCTCTCGGGCAGCAGAGTTCTCTGGATGCCAAATTTTATCTAAACGACTAACTCTTGCAGCCGTTCCTCCTGGTCTCATTCCCCGCTGAGATGTGTTATATTCTTTTGTATCTTGGGCGTGTAAGACAGGGAGTGGGCCTACATCGGATAAAAAAGAAACTAAGAAGATATATATGCGTAGAAAAAAATACCAAATGAGAATATATCATTAAAAAATATGTATATATGGGGGCGTGGCCATCTGAGGACGCCTACGATACCTCCTCTGTGAGCTCTGCGCTCCCTGCCGGCTCTGGACCCCGATTTCCGCCCCCCTTTTTGTAAGCCTGACCCTCAATGAAGATCCCCGGAGGGTGTGGGATCGCCTGAGGCACCCGCTGGCGGATTCTACAGCGCCGGGGTGACCGACATCAGTGGAGCCTGGAGCGAACCTCGCGGCACAGGCTGTCCCCTTTGCCAAATGGCGGCCAGCGCCCCGAGGGGCTGAGGAGCGAAGCCCCGGGGGTCCCGAAGGAGGCTCCTGCAAGACAAAGGATTGCAGCAGAGGCTTGGTGCGGGCGGCGCGGTCCGCGGCCCTGAAGATGTGAAGCCAGATCCCCCGCAAGCCTGAGGGATTCGCCCAGCATTGCGGCTCTGAGCCCCTCCCCCATCTTCCCTGTGCCTCCAGCGGGAGGACGGACAGCCGGGAGGCCGGCGACAGCAGCGGCGGCGAGGTGCCCGTCCAAGTAAGGAGGCGTGGGGCGGGCTGTGTGAGGGCTGAGAGCGTGGATGGAGGAGGAGGAAGCCAGGCACTTTCGGGTGCACAGGGCCACTTGGGCCCGCTGTTGGAGTTTCGTGGCGGTCCCATCCCTCCCCGCCCCCCCAGGGAGGAGCAGACCGCGGGCCCCTGGATGGGGGAGGAGAGAGCCGGAACAGCCGCAAGTCTGGCAATGGGGAAGCATGGCAGAGGTGGCAGGCACCTGCCCCACAAAAGAGCTAGTGAACAGCGGAAGGGAGGCAAAGGCTGACTTTGGGCGCCTCGGTACCCGATCAGATGGCTGGGAATGCAGTGGAACATAGAAGAGCCCGTGAATGGTCACTGGATCATCTGGGCAGCTCCTCCATAAAGGCTAGCTACGAAAATAAACAAGGTAAGGCCCTTCCTTCTGTGAACTGAGACCTGCATACCCCGTGACTTGAGAGCCTCTCGCACCTTTCAGCATGGGTCACTGGACCCCCACGGCATGAACTCTGCCTCCTGACGCCACACCACATAACAGAGTACCGGTGGGCCCAAGAACATAGGAAACGTACCAGAGGTGGTAAAATAAAGGAGGCACCTGAAATGGCAACAAGCTGCACCCCTGCACTCCTGCAGGGTCGAGGAAACTGCGGGCCAGTGGCAAAGGTGAGGCTGCTGAAGTATTGGAGCAGAGGCTTGAGCAACAGCTATATAGTCCAACATGTCCAGACAGCCAGCGAAGCTGAAGGGAGCCGCGTCTGGCGACATCAAAGCCCTAATGCAATCCGCAGAATCCCACAAGCGTAGCCAACAACAGGCCACCACACAGATACACTCCCTGCTGCATGAAAGTGCTGATGTACCGGAAGACCCTCCGTTTAGGAAAGCAGACTTGTTGGCGATGCTCCAAGAGCTCAAAAAAAGATATCAAGGACAGTGCCTCCGAGGTCGCCAAGTCCATTGCGGGTCTAAGCAGAGGGGTCATGGCAGTGGAGAAAAGAGTCAATGAGATGGAGACGGCGGTGGCGGAACAAGGGCAAGAGCACAAAGTACTCACCAGGAGAGTGACTGAACTGGAGCAACAGTTGGACCGGGCCCAGACCAAACAAGAGGACGCTGAAAACAGGTCTAGGCGTAACAATATATGTATTCGAGGGATCCCGAAGACTGTGGTGGATGCCGACCTGCAGCAGTATGTAACAGACCTGTTGCGGCATATACTTGGGGGGGCAGAGGAAAGAGAGATTATACTAGGTCGCACACATCGGGTATATTCCACCTTTCAACTTAGCAAAAACCTGACGCCGGATGTGCTGACCCGGATACACCTTTCAATTAAAGGAGGACATCATGCGAGTGGCGAGAGACAGAGAACCAACAAACTTTCGATGCGTCCCCATCCGGCTCTACCAAGATTTGGCTCCGGCCAACTTGGCGAGGATAAAGTGCCTAAGAGTGGTCACAGATTGGCTCAGAACCAGAAACGTCCGTCACCGGTGGGCAATTCCAGCGGTGCTCCGCTTCGAGTGGAAGGGGCAGCGATATACAATTACGAAAGAGGAAGATATGGACGAGCTTATGAGGGAGGGAAGCAAAGCTGAGAGCAGGGATAAGGATGGTTCCTCGCTGGCAAACAAAGAAAGAGCATTGGGACCGGAGCGGGAACACGATGGAGATCAGCACAACCGCGATTGAAGGGCCGACAGAAGGAACACAGGCCTGTGGATCCTACATGAGTGTCTCTTGAGGATGGGGAGCCAGAGGACTCCCCCCCCCAAAGATAGAATGGGTCAATAATCTGGAATTAGGAGTGGGGGGGGGTCAGTTGGGGAGAGATGGTCTGGTCGGGCCCTAGAAGCACAGAGTGTTAGCAGTGAAGGGGAAGTCAAACTACAAATGAAAAGGAATTAGCACAGAGGTACATGGGGGTTTGGAGGGTTGTGGGTGGGGGGGGGGAGTTCGGATCCCCAATTCCCGGGAGTACACAGACACCCAGTGATCCACTGTGGTAGTCATGGTGGAAGTTACGGTTAAAGTTGGGGGCTGGTTACAAGTTTGGGAGTTAAGGGTAAAAGTAATGAATATAGTAATTTGGTTAAGGGCATGCACAACTCGGGCGACAATCACAGGGGGGTGGAGAGACAATAGACCAGAAGGCCCTCAACTTCACCTCAACCATGGCTGACCTAGAATTTGCGACATTAAATGTCCAGGGACTAAATTCCCAGATCAAAAGGAAATCCATCTTGAGGCGATTTATGGATTTTCAGGCCGCAGTTGTGTGGGTGCAAGAGACGCATCTGCTCCCTGAAGACGAACATAGGTTAAGACACAGAGCCTTTCACATGCAATACCTGGCTTCAAGTGGCACCAAGAAGAGGGGAGTGGGCATACTGATAGCCAAGGGGATCCGGTTTGAGAAAAATCTTGTCAAAAGGGACCCAGAGGGCAGATACCTGGCGGTGGGAGGGAGGTTGATGGACCAGCAGGTTACATTGGTGGCAATTTACGCTCCCAACGACAGGCAAGACCAGTTTCTGTTAGGGCTGTTGCCCAAGATTGCAGAGTGGGGGACAGGGCAGATCTTGATAGGGGGAGAGTTCAATGGCGATGGATACAACCCTCCCAGCCAACACCAATGATAGCACCTACAGACTTGTCCTAGCCCGATTCCTCAGAGAATTACATCTGATTGAAACCTGGTGGTTCTTCTGTCCTCAGGCCAAAGCCTACACCCATTACTCGGCCGCACATAGAGCCTTCTCGCCGGATCGATATGGTGTTAGTTTCGGATTCTATGATCCCACAGGTCACATGGATAGATATAGGGGTGCGTTGCTTAACCAACCATGCGCCGGTTTCCATAACGGTGGAAATACTTACCCCCCAACCGAGAGTTTGAAGACCCTGGCGGTTAAATGAGATCATGAATTGAATGTTTAATGAATTTAGGATGAGCTTTACTGATCTGTTTATTACAGTGTAATGAATTCATGACGTGCCTTATTGGTCAGTTTATTATTGCTGGTCTCATTGTTTTATACACTGAAAAATCTAATCAAATATTTGTTTAGGGGGGCGTGGCTAAATGGCCGCGTAAGAGGACGTTCTCGTGAGGAGCTCCCGAAGATCCGACATCGATCCACAGGAAAACACGCAGTTTCCAGTGGTCAATGCAAGCCAGTAGCATCTTCATGGGTGTATGAATATTGGGTGCACAATCCGAGCGCTAAGAGGGCCCGAGCGGTAGCAGGGACGGGAAGTTATGGCCAAGTATGAGAAGACGAGTGCCCGCGACTAAGTAACAGACAAGATGGCGGATAGAGAACAAAGAGCCAGCAACTGACCGCAGCGCCGTGCCAGGAACATAGGCTGGTGCGGCTGTGATAGAGCCCGCTGCGGCCGTACGGACCGAGCAATGCCCAGTCCAAGAGCAGACTAGCAGGCCCGACCGGAGGGGGGGCCTGCGGGACCGAGGAGCGGACGCCAATGCCTGCAACGTGCACAGGAGAGACAAGCGATCTCTGCCAACCCGGACCGCAGGATGCTGTGCAGGGCTGGAGCAGTACGCCCCTGGATGCGCTGATGCCATTGAGCGCGTGGGGCTTAACAGCTGGTGCCATGCACCCGGAGCCATGCTGTTAGACCTGGGGGCTCCTGGTGGAGTGAAGACCCCCAAAGTATCTGAGCCCGGGAGGGCTGGACGAAACAGAAGACGCCGACCGGCCCAGAGATCTGGATCATCATCGGAAGGGTGCCGGAGCTCTCCCTGCACAGCCGCGAAGGGATCTACAGCAGATGAACGAAATAGAAGCCAAGATTGGTGGTGTGCAAACTTATTACACCTGGGAGCCGGTCAGTGGAGGCACGGGGGGGGCCTGGAGGGGAGAGCTCCCCTGGATCTTTTCAACAACGGGAGCACCCTGAGGGAGGCACCCAGCTGGCCCTCAGCAGAGCACCCAGTCAGAGCGCAGGAATGTGCACCCGGTCCAGGACATAAGTGCGGGCAACAGCCCCAACCTAGACATAACACCTGCAACATCCGGACAAAGCGTAGGCTGGGGAGAGGACGCCCGGGTGCCCAGGCCCGGGGACAGAAGTGAGGTGCACCGGGGCCGGAGGAACCGTGTGCATAATGCAGGGTGGCACTTGAATACTCGGCCCGCCAGGACCCACCAGTCATGACCACCGGGTGCTGGAGCCCCAGCAAAAAACGGCAGATCAACGGGCCACCACGACTGGGTTCCGGTAAGGAGTGAACACTTGCAGAGGCACCTTACAGACACACGTAGTGGCAGCACATAAGCCTGTAGAGCCACATTAACACCAAGCGGAATGCCTGGCACCAGTAACTGAGGGAAACACAGCGTGGGCCTGCGGAATAATACTGAGCTGTAGCTGGCACGTGGGAGGACACAGCCCATTCCAGGAGCATAGCAGGCAGTAGGCATGCATCCTCAACACGGTCGAAGCGGGCCCTAAATATCAGGATAGTCCGACACTACGTAGACCTGCATACAAGAGGTTGCTGCACGGGCCCACACCTAGTTGATGTAGCACAATTTCTAATAAAACTGTAAGACCGAAGAACAAGCAGCCCACGCTGGACACCTATGCCAAGACATCTCCAGAGGCAGAGGGGCCAGAAATAAGGACAAAACCACCACTGTGATGGAGGAAGCTCTGGGTACAATCCAGGAGGTTCTGGCTGCAATTGTGGACCTGAAAGTTGCCTGGGAGACTAAACTGGGCCTGGCTATGAACAAACTGAAAGTGGCACTAGACCTTAAGGTCGGAGCGGTCCAGGAAGATGTGAACTTACTAAGACAAGATGTGAGAACACTTGCGGAGCGCACAGGAAACTTGGAAAAGGAGATGGCCCCGAACACGGCGGAATGCGCCGCCCACAGCTCGGAACTCCATGCCCTTGTGCAGCGAGTGGGCAATCTAAAAAACTGAGCTGAAGAAGCAGAAGGGAGCGCTAGACGCAATAACATCTGCATCGTTGGATTGCCAGAAGGAACGGAAGGGCCTAATCCTACGGAATACGTAGAAACCATGTTACTGCAGGAAATTACCGGAGGGGTACTGACCCAGGGGTTTGCAGTGGAAAGGGCGCACAGGGCTTTGACGAGAAAGCCGCCCATAGGAAACCCCTCCAGGCCATTGATTGCGAAGATCCTGAACTACCGGGATGGGAAAAAATACTCGAATTCTTCCGGAAGGGTGGAGCGATCGAAAGGGGGCCAGCGACAATTACTGCATACCCAGACTACACCTTGCAGGTGCAACGCAGCAGAATGAACTTCGGAGCGGTGAAAAGAAGATTGAGGGAAACAGGCTATAGATTTATGCTGCTTTATCCGGCCAAAATGAAGGTGTTCCACAGGAACAAAACTCTGTTTTTTGAAACACCAGAGAACGCCATGGAGTGGCTAGACATGCAGAGCCGCCCCCAGGAATCGAGTATCCAGACAGGAGCCGAAGAAGATAAGTAACGTGCGGCTGTGGCACCCTTGGTGACAGAGCGCAAGACACTGGGACTAGAATATAGCATTAAATAAGGCTCACAGGGAATGTGCTGCTGGGAAAGTACATGCTTGCAAGATCCGTTTGAACTGAATAATCCTATTATTCAGTTCAAACGGATCTCAGTTTCAAATTGAACCTGAGATCCAGGGATGGAGCTGGGCATTTGTTGGGGTTGGGTAGGGAGGGGGGAGGGAAAGACTTGTGTGCAGTGGGGTATGGTTGGGGAAGGGGGGCAAGGGGAGTTGTTGGGGTTGGGAAGGAAGCAAGCCAGAAAACGAGTCATCGGGAATGACATGGGAAGCAGAGGAGAGAGGGAGGGCACCAAGTCAATGGAATCGGGTAACCTCAGAGTTGTGACCTGGAATGTGCGGGGCCTCAATAGTTACCTGAAACGTAATAAAGTAATGATGTACCTAAAGAGGATGAGGATTGATATAGCCTTGCTAAAGGAAACCCACCTCACCAAAGAGAAACTGGAGGTGGTTAGGAGAAAATGGAAGGGCAGTGTCACAGGAGCCACATACTCGGCATATGCAAGACGGGTGGTCACATGGGTAGCACCACATGTGCCGTTTCAGTTGCTCCGGTCGACGACAGACCCGGAAGGTAGAATGGTGGTGGTGGAGGGACTCCTGGAGAACAGAGAAGTGAACATCATAAACTTATATGCCCCTAACCATGACACTGCAGCTTACTTCAGGTCTTTATATAGTAAACTTAGCCCCCTGTTAGGTGGCGCCATATTGTGGCGAGGTGATTTCAATTGCACCCTGCACCCATGGATAGACAGATCCGATAGCAAGCTGGCAAAACCCATGCCAGCAGCTAAAGCGTTGGGGACACTGTTGACAGACGTCAGACTGGAGGATGTGTGGAGACGGTTGCACCCAACAGACAGGCAATACTCGCATTATGCAGCGCCACAGGACCTGCATACTAGGCTGGATTATGTGTTCACCGCCGCCGAGATAGCAGGAGAAATGGTGGGTGCAGAATATAAAGCCAGGGTACTTTCGGACCACTCACCTTTGGTCTTGGAGTGGCGGCACCACCCCCCTAGGGCGCGAATCCCGACGTGGAGGCTCAGAGCTGAGGCCTTACAGGATCCAGGATTGCGAGAGGACCTGAGCGAGGCCATCATGGAATATTTCGACATTAATACCAGCAGCGTACGGTCTGTGGGTACAGTATGGGAGGCATTCAAGGTGGTGGTGAGGGGGGAAACCATATCAAAATCTAAGGGGCTCCAAGGGGGCATAGAACGAGAATTGCAAGAAACAGAAAGAGAGTTAGAGGACTTGAAGTGAAGGGGGGGGGACCACCCGGGAAGACAGTGAGAAGACAAGAGAGTTACAAAAGGCTAGCAGCGAACTTTGGGACATGTTATGTAAACTGAATTATAAGAAATATACAGAAAGGCAACATGCAGGCAGAGAACAGCCGGGCAGACTGCTGGCCTGGTTATACAAGAATGAGACACCCCGACCGGTAGTTAGAGAAGTCCAGGACGCGGAAGGTCAGATCTGCAACACCTAGGAAGGTGTAAACGAGGAGTTCCTCAAATACTATAAACGTTTGTATGAGGACGCAGGTGGAGACATGGGCCAAGAAATTCTAGAAACACTGGAGGATATAGGTCTGCCCACCTTGGATGACTTAGAACGAGCAGATTTGGAGGCCCCAATCACCTCAGACGAACTGGAGACAGTGATCCAACACCTACCCATGTGTAAAGCGCCTGGGTCGGATGGGTTACCCAGCAAATTCTATAAAGCGTATAGGCAGGAGCTACTCCAGTCGCTGCTGGCCATGTTCAATGAGGCCTACGAACAAGGGGAACTCCCAGAATCCCTCCGAGAAGCGGTGATTATCCCGCTCTTGAAACCGGGCAAGCCGAATGTGGACTGTGGGTCCTACAGGCCCTTATCGATGCTTAATCAAGATATCAAAATACTCACGGCGGTGCTTGCAAATAGGCTTAAGCGAGTAATTGGCAGATTGGTACACCCGGACCAAACAGGCTATGTCCCTGGCAGGAACATCACGGACAACAATAGGAGGCTACACCATATTATTGACCAAACTGAGAAAGACCCGGGCGAGCTGGCCATTGTGTCACTGGACGCGGTCAAAGCCTTTGACTCAGTGAGGTGGCCATGGTTGATGGCGACCCTGAGAGGGTACGGTATAAGGCCGGGGTATATTAGATGGGTTGAGATGTTATATAGCTCCCCGATTGCAAGGGTCAAAACAGGCACTATAATCTCAGACAAGTGGCGACTCAGTAGAGGGACCAGACAGGAATGCCCCTGGTCGCCCATGCTATTTGAGGAAACTTGAAACTTGAGGAAAAACATCTTCGGTTCCGGAAACTTCTCAAGACCTTCCTCTTTGCCTCTGCCTTTGCCCCCCTTCTCCCCTGTTGATCTGTTTCTTCTCATGGAATTGTGCACCTGGCCACCCTCTGTTCTTTCGGGCCCAGGTATCTGCTCACCCTGCCACCCTCCTGCACTGCCTCCAGGCCACCATCTGCACTAGGGTTCTGTATCTGTACCCATACAGTCCCCCTCCCACGTTTCATCTGCACTTATCAGATATACCTTTATAACTAACTTTCACCTGGCACTTTCTGGCTGCACTACAATGGTTTAAAGCCCTTATTTATTATTTATTCTATTAAATATTTATTTGTTTTTCTTTCCTCTGCTTCGCACTTTTCCCCCATTTTCCTTTCCCCTGCACTTGCTCTTTCTTAAATGTCACTGGGCCTAGTAAGATCACTGTTTTTTCTGTTTTTTCTCTCCCTTGTTCCCCTCCCTTTTTGCCTGGTCGCGCTCTGAAACACTTGTGTACGAGCGCGATATAAATAAAATATCATTTAATTTCATTTAATTTATTCTTGCATTGGAGCCATTGGCAATTTGTCTTAGGCAACAATACGGTGAAGTGGGGATTCGAACGACAGGAAACACACACTTGATATCACTGTATGCAGATGACCTGCTCCTAGATCTGCGCTTCCCGGAAGAGAACCTGCAATATGTGCTGGAGGTGATGGATCGCTATGCCGCCCTCTCGGGCATATCGGTAAACCCTGGCAAGTCCAGCATGTTCCCCCTGGGGAGATACAAAAGTATTGCACTAGAAAAACTGCCCATCCTGCAGATACCCTGGCAAACCGAGACAATTCGATATCTGGGCATAAACATATACCATAAGATAGAGGTAGAGCACAAACACAACACAGAGAAAGCAGTCGAAGGTATTAAAAATAGCATGGTGTTTGGGTCCAGATTGCCCCTTGCCATGATGGGGAGAGCAGCACTGCTCAAGATGGTGGTCTTGCCCAGACTGCTACACTTTTTTGTAAATGTCCCGTACCTGATCCCCAAACGTTTCTTTGTCAGACTTCATAGTCTATGCAGGGGCTTCATATGGTACAATGCCAGAAATAGTGTGGCCCTTTGGAAACTACAGAGCCCGTGTGATAAGGGGGGCATAAATCTGCTGAATTTTGAATTGTATTACTTGGCGGGACAGCTACTATATGGAGCTAGGTGGTTGTCCGAAGAGGAATCTGCGGAAGCCAGGCTTTTGCAGGGTGATCCTGCCCCATACTTCCTAAAGGAGACAGTGTGGCTGAACAAAACGAAAGTGGCGGAGATGGGGAGACTGTTGGTGCTGGGCTGGGAGGTCTGGCGCAGGGCATGGAGAACTGTCGGTGACCCGAACCTGCTCGCTCAGCAGGTCCCGTTGGTGGCGTTATGTGGGGGAGACTCCCAACTGATTAAAGGGGTCCGCAGATACTGGGAACCGGTGGGCCTGGCTACCCTGGGAGACATATGGCAGGAGGGGGAGGCAGTGGAATTCCAGAGGTTATTGGAGGAGACAGGGATGCATAAAGGTCAATATATCACTTACTCCAGGATTATGAAACGGGTGAGGGAAAGATGGCCTGAAACAGTATCTGCAGAAGAACCTGATGCCACCATAGAGATGATGTACGATGTCTCGGAGGGCGAGCACGAAATATCTCGGACATATGAGCTCTTGAATATGAAGGCGGGGAAGGAGCTGCTCCAATTGAGGCTTGACTGGGAGGAGGAGGTGGGGGAACCCATGACGGATGGACAATGGGATAAAGCCCAAAGGTACCATAAGAAGGTATCCCAGAATGCGAGACTCCAGCAGATCCAGCTATATGTCACCCACAGAGCTTATTTGACCCCTGGCAGAATAGCCAGGTTTGGTGGCTCGGCCATACAGAAATGCCCCAGGTGCAGGGAGGAGGAGGCCGGGCTGTTGCATATGTTCTGGGCTTGCCCAGAAGTGAAGAGATTCTGGGTAGAACTGAAGACAAGAATGGCCAGCCGGGGAGTGGTGCTTCACGTGGGGTCTGCTTGGGCATGTATGCTTGGGAGCTTCCCTAGGCCTCGTAATTTAAAACATATTAGCAGGATGAAAGACCTGGCTTATGTCTTGGCCAAGCGCAGAATTGCAATGTGCTGGAAAACGGCCCACAGGCCTAGAGTGGAGATGTGGTGGGCAGACCTCCTGAAATTTGCTGAAGTAGAAACTGCGGCCTGGTATGAAGCAGTCACTAGAGGGGGGGAGGAAGAGGTGGGCCCCCTGATAGCCTGGAGACAATTGGTGACTTTGATGGCAAACCTCCACCAGGCCAAACACGAAACGGAAGACTGGGATGAGTTGAAGACAATTGAAACACCTGAAGAGGCTCAGGTGGATGGCACGGATAAGATGGCTCGAGTTATCGGGGAGGAGGGTGGGGAGGACGGAGGAGAGCATTATATGATGTAACGTCTTACATTGATTATGAACGTCCGAAATGGTTGTAATGGTTGAAGTGTTGTTTGTTTAAAATAATAAAAATTGTTAAAAAAAATATATATATATATTTGTTTAAAAAAAAAAGATTTGGCGTTAAGAGCGGACATAGAACGAACTCTGAGTAATTATTTCCAAGACAATACCACAAAAGGGGTCGACTGGGGAACCATTTGGGACGCTAGTAAAGTGGTGGTAAGGGGTGAGTTAATTGCACATACGGCACATTATGTCCAGAGGAAAGAAAATGTGAAGCAGGAACTGGAAGCAGAAATAAGGGAAGCAGAGGCGCTCTATGGGAATAAAGGGTCACAGCGGGCATGGCGGGCACTCAAAAAAGCCAGGGCGGCCCTAGAGACACACCTAGCAGACGAGTCTGTGCAACTCCTCCTGCGGACAAAACTGTCATACTATATACACGGAGATAAAGCCAACCGGTTTCTTGCAGCTAAGCTAAGAAAGCAGGAAAACAGGAACCGCATCACTCAGCTGAGACACCATGATGGCAGCCTAAAGAGGGGGTTAAAGGAGATAAGGGATATAATGCACTCATACTACATGCACAATCTGAAGGGGGACAAATTAGACCGGAAGGCGCAAGAAGCATTTTTGGGGCAGGTGGAGCTGCCGCATATTACAGAGGCGGACAGACAAATGTTGGAGGCGCCTATAATGGAGGAAGAAGTGGGAAGGGTGATAGGCGCTCTGAAAGGACACAAATCCCCCGGCCCGGATGGGTTCTGTAACGCTTACTACAAAACGTTCAGGACCTCCCTGGTAGATCCCCTGGTAAGGCTGTTCAATTATATAAGGGACTCATGGCGGGCATCCCGGGACATGGGACCAGCCACTACGGTTCTCTTGTTAAAGCCAGACAGGGATCCACTAGACTGTGCAAGCTACCGCTCCATCTCATAAATGAACGGGGACGCAAAAATCTATTCCACGATACTGGCCCAGAGATTGACAAGTGTTCTCCCTAAAATTATCCACTCGGATCAGGTGGGCTTTGTGAAGGGGCGCCACACACATGACAATATTCAGAGGGCCATGAACACGATTGAATGAGGGCGAAGAACCGGGCAGTGGTTCTCGGTGCTGGCCCTAGACGCTTCTAGGGCCTTCGACAGCGTAAATTTGGAATATTTAAGACTGACCCTTGAGAAATTTGGGTGCGGTCCAACTTTCACCCGAATGATTCTAGCCAACTATGGGAACCCTAACATGCGGCTAATGGTTAACGGCCAATTTACAGACAGCATACCGATTAGCAAGGGGACAATGCAAGGGTGTCCATTGTCACCACTAATTTTTGCCATGGCCATGAAGCCCCTAGTGCAGAGGGCCCGCAATGATCAAGAAATTCGAGGTGTGGAATCGGGAACCAAAGGGCCCCAAAAAATTGCGCTTTATGCTGGTGACTTTATGATGTTTTTGAAAGACACAACTCATTCACTCCCTGCAACCATCAAATTGCTTGACAGCTTTGCCAGGGTCTCCGGGTTCTACATTAATTATCCCAAATCCAAGGCCCTCAATATCACTGAAGAACCAGACCGAGTGTGGGAATGAGAAAGACGGTATGCACTGAAATGGGAACAAAAGTCTATGAGATATCTGGGGATACACTTGACACTCGATTATAGGAGGCTATAAGGGACAAAAGGGGCAAATATCCCTGAGCTATTATAAATATTGATCACGGACCTTAAGCGCTGGGACATGCAGGAGTTATCCTGGCTTGCTCGTATTACGGCAGCGAAAATGTCCCTTCTCCCTAGGTTCCTGTACGTTGTGGGGGCGCTCCCAGTGCGTATCCCGGGCCCAGCGATTAGAAACCTACAAAAGGAAGTGATGGCTTTCATATGGAACAAGAAAAAGCCTCGGGTGCCTTGGGGGGGTCCTTTATCGGCAGCAGGTGCTGGGGGGGTTTGGGTGTACCGGAACTCCGTAGGTACTTGTGGGCGGCACAAGTGGCATCAATGCTGCAATGGGCGCCTAAAGAGAACCAAAATGGGTGGGCAGCGGTGGAGAGGGAGGCAACCAAGGTCCCTCTGAAGAACTTGAGGTTCCTACCAGGCAGGCATAGAGCTCATGGAAGCAAACTCCTGGAAACAACCAAAGCCACACTATGGTAGTGGGTCAAGGCATTGCGGGGAAGGAGGAAAAGAATAGGCGGAGGTTCACTTGCGCCAGTGGCGCAGAACCCGGACTTTGCACCGGGACTACAATCTGGCTTCTGGACACACTGGAGAGGAGGGCAATCCTGGACACTGGGGGACCTGTACGTGGAGGGAACACCCCTGACATTTGAAGGGTGTAAGGACAAACTCCAAATCCCAGAGGGGGAACGCTTTGCTACACACAAGTCAGACATTGGATTACAAACACTAAAACGAAGGAAGGGGCCACTCGGGATCCAGTCGGCCTAGAGCTTACCATAAAAGAGAGGGCGCTGCAGAAAGGGGTGTCAAGACTCCATAAACTGATCAGTGGGGCTGACCCTGAGGAGAATCTAATGCATATGCAAAAATGGGAGCAGGACATGGGGGAGACGGTACCCAGGGAGGTATGGAGTCAAATATGGCGACGGACCACGAAAGGTTCTAAGTGCGCCTCAACAAGAGAGGCAGCGTACAAAATGCACCTTCGGTGGTATATGACTCTGCATCGGCTGCACTCTATTAACCCAGAACACCCCCCAACATGCTGGAGAGGGTGCGGGCAAGTAGGGGACTTGATCCATGTGTGGCGGGCCTGCCCAGTGGCAGAGACATACTGGAAGGAAATCCTGAGCCACATCAAAGAGGTGGTGGACGTACAACTCCCCTTAGATCCATTGGTAATCCTGCTGGGAAAGGCGGCTGAGGGTTGTTACGCGAACACTGGGTATAGAGCAGACCTCATCACCCATATGCTGAACTCAGCTAGAATCAACCTGGCACAAACATGGAAAAACAAGCAGGGGCCATTAGTGGCCAGATGGTGGGTGAAACTGTGGGGAGTGATGGCCATGGAAAGGTAACGGCACTGGCATATGGATCGCTCCAGAGATACCAGAACACATGGCTGCCATTCCATGAGTTTATGGACGATAAGGAACAAATGTACTTTAAGCCTAATCACCTCCGCAGGGTTTCCATCCTGTGAACATTGAGTATTAACGATAGGAGTTGGTACACTATGCATCTTTCATATTGGACACTGTTGTGCTGCCTTGATCAAAGTTGGAAGTTATATTGCCCAGAGAGGGTTGGGGGAGGGTGGGTGGTGTTATAACAGTTATACTCATGAGTACTAATGCGACAAAACCAAAGATGGGAATGATGCTTGTAACTTGTGCTCTGAAAAATAAAGTTTGTAAAAAAAAAATATATATATATATATTTATATATAGATATAGATATAGATATATAGATATGAAGATCAGACTAATGATAAAAATGATGTGATCGGATAAAAAAAGAATTCCTAAAAATAAACGCTATTTATCGATGTGTTGAAATATTGCTATTTTATCTATGATGGGGAATGTTGATTATTTGCATGAAGCTGGGGGATGAACATAATTTATGATGCCTGGATTTCAATGTGTACAGTATTTATTTTCAAATCTGGACATTTCAATTGGGAGCAGCACAAACATTTTTAAGAGTTTTGTTTTCTCCTGCAGTGATGACCGGGGGATCTCAGCAGTAGAAAAAGGGAGGGAACATGTAGGGACACTGATAGGGACACTGAGAGCAATGAAGTACAGGGGTCATAAATAAGTAGTGGTAGGGGGTTCATGTAGAAAATACGAACATCATGAATGGCCGTTGCACATTCAAAATGAAATGCACATATTCTGGCAATGGAACATATTTTTAAATGGTCTACTTCAGGGTACAGATCATCTGTCCAGTTTGCACTATGTACATAAGTATTAATCAATTAACAACCCCTTCCCAATAACTTGTAACCTGTCATTAACAAATTAGTGCAAAATGGGTTCAGATGAGATGAACTGAAAGTGAAGTGCCTCTCTGCAATGGAGTTAAAACGTGCAAACATATTTTACTGGCTGGGTGATTTCATTCAGCAGGGCACAGATTGTGAATATGAAATATACTATGAAATGCTAAAAGGCCATTGTTGTCACAGGAAGCAGAAAGTGAGATGATGCATTTATAGCTAGTAGGAGTTTGGAAAAGTACTGTGCAGCTCGGGTGATGTGAGCTCGTCAGGAAGAGAGGGAGGTCCTGTAGAGGGACAGGGATAGCCTTTAAAAGTAAGAGAGGGAGTGGGTGTAGACAGACTGGCAGAGCAGAGGTTCAGAAACTTCCTTGGAGATGGCAGGAGACGGACAGTAAACTGGGGAAGCAGGGATCCTGGCATACAAGTTGTGTCCTTCCTGTGGGCTGCCTGGGTGTGCAGAGGTAGCGATACTTCTGTTTGCTGCCAAGCCAACAAAGAAGGGTTTTCCAGAGATGAATATGAGCCAGTCATTAGTGAGGTGAACGACTGAATGGATGCATTTTCATAGTTAGTCAGGGCTGGCAGATTTCTTTCAGGTGTAATGTTCTTTGATGCAACATTAACATAACTTGAAAATTCAGAAAAAGGGGTTTGTTTTGCTGTAGTATTATTCTTTTCTTTCTCAGACTGATTCTACTGCTCAGTGTATCGGAGTTCATGGTTGATAACAAGATAAAAAACTGAGGGTGTTCATTAATGAATGTAAACTGTGACATGCAATCTTTGGGATGTTCTGTTTTTGTACCCAAGTTTATACTGCATGACATGTTTTCTGAGTAGATTCAAATAACAGTGTATATAAAAAGAAAACGTTTTTAAAAACTAAGACAATGTGGTTGAGTTTTATGTGCATAAATACGCTCACTGACAAAGAGGGTGTAAGGTTACAGGGAAGAGCCCCAGCCCCAGTGTACTGCAGGTGGTAATAAGCTTTACCACAGGTGGTAAAATCTGAAGTGAATTTTGGTGTTCATAGTAAGTAAGTTTAAAAGTGTGTGATGCATGCGTGTCTAGTGAATCATTCACAATGGCAAATGCTTTATGATTTGGTTGATAGAGCATAGCTCAGCATCGTAGATAAGTTGCCAAGGAAAGACAGTGAAACTGTCAAAATATAAGTGTAACAAGCCCAGTAACATTTACTTTGGGAGGCCCAGGGATGAAATACAGGCATTAGGATACATTCTGTGGGGAGCATTACCACTCTAGATAGGGAAGGCACCAATGCGTTACCACAATAAATATACCACCATTTTATCACAATAACAAAATGCCACAAGATTAGGTGCATCTCCTCCAGACAATGGGCCTCATTACGAGTATGGAGGTAGCCATTCCCTTAATAAGGGCATGGCTGCCTCCGTACCGGGTTCCTCCAATGAGGACTTACCGGGCTATTCCAACCTTGGAGGACCCGGTATGTCCTCATTGGAAAAACCCATCCCCATTTGAGCCCCATAGGGCTCAATGGAAATAGGGAGGGAGCTAATAATGGGCCCTTGGTCCCCTCGCGGGACCTGCTAAGGACGCCTGGTTTTACCAGGCGTCTTTACCGAGTCCCGCAAAGGGAACCTTGTAATAGGGCGTCCCGTAATGAAGGGTGCCGGTCCCGTACCAGCACCCTTCATTACGAGAGCGCCTGACTCGTAATGAGGCCCAATATCTCTAACAGTTGCAAACCCTTTCTTTCCTCCCCTTCTCGCAGGCCCCATTGATCAACTCTCCCGCCAAGTACTAACACAAGGAAGATTAATCGTATCATCGAGTCCAGTTAACTTGCACTCAGTTTTTCCAAATAACTTGTATTTACTTTCAAGTTTTATGCCCATAATTGTTCCCGCGTTACACCCGTTACCTCTGATGGCTTTGGGGCCCTCTGCCAATTCTTCCTGGGGTCTTGCTTTATTTCGAGAGCATTGAGCAGGCCTTTCTTGTCTCTGCGGCTCTGGGTTCTTCTGCGATATAGGCGCTGTTGCAGGGCCATGCAGTTTGCATTCTCCAGGTCGTGCTGCGGCTTCTCTGCCTCTAGTCACGTTCCACACCAATTCCACACCACCGGGCAAAGGATTCTCGCAGCCTGCTTCTCGTTTGCAGTGGATTACTGCTTTTGGCTTCCCTGGAGTGTTCTCCGCTCCACCTTTCATTCTCCCCGGATGGAATGTCCCCCGTGCTTCTTTCTTCCAATCTCAGCTGGCCCACACCCAGGACGGTTCTCCCTGTCACTGAGTCCTTCATCAGTTTTTTCATTGTTTTGGTGACCGCTCCCCTTTTGTTTTGGTGACCGCTCCACCGCGGAACAATAGAATGGTTTCTCTCGTTCCATGAGTCACTCTTCAGGCTCCTTTGAGCCACCTCTTCTCGGTACTTGAATACTGAGTTTTGTGGAAATGTGGCCCTGGGGAGGTTGTGGATGCGCACCACTGGAGTAATGAGTCCCCTTGTTAATAAATTGCGTATATGCGCGGCTGCAGCCGTGTGGTTGGACTGGTGATTTTCCACTATCAGCTATATAGAAAACATGACATGGGGGGCGCTAACCTCACAGACTGCGCTCATGCAATCATAATATCCTACCAAATTGTATTATTTGTTAGAATTTTGATTGAAAATTAATACAAGTAGGAAACCATGTAAAGGTATGTAAAAATACATTTCTGTATTTTCATACAAATCAAATAGGCAATAGTATTAACTTCATACAATATTGACTTCATACACTTGCAAGAAAATTATTATGTTGCAAGAACAAATGTTTAAATATCAAATAAAGTTATTTCATAAGTTGTACAATTGACTTAGAATTAGCCCCTACGGTCACTTGAGGAACTACCTCACGCCAACACCTAGTTTCAACCTGACTAGGCCGTCTTCAGGGCGTAATGGTAGTATTCATTGATACAACCAGCATTTTTTACATTTGTAAACAATTCCTGTTGCCGAAAGGCATGGGGAAGAGGCAAACGCAATGAGAAGGGAAAAGGAAAAAAGGGAAAACAGAGAAGAAAATAAATAAGTGTGTGAGCAAAAGCACTAGATATTTTTGCAAACACTGCAACATTATTAGTATACATTTCCTTCAGAAGGTTTTGTTTATAAGGCATGAAATCAGTTCATTAAAATTGATAACTAGTTTGAAAATTATTTATGTTGAAAAACTGTTTTCCAAATACCTTGTACTCATTTTTTGCGAATAGACCAATTTGGCACATTCATGCGACTGAAATCAAATCAATTCTCGAAATAAATTACTCCTCTAACTACACTTAGCACATACGGGCAAATTAACAAGCATTAGGCCAATTGGTTAGAAACTTAGGACCAGTAGCAATATAACACTTTAACATTAGGGTCCCTCTATTAATCCCACATACGTTTGTATGTATTTGGAAATGCTCAATGACAAGTAAGAGTTCTGTACCTTGAGTATAGGGTGGACATGAATATGACCCGATGGTAAGTGGGAGTGGTTGTCACACGAAAAAAATTCTGATGCAACTGGATAGTCCTACTCCTTAATTAAATCCGAAATCTTCAGTGCCTGCTCGGCATTATCTGATTGTGTTTGGGTTGACTATAGAGAAATCACATGGAGGTATGCAATGGTGAACTCACTGTGTGAAAATATCAATGTCTATAGTAAAGGTAAATTTGTTACTTATTTCACGAATAAATTGGCTATTTTACCTGAAAAGTGGATTGTATTCTGATTATATATAATACGCCATCATTGGGCAGCTCAGCAATTCTTAACAAGTGATCACGCCGAAATCTAAAAAAGATCTATATGTACGTTCGTGATTAGTACATTAAAGTCTTGAGTCAGACTGGTCTATGATTATAGTTTACAAAGGGTTCAGATTGATTGTTATAGACTGACAGGAAAATTGAGGCTTACCGGCAGGGTTATATACAGGGACTGATGTCGAACGCCGTCGGGCAGTTTCTGGTGCATCGGCAGAGGAGATGCGTAACCATGGTACCAAGTAGTTCTGTTCCGGTCACATGTCTGGTCACGTGATCCGGATGCCCATCAGTCCTTTTCTATCGCCAGGTCAGAGACCTATTAACAATAACAGAGGAACCTTATTAGAGGGGACGGCGGCTGGGCGTATGGAGGAAAGGGGACTATGGACTAGGAGTAAGGTGGTCACTACGGTGAGTTACCTGGTTATACTCCTACGTCCCGTCCCCTTTCCTCCATACTTACAGGAGATTCTCAAGCACTCCTAACTGGAACTACGATGAACTGGATGGAAATACCCCTTATTGAAAAAGGTTCTTCAGCACAGCCTGACCAAACTGAGCATCAGCTCTCGAGCTCATGTCAAGACAATAATGCTTACAAAAGCGGAAGGAGAGGCTCAAGTAGCTGCCCTAGGGATGGACTCCCAGGGGAAATATTTCTGAAAAGCAACCGCAGCTGCCTTTCCCCGCACCAGGTGTGCATGAATACCTTTAGGAGGTTTCAGCCCTTAGATGGTGAAAGACTCCGTAATGCAGGTGGCGATCCACCGAGAAGTAGTCGCCTTAGACGCCTGCTTACCCTGAGGGTTACCGAAAGTCACAAAAAGTTGAGAAGAATGACTAAGCTCGGAAGTCCTCTCAAGGTAGAACTTAAGAGCCCTTCTGACATCAAGACAGTGCAGAACCCTTTCTGCCTCTGAGGTAGGGTTCGGAAAAAACACCGGCAGGGAGATTGACTGATTCAGATGGAATTCAGTTACCACCTTCGGTAGAAAGGCCGGGTTTGTCTGTAGGACTATCTTGTCCTTGTGAAAGACCAAGAAGGGATGCTCCACTGACAATGCCTGGTGCTCACTCACTCACCTTGCTGACGTAACGGCGACCAGAAAGGACACTTTCCAGGATAGGTTTCTGGCCATTGGTTCAAAAGGCTTATGGCACAGCGCCGTCAGGACTACATTTAGGTCCCACGGCGGGTGCAGACTACGATCTAGACAGTAGAGGCGTGTCAAGCCGGCAAAATGCCTCTTAACCACTAGCTTACTCAGAGAATAAGAACATTGGTCTGTAGAAAGATAAGCGGAGACCGTTGAAAGGTAAGTTCTGCATGACAGAACGTGAACACCTGACTCTGCTAGGGAGGACACGAAGGACAGCACCGTGTCAATCGTAGCCACCCTTGGATCCAACTGCTTTTCCAAACACCAATGACAGAACCTGAGCCATTTACTCCTGTATTGGGATCTGGTCGAGGGTTTCCTGGCTGCCTTGATAATACGCATGTTGCCGAACTCAGGCACCATGCCGCCAAGCTGAGCGATTGTGGGGAGGGGTGCCACATCTGCTGTTCCCCTTGATGAAGAAGATCAGGGGTCACTGGATACACCGACAGGTGTTGAAGTTCTGAGAACCAAAACCTGGCCGGCCACCAGGGGGCTATGAGTAGAAGGGAGCAGTTCACCGAGTTCTTCAGCTTCCAAATTGCTCGATGGACTAGAGGCAGAGGCGGGAAGGCATGAGCTCTCATGTTGTGCCATGGAATCTTGAGAGCATCCCCCAGAGAGAAGGCTCCCAACCCCCCTATGCAGGCATACCGAGGAAGCTTCTTGTTCACCGCCGTAGCGAAGAGATCGACCTCCGGTGTGCCCCAACGCAAGAAGATCCATGAGAGGACCTCCGCCTTCAACTCCCACTCGTAGCTGACAACTGTCTGCCGGCTGAGGGCATCCGCTGTGACATTCAGCTGGCCCAGGATGTGCACTGCAAGCAGCCAAACTCCATGAAGCACGGCCCTCTCCCAAATCTGGATGGACAGGTCCACGAGGGGGGGGGAGACTTCGTTCCCCCTTGCTTGTTGATGTAATACATCGACACCACATTGTCCGTGCGTATGCGAACCACCTTGTTGGCAATGATCGGTCTGAACGCCCTGAGCGCTAGGAAGATCGCCAGAAGCTCCAGATGATTTATGTGAAGGAGCTTGTCCCGAGGCGACCAGAGGTCCGAGACCTGTAGAAGATCTAATGTCGCACCCCACCCCAAGAGGGAGGAATCTGTTGTGATTGTCACAATAGGAGCTGGGTCCTGTAACCCAGCACCCACCGACAGGTTGCTGAGAGATGACCACCATTCCAGGTCCGCCCTAATGGAAGCCGGAATCATAATCAGCTTGGAATCCGGGTCCAGAGCCCGACGCCAAGAACTCCGAAGAGCCATCTGGGTCCGTCTCATCTTGAGACGAGAAAGAGGAAGAGCCAGCACACACGAGGCCATGAGGCCCACAAGCCTCTGGAACCACCAGGCCGACATGCTCTCCGACTGCGCAAACATCTGACACGTGGCTAACAGATCTGCCATTCTTTCCCCTGTCAGGTACACTCTGCAGTCGATCGTGTTCCAGCTAAAATCCAGGAAAATCAGGTCCTGCAAGACCGTCATGGAAGATTTCCGCCAGTTCACCCACAGCCCAAGATGGAACAGGAGTTGAAGGAGAGACTGGAGATTGCCCGCTGCTGCCAACGGACAAGGGCAGCATAAGAGCCAGTCGTCCAAATATGGAAACACATGGATACCCTGGAGACGAAGATAGGCCGCAATCACCGACATCATCTTCATGAAGACACGCGGCGCCGAGCTGAGGCCAAAAGGAAGGACTGGAAGTGCTCCTCTCCCAAAGAGAAACGGAGATATCTCCTGTGTGGGTTCCAAATCAGGATATGCATGTACGCATCCTGAAGATCCACCACGCTGAGCCAATCGCCCATCTGCAAGGAGGATCATATCTGGCTTGGTGTGATCACCTTGAATTTCTCTTGGGGTAGGAAAAGATTGAACTGGGAAAGGTCTAGGACGGTACGCAGGCCATCCTGGTTGGGTTGGCGACCGTAAACAGCCGGGAGTAGAAGCCCTCCCCTCGCTCCCCCAGGGGAACGGGTTCCGCAGCTCTGAGGTCCAGAAGTTTCTGAACTTCGGCTTTGAGGGAGGGCGAGCCCGACAGCTGAAAAGGAGGGTTGAGGGGTGGGGCAGGGGGTAGAGGTAAGCGGAAGCCCGCCCAAGCGACTGACAAGTCCCATCTGTCTTCTGTGATGGTCTGTCACGCCTCCCAATGAGACGCAATGCGTCCTCCCACCAGGGTCTCGTGCGAGCGCGGAAAACCCTAATTTAGTAGGCTAATCGGTGGCGTTGCCACCTGAACCTGAGGAGGAGGCTGAGGAGCGGGAGAAAACCGCGTCCATTGCTGCCTACGTCGGTTCTTCCCCGCAGGGGTACCCACTCTGCGAGATTTTCTGTCGAGGGAGCCCCTAAAGCCAGAGGAAGGTCGGCTTTACGACAACGCTCTCTGGGTTTTGAAAGGAGTCTTAACAAGGACCAACAAGGACTTAGCCGTTTGAGTGCTATCCTTTGTCTTGGTGAGCTCTACATCTGTTGTAGAATGAAAGAGCTCCTTCCCATCAAACGGAAGGTCCAACACCTTGTCCTGCACTTCTTTTGAGAATTAAGTTGCAGGAAGCCACGCCTGCCGTGAGGTATCAACCCCCAGCATAAGGCCCCGAGCCGAGGTGTCTACGTGATGAGCCGCAGCCTCCAGGAGATCCTGGGCCAAGACCCTGGCGTCGGACAGACCACCTTTAAAGTCTTCCAGCTTCTCAACCGGGATGAACTACTCAAACTCCGACAGACCTTTCCACATCCGCATATTAGTACCCCCGCTAACACCAGTTCGGCGTTGGCCTGCCTGAGCTGCAAGGCCGAGTTGGCAAAGATGTTCCACCCAAGGGAGTCAAGGAGCTTGTCCTCCTTTCCCAGAATCTGAGTAGCCGTCGTGGAAGAGGATGCTGCAGGCCTGGATTGCAAAGTAGCCGCGGCAACCACTTTGGAGGAAGGGGGCAGACAAGACGACAGGGCCACCTCTTCCGAAGAACGCAGTCTGTATCTCGCGTCAATTGTGGCTTTTCCCAGACCCTGTCGGACCTCGGACGGAACGTCCTTCTGCAAGAACAGGCCGGTACGCTCCGAAGGAGACAGGGTGAACGCCCCAGAAAGAACGCCCTCTTACGGAGAGGGTGCCTCTGGCACTGGAACATCTAAGAAGCACATCATGTCCAGTACCCGGTCATAAAAAGCTCTAATAGAGCGGGGCAGGTCCTCGTTGTCCTGATCGGCCTGCGCTTCATCCGACAGGTCAGGATCCTGCTGAACCGTGTCAGGCGCTGCCTTGTCCACAGGGGACAACGGGGGCAAAGGCAGAAGGGTCGGGGGAGGCACCGTAGGCAAGGGAGGCACCGGCAGAACCACCGGACGAACAGGTGGAGCCGGAGGCGCAGGTGGGCATATCTCCCTGAAAAGCCCTTTTAAATATTCTCTCATGGGGTCAGCACGCATTAATGTTTGAAATGTACCGAAAAAAGCCTCCTCCGGGGACTGCCTCGGAACCTGAGGAGACTTCTCACGAGGTAAACAAATCCAGGGATGTAACGGGGAAGGGTGCCACACAGGCCCCTCCACCGACGTATCCACATAAATCAAAGGTGCCGACCCCACAGGCAACGAAACATTGTGCGGAAGAGGCATCCAGGAGTTCCAATCGTAAACTGGCCGATAAGAATGCGCACAAGGGACTCTTATGTTCACCCAAGGAACCAAGCCCTACACCTGAGGCCGATGGCGTAGTTGTAGGGGTAGCACCTAAAATGGCTGCCGCGGTTGTGGCGGGAACGGGAGCCATTTTGTCATCGCCTGAGCGGAACTGCGGCACGTGAGGAAGTGAGACAGGGGTCCCCGTCGATGGATCAGGGGTCTAAACTTTAGCCTTAACTTAAGGAACCTCGGCAGAGCCGATACTATGAGGCCTGGAATGTTTCTGCGACATGCCAACAGCCAAATCAGCCTTCCCAGGAAGGACCTTAGCGCTGCCGGTAAAAGAAGAGCTTTCCTTCTTTGCCGCCTCAACAGATCTGGTATCACCTCAAGAGTAGGAACGGTGAGACACACCCTTCACCGGTAAGGCCTTGTCAGGCCTCTCAGAAATCTTGGTAACTTTAGCGTCTGAAAGAGGGACCTCGGACCCACGTCCGGTGACAGCCTTTTCCGCGCGGGCCTTGAACATCCGTTCGGTAACAGCAAGCCCAACCAAGGCCTCGGGGCCCACCCCGGTCTTATTTTTGAGGGAAGCCGACAGAGAGGCCTCAGAGCGAGCTCCGGTATCCCACGATTCAGTAGAACTAGGTCTACAAACACCTCCCAGAGGAGGGGCCTAGGAGCGTGCTCCGGTATCCACAGGCCCCCTACGGAGACCCTGGGAGAAAACTCCGGTAGAATTATTAGGCCCAACGGGCACCTCAGGGCGAACCCCGGTGACAGAGCAATCAACGCCCCTCCCGGTCCGGGAGGAACCTGGAAAGGTATCCCCCGGCCAGGGTGCTCTGAAAAGTAAAGAACTTACCGTGCGTTTTTTCTTCTCGTCGATGAACGCCTGAAAATGTGAAGGGGGAGTTTGTCGGAACACCTCCTCCCACCGCTCCAACCGATGTTGAAGTGCCCGGACCGAAAGGGAGTCGCAGTAAAAACAGGAATCCCAACGGTGATCCGGACCCAAGCACTCTAAACAAAGAGGATGGGGATCCGCCCTCGCGAAACGACGGTGACACGAACAATCTGGAAAGTCTAGTTGGAACGACATAGACAGACTAGTACACGATCGCTAGCGAGAGCCAGAGAGGAAAAAAGGTAAGAAAATCTTCCGAGGATGCAACTGCATCCAGTCCCGAAAGAGTAGTGAAAAGGACTGATGGGCGATGCGCGGGGTTACGGCCGCGTGCCGGGCCCCGCGCAGAAAGAGAGGAAGGACACATTTTTTAAAACATTTTTTGGATGCTTTTTACAAAAGTTCTCCGGTCCCGTCCCACAGGACAGAGAGATGTCCCATAAGTATGGAGGAAAGGGTACGGGACTAGGAGTACTGCAATTACACCAACAACGTCGGAAGAGGAAGAGGAGCAAACAAGTGAGGACGGGAAAAACACAGGAAAAAGGTTCACCAGATCCAGTCTCAAGGATGCCAGACCAAAACCAATACTAAAAGCTTAGTTATCAACTTATCTGACAAACACCTCTCTCACCAACAACTATCAGTGCTCAACTATGGCCTCTCGTTTGCACCCAGTACCACATCAGACATGACAGAAGTACAAATTGATCTGTACAAATTTACCAGAAAACTCAAACTGAATTTTTGTTTTCACAATAAGCCAGTCATGTTTACCCAATCAGAAATATTGCCGCCAATCAGTCAAAAAAGCATTCAAGAAATTGAGAATATCCAGCTACTTTCCAATCTATCGGAAGAAGAACCTAAAACCATCAGTGATATACAAAGGGAACTTGGTATACACTCACGCAACTTGGATATTAAAGAACACAAAAAAAAATCTAAATTCATGCCTCCAATTGGAGGGGAAAATGTCATAGATACATTCTACAAATCAATTACCAAAGAGATCCACAAGCATATGGATTGTGCCCAATCAAGTATTAGCAGCAAAAATTGGACCCTTACAAGAGGGGAACACTGTGAATTACAAGAAATATGTGATGACACCTCAATTATTATCAAAGAGGCAGACAAAGGGGGAAATATAGTCATTCTCAACCGAACAGACTATATTAAAATGGCGGAGGAACACCTATCCACCCCTGGCTGCTACAAGAAACTCACCACCAACCCACAGTATTAACTTTGCAAGAATTACAGCGTATGTTACAACACTGGTACGACCGAGGTCTATTAACTGATGATGAGAAAGCTTTTCCATCTACTTCCAAACCGATGATGCCTACCATATATTTTCTGCTGAAAATTCATAAACCATTTCACCATCTACCAACAGTGAGACCAATAATGAGCGGACAAGGAGGGGCCACAGAGGCACTAGCTAACTACATAGACAGTAGCATTAAAACCCTAGTACCAGAGATCCCAGCGTATCTAAAAGATACCATGCACACTCTCGAAATTCTGAATGATATTAAATGGAAAGCCACATATGCCCTAGTCACACTAGACCTTACAGCACTATATGTGTCCATTCCACATTCTTTGGCCTTGGAAACAATAGACTTCAGTTTCAGAACCTTTTCTGCTTCTCATTATACTCATGTACAAATGATCAAAAACCTACTGGATTTTACACTAACACCCAATCAGTTTATTTTTAATGGAGACTACTATTCACAAATTAAAGGCATATCGATAGGGAGAAAAATATGCCCCCTCACTGGCCAACCTATTTATGGCCTATTATGAAGATAAATATATCTACAACAATAACCCCTTTCAACATCATATCATCACCTGGAAAAGGTACATTGATGATGTTCTTGCCATATGGGAAGGCACAAGAGAAGATTTTGAGGCCTTTCTGCTCTATCTAAACAACAATACTTTTGGAATCAAATTCACGGGACAAATAGATGAATATGAGATAATGTTTTTGGACTTAAAAATTAACATAGTCGCAGATTCAATTCAGACCTGTACGCACAGGAAGGCCACTGCAGTTAATTTCATTTTACATGCGTCCATTAGCCACAGACGCAGTGTTATTCACAATATACCAAGAGGCGAGTTTCTTAGATCAAGACGGAATTGTAGTCAACTTCATACTTTCAAAACAGAATGTAAGTCCATTGGCGACAGATTTCGGGAAAGAGGGTACCCGAAACTCCCAATTAGGCAAACATCTGAATCCATGCAAAAGGTGACAAGACTAAAGTGGATCAAAAAACGTACCCTAAACTTGTGAACTTTATTACCAAATACTCACAAGACAGCAAATTTGTGTATCAGATACTTAACAAACATTGGCATATCCTGCTCCTAGACGCAAAGCAACTACTCTCAGAAACCTTTTAAGTCCCTCTTTCCTCAACCCAGAGCCAATTGGACAGGATCATTGGTTAGCATCCAGTACTAAACCAGAAGGCTTTCACAAATGTGGAGCATGTAATTTCTGTAAATACACATTATCGCCAACTAAAGTGTTCAAATGCCAGGGAGGTCTTGAAATCAAGATCAAAAATGTTATCAATTGCAGATCGAAGTACGTTATATATGGGATCCAATGTGTTTGTAAGAAAATGTATATTGGTAGTATCATCAGAGAAGTCCGTTTTCATATACGTGAACATCTAAATAACCTCAGCAGCCAAGATATTAGATTACCACTAGCCGTTCACTGGCAGGAACATCATCAAATGGACAACACCAAAGATATCAGATACATCGGATTACAGCAGATCCAACCACATCCGAGAGGTGGAGACAGAGAGTTGAAGCTACGCCAACAGGAAGCTAAAATGATTTGCAAAGTTTGATGTCTTTCACTCGGCCTCAACAAGGAACATGAGCTGAATGTCTTCTTATAGCTTGCATAAATATTGTTTAATACCTTACCTGGATTTATTGGATTAAATAAGGTACAAAATAGCAAGTACATTACTAAAACGGAGCTACATATAGCTTTTTGTTCCAAGTATCAACATGTAGCTACAAGCCCACATAGAATTGAAGACAGAGTGTCACAAACAATTCATAATACCTCACAGGTACTCTAGATTCTGATTTAAATGCATACTATTTGGCTCCATGTATTGACTATTTCCTATCGAATAGAATGTTATATAGGACATACCTAGAAAGGCACCCCCATTTGGAGCAGCTATCTCTCAACCATATTATTCACTTGTGTTGCCGTGTCTAATACAATTCGAATGTATTACCATTAGTCATGTTTTTAGGTTTGTATCAATTTAACACATGCGAGCAAGTTCAGGCTGCACTATTTAACAATTATTGTGACATAAACAAGAAACGTCAATAAGCTAACACATAGCACAAACACGTATGGTACAGGTTTCACTCAAGCCTCGAGAAATGTTAAAAGCGCAACCCAGAGCCGCTCTAATTTCCTGTTTATTTTGGGTTACCTAGCAGCCCTGGTCACGTGATTTAACACATGACCAGGAAGCTAGATTGGGACCGCCATGTATCAGTTCAGATACACGTCCGTCTCACATATTACACAGCTTGAATTTACCCAAATACAATTACTTTAATAAGATATTCATAATAGCCTTTGAAAAGCAATCCGAACACTAGAGGTTTTAAAATCTGTTCTCTTCGTGCACCCGGATCACGTGACCAGACATGTGACCGGAACAGAACTACTTGGTACCATGGTTACGCATCTCCTCTGCCAATGGCTGTTAGGCAGAATCCTGTGCAGTTCCCCTGGGGACCAATGCAAGAAGATTAAGACTACAGGAGTAAGCAGTAAACCCAATTGGTAGCAGTCTGTACCACCCAGATTTACCTGGTAGCTGTGGCCGAGCAGTCAGACTTCTCTCAAGAGGAGTAGGGCAGTATACAGAAGATATACAATAGGGCTAAAAATACATTTAGAGCAAGCAAACACTGACCAGAGCTTGGTATCAAAAGTATATAATTATTTATTTAACACACACTTAAGGAAATACACTAGCACTATACATCAAAGCAAGTTCATACACAATCAGAAAAGTATACACACCTCCCTTAAGAATTATTAGACAAGTCTAAGTCAAAACACCACTATTTATAAAACAGATGCGAGCGCGTAACTTAGATGGCACTCCAATAATTAAGTTAAAGGGAGAGAAAAAGGCAGGTCATGGAAATAAAACAGTTCCCAACACTTTTCTAAGACCAAAAAAAGTTAGTGAAGGCTGAGTCTTACTGTAGATCCAAAGTTCATAGGCCAGGCCCACTTTAAATGGAGCAAGGTGAAATGTGCCCAAGATCACACAGTTAAGAAATGCATTCAAGTCTTTGTAAAATGTTCAAAAGAGGTTGGGTTGATTCAGAAGGTAAAGTTAGAAGGTCTGGGGGCCAACCCAGTTGGAAAGCCAAGAATTTAAGGGTCACCTTTAGCAAACCGTAGAAAGGGAGGCCAGGTGGAACAGAGTACCTTTAAAGTTGAGGAAGCTCCAGCGGTGGCAGTTGTTCCTGGCAGCGGGTGCAGTTCGTGGTTTCGACCAGGGGAAGAGAAGATCTAATTGAGGAGGAAACTTGGAGTTGTTTGTACTGCCCAGCAGCGGAGTTTGTCGGTTAAAAGGTGCGTTCCTGTTATTCGCGGTTACAGTGGTGAAGCTTGGCTATCCGGCCGCCGGGGTGCTTGGCACGGGCGATTCGACCAAGAGACGTTCTAGAAGGCGAAATGGCAAACTGGTTGTTCCCACCAGCTCAGAGGAAGAAGACTCTTTCAGCAGAAGATCTTCTCTTGTCGTCGGGAAAGCGGTGAGGTCGTTGCAGCAGGGCTCCACCAGTGGAGTCGTCGTTGCAGATGGCTCAGCTTCTCCCCTCTTCGGATTTCTTAGGTCCTGTGGTGACTTCTGAAGTTCCAGTCCTGAAAGCCCTGCTTTTATGCAGAAAAACACCCATTCAACAGCCTAGCTGTCACTCATACATGCTAAGTGGTGAGCCGGGCAGCTCACCACTGGGCCAATCAGAACAGAGTGCGACTTGAGTTGCTAAGGCAACTCAGTCCAGGATGCCAATTCCCCCACCCACACATCCTGTGGAACCCAGACAGAGTGGCACCAGTTGGAGGGCTTCTGTAGAGAAGCCCGCCAAAAAAGTGGAACAAAGGGCCCGACCTTGGTTGGAGTTACAGAGACGGACACGAACGCCATTTTAGAAAAGAGTTCTGGCGAAAAGACCCAACCAGTGATTTTATATTAAATAATTAAACCGGCGGTATCTTTAACATTGCACCAAAAAGTGGTGCGTTTAAAATCAATGGGAAAATCCTATAGGAAATATTCTGGTGGAATATTTTGCATGGTAACCACTGCCACCAGCCAGAAACTCAACAAGGGGGGACTGGACAGTGCCCCCTTGGAAACAGACCCAGGGGCAATCTAATTAACCCCTTCCAGTACTTCCACAATATGATGGTTTGTACTGGTTCTGTTCACAATTTTGGACTAGTAAAGCCAATGGTGACTTTACATGCCCTGGGAGACAGTAGTCAGTCCCAGGGTATGGAGTCTATGTTTGGGGGTCACTATGACACCCCTGTGTTACTGCACTGAGGGTGCTGTGTAACACATACGCTAAAATAGATGATACACTATGGAGTAAAAAGACCCCATAGCCCATAAGCACACAATAAGTCAAAAACATACCTCAAATCATGCCTAAGAGTGGGATTAAAAGAGTCTCACTCTTAGCAGGAGAACAAAAACAACCCCCAAAAATCCAGCAAAGCTGCTGGGGGACTCACTAGGTTTGGGAAATTAGCCTTATAAGATAATTCTCCCTAACAACGGCGTTCAACATCAGTCCCTGTATCATAACCCTGCCGGTAAGCTTCAATTGACCTGTCAGTCTACAACAATCAATCTCAACCCTTTGTAAACTATAATTATAGACCAGTCTGACTGAAGACTTTAATGTACTAATCACAAACCTACATATACATCTTTTTTAGATTTCGGCGTGATCACCTATTAAGAATTGCTGAGCTGCCCAATGATGGCGGATTATATATAATAAGAATACAATCCACTTTTCAGGTAAAATAGCCAATTTATTTGTGAAATAAGTAACACATTTACCTTTACTATAGACGAACAAGTTACTTCTTACCTGGTAACGTTCTTTCGATGGGATGTTCCTCCGACATATTTCTTATCTATGATAATTGTATCTCCAGCTTGCTGGCCTCGGAAAACTTTTTTTTCCCCAGTAGAGGGCGCTGCACGTCGACGTCCGTCGTGTAGGTGTTCCTCGACAGCCACCGTATCGACGCCAACGTCATCATGTGCATAAATAGCCACGCGCAGCGCCCGTTGTTCAGTTCCGTTTTGTAGAGTAAGATAGTCTTTGCATGAATTGGTTATTACCCTTGAAGGAGCGTAAGCTGCAACCACAAGGGAAATGTTGCTGCGGGGATTGATGGGAGGCGCGATAAGGAATACGTCGGAGGAACATCCCATCGAAAGAACGTTACCAGGTAAGAAGTAACTTGTTCTTGAAGGGATTGTGTCCTCCGACGTATTCCTTATCTATTATAGACTACCAGAGCAGTGGTATGTGATTGGAGGCGGGAGTAAGAGATGCCATGTTTCCCTTTAATAATGGACAGAGTGTAACACAGCTTTGCCAAATCTAGTCTCTTGACTAGAGGAGGAATCCAGGCTATAGAATTTGGTAAAGGTATGTGCGGATGACCATGTGGCAACCGCACATATGTCTCTAATTGGTACCCCTCTTTGGAGAGCTGAAGAGGCTGCAATACCCCTGGTCGAATGAGCCCTTAGATTTTGAGGGGGCTCTTTCCCTGCCAATTTATAACATTCCAGAATGGCCAAAATAATCCATCTGGAAATGGTTTGTTTCGTTATTGGTAATCCCAACTTTTGTCCTGCGTAACCTACGAAGAGTTGGTCTGCTTGCCTAATCTTAGCAAGTCTGCTGATATAAAAACTCAAGGCTCGCTTAGGGTCCAGCCTGTGTAGTCTCTCTTCCTCTTTCCCCGGATGGGGAGGAGGATAGAATGAAGGTAAAGTAATCTTCTGAGTGATGTGAAATTCAGAAACTACCTTTGGGATAAAGTTAGGCTTCACCTGTAGAACAACTTTGTCCTTATGAAAAATTGTATAAGGAGGTATGCAAGATAGGGCTTGTAACTCGCTAACCCTTCTAGCAGATGTTAATGCTATTAATAAGACAGTTTTGAGGGTGAGAAACTTCAATGAACAAGAGTGGAGTGGTTCAAATGGAGCACCCTTTAGGAAGTTTAGAACTAAATTTAAGTCCCATAAGGGAACTTGGAATGGTCTTGGAGGATAAACATTAGTTAATCCTTTCAGGTATTGTATTACTAATGGAATTTCGAAATATGATGGCTCCTCTGCAGTGCGCTTGAAGATTGACAGCGCTGCGAGATAGCCCTTAATAGTGCCAACTTGAAGGCCTGAATTTGCCAAGTGAAGTAAAAAGGATAACACCGCAGGTGTACCACATGAAAAGGGTTCGATATTCTTTTCTCTGCACCAGCTGCAAAATTTATTCCAACGGCAGCGGTATAGAGTCTTAGTTGCTGGCCTTCTGGCCGAAAGCAACACCTCCATGACATCATCTGGAAGGTCCCAATCCTTGTACCTCAACCTTTCAGAAACCAAGCGTGAAGGTTGAGGGTCTTGATGGCTGGATGGAGAACCTGACCTCCCTTCTGCGAGAGAAGATCTTCTCTGTATGGAAGACGAATTGGAGGGCAGATGGACATGTCCAGAAGGTACAGGTACCACATTCTCCTGGCCCAATCCGGGGCAATTAGGATCATGGTCTTCCGAAACCTTCTCAACCTCCTGATCATTTGAGGAATGACAGGGACCGGAGGAAACACGTACAGAAGTGTGAACTCCCAGTCCACTACGAACGCGTCCCCTAGAGCTCCTCTCGGGGGAAATTCCCTTGAGCAAAACTGGTCGCACTTCCTGTTGATACTGGTGGCGAACAGATCCACTCGAGGGGTTCCCCAAAGGGCGAAGATCTCTGGAAGGACTTCCTGAGCTATCTCCCACTCGTGGGAGACTGTGTTCAGCCTGCTCAGAGAGTCCGCTGTCAAGTTCTTCTCTCCGGCTAAGTGAATTGCCGATAGAGAGATTCCTTCCTGAATTGCCCAAAACCAGAGCTGCATCGCCTCTCTGCACAGTGGTAGTGATCCTACGCCTCCTCTTTTTTTGAGGTAGTGCATGGCCACCGTATTGTCCGTCATTATCAGGACATTTCTCCCCCGTACAGACGGCAGAAAAGCCTTCAGTGCCAGTCTGATGGCTCTCAGCTCCAACAGGTTGATATGTAGTCTGGACTCTGATGGAGACCAACGACCGCTGATGGTCAAGTCGTTGGCATGGGCTCCCCACCCCGTGAGTGAGGCATCCGTGACTACTGTTATCTCCGACCATGGTTGCCAAAAGAGTTCTCCTTTCAAAATGTTTTCCCGACAGGCCCACCACTGAAGGTCTCGAGCCACTCTGACCGGGATCTGAAGGAGATCTGTCATTCGTCCTGAGAACTGTGACCACTGAGTTCTTAGTGCCCACTGAAGAGATCTCATCCTCAGGCGAGCCTCTGGCACAAGGAATATGCAGGATGCCATGAGGCCTAGCAACCTCAAAAAGTCGTAGCTGGCTGGGAGACATTGGGCATTTTGAAATCTGGTGACCATCTGCAGAATATCTTGAGCCCTCACCTCTGGTGGCGAGGCTTTTCCCAGGGAAGTGTCCAGGACTGCTCCAATGAACTGGAGTCTCTGTGATGGTATCATCTGTGACTTCTTTAAATTGAGGGAGAAGCCCAGCTTGTGAAGGAAGTGGCAGACATAATCTAGTTGGATCTGAACTTGTTCCGAAGATACCGCTCTGATCAACCAGTCGTCCAGGTAGGGGTAGACGTGAATCCCTTCCCTCCTTAGACTTGCAGCCACAACCGACATTAGCTTGGTAAAGACCCTCGGGGCGGATGTCAGCCCAAATGGCAGAACTCGAAATTGATAATGAGAGTTGCCAATTGCGAACCTCAGGTATTTCCTGTGCTTGAGATGAATTGGCACATGGAAATAATCATCCTGAAGGTCCAGCCAGTCCTGAAGCTGGAGGGCCTGAAGGATCTGAGAAAGAGTTACCATCTTGAACTTGTCCTTCCTGAGGAACTTGTTCAATTCTCGTAAGTCCAAGATGGGTCTCAGTCCTCGGTCCTTTTTCGGTACCATGAAGTAGGGGGAGTACCAACCCCTGTTCCTTTCCGCTACAGGTACCGGTACTATGGCACCTTTCTCTAGCAGGTCTCGAATGTCCTGCAGGAGGAATGGATCTGGAAACTTCAAAGAGTTGTTCCCCGGTGGATGGCTCTGAGGGGTGCGTAGGAAAGGCAGGCAGTAACCTTGGGCCACTGTCTCCAGAGCCCAAGCATCTGACGTAATAGCCTGCCATTCCATCAGATGGTGAGTTAACCTGCCCCCTACAGGTGTTTTGTGAGGGGAGACCTCAGAGCGGTTTGGGAGCGGCTGATGCAGATGCCGAAGGTAAAGCGGCTCCTGCTGCTGCTGATGCGGCTTTCTTTCCTCTACTCCATTTACCACGGGTACATTTTCCTTGGCCTCTTTGAGCCGGCCGTCCTCTGCCTCTTCCGTATGTGGAATAATAGCGAAAGGACCTTCCTCTCCAAGAGGATCCTGAGGGACGAAAAGTAGTCTGACGGATTGCAGCTCCTAATGATTTTGCTGCTGCATTGGATGTTTGCAGTTTTTCCAGACTGTCATCCGCCTTTTTACCAAAAAGGGAAGAGCCATCAAAGGGCATATTCAAAAGTCTGGCCTGTACGTTAGAAGCAAAGCCAGAATTTCGTCACCACGCATGCCTGCGAATTGTGGTGCTTGCCGCCATGGCCCTGCTGATACTGTCAGCAGAATCAATGCCAGTTTGAAGGGACTCGCACATTGCATCTTTACCATCTCTGATGATATTTAAAAATGCGTCCCTTTCTTCTCCTTCCTGGAGGCAGTCAGACGCTGATGAAGCACACTCCCAAAGAGTGTGGCTGAACCCAGCGAGCGTACAAGTAGCATTAATAGATTTCAATGCCATGCTACAAGCAGAAAAGACTTTCTTAGCCATCGCATCATATTTTTTGTCATCCCTGTCCTGTGGAGCAGTGGGATATGCAGATGTATTGCCTGATGAAGCTGCTGCTTGGACCACCAGACTCTCTGGAGTAGGGTGCTTCGATAGGTATTCAGAGTCAGCAGCAGATACCCTATATTTTGTTGACAACTTCTTATTAACTGCAGGGACAACTTCAGGAGTTTCCCAGTTAGTTAAAATCTTTCTTTGTAAAGCAGAATGAAAGGGAACCACAGGATACTCCTGTGGACTTTATCCAGAATATCTGTGAGGTCATCCTGTTGAAAAACAGGTGAAGGCGCAGACCAACCCATGAACTCCATAATGCTTGACATTAGGGTTCTATAAGGGGTTTCAGCATGTTCCCCTGGGTCTGGTTTGACAAATTCCACTTCTGGGGAAGTGTCTAGGCCACTTGCTTCCTGTAATACATCCTGAAGGTCTTTCAACCTTCTTTCCTCAGAGGCCAAAGTCTCTGGTTTAGTGGATGTGGTCCTCTGCAGCCCAAAGGGCCATTCTTGATCAGAATCTTCCCTTTCTTCATAAATTGAAGTTAAGGGGGGATGCTCTGGCCTGTGAAATGGTATAAAACCCATCGCTAAAGCAGAGGGAGCCATCATCAGTGGCCTTGAAAAGGTCGATGTCGTCGACGCCGATGTAAAAATCCTCGAATGCGCCGACAAAGGCATCGAGAAAACTGGAAGAGGCCTAGAAGAACTCGAGAGGATCGGAATCCTGCTCGAGGATGTCGACAACATGAGACGTCGTGTCGGAGGCTCTCGGTTTAACCGTTGGCTGTGCAGTAGCCGTGGGTTTTTCTTTTATCGGCGTCGATGTCGGCGTCGACTCGATCGACGGATGCGCCGAAGAACCCTTCGATAACGGCGTCGATCTATGCTTCGAGGGGACTTACGACGATGGCGTCGAAGATGCTTTGTTTCCCGATGGCCCGTGGCGCTTTCGGGTAGACTCTTTCGCCGGGTGCTTCGACTCGCGGCGTTTAGATTTTTTTGGGCTTTTCACCCGGGGTATCACCCTCAGCTGTCTTCGAGGGGGTCGAGGCCGCTTTCTCGAAGACACTTAGCATCTTTTGTCTGAATTCCTCCCACTCAGCCTGAGAACTGTGTTTTGTGGGGCAAGGTACTGTCATGATGCCCGCTCAGGGGGACCCGGTTCGAGCCCTGCGTCCCCGAAAGCGGACATCCAGTCCCCAAGGAAGGACCCAGCAACCCCATATAGGGGCCCTTTGGACAGTGTCCTGGCGCCTATGGCGCCAGGCTCATAAAAGACATCAGTCCTGGCGCCATAGGCGCCAGGCTCATTATGGAAGTGCTTGGGTGCACTTACCTGATGCAGACCATGCTGCAGGATCCCGGCCTCCTTGAGGCCTGAAAGGAACTACTTTACCTGTGGGACTAATTTACCATCCGGGCGTGGTCGGGGAAGGATACATACCTGATTAGAGGAAGGATACATACCTGGAACTTCTTCCAAGGCTATTTAAACCCCACCCGAACAGCCACACGTGCTTCGCATTGTTCTGCATCTAGCAGCTGGACGCTCACTGTGTCTGCTCCTGCATCCTGACTTCTGCCACGCCTGCCAGCATCCTGGATCACCTGCAAAGGAAGAGAAGAAGAGAACAGAAGAAGGAAAAGTCCTTACCTGCTAAATCTGCATCCCGGAGACATCTCGCCGACAATCCTGAAAAGGAAGACTTTTATTTAAAAGCTCATTGCGTCGATCGCTGCAGCGCCGCATTCCACTCACCTTTACAGGGCGCCTCCATGTTCAGCAGCGATCATCCGGATTCGCAGTCACGCCCCAGCGCCTAGGGAGAAAAAGACCAGAACAAAAGGTGAGAGAGAGAAGGGAATAAGGAAAGCTAAATCTCCATGTTAAGACTTACCTGTTGATTCATTCCCTCTTCATTTCGGGTCCGCGCCGCATCCTGGCATTTCCGGACCCCGGCCCCTAAGGGGAAAAAGAGACATCAGCGTTAATGAGCGAATGAAAAGACATTACCAAAAAACGCTCATTAAAGACTTACCTGATTTCTACAAGGATTTCACCTCTCATCTCGGGTCGGTGCCTGTTCCCCGGCATTCCGTACCCCGGCCCCTATGGGGAAAAAGACACTAGCATTAGTACATTAATGCATGGACACAAGGGGAACCTCTTATCAAAAAACTTACCTGGAAGCCAAGCAAGCTTGGTTCTCACCAATCCGAAAATCCAGTGAAGTAACTGGATACCAACGCGCCCCTGCATCAGAAGCAGGATGGAGAGCTCGTCCTTCCAGACCCTAAGGTGAGACGCTACGAGGAATCACAGAAGGGTTTCGAGGAGGGTGAGAGGGGAAAGTGGGAGGCTGATTGCATTACCCCGCAGACAGTTAATCCCCTATTTTCGCCTACAGAAGGATACTTCTGCGAGCCAGACAAACCAGATTTGGGGACCCGGTCCAGACGGTCTTCCGAATCCTGCGCATCACCTTAGAAGAGGTCACAGCAGCGCGAACCAGGCCAGCGCCTCCGTGGGAGTCAGGTGAGCGTTACAGGTACTTTTTTCAGGGGAATTAGAAGACGATGAAGGGGATCTTCTACGTCTCTTTTTCGAGTGTCTAGATGTCGACGAGTGGTGGGAGTCACTTCGAGACCTAGAACGAGAGTGTTTTCGACGGTGAGGAGATGAATGTCTCGACTCTACCTCGGAAACTTTCGAGGAAGTTTTAACTGACCTACCTCTCTCGAGCTTTCCCTTACGCTCCTTCAAGGCTTTTGCCGTCATGGACAAGCATTCCTCACACTCCGAACACTGGTGCTCGACTCCCAGACACTGCAAACAGATCCTGTGAGGATCCGTCAACGACATTTTCTTCCCACAGTCTCGTCATTTTTTGAAGCCGGACCGAGGAGGAAGCCATCGAGTACAAGTCGGTATTCTCGAGGAATAATGAAGTATATTTCAACTGAAGAACTGAGCAACGATATTCCGAGGCACACGAAGCACGGAAAAACGGAACTGAGCAACGGACGCTGCGCGTGGCTATTGATGGACATGATGACGTCGGCGTCGATACGGTGGCTGTCGAGGAACACCTACTTGACGGACGTCGACGTGCAGCGCCCTCTACTGGGAAAAAAAGTTTCCCGAGGCCAGCAAGCTGGAGATACAATTATCATAGATAAGGAATACGTCGGAGGACACAATCCCTTCGAAATTGATATTTTCACACAGTGAGTTCACCATTGCATACCTCCATGTGATTTCTCTATAGTCAACCCAAACACAATCAGATAATGCTGAGCAGGCTCTGAAGATTTTTGGATTTAATTAAGGAGTAGGACTATCCTATTGCATCGGAAACATTTTTTTTGTGACAACCACTCCCACTTACCATCGGGTCATATTCATGTCCACCCTATACTCAAGGTACAGAACTCTTACTTGTCATTGAGCATTTCCAAATACATACAAACGTATATGTGATCAATAGAGGGACCCTAATGTTAAAGTGTTATATTGCTACTGGTCCTAAGTTTCTAACCAATTGGCCTAATGCTTGTTAATTTGCCCGCATGTGCTAAGTGTAGTTAGGGGAGTAATTTATTTTGACTCTCATTTTTTTTACTTGATTTTATTTCAGTCGCATGAATGTGCCAAATTGGTCTATTCGCAAAAATTAGTACAAGGTATTTGGAAAACAGTTTTTCAACATAAATAATTTTCAAACTAGTTATTAATTTTAATGAACTGATTTCATGCCTTATAAGCAAAACCTTATGAAGGAAATGTATACTAAAATGTTGCAGTGTTTGCAAAAATATCTAGTGCTTTTGCTCACACACTTATTTATTTTCTTCTCGGTTTTCCCTATTTTCCTTTTCCCTTCTCGTTGTGTTTGCCTTTTCCCTATGCCTTTCTGCAAAAGGAATTGTTAACAAATGTAAAAAATGCTGGTTGTATCAATTAATACTACCATTACGTCCTGAAGACGGCCTAGACGGTTGAAACACGTGTTGGCGTGACGTAGCTCCTCAAGTGACCTTAGAGGCTAATTCTAAGTCAATTGTACAACTCATGAAATAACTTTATTTGATTTTTAAATATTTGTTCTTGCAACATAATAATTTTCTTGCAAGTGTATGAAGTCAATATTGTATGAAGTTAATACTAATGCCTATTTGATTTGTATGAAAATACAGAAATGTATTTTCTACATACCTTTACATGGTTTCCTACTTGTATTAATTTTCAATCAAAATTCTAACAAATAATACAATTTGGTAGGATATTATGATTGCACGAGCGCAGCCTGTGAGGTTAGTGCCCCTCATGTCATGTCTTCTCGGTACTTGCCTTGGGGTTGACTTTTGTTTTTCAGACGATCTCCTTCGTCTGAGTTGATGAAATAGACATGATGTTACTTTTTTCATCTTGGATGATCTTCTTTGTCTCAGTTGGTGAAATTGACCTGATATTGCAATAGCACATGGCTGTGTTAGTCAGATGGGGGTGTGAAGGAGTGCTAGAGGTTTCGGGTAGGTTTGGCTTTGGGTGTTGTGCCATTAGTCACTCAGGTGTTCGCCCTTATCCCCAGTAGGGGAGACCCTCCCCATGAGGTACTCCCACATTAAACCACCCCTAGGGCGACTACTGGGTAGCAGCCTCACCTCCGTACCCTCATGAGAAGGGCCCCGCCTCCCCTGGGAGAAGTGAGGACACCTAGTGAACCGTGACAGTATTCAGAGCACTTTATATGAAGAGGAGGAAGGCAAGGAAGTTATTCTTGATAAACTGTAAAAGAAAGGGGCGTGGCTTGGGCAGCCATGGAGTAGGACGTGCTTCCTGCAGGGCTCCAGAGGATCCGACAAATGATCCGTTAAAACTACGCTAAAAAATGTTTCAAAAGTTCCAGGAGTAACGGCACGGGCGTCGAAACATGTGCTCGTCACACAGGGCAAGGATCGAGTGAATTAAATGCAGCGGGCTGAAAGTATCACTAGATTGCAAACGCGGCCGCGAGATACATTGTCTCCAAGATGGCCGTCAACAAAGGAATGAAAGCGAAAGCCACTGGAGCGGCTTCGTAGGGCCGGCGGATGATTGAGGAGACGGATGCCAGCACAGGGAAATAACCCGGAGCTCCTGCGACTGCAAGCCAGCAGACTGTGGGGAGGTGCGCTGGACTGCGATGTGGGCTTGGGCAGAGGCAGCCCGGCCCCGACGGCAAAGACAGTGCAGGCGTGGAGCGGGAGACTGGCACACAGTGTTGTGCAGCCCCCGAGCGCATGCAGCGTGTGCCTGAGCGGCACCCACATGAAGGAAAGGGCGGGTGATTGCGCCAATTAAGGAGGCGGCGAGCACCGCCAAGTTACAGTAGCACGAGGTGCGCGCCCAAACATCAGCTGATTTTAATGAACTCCAGATGGAGCTGCCAGCCATGAGGAACGAACAATGCCGGCATGTGGGGATGAACTAGAGCCCCTGTGACTGTAAGCCGTATGCATACACCGGGAGAAGCTGGCCTGCTACGCGGACCCTAGGGAGGGTGAGTCGCTCCTGAAGGCAAGGGCCTGAGGGCAGTGGGAGCGCGAGGAGAGAGGCGGGCACACGGCGCTGTGCAGTCCTCGCCCGTGTACAGCGGGAGCCCCAGCGTCGCACTGACAAGTGTGCGAGCGAGGCGATCCTGATGAGGGAACAGGCTGGGAGCCCTGGAAGGCAACAGTGGCGCTAAGCGCGCACCTGAATATGAAGCAGCAGAGCGCACCCTGCGCGGGGACATGGCAGTAGATGGCCGTGCTACAGTGGATGGGTGAAGCGCACGCCCAGCACAAATTCATAACCGTACCACTGTGAGGAGAAGTGGCAAATAGGACACGGCGGCAGCCTAAAGAGCACTAAGGTGGCTGCTGAGGGTAGGAACAGACACCCGGCAGCAGAGACTATTGGAAAATATGGGGTATGAATACTGAATTGGCTCTAATGGAAGCACCATTGCGCCCCTGGCAACGATGAGGCCCTGATAATGGGAGCTGCTGGCACTATGGAGGGCTGGAATGATTAGTGGGCCTATGAGAAGTGCAAGGAGTACACAGTGGTCGTCACCATGCACAGCAAGGCATGAATAGGGAGCTCAAGCGGCTGGGGACACAGTGATGCGCTGCATATAAGGAGCCTGGAAGCTAGGTGTCTATACCAAGGGGTAGAATGGTCTCTAGGACGCAGTGAGACACTTTGATACGTGGGAGAACACAACCCACTCTGAGTAGGAGCCCAGTACACATAAGCTAACGCCAGGGCTCCTCTAGGACGGCTGTCCCATACCAGTGGAGGTAGACTGGGCCGAGCTAATACAGAACTGTAGGACTGCACAACTGAGGCCAGTCAACCTCGGGTGTATAACTGAGGCTGCAAGATGACGGGGCGAGGGGCTGTGAGCAAAAGCAAGAACAAGCAATCCACGATGGAGGCGTTCGCCAAAACACAACAATCGCCAGCGGCCATAACGCCTAAAGACTTGATAGCACCGGGGGAGAGTGCCGCAGTGACTGACAATCATCAGATACTAGCGGCCATCACAGAGCTGCGAGACTCATGGGGGACAGCGATGTCGGACCTGCGCACTTCCCTGGAGGCTAAAATAGACGCAGTAGGCAAAGAAGTCACCCTGCTGAGGCAAGATGTCAGGGGGCTGGCGGAGAGAACGTGCAGCTTGGAAAGTGCGGTGAAAATCCCGACAAACTACATTGAGAATCTACTCTTACAAGTAATAGGAGCAGAAAAACTCTTGCAGGGATTTGCAGTGGAGCGCGCACACAGAGCCGTTATGAGGAAGCCTAGGCCTGGGGCCCCTCCCCGAGCGATCATCACCAAAATACTGAATTATAAAGATGGCGAGAAGATACTGGAGTACTTTTGAAAAGGAGGGACGATTGAAAGGGCTTCAAGCACCGTCACGGCGTATCCTTAGTACACAATGTTGGTCCAAAGGCAACGGTACAGCTATGTGGCAATCAAAAGGAGGCTACGCTCGGCTGGCATAAGGAAGAAGTTACTTACCTGTAACTGTCGTTCTCCAGCATGGGTCTGGCATGGATTCACATGCTCATGAATCTTCCCTGTCGTCAGGCCGGGAATCCACGGTAAAGAAAAAAATCAGTATCAGTTTGGTTTCTGATCTGTCTTTCTTAGTAGTAACCAATCATTGACTGCCCTCTACCTAAGCTCCCCCCTGGCAGCCATCCTCAGATTTGGTAGCACGTAAAGTGGCAGTATGACCAAGTGAAGAGCCGCAGAGGGGAAGGAGGGAGGGTTCGCATGTGAATCGATGCCAGACCCATGCTGGAGAACAACAGTTACAGGTAAGTAACTTGTTCCTTCTCCAGCATGGGGTCTGGCATGGATTCACATGCTCATGAATATAAGAATACATAGCAGTATACACATGCACAACCACAGGAGGTGGCAACAGGCTCAACATTAAGCAACACAACAACTCAACATTAAGCATCTCTTACCTCCTCACCAGGCTCACCTTAAGCGAACAGGTTGTGCAGCACTGCTTGGCTGACCCAGGACTCCTCCCTGGAGTCCCGATCGACGCAGTAGAATCTTGTGAAGGTGTGCGTCGACCTCCATGTAGCAGCCCTGCAGATGTCCAGCAGGGGCACACCAGACAGGAACACCGTGGTAGCAGCGTTCGCTCTGGTCGAATGGGCTCTCGGACGGCCGGGCAGCGGTCGGTTTGCCAACCGGTGGCAGTGCATGATGCAGCCGGAGAGCCATCTGGAAATGGAAGCCTTCGAGAGAGCCTTCCCTTGATTCACAGGTTCAAAGTTCACAAACAGCTGTGATGTCTTCCGAAAACTCTTCGTGCGGTCCACGTAGAACTTCAGCGCTCTAGCCACATCCAGCGAGTGCTCCTCTAGGCCGGAGATGAAGGCGACGGGAAGAAAACTGGCAACAATAAGGGCTCGTTGAGGTGGAAGTCCGACGGCACCTTGGGCATAAAGGAGGGGTGCGTCCTCAGCACCACTCTTGTGTCGTGAAAAGTCAAGTATGGAGACTTGCAAGATAGGGCCTGGATCTCTCCCACTCGTCGTGCGGAGGTGATGGCCACAAGAAATGCTGTCTTCCAGGACAGGAACTTCAACGGCGCCAAATGCATAGGCTCGAATGGGGCCCCCATGAGCCTGTCAGCACCACGTTGAGCTCCCACGCCGGGGCAGTGGCCTTCACCGGCAGGAACGATCGGAATAGTCCCTTCATAAATTCCTTCACCAGGCCATGAGACCACAAGGACGCCCGTCCTGTAGTTCTGGTGTATTGGGAAATGGCCGCCTGTGTATCTTGATGGAGGCGTGAGCCAGTCCAGCTTTGGCCAGCGACAGTAGGTACGGCAATTACTTGAGGGGCCGTAATCCGCAGAGGGTTAATCTTCTGTGCCCGGCACCAGACAGAGAACCTCTTCCACTTATGTCCATAGCATTTGAGAGTTGAGGACGCCCTGGCTTTTGCAAGACCCTCTCTGCAGTCAGCCGGGATATCGTACCCTCCAAACTCTAGTGCTGCAGGAGCCAAGCCTGCAAGTTCAGCGTCTCCGGGTCGTGATGGAGAATGGCGCCTCCTTCTCTGGAGAGAAGATCCGTGTCCGTCGACAGCTTGATAGGTGGGGACGCTGACAAGTCCAGAAGGTCCAGGAACCAGATTTGTCTCGGCCACGCCGGTGCGACGAGGATCATCCTGCACCTGGACCTCTTGAGCTGGTTGATGAGACTGAGCAGCAACGGTAATGGAGGGAACGCGTATAGGAACAGGCCGTCCCAAAGGAACGAGAAAGCATCGCCATGCTCCTCGGTTGTGCGAACCTGCTGGCGAACCTCTGGCACTTGGAGTTTGTCGCCGTCGCGAACAGGTCGATCTGGGGTTTGCCCCACCGTTGAAAGAGCCGATCCACCTGGTCCTGGCGTAGTTCCCACTCGTGGCACGAGCGCAGCTCCCTGCTGAGTGAGTCAGCGATGGTGTTTTTATTCCTGCCAGGTGGAAAGGAACCAGAAACATCCCCTGGGCGACGGCCCAGTGCCACAGATCCTAGTCCTCCTTGGATAGGGCTGGGGATCTGGTGCCTCCCTGCTTCCAGATGTAGAACATCGTGGTGGTGTTGTCGGTGAAGATCCTCACCACTTTGTCCTTGAGGGACGGAAGGAACGATTTGAGTGCCCAGAACACGGCTCGTAGCTCCAGGATGTTGATGTGAAGAGACCTCTCCTCCAGGAGCCAGAGGCCTCTTGCGTGGAGATCTCCGGTGTGGGCCCCCCATCCCTCCAGGGAGGCGTCCATCGTTACCGTCTCCTGATACGCCGGGGCCTGAAAGTCCATACCTGCCGAGAGGTGCGCACGGGCACCCCACCATAGAATCGCCCGACGGAACTCCTCGTCAAGCGGGATCCTGTCTTCGAAGCTGCCCGCAGCTTGAATCCAGTGGGCATCGAGGAACTCTTGTAGAGGACGCATCTGAAGTCTGCAAAGGGGCACAAGGTAGATGCATGAGGACATCATCCCGAGGAGGGACTTGATGGACCTCACTCTGGCCACATCCGTGGCTAACAGGCGCTGCACCTTGCCCAAAATGGCCTTCGTCCTTTCTTCCGACGGAGATGCTAGTCGCTTCACTGTATCGAGCTTCGCTCCCAGAAACAGTGCGACCTGCAACAGGACCAGATGGGATTTGGGGTAGTTGATGGCGAATCCCAGCTCCGTGAGCAGGCGGACGGTCCTCGCTGTTTGTTCGACGGCAAGTTCTCTTGACCTTGCACGGATTAGCCAGTCGTCCAGGTAGGGGTAGACGTGGATCCCTTGCAGGCGCAGCCGTGCCGCCAGAGGTGCAAGGCACTTGCTGAACACCCTGGGTGGCGACTTTAATCCGAACTGCAGGGCTCTGAATTGGTAGTGACGCCCCTGGACTACGAATCTGAGGAACCTTCTGTGTCCTTTTAGAATGGGGATGTGGAAGTAAGCATCCTCCAGGTCCAGTGACAACAGGAAGTCGCCCTCCTCCAGCTGTCCCAGCACGTGCTGGAGGGTGACCATCCTGAATTTCTGTGCCTTGATGTACTTGTTCAACCGACGCAGGTCCAGGATGTGGCGCCAACCGCCTGTCTTCTTTCTGACGAGGAATTATCTTGGGTATACTCCGGCGCCCAAGAGCCTCTTGGGGACGAGCTTGATGGCACCCTTCTTGAGCATCGCCCTTAACTCCAACAGCAGTTGAGGGACGTGATTCTCCTTCCTGGCCACGGGAGGAATGTGAGGACACTTCTTTTGAAATTCCAGCGAGTGTCCGTGGGCGAGGGTGTCCAGCACCCAACGGTCGGTGGAGATGGACTCCCACACACTGACGAACTTCGTCAGCCGGCCTCCCACCGGGGTGCTTCGGTGGGGGCCCGACACTACGGCCGGTTCAGTCCTGCTTGGAAGAGGCCTTGCCGCCTTGGCCTCCTTGCCGACGGTGGCGAGACCCTCCTTGCTTGCCGCGGCCTCTGTAGGCCTCCTGGGACGAGGAGCGGGCCGCCTGGCGATAAGTAGAAGAGCTGCCGCTGGATCCCTTGGAGGCTCCCTGTCTGCCTCCAGAGCTCCGAAAGGGCTGCCGTTGCTGAAGGACTCCTAGGGCTCGGGCTGTTTCAGTGTCTGTCTTGATGGCCTGGAGGGACTCATCCACCGTCTTTCCAAACAGGTTGTTGCCTTTGCGGCATTTCCAACACTCTGGTCTGGACAGCCTGGTGAAAGTCTGTCGCCCTGAGCCATCCTCGCTGTCTGAGGCAAACCCTGTTGCCCAGTTGGCGAAATCCGGTATCGGCAATGTCCGTTGCTACCGTTATGGCGTGATCCGACACCACCTCTCCTTCCTGCAGAATCTGTAGGGCCTCCGCCCTCTTGTCGTCTGGTAGGAAGTCTAGCAGAGGAGCTATCTTGAACCAAAGCTCCCTGTCGTAACGGGCCACAATCGCTAAGGCATTGGCCGCCTTAATCGTCGTAGCCGCCGGCAAGATGACTCGTCGTCCCATGGAGTCCAACTTCTTGCCCTCGCTGTCCGGCGGGGAAGTGGAAGTTGAAGCTGCCGCACCCGCTGCCTTCTTCTTGGCCACTGCCGAGACGACAGAGTCTGGCGTGGGCTGGGCCCTGAGGCACAAGGGGGCGGCATCGGGGACCCGGTACTTCTTCTCGTACCTGTCCCTCTTGGCGGGTGTCGTGGAAGGGTTCTTGAGGATAGCCAGCCCCTCGTCCCAAATGTCGTCGAGCAACGGCACCGCAAGGACCATCTTTCTCTTGGACTCTCGTCGTTGGTAAAGAAAACCTTCCTTTTTCTGTTCCTCAGGGCAGAGCTGGAAGAGCTTGGATGCCCTGGCTATCATGGTGTGAAAAGAGCCAATTTCATCGGGCGGAGAGGCCCGGGGGGGGGGGGGGGGGTGATGACGGGATGTCCGTTGTGTCATCGCCGCCGTCGTCTTCCGTCCCCATCGTTGTATCCGTTGCTGTATCCTCCCGAGGGTCCGGCGAGGGGAATGAGGGGTCCACAGGCCTCACGGGCATGAAGGGCGGTGCGGGGTGGACTCTCCTCTGCTTGTTCGGAGGGCTTCCCGACGGGCCTGGATCCTCCGTCGGGGTCCGTGGTAACCTCATCCTTATTTCAGTACAAAAGGATTGGATCGCCAACAAAATGTCATGATCTCTGCTTCCAAAAGATCAGGACTTGCCCGACTCCCTTGGAAGCAGACCCATAAGCCCGGTTCCGAGTGCCAGCCAGTCCCAATTGGGACCTTTTGGACCCTGTCCTGGCGCCAGTGGCACCAGGCTCATAAAGATGCCCAGTCCCAGCGCTGGAAGCGCCGGGCTCATAATGCTTGGGTGGACCTACCTGCAGCAGACCATGCTGCTTACTTACCTGCCAGTTGAACCCCTGATCCTCTTCTGTTTGGGACTACTTTTCCTGTTGGGTGGGGCAGGAGCCACTCCCTAGGTTCAGAACACTGGAACTCTTCTGGAAAGCAGGAACTCTTTTCTTACCTAGGCGTGGCTGTGGAAGGAGACACCTAAGCACTACAGGAGGCTATTTAAACCACACCCGATGGATGAATCTTGCTTTGCGTTATTCTGCATTCTCTGCAGCAGAACGCTCATCGTGTCTTCTGCTTCTGATCCTGGGCCTAAGGGAACAAAGGCTTACCATCCTGGAATCCAGTCTTCAGCAGCACCTGTAAAGACAAAGAAAGAACAGGTTAGCACTACGGTCTTCAGTGGCAGCGCATCTCTTACCTGGTCCATCGGCTGTCACTAACGCCTCGCGCTGCATTCCGGCATCTGAAAGACAAAAGCTTACCAGCTCTTTGCACGCTCCGGAGGCCTTCGGCGCTGCATCCCGCATCTGAAAGACAAAAGAAGGTGCGTTTAAAGACATTGGGCAACTTTATTACTCATGTGCCATTACTCCTTCCAACGCCGAATCCAGTGGGTATTCCAGCACCCTTCAGCTTCTCTAAAGCTCCGAACTTGTACCTGCAAGATAAAAGGGACAATTAGTGCGCATCGTGAAGCAGGCTACAAGCGCTTACTTACGTGCTTCCAGGCGCTTCTATTCCTCACGCGGGTTCGATCCTCAACTCTCATCAGCCCGCCATCCGCCATCGCCGGAACCCTGCAAAACAAGAGATATCATTACAAAAGACTTTTAAGACATTTGAAGTGCCCAGAACTTACCGTTCGTGCAGTTAACGACAGACAGCAGTCCTCTGAGGTCAAGAGGCCTGCATCCTTATCCAGTGAAGAAACTGGTTACGGCACCCTGCCCCTTAGGCAGATGGAGAGCTCGGCGTTCACTTACCTAAGGTGAGGGCGTTAACCTTTGGGGTTCTACAGGAGAAGAGAAAGGGAAGAGGAGAGAGGCACCCAATAACCCCAGTTCATTAATCCCATATTTTCTATCTGCAGACATCTTACTCTTCGAGTCAGACATACAGTGCACAGAGGTCCAGCCCAAAGAGCCAACCGTGTGTTACACATCACCTTTGAAGATACGGCATTCACCCAGTCAAGACCGGCGCCTCTGCGGGAATCAGGTGAGCGTTACAGAACGCAAAGCCTACCGCAAAACTCCCACCCAGGCGGTATGGAAACCTCGGATACCGACCAGCTAGCCCAGTTACTTGGGGAACTAAGAGCAGAAGTGCATGCAGCCCGTCAGGAAACGAATGCTCTAAGAAGGGAACTGATTATTTCCAAGGAGCGAACAGACGATCTCGCTAGACAATTGCTACAGTCACAAGCCGGACAAACTCCGTTACCCTCATCAGGGGCAAATCTTCCTTCAACATCCTCTACGAACCCAGTGCAGATCAACCTACCTGGGAATGTACCTCTGGCTCCACCCGAACGATTTTCTGGTGACCCAAAGAGGTTTGCAGTATTTATTAATCAGTGCCGGTTGCACTTCTTATGCCGGCCAGCAGCCTTTCCAACTGATCAAGCTAAGGTAGATTTCGTGCTTTCGTACCTTAGTGGCAATGCGGCAGACTGGTCGATCCCTCTAGTTAATCAAGATGATCCGGTTCTCCATGATTTTCAAGCTTTTCAGCTCAGTATGGAAAAACTGTTTGCAAGACATTCACAGGGGCAGGCCTTGGACAATGAGCTCCTTTCATTGCGACAGGGTAATCAAGACCTTTTGGCTTATATTGCGTCTTTCAACAGACTGATAGTGGAAACTCGATGGCCTGAGGACAAAAGGATTACGCTGTTTTATAGAGGTCTACGTGGAGAGCTCAAAGATGTGTTAGACCAAGTAGTGAATCCCCCGCAAGACTGTTCGGACTATATTGACTTAGTCGTTCAAATTGACCACAGACTGCAGAACAGGAAGGCCGATCGTTCCAAGTTTGATGCTCGAGTATTTTCCAAACCACCAACTCCTACCAAAGGAGTAGACTCCGGGGAACCCATGCAAATAGGGGGCCTGAAAGGACCACTAACACAAAAGGAGCGGGAAAGGAGAAAACATCTGCAATTATGCCTCTATTGCGGAAACTCGGGGCACTTTCTTCGAGACTGTCCGGTGAAACCAGCCAAGAAGGCAGTAGGAGCTGCAGTTACCAGGGTCACAAACTCTGAGCAGGGAAACGCCTCGTCCGACAAGAATAGAGGTCCTCTTGCCGAGCGTTAAAACCAGTTCCGTGACCTCGCATTTCGTGATACCTATGGTCCTCATTAGCCCTGAACATCCGGATCGATTACATGCGATTGAAGCTTACGTCGACAGCGGTGCCATCGGCAATTATGTGGATCATGAAATGGTTTTGAGGATGAATCTGACTCTTTGTCCAAAGGCTGTAAAGGACGTCATTACTACGGTGGATGGTACGGAGATAGCCTCCGGACCAGTAACGCATACCACCCTAGAAGTGACGCTAGTAAGTCAAGATGGACACCATGAGAAGATCGTGTTCGATGTGATCAAGGCCCCTCAGTTCCAGATTATTCTAGGAATTCCTTGGTTAGAGAAGCACAATCCTCAGATCGATTGGCGAGCAAGAACGGTTCAGTTTCCAGAATGTGTCTCTACTTGTCACCCTCGACCTGGTGTTGCACTGGCAGCAATTTCCTCGGAGGCTCCCCAGTTACCTCCTGAATACCTAGAATTCCAAGATGTTTTCCGGAAGGATCAGGCTAACTCTCTACCTCCTCATAGGTCTTATGACTGCCAGATAGACCTGATACCTGGATCTACTCCTCCTTGTAGTAGAATTTATGCCCTCACCGAGCCTGAGAATCTTCACCTCCGACAATACCTGGATCAATACCTAGCGAATGGGTTTATTCGTCCTTCCAAGTCCCCTGCTTCCTCAGCTTTGTTCTTCGTTCCAAAAAAAGAAGGGGACCTTAGAACTTGTATAGATTATCGCGCCCTGAACCAGATCACCGTTAAGAATAGATATCCGTTACCTTTGATCCCTGAACTCCTGGACCAAGTCAGAAAAGCATGCATATATACAAAGCTGGATCTTAGAGGAGCCTACCACTTGGTACGAGTAAAAGAGGGCGATGAATGGAAGACGGCCTTCCGCACCAAGTATGGGCTATTTGAATATCAGGTCATGCCGTTCGGACTTTGCAATGCCCCGGCCGCCTTTCAATATTTTATGAACGATGTCCTCAGAGAGCTCATAGATGTGTGGGTTGTTGTTTACATTGACGACATCCTCGTTTATTCTTCATCGGAAACTGAACATCGGAAACACGTGAAAATGGTCCTCGAGAGATTGCGTCAACACAAACTTTTCGCTAAGTTGGAAAAATGTGTTTTCAACGTGACTGAAGTTGAATTCTTGGGATTCATATTATCACCTAGCGGAGTGCGTATGGATTCAAAGAAGGTCGATGCAATTCTCAAATGGCCATCGCCATCCTCCGTAAAAGGTGTTCAAAGCATGTTAGGCTTCGCTAACCTTTACCGCAGGTTTATCCCCGAATTCTCTCGAATAGTCCAGCCCATCACCGCCTTGTTAAAGAAAAACAAACGTTTTGAATGGTCTACCGAGGCGGAACAAGCTTTCCAGAATTTGAAGACTAGATTTATCTCTGCACCGATCTTAAAACATCCTCGCCCAGAACTCCCCTACATCGTTGAAACTGATGCTTCAAGCCTTGCCATGGGGGCAGTTCTATCACAAAAGGACCCAGTAACCAATCAGTTGCATCCCGTGGCATTTTGGTCCCGCAAATTCTCGCCTCCTGAAATCAATTACACTATTACTGATAAGGAACTTCTAGCTATCAAGTCCGCCTTTAAGGCTTGGCGGCATTATCTTCTGGGGGCCTGACACACCGTTACTGTGATTACAGATCACCGAAACCTGCAATATTTGAAACCCGCAAAAGCTCAATCCTCTAGGCAACTCCGTTGGGCACTATTCTTTGCCGAGTTTGACTTCATAATTACCTATCGACCTGGTACAAAAAACGGTAAAGCTGATGCCCTTTCTCGGATGGGAGTGGAAGAACATTTGATCAATCCTAAACCTGTACCTATCATTCCCGAACAAAGAATTCTAGGTGTAATCGCCACACAATCCATAGAGGAAGTTAAGGATAAAGCCAGGCTACTGGTAACTCCAGCAGACATACAGAATTGGCATCTGCAGGGAAAGGACTTTACGGTGAAGGACAACCTATTATATTTCCAAGAACGGTTATACCTGCCCAGCACAGATTTACAGAAAAAGGTAATCTCTTGTTATCACGATTCTTTAATGGAAGGACATCCCGGTATGACCAAGACCTCGGAAAAGATCAAGCGCTACTTCTGGTGGCCGTCTTGGAAAAAAGATATCAGAGATTTTATAATGTCCTGTGGAGTATGCGCCCAAAACAAGAGTCAAAAGGAAAAACCAGCCGGCCTCTTACGCCCTATTGACATCCCGCCTCGCCCTTGGCATACGCTTTCTATGGACTTTATCACCGATCTACCTCCATGCTCCGGATACAATACGATCCTAGTAATCGTGGACCTATTCTCCAAGATGGCGCATTTCATTCCACTCAAAGGCTTACCAACAGCAGCAACTCTGGCCCGAGAATTTCTCGAAAACATCGTCCGACTGCACGGTTTTCCTTCAGTTCTAATTTCGGATCGAGGTAGTCAATTTATTTCTCATTTTTGGCGAAGTTGCTGTCGGTCGGCTCAAATTGATGTGAGACTTTCGACCAGCCACCACCCTCAAACCGACGGACAAACCGAGAGGACCAATCAAACTCTGGAACAGTATTTGCGCTGCATGCTACAACAAACTGAAAAAACTTGGAAAGATATCCTTTGGATAGCCGAATATGCCTACAATAACTCTGTCCACTCGGGAACTGGGAAGACCCCGTTTTTTCTTTTATACGGTAGTCACCCTCGAACCTCGGAGTTGGATCCACTCCAAGATCTTGGAACACCAGCAGTAGACCACCTGCATTCTACAATCACCCAAGCCTTTAAGGAAGCCGTTTCTCACCTTCAAAGGGCTAAAGAACAATACAAGAAAGGAGCAGACCAACATCGGAAGGAAGCCCCCCAATATCAAGTAGGAGATCAAGTCTGGTTATCCACCAAATATCTACCTCTAAAAGGACCACGCACATTCAACCCAAGATACCTTGGTCCCTATTCCATCACTACCATAGTAAATCCAGTAGCGGTCAAGTTGGACTTGCCCCCTCACATGAAGATACATCCGCTCTTCCACGTCTCTCTATTAAAACCCGTGCAACCTCAAACCCGACTAACTACATCTCCAAAACCTATTCTAGTTGATGGAGAACTCGAGTTTGAAGTCAAAAGCATCCTGGATTCCAAGATCTCCAAATCTAAACTATTTTACCTGATTGACTGGAAAGGCTGCGGTCCCCAAGAAAGATCCTGGGAACCTGCAGAATATGTCCACGCGCCTCGTCTAATCAAAAGATTTCATCGAACATTTCCTAACAAGCCCAAACCCCCAGAGAAGCCCGGTTTGGGAGGGGCCTTGAGGGGGGGGTGCTGTCATGATCTCTGCTTCCAAAAGATCAGGACTTGCCCGACTCCCTTGGAAGCAGACCCATAACCCCGGTTCCGAGTGCCAGCCAGTCCCAATTGGGACCTTTTGGACCCTGTCCTGGCTCCAGTGGCACCAGGCTCATAAAGATGCCCAGTCCCAGCGCTGGAAGCGCCGGGCTCATAATGCTTGGGTGGACTTACCTGCAGCAGACCAGGCTGCTTACTTACCTGCCAGTTGAACCCCTGATCCTCTTCTGTTTGGGACTACTTTTCCTGTTGGGTGGGGCAGGAGCCACTCCCTAGGTTCAGAACACTGGAACTCTTCTGGAAAGCAGGAACTCTTTTCTTACCTAGGCGTGGCTGTGGAAGGAGACACCTAAGCACTACAGGAGGCTATTTAAACCACACCCGATGGATGAATCTTGCTTTGCGTTATTCTGCATTCTCTGCAGCAGAACGCTCATCGTGTCTTCTGCTTCTGATCCTAGGCCTAAGGGAACAAAGGCTTACCATCCTGGAATCCAGTCTTCAGCAGCACCTGTAAAGACAAAGAAAAAACAGGTTAGCACTACGGTCTTCAGTGGCAGCGCATCTCTTACCTGGTCCATCGGCTGTCACCAACGCCTTGCGCTGCATTCCGGCATCTGAAAGACAAAAGCTTACCAGCTCTTCGCACGCTCCGGAGGCCTTCGGCGCTGCATCCCGCATCTGAAAGACAAAAGAAGGTGCGTTTAAAGACATTGGGCAACTTTATTACTCACGTGCCATTACTCCTTCCCACGCCGAATCCAGTGGGTATTCCAGCACCCTTCAGCTTCTCTAAAGCTCCGAACTTGTACCTGCAAGATAAAAGGGACAGTTAGTGCGCATCGTGAAGCAGGCTACAAGCGCTTAATTACGTGCTTCCAGGCGCTTCTATTCCTCACGCGGGTTCGATCCTCAACTCTCATCAGCCCGCCATCCGCCATCGCCGGAACCCTGCAAAACAAGAGATATCATTACAAAAGACTTTTAAGACATTTGAAGTGCCCAGAACTTACCGTTCGTGCAGTTAACGACAGACAGCAGTCCTCTGAGGTCAAGAGGCCTGCACCCTTATCCAGTGAAGAAACTGGTTACGGCACCCTGCCCCGAGGCAGATGGAGAGCTCGGCGTTCACTTACCTAAGGTGAGGGCGTTAACCTTTGGGGTTCTACAGGAGAAGAGAAAGGGAAGAGGAGAGAGGCACCCAATAACCCCAGTTCATTAATCCCATATTTTCTATCTGCAGACATCTTACTCTTCGAGTCAGACATACAGTGCACAGAGGTCCAGCCCAAAGAGCCAACCGTGTGTTACACATCACCTTTGAAGATACGGCATTCACCCAGTCAAGACCGGCGCCTCTGCGGGAATCAGGTGAGCGTTACACAAAATGGCCGCCGAGCTATCCTGGGGCTCGGGTAATGGCTGCGACGGACGGGATGGCTGCTCCACTGGGCCCTCGTCGTCGCTATCTTCGATCACATCAGCGGGAACCTTCCCCTGGAATTGAACCTTCTCGAACCTCTCGTTTGAGGCCTATGAACCTCTCGTTGAGGCCTTTCACAGTTTCCACCGGATCCTCCTCGGAGGCTGAATCCGAGTCTGTAATGGCCACCGGCCCCCCCCTTTTTCCGCCGGGGTCTTCACGGGGGTCTTAACGATGGTCTGGAAAGAGGATTCCCTCCGTGGCGCAGGGAAACTCTGGGCCCCGAGGCCGCCTCCACTGGCATAGCCTCTGCCGGCTTCGTCAGGGCCGCTGCGACAACCTCGATAGAGGCCTTTGCCGGGTGGATCAAGGCCCTCACCACCTTAGGTGCGTCCTGGGCCTTCACTTTGGGGGGAGGGTCATCGCCTCGCTCCCCCTCGGCTCCCTTCGAGATTGACCGGGGCCTCTCCAGAAGTTTAACCGGGTTCTCAGACTTCCTCTTCCCCAAACCAGAGCGCTGGCTCGTGGTTGATCGCGCCGGGGAAGTCGCGCCCTGCCTGGCAGCCGAGGAGCCCGACCTCTCGGCACTCCCGGTGCCCGCGGACTCATGGTGCTTGGCCTTCTGTTGGGCCCCCGTCGCTGGGGCGCCCTCACAGTACTTAGAAGACCGCTCAGACTTTTTCTTCGCCTTCTCACCTGCTGTGCCCTTCTCCAGCCAGGCGGCGAGGCCGGAACGACGATCTTGCTTGGTCCGTTCCGACAGGTTCTTGCAGAACGCACAGTCCTTCTCCACGTGCGTCTTGTCCTCATGAAGGCAGTAGAGACATCTCGAATGCTCGTCCTCCTTGAAAACATTTTGCAATCCGCATCCTGGGAAGCTCCTGAACAGCTTGGATCCAGGCGTCGAGCGTCCCTTGTCCTGGGCCATGTCCGTTGAGGTAGGCCACAGATCTTCTGGAATCCTCCAAGAAGCGTAACTCGATAAAAACTTCACCCTTGAGGGGCGTAGAAGAATTCCGAAACGGGTCTCCGTTATCAGAAGTAGAAATGGTGGAGCTTGAGGCTCGATTAACCTAAAAAATGAGAAAAATCTCCTGAAAAAGCATGAAAACGCAGTAAAAGCTCGAGAGCTAAAACACGAGGACTCCCAACACTTGAACGTGTGGTAAAAATCTGAGGATGGCTGCCAGGGGAGAGGCTTAGGTAGAGGACAGTCATTGGCTGGGGGCAGTATGACCCAGAGATCAGTGATTGGTTACTACTAAGAAAGACAGATCAGAAACGAAACTGATACTGATTTTTTTCTTTACCGAGGATTCCCGGCCTGACGACGGGGAATATTCATGAGCATGTGATTCCATGCCAGACCCCATGCTGGAGAAAATACATGCTTCTGTACCCTGCGAGATTGAAGGTGGTGCACAAGAGCAAAATGTTTTTTTTTTGTACTCCAGAAGAAGCAGCAACATGGTTGGACTTGCAGGGTTGCCTGGAACGGGACACGAAGCAGGCCCAAGAGGAACACGTTAAGTGACTGGTGCACTGCATGCATACTTATAAGGCGCAGCGCAAGCACCTCAGTGGTGCCTAGACGAAGATTGATACTGTTGGGTGTGACTAAGCATGGCTAACATTTAGTTAAGATACCACTGACGGGAATGAACATTGAGGACTGGAATATAGCAATATGTAAACATGCACAGATTGAGTAGTTATGCGTAGTTAAACTGAAGTGAACAGGAGCGGCAAGGTGAAAGCACTCTACCCCCAGAATTATAGTTGTAGTATTAGTAGGCTAGCCACTAGTGCGACTTTACCCTGCGGAGCTTCGAGTACAGGCGAGGGCCGGAAAGGGCTAGATACAGGGGAGCCTGAGATCCAGGGATGGAGCTGGGCAACAGTTAAGGGGAGTGGTGTTGGGGCAGGGACGGGAGGCGGGAGGGGGAGAATGGGGAGTTTGGGGTGTTTTTGGTTAAGGGGAGTTTAAAATTGGGGAACGAGTCTATACGGATTGGAATGGAACTCAGAGGCAGACTGCACCTGTGGGAGGAGGAATGGAAAGCGAATAGGCCATGGGAGACCTTAAAATAGTTACATGGAACGTACGGGGGCTCAATAGTTACTTAAAGAGGAACAAAGTTATGTTGTACCTGCGTAGGCAAAAAATAGATATTGCACTGCTGCAGGAAACCCACCTCACACGAGAGAGAATGGATAAGATAGCTGGGAAATGGAAGGGAGTGATGGTGGGCTCATCATACTCTGCTTATGCGAGGGAGTGCTTATTTGGGTGGCGCCACATGTCCCTTTTCAGCGATTGCAAGTGATAGCTGAGACGGACGGGAGGATGGTTATATTGAGGGGACTAGTGGAAAATAGGGAGGTAAGTATAGTCAATCCGTGCGCCCCGAACCAGAACACAGCAGCGTACATCAGAACATTGTGTACTAATTTGAGCGCATGTGTGGGAAGTGCGATGATCTGGGGAGGGGACTTCAACTGCGTACTGAATCCAAGGGTAGACAGATCGGATGGGAAGATGGATAGACCAGCCCCTGCCGCGAAAGCGTTACAGTCATTGCTGAGGTACTTCGGTTTGGAAGATGCATGGAGAGTGAGACACCCACAGGAGAGGCAATACTCACACTATTCTGCCCCACAGCAGTTATCCACGAGATTAGACTATGTCTTCACCTCACCTGAAATTATAGCTGAGATTATGCAAATAGAGTACAAGGCTAGGGTCCTTTCAGACCACTCGCCCCTGGTTCTCGAATGGCAATACTGCCCCCCGAGAGCGAGGATCCCGACATGGCGTCTACGAGCGGAAGTGCTGAGAGACCCCTTCTTTAGGGAGGACGTGAGGGAGGCGATTGTGAATTATTTTGAAACAAATACTGGGAGTGTGGACTCGGCGGGAACATTATGGGAGGCCTCTAAGCTAGTGATGAGGGGAGTAGCCATAGCAAGATCTAGGGGCCTACAAGGTGGGATTCTAGCTGATCTATGGGAGACGGAGGAGAAACTGGAGGAGGCTTTAAGAGGTGGAGATGACACAGCAGAGAAGGTGGAATTGACACTCAAGCTACAGCAGAAATGTGTAGAACACTGGGACAGATTGTGTAACCTCAATTATAAAAAATATGTAGAGAGACAGCATGCGGGTGGTGATAAACCGGGGAGACTTTTGGTGTGGTTATATAAAAGTGAGACTCCCAGAGTCCCAATCAGGACCATAGAGAGAGAGAGGACGGTAGCGTAGCAGACACCCAAGAGGGAGTCAGTCAAGCTTTTATGGACTATTATAAGGTACTATACGGAGATGATGGTGAAAGTAGTTGTGCTATGATGAGAGAAACGTTGGAGGACATAGGATTGCCAAAGATAAGTGACAAAGAGAGAGAGGAACTAGATGCACCAATTACCTTAGAAGAGCTACGGGAGGTGGTGAGGCAGCTGCCTACTAGCAAGACCCTGGGGACCGATGGACTCCCAAGTGAGTTTTATAAAGTGTACATAGAAGAGGTCCTTCCCCCATTGCTAGAAATGCAAAACGAAGCGTTTGAGACGGGAAGTTTACCCGAATCATTGAGAGAGGCCGTCATAATACCGCTACCCAAGCCCAATAAGCCTGGGCACAGCTGCGGCTCCTATAGACCCCTGTCGATGCTGAATCAGGACAGCAAGATATTGACTGCTGCCCTAGCAAATAGACTGAAAAAGTTCATTGGCAAACTAATACACCCAGATCGGACGGGCTATGTCCCAAACAGAAATATTACCAATAACCATAGACGGCTCCATAGAATTGTTGAGAGCGGTGGCGAAAAGGATGAGGATATGGCGATTGTGTCTTTGGACACAATAAAGGCCTTTGATTCAGTTAAATGGCCATGGCTGCTTGCGGCCCTGGAGTGTTATGGGTTAGGGCCTGGATATGTAAGGTGGGCAAAGATATTGTATAGAGAACCACTGGCTAGGGTCAAGACAGGATCTGTGATATCGAAAAGGTGGCAGCTCAGCAGGGGCACCATGCAGGGATGTCCGTGGTCCCCAATGCTCTACATACTGGCCCTGGAACCTCTTGCAATATACTTGAGACAGCAACATTACATCATAGGTATTGCGGTAAAAGGGGAGCGACATCTGATTTCCCTGTACGCTGATGACATGTTGTTGTACTTGCGATACCCAGAAGAAAATCTCCAGTACATTTTGGAAGTGATGGAGAGATTTGCTGGGTTGTCCGGTATAGCGGTGAACCCCCAGAAGTCCAGCATGTTCCCATTGGCGAGGTACATAGGGATTTCAGCGGAGCGATTGCCTGTATTGCAGGTACCATGGGCGGTCAGCACTTTTTGGTATTTAGGGATCAATATATGAATCAAAAATTCGGGCTCCTGGTATGGAATCTATTCTACCCAGGAGGGTTAACTGAAGAACAAAGCACACAAGTGAATAGGTTGAAGAACACTTTGCTCATACACACGAAATCCCACAGTTTTTTTATAAACTCTGCAGTTTCTTAAAGAAGGAAAAAATACTCATGAGAGTTGTATCATAGAGAAAAATCTCTCGAACAAAAGTTTTTATATGTTGGAACTGTGTGAATCATGAACATAAAAGCACAATTCCAAGAGAAATCAGACATCAAAAATGGTTTGTTGGACCACAACAGAACAAACAAGGATATGTTTTCAACACATTGGACCAAAACCTTTTTTGGACAAAATCAAGGACAGTGTGTATGTAACAAACCCAACCTATGTCAGGGTTTTGTCAGAAATGCACAATTCAGTAGTGTGAAGTTACAAGGCAAGATTCTTAAAACAACATAAAACAATTGCACTGACACAGAAAGGAATTTGCATATGTGGACAGCAATAAATATGCTCTGGTTTCAGGGAAGTAGTGCGTCTACACCAGGTGTTTCGGCCGTTTGGAGTCGGGCTAGATGAGCCTCATCATTCATATGGCCATCATCAGGACGGGTTCTGTGAAAAATGACGTCTGTTGCTGCAGGGGAGGGAGACCACAATAAGACGTATGTATGAGCAAAAAATGATTTTAAGTGAATGAATCAGAGAGTTGTGTAATCAGTGGGATTAAACACACACAGCTTACCTATGGGGTAAATTCACAGGCACTGTATAAGAAATCTGCTAGCCGCATTTGGCTGGTCTCTAGGTGATCCTGTTATGTAAAACAGAAAAGTAGGGGGGAGTTAAAAAACCTTCCACTATCATGTACAAAATTGTTTTAAATGTACATAATATTTTAAATGTACTAAAAATGAAGTGTCTTACCTCTCACCGGAGATATCTAGGTAAGGAGGTCAACTGTGGTATCTCAAAACGATCGGCCGTTGGGTGCATGGCTATAAAGTAAATAGAAAGACACAGTGAGCGTCCAGGTATAGCGGATCCTCATGCCCGTCTAGACTGGAGACTATGGCGGCAAAATTACCTTAGATCGTGAGTCAAGCAGGGCTGTTGGTCTGCAGGAAAAAGATGCATAAAAACTCCAAAAAACCGCCCGGAAGACCGATTGTTTCAGCATGCGGATCCCTCCTGGAACCTTTGTGCCTTTATACAGACTTTTTTCTGAAACCGTTTGTCATGAAAATGCCTTCCTATCTTAAGGACACCACCAGTACAATCAATCTACTTGATGACATCGTCCTCATCACCGATAGCCTGCTTGTCACAATGGACGTTGAGGCTTTATATACATCTATACCCCAACAAGAAGGCCTCAAAGCAATATGAGATTTTTTGAACTCCAGAACAGACCAAGATTCCACCCTATTATTTCCAATCAGCACCAGGATGGTTTCAGGATCCATGGCAAACGTCCCTTCTACAAACATTTTCCCATTCAAACCAAGTTCAAGAGATCTCTGTGGGCTCTCTTTCCCAGTAGCTGTAATGAGTTCATCTCTGCCACCCCAGTACTAAATTTTCCATAGAGTTGCGTACAGTTTTGCATATATGAGGATTTACCTACCGTTTTAGTATAGACTATCTTCCGCGGCTGCAAATTCCCATATAACTTTGTAGAGTGGGTTACCCAATCTGCATCAGTGATTGTATTGATTTATTTACTTAATTGATCGCCATCCAAAACATTGATTATATCCCAAAAAGCACAGATATCTTTATTACCCAGTATATGAAACATGCCTTCAGCATCTTTTTGCAACATCAAAACTCTATGCTGTTTTGAAAAGTTCTTGCATTTTAGTTTTATGATCTGCCTCATTTGAATTTCTTCTCCCACATCACTCAATTTCACCATCCATATTAATAAGCATCGCAAATTTCTTTTTTCACACACCAATTTTATGTTGCATCTTTGTTTATACCTCTTAGCCCCTTTCTTCTTTACATCCCCCCCCTGACAAAGCATACATCATTTATCGAAGCATTTAGTGTCTTTTCATAATTCTTGACACAAAATCTGGCCAACTTCCAATCATGTGATGTGGTATTAAACAGATCTGTCATGATGTTATTAAAACACCCAATATCCTTTGGTCTCCATTAAATCCTTTTACCCCATGGGTAAATACAAAGATCTGTTACTTCACCATGCACCACCCGACCTATTGCTCTCTCAAACTTAGTGACTAAAATTGAGTGATCACTCCATTGGTTCTTAATATACTTTAACTCAACACAATAACGAAACAGCATATAGTCATAAAAGATATAAAGGGGATCAACTGTCTCCCTGGAACCAGGTAAACCCCCCCCCGTGCTGTTAGCTTGCACATTATTATTTAGCATATACAATCCAAGGGCACCTACATGTTTTGACCATGTCTTTCAGGATTTCACCTTTTCGTTTACACCGGTTTTAATGTCAACCACCATCCAAACATTGCCTCCAGTTTCCAGATTAACACAAGTGGAATTGAGGTCACCTGCCAGGATTACTTGACCTTCCGATCTTTCACCCTTCCAATCTAGGACTGCTTTGTTTATTAACTTTAGGAATCGATCTAAATCACTTATCCCATTGTGTCAATAGATGTTAATGAGCAATAGCGCTTTTGCACCTCATAGTTCTTTAGATGACAATGCAACTGCCAGCCGACCGAACTGTGTGTGTGAAGTTGGAAATGCATTGGAGAGACAGGCCTCCCTGTCCTTGTTCTGTAGTCCTTTTTCATGTATGTTCTGTATTTCTTTCTGCCCAGGAGTCCATGTGGGACTCCTGGCAGTGCAGCTCTTCTTCTTTTTGTTTTGGTGTACAGACTCTTGGAATACCCTTATGGCACCCATGGGTGGGGGTACAACCGTATGCCCCTAGTGTATGTTTTTGGGCACCTGTGTGTTGCCCACAGAGCAGGGTATGGGCTGGTGGCAGCTCCATTCTGAATGTGACAGGTGATCCGAGTATCCTGCATTTTGGGATACCCAGGCCCTGCCATTGTAATCAGTTGATTCCTGATAGGAGACAAGAAGATGGCCCCTGTGGCCTCTTGCTTTCTATTGCCTGTTACCTTGTTTTGCCAAAATCATGGGAAGCCCTGACTCTGCCCCTTCCCACTGACTGGCTGTTGGGTGGAGGTTCCATATATGGTATTGTGGGGAAGTCCAGGCCAGACTAGCTGGAGCCTTCCCAGTGACTGTATGTTAGGGGTACACCCTTGGGGTGAGACCTTGGTAAATGGAGTGTGTGACCAATAAGCACTTCTTGTTATGGGTGTCTGGTTTCTGGTATGTGACACAAAGACTGAGACAGCCCTGCCCGAAACTGGTATGAATGCAGTGTGGAGTGTTGAATGGCTGGGTACTTGCCCCAATACACATTCCTTGTTGTGAGTGTCTGGAGGGAGGAGAATGGCCTGAATGCACTGTGAGCCTGATTGGCTGCGGACCTGCATGAATGCCCTTCTGAGTGATTGGTTGCCTGAGTGTGACCCAGCAGAGTGAATGAGAGACCAAACAGTATATCCGGGGACCTCTCACCGATGGAAATTGTTCAGAAGCTGAAGTTGATATTTGATGCGTATCCTTGAAGTCCAGCTGGGAGATGAAGACTTGCTGCTGCATTTGCTTCGACCCGATCTGAAAGCTGTCGAGTTTGTCGAGGACTGATCCGACAGAGGAATTGGCTAGGAGACCTCTCCCCGAGCTACGAGGGAACATCGTGCAGACCGCTAAACCTTCGCCGAAGCGCCCTGGATGCCAGCCTTTGAAAGACTGTCAACCGGATACGGGGACTGCCGAGGAATCCGAAGTAAAGCACCCGGACATATTGTCCACCGTCGTCGACGAGGGTTCGGAGGACCGCCATAACCACTGGAGGCCCATCGAAGCCGTGTTGCTCAGAAGCGGGGACAGCTTGACGCCGTGGCACTGATGACCGGAGCCACAATGCTCCATTGCCTAAGAGCATTTGAATCCAAGGACTCTCTCGCCTGCACCGCTGACTGCTTTGTCCCGCTGGAGAAAGTCGAGGCTGCTGACACGCTGAGGAGAATCCGCTGGTGGGTTTCCTGCCACCCGAACACCACAAAGACGCAGACGACCTGATGCCCTTGCTGGGCCAAAGTTCTTCAGTGACCCTTTGCGACAACTAACTATCGTTGTCGAGGTGCACCGTACGCCTCATGTTCGCAGGACGTCCACGACCGATCGTTGACGAGCACCGCCAGGACCGAAGCTGCTGCCTCAACGCCATCTAACCTTTTCATCAACGACTCCCAATGCCAATGTTCACCTTCTTTGAGGACTATCGACGATCCGTGACTCCTGCCTTAAAGGGGGTCACTCAAGAAGGATCTGTACACGACCCACCGAAGAAATCTGCTATACCAGGTACATTGGGGTGGTAGAATAATTATAGAAAGAGATAAGACTCTGATAAACAATAGATGGACTGGGCTTGTATTATATCTTTATTTACAGGTTGCCCTGGTGGGGTGACCCTCGCACAGAACTGTGTCTAGGTAGCGGGGCCAGTATTCTGCCAATTGTTTAACCAACTTGCTTTGCTCCTATGTCTATTGTTGGTTTGCGGTATTAACTGATTTGTATGTCATTTGAACTGAGTACAGTTGATGCATTTTAATGGAATCAAAGAAGTAATTGTGGTACCACATAGAGACGGTATATATTTACCATTTTGGATTAACTTGAGCACAAAGTGTGTTGTTGTGATTGTGTATATAATTGAAACCTTATTTATATAAAGAACTGTGTTTTCACTAACATAGTGTGTGGACATTCCTTTGTGGGTGCTTGGGGACTACACTGTACTTAAGAACCAGTCTGCATCACCTCCTGAGAGCGTAAGCCTTGATTGCTCGTCCATAGCTACCTTTTAGAGAATCTTGGCTGGGGTGCTCTGTGCTTCTACTCTGCCATATAGAGGGCAGGAGTACAGATACCCCCTTCCAGTCTTTACACTGTGTTAGACATTTTGGTGGCAACAAGATCCTTCCAAGATTTAAAAGCAATCAGGAGACCCCGTCCAAAACCTCATGAGAGGTATGCAAGAGCTGACAACTGAAGTACAGAACTTAAAGGCGGAAAATGCCGCCTTGAAACAACTCGTTCTCTCCAGGGACTCTGCCTTCCAAGAAAGCGCCATTGTAGGGAGTATTGTGGACAAATACGACGGAACCACCAAAACATTGCGTTCCTTTCTCGACTCGTGTTTGGTTCATTTTACCTTCAAACCCTACTACTTCTCAACACCCAGAGCCAAGGTTGGCTTCATAATTTCCCATCTTTCAGGAAACGCATTGGCCTGGGCAACACCTCTAGTAAATGCAGGGGACCCACTTCTGGACAACTATGAAGGATTTGTGGATGCCTTTAAAACTATGTTTGATCGACCTGAGCAGGTTTACAGTGCTCAAGAGAGGCTACTGGAGTTTCAACAAGGTTCTCAGGATATGTTGTCATACGTCACCAGTTTGAAACAGTTGGCCAAGGAGGCTGATTGGGCTCCGGAAGCCTGTTTTACACTGTTTCGCCGTGGATTGAACGACGAAATCAAGGATGAACTTGCCCGGGTAGCCTGCCCAAGCTCATTCCAGGCTTTATTGGACTTGTCATTGCAAATTGATTTCCACATCCAGGAAAGAAAATCTGAAAAGAAAAAGACACGTTCCCTGCCAACAAAGGCCCCATTGGAATATCCCAGTCGTAAGGAGACGACTTCCAGTCCTCAGCCAGATCCTGAACCGATGCAACTTGGCTCCTTACGGGGGCCCATTTCTCCACAAGAAAGAACCTGGGATTGAGACGGGGCTATGTATGTATTGTGCATCAGACAAACACCTAGTAAGAAATTGCCCAATAGCTCCTCCCAGGCGTTCGGGAAACGCCAGCTCCCGATCTTGAATGGAGCCCAGCTTCGGGAGAAAGATTCGTGCTCCAAGTCAAACCTGTCAAACCACAAACAATCTGGTGATTCTTCAAGTATTTCTATCAGTGACCAAGGATGAAACATATTTCGTCCTGGCCTTGGGGGACTGCGGAGCAATGGGGATATTCCTCGATCATGATTGGGCCTTGAAATATCATGTTCGCCGGGAAACCAAGGACATCATCCAGGCGGTTGAAGGTATCGATGGAAGTCCGTTATCTTCAGGACCCATAACCCAACAAACCACAGAACTGTTACTGTCCATAAAAAACCACCAAGAGATGCTACACTTCGACCTAATAAAGGCTGCACACTATCCGATGGTACTAGGCATGCCCTGGCTTCAAAGACACAATCTGTACATTAACTGGACCGCAAGATCCTTGCTCCTGGGATCAGAGTATTGTCTCTCGCATTGTCTGACTCAAAAGGCTCAACCTTGTGTCCGGGAACCCCAGGAGACTAAGCACCCACCCATTAGTGTGTCTACTGTCACCCAGATACCTGCGTTTTACTAACAATTCTCAGATGTATTTTCTTCAGAAATTGTGCAAGCGTTACCTCCTCACAGACACGAAGACTGTGCCATCGAAACAGATGACTCCGCAGTCATACCATTCGGAAGGATGTTCATACTTTCCGAACTGCAAAAAAGAGCCCTATGTGAATACTTGGACACTAATCTATCCAACGGAACCATTCGCCCATCGAAATCCCCAGCAGGAGCATCCTTATTCTTTGTGCCTAAGAAGGATACTAAGGAACTTCGACCCTGTTTGCACTACAGGGGGCTCAACCAATGTACTCGAAAGGTCCGTTATCCGCTACCACTCATCTCAGATATCCTAGAAGCGGTCTGAGGAGATGTGATCTTTACCAAACTTGACCTTCGAGGAGCCTACCATTTGATCCGCATAAGAGAAGGTGATGAATGGAAAACTGCCTTCAGGACACCCTTCGGGCATTCCAAGTACTTGGTAATGCCTTTTGGGTTATCTAATGCACCAGCAGTGTTTCAACGGTTCATGGATAGAGTGTTCTCTGTAACGCTCACCTGATTCTCGCAGAGGCGCCGGTCTTGACTGGGTGACTACCGTATCTTCAAAGGTGATGTGTAGCACCCGGTTGGCTCTTTGGGCTGGACCTCTGTGCACTGTATGCCTGACTTCAAGAGTAAGATGTCTGCAGGTAGAAAATATGGGATTAACGAACTGGGGTTATTGGGGTGTCCCTATCCCTTTCCTTTCTTGCTCTCCTGTAGACCCCCAAAGGTTAACGCTCTCACCTTAGGTAAGTGAATGCCGAGCTCTCCATCTGCCTCGGGGCAGGGTGCTGTAACCAGTTTCTTCACTGGACCGGTAGCGCAGGCCTCTTGACTTCAGAGGACTGCTGTCCGTCGTTTACTGCACGAACGGTAAGTTTCGAGTAATTCTATTGTCTTTAAAGTCTTTAGTAATGATGTCTCTTGTTTTGCAGGTTCCGGCGATGGCGGATGACGGGCTGAAGTGAGTTGAAGATGGAGTCCGTGTGATGAATAGAAGCGCCTGGAAGCACGTAAGTAAGCGCTTGTTGCCTGCTTCACGATGCGCTCTAACTGTCTTTTATTTTGCAGGTACGAGTTCGGAGCGGCTGCAGGGTGCCGGAATACCCACTGGGGTTGATGTGGAAAGGAGTAATGGCACGTGAGTATTAAAGTTCCCCAATGTCTTTAAACGCACCTTGTTTTGTCTTTCAGATGCAGGGTGCAGCGCCGAAGGCCTCCGGAGCGTGCGAAGAGTTGGTAAGCTTTTGTCTTTCAGATGCCGGAATGCAGTGTGAAGACCTCCGGAGCGCACGAAGAGTAGGTAAGCCTTTGTCTTTCAGATGCCGGAATGCTAACCTGTTCTTTCTTGTCTTTATAGGTGTTGCTGAAGACTGGATTCAGGATGGTAAGCCTTTTTCCTTAGGCCCAGGATCCGATGCAGAAGACACGATGAGCGTTCTGCTGCAGAGGATGCAGAATAACGCAAAGCAAGATTCATCCACCGGGTGTGGTTTAAATAGCCTCATGTAGTGCTAAGGTGTCTCCTTCCACAGCCACGCCTAGGTAAGAAAAGAGTTCCTGCTTTCCAGAAGAGTTCCAGTGTTCTGAATCTAGGGAGTGGCTCCTGCCCCACCCAACAGGAAAAGTAGTTCCAAACAGAAGAGGATCAGAGGCTCAGCTGGCAGGCAAGTAAGCAGCATGGTCTGCTGCAGGTAAGTCCACCCAAGCATTATGAGCCCGGCGCTTCCAGCGCTGGGACTGGGCATATTTATGAGCCTGGTGCCACTGGCGCCAGGACTGGGTCCAAAAGGTCCCAATTGGGACTGGTTGGCCCTCGGAACCTGGGTTATGGATCTGCTTCCAAGGGAGTTGGGAAAACCCTGACCTTTTGGAAGCAGAGATCATGACATTCTCCGACATGCTGTTCCTCTTTGTCATCATTTATTTGGACATCTTAATCTACTCCAAAAACCCAACAATACATCAAGAACATGCTTCTATGGTCCTACAACGTTTACGAGAGAATAATCTACTCGCTAAACCGGAGAAATGCATCTTCCACGTTCCAACGGTTCGTTACCTGGGGTTCATCCTAGGTCCTCGAGGAATCAAAATGGATCCTGCCAAGGTTAACTCAATCCTATCTTGGCCCAATCCCACATCTGTAAAACAGATACAGTCCTTCCAGGGTCTTGCAAATTTCTAACGGAAATTAATTCCTACCTTTTCTGCTATTGTACAACCCATAGTCACCTTACTAAAGAAAGACGTTCCTTTTAATTGGACTAAAGACCAAGAATCTGCCTTCCATGAGTTAAAACAAAGATTTACTCGAGGTCCCATCCTGGCACAACCTGACATTGACAAACCCTTCCTGGTGGAAACAGATGCCTCGGATTACGCCATAGGAATAGTTCAAAACAAACAAGAATCGGAAGACAAAAAAGAACATCCCATTGCGTATCTATCCCGAACTCTAAATCCCAGTGAAACCCATTATTCTGTTTTGGAGAAGGAGTTACTAGCCATCTGACAGGCCTTTAAAGAATGGCGCCATCTGCTCTTGGGGGCCAAATTTCTGATCCAAGTCAGGACTGATCACAGGAATTTACAATTTCTTCAGTCCTTAGAGTGTAGAAACAGTCGTCAGGCTCGATGGGCCTTTTTTTTTGCTCAATATCAGTTCCAGATAAACCACGTTCCTGGAGTGACCAACATTATCGCTGACGCCTTATCCAGATGATATGGACTATGAACCAGAGGAAACTTGTGCCCTTCCTATGATGTTTCCCGATTCCGTCTTTGTTGCCCAGGCAAATTAATTATCATTGTTGGATAATATTCATTCTGCGACACCTTCATCTGATCTCTGGAAGGAATTTCTTGAGACAAATAGATGGAAACTCTCTGTGAAAGATGGATACCTGTTCAAAGAAAAGAGTTTATTGATACCTACACAAGAACTGAGATTAAAGATCATAAAACTCTGCCATGATGCCTTCCACTCAGGGCATCGAGGCATATCAGCAACTCTCAGACTCAGAATGGCCGAAGATGTATGAAATTACATCCGAGCTTGCGCAATCTGCTGCCAGAATAAGCATGACAATAAGAAACGAGCAGGACTCCTATATCAGCCTGCATTACCTGACCGTCCCTGGGTGACTATTGCTACTGATTTTATCGTGGAACTGCCTCCTTCCAAAGGCTTTACGACCATAATGGTGACCATCGACCTGTTTTCCCATATGGCCCATTTTACTCCCTTGGAAAAGCAACCTTCAGCACAAGAAATGGCAGGAATTTTCATAAACCACATCTTTAGACTTCATGGCCTTCCTTCCAAAATCATTTCGGATCAGGGCCCCCAGTACATCTCCCAGTTCTGGAAATATCTGTGCAAAGTGTTAGGCATCCAACGAGCCCTGTCCTCTGGATATCATCCCCAGGCCAATGGAATTACAGAACGAGTCAACCAAACACTCGAACAATATCTATGATGTTTTGCCTCCCAGGTCCAGGATGATTGGTCCATCTTGATTTCCGTGGCTGAGTTCGCTTACAATAACTCCGATCATACAGCCATTAAGACCAGTGCGTTCTTCTGCTCTCAGTGATTTCACCCTTCAGTTCTACCTACTGTGCTACCTCAATCCACCCCAGTTCCATCAGTTGATTCCTGGATAGACCATTTGGTTACAGTACACAAGCATGTGTAAAGTCATTTGGAAAAGGCCAGGGAAAATGTAAAACGATATGCTGACACCAGGAGAAGACCAGGGCCTAAGTATGCTATCGGAGATAAGGGCTGGCTTTCCTCCAAGCTCTTACCTAGACATCTGAGACCCAACAAGTTAGCTCCACGTTTCTATGGACCCTTTACGATAAGAGAAATAATCAACCCCGTGGCCTTCAGGCTTCAATTGCCCCAATCCTGGAAAAGGATTCACCCAGTTTTTCATACGTCCCTGCTGAAACCTTATTTGCATGACACCAGGACCTCTCCTCGACCTATCCCCGTGATCAACAATGACCACGTCGAATTTGAAGTTACCAGGATTTGTGACTCCAGATACAGAAGGGGTCGCCTCCAATATTTGGTGGAATGGAAAGGATATCCACCTAGTGAGCGAACATGGGAACCAGTGTCCAACCTGAATGCCCCTCGTTTGCTACAACGGTTTCAATTAACCCATCCGGGCAAACCAGGAGGATCGCAGTTTAAGAGGGGGCATGCTGTCATGATTCGCCGTTTCAGCCCCTTCTTGACTACGTGGTCCATAAGGCATTGCTACATTCCCTCTAAGGCACACTCAACATGGCCGACGTTAGTGCGCGAGTACCGCGCTAGCGTTTCCAGGAGTTCGCCAGTCCCTAGACGCTAGACTTCCGAACTTCGGCAAGTGTGCTCGTACTTTCCTGTGCTCTTACCCTCTGTCCAGGATGTTAGAGCTTCTCTTTCCTAGTCTCCTTCAGCGCTTCCCTTTATCGAGGGGCTTTGCCCGTAGCGCTCGCTCCTTCCCTCGATTCTCCTGGTGCCTTCCTGGTCTCCTTCCTTCCGGGACCTTAGTTGCTTGTGCTCCTTCCTGGAATTGAACGCAGACTCCTTCGTTCGAATAAACTACACGCTGGCGATGGAGGTTACACGCCCATGTCTTTACAAGTCCTGAGCTGTCCGGTAAAAAGGAAAAGAACCAGTCCAAGACTTCGAAAGACAAACAGGTGAGATTTCAGGCAAAGTGTGACATTTAAGTATACTTTTAGTACACTTCTGGTCGCCACCCACTAATTCAAAGCCAGCAGCTTTATAAGCGTTTTTACTGCTTGCACTCTGGCAGTTACCATCTTTAAATTTCTCACTGGGTTTCTCCTGAGATCCCACCACGCTACCATTCCACTTAAACTCTAAATTAGGTCTGCATAATTTAATGAATAGAACACTGTGAACGGTAATAATAGTGGGTTCAGAATTCAAGATGTGCCTTTCCACCCCACCTAGTAAATGCACCCACATGTTTCTCAAACGCTCTCAGCTCTACATTGGGTCATTTATCAACATTAAAAGGGCTTAAAGGTTGCCACTGTCTGAACTGCAGTGTTTACTGGATCTTGTTCACTTAAACATCTAACTACATCCTCTTCTGTATTGACCACTGAGTTATCACACTTCTTAACTGTCACATTAAATTGCACAACAGTCTTTAACGGCCTTGTAAAAAGATCGTCTGTGTGGGCTGCAGTATTAACTACTATATTCTCTAATAAACCACAAGATGGCTCCGCCCCCTTTTGCAATGTATACTTGGTCTGGTGTTCATACGTTCACCCTCGCTGGAGGGCGTCTGAACAATTTCGTCTGTCTGGACTGAAGTAGAGACTGCACCTTGTTTCAAGATTACCTTTCTTTGATTGTGGGTTTCGTCAAGGTCTGTCATAGCTTTATTGGTATGCTTAAAGGATTGTGTTATCGCTAAATTTCTCAAAAATGTACATGATGATTTACCCTTAGTTTTTTAGTTTTTGGTGTTTTTTGTTTTCTTATGTTGTTTCCTGGTCCTCTGCCTAGTAAAACCAGTAGCACGTACACCCCCAGTTTCTTCCACTAGATCCGATACCTCGTCCAAGGCCATTTCCAGTGTCAAGCTCAATGTTGATCTCACTATCAGTGAGCTGGACATGTTTTATTTTACACTTTTTCTTTTCCACACACTTGATGATACCTGACTGGGCCGCACAGTATTCTTCCTCTTGTCCATTTATCTGGTTTTAAACAACTGACAAATCAGCCACAGCCTCGATAATCTGGATATCTTGATCACTCTGATTCACCTCTAGAACCGAGTTGTTTGCCACGTCTGCAGCCAAACAAATTCCCATAGTAAAAATATTTTGAGGTGCTGCATTCAATGAGACTCCCCTGATATGTGACCCCGGAACATCCTCAAGATATTCCACCTTAAACTTAATTTCATTTAGTATCGAGGTATGGGCCTTCAACTCATCCAGTATATTATCATAAAGTTTGACAAAATAACTTAATATGTTAAGGGCAGAGATAGTGGGGAGGTTAACCTAATTCGTTCATCCACCTCTCTGAAGATATGATGGCTTGACCCCCCAACTCCTTCATTTAAACCATCCTCTCCACCCACCATTTCAACAGAATGGTTTAGGTCTACAATATCTGTCAACTCTGTGAGAGAGTCTGGCACCAATTTATCATGTATCTGTTGTTCATCCTCCCGTCTCAGATTATTCCCACTCTCACACACATCATCACATTCACATCTGCGTTCATCTATGCACCCTTCCACACCTCCTTCCACACTACCGACTTCAACATCAACAAATTCAAACATGCTCAAATCAATAATGTGGGAACATTCTGTTCGAGCCAGGGCACGGAGAGCCTTGAATCATCGTATTTCAGTATTAGTTCTCGATTAGGGAAAAAAAGTCATTGTTTTTTTTATCCAGCTATTGGAGTGCAGACTGGTAATGTGACCGCATCTGCATTGTTTGCCAAATGTAAGTCAGAATGCATTACATTTTTCCTCTAAGCACAACCAAGTTCTGTCGCAATTCGGCCACCAGTGCATACTCGGATAGCCTGTTGGTCAAGCTTTCTTTAGTCTTAGCTTTCTCCTTTTCTTTCACGTTTTCAATAGTTTTCACCACTGGCTTTCCTACTAACCCCATCAATTCAACATTTGCTGTTATATTTGCTTGGCTCCTAAGGCCAGTGCGCAGTAACACCTTTGCTACCCAGTAATGCGACTAGCGGTAGTATTAACAAAGAAACACGAGGCAACTGCCACTCATGGCAGCAAGGACTTATCAAAAGGGAGTTCGAGATTACCAGTCAAATGAAGACGGACACACAGACACACTAAATCCCACACGTCTTAGTTCCAGTGAGTTAACAAAAGTTTTGCTTCAATATGCCGCTCTTATTAAAGAAGAAAGCAAAGCTGCACATTTACTCACTCGGACTGTGTCAATCTCCAGTATATTAATGAGGATTGTATCAGTAGCCTGAGACCTCTAGAGTGCCGGCACAGTGCAGCACTCAGTGGACCAAAGCAGATCACTCTCGCCTCCACGCTCTGCACTACACAGTAGTACAAGCGGCTTCTCGTCTCCACTTCCTCAAAACCCACGCCCAGCACAATACGCACTGAAGAAATGCTCTGTTAGATATCTGCAACAGCTGACCACTCTCACTGCCTCTCTCCTTGAAGATATTATAGGATCATTCTTTTGCTGCATTGGAAAAGAGAAAGCTCTGCAAACCCATGTCCTCCTGTCTAGTAGACAGAGGTGTTTGCTACAGATAGGGATTCATGATCTACCTCTCATTCGAATACTTATTTATGTCACTCCCACAGATGTCTTGGAGCGAGCAGGAGGCCCCCCCAGCAGACGACCGTTATCATGCTGTGCGTACTCAGCTTTAGATGCCGGACCTGGAACACGTGGAGATGAGGAGGTGAGCACGATCCCTGTGCCATTACCCCTGCCGTCAGTCCTGCATCCATGTTACAGAAAGCCCCTTTGGCCCACTATCCACTGCATACAGATTGCAGCCACGGCACACGCTGTGATCCACAATCACACGGCCCGATGAAATCGGACGCATGCATTCCCAAAATGGCTGCATGAAATTGTTGTTTACGTGCTGCCTAGCAACAGCAGCCTTTTAAACTGAGAACATCCGAGAGCAGGCGGAAGCCGGCACACTACGAGCAAAGTGCCGTAGAGATAAGCGCCTGTTTTGCTCCTGTTCCATGTGGGGCCAGAGCTCTTCCCCTCGTGGCTCGGTAAGGTAGGATCTTCATAACTTTCCAAGTATTTGATCTCATATTCTGCCTCCAGACCAAGGATTCCAGTCAGTGCCCATCTTTACAAATTCAAATCTACACGCGACTTCGTACCATGCTAGTGTAATGAACGCCTTACACACTAAAAGTACTCTGCAACTGCCTTCCTTTATAGTCTAGTCTCATTAACAATGCTAGCCTACTGAACCTCATTCGGCACAGTTTATTATCCTGTTCCTTGTGCCCTCAAAAGGAGGAAACCCGACTCTAGTATTTCACTAGCGCTATGACACGCCTTAGGAAAAGATAAAGCATATCTAAATCTAATGTTATTGACCTTACTAGCTGCTAACAATTACGCCGGAAATATTAAGTAAGATTGCCGTGGACATTCTTCAGCGTGACTCCCTTAGCTGAACTTTCTGATACTACTGCACCAATGAACTTCTTTGTAAAATTTGCTGCCTGTACTTAATATTGGCGATACTGCACAAGCAATTGGCGTATTTAACTTGTACTGCTTAACACATGCTGCTTTGGACATTAAGTAGTATCCTGATGCACGTAATGATTCTCTGCCTTATATTACGAGTTCTCTGCAGCGGATTGATAAACTGTATGTAGCCCTCTAAGCTTAACACCCTGCTTCATAAATAGGAATTGCACATATTTCTTAATGCCGGCTTATTATAACTGTGCCTACGTTACTCACAGCTATAAGACACTGTGATTACTGACACTCATACCGCTTTACTTACTTATCGTGTACAGATTGCCCATTGCTTCGTGTTAGACCTAAGAACTGTGTTGCTCGCTTTAGAATTAACAACCTTACTACCTGCTAAAACTTACTTTGGTGTCCAATGTTGGCACGTACCTAAAAAGTGCTTCTTTATTTATGCCATAACCATGGTCTCACTGTAGGCAGAGTATACACTGTACCCCATCTGACAACTGTCCTTCAGCCTTGTCATAGCCTTGCCTCGTAACCCTTAGGACAGTTAGCGCCAAGCCCACGGCGTGCAATCCGGCGCCTAAAACCAGCAGCACAATATCACTGTATGACGTAACCTCATTATGTTTACCTATTTGATGATCACTGCTGTACTAAAAATATTCACTTTATTACCAGGAAAACACTTGCCAGACATACTTTCTACTTACCCAATCACCATGATAATGTCTCCCTACTGTAAGACTAAGCCTACACCTTTCCTACCACCGTTACAAGCTACCTTGATCTCAGACTACATTAAACCTACCCCTTTCTTACCTAAATTAACGCCAATGTGAAAAATGTCCAAATAGCTAAACTGCCTAGCAACCACAGCGGCCCCTCCACGCTCACCCCCGCGCAATGGATTGAGCAGTGCGCCTACAAGTCGACTCCCAATCAACCTTGCTGTGGCATAAACAGAAATTCAAGACTTGTCTCAAGGTTTACTATAGTAGCTCCTCTAGTCAACATCTACCAATAAAACCTACCCAGCAAAAACATGCCACTCCTTTCCACGCAGAGTTCACCCTGCCTGACTACCACCTGCCCATTACCAAAAAAACTGAAACTTAAGGGCAACAAACCTCGAATCATGTCGGCCCCACTGAGTCCACTGCACCTTCCAGTTCAGTCCAAACCTTTGATGATAAAAGGAGCGCTTATCAATGCTAGATCCTTAGTTGCACACGCGTCTGACATAGCTGACTTAATCAAGGACAACAACCTCAATCTCCTAGCAGTATGAGAGACATGGCTCCATGCCGCTGGAGGACCAGCTTTGTGCTAGCTATCCCAGACTCTTACAATATTACCTGAGTAGACAGAGAAAATGGTAAAGGTGGAGGGGTGGGGTTCATAGCTCGATCCAACTTGGCACTCAGACCTGCAACCACCCTGTCACTCAAATCCTGCAAACTGATCACAGTTAAAATAGCAACTTCCCACACTGGCACATTTAATATCCACCTCATATATAGTCCGCCCGGCCCTCTAGGAGACTTTGAGGAGGATATTACCACACTGCTTTCTGATAGTACTAAACCAAAGTCACAAATCATAATACTCAGTGACTTTAACCTAGGTCTATCTGACCCAAATAACCAGTCCGCAAAATCCCTGGAGGACACCCTAAATTAATTGAACTTCACACAGAGAACAACCAACCTACTCACTCAAAAGGCCGAACGCTGGATTGGCTGGCAGACCACAACTGTGACACTGCAATAACCTCCATTGAACCACAATCCTGGACCAACCACTCCTTCATCTCATTCACTATTAATGCTAACTGTCCAGCCCCTAAAACCAAGGCCATTGCACCTCCACTACTCACTAGAAACAAGTGTAACATTACAGCTGAAAAACTAACTCCTCAGCTGATCCCTATACTAAATGCTAGCAACTCGGAAGATCCTGAGGAACTAATAGAGCTTTTCAACATTACCATGACTAGGGCCCTAGACACTATTGCTCCCCTAAAACTCTGTAAGAGCAAACCTAAAGGTCAGCTCTACACTTGGTATACACCACAACTGAAAGCTTTGAAGTCAGAAAAAAGAAAATGTGAGGCTACCTGGAAAAACCTTCCTTCGAAGGAGAACAAAGACATAGTCACAGAAATCTCTGCTCGCTACAAAGCAGAAATAGTAAAAACTAAACAAGAAAACTTACAATGACAGGATCCAAAATGCTAGCTCCAGCATTAAAGAACTATTTGGAATCCTAAGGGAATTAGAATCTATCATGAACTACAGAACACGCCCCTTTTGGACTTCCTGGTCCTTGTCTCAACGGGGCTTACACTCCCTTGTACTCCCAACATGGCTGTCCACTGTGAAACACCTTCCTCGCTCTACACCTTGGACGTAGCGTGTTCTATTAATAGACCACGCCTCCCGCGGCTCCGCGCGTCTCAATGCTATTGCGAAGTAGCGACCAGACGTGTGCTCTGTACCTCGAGGTATTGTTTTCCTTGCTTCTTTCCAGCCAACCCCATTCCTAGTCCCTTTCCTTCCTTTCTTGATTCCTGGACTCGTGTGCTAGTAGCGCACTCTGTAAATTTCCCGGATTCCTGGATCTTTGCATCACGGAACTTTGAACACACGCTGGAGTCGGAAGAGACTCGTGCAGCCTTATTCAAGACTCGATCCGTCCGCAAGAAGGCATCGATCAAGAAATCCAGCAAAGAGCGAACTCAGGTGAGAAGGGGGGAACTCCTTGACAGTTTGAGACGCCACCCGACCGAACTCGATAAGAACATGGAAGCGGCCGTCCAGGACCTGATGCGTGGCATGCAAGAGCTATCAACCGAAGTACAGAATCTAAAGGCGGAAAACGCTGCTCTCAAACAATTAGTTCTATCCCGTGATTCTGCCACAAAAGAAAGTGTGTTGCTGGGCGGCATAGCGGACAAATACGATGGGTCGACAAAAACCCTTTGCAGATTCCTGGATTCATGTTTGGTCCACTTTACTTTTAAGCCCTACTACTTTTCAACTCCCAGGGCTAAGGTGGGGTTAATAATTTCCCACCTTTCAGGAAACGCCTTAACCTGGGCTACTCCCCTTGTTAATTCCGGCGATGCTCTCCTAGATGACTATGATGGCTTCATACAAGCCCTTAAGACCATGTTTGACCGTCCAGAGCAGGTCTATAGTGCCCAGGAACGCCTGTTAGACTTTCAGCAAGAATCCCAGGATATGCTCACCTATGTTACCCGATTCAAGCAATTAGTCAAGGAAGCTGATTGCTCCCCTGAGGCGAGTTTTACCCTTTTCAGGAGAGGACTGAATGAGGAGATTAAGGATGAGTTGGCCAGAGTGGCTCGCCCAAACTCATTCCAGGCACTAATGGACTCTGCCATGCAAATAGATTTCCGTATTCAGGAAAGGAAGGCAGAGAAGAAGAAATCCAGAGGTAATCCTCCGTAGCTGTCCTTTGAGAGTACCACCAAGACGGACACAAACCCAGACTCAGTCTCTGAACCAGAACCTAATGCAGATAGGAGCCTTCCGTGGACCTATATCCCCACAAGAAAGGATGAGAAGGATTCATACGGGGTTGTGCATGTATTGTGCCTCAGACAAACACTTGGTTAGGGAGTGTCCTCTAGCCCCTCCTCGGCGTTCGTGAAACGCCAGCTCCCGATCCTAGATGGAGCAGAGCTTCGGGAGAGAGATGTTTGCTCCACATCAATTCCATCCTTGAAATCTCCTGGACAAAACAATTTGGTGATACTACAGGCCTTCCTGTCGCCCTCCAAGAATAAGACCTATCCCATTCTGGCCTTGGTAGACTGCGGAGCTATGGGAATTTTCATTGATCAAGACTAGGTTGTTAGTCATCATATTCCGTACGAGACACGAAGGACCATGCAGCCGGTGGAAGCAATTGACGGAAGACCCCTCACTTCAGGACCCATAAGCCTGCAGACAAAAGAGATCCAGCTTTCCATAAACCATCACCAAGAGCGGATTACATTCGACATCATTAAGTCAGCTCATTACCACATGGTATTGGGTATGCCCTGGTTACAGAAGCACAATCCGTATATCAATTGGACAGCAGGATCACTATTCCTAGGCTCAGAGTTTTGTATGTCCCACTGTCTATTCCTGGATCCCTCCTCGACACCCCCTAAAGAACCACTAAGAGACCAGCAAACACCACTCATGGTTTCCAATATCATACAAGTCCCAGAGGCCTATCAGGGTTATGCTGATGTATTTTCAACTGCCATAGTCCAGGCCTTACCCCCTCACAGACCTGAAGACTGTGCCATAGACACAGATCCTTCAGCAGTGATTCCCTTCGGCAGAATGTTCATCCTTTCCGAACCAGAGAAAAAGGCCCTCCGAGAATACCTGGATACCAACCTTGAAAACGGCACCATAAGACCCTCAAAATCTCCAGAGGGTGCTTCGTTTTTCTTTTTTCCCCCAAGAAGGACGCCAAGGAACTCAGACCTTGCCTCGACTATCGTGGCTTAATTCAATGCACCCTCAAAGATCGGTACCCACTGCCCCTGATCTCGGATATCCTGGAAGCTGTGAGAGGTGCCGTAATATTCACGAAGTTGGATCTCTGGGGTGCCTATCATTTGATCCGTGTCCGGGAAGGAGACAAATGGAAAACAGCCTTTAGAACACCCTTTGGTCACTATGAATATCTAGTCATGCCCTTTGGACCAGCTAATGCCCCCGCAGTTTTTCAACGTTTTATGGATAGGGTGTTTTCTGATATGTTATTCCTCTTCGTCATTGTCTATCTGGATGACATATTGATCTTTTCCAAGGATCCTCTAAAGCATGAAGAACATGTAAAGGCAGTATTACAACGGCTCTGTGAACACAAACTGTTAGCCAAACCCGAAAAATGCTCGTTTCACGTTACTTCTGTTCACTACCTAGGATTCATCCTTAGCCCAGAAGGAATTGGTATGACCCTTCAAAGGTAAAGGCCATACTGGCATGGCCCACTCCCACGTCCGTGAAACAAGTTCAATCCTTCCTGGGGTTTGCCAACTTCTACCGGAAGTTCATTTCTACCTTTTCCGAGATCGTTCAGCCGATCTTTGCCCTCTTGAAGAAAGACACCCCCTTTATCTGGTCTACACCGCAAGATAAGGCATTCCAATGTTTAAAGACAGAGTTCACGCAAGCCCCCATCTTGGCCCAACCCGACATAAATCAACCATTCCTAGTGGAAACGGATGCCTCTAACTATGCCATAGGAGCGGTCTTGAAGCAGGAACTTGAGGATAAACTGGAACACCCCATTGCTTACCTCTCACAAACCCTGACTCCCAGTGAGACACATTACTCCGTCCTGGAAAAAAAGGAACTGTTAGCCATCCGCCAAGCCTTGACTGAATGGTGACATCTACTTCTGGGTGCTAGATATCCAGTTCAGGTCCGCACGGACCATCGGAATCTTCAAATTCTACAGTCATTGGAGTGCAGGAACAGTCGTCAGGCGCGTTGGGCCTACTTCTTTGCCCAGTACCAAAAATCCAAATCACTCATGTTCCCGGATCACAAAACCTGATTGCTGACGCCTTATCTCGACGTCCTGACTATGTAACTACTGAAGACAGGGCCTATCCTAAGATGTTTCCCCACACGATCTTTGTAGCTCAAGCAGTCAACCTCCTGGAAGAAATTCGAGTGCAAACCCAATCCTCTGACCTCTGGAAGGATATTTCAAGGAAGAATCCATGGAACCTAAGAGTTAAGGAAGGATATTTATTCAAGGACAATGCACTGGTCATTGCTACACAGAAATTACAACAAAGAATAATAAACCTCTGTCATGATACCCTTCACTCCTGACATTGTGGCATAACCAACACCCTCCGTCTCATACAAAGACAGTTTTGGTGGCCTGGAATGAAGACCAACGTACAGCAGTACATAAAAGCTTGTACTATCTGCAGTCAAAATAAACATGATAACAAGAGACCGGCGGGTCTTCTACTGCAACCTACACTGCCAACAAGGCCCTGGGAATTCATTGCTACAGACTTCATTGTGGAATGACCACCTTCCCGAGGATATACGACCATCATGGTTACCATAGACTTGTTCACTCATATGGCTCATTTTACACCCCTGTGTAAGCTACCATCCTCGTCCGAGCTTGCTGGAACCTTCCTGGAACACAAATTCCGTTTAGATGGACTTCCTTCCAAGATCATATCTGATCGAGGACCTCAATACGTCTCTCAATTCTGGAAACATCTCTGTCGCATTTTGAGACTCCAACACGCCCTCTCATCTGGTTATCATCCCCAAACCAACGGGGCCACAGAACGTGCTAATCAGACCCTGGAGCAGTATCTTCAATGTTTCGCCACCAAGGTTCAGGATGACTGGTCGCTCCTGATACCCATGGCTGAATTCGCCTACAACAATTCCGATCATTCAGCACTTAAGACCAGTCCCTTTTATTGTAGCCAAGGTTTCCATCCATCGGTTCTACCCTCTGTTCTCCCTCATCCTACACCAGTACCTACTGTCGACTCCTGGATAGAAACCCTCATCAACGTACACCAGGACGGCAAAGAAAACTTAGAGAGGGCCAGAACACAGTCTAAGAGGTATGCGGATTCCAAAACAAGACCAGGTCCTTCTTATGCAATTGGTGATCAAGCCTAGTTGTCCTAGAAATTACTAACCCGACATCTACGGCCAAACAAGTTGGCCCCTCGGTACTATGGTCCATTTCCCATCAAGGAAATTATCAATCCAGTTTCATACCGGATCAGACTACCAGACTCCTGGAAGAAAATTCACCCAGTATTTCACACATCATTATTAAAACCCTACACCCAATCCTCCCGGAAATCCTGCCGACCTCCTCCTCTGCTGGTCGACAACCAATTGGAATATGAAGTATCCCGAATATGTGACTCCAGGTATAAACGGGGTCAGCTTCAATACCTGGTTGAATGGAAAGGATATCCTCCTAGTGAAAGAACCTGGGAACCACTTTCTAATCTCAAGGCCCCTCGACTGCTCAGAAGATTTCATCTTATACACCCAGGCAAACCCAGAGGAACGGGTCTTCGGAGGAGGCATGCTGTCATGAACTACAGAACACGCCCCTTTTGGACTTCCTGGTCCTTGTCTCAACGGGGCTTACACTCCCTTGTACTCCCAACATGGCCGTCCACTGTGAAACACCTTCCTCGCTCTACACCGTGGATGTAGCGTGTTCTATTAATAGACCACGCCTCCCGCGGCTCCGCGCGTCTCAATGCTATTGCGAAGTAGCGACCAGACGTGTGCTCCGTAGCTCGCGGTATTCTTTTCCTTACTTCTTTCCAGCCAACCCCATTCCTAGTCCCTTTCCTTCCTTTCTTGATTCCTGGACTTGTGTGCTAGTAGCGCACTTTGTAAATTTCCCAGATTCCTGGATCTTTGCATCCCAGAATTTTGAACGCACGCTGGAGTCGGAAGAGACTCGTGCAGCCTTATTCAAGACTCGATCCGTCCGCAAGAAGGCATTGATCAAGAAATCCAGAAAAGATCGAACTCAGGTGAGAAGGGGGGGAACTCCTTGACAGAATCACCTATAGCTCCTGACGACTCCCACCCAAAAAACAAAGACTGGTGTATTAGCATCCAAAATGCCCTGGTGAATAAAATGACCACCCTCCAAAAGAAAATCGCTTCCAAGAGACTTAACATCAACAGCACTGACACAGATCAGAACCAGCTCACCACCCCCATCTTAAATAACGTACCTGAATTCAAATTTGCCCAAGTCACCACGACTGAGGTTGCTAAAATCATAAACTCCTTGAAATCTTCACGCTGCCAAGGTGACATCTGCCCTGCTCAAATTATAAAAGATGCAGCCAGAGATCTCTCCCCCTTCATCACTAGGCTCATAAACGCCTCCTTTAAAACTTGCCAGGTCCCAACCAACCTTAAAGACGCTTGGGTATTATCCTTGCTCAAAAAAAGCCTCCTTGGACCCCACCATCCCAACTAATTACAGGCCCATAACTACCGTCCCCTTCCTCCTTAAAATCATCGACAAGGCAGCCTACCTCCAAATTCAGTCTTACCTAGAGACCAACAAACCCCACAGGCTTAGACAATCTGGTTTTAGACCCCTGCACAGGACTGAAACAGCGTTTCTAGATCTAAATACACAAATTGACTTAATAAAAGATAATAGACAATGCGCACTACTCCGACTTTTAGACCTCTCTGCCGCCTTTGATTTGGTCGACCACAATATACTTTGCAAGCACCTATCATCGGCAGCTAACTTCTCGACAGAAGCTTCAACCTGGATAAAATCCTTCTTAAATAACAGAATGATGAGAGTATTCTCTCCCTCAGAAGCAGCTGACCCTATCCTAATTACCTGTGGTGTTCCTCAAGGCTCATGCGTCTCCTCTACACTTTACAATGCGTTTACAAAACCCCTATTCGACATCCTGGACCGTCTGGGTGTCATCTACAATAACTATGCAGATGACACCCAGATACTTATCCCACTATCTGGCAACTACGACACGGATAATGACCTAATAAACAAAATCTACCTTGTTATTCAGGCATGGATGGCCACCCACAGTCTGTGCCTGAATTACCACAAGACTGACATTCTCATTCTTGGGGCCCCTATCTATCTAAAAAAAACTCAACCTTATATACACCTCTTTCAATATAGATGGCAACCTGATCACTACAGCCAAGGAAACCAAAACTTTAGGCTTCCATCTTGACTCAGCCTTAAACCTTAAGAAACAAGTAAACGCCACTGCTACAGCTACGGCCTATACTTGCAAGCTGATTCATGCATGCAAAAACTATCTCTCTACTGACAGACTTATGATCCTGGCACGAGCACTAATCCTGTTCAAACTTGATTACTGCAATGCCCTATATGCAGGTGCCAATAAACAAGTACTACTCAAACTTCAAATCCTGCAAAATAATCCTCTAAGAACTGCTTTGAGCATCTCAAGAAATGACCACATATCGGCAACAAGAAGAAGTCATAACGGGCTTTATATTCAGGATAAAATTTCCTTTAAACTTGATTCCATCGCCCACAAATGCCTGCACAAGGCTGCCCCTAAATACCTTATGGACAAAATTGTACTAAAACTATCTCCAGACCTACGAGATCGGTCAATGCCTGTTGCATTATCTCACCAGGCTTTAACTTAAAAAGAGCTGGAGGCTCTAGCTTCCCAGATCAAGCATCCCTCGCATGGAATACCCTCCAACTTAATTTACGTACTGACCCTTATCTTCACAGCTTCAGGTCTAGCACCAAAAATTGTCTATTTACCAAGAACAACGCATACATTGCTTGAGTCGATAAACTATTTGCTTAGTAACTTGATGACACCAACTTGCTATTGACCTGTCTTTATAACCACGTATCAATGAATGCTCTTGCCTCCTTATCCTACTGCCGTTACAGTATACTACCATGTTATTTCTTTGCTTTGATCTCGTTCCTTTGTTTCACTCTGTTAACTTTACCTCCTCCTGTTGCTTTTTATATATCATAAGAGATGCAAGTTTTCTTAATTCTGTTGCACATAAGAAAACCACCTTTATTTTACTCTCTGTTAACTTTACCTCCTGTTGTATTTATATTTCATAAGATGTCTTGCATAAGCGCCCAGATACCCCAGGGTGTGACGCGGTGTATAAATAAACAAACAAACAAAAGAATGTACAATAGATAAGAAATCAGATTTTACGGGAAGCATTGGGCTTCTTACAATGGGGTGAGTTGGAGGGACTTTCTGACCAGGTTGTGGAGGGAGGAGGGGAGTAAATGGAACAGTCACCAGGAACAATGCATGGGTGGACATGCATAGATTACGAACAACCAACATTAGACATTTTTAACTTCAGATAGGAGGTACGGCCAGCTGCGTTAGGGATGTAACCATGATGGATGAAGTGATAGAGAGGAGGCAGTAGAAAGCGTGGGACGGAGGCAAGATAGAGGCGAGGGAAAAATGTTAGCTAGAAGGCAGATAAGAGGTAGATTAAGAAGGTAGCTTGGAGTTGACGAGGTAGGCTTTTGAACAAATCGGGTGGACTGTTTCCCACATGTCCAGGGAAAGAGAATTCCATGCAAGTGGAGCAAGAAGAGAGAAAGAGTGGAATCAAGATGAAGCACAGAGAGGGCGAGGTGCAACAAGGACAGTGAAGGAGGAGATTATGAGAAGGCTTGTAGAGTTGGATAGATGCAGTGGTTCCTTTCCGTGGATAGATTTGTGAAGCAGGAGCAGACATTTAAATCTGGCCCTGTTTTGCATTGTTAGCCATCCGGCGTGGTGATCGTATGATGAAGTGGGTGTGAAGAGAGTGAGTTCAAAGAGAGTCCTGGTAGCAAAGTTAACAATCTTTTCAAGAGGACAGAAAACATAGTTGGGGAGACAAAAGAGAATGCTGACACAGTAGTCCAGTTTAGAGAATACAAGAGTGGTTAAGGGATGCTTGGCAGTGTTGAAAGGAAGGTGGTGCCAGATTTTCCTATTATTTAGAAGGTTGAGGTGAGTTGCCATTGCAATTTTGGAGATGAACGTAGAGAAGGTGTGAGAAGGGTCATAGATGACACTGAGGTTTCTAGCTGAAGAAGAGTCAGGAGAGTGTCAGGTTGGAACTGTATACGCAGGAGAAGAGATGAGAGCAGGGAAGAAGAGCACCTCTATTTTCTGTTGAGTTTAACATCAGTGAGTGCGAAGCCACCAGATATTTAATGGCAGAATTTTGATAGAGAGATCAGAGGAAAATTCAGGAAAAGAGAAGAAGAATAATGGGGTGTTGTCCATGAAGAGTTGGTACGAAAATCCAAGGGAGGAGATTAGTGCCCCAAGAGCAGAGGTGTAAAGAGGAGGACCACTGACAGGGTCTTGTGGAACACCAACTGTTAGAGGTGTTAGTTTAGAGATGTTGTTGCTTCATGAGACAGAAAAATGGCGAGGCGCCAGTTTGGATTCAATCCAGGCAAGGACTTGATTGTTAATCCCATGACAGAAGAGAGTGTAGGCTGGAGTGCTTACAGAGGAAAGGAAGTTGGAGAAATTCATGAGAGCAGTTTCTGTGGAGTGACAGGAGTGGAAACCTGCCTGTAGAAGATCTTGAAGGTTGTGAAATGTCAAAGAAACGTGTAAAATGGTTGATCACAACCCTTTCAAGCGCTTTAGAGTACATGAAACACATTTTAAGAAAAGAGCAATGTAAGGTATTAGCTTGGGATATTGGTCAAACCTTCGGTCCTCTGAAAAATCTAAGCAAAGCAGTGTGGGAATCCCTTTGGGGTTGCATGTTGTTTTGGGTGATGTCCACATCAAGAAAGATAAAGAGGGATTCTGATGCTAAAGGGAAGTATTTTCGCCAATTTAACACTCTAAATTCATTGTGGATAATTTCAATATGATTGGAGACCCACTCCTGGATTGGATGTCAGGGATGAGGACAACAGTGAAAAGTAGATATGGTGAATGTTAGGGAGAATTCTCTGTTTAGGCTGAATTTCCTAACCTAGTGAGTCCCCCAGCAGCTTTGCTGGATTTCTGGGGTTTATTTTTTTCTCCTGCCAAGAGTGAAACTCTTTTACCCTCACCCTTGGGCATGATTTGAGTGTGTTTCTTTGACTCTAGATGTGTTTAATGGGCTATGGGGTCTTTTACTCTATAGGGCTTCATGTGTTTTTGTGATGTGTGTTACACAGCACCCTCAGTGCAGTAACACAGGGGTGTCATAGTGACCCCCCAGTATAGACTCCATACCCTGGGACTGACTACTGTCTCCCAGTGCATGTAAAGTCACCATTGACTTTACTAGTCTTAAATTCTGAACAGAACCAGTACAAACCATCATATTGTGGACGTACTGGCTGGGGCAATTCGATTGCCCCGGGGTCTGTCTGTCGAGGGGGCACGTCTCCGTCCCCCCTGATCGAGTTTTGGCTGGTGGCATTGGATACTACTTTTTAGATTCAACCGCAAATATTTCTCTATGGGATTTTCCCATTGTTCGATGCTACTATCTTTATTTATTTAAGTACAATAACCTCGAACATACCGCCGGTTTATTTAATTATTATTAATTCTCCGGTTGGTATTTTTTGCCAAAACTCGGTTCTAAAATGGCGTTTGTGTTCTCTTCTGTGACTCCAACCCAAGTCGAGCCCTTTGTTCCACTTTTTGGCGGGCTTCTCCACAGAAGCCCTCCAAAGTGGTGCCACTCTGTCTAGGGTAGGGGTGGAGGGGGATTTAGGCACCCTGGACTGAGTTGCCTAGGCAACTCAAGTCGCACTCCGTCCTGATTGGCCCAAGTGGTGAGTCGGCCGGCTCACCACTTAGCATGTTTGAGTGACAGCTAGGCTGAGTGAATGGGGGTTTTCTGCATAAAAGCAGGGCTTTGGGGACTGGAACTTCAGAAGTCGCCACAGGACCCAAGAATCCGAAGAGGGAGAAGCTGAGCCGACCTGCCACGACGACACCACCAGTGGAGCCCTGCTGGACCGTCTCACCACTTTTCCCAACGACAGAGGAGATCTCCCGCCGGAGAGTCTTCTTCCTTTGACTGGTGGGGATAACCAGTTTCACCGTATTTTCGTCTTCCCGACGCATCTCGTGGCCGCCTTGCCTGTGCCAAGCACCCCGGCAACCGGAATACCACGTTTTACCACGACCGTGAAATAAAGGGTAATACCTTCAACCGGAAAACTCTGCGGCTGGTTTCTTCCCTGGCAGTGCAACGACCTTCATCTTTCCTCCAAGTCGAGATCTTCTCTTCCCCTGGACGACGACGAGACTTGCACCCGCTGCCAGGAACAACTGCCACCGCTGGAGGATCCTTCCCACTTAAGATACCGTGTCCCGCCTGGCTTCCCTTGCTACCGACTGTACGGGGTAGATTTAGCCCCCGGCTTTCGAACCTGAGTTAGAGTCTGGGACACCCTGGCTAAACTTTTCTGAGCCTCTCTAAACTCTTTTCGAACTCTCTGCAAGACTTTCTAAGCCTAGTGTAACGGTGTGATCGGGGGCGCATTTGTGCTCTGCTCTCTCTAAGAGTGGGCCCAGCCTAGGACTTTGGCTCACAAGTGACTTTTGCTTTTCTGCCTTGCTAAAAGTGTTCCTAAATCTTAGAGTGGTGTATCTTTCCATATTCTGTCTTTTTCCCTCCCTTCTTCATAAACTTATTGGAGTGCCATCTATAGTTAAGCGCTCACCTCTGTATAAGGAAATATGTGGTGTTAACTAAGACTTATCTGATAAGGAATAAGGGTTGTATATATTATAATAGTAACTGTGTTTAGAGTGTTTTACAATAAGAGTGCTGGAGTGTTTCAAACAGTGTGTTTTTAAATAAATAATTATATACTTTGATACCAAAGCTCTGGTCAGTGTTTGCTTGTGTTATTGTATCTGAGTGCCTATTTTGTATACTTTGCATACTGCCTAACTCTTCTTGAGGGAAGTCTGACTGCTCAGCCACAGCTACCAGGTAAATCTGGGTGGCACAGACTGCTACCAAGTGGGTTTACTGCTAACACCTGTAGTCCTAAATCTTTTGCAGTGTTCCCAAAGGGAACTGCACAGGTTTCTGCCTAACAGTGAAGTGTCAGGATTTGACGACTACCTGCAACAACATTCCTTCTGCAATGTTTTAGAGATTTAAACTCAGTCACAAAATGGATTTGCATCATTATCAAACCCTCACAAGTCCAAGACAAGGATAGATAACCTACTTGTGGAGAAGCTGGAGGGAGTACCTTTTAAAAACATCCTGGATTGAAGTAGTCGGATGGTCAGACCACAGCATAGTAAGAATGGACATGAGAGAGGGGGCAGAGGTAGAAGCAAATGGCGATGTGCAATAATCTCTTAAAAGATTAGTTATTTAGAGATTTCCTGAGCAAAGAAATTAGACACTTTTTGACTTATGAGAGACAGCAAAGGACACTATTAGGGGTTCACTGATAAATGAGGGATCTAGGAAAAAGAGGGCCCGCCTGTTGGAGGATAAGCTTAAGCAGAATGTACAAAAGCTTGACAAGAAATGTAAAGCAACTGAAGGAAAAGATATCAACTGGTACAGAAAATACAAAACATGGGACATAGTCTACTTGAGAGGAACCTACACAAAAAATAACAGAAATTACAAATGACTAGAGTTATTAAAGTTGGATAAAACTGGAGCCATGTTAGCAAGTAAACTGAGGGTCTGAATGGTAGACTGAAGGAATGGGAAGATTAAGGGTGCATCAGGAGTAGAAGAGGACCATCCAATAGATGCATCTCAATGCTTTGAGCACCACTATCAAACGCTATATACAGGAGAATACAAGAGAATAAAGATACTCCCTAGAGAATATGGTAATTATATCCAGGATTTGGATATATCACCACCTGAACCCAGAAGAGGTGAAGAGATTAAAGAAACCGATTTAACTGGAGGAAGTACAGGCAGCCATTCTAGGACTGAAAATGGGTGAGACACTGGGGGTTGATGGGTTTACTTGCACTTTCTATAAAACATTAAGGGCCTGATTCATGGAAGTGTTTTATAATGGTGCAATCCCATAGGAAAACGTTCCATGAACCAGGCCCTAAGGGTTTCTCTTCCTGGTCTTGAGTAGGATTTCGAAGTGACTATTGGCTGAGGAAGGCATTCACTGATAGTTTTTTAAGGCCCTTATACTGAAGATGCGATTAAGACAGGCAAGGGAATTACAGCACTGTCATCGTACCCTTTACAGTAGATGTGATTACCACATCCCTCCACAGATACTAAGAGACATTCAGAGATATGGCCAAAACTCTGGGTTCAAGGTCTCCAAACCAGTGATTTTACCACTGGCAGAGATTTCCTTCCCATTAATAGGAGTATGTGACTGGGCTCCCTTTTATGCCTGTACAAAAGTGTACAAGATATTTGGAAACGACTGTGACTTCGACATGTATTGCTCTCTACCCTGAAAACTACTTAGTCCTGTGGAAAAATGCAATGAAAGGCATGGAAAGATGGCCTAGGACAAAACTTTCCTGGATTGCTAAAAATGAACATCCTCCCGCAATTCCTCTACTTGTTTCAAATGCTACAGATCTTCATACAGTAACATTTCTTTACATTCCTGAAGAGAGACTGACTATGCTTTATGTGAGGGTAAATTAAACTCAGAATATCATATAAAACACTTATTCTCCTGAAGGAAAGAGGGGGAGTGGACTTTCCTGGCTTTGAAATATATGAAATCACTGCACAGCTGCAGATTATGATAGGGCACCTTAAACTCAAATTATAAAACAGTGGGTATCCCTTGAAAATGCTAGTATGAAAACGGTGGCTCTAGGAGAAAGGCTGTGTGTACCAAGAAATAAAATACCCAAGTAGATCCTTTGATATCTGATTCTCAAAGTATTATAGGAATTAAGACGGGAAAATGCAGAGAAAATGCCTTCCCTACTGATTTGTATTTGGATACCTCCAATAAGAGATTCCATTATAGAATCAAACAGGTTCCAACTATGATATAAAACCAGGCAAGAGAGGGCAGGTCAAATGTGGGATAATTTTTGCTGGTTCCTAGGAAATTAGCCAATTTGGAGATAAAAAGATTTTACCTTTTTAGGTGCATTTCATCCAATTCATTTGCGGAAGAAAATACCTTATGCATTTTAAGAAAGAAGATAAAGGGGGCCATTACATGTTCCCCGGTCTGGAAAAAATGCTGGTATAATTGCCGGTAATGGTAATTCCAGCACCAGCAGTTCTTATGGACAGGGGAAACACATGTTTGGTGGTGGGGCACTGCTTACAAGGCCTGACCTGCTGGTAAATCAGACCCCCACCAGCAAATAAATGCCAGAACTACCTGCACAGGTTTTACATGTACACCAGTACTACGGGTGCCGGTAATTCCGGCAAACCCCTCCACAGAGTCCTTTTGGAATGGGGTCTTACAGCCCTTTCCGCTGCTTGTAATATTCTGGTAATACCAGGATATCAGGTGGCGGAAACGATAGGGGCAGTTTGCCAGTATCCCGCCGGAATTACTGTCATGATACCAGCAAACTTGTAATGAGCCCCAAAGCCTTAAATTGCCAAGCTTAAGAGAATAAAATTCAAATGCTGCAAATTTTCCCTTACTCCACTTATTAGATCCTATAACAAGAAAATGATTACAAACCTATACAGATTGAAAAATGTTTGACTTGTTATAGGACTACATATTGAAAACATATTGAAAACAGCATTCTCTCTACCGACTTCGCCTCTGATCTCCATGTTGCATCAGGATCTCGGACTGACATCCCGGAAGGGTCGGATTCAATGGAATAAATTAAGGTTATTTGTGAAGCTCATAGAACCCCCTAGCCTCCGGTCACTCACAATTTAAAAATGCTCATGGAGGAGAAATTGGATCAATTTCTTACAAATTACGGTAGAAAAATTATGGCTCCCCTTACATAACTGGAAGCATCATCTAAGGAATTGATTGAGAATTCAAATGACATCAAACGAAAATTGCTTGATTGGCACTGAAGAAAGACCAATGATCGGTTAACAAATTATGTTCCATTTACAGAGTACGCAAGTACGCAAAATTTAAATAAAAGGGTTTGTCTTACCCGTCATCTAATCAAATACCCATGCCCAAAGAGCAGAGGCCTATATGTCAGATTTAAACTGAATCCTGTAGCCCATGGGGATATAGGCCCTAGGACCAACATCAAAGATCATTCTTGCAATAATACACAGCTTGAAACAATGAGACATCTGATTATAGAAAGTGAATGAACCACAGATTTGAGAATTAATCACTTTGCTAGATTCCTTAACAACTCAGAAACAGTTGTTTCACACCAATTATGTAATCGTCTTATGGATAGACAACAAAGATCCTTGATTGTAAATCTTACCAGATACTTGAGAAATCTCATCAGCTTTGACATAATTGTGGATTCTTTAAGTGTGTAATATTTGTTGGATTCTTAATGTCACTTAAATGATTGCTTTTAAATAGAAATAAATTGTTTAACTGATGTGGTATTAATGTTATTTATATATGAAAGGTTTTCTTGTGTGTGAGACTCTAAAACACATGAGGGATAATGACATTTTCATTTTTGTATCTTCTGCTTTAGGATGTTCGTGAAGAAGATAAACAGTGAAATAATCCAAGGAGGGAGTTTACACCGTTTGAAAGAATCCTAATAATGCAAAGAGATCGAAGGGGTACGATATCTATGATGTACAAGACCATCCTAAAGGCAGAACCACAGAGTTCGTTGAGAGTAATGGAATAATGGCAGACAGACCTGAGTAGGGATTTGGATCATTCTCTCTGGAATCGATTAAGTCAAGTGGTCACAAACATCAATAGCTACCCAATATTAGTTGCATGCACTTACATTTCTACACCAATGGAAATGGCCTCCTTTGAAATTGTCTTGTATGTATGTTGCGATTAGCTCCTACAGTTGGAGAGGCTGCAGAGAAGTTTGCATATATTGGCAAATGTGATGGGTATGTAAACATGGTCAAACCTACTGCAGAGAGTATCTTCCCTGGCATAGGGACCTGAAAGGCTGTCAAAGAGTTGCAGCCTTTTCTGATATGTTCTGGACTAAGAGAAGCAATAGGAGAATTTAGTAGATTGGACATGGCCCATTGTGTCCTCTTGACAGTGAGAGTGAGTCTGGCAAAATCATGGAAAAAGGACAAGCTTCCTACAAAAAACTTGAATAATTTGGTTATGGAGAAACTGACTTAATTAATGAATCAACACGTAATATTGAAGAAGAATGGTTCCTATTTATAACACAATACCATACATTTGCATCTACTCCTACTTCCTTGTCTTTTCCCACTTTTCTTCATTTGAGTACTCCCCGACGGTATGCAGTGATATTACCGAATGAAAATAACGAATGAAATGTTACCGAAAAAAAGAACAACAAATAAATATATATGGGGTGGGGGTAAAGGGTTATAAGGTGTCGGTGGCGGTTCAGGGTGTGGTTACAAGCATGGGGGAAATGGGGTGGTTGGGGGAGCCCCCTCATTTAAAAGAAATGTTTTCCGATAACATTTAATTTGTTGAAATTCATTTAGGTGATTCCAAGATGGCCGCCGACACAAGGTAGACGTGTCAATGGCTGCTCCCGGGCTCCAAACTGCTAAATTGGTGGATTCACCACCCCCAAAAGGCTGAAATTACAGAGAAATGCTGGGAAATCGCCCCAGAGCAGGGAGAGATCGGGGGCAACTTTAAACAACACCTGGAAGCAGTACATCGGAGAAGTGTACAGCGTGAAAAATGGCACGAAAAAAAAGAAACAGCATGGTCGCCTCCAGAGGGAGCCTGATACAGAGGTCTAACGGGCTGCAGGGAAGAAGGCTGCCCCACACACGAGGGAGCGACACACACCAATCCCGGGAAGGACACGGGGGAGAGCCGACAGCCGGAAACATGGGGCAAGGGAGCAGAAGGATTAACGCCCCACGGACCCCCCGCTTGCAGACATGGAAGCCGCAAGGAGGAACTAACAGAGGCAAATCGGATGCCCTGAGCCCCCCAGCCCCCCCCAAGAGTGGAGAAAACTGAGACAGGTGCTCCAGGTGCCCGACGCGGGCAGCCGAAAGCAGCCGCTGAGTGAGGGACGTGGCAGTCGGCCCACACGGATACCGCCACCAGTAGAACAAGGGACCTGGCGCAACGAGTCTCGAGTGGAGGACACCGCTCCAAGACGAGCTGGGCCTGGAGGAGGAGCAGCACCCTGTGCACCCCGAGAGGAGCACTGGAGTCAGGCGAACCGGACGAAGCGGCGAAGTGAGAAAGCGGAAGAAGGAAGGGGGTTGAGCGTAATCCAACGGAGGCAACTGAAGAACCTGCAGCTCGGAGAAGGAAGACAGCTCCCTGGGATCCGGCGACCCGGCCCAGGCTGACAAGGTACATCTAGTGTGGCAAGAGACTAAGGAGAAGGGGAGGCACCCCTACCCACTAAAGGTACTAGGGTCAGGGGGGCTCCACAGGGGCCCCCAGAAGGTCATTAGCCATGGGGAAGCAGTGATACACAGGAGTAAAGCCAGGAGATAACCCCCCCCTGGACTAGTTACACAGCGCATAAGACAGCTAAGTGCAAGAGGGGGGAACCAAGGAGCGAGGGGGCAATGGCTCCCCAGGGGCCACCACGACAAAGCAAACCAGCAAACACCCCGGCGCCACTCAGAGGAGCACCAGAACCCCGCTGGGGGAGAAGCAGGAAAAGACAGGGAGGCCGTGAAAGTACCGGGCATCCCGGCGAAATAGGGGAGAACCCACTAAGGGATGGCGTTGCAAGGAAAATAAAGGGGGGCGAACCCCAAAAAAGAAAGGGCAAATAAGCTGATCTCAAAACCACCAGTGGGCCGGTCCAGAAAGGCATAACCAAAGCACTTGAGCACTTGGGGGAACATTCCGGAGAGACGGGAGTTGTGACAGATATAAATGACTTCCAAGGCAAGGGGCAGAATGGCAAAGGCTGGCTCACCTGCAGGCGACTCCTTGGGAATCCTCCCCATGTTGTGGCCCTCCACGGTGGCCAGAGAACCAAAAAAGGGAAGCAACGAACGCCAGAAAGACCACGAGGCAGAAGCCAGTATGACACAGATGACGAGACAGGACTTCCGAGGGGAGATGCAAACCCTTAGGGAGACCTAAGCAAAGACTTTCCATGTGGGGCGTGGCCAGCGCGCATGGTGTGAGGATGTGCTTTCCTTGCGCTCCTGCCCGAGATCCTACAACGGACCGAATTGTTCGGCTAACTCAAGTTGAATAAGCGTACTTGAAGTAGCTACAAGAAGAAGAACCGTTTCCCTACCCTCGACGAAGTTTCTGCACAAAAATCGGACCAAGATAACTGTTATTCGAGGCGAGCAGAGAGGAGGCCCCCGCCCAACAAGATGGCGGCGCCCGCGGTTCCTATCTGAGGAGCACTGTTGGAGAGCGGATAGCCTCCGGAGGGAAGAGAGCGAGGGCCGCCGCTTCCGGCCCGGCAATCCGGCGACACCCCGGGGAGGACCGACCCCCGCTGCTGGCTGCAGCCTGGGTCTCTGCCTCCGGGACCGCGAGCCGCGGTCTCCGCAGCCGTGGGGTGGGGAGCCCCGTGGCTGCAGAGAGGAGGAGACGGAGGAGAGGACCCTCCGTGCGTGGCCGCTGGGTGTGCTGTCTGCCGGGACCCCTCGCACGCAGCTAGGAAGAGGGGCCCCGAACGGTGCCCGCTGGCGGGAGACTACGAGAGACACAGAGAGACACAGAGAAGGCTCTGAGGAAGTAGACGGCGGGCGGTTCCCTCCGGGAGCCGAGTCTGGGACATCCACGAGCTGACGACTCCCTGTTAGCGGCGGTCACCTTCACAATCGACTCTACATAAACATCCCAGCAAAAAGGGACTAGGTCGTGGAGTAAACCCAAAGGCAAGAGATGTCGGCCCCCAAAGGTAAACTAAAAACCGCAACCATGGACTCCTTCACCACGGTCAGGGCTAAACAACAACAGGGAACAGAAGCAGCAGACGACCCGACGGCCAAGGAGGACAATCCCACAAATATGCAAGTGCTACAAGCTATAGCAGCGCTACGAACGTCCATCGAAACCAGGATTGATGAAATCAAGTCGGACATGCAGCTGATGAGACAAGTAACCTTACTGAAAGGGTGACTACAGCGGAGGCCACGCTGCAAGACAATATTATCAACACCACAGAACTCAAATCTAAGGTCCAAGAACTTGAATTGCAAGTAGCGCGGCTATAAGCGCGATCAGAAGACGCAGAAGGGCGCGCCCGCCGCGGCAACATTCGAATCCTGGGGGTACCAGAAGATATGGAGGGCCCAGACCCAACTGAATTTGTAGAAACGATGCTATTGCAAGAAATTGGGGCTGGCAAACTGACCCAGGGCTTCTCGATAGAGCGGGCCCACAGGTCACTACAGAAAAGACACCCCGCCCCCGGGCTCCCGACCGCGCCCAATAATTGCAAAAGTCTTGAACTTTTGCGACAGAGAGACTATATTGAGATTCTTGAGAGAAGGAGGGGAAATAGAGAAACATGGCCCGAAAATAGTCATTTATCCATACTATACCCCCGCGGTACAGCGAGCAGGGAACTCATTCGTATCGGTGAAAGCTAGGCTACATAAACTAAATCTTAAGTACATGCTAATGTACCCGTCCCGCGTTAAGGTACTATACAAAGGGAAAGCCATCTTCCTTGAGACCCCGGCGGAGGCAAATATGTGGCTTGAGGACAACAACCTTGCAGATGATAAGGAAAGCACTGCGTAGGAAGTCACAGGCCACTGAATGCTCCAAGCAACAGGAAAGAATAAAGGTTTGCACAACTGCCGAATGAACACCGGACCGCTTGAGATTTACAACTCCACGAATGCTACGACGGGCAGGAGCGCACCGACCCATGCGTACAACGACGAAGCCAACGCACCCCCCCTGAAACACGTGAAGGCCGACTGCCGACACACCACTCGCACCAGGAGGCCGGGAAAGGCCTGGAAGGATTGGGTGCCCCCGAGCGCTGCAAGTTTGAGGCAACTGCTGGGGGCAGTTCTGAGTTGAAAGGTTTGTTGCCTTCATTCACTAGAATGAGGATTGTTAATGTTAATAAGTCTCCAAGTGACACTGATGGAGGAGGAGGAAGGGAAGGAGGAAAGGAGGTGGCTTGTGGCCCAACCCAAATGTAGACCGACCCCTGGATAGTAGGTCCAAGCCCAGGGGCGGTAGAGGCAGGGAGAGGGGGGACAATGGATCCGTTACTGAACCCCTATGGCCACGACCACCATAAAAATGATGACATGGAATGTAAGGGGTTTGAGGACTTATCTCCGAAGAAACAGGATTAAAACGTACCTGCACAGAAAAGGGGTAATGATAGCATTACTGCAGGAGACCCACTGCACGACGGACTCTGTGATCAAACTACCAACGCATTGGGGAGGACAGGGATTTGGCATCGCCTAATCTAAATACGCAAGAGTGGTCTACACCTGGATCCACCCACAGCTCCCATTCCGGGTGGACAAAACAGAGATAGACCCGGAAGGTAGATTTGTCGTAATTTGGGGATTCATTGAACAGGAAGCAGTATGCATCATGATCTCCTATCTCCCTAATAATAACATACCGTCCTACCTGAACACACTGTACCCCAGAGTTGCACAGTATAGGAACGATCTTTTTATTTGGGGGGGGGGGATTTTAACTGTGTGCACGACCCAATGCTGGACATTGGGTCGACTGCTACGGCAGCACTGACTGCCATGTTGGGGAGGCTGGACGTGGAGGATGTGTGGCGGGAAAAGCATCCTGAAGCACGCGAATACTCATACTACTCATCTCCGCATAAGCTACACACAAGACTAGATTATATACTCATAGACAGGGAACACTTGCCCCGGGTGGAGGGAGCACATTACCTGGGGAGGACTATCTAGGATCACTCCCCGCTCCTGATGACATGGAATCACAAAGGGCCCAGACCCCCCATTCCCATGTGGAAAATGCCTACCGACGCCCTGAAGGACCCAGCCTTCCGGGAGGAATTACGTGATTCTATTGATGCCTACCTAGAGGTTAACACCGGTAGTGTAGCACACAATAGCACAGTGTGGGAGGCTCTAAAGGTGGTGACCAGGGGAGAAATCATCGCAAAGGCGGGAGGTATCAAGAAGCTGCTCAGGAAGAAACTAGACCTAGTGGAGCGGCAAATTGAGCGACTCGAAACAACCTCGTAGATACCCAACAGAGAGAGGAGGAGCTTGTAAAACTAAGAGAGAGAAACATAACTGCGTGGAACAGGCTGGAAAAGTTTGACTATACTGCCAGGACAAACAGAGCACATGTTGAGGCGGACAAACCGGGCAGGTTACTGGCCTGGCTCTGCCGAAAAGAACACCCCAAACACCCCACCACCTAACTACAGGATGAGGAAGGGAACACACACTACACTCAGCAGGGTATAAATGACACTTTCACTCGTTTTTACTCACACCTGTACTCGCATGAGGAGCTGGTCCCCCATGAACGGTTGGTAGAAACATTAGAGGAGATAGGGCTCCCTAGGCTGTCCCCTGAACAAGCCGACTCCCTTGAAACAGAAATCACGCCCGAAGACATTACTGAAGCAATTAGATCCCTGGCCACAGGCAAGGCACCTGGTACTGACGGGTTACCCACAGAGTTTTTTAAAACGTATGAGTCCTCCCTGACCCCCCTACTACACGCAGTATACCAGGAGGCATACGAAGAAGGGATACTACCTGAAAGTATGAGGGAGACGCTCGTGATCCTGATCCTCAAGCCCAACAAGCCGGCAGACCAATGTGACTCATATCGCCCGATTGCAATGTTAAACTATGATGTTAAAATCCTGACTACATTTTAGCAAAGCGGCTGTCTAGAATAATAGGGGATATAGTTCACCCATATCAGTGCGGCTTCCTACCGGGCCGCAACACATCCATGAACCTACAACATATTATAGCGCAAACCGATAAGGACAAGGACTCATACGCACTGCTGTCTCTGGATGCAGTTAAAGCGTTTGACTCCATCTACTGGGAGTGGCTTGTGGCAGTGCTCAGAGAGTTTGGCTTTGGCCCCGGGTTTATCAGGTGGATTAACAACTTGTATGCTAAGCCTAAGGCAAGGGTGAAATCTGGGAAGCATGTGTCGGAGGTCTGGGATATATGCGGGGGGACTAGACAGGGCTGTTCACTATCCCCAATGCTTTACATCTTGGGACTAGAACCCATAGCTGTCTACTTTAGGAAGCAGTTTTTCGATACAGGCATAAGGCTGGGCGACGTGGAACACATCATCTCACTCTATGCGGATGATGTTCTCATATACGTCAGGGACCCACATCTCAACGTACCAACCATGCTAGAAGTATTGGACAATTATTCCAAGGTCTCTGGGATACGCTTTAGCAAGTCGAAGTCCTGTATGTTCCCCCTGGCGGCCCTAAAAGATGTGAATTTGGAGGCACTCCCTGAGGTGGGGATCCAGTGGCAGAATACATCATTCCGCTACCTTGGAGTGCACATAATGTATACCCCCGAGTTAATGCACAAACGCAACACAAAGTCAGCACTCCCAGCTCTACGCAAATCAATGACGTTTTGGGCGAAGCTCCCCCTTTCGATGATGGGCAGAGCTTTGATAATCAAAATGATCGTTCTCCAACGATTCCTTAATGGGTTCCAAAATGTACACTACTATATACACAAACCCTTCTTCCGACTGCTTGAGACCATACTGTGAGAGTTCTTATGGGGGAAAGGAAGGCACAGGATAGCGTTGCAGTTGCTAACCCTACCATATAGTCAAGGCGGTATTCAACTTCCGAATCTGGAAAGGTACTACCTAGCAGCACAGCTTAGTTTTGTGACCAAATGGCTAGATGATGAACCCACATCTGAAACACCACTGCTACAGGCCATGCTGCCCCAATCCCATCTGAAAGAGCTGGTCTGGGCACCGTCCAAACTGCTGGGAACTTTACCCTTTTTGGCTTCCAAGGGAGAAAAATGTGGCGCAGGGTGATAACGCTCACTAACTCACAGAACCCCTATGCCCCAGAAGTTCCCCTGATCACAGACTTATGCACAACACTTTCTGACTTGAAACACAGCAGGCTTTGGGAGAGGGAAGGGGTCTACACCTGGGGAGACCTGTATGACAAGAGTACTTTTAGGGAGTTCACCTCACTACAGGAGACGGAGGGCATACATACCGGCCAATTTCTATGGTATCAAAGAACCTGTGCTGTGGCCCGACGCAAATGGGACTCGTGGCCTGAAGAACCAGCTACAGACCCATTCCTCACTCTGATGTACAACTTAGGAGAGGGCGGTAGACCCATATCTCAAATATATGGCCACCTGATCGACATGCCAAATCCTCGGAGTATGGAAATGAAAAGCAAATGGGAGGTGGACATAGGCCGGGAAATGTCTGAAGGGGACTGGAACAGAGCTCTTACATTCCCCAAAGGGGTATCCAGGAATCATAGATTCAGACAGATTCAGCTAAACATTCTGCATAGAACTTACATGACCCCATGCCGCATAGCCACCTTCAATCCCCAGGCACAATCGACCTGCAACTGGTGCATGGGGGAAAAAGCGGATCTGATCCACATGCTATGGGAATGCCCCGAAACAAGGTCTCTGTGGGAGAAAGTTCAACAAACCTGCGAAAAAGCAGGCCTAAGCAAATATAACTGGACACCTGATGAGTGCATTTTGGGAACCTACCCCAGACCAACCAAACTCAAGTATGCGACAAGACTCATGGACATATCGTGCATACTGGCCAAAAGAACTATCGCAATGGCATGGAAAAAACCTATGGGCCCCCAGTTCAAGCTATGGCACAAAGAGACTGAACGATGGGTGCTAGCCGAGACCGTGGCATGGGAGGACTGTGTGGCCAGATCCACGGATGACTCCAGTATGACACTCGAGACATGGAAGGAACTCACCAGACACATGTTCCACCCTTCGGATGACAAACCCCCTTGAATTGGAACTCAAACTAGGCCCATAAGGGACCTACCATAAAGCCAGCAGCAGCTGAAGTGCTGCAGACGATAGAGACCTTTCAGAAGCCCTCCCCCTTTGAAGTTACCAGATGGTTCCCCTTCGCTCCCACCCTCCCCCGTAGCAGATGACGCTATATGATACGAACAGAATATGGAGACAGTTCTGGTTGTTTTGTTTTGTATTTGTATTTTCTTGACGTTAAGTTAAACACATGGCTATTGCTATTTGAGTAAGGCATTACCGCACATAACTTGTTTGATATTATTGAAAATGCCAATAAACAAATTTGAAAATAAAGCAAAGACTTTCCATGATCAGTTCCAATTGATGAGGTCCGACCTCAGCACGGACCTGGGAGAAATAAGACAAGCGATGGGCCAACTAGAGGGAAGAACGGACTTGCTTGAAAGAGGCCTCGAGGAAGTGGATAAAGAAACTTCAGCAAACAGGGAGGCCATAGATCGGCTAAATGTAGCGACACAGAACTTCGAAGTACAGCTGGAGGATCTAGAGAATAGACCATGTAGAATCAATTTCTGGATCAAAATGCTGCCGGAAACAGTGATGGACAGGGAATTGAAGGAGGGAACGCAGAGGATTTTTGCAGAGCTCCTGGGAGGAATAGCCCCAGAGGCAATCGAGTTGGACCGTATCCATGGTATCAGGTAATAATATCACCATATATATGGTCGCCGTAAATATTATCGCCGGGAAAATGTCGTGGCGATATTATTTGGGTGACCATATATATGGCGACAGGGGCAAAAAAAAAAATTTTTAAAAAAAGAAGAAAAAATTAAAAGTTTGAGGGTTGCAGGGGTGTCCCCCGCATGTTCCATGCAATAATGTCGACACAAAAAACGACCATTTTTCGGCGATATTTTTGCATGGCGAGATTTTTGTGGCGACATTATTACATGGAACCGTATCCATAGAGTGGGATGAATGTACAAGCACCTCAGCGCTATACCCTGAGATGTCTTGGCAGCATTCGCAAGATACGGGCAAAAGGAAGTGGTCCTGAGGGCGGCAAGACAACAAGAACTGGTGTTATACAAGGGCCAAACGATATCTCTGTTCCAGGATCTAGCAAACAGTACGCTACTTAAAAGGAGGAACATGAGCCCGATAGTGTAGGAACTGACCAAGAAAATTATTGGATACAAATGGACCTTCCAGTTTGGCTTGCTGTTTGAATGGGAAGGAGTCCAAAAACGGATAACCAGCCCCCAGTAAGCGGCAGACATAATGCACCTGAGCGACGAACAAGGGGACAATGGCCCCACCCCATCGGAAGCAAGAGCGAGGCCCAGACCATTGGAGTGGTCGGCTGCAGGACAAAGGTGCAGGAGGAGGGCAGCCCTGAAAGGCCCCCTTATGAATGGGAATGGTCGGGCCATATAAGGGGAAGCAGGGAGCGGCAATGGTTGATACAAGTGAAACAAACCCCACATCGCGATCACAAAGGGGGTGGTGGACAAATGGGTTGAAATAAGGGACTAAGGGCAGGGGAGTAGAAAACATGTTGGAACAAGTAAGGGTGTTTTCTCCCGGGGGAGAGGGAGGAAAAGGGAGGGGGGAGAGGAGTATCAGGCGCATCCCAAAGTTGGGGCAAGGGATAGGCACAGGGGGATATGGTAGGTTATTTATATCGCGCTTAATGCCCAGAGGTTTCTAAGCGCAGACCCGGGGATCGAACCTGTGTTGTTCCATGTCGTCTTGATTCCAAGGCGAGCACGTTGCCCCTGAGCTATCCTCCCGAGATGGGGGGAGGATGGGTGATGGACACGAACCAGAGCAGGCAAAAAAGGGAAGCAGGGGGAACAGAGCAAGAGGAAGGACCTAAACCAGAGAAAGGACACCAGGAGGATAAGGAGGCGAGATACCCGGAATAAGGAAAAAGGTCTACATCTGGAGGGAAGGTCGGGAACAAGGAGCAGGGGCACGAGCAGAAAGATCCAGGTTCAAGTGGATGACGCATAACGTGAGGGGGTTCAACACCCCCCGAACCGAGTTAAATTAGAATGGTTTACTAAGGCCCAGGGCCCTGATGTCTTCGCCTTACAGGAGACCCACCTCCTGAAAAAAAGATCAGGGGTGCCCCCGACTCAGGGGATTCGCCTAGATTTTCTTTGCATCGGGCCCCACGGAAACAGGGGAGTGGCACTGGCCTTCAGGAACAGCTTGGACTTTAGAGTGTTGGACATCCTCAGGGATAAGGGTTCCCAGAGGAGCTACTGAGAAACCAAGTGATTCGGGAAGAAATAAGGGACAAGATCATGGGTTTCTTTGACCTGAATAATAGCACAGACCCGAGCATAAGTATGAGGTGGGATGCATTCAAGGCTACGCTGAGGGGGGAACTCATAGCCAGGAAGGCAAAAAGAGATAAGAAAATGAGATTCCTGAAGACCCAACTAGAGGAAGAAGTCGAGGCGGCGTGCCTGAGGGAGGCCCCCACAAGGAAAGCATTGAGGGAGTACAGGGGAGTAGTGGGGCAGCTGGGGGTGATAAGAACCAAAAAAGCTGAAGGGGCTATGCTCTTCGTAAGGCAGGAATGTTATGCTAAAGCTAATAAGACGGATGCACTCCTGGCATGTCTACTGAGGGGAGCTAGAGAGCAGAATACAATCACGGCCATTAAAGATGAAGGGGGGAATCGGCTCACCCGAACAGGAGAAATTCAAGAATGTCTGGCTAGATACTATAAGACACTATATTCGACCCAAAATCCCAGCGGCCCAACTACAGAGTGATTTCCTAGAGGCAACCCAGCTTCCCAAATTAACCCGGGAGACTCAGGAGGGGTTGGGGCAGGCTATAACAGAGGAAGAAGTGAAGGGCACCATAACGAAGTTGAACCCGGAAAAAGGCCCCGGGACCGGACGGCTGCTCTGCCACATTCTACAAAGCTTACTCCCACATACTGACCCCACACCTGACACAATTATTCAACACATTCAAGGAAAAAGGCCACATCACGCCAACAATGGAAGAGGCCAAAATCACACTGATCTACAAAACAGGCAAAGACCCGGAGGACTGCACGTCCTATAGTCCCATCACCCTCATCAACATTGATGCAAAAATGGACACCAAGATACTGGTGAAGTGACTAGAGGAATATGTTCCGTCACTGATCCACCAGGATCAGGCGGGGTTTGTCTGGGGTAGACAAACAGCGGACAAAATTAGACGGGGGGCACACCTGATGGAAAAAACGCAGAAAACTGCCACTTCGGCTGTCCTAGTGGCCCTTGATGCGCAAAAGGCGTTCAACCAGGTGGAGTGGTCGTTTCTGTTCAGGGTCATAGAGGGAATGGGACTAGGGGGGGAATTTATAAAAATGGTTCAATCAAATTACAAAAACCCCTCCACACGCCTGATGGCGAACGGCTCGATGTCACGCTTAATAAACCTGGGATGGAGGACCAAGCAGGGATGTCCACTCTCCCCCCTGCTTTAAGCAATCTACCTGGAACCCCTACTCCAGGCGATACGTGAAGCTGAGGAAATTTGGGGTATCCCATTTGGTGGCAGGCAACAAAGGTGGCAGCGTTCGCCGACGATATGCTCCTGTCATTAGCCAGCCCAGGGGAGTTAATAGGGGGAACTCCTCACGAAATCGGGGAGGTCTCGGGCTTGTGAGTTAACCTGAAGAAATCCGAGCTACTAAACCTAACACTGAGCAACGGAGAGGCCGCGGGACTAAAAGTGGAGTCCTCATCCAAGTGGAGCCCCGAGGGCATCAATTATCTAGGGGTTAAAATAACCCCAACACTGGCAGGATGGTATGCGGATAACTATCTCCACATGATAAAGGTAATAAAAAAGGACTTCCAGAAATGGAAGAATCTAAAAGTCTCCTGGCTGGGGAGGGTAGCAGCAGTTAAAATGGTCACTCTTCCCTGTCTACTCTATCTTTTCCAGGCTATCCCATTGGCAGCCCCCGGGAGCTTCTTCAGGGAACTTGCAACAATAACGAGAGAGTTTGTCTTGAAAGGTAAGAGGTTGCGCTTGGCTCGCCACCTATTGATGGCGCAAAAGAGGGAGGCGGTCTGGCCCTACCTAACTTTCACCTATATTATGAGGCAGCACAGCTAAGGGTGATCCGAGAATGGTTCACAGGCACGGAAAGGAAACAATGGGCGCAGATGGACAGGGCAGTGGCAACATGTAGAGACGGATGAATAGTCCTAGGTTGCTCTTTTTCTTAAAAAGTACAATGAGTTTCGTGATATGTGCACAATCAAATTATTTATTGGAATTAAAGACCTCATAGATTTGCATCATGGTCAAAGAAAGAAAAGAAAAGCATCAAAGTTCAGTTGAAATTTACTGATTGTCAATAATTGTTGCTTTTAACCTCTGGTTTCTGTATTTGGTATTATAGTAAAGCCTCTGTTTATGTTTGGTCTGGGATAGTTTCTCATGTGTTTTTGTTGAATACATTCCTCTAAAAAAGAAGATCCAGTGTATGTTGTTGGTTTAGATTGGGGAAGAATTGCATTTTCAATTGGTTGCTGATCTTGTGTTGCCGAATTACTTTCCTCTAATTCAGAATCACTGACGGTGTCAGTGTCTGATGTTAGTGGTGTGGAAAGTGGTGGTACTGAGGATTGTGGTTTTGTAATCGGTTGTTTTGTCTGTGGGTTTGGTCGTTTGTTGAAGGTGTAGACTCTTTTGAACTTATGGTCAAGTTCATCTCTTTAAATTGTCTTGATTTGTGTAGAATATTGGTTTTGTGCAGAATATTGGTCTATTATCTCATCTAGTATTTCATAGTTTTTAAATGTTTTCTCTGTTATGTTGAGTTGCTCTATATCTTCCTTTACTTGAGTTATCATGTTTTTTTTGCGTTGTTGATTAATCTGTGAATCATTTCATTTGAAGTTGTGGTCAGCAATTTTTCCCAATCTAGTATTCGTTCTGTGTCATCATCTTCAAAAGGTGGAAAAGGAACACGTTACTTGCCTGTAACTGTTGTTCTCCAGCATGGGTCTGGCATGGATTCACATGCTCATGAATATTCCCCGTCGTCAGGCCGGGAATCCTCGGTACAGAAAAAAATCAGTATCAGTTTTGTTTCTGATCTGTCTTTCCTAGTAGTAACCAATCACTGATCTCTGGGTCATACTGCCCCCAGCCAATGACTGCCCTCTCCCTAAGCCCCTCCCCTGGCAGCCATCCTCAGATTTGGTAGCACGTAAAGTGGCAGTATGACCAAGCGAAGAGCTGCCGAGGGGAAGACGGGAGGGTTCGCATGTGAATCCATGCCAGACCCATGCTGGAGAACAACAGTTACAGGTAAGTAACTTTTTCCTTCTCCAGCATGGGGTCTGGCATGGATTCACATGCTCAGGAATATAAGAATCCATAGCAATATACACATGCACAACCACGGGAGGTGGAAACAGGCTCAACATCAAGCAATACAACAACTCAACATTAAGTAACTCTTACCTTCTCACCAGGCTCACCTTAGGCGAACAGGTTGCGCAGCACTGCTTGGCCGACCCTGGACTCCTCCCTGGAGTCCCGATCAACGCAGTAGAATCTCATGAAGGTGTGCGTCGACCTCCACGTGGCAGCCCTGCAGATGTCCAGCAGGGGCACACCAGACAGGAACGTTGTAGTAGCAGCGATCGCTCTGGTCGAATGGGCTCTCGGACGGCAGGCAACTGTCGGTTTGCCAACCAGTGACAGTGCATGATACAGCCGGAGAGCCATCTGGAAATGGAAGCCTTTGAGAGAGCCTTCCCTTGGTTCACAGGTCCAAAGTTCACAAAAAGCTGTGACGTCTTCCGAAAACTCTTTGTGTGGTCCACGTAGAACCTCAGCGCTACGTCGGCCGGCGATGAAGGAGACGGGAAAAACAAAGGTAACACCAATGGCTTGTTAAGATGGAAGTCCGACGGCACCTTGGGCATGAAGGAGGGGTGCGTCCTCATCACCACCCTCATGTTGTGAAAAGTCAAGTACGGGGGCTTGCAGGATAGGGCCTGGATCTCATCCACGCGTCATGCGTAGGTGATGGCCACAAGAAATGCCGTTTTCCACAACAGGAACTTCAATGGCGCCGAATGCAGAGGCTCGAATGGTGGCTCCATGAGCCTGGTCAGCACCACGTTGAGCTCCCACGCCGGGGCTGGAGCCTTCACCGGTGGGAATGATCGGAACAGTCCCTTCATAAATTCCTTCACCAGTCGATGAGACCACAAGGACGCCCGTGACGTGGTTCTGGTGTATCAGGAGATCGCAGCCAGATGTATTTTTATGGAGGCGTGAGCTAGTCCAGCTTTGGCCAGCAACAGTATGTACGGCAGCACTTGGGGGGCCGTAATCCTTAGAGGGTTAATCTTCTGTGCACAGCACCAGACAGAGAACCTCTTCCACTTATGTCCGTAGCACTTGAGAGTTGAGGATGCCCGGCTTTTGCAAGAACCTCTCTGCAGTCAGCCGGGATGTCGTACCCTCCAAACTCTAGCGCTGCAGGAGCCAGGCCTGCAAGTTCAGCGACTCCGGATCATGATGAAGGATGGCGCCTCCTTCCCTGGCAAGAAGATCCACGTCCGTCGGCAGCTTGAACGGAGGGGACGCTGCCAAGTCCAGAACCAGATCCGGGAACCAGATCTGCCTCGGCCACGCCAGTGCGACAAGGATCATCCTGCACCGGGACCTCTTGAGCTGGTAAATGAGTCGGTGCAGCAACAGCAACGAAGGGAACGCATGTAGGAACAGGCCGTCCCAGGGGAACGAGAACGCATCCCCCATGCTTCTCGGCTGGGGAAACCTGCTGGCGAACCTCTGGCACTTGGAGTTTGTCGCTGTCGCGAACAGGTCAATCTGGGGTTTTCCCCATCGCCGGAAGAGTCGATCCACTAGATCCTGTCGTAGTTCCCACTCGTGGCACAAGCGCAGCTCTCTGCTGAGCGAGTCAGCGATGGTGTTTTTTACCCCTGCCAGATGAAACGGCACCAGAAACATTCCTTCGGCAACGGCCCAATGCCACCGATCCTGGGTTTCCCTGGACAGGGCTGGGGACCTGGTTCCGCCCTGCTTCCGGATGTAGAACATCGTGGTGGTGTTGTCGGTGAAAATCCTCACCACCTTGCCCTTGAGGGACGGAAGAAAAGACCTGAGGGCCCAGAACACTACACAGAGCTCCAGGATGTTGATATGGAGCGACTTCTCCTCCGGGAGCCAAGACCTCTCGCGTGAAGTTCTCCGGTGTGCGCTCCCCACCCCTCCAGGGAGGCCTCCGTAGTCACCGTTTCCTGGTGGTCTGGGGTCTGAAAGTCTGCACCCGCCGCCAGGTGTGCGCGGGTGCCCCACCACCGGATCGCTCGTCGGAAAGTCTCATTGAGGGGGATCCTGTCCTCAGAGCTGCCTGTCGCTTGGATCCAGCGGGCGTCGAGGAACTCCTGCAGAGGGCACATCCGAAGCCTGCACAATCGCACAAGATATATGCACAAGGACATCATTCCGAGGAGGGATTTGATGGATCTCACCCTGGCCATGTCCGTGGCCAGCAGATGCTGCACCTTGCCCAGGATGGCCGCCGTCCTTTCCTCCGACGGCGAGGCCAGACGCGCCCCTGTGTCGAGCTTGGCTCCCAGAAACAGTGCGACTTGCAAGGGCACCAGGAGGGATTTTGGGTAATTGATGGAGAACCCCAGATCCATGAGCAGCTGGACGGTCTTTGCTGTGTGTTCTACGGCGAGCTCCCTTGTCCTTGCTCGGATGAGCCAATCGTCCAGGTAGCAGTAGACGTGGATCCCCTGCAGGAGCAGCCGCGCCACCTCCGATGCCAGGCACTTGGTGAAAACCCTGGGTGCCGACTTCAATCCGAACGGGAGGGCCTTGAACTGGTAGTGCCGCCCTTGGACCACGAACCTGAGGAACTTTCGGTGTCCTTTTAGAATAGGGATTTGGAAGTATGCATCCTCCAAATCCAACGACGACAGGAAATCGCCCTCCTCCAGCTGTCCCAGCACGTGCTGGAGGGTGACCATCCGGAACTTCTGTGCCTTGATGTACTTGATCAGTCATCGCAGGTCCAGGATGGGACGCCATCCTCCTGTCTTCTTCTTTATGAGGAAGTACCTTGAGTAAACTCCGGAGCCCCGAAGCTTCCTTGGGACGAGCTCGATGGCACCTTTCTTGAGCATCGCCCTTACCTCCAACAGTAGTTGAGGGACGTGATTTTCCTTCCTGGCCACGGGGGGAACACGAGGGCACTTCTTTAGAAACTTGAGAGCGTGCCCCTGGGCCAGGGCATCCAGCACCCAAAGGTTAGTGGAGATGGACTCCCCACACGCTGACGAACTTCGCCAGCCGGCCTCCCACCGGCGGTGCTTCGGTGGGGGCCTGACGCCACAGTCGGTTCAGTCTTGTTTTGAGATCGCCTTGGCCTCCCTGGCGATGACGGCGGGATCCACCTGACTTGCCTCGTCCTCTATAGGCTTCGTGCGACGAAGAAAGGGCCGCTTCACGGTAAGTAGAGGAGCCGCCGCCAGAATCTTTGGAGGCCCCTTGCTTGCCTCCGGTGCTTCGAAAGGACGGCCGTCGTTGCTGGAGAACTCCTAGGGCCCGGGCCGTCTCCGCTTTGATGGCTTGAAGGGACTAATCTACTGTTTTCCCAAACAGGTTGTTCCCGTCGAAGGGCATGTCCAACACCTTGGCCTGTATGTCCTGGCGGAAATCCGTCGCCTTGAGCCATCCTCACCATCTGAGGCAAACGCTGTTGCCCAGCTGGCGGAAACCGGTGTCAGCGATGTCCGTCGCCACTGTTATGGCGTGGTCCGATGCCACTTCACCTTCCTTCAAGATTTCTAGGGCCTCCGCCCTTTTGTCGTCCGGTAGGAAGTCCAACCGAGGGACGATCTTATACCACAACTCCCCGTCGCCTTAATCGTCGTCGCTGCCGACGAGATGACCCGTCGTCCCATCGTGTCCAGTTTCTTTCCCTCGCCGTCTGGCGGGGAAGTCGCTGTTGAGGCCGATGCCCCCCCCGCCTTCTTCCTGGCCGCTGCAGAGACGACCGAATCCAGGGTCGGCTGTGCCCTAAGGCACAAGGGGGCCGCGTCGGGGACCTGGTACTTCTTCTCGTACCGGTCCCTTTTTGCTGGCGTCGTGGATGGGTTCTTAAGAAGGGAAAGTCCCTCGTCCCAGATGTCATCCAGCAAAGGCACGGTGAGGACCGTCTTCCTCTTGGCCTCGCGCCATTGGTAAAGGAACCCCTTCTTCTTTTCTTCGGGGCAGAGCTGGAAAAGCTTGGATGCCCTGGCAATCATAGCATGGAAAGATCCAATCTCATCGGGCAGGGAAGCCCGAGGAGGGGGAGACGACGGGAGGTCCGTCCCGTCGTCAACGCCGTCATCATCCGTACCCGTCGCGGCCGTGTCCATACCCGTGTCATCCCCATGGACCGAGGACGGGGGCGAGGGTTCAGCAGGCCGTGAGGGTTGAAAAGGCAGTGGAGGGTGTGTCCTTCTCTTCTTATGTGGAAGACTTCCCGACGGGCCTGGCTCTAGCTCCACTGTCGGACGCGGCTCCGGCTCCTCCGTCGGGTGTAGGGGCGTTCTCGTCCTTGTTTCCGTACATAAGGATTGTATTGCCATCAAAATGGCCGCCGAGTTTTCCTGCAGCACTGGCTGAGACGGGCGCGACGGTTGATCTGGAACCTCGTCAGCGCCGCCGTCGCTCTCGTCGTCCCCCTCGTCGGGATCCCTCACGACGGGCTGGGCCTCCTCCATGCCCACGTCGTGGCTCTCCAAGACTTCGATCAGCTCCTCCTCGGAGGCTGTGTCCGTATCCACGATGGCCACCGCCCCCCCTCTCTTTTTCCACCAGGGACTTCACGGGAGTCTTCTCGATGGGCTTGAAAGAGGATTCCCTCCACGGTGGCAGGGAAACTCTGGGCTCCGAGGTCGCTTCCACTGGTGTAACCTCCACAGGCTGTACCAGGGCCGCCGCAACTTCCTCGATCGAGGCCTTAGCTGGGTGAATCAAGGCCTTCGCCACCTTCTGTGCGCCTGAGGCCTTCACCTTGGGGGGAGGGTCACCACCATGCTCCCCCTCTGCTGGAACCTTCAAGCTCGACCGGGGCCTCTCCAGAAGCTTAGCTGGGTTCTCGGATTTCCTCTTACCCGAGACAGAGCGTTGGCTCGTGGTTGATGGCGCCGGGGAGGATGCGCCCTGCCTGGCAGCTGAGGAGCCTGACCGTTCGGTGCTCCCGGTGCCCGCGAACCCGCAGTGCTTAGCCTTCTGTTGGGCCCCTGTCGCCGGGGCGCCCTCACAGGACTTAGAAGACCGCTCAGACTTCTACTTTTTCTTCTCATCTGACAGGCTCTTTCCCGCCAGCCAGTTGGCGAGACGAAGATGGCAATCCCTCATGGTCCGCTCCGACATGTTCCCACAAAACGCACAGTCCTACTCCACGTGCGTTTTGTCCTCATGAAGACAGTAGAGGCAAAAAGAATGCTCGTCCTCCTTGAACACATTCTGTAGCTGGCATCCCGGGCAAGCCCTGAACAGCTTCCCGGGCGTCGAGCTTCCTTTCTCCTGGGCCATGTCCGGGGTAGGCCTCAGAAACTTCTGGACTCCTCCAAAAGCGGAACTCGATGAAATCTTCACCCCTGAGGGGCGTAGAAAAATCCGAAACGGGTCCCTGTTGATCGGATATAGAAACAGTAGACCTTGAGGCTCTATTTAACCGAAAAATGAGAAATTCTCTTTGAAAAAGCGTGAAAACGCAGCAAAAGCTCGAGAGCTATAGCATGAGGACTCCCAACACTTGAACGTGCAGTAAAAATCTGAGGATGGCTACCAGGGGAGGGGCTTAGGTAGAGGGCAGTCATTGACTGGGGGAGTATGACCCAGAGATTGGTGATTGGTTACTACTAGGAAAGACTGATCAGAAACGAAACTGATACTGATTTTTTCTGTACCGAGGATTCCCGGCCTGACGATGGGGAATATTCATGAGCATGTGAATCCATGCCAGACCCCATGCTGGAGAAATGCAAATTCGAAGTCTACGTGGCATGCGACCAATTTGTAGATATTTTTCCAAAAATGCCCAACATGACCCAGGGGAGGTTCTTTGGCTTCCACGCCACCATAGACCGCAACACCAATACATAAGTGGCATAACAAAGGGACTCGCGGACATTGGGACAGGGTAGCAAAGAAGATGGGGATCACAACCTTCCGCTCTCCATTCACCCCGATATTCAACAATAAGGACTTCACCCCGGGGATGGAAAAAGGGGCTTTTGATCCATGGAAGGGGGGGCTGTAGGAAAATCAGGGACATGTTTCAGGATCAAAAAGTGAGAACATTCCAGGAGTGCAAGCAAGATTTCGGAATAGGGGAAGGGGAAAGACACAGATACTTCCAGATTAGGCACTGGGTGATGAACGCGGAAGTCAGGACATCGGCACCCCGACTGTCACACCGTTTGAAAGGTTCCTACTGACAAAAGAAGGGACAAAAGGGCTGATCTCAGACTTAAACAAATTGCTGGAGAACGCCACCCCGAGGCAAAGATGTGCGTACATGGCCAAATGGGACCAGATGCTGGGGAGGAGCATAGAAGAATTGGGAAAGGCTATGGAGAAGTATACCGAAGATGGCAAGGGCAGTACAACTTCAAGAAGCTTGGTATAAGTATCTATATGGGTGGCACTACACCCCTGCACACCTGCATGCTATATACCCAGAAGTGTCCATGGAATGTTACAGAGGGTGCGGGGAAGAGGGAACAGCAGCACACATATGGTGGGAATGGCCTATGATTAAGCTCTTCTGGAGGGAAGTCCTGCAGGCACAGGAGCAGGCATTCGGAGAGGGAGCAAGTAAAGATCCCAGGCTGGTTTTGACAGGAATGCAAGATATCGACACAGAAAGGGAGGTGAGGGGTTGCGAAAAGGCAAAGGTAATCTTGACTTTAGCTGCAATGGCCCTCATAGCACAACGATGGAAGGGACCTACGATCCCAACAGAGCACTCCAAAACTTCAGAAATAACACTAAAAAGTGGCTAGCTACGAATGAAGCTGCACCACAGACTGGATTCAGCACATTGAGGACCTAATCTGTCCCCTCTAGGTATTGTACCTGCTTCCTTACAGCAGTACATGTCTCCCTACCTGCCTGACACTGTATATTATGTATATTATCTGTATATGCCTTGCTACACCATACTGTTGTCCTGTATCATGATTATATGTATGTAACCGACGCATCTAAGCTGTCTTGTAATGCGCCCAGATACCTCAGGGTGTGGTGCGCTTTATAAATCAATAAAACAAACAAATAAAAATAAGTTTTTACAAAAAATCATTTTGGTAACATCACATGGAACCCTCCCTGACTTCTTTTTACAAACTTCACTCTGATTTTGTTACTTGTTTAATAGCCACCTGCTCCTAATGCTCCTTTTTGTGATGATATCGATGCCTTGCTTTCTGTTGTTCTGCTGTCCTCAAACCCACTCATACTTCTAGGCGATTTTAATCTGCATCTCTCCTCAGTTCATTCTTCACTTCCGTTTCTTGCTGTTCTTGATTCCTATCATCTCTCTGCTCTTTTGAATACCCCCTCTCCTGTGTCTAGTTCCTGTCTGGATCTTGTTTTTACTTAATCGCTTTCTAGATCCTCTGTTTCTGCTCTCCCTGTTTATTCTTCTGGTGCCCATCTCCTATGCTGTTTGTTTTTTCCATCTTTCTCCTCAACTAGTCAAGTCAATTCTGATGCACCCACATACTCTTGTCATGATCTTTAACACTCCTCTATTTGTTTCTTCTTGTATTTTTGGTCTTCCCTTTCACTCAGCATTTACTGCTCTTTCTGCTGAAGATGGAGCCTCTACTCCTTTCTCTCACTCCTCGTCTCTCGATTCCCTTTATCCTGCCACCTCATTTTACCCTCTCGGAAGCTACCACAACCCTGGCTTACTTCCCAACTTCGCTCAATGCGGCGAGTCCTCCTTTGCCTTGAGTGATGCTGGTGAAAACCTCTATCTGATGCAGATCGTCTATCTTTTTCTTCCTATCCATCTTAACCACTTTTGGGGCCCTGGGCATGGAATTCTTTGGTGCCCCCCTCCACCAAACCAAAGGAATTAAGTGATCAAGAATATCTGGTCACACCCTTGACGCGGACAAAACCTAAAAGGTTGATATGCTGCCTGGCAGCATTCAAAATAAGCATGTTTACTCCCTTTAAGTCCCCTTACCCTCTTCATTCTTGCTCTAATCAGAACGATAAACAAGTAGCATTTGAAGGTCAACATTAGCAGTCTACGAAGAGGTTACTTCTGTTCTAGTACAGATACAGGATACATTTTATCAATAGCATCCAGGAAGGTAAGCAGCCTGTAGTATAAATGCAGGACCGTATATGTAAAGGGTACGTGTAACCCAAAATAGCCAGATAATTCACATTAGCTGCCTCCCAGAATGCAAAAGGACTCAAGCATGGATAGAGGAGACTGATTGGAAGAAAGGAGAAAGCTACACATACCATAGCATGGATAGTGGATGCAGATTAGAAGCTACCAGGAAGGTGTCTGTATCCAGACAGACTGAGATAAGAAGTGTGATATGGTTTTCAAATAGTGTTGCCATTAGATATCAAAAGGAACAAGTGCCTGGGGTATGCAATCTATCAATGCTCACTGTTCTAGTGGAAGCAACACCATAGTGAAACCATGACTGAGGCTTTTATGAAGCTCATACCCTGCGAAGGAAATCACTCTAAAGGGCTGACAATTTTGAAAGGGTTAGGGACTGGCAATTTTGAGAGGTTAGGCAATACAAGAATAAATGAGATGCCCAGGATCCCACATTGGTTAAGGGGTGGATGTGTGCCAACTCTGCAATTTCTGCATTTGAACACTTTCTTTTCCAGTTCTTATCATAAACTAAAACAATCTCATTTCATAAAACTGACTTGGAAAGTACACAAATCACATGACCAAACATGACCATTTTAAAAAATAAAATATTATAGAAGGGTGTTACGCAAAATGGGAATGATTCTAGATTAATTCTCTCCATCATCAAGGGAAGTATTTAAGTACCAGCATACCAAACGATGTTATTTAACACATTTAATCTGGGTTTTTCTTTTGTATTTTAAAGCTTTAAATACTTCCAAAACAATGGCTAGTGACATTGTCATTCATAAACATGCATAAAAACCTTTGACTTTTACAGAAAAGCAAACGGTTTTTTTGTGTCAAACAAGCAGACCTAAAAAAATGCTTGTCCAAGGCCTGCAACATCTGGTCCGCTCTCTTCTGTCTACCACTCCTTCCAGTCAAATGGCCTACATAAGAAGAAATATCAAGTAATGGGCTAAACAATACCACTGCATGCATGAAGGCAAACCTCACAGAAGAAAGCACAGGTATGTAAGAGATATTAGGTGATTTGACCAGGATCACTGTATCGTCTGCTGACAAAGCCAGGATACAAGCATGAATGCTTTTGTTCCACAGTCTTGGATTTGGAAACTTGTTCACCTCTTGGACTAACAGTTTATGCTCATCATTGGAGGTGATTGCCTAGGTTTTACAACACCCCATCTGAACAAACCAATGTCTAGACCTTCACCATACAGATGATATGTTAGATTTTATAGCAACCCCTATCTGGTGCAGCTACATTGCTGATAATAGAACCTGCTGTGCTATAAAACCAGGTACATGTGCAGGCAGGTTTATAAACTTCAAACATAGGAAAGGCTCAGCCAGCTTTGCTGGAATGTGCTATTCTAATCTTTCATATTAACATATATCTCTGCAATGAGTGCTTAATACACTGAGCTAACTTCTAAACGATGGTGGCATTCAATTTATCAATATGCATTTCAATTTTAGCTATTGCACACAATCAACATAATTCCCACAGGAAGGAAAGAATGCTACAGAGTTGTGCCGTTAGGAACACACAAATTATGTATACCACAGTGAACACAGAACGCATTACATGATGACTTGATCAAGGCAGAATGTACATGTAAAAAAAGACAGGCAATGGGTTTAGAACCTCAGCAGCATGCCATAAAATATCCTGACATGTGCTATTTAAGTCTGGTGAACAATGGACTTCTTTAGCTCAGGCAGCCTTGTGGGGGGCAGGTGGGGGCCCTGGGCAAGTGCCCCTTTTACCCTCCCATAAAACGTCTCTGCCTATCATGCGCTATATGATGATGCTCTTCTCTCGGCTAAACGTTTCTACTATTCTGTTTGCTTGTACACCCAATCTGCTGACCCCAGGTGTCTGTTTCAATCACTTTCACGTCTTCTTTCCCCTCACTCTCCTGACTCTTCACTGAATTCTACTTTAGCTGCTTCTGATCGTGCCTCCTACTTCTCTTCTAAAGTGGCTGCTCTTAGTACAGCCATTGTTCCATCTTCTTCCTCTTGTTCTTCTCCCTCTCCATCTTTTTCTTTTACTTCAGTTATTTCATTATTTTCTCCTATCACTAATTAAAATACTTCTTCCCTATTAGCCCATGCTCATCCCACAGGTTCTCCCTTTGATCACGTTCCTTCATCACTCATACCTAAAGTCTATCTGTCTCTAGTTTCCTACCTCACTAGTCTCTTCAATATTTCTCTTCTTACCTCGACCTTCCTTTACTCATTTAACCACACCTCAATTCTTCCCATTTTGAAGAAACCTTCTTTAAATCCTTCTCTCCCCTCGAAATTCCTGACAATTTCTCTTCCCCTATCTTTCTAAATGACTTGAACGTCTTGTCTGTTCTTAGGTCTCCACTTTTGTAACAGAGAACTATAATTCTTCCCTGTATCCAGTCTGGTTTTCATCCTCTCCACTCAACTGAAAGTGGTCTTCTCTCTATATGTGACTCACTGCTTTCTGCTTGTTACTCTAAACACTAATCTCTTCTTATTCTATTGGATCTCTCAGCTGTGTTTGACACAGTGGATCATACTTTACTTTGATCTTCTCTATGTTTTATCTTGGTTTCGTTCTTATATTTCCAACCGTGCATACTCAGTGGGCCTCATTATGAGTGAGCCGGTCTGCATTAAAGGTACCAGCACCTTTTCTGGACCGGCACACTCCGAGTCTGCCGGTAGGGATAGAAAAGAATGGGTATATTACCTTATTGTTGCACCTACAGTTATCGAAAAGTAAGTTAATCTTTGAGTGATGAGCAGAGACACAAAGTAGATACGAGTTTGTATTTATTAGATATTTGTTAATTTCACAATGAATATCTATTTGTATTACTCTTATTCTTAAGAGTCCTTTGAGGAGTCTTCTGGTTTGCTAGAGTCCTGTATAGGCCTTGGCAGTGTTTCATGAAATGATTCTTGGAGCTTTGTTGTGTCCCCTGGTTGTATTGCACAGAAAGGAAAAATCCTTGAAGGTATAGTTGTCTTAAGTAATTAATTGTGAGGATTTACTCAATATCCAATGGGCTAGCTTGTTGCTTTCTTTTTTTCATATTAGGTTGTTTCTATGGTACTTGGGTTGATAGTTACATTTGATGCAGACATTAATATTGCTTCATATTAATGTCTTGTTTGGCTAAGATTCTTGTTGGCATGCTGATTCCACAACATGCTTATTCCCTCGACACGTGTTTCCCCAATATGTAAATACTGGTTCTTCAGGAGGGTATGAGAAGATAGACTGGTGGAAAGTTATAGAGCTGAGTTTGCACTCTAGGTTCAGTGATGAAATAGAAAGCTTGGTTGCTAGTAAGAGAAGGAAAAAATGCAAAGAGGTAATCAGTGTTTGAATCTGGGTTGACTTGACGGATTAGTGTGCTCTGCTGTGGAGGTGCCATCTGTTTAGAACATGTGGCTGAACAGTTTCTAATAAATACTGATAAATGACTTTGGGCCTCATTACACGGTAGGCGGTAACCATGGCGCTACTAGCGCCATGGTTGCTGCCGTATTTTACCGTGTCTGCCTTGGTGGATGGCGGAATTACCGCCCTACTCCAAGGTGAGCGGGGGCGGTAATTCCCCATTCACCAAGGCACTTCCCCATGCCCATTTTTGCCCCCATAGGGCATAATGGGAATGGGGAAGGAGCTAATTACGGTACTGCAAATTGCGGTACTGTAATTAGCACCAAGGTCCCTTTGCGGCACCCTACTTTAACGGCTGGTAAAACCAGCCGGTAAGGTCGGGTCCCGCAAAGGGAACTCGTAGTAAGGCGGTAAGGGTTTACCCTTACCGGTACCAGTAAACCCTTACCGCCTAACGTGTAATGAGGCCCTTTCTCATTAGATGAAGTGTTAGTTGGTATTAGAGCTTAGTGCACTGGTAAGGATACTGGTGCAGATACAGTGGTAAATTTGTATTTAGAAATAAAGAAAGACTACCGGGGGACCCTCGTTTGAGGCACACAATGTTACATTCAAATTATAAAGCAATGCGATTTACTGCAAAGGTACCAGTGTGTTTAACTTTAAGTTTCAACATAGAGCAGAGTTTTGTCATTGATGACATTTAATCATACCTTGCAAGTTTTTGTAATTTATTTTCATCGGTGCCTTTGAAAACAGTGGCACGAATTGGTTCGAATTTGGCGCGGCAGTGTTTGTTACGCGTCAATAGTTATTGTACAGTCCGCTGGTACGGAGTACCTAATGAGAGGGTGACATAAGCGAATTGGAGCCGTGAGTTACGGTTCTGTCGCGGACGTATGCGCTTGTAAGTAGCGTCTTTACGTCTAAGAGTGGGCTTAAACCTATAAATGGGTACAGTTCGCTTACCTTAATATGGTAGTTGGAATGTGAAGAAAACAGAAACGCCGGTATGATAGCCGACGTTTGCTAGTAGTACGTGATGATACAAATGTCCGTTCGTGCTGGGTAAATTTAAATAACGCAATGACATAGTACGTCGCATAAGCGCATGTGTAAAACGATGTGATTGGTTAATTTCTAAAACATGCGTGGTGCCATTTTGAATTGGGTTTGGGATGAACTATTTACCGTGGGGCATTTGTGGCTATGCGTTTACTCTTAGTGTTATTTTAGGAATTTATGTTGAGTTTAAATAACTGGATCATTTATCTTGGATCGCACAGATCTTGTTTATATTATAGGTGATTGCACGTGAAACGTGCTTAACAAAGCCAGTGTGGCTAATAATGAAAAACCTAAAAAAGGTATTGTAAAGTCCGGTTAAGATGGAATTGAATGGAAATTGGAAGGTGGTGCCTGCAGGATAATCACATGAAAGTTAAGAGTGTGTATTGGAGTGTGTGTTTGGGATTTGGGGAAATGATTTCTCCCATTATGAGGATGAAGTCTGTGTTAGTCAGAGTTTTGTACTATTGCAAATTTAGTATCAATATCTAGATTCTAGTAAGTAAAAATGGTGCATTTAGAGAAAGGGAACAAACTCATTGTCTGAATTGAGGCCGGTATGGCAGCAGTCCATTAAACAGATCCACTTTGCTTCTTGTTGGCGAAGTAGTCGTTCCCAATTACCCCCTCTGTGGTTTGAGTTGACTTTTTGGAACCCAAAGAATTTAATTGATTCCATTGGTTCTAGTGGAGGTGTAGTAATGAAGTGAAGAGCCAATGGTGAAGTCATATCTTTGTTCCTGATATTACGAATATGTTCTGATATCCGAATCTTTAGTTTTCTGATTGTACTTCCTATGTACATTTTGTGGCAGGGGCATATGATGCCATAGACTACATATTTGGTGTTACAGTTAATGAAATCTCGAATTAAAGCATCTTTGCCGTTTGGCAGTTTGATGGTCTTTTTAGCGTCCTCTGAAAATTGGCAAATGCTGCAGGTGCCACATTTGAAATTCCCTTGTAGTTTGGCTTGGTTCCATAGTTGTTGGAGGCCTGATTCCTTGTTGTAGTATTGGAAGTGTGAGGGGCAAAGTATGTTCTTTAAGTTTGGGGCTCTCCTGAGTCTGCCGGTAGGGGCCTGATCTACCGGCAGGAAAATCATTAGCAACGGTATCGGTGCTTAAGTGTCCCCATTCCCATGGACTCCATGGGAATGGGAACTTACCATTCTGCGTCGTCCGTAATATCCTGGTATTACCGGGATATTGGGCGTCAGAAACGGTAAACCGAGGTTGCCGGTAGGCCACCCATACTACCAGCGGCCTACCGGCAACCTGGTAATGAGGACCAGTATCTTGGGATGGGTCGTCTGATACTTACCTCTTCTTCACAGTGTTCCTCAAGGCTTTGGTCTTGGGCCCTTCATAATTTCTATGCGAATAACACAACATTTTCTGCCCTTTTCCTCTTTTTCACCTTCTATCTATGACAATTTTAATTCCTGCCTTCTAGCTATTAAATCCTTGATGTCGGACCATTTTCATGTTAAGAATGCAACCAAAACCAAAGTTTTGTTTTCCCGGTTAATACTATTCCTCCAACCCCATCCTTCTTTTGTCTCTTTTTCTCCTTCTCTATTCCCTATCCTTAGCACTGCTCTAAACCTTAGCCTCTATCTTGATACTGATTTATCTTTCTTTCATCTTATTTCCATCATCTACCGTTCCTGTCGTTATCATCTTTTTAACATCTTTAAAGCTTGATCCTTTCTGATGTTTAATGCTACTAAACCTTTGATCTCCTCACTTATTTTCTCATGCCTATTCTTTTGCTCTACTGTACTTTTTGGTCTTGCCATTTCACCATTAGCTCCTCTTAAATATGTCTTCAATGCTTCAATTAGTCTTTTATATTTGCTCTCTGCTTGTGAATCCATTTCAGTGTCCCTATCATCTCTTGGCTGGCTCTCTTTTCATTCATGCCTTAAATTCAATTTCCTCTGTATTGTCTTTAAATATCTTTCGTCCTTATCACCAGTTGGGTGCTGTGGTAAAAATGCAGTGGTAATAGCACTACCGCTGCATTACTGCACCACCCAATTACAAGTTTGGGGGAAAGTTGGAGGATTCATCTCCAGTTTTGAGCTGCAGGTAAATCTGCCTATTTTCCACACATTTTTGGCACAAATGCTGCTGCAGTAATTGTGCTGAAAATTCCCAATTGAGACCTGTGGTCTCAAAAACAAAAAAGGGTGACTTACACTGCCACCTGTAATCCGGCTGTATTACTCCCAGACCAAGTGGCGGTAACGGTAATTGCTTTGAGCAGTAATTCGGTGGATTTACTGCTGCAATACCGCCCAACTCGTGATGAGGCCCTTTAAGTCCTTGAGCCTTCCTATCTTTAGTCTCTTTATCTTCCCTTTTACTTTGCTTGATCCACTCTACTGGAATGCTCTTCGCCTCTCTCTTTGTTCTATTACCTCTTAGTCTCTATTTTGAACAACCCTTAAGAGTCATCTCCCTCACTCCTGATGTTGTTCTTGAACAATTTGTATAGTTTGCAACCTCATTTTAATGTGTAATAAGTGTGTTCTGTACAGTGCTTTGGCGTAAAAAATTATATAAATGACAAATAAATACAAATACCTGAGTAAAGGATGACGGATATTTAGATGTTGATGAACACAGCAGGGGTGACTATCCCTGCTGCTTGTCATATGAACTTTGGGAATTTAGATGATATGGGTCCCTGTGGGGAGTGGAATTCACAGTTGCCTAGGATGAGGATATGTTGAGATGAATTAAATATGTACTTTTATGAAAGGCGTGTTGAAAAGGATAAACAAGTCAATAATGAGTGGATGACAGGTTTGAGAATGTCATGCTATGTCATTCCATGTCATACATAAATAGATTTAAATGTTAGCTACATTATTAAAAGTTATAATCAAGTTCAATTTGTAAATAAAATGGGTTGTTCTTGAAACTATCCAATGCACTCAGTTGGAATATATAGTTCTACTCTTTATACTCTTCAGAGTACAACCACTGTGGGAGCAGTGTTTTGCTCCAGCTTTGACTATCGTAACTCCATTTTGAAGACCAAATATCTACAACTACAGCGGACACAGAATGATAAAATGAGATCAAGCTATGGTTTGGTTATATATTTTAACCCACATACAAAAGATGAGATTTTTGCTTCTATTTATTGTACATTAGGGAACATAAAAAAAGACTTTCAGATATATTTCATGCTCTGACTTTTATCAAACTCTTAAAGATTGTTCACAGTGTTTTTAATTTCTTTATTATATTATAGATTTATGAAGACAAGAGACAAGTTCAACAAATGGATGCAATACAAAGAAATTATTCTCACCTTAATTAAAATATTCTCTGGCTTGACATCACGATGAAATATACCATTTCTGTAGAATGCAAAAAAGCAAACTTGCAAAACCTTGTCTCTTGAAACAGTTTATACATTTTCTTTGCACAAGAAGGTTTCAAATCTTGAAGCACAAACCTCTAAATAGCCATCCTCAAAACCTTACAAACATATTTGGTGTCAAGTGAAGTAACATTATTTATTATTTAATAGTGCTCAAATGGTTCAAATTGAAACAATTGTGTTGTATTATTGTTAACTTTATTTTATACCAAATCAATGCATTACACACACACATTTAATAGTGCTAATTCTTACCTATGTATGTGATCAAGGGACTTGCATAACTGGAACATGTAATTTTTTATCTTATTTTCAGGTAATGGATGCCTTCGAACTGTAAAATATGGAAAGGTTAACGTTAATTTGTTAAGATGTTATCTTAAATAACCCAAAAGGTTCTTAGTCTCTAGTAAGCAAAAGCACGTTTAATGTCAGATTATTCCTCATTCCAAACTGTTAACAATTCCTCAAACCCAGTGACGGGTGTGAGAAACCTGCAGGTATTCTCACTCCTAAACCCCTTGTATCCTCTGCGCCGGTGGCCAGGGAAGGCCATTGCTCTTGGATCCTGACTCTGGGGGTGAAGTAGCGAGGGAGGATCACCTGAGTGGTGGTCCTTGGGTACTGGAAGTGGGGTGCTCTTGGGCGAGACATGGTATACCCCTTTTCCTGTTAGTGACCAACCCAACCCTTCCACCATCTCATGGGCTGTTATGAGCCAGTTACCCTCATTGCCACCCATTTGACACTTGACAGTACTCGGACGAAGAAGAGTCAACTAAGAGCAATGAAGACCACACTCTTACCACTCTGATACTGGGACGAGGAAGATGCCTGCTAAGAGCTGTAAAGGTCAGGCATGTCCCGTTGAGTGTGGTCAGGCAGGGCTGATTAGACAACCACACCTGCAGCCCGTCAAGGGGCTGCAGGTGTATAAAAGGAGACCAGCCCAGCAGCATGGGAGGCAACAGGGAAACCTGTGCGTGGAAGAGTGACAGGAGCAGCAGCACGAAGGCCGGTGTATGCACGGCGTGGGAGCTGGGACCCCATGGAGCAAACCGAATGTTAAGAAGGGAGCGTGTGGAGAGGCTGTCCCTTTTATATGCATTAAAGATGCTTGTTTCCCTGTTTTGGGACATCAACACAGGGGTGCCTGAGGAGTAGGACCCTGATGTGAGGAGCAGAAGGCTGTACGATCCATGCTGCTGTGAAGCCTTTGAGCGCGAACAGTGAGCTTCTAGCCAGTGAGAAACCCGGTGCGCAAGCGTTTAAACTTGGTTGCTTGAGGAATACTTTGTATCAGAGTGGTCACGTGTTTGAGGAAACACATTTTGGAAGGTCTCCGAAGGTTGTACATTCTATTTGAAGTGAACTAAGGAAATATTACACCATGCGTTGAATACAAATCATGTTTCCTGAATACTGAACTGAATGAAAACCTCACACAAAAGCAGAACGATTACATAATAGGTTCAGAAGTAAAACAGAACTTAAAATTCAAGTAAAACCACTAGATGCTGCATACTAAAATTTATGATACTTTACATCCAGTGAAACCAATATGTGCTATATTCTCAAGTGAATGGAACTTTAAAAATTGAAACAAAGAAGGGCATATAGGGGGCATGGCTTGGAGCCATGGCGGTCGGAGTGGCTTCTTAGGAGCTCCCGGCTCAAGCCACACAACAAACCGATATACGACAGAAAAGCAGCCCAGCTAAACATGTAAAATGAGCGGAGCGTTAAGCAAAATGCTCTGCATGCGCTGACATGTTCCTGATCAACATGCGGTCCTCGGCGAGAGGAGTTAGCCCGCGTGCCCAGCCGAAGAGGCAATATGGCGGCCGTGAACCCGCCTTCCCAATGCTCCGGAGGACAAGCAGGGAACCTGGAGTCGGGACTCATCAGCTAGAGCCTAGCAGCTGTGCATGGGGCCGCACCACCACACTGGTAGACCCGGCCCCGGTGACCCGGAGGAGAAGCTGAGTCGGATCAGTGATCCCCAATGAAGGACCCCCTCCGAGGACCTCGAAGCCGCATGGGTAGCCTGGAGTCCCACCTGAAGCCCTGCAGCTCCCTGTGCGCCGCAAGAGCCATCCCTAATTTATGCTACCACATCAGCAGCCCGACCATGGCGACCTGGAGGAGGAGTGGAATCGGCCCGGAATGAGGGATCCCCTCCGGTGGGTTCCAGAGCCACGAGGAACGCATCGCAGCCCTATTTGAAGTCCTGCTGCTACCAGCACGGCATGCCGTAAGCACCATCCCCCACTCCCACCTGTTTGTCTACAGGGATAGCCAATCTCACTCCCGCGAAACAGACGGCAAAGCTACATGAAGGTAGGGCTGTGAAATTTTATGCGCTGAGCAGCTGGAGCATTGCAGGCCCCCACTGATCCCTCTGCTCCCTCACCTAAGGAAAGCAAACACCACCATGCAGTGGGTCTGCTCCCATTGAGAAGCTGCACACCTTCGTCTGGCTGCAAACACAGTGGCCGACCAGCCCCAGCACAGGCAGCCCTAACATCACCACTCTCTCACTAAGCCTGCAAGCCCTGGGACACGCACAAGAGAAGCAGCCGCTCTGCCTTGGCTCTCCCTCCAACAATCTTCCCATCAGAGGATGGAATCAGCCCGACTGTAGAGCCATCAGCCCAACAACTTCCCTCTCGCATCGGCCTACAGAGGATAGCGCGGTGGCACCCTCAAACTCCATTGAGGGACCCGAGGGATACAGAGCGCACCCAATCACAAGGAGGCCCAGGCAGGGCCAAGAGGGACGTAAATAAACTGGGTTTCCGGGGCTTGACTAACACCCCTCTGCCCCCACAGCAGATACATCAGCAGGGAGGCCAGTGCCAACAGGATCTCGGCAGAGCGTTCCCAAAATCCCTCATGGGAAAGAGTAACACGCACTCAGTACCGGCCTCCCCTGCACCCTCTCGTCACACCAAAGTGGAACGGGAGGGCACCACAAGTGTACGTTTCAGTCAGCACAAGCAAAGAGGGAGAGGGAAAAATGGCAAACCCCCCAAAATTGGCAACGCAAGCGGACATCTCCACCTTGCTGACAGCTTCCTCGGGTGAGTGCCCCAGCCCTTCAAGAAGGTATCCCTACTGTAAGGAACTCATGGTGGCAACAGTAAAGACAGACACAAGTGATCACAGTTCAAGGGTGTTTATTGAATAATGAATGCAGGGTGGAAAATGCCTTTTTTTATTATTATTTTTATTGGTTTATACAAACCTTTAAAAGAAAACAAAAAAGAAGAAAACACAATTCCAAAAGTCTTATCCATCCTTAGCGTCGTCAACATCAGATAGACGATGGCAAACAATAAGGCTCTCCAACTAACCATAAGAGTTAAAAATTAAAATTCCAAAGTCACAGTCAAAGTTTCAACCATTCCCATCTCGAGGAAAACAGAAAAGTAGAAGGGGGAAGTAGAAAGCAAGATCAAACAATCAATCGCATTTAAAATCATTCTGCATTTCAAATTCCTTTGCCCCTTTCATTGTTCGTTTTCATCTTCTGGAAGTTTTAAGGCCAACTTTTTTTTTTAATGTCAGTTAGGAAGTTAGTTAAGGCATAAATCAAATTCCATCAAACATCCTTTGCCACCAGTCGTTTGCACATAGTGTCGATTGACTTGAGAAGAGAACTCCTAGGTGTCTTGTTCTTATTGAACGCAATTCTCTGCAAAATAGGACAAGGTGTTTTAAGGTCTTTTTGTCCTGTGAACAAAATCTGCACATCAGATTAAGATTGGCATATTTCGCCCATCTCTTTATTCTATCCTTTGTCTGAAAAGCGTTCAGTCTAAACCACAGGTACAGGGCTCTTAGTCTAGGATCTGGAAAAAGTATAACATATGGTTGTACCCTTCCATAGTTGGGGAGCAGGTGCAAGTCGATCTAGGTCACTTGGCCTAAACCCCGCCCACCTGGTGCCTTCCTGGTTGCCACTCTTTTTCACCACTTAGCAAGCCCCGGCCACCTGGTGTCTTCCTGCTTGCCGCTCTTTTCCCTACTTAAGGAGCCCTCCAGCCTCTTTTACTTTGCAGCTGGGGAGCAGGTGTAAGTGGATCTAGGTCACCTGGCCTAAGCACCACCCACCTTCTTAGCCCTGCCTCTTCCTTCCTGCTCTTAACTCTTAAATCAAGGGCGTCTCTTGCCCAGGCGTCCAAAGCGAAGGGCAGTCAAAGAAAAGGGCAATTCCTGTTTGGACCTGTTCGGACAAGGAGGATCCAGGGTCCGACCCCCTGCAAAGACAGCAGGTAAGCATGCACCAACATGTGTTTACACCCTCTGTCCCCACAGGCCATCCCCACCCTCTATGGTCCCCCGTGTTGTTCCCTTGTGCCCCCCCCCCTTCCTGCACACAGGAGACTGTCCTGATACATTCTGGTTTCACCATCACTGTCTTTTGTCCCAATGCTAGATTTTACTTTTATGGACTTAATTCATTCATGGTGCGTCACCCTTTCTCAACTCTCATGCTGGACTTCCTTTGCATCTTGTACTCATGGTGACCCTGAATCATGCTGTTCCCATCTTCATCTTGTATTCAGACTTACTCTCTGTTCTGTCCTCCCCTCCCTCTCCTTATCTCCTCCCCTTACTTTCTTCTATGCACTTACTCTATCAGAATTGTCCCTGGACCTAGTATGATAGCAACTCTGTCTGTCGCTCCCCCATCCCCTTACTGTTCCCCCCTCCCTCCAGAGCTATCTGAAACGTTATCAGGCCTAGTACGATAGTTGCTTGTTTTGTTCCTCTCCTCCCTTTCAGCACCCCTCTCCCTCACCTTTTGTTTTCCTCCGGCTCTACCAGAAATGTTGTCAGGCCTAGTACGGTAGTCGCCTGTCTGTTTCCATTTCCTTCCCACTCTCCCGCTCCCTTCCTTATCTATGTCTTAGCACTTGCACTATCTGAAATGTCGTCAGGCCGAGTACGATAGTTAATTTCACATCCTTACTGTTCATGGCCTGTAAGAATGTCGTATTTTCCCTTGTTCCCTGTCATGCCTGCTGGACATATCTCTGGACTGGGAACAACCTCTCCATACAAAATGAGTTACGCCCATAGAACCGCTAGACCATTCTATTCGAAATGGAGGTTGTTTGATGCATTGCCCGGAAAGCGACGTCTGCATTTTTCACGTCGTTAAATTCACGCGACTTAGTTCCGTCACATGTATCACGGCAGTACGTACATAAGCAGCGTCGAAACGTCGATCGCTGCTTCTGATTAATTCATTTTTGGCGTTTTGTAGCTGAACTCCGGACCTGCGTCCTGCATCCTGCGTCAAATCTCCACGCGGACGCTGTCTTCAAGCGCGGCTGTCCTGGGCTGCGTGTATCCTGTTCGCGTGCCAAATCTCCAGGCGGACGCTGTCTGCAAGCGCGGCTGTCCTGAGCTGCGTGTATCCTGTTCGCATGCCAAATCTCCACACGGACGCTGTCTCCAAGCGCGGCGGTCCTGGGCTGCGTGTATCCTGTTCGCGTGCCAAATCTCCACGCGGATGCTGTCTCCAAGCGCAGCTGTCCTGGGCTGCGTGTATCCTGTTCGCGTGCCAAATCTCCAGGCGGACGCTGTCTGCAAGCGCGGCTGTCCTGAGCTGCGTGTATCCTGTTCGCATGCCAAATCTCCACCCGGACGCTGTCTCCAAGCGCGGCTGTTCTGGGCTGCGTGTATCCTGTTTGCATGCCAAATCTCCACGCGGACGCTGTCTGCAAGCGCGGCTGTACTGAGCTGTGTGTATCCTGTCGCGTGCAATCCTGCACGTGGTTTTCTGAAACTACTTTGAACCTTTGGTACCTGTGACAGTTAACAGGTGAACTTCTAATTTTCGTTCTTCGTGGGAAAGGAAGTATTTCATGAACTATTGGAAGGTGATTGTGCACAGTACTTTGGACGCTATCCTGTGGTGCACCAACCCGGTATCTAGCGTGAGCCTCGTGCCGTTCAGGATAAGTCTCCCTTACTAATCATCCCCTCCTTTGTCGTTGGTTCAACTCCTGGTTTTCTTCAAGAGACTTTCGTTGAATACTTCAGTTTTTTGCCATAAGGTCAGTGTTTTGTATTAATGCTAATACTGTGCTATAATAGTGATTTGAGTTTGGGACAGTTTCTTATGATACTTTATCTATCCTAGGCGTACTTCCGATACAATACCCACACCATGATCCATCTCTCTGCCTGTTTCATCAGTCAGAGAGTTGTATCATTTGGAAGGTCTAATTTGACCTACCTACAATCAAGTTGTGTGAAAAAGGATCCGGAAGAGCCCTACCAATTATATCCTTTTTTGGTTACCGTATCCTTTTCAATTGATACATTGGTGATTTATGACATTCCCTCCCTTGCCTTGAAGCGCTTTGAAACACATTGTGTAAAGGCACTATATAAATAAACACATCATATCATATCATAGTTGTTTGCTTCACATGGGGCGTCCTTCATACTGCTGGTTTGACGGCGCTGTTCTTCAGTAGAATGCCAGTCTTGTTGCCACATTTTGTTTTTTGCCAAGTTTGGATTTTCATGTAATAGGTCTAGATCAATGTCAAATTATTTTAGGATCTCCTTGCAGAGGGTGTTCCAGCTTGCAAGAATAGAGTTGGGATTGTTGACCACGTGATCATAGAAAATTTCAAATTGCGGAATGTTTGCCTTTTGTTTGGTCTTACGAAACAGCGATACCAAATTCCAGCTTATTCGGGCATTAATGGATATAAGCGATAGTTCGTATCGGACGCAAGCTGTTGTCATGCCCTTTGGTAGTTGCAATACTTTTGACCAAAATTAATTTTCCAAGGTTGCCCATAAATCATTAGGGCATCCAAATGCATTCTCTGCACTGTAGATCAAAGCTGGCACTACCTTCTGCTGATAGAAGGTAAGTACAGGCTTTAAGGAAAATGTTCCATATTTTTGGTTGAGAGCATAGGCTTGCGATGATAATCGTTTACATTTGCTTTTTACAATTTCAACCCATGGACTATCATTTAGACTAGCACTGAGCTGCATTCCTAGGTACCTTGCATTTGTTGCAATGTTTAAACCTTCCTTTCCCAAGAACCATTTGAATTTTTTGCTGTTGATTTGCCCTGTGGATCTTAAATCTTGCAGAATCAGAATTTCACATTTTTTGGTGTTTATTAGTAAATCATTCCTTTAGACATAGGCTTCAACTGCTTCTATTTTTCTCTGCAGGCCAATAGGCGTTGTGTCCATCAGGATCAAATCATCAGCATACAATAACCAGCTAACATGCGTATTATTGAATTTTGGGGGAAATGAATGTGCACCTGTCATGATGCCTACCTCCAAGGAGCCAGGTCCGACCCAGCAACCCCAGAGGCAGGCATCATTTCCCCCAGGGGAGTGCCAGCGGGCCCAAGCTGGGGCCCTTTGGACGCAGTCCTGGCGCCTTAGGCGCCAGGCTCATAAAGCTAGACATGTGTTCAAGTGTTTTAATGTGCACTTACCTGATGCAGACCATGCTGCTACATCCAAGCCGTCTTGAGGCCTGAATGGAACTACTTTACCTGTGGGACTACTTTCCACCCGGGTGTGGTCGGGGAAGGATACATACCTGATCGGTGGAAGGATACACACTTGGAACTTCTTCCAAAGCTATTTAAACCACGCCCGATCAGCAACTCACGCTTCGCGTTGTTCTGCTCCTCGCAGCTGGACGCTCACCGTGTCAGCTCCTGCTTCTGGACCTCAGCCACGCCTGTCAGTATCCTGGGTCACCTGTAAAGGGAGACAAGAGACCTTACCTGCTAAATCAGCACCACAGAGACATCACACCGACGATCCTGAAAAGGAAGACATCATTTTTAAAAGCATTTCGCTACGATCGCTGCAGCGCTGCATTTCACTCACCTTTCCTGGGCGCCTCCATCTTCAGCAGCGATCATCTGGATCCACAGCCACTTCCCAGAGCCTAGAGAGAAAAAGACAAGAACAAAAGGTGAGAGAAGGAAGGGAATAGGAAAAGCTCAGTTTCCTTCTAAGACTTACCTGCTGGGTCATTCCCATTTCATTTCGGGTCTTGCCGCTTCCAGGCATTTTCCGGACCCCGGCCCCTATGGGGAAAAAAGACAAAGACAGTGAATGAGTGAATGCAAAGACATTACCCGAGCGCTCATCCAGAACTTACCTGCCATTTACTGGAACTGCACGTTTCACTTCGGGTCGGCGCCATATCTCCGGCATTCCGAACCCCGGCCCCTAAGGGGAAAAAGACATAAGCATTAGCGCTTGCTGCAACAAAACAATGAACATTATTATTAAGCTTGGACTTTTGAACTTGCAACAGAATTTTTACAGCAAGTAAAATAGTCAAGCTTATTTGAACTCCCATCAAACCTCAATCCAGTGAAGTAACTGGGTTTCAACGCGCCCCTGCATCAGAAGCAGGATGGAGAGCTCATCCTTCCTGACCCTAAGGTGAGACTTCACGGGGAATCGTGGAAGGGTATTGTGGAGGGTTGGAAGAGTGTGGGAGGCTTGAGCATAATTCTGTCATAGGTAATACTCCCTTTTCACGCACAGGGGAATATTCCTGCGAGCCAGAGAAGCCAGAGTAGAGGGGCCCTTCCTGTCCATCTTCAGAGTCCTGCGCTTCACCATTGAAGAAGCATTAGCACTCGAAGCCAGACCTGCGCCTCCGTGGGAATCAGGTGAGCGTTACAGCACCATTGATTGACTCTCCGATATCTGACAGAAACAATGTGAAGATGATAGCCGCTAGGGGATATCCCTCTTTGACACCCCAAAATGTGTCTATTTCAGCCGAGAGAGTTCCACTTTGATCCAGACGGATCTTAATGTTCGTATTAGTGTGCAGATCTTGTATTGCAGCCAGTAAGCTAGGAGGACAATTCCATTTAAATAATTTGTTCCATAGTTTCTGGCAATTAATACTATCGAACGCGTAGGAAAAGTCGATAAGGGCCAGATACACCTTGCTCTTAGTTCTTAATGCCTACATTTTTAAAATATTCAGTATCAGAAGGTTAAGTGAGCAACCAGCACCTTTCACGAACCCAGCTTGCCTCATGTCCTCATGATCGGATTTCTTATCCAGTCGCGCATCTTTCTTTGTAGTAGGGTTGCACAAATCTTCCCTACAGCGTCTAAGAGGGCAATTGGGTGGTAATCTTTTGGGTTTGCTCGGTTTCCCTTTTTTTCTTAAAATCCCTAATAGGTCCTGGTGGCGTCTTGTCAAACCTAGAACTAAGATGGGAGCTAGCGTCGGCCATCAAATGAAAAATAAGGCTGTCCTTGTGGCGTCTTGTCAAAGTAAAAAGGCCTATATTAAGAAAAAACCTATTGCCAATTCCTTACAACTAATTCCAGAAAGAGTGTGGGATAGGGTGTCAAATAAAGGAAAGATGTTCACAAATAAAAGGCCTATATTAAGAAAAAACCTATTGCCAATTCCTTACAACTAATTACAGAAAGAGTGTGGGATAGGGTGTCAAATAAAGGAAAGATGTTCACAAATAATAAGTCAGGATGTAATTACCTTCAGGACTCCCTTCGCAACGTTTTCGGCAAGGGACAAGGTGGAACTTTGGAGCACATCACACGATCGAGCCTTCCCAGCATGAGCTAACAGTCCCATAGCAGCTATCAGGTTCTTCGTGTGTTAAGTCTCTCTTCAATAAAAGTCTCATGCCATTGAGGCCTGATGCTCTCAATAAACACAAAGTTCTTGTTCTTTTTTCAATGTGACTTTTTATTGGCATTTATAGATACCAAAAAGCTGCACCATTCTTTATGACATGCTGAAATCAACATAACCTCAACTGAGGTAGACGGGAACAAGGGGGGATTACTGCGGGGTGATCCCGGGAAGGGGTTGGAGCAGTCTCGGGTTAGTGTTACAGGGCTTGAGTTCAGTTATAGCGGTGGGTTGGGCAGCCTCTCTCAGTCCATTTTCATCAGCCAGCGGAGAGATGGTGGCTGCCTGGCTACTCCAGGAAATCTCTGCATGAAGTCTAAGAATGGAGACTAGATGCTGTGAAACTTGTTTCTGTTGCCAAGGCGGATGGCAGTGATTTTCTCAGCTGCGGCTATGTCCCAACACTTTACCCACCACACAGGGATCGCTGGGTACACAGGAAGTTTCCACAGCCTGGCAATTGAGATTTTGGCTGCAGTAAGTAAGTGCGTGCAGAGGTCCGATACAAAATAACCAGTCTTCGGGAATTGACCCTCACCTGTGTCTCCCAGTAGGACAATTCCCGGGTCCCATGGGATCGTTAGGCCTGTGATGAGTCGTATCAGTTCCAAGACCTCCCTCCATAACCTTTCCGCCTACAGGCACGACCAAAGGAGGTGGAACAACGTTCCTGTGTCTGTGCAGCCTCTCCAGCAGTGTGGCGATATGGTGGGGTTGCATTTGTATAGAATTTCCGGTGTTATGTACCATCTATAGCAAACCTTGATGGCCCCCTCTTTATTCGTCACACATTTGGAAGTCTTGTGGGTTCTTGCCAAATGAGATTCCAGCTGGCCATGTCTAGTTCTCTGCTCAGGTCTCTCTCCCACCGTGTCATGTGGGGCTCCTTAGATTCAGGGTCTGCCCTTTCCAGTAGCCTATACAGGGTTGAGATCTTCCCCCTGGGCGGGGTTGCAGTTAGTGTGCGTTCCAGCGCTATAAGTTCTCTGTGCCCATGAGTCCTCACCCAGTCGTGCGACAGCCAATGTCGAAGTTGGGCGTAGTGGAACCTCTCGCCCTCCGGCACCTGGAATTTCCTCTTGCAGTCCTCGAAAGTGAATAGGGTGTCCCATTCGTAGAAGTCCGCTACGTGCTTCAGGCCACCCGCCTTCCACTTGGAGAATGCTTTTTGCCCTTGTCCTGGGGTGAAGTCCAGGTTCTCACAGACCGGGGAGAGTGGGCCCGCAGTGCTCCTTCAGTTCCACTTCCTGGCCGCCTGCTTCCAGCTGTTCACCGTGTTCCTGGTGGCTGTGAGGGGTCCAGCGTTTGAGGGATGCTTAGGCCATGTGATACGTGGAAGGGATTCCAACGGATATTGACTCCAGTCCTCCTCCAGCTTCAACCAACGCGGTTTGTCTGTGCCCGGTTGCCACATAAATGCCGCAGAGAACTGGGCGGCTAAGCAGTACCTCTCCACCTCAGGGACTCCCAGGCCTCCAATACCGGGCTTCTGAGCAGGATCTTCCTGGTCACCCGGGGCCTCTTTCCCCCCCCATATGAATTTTAGTATGTTTGCTTGCAGTTTCTGTTTGCCTTTTTTGGGGATTGCTACTGGAAGGGCTTGGCAGTGGTAGAGCAGTCTGGGAACAAAGTTCATTTTTAGTGCTGTGATCCTCCCCAGCCAGGATATCTCTTGATCTTGCCAGCGGGACATGTCCGACTGCAGATCCTTCAGGAGGGGTGGGAAGTTTTGTTTGTAAGTGCTTCTGCTAGCTTAGGTAGGCAGATGCCCAGGTAGTTTAGGTGGGATCTGGCCCATGGGATCGGGAGACTAGCCGAGAGGGAGTCCAGCATTGCTTTAGGAATGTTGATGCCCAGTGCTACGGATTTCGTGAGGTTGATCGAGAACCCGGAGGCTGCTTTGAAGCTTTCAGCTCCCTACCAGGGATGTGCCTGGATGAGATAGAGTCAATAGCACGTCATCGGCGTATAGGGCCGCTTTGTAAACGTCGTTTTAGAAAAAAAAAAATTAAAAATGTGATTTTATTAGGTTTTAACACAACAGTTCTCTCAATGAGAAAAGAGAAAAAAGAAAAGGTTACATATGCATCCATAGTCGTTACACAGGTGGGAGTAATACCAATATACAGTGCTTAATTCCGTTTCTATAGATCCAACAGTATAACAATGGAAACAACCAACATAATGTTCTCGTTCTCTTTATTCTTTTACACCTTCCCCCTCCCCCCTCCCCCCACGGACTAAGAAATCGTGTTACCAAGGAGTTGTGTTGTCATGGTCATGTGCTCATTGTCACAGGCTGAAACTGTTTCGATGTGGTGTGTTCTGGGACTCGCCATAAGGAGGGCGTCTTGTCATAATTCTACTGGTGCCTGAGAGGTAGCGTGGAAGAGGCCTCAAAACAGGTAGAGGGGGAATAGTACACAAGAGGAGAAGGACCTAGTCGGGCACTATAGACAATGGACCCTATCACCATTTGGGGTTGGATGTCCATTTGATGTGTGTTTGCTTAGGAAGTCTGACCACAGGACGTCACACTGTGTCGCCCTGCCGTGGAGTGATGCAGTAATTTTCTCCATGGTACATATGTTCATTGCAACATTGATCCATTCATTCTCGGTCAGAGTCCTAACTGATTTCCATTTGGTGGCGAGTAAAGCCCGAGCAGCGAGCAACAGATGGGGGGCTAAGCCTTGGACTCTCTTCCACTCGTCCTCTATTTTAGCGAGACCGAACAGGACAAGATGGGGGTCCGCCGTTCTTTGAATACCGTCCAGGGGTCTAATCCACCCCAAGACTTCATCCCAACAGATCTTAATCTTAGGACATCCCCACCACATGTGCCAATAGTCTGCAACTTGTCCACATTCACGCCAACAGAGGGGGGGAGGATGACTGATACATTTTGGATAATTTGTAAGGGTCATACAGCCAGCGGTGCAAGAGTTTGATGGAATGGAGTTTATATTGCCACGATATGGAAGTGCCTGTTGCCATGCGGCACATTTTATCCCACACGTCTTCATCAATTTCCGTCCACATGGCATTCCCCCAACGTGCTCTGAGGTTATGTGTATTCCCTCTACCCGCCTCCACTAGTAATTTGTACATGGCGGAAATCAGGCCCTTCCTGTCGGTCTTGGAGTCCAACAGTTTTTGGAAGGGGGTGGGCTCCCTACTCAGTTTTTCCTTCCATGCTGCCTTTGTTAAGACCTCTTTGATCTCTAAGTAGTGGAAAGTGGACAGCACGCCTATATTTAGGGCCTCTGTTAGCTCAGGGAGATTGATAAAGGAATCGATTCAGAGAAGCTAGCCCACCCTTTCTAGTCCTGCTTCATACCACGCCTGGAATCTTTCAACATTGGGGATTTGTTTATTTATGCCCGGGGACCATAGGTGGCTCAGTGGAGACGGCCATGTTGTGGTTTCTCTCATCTCGGGACCCTCCCTCCATATTTCCCATACGGTGGCAAAGAGCGATTGCTCCTTCGTCTTCCTCAACACTCTCTTTCGTGGGGCCATAGCCACTCCGAGAGTGTTGCTGGGTCTAAATAGTGGTTGCCCATTGCTATCCACTGTGGGTCCTTTTGGTTGCGTAAATGAGGGACGAGTACCCGTAATTGGGCAGCAACATAATACTTCTTGAGGTCTGGGAGGCCTACCCCTCCTTTATCTTTGGGCAACGTCAATGTGTTGTAGGCGATCCTGGCTTTTTTCCCACGCCACAGGAATTTTAGGGTCGCTTTTCTAACCTCGGTGAAGTATTGCTCCGGTATTTTAATGGGAAGCATCTGAAGGGATAGAGAAACCTCGGGAGACAGGTCATTTTAATGGCGTTAAGCCGGCCAAGCGCCGAGATTGTCAATTTGTCCCACCTGGCCAGGTCCGCATGGAATTTGGCAAGAAGCTTTGGGAAGTTCGCTTCATATAGAGTGTCTATTTGTTTCGTAATTCGTATCCCTAAATATCGCACGGTGTCATGCTGAAGCGTCAGTCCAAGAGAGGAATATTTTGTTTCGTTTACCTCTGCCGCCCCCTGGAGGGGGAACAATATGGATTTGGACCGATTGACCTTAAACCCTGATAACTGACCATATTCTTCGAGGAGGGATATAGCTCGGGAATGGATCTTTCAGGATTGACCACATGCAGGAGTATGTCGTCTGCATATAATGCCAACTTGTACTCTGTGTGTCCCAGGTGCATCCCTTCTATACTGGTGTCCAATCTCATTTTGTGTGCTAATGGTTCAAGCGATAAAGCAAACAAGATGTCCGATAGTGGGCATCCCTGTCGGGTACCCCGCTTCAACTGAAACCACCTAGAATATACCCTGTTTACAAATACCGAAGCTGTAGGCATCAAGTAGGCTGCCTGGATTCCCTTTCTAAGCTTGGGGCCCATCCCAATCTTGTGAAGGACTCCCATTAGAAAGTCCCAATCTACCCTATTGAATGCTTTTTCTGCATCGATGGAAAATAGTGAGGGATCAGTGTTCAGGTTGTGGTGGATGAAGCGGGGCATGAATTATTCAATTCTAGCTGCCAAGACCCTTGTGTATATCTTTGTGTTAGGCAGAAACCTGTGCCGTTCCCTTAGGGACCACTGCAAAAGATTTAAGACTACAGGTGTTGGCAGTAAATCCACTTGGTAGCAGTCTGTACCACCCAGGTTTACCTGGTAGCTGTGGCTGAGCAGTCAGACTTCCCTCAAGAAGAGTTAGGCAGTATGCAAAGTATACACAATAGGCACTCAGATACAACAATACAAGCAAACACTGACCAGAGCTTTGGTATCAAAGTATATAATTATTTATTTAAAAACACACAGTTTGAAACACTCCAGCACTCTTATTGTAAAATATTCTAAACACAGTTACTATTGTAATATACACACCCCTTTGTTTCCTATCAGATAAATCCCAGTAAGACACCACTTATTTTCATACAGAGGTGAGGGCTTAACTAGATTGCACTTTGATAAGTTTGTGAGAAAGGGGGGGGGAGACAGAATATGGAAAGGTACACCACTCTAAGATTCAGGAACACTGTTAGCAAGGCAGAAGAGCAAAAGTCACTGGTGAGCCAAAGTCCAAAGGCTGGGCCCACTCTTAGAGAGAGCAGAGCACAAATTCGCCCAAGATCACACAGTTACACTAGGCTTAGAAAGTCTTGCAGAGGGTTCAAAAAGAGTTTAGAGAGGCTTTAAGAAAGTTTAGCCAGGGTGTCCCAGACTAACCCAGGTTCGAAAGCCGGGGGCTAAATCTACCCCATACAGTCGGTAGCAAGGGAATCCAGGCGGGGCACGGTACCTTAAGTGGGAAGGATCCTCCAGCGGTGGCAGTTGTTCCTGGTAGTGGGTGCAAGTTGCGTCGTCGTCCAGGGGAAGAGAAGATCTCGACTTGGAGGAAAGATGAAGGTCGTTGCACTACCAGGGAAGAAACCAGCCGTAGAGTTTTCCGGTTACAGGTGGTACCTTTGTTTTGCGGTCGTGGTAAAACGTGGTATCCCGGTTGCCGGGGTGCTTGGCACAGGCAAGGCGGCCATGAGGTACGTCGGGAAGGCGAAAAGACGGTGAAACTGGTTATCCCCACCAGTCAAAGGAAAAAGACTCTCCGGCGGGAGATCTCCTCTGTCGTTGGGAAAAGTGGTGAGGCAATCCAGCAGGGCTCCACCGGTGGTGGTGACGTGGCAGGTCGGCTCAGCTTCTCCCTCGTCGGATTCTTAGGTCCTGTGGCGACTTCTGAAGTTCCAGTCCCCAAAGACCTGCTTTTATTTAGCAAACCCCCATTCATGCAGCCTAGCTGTCACTCAAACATGCTAAGTAGTGAGCCGGCCGGCTCACCACTTGGGCCAATCAGGATGGAGTGCGACTTGAGTTGCCTAGGCAACTCAGTCCAGGTTGCCTAAATTTCCCTCCACCCCTCCTAAGTACCCCAGACAGAGTGGCACCACTTTGGAGGGCTTCTGTGGAGAAGCCCGCCAAAAAGTGGAACAAAGGGCTCGACTTGGGTTGGAGTCACAGAAGAGAACACAAACGCCATTTTAGAATCAAGTTTTGGCAAAAAATACCAACCGGAGAATTAATATTAATTAAATAAACCGGCGGTATGTTCGAGGCTACCGTAAATAATTAAATAAAGATAGTAGCCTAAAACAATGGGAAATCCCATAGGAAAATATTTGCGGTTGAATATAAAAAGTAGTATCCACTGCCACCAGCCAAAACCCGATCAGGGGGGACAGAGACGTGCCCCCTCGACTAACAGACCCCGGGGCAATTGAATTGCCCCAGCCAGTACGTCCACAATATGATGGTTTGTACTGGTTCTGTTCAGAATTTAAGACTAGTAAAGTCAATGATGACTTTACATGCCCTGGGAGACAGTAGTCAGTCCCAGGGTATGGAGTCTGTACTGGGGGGTCACTATGACACCCCTGTGTCACTGCACTGAGGGTGCTGTGTAACACACATCACAAAAACACATGAAGTCCTATGGAGTAAAAGACCCCATAGCCCATTAAACACATCTAGATTCAAAGAAACACACTCAAATCATGCCCAAGAGTGAGGGTAAAAGAGTCTCACTCTTGGCAGGAGAAAAAAATAAACCCCAAAAATCCAGCAAAGCTGCTGGGGGACTCACTAGGTTAGGAAATTCAGCCTAAACAGAGAATTCTCCCTAACACTTTGCATCTATGTTGAGTAGGGAGATGGGACGATATGATCCACATTTTTTGGGATCTCTCCCTTCTTTTGGAATGACCGTTATGAGTGCTTTGACAAATCAATCTGGAGGTTTCCCCGTCTCTAGGATCTCATTAAATAGTTTCACTAGAAAGGGTGTGAGCTGTGTGGCAAATGTCTTGTAAAAACCTGCAGTATACCCATCTTCACCTGGGGATTTACCTAGTGTTAGTCGTTTGATGGCCTCCTGAATCTCCTCCTCAGTTATGGGGGCGTCCTCCTCCTCAGTTATGGGGGTGTCCAGGGACTCAGACTCAATGTATGTCAGTTTGGGCATATTGATATCAGCTAAATAGGATCGAATGCTAGACGGGTCCGGTTCTGTCTCTGGGGTATACAGGGCTTCATAGAAGTCTGCAAAGGCTTCGGGGATGGTGGTCCTACTTATAACTGTTTTGGGTCTTCCATCAACTATTTCCTGCACTCTGCGTTCTGCCTGCTGTGCTCGTAGCCTGGCCGCCAACAACGCATCTGCTTTGTCTCCTTTCTCATAAAATGTTTTTCTTTGGAAAAGAAGTTTGCGAGCTATGTGGTCGTGTTCTAGGAGACGGAGTTCCTCCCGTTTTTCCCTTGCTTCACTGACTTTTTCATGGTCTAATACGTCCCCTTCCTTTGCTTCGTTATCTAGTTGGGCGATTTCTCTACAGAGTCTATTTTCAATCAGAGTTCTCTCTCTCTTTTTATTGGCTCCCTCCCTCATAAGGACTCCCCTCCAGGTCGCCTTGCCCGCATGCCAGACCCCTTGTGTAGAGACCTCCCCGGTATCGTTCAATCGAAAGTAGTCAGCAATTTCAGTTTCCATCTCCGACTTAAAAACAGGGTCTTTCCATAGGGTCTCGTTGCATCTCCATTTTCCACCTCTAACTGGTAGGGATTCCCATATTATGTCAGCGAACACCATGTCATGGTCAGACCATGTGATCGGTGTGATTTCTGTGTGTGAGGCCGTATCGCATAGATCTCTTGAGAGGTAGAGGTGGTCAATGCGGGTGAGTGTATTGTGTGGGGCTGAAAAAAAAGTGTAAGCTCTCTCCGTGGGGTGCATTTGTCTCCACACATCAGTCAGTCCATACAGTTCCATCATTACCCTGAATTGGGCATGGTCTCCTCCGAGTTTATCACGTGTTTCTGGGTTAACGGGTTTCCAATCTAACGTGGGATCTGCCCATGTATTAAAATCTCCTCAAAGGATGATATGACCTGTTGACTCTTGCATGATTTTGGGGATTGTTTTGGAGAGGAGTCTAACTTGCCCTACGCTGGGGGAGTAAATCGTGGCAATCGTAGTGGACAATGGTCTCTGAAACAAGCAAGGCTCTGCCTTCTGCATCTGACCAAACCTTTGTGGTCTTGAAGTCTATCCCCTTCCTAATGATTATTCCCACTCCCCCCCTCTTTAGTGTTCCCGAACTCCAGAATTCTATCCCGGATCGCCTCCCCAGGACCGCCCTCTCCTCACCCTTCATATATTTAGTCTCCTGCAATAAAAGTATATCGATATTTGATCTGCGGAACTCTCTAAAGACAAGTGATCTCTTGGTTGGCGAATTAAGACCTTTGACGTTCAGCATTCCCACCCTTATGGCACCCCTCCTTTATGGTTCAGCGGTCATCGTAACAGCAGAATCTGAGACCATACATACTCTGACCATTTCAACCCGCTTCCTCTGTGTTTATACAACCACGTAACCATTGCACTGTTCATAGTTCTTAAATTTACCCTTGATTTGACACGTGCCTTTGTCTGTCCTCCCCACCCCCCCTCCCTTCCTTCTTCCTGAGTTTGGTGGCGTCCGATCGAGCCTAGTTAAACACACTAGCCCGGAACCGAACCACCAGTGGAGACCGTTACCTCACGGGCCCCTTGTAAAATAAACATCAACATAACTAATGAGCCCCCGGTAACCTCCCACCAGAGCGAGCACATTTCTGCAAGATAAGTGGAGGTCTCAATCACGTTGCACCAATAACACCCATATTTTCCCCTTATCAAATGTCAATTCAAGCAAAGAGTACCATACTTGTTGAGGGTCAACTGCCCCCTTCCAGAGAACCGTTTCCCCTGCGATATTTCCCCAAGCCTTTCACCTTCTTCCTCTTCGGGCCCTGTGTCTGCCATTCCCTTCCGTCCTTGGGGGCATGGTCACGAGATTCCTCCCGATCCTGCGGGCCCAGTAAGTCGGATATGCAAGCTTTGATTTGTTGCTCAGAGCTCAACCTGATCCTTGTGCCTTCATGTTCGAAAGAAAGAGAAAAGGGGTATCCCCATCTCTAGCGTGTGTCATGAGATTTAAGCCATGTCTTAATTGGTTTACACATTTTCCTCAGGGCTAAGGTCAGGGAGGAGAGGTCCTGGTATATAGTTATTTGGGGTCCACTTAGGGAGATGGTGCCTCCACTCCTCGCCTTTTCCAACACTCTCATCCTATCCTGATAACGGTGAAATCTTGCCAGAACTGATCTCGGGCCTCCAGGTGGGCCTCCCGCTCTGTGAATGCGCTCTGTCTTGGGTTCATCAATGTTGTCGTCTGCAAACAGGAGCTTGATGATGTTGTGAAGGGTCGTTTTTAGGTCCTCTTCTGTTTCCCCTTCTTTCTCGGGAATCCCAAAGAAACGCAGGTTCTTTCTCCTTTCACGGTTCTCCAAATCATCCATCTTAAGTTTAAACTCTTGCTCTCTTTGTTCTAGCTCAGTTATTCTGTGGGCCAGCTGTGTTTCCAAGACGTTGATTGAGGCCTGGTTGTTTTCAACACCTTCAACCCTATCCTCTATGTTGTCAAGGCGCTGTGGGAGTTTATCAATTTTTCCTCCTATATTGGCTCCCATATTCTTTATTTCCGCCAATAAATCTGCTATGTCTCCTTTTGTGGCAGCGGTTTCTGTATCTGTGATTGGCGATGTGGCCATTTTGGAGCCAACGTCGATTCGGGATATCGAACCGTATGCATATATGGCAAGTTTCTGTCGGGCGTTCATGCGCCTGATGTCATAGTTTCAACTTGTCGGACAGTGCCGCTGCTAGAATGCCTGTTACCACAGAGGAGGCACACGCCCCGAGTTCACTTATTGCTTTTTTACTTTCCGTCCGAGACAGACCGTATCTCCGGGGGCCTTTCCCTCTGTGAGGTAGATGCGTCTGTTATTACAGTCTGGGTAAAGTCCTTATCCCCTGGCGGGTAAACGGAGGGGGGGGACAACGGCAGTCACTTACTTCTCTTGGGCCGCGGGGAGCGCCGGCACCTCGCCGCATGCGTCCCAGGTCGCACCCCAGTCCGGCGGCGGCCCCGCCTCGCTGGGTCCGTCAGGGGGAGGCGATCTGGACCCGCCGTGAAAGTTTGTTTCAGCAAAAGAAGAAGCACAGGGCCCGCATCTCCGTTTTCTTCTCGGGGCGCCCAGCGTCGCACCGCTTCCAAAGTTCTCCCCGCTCCTTTCTCCACTATTGCGGTCTACCGTCTGCTCTGCCGGGTCCTCGCATCCAGGAGTGGCGTTGTGTGGACGCCCAGCCTCCAGTGTGCGTTCCACTGGGTGTTGGCGCAGCAGTTGCTCCCAGCAGGCCAAGAGTTCCGGGCAGAGTCGAGGCCGATTCTAGTTTCGTTTTCACCTTCACAGTTCCATGACAATATTTGCTGGAAGCCGGGGCGGTTTTCACCCGGGATTTCTTCCGTAGGTGGCAAGTACCTTCACAGACCATCGTCTCGAGTTTCCACCCCAGAGGGGGTCCAAAAACAGGGGCTCATTCTGTTTTTCGGGACCTCGGGACGGGAGCTCACGCAGGAGAGGATCTCATCCGCGCGCCCCCTGGTGGCCACCGTCGTTTTTGAATTTAAGTCCCTGGATTGTGGGACTCTGTCGGGTCCTGGAGGTGAACGGCTCCATTGACAGTGCAAAGATGAGAGGCGACAGGGGGCAGCCCTGGCGAGTGCCTCTGGTGATCTCGATTCTGGGGGATATAGCACCGTTGATTCTGAGCGTTGTGGAGGGGTGCTGGTAATTTGCCATCGTCCGATTCAGAAATTTCGGGCCCACCCCGTAGTGTCGCAGCGTCTCCCTCATGTAGCCCCAGTCCAGCATGTCGAACACCTTGTGTGCGTCGAGAGAGACCACCACTAGTTCCCCTCCAGTTCTGTTGGCCGTCTCAATAAAGTTTAGGGTGCGTCTGATGTTGTCCAAGGTATTGCGACCGGGGATGAAACCCGTTTGATCCGGGTGGATGAGATCCGGGAGGAGCCCGGCGAGCCTGCGTGCTAACAGTTTCGAGAAGATTTTGGAGTCCACATTCATCATGGCGATGGGTCGGTATGATGAGCAGAGTTCTGGGTTCGCTCCAGGTTTCGGGATCAGGACCGTGACAGATTCCTCCATGGAGGGGGTGACGGAGCCCATTTCCAGGAAAGTGTTGAAGAGAGAGGCCAGATCGGGGGCCAGGATATGGTGGTATTTCTTGTAGAATGGGGGGGGCAGGCCGTCTGGGCCCGGGGCCGTGTTCTTCATTGAGCAGATCACTTCAGCCACCTCCTCCGGTCTTCTAGAGTGTTGATATGTGGATGGCGGGGTGGTCTTGGGGCCATTTGCAGATAGTTGGCGTGTGCTTCCGCACATGTAGGACTCCCTGACATCATGTTCTTGTGGTGCTCGGTCATGACAGACAGCTTTTCGGGGTCTGAGCAACGGGGTTTCCCTGTCTCGGTCCCATAGGACTGCGACGTTGTTTCTTGTATGCACTTTCTTGAGCTTATGCACAAGCAGGCGGTTGGCTTTGTTGCCATTTAGATAGCAGAACTGCTTCGTGTATGTTAATGCTCGGGCTGTTCGGTCTGCTAGGTGCATTTCCAAGACACCTTTGGCTTTACGTAACTCATTCCACGACATTGCCGAAAGGGCGTTTTTTATGGTTTGCTTCTTTCTGAGCCACCTCCGTTTCCAGTTCCTCTATTCTGAGCTGGTGTCTGCACCTGTGTGCTGCTGAGCAATTCATGGCAATGCCTCGAATCACGAGCTTCGTGGCATCCCACACCATAGCCTCTGTGGGTCCCTTGCCCATGTTCTCTGTGAAATAGTTGATTAGAGCTTCCGACAGTTCCTGGCTGTCTGCTATGTCCGAAAGGAGGTAATCTTGCAGCTTCCAAGCCCTCTGCCGCGGAGTTGGTACTATAACTTGGGCATGGTCAGAGATTACCCTTAGCCCTATGTGGATGTCCACGATGCAGGGGAACAGCATACTTGAGACGAGAAGGAGGTCTATTCTGGAAAGACCCCTGTGGACGTGTGAAAAGAAGGTGCAGTCACAGGCCTTACCGTTAGCCAGCCTCCAGGCGTCGATCGTTCCTGTCTCTCTCAGGAATTCTGCAAGCCCCAGTGCCTTCGAAAAGTCTGCTCCGGTCGGCGATAGGGTCTTGTCGATGGTGGGGTCCGGGGTGAGGTTGAAGTCATTTCCGATCAGCAGTTTACCTTCAGAGAAGGACATAATCACTGGGAGAATCCTGCGTTTGAAGCGCTCCTGGGCGTCGTTTGGGCAGTAAATTCCTGCAATAGTTATTGGAGCTCCACCAGGAAGCCCTTGATCAGCAAGAACCTACCCTCAGCGTCCCGCTTGACCGTGACCTTTGACCGAACCACTCATTGGCTGAGCAGGACTGCCACCCCTCCTCTCTTCTGTCCGGAAGATGCAAAGTATCTTTTAGGGAATCTTTGGTGCTTGTCTCGTTGCTCGTCCGGGGCCAAGAGGTGGGTCTCTTGTAGACAGACAATGGGCCTCATTACGAGTCCGGTGGTAACCGTGCCTGAAATTCCGGCAGGTTACCGCCGGACTCGTATTACCATTCTGCCTCCGTGATTCCCGGAATTACAGGGGCATTACGACCCCAGTGACCCAGGAATTCCGGAGGCAGAATTTGGTAAAGCCCCATTCCCATTGAGTCCCATAGGACTCTATGGGAATGGGGAAGTGGAAACACTGGCACCATCTCGTGATGGTGCCGGTGTTTCCACGTCCGCCTGCAGGCGGGTGGTGTTAAACCCGCCAGGTCAGACCTGGCGGGAATGACACCTCCGCCTGCAGGTCTCGAGATCACTCAGTATGGAAACAACACTGGCGGCAGATTTACCGCCACCGTTATTTCCATACCTGGTGACTCATAATGAGGCCCAATATCTGCCTCCAGTTGGGCCAGGCGGTATTCCAAGGACTTCTGTTTTCTGGAGGAGTTTAGGCCCTGGACATTCCAGGTGATCATGGTTGTGTGGGGGATCCCATTTCAAAGAGTTCGGATTGCGGGTGCTAAGTGCTGTTCCACTCCACTTTCCTCCGTCCTGTGTGGGTAGCTGCCAGTTGAGCTGGGCCCTGCATTGGTGATTTGTGCCCCTTTCGGTGTCCACCCGTAATAAAATTTGGTCATCTGGGCCGACCTTCGACCAACGGGGACTCCGGCTGGGCCAACGCAACCTTCTGAAACCAAAACACTTTGGCCTCTGCTGAAAGGTGATGAAAGCTTGGTGTGTGATAGTTGTGTCCACTTTTTTCAAGGATTTCGGTATGTGGCCAGCGGTTGTGGCTGGCATTTGGTCCTTCAGGTGACGCGTATCAGATCCGCGGGTCCATTGGACCCGTGCCACCCCGCCTCAGCCGTCATTACTAGGGTGTTTGCTCTTGAGTGAGGGGCCCCTGATTCTCTGGCGTCATCTCTCCACTCGCGACCAGGTTCGGTTAGTGTCCTGTGGGTCTTCCTGTTCCCATGGTGTGTCCTCAGCGTTGGTCCCCTCCCCAGCATTCGGGTGTAGCAGTCTCATGCACTTTGCGTATGTGGCGGACACTCACGTTCCAGGAGAAGATCAGGGAGGTCGGGAAGCCCGAGTGGTACGGTACTCCCTTCTCCCTCAGCCATTCCGTGACTGGTTTCAGTGCCTTCCTTTTCAAAAGTGTGACAGAGGTGAGATCCTGATATAGGGAGATGGAGGCGTCTCTAAACAGTATTCGAGGGGAACTTCTTGCCTCCAACATGATTTCTTCTTTGACTTTGAAGTAGTGTAGTCTTGCAAGGATGTCTGGTGGGGCCGATGAATTGGATCGAACTCTGGTTCTGTGGACCCTGCCAAGCACCAGGGGGGATTCGTCCGGCAGAGTTAGGATGAAGCAGAAGAGGTCGCTCACGTAGCGCTCTAAGTCTGCCTCTGGGACGGATGTGGGGATCCCTCTCAGGCGTATGTTATTGCGACGGGAGTGGTTCTCTGAGTCCTCCTGCTTAAGTTCGAAGGCTTCGCACCTGGCTTATAGCGCGGCCAGCCTGTACGCCCCCTTCTCGAACTCATAGCTATGTTCGCACAGGATGGTTTCTTCCTCCTTTATCCTGGTCTCCAGCTCCCCCACTCTCGCTTCCAGTACTGTGATGGTACTCTTCACCTCTTCGGTGCTCCTCTGGAAGTCTTTAGTTAGTGCCACTAGGAGGTCCGACTTTGTGACTGTCTGCGTGGGGGCTTCTCGGAGTGACTTCGCGTGCATGCTCTCATTGGTTGTTTCCCCTGGTTCCAGGCGGTCCCCTCTTGTGGGCCTGTCTGGTGCAGGGGTAGATAACAGAGTTGCGATGTCTGCTTGCTTACTTGATTTTTTGGCCATGGTGAGTTCAGGTCCGTCCCACAGGTTGGGGTGTAGTCTGCTGAAGTTGCAGGGCAGATAATTAGGCGGACCGTCACTCTCGAGCCCAAGGGAGCTGCGACCCGGTGCGCCTAGCTGCCTTTAGTAGAGTGCTCCTCAGGCGGGGGGCCCTCAGGTGTTAAGAGGCCACTCTCTGCCAAAAACTCCCTGGTTATGACCCTCGCACCTCCCTATGGTGCCAGTGCAGGTGACCTGGGGTAGGAAACCGGGGCCCGATGACGTGCCTCTCGAGCTGTGGATCACTCCGACGTGCCAGAGGATCCGTGGCACTCCTGTGGGGCTGTGTGTTGAAGGCTCCAGGCTCCGCCAGGGAGGGTTTGGTTGGATCCCTGCCGCAGGACCTGATCGTGCGCGGTTGTGCAAGCCCGCCCCAGTGGGCTGGTTTCACAGGGGGGGGGGGGGACGGCCGGGATATCTTTCTCCCGGTGGCTATGGCTTGAACTGCTGCCCGGCGGGGGCTAGATATGGCCGCTGATGGGTGGTTTGCCCTTGCCTGTATGCCGCCGAGGTGGGGTTTTCCTCCGGGAAGCTTGCCGACTGAGAAGCGTTGCGGCCCGTCTCCCTGGGTCTGGATGCGGAGTGCGACATGGGCCCGGGGTTTGCTGGTGGGTAGCCACTTCGGGGGGGCCTTCGTACCCCTCACGGGTTACTGTCAATGGGGGGCGCCTTATGAGGGGCACAGGCCGTTTATATTGATCAACAGTCCCGCTCTTCGGCTATGTCCCGGCAGTCCGGCGGAGGTGGGGGGGTGGGGTGGGGAGGTTCATCAAGCGGTCTGGGCCACCAGCCTCAGGTTTGCAGCGCGGCTTAGGCGTGAGCGCTGCTGGTGTCCGGGCACTGCTGGAAACCCCCTCACCTATCGCCATGTTGGAGCCCTCCGGTCCCCTAAGCCCCCGTTCCTTCAAAGTATAAGTCCTGAGGGCCAGAGCCTGTTGCCCCCGATAAGGAGGGGTTGGGCTGTGGGGGAGGCCCGGGCTGCGTGTTATTGGGTAGCTCCGCTGCCTGGCTTTTACTCTGGCAATGGGTGTAAGTGCGGGAGAGGAAGAGGTGGGCCGTGGTGTGCCGTGCGGCAAGGCTTGGGGCCGCTGCAGCTGCTTCCATGGGGGTTGGGGCCTCCGGTTGCCTAGGTCTCTGTTTCTCCATAGCTTCCAGCCGACCAGAGTCTGATACCCCCAGTGAGGAGGGGGTTCCATGAGGAGGCTCAGGCTGCACACGTAGTCGGGCCTCTCCGCGACCTGACTTTGTTCCGCCGTTGGGGAGTGAAGGGAGCCCGGGGCCGCTCTCACCTCGGGTCTGCCGTTCCCTCCCGTGGGTTGAACTTTGGGGAAGGGGATTCGCAAAGACTTGGCTTGTTGCTGCAGGCTTCCTCTCTCTCACCTTCTCAGCGCAGCGTACGTCCCAGGGTGCTGTTGCCTCAGACGTCCGTTCCCTGGGTTGGCTGGATTCCAACTCGGGTGCTGCTCGCCTGTCAGATCCCCTTGTAATGGCGATTACCGCTCTGTGCAGCAACGGGTTTCTGTGCATCGGGTTTCCCCCGCAGGCAGGGGGGGCACACCAGCCTCCTCAGGATTTCCTGCAGTGTCCCTGCACCCTGGGGCTCTCCTAGTTCACCCGGATCCGTTGGCTCCACAGTGCTATGCCAAGCCGGGGCTTGCTCAGCTACCAGCTGGGGTGCGATGGGGCTCCTCGTTCGAGGTTGCTGGTAGAGTGCCTTCATTCTCCCAAGAGGGCCAGTGGTTCCGCTGCTCAGGGACCGCCTGCGCCTTGGTGCGCCCCGCTGTTGTCAGATGCTAAGTGTAGTGGCGCCTGCCATTTTGAGGACGGGCCCGCGCTGCCCTCTGCACCGATTCAAGCCCAGCAAGCTCTCAGTTCGAGGCGTTGCGGGGTGTTAGAAATGAGGTCCTCATCTGCAGCATTGCTTTGGCATTCAGGCGCACCGTCGGGATATCTTAGATACACACTTTCAGCAGGGCATTTCGGTCGGATGCGTAGCGTCAGCCGGGAGCTCTTACTGAGCCGATCTGACCACCATGGCTCCAAGCCACGCCCCCCAAAGTTCTTGTTCTACGAACACGTTGGCTGATGGCTTCACCCCTCGGTCCCCCTCTTCTGGTTGCAGACCCCCTCACTTGTTGTATTCAATGAATTAACAAAAAAACAGTTCTTCTCAGTGAGCTTTGGGGCGGTAACTTTCCACCCATGGATCTCCTTCGGCCAGGCTCGGACCCCAATTGACAAGGAGGACGCTTTACTTCCCCTTGTCTTGCACTGTTTCCTTTTAAACAATTCTTCAGGCTTTGCCCCTGGTTGTCAGCTTCCCTCTGCCGAGCTCACTCTCGCCAACTTTACCAACAATTCTTCTTGGGGCTGTTAGGTTCTACCTCTTTTCATTAGCATCCCTCGTCCGGGTTCACTCTTGCTAATTTCCATGAAACACAGTTCATGTGCTATTTTTCAACATGCAGGATTCACTTCCCTTTCGCTTCACGATCATCCATTGGTCAAGGACATTCGACGGTACAGAGGAATTTGCATGAGCCCTGTATGACCACTTTGACCCCTTCTGTTTACTTTTCTCCCACGGCTTTCTGGTACCTGTAGTTCAACAAAAGGGTAATCTCCACAAGTGCGTACCCACATGGTGCCGGCCCTCTGCTCTGCTAGTTTTCCCCTTTTCTCTTAACAGTTCATTGTATTCAAAGTTCAATTATCCTCTCGCTACTTTTATTCAGCACAATTGGTTTTCTTTATCGGTTCTCCCCCTCGACTCACTGATTGTGATGAATGGCATTGCTTTCTTGCCTTTAGAGTCAAGGCCGGTACCATAGGGCCAATACGTCTCTCCCCAGCTTGGCTGCAACACATGCAGGCTATTGCTGATGGCCTTATGATTCCTTCTCTTGAGTCTTTACGGGTCTCTGTCAATAAGGGCAAGGTCACTTCTCCCCCTGGTCTCCTCTCGACTCTCGCCATCTTTCGCCTCCTCTTGAACTGCCAGACAGAACTGTCTCTCACGCCGTGCTGTCTGCCTTGCTACTTGTGTGCTCTTGTGCTCCACCTTTTATCCCTGTGGGGAAGGGAAAGGGCTGTCAGGTGATATGATATGATTGGTTATTTATAACGCGCTTAATACCCAGATGTTTCTAAGGGCAGACCCGGGGATCGAACATGTGTTGCTCTGTGTCGTCTTGCTTCCAAGGCGAGCATGTTGCCCCTTAGCTATCCTCCCCAGATTCTGGTCAATTGCCTGACCCTGGCATTGGGACACGTCAGGTAAACGGCTCGGGTGTTAGTACGTTGTCTTTCGTATTGTGGGAAAGTGTTTGTGTAGGAAAGGGGGGGGCAGTGTTTTGGAATATCCTACGTGGTAGGGTGGGGAAAAGGTGTTAAAATAAGGGGGAATACCGTGTCTTACCCGTCGGTATCCCCCTCCCATTTCCCAAGGACCCCCCCATCCAGGTGATCCTCCCTCACTGGGCCACCCCCAGGAACTGGATCCAAAAGTGATGGCCATGTCTTGGCCACCTGGATGACAGATTCCGGGGACTAGACAGGGAGACACCTTCAGGTTTTTCACATTACCCAAAGTCACCACTGGACATAGCTGCCGAAAAGATTCTCCTGCCATCAAGTTCTATCCGCAGGTCCACCACAGGAGGTCATGCACGGCCCTGCTTGGGACCTGAAGCAAGTCTGTCAGGATCCCTGAGAAATGTGACCATTGAGACTAGACGGCCCCCTGAAGGCACCCCCATGCACAAACAAGCCTCCAGCACCAGAAACATGCAGGGTGCCATGAGACCTAGCAACTATAACCCCACGGCTGGGGAGAAATGGGCATTTTAAAATTTGGTGACCATCTTTTGGATGTGTAGAGCCCTAAGCTTGGGAGGAAAAGACTTTCCTGAGGAAGAGTCCATGACCATTCTGATGAGTTGAAGCGCTTGAGTGGATGTCACATGGGACTTCTTGATGTTGAGGGAGAAGCCCCGTCTCTGCAAGAGGTGACAGGTGGGCTGAAATGATTCAGAACCTGATCCAGGGAGTGGGCTCTGAGCAGCTAATCATCCAGGTTGGAGAAAACATGAATTCTTCCCATCCATAGTCCAGCCGCCACCACTGCCAATAGCTTGGTGAAAAGCATCAAGCGGAGGGGAGCCAGAAAGGCAGCACTTAAAACCGGTAGTGTGAACTACTGATGAAGAACATCAATCTGATTTGGATGTATACGCACGTGAAAGTAGGTGCTCTCAAGGTCGAGAGGCAACTAATCCCGGAGCTCCAGGGCCTAGAAAATCTGTGAGCCTTCCCATTTTGAATTTTGTCTTTACTGAGGAACTTGCTCAGGCGCCTTAGGTCCAAGATGGGTCACAGCTCTCCGTCCTTCTTTGGTTCCAAAACGTAAAGGGGGAGTATAACCCCTTGTTTCTTCCACCTGAACTATCAACTTAATGGCACCTTTCCTGCTCAAGTAGCAGGTTTAGAACACAAGGTGGCTGTGTTAATGTGGAACAGTCTGGAGGTTGCCATAGAAAGGCCGGCAGTTCCCTCGAGTGACACCTTTGCTGTGCCCTTGTGTTCAAAATAATACTGCACCATCCTTTAGAATGATGCAATGCTGGAGGGGAGTGAAGCGGGAGCTGAATGGGATGTTCTTCTGCCTCTCTATGGTGAATTTTCAGTGCCCTTGTCTGATAGATGCTTGACTCTTTCCTCTTTTGCTGCGATAGCTCTTATAACTAAAAGCTTTTCTCTCCCAGGTTTTGTTGGTGGCCTACAGCCACCCCTAGCAAATTGGCAGCTGCTTTTGGGCTTGCAAATTTTCCAAGCTATCAAACTGCCTTTGGCCCAAACAAGTTAGAACCATCGAATGGCATGTCTAACAGTTCAGTTTGCCCATCCTATATCAAACCTAATTTCCTTGGCCAGACAAATCTCTGCGAGAGAGAGCTTGTACCCATGGCTCTCTCAACACAATCCGCCACATCCAGTTCAGATTGAAGCACTTAGCACACAGCTTCCCTGCCATCGCCTGCAATGCTGAGAAAGCCATCCCTCACCTTAACGTCTGGAACATGTTCTTCAACTTCTGATATGACAGCACACAGGACGTGGGTCTATTTGTCCAGGATGCATGTTGCATTAATAGCTTTTAATGCCATACTGCCTAATGCAGAGTTTTTATTAGAGGCAACATACTTCTTGCCGTCCCTATTTGGAGGGAAGGCTCGGTAGGTGCTTGATTCGGTGCTGAATGTTGCTGCCTGCGTTACCAGACTATCTGGATTGGTGTGCTTGGATAGGCAGGCCTGGGTCAGAAGACAGTGGTTTATGCTTGCGCAGCAGATCCCTTTGCATTGCTGGTGCCGATCAGGGTTTCATCCAAAGCTCCACAAAAGGATCCCTTAGGGGAGCATGGAAGGATAGAACAGGTTCTACCTCCGGGCCTCTGTCACAATATCAGTGAGGTCATACTCTGAATTCTTTAGCAGGAGGGCCCCACCCTAAAGCATCTGTGACTTTAGTCATCACTTTCCTTCATGAGGCATGAGGGTTTCCATGGGCTCTTGGACATATGGGATTGATGGGACACTGATACCCTGTCGGCTTTGTCAGATGTGATGGGATTGTCTTTGATTTTTTATCCCTGAAGGAGGGTCCCGATTTTTCAAAGACCTCCATCATTTTGCAATGGAATTTCTCCTTTTTTTTTTTTGCTGAATCTGATTTTGAAGGAAAACATACCTGTCTGTCAGGGGTGGAGTCCTAAGATGAGTACTTAGGTATCTTCTTTTTCTTCAAGGAAGAGGACGACAAGTGCATGTATTTGATCCTCGATTGGGACATTTTTTATGTTTATTAGCTCTTTTTATGGACCTCTCCAGCAATCTGTTGACTCAGAGTTTTTCCCTTCAGGCGACCTCCACTTCAAAGGGGTTTTGCTAGGCGATTTCAAAAATCCCTGAGTTAATTTCAGTGCCCTCTCTTTCAGTGCCTACTGTGGTCACGTGGCACTGTGTGACCTATTTGTGCTGATGTCACGTCTGGCCTCGAAGGCCACTCGCCTTCCTTCAATCCCAGACTGGAACGCCGCCCGCTCTTTACTGCACCCTGCACCACTTAACTGTTAGCGAGTCGAAGCTTGGAAAAGGAAGGTCTCCATCTCCTTCGCCTTCTTTACTGCATCAGTTGCAGTATTCCAACTGCTAGACCGCGTAGTTGGAAACTCAGGTTCTATGATCTCTCTTACTCTCGCCCTCTTCCTCGTCTCAGTGTTTTGGGACGGCTTTACCTGGGGAAATACATGGTCCTTAACCCCCCCCCAGTAAATCACAGGGCATTGGGGCCTTTCACAGATGGCTTTAATATTGTTACGGGAAGAAGAGGGAGGTTGGTGATTTTCAATCAATCAATCAATAATAACTTTATTCGGCCTTGGGCCATCAAAGTGCATAATAACATATAGAAACATCATTAATAAAGTAGCAAATAAATAAATATACATTTCATCTACAATACTATTAGGATAGCTGTTACAACACCGCAGCACAGTTTTAATCACAGAAGCTTGGTTCATGGTTAATGTCCCTGCAGAGAAAGATATCAAGCCAGCCGGTAGGGGTGATTGGGCAGGTTACTGAGTTAATGCTGTCTGTGTTAATGCGTATGATGCACATTGTATAATATGGGCCGTTATTTGACGTACCAGCCCCCTCCAATCGTAATCTAATGGCTGATCCTTGGGGGGGGCCTCATGTGCATCTCGAGTCCTCTGACGCATCATCTCAGGAATTACTTTGGCCCTATACGTTTGCCCACTGACCTTTTACCTAGGTGTATTGCATTAGCTCCAGAAAGCCTAGGAAAATGTGGCCTGCTTACACAGTAACAATCCGCATTGTGTGGCGTGCAAGCTCTAATTTCTATCACGCTATTAGAGGGCTGCTGCCATCTCAAATCCATATCTAGAATCTTACTGACCACCCTCAATTCCTGAAATTCATTTCTTCTGTAAACTTTAATTAATTGACGGTTACAACCATGCAGCATACTTAATTACAGTTATCGCGTACTTTGGTGCACATTCAAATATATTTTATACATTTTCCATCAGTATAGACCTCATAGATCAGGATCTCCCGAGGTCATCTTGGATGCTTTGTGTAGTGCGGCTAGGTAGGAACGGAATGGGACCCATATATCTTTGGGTGTATTTGTGGGTGAGACAAGCATAAAGTCCTCCACATACTTGTTTATATATGTCAGGTCCCTGAGCCATGCCTGTGTAGTTGGGGCAGTCCTAGATTTCCAGTATCTCAGGATATTACATTTTGCTGTTGCACAGGCTACGTTAAATAGTCTTCGCACCTTAGTGGGTACCTTCCCAATATCGCCCAGCGGATATTTCAGAGGGGTAGGAGGGATGGGGGATGTCTAGTATGTCACTCAGGGTGTCCGCCACCTCAAGGATGGGTGGACAAGCCCAGTACATGTGGAATGAGTCTGTTTCTGCGGCATGGCACTTCGTGCATCTGGCCGAGTTTCCTTGGGAGAATTTCACTATTTTCTTGGGTGTGAAGTGCAGGAAGGGAAGGAGGGCCAGAGGAGTTGGAATGCCACTTTCATCCGGTGTTAATGCAGTCTCTATATGGGTCTGTGCCCCACCTTACCCTGGAAGTCGTCTAGCGACACAATTGAGCTGTTGGACTCTTAGGGAGAATTCTCATCTTATGGGTAATTTCCCTTACCTATAGAGTCCCCCAGCAGCTTTGCTGGATTTTAAGAGTTTGTTTTTTTCTCCTGCTAAGAGTGAGACTCTTTTTCCCACTCTTAGGCATTTTTGCTATGTGTGTTCTAGGCTATTTTTGTGTTTAATGTCTATGGGGTTTTTCTCACCTCCATAGGAACCATCTTTATTCACATGTGTTACACAGCACCCTCCGTGCAGCGACATAGGGGTGTTGTAGCGACCCCCAAACATAGACTCCATACCCTGGGACTGACTACTGTCTCCTAGGGCATGTAAAGTCCCATTGACTTTACTAGTCAATTTTTATGAACTAAACCAGTACAACCCATTTTACTATGGAGGTACTGGGAAGGGTTAATAGTTTTTCCCTGGTGTTCATTTTCGAGAGGGTACCGTACAGTCATTCTCTCAAAAGTTTCTGGCTGGTGGCAGTGGTTACTACCGTAAATATTCGACCGCAAATATTTTCCTATGGGATTTTCACATTGTTCGAGGCTACCACATTTTCTGACAGCATCTAACATACCGCCGGTGTATTTTAATATTAACTTTACTCCTGTAGGTTTTTTCTGCCAGAACTTTAATATAACTTCTTTCTTGTGTCTTTCTCTAAACTCCTAACCCAGGTCGGGGATCCTTTGTTCGTCCTTTTGGCGGGCTTCTGCCAAGAAGCCCTCCTTTCGGCGCCACGGAGTCTGGGGTGGGTCCATTGTGTGGGAGGGGGAGCAGGACCCCTGAAAAGGGTTTCCTCCGCAACCCATGTCGCACTCTAACCTGATAGGCTGGAGGGTCTCCCGCCAAGATGACCACTCCACTGTGTGAGTGACAGCTAGGCTGTATGAATGGGGATCTTTTTGCATAAAAGCAGGGTCCTGAGGACTGGAAGAGCAAGATGTCGCCACTGGAACCAAGAAGCCGAAGAGGAGAGAAGTCGAAGACATCTGCAATGACTGAACCACTAGTGAAGCCCTGCTGCAGCGTCTCACCACTTTTCTCCACACGACGAGAGAAGATCTTCATCTGTAAGAGCCTTCTTCCCTTGAACTGGTGGGGCCAACCAGTTTGCCAATCGCCTTCCTGGAGCTGCCCTGGTCGAATCGCCAGTACCCTGTACTCGGAGACCGGATAGCCAGGCACCCGTCCACCCGGACCGCGATTTAAAGGAGCATACCTTTTATTCGGCAGGCAGCACCGTGGCTGGTTTCATCCCTGGGTAGTGCAGTAACTCGAACCTTCCTCCACAATGAGAGTCCCTTTTCCTCTGCTGGATCACCCGAACTGCAGGTACTACCAGGAACAACCGCCACCACAGGAGCCACTTCTTCATATTAAGGTACATTGTTCCGCCAGGCCGCCCTTTCCGCGTGGTAGTGCTAAAGGTGTTTTAAATCATTTACCTACCTGTTGGCTTGGCCGTCCCTATCTTTTAAACAATGTCTTTCACCTTCGGCATCCATCTTTTCGAAATCTTTAACTGAGGACTTGACTGCAGCTACAAGAACATTTTGCTCCTGGGCCCTTTGCCCTTTACCACTGACGCTGGCACAGGTCTATTGACTATGGCTAAATGTGTTAGTACTGCCTTCTCTAGATTGCTTCTCAACTAGAACTGTGTTGGTGCACCTACTACTTGTAACCACCCTTTCCTTCCCACTTTTAAAACTTGTGAAGTGCCATTTTGCTCGGTTTTCATTTAAGTATTCTCTATGCTAAAGTACTGCCTTGCCTAAACTTGTTCACAAACTTTTGGGAAGAGTTGCTAGGGTGTGTAAGAAGATATTTCTGTATAACTTGTGCTTTCCTTCCCTTGTGAGAAATTGCTAGAGTGCAATTTGTGTTTGGTTTTCACTGTGCCGTTTTGCTCAGTTTTCACTCTTGCTCAAACTTGTCTACAATTTAACTAGGGAGTTGTGTATGCTTTTCTTGACTGATTTTAACTTGCTTTATCAACTGTGATAAATGTATTTAACTAGAAGTGTGTCAAATAAATATATATATTCTTTTTAATACAAAGCTTTGGTCAGTGTTTCCTTGTGCCATAGTACTGTAGGCCTATTGTGTAAACCCTGAATACTGCTCATCTCCCTCTTGAGATAAGTCTGACTGCTCAGCCACAGCTACCAACTAAATCTTTGTGGTACAGACTGATACCAAAGGGGATTTATTGCTCTCACCTGTAGCCCTAATCTTCTGTAGTGCTCCCTAAGGGAACTGCAGAGGATTCTGCCTAACATGGACCCCAACAGTATGGTCCACCAAAACAATGATGTATCTCCCCAGTGTGTCCATTTTGGACTTAGTTATTTGGAAGCCTAGAGTATGATGTATGAGGGGCATGACACCCCTTGATTGCGTCAAATAGTCTGTGCCTATTCTCTGAGGTCCCCAACTACGGGCAAAAGAGTCTAACACTTTGCATTAGGCATGGGTTTCTTGTAACATCAAGATCCGAATGTTTTTTTTTTTAATTTATTTTATTGATTTTATACAAACAAAACAATGAAAACCAAACAAGCAGCATAATCATAATTGTTCAATTACACATCAAGTTATCGTAGTCACTGCTCCCATTATCCCTCCCTCCCCCCGTGAGCCTATTTGTCCATCTCTTTCAGTGTTTGGCACATGCGGCCGAGTTTCGTCCTCTTCGGAGTCTTTTGGGTTTGATATTACTCCAAACAATTCTGTTATTAGCGTTTTCCAGGCCAATAGGGTGCCCACCTCCCCCTCATCAGCCCGGCTACTCGCATCTTGCCATGCCACCGTTTCAGACTCCGCCCATTTCTGTAAATCCTTCCACCATACATCCACCTTAGGTTTGTGGCATTTCTTCCACCCCATGGCGATCCTACGTTTCGCAAGCACATACGCCAGATTTCTTAGTTTCTCAATATGTTTGAGTTTCCGTGGCCTAGGGAACCCACCCAGTAAGCAGGCCCAAGCCGTGTCTATGACATGAGTAACCCCTTTATCGGCCAGTTTCTGCGCCACATCACTCCAGTAGCATCTAATAATCGGGCACGACCAAAACATATGTGTCATGTCAGCGTTTTCCAGGTTACATTTAGGACACACTTGTATGCTAGCGTTTCGGAACTTAGATATCCTCAAGGGGGTCATGTATGCCCTATGCGTTACATACAGCTGAATTTGTTTTAATCTGGCATTTCCAGATACTTTTTTTGTGGTAACTCAGGGCACGCTCCCACATCCCGTCCTCCATCGGGGCCCCCACTTCCATCTCCCAGTCCAGTCTCAGATGCGTCAAATCTTTACCCACCTTAGCCATCACCATCTCGTACAGTCTCGAGATCTCATGACCCCCTTCAGACATATACATTGCTTCCAAAATTGCATCTGGTTCTTCTATCAAAACTGTTTCTGGCCAGGTGCTCTTAATCATTCGCACCAATCTAATGCATGTGACATATTGCCCCGTGTGTAGCCCCGCCTCTTCGTCGAGTTCTGTAAACTCCTTAATGGATCCCTCCTGCCAAACATCGCCTAGCGTTGCCAGCCCCACCGATTCCCAGTAGGTCCTAACAATCGCCCTTAGCTGATCATCCCCTCCTGTCAAAGCAACCACTGGTACCTGCAGGAGGTACGGATATGGGGCCTCCATTAGGCGACAAGCCCTACGCCAGATTTTCCGCCCAAGCTTCAACATCGCAGGGTGCCCCCTCATTTCAGTTTTGGATAGCCAGATCATTTCTTTCAAATAAAACGGGGCACAGTCCTGCCCAAGCACACTGTGCTCAGGGGTCACTTCATCGGAAAGCCACTTAGCCACATATTGCAACTGTCCCGCCACGTAATAAACCTCAAAATGGGGCAGTCTAATACCTCCTTTTTCATAAAAGTTCTGCAGTTTCCAGAACGCCACCCTATTTCGGGTACTGTGCCACAAGTAATCCCTACACATGCTGTTCAATTTACTAAAAAACTTCTTGGGTATTATGTATGGGATATTACTAAAGTAATGCAAAAGCCTGGGCAGAACTACCATCTTGAGCATAGCCCCCCGCCCCATCATCGCCAAGGGCAATCTTGCCCAGAACTGCATGCTGTTTCTGATTTTCTCGACGGCTACTTCCGTATTGTGTCTGTGTTCATCTTGCGCCGTGTGATATATATCTATGCCCAAATAGCGAAAAGAGCTTGTTGCCCACGGTACCTGTAGCACCGGTAGTCCTTCTGCAGGGATCCCCTTATAGCTACCTAATGGGAATATGACAGACTTTTGGGGGTTCACCGAGATGCCCGACAACTCTGCATACCTTTCCATCACTTCAAGTATGTATAAGAGATTTTCTTCTGGGTATTGCAAGTACAGCAACAGATTGTCCGCGTACAAGGATATCAGGTGTCGTTCCCCTCCCACCTCAATGCCAATCGTCTCATACTGTGCCCTAAGGCATATTGCCAAAGGCTCCAGGGCCAAGATGTAAAGCATCGGGGACCAGGGGCACCCTTGTCTGGTGCCTCTGCCAAGTTGCCATCTTTCGGATATCACCGCTCCAGTTCGGACCCTGGCAAGCGGCTCACTATACAACATCTTGGCCCACCTGATATAGCACGGCCCCATTCCATACCCTTCCAAAGCAGCCAATAGCCATGACCACTTGACTGAGTCAAAAGCCTTGACTGCATCTAGAGACACTATTGCCATCTCACCCTCGTTCTTAACACCCCATTCGACCACCCGATGAAGTCGCCTATGGTTGTGTGTAATGTTCCTGCTCGGGACATAACCCGTCTGATCAGGATGTATGAGTCTGCCAATCACTTTCCGCAATCGATTTGCAAGGACAGCTGTGAGAATCTTGCTGTCTTGATTGAGCATCGACAGGGGCCTGTAGGAACCACATCTGTGCTCCGGTTTATTGGGCTTGGGCAGCAGTATCGCCTCTCTAAGTGACTCAGGCAACCGTCCTATCTCAAACGCTTCATTCAACATGTCCAGCATTGGGGGGAGGATTTCCTCCTTGTATACTTTATAAAATTTGCTGGGGAACCCATCTGCCCCTGGGGCCTTACAAGTGGGCAGCTGCTTTACTACCTCTTCTAATTCCTCCAACGTGATTGGCTCATCTAACTCCTCCCTCTCTTCGTCGCTTATCTTGGGCAGCCCTATGTCTTCTAACGTTTCGGTTATCGTGCGCTGGCCGCCTATCTCATCATCTCCGTACAGCACTCTGTAATATTCCACAAATTCTTTGTTAACCCCCTCTTGCGTGGCCACCTCTTCTCCGTCCTCCCTAATAATAGTCCTAATCGGGGCTTAGGGGTCTCGCTTTTGTATAGCCAGGCCAAAAGGCGGCCTGTCTTGTCTCCCCCCGCGTGCTGCCTCTCAACATATTTCTTATAATTAAGATTGCAGAGTCTTTCCCAGTGCCCTGCACATTGTTGCTGTAGTTGGGAGTACCAGCTCTGTGTCTACATCTTCGCTCTTTAACGTTGTGTCTAGCTCAGTTTCCGCCCTCTGTAGGTCAGCCAAGACCCCACCCTGTAACCCTCTTGACTTAGCAATGGCCGCCCCCCGCATCACCACCTTAAAAGCTTCCCATAGTGTGCCCACAGAGTCAACACTTCCAGTATTTTCCACAAAAAAGTTAGTAATCTCCTCTCTTATATCTTCTCGGAGGCGCCATGTAGGGATTTTCGCCCTCGGGGGGCAATATTGCCATCCGAGGATCAGGGGCGAATGATCCGAGAGGACCCTGGCCTTGTATTCGGTTTGAGTAATCTCGGACATCACATCTGCTGTGACAAAGACGTAATCGAGCCTAATGTGCAGTATTGCCTCTCAGTGGGATGTTTCGTTTCATGCTCCACGCATCTGTAAAACCAAAATCAGTTAGCAGCGTCTGCAACGCTCTTGCCGCTGGGCTAGGCTTACCCACCCTGTCATCTGACCTGTCCACCACCGGATCCAACACACAATTGAAGTCCCCGCCCCAGATCATCGTGCTCCCCATACACACACTAAGATTGCTACACAGGGCTCTGAAATATGCTGCTGTGTTTTGGTTGGGGGCATACGTGTTTACTATGCATACCTCCCTGCTCTCCACCAGCCCCCGCAGTATAGCCATCCTTCCATCCGTTTCAACCACCTCTTGTGTCAATTTGAACGGGACATGCGGTGCCACCCAGATTAGCACCCCCCGGGCATGTGCAGAGTATGGCGAGCCCACTACGGTCCCTTTCCACTTTCTCTTAACTAGGTCCAACTTCTCCCGCGTCAAGTACGTTTCCTGTAGTAATGCGATGTCTATTTTCTGCCTTTTCAGATACATCATGATCTTGTTTCTTTTCAGGTAGCTGTTATGGCCCCTGACGTTCCACGTTATTATCCTGAGGTCCCCCATAGGTCGTTAATAAGCACCCACCCGATCCTCCATCGATTACGTCCCTTCATGCACCGCAAGTACCACAAACTGATTTTCCCAAATAGGCTCGAAACAAAACTTAAACTCCCCATAACCACACACACACACTCAACTCCCCATCCCCCAACTTTCTGCCCACCCACCCCTCCCCCAACAATACCCTCCCCAACCGTTGCCCAGCTCCATTCCTGGATCTCAGGCACCCCCACATCTAGCCCTGCCGAGCGCAAGCTTCTACTCAGGGCTCAGTAGGATAAAGCCGCCCTAATGGCCGCTGAAACTAATAGGGCCTCATTACGACCCAGGCGGTAAGTTACCGCCTGGGTTGTGACTTTACCGCCATGGCGTAAACTACGTTTACGCCATGGCGGAATGGGGATTTACCGCCCCATTCCGACCTTGGCGGGGCGGTAAATCCCCATGTCCCATTTACCCTTCCCCATTCCCATTTTTGCCCCATAGGGCATAATGGGAGTGGGGAAGGCGTTAATTACGCCACCGTAAATTACGGTGGCGTAATTAACTCCATGGTCCCTTAGCGCCATGGATTTTAACACCTGCTAAAAGCAGGTGTTAAAAGTGCCATGGCGCTAAGGGACCTCGTAATTGGCGGTAAGGGGTCGGCGCAGCTAACGCTGGCGTAAACCCCTTACCGCCAGGGTCATAATGAGGCCCATAGTCTATTGGGGTAGGTCGTCCGCGTTCTGTTGCTCCTTTCAAAAAACATTACACATTCAATTGCCAAACCGTTACCGATTACAGTTATATATATTCCAGTCCGAATCGAGCACCAGGCTCAGATTGTGTACAAAGTTCAGTTAGTCACAGCTTCTCCATACAATCAGGGTCCTTCTCCTTACTGAATCTTCATTTGGTATGATCCTGCCGATCCCGATCCGCTTCTTGTTCCGGGAAGCCCTGCTGGTCCAGCCATGCGACAACATCCTCAGGGGTATCGAAAAATAGAGCTTTGTTCTTATGTAGCACTTTCAATCGTGCCGGGTACAGAAGCAAATATCTGATTCCTGCTGCCCTCAGCCTCCTTTTGATGGCTACGTAGCTGTACCTCTGCCTCTGTACCAGTATCGTGTAGTCCGGATATGCTGTGATGTTGGTGGATGCTCTCTCTATCGTGCCGCCCTTACGAAAGTATTCGAGGATCTTTTCTCTATCTCTGTAATTCAGGATCCTCGCGATGATCGGTCTTGGCGGGGCCCCCGGCTGGGGTTTCCTCATCAGGGCGCGGTGCGCCCTCTCCACCGTAAATCCCTGCGAAAGATTACCAGCTCCGATCCCTTGAAGGATCATGTTTTCGACATAGTTTGTGGGATCTTGGTCTTCTTCTCCCTCCGGAAGGCCAACCACGCAAATGTTGTTTCTCCTCGCCCTTCCTTCCGCCTCTTCCACACGATTTTCCAAGTTAGCGACCTGTTGTTTTAAGACATGAATCTCCTTCGCATTGCTCGTGCTAACATCGGTATTAATCTTCACCCCACTTTCCAAACCGCTGGTCCTTTCTGCAAGTGCCCTAACATCTTGGTGTAGCAGGGTGAGTTCTGTACCCACAGCATCGATCTTATTCTCCAGAGCTGTGCGTAGATCCGCCATTGCCAAGTCCCATTTAGCGCTTAACCCCGTTATAGCTTCTAGGACCTGGTGCTTATCCCCTTTGGGGGCATCCTCCGCAGGGGTCTCGATCGCGCTCTGTACTGATGTTGAGGGGGTCCGTTGCGTTCTCGTGAAAGTCTCCATCGTGGGTTGCTTGGTCTTGACTCTCAACCCTTTTGCCGACATGGCGCTTCCCGCTGCTCCTGTACGCCTCTGCTTTAGTGCTGCTGTCGCACCGTCCTCGGTCCGACAATGGTCCGGCTTCCATGTCACCTAACGCACATTCGAGATGGCACTTCGAATTGTCTTGAGGATGGGCTATGGCCTCACACTCCCCATGCAACTTCCATAGGCCTCGTCACCCAAGCATCCAATGTCATCTCCTCCTGCGGTCAGATCGCTGAGGCTCCATTCGCGTATGTCAGGCCGGGCGCTTTCATGGATTAGACCACTCTGCCATTTCACCCAATTGTGTTACTTCTCCAGGCAATTTACCGCAGCCGTGTCCCGCATGTCCGGGGAATCAGTTTCGTTTCTCCTCGGAGGCCTTTCCTTTGTTAGCCGCCATCTTGGTGTCGAAGCAGCCACACAATCGCACCGACAAAACCATGTACATCTCACGATTCTCGGGGACTATGAGCTTCTCCAGCGAACTTCACTTAGCGTGCGGCTTCCGACACCTGATCCTCAAGGTTCTAGGCGCTCGGTGCAGTTTCAGCGGGTAAATTTGGCAAAAATAGAGTCGGATCATCAGGAGCTCCTCACGCAGCACGTCCTAGTCCATGGCCAGTTAGCCACGCCCCTCCCAAGATCCGAATGTTATGTCTTTTACCATAGGCTTGCATTTTTCGTGCCTTGATTGGGTTGCTCAGGCCCCTAATATTTCATGTGAGCAGTCTAATCGTGTGGTCTGGCCCAGACATCACATATCGCGATTCCAGTGTTGCAGTGCAGGTCTAATCAAGTTCCAAACGAGTGCAGCCTTCCATGATCGACCGCCATATTTTCAAGTTTTCATGCCCCCAACTTCTCAACCTCCCTCCCCACCTCCACGGTCCCCCAAAACTGACAGTGTAAACCCCTTCTTAAATAATCAATTCTTGAACAGTAGAAGGCAATGTGCGACCCCAACTAGCAGCATCAAACGTTTAACAGGTTTGAGCTGCACTGTGTGGCGCTGTCGTACTTGAAGGACCTTCTCAAGTTATACCTGACAAGGTTGTCGTGCTGTGTACATTGAAACTATGTAAATGGATGTCGCCATTGTCAGCTGTTGCCTGGCGCAATCAGAATGTTCTGCTCAATACAGGCGATGGCGTCTTCCAGGGATTCAAAAATCTGGGCTCTGCTGGCATGTTGCACCCTCAGCTTGGCTGGAAACATCATGGCATAGTTTGTTTTTTTTGCTCCCCGAGGGCTTTCTTGCCCTGGTCGAAATTGCATCTGGCAGCTGTGGAGAAGTCCGGGTATATGTGGATTCTGGTAAATCGTTTTGTAGGGTGCCTTTTCTTGTGCCAGCCGGAGTATTTGGTCCCGGTAGTTTAGTAGTCAGACAATGATTGTCTGTAGTGGGGCCCCAGGTTTGGGGCAGATCCACGGATCTATGCGCTCTCTCCACGAGAAACTGTGCTGAAAATTGTGCCTCCGGGAATATCGTTCACAGTGCTTCCTCCAGAAATGTTTCCATCGGGACGTTGAGGGTTCTTTCAGCCATACCCACCACCCTAATGCTGATTCAGCAGGATCGGGACTCCAAGGCTTCACACTTTACACAGATTGCCTTTAAATCCTTTTCAAATTCCTAAATGTCCTTTCAGTGCATGGTTACTGTGTCTTTGGGATCTCCCACACTATTTTCCGCTGCAGTGATCTGGGCGCTTTCTTTCTGTAGATCTGCTCTTAGTGAGGATATGCTGGTGCCTATGTCGTCAAGCTTAGCGTTCACTGCCGCAAACCCAGCCTGCATTGCCACCATGTAAGGATCCATGTCCTTGTCAGTAAATGTCGGCGTCTTCGTGGGGGGGTTCTGGGAGCAAGTGGTGTCATCATCAGGCCGTGGCATGTTCGTTAATGCGTCCATGGGCCCCTTTCTACCTCCTTTTGGGCCTCCGCGGGTCATATTTTGAGGACAGGTAGTATTTCTGGCGGGTTATTGTGCTTTACCAATGTAGTGGCTGTGGTTCTCTTTAGGTTGCGTGTCTATACTGCCCTTACAGTAGTGGAGTATGTCGGTTTCACTTCTCCAGCCCGCTTCTTCTCCTGCAAGTGGCGCCTTTGCCGGTGTAAAGGATTTCCCCTTCTCAGTGCTTGCTTGCATTTTGAAGCGTGTGCTATGGTGGCATGCCAGGTGTCAAATGCGAGCTGGTTGCTTGTTGCTGGTGCCGTGTGCTGCCAATAGTGCCTGCAGCCTAAGTTGGTCAGCAGGGCACTCACCGCGTGAGAGTGTGTCTGCTCCTTGGGAGTTATATGGCAGGGGATTAAGCCACGTACCTGCCAGGGTTCTCCCCAGTCTGCTTGGGGTTACCGCTCCTTTTGGTCAAGTGGTGGCAACTGTGTCAGGTGAGGTTTCTACCGTGACCCACGGGACCCCCGGAGAGTCGCATGTCCTGTGTGAGTTTTGCTGCAGCAGTCCCTCCACGTTTACTTTCCAGGGTGGTGCACAGCACCTCCTCCGCCGCCCGGGATGGACTGTTTCCCTCTGGTGCGCAGCCGCTCTGTGGGAGACAATCTAATGTGGCTGATCGCTGTGTTCCGGGTTTCGGTGCGCCTCCAAGTTTGGAGCGATGAGAGTGGTGATGTTCCGACGGTCACCAGCTATAGTCTCTCAGTTCTGTGGTCCTTCAGTTCGCCGGATTTAGTCAACAGGATATTATATAGTGCAGAGCTCAACGGTTAGGCGGCCATTAAGTGCACAACAGCACCCCACCCCCCAAATTCATTTTTAATAATGTCAATATCACTTTCTCCCTGGCAGTGGGATCTAGTACACCTTATAATGTCCTCATGGGTAGCAGTTGTGCAGACTCGCACTGTGCGGAGCCAGTTGATACATTTATTTGTAAGTGAGTCCCTAGATTCAGGGCAGTTTGGCATCAATTTGGGGACTTCAACCAAGAAAAAAGTCCCTGTCGTCTGCCCCCAGGCATATGGCTAGTTCTTCTGCCCTGCCCGAACTGTATTCGTGGTTCGGCTGCTCTAGTGGGTCCATGAAGATGGTAGTTGGGATTTGCCTGGCCAACCCTCATAACTAACTTTTCGACCCCAGGGTTACCGCACGGCACACAATCCACCGGTCTAGTGGGCTTCCGCGGGGACACTGCTACCCTGTGTTTCGGTATGCTTGGTTTAAGCGGGAGGGGTCTTGCATGATTTGTTGTCCATATCCCCTTTTCTCGCTTTTAGACCCAGTACTCTCGCTATTTACCCGGGCAGCCTCTGTTGCAACTATTGTAATGTGCATTAGATGTGCGTCACCAGCATCATTACTAGGTGCTAAATCAGGTGATTTTACCTTCCCCCTGGCACCCTCCATACAGGTTGATTACTCTGCTATTATTCCTCCCCTTCCATGTGCTTCTAGGAGGAGGAAACATTTTTTTGTAATTCTGCCAGTTCTGCCAGGACCATACTGCATTGGCACTCACTAGCTGGAGAGACCCCTTCCATATCTTGATCGAGAGGAGGGGTTATGGATAGGCTTTGACTATGGATGGCCCGTGCACAGGGAGAGGCGGGAGGGATACTATAAGGCTGTGGGTCCCACTTGTCGCACACAAACTGCCTATACTGTGGGAAAGCACCCATCTCTCTAAAAGGTAGCAACACAACCAATGTGTTCACCACCAGGGCCGGCATGGGGAGTTCAGGGGGGGGAACTACCGCTACCATACAAAACCAATTGCAAACTCTGGCTTTTTAACCTAATTATTAAAGAAAGTGCTGTAAAATGCACCATTTTCATTTGTTTCAAAACAATTTTGGGCGAGAAACCCTCTCAAGCACCCCTTGTTTAGTGTGGGCTCCCTCACTGTGCTCTGTCAATCCCACATAATTGGTGCAAACATTTAAGCTTCTCCAGTTCAATAATTCATCAGCCGCCACATCATCTACCCGTCACTGTGTAGGATGTGCGTTTTAATGCGCAGAAAGGGGCAGGGCGCTCCGTCCTAAAGCTGGTGTCACACACCCGCCACCATCATGCCATCCTATATATATTTATATATATGACAATGCTAAAATGTTAGTCTGGAGTGAACTTGTCTTCAGTACAGAAACATAACTTAGCTGTAGTTGATTTGCTGTCATAATAATGAACCATATTTGGTTTCCTCTACACAAACTCAAGGGGGAATTTCTTGTGTCTCCTGTTTGCGGCGCAGCCGCCACTGGCCCAGTACAAACAATCATAAGGGGGCCTCACCAAATGTTTTGCCCCGGGCCTCAACACACCTTATGACAGCCCTGTTCACCACCCCCATATTCCATGGGGAGATCGGGGGCTCGGTGTAAGGGGGAGATTATGGGCCCTACTTGGCTGTCTTGCTTGATAACATTCAAGGTTAATATGCTAAAAATGTCATCCTTAGCGCTATTCTGTCTCTCGAAACCCCCCTGAAAACTACCTGCTTGTGCAGAGCTTGGGCAAATCGGGCGTGGCAGGCCTGGACAGGCCGGTTGGGCCGCTGTTTCTTCCCCACTGATGTTCATGGTACCAATTGTGAAGGGGGGCCAGTTCGAAGTCGACAGGGCATCAGGCATAGGGTGAGGGGCATCAAGCGGGGCAGAGATCTTCAAGGCGTCCTCATCGCCCCCCCTGCCCTCACCTGGTTTGGCCTGAAGTTCGTCAGAGGCATAAGGGGCTAGGGATTTATCCCTAGACGTGACTGCCATTGCCATTGCCTATGCCGTTACATCACGCAGTGTTGCTGTGTCCCGGTGCACGGTGCTATTATTTATGGCACTGTTCTCGTTATGTGTGACACTGATTTTACTTACAGTCTCTGAGACCTCCTTTACTGTGACCCGGTCCCCCTTTACAGGGCTGCTGTAACCTGATGCATGGGGCTATTATATGTGGCACTGTTCAATTTATGTATCACACTGCTCTTATCCATGTTTGTGATCTTAGTCCTCCTTTGCTGTGACTTTTATCATTAACTGGTTAGCCCTGTTTGATCGGATCTGGAAACAGTTCAATAGATACAAGAACCCGGTTTATTTCTCTAATCAATGTGGTTTCCTCGCCCGCCAGTAATAAAGAGTTGTCAGGCATTTTCTTGGTCCCTATCGGATTAGTTGTAAGTTTGCACTTCACCAGTAAAATCTTTCTCTTGGATATAGGTGGTGATGAAGGGGCGGACAGAGTCATGATGTGTTAATGAGCAGTGAGAGCAGATAGCAGCGGTACTCATCTGGCAGCTCCCTTCTTATTATGTTTATGCTGTACCCCACTTAGTTGGAAGGGGTGGGCTTGTTAAAGCAATGAGTCAGTTTTCAGAGACCCAATGTCCCTTGCAGCCCAAAGCAACTGTGCGCTTCACCAGTTAAATCTTTCTCTTGGATATAGGTAGTGGTGAAGGGGCAGACAGTGTCATGATGTGTTAATGAGACCAAATGTCCCTTGCAGCCCAAAGAAACTGTCCCGACTTAACCCAGCCTCTCACCTTGTGCAGCTGCTGGCTTGCTTGGATATTCTTTCTGCTCCATTGCAGAGTGCTGCCTAGACCCTGCACCCGCCGAACACTCTGCAGGCACCCAACACCCGTACCCTTGCCACTGGCTTCAACCTACGGGTGCAGCACAGTGGGCCTCATTACGAGTCCGGCGGCAACCAGCCTGTTTTTCCGGCTCGGTTACCGCCAGACTCGTATTACCATTCCGCCTCCGTGACTCCCGGAATTACCAGGGCATTACGACCCTGGTGTCCCGGGAATTCCGGAGGTGGAATTCGGTAAATCCCCATTATCATTGAGTCCCATAAGGCTCAATGGTTATGGGGAAGTGGAAACACCAGCACCATCTCGTGATGGTGCTGGTGTTTCCGCGTCCGCCTGCAGGCGGGCGGTGTTAAACCCGCCAGGTCAGACCTGGCGGGAACGCCACCTCTCGCCTGCAGGACTCTAGATCGGGCTGTCCGGAATTAACAGTGGCGGCGGGTTTACCGCCACTGTTATTTCCGGACTGCCCGACCCGTAATGAGGCCCAATGTCTTTGTAGTCCGGGGGAGTGGCCTGAAGGTAAATGTGCGGGAATTATCTGTGAGCCCCAGCAAGACCCCCTGCAGGCGCCCAACACTGCACATTTGCTCCCGGCTTAACACCCTGCAGGTGCAGCACGGCTTCTTTGGAGTCTTGGTGGCATAGCCTGAAAGTAAGAGTGTGGGAAGGATCCGGGAGCCATAGCAACCCCCTACAGGCGCCCAACACCTGCTGCCATCCCCTGGCCACATGGGGAGAGGCTATCCCCGGGAAAAGAGGGATGACATCAGATTCATAGCAGTGCCCTGATCTTGCTTGTGTGAGAATATCAGTCTGCTTTGCTATCTTGGGATGTCGAAACGCTTGTTGCAGCTATCAAATGTCATCTGTCTTCTGGGCCCTCATGAGCATTATAGTTTAAATACAATGGTAAACCCGATGCTTCAGTGTTGGTAGAGTGGGACTTATAAGTGTTATGCATCCCAGCTAACTGCAGGCATAAAATCAGATGATAGGTTGCAATGGTCTAGTGGGGTCTGACTTGCGCCTATCTAGACCTACTTCAGATGGTAATGGAGCCAAATTTGGTATCTCTTGGCCTATCTAGAGTTTTGATGGACCACCCAGCGGTGTCATCTTTATGGGTATGTCTCTGGTTGCGGTCACTGTCCCCTCACAAATCCATTGTCTCCCCTGGGTGGTAATGGAGCTGGTCTTCCGAGTAACTGGTTGCTGTCTGTGGGTCTCCATGGCTGTGCCCGCTGGACCCCTTGGCAGTTTGAATGACCAGCTCCAGGGTTGATTTGTGGACCTGCCTCCCCTTGTCTGCAAGGATATAGGCAAGGAGGCCACTAACTGCTCTTGGGCAGCTCTTCTTTAATTTCCTCAGCCATCTTCCTCATATCCATTTATTCACCAGGAGCTTGTTCAGATAGGACCTTTGCCTTTGGCTTTCCTGGACCTCTTCCTGCACTCCACTGCTTCTACACCTCTACTCTTATACATCTCTCCAGCATCCACTTCTTCCACCACTCTCTAGCCTATAGTTTTCTCAAACACAAGTGTTGGTCTGCAACTGTGACTAATAATTACTGTGTTCCCAGAGGGAGGATCTCTTGCCGAAATGCAACGTCGCACTGAGCTCTCTGTGTCCAAGTTGCACTGCTGCCCTGTTGCATTTACATGCCTGTGGAGATCAATGTGGGCTCCACAAACAGTTAGAGAATTGCTAGTTGAGCTTAGTTAAACTTTTAACACCATCTACCGTGGTAAGTCAGACACAGGTGATGACAGACATGTTTCAACCAACTCTTTATTGGTAAACGTAAAGAAAAAATGTCTGTAGCCTCTAGTACTAAGATGGAATCCCTATGCTACAAAACAATACATGGGTGCTCGTCAGGATGTAACTAAACAAATACAGTCCTCTGCCCAAAACCTAAGCTCATCTAGCACTACCCTAGTCTAGTAGAAAGAAAGAAGATAGAAAACAATTTTAAGCTTGCACTTTGTGTAGGGTAATTGCAACCAGGGAACTTAATGGAGTCTGATTTGTGACCGCCACCCAGGGACGTCATTTAGGGGTCGCCAGAGGTTTTTTATTTTATTTTTTTGTAATGCAAGCTCCTGGGTTGTGGCCAGCACCATGTGGCTCTTTACTTCTGGAGTGGCTGGCTTTCTTGTTCAGGCCCCTTACAAAAAATAAGAAAAATAAGAACAGGAGTGCCACAATTCTTAACACTTTCCGCACTTACCCTAAAGAAGAAAGAATAGGAATATCAAATAATGTGTCTTTCTGGAATTCTATACAATAATTTCTAGACTCATTAAAGGTTTATTTCAGGCACACTTCAGGGGATGAGGCACTGATTTAATCTGTTCTTAAATGCCTCAACTCAGCCATTCATCCTTCTGAGGTCGATAAATGAGTACCAACACAGGTTGGGTGATATTGGGTGTATATTTTTTCTATACAAAGCGCTAAAGCGTAAGTGCTATATAATAACACATCCTTATCATTTGGACATGGACGTCTGCTTGCATTCTCAGTAATTTGGTAATATGGGTGTGACAGACCACTTGGACTAGGCAGGTAACTTGAACAAAGGTCAGTCTTTATTGACTTTTTAAGAAATAAAAAGAAAATATTAAATCAAGTATCAGTTCTCTGTTTAATGACATCTTGATTAGCCGCTTGTAGTTGTAGTGCTTGCTGTAGAGCCTGTCTGTCTGTCTGAGCCTGGTGGGTCTGTACCTGTAATGATTGCTGGAGTTGTTGCTGTCCGTCTGTGAGAGCTTTGATGAGTGCCTCCATGGCGTTTACGATCCCACCGCTGCCACCAGATTTTGTGACAGACCACTCGAACTAGGCAGGTAACTTGAACAAAGGTCAGTCAGTCTTTATTGACTTTTTAAGAAATAAAAAGAAAATATTAAATCAAGTATCAGTTCTCTTTCCAGCCGAGATGACTCTGATGGGTTTTCTGCGAGTGTAAGGTTTAATCTTCGTAAGCCCACTGGTATGGACTTGTGGTCTCCTCGCTTCCAAACCGATTCTGAAAGAAGAAAGAGAACTCCCCATCAGTCCTTCGTCTCTCTTTGCTTTATAAAGGGGCTGGCCACTCTTGACCCAATCAGGTCTCTCCTTATGTCCGAGGATATAAAAACCCTCCCAAACCCCGCCCCCTTCCTTCTGTGCTCCCAGTCGCCATGATGTCTCCCCGCCATGTGCCACGAGGTGAAGATTGGGGTTTATACAGTCAGAGGTCCCCCGCTTTGGTAAGGATGAAGTCCTTCTAATATCCTTCTTTTTGGTCTCTTTTCTCTGTTTTACGAGTGTGAGGTTATATGGTTCTATTGCTTCTCTTTGCTCTGTTCCCCATTTGTGGCGTCTTGGCCCAACCACCTCCCCCCGTTGGACGTTCGTGCTGCGGTACACGCGGCGCACGCCGGCAGACCCCTGCTCCTTCTGGTCGCCTGTGTCGTGGTTTCCGCGTTCCTCGCCCGTAGGACCCACGCCACTTCTCAACCCCGCTATCGGCCGTGCGTTAGGGTTTCCACTATCCGCATTCAGGCAACACAATTCGCGGATGGCACCCAGGTCTGCCCCCGACCACAAATGACTGCTTCCTTCAGTGTCCTCCTCCTCCTCCTCCTTTCAGCCCGTACGTTCAGGTTCGAGATCTGCTTCTCCAGTGTCCACCTCATTGCTTCCCGCGGGCCCCTCCGTTGTTTCCGGGTATTTGGTGTTCGCATGGCGTCCCATGGCCTCTGATGCAGTCTGGCTGTTATAATGGGCCTATACGCACTGATCTTAACGATACATATGGCGATACATTCTTCTATGAAATGTACATCACATTATAGTGATATCGTAACCATATTTTTCGTAGTGTATAATGCTATGTGATGCCACTTCCTGTTTTGTCAACGGGTGAAAGGTCGTGTTCCATCCTTCCCGTGTTATCAGTTCAGGGTGGAGTCAAATTACATCACTTCATGTGATGTCATCAGGGGGTCAAGGGTCGTGTGGTGTCACTTCCGCTACCCCTGGCATTTTGGTGAAATGACATTCCTGCCGCCACCTAATGGTGCATAAAATCTCTGAAAGTTCATAAGTGTGGTTTCTTAAAAACTACAGAATATCTCTTAATGTTCCAAAGGAAAAGGAAACAATTTTGTTCCCAAATGAAAAATTTCACTAAAAGGTTCCCTTAATGAGTTATCTGAAGAGTACCTGAGTTGTATCCTGTCTCCAGGGATAGTTCAAATGGACCAGGGTTGCTCTGCAAGTCCATTTCCCAGAGTAACAGTCATTGAGTCTTCCTGGGCTCTCTCGTTCTTCAGCCTTAGGTAGGTAGCGGGATCCTCTAGCCCAGTTCACTCTCTGTGCCTTTTTGGCCTCTCCTGAGCTGTAGGCTTCTTGGTTTACCCCCCTTGTGGGTTATGTGATCCTCTCGCTCTTGTGGTTTCTCAGGTTAGCCTGCTACAGGCATCTCTTTCAACTCTGACTCCTCATTCCCCCCCCTTGTGGGCTACAGCCTTCTTTGGCCCTTGTGATTTCATGGTTCGCCCCTCGCAGACTGTTGGCTTCTCTCGCCTCTGCAGTACTTCGTTTGGACCTTTGTGGGCTATGGGAGTCTCTCGCCCCGGCAGCTCCTCGGTTAGCCACCCGCGCGGTCTGTGGGCTTCTTCCACCCTTGTGGTTTCCTGGTTTGCCCCTTGTGGGCTGTAGGCTCCTCCGGCCCATGCAATTCTTAGTATGGCCCCTCATGCACTATGGTTTTGGTAGGCTTCCTGGTGTAGGTAGTGGCGCCTGTACTTCTTGCACTTGGTGGTAGTTTTTCCTGTCTCAGTGGCCCCGTAGTACTTGGGAACTCTGCCTTGGTCAGTGCTCTGACCTTCACCTCCCAACTCAGCTTCTGTCCTGAATAGGACTCCTCCCTGGTGTTGCTCACACACCTATTCGTCCCACTCCTCGGCAGATGCTCCTCTCTCCTTCTGTCATCCATCTAGCTTTAACTTCCTCCCGGAGAAGCAAAGAACAGTCCGGTTGGTCATGGCATTTGGCTGAAGCATATAAAGGTCAGAAACCACACCTCTCACCTTAAATTGACCCTATAGAGGATGGATGGTCCTGATCAGTTCCAAAATACCCCACTAACATGTTGGACTGTGAGAAAAGGGGAGTTGGGATTTTGGTATCAGCGTATTTCTTGTCTTAAACAAGGGTGTCACCCACAGTGAGACCCCGCTTGCGCTGTCCCCTAGGGAGGGTGTTAAGTAGTAGTCTCAACTCCCTAGTCCCAAAGGAGATGGCTCCCCCTTGGGTAGAAGGGACAAACTCCCTGGATTTGCAACATACCTCTTCTTTCAGATTTGGGCCCTCCTCTAGTCGATCTATTGGGAACCGACTGAGAAAATCTGCAATTTCTTGTTCCTTTCCTATGCTCTACATCAAAACAGAATGGCTGTAAGAACAAAAACCACCTCATTACCCTGGCATTAGATATGTTTTCTCAGATGCATCCAGGTCAGGGGGGAATGATGTTTAATAAGGTGACATTTTCTGCCTGACAAATAGAATCGAAGACTGGTAATGGCCTACTTAATAGCTAGGGCATCCCGCTCTATAGTTGCATAAGATTGTTCTCGGACGAACAGCTACCTACTCGTATACAGGACTGGATGTTCTTCACCATCACCTGAGAAAACTTCTCTGAAGCCTACTTTGGACAAGTCCATCTGCAGAATACATTCTTGGTTAAAGTCAGGCATTTTAAGGATAGGTTCATCGCATAGTGTCTGCTTGAGAGAGTAAAAGCTTTCCTAATCGGGCCAGGTCCACTCAAGCTTATTTGGATGTGAGTTTTTCAGTTTATCAGTGAGTCTGGCTGCGATGGAGGAATAGCTGGGGATGACCCTTCAATAATAACCTGTGAGTCCAAGAAAGGCTCAAGGTTCACTTTTGTTCTTGGGTGCAGGCGTTAAGGCTACGGCCTTCACTTTCTTATTCTGGATCTGGATGAGGCCATTGGCCACAAAATAGTCAAGATATTTCACAACATTTTGACACAAGTGGCATTTCTTTGGGTTAGCCAGCAGTCCCGCCCTTTTCAATGCCCTGGTGATTTCGTACAAATGGTATAGATCTTCCTTCTATGCACCACTATATCATTGAGGTATGCCCCTGGAAACATAGAATAGGATCTCAGCATCTTATCCATTAGTCGTTGGAATGTGGCTGTGGCCCTGTGAAAGCCAAAGGGAAGTATGGTGAACTGAAACAGCTCCTGAGGTGTTGAAAAGACTGTCTTTTTTCAGTCCGAGAGGTTCAAGGGAACTTGCTATACCCCTTGGTGAGATCTAGGGTACTGATGTATTTGGTGTTTGCCAACATCTCTATCAGCTGAATCTATTGATGGCATTGGATAGCTCTCAAAGACCGAGATGGCACTGAGATTTTGAAAGTCAATACAAAAGCATCACAAGCCATCTGGCTTGCCAACAAGCACAATTGGGGGTTGCAGGGGGCAGGGACTCTGAGGGTTGCACAAGACCCAATTTTAACATACTAAAGTTCTTCTCTTCTATGATTCTCCTGTGCACCTTAGGAATGAGATAGGGCTTGAGTGGGTAGAGAAGATTGGTCCTGATGAAATGAAAGATGTTTTTAACCCTCTATGGGGCGTCGGAGAATACTTCTGGGAATTAGCTTAACAGACCTTGCAGATCCACTTTTTGTTGGTTAGTTAGGTTTGCAGGTATTAGGCTAGTCCCAGATTCTGGCCCGACCAAGAGGGTCGCCATTGTGATGGTACTCTGTTTGAAAGGGACTGTTGTCCAGGTCTTAAGGAGATTGTTATGGTAAATTTCTGTTTTTTGCCATCTGTCAGGCTGTGAGATGAGGTAATTGAAGAGTCCATTCAATTGGAGTATTTTATATGGACCACACCATCACTAGAGCAACTTATTATGAGAGGTGCTCAAGAGAACCAAAACTTGATCTCCCACTGAGAAGACTTAGTTATTGCTTGTATATCATAGTTGGTTGTCTTGTACTCCTGGGCCTTTGTAAAGCGGTGACTAACAATTCCCCCACTGCTTTCATGTGAGACTTAAGCTTATGGGTGGCTTGGGATATTGGTAAGGCCGCCTCCTCCCTTTCTGCCCAAGTCTCTCTCAGCATGTTCAGCAAATCTCTGAGTTCTTGCCCATGTAGGAGTTCAAATAGGAATATTCCATAGAGGACTGGGGAGGCTTCCTAACTACAAAAAGGGGCAATCGTAACATCAGATCCCAGTTTTTTCCATCGGTCTCTACTAGTTTGCATAGGATACATTTCAGAGTATGATTGACACATTCCACAAGTCCGTCGGCCTGGGGATGGAACACTGATGTTTGGAGGGTTTTGATGTTCAACACCACCTTTAGCTCTTGCATCAAGCGAGACATAAAGGTTGTCCCCTGGTCAGTGAGGCTTTCCTTCGAAATCCTACCCGGGAGAGGAAGCAGAGAGATGTTGAGAATCTGCTAGTTTGTGTTATTTCTGAAGGAGAAGGTTTCTGGATAACAAGTTGTGTAGTCCAGTAAGACTATAATGTGTTTGTTTCCCAGTTTGAATGTATCAAGACTGTGCCACTTGAACTAAAATTGGCACCCACTGTGAACCATTTGGGACTCATTCATCACCAGAATCCTCCCAGAAGAATACCTATTAATATTTTTGTCATTACTTTCAGTTTGCAAGTATTTGGTACTTCCTTATTTAGCTTCACAAAATACGTATCCCACAATACATGTTGTGGAAGTGCTCATTACCTGGCTATACCTATGCAGCAGTCTTAGATCTACAATCCCCAGAAACCTAGAAAACAGTGCTGCTTTCACTTTCCCAGGTCCAGCAAGGGTGGAGGCAGATTACCTTCAGGTGTGCTGCTCCACGTGGCTAATGAGCCTGCCTCAGCACCAGGTGGGTCAGTATTTCAGCAGCTGCCTGCAGGATTGCAGGGCTCTTGCATTGAGTTCTCTGCCAGCCCTTGTGCGTTGATCCTTGGATTTCTGCTGTGTCATGTTGCTGTAGTTGCCAGAACCTGTGCCTGTTCCAGTGCCATGTGCTCCCTGCCCTGCTACTCTTCCTGCACTCCCCTGCCTCCTACCCAGCACCCCTGTGCTTACTGACCTGCAGCCCTACCCCATGCGTACAGTCCTCTGTTCCCTGTCTGCAGCCCCTTGCTCTCTACCACCAAATCTCTTGCTCCCTGCCTGCAGTTCCTTGTTCTGTGACCATAGTGAATGTTTCCTGGCTTTAGCTTCCTAGATTCCCATCCTGAGTGTCCTTGTTATCTGTCTACCTTCCTGCCATTGTTACTCCAGTCCAGAGTTTCGGTTTCTTGTATACCTTGTTACCAGTCTGCAGTTAAGTCCTTGTTATCTTAGCCCCGAGTTTCGGTCCTCGGTTTTCTTGTTCCTGGTCTAAAGTTCAGTCCACTGTTCCTGGTCTAAAGTTCAGTCCACTATTCCTTAATTCCGGTCCTTGGTTTGTTTACAGTCTGCACTTCCAGTCTCCTGTACCATTGTGCTTAGATTCTTGTCTTCTTGCCTATCCTTTCTTTGCGTTCTCTCTCTTGAACCTTGCTCACTTTGAATTCCTGTTCGTTGTTCTCACTTGTGGTTGTGTAATTACTTTGTACAGAGTTTGGTTGATGGAATTCCCAGTAGGCAATCTCTGCCACTTTCCATTGTCATGAATAATATTGTACCTCGTGCCATATTGTTAACAGTGTACTGGTTCCTGTTTCAGGAGGCAGTCACTGTTCAGTACCTGCTGGACCCGTACAGGCTTCAGTCTTTTTTCCTTGTTTGTGCCTTAAGGTCCAGACACAGTCCTCCACTCCTTTCCATGAGCATTCAGAGTGGGGGCCTGTAATAGTAACCAGCTCAGAAGGCTAGAGTTTCCCCTGACCCTCTAGGAAACTCTTCCCCCATTCTGCGTAGACCCCAAGTGGGAACCTAACGTGTTTGTCATACTTTTTCTCCCTGCCCCTTTCTGTTCACTGTCTTTGTTGCCTGCCTGTAGTTATTGCCTATCCTTTCTTGCCTGCCGGACACCTTACACTCCTGTCTCTTGTGCACTTTTCTCCCCTCGGCTTTGTGGGCATGTCTCTGTCCTAAACGCCCCTGATACAGGATGGTTCTTAGGGCCCAACTATGTCCATACCTATTCTCGAAAAAAGGTACCCCGATAAGCATTACTGGTTATAATGGGGCTCAGTGCACGGGAGTAGTCGAGGACTTTTGGCACAGGTCATAAGAGGCTACATAGGTCTTCATATCAGCATATACACTGGCCCAATAAAATAAATTGAGGACCTGGGGCTGGGTTTTAGTCACTACTTGGTGCTCGGCTGTCAGATGGGAGTGGGCCAGCTCAAACACCACCCTCTTATGAATCCGGTTAATCACTAACTACATTTTCCTTCACCCATTCTGTTCGCTACATCCTTGATGAAGCAGACAGTTTTTTTTTTTTAAAGTAAAAGTGTTCCTTTTCTTCCCAACCTTCGGTTTCCCAAGGTAGCTCTTTCGAAGGCCTCAGACAAATTCTGGTCATTCCTTTGGGCGAATGCCAGATGCAGTAGAGTGGGGCCTTCTTCCTCCTCGCTCTGGGTTGGGGTACTAGGTTTTGATTGGCTTCCCCAATACCTAGGGTACAACGAGTGATCTGGGGCAGGTGGCCTACTTCCTCCAGGATAGGGCTTAAAGCTTGTTCTATGATCCCCTGGGCAATAGGTTTTCACTTTTTACAACATATTGGTGGGGCCCAGCATTGTGCAACACTAACTGGATCTCCCCTCAGTTGGGGGGGGGGGGTCCACTAACCCTGCAGTGATGTCTAGGAAATGTGGCCAGGCTAGGCCAGATTTAGCAGACATTCTGAGATAGCACCCTTGGGGACTGGAGACACTAGATATAGGAGATGGACACGAAGACATGGTTCAACCCACTCATTTGTAAATGTAAAGACAAACCTTCTCTAGTCCCTAGTACTAAGATAGATTCCCTATGCTACAAAACAATAAGCGGGTGCTTGATAGGATTCATAAAAAACAAATACAGTCCTCGGTCCAAAACCTAAGCTGATCTAACCGACCTATTCTCGGAGAAAAAAAGAAGATGGAAAATACTTGTATGCTTGTGCTTAGTGCAGGGTTACTCCAACCAATGAACTTAATGGTGGCTGGTTTCTGACCCCCACCCAAAGGTGCTTTAAGTCTCTGAAAGATCATAAGTGTGATTTCTTTCCCAACTTTCATTTAGCCATGGCAGGTACAGCACACAACATTGAAAAAAATACCAGGATCATAGTACAATATTACATATGGGTAGAAGCGGGTAGGGGGAAGACATATCAGTAAGTAAACAGTTGATCTGCATGTCATGTGAGTTTCAACAGCAGTGAAAGCCAGAGTGCAGTAATATTCTATCCAGCTTTTGTAGCTCTACTTCTGGGCTCGAGTGGCTAGGTAGGATCGGAATTCCACCCAAGCGTCTTTAGGTTTGGAGGTAGCGGGCAATGTCTCTATATAAGCGTCTTCACAATTCTGGGCCCATTTTAAGACCACTAGCCAGGATTCAGTGGAGGGTGGGTGTCTGTCCTTCCACCTCATTAGTATGCACTGTTTAGCAATCATGCACACCATATTCACAAATGAGCGAAGACGTTTATTGGCAAGGGCAGGCCATCCCCCAAATAATGCCCCCAAAGTGGCGGGGGTCAGTGTAACATTGACAATTTCGGATAGGGTCCTCATAACTGGAGCCCAGAAGTCCACAAGAGAGGGGCAACCCCAGAACATGTGTAGATCGGCATTTGGGCAGAGGCAACGTGGGTAAATCTGTTCCCCAATGCCAGGCATTTTACCCAGTTTCCTGGGCGGTGTAGTAAAGTCTGTTCAACAGCTTGTATTTCATGAGTCTAAACCTAGACTTTAGGGAGACGTTACGCGTATGCAGACACATATTCCTCCACTGTGTATCGGAGAGTTCTAACCCCAAGTCTTCCACCCACTTCTCCCTGATTGTAAGGGCCGTACGGGTAGTTTCATTCAGCATCATTGTATATAGGGTGGAAAAGATACTCCAGCAGGTACTAGAATTGGCAATATACATCAAGTCTGCGTTTTCAGGGGTTCAGAGGGGTATTCGGGCCACCAGGCGGTGACCATTGTTCTTAGTCTGTAGTATTGTATCAGTTCAGTGACCATGCCTTTGTGTTCCCGATGACAGGTTTGTGAGGACATGAAGAATCCCACTGGAAATGGGTCTGCCAGTGCATGATATCCCAGACCCTCCCATTGTCTGCTCATGGCTTTATCCCATGAGGGCCTCAATCACGGGAACTTCCATATTGGAAGGCACTTATAGTGTGGGTGGGGTGCCCCAGTATGGAGAAAAATGTAATGTCGTGTGCACAGGGTTGAATGGGCAATTGTCTGTGTACCTCCCATCTAGAATGAGTGTCCTAAGATCCGACTCTCCTGCAGCCAGCCCCTCGAGTTTTACATGGGGGGGGGGGGGGGCTGTGGGGCAGTCCCATACCAGAGGGATGCAAATTGGGCCTGTGCCGCTAACCAATAGATTTCGAGGTGAGGGGCTGCAAATCCTTCTTTTGCATAGGTCGGAGTCAGTGTCAACCCATTTCTTGCGGACCGCACCTGTGTGCCATAAAAATTGTGCAAGCATGCTGTGTATCCTGGCAAAGAATAGTTTGCCAGTTCAGAGTGGAACATTGGTAAATGTATATAGAAGTTTGGGCAGCAGGATCATTTTAACTAGGGAGGGTTACCCGCCAATGATATGGGAAGCGGGGTCTGTTAGGCAGAAACCTGTGCAGTTCCCTCTGGGACCACTGCAAAAGATTTAGGACTACAGGTGTTTGGCAGTAAACCCACTTGGTAGCAGTCTGTACCACACAGATTCACTTGGTAGCTGTGGCTGAGCAGTCAGACTTCCCTCAAGAAGAGTTAGGCAGTATACAGAGTATTCACAATAGGTCAAGAGAACATAGAAGAACAAGTAAACACTGACCAGGGCTTGGTGTAAAAGAGATATAATTATTTATTTAAAACCACATCTAGAAAAACACACAGGCACTAATAGTAAGCAATTCAAAAACACAGTCACTAAAAGATATACACTCCCTTAAAAGAATATTAGACAAGTCTTAAGTAAAGCCCCACTTATTTTCAGACAGCGGTGAGCGCTTAACGTAGATGGCATGTAATAGTTCGTTTTAAAAAGGGAGAGAAGAGCAGAGAACAAGTTGAAACAGATCCCAACACTTTTATCAGAACATAACAAGAAAGGAAGGCAAAGTAAAACCGTGAAGTTAGAGTTCAAGAGGCCGGATCCACTTTCAGAGGAACCAAACGAAATGTGTCCAAGGTCACACGGTTGCAGTGCACAAAAGTCTTGTAAAGGTTCAAAAAGGAGTTGGACCAAAGAAAGGTACCAGCTAGAGGGTCAAGGCGGCCAGCCCAGTCCAGAAGGTTAAGGGGTTATTATTACCTTGTAGCAATCTTTAGAAAGGGAGGCCTGGCGGACACGGTACCTTAAAGTGGTGAGAACGCTCCAGCGGGGGCAGTTGTTCCTGGCAGCGGATGCAAGTTGGTGCTTTGTCCGGGGGAAGAGAGGGTCTCGTCATGGAGGAAGACGGGAGTCAGTTGCACTGCCAGGGAAGAAACCAGCCGCAGAGTTTCTCAGGTACAAGGAGCGGTCCGGTGATTCGCGGTTCAGTGGTGAGTGGCTATCCAGCTGCCGGGGTGCTTGGCACGGGCAGTTCAACCACAAACCGGGCTGGGGTGCGAAGAAAGAAAGGTAAACTGGTTGTGCCCACCAGTCAGGGGAAGAAGCCTCTCCAGCAGGGAGATCTTCTCTGTCGTCGGGAAGTGGTGAGTCGGTTCTGCAGGGCTCCACCGGTGGTGTTGTCGTGGTAGGTCGGCTCAGCTTCTCCCTCGTCTGATTCTCGGGTCCTGTGGCGACTTCTGAAGTTCCAGTCCCCAAAGCCCTGCTTTTATGCAGCAAACCCCCATTCATTCAGCCTAGCAGTCACTCAAACATGCTAAGTGGTGAGCCGGCCGGCTCACCACTTGGGCCAATCACACAAGAGTGCGACCTGAGTTACCAAGGTAACTCAGTCCAGGGTGCCTAAACCCCCTCCCACACCCCCTGTGGTACCCAGACAGAGTGGCACCACTTTTGGAGGCTTTTGTGGAGAAGCCCACCAAAAAGAGGAACAAAGGGCTCGACTTGGATTGGAGTCACAGAAGAGAACACAAACGCCATTTTAGAATCAAGTCTTGGTAAAAAATACCAACTGGAGAATGAATATTAATTAAATAAACCGGCGGTATGTTCGAGGCTATGAGAATTAAATAATTAAAGTTGGTAGCCTCGAACAATGGGAAAATCCCATAGGAAAATATTTGCGGTCGAATATAAAAAGTAGTTTCCACTGCCACCAGCCAAAACTCGATCAGGGGGGACAGAGCCGTGCCCCCTCGACTAACAGACCCCGGGGCAATCGAATTGCCCCGACCAGTATGTCCACAATATGATGGTTTGTACTGGTTTCTGTTAATAATTTGGGTCTAATAAAGCCAATGGTGACTTTACATGCCCTGGGAGACAGAAGTCAGTCCCAGGGTATGGAGTCTATGGTGGGGTGTCACAATGACACCCCTGTGTTACTGCACAGAGGGTGCTGTGTACTGCACAGAGGGTGCTGTGTAACACACATAGGAAAAACACATGAGACCCCATGGAGTAAAGGACCCCATAGCCCATAAAACACCTTACCAGTCAAAGGAATACCATAAATCATGTCCATGAGTGGGAGAAAAAGAGTCTCACTCTTGGCAGGAGGAAAAAAAACAAACTCCAGAAATCCACCAAAGCTGCTGGGGGACTCACTAGGTTAGGAAATTCAGCCTAAAGAGAGAATTCTCCCTAACAGGGTCCACCTGGTGGCCTTATCCCTGACATACCTTTTGATGGCAGTATAGTTGTCTAGAAGGAGGGAGACCTTCTCACAGGAAATCTGCAAGCCCAGCTACATAATGCCTTTTGGGGAACAACGTAGGGGAAACACTCTCTGCGGTTCTTTCGTACATTCCATAAGGGGAAGAATCTCAGATTTAGTGTAATTTATTACAAACTCTAAGTACTGGCCAAAGCCTGTAATGTCTCAGATAATTGGGTCAAATTGACTAGCAGGGTTTTGTATATGAAGCAGGACGTTGTCTGCATAAAGTGAGATTATCTCTGGAGAGACCAGAAGACGAATACTGTGGTGGTAGTGTCTGTCACGAACAAAGTGAGCCATGGGCTCAATGGCCAGTGCAAAGAGTATAGGAGAGAAGCGGCATCCCTGACGTGTGCCCCTACCTAACGTGAACCCGTCCGAAAGGCAGGAGTTGACCATATCCCTTGCGAGGAGCTTGATAAATTAGAGCATCTCAGGATCAAAACCCATTTTGGCCAGAACCATGTATAGGTACTCCCTGGGGACCATATCAAATGCTTTCTGGGCGTCAAGCGTGATTGCCACCGCCTCCAACAATGGGTCTATTCTTGCAAGCACATTGACCAATCACCTAATATTGAGGGATGTAGCTCTGCCCGGGACAAACCCCGCCTGATCTTGGGGGACAATATGGGAAAGAAGTGCTAGGATACGGTTTGCAAGTGCTTTCACAAAGATTTTTGTATCAACGCTCATGAAGGAGAGTGGGCGACAGGACCGGCACTCATTACCGGGCTTCCCAGGTTTCAGTAGCACTGTGAAGATGGGCTCTCGCATAGACCCTGGGAGAATGGCATTGACCAGTGACTCGTCCCTAACCTCTAGGAGTCGGGCAGCCAGAAGGCCGCTGGATTTGCAGTAGAACTCGGCCGTTAGTCCGTCAGGGACAGGGGCCTTGCCATTTGGGAGGTCTCTCATCACAGTCATTAGTTCCTCCACTGTGAGGGGCACATTCAAGATTTCTGTAGCCTGGGGGCTAGGTTTTGAGAACGTAACGCCCTCCAACCAGGCCACCATTTCTGAAGGGTCATGACGAAGATCCGCTCCATATAGTGAGCCATAAAATGTTTGCAACAACTCAAGGACATCCTGATCATTACATTTGGCTTTCCCCAGGTTTGTCTAGTATACTACCTACCTGGGTTTGCCCCCTGTTTGGTTCTGAGCACTCTAGCGAGCGTCCCACTGGGATGTTCACCTTCCCCATACTTCCTGGCTGCCAAGGGGCGGGTCAGTATGGACACTTTAAATGCTTGCAGTGGATGCCCTTAGATGTATCCCCCTCCCTATTGTCGGAAAAGAAGGATTCAATGTCAGATCTGATATCAGACTTAAAGACAATGGGCCTTATTATAAGGTTGCCGGTCCGGTAACAAAGGTACCAGTAAGCTTGCCGGTACCATTGTTACCGGACCAGCAAACTATGAGGTCTGCTTGCGGGTGCCTTTCCACCCGCCAGGTCTGACCTGGCGGGTGGAACGGCACCTCCGAGCAGACCATGTCGGATGCACCGGCACCATTCTCGAATGGTGCCGGTGCATCCAACCTCCCCATTCCCATTGAGTCCAATGAGACTCAAATGGAATGAGAAGTAATAATTGCCGGCACCCAGCAATGGGGATTTGCCAGGTTCGCTGGGGCTGGAATGCCCTGGTAAATCCTCATTGCCAGATGCCGGTAAATTCATGACTCCGGCCACAGCTGGGCCGGTATTTACCGGCATGGCTACCGCCGGACTCATAAAGAGGCCCAATGTCTTTCAATGCTTCCGACTTAAATCTCAAACTGTTATCTCAGTGGGGGGTCGGGGGCTGTCGGTTCGTAAATGGAGGATCACAGGGGAGTGGGCAGATAATGTGTGTGGTTGGATATCTGCCTCAGCTATCCTGCCCAGCAGCATACTGGAGACCAGAAAAATGTCAATGCGTGAAGCCATGTCATGTGCCGGTGAATAGTAGGTAAATTCTCGGGTCGTCGGGTGCAAAAGGCACAAGGCAACCCTAAATTGGAGGTCCTCCATATGTGTCAATAACCGGCGGGCAGCCCTGGACAGGGGCCTGGGGCGTGGCCTGTTCCATCAAGCCCCAAATCAAGGAACAGGTTCATGCCCCCCCAAATTATCAGTACCCCAGCATATGTAGAGATAATCCTGCCAACTTCATCAAAGAATTCCGAGGAGTCCACATTAGGTGCATAAATGTTTACAAGTAAGAGTGCCGTCCCCGCCAGGGAGTAGTGTACAATAACGTATCGTCCCCTCGTGTCTATAAGAGTTTATCATGTGGTGAGGCTTATGGATTTATGTATAAGCGTCAAAACACTGCAAGATTGTGTTGAATCTTGGTGTAATATCTGTTCCCACCCCAGGCGAGTGCGACATTCTGACAAACATCTTCCCTTGTGTGGGTTTTCTTTAAGAGGAGAACAGTGACCCTCAGTGCTCCAGATAAGATTTTGAGGTTGGAGTATTTTACTCTCTATTTTTAAACTTTTAGAGTAAATGTTATTTTAAGAGAGTAAAAATGACTTTTCCCCTTCCCAAGAGAGTAAAACGTATGCGACATCCAGCCGACGTGTGAAAAAACTGTATGGAAATCATTACTATGCGGCAGCTTTCTGCATTGTGACAGAATACACCTTTCATTATTTCTGGCCATTTGAGCTCTCCTGTATATATTTAAATGTTGAAATCACTAAAACCTAGGCAATTATATAGTAAAGTATATAGTAATTAAATTGTACTGTGTATTTTGAGATTCGATAGCAGAATTGTCTTTTGATGTTTAATGAAAGTCCTAATTTCCTGGAGCTATTACTACCTAATGGTATGCCAATGTTATGATACAACAGTGCAGAGAGGCAAGGGCTCCATGCTAAATTCTATATCTAATCTAGTGGTCAAATGGTTATTTATATAGCGCTTTTGGCAAAGCGCTGTACATAGAACATATTTATCACAATAACCACTAAACCAAAGTTGGTACTCCTTTATCGACCTCGAAAAGGATCAAAGGCTGAGTTGGACTTGAAGGGATTCTAACTCGCAACCCACAGATCACGCAGAGATTGCAGCAACGAGTGCTCAACCGGCTGAGCTATCTTATTGCCCAACATCCTTCAGAGGTTGGTTAACTGAGTGTTGACGGAGTTATAATGATCACAGTACCTAGATGTATGATGAACCATTTATGAAGCGCTACATAAAGTTAAATACCTATCTGGATTATCACAGGGACAGGTTTTGCTGAGTTTCTATTTCAATTACCAATGTAACTTTCATTTGTTTGTTTTTGAACAGCGCTTGCACTTTCTTGAGAGTCAGGTTTTCAATGTTTTATTTGTAGTCTTGAAGATTTGAGAGGCTAGAACACCTGTGATCAGTGTAATGACAATTACTCATCCTTGAGCAAAGACTCTACTGCCACTGACCATTTATAGTAATGTACCCCATTGACTGCAAGGTTGAATGGGTGTAAACTAGACTGTGCATAGTCGCCATTTTACACACTGTTTTTATAATTAGACTGTAAATTAAATTAGAAGGGTAAAAATGATCTGACTCTGCATGATTATGCACACAGCACCGGAACTCGGAATAATACAATTGTGCAATACTGGTTTGCTTTCATTGGAACTTAGTTTTCCATCTTATTAATTATACAATCCTCAAATTCTAGGAAAACATGCACAGTGCTTCTGAAGCTGAATGGAAAGAAACCATTCCTTTTATCAGTGTGCAGTTTATTTTTTTGAAAGGCTTCAGAGAAATACATTCTGTTTCAGAGGTGGCTTGCAATTACATCCATGTAGATAAACATCAAAAGCAGCCTTCTGGTTTCTGTCAAGTAACCTGACCTTTGCACTGCCCTGTGTGTAAATGTACCTAGGAAAATAATAAAGCTGGCATATTTACACGATTTTCATGCGTAAAAAGGCCTGGTACGCACCTTATCGGGGGCCCTGGTGACCCTGTGTCGATTTGGATAAGCCACAATCGTCCTTGCTTTCGAGTAGTTCCCCAGCACTCTGACGTTCCAACTCTATTAGTTTAATCACCATATTGCAAACCAGACATTGGGCCTCATTACGACCATGGCGCTAAGTGTTTAACGGCGCCGTAAAAGGCTGCGGCGCCGTTAAACATTTAGCGCCTTACTACGAGGTCCCTTTGCGGGACCCGACCTGAACGGCTGGTCTAGACCAGCCGTTAAAGTAGGGACCCGCAAAGGGACCTTGGTGCTAAGTACGGTACCGCAATTTGCGGTACCGTACTTAGCGCCTTCCCCATTCCCCTAGAGCCCTACGGGGCGAAAATGGGAATGGGGAAGGGCCATGGTTCAATGGGGAATTACCGCCCGCCAACCTTGGAATGGGGTGGTAATTCCCCATTGAACCATGGCGGATCTGTTACAACACAACGGCACCAACTATGGTGCTAATAGCGGTTTAGCGCCAGTGTTGTAATGAGAGCCATTATCACAATGACTTGCTTCTGTCTTGTCCCACCCGTTACCCCTAGGTTGTTTTGCATACTGGGTGCCAGGGGATTTTCAAACTTTCCCAAAAACCCAACTTTGAACTTACCACAGCACCCCACCCACCCCCCTCCTCCTCTTCATGATTCCCACCCACAATGCCCTTCCCCAACTAGCAGTGGAGTGTACCCCTGTCCACCCCATTAACTACCCTCGAACCCCAACTGGCCCGCAAGTAGCAGCAGGCAACCATGTAAACCAGAACAAAGCCATCGCTTGGGGGACAGCTGCCACTGTGGCGGCACATTAAACTCGTTATCATCACAATATGATACCTTACGTCGGGTAGGTTAAGAACTCTTCAGGGAACTAAAATTACTGCAGTGTTATGTGATCAACCATGTGCAAGAGTTCAGTTCGGAAGGCGTTTCATGGGTAGGTGCTCGCCAGGGACATCTAACGATATTTTATTTGGGATTCGATTAATTTTAAAGCCTCCCCTGGGCAATGAAAAAATAAAGTTTTCCCCGAAACTGGAATCGAAGGCATGCCGGGAAAAGTAAGGCATATTGAATGTTCGCTCCCACAGTAGATTCTTGATCCCGATGAAGTGACGCCTCTCCTGTTGGACTGCAACCAAGAAATCCAGGAAAAATCGTATGATTTGGGATTCCATACGCAGTTCTTTTTTATCCCTGGCAAGCCTTAATATGTGGTCTCTGTCCGGATAGCTTAGGCGCTTGGCAAATCTCCTGGTTTCGGACGTGGGGCGAGGGCACAGTGGGCCTGCTGGATGGCAAAGAAGGGGGAAAGTTGAGGGTTGTCAAGACGTTCCTTGAGCAGTCACTGAACCGCTTGCTCACTTCCACCGGTGAGCGCATCTTCGGGTACACCTATAATGCAGATGTTATTTCTCCACAGTCTGGATTCGAGGTGGTCACATTTATTTGTAATATGCTTGACATCTTTGGTCCCTGAGGCGACTGCGGTCTGTAGATTATGTACATTATCTTCCGTGGTCCCGATCTGCTCCTCAACCTCATTTATTCGCAGGACCTCTTTCGCCATTTGTGAGAGGATTGACGACACGTTGGCTGTGATGTTGTCAAGTTTTTCATGGACAGCAGCGAATCCTCTGGTCATCGCCTCCATCATTTGTTTGAGATCAGGGGCCACGGGTTCAGGTGACTGCCTACTAGCGGCCTGAGAGGTGGTTGCAGGTTCCAACTCGCCCCGGGGGGCAACCTTGACGAATTTGTCCATAGCTCCCATTTTCTTACCCCCTCCTGCCCCCTTGGTCATGGCTGTCAGAGAGATTATGGACGCAAGGCAGGTGCGTATCTGTGGGGATCAGCCGGGGATCTAAACGTCAGAACACGCCTCGCCTTAGGCCTCCCAGGTTACAGGGCGCTCCGGAGGATGAACTAGAGGAGGAGGTCTTGGTATGTTGGTTAGCGTACTCACCGGTAGGTCTTGCAGTGTACAAGACCAGGGGAGTTAGATCCTGAGGGCTAGCAGAGGTCCAGGGCTATATGGGTTCCTCACCTTGGTTGGGAGAAGCAATGCTTCCGCTTCAATGGAGTTTGGTTGTGCCGGTCAGTATGGCGTCTAGAGCGGGGGCCAGAGAGGTGGTGTCCGGATAGTTGGCAAGGTCCCGGGATGTGCAGGGCTCCAGTTGGGGAATATGGGCATACGTGTGATGACAAAGGTAACGGGCCGTAAGCCCAGGGCACTTAGAGGTTGTCAGAGTTGCTGAGCTTGCAGGCTATCTCCTCGGGTGCAGAGGCCTCCCATCACGGGATCGGGCCGAGTGCCGGTGGGTCAGACGGGCCATCCTGCAATGCTTTGCCGTCGGCTCTTCCCAGGCTCAGCAGTCGCAGTGTGTGGTCCGGCTGCCCACGGACCCCTGCCTCGGCTATCCCCCCCGCCCCCGAGACACAACCTCCAGCAGAGGTTCCAACTCGGGTTGGGTTGTCAGGTGGCCCGATCTAATCTGCCGCCCAGGTGGTCACCCAGGCCAGGCACACCGCAGGGTCAGCAGGCTCCTCCTCCTGCAGTCATCAGGGATGACTCGGTCCCAGTTGGCAGGCCCGGCCCGAGGACAGGAAGACGCAGGCCAGGCAGGCCGGAGCAGCCCCGACACAGGTCCCTGGTTCGGCAAGTGGATAACTGAAGCTCCAGGGTTAGAATCTGCTATGTCACGGTGCAAGATATGAACTAGATCCGACGAAGGGAAAGGATTTCTGTGCCACCAAACAAAGCTCTGTAGCTAAGCAGCCATCTTGGTCGGCTGCAAGACAGCGTACCCCATAAGTGTGGTTTCTTTAAAACAACAGAATATCTCTTAAAGTTCAAAAGGAAGAAAAGGAAACGTTTTGTTTCCAAACAAAAAAGGTTCACTAAAAAGTTCTCTCAATAAGGTCTCTGATCAGTACCTGAGTTTAATCCTGTCTTCAGGGATAGTGCAGCTGGACCAGGGTTGCTCGGTAAATCCATTTCCCAGAGTACCGGTCTTTGAGCTTCCTGGACTGTCTGGTTCTTGGGTCTCAGGTAGGTGGCAGGCTCCTTCAGGCTGTTCACTCTCTGACTTGTTGGCCCCTCCTGGGCTGTAGGCTTCTTCGTTTACCCCTTACGGTTTGCTGACTCCTCTCGCTCTTGTAGCTTCTCGGGCTATGGAAATCTCTTGCCCCTCTGGATCCTCGATTTACCCCTTGTGGTTTCTTGGTTCGCCTCTAGCAGGCTGTAGGCTTCTTCTGCCCTTGTGGTTTCTCGGTTCGCCCTTTGCTGGCTGTAGACTCCTCCCACATGTAGTTCTTTGTATGGCCACTCACAGACTATGGCTTTGGTAGGCTTCCCTTTGTGGATAGCCACAGCGTCGGCCTTGCCGATCGCCGGTTCTTTTGCCTTTTGTGGTGGCTCTCCCTGCCTCAGCAGCCCATTAATACTTGGGAACTACGTCTTCATCAAAGCTCTGGCCTTCCCACCTCAGCATCTATCCTGACCGGGACCCCTCCCTGGAGGGGTTCCAGATGCCTATGCTTCCAGCTCCTCAGCAGATACTCCTCTCTCTTTCTGTCATCCATCTGGCTTTAAGCTCTTCCATGGGAAGGAAGGAACAGTCCGGTTGGTCCTAGACTACGTCGAAAGGCAGCACCAGACTCAGGTCAGAAACCAAGCTTCTCCCCTAAAAGGACCCTGTAGATGATGGTCCTAATGAGGTCCCATATATCCCACAAACATGTTAGACTGTGAAGAAGGGGGGAGGAGGATGTTGGTGTCATTAGGCCTTCCTTGTCCCCAAAGGGGGGAGAGGGCATCACCCCCAGTGGGATCATGCTTGCCCTCTTCCCTAGCAAACATAGCAGGCTCACCAACATAGCCCCAAAGGGGGTGTCTCCCCCTTGGGAAGAAGGGACAAACTCTCTGGATTAGTCACACTACGCACTCTTTACCATCAGCACTTGGAAGGAAAAGTTCCTATGTTGTTTTCTAGGTCATGAATTTGGACCTTTCAAAATTTTTGGAAAGGGAGTCTACCCACCACAAGCATGGGACATTACAGATAACTAGAGCTATGTTGCCCTCACAGGTCAGAGGGTTGGATAAGGCCTGGTCTGATGGCAGATACTGTGATTGGGGACCAAGATGAGATGACTCTGGGATCCTACCCATAATGTCCGCAAGCCCAACATACACTGATTCAGGATGTCACCTGACCTCTCTGAGTGCACATCTTATCGGTCTCCAGATGATGTGCAGTAAGGCTCTCATGGAGGTAAACTGCACATGTATTTGTTTATTGGATATTTATAACGCTGCTATACACAAGTGTTTCTCGGCACAGCAAGGCACAGTAGGGGGGAACAGGGACAACAGAAACATAAATGGTTCTACTAGACCTTGTGACATTCGGATTGTGCAAGTGTAGTAACAAGAAGTGCGGGGGAGAGGCAAGGGGGGGGGGTGCCGGTCAGGGTATGAGGGCCCATGAGATTCGAGTGCCAGGGGAGGAGGGGAGGCCAGGTGGACAGAGCCAGGGTAATGCAAAGAGTGCAGGGGAAGCAAGGTCCATGAGCTAAGTATGAGGTAGGGGCTGAAATGGCTGCAGGGATGCAGGCATCTTCTCTTTACACAGTTATTCATTAAATATTGGCAAATGGAGGCATGATTCTTCACTGCACTGTATCCTTGCTGGGTGATCATCAGCAAAGAGTTTCCAAGCAGACGGTATCGATCAGAGTGCTAGTGAGAATAGTGTGGATGCTTGCAGCATCAATCCAAGCCATCTTTCCAGGCCCACTGCATTATCGAGCGCTTCAGAGACTGAAGATCAAGCATCTCCAACAGGGTCTGAAGTACCATCAGCAAATACAGTGAGATCAGGACTCCATCACAGAACTAGAGTGGTGGTTGAAGAATATGGACGCCTGGAATGGTTGTGCCATTTTCGGAGATCGGCCAGATCTGGTCATTGAGTCCAGGGTTGCTCGGTAAATCCATTTCCCAGAGTACCGGTCTTTGAGCTTCCTGGACTCTCTGATTCTTGGGTCTCAGGTAGGTGGCAGGCTCCTTCAGGCTGTTCACTCTCTCTGACTTGTTGGCCCCTCCTGGGCTGTAGGCGTCTTGGTTTACCCCTTACGGTTTGCTGACTCCTCTCGCTCTTGTGACTCGCCAGTCGCACAGGCTGGGGGGGCAAGATGCGGATCATTAGAGACCAGAGGGAAATGGAGCGAAGAAGAGCTCGAGCTCTGTCTACACATAAACTGTTTAGAACTCCTAGTGGTTTCTTTCGCTATCAAAGCATTCACCAGAAAGAGAGAGTGAGTTAATGTGTCCTTCTCAAAATGGACAACATATCAGCGGTCAAATATATAAATCATCTAGGAGGGACGAGATCCCGACTACTAGCAGAGCTAGCGAAGGACTTTTGGCATTATTGCCTTCAATCAGGGACGTCAGTGACGGCAGAATTCCTGCCAGGTTCGCTGAGCGTACTGGCCGACTGCAACTCGCAATATCTGACAGACTCCAGCGACTGCAGACTAGACACTGGGATTTTTCAGACTCTGAATCATCTGTGGGGCCAAGTTCACACAGATTTGTTCGCGTCTTGCCCAATGCACAGACACCCAGCTACTTCAGTTGGAGGCTAGACCAGGAAGCGCGAGGCACGGACGCATTCCTCCAACAATGGTCAGGGGACCTGCACTACGCGTACCCTCCTTTCTTGATGCTGCACAGGCTCTTCGCGAAATGTCTGAGGGAGAAGGCGGAATTGATCTTGATAGCGCCGTTGTGGAAGTCACAGGTATGGTTTCCAACGCTGATGGAGCTGTCAGCGGACATACCTCGAATCCTCACAGACGAAGAACGACTCCTCACGGACCCAGCTGGGTCGTCTCCTCCTCTGATAGTGAGAGGGACGCTGCTGTTGATAGTGTGCAGAGTATCAGGCTGTTTTTTAATGTTTTTTAAACAGCTTCCCCAGTAACAACTCCTTTTTCAGGCTTTTATAATGGTTTTTATTTGTTTCCCTGTGCTTCAAATTCTTACAATAGCATCTTCAGTGCAGCCTGTAGATCGGAAAACCAAATGTCATTGCCACTGGGCGACAATGAAATGCCATTTCCATTGAGAAGGTGTAGATATCGATAACCAATGTTCTCATTCTTACAGGAGTACATCCCAGCAGCACGCAAAAAGCTACACATGCTTCTGTTTATAAGACGCCTTCCGACCTGAGGCTGCCGACAACATTCATTGGAATAGTTATATACTGGACTTGGTGGTATATATGAGAAAAGCACCTTTGCAGCGGCAAAAATGCACTGCACTTCTTTCATCATCTTTTTGAGTTGACAGTACACACTTGCACAAGCTATTGAACCCAAAAGTAATGCTCCATAATGCAGTACCACAACATCTACAGTACCTAAAGTGGCCACTCGTCGACATTCTTCAACCCAATGGTTGAAAGTACGGACAGGGACACCGCACCACAAAGCCTCCACGGCATACTGGAGCCGATCGAGCACAAAGCGATCACCCACTATGAAAACTTTTGTGTTTTGCCTCACTACACACAGTAATTAAACAAAATATAGCCGCCTTTTTCTTTGACGTACACTCTAACCACCTCATTGGACAATTGCAACAATCGCATTTCCATTGGCAAGCATTTTCGAAAGCACAGAATATAGCATGTGCGCCTTGCAAAGTACCGTTAGAGCCGCACCCCAGCAATTCATGAACAGTCCTTCTTCCCTTTCCACTATCCTCTTCCCACCACGGCCTTATTAGGTATTTGTTTATACTCACACACATTCACCAAAGCCCTCCAAGACTTCAGCATCTTAAAATGTCAGTTCTCCACAACACTTCATACGTACCATTACAACATCAGGCTAAACGTGTGCTGTTGTTGGGAAGCACGTCCAGTGGAAACTTCAGTAAAACATTGTAGGAGTTATACATGCACATTCATCCACATAAGCACCCATCACCACAAAACAAACTTATGAACTTTTTTTTTGGCACAACTCTGTCATAAGTGCCTCTGCGCACGATATCTGCTTGTAAGCGTCCATTACGTCTTTAAAAAGCATACTGTTGTTCCTCCCATCTGCCACCATGAAGTGGCAATTTGTTGGTATGTGCTTCCAACGTTTTCATGTACCCATATCATACACTATATTAGCAAAACAATAACTCTGTTCTTTCCTTCCCACTATCGTACCAAATGTGTTCCCCACTAAGCCACTGACTACATAACTCATAAAAACAAGGCACTAAATGCACCACTGAATGTATTTTAGCAACCTACAGGCAAAAGGTCAGTGTCTGAATAGGTGTGGTGCTTCGTACACTGCACTGTTGCCACAGGCTCTTTTTAAATCAGCCCGCCTCCACTTTCTGTCCTCAGCAACTCATCAATAAAAGAGTGTGCAACTTGTCCTTCGCGTGCACGGCAGGGATCCTATCTCTGCTGTACTCAAACGTGTGCAGTAGCTCCCAGTGACTGCGAACAATAAAATAAAAGCCCTGTGCATTATGCAGAATGACATCTGGTCCCTGGGACCTCAATACCTTCCACTCTCACTTCCCAAATATCTGCTTGCTCCAGCTTTTCCCTCAACAGCCTCCTACTCCGTCCGGGTCATTTCCTTGTACACGCAACCAGATGGTGGCACATGTGTTTCTTCTGCTGCGGCCTCCCCGTGCAATACGCGCTCTGTCTCCCTGGACCTTGAGGAGAAGGATGGTAGGCTCTGAAAGCACCTGAAAACCGTGCCATGTACTTCTTTTTACCCTCCTCTCTCCTGCTCACTTCCTGGCTAAAATGTATTCTGCACTGGTTTCTTACCCATCCGATAATCTGTGTCCCATGCCACCTCTCACCATACAGTTCTACCCCTGCACTAGCTTTCTGCCAACCCACGCACTTGCAGACTGTTTACTAGAACCCTAACAGTGCAGCCACCACTTTATGTCGACACTTATCCTTCCACTTGCCAGCACCGGCCGTAGTTGCATGTATTTCTATTTCTTATTGTTCCCATATACTGCACTTTGCCATCCCCCTTCCTAGTCACTTGCGCACTGTGAATGTCATCTGGCCTAGAGGAATCAATGTCTCTGTGTATCCTCCGTTCTGCGTCCCTTTCCTCAGCACTCCTTCACACACTTGTATGTAGGCGCGATACAAACGGCAGAAAGTACCAGAGCACATCATATGATATGATGCACACACTGCATGCATTACAACATCATGCCTGCCACGTACCTTATACACTTCACAATATGGTCTTCCCATTGTAATGCATGTGCTACAAATGTCGGAAAAGTGATCCCACAAAAGCAGCAGGGAATGTATAGTAGCAGCATTAAGCAAGTGCGTGCAGTGCATGCATACAAACAGGATGCATGCCCCTTACCTTGCACAATTTCACCATAGCCTCCTTCATTTATCTGTACAAACAAACCTTTTCTCAGTCTTTGTGTACACATCACAACCAGTAAGTAAACAACCGGATGTGCCACGTGTAATCCTCAAATTACCGCGGATTGTGTGGCATTACCGTGCTAGACACTGGAGGGGGAGGAGGTTGAGAGGGTGTTGGGGGTGTTGGGGCGGGGGCAATGAAATAAAGGGGTGGGGATTGTGTCTTTAGGATGGTGTCTAAAAACACATATGTTTTTCCTTTTTGTCGTGTTTTTGTTATATATGTGCATTCATACATTTTATTTCTTGTTTTTCTCTCTTTTGCTCACTGTCTGTTTGCTTCTCCTACTGACATTTTTCTCCACTGAAGATGAAGCGTTATCTTGCATTTCTACAGGATTCTCTGCAACGCTTCGTGCACAGTGGCAAACACAACAGCATTGCCAATGGAAGTAAAAAAAATGCCATTTCCCTGGAACCACTGGCAACCTCAGTACATCTACTTTTCGGTAAATATGTCACCGCCCCTTCAGGTAAACCACACCCTCCAATCCTCATTGGAGAATCCCCACAATTCCATGTGCGAAGGCTCCATGCTCATAAAGGCATGATGTGGCACGTGCACTTTCCCAGCTACAGCTAGGGCCATGCCCCAATAAAGTACACACAATACTTCTTCCCTTTTGCACTCGAATTTTCCAAGAAAGCCATGATGTGGCATGTGTGCTTTCCCAGCTATAGCTAGGGCCACGCCCCAGTAAAGCAGACAATACTCCTTCCCTTTGCACTTGATTTCTCCAACAGTCCCTTACTGGCGCCTATTAACAACTAACACATTTTCAAAAACGCCTGCAACAATCACATACTGAAACACTGCATTGCACACTATCATTTCTGTGCACAACTCCATATTTCCCCTTTAACACTCTGAGAACACGTTCCCTTCACTTCCAAAGCCCCTCCACAAGAATCCTTTACTACAGGTTGCCCTATTTCAGCATCCACAATGATCTTGTGGCGCACCCAGCACACCTTCCGCCATGCACACAACACTCCACCCTTGCGCACACCCACAACAACACTGTGAATGCATGCATATGGCCATGTAGGCAGCTAATATTGTGCACAAACGTAATATACATAGAGGCACTTTAAACCAAGTCCCTCAGGCCATAAAGCACCCTTTGACGAAAACAGGTCGCATTTACCACCATCCACAAAGATACCATCACCCCTACCTACTGACATTCACAACGTATTGTTTCACTACCAACCTAACCACGACATTGGCCCTACATCAACAATTCTGCACACATCATAGTAAAGAATCCACAGAAGCTGCACTTCAACCATACCCTGTGCCATACTGCCAGTATGCACACACTGCACCCAGTGGGCACATTCCGTGACATTTCATTGCACTATCTCCAATCACACATCCAAAACTTTACCATATTCTACCAGGCACCTCACCTGCGGAACCAAACATACACACCTGCCAGCTCATGTGTACTGCTCTATGTCATCTGCAATGTACTGCACAACCATTCTTTGCAGGTCATCACTGTCTACCAGATGCACAGTCAACATTGCATTTGTGGCGTGGGTTTCCTCAAGTCCTAGGCTCTTTAATCCATGGCCTACAACCTACCACCTTCGGCCATACACCCAATAGGCTACACCTTCAACACAGGCACCGCAAGACCATAGTGACAGTATGCAAACCCAGCACCAGGTGCCCACACTGCATCTTTTTGCACAGCACCATCTCCAACTACACATCAAAAACTCACCAGCAAAACCAAATATGCAGTCCTGGCAGTTCATTTGTCGTGCTCCATCTATTGTGTCTGAAATGTGCTCCACATCCATTCTTCATAGGTCACCACCCTCTGCCTGCTTCAGAATCTAAAATGCCTTACTACTGTGTGTGTCCTAAAGTCCTAGCCTCTTGAGTGCATGGCCTATGGCCTTCAGCCATGCACCCAACAGTGTAGACCTTCAAGACTGTCACTGCCACATAATCGCACCATCCATTTGACCATGTGACCAACTTCGCCTATCCACATATACAGCACTACCACCAGCACTACTACCCAACCTGTGCACCGCCATGGACCTATACAGCAACAAATTGCACCACTTACCATATTGTAGAAACAAAGCACTCTCTCCTGTACGCCTGTGCACTTTCATTCACATACTATGGCTGTCCCCACTTCTATTCCAAAACTATAGTGCCACTGCCAAAGTAGCCACATTCGGTTCACAACACTAGCCGACTGCAATCAATGTGCACAGACCGCGCTATGCAAGCACCACTCTGCACCAGATGTACACCCACACTTGCTTTACTGCTGTAGATATGGTAAAGGCCTACACTCTTCACTGCATGCCCTACGGTCTAGGGCCTTCGTCCATGCAGCCAATATTATAATCCTTCCACAAACCCAAAGCAGCTTCCTTATCCCATGCATGCCACCATGTGCCCATGTACCACATTCCATCTGCATAGCACAGCCACCCGCGCCCCCACCCAACCTATGTCATATGCAATCCATTCCCCTTCTAAAATGTACCTGCCACCACTTACTACAGAAAGAGGTGGCTGCAAACAGCTGACCTGCACACGCATCCACCAATCACATACTGAACCTCTGTGTTGCACCCATTCACTAAAACAGGTCGCTATGAGCAGAATCCACAAACATACTACAGCCTCTACCACCCCTACCCAGACCCGTTCACAAACTATTGTGTCACTACCAACCTAACCACAACTGTTTCACAACATTGGCCGTAGTCCAACAATTCAGCACACAGCATAGTTACCAAGCACAATTAAGGTGCACTTCTACCATATCCTCTTCCATAGTAACAAAATGCAAACCCAGCACCCAGTTTCCACACTGCATCACTTTTCACATCACCATCTCCAACTACACATCAACAACTTTACCATGTTGTAACAGTGTCTTCAGCAGCAAATCCAAACATGCAGACATGGCAGCTCACTTGTTCTGCTCTATTGCATTTGAATTGTGCTCCACACCCATTCTTTACAGGTCACCACCCTCTACCTGCTGCAGATTCCAAAATGCACCACCACTCAACACGGAAAGAGGGGGCCACAAACAAGTGGCGCCACAATCTATGGGGCCGTTGCGGCACCTGCCTCCAATCACCACACAAACTACTTGCCTGTGTAGGTACCCGTGACCTCAAACAGTACGCACGTACAGTACAGGCACTCCTCCGTCTTCTTACACCTACACACATATTTCACATGACTCACTTCTCACTCCCCCACCCGTTCCCTCCCTTCTTGCCGCCAACACATGCCGTACGGTACATTTTTCACACCCTTCCGCCGCCGTACTGTCCTCTGATACACTATGGCGCGTTCCCCAAAAACTTTGACACACAGCATGCTTCCCTCCAGCCAATCACGGCTGCGTCCAACGTTCGCCGACATCACGGCGTTGTGCAGGCCAATGACACTTCGGTCCACGGAGCGAACAGGGAAACGGGTCCGCGCAGCGGACCTATATATCACTAATTTTTTGGGACTTCGCTTTCAATAATTTGCCAAACAAGTACTGGTTGGATTTCCACCAAACACACAAAAGCACGCTTTCTGAACCAAGCCCCCGCTCCTGCTGCAAATTTGCCAAAAATATATCCAGCCGTTCAGCATGTAGCCATTCGGTTGATGGGGGAAAAAAACAAATTTTTGGGACCCCCCTATATTGTCCCCCCGCCTCCACAAACCTCAGCAAACTTCTAAAGTTCTAAGCTGCCCATATACTTTTTTTGCAAAGTTTGGTGAGGATTCGTCCATGGGGAGCGAAGTTATAAGCGGCCAAAAAAGTGCTCTTCCTAGGAGTTTAGCAATTTAACCATAACTACACGTCCTCTAACGCGGGCCGTGTAATATGGGATACATTACTCACCGTAATCGTATTTCTGATGCTTGTATCTGCTTAGATTCACATGCTGTGCATAGGCCGACATCTAGTAGAAGCTGCGGAGTATTACAGTTTGTTTTTCGAAACTCGAGAAGGGGCGTCGAACTAGGGCGTGCCAGTAATACTATCCCTAGTGTGACGTCCACTGTACCCATGATCCCTCACACGTGTAGGACCCTCAGATTGTTTTTTTTTCTGACATGAGGTAGCATGACAAGTAGTGTGAGTACAGAGTATCCAAGCAGATAGATATATAGATAAGACTATAAGCATCCATGCGCCTTCTCTCAGAGGGGAGGAAGGGCGGGCACATGTGAATCTATGCAGATACAAGCATCAGAAATAACATTACAGTGAGTAATGTATCCCTTCTGAGGCTTGTGGAATCTGCTTAGATCACATGCTGTGCATAGATTGGCGAGCAGTGTTAGAAGAAGGAGGTGGGATGTGAAAAGGGTCATGAAGACCATGTCTTAGAACCGCTTGTCCCACTTGAGTATCTGTCTTGGAATGAGTGTCAATGCAGTAGTGCTGAGTAAAGGTGTGTATTGAGCTCCATGTATCTGCTTTGCAAATGGTGTCAAGGGGCACATTTGCAATGAAAGCCAGAGTGGCACCCGTGCCTCTTGTAGAGTGGGCCCTTGGCGTAAAAGACAGTGTCTTATTTGAAAGTGAGTAACACAGTTGGATACATTTGACTATCCATTTCGAGAGGGCACCTTTACAGATGCGATCTCCTTCTCTGTCTGTAGCTACGGAGACGAACAGTTGATCTGTCTTCCTTAGCGGTCTGGTCTTGTCTACGTAGTAGAGGACCGCTCTTCTCACATCTAGTGTGTATAGTTTCACCTCAGCAGAGCTTTTGGGTTCTTGGAAGAAGGCCGGTAGCTCAATGGACTGGTTAACATGGAATTTGGAATTGAACTTAGGTGAGAACCTAGGGTGAGTTTGTAGAACCAGTTTATCCTTATGAACAGTAAAGAAAGGATCCTGCACTGACACAGCCTGAATTTCACTGACCCTTCTTATGGATGTAATGGCTACTAAGAAGGCAGTCTTATAAGTAAGGTGTTTGAGACTAGTTTTATGCATGGGTTCAATGGGGGGGGCATGAGTTTCGCAAGCACCACATTAAGATCCCATCCTGGTGGTGGGTTAGAAATTGGAGGGTGGAGTCCTGTACCCCTTCCATAAAGGCTTTAACAACTGGCACTTTCCACCACAACACCTTGTTCTGGGAGGTGGTGTAGGCTGACAATGCCGCCGGTTGAGTGAATTAAATACCAACCCTGCGTCCAGCAGGTGGAGCATGCAGCTGACAATATTGGAAGGAGTGCAATCAATCGGGTTGATTTGTTTATTCTGGCACCAAATAACAAATCTTTTTCATTCATCAAAATAACAGTGCCTTGTGTTAGGTTTTCTAGATTCTTTCAAGATATCCATACATCTCTGTGGTAAATTGAGATGGCCAAACTCTATGACCTCAGGAGCCATGTTGCCAAGTGCATCGAGTTGGGTTGAGGATGCACTGTTTGTCCTTCGTGCTGGGAGAGTAGGTTGTACCAGCATGGGAGTCTGATGGGGTCGCACACCGCCAGTTTGCGCAGGTGTGGGAACCACGGTTGTCTCGCCCACATAGGAGCAACTAGGATGAGCGTCATCGATTCCCTGTGTATCTTGTTGACGACCTTCCTCATCAGAGGGGTTGGTGGAAAAGCGTAGGCCAACATCCCTGACCAGTTCATCCATAGAGCGTTCCCCTTTGGAGCCTGGCTGAGGGAACCTGGATGTGAAAACTGGGCATTGTCTGTTTTCGCTTGTGGCAAATAGGTCTATAGTGGGGAAACCCCACTGAGAGAAGAGATCTTTTACGACTTCTTCGTGTAGATGCCATTCGTGTTCTTCTGGAAGGGGATCTCTGCTCAGAGCGTCTGCTAGTAAATTGAGATCCCCTGGAACATGTTGCGACGACAGGTAAATGTTCCGTCTGAGTGCCCATATCCAAATTTTCTTGGCAAGCTTGGACAGATTTGGGGAACGAGTACCCCCCTGTTTGTTTAAGTAAAACATTGCTGTTGTGCTGTCTGCTAGGATCTGCACTGACAGGTTCGATAGGTGGGGTTTGAACGCTCAAAGCGCTCTGAAGACTGCCAGAAGCTCTAGCAGGTTGATGTGATTCTTGGCCACTGTGTGAGACCAGAGGCCCTGATCTGTGTGGTGAAGGAGGTGTGTTCCCCACCCTGACAGGGACGTGTCCGTAGTGAGCCTGTATGTCTGGATCATAAAAGGGTTTCCCCTTTGAAAGTTTCTTTCTTGTCCACCAGCGAAGACTCTGTACTAGTGTTGGCGAAACGACCACTAGATCATCCCACTGACCACTTGCCTGAGACCACTGTTTCGCCAACCATTCCTGCATGGGTTGCATGCGCAGGCGCGCATGGGGAACCAGGTAAATACATGACGCCATCATGCACAGCAAACACATCGCTTTGCAAACCCTTATCTGGCGACCGGACTGATATTGAGGAATTTGCAGTAAGATTCCGAATTTTTCCTCTGATGGAAAGGCCAACCCCTCTTGAGTGTCTAGGACAGCTCCTAGGAACTGTTTGGAGGTGCTTGGCACCAGGCTTGATTTGTTCTCGTTGATTGAGAAACCCAATTGGAAGAGGAGGTTGATTTTTCTTTGGATCTGCAAATTACGGGGGTTTCCCCTGTGATGAGCCAGTCGTCCAGGTAAGGGTACGCTGGGATTGTCTCCCTGCGTGGGTGCGCCGCCACCACCGCCAGTACCTTGGTGAATACCCTTGGAGCCGAGGCTATACCGAAGGGTAGCACCTTGAACTGGTAGTGCTGACTGTCCACCTTGAAGCGCAAGAATCTTCTGTGCGCTGGGAACATGGAAATATGAAAATAAGCCTCTTTCATGTCCAATGTTGCCATGTAATCTCCCTTTTTTAGTAGGGGGATTACTTCCTGAAGTGTAGTCATGCAAAATTTTTGGGGCTTGACATACTTGTTTGCATGGCCTAAGTCTAATACTGGGCGCATTGTTAGATCTTTTTTTGGCACAAAGAAGTAAGTAGAATAAATACCCTTGTTTACCTGGTTGCCCGGGACGAGTTCTATTGCGTCCTTTGCAAGAAGAACAGTGATCTCCTCGAGGAGGATTCTTTGGTGTTCCAAGGAGTGTATCTTCTGTCTTGGAGGGTGGTTGCGGGGGCATTGCAGTAGTTCTATACAGTATCCCGTGGACACTGTGGACAGCACCCATCTGTCCAAAGTAATCCCCTCCCATGCGTGGGTGAAGGTGGAAATGCACCCCCCTACTGGGGATGCATGGGAAGGGACCCGGAGCGGAACGTCACGGCTGTTTATTGGGAGGCATAACTCCTCTGCCTGGGCTGCCTCTCCCTCTACCACGGCCCCTCTTTTGACCTCTGGCAAAACTTTGTGAAGCTTGTTGGTTGCCGCCCCACGAGGTTCCTTGGTTCTGGTAATAATTAGACCCTCTTTGGAAGTTTTGGCCGCGAGAGCGACGAAAATTGTTATTCCCCGCTGGTTTGTGGGTTTATTAGTTAGCTGGCCAAGGGACTTTAAGGTGTCATATTCGTCCTTGGCCGTCTTTAGCGCTTCCTGCACTGCTTTTCCAAACAGGAGGTTGGGTTCCACCGGCATGTCAGGGTGGCCTGGGTCTCGGGTTTGAACCCCCACTGCCTCAACCAAGCGTGTCTTTTGATCACTGTGCTTTCAGCTATCAGTCTCCCTGCATTGTCTGCTGCATCAAAAGGTAGTTTTGAGAATGCATCCGGATACTGATCTCCCTTCCGACGCAATCTGGGCCAACTGGCTCTTTAGAGGTTTTGGTGCAGAGGAAATAAGGCCAGCTACCTATTCCCATTGGTGGCAGTTGTAGCTTGCCAGCAGAGTGGTGGAGTTAGCAATGCATGCTTGGTAAGCTGAAGTGGAAGCCACTTTCCTTCCCAGGCCGTAAATTATTTTGCTTTCCTTGTCCGGGGGAGCTTCTGAAGATGCTAGTGGTGTTCCCGCCCTTTTCCTGGTGGTTGAAACCACTAATGAGTCGGGTTTGAGCTGACCCCCTATGTAAAGTGGGTCGGATGGAGCGGCCCTGAACAATTTTTCTATTCGATGGTTAACTGCCCGGGTAAGATTAGGGGTGAGCAGAGAAGGATCGATTCTGCGTTGAACAGACTTTAGAATCGGGTTGGCCTGGGCAATGGACCTTTTGTCCCCTAGAATTTGTTCTGCAAAATCCCTGTCTTCTTGTGCCCCCTGAGTGTCAATCTGGAAATGGGCTGCAGCCTTGGCCAAAACTTTGTTGTGCAAGGGATGGTTGTCAACAGGTGAGTCATTCACCGGGGGGTCCTTGGGAATAGGGGAGTCAAGACTATAGGCCTCCGCCTCGTCTTCTTCCTCCTCTTCCTGATCCTCACCGTCTCCATAATAATCGACCCCAGTCTGATTGTCCAGTATCTGTACTTCTGGATCCTCACCATACTGCTGGTAAGGTTCAACATAGAGAGGGTCTGAAATGAGGCCCTGAACTGGAGTCTCAGAGAGGAGTCTCTTAGCAGGAGGTGGAGGGTCTTTGGATCCCGAAGGGGTAGAGGGTGTAGGAGTATAGCTAAGTAGTTTGGGTCTTTCTCGTAGAAATCTGCCAGAAAAGACACCCTTCTCATTACTCTGTCAATGTCCTCAGAGTTCCATTCCTTGGAACTGGGAATTACCCTTGCCTGTGGTGGTTCCTCCTCTAATCCCATATCCTGGGAGTTGGGAGGGACAATCTTTGGCCTAGTGACAGGGTCAGGGGCTTTGGACTTTTCTGGGTGTTTCTCCTTCTGAACCTGGTGTTCAGAGGCTCTCTTCTGTTGTTTCTCCCCTTCCCGTGTGTAGAGGAGTGTTTACCGGCCCTCTTGGACTTTTCAGAATCTTTCGATGCTAGGCGTCGAGATTCGGAGGAAGGATCACGAGATTCGGTAGTTTTAGAAGAGGGACGTGGAATCTCGGACACAGATGTAGAACCAAGAGCCTTACAAAGTGCTGCCTGGGGGTAGAGGTCGGATTCGTCATCTGATGACCCTACCTCTGTGACTTTAGGTAATGTGGCACTCTTAGAAATCGAGGCCCGGGCCGAGGACAGAGGCCTTCCGAGGCCCAAAGTCCGTCGTGTAGTCTCGACGGCTGTTTGTCATTGTTCTCAGGTACCGGCGTCGGTCTTCGACCTGGGGTTTGAGAACGGGGAATTTTTCATAAAGTTATGATAAATGGCTAAAAGCCAAGGAACTCTGCAACTATGCTTCCGACAAGTATGGCGGAAAAAAACAATCTGAGGGTCCTACACACGTGAAGGATCATGGGTACAGTGGACGTCACACTAGGGATAGTATTACTGGCACGCCCTAGTTCGACTCCCCTTTCGAGTTTCGAAAAACAAACAAATACTCTGCAGCTTCCACTAGATGTCGGCCTATGCACAGCATGTAATCTAAGCAGATTCCACAAGCCTAAGAAATATATATATATATATATATATATATATATATAGAGAGAGAGAGAGAGAGAAAAATAAGGTGGCAGTCGCCGCCATATAATTAAGGTGATACCTATGTGCCAAAGGCAATGGCTTGTGGTCCCCAAAGAAACCTATTGGTGCAAAATGTATAGTGACCACAGCCTTAGTGGACCCCAAAGAAATGTATTGGTGCATGGTGGCCCAAACAAACATATTGGTGCAACATGTACATTGGCCAGGACCAAAGGCCGTGGCCACTGCCCATGGGCGAAAGCTATGGCTAGTGGACCCAAAGGAACCTATTGGTGCAACATATACAGTGGCCACTGCTGAATGCCATCGGTAGTGGGCCCCAAAGAAACATATTGGTGCAACACGTATAGTAGCCAAAGCCTTAGTCGGCTCCAAATAAATGTATTTGTGCATGGGTCCCAAAGAAACATATTGGTGCAACATGTACAGTTGCCACAGCCTGAAGGCCATGGCTAGTGGGCCCCAAATAAACATATTAGTGCAACATGTACAGTGGCCATGGCCAATGCCCATAGTCGATGGCAACGGCTAGTGGGCCCAAAGGAACCTATTGGTGCAACATGTACAGAGGCCACGGCCGAACGCCATGGATAGTGTGCCCCAAAGAAACGTATTGGTGCAACACATATAGTTGACACAGCCTTAGTCGGCCCAAAGGAACCTATTGGTGCAACATGTACAGTTGCCACATCCGAAGGCCATGGTTAGTGGGGCCCAAAGAAACTATAGTATATAATAAAACCCTTGAAAACATTCGAAAATTCCATGAAAAAACTTTAGTTAATAGAGATTTATGGTGATCAGATTTAACGCAACAAAACCCTTGAAATTCAGCACTCACATTCCAAGCAAGTCCACCTTAACTTTGCACACCCTGTTGCACAGTGTACGACCACAAAGACGACATCACAGATGACATTGCTGGTTACATCACTAATTACAGCATACATGACATCACTGATGGTGTCCCTAATTACATCATGCATGGCATCAATTGATGAGATCAATAATTACATCATATATGATATTACTGATTATATAAGTTTGAAAATGTTTGATGCCCACTTTTGAAAGATATTTTAATTTATTACACTTAACAATAACATGACATGGAAACAGTCATACACAAGTATCATATGATTACATGTGGAGCATTCATTTGTAGTACTTATAAAATATAAAATACAAATATGTAACGTTATACAAATGGTTTGTATTTCATACATTAATATGCATTTACAATACTTAATTGCAGGGAAAGTCCCCGATCCTGCTAAATCTACTTTAGGAATTCCAAAGATAATATGTTAAGTAGATGTAGCATTACCAAAACAAGAAGACTAAATGGAAGCAGAAACATGTTTAATAGTAAGCGTTCTAAAAATATTCACACTTTACAATTCTCCTTATCGTGATAACATTACATGAACAACATTTTTTCTAGATGACAAGTGTTATAAAACAATAATCACATATAATAGAAAGTATGTGCCTGTGTGCATTGTGATAGTAAAGTATCTAAGAATTCAAAGTTTGGTTAATATACAAAAAGAAATCAGTTACTTCTACTACATCATTTTATACAATAAGTTACATTTAAAGAAACAAGGCCAGACGACAATGTACTGTGTATGTATGAAAGGTATCAGGTAATATTATCCCCACCAAAAATATCGCCGCATATATGGTCGTTTGGCACGGCCATAGGCGATATTTTTGGGGGGGATAATTTTTGGGGTTTTTGGGCGCAGGGGTTGCAGGGGTGTCCCCCGCTCCTTTAAAAATAAAGTGGGGGTTGCAGGGGTGTCCCCCGCAGGTTCCATGGCGTAATATCGCCGCAAAAATATGGCGATATTTTTGTATGGCGATATTTTTGCGGGGATATTAACACATGGAACGATATGAAATAAACACATTTATGGTGTGTAACAAAGTAGAGCTGTCACAGTTAAAATGTAATGAATCAAACCAGTGATATCAGTGATGTAATTAGTGGTGTCACCAGTATCTAAGATGTCATTATTGTGGTCATAGCTGCGCCACAGGGGGTGCAAAGTTAAGGTGGACTTGCTTGAAATGCGAGTACTGATCTTCTAGGGTTTTGTTGTGTTAAATCTGATCACCTTAACTTTATATACACACACAGGCACGAAACCGAGCAGTGTACAAAAGACGCATAGGGGAAGGACACAATGGGGCAGATTCTCAAAATGTGTTCTGATGCAAGTAAAGAGATTACTTACGCCAAAAAAAGGGAGCCGTCCAATCCACAAAGGACATCTAAATGAGCGCATCTTTTTGCACCCCTTTGCACAAATCAGGTGGAGTTTCTACACATTTAAAAGCACATCCCCACATTACAAATGGGATGGGCTTTTAAATTTGCAGAAATGAGGGACATCCCCCTGCGCCTGTCGGATACAGGTGCAGAGGGAGATACAAATCATGACAGAAATGTGGAACCGTGTAATGATTTTTTCTCAAGTATGACAGCCTGTTCAACCCGCAGCTGTCAAAATTGCACTGCTGTCACCGTAACCGGAATGGATTTTTTTGGGGGGAGGCGGGGTGGGTTTCACAAAAACACGCTCTTTTTGGACCGGTCTCTGTGAAATGTGCTCCCAGTAACCACATGTTTGCTGCGAGCCAGTCATACATTATTAATGTAGTCAAGGGGGCTGGACGCAGGGGTGGATTGGCGTATAGTGAACTCTGGAGAGTTCCCAGTAGGCCTCTGCATCCCAGGGCTCTTTTGTGTGGTAAGCTATTTTATTTTCAAATTTGCTCATAGGAGAAGGGTTATTCTTGCTGAAAATTTGTTATATGGTCCCATTTTGAAAATTATTTCCAGGGTCTCTTTTGGTTCCCAGTCCAACCCTGGCTGGACGGCGCATCTTTGGAATACTGTCCAGCCCCTCCCGAAAAGCACAGGTTATTTTTGAGAATAAGGTGACTGTGCTATTTCTCAAAGTATCCCAAATGAAACAAATGCACTCCTTTCATTTAGGCTACTTTCTGAGAATCTACCACAATAAGTACTATTCGTACAATATAGTAGACTAGTTGGGTTTAGAAATGTATATATTGGTAGTACAGAAACGTAAGTAAAATGTTTTAAAAAATCGAGTGAACAAAGTAACGGTGTGGTATAAGACATAAAATGTCCAACATTAATTCACTTTCATTTGGAATAAAGCATGCTTTTTCTCGATAGTCATTACAAAATGATTAAACTTGCCTCGTATCAGTTCATAAATATTCATATCCATAAGTTCACATATTAGAGCAAGCCCTCCTGTTTTTTTGTCACTGAAAGAAAAAGAAAAATGTATTTTTAAGGGTGCATGTCAGTTTGTTAAGATTAGATCTAACAGTTCATAGTCACCTGAAGAGACAAATGAAGCCCAAATGAATGCAAAGTGCAAAAGAGGCTGGCGTGACTAGACTTATCTGTAATGTTTTAGCTCTGAACATCGTATTTATATTCATGCAGTCTACATAGATTTTTAACATGTTTCCAATGCAAGATGTGGGGCCTTGAGTAAAGGTTCTAAATTTAGAGTGGAGTACATTTTTTTCATCGTCACCTGCCGCTGCGAACAATAACAAGGAAATGTAAAATACAACAAAATGTTTCTGTATACACTAAGCACTTTCTGCAAAATGTGTGCACCAAAAGCTCACTAGCATTAAAGGAAGCCAGAATATAGACGTAAACATTGATTACATTTATCAAGAATTATAGGTTTAAAATAATTAACCGTGACAAAAAAATTATAAAGATAATGTACATCAAGCCACATTAGTGTTGTTGTAGTATTTGCCACGTTTCAATTTAATTTTCGATTTGCGGTTGAAAGTGAAAAGTGGTTGCTGGAAACACAAAATGAAATAAAGAGGGCGCAATAGATATTACCGATACACTGAAGAAATAATGATGAAGCAGTGTGTAGCCACAGGGCTGTAACATGGTCGGTGTAATGTCGAAATCTGCTCTTTAAATTAGAGTAGGCGTGGACGGACCCACGCAGGCGCTTCCCCATCCAATTGGATGATGTGCACCTATCCACCATTCAGCATTCAACCCACGTAAAACTCACAATTCCTCCCACCGCCCTGTCTGCCTCACAAAATCCAACAACACACTACTCCTCCTCCTGCCACTCACCCCGTCACCTCCCAACAAAGCCTTCCCACTCAACTCAGCCACACCCTGCGCAGTCAATCGAACCCTCATCAATTCTCTCTCTACAGCATGTCTCTCACACCTAAACAGAAAATGTTCCACAGTCTCAGGCACTCCACACACCGCACAATCCCTCGACTCTCGCTTCCCCACTCTAAACAGACATTCATTCAGCCCCACATGCCCTATTCTCAATCGATTCAGCATCACCTCCTCCCCCCTCCTCCATTCTAGACTTCCCGAATCCACCTTTACTGACACTTTCTCACGAATACCAAACATACACCTACCTTTCACCCCACTCACCCACTTCTCCTGCCACTCATCCATGACCCGCCTCACCATCACTGCCTTCGTCTCATCCACACTCAAAGGCAACCTTACATCAACCGCTTCCCTTCTCATACCCTCACCTGCCGCCAGATCCACTAACTCATTTCCCAGAATGCCGCTATGACTGGGGACCCACGCCAACTCCAGATCCATCCCCCCACGCACACACCGATCAATCTTTCTCCTGATATCCAAAATCACATCCTTCCTATCACCATCCCCTGCCACAATCGCCTGCAACCCACTCAATGAATCTGAAAATACCACTACTTTCTCAAACCTCAACTCGCATACCCTTTCAATCGCCATTGCAATCGCCACCAACTCAGCCGTACAAATTGACACATCATCCGTCAGACGCCCCACTTTATACTCCCCCGTGCTTTCTAAATAATACGCCATTCCCACTCTTCCAGATACCGGATCCTTTGAACCATCCGTGAACACCCTGCACCCTTCTTTCTCTGCCACATATGCCTGACCCAAATCTTTGATCTCACCCCGCAATCCCCGCTTCTTTGACACCACACTCGTCAACTTCAAGCACACCTTAGGAGACCCCATCATCCACATCGGACACCTCACTAGATCCATATCTGTCACAACCATCAACTCGCCCACACCCCACTGCACCCCCTTCTCCCACATGTCCCCCCGCCAGTGTCGCCTTGTCCCTCCTGCCCCTGCCAGTGTCACCTTGTCCCCCCTGCCTCCCGCCAGTGTCTTCCTGTCCCCCCTGCCCCGCCAGTATCTCCTTGTACCCCCGCCAGTGTCTTCCTGTCCGCCTACCCCCCGCCAGTGTCTCCTTGTCCCCCTTGCCCCCTGCCAGTGTCTCCTTGTCCCCCCTGCCCCCCGCCAGTGTCTGCCTTGACCTACTGCCCCCGCAAGTGTCTCCCTGTCCCCCCTGCCCCCCCTGCCCCCGCCAGTATCTCCTTGTCCCCCCTCCGGTGTCTTCCAGTCCCTCCCCGGCCCCCCGCCAGTGTCGCCTTGTCCCCCCTGCCCCCCGCCAGTGTCTTCCTTTCCCCTCTGCCCCCCGCCAGTGTCTTCCTTTCCCCTCTGCCCCCCGCCAGTGTCTTCCTTTCCCCCTGCTCCCGCCAGTGTCTTCCTGTCCCCCCTGCTCCCGCCAGTGTCTTCCTGCCCCCGCCAGTGTCTTCCTGTCCCCCCTGCCCCCTGCCAGTGTCGCCTTGACCTACTGCCCCCGTGAGTGTCTCCCTGTCCCCCCTTCCCCCTGCCAGTGTCTTCCTGTCCACCCTGCCCCCGCCAGTGTCTTCCTTGTTTCCCTTCTTGTCTTCTCCTCCCACTCCCTCCCCTGCACTATCTTGTAGATAGTCACTTGTTTTGTTCCTCTGCTTACCGCTTTCCATTTCCCCCCCTTACCTCCCCTCCTCCCCCCTCCTCTTGTCACTCTTGCACTGCAACAATTGTCGTCGGGCATAGTAATGTTACTGCTAGTTTTGTCTCCTTTTTTCCCCCCCTCACCTCTCCCTTATTGTTCCATGCACTTGTACTATCTGTTATGATTTGATAGTTATTTTTCACATTCTGACCTGTTTCAAAGACCTGTTTGAATGTAATTGTATTCTCCCATGTTCCCACCCTCCTTGAAGCGCTTTGAAACACATTGTGTATAGGCGCTATACAAATAATCAATCAATCAATATGCTGTCACGTTGAGGGTTCTACTTCCCAGGTGAGGGTAAGCAAGGTGATGTTTAACTTTCCTCTCCCCGTGCACATAATTATAGGCTCTCTACATGAGCAATGCTACATAACTGTTTCCTCAGAGGGGGGCTGGCTTTTAGAAGTGAAACTATGTCATTTACACTTATACTAACATCATAGCCATTTAAGACCCCCAGTGACCTCAAAAGGGCACTACTATGTGATACGAACTTTGTTAAAGGTACTTATATAGTGCACCGTCACCAACGGAATTGGTCCCCAGGTGCTCTGGCAGATCTGCAAATGAGAAGGTGGGATGGGTTAGTAAGGTGAAGAGGGACTAGGATAGTGAGAGGAGTGGTGTACTGTTGGCAGCTTCAACTCGGTATACACCGGGTGCTGAGCTTTGGTGCGGGTATCAGTCAGTCCGCGTGTGCTGTAGGTGCGGCTTATGTGTTGTTGCAGTGTGGTGAAGTGTGTGCGGCTTGTGCGAGAGATGGTTGTGTGAGTTTTTTTAGAAAGATACATATGCAGAGAATTTGAGCTTATATTGGTTAGTGGGTTATATGAAATTTAACATGCTAACATTCACGGTTCTGTTTAAGTGTAGTACTTGCTAATCTACATATTCCGTCCAAGTGTGGCACTTGCTAATCTTCCCAATAGTTATCTCGATGTAGGGCAGGATGATGATCTCCTTTCTAAGCGTGGCACATGGTAACATTCAAGTTCCATCTAGGTGTGGCACGTGCTAACATTCACTTTTTCTATCTCTATGTGATGCAGGCTGAGGTTAAGAATTCCATATAAGTGTGGTATATGCTAACATTGGGAATTATTTTTGTAAGTAATGCAAAACAACATTTACAGTCCAGTCATGCGTAGATTTAGGTCGGAGGTCATACATTTCTCTAAATGTGCATGTTGTAAGCCTATGGCGGTGTACTTTAGGGAGAGGTATGGTAGAGTGGCGGGGGCTTTCTGGAGTAGAGTAATTGCTATACACCCTACCCAAGCCACAATTACAGTTTTAGTTGGTGTCTGTTGACTGCTGGCTTCATTAGCTTCCCCTGCTGACACCTGCAGACATGTCTTGGAGCCGCCATTGTAGGAGCCGCCCTTGTCCTTGGGGCCCTTAGCCGAAGGGGCTGCACGGGTAGGGGGCTGCTCTGCGGTGTCCTTGATGAGGGCATGGTGCGCCAATCAGGGCGGGGGGGCATTGAGGGAGGCGGGTAGAGGGATGTTCAGGAAGCGGGTTGGGAAGGGGAGAGGGACCACGCGCCGAATGCGCTCACCGTGCTTTTAAGCACAGGTGCAAAAACGATTTTGGAGGCCACAAGATGGCACGGTCAGGGGGCACCTACCTGATCAGCATCTCACGTCCAGAATTAGGAAAAAGATGTTCATGAAAAGATCCTGTATATCAATGGGAAGACTGTAGACGGCTACCTTTCACCTTGCGATTGAACCCACATTAGCCCTTTTTCTCTCCAGTATGGCAAACAGTTTGGAGCAACACAGTGCAGCTAAGTGAAAAGGGGCATCAGCCCTCAGTAAACATTGGGCTGCTCTATGTTCACATTTAGGGATTCTGGAGAATGTTAGTGCAGCTACCGCACGAAGGGATGAAAGAAAGCACTGCTTCAACATGTGCACAGAATCGCCATCTGCAACACAATCTGTGGGGATTTCATACTTTCTATGCATATGTTGACTCAGGCTTTCCTTATGGAGTCAAGTGGGGCCTGGGGGAGCCTATTGCATTTGTCTACTGCTCGTGCTTGTTTTCCTTTCCTCCTGTTTCATGTCTGCATGTATTTTAGTTTCTTTCCCTGGTGTTGTTAGCTTGTGACAATGGTTTTTTTGTGCTAGACTGCAGGCACCAGTGAGTCATTGATCATTTCCACGGGACTGCTGCTGCTGAAGTGTTTTCACATTGTTCCTCCCCCCTACCCCCTCTCATGATTAAGTATAGGCTTATATAAAATGGGGGCATTGTATTATATATACCAGCACACGAGAGAGAGAGTACATGTGTTCGGAGGGCTCCTGCAGGCTGCGAACCGCAGGGCCATTCCCCGCCTGCGAATACTACAGGCCCTGCATTCAGCAACAGATAAGTGCTTTTATCTAACAAGTCAGACTATTGGTTAATTCCGGAGTGTTTATTTGGATAGAACGCAAGCAGCGTTCGGGCAAGGCAGCGCTCTCGGGAGGAGCATTGTGTTCGGGGAGTAACTGGCTAGAACGCAAGCAGTGTTTGGGCAATGTAACTCTTAAAGGCATTGGGAAGTGTATGGAGTACAGAGGTGCTCACAGCTGATAGCAACTTCCGATGCACAGTAGCATGAGTGGCGGAGAACCGGCACCACAAATCGACTGCATTTGCATGCTGTAGACCGCCAGTGGGCAGTTTTGGTAGCTTGTCAAGTGTTCTGTTATACTGTTCCGCAACACAAGCTCACACATGCTTTTGATTTCTTTGTAGCGGCGCTCCGCTGGATCAAAACGGCTTGAACATTGGGACCGCAGCTCATGGCAGACGTACCCCGCTGCACGACACAAAGCTAAGTGCCATCTTGTTTCTTTAGTTAATGTGTGTTGGTTGTGAGTTCCAACAACCAACGCATTGCATGTAACCAGTGGGTATATGATTGCAATGTACTAGTGAACCTGTTTAAGGTGTGCCGGTTGTGAGTTCAAACAATCAGCACAATGTGAGTGCGTACCAGTAACGCACCAGAGAATCCTAAAATACAATGTGCCAGGTATCAAAGCAGAATTACTAGGGCCGGAGAAGGCCAGACTAGGCAGGGCTTTGGGGGGCATAGTGTGCTAGTGTGCAGGAGTGGGTGGGCGGAGCATCAGCGATTTCAGGAACCCCAGTAGGGGGGCAACAAGTCAAACCTTTTCCCTGAATCCCCTTACCCATCCATTACCTCTTCCTGATCCTCTATCCGGTTTCCATAATCACCCCTACCTATCCAATCCAGCAGACCCTAACCCTCTTTCCGCGGCGGGTCATGGGGGCCTGAGATTGTGTACAATCCAGGCACCAAGATCCAACGGGGAGGCAGGTGTACGTGCTATCTTCGCCCAAGACCAAGAAACCTGACACCCAGTCACTAAGTAGAGTAACTTGAATTACTCATATGTCCTGTCCCCTTTCCTCCATCCTTGTGGGTGATTCCACCGATCAAGACAACCGGGTGGTGCTGTGACAACCTGCCTCAAGATTAAGAAGAAGCAAGAATGTTCACCAGAACCGCCTGACCGAACGCTGCATCCCACCTGGAACTGGTATCGAGGGAATAGTGCTTACAGAAAGCAGACGAAGTGGCTCAAGTAGCCGCCTTGCTAATGACTTCTGGAAAGACCTCGTCCGGGAGAGATACATCTTCAGCGTTCTCCAAGTCTAAGGAATGCAATACCCTTTCAGCACCGGCGGCGGGTTTGGAAAGAACGCTGGCCGGCAGATTTCCTGGTTCAAATGGAACGGAGAGACCACCTTGGCCAAGAAGTTTGGATGAGTGCCCAAGATTACCTTGTCATTGTGGAAGGTGGTGAAGGGCTTGCACGACAGAGCCTGCAGCTCGCCGACTCTGCTTGCAGAAGTGAGCGCTACCAACAGTATTGCCTTGAGCGTCACCAGCCTGATGTTGACCAAGGCCATTGGCTTGAAAGGTTTACGCTGTAAAGCCGCCAGAACCACGCTGAGGTCCCAGACCGGGTGTGTGCCCATGAACCAGAGGAAACCGTCTGGACAACCCCTTGAGGTGAGCCTTAAGCACAGGGGTGGCCGCCAAAAAAATGTGCTCTGGGGAGTTCTTGTAGGCCCCAATGGCCACCAAATAGGTGCGACAGGTATCAACCTGGTCTCCATAGCGAGCCAGATGTGTAGAAAAGGCCAGTACGTCGTCCAGGGTGAAGGTGAGTGGGGTCCAGCCCCTTGTCGTGAGCCCAGTGGCAGAACCTGGTCCACCTACTCTTGTACTGAGAACACGTGGAGGGCCTCCTGGAATATTTCCCAGTTGTCATACGAAAACTGGGAGTGGGGCAGTCTCCGCTGATCAGGAGCCAGGCCAAGCGGGCCAGCTGGCTGGGTCCGGGTGCTCCCAACGCCCTGCTGCGTCAGGAAGCCCCTGCAGGGGTGTGGGAAATGGACAGGCCCCTGGGAGCGCAACTGCAGCAGGTCGGAGAAACAAGCCCTCGACAGCCAGTGGGGGGGGCTATTAGGAGGAGGCTGCAGTCTACTGAGGCTCAAAATGTGCAGAGGGTCCGCTGGAGCAATGGAGGAGGAAACGGATAGCAACTGCCAGCAGAGTTGGAACGTGTCGCCCAGAGACCCCTGTCCCCACCCCGCCCATGAAGGGAAGAGGGGGCACTTGGAATTCAGAGGAGATGCAAATAAGTCCAGATCTGGGAACCTCCATTTCTGGAATAGGGGCAGCAAACAGTTGATGTGTAATTCCCATTTGTAGGTGTTTAGCCCCAGGCGGCGGAGATGTTCAGCTTCCGCATTGTTGTCCCCCGGGAGATGGACCGCAGATATCCATGTCCCCTCCAACTGGGTCCCTCCCAGATTGACACTGCCTCCATGCACAGGAAGGGAGAGGGGGTGATGCCCTGCTTGTTCAAGTAGAACATCGTCGTGGAATTGTCGGTCCTGACCAGAACCGCGTGGCCCCTGATGACTAGTAGAAAAGCCAGGCCTACCACTTTGAGATGCAGCAGATTGATATGCAGGAGGGCCTCCATTCTGGACCATGCGCCATGAATCAAATGGCCATCTAGGGTAGCCCCCAGCCCGAGAGGGAGGAATCCGTCACTACCAGAGTGGGCTCTGGCTGGGTGAACGGGGCTCCCACTGCCACATTGCACTTCTTTCTTTTCTTGAGAACTATCCCACACCCTTTTTGTATTAGTTGTAAGGTTTGGCAATAGGTTTCTTAGTATAGGCCCTTTTTATTTTATTAAACTTTATTTATTTAGCTTGACAACACAGAAGAGGCAGAAGCCCAACAGGGGCAGACGTGACAATTGCAGTGCATACAGTCCGATTTCAACATTGTACATTGCTTTGCAGGTATGAGCAGAGGGGCGCAACAACACAGGAGCAATTTGGGTAATCAAAAGTTCAGGCCATGGTGGAGGTGGGAGAAGATGAAGTAAGAGATGCACCATCAGTCTGTAGCTATGGAGGCCATATAAGAGCAGAATCTCAGCCATATGTTCCTGGGCCTGGAATGCGTCGGCTGTTGATTAGCCCAGACCTCTTCCGTGTCAATTGCCCAGGTGACTGCCCTAAGCCATTGCGAGTGTGAGGGTGGACCAGGGCGGAGCAAGCATAGTAAGATGCAGTGGACAGTGAGTAACATACAGAGGCCCGCCAGCTTTTTGGAGTCGCGACTCAAGTCCGGGAAGTCATGAAAGAGACACAATGCAGGGGATGGAGCGACTGTGCAGTCCAAAATGACAGTCATAGTAGTACATATCTCCTCCCAGTACTGCGCTAGTTTAGGACAGGACCAGATCATGTGTATGTATGTGGCGTTGTCGGTTCCGCACCTGGGGCATCTGGGGGAGTGGTCCTTGGACATGCGGTGCAACTGAATCGGAGTGAGGTGATACCTGTGCAGGACTTTGAACTGGATTAATTTGAATCAGGAGTTAAAGGACACATTGTGGGTGCGCGCACAATGAGATTCCAGGGTTGGTCGGACATCACCACCCCCAAGTCCTCTGCCCATTTATGTTTGTTTGTCGCAGGGGGCGGGGGTCGATCTGGCCTGTAGAGGGCGTATAGTCTGGATACCTTCCCCCTAAAGGAGTTGAAGCTGCATAGCTCCGCAACTACTGGGTCGTTGGGAGTTAGCGCAGGGAAGTCAGGGTATGTGATTTTAAGAACTCTGCGGAGGGAGGAGTATTGGAGCCACGCGGATGGTTTCTGTCTGAGGATGGGTGGAAGATCAGACCACTCAACAAAACCACCACTCTCAAAGATGTCCCGGATTGCCTCGTAGCCTTTTCAGCCCACCGGTGTATGATGGATGATGGTAAGTATGGGACCCCTGGGAGGAAATTCCACAGTGGTAGATCGCCGTGGAATGGATAGGATGTGCCTGATAGCACATCCCTAGCCCACTCTAAAATCTGGAAACTAACAGGGTCTAGTGACTCTAACATGATCGGCAATGGGGAGAGAATCAAGGAGCGGACGTCTCGGCCACTGACTGCCATTCTCTCGAGTCTAACATGCGGAGGGGGATCCTGTGTGTTAAACCAGTGCGAGGCGAAGTGGGCCTGCGCCACCAGCCAGTATTTGAGAAAATCTGGGGCACTGAATCCGCCGCTTTACATGGGGGTGGACAATGTTGCAAGTTTTAGTCGGACTGCCCCAGAAAAGTGTTAATAGTGCGGGTCAACGCTTGGAAAAAGCAGTCTCCCCGGCAACATGGGCAGATTGATGAACTTATATAAAAGTTGGAGTACGACCATCTTTAGAACCCCCCCAATTCGACCAGCCAGGGAAATTGGAACTCTCACCCAGCCAGAAGCCTTTTCAGAGAGTTTCGCGAGTTACTGATAGTTCTCCTGGAGCAATGTCTCAGGACGGCGAGTCACCTCTATACGAGGTAAGTAAATTTCGATTGGGACCAAGTGACCCCATAAGATCGGGAGGGGAACGTGTGCATTCAGTGAGTGGGAACAGGGTGGATTTGGAGCAGTTTACTTTGAGTCCAGAAACACACCCAAAGTGGACAACGTCTTCCAGTGTCGTGGCAAGGTTGATAGCGGGAGACCGGATATAGAGCTGGGCATCGTCTGCATATAAAGAGATGATATCCGCTTGGCCTGCTGTTCGTAACCCTCTGCGAGCGTGGCACTGGCACATCTTATCAGCAAACGGTTCCATAGCTATAGCAAAGATTAAGGGGGAAAAGGGGCAGCCCTGCCTCGTACCTCTGGCAATTCGAAATATGGATGAGCATCTGTCCTCAGTACGGACCCTAGCCACCGGATCTGAGTAAAGTAGCCCGACCCATGAACGAAAACTGGGCCCAATTTTACATTTTCCGAGGACCCGCCAAAGGTACTTCCAGGACACGGAGTCGAATGCTTTTTGCATGTCCAGTGTAGCAACTACAGCTTGCACGTTCGGGTTAATTCTACTAATAATATCAAGTTCAGAGAGGTGGAGCGCCCTGGAATAAATCCTGCTTTATCGGGGTGAATGATGTGTGACATGAAGGGGGCCAAGCGTAAGGCTAGCAATTTGGCAAAAATGTTGACATTGCAGTTGATTAGTGAGAGGGGACGGTACGAGCCACAGGGGTGGGGGCCTTGCTAGGTTTAAGTAGAACCGTTATTATGGCTTCCCGGAGAGAAGGGGGGAGCCTACCCACTACGCATGCTTCTTCCCATAGGGCCATCAAGTGAGGTATTGGGAGGGATTTGAAGTGTTTGTAAAAATCTACTGGAAGGCTGTCCGAGCCCGGGGAATAACCAGATGACAGCAAATCGATGGCATCTGAGAGCTCCTCCGCAGTAAACTGCCTCTCGAGAGAGCTATTAGTTTCAGAGGAGAGGACCGAAAGGGGAAGGCCGTCTAGGTAAGCATCGATCTCCGCTGTTGGGACGCTCTCATCCTCTGAGTAAAGGGCTTCATAGAATACCAGGAACTCAGTGTTAATATCCTGTGGGAGTGTGGCTAGAGTGCCGTCGGCTCTCTCGATAGCGGGGATGTTGGGGGATCCAAACTCTCGACGGATGAGTCTGGCTAAGAGTCGGCTTGGCCGTTCGCCCTCCCCGTATTTTCTCACGAGCTGGGGGTTGTCAAGGAATTTCACCTTGCGTTCCGCATGAGTATGAGACGCATCAAGTTCCGTACCTAAAGACGCGAGGATCTCAGGAGATGGAAGGAGAGCGTATTGGGACTCGAGGGATGCGAGGGCCGACTCACTTTTCCGGATATCGCCTCAGATCGCTTTCAGAATACCACTTTCCTTGGAGATGGCGATACCCCTGATGTAGGCTTTAAATGCCTCCCAAAGGGTGGATTGTGTAGTGACCGAATTAGTGTTGTTTTCAAAAAGTCTTCAATGGCAGTCTCTAGCTCTGAGCTAAAGGCTGTATCGAGCAAGGAGTGTGGTTTCATTTTCCACTGCCGAGTTCCATCGTAGTCTGGCCCCAGCAGAGAGGGAGAGAGAGTCACCGGGGAGTGGTCGGAAAGAGTTCTAGGGAAAATCGATTGCTGTGAAACGTTTCTTATCAGCATGTCTGATATCAGCCATCTGTCAGTCCTAGAATGTGAGTCGTGAACCGGGGAATAGAAGGAGTATGTTTGGGAGTCAGGGTATAAGTCTCCATATGTCTACTATAGCCAGTCGGGGAAGCGATGATAGAATGGTGTAGGCTGCTTTTGAGAGTTGGCGGGGTCTGGAGCCCGATCTGTCCAGGTCCACGTCTAGTATTGTATTGAAGTCGCCCCACACAGTATCGGGACCATAGGGAAGCTGCCTATGAGGGAGGCTAAGTGGAGGTAAAATTCGGGGTCGTCTACATTGGGACCATAGATGTTCAATAACACCAGTTCTTTATTTTGTAGGACACCATGAAGCAATACATATCTACCCAGTGGGTCGACCTGCGAAGACTTACCAGTACATTTGAGGCTTTTATAGATCTGTGTCATAACCCCCCGACTCTGGTCAGAATAGTGGTTGTAATATCTTTGGGGACCCCACCCTTTGGCGAATTTTCCAGTGTTCAGCATATGCGTGTGTTCCTTGTAAAAGAAGGATTTTCACTTCATGGCGTGCAATTGTAACTGTCGCATTTTCCTATAATTCCCCAGCCCCCGCACATTCCAACTCATGAGTATCACATTATTGTCGCCCATTGGAATAAGAGCACTGCATAGGTTTTGAAGTTCGGAGAGGTGATAACCTAGGGCCTGAAGGCCGGGCTAGATGAGCGAGCCCCCTCTCAGTACGCGACTGACCTGGCATTGGCCCGCACTCCGCCTTCTTCATGAACATCAAGCCTTTTTTTACCATAACGCCCATCCCAACCCACCCCCACCCACCCACATCCCTCCCCCAATCAGAGGAATGACAACCCCATAACCAAATCCAAACCAATGGCATCAACGCCTGGGGGCCTGTGTGCTGGCCTGGCGGCGATACTCTGGGCTCGGGGCTCATGAAGGATAGAGAGGTGCATGAAAAACCGTTAACATGTAGTTTAAGAGGTTACTAATGACGGGGAGATCAAGACATCGTAGAGCCAGAGTGAACTGTAGACACATGACAGAAGGATGGATCTCCTGCGGCCATGGGACGGGGCGCCCCTCCCGATAGGTGATCAAACGTCAACAAAGTGATGAGGCCACGAACTTTTAACCTGGAAAGTGATTGTCTATGAATTTGGAGGCTTCTTCCAGGATTGTGAAAAAGAAAACCTGGTAGAGTGTTCATTTCGTAGCTTGGTGGGATACAGCATGGAATATTTAACCTCCAGGTCACGCAGCCTCTTCTTGACTGCCAGGAAGGTTTTGCTTTCCTGTTGAACCGCCACTGAGAAGTCTGAGTATAAGTGGATCCTAGAGGACCCCAAGAAAAGATCCCATTTGGCTCTCGCTACCCTAAGGAAGGCGTCACGATCCCGAAAGTTTAGCACCCTGGCTATGATGGTGCGCGGGGGCGCGCCAGGTCTGGGTTTTGCTGATAAAGCTTGATGGGCTCTTTCAATTGCGAACTGTGAGGAGAGCCTGGGAGAATCAAGAAGTGTGAGTAGAGTGCGCTCTATGTAGGCTTCCATGGATTCCTTGATGCCGTCCTCGGGGACCCCAATTATGCGGAGGTGATTGCGTCTAGAGCGCGATTCGAGGTCCTCATTTTTTTGGGCTACCTCCAGCACGCGTCTAGATAATGAGGAGACTTATGCCCGGAGAGAGCCCAAGTCGTCCTCTGTAGCGCCCACCCTCGTTTCAATTTCAGCAACTCGGTTGTCGGTTTTTTCAATGTGCGCTGTGATCGAGGATATGGAGCCATTCATGTCATCCAGTTTGGAGTGCAAAGTGGTGAACCCTTCGCAGATATATTCCAGCATTTTCTGTGATTCTATGGAGTCTGGAGGAGTTGAAGTGGTGGGTTCCGGCTCCGGTGCCTCCTCTGCCTGTTTAGACAGTGTTTTAGTAAACATGTTGATGGAGCTCTGTTTTTTCCCTGCGCCCTTAGTGGACTGGGGGAGAGTCTGCAGACTTGGGAGACCAGTATGTGGAGAGAGTGATCGCAAGGGTGAGTGAGGGTGACTGGATGGGGCCTAGCCGGTCCCAGTTGGTCTGAAGGAGCTTGACCCCAGAGTATACAGCGACGGGCCTGGTCGGCAGCCCGAGTCGCCAGGCCAGTTGGCAAATATGTAGATGCACAGGGAGCCCGGTGACAGGAATGCCCAGGCGGAACCAACCAGTGATGTTCCAAGTTAGAGCGCAGTTCCTGGGGACCTCAGTAGACAAGGGAGCGCTATGGTCCAAGGAGTTTGTGGACTCTGGCGTATCAGGGAGGTTGCCCAGTAAGCAACTGTGAGACGTCAGGTGATCGAGGTGGGAAACGGGTCGCTGGGTGGCTAGGGTGAAGAGGACTTGCTGGAGCTCAGTTAGAGCATCACAGTTGCTGGTCGGTGGGAGCTCTCAGTATGCGTGGCTCGGCCACACCAGCGACCGTTCCCCGGGTGTCATGATGCCTACCCCCGGGGACCCAGACCATGTCCAGCAACCCCGGAAGCAGGCATCAAGTTACCAAGTTACCCCCAAGCAAGCCCAAAAACCCCCGCTAGGGGCTATTTGGGTGCAGTCCTGGCGCCTATGGCGCCAGGCTCATATGGAGTCAGTCCTGGCGCCATAGGCACCAGGCTCATAGATTAAAACCTACCTGATGCAGACCATGCTACAAACTTACTTGATGCAGACCATGCTGCCTGAGCTCCAAGCCAAACGAGGCTTGGAAGGGACTATTTTACATAGGGACTATTTTTTACTCGGGTGGGGCTGAGGAGGAATACTTACCTGGGACTACTTTGGAGGCTATTTAAACCACGCTCGAAGAACAGCACACGCTTCGCGTTATTCTGCATCCAGCAGCGTAACGCTCACCGTGCCTGCAAGTCTGCATCCATTCTTCTGCCACGCCCGCCTCGGGTTTGGAGCTCCTAGAAAAAGGGAGAAAGAAGGAGAAAAGGTTAGAACAAGAGCAATACCTTTGATCTTTACCTGAATTCCCGATCCATCGCGCCTTCGAGCTGGAAGAAAGAAGTTGTTTTATGCGCGCCGCCTCGCCTGCTGCAGTGCCGCGCGGAACTCACCGGCCTTCGCCGCATCTTCACATTTCACCGCATTCTCCTGCATGTTCCCGCCGCACTCCGGCACCTAAGGAGAAGACAAGAACAGCAAGGTGAGCCAAGGGAATACACAGAGGAATACCCCCCTATAGACTTACCCCTGATTTCACCACCGGGGGTATTCTTCTTCACGGGTCGGTGCAGCTTCCACTGCATCCTAGCCGAACCCCGGCCCCTAAGGGGAAACAAAAGGACAGCAAGGTGAAACAAGGGACTAACAAGGGAAACCCTCCTCACCACAAAAGACTTACCTGATTTTACTGCCGGAGGCATTATTCCCCGAGACTTCATACTTTCTCTCAGCGCATGAATAAGGGAGAAAGCAACAGGTTACATATGGACATCATTTTTTCGAACTGTGTTGGATAATACAAATCCTTACCAGAACATTACCGGTTGCCACGAGGAACTCTTCAGTAGGGTCAAGCTGCAACCTGCAAGGAATCGGACAAGAGTGAAAGTCAGGCATTTGAACTCTTACGAACTACATACTTACGGCATCTTGCTAGGAATATCGGAGTCAATATTGTCCTGGAACTCACCAATTCCTTCGAGCCAGTGAAGTAACTGGTTATCTACGCGCCCCTGCGCTCAATGCAGGATGGAGAGCTCATCTTTTCAAATCATCAGGCGAGACTATAAGAGGGGACATCCAAGGTGATCAGTGGGGAGAACAGCGGGGTGGGGGGATTTACGCTCAACTCCACGGGTGGTTAATTCTCTTTCTCCATTTGCAGAAGAATATTCCTACGGGCCAAGCAAACAAAGCTAAGTGGGCCAGTCCAGTCCGTCATCTCGGCCCTACGCGTCACATTTGTGGAGGTCACAGCAGTCCAGTCCAGATCGACGCCTCTGTGGGAGCCAGGTGAGCGTAACACCGGGTTGTAGGGCGAGTGGGTGGTGTAGATAGTTTAAGCATTGTGCAACCTGGCCAGACTCCACACACACTGCATCCGAGTGGCCCCCCCTGTTGAGGTTCGCAAGGCAGGAATTCTGCAGGTGGGCGAGGGTGGAGAAGCCCAGGGATCCAGAGCCCTCTATCAACAAGCTCTATCAGAGCCACCTATTTCAGGGCTATTGCAGAGGGATGGGAGCCTTCACTGTCGCAGCAGCATGAACTGGGATGGGGTTGTTGAGGCTCGATCAGCGCCTGAGCAGGGTGTGATCTTCAATGTTGAGTAAGTATAGGTCAGCGCACCCAGAGGCCAATGACCATTGAGTTGTGCCCCCTATGGCCCAAGTTGGCGGCTCGTGGAGCTCGAACTGCTGTGCAGCCGCGGGAGAAACACAGAACAGAACACAGAATGAGCACCCCCGCCGCACAGCAGCACCCCCGGCAGGGGCAGGACAGGCTGCAGCGAGGCTCGCAGTGTCCCCAGGGGGGGGGAGGGCCAGCCCAGGGAAAACAAAGCCTCAGCTGTGGTTGCCAGATCCAGGCCCACCCGCCCCCAGGGACTCACTGTCTGTGTCGTGGGCTCCGGGCTCCACCCGTCCAGGGCCGCAGGAGGGGGGGGCACCCCACCAAGTGTGTAGATGTTAGGAAGGCTGCGGCGGGCGCCCCCCACCAGCACACCCCGGCCCGGAGCAGCGGCAGAGCAGACCCGCTCAGCGCCAGAAGGGTCGAGTGCGGCAGCAGTCCACGCTGCACACCAGAAGCCACAGGTTCCAAGGGTCGGGGTTCGATGTCGCTGCAACCGTAGCAGCCCCTAGGGAAGCTCTGTACACCCCCACCACCCCTGGGCGCAGAGGATCCGGCTTGATCAGTGCTGGGGAATCCAATCGGGCGGCCACAGAACACCTCCCCCCACAGCAGGCCGCAGATGCCTGGCCCTAGCAGACACTCCCACGGAAGCGTCAGTCGGATCAGGCCGATGCCGACTCCCAGTCCACCAACAGCCGCCCAAAGCTCCGTAACGGAGCCGGCTCTCGTCTCCAGACCCGGCTGATAATTAGACAGGGTGCATGGGAGTAATCTGTTGATGTCCCCTCGGTAGACTACAGCGCACCAACGCTGATTTCCACAAGAATAATGCCTCCCAGCACAGAGCCTTCACTTAGGTGGCCATCTTCACCGAGCGCAACAGCGCCGCCCAGGCCCTTTTTATTTGACACAACGCCATTAGGACTGTCTATTTTCATTTGAAGGTCGACGCTTACTCCCATTGTAGATTTAGGTTTAGATTAGATGTTTTTCCAACCTGCATACAGTTTAATAAACACCCTTGAACTGTGAGCACTTGTCTGTCTTTACTGTTAACACCATGAGTTCCTTACACTACCCTCAAACAAGCCTGGTTGTTCTTGGGTACTGCAAAAATCCTGTAGTAGAGGTCGGAGCCCATATCTGACTGAGGAACCGGCTCCAACACCTGCATGTCCAAAAGAAGAAGGATCTCCCGCAACAGGGCCGGGGACCCTCTCTGAAGCAGAGGAGAAGAGGGTAGAGGAAAAAGAAGAGGAAGACAGAAGCCAGTGCAGCCGCGAAGAGAGCCAGCCGGCCCCCACCAGCGAGCTGTGTTACCTGACCGTCATGTCATTGCTTCTTGGCGTCCGAGGTAGGAGTGGAGGAGGAGGACCGGAAAAGGCGGTGCAAGGTCCTCTGCTGCTTCCTCCTGTGGTCGCTGGGGGATCAGTCAGGCTGCAGCGTATCATGGTCCTTGAACCCCTTCAAACTGCTGAAGGAGCAGGGTTTGAAGTCGGACCTGCCCTGGGTTTGAGGGAAGGACTTCTGCCCAGGTTTGGTCAGGATGGCCAGGGACTTGGCAGTTTGCGTTGAGGTCTTCTTTACTGTCAGCTTTTCATCGGTGGTCGAATGAAAGAGGTCCGTCCCTTCGAACTAAAGGTCTAGACTCCTCTCCTTTACATCTAAGGAGAACCTTGTGGCAAGCATCTACGCCGTCCACCTCCTCTAGACCCCCAGGCAGAGGCATCTACTGGCTGTGTCGATGTGCGAGACCAAAGACCCCATGAGGTCCTGCGCAACTGCGCAGGTCTCTGTCAGCCTGGCTTTAATAGAGGCCTGTCTCTCCGGGTTTATGTCGGGCAGGAACTCCCCCGATCTCTCGCCACAGCTTCTAGTTCACCGTGGCTAGAAGGGTATCAGCGTTGGCCTGTCGCAAGTGCAGCCCAGCGTTGAGATAACATCTCCTGCCGAATAGACTTGAGGGCCCTGTCCTCCTTGGATAGACAGGTAGAGGCGGCCCCTGCTGTGGACGACAACGAGGATGGCTTGGAATACAAAGAGGCTGCCGCCACAACTGAAGAGTGTGGTTGAGGGTGGGAGGCCAGGAGGACTGGTTCCCCATCCAGTAGCCTAAAGCGGCTGTCCAACTTCTTGTTCATCTGGGCGTTGGCCTGGGGCTTCTCACAGAACTTTTTAGCCACGAAAGGACATCTTTCTGAAGGGGAATGCCTGATCGGATTGTGGCGCGTGGGCCAGGACCTCCGCCAACACCCCTGATTCCAATCGACCAGGAATGAGCAACAGGTATAAGATAGCACCTGCATCCTTAATAGGAATCTGAGCTTCACACACACACAGACACACACAGACTATAAAAGGGAAAAATCACAATGTTAAAACAAATGCTGGAGGTACCACGTATGCATTATTCACTACCTGCAAAGCAGAATGCTGGATAAATTGCAATAAGGCACGCAAAAAGGATGTAGCTTAACATTCCAAGTCCTGCAGACAAGCACCGGTCAAAGATCTGTCATTTGCTTACAAATTGCAAGCCCCCCCAGCCCCTGCCCACAAGCATCCAGCATGATGAAGGGCAACCCTCTGAAGAGTGGGGCAGGGAACAAAAGTATAAATTGGTCCATCCGTCGTCTGATCATAATCCAACAGTCAGTACACCACACAAAGTTTGCGTAACAAAGGAGACCGCTTTGCACACTCCCTGAAGAAACACCTGTTGCTCCATAAGTGCTTCAACAAAATTTAGGGCATAATCAGCGTACACCCGGTGAATAGAAATCCAGAACAAAAAAGCAGCCAGTTGAAGCAAAGAACTTTGCCAATTTTCCAACCAGCTCATACATTGTGGACAGATCCAACAATATGAGCCCACTAGGGCAAAGGGCATTCAACAGTCTGAAGAAGCTGGCAAATCAAGGGTTAGTAGGCTACCATGCTTTCCTGAACAGGATAGTGAACCGCAGAGATTGACGTTCTAAGCATTACTGATGCAGTATGCTAAACCACACCAAAAAAGCAAGCCTAATGATTTTACCACAGCAACCACATCAAAGGCCATACAAGAAAGATCTCTACATGGACAGCAATACACCCAGAAGACCAGACTGAAGCATACCAATTTCTAGTCCCAGTCCTTGGATCAAATGTTCTTAGGCAAAGGGAGCTCTGTGGCTCAGGTCGGCGACGGCGGACGGCTGTCCGGTGTTTCTCTTTGATCTCCTCGGCGGTCCCCTTCTCCGGTCGGCAGCCTTTCGTAGGTCTGTCTACCAGGGAGCTTTGGCAAAGATCGGCTGGTGCACAATGGCCCCTTGTAGCTCGGGAAGAGATCTCGTAGCCAGGTCCTCTCTTGGATCAGTTCCTTGAAGGCACAGCAGCTTTCAGATTAGCGAAAGGACATCAGCAGCAGTTCTTCTTCCAGTGGGCTTCAAAGGTAAGCATCGGTTTCAACTTCAGCTTCTGAACTGCGTCAGTTTCGATGTCAGTTTCTACTTCAGCTTCTGAGCGATTTCTAGTAGTGAAAGGCCCCCAGATATACTGTTGATCTCCCATTCATTCTGCTGGGTCACAACCAGGCAACCAATCACTCAGAAGGGCAGTCAGGCAGCCAATCAGGCGCACAGTGCATTCAGGCCATTCTTCTCCATCCAGACACTCACAACACAGAATGTGGATTCGGCCAAGTACCATGCCATTCAGCACTACACACTGCATTCATACCAGTTTTGGGCAGGGCTGTCTCAGTCATTGTGTCAAACGCCAGATACTAGACACCCATAACACAGAATGCGTATTATTCACACACTCCATTCACCTAGGTCCCACCCCAAGGGCGTACCCACAACATACAGTGATTGGGAAGGCTCCAGCCAGTCTGGCCTGGACTTTCCCCACAACACCATATATGGAACTTCCACCCAACAGCCAGTCAGGGAGAAGGGACAGAGTCAGGGCTTCCTGTGACTTTGGGAAAAGTAAGGTAACAGGCGATAGAAAGCAAGCGGCCACCGGGGCCATCTTGTTTCCTAACAGGAAACCACTGATTCCAATGACAGGGCCTGGGCATCCCAAAATGGACATTCAACCGTAAATGTGTACGCCCCCTCACCCCCTTTGGTTTGACGGTAGTCCATAGTGCTAAAGTGCCATCTCCGGGCTTCGTTATCCTTGGTGTCATGAGTCAGTGCTGCACTGCGTGCTTCTGTTCAGTCCTCGGGGCACCTCCCCTGTAGTAGCTCGATCAGAGGCTATCCTGCTATACCCAAGAGGCGCATGTTCCTTGGACACCAAGCACCCCTGGATCCTTCCTGTAGGAACTCCAATAACCTTGACCAGTCTGTGCAGAACCCTCTTGTATGCTCTCACAATATCTCTCTATTTTGGGGCAGTCCCACCTATGTGGCTCCACGTTCCCTCCCTTCCACATTCCCTCCAACAGAATTTCGATTCCCCCTGGTCAATTTTGTTGAGTCTTTAGGGCGTTGGGTGCCAATGGAAAAGCAGTTTTACCCAGATTTCCCGAATTTGGAGGGATCTCGTGAGCTTGGGAATGCTCACCCATAGTTTCGACCATTCGCTCTTTTCTATTGAGTGTCCCGTGGATAATTTCAATGTTTTCATATATGGCCTCGGAGGGGGATCTTCAACCACTTTTAGGTGCACGTATATGGAGGTGACCACCCGCCTGTCGCCGGGATCTATATTCAGGTATTTTTCAAAGGGCGTTAGCTAGCATGTCCCTGCTTGTTTCAGGGAGGGTTGGAATAACCTGTGCCTTAGTTGTGCATAGCGAAATCTCTCCCTCTCCCCCAGTTCGAAGTCTGCCGTATATTGGTCGAATTGTTTGACCTGGTTCCGCGCAAACATATCTCTGATCTTTTGGCAACCCCCCCTGCTGCCATTTGGTGAATGCAGCGGTTTTGTGTCCCGGGGTGAATTGTGGATTGTCCAATAACGGCGTGATGGGTGAGGGGTGATGTGTCCCCTCTTCATTGCTTCATCCTACCGTCGCCCACTAGAGCCAGAATCTTGCTACAGTACATTCGGGGTGGTTTATCTGGTTTGGGTTTCCATAGTATCTCTTCCAAGTTTTCCCCTGCTACTGATCGGTCCATTGGCCTCCATCTCTTTCCCCCATCTTCATTCTGCCGATACCGGATAACTCTCATATGGGCTGCCAGATAGTAGACTTTAAGGTCCGTTTCCCCCAACCTGCCTTTACAAGTAGGCATTTCCATGACTCTAGCAGCCACTCTCGGTACTCTATTGTTCCATAGGAATCTACTTGTCATTTTTTTGCAGAGACCTGAATAGGGCGGGCGGTACCTGGATAGGGAGGGCTGAGAAGTAGTATAACAGTTGGGGTAGGATGACCATTTTTATAACATTTATTTGGCCTACCAGTGTTATGGGTAGGGGCCCCCATAATTTTCGTTCTGATCCTTTCTAGGAGGGGTGGATAATTTGCTTGATACAGTTGTTCGACCGATTTTGGCAGCAGGTCGTCGGTTTCTTTTCAGGTTTGGGGTTATGGGTGCGTGATCTGAGTGCATGATAGTCTCGACCGAGATCCCTGTAGTGTGGCCCAGCAGACTTCTGGAGAGCCACACGTAATCTATCCTCGAGTGCTTGTGGTGAGCATGCCAGTAGAAGGTGTACCCCTCCTGGTATCCCTTCAAACGCCCTCCACGCGTCTCCAAGGCCAGGGTTTCCCTTGTGCCCCCTGTGCTATTTTGGTTCTGTCCTTAGAGGGGTCCCATGCTATGTTAAAATCCCCTTTTAGGATAATTGGCATTGTAACTGATATGCAATTAGTTCTTCCACTGATTGAATGTCACTGTTCATGCTGTTGCTTTGTTTGTGTTCTGTTTCTTCTGGCTGAGGTCAGGTTCTCACCTCCTGGCCCTCACACACTCCTGGGCTCTTACTCTATGCCCAGGGGAACAAGCAACTCATTAGGCTCACTAAAGGGATTGCAGCGTCTTTGGGCTAGCTTGTCATTACTCTGTCTACCTGGTGTGAAGACTAAACTGCGTGCTAGTGTTGGAAGGGCGTGGCTAGCAGCAGAGTGATGAAGACGTGAGTCTCCGAGCTCTCTCAACCGCCGACAAACATCCAGTAAAATAGCCTGCTATTCTTGTAAACCCTGAGGGGAAAACCATCCCTGTGGAGCGACAAATGAGTGGGGAACATTTGGGCGAAAAACGGAATCAAAAATCAGACCCGCCAGCAATATACAAGCCGCGGAAGAAATCAGCGTGTATTCGAGGTAGGAACGCCAAGATGGCCGCAGACTGAAGCGCAACCCTCGAGAACAAAGTGTATCAAGGAGGAGTCGCCTGGAAACTCAGTTGCACTATAACAGGTCATCGAGCGCATAAAGGGAGGCACCCGAGACCCATAGAACACAGAGAACTTATCTGCCGACCGAGGCGGCCCGGCAGATGCAGAAGCACTAGGTGAAGCACACAACGCTCCACGTGAAGGGACAACGATCCAAAAGAAATAACTTACCCGCAGACCTGCATGGAGCGCCCAGCCAGTCCAGTGCGGGCGAAGGAACACAGAAGATCGATCACTTGGTGGAGGTGACGCTGCCCCTGCAACAGCACCCTGGAATCCAAACCGTGGACCACCAGTGCTGCCGCCCAGAGTGCCCGTCCGGGGACTGCGGATACAAAGGTGGGGGCCTGCCTGGTGGGAGTCAGACGGTGTGAGACGTGCGCGGGACTGGCCACCCCAACCACGCTGCGTCCACAAGAGTGCTCACACCTACCAGCGAAAGGAGCAGCCCTAGCCGGCGGGAATCCAAGAGGCCTGAACAAGCATTGTGGCTCGCGGCGTGCTGAAGCACAGACGACTCCACAACCAGACCCGACCTGTAATCTTTTCCTGGAGTTCGCTGCATCCACCCTACATCTGCCTCCTGTCATATCCCGAGGACGCCCGACGCTGGATGTCCACAGCAGTGCATGGGTGAAGCGGCTCGATCGGAAGAGGGTTGCGGACCCAGTAAGGGAACCCTCAATACTGCAGTGAATTCTAGGCTTGCCAGAAAATACGGAGGGACCATACATGGAATTGTTCTTGGAACAATGGATCACTGATATGTTTGAACCTAACTCGTCTCCAAGTTCTTCTCGATAGAGAGAGCCCATCGGATGCCATCTGGACGGCCAGTGAGTTATTGTAGTTTGACTCATTGGAGTCAAGGTTGTGTTAGGTAATGTCTAAATAAAAAAACAATAAAATGTGATTTAAAAAAAAAAAACTCTGTGCTAGTGTTGGAACAACCAGCAATGTAAAGACTGTTAAGCAAAAATAGAAATCTAATGTGCTTAATGTAAAATCTACTTATGTGAGTTACGCAACAAATGTTTCCTAGGAGACGCTTACACATAGCAAAAGAATGCAGTACTAAATGAACAGAGCACTAACACTCTGACATATTGATTTCAGCCTTTGTTTCTTTAGAACGTGCCTTCACCATCTACTGAAATGGCACTTGGAATGTCATGCAAGCACAGAACTGACAATCCCGCCTAGATCTACAAGCCAGAGCTAAGTAGCCCTGTTTATTCATCAATGCATAATGTGTGTGAATACCAATGTAACTTGCATGAGTCACAACTGTCTCCGTGCACTGAATGGCCATAATTAATGAGTTATATGCATGCTGCACAGTAGTGAAGCACGCACTGGGTAAGGTGTTGGGCAGTCTGTTGTCTCAACATAGTGTCGAGGAAATGAAGTGTGTGTGTGTGATGCGCACAGCCTCATGAGCACAGAGATTTATCAACAGTCATGGGATCATTGGAGGAGAAGCAGAAGTTGTCGAGGAGCATTTCTCCAGCATGGAATCTGTCATGGATTCTGATGCTTGTGAATATTCCCCATCAGGCTGGAAATCCCTGGTAAAAGAAAAAACTGTTTCACTTTCGTTTATGAACAGTTTTTCTCCTATAAACCCTTCACTGAGCTCTGGGTCATACTGCCCCCAGCCAATGGCTGCCCTCTCCCTAAGCCCCTCCTCAGCCATCTTCACATTTTTTACTGCACATTCAAGTGTTGGGAGTCCTCGTGTTCCACTCTTAGAGCCTTCTGCTTTTTTTGCGCTTTTTGACTCAGAAAACTCTATTTTTGTTCAATCGAGCCTGTGTGCTCCATCATTTCTTCATCCGATTAACGGGAATCCGTTTTTCGTCTCTCCCCTTCGGACTGAAGTCGACGACCAGAATCTTTGCGAAGTGCCTAGCTTGGCTGGCGGCCCATCCGTGACTACAGGGAATTCATGTGTACCCATGCAACCACTTGAGGAATTACTGGACTCCCGTTGGATCCAGGTGTCCGGAAGCTTCAAGGACAGGATCGTGCTCTCCGGCTGCATCATGCACTGTCACCAGCTGGCAAACCGACCGTTGTGCGGCTGTCCGAGAGCCCATTCAACCAGAGCGATCGCTGCTACCACGGCTTTCCCGTCTGGTGTGCCCCTGCTGTACATCTGCAGGGCTGCTACGTGGAGGGCGAGGCACCCCTTCACAAGATTCTACTGCGTCAACCGGGATTGCGCAACCTGTTCGCTTGAAGGTGAGCCTGGTGAAGAGGTAAGAGATGCTTAATGTTGAGCCTTGCCACCTCCCGTGGTTGTGCATGTGTGTACTGCTATGTATTCTTGTATTCATGAGCATGTGAATCCATGGCAGACCCCATGCTGGAGAAGGAACAAGTTACTTCTCCAGCATGGGTCTGGCATGGATTCACATGCTCATGAATATTCCCCGTTGTCAGGCTGGGAATCCTCGGTAAAGAAAAAAACAGTATCAGTTTAGTTTCTGATCTGTCTTTCGTAGTAATAACCAATCACTGATCTCTGTGTCAAACTGACCACAGCCAATGACTGCCCTCTCCCTAAGCCCCGCCTCTGGCAGCCATCCTCAGATTTTTACCGCACGTTCTTGTGTTGGGAGCCCTCGTGCATAACTCTCGAGGTTTTTTGCGCTTTTTCAAGAGACTTGTCTCATTTTTTCCGGTTCGAGCCTCAAGCTCCACCGTTTCATTCTTCCGTTAACGGGGATCCGTTTCGGAACTTCTACGCCCCTGAAGGGTGAAGACTTCATCGAATCTACTTCTTGGAACATTCCAGAAGACTTGTGGCCTACTTGGACATGGCCCAGGACAAGGGTTCGTCGCCCGGATCCAAGCTGTTTCGGAACTGCCCTGGATGCGGGTTGCAAAATGTCTTTAAAGAAGACGAACATTCGAGGTGCCTCTACTGCCTCCACGGGGATAAGACGCATGTAGAGAAGGACTGTGAGTTCTGTAAGAACATGTCGGAGCGGACCATGAAAGACCGTCGATCCCGCCTTGCCAGCTGGTTGGAGAAGGCTGGAGAGAAGAAGAAAGGGTCCGAGCGGGCTTCTAAGTCCTGTGCGGGCGCCCCGGCGACGGGGGCCCAACACAGGCCAAGCACCGCGAGTCCGCGGGCTCCGGGAGCGCCGAAAGGTCGGGCTCTTTGGTCGCCAAGCAGGGCGCTTCCTCCCCGGTACCGTCAACCACGAGTCAGCGCTCTGGTTCGGGGAAGAGAAAGTCTGAGGCTCTGGGTAAGCTTCGGGAGAAGCCCCGTCCGAGCTCGGATGAGGGGGTTTGAGGCGTTGACCCTCCCCCCAAGGAGAAGGCCCCAGTCGCGCCTAGGGCGGTCAAGGCCCCTACCCACCAAGCTAAGGCCTCTATCGAGGCGATTGCGGCGACTCTGGCCATGCCGGCAGAGACCCCGCCGACAGAGGCCACCTCCGGAACTAGAGTGTCCCTGCCGCCCAGGAGGGAATCCTCTTTTCAACCCGTTGTCAAGACCCCTGTGACAAAAAAGGGGGCGGGGCACGGTGGACATCTCGAGCTCGGAATTAGCCTCAGAGGAGGAACTGACTGAGGTCGTGAAAAATCTCGAAGCTCGCTTCGAGAAGGTTCGATCCCGTGAGGAGGATCCCCTGGACGTAATCAAGGAGGATGAGGACGACGAGGATGAACAGCCCTCCCGTCCAGTGCAGCCGGAACCCAAGCCTCAGGATAGCTCGGCGGCCATCTTGTTGGCGATCCAGTCCCTATGCTCTGAGATCAGAACGAGATTACCACGGCCCAGGCCGGAGGAACCCCAACCTGGCCCGTGGGAAAGCCCTCTGAACAAGCGACGACGGAACGACGGATCCATCCCTCTCCTCCCGTCGCTCCCGCAAGACCTACGGTCCCCTCCTCATCCTCTCCCAAACCGGGTGACGACGATGTGGTAGGCACGCCGACGGGCTCTGACGACGACGGTGTAGACGACGGAACGGACCTTCCGTCTCCCGCCCCACGGGCCTCCCCGCCCGACGAAATTGGCTCGTTCCATGCCATGATATCCAGGGCGTCGGAGTTGTTCCAACTCTGCCCAGAAGAACGCAAAAAGGTAGGGTTCCTTTATCAGCGCAGGGAGGCCAAGAGAAAATCAGTCATCGCGGTGCCCCTGATCGACGACATCTGGGAGGAAGGCCTATCAGTGCTGAAGAACCCCTCCACAGCACCGGCCAAACGGGACCGATACGAGAAAAAGTATCGGGTCCCCGACACAGCTCCCCTGTGTCTCAGGGCCCAGCCAACGCCAGACTCTGTTGTCTCGGCGGCGGCTAAGAAGGACGCAGGCTCAGGAGCCTCGACAGCAAATTCCCCACCGGACGGCGAGGGAAAGAAATTAGACGCCATGGGACGACGGATTATCTCGGCGGCGATGACAATCAAGGCGGCCAAAGCCCTTGCTATCGTCCCCGTTACGACAGAGAACTATGGTTTAAGCTGGCCCCCATTTTGGACTTCCTGCCGGACGACAAGAGGGCCGAGGCCCTGGAAATACTTCAAGAAGGCGAGGTGGCGTCTGACCGCGCCATAACGATGGCGACAGACATCGCCGATACCGGTTTTCGCCAGCTAGGCAACGGGGTTTGCCTGCGACGACGAGGTTGGCTCCGAGCAACTGATTTCCGTCAAGACGTCCAGACGAGAGTTTTGGACATGCCGTTCGACGGCAACAACTTGTTCGGCAAGGCTGTGGACGAATCGCTCCAGGCCATAAAGACTGACACGGAGACGGCCCGAGCTCTAGGAACCCTCCAGCAGCGACGGCCCTTTCGGAGTGCCGGAGGCAGACAAGGGGCTTCCAAGGGATCCAGCGGCGGCTCATCGTCCTACCGCCAAGCGGCACGCTCTTCGTCTCAAGAAGCATACAGGGGTCGCGGCAAGAAGTGAGGGTCCCGCCGCCGTCAGCAGGGAGGCCAGGGCGGTAAGGCCACCACCTCCAAGCAAGATTGAACCGGCCGTGGTGTCGGGCCCCCACCGAAACACACCGGTGGGAGGCCGGCTGACGAAGTTCGTCGGCGTGTGGGAGACCATCTCCACCGACCGTTGGGTGTTGGATACCCTGGCAAGAGGACACTATCGAATTCCTGAGGAAGTGCCCCCATTTTCCACCTGTGGCCAGGAAGGAGAATCATGTTCAACAACTCCTGTTGGAAGTACGAGCGATGCTCAGAAAAGGCGCCATCGAGCTCGTCCCCAAGAGACTCCGGGGCTCTGGAGTGTACTCAAGGTACTTCCTCGTCAGAAAGAAGACAGGCAGCTGGCGCCCCATCCTGGAACTTCGTCGTTTGAACAAATACATCAGGTCACAAAAGTTCAGGATGGTCCCTCTACAACACGTGTTGGGACAGCTGGAGGAAGGCGACTTCCTAACGTCGCTGGACCTGGAGGATGCGTACTTCCACGTTTCCATCCTAAAAAGTCACCGGAAGTTTCTCAGGTTCGTCGTCCAGGGACGCCACTACCAATTCAAAGCTCTGCCGTTCGGATTGAAGTTGGCGCCCAGGGTCTTTACCAGGTGCCTGGCGCCGGTGGCTGCACGGCTGCGTCTGCAGGGGATTCACGTCTATCCCTACCTGGACGACTGGCTCCTCCGCGCAAAGACAAGGGAACTCGCCGTCGGACACACTGCGAGCACCGTCCGGCTACTCACAGAACTGGGATTCGCCATAAATTACCCGAAGTCTCACCTCATTCCGTCGCAGGTGGCCCTGTTTCTGGGAGCGAAGCTCGATACAGTGAGGCGCCTGGCGGCACCGTCGGAGGAACGGACGAAGACCATTCTGGGCAAGGTGCAACGCCTGTTAGCCACGGACGTGGCCAGGGTGAGGTCCATCAAGTCTCTCCTGGGGATGATGTCCTCTTGCATCTATCTCGTGCGCCTTTGCAGACTACGGATGCGCCCGCTTCAAGAATTCCTCGACGCCCGTTGGATGCAGGCGACGGGCACCTTCGAAGACAGGATCCCTCTCAACGAAGCGCTCTGGTGGGCGATTCAATGGTGGGGCTCTCGAGCTCACCTCACGGCGGGCACGGACTTCCAGACGCCGTCGTACCAGGTGACGGTGACTACGAACGCCTCACTGGAAGGCTGGGGCGCCCACACAGGATATCTCCACGCAAGAGGCCTCTGGCTTCCGGAGGAGAAGTCTCTGCACATCAACATCCTGGAGCTTCGAGCCGTGTTCTGGGCTCTCAGATCGTTCCTCCCGTCCCTCAAAGGCAAGGTGGTGAGGATCTACACGGACAACACCACAACGATGTTTTACATACGGAAGCAGGGAGGCACCAGATCCCCAGCCCTTTCCAAGGAAGCACAGGATCTGTGGCACTGGGCGGTGGCCCAGGGGATGTTCCTGGTTCCCTTCCACCTGGCGGGAGAAAGAAACACCATCGCCGACTCGCTCAGCAGGGAGCTGCGCGCGTGTCACGAGTGGGAACTGCGCCAGGATCAGGTGGACTGACTCTTCCGACGATGGGGCAAACCCCAGATCGACCTGTTCGCAACAGCGACGAACTCAAAGTGTCAGAGGTTTGCCAGCAGGTTCACCCAGCCGAGAAGCATGGGCGATGCGTTCTCGTTGTCCTGGGACGGATTATACCTGTACGCGTTCCCTCCGTTTCCGTTGCTGCTTAGACTAATCAACCAGCTCAAGAGGTCCCGGTGCAGGATGATCCTCGTTGCACCGTCGTGGCCGAGGCAGATCTTTTTCCGGGAACTTCTGGACTTGTCAACGTCCCCGTCCATCAAGCTACCGGCGGACCCGGATCTTCCCTCCAGAGAAGGAGGCGCCATCCTACACCACGACCCGGCGTCTCTGAACTTGCAGGCCTGGCTCCTGCGGCACTAGAGTTTGGGGGGTACGATATCCCGGCTGACTGCAGAGAGGTTCTCGCAAAAGCCAGGGCGTCCTCAACTTTCAAGTGTTACGGACATAAGTGGAAGAGGTTCTCTGTCTGGTGCCGGGCACAGAAGATCAACCCTCTACGGATTACGGCCCCTCAAGTGCTGCCGTACTTACTGTCGTTGGCCAAGGCGGGATTGGCCCACGCCTCCATCAAAATACACCTGGCTGCAATCTCAAGATATACCAGGACGACGGGACGGGCGTCCCTATGGTCGCATCGTCTTGTAAAGGAATTTATGAAAGGACTTTTCAGATCGTTCCCGCCGGTGAAGGCGCCTGCCCCGGCTTGGGAGCTTAATGTAGTGCTGGCTAGGCTCATGGGTGCCCCATTTGAACCTATGCATTCGGCACCGCTGAAGTTCCTGTCATGGAAAACTGCTTTTCTCGTGGCCATCACCTCTGCACGATGAGTGGGAGAGATCCAGGCCCTATCCTGCAAGCCTCCATACTTAACTTTTCACGACACGTGGGTGGTGCTGCGGACGCACCCCTCCTTCATGCCCAATGTGCCGTCGGACTTCCACCTCAACGAGCCCTTGGTGTTGCCAGTGTTCTTCCCGTCGCCTTCGTCGCCGGCTGAGAGGACTTTGCACTCGCTAGATGTGGCTAGAGTGCTGAAGTTCTACGTGGACCGCACGAAGAGTTTTCGGAAGACGTCACAGCTGTTTGTGAATTTTGGGACTGTGAACCAGGGGAAGGCTCTCTCGAAGTCTTCCATTTCCAGATGGCTCTCCGGCTGCATCATGCACTGCCACCGGTTGGCAAACCGACCGCTGCCAGGCCGTCCGAGAGGCCATTCGACCAGAGCGATCGCTGCTACCACGGCGTTCCTGTCTGGTGTGCCCCTGCTGGACATCTGCAGGGCTGCTACGTGGAGGTCGACGCACACCTTCACAAGATTCTACTGCGTCGATCGAGATTCCAGGGAGGAGTCCAGGGTCGGCCAAGCAGTGCTGCGCAACCTGTTCGCCTGAGGTGAGCCTTGTGAGGAGGTAAGAGATGCTTAATGTTGAGTTGTTGTATTGCTTAATGTTGAGCCTTTTTTGCCACCTCCCGTGGTTGTGCATGTGTACTGCTATGTATTCTTTATCATGAGCATGTGAATCCATACCAGACCCCATGCTGGAGAAGGAACAAGTTACTTACCTGTAACTTGTTCTCCAGCATGGGTCTGGCATGGATTCACATGCGAACCCTCCCGCCTTCCCCTCTGCGGCTCTTCACTTGGTCATACTGCCACTTTACGTGCTACCAAATCTGAGGATGGCTGCCAGAGGCGGGGCTTAGGGAGAGGGCAGTCATTGGCTGTGGTCAGTATGACACAGAGATCAGTGATTGGTTATTACTACGAAAGTCAGATCAGAAACGAAATTGATACTGGTTTTTTCTTTACCGAGGATTCCCAGCCTGACGACAGGGAATATTCATGAGCATGTGAATCCATGCCAGACCCATGCTGGAGAACAACAGTTACAGGTAAGTAACTTATTCCTTCCTTTTCACCTGGCGGGAGTCAAAAACATTGACGACTCCCTCAGCAGGGAGCTGCGCTCTTGCCACGAGTGGGAGCTTCTGCAGGGTGAAGTGGACAACTTCTTCCTCAGGTGGGGCAGTCCTCACATCAATCTGTTATCGACGGCGATGAACAACGAGTGCCGGAGGTTCACCATCAGCTTCCCCCAGCCGGGGAGCATGGGGAAGTCATTCACCTTCCCTTTGGGAAGGCCTGTTCCTGTATGCGTTCCCTCCGTTGCTGCTGCTACTACAAGTCATCGGTCAACTCATACAGTGCTGGTTCAGGATGATCCTCGTCGCACCAGTGTGGCCGAAGCAAATCTGGTACCCGGACCTTCTCAGCATGTCCGCGTCCCCTCCAGTCAAGCTACCAGTGGTCGTGGATCTTCTCGCCAGGGTAGGAGGCGCAATACTGCACCACGACCCAAGATCGCTGAACCTGAAGCCCTGGCTTCTGCAGCATTCGGGTTCGGTGGTTAGGAGCTGCCTGCGGACTGCAGGGAGGTCCTCGCCAAGGCCAGGGAGTCGTGGACTCTGAAGTGTTACAGACACAAATGGAAGCAATTCGCGACCTGGTGCCGATCACAGAAGATTAACCCTCTGAGGGTCACGGCCCACAAGTCCTTCCAACTTGTCGTTGGCTACGTCAGGGCTGGCGCACGTCGCCATCCTGGTGCATCTGGCGGCTATCTCCCACTACACCAGGGCTCCAGGACAGTCTTTGCTTTGGTCGCACCATCTAGTCATGGAGATCATTAGGGAACTGTTCCGATCGCTCTGGCTGGTGAAGGCGCTGCCCCAGTGTGGGAACACAACGTGGTGCAGACTAGGTTCACGGGGCCCCTTTCTAGCCTATGCATAAAGCTCTGCTCAAGTTCCTTCTTGGAAGACAGGTTTCTTTGTGGCCATTACCAGTGCCAGGAGAGTAGGTGAGATCCATGCCCTGTCCTGCAAGCAGCCTTATTTCACTTTCCACAAGACGAGGGTGGTGCTGCGGACGCACCCCTACTTCATGGCCAAGTTTCCATCCGAATTTCATGTGAACGAACCCTTGGTGTTGCCTGTGTTTTTTCTGACGCCTTCGTTGCCGGCTTAAAAGACTTTGCACTCACTGGATGTGGCTCGAGGGCTGAAGTTTTATGTGGCCCGCACGAAGAGTTTCCGGAAGGCTTCTCGGCTTTTTGTTAACTTTGGTCCTGTGAACCATGGGAAGGCCTTGTCCAAGGCTTCCATCTCCCAGTGTCACTAGTTGGCAAACCAACCGCTGGCTGGCCGTCCGAGAGCCCACTCCACCAGAGCGATCGCTGCGACGACTGCGTTCCTGTCTTTTGTGCCCCTGCTAGACCTCTGCAGGGGTGCTACGTGGAGGTCTACCCACACCTTCACGAAATTCTACTGCATTGACAGGGATTTCAGAGAGGAGTACAGAGTCGGCCAAGCAGTGCTACGCAACCTGGTTGCTTGAAGGTGAGGAGGTAAGAGTAATTCCTTCTGTTGAGCCTTGCCACCTCCCGTGGGCGTGTATGTATGTACTGCTATTTTATTTATTTCCATTTTTAAAGCGCTCACACAGCCCACGGGCATCGAGGCGCTGTTACAGGAATTGTTTTTTTTTGGTTGCATAATTGTTTTTCTTTTTTGTCTTAGTTGCTTATTTATAACCAGCTTAAACACCCAGAGGTTTCCAAGCGCGGACCCGGGAATCGAACCTGTGTTGCTTCGTGTCGTCTTGCTTCCAAGGCGCGCACGTTGCCGCTGAGCTATCCTCCCGGGCTATGTATTCTTTATTCATGTGCATGTGAACGCATGCTAGACCCCATGCTGGAGAAGGAACGAGTTACTTACCTGTAACTGTTGTTCTCCAGCATGGGTCTGGCATGGAATCACATGTGAACCCTCCTGCCCCTCTGGGGCTCTTCTTGGTCATACGGCCACTTTACGTGCTACCAAATCTGAGGATGGCTGCCAGAAGAGGTGCTTAGGGAGAGGGCAGTCATTGGCTGGTGGCAGTATGACCCATAGCTCAGACATTGGTTTATAGGAGAAAGACAGTTTATAAACAAAAGTGAAACTTTTTTTTCTTATCCCGAGGATTCCCAGCCCGACGACAGGGAATATTCATGAGCATGTGATTCCGTGCCAGACCCATGCTAGAGAAGGGAATAGTTTCTTACCTGTAACTCCATTTCTCCAGCATTGGTATCTTTCATGGATTCACATGCTTAGAATGGAAAATGGAGGCCCATTCTCGACCTGAGGGTACTCAACAAATGGCTAAAGAGCTATAGGGGCCAAACACTTGGTGAACGTCCTGGGGGAGGACTTGAGACCGAACGGGAGGACCTTGAACTGAAAATGCTTTCGCCCGACGACGAACCTTAAATATCTCCTGTGTCGTGGACGTATTGGGATATGAAAATACGCGTCTTGAAGGTCTAGCAACGACAGGTAATCCATGGGTTGCACTGACCTGATAACCTCCTGGAGCTTTAGCATTTTGAATTTTGAGCTCTTTAGCCATTTGTTGAGTACCCTCAGGTCGAGAATGGGCCTCCATTTTCCATTCTAAGCATGTGAATCCATGAAAGATCCAATGCTGGAGAACAACAGTTACAGGTAAGTAACTTGTTCCTTACCCTACTTCCCCCTTGCTTTCCACACCCTCTACCTAACTCTCTTTCCGGTTACCCTACCTCCCTGTGCCTATCCAATCCAACAGACCCTAACCCTCTATCCCTGAGGGGTTACTGTGTCCTGTGTACTACTATAGTGCAGGTGCCATAACCCTATGGGGATGCACAAGTTTGTGCTGCCCCTGCGTAACAGACAGAGGACCTGTGACACCTGGAGACACGGCTTTGTAATGCTAGTGTGTAAAATGTGAGCCAGGATAACATGGCGTTGATGCGCAGCCATTTTGAACACTCATCTACCATTGCTGCCTACATTGCCCACAAGGGTGGCAAGGATCACGCTCAAGACCCTCTGCATTGTCCACAAGTCTTTCTGGGGACTGGGACCGCACTACTTACAACTCTCTCTTCCTAAACATGTTCCTTCTCGAGCTCTCCGCTCATCCAGCTCCAACTCTCTGAGGGTCAGTCGCTTTTCAAAGCAGAAAGTTGAGGGCAGATCTTTCTTTGGCTGGGGCCTCCCTCTGGAACAGCCTCCCTGCCTCTCTCAAACTTGAGCAGAACTACCTCTGGTCCCAGAAGCAACTCAAGACCTTCCTCTTTGCTTCTTCTTTCTCTCTTCCTCTCCCCTGCTGATGACCCGTCTGGTCCACGCACTGGTCACCCTCTGAAGTTGGGCCCAGGTCCCAGCCTGTCCAGTTGCACCTTGCACTGCCTTTTGGCTGCCCCAGCACTTGGGGTCTGTATCTGTAACCCTACATCCCCTTCGCTCTGCACTTATGAGCCACCTGTTGGCTGCACTTTTGATTACCTGCACTGAGCCACCCGCTGGCTGCTCCTTTGATTACATCCCCTTCCCTGCACTTGCGTGATCTAAATGACAAGGCCTAGTAAGATCGTTGTTTCGTCCTCCCTCTGTTTCCCCATCCTTGACTTGTCTGGCCTAGAAACACTTGTGTATAGGCGTGTTATAAATTCCATATCAAATCATATCATACATTAAAATACAAGCCTACCTGAAACAACACAACATCCTCAGCCCTCACCAGTCAGGCTTCAGACCTGTCCATGGCACAGAATACTTCCTCCTAGACCTGAAAAACCAACTCGACGATATCCACGACAATGGCAACCTAGCCCTCCTCCTTCTCGATCCATCGGCAGCGTTTGACCTGGTCAACCACCAAACACTCTGCCACCACCTCACTTTAGCTGCCAACATTTCACCCAAGTCCACCAAATGGATTGCCTAATTTCTTGCAGGCACACAGTGTCTATGCTGGAAGCACTGCTGCCCATCCAACTCAAGTTCCCTGCGGGGTCCCTCAAGGCTCATGCGTCTCCCCAACATTTTACAACATTTATACAAAACCACGCTCTGGACATATTTTATACCAACTATGCCGATGATACCCAAATCCTCATTCCCCTCTCAGGGATTTATGACCAAGACTACAGCTACATCAACAGAATGTATGACACTATCCAAGCATGGTTGGCCACCAGGTTGGCCTGGGGCATAAAATTGTCTCAGGCACCAATGAAAAAAAGTGACCCACAGTTGCAAATGGCAATTCATTCCTTTTGTAACAGACTGGTTGAATTGTACACAAGTGGGAGTTTTTTGATACAATGTGATGCAAATTGTGAAATTTAGGAATATGTATTCAGGAACAATGGTCAAAACTACTAGCCGCATAAAATATACATTTTTTATACAATTATGACTTTCCTGGACATTAGTCCGGAAAATCTGAATTCTGAAAGCTCAATTTCGTGGTCTTTAGTCACGTGGGGAGAAGAAGTCGGAAGAGCATGATGGTCACACCTACGCACAAAGGCAGAGTGTGCCTTCACTCCCCTGAATTCTTCAGTAGCAAGGAACATTTCCAAGGACGAGTTCAACGCCCTAATTGACAGCAGACCACTGAAGTGATGATGGATGATCATGTTAATTGTTGGGAAGCTGTGGTTAAGACTAGCTTATCTGCACCTGGACGCTCAGCCTGAGAGCTGCTAACATAGGTTGGGAGGGTACTGACAGAGGTTGGAAAGTTACCGATGATAAAGGACCGCATGATCAAGGGTCCTATAGTTGTGTAGCCAATTAGACGTTGTATATTTAGTGACATTTATAGTGACATTTTAGGGGAGGGCTTAGTTGCCCCACCTGATGTTAAGAAGCCTATCACTTTATTTCAGTGCCCAAACGAGTATGGATAGTATACCTAGATGATTCGTTTAGACCCTATCGCATTCACCCGTAGGTATTTAAGTTTTCCCACGTAGGATGACATGAGTGATACACAGGTTAACGTCATCAATGACGAATATTTACTATAAAGGTGTCATTTTTTTAATGAAACGCTTTGAGATAGTGATGAGACATCTGCTGATGTCCATTATCATTCCTGTTTTAGATAATTGATATTAAAACACTTATCCTTTTGCCAACTACCTGAGTTGTTTCGATTATTGATGTTTGAATACAATTCAGCATCCCCATCTATCTCAAGGGTATTGCTATCTCATCTTAGAGGGCTGGAAGGTCCAGTTCACTCTGATGACATGTACATTGTAATTTTGAATTTCACATTACTATTATAAATATATGTACCTTGATGCACCATTTGCTGTATAGGGGCATTATAAATACCCAATAAATTATTGATTAATATGTTCATGCTGTCATACGTTACATTTTGGTGGCTATTGCATGCATCCCGATCTTTGAGCCTTACTTTTTTATCTCTTTACACTTAGAGAGAAGTCATCCTCATTGGAGCATTCCGTGTTGGCTTGTGTGGGTGACCTGAATTTCGCACCAATCTCCTGAGTGCCATTGTTTCGAAGTTGTCCAAAAATAAATGTTCTTGCTGGTTTTTGCAATTTATTTTCTGTTAATACATATTTCATTGTAAAGAATAAAATGATCAGCGTAAAACTTGATTGCTTCTCTACTACTTTGCTTCTTTGTGTTAACATTGTTCAAATCAGCGTAACTTCAAATGGCCTTCAACTATACAGAATGTGGGCCAATAAAGCAAATGGGGGCTTATACATCTATGCTTGCTGACAGGAGCAACAGAGTGGGATGGAACATCACATACTATCCCGTAGGAACTATTTGGCTGTGCCTTGAAACTTCATCCTGGAGAACTCCTTGGTAGTGCTAAAGAACATATAATTCATAAGCTATACAGTATATATAATTTGCATCCGTTTTATGACATTTTTGACTGGGGTGTATGAGGTGTTGATGATATGTGTGTAGTCTGGTGGGTGTACACCCAGACGGGGTTCTGGCTGCGTTAGGCCTGTAGGATGCTTATATGTGCAGCTAGGTCGGTTTGTAATGGGATATAGCTGCTTTTTATTAGAGTGATGACGTGTTTGTGGGGTAGTGGTCATATGTGAGCAGCTTGGCCGAATTGATTGAGGGGTATAGGTGCACTCTAATTGTGTAATGTGTAGAGTAGAGAGTAAGCATAGTGATATGATATGATGTTCCATCCACACAGCGATTAAGCGCAATGCGCTTCAAAGGCATTCAATGACAAGGGAGGGAAAGAGGGAGAAAGCAAAGACACTCCCACAGGGCATGAACAGCACAAATGTGAAGACTAGCTACTGCACTCGGTCTAGAGACACCTAGACAGTGCAGGTGCTAGGGCACAGACAGGAGGGCATGCCTGGGAACTGTAAACGAGGTCCGGAGGGGTTGGGTACACAGGGGCATCGCAGGGGACCAGGGGTGGGGGCAAACCGCAACAGCATGCAGGGGACCAGAGGGTACAGAGAGAAATCACAGTACCAGAGGGGGCTGGGGGAACACAGCGACAACATGGGACACGAGAGGGGCATGGGGTAGATGGCGATATCTTAGGGGACCAGGCGAGAAGCTGGCAGCATCACACTGAACCGGAGGTTGTTGGAGGGGCAGTGACGAGATGTGAACCAGGGAGTCTGGGCACACAGTGATGACAAGGGTAATAAGGGCGTGGGTACCAGCAACAACTGGCGGATAGTAGGTCAAGAAACTCATATCCGTTAAGACTAGTGATCTGACCAATCAGGGAGGTGGGCGGGCTGGGAGACGGGCGGGGATCAGGAAGAGGAAGCTTGTGGGGAAGGCAGGGAGAGGGATTCACTGAGGCACGGAGCACAGATTAATACAATTAAATGGCAAAAACAGGCTCGGAGGAACTTTTAGATGCTTTCCATTCGCCTCGCTTTCACGAAGTGATTATTACCCAAAGCAAAGACATTGAGTAATAATTGTATTATCGCTGTGTTGCATCTAACCAACGATCCACGACTATTCACAGATAAGCATGCCGCTCCGTCCATGTTACCAAAATTGAACAAGGTTTATAATTTGCTTATGTTTCCAATCTATTCAGATCCCTTATGGTATACTAGAGGTCGTGGGGTTGTTTGATGGTTTAGAAACCGATATTCATCTCTGCACCACTGGTGCACCGGAAGTTGATTTGCCACAGTGTGCCTCATATCCCAAACAGAACGGCCCTCCTAATTGGCTAATAGTCACCAAAGAGCTATAAACCCAATCGGAGGGTTGGGCTAGCCAACTATGATTCTATGAAGGCCACTTGCCTCCGGAACTAATACAGTTGTGTCCTGCTGTGAGCAGTTAATAATTGTCAGGTAAAGGAGGAGTGCTTCAGTTTAAAGAGTTTCGAGTACAGAAGCAGCCAGGCACATATGATGTGTCCTTGAAGGATGCAAGGATGGCAGTGAGTGTTTCCAATTGTCCAGATAGCTGCGGTTTTTCGAGATGGGATGTGTAGTGTGCAGTCAGTTGTAGCGTTGTTTTCAGAATGAGTGTAATTGTTTCAGTGAGGGGAGGCGGGACAGGACTTCTCGTCAATGGTGTGATAATTGCACGAGAGAGAAGCCGTACTTTTCACCTAGTGTGTGATACTTAGCAACACTTTATGCGTCAGGTTCCCATACAGTCCCCAGGCGGTATTTGAGCACTTTTACTTTACTTTATTGAATTTGTATTGCGCACCTGAGAACCCGGAGGCTTAAGGGTGCAGACAAGACAAACAACATAAATACATATAAGGGTCGATAACAAGATAAGAGCAAAATGGGCAAGACATAACAATCACCATCCACTTAGTAACTGCAGTTCAAGTATTGAGAAAATCAGAGTAAGCATGTTAACAATAATCAGGAAGAGGAAGAACCATAAGAAACTCTCTGAAGATCTAAATTCTAAGAATAATGTTACAGTTTGGGGTCCCTTTGGGTAGATATTTGCATCGTCTGAGAAAAGCAGGCATTTTCTAACGGGTTAATGCACTGCCCTGCACAACATAGGGTTGAAATAAATAATATGCCCTGTAGAAACATAGGGTTAATGTACAGCTGCCCCTGCCCCTTGCCCCGCTGCCCATGCCCCGTAGACCAGAAAGCATTTTCTGATGGGTTAATGCACTGCCCTGCACAACATAGGGTTAAAATAAATAATATGCCCTGTGGAAACATAGGGTTAATAGGGTTAATGCACAGCTGCCCCTGCCTCTTGCCCCGCTGCCCCTGCCCCGTAGACCAGAAAGCATTTTCTGACAGCAGAAAGCATTTTCTGACTGGTTAATGCACTGCCCTGCACAACATAGGGTTAAAATAAATACAAGACACGTTTAAATGTGAAGAGGAAGGTCAGGCTTATAGGAGGGCGTAGAAGCAAGAGTAGAAATTTAATTCAAGAGCAGTTCAAAAGACCACTGGATAAAGCACCACATGACCCTGAAGAGCTGGTTAAGTATCGACGCAATGGCGACTGCTTGGTAAGTCCTTTTACGTCAGCAAAGGACTGGTTGATCACTTCCGGCGCACGTTTTCGCCGGACGCATGACACTGTTTTTTGGACGCTTAACACTCGTGGACCCTTATTGCTGCAGTGTGTCTCAAAAACCGTCGTTTCAGGGAAAGCAGCCACCGTATGTTCCATGCCTGAATCTCTTGTCTTTGGACACTAATTAGGTCAGCGGGTTGGGTATAACAAGGCTGGTTTACACAGTAACACTTAGCGAATTTGATATAAACTCTGCTATCTCATCCAGAACGAAGAGATACCACGACACAAAGCCAAATTGGCAACTTTAGGTAAAGGTGATGTCAGCTTAAAACCATGAGTTTTGAAACTTTGTAAGATAGGCGCTGCAGCAACATTGGATCTAAGGTTTTCTAAAAATGTGTCACGTGACATCACGGGTAGCGCAATGGTCACCTGATGACCCGATATTAGTGATTTATGCCGATGCAGGACGGGAGGATGCCTTTACAGCCGTCTCCCAATACCTGGATGGTGCATGTCTTTACAGGTAAATACCGTGGATTTCCAAGGAGACTAATTACAGGGGAGCTTTAGCATTAACCCTTTAAATGCCAGCGACGAGCCGGCCCGTCGGTAAAAACCTCTCCAGGTTGCCACCGACGAGCCGGCTCGTCGGTGGCACTTAAGGGGTTAATGAGGGGGGAAATGTTGGCGGGTTTGGGCGGTGAATACCGCGATTTAAAAAAAAAAAACAGTGGCACGGGGGGGGGGAATAACCTTGTTCCCTATAGTAGGAATGAGGTTGCAGATTGGTTGATTTATGAGACTACTTCTGTTGTTTGATGTTTCTTAACAGCTCTCCATTTGACATTATGTTCGATAGCACGAGGTTAGTGGTAGTTTTGCAGTTTTATAATCTCACTTGATTATAGATATACGTTTTAGATGTGCTTAAGGGTATTACTCTAAACCCATACTCTTTCTATTATATCAGTTTTGCTTGAATAGATAACACTCTCACCTGATGAAGGGGCCTGGAGTTCCGAAAAGCATAGTGGATATGTGAAGATACCATCTTGATTGATGTTGTATTGTTCCATATAAGGTCTGGGAATAATGATGTGTATTGGCAACTGTTGAATGCTTTGAAATACGAATCGTGCTCCTCTTCTTCCTCATGGAGATAGTTGTATGAAATGCTTTATGAACACTTTTAGTGAAATATGATTTAAATTGCTCATTATAATTTGATGTAATTGTTTATACATTTTCTGTGATATATGAATCTTTTGATTATGAGAAATTGTTTTATTAAATGAGTATATGAGAACGAACAGAGGGGAATTTATTTTTCCAATAGTAGTGACTGGGTTAACTCATCAAGTGTTTGATGGGCTATTGTATATAGTGTTTGTCAGTATTCTGTTCTTGTTGCAAGGCCTGTACCCAGGGTACCTGAAATAATTGAAATGTGTTTTTAAGAGTGGTTAGTAATCAATTATAAGTTGATCATTCAGTGAATAGCAGTGCACCCCATCTGACATATATAATTTGCAGATGTTCACAGAGGCTTTATTCCGAATCTAAGTGGTGGGCATTTCTTTTCATCTGGAAGAATAAGCTCAGAGTCATTCAAGGACAAGCTTGTTGGCAAGCTCATGCAGTACAAACAATGGTGGGGAAAGCAGTTTCAAATCACCCCTTGGCAGATAATCATGGGAAGAGGACTGTGGGCGAGCAACGGGGAACCAATTCTCAGAGAGGTTTCGATGTCCATAGGGTGCAACAGTGTTTTGTTGTCCGTGGGGCACCTCATTGGTCGGATGCCATGTGAATGTCTCCCCATTGCCAAACTCAGGTTGTCTCAAGTGTTCGATGGGAACTGACCACTGGCAGATGAATAAAGTTCCAGTGGTCAGAACCATCACATAATGTTTTAAAATATCATTGTGGGGTTGCGTGGGAAGGCTTGTGACGTCACAATGGGTGGTGTTGGGCGATGGGGACCAGGATGGCAGGAGCAAGTCATCATTGTTCAATGTATAGTTGGATATAGGGGACTGATGTAGTCCCAGCAATCAGCTTTGTAGGATGGTTTAACAAATGTTAGAACTTTGTCTATGCTATGCTATGTTATGTTATTGTTTCTACTATAGCGTACTATCACCCGGAGGTATCCTGGGGCCAGAAGCAGAAAGAGAAAAGGAGTGAAAAGCCAAAGACAAACTCAATATGTGAAGAGAAAGGTTTTGAGCAATTTACTATAAAGTAGAAAGTCCTCAGTTAAGAGGGGAAGGGAATTCCAGAGGCGGGGCCACCACTGAAAAAGCTTGTGTATAAAATGTTTGCCCGCAGTGGGCGGCATTGACAGCTGTCTTCATGCACTTCTGTTCCACCGTGCTGTTTGAATCGTGCTCTCCCAGCTGTGCCTGAGTTTAAATAAACGGTTACTTCCTGCTTGGTGTACAATCCTCTTTGGATTACTTTGATGTTCCAGTCGTTACTTGCCTTAGAGGACCCCTGACACATTTGGATGCCCCAGCATGAGCCTCAGTTCCCTTGGCCAGCTGAGGGTATTCCGCTGCTCTCACGGGAGGCGCAGGCCAGAAGAGCGCATACCTGTCTCACGTGCATAACTGAGGAAGCCCCGCAGACAACAAGTTCACAAAGGGCTGCCTGGTCCCGAGCGCCGCCCGTGCTTAGGTGGAGGTGCAGGCCATAAGGAAGGCTTACCGGCAGGGCTTGATGATCTCTAGGATAGGTGACATACCCTCGTAAGAACGCATGATATTGTGGTTCCAACCCCACGGAGGGGGGAAGTTTGTTTTGTTTAGGACACATCCTACGGGGGGGGGTTGACGATCGGCCGTAGTAGTCTTAGATTTTAGTTCCACCCCTCTAGTAGGGAGTGGGTGTGTCACAGGGATGTCTGTGTTAGAGCATAAAGGTGCGTACACAGTGGCAGACCACATTAGATGGGAGATGCGTGTATTGCAGGCGATAGTATAGTTGCACAGTCAGGTAAGAGCTTCAGCAAGAGCTGTTGTGGCTGGCTGGACCTCTCTTCTGGATACTACTTTCCCAACTCAGTGTTTGCAGGTGTTTCATTCATTGCTAAATCAGCACGACTTTCATATGAAGAGCTTCCACTGTTATGGACTTTTAAACAACATTGTTCCAGACACTTACACCCTTTTTTTCTTATTTTGTAGGTGTTCCATCCATTTCTAAATCGGCTCCTAAATCCAAGCTCCACCTATTACCCAGAAGAACAAGTTACTTCTTACCTTGTAACGTTCTTTCGACGGGATGTTCCTCCGACGTATTCCTCATCTTAGATATCTCCTTCCAGCTCTGCTGGCCTCGGAACATTTTTTCTCTCCAGAGGGCGCTGCGCGTCGACGTCCTCCGAGTCGATGTCCCTCGACAGCCGCCGTATCGACGTCATCCTGTCTATAAAGGCCGCGCGCAGCGTCCGTTGCTCAGTTCCGTTTTGTAGCCCACAATAATACTTTCTGGACTAAACTAATCACCCTGAAGGAGCGTAAGCTGCAACAACAAGGGAAGTAGAACTGCGGGGATGGATGGGAGGGTCGATGAGGAATACGTCGGAGGAACATCCCGCCGAAAGAACGTTACAAGGTAAGAAGTAACTTGTTCTTCGAAGGGATTGTGTCCTCCGACGTATTCCTCATCTTAGATAGGCTCCCATAGCAGTATTCTATTATCGGAGGAGGGAGTACTGACTTCACGCTGTCTTCTATTGATGAATAGAATGCAGTACAGCCCTTCCAAACCTAGTCTCCTGACTGGAGGAGGAATCCAAATTGTAAAAACGTGTAAAGGTATGGACAGACGACCATGTAGCGGCCGCACAGCTGTCTTTAACCGGGACGCCTCTTTTGAGGGCCGATGAAGCTGCAATACCTCTGGTCGAATGAGCCCTAAGGTTTTGAGGGGGCTCTTTCCCTGCCAGTTTATAACATTCCAGAATGGCTAGAATGATCCATCTGGAAATGGTCTGCTTAGTTATTGGTAACCCCAGCTTGTGACCTGCGTAACCTACAAACAGCTGGTCTGCCTGTCTTATCCTGGCTAGTCTACTGATGTAAAAACTTAAAGCCCTCCTAGGGTCTAGCCTGTGTAACCTCTCTTCCTCTTTCCCCGGGTGAGGAGGAGGATAGAAAGATGGTAGGGTAATCTTCTGAGTGATATGGAATTCAGAAACCACCTTTGGGAGGAAATTAGGCTTCACTTGCAGGACAACTTTGTCTTTGTGAAATATTGTGTGAGGGGGTTTACAAGAAAGAGCTTGTAATTCGCTCACCCTTCTAGCAGATGTAAGTGCTATTAATAAAACAGTTTTAAGGGTAAGGAATCTTAACGAACAAGAATGGAGAGGTTCGAAAGGTGTGCCCATCAGGAAAGTTAGTACTAAGTTTAAATCCCATAGGGGAACTTGGAATGGTCTTGGGGGATAAACATTGGTTAACCCCTTTAGAAACTGTATTACCAAGGGTAATTTGAAATAGGATGGTTCTTCCGCAGTACGCTTAAAGATGGATAGCGCTGCGAGATAGCCCTTAACGGTGCCAACTTGAAGGCCTGAATTTGCCAAATATAGTAGGAAGGACAAAACCATTGGTGTACCACATGAAAAAGGGTCGATATTCTGTTCTCTACACCAGCTGCAAAATCTGTTCCAACGGCAGCAGTATAAAGACTTTGTTGCTGGCCTCCTTGCCGAAAGCAACACCTCCATAACATCATCAGGGAGGTCCCAATCCTTGTACCTCAGCCTTTCAGAAGCCAAGCGTGAAGGTTGAGGGTTTTGATGTCTGGATGGAGAACCTGACCTCCCTTCTGTGAAAGTAGGTTCTCTCTGAGTGGAAGTCGAATAGGAGGGCAGATGGACAAGTCTAGAAGGTCCGGGTACCACGTTCTCCTGGCCCAATCCCGGGCAATTAGGATCATGGTTCGCCGGAATCTTCTCAACCTCCTGATCATTTGAGGAATGACAGGGACCGGTGGGAACGCGTACAGAAGCGGAAATTCCCAGTCCACTATGAACGCGTCTCCCAGAGCTCCTCTCGGGGGAACATCCCTTGAGCAGAACAGGTCGCATTTCCTGTTTAGGCTGGTGGCGAACAGATCTACCTGAGGGGTTCCCCAAAGGGCGAAGATCTCTTGAAGGACTTCCTGAGCTAGCTCCCACTCGTGGGAGACTGTGTTCTGCCTGCTCAGAGCGTCCGCTGTCAAGTTCTTCTCTCCGGCTAGGTGAACTGCCGATAGAGAGATTCCTTCTTGGATTGCCCAAAACCAGAGCTGCATCGCCTCTCTGCACAGGGGTAGTGATCCTACGCCTCCTCTTTTGTTGAGGTAATGCATGGCCACTGTGTTGTCCGTCATTATCAGGACGTTCTTCCCTTGTACAGCTGGCAGGAACGCCTTCAGCGCAAGTCTGATGGCTCTCAGCTCTAACAGGTTAATATGTAGTCTGGACTCCGATGGAGACCAACGACCGCTGATGGTCAAGTCGTTGGCGTGGGCTCCCCATCCCGTGAGTGAGGCATCCGTGACTACTGTTATCTCCGGCCAGGGTTGCCAAAACTGTTCTCCTTTCAGAATGTTCTCCTGACAGGCCCACCACTGAAGGTCTCGAGCCATCCTGCCGGGAACCTGAAGAAGATCTGTCATTCTCCCTGAGAATTGTGACCACTGAGTCCTCAGTGCCCACTGGAGGGATCTCATTCTCAGGCGAGCCTCTGGCACTAGGAAAATGCAGGATGCCATGAGGCCTAGCAACCTCAAAAAGTCGAAGGCTGGGAGACGTTGGGCATGTTGGAACTTGGTAACCATCTGTAGAATATCTTGAGCCCTCACCTCTGGTGGCGAGGCTTTTCCCAGGGAAGTGTCCAGGATCGCTCCTATGAATTGGAGTCTCTGCGATGGTATCATTTGTGACTTCTTTAAATTGAGGGAGAAGCCCAGTCTGTGAAGGAAGTGGCACACGTGATTTAGCTGGATCTGAGCTTGTTCTGAAGAAACAGCCCTGATCAACCAATCGTCCAGGTAGGGGTAGACGTGAATCCCTTCCCTCCTTAGACTTGCAGCCACTACCAACATTAACTTGGTGAAGACCCTCGGGGCGGAGGTCAGCCCAAATGGCAGCACTCGAAATTGATAGTGAGAGTTGCCAATTGCGAACCTCAGGTATTTCCTGTGTTTGAGATGGATAGGCACATGGAAATAAGCGTCCTGAAGGTCCAGAGATACCAACCAGTCCTGGAACTGAAGGGTCTGGAGGATCTGAGAAAGAGTGACCATCTTGAATTTGTCTTTTCTGAGGAATTTGTTCAATTCTCGCAAGTCCAAGATGAGTCTCAGTCCTCCGTCTTTCTTTGGAATGAGAAAGTAAGGGGAGTACCAGCCCTTGTTCCTCTCCGCTACAGGTACCGGTTCTATGGCACCTTTCTCTAGCAGGTCCAAAATTTCCTGCAAGAGGAGCGGATCTGGAGCTTTCTGAGAGCTGATCCCCGGTGGATGACTCTGAGGTATACGTAGGAAAGGCAGGCAGTAACCTTGGGCAACTGTTTCCAATGCCCAAGCATCTGACGTGATAGCCTGCCACACCGCCAGATGTTGAGTCAACCTGCCTCCTGCAGGTGTCCTGTGAGGGAAGTCCTCAGAGTGGTTTTGGGGCGGCTGATGCAGATGGTAAAGAGGCACCTGCTGTTGCTGCGGCTTTCGAATATCTACCCCGTCCACCTCGGCTAGTTCTTCTTTGTCCCCTTTGAGCCGGACGTCCTCTACCTCTTCCGAATGCGGAGTAGAAGCGAAAGGACTTGCCCCTCGCAGAGGTTCCTGTGGGACGAAAAGGAGTCTGACGGATTGCAGCTCCTAGGGATTTTGCTGCTGCTTTTGAAGTTTGCAGTTTCTCTAAACTGTCATCCGCCTTTTTCCCAAACAAAGAAGAGCCATCGAATGGCATGTTCAAGAGCCTGGCTTGCACATCTGGGGCAAAACCAGACTTTCTCAACCAAGCGAATCTCCTTGTTGATGTACTTGCCGCCATTGCTCTGCTGATACTGTCAGCCGAATCAATGCCCGTCTGGAGGGATTCGCACATAGCGTCTTTACCGTCCTGTATAATATTCAGGAACGCATCCCTTTCTTCTCCCTCCGGGATGCAGTCAGCCGCTGTAGAAGCACACTCCCAAAGTGTATGGCTGAACCTAGCAAGGGTGCAAGTAGCATTAACAGATTTTAACGCCATGCTATATGCTGAAAAGACTTTCTTTGCCATAGCATCATATTTTTTATCGTCCCTGTCCTGTGGGACGGTAGGATAAGCCGTCTTGACATTGGTAGAGGATGCTGCCTGTACCACCAGACTCTCTGGGGATGGGTGTTTAGACAAAAACTCTGGGTCTGTAGAAGATACCCTGTACTTTGTAGACAGTTTTTTATTTACTGCTGGTACGACATCTGGGGTTTCCCAGTTTGTCATGATCTTCCTCTGAAGAGCTTTATGAAAAGGCACCACAGGATCCTCCTGTGGGCCTTTGTCAAGAATATCCGTGAGGTCATCTTGATGGAAAGATTGTGAAGGTGCAGACCACCCCATGAACTTTGTGATTCTGGCCATTAAGGCTCTATAAGGGGTTTCAGCATGCTCCCCCGGGTCTGGCCTAGCAAACTCCACCTCAGGGGAAGTGTCTAACGCACTTGCCTCATGTAAGGAATCATGAAGATCCTTTAACCTGCGTTCTTCAGAGGAAAATTCCTCTCTAATTGGGGTTACAGGTCCCTGCAACTCAAATGTGTCTTCCTGTTCAGACAATTCACCCTCTTCCAAAATTGAGGACATAGTTCTCAATTGTTCTGAACTCATAAAGGGAGTAAATCCCATTTCCAAGGCAGAGGGTGCCGAACTTGTCATTATCGGCCTCGAAAACGTCGATGTCGTCGACGCCGAAGGCTTACAGCGTTGCGTCGAAAACAAATGCGGAGGCCTCGAAGACCTCGACAGAATTGGAATTCTACTCGACAATCTCGAAGCCATCGACGTCAAGGACCTGGGGATAGTCACTGGGTGTGTCGTAACCGTGACTTTTCTTGGCGTCGACCCCGGTGTCGAAGCTGGCGTCGAGTCGACAGACCCGTGTGTCGAAGGTCCCTTCGACAACGGCTTCGAAGACATCGACCTCGGCGTCGACGGAACCCTCGTCGACGGCGTCGACGGAACCTTCGAGGAAGGTTTGGAGGTCATAGTCCTACTCGAGGGTTTGAGACGCGCTCGAGAGGTTTCCTTCGCCGGGTACTGCGACTCGCAGCGTTTTTGACCTTCGGGTCTTTCGACCAGAACATCGCTCTCGGCAGTCTTCGAGGGGGTCGAGGCCGCTTTCTCGAAGACGCTCATCATATTTTTGCGGAATTCCTCCCATTCAGCCCGGGAACTATGTTTCGTGGGGCAAGGGATTCCTTTTGGCGAAACAGAGGAAGAGGAAGACGGAGAAGGGGATCTTCGACATCTTCTCTTCGAGTGCTTCGATCTCGAGGAGTGATGAGACCCACTTCGAGACCTGGAGCGCGAATGGTGACGAGGAGACGAGTGTCTCGACTTTGTCGACGAAGAAGAAGCTTTAAAAGTCTTACCTTTCTCCAGCTTCCCCCTATGCTCCTTCAGGGCCTTAGCTGTCATGGACATACAGTCCTCGCACTCGAACAATGGTGTGCAGCTCCCAAACACCACAGACAAACTCTGTGAGGGTCAGTCAGCGACATCTTTTTCCCAAACTCTCGGCATTTTTTGAAGCTGGATCGAGGAGTTGTCGGTTCCGATGAAGAAGCCATCGAGTACGGATCGAATGACTCGAGGTAAATAGGATTAATCTGACAAGAACTGAGCAACGGTATTCCGAGGCACTGAGTAAGCGCGGAAAAACGGAACTGAGCAACGGACGCTGCGCGCGGCCTTTATAGGCAGGATGACGTTGATACGGCGGCTGTCGAGGGACATCGACTCGGAGGACGTCGACGCGCAGCACCCTCTGGAGAGAAAAAATTTTCCGAGGCCAGCAGAGCTGGAAGGAGATATCTAAGATGAGGAATACGTCGGAGGACACAATCCCTTCGAATACTATATTACCAGAATGCACACGTATTTGCGCGTGTGCGCATTCGGGTAAGAGCTTCAGCAAGAGCTGTTGTGGCTGTTAGATCTGTGAAGGGCGACCAGCGATACTTTTATATAGCGTTTGGGGTAACCGTTTATGTGTTGCACGCTGATTACATACAACGGTTAAAACCTAGTATTATTACGCTATGAGACACAGTTCTAAATTACTCTTTCTTGTCTAATCGTTCAACCCGCCTTATATGCGGAAGATTTGTAGTCTGAAACTATACACTGTGAAGTTGGACATGCCGTTGAAATTGGATATGTTAAAACTTATCCAGTGACTGAAGTGTACGCCCATTAAAACGGAACAACCACTCCCCTCTCACAAGAGCTCAGTTTCTGGAACTCGATTACGACCTCAATCAATGTCGACCGACATCCGCCTGTTCTATCCAGCAGACAAAGGCAAATCTCAACTGAATGGCGTTCCTCGAGAGAGTAGAGAGAGCTGTCCTTTAACTTATGCCGAGACACCGAATCTATTTGTTAGTGACACTACTGTGGACGCTGTACCGATCATAGGAACCGCCCAAGTAGTGTGCACTGACACTTACCTTCCACGCTTCGCTGGTGATAATTTCCAATTTTGTACTCGCCCCCTGAGCTCTGCAGCGCATTGTAATCTTGACCTACCTATCCCTTTTATGGGTAACTTAATTAGCATTGACTCACCTATAAAAGCTAACCACTTCGATGCATTAGCTGAGAATGTGTACTTTGCAAATATTTCCATGCAAGCAATTCACCCCTTACATGACTCTACCCAAAGTCAGTATTTGGATCAGAATGCTAGAAATCCGATAATTCCTACATTAAACTTGTCACAATCGCCTATAATGTTTACTAATGTGCCCCATAATTCATCTTTATTATCTTCACCTTCCTCTCGCCATGCAAATCCAAAACATGTGGGTCAAGATTTTTCTGCCCTCTCTTCACTGACTGCCCCTGCTGATTGTCCCTTACTGCAAACCAGTTTATCAGCACTGAATCTCGCCATAACATCCCTGCTAAAACTGTATGAAACACTTGATACAAGACTATCGACACAATGCACTCTAATTGAAAAGTTACTACACCAACAATCCTCGACTACTGCGGCATTGGTGCCCTAATCGCACCCCCTCCCAAAACAGACATGGAATTTCAACAGGCACACGTCAGCAACACTTCGCAGAATGTACTAATTCAAACTTGTGCAACTGAGATCATCCAACAGCTAATTAGATACCTGGCACGTGGACCCATCAACGAGCATTCAATTATCCTGTCCATCGGTAATTGTTGGGAAAGCTTCCCTGCAACCTGCGACTACTGCTGTAACACCCATCATTGAACCCGACGTAATTGATCTAAAGCGGAAAGTAGTAATTAAACCAGTAAACGTCAACAAACTGGCGCTTAAGAAAAAAACAAATATAACAAAAACCAAGAGCGACCAAGAAATCACTGTATTCTGTAAACCTTTCATCAAAAATACTATTTCACTTGAAACCTCATTGCATGCAAAAACATCCCAAAACATAAAATCTACCAAATCATTGGAACAAGCAGCCACAACATGTTTCTTGAAAAACCTATCTAAACGCAAGAAAGGATTAACGCCTGTTAGTGCTGCAATAAGCATAAAATATGCGAATATGAATAAAAATAATATGATACCATCTCAAGCTATAACTCAAGAATCTGAGGGCTTGTTATCTCATGAACCCTTGGATGATCTCTTAGATGTAATTGACATCCAAGCAAGACAACCACAAGGACCCTTGAAAAAGACAGACGAATTCTGAGAATGAAGGCTTGCAACTTCATTCTCAAACAAATAAAACTCGCAAGTATGAACTTCATGTATTAGAAGAAAGACTTGCACAAATAGAATAGTTGGTGCATTCACATCTTTCGAATATTTCGCCCTTTCATAGACTTCAAAATTTCCAATCTATAACAACTTTAAATGTACTCCCTCAAAAGGAGAACTCACACTCACAATTGCCGAACAAAGATAATGACCAGCCCAACAATCTGAACACAAATACAAAAATCAGTAGCGAACAAGCTGGCCCAAACTATCATACCCTAATAATACAATGTAGACAAGGACCCTATGATCTTGTAGAAATTCCTAGCCTGGAAGATCTCTCTTCTAATGACATAGATCAAGTAGAATTTCTCAATGACTCAAACCTGTCCTGTGCTCGAATATGGATCAAGTCCGGTGTCATTTTAAATCTAATATGGCAAGCCAGACAAATTATCTTTGACTTAGGCTTCATACTTACATATGAAACATTCCAGAAAAAGACTCACCCAGAAAAAACAATATCCCCAAGTGAAAAATTATCAATCACTGAGTCAAAAAATTGTACCAGGCTTAACCAATGCACTAAATTCCGCACCACTAAGAACAACAAATTCATTAAACTCAACAAGTTCTATTCGCACATGACCCATTTCAACTTTATAACCTTCAAAAATAAATTAATCTCGCATACTGAAGCGGATTAGTTGGAATACGCGTGGTCATAGTCATCTTATAAACAATGACCAAACTGATCTTGAGCAATATGATATAGCAATGCACGAAACATGGGTAATAGAGACACCTGTCTGGAACAATTACACTGTTCCAACTATGCCTGCAATACAAAAACCTAAGCGCAGACCAATGGCGGGCTTGCTCATTGCAACCAAAATATCATTTGGTTTAACCGTGACTAAATGGGCCGAATCAAATCACCATCTCCAACTTGTCAGAATTGGTTCTAATTCTTATACGATAGCTTTAGTACATTTTAATTGGAACAGGGCGGCCATCACGGATAATGCCTTTTTCACAGATATTGAGTCGCTATTATATCGAATTCTTTGCGACACATCAGTTTCAACAACTTTTGTGGTTGGTGACTTGAACATCCACCGTTTTCTAAATAATGCCCCCAGTGAGACCGCTTTTATTCACAGGTGGACGACCCTGATGGCAGATCGCCAGCTATTTATGCTAAATGGAACAGTATAAGGAGATGTTCCTCACAGACCAACGTGGCGTCACTTAAATCAACAAGCAACCATAGACTATATTTATACAGACCGTAGCACCTTTTCACTTATAAACAACTTTGTTGGTCGAAGGCAAAAATATAGTGATCATGACCTGCTGAGGCGAATATGGAGCTGTGATCTTACCCCAACTATCTCTGAACACTCCGACCTCCAACTAGCAGTAAATGGTGGTCGTAATAGACTACGACTTTCTGATGACCATTGACATAGTCTGTATTACTGCTTAAAATTTAATGTAGCACAAAACTCATCAATTTTAGTCTCTGACGGTCTGTATGTGGCAGCCCTTCAACTGTTTGTAAAGGCTGATTCAAGATAAAAAAAACAACATTCAAGCATAAGCATCTGTTTGACCCCAAACTTAATCAACAGAAAGCTTTCCTTTGGAAAGCAATAAGAGTGGCAAAAAACTTGAAATCAGCTGACTGCCTCACACAGATGATGCACTTTAAAGTGTAGTACAAAAACTGGGTAACATCGAGGAAATCCCTCATGTATCAAAATGATGGAGAAGATATGCTAAGAGCCCTTGCATCAAAGAACTCGAGAACCATATGGCAACTGCTCAATCCTTCTACTCTCAACTCTCATTACAGGCAAACGCTGTTAACGAGCAGATGTGGATAGATCACTTCTCAGCACTTTATGCTTCCCGAGACATAGTAACTTTAGAAGTTTTTGATATGCCATCACCTAAGTTTAATGTCACATTTGACCGTGACGATATAGAATTTAAATCTTGAAGCTTAACAGATCAGGGGCGCCTAGCCCTGATGGTCTATCAAACTTTGTCATAAAATATAATCCTAAACTATGGGCCCAAATATTGTACTTAATTTTTAATGAAGTTATGCAATCACGAAAAATACCAGCTTCATGGCGTAAATCAACTATAATTCCTATCTTTAAAAAAGGGAACCACCAACAACCACACAGCTACCGCCCTATTGCACTTTTAGATGTGCCAGGGAAACCTTTCTCGAGATTAATTTTGCGAGACCTCAACCAATGGATCCTCCAAAATAATATCTACCACCCCTATCAAACGGGATTTATCCCCGGTATTGGAACAGCAATTAATCTCACAATAATACCTGCTCTTCAACATCAGGTTAAAACATTGCAGCAAGCGATTTATATGGTGTTTGTGGACTTTAAGCCTGCTTTTGATTCTGTGAGTAGACCATTGCTGGTGAATAAATTAACCGGTGCAACATGCCCTTTATCACGTCTGGCTCTTATTACTCAGTTACATACTGACCCTTCAGTTTGTGTAAGATTAAATATGCAAGGCCTTCTCGAAACCTCCAATTAGAACCTATCGCAGGCTAAAGCAGGGCTGTGTATTGGCAGCTATATTATTCAACTTCTTCATTTCCGACCTAGGACATAATTTTACATCACTAACTGTCGACTCTCCACGTTTAGGCCTGGCACTAGTGCCATGGTTACTCTACGCTGACGATCTTGTCCTGCTATCAAAGACACCTAGAGGCCTTCAAAAACTGCTATCTGCTCTTGAGGTATACGCGCGACAAAATATGCTGCAAAGTAATACTAAGAAAACAAAAGTTTTATGCTGTACACAAAAAAAAATGGTCAAAAGCACCTAGCTTCAAACGGCATTTAGATAATCACCAGCTTGAAGTCATAGATGACTAGTATTCATAATCATCTGATAGACAAACCATATTTAACTGAGTTACGGGTAAAGATCTCCTCTAGCACATCCCAAGCATTAATTATTCAAGCAAAATATGGGAAATTCTCTTATCAAACTGCAATTACATTCTATATGCAGAAAGTATGGCAGCAAAACCAAATCCTTAAAGACTGAACAGTTTTGGACTAAAATTGAGGGCATATACTGGAAATAAGTATTAAACCTCCCAAAGAGTCAACCAATGTGTATCGTGAGATATGAACTGGGTATACCCTCCTTATATGTCATGAGCACATGGAAAGTAATAGCACTGTACAGAAAATTCTGTCTAGTAAGTGATCCCAAAATGCTAATTTCCAAAATAGCAAAGTATATGCTTGAATCAAAACAACCTATCCGCAACAATGGAGGAACCATGTAAAATCTGTAATGGTTGCAGCAAATATCTCAGAAACATTCCTAATGTCTAATCCAATGAGAGCTAAACATAATTTATGGCAAACCGATTGGATTAATATGATGGAATCATGTAAAACCTATAGAGTGTGTAAAGAAAATCCTGTTAAAGAAAAGAAACTTAGAAGCACTGAATACTATCTTCTTAAATTTCCAAATTGTAAACTACAAAGCACCTTCCTATGATTTAGTTTAAACCTTTGTAAATCTAAAGATGTTAAAGCTCGACAACATCAACTAACCGACCAGGAACATTTCTGTAGATTTTGCTGCAATCAAGACCATCATGAGACGCTCCAACATTTGTTAACTGAGTGCTCTGCCCTAGTCAATCAATGGAATATGCTGTTCAACTCGTATTTTGAATAATACAACATATTAACCTCAGATGACTTGCGGAAGAGGCTTTATCACACAAAGATAATTGAAGTTAAAATCGCAATAGTTAAATTCATAATTTTCTTAAAACTAGAAATTTGATCAAGAAATAGATTAATTGAATTTCAAGCTGTAGATTGTCTAATTACGATATATGTAATTCGTTCTCTTCTGTATTTTTCTTTATATTTTTATACCCGTCTTTTTTAGCTCAATTTTTTAAAGTTTTAAATGTATAATAACGTGTACAAATTTGTGTAAATCTGATAAACAATTTTTATTGAAAAGTTGTTTTATAACAATAATAATAATAAAAAGAATAGTTGCGTAATTTTTGGGGAGAGGGTGTTGAGGATTTGCAGATTTATTGAAGGGGAATGAGCAGTAGGATAGTAGCTGATGGATATGTTTGTTGTCTTTGTTAGTGTCTGAAATATTGTGGGGTCGGCTGAGGTGGAGGAGTCGACACCAGAGATAACATGTATATAGTTGCGCTTGGCCTAAGTAGGGGCAAATACAAGGCTGGAGGGGCCGTGGCCAGGTATTTGCATAATAATATAGCATATATTAGGGAACAGGCAGGCCTGTGGAGAAGGACAATTGTTGTACTAACATTGCTTGAGTGGGCGGGCCTGTTGAGAGGGCCAGTGAGCGTGGAAGGCGTGACTGGGCAGGCCAGTTGAGAGGGCCAGTGAATGTGGATAAGTAGTGAGCAGGAGGAATGGTAAATATGGATGTGTGAGGAGAAGGTGGGAGTGTGTGAAAGGTGAGAGTGAGAAGCGGGAGTTAAGGGACGGTGTAAAAGGAAATAAGGGCAATTTGGATATTGTGGGGGTTAAAGTGGGAGAGGGGAGGGAGCTCCAGACGATAATACAGTCAAAGTGCAGTAAGGGATGGAAATGGCTTTCAGGATTAACACGCCCCTGGACCATTTATCTAATAAGTTGCCCCAATATCATGATAAAATATAAAAATACCACTTTAGGTGGGCGTGGGACAGTGTTTTCCACAAATAGCCAGGCGAGTGAACGTTCTCTAGCGGCATAATAGAAAGCATGTATTTGTATTTATTAACCACCAATAAAGGTCCAAATTAAAGAGTAGGCAAAATATCCTAGGACTCTGGAAGCTTTACGAAGAGAAAAAGGAGTAGCCTGCAAAGGGGGGCGGGCAGGACAGTGATACGGTGGTGCCACCTAGTGCTCTGCCTCCTCCCTACAGATTGTACCCAAAGTTGAAACCTGCCATGAGGTATACCAACCCATGGCGCGTGTATTTGGCCGACATAGAAAAGAGCATGCATCGACAGTTGGATACTATGTTGAGGCAATAGAAAAGTAGGTGCAGAGACAGCAGAAGGAACAACGGGCAGCCAGGCTACAGATGGGTGGACTTCAGGAAAGATAAAGTTTAAATTGGACAGTGAGGCTTCTGACGAGACAGAGGAAGGGCTGGATTCCCCTGAGGAGGACTCCATTGCCCCAGATGGGGATGGGGACTAAGGAACGAGAAGTGGGGACCAACAGCCCTGGGCTGCAGACAGAGAGAAAGAGAGGGGATAGAGGAGGAATGAGCAGGGACTGGTCTAGGAGCCTCCAGAGCAGAAAGGCAAAGGTAGCAGTGGTGAAGTCCCTGAGGGGCAGGAAGGGCCCTGTGATCTCAGAAAGCACAAATGTCCCTGTTGCAGAAAGGGAGGGGAGACGTGCACTATGTACCATGGCAAACGATGGACAGAGACAACTTGATCTACAGCTTGCCCTCCCTTATGTCAGGAGCAAGCAAATGGATAAACGTCATCAAGAAGGAGACCGCAGGGGTTCGCCTAGCGATTCGGGATTTGAAAAGCTTGCTTGTGCCAATAAAAGGGGAGTGAGGGGATAAATATGGGAACAAGCAGGATATAAGGGTGTAAAACTGAGTAGCAATATACACGATGGGGTGCCCTTTAATAATTGATCCATCTGTGTGTGTAAAGTGCTAATAAGTATGTACCCCGATGCCTCAAACCTGGGGGCCGTATTGGCCCGTAACATGAAACCAGACGAGGACCCTGCAGAGTATATACAACAAACGCAGGAGCTGCTCTAAAGACCCGAAAATTGTGGGATGAATACACACTCCTTTTTACCTATTGGTCTGAGGGCTTCCCTCTTATGTGCAGACATCCCTAGACATCAAGCTGTCAATGGAAGGGGCAGTACTCACCTCAGGCCCTGTATAAGTGGCTTCCCAGTGGGGGGAGGGCCACAACAAGGGGGTGCCCAAAGCTACTGTATGCCCAGCAGTGGGGGGTGCAACAGCCCTGCTTCTACCCACAAGGGGGGAATTACCAATCAATGGGTTCATACCAGCAACCAGAGGGTATTCACAGAGGGGCCAGGGATATGGGTATGGAAGGGCAGGACACAGATTCTTAGGGCGATCCTTTCTTTGTGGCCAGCAGTGCCATTTTGCATGAATGCACCCCTTTGGGCAACAGCTCTATTACAATCCTGGGGGACAACAAGGAGGAGCCAAACCGGCACAGCCGCAGATGCAGCTGTGAGAAACCTCAAGGTGTCTCACTCGCTAGCCCCCGGGGATCTGTCATCCAGGTGGCCAGGACACAGCCATCGCTATTGTATCCAGTTCCTGGGGGTGGACCAGTGCGGGAGGATCACCTGGATGGGGGGTCTTTGGGGAGTGGAAGTGGGACGCCGAAGGGTGAGACACAGTATACCCTTCCTTATCACACCTTTTCCCCATCCTACCTAGTAGGATATCTAGAAACTCAACCCCCACCCCCTTTGTTGGCATGAACACTTTTTCACAGACAGATTACTGTGAAAGACAATGGACTAACAACAGAGCCGTATACCTAACATGTCCCAACACAAGGGTCAGGCAGAGTCAGGCAACTGACGATAACTACACACACCTGACTTCCTATTCACTTCCCCATAGGGATAAAAGGTGAAACATGAAAGCACACTGAGCAGGACCAAACCCACAAGGAAGCAGCTATTCCAGGATGGCAGTTTGAACGGAGGAGAAAAGCTGCGAGACCTGAAAGGACGACGAGGAGGCAGTTGCCCTTGCCCTTTTCAACCCAGACTCGCGGAGCCTCCGAGAAGGGAAACGTAAGACCAGGAATCACAGTTTGCGAAGGATGTCAGCGGTACATGGGACCCTCCCGCACTGTTAGCCAGGGCAGGGAGAAGCAGTTGCCACTGTGGTACCGTCCTTGACTGCAGAGGCAAGAGATGCCATCAGAGTTCGCCACAGTGGGTGAGTCGGAAAGCGCTGATAATTGACCGGACTGTGTTGGGCTCAAGGTTGCGAAGAGCAACATGGTATGAAGAAAGAAGACTAAAGTACAAAGGTCTTTTGCGTGTAAAATTGGCATCAGATTAAAGTGGTCCGGTGTCACGTGGGTGCTCCTTGGAATGTGCCCCACTTCTGAACAAGGAGAATGTGTTGACTAAGGGAATCAAAGAGGTCCTGCAGCGGGTTATGTTAAATCCTGTGCATAGTCTACAACTATCAAGAGGCCTTAGGGGAGGCCAGCTTGAGGTGTCAAAGTGTTCATACAAGGGTCAAGCCAAACCCCATGTACAGTCGAAAGTCTTTGACACATTGTGGAGGCAAATGTAAACCCCATTGAGGGATGTCAAGAGAAAGCTAAGCAAAGTGAACTGTGTAAAGGAGCAAGTGTGAACCCGACTGAGGGATGCCTGCAAATTAGGATAAAAAGTAACCCATGCGAGAACATTGTGGTGACAGAATTGTATGAAGCCTGGCTGGAGGCTTTAGGGAAAGCCTGACTGGGGGTTAAGACCCGGACTTAGGTAAGGGAAGAACCTAAGGGGTCTAAAATTACTTTCTGTTGAACTATGCTAGAATGGCAATGTGAACCTGATGAAGGGATACCAGGAGAAAGCTAAGGGAAGAAAATCCTGAATTGTGGTAAAGCTAATAGAATCGTTATTTTGGGCAGATGTGAACCTGGCTGAGGGATGCCTGCGAACTAGGGTGAGCACTAACACACCCGTGAATATTGTGACAACAAATGTGAACCCGACTGAGGGATGTCCACAGTGAGTGGTTGGTCTGAGCCTGACAGAGAGGCTACATTGAGAGAAGGATCGGAGCCCGGCTGAGGGGGATCCAAGGGTGAAGAGTAATCACCTGACGTGAAGGGAACTAGAAGTAACTTTTGTTTTGTTGTTTGTGACTCATCAGGCCCTCTGAAGCAAGAGACTTTGCATGAAAGAGACTTGGGCACAGAAGGCCCTGATATTGAGAAAAGGAACTGTAATCTTGTGCCGGAGAAGCCAAGGAGTTTGCTGTGCTCAAGAGTCCCGTATTGTCCTGTGCTAAAAATGTGGTGAAGGGAGACCCCGACCATAACATCCTGACTTATTCTTTTGTGAACACTTTTCTTTTCTTGTGAACATTATCCCACACTATTTTGTAGCATAGCGGTAAGGATTGCCAATAGGTTTTTTAGTAGAGGCCCTTTTTATCTGAATAGACTCCACAAGGACTGTGTGATTATTTTTTGATGGTTGTAGCTTGCTGCCATCTTAGATTTAGGTTTAAATTAGGCATTTATCTCACCCATTTTTACAGTTCAATAAACACCCTGGAACTATGATCACCTGTGTCTGTCTTACTTTGATATCAAGCCTTCCTTACACAGCCCACTTACACGTAGACACACCCTTCAGCCCCAGGAACGCCTCCACAGCAATTACAAATGCCCAACCAATCAGGGACAGTAGGGATCCCAGTGCCACCAGCGAATGCCTGGCAAGCACCCAGGCAGGCACTTCCACAACGGGAAAGCACACTGCTGGGCCAGAACATAATGCTCCACAACACAGGAGTAACAGTTCAGGTGGGCAACCACTACCCATTTCCGCAGAACACGATGCACCAATAGGATTAACCAAATAAAGTACATGTGTGTCCAGTCCTTGCAGTAACTGAAGACCCCGAAGAGGAACCCGAAGCAGCTGTGAAGATAGGACAGAAAGATGTCTCCTTTTTGATAGATACAGGGGCCACCAAGTCTTGTATAAAGGAGGGTGGGTTCCCACTGTCAAACAGGGTTTTTCTGGCGCCATTGACACGGATTTACCACTAACAATAGGTACACATCACCTTGTAGCAGCCCTGTTGTATTCAAAGGATACCCCCATAAACATACTGGGGAGGGACTTGCTAAGTAAACTAAATGCAACAATTTCATTCTCAGAGAAAGGTACGGTATGCACCACACCTGGCATGTATCCAGAAAGGGTGGCAGCCATTATACAGGCCTACAGTGCACACAGCACATTATGAGGGCAACCCATGCACCCTAAGGTGTTCCTGTATGGAGTCCAGATACTGCTGGGTACCAGGGATGAAACTCCCAGTCCACTACGAACGCGTCCCCTAGAGCTCCTCTGGGGGGAAATTCCCTTGAACAAAACTGATCGCACTTCCTGTTGATACTGGTGGCGAACAGATCCACTTGAGGGGTTCCCCAAAGGGCGAAGATCTCTTGAAGGACTTCCTGGACTCGTGAGAGACTGTGCTCTGCCTGCTCAGAGCGTCCGCTGTCAAGTTCTTCTCTCCGGCTAAGTGAACTGCCGATAAAGAGATTCCTTCTTGAATTGCCCAAAACCAGAGCTGCATCGCCTCTCTGCACAGTGGTAGTGATCCTACGCCTCCTCTTTTGTTGAGGTAGTGCATGGCCACTGTGTTGTCCGTCATTATCAGGACATTTTTCCCTTGTACAGATGGCAGAAAAGCCTTCAGCGCTAGTCTGATTGCTCTCAGCTCTAACAGGTTGATATGTAGTCTGGACTCCGATGGAGACGAACGACCGCTGATGGTCAAGTCGTTGGCATGGGCTCCCCACCCCGTGAGTGAGGCATCCGTGACTACTGTTATCTCCGGCCATGGTTGCCAAAACAGTTCTCCTTTCAGAACGTTCTCCTGACAGGCCCACCACTGAAGGTCTCGAGCCACCTTGTCCGGAACCTGAAGAAAATATGTCATTCTCCCTGAGAATTGTGACCACTGAGTTCTTAGTGCCCAATGGAGAGATCTCATTCTCAGGCGAGCCTTTGGCACAAGGAAAATGCAGGATGCCATGAGGCCTAGTAACCTCAAAATGTCGAGGGCTGGGAGACGTTGGGCATTTTGAAACTTGGTGATCATCTGCAGAATATCTTGAGCCCTCACCTCTGGTGGCAAGGCTTTCCCCAGGGAAGTGTCCATGACCGCTCCAATGAACTGGAGTCTCTGTGATGGTATCATCTGTGACTTCTTTAAATTTAGGGAGAAGCCCAGTTTGTGAAGGAAGTGGCAGACATAATCTAGTTGGATCTGAGCTTGTTCCGAAGATACTGCTCTGATCAACCAATCGTCTAGGTAGGGGTAGACGTGGATCCCTTCCCTCCTTAGACTTGCAGCCACTACCGACATTAGCTTGGTGTAGACCCTCGGGCGGAGGTCAGCCCAAATGGCAGTACTCGAAATTGATAGTGAGAGTTGCCAATTGCGAACCTCAGGTATTTCCTATGTTTGAGATGGATTGGCACATGGAAATAAGCATCCTGAAGGTCTAGAGATACCAGCCAGTCCTGAAGCTGGAGGGCCTGAAGGATCTGAGAGAGAGTTGCCATCTTGAACTGGTCCTTCCTGAGGAATTTGTTCAATTCTCTTAAGTCCAATATGGGTCTCAGTCCTCTGTCCTTCTTCGGTATCAAGAAGCAGGGGGAATACCAACCCTTGTTCCTCTCCGCTAAAGGTACCGGTTCTATGGCACCTTTCTCCAGCAGGTCTAGAATCTCCTGCAAAAGGAGCGGGTCTGGAAACTTCAAAGAGTTGTTCCACGGTGGATGACTCTGAGGGGTGCGTAGAACAGGCGGGCAGTAACCTTGGGCAACTGTCTCAAATGCCCAAGCATCTGACGTAATAGCCTGCCATTCCGTCAGATGTTGAGTTAACCTGCCCCCTACTGGTGCTTTGTGAGGAGAGTCCTCAGAGCGGTTTAGAAGCAGCTGATGCAGATGCCAAGGCTAAAGAGGCACCTGCTGCTGCTGCAGCTTTTGTACTTTTAACCTGTCCACCTCGGGTACAGGGCTGTCCCCTGCCTCTTCCGAATGCGGAATAGAAACGAAAGGACCTAGCTCTCCAAGAGGTTCCTGAGGGGCAATAGGGAGTTTGACGGATTGCAGCTCCAAGGGATTTTGCTGCTGCCTTAGATGTTTGGAACGTCTCTAGACTGTCATCAGCCTTTTTAACAAATATAGAAGAGCCGTCAAAGAGCATATTCAAAAGCCTGGCCTGTACATCTGGAGCAAAACCAGACTTTCGCAACCATGCAAATCTGCGAATTGTAGTACTTGCCGCCATGGCCCTGCTGATACTGTCAGCAGAATCAATGCCAGTTTGAAGGGATTCGCACATTGCGTCTTTACCATCTTTAATGATGTTCAGAAAAGCTTTCCTTTCTTCTCCTTCCGGGAGGCAGTCAGCCGCTGATGAAGCACACTCCCAAAGTGTATGGCTTAATCTTGCGAGCGTACAAGTAGCATTAATGGATTTAAGTGCCATGCTACACGCAGAAAAGACCTTTTCTGACAGCTTCAAATCTCTTATCATCCCTGTCTTGTGGAACAGTAGAGTATGCAGATCTACTGCTCGATGAAGTTGCTGCTTGAACAACCAGACTCTCTGCAGTTGGATGTTTTGACAAATATTCAGGGTCAGAAGCAGATACCCTATATTTGGCAGATCGTTTCTTGTTAACTGCCGGGATAACCTCAGGAGTTTCCAGTTGGTCGATATTTTCCTCTGCAATGCAGTATGGAATGGAACCACAGGATCTTCCTGTGGGCCTTTAATGAAGATGTCTGTAAGATCATCTTGGTGAAAAGTAGGTAAAGGTGTAGACCAACCCATGAATTTTATTATTCTGGCCAATAAAGTTCTATAAGGGGTCTCAGCATGTTCCCCTGGGTCTAGTTTGGCAAATTCTACTTCTGGGGAAGTATCCAACCCACTTGCATCATGCAAGGAATCTTGCAGGTCCTTCAACCTATTTTCTTCAGAGATAAATTCCTCTGGTACAAGTGTTGTAGTTCTCTGCAACCCAAAAGGTCTTTCCTGATCAGAATCCTCACCTTCTTCGTAAATGGAGGACAATGCATTGAAATAATCTGACCTTGGAAAAGGCTTAAACCCATTTATAAAGCAGAAGGGGCTAAGCTTGTGGTAACCGGTTGAGAAAACATTAACGTCGTCGACGCGGAACTCAAAGGCTTCGAAGAAACCGAAAAGGGCGTCGAAAAGGTATGAAGCGACCTCGAAGAACTCGAGAGGATCGGAATCCTATTCGGAGTCGTCGAGGTTATCAATGACATTCTCGAGGTCATGATAGGAGCCCTCGGTATGACTATTGACTGCCAGGTAGTGACAGTCGTAGGTTTCTCCTTTATCGGCGTCGACGTCGACGTCAGCGTCGAGGACGGCGTCGATTCGACCGATCTATGCGTCGATGGGCCCTTCGATAATGGCGTTGATGATGCAGATTTATGAGTCGAAGGGGCCTTCGACAAAGACGTCGATGACGCAGTCTTACTGCCTTTTCCTGAGGGTTCGGGACGCTCTCAAGTAGTCTCTTTCGCCGGGTGCAACGACTCGCAGAGTTTCGACCTTTTGGGTCTTTCACCCAGGATATCACCTTTAGCCATCTCCGAGGGGGTCAAGGCCGCTTTCTCGAAGACGCTAAGCATCTTTTTACGGAATTCCTCCCACTTGGCTGGAGAGCTATGTTTTGTGGGGCAGGTGACCCTTTCAGGGGAAACAGAAGAAGACGAAGAAGAGGGAGATCTTCGATGCCTCTTTTTTGAATGTTTGGATCTCAAAGAGTGATAGGAACTGCTTCGAGACCTCGAACGTTTACCGTGACGGCAAGGAGACTAATTTCTCGACTCTGCCGAGGAAACTTTCGAAGGAGTAGATGTTTTAAGAGTCTTACCTCTTTCGAGCTTCCCCTTATGCTCCTTCAAGGCTTTCGCCGTCATGGACATGCAGTCCTCGCATTCTGAACAATGGTGCTCCGATCCCAGGCACCACAAACAGATCCTGTGAGGATCCGTCAACGACATTTTCTTTCCACAATCTCGACACTTTTTTAAGCCGGACCGTGGTGTCGGCGGTTCAGATGAGGAAGCCATCGAAATGAGTAAGATATACTCGAGGAATAAGTAATATACTTTGACTAACGAACTGAGCAACACGATTCCGAGGCCCACGAAGCGCGGAAAAATGGAACTGAGCAACGGACGCTGCGTGAGTCTATTTATACGCAGGATGATGTCGGCGCCGATACGGAGGCTGTCAAGGGACACCGTGTCAAGGGCCGTCGACGCGCTGCGCCCTCTACTGAAAAATGTTTCCGAGGCCAGCAAGCTGGAAGTGATCTATCAAGATAAGAAATACGTCGGAGGACACAATCCCTTCGAAAATGTGCGATTGAGAAAGTTGGCAAGAGTGAACCCGAAGGAGGCATGACTATAATCATGGGACGAAGTCTAAAGACCTGATATACAGTGTGATGGCAAGAGTGAAACCGACAGAGGGATGTCCCCAGTAAATTGTTTAAAAATACATTAAGATTTGTGAATGTCACAGAAGAGAATGTTTTAAGAAGCTGTAGTGAACCCAGCTAAGGGAGGATGATAGATGAGAAGGGTCTGAGCCCGAAAGAGGGGGATTCAGGGATGAAAAACCATCAACAAATGACACGTGAATATGACAAATGAAATCTTTTGACTGCAAGCCAAATCTTTTGAATAAAAATTATAGTGAACCCGACGTAGAGAGGCTGACATTTGAGAGGGGTCTGGGCCCGGAAGAGGGGAACCAGGGGTGAAGCATCATCACTCGTAAGTGCAATCAGAAAGGAACTTTTTGTTGGCAATTTGAATATTTCAGGCCTTAGGAGGCAAGAGATTTAAACGTCGAAGGTCCCGATATCGCAAGGAACCTTTTGTGGATCTGAGCCCGGAAGCGGGGATCCAGAGGTGGAAGGTCATCACCCGCTGTGTATACGGAAAATAACTTTTGTTTATTATTTTGAAACACATCAGGTCCTCGGAGGCAAGAGACTTTTTGTAGAAAAGAGACATAACCACCGAAGGCAGAACTGTTGGCTTGTGCTGGGAAAGCTTGAGCGTGTGCTGTGCACCAGAATCCTACCTTGTCCCGTGCTTAAAATGTGGGGAAGGGAGACCCCGACTACTGCATCACAACTTATTTGTGAACACTTCCTTCTTTTCTTAGGAACATTACCCCATACTTCTTTTGTATTCAGTGTAAGGAATGGCATTAGGTTTTTCTTAGTATAGGCCCTTTTATTTGACAAGACACCACTAGCACTGCCTTATTATTGTTTGATGGTCGAAGCTTCCTCCCATCTTGGATTTAGGTTTAGATTAGGCGCTTGTCCAACCAACCTATACAGTTTAATAAAACACCCTTGAACTGTGATCACTTATGTCTGTCTTTAATGTTGCCACCATGATTTCCTTACATCCCACATACGCGATTGCTTTCCAATATGAAAACACCTGGATCGAGCAGACAAGGGGTCATGGAGCGCTCCAGTGTAACAATCACTTGTTGGACTCGCTGGGCAAGGCTTGCATGTCCATTTCTCTCGCTGCTTACAGGTCGTTCCCTTTAGCGGCTCCTCACGATCCGGCAATCTGTTAGTTTTAGTCTTCCGCCACCCATGCCATTTGCACACGTAGCTTTCCTTGCTCCGGAGGCTCTCCGGTGCTTACCTGACACCAGAGATAGCCTTGGGGAAAGGAAAGATTTCCAAACTTTCACTTCCCGCTGCGCAGCCCCTGCAAAACAGATCTCGAGGGAGCAAGAATCCCTCCCTCATGCTTCACACTGCACGACTTCTCCAATTAAGGCTTCTCGAGGCAAAGACCCTCTCAGGACCGGCTATTGCTCGATGCTCAACAGTGGTCCCGGCGTCTTCTTCCTGCTCCAGTTTCTGCTGCAATGTGGAGAGTTCACAACTCCTCCATCTACGACAGCTGCTCTGCTCCTCCTTCTTCTCACCAATGGCCTGACCTGAGGTTTTTTTTTAAGCCTCCCACTCTCCCTCAGGTGTGGGTCAATCCCTTTAACAAACTTCACGTTGCAGATGTGTTCCTCTTCAGCCCTCTTCTTCGTCCTAGTACTTTGCGAATTATGGGACTTGAAGTCCCTAATGCAAAAATGTGTTTTTATATTATCTTCTATTTTGCAATTGACCATTAGAAGTTTGTGGTCCCGGGGGAAGTTCCTCCTGACCTGCTCCCCCCTCTCATGTGATCCTTACGCGAACACCATCCCCAAGGTCAGGATCAGAAAGAATCTTCCTTTCCCTGGCCAACTCAGAGGAGACTTTAGGCAGGGGCTTTGTGAGGACTATGCAGGATCCATCACAGGTAGCAATAATAAAATGTGCCGCACACAGGGGCGGCCAGGATTATGTTTTGTAGGCCAATGACATGGCCAACACAGCAGAAAGAGAAGCAGCCTATTTGCCTGAGAAAACTAGAAAATGACTCCCAGGTAAAAAAGAAAAAGTACACATGATGGCACTCGGCTCCAAATGACCCGATAACACTTAAACTACTTAGCCCTTTAAAGCACTGCCCATTGTCCAGGTGGTAGAATTTTAGGGTGAGGTACCCCAAGAGGGAAAATGAGCTGTGGATTAAGAGAGGGTGCTCTGTTAGGGAGAATTCTCCAGAGTGGCTAAGTTCCCTTACCTACTGAGTCCCTCAGCAGCTTTGCTGGATTTCTAGGATTTATTTTTTTCACCTGGTAAAAGTGTGAGCCTTTTTCCCCACTCTTACATGTGTTTTGCTGTGTGTGTTTAACATTTTCTTGTTTTCATAGACTGTGGAGCCTCTCCTACTCCATAGGCATAATCTTTTTACTGTGTGTTACACAGCACCTTCAGTGCAGTGACACAGGGTTGTCTTTTAGACTTCCCAACTCAGACTCCATTTTCTGGGACTGACTACTGTCTCCCAGAGCATGTAAAGTTGCCATTGACTATTAGTCTCTTAAAATCCACAGACCCAGTACAAACTATCTTACATAGAGTACTGGAAAGGGTTAATACTTTTTGTCTGATTCTCTTGGCGCATTGTTTCGCTCCCTTTTCATTAAGATTTGGTTGGTGGCAGTGGTAACTACCCTATTTTTCCTACCGCGGTTATCTTAAATAACCCTGGTATTGTTTTAGGCTATCTTGGTAGCCTCGAACTTAAACCCGCTAGACCATATACGTTTTTATATGGTTCGGGCTGGGTTTATTCGCCATTTCTTTTTGAAAATGTCTTTCTCGTGTTTTCCTCTGCATGCCAAACCATGTTTGGTTCCTTTGTTCACTGTCTTTTTGCGGGCTTCTACACAGAAGCCCTCGTTAGGCACCTGTATGTCTGGGGGGGACAGGATGTGAGGGAGGGGTTTAGGACTTCCTGCACAGGGACTCCTTGGAGACCCATGTCGCGCTCTGATCTGATTGGCTGTGGTGACTGTCCCGGCGGGACAGCCACCCTGCTGTGTGATTGACAGCCAGGCTTTGTGAATGGGGGAAAACTGCATAAAAAGTAGGTCTCTGGGTCTGGAAAGGCAGAGTCGCCACTGGAACGAAAGAACTGACGAGGAGCTGACAATAGAGGATCCCTACAACAACTGAACCGCCCGGTGAAGCCCTGCTGCAGGTCCGAATCTTCAGACTCCAACGACAGAGAAGTACTACCAGGAATCTTCTTCCCCTGAGCTGGTGGGACCAACCAGTTTGCCCAAACTGCAAGCCAGGACTCCCTCCTCTGGTCGAATTTGCTGTACAGAGCTACAGTGCACCAGACAGCCAGGAAGGTCGGACCCTGCTTGGGTTTTAAGGAGCACACATTTTATTCGTTGCTTTGTTCTGCTGCTGGTTTCTTCCCTGGGCAGTGCAGGACCCTCCAGTCTTTCTACTTCATGTCAGTCGACAGTCCCTTCAGGAACTGTGAGCCTGCAGGACCTGCCAGGAATGTCCGCCTCAATTACAGCTTCTTATTCATTTAATGGTACTGTGGAAATCTGGTTGTTCGTTTCGTCCAGCCGCGGTGAAGGTGTGTGAAACCTTTCGCCAATCCGAGGGCTTGTCCTTCTCTACCCTTTAAACTAACTTTTCTGCCGACCAACCTCGTCCGGAACTCTTGGCAAAGACTTAACTGCAAACTACTCTGAACTGTGTGATCTTGAGCAAAAGACTTTTGTCCTATTGACTTTGGTCCTAAGCCTTTGTGATTTGATTCCATCAATGTAGTTCCTCTTTCTAGATTGCCCTGCTTACTTACCTGTTGGTGTTATTCAATTTTAGTCTAACTTTGTCTTTCCATCCCTTTTAAATTACTGGAGTGCCATTTTGCGCTCACTTCATTTTGAGCCTAACTTGTCCAGAATCTATTGGGTGTGGTGTAGTATATTAAGAGTGTGATTTTTCAACTGCTTTACTTTAGTGAAATGTTATACAACTGATGTGTAAATAAATGTATATTCTTTTACTCAAAAACCTTGAGTGAGTGTTTGTTTGAATCATAGTAATTGCTGTCCTTTGTGTAACTATTGATACTGCTCACTTACTCTTGAGATAAGTCTGGCTGCTCAGCCATCGCTACCACTTTACTGTGTAGTACAGGCTTGTACCAAAGGTGAATTTGTACTGTCACTCTTAGTCCTAATTGTGTGTGGTATTCCCAAAGGGTACTGCATATAATTCTGCCTAACATGCTCCCTCTTCCCCATGGATTTAGTGTGGAGACAGAACAGCACATTCAAGCCCGTAATACCCCAAACATTGCTTAATGTAGCACTGGAGTAGCTCTATTATCCTGTGCATGTGCCGAAAGAACACGTGGTGGGAAAGATAAATGATATTTGGGGTGTGCCCAACCTTTGTGACTTAGTAGCTGAATTCACAAGCAATTGTATGACCTGTTGAAGTTCTTGGCAGGGCACCTATCAAAAACTGTCAGGGCAAGATTATTGCTCCCGGTTGGACCCTTCCGGCACTTCCATATTGACTGGGTCAAGAAAGATGTACATCTTATATGTTTATGATTGTAGTGGCTTGTCCTTTTTCACGTTAGTTTGTCCATAATGATTCAAAATCAGCTGCAAAATTGTTGGTGCAGGAGGTATTCCTGTGGTGGGGAATATGTGATGAACTAAGGTCAGACAACGGGCAACACTTTGCAATGATCTATTTAAGGAAGTTACAACCCTCCTGTGGATAAAGCACTGACTATGCTCAGTATATCACCCCCAAGCCAATGGTCTGGTAGAACATTTGAATGACTTGCTTAAAGAGCGCCAGGCCAAGCTATAAGCAACACTTGGCAAAAACTGGCTGCGAGCCTTTCGCTTTGTTTGCCTTACACAACTCACCTGGCGTGTATCATCCCTTGACTCTGCATGAAATTGTTACTGGCAGGAGGATGCATGCGTCTTTTACTCCTGCATGTGCAATTTTGGATGCTAACAGATCTGCTCAGATAGTAGGGGATGAGTGAACTGCATACATGAAGGAAGTCACCAAGTCTCTCATCACGTGCACCCACGCGCAAGCCCGCCGGCCAGCAAGATTTCACCAACAGACAAAGCAGGAGCAGAGACTTTCCCATCTGCAGCACCACCTCCCTACCCAGGCGACAGGATTATTATTAGAAATTTTAGAAGAAACTGAAAAGAACATGGCTTCACGGGACCGCATATAGTGGTCTACTCTACGCCCACTGCAGTAAAAGGGACCAATCGCAAGTCATGGATCCACCATTCTGACGCTTGCAGAGACAGTAGCGCCGGCTCCCTCGGAGGAGAGGCGACGAGAACAACTTTATGGGGAGTATATCTCTCCTTTCCTTGACTTTTTTTCTGCTATTAGGTTATATAGGAGGCAGGTGGAGGAGATGGACGTTATGCCTCACACTACTCTTGATAATGATAGAAGGCAGAAAAATATTGGGCCTCATTACGAGGAGTGCGGTAGGGGTTAACGGTGCCGGTAGAGCTGCCGGCGCCGTTAACCCCCTACCGCACCATTACGAGGTCCACTCGTGAGACCCGCTAAGGACGCCTGGTTTTACCAGACGTCCTTAGCAGGTCCCTCGAGTGGACCAGGATGCTAACAACGGGCTCGTCATTAACGGGCCCGTTGTTAGCATCATCCCCATTCCCATTGAGCCCTATGGGGGCTGAAATGGGAATGGGGATGTACCGGGCCGGGGTTCCCTGAATGCGGAAATACCGGGCTCTCCAAGGTCGGAATGGCCCACTATTTCCCCATGGTTACCTCCAGGGTCGTAATGAGGCCCATTCTCTTGTGGTATAGTTTGGCATTTTTGTGTGTTTTTTTTTCTCTCTTTTCTCTGGTTTCTATTATATAAAGGATCAGAGAGCACTGTTAAAAATAATGATGAACGAATAAGAAACAAAAGAAGCAAATTTAATGCAGATATGTTTAATGATGACATTGCGGGCAGGCAGGACACCACATTTGGGAATGAGTGGTACAATTATTGCAGATATTTGTGACAGTAGAGGGCTAATGACACTTGTTATGTGTGCTCTCTCATCCCACAAGTCACAGGGGCACCCACGCTTTTCTTCCCCAAGATGTTGCGGTCGAGGAAGGGGGTGCTTAATTCACCTGTCACTTTGCAAAACGAGGGGCATGTTCCAGGGTCAGTCAGTGTCCGTCCACTGGATTGATAAAGGGGGAAAAGGTGTACGCTGACAATTATATGCAGTTAGGGAAAATGACAAAAAAGGAAGCCACCAAACATATAATCGAATATTTCACAGAGGGAGTGAAAGGGGGGGGTGGGGGCAGCTGTTCATGACACATAGCAGTGTACAATGTCAAAATGCAACGGGCAGGATATTCCATGGTGCCACATGACCCTTAATGAGGATAAAGGGATCTGTCTTTCATGACGGGCAATAGGAGGGGGGAATGGTACACTGTCGAGTAGAAGAGTTAGTGGGGTTTAAAGAAGATGTAGTGGCAAAAATTAACGACAGTTGCAGGGTAACCTGCAATAAATATGTGCATGCTTTAACATGGATAGATGAGAAACCTCAACCAGTACACATAAAACCTCTTACATGATTTTCCTTATGTGTCAGGTCCACGGGGTCAACACATTTGGGGTCTAATGCCGGCTGCACCAAGGTGATGAGCATTCCAGGACTGAAGAGTGGGACATCAGCGGTAATGGACCACTGGTGGGTGTGTGGGACCCAGTTGTACACCCACCTCCCTCCCGACTGTGAAGGGGGGACTCGGCTCACTTGTTACACTGCACAGCCCTGCCCTGGTAGTGCCTAATGCAGAAATTATACTCTTCAGTGACGATTCTGCGGTGCTCAAGAGGAAATTGGCTGGGGAAGAAAAGATGCAAGAAGCCAGGGCATAGACACTGAAAAGAGACAGACGCAGTAGCAACTATTGGTCCAGCAAACTATTTGAACGTTTGGCTTCAATTCCACCTCATATTCACCTGTTTTCCAAGGCATCAACCTTCTTCATGTCCCTGCTGCCTCTAGGTGTCCAAGCAGCCGCAAACGCCAAGTGGTTGCAGGTGACCCGCTATGAGCTGTTACAATTAGCAAACCTGACTGAGAAAGGATTAAATGCGGTAAGGGAGGAGCTTTGGGCAGTCAGTCTGGTGGAACTCCAAAACCACTATGTATTAGATATGCTTACCGCGATGGAGGGTGGTGTCTGCCACAAAATTGGCAGTAGCTGTTGTACCATAAAACCAGCTAACGACACATCTAATGGAACATCGACTGCAGCAATAGAGGAAATTCGTACAGCTAACGACAAAGCTAATGGAACATCGACTGAAGCAATAGAGGACATTCGTACAGCTAACGACCCAGCTAATGGAACATCGACTGAAGCAATAGATGAAATGTCTACACTCCAATAGACCATGATGAGAGAAATGAGTGCAGTTTCATCAGATAGCTGGTTTGATTCTATTTCTGCTTGGGTCCTGTGAGACAGGAATGGTATCAAGAGAGACACAGACTCAACGGTATTTGTTTTAAATCTTGTATCTACTAAGGTTCCTGGGGAGGTGGAATACCCTACTGGCCCCAACTGTAAAAGGTCGGTTTCCTTAACTGATGTTTCTAATGGCCGTCGTCGTCTATTAGTCCACAATAAAAAACAGTCTTGGTCTAAACCTACGCTTGCTCCCACAATGTACAAAAATGTGATAGGAAGTCTTTTGAAAAGGGAAAATAATGGTTCAACAAAAAATGGCAAGACCAAAGTTGGTTTCAGGTGGCCTTCTCACCAGGTGCAATTTGGTCATTGGGCCTCATTACGAGGAGGGCGGTAAGGGGTTAACGGCGCCGGTAAAAGTGCTGGAGCTGTTAATCCCTTACCACCCCATTACGAGGTCTGCTCGCGGGACCCGCTAAGGACGCCTGGTTTTAATAGGCATCCTTAGCGTGTCCTGCGAGCAGCCCTAGATGCTAACAATGGGCCCCTCATTAACGGGCCCATTGTTAGCATCATCCCCATTCCCATTGAGCCCTATGGGGTCTGAAATGGGAATGGGGATGTACCGGGTCCAGATTCAGGTTCCCTGAATGGGCAAATACTGGGCCCTCCAAGGTTGGAATTGCCCGGTACTTCCCCATTCAGGGAACCCGGACCTGGTACCCGTAATGGAGGTAGCCATGCCGCAAAAAGCGGCATGGTTACCTCCTTCCTCATAATGAGGCCCAATGTCCCAAAGATGGGGTTACTCACCAGGGCTGCTCATATAACCTTCTCCACAGGGCCCTTACAGTGCATGTAAACACCTTCAATTTCCTTGAGATCCTTGGGGTTCCCTTCCCCAAGATTCAATTTGTTCACTTTCAGCTTTCAGTACAAAACACAAAGTCTGCTTTTCTCAATAGGCCTCTCAGGGTTCCCTTCCCCAATCTCAGGCCTCTTCCAACTTTCAAAACACAAAACACAAACTCTTTTGGTCAGGAGGTGCCTTTTTCTTATATACAATCTTTCCTGCATATCATCCTCTTATGTTGTAGAATCAGAGACTTTCAAAAACACCAGGCTCTTTGCTTTTCCTCGGCGCGACTACTCTGACCCTTGCCCCTCTCTTGATTCTTTACTTTCACTTCCTTTTGCACTTTTCATCTTCGGGTGCTTCCTGCACCATTTTCCTATATTCCTTCCTCTTTTCTGTGCACACTTGCACTGTACTTTATTACTAATCTTGGTTGTGCCTCTTGCACGCTTCTTTCATACTTTTGTGCACTCTTGCACTTGTTTCTCTCTTTTCGGTCGGTCAGTCGCACCCTTTTTATACTGTACTTTACTTTCGTGCCTCTTGCATCTTTCCCACAGCCTTCTGGACCTATTTGGGTCACTCGCACCCTTCTTTATGCTGTATTTTCCTTTCATGCCTTTTGCACCTTTTCCACAAGCTTCTAGCCCTCTTTCATTCATATCGTCTCATTGTCCAACACATATGCGCGTCTCACACTTACACTGTTACACTGTTACTCGTATCTTTGTTGAAGACTTCCAGTCAGCTTCAAAACAAATGCCCAATTCGAACTCAGTCCTCTTTCTTGCATGTTTCTGGCGTTACCTTGTATTGTGCTCTGCAATGCTTTCAGACTCACTAGGCTGAATTCCGCGCCACCGCTTCACACTGGCTCTTCGTTCCGAGGTCAGGGCCTCACCACCTGTCCTTTGGACACTCTTGGGCTGTCTCACAGGCCCAGGGGAATGAGCATTCGCATATACAGGTTCCGCAGGGCACCAGCACGCCTTCCGGCTCCCATACACAAACCCTTCTTGACTCCCTGGAGGCACAGCTCCCTCGCCATACTACTGCTCTCGCAATTCAGTTTCTCAGCGTCTCAGCATCCCGTTCTCCGGCCTCTGGTCCTGAGCAACTCTGGCATCTCGGCTCTCCTGCTTGCTCTCCTACTCGCTCATGCATTTGGGTCAGACCACCCCTTTTATAGTGAAAAGACCAGTCAAGTGGAGTCAGGTGGGAATGGTTATTATTGAGTGTCTGTCCCTGCCTGACTATTAGTGGGACAACTTGAGTTCTATCTATGGTAGGTTTCCCTTACTTTCCCATGTTATTCCTACGGGTAATCTTACTGACCTTAGTTGCCTCTTCCTCGTCTCAGTATTTGTTGGCAATGGGGAGGTGGAGATGGAGTGAGTTTGAAAATACCCCCTAAAAGAGATTAGAGGTGTAATAAGATTTACATTGAGTTCTAATCATTTTATCAGGGTATTGGCAGGAAGTATAAAAAAATCTCCTAGTTCGTTCTTCCCCTAACAAGAACGTTGTCCCCTTCTTCATGTCGGCTGATGGCTTATGTGTGTAGGGTCTTGGGTGGTATTACCCATGATTTGGAGAGGATGAATAGATCTGGTTATCAATGCCCTGATCTTGGGCCTGGTTTTAGGGGAAGTTGTTCTCTTATATGGTAGGGTCCCCAACTTGTATCAGTTGAGCCGCATCCCACGCCTGACACCCTATGTGAGACAGGCATGGTATCAAGATAGGGACAGATTCAAAAGTATTTGTTTTAAAACTTGTTTTTACTAACTTTCCTGGGGTGGTGGAATGCCTGACTGGCCCTAACTCTAAAAGGATGGTTCCCTTATCTGATGTTTCTAATGGCCGTCGTCTACTAGTCCCAAATGAAAGTCGGTGTGTGTCGAAACCTATGCTTGCCCTCACGCTGTACAAAAATGTGGTAGGAGGTCTTTTAAAAAGGAAAAATAGTGGTTCAACAAAAATGGCAAAACCAACGTTGGTTTCAGTGGTCTTCTGACCAGGTGCAATTTGGTCAATGTCAAAAAATGGGGTCACTCAGCAGGGCTGTTCGTGTTACCTTCTCCACAGGGCACTTACAGTGAATGCAAACACCTTCAATGTCCTTGAGTTCCTTGGGGTTCTCTTCCCCAGGCTTCAACTTGTTCACTTTCAGCTTTCAGTACAAAACACAAAGGGCCTCATTACAACCCAGGCGTTAAGGGGTTAACGGCGCCATAAAAGGTGTTGGCGCCGTTAAACCCTTAACGCCTGATTACGAGGTCCCTTTGCGGGTTGCACTTTAACGCCTGCTTTTAGCAGGCGTTAAAAAACCAACCAGCAAAGGGACCTAGGAGCTAATTACAGCACCGTAATTTACGGTGCCGTAATTGGCGCCTTCCCCATTCCCATTGAGCCCTATGGGGCAAAAATGGGAATGGGGAAGGGCCATGGCGGCATGGGGAATTACCGCCCCGCCAACCTCGTAATGGGGTGGTAATTCCCCATTCCGCCATGGCGGAGTCGGTAAGTTACCGGCATGGACCATGATGCTATTAGCACCATAGTCCAACGCCTGGGTCGTAATGAGTCCCAAAGTCAGTTTCTTCAATAAGCCTCTCAGGGTTCTCTTACTCTAAGGCAAGGCCTCTTCTAGCTTTCAAAACACAAAGGGCCTCATCAAAGTTTGGGCGGTATCCTGCTGCTAATTGCATGGGGATACCGCCCAACGCTATGAGCGTTAACGCAACTCGGTCCGGCGCAATTTGCGCTGGATCCCGAGTTGCAGTGTAGAGGTAAATCCCCATTCCCATTGGGTCCATTGTACCCAATGGGGGTTTCTTGGCGCTATTAGCGCTGGCACAATTAGCTTGGGACAGGGATAAGGGGCTGGGGTAGTGGGTAGATTCCTTTTCCCACAATCACCCAAGTACTGGGACAAAGAAGAAGGATAGAACAATGCAGAGCAGAGAGAGCCTCAAACTCAATGAGCATTCTAGTTGTTTTCAAAATGCGCCAATGCGTGGGACATGTAAAGATTGAAAGCAAACTCTTGGAGGCTGCTGCCGTTTGAGAGAAGTCGTTGCACCTCTCTGCAAGGCTTGTGGGGCTTGGAAGCACGGACCGGTGTGGTGGAGCAGAGCGGCTCACAAGAGAAGAAGCAGAGAAACGCTGCGAGGGCGGGACACACTGTAGACACGCCAGGAGCCAGTGGAAGACTCCTGGGCATTCGGCAACCGATGAAGGCAGGGTTTCACTACCGGGACCTGAATAGATGCAAGCGTGCTGAGGTGAAGCCAAGAGAGACCGGAACGAAGCAAGAGCAGTCCAGAGTGGAAACCAGGCAGCAAACCTTTGCCATGTAAGCGTGAGCGGGACCGAGAATGGGACCTAGAATGCCAAGCAAAGCCGGAAAGTCAGCCCAGGCAGAGTGGGGACCCCGGGGCGCTTTGGCAACCACACCAAATACAAACTATAGCAGTTAAAGCCTGAGAAACAGAGACCATAAAGAGAAGGATTGAAAACCACCCCAGCCATATGTGAATATATGGAATGCAAATATGTGGGGAACCCAAATCAAATGATGAACCAAGGAGGTGTGATAAACCATAAGGGGTATGTGAAACTGTGGAAATAATAATGGAACCGCATGTGAATATAAGGAGTCGTGGCAGGTTAGTGAACCAGGCATCTACAAGAGTGTGTGAATACAAGAAGTCATGGCAGGGCACTATACCAGGCAAATGCAAATCTACAGAAAGAAACAGAAAAAGATATAGAACTGTGTTTGCTAAACAAGCAGGAACTTTTGAAAGAAGAGGAAACCACAAGGGTATTTAGCTGTTAAGATGGATTTCTGAACTCTGGCCTGGAGGGGCAGAGGTTCAGAAGGCCAGCCTAGTTTCCTGGAACAGGGTAACCTCTGGACAAGCCAGACCAATCAGGGTAGCGATGGCGGCGGTCAAGACTAGGTCTCAAGAGGGGTGAGGGTGACTGAAAGCCCGCAATGAGCACACAAAGCAAGGACGCTTACAAATTACTCCAGGCAGGTGTTAAATTAAAAATATAGACACATTTATTACAAGGACTTTGTAACATCATCCATAGTAAAGAATCACGATAAAACTCAAGTAAACCAACACATCATAACCAATACAATATATATACAAGACTGAGGGGTCTAACGAGTTAAGAGCACGAAATATGCAGACCACCTAGATGGGGAGGAAAACAGGCAGTGCAAGTAATCGTTAGGCCCAGTTCGACATCAGAGACCACCTAACTAGAAGGAAGTCCGAGCCCTAGGAAGAGTGTAGCCTTGTGCTCAAAAGTACCTGCACACACAGGTGCCAACGGGCCAAGGAGTGTCTCTTCGGGGAAATCAGGCAGTTCAGAGAGGTGAACAAAGGATGGCAAACAGACCTCCGCTACTCAAGCGCAGCCTCCACTTGTGGGCAGAAACAGTGTGCGAGTACGGAGAAAGGGGTGCTGCTTTTCAACAGCGGGGGAAAGCCACAGGCTTCTGCAGGAGGGAGACCGGTTCAGGGTATTGACTACTCACCGGTCCCCGATGCAGGCAGACCCAGGCTTCTCCCAGTTAGTTTCTTCACTGGCAGGTTCAGATGCGATCAGAGGGACGTCTTGGCGCCGTGTAGATTCCACGGCAGCAGAAGTCAGGGTCGAGGGTGTCCCAAACGCAGCAAACACGCACAGATGGTAACCTCAGCAGGGCAACTCGGCAGCCGCTTGTATTCCAGGCCCAATGTACACTTCTCACTTCAGACCTGGAAACGCCAAGTGTACGAAACGTGTGAGAGTGTCGAGGGCTCGGAGTTCAGCAGCAGCCAGACGGCCGTAACAGAGCAAGGTTCCTGTGTAGGCTGGTCAGTCCGCTGGATGGCCCAGGGACGCTTCCGAAGGCTTACGTACAGGAGTTGGTGAAGATGCCGAGAATAGTTGTTCCCACTATTCTAAAGGGTCGAAGCGCCAGTACAGGCCTTCTCGTACGATCAGAGGCAGAGAGGTCTCACAGGACGACAGCAGTGCAGGGTGCCAAACCTTCAGCGGGTCACCAGCGATTCCTCGACTCAGCTTCCTGGTTGCAGGATGCTTGGCTCCTTTATCCTTTGTTTGTGAGAACTCAGGAGATCGACATGGTAGTGGTGTTTCCAGCCTCCTCTTATCCAGGGTTCCCTTCGCGCCAAAATGGAGAGGGCCCAATGGGAGATCTGCTCACAAAATACTCACACAATACGTGGACCAATCACGGACCACGGTGGTCCCAGGCATTCAAGACACACTAGACTCTCTGGCACCCAGGATGTGCATTGGGACCAGACATCCCAGCCCACATCCTGGAGGCTCACAACAGGCCTGTAGAAGCCTGCGAAAGCATCTGTGTTTCGCGGGAAAGTACATGCCCAAATAAGGATGGCTCCGGGTCGGCTCGACCTGGGGAAGGTGAAGGGGCAAGACGGTCAGTGGACAGAACAAAGAACCTCCTGGTCTGGCCATTTTGGAAGCCAGGCCACCCATTTTGGCCAAACGCGAGAAGCGCGGTTAACAGGGCAAAAGGGAGTTCAAAACAGAAAGAAACTATCGCTGCCACCAGTCCCGTCCGTGACATACCTGCACAGTTCGTTATAAATCCATCAAGAGTTTCTAGGGCCTGTAGAATGACTAGAGACCCAAGAGTGCAGTAACTTAGCTTACAGTGCCCTCTTGTGCCATGTTGCGCAAAAGCTGCAACATGAGAAAAGAACTACGGAAAACAACTTTTCCCGGTACTGACTGTCTTAAGGGCATCTCAGTTTCCCCGTAAGAATGGAGCGAAAGCCCAGAGGAGTGCGGCGGAAGGCTGCACTTCTCTGGCAAAGTCTAGATCAGGGTGTAAAACAACAGCAAAAAGTTTGGGGGTTGCCACATGGAAGGAAAATTTCCTACAATATGAAATCTTTCCTAACACTAGCCTTGTACATAACAGTATTGTTGTGGGCCAAGAAAAGATACAAAGAACTGTTAAACTAAGAATCATGTGCATTAAGGAAGTATCCAGGGGAAGGGAACAACCCCATGGAACCAAGGTCTTTTGCCCGTGGATGATCTTTTTGTGTTGGAGAATCATTTGTATTGAGGAAGAACCCAGGGGAAGGGAGCCATGCTCTGGAACCAGGACTTTTTTACTTTGGAGAACTTTTGTGTTTGGGTTGTTTATTTTCCTGTACAAACTCTTTGTGCTATCACCTAAGGTTAAAGACATTTGCCTTTTCACCTTATAGTTTAGTTTATAGTGTGAGGGTCAGAATAGAAATTTGGGGACAAGGACAGTTTTGATTTTGACATCCTGACACAGACAAATCCTTAGTTTTTGTTTCTAGATAGGGAAACCCCTCTTAGAGAAGGGTCAGAGATGCCTTTTCCCAAACCTTTTGTTTTCAATAAAAGTCTTTAACCATAAACATGGCTGACTTGTGTCTGAGTTGCATTCCTGACTCTTCACAAGAGACTACTAGGCCAAGAACTTGTGACCTGCTCACACCCGCCCTAATGTTCACACAATACAACTACGATTTGTCCATTTCAGATATAATGTCACAACTGTGCCACTGGAACACCAAGGGGCACCCATTGTGGACTGACTGGGACTCGAAACTCATCTCTACAATCTGTCTCAGACAATACCTTATATTTCTGTGTTTCCTTTCACTTTGCAAGACATTGGTAGTTTCATATTTAATTTCCTAAACTACATATCCGATAATGTAGCTTTTGGCAGTTCTCAATACCTGGGTATTACTATGCAGCAATCTTGGAACTACAATCCCCAGAAGACCTAGGGATCTATGCTGCTTTCACTCACTTGCTCAGGTCCAGAAAGGGCGGAGGCAGATTATCTTCAGGTGTGGGACTCTGTGTGCTGCTAACAAGCCTGCATCAGCACAGGGTGGGTCAGTATGTAAGCAGATTTCTACAGGAACACAAGGCTCTTGCATCGAGTTTGCTGTCAGGCCCTCTTGCTTTCATCCTTGGATTTCTGCTGTTTTCAGAACTTGCTTCAGTACCCTGGCGTTGTCTGCCTTGCAGACCTGCTACTCTGCCCTGCACCCCTGTTGTCACTGCCTTGCTTCATAGCTCGTGCCCAAAGTCAGTGTTACCTGGCTTTAGCTTCCTAGATTCCAGCCCAGAGATTCCTTGTTATCTGCCTGCAGTCCTGTTCTTGTTATTCCAGTCCAGAGGTACACTCCTTGTATTCCTGGTTACCAATCTACAGTTTAGTCCTTGTTGTCCTAGTCCACAGTTTCGGTCCTGTGTTTTCTTGTTTCTGGTCTATGGTTCAGTCCGCTGTTCCTGGATTCCGATCCTTAGTTTTCAGTCTGCAGTTCCAGTCTCCTATATGCTTGCACTTCAATTCTTGTTTTCTTGCATATGATCTTTCTTCCTGTTCTCCTTCCTGAACCTTGCTCACTTTGACTTCCTGTTCTTTCCCTGAATATTTCTGTTACTGTTTTTGTCCTCACTCATTCAATTGCTGCATTCAGAGTTTGGCTTCTGGGTTTCCCGGCAGGCACTCTCTGTCTCTTTTCTTTGTTGCATCTCAGTCTTGTCCATTGTTCCATATTTGTTAATGTGTGCTGGTTACTGTTCCGGGTGTAGTCACTGTTCCATTCTTGATTGGTCTGTACAGGCTTCAGTCTTGTTAGAATTCTTTCATCATGGGGGGTGCTGTTGAGCAGCCTGGAAAATGGCTGCCTAGCTCCAGAGCTCTGTGCGAATTCAACGTTTATCCGCTTACATCGGCGGTTCTCTACACTGCTAACCCACGGATCGTAGCCCTGTGTGTGGTGGATGCCTGGAGGGGTGACTACCCCCAATCCAGAGAGAAATCAGACATCCTGTGCTCAGTCACGGCTGTTGGAATCTTTGCCGTGTGAAGGCCTACCCTGACAGGCTGCTCTAACTGTCTGGCGCGGAATTGGACGCCTCGGCGCTGCTACGAGCCGAGCTCTGCACCCGCCGTGTCCCTGTGCCTGCTGGAGCCGCATCAACTGACTTTTCACTTCCCTGGCGACCACTGTTGAGGACATCGGCGGTGCTTGAGGTTGTGCCCTTCCGACACCACATCCCGCGGCTGACACCATCCTGCTGCAACCGGCCACCTGGAGCTGTGGACCCGGCCTCTGCCGCTCCTGCTACAGGCTGGCGGCCCGTGCCCGGAGACGAACGGTCCCTTGGGCGACGGACCGCCCACACTGAGCATTCGTCGCTTGGCCCAAATCAGACCTTCATTCACCTCATTTCAGCCCGCGGGGGAGGACCTCTTTGCCCACAGCTGCTCTGGATCCTGCACCTAAGCCCTCCCCAGCGGGTGCTCCCCGAGCCCCGTAACTGCGCCTCGGGACCCTGGCTGGAGCAGTTCCCATCATTGCCACAGGTGAGCGGCTGGGGGGGGGGTGACTGCCTCCACGCATCGCAGGTGCCTGGGTGCTGCCCTGCACTGGCTCCCCATATCTCCTGGGGGCCTCTCCGGCACTCCTTGTGCCCTGCTATACAGCGCCCACGTTCCCCTGATGGACTGTTTCACGGCCCATGCCTCCCTGCCACAAAGCACTTGGCCTCGTTGAGTGACTTGGTCCCATGATTCCTGCCAGACACTGCCTGTCACAATACTCTCTAGGGCTCACCCACACGCTGGGGTACACTCTGGATGGTTTATTAGACCCCGATATGATCTGGCGGAATCCTGCTTTGTTTCTTCACTGGAGCACAGCTCTCTTGGTACACTGCTAAATAAGCTGGGAAGAAACTGGTCATTATTGCCTTGCCTTGCTCTCTCGCCCAATCCTACCGTGCCCCGGAGCCCTCGTGTGAGACTCCCGGACCTTTGTCAACCACGACCTGTAACGCTCACCTGATTCCCGTAGAGGCGCCGGTCTTGACTGGGCGTATACCGTATCTTCAAAGGTGATGTGTAACACACAGCTGGCTCTTTGGGCTGGACCTCTGTGCACTGTATGTCTGACTCGAAGGGTAAGATGTCTGCAGATAGAAAATATGGGATTAAGGAACTGGGTTATTGAATGTCTCTCTCTTCTTCCCTTTCTCTTCTCCTGTAGAACCCCAAAGGTTAACGCTCTCACCTTAGGTAAGTGAACGCCGTGCTCTCCATCTGCCTCGGGGCAGGGTGCTGTAACCAGTTTCTTCACTGGATAAGGGGAGCAGGCCTCTTGACTTCAGAGGACTGCTGTCCGTCGTTTACTGCACGAACGGTAAGTTTCGAGTAATCCTAATGTCTTTAAAGTCTTTAGTAATGATGTCTCTTGTTTTGCAGGGTTCCGGCGATGGCGGATGACGGGCTGAAGTGAGTTGAAGATGGAGCCCGTGTGATGAATAGAAGCGCCTGGAAGCACGTAAGTAAGCGCTTGTTGCCTGCTTCACGATGCGCTCTAACTGTCTTTTTATTTTGCAGGTACAAGTTCGGAGCGGCTGCAGGGTGCCGGAATACCCACTGGGTTAGATGTGGAAAGGAGTAATGGCACGTGAGTATTAAAGTTCCCCAATGTCTTTAAACGCACCTTGTTTTGTCTTTCAGATGCGGGATGCAGCGCCGAAGGCCTCCGGAGCGTGCAAAGAGTTGGTAAGCTTTTGTCTTTCAGATGCCGGAATGCAGTGTGAAGACCTCCGGAGCGCACGAAGAGTAGGTAAGCCTTTGTCTTTCAGATGCCGGAATGCAGCGCGAGGCGCTGGTGACAGCCGATGGACCAGGTAAGTGAAGAGCTGTCACTGAAGACCGTAATGCTAACCTGTTCTTTCTTGTCTTTATAGGTGTTGCTGAAGACTGGATTCAGGATGGTAAGCCTTTTTCCTTAGGCCCAGGATCAGATGCAGAAGACACGATGAGCGTTCTGCTGCAGAGGATGCAGAATAACGCAAAGCAAGATTCATCCATCGGGTGTGGTTTAAATAGCCTCCTGTAGTGCTTAGGTGTCTCCTTCCAAAGCCACGCCTAGGTAAGAAAAGAGTTCCTGCTTTCCAGAAGAGTTCCAGTGTTCTGAATCTAGGGAGTGGCTCCTGCCCCACCCAACAGGAAAAGTAGTTCCAAACAGAAGAGGATCAGAGGCTCAACTGGCAGGCAAGTAAGCAGCATGGTCTGCTGCAGGTAAGTCCACCCAAGCATTATGAGCCCGGCGTTTCCAGCGCTGGGACTGGGCATATTTATGAGCCTGGTGCCACTGGCGCCAGGACTGGGTCCAAAAGATCCCAATTGGGACTGGTTGGCACTCGGAACCTGGGTTATGGATCTGACATATTCAGCAGGTTCCCAGGATCTCTCTTGGGGGCCGTAGCCTTTCCAGTCAATTAGGTAAAATAGTTTAGATTTGGAGATCTTGGAGTCCAGAATGCTTTTGACTTCAAACTCGAGTTCTCCATCAACTAGGATAGGTTTTGGAGATTTAGTTAGTTGGGTTTGAGGTTGCACGGGTTTTAATAGAGAGACGTGGAAGACCGGATGTATCTTCATGTGCGGGGGCAAGTCCAACTTGACCGCTACTGGGTTTACTATGGTAGTGATGGAATAGGGACCAAGGTATCTTGGGTTGAATGTGCGTGGCCCTTTTAGAGGTAGATATTTGGTGGATAACCAGACTTGATCCCCTACTTGATATTGAGGGGCTTCCTTCCGATGTTGATCTGCTCCTTTCTTGTATTGTTCTTTAGCCCTTTAAAGGTGAGAAACAGCTTCCTTAAAGGCTTGGGTGATTGTAGAATGTAGGTAGTCTACTGCTGGTGTTTCAAGATCTTGGAGGGGATCCAACTCCGAGGGTGACTGCCGTACAAAAGAAAAAACGGGGTTTTCCCAGTTCCCGAATGGACAGAGTTATTGTAGGCATATTCGGCTATCCAAAGGATGTCTTTCCAAGTTTTTTCCGTTTGTTGCAGCATGCAGCGTAAATACTGTTCCAGAGTTTGATTGGTCCTCTCGGTTTGTCCGTCGGTCTGAGGGTGGTGACTGGTCGATAGTCTCACATCAATTTGAGCCGACCGACAGCAACTTCGCCAAAAATGAGAAATAAATTGACTACCTCGATCCGAAATTAGAACCGAAGGAAAACCGTGCAGTCGGACGATGTTTTCGAGAAATTCTCGGGCCAGAGTTGCTGCTGTTGGCAAGCCTTTGAGCGGAATGAAATGCGCCATCTTGGAGAATAAGTCCACGATTACTAGAATCGTATTGTATCCGGAGCATGCAGGTAGATCGGTGATGAAGTCCATAGAAAGCGTATGCCAAGGGCGAGGTGGGATGTCAATAGGGCGTAAGAGGCCTGCTGGTCTTTCCTTTTGACTCTTGTTTTGGGCGCATACTCCACAGGACATTATAAAGTCTCTGATATCTTTTTTCCAAGACGGCCACCAGAAGTAGCGCTTGATCTTTTCTAAGGTCTTGGCCATACCGGGATGTCCTTCCATTAAAGAATCGTGATAACAAGAGATTACTTTTTTCTGTAAATCTGTGCTGGGTAGGTATAATCGTTCTTGGAAATACAATAAGTTGTCCTTTACTGCAAAGTCCTTTCCCTGCAGATGCCAATTCTGTATGTCTGCTGGAGTTACAAGTTGCCTGGCTTTATCCTTAACTTCCTCTATGGATTCTGTGGCGATTACACCCAGAATTCTTTGTTCGGGAATGATTGGTACAGGTTTAGGGTTGATCAAGTGTTCTTCCACTCCCATCAGAGAAAGGGCATCAGCTTTACCGTTCTTTGTACCAGGTCGATAGGTAATTATGAAGTCAAACTCGGCAAAGAATAATGCCCAACGGAGTTGTCTAGAGGATTGGGCTTTTGCGGTTTTCAAATATTGCAGGTTTCGGTGATCCGTAATCACAGTAACGGTGTGTCGGGCCCCCAGCAGATAATGCCGCCAAGCCTTAAAGGCAGACTTGATAGCCAGAAGTTCCTTGTCAGTAATCGTGTAATTGATTTCAGGAGGCGAGAATTTGCGGGACCAAAATGCCACGGGATGCAACTGATTGGTTACCGGGTCCTTTTGTGATAGAACTGCCCCCATGGCAAGGCTTGAAGCATCAGTTTCCACGATGTAGGGGAGTTCGGGGCGAGGGTGTTTTAAGATTGGTGCAGAGATAAATTTAGTCTTCAAATCCTGGAAAGCTTGTTCCGCCTCGGTAGACCATTCAAAACGTTTGTTTTTCTTTAACAAGGCAGTGATGGGCTGGACTATTCGAGAGAATTCGGGGATAAACCTGCGGTAAAAGTTAGCGAAGCCTAACATGCTTTGCACACCTTTTACGGAGGATGGTGATGGCCATTTGAGAACTGCATCGACCTTCTTTGAATCCATACGCACTCCGCCAGGTGATAATATGAATCCCAAGAATTCAACTTCAGTCACGTTGAAAACACATTTTTCCAACTTAGCGAAAAGTTTGTGTTGACGCAATCTTTCGAGGACCATTTTCACGTGTTTCCGATGTTCAGATTCCGATGAAGAATAAACGAGGATGTCGTCAATGTAAACAACAACACACACATCTATGAGCTCTCTGAGGACATCGTTCATAAAATATTGAAAGGCGGCCGGGGCATTGCAAAGTCCGAAGGGCATGACCTGATATTCAAATAGCCCATACTTGGTGCGGAAGGCCGTCTTCCATTCATCGCCCTCTTTTACTCGTACCAAGTGGTAAGCTCCTCTAAGATCCAGCTTTGTATATATGCATGCTTTTCTGACTTGGTCCAGGAGTTCAGGGATCAAAGGTAAAAGATATCTATTCTTAACGGTGATCTGGTTCAGGGAGCGATAATCTATACAGGTTCTAAGGTCTCCTTCCTTTTTTGGAACGAAGAACAAAGCTGAAGAAGCAGGGGACTTGGAAGGACGAATAAACCCATTTGCCAGGTATTGATCCAGGTATTGTCGAAGGTGAAGGTTCTCAGGCTCGGTGAGGGCATAAATTCTACTACAAGGAGGAGTAGATCCAGGTATCAGGTCTATCTGGCAGTCATAAGACCTATGAGGAGGTAGAGAGTTAGCCTGATCCTTCCGGAAAACAACTTGGTATTCTAGGTATTCGGGAGGTAACTGGGGAGTCTCTGAAGAAATTGCTGCCAGTGCAACACCAGGTGGAGGGTGACAAGTAGAGACACATTCTGGAAACTGGACGTTCTTGCTCGCCAATCGATCAGAGGATTGTGTTTCTCTAACCAAGGTATTCCTAGAATAATCTGAAACTGAGGGGCTTTGATCACATCGAACACAATCTTCTCATGGTGTCCATCTTGACTTACTAGCGTCACCTCTTGAGTGGTAAGCGTTACTGGCCCGGAGGCTATCTCCGTACCATCCACCGTAGTAATGACGTCCTTTACAGCCTTGGGACAAAGAGTTAGATTCATCCTCAAAACCATTTCATGATCCACATATTTGCCGATGGCACCGCTGTCGACGTAAGCTTCAATTGCATGTAATCGATCCGGATTATCAGGGCTAATGAGGACCATAGGTATCACGAAATGCGAGGTCACGGAACTGGTTTTCACGCTCGGCAAGAGGACCTCTATTCTTGTCGGGCGAGGTCGTTTCCCTGCTCAGAGTTTGTAACTTTGGTAACTGCAGCTCCTACTGCCTTCTTGGCAGGTTTCACCGGACAGTCTTGAAGAAAGTGCCCTGAGTTTCCGCAATAGAGGCATAATTGCAACTGTTTTCTCCTTTCCCGCTCCTTTTGTGTTAGAGGACCTTTCAGACCCCCTATTTGCATGGGTTCCCCGGAGTCTACTCCTTTGGAAGGAGTTGGCGGTTTGGAAAATACTCGAGCATCAAACTTGGAAAGATCGGCCTTCCTGTTCTGCAGTCTGTGATCTATTTGAACGACTAAGTCTATATAGTCCGAACAATCTTGTGGGGGATTCACTACTTGGGCTAACACATCTTTGAGCTCTCCACGTAGACCTCTATAAAACAGCGTAATCCTTTTGTCCTCAGGCCATTGAGTTTCCACTATCAGTCTGTTGAAAGACGCAATATAAGCCAAAAGGTCTTGATTACCTTGTTGCAACAAAAGAAGCTCATTGTCCAAGGCCTGCCCCTGTGAATGTCTTGCGAACAGTTTTTCCATACTGAGCTGAAAAGCTTGAAAATCATGGAGGACCGGATCATCTTGATTTACTAGAGGGATCGACCAGTCTGCCGCATTGCCACTAAGGTACGAAAGCACGAAAGCTACTTTAGCTTGATCAGTTGGAAAGGCTGCTGGCCGGCATAAGATATGCAACCGGCACTGATTGATAAATACTGCAAACCTCTTTGGGTCACCAGAAAATCGTTCGGGCGGAGCCAGAGGTACATTCCCAGGTAGGTTGATCTGCACTGGATTCATAGAGGATGTAGAAGGAAGATTTCCCCCAGATGCGGGTAACGGGGTCTGTCCGGCTTGTGACTGTAGCAATTGTCTAGCGAGATCATCTGTTCGCTCCTTGGAAATAATCAGTTCCCTTCTTAGAGCGTTCGTTTCCTGACGGGCTGCATGCACTTCTGCCCTTAGTTCCCCAAGTAACTGGGCTAGCTGGTCGGTATCCGAGGTTTCCATAGCGCCTGGACGGGAGTTTTGTGGTAGGCTTTGCGTTCTGTAACGCTCACCTGATTCCCGTAGAGGCGCCGGTCTTGACTGGGCGTATACCGTATCTTCAAAGGTGATGTGTAACACACGGCTGGCTCTTTGGGCTGGACCTCTGTGCACTGTATGTCTGACTCGAAGGGTAAGATGTCTGCAGATAGAAAATATGGGATTAAGGAACTGGGTTATTGAATGTCTCTCTCTTCTTCCCTTTCTCTTCTCCTGTAGAACCCCAAAGGTTAACGCTCTCACCTTAGGTAAGTGAACGCCGTGCTCTCCATCTGCCTCGGGGCAGGGTGCTGTAACCAGTTTCTTCACTGGATAAGGGGAGCAGGCCTCTTGACTTCAGAGGACTGCTGTCCGTCGTTTACTGCACGAACGGTAAGTTTCGAGTAATCCTAATGTCTTTAAAGTCTTTAGTAATGATGTCTCTTGTTTTGCAGGGTTCCGGCGATGGCGGATGACGGGCTGAAGTGAGTTGAAGATGGAGCCCGTGTGATGAATAGAAGCGCCTGGAAGCACGTAAGCGCTTGTTGCCTGCTTCACGATGCGCTCTAACTGTCTTTTTATTTTGCAGGTACAAGTTCGGAGCGGCTGCAGGGTGCCGGAATACCCACTGGGTTAGATGTGGAAAGGAGTAATGGCACGTGAGTATTAAAGTTCCCCAATGTCTTTAAACGCACCTTGTTTTGTCTTTCAGATGCGGGATGCAGCGCCGAAGGCCTCCGGAGCGTGCGAAGAGTTGGTAAGCTTTTGTCTTTCAGATGCCGGAATGCAGTGTGAAGACCTCCGGAGCGCACGAAGAGTAGGTAAGCCTTTGTCTTTCAGATGCCGGAATGCAGCGCGAGGCGTTGGTGACAGCCGATGGACCAGGTAAGTGAAGAGCTGTCACTGAAGACCGTAATGCTAACCTGTTCTTTCTTGTCTTTATAGGTGTTGCTGAAGACTGGATTCAGGATGGTAAGCCTTTTTCCTTAGGCCCAGGATCAGATGCAGAAGACACGATGAGCGTTCTGCTGCAGAGGATGCAGAATAACGCAAAGCAAGATTCATCCATCGGGTGTGGTTTAAATAGCCTCCTGTAGTGCTTAGGTGTCTCCTTCCACAGCCACGCCTAGGTAAGAAAAGAGTTCCTGCTTTCCAGAAGAGTTCCAGTGTTCTGAATCTAGGGAGTGGCTCCTGCCCCACCCAACAGGAAAAGTAGTTCCAAACAGAAGAGGATCAGAGGCTCAACTGGCAGGCAAGTAAGCAGCATTGTCTGCTGCAGGTAAGTCCACCCAAGCATTATGAGCCCGGCGCTTCCAGCGCTGGGACTGGGCATATTTATGAGCCTGGTGCCACTGGCGCCAGGACTTGGTCCAAAAGGTCCCAATTGGGACTGGTTGGCACTCAGAACCTGGGTTATGGATCTGCTTCCAAGGGAGTTGGGAAAACCCTGACCTTTTGGAAGCAGAGATCATGACACAACCTCTTATAATCACGCCCCGGGCACGGTGAGCAGGCTGCACACATACCTCCTTTTGACCACTATTGCTCGCCCTATTCCCATCTGCCTTTATCCACTCAACTTTGGACCCTGCTTCGACCGCTTTGAAACAGTAAGGCTCCATACCTCATTCCTATTGCTGATTCCCACGGCCTTGCTTCTGCTGCCCCCCCAGCACCCCCACCCTGATCTCTCATTACCCCCTGGCATACCCCAGGTGTGCTAACCGTTCCGGATTGAGGTGCTGTTTTCATACCACTCCCGGGTACCTGGTCTGCGCTACACCACGCTCCCCACCGCACAGAACATGTCTAATCGATCTCGTGGTGCGAGCAAAGTGGGGGCCATGGATACGTTCACTAAGGCAGCACCCAGACCAGAGCCAGAACATGCGTCGTCTAACCCAGAAGAGCCCGACTCATTCCCTATGACACCCACCCCGGACCTCACCGCAATGATGGAATCCATGGCCAAAAACTTTGCCTCCTTCCACGAAAAGCTGGACGACATTAATGCGAATGTCGCGTCACTTAAATCGAGAGTTGCCCAGGCCGGGACCAGGATCACAGAGGCTGAAACCAGAATTAGCGCTAACGAGGACGGATTGCATGCCCTTCAGGACACAGTGGCCTCCCTGACCCGCAACATGAAAGCTGTGAAAGCAAAATGTGATGACTTAGACTCCCAATCTCGCAGGAATAACGGAGAATGCTCTCAAGGGCCGCATGGAGCTGGCAGTTGAAAACTTGCTTAAGGAGCTACTTGACAATCCCGACCTATCCCCTTTTTTCACTGTTGAGAGGGCCCACCGGGCCCTGTCTCCACAGCCTAAACCCGGAGACTTCCCCAGGCCTGTTATCGCCAGGATCCTCAATTATAGAGACAGGGATCTGATTCTCCGCCTGTCGTGGGAAAAGGGCTCCCACACGATCAGGATCTTCCCTGACATCTCTGTGGAAGTACAGCAGGAGAGGCGCCAATTCCTCGGTGTTAAGAATTATTGAGAGAGCGCAACATCCCCTATGCAATGCTATTCCCAGCGCGACTCAAGTTCACCTTTAAAGAAAAATTGTACTTCTTTACTGTCCCAGGGGAGGCAGTGAAGTTCATAGAGGTGTAGATACCACTTCATGCTCCAGCTGAGGACCTTATGGATAATGACTGAGTAATGTCTTGTTTGGTCGCCACATTACCTACATAGGTTCATTGATACTCGCTCACTAATGTGATGATGGCACTGCCTACCACACCGGCTTTTTCTATGACAAATTGTTTGTCTCTTGTGGGTTGTGTTCCATTTGCTGTCAGCTTCTTTTCTGCCACTCCCTGACCGCTACTCCCTTAAGTTCCTTGTGATGCGGATCTAGGTCTATGCCTGCGGTCCGACAGTTTGCCTTAATATTGGTTGAAACTGATAGACCAAATTCAGTTATGCTTTACTCACTTTTTTTCCCACTACACATGCTGGCCAATGGTAAGGTTTGATTGTTATGTACACCGCTCGTTTATGTACTGTTCAGGTACTTCATTTCTCCTACTTCGTTGATCATGCGGCAACAGCGCGCCCCACTGCAGTTGTAACGGCTAATCTGGAAGGGTTACTGATTGTTGGCCCCAGTTGGGCCCATATAGCTGCCGGACCGAGTTGGGGTGGCTCTGCTGACATTTTGTTTGGGGGGATGACAGTTATTATGGGTGGTGGGGTGGGTGAGGACACTGCTGGTCATTGCTGGGTGGTGAGGGGGGGAAGGTATTGTTCTGGGGAGTTGTATTGGAAATGGCAGAGGTAGATCATCTTACCACGCTATGTTGGAGCATCTCAAAAGTAACTTTATAGACTGTGAACACATTCCACGACAAACGAGCTGGGATGTACCCTAGACAAGTGAAATGCCCACCACTGTAATGTGTTGGAATGTTCGGGGCTTTAGTAACCACACTAAGGCCCGCAAAATTATGGCGTATGCCCATAGACACGGTAGTAAGATTCTGCTGCTGCAAGAAACACATTCTGAGGGCCGACTGGCGGGGAGCATGGCACCATCATGGGACCCAACAGATACTACACTTCCTATTCCACACAGGCGAGAGGAGTGCTGACACTGATTCACAAATCCATTAAATTCACAATACACAAGAGCTACATTGACCCTGAAGGTAGATATGTCGTATTACACTGCACAATAGTAAACAGTGATTACCTTCTTGTAAACACCTACGGTCCCAATGTAGATACTCCTGACTTTGTGGCCTCAATATTGCTGGGATATGTGGGTATCCAGATCATCTGGGGGGCAATATGAACCTGATATTAGATGCTAGCCTGGACAGGACGGGAACCACACCCAGGCCCTTGTCAGGGGCAGCACGGAGACTGCACAAACACAGCGCCACACTTAACATACAAGACGCTTGGAGGACACTACATCTGCAACTGCGTGAATATACCCACTACTCCTCAGTCCACGATAGCTCCTCCAGATCGATCTGTTCCTAGTATCAAGCGAAGTGATGGGCAGAGTGGAAGGAGCACAGATTGTGACCCCGTACGCTATCTGACCATACCCAATTACCAAGGTGGACATATTGGCGGACATTGAGTCCTTCTTTGAGTGCAATACCCCTCAGGCCACTCCTGTTGGTGTCCGGTGGGATGCCTTCAAAGCATATATTAGAGGGATGTCCATATCTAGGGAAGCAGGAGTGTTGAAAACGATAAGGGCGGACCTCAGTCGCTCTGAATCCAGACTGCATGAGTTGGAGAGGGACTGCTCAACAGGAGCTGACCCTGCCAAACTTGCCCTAATTAGTGAAGAACTCCAGAAATGTAATGCACACACCACTAGAGAAGTTCTGTACTTTAGCTACCCACAGGCTGCTCGGAGGTACGGTGAGGGCGGTAGACCCGGGAAAACACTGGCAATTCTAATAAGAGGGGAATGGGGTCAGGCCCAGATTACTTCGGTCAAGGACGGACAAGGCGTCCCACGTTGGGCGGACCAACAGATATTGGATATTTTTACCGAATTCTACACAAACCTGTACTCCCTACTCCTGGAACACAGTGAAGAACATATGAGGGATTTCCTCGATCAGATACCCACAACATGTATCTCCTCCTCGACCAGAGATCAACTGGACTCTCCGATCCTACTGGACGAGATTGTTAGGGCCATCTCAGATCTCCCTAAAGTTAAAGCAACGGGCCCTGATGGGCTCACAGCCGAATTTTATCAGGGACACATAGCCATACTAGCCCCCAAATTACGGGAGGTCTGGGACGAGTCGCTCCGTGTCTCCGTCCTTCCCCCCTCCCAGCACAAAGCCGTTATAACGGTACTGCTCAAGCCCGGCAAACCTGGCGACGAATGCGGCTCATACAGGCCCCTCTCACTTATGAACTTAGACGCCAAGATCTTCGCTAAGGTGATTGCGAACCGCTTCCTTCCGATTATGACGTACTTGGTCCATGAAGACCAAGCAGGCTTTGTAGCAGGAAGGTCGACTTCCCACAACATCAAGCGGTTGTTTAACGTGATGGCCCGAATTGACCAGGACTCAAACACCATAGCGGTCAGACTCGACCCTCAAAATGCGTTCGATATGGTATCATGGAAATATATGTGGCTGGTGCTGGAGACAATGGGAATCAGCCCCAATATGATTCGATACATTAAACTACTGTACACTTCTCCAGTAGCCAGGGTCCGGGTCAACTCCCTGACTTCCACTCTGTTCACACTATTCAGAGGCGCCCGACAGGGCTGCCCATTTTCCCCGATCCTTTTCGCCTTAGCGATCGAGCCTATGGCGGACCACATCAGAGTACGCCATTCCCATAGGGGAATACGTTTGAAAGACACCCCCGAGATCATATCCCTCTACGCAGATGATGTATTATTATACATTAGGGACCCTGCCACCCATCTTGATCCCATATTACGAGACGTCACACGTATAGGTACCTTCTCGGGATTCACAATCAATTATTCAAAGTACAAGGCTTTTCCACTGACTAGCTCTACCCAACAACCAGCCACTGAAAACCCACTTCGCTGGTCCCTTGGCGGGATCAGGTATTTGGGAGTCCAGGTATCCCTAACCAAGACTACCCTACGGGCAGATAACTATCTGGCCGCAGCACAGCTAGCCGAGACGAAAAAATGGCACAGTGGCGCTCCCTCCCACTGTCACTTGCTGGGAAGCTCTCCCTCGTCAAGATGGTCCTGCTTCCCAAGCTGATATACACCTTTAGTAACGTACCCATCTGGCCCGGGGGGAAATACTTTACCAGCCTACACGAACTATGCGCACAGTCCCTATGGCACTGCGGCGCAGTGCGCAAGAAATGGTCAGATATGGCGCTCCCATATGCAAAGGGGGGATTTACTGCCCCTGACCTAACATTATATTGGATAGCGGCACAAGCCCAACATACCACTCCCTGGTACCCTGGCTCCCCAACCTGCCCACGTGTCAAGCTGGAAACCCTGGCGGCAACCGGAGTTAACATAATGACCTTAATATTACACCAGCATTATATACCCGACTCTCCCATTGACCCTGTTGGAGCTACTTTGCGTTCCTGGGACCGACTACTGAACGTTGCAGCAGCACCCCACCCATACTATAAATGGCTCCCCGTATGGGGGTTCCCCGGGCTGGAGCCAATACACGACAGAGCCCTGGCTCGTCATTTGGGTACTCTCCGCTACCTGGCATCGACAGACTTCTATCCCGAGGAAAGGTTTATAGACCTACAGACGTGGAAGCCTGGTCATTCGGGGACTGCACTGGAGACCCTGCAGTACTACCGGCTGCGTGCTGCATGGCCCACCTTGCCCGACGAGCCCCCTGACTCTCCAGGGATTGCCTACATTGCCACACGGGCGGCGCCCGTTGCGGGGTCTCCTCATTATATAAGATATTATTAGCGGGTGCCCCGGCCCAACCTTCTAGGGTGCGTGATGAGTGGGCAGTGGAACTGGGCCACGAGGTCTCCGACCAGTTATGGGAAAAGATGTGCTCATATAGCAACAAAGTTTCCCTCAATTTTCCCCATTGAGCTGTGCAGTATAAATTACTGAACAGGTTGTACTATACCCCTCTCAGGATCTATAAGTTTGCACACACCACCACACAGTCCTGCCCCCGCTGCAAAGCGGAGAATGCTGACCATCTACATATGTTTTGGACATGCCGCGGGCTTGGGGAATTCTGGGAGAGAATCTTAGGGACACTAGCTGAGATCATTGGAACTGTAATTGATCCCGACCCTCTGGGTCCTGTTTGGTGTGTGGAAAAACGACGACATTAAATGCATGGCTAAATTTCTTAACATAAACTGCATAGTGGCCAAAAAATGTGTACTCCAGAGCTGGAAGAGTCCCGCTCCCCCGACTTATCAAAAGTGGCTAAACACGCTTACATGGTCCCGAAACTGTGAGGAGGAGTACCTCACCATGCTCCCTATTCACACCGATCCCAAGAACGTATGGTCAGCATTTAATAGCTAGCTTAATAGCCAGGAGGAAACCATATCTGAGAGCGGCTCGTCCCTGACTCCACAGTAAAGTGCTTGAAAGTTGTGATACGACATGGGCTACTACTTACCCACCTGCTACCTTATTGCTTTTGCTGTTGTTGCTTTACTTTCATTGTCCACAGTTTATGTATTGCCTGCTTTGACATGTGTGTTTGCTGTAAACCTCTGCTGACAAAAATAAAAGTTAAAAAAAAAAAAGAACTGTTTCATTGTTTGTGCCTTAGGGTCCAGAAACAGACAGCCAATCCCGTTGCTCCTCTCCATTAACAGGCTGGGGCCTTTAATAACAACCAGCTCAAAAAGCTAGAATTTCCCCTGGCCTGTGGGAAATATCCCTCGGCCCCATTCTGCATAAACCCCAGGTGGGAACCTAACGTGTTTGTCTTGGTTGTCTTCCCTGCCTCGTTTTGTTCACTGCCGTTGATACCCATTTGTAGTTATGGCCTATCCTTCCTTGTCTGCAGTGCTCCTTACACTCCTGTCTCTTATGCACTATTTTCCCCTGGACTTTGGGGGCATGTCACCAATCAAGTTTACAGGAAACTCCTTTTCCTTCAGAAACCTCTGCCTCTTGACAGGGGATGGGCTATAGACCCTCGGAATCTCCTGGTAATATATCTCCAAGGATATGCTGCTCTCCCCAGAAGTCGGCTCTCTTCTCTGCCCTGTGCCTTCTCCTGCTCACCAGATATCCAACTCTCATTTCTAGCTCCCAAACAACCTGGCTGCTTCTGCCTAAATGTATACTGAATTAGACGTATTACATACTTTAATATCGCTAGGTTTCATCTGTTTCCCATCAGACCCCGTTTACCTCATGGGTCCTGGCTTCCATTGTGCATCCTCAGCAGATGTTATCTCTCTCATTACCTTGATATGTATATTAGTAATAATTAAGATCGCTACATTAAAACACCCATACATCACAATTCAAACAATCCATAAAAACATGCATACCGGTAAGAAACCATTTTAAAATCCAACACTGTAAATTAATGAAATTATTCATTAAACCTACAACGAACTCTATATGTTCAGTGTTTCTCTGACAAAAGTACCCATACTTTACTTCATCGTGAATCATCTTTAAAAGGAACTCTCAAGCTGATTTAATATTATCTCTTGTAAGATAGCTCTGTGCATTGAGCACTCTCTGCTGAGATCTGTGCTGGATCTGCAGCTCGCAGGTTCCAATCCTAGCAAGGCCAACTCAGTCTTTCATCCTTCCGAGATCTAAAAATGAGCACCAACTTCGGTTGGGTGATATTGTATGTAAATATGTTCTATGTAAAGCGCTTTGGTGAAACCGCTATATAAATAAGACATCATTATTATTATTATATATTATTATGATTATATTAATATTATTAATAACAATAATATCATCATCATTATTGTTAATAACATCCATCTCAGAGCCATAATCTCCTCAAAAATTCGCATTTATGTGCTTCTGCCGCCCTGCAACATGGGGTAGGCACCATGTATTTTGCTCATTGCTGGAATTTTGCATTTGTGTGCTGCCACCGCCCTGGAAGATGGGGTAGGAAGCATATATTTGCCCACTGACTTGTCATTTGCATTTGTGCCCTGCTGCCGCCCGTAACATGTCATCAGGTGCAATGATTGTAATAACCTGTACTTCCTGTTTAAATCACGTAGTTAATTATTCTTGTTCTGTGCTACCTATAGTTTAAGAACTTCTAGAGTTTGTTGTGCCAAATTACTGTTGTATTATGGATTTGGCTTTAAGAAATGGGAAAAAGAGGAGGGAGTGTTCCTCTAAAACCCTTCCCTCCGCCGACTCTCCAAAAAATGTAAACAAAAAGAAAAAATTTGGCCCTGTAACCTCACTTAATGGTAAACAATAGTTTCTATCTATGTCAAATCATGACGATGTGTTGAAACCATTTGATGAAGTTGACACTATGTCTGAAAAACATATGTCAAATCATGACGACGTGTTGAAACCATTTGATGAAGTTGACACTATGTCTGAAAAACAAATCGCACCCGTTGGGTCTAAAGAAGTTTGTTTGTTAAAAAAAGCAAACGATAATATAACCAATGATCCTTTTGATACAGAGGAACACACTTGCAACATTCAAAACATAATCGCTGACATTCATGACAATAGATATTTACCGATTTCTGACATTTCTATGCTTGCTCCTGTAATTATGTCAGACTTAGATAAAAGAGTGCGTTTATCACTCGGCCCCTCCACTCCAGTTTCTACTCAAGGCATGCGGATGGAGCACGTACACTTTCACAAATCTAACATCAAAGAGTGCAATTATCAGTGCACAGGCTCACGAAATATCACAGAGAAAATTATTGGGTAATTTCCGTCTACCAGTTCGCCTTCAAAGAGATCCGTGTCTAACCCACTCACACAAAGCCCACTCTTTGAGCAGAAGAACACCTCGGCTCCTGTGTTTAACCCTTCCAATGTGCCCGTCATGCCACATACTCAAGGAACTATTGAGGAGGACTGCTTTGAACAAAAAATCAATGATCTACCTATCTTCATGAAAATTTTAAACTTGTTGGATCGTGGTCATGAATACTCGCATCTTCTATTGCAAGAGTTACAAAGGTAAATGATAAAAAACACTTTCCACATTACCAAATTTGAAGGCTACATCTTGGCACAAGAAGCATGGCAGGGCTATCATATGAACTGCAAAGTAAAGGATGCTGCAGAAACCTACATCCCGCAGGTTGAAAAAAACAAATGGGTACGCAAACCTCTGATGAACCAATGCTACTAAACTGTGTACCAGTGTCTTTTGCACAAATATTACAGCGCAAGGTTGAAAAAGTAGAAAAAGAAGAGGTTAAGTCATCGTCTGAATTTGCTAAAATTGATTATCTGGAAGTTGCTAAACTGCAACACGATAGACTGATACAAGTCGAGTACATCTTGGTCCAGATGAACTCCAAAAATAATATTCTAGAGATGTTAAAAGAGGATCAAACCCCCAATGACAGTAAAGACCTGGTAGAACTTGCACCAGACAGTCCTTCGATTTTGATTGATTTAATGGATAAAGCCACGGCCAAAGAAGAGCCTCAAGAAAGCGCTGAATCTCAAGCAAAGTCCTATTATACGTCACGAAGATCCAAGAAAAATCACTTAAAAGCTTTAAAAAGACGTCACAAAAATAAAGGAATTTCCCTCAAAGATGAGAAAAAAATGCATGATTTGTCTAAAGAACTCTCTTGTGGAAATAAAGAATCCATAAGCACTAATTTAGATGCTATTTTGGTGAGCTCTCCGGAACAAAAATTAAACTTAAATGAGTTAAATGAGGAAAGCAAAAATGCCCTGCAATTGAAACCATCTCCTATACATGAAACTGCTCTGAATCAACTTGCTACTCAAAAAAAAAAACTCAGAAGCAGCTCGTGAAATGTTCTAATGTGGAAGTCGTTGACATGAAAGGAAAAACTCATACGGAAATTGAATCTAAGGTACAATCTGAGTTGATGGTTCAACCCCATTTGACCTCGTTTTTTACTGACATTTCCTCAAAAAAATCGGATGGGTTCACTAGAAACATAACTCTCAAAAGAAAGGAGGACAGTCATGGAGAGAATGCGCCTACTGCGATTGATACAGAAAAACACTCAAAAACCATGCATAGCAAAGAAGTGTTAGAAAAAAATCGCCATATTACTAGAATCAATCCCCAAAGAAGAAGGCTCTTGCATAGACATTCACATAATGCAAGGTCAATTGATTGAAAATGTCCTGCAGACAAAGGATCCTAGTCAATCTATATCTGATTCCACAGTATCTGCCCTCGCTAAAAACATTCTTCCAGAAGCAATCATTCAACAAGACCAGGATGGTCATACAAGTGCTGAACCTATAACAACAAATTACCATGCTGGGGGTGATTTGCCCGCAGAATTGAAAGAGAGCGCTGATGAGGCTTTTCAACAAGAGTGCCCTAATGAAGTAGAAGAGAATCAAACCATCCAGCAATTCCAGAATATCCCCTCTGAAATTAAAAATACCATTGGATCGATCAGCGACATTAAAATCAATGGGACAGCTCGCATTAACAGATCGTTCCTTATGAACGCCTTATATAAAATTCCTCCACTCAGAAATTTGGTTACAAATGACATAGAATGGATTAGATTGCCGAATATGAACAAATGCAGGATGCTGTCTAAAATGTCTTCTCCCAAAATAGCTAAACTGATGTGGGATCACCAAAGTGATCTTTTGATCCTTGGTTTGGCTATGGTTGGTTTTCCACAAATAAAAATTGCTATGGACTTTCTGGAGTACCAACCACCTCCTTCGAAACTAAACCGTGATTTCACAGACTCCCTATCTATGGATAATGCATCAAACAAAAACATGTCGGAACAACTTTCTGCCTTGACTAATGTCCTAAATGGGCTCAAATGGCTGGAGCCTCTCATAAAGTCTGCTGTTAACATAAGTACATCTACAGCCTCTTCATAAAGTCATGACCTTACCATTGTGTCGTGGAACTGTTGTGGGCTACTTAATTTACTGAAATGGAGAAGAGTGGCAGAACATAAAATCTTACCTAACATCTTACTTATTCAGGAGTCTATGGCCACGAAAGACATCCAATTTGATGGCTATAAAACCTTTTCCCACCATGCTAAAAAAGGGGTGAAAGGGAGACCCACTGGTGGCATTGCGATCTTGATTGACACCCGTTTAAATTTTATCATCAACAATATATATGAATCGGATATGTTCATCATGTTGCACATTTCCTTTATGGTTAAAACGAATGAAAATCTTTTGTTGGTCTCCCTTTATTGGAATCCCGCTCAACTCCAAATTGAAAAAGCGGTTGAGATCTTAGGTGATGCCCTGAACCTTGCACTCTGCAAAGCTCCATTTGCAGAAATCCTTATCGGAGGAGATTTCAATTCCCATATGGGATACCATGGAATCTCTAAGAGTTCCTACTCACACCATCATCGTGCCTCTAGTCTAAAAGGAAAGATTTGGTGTAAAGTCCTTAAAACCTGGAATATACACTTAATTGCCCATACAGACACTCATTGTAATGTCACTTGGAAAAGGGGAAATGCAAGTTCATGGATCGATCACAAATTTGCCTCAAATGGACTTCCTCGTTCTATGACTAAAACAAATACCCTTAGGACTGATATTGGAGATCATGTGATGATCACCACCTCTATTCGGAACTATTTTACTTTGTGTCCTCCAGTAGCTCAGTTAGCACTAATTCAAAGTCACAGACCAGGTGTCTCAATTAACTGGTCTCCTGCTATATGCAGAGATTTCACATTTCTTGTCAATAGAGACCTCTGGAAAGATAAAGCACAAAATGGCATGTTTAACTCTGCAATCCTAAAATGGAATTGTGAAATGATTGCCACACATTTGGCTAAAGGTGTTTTTCGTAAGTCTGAGCAATTCTCCTGTGAATATAACAGAGATGACTTTTGTGCTAAGATAGCTGTTCTAAAAAGTAAGAAAAACGCTCATTTACGGATGTTAAAGAAGTCTACGTTGTGCTCCAATGCCGAGTATTTTGCGCTAAAAAAAGGTTCTATTTTCATATAAAAAAGCAGTAAGGGAGATTGATGATGCTAACTAACTGCTTCAAAATCAAAAAATAGTAACTCTTCTTTGCAATTGCAAGACTAAAGACATATGGAATACGATAAGATCTCTAGACAAAGAACCAACGCGGGAGTTTGTCTCTGGCATTGATAGTGCAACCTGGACTTCTTTTTTTCTCGCCAAATATGCTCTTCCAGAAAATTATAGCGGGCTTGATATTCCACCTGAATGCCATTTACTTCCTAATATTTGTCCTTGGGGAAAGAATGACATACTTGAGGCTATTCAGAAATTAAAAAGCTCTAAATGTGCAGGTCCTGATGGACTCCCTCCCTGCTTAATAAAGGATGATCCTTTATTCTGGGCCCCTATTTTTCTTACAATTTTCCAAGAGATATTCAAATCTAAAAGGATGCCGGAGTCTTGGCTTACTTCAATTATCATCCCCTTACACAAAAAAAGGCTCACTTGAAGACCCAAATAATTATCGTCCTATAGCGATCATTGATGTCGCTGCGAAAATATGTGCTTCTCTAATTCTACAAGAGCTTGAAATATTTGCACGCAACCATGATACATTGTGTCCGTCGCAAGTGGGATTTCGCAAAGGGATGGGAACTCCCCTTAATGCGTGTTTGATGGCTCATATTATATCTCATTCTACTTGCCCATCTCATGGCCCCGTTTTTGTTGCCTCCCTAGACCTGAAAGCTGCGTTTGACGGGGTTATTAGGAGCAAATTTTGGAAAAAATTGCAGAAAGCTAAATTCCCCCAATACCTCATTACTCTTATTCAAATGTTGCACTATAGAACTAACTTCAAAGTTAGAATTAACAGGGAAGGCTCTCTAGCCCAAGCTATTCCATCTTTTACAGGTGTTAAACAAGGCTGTAATTTAGCAGCGATACTATTCAATCTATACCTCCTAGATATAGAAGACCTATGGAATGCTAAGTAGTCGTTTGCAATTCGTATCGGAGCCTTTACCTTGTCTTGGTTAGCGTACGCGGACGACATCTGATTTTTTGATCGGACTCAGTCAGGTCTTCAAGCTAAACTTGACTGTTTCATGCAATATTGTAACTCTAATAATCTGGTAGTCAATCCTCAAAAATCTAACATCATTATCTTTTCAAATAAGAAAAAAGTATGTAAGTTTGTATGGAAAATTGGCGTTTCTCCAATTACAATTAGTCCCACTCTACCGTACTTAGGATTGATTCTCTCTAAAAATACCTCTTATAAATTCACGAAAGAACAACTGATTGTGAAAATTGCTCCATTAAAATGCCAAATGAAAATTCTACTAAAGAAAATTTGTACATTTTCTCTATTACCACTTTTGGAATTTTATTCAAAAAAGTTGAAGCCATTTTGTTATAAGGAGTCGAACTTTCCTTGCATGACCTAGGGCCATTATTGGACCAACTTCAAGGGCTCATTTGGAAAGATGTATTAGGCTTACCTTTATCTATGCCTAATGCTGTGATAAGACATGAGTTGGGGATTAATTCCCTTTCCTCCAGATACAATTGCCGCATGTTAAATAACTTTGCTAAAATATTATTTCCTATTAGAAACTCGCTCTACACAGGGCTAAACAGAATGTTAACAGATAACAACCCTCCCTCTATGGTGCAATTTAAAGAATGCATGCTAACCTTACTGGATAAGATTAATCTCCCAATGGAAGATTTGGAACTTTTTCAAGAGAAAATCAAGAAAAAGCTATTGCTACAGGATAGGGGCGATACCTGTACGAAAATGGAAATCTACCCTTCTTGTGCGGAATATCGCAAATTCATACATAAGCAGAAACCACGCATGTCTTATCTAACACTTTGCCCCTGTTCTAAGGTCCGTCTGACTTTTATGCGCTTCAGGCTAGATCTAATTCATACTTGATCTAGAACAAAACACTGGTCTAAAGTTACATTGGCTGACACCAAAGAGGTTTGTCGTTTTTGTAATCAAGCTCTGGAGACTTTAAAACATCTGTTCTTATATTGCTGTTATTTTGAAAATGTACGATGCATTCTTATAAAGTCCTTTGTGCAAGCTAACACAATTCTAGCTATAGAGTGGATTTGGACTAAATGTATGTGGGGATTAACGGACACTTCTGTAGTAAAAACTACGAACCTTGTAAATACCATTGAGAAAGAATTGGAAAATGCATCTCTTTTTTAGAGAGCTAATGAATTTTGAGAATTGTTGGTGCTTAAATCTAGTGTACTCCTGTACAAATTTTAATTTACGAATTATACATTTTATGATCAACATGTTACATTGATTCTGTTCATATTACAATATCTTATGTTGTCGGATTTTAATAATTTTGTATTATCTGAAAGAATCACAAATTATTTGTAAGGTCTATATTTTTGACTAAAAACAAATAAAATAAAAAAATAAATAAATAAATTAAAAAAACCCTGTACTTCTCTTTGCACTATGCGTATGTTCTATTACCTTTTTGCACGCTTTGCAATGTTGTAATGTACCTCGTATGCTTCCTTTTCTGTGACCCGAAGCACTGAAACCAAGTTTAAGCACCGAGATACCTCAGGGTTTTGCACGCTATACAAATAAACAAACAAACAATTGGATTTTGTGCAGCTTTGAAAAAAAGTGCAGTATCTTCCATTTCTCCTATGCTACGCTTGCATTATTCCAATTTCTAATGCTTACTCCTAATCTTAATGTATTCAAAGCAAGAGCTGTAAAGTGTTTCCTAAACACAGGGGACATCATGTTTGTTAAGCTGGCTGTTTTTTCAAGCTGTGCTTAAAGCTGCACATACAAGAACAACAAAGCTAATTTTTGAGGGAATTTTCCCAGCCCTCCTTCCTCCACTCTCTATCTGCTGCCTTATGTATTTCTTTTTAATACCCCTGTAAAAGAACATCTGGAAACCGTGATATATTCGGTAGCCTCCATGATACAGACAATTTACTCGGCCACTTGAACCATTTTAGACTTCAAGATAATTGCTCAGCTCGCCCGTTAAAATATTAATATTATTGCGATTCCAAGATGGACGCCGACAAAAGGTAGCCGTGTCCACAGCTACTCCCAAGCCTAGCAGTTGGGGGTTCCACCACCCCAAGATGGCTGGAAGCAAGGAGAGAAAGAAGAGCAGGACATCGGGAGAGGTCCAACAACATCGGGAGTGAGGCGAAAATTGAGGAGACGTGGTCTGCCAAGTTGAAGGTGGAGAAAGAGCTGCGGCCGCATCTGTCAGCGTGGCCGCGTAGAAGAGCACACAAGTGGAGGTGGAAGTGCGGCAGCCCCGGGAGCCAGGATGGCCACGAAGAGGTGCGAGCGACCCAGCTTAGTGATGAGCAGAAACCCGAGGCTGCTGGTCCCGGAGTTGCAAGGAAGAGGCGCGCCATCGCTGGCGGTTCCAAGGAGAGCGCCGGGGTAGCAGTGACGATCACTCCACCACCGAGAGGCGCACCTAAGGCTGGGGAAAAGCCCCCCCACCCGGGAGAGCGGAGAAGAAAGGAGCAAGCCCGAACCAACAGCAAGTAAGAAGGGTGAATACGGCGGGGCTAGGGAGCAGGCAGCAAGGAGCGGAGGCAACATGGAAGGAGGAGGGGCCCCACAACGGTCGGGGAAGCAGTGAGCTGAGGGGTATTCTCCCGTCCGAGATACAAGTGGCATTTTAGAGGAGTAGTGAGCCGGCAAAGGGGCAGGCAAAGTACACCGTAGCCCCAAAATGGACAGCACAAGTCCCCAAGAGGGGAGAACAGGGCGGCAGAAGAGAGTGGTTGTCCCAGGGACTTGGGACCAGCGCAGGCCTGGGCCCCACTAGCAGGGGCCTCTCCGGGCAATGCTAACGGGACAGAGCTCACACCCAACAAGCTACTGGCAAAGAGCCCCAGAAAGGGGTGATAGATCAGCCCGGGGCCCAAAGCCCAATCTTCAGGCAATAAAGCACACAGCAGGGGCGAGGAAAATAGGATATAATACCCCGGGAAGCAAAAGCCGGGACTAGGACGGCGGAGGCCCGCTGACCCCAGAGATCGGGGGGAACCCAGTAACCCAGTGGACAGGGCGTGCAAGGCCGCAACATCTAGGCCTTTGATAACAGGCAGCACGTCGAGAAGGTGAAAGGCAGGATTTAACGCCAAAAAAGGGAAGAAGGTAACCTCTCCAGGGAATAGCAATAATTGGCTACAAGCCCCATGGCCACGTAAAAGGGAAGCACAAGAAGGAAAGAGCAGAGCCAGGGGTTATAAATGACTTCCAAGGCCAAGGGCAGAGTCACGAAAGCGCTCCCCCCAACCCCGGCCCTCCTTAGGGGACACACGGGCACCCTCCCCACAATGTGGCCAGCACTCGAAGCAAGAGACCTGGGAAAATCCAACCCTGACCGCTCGATGGAGAGTAAAGACCCCATAGCAGAAGCGTCCATGGCACCAGGACTTTTGGGGAGAATTGCTGTCTATCCAGGCGACCCTAGCCAAAACCTTCTAAGACCAATTCCAGCTTATGCAGCCCTAGTGGAAATGAGGCAGGAGGTGGGCCAGCTAGGGCAAAAAACTGACTTACTCGAGAGAAGCCTGCAGGAGGTAGACAAGAAGGCTACGGCAAATAGCGAGGCCATAGAACGCCTAAACGTGGCGATGCAAAACCTGGAACTACAATTGGAGGATTTGGAGAACAGGTCGAGGAGAATTAATATCAGAATAAAGCTAGTGCCGGAGTTGGTACACGATAGGGAACTGAAGGAGGAGATACAGAAAATCTTCAAGGACCTGTTGGGAGGACTAGACCCACAGACCATTGAAGTGGACGGATCCATAGGGTGGGCCGACTTAACAAGCAACGCAAGGTCTCAGGAGATCTTGGCGACATTTGCAAGGTATGGCCAAAAAGAAGTGGTCGTAAGGGCGGCTAGGTTGGAGGAGCCGGTTCTATACAATGGCTAACAGATTTCGCTATACCAGAACCTAGCGGGCAGTACATTAGTCAAGCGACGCCACAAACGCCGAATTGTCAATGAACTGGTCAAAAGAAGCATCAGGTACAAGTGGACCTTCCCCTTTGGACTGATCTTTGAGTGGGAAGGGGTTCAAAAGCGAGTAACCACCCTCCATGAAGCAGCAGATATACTACACCTGGATATGGGAAATGAGCAGTTGAAAGAGGTCCGCCGCCCCTCAGGAGATCAGAATAAGGCCAAGAACGTGGGAGTGGAGGACGGCAGGGGAAAGACGTAGAAGGAGAGTGACACTGAGAGGCCCATGCCCAAGAAGAGGAGAGGAGGCATAAGGAGCAGGGGCCAATGAGGGTTCGCGTGGGGATGCACTGCCCACAAGCATGAGTAGAAAAGGGGGTGGTGGACAAACAGGTAGTAGTAGGGGCATAGGGACACAGGGAGCGCAAACATATTGGAAACAGAAAGGGCGGAGGACTTTCCCATGTTGGTGACGGGGGAGTAACGGGTGGCGGGGGAGCAGCTGACAGAAGCAGGGGGAGGGCGGATAGTCAGAGGAAGGATATGGGGGGATGGCAACCATACAACAAAGAGGCACAGCACAGAGGAGATGGGGGGCAGGACTCACGGATGAAGGGAGGGGACATGGCAGGGGGGTCATGGGAGGGGGACAAAAGGGAGGTTATCGCAAGCAGGTCCAGAACACCCACCAATTCAAGTGGCTTACCCATAATGTGAGAGAGCTAAACACCCCACTCAAAAGGAATAAGTTGGAGAGGTTTACTAGGGAGACAGGACCAGATGTTTTGGCACTGCAGGAAACCCACCTCCTGAGAAAGGACCAAAAGCGACTTAAACTAAGAGGATTCTCGCAGGTATTCTGTGCTCTGGTCCAACGAAAGTAGGGGGAGTCGCGCTAGCCATTAAAACTAGCATGTATTTCAGAGTCTCTGAGATCAAAAGGGATACGGGCGGGACATATATACTGGTAAAAAGGTCAATGTAAAGGAATAACATATATCATAGCATCAGTATACGTGCCTATTGTTGGTCAGGAACGATTTATGAAGGGACTCATGGAGGTACTGGAAGTTTTCGCAAATGGTTACAAAGCTCTGATGGGAGATCTTAATTTGGCGTGGTACAAGACCCGGGACAGGACAGCACAGGAGGCGCATGATGGGGGGCAGTAGCGTCCCCCAGCTGCGTGATAGATTTGAACATGCCAGATTAAGGGATGTTTCGAGGGCATTGAAGGGGAAAAAGAGGGATTTACATTCCTATCTGGAGTTTATAGATCTCAATCAAGAATCGATTATATATAGGTATCAGCGAACCTACTGGGGAGAGTGGAGGAGGTGGAAGTAGGCCCCCTGGGGATATCTGACCATAAGATTGCGTCAGTGGAAATTAATCTGCAGGGACAAATACCAGGCATATGGAGATGGAAAATACTGGGGCAATTACTTAGGGATCCAGTGATTCAGGAAGACCTGGGGAAGAAAATTAAGGCATTCTTTGAGCTAAACAGAAGATCAGACACGGGGGAGAGCACCCGATGGGACGCGTTCAACGCAACTATAAGGGGGGTATTCACATAGGCAAAGACACAAAGGGTAAATCAGTTGAAGGCCTTAGAGATCCAACTAGAGAAGGACGTAGAGGATGCAAGGAAAAGGGTAGCTGACGCCCCTACCAGGAAGGCAGTCTGGGCATATAAAAACAAAGAGGTGATGGCTGGAAGGTTTAGACTGAATTTTAACCACTGGCATTGCTCGGGGCAACCCTCCAGACCATCGTTCTTCGCCTGCCAAGCCATTACAGAAGGGGAAAGACCATATGCAAATCAGGCTTGGCCCCACCCCAAAAGGGGCAGTCCAGCCCGAACTGCTAGGTCACATCCCTTCTGCACGAGACCACAAGCATCCCCAAACATGTTCCGCCCTTGTTGGGGCTCATCAGTGAGGAGTAGCTTGGGTCTCTAGGCCCAGCAGGCACGGGACCCACGTCTGGGCATACCCGTCCCACTCGGGGTGACAAAGCAAAAACAAAGAGGTGATAGCTGGAAGGTTTAGACTGAATCTTAACCAATGGCATTGCTCGGGGCAACCCTCCAGACCATCGTTCTTCGCCTGCCAAGCCATTACAGAAGGGGAAGACCATATGCAAATCAGGCTTGGCCCCACCCCAAAAGGGGCAGTCCAGCCCGAACTGCTAGGTCACATCCCTTCTGCACGAGACCACAAGCATCCCCAAACATGTTTCGCCCTTGTTGGGGCTCATCAGTGAGGAGTAGCTTGGGTCTCTAGGCCCAGCAGGCACGGGACCCACGTCTGGGCTGGACTGCCCCTTTTAGGGTGGGGCCAAGCCTGATTTGCATATGGTCTTTCCCCTTCTGTAATGGCTTGGCAGACGAAGAACGATGGTCTGGAGGGTTGCCCCAAGCAATGCCATTGGTTAAGATTCAGTCTAAACCTTCCAGCCATCACCTCTTTGTTTTTGCTTAGTCAGGTCATACAGGCAGGCAGTAGGGCACCTGTGAGTACTTAGAACAAAGAGAGCTGAGGGAGCACTATTATTCGTCTGGCAGAAATACTATGCAAAAGCCAATAAGGCAGATGTGCTGTTGGCACAGCTTTTACGGGGAGTAGAGTGTCGAAACATAATTATAGCTATAAAGGATGAACAGGGAAACCGTCAAACTCGCACGGAGGAGATTCAGGATTGCTTGGCCAGGTACTACGCCTCCCTATATTCATCTCAAAACCCACTGAGCCAACGGCAGATAGACTTCCTGGAAAAGATAAAGCTCCCCAGGACGAACCTGGGCACACAAGAAGTATTAGGCCAGGAGATAATGAAGAGGAGATGAGGAAAACAATTGCGAACCTCCCCTTGAATAAGGCCCCGGGACTGGACGGCTACACAGCCGTCTTCTATAAAACATATGCGACACTCCTGGTCCCCCAATTGACTCAATTATTTAACACATTCAGGACAGCAGGAAGCACCGCACCCTCTATGGAGGAGGCCAAGATCACCCTTATACCTAAACCCAGCAAGTACCCGACAGAATGCACCTCATATAGGCCAATTGCGTTCGTGAATGTAGACGCGAAAATCTATATGAAAATACTGGCAAATGGGTTAGAGGGCTATCTCCCCGCACTGATCGATCACGATCAGTCGGGTTTCGTTCGGGGAAGACAAACAGCGGACAACATCAGGAGGGTGGCATGTTTAGTAGAGAAAGGGCAAAAGACGGCCACTCCATCGGTCCTGTTATCACTAGGAAAAGGCATTTGACCGAGTGGAGTGGTCCTTCTTGTTTAGGGTTATGGAGGAAATGGGCCTGCGGGGAGAATTTCTAAAAATGGTTCGAGCCAACTATAGCATGCCGACAATGAGATTAATGATGAATGGGACTATGTCATGCCCTATTAGACCAGGGGGGGAAACCAGGCAGGGGTGCCTGCTCTTACCACTGCTGTACGCTATTTATTTGGAGCCCCTATTACAAGCGATACGGTAGGCGGGGGAATTGAGGGCATTCCCTTTGGAGAAAAGCAACATAAGGTAGCAGAGTTTGCCAGTGAGATGCTCCTGAGTCTAACCAGGCCGGGAGATTCAATAAGTGCTTGCAGGGAGCTGTTGGGAAGATTTGGGGAAGTGTCGGGCCTGAAGATTAACCTTTAAAATCCAAACAGCTAAATTTAACGGTGGGGGGAAGAATGGCAGAGTTGAGGACATTTACACCTTTTAAATTAAACCCAGGAGGGATCACATACCTAGAGGTCAAAATAACTCCAGCATTAACGGGGTGGTATGGTGCCAATGACCCACCTATTCTAAAGGTGATAAAGAAGGATTTTTCAGAGGTGGCAAAATCTTAGCGTCTCATTGATGGGAGGGATGGCGGCGGTTAAAATGATAACGCTCCCATGACTCCTTTACCCGTTTCAAGCAATCCCGTCGGATATACACCCCAACTTCTTCAGCAAGCTGAGCAAAGCAACAAGAGAATTTTTTGGGAGGGGAAGCAGACACAAATTAGTCAGCATCTATAAATGGCCACAAAAGAGGAAAGGGGGATTGGCTCTTCCCAATTTCCAGCAATACCACGAGGCTGCACACCTGCGGATTGGGGAAAATATTAACATTATTCATATTTATTGCAGCTCTTGTCAGCTTTTTCTAAGTATAAACAAGATTCTCAATCTTTATTTGGCACAATTCATTCAATCTCGATACTCTCCAAACTTCAGCCTCATACAACATAGCAAGGTCACTTTAATCTTGTTAACCTCAATGCATTGTCATGGAATTTGCCCGCCATACTTCATATGAAAAAGCATTAAGCCATAGGCAACGTCTTTATTGTTTAAATGCCATCAAAATAGGTTTGTACTTTTTCTAAAATTAATTTTTGTTCATCTTGGATAAATTGAATTCTAATTGATGCTCACGAAAGTATTTCTTACCATTTGTTAAACACAACTGTAATCCTATTGGCTTTAGGTCTAGGAGTGCTGTGTCATCAGAAAAGATCAATGACATATATTGGTGCCATGCAAGTTTAGAGGGGCAGTAAACCTTTTTGCCACAGCAACATCCAAATTTGAGAGACATAAAAAATAAATAGCAAACGAGCCAGTGAGCAACCTTATTTCACTGGTTTGTTTGTTCTAATCTCATCTGTTATTCCTTTGCTAAATCAAATAATGACCTTTGAATTTACATATGCAAGCAGTTTCATTTAGTTTAATCTCCAACATGTCCCTATAAATAGAATTAAATGCCTGGATCCGATCTAAAAGAGCCACATAGAGATTAATTCAGGTACAATGTAAGTTGCTAATACCAGGTGTGAGAAACCTGGCAGTGTCCTCACATTTACTCCCCTAGGCCAGGAAAGTGCCACTGCTTTTGGATCCCGAATCTAGGGGCGGTCAAGCGAGGTAGGATCACCTGATTAGGGGGTCCTTGGGGAGTGGGAAGAATATGCATAAGGTTGAGACATGGTATCCCTATTTTCCAATTGTGACTTACCTTACCCTCCCTCAGCTTCAGTAGGATATTGTTGTCCATATCTTACCTTTCCCCTTGAAATCCAACCAAGTACTGAGAAGAGGAAGACCATTTTTTTATTTGTTTAATTTAATTTGCATTTTTAAAGCGCTCACACAGCCCGGGGGCATCGAGGCGCTGTTACAGGAATATGTCTTTTAGTTGAGTATTTATAGGTTTTTAAGCGCGGACCCGGGTATCGAACCTGTGTTGCTTTGTGTCATCTTGTTTCCAAGGTGAGCATGTTGCCGCTGAGCTATCCTCACGGGACAATCCCTAGAGTAATACAGATTACACATAGAAAAAAACACTTTAGTACTGGGACGAAGAAGAGAGATTCTGAAAACTACAGAGTTGCAGGTCAGGCATGTCCCAATAATTGGCGTAATTGGAGTCAGGCAAATCAGGCAGAGAAGGCCAAGTACTCACATCTGAAACCCCATGACAAGGCTGAGGTGTATAAAAGGTGCAACACACAACAGAGAGTTGGTCAGCAGTTAGGAGAACAACAGGGTGGCTGCATGGCTGAGTCCAGCAGAGGATCCCTTTTTATGTGGAGGCAGCTGTATTGGGACTGCGACCAGAGCCAGGTAGTCGGCAGAGATCCCAGGAGACTTGTGGGGCCCAAGGCAAGTGGGCCATATTGTGGTCACAGGTGTGGGAACTTCCAGCACAGTGAGCTGAAGAGAAAGGAGAAAGGAGCAGAAAGGACAGCACAACCTCAGAGAAACCAGAGAACAGAATACTGAGACGCTGGAGAAAGACACACTGTAGCAGAGTGCCTTCGCACAGCGAGGGAACTGTGCCTCCAGGGAGCCGGAGAGCGAGGGAGAAGGGATCCTTGGAAGCAGGCAGTCACTTTTCTGTGACCGACAGATGCTCGTCCCCCAGACTGGAAGCAACACTCTATGGGTATCTGAGGGGCAGACAGCAGCTATGAAGCAAGTACGGCGAACACTGCTACTTTCTGAGAAAAACCGGTGCATGTGTGAAAGGAACTAATACAGAGTAACAGAGTGGTCGCGTGCAGATGGCACATATTGGAAGGCCTCCTAACATAGAAAAAGAATGCAAGAAGTGAATAGGAATACTGAGGGGAGCCAGTAAAAAGCGCGCCAAGTCAAAAGTAAGCTAAATTAAAAGTGAGCAAAATGCTGAATGGGCATAATTGACAATGAGTAATAAGGAAGAAGTAGTCAAGGAAGGGTTCAAAGGTTAACCCTATGATTTATGAACTTACAGCTTTGTTGTGAAAGTTTCAAGATGGCAAAAGGTCAGAAGAGGGCAACTGGTTACGTGAACTGTAGTAGATGGGTCGGGCGGCCTGTTAACTGCGCCTAGACCAGGAAGCCCCAGCCAAGTGAAGAGAATGGTGAAAGCAAGATAAAGACTGAATATTGTGATATGCCACAGTCCATGAAACTTGGGAAAGGGAATCCCTGAGCTTCCTTGAGAACCTTGTTTTATGTTACTGTGCTTAAGGCTTGGGGAAGGGAACCCCTGAGTACTTTGGTACATTGTTGTTGTGCATCAGCATTTGAAGCTTGGGGAAGGGAACCCCTGAGCTTCTGTGGAATATTGCTTTGGTGAATTATTTCAAGAAGGAACGTTTCAAATCCTGAACTTGCGAAGGGAGCTAGAGATTGCACCAGACTTTCTGTTGAACACTATTTTAGTTGAATCATCCATACGCTACATTTAAATATTAGAAGTGAGGGCAAGCATAGGTTTTGACAAAGGCAGCATTTTGTTTTGAACTGACAAGACCAGGACGTCCCTTAGTATTATTTAGGTAGGAAACATTCCCTCCTTAGAGTTAGGACAAGATAGGAGTTACACCACCCTGACCATTTAAATAAAGGTTTTGGAAACCACACTTCTGTTGTCCGTGTCAATCTCTTGATACGATGCTTGTCTTATACAGGCAATAATCAATTGTGGAAACCCAGCTCTAAAACCGCCTTGGGATGGAGGAATGACACATTTCCAATAGCCCAAACATTCGCTCTTAATCCAAACCATTTTGCAAAGATCTTCCCGAAAATATTCAATAGAGAAATTGGTTGATAACAATGTGGATCAGACCGCATTCCTTTTTTAAAATAATGACTTGTTATCTACATACCGCTTTTGCCAAAGCACTCTACAAAGAACATTTTACATACATTTTATTGCCAAACCAAAGGTGGTACTCAATCGCTGACCTCGTAAGAATGAAAGGCGGAATTAGCCTTGCCGGGATTCTAACCTGCAACCTGCAGATCACACAGAATGCAGCAACGAGCACTCAACCCGCTTACCTACCTACTGTAGACACAAATCGGCACTATACAAATTTGAGTCCAAGATACAGGGAAACTCATTAAATTAATAATTGTTTTAAAACCATTTTTTATCAATCGGCAGTCACCAATCTCTGCCACAACAGAAAATCTCAGATTTTAGTACATCAGGTAACGCACCCTCCCTCGCCTTACCTGTTTTAAGTGTCCTCAGACAATCGGCATTTTAGCCTTAGAAGGGCCATGAATCTTTAACTTGTCTGAGAATTGTATTGTCTGACTTGTATTTGCCTTACTGTGAATAGCAGAGAAATTAACTATCCAATTTAGTGGAGAGATTAGTTCTTCTCTATAATATGTATCTGCCGAATCTTTTGCCACCAATCGACAGAAAGATTGAGTACTACTTTCTTCCTGAAGGGCTTCTAAATGCTCCCATTCTTTACTAATGTAATCTTCCCTTTTACTTTTTAACAGCATCTTTTATCTTTTCTTTAGGATACAAATCCACTTATTTTACCCAGATTCTCTCCTTAGTTACCATATGTAGCTGGACTACAATCTGCATCATACCATGTGCCTCCTTCAAATCCTTAGATGTTGTCACTTCTAGTCGAGGGGGAGCCCATGCCCATGAGACCAGGGAGGTGAGGCCACTACCAGATACTCCCCTTGGGGGTGGTACACAGTGAGAGGATCTCATGGGGAGAGACTCCCCCTCTCGGGACTGGGACAACCATTTAGGGAGAATGCGGAATGACATCCCTCACCCAACACCCTACACACCTCCATACCCCATACACCCCAAGGTCATCCCTACCAAACCCATGTATATGTATAGGGAAATGGAGTTAAACACTACTGGGACGAAGAAGAACATAGACTACCTTAGGGAAGCTTTCCTGATAAATACTGAGACGAGGAGGAGGTGCAGAGTAATGAAGAACACTACGTGGAACAAAGATGAGCGTTCTAGTCTTTCACAAGGGAGTGTGCACCCAAGTAAGCAGTTCAAAATCATAAAAAGGAAAGAAGGACTACAGGATGTTGAATGCGGATTGCGAAGCCGCAAGCTTGGGGAAACCGGACTGAGACGCTGCAAAGAGGCAGTCCGCAAGGAAGTGTCCTGTCGTGGAGAGTCGCCGTTGTCCACTGCGAGAGAGGAAAGCGTGGAGCAGTAGCCAAGGAGAAGCAAAGCACGACAGGAAGGAGTACCAAATCCTGAAGCTAGGAATGCACACCAGCATCACATGTGCAGCGGAGACCTGCAAGCAGAGCCGCATAGGTACACCCCGACGCCTGGAAGTCCTGGCGAAGTATCTAAACCCCAGAAGAGGTAAGGGGAGATTATAAGAGGTAAGGGGAGATTAGAAAGAGCCGGAGGAGACTGAGGGGACAATGAACAGGCTAGGGTGGTTCTCCTAGGACCCAGTAACGACAGGAAAGTTATTGGGAACAAACAGAGATGGGTCTGGTACCCGCACCCATGAAAAAGGAGTAGCATAAGCAATCTTCTTCATGGCAGTACCAGGCAGGCGAATGAACCAGGTCTGCCAGAAACAAACCATAGAGAAACAGGGGCCTGAGACCCACACCTAAATGAAAGGAGAAATAGAAACCATCTTCCTCGTGGCAGTACTTGGCAGGAGAGTTAACCAGTTCTGCTCAAGTCTGAAGAAGGAGAATGTGAAAAACATGAAGGTGTCTCCTGACTGGCCCCGGGATCTGTCATCCAGGTGGCCAGGACACGGCCATCGTGTTGGATGCAGTTCCTGGGGGTGGACCAGTGAGGGAGGATCACCTGGATGGGAGGTCCTCGGTGAGTTGGTTGGTTTGGTTGTTTTTTTATTTATATAGGGTGCAAAGCCTTGGGGCATCTAGGCGCTTTCACTTAAGAATATGGTTACAATAAGTATAGTAAAACAATTACAGAGCAGGATACATTGCGCTTGGGTAGTGCAGGAGAATACATACATGAAAAAGCTTTGCTTCTTATGCAAGGAACTACATCAGGTACATATGAGGACATGATAAGTACAGAGAATATATACTTGGGAAAGCTCACCTTTTGTTGCTGAGTGAGATGAGGTATCCCCCTTCCTATAACACTTTTTCCCCAACCTATTACGTAGGATATTCAAACACTATACCTCCCCTTTTACGACATGAATACTTTCGAACATCACGAAAGACGACGGACAAAAACCAAAGACGTCTACCTGACTTGTCCCAATACAAGGGTCAGGCAAAGTTAGGCAATTGACCAGAATCACAAACACCAGACAGCCCTTTCTCTTCCCTACAGGGATAAAAGGTGGAGCACGAAAGCACAATATGAGCAAGACAGACCGCACAACGAGAGGGCTAACTCAGCACAACAGTTTAAGAGGAGGAGAAAGACGGCGCAAATCGAGGGGGTGACGAGGAGAGAAGCGATCTTGCCCTTTCCAACCAAGGCCCGTGAAACCTCAGCGGAAGGAAACGTAAGATCACAAACAATAGCCAGTGTGTGTTGCAGCAGGTGTCAATGGTACACAAGGCCCTCCTCTGCTGATAAGGAAGCCAGGGAGAGACGCTGGTCTCCATTGTACCAACCTTGACTCCAGTGAGGAGAAAAGTCAAGCGGTTCATCACAGCCGGTGAGTCAAGGGGAGAACCGATAAGAGACCGAACTGTGTTGAACGAAAGTAGCAAGCGGCTAATTGAACTGAGAAATTACAAAGAGCTATTTATACTAAGAAGGGGAAAACCAGCAGAAGGGGAGTCCGGCATCACATGGGTGCTCATTCAAGAAACGCTGGGCGATTACCCAATTGTTGAAACTACCAAGACCAGAATGCCTTGGGCAAGGCGAGAAGGGGGTCAAAGTGGTCATAGAGGGGTCTTATAAAATCCTCGATACAGTCGAAAGTCTTTGACTGACAGATGATTGTGAAGCTAAGGGAAGTGAATCCTGCATCGTAAATGTTGAATGAGAAAAAGTGCAATTGATAAAGTTGGCAAGGGTGAACCCGAAAGAAGGATGCTGATAAAAGGGATCAAAGTTTAAAGTCCCGAAATACAGTGTGTTGACAAGAGTGAACCCGGCAGAGGGTTGTCCACAGTGAGCTGTTTAAAAAGACATTAAGATGTGTGAATGCAAAAGGGGTCTGAGCCCGTACAACGGGGATCCAAGGGGTGAACAGCCATCACCCATAGACTTGTGAATGCCAAAGGGGTCTGAGCCCGAATGAGGGGGATCCAGGAGTAGAAAAGATACCACCCCAAAAAAGCAAGCAGAAAGGAACTTTGAACTTTTGTTTATTATTTTGAAACACAGCAGGTCCTTGGAGGCAAGTGACTTAACCACTGAAGGACCTGATCGCTGAGAGCGGAACTATCGGCGTCTGCTGGGAAAGCTCGAGCGTGTACTGTGCTCCAGAATCCTACCTTATCCTGTGCTCAAAACAAGGGGAAGAGAGATTCAGACTACAGCATCCTGACATATTCTTCATGAACACTTCCTTCTTTCTTATGAACATTATCCCACACTTCTTTTGGATTTAGAGTAAGGATTTGGCAATAGGTTTCTTAGTATAGGCCCTTTTATTCGACACGACAGCACAAGGTCTGGCTAATTATTATTTGATGGTCGAAGCTTGCTCCAATCTTAGATTTAGGTTTGGATTAGGCGTTTTTCCAATCTACCTTTACAGTTTAATAAACACCCTTGAACTGTGATCACTTGTGTCTGTCTTAATTGTTGCCACCATGAGTTCCTTACAGATGCCAGAGTCTGGGACACTCAAAGTAAGGTCAAGAAAGGCATGGGAAGGGAGTCATTCCCCTTGGCATTCTGAACTGTGACAAAGAAGCAGGCTCATCGTGTTCCATCGAGCCCCCACTGTCTCCTCCTCACCGATGCTGCAATTGGGGGATGGTAAGCCCTTCTTTTGCTCAGAACAATCGCCGTGCATCTCCCCCATCTTTCTTAAAAAAGTTAAAAGATTTTTTCAGGAATCTTCTGCAGTGCTTGAGACTAGCACAAAAACATAATCTTGCTTCATATTTATCAATGTGCTAACTGTTACTTTCCTGATGCACCTTTACAGTGTATGGTGACTTAAGGGGCATGAACGTTTTTGCTGCATTTTCCCTGATGATCGTGAGCTTTTTTGAAGATGGCAGTTCCAGTCTCTAACAGTGGAGCCATCCTTTGTTGAAGCCTTGGCCCCTTCTAATTGGTTGCCTAGCTTCCTACTTCATCCAATCATGGCCACTGTGAGGCGGAAGCCAGCCCTTCACCGAAGGCCTGCACCCAAGGCCCCCTGTCTGTTCCCGACTGGTCCTGGCTGGGATCTGGGAGTCACTCCATATCTGCCACCTTCAACTTGCTTCTGATCGCCAGTGAACTTATCCAGGTGCTATGTGATCGTACCCTCAGCTTCCACGTAAGTGTGGTCTTCTCATTGCTCCCTGCATTATCCTCTGGTCTTCTGTGCCTCTCCTGACTATCCTCTATAACCTATCTTCAGAGGACACCTTCTTCGCCTCTGTTTCAAATCACCAGCATTCACACCAACTTCCTTCTTGGACTTCCACCTCAACTCCTGAGACCCCATACTGTTGTGCTACTTTACCTGTGTTGCCTACAAAGACATTTGTTTTTAACTGTGTGCACATCCTGATTGTCTTGCTGTAGCTGAAAACCTTTTAACTGTGTGGATTTCCTGCATTTCATGAGAATGTGTGGATAGGTTTGAGGGTTGACCCCCCTCTGTTCTCTGTCTTGTCTGCCAACTGTTCCCCTACCCATGTCATCTCCCATTCTCTGGCCTTTCCTATCTGTGTCATTTCCTGTGAGTGCCTGGTCGGGGTTCGGGCCCTACTGTTACGCTCACCTGGTCTCTACAGGGACTTTGGGGCATGGTTGCAGCCCTCCCTGGAAGTGGATCACCTCTATCAGGCTTCTTCCCCTGTACATATGATGAGGGCTGCGACAATTGGTGACACTACTCCAGCGTGGATATGAGAGATCGGGAGAATGCTGCTATGTTGTCTCTCTCGAACCCTTCTTTCCAAAGTGTGGAGCGCATGCGCCGATCCATATAGGCTCACCTGTTGATTAATGATGATGAGCTCTCCGTCCTGCTTCTCACTGCAGGGGCGCTTCTTGATTGACCGAGTTCCTTCACTGGCCCATTGTACGTGGCAGCCCAGATCAGCTGTGGCTTAGCCACTCCTGATGTTAAGTGTCTTATGGCTTTAAGATATGGTGATGTTTGTTCCTGATTATTGTCTGTGTCTTTTAATGATGTCTCTCTTCTGCTTTCTTCCAACAGGTGAAATTGGGGCCCTGCGGTAGTTGCGGTGCATGAAGCGAGGCCAAAATGGAAGAAAAAGGAGCCCACAATGTTCCGACAGCAGGTGAGTGTTGGTTTAAGGTTGAGCGCGAAGATTTGTCAAAAGCGCAACCTTACAAGTACTGTCTTTGTAATTTCTAACCTTGTCTTTATCTTTTTTCTCTTGCAGGTGCCGTCTTCAGATGAACTGCTTGCCGTGCCGCAATGTCGGGGTTGAAGTGCTGCTTTCCAGAGGTCTGGAGATGGGTGATGAATGCCAGAATCAGCAGTGATGTGTGCCGACGAGAACAGGTCCCAAGGTAAGTGCAGGGGCTGGTAGCTGGAATCAAAGGTAAGATGCGCTCAGGCTGCGGTGAGCGTTACGCTGCCATCAGTGCAGAATAATGGGAAGCGCTTGCATGAAGGCTGGGCGGATTTATATAGTTTTGCTCTGGCCAAGCCCATTAGCCTTGGCTTACTGACCCCACCCTGCCACTCCTAAAGGATGCTGCACGTGCAATCCAGTTATTCCCAGCAGCCACGCCCGAATAAATGCATGTGGAAGTTCCTGCAGATGAAATAAAGTACTTTTGCACCAAATAAAGTGTGCCAGCTTACATTTGTTCATAAGCCTGGCACCAAAGGAGCCAGGACTGAGTCCAGCTGGCCCTCTATGCTTTATTGTCCCAAAGGGACAATTTAAAGTTGTGTTACCCTTTACCATCGTCCCCTGGTGGTGCAGGGTCTGTATTTTCGTGCCAGCGGCCATGACACCTACTCTCCACAAACACAGCCAATCATGCTCCACCATGTTAGATACTCGAACCATGCACCTTTGGTATGCAACATCCTCCAATCTTGCCATCACGTGAGTACTGATTGTGTTTGGTGGCTGCTTGGTCCTTACTTGACTCCCTCCCTCCCCCTCTCCAGTCACTCACATTGCTGATGTGCCCTGTACTACGGACGGTGAAACTTTACTGTTTTCACTTCTAAATCTACATTTCCACTATCCACATCTCTTTACTGCTGTGCTGCATTTCTTTTGCGTCATCCTGCCTTGCATCTGTCTGTTAGTCTAAAAATCTAATATAGGTGTGATTTCATCCTGTATTACATTTGTCTGTTAGTTTAAAAATCGAATGTAGGTGTGCCTTCATCTTGCATTATACTTGTCTGTTAGTTTAAAAATCGAATTTAGGTGCTCCTTCGACCTACATTCTTTCTGTTTTATACACTTAACACTCACTTGGCCAACTGTGTATCAGGTTCAGAACTGTGCATTGCAGCATACACACCCCAACCCCTTCTCGCTTTCTATCGGCCTCTCACTATCTCCTCTAGCTCCGAGATGGCACTTGTCATCTCCCCAACCTACTCCAACTGCTACATCATCACCTTTCCTCCCTCTCTCACAAACACTGGACGCAAAATACATAAAAAGGACAAACCCTAGCCTCCCAATTGCAGACACCTATGTCAGTGCATCCTCCAGAGAAATCTTCACTGACATCCTCTTCTCTGTCCCATTTCCTGACCTATGGACTTCTCACCTCACTGCCACCTTCCCACCTTACTCTTCCACATCCATTAATGGCAGCACCAAGTGGGAAATCCTCCTTACAGGCTCCTTCTCATCTCCTGCTGCATCAATCTCTATCTGACGGGCAAAGTCCTGCTTCAAGGCCCTCAGGCCAACCTCCTTATCTTTGACCGAATCCTTCCATCTCTCAGCAATTTCTCTCCTTCCCTCGTCTCTCCCCCTTAGACCCTCTCCACTTCACCACTTCTGTTGGAAGCCCCACGCCCCGACACTCCGCTTAAAAAATCTTGAAAGGCAGCAATCGTCTCCACCTGGCGACCCTCAACGCACGCTCAGCCATCAAACACTCTGCTGACATTTGCCTGCTTCTTGAAGACACTTACCTGGACATACTTGCACTCACTGAAACTTGGTTCAATGCAAGCTCAGTACTTCCATTGACTCACTCCTACCAGATAGCTTTAAGATCACCTCAAAGCCTTGACCCCACCGTGCTGGTGGAGGGGTTGCCTTAATCTTCCCAGAGTGGATTCCTTCGTCCATCCTACCCACTCAGCCCTATTCGTCCAATGAGAGCCTAGTATGCAAACTGGTCATCTCTCCTCCCACCACCTTGACCATTGCTACCATCTACTGGCCGCCAGGCACTTCTCCGTTTCTTTCTGAGTTGGCAGACTTCGGTTCCTCCATACTCTCTACCACCTCCAACTACTAGGTGACTTCAACTTCCACCTAGACTCCCCTTGCACAGCAACCACCCTCTTCACTGACATCTGCTCCTCCCTATCACTGTCCATTCTTCCCTCTGGCCCTACCTATTCTGCTGGACACACACTAGACACCATTATCCATTCCAACCTCACTCTCTATTCTCCCTTTGTCACCCCCCTCTCCTGGTCTGACCACTCTCTCCTCACGTTTCATCTAGGAAGCTATGGCCCTGTGACAACTCTGCATAGAGCTCTGCCAACCTCATTCACGAACATCCGTCCGATGAAACGAGTGTCAGGTGCTGCCTTCTCTTCCACCTTGATTCCCCCTTGCACACCCAACCCAGACTCTACCTCTGACTCTGCCCTCAGCAACCTCTATCTATCCATCACCAACACCTTTGGATCTCCCTGAAACCTGCCTCCAAGCATAACACCTGGTAAGACTCTGAACGTGCAGACCAAGTGAATAAGTGCAGGGCTGCTGAACGGAAGTAGCACACCTCAGGCTCACCCCCTGACAAACTGACCTGCCGCCTCATCCAGAAACACTACACACTCTCCATCCATGCCAAAAAAAAGAGCCCACATTCTGGTACAAGTGTCCAATGCATCTAATAACACGTCTGAACACTTTGAAATCTGCAGGGTACTAGCCAACCCGTCCGCAGTATCTTCTGACCCTTCTCCCTCCCAGGACTTTTGCAATGCACTCGCCTCTCACTTCATTAAAAAAAAATTAATTCAGTTCGGTATTCAATAGAAGTGACTTGGGTTACTTTGACTTATTTCATGCAATTTGGTGTTCAACAAAGTTGATTCATTAAAAGGTGGCTTTGCTTGCTTTTACTCAGTTCAGCATTTAATAACAACAGCTTTGCGTGTTTCATTCAATCCGTAATTCAGTGAAGGCAACTTTGCTCGTTTCACTCAAACCGTCATTCAATAATTACAACTCTGCGTGCTTCATTCAATTGATCAAGACATTCACAGTTCACCAGTTTCATTGATATAACACAATCGGCGTTACGCGCTTGCTCGGATACAACCTAGCTTCCCTTTAATTAGCTTAACTTTTCTTGCCCCTTCAGTTTCAGTCATACCGTATAGTCAGCGGCAACACACCTTGTTGTCACAATGTATCCTGTCTTTGCGTACCGAGTTTCTCTAGCAAATCGATACTCACTGGTCGCTTAACAGCCTTTGACAGCTCCTCTGCTTCCCAACTTCGGGTCGAAGAATGTCAGGTCCTCGCTACCTGCTCCTTCAGACACTACTGTGTTTGTCCATGATTAGCCCAAACAGTAGAGGCTGGCTCTTTCCACAGTCCTCTTCCTGCTACCGCACGGGCTCCCTGAAGTCACGGCTCCCTCGCCACAATATTACAGAGCCCCATTCTCTGCAGTTGCTTGGCGCCGGCATGTTCCGCTCTCTACCGGCTTCTCACTGGTAATGGCTTCTTTGCTGCTCTCTCCTCTTTCTCAGACTTCACCGGTCTTAATTCAGACTCTCCCTCCAACCCCTGATCTCTGTTCTGCCTGCTGTCACAGCTTTTATACACCTGTGTTGGGCTAATAGGATACAGGTGATTGTCGAAGGTTTGTCTTACCTGACCATAGTTAGATGAATTAGTGGGACATGCCTGACTTTCAGGCATCTTCTTCGTCCAAGTACTTGCATGGGTAATGGAGGTAATCTTCATTGCTCCTAGTTGTTTTTTCTTCATCACAATACTTTGTGGGATCTCAAGGGAAAAGACAGGCCATGAGTGGAAATACCCCATGAAGGTTGAGGGAGGGTAGCGTAGGTCTGTTTTGAAAAAAGGAGATATACCATATCTCACCCTCAAGCTTCCTGCTCCCACTCTTCAAGGACCTCCTACCTAAGTAGTTCTCCCACGCAAATTCACACCTGGGATCGGTATCCAGTGGCCCTGCCCTTCTCTTGGTTGTCTGGGGAGGGATCCTAAGAAGGCTAAATGAGAGAATGCCCTCAGAATTCTCACAGTATGTGAAACTGGGACGTCAAGAAACAAGAAGAAGGTCGTCATTCGCCTGGTAATCAAGGCCAGGGGGAGGGAGTCAGTCCCCCCTGTTCTGTTGAGGAACATGCAACCAGAACTGTGCTATACAGTCCAGGAGGATGGAGTCATTCTCTTGGACCAAAAACATTGGCACAACCTTTAGTTTAGCTATAAATGTAAGGGAATGAGATAGGGACGCTTTAACACAGGACAGTGGACTTCTAAGTTACTAAGACATCCCAACAGACCCATTAGAACGTTATTTGAGGCTGGAAACCCCTCATAAGAATAGGGAAAGATAGGTTTTCTCTTTATTTTTATATTGAATAAAAGTCTCTAGCAATCACTATGCCACCTGTGTGTCAGTCTCCTCCTTTTGCACCCTTGCACTTCCCTACTACATCAATTAATTTACTTGTGCTTATTAGAATATTCTGCAAACAGTTTACAAGCAATTCCAAAGTACTAATAACCTTTTCCAATTTCACCACCATATACACATCTGAAATATTTCTTTAATATACTGCTGTCTGAGCTAATGTTTCCATTAGATTCTCCATTGCACACATAAAGATTGCACAGTATGTTCTTAATCCATTAAAGGACAATGGTGCATCTTGTCACTTCTGCAGTGCTCGAGTAGCACCATTAATCTACAGTTCCATAGTTCTAGAATCATGGGTACTCAGCTCTATTAATGACTTTCTTAAGTCATTTTGCTCCGCACATCCTGCCAATAGTTCCCCTCTAGCATTATGTTTTTCATTTAATTTAAACATATAGAAAATATTTAATATAGTATCTCATACAAGACTATAGATAGGTTTTGCAATATAATACCCAAGAAAAATAAGAGTGCTCCTTTGCCAAGGTAAGGATTTGACCAATCCAGCAGTAGGGCAACGTCTTCCCTCCCCTCTTTGGAAGTATGTATATATTTACTAAATACATCTCAACCATGTTCTTTTCCCAGGAGACAGATCTCACAATCATAAATCATCCAACTTTACTGTCATACAAGGAACTTTATATGAACCTTACATAGACTTTCTTTCCATACTAGATGGTGTCTCATATTGCTGAAAAGTCTCATAATCAGTCAGGGATTATTCTAAATCAATCCAAGTCCCCTACAGGCAAATAATAACAAATGTGTAGTGAAATTCCCTAATTTTGGTGTTTAGTATTTGTATAATTAATAGTGGTAGCATGGGCAGAGGCATTAAAGGTGGCAGCTGCCATCATGAAGTCAGGTGACGCTGTCAAAGAGGACCCTTTGAGAGACACCCGCAATCTATTCCTTCACTACTGTCTTGGCTTTCCTCAGCTCCCTCTGACTGCAAGAAACCAAATGTTAATTTAACCTCATGTAGTTAGTGAGCTTGATTACAGCAGTGCAAGTTGGTTTGTCAGCTGCTCGGCTGCTTTGCAGGTCTTACTTCACTCATTCCATGAGTCTTCTGCTTACTCTTGAGGAAAATGCAGTGAATTTGTTTTTTTGTTTTGTCCAATGTGGTCTACAAATTGATTCAAGTCCCTTTATTCACGAGCACAGAACCCCATCCTATTCTATCTCTCAGGCAAATTTACTACTGAACAAGAGGCTATGGAGGAGATAATGGTTCTGACAAATCCCCTATGTTCTACCGACAGGGGTCGAATCACCAAGAGGTGAATTATCCTGTTCCTCAGAGCCTACAGATTCACCTCTCTATACACCACAATAGTGACTTTTCAAATTTTCCAACCCACTCTTCCCAGAACCTGAACCTTCCAACTGTTTCCTCTGGAAGGTAAGAGATGCTGATGAAAGACAGGTCCCTGGATCTAGTAGGGTGGAAGGCTTTGGCCTTGCTGGGCCATCCATGGCCTTTCAGCAGGGGATACACCTCTCATTCAAGATTTATGGACCCTTCCATTTCAAAGTCTTACAAAGCATCATGGATAGTCTAAGCTGGTTGGTGTGTGGAACAGGGCTTCAATCTTGTTTCGGCTCCTGTGGTTATAGTCCTGAATTTTCTGGGTGAATTGTCCAACAGCCAAAAAAGTTTGATGTTTACAGGTTAGCCATTTCTGAAGCATCCTCTAGTTCATCATTTGTTGAAGGAAATGCGGTTTGGGAGACCACCTGAGTGAAGATACTTCTCTCTTTGAAACGTGAATGCAAAAACGTGTCTTCAAAGCCTGGCGAGAAGAAATCTCTTAATATGAAATATTTGTCCAGCAAATAATGTGAGGAGTCAGAAATGAGAGGCGGACAAGTAGATTAATTCTTCTCACAAGTAGCCATTTTATTAAATAATACGGGTGAGAAAAACGCCTCACTTTCCCTAACCTAACTAGGATTTCCCTACCAATCAAACCAAGACTATATGAAAACACGCCAAGAAGATTTCTGTCCCTCACACTTCTACATACAACAAAATCATACAGCTATCATATGGCCAATCACACTCAATAGTATAATAGTTAAATGCAAACATACACTTTCTAAACATGTATCCTTGTAACCTGGGTTGGATCTCCCTCCCCCAAGAATAATTCAGGATTCTCCAAATAAAGGTTCCAATCAAGAAAGTTCTTTTCAACATCCAAATTGTATTCCAAATGCAATGCAAAGTTCTCCTCACTTCATAAGTCTTTCTCTTGGCACTTGTATATGTTAAACAAGGTTTATCACTCTTCAAATATGATTGTTCAAAAGTTTCCACAATCTTCTGCTCAATAAGCCAAAGGACGGTCTTCACACTTCAAGTCAGTTTTCAATATAGCTTTTTTTCTTTATAAACAACACAGTTTTGTCAGAATGGTTTTACCACAGTTCAAATCATAACACATTAGTGGCCTTGCCACTTTATTTCCACCACAACCTTCAACTACAAAGTAATAAGTACTTCAATGTCTTCTTCCTGGTTCACTAAAGTTCCAGGACTACCACTAACAATCCCTTTCCTGGTATACTCGCCTGCCAGGATAAAACTACTATAAGTACTTTGTGGTAATGCTTGCTTCCAGCTTTAAAGAAAGTCTTTTACTTTCACCATCATTGAAATTACTATCTTCTTTCATAACATCTTTCATAAGGATACGATGCACATTGATGCTCTTTGTTCCATTGGTATGTTTGCCACTTGTACTGCAGGTTGAGGTGCTCTCCCGCTTGAGGCTCTCTACAAGGAGGGCTGCTCTCCTGCCAACTTTGGTTTTCTACAGCCACACCAGTTAACTGCTGGTAATGTCTCTTATTCACATGTCTTTCCTTAGGAAAACGATTTCCCCCTTTTCTTATAATTGCCTTCTTTTGGCTAAGGCAATGCTGGTTGTTATTGTGTTCCAATATTACTCCTGCTTTACTTGGGCAATGATGGTTGTAATCTGGGTTAAATAACTCCTCTTCTTTACTTTGGCAATGGTTGTTACAATCCTTCTCCTCTCGCTTTCCTTCAATGTGTATGTTAGGCTGCAAATACTTGAATTCATTTGTTCAGTATTCAAAATGACTGTTAGCAGCCAGCGGTCTAGTGCGGAGCGCCCAGGGACACCTAATGAAAGACTTGCTCCACCTGCTGCTGTGTCAGTCTTCTCTTTTCACGCCAGGTCCGGGGTGTTTGACAGCTTCAATCATACTCATGCGCCCCACGCTTACTGCTATAGGTGCTTGTCACTTTCCCTGCGTGCTCTGGTGAACGCCAACCACTGGAGTACGACGCTTGTCAGGGAGAACTTCTCTCTCACACGGGACGGCCAACAACCACACCAATTCCCTCTGCGTGTCCTCTGCAAGGTAAACTCCAATTTAGACAACTCTCTCAGCACCGTACCCTGCTGAAATCCCAGCAGCGGTCCCAGCGTCGACTTTCTGCTTCTCGCACTGCTGCTGTTCACTTCATCTTCTACTTCTTCTTCTAATGGCCCACACCTGAAGGGGCTTTGAATGTTCAAACGTCCTGCTCTGGTGTGGGTCACTAGAACCACTAGACTGTGTATTGCAGCTCTGTGCCTCTGAGCCACTCTTCCTCCTCCCAGTACCTAGGGCATTATGGGACCTGAAGACCCTAATGTTCTGGTTCCTTTTGATATCAAAGGCTTACATTTTACAATAGGCCGTTATAACTGTGGGCTCATCAGGGAAGTTGTTTAAAGGGTTCTCCCAACTCCTAGAGTTACCTCCCATGTGATCCTCCAACAGAACACCTCCCCCAGTGTCGGGATCAGGAAGCGTCTGCCTTTCCCTGGCCACATGAAAGGGGATCCCAGCAAGGGTCTTGAGGATGATCACCTCTGCTTCATCACAATAAGCAAGGCTTTTCAGATATTAGGCCTCTGGATTTCTCCCACGGGATCTTTCCAACAGATGTGGTTACTTTTCGCACTCCCATCATACTAGTCAGTGACACAGCCAGCTTATTTAAGCAGACCCTGGAAATGCGTGGTCCATTGTCTGAATCAGTATGAATTGGTTATAGGCCCTACTAAACCAGTGTGTTAAAACTAATAGATTCTAGCTTTTAGATGGACTTTCAAGCCAATGTTGGCATGCACACTAGTGAGATGGATCAGATGGTTGACGCTTCAGGCGATATTAACGTATCGATTTTGGGGGCTCATTCAGCCAGAGAAGCTACAGTATGGCTTGTAAAAGCTTAAATCTTGGAGTGAGATTTGAATATTGCTTTGTTGAGGTAAGCTTTGAGCAGGTGTTATACTAACCTCTGGGCTTGCCATAGAATACACATACCAATTATTTGTTAGTATAAGGAAGGTCTCATTCTGTTAAAGACACAAGTGAGTATTATCCCTTGCTTAGCAGTGAAAATATAGTATGCATTGTGACGAATCCTGAGATGTCGTTACTTCTCCCCGAGGGTGAGGCCCTTCCCATGAGGCCAGGGTGCTGAGGTCGCTACCCGATAGTCCCCATGGGGATGGTACTCAGCAGTAGGATAGGATAGGGAAGGGTGGGAACCAATTTTGCACTTCGCTATTTAGATGTAGAATTCATATACATAATAACACTCTTCATTTAGTATTTCTGGAGCATAAAGCATATTAAAGCCAACCATAAGTGTGCATAATAGCAAAACCATGATGTAAAAAAAAAGAAAAAATGGGAAAGAAAAAAGAAAAGAAAATCATTGCATTAGTATCCACTTAGTACACCAATTGTAAACCTCATCAGAAACACATGATTACACGTAGAATGACCTGCCAGTGTATATACGGATGGTGAACAACTAAGGAAGAAAAAGCAAATAATACTCTTATTCACAGCTTAAAATAGAGTGCAGAAAAATTGGACTAAAGGTAATATATGAAGCAGGCCTTTACCTGAGTAATCTTTCCAACCAATGATGGGTTGACGAGAGCAAACACTTTGATGACCCAGGGAGCCAAACAAGAAAACAGAAAACAGAAAACAGAAAACAAGGGGAAATATGCTGTCAATTTAGGCACTTAAGAGCCCCAAGTCCGGACTCCATGTCTCAATATTGGTAATAGATGTCTATGTGGGGAAGCTCCGTTGTAGGTAGATGTAACTTATTACCTGCTGTATCTTGAGACTCCTCGAGCGAGTCATAAAATGGAATTGCGAGGCCCTACTGCTAGCGCGGCCTCACCTTACCATGTCCTTCTGTAGATAGCCAGTGAATTAATTGTTATAGGCACTTGAAGTAGGTTCTTAGCAAAAAAAAAGAAAAATGTGCCGGGTATGAAGAAAATGCTTATGACATATTGCTGTGTAGTCTCCATGTGACTACTGGCAGTAGCGCTCAGTTAAGTATACATGTCCAATGTACATTACATTAGCCAAGTCACAAACTATACGGTATCCAAAAAGAACCTATACACTAGTATTAAAATATGAACATAGAGATGTCTCCAATGTGAAACACGTGTATAGGTGCATTATAAATGCCATATCATATCATATCATATCATATATCAATTGTTGTGTACATGTTGCTGCATAGAATCCATGTGACTAATGGAGATTGTGCCCTGTAATGTGAACATGTTCAGTGTGCATTACCTAAGCCAAGTCACGAATGGTACGGTTTTCAGTGAGAATATATACACTAATATGAAGATACAAGCACAAAGTATGAAGTGTCATCCTCCTAGATTAGTAGCCAATGGGGTAGCCAGGTCTCACAATGAGGCATATTGTGATATTACTAAAAGGAGGATGTGGAAAACACGTGCACCCCGTGAATAAAATAAATAAGTGTCATCTTACTGGATGTGTCCCCACTAAGGTAAACAGGGCTCTTAATGAGGCATGTCTTAGTGTTTCTCCAAAGAGTATTTGGATTAGTGCCAGCCCCTGCCGGGGCAAACAAAACTCTAGAAGGGCATGTCTATGTGTTGATCAAATGAGCATATTAATGACCACAGATATACTTCTACCCAAAAAATGGAATAACAATGATATCACTGATCTGTCTCAGTAATAATATCAGCTACTTACACAATTGATAATCCAAGTGAAGATCAGCATTGAGATTGATTCATAATAAATGACATCCAATAAAGTTAAAGCTTAACAGTACAAACTTCCTCAGACAAAACACATATAGTTAACTTATTCGTTATTCCCACTGGGGGTCAAAGCATTGAGTCTCACTATCCAAAAGGTTTCCCTCTGGTACAGTCTTTTAGCCAGATCTTCATGAGTGTTGCTTCTTATGATCACATCCCCCACCTGGAATCTGATCTGGGATATATCATGTCTTTTTTCCATCCAGTGTCTAGCCACTGCTGAGTTCATATTCCTGATCCAAATGCAGGACCAATGCTCATTCCTCCGTTGTTTACATGGTCGTTTTGATTGTCCCACATAATATATTGCACAGGGGTATTTTATTGCGTAGTTCACATTGTTGGTATCACATGTCGCAAAACTTTTGATCTTGATTTTCTCTCCTGGTATCAGGTGATTAACAATATTGCCTTTAGTTAGTTTCTGGTTTTCTAGGTTTATATATGTTTGAGAGTGGGTCTGGTGTTCACCAAGCGATCTCTCAAATTGGTATTTGTTTGTAGGCAAATACAGGTTACTCACGGAATAGGTGTTGCATCTCCGAGTCACAAGTCAAAGTTCCTCCGTTCGGTTTAGTTACAGATTTAATATGGCCTCTTTGGATGCAATATTTGGATACGTAAACTAGAGTTGGGAGTTTCTTTTCTTTACTTGTTGCCATCAGTACATCTACTTCTGTGGTATCAACCAGCCTTTCTGTTGCAGCATTGACCTCATCGGGTTTGTTACCTTGGGCCAGAAATTTCTCTCCCATTTTCACAATTCTTTCAGTGCACTCCTTAGGGTCACTTACTATTCTTTTTACCTGTAGCATCAGACTGTAGGGTAAGTTCCTGATGAGACTGAGTTGATGAAAGCTTAATCAATGTAACAGATTATTTCTATTAGTCTCTTTTTGGAAAATGTTGGCCGAGAAGAACAAGTTACTTCTTACCTGGTAACGTTCTTTCGACGGGATGTTCCTCCGACATATTCCTTATCTTTGATAATACGTTTCCAGCTTGCTGGCCTCGGAAATTTTTTCTGTAGAGGGCGCTGCGCGTCGACATCCGCGGAGTCGATGTCTCTCGACCGCCACCGTATCGGCGCCGATGTCATCATGCCCATAAATAGCCACGCGCTGCGTCCGTTGCTCAGTTCCGTTTTGTAGCATAAGAAAAGTCATGCCTGAATTGGTTATTGACCTTGAAGGAGCGTAAGCTGCACCCACAAGGGAAGTATCACTGCGGGGATGGTTGGGAGGGGCGATAAGGAATACGTCGGAGGAACATCCCGCTGAAAGAACGTTACCAGGTAAGAAGTAACTTGTTCTTCGAAGGGATTGTGTCCTCCGACGTATTCCTTATCTTTGATAGACTCCTATAGCAGTGGCATGTAATTGGAGGTGGGAGTGAGAATGTTATGTATCCCTTTAGGGATGGACCGAATGTAATACGGCCTTGCAAAATCTGGTCTCTTGAGCAGTGGAGGAATCCAGATTGTAAAATTTTGTGAATGTATGTGCGGACGACCATGTGGCAGCCACACATATGTTTCGGACGGGTACCCCACTTTGGAGAGCCGAAGAGGCTGCGATACCCCTGGTTGAATGAGTCCTGAGATTTTGGGGTGGCTCTTTCCCTGCCAGTTTGTAACATTCCAGAATGGCCAAAATAATCCAGCTGGAGATGGTTTGTTTTGTTATGGGTAGTCCCAACTTGTGACCTGAGTATCCTACAAACAGTTGGTCTGCTTGCCTGATCCTAGCCATTCTGCTGATGTAAAAGCTGAGGGCTCGCCTTGGGTCCAGCCTATGTAGCCTTTCCTCCTCTTTCCCCGGATGGGGAGGAGGGTAGAACGAAGGTAAGGTAATTTTCTGAGTAATATGAAATTCAGAAACCACCTTTGGGAGGAAATTAGGCTTCACCTGTAGGACAACTTTGTCCTTGTGGAAGATTGTATGTGGGGGTTTACAGGAGAGAGCTTGTAGCTCGCTCACCCTCCTAGCAGATGTTAGTGCTACCAATAGGACAGTTTTAAGCTTGGGAAATCTCAGCGCACAAGAGTGAAGTGGTTCGAATGGCGTGCCCATTAGGAAGTTTAAGACTAAATTTAAGTCCCATAAGGGAACATGGAATGGTTTTGGAGGATAAACATTAGTTAATCCCTTGAGAAATGGTACCACTAGAGGAAGTTTGAAATACGATGGTTCCTCCGCAGTGCGCTTGAAGATAGAAAGCGCTGCGAGATAGCCTTTTACAGTGCCAACTTGAAGGCCTGAGTTTGCCAAGTAGAGTAGAAACGATAACACCGTTGGTGTACCACATGAAAAAGGGTTGATATTCTGTTCCCTACACCAGCTGCAAAATTTGTTCCAACGGCAGCGGTATAAAGACTTTGTTGCTGGCCTTCTGGCCGAAAGCAACACCTCCATGACGTCATCAGGGAGATCCCAATCCTTGTACCTCACCCTTTCAGAAGCCAAGCGTGAAGGTTGAGGGTTCTGGTGTCTGGATGGAGAACCTGACCTCCCTTCTGCGAGAGAAGATTCTCTTTGAGTGGAATACGGATTGGAGGACAGATGGACATATCTAGAAGGTCCGGGTACCACGTTCTACTGGCTCAATCCGGGGCAATTAGGATCATGGTTTTCCAGAATCTTCTCAACCTCCTGATCATTTGAGGAATAACAGGGACTGGTGGGAACGCGTAAAGGAGTGGAAACTCCCAGTCCACTACGAACGCGTCTCCTAGAGCTCCTCTCAGGGGAAATTCCCTTGAACAGAACAGATCACACTTCCTGTTGGTGCTTGTGGCGAACAGATCCACCTGAGGGGTTCCCCAAAGGGCGAAGATCTCTTGAAGGACTTCCTGAGCTAGCTCCCACTCGTGGGAGACTGTGCTCTGCCTGCTCAGAGCGTCCGCTGTCAAGTTCTTCTCTCCGGCTAGGTGGACTGCCGATAGAGAGATTCCTTCTTGGATTGCCCAAAACCAGAGCTGCATCGCCTCTCTGCACAGTGGCAGTGATCCTACGCCTCCTCTTTTGTTGAGGTAGTGCATGGCCACCGTGTTGTCCGTCATTATCAGGACATTTCTCCCCTGTACTGATGGCAGGAAAGCTTTCAGCGCTAGTCTGATCGCTCTCAGCTCCAATAGGTTGATGTGTAGTCTGGACTATGGTCAAGTCGTTGGCATGGGCTCCCCACCCCGTGAGTGAGGTGTCTGTGACTACTGTTATCTCCGGCCATGGTTGCCAAAACAGTTCTCCTTTCAAGATGTTCTCTGGATAGGCCCACCATTGAAGGTCACGGGCTACCTTGTCCGGAATCCGGAGGAGATCTGTCATTCTCCCTGAGAATTGCGACCACTGACTTCTCAGTGCCCACTGAAGAGATCTCATTCTCAAGCGAGCCTTTGGCACAAGGAAGATGCAGGATGCCATGAGGCCTAGCAACCTCAAAAAGTCGAAGGCTGGGAGACGTTGGGCATTTTGAAACTTGGTGAACATCTGTAGAATATCTTGAGCCCTCACCTCTGGTGGCGAGGCTTTTCCCAGGAAGTGTCCAGGACCGCTCCAATGAACTGGAGTCTCTGTGATGGTATCATCTGTGACTTCTTTAAATTGAGGGAGAAGCCCAGTCTGTGAAGGAAGTGGCAGACATAATCTAGCTGGGCCTGGGCCTGTTCCAAAGATACAGCCCTGATCAGCCAATCGTCCAGGTAGGGGTAGATGTGGATCCCTTCCCTCCTTAGACTCGCCGCCACTACCGACATCAGCATGGTGAAGACCCTCGCGGCGGAGGTCAGCCCAAACGGCAGAACTCGAAATTGATAACGAGAGTCGACAATTGCGAACCTCAGGTATTTCCTGTGTTTGAGATGGATTGGCACATGTAAATAAGGATCCTGAAGGTCCAGAGATACCAGCCAGTCCTGGAGCTGGAGGGCCTGAAGGATCTGAGAGAGAGTTACCATCTTGAACTTGTCCTTCATGAGGAACTTGTTCAGTTCTCGTAAGTCCAGGATGGGTCTCAGTCCTCCGTCCTTCTTTGGTATGAGAAAGTAGGGGGAATACCAGCCCTTGTTCCTGTCCGCTACAGGTACCGGTTCTATGGCACCTTTCTCTAGCAGGTCTATAATTTCCTGCAAGAGGAGCGGATCTGGAACTTTTAGAGAGCTGTTCGCCGGTGAATGACTCCGAGGAATGTGTAGAAAGGGTAGGCAGTAACCCTGGGCAACTGTCTCCAATGCCCAAGCATCTGACGTTATAGCCTGCCATTCCGTCAGATGGTGAGTTAACCTGCCCCCTACAGGTGTATTGTGTGGGAAGGCCTCAGAGTGGTTTTGGGGGCGGCTGATGCAGATGCCAAGGGTAAAGAGGCACCTGCTGCGGCCTTAGTACTTTTGACCCGTCCACCTTGGGTGGATCTCCTTTGGCCTCTTTGAGCCGGCTGTCCTCTGCTTTTCCCGAATGCAGAATAATAGCGAAAGGACTTTCCTCTCCCAGAGGTTCCTGAGGGGTGAAAAGGAGTTTGGCGGATAGCAGCTCCTAAAGATTTTGCTGCTGCTTTAGAAGTCTGCAACTTTTCCAGACTGTTATCAGACTTTTTCCCGAATAGTGAAGAGCCTTCAAAGGGCATATTCAAAAGTCTGGCCTGTACATCTGGAGCAAAGCCAGACTTTCGCAACCACGCATGCCTGCGAATTGTTGTACTTGCCGCCATGGCCCTGCTGATACTGTCGGCGGAATCGATGCCAGTTTGAAGTGATTCGTACATGCCATCTTTGCCATCTTTAATAATGTTAAGGAAGGCTTTCTTTTCCTCTCCTTCGGGTATGCAGTCAGCCACTGATGAAGCACACTCACATAGTGTGTGACTCAACCTGGCGAGCGTACAGGTGGCGTTGATGGACTTCAACGCCATACTACAAGCAGAGAAGACTTTCTTCGCCATAGAATCGTACCTCTTGTCATCTCTATCCTATGGGACAGTAGGGTAAGCGGTCCTACTGCTAGATGAAGTTGCCGCTTGAACCACCAGGCTCTCTGGAGTCGGGTGTTTTGATAAGTATTCAGGGTCAGCAGCCGCTACCCTATACTTGGCTGACAATCTTTTATTGACCGCAGCGATAACTTCAGGAGTTTCCCAATTAGATGTAATTTTTCTCTGTAAGGCTGCATGGAAGGGGACCACAGGGTCCTCCTGTGGACCTTTGTCTAATATGTCTGTTAAGTCATACTGTTGAAAAACAGGTGAAGGCGGAGACCAACCCATAAATTCAATAATTCTTGCCATAAGGGTTCTATAGGGTGTTTTGGCATGTTCCTCTGGGTCTGGTTTAACAAATTCCACTTCTGGGGAAGTGTCCAGCCCACTTGCCTCATGTAGTGACTCCTGTAGGTCCTTCAGCCTTCTTTCCTCAGAGGTGAAATCCTCTGAAATAGGCAGTTTGGTCCTCTGTAACCCAAATGTTTCCTGGTCAGAATCTTCCCCCTCTTCATAAATTGAAGATAGTCCAGGGTACTCTGACCTCTGAAATGGTGTAAAACCCATCTCTAAGGCAGAAGGAGCCAAACTCGTCATTAATGGGCGAGAAAACGTCGATGTCGTCGACGCCGATGTGACAGGCTTCGAAGGCGCTGAGAACGGCGTCGAAAAAACTGGAAGGCGTCTCGAAGAACTTGAGAGGATCGGGATCCTACTCGAGGACATCGACGACGGTCTTGGCGTCGTGCCGGAGGCCCTTGGAATCACCGTTGGCTGTGGAGTGGCCTTGGTCTTCTCTTTCATCGGCGTCGGCGATGGTGTCGAGTCAATCGACCGATGCGTCGAGGAACCCTTCGACAACGGCGTCGATGTCGCCGATCCGTGCGTCGAAGGAATCTTCAACGACGGCGTCGAAGATGGTGCCTTCTTACCCGATGGCTCGTGGCGCTCTCGGGTGGAATGTTTCGCCGGGTGCTGGGACTCGCGGCGTTTTGATTTTTTGGGTTTTTCACCCGGGGTATCACCCTCAGCTGTCTTCGAGGGGGTCGAGGCCACGTTCTCGAAGACGCTTAACATTTTCTTTCTGAATTCCTCCCACTCCGCTTGAGAGCTGTGTTTAGTGGGACAGGAGACCCTTTCTGGGGACACAGAAGACGACGAGGAAGGGGATCTTCGACGTCTCTTTTTTGAGTGTCTTGATCTCGACGAATGGTGGGAGCTACTTCGAGATCTAGAATGGGAATGTTTTCGACGGCGAGGAGACGAATGCCTCGACTCAGCCGAAGAAACCTTCGAGGAGGTTTTGACTGACTTACCTCTCTCGAGCTTCCCCTTGCGCTCCTTCAAGGCTTTCACCGTCATGGACATGCAGTCCTCACACTCCGAACAATGGTGCTCGGATCCCAAGCACCACAAGCAGATCCTGTGTGGATCCGTTATTGACATTTTTTTACCGCAGTCTCGACATTTCTTGAAGCTGGATTGCGGCGTCGTCGGTTCCGATGAAGATGCCATCGAGAACGAGAAGGTATTATTCGAGTAGATATAGTAGTTATCCTGACTGAACTGAGCAACGACGTTCCGAGGCCCCACGAAGCGCGGAAAAATGGAACTGAGCAACGGACGCAGCGCGTGGCTATTTATGGGCATGATGACGTTGGCGCCGATACGGTGGCCGTCGAGGGACATCGACTCGGCGGACGTCGACGCGCAGCGCCCTCTAAAGAAAAAAATTCCGAGGCCAGCAAGCTGGAAACGTATTATCAAAGATAAGGAATACATCGGAGGACACAATCCCTTCGAAATTACCTTATATCAACTTGTTCTCTACGTCAAGGAAATGAATGCAGCTCTCTGAGACCTCACTGGTAAATTGTATACATGGATCAATGGTGTTCGGATATACAAGGAAATCTGTAAAGCTCTCCTATGTTCCTTTCCACACTCCAAAAATGTCTTCAATGTAGCGCAACCAAAGATCTAAATAGTTGTGTCACACTGCATAGTCTAAAACATACTCCCTCTCAAATATATGCATAAAGCAATTAGCATACGTGGCAGCCATAGTGGCCCCCATGGAAGTGCCTGATACTTGAAGATAAAAGCGATCTTTGAATTGGAAATAGGAATTCTCTGAAAATAAATTGCAGAAGGCTGAGTATAAATTCCTAAGATGTTTTGATGTCACCTTCACTGAGAAGGAACCATTCAATGGCGTCCGAGCTCAAATCATGCAGGATCGAGGTATAAAAAAATGTAATGTCAATAGTGAACCCAGTGTACCCTGGGATGTATGTGATTTGACTAAATAGTTGTAAGAAATGTGTTGCATCCCAGATATATGTAATTTTCTTTTGAACCATTGGCTGCAAGGGACCGTGGGATGTTTATGAATCTTGGGAAGCCTGGAAAAATTAGGTACTCTTGGGTGGCTTGCAAAAAGAAATCTCTTGGTGTTATGATTTATCCACCCTAACTCTTCTGCCTTTGTAAGGATGTCTGTCAAATTGGCCATAATGGTAAGTGTATGATCTGTTTCTAATCTAGCGTAGACATTGTTGTCACTAAGCTGTCTCTCACATTCGCAATCATAATCAGTTGTGTTCACTATCACAAGGGCACCCCCTTTGTCAGCAGGTGGATTGTGAGACCTTTGTCACTATACAGATTTGTAATCAGGCTCAACTCGTGTAGTCTCAAGTTAATACATTTGGGATGTTTGTACAAGATTTTACCCTAGATCATTCAATGCTTGTTTGTGGAATATTTCCACTGACGGTACATTGATGGGGGGCATGAAGGTGCTTTTGCCAATTAATTCAAGCATTTCATCCTCTTCCTCCACTGCAGCACTATCTTGTGTATTCTCTATTTCATCAAAAAATACTTTGAGGATGTGGGATCCAAGATGGCAGCTGGGGTGGTGACACTAATAGTGTGCTCCGCTCCCCTGGGGCCCTTCCACAAAGCATAAAACAAAAGGAGCTCTGACCCAAGTCGGAACGATGTGGTGAAGTGAGCGGCTAGCTGTGGTGTCGTAGATACAACCGGGAAGTGCTGCATAGTTCTCTCCGGGGCCGTGACACTGCAACACTTGTGATCCGAGCAGGACCTGGAGGAGCGGTGACCACAGGTGTGGGTGGCAACAGGGGGCGTGTGCGCTACCCGACTCAGCGAGGAAGCAAGGCTAAGTGGGGCCGCAGGCCTGGGAAGGAGAGCAACTGCCAGTAAAGTGAAGAGGCTGCAGGAGCGGAGCGGGAAGCGTCAGCGCCCCTGACAACTGCTCCGGTGAGGCCAGGTGATGAGAAAGCCGGCAAGCCCCTGCAGAGGCCGAACCTGAGTGGTGCGTACACCGTAGGGTGGGCTCCAACGCTGGCAGCAAAGGAAGGTAGAGAGAAGCTACATCCTGCAGGTTAACCTGGTGAGAGCACAGGGGAGAGTGAGTAAATCTGCCGGCCTCAGCAGAGGCAGGGCCAAAGGGATACACACCACGCTCTGAATTTCATCACCGGCTGTGAGAGGGATGAAAAGTGCAGCCGGGAACAGTAGAAACTTGAGGTGAGAGTACAGGGGCGAGGGGGCCAATAAGCAACCTGCACAAGTGGGGAGCAGCCAGGCAAATCTTTGAACATATAGGCAGGGTAACAAAGCAGGAACCCCTCAAGTGAAGAAGGGCACAGAAACCCATATGGGGCTGTTGGGCGACCCCAGAATCAGCAGCAGTGAGAGGGAATTGCCAAGCCAGCAAAAGGGGTAACTACTTGTGAGGGACAAATCAGGCCCCTTACAACTTGACCGGCTTTGCACCCCCGGGGTGGAGAGGAACTTGGAGGCGGATTTCCCCATCACCGGCATACCACCGCTCAAGGGGAAATACTGAGTAAGCAGTGCATGACACAAGAGTCAACTGCCAGGTCAGACGAGGCGGACCCTAGTGGTCCAAACAGCAAGGAACCCACTAGCTGCCAATGCCGAGAAATAAGCTCAAGGAGGGGTCGGCCATTGCAAAAACACCACAGAGACAACAGGAGGAAAGCTTACAATGGTGCCGGGAACAGGAGAGCAGGAGGAATAGCCAACCCACATCTAGGGAGTCGTAAGAAACACAAGCAGACCCAGACAGCTCCCCCGACATGGCGATGAGCAGGGTGGAGATGTTGAAATGCTTCCAGGACGTCCAAACCAAGTTGACGGAGACCCTGCAGGTGCAATTTGTGGAGATAAAGGCCATTGAGAAACAGGCCATACAAAAAATGAGAAGGGACAGTGCAAGCTTGGGAGATCGTACAGACGCCAATGAAAATGCCATCCAGGAATTGGTGCACAACTGGACGAAGAACAACGAACTACTGGTAAACCTATTGTTACGCTCACCTGGCTCCCACAGAGGCGTCGATCTGAACTGGGCAGCTGTGGTCTCCACCAATGTGACGCGTAGGGCCGAGATGACGGACTGGACTGGCCCACCTAGCTTTGTTTGCTTGGCCCGTAGGAATATTCTTCTGTAAATGGAGAAAGGGAATTAACCACCCATGGGGTTGAGCGTAAATCCCCCCCACCCCTGCTGTTCTCCCCACAGATCACCTTTGATGTCCCCTCTTATAGTCTCACTTGATGGTTTGAAAAGATGAGCTCTCCATCCTGCATTGAGCGCAGGGGCACGTTGATAACCAGTTGCTTCACTGGCTCGAAGGAATTGGTGAGTTCCAGAACAATATTGACTCCGAAAAGTATGTAGTGCGTAAGAGTTCACATGTCTGACTTTCACTCTTGTCCCCGATTCCTTGCAGTTTGCAGCTTGACCCCAGCGAAGAGTTCCTCGTGGTAGCTGACGAAGTTCAGGTAAGGATTTGGCTTATCCTACACAGTTCAATAAAATAAGGCCAGAATGTAACCTGTGGCTTGCTACCCTATTCAGGTGTGGAGAGAAAATATGAAGTTCGGGGAATAATGCCTCCGGCGGCAAAATTAGGTAAGTCTATTGTGGTGAGAAGAGTTCCCCTTGTTTGTCCCTTCGTCTCACCTTGTTGTCCTTTTGTTCCCCTTAGGGGCCGGGGTACGGCGAGGATGCAGTGGAGACTGCGCCGACCCGTGAAGAGGAATAGTACCCCCGGCGGTAATCCGGTAAGTCTATGGGGGTAGTTACTATTGCCTCTGTTTATTCCCTTGGCTCACCTTTGCTGTTCTTGTGTTCCCCTTAGGTGCCAGAGTGCGGCGGGAACATGCAGAAGGATGCGATGGATCGTGAGGATGCTGCGAAGGCCGGTGAGTTCAGCGCGGCGCTGCAGCAGGCGAGGCGGCGCCCGTAAAATGCTTCTTTCTTCCAGCTCGAAGGCGCAGTGGATCCGGAATTTAGGTAAGGATCGAAGGTTTTGCTCTTATTCTAACCTCTTCTCCTTCTGTTCCTCCCTTTTTCTAGGAGCTGCAGACTCGAGGCAGGCGTGGCAGAAGACTGGATGCAGGCTTGCAGACACGGTGAGCATTACGCTGCTGGATGCAGAATAATGCGAAGCGTGTGCTGCTTTTCGGGCGTGGTTTAAATAGCCTCCAAAGTAGTCCCAGGTAAGTATTCCTCCCCAGCCCCACCCGAGTAAAAAATAGTCCCTAGGTAAAATAGTCCCTTCCAAGCCTCATTTGGCTTGGAGCTCTGCAGCATGGTCTGCATCAGGTAAGCTTGCAGCATGGTCTGCATCAGGTAAGTTCTACTCTATGAGCCTGGCGCCTATGGTGCCAGGACTGACTCTCCATATGAGCCTGGCACCATAGGTGCCAGGACCGCACCCAAACAGCCCCTAGCAGGGGTTTTTGGGCTTGCTCAAAATAACTTGATGCCTGCTTCCGGGGTTGCTGGATCTGGTCTGGTTCCCCGGGGGTAGGCATCATGACACCCATTGAGAGTGGCACATAACTCAGAAATACAATGTGAGGATCAGGAGAACCGCTACCAGAGGTCAAATATTCGGATCAAGAACATTTCTGAAAACATTGTGGATAAGGATTTGAAAGTGTCTGTACAAGATGTCTTCAGGGAAGTTCTAGGAGGAAGTCCAGATGCGCCGATCCCAATAGACCAAATACATAGGGTGGGCCCAAGAGGAACTAACAAGGCGCCAGAGCAAGAGAAGTGCAAGCTTCATTGACTAACTATAACCAGAAAGAAATAATTATTTTTGCAGCACGTTCGGCGGGGCAATAAGGATGAATGGGGTAGATATACTCCTCTTTCAGAACATAGCGCAATCCACACTGAGCAAACTCTGAGCAATGGGCCCTGTAAAAAGAGTGTTAATACAAAGAAATTTACTATAAATGGACATTTCCAGTTGGCCTCCTGTTCACCTGGGAGGGCAGACAACAGTGAAGTATGACCTGTGAGGAGGGGCTGACCAAACTACAATTGGATGAAGGGACCAGCCAAGGAGCCATACCAAGCAAGAAACGGGCCCCACCACGATGGAAACCTGGGGAATGGATAAAGGCAATCCGAAAAGGTAGGAGAGAGCAGACCGGACGCGACTTCCTCAGCAAACTTCAGATGGACTCTATGGAATTGAGTGATGGAAATGCAGGCCCAGTGGGGAAAAGGACGGATCCTCCCCCACGAAATAATGGTCTTATAGAAACGGAAGGCACACTACAAGCTTAAGTAACAAAAAAGTGCCATCCACTGAGTCCACGGAAGGCCAAGATACTTGCCGACTCGGCCCAGATGGCGAGAAGGAAGGGCACGTAGGGGGTGGGTCAGAAGGGGGTCTAAGGGTTTGTAGTAGGGGTTAGGTGCTCCCTACAATATCTCTGGGACAATCAGTGAGTCAATTCCGGGGTTTGGTTCTCCCGATTTGTTGGAAATGTTGGCTCACACCAGAGGGAGAGGGAAAGCCGGGGGGTGGAGGGAAGACCCAGATTCATATGCATCCAAAGGCACGACACAGGAAGGCAGAGAGCGGCGGCCCTTGGATACCATAGCATAGGGGGGCTGTACTGAAACACAATGGGACACACAAATCTGGATTTTAGGGGTAGGATCAGACATGGGTCTACTCTTTAAGTTTCTAACTTATAAAGTGAGGGGGCTAAACTCTGCGGTCAAGAGGAAGAAACTGGAACAATACCTAGTGAAAAAACGACCGGAGGTAATAGCCCTCCAGGAAACCCGTATCTGTAAGCAGGACAGGCTAAGGCTCAAATTGAGAGGGAACCCCACTCTGTATCAATCTAATGCTGAGGGGAAAACGGGAGGAACCCTCGTGGCCTTTAGGCAAACACAAGACCTCACTATCCTGGCCACTAAGGCGGACAAAGGGGGCGGGTACCAATTTGTTACATTCAAAATGGGGACAGAGATTTTGACGATAGCCTCCGTATACGTTCCGAACACGGATCAGGACAGTTTCCTTCGGTCCACGTTGGCATCGTTGGAGACCTTTGCCTCAGGGAAATTAATTCTTATGGGGGACATGAACATTGCATGGGACCCACAAAAGGATCATAGTGCAAAAATATATCATGGCAGGTGACACCCTACGAACGCCTTGAAGCATAGAATAGATAACCTGACACTAAAAGGTGTCTGGAGGACCCTCAAGGGAGACACAGATAGGTACACATACTACTCACGCGTTCTCCAGAACTGATTATATATGGGCCACAGCCACTTTAATAGGCAGGCTCAGGCAGATAGAAGTTGGGCCTATTGATCTATCAGATCATGCTCCACTAGTAGCATCCATATCATATCATCCAGAGCCGGGGCCGACCCAATAAACTATGGAGCTGGTCATTCCCCACAGAGATACTGAAAGACAAGGCCTTGGCGGGGGAAACTGGGGACAAAATGAGGGAGTATTTCGCTAACAATGATAATCTAGGCATGGAAGGGGCTACGATATGGGACGCCTTTAAGGCAGTCATGAGGAGGCACCTCATAGCAATAACGATGACAAGGGACAAATGGTTGCAGGTAGTGGAAGAGGTTCTAGAGGCTAAACTAAAGGAGATCATGACCCCCATGACACAGGATCAAAGCAGGGCAACTAAACGGGATTACAGAAGTGTGCAAGGCCAGTTGGATCTATTATGTGCAAGGAGAGCTGAGAAGGCCCTCCTCTATGCCAAACAAAGGTATTACCTAAAGGCAAATAAGGCAGACAGCCTACTGGCCAGATTTCTAAGGGAAAAAAGAGCCAACCGTACTATAACCCAAATGAAAGATCAAAAGGCGGCACTAATCAGGAACACCCCAGATATTTATATATATATATATTTTTTACGTGTTTTAGACTGCAAAAGTAGGCTTTTCACAAAGAAAAGGAGCATAATATACAAAAAGAAAAGAAAGAACCATACAAGTAAAGAAACATTTCATAAAAAAAGAAAGTTACAAACATTTCATAACATTTCATCTAATACAAAATACAGAAAACTATTCATGAGATTTATCCTTAAACCACCATTTTTAAAATGCTTCTATTTTTTCCAAGAAGACAGATAAGAAAGCATGCAGCGCCAGGATCAATTTCACTGCATTCCCCCACATGAGCATGAGCCAGAACATGTCAATCAATGTCACTGCACCCAGGTATCGTAGCTGCGGTTCGCTAAACATAGGACAAGTAAAGACAATGGGCCATGGTATGAACGGTGCCGGTAAGGGACCGGCACTGTTCATACCGGGCCGCCACATTACGAGTTCTGCAGCGGGTCCCGCTCTGTACGCCTGGCCAGACCAGAAGTGTAGAACGGGACCCGCTAGCAGAACAGGATGCAAACAACAGGCACGTCATTAACGGGCCCGTTGTTAGCATCCTCTCCATTCCTATTGAGCCCTATGGGGGCTCAAATGGGAATGGGGACGTATCGGGTCCCGGTCCCGCGAAAGGGAATTACCGGGCCCCCCCCCCCAGGTCGGAATGGCCCGGTAAATCCCTGTTTGCGTGACTCGGACCCGAGTTTGGGGGTAGCCATGCCACTAAAAACAGCATGGCTACCTCCAAACTCGTAATGAGACCCAATGGGCCTCATTACGAGTCCGGCGGTAACCGAGGCGGTAAAACCGCCTGGTTACCGCCGGACTCGTATTACCATTCCGCCTCCGTGATTCCCGGAATTACCGGGGCTTTACAACCCCAGTTTTCCGGAAATCACGGAGGCGGAATGGTGTTAATCCCCATTACCATTGAGTCCTATGGGACTCGATATGAATGGGGATCATGGAAACACTGGCAGCATCTCGTAATGCTGCCGGTGTTTCCTCGTCCGCCTGCAGGCAGGCGGTGTTAAACCCGCCAGGTCAGACCTGGCGGGAACATCACCTCCCGCCTGCAGGAGTTGTGATCAGGCGGTCTGGAAACAACGGTGGCGGCGGTTTTACCGCCACCGTTATTTCCGGACTGCCTGATTTGTAATGAGGCCCAATGTGTTTCAAAGTTTCTAACATAGTGGTGTTACAAAATCAACAGTTAGTATTTGTTATTGTCTTGTCCCACCTTGATCTCCTTTACAGGGTCGCAAATTGGTTCAAGCGAAAACGCAAGTATATACCCCGAATCTTTGCGCAGGGAAAAAGAGACATGTACATCATACGTTCCGATCGCTTCCTTCTAAGTTTTGCATATTCTCCATATAGGCAGAAATTCCCCAACAGGTTTGAGGTTTCGACCCAATCGGCTGTAAATAATGTACACTTTACCACCCCAGGCAACCACACATCCTGGTCTTAAACGGAGTCAGAACTGGCCACCAGGGGGTGCACGGATGACTGCAGCCTCCGTGTGAGCTCTGCCCCCATAGGTCCCAATAGTGGCTTGAGCCCCCACTGGTGGACCCCCCACGCCCCGCTCAGAAAACTGGTGCACGGTTGTTGTCTGAACCCATTCCCCCTCCTGGGAAAAAATCCAGTAGAAAACAGTGCAGATTTAGCAGAGATATACGTAGTGGAAATAGAGGTCACTCGAACTGGCCTCCTGGAACGGAGAGCGCTCAAGGCGAAACCATTGGGCTGCACGCAGCTGTGCAGGAGAGCCCAGCTTGGAACTCAAAGTGCTCCAGAGGACATTTGGACCACCTGAGGGGGCCGGGAGTGGAATAAGCCGCCCCACAGTGCACCCAGACAGCAACACTCTGCGCTATCGCACCCCCGGTCCTCAGGAAGGCGGAACGGACGACTGCTAAAACCGAAAGTAGCACCCGGCAAGGCAGTCTCGGATAGAAGGTAGGCCTCGTAGGCCCCGATGGATGACCGCTCCGACCCCTCCCCTCTGTGACTTACCCTGGAGCGCGCCGGCTGAGGGAGGCCCGCTGCGGGACTGAAGCGAACCAGCCCACCACGGCGGTTGCGCATGGACTGGGTGCTTTGACCCTTTGTAGCCCACTTATGAAGCCGGGGGCTGGCTGACCAGATTCTCCTACGTCGCGGTCGCACAGAGTGTTCCTCGTGTGTGGCTGGAGAAAGTACAAAGCATAATGCGACCTGGGACAGAACATCTCTGAAAACACGCAACGCCAGAGACACCCTGAATCACTCCCATGCGCGCACGGCCGCATGCCCTACGCCCCGCTGGATGCATACGGAGCTGGAGCTCCAGTAATACAAACGCTCCATAAGGTAGTAGGACTCACCCTGTGACCCCACCCCCGACCTCCCTCTGCCCTCTAAAAGTACACCGGGTGGAGCCACTACCAACGTTGCTGCTGGGTCCAGTGGGGTTTCATAATCCCTTTGATTTTACACACCCCCAGAAAAGTGAGGCTGGTGCCCAACAGTGAAAAGACACAAAACGACTCTCAAGAGAGCTTGGGGGCTCCATTGAACAGATAACATCAAAGAATAAAGGGCATATATACGGAGCTATTCCTGGAATCATCGTGAAGCCCTCCTGACTTCTGGTCATCGGTACACTTATGACCATACTCACACAATACCGACACAGCACTCTCCACACCAGAAGGTGCTTGAGCAAACAAGGTGACCTCTTCAGTCCATTGAAGAGATAAAAGGAATAGAAGCTCACAGCAGGCCCATTTCAACACTCTAAAGAACGGTGGACACACCCATCCATTTATTAAGACTTGAACTATATGGACTTATAGGCGCATGTTGCAGGCTAATAGGTCCACGGCTGCCATAGACCAAGGAAACAGTGCCACCTATGCGACAGGGAACATGGCCCATCGAGAGTCTGACGAATAGGCACGGCCAACAAAGTACACAGAATCTTTCAAAGGAAGCACATCTGATAGGTGCCAAGCTAAGAGTGGGTCTGAAGCCACTACTAGAACTATCCGGAGGGTTGGGCCCCCATAACCGGGGCGTGTGCTGTCCTCCGAGATCGACATCCCTGCCTTCGGTATATAGCTCCCAGCATGTCCAGCTGTCCTTTGGCGGACTACTACGGTGAGGTCCTCATCTCTGACACCTCTGAGGAATTGTTCCACCTTCTCCGCATGCCTGCAATAAATTCCTCCTCAAAGCAGACCACCATCTGGAGACCCAGTACAACAGCAACTCCAGTGTTTTGGAGGGTTAGGCCCTCATGGCGTGAGGAGTGTGCCCCCCCAACACCCTGCGCCAGCGGAGAAACGAGACCAGGACCCACCACCGGCTGAAGGTTTACCTTGTGCTGAAAACCAGCAACGATCTGTAAGAGCTAGGAAACCGAAGCGAAACCTGAACACGGGGTGGCTCTCTCCACCTCTACAGTGGTTTTGTACATAGACGGAGAGGTATTACGGCCAATTTGACCCTCCAAGTACTAAAAAAGCCCAAGTTCCACCGGACTCACCTCCTTATATGGTCTGGAGCTCTTCACCGTATGAACATCAAGGAGAAGCTTGCACCATATAGATTCTCCCTTTCCCGCCCTCAGGGTAACTCCCTCCCAGATCCCATGATGGCAACCTTAGGGGCGCAGGCGGCCACAACTAAGGCTGATGTGGCGGACCTCTTGAGTGAAATAAGAAACATGAGAACCGATATAGGGGCGAGAGTAGATAAAATAACACAGAGGATAGATAAGATGGAAGAAAGGATAGAAAAGGTAGAACATAACCAGACCTCTCTTACCACGCTGGAAGCTCAAATAGACCACAGAATTGCTTAAATTGAAGCCAGGGAAGAGGAATCGCACATGAGAATGATTTGGAAAACCGAGAAAGACGCAATAATATTTGCATTTTCGGTATTCCAGAGAGGGAAGGGGAGACCGAACAGGATATAAAAAGAACCCTCCATATGCTCATGAAACTCCTGTTTGAGGATGATTCTATTGACAAACCCAAACTGGATTGTATACATAGAGCTGGTGGTACTGCACGGGGCCCCAAAACAGTCCTGGAATGATTCCATCGTTTCGCAGCCAAGACCAGGGTTTTGGATAAGGCCAAGCGTAGTGCATAGATTCCTCTGGAAACCACAAGGGTCTGTATCTTCCAAGACCTGTCGTCTCTTACGTTGGCCATGAGAAGAAAATGCATCCCACTCACCAAGTGGCTGAAGGACAAAGGAGTTTGATACCGATGGGGCTATCCCTTCTCTCTCACCTTTGAATGGGAGGGAAGCACAGTCAAGTTGAAAACGGAGAAAGACATTCGGGACTGTACAGCCGACTTACTGGGAGATCAGGATGGAGATGCAAACCAAGGTGAAAGTAGTGATGATAACCGGCAATGGTGCAGCAAAGGCCTGAGGCGAAGGCGAATTCCTGGGCCCAGGAAGCTCAGGAGGATGAATGCATCCCCGGAAGCAGAGGGATGACTCTACGGTGAACCTATGTAATATGTTGAGAATGTCTTGAAGGTGCACGCATAGTGGGGTAGGTGCGATGGCGAGCACCTTGCCATACAGCGGTGACTGAAAAGCGCTCAGGCATGATCATGAGTGACACTGAGACGTTACTGGAATGCGATGTTGAAAAGGTTCAAGGAGGGGATGGGGGGAGGGACAGAAAGGGGGGCTCAATTGTCAGTTGATTGTTTTGTGTAGGGACCGGGGTAGTTCTTGTTCCTACTGTGGGCAGAGTCTGGCTAGAAGAAGTTAGCCAAGCTATTTCGGATGCCGTTGGGGGTTCACGAGGGGGAGGGGTGCGGGGGAGGGGAAATATGCAGTGTCACGCAAGCATGCATTGAGTGATCTTTTTGGTTATACAGGGAAAGCAGATTTGCTAAAGTTCATTGTGTGCATGAAACAAGCCTTAGATAGGTAATGGCGGTAGCTTCTAATGGGTCGGTGGGTGCTCTCAATAGAATTTGCACACTAATTGTTAAGGGACTTAATTCCCCACAAAAAGGTCTATGGTGCTCAGAGAATTTCGGAGATCTGGGACAGACGTACTTTTCTTGCAAGAGACTAAGTATGCTCAGGGTGAGGAACGCAGGGTGCTACAGCCCAGAGAGGGATTAGAATTTTGGGGATATGGCCCATTGAAGAAAGCAGCTGGAGGGATATTGGTTAAGAAGGGGATGGACTTTAAGTTTTCTAAATTATGGAGGGATGTTGTCAGGAATAAGGGCTGGCAGAGACGTGGAGTGCTAAAATATGCCTATTAAGATACAGGAGTGTGGAAAGGATCTGAAAACTACAGTTCCCAGCAGCCTCACCGTGCCGGGTGTTCCTGCACGCGCGCTCGTAGCCAGCTGTATGGGATTAAGCACAGCTTATTAGCATTAGCAGGCAACGGGGAGTGGCAGGTGTGGCTTATTTTGTTTGTTAGATGTTTGGGGAGCAGGCATGCCGCACGCAGAGAAATGCAAGATGGAACGCGGAACGAATGCAGCACGGTAGCTGTATCAGGAGAAGCAGGAGGGGCCGTGGAGCGGTCGGGTGAATCACAGCATGGCATCCTTCGTCTGGGCAGTCCCACGGGGCTCCCAGACCTGAGATAAATACAGGGGGAAATGTGTGTTGCTCTGCAAAGTACTTTGTGTCCCAGATAGTGTTACTGCAACGCATTCCACGTCTGGGAAGTCTCGACGGGCTTCCAGACTCAAGATAAGTACTTGGGCCAACAGGCATGGTGTGTCCAAGCTGATGTGCATATGTTATATGTTATGTTCTAAAGTAGTTACTGTCTTATACTTCAGAGACTTGCGTGAGCAAATGAATACGGCTGTGTGCAGAGAAACTCACGCATACTGCATGGCTAAAAGGACTTCAGGGAAGCTTCTCTAGTGCAAATAACTAGTGGGGGCTCAATATATGTTGTGTATGTTGCTTATGCTGCACAAAGGGCCATGTGTAATTATATGCTCATGCTGGGAGTAATCCCTATTGGTTGTTTCATCCCGTTGCTTGCTATACGTGTCTATTGTGAGTAAGTCAGGTGTAGTACAAGTATTAAGGTGTGCTGCTTTCATTATAGGCAGGATCAGGAGGTTAAGGAGTAGCCAGGTGATTGTATTATCTGTATGTCTATATATTAGACAGGTTAGGGTTTTTTCCCTGTGCTTCCCCAGTCCTATCCACTGTAGGAGTTCCTTACCCTCTATCCAGTGTTCCTAACTTCCCCCCATCCTATCCACAACCTTTCTCCCTAACCCCTCTTCCCCCCACTGGCTGCCACGTGGCAACCTGTTCTCTAAAACCAGGCGCCTTTGCAAACCACGGTGGGAGGGTCGAATTAATTCGGCTTCCGTGGTTCGGGGGAAGAGTGTCGATCTCTCTTCCCTTCCATTAAGTTGTGATTGTGACAGATGTGGAAGGGAGAACACTAATGCTGGTGGGCACTATAAGAGGCCGGGAGGTCACGCTGGCCATGTTGTATGCCCCGAATGTAAGACAAGCTGACTTCCTACAGCGCACTATATCGAAAATAATGCTTGAAGCCGTGGGGCAGGTGATAAATGGATCGGATGTCAACCTCTGGGCAGACACCAATAGAGATAGGCAAACAGCGACACAGACCTAACGGAACCGGCTGATACCGGTAGGGCGCTGGTAGCAGAGATGTTGCAAACATATAGACTATGAGACAATTGGAGGGCCCAACACCCAGACACCTCAGGCTTTACCTTTTACTGTGCACCTCACGGCACATACACAAGAATTGATTACATTTACATTTCAGAGGAGCTGGTGGATGTGGCGGCCCACTCAGAAATCGAGCCCATCACTTGGTCGGACCACAATATGGTCTCAATTGGTCTTGATTTGGGAGCCTTGCCACGGAAAGGGAATAAGTGGCGCTGCAATGAGTCTTTATGGAAAGACACTGTTTTTCGGGCAGAATTGATAACGGAAATAGAGGAATACCTCAAGGTGAATGATACGCGGGAGATTTCGCCAAAAGTGGTATGGGATGCAGGGAAAGCGACATGGCGCGGGGTGTTGATTGAAGAGGGCGCCAGTAAGAAACGAGAAAGGATCCTGATTGAAAACAAATTAAGGAAAGAGATAACACTCTTGGGGCCTCATCATGAGTTCGGCGGAATTCCGTTGGATTCCCCACCGAGCGATATTTGCGCTAACGCCACGCTCCCTGGCGGAAAGCCCGCCAGATCATGAGTAGCATGCACGCGCACAGGGACATGGCGTTAACGCAAATAGCGTCTGGCGTAGAAATTGGCTAGGAACCCGTAAATCCACCGCACTCTGCGCTACCGCCGAGCCGTGGTGCTAATAGCAAGCAGGAAACGCATCACCGCCGGAACGAGAAATAAAGCGGCGGCCATTTTGGAAATCACAATCCACCGAATATCACAGGCCCTGCAAGCCATCCACCCATGTGAAGACTGAAAAATGTCTCAGGAGCGCACCAGGGGCAAGTCAGCCCTGGACAGGGTCAGGAAACCTAAATTCAATGACCAGGAGCTGGCCATACTTGTGGAGAAGGCAGTGACCCAACAGGAAGAGCTATTCAGCGCAAGACAAGTGGACAGCATTGAGCGCAGATCTGGCGGGAAATCGGCCAGAGGGTGCCTGCAGTGGGGCATGTGCCCCGGGATGGGGAGGACTACCGCAAGCGTCAAAATGACTTGCGGGTCCAAGTAGGTGGCCTACTCTCCCAGCACAGGAGTGCAAGCACAGGAACTGGAGGAGGGCCTGTTCCACCACCCCCCCACCCCATGAGCTCACACCCTGGGAAGAAATGATGACTACGCTCATCAAACTCATACCACACCCTACGTACCCCACAGGGACACTGCGATCACCACAGGCCGACAATGACGGTGAGGAGGGTACAACACCACGGCGCCCGAGGCAGTGCGCTTCTATCCCGCAAAGGGGCCAGCCGGAAACAACACGACGCCGGACCCATCCCATGTCACCACACCATAGCCCAAGCCCATGCAGAACCAACAAGCATACAGGGGGACAGCGCCTCATTCATCACAAGCCACCATGCAAAAACTGGATGTTGAGGGAGCCACCAGTGGGTCTGAGCCTGATGAGGGACAGACAGCAACAGCTGCACGACAACCTGAACTGTTGACTTCACCCAGCCGCAGTGACACAAAAAGAATGGCCACACCTCAGGGAAACCCAGAGCCAGTTGCAAAGGATGCACACACCCCAGGTGTGCGTGTGCGTCATGTCCGCACACCAGAGCCAGACGTCAATACACCATCCTATGGTACCCCAGAGGATAAGCACTCGGACTGGAGCAGCCCCATCCAAGGTGGCAACATGTCCCCCTGCAGCCCCCCTTCCAGGCGGCGCATAGCTGTCAGCCCGGTCCCCGTCATACCCAAAGTCCCACTCATCACGGGAGCTCCTTAACCTGTTTGGAGAGGTCTCTAAGGAGAAGGGGAGCAAAGATTTTACTGGATGCATTTAACAGGGCGATGGGTCTGAAGTTCTTCGGCTCAGACACATCGTCCTGTTTGTGGATGGGAATAATGATAGATTGTTTCCAAGTAGTTGGAATAATACCCTCCCGATAGATGCTCTTGTAAAGAGTCAGCAACAAACCCACCCATAGCTCTGGATCCTGCTTAAAAAGCATTGGCGGGATACTTTCGGGACCCGGGGCCGTAGATGGCTTTGCCTTCCTGATAGCCCATCCTACATCACCCTCATCCTAGGTACAAGCCCCCTAGTCCTTCTGACCCATATTAAGGAACGAGCATTGACGCTCGTCACTTGGTCGAGCAAATTTGTTCTGTAAATAGCCCACCCAAGTGTCGAAGGCAGCCGACAGATCTAATAGCAAGGCTGCCCCGACACCGCCGTGATCAACCATACACATCAAGTCGTCCATTACTGAGTTTAAGACCGACTCAGTGCCTCTGCCAGGCTGAAAGCCTGATTAAAAGGGATCAGGAAAGTGTGAGGGTTCCAAAAATGCTGAGAGAAGGGGAGATACCAACGCCTCCAACACCTTCATCCAAAATGATAGAAGGGAAAACGGAGTGTATTTGGCCAGCACCTCGGGATCAGGTGAGGGCTTTTTCAACAGAGGGATGACCAAATCGTGTTTAAGGGAACGTGGTATATCTCCTGTCGCAAACGAGATGTTGACAGTTAAGTGATGGAATTAATTACATCAATCGATGACTCCTGCAGGAGGGTCAAGGGTATGGCATCGGCAGGAGAGGCTGATTTTAGTTTTTGAATAGCAGAGAGAATATCGGAATTTGAAAAAAGAGGAAAGGTAGACCGGGACCCTGATTTCGGAGGAAGTGTCACAGGGGCCAGAACCTTCGTAACTGATTGGGGATCGGTTTTTATGTTGTCTCGGATAGTTGCAATTTTTGTCAGAAAGAAGGTAGACATTGAGTCACATAACTCCTGAGAAGGGGGAACTGCGTTGTGTCCTGCCTTGGGAGTGGACAAGGATTGAACAAGGTCGAATAGGGCTTTAGGCTTGTTAATAGCCCTCTCTACCGACTGGCCAAAATAAGATTGTTTGGCATTTATTATATCAATGTGATATGCAGCAAGCATACTCCGATAAAGAGATTTAGATTTCGGGGAGTAAAATAAGCGCCATTTTCTTTCAGCTTGTCTACAGCAAAGTTTGCTTTCTCTTAGGCCCTGAGAGAACAAGTGTTCAGGGTGGCGGTTACTCTGTTTACATAGCTTGATAGGTGCCAAAGTGTTAGCAGTGGTTAGAAAAGCTGCTTCCAGTGTGGTCAAGGTGCAGGTTTCCACACTGCTACAATGGGTTTGTAGTAAGCTAGTCAATTCAGGTTTAGATACCCCAGCCCAGCTGCGCTTAGAAATAGCAGGTTTATTAATCACAGTAGGAGGACTTTTTAGGGGAATAGAAAAAGGAACCATTAGGTGGTCTGACCATATTATAAAACCAGGGTGGCAATATCAGCATAGGAGACAGGGGAAAAAATAAAATCTAGTATGTTGCCACCATTATGAGTAGGGGCCATAACACCTTGAGAAAGACCAAGGTCAGCCATCAGTGCTAAGAAATTGACAATAAATTTAGCCGACGGCTGTTTCATTGGTAAATTGAAGTCCCCAATAGTGATTAGGTTGGGGTATTGCACTAACAATTCCAACACAAATTCAGGGAATTCGGTGAAGAAGTGGTATCCATCCCGGGGGGTCGGTATACCAATAGGACTGTAAGAGTGAAGGTAGAGGTAATGCAGATGCGAGTTAGAATGCACTCCATTTTTAAGGAGTGCTTAGGGACTGAGCTAGAGATTCTGTAATTGGTTCCCACAGGCTGGTGAAGCAAAGGCTGTAGCTAGCTCGGTTGGAAACAAATCCAAGCAGAGGTGCAAAATAAGGGACAAAGGCAAGTGATCACTGCCTAACGGCAGACCCATCGTGGGCGGTTCACAACAAGCTAACAAAGGGGAAGAGACAAAAAAATGGTCAATCCATGAGGTGTAACTACCCTTGGACCAAGGAAAGAAAGAACCCAATGATTCCTGGGAGGGGAGACAAATACCCAAGTCCCAATTAAACAAATGATTTGGCCATACGCAGGAAAGGTCTATGAGCTGCAATGAGAGACTAAAAAACCACCTATCTTGATCTTGAGGTCTACACACAACGGATGTTAGGACCCCCCCGCCCTCCAGGATAATCATAGTGCTTTTGGCCTTCACCAACCACCCCCTCAATAAGCCCATCCAGACCTTCTAGGAAAGGCTTAAGGGCACACTTTGCCTGGTTCCAGTATGCATTGACCAATAAAATGTTCTCGAGGCAATCCTTAAATGTAACGTTCACTGCCAAGAGACATTTCAGGAGAGTAGGTACCTCTTAATGACGGCACCTCATCGCCATCGTCAATGGGTGGCCTCTAGACCCCCTAGTTGCATTCTTACAATAAGTGTGGAAGCCCTGAAGTACAAAATGATTCATAGCCATGGTTTCTTGAAGGAACATAAAGTTAGTCTCCCCCACCCATGTTTGAGGACCCTTAAAGTGGAAAAACTACAGACATTCCATGAAACAAATTTGCACTTCCCATCCTAGAGCATTTTTCTTGACTGTTTGATTTTAGAAAACATCTGGACCGCAGCCTCCAGCCAAACCAGTCCTCCAGGGCCACCGTTGTGCGGGATAGTACACTTGTGGTCCGAGTAATGGTGCTCAAATCAAAGGAAGTACCTTGGGGAGTCAGAAAGTCAGCTAATGTTGTTGGATCATAAAGATCAAAAAGTTCATAGCCTACTACCTTTAACATTTCTCGTTCCTTCCACACTATTTGCGCAATCAGGTTCGACTTGAAGTGGCAGACAGATCTATTAATTCCTGTTTTGGGGAAAATCACACACTTAATGTCATCAGAACTCAAGGAGCGCAAAGACAGGATTTCCTGGAAGCCCCTCAGCATTTGTGTTCTATTCATAGATTGTTGACCATTAGACAGAGATCAGGTTCCACCCCATGATGATCCCCTGGAAAGTATCAGCCCTAATTATTTCTGATGGAGCACTGAGCTTAGATGGCATCAGCACAGGATCTTTTGATGTCGACTCCTCGCCGGAAGACCGCACCTCTAGCGTCAGTGCCTACCAGAGCGTCATGCTGATTGTCTAACAAATTTGTAGCCATAGGAGTCACATTGCTTGACCGGTCTTGAGCTAGATTACATGGAATGGAATTGCACAGAAACAATGTCATCTTGTGTTGTTTGATGATGTTCTTCATTTTGGGACTCTGTGGTCGAGGAATTGCATCCTGAGGTGTTACCTGAGCCATGGGGGTGGGTGGGTGGCACAGATCCAAGAGCCAAGTCCTTGACTGTATCCTCTCCTGAAAGTGAATTTAAGAATGTAAGGGCCTCATTACACGGACGGCGGTAAGGGTTAACGGTCACCGTTAATGGTACCGGTGACCGTTAACCCTTACCGCCCGATTACGAGGTCCCTTTGCGGGTTGGAGACTTTAACGCCTGCTTTTTGCAGGCTTTAAAAACCAACCCGCAAAGGGACCAGGGAGCTAATTATGGTACCGCAATTTGCAGTGCCGTAATTAGCACCTTCCCCATTCCCATTATGCCCTATGGGGCAAAAATGGGAATGGGGAAGGGCAATGGGGGAAGGGGGAATTACCGCCCCGCCAACCCTGGAATAGGGCGGTAATTCCCCTTTGCTCCAAGGCGGTGCCGGTATTTTACCGGCATGGACCAAGGTGCTAATAGCACCTTGGTCCACCGCCGTCCATGTAATGAGGCCCTAAGTCTTTTTCCTCTTGTTCAAGTAAGTAGCAGAAAGGTTTATTGTTTTTTTCCACGGTTGCTTTTTTAAAATTATAACGTTGCTTCCTTGTCTTTTGATGTTGCGGGCCCTCTTGGGTGATCAGAAGAGACAAGTCCGCCTCAATGATATCCTGTTGGAATTCAACTGCAGCCTCTAATAAGACCTCCTCTCGTTGGTGCAAGTCCTTTTGTGCTCCAGGCGCTCAGCGCAGCACTGGTGTTGTTGCAATGAACAGTCGGTGCTCTGGGTGAGTAGCTCCTCCTACTATGATGGAAAGCAAGGACAGACTGAGCATTCAGTGCTCCAGATTTAATGTTGGAGAACAATAAAAATCCCGCATTGGATGCGATATGAACCGCACTGTGATGTGTCACGTATTCAGCAGATGACAGGTAAGCAAAGCAAGTTGCACAGAGTGAGAGAGTGAGACCAAAAGACCACTTGGCTCCACTTGTCCACCGCAGATATTATTAATCAATTCTGGGAGTTTTATTCCAAGCTGTACTCCTCAGATTCCCCATGCCATGAGACACAGAACACCTATCTGTACCCATTACCCCTCCGAAAGATAACACTGCTCACTAGAGAATGCCTAGAGGCAGAGATAAGAGAGGAAGAAGTGATCCAAGCCTTCAAGCAACTACTGTTTAACAAAGCACCTAGGCCAGATGGCTATACTGCGTTTTTTTACAAAACGTACTGGGCCACACTAGTTCCGAGACTGACCGTCCTATATAACCAACTGGGGATGCGGGGCAAAATCCCTGATACTATGGAAGAGGTGAAAATTGTGTGATTCACAAAACTGAACAAAGACCCCAGGCAATGCGGGTCATACAGACCGATCGCGTTGATTAATCTGGATGCAAAAATATACACAAAAATACTGGCGAACAGAATGGACACCATACTCCCAGACCTGATTCTACCGGATCAGTCTGGTTTCATAAAGAATAGACAGACCTTTGATAACATTAGAAGAATTTGTCATCTGGTAGAAAAGGTTTCCAAGACTAAACATGTTGCTAGCACTCGACGCTTTCTAAAATTTTCGATCGCGTGGAGTGATTCTTCCTGTTCTGAACAATAAAGCTCATGGGCTGCGGCCCCGTCTTTATCTGCATGATCCAGGATAACTATGTGAACCCAAAAATTAGGCTTGCAACAAATGGTTCCTTATCCCACCCGATCAACATTAGAAGAGGAACAAAACAGGGGTGCCCATTGTCACCATTGTTATACACAATTTGTTTATAGTCTGTAGTTACAGAAAAAGGAATGATGGATCAAATCAAGGGCATCCCATTTGGGGGGGGGGGCACATAAGGTCATGGCATTTGCAGATGACTTGATACTCACAATTACGAAACCAGACATGTCCACACCTGGGATTTCCCAGGAATTAGAAAGGTTTGGATCGGTGGCGGGCCTAAAAATCAACACCAAGAAATCAGAGATGTTAAACCTTTCTAAGAGCAATGCACAGGAAGCCACACTTGGACAAGGGGCCCCATTCACTATGGTAAAGGACCGACTCACATATGTATGCAGCAAACTATGGCGCACTTCTGGCAAACGTGGAACAATCGCTGCGCAATTGGGGTCCTCTGAAAGTAGCATGGCTTGGTAGAGTCAATAAGATTAAAATGGTGATCCTCCCAAAAAACACTATATGTGTTCCAAGCAGTTCTGGTCAAGCCACCACAGGCATTCTTTAAATCCCTCTAGAAAAAAACTAACATCTACGTTTTTATGGGAGTTAAAAAAAAAAATAACAGGATCTCAATGAAGGTGATGATTGCCCTACGGGCAAAACGGGGGTTGGCCCTCCCGAATTTCCACACTTATTATAAGGCATCGCAGCCTTGGGTTATATGGGTAACTTAGAGAAGAATTTGCCTTGACTGGACAGGGCATTAGTAGGGAAACCCCTGGAAGAGGTTTTATGACTGCCATACACAGACAGACCTTAAAACATGCACATGAGTGCACTTACGACACGAGTGGAGGAGGTATGGGACAATCAGGTCCTGAAGAAATGGATTACCACTTATCCATCACCATTCACTCCAATATTTCAAAACCCTCAATTCTCCCTAGGAATGGAACAGGGGGCATATCGCCAGTGGAAAGAGGGGGTTGCAAGAAATTGCAGGACATTACTCAGGGCCCGCAGGTCAAGTCATTTGAACAATGCAATACAGACTTCGGGGTACAAGAAAAAGAGAGATTCCGATACCATCAACTTTGGCACTGGCTGGTTGACCCGCGGGTGAAGGCAGCGGCAGAGACAACTCACAAAGTTTGAAAAATAACTAGTCACTAATTCAGGAGATAGAAAGCTGGTGGTCATGCCCCAAACTGAATCTATTCCGGGGAGAGGTGAATGTCAATATGGGAGAAATGTTTGACACACTGGGCGGTGGAGGCATGGATTGTGAAGATATGGAATTTAGAGTCTGTGGAGTGGCTGAAACACTCTATTCAGGCAGGACAAGCCTGCTTTCGTAGAGACTGGGGTATGGTCATGTCTTCTCTGCATAATGACTTCAGGGAATCAATGTGCCCACAAAGACTGCCCATCCTGGGTATTGATATTGATATTTTATTTCACAGGGGTTTCAGAGCGCGACAAGGCAAGGAAAGGGGAACAGGGGAGAACAAAACAACGATATTGGTAGGCCCAGTGACATTGAGAATGCGCAAGTGCATGGGAGATGGGGAGGGGAAAAGTGCATGGAAGGGGGGAGAAATGGAGATTGCAGAGCAAGGAGAAAAAGATAAATAATAAATTAATAAATAATAATAATACAAATAATACAAACAGTGGTAGTGCAGCCAGCAAGTGGCAAGTGCTGAGTTTAAGGCAGCAGACAGGGTAGGTCTGATAAGTGCAGGAAGAAAAAGGGGGGGGAACTGCATGGGTACAGATACATACCCCAGTGCAAGGGGTGGCCCGGAGGCAGTGCAGGAGGGTGGCAGGGTGAGCAGGTACCTGGGCCCAGAGGACAGAAGGTGGCCAGGTGCACAGTGCCGAGAGAGAACAGATCAGCAGGGGAGAGGGGGGCAAAGGCAGAAGCAAAGAGGAAGGTCCTGAGGTGCTTCCAGAACCGTAGATGGTTCTCCTCAAGTTTTAGAGTGACAGGGAGGCTATTCCAGAGGGAGGACCCAGCCGAAGACAGAGATCTACCCCCAGCTCGTTTCTTTGAAAAACGACTGACCCTGAGGGAGTTAGAGGTAGAGGAGCGAAGAGCTTAAGCGGGGAGGTATTTGCAGAGGGATATCTGAAGGTATTTTGGACCAGGGCCCCAGAAAGCCTTGTGGACAATGCAGAGGGTTTTGAGTTTAATCCTTGCATCCACTGGGAGCCAATGGAGAGATTTCAGAGCTGGAGAGATACGATACTACGGCTTGAGGCCAGGGACAAGTCTTGCAGTCCTGTTCTGGATTAGTTGCAGAGGGCGGAGAGTAGAGGCAGGTAGATTTAGAAAGAGGATGTTACAATAGTCCAACCAGAGCTTGGAGACAGTGAGCTTCTGGGGGAAGGAGAGGAAAGGCACAGTACCTCTAAGGAGGTGCAGTAGGAAGTTTGACTTTTTAGTGACATCAGAGATGTGGGCAGAGAAGGAAAGAGTGGAATCAAAGATGACCCTGAGATTCTTAGCCTCGCAGGTGGGGGTAGGAGGAGGGCCAAGGCAGGCCGGCCAGAGAGTGAGGGGAAAGGATGGTGAAGGTGTGCCAATGAGGAGGATCTCCGTCTTGCTGGCATTCAGACAAAGATCGTTGGTGGCACACTAATCTTGAATGGCAATTAGGCAATCAGAGATTGTTAATGTAAATCTGGATATTAGGTATACAATGAGTCGGTGTATGGGATCTGGGAAAGGGGGATTGGAAGAGAGGGTGGGGGAAGGGTTTGGTTGTAAAACAAAATTCAATAAAGATACATTTTTAAATAAAATACTTTGACTTAAGCATCCGCCCAAATCTAAACAGATCTACTTTTGTGTCAAATAATGTTGTGCTGAATGTGGGCACAAAGTTCAAACCTCTTTGGATGGTGTTAGTTTCTATAGTAGTAAGTGGTCAGCTAGAGAGATCAACCACTAGAGTTTCTTTTGTTGTCTCGTTATTCTCCCTCCTCCTCTTTGGTTTCCTCTTTCCCCTCCTTGTTCTTTTCCTGCTCTTGTGCTCTCTAAAAATGTAACTGTGTATTCTATTGCCTGTGATTCACTAGCTCTATCTGGTTCCTCAGTGTTATCGTTTCTCCGAACAGGAATTTCTTGTTCACTGATGGCTTCTGAATCACTATTTGAAGAATTGGTTGAACTACACTGTTGTGGTCTTCTTTGTGGTAGTCTGAATTTATCCATCCATGTATATACCTCTTCATTCAATTCAGTTCTATAATTTTCTAGCTTCTGATTAATATCGAGTAGATAGTGTCAAGTTATTCCTGTCCTAGTAACCCACTAAGTTCTTTTTCAATGTCCTGTATCTCTGTTGTAATTAAACCTAGGTTTTTTGAGCGCTCTTGAATGATTAATAAAGTCAAGTCTAATGAGCAGTTATTCAACATCACTTCACACTTTTTTACAAATTCTCTGCTTTCTTTGTAGAGTGTAGGTTTTAGTTGGAATTCTTAAACCCCTAGGGATACCAAGTGTCTACCAAGAGTCATAGCATGCAATTGTCTGTTTATCTCTTTTCATATTAGATATTCCAATTGCTTAAATGTGTTTGGATGTGTCAACTGTAGCAGTAATTGTAGTGGTACATGTGTTGTCCCTTATTAAGCCTTAGTGGGGACACATCCAGTAAGATGATACTTATTTATTTTATTCTCAGGGTGCATGTCTTTACCAAATGCTCCTTTTAATAATATCTCACAATATGCCACATTCTGAGCCCTCCCTTAGTCCCATGGATTCTATACAGCAATATATACACAATTGGAGACACCGCTATGTTCATATTTTAATACTAATTTATAGATTCTTATTGAAGACTGTATAGTGCATGACGGGGCTAACGCAATGTATATTGAACATGTATACTTAACTGGGCACTACTCCCAGTAGCCACATAGAGACTACACAACTACATTTTTTCATACCAGGCACATTTTTCTTTTTTTTCTGCTAAGCACCTACTGCAAGTGCACATAAGAATTAATTCACTGGGTTATGTACATAAAGTCAGAGGTATCTACTGTTGGGAACCTCACAAGCATCTTTTAATTTGACCCTTTCTTAGAACAGAAAGACGCTTTTATGTTTGTTTACATTTGACGTATTACGCGAGACGGCTGTGACATCACGATGTGCACCACACGCGTGATGTCACACCGCCTGAGTCTACAAAAGGACAAGGTAAGGGGAGGCTGTGCTAGCAGCACAGCCTCGGAATTCCTGTTTTTTGACTCGCTCGAGGAGTCTCAAGATACAGCAGGTAATAAGTAACATCTGCAAAAAAGGGAGTTTCCCCACTGTCAAGGAGTTCCCCCCCTTCTCACCTGAGTTCGATCTTTGCTGGATTTCTTGATCGATGCCTTCTTGCGGACGGATCGAGTCTTGAATAAGGCTGCACGAGTCTCTTCCAACTCCAGCGTGCGTTCAAAGTTCTGGGATGCAAGGATCCAGGAATCCGGGAAATTTACAGAGTGCGCTGCTAGCACACGAGTCCAGGAATCAAGAAAGGAAGGAAAGGGACTAGGAAAGGGGTTGGCTGGAAGAAGCAAGGGAAACAATACCGCGAGCTATGGAGCACACGTCTGGTCGCTACTTCGCAATAGCATTGAGACGCGCGGAGCCGCAGGAGGCGTGGTCTATAAATAGAACACGCTACGTCCAAGGTGTAGAGCGAGGAAGGTGTTTCACAGTGGACGGCCATGTTGAAAGTACAAGGGAGTGCAAGCCCCGCTGAGACAAGGACCAGGAAGTCCAAAAGAGGCGTGTTCTGTAGTTCATGACACCCACAAAGACATGTATTATCAATATTGATACATGGATCCCGGACCTGGGGCTCTTAAGCGCCTAAAATTCACAGCATATTTCCCCTTGTTTTCTTGTTCTATCAATCTATATTATTTATATCACACCACTCCCCCGTAGGCCCCAGGGTGCTCACAAAGACTGACAAGCACAAAAACATAAAGAAGGTAGCATTCCAAAAGGTGTCTCTGTGGGTCATCAAAGTGTTTGCTCTCCTCAACCCAGCATTGGTTAGAAAGATTACTCGGGTAAAAGCCTGCTTCATATATTACCTTTAGTCCAATTTTTCTGCACACTATTTTAAGCTGTGAATAAAAGTATTATTTGCTTTCTTTTCTTCCTTAGTTGTCCACCATCCGTATATCCACTTGCAAGTAATTCTATATGTAATCATGTGCTTCTGATGAGGTTCACAATTGGTGTACGAAGTGTATACTAATACAATGATTTTTTTCTTTACCTTTTTTTTTCTTTTTTTGTGCATCATGGTTTTGGTATAATGCACACTTACAGTTGGTTTGAATATGCTTTATGCTCTGGGGTGTGATTGATATCCATTAAATAAAATGTTGGTATGATTATGATAGTGCCTTTGGCCCTGAAGACGGACCTGTTTCCTAAATGCATTGGCTAAAAAGATACACTAGAGTGTTTACTGCCTTTATGATGGAATAAAAGAACTGCGTTACAAAATTTTATTGGAGAAGCATAATTTACGGAAAATATGAACACATTGAAATGTAGTATATTCATATGAAACTTTAATGAACTACAGTGTGAGAGCATATGGTCGGTCCTGAGGGAACTCTGAAACCATTTCCTGACTCAGCAGGAGGATCCCATGGGAAGAGACCTCCCCTCTGGGGACAAGGGAGAACATCTCGGGAGAATGCGGTATACCCACCCTACACCCATGCCCTATACACCCCTTCAGTCCTTAGATCCCTCTTCCAACACAAACTCCCGTAGTGAGAGTGTGCCCACGTACTTCTGTAACATCTGTGAGGTTAACATTACCAAAGTTACTGGGACGAAGAAGATCTTTGAGAGCCCTCAGGGTAAGTACTGGCACAAGGTGGCTCATAGGAGGAATAAGGACTGACATGGCACCACCACTGCAGGTGGGGACATTGCGCCAGGGTGGAGCCTGCACAACAAAAAGGAAAGCGAAGAAGGACTAGTTGTATTCAGCCTGTGATGAACCCAGAAGTTTTGAATCACGTCCAGAGACAAACCAGACAGAGTGGCGGATGCAGGCGAGCAGCCGTGGAAGTCCCAAGGAAGTCAAGCAGGAAGCAACCTCCCCGCCAGTCCTAAAGAACCATGTGGTGGCTTGGCTGTGAGGAGCTGCCATCAGTGGTAAGGCCTGGAGGCAGAGAAGTAGGCCGTAGACCCAAGCAGCCTACAAAGAAAGGGAGAAGGAATGCTGGTGCTGCTGTCAGGACGCCCAATCCCAGAGAGAACCGTAGAGATACCCGGTCCAACCGACAGGTACAGGGACGTACGGGATGCCCGGTAGGGACACAGGACAGAGGGCAAGAGGGTCCTGCATCAGAGGAACGCTTGCTTGGCCCAGTGGCCTAACAAAATCCACCGATCACCAGAGAGGGGTCTGGGACCCAAACCGAGAAGCAAGGTATCTCCCTCGTATTAGTACTTGGTGAGAGAGTAAACCAAGTGAGCTCAAGTGGAGAGTGAGAGAAACAGTGATCGGGGACCCACATCAAGGAGCGACGTCTCTTCCTCATATCAGTACTTGGCGAGTGAGTGAGCCAAGAGAGCTGAACCAAAGAGTGAGAGAAACAGGAGTCTGGGACCCAAGCCAGGAAGCGACATATCTTCCTCATGATCATACTCATGGTCATGGCAGGAGAGTGAACCAAGTGGGCCAAATTGAGGAGAGAAAAGCCAGGGACTGGGATCCGAAATCAGCAAATAGCACGATTCAACTTCCTTGTCACAGTACTTAGCAAAGAGATATACCAAGTGAGTTCCAACCAAAGAAGAGAAGAAGCTATGGTCGGCGACCCTTCTAACATATGAGAACTGTGTATTTGAAGCTACATGAGACATAGGCCAGGGTAAGGGAGTCATTCCGAGAAGTGGCTCGGAAATGGCTGTTCTGCTGGGACATACTCTCCTGTGGACGTTGATTGATGATTTTGATAAGCCACGCCCCCAACATTATTAAATAGAGCCAGCCGCGCGCTCGCTCCGAGAAGTGGCTCGGAAGTGGCTGTTTTGCTGGGACATACTCTCCTGTGGACGTTGATTGATGGTACTTCACTCTTAAAAAGAACTTATATGGACCCAAAACTCACCTTATGGTCTTCTTTGGACCCTTTAATATAATTAGATATGCTATTGTACTTTTATAGTATCCTAATATCCACGTTTTATATATTTTTTCAGATTTTGATAAGCCACGCCCCCAACGTCATTAAATAGAGCCGCGCTCCGAGAAGTGGCTCGGAAGTGGCTGTTTTGCCGTTCTGCTGCTCGGCAAGCGAGCAAGCGTTCAGCCAAACTCTTTCGTTTTTAATACACGCACAGGCTGCTTTTGCCTCGGGCTCTTACCCCTTGCGAGTGTCCGCATAAACAAGAGCGGCCGTCCATCACGTTTTATAATTCGCGTGAGCGGATAGGCGGACACGGCTCCTATGAGAGTATTCTGAGGCTAGTGAAGTGAAGTGATACTGGTATATGCCCTAAAGCTGTCTTCGTATTGGGTAAGCAATCTGAAATTTGTAACTGTCCACCGTCACTGTTCACCGCCACTGTTAACTGTTGACCAGTAATATTGTTACCTGGTTGTATTAAGCAGTTCTTTTGCTTTCTGCCTCGGCGCTTAGGCGCTTTGTGTGTTGTGTGCGTTTAGGGTACTGTGCCTCATATAACTATAATTGCCTTTATGCTCAGTGACACAGAGAAAAAAAACCACCTCTTACTACAACTAAGCAATTGAGCATTTGCTTTATATTGTATCTTATATCCCATCTATATCCCATTTCCTAATAGTGCTTGTTTGCGACTAACACGTCGATATGGATGATTACGAAAAAGAACTTGTCATGCATAAAAATCTGCGTAACCGTTGCCTTTGCGTTCCCAATATAATCTTGCGCCATAAAAAAAGGAGGTGCAATTCAGGGTAACTCAATTAATTACTACTTTGAGAAAATGCCTAGTGCACCTTCCGAAGCGGAGGTTGTTGAAATTGTTTCCCTCACCTCAGCATCAGTTGACCTGGTTTCAGAGCTAAGTAGCGAGCTGGGCTGTGTTAGTGCAAAGTTATTATGTGATGTGTTGTGTGGTCCTACGGCAGTACAACTCGATTTTACTGAAGCTGGTGATGGCGTTAGTGCAATTCATAAAGATCTTAATGCTGCCACCACTTCCATTCCAAGCATATTCGATCCTAAAGTTATTGATTTTGTACCCAATGTATCTTTGCCCAATGAGATGCAAATACCGTCTGTTAATGTTGAGTTGTGTGCTATTAATGACAGTGATGGACCTCACGGCAATGGGCGCACTGCTGCAATTGTGCATAGGGAATTTAATAGTCTAACAGCAGGTGCTATCGCTATTGATACATCGAATTCTGAGTTAATAGATTTAGAAATCGAGTATATGGGCATTGACCCAGAAATGTCTTTAGTTGATGCAGCTGCCACCCCTATGTACTTTACCCCCCCCCCCCCATCAAAGATGGTTTTGGCTCCGCTGTCTAATGTTAAAGAAGCCACTAACATTGAGTCAGCCTCTAAGCATGCCTCTGAGTATAATTTAAACATACCACCTGTTTTCAGCTTTACATCTAATGGACAGTCTGAAATGTCTATATGCCCTCCCAGAAACGTGATTACAGATCCTGGGGAAGGCTCATGTGACAATGAAAATGATGCAGATACCAGTATGAATTCAGATGAAATGTTTAATGCCCTTGAAAATTTACTTTCAATGTTACTTGAGAAGTGTTCACATCTAGAAACAAAAATAGATGTGCAATCATTGCTAATCCATACTAGCCTGAAAGAGTTATGCTGTAAAGAATGCGTAAAAAAGCGTGTGTTGCCACGTGCAACTACTCCCGCAGTAGCTAATTGGAAAAAACGACTAAAAAATGCATTGATATGAATGCAGGAAAGAAGCCTATCTCAGTTAAAAGAAAACCTTTAAGTGTTAACCAAGCCTTTATGTATAGCAAGAGAATTGTGAAAAGGAAAAGCCTCCACATGTAGACTCCAATGCAGCTGTAACTACTGATATTCATGCTGTCGCGTTACCACTAGTCATAACCACTGATGATGATGACACACAAAAACAAGTGGATGCTATTATAAAAACTAAAGTGCCTCAAAGCAAAACTACTGATGCTGTGTCTGACCAAATTTGTGTATTAGACAAATCCGTGGTACATTTGGCCAAGGATAACACACCAGTGCAGAAGCAGCTATGTGCGGCAGCGTCTGGCCAAAACAATGGTAATGCAGCAGCGTCGGTGCAAATGACACTGCCAGATGCATGGGTGTTGAAACATTCTGGCAATTGAATACATAATAGCTGTATAAAGGAAGTAACTGCTGTTGGAATGATGTCCGCATTACAAATCACCCAAGTCCACTAGACGCATCTCCCCTTCCACTGAATCGTTCAGCAATCCTGAGTATATTCAAATCCATCATGCCATTACGAGTAATCACATCCAACGATATTCGTCTAGTTGACCAGTTAGAAATAATAAACGAATATACTTCTAACATATGCTTTGAGGCAGAAGGTACTTTGAATTATGTTTTGTGCTATGGGGTGGACTTATTACGCATGGGCTATGCTGTCCATAAAGTAATGATACCACTTGTGAAATCTCGAACCAACCTAGTACAGCAAAAGCCCACTCTTACTGTCCCGTGTGTCCCACCACAATTTATTTAGGAACACGGCTCAATAGTGGAAAGTGGGAATAGATTAGCAACCCATGTGTCATTCCACCTGTTCCTCATACAAGAAATCCCTCTGCAGTGAATATGGTTAATGGTGGCACTGACGACATTCCGGAAGGTTATTGGCAATGGCTACCACTGTCTTTTAAATCCCACTTCGCAGAGTCTCGTAATTGACTGCCCTCCTTACAATTGTTATACTCGTGGAACACGAGAGGTTACTCACATCTATTTGAGGCAGGGGGCCTTATCGAATACTTGTCAATCTTTAAAGTTGTTGCACTCCAAGAAACTTGGCTGTCCTCTGAGATCCAATTAGATGACAGAAGTACTGTACATCAGGTAGCCACTAAGGGCCCTCTTGGCCGTCCAAAAGGGGGATTGTTGATATCGGTTCAATCACCATGGAAGATTGTAAAGCTCCCTCTGTCTACTCAACATGTGTTTGTTGCAAAACTAACCTGGCTATTGGAAGTCATAATAGTTATTAATGTCTATGATGCACCTAATATGGTGCATACAACTGAAAATGTGTGTACTGTAGATGCTGTTCTTAAGTTGTATAGTGATCGCCATTCTATCTGGTTACTAGGCGAACTAAATGCTAAAATTGGTGACCTTAGTAATAACCCTGAGACAAACGACGGGTTGATGCGATCAGCAACCATCCAGGAACCTAATAGACAAGGTCGTAAATGGGCTAATCTCATCAATAGCCACTGTCTTGTCATACTAAATGGCCACACACCAGGTGATGCCATGATGAAATTTACCAGGGTTGAAGGAAGATCAGCTGCCATTAGCGATTACATCATCACTAATAATGTGGGCCTTGATTCCGTAAGGGACATGGGCATCGTGGAATGTGAAGAAAGCAATCACCTTCCACTATGCCTTTTGTTTACTCTCCCGGGTAAATGTGATGTTGGAACAGACTACGATGATAATGAGATGATCTATGTGAATGAAGGCAATAACAGAATAGTTTGGCATAGTCGTAACCTTGAGAATGTCACCCATGTTGTTTCTAATTTGTTACCTGTGTTTATTGAGGAAGGGGCCTCGGGCCAAATGACTGCAAGCACCATCCTGTCCCAATTTAGTCTGCTAATGCAGAAAATTCGTGAACATGTATGTGAACGCAGGACCCATAAATCTGCTGGTGAACGGACTAATATTATGATACCTGGTAGGATGGGCAATGATAATATAATTAGAGAAGCAAAGAAGCATCTCCGTAATGCAATTAGAATGGTAGTGAAGAAAACTGGTCCAACACTATCTGTCCAGGATGTTGCATGTCACATTAAAACACTGAAAAGGGATTATAAAAAGTGGGTTAAGCTACATAAAAGGGAAACTGAAATACAATTATGGAAAAAAAATCACAACAATGGCTATGTCTAATAACAACCAAGGCATTTGGCATCTCCTTAGAAAACATAAAAAACGAGATTTGTCCATTAATTGTATTTCTGAGGATACATGAAGAAAACACCGGGTAAAACTGAACTGTCCAATAACATCCTCCCGCTGCCGGAAGCCTCATGGGACTGCAATGTATCTGTATCCGATATCATTAAGATCATTGACAAACTGAAAAATTCTCGGGCAGCAGGACCTGATGGTGTTTGTAATTTAGTAATTAAAAAACAAACTGCTCTATGGGGTGCAGCATTACTACTGTTATTCAAACAAGTTGGTAGGCTGGGTGCGATTCCCCATCGTGGCAAACTAGCCATATTCTGACGGTACATAAAAAAGGATCTTGGGACAATCCGGCTAACTTTAGAATGCTAGCCATGCTCGATGTATCTTCCAAAATCTTCACTAAAGTTTTTGTCCAAGAATTGAATGTATGGCTCGCCGCCTCCAACATATTACCATTAAATCAAATAGGTTTTTTCGATAAATCCAGTACTACGTACAACCTTCTGTTACTCACATCTGCTATTGAGCACGCTTGGGCCAAATGGCACCTAGATGTATATTGTGCCTATATCGATATCTCCGCCGCATTTGATACCATCTTACGTAATAAATTGTGGCAAAAACGTAACTCTTGGGGAATTCCACAAGGTCTTTTGGGGATGTTGATGCTGCTTCATACCGATACCTCAGTAAGAATTAGACTCAATGCTGCTGGCAGGCTATCGAAAAATATAGCAAACTGTTGTGGGGTGAAACAAGGGTGCATGATAGCGGCAATCCTCTTCAATCTCTACCTGTCCGATATGATGAATGCTTTCAATCTAACTAATGCTAATCCTGTGAAAGTAAATGGTGTGATTGTTGGTTGGCTTGCCTATGCGGGTGACCTGGTGATACTGGACTATACCCCAGCGGTCTCCAGCATATGCTTGATTACCTGGTGGCTTACTCTGCTGCCAATGGCTTAACTATCAATTTCGATAAAAACAAAATGAAGGTCTTTTCTAAAAAACGAAGACCTAAGAGATATTTGTGGAATCTACACTCAAAAAAACTGGAACAAGTAACGTCATACAAATATCTTGGTATTATTGTTGATGAGAAGCTCACTTGGGAATCCCAATGGTCAGCACTTAAGAATCGGTGTATTGTGTCCACAAATGCCTTGAGTACCTTTATCGGTCGAAATAGCGGCTACTCTGTTACATCGGTTGTAAACATCTACTTGGCCAAAATATGGTCAATGATTTTATATGCTGCTGAGATATGGGGTCACGCTTTTGTCAACCGCATGGTAGTATTTGAGGCTAAATTATTGAGGAAGCTACTACGGCTACGACATAATCTTAGCGTTGAATACCTGTATTTGGAGTTTGCAATCAAAGGTATCTGGTGTGCCTAAACATGCCAATGCGTACTGTCTTATGAAAAGGTGGTCACCCTAGCAAATGACACGATTATTGTGCCGTATGTGCAAGCGTACCTTCGCTTAGAAGGTAATATGCTTGTTGGTACTCTTGGCACTTTACAACGACCTTATAGAAAGTGGTTGCCTGGGAGTACTCCAGGAATGTTAACGATTGCTGCCCAAAAGAGAGACATAAAAAGAAAGTGTTTGAGCTTTGGAATGAGCAAAATATAACCAATGTTGCCTCAAAGTCAAATAGTTGTCCATATCTTGAAGAATATCTAACCAGAATCACGCCTCCAAAATATATTGTGGCATATCCAAGCACCAGCACTTTTTGCACCTATCTCCTAATGAAAATTAATATGACAAATGCATTGGCAACTAAAGGTGATATACTTGGTTTCCCAAAGGAAATGAGAAAATGTTGCTTATGTGGGAATGATGTTTATGATTCACTTTACCACTTAATAATGAATTGTGAAAGCTTGACAGCGATCAGAACCAAATCTTTTAAATATTTTAATAATGCAATTGATATGATGGACACAATTGAATTATGGATGTCTTTCATGCGTGGTAACGATATCAACCTAATATATTACTTTGCCATCTTTTATGTAAAGATTGTGGCGATTTTAAAATGTATTGAATGATGATTTTTGTGTGTATTGGATGCCATATTTTAGAAATGTGTAATTTTAGCCTTTGTATTGATGATCTGTATATGTTGTATGTCTTTGTGTTATACAAAGCCTTTTGGCTAAAAGTAGATCTAACCAATAAATAAATAAGGGAGTCATTCCCCCTGGTGGTAGTGAATTGTGAAATTAAAGTGAGAGAGAGATCAGGGAAAAGGAGTCATTACCCGTGGTGATCTGTAAATGTGCTAACAAGTGAAAAGATACCAGGAGAAGGGAGTCATTCTCCAGGTATGCGAGCCAAGGGAAAAGGAGTCATTCCCCCTGGTGATCTGGAGATGTGATAACAGGTGAAACGATACTAGGAGAATTAAGTCATCCTCCTAGTAACCACTTTTCAAGACTTTCTGAGACAAACTGTTAGACTAACTGTTAGACTATAAGCAGGGTATCTGCCAAGGAGAACTGCTTGAACTTTGTCTTTTGACCTGGGGAAGGGAACCATTCCCCCAGGAAGAAGCTAACTCTTGGAAACAAACTTCTAAACCCAGTCTAGAAGAAGGGAGGTATTCTTCTGCAACAAGAAGATCTACTTTGTTTTTAGTTTAGTATTAAGTGTGAAGGACAGAAGTAGGGTTTTAACAAAGGATGAAGGACTATGGATTATTATTATTATTATGTATTTAGTTTATAAAGCGCGCAAACAACCCAAAGGCATTGAGGCGCTGGTCACAGGAACATGTTAATTACATTCAAATTAGGTCAATTGTACAGGCATAGCAGGTACAGTTGCTGGGACAGACAGTAGCAGAAAAAAAGCAAGACAGTCTAATCAAACAGCTAGGTTTTTAGAGCTCTGTGGAATAGCCAGTAAGATTGTTCCGCTCTGAGTGAAGGTGGGAGGGCATTCCAATGTTTGACTGCGATGTAGGGGAAGCTTGAGCCTCCAGCTTTTGCTCTTCTGACTTTGGGTAAGAGTAGACGGTGAGCATATGGCATCCTGGAGGGTCTGGTCGATTGGGATTTGGTAATATTTTGGGTGGGGTTGGCGAGGCAGTTTTGGGAAGGCACTCATGGGTGGTAGACAGGGTTATGAACATGATGCGTCCGCGGATGGGCAACCAGTGAGCAGCTCAGATGCGTTCTTTTTTGGAATATTAAGAGCTTCCTGCGGGGCATTGTTTTGTATAACTTGTAATTTCTAAAGGTTTCTGGAAGAGGTGCATGTCGAAGAGGATGTTACAGTAGTCTAGCCTCAAGCTGATGACTGCTCGGGCGATAGTTAGACAGCTATCTTTAAAGAGGAAAGGTCTTGTTGCATTTCGAACTTTTGTGGTGTAAGCTGCTGAGGATGCAATAGCATTCACTTGGCGGGACATGGATAGATTTGCGCCGAGGTAAACCCTTAGGGTCTTTACCGACGATGAGACAGGGATCAGGATGTTATGAATGTGGAAGGCTGCGTATTGGCTGCCATGTTTTTTTAGTACTGCTGGGTGTCCAACTAGAAGGATTTCAGTTTTGTCCCCATTTAGGCACAAGTGGTTTGTCACCAACCAAGCCTGAATCATGGAGTAGGTGTATTGAGGGTGTTGGAGTCATCCTCATAGTTACCCGTGAGTGGAGGAGAACCTGGGTGTCATCGGCATAATTGGTATAGGCTATGTCGCAGGAATCCAGTATGTCGAAAAGGGGCCTTGTGAAGATGTTGTATAGCGTTGGGGATAGCAAAGAGCTTTAAGGTACCCCACATGGAACGGGGGTGGAGAAGCACTGGCGTTTTCTGCCAATACTCTCATGACCCTTCCAGAAAGGAAGTGATCCAGGCAGTAGCCATCAGGGAGAAGTTGGCAGAGGTAGTGAGGTGGTGGCACAGAGTTGTGTGATTGACCAGGCCGAATGCAGCAGACAGATCCAGAAGAAGGAGAAGTGCTGGCTTTCCATTATCCCTGATCTCATCCATCTGATTTTTTAGGTCCAGCAGGGCTGATTCCATGCCATGGCCTGGACAGAACCCGCATTGCTGCATTCGGAAGATGTGGTTGGCTTATAAGAAATGTTGGATTTGCAGATAGACCGCCCGATCTAAGATTTTTTGCAGGAAGCGGACAGTTGTGATGGGCCTGTATTTGGTGGGAATAGTATGGTCTAAGGAGTATTTTCTTAGAAGGGGGAGTACCCAGGCTTCCTTAAGGCTGTCAGGCACAGTGCTTGTTGAGAAAGAGGGATTTATGAATGGGGTAACGAGCGGGGTTAAAGATTCTGAGCAGTCCTTCATAATGGAAGCAGGACATACATCGCCTTTACACCTGGAAGGTTTTTATGCTTTTGATGATGGCTAGGACTTCTGGAAACGAGATCCCTTTAAAGTGAAACTGGTGTTTCAGGCGGTTGGGGTGGTCCGAGGAGGAGGTTGAGGCAAGGGTGTGTGTGTGAGGTTGGCTTGATTGTTCAAGATTTTAGTGTTCAAAGTGTCGATTTTGTTGAGCATTGCTGATTGGATGCTTGTGCACCAAGCTTCATCCTTGGTTGGGGGCTTGTGTGGGGGTCCCAAGTTCCTTGAAGAAGGTGAAGATCTTGCTGGTGTCTGACCTAGCATTGGAGACTCTGATGTTGTAGGATGTGGATTTCGCTGATATAATTGCTAGTTTATAGAGCTTGGCAATTTTGTTGAATTCACCTTTCAGAGTGTGTGAAGGATTGTTTTGCCACATTAGTTCTGCCTGACGTGTCTTATTGTGTAATTCTAGTAAGTCTGGGGTAAACTAGGAATTAGAGTGTCTGACTGGCTTAGCTTTGCGAGGGACAAACGGGGCAATGGTGTTAACTGCCATTGATAAAGTAGAGGCAAATATGTCTGCTAGAGCGTTAGGGTAATTTGATAATGGAGGCTTGAGGCTTGGTGTGTCCAGCCACGGCAAGATGCTTTCTTTCGTAAGCTTCCTGGAGCTGCACACGAGAGCCAGTGATAGAGGTATGGCAGTAAGCTTGCTTTTCCTTGGGTGAGGGATGGAAAAATCGATAATGTGGTGGTCGGACCATGGACAGGCAGTGTTGGTGTTAATTGCAACTTTGCAGATAAGGTCTGTGATTCAGTCCAGAGTGCAAACTTTTAAGTGGGTGGGGTTGTTGATGCAATGTTTGAAGCCTCAGGTGTCGAAGGGCCCTGGCCAGTGAGGATGCATGGGGTTCTTCTGGGCCATTGAGGTCCAAGTTTAGGTCTCCCAAGAGGATGATTATTGATGAGGCTTTGATGTTATCCTTCCAAAATGTGGAGGATGTTCATTTTGAATCTAAGTGTAGGGCCAGGGGGCGGTAAATGAGGTGGATAGTAATGGTGCGGGTAGGAGTGGGGGACAACTTAATGGAGAGGATGTCAGTATTCCCTTCCAGAGCGTGGTGTTGACTGGTCTAAGGGAAAAGGAGTCTTTAGCTACGAGGGTGATACCACCTCCCCTGGAGACAAGCCGGTCATTCCAGTAGATTGTGTAGATTGTGTAGCCAGTGGGAATGGCCAGGGAAAGGGCAGGTCAGAACCGTGAAGCAAGGTTTCCAAGATGGCCAAGACATCAAGGTTATGGGGAGTGATAAGGTCATTGATCTCTAGGGCGTGAGCAGATAAGGGACAGGCATTGATGAGGGTGCAGGCCAGATAGGGTTCCTTGACTATGGGGGTGGGCCCAGGCTCTTTGTGGCTGGTCACAGTGGGGGCGGCATGGGATACACCTACACCATAAATAACTATTGTATGATGCAATGGTTAAGTTGATGTAGCTAACATTTTGTTCTCGCCCAAATAGTAATGGTGAGCGTCTCTCAAGCTCTGGTAAACAAGGGGCAGTGTCCAGAATCATTGGAGTTTGCTAAGGAACGTTAGGGATTGTCTTAAAACTCTGGAGATGGACAAGAGGTCATTGTTACAACGTGATTTTTATTGAAATAAAAAGGAGGAACTATTCAGTCCCTTCCTCTAAGATGAGTCTTGGCCATATATAGGAAAGAAAAAGATGAAAAGATGGTGTACGTCCATCAATCTTACAAACATAGGAAAGTCCTCTGTCCAAAAAGCCTAATCTAACCTAAGCACTGGCCCTACCACTAAGAACAGAAACTAGCATGAAGTTGACTGGAGTAGGTTGCTAACGCCTTTCTTCTTCAAGACTTGACTAGTGGTTGGTTTCTGACCCCCCTCCCCTTTGTCCATCTATACTGTTCCAGAACTTGCGCCTCTCTGTATAGTTCCAGGTTCTGGCAAGAATGTCTTTTGACTCTCGTTTCTTAGAACAACACTTTATGGTTTTACCAATGAAATGATGAGTCTTACACCCTAGAATAAACTTCCCTTCTCTCTAAGGACTGTGTGTGCTTTGCTTCTTTCTGTGTTGGTTAGCCTTTTGTCCAGCACAGGATTTCCTGGTTGTTAACCCTGCCATGTGCTATGATATTTTTCATCCCTTCTTGGGTCATCTGGTCTTCACTGGGCCAAGAATTCTTGGATTGCTCACCCTGCCGTGGGGTACAGCATTTGTTCGTCCTCCTCCCTGCTCTCAGGAACTGCTGCATACCTTCTGTGTCCTAGTGGCGTTCCCTTGGATGAGGCGGTCTCTTCAGTTGCTGTGGGATTGTTGGCTGACTTCTTCCTGCTTTCCTCACGTCAGACTCTCGCGCCTGACTCCTCGTCAGCATTCTCTTTACTGGTTTGGGGGTGCCATTTCCGACCGGCTCTGGTTTGGGGTCTTGCTTCTTGGTTAAACCGGACTGGCTCCAGACCAGTGTGCAGTGGGCAGTGTTCCATGGACCCTTCAGTTCCTCTGCACTTGACACCTGTGTCGATCCTGTGATTAATCCTACGTATCCCTCACTAAAGCCCTGCCTAAAGTTTCCTGCCAGGTGGCTAGGGAAAGGCAAAAGCTTCCTGATCCTGACCTTGTGGGTGGTGTACTCCGGGAGGATCACCTAGGAGGGGATAAGGCCCAGGGTAGTGAGAAGATCCTGTGGGATGAGACAGAGTATTTATCCTTAAAAGGGGAGAATCTTTTAAACCTGCCAAAACAGGTAAGAACATATTGTTGCTATGATGTGTCTAAACCACATATTCAACCTTTGGAAGTGGGCATAATCAAAATAATATCTCAAAGAACCGCAAGGAAAGAAATATCCTTTGAAAAACCTTAGGATAAAAATACGCCTTACTCTCAACGGTATAGTGAAAAGGAATCTACAAATATTACCTTTAATAAACTGACATCCTCTTTAACAATGAATTCTGGTTAAGTTACCTTTAAAATTAAGAAGTTGACAAAAATACCTAATTTTGCTGTTGGAAAATACAAGTCCCATAATCCCATGAGTACTGGGACAAGGAAGAGGGCTGAAGAGCAATGTTGCAGCAGTAGTCAGGTAATGAAGCTTGATAGCCCACCCCTAAGGGAAGCCACAAGGCTTAAAAGACCCTCTTGGGTGCAGGCCATTAGAAGGAGCTGGAACTGTGGCTGGAGTGTATGCAGCAGTAGTAGAAGCAGGAAGAAGAAAGCACTATGTTGGCAATGCAGGTAGAATTGGGAGAACCGAAGGGACGCCGGGACTCGATTAAGCAGATTTCACCTGCTTGTTCTGAGAGGGTTCTGTTTCCCCAAACTCTGAAATGCAGAGGTTGCGCAGCAGTAGGAGTGAATGAAGACTGCTTTTCCCCATGTGAACCTAATTGCAGAGATTGCAGAGCAGGAAGCATGCTGGAGACCGTTGCCAGAGGTTGCTGTGAAGCTGTAGGTCTCGGGAGCCAAAGGGGCTGCACGGCCGGACCAGAGACGCCTTCAGTTTAACTGTGCGTTCTGATTCCTTGCTCGAGAACTGCGGGCAACAGTATCCAGAAATACAATCACTCGCAAATGAGCAAAGAGATGCTAACCCAACCCTTGAGTGTATAACAATGGAACACTTGAAATGTAGCACCCACGTATGTACAAACATTCTCTCTTTCACTTGCGTAAGGAAGAGATGCAGTGAACGTTTATTGTTGAACTTTAATGCTACGAAAATACATTAAGGAATGGTTGCGTGTGCTTAGTTAAGATTCCAGCAGGAAGAGTGACCTCTGAATTGAAATTAAGCAGTGAAACAAATCTAACAATAGAAGTTGAAAGTGACAACATTGTCATTACAAGCTGTAAAGAGCAAGCAGTGAAAAACGTGTTTCACCAATTAGGATTGAACCCATACTTTCCCAAAGCGAACCCATCCTTTCCCAAAGCTAAAGATTGGTGTAAACATTACTCTGAGCCAAATAGAACATCAGCATTGCCCAAGCCAAGTGTGTGCAAGCATAACCTGAAGCCAAGAGAGTGGCAACAAAGCTTATCAGTAATTATACTGGCTAACAGAATACAAAGGGATAAAGGCAAGGTTGGGGAAGGGAAACTTCCTACTTGTAATTGATCCTTGAATTTGATACAACCTACATTGTAAAAGCCAATAGGAAGAAGAGAAAGGTGTATCCTAAATGCAATTTTGGGTTGTTGCAGAGAGACAAGAATGGCAAAGAGGTTGTTCCTCTGAAAAGGGAATATTCAGAAGAAGAGTGACTTGCTTACTTGAACGTGCTGAAGTACCATAAAGTGAATCCTTTCATATCTGAAAACTGTTTGAAGTCAAAGTACTGAAGCTGTGGTGGTGTCTTTGGTTGTCAGTAGATTTGATACTTCAGAAGGACAATTGAAGGTGGAATACTATGAGGCAAAAGGAGTAGACCCTCATGGTGAATTTTTGCAGAAGTTACTTGCAGTTGAAAGTTGCTAAAATGAAAGTAGAAGTGCTGTAAAGTCATCCTGACAAAGATACAACCTATGTTTTTTTGAAATCATCAGAATTTGTGTTTACCATAACCCAACAAAGAACTGTGGTATTTCTTCTTGGGCAACTAAAAGTTGGGGCAAATCATCTGGACTGGAAATAACATTGATACTATTTTGATGAAGTTGAAAGTTGTTATTTCAACAAGAAGAAAAGCGTTTCTGTGGTTTGAACTTTGGTTAACAGAACTTTGTCTTGACATTGAATGAACCAAGAACTGCATTGAGACTTTATCACAAACCCGGATTTGTTTGTTTCTTTTTGTAGAACATTGGAACTGAAGTTACCTTAAAACCTGGGGAAGGGGAGTTCGCCCAGCTCACCAAGAAAGACACTGAATATCATTGTTGATGTTATTGTGAATTGCCATATATTTTTTCATGTATTTGATGTTTAAGTGTGAGGGCCAGATATTCTGTGTTAGAGTGCTTTACTTTAGTTTTGAAAGGCAAGTAAATCCTTTTCAGAGTAGGGATAGTGAGGCGTTTGATAAAACCTATGATTTAATAAAATGGCAAATTTTGAGAAATCATCCAAAAGTTGTCCGCGTCTCATTTCTGACCCCTCACAGTCCACCACTAGACCCTACCCTCCAGGAGGACGTCCTCTGTTGCTTGGCAGGACTTCCTCTTCCCGTTCCTTCTCTCGTGATGTTGTTTTGACATCGGCTTAAAAATTCGAACTGGAATGAGATTGGATGTTCCGTTGACTCAGTGTTTCTTGAAATTATTGTCAGATAGAGGGGTCAGAAACCATGCCAGCCATTCTAACGAGTAATATGTACAATCAAATAGCTTGATCCCCATATATTCAACAAACCCATGAGACTGTTCATATGACGGAGAGTGAATACAATCCTTTCTGGAGAGTCCTTGTCCTCTAGGAGGGATGGTAACCCCAGTGTGACCTCCTTGCCCTGTCTTCTAGGCACTGTTGAGCGGCGCAGGCTCACGGGACAAATTCCCTGGATTCGTCCCAGGAATTATGGTAGCCAATTATTCATTCATTTTTGTGTCCAGTTGATATAGTTGGGCTGTGTTTTGGTTGAGTGGTGGAACTATGGCTGCTGGATTGGCTATGAAACTCATGTGATATTAAAATTACAAAACATTTGCAGACACTGCATAATGCTCCAAAGGCTTCAAGGATAGGCATTTTATTTCTAAATTGTTGTTTTCTGCTGAAAAATGTAAAGCTACAGCAAGGCAGTAGCCAAGCCCTTTCACCCAATGACACCTAGATAGGTGCTTCTGGATAGAATGCCTATGCTTTATACCTGGTTCTTAACTCTTCTCGTTCCTTATCTAGCAAGCCTACTTTAGTAAGCTGGTGGTCTTACTGTTCCACCAATGTCTGAACCTTAACTCTAAGTTGCTCCTCTTTCGTCTCTATGTCTCTTATTACTTCTGCCAGTATCCATAACAGGTTCCGATCCACCAGTATCACAGTTATGAACCAATTATGCCTCAAACTATGTTGTATCTTAGTCTTAGCCTCCCTCCACTTGTGGATCCACTGGTCTAGCACTTCTCCTTTTTCTAACTGGCTGCTGATTTGCCCTTCATAAACTATAGTAATAATGTGTCTCTATTCCCTAATCTTAACACTGTTTGAACTTCAGAAATGCTGTCATTACTCCCAGCTCAACTCCCAAAATTCTGAGGTTTCTCCTGCCTCCTTTTATACTGCGGTTGATTAAAAGAAAGAGTGGTTTAGGTGCAGATAATGGGTCTTTTTCTCTACTACTAGTATTTTTGTGGGTGACGGATCCTCCTTAGGCCGATTCTCCTCCTTGCTAAATGAATGATATGATATGATATGGCATTTATAACGCACCTATACCCAAGTGTTTCACGGCGCAATGAGGCAAGGGAGGGGGAACAGAGGGAAGACAGAGACAACGATCTTACTAGGCCAGGTGTCATTAAGATCGGGGCAGGGGCAGGAGGGAGGGGAAATGTGTAGGGGAAAAGTGCACGGGGGAGAGGGGAGGGGACAGTGCAGTTCAAGGGATAGAGTCAATAAAAGCAACAAGTAAAAAGTACGGCCAGTTGGTGGCAAGTGCAAGGGTAAGTGCAGACATCAGGTGTCAAGTGCTGGTAGGGGACTGTAGGGATACAGAAAACAGTCCCCAAGTGTGGGGGTTGCCATGGTGGCAGTGCAGGTGTGCAGCTGGCAGGGGAGGGGATCTGGGCCCGAGATCAGAGGGTGGCCAGGTAACCAGTGCAGTTTCAGTCAGGAGTTCAGAAGGGGAGAGGAGGGAGGGAAACCAGAAGCAAAGAGGAAGGTTTCGAGGTGCTTCAAGAACCGGTGATAGTTCTCCTCAAGTTTCAGGGAGGCTGTTCCAGGGGGAGGCCCAAGCTGAAGAAAGATCTACCACCAACTTGTTGCTTGGAGAAGCGACTGACCCTGAGGGAGTTGGAGGCGGATGAGCGAAGAGCTTGAGAAGGAATGTATTTAGGAAGAGAGAGTTGAAGGTATTGAGGCCCCAGAAGGCCTTGTGGACAATGCAGAGGGTTTTGAATTGAATCCTCAGAGCCACTGGAAGCCAGTGCAGAGATTTCAGTCCTGGAGAGATACGATTCCTGGGCTTGAGGCCAAGGACAAGTCTCGCAGTCCTGTTCTGGATGAGTTACAGAGGGCGGTGAGAAGATGCAGGCAAATTTAGAAAGAGGCTGTTGCAATAGTCCAGCCTAGAGAGAACCAGAGCTCTGGAGACAGTGAGCTTCTGGGGGAAGGAGAGGAAAGGAAGAATACCTCTGAGGAGGAGGAGCAGCTGGTAGTGTGACTTCTTAGAGACCTCAGAGATGTGAGGAGAGAAGGAGAGTGTGAAGTTGAAGATGACCCCATGGTTTTTAGACTCTTAGGAGGGAGCAGGAAGAGGGCCAAGAGAGGCTGGTCAGAAAGTGACAGGAAAGGAGGGAGCGGGTGTGTCGATGAGGAGAATCTCAGTCTTACTGGCATTAAGGCAGACATCATTGGCGGCACACCACTCTTGGATAGCAGACATACAGTCAGAGATCAGAGAAGGTGAAGAGGAGGTTGAAGGTAGCCTGAAAATGAGCTGGGTTTCATCAGCATAGCAATGAAAGTTGGGGCAGAGAGCGGCAATGCACTAGGCAAGAAGTGCCAGGTATTGGTTGAACAGCCAGGGAGAGAGGTTAGACCCCTGGGGAACACCACGGGTAGAGCTAGAGATAGAGGAGAGGAAGGACCCAAGTTGGACCTGGGAGGGTCGATCAGAGAGGAAGGAAGTCAGCTACGCCAGGGCCTGACCGGTGATACCCAGGTTATCATGGAGATGATTGAGCAGGATGGCATGGTTGACCGTGTCAAAGGCACAAGAGAGATCATGTAAGATGAGGATACAGGGGGTGTTGGAATCAAGGTTGGAGAGCAGGTCTTCACGGATGTTCAGGAGAGAAGTTTCCGTGCTTCTGGCAGCTTTGATGCCAGACTGATGGCCATGAAGACAACCAACAGATTCAGTGTGAAGATTAAGCTGGCAGATGGCCAGCTTTTCCAGGAGTTTTCCCAGGAAAGGAGTTATGGAGATTGGGTGATAGTTAGCCGGGCAGGACGGATCGGCAGACGGTTTCTTAAGAAGGGGGTGCAAAAGGGAGTGCTTCATTGGGGATGGGAAGACTCCAGTGGTGAAGAAGTGGTTGTAGAAGTCAGCCAGAGCAGGAGCCAGGAAGTCAATGTGGTCCTAGATAGATTTGGAGGAATAGGGATGAACCTGTTTTGACGAGACTTTCATAGATCAGACTTGTCTAGACTTGTCTAAAAACCTCGTCTGGGGAGAACAGGGGAAAGGCAGAGAAGAGGAAGGATAGCTGGCCGAAGAATGGTCAGTGGAAGAGCAGGGATTAGATGGAGGAGGGGGAGAGAAAGGGAGAGAGGACACCATGGGCCTCATTATGAGTTTGGAGGTAGCCATACCGTCATTACCGGCATGGTCTGGGTCCCGAAAAAAGAGAATTACTGGACCATTCCGACTTTTGCAGGCACAGTGATTCCCATTTTCGGGACCCACACCGGGTACGTCCCCATTCCCATTTGAGCCCCCATAGGCTCAATGGGAATGGGCAGGATGCTAACAAAGGACCCGTTAATGATGGGTCCGTTGTTTGCATCCTGGTCTGCTCACGGGTGCCGGTATGCACGTCTGGCCAGACCAGACATGCATACTGCCACCCAAGAGCAAACTCGTAATGTGGTGGCCCGGTATGAATGGTGCCGGTACCTTACCGGCACCGTTCATACCGCGGGCGCCAGGGTCGTACTGAGGCCCAATGTCCTGAGTTTTAGAGATGAAATGAGGAGCCAGAGCCGTGCAGAGGGTCTGGGAGGGGACAGGAGAGGTAGAGACTGCAGCAGGATTGGCCAGTTCCTTGCAGATTCTAAAGAGTTCGGCAGAGTTGTTAGATCATGTGGTCTCTCCAGTTGTGGCCTCTTTTGCCAATATAAAGTCTTCAACAATGTGTTGTTTGCCACAGCTTTATGAGCCAAAGCTAGGTATACAGGAGCTGCCTCATTGGAGGCAGCAGTCCCAAGACTGTTGCCACCTGGTCCCATACTGGCTCCCAATGACTATGTACACATTTTAAACTTCAGGGCACACTGTATCAACAGTTTGTTGCTCACAAAAGGGACCCAATAGTATCTACCCTCCAAAGATAGGTTTGCTGCCAGCAGTGGTTTGTGGTATCTGCAAAGCTTCATCTGCTCTGTGGTTTCACAGACAGGTCTGGGAATTAGAGGCATGAACTAGCTTCTAATGGTGCATACGCTGAGTTTGGCTGTTGACCTTTTGTCAGTGGGTCCTGTCATGGGAGGGATTGGAGAGTCTGTCAAGGTTAGTAGGCTCACATAGCCAAGAGGGGCTATGGACCTCTCTCGGCCTCGGGTGAGAGGCCTTTCAGGGTAGAAGCTAGATCCATTCATACCCCAGAGGGGGAAGGTAGTAGGTGGGAATTCCCCCATTCCTGTACCCTCCCCAAACATCCCAAGTGCCTACATGTATTTAGTGTGACAAATCCTTGGATGTCGTCCCTTCTCCCCTGGGGGGTGCCCCTTCCCATGAGGCTAGGAAGGTGAGACTGCAACCAGATAGTCCCACTGGGGGTGGTACTCAGCAGGTGGATCTTATGGGGAGGAATCGCCTCTTTGGGACTAGGGACAACTGTCTGTGAAGAGTGTGGTATGCACAAAACATATCCTCACCTCCCTCATCCTCCTATCCTATAGAGTCCCATAATCCCACACACTTCCATGCATCTTTTCAGGATAGATGATCTGACCTCCATTAAAAGTACTGGGACGAGGAAGAGTAGGGACTACCTCTGTGAGTCATATGAAGAAACTGGACAAAGAAGAACACAAGAAACCTAAGTGATAGTGAGAACATCAATACTGAGACGAGGAGGAGGCGCAGAGCAATGCAGAGTGCCCCACAGAGCCAACATGAGCAGACCAGACAATATGGAACAAGCAAGCTCAGGCCAATTATTAAAAGGGACGAAGGACTTTACAACTTGTTAGATCCTTCTTGGAGGAGCTGGGAATTTCGAACGCAGCTGAAGAACAGAGACGCCAGGAGTGCAGAGGCTGATACACTTGGCTGCCAGTGAAGGTGTCACTCGTAACTCAGCAGTGGTCCGACCAGAGAAGAAGGCGGAGGGCAGAACAACCAGCCAACTTGGAGAGCTGGTAGACACAGAGAGCGGGGATTGAACTGTCCAGGAGCAGGGGATCGCAGCGAGTACGCCATGGTTTCTGTAGAGACTGCAAAGTCCCTGGTTGGGGAGAGAAGCCCACAAACAACGGGAGTTTGCCGGTTAGAAGCCTGGAGAGGTCCGGGTAGCCGAGACAGTTTGTGGGAATCTCGAGGGGCGGAGAGGTCACAAGGAAATGGTCTGGGACCCACAAAAAATAAGGAACTAACTCCAAAGCCATGTACATATAAACAGTACCTAGCAGGATAGTGAACCAGGTCTGCAACATCAAGAGGAGAACATTTCAAAGGTCTGGGAGCCGCACCCTTCTGAGAAGAGGTACCCAAGTCATCTTTACAGTTGTAGTAACTGGCAGGGTAGTGAACCAGGTGGGCTGTGAAAGAAAGACCAGCGGAAGAGGAGCACACCACCTGGCATTGTGAACTGAGAAAGTTTAGGAGACGAAGAATACCCTCTGACATTGTAAATTTTGCAAGCCAGAGAAAAGCCGGAGGAAGGGAGTCCCCTGGCATCGAACATTTGTAGTTGCAACATTGTCTTATTTTGGAAACATTGCAAGATGCCTGAGAAATACCACGGGAAGGGAGTCAATTTTCTTGGTACCAAGGTTTTTGAATTGGAACTTTGCTTTAACTTTGAACTGAGACTTTTCGATCTACAACTTTGTGTGCTATCTTTGAAAAGAACTGCAACCTGGGGAAGGGAGTCACTCCCTCAAGGAATAGTCCCTTTACTGGCATGGTAGTCCGCTCCACAGAAGAAGGAAGCAATTCTTCTGCATTAAGAAGACTCACCAACCGTTTAGTGCAGTTAGAAGTGTAAGGGAAGGAAATAGGTGTTGACACAGGACGGTGGACTTTTAGTTACTGATATTCTGACACTTCCTTAGTATCGAGCTGAGACAGGGAAACTCCTTTAGTAATAGGGTCAGGTTGGGTTTTTCCTTTATTTTCTGGTAAAAGTCTTTAGCAACAATCATTCTACCTGTGTGTCAGTCTCCTCCTTCCACACCCTTACATAAGGCAGTACCACTATTTATCACCCTATACCTCTGTATGGAGATGCTGGCTAGTCTCCCTCTCATTCCAAGCACCTACCACTTACCAGCACTCTCAGCGGATCACCTGCAACATGGCAGACCATCAGAACCATCAGAGCCTCCAGACAGACTGCTCCTGTCAAAGGAACTCAACCAACACTGGGAAGAGAGAGAACCGCTATGCGGCACAGCATAAACCATATGCGGTAGCATAAACACTATGCACCATCAGCTGGACCAGCACTCACACATAGAGTGGCCACAGCAAGGCTACCTGACACAAACTTAAAAAAACTAGCCATGGAGTTGCTCCCAAAAGTGATCTAAAATAGACGTCAATCGAATAACCATGGTACAGCTGCAGTGTGGCTCCAGGCGGACAGAATATATGGGGCTTATCTCCTTTTCATGTGTTCTCATGTTTGTAACAACTCCCGATAGGGAAAGAGCATGCAAGATTGGACCAGGGAAACAGTGGGGTTGGAACAATGGGAGAAGGAGGGGGAGATGAAGCTGGGAACAGTAAATTTGAAGTTGTGAGTTGTTCGGGTGGGTTCAGAGGAGAAGGAGGAGGTGGCAGACCAAGAGACCAGAAGGAAGATAGGCAAGAGTGTGGAGTGTTGTGCGTCGGAAGGAGTCAATACTTTAAGGACATTTTGAAGGTTTTTTATTTAAACTATAAGAAAAAGGCCTAACTTTTCCTATTGCTAAAGTCATTACCCTGGGTGAGGGGTCAGAAATGAGAGACGGCTACAAAGTTGTAATGTTTTCAACATCAGACATTTTGTTAAAATAAAAGGGTTTGGATAAAGGTCTTTCTGTCCTTACCTGAAAGAGAGTTTCCCTACCTATAAAATCAAAACTAAGGATCAGTCTGTGTCTCGTCGTCAAAATTAGGAAAACTGTCCTTGTGTCCAAAACTTATCTGACCCTCACACTAAAAATGAACAACAAAAGAGTCAAGGTAAATGCCTCTGCTATAAATTCAGCAAAAAGTGTGCAAAAATAAGTATGTAAATCCAACAAAGCAATCCTTGTATTTAGGGTTTGATTCCCTTCCCCTGAACTGTTTCATGTAGAATATTGAAAGTGTTCTGTTCAAACAGTGGTTCTTTAAGAGTAGTAGAAATGTCTAACACTTTCTTAAAATGATGAAAAGTATCTTTTCCCAAGCAATGGTGTTTTAAAGGATGGCAAAAGTGTCTCTTGTATACAGCATTTTATTACAGATGGTCTCCTGGTGTACTCACCTGCCAGGAACCTTCCCACAATGCATTTTCCTTTCACATATCTCAGATGGATTACCTGGTGTACTTCCCTGCCAGGAATCCCCCTCTGGGTTTGGTAGATTCCCTGGTATACTCTCCTTCCAGGTATCTCTCCGAACCAAAGGCTCACTACTTGGTGGACCTCATTCACCAAGTCTTCTTATAATCTTTTCTTTATCTTTCAGTTCTATTTCTCTTTAAGTATAACACTCCATCACCGTTTATACTTTATTGGCTCCAGGTATTACTTGTTCCGATTTCCTCCCTATAGGCATCTCACATATGGAGACTTGTTCAAGTTTTTATTGTTAACTTCATTGTTAGTGTTCAATGGTGTGTGGCAATACTTGTTCCAATCTTCCCCATATTGACACCTCATATATTTGTTTGTTTGTTTTATTTGCTTCTATAGCGTGCTGAACCCTGGGGTAGCTAGGCGCTTAGACTTGTGGACAGTTACATACACGTACAGTTACAATAAATACAGGAATTTACAGGCATGCTTAGTAGGGAAAATTACATACGTGAGTTAGCACGATGATAAGATCAGTTACAATATTTAACAGTAGAGACAGTAAGAAAGGATACAAAATAATAATATGCAAGAAATTACAGATATTTACAGATAAAAGGGCTGAGATAGGCAATTAAGCTGTCTTTGTACCGGAGCTTGCTGACTAGTGGGTGTTGATTAAATGGGAGGGATAGTGGAAAAGAGCCATGCTTTGACTTTGAAATGGAAGGCGAAGAAGGAGTGTTCATCTCTTAGTGCAGGGGGCATGGTGTTCCAAGTTTTTGCTGCTAGGACTGGGAAACGCTTACCGCCTGATTTTTGGAGTCTGTATTTGGGGATGATGAGGCAGTGAGCAAAATTGGCTCTGGTGGGTCTGGAGGATGTCCTGGTGCAGAATTTGTCGACAAGGTATTTTGGAGCGGTGTTGTTGAGGCATTTGTGGGTGATCATGAGTGTTCTGAAGGTGACTCTGTCTTTTATTGGGAGCCAGTTGGCAGTCTGTCTTGCCTGGGATATGTGGTCAGTGCGTGGGATGTTGAGGGCTGCTCTAAGAGGGTTATTTTGTGTAATTTGGAGTTTATGTTTTGCTTACTAGTCCCTTGATATAGGGAGTTGCAGTAATCAAGTTTGGATAGTATCAATGCTCTTGCTGAAATGATACAGCTTTGAGTAGATAGGAAGGATCTACAGGCCGTTATTAGTTTAGTAGTGTAGGCCGAGCCGCAGACAGTGGCATTAACCGGTCTTGAAAGTGTCAGGGTGGAGTCCAGGTAGACACCTAGTTTTTTGGCATTTTTGGAGACTTTGATGAGGTTTCCATCGATATTGAATGAATTGTATTCTGGGTTGAGTTTGTTGAGACGTTGTTTGGAGCCAATGAGTAGGAGCTCTGTTTTGTCATCGTTTAGACAAAGCCCATGCTTTGCCATCCAGTCTTGTATCTTGCTATAGATTTCATTAAGGAGGTCTGAATCCTTTTCTTATTAACCTGAAAGCGTGATGAGGTTCTGAGTATCATCAGCGTAGTTGGTGTATAGGACTTTCATGTCGTCCAGTAGGTCAAAGAACATCTTAGTAAAGATGTTATAAAGGGTGGGGGGGACGCAGGAGCCTTGGGGAACTTCACATATGATAGATGAAGGGTCTGGTGAGGCACTATCTGAGAAAACCCTCATGGATCTTTCGACATGAAGAATTGGATCCATTTAGCTGCTTTGGGAGAGAAGGATGCTCAGGTGGTCAGGTGTGCTGTAAGGATGTTATGTTCGACCAAATCGAAGGCCGCTGAGAGATCAAGGAGTAAGAGGAGGGATGGATGGCCTTTATCTCTGGCCTCATCCATTTGGATCGTCAGATCTAGAAGGGCTGTCTCAGTGCCGTGTCTAGGTCTGAAGCCTGATTGGCAGAGGCCAAGAAGGTTGTGAGTTTTGAGGTGGTTCTGGATTTGGATGTAGGCTGCTTTATAAAGGATTTTTAGCACAAATGGGACGGTGGTGATGGGACGGTAGTTAGTTGGAATGCTTGGGTCTATTGTGGGTTTTTTGAGAAGTGGTTTGACCCAGGCGTCTTTGAGATTCGTGGGTACAGAGCATGAGGCGAAGGAGGTGTTGAGAGTGGTGATGAAGGGGGCAAAGTCTTTGGCTCCTTCTTTGATGATGGACGCAGGACAGATGTCTCCTTGGCATTTTGATGGTTTAAGGCTAGCAATTATTGATTCAACCTGTGTAATGGTGACCGGGGCAAATTCAAAGAGATCAGAGTTGTTAGGAGGCAGTTGGTGAGTTTGGTTATGGTTATTTGTAACTTCGGTGGCTAGGAGGAGTCTTTTGGCCTCAATTGTGGTTTGGAATAGGGCTATTTTGTCTTATATAATAGTGCCTTTTGGATCTTGGCGCACCATGTGGCGTCTTTATCACAAGTAGATTGGGGGGGTATGGGTGATTCCAATTCCCTGAGGATGGTGAAAAGTTCTTTCACAATGAATTCAGCATTTTGTGTTCTATTGTTGAAAATGACGATGTTGACCATTTGTACAGATCTTGCCTTTCAATTGCTTCAATAATGTTCATTTGTTTATGACAATATTTACTCCAGCTTTCGCTGTATCGACATCTCATGTATGGCGACTTGTGTAAACCGTCTTTCTATATAATTTCTATTTCATTTGGTTGATATTCAAAATAAGTTCCCAATTGTTTGTATGCCTGTCGGTAAGCCCCTAGGCTGACTCACCGGTGCTTGCATTTCCGACCCGTGGCATACAGCTGCAGCGAAATCTGTGCTTTGGGAACGCGTTTCCCACTCTGCAGACCCTCCTGTGGGTCTCCCGCCGGCTTCTCCTTCATCTGCTGGTGAAACTGCTGCTCTTCATTGTGACCGCGTTCCCGACAGCCTCGCTACTGCTGCCGGATCCTCAGAGGTTTACCAGCAGCAGCTGCTGTGCTTCCCCTGGTCTTTCGCCTTGCCGGTAGCAAGCACCCGACTCCTTCCACAAAGTCTGCTCTTGTGTGTCTGCCTCCGGTTCTGCTTCCCGCTTCGCCCACTGTGCATCTTCTCCTCCTTCACATTCATCTTAAAAAGGCACACCATTTTAAAATGTCCCGCACAGCGGATTTCCATTACAACTAGTCTCAACATTCAGCTTGATGTTTCTTCGGCTCCACATTTACTCCTTTCACCTCTTCCTCGTCCCAGTACTGGAGGTTTTATGGGAGTTGGAGTCCACGTGAGTTTTACAGTTTTTAAAACTGCATTGCTTTGAATACTTCTTTGAATCAAAACAGGAGGTAGTAAGTGATTGTTATGTGTAATGGTATTTTGTTTGGGACCCTTATTTAGAATAAAACCATTAGAGACAACAGATGTTAAATGTGAGTCAAGTGTATCTGAGATGTGAATGTTATTCTGCCTAGAGTGTTTTGCAGAAAGGGTTCTTTGGGTCATACAACGGGCAGGACTTGTAAAGTGACAACAAGCCATTCGGAATTTAGGAATCATAGGGTCTTTCTCATTATTAAGCGAAGAATACCTTGTCTCTCCTGATGGGGTCACCACATCTCCCTGACAGCCATCACCTCCCATGTGATCCTCCCTCTTAATAACACCCCCAGGGTCAGGATCAGGTAGTGGCTGCCTTCCCCTGGCCACATGGGAGGAGATCTTAGGCTGGGGATCATTGATGACGCCACAGAATTCTTCACACCTGCCTAATGTAAGGGTGCAGAAGTAGTCGCAGGACATTGGGCCTCATTACGGGTCCAGCGGTAACCCTGCCGGTTCTACCGGCCGGTTGCTGCTGGACCCGTAAAAAATGACTGCCACCTGACTTCCCGGTGCCACCGGCCTATTCCAGTTCCGGCGGCCATCGTAGTCAGGTGCCAGCAATTTTGTCAATCCCCATTCCCATAGAGTCCAATAGAGTCCAATAGGACTCTATTGGAGTGGGGACCACGGAAGCACTGGCACCGTTGCTAACGGTGCCCGTGCTTCCGTGACGGTATGCCTACCGTGGCCGCTGTGACCGGTAGAGTCAGACCTTTCGGGTACATCGGCTCCGGCAGGTAGACCTGTAGAATGCCGGTCCGGAAACAACAGTGCCAGTAAGCTTACTGCCACCGTTGTTTCCGGACCGGCATACTTATAATGTGGCCCATAGACATGTACATTTATTTCATAGAAAGTAAAGAAAAACCCTGTCTGTCCCTATAACTAAGCGGGTTACCCTGCCTCAAATAAAACTAAGGATAGTGTCAGAATGGCAGTCAAGAGAAAGATAGTCCACTGTCCCGTGTCCCAAACCTATTTCCATCCCTCACACTTCAAAAGAAAACTATATAACTCGTTCCACCCGTACTCCAGAAATGTGGTTCCTTCCTTCTGGACAGTTTTATGGCAGTTTGTGACTGTTGGTGAAATCTTCTTCCCCTGGCCGTCACAAGGCCTTCCAATGTAGTTTCTGACAGATGGAGGGGAAGGTCTCCCTTCCCCAGGACTTCTTAAGCAACTCTTTATAATTCCACAAAGATGGGGGCAAAATACCTCCATTCCCCAAGCCTTTCCTAGGCTCTCTTTTAATATTCCCAGTGATGTCTGTGGTTTTGCCCGAGGATATCTCTCTCTACCCCTGTTGTGTTCCTGACTTGTCAAAGGGTATCTCTAGCCCCTTGGTCTTCTCTTCCAGTTATGTGGGTCTGTAAGGAACTCACGGTGGCAACAGTAAAGACAGACACAAGTGGTCACAGTTCAAGAGTGTTTATTGAACAATTAATGCAGGGTGGAGAAATGCCTAATTTAAACCTTGAACTAAGATGAGAGCAAGCATCGACCATCAAATGAAAAATAAGGCTGTCCTGGTGGCGTCTTGTCAAAGTAAAAAGGCCTATACTAAGAAAAAACCTATTGCCAATTCCTTACAACTAATTATAGAAAGAGTGTGGGATAGGGTGCCAAATAAAGGAAAAGTGTTCACAAATAATAAGTCAGGATGTGATTGCCTTGAGGTCTCCCTTCCCCACCTTTTCAGCACGGGACAAGGTAGCACTTTGGAGCACAGCACACACTCAAGCTTTCCCAGCACAAGCTAACAGTCCTGTAGCAGCTATCAAGTTCTTCGTAGGTTAAGTCTCTCTTCAATAAAAGTCTCTTTCCTTCGAAGCCTGATGGTCTCAACAAACAAACACATAGTTCTTGTTCTACAAACACATTGGGTGATAGCTTCACCGCTGGGTACCCCTCCTCTGGGCGCAGAACCCCTCACAAGTCGTATTCAACAAATTAACAAAAAACAGTTATTTTCTCAGTGAGCTTTGGGGCGATGACTTTCCACCCCTGGATCTCCCTCGGCAGGGCCGGACCCCAATTGACAAGGGGGACGCTTTACTTTTCATCATGTTACAGAGGACAATATATGTGCACTGATGAAAAAAAATTGAAACCAACTAATGATTGCTTGTTTCCTCTCCCTGCAGTAGTAGCTAAGCGTATGGCTGAGGAAAGTGCTCCATTTATTACTACTTTTGTCAATAAATTGTTAGATCAAGGATCATTACCTCAGATGCTTAAATACAGCACATTAACACCCCAATTAAAAAAAAATCTATTTTGGACTCTGTTGCTCTCCAGAATTATCACCCCATTGCTGGCATTCCCTAGCCAGGGAAGATTCTGGAGAAAGTGGTGACTCAACAACTGCAGGCTTTTGTTGAAGAGGAGCTACTTTTAGATCCCTCGCACTATGGGTTCCGTCTGAAATTTAGTACAGAGATGGCTCTGTTGGCGGTTTATGATGAACTGTTGGGGGTGGCTGATCAGGGCAAGCTTTCACTTCTGGCGATGCTTGACCTGTCAGCCACCTTTGATACGGTCAATCATGCTATCCTCTTAGACAGATTGAGGTCGGTTGGCAAAGTCTCGGAGCACACAATTCGGTGGTTCAGATCTTTCCTGGAGAATCGACAACAATGTGTCAGATTGGGAGCCTTTACGTCAGACCCTAGTACCATGGAATGTGGGGTTCCACAGGGGTTGTCGCTATCGCCACTTTTTTTTAATTTGTATCTTCGACTGGTTATGGAAATTCTGAGTCATGATGGAATGAGTTTCCAATCCTATGCAGACGACACTCAGATTTTTATTACAATTGATAATGTTGAGGAAACATTCAGCAAGATTAGTGAATGTGTTCAGAAGATTAGCGAGCGGATGGTCTCTAATCAATTGCAATTGAACACAGCCAAAACAGAATTCATTTTGTTTGGTCCTAAGCATCTCTCTGCCACCATAAAAAAAAAAATAGTCACTCCCCAACTTATTAGGAGTGGAACTTACATTTTCTTCCAAAGTTAAAAACTTTGGCTGCATCTGGCAGGACAACTTGGGCTTACGAAAGCCAGGTTGGAGCCAAGGTGAAAGCTACTTTCTATTCCCTGAGACTTCTCCGGCAGACTCTATATATTCCGGAAGAGGATCATGCTTTGGTGGTGTCAGCACTTACAAATGCCCATTTAGATTATTGTAATATTCAATTGGTGGGCACTCCAAAAAAGCTACTTCATAGACTCCAAAGGGCTCAGAATGCAGCGGTGAGGCTGATTTGTAGATTAAAGAAAACTTCCCACGTTTCCCCCTCACAACGACTACTCCATTGGCTATCAGTTGAAGACTGTATAAAATGTAAGGTAGCATATTTGGTATTTAAGTGTCTGAACAATTTAGCACCCGATTACCTGAAGGATAAGGCCAAGCAATATCAGCTGCCCAGATGCCTACGTTCAAAGGACCAAGCTCTGCTGGCTATCCCCACATCCACATTTGTATCCAGAGAGGACAGAAGATTCTCAGTGTTTGGCCCACGATTCTGGAACAGTATATCTTGACGACAGGGAATATTCACAGCATGTGAATCCATGAGATCCAATGCTGGAGAAATATAGAAGCTTTCTGCACTTACCCCTGTCTCAACCAACCGGGTGCACTTGATCCTCCCCCTCTCTGTGTCCCTCTGTGCACTTGCTCGATCCACACACACACACCGCCTCAAGATCGTCTGTTTGTCTCCCTTGTCTTCACCCCATAATTCCACTGTTAAAATTGCAGAATTGCAGTCAGACCTATTTGCTGTCTCCTAAACTGTTAAATGTACTTTTTACGCACTTACTCTGCCTGTGCAGACTATTCATCGTCTCAGAATTTCAAGGGCTCTGAACGACTTAGTTTTTTCCCTTGTTCATATCCTCCTTGAGCGCTTTGAAATATTTGCCTGTGTATAGGCGCTATATAAATAAACCATACCATACCATACCATACCATAACAAGCAGCCTCTCTTCTTACTTAGAGGGATGAGGAGGCGGGTAAAAAGCAGGCAACACAATCTTCTGAGCTAAATGGAATTCCGATACCACTTTAGGCAGGAAAGAAATACATTCCCTCAGAACCAACTTATCCTTAACCCCTTAAGTGCTAAGGTCGAGTATGCTCGTCCTTTTTGCATATACTTTATTAAAGCTCAGCAGTTAAGCGATTAAAGGTTGTGAAAGGTAGTTTAGAAGAAAGAGCCTGAAGCTCATTCACTCTGCGGGCCGATGTAATTGTTGGTAGACAGATAGTCTTAAGGGTTAGCATTCTGAGTGGACAACAAAGCAAGGGTTCCAAAGGAGCTCCCATTAAGCACTTTGACACCAAATTCAAATCCAATACCAGTACAATAAAAGGGACCGGAGGAAAGATACTGTTTCACTCTTCCATTTGTTAGAGAAAAAAGGCATTGAGTTCACCAACTATGCGGAGGCCACTCAATGTGTCATCCCATTATCGAGTAATTATGAGCAGGACCCCTTAAGACTGAATGAGGTTTAAAATATCATTCAAGCATGGATGGTGGAGAATGGTCTTGCATTAAACAAGGAAAAAAAATTGAACTCATGGTAGTTGGGACAGCAAATAAAATAAAAAAAAGCTAGGTGACAATGAAAAGATGTTTAGGGTGGCAGGATGTGATTTGGAATCAAAAACTAAGGTCAAACAAATGGGACTCTTTTTGGACCAACATCTCAGCATGAAGGCACAAGTGAGTAGCTTGGTATCATCGTCTGCATAGTACATAAAACGCTTACCCAGATCCGGCCATTCATCTCAAAATCAAATTGTGAGATAACTGCAAGGGCCCTCATTGGGTCTAAGATAGATTATTGTAGTAGTCTCCTTGTTGTGGGCATTAACAAGTCAGAGTACGCTGGACTTCAGGTCATACAAAAGGCCACAGTAAGAGCGATTGTGGGGCTCAGAAAGAGTGATCACGTAGCTAAAACAAGAAGAGATTTTCACCTGCTACCTATTGACGAAAGGATTAAGTTCCATCTTTTAGTTATGGTACACAAAAGCCTCAAGTGACCACCGTTCAAGGGTGTTTATTAAACTGTAAATGCAGGGTGGAAAAAAACCTAACCTAAACTTAAATCTAAGATGGGAGCATCATATGAAAAATAAGGTAGTTCTTGTGGCGTCTTGTCACAGTAAAAGGCCTATACTAAAATAAACTATTGCCAAATCCTTTCAACTAATTACAGAAAGAGTGTGGGATAGGGTTTTCAATAAAGAAAGAAGTGTACACAAATAATAAGTCAGGATGTGATTGCCAGGGGTCACCCTTCACCATGTTTTGAGCATGGGACAAAGTGGATCTCCTGAGCACAGCACACACTCGAACTTTCCCAGCATGAGTCGATAGTTCCGTACCAGCTAGCAGGGTCTTCGATGGTTAAGTCTCTTTTCAATAAAAAGTCTCTTGCCTTCAAGGGCCTGATGCATTCAACAAAACAAACAAACAAAAGTTCCTTTCCAAATGGACTTTGGGTGCTGACTTTCCACCCCTGGATCTCTCTAGGTCAGACTCGGCCCCAAAGGCTTCCCTCGATCGGGCAGAGACCTTTCTTTCTGGATCTCCATCTGCCAGGCTCCGATCAAAATGCCAATGGGGACAATCCACTTCCCCTGGTCTTTCAATACTCCTTGCATTCACAAATCTTTTTTAAAAAAATATTTGTATTAGTTTTCACATTAAGAAACAAACATTCCAACATCACCACCCCACCCCCACCGCCACTCCACAACTCCTCAGGAGGACCTATGTTAACTCATGCATTGTATTCTGAAAACAGTCACATAATATCCAAAATTGTTATTTTGTGTGGGCACCATTGTAACAGATAGTCACTCTGATGATAACCTAGCACGTCCTCCCAGTTACATTTGAAGGCGGCTTGACCTCTTTGTGCCACATGGGTAGCCCATTCCAGTGCTATAAAGTTCCAAACTTTCTGTAGCCAATCTAAGTTCGTAGGACCTTGTTTTTGTTTCCATTTATGGGTAACTATTAGCCACGCGGCAATAAGTAAAAGCATGAAGCTGTGCAGCAGTTTTTTGGAGAGTATTTTCTGTTTTGGATCTCACAGTCCACATAACCAAACCCCTGTATCCTTGGATCCCGTATTCGGGAATATCTTATCTATGTGTTCCTGAATCTCTTCCCAAAACGATCTAATCATAGGGCAGTCCCCACCATATGTGCCTCCAATCTCCTTTACCCCCACACCTCCTCCAACAAAGCATTGATACTGTTGGATGTATTAAATGTAGTCGTTGCTGAGTATAGTGCCATTGACACATTATCTTGTACCACATCTCCCTTGTTTGAATGGAGCGGGTGAATTTGGTAATTGCCCTCCAAAGATGTGCCCAGTGTTCTCTCAATATTGTGTTGTTTAATGTAGATTCCCATTTCCTGACATACTTCCATTGTACTACTGTTTCACCCTCCTGCAGTCAAAGATTTGAAATTAATTTACTGGAGCCTGTTTGGGTGGTAATATATTTCTCAAAAGAGGTTAATTCTCGCGTGGCAGCCGCCTTTATCTCCGGGTATTTTAAACAGTGTCGTAATTGATAATAGCGATACGCGTCTCACTCTCCTGCTCCCAGGTCTCTTTTGCATTCATCAAATGTTTTACAAGTGTAGCCTTGAAACATATCACGTGTTTTCAGACACCCCGCCTCCCTCCAAGTTTTAAAGGCTCCAGTTCCATTCCCAGGGGAAATTCTGGATTCTGAAATATCGGGAGAAATAGGGAAGGGAATGTAGATAATGTGCCTCTTTTGATGACAGTGTCCCACACGTCCATCACTAGGACCACAACTTTGCTTATCTTAATATTGGGCGGGGTCTATGATCCCGAACTAGCCACAATAACCCTGAGAGGGGGGTGCCTGCGACTGCGTTATCTTGATGGACCCATATCTTCCGACCCTCGCCTTCAAACCACTCCTTAATGACCCGCAGCTGTGCCCCTTCATAATATTTATGGAAATGAGGGAGGCTCATAAAGCCCGATCTCTTGGCGCCGTCAGGGTGGTCATAGCTATTCCAACCAGTTTGTTTTGCCAGGTGTAGACCGATATTAGCTTTGTGAGTCAGCTAAAGAATGCCTTGGGGTCATGAATCGGAACTAACAACGTCCCATGCTTTTCCTTCTGTGATTTTTCAGAAGAGCAAGTGTGTAAGATTATCCGGGATCTCAAATCCAACTCAAGCCCTGGTGACTCTAGCCCTGTTGATGTCTTCAAAGACTCTCTTGAACTCTTAGCACCCTAGATGACCAAACTCACCAATCTTTCTTTCGATGAGGGTGCAGTTCCCGCCTCTCTTAAGGAAGCTTGGGTCACACCCCTGCTTAAAAAAGCCAACCTTGATCCACTGGTGGTGGACAACTACATGCCCATTACCAACGTGCCGTTTGTCTTAATGGTTTTAGACAAACTGGCCTACATTCAACTCCAGGAACACATTGAAGAACATAAGATCCTCGGCCTACGTCAATCGAATTATGGAACTCAGCATGGGACAGAAACTGCCATGTTGGACCTTAAATCCATTCTGGCCAGCATGGCGGACAGAGGTCATCCTGCCCTGCTGATGCTTCTGGACCTCTTAGCGGCATTCGATCTGGTGGATCACTCTCTAATAGTGACTAGACTCGGGGAGGTCGCCCAATGCTCCACTCAAGCCTCTAGCTGGATATCCACTTTTCTAGGACCTCGGACCGTCAGGGTATCTGTTGATGAGGATAATTACAAGTCTGTTATCCAAACATGCAGTGTTCCCCAGGGCTCCTGTCTGTCCCCCATTCTGTTTAACATTTATATTTGGCCTTTGCAATGATATGTTGGATGCCCAGGGTGTGTGGTATACAAATTATGCCGATGACACTCACGTCGCTCTCAAGCTTAGTTGACAATATGAGCAAGATCCGATTGCCATAAATAACATCTATAACGCGGTCCAGGCATGGATGGCAAGCAATTCATTGGCACTTAATTGCAACAAAACAGAACTCTTGATTGTTGCCCCTAGGGCATGCCTGAGTAAATTAGCTCCTAAATATGCAAATTTCTGTATTGCGGGCAATATCATCGCTGTTTCCAAGAAAGTTAAGACCTTAGGGGTGGTTCTTGATGAGGAACTATCTACAAAGCCACATGTCTCCCACATTCTATCTACATGTGGTCTCATCAACGAACAAATACATTACATTCGCCCTTTCCTCACTGCCATAAATTGTGCTCTGTTTGCTACAGCACTTGTTAACTCAAGACTGGAGTACTGTAACAGCTTGCTGGCAGGCACCACAGAACTCCAAATTCAGGCTCTGCATGTAACCCAGAACCCATGCTGTTCGGGCCATACAATGCCTGTTTAGGCGTGCGCATGTCTTGGATGCCAGGAGAGCACTACATTGGCTACCGATACAGCATAAGATCACACATAAGATCTTGACTCTGGCCTTCAAATATGATATGATATGATAAGGCATTTGTAACGCGCCTATACACAGGTGTTTCAAGGCGCGACGAGGCAGGGAGGGGGGAACAAGGGGAAGACAGACAACGATCCTACTAGGCCAGGTGTCATTCAGATCGCGCAAGTGCAGGGGGAGGGGGAGGGGAGAGGTGCATGGGGAAGGGGAGGGGTGAAGTGCAGTACAAGGTAAGTAGAACAAATAAATAGAAGGGCCAGCTGGTGGCAAGTGCAAGGTAAGTGCAGAACAAGTGCTGGGAAGGGGGGGCTGTAGGGATACAGAGACAGTCCCGCAGTGCAGGGGTTGCCAGGGAGGCAGTGCAAGTGGAGAGTGGCTGGGCCCAGGACCGAGGTCGGTGAGAGTGGCCCAGTTGCAGATTCAGTGCAGTTTCAGCGAAGAATTAGCAGGGGAGAGAGAAAGCAGAAGCAAAGAGGAAGGTTTTGAGGTGCTTCCGGAACCGGAGATGGTTCTCCTCAAGTTTCAGGGGGGCAGGAAGGCTGTTCCAGAGGGAGGCCCCCGCCGTGGAGAGAGATCTACCCCCAGCTTGTTGCTTCAAGAAGCAGCTGACCCTGAGGGAGTTGGAGACGGATGAGCGAAGGGCTCGGGAAGGAAGATATTTAGCAAGAGAGAGTTGAAGGTATTTAGGCCCCAGGCCCCAGAAAGCCTTGTGGACAATGCAGAGGGTTTTGAACTTTATCCTCGCAGCCACTGGGAGCCAGTGTAGAGATTTCAGTCCTGGAGAGATACGGTCCCTGGGCTTGAGGCCAAGGACAAGTCTCGCAGTTCTGTTCTGGATGAGTTGCAGAGGGCGGAGTGTGGAGGCAGGCAGATTAAGATAAAGGCTGTTACAGTAGTCCAGTTTTGAGAGAACCAGGGCTCGGGAGACGGCGAGCTTCTGGAGGAAGGAGAGGAAGGGAAGAATACCTCTGAGGAGGTGCAGCTGGTAGTGCGACTTCTTAGAGACGTCAGATATATGAGGAGAGAAGGAGAGTGTGGAGTCGAAGATAACCCCAAGGTTTTTTGCCTTGCAGGTAGGAGCAGGAAGAGGGCCAAGAGAGGCCGGCCAGAGAGCTGCAGGGAAGGAGGGAGTGGGTGTGCCGATGAGCAGAATCTCAGTCTTACTGGCATTAAGGCAGAGGTCATTGGCGGCACACCATTCCTGGATAGCAGACAGACAGTCAGAGATGAGGGAGGGAGAGGAGGAGGCCGAGGGTAGCCTGAAAATGAGCTGGGTATCGTCCGCATAGCACTGAAAGTTGGGGCAGAGAGCGGCTATGCGGTGGGCAAGGAGTGCCAGATACTGGTTGAACAGCCAGGGGGAGAGATTTGATCCCTGGGGGACAGCACAGGTGGAGAAAAAGATGTCAGAGAGGAAGGACCCGAGTTGGACCTGGGAGGGTCGATTGGAGAGGAAAGAGGTCAGCCACGCCAGAGCCTGACCAGTGATACCCAGGTTATCACGGAGACGGTTGAGCAGGATGGCATGGTTGACAGTGTCAAAGGCAGAAGAGAGATCGAGCAGAATGAGAACACATGGAGTGTTGGAGTCGAGGTTCAGAAGCAGGTCCTCACGGATGTTCAGGAGAGCAGTTTCCGTGCTTCTGGCAGCTCTGAAGCCAGATTGATGGTCATGAAGACTGCCAACAGATTCAGCATGGAGGCTAAGCTGGGAGATGGCCAGTTTCTCCAGGAGCTTGCCCAGGAAGGGAGTGATGGAGATTGGGCGATAGTTAGCCGGGCAGGAGGGGTCAGAAGAGGGTTTCTTAAGAAGAGGGTGCACAAGGGAGTGCTTAAGGGGGGATGGGAAAACTCCAGAGGCGAAGGAGTGGTTGCAAAAGTCAGCCAGGGCAGGGGCCAGGGAGTCAATGTGGTCCTTGATAGTTTTGGAGGAACAGGGGTGAACCTGTTTAGACGAGACTTTCATAGATCGGACTTGTCTGGAAACCTCGTCAGCAGAAAAAAGGGGAAAGGCAGAGAAGGAGGGAGGAGGGGTGGCTGCAGAAGGGCCCGAGGAAGAGCCGGACAGAGGGAGGGAGGTGGTAGGAGGAGAGTGAGGATAGGATGTCCTGAGTTTTGGAGATGAAGTGAGAGGCCAGTGCAGTGCAGAGGGCCTGGGAGGGGACAGGAGAGGTAGAGACTGCAGCAGGGTTGGCAAGCTCCTTGCAGATTTTAAATAGTTCGGCCGAGTTGTTAGATGCCGCAGAGATGCGGGCTTGGATAAGGGCTCTCTTCTTGGTGAGAACGGAGAGACTGTATTGCCTTTGGAGCAGGCGGCAGGCCAGTTTGTCAGAGGATGAACATGAAGCACGCCATTTCCTCTCTGCCACTCTATGACACTCTAAAAGCTGTTACATATTGTTTTAAGGCTCACGTAAACACAAGGAATCTTCGTTCCTCCATTGCTCCTAGTTTCATTCAGCCCAGATACAAAGTGGTTTGCTTTGGAACAACCTCTTTTGACATCCAGGCTCCCTTACCGTGGAATCTTCTTCCTGCTCCCATACGCCTGGCTGCCAAACTGCCATCCTTTAAGAAGGCAATAAAAACCTATCTGTTTACTCTTAATCCAAGCTAAACTGTGTTTAGTGCTGTTGTGGCACTTGATCCCCACTGATCTTCCTGCATTCTTCCTTGTTTCTGTTTGTCTTGTCTCGTCCTTTTGTGCGCTATGAGGCCCACAGGCGTGTGGCGATTTATAAAAATTAAAATAAATAAGGGCTTAAAAACAGTACAGTATTCTGGGAAGAAGCACCATCTTAATAACCCTCACTCTCCCCAACCAGGATATTGCAAGTGGATTCAATTTAAGCAGATCCTTTTTTACCTTTGCTAAGAAGTGTGGATAGTTTGCCCCGTACAATTGTTCCAGCGTTTTTGTGAGCACTAGTCTCAAATACTTTATGCCCTTCTCGGCCAATGATAATTGGGATGGAGCCCGTATAATTTCCACTACTTCAGGGTTAACTGACAAATTCAGAATTTCCGATTTTGACCTGCTGATTTTTAAGCCAGAGACTGCACCAAATTCATCAAACTCAACCATCAGTGCTGGCATAGAAGTTTCCTGATCAGTAATCGCTGTAAGCATGTCATCTGCAAATGCGATTGTCTTGTGTTCTAGCCCAACCATGTTGATGCCACAAATCCGTTCTGAGTCATGAAGTTTAGCTAAAAGGGGTTACAAGTATATGGCATAAAGTAATGGTGATAAGGGGGGATCCTTGTTTAGTTCCCTGTGTTATTAGTATACTGCCCGAGAGAGGGTTCCATTTACTGCTATTCTCATCTGCGAGGAGTGATAATAAGCCTGCAGCATAAGAAGGAATCCCCCCCAAACCCCATAAGTTCCATGGTTCTAAACAGGAAAGGCCATCAACTCTGTCAAATTCCTTCTCAACATACCCTATGAGTGTTGTCGTGTGTATGCTTTTGTGAGATGAATCCCGACTGATCTAACCCTATCAATTTTGGTAAGAGGTCCACCATTCTAGCCGCCAAGATTGTGGCGTATATTTTGGCATCAGTTTTGCTTCATTCGTTGTGTCCGTTATCGTATCTTTTATTCTAAATGAATTGAACAATCTAGTGAGACGTAGTACTATGGTGGCCCGATACCTTTAATAGAAGCTTGTATTTCCTCCTCCAACCTATTTCTCTCTTCTTGTGTAATAGTCAGTATGGAAGGCCTGCACAAATACGTCTCTACCCCCATCTGGGTCATCAGAGGCATATAGTGCTGTGTAGTAATCACTAAGAACCTCCAATATACCTTCATAGTTGTTGCAAAGCCCCCAGAATTGTTTTTTAGTTTCAATATTGTATGGAATATTAATTTGTCTTCTAATTGTCTTGCAAGCAATTTATCAGCTTTGTTTGCTTTTATGTAATAAAGTTGTTTTGTGAAAAGTAGACCTTTTTCCACATATTTAGTGTGATGCACTTTGAGCTAGCCCTGCGCATGTTTCAATGCTCTTTGTAAACTCTGTGAGGAGCCTTTCGTTATTTCTACCAAAATATCTCATATTTTAGCTTCTAGCTCCTCTTCCCAACATCTCCGTGCCTATCTCTATTCGCCTTCATGGCTATTAATTGTCCCCTCAATACTGCTTTGAAGACATCACACACCAATTCGGGTGCCATATCTTGGGTGTCATTTTCTGCAAAATAGGTGTTTATTTTATCCTGAATCGCAGTGCCCATTATCGGGTCTTGCAACAGTGTTCCCGTAAATTGCCATTTCCAAACTCCCTCAGGTATACCCCCCACCTCTAACTGCATTGTTAATAGGGCATGATCCAAAAGGGAGATCATTCCCAATTTTACATCCTTTACCTTTCCCTTTCCCACTAAACGAGTCGAGACCCATATATAATCTGTCCTTGACATAGATAGGCGGACATGAGAGTAGTGTGTGAAGCCTTTGTTCTCGCCAAACATCGTGGAGGGCCAGCGTGGTGATTTTTTGTTTGAGTCTCTTGGAAGGTGCCAGTGCGTGTTGCATTGGCCGTAAACTCCTATCTATTTGGGTAATCCATGCCATATTGAAAACTCCTGTCAATATGATTTCTCTCTTTGTGAAGTCTTCGAGTTGGGTCAACGCACCCCTTTTGGCCTTTATTTGGAACATACACATTGGTTATATATTAGCCAATGTGTACCTATGGGTTCCTATCTCTACGTTTAGGATAAGTGAATGTCCTGCTGGACCTACTTTGGTCCTGAGTACCTTTACCGCCAACTTGTCGCTAATAGCTAGGAGTACCCCAGCTTTCTTGTGCTCAGCGTAAGCATGGTACAAATGGGGATAACCCCTCATCCTAAGCTTCCCCCCGTCTTTTTTCTTAATGTGTGTTTCTTGAAACATCAAAATGTCTAGCTTCGCTCCCCTCATGGATCCCTCTATTTTTTTTCTTTTTTACTGGAGAGTTCATACCCCTAACGTTGTGAGACAAGATTCTAATTGTCTTCATTGCTGTTCCCCTGTTCCGCTCTGTATCAACTGCTTTTCCCCTTGTCTTGTTAATAAACATTCCTCCCTTCCCTCCACTATATGTGGCCTATCCAGCTCTTCAGGTTTCCCCCTCCTACCCCCTTCCAAACATACCCCAACCCCTCTAACCCCCCTCAACCCCCACTTTCCCCAACTCCCCCCCCCCCCAATTCCAGGGGGAGGGACAAAGTTCCTATGATCCTCCGGGTGAGGTGCCCGGTGCCATTGGCCCCCTTTAACCCCTGGCATATTACGTGAGGAGTCCTAAACTCCACTTTACTATTCCAACCGGCCAACCACTACCTCATGGTCCCTTTGGCCAATAGGTTATATAAAATGGAGTGTCATTTCAATGTACTGCTAAGGACGGCTTCTCCTATTGCGACATCCTACATTTAAAGTCTTCTACATGTCCTTAGGTAAAGTCCGAGATGCATAGGCAGGAGGCTTCACTTCTTTCTATCCTCTTTTGTCGATGATCTCCATTCCCAAAGCCACTGTCTTTCCTTTTCAACCATTCTGTCTTTCTCATGCTGCCAGAAAAACCTTCTTCGTCCTCCAATATCTGCAGGATTTGCATGCCTTCTTCACAATTTGTAATTATGTGCTGCCAATCTTTGCGTTTAAATAGCAAACCAAAAGGGAACGTCCATTTATATCTGATTTGTTTTTGCGCAAGAAATCGTACTACCGGGCCCATGGCTCGCCTTTTTTGTAGTGTTGATTGAGCCAGATCTTGATATAGTTGCACCTCCGAACCATTAATGTTGTTCGGCCTGATGTTCTTGCCGCTCTTAATATAGTCTGCTTCTGGGTGTAGGAATTGCCACCACCACATCCCTTGGTCGCGCTCCCTGTTCTATGCGCTTTGGACCAACTCTATGAATCCTATCTATCTATATCGACCATTTCTCGATTTGAATTTTGAAATGATGTGATGTTCTGGAGAGATGTTCTAGCGTCTCATCGTTCTTCCTTGGATCTTCCGACATGTTCTGTATTGCTCTTTCCACAGTATCCACCCTCCCTTCTAGTTTAGCTACATCAACCTTCACTTCTTGTAGTGTTTGTTTCATTTCCAATTTTTTTTTAAAACTTCTTTTTATTATTTTCATCATAATAAACAAAGAAGAAAAAACAGATCAAGACAGCATCAAACTGACCCTCCCTCCCCAAACCATTGCCACAGCGCAAATGGTCCTTCCCACCCAGTTGTTTCCCTTCCAACCTTTTAACCATAGATGTTCAACAGCTTGAGTCTTTGAGGGCACCATTGTTCCCTGAATTCCCCTTTCAGATAGGCCAGTGTCTCTCCCCAATCCGCAGAGAAGTTCTCCAACTTATTGTTGGCTACATAAATTGCCCATTCCATCAACACTATAGTCCACATTTTCCTTAACCAGTCTTGCTCTGTCAGAATCGTAGGACTCTTCTGTGCAATAAGGGCCATCGCAGCCAAAGTTAAAATCACTTTCGCCTTAGTACTACCTCGCCTCTCCTCCTCGTCCCCCTGTCCTCTCTTCCCCAGTAGTATCTCCCGGGGATCCTGGGTGGCTCCCTCCCCCAGTGCTTGAGAAAGGGCCTGTGCGATATGACACAAAAAAGGCCGGATAATGGGGCAGTCTCACCATATATGAGTTGCTGTACCTTCTCCCCCACAACCCCTCCAGCACTTCCCCGAGGTTGCCGGGTACATCTCTTGTAGGCGGGCCAGAGTGTAATACCAGCCGTACATAAACTTATACCAAACCTCCTGCAACTGGATCGCTTTTGCCACCTTTGAGACCTGCTTCCATAACCTCTCCGAGTCCTCTTGGTCCATTCTGACCACCGTTTGCTGTTCCCAACCCCTCATGTACGCCCAGGTGATTATCGGGCCAGCATACTCTAATTGCCTATATAGGTCCGAGATTAACCCTCTGGACCTCTCGTGCGTTATTAGAAACCGTTCAAATTGTGTTAGGTCTCGAGTCGCGGCCTTCCTTACCTCCACAGACATTACCCAGTGCCTAATCTGGAAGTATCGGTGCCTCTCCCACTCTCCCATCCAGTTCTACAACCCCCACTCTCCCACTTCTGAAACGCCCCCCTCTTCAACCCTGGTGTGAAGTCCCTGTTATTGAAGATTGGGGTAAACGGCGATGGGAAGGTCGTAATCCCCCGCTTCTCCACCGGCCTGTCCCAGCTGTTCACCACTCCCTTCGTGATGGCACTTAAGTAAAGGTGGGGCGGTCTCAGACTTCGTGGGAGCCCCAGTACTTCCCCTAAATGGTGCCGAGCTACAGCTCTATCCATTTTCACCCAATGCTTAAGATAGTCCTCCGAGAACCATTCCCTGATTACCCTAAGGTGTGCTGCTTCATGGTAGCGGTGAAAATCGGGGAAAGCCAGGCCCCCCTCCCCCTAGACGCCATTAGTAGTCGCCTGGACAAGTGCAGCCTCTTACCCTCCCAGACAAATTCCTTAACCGCCCAATCTAATTTCTTAAAAAAGCTTTCTGGGACCGGCAAGGGAATGGCCTGAAATAGATAGAGTACACGGGGGAGAACCACCATTTTGAGAACAGCCCCTCTTCCCAACCAGGATATCCTTAGGGCGTCCCATTTCCTTAGGTCTTTTTTGATTGCCAATAGCATGGGCTCATAGTTTGCCCCATACCAGCCCGCCAGCATGGGGGTTAAACTGACCCCAAAAATATTGCAGCCCATTCGGACTCCATTTAAACGGGGAGATTGCCCTCGTCTCCCTCGCTTCATGCTCCCCCAAGGACAGATTCATTAACTCTGACTTCTGGAAGTTAACCTGCAAACATGAGAGCTCCCCAAATTTGGTTAGTAATTCTATGCTTGCCTTGGACTCCTTTGGGTTCGTTAGCATGAGCAACATGTCATCGGCAAAAGCCGCTACCTTATGCTGCCCCCCCCCGAATGGTATACCCTGAATATCTTCCGCCTCTCGTATTGCCAGGAGAAGTGGCTCCAAGTATATTGCATCAAGCCCACCCCTGCTTCGTCCCTCGCTTCAGTCTGAATGGCTGAGACATTTCCCCATTCACTAAAATACGCGACGTAGGATTCTTATAATTAGCAGTGACCATATTTATAAACCCCGTCCCCAGGCCCATTCTTTCTATCACCTGGAATAAGAACGACCACTCCACCCGATCAAACGTCATGCGCCAAGAGGATCGCCGGAGTGGTCGTCTAACGGGACTTCTCCACCAAATGGGCCACCCTCCTGATATTATCGGCGGTTTGCGTTCACAGCACAAAACCCGCCTGGTCTTGGTGGATCAGTGAGGGTAGGTGCTTTTCCAGGCGCTTCGCCAATATTTTGGTAAACATTTTTGCCTCTGTGTTTATAAGGGCAATAGGGCAATAGGAAGTACATTCTTCCAGATCCTTCCCCATTTTTTGGATAAGGGTAATTTTGGCCTCCTCCATCGTGGGGGTAATTCTGCCCCCAGCGCCGAACGTGTTGAATAATTGTGTTAAATGCGGGAGCAATAGGTGTGAGTAGGTTTTATAGAAGTAGGCCGGGTAGCCATCGGGTCCCAGAGCTTTGTTATGGGGGAGTGACACTATGGTGGCCCTCACCTCACCCTCCATGATAGGTCGGCCCAGATCTTCGCCTTCCTCCCTAGATAGTCACGGGAGAGGTAAGTTCCCCAAGAACTCTTTCTGTGGCTGCGGGTGTGGGCACTGTGAAGAGTACAGCACTTCATATAATTCCACTAGTCTCCCCTTTATCTCTTCGGCCCGGGTGAGTCTCTTACCCCCCTCAAACCTTGATGGCCGTTACAACCTTCTGCTCTCTTTGTCCCCTCAGGAGGCGAGCTAGGAGTGAATCTGCCTTATTGGCCTTTGCGTAGAATTTATGCCTCACCCTGAGCATAGCTTCATCCGCCTTTTTGCTCCTCAAAATCCTCAGATGGCCTTCCGGCAACCTATACTCCCTGCATTCCTTCCTTGTAGGGGTCTCCCGTACCCGCGCCCTGGCGCCCTCAACCTCCTTTTCCAGCTGAGTTTCTCGACCTCTCAGTAGCCTATTTCTCTCCGCCTTCATAGCGATAAGATCCCCCCTCAAAGTCGCCTTGAAGGTGTCCCACCTTGGGCTCTGACTTGTGTCCAAGCTATTGTTCCTCTCAAAGAAGTCCCAGATCTTGCCTCCCATCTCCTCCCGTATCACTTGATCCCTCAGGAGTTCCCCCGGGAATTTCCAGCTCCACACCCCCGGGTTTCGCCTCCCAAGCTGCATTTTCATCTACACTACCTTGTGATCGGCTATCCCCAGAGGGCCCACCAAAACCGCCTCCACCTCCCCCATCAGGCTGGTGGATACCCAGATGTAACCAATTCGGGACTGGGTTCTGTGGACATCAGAGAGAAAGGTGAACCCCTCCTCTTCTCCCCGTAGTGCACTCCATACATCTCGTAGCCCGGCCTCCTCCCATCTCTCCCTCAATTGGGGAGAAGCCACCACACCACCCCCTCCACTCTCATGCCGGGACCGGTCCCGCCTCCTATCCCAAGCAAGATTGAAATCTCCCATCAGTATCACTTGTCCCCTTCTCAAAGTTCTCTAAGATGCCCAGGGTTTCACGCAAGAACTGGTCTTGACCCACATTAGGGCCATACACCGATGCAATGGTATAGCACAAGCCCATTATCTCCCCCCTCACCATAATGTATCTCCCATTACTGTCTCTAAGGATATCTTGGGGTCTGAAGTTAACCCCCCTCCCAAAGGCCACGGCTACCCCCCCTTTGTTTGTAGGACCCGATACGAACAATATCTGTGGGAAGCTCTTCAGACACAATAGGCCCTGGTCCTGCCGTAGTAAATGAGTCTCTTGCAATGCCAGCACATCCGGCTTATGAGACCTGGTAAATTGCTCCAGTTTTGTTCGTTTGAGGGAGGAGTTTAGTCCCCTCACATTATGTGTTAACCAACTAAAGGCTGCGCTAAAGCAAGGTGCACCTTCCTTAGCCAACTCACCAACCCTACCCCGGGTTTGCCCTTGACATACCCCACTCCTTTCCTGGGGGGGTGCAGATCTCCTCCCCCTCCTTCTGCCCCTCTCATCTCCATCCTACCATCCCCCCTCACCCCCCGAGTCCATCCTACTCCATTGGCAACTATGGCTCCCCCGAAACTCCCCTCCCTAAATCCCCACCGCCCTTCCCCCACCCTGAAACCCCAACTTAGGGTGAGAAGGCCCCCCTCCCTCCACCCCCCTTGCTCGTCCCCCCACCCCCTCGGACACACCTGCCCTTACTCGTTCCAGGATGTTTTCAACTCCCTCCTCCCCGGCCCACATATAAAGCCCCTGTTCTCACCACCCCCAACACAAGGCCTTCAACCGAGAGTCTGTGCCCCCCGGTCTATCCCACGCCGTCTCCCCCATTGCCCTCTGACTCCGCCAGAGTCCCCCGCAGCTGGCACCCGGATTATACCAGCTGCCTCCTGAAGGGTAGTAGCTCGCCTCTGGCTCCCCTCCCACTCAAACACCAACCTGAAAGGGAAGGACCATTTGTACTTTACGCCCTCCTTGACCAACTCCTTCCCAACCGGGCCCATTTTCCTTCTCTTCACCAGCGTACTGGCGGCCAGATCCTGGAACAAAGAGATTTCTTGTCCTTTGTAAAGCACCGGTTCACTCTGCCTCGCCGCTCTCAATACTGCCTCCTTTTGGCTATACCGGGCAAAAGCTGCCAAAAGTCCCCATTGGGTCCGGCCTACCCTGTGGACCCTATCTAATTCAATTGAACGTTTGATTTGATCCTGATGTTGACCCTTCGAGATCTGTTCTCCAAGTCTTTGATCGTTACCTCCAAGTTCCTTGTTGCAATGTCCAGCCGATCTATGGCCTCACTGTTTGCTGTTGTGTCCCTTTCACACTCTTGGAGGCCCCTTTCCAATAGGTCTGTCCTCTCTCCCAGCTGAGCCGTCTCCTGTGGCAGTTCGCCCAAGGCCGTGTTTAGGTCGCTCCTCATCAGTTGAAATTGCTCTTGAAAGGTTTTGGCCAGGGAGTCCATCGAGTTCTGCATTTCCCCTCTGAGGTCTTGTCTCGTCATCTGCATCGATGCCTCAGGTCCTTCCTTATCCCATGCCTCCCTAGACTGTTCGCCCCCTTCTTCGCTCCGACCTCTGCTCTCCATTGCTGGCCAGAGCGCAGTCAAAGTTCCCTTGGGTTCAATCACAGGATGAACAGCTTTCCCTGCCCTCCCGTTGGACCTGGAAGGCATTTATGGTAGGTCGCCTCAGCGGCTTAGCGGCGTTGTACACCGGCGGTCGAGCTCTCCGGTGTCTCCTCTATTGCTTGGAGGGCCTTTCTTCCATCTGCCACCGTGGGGACCAGGGTGGACCAACACAACTATAGCCCCTCCAGCCCGGGGCCCTACAATCTCGTGTGCTGTGCTGTCACCCCTTCCCTCGTTTGGGGGGGCCTCGCTGTCTTCCAGGCCCTAGGTCAATCCGGCTGTGTGGGGGTCTTCTGCCCAGCGAGGACTTCGCCCTTGGTAACGCCTCTTCCTTCACCTCGAAGGTGGCTGATGCCCACTCCTTCCCAGCCACTCCTCTGGGCACCCCCTGCACCCTCACTCCTCCCCCGTACGGGGGCCTGCTCACTTCGCTTGGTCCTCCTCTCTCCCTTACTTTTCCACTGCCCCACTCCTCACCTCTGGCCCGGCGTGGGCTTGACACAGGTAGGGGGGCACCAGGCAGCCAAGTGTCCGTTCTTCTATCACATTGTCCCTGCCCGAGGCCCAATATGTTGGTGTACCATATCCGCCCCTCCTCTGGGGCCTACTTGCTGCCCGCCTCTCAATGCGGCCCCTGGCGGGACCCAGCGGCTACTTGTATAGGTGCTTTTCCAGGGGCGAGGCGCTAGACATCCCAGCGCCCGCTCTTCGGCCGCCTGGTTCCTGCCAGCAGCTTTGTCTGCTATTGGGCTCTGTCCCTCCGCCCACCCCCGCTCTGGGGCCGCCCCAGGCCACCTGCCTCTCAATGGGATCCATGGCGGGCTGCCGCCGCCACTTATATGGGAGACTCTCTGGGGGTGGGGGGACACCCCCCACCCCTCCAGTCCACGTGCCTTCAAAGTGCAGAGGTCCACCGGTGCGCCGGTGTGCCTCCACTGCCTCCGCTGTCATTGCTCGTAGTTCTCCTGTTCACACTCCGCAAGGTGGGGGGGGCAGGGACTACCTGCCCCCCCCCTCCACATGACTCTGATGCAATGCTGGGGCCCCGGGTCCTCCTCGCGGGTCGACCTGCGGCACCTGTCCTGCCCTCTGGGGGTGGGGGGTGGGAAGCCCATCTGAGCCACGTCTCCCCGAAGGCGCTTCAGGAGATCCCGAGCGCCGCAGGGCCTACACCACTGTGGTCCCGGCGGCACCGCAGACCTCCGCTTACTCTCCACAGGGTGGGGGGGGCATGGATCACCCGCACCCCTCTCCACACTACTCCGGTACAATGCCGAGGACCCAGGTCCTCGTCGCGGGTCCGCACCGGCCATCGGCACCCGTCCTGCCTCCTGGGGGGAGGGTAGAGTGAAACCCGCTCCTCTGAGTTGCGTCTCCCTGAGGGCGCCTCGGGAGCACCGGAGTGCTGCGGGGGCTGCACCACTGTGATCCCGGTGCTTTCCGAGCTCCAGATGCTGTGCCTCGGCGCGGGGGAGTCAGGGGGTGGTGGGGCCGTCCGAACCAGGCCTCAGGTACCGGAGCTGCCGGTGGCACGTCTACGCAGTGCCGGCGGCGATCTTGGAATCCATCAGTTCCAATTTTAATAGAGAGAATTGTGCCTGGAATGTTTACATAAATTGTTTCTGGAACTCTTTGAAGCAGGATTGAAAGTCCTCCTTCTGCACTGCCATTTTTGGGGTGTCCCGATAACTTGTAGGTGCTTGTTAGAGGCGTCCTCACCTTCTGCCGCCTGTAATGGCGTGCCGGGGGTCCATAATTTCTTAATACAATTATCCATATTTTTTTGGGGTTCTTTTGATCCACTGTTGGTGCCTTCCCTTTGCTTTTGGACATGGGAGTGAAGTGTTTGGATTCTTGCCATAGTCTGATCGGCGGACACTTCCTTACTCGTATCGACAAAAGTTAGTTCCCGGGTGGAGTAGTTGTACATTAGGTTGTAGCAGCTTTCTTATCTCCCCACTCCCCATGGGGCTTTATATGACAGTACCCCTATTGAACGTCTTATCGTGGGTTCTGAAGTTCTGTACTCCTGCTACGCATGTGTTCACCTCCCTGGGGTTCACTCTATTTGGAGGCCCGTCTCTCAGCGTCACTCTCCAAGCCCTTTGTGGCCACTTATCCACTCCACGTAAGTGTGTGCCCAGTAATGCTAAGTCCAAGTCGCAGTCTTTCTTTTCTTGTAGAGCAGTATCTGTTCCCCTCCCAGGGGCTCTCATACATGTTCTCCTGCCTTCTCATCAACAATACAACAAGCGTCTTCCCCTCCCCGACTGAGTCAGGGGGGCAGGGTTTCTGCTTGGCTACTTCTCCCCTGAGGGGGGTCTCTCTCCAGACCCTGAGTCCTCTTCCAGTCTCTTGCCAATGAGCCACCACTCTTTATCGCCTCGCCATTGGGTGACCCTGCCTCCACTCTGATCGCGGGGGGTGTGGGCCGGGATGTTGTCCTGCTTCATGGAATAGGCAATGTGTTGCCCCAGGTAGTTGTTTTCCACCCTGCAGTGACTCCCTGGGGGTGTTCTTCCAGCCGCCACCCTCTTCCGTCAGAGGGGTGGTCGCTCAAAACAATGGTCTTCTACTCTCCGGGCGCGAGATCTGCCCACCGCTTCCAGGCACCTTCCCACTGCATTCCACAGCACCGCCGGGAGGGGGTGGGTGACTAACAGCAATGAAGTCCCCCGCAGTTTTTGGCTAACTCTAAACGTCTCCCTATAAATGAGACATGTCCGTTGTGTCCCGCCACATCAGCTTCTCCTCCAAGTTGAGGCGTTTCCCGCCCGAAAATCAAGCCTTCTGTCGTTCTCTGCTTATCACAGAGGTAAACCGTTCTGTCTGGTGGATCGATATAAATTGCATTATTCTGTCCCCAGCCACATCTCTCACTATTTCGCACGCCGACTGTTGAAAACTGCCTTATTGTATGGCCTTACGGGACAGAGCAGCTCACTTGCGTCCTGCTCCATCTGCCGCCATTTTGGAATCATGTCGCATTCACGAATCTTAATTTCTTTTCAAACAGTTCACTGTGGACATCCCTAGGTCGGGTTCACTCCTGTCAACACACTGTTCATGGGACTTCAGGCTTCGCCCCTTTTTGTTAGCATCCCTCTGCCAGGTTCACTAATGCCAACCTTTGCAACACACTTTTCATGCACTAATTTCACCAAGCGGGATTAATTTCCCTTAACTTCACAATCATCTGTCGGCCAAAGACTTTCGACTGTACAGAGGATTTTACAAGACCCCTGTATGACCACTTTGACCCCCTTTCGCCTTTTGCCAAGGTCTTCTGGTTTTGGTAGCTTCTAGCATCGGGTAATCGGGTTTCCTGCGTGAGCACCCACGGGGTGCGAGACTCTTTTGTTGCTGGTTTTTCTCCTTTTCAAATTAGGCGTTTGCTACTTTTCATTCAACATAGTTCTGTTTCTTATCGACTATCTGGTCAACTCACCGGCTGTGATGAACCGCTTGGTTTTCTTTCTCTTTGGAGTCAAGGTTGGTACCACAGAGACAAGTGTCTCTCTGCGGCTTGGCAATCGGGAGAGGAGGGTCTTGTGTACCATTTAAATCTGCTGCAACACACACTGGCTATTTTTTGCGATCTTACGATTCTTTCTGCAGCGGTTTCAAAGGCATTGGTCGGAAAGGGCAAGATCGCTTCTCTCCAGGTCATCCTCTTGGTATGTGCTGCCTTTCTCCTCCTCTTGAACTGCCGTGCTGAGTTAACTCTTATGTCGTGTCGTCCGCCTTGCTCGTCATGTGCTCTTGTACTCCACCTTTTATCCCTGTGGGGAAGGGAAAGGGCCGGCAGGTGTGCGCGATTCTGGTCAATTGCCTGACTTTGCTCGACCCTTGTATTGGGACATGTCAGGTAAACGGCTCTGGTGTTAGTCCATTGTCTTGCGTGTTGTACGAAAGTGTTTGTGTCGGAAAAAGGTAGGGTAGTGTTTTGAAATATCCTACATGGTAGGGTGGGGAAAAGGTGTTGAAAGAAGGGAGATGCCGCATCTCACCTGTCGGTGTCCCATTCCCACTCCTACTCCTACTCCTACTGCCAAAGGACCCCCCCATCCAGGTGATCCTCCCTCACTGGTCCACCCCCAGGAACTGGATCCAACAGCGATGGCTGTGTCGTGGTCACATGATGACAGATCCCTGGGACTAGCTAGGGAGACACCTTCAGGTTTCTCACAGTACTGGGCCCTCGTATTTGAGTGAGGCTTTGTCTGGAAAGACCAATACAAGAATGCTCAGATGAATAAAACGCAACTAAAAGAGCTGAGATGTCTGCTCACTCAAGTGAAAAGAAGTGCTTTCTATGCAGCAGCCCCTACGGCCTGGAATGCCTTCCCTAAAGAGCTCAGAAAGATTAGCCTGAATGACAATTTTAAGAAGAAATTTAAGACTTTTCTCTTCAAGTAGCTGATGAATACTGTTAGGTTTTAGCCATTGCACCCCCTTTTTATCCCTCACATGTATATTTGTCACTTGTGCCCATAAGCCTCCAGGCCCTGAGATGCACAGTATACATTCTTAAAAGTAAAGTAAAGATATTCGTCAGTCCCTTCAGAAACTGGACAACTACAGGGATTTTAAAATAGGAACCCTTATCAGGGAAGCGCTTACAAATAACAGGCGCTGTTAGGTAGCCCTTAACTGTGGAAACCTGAAGCCCCTGATGGTCGAGATGTAGTAAGAATGACAACAACAATGAAATGTTGCAAGTAAAAGGATCAATATCCTTAGCTCTGCACCAGCTGCAAAATGTGTCCCAATGGCAGCAATACAGAGACTTTGTTGCTGGCCACCTGGCCAAAAGCAACACCTCCATAACATCCGAAACACTTGTGTACGAGCGCGATAGAAATAAAATATCAATCAATCAATCAATCAATCTTCCAAAGGTCCCAATCCTTGTATCTTGCCTTCTCAGAAAGCAAGCCGAAAGTTCACAGTACTAATTTCTGGGTGAAGAATGCAACCTCCCTCTTGTGAGAGCAGATCTGCTGTTTGGGGAGGACAAAATGGAGGGCAGATGGCCATCTCTAGAAGGTCTGGTTACCATGTTCTCCTGGCCTATTCAAGAGCAATCAGGATCATGGATTTCTTGAACTTCCTCAACCTCCTGTTGACATGAGGAATGACGGGAACTGGTAGAAAAGCAAACAGGAGTGGAAATTCCCAGTCCACTATGAACACATCCCCTAGAGCTCCGCTCTGAGAAAAATACCTGAAACAAAATAGGTTGTATTTACTGTTGACACTGGACGCAAACAGATCCACCTGAGGGGTTCCCCAAAGGGCGAAGATCGCTAGAAGGACTTTTTGTGTTAACTCCCACTCGTGGGAGACAATGCTCTGCCTGCACAGAGTTTCTGCGGCTGTATTTTTTTCTCCGGCTAGGTGAACAGCCGAATGAGAGATTCTTTCTTGTAGTGCTCAAAACCAGAGCTGCATTGCCTCTCTGCACAGTGGCAGTGACCCTACACCTCCTCTCTTGTTGAGGTAATACTTGGCCATTGTGTTGCCTGTTATTATCAGGACAGTCTTCCCTGTACAGAAGGCAGAAAAGCCATCAGCGCTAGTCTTATTGCTCTCAGATCTAAAAGATTTATGAGAAGTTTGGACTCCAACAGAGACCAATGACCGCTGATTGACAGTTTGTTCATGTGAGCTCCCCACCCTGTTAGGGAGGCATCTGCCACAACCGTCCTCTCCAGCCATGGTTGCCAAAAAGGTTCTCCTTTCATCACGTTCCACCAACAGGCCCACCACAGGAGTTCCTGTGCGACCTTATTCGGGACATGTAGAAGGTCTGTCATTCTGCCGCAGAATGGTGACCACTGGGATCTGAGTGCCCATTGAAGGGCCCTGATTCTCAAAAAAGCTTCTGGCACCAGGAAAATGCAGGATGCCATGTGACTGAGCAACCTCTGGAAATCGAAGGCTGGGAGATACTGGCCACTTGGAACTTGTTGGACCATCTGCAGATGATGTTGAGCCCTCAACTCGGGGGACGAGGCTTTCCCCCCGCGGACGAGTTCAGGAGTGCTCCAAAAAATAGAAGCTTTTGACAAGGTGTCACATGGGACTTCTTGAAATTTAGGGAGACACCCAGCTTGTGAAGGAAGTGGCAAGTGTAGCTCAGAAGATCTTAAACCTTCTCAGGAGAGCAAGCCCTGATTAGCCAATCATCCAAGTAGCGGTAGATATGAATCCCTCCCCTACTTAGGCTTGCTGCCACCACCACCATCAGCTAGGTGATGACCCTTGGGGCGGAGGTGAGCCCGAAAGGCAGAGCCTGAAATTGAAAATGAGAACCGCCAATGGCGAACCTCAGGTACCTTACGTGCTTGGGATGGATTGGCACATGAAAATAAGCGTTGTGAGGAACCAGAGGGCATCCTCCCATCTACTCCCCTTGGATCTTCCTCTCTCTGGCCAGGGAAAGACCACCGTTTTTGGATCCTGATCCTGGGGGTGGATATGTGAGGGAGGATCACCTGGATGGAGAGACCTCAGGGAGTGGGATGAGGATGTCTGCAGTTGAGGCATAGTATTCCCCTTTCCTGTACGAGAATGAGTCCTACCCTCCCCCTGGCTTCGTAGGGTATTGTAAGTCTTTTCCCCTTCCTGTGAGAAACTTGAGGGTATTCTCAATCCTATTCCCCATTGATCCTTTGTGCAGGTGGCCAGGGAAAGGCCATCACTCTTGGATCCAGACCTCGGGGGTGGACAAGCAAGGGAGAGTCTGTGGGGACTGGGAGTGGGATACCCTTGGGAGGGACATGGTACCCCCTTTTTCTAATAATGACCAAACCAACCCCTCCCCATCTTTATGAGGTATTACAAACCAACTCCCCTGCATTATTCATAATGACTACAAAAAGTACTGAGACGCGGAAGCAGCAACTAAGAGCAATTAAGTCTTGTTGCTTTCAACACATGGGTACTGGGACGAAGAAGAGGCCTGCTGAGAGCAGTAGAGGTCAGGCATGCACCCTTAATGATGGTCAGGCAGGGCTAATTGTGAACTCACATCTTCAGCCTGTTATAGGGCTGCAAGTGTATAAGAATAAGAAACCCCACCAAATTAATGTAGAGAGGGGAATAGTGGCAGAAGCAGTGGCAGTGATTTTGTAGCAGCAGAGAGGCCAAGAAGAACAGCGAAGAGCTGTCAGTGTCCATCATGCTTATGGTTCAGGGAAGAGGGAGCTGGGGCTCTGTTGAACCAAAGGAAGTGTGAAAGGGGAGCTGTACTGGAAGGCTGCCCATTTTTCTTTTGCTCAAGGTGCTTGATCCCCTGTGGCCAGAAGCCGACCCAGGAGTGTTTGAGGGGCAGGTGGTGGAGCCCTGAAGCAAAACAAAACCTTTTGTAGTACAAAGACCAGCTATAAACAGAGGGTGCAAGTGTGGCACAGAACATTAAGGAAACACCCTCAAATTATTACATCATAGAACTTGTGTCTTTGGGAAGGGATCCATGAGATTAGAAGTGTTTATTTATCCGGAGGACGGCGCCTTAGGATATTGTGTGTTTTGAACGATGTATTTAGAACTTGGGGAAGGGAACCCAGAGTATTGGACAAACCTATATTACTTTGAAACTCGAGGCAATCTTGAAGACTTTTTATAAGAACTATTTTTACCTGGGGAAGGGAGCTGAAAGTAAGCTGCAAGCTGAATCAAGCTTTGAACTTTATACTGAACACTATTTTGTTTTTTTATTGACATCCCTACACGTTGTATGAGATTAGTTCTGAGGGCAAGTATAGGTTTTTGGACACAGACAGATTCCAAAGTTTAACTTGTTGACTTAGACTTTCCTTAGTTCTGGTTTGGTAGGGAAATCCCACCATAGTACAGGGCAAGATCAGCGTTTTTTCATCCTGACCTTTATGCTAATAAAAGTGTTTGCTTTGACCTTTGAAAAAGATCTCCTACGATGGAACACGCTCCCACTGTCTATTACCGGCAGAATAAATGCCTTCAAGATGAACCCCCTCTCTAAACCGACATATATACTACCTTTCGGCCCTACGAGACAAATGTTCAAGGAAATGGACACGCACATATCTATATTTATTTGGCGGGGCAAGAAAGCGCAAATTAAATTGGAAGTCCTACAGGCCTCTAAAGCGGACGATGGACTAGCACTACCGGTATGTTGGACATATTGCATGGCTGTACAAGTATGCTGGGCCAACCGTTGGCTCAACGTAGAAGACCACTCCAGCTGGAAGTCCTCAGAACTTGCTCTATTCGTGCGACTCACACACACCGAAGTCTTGGCGATCCCTCCGTCGAGACTCTCTAACACAATCAAACAACATCCGATAGTTCGGCCCACGCTCAACCAATGGCACAATATGAGATCCACATTGGGGTCACACATCCAAAAGGCACCAGCATGGATCAGCGTAAGTGCGATTCTGTCACATGGAGTTGACTACAATTTTACACTCCCGCCAAGATACACTATGGCCACACATTCGAGTTCTAGATCTGTATGACGGAGGCTCACCACTGACCTTCCCGGAGGCACACCGGTTCTCGGACTTGAGGAAATAAACTGGCTCCCGTGTATCACCATATTCGCAACTATTCGGAAACACACCTCAGAGGAGACACAAAAGGCCACACCGAGCACAGGTGAGCTAGAAATGGAGCGTAATGTGACCTCATTCCCACAACTTTGCACGCTTTACTCCATCTGTGGGACGCAATCGCATACTGGTGTCTCAATGGTCCACAGACTTATGCATAGAATTCGACCGATGGGACATGTATGATTTCTTTGAAGCCATACCACTGGTCTCACTTTTCATTCGGAATAGGGACATTCAATCCAAATCGCTTCAGTGCATATATTACACACCAAGCAACCTGTTTAGAATGCGTCTCATACAAACTCCTCTATGCTGGTGATAATGTGGGGACCTAGGCTCCTTAGGGCATATTATCTGGTCTTGCCCATTGACTGGGGAATTTTGGCAAATGGTACACAACCTGATTGCACACATGAGAGGAGAGGATGTGGAGATGGCCCCCCGGCCCGATTCTATTCGGGCTCAACGAGAAGACTGGCACGCAGAACATATGCAGGCTCATACACAATACTTTTTGCCGCATGGAAATCCCTGATCCTTGCATGGAAAGACACAAATCCACCCACTGAATCCTTCTGGAGAGCAGTACTGACCAAACTTTGCTCTATGGAACACAACACTCTTAAACGCCTCTCCAAGCCCACACAGGCAGCATGCCTCCTAGAATTGGCTGACTCACTTATCTGACCTATACTATGCCCATGTTTCTATTGCGCAAGGTGCTCCTTCTCCTGGGGTCAGAAACCGACACAAGAGTGCCTGACGGGCGGGATTTGGAGCCCGGAAGCAAAAACCTGAAGGCCAGAAGATATGCGCTGCAGGAACTCGCATCAAAGCAACCAGTGAGTTTCTAGATAAATAGAAACCCAGTATGCAAGTGTTTGATGTTACGCGTAAGGACATTTTGTATCTATTGGAGTGGTCGAGTGAATGAAGGGCACATTTTCGAAGGTCTCCGATTAGAATCCTTATGAACTGATGAACATTAAAAAGTGTTAACCCATAAAGCAGAGTGAACACTTGCGGAGTGGTCGCGCTCAGATTAAAGCACGTCTCCTAACGCTGGGGACATATATAGGACAATTATAACGACAGATTGCAATACGTAACCAATTGAACAAGGACAACAAAGTTACTTACCTTGCAACCTTTACACATTACTGAAGAGCCAAACAGAAAAGAATGTTTAAATGTTAAAGAATACTGCACTGAAGGAAAATCCTTCTTATTCAGAAAAGAAGAGAAATTAAGCTTTTTTCCATATAACTAAATAGACTGTGGTCTAATTCCTAAAGTGAAGGAAACTTAGATTGCAAGAAAACTTTCAAATATGGTATTTATACAGAAAAGCCAAGTATAATTACAAAGAAGCCAATGAATAATGAACTATAAAGTGAGTGCGACTTTAAACCAGGCCAGCGAATCAAATGCGCATTATTTCCCAAAATGAATGGAACTTTGGGAAGTGAACATTAACAACTTTAACCCCTTCAGTGCCAAGGGCGAGATATCTCGTCCTTGGAATTGCATGTGCAGTGCCAAGGACGAGATAGCTAGTCCTTTTTGGCACTTTGTTTTGAGCGATCCCTGCAAACACTGTAATCCAACTGTAATACAACCCCCGGGCTATGTGAGGGGGCGGTCCCCCCTCACTGCAAGGGGGCTGGATTACCTTCAGTTTCACGTCGACGGGGGAGAGGGCCATCAAAAATTGTGGGACAGGCCCCCCAGTGGGTGGGACAGTAAGGGTTGGGCACCCTGGGGCCAGATTGGCACACCAATGTGCCCCTCTGCGCCAAGGCAAGTTTCGTAAACAAAGAAATAAATGGAAAATGGTGGAACGCATTTTAGGGGGGCTGTGAGGCACCCCAAAGGGACGGGGAATTTTCTAATGGGATGGGGGCGTTGACCTCCCCACCCCCCATCCGCAATGGAGTGGGTGCCATGTCATGCAGCCCTCCCTGGGACCAGATATCTGCTCCTAGGAAGGGACGCCTGAGGCCATGGAGGAGTGCAGGACAGCCCCCCTTATCTGCCCCCAGGGAGGGCTACATTTTGCTGGTGTGACCGTAGGGAACACATGTTTTTTGTTTTGTTTACAGTTTTTTCTACCCGAGCAGCTGCAACGTTATGTGAGTACTATTTTTTATTATTCTATGGTTAGGGCCCACTGTCAGTGGGGTGGGTGTTGTGTCTTGACTGTCGTGTAGTCAGAAGAGTCCTCTGTCCACAAGTGCCGCACAGAGAGAGTCCAAATCACTCTCTGTACAACCTTTGAGGCCACAGGTGCGAGATGAGCTTCCGGAACCGCGGACCTCTGGGAACCCCGAACCACTGTAAAGAAAGCACTGGTTAAGTATCAAGCCCAGACAGCAATAACAAACCAGATAACAAACAAGTGGAACGGTCTTACCAAGTAGTGACAGTGGTGACAGTGGTGATTCTTCTAAACCTATAGGAGTTCCGGGACCCACCAGGGCTTCTTTCCCAGCACAGGGCAGTAAGCCCTGTAGATCGGGCGGTGGTGTGTGTGCCGGGCCCACCTGATGCCAAAGTCCGGACAAGGAAACCAAGAAAACTTAGTACCAAAGGGATTAAGAAAGTAGTAGTCCGGAAAGCAGTCTGTTATTCGTAACAAAAAATCCAATAAACCAGAAGCCAGAAGCCAGGGGAATCCAATAGCAGTCCTTAATCCAATCTGGGGTCAGTTTCCAAGCAATCCAAATGTGAGTAATCGAAGCGCCGAACAGTGTACAGATAAACAGCTGTGAAGCATCGAGTGTTTCGGTGCGGCTGTTTAAATACGGGCGCTGCATATTACTTTCCGGTCAAGTGACCCGCGACAGCATCACGTGAATGTGCCTTTGTAACACGTGAGCGGGAAGCGTTGGTCACGTGACGTGGAAGTGGGTCATGAAGCCGGTCTCGCAATCGCCAAGGAACATGCCAATGGAGCGGGCGTCTCCGCGAGTGGGCTGCAAGTTGAAACACACGCATTGGCACATGGGAATTCGGGGAGAGCACACGTGAGTCCCGGAACCGGGCAAGAGGGCGGGGCCGAGTGGAGGTACGGGGACGGGCATTGGGGACACTGGGAACACTGAGGGGTGAGTGCATGACAGTGGGTGAGACTGGGGCTGCATTGTTGGTGGTGTGGGTGGGAATGGCCCGTCTGGGCAGATCACTTCCAACTGTCCTGGAGTTGCGGCTGGGTTGCAATACAGCTTTTCCCTTCGAGGAGGTATTGGCACACTGCCGAGACTCTTAGGTGGGGAGAAGCTGTAACGCAGGGCAGCCAGGCTTCCAGCAAAGTCGGCGTTAATATCCCTAGCCTTGGGCACCCTTCTCCCATATGGGTCTTTGCCGGAGGTTCTGGGTAATAAATTCTGGGCCGATTTGCGTAAGTCAGACCTTTGTGGATTCCCACGGGTGTCCTCTTTTGGGAAATGCATGGGGTTCCCTGTTTTCCTTGCTGGCTTCGACACCCTTCCAAATTTTGGGGGTAAACAAAATGTCCAGACATTCCACTCTGCTCAACCACCGAAACACGCTGCCAACAACAGATGTCATACCTTCCCGCGTTCCCAATGGTGCCCCAACGAAAACGGTACCTCACATGTGTGGGTTCACCAATCTAGCCGCAAAGGGAAAAGGCTAACCCACTGATAACCACAAAAGGGTTTGGGGAGATAACCTACAGATTTGGGCATAGGGTGTCCAAGCCACCAAGGAAAACTGGGAACCCCATGCATTTCTGAAAAGAAGGCACGAATAGGAATCCAGAGGTCCAACTTGCGCGAAGCGGACCAGAATGTTTTACCCAGAACCCCTGACAAAGTGAAAAATGTGGGTTTTTTCAGCACATTTCAGACTTTGCTGGGGCTTCTGGGTAATAAATTCTGGGCCGATTTGCGCAAATTTTACCTCTACAGATTCCCACAGGTGTCCTCTTTTCGGAAATGCATGGGGTTCCCTGTTTTCCTTGGTGGCTTGGACACCCGAGGCCCATATCTGTATGATGTGAGAGTGTGCAATTCAGGTGTGAAAACAGACTTGGGGTTACTTGTGTTTTAGGCATTCCCCTGGGCGCCCAGGTAGGTACACCTACTTTCCAGAAATATATGCCTTTCTGTCCTCCAATTCGGCTTTCATACCCTTTTCTTCCATTCCGTCCATGCATGTCCAATTGGCAAAAATGGCCAAAATCGCCTACCTCTCCCAAAACAGTTGATAACCACATCAAAATATTTTTTTTTCGTTTCCACTCAACATGTTCTTGAAAGCCAGGAAATTGGGGAATTAAGCACAGCAAACCATTTGTTCCTAGCTCTTACAAGGAAAAAACCACAGGCTTCTTTGTACATCATTTTATTGGCATGTTTTGAAAAAAAACAACATTTTCGCCCTTTTTGCTTATTTTCTCTCACCCCCCTACAGCAACCTAGGATTCCTGGTTGGCGTTACGACCGTCCACATGTGGGGAAAAAAGGAGCCAAATTTGGCCGAGATATCTCATGTAACAAAAAAGTTACAAGGCATTGAATGGCCACATACCGAAATCACCAAAAAAGGCCCTGGCACTGGGGGGAAATACCCATGGCACTTTCTTAAGTGCCAAGGACGAGCTAACTCGTCCTTGGCACTGGGGAGGTAATCCCAAGGACGAGATATCTCGTCCTTGGCACTTAAAGGGTTAAAACAAGGTGAATTTAACTGAACTGTCAATTTCAACCAAAACCTTTTGTAATACAAAGACCAGCTATAAACAGAGGGTGCAAGTGTGGCACAGAACATTAAGGAAACGCCCTCAAATGTATTACATCATTGAACTATTGTCTTGGGAAGGGATCCATGAGATTGGAACTATTTATTTGTCCGGAGGAAGGCGCCTCAGGCTATTGTGTGTTTTTGGAACTTGGGAAAGGGAACCCTGAGTATTGGACAATCCTATATTACTTTGAAACTCAAAGCAATCTTAAGACTTTTTATAAGAACTGCTTTATGCTTGGGGAAGGGAGCTGAAAGAAAACTGCAAGCTGAACCAAGCTCCAAACTTTATATTGAACACTATTTAGTTGCTTATTGACATCCCTACATGTTCTATGAGATTAGTTGTGAGGGCCCCCCACCCCCATCCAGTTAATTGATGTAAGTGGAGTCAGGCAAAGTACTCACACCTGAAATCCATTGACAGGCCACAGGTGCTTAAAAGCAGGAAGCAGGGCCCTGCAACATGGAGAGGAGGCAACAGCAGCAAGGCAAGGAGCAGACTGCAGCAGAAACGGTAGAAAGGACGATGTGTGTTGCCAGGGACAAAGAAAGGTGCCGCAACCTGAGCAGGCCGTGAGAGGACCAGTGCTCCGCCAATGACCAGAGCCGCATGTTCCCAGCTGGAGCTGGGGAACAAAAACCTCCAAACCACTGCGGGATGCTGCCAGAAGTTTTCCCGAGAGAGAGAACGCTGCTTGCGGGAACTCCCAACGCATACCCGGGAAGAAAGAGGAAGACGGAGAGCAGACAGAAGACGCCGGGAGGAACAGACAAGCCCCGATGAGTGCAAGAAAGAAAACACTCGTACCAGGGTGTTCCAGGGGCGGGAATTGGACATTTAAAGTTAACGATCTAACAGAAACTTATGAGAATGGGGTTTGAAACCCGAATGAAAGAACATTGAATAAATGAACAAGTGGGCAAGTATTTTGGAAAATACAGCGGCGCATATTGAATACCGAACTAAAGAGAAGATATGGAAATATTGTGAAATTACGGCACGAGTGGAAAGCGAATGATGTGCTATGGTGCAAGTGGTGAGGTCTGCAAAAAAGCATTGATGAACAAAGTGAATGCCTGTAATGAATACTTACAAACTATGTGAAAAGCAAGTGTGAAGGACAAGTTTCTGAAAATTGAATGGATAAAGTGAAAGCAAGGTGGTGGACAAACATATACACCACAGAATAAAGTGAACATAAGTTGTGGCAAAGCCAAAAGACTGCCAAGGAGAAATCACAGCACATGTTAAGTACCGACACTGGTACAACATGGAAATCCTGTGTTGGTTAAGGAAAACTCAGAGCATCACAAATTGCCAAGGGTTATTGGTTGCGTGACCTATAATGGGTGGACCGTGTGATCTGACAACTGCACCTAGACCGAGTAGCCCGATTGGGAAAGAGCCAAGAGACAAAGGCTATATGGTATTTATTTTATATATTGAACATTTGTATGGCGCCTATACAGCAAAATGTGTTTGCAGGAGCCACAAGAGAAAAGGGGGGAGGGAGCAGAGGAGAAATCCACAATAACGGTCCTACTAGGCCTTGTGACATTCGGATCGTGCAAGTGCAGTGAGAAGAAGTGCATGGGGAAGGGGGTGGGTCAGGGTGGAAGGGATGGGATAAGGGAAGGGGGAGGGGGAGGAGTATGTTGCTTACCTATAACTCCTGTTCTCCAGCATTGGTATCTTTCATGGATTCACATGCTTTGACTATTCCCACACCCCCCCCACACCCCGACAGGCTGGGAATCCTCACTAACATTTTATTATAGCTTAATTTTAATAGAGTTTTTTAAGCTCACTTTAGTAGCAAATCCATGTCCTTTTGGGTGTATTGTACCCCAGCCAATGGGACGTCGAGTGACAAGCCCCACCCAGGAGGCCATCTTCAGATTCTAACCCCAGAGATATGAGAGTTGGCAAAATGTAGCTCATCTCCCATTGAGGTGGTAGATGGGCGCATGTGAATCCATGAAAGATACCAATGCTGGAGAACAGGATTAAAGATAAGCAACATATTCCTTCTCCAGCATTGGATCTTTCATGGATTCACATGCTTTGAATAGATTGCTACAGCTGTAAACATCTTGAAATAGGAGGTCTAATAGGAGAAGGCATACCTTATTGAAACAAGTGTTGCAGGACGGCTCTTCCGACCTTTGCTTCGGCCTCTCCTTTTCCCTCCATGCAGTAATGCTTGACAAAGGTGTTTAGGACTGCCCAGATTGCTGCCCGGCATATGTCTGACAGGGGAATCCCTGCCCACAGTGCTGCTGAAGATCCCACTGCGCTGTGGAAATTGTGGCAGAGACCCATCTAGCAATACCTTGTTTAGAAATAGGTCGACCTTTGTTAGGGGACCCAAAGGCCACAAATAGTTGAGACGTGAGCCTGAAGTTCTTTTTTCTGCCTATGTAGAACTTGATAACTCTTCCAAGGTCTAGCTAGTGTAGAGACTGTTCCGCTGGTGAGCATGGAAGCGCAAAGAAAACTGGCAGAGTAACCTCAGTTTGTCATAGGAAGGAGAATAGTACCTTGGGAATGAACCTAGGGTATGTCCTCAGGATGACCTTGATCCTTTCAAACCGGAGATATGGAGGTTTGACAGATGGCGTATGTATTTCTGACATCCGCCTGAAAGACGTAACCGCCACCAGAAAATAGTTATTCCACGACACAAACTTTATGTCTGTGGTCACCATTGGTTCGAAATGAGGTTTCATTAGAGCAGATAGCACAGTCTTTAAGCTCCACTGAGCTGGTACTTTTTTCTGAGGGGGTTAGGTGCGGAATAGGCCTTGCATGAAGTGTTTTATGATGCAGGCTCAGAAAATGGGAGCTTTTCCTTGCTTTCTGGTGTATCTAGAAATTGCTGCCAAATGTACCTTGATGGACGAGTGTGATAAACCATCTTTGGCTAATTTCACCAGGTATGGTTAGATTGGGTGAGGCTCTATACTCATAACGGATCCAATTGTTCTTGAGAACACCAAGTGCAAAGCCTATCTCACTTGTATTTGTATGATTTGTTTGTGGATTCTGCCCTGGCAGCCTTTAGGAAGTTTCTGCACTCCTGCGTGATTGGGAGTTGCCGGAACTCATTGAAGTCTGGAGCCAGGCTTTTAAATAGAGCACCCCTGGATCGTGGTGACGCACCTGTTGGTTGCACATGATTAGTAGATCAGGGTCTTGACCCAGATAAATTGGACGGTCCTGGGATAGGTGAACAAGCTCTGAAAACCACCGTTGTCTCGCCCATGTTGGCGCTATGAGGATGACTGTGCACTTGTACGTTTATTTATATATTTATTTGTACATTTATATAGCGCACCAAACCTTCAGGTATCTGGGTGCATTACGTGAGGTTACACAATGAGTTACATACAGAGAAGATGACAACGTCAAGAGTTACATACATCATAAATACAGGTACAGTAAAGTCAATGTTTAACAGTTAAATGAAGAATGGCAAGAATGGAAAGCATACGTTTATGGTGATTCCTGGGAGAGGAGCCAGTTTTTCACATTGTTCCTGAAGCAGGGGTATGAGGTTTCCGCTCTTAAAGTTATGAGGATGGTGTTCCAGAGATTAGGTGCTAGTACAGGGAAGCTACTGCCCCCTGATTTCTGAAGCTTAAATCTGGGGACCCTGAGGCAGTGTGATTGTGATGACCTGGTGGGTCGGTCTGATTGGTTTCTGGTGAATTTACAGGTCAAATATTTAGGTGCCGAGTTAGTCTAGTTAATCTAATTTACATATGGTACATAAGGCGCTATATAAATGCAAAGTAATATAACATAACATAATTAAGATAAGATGAGTGCTCTAGCCAGTGTAGTGCAGCTTGCAGTCGACAGGAAGGGTCTGCAGGCATTTATTAGATTGCAGTTATAAGCTGTCGCTAGGGCTGTTGCATTCACTTGTCTGGTCAAAGTCAAGGTTGAGTCGAGGGAGAATCCAAGAGTTTTGACTTCCTTGGATGCCTTCATGTTAATGCCATCTATAATAAAGGATTTAAACTGATTGTCAAGTTTATCTAGTCTAGATTGAGAGCTGATAAGAAGTAATTCAGTCTTATCATCATTAAGGCAAAGGCTGTGTGTGGCCATCCACGTCTGGATGAGAAGGTACATTATATTTAGCAGTTTTGTGTCTAAATCATAATCCCCAGTGATAGGGATGAGAATTTGGGTGTCATCTGCATAGTTAGTGTAGGTGACACCTAAATGGTCAAGATCATCAAAAAGGGGCTTTGTGAAAATATTATACAACGTCGGAGGGACGCAAGACCCTTGTGGGATGCTGGATCAGCAGCCGTAGGAGAGAAGACTCTCATAGTTCTGTTGTCAAGGAAGGATTGAATCCAGGTAGTTGCTTTTTCTGAGAAATGCGCTGCTGAGGTTAGGTGATTACACAAGACTTTGTGATTGAGCAGATCAAAGGCAGCCGATAAGTCTAGCAAGAGTCTTTTTGGTCATCCATCTGTGTTTTAGGTCTATAAGGGCAGTTTCGGTTTCATGTTTTGGTCTGAACCCTGATTGACGAAGGCCAAGAAGATTGTTAGTTTCTAGGTGTGCCTGAATCTGTAAATAGGCTGCCCTATGTAAGATTTTCAGCAGGAATGGTACTGTGGTTATTGGTCTGTAGTTCGTAGGGATGTCTGGATCGAGTTTTTTTTTATTTTTTTTTTTTTTTTATTTTTTTTTTTAATAGTGGTAGTACCCAGGCATCTTTCAGATAAGATGGGACCGAGCAAGATTCAAAAGATGAGTTTATGAGTTCAGTGATGGAAGGTGCAAGGTCTCTCGCTGCCTCTTTAATAATGGTTGCAGGGCAGATGTCCCCCTGACATCTTGATGGTTTGAGGCTGGTTATATTTTCTACTTCCTTAGTGGAGAGAGGGATGAATTGGAATGGACTGCACACTTTTACAGAAGAAGGCTGCATCTCCGGTGGATGTGACTTATGGGAGATATGTTTTTTATTTTCAGTTTTGGCTTATAGTAGCGATATTTTATCAAGCAGGGCTTTTTGTATATTGGTGCACCAAGTCCTGTCTTTAGAGCATGTTTCAGGTGGAGGTGTGGGGGATTTTAGCTCTCTAAGGATAGTAAATAGTTCTCTGGTGCCTAATTTAGCATTATTGATTCTGTTGTTATACATGTCACTTTTGGATTGGAGAATGGCAGATTTGTAGCAGCTAGAGGCTTTTAAGAAGATGTCTGTTTGATGCTGAAGGTTGTTTTTTCCATAGGGTTTCAGCACTTATTTTATTATTGAGTAAGGTTTTGAGGTTTGAGGTGAACCAGGAGTTCAGGTGAGCATGTGGCTTGGCTTTACACATTTTCAGTGGTGCTAAAGCGTCGATAGCTTGGTGTAGTGTGAGGTTATATAACTCTACTAAAGATGAGGGATCTGTGTTAGTGTTAGGGTGATTGAGGATAGATTGTAGAAGTTGCAATAGTCTCTTTACTGTGATATTCTTATTGTTCCTGGTAAGAGCTGGCGGTGCCAAGGTGTTGCCCAGGTTAGGTTGGATATTATTCTGTAAGGTAAAAGATACAATGTGATGGTCCGACCAAGCACAAGGTACATTGGAGAGGATGTTGGTGTCGCAGGTGAGGTCTGCGATCCAATCTAATATTCTCCCTTTGTTATGTGTAGGTTTGGTAATACAGTGAGAGAATCTTAGTTCTATAATCGAGTTTGCTAGGGCAGTGCCATTGTCATCAGTTAAGTCTCGGAGGCCTAGATTAAAGTCCCCGAGCAGCAGGATTTGTGATCCTGGTTTGGTGTTCGCAGAGAGGAGTTGTGAAATGTCTTCCTCGAAGGTGGATATTGGACCAGAAAGTCTGTACACAAGGTGTATTTTTACTGTTTGAGATGATGAGAGTGGCAGCTTAATAGATAAAAGTTCAGATGAGGGGTATGGAGGATTAGGAATAGCTCTTACGCCAAGATAGGATTTGGCATTAAAGGCAACTCCGCCGCCTCTAGAAGATTCTCTATCTAGTCTGGTGATGGTGTAGTTGTATGGTATGGCTAGCGAGAGTGTTGGACCTGCAGCGGCGTGTAACCACGTTTTGGTTATGGCTAGGAAGTTAAGCTCATTCAAAGTAATAAGGTCAGCGATATCTAGGGCATGAGCTGTCAAGGATCTAGCATTGATAAGTGCTCCCTTGATGGGTGTGGTAATGTTATTAGGTCCGATAATAGGCAATGTGCTATTGGTTAAGAGGGTAGAGTCATTTTTAATAGTGTTATTGTTAAATGTCAGTGTGTTTCTCCTAGTAGTTGTAGTCTTATTGTTGGTTGAGCTTCTACGGTTTGATGACAGTGGGTAGGTCTGTCTGAGTCTGGATCGTAATCTCAGATTCCTGATTTTCGTAGGACATGGTTGGTTAGGGACAGGTTGGGAGGCGTATCGCTGGATCATTGGATAGGCGTGAGTGAGTTGGTCTTGTTATCTAGAATCCTAACAGTGGAGTGTTGATTAGTGGGCCAAGGTGGCAGGGATTTCGTGGGTGCTGTTGTGTCAGAGTGAGGAAGGAATGTAGACATAGTAATGGAAATACTGAGTTTAGTTGGTGTACAGTAGAGGGCATTAATGGGCGGCAAGGTCTCATGTGTTTCATTTTTGGCAAAGTCAACTGAGGCATGAAGGATCATTGTGATCAATAAGGCAGCCCTGCTTGCAGGCAGGATGCACAAAGTTCTGTAGTTGTTCTGGAGCATGACTAGCAGGCTTAATGTGGTTTGGGTTTGCAGTTGTGAAGCAGAGTGTGACATAAGAGTTGAAGTAGGGATTTATCTAGTTGTTTGTAAAAATGATGATTACTAGGTGAGTTCGAGAAAGAACAGTTGAGCGGTTGCAAGAAGGGGGTGTTACGCTGAGACTACTCTGGCAAAGGTGAGATCGTTTTCAATTAGGAGTAGGTGAGCAGCAGTAAGCAGGTTTGTGAGTACTCTTTGTGAGTAAATCTGCGAGTACTCAGCAGGCAGTTGTATGTGTGAGCGTAGGTCAGCGACCTATGGCCAGTTTGGTTTACTAGATAGGGGTGTCGACAGAATGGTACTGACCACTAGTTTCTAATTAGCATTTAGGGCACTAGGGAGCTTTACAATTCCTCAGTAAAAACTACACAGGACAAACATTTCTAATAGGTGAGTGGCCTAATGTAGAGTTGGCTAGCTAGTAGATTCACATAAGGTAGGTAGGCAACATGTGTTAATTTTGATGGCTCAATGGGGGCGTCCAGTAGTCAGCTATTGGCACCAATTTCTAATTAGCATTAGAATCACTTTGGAGCGCGGCATTTACAGATAATATTAGTCGTACCTTTGCAGTTCAATATTCAAAATGCTCTAGTTAAGCATGTTAGAATGAAGATCGAGTAGAGTGTTGTACATTTTTTGTTTATGTACATACATCTCGTTAAAAATACAGTGAAAGCGATATGTATTTCAAATTCATACAATAATGTAACTGGGATCGGGTAATGGTAGGCTATATCGAAATGAGCAAGTCAAAGTCTTCGCAGATACAGCAAGTGATTAGTACAGAGTGATTGCTTAAATGGCGGCGTCCAGCAGGCACTTATTGGCGCACATGAAAATATTTGTTACACGTGGCTGGTGTTGAAACCAGTCTAGACAAATGTCCATGAGATAGGTTGGTGGGTGTGCAGGTAGTGAGGGCTGTATGCCGTAGTAGTCTAAGCAATACTTGTGGCGGGTATCGGTTAGCGTTGATCAGGTGTGCTCTGATATTGGAAAGGCACGAAGGCAGAAGATCGAAGTTTACGATGTAGGAGTCAGACTTGTGTAGTGGCAAGGGGAGAGGGACTTGCGCAAGTCACCCAGATTCTGACAAAATAAGACAATGGCTGGTCCGGAGAAGGGGTTTAGTACGATACACTGTATGATAGTGGAAAAACCAGCGGCGTAGTCGCACGCAGTGAATGGAGCTTGGACAGAGAGACAACTTGTGAACACCTATGTGGTTATCAAGTCTTTTATCCATACACAGATGTTACTTTAATGATGCCCTAACACATTTAGGAAGATATCCCACTTCAGGAGTAGCAAAATCGTAGAATATTCCTCCTAAATACATTACCCATAAATATATCTCTCAATGCATTGCCATAAATTAGTCTTTTCGACCGTTGCATTCCCCTACAACATGGGCCATGTTCAATGGCTCCTGCTGACACAGGATTAACACACACATCAGCATGAATAGATAAATTTGGCGTTCTGATCAATTAAACATCATTATTATGGTAAGAGGATAAGCCTTATGATGACCTGTAGATTACCTTCTTACAACACACTTTCTTGGTCAATTATGGCATCACGCGCGCATGCGCATTATGAAACCAACATGTGAGCTATTCAACTAACATCAGCTCCTCTGTAGACACAGGTTAATTTTAAGGTAAACAGCCACACGACTAGTTCTCCTTTTTCCACATAGAGGATTTCCTACTTAAGCTAGGGTATGTTTTTCTTCAATACTCGACAATGATGTCATTTGCGCATGCGCAGGATGATGTCATGATGGTTGTAAGATCAATAGACGTTCTGAGCCTTATTCTACACCAGCTCTTTTGGCTGATAGACAGATCTTGATATCAGAATCAATTACGAATATTTCTCTGAAATTCACAGTCTTTACCACTATCTCTCCGACATCCCCGATGATGTCGTCATTCGCGCATGCGCGCAATGACGTCGACATGGCTGAAAACTTGTAATTATGTTTGTGGCCGGAACGGCGGGCACTTAAAAGTCGGAGTAACACGGCGGGCCAGCGATCCTGTAACACTACAGCATTCTCTGTCTAAGTAAGTTGTTTACCTCTGTTCTGGAGCCGGTTTCTTTACTAAACTTTTAGCAAATCATTCATTCAAATATTTAGTTAGTAAATTAGACACTTTTATCCTTATTTTTCTGAATAGTCATCCACATCTACCGGTGGCTTGACATTCAAGACCTGCCACAGTCGGATCTAATATCTATTATCTGCCGCACGGAATCGGCCTCAGTAAGTGCATTTTTATTAAATGTGTTAATAACTAGTCTGCATTGGATATAATAATTTTTTATAACTAGTCCAAACTCATTTCTCTATATCTGTCTTTTAGACAACCAGTGCACACCTCAACTGGATTTAACCATTTGATAATGATCAGGCGTTTGCCCGTGCTCCATTGACCCATTTAGCTACTCATGTAGACTAACAAGTAACGGCTGAAAGGAACCCCAGCCGTATCCTCTCTGCAAGTTTTTTTCTTCAAAAAGACACAAGGTTAGCATTTCTTTCCTATCTTCTCATACTAATGTACCCTTAGACGGAATAGATGTCTGCAAAGTGTGGCTCTTTATTGAGTAGACTACATGTATTAGAGGTTATATTGTAAATTAATATAAACTATGATGATCTAATTTCCAAACATTGACTTGCCTCTAGTAAAGCGGAGCATTGAATATGTACATGAGTTTTATTTTGTAACTATGGAGTCTAAATTTGATTCAATTTTTTCCTAAACCCTTGTCTGCTAGTTACAAACTCTCTTGAGATATTGAATATGTATATATAATGAATGTTTGAATCACAGTAATATATTACATAAGTTTCACTAATAGCTATTTCATATGTACTTTTTCTATATAATCTAATATGCCCCTGTTTAAGAGTGACCTTCACTCGAAACGCGTTTGGCCCTCTCTCCATCATCATGAATGAATAAAAAAGAAGCTTCTTGTGATAAACAACAGTTATATTGTTATTTCTTAAGTTATGAAGCACAGCACAAGGTGCCTAATTGCAAATGTCTATTGAATATTGTATAATTATGTCCACAACTACACCTTAAATTATTAGTCTGGTTATCCAGACATGGATAGTGTGCAGGGAACGCAAGTTCCCTAATTGGGAACTTTTTCTTATTCATAAAAGCAGCGTAGGGTAGAATTATAATATATCTCGTACAAGACAAAGGAAGGTAGGAGAGGGCACTTTGGTGAGGCACTTACCGGGTTCTTGATGATGAAGTATTTTCAAGAGAATGTCGATAGGCATGGTCAGGTATAGACTGCTCCTACGGTCCTCCCGTCTCCGACAGGCTCGGAACAGTGCCTTATGCTGAGGGCCTTTGGCGTGGGGCAGGCGTCATGCCTGCCAGACGATGTTGATTGGGCTAAAAGGAAGGTTTGAAAGCTGGTTGCTTAGCAACCCAGCTAAACAATAACACAATTGTGGGGAGTTGTGGCGGCCATCTTAGGTCAGCTCTCGTGATCAGAGTCAACAAGGAAGTCACAGATCATACGAACCACGTGGAATTCAAGAACGTTGGAAGGCACCGCTGCAAGTGGCGATAGATGCTGGTGAAATGTGCACAGAATGCGGATGCCAATCAGCTTAGGCAGGGCCCTCGAAGATCACAGGCTTCTCGCTTCTGTGTGGAAGTGATGCCATTGCAGGATCCGCTCCAGTGGCTGCTGGGGTTTTGGGGCTCCTGCCCTTACGCGGTATTGAAGAAACAAGGCGCTGGCTCGGGGCAGCGCCCTATGCTGAAGGCCTTTGGCGTGGGGCCGGCTTCCGCCTACCGGCGGACATTGATTGGGCTAAAAGGAAGGTGTGAAAGCTGGTTGCCCAGCAACCCAGCTAAACAATAACAGAATCGTGGGGAGTCGCGGCGGCCATCTTAGGTCAGCTCTCGTGATCAGGGTCAACATGGTAGTCATGGAGCATACGAACTACGTGGAATTCAAGAGTGTTGGAAGGCACCGCTGCAAGCAGCGATAGATGCTGGTGCAATGTGAACGAAACACGGATGCCTATCAGCGTAGGCAGGTCCCTCGAAGATCGCAGGCTTCTCGCTTTTGTGTGGAAGTGATGCCGTAGCAGGATCCGCTCCATGCAATCATTTGTAGGACCCTGCGTATGACTGGCATTGGAGGGAATGCATGCGCAAAGATTCCCTCCCATGACATTGCGAACGCATCGCCTAGTGATTGATGGTGCGGATTTCCGCTTGCGAATAGCGGGCATTTCCTGTTCTCCCATGTGACAAATAAATCAATGGTCAGTGTTCCCGATCTGTTGAATAACTGTAGGAGTTTCTTGTCCAACAGGTGGCACTCGTGTGACTGGTTGTTGGCCCTGCTCAGCTGATCTGCAGTTTCGTTTTCTTTTCCTGGAAGATGAAAAGCTTGTATTTGCATCTTGTTCTGGATGTCCCAGTACCAGAGCCGTTGGATTGCTCTGGAGAGTGTACTTGATCTTGTTCCTCCCTGTTTTCGTACATAGTACGTTGTGGTCGTGTTGTCTGTGAACACTCGTACCACTTTGTCTTTGAGCACTGGCTGGAATGAGTGGAGTGCGTGAGCCAGTGCTTTCAGTTCCAGTATGTTTATGTGGAGTTGTGCCTCGGTCGGAGACCAACGGCCCTTTACTGATAGTTAGTGTGTGAGCGCGCCCCATCCTGTTAGTGAGGCATCTGTGATCAGGATTTCTTGAAAAGGTGGATCTCTGAATGGGACTCCCTTAGAGATATGGGATGGTATCAGCCACCACCGCAAGCTGTCTGTGAGCGACTTTACTGTCAACTTGTCATTCCATGTTCCCTTTAGCTGGGACCACCGATCCGTTAAGAATTCTTGTAGCTGTCTCATTTGTCACCTGCAATGTTGCATTAGGGGAATGCATGACGATATGGTGCCTAAGAGTTGCATGATGGATGATGGATCTGACTGTGACCTTGGCTGCGAGGTAGAACTTCCTGATTAGCCTGGGTATCGACACATCGCTCTTTACAGAGGGCCAGAGGGATGTACTCGGCCCTAGTTGGTGTTGAACTGTGCCCTTAAGAATACTAACATGCTTGATGCCTTGAAGCAGGACTTGCTTGAATTTATTGCGAAGTCGAGGCATAAGAGGGTGCTAGACACCTGCCGGATCACTCTTTCCGCTACTTCGTGTGATGGTGTTCGCACCAACCAAATCGTCCAGATATCGATATGACAATGCATTACTTTCCGTAAAAGCATTTCTGATGGTTGTATCTGCTTAGATTCACATGCTGTGCATAGGTCCGACATCCAGTGGTCACTGCGGAGTATTGCATTTTGTTTTTCGTAGTCGAAAAGGGGACGTCGACAAGGCGTGTCTGTAACACTATCCCTATAGTGACGTGCGTTGTACCCACAATCCCTCACGCGTCGAGGTCCCTCTGTTTGTATTTTTCTGCCCTGAGGGAGCCTTCTAGACGTGAGTGAGTACAGAAAAGAGAGAAATATAGAAAAGGATGTCTATGTTCCTTCCATCCGAGCGGGGAGGAAGGGTGGGCGCATGTGAATCTAAGCAGATACAACCATCAGAAATGCTTTTATGGTAAGTAATGCATTGTCTTCTGATGTTTGTTAATCTGCTTAGAATCACATGCTGTGCATAGACTAGCGAGCAGTACCCGGAGTTGGCGGTGGGTTATGAGAAGGAACAGTAGAGAAAAGATGTCTTAATACTGCCTGTCCCACCTGGGAGTCAGATCTAGAGTGTGCATCTAGACAGTAGTGTTTTGTAAAGGTGTGCACAGAACTCCAGGTAGCCGCTTTGCAGATGGACTCAAGGGGAACATTTGCAATGAACGCTATGGAAGCCCCAGTGCCTCGAGTGGAATGTGCTCTTGGCTTGAAGGGTAGTTCTCTCTTAGCAAGAGTGTAACAGAGTGATGCATTGAACAATCCATCTAGATATAGTGGACTTTCAAACTGCATCTCCTTCTCTTCCTGCCGCCACAGAGACAAAGAACTGATTAGTCTTTCTCAGTGGTCTGGTTCTTTCCATGTAGAACATGACAGCTCTGTGTACATCTAGTGTATGCAGACTTTTTTCTCCCAAGCTGGAAGGGTTTTGAAAGAACGTTGGTAGTTCTATTGACTGGTTTACATGAAATTTCGAGATTAATTTTGGTGCAAACCTTGGGTGTGTGCGTAGAACCACCTTATCCTTGTGAATTGTTACGAAGGGGTCTAGTACAGAAAGAGCCTGTAGTTCATTTACTCTCCTAATGGAGGTGATAGCTATTAGGAAAGCAGTCTTAAGAGTGAGGTCTTTAAGAGTTGCCTTGTGCATGGGTTCGAAAGGAGGGCCTTGAGTCTAGAAAGTACCACATTTAAGTCCCATCCGGGAGCTGAGTTAGCTATCGGAGGGTGTATTCTCTTTACCCCGTCCATGAAGGCCTTGATAACTGGTATCTTCCACCACAACACTTTAAGTTGGGAAGTGGTGTATGCAGAAAGTGCCGCTAGGTGGACTTTAATGGAATTGAAGACTAGACCTGAATCCAGTAAATGGGTCAAGTACAAAACAATGTTAGTGGGAGAGCAGTCAACCGGGTTTGATGCTCTTACCTCTACACCAGATGACAAATCTTTTCCACTTGCTAGAATAGCAGTGGCGAGTATTAGGTTTTCTGGCTTCCCTGAGGATGCCCATACATCTCTGCAGGAGTTGTAAATGTCCAAATTCTATGATCTCAGGAGCCAGGCTGCTAAGTTCATGGTCTGAGGGCATGGATGCAGTGTCCTGCCCTTGTCCTGTGACAGCATGTTGTACGGGCAGGGAAGTTTCACTGGGGGAGATAGGGACATCTCCATCAAGTGAGCGAACCATGGCTGCCGGGCCCACATTGGGGCCACTAGTATCATGGTAACCTGCTCCTGGTGCATCTTGTGTACCACTTTGTTGAGAAGGGGAGTCGGGGGAAAGGCGTAAACAAATTTCCCTGACCATTGAATCGACAGACCGTTCCCCTTGGACTGGTTCTGGGGGTACCTGGAGGTGTAACTTTGGCATTGTGAGTTCTCCAGAGTTGCGAACAGGTCTTTTCCGGGAACCCCCATTGCGTGAAGACGTCTAAGACGATGTCTTCGTGCAATTGCCATTCGTACTCTTCGGGTAGGGGGAAGTCTCTGCTGAGTTTGTCTGCTAGCAGATTGAGTTCCCCTGGTACATGTTGTGATAGTAGAAACATGTTGTGTTTGAGAGCCCACTTCCATATATTCTGGGACAGCTTGGACAGTCCTGGAGAGTGAGTGCCCCCTTGCTTGTTGAGGTAGTACATGGCTGTGGTGCTGTCTGTGAGGACCATCACTGTCTTTCCTTGTAGGTGTTCCTGAAAGGCTTTTAGTGCTTTGAACACCGCTAGTAGTTCCAGCAGGTTTATATGCTTGGATGCTAGGCTCGGAGTCCATGCTCCGTGAGCAGTCTGATGGGATAGGTGAGCCCCCCATCCTGTAAGGGATGCGTCTGTGGTTAGAGTGGCTTCCACTGCGGGTGTGGCAAAAGTTTTCCCTAATAACAGGTTTTCTTTTGTCCACCACCGTAGCGAGAGAACCAAGGCCTGCGAGACCACCACTAGATCCTCCCACTGTCCTCTGGCCTGGCACCACTGGCTGTAGAACCACTCTTGCATTGGGCGCATGCACAGGCGCGCGTGAGGTACCAAATAAATACATGACGCCATCATCCCTAGCAAGCGCATTGCTTTGCGTACCGTCACCTCTCGACCTGCCACATAATGGGGGATCCGGAACAGCATGTTTTGGACCCTCTCGTTGGAGGGGAAGACGAGGCCGTCCTTTGTTCCAATTAGAGCCCCTAGGAATTGTTTGATTTGGCTGGGGTCTAAACTGGACTTCTTTTCGTTGATGGAGAAGCCCAGTTGGGACAAAAGGTCTACGGTCTTTTGGGTATTGGAGAAGCATGTTTCGTAAGAATCCCCTGTTATGAGCCAGTCGTCGAGGTAAGGGTATACCGGGATGGATAACCTGCGTAGGTGGGCCGCTGCCACTGCCAGTACTTTCGTGAATACCCTTGGTGCAGATGCTATCCCGAAGGGTAGTACTCTGAACTGGTAGTGCTTGTTCTCTATCTTGAACCTGAGGTATTTTCTGTGTGCTGGCAACATTAAAATATGAAAGTATGCATCTTTCATGTCTAGTGTTGTCATGTAATCCCCTTGTGATAACAGTGGGATTATTTCCTGCAAGGTCACCATACGAAACTTTTGGGGTTTGACAAACTTGTTCGCTGGGCGCAGATCTAATACAGGGCGCATGGTTAAGTCCTTTTTGGGTACAAGGAAGTACACTGAATAAATACCTTCTGTTATCTGAGATAGGGGGACAGCCTCTATAGCTTCTTTTTTCAGTAGCTCTTCTACTTCTTGAAGAAGAATGGTGAGGTGTTCCGGTGTCATGCGTCGGTTCCGTGGGGGTCTGTACTTCGGGGAACTGTTGAATTCGATGCAGTATCCATGGGCTATGGTGGATAAAACCCAGCGGTCTGACGATATTTCCTCCCATGCTGATAGGAACGATGTTAGCCGGCCCCCGACCGTTTATGCATGGGAGGGGACCCGAATCTTCGGGTCATTTGTTGGTATTGGGCGTGGAACCTTTGGGGCTGGAGCCGCGACCTCTTCCTTTGCCACGGCGTTGGCCTCTTTGACTGAACTGGTTGTTACCCTGGTTAGAGGGCCAGTTGGTAGCAGAGTAAAATTGCTGTTGGTTTTGCTGGCGTTGGCCACGAAAGGAGCGTCTATTGCCATAGCCGCGTCTGCTAGGGGGCCTAGAAATTTGGTCAAGAGTCTTGATGGTATCAAACTCCTTCTTCGCATGTTCTAGGGCCTCATCAACTGCTTTCCCAAACAGATGTGTTTGTTCTATGGGCTTATTTATCAGGGAAGCCTAGGTTTCCGGCTTAAATCCCGAATTGCGCAGCCAGACATGGCGTTTGAGAAGTATTCCCTGAACCAGGGAACGGCCAGCCGTCTCTGCGGCATCTAAGGAGTGCTTTACGATGCCCTGGTTTACAAGAGTTCCCTCTGAGATGATAGCTAACAGGCGTGAACGCAGGGGTTCTGGTGCGTCCTCTGCTTCGCTGCGCAGCTTGCTCCACTGTGCATCTGCGTAGCTAGCTAGAAGGGAATTGTTATTTGCAATCCTAGTTGAGAAGGCTGCGGAGGTCGTGATTCTCTTCCCAAGTGCATAGAGCTTCTTGCCCTCTTTGTCAGGTGGTGCCTCACTAGTGGATAGTGGTACCCCCGCTCTTTTTCTTGTATTAGTAACTACAAGGGAGTCCGGAATAGAATGTCCTCTGATGTACAAGGGGTCAGAGGACGAAGGGCTGAAGAGCTTTTCTATCCGAGGGTTGACCCCTCTGACTAATGCAGGATTGGAAAGGGAAGGAGTTATTCTTCTCTTTATAGAAGCCAGGAGCGGAATAGACTGACTAACATGGGCTTTTTCTTTAATAACTTTTTCTACAAAGTCTATGTCAGGAAGAGTTTCCCCTGTGTCTATTTCAAAATGCGCTGCTGCCTTGCGCAATAGTGCATTAAGTGAAGGTTGGTCATCTATGGGAGAGGTGTTTCCAATAGGTGAATCCTTGGGAGGAGAAGGGTGAGAGGCATCAGGGTCTGAGTGCACAGATGGGGATTGCCAAGGCTGCACTGATGGGGATTGCCAGGGCTGCGAGGTAGCTGTATCTTCTTCAAAAACTCCTGCACTAGTGTAAGGATCTTCTTCAAACCCCTCTTCCTCATGTTCTTCCTCTCCACCCAAGCCCTCGTCATCCTCCTGGAGGTATTGCTCCTCTTCAGTGAGGTCATATATACGTCTGTAGAAAGGGGAAACAGCCTAGGGATCTTGACCCTAGGGTCATCCTGGGGCCATTCTCTTGGTCTTTTGTGTGTGGGTGGGTTTTGGCTTCCCAAGAACCTTTCCATTTTCTCCATACAAGAATGGAGTCTTTCAAGGGTCTCATGGGGGACCCCTGAATAGTCTAGAGGGGGGAAATCAGTGTTTTCACCTTCCAAACGCTTAGAACGCTCCCACAACGTCAAAGAAAGGTTTCCGTCGCCCTCAGAAAAGCCCTCCGGTAGTTCAGAAGTGCCGTTAGATGAAGGGGGCAGTTCCTGGCTACTCTTGTGCTTTTTCAGCGTTTCTATAGCTTTTGGTGCGGTATTCGACGTCTGTTTCGTCGTCCGCTTACATTTGTCTTCGGAAACAATTCTCGCCAGGCTCTCGACAACGAGTTCGTCAGTAGAGGGCTCTGGTGTCGACGTTGCCTGCGTTACGCGTTGTTTCTCGACGGCCACTCTATGGAGCGTTACGTCGGATGTTTTTGAGGTAGCGCCCGTGTTTGATGAAAGCCCAATCGCTGGTCGCGGCTGCGTTTGCGGGTGGGGCTTGAGACCCTTACGGTCTGAGGTAGACGCCGGAGTGCCCTGCGTCACCTTCGGCGCTGATGGATCCTTCGTCTTCGACGAAGAAGAGCCGTGGGTTGTGTGCTTAGGCCTATGGGGTCTATGTGCGTCCTTGTCGCCGGGGTGTTCATCCCCATAAGCAGGGCGTGAGCCGAGCCCGTCGGGGCCGGGGACGGACGTCGAGGAGCACGAGCGCTCCTTCTGGGGGTTAATGACTTCCGAAACGGACGTCGGGTTATCACCCTCCTCGTCACTTTCTGTAACAGCGGCGGCGGGTGAGGAAACTGACTGCGACATAGCGTAGTCCGCCCACCTCTTAACTTTCCGTTCTTTAAGAGTTCTTGGTTTCAAGAGCTTACAGGCCGCGCAGCTGTCCTCCTTATGATCGAGGGGCAAGCAACGATTACAGAGCTTGTGTTTATCCTTCCAAGTGTATTTGCCCCTACAGCGTGGGCAAAACTTAAAAGGTGTCCTCTCCATAGCTGAGGCAATAATAACTGGTGATAACAACCCCAAGGGAAAGATAGGGGAGAAAGAAAGACATTCTCAAAGAGAAGATAAAAGTTCGAACCCCCACTCTCCCTACTGTATGTTGGCCGGCGAGGCCAGGCCACGTGTTCGGCAACGCCTAAGGATCCCCTCCGTCTCTTCCCCTCCGTCGAAAACTTGCTCGGCGGAGAAACAGCTTCACAGCTAACGTCGAGTGGAGGGATCTTTAACAATATAAAAGTATAATTAAGGGCCGAGGTCCGTAGTAAGTATTTTGCAATGTCTCTCTAGGAGCTCCGCGTAAGGCGACCAGAAGCTGGGCGGAAAAAAAACAATCTGAGGGACCTCGACGCGTGAGGGATTGTGGGTACAACGCACGTCACTATAGGGATAGTGTTACAGACACGCCTTGTCGACGTCCCCTTTTCGACTACGAAAAACAAAATGCAACACTCCGCAGTGACCACTGGATGTCGGACCTATGCACAGCATGTGATTCTAAGCAGATTAACAAACATCAAAAACATGGTTTCCTTCTTTCCTAAGTAACATGGCTATAGAAGCCAGGCATTTTGTGAATGTTCTTGGGGCAGAGCGAAGGCCAAATGGGAGGACTTTGAATTGGTAGTGGTTTGTGCCCACTACGACTCTTAGGAATTTTCACTGACTTCTGCGAATGGCAGCGTGGAAGTATGCCTCTTTGAGATCTAGTGACACCATGTTGACCATCTTGAACTTCTGCTTCTTGACATATTTGTTGAGATTTCTTAAATCCAGAATTGGTCACCATTGGTCGTCTGTTTTTTTGACAACGAAGAATCTAGAGTAGGTTCTTTTGCCCCTTTGATGTTGAGCGACTTTTTTGATTGCTTTTTTCATGAGCAGTTTCTTCACTTCGCACTTTAAGGTATTTAGGTGCGGCTGGTGTTGAAATATTGGGGACATTGGAAAGGGGGTTCCTTGGAATTCTATGGCGCGACCGTTCCTTATAATGTCTATCACCCACCTGTCTGTGGTTAACTGATACCACTGCTGCAGCTGGTGTTGCAAGTTGCCTCCTACTTGTTGCAATTGGACCGTGGGTGTGTGTCTGACAGATGTCAGGCTTGCTTTTGCTGCCTTCCCCCTAGAGCCTGAAGTTGTTTTTCGCCTGCTTGGAGCTTGCCGGTAGTCTTTTTGCTTATATGGGTATGACCAGCGATATCCCTGGTAGTACACTTGCGAATATGAGGATGTCCTTTGGTATGTCTTTCCTCCTCTACTTGTCACTGTAGAATGACCAGCGGCCCCTCGAAAAGAGCGAAAAAATTGTGCCTCCATGTCAGTGTGGAGAGCGATCTCGCCATGTCAGTGTCTGCTTTTATGGCTTTTAGGGCATCATCAATTTTGAGTCCAAAGAGTTGGTCTCTCTCAAAAGGCCTATCTAGTACCTTTGATTGCACATCTGTTCTGAAGCCTGTGCATTTTAACCATGCCTGTCTGCCAAGTACTACTCCATTATTAATTTGTTTACACCACGTTTCCACTATGTCAACTGCTATGTTGATAACATGATTTGAGGCTTCTTCACGCCCTCTGAGGATGTCCATGGACTGTTTTCTTTTGTCTTCTGGTAGGTATTCTAACAGCAGTGTGAGCCACTTCCATATCTCACGGTCATACCTCGAGATTATTGCAAGCGAGTTAGCCGCTTTTACTGTTGTGGCTCCTGTGGCTAGGACTTAATACCGAAAGCATCTTGCTTCTTGCAGTCATTGTCAGGTGCATTTTTTACCTTGCACGTTTGACTTTCTACATGCTGCCGCTGATACTACCAAATCAGGTGTCGGTTGGGATGTAAGACATTTATGGGACACCTCAGGAGCATTACATTTCTTCTCTAAGCGGCCTTTCAATACAGGTTCTGGGAAAGGTTTTCTCATGAGTAATAGCCCTTCCTCCCAAACGTGGTCTAAGATGGGAGTGGACATTACTGCCTTCCTGCGCTTGTGCATTAAATCAAAAAGGAAGCAATCCTTTTTCTACTCCTATGGTATTAAGCCAAATTCTTTACAGGCCGTTTCTACGGTATTGTGGAAAGCAAGTTATGTGATCCGGTGGAGACTGACGCAACGGTTCTTCAGAATCTTGGATCAAACCCAAGTCTGTGTCCTCCCAGTTATCTAGCTGAGTAGATTTTGAGGTTATGATATTGGTGTCTGTTACCATCCTCATCGTCGGTGGTAGAGGATTGGAGCTCTCCTTCCTCTTGACTGTATGGGGAATGGTGTGGTCCTGGTGAGGCCCCTCGTGTTCTAATGGGGCTGCTGGTCCTGTTGGGTCATCTGTGCCCCATAGGCCTGAGAGGCGGTCCCCTTGGTTCGTTCACCCGGTTTCTGCCAGGTCTGCTGGGTTCCCCTGAAGGGCCTGGTGCTTCAACAGGTGTTTGCGGGAAGGGCTGGTAGACTGGTCTCTAGTTTTTTAAGCAGGCTCTGCAGAGTAGATGGTGCTTGTAAGTACATCTTGTACACAATGTACTGTGGGTTGAGTAGTGGTTCTGTTGGCTGTAGAGCAGCAACCGGGGTTGGTAATGTCGGTTGCAGTAACTTTTGTAGCCTTGGTTCCACTAGTGTTCTCCGTGGTGAATATTGGCTTTCAACAGATGACTGGGGTGAGAACCCTTGTTCAAACTTTGAATCAATGTGGTGCTCCAGTATCTGATCTGGAAGAATTTACAAAACCGGTGACAGTTTGGACCCCTGGTTGCTATTGGGTCATCAGTGTTCCCTTCGGGTCACTGAGGTGGAGAATATTCCCCAACTTCCGTTTTTATATCGTGTTCGTCCATGATGTTAGGCGAATGCAGGTGTTTGATATGCAGTTTTAGGACTTTCAGACCTTGTTTGGCCGGTTCAGAGACCTGTATTTGCTCTTGCTCCTTCCTACTTGGCACACGTTTGTCGTCCAACTTGAGTTTGTGCTTTTGTTTTTCTAAGCCATCAGTTTTAGACATCTTGCGTGTACCCGTAGATGTGGACGCCTTAATGTCCTTTCACCTCCCCCCCTGTCAACGGCGCAGAAAAGAAAGGTTTTGGTGACCTTCCATGCACTGTTAGTGATGGCGCATTGTTTCCCGGACACAGGACCGTCGACGGGGAGGAGGTTGTTGGTGTTGTCGACAGGGCTAGTGTCGTTGATGGACACGTAGAAGGTATCAACAGCGACAAAGATTTTACCCGTCACAGAGGTCGACGACAATGGTGTCGTCGGCGATGACGAGGCAGCCGCTGATGGTTTTGAGGCCATCGACCATGATGGTTTAATAGCGGACGATGATGGTTTTGCCGTCGATGATTATGTCGTGGACCGTCGGAGTGCTGTCAGCGGTAGTTTCTTGGTGATCTTAGTTGATGGAGCGGCTATTGCTGACTCCATTGCCGTTTTCATCGTCGGACGGTTGCTCGTTGCCGAGGTCGTCGATGGACAGGCTGTTTCTTCTCCTTTTTCCTCTTGTGGGTCGCAGATGAAGTGGAAGATTCAATTTGTCCTCTGATCTGGCCCTTGAATAGGCTTTGGGCCGATCGGATTTGCCTTCCACCACACTTTTAGAGATTCTGACTCCGGAGGGGGTATCTGCCTTCATTGAGCCAAAGGGCCAATCGCTTCAGGGAGCCCATTCCCTCTCAGGAAAGTGGTGTGCATTACAGCATTACGCTCAATCGCTACAGTCACGGCGACAGCTCATTAAGAGCGTTCCGCGCATGCGCAAGTGTCTTTTCTCCTCAGAGAACGTTCCTAACTCGAAAGCAACAGCTCGCATACGGCTCCGGAGCACGAAGGGACCCGTTCCCAGTGAAAGCACAATTGCGTGTGATTAAGAGGCTTATAAAAAAGAAAAGAAAAAAAAGACATTTCATTTTAGCGCTCTGCCAATTGACATCCAGGCAGACCGGTCATTTGCAAGACCTACAGAGCGCCAGATCACCACGGTCCTCACTGTCAGGCAGAGATGTCCTGTGACGGGGGAGATATGTACTGGGAGGATTACAGTGATCAGGAACAGGAGCAGCAAGAGGAGGAAATAGACCTCACTCAAAGCTTTAAGAAGGTTTTGGGAGATTCCCTAGTCAGAGCAGTTGCTCAAGGGGTCCAGCCTATACAGGACAGGCTTCAGGTCCTGGAAAGCATGTTGGGCACTAAAACTGGCAGAGAGGAAGATCCAGGAGACGGGACCTCCACCATCAAGCCTCTACAAGATCATAGGGGGTGTAAAGCAGCCCGGAAGAAGAAGCACTCTTCTACCTCCCCGGGCTTAGCTATGGGGAAGAGAAGCCCCAGGAGGCAGCTGACGCCTTTAACAGGCTAAAGAACGCGTTCCTTGCTAGATCAGCAGTGCCCTGCCTCGTACCCCCTACCCCAGGGGCGACAAACATAGGGGACGTGCATTCTTCCTCAGATGAATACGACCCAGATGAGCAAAAGGAGGAGGTGAGAAGTCTGTCAGGCGGTAGTACGGGGAAGAAAGAGAGACAGACAGAGAAAAAAGGCAGCTTGGTGGAGAGTACCCCCGAGGAGGACATGTCAGATATGTTTGAGCCAGAGGCCATTAGGCACCCTAGATCCACGGACTGGATCCCATCTCCCAAAGTAGCACTATACATGTCCCAGAAAATAAGGAAACCGCTGGAGAAGGAAACCAGTTTTATACTAAGGTCAGGGTGTCCCAGACCAGAGCTCTCGGGTAAAATGGCGGAGACCCCGGAGCTTGACCCCAAAATGTTGACTTTCGTCGCCAAAGCTGGGAAGGACGCTAGAAGAGGGATGGACCGTGCATGGCGATCCTGCCAAGATAAAATATTGGACTTAACAGGCCCCATAGCTAAAATGATGGACTTCCCTGAGAGGGCAAAGGACACTGGAGAGCCGGTGGACCCGTACATTCTGGCAGGGTCGGTTCAACAAGCCGTGTCTCCTAGGTAATGCGAATACCGCCATTTCGGCTGAGAGACATAGGTCCATGCTTTTAAAGATAGAAAACAGGCTAGGGGAACTAGCCTCATAGGAGGCAGGAGAGGGAGCACAAGGCCTACTCTTCGGCGACACATTAGTCAAAGAGATTAATAAGTTTGTAGGGACTTATACGGCGCTATTGAAGGCACAGGCATCGATTAGGAAGGTGCTCCCCACTCGAGTTTTTGCAGGGGCCGGCCGTTACAGGGGCCTCTCGTCCGGCCGCCTTCATTCCAACAGGAGACCCCAAGGGCCTAGGGCCCAATACTGGGAGTCGCGCCAGCAAGACGCATTCTTCCCGAGCAGAGGCAGAGGTTTCAGAGGGCACCGTGGAAGAGGATACTTCAGGCAGCAGAATAATTCCACAGGTGAGAGAGCACAGCGAGTTATCCCCCGGTGGGAGGGAGGCCATTGCTTTTCATAAACAACTGGCGCGAATTATCAGCAGATGCTTGGGTGCTTCAAACGGCTCAGGGATTTCACCTAGATTTCATAGAGGAACCGATTCAGTCTCAACCCCCTCAGCACATGCGTTCCTCAGAGTTAGCACTTTTAGATGCAGAGTTAGGAGCGCCAGCTTACGCGAAAACAGGCGATAGTGAGGGCCCAGCCCCACGCAGAATGTTTCTTGAGCAACATGTTTTTGGTCCACGGCAAAGGAAAGGTGAGACCAGTCATCAATTTAAAGGAACTGAGGAGTTGGCTAGTTTACAGACACTTCAAGATGGAGGGAATCCACTTATAAGCTGATCTCCTGCGGAAGAACGATTGGCTAGCGCGGCTAGACTTGAAGAATGCATACCTCACAATACCCATAGCTCCTTTGTACCGTCGTTTCCTCCGATTTGAGTGAAAAAGGAAATATGACAGTTCAAGACGCTGCCCTTCGGGTTAGCGTCGGCGCCGTTGGGCCTTCACAAAACTGATGAGACCCAGAGCCACCGCAATGAGAGAACAGGGAATAAGGATGATCATATATCTGGACGACATCCTTCTCATGGCGGAGAACAGGGAGAGACTTCAGAGGCAAGTTCAGTGGGCGACTGCCTTCATCTCGAGTCTAGGCTTCTTGATCAGCGAAGAAAAGTCGGAGCTTGTTCCATGCAACAAACTGGAATTTCTAGGTTTCAACATAGACACGAGGAAGGCCACTCCAGCCCTTCCGCCCTCCAAAATAAGATCCATCAAGAAGGACCTGAAGACAGCCCTAGGGAAACAGTTTATTTCGCTTCGGAATCTAGCCAGGATAGTGGGGCTTTTTGGGGCCTCGATTCAGGCTATTTTCCCCGGGCCTTTGCACTATCGAGCCCTTCAGAGGCTCAAGATCAGGTACCTACAGAAAGGATGGAGATACCATCATCAGGTCCTATTGGACTAGGACAGCAAAACAGAGCTCCGATGGTGGCTGCACAATATGGAAGCATGGAACGGCAGAGCCATCTTCGGAGACCTGCCAGAGCTCATGGTAGAGTCATACGCCAGCAGGTCAGGCTGGGGAGCCAGGTGCGGACACACAGACAGGAGGGAAGTGGTCCCTAAAAGAGCTAGAGCTGCACATCAACTGTTTGGAGCTGCTAGCAGGATCGTTTGCAGTAAAGGCCTTCTCCAAGGACAGAGCGCAGTGCTGCATTCTGTTACGCATGGACAATATATCCACAGTGAGATATATCAAAAAGCTGGGAGGAACAAAGTCCAAAATATTAGCAGAGATTGCCAAAGATTTCTGGCATTTCTGCCTGAGCAGGAGCATATCGGTCAAAGCAGAATATCTTCCGGGAGCAAAGAATACTGTGGCCGACTGGAATTCCCGCTACCTGATAGATTCAAGCGACTGGAGACTACACAAATCAGTCTTCAACAGACTACAGCACACATGGGGGCCGTTTCATACAGATCTGTTTGCCTCCAGACTAAATACACACCTGCCGAACTACTTCAGTTGGCTAGATCCGGAAGCGCTGGGGACGGATGCGTTCCTACAAATTTGGGGTCCCGACATCCAGTATGCCTTTGCCCCCTTCGCGATGATAGCCAGAGCACTAGCGAAAGCGCGCAGAGACAAAGTCAAGTTAGTTATAATAATTCCGGAGTGGAGATCTCAAGCTTGGTTTCCGATTCTGATGGAACTTTCCACGGATTTCCCTCAGAGGATCTCACACCGAGAGGATCTCCTCTTAGACCCAGCAGGAGCTCCTCACCCTCTGATTCTGAATCAGAACCTAACACTTCTGGCCTGCAGAATTTCAGGCGAAGATGATGCTTGCCGGGACTTTCAGAAGAAGCTACAGAGCTCATCAAAGTATCATGGGCTCCCTCGACAATCAGGAGCTATAATTCCGCTTGGCAAGCCTGGAAATTCGGTGCAGGGAGAGGAGTATTCCTCCCATTTCAGCCCCTATAACTCAAGTCATAAACTTCCTAGCGTCTCTTAGTGCTGAAGGGAAAGCATTCAGACCAATAGGTGTGTATAAGTCGGCCATTTCGGCGGGCCACGAGCTGGTGGGCGGAGCACCAGTAGGAGAGCACCCAGCGGTAGTAAGACTTCTCAAAGGTATTAAAGTGAGCAAGCCTCTGTTACCTAGGTACTCAGTCCTGTGGGACGTTACAAAAGTGTTACACCTGTTTGAGCAATGGCCAAAGAATGATCTCTTTTCAGAGAAACAACTGTCCAGGAAGTTAGCCACTTTACTATGCCTAGTCTCGTGTAGACTTATTTCAGATGTAAAAGCCCTCGAGATAGACCGAAAGATTTTCTAACCAGAGGGAGTGGCATTCAACATAGCGCAGCATACTAAAACCAACGCCAGAATAATTACTTACCCGTATTTTCCAGATAACAGCAACCTCTGCGTAGCGCAATGCATAAAGCGATATGAAGCAGATGCAGCCGCGATAAGACCTGTAGGAGTGACTCAAATGCTTAGTGCGCGTAGAAGACCTTACAAAGCGGTAGCTCCAGCTACTATAGCAAAATGGGTGAAGGAGATTATGGAATTAGCAGGAATAGACATATCTGTTTTTGGAGCTCATTCAGCCAGAGGGGCTATGGCTTCTGGAGCTTTTAGAGCGAGAGTTCCGCTGCAGGAGATCATGAAAGCTGCAGATTGGTCCAGTGACTCAGTGTTCAGGACTTTCTTTTTTAAGCTGGTAGCGAATATCACAGCAGCAGTGATGCAAAGCTTTGAACAAGCATAATGCTCGCCTCCGGTCTTATCATAGAATAAAGATTGCCCATGCGCCAAGCGCAGGAAGTCTTGATTCTATTAAAGACACGGAGGCGAGCATTATCCCTCCCTACAGAATTCAAGATTGTAAATAATGTTGTACTGCATTATTATGATTGAGATCTTGAGAAGAATTCCCAGCCTTAACAATTCTGATTTTCTCTTTGACCATAGGAGAAGAGCAAAAGAGTAATCAGGAATGATGGAAAGTCAAGAGGGCTATACCTTGCAGAGTAGCAGAGAAGAGACAAGTGTTTTAAAGTTGGATCTGTTAGTCAAGTTCAGAAAGTTAAGCAGCAAGAGAAGAAAAAAGAAGAGGAAAGTACCTAAGGACACAGAGTTTTATACTTACCAAAGGGCTCTCATTGGAGGACTGAACTGAGGCTAGGGACTACAGAGCCTCTAAGACTCTTGGGTGATGCAGTTCAGATGTACCATGTTTTGCTTGTTTTCATTTTTTAAAACAGTTGGGCATACTTAAATAAAAATAAAACAGTTTAAAGAGTAAAGTTTTGAATTGCTGTTGAGCAGTGATTAAAGAAGAATAAGCATAATGGTTGCCTCCGTGTCTTTAATAGAATCAAGACTTCCTGCGCTTGGCGCATGGGCAATCTTTATTATAAGCTATAATAAAATGTTACTGAGGATTCCCAGCCTGTCGGCAGGGTATATTCAAAGCATGTGAATCCATTAAAGATCCAATGCTGGAGATGTATGAGAGGGTGCGGCAACAGGAGCTGGGAAAGTGCTAAGGCTAGCCAGGGAAGGCTGCCCGAGGGCAAGTGCTAGTTATAGAGGTGCTGGGGTAGACTGATAAAGGACGGCCTGGCCCCTGTACGACTCATACGGGAACAGGCAACCAGTCACAGCGGCAGGGGGAGATTACCAAGGGAGGGGGAGAGGGAAAGTGGGGGAGAAAAGGAAAGTCTTCAGAAGCTTCCGGAACTTAAGAAGATGCCGGCTCAAGTCTGAAAGGAGCAAGGAGGCCGTTCCAGAGGGAGGCTCCTGCCGAAGAAATGTATCTATCCCCTATTCTCTTATTGGAGAAATGTCTGATCTGTAGAGAGTTGGAGCTAGAGGACCGAAGGACTCTAGCAGAGTATTTGGAGAGAGAAAGTTGGATGTGGCGAGCTCCCAGTCCCCAGATAGCTTTGTGGATGATGCTGAGGGTCTTAAATTTGATCCTTGCAGCCACCAGGAGCCAGTGGAGAGATTTTGGGGCTGGAGAGATTTGGTCCCTGAGTTTGAGGCCAAGGATAAGTCTTCCAGTTCTATTCTGTATTATTCGAAGAGGCTGGAGGTAGGAAAGAGGCAGATTGAGGAAGAGGCTGTTGCAGTAGTCAAGCCTGGAGACGACCAGAGTTCTGGAGACATTGTGTTTTTTGGGGAAGGTGAGGAAAGGGAGAATGCCTCTCAGGAGGTGAAGCTGAAAGTGGGCCTTCTTCGCAAGGTCAGTGATATGAGGTGAGAAGGAGAGAGAGGAGTCGAAGATGACACCCACGTTTTTTACCTCACACAAGGGTCAGGGTAGGAGGCCCAAAGAAGGCTAACAGAGAGTAGGAGGGAAGAAGGGGGCAGGGGTCCCAATGAGGAGGATCTCTGTCTTACTGGCATTAAGGCAGAGATCATTAGCAGCACACCATGCCTGAATAGTAGTCAGACAATCAGGAAAGAGAGGGAGTAGAGGAGAGAAGCCTAAAGGAGAGCTGTGTGTCATCAGCATAAAACACTGGAAATGAGGAGAGAAGGTGGAGATCAAGTAGGCAAGAGGGGCAAGGTAGATGTTGAAAAGTCACAGGAGCGGATAGAGCCCTAAGGGAGGCCACAAGTAGAAGGTGTGGTGGAGAAGAGAAAAGGGCCCTGCTGAACCTGCGCGGGCTGATCAGAAAGGAAAGAGGTCCACCAATCCGGTGCCTGGTTCATGATGGCCAGGGTATTGCGGAACTGTTGGAAATGATTTATAAGGTCGGAATCATACCAGCTATTGCACTTGGAGGCAGACAGGCTTCATGCAGATCCCCATGGCATGGGCAAGGGGGTCAAGGCTTTTGGAGATGGAGAGGTGAAGGTTAGCAGGGGCTGAGTCAGGGTGGGAGTCAATGGAAGGGGCGGAAGGGGAAATGAAAGAGGTGGCAAAATCAGCTACTGACACTCGCGTCATTGGTCAAATGACAGAGAAGGAGACTGGCAATGCGGGCAGAGGCTTATCCGGGGAGTCCAGGAGCTCCAGGTGATAGGAGACAAAAGAATGGTCAGACCAAGAGAGAGAGGTAGTGAAAGGGTTAGAGGAAGAGATGTCCGCTGAGATGAGTGCATCCAAAGTGTGCCCGGCTGAGTGGGTCAGGTCAGAGGGAAGAATGGTGAGGAAAAGAGAGTCGCAGAGGTTAGGGATGAGTAAGATGGCCGCATTAAGAGAGTCAAGATGAATATTAAGTCTCTGAGGAGGAGACGTTTAGAGGTAGAGGTCAGAAGAGAAGAGGCGAGTTCGGCCCGCTCTGAAAGGAAGAGGGAAACCGGCCCAGGGGGCCTGTAGATGGTGGCAGAAGTGAGCAAGAGGGTAGGAGAAACACAAAGCTTGCAGACAAGGCATTCAAAGGAAGAGTAGTATTCAGTTGGTATGATAGAAGCAGGAACCCATTCAGGGAAGACAAGGACCACTCTCCTCCAGACAAGTTAGGCCTGGGCTTCGAGAAGATCTTGTAGCCCTCAGGAAGGAGAGTGTCAAAAGCAGTGTCGGAGATGAACCACATCTCATTGAGAGTGAGTTTGTCAAGGTAAAAGTCTTCAAGGAGATGACAGATGTCAGAGGAGTGTTTGACAGCAGAGTGTGAGTTTTTTTTTTTAAAACATCGTTTTATTAGTATTATAAACCAACTTAACAGTAAGAGCCAAAAGAAAAAAAACAGGATTGGGCAAAGGTCATACAACAGAAATCCTAACAGATATATGGGGGACAGGCTGAAATGGACTATCAACCATCGATACTGTACTTCTCAACGCCCCCCTTAGCATCACTCCAGTACCTTCAACAAACCGATGAATCAAAGAGAGAGAATAAAAAAATAAATAAAGAAAGAAATAAACCACCACATAGCGCTTCATCAAAAAAAGTTGCAAAACCCCCAAAACTTGTCACCCTCCACACCCCAAACCAAAGTAAACTAACAAGCACAGTAGATATGCGTGTAAATAAGTCGTAATATCGCCCCCACATCAAACCAGAGTATAGGGCACTAAAATTGCAATATTCATTTTATAAACATGCTCAGCAGGGAGAATCTTGGAGATCTACAGAGTTGACCAATTCATCATTGTTACGAGTGTCCAATAGATAGTTCCGTAGCGGGGCCAAATGTCTTTAGGTCTACTAATCGCAGGCATGGAGCGAACATATTGCCCCTCCAACTCTTGAACATATACTAAGTCCCTGAGCCAGGTCTTGTGATTTGGGGCAGTTTTAGCTTTCCAGGCCCGCAGAATATTCCTCTTGGCCACTGCAGCTGCAACAGCCACAAAGCGCCGAATCTTTATGGATGTCTTGCCAATATCACCCAGCAGGTATTTCAATGGTATTGCAGGTATAGAAAATCCAACAATTTCACTGACAGTCACAGCAACTTCCTCCCAAAATGCTTTAACCGGGGGACAGAACCAGTACATATGGATTGAGTTTGCCATGTTAGAATTACACTTGGGGCAGGTTGTCTGTAAAACTGGGTTCAATTTGGAGACTTTGTGCAGAGTAACGTGTAGGTGATTAAGAATCTTAAATTGTATTAACCAGAAATTGGCATTGAGAGAAATGGATTTAGTGTGTTGACAATATTTGGACCATTTGCCATCATCTATAGTAATTCCAAGTCCTGTTCCCATTTTAATTTCATGTGGTTCTTAGAGGGAGTATATGCATGTGCTGCCCTGTAGAGACTAGATATAGTTCCAGTAAACCAATCTTGTGACATTGTAGCCATAATAAATTGGTGAGATTCAGGAGCATCAGGAAAAGTGGGCCACATTTTCCTACATGCTACCTTCAACCGGTAGTATTGTAAAGGAATGATAAGGTGTAGCAAACTTTCCCCCAGGATATAAGTAACTCAGCTTCATCTCCTTGTCTGGGTCCCATCTTTTTTGAAGTGCAGTGTCAAATGAAGGCTCTAACCCAGGGTAATGCCATAAGGAGAGAAACGGGCAGTAAGGGATTTCACAACCAACTCTTGTAAATAGGGATGATCAGGCTCCGTCCGTGGAGGCCACCGGATCTATATCTGTAATGTTCCCTCTAGCAGTAGAGAACGGCATCGCCTGTATATTGGAAAGGGCCACAGCAAACCTTTCGCACGCACATGGGCATGTGGCTCAGCTGTAGTAGCCCAGTATCTCGCAAAGTGAGCCTGGGCCGTATGATAATAAAGCAAATAGTCAGGAGCCGCCAAACCACGCGTTTCATACCTCTCACACATCTTCGGCCAGCTGAACCTGACCCCCTTCTCCCCCACACAAAAGCGGTAGAGAGTTTCTGCAACTTCTGAAAAAATTCCCTTCCCGGCCAAACAGGAGTGCCACAAAACAAATAAAGAAGTTTAGGGACCACAACCATTTTAAGTAGGGCGACTCGGCCATATAAAGATATTGGTAAAGCCCCTCAAATCTTTAACTTATGTTCCAACTTATGCAGATAGGCTTTGTGGTTGTTTGCAAGCAGTGTTTGTCTATCCGTGGCCATTATTATCCCTAAATAGCGTGCAGTGTTGGGGGACCATTTGAACCCTGTCAGTGCTGATGATTGTTCAGTGGCTGGAGTCAGTGGGATAACCTCGGACTTCGCTTGATTTATCTTATAGCCCGAGTTCCTGGAGAAAGTGGAAATCTCATCCATGATAGGGGGGAGGTGTGTCTTGGGATTCCGCACATAGACCATTGCGTCATCAGCATATAAGGAAAGAAGTTGTGGGGAACCTCTAATACGTATGCCCCTCCATGTATGTTCGTGTCTAATCTTGGCCGCCATACATCAATAGTGAGTGCAAAAATAAACGGTGAAAGAGGGCAGCCTTGGCGAGTGCCTCTTTCAAGTGCGAAGGGGGATGATATGGTATTGTTAGTTCTTACCCTCGCTGTTGGCTGTCTATAAAGAACTCGTATATACCCCAAAAAGACTGGACCAAACCCCAATTTAGCAAGGATCAAAAACATGTAGTTCCAGGAGACAGAATCAAATGCCTTCTCGGCGTCTAGGGTAATGGCAGCAGCTTTGGCCTTAGGATCTAATTGTGATGCAATAGCAAAAAATCTCTGTAAATTAAGAGCAGTTGATCGTGTGGGAATAAAACCGGATTGGTCAGTATGAATTAGTTTATTCATGTATGGGGTCAGGCTATTGGCTATAGCTTTGGCATAAATTTTCGTATCCGAGTTAATAAGCGATAACGGACGGTAGGAGGAATGGTCCTGGGGGGTTTATGGGGTTTAAGTAATACAGAGATCACTGCTTCCCTCATTGTATTTGGAAGCATGCCTCTCTCCAAAGCATCGTCCCAGATTGCAAGTAACCTAGGGGCCATTTCGACCTTGAAAGTTTTATAAAAGTCAACCGGGATTCCGTCAGACCCCGGAGCTCTCCCAGCACGCAAATCTGTGATGGCTTATTCGATCTCTTCAATTGTCAATGGAAAATCCAGCTGTAGCCTATCATCTTCGTCTAGTCCAGGCAGTGGAATAGTGTCTATGTATATCCTGAGGTTCTCCAACTCGACTGAGTCCGCGTTGGTATATAGCAAAGGGTAGTATTGTTTGAACACGTCATTAATTGCTTCTGGAGCAGTTTGCACCAAACCAGACGAGTCAACGATACTAGTGATCTGCCCGACACCCATCTCAGCTTTAATTAGCATCGCCATATATTTGCTGGATTTATTCCCTTCGCCATAACGTTGTGCCCGGACAGGTAGTGAAAGGAAGTGCCGTTCTCGGTCAGCCACAGCATTATATGAATCAAGTTTAGCTTGAATTCGGAGGAGATACTCTCTTCCCGCATTGGCGGGCTGAGAGAGCTCGAGATGTCGCAGGTCATCCTCAGCCTGGGAGAGTTCTTTTCTTATTTCCCTCAGGATACCATAGGATACTCCCATCATCTGGCCTCTTAGCCAAACCTTGAATGCCTCCCAAATTGATTGCAGAGATTTAACTAACCCTTCATTACGGAGAAAGAATTCTTCAACTTCAAATCGGAGGAGGTCTACAACTGAATCATCCTGTAGCATATTAGGGGGCATATGCCAGCTTCTAATAGAGTAAGTCACGTGTCTTGGTGTCAGCCATAGAAGAGCCCGGGGAATGGTCTGACAGTGTTCTGGGCAGGATCTCACAATGCTCCACATCAGCAATCAACCCCGGGGAGCATAGCCAATAATCGATCCTCGAACCGGACCTATGAGCACCTGAGTAAAACATATACTCTCTGTCGACTGGATGCACCTGGCGCCACACGTCCACCAGCAGCAAAGCGGCCATCGCCTGCTTCAAAGTCAGTGCTGCTTTAGTATGGTGCGTACAATGTCTCGTAGAGTGGACAAGACCCAGATCTAGTATTAAATTCAGATCGCCTCCCCACACCACTGTCGCATTGCCCACTGGGGACAAAAGTTCCACTATCCGCAGGTAGAACGTCGGAGAATCCAAATTAGGGCCATAGGTGTTAACTATAATAGCCTCCTGGTTGTTCATTTGCCCCCACAGGATCACGTAGCGCCCCTCGTCATCTATGGCAGAGTTGGTCATCTGGAAGTTTAGGCGCTTGTGAACAATAGTGAGCACTCCCCTAGCCATCGTAGAATAGTTCGTAGCCACCTTCAGAGGACCCCAGCTACGAGCAAATGTATCAGCAATCGGTTTGGTTTCTTGAGTTTCTTGAAGGAGGAGAACAGCCACCTTATGTCGTTTCGCATATGCTAACACCTTTCTAGCCTTAAATGGGTAGGCCAGACCCCTGATGTTCCAGGTAAGCAACCTAATTCCCTTTCCCTTAGTCACCATCTAGATCAATAATTCTGATCCCCACTGATTGAAGCAGCATTATATGTAGCGTTGTCTCATTACCATTTCCGCTGACCATGAATATCACGTTGAGATCTTGTTCTTGATGTGGTTCGCTTTGCACAATGACATTTGCCAAGTCCATCATACCATTACTCTGTGCTGAATGTACCCCCTCTCGTGGGCAACAGGCCCAAAGATATCCCCTCCCCCCTCCCTCACCATCCCCCCAACAGGACAGTGTAAGCCCCAAACTGAACTTCAAAATTTGAAACAGATAGTCAGGTGGCACTAGATGGTGGGTACCTCCTCGTCACCCTACCGACTCGACCAGACCGATGGACACTGCACCGTCATCATTTGAATTAAGGTGACCAACTCTCAAGTGTTCAGACTGGACTGCGCACTCCTATCTCCCTGTGGTTGCGGAATGTTGCGCTCTATGTACTTCATAGCATCTTCCGGTGATTCAAAAAATTGGGTCTTTCCTTGAAATTGAATGCGTAATTTAGCAGGGAAGAGCATCGCATAAGGGATGGCACGAGCTCTAAGAGTTTTCTTAACATGATCAAAGGTGCGGCGAACCGCTTGGACATTGTTAGAGAAATCAGGATATATATGGATCTTGCTTGAGTCATATAGCAACGTGCCCTTTTCTCTAGAAAAACGGAGGATCATGTCTCTATCGCGATAATTAAGAAACTGAGCAATCGCCAGCAGGCACTCGACCGCCCTCCGGAGGAGGAGGTGTGGGAGCTACGGTACAGCTACTGCCCGGGCACAGCGGACCAGCGGCCGCCGTCGATCCGATGAAGCTCCGCAACAGTCCAGGTCCTGGAAACCCCAGACGATTCAAAGGGTGCACCAGGAAGTCGGAGACACAGTCCTAGCAGAGTTTAGCGATATGCCCACCAAAATTCACAGGATTTCAGGTCGGATATTTTATCAACAGCGCAGCTTCGAAATCAGGCGGACATGACAGTCGGCGGCCAACAGCGCCCCCTCGACAGCAGAGTGAGAGTTGAGGGTATCTAATTGAAGCTGACTGCCACCTTTAAAGATCTTCTGAGGAGTGGTAGAGGGACAAGGTACACCTGTCAGTGGGAGCTAAGAGGCCAGAGGGGTAGCAGACGGAGGAGTGTAAGGAGAAGGGAGCAAGTTAATGAGAGACGGAAGACACATATTCAGAAGAGGATGTTGGGCTGAGAGCCCTGGGCAATGATAGTGGCAGTCTGGTAGACATTAACAATGCATCGGGAGGATAGGAAGTGGGCCAAGCGCACTTCCCATCTGGTTCCACCATTGATGGTCGAAGAAGAGAAAGGGGAGAGGACTGAGACCATATGGGGGGTGCATAGGCCCGGAGAGGGAACGACAAAGAGGCTGACAGCAAAGGTCTGCCTGGAGGAAGCATTGACATAATTGTCGGCAATGGGCAGACCTCGGTTAGAGACCATTAGACCTTTCTTAAACATTTTCCTTCAAGGCTTCGAAAGAGAGAGAGGATAGCTAATAAAGTAGCAATTTTAATGCATAGGGAGATGAACAGCACCATAGGGTGGCAGAGGGATACCCTGGGGAGAGAGAGAACAGAGAACTGCACAGTGCGCGAAAAGAACTCACCAGACGGCCTAGCAGGAAGACAGGCACAGGTGAACGAGGTGCAGTCCGTCACACAGGTCGCCTAAACGGGGGTGGGGGGTTGCAGGTGCCAGAGAGAACTTTGAGATATAAGTGTTAAAGTGAAAGAAAGCATCTGTGCTAACTATCATGGAATCCAAAGAACTATAAACTGAAGCTGAAAGCATTGTTGAAAGTCAAGAGATTTGAACTTTGTTGAACTTGGGCACGGGACCCCCAGCCTCTTTGTGGAACTATTTCAACTTGGGGAAGGGGAAGTTGAAACAAGCCTGAGCTGTCAGAAGCTCAGAACTTTATTTTGAACACTGTCTATAATGGTTCTGACATCCCTACACTTTGTATATCTTTTGTTGAGAGAGCAAGTACAGGTGTTGGACACAGACAGACTTTAAGTTGAACCTACTGACACAGACTGTCCTTAGTTTCTTTAGGTAGGGAAATCCCACCTTAACATATGGAAAGTTAGGCCTTACTCCATCCTGGCATATACAATAAAGTTATTTTGCAAAAAAGTAAGCATCTTGAACTTGGCCTTCGTGAGGAACTTGTTCAAGCGTCTCAAGTCCTAGATGGGTCATATTCCTTCATCCTTCTTGGGGATTAGAAAAAGAAGGAGAGTACCAACCTTGATCCCTCTGTGCTATAGGCACTGACTCCATCATACCTTTCTCCAACAGGGTCAGAATCTCCTCTAGGAGGAGCAGATCCAGATCTTTCAAGGATTCGCTTCCTGGAGGACAATCTGGGGGTATTCTTTTAGGAAAGGGAGGCAGTAGCCATGAGCCACTGTCTGCAGTTGCCAAGGCCGAGCGCAAAGACGGCCGAGAGGGGAGCCTTGCCTCCTTGTGAACGGTGCTGTTCTCTGACCTCTTTGTGCAAACTGGCCTCTTCCCCTTCCACTTGAGGAATTTAAATAAAAAGGCAGACCCTGCCAATTATCTGAAAACCCTTGCGATTGTTGAGATTGGCTTATCACTGCTCCCAATGACTTAGCTGCTGCCTTGGATGCCTGTACTTTCTCCAAGCATTCGTCAGCCATGGAACCGAAGAGTTGGGAGCCATCAAATGGCATGTCCAATAGTCTTGACTGGACGTCAAGTGCAAAACCTGACTTTCAGCCATGCAAATCCCCTGGCGACCGTACTCACCACCATGGCTCCAGTTACACAGTCCGAGGAATCTAATCCAGATTGGAGAGACTGGCAAATGACATCTTTGCCATCTTGAACAAGGTTTTCTTTTTTTTTTTTTTAAAGTCCTCCCCTTCAGGGATGTGCTCAGCTAGCAAAGCTGCTACATCCCACAAGGTGTGTGTGTACTTCGCCAAAGCGCAAGTCGCATGAATTGCCTTTAAGGCCATACTGCCTGCCGAGAACACTCTCATCCCCAATGCGTCAAACCTCTTATATCCCGATCTGGAGGCTTAGTTGGGTAGCCTGCCGCCTTAGAGGTTGAAGTGGCTGTCTGAACCACCAGACACTCAAGGGTAGGATGTTTTGAAAGGACACTCAGATCAATTGTGGCAGGTCTGTATTTCCTTGTCAGATCTTTGTTAACAGCCAGTGTAATATCTGGTTCCAACCAGTTTTCTAATACCCTGGTTCTTAAAGGTGTGAAAGGTAACACAGGCCCACTCAGCGACCACTATCCGGGATTTCTGTGAGATCATCCTTCTCAAAGATTGCCTCTGGTCTGCCCCAGCCCAGATGCTCCGTGACTTTGCCCATAACCGACCTATAGGAAGGGTCAGCATGTCCAGCAGAATCTGGAGTGGCAAAATCTGTTTCTGGTTAGGTGTCGAAGCCACTAGCATCTCTCAGAGTGTCGACAAAATGTTGTAGTCTGATTCCTCTGAGATCAATTCTTCAGGCACATTAGGAGTGCCGAAGTCCAAGCCAAAAGGCCCATCTCTCTCTTCCTCCTCTACCTTAAAAATCGACCCCATGGCCCTGAAGAAGTGTGACCTTGGTAAAGGCTTGAAAGACTTCGAAGAATCCTTCAAAGTCTTTGAGGGCGTCAATGGCGTTGAAGGCACCGGGGGTGTCGACGGTTTTGAGGGCAACACCGGCCTCAATGGACCTGGTGCCCGCTCCTTCAAAAGAGTGAGGCAGAAGGTTTTGGCTTCACTCTATGAGGATATGAAGCCTCCTTCAACAAAAGTCAAGGAGACTTACTATGCGCGCTCTTAGGAACGTGAGTAGTGGTCTCTGAAGATGCCCTCCCGGCCTTACTAGGCACGGTGGGGCACGAAGCATTCTTGGGTACCTTCAAAGGGGCAGCCGGAGCTGCCTTCTTAAACATCTCCAGCATCTGGAAAGCTTACCCACTTGGTCAGGTGACGGAGTCTGTCGAAAGCGATCACAAGCAATGTTTCTTTATGCAAGGATGATGAGGACTAGTGATGAGATCTTGATCTCGAGCGCTTTGAATGTTTAAAGCGCTTCTTCGAAGGGAAAATCTCCCTTGATTCGTCCGATGACCTCCTTTGGAAGGGGTTGTTGAAGGAAATTTAGAAAGGGGTCTACCTGCAGCGAGCTTCCCCTTCCTCTCCCATCAAGGTCTTCAAAGTCCTCGACTGACAAGAACCGCAATCATCCGTTCTATGGTCAACTCCCAGACACCAAAGGCAGATCCGATGTGGGTCTGTAATGAACATTTTAGTTCAGCAATCGGAATACCTTTTAAAACCAATTTCGGTGTAGACATCATCAAAAACCTTCGAGATATTGAAAAATGCAGTGAAAAATCGTTAAGGCGGTGAACCGTCCGAAGCATGCTGAGCATGTGGAAAATTAGAACTGAGGCAACTGACGCTGTGCGGGCTACTTTTGCCAGCTTCGATGTCACGACCGAAAACAGGACAGAGGTAGTAGAGGGCCACGAGTCGATGATGCGCGGCGCCCGCTTCTATGAGAAAATGTTTCAGAAGCTGCAAGCAAACGTATGAATATATAAAAGATGTGGAATACTTGGCAGGACACAATCCAATCGAATAAAGGCTTATGAACTCCAGCAAGCGAATGAGACAGATGCACACAGTGCATTGAGTGAGCAGAGGCAAGGGGACAAACGCTAGCTACAGAGGGAACTAGGCTGTGGTGCTGCAGGATTGCATTTACCTGTTCCCAAGATGTCAGCCAGCACTTCTGAGCACTTGGCCTGTGCGGACAACCTCAATCTACAAGGGACCATGACCAAACAGTGATGGTAAAAGGGCGAAATGCACAATAGGGAGGTGGGGCAACAGACCGCCAGCCAATGCAATGGTCCAGCGTTAACTATGACAGGGCCCAACCAATCACTGCCATTATTGAGACATTTCTATTCCATACCACAATATAAAAGCATGCAGAAACAAGCCAGTGTTGTTGGAGTAAGGGCAGCATTCCAGAGTACAAGTTTATTAGTGGCAACGAAGTAGGAGGAGAAAACAGCAGGCAACTAAGTCAAATAGCCCAGACCCTGATAGGCGAGATGAGAGGTGCAAAAAGCCTACTGGCGTCCATAACCCAGACACGAATAGGAGTCAGGGACAGTTGAGAAGGAACAGCGTGATTAGCCTGTAGGTCCTGCTGGGAGCTTCGAGTGCATCACAGTTGAAGAACAAGAGAGTGAGAGATTACTACCTTGCTGAGATTTGAGTCTGACAGATACCAGACATCCTAAGAAGTTGGACAGGAGCTTGTAGTAGGCCCACGTGACCCTTGATTGGTCGGGATACAGAAAATGCTACATGAAAAGCACCCAGGCAGGGTGGGGAGAAAATCCTGGCCATACTCAAGTGGCCCAGTGACAAGGGTGAGGAAGCATAAGGTCTTTCTCTGGTAGGTGTTGGATCCACAACTGCAGGCTTGCGGAGAAAATGCAGTGTAAATGAAAGAAGCACAGAAAATGCACTTGTTTCATTTGCCCTGCTTTGAGAAATGCTCGGGTTACCTTATTCACAAAAGGTGACCTGAGCATTTCAGGAGGGGCTGAACTGTAGTGCAAAGATGCACTGTCCAGCCCCATGCATCCTATAATAATGTATTCCCAGCAACTAAGTGGTTGCCGAGAATGCATCTCACCTTCAAAGGGCCCATCTTGATAAAATGCCTTAATAAAAGAAAAGCTTTTTTGTGCCTCGCCCTCTGCCTGTTTCAAAAGGCATGGGGCAGAGGGGTGACGCTCGTTGGCATTTAAAAGAGAATCCCATTTGTGTATTTGTGGTGTGCTTTTAAATGTGCTAATTCCTGTGCCCCTTGTGAATTGGGCTTCTCATTTTTTGTGCCCAAAAAAGGTTTGAGAATCTGGCTCCAAGTGTCAAAGCCAGGATACAAGTATGCTGTGGTGATTTAAAGCCTCTGAACCTGGGGGTCAACTGAAGGATGCTTGTACAGAGACACCCTTAAAGATTGTTACACTAGGGAATTGGACATTTGATGAAGTACATTAAGTTCTGTTAGATGTCATGGGGCCAGACATGTGAGGGGGACCACGTGAAGTTTTCTCAACAAATGCCATTTTATTATATTCAAAGGGTGGATGAACGCCTGACGAGGTACCCTGAGCCTGGCTAAAATAAACTAAAGGAAACACTCTAACAAAAGATATCTGTCCCTCACACTTATACGCATAACTGAATAAGGAAATACAAGGCAGTTCAAAAATAACAATGATTGAATTCACAAAGTAACCACAGTCTCTCTTTACAACCTGGATGAATTTCCCTTCCCCGGGTTTAAACGGGTTTCTGTCACACAGTCCACCAAAAGAGCATAAGGAAATCCTGGTTTTCAATAAAAGATCTAACACCATCTTATACCACTTCAACTTGACAGCAGAAAGTTATAGCACAAAAAGTTTTAGACTCCTCTTCCTCCTTGAACAAGTTTTCAGTTACCAATAGTAACAATAATTGTCTTGGTCAAGATGATTTGCCGCAACAAATAAACTCGAAAGAAATATTGTTATTTTTCAACAGCTTTACCCAGCTTTTCTTTTAGCACCACAACAAACGTCAATTGTCTTTATCAGAACCACTTTGTAGCAACTTGGTTTACTCCCATGCCAGGCCTACTGCTCCAAAGGTTTGTCATCCGGGTATATTCCCATGCCCGAACAACGTATCACATTGCATTTGTGGTTTAGATTAACTGACAAGAGGTACACAACAACTTCACAGTATTCAACAAATTGCAGCTTCATAACTGGCAACAACTCTTCAGGGAAAACGAGATTCACTTTGGTGCTTTTTAATACTCTTTGACAAATGATGCTCCTCTCCTTCTGGGTATCTCTTCCCCAGTAGGGCAGCCTTTTTGCCACCCATGTTTCCCCACTACACCCGTAACCAATGACTTCCAAGAATAGGGTTTCTTTCTTATTCCCCCTTGGGTTTGGCAATGTGAGTTTATCCCAGCTTTGCCCATTTTCTGGATAAAGTGTGGGCAGCAAGTCTCCCAGCCCATGGACCTTTCATTACCCCCCTTCTGCTGTTGGCAATATTGACTAAACTGTGCTTGCTCAATTTCTAGTCTCTTTCGGCTTGTGCAATGCTTGTTGGTCTTAGCTTCCATCAATATTGCCCCCTTGATTTGCTGGGCTTCCCACAGAATCACACCTTTAACATTACAGTCATTCACCTTGGTTACAATGTGTTGCCTATTACTAGTTAAAGATTCTGAATTACTTTGGGTATCACTTTCTCTCATACGCAGTATCGTGTCTGCTGCTGTAAATAGTTTGGTATTCAAAATTGTGTTCTGAACGTCTTTCATTCCTACACGAGCATTGCTCACTTGCCGAATGCCGGCCTGAGCCATGCGAGAGGGGATGGAGCGCTCCAGAATTACAACAAACCTGTGAACTCACCGGGTAAGGCATGTGTCTTCATTCCCCTCGCCACTCACAGGACTTCTGCTACTGTGGCTCTTCGTTCTCTGCAAACTGCTCCCTTTAGTCTGCATCCATCTCTGCCTCCTGCATTTGGAGCTTTTCCCACTCCGGAGGTCTTCTGATGCACGTCAGACACCAGAAACCACCACAGGGCCCTCTCAGATGCATGCCAGCCACCTGAATCAGCCTCTCTGGAAGGAAAGCTTCCCTTGCCTTCACTTCCCGCTGTACAGCCTCTGCAAAACGGGTCTCCCACAGGCAAGCTTCTCTTCTGCATGCTTCCTGCGGTGCGACCTCTGGCCTTCAGAATCCGGGAGGTACAGACCCTCTCAGGTCTGGCAGCTGCAATCTGCCACATAGAGCTCCTGGCGACGTCTCTCTCCTCCAGCTTCCATCTGGACTGCCTGCATGAGTCACGTTGCTGCTTCTTACTGCTACTACTATTCTCCTGCTCTCCCTGGGCCTGCACCTGAGGGGGCTTTTTAAGTCTCTCAGTCTCCCTCAGATGTGTCATTTGAATTAATGATTTGACCACTCGTACAACATTTAACCTCTTCAGCCCTCTTCCTCGTCCCAGTACCTATGCAATTATGGCACTTGGAGTCCCTAATGACAAAGTTAAGTTTCTCAGCTTCTGTTATTTTACAATAAGCCATTAGAAGAGTGAGAGTTCAGGGACAGTTAAACAAAGGGGTTTCCCATTCTTCCTGACCTGCTTCCCTCCTCATGTGATTCTCCGAACACCACCCCCAGGGTCTTCATCAGAAAGTGTCTCCCTTTCCGTGGCCTCATGAGAAGGGTCCCAGGCCAGGTTTTCTGGGGGAATCATTTCTGATTCATCACATAGATTGGACCTGTGCATCAGATGTATTTTCTCTTATTGTGATAATGTTGAAACCTTTTTCTTTTTTTCATGTTCTAGCGGATATAAACCCAATGCTGTAGTTTCACCCTGACATAGACAAACATAAATCAGGGTCAGAGACTTTAAGAGGTAAAGAGCAGGAGAATTCGGAGGGGTATACTCACCTGGTCCCGGATGCCATCACCTTATCTACCAGTTATTGGACACCACTAAGCAGGCTATATTTATTTACCATTTGCTTTCTTTTAAACCTGTAACTTGCTACTTTGGACAAAACGACAGAATAATTCAAGCGTAGCCCCTCTCTTTTTTGTGTCTCCAGTGACAGCACTTTAAGTCAGTGACGTTTCTAGAATTATATTTAGCAATGATTCCAGGAACTTTGACTCAAAAGGCAGGAAACAAACAATATCTTGTTCTTGTCTACATTTCAAAGGGCAGAAATCTAGAATAGAATTCCTTGACATTGAGGGAACATCAACCTTGTTGTGAATTGTCTGTTGTTGGTAGCACCACTTACTAGCCGGGATTTTCCAAAACAACAGCAATTATACATTCTACATTTCTTGAAACACTTGTGTGTAGGCGCGTTATAAATGCCTTATCATAATGCAATGTCTCCCCTTCTCAAAACACAATTAATGATAATCAAGATGGCCGCCGAGTTCTCAAGATGGCTGCCGGTTTCTCAAGCTGGAAGCCAGAGAGTGAAGTCGAACTTCAGCGAGCGCCTTGCCGGCGTATTAAAAGGTGGAAACGCAGCAAGCTGGAATTGACAAATAACTCAGTGCTAAGGCCGCCACCAACACAAAGCGGGCAGTAGCGAGGTGGCAATATTGTAAGAAGGGAAGAATCGCCTTAGGAGTCCAGCAGATCAGCGCCAGGCTTAGATCACGGCGAAGAAGCGGTACACCGGAAAGGGAACGCAGACCAGGCAGACCACACTGGGAAGGGGAACCACCCTTGCGACCCCTAACACCTACTTTGCACAGCTCTGGAGCATCTCTCCGCGGTCCCCATATCCCAGTGAGAGGAGTGTCATTGGCGATCAGGCAACCCTGATAGCATCGGCAGAGGTTTGCGGGCCCCCTGCGGGGCGCCTCAGCAGGTGAGACGAGGGGAGAGGGACTGACAGAGTGACCCCCCTGTGAAGCGGAGCTGAGAAACAAGATGATATCATGAGCACCGGAGGGCACCGGGTCAGGCATACAGTCGCAGCGCTGAGGACCCATAGCGAAAGACGGAACTGGAAAGCAGCATGTGGGCTGAGGCAGGGGAACACACACCGGCAATCACTAGGGCGCCAGACCGCACAATCTGTAACAAATAAAGAACCCCCCGTCTCCACATCAGTGGCAAGAATTGATGCAGGTGGTGGGGAACCGGGCCCACCCCCCCCCCCGATTACCGGACTTCCATAGCCTTAAACGGGCGAGAGCCTAGTGGCAGCACCACAAGTAGGAAGGAGGTGCCCAGGCAATCCAACGAGGCTGGGCCCGGCAAGAGACACTGAGAAAGAGCGGGCTGGGGGAACAACACTCACAGGCCAAGTGGACCATAGTGAGAGGAGGAGCCACCTAAAGCAATCCACATCCAGCCATATATAGAACCGGCAATCTCCCCCTGTCTCCACCATACCCAAGAGACAAGTCTTGGCGGGAACCATTAGCAGCGGCATAGGCAAGCGGCCAGAGAAGCTTGCAGCGGGAAGCCTGCGAGGAGGAGCAGGAACATAAGAAAAACTTTGGAGAGAGCTGGGCTGGGCACAACTTTAAGTGCCAAGGACCAACAACTTTGGGGAGCAGGTGGGTGGCACAGATGCAGATACAAGGGGCAAGCAGGCCAGCCCCCCACTGGGGTAGTGGTCAGGGGAGCCACAAGATTTTGCAAGGCACAAAGCCCAGAGTAAGCAAGCCGGAAGAGCTGAACTTTGGTAGAGGAGGAAGCGGAGAGTGGACAAGCAACATCTAGCCTCATTGAAAACCGTACGGCATACGACAAGAGCGCTGAGCAGGTGCGACCACGCGGCGAGGGGAGAGGTGGCCCAATAGCCACTCTTGAGGACATACAGAGTACAGAGAAGCACAACAATGTTGTAGCCCCTAAGGGAGCACCTAACAAAGGAGAGAACATCATACTGCCCCCAAAAGCAGGCCCGAGCCCAAGACACCAAAAATGCGATTTATACACTAGCCCACAGCCTCACAGGACATCTTTCCCAGGAGGAGGGAACTATAATAATAACCTGCAGGTGTTGTGCACTTAACAAGCCAGCACACTACCCTATCACTTACGCAGATGACAAAACCCAACGCAAAGCAGCACGCAGCAATACTAGGAGCTAATAAGGGCTCAAAAAGGGGGCAGTTTGAGAAGTGCTAGCAGCAGAACTTGGTAGCAGTCCCTGCAGGCGACAGACACTCTACACAAGGAGGACAAAGATTTGCATGAGCACGGAAACATGACATGTAGCAAGGAGGATCTGCAGGAATGCCTTAAAGGGATGGAAGAAAGATTCTCGGCATCATAACAGGAGCAAATGGCAAATCTGAAGGAAGAATTAAAGGGCACCTTGAAAGAGGTTAGAGAGGAGATCAACACACTGGGCAACAGGGTGGACACTACGGAACAAGGACTTGCTGAATTCTGTAGAGATGTCCGGCAGCACTCAGAAATGCTCGACCAAATCGCTATGGCAACACACAACCTGGAAATCCAGTCAGAAGATCTTGATACCTGTTCAAGAAGGTTGAATATTAGGATAAAAGGTTTGGCGGAGTCTACTGCAGATGCAGACCTAAAGGCAACAATTCAACAATGTTTTGCCACCCTGATAGCTGAAGCCACCCCACAAGAAATATGTATAGATCGCATCCACAGGGTGGGACCCAGAAGGTCGAGCCCGGGCGACAGACAAGAGATGTACTGGCAGCATTGACCTCCTACGTAGTGAAAGAAAAGATCCTCCGGGCCGCCAGGGGACAGACGATGATCACAACAAATGGCTCATGGGCGCTTCTCGTCTAGGATCTTGCGGCAGCCACATTGCTGAAAAGGAGAGCGATGACCCCAGTGACTAAGGCACTCGTAGACAAAAAGATTCAATACAAGTGGACATTTCCCTTCGGCCTACTCTTTTCCTGGGATGGGAAGCAACAGTGGGTCACTACCTGCTCCGAAGGCCTCTCAACACTGGAATTGGAAGAGGAAGAGTTAGACACTAGGGAGAACACACGAGTGGGCCTCGCGATTGAGGAGCAGGCAGTGGGAATGGTACATTGCCTCAGGGAAAAGAGGGGATAAACTGAGAGTCCCCCTATCAAAAATGGAGAGGGGACGAAGACGGATAAGGACACCAATGGAGGAATACATGAAGCGAAGGATATATTCCAGTGCAGGGCCGGATATAGTCAAATGGAACACATAAGAGGGGGGCAGGGGCAGACAAGAGCATAAAAATGGTGGACGAGGGATATATAAGATACATCCATAAGACTACACAGCCGGGGCAGAGGTTCAGTGAGGGCACCAGTGGGTATCCACAGTAGGGCTTTCATCCTAAACTTTCTGGATAATACTTGGGCCAGTTCCCAAGATTCTTGGGATGAATCGTAGTATATCGAGCCTAGACCGGAATGGAGAGGGGAGGGAGGGGCAAGGGATGTGGGAGGTTGGGCGGAGGGATGGGGGGGTCAGGGAAAGGGCAACGCAATGTCAAATGCCAAGAAGAGGGCAGCCCGAGGTGATAAGCAGAGACCAAGAGCCAATACACAAGTCCAGACACAACACCCCCAAATACGCCTACCAATCTTGGAGTGGGAAATGTGGGTGGCGGAAAACAGGGGCAACGTATATCATATTAAGCGGGGAAATCAGTGGGAATAGGTCGGAAGAAATAGAGTGATGTGGGGAGAAAGCTACTGATTGTTCTCTCACAAAACATACACAGCCTAAATACCCCAAGAAAACGGAAGAAGTTGGAGATGCAGATTAAAAGGGGGCAGCAGATATACTCCGCACCCTAAGGGATCCCAATGGCAGATAGTTGTTTCTTCAGATCCGACTTCCGGGTGGGGTGTTTACGATAGGCACCATATATGCTCCTAACAGGCATTTATACTTCAGGCCTTGTGTAAACTGGAAGGTTTTGCAGGGGTGAGGTCCTTCTGACAGGAGACTTTAAATTGGCTTGGGGCTTAGAGAAGGATAGGAGTGGCCAGGGGCCCACAAGGGGAAGCGGCCCATCAAGTACCCTAAATGAGAAGTTTTCAGAGTTAGCATAAGAGACATGTGGAGAGCTAAAAAAGGAGCAGAGGCAGGATACACATGCTTCTTCCACGTCCACTGCACATATTCTAGGATAGATTACGTATGGGGTATCCCAAGGATATTAGGGGCACTGATGGAGATAAAGGTAGACCTGATCTCCCTGTCTGATCACGCTCCTGTGTGGGTGCAGCTAAGAGAGATGTCACCAAAAAGCCCAATATGGACATGGAAATTAACTACAGAAGTGCTGCATGATATAGCAGCGCGGGAGACACTGAGGGACAAAATAAAAACATACTTTGAAACAAATGACACACAAGGGGCCCCTATGGATGTGGTTTGGGACGCCTTCAAGGCAGTGCTCAGAGGGGAAATAATCTCTCTTAAAGCACAAAGGTCCAAAGAAAAGGATAGAATAGCAAAAGACTTGGAGGCTGAATTGAGAGACGCTGAAAGAGCATTGGCGGAAAGGAAGAACAATGCTAACTATAGTAAGGTAAAGGATAGAATGAGACAATTAGATCTACTGCGAGTGAGCAGAGTGGAGAAATCGTTACTAAACCTAAAACAGAGATATTAGATAAGGGTGAATAAGGCAGACAAAATACTAGCGAGACAATTGAAACAACAGAACAGCAAAAGATCAAACAAATATCAAACAAGCGGATGGCACAATTTCCACAGAGCCCGGGGAGATAGATTTGTTTTCAGCTTTTTACACACAACTCCTCAGAGAGACCAGACCCACTAACAATACAAGAATATCTAGATAAGCTTCAGTTGCCTACGGTAACCCAAGAAGATAGGGAGGTCTTGGAAAACGAGATAACAGGAGTAGAAGTAGAAGAAGCTATTAAACGTCTCCCCAGTAACAAAGCGCCGGACCCCAAAGGATTCCCATTGCTCTTCTATAAAAAGTTATGCAAAGATATCACACCCTTCCTTACTAAATTATATAACTCCTTTCAGCAAACGGCGGGTATAACACGCTCCATGCAGGAGGCAAAGGTGGTCCTTTTCAGGAAACCAAATAAAGATCTAACAAACTGTGGCTCATATCGACCCATTGCGTTAATGAACATAGATGAAAAGATATACACAGGAAATCTGGCAGACAGAATAAAGAATACATTGCCATCAGTGATTGGTCAGGAGCAGTCAGGTTTCATTCTGAGGAGACAAACGTGGGATAATACAAGAAAAGTCATCCATCTCATAGGAAAGGTAGAATCTAAACACTAAACAGGTCCCGGTGATACGAATATCCCTAGATGCTGAAAAGTCCTTTGATAGGGTAGAATGGCTGTATTTATTACAAGTAATGAGGTACATGGGGTTTGGGCCAAATTATATCCAGATGGTGGAAGCAAATTATAAAAACCCAACGATGAGGCTTTACATTAACCTCCAGATCTCCAGCCCAATACGAATAGAACGGGGCACTAGGCAGGGTTGCCCCCCCTCACCTGTACGCAATATACCTAGAACCTTTACTCACCTGAATTAGATTGGACAGAAACATAAAAAGGTATCCCCTTCAGGAGTGAAACCCATAAGACGGAAACCTATGCAGACGAAATGCTGATGACACTTACAGAGCCGGAAATATAAATTCCAGCCCTGATAGCAGCCTTAGGGGATCAAGAAAAAATGTCAGATCTCAAAATAAACATGACTAATTCAGAGGTACTGAGATGGGCCTATCGTCAGAACAGTCCGCGGCCATGCGCAGGAGCTCCCCCTTTATAACGGCAAAAGGTAGTATCTCATACTTAGGGGTAGAACTAACTAGCAAGATGTCTATGCTATATAAGGCCAATTACCCGGGGATCCTAAAAAACACAAGAGGACTTTGTCTGGTGGACCCCCCACCACCTCGCATCTCCTGGCTCGGGTATATAAGAACAGTCAAAATGGAGACTCTCCCTAGGCTCCTATATTCCAGACCCTTCCAATAGCAGTCCCACAGTAATTCTTCAAGACATTGAACACAATGATCTCTAAATTAATTTGATAAAACAAAAGACCCAGGGTTTCAATGGATGTACTAATGACCCACAGGAATAAAGGAGGGCTGGGACTGCTGAACATTAGCAGATACTTTGAGGCAGCTCGACTCAGAGTGGTGCGGGAAATGCTCACCGTAAATAGGAATATGGTGTGGGCACGAATGGACAGAGCAGTGGCGGGCTGCCCGTTAGCTGGGCTGTTGTGGCTCCTTGGGAAAGACAGGTCCCCAAGCGCAAGACGTAGCATGCTTCTTAGGACGACATGCAATATATGGGACATATAGATGCCCCTCCCCATTCACTCCACTTTTCGGGAACCCAAACTTCACCCCGGGGATGGGAAAGGGTAAATTCAGCCAATGGCAGAAACAGGGTTGCTGTAAGGTGGGCGACATGGTATGGGACAGAGAGATATCAACTTTCGAGGTGTGCAAAGCCTACCTTGGAATTAAGGAATGCAATAGATATGAATATATACAGATAAGACACTGGTTGAGGCAGCCAGAGATGCAGTCCGCAGCAAAGAGACAACTGACGGAGTTCGAGACATATATAACCACTCACTCTGGTGACAAAAACTTGATTTCTAACATATACTCAATCCTACAGGGATGCACGGCTTGAGAGGCTTGGTCATACCAAGCAGCATGGGAAGGTCTGACGGAAACGGGTATTTCACAGGACTGTGGGAAGGGCTTTGGAGTTGCATCCCAAAGTTGAGCAGGTCTATGCAATTACGAGAGCCCTGTTACAAGATGATGCACCAGTGGCACTTTACGCCCCAAGTTACATGAAATGTATAAATCTGCTTCCCCAAAATGTTGGAAAGAGTGCAAAGGAACAGGAGACTGGAGGCACATATGGTGGGACAGCCCCCAAAATAAAGACATTTTGAGAAGACGTGAAGGCTCAGATTACTGCTTTTATGCCAGAAATATATTCCTTAACCCCAGAGAAGGGCATATGTGGGCTATTGGATCCAGAACTGCATATAATCTCGAAACCCCAAAAGAGAGCCCTAATGAAGATTTTGATACCAGCATGGATGGTAATAGCAAAGAATTGGAAACAGAAGGATCCTCCCACTTGGTCGGAATGGATACACAAAATGTGGGACGTATTAGCAATGGCGTGGATCACATATAGAATACAAGGGGAGGCAGATAGGTTTCGATCAGATTGGGGAGAAGTGTTAAAATATTTAAAAAGCGATTATATGCAACAATGGTGCCCTCAAAATCTGAGGATTTTGGACTTGAACTGAATATACATGCAAAAGGATCAGACTTTTGATATCGAGGGGAGGAAGAATAGTTACGAAACGAGTTGGCAAAGACGCTGCGGGAACCAAAGGAGGGTGGGCCGTGGAGAGGGCAGTGGGAGGTGGGATTTTTAGGGGTGCAAACATTGTATCAATACCAATAAAAACATGTTTAAAAACATATAATTAATTACATGATTTTGCAATAGTTCACATATTGAAGACAATAAAACAATGTACTCACAAAATAACTTCCTGGAGTTGAAGAATATTTGGATGTGGGCTCAGTCGCCTCAATGCTTGTATTTCACGCAAATTATTCACTTGTTCAATACTGGCAGGCACACAAACATAAAAACAATACATGTTTAGGTGCAATGTATGCCTGAAATTGCAGATGACAACACTCATATTTTGATACACAGACTAGCCTGTATAACAATTGAATAAAAAAGGCTTTCTTACTTGATAAACTCTCATGAGTAATTCATAGAAATGCATTTATCAGGCAGTGGGTTTGGCAAAAGCAGTAATATTTCAATAGGTGGGGAGTCGATTACATTTGACACATTGTAGTAGGGAATCACTGACATATAGCCAAAGAGACATTCTGCCTAGATAAAACTCTTAGGGAAGGTAGGATCGCATGGGCAGCAGGTTTTGTAGACACTTTAGGGCAAATATTCAGAAATTAGCACAAATGAAAAAAGTGAGTGGGTGTGCTTTTTTCATCTGTACTAATTTCAGAGATGCAGAGATAACCAGCGGCAGTGCAAAATAAGCACTAGCCAGCCCCCTTGAATTTCATTTGACAAGGGTGAAGTTTTAAAGTTAAGTTGGATCACCGCTCTTTTGAAATAAAAAAAAAACATCACTGGACCCATTTGACTGCTCCAATTACCACCTGATCTTAGAGAGTCCTTTTCTGTTACACATTTTGGACAAAGCGACTATCTCCAATTTAGAGATTTTGTGGAACACAGCACATTGCTGTGTAAACACCAATCTGGTTTCCGCACAGAACATAGCACCGAAACTGCACGGATTCATTTAAAGGACATTTTGCACAAAGAAATGGAAATGGATAGTGCTGGTTTTCTTATGTTATTGGATTGATTGGCCACGTTTGATACCATAGATTATCGTATTTTGACAGAAATGAAAGAAGACCAGACAACAAGAAACTGGCTCTTGTCTTCTATAACAAATCTTTCTACAAGTGCGATACAAAATTTGAAATCTTTTGCTGCTGGTCAGACCTGTGGAGTTCCTCAGGACCCCTGTCTATCCCCACTGCTGCTCCATTTTTATATTGAACCGCTGCACAATGTGTTGGTAAAGTCTAATATGATATTTCATAATTATGCGGAAGACAGACAGATTGTGTTTTAAAACTTAGAAAAGCCTGAAAATACACAAACCTGCATCAAATCCGTGTTTAACTTAGCTGAATCAGGGATGCAGGGAATCAGGGATGCAAGAAACTCTGCTTAGCTCAAAACAAGCAAATAACGGAATTCATATTGGTTTGCTCACTGGGTTGCCCGTCATCCTGCTATCGGCTACAGGATGACAAGCAGTCCACGTCCCAAGCTATTGCAGTGCGTAGTACATCTCTGTATTACCTGATACTTTTGAGGCAGTTAACCCCTTTTTTACTGTCAGAAAACCTTATCACTATTACCCAGGCTATTATAGTTGCTAAAGTAGACTCCAGTAATGCCCTCTTTTTGGGGCAAACAAGAAAGTACTTCAACGTCTACAAATCCTTCATAATTCCGCAGATCATATTGTGACCAATACTCCTCAGAGGGGCGCACATCACCCATTGCTTAGGAAACTGCACTGGCTACCAATCGAGACAAGGGTAAAATGTAAAGCTTTGACCCAGATACATAAAACCCTGTTTGGTAAACCTGCCTATAAATGGCAGATCTGATATGTTGGTGTACCCCAAGGTGGTCATTAAGGTCTAATGTCAAATGTTTAATTTGTGTCCCATTTGTTAAGTGTTAGAGCATGGGGGCGTTCTGGAATTCTCTGCCGCTCAAACTAAATGGCTTAAAGCTCATTATTGTCTTTTAGAAAAAAAAACTGAAGACATTGCTCTTTAAGTTTCTCTTTCTTCATTCTTCTTTCGTTGGCTTAGTTTAATGCCCAACTAACATCTTCTAGAGCTTACATACCCATTGGGTGGTTAGTGTAGCCAAAAATACATTAAATGAAATAATATTTACCCCTAAGGGCTCCAACGTCAAAGCATATGACAAAGGTGAAAGGGGGCATCCCTGTCTTGTTCCTCTACGTACTACGTAACCTAAATGACACTGATATGTTTCCATTCACTATCACTTTAGCTGAATGGTTAGAGTACTGAGCTTCAATCCATTCTATCCAAGTCTGGCGCATACCTACTTTCTTCAATACTGCCATCATAAATGACTAGCTCGCTTGATCAAATACCTTCTCAGAGTGCAAAGACAACATATTCGAGCCAGATGTCTTAACAGCGGGTGAAGTAATTAAGTCCAGTGTTTCTGAGGTTATTTGTGTCCTGCCGATTTCGTACAAATCCAACTTGGTCAAAATGAATTAATTTGGGGAGCAGTGTATCCAGTCTCGATGTCAATATTTCAATAACAAATGTGGCTTTTAAAATTCAACAAAGAAATTGGTTGCTACGACGAACATAATACTCAGTGCTTCCCTTCCTTAGGGAGTACTCCTATCAAGACTTCAAGAAGAGTCACTGGGATACTCTTTTGCCCCAAGATCTCATTATACAATTTAGCCAAGAAAGGGGACATGAACCGTGGTGATGTGATTTTTATCACACCTACCTCCAGAGCTTTCCCTCCACCCTGAATGGACTGTCCAAGAGCCCTGCAGCAGGGGCTGTGCTATGAGTAGGGGCAGGGAAAAGCATGTACCTGTGATCTGTGCCTGTGTCTTGGCAGATCCTAGGTGACCACCTGGTAAATGGGAGCAGGCAATCTTTAGGACCATTCTCTTATGACTTTTAGGCACCATATTATGAGATCTAGAAGTACCCTCGGGACTAAGATTGCTTCTATAAAGTAGTTGTGTCTTTAAAAAAAAACAACGGTCCCCCTTTCTGTCTTCCCTCTCCTTCAGATACTACATGCAGGAAAGCTTCTGTTAACAAGGGGTCATTCCTTTGGGCAAATGCTAACTCAGGAATTATTTCAGTTTCTTCACCCAGGGTCTTTGGTGGTACTGTCTTAGATGTTGTTTGGAGATCTTCATCTGCCTCCCCTAAGCTTTCCCCCCTCTCTCAGTCATATCTGTTTTCCTGATTTCTTGCATTTTGGGAAACAAAGCCCTCTTTTCAGAATTCCATGTGCTACTTTCTCTCCTACCTTTATTTAATATGCCTCTTACCCACTATTTTTAATCAAGATCTTTACATCACCTCTATAGTCAGGGTCTATGACGCATGCTGAGACATGCAGGCCATATCGCCAAGCTAGGCTCGACTTGGATGCCAACCTAATGTAAGTACCTGTGGGGGTACTAGAACTATATCAGTGGGTGTTAATATCCTGTCTCTGGGTGGAATAAATTATCCCCTGCTACTGCATTAAGTCAAACCCAATAGAATTTTCTGTAGCTACTCATGGATCAGAGGCTTGGTTATTATGTTTTTCAAACCTGAGGGTTCTCCGCTTTGTGTCAACTGAGCTCGATCCCACTCCTGACACCATGTATGAGGAGCCAGGAATGAGATGCGGACACATAGTGTCAGAATCCGAGTCCTCGGATTCTTGACTTACGTGTTCGTTTCTTGTTGTTTTTTTCTGGTGTTTACAGGCTTCTTCTTCTTGGAGGTGCGGGTCGTGTAAAGGTACGGTTGTGTTTCCGCTGAATCCAGTCTGCAGGCAGGTAGCGAGCGTTGAAGTCCGAGGCTCCAGCCTGCGGGGGAGCCGTGGAGTCGGGGCGCGTTCAAAGTTCCAGGGAGGATCCGGGAAGGGTCTCGGACAGGGGAAGACTAAACCGGAAATGGCCAAAAAACGGCTTGCGCGACTCTGCTGAAGCAGAGGTAGCGGGGCCGCTCAGGAAGGGAGCAGGAAAATGGTGCCTTACTGGGAACGAAGGCAAAAACGAGGACAGGGAAGTTAGATACACAACTTGCCGGGACGAGGAGTACAGACAAGTGTTGCGTTGAGATGCGCCGAACCACGGGGCATGTCTGTTTTCAAGGAAGCATGAGACAGGATCAGAAAGACTAGACTGTGCAGTTTCATGGCGTCGGCCATGTTAGGAGGGTTCGAGTTAGTTGCAATAGTCAAGGTCTAAGGGACCAAACCATCAAGAAGGGTCGGAATTGCTGATTCATGGCACAGAGCTCATAGCTCTGGCTATACACTTTTATTCAAAAGAAAAATGGGTTGGTAAATGCCTATACACTAAGAGGTAATTCCCTACCTCAACCAAAAGCTAAAGGTCTGTCCCGTCTCAAGATGTTCAGAACAAAACGTTCTGTGTCTGAAATCTTATTCTAGCCCTCACGCTCTGCAAGTAACTCTAATGTGATAAGGTTAAGTTCTTTGGGCTTGAAAGGGCACAAATGTTCAAGATCAAATGAAAAATGTAACTCCAACACAAAGGTTCACAGATCCAGTGGACGGCTCCCTTTCATAGGTTTCTCTTCACCAACACTATGAATCAATTACACAACCAAAGTTCTTTATAGCCCAAGAGGATAACTCCTTTCCCTTCTCGGGACTCACCGGCTCTCCTTGGCGTTCTCCAGCTCTTCTGCAGTAAATGGATTGCCGTGTTGCAGGGTCCTGCTTTCCTTTCATGGGTTTGATGGCTTTGCTCAGTGCTCCCACATCCTTCGTGGCTCGCGCCTTGCTATGAATCCCTTCTCTGTGCTCAGGCGGCTTCGGTACTGCTGCTCCAGGGGCCGCCAGGGAGACTTCTCTCTTCTTCCTGTAGCTGCTCTGATACGGCAAAATAGCCCCTGCAGTCTTCCTTCCTTCACTGTCCCCTGTGCTGGTTGGCTCCACCATCTGCTTTGAGGCTCAGTTGTTCCTTGTCCACACCGAGAGGACAAAGCTTTCCTAGGCAGCGTCTCTACTCACCATGCGGATTGGGATTTTAAAATGTCCTGGCACCTATCAAAGGTTTGCAACACTAGAGAGCATGATGTGCTTCTCAGTCTCACTGATTTTCATTACTCCATTCAGTCTCCTTGTCCCAGTATTTCTATGCATATGGGATTGATAGGCATTTCTTGGTAGCTTACTCATGGAGTATTGAAAAATATTATTAATAAATTTGGTGGAGGTTTAAAGAGAACAATCACAGTAGGCCATACAGGCTTAAAATATGGAGGGGACTTGCCCAAAAAAGGAAAGGGAGCTATAAGCTCTCACCTGACAATGCCATGTCATCCCACCGAGGGTTGCCTCCCGCCATGTGGTCCTGCCACCACTCTTATTACCTATTATAATATAGCCTAACTGTGTAAGGTAGCCTTACTCTGCCTTTAGCCCAGTTGTGTTAGTCACCCATATCTCGCATTTACTCTAATTATTTAAAGGTAACTACCTTGCTTTTAGCCCAATTGTGTTTGTCAGCCTTATTTCGCATTTAGCATAATTGTGTGGGTAACTGTACCTTGTTTTTAGCCTATTTGTGTTAGCCATATCTCACATTTAGCCTATTTGTGTAAGGTAACTTTACCTCGCTTTTGGCCTATTTGTGTGCATCAGCCATATCTTGCATTTATCATAGTTGTATAAGGTAGTCATATTTTGAATTTAGCCTATTTGTGTAAGGTAGCCTTACCTTGCTTCTAGCTCATTTTTGTTAGTCGGCCATGTCTCACATTTGGCCTAGTTGTGTACGGTAGATATACCTTGCTTTGGTACTTTTGTGTTGGTCAGCCATATCTTACATTAAGCCCAATTATGTAAAGTACATAGATGGAACCCAGGATGTAGATGTTGTTTGTATGATTTATGATATGATAGTTTAGTTATATAGGGCATATACACAATGTGTTTCAAAGAGCTTCAAGGCGGGAACAAGGGAAAATACAATGACATTCTTACAGGACATGAACAGTAAGAATGTGAAATTAACTATCGTACTCGGCCTGACGACATTTCAGATAGTGCAAGAGCTCAGACAAAGATAAGGAAGGGAGGGGGAGAGTGGGAAGGAAATGGAAACAGACAGGCAACTACAATACTAGGCCTGACAACATTTCTGGTAGAGCCGAAGAAAAACAAAAGTTGAAGGCGAGGGGTGCAGAAAGGGAGGGGAGGAACAAAACAAGCGACTATCGTACTAAGCCTGTCGACATTTCAGATAGTGCTGGAGGGCGGGAGGAGACAGACAAGGTTGCTATCATACTAGGTCCAGGGACAAATCTGATAGAATAAGTGCATAGAAGAAAGTAAGGGGAGGAGGGGACAAGATAGGAAAAGGGAGAAAGGGAGAGGAGTAGAGAACAGAGAGTAAGCAGTCAAAAAGAGTGGAGAAGCAAGAGGGCAGAGTGAATACAATTGCATAAGTCAGTAGCAACACATAGGACCTCATTACACAGATGGCGGTAAGGCTTTACCGGTACCGGTAAGGGTACCAGTGCTGGTGAACCCTTACCGACTTACTACGAGGTCCCTTTGTGGGACCCTACCTTAACGGCTGGTTTTACCAGCCATTAAGGACGGGACCCGCAAAGGGACCTTGGAGGTAATTACAGTACCGCAATTTGCAGTACCGTAATTACCACCTTCCCCATTCCCATTGAGCCCTATGGGCGCATAAATGGGAATGGGGAAGTGCCATGGTGAATGGGGAATTACTGCCCCCAAACACCATGGAATAGGGCGGTAATTACGCCATTCACCATGGCGGACTCGGTAAAATAATAGGTGGCAACCATGGCGCTAAGAGCGCCATGGTTACCGCCATCCGTGTAATGAGGCCCATAATGTTGCAAGCCAAGAAACAAGATGAAGATGGCAACAGCATGATTCAGGGCCACCATGAGTACAAGATGCAAAGAAAGTTCAGCATGAGAGTTAAGAAAGGGTGATGCACCGTGAATCAATGAAGTCCATAAAAGTCAAATCCAGCACTGGCCACACGACAGTCATGGTGAAACCAGAATGCATCAGGACAGACTCCTGCAGAAGTAGGCTGGAGGGGGTGAGGGGGCACACAGAACATCACGGGGGTACCAGGGAGGAGGGGGGGAGTGGCCTGCAGGGACAGAGGGAGTAAACACATGGTGGTGCATGCTTACCTGCTGCCTGAACAGGGGTTTGGGCCCTGGGTCCTCCTGGTCCAAACAGGAATTGCCCTTTTCTTCATCTGCCCTGCGCTTCGGACAACCCGGGCGAGAGACGCCCTTGATCTAAGAGTTAAGAGCAGGAAGGAAGAGGCAGGGCTAAGAAGGTGGGTGGTGCTTAGGCCAGGTGACCTAGATCCACTTGCACCTGCTCCCCATCTGCAAAGGAAAAGTCGCTGGAGGACTCCTTAAGTAGTGAAAATAGCGGCAACCAGGAAGGCACCAGGTGGACGGGGCTTGCTTAGTGGTGAAAAAGAGCGCCAAGCAGGAAGGCACCAGGTGGGCGGGGCCTGGGCCAGGTGACCTAGATTCACTTCCACCTGCTCCCCACCTGCAAAGGAAAAGAAGCTGGAGGACTCCATAAGTAGGGAAAAGAGCGGCAAGCAGGAAGGCACCATGTGGGCGGGGCTTGCTAAGTGGGGAAACGAGTGGCAATCAGGAAGGTACAAGGTGGGCGGGGCTTGCTAAGTGGGGAAAAGAGCAGCAACCAGGAAGGCACCAGATGGGCGGGGCCTAGGCCAGGTGACCTAGATCCACTTGCACCCGCTCCCCATCTGCAAAGGAAACAAGGCTGGAGGACTCCTTAAGTAGGGAAAAGAGCGGCAACCAGGAATGGACCAGGTGGGCGGGGCTGGCTAAGGGGGGGAAAAGAGCGGCAACCAGGAAGGCACCAGGTGGGCAGAGCCTGCTAAGTGGGGAAAAGAACGGCAACCAGGAAAGCACCAGGTGGGCAGGGTTTAGGCCAGGTGACCTAGATCCACTTGCACCTGCTCCCCATCAGCTAACCCATTTTCTCCTGCCGCACACTGCTCCTTCGTAACCTAGGGAAGGCACAGGCTCCTTCCACACACCCTGCACTTCTATATAACACAAACATGATTGCACAACATCTCTGCCCTTTCTCCCACTTAATTCTGTTTCCTTAAACACAATCCAACCCTGTTAAGTTCATAGTATACCTCTGCTGCGACATGGGTGACTAGCAGGGTCTTGGCCACCCTCACATATCTTTAATGGCTGAAATGCACACACGTATAATAGCACCTCCCAATTTCCCCAAATGTGGACTCCGGTCCCACCGAGAGCGTTCAACAAATCAGCACTTTGGCACCATAATTATGGTGAAAACCGCTATACAAATGTCAAAACTAATGAATGAACTTTGCAACAGTAAAGAGCAGGCAACAACCCCTGCAACAGGCAACTACTCTCAATTGCAAACACAGGAGAGGTGTACCAATGTCACATTATACTTTTATTGGTAGTCCACTGCTCACACCATACAGTAATTCATGGTGTAATCCATGGTGAGTATTAAAAGACATGTACATGGGGGTGCTCGCAAGCTCGCGAACAAGATGGCCGGTAACTGCTCCATGAGGCACTGGAATAGGGGGAGGCCATACACAGTTGGCGCCAAGCGCAACCATGCCATATTGCTGTGAAGTGACGTGACCCTGTGAGACCCCTGCGTGCCGACTGGGTGCCTGCTCCTTAAATCCTGAGGACCCTGATGCTGCCATAGGAAAGACGGCTGGTGGTGGTGTGTGACCCTGCGGGCCTGAGGGGGGAAAGCGGTAAGGGCCTATGCTCCAGCGGGGAGTTTTGAGAGAGGTGGAGCCGGATGACCAGAGCCGCTATGGAGGGACGGCTTGTGGGATGAGCAAAACCTCCGCTGTGTGCCGGTGAAGTAGTTAGGCTCCCGACGGACCGCTCCATGGGACCAACTGCATTGGAGAACTGAGCTTGGAGCTGGAGCAGAGCTCTTCCCAGGATCTCCGCTCCGGTGAATGGACTTCCCCACTGCCTGGAGCTGCTGGGGACTACTGAAGATTGCAGAGGCTCATTTATGAAATCCCTGCAGTGGAGGGCCCCGTCGGCGACATACAGCATAAGTGGATTATGGGGGTGAGCAAAGAACGGAGATATCATTACTGGCCCAGAGGCCCCAGCAGCCTACCTATGCTTGCTGCGGCCTCCCTGTGTGGTCCTCGTCAGCCCATCTGAAAATCGCCAGTACTGCTGCTCACCCGCTGTACAGGCTGCATGCCAACTTCCAAATTCAAGCTAGTGTGAGACACTGGGCTGTTTCATTTTTGATTTGGTGACTGTTGGATGCATTTTGGTGGGATCCTGGACAGTGAGTACTGCTTGGGCAGGGGACTACACACTCTGCCCTGTCTACCTCGTGTGGATGCAGTGACGAGTTGGCAGCCACTCACGGTGCTGTAGGAAAAAGCATCTGGAGTGCCCCTGAGTGCGGCCCCGCTCAGTTGCAGAGCATGCTACACATGGCGAAGGGCAATAAACGGCAGTCCTGGTTGCCTTTTGACCAGAAAGAGGGCTTGGGCGATGGGGGTGAAAAGATGCTGTCTCCCTGGGAAACACTGGATAAACCTGGCCCGGCTCATAGGGGGGAGGGGGAGCACAGCCCTGGTGGTGGCTTGCAGGCCTCGGATCTTGGAGTAGTGCTGGCAGAAATGCAGTCATGGTTTGCTTCCATTAATACCAAGCAACGTTCATGTGGTCGGGATCCAGGAATCAGTGCCACAACGCAACATGGAGGTCTTTAAGGAGAAACTTATCCAGGAAGTGTTGCAGTCCCCTTCACTGTCCTTGCAGGTTCGGGTTGAGCGGGCACACAGGATATCACAGGTGGACCCTAAGCCAGGCCAAAGCTTTCGCCCGGTTATAGCTTGCCTGATGAATTGGGAGACAGTCCTTAGAAAAGCCTGCAAAGTGGGAGATTTGTAATATGAGGGAGCCTGGGTCTCGTTCTATCCAGACTTCACCACAACTGTCCAGCAGGCTCGCCTCTCCTTTCTGGCAGCAAAGCGTGCCCTTCGAGACCGCAGCCTACAGTATGCTATGCTATATCCATCCAGGCGAAAGGTCCTACATGGGATAATGCCCACTTTTTGTTACGCTCACCTGTTCTCTGCGGAGGCGTTGGGGCATGGTTGCAGCCCTCCAGGGGGTGAGGTCGCTCAGGTCCGACTTCGCCCTCTGCGCTTATGTGGTGACTGGTGTTAATAGGTGGTGCTGCTCGGGACTGCTCCTGTGTGGAGAATAGGGGGCGTGAGTATGCCAGCTTGTGCGCCCGATTCCCTTCCAGTCCCCTTCTCCGAAACCGTGGTACCCGTGGGATGTGCTGTCCCAGGAAAGCTCACCTGTTCATTAGTTTTGTTGAGCACTCCTTCCTGCTGTTTGTGGCAGAGGCGCTTGTATGATATGGACCGAGTTCCTTCACTGGTCCCTTGCACGTGGTAGTCCAGTCCTGCTGCGACTAAGCCACTATACTTCAGGTAAGTGTTCCCGTTTGCCTTTGTCTTTCCTCCTCTGTTTTTGTTGTATTGTAAAGTGTGTTGTCTTGTATTGCCGTCCATTCCACTTTTGATGTTTGCTCTTTTGCTTTCTTCCCTTGCAGGTGATGTTGCCGGCCGGGCAGAAGCTGCGGTGCTCGAGGCAGCAGCCGGAGGGAATGAGGAACGAAGCTGCAGCGGTAGAGTAGCTGGTAAGTTGTTAACTATGTGGTGCGCTGGGTTCAAATGTGGCGCGGCTCTAGGACAGATGTTCTAACCTTGTCTTTCTTTTTCCTCACAGGGTCCGAGATCGTGGATGCGGAGTGCGGTGTCAGTATCAAGATCACTGGATGTAAGGAGATGAGTCTGCAGATGATGCGATGAAGCACCAGTTTCCTGGAGGTGAGAATGCAGGAGAACGCCTGGTTTCAAAGGTAAGTAAACTGGTCCAAGACGCGGTGAGCGTCACGTTGCACGCGAGTGCACAGTAACATGAAGCACCGGCCTTAAAGATGGAGCAGCTTATATAGCTGAGCTTCTGAAGTCACGCCCACCAGGTTCAGTCTGCCTTCCACACCCTGCCACAGCCGATGAGTCAGCACATGAAGCCCAGGCCTAGGGAGCCACACCCGTGAGTCAGCACATGAGGATGTTCTCTGGAATAAAGGCTTTCAGCTCCTGGAAAGTTCTTGTAAAATAAAAGCACTCCCGCACAGAAATAAAGTAAAATTACTCCTGCACTGAAATAAAGTGTTCCTGCTCACAGCAAGGGCCCTGTGTTTATGGGTCACAAAGGGACATAAAGTGAGTCAAGTGACCCATTGCACCATCATTAGATGGTGTGGTTTCTGTGTTTTGGGGCTTTTGGCCATGACACTTTTTCACTGATCCTGGAGCAGTCCACGACTTCCTGGAAGCCTTGCCGAAAGACTATGCTTATGTTGCAATTATGTATGATATGATATATGGCATTTATAACACGCCTATACACAAGTATTTCAAGGCGAGATAAGGCAAGGGAGGACAGAGACAACGATCTTACTTGGCCAAGTGGCATTGAGATTGCGCAAGTGCAGGGGAGAGGGGAGAAGTGCCAGGGGAGGGGGAGGAGGGCAGTGTTGTACATGGGATCAAAACAATAAGAAAGTGCGGCCAGCAGTTTGCAGGTGCAAGGGTAAGTGCAGACAGGGGGTGTCCAATAAGTGCAGGTAGGGGACTGTAGGGTTGCAGATACAGACCCAAGGGCAAAGGTTGCCAGGAGGCAGTGCGGGTGTGCAACTGGGCGGGCAGAGACCTGGGCCCGAAATCAGGGGTTAGCCAGGTGACCAGTGCAGTATCAGACAACAGATCAGCAGGGGAGAGGAAGAGAGAACGCAGAAGCAAAGAGGACGGTCTTTACCAGCTGCACCTCCTCAGAGGTATTCTTCCTTTCCTCTCCTTCCCCCAGAAGCTCACTGTCTCCAGAGCTCTGGTTCTCTCTAGGCTGGACTATTGCAACAGCCTCTTTCTAAATCTGCTGCTTCTACTCTCCACTTTCTGCAACCCATCCAGAACAGGACTGCAAGCCTTGTCCTTGGCGTCAAGCCCAGGGATCGTATCTCTCCAGGACTGAAATCTCTGCACTGGCTCCCAGTGACTGCGAGGATTAAGTTCAAAACCCTCTGCATTGTCCACAAGGCCTTCTGGGGCCTGGGGCCTCAATACCTTCAACTCTCTCTACCTGAATATCGTCCTTCTCGAGCTCTTCGCTCACCTGCCTCCAACTCCCTCAGGGTCAGTCGCTACTCCAAGCAATGAGTTGGTGGTAGATCTTTCCTCGGCTGGGGTCTCCCTCTGGAACAGCCTCCCTGCCTCCCTGAAACCTGAGGAGAATCATCTCTGGTTCCGGAAGCCCTTCAAAACCTTTCTCTTTGCTTCTGCTTTTTCGCCTCCTCTCCCCTGCTGACTTCCTGGCTGAAACTGAAACTGCACTGGTTACCTGGCCACCCCCGGATCTCGGGCCCAGGTCCCCTCCTCCACCAGTCACACACCTGCACTACCTTCCTGGCAACCCCTGCACTTGGGGACCTTTTTCTGTATCCCTACAGTCCCACTACCAGCACTTGACACCTGATATCTGCACTTACCCTTACACTTGCCACCAGCTGGCCATTCTTTACTTATTGTTTATTTATTCTTTTATCCCATGTACCACACATTCCCCCCCTCTGCCTTCCCAGGCACGTGCACGATCTGAATGACACCTTTTCCTAGTAGGATTGTTGTCCGTCTTCCCTCTGTTCCTCAGCCCTTGCCTCGTCACGCCTTGAAACACTTGTGTATAGGCACGTTATAAATGCCATATCATATCAGATCATATATCAAGACAGCAATGTCATCAGTGGGTTATGAAGAGGCTAGGGCCGGGTTGAGGGGGGCTCTGGACTGGTTCAACAACTTGGCCGACCGCAAGGTCAAATACCAGGCACGTCCGGTGATGGCGAAGTGATATGGGGAGGAAAGTAGGCTGGGTCGCTTACTGGCTGCAATGTTGACACAGGAAGGAGGGGCCTCTGATATCGCAGCAATACGCAGATCGGACGTGTGTGTGGTAGTGGAGACCGACGCCATCCTTGATGCTTTTTGAGAGTATTTTGTATGTGTGTGAAAGTCACAGGGACCCCTGGCCGCTGGTGACTTAGCTGAATACTTGGAGGAGGCAGCATCACTACCGAAGTACGCCCAGAGGTGGCTGAGTTGCTGGCTAAGCTGATTACAGTAAATTACATCCTGGTGGCTGCCTGCTCGCTTCCCACGGCTAAGGCTCCTTGGTCTGATTGCATAACAGCAGAATTTTATAAGGCGTTGGGGCCGAAGGCCACTAAGTACATGGTCGGAGTTTGGGAGCAGTACTGGGCTTGGGCAGCTGTCCCCTACAATGTGCAAGGCTGTGGTGATATTAATCCTAAAAGATGGCAAGGACCCCTCAGAGTGTGCTTCGTACCGGGCGATATCCCTTATTAATATAGATACCAAGATATTGCTAAGGTCCTGGCGGACAGACTGCTTCCTGACGGACAGACTGCTCCCGTTCATTCAAGAATGATTCACACGGACCACTCCGGGTTCATCCTGGGGAGGTCAAACTCGATGAACCTCTGCCGGCTGTTCATTGTAATAGCTCAAATAGATCCTAACGTGCAGGCAGTCACGGCCTTACTCAATATAGAAAAGGCGTTGGACTCAGTTGAGTGGGGTTACCTTTTTGAGGTGTTGAGGGCGGTGGGAGTCCTGGAGCCCTTTCTGGCAGGAGTGAAACTTCTGTGTACCGGCGTGACAGCTAAGGTTGGGTTGTTTGGGAAGCACTCTGTGGCCTTTGACCTGGACCATGGCACTTGGCAGGGGTGCCGGCTATCTCAGTTACTTTTTGCTTCGGCGATAGAACCTCTGGTGCCAGGCTGCAGAACTTCCATCTGTGACGTGGCTTAGCAATGGGGGGGAGCAAGGAGATGGTGTCGGCATACGCTGATGATGCGATTTTATATTTCAAGGAACCCGGGGTAAACCTGCATCCCTTGTCGCAAGAAGATGCCGTATTTGGTCAACACTCCGGTCTCTGTGTCAACTGGTCCAAATCTATACTATTTCCGCTTAATGAGGCTACAGTTAGGCCAGCTGATGTTGGAGAGTATAGGTGGGAGCAATTGTCAGTCAAGTATTTGGGTATATGAGTCAGCAGGAACTCCCGGTCCCTGGTGGAGGATAATCACTTGAAATACCTGCAGGCCCTGAAGAATAGGGCAGAAAAATGGTGCACGCTGCCTTTGACCGAACTGGGACGAGTTGCCATTGCCAAAATGATAGTCCCTAAACTGTTGTATACATTTCAGAACATCCCGGTGTGGCTGGGAGCAGCATTTTTTGCTGACTTGAAGGCCTTAATGGTGAGGCTGGCATGGCACCCGAAACCACCAGAATTCACTGGGACACCTTGATCCTCTCATGGGACCATGGTGGAGTATGTGCGCCAGATATGGAGTTATATTTACTAGCAGCGCAGGTGCACTTCGCATCATATTGGATGCCGGGGTCCCCAGCATACCCATATGTGAGGATTGAAAAATGCTGGGTGCTCCCTTTTTCAGCCCAGGGTGTGCTGGTGTCAAGGAAGGTGGCTGATAAGTGTAAATTTGATCCAGAGGCTTGCACGGTGCATGGGTGGAATAGCATCCCTAAGAGGCTAGGAGTGGACATCTCCTACGATCCGAGGCTACAGCCCTGGAATATTGAGTGTCTTGAGCCTACCTGTGATGAAGCCCTGGTTCAGGAATGGAGGGGTGTGGGGATACGGGCTATGGAAGACTTGTATCCTGATGGGGTGCTTGTATCCCAGGAATTGTTCACGGCCAAGATGGGTGATGGCCTCTGTATGCAGCTGCAGTATTTACGCGCGAGAGCAGCCCTTAAAGCGTGGTCTCCTCCATTCCCAATTGCCCGACCATCGCTTCCGATGTTACAGTATCTCTTAAATTTGGCCTTGCCCAAGTGGACTGTTTCTACCATATATGGCCAGGTGCAACATGACTCCCCCCGGCAGACCTTGAAGTGTAGACAGCACTGGGAAACGGATGGGTTTGCGTTTACAGACAAGTAGCGGGTGCTGCTATGCGAGCGGTTCCATAATGGGGCATTCAATACTCATCTCCAGTTGATCCAGCTTAAGATCCTTCAAAGCATATACCTGCCACCTGCCCGGCTGTGCCTTTTTGACCTTTCTAAGAGAGACATGTGCCCGAGATGCTGGATGAGTACAGCTGACTTCCTTTACATGCTGTGGTTGTGCCCCCAGTTGCACAATGTTTGGAGTGGGGTGGCGGGTACTCTCTCTAGTATGTTTGACCATGTTGTGCCCTGTGAGTTGCTAAGCTGTATGTTCAGTTGGCTGCCAGGGGTTTTGGGCACTGGCCGCAAGTTTCTGGCTACTAGCATGATTGTGGCTCGAAGATGTGTGCTGATGTGGTGGACTAACAGGGCACCCCCTACCATTTGAGTGTGGCTGGATGACATGGTGTGATTGAGTGACTTACAGGGAATATGGTGCTCTCTGTGGGTCGCGGACTAGGCCTAAGAACACGTGGGGCCCCTTGCTGATATACCACCTGGCTCAATGCCCGGAGGCAGTGGTGGAGGAATTGGTGCCTATAATGTAGAGCGGTATACTGCTAAATTCAGTCTAGGTTGATTTTTCCGATTCGTTTGACCTGCAACATTGATGTACCATACCAACAGCGACTATTTCGCTCAATTGCGCCCATCATTATGTACTGCTGTGATATATGCATTTGTGAATCTCTTAATAAAAAAATATTTTTTAAAAAAGACATGTACCCGTTATAACGCATCAATACAAAGTAGTTTAAATAGATGCCCCACACGTAATATTCATGTTCAAAAGCATCTGATAACACTCATTAAGGAACACTCAATGAATGTGTCTTACACTCATGCACAAAAGACATCTTTTAATTATGAGAAATATGTAATAAATAAACATTGCTTTTGTTATAGTCAATAAGCACAACACACTAAAAATGCAAAAAGTTATTAATGAAAAAGCTGAAATCATTGTCATCAATCACCTCTACCTCTAATCAAGACTGAGACTGATCCACCTTCTCCAAGAAGCCAAAGTCACCTTAGAAACCAACTATCTACCTCACCAGGTCATGCCAGACGACCTCACAAATCATGCTAGGCAATCTGCATAAAAACAACTGCCTCACCAAACCAAGATAGGCAATCTCATAGAAGCAGGTGCCCAAATACCTCAATACCTTTCTCAATGTGATATTAATAAAAAGTAAAGGTTCTCTCATACTCACTAACTGTAGAAGGTAGAGAGATGAGAGCTGGATACGATTGGATGCCTAAATCAGTTTACACAATCCAGGAAAAAATAGCCAAACAATTGGAAAAATATCAAAAAACACCTCATCAGAGCAGCATTAGAAAAGCGTGAAAAATAATGAAAAATGCTTCAAAAGGAATTACATTTTCCATTGGGAGATATGGTGCCAGTATTCAGACCATCCAGAACAGGCCACTGCTCCTTAGGTGGTGAGCTGTGCTTTGGGGAAGAAAAACAAAATCGTTCCCCATGCAGGTCAATCAAAATCAAAGTACTGCTCAAAAGTCAACAGGCAGAGTCCGCTAGGGACTATAAATACCTCATATCCAGCTTAATGGCTTTAAAATCAGCTCAGGAAAAATGAGGGAGTTGTCCCTCCCTTGTGAAAAGCCCCTGTGCCCGCTCTTCAGTCTTCCAGCCATCTGCCCCTCGTCTTCTTGCCAGCTCTGCCACCGCAAACAGCTGTCTGGGCTTTGAGCCGGGTCCATTTATTCTATTCAGGCATTCACTGTTCCACACCTACAACTGCCAAAGTTCATCCAGCACTAGAAATCTTTCTAAACAAAAACATTAGTGAACTGAATTGGTCTTGTGTAATCAATAGCAACGACCGTCACTTCATCCAGCACTAGGGATCTTTCCAACAAAAATATCATCGGACAGCATTGCTCCTGTCCATCTACAGTAGGACAGAATTTTGTAGTTCTTCCGCTTGCATTGTTATCTCTTGTTTGCTATGTATTGGAACATTGGCTTTTATCCCAGGAAAAGCCTATAGAGCAAAGAACAGCTTTGCGTATACAAAAGAATCGTAATGTACCGGGATCCAGATCTCTGGCATTCGCCCCGGAATATTGAAAAAATAACTCAGAAGAGCAGTGAACAGCTATATTTATAGAAGAGGATTGTAATGTACCAGATGCAAGGTCGCTGGTGCTTAGCCCGATCTTTTGAAAAAAACTCTAATATACTGTACGTCAATATAAACCGTTAATGCTCACGGCTCACATTTACTAGATACTAAAGTATTTGCATCGCACTGTGCATTTAGCCTCAAGGCTCGGTCTACGGCTCCCACCACATGCCGCTTTAAGCATGGCTGACTTGGGTAGACATGGGCAATTACAGGTCACTGGAAAACATTTATAGAAGGCCGATGTATAGCCAGGGTTCAAAATTAAGATTCGATGAGCAGGAGCTAAAACCAGATCCTCTGTGTCAGGCATCACCCAGTAGGAAGAAGCTACCTCTGGGGAACCAAGATCGAGTATCCAGCGCACAGCAAATCTAACTTCCACATGAGGTGCACACTTTAAAATTGTGTCCATAATGTATGATTCATTATGTTTAAATGTGTACTAGATGTGTCCTAATTCGTCTTTATTAGAATTCCCAAATACTCAAAGTTAATGCCAAATATGCATGTTTGTAACACATCAATTGGCCTGGGGAGCCAAAAGTAGCTCCTGGTAACTGTTGTTTTCAAGCTAACAAGGCTACCAGATCCCCTCAAATGTGAACCCCAGTTTAGCCATCCTCCCACTGGGATTTACCCATTTCATGTGGTCGTCTATGGCTGCTTGTACTTCCCCAACTGAGATTACCACTTCTAGCCTATTCTTTCGGAGGCTGACAGGGAAGGGAGCTGTTACCCTTTTAAATATGTCTCTATATAACCTTTGGTGTAACTTCATCCTTGTTCCTATATATACTCTGTTAGAGTCTCGCAAATGTTGGTTATTTCTTCTGGATTCGTTTAACATGTCCCCTCCATGTCCCTGATTTTCTCAACTGTTTGATCGAACTTTTGTGTCTTCAACCCATTTCCTAAGATGGTACCCACCCATTCATCCTTAAAATGAAACCTCTGCTTTTTTTATTCTGGTATACTTGAACCTTTAATAATGTTTGCAATTCCTTTCTAGTCTCTTTTCTTTGGTTGAGAGCATCGCTGAATTATATATTGTTACAGTCTTGAGGTTTTGCCTCCAGATCTTTTCTTTCCCCCTTCGGATTACATTCTAAAAGTCCTGTCCTTCTTCCTTCTCATGCCCTCAACTAAAGGTAAGCCTCTAATAGTAACTTTGGCTGCTTCCGAACATATTTCAAGGCAATTTCATCCATGTCATTTATTTCCAGAAAGTGAAATATTTCTTATTCTAAAAGTGCCCTAAACCAGTAGCCTTCACATTTGTATGTTTTCAAACATTTTTGGCCTGGGTCAACCCGGAGCATAATTTGTGCAGGCCGGGCACCCCCAAAAATGCCAAATGGACAGTATGTACAAATTGCTATGAACTATTGCGCACCGTCACTGCACCCTACTCCCATTATAGTCCCTGGGCTCCCCCACCTGCCCCCATCACAGTCGCTGGGCTCCCTCATCCCACTCCTACCAAGTACCTGGGCTCTGCCCACCCCATCACAGACCCTGGGCTCTCCCCACCCTGCTACCACCATTATCCCAGTGCTCCGCCCATCCTGCTTCCATCACAGACTCTGGCTCTCCCCACCCCATTCCCAACACAGTCTGAGGGCCAGTGGGAGCTGGTAAATATTTTAAGTGGAGGGCCATAAATATTTTCCAGAAAAATCCCATAGTGACAGAGCGCAGCGAGGGAGCCTGGACCAATCAACAATCAAGGGGAGGCTTGGGGGAGGGGGTTGGGGGGGGGGTTTCCCCTTGTGAATTTGTTTATGCATTCAGTTTGCAATTGGCGCTGGGGGGTCAAGGGGGAAAGCATGGTATTTTTGACTGGACATCTATTATAGATATCCAGTAAAAAAATACCATCCCTGTACCCTGGGCTCCACAGCACCTCAGAAGGAGAGCTGATTTTGGCAGGTGGGTAGGGGGATTGTTGTATAACCCTCCTTCCCCCTTCTATCCCCCACTCACCAACATCAGCTCAATGGACCAAAACAAACACACACACATTCACACAGCAATCACTATCATTCAAGCAGATGGAATAGAAGAAGTAGATAGTATGGATAAAGCGGATAGAACGGATGAAGCGGATAGAGTGGATGAAGCGGATAGAGTGGATGAAGGGGTTAGAAGTGGAGGAACTGGATAGACTGGATAGCGTAGATGTAATAAATAGGGCAGATGAATTAGATAGGGTGGAGGAAATAAATTGAATAGTTAGAATGATTGCAATGGACAGAAGGGATAGAGTAGATGGATCAGATGGAATGGATAGAGCAGAGGGAATAGATGGATTGGATAAGAGTAGACGGAATAGAGGAATGGATAGAGTGGATGGAATAGGTGGAACAGATGGTATGGATATAGTGGATGGGATAGATAGAATATACAAAGTAGTGGGAATGGACGATGCGGATGGAACAAATGGGGCAGTGGTTGGTGCCACCATCCTCCTCATGTGCCTGGTCATGGGTGCCCTAATGATAACCACCATATCACATCACTATTCTTACTCTCTACTATACACCATCACTCAAATATAACACAGCTATACCCTTGAGTAATTCAGCCTAGCTGTCCACATACGAATACAACCTCATCAACACCTCATCACCCTAATAAAACGCAGCTAGCTGAGCACATTCCGGCATAGTTGCTCACATACGCGTCCTTCAGGTCTAATGCAGCCAAAGCCCAATCTGGATGTCCACCCACCAGACTGCACACATCCAACCGACTTCTGCAGCACCACACCTAAACGCTAGCTCACAGCTACCACCCGGCAATTACACCAGCTGTACACTTATCTGGGGCACCGAAGCACCCTACGACACCATCTCTCTCTGCTGACGAGCAGAACTACGGTTCTCAAGGACGTTCAACCTAACAGCGTTTTGAGGTCATACCAATGATATATTGAGCGCTATATAAATGCCAAAAAACATAACATAACATAACATACCAGCCCCATCACCATACACACACTCATAACACAAGCATACACGCATCCATACACATAGTCAAATAAAAAATAAATGAACATAAGCATACCTTGTGCAGGGTCCTGCGCATAGGTGCTGAAATGCCCCGCTCCAGGTTGCTCTGTCCGTATGTACGATGAGGCGCAGGAGCTCCCCCTTGCACATACAGACATGCAGTGCCCCAGCCAGCACTTCCAATGAGCAATGTAAGGCTTGCAAAGCAAAACGCCCCCAGCTTTGCATGGCTCAGTGAGCATGTGCGGCTAGGGACCTGAACTGTCAAAGGGCCACTGTGTGGATGCCCCCTCGCCCATTATGAATGAGCCGCCAGGCTCAGACTGGCCTATAGGGCAATAGGGCAATGTCCGTACCAAAAATGCAAAATGCTAGAGTAGGTCAGTCAAAATGGGCCACTTTTTGGGACAATGTGGGCCAGTTTGATGAGTAACTTCAATATGTAGCTTGTACCATAATGCGAGACAGGGTGACATTGTGTGCTCATACTAAATAGGTCTCCAGTGTGTTCATTATGATGTCTGGTTGTTACATGACGCACAAGGTGAACATTTGTACTGCAAATTCTACAACAAGATTCTATCTCAAAGTGGCACAAGCCGAAATTGATGAAAAATAATTCAGAAACGGTAAATTACATTCATGCTCCGACTAGGCCTTGTGCCAATTGTTCGTGCTAGTGCACAGGCGATGGAAGGAGGATCCTATGGGTGTACAAGTGCTAGAGGAGGGTGTTAAGATGGATTTCTAAACTCTGACCTGATAGGCAGAAGTTTAGGAGGCCACCCTTGGTTTAGGGAAACAGGGGAACTTTCAGGACAAGGAGGACAATCTAGGTTGTGTAACGCTCACCTGATTCTCGCAGAGGCGCCGGTCTTGACTGGGCGACTACCGTATCTTCAAAAGTGATGTGCACCACCCGGTTGGCTCTTTGGGCTGGACCTCTGTGCACTGTATGCCTGACTCGTAGAGTAAGATGTCTGCAGATAGAAAATATGGGATTAATGAACTGGGGTTATTGGAGTGTCCCTATCTCTTTCCTTTTCTCCTCTCCTGTAGAACCCCAAAGGTTAACGCTCTTACCTTAGGTAAGTGAACGCCGAGCTCTCCATCTGCCTCGGGGCAGGGTGCTGTAACCAGTTTCTTCACTGGATAGGTAGCGCAGGCCTCTTGACTTCAGAGGACTGCTGTCCGTCGTTTACTGCACGAACGGTGAGTTCCGAATATTTCAAATGTCTTTAAAAGTCTTTTGTAATGCTGTCTCTTATTTTGCAGGGTTCCGGCGATGGCGGTTGACTGGCTGAAGTGAGTTGAGGATGGACCCGTATGCGGAATAGAAGCGCCTGGAAGCGCGTAAGTAAGCGCTTTTTGCTTGCTTCACGATGCGCACTAACTGTCCTTTTATTTTGCAGGTACCAGTTCGGAGCTGCTGAAGGATGCCGGAATGCCCACTGAGTTCGGCGTGGATGGAGTAATGGCACGTGAGTATTGAACGTTACCCAATGTCTTTAAACGCACCTTCTTTTGTCTTACAGATGCAGGATGCAGCGCCGAAGGCCTCCGGAGCGTGCAAAGAGTTGGTAAGCTTTTGTCTTTCAGATGCCGGAATGCAGTGCGATGACCTCCGGAGCGCGTGAAGAGTAGGTAAGCCTTTGTCTTTCAGATGCAGGAATGCTGCGCGAGGCGTTGATGACAGCCGATGGACCAGGTAAGAGATGCGCTGTCACTGAAGACCGTAGTGCTAACCTGTTCTTTCTTGTCTTTATAGATGTTGCTGAAGACTGGATTCAGGATGGTAAGCCTTTTTCCTTTAGGCCCAGGATCAGATGCAGAAGACACGATGAGCGTTCTGCTGCAGAGGATGCAGAATAACGCAAAGCAAGATTCATCCATCGGGTGTGGTTTAAATAGCCTCCTGTAGTGCTTAGGTGTCTCCTTCCACAGCCACGCCTAGGTAAGAAAAGAGTTCCTGCTTTCCAGAAGAGTTCCAGTGTTCTGAACCTAGGGAGTGGCTCCTGCCCCACCCAACAGGAAAAGTAGTCCCAAACAGAAGAGGATCAGGGGTTCAACTGGCAGGTAAGCAGCATGGTCTGCTGTAGGTAAGTCCACCCAAGCATTATGAGCCCGGCGCTTGCAGCGCTGGGACTGGGCATATTTATGAGCCTGGCGCCACTGGCGCCAGGACAGGGTCCAAAAGGTCCCAATTGGGACTGGCTGGCACTCGGAACCTGGGTTATGGGTCTGCTTCCAAGGGAGTTGAGTAAGTCCTGGCCTTTTGGAAGCAGAGATCATGACAGGTTGCTTGTCAGGTGGTCAATGCTAAGTCTCAGGAGGGGTGAGAGTGATCGCAAGCCCACAATGAGCACACACAGCAACAAACCACAAATTACTCGTAGACAAGCGTATATGAAGGATATCTATCTATACATTTATTATCGACCGGACTAATAGAGAACTAAACTTTAGTTATGCAAAAACGTTTACCACACACAATACTGTACTATACAGCATATATACAATACGTTACCTAATGCGACAAATGAGGGAAATACAGCCAAAACCTGTAAAGAGAAAGGTTGGATAACACTCTAGGAGCATAGACAATTCTTCTAAGTTGTTCCCTAACTTTCTAGTCCAGCCCTAAGAAGTTGGGAGCCTTGTGCTCAACAGTACAGTTTGCGGAACTGTAGAGGGTGCTCCAGAAGTCTGACAGGGGTATGGATCCTTTTGGGAAGGCAGGCCCTGTGCGGGAGAGAGACCTGCCACCCACTCTCAGATTGGAGAAGTTTTTGACTGTCATGGAGTTGGAATTAGAGGAGTATACGGCTGTGTGAGGGTACTATTTAGGGAAGGAAAGTAGGAGATTGTGTGGTCTCAGGACAAGAGTACCAAAAGCATCCCAGACAAGTGTCTTCTACAATATAAATGAAGGAAAGGTAAAGGATATACATTAACCTCATTAGTGCCAAGGACAAGGTATCTCGTCCTTGGAATTCCTTCCCTGTTGCCAAGGACGAGATACCTCGTCCTTTCAGGCACTCTGTTTCGTGCAATCCTTGCTTTGCAGGGATCGCACAAAACTGTGATCCAACCCCCGGGCTATGTGAGGGGGAGGTCCCCCTTCACTGCCCGGGGGTTGGATTATCTTCAATTTCACGCTGGCATGCGTGACGCACACCGACTCGAACTTGAAAGTAAATTCACTGCGGCAGACATTTTCGGCTGCCGCAGTGAAGAGAAGGTAAGAGCCCCTCTCCCTCTGCCTCGATCTCCGGCTGTATTTCAAGCCAGAGATCGAAGCAGGTATCGTTGGAAAGGGGCGATTCTCCTCTTTCCAACGATACCTTGTGTGACAGCATTGCTGCCCGTGGATCGGGGGCGCAGAGGTCGATCTGCGGGCAGCAATGCGCACTAAACCACCAGGGATCTCTTTTGGGAGAGGGGAGGGGGGCTACTTACTAGGTAACCGGCCCCCTCTCCCCCAAACCCCCAAAGCATGATGCCACGGCTGTGGAGACCCCTGGGGGCAGTGATCATCAGCCCCCAGGGGTGTAAATAAAAAAAAAATAAAATTAATATTTCGAAGGGAGGTGGGAGGGGGTTTGGGGCCCTGGGGCCCACTAGACCACCACAGATTTTAGCAAAAATGGTGTCGGTGGAAAGGGGAGATTCTCCCCTTTCCAAAGACACTATTTTGAAGCATTGCTGGTCAAGGATCGGCGCAGAGCGCTTGATCTGTGACCAGCAATGGCCACTGGACCACCAGGGATACGTTTGTGATGTGGGGAGGAGGGGGGTTGCTTACAGTAAGCAGCCCTCCCCCCCGGCCCTCAAAGCATGGGGGCACATATCTAATACACCATGGGGGCAGATGGCTGATCATCTGCCCCCAGGGAAGGGGGCAAAAAAAATAAAAATAAGGGACATTTGGGTGGGAGTCGGGGGGGCACTAGCCACCAGGGATTTATTTTACAGAAAATGTGGGTGGTCCTCTCCCCCTCACCCCAAGGGGAAATGGGGGCACCCCTTGTAGCCCTCCCTGGGGGCAGATATCTGCTCCTAGGAAGGGGCATCTGACCACAGGGAGGGCTGCATGAGATGCCCCCATCTTACCTGCCCCCAGGGAGGGCTGAATGAGATGCCCCCCTGCATTTGGTGTGGGGGGGGTAGAGGGTCACTCACCATTACATTAGAAAATTACCTGGCGGTTTAGGGTGCACCTCAGCCCGCCCTAAAGTGTAGTGTATAATTTTCCATTTTTTTCTTCGTTTACAAAAACTTGCCTTGGAGCAGAGGGGCACATTGGTGTGCCAATCTGGTGCCAGGGTGCCCAAACTCTACTGCCCCACCCACTGGGGGGGCCTGTCCCACCATTTTTGGGGGCCCTCTCCCCCCTCACACCAAATGGGTTGCGGGAGCACCTCATGCAGGCCTCCCTGGGCCTCCTACAAATGGCTGCATGAGGTGCTCCCGCAACCCATTTGGTGTGAGGGGGAGAGGGCCCCCAAAAATGGTGGGACAGGCCCCCCCAGTGGGTGGGGCAGTAGAGTTTGGGCACCCTGGCACCAGATTGGCACACCAATGTGACCCTCCACGCCAAGGCAGGTTTAGTAAACAAAGAAAATAATTCAAAATGCCAGGCTGCCCTTTAGTGGGGGTGGAGGGGCACCCTACACCACTGTGGAATTTTCTACTTACCACCCCCACCCCAATAATGTATTTATGAATAAGATGTCATTAACTGTACAAATTATGGATCTTGACGCATTTTGAAAGTGAAAAAATTGTTTTGGTTTGATTAAAAACAACCCATGAAGGGTCTCTTTACTTTCCCAAAAGTTGTATTGGTTTACATCAATGAATTAATACACTTATTGTAAAACTCTGTGAAGTGAACTTAGAAAGGTAAACACAACTGCTTGGTAACCTTATTGGGTAGCAGCGATCACACATCCGACCACTCTATTTACCCTATCAACTGGGAACCCTAGATAAAAGAGATCGACACCTTTAGCTAAACTCAGAATCGCAAGCAGTGGAAGCTTTATCGGAGCTCACGTGCCTGCCACATTTACATGTTTTGGGATTATATTCCCTTGGGAGTGCACTAAGGGTTGGCAGGTAGTAATACATGCCTCTCTCTCTCCAGTGCGTGAGGTACACCCCCGTCATTTGGGGTGGGGGGAGAGGGCCCCCAAAAATGGTGGGACAGGCCCCCCAGTGGGTGGGGCAGTAAGGTTTGGGTACCCCAGGGCCAGATTTGCACACCAATGTGACCCTCCACGCCAAGGCAGGTTTAGTAAACAAAGAAAATAATTCAAAATGCCAGGCTGCCCTTTAGTGGGGGTGGAGGGGCACCCTACACCACTGTGGAATTTTCTACTGTGAAGGGGGGTGCACCTTACCACCCCCACCCCAATTGGCGGGGCGGCCCATCTCATCTAGCCCTCACCAGGGGCAGATAAGGGGGGGCTGTCCTACACTCCTCTCTGGGCTCAGGCATCCGTTCCTAGGAGCAGATATCTGGTCCCAGGGAGGGCTGCATGACATGGCACCCACTCCATTGCGGGTGGGGGGGGGTCAACGCCCCATCCCATTAGAACATTTCCCGACCCTTTGGGGTGCCCCACAGCCCCCCCCTAAAAAGCGTTCCACCATTTTCACTTTTGTCCTTTGGTAACCCAACTCCCCTTGGTGCAGAGAGGCACATTGATGTGCCAATCTGGCCCCGGGGTGCCCAAACCTTACTGCCACATTTCCCACATTTACGGTTTCCCACATTTCAGACTTTGCAGGGGTGTCTGGGTAATATATTCTGGGCCAATTTGCGCAAATCATACCTCTGTGGATTTCCACGGGTGTCCTCTTTTCAGAAATGCATGGGGTTCCCGGTTTTCCTTTGTGGCTTGTACACCCGAGGCCCATATCTGTATGTTGTGCTTGTCTGGAGAAAGTGTGAAATTCGGGTGTCAAAACAGACTTGGGGTTACTTGAGTTTTAGGCTTTCCCCTTGGCGCCCATGTAGGTGCACCCACACGTGAGGTACCGCTTTCATCGGGACACATGTGGGAACGCAGGAAGGTATAACATTTGTTGTGTTTGTTTGGTTTTCATAATGTTTTGACCCATTTGCTGGTGCCCTTTGTTACACAACCCTTTCATTTCCCAAATGTGACCTACATTTAGTCGATGCTTTAGGCACCATACACTTTTGTAACCTGCACAAGTCACCTACCCTTGAAAAGGTCTGCCTGTGCTCTATCAAAAAATGTATGCTTGCCATTCCTCGCCACATTGGTTTTCCTGATTTGTACATGCTAAGTGTGTCTGTTCAGGCCGTGCGCATAAAACACCTGCGTACCATGGCTCAGTGTTTGGCTTGTGGTATTGCTTGTTTTGTAAAACACTACAAAAAATGTGTGCTTTCCTAACTGCAAGAGTAGGGGCAATGTAGCGGAGCATTGCTTTTCTCAAAATTCATAGAAGCCATTGCCGTACCAAGCCAACCATGTCCAACACATACATTTTTTTTCTGTCATTTTCCAGCTTTTCTCCCAATCTATGGCATTTTCCCCTACCTAGTTGTTGCCGGACCTGCACAAATCACCCCTTCCTAAACTTGGAATTTTGTCTACTTTTCAGAAATATATGCCTTTCTGTCCTCCAATTCGGCTTTCCTACCCTTTTCTTCCATTCCATCCATGCATGTCCAATTGGCAAAAATTGCCAAAATCGCCTACCTCTCATAAAACAGTTGATAACCACATCAAAATATTTTTTTTTCGTTTCCACTCAACCTGTCCTTGAAAGCCAGGAAATTGGGGAATTCAGCACAGCAAACCCTTTGTTCCTAGCTCTTACAAGGAAAAAACCACAGGCTTCTTTGTACATCATTTTATTAGCATTTTTTGAAAAAGCACAAAATGTTCGCCCTTTTTGGTTATTTTCTCTCACCCCCCTACAGAAACCTAGGATTCCTAGGTGGCGTTACGGCCGCCTACATGTGAGAAAAAAAGGAGCCAAATTTGGCCGAGATATCTCATGTAACAAAAAAGTTACAAGGCTTTGAATGGCCACATACCGAAATCACCAAAAAAGGCCTTGGCACTGGGGGGAAATACCCATGGCAGTTAAAGGGTTAATGCATCATAAACCCGATTATATTGGTGTAAATAAATACTTTTTAATACATTATCTAGCATTGAAACTCTAATTGTAATACCATTAGATGGTTTCTGTACAATGTCCAAACATTGGGGAACATATTGAAAATGTGATTGTGAGCAGATTTTGAAGACATTGGGCCTCATTACAAGTATGGAGGTAGCCATGCCCTTAAAAAGGGCATGGCTGCCTCCATACCGGCTCCAGTCCCGGGTTCCTCCAATGAGGATTTACCGGGCTAATCCAACCATGGCGGACTGGTAGGTCCTCATTGGAAAAACCCATCCCCATTCCCATTCGATCCCCTCTAGGGCTCAATGGGAATGTGTAGGGAACTAATAACGGGCCCGTTAATACCGGGCCCGTTATTAGCTCCTTGGTCCCCTCGCGGGACCCAGAAAGGACGTTTGGTTTTACCAGACGTCTGTTCCGGGTCCCGCACGGGAACCTCATAATGGGCGCTCCCGTAATGAATGGTGCCGGTCCCGTACCCGGCACCCTTCATTATGGGAGCGCCATGGTTATAATGAGGCCCATTGTATGTGTCCTGGGAACCAAATCAAGAGCCATTGCATGAGTATGCATGGCCAACAGACTCAATGTAAGATATTTCAAAATTTCAAAATCCATTTTCTGGTAGATTGGCTTGGCCACCCATTGTTTGCTTCGTTTTGTAAAGGCCATGAGGTAACGAAGCATCCCAAAAATTCCTGTAGTTTTCGCTTGTTCCCTCCTAACGTTCTCATTGTGCTCAAGTACAGCCAGTCTTGTTCTGGCATTCATACCGTCTGTGCAGAAATGCAACCTTTTGGGCAGGTACTTTAGGCAATTATTATGGAACACCTCAAAATCTCCAGTATGACAGAATTCGGTGAGACCCTCCAGGTCTCTTGAAAGCGTGTTATTGTACACGATCTTCTCAAGTGCTTTGTGCGGTGGGGAACATGGCACCAACCACTTCTTGCATTCCTACTCCTTCGATAAAGGTCCATGTGCACATTCGTGGAAACGTTGGTTTTCTCTCCATAAGTGGATGTTGGAACAATGATGCATCAATGAACGCCATTTTCAAGTAGAATTTCTATATATCCATCACAAGTTTTGGAGCTCCACCAAAGATGGTTGCTTATAGACTTAGACCACTTTAAAAGGTTTTCCAAACCCTTTTTTTTACCAGCAGCTGTAATGTTTTTATTGATTTATTTGGCAATGTGCCATACATCAAATTGATGCTGAATGTGTGGGAACTGCTCTCGCATGGCCTTGGCTATTGAAACGTGCCTGTCAGTGGTTATCGGGTCTATTTGCATTCCCCTGAATTCCAGATGTTTGATGGATTTAATAAAACCAGGTTTGTCCATGGCCACAGACGATGTATATTAAGACACCTGCACGATGACCGAACTTACAATGTTTTTACTTTCCATGTCTAGAAAGTGGTAAGGGCAGTACTTAGCGGAAAATCCAGAACTGTTAGACTGTCCGTCGCCAGCTAGCCTGACACTTTTGCCAGAGAATACACTGTCCATTGACATCTGTTCGAGTTTCCAGGCATGACTAATAGCGGGGAATAAGAATTCCCTCCGATATTTGTAGTACTGGGTTTTAGCAAGGAACTGAAGTCCCACAAATTGACAGAAACTGGAAATTATATCATATAACGTGCCTACACATAAGTGTTTCAAGGCATGACAAGGCAAGGGAAGGAAAACAGAGGGAGGACAAAAAAAACAACGATCTTACTAGGCCTAGTGACATTCAGATCGCACAAGTGTGCAAGGGCAGGGAAGGAGAAAGGGGAGCAGTGCCCGGGGGAATACGGGGGGAGGATGGACAAGTGCAAGTGTTAGGAGTGCAGACAAGTGTCTAATAAGTGCAGGAGAGGGGACTGTAGGGTTAAAGATACAGACCACAAGTGCAGCGGGTGCCAAGAGGCAGTGCGGGTGTGCAGCTGGACAGACAGGGACCTGGGCCCAAGTTCAGAGGGTTGCCAGGTGACCAGTGCATGTAACAGGCAGGAGATAACAGGGGAGAAGAAGAGAGAAGGCAGAGAGGAAGGTCTTGAGGTGCTTCCGGAACTGGAGATGGGTCTGCTCAAGTTTCAAAGAGGCAGAGAGGCTGTTCCAGAGGGAGGCACCAGCCGAAGAAAGAGATCTGCCCCCAACTCGTTGCTTGGAGAAGCGACTGACCCTCAAGGAGTTGAAGTGGAAGAGGGAAGAGCAAAGAGCTTGAGTAGGAAGATATTTTGGTAGAGAGAGTTGGAGGTTTTTTGGTCCCAGGCCCCAGAAAGCCTTATGGATGATGCAGGGGGTCTTGAACTTGATCCTTGCCGCCACTGGGAGCCAATGAAGAGATTTCAGTGCTGGAGAGACACAATCCCTGTGCTTGAGGCCAAGGACAAGTCTTGCAGTCCTGTTCTGGATGAGTTGTAGAGGACGGAGAGTAGAGGCAGGTAGAGCGAGAGAACCAGAGCTCTGGAGACAGTGACCTTCTGGGGGAAGTGAGGAAGGGAAGAATACCTCTGAGGAGGTGCAGCTGGTAGTTTGACTTCTTAGAGACGTCAGAGTTGTGAGGAGAGAAGGACAGTGTTTATTCGAAGAGGACCACAAGGTTCCTAGCCTCACAGGTAGAGCAGGAAGAGGGCCCAGAGCGGGCGGCCAGACAATGAGAGGAAAGGAAGGTGCTGGTGAGCCAATGAGGAGGATCTCCATTTTACTGGCATTAAGGCATAGATCATTGGTGGCACACCACTCCTGGATTGCGGACAGACAATCTGGGATGAGAGAGGGAGAAGAGGTGGCTGAGGGGAGCCTGAAAACAAGCTCAGTGTCATCCGCATAGCACTGAAAGTTGGAGCTAGAGCAGCTATGCGGTGGGCAAGAGATGCCAGATATTGGTTGAACAGCCAAGGAGAAAGATTAGAACCCTGTGGGGGGGGAGAAAGAGAGAGAGAGAGAGAGAGAGAGAGAGAGAGAGAGAGAGAGAGAGAGAGAGAGAGAGAGAGAGAGAGAGAGAGAGAGAGAGAGAGAGAACCCGAGTTGGACCAGGGAGGGTTGGTCAGAGAGAAAGGAGGTCAGCCAGGCCTGATCAGTGGTACCCAGGTTATCACGGAGCCGGATGAGCAGGATGGCATGGTCGACAATATCAAATGCAGAAGAGAGATTGAGGAGAATGAGGACAGAAGGATGGTTAGTGTCAAGGTTTGAGAGCAGGTATTCACGGATGTTCAGGAGAGCAGTTTCCGTGCTTCTGGCAGTTCTAAAGCCAGACCGATGGTCATGGAGACAACCAACAGATGAAAAGGAGTAATGGAGATCGGGCGATAGTTAGCCAGACATGAGGGGTTGGCTGAGGGTTTCTTAAGAAGAGGGTACACAAGGGAGTGTGAAAGAGTGGTTGCAGAAGGCGTCCAAGGCTGGAGGGTAGGTGTCAATATGGTGCTTGATAGTTATGGATGAACAGGGAAGATCTTGTTTTGATGAGACTTTCATAGATTGGACTTGTCTAGAAACCTTGTCAGGGGTAAACAAAGGAAAGGAAGAGAAGAACAAGTTATTTACCCCATGTAACGTTCTTTCGACTGGATGTTCCTCCCACGTATTCCTCATCTTTGACACTTGTCGTCCAGCTTCAGCTGCTTCCGAAAAAAGGAGAGGGCACTGTATGTCAATGGTGTCGAGTCAATGTCCCTCGAACACCACCGTCGAGGATGAGGTAATCAAAGGCATATATAGCACGCACAGCGCCCGTTGGCCTCCGTTCTGTTTCTTCTCCTCTTGCAGCAGAGATACCCGTAAAAAACAGGAGCGACCATACTCAGCCTTCATGGAACGGAAGCTGTAATAGCATGGAAATTCTACTAAGGGGTAGGATGTGAGGGCGATGAGGAATACGTGGGAGGAAAATCCAGTCAAAACTACTTTACCAGGGGTAAGTAACTTGTTCTTCGAATGGATTGTGTCCTCCCACGTTCTCCTCATCTTTGACAGACTCTCAAAGCAGTATAGTGTTTGGAGGAGGGAGTAGAATTAGAATTATACATTTTCATGGACAGAACGAAGGACTGCCTTGCCAAAGGTATCATCCTGACCAGGGGAAGACCCCAGGCAATAATGCTTAGTATTAGTAAATGTGTGGATGAAAGACCACATTGCTGCTTCACAAATGTTTCTAATTGGTATGCCCCTTTGAAGGGCTGTAGGTCTAGCCATGCCCCTGGTGGAGTGAGCTCTTAAACATTCAGGAGGGTCTTTTCCTGCCAGCCTGTAACATTCTGATATTGCCAGAATTATCCATCAAGGTTTGTTTGGTAACAGCCTGACCCAGGTTGTGTGTCCTGTGTATCCGATGAAGAGTTGGTCATCAGTTTGTAATTTAGACATTCTTGAAATGTAAAAGCTCAAAGCTCTGCAAGGGTCTAACCTATGTAGTTTTTACTCCTCCTTACCAGGATGAGGTAGAGGATAGAAAGAAGACAGTCCAATTTTCAGACCCAAATGAAAATCCGAAATTATTTTGGGTAAAAAGGACGTTTTGACCTTTAAAACAACCCCATCCTTGCGGTAGATGGTAAAGGGTGGCTTGCATGAAAGTGCCTGCAACTCGCTCACTCTATGGGCTGATATCAGGGCAACCAATAGGATAGTCTTGAAGTTTAATAACCTTAAAGGACACGTGTGCAGAGGTTCAAAGGGTGCACACATTAGGAATTTTAAAACCAGATTAAGGTCCCCAACTGGAACCTGGAAAGTTGGAGGGAACACATTAGTGAGCCCTTTAAGAAATTGAATCACCATTGGAATTTTGAAATAGGAACATTCCTCTGATGAGCGCTTAAAAATGGACAGTGCTGCCAGGCAGCTTTTAATGGTACCAATCTGGAGCCTCAGATTAGCTAAAGATAGAAGAAAGGATAAAACATCTGGCGTTGAACACAGAAAAGGATCTACATTCTTTTCCTTGCACCAGTTGCAGAACTTGTTCCAACGGCAACGGTAGAAAGACTTTCTTGCTGGCCTTCTGGCAGAAAGCAACACCTCCATGACGTCATTCGGGAGGTCCCAATCCTTATATCACAGCCTTTCAGAAACCAACCGTGAAGGTTGAGAGTCCTGACCTATGGATGGAGAACCCGACCCTCCTCTCGCGATAGACGGTCCTCTCTTTGTGGAAGACGCATCGGAGGACAGATGCACATGTCCCGAAGGTCCAGGTACGACGTCCTCCTGGCCCAATTTCCGGACAATTAATATCATGTATTTCCCGAACCTTGTTAACCTCCTGATTACATGAGGAATGACAGGGACTGGAGGAAACACGTACAGGGGTGGAAACTCCAAGTCCACTATGAACGCGTCTCCTAGAGATCCTCTTGGGGGAAATTCCCTGGAACAATATCTTTCGCACTTCCGGTTGACCTTGGTCACAAACCGATCTACTGGAGGGGTTCCTCAAGGGTGAAGATCTCTTGAAGGACTTCCTCAGCTAGTCCCCATTCGTGGGAGACTGTGCTCTGCCTGCTCGGAGCATCCGCTGCCGTGTTCTCCTCTCCGGCTAGGTGAACTGCAAATATGGAGATTCCTTCTTGAATTCCTCAATACCAGAGCTGCATTGCCTCTCTGCACAGTGGTAGTGACCCTACACCTGCTCTCTTGTTTAGGCAGTACATGGCCACTGTGTTGTCCGTCATTATCGAGACATTCTTTCCCCGGACAGAAGGCAGAAAGGCCTTCAGCGCTAGTCCGATTGCCCTCAGCTCCAAAAGATTGATATGTAGTTTGGACTCCGATGGAGACCAACGACCGCTGACTGTCAGTTTGTTGGCATGGGCTCCCCACCCCATGAGTGAGGTGTCTATCACTACTGTAATCTCCGGCCATGGTGGCCAAAAAGGTTCTCCCTTCAGAACATTGTCCTCGCAGGCCCACCATAGAAGATCCTGTGAGACTCTGGTTGGAATCTGAAGTCAGTCCAACATCTTTCCTGAGAATTGGGACCATTGAGTTCTTAGAGCCCATTGAAGGGATCTCATTCTCAGGCGGGCCTCTGGCACTAGAGAAAGGCAGGATGCCATGATGCAGAGCAGCCTCAGAAAATCAAAGGCCGGTAGACTGTTGGCATTCTGAAATTTGGTCACCATCTGAAGAATGTCTTGAGCCCTCACCTTGGATGGTGGGCTCTTTCCCAAGGATGTATCTAGTATAGCTCTGATGTACTGCAGCTTTTGGGAAGGTGTCATATTGGACTTCTTGTAATTGAGGGAGAAGCCCAGTCTGTGAAGAGAGTGGCAGGTGACGTTGAGATGATTCAGGAATTGTTTGGGAGAATGCGCCCTGAACAGCCAATCGTCCAGTTAGGGGTCCCCCCTCTCCAGAGACTCACTACCACTACCACCACTAGTCTGGTGAAAACTCTCGGGCAGAGGTCAGCCCGAATGGCAGAAATTGAAATTTATGATGAGAACCGTCAACTGTGAACCTTAGGTATTTCCTGTGCTTGAGATGGATTGGCACATGAAAATAAGCATCCTCAAGGTCCAATGACACCAACCAATCCTGGAGTTGGAGGGCCTTAAGGATCTGAAAATGTGTGACCGTCTTGAACTTGTCCTTCCTAAGGAACTTGTTCAGGTATCTCAAGTCCAAGATGGGTCTCAGTCCTACGTCATTTTTGGGTATCAAAAAATATGGGGAGTACCAACCCTTGTTCCTCTCTGCTATAGGCACTGGTTCTATAGCACCTTTCTCTAGCAGGGTTAAAACTTCCTGCACAAAGAATGGATCTGGAATCCTCAAAGAGCAGTCCCCCAGTGGATTGTTCTGAGGTCTTTTTATAAAAGGAAGGCAGTAACCGTGGGCTAAAATTTCCAAGGCCCAAGCATCCGAAGTAATGTATCGCCATTCTTCCAGATGCTCAGACAGTCTGCCCCCCCACGGGGGAACTGTGATTCAAGACCTTAAAGTGGATTTGCGGCGGCTGATGCAGAGGCCGATGATAAGGAGGCTGCTGCTGGAGCTGGCTTTGCACCTCTACCTCGTCCACCACAAGGAAATCTTCTTTGGCCTCTTTGACTGCCCATTCCTCTCACCCTTCCAACTGAGGAGTATTAGCGAAAAGATCTACCCCTCCAACGTTGTCCGCTAAGACGAAAAGGCTGAGGTTGCCTAATAGCGGCACCTAAAGATTTGGCTGCCGCCTTTGAGGTCTGGAACTTGTATGGGAGGATAGGGCTGTAGGCCCCCCTCCCCACACTTTGCCCACCTACGTGAGGCTCATGACTCGTCGGCGGCCCCCCAATGCACCTGGGCCCAGGAGGCAGGATGGCTGCTGATTGACGCGTGAGGCCACACGGTCCGTGGTATAACACAACATAGACGCCATTTTGTAAACGCCAAGACTCCATTTTAGATAGGCTGACCCGTGCCCAAGCGAAATAGCCTGCGGGCCAAAGCTGCAGCTTGGCCCCCGCTGTCTTCCGCACAGAGAGCCTCGCACTTCCCCCTTGCCTCCACCCCATGGCAGATCCGCTGAAGGCCCGTTCTCACGAGCAACCAGACATGAACAAGTATCACAATGAACACTGTATCGTTTACCTTCCGCAGTACATCACTGCCCTAGAAGTGACCTGACTTGTAGCCGGAGTCTGGAAAATACCAAGAACCATCCCAGTCAGACAAGCCCCAACCCTGTATCTAACCTCCAACATTTAAAATATATGGTGTCCATGACCTCCCTCCATGAACCCCTGCCCAGATCTCCCAGATGAGGTGCTAACTGCACATACCAAACCCTTACAGTTTATGGGGTTATTTGCAATGTTAAAATGTGAGTTGAAAGGGGTAAAAACGTATAAGGTTACTGAAACAAGGATGGCCCCCGCCCGACGCGATACACCATGTGCACTGAAGTTTTAATGTAAGCTTTCGAAAAGTCTACCTTGTGCCAACTAATGTTTGCTGCTAATGTACAAAAGATAAAGTAAAAAGCAATACATAGAACGCTTGTGTATGATGTAATGAAACACATTTCAAATAGTATGTAGGTCCCCTAGGGTGTTAAACTAGTTTTTGCTATAAATGAAAATGTAAAATGAACATATTGCTTCTATGCTCCTGAGTACACGACCCAACCTGATACTACCTCACATTTGTTATTCGTCTGCCTGTCTCATGAATTACAAGTAAGTGTTCGGCTAACGTTACATATCGCATGTGCCACTGCCAACCTTCAGTGTTATGAATATAGAAATATATGTATTTGTAAATGACAGAAATATGTAATCATTTCAATGCTACTAACTTTAGCATCTGTCCCCTCTTATGGTATATTGTGCAGCCAGTGCAAAGAGAATCGCTCGGAGCTACAAGGCCATCTCCCCCTCCCCCCGTCAAGGCCCGGCCAGGGCTTGCTGGTGTTCGAACAGCACAGCCTCGCCTCCCCACATTTCTGCTGGACCTGCTTCAAGTATTTACCTCTCCCATGTCAGAGGCCGTCATGGCTTGGCCTAGTGAATTATGTGCTAACTGGTCCTAAATCCCACCGCCTTTGAGGGGCCAGATATGTGCCCTTACTGATCCAATAGTACTCTAGTTCACCCCAAGTTAACAGGCCATAGAAACAGTTATTCACCCCTGTACTAACATATCGTAAAACAATCCCTCACCACATCTAACAGAATAGAAAGACAAGGCAGTTTACCCCGTGCCCTCTGACAAGACACCTGGACTTATGAGACCGGGTCATTAGATCAAGAGTAACGATACACTGATGTATTGGTGAAGCTTCACATTGCATGCTGTCTTTCCTGTCTCCCGCTTGACTTTAGATTAACGTATTGTAGGATTTGCAGGACAAAAGGAATTGTATAATGTGATGAGTGTTTGTGTGTGTGTGTGTGTGTGTGTGGCCACAAGGGCAAAGTGTTAATGCAGCCACCAATCATCGACACAGACTACGTCCGGCCTGGCAACTCCACCCCGACGAGCCCAGCTGATCAGTCTACCCTACTTTGGCACCACACAGATGTCCACCAATCCTGGAGCAGCTCTTCGATACATTGCCTATAGCTTAGTCAGGGCTACCCATTCCCTGAGACTATAGCTTATAGGATGCATGATGTATTTTTGTATTAAAAATGATTGTCTTTGCTATTGTCAGACAGAGTGCTCTCGGAGCTTGCAGAGTCCTTTGCATGCCCTATATTGGTTTATATCAAAACCCTTTTACTTCACCTGCACTTGGTCCTGGTCTCATTCCCTTCTGGGGTGTGTCCTTTATTGCCTCTCACTGAGGAGGGGTTATTGCCTTATGGGGAACGCTTACTTTCAGTGGTGACCCCTAAAGCGTGATTTCTTTTTTAATTGTCCCCTTTTGGCACGAGACGTTCTGGGCTGCAGTGGAGACGCAGGGTGCACCCGCTCAAGAGAGCTGCCCGCCTACGGCAACTGGTACGCTTAGATTTGCGCATGCAGTAGGCCGACAGGGTACGGGTCCTGCTCCAAAAAAACCTTTAGTACTGCTCGCCGGAGCCGGGGGGCGGCCATTGAGTGTGAGGCAGCGCCGCCTGGACGGACCCAGTCTGGAGACTCTCGGATCAAGGCGGGCACGTGAGTATTAAGTGCGAGTGAACATAAAAGGAGTGGGGGGAGCCAGATTATACGAGGGTGGGTAAAGGTAAACTAACGGGTACTTTAAAATATGAATACTATTCTTTTTCTCTGCCATTAGGATAATAAGGTGAAAAAAGGGAAGATAAAGAAGGGAACCTAGCTCTGCAAGGGGGTAGAAGGCGGCGCCGCATAGTGCTATCTTGATTAGTACTGGGAATAAGTTGAATACAGGAAAATAAAAGCAAGGGTGTCTGAAAAAAGGGAGACACAGTGTATACATTAGAAACTGCTTTTTCTCTTCTTTACTCGGGGTGAATAAATACTAGGGGAAACGATACAACCTCTAAGGGTCAAAGGGGAGGATTGGGTGAGGGTCAAAAGACTTGTTAAAGAAAAAGTGCAGGACACGGAAAGGGAGGGTCATTGTCATGTGTTGTATGTTAAAAGTTGATGAACATCTGTCTTGTGTCGCATATGCTATGCTATTTGTGTTCCAAAATTGCCTTGTTAAGAAATGGTGTTGAATTAATGGTACTAGGGAGTTTTATGTTATGGTCATTGTAAGTGTGACCCGGTAAGACTTAAGGCATTAATATTGTAAGAACGCATTTTCACATTATAGAATTGATAGCGATGAGAGATATACACGAGAGTCACAGTCACAGACAAGGCAGGAAGGTGAGCAACGAAAGCATAACATGGGGGCGGAAACACCCTTGGCTCATATCTGTAAAAAATTACCAGATTATGCAGAACGTATAAATAAGTAGCATGACCAATGGGTCACAGAACTAAAAGGGGAGGGGCTCCCTTAGGTATGGCCACAAGGAGGGTCATTTGATAAACGTGTCTTGGACATGGTAGCCATATGTATATTTATAAAATACAAGGGAAAACAGTTTCATAAAAGAAGAGAAATATTGGATCTGTGGAGACTGTTTGAAGAGGTGCCCCCACTTAAAAAGAAAGATACAGTACTCGATCAGCCCATCACTACCACCACCCCCATGATAGCGAATGAGAGTGAAGGCGAGAAGGGGGTGTCATATACAGACTACAATCAGGTATTCACCAACCACAGAATATTCGTAAAGGATACAAGGTGTCAATAAGATGATATGATGAGTCTGCTGTATCCCGTGTTCCACCATACGAGTATGCCAGGGAGACGGCTAGAAGACCAATAAGAGACCTTCCAATTGATAAAGCTACCTATCTACTTAATGAACAGACAGAGTGAGTGATCAATGGAAAGGGCCAAAAGAGAGCACACACCAACCTGTAAAAGAAAAGTACTATAAGTATTTTTTCTAAGATGGGACAATACCATAGGGCAAATTAATACATCCCAAACTAACCTGTGGTGGAGGAACTGCAGATCTGTAGAACAATATAAATTCAATCCAGAGTCAACAACTAGGAAGAGTGTAAAGTTAGTAGGGAATCACGAGGGTCACGCTAGAGTCGGGTTGGTGCACACCAGGATAGTGTCCCAAAGTTTGTGCACATTAAATGTAAACAATGTTCATGCAAAAGTAAAGTTTTCCATTCTCTGGAGGCAGTTCCAAAAAGGCCCTTGAAAGTACTGAATTATAATGTCCAACTGAATATAATTAAATTACACTAAAGATCATAGCTTGGCAGTGCTTACTTGAAGTCTTCTGGCATGTGGATGAAGACCTTAACTGCTAAAGGAAACAGGAACACTATCACAGGATCTCATCAGCGTGGTTGAAAGCCGATAAACACTTTCCTTTATCCCTGTTGTGGTTGACGTGGGTGCCCGCATGAAACAGAGGACCGCGGGAAGGAATGCTGGATTTCAAGCGTTCCCGGCTTGAAGGAGAGGTTTTTTTGCGGGAGACGTCCTGCTGGGCTGTAATACAGTGGGAACGTTCTGCTTGTAATAATGGAGCAGGACACGCTCCGCTTGTAGTCCTGGCCTCGGTAGATGTCCTGCTGGACAGTAATGCAGCAGGAGCGTTCCGCGTGTAGAATGGAGCGGGATACGCTCCACTTGTAGTCAGGGCCGCGGTAGACGTCCTGCTGGATAGTAATGCAGCGGGAACGTTCCGCGTGTAGAATGGAGCGGGATACGCTTCGCTTGGAGTACGGGTAATGGAAGGTGTCCCACTTGGAAAGTGAGGCAAGAATGTTGCCACTTGAAGGAGTGGAGCGGAATAATGAATCCACAATCGAACTTGCTGAAAGGAGTTTTGAGTACCGGAGCTTCGGTAATGATAAACCAACAATCAGAAGCGCCCGATCAACGCCATTGATTGCATATATGCGTACTACGGCATCACGTAACCAATCACTTGACTACCGCAAAACGCCTCGTCTCTGATGTCTTTCCCGAAGCGAACGAAACAGCTTCCATTGTGTAAAAAAGGGTCTAGCTGTTCTATGGGCGTAATGCATATACCTTTGGGCTTGACATCCTCTGTGAATTGGGGGAACAGAGGCAGCAGGCATGACAGGGGGGACAGAAGGGTCAGTAGAGGTAACACAGATATACCCCCTCCTAAACAAAATAGTGCCTGCTGAAGGGTATAGTGATCCCACATTTGTGCCCACTACAGTCCCCACAGCTGCCCCACGACCAACTGCGCCACCACCCTATGAGTGCCCCAAATCTAGTGGACAGGTAAGTACCCCTGCAGTAGACATTGAAAAATTAACAGAAGATTTAGATTCCAGGCTCTCAATGGCCAGTGATGAGCTATCTAGAATATGAAATATATGTGAACAGAATGGGACTAGCATGTCAAGAAAAGAACCAACACCTGGGGCGCAAAGACTCGACAGGTCCTCGGAGGAAGAGTAGAAGAAGGGAGAAATACTATTCAGAATACAGGAAGAACCGACTAGAATAATAGAGTTGGAGTCACATATCTCGGAGAAAACACAAGAGAAGAAGAGATGGCCACTGGGGGAAAGGAAGAGCTGTGGTGTGATATAGAGGACGAGGAGCAGGAAGATAGAAGACTAGGGGCAGCAGTAGGGGGGAGGTTAGAAAGGATGGATGACATCCCACTGGGGAGAGCCATGGAAGAGGAGTGGACAGGGAGATTGAGGAACAGGATGGGAAGAATGGCCACATTAGGAAAGAAAGGGTTGAAGGTGAGTAATGGAAAAGGAAGTAAAAGTAAACTAAAGCTCCCCTTAATACATAGAGGAGGTGGGAGGCCTAACTACATACCCTGGGCTCAGATGGACAAAGCAAACTTACTGAAATCAATGCCCCCGCTATCGGGAGGAGCTAGTAAGTCGATATATGCGTTCGAGTAGCACACTGCAGTGGTGCCACTAGCAGTGGGTGACGTCAAAAGCTTATTGGTATCGGCAGTGGGTGACCAAGCAGATAGGATTTGGGAAAAGGCTGGGTTCCCGGGAGTAACATTGGATTGTGACCGCCATGATGGAGCTTCTTTTAATACAGTACGTGCGAGAGTATGGGATGCGTTAAGAGAAACGTTCCCAGACACACCAGATTTACAGTAAGTGATGCAATGTACCATGAATGATGAGGAAGATGCTATGGATTTAATTTTTCGAGTGCAGGAGATGTGGAGAGCCGAAATGGGTACGGCCTGGGACCAATCAACGTCCCTATTTTACTTTATAATAAAGAGAGGGCTCCCAAAAGAAGTGCAGAAAGCACTCGACAAAATAGCAGGGATTGAAGCGAAGGGTTGGCCAGAAATTCAAAGCATAATAGTTCACCACTGCAAAAGAATAAAGGAAAGTGAGAAGGAAATTGCACAAAAAAGGTTGGCAGATGAGGCGAAGTTAGTACAAACGAAATTGGTGAAGGTCACCACAGCCGTAGCAGCACTCCCCCTAGATAGGGATGCAGAGGAGGAGGAATTATTGGTAGCGATACAAGGGAGGATGGCAGCGAATTGTGCAGGCAATGGGCAGACACAGTGGAATGGTCAGGAGCAGTACGGAGGTCCGCAGTGGCAAGTGTGGGCTCCCCGCGGAGGACGAGGCGGGTACAGGGGATGCAGAGGGGGTGGTCAAGGGTATGGGGGAAATGGCGGATATGGGGGGCAAGGACCTAGGGGTGGACAAGGGAACTGTTGGAACTGTGGAAGGTGGGGACACTTCTCACGAGAATGCAGAAGCAGGCCGAGCGCAATTACCAAGATGACCAACCTTATGGTCACCCGCACCCGGGGAGTCCGTATGGGTTGCCCATATGGAGGGGGACAAGGGCAACAAGAGCAAAGGTACCCAGAACAACAAAGGGAACAACCACATAATGTACAACATCACCCACAAAGCAGTGAACATATGCCATACACAGAGGGCAACCCTTTCTCGACAACGGCAAACGATGCACCTGCACCGTACAGAGGAGTGGCAGTGGCATCTGGTAATGTCTTTAACCAAGGGGGGACCACGAGACACCCAGCATAGGACAGCCCACAGAGAGCACTTGCGTGTCCAGTATTATCTACGACCTTCAATGCAGCAGAGGAACCATTGATAGGGGCGCAGATAGGGAATAAACAGTTCATTTTTATGGTGGATTCGGGAGCTGGGAAAGCATATTTGCGTGAAGGCCGGTTTCCACTATCTAATCGTAAATTGGAGACACAGGGGTGCTCTGGGGCTGTTGTCGAAGTTCCTTATACAGAAGATTTAGATGTCACCGTAGGAGGAAAAACAGTAAGGGCACCCCTATTGTACGACAAACAGTCCTCGATTAACTTATTGGGAAGGTACCTTCTCAGTAAGCTTAATATGACCATATCCTTCACAGAAAGAGGAATAGTTTGTTCGACTACAGGTATCTGCCCTATGCCGGCAATGCTGGTGGTGCACGTGCGAGCAACAGCACCGGAAATGCACGGCATACCGGTGGACCCTGACATGTTCATTCAAGAGTTGAAAAAATTGTCACGGGTGGTCCCAGAATTGAAAAATCTAGAATAGAGAGTGCCTGCAGAGTTTATCTTCCGACCCATAGCATGCCCGGAGATTGTGCCCGGGACAGTGATGTCATTAGATGTGCATGCAGTTCAGATCTCAGCCAAAAGAATAGCAGACATTGCAATGGACTTACATGGCTGCGAATGGCGCACGGTATTGTGCATCAATGCTGACATTGCATTGCGAGATTTATCAGATGAAGACCTCTTCACAGATTCAGAGAGCGATGGGGAAATAATAATGGAAATCGCTATACCCTTGTGATATTATGATACAGGAAAGACAAGTGCCAGTACAGCTAATGGCGGTAGTAGGAGCCCCACCATCCTTCTTTGATGATGACATGAAATCAGTGCCTAGCAACCTGTGGACCACAGGCCCCCACGATGTGTGACTATTGCACGGGGTCACACCAATTAAAATTAACTCAAACCAGGAGCCATACTACCTAGGGTGAAACAGTACCCCCTGTCCCGAGAAGCAGAAAAAGGGATAAAAGAGATAATTAGCGTATTATTAGCACAGAGAATAATAGTGCCCTCAAACTCGCCATGTAATACTTGCATTTACCTGATTAAAAAAGCGAAAGGAGGGGCGTGGAGGATGATCCGAGATCTACGCCCCCACAATGACGTCATTTAAAAAGAATTCCCTTTGGTCACTAATCCAGCATCCATCCTATACAGCATTCCAAAAAATGCATCACATTTCACAGTAGTAGATTTAAAAAACGCCCTTTTCTCAATACCACTGGCAGAAGAGTGCAGATATTTAACGGAATTTACCTTAGGAGGAAAAAGATACGAGCACAGCAGACTACCCCAGGGGTAACGTGAAAGTCCCAGCATATTGAACCGAATACTACATGAAGATCTAGGGAGCATGACAGCAGATAGTACGATCATTCAATACGTAGATGATTTACTCATCTGCGCAAAAAATGAGGAGGAATGTAGGAAAGACTCCATTGCACTCTTGACACTGTTGGCCCACAAAGGCTACAAAGTTGAAAGAGGGAAATTGCAATACTGCCAACGAGAGATGTTGTACCTGGGACAATTAATATCAAAGGACAGCAAGAAAATAATACCAGACAGAGTAGCCGCAATCGCAGCCGTGAGAAGACCAAAAACAGTAAAAGAGATGCAAAAATGTCTCGCCATGTGTAATTACTGCCGAGCATGGATATTGGATTACGCAGCATATACAAGACCATTATTGCAGGGACTCAAAGAAGCCCAATGAGAAAACACTGAAATTGAGTGGTCCGTAGAACTTGAGTATGCTTTCACATCACTCAAGGAGCTGATCTCAAGCGCGGCAGTACTCGCGAACCCTGATTAAGAGCGCAAATTGTACCTGTTCTCACATTGTAAAGGGTCCCTCATGACAGCAGTATTGACACAAAAGACATCCCCGGGACACAAGCCCATGGCATATTACAGTAGCACGCTGGACGCTGTCATGCAAGGACACTTCGCTTGCGAGCAATCTCTCGCAGCCGCAGAGTTCGCCATTGAAAAAAGTGCAGCGATAGTGATGGGATGTTCCGTGATCCTGTTCGTGGAACACTCCCTATTCGCAATCCTGGAAAGATCAAAAAGAACACTCACAACACAAAGAGCCACTGCATATGAAATAATACTGTCTAGTGAAAACATGCACATAGTGAAATGCAAAACAGTGAACCCTGCAAGATTCATCACAGAACCATGCACATTGGAAGACATGCAGGCACACAAATGTGCAACATACAAGGGTGAGGAGGAAGAAGGCACCGTGGTGAGTGAAAATGCATTAAGTGAAGGAGAGGTATTCTTTATCGATGGGTCAGCATCCATCAACCCAGACACAGGTGAAAAGCACGTAGGAATAGCTGTTGTAAGGTTAGAAGAAGGTGAGTACGAAGTGATAATACAGCAGCGCCTGCCCGCCCATTACTCAGCTCAAGCAGCAGAACTGATAGCACTCATTGAAGCATTGCACGAAGCAAAAGGGTGTGCAGTCACAATCTACACGGACTCCGCTTACATGACCACTACTGTACATGGTGGATTGGCAAGGTGGGGACGGAGGGGGTTCCATAGGGCAGATTGTCACACGTTTCCCCCCTTCTCACCTGGTACAGTTGTTTGCTGGAGCTCTTTGAAGGAGCCTTTTGCGCACAGTCCGAGTCTTGTACAGTCCTGTATAGTCCCGTGTGGACATCTTCGGAGTCCAGTGTGCGTTTGGCGTTCCAACGCCTGGGACGTTCAGTATGTCGGGAAATCTAGGAGTAGAAGAAGTGTACTCAGAGACGGGTACACGGAAGTCAGGGAAACAGGGGGGAAGGTGAACGAAAGGGAATAAAGGAGGAAGGGATAATAGGACCAGGAACCGGGAATCAAGTAGTCAGCGAGAGCGAACTACGGCAGCACACGTCTAGTCACTGAAAATGGTAGTGTTGAGACGCGCGGGGCCGCGGGTGCGTGGCTTACTTATAGAACGTGCTACGTCCAGCGCGGAAGCTGGTAAGTAACATTCCGTGTTTGACGACCATGTTGGTAGTAGCACAGAGTGCAAGCCCCGATGTGCCAGGAAGTCCAAAAAGGACATGTCCGACGATTCATGACAGCATGCCTCCTCCGAAGACCTGCCCCTCTGGGTTTGCCCGGGTGTATGAGGTGATACCTTCTAAGTAATCTGGGAGCATTCAGATTCGAAATTGGTTCCCAGGTGTGTTCACTCTGCGGGTACCCTTTCCACTCAACCAGGTATTGCAGCTGACCACGTTTGTATCTGGAGTCACATATTCTGGATACTTTGTATTCCAGTTGATCATTGATAAGTACAGGGTTAGGCCTGGGGGCAGTTTGGGAAGACTGGATGTATGGCTTCAGTAGGGACGTCTGAAACACTGGCTGGACCTTCTTCCAAGAGTCAGGTAGTTTGAGTCGGAAGGCCACTGGGTTTATATGGAAAAAGGGCCATAGTACCGGGGAGCCAGCTTGTTCGGCCCTAGATGCCGAGGTAGTAGTTTTGAGGATAGCCAGACCTTATCACCCACGGCATAGGATGGTCCTGGTCTTCTTTTGGAATCCACATAATGCTTGATGTGAGTTCGGGTCCTTTCCAGGTGTTCCTTGGCTTCCTTGTGTACGTTGATGAGAGTTTCGATCCAGGAGTCGACTGTGGGTACTGGTGTAGGATGTGGGAGAATGGAAGATAGGACTGAAGGGTGGAATCATTGACTGCAGAAGAAAGGGCTGGTCTTAACAGCGGAGTCATCCGAATTGTTGTAGGCAAATTCAGTCAGGGGTATTAGGAGTGACCAATCGTCCTGTACCTTGGTAGTGAAGCATCGAATATACTGCTATAGGGTTTGGTTCACATGTTCAGTAGCTCCGTTGGTCTGTGGATGATAACCTGAGGAGAGGGTGCGTTGGAGCCCTAGTATTCGGCATAAGTGTTTCCAAAACTGAGAAATGTATTGAGGTCCTCTGTCAATAATCTTAGAAGGGAGTCCATGAAGTCGGAATATGTGTTCCAGGAAAATTCCAGCAAGTTCTGATGAAGGTGGTAGTTTGTACAGTGGTGTAAAATTAGCCATATGAGTGAATAAATCAATGGCGACCATGATGGTCGTGTATCCCCTGGAAGGGGGTAATTCTACAATGAAGTCTGTAGCGATGACTTCCCAGGGTCTTGTTGGTAATGTAGGTTGAAGTAGGAGGCCAGCCAGCCTCTGGTTATCATGTTTATTTTGATTGCAAACTGCACAGGCTTGGACATACAGATGAACATCAGTCTTCATTCTCGGCCACCAAAATTGTCTTTCTATTAGGCGGAGGGTGTTGGTGATACCACGATGTCCTGAGTGAAGGGTATCGTGACAGAGATTTATGATTCTTTGTTGTAGTTTCTGTGTGGGAATGACCAGGCCGTTATCCTTGAACAGATACACGTCCTTTGTTCTTAGACCCCAGCAATTCTTCCCTATAAATTCCTTCTAGAGGTCAGAGGACTGGGTTTGTATTCGGACGTCTTCCAGGAGGCTGATTGCTTGAGCTACAAAAATTGTGTTGGGAAACATCTTTGGGAAGGATCGATCCTCAAGAGTTTCGTAGTCGGGAGGCCGGGATAAGGCGTCAGCAATTATGTTCTGTGTTCCAGGGACATGCTGGATCTGGAATTGGTACTGGGCAAAGAAAAAGGACCAGCAAGCCTGACGGCTATTTTTACATTCCAGGGACTGTAATACTTGAAGATTCCGATGGTCCGTGCGGACTTGGACCGGATGTTTTGCTCCCAGAAGTAGATGATGCCACTCTGTGAAGGCTTGACGGATGGCTAACAGTTCCTTTTCCAAAACTGAATAATGGGTTTCGCTAGGAGTTAGAGTTTGTGAAACATAGGCAATGTGATGTTCTAATTTATCCTCGAATTCCTGCTTTAGAACTGCTCCAATGGCGTAGTTAGAGGCATCCGTTTCCACTAGGAATGGTCGATTGATGTCAGGCTGAGCCAGGATGGGGGCTTGTGTAAACTCTGTCTTCAACCGTTGAAATGCCTCCTCTTGGGATGTGGTCCAGAGAAAGGGAGTATCTTTTATCAACAATTTAACGATCGGTTGAACTATCTAGGAGGGTATGAACTTCCGGTAGAAGTTGGCAAGCCACAGGAAGGATTGGATCTGTTTCACAGTTGTTGGAACAGGCCAGGATAGTATGGCTTTTACCTTTTATTGGTCCATTCCTATTCCTTCTGGACTAAGGACGAATCCTAGATAGTGAACAGTGGAGACGTGGAAAAGACATTTCTCGGGTTTAGCCAGAAGCTTGTGTTCGCGTAGTCGCTGTAACACTGCCTTCACATGCTCTTCATGCTGAAGATGGTCCTTAGAAAATATTAGGATATCGTCCAGGTACACTATGACGAAGAGGAACAACATATCAGAAAACACCCGATCCATGAAACATTGGAAGACCGCTGAAGCATTGGCGAGTCCGAAGGGCATGACCAGGTATTCAAAGTGACCAAAGGGCATTCTAAAGGCCGTTTTCCATTTGTCACCTTCTCTGATATGGATCAGATGGTAGGCACCACTGAAATCTAATTTCGTGAAGACTACAGCTCCTCTCAGTGCTTCCAAGATGTCTGGGATTAAGGGCAATGGATAGCGGTCCTTCAGGGTGCACTGATTCAAACCAAGATAATCAAGACAAGGCCTAAGCTCTTTGGTGTCTTTTTTAGGAACGAAAAACAACGAAGCTCCTGCGGGTGATTTGGATGGTCGGATAGTGCCATTTTCGAGGTTGGTATCCAAGTATTCGCGGAGGGCCCTTTTCTCAGGTTCGGACAAAATGAACATTCTTCCAAAGGGAATCACGGCTGAGGGTTCAGTGTCTATAGCACAGTCTTCAGGTCTGTGAGGTGGTAGGGCCTGAAATATGGCAGTTGAAAAGACATCAGTGTAATCCTGATAGGCCCTAGGAACCTGGATGATATTTGAGACCATGAATGGCCCTTGCTGGTCTGACGGCGTAGCTCCAGGAGATGTCAGTGGGGAATCCAGGAATAGACAATGAGACATACAATGCTCTGAACCCAGAAACAAAGAACCTGCTGCCCAGTTGATGTATGGGTTGTGCTTTTGTAACCACGGCATACCCGGCACCATTGGGAAGTGAGCAGACTTTATGATGTCAAATTTGATCACCTCTCTATGGTGATTTATCGAGAGCTGCAACTCCCGAGTTTGTAGAGTTATTGGACCTGATGAGAGGGGTCTTCCATCAATAGCCTCTACAGGTTGCGTGATGCCTCGAGTTTCATATGGAATGTGGTGGGTAGTGACCCAATCTTGATCTATAAATATCCCCATGGCTCCACAATCCACCAATGCCAAAATGGGGTAGGTTTCTTTCTGGGATGGTGATAGAAAGGCCTGTAATATCACAAGATTGTTTTGTCCAGGAGAGTTCAAGGATGGAATAGACATGGAGCAGACTTCTCTCTCCCGAAACTGTGCTCTATCTAGGATCAGGAGCTGGCGTTTCCTGAACGCCGTGGAGGGGCTAAGGGACATTCCTTCACTAGATGTTTGTCTGAGGCTGTCCCGACGCGTGAGGCCACACGGCCGGTGGTATAACACAACATAGACACCATTTTGTAAACGCCAAGACTCCATTTTAGATATGCTGACCCGTGCCCAAGCGAAATAGCCTGCAGGCCAAAGCTGCAGCTGGCCCCCACTGACCGCGCACTGAGAGCCTCGCACTTCCACCTTGCCTCCACCCCATGGCAGATCTGCTGAAGGCCCATTCTCACGAGCAACCAGACACGAACAAGTATCAGAACAAACACTGTATTGTTTACCTTCCGTAGTACATCACTGCCCTAGAAGTGACTTGACTTGTAGCCAGAGTCTGGAAAATAACAAGAACCATCCCAGTCAGACAAGCCCTGACCCTGTATCTAACCTCCAACATTTAAAATATATGGTGTCCATGACCTCCCTCCATGAACCCCTGCCCAGATCCCCCAGATGAGGTGCTAACTGCACATACCAAACCCCTACAGTTTATGGGGTTATTTGCAATGTTAAAATATGAGTTGAAAGGGTTAAAAACGTTTAAGGTTACTGAAGCAAGGATGGCCCCCGCCCGACGCGATACACCATGTGCCCTGAAGTTTTAATGTAAGCTTTCGAAAAGTCTACCTTGTTCCAACTAATTTTTGCTGCTAATGTACAAAGGATAAAGCAAAAAGCAATACATAGAACGCTTGTGTATGATGTAGTGAAACACGTTTCAAATAGTATGTAGGTCACCCTCCCCTAGGGTGTTAAACTAGTTTTTAATATAAATGAAAATGTTAAATGAACATATTGCTTCTATGCTCCTGAGTACACGACCCAACCTGATACTACCTCACATATGTTATTCGTCTGCCTGTCTCATGAACTACAAGTAGGTTTACGGCTAACGTTACATATTGCATGTGCCACTGCCAACCTTCAGTGTTATGAATATAGAAATATATGTATTTGTAAACGACAGAAATATGTAATCATTTCAATGCTACTAACTTTAGCATCTGTCCCCTCTTATGGTATATTGTGTAGCCAGTGCATAGAGAATCGCTCGGAGCTACAAGGCCATCTCCCCCTCCTCCTGTCATGGCCCGCCAGGGCTCGCTGGTGTTCGAACAGCACAGCCTCGCCTCCCCACATTTCTGCAGGACCCGCTTCAAGTATTTACCTCCCCATGTCAGAAGCCATCATGGCTTGGCCAAGTGAATTATGTGCTACCTGGTCCTAAATCCCATCGCCTTTGAGGGGCCGGATATGTGCCCTTACTGATTCAATAGTACTCTAGTTCACTCCAAGTTAACGGGCCATAGAGACAGTTATTCACCCCTGTACTAACATATCGTAAAACAATCCCTCACCACATCTAACAGAATAGAAAGATAAGGCAGCTTACCCCTTGCCCTCTGACAAGACACCTGGACTTATGAGACCTGGTCATTAGATCAAGAGTAACGATATATTGATGTATTGGTGAAACTTCACATTACATGCTGTCTTTCCTGTCTCCCGCTTGACTTTAGATTAACGTATTGTAGGATTTTCAGGACAACTGGAATTGTATAATGTGATGTGTGTGTGTGGCCACAAGGGCAAAGTGTTAGTGCAGCCACCAATCATCGACACAGACCGCGTACGGCCTGGCATCTCCACACGGACGAGCCCAGCTGACCTGTCCACCCCACGTTGGCACCACGCAGATGTTCACCAATCCTGGAGCAGCTCTTCGATACATCACCTATAGCTTAGTCAAGGCCACCCAATCTCTGAGACTATGTGCCCTCTATAGCTTATAGGATGCATGATGTATTTTTGTAATAAATATGATTGTCTTTGCTATTGTCAGACAGAGCGCTCTCGGAGCTTGCAGAGACCTTTGCATGCCCTATATTGGTTTATATAAAAACCCTTTTACTTCACCTGCACTTGGTCCTGGTCTCATTCCCTTCTGGGGTGTGTCCTTTATTGCCTCTCACTGAGGGGGGTTACTGCCTGATGGGGGACGCTTACTTTCAAACTTCTCAAGGCTCTCGTCGGCCTTGCTGCCAAAACGATGAGACTCGTCAAAAGCCATGTTGAGAAGCCTAGATTGCACATCAGGTGCAAAACCCGACTTTCTCAACCACACAAATCTGCGCTTCGAATTGATGGCACAGCTGGCAAGTATGGTGCCTAGCGGGTGTCAAAGGCACCACCAGCGTCAAAGGTGTCGACGTCATCAACCTCAACCTCTCCTTTTGTCTCATATGATCCTTTGATGGAACATCGGATCGAGGCCTCGAAGAATCACAATGCGGATTAGGGCGCGCCAGATTTCGGACGAGACCTTATTTTCTGTCTTCCATTGAAGGCTCGGTAGGAGCATGGCTTTTTTGTAAGGCAAGCAACCCTTAAGGGGGAAACGCCTGACGACAAAGTCGACAAAGGCGACCTCCGGTGCCTTCTCTTTGATTTCTTCGAAGACGAAGAAGAGTGGTGTGAGCCACTCCTCGACCTGGATCGCTTGGCCTTCTTCCTCCCAGGAGAGTCGAATTTTTTACGGATCGGGTAGGTGATTTTTTAGGGATTTTCCCTACCTTAAATTTCCTCTTCCGTTCCCTCAAGGCTTTTCCTGTCATGGACTGGCATTTGGAACAGCCGGAGGTGTTGTGGCCCTCAATGAGGCACCACAAACAGATATGGTGCGGGTCAGCGAGTGACATTTTTGACCCACAATCCCAGCCCTTCTTGAAACCAGTTTTCGGAGTCGAGGGTGTCAAAGATAAAGACATTTTTATCAAGGTGATTGTAACAAAGACGTCACAAGAGGAGGCGCACCGAATTTCGCTCGGATCTGTCGCTGTCATGGAAAAACGGAACTAAGGCCAACGGGCGCTGCACGTGCTATATATGCCTTCAATGACATCAACCTCGACGGAGGTCTTCGGGGGACATTGACGCAACGCCATCGACACACAACGCCCTCTGCTGAAAATCTTTTGCCGAAGCAGCTGAAGCTGGGCGACAAGTGTCAAAGGTGAGGAATACGTGGGAGGACACAATCCATTTGAAGGGAGGGGGAGAGGTGGCCACAGGAATTCCAGAGGTAGAGGAAAAAGTAGAGGAAAAAGGAGGCGAAGAAGAGATGAAATATGAAGCCACGGTCGTGCAGAGGACCTGGGAGGGAGCAGGAGGGGTAGCGACTGCAGCAGGATTGGCCAGCCTCTTGCAGATTTTAAAGAGTTTGGCCGAGTTGTTAGATGCCGCAGAGACGCAGGCTTGGATGTGAGCTCTCTTCTAAGAGTGGACAGAGTCGGTACTGCCTTAGGAGCAGGCGGCATGCCGGTTTGTCAGAGGGTGCACATGATGCCTGCCATTTCCTCTCAGCCACCCTACACTTGCGTTTAAGGGTGACAATGTCTGAGTCATGCCAAGAGTTGCACTTGGCTTTGGGCTTCAAACGGATCCTCATGGCAGGGGCAAGTACATCAAGAGTGTCACAGATAGAAGAATGTTGGTTGGAAAGGGCTGTCTCAGGATGTGAGTCAGCCAAGGTGTAGGAGTGGGAGAGAAGGTGGTGGCGAAAGCCTCAACATACACACGCTTAATGGGCCGGATGACCGAGAAGGTGGATGGCAGTGCCGGAGTTGGCTCGGCCTGAGGAGTAGAGAGAGAGATGAGAGGAGAGGAGGAAGTGGTCACTCCAGGAGAGAGGAGTGGTGAGAGGGTTAGGGAGGCGGTGGCCTGAGGATATCAGAACTGGAGAAAATAATCTTCTGAAAGCGATCCGCTTTAACAGTAAAGCTGCTGAACAATGGCAGTTTCCAGCAGGCACTTTGCCGAGCATCGGTTGAGCAAAGCATGAAAATGTGCTATGGAGCTAGACACTGCTGGCCTGGATTTTCAGGTTGGTGACTTGTAATACACAAGAGAAATTCACCAATGGCTCCCTGCATATGCTCCCTCTTAATTTATGATTACATTTAATAATGTGTACAATCTCTAGCAGGCAGCAGTCGAATACAATGGGCCTCATTACAAGGTTGGAGGTAGCCATGGTGCTACTAGCACCATGGCTACCCCCTTAACGCATTCCGGGTCTGGGTTGTCGGAATAGGGATTTACCAGGTCGTTCCAATCTTGGAGGACCCGGTAAGCCCCCATTCAGAAAACCATTCCCCATTCCCATTCGAGCTTCCATAGGGCTCAATGGGAATTGGGTGGGAGTTAATAACGGGCCCGCAAATAGCGGGTCCGTTATTAGCTCCATGGTCCCTTAGCGGCTCCCGCTAAGGGCGGCTGGTAAAACCAGCTGGCCTTAGTGGGACCCGTTATGGACCTCGGAATACGGAGGTGAGGGGTTACCGTTAATCCCTTACCTCCAACCTCGTAATGAGGCCCAATGTCTTTTTGCTCCTTTAATAGCCAATCGACCTGCAGTACTGTGTTTTGCGACTAGACGATGGTGGACAATTTCCCCAAACTAGGCATACTGAAGTTGAGATCTTGAGCAAATTCATCAGTCAAATGCTTTGAAACTTCAGCCTCTGTTAGTTCAGGCTGTGATATTTCCGCATGAATTGGAGAAACAGGTAACATTGAATGTTTGGTTGGTGGAACATTTTTAGAAAGTGTAGATTGTGTCAAAGGGCCTGCAAGCAATTGCAATGCATCTTCATTGTCTTCAGTTTTATGATTTTCTACAAAGTAGCAATGGTCCATGGTAACTTCGTATGTTCGCAGGTGAGATTCCATTCATTTTCCGGCCACTGGACGTATGCATCACAAGTCTGGATATTGACTGCACCACGCAGTGACTAAAATAGTAGTTGCTCCATTGTAAAATCCGTTTGTCAAGCGACATCTTTGGTATCAGTTGTTGTTAGAGTCTTTATACTCCGCTTCCTTCTGGTCCCCTAACAGATTTATAGAAAAATATGCTCAATGTATAGCACACACAGAGAAGATATAATAGAATTGAAACATCCGCTTAAAAACTTCTCCAAAACAAACTTGCTTGTTCTTCACCCTGGTTTTCTTAATTTGCTTCAAAACGTGACCTTCGCTTTGCCAACAGCAACATCAAGCTGAGAAAAAGAGGGTTTTTATATGGCTTAAATCAAGCACATTTCTTTTCGACTCTAACAAATATATGTACATATTTATAAACAGAACCAACTTGATGGACTTCAAAGCATTCCAACATTACAAAAATGTATTCTCAATACAATGTGATGCTCAATTGTATTTCATATTAGGTTATGTACACCTTCGGCCCATGTTCCTCTTCTAATTTGACATCTTGAGTACATTCCTTGGCGAGAAGAATCATAAAAAAAGGTAAATGTCAATGGAACTGACATGTAAAATCTTTCATCGCACAGAGCACTTCCTCAAAGTAGTTTAAAATGATTGCGGACATTATACTATAAGGATTATTGGTGCAGCACAAATAGAACATTCGTATGAACATACCCTTGAAAACTGTGTGCATGATATTGGTCATAATGTAAATTTCAGATTTCACCTGATAACCTTCCGATATAGTGATTATAATGCTGCCTTCAAAAGTAGTTTAGTTTGTAATGTTTCCTTTCAAATCTATTCTGCATTAGGGAGAAAGTGTAATGTTAGAACCAAAATGAGAAAAGTTTGAAACAGTGCAAGGTTGCATGCCTTTCAGTCTCAAAGAATATCCTTTGTAGGATTTACTATCATTCTAGCAAGGAAACTGTAAGTACGCATACCTCATACTCTGGACCTGCTGCAAAGGAGGAAGTGATTGTAGTCGAAGTTCCAGCAATCCCCCATTACATAGTACTTGTTTTAATATGGTTGAAAAGGCTAAATTAAACTGAAAACCTAAAATGCAGACGATGGTACATACTGAGAGACACCCATACATGCCACTTTGTTTAAATAACCAATATTATACATAATCAATTTTAATATGTTTAAATTCCAAGCATAACACATACATGTATTGTTCATTCGCATATAAAGGACTAGTACAATATAATTACTTGATAGGTGAGTGAGGTTGATGTTGACCCCGGAAAAGTAATTGATGAAGAATCTTGCTCCTTCATTTTCAGTACATTGTTAGAAAAGGTTACAATGGAAAAGGCACATTAGTATTAGAAATGTGGCCGCATCCAACGCTCTAAAATATCACTTTGTGCATGTGGGTAGGGCCCCCCATTGGGATACTAGACGTGTTGGTGATTTCATCACTGGTAAGGGTCTTTGCTTCCATCAGTGAGGTCTACGTAAAGAAGGACATGTCAACCAACACATTTCAAAAACATTAGGTGACTTTTAAAGGGCACTATGAAAGTTTTTACTAAGGGTCACATTTCACTAATTTATTAGAGTGTCCCGAAAGTGGGGATAGAGAAAGTAGTCTAAAGTGAAACATTTTAAAATGTGGGTGATTCTGGTAACTAGGGAAACTTGAGTATTACAACATTTATGGCAATGAACACTGAAAACTCTAAACAGTTCATGAAGTTAACTTTTCAATACACTATTTTAAATTAACCGAGAGATCATTGAGAAGACATATTTATACTTACCAATGTCCCACATAACAACACAAATAACAAATTCATCGTCCACTACTCACCTGAGCCAGCGTGTGCCGAAATTGAGTCAGAACTGCATTTGCAAGCAATTTATGAAAAATTCTGGGTTGATGCTTTTTTGTGTATTTTGATTGTTCGTACATATCGTCGGTAAAGTGCAGGCTGCGGACGTGGAATCAATTGGCCCTCATGTCTCCCAAGACAGCCTGGGCTCTACTTTCAATCTCGTACACTGGAAAACCGAAATTTGTAATCCATCGTTTTATTAAATCAATATCCTTTGGGAAAAAAAACTGTGCCCGAAGTTTTGACATTGCTCACAGAAGAGCAACCGAAAACGATACATGAAGGCATTCTTGAAAAGTCTGTAAGATCTGTATAACAAATATATAATTATTACAAATGTATGAATGTGAATAAAGCAAGTATTACACAGCTTTGTCTGTAAAGTTTGTTTTAAATAAAGAAAATCTATAACCTAGTCGAATTAACACAGCAATCACTTTCTTACAGAATTGATTGTTATACTGCAAATTGGAACGTATTACTCATCCATTGAATGAACTTGTAAGCACCAAAAGAAAAAAATGCTTTCAAACATGGCCCACAAAACATTCATTCTGTTACAATACACAGTGATACAATGTGCTATTGACCGAGATCAAAACACATCAAACATTAGATAATGGAGAAGTCTTTGAGATAAATAAAAATTAAAATCCTGTGGTGGAAATCGATAGAAACATTCAGAGCAGCATTTATTCGTCTGACCTACCTTTACTCAGATGAATAAATGAGCCGATTCAGCATGCTGGGGAGAAAATAGCTGTGGAACAGGCATCTAGATGGGAGGGGTGGGGGGGTGATTTGTGTGTGTGTGTGTGTGTCATGTTTGTTGACACCCACTCAGCCTCGATGCCAAAGTTTCATATCTGCCATACCCATCCACCCACCCAGCCCCCTTGCGAGCGCACAGGCACAGGCATAGGCATAGGCCTGCTCATACTGCCTATAGGGTGATAGGGCCAGGGTTGAACCACAAACGCAAAATGCTTGTGTGTGGCCATTTTAATTTATCAAAGTGGGCACATTTTTGGGGCAATGTCAGCCAGTTTGGTGAGTTACTTCAATATGCGGCTAGTAGTAGTGAACACTTTTGGTGAAGATATATATTTTTTAAATGCACAATTTGTATCACCTTTTCATCAAAATACTCCCCTTTGGGTAATATTCAAACAGTGTCCGAAAAGGAATCAATAGCGACTTTGAACTGCGGGCCATGTTTTCATTGGTACCCGAGACAATCTTATGGCCCAGTACAACCCTATTCATAGGTGCCAACTGCCATTGATACTGACTAGGGAGGAGGATATATAGGGACGAGGTGAGCGCAAAAGGCCCAGAACACTGCTCAACGGACAAAAACATATGTTGATTGCAGGGAAGGGGTCTTGAAGAGGGGATTCTGGAGACACTGGTCTTACCTGGCCATGTGGACAATGGATATCACAGGATATTGGACGTATTCTTTGAGGATAGTCACAGCCACATCAGCATGGCGTGGGGGCATGGGGACACACGTAGCCAACAAGATAGGAGGTTGGAAATCACATTGTTTCACAAGATATATAAGACCAGAGCCAACATAAGCAATATCTTTTAACAGATAAGAGAAACCCTTCAAATCTGCATGTATCGTGGGACATTCCTTTGTGAGTAGGACAGGAAAGTCGACCGAAGAGACAAGAAGCAAACTACCATTTAAAAACATGATCACATCCAGTTGGAAGCATAGTGTATTCTGACCCAGAGATTTTCCAAAAAAATGGAACACACCTATCAGCAAATGGGATGAATTATTCCATAGAGGGATTTTAAACATACTAGCAACAAGGGGATGCAAACAGAGCTGTAGGAGCGCAAGGGTCTTTTTGCTTAACCCGAGTGTCCCTGGACCCACTCAGGTGTGGCCGCATGAGCCTAGACGGATGTTGCCAGCAAGCTCAAGAGTGATCAACAGACAAGATACAGGTCCCCAACACAAAGGCCTGAGAGCCCACAATGGGGGCACTCAGTGAGCCAAGGAGGGCCAGTTCCTGTTTCGCGGTCCATATGGCCAAAAAGTACAGAACTATGTTAACGCTGCACACCTGTTGATTTGTGGAATAAACACACTAACCATGTTTGGTTTATTATTGTTATGTTTAATAAAAGCCACAGACTTTTATTGCCTACACAAAAACAAAGAGCCTGCATAATTTTGCATGATGCGTAATGTATATTTCCAATGCTACACAGAGGCTAGCTATTCAACAGCTTGTGGCACCCTCAACGTCCACACCCACCCAGGTACCTTGCGACCGTATGGTCTTAGGTGCAAACTGCCATTGATACCAGGGAGATAGGGAGGGGGATGGATGGACTTGAAGAGGGGAGTCTGGAGACACTGGGTCTGGGGAGGCCATGTGAACAATGGTCACTGTGGAGAAGATCCCTTTGAAGTGTACCCAGCCCCCTTGCGAGCGCACGACCACAGGTGCGTACTGCCATTGATACTGGAGGGCGGATGGATGGACATGAGGCGAGCGCAAAAGGCCCGGAACACTGCTGAAGGGACACAAACTTATATTGATCGCTGCGGTAGGGTCTTGAAGAGGGGACTCTGCAGACACTGGGTCAGGGGAAGCAATGTGAACAATGGTCACTGTGCGGAAGATCCCTTTGAGGTGTACATAGTGTTTGGCACCTTGAGCGTTCCCACCCAGCTAGCCCCCTTGAGAGCACACAACCACAGGTGCGAAATGTCATTAATACTGCGGGGGATGGATAGGCATTAGGCAAACGCAAAAGGCCCAGAACACTGCTGAAGGGACACAAACGTATGTTGATTGCTGGGGCGGGATCTTGAAGAGGGGAGACTGGAGGATTCCTTTGAGTTGTACATGGTGTTTGGCACCTTGAGCATTCTCACCCGCCCACTACTGGAGGGGAAGATACTGCAGAGGGGATGGATGGGGACGAGGTGAACTCAAAAGGGCATCAACCATTCTTTCATGGCCTTCAGACGATTGGGCGTGTTCTTAACTCACTGAAAAATTCAAACAACTATATGTATATGCTCATTTGTATTTTATTTAGTTTGGTGATGTTGATGGCACAAACAAACCATAAATTGTATTCTTGAGGTTGCAGCACAGTGTGTAAAAATCCACTGGACTGTCCGCTGTCAATGGGGAATTTGGCGTGAATGGTTCGAACGACACAGGCAGGTATTAATCTTCGAACACGGGATCCAAGCCTCCCATGAAGCCACCATGTAAACGAACGGTAGGCCACCAACCTGTACCTCCTGTGATAGAGAAACATAGCTATTTCAATTGAATGAACCAGATAAGTGTCCCACCTTACTTGATAATGCATCCTAAATTTGATGGCATAGTTGCCCTTAGAAAAGTAACTTTCTGGAAAAATTGACGAAAAGTAACTTTCTGGAAAAATTGACTTGGGCTTTAAATATCGACACATTACAAAAGGGAACACCCATTCAAGCCAGAATGGTTTTGGCCATAGAGAAATATTGTTTCTTAGTCGAAGACACATAAGCGATGACTACTCTGATTTGCAATAAGTGCGAGAAATGTATTCAATTTACAGATTAAATTCATTTGTCAGTGATCGATCAAAGTTACGACAATGTAGGAGAACAATATGAAATGTTACTCGTCTCAGTGGTCAAAATTAGATCACATCTAGAGTATACTTCCTTGTTACTTGGATTGCAAGGGTGAACTGTTGCGTGAAGTTTGTGCATAAGAACCATCATAATCCTCAACATGGACCGTGTGAGGCAGGCTGCCCTGAAGTCCTGCAGCTCAGTAACGCATAGCGCTGGTGTGTCTTCTTCGCCTATGTAGGCCAAGCATCCAGATTTGTTTTTGGCAGAAGCAGTTCTCCAAATTGGTTGGCATGACCTTGCAACGATTGCAGGTACACCAGGTGGAAACGTCTTCCATGTGACTAGGCTCAGGGTTCTGGTGATTCATCTTTCAAACGTATTGCCTGATTCCCCATTGTTTCTGCTTCTTTCTCTTTCAATTAGTTCCTCTTCAGAATATTCAGGCTCGTACTGGTAGGCTTGATATGACCTTTTGATTAAAAAAACTTACCACTGAGGTGGGAAAAGGTCATAATAGATCCTTCTGAATAGCACAGGAAGGATATAGATAGAACTTCTCATACGATATAACACAGTGAGAGCTAGTAAATAGGAACTCTCACTGTAGGATATGTGGGGTTGTTTTCTTAAAAGATACAAAATCTGTAGGCAAAATTACAACAGTAGGTACTTTTAAGTTTCGTGTTTATAGAAATCTTGATACATGAACTGAGAGTACTTTTTAGATGTTATTTTAAAAAAAAATATCTGCCAAACAAAGAATCTGAATAAAAGATAATACATTAATTTGTAAGACAGACGACACATGCGTGATGTTCATGGCACGTGTTTCTTAGTAAAAACCTAACTACCATTGGATATTGTGTATAAGGTTAGCGATAGGGCAAGTTCCTCTCCACTATCCCATAACCCTAGACAAGTGGAGCAACCAGCACTACCTAGGGACAGAAAGACACAAGGGTTTAGTTGAGTGTGGTTGAAGGGCAAGAAAGACTAGGGCGACACTTGATGGTAAACATGAAATTGATGCAATGATTGACCTGAGATTTTGTTGGTGTGATAACGTACTAGGGTAATCTCCAGGTATGATACCCTGAACAGTCCAATATGTGTTGAAGACTGTATTCTTGCCATAGTTCCTGAAAATTGAATAAGTACAAAAAAAAACGCTTTTGTCTGTATGTAGGAACTACTGGTAAAGGAGAAGGAAATACATTGCAATGTTAAAAATACCTATACCGCAAATTAATGCACAATCAGCACAAACTATGACAATTGACATGATATAAGGTTTCGTGAAGACATTGATACATTATATGACAAATATTTCAATAAAACTCAATAAAACTGACGGGCGATCAAAACAAATACAGTGAGACGATTGAAAAATAGACTGCAATGTTGGAGGCCGAGAAAAGAGTATGTTTTTAATTGTTTAGGAAAGAGGCGTCCTGGCATTTCCATGGAGACACATCAATAGCTCGCGCACAGAGAACGTTGACACGAGATGTGCAATGGCGTTGTGGAAAGGGGCGTCAGTTTGACGGGCGGGCGATCTCTATTCTTGCTGCGAGGGCACTTGAACTTAGGGTCGATGTATCAACGGATAAGATTAGCACAAGATGGTTGCGCCCAACCTGTCGTTTTCACATATGCAAAAGTGAGGAAAACTAAAGTAAGATGCAGAGGAATTTTTTTTTTAAGTCTATTACAGTATGCTTACAAATACATGCTCGAACAATCGGGACAGTAACATTTTTGAGCAAACTTCCCCTTTAAAGATACTGCTAACGGAAACATAGTAGCGTCGGATAGTGAAGAAATTGAGGAAAGGAATGACTCATCCCGAGTTCTTCCCACAACGCATTTAAAGAGGGTGAATGTAAATGGCAACAATGTTACATCAGTCAGACAAGAAACAATGCAGAACTTGCCCAAGGAGCCGCCTGAATTACCAGCCCTAGACTCAAGAGTGTTAACAATTTTTGCAGACTCATCAGATAATTCTAAAAGTGTGTAAACCGGTCTGAATTATGAAAGTTGTTTCAAAGAAAACCTACATTAAGAATATTGAATTCAAGGCAGGCTCACGCTCCCTTACCCAATTTGAAAAGTATTTAGACACAGACTCGGGGGACAGGGGGGTGGTCTCGTCCATTTACAAACTCATAAAATGGGAAGAGCCACTACACTCTAGGACTTACATGACTAAGTGGGAGAAAGATTTAGGGTCTGTCATAGAGGAACAGGAGTGGCTCAGGTTGTGGTCCCCCATCCCGAAACTCACCAGGTCCATTCAAATCCGGGAGATTTGGCTGAAGCTTCTGCTGATATGGCACCGTACCCCGTCTAAGTTAAATAAGATGTATCCCACATGTTCACAGTATTGTTGGAGGGAGGGTGGCGAAGTGGGATCCTGGGCTCACATCTGGTGGGAATGTCCGAAACTTGATGTATTTTGGTCTTTAGTCTGGCGGGCGATAGCTCAGGTGTTGGGTCCCTTGCAGGCTGGAGGTAGGGGGTGGGACTTACTGGGCCTCAATGTGATGCTTCTCACCTTGCCCACCAAAGCGGACCGCAAACTCTATGTGATAATGTTGATGTCGGCTGCATTGGTCCTGGCCAGAAAGTGGAATTCAAGGGACCCTCCACAGGAACATGATTGGGTTGCGAAATTGTGGGGACTGGTGGCAATGGAGTGGCTTACCTATGTGATCCAGGTAGCGCACATGCGGTTCTATTCGGAATGGGCTGGATTTCTGTCCTTCTTACAGGCGGGAGCCCGCCGTGCCTGGTGCCCCAAGGCGATAGAACTATTGGGCATAGTTTGAGGAGTGGTTGCCATTTTATTTTTTTTTCCTATTTGTCGAACTTGATCGCCCAGCGAACCTGTAGAATCTTGGTGGGGAAGGTGGCGGTGGGGGGGGATGGGAGGGAAGGGGAAGAGGGAAGTGAGGGGTTGTTTATTATTTTTTTCCTTGTTACTGGTTTTTCTACGTTTATCTGTTTCAATGGAAAACGGTTAATAAAAACTTATTGGAAAAAAAAGAATATTGAATTCAAGTGATTTGACTTCATTGAGCCATTAAACAGCACAGAGAGAACGTTTTGCGGGTGCACTGTCTTCTACCTGAAACAGCAACACTGATACGTACACATTACACATCCCTAAATTACCTCGAGTATGAGTTGGATAAAGATGCAAGTGCCACCACAGCGACTCCTTGTTGTCAAAAATGCAAGCGCCAACAGAATGCTAAGACTATTGAGGGACCAAAGACCACTCTGCATAACACCTTGAAATCCGATAATGCATAAGGTTGGGGATGGCTGAGAAGTGTATTGCTGGTCCTTAGTGGTCCCACACATTGAATATGTAAAAAAGCATGCTGGAACACGAGGGGTCATTCGCATTTGCTAGCCGAGAATGGTTCTTTCGATGTATTGTTGAACCATGACATTGCAAGAGACCTGGTTTACATTTCCTATCCATCTTGACAGTTATCTCCACCATGTGTGTGCTAAAAAAGGAAGTAGAGGATTCTCTATGGTGGTCTCTTTATTTGGGTTAAAAATTAATTTAATTCTACCCGTATTGTCCCCGATAAGAATGGAAAAATTCTACCCGTATTGTCCCCGATAAGAATGGAAATCAGTTGAGGTGGTGAGAAAGTCTAGTCAAGCCAGTAACTTAACATTTATGCAGCACCAGCTAACTTTGTCTCCAATTAGGTTTTTGACTACATAGACATGTTATTAGCTCAGTGGTTTAATTCGTCTGAAATTGGTAGTGTGTTACTAGGGGGAGATTTAAATGCTAGATGTCAGGACAAAGATCAGATTGCTATTTACGATAATGTTATGGCCAAGAGTAAAATGACTGGAAAAAAAGGGGGCGCTGTAGGTAATCCCCAATGGGGTCTTCACACAAGGGAAAAAATAGTTTTAAAGAAGAAGAACAGGGGTGTGTGAAAACAAGCTGGAATGGTTAAACTAAATCAAACAAAACAATTTTGTGGCAAAAGATGAGACAATTGGGTTGCCTTGAATGGCTGTTACAAATACTTATGAGAAAACTAGTGCCAAAGTGTGTCCAAACAACGAGGGCTTGTTGTCAGCACCAGTGTTGATAAACAGGGGAGTCAAGCAAGGATGTGTGCTGGCTCCTCCTTTGTTCAACTTATATGTAGCTGACCTTCCACAGCTGCATTAAAGGGCAAACTGTCCCACCCCTCCCCCCACCAAAATAGGTAAAACGCAAATAGCTGCAATGTTATATGCAGATTACTTAGTTCTTTTTGATCAGACCTTCACAGGAATTAAGAGAATGATAAATGAGCTAAGTGATTACACTGTGGAAAATTAATCTTGACAAAACGTGTTATGTTGGTAACAGGGAAAAAAGGTAACTGGGTTAAAATGAACACAGTGTTGGGAACTTTGGATTATACAGCAAATTACTCGTACTTGGGCTTCGAAAATTAGCATTACGGCCAACTATAACAAAATTATAGAAATGCAAACTCTGAAAGTCTGTCATCTTACATACCAGGCAAATAACAAGGGGGGGGCATGGGAGACTCTGCCAGACAGGAGTCCTGGTTACAAGAGCCTTACCCAGAGTCTTTAGCTCACTATCGTTCACAGAGGAGAAATATCCTAAACATATCAGTCTTTGTCCTGTCCTGGGGCAATTCAGCACCGAAATGCTAGGCAATTTTAAACCCCCCTTGTTAATTTGCATATTTAAGTAACTTTGGGTCTCACCCTAAATTACATGGGGAATCCAGACGTGGACCCCTTGCTCACTATTCTTAGAGAGGCACAGCTCCACCCTACTGATGAGGTCCAACCAGACCAAAACACGCGTCTGGGGATGCAGTTGGTACTCTTGTTCAGAGGAGAATTGCCTAGCATTTCGGTGCTGGACTGCCCCAGGGCAGGACAAAGACTGATATGTTTGGGATATGGGATGTGGATGCCCTGTTTAAGCCCTATCTATTGTACAGTAAACGGGTACCCATGTTGTTGTAGCACTCACTAGAATTGCTGGTGCCACAGTGCAGCCATTATTTATGCCATAGAAAGGCAGCTGAACTGGAGGTTCCTGGGAATTCCTAAATTGTATTACAGTACCAATGAGGCACTAAGCTTTTTCAGAGAGCAAAAAAGCTAGAAAGGTCTTTTATTTCCTTCAGCATCACTTTACTTTCTGCCAATCGCTCAAAACATAGCTTTTCAATCAAATGTTTGCCTTTTGCCCAGGCCAGCATGAAGAAGCCTCATCAGTGAATAATAACATAATAATTAGAAATAAATAAAACATATAGCTTGTGTGAAGTTAAGATCAGACCCTGCTGTGGTCACATAAAAATGTGGTGAAGATTCAATATGAAAATCAGATGCTCGCATTAGTGTCTTTCTTTAACCAAACTAAAGTGTTGCAACACTTCAATAACTACAGGAACATTAACCTTCTGTCTTTTTCTAATTCTGAAACAAGAAAACATGGAAATAATTTCTCTGCAATTTAAATGTATGTATTTGAATTTTCTTTATTTTTTTTATTGGCATTTTGTATAATAACAAATAGTAACAACCCCCTTCTTTCCCTCTACACTTCCCAAAAACTCCCCCCAACCCCAGGCCCCGCTTACCTATCCCAATGCATGGTACATATTGCAATGTTCACAAAGTCATTGAATGCCAAGAATTCTAAGGTGTTGAAAGCAGTATGGAATTTTATAATCATTCTGCAGAAAGTTTAGTACCACGTCCCAGGCTTGTGCAGATTTCGATTGATCCCCTGTATAGAGTATGTGATCCATTCAAGAGCCGCAAAGTTCCAAAATCTGGAGAACCATTAGCTGAGCGACGACGGGTGTTTAGATTTCCACTTTTTAACTATCCCCAAAAGAGCTGCAAGTTGCAATATAACAAAAGCTTTACATTTTTGTTTAGAGCGCCATCTGAGATTCGCCTCCAACATTAGCAGTACACTTGACCTAAGAGTGCTAGGTTTTATTAAACCAAAAATTTGAGCCATATGTCTATCTCTGCCCAATAACCCATCAAGATCAGGCAGCTCTGCCATATATGCTCCCAATCCCCAAGGGACCCACACTCTCTCCAATATTGGTCCGAAATAGCTGATCTCATTTTATGCAACCGTACTGGAGTATAATGCCATTCAGTTAACAACTTATACCAACATTTTCTGATTTAGATCGAGCGGGTAATCCTGGGGATATCTTCCCAGAGCCCCTCCTATTCTGTTTCCCCATTCTGTTTCTGGAATCTGTTCTCCCAGCGTTAACTGCCAACGTTGATTATAATATAGATGCTGGGCATAGCCTCAGACATGATTTTATATAAGTTTGAGATAAGAGCCTTGTTCCCCGGGTTAGAGATAGCACATTTTTCAAACAGGGTTAACTCTCTCGTTGCCGCTTGTTTATTCGGGGGAGCCAATATCCAGTGCCGAAACCTGGAAATATTGGAAACACGCAAATTCATTCAACCCCAGTTTTTGTTTACATTGGATGAAGGGTTTAGAGTCTGCTTCTATCTAGAAAACACCTGTGGGTCGAGGCCCGGAGTGAACTGCGGATTACAAAACAATGGTGTGAAAGGTGAAGGAAACGTTGTGAATTGATATTGCTTAACTGCTAAGTCCCATACTTCTTCTACCAAGCTTGTGATTCTGCTCTTGTGAATATTGGGGGGACGATCACACTTAGGGAGTCATAAGGTTTCCCCAAGCTGTGGAATTCCTATCGCACACTCAATCTGAACCCACCATTTCCCAGTGTCTGCTCCCCACCAATCTTTCACAATTCGGATTTGTGCAGCTTGGTAAAACCTTTGAAAAAATTTGGGAGACCTAGGCCTCCCCTATTTGTTGGGGTCATTAAAACCTCATAGGCTACATGTTGGGGCTTGTGGTTCCAAACAAATGCACATATTGCTTTATGTAGCTTTTTGAAGAAGGGAGCCAGTACCCGGATTGGAAGTGCCTGAAAGAAATAAAGTGTTTGGAAAGGATAACCATTTTTATCGAATTAATTCGACCTAACCAGGAGACCGTCAACAGACTCTATTTAACTAGTTGCCCCCAACCAAATTGTGTATGTTATCGCAGGGAGTGCACCTCTTTAAGGGGAAGGGAGAGGTTCAAAACTTCCGATTTAGTATGGTTAGTTTTCATACATGTTACCGACCCATAACTCCCTAACTCTTGTTCCACTGCTTGCAAGGTGTTTTTACCGGATCGGATGCAAGGAGCATCATGGCGTCTGCATAAGCCATGATGTTATGTGATACACCTCCGAAATGAATCCCTTGAATAGCCTTTGTCTGTCTGCCCCTGGCAAGGAACGGCTCAAGACAAATGGCGTATAGCAATGGTGACATGGGGCAGCCTTGTTTGGTCCCGCAGTGAAGAGAGATAGGGGGGGAGAGAGTTGGCCATTAATCAACAATCGAGCAGCCGGTTGTCTATAGTTTGCCCCGATTTTGTCTATAAACTTCAGCCCAAAGCCCATCCTCACCAGAGTCAGAAAGATAAACGAGCATTCAACTCAGGTCGAAAACCTTCTACGCAGCGAGAGAAAGCAAGACCGCTGTGATATCTTTTTTTCCACATTCTCTCGAATGTGACCGGTGCGCCTGATATCATGTGTTTGACGATGTTTTATAAAACCTGATTGATCTGGGTGTATGACTGTGGGCAGTAAATCCTCTAACCTATTGGCTAATATTTTAGTATACATTTTAGCATCCTAATTTATAAGGGCTATTGGGCGATATGATCCACATCTGCTAGGGTCTTTTAAGGTCTTTTACAGGCTTTCGAAACAGAACAATCTTTGCCTCATCCATAGTAGAGGATATGTAACCTGACTCTTTAAATGAATTATATAAGTGAGTGGGCTGACGAGTTAACACCTTCCGATAGATTTTATAAAACAAGTCCGGATATCCGTCTGGGCCAGGTGATTTATTCAGGGGAAGAGCATTTATAACCCCGAGTACTTCTTCTTGGGTGCTATCAAACTCAAGGCGATCCCCATCCTTTGGGGCTATCCGGGCGAGGGTAACCGCCGCTAAATAAGCAACCTGCACTTTCGGGTAAGGAGATTCCGATCTAGAAAGATCTGAATAGAATATATGAAACTGTGAAACAATTTTTGCTGTGTTTCCGTACCCTTTACACCTGTGGGTAATTGAATTGTCTGAATCATTTGTGATGCTGTTCTTTGGCGTAATTGTCTCGCTAATAAGCGGTCTGCCCTACTGGCGTTTACATAATACTTTTGATTAAGGTACAATAGGGAGTTTTCTGCCTTTTTTGCCTGAAGTAGGTTTAGCTTGCCCACCACGGATCTGTATGCTCTTTGCATAGAGGAACCCACATTTGTTTCTATTTTCCCATTACCCGCTGCAGCTCTTTCCCCAGTTCTAACACTAATGCAATTTTTTGTTTTCATCTAATAGCTGCTTCTGCAATAAAAACTCTGCGAAGAGTAGCTTTAAAAGCATCCCATGTCACATTTACTGAAGTCTCCTGCATCGGATTGAACTAAAAAAAAAACTCCCCAATCTTCCCTTCATTTTTACCTCTCAGTACTGAGTCCGCCATAACTTCAGCTGGGAATAGCCAAGCCCATAACGTCTGATTTTCCCCCTCCGCCCTCCACACACATCCCCCCCAACTATGTTCAGGTCTATGATAAAAGGTGCATAATCCCAGAGTGTAATCGCCTGACAAGTAATTTCGGTGACGAAACCTAAAGGGGACTTTGAAACCCAAGCATAATCTATACGTGAGAAAGACTGGTGCACATGTGAATAGATAGTATATCCTCTCTCCGACCCCATATTTAATGGCCAGACATCTACCAAGGTCAACGTTGCACATTTTTGTATTAACAATTTGGATGCCGGCGGTTGCGTTAAACGGGTAGCGGTGCTCCGAACACAGACAGGATCCCAAGCTATACTGAGATCTCCTAAAATAATTATTTTGCCCTCACTAAAATATTCCAACAGTGTGAGAGTCGATTTTAGGAAGTCCTACTGGCCAGTGTTATGAGCATAAATCGAAGCCACCGTTAATTTCTTTAGGCCAAGCGTCAAGATAGCGAAAATATAACAGCCTTCTTTCATGGATTTTTGTTCGCAGCACTTTGATGTGGGAACCAGACCCAATTGCTATCAACACCCCAGCTACCTTACCCACTGCATTTGCCTGTAATACAACCGATCACCGTCGTAACCGAAGTTTGCATCTGTCAGCCAGACAAATATGTGTCTCTTGGAGCACAACCAAATTTTGTTGGTAGAGCCTTGGGAGAGATTCCAGCTTCCTGCGCTTCGCTAGTGCATTAAGATCCCTAATATTTAATGTTAAACATTTGAATTATGCTGATAAAAGTAACTTATCATGAAGATCTTACATCATCCAGACACTGCATTCTTTGACATTATTCTTAAAAAATATGCATCGGGAACCCCTCCCGCCACTCTGTTTGCCCGACTCCAATCTACATTCCCCTAACCCCCAACTGACCCAAAAGTCTCCCTAAACATTGTCCTCTGGTGTGAGCCACGGTACCTACCATAACAGGGCAACTTGCGAGATATCCTAGTACCCCTATCTGTTACCTGAATAGATGTGTTCCAAGGTGGTGTGCTCCGTCTTTGTAGAAGTCAAAAAATAATTTCTTAATCCATGCTTCTGTGATTGCCTTCATCTGAGCTTCATTATCCTAGTGTTTTTAAGTTAGGCCATCTGAGTCGTGCCTTCCAATCCTCTTGATTTTTAACCTGGTCTTTCCTCCCATGTCTCGTTGAAGTTGTCCATTCCCAGGGTTTAGATTGCTGAGCCAAGTGACCATCAGCGGCCTCCGACGGGCCCCAAGTGATATCTTCTTCAATTTGTAACAGGGCCATACCTGATTCTCAAGAGGTGATCCTATGTCGTCTCCCTTCCAGAGAAAAAACTAATCCATAAGGAAAAGTCCATCTATATTTAATTTCTCGTAACTAATGTTCTCACCACCAGCTACATCTCTCTGCGTTTCTGGAGCATAATCTGCGAGAAATCTTGATGTAGCTGGATCTTGCTCCCATTATAAGTGATTGGAGATGAGGCCTGTGCCTCCCTGAGAATCTGTTCCTTTTGTGCGAATGATGTGCAAGCTGCCAAGACAACGCGTGGGTGAGCACCAGGATCATTTATTCTCTGACCTGTTCTATGTACCTTGTCAAGTGGAACAGTAGCAGCCTCTTCTCCTGCAATCAAGTCTGAAAAGATATGAATTACAGTGTCTTTCAAATCAGCGTCTAAGATCTTTTCCGGAAGATTTCGTATCCGTATGTTAGAGCGTCTGGCTCTGTTCTCAAAGTCCTCACACTGTATTTCAAGGTTGTTTGAGAGCCTGGCCAGCTCCTTTAAGGTGATATCAGACTGTTTGCTCTCCTGTGTCAATTCCTGGATTGCTCGCTCGTTGATGGCTACATGCTCCCCCAGGGAAGAAATTACCTTGCTGAAATCGGATAGTGATGGCAGGATTTCATAGTAAAGGAAGTGAACTGTACCTGAAATGAAGCCAGAAACTTGTTAGGGAATTCCTGGAAACTAGTTGCAAAGTCCTTCTTAGAGGCAGCCATTTCTGGATTGGGGCTGCTAGAATCTTCAACGGGGTTAGCTGCTGGTGTATTGCAGGCTAAGGGTGTCACCTGAGCCACTGCCCACAGTCTTTGTAGCATATCTGTGGTAGTCTGAGGAACCTGGGCACACCCCACCTGGGTAATCTTCTTTCTGCCCCTCGGCACGTGATGCACAGGTTACTGTATCATTTTTCCCCCTCTAAGTTTTGTAATGATTCTGTGGCGACTGGCACTCTCACCAAGCGAAAGGAGATCTGCTGTTAGTTATCCTAGCGGCAGAGGGACACCTAGGAAATTTCCTGCTTGGATTTTTATCTTGAATTATACCAGGACCATGAGAGGTGCTTTATTTACGTGGTCGCTGGGCTTTCAAATGTTCCTCATTTTGATGTAGCTGAGACTGAAGGCTGTGATTATAGTAGTGTAGCCCCTCTGCAGTGCTCAGCATATAGGAGTTATCCCCAGGGTAGCAAAGCTCTATGCTCAAAAACGGGGCCAGTCACTGCTATTCAAATCACCTGATCGTGGTGGGCGGGTGCCACGCTGCTAAACTACCAATGTTTAAGCACCAAGTCCCTGCTCCGGTGTCCACTTGCTGTTCTATCGAGCCCCAAAGTTGGGGAAAGTCTTTTCTGGCATCGCCTTCATGGGCTGGTGCACGATCCTGCAGGCCAGACCCTTCCAAATGGCAGGCTTTACTGCGGCACAAAGTCGCACTGGAACGGTTTTAAAAACAGAACACTGCAGTTCTAGATTGCCTGATGTCTTCTTCGGATGACGCCACGTTTTGATGTGGTCGTGGGGGTAGGGGTTGTTGCCCTATTTCTAGGTGTAGATGACAGGGCCCCCTCACGCACGTCCTCAAGGTGTGGCGGCCATCTTGGAATCCATCTATTTGATATTTTGGCTGTGCTTTTAGGTTAATATTGTGATCTGTGTGATTTTATTCCAAATTTGCTTTTAAATTACTTTGGGGGACTCGCCTTGCCTTGATTAGCTTTATTTCCACTCTGTAATCATTTCTACTGTTTAATTTCATGTGATTTGAACTCACAACGCCTCATGCTGCAAGCAAACTACAGTTCCCAGCAGCCTCTGGGTATTTAGGACCCTTAGCAGGCATGTGAGCGCTGGCGCGTGTGCCCATTTTGCACTCCCGATTGTTGTTGTAGCTCAGTCCTTGAGAAGGTGAGTTCTGTCCTCTATTTGTAAGTACTGTAATCTTGTATTCTCCTCGCATACATGGAACTTTCCTTAATATGTCACAATTACAGGATTGTATGGCTACTCTATTAGAAACTAATCGGCATGAACGGCAGGAAGTGATGGCACGCTATCTGGCTATGGATTTTGAAACCTATCCAGACGTGTGCAATGATAATATTTATCAGTCAATTTGTTCTCCAGCTATCATACAAGTTATGGACTCAGTTCCTGTGGCATGTGCTCTTTCTGCCTCTATAGTAGAGGGTTCTTCTCAAAAACGAATGCGAAACCCTCTGTGAACTTGCTGTCCATTCAATCGGCTATTTGCCTGCCCAGTGCACAAGATGGAAACCCTTTGATAAAGGTATCATTACAGACAGCTGAAACCTCTAAGGCTGCATCTGACCTTTGCTCCATATCAGATCCCTCTGCGTCCTAAAAGGTTGCATATTTTACGACTTGATCGTGGTAGGTGCAGGGCTGGGGGGGTTAACTTAATTTATAAAGATCACTTAAAGATTCATAGTACAGCTTTATATTGGATCTAGAGTCCATGATGGTGAAACCAAGTTTTGACACAATATTCACTCTGAGTATCCTCATACTTTATAGGCCACCTAACAAAATGGTAGAAATTGTGGAGCAATTGCTGCTAATCTTAGCCGCCTCTCTGAAATCATCTTCTTATGTTCTTGTATAAGGCCATTTTAATCTTTGGGCAGATAATCCTTTGGATTTGGATGCTGTGTCCCTCTTGAATCTTTTGGATGCCTCTGTTTTTATACATGTGAAGACTACCACTCATAGCGGAGGACATATCCTGGACTGGATATTGACCAGAAATATTAATATTAAACTTAGTGTGAATTTTTGTCCTTGGTCCGATCACCTTTGTATTACTTTCAGTCTTCGCCTGCCTTGTTCCTCGACTGATTATTTTCAGAGGCAATTGAACATGTAATGGTCAGAAATACTAGGAAAGGGAACTCTGAGGCTTTTTCCTCTGTAGTGCTCCCACAGTTAGCTAGCCTATCACATAACATGTCTTTGGAAAACTTCACAAACCACTTTATATTCATGACCAACAGTGCATTTGATACACTGGCACCCTTAACGTTTTATTAGGACAAAAAAGGCCTCTAAGAATAATTATTGGTCAACTACAGAGATAACCACAGTTAGGAAAACTAAACGTGCAGCTGAACAGAGCTGGAGGAAGAATTCCTGTGCCTCCACACTTTGTGGGTGTTAAAAAATATAAAGATGCTATTTGTAAAGCCAAGAAAATCAATTTTAATGACAGATTTAGTGAAGCTAAATCTAGCTCCCTTTATCTTTTTTATATTCTTCACAAACTGGAAGGAAAAACCACCAATCCTTGGTTTGTGGTCGATGACAGTTATTGTCAAAATACCCAGGACGAGTTCTCTCAGAAAGTTGCCCACCATCAAGATGCTATTGCTAAGCATGTTATGCTGCTGAGGGAACAGGTGGCTGAACCTGAATTCCAGGTTATTTCAGGGGAATCTGTTAGGGAAGATTTCATAATTGCATGTCATTTTCCCTCCATGTGTACACCCCCAAACGTTTTGCTGCTGTTTAGACACCATTGACTGACTTTGGAGAGAAGCACAGCCTTCAGCTGCACTCCTTTGGGCTTTCGCTCACTTTCTATGGGGAAACTGACATGCCCTTAAGACTTTGTTTCTCTTAGTCCTTTGCCCATGTTGCAACTTTTGTGCAACATGTAACAAGTGTGCAATGTATCTTACCATACAGCACAATTGGGTCTATAGTAATTTTCCCAAGGCCCTAGATACTCTCGCTGGACTTTTATGAATTGTGCAGATGTGTCATGGACAGGACTGGTGGCAGCTATCTTTTAGCATTATTTTTAACCCTTTCCTGCCATGTTAACCGCGTTAACAGCGTTTGGCGCAAATAGGTGGCCTGGCTCCAAAATGGCCATGCCACGAGGTTCTTTGTCCTGTCCTTTGGCCATCTTGCCCCTTCACCTTCCCCAGGTCGAGACGACCCGGGTCAGTCCTTATTTGGTCATGCACTTTCCCATGAAACCCAATGCTTTTGCGGGCTTCTGCTTGCCTTGTGTGTGTGCCTCCAGGATGTGGGCTGGAATGTTTGAGTCCAATACACATCCTGGGTGCCAGAGAGTTTGGAGTGCCATGAATAACTGGGACCACCACGGTCCGTTATTGGTCAACGTATGTAGTGTGTGCTTGTGAGCAGATCTCCCATTGGGTCCTCTTCTTTTGGGCGCGAAGGGAACTTTGGATAAGAGGAGGCCAAAAACACCCATAACATGTCGATCTCCTGAGTTCTCACTGAACGAAGGATAGGATCCAAGTATCCTGCAACTACGAAGCCGAGTCGAGGAACCGCTGACGACCTGCTGGAAGGATTGGCACCCTGAGGCCGCTGTCGTCCTATGGGACCCCTCTGCATCTGGTCGTCGTAGAAGGTCTGCGAAGATGCTTCGACCCATTGGAATAGTGGAACCAACTATTCTCGGCACCTTCATCAAACCCTGCAAGTAAGCTTTCGCGGATGTGTCCATGGGCCAACCAGTGGGCTGCCAGTTTACCCAGTTCCTTTGTTCTGTCACCGCCGCTGTTTCGATGAGGCCCTCGAAACTTGGTATACTGCTAGCTCAGTGTCCCCAGCACCCTCAGACGAGAGACGGGTGCGCCAGGACCGGAGTGAACACAGTTACTGTGTTGCCCTGCCGCAGCAACGTCTTTTGCAAGTATGCTGCATTTGTGACCCTCTTGCCCCTGAAGTGCCCCTAGGACCGGTGAGTACTTCCAACACTAACCAGAGGCCCCTGGCGCCAAAGGCCCCTTTTACACATGTGTGGCCCCTGGGGGCCCCTCTCTTTTCCACTGCTAGTGCGAACTAGCGACTCCATCCCGCTGTCTGGAACTGCCTCTGCCTTCAAGTGGAGGTCCTCCCTGAATAGTGGGAATTTGTTCTCATCCACCTTCCCGAGCTGCTAGAGTCCCCTGAAGAGACCCTATTTTGCTCATTGGAACAACCGCGTGCGTTTTCATTGCATGTACTATTGAGCACAAGACTCCTCTCTTCTTAGGGCTTGGACTGCCTCTTAGATTGGTGTGTTGTCGAAATCAAAGGGGCCTAAAGAATATCTGCACTGCCTGTTTCCTTCACATCTAGGTTGTTGACATATTTCGTGCATTCAACCATTTAGACCCCAATGGTCTTGTATATACATTGTATTGATAGTGTTGTGTTGGTTTACTTGGTGTTACTGTGATTCTTTGGCTATGGTCTATGTTACAAAGGCCTTGTAAAAAATGTGTCTATATTTTTGATATAACACCTGTCTGGAGTAATTCGTAAGTGTCCTTGCTTTGTGTGCTCATTGAGGTCCTTCAGTCACCCTCACCCCTCCTGAGACTTAGTCTTGACAGCCTGCCACAGCTACCCTGATTGTCTGGCTTGTCCGGAGGTTATCCTGTTCCAAGAAACTAGGCTGGCCTTCTGAACCTCTGCCCCTCCAGGTCAGAGTTCAGAAATCCATCTTTAATTGTACCTTTGTCTGTTAACGAACTATCAGAAACAAAGGTACAAAACAGTGTACAAGCTATAAAACCTGATTCATGTAAAGGTGATGTTGTTCCCGGTTCCCTGTGTAAAGATTGTCTTCTCCCCTTGTTTCCACGAGTGACAAAATTAATCTGAAATTCTAGGTACATGTCGCTGCACAGATTCTTAATATCGCTTAGTGCACGTGTGCTACCCCTAGTGAGCGGTGGTGGACCACCTACCTAGGTGAAAGAAAGAGAGAGAACTGTCCCTATCGACACTACCTGGTTAATAAAAAAACAGCCATTCGTGTCACCATTATCTAAAGAAATAATGGCTATAAACTAGTCATACGGAATTTTATTCTCGACTTTCTTACCATTGTCTATAAAATCAATATATAAAACATTCCACTTTCTGCAGACATGAGCAAGGACTGTTATATCTGTTTCTAATCCTCAATGTCTGTTCGTTATTGTTCTTTGTGTTGTTTTATGTATAAACTGGATGGGTTTTTGGCAAAGAAAACAAGTGTCAGGGCGGTAGGTTCAATCTGCGCTCATGAACCACCATGATTGTCTGTTCAATTGCCACAAACACAATACCACAGCAGGATTTCTTCGTGCTCTGGAGATTGCACACTCCGTTGAGGACACAACGGAAAATAGAGACACATATGGTGCTCCATTGGAAACGGAACTGACTGTCAAGGGTTATGCAAATAGGCACATACCTAAAATAGTGACTGAGCACTAGGTGAGAATAGCTTATATTGTGAGCAACATCTTTGTAAACTCACTAGTGTGTTGCTTCATTGAGGCTCAATCTGTAGTATCCACTGTTTATTTAGCAAAAACAAAGAGGTGATGGCTGGAAGGTTTAGACTGAATCTTAACCACTGGCATTGCTCGGGGCAACCCTCCAGACCATCGTTCTTCGCCCTCCAAGCCATTACAGAAGGGGAAAGACCATATGCAAATCAGGCTTGGCCCCACCCCAAAGGGGGAAGTCCAGCCCGAACTGCTAGGTCACATCCCTTCTGCACGAGACCAACAGCATCCCCAAACATGTTTCACCCTTGCTGGGGCTCATCAGTGAGGAGTAGCTTGGGTCACTAGGCCCAGCAGGCACGGGACCCACGTCTGGGCATACCTGTCCCACTAGAGACTCAAGCTACTCCTCACTGATGACGCCCAACAAGGCTGAAGAACGATGGTCTGGAGGGTTGCCCAGAGCAATGCCAGAGGTTAAGATTCATTCTAAACCTTCCAGCCATCACCTCTTTTGTTTTGCTCTTGTCACCCCGAGTGGGACGGGTATGCCCAGACATGGGTCCCGTGCCTGCTGGGCCTAGAGACCCAAGCTACTCCTCACTGATGACGCCCGACAAGGCTGAAACATGTCTGGGGATGCTTGTGGTCTCGTGCAGAAGGGATGTGACCTAGCAGTTCGGGCTGGTCTACCCCTTTGGGGGTGGGGCCAAGCCTGATTTGCATATGGTCTTTCCCCTTCTGTAATGGCTTGGCAGGCGAAGACCGATGGTCTGGAGGGTTGCCCAGAGCAATGCCAGAGGTTAAGATTCATTCTAAACCTTCCAGCCATCACCTCTTTTGTTTTGCTCTTGTCACCCCGAGTGGGACGGGTATGCCCAGACGTGGGTCCCGTGCCTGCTGGGCTTAGAGACCCAAGCTACTCCTCACTGATGACGCCCAACAATGCTGAAACATGTCTGGGGATGCTTGTGGTCTCGTGCAGAAGGGATGTGACCTAGCAGTTCGGGCTGGACTACCCCTTTGGGGGTGGGGCCAAGCCTGATTTGCATATGGTCTTTCCGCTTCTGTAATGGCTTGGCAGGCGAAGAACGATGGTCTGAAGGGTTGCCCAAAGCAATGCCAGAGGTTAAGATTCATTCTAAACCTTCCAGCCATCACCTCTTTTGTTTTGTTCACTGTTTTTTATTCTAGGGCATCCCCGTGTTCTGTTAGTTATTATTGAGTCCCCATCTGCCGTGTTCTGTGTAACAAAAAGCCCCCACGGGCAGATGGTGTGATGCTACACCAAATTGGTAAGGCACATACCTAAAATAAACCAATAATTATACAGCAGGAAGCTGTTTGCATAGTCCCGTGTCCTAAACCGACACAGCACGCTGTTACAGCATGCTGAACGTCAAAGGACTTTAATAATTCCAAGTGAATTCTTACCGTGAGAGCCTGTGTCTTGCTGCTCCTCTCGTCCCTGCTCACCTGTAGCTGTGCAAGCCGGGTTGCTGGAGCTGGAGCGTTTTCTAAGCGTGGCCGCTCGCGATAATGCGATCGCATGGGTGTCACAAGGACTAAGGTGAATGGCAGCCACCATGTTTGGCTGCTGTTATGTAGTATAGAGCTTTATGTTGTAGGGCATGGCTAATGTCATGTCACATTTGTATCTGGTCAAATCCTAATCATCTTTTTTGTTGTTAGGAAACAGCAAATTACAAGCCACACACTGCAGAGTGAAAAGAATGCCAATTTCTGTTTATATACATTTTTAATTTTTATGATTATTGTGGGTGCACTCTACTGATGGCGACGGAAGCATCCATCTGACCTTTACTTCATTCATCAGTCAATCATTCTTTGGAGTTGTTCGATTGTCACAGATGCTGAAATGCATGCAAAGTGTAGTTACTCATGCTCACGTGATTCATGTGGATATAGCCTGGTCTATGTAGAGCGGTGAGCGCCATTATTAAGTGGAGTCATTTTCCATAGCGTACACTTAAAAATGACATGCTTTGTATTATGCCTGGCTATTGGCATGCCCTATTACTATCTGGTTTACAGTCAATCGCCTAGAAGCACTGTGTACAGGCGCGTTATAAATGACATGTCATATCAAACGAGCCAGCATCGCAAGTTTGTAACAGTGATCAACTTACATATGTCATACATCTAATGCACTCTAGTTGTTATCCGAAGGTACTGTTTTTCTAGGGGTATCACCACTTTAGCGTGGCTGTCACTGACTACATTGAGAGGGCTGCTGGCCTTGAAGTGCAATACCTTATTTCTTGTCAATTCTCTTGAAAGCATGGAATGGAGGGATCTGCAGGTGTCAGGGAAAATTAGGCAGTCTGTCCTAAGTCCTAGCTTGGTGTAGATGCCTAGCTGTTCATTCATGGCCTCTCAGTAAATGCCTGTGCCTGTCCTCACATGTACAAGGTGACTTCACTATTGCAGAGTATTATTTGGTGGAAACTTCTATTTATACCATGGCTAAATGTTGCCATGGGATGCTTCATTCAGTCCTTCTGTGTCTGTTTTTAATTTAAAGATCTAGCTTTGTTCCCTAATCAACAATAGCTGGTTACCCTAGACATTGAGTCTTTGTATACCAGAATTCCCCCAACAAGAAACATTGATGGTGATCCAAAAAGCTCTGGAAGAATGTAGACCACCCCAGAGATCCTGAACCAACTCATTTTGTAATTTACTGAAATTGCATCGACTAAAAATGTCTTTGCCTATGAGGAACAATTTTACCAACAAGCCTCAGGCACTGCAATGGGGGCTACATTTGCTCCAAGTCTCGCCAACCTGGATGTAAGGGCGTTCAAGAAAGACAGTATATACACCAACAATCCCTTCGAACAGCACCTCAAGTATGGCGTAGGTCCACTGATGATATTCTTATCTTCACAGGCAATGAAAACCAACTACAGTTTTTCTACCAATGGCTCAATACACAGTTCACGATGACAGAGTCCACTACCTATACAATTCCTGGATTTATGGATAACAGCACAAATGGGTACATTAAATAAGACTGTATACCATTAACCCACGGATCACAACTCTTTGCTCCAATTCGATAGCTATCACCCTCTTCGTCTAAGATAGAATCTGCCTTTTGGACAGTTCTTATGACATAGGAGGAACTGTTCCAGCCGACAGGAATATGAGAAACAGGTTAAACAACTTAGTGTAAAATTACAAGCCCGAGGGTATCCGAAGAAGACAGTCTGACATGCCTGCAAAAGGGTGAGCAACATACCACGCAAAGTCACCTTACAACAAAATCAACATACAAATGCGTCTGAGAACATAATCACAGCGGTTCTAAGCAATTTACCTCTAGTGAACCAATTGAAAAAGGGGATCAATCGCCTCTGGCCATTGCTTAATATGGGCTACAGCAAGATCTGTCATCCACGGTTTGTTTTTAAAGGTTTGCCATTAAGAGATGGAAAAATTGCTGCGACTCCCTAGTACACAATTATCAGGGCATACCACCATGTATCACTTCAACACAGACAAATCTACGGGCCATGCCAGTAACAATGCATCATGCACCATGTGGGACTTGTTCTGTCAGTCCACAAACATCTAGAAGCAAATCGATAGATATAAGCTGGAGGACACCATGGCTGCAGACAAGGTTCACTAATTACAACACCCAAAATGTAATCTACTTGATAATATGCTCATGTGGCTTGGGCTATGTGGGCATGACAGCATGTAAAATCAAACAAAGAATTGTGGAACACAAATCATGCATCCACACCAAAAAGATAACAGCTCCCATGGTTGTGCATTTTATAGAGAACAGACATTCTGAAAAATACCTTAAATGGACCATTATCGAATAAGGAACAAGTTACTTACCTGTAACTGTTGTTCTCCAGCATGAGTCTGGCATGGATTCACATGCTCATGAATATAAGAATACATAGCAGAACAACCACGGGAGGTGGCAAGGCTCAACATTAAGCATTTCATCAACTCAACATTAAGCATCTCTTACCTCCTCACCAGGCCCACCTTCAGGCGAACAGGTTGCGCAGCACTGCCTGGCTGACTCTGGACTCCTCCTTGGAATCCCGGTCGACGCAGTAGAATCTCGTGAAGGTGTGTGTCGACCTCCACGTAGCAGCCCTGCATTTGTCCAGCGGGGGCACACCAAACAAGAACGCCGTGGTAGCAGCGATCTCTCTGGTCGAATGGGCTCTCGGACGGCCGGGCAACGGTCGGTTTGCCAACCGGTGACAGTGCATGATGCAGCCGGAGAGCCATCTGGAAATGGAAGCCTTCGAGAGGGCCTTCCCTTGGTTCACAGATCCAAAGTTCACAAACAGCTCTGATGTCTTCCAAAACTCTTTGTGCAGTCCATGTAGAACTTCAGCGCTCTAGCTACATCCAGCGAGTGCAAAGTCCTCTCGCCCGGCGACGAAGGCGACGGGAAGAAAACAGATAACACCAAGGGCTCGTTGAGATGGAAGTCCGACGGCACCTTGGGCATGAAGGAGGGGTGTGTCCTCAGCACCACCCTCGTCTCGTGGAAAGTCAGGTATGGAGGCTTGCAGGAGAGGGCCTAGATCTCTCCCACTCGTCATGCGGAGGTGATGGCCACAAGAAACGCTGTTTTCCACGACAGGAACTTCAACAGTGCCGAATGCAGAGGCTCGAATGGCGGCCCCATGAGCCTGGTCAGCACCACGTTGAGCTCCCACATCGGGGCCGGAGCCTTCACCGGCGGGAACGATCGGAATAGTCCCTTCATGAACTCCTTCACCAGGCGATGGGCCCACAGGGATGAGCGCCCTGTAGTTCTGGTATAGTGGGAGATAGCCGCCAGATGGATCTTGATTGAGGCATGGGCCAGCCCCGCCTTGGCCAGCGATAACAAGTACGGCAGCACTTGAGGGGCCGTAATCCGCAAAGGGTTAATGGTCTGTGCCCGGCACCAGACAGAAAACCTATTCCATTTGTGTCCATAGCACTTGAGAGTTGAGGACGCCCTGGCCTTTGCAAGCGCCTCCTTGCAGTCCGCCAGGATATCGTACCCTCCAAACTCTAGTGCTGCAGGAGCCAGGCTTGCAAGTCCAGCGACTCCGGGTCGTGGTGGAGGATGGCGCCTCCTTCTCTGGCGAGGAGATCCGAGTCTGTCAGCAGTTTACTGGGGGGGACGCAGACATCTCCAGAAGGTCCGGGAACCAGATCTGTCTCGGCCACGCCGGTGCGACGAGGATCATCCTGCACCGGGACCGTCTGAGTTGGTTGATGAGTCGCAGCAGCAACAGCAACGGTGGGAATGCACAAAGGAACAGCCGTCCCATGGGAATGAGAAGGCATCGTCCATGCTCCCCAGCTGGGGAAACCTGCTGAAGAACCTCCGGCACTTGGTGTTCGTCGCCGTCGCAAATAGGTCGATCTGGGGATTGCCCCATCGTTGGAATAGCAGATCCACTTGATCCTGCCGCAGTTCCCACTCGTGGCATGAGCACAGCTCCCTGCTGAGTGAGTCAGTGATGGTGTTCTTTATTCCTGCCAGGTGGAAGGGTACCAGGAACATCCTTTGGGCAACAGCCCAGAGCCACAGATCCTGTGCCTCCTTGGATAGGGCTGGGGATCTGGTGCCTCCCTGCTTCCGGATGTAGAACATTGTGGTGGTGTTGTCGGTGAAGATACTCACAACCTTGCCCTTGAGGGACGGGAAGAACGACCTGAAGGCCCAGAACACGGCTCGGAGCTCCAGGATGTTGATGTGCAGTGACCTCTCCTCTGGGAGCCAAAGACCTCTTGTGTGGAGATCTCCGGTGTGCGCTCCCCATCCCTCCAGGGAGGCATCCATCATTACCGTTTCCTGATGTGTCGGGGTCTGGAACTCCATCCCCACCGCCAGATGCGCGCGGGTGCCCCACCACCGGATCGCTTGGCGGAAGGTCTCGCTGAGCGAGATCCTGTCTTCGAAGCTGCCCGCCGCTTGCATCCAACGGGCGTCGAGGAACTCTTGCAGTGGGCGCATCCGCAGTCTGCACAGGCGCACGAGGTAGATGCACGAGGACATCATGCTGAGAAGGGACTTGATGGACCTCACCCTGGCCACGTCCATGGTTGACAGCCGTTGCACCTTGCCCAGGATGGCCTTCCTCCTTTCCTCCCACGGAGAGGCCAATCACGCCACTGTGTCGAGCCTGGCTCCCAGGAACAGTGCGACTTGCGACGGGACCAAGTGGGATTTCGCGAAGTTGATGGAAAATCCCAGATCCATGAGCAGTTGGACGGTCTTTGCTGTGTGCCCGACGGCGAGTTCTCTTGTCTTTGCTCGGATGAGCCAATCGTCCAGGTAGGGGTAGACGTGAATCCCCTGCAGGCGCAGCTGCGCTGCCACTGGCGCTAGGCACTTGGTGAATACCCTGGCCACCGACTTCAATCCGAAAGGAAGGGCCTTGAACTGGTAGTGTCACCCCTGGACTATGAATCTGAGGAATGTTCGATGTCCTTTTAGAATGGGGATGTGGAAGTAGGCATCCTCCAATTCCAGCGACAATAGGAAGTCGCCTTCCTCCAGCTGCCTCAGCACGTGCTGGAGGGTGACCATCCGGAACTTCTGGGACTTGATGTACTTGTTTAAATGTCGAAGGTCCAGGATGGGGCGCCAGCCGCCAGTCTTCTCTCTTATGAGGAAGTATTGTGAGTACACTCCGGAGCCCCGGAGCCTCTTTGGGACGAGCTCTATGGCTCCCATCTTCAGCATCGCCCTTACTTCCAGCAACAGTTGAGGGACGTGGTTTTCCTTCCCGGCCACAGGTGGAATGCGGGGGCACTTCTTTAGAAACTCAAGAGTGTGCCCGCGGGCCAGGGCATCCAGCACCCATCGGTCGGTGGAGATGGACTCCCACACGCTGACGAACTTCGCCAGCCTGCCTCCCACCGGGGTGCTCAGGTGGGGCCCCCAACGCTATGGCCGGTTGAGTCCTGCTTGGCAGCGGTCTTGCCGCCTTGGCCTCCTTGGCGACAATGACGACATGATCGTCCTGACTTGCCGCGTCCTCTGTAGGCCTCCTGCGACAAGGAGTGGGCCGCCTGGCGGTACGTCGAGGAGCCACCGCCGAATCCTTTGGCGGCACCTTGCTTGCCACCGGAGTTCCAAAAGGGCGGCCATCGTTGCTGCAAAACTCCCAAGGCCCGAGCCGTCTCCGTGTCGGCCTTGATGGCCTGCAGTGACTCGTCCATTGACTTGCCAAAAAGGTTGTTCCCGTCGAAGGGCATGTCCAAAACTAACCAGGTTACTCATCGTAGTAACCACTTTACTCCTAGTCCATAGTCCCCTTTCCTCCATACGCCCGCCCGCCGTCCCCTCCAATAAGGTTGCCCTGTTATTGCTAATAGGTCCTAGACCTGGCGATAGAAAAGGACTGATGGGCGATGCGCGGGGCGTAGACAAGGTGGGCGGGGTTACGGCCGCGTGCCGGGCCCCGTGCAAGAAAGAGAGGAAGGACACATTTTAGCAACATTTTTGGATGCTTTTTACAAAGTGCTCTGGTCCCGTCCCACAGGACAGAGAGATGTCCCATAAGTATGGAGGAAAGGGGACTATGGACTAGGAGTAAGGTGGTCACTACGGTGAGTAACCTGGTTATACTCCTACGTCCCGTCCCCTTTCCTCCATACTTATGGGAGATTCCCAAGCACTCCTTACCGGAACTATGGGTGGATGGAAATAACCCTTATTGAAAAAGGTTCTTCAGCACAGCACAGCCTGACCAAACTGAGCATCAGCTCTTGAGCTCATGTCAAGACAATAATGCTTTCAAAAAGCAGATGGGGCGGCCCAAGTAGTTGCCCTAGCGATGGACAGCCCTTGGACGGTGAAAGACTCCGTAATGCAGGCGGCGATCCATCGAGAAATAGTCGCCTTAGATGCCCGTTTACCCTGAGGGTTACCAAACATTACAAACAATTGAGAAGAACTCCTAAACTCGGCTGTTCTGTCCAGATAGAACTTAAGGGCCCTTCTGACATCGAGCCAATGCAGAACCCTTTCTGCCTCTGATATAGGGTTCGGAAAAAAGACCGGCTGGGAGATCGACTGGTTCAGATGGAACTGAGATACCACCTTCGGCAGGAAAGCAGGATTTGGCCGTAGGACTACCTTGTCCTTATGAAAGACCAAAAAGGGATGCTCCACCGACAAAGCCTGGAGCTCACTCACCCGCCTTGCTGATGTAACGGCGACCAAAAAGGATACCTTCCAGGATAGGTACTTGAGATCCACCGTGGCCATCGGTTCGAAAGGCTTATGGCACAGCGCCGTCAGGACTACGTTTATATCCCATGACGGGTGCAGACTACGAATTGGAGGATAGAGGCGTGTGAAGCCTGCAAAATGCCTCTTAACCACTGGATTACACAGAGAATAAGAGCATTGGTCTGTAGAAAGGTAAGCGGAAACCGCTGAAAGGTAAGTTCTGCATTACAGAATGTGAATACCCGATTCTGCTAAGAAGGATACAAAGGACAGTACCGTGTCAATTGTAGCCCCCCTTGGGTCCAACTGCTTGTCTAAACACCAATGACAGAACCTGAGCCATTTGCTTCTATACTGGGACCTAGTCGAGGGTTTCCTGGCTGCCTGGATAATACGCATGTTATCCTCAGACAGGTTAAGATGTTCTAAAGACTTGAACTCAGGCACCATACCGCCAAGCTGAGCGATTGTGGGGAGGGGTGCCATAGTTGCTGTTCTCCCTGATGAAGAAGATCGGGGGTCACCGGTAACCTGATCGGCGGATACACCGACAGATGTTGAAGCTCTGAGAACCAAAACCTGGCTGGCCACCACAGGGCTATGAGTAGAAGTGAACAGTTCACCGAGTTCTTCAACTTGCAAATTGTTCGATGAACTAGAGGCAGAGGTGGGAAGACGTGAACTCTCATGTTGTGCCATGGAATCTCGAGAGCATCTCCCAGAGAGGAGGCTCCCAGCCCCCCTCTGGAGGCATACTGAGGAAGTTTCTTGTTTACCGCCGTAGCGAAGAGGTCCACATCCGGTGTGCCCCAACGCAGGAAAATCCATGAGAGGACCACTGCCTTCAACTCCCACTCGTAGCTGACCACTGTCCGCCGGCTGAGGGCATCCGCTGTGACATTCAGCTGGCCCGGGATGTGCACTGCAAGCAACCAAACACCATGAAGTACAGCCCACTCCCAAATCTGGATGTACAGGTCCACAAGGGGGGGGAGGAGACTTGGTTCCCCCCTGTTTGATGTAATACATGGACACCACATTGTCCGTGCATATACGGACCACTTTGTTGGAAATGATCGGCCTGAATGCCCTGAGCGCCAGGAAGATCGCCAGAAGCTCGAGGTGATTTATGTGGAGGAGCTTGTCCTGAGGCGACCAGAGATCCGAGACCTGAAGAAGATCTAACGTTGCACCCCACCCCAGAAGGGAGGAGTCCGTCGTGATCGTCACCGCAGGGGCTGGGTCCTGGAAACCCGCACCCACCAACAGGTTGCTGAGAGATGACCACCACTCCAGGTCCACTCTCATGGAAGCCGGAATCATTATCAACTTGGAATCCGGGTCCATAGCCTGACACCAAGGACTCCGAAGAGCCATCTGAGTCTGCCTCATCTTGTGACGGGCAAGAGGAAGAGCCAGCACGCACGAGGCCATGAGGCCCAGAAGCCCCTGGAACCACCAGGCCGACATGCTCTCCGACTGCGCAAACATCTAACACGTGGCTAACAGATCTGCCATTCTGTCCCCGGTCAGGTTCACTCTGCAGTCGATCGTGTCCCAGCGAAAACCCAGGAAAATCAAGTCCTCCGAGACCGTCATGGAAGATTTCCACCAGTTCACCAACTGCCAAGGTGGAACAGGAGCTGAAGAAGAGACTGAAGATTGCACGCTGCTTTCAACAGGCAAGGACTGCGTAAGAGCCAGTCGTCCAAATACGGATACACATGGATACCCTGCAGACGAAGATAGGCCACAATCACCGACATCATCTTCGTGAAGACACGAGGTGCAGAGCTGAGGCCAAGAGGAAGCACTCGAAACTGGAAGTGCTCCTCTCCCAAAGAGAAACGGAGATACCTCCTGTGCGGATTACAAATCAGGATATGCATGTACGCATCCTGAAGATCCACCATGCTGAGACAATCGCTCATCTGTAAGGAAGACCGTATCTGGCCGGGCATGATCATCTTGAATTTCTCTTGGGGTAGGCAAAGATTGAACTGGGAAAGGTCTAGGATGGTGCGCAGGCCAGCCTGGTTGGGTTTGGGCACCGTAAACAGCCGGGAGTAGAAGCCCTCCCCTCGCTCCCCAAGGGAAACGGGTTCTACAGCTCTGAGGTCCAGAAGCTTCTGAACCTCGGCTCTCAGGGAGGGCGAACTCGACAGTTGAAAAGGAGGGTTGACGGGTGGGGTAGGGGCTAGGGGTAAGCGGAGCCCGCCCGAGCGACTGACAAGACCCATCTGTCTTCGGTGATGGTCTGCCACGCCTCCCAACGAGACGCAATGCGTCCTCCCACCGGGGTCTCATGCGAGCGCGGAGATCCCTCATTTTGTAGGTTTTTCAATGGTGTTGCCAACTGAACCCGAGGAGGAGGCTGAGGAGCGGGAGAAAAACCGGGTCCGATGTTGCCTCCGGTGGTTATTCCCCAACGGGGTATCCACTCCGCAAGATTTCCGGTCTAGGAAGCCCCTAAAGCCAGAGGAGGGCCGACTTTGCGACAACGGCCGCTGGGTCTTAAAAGGAGATTTAACAAGGACCGAAAAGGACTTAGCTGTCCGAGTGCTATCCTTCGTCTTGGTCAGCTCTACATCTGTTGTAGAATGAAAGAGCTTTTTACCATCAAACGGAAGGTCCAACACTTTGTCCTGTACTTCCTTTGAGTATTTGGTGACATGTAGCCATGCCTGCCGTGAGTTATCAACCCCCAGCATTAGGCCCCGAGCCGAGGTATCTACGTGATAAGCCGCAGCCTCCAGGAGATCCTGGGCCAAGACCCTGGCGTCGGATAATCTCGCTTTAAAGTCTTCCAGCTTCTCGACCGGGATGAACTCCTCAAACTCTAACAGACCTTTCCACATCTGCATATTAGCCCCCGCTAGCACCAGTTCGGCATTGGCCTGCCAGAGTTGCAAGGCCAAGTTGCAAGGTGAAAATCTTCCTCCCAAGGGAGTCGAGGAGTTTATCCTCCTTTCCCAGAACCTGAGTAGCCGTTGTAGAAGAGGATGCTGCAGGCCTGGATTGTAAAGTGGCCGCAGCCACCACTGTGGAGGAGGGGGGCGGACAAGATGACAGGGCCACCTCTTCCGAAGAGTGCAGCCTGTATCGCGCGTCAATTTTCTTATTGACAAAAAGTCCAGAGTGTGGCTTTTCCCACACCCTGCGGACCTCACCCAGAACGTCCTTCTGCAAGAACACGCCGGTACGCTCCAAAGGAGACAGGGTGAACGCCCCAGAAAGCACGCCCTCCTGCGGAGCGGGTGCCTCGGGCACCGGAACGTCCTTGTTGTCCTGGTCGCCCTATGCGTCATTCGACAGGTCAGGATCCTGCTGAACCAGGTCAGGCGCTGCCTTGTCCACAGGGGACAATGGAGGTAAAGGCGGAAGTGTAGGAGAAGGCACCGTAGGTAAAGGGGGCACCGAGGGAACCACCGGAGGAACGGGTGGAGCTGCAGGCGCAGGTGGACATATTTCTCTGAAAAGCCCTTTGAAATATTCCCTCATGGGGTCAGTACGCATAAGCGTCTGACATTTGCCGAAAAAGCTTCCTCCGAGGACTGTCTCGGAACCGGAGGAGGCTTCTCATGAGGAGGATAATTCCAGGGACGTAACGGGGAAGGTTGCCACACCGGCCCATCTCCCGAAGTATCCACAAAAATCAAAGGCGCCGACCCCGCAGACAACGAAACATTGTGCGGAAGGGGCAACCCGAGTATTCCAATCATAGACTGGCCGAAAAGGATGCGCACAAGGAACCCTAGGTTCACCCCCAGAGCCAAGTCCTACACCTGAGACCGATGGCGTAGTTGTAGGAGTAGCACACAAAATGGCCGCCGCGGTCGTGGCGGAAACCATTTTGTCATCACCTGAGGGGAACTGCGGCACGTGAGGAAGTGAGGCAGGGGTCCCCACCGATGGATCAGGGGTCTTAAGTTTAGCCTTAACGAAAGGAACCTCGGCAGAGCCGGTACTATGAGGCCTGGAATGTTTCTGTGACATACCAACCGCAAAATCAGCCTTCTCAGGAAGTACCTCGGCACTGCCGGTAAAAGAAGAATTTACCTTCTTTGCCCCCTCAACAGATCTGGTGTCGCTGCAAGAGCGGTAACGGTGAGAAACAACCTTCACCGACAAGGCCTTGCCAGGCATCTCAGGATTGTTGGTAACTTTAGCCTCTGTACGAGGGACCTCGGACCCAGGTCCGGTAACAGCCTTACTAGCGCGGGCCTCGAACATCCTTTCGGTAAAGCCAAGCCCAACCAAGGCCTCAGGACGCACCCCGGTCTTATTTTTGAAGGAAGCCGACAAAGAGGCCTCAGAGCAAGCTGCGGTACCCCACGACTCAGTAGAACTGGGTGTACAAGCAGCCCCCACAGGAGGGGCCTCGGAGCGTACTCTGGTATTCACAGGCCCCTTACGGAGACCCTCGGAGAAAATTCAGGTAGAATTATTAGGCCCCACGGGCACTTCAGGGCAATCCCGGGTGACAGAGCGATCAACGCCCCTCCCGGCTCGGGAAGAACCCTGAAAGGTGTCTCCCGGCCGGGGTGCTCTGAAAAGTAAAGAACTTACCGGGCGCTTCTTCTTTTCGTCGATAAACTCTTGAAAATGCAAAGGGGGAGTTCATCGGAAAACCTCCTCCCACCGCTCCAACCGACGTTGAAGAGCCCGGACCGAAAGGGAGTCACAGTAAAAACAGGAGTCCCAACGGTGATCCGGACCCAAACACTCCAAACAAAGAGGAGGGGGATCTGCCCTCGCAAAGCGTCGGTGACACGATGAACAATCAGGAAAGTCTAATTTGAACAACATAGACAGACTAGTACACGATCGCTAGCGAGAGCCAGAGAGGAGGAAATAAGAGAAGAAAATCTTCCGCGGATGCAAGTGCGTCCAGTCCCGAACGAGCGGAGAAAAGGACTGATGGGCGATGCGCAGGGCGGAGCCAAGGTGGGCGGCGTTACGGCCGCGTGCCGGGCACCGCACAAGAAAGAGAGGAAGGACAAATGTTTGCAACATTTTTGGATGCATTTTACAAAGTGCTCTGCTCCCATCCCACAGGACGGAGAGATGTCCCATAAGTATGGAGGAAAGGGGACGGGATGTCGGAGTATGTGTTTTGCACATCCTTGCGCAAATCGGTCGCCTTGAGCCAACCACGCCGGCGAAGGCAAACACTGTTGCCCATCTGGCAGAAACCTGTGTCAGCAATGTCCGTGGCCACAGTTATGGTGTGGTCCGACGCCACCTCGCCTTCCTGCAGGATCTACAGGGCCTCAGCCCTCTTGTCATCCAGGAGAAAGTCCAGCAGATGAGCGATCTTAAACCACAGCTCCCTGTCGTAGCGGGCCACAATCGTGAGGGCGTTGGCCGCTTTAATCGTCGTCGCTGCCACCAAGATGAACCGTTGTCCCATGGCGTCCAGTTTCTTCCCTTCGCCGTCCGGCGGGGAGGTCGAAGTCGAAGCCGTCACCCCCGCCGCTTTCTTCTTGGCTGCCGCCGAGACGACCGAATCCAGGGTCGTCTGCGCCCTAAGGCACATGGGGGCGGAATCCGGGACACAGTACTTCTTCTCGTACCCGTCTCTCTTGGCAGGGGTCGTGGATGGGTTCTTCTGGAGCGACAGCCCCCCGTCCCAGATGTCATCAAGTAACGGGACCGAGAGGACCGTCTTCCTCTTGGCCTTACGCCGTTGATAGAGGAAACCTTCCTTCTGTTCTTCGGGGCAGAGCTGCAAGAGCTCGGATGCGCAGGGGATCATGGCGTGGAAGGAGCCAATTTTGTCGGGTGGGGAGGCCCGAGGAGGTGGTGATGGAAGGCCCATCCCGTCGTCACCACCGTCGTCATCCGTCCCCATCATGGCCGTCTCTGTTCCTGTGTCATCCCTCGGATCAGGGGAAGGAGATTAAGGCTGTGAGGGCCGCGAAGGCTGGAAGGGCGGGGGGGGATTAATTCTCCTCCGCTTGCTTGGAGGGCTTCCTGACGGTCCAGGCTCCCGAGTTGTCCTGTGGTCCAGGTACCAGCTGCAACAGGCGTGACGGTTGGGGAGTGGAATCCTCCGCCTCCACGGGAACCTCGTCGGCTCCACCGTCGCTTTCTTCGTCCGCCCCGTCAGGATCCCTCCCGCGGACCGGACCTCCACGAACTTCTTGTTCAGAACCTTCACAACTCCAGCCAGTTCCTGTATCCCTGTCCGTGATGGCCACCGCCACCCTCTTTTTCCACCGGGGTTGTCACAGGGGTCTTATCGATGAGCTGAAAAGAGGATTCCCTCTGCGGTGGCAGGGAAACTCTGGGCCCCGAGGTCGCCTCCACTGGGGTAGCCTCCACAGGCTTTGCCAGGGCCGCCACAACTCCCTCGATAGAGGCCTTAGCTGGGTGAATCAAGGCCTTTACGACTTTGGACGCGCTTGACGCCTTCACCTTGTGGGGAGGGTCACCGCCTCGCTCCCCCTCAGCTGTCTCCGTCGGGATCGACTAGGACTTCTCCCGAAGCTTACCCGGGTTCTCCGATTTCCTCTTCACCGAGCCAGAGAGTTGGCTCTTGGTTGATGGTGTCGGTGAAAGTGCGCCCTGCCTGGCAGCCGAGGAGCCCTACCGTTCAGCGCTCCCGGTGACCGCGGACTCGCAGTGCTTTGCCTTTTGTTGGACCCCCGTCGCCGGAGCGCCCTCAAAGGTCTTAGAAGACCGCTCGGACCTCTTCTTCTCACCTGCTGCTGGGCTCTTCCCCTCCAGCCAGTTGGTGAGGCGGATACGCCGATCCTTCAGGGTCCTCTCCGACATGTTCTTGCAAAACGCACAGTCCTTCTCCATGTGCGTTTTGTCTTTGTGAAGGCAGTAGAGGCATCTAGAATGCTCGTCCTCCTTGAAGACATTCTGCAATCCACATCCAGGGCAGCTCCTGAACAGCTTGCATCCGGGCATTGTGTTCCCTTTGTCCTGGGCCATGTCCACGTGGGGTAGGCCTCAAAGATCTTCTGAAATCCTCCAAGAAGCGGAACTCAACGAAAACTTCGCCCTTGAGGTGTGTAGAAAATTCCGAAACGGGTCCTCGTTGATCGGAAGTAGAAACCGTGGAGCATGAGGCTCGATTGACCGAAAAAATGAGATTAAACTCTTTGAAAAATCGCAAAATGCAGTAAAAGCTAGAGAGCTATAGCACGAGGACTCCCAACACTTGAACATGCGGTAAAAATCTGAAGATGGCTGCCAGAGGAGAGGCTTAGGTAAAGGGCAGTCAATGGCTGTGGGTAGTATGACCCAAAGACCAGTGATTGGTTATTAGGAGAAAGACAGTTCAGAAACGAAACTGAAACTGATTTTACCGAGGATTCCCAGCCTGACGACGGGGAACATTCATGAGCATGTGAATCCATGCCAGATCCCATGCTGGAGAAGTGGCATTATCAGCAAGAGGGGGTGATATTTACCTTTTATTGTTGTTGAAGGAACAAAGCTGGATCTTTAAAGTAAAAACGGACACAGAAGGACTGAATGAAGACCTCCCATGACAACATTTAGCCATGGTGTAAATAGCAGTTTCCAGTAAATAATACTCAGCAATAGTGAAGTCACATTGCACATGTTGGGGCAGGTACACAGGCATTTACTGAGAGGCCATGAATGAACAGCTATGCATCTACAACCAGCTAGCACTTAGGACAGACTTCCCAATTTTCCTGACACCTTCAGATTCCTCTATTCTATGCTTTCAAGAGCATTGACGAGAAATAAGGTGTTGCACTTCACACCCAGCAGCCCTCTCAAGGTAGTGAGTGACAGCCGTGTTAAAGTGGCGATACCAATAGAAAAGCAGCACCTTACAATAACAACTCAGTGCATTAGATGTATAATAGAAAGCATGTCATTTTTAAGTGTACGCTACAAAACATGACTCCACTTAATTATGACGCTCACCACTTAACATATACCAGGCTATATCCATGTGAATCATGAGAGCATGAGTAACTACAGTTTGCATGCATTTTGGCATCTGTGACAATCGAACGACTCCGAAGAATGATCGACTGATGGACCAAGTAAAGGTCACACGGATGCTTCCGTCTCCCGAATTGGTTTTACACCAGCAGTGGAGTGCGCTCATAATAATCATAAAAATAAAATTAAAAATATAAACACATACGGGCATTCTCTTCACGCCTCAGAGTGTGGCTTGTAGTCTGCTCTTTGCTAGCAACAAAAAAGAGGTTTAGGATTTGGCCAAATAGAAAAGTGACATGAAATTAGCCATGCCCTACAACATAAAGCTCTATACCACATAATGGCAGCTGAGCATGGCGGACGCCATTCACCTTAGTCCTTGTGACACCCATGCAGGCAGAGTGCGCAATCTCCAGACTACAAAGAAATCATGCTGTGGTATTGTGCTTGTGGCAATTGAACAGACAATCATGGTGGTTCATGAGCGCAGGTTGAACCTACCAACCTGACGAAGGTGGTATTATTTGCATTGCACCGAAACTGGTTGACGACATTCGTGGATGTGTAAGGCAAAAAAGCACACCAAGATAAATTATTTGGATAGAATCATTTCAAGTGAAGGTTTTTCTTCCCAGTTGTTTTCTTTGCCAAAACCATCCAGTGGATACATAAAACAACACTAACAACAATAACGAACATAGGGAATTAGGAACAGACATAACAGTCATTGCCCATGTCTGCAGAAAGTAGAATGTTTTAAATATTGCTTTTATAGACTATGGTTAAACAGTTTATAGCCATCATTTGTTTAGATGAATGTGACGGAAGGGCTGGTTTTTCATTAACCAGGTAGTGTAGACAGGGACAGTTCTTGCTCTGTCTTTCACCTAGGTAGGTGGTCCACAACCGCTCACTAGGGGTAGCACACTTGCACTAAGGGATATTAAGAATCTGTGCAAGGACATGAACCTAGAATTTCAGGTTGTAAAGTAGATATTAGGTTCCTCTCTTCACAGTATTGTCTGCATACATCTTGGGCGCAAGAAAGGTAACACATTTGCCCAGCAGGCTTATCGTTTTTTTTTTTTACAAAATTAATCAAAATGCCATTTTCTGAAGCTCAGGGTCCAAATCGTCTGTTGGAAACTTGGATCTCTCTTTAAAAAAAAAGATAATTTGCATCAAACTGTAGCTGCATATTTCCACCCTATAACTAACGTGCCATTTTTGCTGAAGATGTTTGACAAAATTGCGAGTTTATAGCGCAACACAAAATATTGGGGTCCGGTCAGTCAGGTTTTCGTTCAATACATGGTAGGGAAACTGTGTTGTTGGCCCAAAAGTTGAATATTGTCAAAATGATTGACAACGGTCAGCTTGTACTGCTTTTGCTGCTCAACCTATCAGCTGCTTTTGATTTAGTTAATTATGAGCTGTTGAATGATAGACCTATTACAATAGGGAAATGTTCAGATAATGCTGCAAAGTGGTTTATATCTTTTCTTGGGCCTAGACAAGTGAAAGTCATTAAAAATGACTACCAATCCCTGTGCTTCTGACCTGTGATGTACCACAAGGATCCTGCCAGTCCCCTTTATTATTTAATGTCTATATTAGGTCCATATGTGATCTTTTGGACAACCTGGGTGTACAGTTCGCCAATTATGCAGATGAAAAAAATATATATATAATAACAGAAAAACAAACAAAAAATTAAAAATATTATGCCAATGAGACCCAGATTCTCCTTGAACTCTTTGGGGTGTATTCTAAGGATGTGGAAAGGGTCATCCAAGTATTTTCTGACGATCCAGTCATGGATGGTAACTAATTCCCTGCCTTAAACAATGCAAAAACCGAGTTGTTTATTATTGGAACCAGTGCAAGGCTAAAGAAAATGGAACTGCAATATAGCCAATTTCTGATTGCGGGCAATGTTATTCCTGTGGCCCACCACGTTAAAATGTTGGGAGTCTATTTAGATTCTCAAATAACATCAAATAAGCATGTGGCACATTTAGGCTCATCATGCTCATACATGACCAGACTGTTGAGGCAGATACGACCATATCTATCTGTTCAGAATGGGGCGGTAGTGGCATCTGCCAGTATTAACACAAAACTTGATTATTGCAATAGTCTTCTGATTGGCACCTCACAGTACAATATGAAGAAATTGCAACCTATTTGGAATGGAGCAGTCCGAGCAGTTTGTGGGCTCGGGAGGTGATCGCATGTGTCAGAGGCTCAGCAGACCCTACACTGGTTACCTGTGGCGCAGAGAGTGTGGTGTAAAGTGTATTCCCTTGTTTAAAGTGTTTGTCTGGTGATGCCCCTCAGTATCTTAGCTCTTGCATCAAAAGGGCACCCATAAAACAAACTTTACATTCTAACAAGGATGCACTTTTGGTTTGTCCACAATTTAATCTAAAAAAAAGCTTGGAGGCACCAGTTTTGATGTATGGGCTCCTACGTTGTGGAATGCACTGCCTCAGTCTTTGAGGACGATACCATTCATAGCCCTTTAAAAAAAGGTATGAATACCTTCTTCTTTGATAAAGGTAAAGATTAAGGAGGTATTGGTCGCAAGAGCCTAGAGCACATGTGTTTATGTTGTCTGTCTTGTCAGCGCTCTGCGGCCTTTGGGTGTGTGACGTTATACAAAAAATATATAGATAATTCATGAACAATCACAGTTCACCTCTGCTCTTTCAAGTCACTTCGTAAACTAGCCTTTCATTTTCCTTGCTGTTCAGGGCATCAGACAAGTGAAATTTCTTCCATCTCTCGATTATGGTGTGTTAGATGGGCTTCTTTAATGTCATTAATTTTATTCCATTAATTCACAGTGCCTTTGTTGACCCCTGCTTCCTACCTAAGCGGTCTGCTAGGTGGGCCCTCATATCATAATGCATTTGGTCAGCAGCTTACGGCTTCCACATGCCAAGAGATTCTGAAGGCGGCAGAGGTGAGAGGATACCAAACAGCAGAGGCAGATCAGCCATGCTTGTGCTGCTTCAAGGGGCTCCAAGACCAACCCTCTTACACACACACAACCACAGCCTACTGTGAGGAGTCAAAAATGCGGGACAGACACAAAGGTATAGTTTTCTCAAAGTTTGTCATTTATTAAATGAAAAAGGGTGAGATAAATGCCTATCTTTCCCTATCCTAACAAGGATGTCCCTACCGAGCAAACTAAAAATAAAGAAAGATGACCTAGGGCCTCATTACGACCCTGGTGGTAGGGGGTTAACGGCGCCGGTAGAGCTGCCAGCGCCGTTAACCCCCTACCGCCTTATTATGAGGTCTGCTTGCGGGTCCCGCAAAGGACGCTTGGTAAAACCAGGCGTCCTTAGCTGGTCCCGCGAGCAGACCTGGATGCTAACAACAGGCCCGTCATTAACGGGCCCCTTGTTAGCATCCTCCCCATTCCCATTGAGCCCTATGGGGGCTCAAATGGGAATGGAGATGTACCGGGTCCGGGTTCCCTGAATGGGGAAATACTGGGCCCTCCAAAATCGGAATGGCCCGGTATTTCCCCATTCAGGGAACCCAGACCCGAGTTTGGGGGTAGCCATGCCCTTATTAAGGGCATGGCTACCTCCAAACTTGTAATGAGGTCCCTAGTGTTCAAAAGGTCTCTGACCCACACACAGACACAACAAAAACAAAACAGTGTTAATGTTATAACTCAGAAAGCACTCCTTGTGACCAGGGTTGGGCCCTCTTCCCCTGCATCAATTCAGGAATATCCTTGGAAAAGTTCTGATTCAATGAAGTTCTGTTCAGTTTTGGCCCTCATTACAAGTTTGGTGGCCCAGAAAAAGGTGACGGTAACAACGGTTACCAGCACAAAACTAGAAGTCTGCTGGAACGGGCTACGGCCTACCAGCAGGCCTGACTTGCCGGTAGTTCTGGCACCTACCGGCAGATTTTTCATTGAAGCACCGGCACCATTACTAACGTTGCCAGTGCTTCAGGGTTCCCATTCTCATGTAGTCCCATGGAACTACACGGGAATGGGAATTTACTGGTCCTCTGCTGCCCGTAATATTCTGGTAGCACTGGGATATCAGTCGTCAGAAACGGTAAGGCAAGTCTGCTGGTAACACACAGTAGCACCAGCGGGTTACCGTCAGACTCGTAATGAGGGCCAGAATGTCTTGTCCCTCCACTGTGTCTTCCAATTGGTAAAGTAAATATCTCTTTCACAAACACTTGTTCAAAAATCTAAGCAATTGGTGTCTTCCACAATATCCTACTTGGTAAAGCAACTGTTTTTCTCACAAAACAAAAGCTCATACACCAAGATAATTGTTCTCCTCAGGATGTAAAGCAAATTACAAGCATATCACACTTATTCTCCCAATGGAATATTGTTGGCAGGATAGCAAAGTAACTACCTCTGGAGATGCAACAGTTTGTCAAAATAATAATAGTTTAAAATGTCTTTCCACCACACCATTTTGCCACAATCACACTGCTTCAAAACATGTTATTTCCTGGTCCACTCGCCTGCCATGACTACCTACTAGATCCCTTTCCTTGTGTACTCACCTACCAGGAGGAAAACTCCTACAGCTACAATTTGTCTTAGTCGCAATATTTGTTCCAAGATTCTCCACACCAGTATCCTATGTCGGGAGGGCTGAACAATGGCTGTCTTTTTTATAGTCTCTCGACTCTTTGCAATGTCGGTTACAGGTTTCTCCAACCTGGAAACTCAAGAAAGGAGAATTGCGCAGAAGTTGCCTCTTGAGCGCTGCTTCTTTACAGCCTCTTGGCTGTTGGTAATGTGGTTAACAGGTTTCCCCCAGTTGGTGTCCCATAGAAGGGGAGTTGCTCCCCTGTTGCCTCTGTGCTATTCATTAGAAGCCTCTTGGCTGTCATCAATGCAGTTTTTACATTTCCCTCAGTTGGTGTCCCATAAAAGAGGAATTGTGCCCTTGTCACCTCTTTACTTTATTTGTTTCGTATTCAAATTATTATTTATTGTCAAATGTCCTGCTTGGAGCGCCCCGGGTCACCTTAGGCTTCAGAGCAACTCACCGGTCTTCTTTGGTATCTCTGCTTCACTGTCTGCTGCTGCGGCAGACCTTCTGCGTCCTTCTCTCTCCATTGCCAGCTCACGCCTAGCTTCAGTGGTCTGCACGGCTCTTCTACGGAGCTCTGCCAGGTCTGTTGGTCCTCTGTGTCCTCCCGCACACCGAAGCGCCACATGTCGAGTTGGGAGCACGTCTTCCATTTTCCTGACGCGCTTCCAGCTGCTCATACTCTGCAATGTGGTACATCTTCACTTCTCGCAACGGCATCAGCTGGCGGTCTTCCTTCTGCTGCAATCCCAGCACTCCAGAATGCCTCTGCCCCAGCTACTGCTTCCGCATCTCTCTTCATCTGCAACTCAATCCTGAGTTTAAATGTCCATCTCAGGTGTCTTGTTCTATAACAACTAGACCACACATTCTTGTCAATAGTACTTTTGATCCTTACTAACACTGGGCCAGTCTTCCTCGTCTCAATACCACAGGCATTATGGAGCTTGAAGTCCATAATGGATTGCATAGCAGTTACATTGGTTTTCTCTATTTTACAATATGCCATCAAGACTTCAGCAAGAATAGGGGAATCGTGAGTTAAAGTGGTCACCAATTCTCCCTGATATGAGTCCCCTATGTGATCCTCCCACATAATACCGCCCGAGGGTCAGGATCAGGTAGTGGCTGCCTTCCCCTTGCCACATGAGAGGATGCCCATACTGGGGTTTCAGTGATGACCTCAATAGATTCATCACACTACTCTGACTTATCTCATAGCAGGATATGCGAGATACAGGATGGAAGTCCATGGGAGAACTAGATGGAGAAATGGCACTAAGCTTTAAGAGGGTCCTGGTTTTGTCCATGGAGGAGACCATGAGAAGAGCAGTCTCAGCCGCTTTAGAGCCATTTCAGCTAAAGTTGGCCATCATGGAGGTGTGGCTAGCCATCCCCTAAAAGGAGGGGGCAGAAAGGCACAAAGCACTCAAGAAGGACAGCCAGGTGCCACAGGAATGCTCTGAATCAGGTGGAAGATACAAACCTTGCAAGAGGAGACATTTTTGCCACAGGCATAAGTAAGGTACTAGGGATAACCCTCAGGTCAGATGCCTTTGATAAATTGAAACAGGCATTTCTGTTGAAGCTCTCACATCCCAACCGTAGACCCAGTGGCTTGGAAGATGATAAACAGAACATAGCCATAACACCCATGGAGGAGGAGGTCATTGAAACCTCTGCTATCAAAACAGTGGGCCTCATTACGAGTTAGGTGGAAGTTCAGCAGTAAATACTCCAAACAATACCCCTGAGGAATTACTGATACTGCCACTTGGTCAGGCGGAATTTCCGCCTAATTACAAGTGGTGGTGCCGGTGTAATTCCCCATTTATTTCCATTGGCCCCAATGGGGCTTTTTTAGCGGAATTACCACTGCAGAATTACTGCTACAGTTTCCGAAGATTTTTTGGCATTGAGTGGGAAGATTTACCTCCAAGGTTTTGCTGGAAGTAAATCCTCCACTCAAAACCCAAACTCATAAATTGGTGCAGTGATAGAATTGGTGGTAACTCAGTTACCGCCAATTCTACCACTTACTGCCTAACTCGTAATGAGGCTGAGTGTCTTTACAGTTTTGGTTTTCCAAATGTCGTTTCTGGTTTAAGCCATCTCAGACGGAGGGCTCGAGCCAGGAATCACAGGGGAATGATGACCATTCCTCAGGAATCTCGGCCCAGACACCCTGGTACATCCAAGCTCCTCCGAGCGCTCTACCCACCCATAGTGCCACACTTAGATAGAATTGTGAATGTTAGCAAGTCCCACGCTTAGAACTGTGAATGTTTGCAAGTGTTACACTTAGAATTGTGAACATTAGCCTGCAACGCATCTAGATAGAATTGTGAATGTTAGCAAGTGCCACACTAAGATAGCATTGTGAATGTTAGCAAGGGCCACATGTAGATAAAATTGTGAACATTAGCCTGCGCCGGACCCAGACAGAATTGTGAATGATAGCAAATACCACATTTAGTTAGAATTGTGAACATTAGCCTGCATCACATCTAGACAGGATTGTGAATGTCAGCAAGTGCCACATCTAGATAGAATAGCGAATAATAGCCATTTCCACATCTAGACTGCATTAGGAATATTGCCAATGCCAGATTTGGATAGAATTGTGAATGCTAGCTTGCTTCTCATCTAGAAAGGATTTTGAAGGTGGGCCAGTGCCACATTTGGATATAATTGTGAATATTGGTGTGCGTCATATATAGACAGGATTGTGAATATTAGCCAGTGCCGGGTCTAGATAGAAATGCAGAGATATTCACACGCCACATCTAGAAAGAAAGTGGAAATGTAGCACATACCGCTTCTAGATAGTGAGGCCAATAACCAACCCACTAACAATTCCACACCTCTGCATACACCTCTCAAACTCTACCCAAACACACCACAACCCTAAAGCACAACAAACCACACAAACTTCACTACACTGCAACAACAAAACAAACCACACATTGCTTCGCACAACAGCACGCAAAGGCTACCGACCAGAAAGCACCCCCAAGCTCAGTGAACAGTGTTAACCGAACTGAAGCTGCCAACAGCAGATCACTACTCTCTTGCACTTATACTGCTTGTTCCCACTAACTCACCCCCAGCCCCTTCCTTTTCAGATCCATCAGAGTGCCAGGGGACCACTCCGGTGGTGATAGTGCATGGTACAAATACCCTTTAACATTAACATCGTGAGGAACTACCAGCATAAGAGATTTTGGAATTCCTAAACAAGGAGGCACGAAGTAATTGAAAAGTGGAATGCCCCATACCTAATCTGAAAGAAATGATTGAGAGCACTCTAGAGTTGAACCCTAAAATGTTGACATTTATGAGTAAATATGGGCAAGACCCCAAGAAAGGAATCAATAGATAGTGGGAGCATGTCAAGACAACGACTAGACAGATCAGATTCTCTGATGAACATTATTGCATTGGCAGTGGAAGCCAAGCAGAACTGCACAAAAACAGATGCAAATGGGTGCGATGCACCGTAAGTCTGCTTGTCAACACAAATTGCGCGATATCAGCAGAAAGGCACAAAGGCATTTTGGTCAAAATAGTCCCAGAGGTTGAGTTGGCAACCTCAGAGGTGGGTGCCAAAGCGGATTTGCTTCTTATAGCAACATAAACAGCCATCAATAAGGCTCAGAAATCACTTTAGAAATGGTCTCCACAGTTTGACAAACCCAGCCAGGGAAGGGGCCGTTCAGCTAATTGAAATATGCTATGGCTGAAGAAGAGGTAATCAACAGTGAAAAGACCAACATAGACCAACCTGCTTCATCCCAGCAAGCAATAGAAGGTGCAGAGAAAGAGGATGGAAGCTGTAGGGGATGACTGGTCCATGAGGACCCCCCTCGCCTGCGCTTTCTCCCCAGGTGAGGACTATGGCTCTCTTGGGCATCCCCTCATGCCACCCGGGCCCAGGTGGTGGAGGGTTCACCCACTGGAGACATTGCCCGCACGTATTAAATGCCCACATGTATTAAAATTCAGCTAGGCCCAGAAACCATTTTGTCTGGTAAAGATGGTGTGAGCTCAGCACACTGTAGTGCGGCCCCCACCCTTGGAGGGTTTCAGTCATCCTTGTTGCCGCAGCACCCTGGCAGATCCGCTGCGAGCACGTTCCCACGAACAAGACGGACATGAGCTAGCGTAATACCCTAACATTGTAACAGTTCACCTCCCGCAGTGTATCATCGCTCCCAGCATGACCCGGCCAGCAGGCCTGGGCAATGAAAAGAACAGTAAAATAGACATCAGGTGGCAGACAATCTCCATACATTGATGTTAAAACCACTCGCAAAATATGCTTCATTCCACAAAATGCCTTATATTACAAAAGCCTGTAAAATGTATAAAATATGAAAAAGTATGCTTCCATGATATAAGTAATGGCGAGCCCACACCATTTCAGTTGGGTGCTAATGATAAAGAAATGCACCAGGAATCTATTTGTTACGAGTATCACTGAGAAACTTACACCCCATGGGCTCGCGCCATAACTGAACTAATGCTGCTAGAGGACACACGAAAGATGAATGTAACCAGACTGAGGGCCCATGTGAAGGATGCACGAGAAGGCGCATGTCATGTGTGCATGTCCAGGCCCCATATGTACCACCACCGCCACGAATAGTGGCGGGTTACTTTCTATGTTCTCCACCAATCCTAATTCTACCTCACTTATTGCAAATATATATATATACATATAACTAAATGCTGTACTTATTAAAATATAATGTATGAATAAGGTGCTCAGACTGGGTATAATCGAGACACATCCAGCAAAGCTTAAATGCATGTTTTGTATTGCTTACAATAAGTATTATAGAGTGTTCTAATGTTTGTGATGTTTTTACCTAAATCGGCAACACACGAGGGAGATACCTTTGTGAAATACGTGCAAGGCCATTCCCCCTCCCACCCTGCGAAGGCTGCCAAGGCATGAGAGCAGAGACCGCGCCGCGCTGCTTTACCTCCCCCAACCAGACTGGAGCCGCTTCAAAGACTTGTAACCCCCTCTGTAGCACCCAAGGCCGCCACCCGCCACCTGCATTATTTACAGCGCAGCAGTAAACCTCTGCCTGAACACACGCGCCCCCTCGTAAACCTCGCAACCCACCGGACCATCTCAGACTTATGGCCCTGTGCAATCAGGACACCCAACACTTTGACAACACACAGCGGAACATCCATAACAACTTCTAACAAGGCAGAAAGACATGTACCGCCCGTCCCAGGCCCTGAAGCTTAGCCCCTCGACCTATGGCCCCGGTCAACAGGACACTGGTAACCATGTCCTGACGTATTACCTCCAGACCCCTCACAAGGTGCATTCCTCCTGTGTTGCATTAACCCGTAGTATAACCTATTGGAAGATTTACTAAAGAAGATAATATTGAAATTGTTGAATGACTGCGGTGTGCATGGCCTAGGGCAAATAAGTCAGGAAAAGACATTCATCTCTGTCTCTGGCCGCGATGGCACAACAACACCGCCCGGATGAACTCTGCCACCCTGCCAGGCCAAGCCCAACCCACGAGGCTGACCAGTGACGTCTTCCAGCCAAAACCAACCACATCGCAGCAGCACCTATAGTTAGTCGTCGTCACCCAATCCCCTTGAACTTGTGCCCCCTATAGTGTGTAGGTTCTTATGACGTTTTTTGTAAATATATACGCCTGTCTTTGCTATTGTCAGACAGAGCGCTCTCGGAGTTTGCAGAGTTCTTTGCATGCCCTATTCTGATTGATAAACTCCCATTTACGCTCACCCGCACTCTGTCTTGGCCTTATTCCCATTTTGGGAGAGTCCTTCATTGTCTCTCATTGCGGGGAGGATCGTGCTGTTTGGGGACGCTTGCTTTCAAAGCAAAGTTGCAAACACCCAGCCACTACCAGAGGTGAAAGGACAAACATGCAAGAGCCTACAACCAGTAACAAGTGCAGTTGCACTTTTCTTTGAACAAAGGCAAAGCAAAGGCAGAGTCCCCTGGGCCCTGCAGCCAGACTGTGCAGGGGCTCCAGCTCCAGTTTTGACAGGAACCCATGCAGTTTCACTTTCCCCCCGTAATGCATTTTTTGAAGGCATGGCCTCATCTGGTGAGCAAGGAGATGTAAGAGTTAGCTTAAGAAAACACTACAGGAAGCCAGCAGGGGGCGCAGAGATGTACGTCTCCTAAGCATGCTCCTCCATCATCCAGACCCCGGAAAATTAAGTGAGCCGCCACTTATGCCCCCCCGGCAACGAGAACTCTGAAATGTGGAGAGAAGGCCCAACAGGGCGCATTTGACCCCAAAAAACGAAAGAATTGGTTGCAAACAAGCCGAGATCCGACTTGCCAACACAATCCGGGAAAGTGAAAGTGATTTCTATGTTGTGCAGGCCCTCGCTGGGATTTCAGTTTACTGCACAAGGGCACTGGAGAGTGCATCGGAATGATCCTGTGATGCCTATACGATCGGAACCCCCCCCCCCCCGAATGTGGTTTTACGAGCTGCTGGTGTGACCCTTGATCTCGCCCATATACCGGACATCTGTGGAGACCTGTTACCCAGCGGCTTAACCGTCCCTGGAGCGGGCCGGTCCCTGCACTGCCATGTAATGCAAAGCAGTGCCTGAGTGGACCTTGCATTCCAGGCACGGTGTCTGCTAGATAAAAAAACAAAGGCAAACACGCAAAACGGCATAAAGGTGCCTGTAAGAGCAAAATCTGAAGAATGCAGCGGTCATATGAAAAATTGGGAGCCAAGGTGAAAAAGGGTGGTGACACCATGGTCCATGTGGCAAGGCAGTAGTGATTCTGCAAGAGAGGTACTACCCGGGAGGTGTGGGCGACCCAGTAGCCTGGGTCCAGGAGGTGTACATGATTGTGAAGAGGTCCGGAGTATCCAAGTTGGGGAGCGGGAGGTAACAGATTAAGCCTTTGGAATATCTAGCTAACAGACTTAAAAAATACTGGAAGGACCTGAAGTAACCCAGTGGAGATTTGTAACGAACATTGAATACAGTGTGATCCAAAAGGACCCTGTGATAACGTAGGTGAGTCCATACTGGGTCCACATTAGAAGGGACTGTATGGGAGGTGCGGGCGTCCAATTTAGGGGCGTGAGCCCGCCTCGCCTATATCTCAAACAAATGGACGGGGTGTTCACAACAAGGTCATCCTGAACTCTGCAGGAGCCAGCTCAGAGGGAGAACTAAAGAGTACCGGAAGGGGGATACATTTAGGAGAGAATCCCTTACTCCCGAAAACCAGTAGAGGCCATTGGGAGTCCAGATTTGACGTCTTCACCAGAAAAGTGTAAGAGAGAAAGGATCTGCCTTGTTGGGAACTCCCTAAAGCTGTGAGCCTGGCTGAGCCACGAGAGTCATAACGTGGCCTCCTCTCTGAGGAAGGGGGTGCTGGGTGTGGATGGTTCCTCTTGGATGTTTCACTTTGGTCCAGCGTTATATGGAGTTTAGATCAAAGCTGGCTGAATTTGCATACCCGGGCAGACCAGACAGCTGGAGGGGAGGACTCTATGGCAACCAAGAAGGATCTCGCCTCATGCGTTTCCACAACTATCCGGACAAGCTCAAGATTTTGGAGAAGGCTAGGGCTAAGTGTCCAATGATTGTAACGCTCACCTGGTATCCACGGGGACGTCACTCAGCCTGTTCTGACCTCTTACAACCTCGAACCCTTCCCTGGAGGCTATTCGACTGGAGACTGGGCCTGAAACACAGGATTGGTAGAGTTTAACTCCCTATTGTCTCTGTGTGCTTGAACCCCTTCTTCCCCAGGGTCCAACCCTTCCCTCTGATCCACAGCTCACCTTGTTTTCTTGGATAGGGGGCGCGTTGATTGATGCAGGCTCGTTGCTGCCTAGTTACTTCACTGGCAAGAGTCCGACAGGTAAGTATAATGAGTCTTTTGAACAGTTCTCTAACTTCGTTCCTTTCCTTCCTTAGATGATGGCCGGCGTCCGGGGATGGTTGCGTGCTGCTGAGATGAGTAGCGCTGAAGGTGAGTGAGAGCGTGAGGCGCGATGCACCCCTTTCATATTTGCATTGAACTGAGTTCTTTTTCTGCGTCTTTTAAGTGCTGCGACGTTTGCAGCATGGATGCCGGTTATGAAGAACAAATGCGGGGGATAAGCGTGGTATGCGGTGCCTCTACATGTTTCCACGCTAACCTGGAGTGTCTTTCCCTCTTGCAGATGGATGAGAAGTTCCGGAGACAGAGATCCCCCAGAGTGGCTGGGATTCAGGTAAGCATTTGAAGCTCGTACAGTATTTAAAAATAAGCGAAGATTTGCCAAATGCTTATTAATGCCTTTTTTCTGTTCTTTTCCCTTTTCCTTAGGAAGCGGTGTGCCGGGATGGGAATGACACCGCCGAAGATGCCCGCAGAACAGAAGGAGAGATGACTGATGGGCAGAAGCGCCGCAAGGTAAGGCTGTTCCTAACAATGTTCTTGTTCTTGCAGGAGCTGAGCGCAGAAGAAAGATGCAGGCCTACTGGAGACCGATCCGAACACAATGAGTGTCATGCTGCAGGTGCAGAAAACGCAAAGCACGTTTCTCAGCCTGGGTGTGGTTTAAATAGTCTCTGGGTATCCCAGGTGCCTCTGGGCTGAACCACACCCCAATGACTAGACCGCACATGCAGTTCTGGGAACCGAAATATGTGGGGGCATCCATCTTGTCCCCATCAATGCACTACAAATCCAATCCCCAATGTTATCCTATAGGAGTGAGTGAGTCTGGTGCCACAAGTGCCAAGTCTGACCCCAAGTGGGACTTTGGAGGGATGGAGAGGCCCTCGAGGGCCATGTAGGTGATTGTGGCCTGGCTCCAGCCTGACATCTTGGAGGGCTGGGGACATGAGGGGCAGGAATCATGACAATGATGTTGACCAAAAGGGGAAAACAAAGAAGATTGACAATGGCGTATTAAGGGCCCCAATAGGAGAAGAATCCCCAGATCAAGGAAATGTAGGAAGCTGAACACTTCCCTGGCCAACACATCCTGAACACACTTTCGGAGGACGACGTGAGGGCGATACTGGTAGTTTTCAACATGACTGACTTTAATATCATGACTTAAAGGGTGTGTGGAAGCTAGGGGTGTGAGATGATCCGAGACTGTTGGAAGAAGGGAAGATAGTTCGTAACTTCCAGTTTCTGAAACAAAAATTTGATGAAAAGGGAGATAAGGAGGATGCTTCTCTTGCCGGAAGGTTAAGGGGTCATTGTGCTGAAAGATTGGTTGCGGAGTTAGAGGGAAGGGACAAAACTACAGAGGTTTCAGTAGAAAGGATCAAGGAGGCATTTGCCTCGTTCCATGTTATGTTAATATTTATTTATATAGCGCCTATACACAGGCAAGTGTTTCAAAACGCTCAGGAGGGTGGGACCCAGGGGAAAAAACAACAGTCGCTGAGAGCCCTTCAATTTCTGAGGCGATAACGGTCTGCATAGACACATTATGTGAATATGATACATTTAACAGTTTAGATACAGCAAAAAGGCCCAACAGTGATTCTGACATATTTTGAAGTGCACATTAAGGGGCAACAGACAGAATGATCTTCAGGCTGTGCTGTATACAGATCATGCAAGTGCGGGAAGGGCAGGTAGGGGCAGGGGCCCAAGTGTACCCAGTCGGTAGAGACTTGTGAAGCGCAGAGAGAGAACTCTCAGGGATTTTTTCAAGTACAGTGAGAGGCCCTGAGGCAAATGCAGAAGGACTGGCAGGGGTGCCTGGGACCTGTGAGACTCTGAGGTGCACCAGGCGGCCAGTCAGTGAGCTGTATGGGAGGGAGAGAAAGAAGGGCAGGGAGCTAGGTTGGCAGGGTAGGGGGAGAGAGAAGGAAGAGGAGAAAAGGAAGGTCTTGAAGAGTTTCCGGAACATAAGAATATCAGGCTCAAAACATAGGGTGGCAGGGAGTTTGTTCCAGAGGGAGCGCCTGCTGAGGAAAGGGATCTCCCACCAAATCTCTGCTTGGAGAACGGGTCACTCGCAGAAGGTTGGAGGTAGATGAGAAGAGTGCTTGAAAGGGACAGTATTTAGGAAAGCAGCCTTGAAGGTAAGTCCCAAGCCTTATGAACAATGTAGAGGGTCTTGAATTTGATCCTTGCAGCCACGGGGAGACAGTGAAGGGATTTAAGCGTCGGATTGATGCAGTCCCTGGGCTTGAGGCCAAGGATAAGTCTTGCAGTTCTGTTCTGGATGAGTTGCAGAGGGCGCAGGGCAGAAGCAGGGAGGTTGAGAAAGAGGCTGTTGCAATAGTCCAGTCTTGAGAGAACCAGGGCTCTGGAGACAGTGAGCCGCTGGGGGAAGGTGAGAAAAGGTAGAGTGCCTCTGAGGAGGTGTAGTCGATAGTTAGATTTTTTAGAGATGTCACAAATGTGAGAGGAAAAGGAGAGAGTGGAGTCGAAAATGACCCCAAGGTTTTTGGCCTCGCAGGTGGGGTTGGTTGCGGGGCCAAGGGAGGCCGGCCAGAGTGAGAGGGGGGAAAGCGGGAGCAGGGGTCCGAATGCAGACAATCTCAGTTTTACTGGCATTGAGACAAAGGTCTTTTGCAGCACACCATGACTAAATAGCGTACAGACAGTCAGGTATGAGTGAAGAGGAGGAGGTGGCTGAGAGTAGCCTGAAGGATAGTTGTGCGTCATCTGCAAAACACTACGGCCCTCATTACGACCCTGGCGGAAAGTGACTGACCGGACCGCCACAGCGTAAATAGCGTTTCCGCCATTGCACGATGGAGCAAAGTGCGGCCCATTCCGACCCATCGGGCACGAGCACCACGGCATGGCGGAAGTGCAAAGTCCGCGATGGCGGAAATGACCCCAAAACGGCCCACACCGCCGCCGTACGGCGCCCTAGGTGCAATACCACCACCCATCACAGCGGACACCGCAGTGAGCGCCAACCGGAAAGTACGGTGACCGTAAATATACGGAAATGGAAGTAAAAACATGGGCCCGGAACGGGAAACATCCCGCCGTACACCTATAAAACCACAAAATCCACACAACCACTAAAAACACTACCCTGAAACACACCCCAACCCGTCATCCACCCTAGCGAAACCAAGAAAAATGGGAAAAGTAGCGAAGAAAGCGTGCGACCGCAAGCGGCAGGTCCACTTCTCCCGTGAGGAACTCACCGTGCTAACAGAGACCCTCCAGGAGAATGCTGCCGTCGTCTTCTCCACGCAAATGACCAGGACGGCAATTGCGAACAAGAAGGCCATATGGGCACTGGTGGCACAGCGGGTAAGTGCGGTGGGGACCGCACCCCGCAACCCACAGCAATGCAGAAAGCGATGGGACGACCTGCGGATACGCGTCAGTAGCATACTTTCTGCCAACCGCAACATTGCCACAGCCACCGGGGGAGGATCGGAATCACCCATCAAGTTGACCCCCTGGGAAGAAATCTGTGCCTCCACCATTGGAATGGAGAGCATAGAGGGAGTCGGAGGGATGGAGAAAGGAGTGCAGACATCCGAAGAATCTGGTAGGTGGCCCAAATGAAACAAAGCTACATCCACAATGTCCAATCATGTGAAGTACCATGTGTCCACATAGTGCAACAGTAACACATGTCCAGGAGAACGTCCACACACATTGGCCTGATAGCGCACTTTAAAACTCACAATAAATACATAAATAATTAAAAACCCCTAAAACACCCACTACACGTGCAGCAGGCACACCCTAACTGCAGGCTGCCAAACAACTGCACCCTCACTCCACACACAAATGAAAGCACCTCCAAGGCCCCGACCCAAATCACCCTCAGGTACCACCCCAATGCATGTGATACATTGCCATTCCAATTCCCACAGACCCATTAATAACCCTCGCCCTCCTTTACTCCACCACAGGGTCCGATCCAAACGACGAGCATCAGGACACCCCTACCAGCACACCTGCAAAGAGGGCCAAGACCAACGGCCAAAGACCCTCCACCTCAGCTGCACGCATCAAGACACGGCAGCAGCACAAATCAGGTGGCAGCACAGAGGATGGAACATCAACAGGCACCCCAGCAGCCAGCATGCCCACAACACCACCACCACAGGTCCCCCCAATGGATGCCACAGAAGGCACTGCCTCTGGTGGCAGCAGCACCATAGGTGACACCCCATTGATGGCAGCATGCTCCGACACAGAAGACGGGGATGTCGAAGTCAGATCCATCCATGACCTGTCCCAATCCCCCTGTCTGTCCCATCCCGTCCAACATGAGGATACCACGCAGGGGCACCCACAAGACGACGACTGGCCATCCCCCACAAGCCCTGTGGCAAGGCAACATGAGGTCACCAGCCCCTCTGTGACACCACCGCAAATGGCCATGGCCCAGCAGAGGCAACAGTCCCTCGACCAGTTAATCGTGCAACAGCAGCAACTGGCCACGCTCCTCAAGGACCATGCCGATGAATGTGGGGGCACTAAGGCAGACATAGAAACATCAACTGAGACACTTAGGGCAGAAATGGAGAGAAGTACAGAGACACTAAGGGCACAAATGGAGAGTAGCACCGAGAGCCTGAGAGTCCAAATGGAGAGTAGCACCGAGAGCCTGAGAGCCCAAATGGAGAGTAGCACCGAGAGCCTGAGAGCCCAAATGGAGAGAAGCACCGAGAGCCTGAGGGGGGGAACTGCATGCGACGTCCAAAGACGTATGTGCCGAACTTGCCGCAGTGCGCCGTGTGCTCACTGAGCTCTCACAAACCCTTAGGGACATGCATGGACGTGAGCAGGCAGAGACATCATCCGTTGCAAGTTCCGTCCAGGGCAGCCCCCAACGTAGATCTGGGAGGAACCTGCGCTCCACAGGCAGGGGTGCCCCTGATACCCGCAGAGGGGGCTTGCAATAGCGACAGCCCACTGACAATGAGCATCTTTGGACACTGGTGTTCGGGGGGGAGGTAGGAGGGTGGAGGGGGTTTTTTGGGCTCACTTGGGTGGCGGGTCGATAGGGTGTTCAACATGATATCACATATGCCATAAACAGTGCACGATCAACCAATGAGATGTGTGGACAATGATCTTTGTGTACTAGGCCATCATAGGCGTACAGTCCATATTGTGCATGTACCAGACACACACAGTGCCACGAGTACCGTGTCCATGTATCAGCCACCAGGCGTGAGTGCTAGAAGCATGCATCAATGAGATGCTGACGAATGTCGCGGCCCTCCGGTGCCTCGCAGACTCCTTGAGGTGCTGCCACATCCCCACCCTCATCATGACCATCTTCTGGTGCTTGCAGTTCTGCGTCAGGGGGCATGGGCACATTTCTACGTACGCACATGTTGTGGAGCATGACACATGCCATGACCATCTTTGCAACCTTCTCATGGCGGTACAGGAGTGCCCCGCCAGACCTGCTGAGGCAGCGGAAACGAGTCTTCAGTAGGCCGAATGCCTGTTCAATGACTACACGGGTACGTGAGTGGGCATGGTTGTAGTCCTCCTCATGCTGGTCCCGTGGGTTCCGGACTGGTGTGAGGAGCCATCTCTTCAGTGGATATCCAGCATCACCTGTATGTGGACGATAAACGTATGATGTGGAATGCCATTGCTACGTACGCGCACCCCCCCCCCCTCCCTTCCTGCCAGGTCATTGCCGAATCACATACCCCACATTATCATGCATGAAATGAGACTCACCGAGTAGCCAGGATCTGTTCCCTGCGTGTCGCTCCATGTAGCGTGGTATTGTAGAGTTCCCCAAGACCATAGAATCATGGGTTGATCCAGGGAATCGGGCACAACAATGTGTAATGATCCTGTTGGAGTCACACACCATTTGTACATTCAGGGAATGAAATTGTTTTCGGTTGCGGTACTGGGCCTCCATGGCATGTGGTACGACCAATTCCACATGGGTGCAGTCGATGGCACCAATGCAACCCGGTATGCCGGCAAGTGCATGGAATCCCACTTTTGTGTTGGTAATTTCCTGCTCCGAGCGTGGTAGGGAGATGTAGTCGTCTGCGTGCTGCAGGAGGGCATCGAGCACTTGCAATAGTGTCCGTGAGAACAGTGGCTGAGAAATGCCATGCAACTGTCCGACTGTGTGCTGGTAGGTGCCTGTGGCCAGGAAGTGTAGTACAGACACCACCTTCAGTAGGGGTGGGATGGCGGTTGGGCTATCTATCATGCTGACAAGGTCAGCCTGTGTCATGTCCACAATGGCGGCTATGGTGTCCCGGTCCAAACGGTAGAGGGTGTGGATCTGCTCATCAGTGAGGTTGAACGGATGTGCTCGGAGGCGTGGGATTGCGGGCTGCCTGCGTGGTGGTAGTGGCTGTGCTGGCGGCCCTTGCTGGCCCTGCCTTGGCCTCCTCCTCCTCCTGCGTCTCCTCCGTGCGGCCGGTTGTAGTTGGTGTTCGTCTTCTTCCTGGAGTTGGAGTACTTGCAGTGCTATCAGGTCCCCCAGGGCTAACATCGCGAGTCCTGCCGGTAGCATTTCGGAGTGGGTGTGGTTGTGGGAGGAGACTGGGTGTGCATTTTATGTGTTTTCAGGCTGTATGGCCTCCACCTGTGGTGATTCATTCCACCTGTGCAAGCTGCTCTCCCCTTTGGCCGAGCACGTCCCGCACACAACGCTGCAATTCGAGTAATGGCATCTTGCTATTGCAATCATGTATTTGTACCCGATGGCCGTGTAACATTTGTTGATATGTACATTCGGCTATGGTCCCATTGTTTCACATACAATCTTTGCAGTCGCGAACAGACTTGTGAAGGGTCAGTGGAACGTAGTACTCGAGTAACGGTGGGCCCTCATGCATCACTGTACCGAGTTGCACCGACGGGCGGGGCGTCCCATTTGTGGGTGAAGGCAGTTGCCATTTTCACACACAGCCGCACTAGATGGATTAATTTGTGATTTCAAACGGCCACAGATGCCTTTTCAACGTGATGTTGCAAATGAGGAATTCGAAGGGCGGCGCTTTCGGTTTTCAGCTAGCGGCGAGGAGATGCCCACAGGTCTGACTGCAAATATAACGTTCTATTGTTCAATGTCCTTGAGACAGGGGCCATGGCGAGGATGCAATGATTGATATGAATAGTTTGGGATGCGCAATAGCGACGTGGGCGATGAGGCCGGACGTTCCCAAATACATGTTACTTCACAACACTGGAATTACGGGCTGGGGCACTGTGGATTTTGCAGGCTGCATAACGCACAGACTCAATGGAAATTTCTAATGTTATGTGAGTAAATATTCAGGCGTTTTTATACCGGGATGAGGGAATGTTGAATGGATGCATGGGCAGATGATTTGATACAGAGTTTGCCATGTACAGGGCTTCTTTGAATCTGTCCGCCTCCCCTGCGCTATGTGATGCAGGGCTGCCATAGTGGGACCATCGTCTATCTGGCCTTGTTGAGCCCTCCCTGTCTCGACGCGCCTTCAGACACTTGTGTCCATGCACGTTAACATTCCCATCTGATGGATTCTGTTTTCACAGACGCATGCACAGGTACACTCGTTTGTGATGGTGTTTACACCTCGATATAGATGGTTATGAGTCGCAAGTGGTTTTGGGGTGGTGATGATCCTTTGGAGTGGGCTAGCATGCATATGGCTGTGGATTTAGTGTGATCATTGTAGTGAGTTGTTCGAATGTTGTTCTGATGGCCATTTTGTTCTTTTTCTTTTCTTTTGGTTGACAGGTATCTCCTCCCCTTTTGCCACTGCCATCTGTATGCCACTCCTGCAGATGGCTTTTACTCCCGACACCTGCTGCTTCGTGTTAATCAGTGGAGCAGCATTACGATCTTATGGGACGATCACCAATGGGCCACATGCCCTTACGCAGTACTAGTGGCTCGGAGCAACATTTCGGCCTTTCAGCTGGACTAGTGCCTCCCCATTGGGACGGCCCTGCGGTTCTGTGCGCTACCATGTTGCCTTTTCGTACGTGAATGTGGCTCTGTGTACCATGATGGAACAGGGCGTCACACAAGTAGTAGCTGGTCATTTCTTGCGGATGCAGCCCACAATGGTGAAATGTGTTTTGGAGTTCATGGCCTAATGGCTGTATGGGCTTGGTGATTTTGTTGTGCATTAAATTTCTATTCTGATATGGGCCGTGTAGCGTTCTTCTTTGCGAGTGATGTGGCATAATCCTATTTGGGGAGCGATGTATTGTGAGGAGATCTGCATTGGGTTCCAGCTTCGGAGTTTAGTTGCGTGGTACTGTGCTGGGCGCGTTTGCCTACGAAGCCCAGTGAGGTCAGGGATGGGGGCTGCCAATATGACTGTTTGAATGTTGTCATGCTCAGGAGCGGGGGATTGGGTTTTGTGTAACAGATGCCGGTCAGCCAGGTGGACTGGTGGAATGATGTGATTTTCGGAATATTGCTGGTCACAGGTGCCTGTGTTTGCGTGCGTTTCTTGGTGGGGGACTGTGGTCATGTCCATTGGAATGGCTTCTGTATTCGTGCCATCTGTGCCCTGCAGCTCCCATTGGCCCCTCTTGTGATTCTTTTGTTCGTTGGCATGCATGGGTGACTTGTACATTTCACTGGTTGCATTGTGACTTCATTGCACCTACGGGGAGTTGTGCTTTGTGGGCAGGGAGCGGTGTACAGGCACTCAGTGGGGCCGTTTACGGTTGATTTGCGATGCCGTACTTCTCACCATGGCGGAATGGTACTTTCCGCCGTGCTTGATGGCGTTAGGTACATGTCCGCTAGGGTCGGAATTCGCGTACCCTTGCGCCATGGTGGTATTTACGGTTTGGCATGGCGCGCGCGTACTTGGTGCAGTTAGCGTTGGCGTTCACTACGGTGTCGCTAATGGCTTCGTACTTTGCGGTGACGGGTCATAGTCGCACCGAGCGCTATTGGATGGCGGTATTGCATTTCCGCCATCGTTTTTCGATTTCCGCCAGGGTCGTAATGAGGCCCTACAAGTTAGTGGTGAAAGTGGCAATCACAAGTGCCAAGGTAGCCATGTAGACGATGAAGAACCAGGGGGATAGGTTAGAGCCCTTGGGAACACCACAGGTTGAGAGGGTGATAGAAGAGAGAAAGGCACCAAGTTCGACCTGGGATGGGCGGTTGGAGAGAAAAGAGGTTAACTAGGCCAGAGTCCGACCTGTGATTCCCATGGTGTTACGAATCCGTGGGATCAGGATGTTGTTGTTAACCGTGTCAAAGGTGGAAGAGAGATCAAGGAGAATGAGGACAGAGGGAGTGTTAGTGTCAAGATTAGAGAGCAGGTCTTCATGGGTGTTAAGAAGAGCAGTTTCCGTGCCTCTGGATGCTCTAAAGCCAGGCCGATGGTCATGGAAGCAACTGACAGATTCCTTGTGGAGGTTTAGCTGGGAGATAGCCAACTTCTCCAGGAGTTTGCCCAGGAAAGGAGTGATCGAGATCATGTGGTAGTTTGATGAGATGGAAGGGTCAGCAGAGGGTTGCTTGAGCAGAGGGTGCACAAGGGAGTGCTTGAGAGCAGTTGGGAAAACTCCATTGGAAAAGGAGAGGTTGCAAAGGTCGGCCAAGGCTGGTGCGAGGGAGTCAATGTTGTCCTTGATTGTTTTTGAACGGCAAGGGTCCACTTGCTTAAATGAGGCCTTCATAGGCCGGACTTGTCTGGCGACCTCATCAGGTGTGATGGGAGAGAGGGAGGAGAGTGAAAGTGGAGGTTGGGCCAAGGGAGGTACAGGTGTTTGTGTGTGCTGTGGTGAGGGGGGAAAGGAGGAGACAATCTCTTGGGTTTTTGTGGTGAAATGTGCTGCCAGGGCCGAGCAGAGGTCCAGGGGGGGAGTGACAGAAGAGGAAGCTGCTGCAGGATTGGCCAGTTCCTTGCAGACATTGCTTGCTTAGATGAGGCCTTCATAGACCGGACTTGTCTGGCAACCTATGAGGTTTTATACAAGAGTGAAGGGAAGGCTGATACGAAAGAGATTAGGAATTACTTAGAAGAGACACCCCTCCCATTGTTAACTGAAGATGAGTCTTATTCCTTGGATACCCCAATCACAGGAGATGAAATTAAGAATGCTATAGGCCGCCTCCGGTTGGGGAAATCACCAGGTGAAGACGGTTTCACCTATGGATTTTACAAATCTTTCTTGTCTGTCTTGCTCCCTTTTTTGACAATATTGTTTAATGATATTATAGAGACAAGCAGAGCCCCAGATTCATTTGTCCAGGCCCTCATTACAGTAATACCAAAGGAGAGCAGGCACCCCTCGGTGTGTGGTTCTTACCGCCCAATTTCTCTTTTGACTATAGATGCCAAGATATATGCTTGTGTCCTGACAGCCAGGTTAGAGGGACACTTACCGAGACACGTACACTCTGACCAGATGGGATTTGTTAGAGGGCGTCAGGGGCAGAAACTATGAGGAAATCATTGTATTTGATAAATAAGGCTCACGGTTGGCCAGGCGATCCCACGCTCCTCTCCGTTGTTGCCGAAAAGGCCTTTGATACGGTAGAATGGGACTTTCTAGAGGTAGTGCTTACTAAATTTGGGATAGGCAGGAGATTTATACGTGGTATAATGGTGATCTATTCCTCCCCGAGTGCATGCGTGGCTGTGAACGGAGGATACTCACGACAGTTTGTACTGGGCAGTGGGACGAGACAAGGTTCCCCTTTAGCTCTTTGTTCTTCCTTGTAACCCCTGATCCATAGGTTGAGAGAGGACCGCTGAGTGGAAGGATTTGTGGTGGGAGGGAAAGAATACAAAATGTGTTTATATGCAGATGATATGCTGCTGCATGTGTCAAACCCACTGACATCTGTACCAGCAGCCGTTAGTTTGATTGAACAATATGTATGGCCACATGGCAGGGTTTAAAATTACCACAGGCAAATCAGTCCCTTTCCCCTTGGACAGAAATCGGGATGGTGATTTGAGTTGTTTCGCATCTCTAAGAATGAAAGTTAACCAGGGAACACTATGTTACTTGGGTATTAACGTCACAAGAGAACTTTGGGGACTATATGAAGCAAAGTTCCCCTCTTTGATGTCTGAATTCGATAAAGAACTAGAGAAATGAAACAAGCAGACAATCTCTTGGTTGGGACGTTTCAATTTGATGAAAATTGTGGTTCTCCCTAAAATGTTATACTTATTCCAGATGTTGCCCATTCAGATTCCAGACCACTATTTCAAAGTAACAAAGGGGACCCTCTTACGATTTTTGTGACAGGGGAAGAAACCCAGGGTTTCTAGTGAGGCCCTGAGGCTTCCTCAGGAGATTGGGGGAGTGGGATTGCGGGACATACATTTGTACTATAAGGCCACTCAGCTTAGAATTCTGATACCACACCTTAGAGCTCAAGGAGACCTACAATGTATGGGATTGGACAACTATCATCTACGACCGGCCACCGTAGGAGAATAGTTATGGGTTCCTAGAGCGAAGTTATCACGTAGGATACAGGAACACCCCTTTTTGGAACCATCTGGAGTATTTGGTGACATTCATCAGGGTTAAGTGGCGTTACAATATGGCCTTCACCGTTGGGACACCTTTGAGTACTAGGAGTTAGGGATGCTATTCCGAATCCAGATAGGTTCCAAACCTGGTATGAAGCAGGACTAGAAAGGGTTGGAAAGATGAGGAGGGACGGTAGATTCATTACAATAACAGAACTAGAGGAGGCCTTAGGAATAGGTACAATCTCTATTTTCTCATATTTACACTTGAAAGGGGTACTAATGAGCGAGGCTTGGAGAGAAAAGATACAGATGGAGCTCATACCTTTTGAGAAGCTCTTAGATACTGCGTCTAATTCCAAGGGATTGATTGACACATTATACAGGGCTCTGGTGGAGACAAGAAGGGGCTCCAATGACAGGTTGAGAGAGCGTTAGGAGGGAGATATGGGAATAGAGCTTGACCCTGAAACGTGGCAGAGACTATGCAGGGGTGCCTTCCAGACCTCAATTTCCTGTCAGTACAAACTGCATGCATTACATTATTGCACATATGGCAATATGACCCGGTTAGGCTCTCCAGAATGTATCAAAGTATGAGCCGGATGTGCTGGCATGAGTGTGGGTCAAGGGCATACTATTGGAACATGTGGTGGGGATGTGTTGTGGTTCAATCTTATTGCAATGAGGTGTTAAGCTGGATTAGAGACCTGGACGGGATCTCGAAAGGGGAAAACCCCAATGATGGTTTTGATTGGTTTACAGGAACTTGAGGGAGAATATATTAGGCTACCGAAAATGGTCCATGGCTTACTCCTTCCGGGAAGGGCATGTCTGGCGACACACTGGAAGAGAGAGTTGATGCCCGGAAATAAAGAATGGATTAATACATCCGGAAACATATATATATATATATATATAATGGAACGCTTAACTGCGTCAATCCATGGAGATCCCAAAGCTGTTGAAATGGAATGGTCAGACTTTTGTTGTAGATAAATCCACCCGGAGGGAAGAGAGCCCAATCCGACTTCTGAAATAGGGGAGAGAGTCATGACGCACTGCGTACACTATACAAAAAATTAAACAGTATTTACACTGAAGGTGGAACTTGGTTTGTGAGAATAATGAACCCATAGAAAAGGTTAAAAAGGCAGAAAGAATATGTGAGTCATATATAGATGTTGTTATAGAGATGGTGGGGCGGGTGTAAATGTTTTGGTGGTGGTGTGGGAGGTGTCTGAAGTAGGTAGAAAGACGCATTTTATATTAAACTTGGAGAAATATTTAGTATATGTGTTTAGCAGATTTACTGTATGTGAAGTAAACTGTATTTTTCTTGAAAATGTTATAAAATCAAAATTTAAAAAAGAAAACGCTACAGTCCTAACTCTGAAAAGACGGGACGGGTACATTAGCAATATTTACCTTGTCAAAAGGAAGGCTAAAATAAAGTTAGTCCTCAATTTGAATGAGCTTAATGCCTGGGTCCTCTACAGACATTTCAAAATTAAAGATAATCCCCTTCTGTGAGACCACTTACTAGAGGGAGACCGATTTGACAAGCTTGACCTAAACGATGTCTATGTAACATTATCTATTTACTAAACACACAGGGGCTTTCTGGAGTTTCCCTGGGAGTTCACAAGTCTCCCTTTTGATCTATGTTCTACTCCTTGAGGGTTTCACCAAGCATCTCAACCCCACAGATTTCCTCAGAGAGACAGTAATTAGAATGGTTATCTTGCTAGATAACATGATCTTCATGTAGCGGAACAGGACAGTTCATGCAGAGTACGAGGAATATGCAATCTACCTTCTACAACATTTTGATTTCATCATACATTGTGATATGCTGGAGATGCCGCCAGCCCAAGTGATGGAGTGTCTCAGGTTTCTAGTGAATACAAGTGAGGCATCTTTAAGATATCCCCAGAATAAAATGCTGATGATAAAGCAAGAGCTTTAAGCATTTCCGATGCATGAGACAACATCCCTGAGGGGACTGGCCATAATCATGGGTCTTCTGGTTCCTCAATGCAAGTGAATTCCTCAGGTACAGTGCAATACAGAGCCTTCCAAAGGCTAACGTTTCAACGCCTCAGGAAGGGTTGCTCTTGGGACAAGTCAGCATCTCCCAGGATGCTCACACAGAGCTAGAGTAATGGCTGCATCACATGGAAGCCTGGAACAACAGAGTTATCTTTAACTGTCTCCAAGATGTGGTGATAGAATCAGATGCCATCAGAATAGAATAAGGAGCCCAGTGAAGACACGTCACAACAGTAGGCAAATGGTCTCAAAAGAAGCTAGGCCTGCACCTTTACTTTGTCGCAAACTGCTGTCCTGATAATCTGCACCAAATGCATCATGCCGAAGAAAGCGAAGTCTTGTTTTCTTCTATGAATGGACAATGTGTCAGACAGTCAGGTGCCTAATTTACCTGGGATGTACAGGAACCGGGTTCCTGGGATAGTTTGCCAAGTATTCCTTGCATTACTGACTGGACAGGAACATATCCATGTTGGGAGAATATCTGCTTGGGTTTTTGAATGTGATCGCAGACTAGTATTAAAGAGATGCCAGGGTCTGGCAATTGGACAAACAGTCCTTTGGCGGACATATGAGCACTTGGGTGCATGCAAGAAAGATCCTTTTGCATCAAGGTTCAATATACAACTTCAGAGGTTCTTCAGAGGGAGACTTGAGACACATTCTGTGGCATAGATGCTTTACTATTGGATTGGAATCAGATCACAACTTACACCTTTCCGCTTTCATAAAGATTCCCTGGGTGTCAGCCCAGGTAAGGAGGCAAAAAGTAGAGTTAGTTCTGGTCGGACCATTTTGGATGGTGCAAGCCTGGTTTCCAATTCTACAGTAACTTCCTTCAGATTCTCCAATCCTACTACCCCAGATCCCGCACATAGTCAGTGTTCAATGGAAAGCTACATACCGTATTTAGAGACAGAGACTAAACCCTTAAGGCCTGCAGGATTTCTGGTGTTCCTGGTGAAATCCAAGCCTTTCGTCAAAGGCTGAGGGGCTAAGAAATGCTTGGGTTACAGAGACAAAAAAAAAATCTTGTTGGGCCATATGGCGTTGCTTTCTTCTCGCTTTGTCCGATGTTATCCAAGTACCCAATTTCTGGTCTTCCTTGGCATCAGAAGAGAAGGCGTTTAGAAGAATGCATTTTTAAAGGTCTATCATTTCTAGGGGTCCCATTCCTATAAAGGGAGGTGCCATGGGCAAGAATCCATTAGTGAGTAGAGTTCTGAAGGGAATTCAGATGACAAAGTATCCAAACTCCAAGAAAATGTTCCTTTAGAATGTGAACAAAGTCCTTCAGTTATTCCTAGACTAGACAGATAAAGGTCAGCTGTCTGGGAAAATAATGATGGCAAAGCTTACAATGATTCTTTGCCTAGTACCATGTAAATGTGTTTTGGAGGTGAAAGCACTGGTCAATTGAGTTATTCACCAGAGAATGCACCTTTGCAGGTAGTAGGGAGAACAAAGATAGTGATCAAATACGCATTGAATTGAATTGAATTTATATTTTATTTCCATCATGCTCATACAAAAGTGTTTCAGAGCGCGACAAGGCAAGGGAGGGGAACAGGGGAGAACAAAACAACAATCTTACTAGGCCCAGTGACATTGAGAACGCGCAAGTGCACGGGGGAGGAGAAAAGTGCATGCAAGGGGGGAGAAGTGGAAAGTGCGGAGCAAAAGGAGAAAAGAATAACTAATAATAAATAAATAAATATTAAAAGTACAGTGGCAGTTCAGCCAGCAAGTGGCTAGTGCTGAGTTTAAGGCAGCAGACAGGGTAGGTGAGATAAGTGCAGGAAGAAAAAGGGGGCTGTAGGGGTACAGATACAGACCCCAGTGCAAGATGTGGCCCAGAGGCAGTGCGGGAGGGTGGCAGGGTGAGCAGGAACCTGGGCCCGGAGGACAAAGGGTGGCCAGGTGCACGGTGCCAGGAGAGAACAGACCAGCAAGGGGGGGGGAAGAAGGCAGAAGCAAAGAGGAAGGTTTTGAGTTGCTTCTGGAACCGTAGATGGTTCTTCTCATGTTTTACAGTGGCAGGGAGGCTGTTCCAGAGGGAGGCCCCAGCCGAAGACAGAGCTCTACCCCCAGCTTGTTTCTTTGAAAAATGACTGACCCTGAGGGAGTTATAGGTAGAGGAACGAAGAGCTCGAGAGGGGAGGTATTTGTCGAGGGATAGCTGAAGGTATTTTGGACCCAGGCCCCAGGCCCCAGGAAACCTTGTGGACAATGCAGAGGGTTTTGAATTTAATCCTTGCATCCACTGGAAGCCAATGGAGAGATTTCAGAGATGGAGAGATACGATCCCAGGGCTTGAGGCCAAGGACAAGTCTTGCAGTCCTGTTCTGGATTAGTTACAGAAGGCGGAGAGAAGAGGCAGGTAGGTTTAGAAAGCGGCTGTTACAATAGTCCAACCTAGAGAGAACCAGAGCTTGGGAGACAGTGAGCTTCTGGTGGAAGGAGAGGAAAGGCAGAGTACCTCTGAGGAGGTGCAGTAGGAAGTTTGACTTTTTAGAGACATCAGACATGTGGGTGGAGAAGAAAAGTGTGGAATCAAAGATGACCCCGAGGTTCTTAGCCTCACAGGTGGGGATAGGAGGAGGGCCAAGGGAGGCCGGCCAGAGAGTGAGGGGAAAGGATGGAGAAGGTGTGCTGATGAGCAGTATCTTAGTCTTGCTGGCATTCAGACAAAGATTATTGGCGGAGCACCAATCTTGAATGGCAGTATGGCAATCAGAGATGAGAGAGGAGGTGGCAGAGGGCAGCCTGAAAATGAGTTGAGCGTCGTCAGCGTAGCACACGAAATTTGAGCAGAAAATGGCAATGCAGTGGGCGAGAGTTGCCAGGTATTGGTTGAAAAGCCAGGGAGAGGTTAGACCACAGGTAGAGAGGGAGATAGATGATAGGAAGGACCGCAGTATGACCTGGGAGGGTCGATCAGAGAGGAAAGAGGTCAGCCAGGCTAGAGCCTGATCGGTGATACCCAGGTTGTCACAGAGACAGTTGAGCAGGATGGTAAGGTTGACTGTGTCAAAGACAGAAGAGAGATTGAGTAGGATGAGGACAGAGGGAATGTTAGAGTCAAGGTTGGAGAGCCGATCTTCACAGATGTCCAGGAGAGCAGTTTCTGTGCTTCTGGCAGCCCTGAAGCTATACTGGGGGTCATGGAGACAGCCAACAGAATCTAAAGGAAGGTTAAGCTGGGAGACGGTTATAATACAGGGTGCCTGGCTAGGTCCTAGTGGTACACCGACATATCAAATGTACAACTGTCCGTCTGTCTGTTATTATGCTAACAATCGATATATTATATGTATCATCACCAAAATTCAGAGATTAAACTCATATTATCCTGAATCTCAAAAGTGTGGTTCTCCCATCCTGATTTTTTGTTTTAATATAAGCTGGGAGATGGCCAGCTTTTCCAGGAGTTTGCCCAGAAAGGGAGTAATGGAAATTGGGTGATAGTTAGTCGGACAGGAAGGATCAGCTGTGGGTTCCTTGAGAAGAGGATGCACAAGGGAGTGCTTCAGAGTGGAGGGGAAGGATCCTGAGGCAAATGAGTGATTGCAAGAATCAGCAAGGGCCAGAGTGAGGGTGTCAATGTGGTCCTTGATGGTTTTATAGGAACAGGGATGAACCTGTTTTGATGAGGCTTTCATAGATCGGACTTGTCTAGCGACCTCATTGGGGGGGAAAAGAGTTAAGGATGAGAAGGGGGTGGAGGGGTGGCTGAGGGAGGGTCAGCAAGCACACATGGAGAGTGGAGAGGAGGGGAAGGGGAGTAGAGGGTGGACAAAATGTCCTGGGTTTTTGAGATAAAGTGAGAGGAAAGGGCACTGCAAAGAGCATTTTGCATTGTAGCCAGCTTTCCTCTAGCAGCTGAAGGTTTGAGTGCTTAAAATGTGGAGATAACCAATGACTTCAGACACCTAGGGCAGGCCAGTTGCTTATTAAATTCAGAAAGCCACACAAGGACATTTCTTCAGTTGCTCTAGCTAGATTGGTAAGGCACATTGGGGCGGAATCCGGGACACAGTACTTCTCGTACCCGTCTCTCTTGGCAGGGGTCGTGGATGGGTTCTTCTGGAGCGACAGCCCCCCGTCCCAGATGTCATCAAGTAACGGGACCGAGAGGACCGTCTTCCTCTTGGCCTTACGCCGTTGATAGAGGAAACCTTCCTTCTGTTCTTCGGGGCAGAGCTGCAAGAGCTCGGATGCCCTGGGGATCATGGCGTGGAAGGAGCCAATTTTGTCGGGTGGGGAGGCCCGAGGAGGTGGTGATGGAAGGCCCATCCCGTCGTCACCACCGTCGTTATCCGTCCCCATCATGGCCGTCTCTGTTCCTGTGTCATCCCTCGGATCAGGGGAAGGAGATTAAGGCTGTGAGGGCCGCGAAGGCTGGAAGGGCGGGCGGGGGGATTAATTCTCCTCCGCTTGCTTGGAGGGCTTCCTGACGGTCCAGGCTCCCGAGTTGTCCTGTGGTCCAGGTACCAGCTGCAACAGGCGTGACGGTTGGGGTGTGGAATCCTCCGCCTCCACGGGAACCTCGTCGGCTCCACCGTCGCTTTCTTCGTCCGCCTCGTCGGGATCCCTCCCGTGGGACCGGACCTCCAAGAACTTCTTGTTCAGAACCTTCACAACTCCAGTCAGTTCCTGTATCCCTGTCCGTGATGGCCACTGCCCCCCTCTTTTTCCACCGGGGTTGTCACAGGGGTCTTATCGATGAGCTGAAAAGAGGATTCCCTCCGCGGTGGCAGGGAAACTCTGGGCCCGAGGTCGCCTCCACTGGGGTAGCCTCCACAGGCTTTGCCAGGGCCGCCACGACTCCCTCGATAGAGGCCTTAGCTGGGTGAATCAAGGCCTTTACGACTTTGGACGCGCTTGACGCCTTCACCTTGTGGGGAGGGTCACCGCCTCGCTCCCCCTCAGCTTTCTCTGTCGGGATCGACTAGGACTTATCCCGAAGCTTACCCGGGTTCTCCAATTTCCTCTTCACCGAGCCAGAGAGTTGGCTCTTGGTTGATGGTGTCGGTGAAAGTGCGCCCTGCCTGGCAGCCGAGGAGCCCTACCGTTCAGCGCTCCCGGTGACCGCGGACTCACAGTGCTTTGCCTTTTGTTGGACCCCCGTCGCCGGAGCGCCCTCAAAGGTCTTAGAAGACCGCTCGGACCTCTTCTTCTCACCTGCTGCTGGGCTCTTCCCCTCCAGCCAGTTGGTGAGGCGGATACGCCGATCCTTCAGGGTCCTCTCCGACATGTTCTTGGAAAACGAACAGTCCTTCTCCACGTGCGTTTTGTCTTTGTGAAGGCAGTAGAGGCATCTAGAATGCTCGTCCTCCTTGAAGACATTCTGCAATCCACATCCAGGGCAGCTCCTGAACAGCTTGGATCCGGGCACTGTGTTCCCTTTGTCCTGGGCCATGTCCACGTGGGGTAGGCCTCAAAGATCTTCTGAAATCCTCCAAGAAGCGGAACTCAACGAAAACTTCGCCCTTGAGGTGTGTAGAAAATTCCGAAACGGGTCCCCGTTGATCGGAAGTAGAAACGGTGGAGCATGAGGCTCGATTGACCGAAAAAATGAGATTAAACTCTTTGAAAAATTCCAAAATGCAGTAAAAGCTAGAGAGCTATAGCACGAGGACTCCCAACACTTGAACGTGAGGTAAAAATCTGAAGATGGCTGACAGAGGAGAGGCTTAGGTAAAGGGCAGTCAATGGCTGTGGGTAGTATGACCCAAAGACCAGTGATTGGTTATTAGGAGAAAGACAGTTCAGAAACGAAACTGAAACTGATTTTACCGAGGATTCCCAGCCTGAAGACGGGGAACATTCATGAGCATGTGAATCCATGCCAGATCCCATGCTGGAGAAGTGGCATTATCAGCAAGAGGGGGTGATATTTACCTTTTATTGTTGTTGAAGGAACAAAGCTGGATCTTTAAAGTAAAAACGGACACAGAAGGACTGAATGAAGACCTCCCATGACAATATTTAGGCATGGTGTAAATAGCAGTTTCCAGTAAATAATACTCAGCAATAGTGAAGTCACATTGCACATGTGGGGGCAGGTACACAGGCATTTACTGAGAGGCCATGAATGAACAGCTATGCATCTACAACCAGCTAGCACTTAGGACAGACTTCCCAATTTTCCTGACACCTGCAGATTCCTCTATTCTATGCTTTCAAGAGCATTGACGAGAAATAAGGTGTTGCACTTCACACCCATCAGCCCTCTCAAGGTAGTGAGTGACAGCCGTGTTAAAGTGGCGATACCAATAGAAAAGCAGCACCTTACAATAACAACTCAGTGCATTAGATGTATAATAGAAAGCATGTCATTTTTAAGTGTACGCGACAAAACATGACTCCACTTAATTATGATGCTCACCACTTAACATATACCAGGCTATATCCATGTGAATCATGAGAGCATGAGTAACTACAGTTTGCATGCATTTTGGCATCTGTGACAATCGAACGACTCAGAAGAATGATCGACTGATGAACCAAGTAAAGGTCACACGGATGCTTCCGTCTCCCGAATTGGTTTTACACCAGCAGTGGAGTGCGCTCATAATAATCATAAAAATAAAATTAAAAATATAAACACATACGGGCATTCTCTTCACGCCTCAGAGTGTGGCTTGTAGTCTGCTCTTTGCTAGCAACAAAAAAGAGGTTTAGGATTTGGCCGAATAGAAAAGGGACATGAAATTAGCCATGCCCTACAACATAAAGCTCTATACCACATAATGGCAGCTGAGCATGGCGGACGCCATTCACCTTAGTCCTTGTGACACCCATGCAGGCAGAGTGCGCAATCTTCAGACTACAAAGAAATCATGCTGTGGTATTGTGCTTGTGGCAATTGAACAGACAATCATGGTGGTTCATGAGCGCAGGTTGAACCTACCAACCTGACGAAGGTGGTATTATTTGCATTGCACCGAAACTGGTTGACGACATTCGTGGATGTGTAAGGCAAAAAAGCACACCAAGATAAATTATTTGGATAGAATCATTTCAAGTGAAGGTTTTTCTTCCCAGTTGTTTTCTTTGCCAAAACCATCCAGTGGATACATAAAACAACACTAACAACAATAACGAACATAGGGAATTAGGAACAGACATAACAGTCATTGCCCATGTCTGCAGAAAGTAGAATGTTTTAAATATTGCTTTTATAGACTATGGTTAAACAGTTTATAGCCATCATTTGTTTAGATGAATGTGATGGAAGGGCTGGTTTTTCATTAACCAGGTAGTGTAGACAGGGACAGTTCTTGCTCTGTCTTTCACCTAGGTAGGTGGTCCACCACCGCTCACTAGGGGTAGCACACTTGCACTAAGGGATATTAAGAATCTGTGCAAGGACATGAACCTAGAATTTCAGGTTGTAAAGTCGATATTAGGTTCCTTTCTTCACAGTATTGTCTGCATACATCTTGGGCGCAAGAAAGGTAACACATTTGCCCAGAAGGCTTATCGTTTTTTTTTTTTACAAAATTAATCAAAATGCCATTTTCTGAAGCTCAGGGTCCAAATCGTCTGTTGGAAACTTGGATCTCTCTTTAAAAAAAAAGATAATTTGCATCAAACTGTAGCTGCATATTTCCACCCTATAACTAACGTGCCATTTTTGCTGAAGATGTTTGACAAAATTGCGAGTTTATTGCGCAACACAAAATATTGGGGTCAGGTCAGTCAGGTTTTCGTTCAATACATGGTAGGGAAACTGTGTTGTTGGCCCAAAAGTTGAATATTGTCAAAATGATTGACAACGGTCAGATTGTACTGCTTTTGCTGCTCAACCTATCAGCTGCTTTTGATTTAGTTAATTATGAGCTGTTGAATGATAGACCTATTACAATAGGGAAATGTTCAGATAATCCTGCAAAGTGGTTTATATCTTTTCTTGGGCCTAGACAAGTGAAAGTCATTAAAAATGACTACCAATCACCTGTGCTTCTGACCTGTGATGTACCACAAGGATCCTGCCAGTCCCCTTTATTATTTAATGTCTATATTAGGTCCATATGTGATCTTTTGGACAACCTGGGTGTACAGTTCGCCAATTATGCAGATGAAAAAAATATATATATAATAACAGAAAAACAAACAAAAAATTAAAAAAATTATGCCAATGAGACCCAGATTCTCCTTGAACTCTTTGGGGTGTATTCTAAGGATGTGGAAAGGGTCATATAAGTATTTTCTGACGATCCAATCATGGATGGTAACTAATTCCCTGCCTTAAACAATGCAAAAACCGAGTTGTTTATTATTGGAACCAGTGCAAGGCTAAAGAAAATGGAACTGCAATATAGCCAATTTCTGATTGCGGGCAATGTTATTCCTGTGGCCCACCACGTTAAAATGTTGGGAGTCTATTTAGATTCTCAAATAACATCAAATAAGCATGTGGCACATCTAGGCTCATCATGCTCATACATGACCAGACTGTTGAGGCAGATACGACCATATCTATCTGTTCAGAATGGGGCGGTAGTGGCATCTGCCAGTATTAACACAAAACTTGATTATTGCAATAGTCTTCTGATTGGCACCTCACAGTACAATATGAAGAAATTGCAACCTATTTGGAATGGAGCAGTCCGAGCAGTTTGTGGGCTCGGGAGGTGATCGCATGTGTCAGAGGCTCAGCAGACCCTACACTGGTTACCTGTGGCGCAGAGAGTGTGGTGTAAAGTGTATTCCCTTGTTTAAAGTGTTTGTCTGGTGATGCCCCTCAGTATCTTAGCTCTTGCATCAAAAGGGCACCCATAAAACAAACTTTACATTCTAACAAGGATGCACTTTTGGTTTGTCCACAATTTAATCTAAAAAAAAGCTTGGAGGCACCAGTTTTGATGTATGGGCTCCTACGTTGTGGAATGCACTGCCTCTGTCTTTGAGGACGATACCATTCATAGCCCTTTAAAAAAAAGGTATGAATACCTTCTTCTTTGATAAAAGTAAAGATTAAGGAGGTTTTGGTCGCAAGAGCCTAGAGCACATGTGTTTATGTTGTCTGTCTTGTCAGCGCTCTGCGGCCTTTGGGTGTGTGGCGTTATACAAAAAATATATAGATAATTCATGAACAATCACAGTTCACCTCTGCTCTTTCAAGTCACTTCGTAAACTAGCCTTTCATTTTCCTTGCTGTTCAGGGCATCAGACAAGTGAAATTTCTTCCGTCTCTCGATTATGGTGTGTTAGATGGGCTTCTTTAATGTCATTAATTTTATTCCATTAATTCACTTTGCCTTTGTTGACCCCTGCTTCCTACCTAAGCGGTCTGCTAGGTGGGCCCTCATATCATAATGCATTTGGTCAGCAGCTTACGGCTTCCACATGCCAAGAGATTCTGAAGGCGGCAGAGGTGAGAGGATACCAAACAGCAGAGGCAGATCAGCCATGCTTGTGCTGCTTCAAGGGGCTCCAAGACCAACCCTCTTACACACACACAACCACAGCCTACTGTGAGGAGTCAAAAATGCGGGACAGACACAAAGGTATAGTTTTCTCCAAGTTTGTCATTTATTAAATGAAAAAGGGTGAGATAAATGCCTATCTTTCCCTATCCTAACAAGGATGTCCCTACCGAGCAAACTAAAAATAAAGAAAGATGACCTAGGGCCTCATTACGACCCTGGTGGTAGGGGGTTAACGGCGCCGGTAGAGCTGCCAGCGCCGTTAACCCCCTACCGCCTTATTATGAGGTCTGCTTGCGGGTCCCGCAAAGGACGCTTGGTAAAACCAGGCGTCCTTAGCTGGTCCCGCGAGCAGACCTGGATGCTAACAACAGGCCCGTCATTAACGGGCCCCTTGTTAGCATCCTCCCCATTCCCATTGAGCCCTATGGGGGCTCAAATGGGAATGGAGATGTACCGGGTCCGGGTTCCCTGAATGGGGAAATACTGGGCCCTCCAAAATCGGAATGGCCCGGTATTTCCCCATTCAGGGAACCCAGACCCGAGTTTGGGGGTAGCCATGGCTACCTCCAAACTTGTAATGAGGTCCCTAGTGTTCAAAAGGTCTCTGACCCACACACAGACACAACAAAAACAAAACAGTGTTAATGTTATAACTCAGAAAGCACTCCTTGTGACCAGGGTTGGGCCCTCTTCCGCTGCATCAATTCAGGAATATCCTTGGAAAAGTTCTGATTCAATGAAGTTCTGTTCAGTTTTGGCCCTCATTACAAGTTTGGTGGCCCAGAAAAAGGTGACGGTAACAACGGTTACCAGCACAAAACTAGAAGTCTGCTGGAACGGGCTACGGCCTACCAGCAGGCCTGACTTGCCGGTAGTTCTGGCACCTACCGGCAGATTTTTCATTGAAGCACCGGCACCATTACTAACGTTGCCAGTGCTTCAGGGTTCCCATTCTCGTGTAGTCCCATGGAACTACACGGGAATGGGAATTTACTGGTCCTCTGCTGCCCGTAATATTCTGGTAGCACTGGGATATCAGTCGTCAGAAACGGTAAGGCAAGTCTGCTGGTAACACACCAGTAGCACCAGCGAGTTACCGTCAGACTCGTAATGAGGGCCAGAATGTCTTGTCCCTCCACTGTGTCTTCCAATTGGTAAAGTAAATATCTCTTTCACAAACACTTGTTCAAAAATCTAAGCAATTGGTGTCTTCCACAATATCCTACTTGGTAAAGCAACTGTTTTTCTCACAGAACAAAAGCTCATACACCAAGATAATTGTTCTCCTCAGGATGTAAAGCAAATTACAAGCATATCACACTTATTCTCCCAATTGAATATTGTTGGCCTGATAGTAAAGTAACTACCTCTGGGGATGCAACAGTTTGTCAAAATAATAATAGTTTAAAATGTCTTTCCACCACACCATTTTGCCACAATCACACTGCTTCAAAACATGTTATTTCCTGGTCCACTCGCCTGCCATGACTAACTACTAGATCCCTTTCCTTGTGTACTCACCTACCAGGAGGAAAACTCCTATAGCTACAATTTGTCTTAGTCGCAATATTTGTTCCAAGATTCTCCACACCACTATCCTATGTCGGGAGGGCTGAACAATGGCTGTCTTTTTTATAGTCTCTCGACTCTTTGCAATGTCGGTTACAGGTTTCTCCAACCTGGAAACTCAAGAAAGGAGAATTGCGCAGAAGTTGCCTCTTGAGCGCTGCTTCTTTACAGCCTCTTGGCTGTTGGTAATGTGGTTTACAGGTTTCCCCCAGTTGGTGTCCCATAGAAGGGGAGTTGCTCCCCTGTTGCCTCTGTGCTATTCATTAGAAGCCTCTTGGCTGTTAGCAATGCAGTTTATACATTTCCCTCAGTTGGTGTCCCATAAAAGAGGAATTGTGCCCTTGTCACCTCTTTACTTTATTTGTTTCGTATTCAAATTATTATTTATTGTCAAATGTCCTGCTTGGAGCGCCCCGGGTCACCTTAGGCTTCAGAGCAACTCACCGGTCTTCTTTGGTATCTCTGCTTCACTGTCTGCTGCTGCGGCGGACCTTCTGCGTCCTTCTCTCTCCATTGCCAGCTCACGCCTAGCTTCAGTGGTCTGCGCGGCTCTTCTACGGAGCTCTGCCAGGTCTGTTGGTCCTCTGTGTCCTCCCGCACACCGAAGCGCCACATGTCGAGTTGGGAGCACGTCTTCCATTTGGCTGGGCTTTTCTTCCTGACGCGCTTCCAGCTGCTCATACTCTGCAATGTGGTACATCTTCACTTCTCGCAACGGCATCAGCTGGCGGTCTTCCTTCTGCTGCAATCCCAGCACTCCAGAATGCATTTGCCCCAGCTACTGCTTCCGCATCTCTCTTCATCTGCAACTCAATCCTGAGTTTAAATGTCCATCTCAGGTGTCTTGTTCTATAACAACTAGACCACACATTCTTGTCAATAGTACTTTTGATCCTTACTAACACTGGGCCAGTCTTCCTCGTCTCAATACCACAGGCATTATGGAGCTTGAAGTCCATAATGGATTGCATAGCAGTTACATTGGTTTTCTCTATTTTACAATATGCCATCAAGACTTCAGCAAGAATAGGGGAAGCATGAGTTAAAGTGGTCACCAATTCTCCCTGATATGAGTCCCCTATGTGATCCTCCCACATAATACCGCCCGAGGGTCAGGATCAGGTAGCGGCTGCCTTCCCCTTGCCACATGAGAGGATGCCCATACTGGGGTTTCAGTGATGGATATAATTGTGAATATTGGTGTGCGTCATATATAGACAGGATTGTGAATATTAGCCAGTGCCGGGTCTAGATAGAAATGCAGAGATATTCACACGCCACATCTAGAAAGAAAGTGGAAATGTAGCACATATCACTTCTAGATAGTGAGGCCAATAACCAACTCACTAACAATTCCACCCCTCTGCATACACCTCTCAAACTCTACCCAAACACAACCACAACCCTAAAGCACAACAAACCACACAAACTTCACTACACTGCAACAACAAAACAAACCACACATTGCTTTGCACAACAGCACGCAAAGGCTACCGACCAGAAAGCACCCCCAAGCTCAGTGAACAGTGTTAACCGACCTGAAGCTGCCAACAGCAGATCACTACTCTCTTGCACTTATACTGCTTGTTCCCACTAACTCACCCCCAGCCCCTTCCTTTTCAGATCCGTCAGAGTGCCAGGGGACCTTTCCGGTGGCGATAGTGCATGGTACAAATACCCTTTAACATTAACATCGTGAGGAACTACCCGCATAAGAGAGTTTGGAATTCCTAAACAAGGAGGCAAGAAGTAATTGAAAAGTGGAATGCCCCATACCTAATCTGAAAGAAATGATTGAGAGCACTCTAGAGTTGAACCCTAAAATGTTGACATTTATGAGTAAATATGGGCAAGACCCCAAGAAAGGAATCAATAGATAGTGGGAGCATGTCAAGACAACGACTAGACAGATCAGATTCTCTGATGAACATTATGGCATTGGCAGTGGAAGCCAAGCAGAACTGCACAAAAACAGATGCAAATGGGTGCGATGCACCGTAAGTCTGCTTGTCAACACAAATTGCGCGATATCAGCAGAAAGGCACAAAGGCATTTTGGTCAAAATAGTCCCAGAGGTTGAGTTGGCAACCTCAGAGGTGGGTGCCAAAGCGGATTTGCTTCTTATAGCAACATAAACAGCCATCAATAAGGCTCAGAAATCACTTTAGAAATGGTCTCCACAGTTTGACAAACCCAGCCAGGGAAGGGGCCGTTCAGCTAATTGAAATATGCTATGGCTGAAGAAGAGGTAATCAACAGTGAAAAGACCAACATAGACCAACCTGCTTCATCCCAGCAAGCAATAGAAGGTGCAGAGAAAGAGGATGGAAGCAAAGTTGCAAACACCCAGCTACTACCAGAGGTGAAAGGACAAACATGCAAGAGCCTACAACCAGTAACAAGTGCAGTTGCACTTTTCTTTGAACAAAGGCAAAGCAAAGGCAGAGTCCCCTGGGCCCTGCAGCCAGACTGTGCAGGGGCTCCAGCTCCAGTTTTGACAGGAACCCATGCAGTTTCACTTTCCCCCCCTAATGCATTTTTTGAAGGCATGGCCTCATCTGGTGAGCAAGGAGATGTAAGAGTTAGCTTAATAAAACGCTACAGGAAGCCAGCAGGGGGCGCAGAGATGTACGTCTCCTAAGCATGCTCCTCCATCATCCAGACCCCGGAAAATTAAGTGAGCCCCCACTTATGCCCCCCCGGCAACGAGAACTCTGACATGTGGAGAGAAGGCCCAACAGGGCGCATTTGACCCCAAAAAACGAAAGAATTGGTTGCAAACAAGCCGAGATCCGACTTGCCAACACAATCCGGGAAAGTGAAAGTGATTTCTCTGTTGTGCAGGCCCTCGCTGGGATTTCAGTTTACTGCACAAGGGCACTGGAGAGTGCATCGGAATGATCCTGTGATGCCTATACGATCGGAAACCCCCCCCCCCCCCGATTGTGGTTTTGCGAGCTGCTGGTGAGACCCTTGATCTCGCCCATATACCGGACATCTGTGGAGACCTGTTAGCCAGCGGCTTAACCGTCCCTGGAGCGGGCCGGTCCCTGCACTGCCAAGTAATGCAAAGCAGTGTCTCAGTGGACCTTGCATTCCCAGGCACGGTGTCTGCTAGATAAAAAAACAACGGCAAACACGCAAGACGGCAGAAAGGTGCCTGTAAGAGCAAAATCTGAAGAATGCAGCGGTCATATGAAAAATTGGGAGCCAAGGTGAAAAAGGGTGGTGACACCATGGTCCATGTGGCAAGGCAGTAGTGATTCTGCAAGAGAGGTACTACCCGGGAGGTGTGGGCGACCCAGTAGCCTGGGTCCAGGAGGTGTACATGATTGTGAAGAGGTCCGGAGTATCCAAGTTGGGGAGCGGGAGGTAACAGATTAAGCCTTTGGAATATCTAGCTAACAGACTTAAAAAATACTGGAAGGACCTGAAGTAACCCAGTGGAGATTTGTAACGAACATTGAATACAGTGTGATCCAAAAGGACCCTGTGATAACGTAGGTGAGCCCATACTGGGTCCACATTAGAAGGGACTGTATGGGAGGTGCGGGCCTCCAATTTAGGGGCGTGAGCCCGCCTCGCCTATATCTCAAACAAATGGACGGGGTGTTCACAACAAGGTCATCCTGAACTCTGCAGGAGCCAGCTCAGAGCGAGAACTAAAGAGTACCGGAAGGGGGATACATTTAGGAGAGAATCCCTTACTCCCGAAAACCAGTAGAGGCCATTGGGAGTCCAGATTTGACGTCTTCACCAGAAAAGTGTTAGAGAGAAAGGATCTGCCTTGTTGGGAACTCCCTAAAGCTGCGAGCCTGGCTGAGCCACGAGAGTCATAACGTGGCCTCCTCTCTGAGGAAGGGGGTGCTGGGTGTGGATGGTTCCCCTTGGATGTTTCACTTTGGTCCAGCATTATATGGAGTTTAGATCAAAGCTGGCTGAATTTGCATACCCGGGCAGACCAGACAGCTGGAGGGGAGGACTCTATGGCAACCAAGAAGGATCTCGCCTCATGCGTTTCCACAACTATCCGGACAAGCTCAAGATTTTGGAGAAGGCTAGGGCTAAGTGTCCAATGATTGTAACGCTCACCTGGTATCCACGGGGACGTCACTCAGCCTGTTCTGACCTCTTACGACCTCGAACCCTTCCCTGGAGGCTATTCGACTGGAGACTGGGCCTGAAACACAGGATTGGTAGAGTTTAACTTCCTATTGTCTCTGTGTGCTTGAACCCCTTCTTCCCCAGGGTCCAACCCTTCCCTCTGATCCACAGCTCACCTTGTTTTCTTGGATAGGGGGCGCGTTGATTGATGCAGGCTCGTTGCTGCCTAGTTACTTCACTGGCAAGAGTCCGACAGGTAAGTATAATGAGTCTTTTGAACAGTTCTCTAACTTCGTTCCTTTCCTTCCTTAGATGATGGCCGGCGTCCGGGGATGGTGGCGTGCTGCTGAGATGAGTAGCGCTGAAGGTGAGTGAGAGCGTGAGGCGCGATGCACCCCTTTCGTATTTGCATTGAACTGAGTTCTTTTTCTGCGTCTTTTAAGTGCCGCGACGTTTGCAGCGTGGATGCCGGTTATGAAGAACAAATGCGGGGGATAAGCGTGGTATGCGGCGCCTCTAGATGTTTCCACGCTAACCTTGAGTGTCTTTCCCTCTTGCAGATGGATGAGAAGTTCCAGAGACAGAGATCCCCCAGAGTGGCTGGGATTCAGGTAAGCATTTGAAGCTCGTACAGTATTTAAAAATAAGCGAAGATTTGCCAAATGCTTATTAATGCCTTTTTTCTGTTCTTTTCCCTTTTCCTTAGGAAGCGGTGTGCCGGGATGGGAATGACACCGCCGAAGATGCCCGCAGAACAGAAGGAGAGATGACTGATGGGCAGAAGCGCCGCAAGGTAAGGCTGTTCCTAACGGTGTTCTTGTTCTTGCAGGAGCTGAGCGCAGAAGAAAGATGCAGGCCTACTGGAGACCGATCCGAACACAGTGAGTGTCATGCTGCAGGTGCAGAAAACGCAAAGCACGTTTCTAAGCCTGGGTGTGGCTTAAATAGTCTCTGGGTATCCCAGGTGCCTCTGGGCTGAACCACACCCCAATGACTAGACCGCACATGCAGTTCTGGGAACCGAAATATGTGGGGGCATCCATCTTGCCCCATCAATGCACTACAAGTCCAATCCCCAATGTTATCCTATGGAAGTGAGTGAGTCTGGTGCCACAAGTGCCAAGTCTGACCCCAAGTGGGTCTTTGGAGGGATGGAGAGGCCCTCAAGGGCCATGTAGGTGATTGTGGCCTGGCTCCAGCCTGACATCTTGGAGGGCTGGGGACATGAGGGGCAGGAATCATGACAATGATGTTGACCAAAAGGGGAAAACAAAGAAGATTGACAATGGCGTATTAAGGGCCCCAATAGGAGAAGAATCCCCAGATCAAGGAAATGTAGGAAGCTGAACACTTCCCTGGCCAACACATCCTGAACACACTTTCGGAGGACGACGTGAGGGCGACACTGGTAGCTTTCAACATGACTGACTTTAATATCATGACTTAAAGGGTGTGTGGAAGCTAGGGGTGTGAGATGATCCGAGACTGTTGGAAGAAGGGAAGATAGTTCGTAACTTCCAGTTTCTGAAACAAAAATTTGATGAAAAGGGAGATAAGGAGGATGCTTCTCTTGCCGGAAGGTTAAGGGGTCATTGTGCTGAAAGATTGGTTGCGGAGTTAGAGGGAAGGGACAAAACTACAGAGGTTTCAGTAGAAAGGATCAAGGAGGCATTTGCCTCGTTCCATGTTATGTTAATATTTATTTATATAGCGCCTATACACAGGCAAGTGTTTCAAAACGCTCAGGAGGTTGGGACCCAGGGGAAAAAACAACAGTCGCTTAAGAGCCCTTCAATTTCTGAGGCGATAACGGTCTGCATAGACACATTATGTGAATATGATACATTTAACAGTTTAGATACAGCAAAAAGGCCCAACAGTGGTTCTGACGTATTTTCAAGTGCACATTAAGGGGCAACAGACAGAATGATCTTCAGGCTGTGCTGTATACAGATCATGCAAGTGCGGAAAGGGCAGGTAGGGGCAGGGGCCCAAGTGTACCCAGTCGGTAGAGACTTGTGAAGCGCATAGAGAGAACTCTCAGGGATTTTTTCAAGTACAGTGAGAGGCCCTGAGGCAAATGCAGAAGGACTGGCAGGGGTGCCTGGGACCTGTGAGACTCTGAGGAGCACCAGGCGGCCAGTCAGTGAGCTGTATGGGAGGGAGGGAGGGAGGGAGGGAGGGAGAGAAGGAAGGGCAGGGAGCTAGGTTAGCAGGGTAGGTGGAGAGAGAAGGAAGAGGAGAAGAGGAAGGTCTTGAAGAGTTTCCGGAACATAAGAATATCATGCTCAAAACATAGGGTGGCAGGGAGTTTGTTCCAGAGGGAGCGCCTGCTGAGGAAAGGGATCTCCCACCAAATCTCTGCTTGGAGAACGGGTCACTCGCAGAAGGTTGGAGGTAGATGAGCGGAGTGCTTGAAAGGGACAGTATTTAGGAAAGCAGCCTTGAAGGTAAGTCCCAAGCCTTATGAACAATGTAGAGGGTCTTGAATTTGATCCTTGCAGCCACGGGGAGACAGTGAAGGGATTTAAGCGTCAGAGAGATGCAGTCCCTGGGCTTGAGGCCAAGGATAAGTCTTGCAGTTCTGTTCTGGATGAGTTGCAGAGGGCGCAGGGCAGAAGCAGGGAGGTTGAGGAAGAGGCTGTTGCAATAGTCCAGTCTTGAGAGAACCAGGGCTCTGGAGACAGTGAGCCGCTGGGGGAAGGCGAGAAAAGGTAGAGTGCCTCTGAGGAGGTGTTGTCGATAGTTAGATTTTTTAGAGATGTCACAACTGTGAGAGGAGAAGGAGAGAGTGGAGTCGAAAATGACCCCAAGGTTTTTGGTCTCGCAGGTGGGGTTGGTTGCGGGGCCAAGGGAGGCCGGCCAGAGTGAGAGGGGGGAAAGCGGGAGCAGGGGTCCGAATGCAGACAATCTCAGTTTTACTGGCATTGAGACAAAGGTCTTTTGCAGCACACCATCACTAAATAGCGTACAGACAGTCGGGTATGAGTGAAGAGGAGGAGGTGGCTGAGAGTAGCCTGAAGGATAGTTGTGCGTCATCTGCAAAACACTACAAGTTAGTGGTGAAAGTGGCAATCACAAGTGCCAAGGTAGCCATGGAGACGATGAAGAACCAGGCGGATAGGTTAGAGCCCTTGGGAACACCACAGGTTGAGAGGGTGATAGTAGAGAGAAAGGCACCAAGTTCGACCTGGGATGGGCGGTTGGAGAGAAAAGAGGTTAACCAGGCCAGAGTCCGACCTGTGATTCCCATGGTGTTACGAATCCGTGAGATCAGGATGTTGTTGTTAACCGTGTCAAAGGTGGAAGAGAGATCAAGGAGAATGAGGACAGAGGGAGTGTTAGTGTCAAGATTAGAGAGCAGGTCTTCATGGGTGTTAAGAAGAGCAGTTTCCGTGCCTCTGGATGCTCTAAAGCCAGACTGATGTTCATGGAAGCAACTGACTGATTCCTTGTGGAGGTTTAGCTGGGAGATAGCCAACTTCTCCAGGAGTTTGCCCAGGAAAGGAGTGATCGAGATCATGTGGTAGTTTGACGAGATGGAAGGGTCAGCAGAGGGTTGCTTGAGCAGAGGGTGCACAAGGGAGTGCTTGAGAGCAGTTGGGAAAACTCCACTGGAAAAGGAGAGGTTGCAAAGGTCGGCCAAGGCTGGTGCGAGGGAGTCAATGTTGTCCTTGATTGTTTTTGAAGGGCAAGGGTCCACTTGCTTAAATGAGGCCTTCATAGGCCGGACTTGTCTGGCGACCTCATCAGGTGTGATGGGAGAGAGGGAGGAGAGAGTGAAAGTGGAGGTTGGGCCAAGGGAGGTACAGGTGCTTGTGTGTGCTGTGGTGAGGGGGGAAAGGAGGAGACAATCTCTTGGGTTTTTGTGGTGAAATGTGCTGCCAGGGCCGAGCAGAGGTCCGGGGGGGAGTGACAGAAGAGGAAGCTGCTGCAGGATTGGCCAGTTCCTTGCAGACTTTGCTTGCTTAGATGAGGCCTTCATAGACCAGACTTGTCTGGCAACCTATGAGGTTTTATACAAGAGTGAAGGGAAGGCTGATACCAAAGAGATTAGGAATTATTTAGAAGAGACACCCCTCCCATTGTTAACTGAAGATGAGTCTTATGCCTTGGATACCCCAATCACAGGAGATGAAATTAAGAATGTTATAGGCCGCCTCCGGTTGGGGAAATCACCAGGTGAAGACGGTTTCACCTATGGATTTTACAAATCTTTCTTGTCTGTCTTGCTCCCTTTTTTGACAATATTGTTTAATGATATTATAGAGACAAGCATAGCCCCAGATTCATTTGTCCAGGCCCTCATTACAGTAATACCAAAGGAGAGCAGGCACCCCTCAGTTGTGTGGTTCTTACCGCCCAATTTCTCTTTTGACTATAGATGCCAAGATATATGCTTGTGTCCTGACAGCCAGGTTAGAGGGACACTTACCGAGACATGTACACTCTGACCAGATGGGATTTGTTAGAGGGCGTCAGGGGCAGAAACTATGAGGAAATCATTGTATTTCATAAATAAGGCTCACGGTTGGCCAGGCGATCCCACGCTCCTCTCCGTTGTTGCCGAAAAGGCCTTTGATACGGTAGAATGGGACTTTCTAGAGGTAGTGCTTACTAAATTTGGGATAGGCAGGAGATTTATACGTGGTATGATGGTGATCTATTCCTCCCCGAGTGCATGCGTGGCTGTGAACGGAGGATACTCACGACAGTTTGTACTGGGCAGTGGGTCGAGACAAGGTTCCCCTTTAGCTCTTTGTTCTTCCTTGTAACCCCTGATCCATAGGTTGAGAGAGGACCGCTGAGTGGAAGGATTTGTGGTGGGAGGGAAAGAATACAAAATGTGTTTATATGCAGATGATATGCTGCTGCATGTGTCAAACCCACTGACATCTGTACCAGCAGCCGTTAGTTTGATTGAACAATATGTATGGCCACATGGCAGGGTTTAAAATTACCACAGGCAAATCAGTCCCTTTCCCCTTGGACAGAAATCGGGATGGTGATTTGAGTTGTTTCGCATCTCTGAGAATGAAAGTTAACCAGGGAACACTATGTTACTTGGGTATTAACGTCACAAGAGAACTTTGGGGACTATATGAAGCAAAGTTCCCCCCTTTGATGTCTGAATTCGATAAAGAACTAAAGAAATGAAACAAGCAGACAATCTCTTGGTTGGGACGTTTCAATTTGATGAAAATTGTGGTTCTCCCTAAAATGTTATACTTATTCCAGATGTTGCCCATTCAGATTCCAGACCACTATTTCAAAGTAACAAAGGGGACCCTCTTACGATTTTTGTGACAGGGGAAGAAACCCAGGGTTTCTAGTGAGGCCCTGAGGCTTCCTCAGGAGATTGGGGGAGTGGGATTGCGGGACATACATTTGTACTATAAGGCCACTCAGCTTAGAATTCTGATACCACACCTTAGAGCTCAAGGAGACCTACAATGTATGGGATTGGACAACTATCATCTACGACCGGCCACCGTAGGAGAATAGTTATGGGTTCCTAGAGCGAAGTTATCACGTAGGATACAGGAACACCCCTTTTTGGAACCATCTGGAGTATTTGGTGACATTCATCAGGGTTAAGTGGCGTTACAATATGGCCTTCACCGTTGGGACACCTTTGGGTACTAGGAGTTAGGGATGCTATTCCGAATCCAGATAGGTTCCAAACCTGGTATGAAGCAGGACTAGAAAGGGTTGGAAAGATGAGGAGGGACGGTAGATTCATTACAATAACAGAACTAGAGGAGGCCTTAGGAATAGGTACGATCTCTATTTTCTCATATTTACACTTGAAAGGGGTACTAATGAGCGAGGCTTGGAGAGAAAAGATACAGATGGAGCTCATACCTTTTGAGAAGCGTGGCAGAGACTATGCAGGGGTGCCTTCCAGACCTCAATTTCCTGTCAGTACAAACTGCATGCATTAAATGATTGCACATATGGCAATATGACCCGGTTAGGCTCTCCAGAATGTATCAAAGTATGAGCCGGATGTGCTGGCATGAGTGTGGGTCAAGGGCAGACTATTGGAACATGTGGTGGGGATGTGTTGTGGTTCAATCTTATTGCAATTAGGTGTTAAGCTGGATTAGAGACCTGGACGGGATCTCGAAAGGGGAAAACCCCAATGTTGGTTTTGATTGGTTTACAGGAACTTGAGGGAGAATATATTAGGCTACCGAAAATGGTCCATGGCTTACTCCTTCCGGGAAGGGCATGTCTGGCGACACGCTGGAAGAGAGAGTTGATGCCCTGAAAGAAAGAATGGATTAATACATCCGGAAACATATATATATATATATATATATATATATATATATATATATATATATATATATATATATATATATATATATATATAATGGAACGCTTAACTGCGTCAATCCATGGAGATCCCAAAGCTGTTGAAATGGAATAGTCAGACTTTTGTTGTAGATACATCCACCCGGAGGGAAGAGAGCCCAATCCGACTTCTGAAATAGGGGAGAGAGTCATGACGCACTGCGTACACTATACAAAAAATTAAACAGTATTTACACTGAAGGTGGAACTTGGTTTGAGAGAATAATGAACCCATAGAAAAGGTTAAAAAGGCAGAATGAATATGTGAGTCCCATATAGATGTTGTTATAGAGATGGTGGGGCGGGTGTAAATGTTTTAGTGGTGGGGTGGGAGGTGTCTGAAGTAGGTAGAAAGACGCATTTTATATTAAACTTGGAGAAATATTTAGTATCTGTGTTTAGCAGATTTACTGTATGTGAAGTAAACTGTATTTTTCTTGAAAATGTTATAAATTCAAAATTTAAAAAAGAAAACGCTACAGTCCTAACTCTGAAAAGACGGGACAGGTACATTAGCAATATTTTCCTTGTCAAAAGGAAGGCTAAAATAAAGTTAGTCCTCAATTTGAATGAGCTTAATGCCTGGGTCCTCTACAGACATTTCAAAATTAAAGATAATCCCCTTCTGTGAGACCACTTACTAGAGGGAGACCGATTTGACAAGCTGGACCTAAACGATGTCTATGTAACATTATCTATTTACTCAACACACAGGGGCTTTCTGGAGTTTCCCTGGGAGTTCACAAGTCTCCCTTTTGATCTATGTTCTACTCCTTGAGGGTTTCACCAAGCATCACAACCCCACAGATTTCCTCAGAGAGACAGTAATTAGAATGGTTATCTTGCTAGATAACATGATCTTCATGTAGCGGAACAGGACAGTTCATGCAGAGTACTAGGAATATGCAATCTACCTTCTACAACATTTTGATTTCATCATACATTGTGATATGCTGGAGATGCCGCCAGCCCAAGTGATGGTGTGTCTCAGGTTTCTAGTGAATACAAGTGAGGCATCTTTAAGACATCCCCAGAATAAAATGCTGATGATAAAGCAAGAGCTTTAAGCATTTCCGATGCATGAGACAACATCCCTGAGGGGACTGGCCATAATCATGGGTCTTCTGGTTCCTCAATGCAAGTGAATTCCTCAGGTACAGTGCAATACAGAGCCTTCCAAAGGCTAACGTTTCAACGCCTCAGGAAGGGTTGCTCTTGGGACAAGTCAGCATCTCCCAGGATGCTCACACAGAGCTAGAGTAATGGCTGCATCACATGGAAGCCTGGAACAACAGAGTTATCTTTAACTGTCTCCAAGATGTGGTGATAGAATCAGATGCCATCAGAATAGAATAAGGAGCCCAGTGAAGACACGTCACAACAGTAGGCAAATGGTCTCAAAAGAAGCTAAGCCTGCACCTTTACTTTGTCGCAAACTGCTGTCCTGATAATCTGCACCAAATGCATCATGCCGAAGAAAGCGAAGTCTTGTTTTCTTCTATGAATGGACAATGTGTCAGACAGTCAGGTGCCTAATTTACCTGGGATGTACAGGAACCGGGTTCCTGGGATAGTTTGCCAAGTATTCCTTGCATTACTGACTGGACAGGAACATATCCATGTTGGGAGAATATCTGCTTGGGTTTTTGAATGTGATCGCAGACTAGTATTAAAGAGATGCCAGGGTCTGGCAATTGGACAAACAGTCCTTTGGCGGACATATGAGCACTTGGGTGCATGCAAGAAAGATCCTTTTGCATCAAGGTTCAATATACAACTTCAGAGGTTCTTCAGAGGGAGACTTGAGACACATTCTGTGGCATAGATGCTTTACTATTGGATTGGAATCAGATCACAACTTACACCTTTCCGCTTTCATAAAGATTCCCTGGGTGTCAGCCCAGGTAAGGAGGCAAAAAGTAGAGTTAGTTCTGGTCGGACCATTTTGGATGGTGCAAGCCTGGTTTCCAATTCTACAGTAACTTCCTTCAGATTCTCCAATCCTACTACCCCAGATCCCGCACATAGTCAGTGTTCAATGGAAAGCTACATACCGTATTTAGAGACAGAGACTCAACCCTTAAGGCCTGCAGGATTTCTGGTGTTCCTGGTGAAATCCAAGCCTTTCGTCAAAGGCTGAGGGGCTAAGAAATGCTTGGGTTACAGAGACAAAAAAAAATCTTGTTGGGCCATATGGCGTTGCTTTCTTCTCGCTTTGTCCGATGTTATCCAAGTACCCAATTTCTGGTCTTCCTTGGCATCAGAAGAGAAGGCCTTTAGAAGAATGCATTTTTAAAGGTCTATCATTTCTAGGGGTCCCATTCCTATAAAGGGAGGTGCCATGGGCAAGAATCCATTAGTGAGTAGAGTTCTTAAGGGAATTCAGATGACAAAGTATCCAAACTCCAAGAAAATGTTCCTTTAGAATGTGAACAAAGTCCTTCAGTTATTCCTAGACTAGACAGATAAAGGTCAGCTGTCTGGGAAAATAATGATGGCAAAGCTTACAATGATTCTTTGCCTAGTACCATGTAAATGTGTTTTGGAGGTGAAAGCACTGGTCAATTGAGTTATTCACCAGAGAATGCACCTTTGAAGGTAGTAGGGAGAACAAAGATAGTGATCAAATACGCATTGAATTGAATTGAATTTATATTTTATTTCCATCATGCTCATACAAAAGTGTTTCAGAGCGCGACAAGGCAAGGGAGGGGAACAGGGGAGAACAAAACAACAATCTTACTAGGCCCAGTGACATTGAGAACGCGCAAGTGCACGGGGGAGGAGAAAAGTGCATGCAAGGGGGGAGAAGTGGAAAGTGCGGAGCAAAAGGAGAAAAGAATAACTAATAATAAATAAATAAATATTAAAAGTACAGTGGCAGTTCAGCCAGCAAGTGGCAAGTGCTGAGTTTAAGGCAGCAGACAGGGTAGGTGAGATAAGTGCAGGAAGAAAAAGGGGGGGGGCTGTAGGGGTACAGATACAGACCCCAGTGCAAGGTGTGGCCCAGAGGCAGTGCGGGAGGGTGGCAGGGTGAGCAGGAACCTGGGTCCGGAGGACAAAGGGTGGCCAGGTGCACGGTGCAAGGAGAGAACAGACCAGCAGGGGGGGGGGGGCAAAGGCAGAAGCAAAGAGGAAGGTTTTGAGTTGCTTCTGGAACCGGAGATGGTTCTTCTCATGTTTTACAGTGGCAGGGAGGCTGTTCCAGAGGGAGGCCCCAGCCGAAGACAGAGCTCTACCCCCAGCTTGTTTCTTTGAAAAATGACTGACCCTGAGGGAGTTATAGGTAGAGGAGCGAAGAGCTCGAGAGGGGATGTATTTGTCGAGGGATAGCTGAAGGTATTTTGGACCCAGCCCCCAGGAAACCTTGTGGACAATGCAGAGGGTTTTGAATTTAATCCTTGCATCCACTGGAAGCCAATGGAGAGATTTCAGAGATGGAGAGATACGATCCCAGGGCTTGAGGCCAAGGACAAGTCTTGCAGTCCTGTTCTGGATTAGTTACAGAAGGCGGAGAGAAGAGGCAGGTAGGTTTAGAAAGCGGCTGTTACAATAGTCCAACCTAGAGAGAACCAGAGCTTGGGAGACAGTGAGCTTCTGGTGGAAGGAGAGGAAAGGCAGAGTACCTCTGAGGAGGTGCAGTAGGAAGTTTGACTTTTTAGAGACATCAGACATGTGGGTGGAGAAGAAAAGTGTGGAATCAAAGATGACCCGAGGTTCTTAGCCTCACAGGTGGGGATAGGAGGAGGGCCAAGGGAGGCCGGCCAGAGAGTGAGGGGAAAGGATGGAGAAGGTGTGCTGATGAGGAGTATCTTAGTCTTTCTGGCTTTCAGACAAAGATTATTGGCGGAGCACCAATCTTGAATGGAAGTATGGCAATCAGAGATGAGAGAGGGAGAGGAGGTGGCAGAGGGCAGCCTGAAAATGAGTTGAGCGTCGTCAGCGTAGCACACGAAATTTGAGCAGAAAATGGCAATGCAGTGGGCGAGAGTTGCCAGGTATTGGTTGAAAAGCCAGGGAGAGGTTAGACCACAGGTAGAGAGGGAGATAGATGATAGGAAGGACCGCAGTATGACCTGGGAGGGTCGATCAGAGAGGAAAGAGGTCAGCCAGGCTAGAGCCTGATCGGTGATACCCAGGTTGTCACAGAGACAGTTGAGCAGGATGGTATGGTTGACTGTGTCAAAGACAGAAGAGAGATTGAGTAGGATGAGGACAGAGGGAATGTTAGAGTCAAGGTTGGAGAGCAGATCTTCACAGATGTCCAGGAGAGCAGTTTCTGTGGTTCTGGCAGCCCTGAAGCCATACTGGGGGTCATGGAGACAGCCAACAGAATCTAAAGGAAGGTTAAGCTGGGAGATGGTTATAATACAGGGTGCCTGGCTAGGTCCTAGTGGTACACCGACATATCAAATGTACAACTGTCCGTCTGTCTGTTATTATGCTAACATTCAATATATTATATGTATCATCACCAAACTTCAGAGATTAAACTCATATTATCCTGAATCTCAAAAGTGTGGTTCTCCCATCCTGATTTTTTTATGTTTTAATATAAGCTGGGAGATGGCCAGCTTTTCCAGGAGTTTGCCCAGAAAGGGAGTAATGGGAATTGGGTGATAGTTAGTCGGACAGGAAGGATCAGCTGTGGGTTCCTTGAGAAGAGGATGCACAAGGGAGTGCTTCAGAGGGGAGGGGAAGGATCCTGAGGCAAATGAGTGATTGCAAGAATCAGCAAGGGCCAGAGTGAGGGTGTCAATGTGGTCCTTGATGGTTTTATAGGAACAGGGATGAACCTGTTTTGATGAGGGTTTCATAGATCGGACTTGTCTAGCGACCTCATCGGGGGGGAAAAGAGTTAAGGATGAGAAGGGGGTGGAGGGGTGGCTAAGGGAGGGTCAGCAAGCAGACATGGAGAGTGGAGAGGAGGGGAAGGGGAGTAGAGGGTGGACAAAATGTCCTGGGTTTTTGAGATAAAGTGAGAGGAAAGGGCACTGCAAAGAGCATTTTGCATTGTAGCCAGCTTTCCTCTAGCAGCTGAAGGTTTGAGTGCTTAAAATGTGGAGATAACCAATGACTTCAGCCGTCTAGGGCAGGCCAGTTGCTTATTAAATTCAGAAAGCCACACAAGGACATTTCTTCAGTTGCTCTAGCTAGATTGGTAAAGTGGACAATGGAATGGGTTGGTATAGAAACAAAAGCCTTCGAGGCTCAGTCTACCACAGGGGCTATGACCTCAAAGACCTGATGTATAGAAGCGAGTTGGAGTATATCATGAAGGCAGCAAAGTGGGTAAGAGAGTTACAGTCAAGGGCTTCTATTTCAAACCAATGGAATGGGTAGCTTCTTTGGTGGTAAAGTGGATTTGAAGTAGCATAATATCAGCCAACTATCATAATATCAGACCATAGTAAGATGAACTGTAATGGAATTAATAGCGTGTTTGACGCAAGTAAGAGTAAGGGTTCATCCATCAGGAGCTGACTTGAGCCAAGAGAGATATACTGTGATTAACCATGACAACCAAAAGGTTTATCAGATTAGGCATTCCCATAGTTAATTAAGTGTTGCTGCTCTGATTTTAATTGAAGAAAGAGAAGTCTAATACTTCTCCTCAAAGTCTTTCATACAATCATCATTGCTTTCCTAAATATTAGTATGAAATATCTGAGATCTCCCCAAGTCAAAGGAAACCCATATAAAAAGCAGCAGTTGCAAACTGTAATGGTCTTGATCTATAGTTCCAAGGTGAATTAATGTGTTGCAATTAGCATGAAGTTCATGTCTCATAAAGAGAGAAAGATAGAGAGACAGTCAGACAGGCAGGGGTGAAGGGGGTCAGAGAGAGAGGGGGGGCATGGTGAGAGGGGAGGGCAAAGGGAGATGCAGACAGAGGAAGCCCAAAAGGAGATGGGGTGAAAGAGACAGGCAACGGAGGGAAGAAGTGTCCACTTATTTTGGAATATCTGGCAGGCAAACCTAGTTACAAACATAACTGCTTCCCATGTGAAAGGGTATGCATATCATTAAACATTGTTGCACCATTAAATACAGTCACTTTACCAAAGAAACTCCCTTTGTTTCTATTTAGTCACACACCATCTGCATCCTTGTTCAGTTCAATATTTTAATCCTGCCCAAGGGCCGCTTCTCGAAAAGATTGCCCTTTTTTGTCCGTCCTGGATTAGCCAACAAACCGCTGGATGTTTGTCCCATGGGGAGGGGGGAGGGCGAGGTTCACCACACGGATCCACTTTTGTGCTATTCACTTGCCCCAGGTGTCCCACATACAGGTCTACTGAAACTCAACCATCTCACTTATTAGCCTCTTGTATTTCAAAAATTGGGTGTTATCACAAATAACAATGAGCATCCAATCAAATGTGCCTACCTGTCATATTGTTGTTTCATCTTTTTACTTGCGTAGTAGTTCCCATCTTTCAGACTTTGAATCTTCATGACATCGGAAAACGTGCCTTCACCTATTTTACTTATTATTTTATATCCTAAAATAAATTCAAGTGCATCATTAAACAAACCATGTTATCCAACAGAAATGTTGTACTATTGATACTTTTTATCTTGCAATGTCTGTCAAAATTCTAGGGTTTCTCAATTGCTAATTGAAGCATTCACACTTTGAGAAAGGAATGGAGACAAAAGGCTGAATACATTTCTAACTAAATCTGTTCCCTGGGAATACGGAGTCAATTCTAATGCATGACACGCTACGAAGGTGGGATGTTACAGGTATATTCCACCACATTCGAGTTATGGGCCCGAGGCAAAGCTGATGGCACATTAGGAGGGCAAAGGTCAATAAAACTAGATTCACCCCTTCCCTCCTAGGATGTAACGACACTGTAACATGGTCATGGTCATGGTCACCTCTCTTTCATATGATATGGGGGAGATGCCAGAGCGTCTGAGTGGAACAAGTATGAGCAGAGTAAAGCTGCTTGGAACCTTGGGTTGAGCGTTCCCAGGGAGCAATCTGTGGCTAAAGAAGACACTAAGGGCTGAATTAGGAGTTTGGCGGTATTGCCATTTACCACTACCATAACTGGATACCTATAAAGGTCCACATGATTACACGTCGTGCGGACCTTTCTATAGGACTCTATGTGGTCTGGTATTTACCACAGGTGGCAATTATGAAATGCAGCAATACTTTGAAACCTGTACATTGACGGTATGGTAAAACATACAGTACTGGTATTTAGCAGATGTTTTACCCCTATGGCTAAACTCATAATCTGGCTCTAGGACTTCAAGAGCAATGATGGGAGGGAAGCAGCCGCAATTCTTGTAACAGTGAGGCCATGTTCTGCCACCAAAATGTGAATGTTATTTAATATAGAATCAAAGGCGTTTCTGGGTGGTTTTACTTGCTGGTAATAGCCCACCATTCTGAGTGGAGTGTTACTGAGCATATACAAAATTCTGAGTGTTTTTTTTTTTAAAGGGAAAATAGGCCTCTGGTGTCCAACACATCCTAGGCTCGGTAGGTGTGGGGGACAATGTAGGAATTCCCCCAGAAGGCTTTAGTGGTGGAAATACCCCCTTTGGCTCAGCGCTTGTTGTCAATGTTCTAAGAGGGTCTCTGATATGTTGGGCAACTCCCTGTTGGCTCCTAGGACACCCTTTCTCTGACCCCTCCTATGAAAGACTCACAGACCACCAGTGAGATTGCAACATCTCGTACCTCTTCCCACAGATTCTGGATTGTGCCCTAAATGTACTTGGTCTGCTGGAACCTACTTATTCTCTCTTTCTAGATGAGAGTACCTAATCTCCTCACACCCTCTCAGATACTGTAGTTATAGTTATATGTCCCACCTAATGTTCCCTTCTTCCTGCCATGTATGTTAAGGGCCTTCATCTTCTCCTTCCTTCTAACCAGCTGTATCTCTGGGGTTCTTTCTCTTCAGGTTTCCCATCCCCCTTCTTCCCAGAGGACACCAGACTTCCTCCAGCTTCTTTCAAGCTCTCAGTCTCCTCTGTTAAAAATTCCTTTCCCTCTTGGTATAAACTTACCGCTCCAACCTCCTCCCAGCTGGCGCTCTTCTCCGATGGTCTGCATCGCCCAGTCCAAATAACTCAGTGACTCCTGAAGGTAACTTTCTCTTGGTCAAACCTCCTCAGAAACTCTCCCTCCAACCTTCAGCTCTCTCTCTGCCTTCTCTCCAGTCACCACTTTTTGTGAAACTCCCTTCTCCAACTCACAAACTGACCTGGCTATCTTTTATAGCAGGGTTTCCCTCTCTTGTGGGATGCCTAAGGTTATTGGGAGGACACAGGTGTTTAGGGATGTGCTGTTAGGTTATTGGGTCATGGTTAGAGGGTCATGTGACTTGACAGGGGGCTAGCGTGAGTCTATTTGAGGGCCAGCCAGAATCTTACATTTCACAAGGTTCTTGGATAAATGAGGAGTCGGCCTCTCTCCTTCTGAGAATCATGTCGTCTCTTGTTACAGTACAATTGCAAGTCGATTTTCACAGTGACACATGGAAATAAGATCTCAGTTTTGTCACTTGTGCTGTCCACAGAAGGATAGCACTTCTATGTTGGAGAGCAACAGTCTCCCAATATGTTTCAGAAGGCAAAGCAGGTATGAGTGGGAACAAATCTTGCTTGCAGAGGGACACTGAAAGCATGTAATGTCGTTTCCTTAAAGGAAATGGAATGGCTATCTGAGCATGCTTACTTTATGGGGAAAAGTCTTGATCAGAGTTGGGGCACTCCCTATCCCTTGTTGGTAGGGGTTTGAGAGTTTGTGTGCCTATCTCTGTTGTGATACTGCTGAGGAGCAAACGTGGAGGGAAGTTGGGGTCCATGGAGACTCAACCGGAGTGCTGAAACTACATGTTTTTAGCACAAACCCTCAGATGACCATGGGCGTCTGTGGAACTGTAAAGGCTACATGAGACTCTGTGACGGCCTCCAGCTTTAGTGCACTCCAGCCTTAGTGCAGCAACCCAGTTAGAGTGGTCTAGGGATCTCCCTTATATCGCCTATGCATCCAGCACCCACGAGCATGGGCACTATGTTACATTTAGCATCAATGGTCGAATGGACAAAGCAAAATCATGGTGATATTCTTATGGTTACTGTTACTAGTGATAAATATGTTATATTAATGCCTTCTGGAACATTCAAATAGATTACTGGGACGGCCCATCAATGACTCCTACTCGCATTGAATTGAAAAATACAAACACTTTCAATGTTAGATCAACTCTTTCTGTCAATGAGCATGGATATGAAATATGGGACTTTCTTTAGCATAATCCCTCCCATGCACAAACATAAGCAAGATCTTAGAGGTTCTGCAGCACGGTTGAAAAAGGAAAAGTCAGCCGACCACACAGGATTATCAGTGAAATCATTCAATAAAAATCTGCTAATTTACTTTATGTGTAATTGGCAGAGTTATACAAATCATAATGAAGAAATGGGAGGAAAATTACAGATTTTAGAAGTAATTTTTGGTTTAACCATGGACTCTGTGTCCTGCCTAAAGCTGAAAAGACTTTGAATCTAGTTAAGGTAGTTTTTTCATGCAAAGCTTTAAGATGGCAGTATTTAGAGCATGGCTTTAAATCACTAGTTTAAAAGATTAGTCATTACCTTTTCAAGCTTAATCCTGTAATACTTGGTAGGAGTGCCTAGCATTTCCTCTTCGGAAAACCTTATCGCATCTATAACAAAAGGTTTCTGCCAACAGTCAAAGAAACAGTGGATAGTTGATATCCTTTTACTCGTTCAAGGTGGTGGACAGACTTAATTAAATTGATTAACAGTCCCCATGTCTCTTGCGAGCTGTTGGCAGTACTAAATCCTCTTACTCTGTGGTTCTGTCAGAGAAATGATCAAGTCTTATCAACGTTTTTGTGAGGCTGGAAAAGCTTAGGTCTCCTCAGCTTAACGTGGGATGGGAAACTTCTTAACCATCCAGGAGTATAATAAGTTATTTACTCAACTGTTCCAAATTAACTTTGCATGAGAAAGGTCAAGTTTTCAGTAGTGCTCCACAATGCTCAGTTTTCCTTTCAAAAAGCCACATTCAAGGATTTTGGTTCTCTGATCTCATTTGCCATTTCTAGTGCTTAGATCTGCTGAAGTGTGTTGACTGATTGCAGTATTCATTCTGGGTTCTAATTGTTGCATTGACCTATTTGATTTGTCCTACTCTGCATTTACTCTAGATCCTGTCCTCTATTTTCTACAGCATTTCTAGGAGTGCTGTGACAAGACTGCCACCTTCATCCTGGAGCTGGGGACTCCAAGGCATCCTTCACACTCTTTTGGCGATTATGGGATTGCCCTCCTGGATTGAGGGTGAGGCATGCACCTGGAGCGGATGGCTGGCCTCAGAGTGCTATAGTTCCTGGAGAAGCAAGAATGGCAGAGAGTCTGCGGCTGCCAAGGGGAGTTGTTGGGCCAGACCTGCTTGGGCAGGATGGAGTCTGTGCCATGGAGAAGAGGGGGCTCACCATGGAGGAGGAGAGCAGAGCCTTCCTTAGGCTTCAATGCCCAGAGAAAGGCCAAGCAGCATTAGCAGACAGCCTGGTCCAAGTATGCCAGCCCTAAATGTAATGCTCCAGATCCATGGGGCCGAGGGAAGGTAGCAGCCTCAATGCCATTTGGAGGACAAGGGATCAGAATAAAAAAGGGAATATTCAAATAGAGAAAGAGTGCTGGATTTTGAATATATACAGCTGAATCAAACAGAAGTGGCATTTTAAAAATAACACACACACACACACATTGGGGGAGTCACGCTCAGAAAGCTAGGGTCCAGAATGAGGAAGGCGTAGACCAGAAGAAGGAAGGAGTAAACTAGAAGGCACAAGGAAGCCAACACTGCAAAGGAGGGGGCGGGGGAGTAAAGTGGGCAGAAAGAGGAGAAGGTCCTGAAGAGAAGGCCAGAGAGAAAGCGAGGGGGGGAGTCAAAGGAAAAATGGATGACTGAAATTTTAAGTTGAAGACGGAAGGTGGCAGAAAGTAGGTAGGCACAAGACATGGCCAGGAACCAGTAAGAAATAGGGATGATAGTAGGGGGCCATGCAGGAAATAGCACACTAAAATGAAAAGGGGTAGAGAAACCTGGAGAGAACAAGGTGAAGGCATAGTGATGAAGTAGAAGAATAGAGAAATACATATACAGAATAGTGAGAAGGATAATCCTGGCATAGTAAGACGAAAGAGGAGGGAAAAAAGATGATGAAGAAGACCATGTGGCAAAGCTGCGGGTTATCTGAAACAGAAAAATTAGGACGACAGGAGGTAGGTAGAGAGAAGACCAAAGTGGAAGAGAGATGGACAGAGAATGTTGTGAAACCGCAAGGAGGACAATATTGGAATGCTGGTGCGAAAAGCACAAAAAAAGATGCATTAAAAGAAGATGAGCACTTGTATGCCAAGTGCTTCAAAGGAAAGTGTGGCAGAAGAAACAACGGGATGGAGGGAAAGGAACTAAGGAGAATGCCATACAGTAGATGACACAAGGCGAAAAGCCTTCAGAAGAGGGGAGGGATGAGAAAGACACCCCAAAAGGGAGACAAGAAGGTGGAGGAAACCATCTGGATAGAAACCAAAAGGACTGGGAAATCAATCAACAACTCCACAAGGAAGAGGAAAGTGCCGAAGAAAGGAAGAAGAATCTTTGAAGAGGAACATGGCTCTCTAAGCCGGTTGGAAGTGCGAAAAAGTACCAGGACGGAGCCATACAAGAAGATGGCCGCTCAATGCAGCCAAGAAAATAAGAGGGCAAGGTGAACATCCAGGAATGCCACCAAGGTGAGACAAAAAGATAGAAGAACAAACTACTTACCTCTTAGTAATGTGAATGAGTGATAAAATCTTTATTCGGAAATATACATTCCCATTAAAGAACAGACAATTAAAATGTTAATACAATAAAAACATTTAAATACAGTCAAAATCATGTAGTCGCCAAAAGTATACTAGAATCACTTGTCAGTACATAAAAATTGTCTAGGTAACATAAGTACCCGTTCAGTATACAAATACACTTTATGGGTTGTCGGCAAATATGGGGCTGCTAGTAAAAATGTAAGCGCTAATTGCACATGTCTGATGTAGGAGGTTCTAAGTGCTGGGATTATAACAATATTTCTTAGATTTGTTAGTGTGGGACAAAAAAATAGAAAATACAACAAATCATTTTTATCACTCTCACAGCTAGGACCGTTTCTCCTCACAGTGCGATGTGTTAGTAAAGAGGGCATCCTTTCTCCAATGAACAAGAGATGTGCTCTGAGGGTCATAATAACTGCTCTTTCCCTTGGGGTGACAAACCATTGGACGTATGCTGTCCTTGCCTTTGTAAAGGCAAGATTACGATAATAAAATTGGACACTTTGGGCCTCACCATGAGTTGGGGCAGTATCCCGGCGGTATTACCACCGGGATACCACCTGTGCTAATAGCATTACCGCCACCCAGTCCGGCACTATTAGCGCCAGATCAAGGGTTTGGCGGTAATGGGCATTTTTGGCACAATTAGCGTATGCTAGTAGCGCTGTGCTAATTGCGCCCGAAAATTGGCATTATTCTGGCGCATTTACCCCCAGCTTGGAGCTCAGGTTAAATCCTGTCAGACTCATGTTTGGGCGGACCCTTAAATGCGGCGGTAATAGCATTACTGCCTCATTTAAGGGCTACCACCCAACTTGTGCTCTTTGAGGGTAGAAGGTCTCTATTAGCTCTCCTTTGGTGGTGGTGGTGGTGTTACCTATCCACAACTCATCACCAAACAAAACACCAAGGCCAACCTCTTGTAGAGAAGATTTTATATATTTTAACTAAGGCGAGGCAGTCCAAGAATTTGCGGCCATGAGATCCTTCACTAGGGCCCTAATTATTGATAATTGGGGCCTCTCTGACAGACGCAGCCAGTAAATCAATGGCTGTATTGCTATAATGGGCCTCACTCCAAGTGCGCCGGGCCAGAAAAAATGGTGCCTGTAAGCTTACTGGCACTGTTGTTTCCGGACCTGTACACAACTCTGCGGGCGGGTGCCGTCCCTCCTGGCAGGTCAGTCCTGCCGGGCAGAATGGCACCCACCTGCAGAGTTTTCACAGAAGCACCAGACCCATTATTAATGGGGCTGGTGCTTCCGTGGGACTCTATGGGAATGGGGACTTACAATTTATCAGCGCCTGACTTTCCAGTCTGCCAGGGTTGTAATCCCCCAGTGTTACCGGGAAGTCAGGTGCCAGTAAATCATTACAGGTACAGCGGAAACCCGCCGGTATCACCAGCACGGTTACCGCCAGACCCGTAATGAGGCCCAATGTCTTCTATATAAGGTTGTATACGAATTGACCGAGTTACAATTGTCCGAATGACAATTGACCTTTTGCACAATTGACAGAATTTTAAAGGTCAATTAGTACATATATGTGGGAGAGAAACACCCCGCAACCCCCCACCCAATCCAAAACCCCTGCAACCTCCACCCAAACCCCTTGTATTATTTATAATACGAAACCAACCCACTATATATATGAAAAAAATAAAAAGGTCAATTGTGCAAAAGGTCAATTAGGACCATTACAATTCGACCAATTAGGTCATTCGGTCAATTCTATTCGGTCAATTTGGGTAATACCCTATATAAGCCAGCTCAAGTTCTTTGTGTAGTAGGTGCCCTGGAAAGCCCTTTGGTAAACCCATGATGTTCCTTAGGAATTTGTTTTCAGTTATTTTTTGTTTTGTTTGACAGTAACCCCACGCAGCCACACCGTATGTTAACAGTGGTGTTGATTTAGGCGTGTAAATTCGCAGGGTATGATCTATTGCCAATCCACCCAGTTTTGCTCCAAATCTCATGATTGAGCTGTTTATTTGTGATGCCTTTATAGTTTGCTCCTATATGTGTGGTGACCAGCCCAAATCACTAGAGGCTGTCACCCCAAGATAGCAAAACGACTTGACCCACTCAAGTCTGTTCCCTGCTACCAGTATGGCGTTCCCCTCCACCCCCAGTTTACTATTGCTAACACACAAGTTTCGATTTCACTATCTATCAATTTTTGAAGGGTGTGTTTTGTTCTAGCCATTGGGCCTGCATCATCTGCATGGAAAAATGCGCACACCCTTTGTTTAGCTATCCTTGGGACATCGCTCACCAAGTCAGCTAGGATATTTGGTAGTTTGTTTATACAGAGATTGAAAAACAATGAAGCCAGGACACAACCCTGTCGCACTCCACAGGAGATCTTGAATGCTTGCATTTTTTGGCTCCGATTTCCCTGTCTTATCTTTGCCGTCAGGTTACTGTGTATATGGACTAAGATATTTAACATCTCGCCTGGCTATCCCATGCAGTGCAATACACTCCAGAGTTTGCAGTGATCAACACAATCAAAAGCGGTTGAGAGGTCAATGATGGATGTTCCTGCCACAGATTCCTCATCTATGATATCCATATGCCAGCGCAGATGTTCTCTGGCAATGTTTCCACCACCAAGGGGTGCCATGCGGTTCTGCATCGGGTCTGTCTGTCGTCTCTACACACCCTGTGCCGGAAATGACATTGGAGCCAATATAAGTAGCATCGCTGCGCCACATGACCTCAGTTCCACCCTTTTTCTCTAGCACTCTGACACTAAGGGACTTTAGAACCGATAGTTTACTAGCCTCCTGCAAGAGGGGCAGATAGGGAGGTCGATGAGGAATCTGTGGTAGGAACATCCATCAGAAAGAACATAACCGTGAGATAAGTAATTTGTTCTTCTAATGGATTTCTTCCTGCCCCGTATTCCTCATAGACTCCCAAAGCAGGACGTGATCTAGAGGAGGAAGGAAAGCAAAGATGCCACCTAAACCAGGACACTCTGAAGCAATGCCCTACCAAAATGGGCATTCTGGCCCGCAAGGAAATCCAAGCAGTGATTCTTAGTGAACGTGTGCAGAGATGCCCGTGTTGCCACCTGACAAATGCCCAGGATGAGGACCCTCCTCTGTACGGCAGAGGTGGGAGCCACTCCTCTGGTAGAATGAGCTCTGAGACCCTCAGGCAGATCCTCCCCAGTCAGATCATAGCATTCTGAGATGCAGACAATAAATCTACCTGGTCAGGGTCTGCTTGACCACAGCCCTGCCAGCACCAGCACCAGTGAAACCAACAAAATGCTGGTCATCTTTCCTAGCCTCTCTAGTACGAGAGAAGTAGAACTTAAGGACCGTAACGGGTCCAGTTGATGAAATCACTCCTCTGCCTTGGAAGGGCGAGTCGGAGGAAAGAACAAAGGAACATGGATCTCCTGAGAGAGATGAAGTCCAAGACCACCTTTGGCAGAAAGGAGGGCATCACTCTAAAAGTCACCTTCTCTTTGGAAAAAAACAAATAGGAAGGTAAAACAGACGACACCTGGAGCTCACTCAGCCGCCTCGCGGAAGTGATGGCAACCAGAACAAATCACTTTAAGGGTGAGCAATCTAATAAAACAGGAATTAAGGGGCTCAAACGGAGCACCCATGAGAAATGTTAAAACTGAATTCAAATCCCACATTGGAACCACAAACTGGCTGGGAGGAAACTGGTCACACAAACCCCACAACAACTGCATAACAGTGGGAACTGTGAAAAACAAGCCCGGTTCCGGGGAACTCTTGAACACAGAAATAACAGTGAGGTAACCCTTTACATTGCCAAACTGTAGGTCCGGTTGAGCCAAAGAAAGCAGAAAATCCAGCACAGGGGACAGAGGACAGTATAAGGGATCCAGGTGCCCCTCCCGGCACCACAATGAAAATGTACACCACCTGCAGGCATAAATGGACTTTGTTGTGGGTCTCTGAGCTGAAAGGAGCATATCGATGATGTTGTCTGACAAATCTCAATCCTTATATCTCAGCCTCTCAGCAGCCAAGCATGACGGTTCAGGCTGCTGAGGTTCGGATAGAGGACCTGTCCCTCCAATTGAGAGAGCAAGCAACTCTCCTCGGAAGGCGCCAGGCAAAGCAGATGGACATGTCCAGCAACTCTGAATACCACGTTCTCCGGGCCCAATGCGGGGCGATCAAGATCAGCGTGGTTCTGAACAGAGGTCAGTCGCCTGAGGACCAGTGGGGTGACAGGAACTGGCAGGAATGCATAAAGGAGGTCGAAAGACCATTTGACTTTCAAAGGTCCACCAAAGCTCCCTGATGAGGACATTCTCTGAAACAGGACAACTTGCACTTCCTGTTGACACTGTAAGGGAAGAGGTCCACTTGAGGAGTCCCCCAAAGAGAGAAGATCTCCTCCAGAACTTCTCGACAGAGCTCCCACTCATGGGAGGCTGAGGTCTGTCTGCTCAGTGCATCCGCTGTGACATTCTGCCGTCGGCCAGATGAGCCGGCATCAGGGAGATGCTGTTCTCCAGAGCCCAGAATCACAGTCTCATTGCTTCTCTGCACAGAGGCAGGGACCCCACTCCACCTCATTTGTCGAAGTGGTGCATGGCCACTGTGTTGTTAGGATCCGTAAACTCTTGCATTTTACAGAGGGGGGAAAACGACCAGGGCCAACCTGATCGCCCTTAGCTCCAGCAAGTTAATGGGCTCTGATGACTACACGGGAGACCACAGTCCACTCACTGTAAGTTCAGACAAGCACCCCAACCGGTCAGAGATGGTCTGTAACCACCATCACCTGGGGCCAACGTTGCTGAAACAACAGGCCTTTCAGCAAGATGTCTCACCCGGCCCACCACGCTAGGTCCTGTGCACCCAACTCGAAACCTCCAGAAGGTCTAACATGCGGCCCTGGAACTGTGACCATTGATAATGAAGAAGCTACTGAAGGGATCTCATTCTCAGACTTGCCTCCGGCACCACAAGGATGCAGGAGGCCATGAGGCCCAGAATGCGCAGGAAGGCCGCAGGCCAGACTTTGTGAATGAAGGACATTGACCATCCGGAAAATGTTTGCCACTCGATCCTCAGGCAAGAAAGAACCGTCCAGGTGAGTGTCCGAAGACTGCTTCGATAAATCAGAGAGACTGGGACGGCAGAACCTGAGACTTTTTGAAGTTGTGGGGAAAAGATCAAACTGTGCAAGAGAGTACATGTACAGAGTAGATATCCGACACTAGCTCCGGTGAGCTAGTTCGGACGAGCCAATCATTCAGGAGGGAAAGACATGGATGCCTTCCCCCCTGAGTCGAGCTGCTACCACTCCCAGCAGTTTGGTGAAAACCCTGGATGCTGACAAAAGATCGAACAGCAGGACCCTGAGTTAGTCATGAATCCACACATGGAAGTAGGTGTCCTGAAGATACAGGAAAACCAACCAACCCTGCAGATCAAGGGCTTGAAGGATCTGGGCTAGAATAACTATCTTGAACTTGTCCTCGCAAAGGAACAAATTCTATAGCCATAGAACCAGAATGCGCAATCCTCCGTCATTCTTTGGCACCAGAAAATAGGTTGAGTACCACCCTCTCCCTCGTTCTGATCATGGAATTAGTTTGATAGCATTCGTCGTCGGAAGCTGACTGACCTCCTCCAGAAGGATGGGGGCCAGAGAGAAACGGGTGGCCATTGGAACGTGGATGGCTGGGCATTGGAGAAAAGAAAGGCAATACCAATGATTGATGACCTACAGGGCCCAAGCATCGGACGTGGTCTCTGACCACTCCCGGCTGAACAAGGATAGCCTTCCCCCCACCAGTGACGGGTGTTGGAGTCTGTCACTGAGGTTTTCTTCCCCGAGGAGCCGAGGGGATAGCGGCTGCTGCGATAACTTCTCTCTGTGAAACTCTCTCTCTGCCTCTCAGGAAGCGTCTACGGTCCATCTGGGAAAACGGAGAAAAGAGTTGAAAGCCCCTGTGCTGTGACAGGGATTGCGTGGTACGCTGTTGGACTGCGAGTCCCAAGGACTTGGCAGGCGCCTTAGACGACTGGATTTACTGGAGGGCTGTTAGGAAAGATTTCCATTTCATGTGTAATTTTCCCTCAAGTTGTGTACCTCCCAACTTTTTGCTTTGTTTAAACACCATAGTCTGACTTTACCAGAGGAGCACAGCCTCCTGCTGCACTCCACTGGGCTTTTTGCTCACTTCTTATGGGGAAACTGACATGCCCTTAAAGACAGAACTGGGAGACTTTGTTTCCCTTAGTCCTTGTCCATGTTGCAACTTTTCTGCAGTACAGTGCCCTTGGGTCTAGTCATTTCCAAAGGCCCTGTTGGGTGTCCTGACCCACGTTTAAGCTATCATGCCACAACATTTGGTGCTGTGGGCTTAGAAAATTCAAGATGGCGGAAAACCCACATGTGCACCGAAATCCAGGAAAGCTGCGCAGTTTGTGCGCACACCAAAATGGTTGCCTCACTTGCCACCCACCAGTGCGAGAATGAAAGGCCGGGTTGCCATGAGGGAAATGGGTTGCCAAAGGAAAAACAGTAGCGCCGGTTAGCTTCAAAGCGCTTTAAAATCACCATTGGACTACCCGCACAGTAGTCTGAAACCATTGGGAATGGCAATGCTGATTGCCAAATGCAACCTAGAATTGTTGGGAATTCATTTTCTTAAATCCCAAAAATGGGTGCAGTACCAGTACTCACCACTATCCAAAAGCCGGCAGTTTAAAACCACCCTGTGTTTCTCTGAAGGCAAGCCAAAGTGCCTATTTCAAACATTGCAATATGTGCAAAATATTCACTGAACACCAGCAGACATTTGGTAGAATGGAGTTTTGTGTGCCTACAAAATCAGGGAAATGAAGAGCCCAGAACAATGCTTATAACAAAACTGGCTGAGCTATGGAGTCAGCAGTTTAAGTTGCACTGGATTTAAAGACACTAAAATCGAAAATGTTAGATTAAATGAGTGACCTATGTTTGGTGTCACATGCCTTTGTAACTGTTTAAATGTCATAGTTTTAAACTTAGAATCAGCCTTCTAGCTGCATATGTGAAAATGTTTAGTTTTATTTGAATGCAGAAACTGGGGAACAGAAATGACAGCTTAAAGAGATTCCAATTTGCCTGGCAACTACCCCCATCAGGAGTGAAACTTGAGTCACAGCTGTGTTCCCAGGCCTAGCTGCCCTTTTGCTGCTCACACTAAGGATATGCCATCTATCTGATAATTGAATTACCTGTGCTCTGCAGGAAAGTGAACAAAGCCCTGTCCTGGCTCAGGCAAAGGTTTTATTGGCAGGAGTCGTAAATGGTCGTAAAAAGTGGCTTCCTCCTGAGGAAAGGGGAGGAGCACTGCCTGTGAGAGCAAGCTGGCTTGGCAGAACTGGAAAGACCAGTATTTCTACCTTGTGCTGAGAGGAAACCACACCCCTTTGTAGCCAGAATATTGTTTAGAAAAAGATGAATAACTCATGGTGCGGACATGTGAAAATTTTATAAATGATACCATAATTCTTGTGATTTTTCCGCCCACAGTTTAAGAGGTTTTTAGAACCGGTGGTATGTTCAGGGGGGTTTTAGCGGAAAAGTGGATATTACTCTAAATGTATGCATGTTAAAAATCTGAAACTTCATCAGTTAATGTCCCTACTCCCTGCACACATGTATGTAAAGTTGGGTCAATGTCAGAAAGTGAAAAATCAGTTAAAAAGTCAATTATCTGCCATTTCTGAATGCAAGCTCTTAGAAACAGCAGATTTGGACAGAGACATGGCTAAATTCAGCCACACCATGTATATGTAATTTCAAACAACTGTGTAACTCTGAAATATGTCTTTTATTATCAAATATAGAATGTGTGCAATCTGACAGAGGAGTGTCCTATCTGCAAGCCATAAAATGACATCCCTCTGACTCACAGTTCATTCCCCAATCAAATGATAAATGGAAGTTTGACCAATTAGAAGCTGAGAGAGAGGTAGGGTCAGTGATGCTAGAACACACCCACATTCTAAACACATAAAAGCAGACAGACAGGACAGATAGGGACCTTCAATTCCATCTGCAGCGGGACGCTCTGCCGGAAAAATCCATACTTTACCTCCATCAAACCTCCAGAGAGCCAAACTAGAGACTTCAATCTATCCAGAACTAGAGACCCAGACCAGAGAACCAGAGAGAGCTGACCCAGATCACTGTGAAGTGCAGAGACCAGAGGCGAGTTTAAAACCTGACCAGATCCATGGCGAGGCCCATTTGACTCAAGAATATAGTGTGAGTACCTAAGAAACTGTGTAGAACCCATCTCTTAGTTAAAATAATATAATTCAATCCATTTTTAACCTAAGTAGAACTGCGGCTTAGCAATTGTGTTATCCTGCCATCATTTTTAAAGCTGAAAAAGTGTGCGTTTAAAATTTCAAATCTGTAAAACGACCTTCACAAAATCGCTCATATCTCCGCAGCCGTTTGTGCTAGAGACTTGCAATAACTTTCATCTGAAAGGTTAGGATCGTGGCTTTCCTACGAACCTAGAACCGCATTCCTACCCCTTATAGTTTTACCGCAATCGCGGAACACGCATTCGCGAATTTTACCGCGATTTGCAAATTTCTTCACATGTAAAAACTGCTGCTGCTTGCCTTCCATTTGCCAGAAATTCGTTTAACCTGCTAACTATCCCTGCATCATTGCCAGTGTGAGCCTGGACTAATATTAACTAGATACCACTCACCCTGAACCTCTGAAAGGGAATTAAAAACATTTCCAGCATATTTCTCATCCATTGCTAGCACATATCAAAGCATTTGCCTGTGTTTTAAACTTCTGTCGTGTAAGCTTGCTGGGGTGAACTGATTTACATTGATTGCATTTCTGAGAACTGTGTGTTTTCCTTCCATTTCCTTGCCTTGCATCAAGGGGGGGAGGGGATTGCCAGAGAAAAGTGATTACATTGTTTGGTTGAAATCATATTGAGTATTTTCTGTACTGCATTCATTGAATATTGCATCCACCTGAGCTTACATAAAGCATCCTCTACCACATTATACTTTTGTTCCTATTTACCAGTGTGCTACCTTATCCATTTCCTGTCAACTCATTAGTGATTATAAGAAGTGTGCTAGTGCCAGATTCTCCGTTGTTAATCTTTATCATATCAGATTAAGTGTGATATTCAATTATTAATTTATTATAAAGTGTGATATATATATATTTTAAATTATCAAATAAACCTTTTAAACTTGCAAAACAGAACTACTTCTTGGCTCAGTGGGGTCAGGGGGATTCCAAGAGAGGGGTGTTATATAGGGGTAGTCATCCAGAACGCATGAACTGGACATAAAGATATATCAATAAGGGTTTTCATTCAGTATTATAGACTAGGCGTTGACTTAGCTGTAGTGTTGAATTGAATCCTCTTACAGCCCTAGATACTCTCAAATGATTTTTTTAGGAGAAGTGCAGATGTGCCTTGGACAGGGCTGGTGGCATTATCATTTTGCATATTTCACATATTTTTAACCCTTTCTTGCCAAGTAAACTGTGATTACTGCATTAGGTGTCCTGTTCTTTGGCCATCTTGCCCCTTCACCTTCCCCAGCCGACCCGGGTCAGTCCTTATTAGGGTATGCATTTTCCCGCGAAACTCCAAGCTTTCGCAGGCTTCTGCATGCATTGTCTGCGCGCCCCCTGGATGTAGGCTGGAACGTCTGGTTCCAATACACATCCTGGGTGCTAGAGAGTCTGGAGTGCTATGAATGCCTAGGACCACTGTGGTCCATGATTGGTCCACGTTTGGTATGCCTGTATGTGAGCAGATCTCCCATTGGGTCCTCTTTGTTTTGGCTCGAAGGAGATTCTGGATAAAAGAAGGCCCCAAACACCCATACCATGTCGATCTCTGGAGTTCTCACTGAACGAAGGATAGGATCTAAGTATCCTGAAACTAAGAAGACGAGTCGAGGAACCGCTGGTGACCCGCTGGAAGGTTTGGCACCCTGAGCTCTGCATCTGGTCATTTATTGAAGGTCTGCGAAGACGCTTCGACCCATTGGAATAGTGGGACCAACTTTTCTCGGCACCTTCATCTTAACCTGCAAGTAAGCCTCTTCGGAAGTGTCCCTGGGCCAACCAGTGGACTGACCAGCTTGCACAGACGTTTTGCCCTGATACCGGCACCATTTCAAGGATGCACTTGAAACTTGGCACATCACAAGCTCTGTGTGCATGGCACTCTCACACTGAATTTCGTACACTTGGCTTTCCAAGAGCTGGAGTAAACTGGGTGCGCCCGAACCGGAGTATACGCAGTTGCTGTGTTGCCCAGCCGTGGTGACGAACTTTGCAAGTTCATTGCAGCTCTGGTCTTCTGCGCCCTTAAGCCGTCTACAGTGGAGCTGGCCTGATCCATCCACCTGAAGCGGAGAAATCGCCACTGTCCCGTAGGGAATCAACGCTGTATCTTCGTCGCTGAAAGCCTCAGAGCCGCGAGATGGCCGAAATTGAACCTGCAACCTAAGTGTACTCAACTGCCGAAGTTTGGTCCGGAGTGCGCCGGGGGTCAGTGATTAATTGCAACCCTAACAGGTGGCCCCTAGCGCATCCATCCATTTTTACGCACGAGTGGCCCCTGAGGGCCCCTTTCCTTTCCACTGCTAGTGCGAATTAGCAAACTATTCCCAACTCTTGGAATTGACTCTGCCCTCAAGTGGAGGCCCTCCTCGAATAGTGGGAACCTATTCTGCACCACCTCACTTACCTTCCTGAGCCGCTACAGCCCCTACAAAAGACCATGCTTTGCCATTTGAAATACCGCGTGCGCCAGCTTTGCAAGTACATTTGAGCATTAGGCTCCCCTCATCTTAGGAATTGGACTGCCTTTCAGTTAGGATTGTGTTTGATGCGGAAGGGCCTAAAGACTATTTGCACTGCCTGCTTCCTTCCCTGTTTAGGCTGTGGACCCATTTGGTGCATTCATCCTTTGGACCCCATTGGTCTTGTATATATGTGTATAGATAGGATTGTATTGGTTTAATTGTATTGCTGTGATTTTCTTACTCTGTGTTGAATTGCAAAGGCCTTGGAATAAATGTTTTTGTATTTTTGATATATATACATGATATATATACACCTGACTGGGAGTGATTTATAAGTGTCCTTTCCTTTGTATTGTATTGTATTTATTTATTTGTAATGCGCACCAAACCCAAGGGTAACTGGGCGCAGAGGCAGCAAGAGGGTTGCAAAGCTTCGTTACATACAGTAAGGTGAGGTCCAGCTGGGGTTACATTGCCGGACGTATCACGCCAAATAGGATAGGTAGAGCATGTACATTAGAGGCAGTAATATGCATATTTACATTCAATGAGTAAGCTAGAGCATATATATTCGGGCAGTACTATAAACATATTTACATTCATTGAGGAGCCACATGGTACTGGCGGGCTCATTGAGGTCTTTCAGTCACCCTCACACCTCCTGAGACCTAGTCTTGACTGCCGCCATAGCTACCTTGATTGGTCTGGCTTGTCCAGAAGGTTACCATGTTCCAAGAAACTAGGTTGGCCTTCTGAACCTCTGCCCACCAGGTCAGAGTTCAGAAATCCATCTTAACAAGGGCGTCATCCGCTTCATCTCCAAATCAGTTCTGTCCATCAAAGGACATATCTAGCAGCTTCGACAGGATGTCGGACGCAAACCCAGTCATCCTTAGTCATGAATGGCGCCTGACCACTGTGCTGGTGGCCATGGACCTGCCCGCACAGTCCACTGTGTCTAGGCCAGATTGCAGCATCTGCTGTGCCGCCTCCTTGCCTCCCAAGACCAGGGACATAAACCTATCCCTCATCTCGCGCTCTGGGATGTGCTCTGTCTCATTGGCTACAGCCGAGCAGAGGTCAAAAGGAGAACTTCGCCATGGCACAAGAGGCCTTCACGGCTCGCAATGCCAGACTTCCTGATGCAAACACCTTCTTGCCCCAGTGTATCATCCAGACTTTTATTATTATTATTATTATTTTTATTATTTGTTTCAGTTCAACAAGAACCTTTACAAAATATAAAATATTAAGACAGAGATATTTACATATACAAAAATGTATGGACATGTATAAATGAACAAATACCAACATGTACAAAAGCATAACTTCATAATCTAGGTCCCAAATCCACAAGCCACAATTTGTGCTGTATGGAGTTAGCTTGTAGATCATGAGGCATACACCAACAACCAAACATGTACCCATATCATAAAACCTGCGTCGTATAGCCTATATCATGATTTGTTTTACATATATACACATCTTAGCTTTACATTCTGCATAGATCAATATGTAAGGCCTCTGATCTACTAATACAACTAAAATACAAACTGGTTGCTTAAATATTCCTTGATATTGAGTTAAAACTTTAGTCTCATGAACAGACTATCTACGGCAATCATATCACCATGAACCAATTTCTGCGGATTACTACATGTGGCTGATCTCAATTAGACTACTTTCTGTTTTTTGAGTGGACTAGTCCTTAATTCATATGTTATGGCACCTTGCCTGTATCTCACATTCATTTTTCCGTACCTTTCTTATTACATATGGCACTCTAAACGTGTTACTCTAAAATACACCAAGTCTAAACTTCCAGACTTGGTGGTAGTGCTATGCGTACATTTTCCATTTCGGTGTTCAGACAGAAGTCCCAAAATTCGTCTTGTTTGATAGCATCATACCTTCCTAAAAAAGGGCCCAATAATATAATATATATGGGTCCCATCTTGGGGCATGATGTCAGAACATGCCGGGGGGTTTCCATATTTTCTTGTGTTCTACAAATTCTGCATTATCTTTGCTCTATTGGTACTTTAGCCCAGACCCCTTGCAGGGCTAATAGCAGGAGTTGGTTGACCAGGAGCTGTAGTATAAAGGGGCGCACTGCTGGACTAAGGCACTGCATTAGACATCTCTGCGGTTTGATGTATATATGTCTCACCTGGCTTACATATTTGTACTGTTTTAATGTTTCCAGGTGGGCAAAGTTACCAATCCAGTCCCACTGCTCGATTTTTGTATAAGGTTCTCATGATATCACAACTCGTACTGCGGGCAAAGTCTGGCGACCACTCAATGCTGGTGAAACTTTCCTCATTCAGCTCTGCATACTTTCGGGCAACCCTGCTATCATAGATTGTTCCCAAAAAGTGTAATAGGGGACACTTTGGATTAGATTGAGATTTAATATAGAACAGTCCTCTTTGCAGAAGCAAATGACTCTTCAAGGACAATATACCCAATTCCAGTATAATATAGGCCATAGGGGTAGACTGAGGCAGCTGTATTAATTTTCTCCAGAACTGACATATGACATTTATCCAGTCTATATCCCTCATAGTAATTGCTTCTAACCCATATAGAAACTCTGTTTGTAGAGTTTAAGCAACCCTTCAATAGAATACCTCGCCGTATGTTTCACAAACCAATTAATTACCCCTGTCAATTGTCTAGCCTTTCTTTTTTTCCCTTCTATGATGGCACTGTAATCCCTGTAGGCCCTCATATCAAGTCCAAGATAGGGGTAGCTAGCTACATACTTTAATGTGTGATCTTTATAAGCCCAAATACTGACCCTATTTATTTTCCCTTTCGTCACCACCTTCATATTTGTCTTATCCTGGTTTATTTTCAGGTCGTTTTTTTTGGCATACTCACACAAGTATTTGCATTTGGTTTTGATGCCCCCTATAATTCGATATAACAGCACAAGGTTGTCTGCATACAAAAGACTTATTATATGGTGTTTACCCAATTTGATTGTACATCCTTCGACCATTAGTAATCGTTGGGAGAGGTTGGCCAGATAGAAATTGAATAATAATGGTGCCAAAGAGCACCCTTGCCTAACTCCTTTATTTATTTCCATGGGAGATGTCGCCAGCCCTGTATTATTCATACGTACTTGTGCTGTGTTGTTGATATAAAGTTGTATCACCATGTCGAGCAGCCCCGCCGGACAGCCGCATGTGTGTAATTTCAGCCACAGTCGAGTGCGGCAGACTGTCAAAGGCAGAGCTAAAATCGACCCAGATCACATACAGCACTGGATTCTCTTTATAGAGGTTCTAAAAACAAGGCATCTAAAAGCCTAATATCGTGAGTAGTCACCGAGCCTGGTCGAAATCCTGTCTGTGTAAAATGCAGTATATTACTCTCATCCGCCCATTGTTGCAGCGCTCTTAACACAAAGTTTGCAAAAAGTTTACCGGTTACATCCAATAAGGTTAGTAATCTACAAACGGGTTCTCCCGGTCTCCCTTTTTATGAACGGGGAGAAGGATTGCCTGCTGCCAGGTAACGGACACCTTTTTACTCCTGCCGACTTTATCAAACAGTGTTTTTAATACACCAGTCCACATCCTCGGTACAGCCTTGAATACTGCATTCGACAGACCGTTCGGCCCAGGCTCTCGGGACCCCTTCAGTCTCACAACGGTGTCTATCTCCCCTTCAGTTGGTGGCCTCATCCACTTCCCCTCATATTTTGCACAGACAATTTCTTCTTGTTCGGTTACATATTTGGCTTTTATATGTTCCCTCCATGACCCTTTCTGGTATTGGTTTTATCATCGGTCCCCTAGTATCCCCTTTAGCCTTGCTCAAAATGTGCAATATTTTTCCCACATTACCACTACAGAGCACACTAAACATGTGTTGTCATTGCACATGTGAGCTTGTCATCCTCCATATTTTTAACCAGCACTTGTACTGCATTTTAGACAATTCTCATTTTTGCACTTATGATCATATTGCATATTTTCTCTCTTTTTATGCTCCTTGTAGCTCTCCTCAGTTCCTCAGTTCCCTCTTTGCATCGCTTGTTTGTATATCAAAACAGTTGGAATGTTTTCTTTAAGTTATCCCAATATTGCACTTGTTTTTTCCTTGAATCATACGCCAACCTTTCCAACCAGGCTCCCAGTTCTGATACACTTCACCCAATTTCGTAGGGCTCTAGAAGCCTTGGATATATTTCTGGGCATCCAAGTTATCTGATTGCCCCTCAGGTCCACATTAATATCCCTCCCTCCCACTTGGGACTCAGACTGTATCTTCCAGCCCAGCGTCCGAAGGAGGGATAGACATTCTATTTATAATCGAAACATGGCTAGACGACAACTACAAGATCACCCTCAACAACTACCTGCCTGAAGACTTCAAATACATCCAAACAAACAGAAAATCCAAAAGAGGGGGGGTCTAGCGATCATCCACAAGGAACAACTGGCCATCAAAATGGAAGATCCTCTAAACATCGAGAAATTCGAATCCTTAATACTACGACTTTCAGTAAACCCCAAAACTAACCTGAAATTCATACTGATATACAAACCACCAACCCACAATGCGACTTTCATAGACGCTTGCACGGAAGCAATCACCACCCTAGCCATCAAGTACAATCATCTGATCATCCTCAGAGATTTCAACATCTGGTTCGACAAAGAAACCACAACCACACAAAAATCCCTAACCGCCCAACTAACAGCCATGAACCTACAACAACTAGTCAAAGGAGCAACCCACTCAGCAGGGCACACAATTGACGCAATTTTCGCCAACAAGGATCTCATCACCACGGCACCCCCAATTCAAATACTTTGGAGCGACCACCTCATCAGTCCATTCATAATCACAACGGCCGCTCCAACAAAAAAGCAACAAGAAAACCGACCCATCATGTTGAAAAGAAATTGGAGAACCATAAAAAACTCCAACCTACCCGAACTCCTAGAACTCGGCAAACCACAAGCATCAACCATAGAAGAAGCAGATCTAGACAAAAAAGTTGCCCTACTTCATACCTGGATCACAACAACCCTAGACGACATCGCCAAAGAAAAGCCCTTCACCCCATCACGTAAGAAAACCACAGCAAAGTGGTTCACCCCATTACTCAACGCCATGAAAAGAAAAAAACGAAAACTAGAATCTGAATGGAGGACCAACAACACCTCCACAAACAAATTGAAATTCCTACAACAGATCCGCTCATATAAAAAGGAAATACAAAAAAGCAAAGAGGAAACATTACGACAACCGAATATTCAGAGCACCAAACGCTCAGAAAGAACTATTCAAACTATTCAAAATCACAAACGAAATAAAAAACCCACCGGGCTGCAAAACTCCCCGCCGCTATTCAACATCTACATGTACCTACTAATCAAACTCATCAAAAAACACAGCCTCACATGCTACAACTACACCGACGATACTCAAATAATCTTCAACATACAAGATACCCAAGAAGACATATTCAACTGGATGAACCTCAACCATCTCAAAATCAACCCAGGCAAAACAGAGATAATGATCGTTTCAAAAAAGGGAGGAGACAAACTACATCCCCTGGCCAAGAGAGCTCGGCACCACACCAGAACCATCATCAACTGTAAAAAACCTAGGGGTCCTGATGGATAACAATCTCACTCTAGAGCCACAAGTAAACTCGGTAATCAAGAAATGTTTCTTCCTCCTCCGAGCAGCAAAAAGGATCCTACCGTTCCTGTTGTTCGCCAACAAAACACTTACCATCATCGCTCTGATCATGTCCAGAGTAGACTATGCCAACAGCCTATACCTGGGCATGCCCGAACGACTTCTAAAAAAACTGCAAAGCATACAAAATGCAGCAGCCAGACTCCTCCTCAAGCTACCCGGAAGAGAACACATCACACCCGCGCTAAAAATACTAAACTGGCTACCACTAAAACAACGAATACAGTTCAAGACCATGTGCATCACGCACAGAGCAATACACAAACAAGGCGCAGAATTCCTAAGCGACAAACTATGCCTACATTAACAGACAAGAACACTAAGATCAAGCACCGACATACGCCTGGAACCAAAACCCTACAACAGAAAAAAACTCGGAGGATCCTCTTTCTCCCACCAGGCACCGAAAACCTGGAATGACCTACCTAAGAATATACGGAACACGACAAAGCACCTAGCATTCAGGAAACTCCTCAAATCATGGCTCTTCACAGGGTAACCACAATGGAGACGCACCAGAATGCGCAGACATTAAAACAACGGGAAATAACTCCAATTCTGGCCACTCTGAATCTGGACAAACACTCAAACCAAAGAACTAACCACTCAACAGAGCATAAGATATCATGGAAAATACCCACAAAAGGAAGGCTCCAGAGACCTATCACATACTTAGACCCAGACGAAAGCCCTCAAGTGCACGTACCGGACGCACCATATCCAGACCGGTAGACGCATTTAGATAGAATTGAGAATATTAGCATGGCCACACTTGGATGGAATTGTGGACATTGGCCTGCGTCGCATCTAGAGGGGACTTTGAATGCGAGCATGCCCGCCCTTAGATAGAATTGTGAATGTTAGCATGTCTACATTTAGATAGAATTGAGAATATTAGCCTGCATCGCATCTAGATAGGACTTCGAACGTTAGCATGCCCGCACCTATGCGAAACCTGAAGACTAGCACAGGCCACACCTAGAATTGTGGACATTGGCCTGCGTCGCATCTAGATGGGATTGATTGAAGGATAGCAAGCCTGCACCTAGATGAAACTTGAATGTTGGTGTGTGCCACACTTGGAATTGTGAACACCAGCCTGCGTAGCTGCATCTGGATGGGATTGTGAATGTTGGCTTGCCCACACCCAGATAGAATTCTAAACATTGGCCTGCGCCGCATCCAGATAGAGTTGTGGGGGTCAACTGGTGCCACACTCGGACAGAACTGCAAATGCTGGCATGCCAAAGGTCAGGTAACCCACTAACCAATATAAGCTCAAACTCTGCATACTTATCTCACTCAAAAAACTCACACAACCATCTCTCGCACAACAAGCAGCACGCACTTCACAACACTGCAACAACACATAAGCCGGACCAACAGCACACGCGGCATGTCACTGATCCAATACCCGCACCAAAGCTCAGCGGCTGGTGTATACCGAGTTGAAGCTGCCAACAGAACACCACTCCTCTCATTATCCTTCTCCCTCTTCACCTTACTAACCCACCCCACCTTATCATTTACAGATCTGCCAGAGCGCCTGGGGACCAATTCCGTTGTTGACGGTGCGTGGTACAAATACCTTTAACATTTAACCAACATATGATAGTCACTTTCCTCAGTTTTCCGGATCTCAAGTGATATTACTTTCTCTGAGCACAAGTTGGAGCCAAAAAAGTAATCTTGTGTAGTAGCCTTACTCCCCATGGTGCATGTGCATTGGACTGGGCAGTCATATGAGGAGATCCTAATCGCTTAACATTTCGATCCAACTGTTCCCTTTTTGATTTCCTTTAGGTTTAAACATCACACTAGTTGGCCTAACATTTTTGTATTGTGGCACACTGGCGTGGTCTCTACATCCCGCATTGGTAGCCTCCCATCAATATAATTTTGTGGCCCTCTGCTACTAACCAGAAAGCACATATTCTATCGATATTTGCTTGGATCCCCTCAAATTCCTCACTTTCTGGGGGTACATAGAGATTCATCAACAAGTTCACCCTTGCACTTGTGGCCTCGATTGTTTCCACCTCAATTGCCAATATATTCCTAGTGCTCTGAATCATGTTGACCCTAATCACTGGTATAGTATGTCGTATTCCTATGATTAGTCCCCCATATTGTCTCCCCCGTTCTCCTTTTTCTGCCAATTGCTGATGTAGGGTAAAGCACCTCCATATAAATATTGGCAGTGAGCCACTTTTCCTGCAGAAATAGCACATCATTTTCTTCAAGTAGGGATTGTGATCCGCCCTTCCCCAATAAATGTGCGTGTCCCATATTATTGAACATTTTAATCCATTCCCATCTCATACCATTATCCATAGCTACCCCCTTTACCCGGCCCACATTTGTGGTACCAGAATTGCCATCTTCTGCAGTTTTCACCAAATGCAGTATTTCAGTATGTGAGGGGCAGTCTACCACGTACCCAGCAAACCCGATGGATCTCAAATGATTACGTATCAATCCCGGGACCTCCTCTGTAGCACAATGGACCCTTACAAAACTCCCTCCCTTTATGTCCACTGGTTCCACAAAACTAAAAAGTCAGCTGTGGTCAGGACTCTCAAAGCTGGTAAATTTTTACACAAATTCAGAAGATCTGACTAATTAGGACGTTTATCTGTAAACTTATTTGGGCCCCGACCAACGGTAAACATTTTAGGTTCTACCGCAAAAGTCGGAGAAGTTATAGAGGTAGAGGGGGGTGGGTGGGTTGGTACCCAACGAGGGCTGCAGCATTGACTGATGTGTCAAGACGGGCACCTCCCGCTCCAATAACTTGTGCTCTGCTAGTAGGGACGTCAATTCTCCCCTTCCCTCCAAGGGCCTGCTGACTCCACTTCCATCCTCTTGTTGGGGGATCGCCGATCTTTCCCCCGGCAACCAACTGGTCAAGGTGCCTGCTTATTTAGGCCGCTTGGCCGGCCACTTCGGTACTCTTTTCTTTGTTTGCTCTTGAGAGTCCTGTGCTGGGGTTATGGTCGTAGAATTGGAGGGTTCAGGAGCTTATCTTTACTGATTTTTCATTTGCTTCCTGTTTGCTTCGGCTTTCCGGAGTCTAGCACGTTTTTCCAGAAGTCTTTCTCGTCTAGTTTTGTATTTAGTTGTCTCCTGGTTATCCACATCTGATTGTTCCCCTGTCATGAGTCAATCACCTCATTTTCTGGGCACAGGATCTCACTCTCTGCTAAACATCTGGGGTCAATGGGATCTATGGGTTGTATGCCCATCCCATATTTGTTTACCATTCCAGCCCCTTGTAAAAGCAGCTCTGCAGTGTATTTATAACACTCCCTGCATTTTCACTTCTTCTAATATCACCCCACATAGCTTCAGAAGAATTTTAACCGAAACTGTAAGACTCCTTCAGTTGCAGTGGAGTTGTTTTTAGAGTCAGTTGGGAAGTTTTGACCTGTTTCATGACTCTGGTTCACCCAGCAGTGTACCTCTTGTATCCGCTACTGTATGTGCATTCCTATTCGTATGTGCCATTACATGCACCACCTCTTGTTCCGGTGCGGGTGTACCCTGGCCCTAAGTATTCACCCCCTGTATTACATTTTGTGCTGCCGTATCTTGCAGCCTGTAAAACAGGGCCAGTAATGAGCTATCGTCTATGTCGCCATAGTTGGAGTTGGTGCTGCTTTGAGTCATTATGTTAGGGGATGCTGCTTCCACCTGGTCCAGATCTGTTTATATTGCTGCAACTGGATGATAGTATTTTGTAATCCTGCCTGTAGCATTCCTGTTACCCAAAACATTGTTTGTACCTGCTGCCACCGAGCGGGTCTGGACTCGGTGTGTCTGTTCCAAGTAAGGTTCCACCTCCCCCCTTCGGAGGGTGCTATTTTCCCGTAGGGCTTGCCTTTTCTTAGTTTTTGGTCCCTGGCCTTTGTTGGAATTTTTCCCAGCATTTTCCCCCTCTCAGTCTAGCACCAATCAACTAAGCGTGCTAACCAGGTAGAGTGCTCTACTCACACTCCCCGGGTTTGCCTCTCTTCGACCTGTGAGGTGTCTAGGGTAGTCTCTCACCCACCGCACACTCACTCAACTGGGTCTTGGTGTCTTGTTCACCTTTATTATTCGCCTGCCGGTGTGCCTCACGGTGTGGGTGCACAGGTTCATCCACTTCTTGCCTCTTCTCTACAGATGTTGTGATGGAGTGTTATAGCCCGCACCCGCCTCCAAGCCACCAAACATGAAACACTCAGGCACTCCGCGCGCTCCAAGAGAGGCCAGTGTTTTTAGTGATAGGCTCCACCCCCAGCTCAATCCGCAAAGAGGACAGACTGATGTCTCAAAAGAATACTGCTGCTGCAGTCAAATAAGCAGCTTATCCAGCAAAGTGTCTGCCAAACACGAAACACTCAGGCACTTTGCTTTCCAAGTCTGGCTTAATGCAAAGAAAAGTAGAGGCCTTGAGGCTTGCCGTTATTGCCTGTACCACCAGGCATTTAGGTGATGCATGGGCAGAGATGAAAGCTTCATCCGATGGTGCAGGACAGTGCTTCGTCAGATCACTGTCAACTGGGGCAACAGAGGAAGGTTTCTCCCACACTTCCAACACTGGGGCCTCCAACGCCATGTTGAAGGGCAGCAGCGTCTCTTTCTTTGGGGCATCATCCAAAATGTTGCAGAGTTCGTATTGCACTCTGGAACTGCACGGCGCTGAGAGACCCAGTGTATCGCCACCTTTCCCATCAGGTGCTGAAAAGTGGTCTAAGTTTACCTGGCAGAAAATCCAACTCCGGGGGAGTTTCCAGATGGCTGGCCCTTTGCAAGTCAACTGTCAGGTCCAGCATGTCCAGCATGTCGCCACACCCTGTGAGACAGACATGGCATCAAGAGAGACACAGACTCAAAAGGGTTTGTTTGAAAACCTTTATTTACTAAGGCTCCTGGGTTGGTGCAATGCCTAACTGGCCCTAACTCTAAAGAGGTAATTCCCTTAACTGATGTTTCTAATGGCCGTCGTTGTCTAAGAGTCCAAAACAAAAGTCTGGCTAGGTCAAAACCTATGCTTACCATTACTCTGTACAAAAACGGATAGGAAATCTTTTCAAAATACAAAAAATAGTGGTTCAACAAAAAATGGAAACCGGAGTTGGGTTCAGTGGTCTTCTCACCAGGTACTGCTTGGTCAATATCACACAAATGAGTTCGATCAACAGGGCTGTTGCTATGGCCTTCACCACAGGCCCCTTGTAGTTATTCTATCTTCAGTGTCTTTAATTCCGCTGGCTAGGATGCACCTTTTTCTGACTAACAAACATTTCAACATACTATCCTGTCAAGGGGTAGAATCAGAGGCTTTTCAAAAACGCCAGGCTCTTTGCTTTTCCTGGGTGCGACCACTCTGACCCTCTAACCGCTCTCTTTGTTTCTTGCTGTCACTTTTCCCAATACCTTTTGTTTCCCTTTAGATGCTTCCTGGACCCTTTAGTTCTGTTCTTTCCTTTCCGTGGACACTTGCACTGGTCTTTTATTCTTTCTGTGCTATCTTGCACCCTTGTTTCTGTTTTCCTCTTTAGTGTGCCCCTCTCACCTTTATTTACCCCACTTTCTCTCCCTTTCTGCTCTGCGTTTCTTACTTTCCGCTTTACTTTTGCCTTCAACTATGATCATAGCCATTTCGCTTTAGTTTTCCTCTGCACTTTCAGACTTTATGCAATCTGCTTCGGTCTGACTTTCCATTGCACTTTCAGCCCTTATGCTTTCTGCTTCGCTCTGGCTTTCCATTGTGCTTTCAGCCCTTATGCTTCTCTGCTTCACTCTGGATTTCAACTTTTATGCTTTCCTTTCCGTGCCTTTCTCCCACTCTCACACAGCTGCATGCTTCAGAGTTTCTCAGACATTCTCCACAACCTCACCGGGAAGCGTTGCGTTGAGAGGCGGTTCCTCCAGGAAATGCAGGGTTGAGGTCAGGGTCTCATCATTTGCCCCTCAGGCACCCTTGGGGTCAGCACTGGCCCCAAGTGAACGAACACTCTCCTGGACCTGGCCCGCAGAAGGCAGGCTGCGCGTCTCAGACTCCCTGGAGGCACAGGTCCATCGCCACTCTGCAGCCTCTATTCCACAGCGGACCAGCGTCTCCGCACGCCATCTTCCTCCTGCCTGCGGCTCCTGCTTCGCTGCTCCTGGGCCCCAACGTTCCAGACTGCAGCCACAGCTTGGTCATTCCTGTGTGCATGACCACACCTTTTATAGTGAATAAAGCAGTCAAGTGGAGTCCGATGTGAATACTTTCTATTGAGCCACAAAACCAACAACTGACGGTTCCGACCGATAGCCCAAAGATGCACTTCCAACAGGATATAATCCCTGATGTAATTTCACAACCTGGTGGGGTTCATAAGCTCCTGCAAGGAGCCAACTGGCCCAGGTGGTTGGTGGTGTTTGGTTGTTTTAAGCCAAAAATATATTTAGACGTTTTCTTTCATTTCATTGCATTGTAAAGTAATTGTTAATAAAACATATCCATGTTTACATATCCCTGTCCTCCCGCTAGAATATAGTAAGGAAACACCAAACTGACTCGAAACAGGTTAAAACAGGTAAACAATATTGTTTATATGTCACACTTAGTTTGAACCACACTGTTAGGCGCACAGTGTGGGGTGTACATTTAGCAAAGAATATACAATGTAGTGTTTCAAACAACAATAACACAATTGAGCTGAAAAAGCGCTCAAATCTACCTAGAGGAATATACAATAGCTGTGTCGAAATTCCATCATTTCACATAACTCTTGTTAGTATTCTGAGCAATATAGTACATTCTGCTCAAACAGTCATCAGAAACATAGAAAAACACTCATATGTGGTGGTGGGTGCCAACGCGTTTCGGATTGTGCTAATCCATCTTCAGGGCAGGCCGTGCTAAACTTTCACAATATGTTATGGATGATTTCTCTAGGTTAGTCCTAAAAGTGATAAGAATATACTAATTAGATCCCTATGAATGATTGGGGAATGGTTGGAGTTAAAGTATAAGTGAAACATGCACTAACCTTGACTGGTAGAGTAAAAGAACTCATTGGTTTTGATCCGGTCTGGAGAACACCTCCAAGTAACCGGACAGCGAAGAGGTGATGGCAGGTAGAGACTCCCAAAATGGGTATCTGCAATTAAAGGGAACCCGGGTCAGGAAAAAAATTGAGACACAGTCATGCTGTCAGGGCTCTCATGCATCTCAAGCATGGGCTCGTGGTTAGCAATGGGAAGATGTTACATTTGAGTGGAACAGAGTTCCATGCAATCGGTTGCCGTAATTGCCGTGACTTGTACAGCCACTTAGTAATATCCAAATGTGTGCCTGTATTAGTTGGTATAACGAAGGAAATAAGGTCTCCCCCAATTCACTTACATGGCGATTATGATCCGGAGCAGAAGTCGAGCAGCCCGTCACCAAGACGAGCTGCTCTCCTCTGCCCCGTGTAAATGGTCACCAAGGACGCCGCGCATGCGCGTTCCATCCGAAGCCGCCATCTTTGTGTGGGACTTCTGAATCTATATACAGAAACTGTCAGGCGAGCGTCATGCTGCCGATCGTGTATCTGTGCATCAGACAGCGCTCAAATGAGTGCTGTGTTACATAGGTAAGTCACCTATTGTATTGAAAAGTGTTCGCTTATCATCTCTTATGATATTGGTGTACCTGTGGGAAAGCTACAGTACTGTGTCTCTGGTTGCCATGGGGACCGCGCGCATGCGCGTCGCAACCATGGAATCAGGATCAGGACAGCGGGGGAGAGAGTGAGACTCTTCTCCCTCGTACAGTATGTGATGATCGCCACAAGCAATAGAGAGGTTCGTGCGTCCTGCCAATGGTAAAAGTAACTAATAAGACCATGTCTATGGGCGACTCCCTCGAGACAGGAGGGATTGTTGAGGGGTTCGAGAGGAGCATAAAAAAACTCCTACATTCTACGCTCCACATAACATGTCTTGGACTCTGCAAAGGTATATTAGGGGTATTTGGTACCAGAGAGACCACACAAACAAGCGTTGTGTGGACCACAGGGGTGATCAGCAGGAAGTTAAGAGGCGAGAGGAGGGGCACCATATTTCAAATAAACTATCTGGTGCCCTCCCTCCTGCACAGTATTTGGGATCCAACAGGGGCAGATGAGAGAGTCCCTCGTACCTATCTACAATTGGTTCACTCGGTAAGTGATATATATAGTCTACTGTAGTTAGTATTTGCAGGTAAGGGGTCATTCCTTCAGAACAGTATATTGGCAACAAAACATTGTAGGCATCATCATTATAAGCATACCTCACTGTCGTTTCTATTGGGTACCTAACCCTGTGTGACTATTAGTGGAACAATCCAAGTTATTTCTATGGTAGGTTTCCCTTACTTTCCCCATGTTATTCCTATGAGTAATCTTTACTGATCTTAGTGGCCTCCTCCTCGTCTCAGTATTTGTTGGCAATGGGGAGGGGGAGATGGGGTGAGATTTTAAACACCCCATGGAAGCTGAGGGAGAGGGCTGTAAAGTGAAATGGAATCAATAATTAGATTGATGGTTAAGTCTATTGACTAGAATGCTATTAGGAGAGCGACAACCGAAATAGGAACATCTTCTGGCATCGTTTTTGTTTAATGAGACAGCTTCCCCTTGTGGCAGAGTATTCCATCTCTCTGATGTTTTATGATACAGGCATGGGTCTTGATAGTATTCCCGATGGTCTGGATGGGTACCAGATTAGATGGTCAGTCAAAAATGTTTATTCGAGTCAGAATGATCCATCAAACACACACAAAATACAAAAGCACAATACATAATATGATAAGATTCTGCTCATCCATACATAAAATACATTTCCCAAACATAGGCCTCAATCACAATACAACTTCAATAAAATCACATAACATGCAAAAACAAAATAGAAAGAAGGTTCATAAATTCCAATACATAATTCGGCCTGTAAGATACCTCCATATAGACCCTCAATTATTGGAGATTACATATTGAATGACATAAATTAGGCGATTACGGTTCATCACCATGCCACCAATTTGATACATGGGGTGAATATGTTTCACCACATTGTAATCCATTTCATTTTGTACAAGGACATTGAGCACAGAGTTTATATTATTACTTTTAAGATCTTTGCACAGGTTATTTGTTGATTGTCAAATGTAATTTATCCAATTCGACACATAAGAAGGTACAGCTCATAAACGTCGATTAGACACTAGTTAATGTTCTATTGTATTGAGATCAAGGTGTCTTTATATGTTACATGTACTGTTTCACTCCATGCATCGACATATTCTTTCCTGCCTTTAAACTTGACCGGATGATCATTATAACACTTTAATATGGAATACAGCTTTAAGAGAGTAAGAGCTGTTAGATTCTCTAGCCAAGGTGAGCGTCAACGTAATCACGTTATCACGTGGAAGAAGGTCTTAGGCCCTCTCTGCTAATGTTATTGCCAGGAGTGCGACTGGAGAGGAGAGCACACAGCGAAACTGTGGAACACCGACTGCTACATACAAGATGGGACCACAAAGGCATTCACAAGTACAGACATCCATATGAATAACAGTCACTAGCATTAATCACACACTCTTTTTTTGAATTTACCCACTGTGTTGGCCAACGCGAGACACTGAGGATAAAGACATGATAGCATTCACACGCCAAGCATAGTTACATGGAGATGCAGTCTCTTGTAGTTCCTATTAGCAGGTACGCATGAACGCACAAATTGGGGGTTCTGCTAAATTACTAGGGTAGTCAATAGATGTTAGGGTGCTAGCTGTACCTTGAAAGATTGTGTACATTAACAAGCCGTGAGGTCGTTCAACGCATGTTGATAGAAGCACTGGGTTCTATGGGACAACAGGTGGTATCACTTTTGTGACAGCCTTGTTTTAATAGTGGTAGTGATTCAAATAAAAATAATGTGATGTTGGCAAGTCATGTTTTTGGCACACTAACGAGTGACGGTGACATTGTAAATTTAATTGAGTGGCATCTCTCATTGGACTTCTAACTAATCTCTTGTCTTTGCTAATTTCTCTCTTTTATTTTTCTTTGTATTGTCCTTTGTGTTTTTTGTCACCACCTGGGGTGGTTTCGATTGTATGTTTCTTATAAGTTGTATGTTTCTTATAGTGAAAGGTCCATCTAGAAGAGACCATGTATCTGAAGCACGGCGTAGTTTACATTGGTTACCTGTGCAGGCCAGGGTTGTGTTTAGGCTTCTCCTCATCACACACAAACGTATACATGGAGTCATGCCACTCTATCTGAAAGAATTAGTCATGGTAAAAAAAAAACATTAGATCCCTTAGATCGGACAAATCTAACACCTTGGCTATGCCACGCTTGAAAACAAAAGAATCCAGGGACTCAGCATTTATCTCGGCAGCCCCCCTTAAGTGGAACTCGCTAGCAGCTACACTGAGGACCACCTCTTCCACGGAAATATTTAGGAAGGGGCTGAAAACCTTACTTTTCGCATAAAATACTTCTGCCTCACGCCTGATCCTGTTCCTGTTTGGTTCCCGCTCCGGAACCATTCTCAGATTTAGTTCCGTTTTTTCTGTCTTTGTTCTGTTTGTTTGTTTCACGTTTCACAGCTCCCCTAAGCCTTAGGGTACATGGTTGCGCTATACAAATGTTAAACATAAACATGTTCTTTATCATTTTTTCTTCATTTGTTTTTATTATGTTGAACTATATTTCCAATTGGATTAATTAATATACAGGGACATGGATGATTTACCTTGGACCTAATGGAAATGGTCTTAGTAATTATATTTTTGAACCATGGCACCATGGGCAAATTGTGCTGTATTGGATGATGGGTTGGGGATGGTAATGAACAATGAATGGATTTTCAAAATGTCACGGGGTGCTGCACTTCCGTTGTCAATTGTTTGCCTATGTTGGCTATGGATTGCGAATTGATATAATAATGTGTTCTAAGTCCAGTCATTTTGTTTCCTGCAAGTATTCAGCCCGCGTAACAAGGTTTAAGATTATTTGTAATTATATAAAGCTACTACTGGCCCTGAAGATGGACCAAGGGTCAGAAATGCATTGGCTTGTGTAGCTTATATTGGCAAAGGCTGCACAATACAATTGGTGTTATGTAAAAAACGACTAATTGTTTGGAGTATAATTTTTGTATTTTGAAAAACTCATGAAAATAAAGATGGCATAAAGGCAGCTCTTATACCTCGCAACCAACATTTGTCTAATTATCATGTTATGTTACTGTGCATTTATATAGCGCCTTATATACCATTGGTATGGTCTGAAGGCGCTGGTAGGTTGAACGCCCTTGGGAACCGAAGTTAAGGTCAGAAGAGAGAGTAGAGCGAGTCAAAGGTGCGTGTGAACACCGGATATGTGTGCATCTGATGTGGTATTCGTATAATAGCTGCTTCTTAGCGGTAGGTGTGGTGGTTGAGATATCAAGAGTATGTGTTCGTCCTGGCAGGTTTTATCCAGACCGAATGTGGCTGCGTTAGGCCTGAGGAGAACGCCTGGCTGTGGGTGTGTAACCAGCAGTGTTTAGATAGAGTGATGGGGAGTATGCGGCAGATGTTGGTATGAGAATAGTTATACCGAATGGTGTCATAGTATCTCTGTTTTCTAGTTGAATGGTGGTGTAAAGAAGAGAGTAAGCGTGGTGATGGGTTACATGTCCTTCAAAGTTCTAAATTCAACTTAGCACAGAGATGCTTATTAGGCACATTTCTAAATTCAGCCCGGGCACGCCATCAGGCGCACCTCCAAATTAAACTATGAACAGAGAGACTATTAGGGACACTAGTCAGTTCAACTAGGGCACGCTATCAGGGACACTTCTAAATACAACTTTGCACAGTGAGGCTATCAGGGAGACCTCTACATTCAACTTTGTACAGTGAGGCCATCAGGGACACCTCTACATTCAACTTTGTACAGTGAGGCCATCAGGGACACCTCTACATTCGACTTTGTACAGTGAAGCCATCAGGGACACTTCTAAATTCAACTTTGCACAGAGGCTTATTAGGCACACGTCTAAATTCAAGTAGGGCACGCTATTAGGCACGCTTCTAAATTCAACTTTATACAGAGGGGATATCAGGCACACTTCTAAATTCAACTTTGCACAGTGAGGATACTTGGCACACTTCTAGATTCAACTTTGCACAGTGAGGCTATCAGGAACACTTCTAAATTCAACTTTGTACAATGAGGCTATTAGGCACACTTCAAATTTCAACTTTGCACAGTGAGGCTACCAGGGACATTTCTAAATTCAACTTTGCACAGTGAGGCTATCAGGGATACTTCTAATTTCAACTTTGCCCAGTGAGGCTTATTAGGCACACGTCTAAATTCAAGTAGGGCACGCTATTAGGCACACTTCTAAATTCAACTTTGCACAGAGAGATTAAGATCATACTAGATTAAGGGTGTGCAAACCCGCACCAAAGGTAATCTTTACCTTGGTCTACAGTGCTGTCGATTTAATTAATGACACAGGTGCTCTCAAAGCCACTAAGGGCTCCAGTTCATTTGAGACAGGACTCCTGCCTGCTATTTAATAGAAAGCCAAGCGTTTCGGGGCAATTACATAGATAGCCCCTTTCTTAGATACATGGCTCGTTTCAAGTACGGTAGCAATGCCCAAGCTATCAGGACAGAATCCGTATATTGGCTGACCTAAGCAACGGCAATAAAGTGGATCGCCTGATGTTGGTATGTGCCGGGCAAAACAATAAAAGATGGGCCAAGTCCTCCCTCTCGGCACCACACCTGGGCAACCCGCCTCATCTGAATACCCCCTTCATTTGGCTGTAGTGCCCCTCAACTACAAGCAGTCAAATCTGGTGCAGGTGAGCAGCCAACGATCTTTCCTGCTGGAGCCCCAGATTAAATAGGGCTGTATCTCGTCCGCCCTGTTGATCACTGCATGTGCTTGATCTGAGATGGTTACCTGTACTCTTGGAGGCTTCACTCAGGCTACATTTGAAGGATCTCAGTTGACTTTTAGACAGCAAAATTGCCGGAGGCAGGAGTGCCTTCATATTTAGATCGGCCAATGCTATATTAATATAACAAAGCCAGGGCATTTTCCTTCAGTTGTCCCTACATATCACTGATCTAATGATAAGGTGACACAAGGATGCGTGTTCATTAGCCCAAGTCTAATCCAAAAAATAGATGGAGCTAGGGCCCACTGGTCCTCCCAAAACTCAGCACCCAATTCTCTTTCTATAGAGATACACAGGGATGAACCTGATAGTCCCAATAGCCTTCTAACAAAATATTTTCCTTCACCTGGATTTCAGGGGCTTTCTGAATTCCCCAAACTGGTGCTCCATACAGTGTTACTGCTTTTGCCTGGGCCCTATACATTTTTAGAACAACATCCAAAGGTTGTCCCTGGTGGTGGAACAAAAAACGTGTAATCCCTCCCACTTGTTGACTGTACTTAGCTGATTGCTTTTTGGTGTGCGCAGTACCTGTGAGCGTCTCTGAGAATCTAAGCCCCATGTAGTCGATTTCCTTCACTATAGGTATTATTTCTCGATTACAAAGCATTGGAAGCATTTTGGGTGACCTCCTTCGTCCCATGCATCCCATTACTGTGGAAGCCAGAACTGGAAAGGCCCTGCCCCACATGGCGTTTAAAAGCCCATTCACGTAAAACGTGAAAAGAATCGGGGCCAAGACACATCACTGCTGGACACCACACCCATCCTTAAAGCATACGGTGCAGTGCCCACCGGGGCCACTGCGTACGCACGCCTCATTTTCCCTATGCAAAGCTTTTAACACTTGTAAAATGTCCACCGGGCAGCCCATAGAGCCGAGCACGGACAATAACCTGGAATGATTCACTTTGTCGAAGGCCATGCTCAGGTCCATGAAGGCAAGGTATACTGCTTCCCCTCTACAAAAAAACTGAATATGCGGCAAACAAATAGAGGTTCAGGCTCTGTTCCATCGTTCCCACCCTGTGACGAAAGCCAAACTGGATGTCAGAGAGGACCGCACTCTCCAGCAACCAGGATTCGATGTACCCCAACAAGACCCTTCCAAAGAATTTAAAAGAAGTGTCCAATAATGAAACGGGTCTATAGGACATAGGGTTCGCAGGATCCCCCATCTTAAAAATAGGGAATATAATGGCTGCTTTCCACGAAGGTGGATACACGCCGACAACCATACAAGCATTAAAAACCGTTGTCAGAAGTGGAGCCAAAGTTCCAAATGATCCTGGAATAGGTCTGATGGAATCGCATCAGGGCATGGAGCTCGGTTGTGGGCCTGTAGCACGATGGCCTAAGACACTTCTTCGAGCCTAAACTGTAATGGAGAGTCACTTCTCCCACAACCATCAACCTGGGATCCACCACTGAGCAATTTACCAAAGTGCCCCACCCATGCCGCATCTTCCACGTACATGCCACCAGGCCTCTGACCAGTTTCCCTCACTGGGCCCCCTTTTACAAACTCCCAGAATGCTTTCTGGTCATTCCGCCTCGAGGCCTCCAGAAAGCCCTCCCACAGTTCCCTGTCTATTTCGTTCTTCCCTCTCCTGATTTCCCCCGATATTACACTCTAGCCTGGGCAATCTCCCCTCTTGTGATTAGTGGGGTTTTCAGAGCCCTTAGAAGTCATTGCTTGGCACCTTTACATGCCTGATCAAACCACCCTCTTTTCGTTTGAATCCCTTTCCTCATGAAAGTGACCAAAAAACCCTTGGCCAAAGCCCCCTGTAGCTTTACAAATTGTTCTACTATATGCACAAGGGTTAAGTACTATCCAAGATATCGAAAATAAGGGGTTGATTTTCTGACAGAATATGCAAATGTAAGATAGCGTCCTGTATTTGATCCCATTTAATTCTCCTAGATGTAACAGAGACTGAGTTAATCGAGCACACAGGGGTGAGTTGTTATCCCCCCCCACCAGACCCTTCAATTTTAGGCAGATTATATGATGGTCACTACTAACTTCCATTAACACTTCAAAATCTGCAACTCTATCCCACAATTCTACAGAGATGCAAAAGTAGTTGATTGTCGATGAACCCTGATGTTTGTTAAAAGTAAGGTTAACAAGTATGTTGGGCACTATGCATCCGTTCTCAGTGCATAATCCCCATTCCAAAAGCCAGGAACATATTTGAAGACCCTTGGCACAAACCCGCTCATCTTTCATCCTCAGCAGGGGGATGTTTTGTGCCCAATCCTCCAATGGATTTAGAAGATCCCCTGAGGGACCTGAACCCATTTTGAGATTAAAGTCTCCTCCCCAAATACAATGCTCCTTAGACTTCCTCCTATTAAGGAGTAGCTCATCCACAATTTGTTTAACCCTAGCAAGTCTATTGGCCTCTGCCTTATGTGGGCTATTGTACAGATTCAGAATAATTATCATATCCCACTCAGGTGGTGAAATGCAAATTGCCTGTAGGTAGTCCATGTTAGTATCAATTACCCTGACCCTAGAGGATAACGAAGCCTTAATCCAGATAGCCAAACCCCAATAGCATCTTCCTCTAGCGTTTTTTCCAGCCGGAATCCCTTATGATGAGAAACCATCTAACAGGGTATCCAAGGACCAAGTCTCTTGGAGGAGGAGAACGTTGTGGGTCTTCAGTACTCCACGATCTAGTCTTCCCTAAATTTCCCCCTGGTCCCTGCTTTATTCCAGAATATCAAACTGGTCACGCAGGATACTGGTATCATTAACGCTTGGACCCCCCACCCCCATTTCCAGACTCAGCCTCCCCCCACCCCCCAACACCCCAACACCCCAACAACGCTCTAGGACATCTTGGCTAGAATGCTTAGCCATGTGTCAATCCAGTTCTTCATACAAGGTTAAAACCCTGTATTGATTGGCTAGCTTGATCCCATCAGTAGTGTCCACTCTGCTCCTCTGTGCGTTCAGCCTTGCCAAGTTAGGATTGGACCCCAACCTTCTCTGGCCAGGGGGAAGCATCACTTAATACCTCCTTACCCATGGCCATATTACCCAGGGTGTTCGCTAGATCAACCTCCCTCCTTGGACAGGAATACAAATAGTCCAGGGAGACCAATTTACGAGACTATCGCCGCTAGGCTTTAGACCTCTGGGCAGATTGGAGTTGATCAAATAACTGACTGTCGTAGGATCAGAAAAGGAAACTATACAGTCCCCATCAATACATATCGGTTTAGGACCTACCCATCCAACCCTTCTTGCCATTAATTATAGGCTTGGATCAATGCTTCGACCCATCAAATCAGTATTAATCCAGTGTGTTGCTCTATTCATGGTGGATTTGTACCCACCCGTTTGGAGCCCCCGAACACCCTTGATGACCCCCACAAAAGGGAACTGCTGCGGGTGGTAGATTCAACATATTTCAATCATGTCCTGTACTCCTGAACCAACATCGTCCCCAATGACCCCTGTCAAATGGCAGAACCTGGGGCGGGCCTTCTGGAACCCATGTTGTTAAAATTAGCGGTTACTGCAGAAAACTGAGGGGTTATTCCCTTATCCTTAGCTGGTGTCTTCTGTCCATCACCCGAAGTGTTCAGGCCAGGACCCTCTCATTGCACTACCCCCCGCCCCCGATGTTGTCAAGTCAATTTCTACTGAACCTGCCCCCAATCCTACTATCCCCAGTTCTGGCCCTTTTTTAGATAGATGTCTAATTGAATCATGAATCATCCAGGATGGCCAATGTGTACATAAACAAGAGGGTTGGGCAAAAAAGCCAAGTGGAACACTGCGCTTGCAATATTAATTTGGTGTTAGATGGAGGGCAGCAGGTGACTGGGTTGTGTGGGTATATTGCCCATATACACCACTGTGAGGTCAAGTTCAAGGAGGAGTGTTTCCAGTCTCACTGCGCCAACACATACAAAATTGAGACACTGCTTAGTTTGCAGTTTTATTAGGTGAGTATGATACAGCCTTACACGTGTTTCGAGCAACACTGCTCTTCCTCTGAGGCTTGGGTTGATTGTTGAACATACGTGATTACGTGTTGTAGATGTACTGAAAAGTACGAACCTTTTTATATTCCTCGCAATTGCGGAAAGCTACCCAATTAGTATATCCGACCTGGTGGTCCGAACTGAACGTGTCTATTCCCCACGAGGGTCGGATATACTAATTGGGTAGCTTTCCGCAATTGCGAGGAATATAAAAAGGTTCGTACTTTTCAGTACATCTACAACATCTACAACACGTAATCACGTATGTTCAACAATCAACCCAAGCCTCAGAGGAAGAGCAGTGTTGCTCGAAACACGTGTAAGGCTGTATCATACTCACCTAATAAAACTGCAAACTAAGCAGTGTCTCAATTTTGTATGTGTTGGCGCAGTGAGACTGGAAACACTCCTCCTTCAATGTGTACATAACCCCGGACTTAAAGGCCTGCAATGACTTCAGAACTGTCTGGAGGGGCTTAAGCATTGCATCAAAAATAGATTGCTGCCATAGCTTATCCTCGTCCCCCCAAATGAGGAGTGTAAATCCTGTATACCTTCTCTCTCCAGACTCCCAGCTCTAGGGCTGCTTGCCAATGAATCTCTGGCGAACTCCATCCTGGATCCGATCCCTTCCCCCTCTCTGCCTCCTTCCACTTCTACATTTGTATCTGGTTCTGTGCCAGGGAATATAAGATCCTGCATATCAGCAGTCCCTCCTATGCTGGATGTAACTTCCCGTATATCTTTATCATTACTAGCATTTCTAGCAATACGACTCACTATTTTTCTGGCCATATCTTCTAGTTTTGCACTTTTGCCCACACCCCTGTATCCCCACGTCCCTGGCTTTCCTTTTCACCATTATGGTGTCAGATACAGGGGACCCACCACACAGTGCCCAACAGACAGTTTGTACACAAACAAATACACCTAAAACCAATAAAATTAGTAAAATCAGTAAAAATTTGCAGTTTTATAATGGATATCAAAATTGATCAAAATTAAGTAAAACAAGCAAGACACTTTGAGTCAATCCACAAATAACCTCTAGGTGAAAGTCAAGGTGACTAAGGGGCCTTCCGAGGGGCCTTCCAATGCATCACAAGACACATATAGCAATTGGTATAAAAAGTGACTAATTACTACGGGCTGGAGGCCTCCCGTCGACTAGGAGCAGCCTTAGTCCGTCTCTCCCCTCGTAAGCCCCCCCCCCATCCAAGCAACAAGTGCAACAAGAGCATGTAGGGAAAACAAATACTGAACAATAAGGTGCAGATAGTGGTAGGGACAATCAGAAAACTTGCTGCCAATCCGTGAAATAAATGTTGGTAGCAGCGAACACCAGCGGCCGCAGGCCACCCAGAGGCAGACAGCACGCAAATCTGAAAATACTCCTGATTACTGTGAATTTACTGTGAATTGCACAGGCCAAAATGTGGCTCCTGTCCATCCTTATAATGCTGTGAACCCGCAGTGCTCAGGCACAGGCACAGGCAATGCAATACTCCCCCAAACTCCGGCCCTTATCAAGTAGGCAGTGATTACATGGCCCGACACAGTGTTCCGCAGCCTCCTTGCACAAGGCGTGCCTGAGTGCGCCTGGAAACAAAAGGGGTACAAGGCCAAAACTATTGGCTGCTGACTGAGTTATGGTCCTTAATCCACAGGATCACAGAGATCTTTGAGGGTTGCGCCTTCGATAGATGAATGCTGTTCCCAGCTTACGTGTCCATTTTACTTTCGTTTTGCTTTCAATTATAGTTGTCTGTAATCTGCCTGCCAAAAGCAATAACGGAGGGGCGGCAGATATTAATAAGAATGTTACCTTATTTCCAGGATGAATAACCTTCGGAGGGGCCAAGTGGGCTCACACTGAACACTCCTGCGGCACTCCCGCATCCGGGACTCAGTTTAATAGGATGTTTTGGTCACCCCCTGCGCGACCATGGAGCTGGAAAAAAGACTGTAGACCCTGGGGAACACTCCTATACACTCCTGCGACAACCCCACGTCCGGAACTCAGTTTAAAAGAATGTTTTTACCACGTCCTCCACAACCATACAGCTGGAAAAAAAGACTTTAGACTCTACAGTTTTCTACTCTACTGTACTACTCTACTGTAGGAAAGTGTAAATCATGAAAACTCCTTCTTGGCAGAGGGAATGGATGGGCGGGTTGATGAGGAATACGTGGGAGGAACAGCCAATCGAAAGAAAATTACCTGGGGTAATTGTAATTGTTTATTTATACAGCGCTTATACATAGGTGGAGTGCTTCAAAGCGCTTCAAGGCAGGAAGGGAGCAAGGAAATATAGTAATCATTCTTTAGCCTTGAAGTTTCCGAATGATCCAACAAAAAAACAGAAAAAACTAGCATACTGGGCCTGACAGCATTTCTCCTAGTTCAAGTGCATGAGGTGTTACAGTTACGACCAAACTAGGGAGGGGTGACAAAAAAAGCGGGGGACAGGACAAACAAACTTACTAGTCCAAGTACATTCAAGTCATGCATGCGTACAGACAGAGGTGTGAGGAAGGGGATTGGGGGGAGGATAAGTGCTTCCAGTCCAGCAGGGCCCTGGATTAAGTGCAGAGAGGTTGCTCCGTTCAGGGAGCGTAGGCTGAAGGTGCACCTGCAGAGGATAAAGATCTACCCCCAAATCTCGGTTTGGAAAAGCGGCTCACCCGCAGAGAGTTGGAGGACGAAGAGCGGAGAGCTCTAGCGGGAGAGTATTTAGGAAGAGGGCGTTGAAGATAGTGTGGGCCGTGGCCCCAGAAAGCCTTGTGGATTATGAAGAGGGTCTTGAACTTGATCCTTGCAGCCACAGGGAGCCAGTGGAGGGATTTCAGCATCAGAGAGATCTGGTCCCTGCGTTTCGGATGAGTTGTAGAGGACAGAGAGTAGAAGTAGGAAGATTGAGAAAGAGGCTGTTGCTGTAGTCCAGCCTAGAGAGACCTAGGGCTCTCGAGATGGTGAGCCTATGGGGGAAAGTCAGAAAAGGTAGAATGCCTCTGAGTAGGATCCAGTTGGTAGTGGGACTTTTTAGAGATGTCCGAGATGTGAGGAGTGAAGGAGAGAGTGGAGTTGAAGATGACCCCTAGATTTTTTGCCTCATTGGTCGGTCAGGGTGCAGGGCCAAGGGAGGCGGCCAGTGTGAAAGTAGGAAAGTGGGAGCAGGGGTCCCAATGAGGACGATCTCTGTCTTACTGGCATTCAGGCATAGACTGAATTGCGGACAGTCAGGGATGAGCGAGGAGAAGGAGGAGGCCAAGGGTACCCTGAAAGAGAGCTATGTGTCATCTGCATAACCCTGAAAGTTAGAGGTAAAGGTAGAGATTGTAGGCCAGGGGGGCGTGAAGATATTGTAGAACCAGGGGGATTGGTTAGATCCCTGAGGGACCCCATAGGTAGAGAGAGTGATAGAGGAGAGAAAGGACCCAAGTTCCACCTGGGAAGGCTGATCAGAGAGAAAGGACACAAGCCACGCCAGGGCCTGATCTGTGATGCCGGGTGTATCACAGAGACGGGAGATCAAGAAGTTGTGGTTCACATATCGAAAGCAGAAGAGAGGTCAAGAAGAATGATGACAGAAGGGGAGTTAGAGTCAAGATTTGAGAGCAGATCTTCATGGGTGTTCAGAAGAGCAGTTTCTGTGCCTCTGGATGCTCTAAAGCCACACTGATGGTCATGGAGACAACCAACAGATTCAGTGTGGAGGGTAAGTTGAGTGATAGCCAGATTCTCCCGGAGTTGTCCCAGGAAAGGGGTGATGGAGATCGGGCGGTAGTTTGCCAGAATAGACGTGTCAGCAGAGGCTTTTTTGAGCAGAAGGTGTACAAGAGAGTGCTTGATAGGAGAGGGGAAAACTCCAGTGGCGAAAGAGAATTTGTAGAGGTCGGCCAAGGCTGGAGCGAGAGTGTCAGTATTGTCCTTTATAGTTTTGGAGGGTCAGGGGTCCACCTGTTTGGGAGACGCTTTCATAGATCGGACTTGTATAGAGACTTCTTCCGGCATGACAGGGGAGAAGGAGGAGAGAGGAGGGGGGGAGTGGAGATGGCCGAGGGGGGCCCTAGAGATGATGTTGCAGGAGGGGGTGCAGAAGAGAGAGAGGACAGGATGTCCTGTAGTTGAAGTGTGTGGCCAGGGCCAAGCAAAGTGCCTAAGTGGGAGCACTAGAGGATGCAGACCCAGTAGGGTTGGCCAGTTGCTTGCAGACTTTGAAAAGTTTGGCCATATTGTTAGATGCCACAGAGATGCAGGCTTGAATACAGACTCTTTTCTTGGAGTGGATGCAGTCTATATTGCCTTCGAAGAAGGCGGCAGGCAAGTTTGTCAGAGGGTGCACCTGAAGATCCCCATTTCCATTCTGCTGCTCTGCAATTGCGTTAAAGGGCAGCCAGATCAGTCGTACCAATAGTTGCACTTTTTGGCAGGCTTCATTCGGACCCTCATGACAGGGGAAAGAATGTCAAGAGTGTTGGAGATGGAACGGTGAAAGTTAGAGAGGGCTGTTTCAGGGTGGGAGTCAGCCGCAGGAGTAGAAGGAGGAGATTAGGTGAGGCAAAGGCGGCCACTGACACTCTTTTCATGTGTCGGATGACCTTGAAGGCAGGGGGTGGTGCAGGGTGTGCCAGTGCTAAAGGAGAAGAGAGCTTCAAATGAGAGGAGAGAAGAGAATGATCAGTCCATGAGAGTGAGGTAGTGAGAGCAATAGAGAGTGGGATGTCTGTGGATATGAGAGCAGCCAAGGTGTGGCCCGCAGTGTGGGCTGGACCGAAGGCTAGAATGGAGAGAGAAAGGGAGTCACACGGGTTCCAGAAAGGTCCTGGAGAGTCAGGAGAGTCAAGATGGATGTTAAGATCCCTAGGAAGAGGAGGAGAGGAAAGAGGAGGCCAGGTCAGCCCTTTCTGAGAGGAAGAGGGTGGACTGGCCCAACGGCCGATTGAAGGTGGCCAGAGTAAGAGAGGTGATGGCAGAGAGATAGAGAGCCTGCAGACCAGACATTCAAAGGAAGAGTACACCTGAGTACACCTGAGTGGGAATGGTGGAAGCAGGGATCCACTCAGGAAAGATCAGAGCTACTCCATCTCCTGGCCTGTTGGTTCTGGGCGCAGAGAGGGTAAGTAATTTGTTCTTCGAAGGGATTGTGTCCTCCCACGTATTCCTCATCTTTTATACTCTCTATTAGCAGCGCTTTGTAGGAGGTGGGAAAGAAGGGTTTAATTTTGATTCATGCTGTGTAACACAGCTTTTCCAAAAGGGGATTCCTGGCCCGAAAGGGAATCTAAACAGTAGTGCTTTGCAAATGTGCGCACGGAAGTCCAAGGGGCAGCACTGCAAATGTCTTGTAGTGGTACCCCTCTCTGGAGGGTGGAAAAAGTGGCTACACCCCTAGTTGAGTGAGACCTAAGACCCTCAGGAATCTTTCCCAGCCAAGTTTTAACATTCGGAAATACATAGTATGATCCAAGACAGGTTTTTTTCTGTAACCGCTTATCCCATTCTGTGGCCCGCATAACCAACAAAAAGTTGGTCGTCCAGTCTTATCTTAGAAATCCTGTAATCCTGTTGATCTAGAAACGTAGGGCTCTTCTTGGGTCCCTCTCAAAACTACCTTGCCCTCATGGCTGTACATGGTGGTTTGGAAGATAAGGCCTGAAGCTTGCTCACTCAGCGAGCAGAAGTAATGGCCGTTAAGAATACTATCTTCAATGACATCCTAAGCAGACAAGAACGTAATGGTTCAAAAGGCGAACCCATCAGAAAGCTTAAAACCAGGTTGAGATCCCAGACTAGAACAATGAATGGACCCGGCGGTAAAATGTTGGTCAATCCTTTTAAAAACCTAATGACAATATAAACCTTGAAGTAGGAACCTTGTTCAGGAGAGCGCTTGAAAATGAAGAGCGCAGCAAGATAGCCCTTGGCTGTAGCAACCTGTAGCCCCTGATTGGTTAGATGAAGGAGAAAAGACAAAACCGATGTTGTGTTACAAGAAAATGGGTCAATTCCCTTATCTCTACAACAGATGCAGAACTTGTTCCAATGGCAGTGGTATAGAGATTTAGTTGCTGGCCTTCTGGCCAAAATCAACACCTCTATGACATCTTCCGGAAGGTCCCAATCTATGTACCTCTACCTCTGAGAAACCATGCGTTTAGGCTGAGCGTCCTGATCACTGGATGAAGAATGTGACCCCCTCTTGCGAGAGGAGATCCTCCCTTTGTGGAAGACGAATTCGAGGGCAGATGTACATGTCTAGAAGTTCTGGGTACCATGTCCTCCTGACCCAATCCGGGGCAATTAGAATTATGGATTTCTGAAACTTCCTCAGCCTCCTGAGAACATGAGGAATTACGAGGACTGGCAGAAACACATACAGAAGCGGAAACTCCCAGTCCACTACGAACGCATCCCCTAGAGCTCCTCTCTGAGCAAATTCCCTTAAGCAGAACCGGTCGAACTTCCTGTTGACATTGGAGACTAACAGAACCAATTGGGGGGGTTCCCCAAAGGGCAAAGATCTCTTGAAGGACTTCCTGAGCTAGTTCCCATTCGTGGGAGACTGCTCTGCCTGCTCAGAACGTCCGCCGCTGTGTTTACCTCTCCGGCCAGATAAACTGCTGATAGAGAGATTCGCTCCTGCAGTGCCCAAAACCAAAGCTGCATTGCCTCTCTGCACAGCGGCAGCGACCCTACACCTCCTCTTTTGTTGAGGTAATTCATGGGCACTGTGTTGTCCATCATTATCAGGACATTCTTTCCCCATAGAGAGGGCAGAAAGGCTATCAGCGCAGATCTGATTGCCCTCATCTCCAAAAGGTTAATATGTAGTTTGAACTCTGACAGAGATCAGCGTCCACTGATCGTCAATCTGTTTGTGTGACCTCCCCAACCAGGGAGGCATCTGTAACCACTGTATTCTAGAGCCATGGTTGCCAAAAGAGTTCCCCCTTCAAAACTCCAGATCCATCATTCTGTCGGAGAACTGAGACCACTGAGTCCCGAGAGCCCACTGGAGACCTCATTCTCAGTCGAGCCTCTAGCACCAGAAAAATGCAGGATGCCATGAGGCCATGCAACCTCAGAAAATGGAAGGCCGGAAGACTTGGGGCACTTTGAAATTTGCTTACCATCTGTGAAATGTGGATAGCCCTTACTTCGGGTGGCAAAGCTTTCCCTGAAGAAGAGTCCAGGACTGCTCCAATTAATTGCAGCTTTTGGGAAGGTGCCATTTGGGACTTCTTGAAATTGAGGGAGAATCCCTGTCTGTGGAGAGAGTGACAGGTGCTGTCCAGATGTTTCAGAGCCTTTTCCGGTGAACGAGCTCTGATCAGATAAACACCCAGATAGGGGTAGATGTGAACCACCCTCCATATATTCACTGCCACCACTGCCGTCAACTTGGTGAAGACCGCCTGATTGGGTGATTGGGGTGGTATCACCTATAGCTTGCACATATAGAGGTTATTCTACTGGCCCTCGCATGTCAGGTGGCTTGCCTGATCCTTCCCCAAAAACTATCTATTACATTGTTGCAGGGTCGCAGGAGTACCATTGGCCCTTGCCCTCTGCCATCCACTCCTGGATTTGTGTTCCCTGATTAGCTGGAGCTGCTCTCCCCAGGCCTGGGGCCCAGCTCTGTGCTCTGTACTCAGCACACATTCTCAAGGTGATGAGAAAAACTATGTGTTCCCATTGTAACTGTCAGTATTACCACTTAGTCTTTGAGAGTGCCGGCATGGTTGCAATGTTGTAAAACAATATATGAATCATTTTGTTTTTGCTTCCCTGGGAACTGCTCCTCTCCTCACCACGGGTAAATGGCCATTGTTTGCCTCGGCTGCACCACATGGATGAAGACCGCAAAATTGAGCCTTTCTAGTCAGAAATTAGAGATGATTTATTGTAGGTTTTGTAGGTGGCTCCTTGTCTCCGAGCTTAGGAAGGTGCTGCTCATCTCTGACCTTGGCTGTGAGTCCTGGCTTGGTGCTTCATGCAGCCTAATTCTGCTTTTCTTCGTCTTTTGTTCTGAGGCCTGTGGCTTCGTGTAACTATACAATAGTTATGCTATAATTGCTATATGTCTATATTCTGCTATTCTCCTTATAGTGTAGTAGTATCCTGGCTCCTCCAGGTCCCTTATACGATCCTATAGTTCCATATGGTTAGTTGTAATAAGCGTCTGCACGCTTGCTCTGCATCTCTTGTTGCCTTGCGTTTCTGCGTTCGGCTAATGAGAAAAAATAATAAAAGCTTGCAACAGCTTGTATATGTATCTCTCCTGCATATTCTTCGTGTGTGAGCGTGTGTTCATGTAACTTTGTGCGTGGATGCAAGTGTGCTTCATGGCTGACGTTACTATATCGTGGTGTTTTTAATGACGTCAGCACTGCAGGATATTTGTCATTAGTCGATCATGGCCATTGAGGAGTCTGGATCCATAATCAGTGATGGTGCACCTGTATCCATGATGACGTTAGCTGGGTAAGGTTTGAATGGCTGTCTGAGAGAATATCTGTTCTCATTTTTATCTGTCACTGGTGTAGGGGAGGACTGGTCCAGGAGACCCCCCTCGCCTGCGCTTTCTCCCCAGGTGAGGGCTATGGCTCTTTTGGGCGTCCCCTCATGCCACCCGGGCCCAGGTGGTGGAGGGTTCACCCACTGGAGACATTGCCCGCACGTATTAATTGCCCACATGTATTAAAATTTAGCTAGGCCCAGAAACCATTTTGTCTGGTAAAGATGGTGTGAGCTCAGCGCACTGTAGTGCGGCCCCCACCCTTGGAGGGTTTCAGTCATCCTTGTTGCCGCAGCACCCTGGCAGATCCGCTGCGAGCACGTTCCCACGAACAAGACGGACATGAGCTAGCGTAATACACTAACATTGTAACAGTTCACCTCCCGCAGTGTATCATCGCTCCCAGCATGACCCGGCCAGTAGGCCTGGGCAATGAAAAGAACAGTAAAATAGACATCAGGTGGCAAACAGTCTTTATATATATCAATGTTAAGACCACTCGCAAAGTATGCTTTCTTCCACAAAATGCCTTATATTACAAAAGCCTGTAAAATGTATAAAATATAAGAAAGCATGCTTCCATGATATAAGCAATGGCGAGCCCACACCATTTCAGTTGGGTACTAATAATAAAGGAACGCACCAGGAATCCATTGGTTACGTGTATCACTGGGAAACTTACACCCCATGGGCTCGCGCCATAACTGAACTAATGCTGCTAGAGGACACAAGAAAGACGAATGTAACCATACCGAGGGCCCATGTGAAGGATGCACGAGAAGGCGCATGTCATGTGTGCATGTCCAGGCCCCATATGTGCCACCACCGTCACGAATAGTGGCGGGGTACTTTCTATGTTCTCCACCAATCCTAATTCTACCTCACTTATTGCAAATATATATATGCATATAACTAAATACTGTACTTATTAAAACATAATGTATGAATAAGGTGCTCAGACTGGGTATAATCGAAACACATCCAGCAAAGCTTAAATGCATGTTTTGTATTGCTTACAATAAGTATTATAGAGTGTTCAAATGTTTGTGATGTTTTTACCTAAACCGGCAACACACGAGGGAGATACCTTTGTGAAATACGTGCAAGGCCATTCCCCCTCCCACCCTGCGAAGGCTGCCAAGGCATGAGAGCAGAGACTGCGCCGCGCTGCTTTACCTCCCCCAACCAGACTGGAGCCGCTTCAAAGACTTGTAACCCCCTCTGTAGCACCCAAGGCCGCCACCCGCCACCTGCATTATTTACAGCACAGCAGTAAACCTCTGCCTGAACACACGCGCCCCCTCGTAAACCTCGCAACCCACCGGACCATCTCAGACTTATGGCCCTGTGCAATCAGGACACCCGACACTTTGACAACACACAGCGGAACATCCATAACAACTTCTAACAAGGCAGAAAGACCTGTACCGCCCGTCCCAGGCCCTGAAGCTTAGCCCCTCGACCTATGGCCCCGGTCAACAGGACACTGGTAACCATGTCCTGACGTATTACCTCCAGACCCCTCACAAGGTGCATTCCTCCTGTGTTGCATTAACCTGTAGTATAACCTATTGGAAGATTTACTACAGAAGATAATATTGAAATGATTGAATGACTGCGGTGTGCATGGCCTAGGGCAAATAAGTCAGGAAAAGACATTCATCTCTGACACTGGCCGCGATGGCACGACAACACCGCCCGGATGAACTCTGCCACCCTGCCAGGCCCAGCCCAACCCACGAGGCTGACCAGTGACGTCTTCCAGCCAAAGCCAACCACATCACAGCAGCACCTATAGTTAGTCGTCGCCACCCAATCCCCTTGAACTTGTGCCCCCTATAGTGTGTAGGTTCTTATGACGTTTTTTGTAAATATATACGCCTGTCTTTGCTATTGTCAGACAGAGCGCTCTCGGAGTTTGCAGAGTTCTTTGCATGCCCTATTCTGATTGATAAACTCCCATTTACGCTCACCCGCACTCTGTCTTGGCCTTATTCCCATTTTGGGAGAGTCCTTCATTGTCTCTCATTGCGGGGAGGATCGTGCTGTTTGGGGACGCTTGCTTTCAGTGGTGACCCCGATAGCGTGATTTTTATTTCTTCCTAACTCATTATAACCGTCCCCTTTTGGCACGAGAATCTCCGGTCAAAAAGGGATACGCACGGTGAGCCGGCTCCGGGAGGCTGCCCGCCAACGGCGACCGGTACACTAAGAAGTGCGCACTCAATAGAGAGAGGGTACGGGATCCCGGTTGAAAAATCCCCTTTGAGTACCGCTCGCCAGAGCCGGGGCTGACTGTTGAGCTGACGGCGACACTGCCTGGACGGACCCAGTTTCGGAGACTATCGGTTCAAGACGGGCACGTGAGTACTGAGTGTGAGCGATTGTAAAGGGAGCGGGGAGAGAAGTGTAGGACAGGGAACGAGAAGGGGGTACGAAGATATACTAAAGATCATTCTAAAATTTCCTTTCTTTTTCTTTGCATATGGCCATTAGGATAAGAGGTGAATAAGAGATAAAAGTGACGGGAACCTAGCTCCGAAAGGGGGTGGAAGGCGGCGCCGCATAGTGCTATATTGACTAGTACTGGGAATATATGACGAAGTGAGATACAAGATAAAAGTGTTCAGCAAAAGGGGGCACTGAGAATATATTAGTGATCGCTATTACTTCTTTCTTTTCTTTTTCTTTAGGGGTAGGGGGAGAATAAAAAACGAGTTTAGCACGAACTTGGGAAGAAAGTAAGAGAAAAAGGGTCCTACTAGAAGGGGGAGAGCAGGTTAAAACATATAAATATATGCATATGCGCATCCATCTATCTAAGTAAGACGGACAGGGACAGCCGGCTAGGGAGGAAAGGGAGGGCAGCTTGAATGGTGCATTGAGTGTTACCAAGAGGTGTGTGCACCTCGTATGTGTCAGGGGACGATTTGAGGTTGTGAATGTGCATAACGGTTATAAATGTATAATAGTTAAATGGTCATGGTAAGTGTGATGTGCATGTTTTGATTTCCGGATTGATATTGTCGAAATAAATGATGGGTTGCCCTTGTATGTGCCCCCCCAGGAGAACAGAGTAGACGCTGTGTATAGCTAGGTTTGTATCGTGCAATCAGGGGAAGGGGGGAGAGCCCAAACGAGCCCAACATTGAATGTGAAGTAGCATAAAAAAAAAAATTTTAAAAAAAGAAATATTGATACTCCATTTACCTTGTAGTTGCAGACACACAGAGAAACACAAGCAGTAGGAGGGCACAGAGATGGGGGCTGAAACACCCTTATCACATATTTGTAAGAGTCTTCCAGGGTACGCGGAGCGGATTAAGAAATATCACAACCAATTGGTAACTGAGTTGAAGGGAGAGGGGTTACCCCAGATATGGCCAGAGGGAGGGTCATTTGATAAAAGCGTTCTGGATATGGTGGTCACATGCATTTTCTTGAAGTACAAAGGAAAGCAGTTGCAAAATAGGAGGGAAATATTAGATCTTTGGAGGTTATTTGAAGAGATACCACCGCCTAAAGCACCAGCATTAAATCCTGATCTCCCATCCACCACAGACAATCCACTGATGATACAGAAAGATATCAAAGAATTGTCAAGTGTAGCGCCACCAGTAGAGGTAATAAGTTTGTACCCGATATTAAAAAAGCCTGTACCCGCAGAAGGATACAGTGATCCGACGTATGTGCCTCCCCCGACAACCACTACACCCCACCGGCCCACTGCACCCCCACCATATGAAAGTACAAGGGAGCGAGGCCAGGCGAGTACACAAAGGGTGGACATAGAGAAACTCACAGATGATTTACAGTCAAGACTCTCAATAGCAAAAGATGAGCTCTCGAGGATAAAAGACATGTGCGGACAAACAGCACTTAATGCGGCTAGATCAGGGCGCACGTCTAGAGCGCCAGGCGAGAATAGAAAACCTGAAGAGGGGTGGAAGAAAGGTGAGATACTGTTCAGAATTGAAGAAGAACCAACACGAATAATTGAAATAGAGACACGCGAGGGAGATACTGACAATGATGAAAGGCCTATGGGGGATAGAGAGGAATTACTATGCGACATAAGGGACGAATTAGAAGAAAGTGACAGGTTGAGCATGGCTATGGGAGGGGGAAGCGAAGGGGGGGATGGCACATGTTCAGTGAGAACACTGGACGATGAGTGGACGGGACGACTAAGGAACAGAGTGGGGAAAATGGCATCACTGGAAACATCAGCATCCAAATCGGGTCCGGATGCCATACGAAAGGAAAGCTACAGCTCCCGTTGATACACAGAGGAGGAGGGAGGCCTAACTATATCCCATGGGCACAGATGGATAAAGCCAATTTATTAAAGCTATTGCCCCCATTATCAGGAGGGGCAAGTAAGTGGATATACGCCTTTGAAAAACATACTGCTGGGGTACCCCTAGCTATAGGAGATGTGAAAAGTCTGCTCGTATCAGCGGTGGGCGATCAGGCTGAAAGAGTATGGGTTAAAGCCGGTTTCCCGGGAGTAACGTTAGATTGTGACCGCCATGATGGGGCCTCCTTTAACACAGTGCGGGCTAGGGTGTGGGACGCCTTACGCAAAACATTCCCAGATACACCGGACTTACAGTCAGTGATGCAATGTACAATGAATGACGGGGAGGAGGCTATGGATTACATTTTTCGGGTCCAAGAGATGTGGAGAGCGGAGACGGGCACGCCTTGGTATCAATCGACATCTTTATTTTACTTCATTATAAAAAGAGGGCTCCCAAAGGAAGTGCAGAAAGCGCTCGACAAGATAGCAGGTATTGAAGCAAAGGGATGGCCAGAAATTCAGAGCATAATAGTACACCATTGTAAACGAATAAAGGAAAGGGAGAAGGAGGTGGCTCAGAAAAGATTGGCAGACGAAGCGAAGTTAGTACAGACAAAATTGGTGAAGGTCGCAGCAGCAGTAGCTGCGCTCCCACACAGCAGGGAGGGAGACGATGAGGAGGAGGGGCTGATAGCAATACAAGGAAGGATGGCAGCTAATTGGGCGGGAGCAGGACAGCGGCAGTGGAATGAGCAAGAGCAAGGTGGAGGTCCGCAGTGGCAAGAGTGGACCCCTCGAGGGGGACGAGGTGGGTACAGGGGCCGAAGAGGAGGCGGAACGGGGTACAGGGGAACGGGAGGAAATGGATGGCAGGGTCCTAGAGGTGCACAAGGAAGTTGCTGGAACTGCGGGCGATGGGGGCACTATTCTAGAGAGTGCAGAAGCAGACCCAATAACGGGTTCCAAGAGGTAGAACAATATGGCCATCCCCACCCGGGAAGCCCATATGGCCTCCCAATGGGACAACAACAACTAAGAAACCCAGGCCAAGGTAATGCCGGCTAGCAACAGGGACCCCAGTATAGAACACAGAACCACCCACAAAACAACGACAGTATGCAATATACGCCAGGTAACCCTTTCGCGACAACAGCAAACGGGGCCCCCGCACCAGCACCTTACAACGGCATGTCAGTGGTCTCAGGAAACGTATTTAATGAGGGGGGGGCGATGAGACACCCCGCATAGGACAGCCCACAGAGAACACTTGCGTGTCCAGTTCTAACTACCACCTACAGTGCAGCAGAGGAACCATTGGTAGGGGCGCAGATAGGAGACAAGCAGTTTATATTCATGGTTGATTCGGGAGCGGAGAAATCATGTGTCAGAGAGGGCCGGTTCCCGTTATCTAACAGGAAGTTAGAGACGCAGGGGTTCTCTGGGGCTGTAATTGAAGTTCCTTACACAGAAGCTTTGGATGTAACAGTGGGGGGCAAGACTGTGAAGGCACCCTTACTGTATTACGAAGAGTCCCCAATAAATTTGTTGGGGAGGGATCTGATGAGTAAACTTAACATGACCATATCATTTACTGAAAGAGGAATAGTGTGTTCTACACCCGGGATATGCCCCTTGCGTGCGATGTTGGTAGTGCAAGCCTACACAACCACACAGGAAATACGAGGGCTGCCACAAAATGAGGAAATGTTTATTGAAGGGCTAAAGACTTTGGCCCTCGTAATTCCAGAGCTAAGAAGCATGGATTGGAGGATTCCAGCAGAGTTCCTCTTCCGCCCCATAGTGTGTCCAAACGCAGCACCAGGATCAGTGATATCGTTGGATTTGCACGCTGTGCAGGTATCAACGAAAAGGATCGCTGTGATTGGAGTGGACAGGGAAGGATGTGAGTGGCGCACAGTGCTGTGTACAAACGCCAACCTCGCCCTACGCGAGGTAACAGATGAGGATCTCTTTTCAGACACAGAAGGGGATGGTGAGATAGTAATGGAAATAGCGATGCCCTGTGACATTTTGATCGAAGCCAGGGAGATCCCCGTCCAATTGATGGCAGTGGTAGGAACACCACCGTCATTTTTTGATGACGACATGAGGCTCGTACCAAACAATTTATGGACAACAGGCCCCCATGATGTAGGGCTGTTGCACGGAGTACAACCTGTGATAATAAAACTAAAGCAAGGAGCAATCTTACCCCGAGTCAAACAGTATCCATTGTCCCGTGAAGCTGAAGAAGGGATAAAAGAAACAATAAATGCACTACTAGCACAAGGGATAATAGTGCCTTCAAACTCCCCATGTAACACATGTATTTATCCAATCAAAAAAGCGAAAGGGGGATCTTGGAGGATGATCCAGGACTTACGCCCCCTCAATGACGTAATTCAGAAAGAGTTCCCTCTAGTCCCGAATCCTGCATCAATACTATGCAGCATCCCAAAAGCGGCATCACATTTCACAGTAGTGGACTTGAAAAATGCATTTTTCTCAATACCCCTGGCTGAAGAGAGTAGATACCTTACAGCCTTCACACTGGGGGGTAAGAGATATGAACACTGCAGACTACCACAGGGATACTGTGAGAGCCCGAGCATATTCAACCGCATATTGCATGAAGACTTGGGAAACCTATCAGTTGAGAGTACGATTATTCAGTACGTAGATGATTTATTAGTGTGTGCACAAGACGAAGCAACATGTAGAAAAGATTCAAGAACGCTCCTGACTTTACTAGCCAACAAAGGATACAAGGTAGACAAGGAGAAGCTACAGTACTGCCTGACTGAGGTCCTATACCTGGGACAGCTCATATCAAAAGATGGAAAAAGAATAATTCCCGACAGGGTAGAGGCAATAAGATCAGTAGGAGAACCCACAACAGTGAAAGATATGCAGACATTTTTGGGGATGTGCAACTATTGCCGAGCATGGATACTAGACTATGCAGCATACACGAGGCCCCTCCTGCAAGCACTCAAGGAAGCACAACAGGAGAATGAAAAAATAAAATGGTCAGAAGAAATGAGCCTATCATTTCAATCATTGAAAGAGCTAATTTCAAGCGCTCCAGTACTAGCAAACCCTGATTATGGACGAGAATTTTACCTATTCTCACACTGCAAGGGAACACTCATGACAGCAGTACTGACACAAAAAACATCCTTAGGACACAAGCCATTGGCTTACTATAGTGGTACTTTGGATGCTGTGATGCAGGGTCATTTCGCGTGCGAACAATCACTCGCAGCAGCCGCATTCGCGATTGAGAAAAGTGCCACAATAGTAATGGGTTGCCCTGTGACATTGTTTGTGGAACATTCATTATTTGCAATACTTGAGAGATCAAAAAGCACACTGACCACACAGCGGGCAACAGCCTACGAGATTATATTGTCCAGCGCCAACATCCATATAGTGAGATGTAAGACAGTGAACCCCGCCACATTCATTACAGAAGCGTGCACATTAGAGGATATGCAGAACCACGATTGCGCAACCTACACAGGAGAAGGAGGGGAGGACACAGTGGTGTGTGAGAACGCTCTAAGCGAGGGGGAAGTGTACTTTGTGGATGGGTCTGCATCAATTGATGTGGACACGGGAGAAAAACACGTTGGCATGGCAGTAGTGAGGCTAGAAGACGGTGAGTATGAAACACTAGTACAGTACCGCCTCCCGTCACATTACTCTGCACAGGCAGCAGAACTGATTGCGCTCATAGAAGCACTACATGCAGCAAAGGGTTGTGCAGTGACAATATACACAGACTCAGCTTACATGACAACGACAGTACATGGAGGTCTAGCAAGATGGGGGCGTAGGGGATTCAGACGGGCAGATGGAACACCAGTACAGCATGCAGAATTGTTGAAAGAGTTAATTGAGGCCCTACAAAACCCTACTGCAGTAGCAATAGTGAAGTGCCAAGCCCATACATCCAACACAGACGTTGTGTCTTTGGGGAACGCGGCAGCGGACGCTGCCGCCAAGGAGGCTTCCTATTTTCAGAAATATGACACAGGTGAGTACATGCTTAAGAACAAGACAACCGAAGAACCCCCAGAAGGGTACAACATGATGTCCATATCACAAATACTAGAATTGCAGGAAGGAGCTAGTGCAGAGGAAAAATTGACGTGGACAAAACGGGGGTGCAGCCGGTCGGGAACAGACCTACTATGGCGGCAAAGTAACTCAGGGAAAGTGGTAATGCCTCTACAGTTACTAGAAGTTGCATTTCAACAGCTACACTTCCCTGCACATAATACCAAACAGCACATCGCAGCGGAAATACAGGAAGAATGGTTCGTGCCCTGTCTCCAGGAGCATGTGTCTCGATTAGCAATGGAATGTAAAACATGCCAAATATACAATTCAGGAATGACATTACGCACGCTCAGGGGAACAATTCCTAAACCCATTGGCCCATTCAGAGAACTGCATATAGATTCCGCAGACATGGGGGAAAGGTGCAATGGCGCACGGTACATGATCGTGGTTGTGTGCCCATTTTCAAGGTGGGTGGAAGCAGGACCATGTGCGCGACCTGACGCCAAAAGCGCCGCCAAGTTCCTAGTAAGGGAAGTGTTCCCGCGCTGGGGAATTTGGGACGTGATTCGCTCAGACAACGGCACTCATTTTGTGAATGAGCTTTTCAAGGAAGTTACGACATTATTGGGAATAAAACATAAATTGTGTTCGATTTATCATCCTCAAAGTAATGGCGTAGTGGAAAAGATGAACGGACTGTTAAAGGGCAGGTTATCAAAACTATGTTTTACATTAAAGAAAAATTGGATTTACTGTCTACCCCTGGCGCTATTTGAATTGAGAAATCAGCCAAGCAAAGACCACCATTTGTCCCCGCACGAGATCGTGACCGGGAGACGAATGAATACAGCACACTCTCCACTGCGCGAACACTCAGATGCTCACAGAAGCGCCGCAATATTGGGAGATGAGTTTACAGAATATTTAAGGAAATTGACAAGGGCAGCGCGCGCCATATCAAAGCAACTCTCCCCACCCTTCACTAGAGAAGAGGGAAACGTAACGGGATCTGTCACGGAGCCAGAGCAACAGCTACAGCTGATGCCAGGCGACTCAATTTATGTTAGAAGCTTTGTGCGTCGGTGGAATGCACCACGATTCCATGGCCCATACGAGGTAATATTTTGCACGCCCACGGCAGTGAAGGTGAAGGGCTTGAGGTACTGGGTGCCCTTGACCGACGTACGGAAGGCATACAGCAATGTACAAGAGGAGATAGATGAGGAGGCACAGACAACAGCAAACGATGAAACTGAGTAGAATGTCTAAATATGAACTTGTGTGTGTGTGTCAGCACTGGACTAGAGTGGGAGAATAACTGATAAGGATATTTAAAAAAAAAAAAGACAATGTGCGTTTTGTTTTTATCTTGTTGAATGGTATGTAATTAATAAAATAACAAAATTATAGCCTGTATACACCCTTGTCTGTGAATACCCCTCCCCGCATCCCCACCCGCTTCCATTCCCTGTCAAATATATATTGGCACCGATGGTGCTAGCAAAATGTTTACACACATGCACTTAATGCACTTTTATATCCCAAACAGGAGCTTCCATGGCATCTAACGGGCAGCCTGCAACGGATAGAATTAGTAGAATGAGAGAATTAGTACATGAGAGATGCAGATATTCGTATGAGTGTGGATTATCTGTATGCATCACATTGTTTTTTATGATAATGTTTGGCCTGGTTACGTATTGGTTTATAGCGTTCATCTCTATCGAGATGTACGAGGGGGGAGGGAGTAACAACACTACTGGACGAATTAACAGCACCACCGGGCCCAATGTAACTACAGGTGTCAATACCAGGGAAGGTGATTTTTTGATATGGGACGGAACTAAACTTGTATGGGGGTATCATACCACACCATCCAGTGTTGTCACCTTACAAAGAAAAAAGCCACAAGGTGGAATGCAGAACAACACAGTGTCTCTACCAGGGGTATCTAATTACAATGCCCACAGTCTAAATGACCGAAATCCGTCTGCCATATCATGGTTGTACAACACCCTCACCAGCCAGCCTGCCCCCATACTAAAAAACAACCTGCCAGCTAACGTCAGGAAAGAAGACGAAAAGCTACTAGAAATGCACGAAATATTATATGATAAATGGGCTAAGGGGGGCGGGAATGAGAAAGGGGGGTCTAGTTTGTCCACTGCCCAGGGAGTTGGGAAGTACATGAGGAACAAGAACAACAGGCGGAAGAGGGAAGCAGGGAGGAGGAAGTATGATGAATACTATGGGCTAGGTCTAGATAAGATGGAAGACCCACGACACCCCCATCAAACAAATAAGTGGTATGCAGACATGAGTGCCACAGCTAAACAGACAACAAACGAGAGCTGTTATGTCTGTTCCCTCATCCCTCACGCATCAGGTACACCCAAAGTATTATTACCCAAAGAGTTGCCAATTATAGATGCCCAGTGTCTCCTTCATCTCACGTTGTGCAGGATTAAGAACACCTTCCAGGCACACGAAGTGACTTTTCAAATGCTGCAGAACGAGAAAACGTGTTACCCAAAAACGGCAGGGGTGGTATGTTTGAAAGAACCATTTTTTGTAATAGAAGGGACACTTTTTTCTGACAACAAGCGGAAGGATGAAGAAGTACTGTGCAAAGCGGAAGCACTAAGAGGTGTGGCACCGGATAAATTGCAGTGGATAGAAGAAACATGTACACCAGTATGGAGAGAACACATTTCAAAACTAACTTGGGTAACTGCCATTGAAAAACCGTTCAAACTGCAGAGCGAAATGGACTATGGACTGTGTTTTAAAGGAGAAGGGAGAACCCCCATGGGAACAAACAAGAACTGTAACAAGACCCTCACCATTCCAGATCTGAGAAAAGGGACAGCGGCCCTGATGGACACGTACTGGGTATGCGGCAACCAGGCATACCTACACCTCCCCCAGTCATGGAGTGGCAGCTGCTCAATGGCCACTCTGCACTCAGCCCTAATGGTGATACCAGAAAGCCACATCGATGGGAGCAAAAGGACACAGGAACGCATGCAGAGTGTGGCTCAACCAACTGCAGAGTCACAAATATATGTCCTGTCTTCCGGAAGCAAGGGAGAAGTGCTGACCCGTAACAGACGAGCATCAAATTACATATCAAAGGCATCATCAGAACTATTGGCTCAAATCCCAGACAAATATCGATTATTCAGCTCAGCAGAAACATTTTTTGCCTCGCTCGTCTCAAGTGTCCAAGCAAGGGCAAACGCAAAATGGCTCCAGATAACCCGCTGGGAATTGATTCAGCTGGCAAACGACACTGAAGAAGGATTCAATATAATAAAGGTGGAACTAAGAGCTTTACGACTAATGACCATGCAAAACAGGTATGTCCTGGACCTGTTGACGGCGATGGACGGCGGTGTTTGCCGAAAAATAGGAAGTGCCTGCTGCACTTTCGTACCTTCTGAAGACGCAGAGAATGGCTCCCTGTCCCATGTGATCGAAGCAGTCCACAACCTAGGAGAAAAAATGAAAATGGAAGGTGGAGCAGAAGAGAGTACATGGTTCGACAACATCTTCTCCTGGGTTCCCTCATGGCTTGGAACGACTGTGAAATTTTTAATACCAGCTGTTGTGTTCCTCCTTTTACTTTTTTGCCTGTGCCAGGTGGGTCTTCGAGTTTGTGCTAACGCAGTACCAAATGGTGCAATGATGATGGTGACAATGGGCAACTCACACGGTACAATAAAAACGATGCAAGAAGCACAAGTACAAACAGGGATAGATAACTCACCCAGGTACCAACTGGTGCCTATGTACCACGATAAGGATATTGTAGATAAGTTGTGGCACACCACCATCAAAGAACCCCATATACTAGAATGGTATGAGGAAGTTTGGGTAGATTTGGAAGGAGATGGTGGATGCATATATCTAATGTGTACCCCAGATGAATACGCCCGGAGAGGTGAGAGCTTAAGGGGGGTGTGCAGAGCATGGATGCCCATCAAAGGAACTCCTGCATGGGATGAGGCGGTGATGGACGAGGCAGAATGTAGGAGGATAGAAGATTTAAAGAATTTGTTACTTTAGTAACGAAAGGGGGGAAATGTAGGGGAGGACTGGTCCAGGAGACCCCCCTCGCCTGCGCTTTCTCCCCAGGTGAGGGCTATGGCTCTTTTGGGCGTCCCCTCATGCCACCCGGGCCCAGGTGGTGGAGGGTTCACCCACTGGAGACATTGCCCGCACGTATTAATTGCCCACATGTATTAAAATTTAGCTAGGCCCAGAAACCATTTTGTCTGGTAAAGATGGTGTGAGCTCAGCGCACTGTAGTGCGGCCCCCACCCTTGGAGGGTTTCAGTCATCCTTGTTGCCGCAGCACCCTGGCAGATCCGCTGCGAGCACGTTCCCACGAACAAGACGGACATGAGCTAGCGTAATACACTAACATTGTAACAGTTCACCTCCCGCAGTGTATCATCGCTCCCAGCATGACCCGGCCAGTAGGCCTGGGCAATGAAAAGAACAGTAAAATAGACATCAGGTGGCAAACAGTCTTTATATATATCAATGTTAAGACCACTCGCAAAGTATGCTTTCTTCCACAAAATGCCTTATATTACAAAAGCCTGTAAAATGTATAAAATATAAGAAAGCATGCTTCCATGATATAAGCAATGGCGAGCCCACACCATTTCAGTTGGGTACTAATAATAAAGGAACGCACCAGGAATCCATTTGTTAGGTGTATCACTGGGAAACTTACACCCCATGGGCTCGCGCCATAACTGAACTAATGCTGCTAGAGGACACAAGAAAGACGAATGTAACCATACCGAGGGCCCATGTGAAGGATGCACGAGAAGGCGCATGTCATGTGTGCATGTCCAGGCCCCATATGTGCCACCACCGTCACGAATAGTGGCGGGGTACTTTCTATGTTCTCCACCAATCCTAATTCTACCTCACTTATTGCAAATATATATATGCATATAACTAAATACTGTACTTATTAAAACATAATGTATTCATAAGGTGCTCAGACTGGGTATAATCGAAACACATCCAGCAAAGCTTAAATGCATGTTTTGTATTGCTTACAATAAGTATTATAGAGTGTTCAAATGTTTGTGATGTTTTTACCTAAACCGGCAACACACGAGGGAGATACCTTTGTGAAATACGTGCAAGGCCATTCCCCCTCCCACCCTGCGAAGGCTGCCAAGGCATGAGAGCAGAGACCGCGCCGCGCTGCTTTACCTCCCCCAACCAGACTGGAGCCGCTTCAAAGACTTGTAACCCCCTCTGTAGCACCCAAGGCCGCCACCCGCCACCTGCATTATTTACAGCACAGCAGTAAACCTCTGCCTGAACACACGCGCCCCCTCGTAAACCTCGCAACCCACCGGACCATCTCAGACTTATGGCCCTGTGCAATCAGGACACCCGACACTTTGACAACACACAGCGGAACATCCATAACAACTTCTAACAAGGCAGAAAGACCTGTACCGCCCGTCCCAGGCCCTGAAGCTTAGCCCCTCGACCTATGGCCCCGGTCAACAGGACACTGGTAACCATGTCCTGACGTATTACCTCCAGACCCCTCACAAGGTGCATTCCTCCTGTGTTGCATTAACCTGTAGTATAACCTATTGGAAGATTTACTAAAGAAGATAATATTGAAATGATTGAATGACTGCGGTGTGCATGGCCTAGGGCAAATAAGTCAGGAAAAGACATTCATCTCTGACACTGGCCGCGATGGCATGACAACACCGCCCGGATGAACTCTGCCACCCTGCCAGGCCCAGCCCAACCCACGAGGCTGACCAGTGACGTCTTCCAGCCAAAGCCAACCACATCACAGCAGCACCTATAGTTAGTCGTCGCCACCCAATCCCCTTGAACTTGTGCCCCCTATAGTGTGTAGGTTCTTATGACGTTTTTTGTAAATATATACGCCTGTCTTTGCTATTGTCAGACAGAGCGCTCTCGGAGTTTGCAGAGTTCTTTGCATGCCCTATTCTGATTGATAAACTCCCATTTACGCTCACCCGCACTCTGTCTTGGCCTTATTCCCATTTTGGGAGAGTCCTTCATTGTCTCTCATTGCGGGGAGGATCGTGCTGTTTGGGGACGCTTGCTTTCACTGGCCCTGCTGGGGGCTGTCCAAACAGTGACTGGCATCTTGTATCTCTGGCTCTTCAGGCTGTCATGCTTATGGGGGTGAAGAGGGGCATTCCAGGGACCCTCTCTTCCAGGGCAGAGGTCAGCCGAATGGCAGTACTGAAAACTGATAATGAGAATTGCCAACAGCGAATCAGGGGTATTTCCTGTGGTTGAGGTGAATTGGCACTTGAAAGTAAGCATGCTGAAGGTCCAATGACACCATCCAATCCTGGAGCTGAAGGGCCTGGAGGATGTGTGAAAGAGTGACCATCTTGAACTTGTCCTTCCTGAGGAACTTGTTCAAGCATCTTAAGTCCAAGATGGGTCGCGACCCTCCGTCCTCCGGATCAGAAAATAAGGAGAGTACCAGCCTTGGTTGCTTTCCGCTACAAGTATCAGTTCGATTGCACCTTTCTCCAACAGTGTCTGAACTTCCTGTAGGAGGAGTGGATCTGGTACTTTCATGGACTGGCCTCGCGGGGGACAGTTTGGAGGTTTCTTTAGAAAGGGAAGGCCGTAACCATGGCCGATAGTTTGGAGAGCCTAAGCATCTGTCGTAATACTTCGCCATTCCTTCAGATGCTGGTTTAATCTGCCTCCTATTGCAAGTCAGATGCTTCAAGTTGAAGTCTTTAAAGTGGTTTTGGGGTAACGGTTGGAGCGGAAGGCAAGGAAGCAGCTGATGTGGCAGCACCTCTTCCGCTATGTCCTCGACCATCCTGTGGTTGTCTTCTCTGCCCCCGCTGTGAAAACTTTCCTCTTCTTCTTCCCACAGAGGAATAGTAGCAAAAAGAATGGTTTTTCCATCCTTGGTTGGAAAACAGAGCTGTTAGACTTTGCTGAGGCTGTCTAATTGCCAGACTCTGACATTTAGCTAATCCTTAGATGTTTGCAACTTCAAGGCTTTCACCTGCCTTAGATACAAACAAACATGATCCTTCAAAAGGCATATCTAACAGCCTGGCTTGTACATCGGATCAAATCCTGATTTGCTCAGCCAAGCGAATCTCCTAAGTACAGTTCCTGCAGCCAGACATAGCGTCTTTTCCGTCCTGAACCAGTCTCATAAAACCCTCCCTTTCTTCAGCTTCTGCGATGTGTTCAGATGCCATAGCAATTACCTCCCACAGTGTGTAGGTACATTTTGCCAATGCACAGGTTGTATTGGCTGCGTTCAGCCCCATACTTCCTGCAGAGAAGACTTTCTTCCCAATAGCATCTAGCCTTTTGTCTTCCCTATCAGAAGGAACCGTGGGTTAGGCCTCTCCTTTAGAGACAGCTGTAGCTGCTTGTACAACAAGGCTCTGTGGACTCAGACGTTTTGAAAGAAATTCAGGGTCCATTGAAGAAGGTCTATATTTGTTTGAAAAATTCTTGTGGACTGTGGAAGTGCTGTCTGGTCTTACACAGTTTTCCAAGACTTTGTTGTTGACAGCAGTATGAAAAGGGAGGATTGGGTCCTTGGGTGGCCCATTATCCAAAATAGATCATCCTTTTTGTACTCCACGTTCAAATTACTCCTGCCCAGATCATCTATAACTGATCTGTATGAAGAGTCAGCATGAGCTATCTTGGGTACCAAATTTGACTTCTGGAGAAGTATCCAGACACTGGCATCCTTTAAGGTGTCCACCAGATCTCTCATTCTGGATTACTGGGAAATCAATTCCTCTGGAACACCAGGAGTACCATACTGCAGTCCAAACCCATAACTTGAACTTTCCTCCTCCACATCCTCGTCAGAGGTCATGGATTTTAAAAACGCTTCCAGAGGCTTGCAAACCTTTTACCTTTACGAAAAGGATGGCAATGGTTTCGACTGCGTTGATTTCAGCATTGAAGAACGTGACTTCGATTCTCTCGACAAAGTCCATTGGATTGGAGGTGACGTTTCCCTTCAAGGCGTCGAGGCCATGAGAGGCACACAATGTGCCTTTGAGGATTTTGAATCCTTTGAATCTCTCGCAGCTCTCAAGTCTTTCGATGCCTTCGATGGCCTGCTGCCCGGGCCCTTGGGCGCACGGTCAACAGTCTTTATTGACTCCCTGTTGGCCAATAGCGCGATGGGGTCATGAGTCTATTTCGACTATATGGAAGGGGCTGATACCGCCGCCTTCTCAAACATTTTGTAACATTTGCAGACAGAATTCTTTCAATTCTGCTGCACTAGCCCCCTTTTTTGGAAAGCTTATCCGTTTCCTATCGGGCAAGCAATCTGATGAGGACGACCTGGAGTGATGACGCCTCTTTTTAGATCTCCTAAAAGAAGAGGAGGAATGTCGAGATCTTGAACGTTTTTTTAACATGCTTCTTGGCCCGGTACAGAGACCTCTCCCTCAAACTTATATCTTCGGCCGATCTTTTTGTGGGGGTCACCGAAGATGAGTTTCGGGGGAGGGTTTGCACAGAGCAAGCTTTCCTTTCCTCTCCTTTATTAATTTTTTTTTTTATTGTTTGCCTGATAATTCAACCTTTCAATATATTTCAACATAAAACTATTTTACACATAAACAAAAACAGAGATAAAAAAATGTTTTTCTTCACAAATGCATAACATTTTCCACAATACATAAAACTAAATTATTTCAGGTAAAGTAAAATCTCAAGACAGCACTTGCACATCCATTATGTCAGTTTTGCTCATTTTAAAAAGTTAAAAGAAGAGAACAGTGAGGGTATGTAGAAAGAAGAAAAACGAACAATAGAAAAACAGTAAGAACACTTTACCACGATCAGTTCTAGATGAATAATTACATTTTTCCAGACAATTTTAGAAACTACTCACAATCGCTTATTTTTCAGCAATTAGTTACACAGACTCATCATTTGACAGATTTATAGCCGCCATGAAATTCACAATCGCATATCTCAATGATTGATGTCTCATGGGAAATATCCTTTGCCAGGCTTCTTGCATGTCAATGTTGATATACATTTCAAGATATTTCTGAAAGTGTTTGCTCCTTTGCTCAGATAATTCTATGCATTCAACAACAATCTTCTTAAGTGTTTCATCAGATTGTTTACAGTAACGACACAAAGTATCCTCTAATCTTCAGGGATGCCATCTTACTAGTACCTCTTTAGTGCATACTATGTCAAACCTGAATCACATGAGTTCTCCACAATGTTTTGCATTTGGTGATTTTATTAAGTACGCTTCTGGGAGATCATACAGTTTTAACAAAAATGGATTTGTGCTGAAGTCCTTATACTTCATGCACCTTTCTCTGTTCATAATCCAATCAGTCTCCTAGAGTTTGGTTTTTGCTCTTATGGGATTGGATATTAACAAATCTATAGTGATATCTGCCGCGTGGAGATATTCATGGATTTTTTGTTTCCATGAGCGTATACATTTATCATTTGATGTTGGTACATAGTCCGCTAAGGCTATTAGCAGGCCGTTGTCATTGTCCCCTAAAGTACATTTACGTAGCAGAGTGCACATCTTGCATTTATAGTTGGCATGTAGAGAGAAATGAGACCTAACTCATGTCTAATAAGAGCAATGGGAGTGCTTGAGGGCAAATTTAGGAGCATTTTCTAAAATCTACCTTCCTTTCTATCCCAGAAGGAGTCAAGTTTCCATCTTTTGGATTCAGCACCATACAGTAAGATAGCGACAGTTTTCTGTTTATAATACCTCAGAAGAGGAATGATCGAAAATGTACAATATCTGGCTCGTATGATGCGTGCTTGAGCTATGGACGTGCTCAATTTATCTGTTAGAGATATTTCATACGGCAAATCTGAGGGAGTGTGCATTTACGCTAACCCCCCCCAAGTATGTATAGGATGGAACGACTTGCAGATTTATGCCGTTTACTTCCAATTTCACCTTTTTACAACAATGTGTTAGTGACGCAAATTGGACTATGTTTTCGTTTCATTTATGGTGAGCATGTTAGTCTTAACATATTCACCAAGAGCTTCTAATATTCGGTGGAGGCCTGCCGGGGTCTTTGAGATAAGGACAAGGTAATCCGCATATAGAAGCCATTTAAGCACGTGATTTCCACATTTTGGAGAGTCTGTCGATACATCCAAGAAGCTCAAGCCCAGATCGTGGATGAAAAAGTTGAAGTGGGCTGAAGCAAGGATGCCCCCTTGCTTCAGCCTTCGAGATGTTTTTATTGGGGTTGATAAAAGACCCTCTATGTTCATCTTGATCTGGGCAGTAGTCTGATCGTGGAATTTAATTATCCATTTTAATATCTTCCATGGACAGTTGTTTATCATTAGTTTCTTGAAGAGCAATTCTCTAGGGATCGAGTCAAACGCGGTCGTGAAATCTACAAAGGCCATGTAGATTGGTTGATTATATTGCTGATTTGCGGATATTAGTGAGTTTATGGCAAGAAGATTGACACTGGTTCCTAATCCCTGGATGAAGCCTTTTTGATGAGAGTCCCTTAAGTTGTTTTTTGTTAGCCATTCATTAAGGTCACGCAAAATCAATCTAGCAAAAATGTTACCAGGACAATCCAATAAGGCTATTGGCCGATATGAAGTAGGGGCCATTCTGTCACCCGTCTTATACAAAGGTATAATTACCAACTTTTTCCACGAGTTGGGAATATGTCCTTTCAGCTGGACTTGGTCAAAGATCTTTCCAATGATTGAAACCCAACATTCAGGATGATTCTTGAGCATATTCTTGTCAAGACCATCGGGTCCCGGTGCCCGTGATCGGCTTAGTTTAGCTCAAAAATAGAGTAAATCACCTTTATCAAAGTCTATCACATATGACTCCTTGATTGAGTTAAAATTATTCTGCAAAGATAGAAAAGGGACAGATAGATCTGATGATAATAGTTTACCCATGTATGCTCTGCAATTGGATTCATTTGGACTGAGAATTGATTACCCAAAGTAGATCCATTCATCAAAGCACAAATTGCCACAGTGGATTTAGATGCCATTTTATTTAGCATTAGCTCACTATCCTGTTGATGTTGGATTGATTTCCCTCCTTTTATCCAGTTCTTGTATGAGAGCTTTAGTGATTTCGTTCTGGTTAATTTTAAGGGTAAGGGTAGGTCTTTGATTTGGCGGATGTTATATCTTAGTGTTGTTTTCGCATGTTTTAAAAGAGGATCAAAGGCATGTAGATGTTTAATCTTACAGAAAGATTTGCCTGTTATGACATGTGAACATTTTTGCATTGCTGTAATGTAGCAAAGCCCAGGCTGATTCAGAGTGAAATCAAGGAGATTACCCTTATACTGTTCAGCTGGTTTCTGACTATTGGTGAGATCCCATGACCAAGACAGACATAATTGCTTGTGGTCACTTCTCACTGTAGGTTTTATAGTGAATGATGTTATCATATTAACAAATGCATGATTTGTGAAAATATAGTCCAGGGTCTCCTTGAAAAGACCACAAGTCCAAGTATGCTGGACTGGGACATCCCCTTGTATTGCTCCATTAAGCATAACAAACTGCCTTTGGTTCATTAGATTGTACCATCTAGCTTCTTCCGAGGTGTCATTATTTGAGCGAGAAGATAGTAGATGAAGATTTAAATCGCCCACAATCATGATGATGTTACATCTTTCTCTAGGGCAATTCCTTCAAAGATCGTGTCCATGTGGGCAGAGAAGGTGTCAGGCGGAACACGGATCCGACCCCAGTAAATGTTAATTATGAACATGCAATGAATTCCTTTTTTGCATTTTAACAATTTGGATATAAGGTGTAAGGGAGGCGTAAGAGGAGGATTTAAAGTGCCTTGAGTTTTTAGTGGCCACCAAGAGGCCAGCCATCGGGCGGCCTCTAGATTGTCTTAAAGCAGGAGTTTTCAAAACCTTAACTCCATTCCAAATTGGGCTGTCAACCAGCCAAGTCTCCTGGAGAGCAACTATATCATAGAGATGCAAGTCACTTTCCTTGGCATTTATGAAATGACGGAAGCCTCAAGTGTTCCAGGAGACTAAGTTGATTGCCTCTTTTATATGTCATTGTTATGCCTGGTTTGGATAGTGTGTCGGCCTGCTTTGAACATTTGTCCCATAATTATTAGTAGTTTGCGAGTTATTTGAGCGATCAGTGCCATAAACTCTCATGTTTTTTTTAGGGGCAAGTTAATTTTGGTTTTTATTCATGCCTTTATTTTCTTGAATTATGATGAAGCCAATATCATATAGGGCGGCTATTTCCCCCCAAATGATGTAGCTACCACTCCAGATCGAATGATCATGCATGCAGTTGTAAGATCCGAGTTGTCTGGAAATTGAATTGGATCAAGATCTGTAGTGGTGATATCTTTAAGGCTTGGAATTTCTCTGCAGATGTTTAAAATACTTGCACGATTTAAGTCGTACTTTGGAAATGGATGCTCACGACATTTAATCATGAGTTGATGATAGTTTAAGAACTTTTGTTGTCCCGTGGGACCAGATTCCGCTTTATTCTTAAGAACTGTGTTCCATACTGGAAAGTTCTTTGTTTGAGGGCAAGATGTTATGTCCAGTGAGGACACCTTAGAGATTTTCTCTTTATTCTGGTCTAGCAAGAGCACTGGTCCTTTTAGAGTCGGCTCGTATGAAGGTACAGCAAGAGGTAATATATCAAAGTCCACTAGTCCTCCGACCGGGGCTTGTTTAGATTTAATATATGCAGTCATTGATTTCTGTATTTCATCCCTTATCTGCTCAGTAATCAAATTTGAAGATGTACTGTCAAGTGGAGGGGGAGGGGCATCATATTTTTTTTTATTTGTTCTTGGTTTATTTAAACCTTTACAAAAACATTTCATCAAAAAAAAAATGCGAATTTTAAACATGCTATAAAAGATATTAAATATGAACTAAACATAATCTAATTCGACACATAAGTAAAAGACCATAGACCTAAAAAAAATAACAATCTCAACCTAGTTCATTTATCATAACACACCTAAGAACAAATCTTAACATAGAAATGAATGTTACTATAAGAGAAATATTGGTTTAACATAAAGATTAAAACAGCAAGAGCAAATCCCAACTTTAGAAGTCTCTTCAATTATAGAGTAAAATCAATACATGAGCGTCAAGAACATAAGTATATAAAAAGAGTAGCTTCAATGACTTCATACAGTATTCAAAAATAGAACCATTAGGATAGGTCACAAAAGTTTTTCAAAAAAGCAGTAACCCTGATCCTTAGCACTATAGAGGTCTAATGTCACACTTGATGCCACAGTAATTCTCTGTTAACACAGTCTAAATGCTCACAAATTGACCAAAGTATAAAATACGGTGAGGAAGCAAAGCCGGACAAATAAGTAAAATATGCTGCAGAGTTTCCTCCGTTCCCTCATTTTTACAAAATCTACACCAACCCCACGTTCCAGTCATCAAATTCCAATTTTTAAGGATATAAAATTTGTCTTCAAAACATTAGACCTAAATCTCAAATACATTAAATAAGTTTCGACAAGGATATTTCTCCAGGTATCCCTCAATATTCGGGAAAAATTTCCAAAATGAGCATATCTGGTTTACATTTTTCGACTGTAATACTGCTCTTATAGTCTGTTGCCAATCGTCACTTTTCAGAATAATTTTTACTTTCAAAGGATTAAACAAGAGCATTTTCATGGAGACATCTAGGTTGGTAAGACACTCCTCAATATTAACCTTTAATTGGTTTCTAAAGATATTAGTATGATCCATTCCCACCACTGCATATAGAACCTCTGATGGATTTATTAGACATTTTCTCCATAACAATATTTTTTTTCTACAGGATGATAGATTTCAAGGATTGGAGACCTAACTCGTATCTAATAACCTCAATCGGTACACATTTAGGTAAAAAATATAAGATTCCTTTCCATATTAGACTTTCTCAATGATTTTAGGAAGTCAGTGTGTTCCAACTCATAAAGCTCCATTCCATAAAATAGCCTGGAAATTCCTATCATATTATACAAGGTTCACAATGGTATCATTATAAATTTACAATATTTATTCTCCAATTTACGCATTTGTCGTAGGGTCATGTCTGCCTTTGTTCTCATTTGATTTTTTGTTATAGTAAGAGAACCTGACGTGGCCCCTAAGGGACCCTCGTGCATGGAAACAAGGCACAATCACCACACACAAACTGATATGCCAGACACGAGGTTCGATTCCCAAAATCTAGGGTTTATTGCAAAGCAAAAAGTCTCAGTCGGCCGACTGGGTCTCACGTCCCGCAACTTGTGTCACCCAGACCTCGTGGGATGCAAGAGCACGGACAAGTTACATCAGTTACATATATACAAAATGACCATCATATTATCAGTAGTGGCACATCCAAACAACGCATAATGTATCTCCCCTTTGCAAAGGCTCGATGATTGACAATTATGACAAATGTTACACCCACAAAGACATTTATTCAACAACCTTTACAATCTCTGAAAGTGCAGACACTATTCTTTGTTACCAAGAACATAGTGCTCTTGTTCTGCAAGCAAGCTGTATTTGTAGGAAGGACACATTCCGAGCCCTACTATCTCTTGGTTTCTATTTGTGAGCTTGAGGTCGGCTCGGTCTAGCAGAGCCCAGGAAAGGGAGGGCTGCAAAAGGGAATATAATTCAAGTCATTAACTGCCTATTTCTACAGTTCCTGCTGCTAAAGCGAGACTAGCTGGCACCTGCTTAGTGATTAAATGCCTTTCTGCTTACTTTCAAGGACTCGTGAGGGAGGGAGGGAAACAGTGCATCGCTGTCTGGGCCAGTCTCTCAACATGTAACTTGTAGCCTTGCTCTGTACATGAGCAGAACGAAATAGAATTCACGTTTAGCAAAGCATTTGAACAGAAGCGAGGAAAAAGCAAAATTGCAAAATGGCGAATTCTGGTGTTACAAAATGGACGCTCTATGGTTATGCTGATAATTCTGTCCTAACAATGCTAATCATACGATGCAGTTGGTTTTCGGCCAACATAATATATCGTCTATGCTATGGTAGGGTATTTTCTGGACTAACAAACCCTCCTCTTGGCCGTAAGCCAAACGCATCATCCATACATCGCGTCTTCCTCTGACCATGTATCTGATTCTGAACTCTGCATTCTACTATAATCGTCATCTTCATCATCAATATTAATGGACATGAGTTCTTTCACAGTCTGCATTTCGTGGTTTGTGATTGTATTTACTTTGGAAGTTATTTTTTGTGTCGCTATGCGTATGTATTCATCGCTTACTTTAGTGCAAATTATTGGTAGACAGTGTATGCAACAACAACATGTTATGAAGATTCCAAGGACTGCTGCTAAGACTGCAGCTAATTTCCATCCCCATGAGCGTAATAATTCCCAAATCCAGGAGCTTATGTTCAGCTCCCAACTACCTGTTGGGGGGTGGAGGTCAGAACGTCAGAACTCAAGACGTGTAACTTTTTTATTGCATCAAAAATCATAGGGGAGGAGTCACTTACAAATACGCAACAGGATGACCCCACGATTTTGCAAACTCCTCCACGGTCAGCCAAAATTATGTCAAGAGCCATTCGATTTTGAAGTGTCATTAACCTAATTGCTTTTTCCTCCAGAGTCATATTATACAGTATATCCGTTGTTCCATTTATTGTTTTCTCTAAAATTCTTGACAGTTGTCTTATATCATACGAATTAATTGTCTGACCCCAAAATGGTATAAATGATTTTGCTATATCTTCTGCAATTAATCCTCCCTCCTCTCGTCGTGGACTCGACCTAGATAATTTGGCTATGTCTGACGTTTTTGAAAGGAATACCCCTGGGAAAAGAATCCCTAAGCAACAGGTACCTCCCCAATTCCTAGGAAACCATGGATAAGCTTTTTCCCCACATATGAAGTAGACAGGGTCACCTACATGTACTGGTTCTTCCTCTCTCTCAAGGATTTCAATAGTCATGCACCTATTGAATGTCCCTACTGAATAGGAGCCTTTCTTTCGCAGGCAAAATGGAACAGTGCGAGGACTGTAATTTATTGTATACAAGGGGGGCACTGCATCTTTATTCCCTAGTGGGTTCATGTGAAACATGATTACAGATGATTTATAGGGCATATACAGTCTATCTTGTGGCGTTACTACTGGTGTTATCATTCTCGCTCTGTGAAATATGAGCAACCTACAGGTTTCATTACCATTTCTTCAAATTTGTTCATGTTTGTCTTATCTAATCGACAGGTTTCACTCTTATTCCATTTCCCATAATATAGCACAATAAGTGATGCATAACATGCTGAACTTAATGGCAATGGCTGCACATACCAACCTATTCCCTTTCCACCATGTTGCAGTATATGGGTACACACCCAACAATTGTTCTTTCTCAAGATTGAGTGTGTCATGTTCATTATCAGAAGTAACGTGTTATTCCCATAGCCTTCCCTGTGTCTTTCTTCCATTGGGGACAAGGTAGAAGAGATTACATGGACTGGGCTCTCAGTGACAGAATCATTCCTAATAGGCAAAAACACACCTATTGGATGTATTTCCTCTAAATACCATAATACCAGGACTACTGATATCGGTGCTAGTACACTAATAATGCAAATGAAGATTATAATGATTAGCATACATTTTTTCCAACAACTCCTTCTCGGCATATTTATACTCTCTATATCTACTACATCATCAGCATTGGTGCAGGAGGGGGCAGGTATAGGCATTTTCTTGATTCTTCTCCTTCAGCAATGTTCGTCGTGAATACTTCTCACCGCTGCACCCGTTGAGATACCAGGGAGTTCGAAAGTGTGAACAAAGTACTTAGGCCGTTTCTCGATAGCCTGGATTGCTTAACGTGTGGCAAGATTTATCGTGCTCCTGCACTTTGCTCATACGACGCCAGAGCAAACATCAATTGCCTTCGTACCATATGAGCCCCGCTCGTTCGCACGGGGTGATCAACACATGGATTTTTTACACAGAGATAGCATCGGGAAGCCGCGTTCAAAAAGTTGTCAGATTGGCACAACCCTCACGCTCCACTCGCCTAGGCCTCCGATTCCCACTTCATCTGTTATGGGAAACAGAGGCAACAAAAGGAACACCAAGATCAGATCACTTTCGATTTCGAGAACATAGATTGCACCGCATTGCTCCGGGTACTGTGTGATCGATGAATAGTGCAGAATCACTCCCAGATTCTGGCTCAGTGTCAGCCTGTGGTGCAGCAAGTGATGGTGGGCGCCAAAGCGTTGATGCACGCTTCGTGTTAACCTGCGTTGCTGCAGATTCAACTGGGCAAAGCTGAGGCGCACCCAGCCCTTTCTCCTCTTTAGCAATTCTCTCAGGCTTTGTCTCAGTCTCAGGCAGATTTTGCGGCAAAGAACTGGCAGCTGTGACCTTCGAGTTGGAGGCAGCTGCTTCTTTCTCGTCGTCTGGATCAGGCCGTTCTTTCAATGGCGATGGAACTTTCTTAGTATGCGTGGCATATATCCATGCCCTCCGACCGTCCACACGGACTGCTGTTTGTGTTGCCAGGAGAACCTGATAGGGCCCTCGCCATCTCGGTGCTAGCAATTATTTCCTCTCAAAGTTTTTGACGAGGATCCAGTCTCCCGGCTGCGGACTGGTCCCCGGACCAGTATATCTGACAGGAAGAGCCTCCTGCACCTGCTGATAAATCAAACTAAGCTTCTGTTTTAAAAGGTTACAATATGTACTAAGCACAGGATACTCTATCTCACTTAACCGCCTCGGCTGCGGTGCACACCAAACAGCAGGTCTCCCCATCACAATTTCATACGGGGAGAGCCCAGTCCTTGCCTGCACAGATGTGTGCATGCACAACAAAGCTAAGGGTAATGCATCCGTCCATCTGAGCTTGCTCCCTACGCATATTTTACTTATTTTACTCTTTAATATGCCGCTTTGGCGCTCAACAAAACCTGCACTCATCGGGTGCCTGGCGCAATTAAATCGTTTATCAATCTGCAGGCCTGCACAAATCTGTAGTATCACGGCAGCAACAAAATGCGGGCCGTTATCCGACCATATGACTCATGGCAGGCCGAATCGGGAAAAATACTCTTTTAACATCACTTTAGCAGTGCTCATGGCTGTGCAATACTTCAATGCATATGCTTCTACCCATTTACTAAACGCACACACCACCACCAAAATATATTTCATGTTCTGACATCTTTCCATTCTATGAAATCAAAATGGATCACCTCAAAAGGCATAGAGGAGGGGCCAAAACTCCCTGTTGGAGTAGCTGTTCCTTTTCCAATATTGTGTTGCAGGCATGTTATACAGTTCTGAATTGGTCTTTCTGCATTCTTTCTTATGTGCGTGTTCTGCCATACCGCAGTTAAATGCTGAACCATCTTTTTCGCACAGATATGCGTGGGACTGTGGGCCATGGTGACCATCGCAGTTACGTAGGAGTTGGGAAGCATCCATTTTCTACTCTCCTAATCCAACCAGCAGCCTTCCAAATCTAATTCTGCAGAGCCCTCAGCCCACCCTTTTATCTCATCAGCAGTTGCATCCGCCTGCATTTATTTGACTGTAGCAATCCCATTCTCTATCATGCAGGGTACTTCGTCCGACTGTACTATCAACATTTTTCTGCTCAACTCAGCGGCAGTTTGTTTTGCGATCTTGTCTGCAAATGCGTTTCCTTCTCCCACCTTAAATGTTACTTTTTTTTATGCGCTTGGTATTTCATTATCGCCAGTCGCTTCGGACACATAAGTGTAGACAGCAATCACACTATCAAGGAGCCATGTTGGATTCTAGTTCCGTGTGATGTTAGGAAACCCCTGTCAGCCCAAAGTCGGCCAAAATTGTGCACCACCCCAAAGGCATACGGACTGTCAGTATATATGTTTACATTTAATTCTTCAGAAAATTCACATGCTCTCGACAATGCTATTATCTCTGCTGCCTGCGCTGAATTGTGTGGGATCCTTTTGCTTTCTACAATCATTTTTAGTGTCATGCTGGCATAGGCAGCAGTTGACGTGCTATTAGGTCATTTGAAACAGGAGCCGTCACAAAACAGTTCTCCATCTGGCTCTTTCAGTGCGGTGTCTGGTGGGTCAATTATTCCCTTCGTTTCTTTTTCAGTAACCATTAAACAATCATGGGGAGGTGATTCATTTTCACCTATTTCTTCACTGGGCAAGGGCAGTAATTATGCAGAGTTCAATGCGCAACACCTCTGAATCTGAATATGTGGTGCGTACAGGACAATTTCATATCTAGTCAATCTAGCTGATATGAGGTGTTGCGTCCTGTTTAAAAGAACGTCTATGGCGTGTGGCACCATCAAGATTAAAGTGTGCCCCTACACCATTCCTTCGGTTTGGTTCACTGACGCAGCAGCTGCAGCAACAGCTCGCAAACAACGTGGCAAAGCGCATGCTACAGGGTCCAGCGCGGAAGAAAAATAGCAGCATGGTCTATTTCTTACTCCTTATTCCTGTGTCAAGACAACCAGCACGGAGCCTTCCTTTTCATGAACACATAATTTTAAAACTTTTTCATAATTTGGTGTGCCCAAAACTGGAGCTGAGCACAAAGCAACTTTGAGCAGATCAAATGCATTCTGACATTCCTCAGTCCATGGCAAAGGCAATGCAACATCCTTCTTTGTCAATGCCACCATTGGTCTTACAATCATCGCAAAATTTGCTATCCATTGGCGGCAATAGGAAGCCATGCCTATCATGGCTATGATTCCCTTCTGTGTTTTTGGAATAGGCATACCAGAGATACTTTCTATCCTTTCCGGTGTCAGTCTTCTCCCCTCTTTCGAAAGTAGGTAGCCCAAATAGGCCACCTCCTTTCGACAATACTGGAATTTTCTTTAATGATGCCTTATGTCCGTGTTCTACTAAATGTGACAACAGCAAAACAGTTGCTTCTTTACAAATGTCCTCCGTTTCAGCAGCAATTAACAAATCACCTATATACTGTAATAGTGCACAACCCATTGGTAATTCTAGCATATCTAGTTGTTCCTTTAATGCTCTGCTATAAATACTTGGGCTCTCAGTGTACCCTTGTGGAATTCGCATAAATGTGAATGAACGCCCCCCTAGTGTGAAAGCAAATAGGTATCTGCTATCTGGGTGTACTGGGATGCTAAAAAATGCATTCTTTAGATCGATTACACTAAAATATGAAGCCGAAGCTGGTATCATTGTCAAAATGGTAGTGACATCTGGGACCAACGGGAACTGGGGATCCACTACTTAATTCAATGCGCGTAAATCAATTATAAAACGGAACGGTATTTCATTACCTCCTTTCTTATAAACCGGAAGAATAGGGCTGTTACAAGTGCTACCACTAATCTCTTCAATCACGTTTCTTTTAACCAAATCTGGGACAAGACATTTCAATGCTTTCTCACCCTCAACCAAAATTTTATACTGAGGAATCCGTGGCAATGTTACTCCCTCTTTCAAAACAATTTTCACTGGCTCTATTTTCAGACATCCACCATCATTATCATTCATTTCCCATACACAGGTCGGTACCTTCCTTAACTCTGTTGGCAGCGGTTTAGACAGGAACTCAGACACTGGTACATTTTGTGGTGCTATTGTCAAAAACACTCCATCAGGAGTACAATGGATAATCGCACTTCATTTCTTCACCAAATTCAAACCTAACAGGGTCTCGCCACAATTTTGTGTCAACAAGAAAGGACAGTATTCAGTGAATGGTCCTAGCGTTATCTGTACCGATGGGACATGGGACTAATTACTGGGGTGCCTGCAAACCCAACTGAAACATTCTTTTGCCCCGACAGTGGTATCCCTGGAACCAGGTGGTGATCTATTGAGCATTTCTGTGCACCTGTGTCCACGAGAAAAGTGTGCTCCTTATTCCCAACCTTAATTTCTATGTAGGGTCCTTTCTGGTCAAAGGGAATAGACACTGGTCCGACCCTTGTCTTGGGCCATCCTCGCGAGAGAACAATACGTAATCTGATGTATAGTCACCAGAACAGTATGTATTTGGTTGAGTATCAAAAATATTCCCGTCCCCACCCCCATTGTGTTGATTCCGATTTTGGTTTTGGTTCTGTTTCTGGTTGCTATTTCCTTGATTATTCTGGTTTTGCTGTGTGCTATTACTTCTATCCGGCCCATGTGCTCCCGGGCAACCTCTGTTCTGTCTTCTCTGACCATACCCATTCCTACTTTGCAAGTATGGACATTGTGCTCGCCAATGACTCTCTCCCCTACAATATGCACACTGGTTCGGTCCAAGTGGACCTCCATGCATATTCAAATTACTTCCTCTCCCTTGTGCATTTCCTCTTCCTCTATTATGACCCGTTACCTGCTGTAGTAACACTCTTGTTTTTAAATCCGCTCTGTCTTTCACTTTTTTCTTTTTCTGTATTTACTCTGTTTTCATAATACTGGGGCATGTGTAATACCTCACTCAGTGATTTTGTTTGCCATGCACTTTCAGATGTCATTATCAAGTTTTGGATCGGAGGTAACAATCCTCTCACATATTTGTCAACAAATAGTCTTTTTCCCGCCTCTGTGCTTAAATCTTGCCCACTATAATCTGTAAACACAAATTTGTTGAAATAGTCTGTAGCCAACTCATCTTTGCCTTGCACGCATGCAGTTAGTTTGTCCCATACAATTCTCTTCTCTGGAACTAAAACCTTCAATCTCTGTATTATCCGTGCTGGTAATGCCGCCATATTTGACGATGGTTTTTCGCCCGCTTTCCTGTCCGCATCCTCTTTTGCTAAATTCTCCCATGTATGACCGAAACTGTCCTCATCTACTTTTCTTATTTGTTTCCATATGTCTGCTGGTAAAATTACTGGAAATATTAGATCAATATCGTTCATAGTAAAAATGGATGATTTCAAATAGGACTCGATTTCTTTGTAAAATCCTGCCGGGTTTTTCCTCAAATCAAGGATTGTTTGTTTTATATTATTCACTTCTTGTCTGGAGAAAGGGACATGTACATATTGTGCTGTATAATGTGTTTGTATCACCTGCGCTGGTGCCCAGTTAATACCAGGAATTTCTACTTTTGGCACAAAAGTGGTTGGAACCTCCCTCCCTCATGGGGAATATCGCACTCGCTTTTCCTTCTCCCTCTCTCATATCCAGCACTATTGTCAAGTCAGGGGATAAGGCAGTTTCTCCTGTATCTCGTGTAAATGCTCTTTCATACACTGCCATTAATTCCGGTGGACAACTTTGTTTTTTATCTACATATTTATCCTGTAGGTATTCAACCATTACTTACAATGCCTTTCCTTTCCTCCCTAATGTATATTTATCAAATGTTTCATGCACATACATCGTAGGAATGCTAGCATCTGTAATTCATCTAAGCGCCTCTCGTGTGTATATTTTTGTTTCTTCACTAGCATGCTTTGACAGCGGGAAAAATCACCGTTGCACATATGGAACCGCCTCTTGCCTACCTCTTCTTACGTCCTTGTTTCGAAACCCAGGCATAGAGAACATTTCAGAATGCAATTCATCAAGTTCAATTTTAAACTCAAAAAGCCTATCCACATGTTCCTTTAGTTCTGAATCACTTTCTCTTATACGCGCAAAGGCATTCAAGTCCCGTAACTTCTGCGGCGGCACCATACCAATTAATTGCTTCCATCTCTCCATCAAATATTCACCCATGCATTCTAACAATACCTGCTTTTCACTGAGCTTCCTATAGCCATACATCGGCTCCATCGTTGAGGCCTCATCATTCCGTCTATATATATCTCTGCCTGTTCCTTCAGATCCTTCTTCCTCTCTTTGCTAACTGCACTACGGGTTATCCAAGCACACGTGTTTCGTGCAAACCCTGCTCCTCCCATACTGTCTTCTCTTATTACTGTGGATTCAAGCTCGGTAGGCGGGGGGGGGAGAGTGGAATTATTGGCAAAGGAGGGGCTGGTGCGGATGGTACAACTGGAAGGGGGAGTGGTAGCTGCAGCTGTAATGGAGGCTGAATGACGGGGGTGGGTGGAAACACCGGGTTGGGCTGGGGCAAAAGCTGTGCAATGGGCACTGGCGCAATTATGTCAGTCTTACTTTTGGGACATTCTTGTCTCTTTTCATTTAATATCTTATTGATTAGTTTGTCAGGTACACTCAATTCTTGTTGGGGATATATTTTATCTATTCCCATTTGGAGACTCCTATCCGCCTTTCTAATTTGCTCATCCCATTCTTTTTCTTCCTGATCTAGCACTGTCTCTTCTCTTGATTTGTGCTTACGCGCATGTTTCTCTCTGCTCCTCAAACGGAGCATAGCTTCCTTCCTCTAGTCTCTAATGACATCAAATGTTGCAGGGCGTGCTTTCTTGCGTAGCAATACTGATTCCAAAGAGTCTATACGTGCCATCTCATAACTCTCATTTTTAGGCCACTGCAAATCTTCCTCATGTCTGGTTTGCCTATGCCAAATTTCACAAAACATTATTGCCTCTATTCCATACTTCACATACATCTCATACGCTGGCGACCCTACGGGTGGCGCAGCCTGGCCAGTTTCCAAAGATTGTCTACCACAGCGGAAAAATCCCACTAAACAGGAAGACAATTTCCCGGGCATGTTTTAATCTTTCTTTGTACCTTACCCTGGGCATTTGATCTTGCAAGAGCAACACTCAACCAATATCAGGGCTATTAGAATCAGGGCACGACTCAACTGATCAACCAAGTCATCTCGAAAAGACGCAATACGTCCGTATACTGACGCAACCAAGAATCGTCGTGTCTGCGTATCTGGCTCACTCTGCCTCGTTTCGGGACCCTCGCCCTCTTGCTCTCTGGTCAGACACGTCGATCAGGGACCGGTTGTGTACAGATCTGCAAAGGAGTCTCTCATCACTTTCACAGAGGCACCCTAAACACCTCTTGATCCTGGCTCGACGGTCTCGTCCTCGATTAGTTTTTTCAGCCTTCTTCAAATTACCACGTACACGATGGTGCAAATGGGGGAGGGTCCCTATTCGGGCGGCATTTTGACGTGGCCCCTAAGGGACACTTGTGCATGGAAACAAGGCACAATCACCACACACGAACTGATACGCCAGACACAAGGTTATATTTCCAAAATCTAGGGTTTATTGCAAAGCAAAAAGTCTCAGTCGGCCGACTGGGTCTCACGTCCCGCAACGTGCGTCACCCAGACCTCGTGGTACGCAAGAGCACGAAAAAGTTACATCAGTTACATATATACAAAATGACCATCATATTATCAGTATTGACACATCCAAACCGCCCATAATGTATCTCCCCTTAGCAATGGCTCGATGATTGACAATTATGACGAATGTGACACCCACAAAGACATTTATTCAACAACCTTTACAATCTCTGAAAGTGCAGACACTATTCTTTGTTACAAAGAACATAGTGCTCTTGTTCTGCAAGCAAGCTGTATTCGTAGGAAGGACACATTCCGAGCCCTACTATCTCTTGGTTTCTATTTGTGCGCTTGAGGTCGGCTCGGTCTAGCAGAGCCCAGGAAAGGGGGGCCGCAAAAGGGAATATAATTCAAGTCATTAACTGCCTATTTCTACAGTTCCTGCCGCTCCAGCAAGACTAGCTGGCAACTGCTTAGTGATTAAATGCCTTTCTGCTAACTTCCAAGGACTCGGGAGGGAGGGAGGGAGGGAAACAGTGCATCGCTATCTGGGCTAGTCTCTGAACATGCAACTTGTGGCCTTGCTCTGTACATGAGCAGAACGAAATAGAATTCACTTTTAGAAAAGCATTTGAACAGAAGCGAGGAAAAAGAAAAATTGCAAAATGGCGAATTCTGGTGTTACAAAATGGACTATCTATGGTTATACTGACAATTCTGTCCTAACGATGCTAGTCATACGATGCGGTTGGTTTTCGGCCAACAGAATATATCATTTATGCTATGGTAGAGTATTTTCTGGACTAACAAACCGGATCCTATAAAGTAGTACCCCAAATATTTGAATGCACTCTGACATTTAATGCGTTTGCCCTCACAGTGCCAGGTAAATCCAAGCCGATTTATTTTGGGTTTACCCAGGCATATAATAGTTGTTTCTGACGCGTTGATCTTTAGATGTAATTCTGTCACAAATATAACAAAAGCATTTATCATTCTTTGTAAGCCGACTTTAGTACAGTCCAACAACAAAAAATCATCAGCATATGCCATCCATTCAAAAGATTTGTTACCGAGTTTGGGCGCAACCAGCCCCTTATTTCTTAATGCTTTGTTAGCTCTGCAAACATATAAATTAAACAAAGTAGGGGATAGCATGCAGCCTTGTCGAAGCCCATTAGGGATGTCGATCTCTGATGTAAGTCGCCCTTCGGAATTTAACCTAACTTTTATTTTAGTCTCGGAATAGAGTTCAATAATTATCTCCAATAGATGTTTGGGCATATTTAAGTCTCTCAATAAGGACCATAATGTTGAGCGATCAACTAAATCAAAAGCTTTACTAAGGCCCATAGACGCAACAAAGATAGGGATTACATCTTTCATTAGCGCCTTTGATTGAAGACTTTTAAATTTTAACCACCCGCAATCAGTGCCCATGTTTTTTTTAAGCCAATTTGCTTGGGATCAAGTATATTGTTACAAATAATCCATTCTTCCATCTCCTCCAGCACAATTGAGGCAAATATCTTTGGTTCGGGATCCGAGATAGCTATCGGTCTGTAATTTCCGGGGAGAATCTAGAACCCTTTTTGTAAACCGGAAGTACAACAGCTATCTCCATGACTCAGGTATGGTTTTACAGAGTACAATGTCATTATATAAAATTTGTAAGATTTTAGCCCACAGTTCAATATCAGTTTTTAGGATCTTATTGGATAAATTGTTAGGCCCATGGGCAGCAGAATTTTTTCACTTTCCAATTAAGCGGGATATATTGGAAATAGAAATATTCAAATACCAAATCAACAACTTTGTTATTCACAACCATGTAGTTGGCCGAATTACAACTATACATTTTAGCAAAATGTTCGTGCCATCTTCTTTCACTAATATGAGTGAATAGTAGTTCTTTTTGTGAGAGTTCCACATTGTTGATAATTTGCCAAAAATTGGATATATCATTGCCACTTATAGTATTGAGCATTTTTTCACCATCCAATTGGGCTTGTATTCCCTTATGGCTTATTAGCCAATTTTTGTAATGCCGTTTGATTTTTTTGATTTACAAAAATGTATAGCCCGCAATATAGCCATTTTTCAAAATTGAACGCACTTCTCTCCTCATCGATAACTTCCGATTTAATACATCTATATCAAAACAATGTTCATGTCTACACCTACGTTGACCAGAAGACTTATTGCCCTCTAGCGATTTCAGTATAGTATCATTGACGTAAGTTGAAAAGGTATTTGTAGAGAAATTAGAAATGCGTTCTTCCAAAGGCATTGCATCAAAATCACGTACAAGGACTGATGTGAATTTCCTTGTTTTAGCGAAGGTCCATCTCATTCTATTGCCTTTAGTATTCATCAACAACCCCGGTGTAATAAGATATTTCTTCAGTTAAACATGTATAAATTAGGTCAATATGTAGCAAGTTGTGATCACTAGTAGGCATCTTGATCCCAGTAAGTTTCGAAGTATGTTTATCTAGACCAGCAGATACAAAAATATAATCCAAAATAGAGCTACTACCTCTAGCATTCCATGTATAGCAATTGTTATCAATCATCAGCCTCAATCAGATCAATATTGCAGTCAGCATTCAAATCACCAGCTATAATTACTAGCCCATTCGCATTGGCTGCACACCATGCATCAATATTCTTGGTCAAATTGATCATTTCTTTGGCTAACTGCATATCTGTGTACTTCAACGGATTCCAATATACATTTATGATACAGAGATGCATATTTATATCACTAGTTTTGATCTCATAGGCCACAGACAATATAGAATTCAGGCTCGAACAATCACTGATTTTAACCGTCTGAAGGGTATGTTTACACACTATTAGAGGTTCCCCCATAAGACGACCTTTGGCACCTCTAGTAGCAAATAATTGTGTAATTTCAAAGCCCTCCCATAACAATCAGCAGGTAGCCCAAGTTTCCTGCAGTAATATCAGGTCATAGGATTGTAAAACATCTGTCACATCAGTATTTTGAGTCAGATGCAGATGGCCTCTCAAATTCCAGCTAGCTAGAGCAATTCTACCAATCTTGCTAGAGGGGTTATCCCAGTTACTTCAGGGAATTGATAGATTCCCTGAGGGTGAGTGCAAGCCATCTCCATTCTTGCTCATCAACATTATCAAATGTTGAGTTGTTTGATTCCACCCTCGAGCCCCCCATATCACCACCTTCACATTCATTCGTAGATGGACGCTTCCCATTGCTTACTTGAGAAGGTGGCTCATATTGATAAAGGTCAAACCCTCTACGCTGAAGGGATTTAGCCTCCTTGAGCAGCAAACTTCTTACTAAGGGGGACGGAATCAACAGGCACACATAGTCAAACCTCCATTCATGAATAAAATCCACCAAAATAATGTCTGCAGATGATATTAATGCCAATTCCAGAATAGCAGAGAATAGTGACAGAATATAGGGATGATTTAAGGGTATTTGATTATTTTCCCCAAACAATGTTGTCAGTATGAGGCTAGGTAGGTTGATCAATGCAGGTTTTCTAAAATCAGATATATGGTCAACCTTTCCTACATATTTCTGAGTTTTTCTGGCAAACCTATTGGCGCCTATAGCATCATGCTGCTTCTCATGGGAAAATTGCCACCCATTATCGTTGGAAGAGAGTTTATCCTCTAGAATTTTCTTAACAATCGTTGCTATTTCATCCTCCTTAGTAGTAGTATTAATATTAGTAGTACTTTTGTCAAGTATAGACTGCTCTTTATTAGTTAAACTATAAGTTTCGGTCGTACCCGAGACCCTAGAAGAGCATCCGATGTTTGTCAAGATTTTGTCAGGCATGGGTACCTCCTTATTACTTAAAGTGGGAGGTTCAGTCACTGAGGATGCCGAAGAAAAATAGCCGGCATAAGACGAGGGAACGTCTACCATGATATCTTTACTATGCCATTCTCTATGTCCCAATCCAGTATTCACAGAACACACCACAGGTCTATTACCTACACTCAACTCTTGATTAGTGGGGAAAGATTCCTTAGAGATCTTATCTTCCATGTTATTTATCATACCAGTGTGTTCCATTGGATCTGTAGCACCATTAACAGATGCCGTAATTGGATTGAGGGAACTCAACGTTCTCAACAGATTTGTCTTCAATATTTTGAAAATATCCACTAACCCAGTTTTTAGGGTTGATAATTGAGAGGCAATATCGTACGACTCCCTTTTCTTTTTCATCACCTCAGTGAATAAGTCACCTGCCTCACAATTTTCATCTGCAGAAGACTCAGTAATTGGCCTAGATTTCAAAGATGCTTTTATCTTAGCACCCCCATCTATAATAGAAGGATGTACATCCAAGCACTCCATGTCATCTCTGGCCTCCAAGATAGTGTTTTTAAATGTCAAGTCTCTTAGAAATCTACGAGAAGAATTGGCCATATTATTTCCTCTAATCAATTTTAATTGTCGTGATCTTTATTTTTTTTTTTGTTTGGAATATTAGTTGTTTTAGGCATTATTTTCAAATTGCTCTCAGTCGAAGGAACCTTAAATTTAGCATCATTATCTAAGCTAACCTTATTGGCAGCTTCGTCCATATCCTTCACCTTCTTGGTTGCTTGTGGATCTAATATAGTAATTATTTCTACAATATCCTGTGGTTCGTTAACAGGTTTAGTAGCAAACAAGTCAAGATTCATTGCATCCATTTTGCCCTCCATGAGTGGTTTTAAAGCAATAAGGGGATTTGACAACATGTCATTCACTCTCGAGGGGATCTGTTCAATGAGGTATTGATTTGAATCAAAATTTCTGTCTGTCTCCTTAATTCAAACAGCATTAATCTATTGAAAATGCCCATCATTGTGCAAATATCGTTATTTTTTGTAGCATCCCCACCCTCATCCGAAGGTAAAACGAGGTTAGTCGATAAACCCATAAGTTTAAGGTCGGCAGTAATAAAAACACTGGGAGTATCACAAAAATAATCGTTTATATTGTGAATGTTATTCTGCTTAGCAGCTTCTTCCCCCCACTGTAGTTTTAGTGCATCTTTATCAAGATGAGTGGAGTATTCTTCTGCATAGAGGGATTGAGAAGAGTCACAAGGCTCTGTATGTTTGGTGTCTGTATCATCATTAATTGAATGGTCCTCTATACAGAGCAGCGCACACTGTAAAAGCTCTTCTCCTCAATGCAAGGAGGCGGTAGAGGTAGAACTGCAGCGCGTGCTAAACTAGCCCTACGTGTGGTAACTGCTGTAAAGAAATCAGCGCAAGGGTCCTTCATCAAAGTTGGTGTTTTTATACCTTTGCCCATGATCGGAGACGTATCTTTTCAAATGTCGCTTAACAAGGACAATTACCCAATAGCTCCAAACATTCAAAATTGACAATAAAATGAGATGCTAATTACTTACAGATATCAAAAAAATGCTCCTGGATTAGTTGCACATTTGGGAAGGTGCAGCAAGACGCTGAACCTAGCACCCCACACCCGAACAGCCAAACTGCCGAGCAGGTTCGCTAGTGGCGGCTGTTTTATGCGGCTGCCAGGCTCTGAAGGGGCGGGGCTCCCGCTCGCAGGGAAATAAGGGAACTATGGGAGTAGAAAAACAAAAAAGACAGTGCCAGCGTAAGGCTGTGATCACAGTCTAGAGTCCAAAGTCCAGAGTCCGAAGTCCAGTGTATACACAATGTATGTGTGTATGCAAGCAAGTAAAATTACTTGAAGTCCTTAATCCGCAACTTGACGCGTTTCTGCTGAAAAAGTGTAGCGCACGGCTTCCTCTCGCCACAGTGAACCTAGGGAGGCAGAAATCACCGCCAAACAGCCAAGCCACTTGTGCCACTTGTGCCACTTGGTGCGCATCATTACCCAACGCTATTTGTGATCTGTTTCCGTTTTTTGCCTCAGAACGACTATGTTCTTGTGATAGTCTGACTAAGTCATCCAATCGTTGATATTCTGTGGGATTGGGGATCAATTGCTTCCCGGATGTATCACTTATCTGCCTTTGTGTTTTAATTAAATCATTAATGCTCCGTTTTTTCTTATGATCAAGTTTTGTTCCAGGAGCTGGTAATATTTTTAAGAAGCGTCTTGTTTTGGACCGAGCCATTTTTCTAATATTGCTTATATTTCTCTTCTCAGTGCATTTTGCTAGACTTTGGCTATTACTGCCTGTGGGAGGCAGTGTCTTTTTATTGATTAAGAATACTTTTGATGGCAGTGTAATTTGCACTTTTGAGTCAGAGTTAAATGGTGTTTTAATAAATTGTGCACTTCCTTCATGAGGGGTGCATTTGGATGACTTGTCAGCTCAGCGGGTAAAGGAACCTGAGTCTGACATTGTTCATTCACCCTCTGGATGGGTGCTTGCTCAATGACTACCATTGATGGTGGTGGTGTGCCTTCAAATGATGAGGAATCAGTTTGAGTTGATATTGAGCATTGGCTATAATGCCTAAACATTTCATACGTCCCTGGATTGTGACCATTAGAATTTGGGTCATTAGGTGGATCTTTAGCAAGGGCTATTTGCGTTAACATGACAGTTTGATAATTTATTTTTTTGATCAACAGCCTCATATAGGCGAGCTAGAGTCAGCAGGGCAGCGTTCACTGCCGCAAGAGAATTGTTTATTGAGGCCTCGTTTATAGTTGTATTTCAGTTGGCCATCAGTTGAGAAGGTTCTGTTAACTTTAATTCCCTGTTGACATGTCGCAGAGTTGGCAAAACGAATGAAAGAGAATGAGATGACAGTTGATGGAAAGAGCCCTCATTATTATCAGGTGATTGAGCAGTTATGTGCCCACTGGTGCAGTTGTAGTTTCTATTCTGTCCCGGCTCCAAACTTATTGGAGCAGCATTTATAGGGAGACTTCATTTAACTGAATCGTGTCCTCTGTATTCCAGTGGATGAATGGAACTTTCACCAATGCCGCAAGTGCTATTGTTCAAATTCATGAATTCCAGGGTTTCATCATTAACTTCCCCTGCTATAGTCATGGCGGTGTATGCATTCCTTAATTCATGCTGTGCTGCAAAGGAGTACTCACTAATTGGCTGAGGTTTTTCAGTTGTCAACTCAGGTGCTAATGTTACTTTTTCCGCGAAGCTCTCAGAGTAATGATAATTAACTAGTGCTGATTCAGTCGTGACATGCCCCATTGACACTGCTCGATTCCGTGATTTATTTAAATGTTGTTTGGGTGTTGTTCTGCTTGGGGATTTCTGTATGGCCGAGATGCCGGGGGCACCAACATTTTTAATTGTCAGCATATTTGATTTTAGTGAGTATTGTCTGTCTGACATAATCAGCAGGTGTTACACACGTGTTGCTGAGGTAATGCGTTAATGGGGCGAGTACACACACTGAGAGCAGTGTTTGTCTAGTTCACTTAAAGATTGTATTTAGTGCAGCTGTAGCAGCAGCGTGTGTCTAGAAGTTTGAAATGCACACAGCTGGCCGTTGGGTTCGGCTCGTGTCAAAATTCCGGTGACAAGTCTGTGTGTAAATCACACACCGTCTGCCGCTCAGATCAAAAATGTATACTTAGCCTCTTTGGTATACTTTGTGAAACACACACTGCTTATGAGCGGGTACTGCAAAACAAATGTTTAGCCACGTTAAAGCAGTGCGAAACAGACACGGGTAACTGCAAAATTATTCAAGTGATTTGTCTTGTGATTAAACCAATGCGGATTTCCACTCACTAGTTAAGAGTGTAAGTATCTCAAAACAGAATTAAATACACAATTAAAAACTAGAAAGCATGAGACAAGATTAATAACAAATGAATAAGGCAGCCTCACCAGACCCAAGACAGCCACAGTCAGCCCTTTCACAACAGGGCTTTCGCAAAAGCGCATGCACTGTGGGTAATAAGGGTTTTTGTTTATAGTAGGCGGAGTTCTGAACACTTAGAAAACTTTCACCAATTTTCACCTACAAACAAAGCAAACATATGTTTTAGCTTCAGTGAGTAAATTCCCTTGACAAAGTCCAAGAATCCTACTTGCAGGCGTACTGTTGGTGTTCACTGGAAATGCTCAGAGGGACAGCCACAGACAGCCCTTTCAAAACAGGTCTTCCACAAACAGCTCCTTTATCGCTTTTCCAGTCATAGAGTGGCACAGGCCACAATCTTCCACAATGTGGCCCTCCCCCAGGCACCAAAGACATACCTGATGCAGATTCTATGGCAAGACAGGAGGCTCCTATTATGCATTACAATCTTTACTCTGACATCACAGCAGCAACGAAGAAAAACTTTTTGTAGAAAAATGTCATCACAATTTCAACAAACAGTATATAAAATATCCCAATCCAAAATGGAGGACAGGTCATGCCCTCAGGGTAACCAATGGGCATAGAGCCAGTTCCATAAATGTCCCTTTCTCTAACACCAACTCCTCTTTCTTTGCTGCTGACTGTCACAACCCCCATCTTCATCCACGCGTTCCGTGGACACATCCCATAATCCAGTCCCCACTATCACCACCAAAATACATGCCAGGACATACTCTACCCTGCAGGCCTGCCGGCAAAGGGTGGGACAAGGTCACCGACGCCGGTTTTTGCCTCATTTCCCATCCCGGCGTTGGTTTCCATTCCGGCATTGGCAGTTGCCATGGAGACGCGCCATGGGCATTCTACAACGTCTCCGTTGCCGGCACCTGGAAACTCCTCCTTCAGCACGTTTGATCACGTGACGGATGATGAGAGTCACGTGATCATTAGTCAGCGTTCAAAAGCGACGCGCTGACTGCCCTCCAGCGCTTCACAACTGATCCTGCGGGGCGCATTACGGATTACGGATTACAGACTACCATTGACCTCGGATTGATCTTGGACTCTGATTTGGCTCCTTCCTTCACGGTACCTTTGCCTGGAACTTACTCCTTTTTGCTGTACCCTGCTGGAACTGTTCTCTCCTGGACTCGACCACGTTTTCGTCCCGGACTGCTATTGGATTGCCCTTTTGTTATGAACTTTGTTCTTGGATCACGTACCTTTCAACTGATTGACTCACAGCTTCTGGCTTCTACGTCAGGTGGTGATTTCATCTTACGAAGTGCATTACCAAGCTGTCATCTTGTCGTCACCCTTGCCGGCTGCCTCTGATAACATCCCTACACCAATATTGGGTCCCAACCAACTCGTAAGGGTAAGCCCTATTGTAGACTTCTTACATATTCATATTCAAGTCTAGGGTTCTGTGTTTATGATCTAACTCTGTGTTTGCCTTACAGTAGTCATAGGGGGCATCTTCCGGCATTCCTGGTTCCGGCTGACGAAATTCACCACCTGTGGCCTCAAGGATCGCTCGGGCAGTAATTTCTTGTTTGCTCGAGTGGTACTTGGGGACAGAGGTTTCATCGGCTACACGACCATCAAGTCTTGACACACTGAAGCGATTTTTTTGGTCGTCCAGACGATGGAACCCGCTGCCGGGGACCCTGTGGCTGCTCTAATGCAAGCTGTTACATCCCTTAGAACCGAAGTGGCGGCTGCCACAACCGCGATACATCATCGAATAGATAACATCCAAAGTACCCGCAACCGGTTACCGGCTGATGCCGAATTTGGCGATCAGGCAACACCAACACCGGGTCCCTCTGTACCCCTACACCACCTACTCCTGTGGTGTTACCTACCCAGTTTCCATTGGCACCCCCTGAGAAGTTCCAGGGAGATCCCAGAAAATATTGCACCTTTATCAATCAGTGTAAACTTCACTTTCTTTGCCGACCACTGGTGTTCCATGATTCCACCACAAAAGCTGCCTTTGTGCTATCCCACTTGACCGGGGTTGCAGCTACTTGGGCTAATCCTTTTTTTGAGAACAACCACCCAGCCCTTTACGATTTTGATCTCCTGGTGAGCGAGTTGGCCAAAGTATTCGATACCAGGTACAAAGCCCATTCCCGGGATCTAGAGGTCCTAGAACTATCCCAAGGTAGACAAACCTTAATAGTATACATCACACGCTTCAACCAATTGTCAGCTGAGACTTCATGGCCCAAAAACAAGAAAGCTGTGGTATTTTACAAAGGTCTGTGTAACGCTATGAAGGACACTCTTTCTGTCATCCCTTCCCTTCCTGACGCATATCCCAAACTAGTAGACCTAACTCTACAGGTAGACGCTCGGAAGACCGAATGTCGGGCGGAATCTGGTTTTTCAGATAAACCCTTGCCCTCTCCGCCGGATGGCGCAAGTGAACCCATGCAAATAGGAGGTCTACGAAGTCCCATCACTCAGACCGAAAGAGAGCGTCAGAGAACCGACAACGCATGCTTCTATTGTGGACTCAGTGGTCATTTCGTCAAAGAATGCCCACGACGCCCGAAGAACAAGTCTTCAGGTTTTCAGAAAGCTCGTCCTTGAGTATAGGGGACAAGACGAGCTCGATTCACAACCCCAGGGTTCCTACCTTCGGCCCAGTAAGACCAGTGGTCGTTCAGGCAGAGCTTCATCCTGATAGGGAGTGTTCACACACAGTACATATAGTTATTGATTCAGGGGCTACTGGTTGCTTTATTGATATATCTCTGGCCAAAGCTTTGAACCTTCCACTAGTGACCAAGACACATCCCGAGCCAGTCCAAACTGTGGACGGGTCCTCTCTCATTTCTGGTCCGATCAAACAACAGATCGCCCAGATGGACGTGATTATTCAGGGTAACCATAAAGAACAACTGTCCTTTGATCTGATATCAACACCACAGTTCGGGATAATCCTAGGCCTCCCCTGGTTGAAAAGGCATAGCCCACTCATCGACTGGGGTACGGGTCAGGTTTCTTTTGAATCAGACATTTGCCAACATTTTTGTTTACTGGAAGAAGACTTCATCAACCCTGCGAGGGCACTTGGGGGCCTACACTTAGACCCTGTAGGGGAGAACGACCCACCCGAAACAACCCATACGGTGGGAGCCACTTTGTCAGGAGTACCCCCAGAATACCATGATTTCCATTCAGTTTTTGATAAAACATCTGCCGAGATACTGCCCCCTCACAGACCGTATGATTGTTCTATTGATCTGATTGATTGGGCATCGCTTCACAAAGGACGCATATATTCACTGTCACCATCTGAAGAAACGTCCCTTAAAGAATACATCCGCCACGCCTTACACTTAGGTCATATCAGGCCTTTTTCTTCACCCGTGGCCAGTCCCGTTTTTTTGTCCCGAAAAAAGAGGGAGATCTATGCCCCTGTGTAGATTACAGACACCTGAATGCGATCACCATAAAGAACCGTTACCCCATCCCACTCATCTCTACCCTGTTAGACAAGTTGACCAATGCTTCCATCTATACCAAGCTGGATCTCCGGGGGGGCATACAATTTAGTCCGCATGCGCCCTGGTGATGAGTGGAAGACTGCCTTCTGCTCTCGCCAAGGATTGTATGAGTACATGGTGATGCCTTTTGGCCTCTGTAATGCCCCTGCCATTTTCCAACGGTTGGTAAATGATATATTTAGTGATATTCTGGATGTTTATGTCGCGGCGTATCTGGACGACAAACTGATATTCTCCCAAACGTTGGCCGAACACGTCCTTCATGTCAGAGAGGTACTCACAAGACTCAGGAAGAACTCGCTATACGCTAAACCTGAGAAATGTCTGTTTCACACAGCTGAAGTTGAATTCCTGGGTTTCCATATTTCACCTGGGGGGCTAACAATGAACCAATCCAAAGTCCAGGCTATCAGAGATTGGGCGGTACCTGTTACATTGAAATAATTACAATCCTTTTTAGGGTTCGCAAACTTTTACCAGAGGTTCATCGCAAATTTTTCCTCCATTGTGGCACCATTAACCGCATTGACCAGTCCTGCAGTATCGTTTATATGGACCGCTGCACATCAAGCAGCCTTCGACTCCCTTAAAACCTCATTCACCACGGCCCCAGTCCTGCAGCATCCTGATCCAGAGCTCCCGTATATTGTAGAAGCAGATGCTTCTTCCTTTGCCTTAGGGGCCGTCCTGTCTCAGCCTTGTCCTACCACCGGAGCACTACACCCGGTGGCCTACCATTCCAGGAAATTCACACCGACCGAAACTCACTATACGGTCACTGAAAAGGAGCTCCTGGCCATCAGAGACGCTTTCTTGGTCTGGAGACACCATCTTCTGGGGGCAAAACATTAGACCATCGTCTACACAGACCACAAAAACTTACAGGACCTAGCGTCACTGAAATGCGTCAATAGTAGACAAGTTCGGTGGCACCTTTTTTTGTTGCTGCATACGACTTCCTTGTCAAACACAGACCGGGGTTGTCCCATGGTAAAGCGGATGCCCTGTCCCGTTCGCCTGGGGGGGGGGTCCTCTCCCATCATATCCCGAATCTCTCCTGGGTAAAGGCAATGTTGTTTGTACCTGCACTCCGTCTCCGCCTATGTTAATGGCTATACGCCAATGGGTTACACAACATCCCCAGGTATTGGATGATTGGGATACCGTTAGGCAAGATGGGTTGCCTTTTGTTCAAGGAAAACTGTTCCTCCTCACCAGTGACACTTGCAACCAGGCTTTAGAGTGGTCCCACAATGCTCCTATCAATGGCCACCCAGGTCAGCGACGTACTCTGGAGTTGTTAAAACGCTGGTGCTGGTGGCCATCGATGCGGCGAGACGTGGAGACATATGTTAACACCTGCTCTACATGCACACAATGCAAGACTCGGAAGGGTTGTCCGCTGGGACTGCTACAACCATTGCCCATAAACCCCCGAAACCATGGCATACGGTGTCCATGGACCTGATAACTGATCTACCACGTATACAAGGCTACGACACGATTTGGGTGGTAGTAGACTCGTACACAAAACTGGCCCGTTTTTTACCATGCAAAGGCATTCCTACTGCTCCCTCATTGGCTCGAATGTTCTTTGAATCTGTTTTCTGTCTGTTCGGTTTGCCGAGTGTCATTGTGTCAGATAGGGGGTATCAGTTCACGTCACGTTTCTTGTTGGCTCTTACCAAACTACTAGGAATAGATGCCCGCTTCTCTTCAGCTTACCATCCAGAAAGCGACGGCCAAACTGAGAGAGTAAACCAGGCCTTGGAACAGTACTTAAGGTGTCTAACTTTGCAATTCCAGAATACCTGGCTTGATTCTCTTCATTTTGCAGAATTTGCATATAACAACGCCTTGCACTCGTCCACTGGTTTTTCCCCTTTTTTCTCGCTCTATGGCCAACATCCACGTACTCTACCCTTTTCTGATTCGGATCTTGCCAATGCCCCTGTATTGTGTACCGGTACCCCTGCGGCAAATGATTGTACACTAAAGCCGGTCAAGTGGCACAGCGAGTAGAGCGCTCGCTTTGACATCCGTGCAGAGCCTGCTAACGCAGCTTCGAATCCCGGCAGGGCCAAACTCAGCCTTTCATCCTTCCGAGGTCGATAAATGAGCACCACACACCGTGGGTAATAATAAGCAGCGCTCAGATACCTGAGGGTTCATAGCGCTATATAAGTGCCTAATTATTATTATTATTATTATTATTGTGCCAGAGATCTCGCATCCATCCATGCCCAAACACTTGTCCATCTCCAGGAGGCCCAGGTGTCTATGAGTACCGCCGCTAACAAAAAAAGGAAAGATGCCCCATCATACAAGCAAGGCGACCGGGTATGGTTGTCTACACAACACCTCCATATACCGGGTTGTCGTAAACTGCTGCCCCGTTTTGTCGGCCCGTATAGGGTCTCCAAGGTCCTGAACCCGGTGGTCTATCGACTCAACGTCCCCGCTTCATGGAAATTGCACCCCGTTTTTCACACATCTCTCCTCAAGTCTTGTCCTGATGCTACACGCATTGCTCCCGCTCCTGGTCCTGTCCCTGTGGTTTCCCAAGAGGAGTATGAGGTTAGCGCTATTCTGGGGTCCCGGGTTGTTAGAGGGAGGTTGCAATACTTGGTGGACTGGTTGGGATTTGGTCCTGAGGAGAGGTCCTGGGTTCCATCTTCTGATGTCCAGCCCCGTTGTTGGTGGCTCGGTTCCAAAAGGAACACCCTTCCAGCCCACGGGGTCGTGGGCCTTTGAGCGGGGGGCTCTGTCACGCCCCCATCTTCATCCACGCGTTCCGTGGACACATCCCATAATCCACTATCACCACCAAAATACATGCCAGGACATACTCTCCCCTGCAGGCCTGCCGGCAAAGGGTGGGACAAGGTCAGCGATGCCAGTTTTTGCCTCATTTCCCATCCCGGCGTTGGTTTCCATTCCGGCGTTGGCAGTTGCCATGGAGACGCGCCACGGGCATTCTACAACGTTTCCGTTGCCGGCACCTGGAAACTCCTTCTTCAGCACGTTCGATCACGTGACGGATGATGAGTCATGTGATCATTAGTCAGCGTTCAAAAGCGAAGCTGACTGCCCTCCAGCGCTTCACAGCTGATCCTGTTGGGAGCATTACGGATTACAGACTACCACTGACCTCGGTTTGATCTTGGACTCTGATTTGGCTCCTTCCTTCACGGTACCTTTGCCTGGAACTTACTCCTTTTTGCTGTACCCTGCTGGAACTGTTCTCTCCTGGACTCGACCACGTTTTCGTCCCCGGACTGCTATTGGATTGCCCTTTTGTTATGAACTTTGTTCTTGGATCACGTACCTTTCAACTGATTGACTCACAGCTTCTGGCTTCTACGTCAGGTGGTGATTTCATCTTACAAAGTGCATTACCAAGCTGTCATCTTGTCGTCACCCTTGCCGGCTGCCTCCGATAACATCCCTACACCAATATTGGGTCCCAACCAACTCCTAAGGGTAAGCCCTATTGTAGACTTCTTACATATTCATATTCAAGTCTAGGGTTCTGTGTTTATGATCTAACTCCGTGTTTGCCTTACAGTGGTCATAGGGGGCATCTTCCGGCATTCCTGGTTCCGGCTGACGAAATTCACCACCTGTGGCCTCAAGGATCGCTCGGGCAGTAATTTCTTGTTTGCTCGAGTGGTACTTGGGGACGGAGGTTTCATCGGCTACACGACCATCAAGTCTTGACACTGACACACACAGCTAAGTCACTCCTCCTAGCTCTTGCCTTACTGTATGGTATATGGAGTTTAGAGTGTTACTTTAGGTCATAGTGAAAGAGCGTTTGGTGATTTATTAACATTGTACTGGTGAAATTGTCAGTTTCTTTGATGTTGCATTTATAATTTACTGAAGGGCGTTCGCGTTCGAACGCTGACCTCCAGGTCATTTAGATACTTTGTAGCGGTGCTCCGTGTGGAGCGTTCCACTCGTTAATTGCTTTTTTATGGCCTGCAGCGGCGTTCGCGCCGTGTATCCATTATTAATGGGTCGCGTCGCCTGCCTCTTCTAAACACAGACGGCGACGTGTGAAATAGTTTTCCCTCAGGAGAAGGTTTGTTTATTATTACGTGGCTGCCTTCCAGCAGCGCGCTCTCCCTCAGCTTCTTCGTGTGATGCGTGCGGTGTTGTTAAAGAAGCTTAGCTTCTTACCGACACGTGTCACCTCAGGCCAATACTGTTTTCACATGCGCCGCCTGTGTTTTTCTTTGTGTATGCTGCTCGCATACTTTGTATGGGGTACACAGGCTAAGGCCTATTTTGATTGAAATCACCTGTTAAGGTGTTTATGGGAAACGCCCCTTCCCCCCACAATTTATGTGATTAAAAGCAGAATAATAGGTCTTGGTTCAAGGTTATTGTGTTTTTTATATAGCCTGCTCGGCTATCTCCACTCCTGTCACCCTACTAGGGTGCTTTTCAATTAATAGCCTGATCGGCTGTCACCAGTTTCTGACGCCCTGATAGGGTGTATGCAGTTATTTATTAGCCTACTCGGCTAATTTGGTGCAATTGAACGTAGCCTGCTCAGCTTTGGTGGTTGGAAGTTTTGCACTGTGTTGGCAAAGTATGGATAAGACTATCATAGGAAAGAATATGGTTCCATCTTCAGCAGATGCCAGTACGCAGGTGCGGCCTTCAAAGAAAACGAATAATGGGGTAGACCAGTCGAGTCATCTGTGGCACAGGCTATCCAGTCTTCCCTGGACTCAGCCTTGTCAGGTCTTAACAATACGCTAGCTTCAGCATTTGACAGACTGATCAACCGCATCGCTGATTTTCATCCGTCTCAGGGTGCGGGGCCCTCTGTTGAGCCTCAGCCCCCCAAAAAATGTACTATGAAAACTAAACATATTTCAGGGCAACTCAGTCCTTGCCCTGTCACGTCCCCTGAGTCTTCCCCTAGCATAGCTCAGAAGCGCAAGCAAGATGAGTCCCAGCAACCCCTCTCCTCGAACCCTTGGCCATCATACACACAGCTCCCTGCAGCAGTATCCCCTATACCTATTTCTACCTCAGATTCCTCTGAGAATTCAGATTCGCCCCCCCAAGCGGCGTAAGAGGAAGGTGGCTCCTGTCCCTGCACAGAAAGGTCCTGTGCTAGATGTTAAAGGGGTTTCATTTTTTGACCCAGCCCTCATATTGCACCCTAGATCAGCAGAGTGGCAACCCTCTCAGGAGATTTCCTCTTTCCTTGAATATTGGATCAGGCGTCCACTGCCTAAGGGGGAAAGGAGCAAGTTAAAGTCTGAATGCTCTAGGCCAGTCCTGCAGGACAAGGTGGCTTGTACTCCCGAAATAGATATCAACCTATGGAGGTTTTTCTGGCTCAGAACGGTAAAGACCCCAGAAAAGCGGTTGACAAGGCCTGGCGTAGCTGCCAGGATAAGCCGTTAGATGTTTTGGGTCCTGTGACGCAGATATTTGAGATGGCTGAGGAGGATGCGGTCTTCAATTCCCCTGTGGATGTTAATGTTTTAAGGGGTTGGATCCAGAGGACTGTCTGCCTGCTCGGCAATGCCAATACCTCAATATCTAAAGAGAGGCGCAAGTCCCTGCTGATGAGACGAGACTCAAAATTGGCTGATATGTCTGAAAGGGAAGCTGGGCCTTCCGCTCAAGGGAATTTGTTTGGAGATAGTTTCCTGAAAGACCGTTCAGCGTATGTGCATACTTTTACGGCTTTAGATAAAACTCAGGTCAACATAAAAAAGGTTTTTACACAAAAGGTTTTCCCCAGGGCCGGAAGAGGTAGAGCCTCCTCTGCTCGGGGAGCGCGCAACCAATTTTTGTCTCAGCAAAATGCGGGTTGGAGAGGACGTGGAAGAGGTACCAGGAGGTCCAGAGGAGCATCAGGTACTTTTTCGGGTGTTCAAAGTTTTTTACCACAGAGGTCTAGGGGGCAGACTGGCCAGGTTTCCCCGAGTGGGGGGAAATCGCTCACATCGGACCCCTGGGTGTTACAGACAGTCCAAGGTTATCGCATAGAGTTTTATTCCCCTCCTTGCCAGTTATCAACTCCCCATCCGTTGGTTTTGGACAAGGTAAAACAGTCTCTAATAGATGTGGAGGTCAAAGACCTCATCTCCAAGGGAGCGGTAGTCCCAGCCTCTTACAGGACATCTCAGTTTCTGAGTACCATTTTTCTAGTTCCGGAACCGGATCAGGGGTTTCGCCCAGTGATAAACTTAAGAGCCCTCAATTCCTTTGTAGTATACCACCACTTCCAGATGGAAGGAATTCACCTTCTCAGGGACACCCTCCTTCCAGCAGACTGGATGGTCCAACTGGACCTCAATGATGCTTACCTAGTGGTTCCTGTGTTCCCTCCGCACCAAGAGTTTCTCCAGGTTCAGTCGGGGGGGGGGGTCAGGTTTGGCAATTTGCCTCCCTCCCGTTCGGCCTGTCTTCAGCCCCATGGTGCTTCACCAATTTGATGAGGCCTGTGATGGCTCTTCTCAGGTCCAAGGGGATCCGAATCATTATATATCTCGACGACATGCTCCTGTTAGCCCAGAGCTCTCAGAATCTGCTCTCTCATCTGGAGTTTACGGTAACTCTTCTTCAGAGCCTGGGGTTTGTGTTAAATGTCAAAAAGTCCATATTGAAGCCTACGCAATGTATCCAGTTTCTGGGCTTCGATATAGATTCAAAAGGTTGCATCCTTCTCCTCCCAGACAGCAGACTAGCCAAGACAAGGAAAGAGATCTGAGTTATCCTCAAGAAGGACAAAATTTCCCTCAGATTGTTGGCCAGAATAGTGGAGATGTTGTCAGCATCCATCCAAGCTATTTTCCCAGCCCCTCTTCACTACAGAGCGTTGCAACGTCTGAAAGCTCGATATCTTCGCAGATGTCTTTCTTACTCTCAGATGGTGGTGCTGTCCCCACAGGCCAGGTTGGAACCCCTTTGGTGGCTCAAACCCATGGAAGCCTGGAATGGCAAAGCAATTTTTGGTCCCTCCCCGGATGTAGTTCTGGAGTCCGATGCCAGCAGAGTAGGTTGGGGAGCCAGGCTGGGTCAGGTCTCCACGGGGGGAAAATGGTCCAAGGGGGAGAAGGAGCTCAATATCAATTGTCTGGAATTGTTAGCAGGGTCTTTTGCAGTCCGAAGTTTCCTCAAGGATCAGGGGAATTGTGGTGTACTCCTCCGCATGGACAATGTCTCAGCAGTGAGATATATCAATCATTTGGGAGGGACCAGGTCCAAGGTCGTAGCGGATCTGGCGAAGGAATTTTGGCATTTTTATCTGGACCGCAGTATTGTCTTAAAGGTAGAATACCTTCCGGGGATCAGCAACGAGGTGGCGGATTGGAACTCCAGGCACCTTCAGGACAAAAGCGACTGGATGTTAGACAGGGGCCTCTTTGCCAGGATAGAGTCCCTTTGGGGTCCGTTTACAGTAGATCCGTTTGCCTCGAGGCTAAACTGTCAGGTGCCCAGGTTCTTCAGTTGGAGACCAGATCCTAGTGCTCTAGCTACAGATGCGTTTCTACAGGATTGGTCAGGTCAGAGGCTGTACGCCTTCCCTCCCTTTGCAATGATAGCCAGAGTATTGGTTCAGGTTCGCAGACAAGAAGTCATGCTAGTGATACTAACCCCCTTTTGGCCTTCCCAAATTTGGCTTCTGGCTCTCCTACAGCTCTCAGTAGACATTCCTCGTCTTCTTCCCTTTCAGCCTGTCATGCCTGCGCTATGGGCGCATACATTTGCGATCAATATGGACTTTATTTTCCATTTGCGAGACTTTGGTGCTTTTCTATTTTTCCCAACAAACTACACTTACCACAATGCACTTGGCTATAACCATCTATTCCTGGCCATTCCTATTAGTCATCTTCGGAACTACAATCCCCAGAAGACCTAGGGAACTCCTCTGCTTCCACCAGCTCAGGAACAGAGAGGGAGGTGGCCGATTGTCTGCAGGTGTGCTGATCCAGGTGCGACCAATTAGCCTGCCTCTATGCTGGGCAGGGCGGTATAAAAGCTGCTGCCTGCAGGGGCTCACTCTCTTGCATTAAGAGTCCTTCCGGCACCTTTTTGCTTCGAGCTACGGATCTTTGTATGCGGTTCCTTCTTACTCCGGCTTTGGATCCATTGCCCTGCCGGGCTCTATGCTTTGCAGCCGATCACGCTCTGCTGCTTTCCAGCCTCCGCCTTTGCCCTTCCGATCTTCTGCCTTGCAGCCGATCACGCTCAGCTGCTACCTTCCGCCCTGGTTTTCGAGGCTTCTGCCCTGCAGCCTGCCTCACTCCGGCTGCCTACAGTCCTTGTCCTTTGGGCTCCCTGCTCTGCAGCCTGCCTCACTCTGGCTGCCTACAGTCCCTGTCCTCTGGGCTCCCTGCTCTGCAGCCTGCCTCACTCCGGCTGCCTACAGCCCTTGTCCTCTGGGCTCCCTACCTTGCATCTTACAGTCCTCTGCAGCCTTCTACAGTCAGCGGCCCTGCTCCTCTGGGCTTACTCCTTGCTGCTGATCCTTCTGGCTCCTTGCCGCGCAGTCTGCTTCTCTCCGCTGCCAACAGCCCTTGTCCTCGGGGCTTCCTATCTTGCAGCCGATCACGCTCCACTGCTCGCTACCTACAGCCTTTGTCCGCTGGGTTCTCAGCCTAGCAGCCTTCTACGGTCAGCGGCCCTGCCCCCCAGGGCTCACTCCTTGCTGCCCGGCCCTTCTGGGTTCCTTGCGGTGCAGCCTGCTTCACTCCGCTGCCCTAAGCCCTTTCCCTCTGGACTCCCTTCCTTACAGCCCTGCTCCTTTGGGCTTGCTCATTGCTTTCCTGCTCCTCTGAGCTCTCAACCTTGTACCCTACCGTTCTCTGCTACCCACAACAGTTCATCTACATTATTTACTTTCAGTTATTGCAGTCCCCCTGTTTTCCCGACTGCTGCTCCCTTACTTTCTTCCTTGTTTTCAACCCTCTGTTCTTTATCCCCATCCAATCCTGTTATACGGCTTTCCCTTCATTTCCTTCTGCTAGTTTGCTTATCGACTTCCTTTTTCCTGGATTTGTCTGTTAGTGTCTTCTCTTGTACTGTTTGTAGACCCCTTTGTACAGAGCTTGTCTGTTGGTTTCCGTCAGGCAACCTCTGCCCCTTCCCTTGTCTTGTTTCTGCATTACAGACGCCCATAGCTGTTGTTCCAAGCAATGAGCAAACAGAGCGTGGGCCTCTGTTATAGCAAACTGTGCAGAAGGCTAGAGTTTTTCCTAAGGTCCGTGGAATACTCTTTTCCTATATCTGCATACACCCCAAGAGGGAATCCATTCTGTTGTACCTTATTTCCTTGCTACATTTGCCTACTCTTCATTCACTTTACTTTCAGATTTGTGTGTACTTATCTGTCCACCTTACTTCAGCACAACCACCCAAACTCTTCCTGAGTGTCCTGTGCCACTCTTAACAGAGTGCCATCCGTGACACATCCATAGTTGCTAACGAACCCGGAAGGTTTTCCTCACGAGTTGGTCCTTCAGGTGCACCTCTCCCTTACGGCTTGGAAGATTTCAGCGCTTCCTGGTGCTTCCGAGGACTTTCGCAGGACTCTATGTCAGTCATCAGAGACTCTTGGGCCCCCTCTACCAAGTTGGGATACTCTTCAGCTTGGAACCGCTGGGTTAGCTGGTGTGTGGTTAGGCACCTCAATCCCATTTCTGCCCTTCATGTAGAGGTGGTTAATTCTTTAGTGGATTTATTTAAAGAGGGCAAAGCTTATAGAACCATTAATGGCTTCAGGTTTGCTATCTCAGCAGGACACCTTTTGGTAAAAGGTGAACCGGTAAGTAGACATTCTTTTAGTGCGAAGAGCCGTCAAGTCTATTCGTATCAAGATCCCTCTAAAGCCTAGGTATTCAGTTCTTTGGGATGTTAATCTGGTATTAGATCTCTTTCGAGCCTGGCCCCCTAATGAGGATCTGTCTTTGCAACAGCTATTCTTCAAGTTAGCAATGTTGTTGTGCCTGGTGTCTATTAAAAGAGTGTCAGATATCCTAGCTTTAGATTTGGATAATAAAATGTTTACCGCCCAAGGGGTTACCTTTTTTGTTTCACGGAGAACTAAGTGTGTGACTTCCTCAATATCCTATCCAGCCTTCCCAGAAAACAATAAATTGTGTGTTATAGCATGTTTGAAATGTTTTGAGTTAAAAACAGAGAGTCTTCAGCCTCCTAATACCTCTCAGCTGCTGATTTCCTATAGGAAGCCCCATAAACCAGTATCCTCTTGCACTTTGGCCAAATGGATTAGATGGGTCATGCGGGAGGCGGGGGTTGACACTTCCTCTTTTGGTCCCCATTCAGTTAGGGGTGCTATGGCCTCTAAAGCCGCCTTTTTGGGTGGCAGCCTAGAACAAATCTTTAAACCAGCTGATTGGTCAAGAGAGTCAACTTTCAAAACGTTTTATCATAAATGCATTGCTCACGTAGCTGTTAATGTTCTGCAAGGGCTTTGAACTTGCATAATAGGAGCCTCCTGTCTTGCCATAGAATACCTAATCCCCCACACTAGCGTGAGATGGGGGTTTAGATTCTATTAAAGACAAGGAGGCAAATATTATCCCGCCCACCCACTCTTACTTTTTGTTCTGGCTATTTGCGATTTCGGGTGAGAGGTCCTGGTTAAAGGAGATTGGTTCAAGTTCAGTTGCGAGAGTTCAAGTTCGCCTGTTTGCATGGAATCATCACTCCTGGTGCTACGTGGTAGATTGCTGCAGTGAATACCCAAGGAAGAACAGCATCAGAAAGAGGAGTTGGTGTTAGAGAAAGGGACATTTATGGAACTGGCCCTATGCCCATTGGTTACCCTGAGGGCTTGACCTGTCCTCCATTTTGGATTGGGATATTTTACATACTGTTTGCTGAAATTGTGATGAAATTTTTCTTCAAAAGGTTTTATACAAAAGTTTTTCTTCTTTGCTGCTGTGATGTCAGAGTAAAGATTGTAATGCATAATATTCACCACCTTGTCTTTAATAGAATCTAAACCCTCATCTCACGCTAGTGTGGGGGATTAGCTAATGGTTGTGGACATTTTCGCTGAACCCTCGGCACATCTCTTGAAGCCTAATTTTGGGGTATGAGTCAACCTTTTTTTTCCAAATATGCAGTCCCTTTGAACACGCCGAGGCAAAGAACCGTTTCAAGCTGTGAGAGGAAACGGGCGCAGTGCATGCCTTTTATACGAGCGTACGATGTCACACTTGAGGGTGACGGATGCTCTTGAAGGACACAAGGCAACATGCGCAGTGCATGCCTTTTATACCAGTGTACGATGTCACACTTGAGGGTGACGGCTGCTCTTGAAGGACACAAGGTCAACAACGACGTGCAGCGCCCTCTGCTGGAAAAAAGGTTTCCGAGCTGCAAGCAGGATATCAAAGTATATCAAAGACAAGAAATACTTGGGAGGACACAAGCCACTCTAAATTATTAACATGGTCCTGTCTCTGTTGTGCTTGATCTTTCTTCTCACCCAATCTCATGTACTTAACTCTTTTCCTCCTCTTACTTGGACCATGAACAAAGGGTCTTGAAGAAGGAAAATGTGAGAAACCTGAAGGTGTCTCCCTGACTAGTCCGTGGGATCTGTCATCCAGGTGGCCAGGACACGGCCAGTGGTCGAAGTGTATGAAAAGAAGTAGTGGAGCTATGTTCCCTGCTGGCCTGCCCCTGCTCCCCACAAACCCCATTGCCACAACCCCTCCCACACACAATACACCCCCCACAACACGTGCACCTGATGTTTAAGGGAACGTTCAGTGCAGTGCATTGAAAGTGAAGGTTTCAACTTCTTCCTACACTTTTATTTTAAAAGAAAACCATGCCGGAACGGTTTCTTTTTAAAATAAAAGTATAGGAGCTGTAAAAGGTAATTTAAAAAAGTATAGGAGCACCGCTCCCGACCGCTCCCGCTCACTTCGACCACTGGACACGGCCATCGCTATTGGAACCAGTTCCTGAGGGTAGACCAGCGAGGATCACCTAGATGGGGAGTAGAAGTTGGACACCGATGGGTGAGACGCGTGTAATGCGTGTGCGAAAATAAGCTAAACCATGACCCGAGATTCACTTCCAAACTGCAATGAAAGTCTACGTTTCTGTGAGCTCAGTTAGAAGGCAGACATTAATTTTGTAATGGTTGCAATATTATATTATGAAACAGAGGAGCTCACTATGAAAGATAGTTGTATTGTTTGCTGCTCAAGGGCGAGCTGAGAAGGGAGTCAGAGATGTGCAGGTGCATTGATAAGGGCTGCTGCGATCGAGCACATGGGAGACAAACGGTTTTTCCACTACTGTCTGGATTTGTTCTGCTCTTTGCCTCCCATGCTTGCTGTCTGTCCTTCGGCCGGGGACAGTTTTGCAACCTAGAAGGGATGGGGATTTGTCCCCCGTAAGAAGAGAGGTATCCTGATGGTAGATAGAGAATGCTGAGAGGGAGTATGGTCCGCTCCAGACCCTGTTAGTACATGTGATATCTCTGCCTACCTGCCTCAGGACTGGGTAGTGTCATTGTGGCTGAGATGACGTTTTCTCCTACAACTGCACCAACAGTGATGTAGACCCTTTGTAACTATCCTTGCTTGTGTGTTTATGTATAACCAAGTGTATGTATAACCAATTGCATTTATTCCAATAGTTATCTGTATGCTTATAGTGTGTGAATAAAGGGCCTGTAAAGAGCCAATTATATTCCAATTGTTGTTCTAGGTGTGTATTATTGCCTTCCTGAGTCCAAGAACTTTTGGTCTGTGTAATAGGGTGAGTATCTCTGGAGTCATCACACGTGTCAGAAAAGCAAAACATAATGGCACTGTGAACAGGGTCTTTGTGCTGAAATTGATACCAGAGACCAAACGAATCTGAAGCTTGGACACAGAAAGGCAATTTTCCTTACACGTTTATGACCTGTATAAGTGTGTGAGGTGTTATTGATAGGGACTAAAAACATCTATTGACACCATGAGCTCCCTATTTAGGAAAAAGGAAACTCTGCAGGTGGAGATTTTCCTGAAGTAACAATACCAGGGTAGACAAAGAGTCTGTATGACAAACTGCACAGACTTGGGCATGTGGTGCAGGTCTAAATGAGAACTGGGATACGACTATAGGAGAGGCAGGTTCGGCCGAGAAGGTAGCGTACTTACAACAGGCACTCGTACAAAAGGGAAAGGAGTGCTCAGCATTGGGCAGACGAGGTTGGATTTTGTTGCATGCATTCAGAAAGGTACATCAGAAGAATGTACAGTTGCAGGCGACTGTCTTGAAATTGGAAAAGGAGCTCGCTGCTGAGAAACAGATTGCGTTAATGCAGCAGCTTCAGATGAAATTGTATCATGATAAGGCCGATAAATATCAAGCAGGCTGTGAAAGTGGCCCAATACAAATATCGAAAGGGAAGACCCACAAGGCGGCAATAGTGATTACCTCTGTAAGGGTTGATTGGGACCCCAACCAATGGGACGGGTATGTATTCGACAGTACTAGTTCAGAGAGTGGCTCGGATAGGGATAGAGAGGTAATGTCCAAATCAGACCCTAACAGAAAGGAGGTGACCGCTAAACCAGTCACGCGTAGACGAGTTGTACCACATCCGAATAATCCGGAGATGGTTTAGTGGATTTGACAACTTTAGAGGATTATTCTCAACAAGAGGTTGGGGAAATAATTAACTGATTGAAACAGAGGGCTGGTGAGCCTCTATTAACATGGATGGTTAGATTATTTGATGGAGGTGCGGCAGGTCTTCTTGTAGATCCGATTCTCCACGATTTTTGCCGCTGTCCCATGAAACCCATATTTAAGAAGTATTACTTGCAGGCCCACCTCCCGATGGTCAAGAGAGATATTTGCAAGTGTCTTTGTTACTGTTAGCTGCTCATGGGTGTAATCGCAAGTATCCGATTACATCGGATTGGACTAGTGATGAGAAGAAGCGGAACACACTGAGAGAGGCCATTCAAAGACTTAGGGAGCATGCCATGAAAGAAGCCACCCATATTGAGGATTCAGAGCATATGGGGGTAGTGGCATTGTTGGTCTCAGCACGAAACACAATCATTCGGACCGCTCCACTGGCATACAAAAATGTAATTATGACTCTGCTGGTGGGGATGACCAGTAAACTAACAGGTGAGGTAGCGTATGCTATTAGGCAGCTGGCAGACCTGGGGGAATGGAACAAGACGGAGGAAAGGCCCTGAGAAAGAGAGAGAAGGGTGAAGTGATCAACAGATCCCTGGAAAGAGGTTCAATAGTCGGGATTCACTGTTATCCAAAAAAGACATGTTCATGGTGCTTCTAAAAGATGGAGTGCTGCGCAAGGATATTGACAGAATTGAGACTCGCAAAATGTATCAGTTGTATAAAAAGCGAGGGCTTGAAGGGAAAGAGCAGTATAAACAAGTGAAAAGGCAGTATGCAAACAAGCGAGGTGAGGATAAGTCCCCTTCCGCGCTGCCAGAGGAGGAGATGGATAACGGCTCCAGGGGGATGCCTTCACCATACCAGCCGAGCTACGCCAATTTACGAACGTTTGCAAGTGCAATGTTGGAGACAGAGTCCAAATACACGCATTCTAAGTATGAATAGCATTGTGGTCAAACTCTGGTAGTGTCTGCCCGGAATAAGGTAAACTGACGACCTCATGTGAATGTGAAATTATTCTGACAATCAGGAAATACACAGGAGGTTTGAGCTTTGATTGATACCGGGGCAGAGGCCTCCTTGATTTATGGCAATCCTTTGAGATTTAATGGCAGACATTTTACCATTTCTGGACTGGGAGGGAAAGAGACCCCAGCAGTTCAAACGAAAGTGGACATGAAAATTGGTAATTTAAAAAGGAATAAATACCAAGTGTTGAATGTTCCCATTCCTGAATATATTATTGGCTTTGATATTCTGGAGGGATTGACTTTAGGGCTAGGTGGTCAAATCTACCAGTTTGGGGTGAGTGCATTGATGTGTACCGATGTCAATGTGGGAAAATAGAAAATTCCCCCTGTGCAGGTTCCCTTAGCTACAAAGCAGGTAGCTATGAAACAATATTGTATTCCTGGGGGGGGCAGAAGGATATTTCAGACACCATTAAAGGATATGTTGAAGCAGGTGTGCTATGTCCTTTAACCATGGCTATCAACAATCTGATCTGGCCAGTTAAGAAGCAAGACGGAAGCTTACAGGATGACCGTAAATTATCGTGAGTTGAATAAGTACACTCCTCCGTCAATCCCTGCAGTTACAGATGCGGTTACCTTGATCGAAAACGTGCGGAAATGTGAAGGAACTCGGTATGCACCGATAGCCTTAGAAAAAGCATTCTTCACCATACCATTTGCAGAAGAATGTCAAGAACAATTTGCATTTTCTTGGAATGGGAGACAGTATATGCTTCAACATTTGCCCATGGGGTACATGCATTTGTCACCAGCTGGTGGTGGAACATCTGGATAGGATCCTGTGCAAACCTGATGTGCAGATTTCGCACTACTTTGATGACATTCTGATACAGGGAAAGGATGAGCAGAGTGTGCGGATGCCTCTAAACATCATTATTGAGGGTTTGAGAAAGGAAAGATGTGAAATGAATAAGACGAAAACCCAAGGTCCAGCGGAGACCTTGATTTTTCTGGGAATCTAGCGGCATAATGGGCATCATGAGATGGTGCCAAAGGCTAAACAAAAGATCTTTGAGTTTGCTATACAAGTGAATAAGAAACAAGTCCAACAGTTCATAGGTTTGTTTGGATTTTGGAGACAACATATACCACGCTTAGGGCAGATTGTAACGCTGCTCCACAAAGTATTACAGAAGAACTCCAGCTTTGAATGGGGAGAGGAGTAAAAGAAAGCATTTCAGTTAGCAAAAGATACGATACAGAAAGTGCGTGACTTATGGCCATTGAGGGCAGGTGAAGTGCAATTAAATGTGTCTGTACATGAAGACTATGCCAATTGTAGTTTATGGAAGAAACAGGACAGAACGTGTGTTCCTCTGGGATTTTGTAGTCGTAAATTACCCGAAGCAGGTGACCCATATGCTCCCTTTGAAAAACAGTTGTTAGCATGCTATTGGGCTCTTGTGGATACAGAACAAATGACGGTGGGTCATGATGTATCGATCGGACTGGAAATTCCAATCATGCAATGGGTACTAAGCTCTCCTAAAACACATTGAATAGGACATGCACAAGAGGCTAGTATCATCAAATGGAAGTTGTACATGCAAGATCATGCCAAAACAGGGATGGGTGGAGTTGTGAAATTACATTAGCAAGTGGCTAGTGTTCCGCGGATTGATTTGGAACCGTCAGAGGGACTGAAATTTGTGAGTCTCCTGTAAAATGGGGAGTTCCTTATGGGGAGCTAAGTAGTGAACAAACTGAACATGCCTGGTTCACCGATGGTTCATCTAGATATGTGGGGACTGAGCGACACTGGGAGGCAGTGGCATATAATTCCAAAATGAAGAAAATATGGACAACATCAGGAAAGGGAAAAGTAGTCAATTTGCAGAATTGTATGCAGTTTATCAGGCATTAAAGCAAGAAGCCCCTGGCTGTTATATAAATACTGGCTCTTGGTACGTCACAAATGGATTCGCCGTTTGGCTGCCAACATGGCAGAAGAATGGATGGAAAATTCATGCAAAACAATTATGGGGAAAATAACTGTGGCAAGATATCGCCAACATGTTGATGCACAGCACAGTGACTGTATATCATGTAGATGCATAATGTGCTACAGACTAATTAGAACGTTGGTTCAATTCTGTTGCAGATGAACATGCAAACATTTCATCGATGGACACATGGTCTGAGGAAAATGATCTTGAAGGGATTGCCAAGCAGGCACACTAGAAAAGTGGGCATCTGGGAGAAAAGGCTACCATCAGGTGGGCACAAGATCGAGGAATTAGCATTCCATTAGAAATAGTGAAAATACTAATTTTGCAATGTCCAGTGTGTCAACATCAAAAATAGAGATCTATTCCACATGTCATACGTGGTACACTAGAATGAGGTACTTTACCTGGTCAAATCTGGCAGAATGATTATATCGTTCCAATGCCAATTAGAAGAGGATGTCGGTATGCGTGTACAATTATGGACACATATTCATGATATTTGATGGTTCTACCATGCAAGAGAGCCATGCAATTGAATACTATTAAATTGTTGGGTCAAGTGACAGTGTATTATGGAATTCCTTTACAGATTCACAGTGACAATGGGTCCCATTTTAAAGGAAAACAGATTCAGGACTATTGACATGAAAAGGGGGTTGAATGGATTTTTCACATTCCCCTATCACCCCAAGGGTTCGGGATTGATTGAGAGAAGAACAATTTACTTACCAACTGTATTGTTCTATCGACAGGATGTTCCTCCCACGTTTTCCTCATCTATGATATACGTCTCTCTTCAGCTTGGCCGTTTTGGAAAAAAATTTCAGCAGAGGGCGCTGTGAACGAGGCCGCTGTGTCGATGTCCCTCGACAGCCTCCATAGGGTGTCGACATCACCAGCAGTATAAGTAGCTCATGCTGCGCCTGTTGGCTTCAGTTCTGTTTTTACGTATGTGAATAAGAAGTAAGGAGTAGACCACTCAATTAAATCTTTGGATCATAACAGGTCTTTATTTGTGAAGGTAACACACCTCTTTAACTCAGGAATTGAACAAAAAAAACTGGGTTACAAATTTGAACAAGAAAGCTTCAGTTCAGGCACAGTCATAACAAGGCTTCTCTGGCAGTTGGATAAAATAGGTAATTTTAAATTCTTGTTAGATTCTCACACAGGAGAGATTCTGCCTTAACCAGTTCTTGCAGCTGTCCTCAAATAGATCTTGGATCAGTCGAACTTTCTGTAGCCTCAATAGTTTTCACAATGTTCCACTGCCATTATCTTTTGGCTATGGGGAAGGCGTCCCTATAAAAAATCCTTTGAAACAGTATCACTTTCAAGTCTCCTTCCCCTTTTAGTTTGGTTCTCTCTCTCTCTCAAAGACTTCCTCTGTAAAAGCCCATACGGCAGTCTTGCTTTTCAAAGCACACTTCTAATTGTATTTTGTACCGCTCAGCTTTAATTATTTCTCTCGCTCGGCACGCGGCAACTTTCCTCTCCTTTTCTTTACTTTGTTTTTTCTCCTTCGCACGGCCCAGGCAGGCCGTCAGCTGTTCGCTCCTACCGCCTCACTGTGAGCGATTGGCGGTTACGGTCGGGCTCCCTCTCCCTGCTGAAATTCAATCAGGGAAGGCTTATGCCGTGGCTCCTCCACCTCCACGAAGGTGGGGGGCCATGGAGGAGAGCCGCGGGCCTGACGGCTGCACTATCAGCGTCGCAGCACAACAGTCGCTGGAGTCAGAGGGAGGAGACAGTTTATTTGGTCTCCGTTAAGTGTCACTAATTACTTTCTTCTCTTTGAACGACGGAATTAACTGGGCACCTTCTGTAGATTCTAGCACAACGGGTGCCTTACGAACTTCCAACTTGGGTCAGGCTTAATTCATTAAGCCCACTCATAGGCGGCCTCTTCCTCGGGAACCGGGCATTCTTCCAACTCCCTTCTCTATTCAAAACAAAACCATGCAACAGCCAGCACCAGAACACCAGTATTAGAAAAAAACACTTCTCTCTTGTCCAGCACAATGTTCATTGGTATAGCTGACTGTCTCTCATAAACTGTGATGTCCCTCCCTCCATTATGACATCATCCCCAAGGACTGGTCTGATTCTTACACGAAGGGGAATTGATCTGGCTCTGATCTTCCTTCCTTTCCACCGCCTTATCACAACGTATTATAACTCGAGCAACATCCAGGCTTGCCACAGACTGTAAGCTCTTTGTGAAACGCAAGATGTCAATTATGTAAATTGTACAGTGGGGAAGGATGGGAGGGGCGATGAGGAATATATAGGAGGAACATCCAGTCGAAAGAACATTACAGTTGGTAAGTAACTTGTTCTTTGATTGGAACAACTCCCCTAGCAGTACTACCAGAAAGTATGAAAAGTAAGTGCAATTTACTGTCCTTGTCTATGATAGAAAATCTGGTGGAACATAGATGTAGGGTGAATAAAAAGTGTAAACGATTAGTGTGAAAATAGAAATACAGAATTAAATGGACAAAAAAGCGAGGATAATTAAACAAGGCGGGAAATGTCCCTGGCCGTGATAGTAGAAAACTGTAGCTGGCGTATTTTTGACCCTTGGCTCGGTGTGTTTTATCATTCTCTTGTTTTGCTTATAGCTGAAAGAATGGAAGCACTGTGTCAAAAAGAAATGCAAAAAAGAAGTACAACCTGTGTCCAGTAGAACCGGCACTATCTACAATTCCCTTAAGAATATTATGCAATGTTTTAAAGGTAAAAATGAAAAGTAACTTCCGTATTTGAAATGAGATGATACGTTAAAGATCTAGGCATATTATAACTTACCAAAATAAAATGGTGATGAAAAAATAGATTAAGCCTAGATGCTAAAGGAAACTTAATTTTCTAAACACTCTGAAAGTAACATTTAGGGTCTCATGGCCATGTCTTATGGTAAAAGATAACTGATTTGGCCGCCGAGTGCCCTTTATAACATAATGCACACTCTCCTGTTTTTAAATTTTGTGTGTGTAGAATTAATTACGCCATGAACCATAGAATTGTGACTCTTTGTTTTTCTGTTACTTGTGCTGAGATCATTTGTACACCATTGGGGTGTAGAAGACTAATGCATTAACACATGGAATAACTTTTGTCCTGAAGAAGGCCAGTAAAACAAATTGAAAAAGACACTAGAGAAAGTGTCTCATTAAGAAGTGGGGCCGAAACATGTCGAGGATCTTGTAAGACTGTAATCATAAAAAGTCTTGTTGTGTTTTTTGCCTGATGGAACAGAAATTAGAAAAAACTTCAGAGAAAGAAGACTAGTTGCAACAGCGCTAGTTGAAAATAATAGACACTGGTGCTTTTCTAAAAAGTTGAGAAAACAGAGACAAGTTAGATTCTCCTCTTTGCTTTTTGTCTTCTGTTCCCTCCTCCTCCCCTCCCCCATTGAATGGTTTGCTTTTTATGCAAGCGTTTTAATCATTGAAATGTATTGTTACCTAAAACCACACTTGTCTGTGTTGGTAAAAAATTAAAAATAATGTGGAAAATAAAATACAAATGCTTTGAATAAACATTTTGTCTCACTTATGCTTCATGGCGGAGAAATGTGAAAGAAATGTGTTTGGCTAATCAGTTAACATAACATAACCGGAGAGAGGGGTAATCAGTTTTTCTGTTTATGTATCATACATGAGGAATCTGTGGCAGGAAGGAATCCATTAGAAGCACTGGCTCACATTGGAGAGGAGAAAGACAAGACCAAAGTACTGTCCAAAGGAAGGGTGGGTAGAGCAAAAACAAAACACAGTTGAAGCTTTGACCAAGTGATAAACTGAACAAGAGAAAGCTGAAGTTGGATCAAAGGAAAAGGTGAAGGAAGAAAAGTAAGGGTCCGAAACCTAGGCAAAGACAAGTAAGGGGGAGAGGCCAGTCTTAATTCACCCTCGGTAGTTACCCCGATTACAACTCATGGAAAAAATAAGCCAAAAGATTGGTCTGGGCGTTGTTAGGAATCTACCTGTCTGCACCCATTCATAGACTTTGTTCACACCATAACTACCATGTTAAAACCCACAAACGGCCATGGCATTCATTTAACTGTTTTACTGCTGCAGTTTTGGACCAGACTACTTTCATGTTCCATCCCGGGGTTTAGGTTAAAACAGCTGATGGATTCTGGTACATGTATGCTGTCCAAAGGGCAGACGGCTGGTGGAGGCATACTGAATACATTTGCTTGCAACAAGCTGCTATAAGCTGGAAAGTCCCTGATTGCATTCACCTGGTACAAGCTCCTGCAGGCTTGGCTACCAAGAGCGGGTGAGGCCTTAATTACAATCCAGTGCTGCAAGCTTCTGAAGCCTGTGTTAGGAAAGATTTCGTTATTGTAGGGAACTTTCCTTCCATGTGGCAACCCCTAAACTTTTTGCTATTGTTTTCAACCTGTTTTCTTGACTTTGCCAGAGAAGTGCAGCCTTCTGCTGTACTCCTCTGGGCTTTCGCTCCTTTCTCACGGGGAAACTGACATGCCCTTAAGACAGTCAGTACCGGGGAACGCTGTTTCCCGTAGTTTCTTTTATCGTGTCGCCATTTTAGTGCAACACGACACAAGAGGGCACTGTAAGCTAAGTTACAGCTCTCTTGGGTCTCTAGCCTTCTACGGACCCTAGACACTCTTATAGGATGGTTTTTGGATCGGTGCAAGTCATTCAGGGACTGGGCTGGTGGCAGCGATCATTTGGTTTATTTTGAGCTCCTTTTGCCGTTCTGAGCACCTTTTTGCCGCGAACACAAAAGGGTGGCCCGGCTACCCAAAATGGCCGGACCACGAGGCTCCTTTGTCTAGTCCACTGTCCGTCTTGCTCCCTTTACCTTCCCCCGGGTCAGGCGACCCGGGGCCTTCCTTATTTGGGCATGTAGTTTCCCGCGAAACACGGTTGCTTTCGCGGGCTTCTACATGTCGTTTGAGTGCCCCCAGGATGTGGGATGGGCTGTCTGGTCCCAATACACATCCTGGGTGCCAGAGAGTCTAGGGTGGTGTGAATGCCTGGGACCACTGTGGTCCGTGATTGGTCCACGTATGGTATGTGTGTTGATGTGCGGATCTCCCATTGGCTCCCCTCCGTTTTGGCGCGAAGGGAACCGTGGATAAGAGGGAGCTGGAAACACCACTGCCATGTCGATCTCCTGAGTTCTTACGAACCCAGGGATACAGGAGCCAAGTATCCTGCGAACACGAGGCTGGACCGAGGAATCACTGGTGACCCCCTGAAGAACTTCTGCTCCTCATTGCTGTCGTCCGGTGAAGCCCTTTCCACCTAAGATCGAACAAGAAGGCCTGTACTGGCGCTTCGACCTATTGGAATAGCAGGACCAGCTATTCCCGGCACCTTCATCAACTCCTGCTGTAAGCCTTCGGAAGTGTCTCTGGGCCATCCAGTTGACTGACCAGCTTACTAAGGAGGCCTGCTCTGTAATCGCCGACAGGTTGGGTGGTATTCTGAGTCCGGGGCATGCTCACACGCTTCGTTTGCTTAGCAGTCCTAAGCTAGAGGTGAGCAGTGCTCGTTTGGCTTGAATACACCCGGCCGTTCCGTTGCCCTGCTGTGGCGACAAAACTGTGCTTGTTTCTTCGATCGGGACGTCTTTTTACTCTGCACGACGACGAGACGTTCCCTGCTCTTCAGAACCTGCCAGAAGCTGTATCTATCGAGGAGAAGCTCGGGCCTGCTTGCTTCGGGGACCGGTGAGTAGATTAGCTAGGATCTGGTCGCCCTCCTGCAGTGCCCCTTGCTTTTCCCCGCTGTAAATACAGCACCCCTTGTCCGTACTCGCGCCCTGCTTCTGCCTCACAGTGGAGGCTGCGCTAGAGTCGCGGACCGTGTTCTCCTTCATTAGAGCTCCCTACAGAGCTGTTCAACGTCCTCCGAAGAGCTTCACCTTCTGCCCATTGGCACCGGCGTGTGCAGGTACTTTTGAGCGCTAGGCTCCACTCTTCGTAGGGATTGGACTACCATCTAGTTAGGGGCCTCAGAAGGCGGACATATCACACGCATTGGTTCGCACTGCCTGTTTTCCTTCCCCTGCAGGTGGATAACATATTTCGTGCTGCTAATGCTGTGAAACTGTGTATTCTGTATATATATTGGGTGGATAGTGTATGTGTTGGTTTAATATCGTTGTATGTTGCTGCTTTTACTGTGGTCATTAGTTTTGAGGCCTTATAATAAATGTGTATCTATTTTTGATATAAACAACTGTTTGGAGTAGTTTGTAAGCGCTCTTGCTTTGTGTGCTCATTGCGGGCTTTCAGTCACCCTCACCCCTCTTGAGACCTAGTCTTGACCGCCGCGATCGCTACCTTGATTGGTCTGGCTTGTCCAGAGGTTACCCTGTTCCAAGTAATTAGGTTGGCCTTCTGAACTTCTGCGCCACCAGGACAGAGTTCAGAAATCCGTCTTAACAAATTGGTGTACAGCGGTGGGATACGACTGAAGGTATCCAGTGTTGCGCACGAGCTAAGGCGTTTTCAGGTTATTCCAACCAGGACACGCAGTAAAGTATTGAATATAACGTTAAAAAGGCCATAGTCCTATCGACAGTATGGAAACGAATACTTTATTAACCTTAAATGCTTCGAAATCTGAAACATTGAAGAAGATGTGTGCGGAGAGAGGGGTTTCCTCTCAAGGCACTAAATTGGAAATGATCCAGAGAATCGTGGCGTGGCAAGAAGCGCAGCTTGACGCTATAACTTCCGAGGACAGTGCAGAAGGTGGTGGGGCTGCTCTCACTGGCAGAACCGACGGTTCTGCCGCTGCACTGATCCATCACGACCACGAGGACAGGGAGGATGTAATGTCTAACGTTTCCTCTGCCAGTGTTGATGGGGAGGCTATGCTTGAATTCAAGAAGCAAGAGCTGCGGTTTAGGCAGCAGGAGCTTGAATTCAGCATAGCCAAACTGAAAATCGACCAGGCAGAAAAACAAAAAGACAGGGATCACCAGTTGGAACTGGCCAAGCTTCAGTTCGCAAATGGGTCCAAGGGTCCTGGACATGGTTCTGGGGCTTCCTCTCATCCACGGTTTCCAAAAGATCTGCTCAGTGTGTATGAGGAACGAAATGACATTATGGACTGGTTAAATGCGTTTGAGTATGCATGCGAGGTTCAGGAGGTTGATAATGCGGATAAGATTGCATGGTTACTCAGCAGACTGCCCCATTCTGGTTGCAGTGCCATTATGGAAATGTCGAAGGCTGAGCGCGCTGATTTTGCAATGTTGAAGCAGACTCTCATTTTAAAGTTTGGGAAGACTCCGACCCAATATTTGAAAAGGTTTAGAGAGTATAAGAAAAAGGAAGGTGGTACTTGGGTGTCGTATGTAGCTGAGTCCCTGAAAAACTTGACTGGCTGGGTTGAAGGTTATAAGGTTTCTACCTTCGAAGGCATGATCAATCTGGTCATGCTGGAACACATTTTTGCTTCTTCTTCCCCGGAGCTTAAGCAGCATTTGGCCGATTCGAAGGAGATAGATCCTAAGAAGCTGGCCATTGCAGCAGATTTATGGGTGTCACATCGAGTGTCCCATAAGGACAAAACTCATCCTGGTAAGCAGGAGGAAGGGAAAAAGTCCAAAGATGTGGAGGGTGGGGAATCTGCTAAATCTTCTTCCCATAAGGGCCACAAAAAGAAAAATAAGGGTAAGCCATCCGAGAACTCACAGGGTAGTGGAGGTTCGCCTCCGAAACAGAACTCTGGTTATAATAAGCCTCCCTACGTAAACAGACCCAATGGGACTTGTTTTTCTTGTGGAGCAACTGACCATGTGAAGGGGGATCCCCGTTGTAAGGTTAGACCTTTGGGGGTCCACTCCGCTAATCTGGCCTTCTCCTCCTACGAGGAAGAAGAGATTACAGGAGCATCCTTCTCCTCAGACTCATTTCCCAGCGGAATAGAGGCTGAGGTAGTTTTAGTGTCCCTGGGTTCCTGGGAGCCTAAAGTCGCAGAGGCGTATGCTAGGATTCCGGATAATACCAAGCACTACTTTAAAGACAGTGTGCTGATCAATGGAGTGGATACTCCAGCTCTTAGGGATAGTGGGTGCAGTCGAACTGTAGTGGATTCTACCTTGGTAGACTCAGAGGAAGTTGCCAGAGCTACTCTGATGCCCACTAAGTTGGCTGACGGCCCCCTCCGTATGTTTCCCGTGATCCCTGTTAATCTAACTTTAAATGGTACAGCAGTTAGGATTCCAGTGAGCATTCAGAGAAACGTCCCGGGAAAGGTCTTGTTGGGCAATGATCTCAGAGCTCTAGGGCTCGTAGGAGACACTGCCGAAAGACCCTACACACGGTCTCAAGCACGGGCAGCATTGGCCAAGTCCAATACGCCGCCCCAGCCGAAGGGGAAACCCAAGGCGAAAGGAGTCAACAAGTCCCGACGGGGGAAAGAGAATATTCCCCCGAACTCGCCTACCACTGCGGTGGAGGGAGTTGGTCAATCGCCCGAGCCTGACGAGGAGGTGGCGATGCCTGAAGTGTTCGACCCCAACGACCATCCTGAACTAAAAGACTTGTTAGTTGAAGGAGGTCCTGATAGGGACGACTTCAGTAAGGGCCAACGTGAGTGCCCATCTCTGGAAGGCCTAAGGAGACAGGCCTGCTCCCAGCTTGAGGGTGAACCTCCTGGGAAGCATCGGATTTATTGGGAAGGTGGACTCCTGTACAGTGAGCCCACAGAGTCTACAGAAGGAGACCATAGGAGGTTGGTGGTTCCCCTTTCTGTTAGACCCTTCCTCCTGCAGTTGGCGCATGAAGTTCCCCTTGCTGGTCACCTTGGAATGAAGAGGACCAAGCAAAGGTTATCTATGCACTTCTACTGGCCCAAGATGGGGGTGCAAGTAGAAAGTCACTGCAGGAGTTGTGCCTCCTGCCAGTTGTCTGGTAAGGTTGGCGCGACAATCCAAGCTCCGTTGGTACCGCTCCCAGTTGTGGGGGTACCATTTGAAAGGGTAGGGATCGACATCGTTGGTCCCCTTGACCCGCAAACATCCTCAGGCAATAGGTTTATCCTGGTGCTGGTCGACCATGCAACCAGGTATCCTGAGGCCATCCCATTAAAGACTGTAACTGCCAAGTCAGTTGCAAAAGCGTTACTCGGCATATTTACTAGGGTTGGCTTCCCTAAAGAAGTTGTGTCAGATCGTGGCAGCAACTTTATGTCGAAGTATATGCAGGCTATGTGGAAAGAATGTGGGGTCACCTACAAGTTCTCTTCTGCATACCACCCCCAGACCAATGGTCTGGTGGAGCGTTTCAACAGAACGCTAAAGAGCATGATTGGGGCTCTGGAGGAGCCCCAGAGGAGGAAATGGGACCTTCTTTTACCATGCTTGTTGTTTGCCTACAGAGAGGTACCACAGGAGGGTGTTGGCTTCAGCCCCTTCGAACTTCTGTTCGGTCATCCCGTACGGGGACCCTTAGCCATCGTCAAAGAGGGATGGGAGATGCCCACTCCCCCTGTTACTACCAATGTAGTTGACTATGTGCTAGGGCTCAGAAAACGGATGGTACTCCTGATGGGCTTGGCTAGTGAAAAGTTGAAAGCAGGACAAGCGCTGGTGAAACATTGGTACGACCAGAAAGCTTCCTTAATTCACTTTACACCTGGTCAGCAAGTCCTGATCATGAACCCCATAAGGCCTCGCGCTTTACAGGACAAATGGTCAGGCCCTTACACAGTGGTGGAGCCCCTGGGTGAGGTGAACTATTTAGTGGACCTTGGAAGGCCTGGACAGGCTCCAAAAGTGTTCCACGTAAATAGGCTGAAGGCTTTCGTCCCAAGAGTCGAAATCGCAGCACTGCTACTGGCGTCAGACGTTGAGGAAGAGGAGTCAGAACCTCTTCCCGACCTGTTCCAAAGCGGTCCTTCAGATAGCTCCGTTGAGGGTGTCCGAGTGGCCCCTCACCTGACTTCTGATCAGCAGGCTGAGGTGAAAAGTTTGCTTAGGCAGTTTTCCCCCCTGTTTTCACAGTCGCCTGGTTTGACACCTTGGTGCAAACATAACATTGACACAGGAGACAGTGTACCTACCAAAAGTAGGGGATACAGGATGTCGGATAAAGTACGGTCTTATATTAAGACCGAGGTCAACAAGATGTTAGACCTTGGGGTGATTGAACCCTCTAGTAGTCCTTGGTCCAGTCCTGTGGTTCTGGTTCCAAAAGCAGGCACTTCTGAATTGAGGTTCTGCGTGGATTACAGGGCTCTGAATGCTGTCACCAAGACAGACGCTCACCCCTTGCCTCGAACTGACGAGCTGGTGGATACCTTGGGTGCCTCCAAGTACCTCAGCACGTTTGACCTGACTGCGGGCTATTGGCAAATAGCTTTAGCAGAACATGCCAAGGAGAAGACAGCATTTTCAACTCCCGACGGGCTTTACCAATTCCGGGTAATGCCGTTCGGATTGAAGAATGCACCTGCCACTTTCCAGAGGCTTGTGAATCATGTGTTGAATGGGTTGGACGAATTCTGTCTTGCATATCTGGACGATATAGCAGTTTTCAGTGCCACCTGGGAAGACCATGTGAAACACCTCGGGATTGTGCTCCAGGCTCTTCAGAAAGCCCACTTGACCATAAAGGCGAGTAAATGCCAGATTGGACAAGGCTCAGTGGTTTACCTTGGGCATGAAGTAGGTGGAGGAAGGATACAGCCTCTCCCCAGTAAAGTACAAGCAGTACAAGACTGGCCTACCCCCACTACACAAACCCAAGTGAGAGCCTTCTTAGGACTCACGGGTTATTACCGCAATTTTGTGGCAGACTATGGCACCATAGCTGCTCCTCTGACTGCCCTCACAACTCCGAAGAAACCCAAGAAGGTAACTTGGACTGACGAGTGTGAGAAGGCCTTCAATGGCTTGAAAGACTCCTTGTGCCAGGCCCCTGTGCTCAGGGCCCCTGATTATCAAAGACCTTTTATCGTGCAGACGGATGCCTCTGACACTGGGATAGGAGCTGTACTATCGCAAGTAGATGAGAAGGGTAAGGAACACCCTATCGGTTTTATTAGTCGCCAGCTTAAGGACAGAGAGCTCAGATGGTCCACGGTAGAGAAAGAATGTTTCTCTGTTGTGTGGGCCCTAAGGAAGCTGCGGCCCTACCTCTATGGGACCCACTTCACTGTGCAGACTGACCATAAGCCGTTAAAGTGGCTAATGAACATGAAGGGGGAGAATCCAAAGTTGCTTAGGTGGTCCATAAGTCTACAAGGCTTCGACTTCACTATTGAGCATAGGCCAGGTGTCCAACATAGCAATGCTGATGGGTTGTCCAGAATGTTTTACCGACCTGAACAAGAGACTCATCCAGGGGTGGATTAGTTCCCCCTGTCCATAGTCTGGGAGGGGCGAGTGTTAGGAAAGATTTCGTTATTGTAGGGAACTTTCCTTCCATGTGGCAACCCCTAAACTTTTTGCTATTGTTTTCAACCTGTTTTCTTGACTTTGCCAGAGAAGTGCAGCCTTCTGCTGTACTCCTCTGGGCTTTCGCTCCTTTCTCACGGGGAAACTGACATGCCCTTAAGACAGTCAGTACCGGGGAACGCTGTTTCCCGTAGTTTCTTTTATCGTGTCGCCATTTTAGTGCAACACGACACAAGAGGGCACTGTAAGCTAAGTTACAGCTCTCTTGGGTCTCTAGCCTTCTACGGACCCTAGACACTCTTATAGGATGGTTTTTGGATCGGTGCAAGTCATTCAGGGACTGGGCTGGTGGCAGCGATCATTTGGTTTATTTTGAGCTCCTTTTGCCGTTCTGAGCACCTTTTTGCCGCGAACACAAAAGGGTGGCCCGGCTACCCAAAATGGCCGGACCACGAGGCTCCTTTGTCTAGTCCACTGTCCGTCTTGCTCCCTTTACCTTCCCCCGGGTCAGGCGACCCGGGGCCTTCCTTATTTGGGCATGTAGTTTCCCGCGAAACACGGTTGCTTTCGCGGGCTTCTACATGTCGTTTGAGTGCCCCCAGGATGTGGGATGGGCTGTCTGGTCCCAATACACATCCTGGGTGCCAGAGAGTCTAGGGTGGTGTGAATGCCTGGGACCACTGTGGTCCGTGATTGGTCCACGTATGGTATGTGTGTTGATGTGCGGATCTCCCATTGGCTCCCCTCCGTTTTGGCGCGAAGGGAACCGTGGATAAGAGGGAGCTGGAAACACCACTGCCATGTCGATCTCCTGAGTTCTTACGAACCCAGGGATACAGGAGCCAAGTATCCTGCGAACACGAGGCTGGACCGAGGAATCACTGGTGACCCCCTGAAGAACTTCTGCTCCTCATTGCTGTCGTCCGGTGAAGCCCTTTCCACCTAAGATCGAACAAGAAGGCCTGTACTGGCGCTTCGACCTATTGGAATAGCAGGACCAGCTATTCCCGGCACCTTCATCAACTCCTGCTGTAAGCCTTCGGAAGTGTCTCTGGGCCATCCAGTTGACTGACCAGCTTACTAAGGAGGCCTGCTCTGTAATCGCCGACAGGTTGGGTGGTATTCTGAGTCCGGGGCATGCTCACACGCTTCGTTTGCTTAGCAGTCCTAAGCTAGAGGTGAGCAGTGCTCGTTTGGCTTGAATACACCCGGCCGTTCCGTTGCCCTGCTGTGGCGACAAAACTGTGCTTGTTTCTTCGATCGGGACGTCTTTTTACTCTGCACGACGACGAGACGTTCCCTGCTCTTCAGAACCTGCCAGAAGCTGTATCTATCGAGGAGAAGCTCGGGCCTGCTTGCTTCGGGGACCGGTGAGTAGATTAGCTAGGATCTGGTCGCCCTCCTGCAGTGCCCCTTGCTTTTCCCCGCTGTAAATACAGCACCCCTTGTCCGTACTCGCGCCCTGCTTCTGCCTCACAGTGGAGGCTGCGCTAGAGTCGCGGACCGTGTTCTCCTTCATTAGAGCTCCCTACAGAGCTGTTCAACGTCCTCCGAAGAGCTTCACCTTCTGCCCATTGGCACCGGCGTGTGCAGGTACTTTTGAGCGCTAGGCTCCACTCTTCGTAGGGATTGGACTACCATCTAGTTAGGGGCCTCAGAAGGCGGACATATCACACGCATTGGTTCGCACTGCCTGTTTTCCTTCCCCTGCAGGTGGATAACATATTTCGTGCTGCTAATGCTGTGAAACTGTGTATTCTGTATATATATTGGGTGGATAGTGTATGTGTTGGTTTAATATCGTTGTATGTTGCTGCTTTTACTGTGGTCATTAGTTTTGAGGCCTTATAATAAATGTGTATCTATTTTTGATATAAACAACTGTTTGGAGTAGTTTGTAAGCGCTCTTGCTTTGTGTGCTCATTGCGGGCTTTCAGTCACCCTCACCCCTCTTGAGACCTAGTCTTGACCGCCGCGATCGCTACCTTGATTGGTCTGGCTTGTCCAGAGGTTACCCTGTTCCAAGTAATTAGGTTGGCCTTCTGAACTTCTGCGCCACCAGGACAGAGTTCAGAACAACCTGTGTCCAGTAGAACCGGCACTATCTACAATTCCCTTAAGAATATTATGCAATGTTTTAAAGGTAAAAATGAAAAGTAACTTCCGTATTTGAAATGAGATGATACGTTAAAGATCTAGGCATATTATAACTTACCAAAATAAAATGGTGATGAAAAAATAGATTAAGCCTAGATGCTAAAGGAAACTTAATTTTCTAAACACTCTGAAAGTAACATTTAGGGTCTCATGGCCATGTCTTATGGTAAAAGATAACTGATTTGGCCGCCGAGTGCCCTTTATAACATAATGCACACTCTCCTGTTTTTAAATTTTGTGTGTGTAGAATTAATTACGCCATGAACCATAGAATTGTGACTCTTTGTTTTTCTGTTACTTGTGCTGAGATCATTTGTACACCATTGGGGTGTAGAAGACTAATGCATTAACACATGGAATAACTTTTGTCCTGAAGAAGGCCAGTAAAACAAATTGAAAAAGACACTAGAGAAAGTGTCTCATTAAGAAGTGGGGCCGAAACATGTCGAGGATCTTGTAAGACTGTAATCATAAAAAGTCTTGTTGTGTTTTTTGCCTGATGGAACAGAAATTAGAAAAAACTTCAGAGAAAGAAGACTAGTTGCAACAGCGCTAGTTGAAAATAATAGACACTGGTGCTTTTCTAAAAAGTTGAGAAAACAGAGACAAGTTAGATTCTCCTCTTTGCTTTTTGTCTTCTGTTCCCTCCTCCTCCCCTCCCCCATTGAATGGTTTGCTTTTTATGCAAGCGTTTTAATCATTGAAATGTATTGTTACCTAAAACCACACTTGTCTGTGTTGGTAAAAAATTAAAAATAATGTGGAAAATAAAATACAAATGCTTTGAATAAACATTTTGTCTCACTTATGCTTCATGGCGGAGAAATGTGAAAGAAATGTGTTTGGCTAATCAGTTAACATAACATAACCGGAGAGAGGGGTAATCAGTTTTTCTGTTTATGTATCATACATGAGGAATCTGTGGCAGGAAGGAATCCATTAGAAGCACTGGCTCACATTGGAGAGGAGAAAGACAAGACCAAAGTACTGTCCAAAGGAAGGGTGGGTAGAGCAAAAACAAAACACAGTTGAAGCTTTGACCAAGTGATAAACTGAACAAGAGAAAGCTGAAGTTGGATCAAAGGAAAAGGTGAAGGAAGAAAAGTAAGGGTCCGAAACCTAGGCAAAGACAAGTAAGGGGGAGAGGCCAGTCTTAATTCACCCTCGGTAGTTACCCCGATTACAACTCATGGAAAAAATAAGCCAAAAGATTGGTCTGGGCGTTGTTAGGAATCTACCTGTCTGCACCCATTCATAGACTTTGTTCACACCATAACTACCATGTTAAAACCCACAAACGGCCATGGCATTCATTTAACTGTTTTACTGCTGCAGTTTTGGACCAGACTACTTTCATGTTCCATCCCGGGGTTTAGGTTAAAACAGCTGATGGATTCTGGTACATGTATGCTGTCCAAAGGGCAGACGGCTGGTGGAGGCATACTGAATACATTTGCTTGCAACAAGCTGCTATAAGCTGGAAAGTCCCTGATTGCATTCACCTGGTACAAGCTCCTGCAGGCTTGGCTACCAAGAGCGGGTGAGGCCTTAATTACAATCCAGTGCTGCAAGCTTCTGAAGCCTGGACTGGGCTTAATTGAACACAGCTGCCTCAAGCGGCATTCAGCTCCACCCTGTTGTGCTGTAGGCTGGGAGGGCTTCATGAGCTCACTCTGAGGAGTAGCAAGTCTTCTATCAACTGTCTCTACCTGGAGTTCATGCTTTATGCGGTTATTGCACCTTTCCATGCTATCTTGCTTTTGGCTACTGAATCCCTCCTGCTGTCGCTGCTTTCCAGCTTCTGTCATGTTTGCTGTTAAAAAGAATCCTTTTTCTGAAAGTATTTGTGCTGCCTTTCTTCAAGACCCGAGTACCCCTGCACCACCCGGCCCCTAGACCTCACCTTGTTTCTAGCAATGCTGTTCAACCCTATATAGCTCTGCAATCCAAGTTTCATGCTCTACTTGCGAAGACTTCTGTCCAAAGTTTAAGTACCTGCTCTTTAGTTTAATTAGTTTTCTGAACCACAAATTAGCTGAGTTTCCAGAGACTTTCTTGTCTGTGACTAGTGCACTGAGTTTCCTGAACCATGTATTCACTGAGCTGGCAGTGACTGACTGCCTTTCCTATGATTCATTTTTATGTTTCATGATATTCCAAGAATGCTAGGTTTCTAATTTTATGTGTGGCAACCTTCCTTGCCTAAGTCCATGATACCTGTTCTGATTCTTGGTCCATGATATCCTCTATGCCAGCATTCATATGTGCCTTCTAACTAGTGCTTGTATAGCTTCCATATATAGTCTCTGTATACAGTTTCTGCTCTTTGCATCTTTTCTAGGTTTATCCTATACTTGGTTATTTCCATCCATTCTGCTTTTCCGTCTTGATTACACATTGGTCCACTGTTGTGTCTCAGCTCTGTATCAGTGTACAGTGTGACCCCTGGGTTGTTCTCTCCGTTAAGATTAGATAAGGGAAATACTTCTGTTGCCTTAGTCTAGTTTGTTGGAGTCTTACCTGTCTCAGCATATGGTCTCCAGCTTTACCCTTTGTGGTAGGTCGGAAAAAGGAGACAGACCTGTGTTTGGCATTCTTGCAGATGTTTTATTAAAATAGTAAGTGAAAAGGCCTTATTATCCTTAATCTGTGGATTTTCCTGCCTAACAAAACTGACTAGGATGCTCGTCGTCTGTTGTGAAGTCCAAAGCAAACACTCTTTCCTCCATCCAAAACTAAGCTGCACTGACCCTATCACTAAGACACAACAACTAAAGTTCAGGAGAACACCTCCCTTCTCCTGGACAGGCTTCCCAACCTTAGTATATGATGTATGGATAGCTTTTGGCTATCTCTTGCATTAGCCTGTTCAGTTCCTCTAGGGGACATTTCCAAGTCTTTGGCTCCCCTTTCTCTTGACTTCGTAAACTTCTCCTCCTCAGCGTTCTTGGCCTTTAAATTTCTCGTATTATGCTTTTCTCAAGTGTCTCTGAAAGCCCCTCTTTCTCTGGTAACTCTGGGGAAATAGAATTCCTTGATACGTTGTTCCTGTTCTCCGTATTGCTATGGTTCTTAGTTCCTCTTGAGTAAGATATCCAATATCAGGATTCTCCTCTTCTAGTTTACTTATTTTATCTTTGGGGAAAGTCCCAATCATTATTCTTATCTTCTTGTCACCTTTGGTTATTACTGAGATGAGTAAGATGAGCCCCCTAATGAGTCATACTCTCTTGGCTCTCTTTTGGTGTCACTAGGACGAGTAGGATAAGTCCCGTAATAAGTTCCACTATCTCTGCTCTTTGATACTCCATCATTTACTGTTCTTTTTTGTATCACTGTGATGAGTAGAATGCTGATACTCGTTAAACCTGTGTTCCCTCCCAGTCTATCGCCGCCCCATTCCCTTTTTTCCAACGGGTTGGCATCACCAGGCCTGCATGCAGGATAGGGACTTCTGTTAGTTTGGTCAGGACGACTTTAGTTTTTCCCCAGTCTCTCTCTTGCTTCTTGCCCACGCCTGCCTGGTGCCAGCAGTCTCTGTGTCGTTTCCGGACTGCACAGTCCACCTCCCAGGGGTCACATCACCACTCATGACTGGCTCTCTCTTGGGGATTTCTTCCTCTGCCTTCAGCTCACTTGGTGCTTCTTGGGTATGCCAGCTGGTTGCGTCTTCCTTGCGTAAGATCGCCCAGTCTTGGTCAGCGTCCCCAACACTGCTGATTTGAAACTTCCCGGTTTCACTTCTCTCTGACAGTGTCCTTCTTCCCTTTTTATGATACATTGTTGGGCCCTTCCCAATGAAGGATTATAGTTCTTTTTCTCTTCCAGTTGAGCACTCTCCATTACTCACTCATTTCTCCTCATCAGAGGTTTCTAACCACTGAGTGATCAGTAATACTACTCACACACTCTTCTTCAGGGTGGTTTCACCAGATATTTCTTCAGGTGGGATCTTGCATCTTATGGCACAGTAACAAACAATGGCTTGGCCTGCTGTTTTTTTTCTGAAACCTTGATGTTACTGTTTGTCCAAGAGAGAGAGCTTTAGGGAGTTCCTCTGCAGAACGGGAGTCCATATCCCCAAAAGGGCATGTCTCCCTGTGAGGTCCCGCTTGCCCCCACAGCTAGGGAGAATATTGCATAGCGGGCTCACCTCCCTAGCCACACAAGGAAAGGCTCCCCTGTGGGGAGTAGTGACTGAATCCCATGATTCATCACACCTTACACCGAGTAGAACATCTCATCAGAACATCCTACCAAGGACATTGCTGCTTGATTGTTAAGAGTAATCTGCTGGTATCGATCCCAAGGGCTTTCCATAATGTCCCTGGAGACCCCTGATCATATACCCAGTATATTTGCCTGTCTTCTCTTTCTCTCTGTGCCGCTGTGTTTTCAGGCAGCTTGTACCCCTACAGTTCCTGTGACTATCTGTCTACACAAATCAGCCTGATATGTACCCTGTTTCTATTATATGCTAAGTGATACCTCCCGAGTTGCCCCGAACTACAGTGTGTACTCCAACATATATCTATTGCCCTGTGCGCTCCTGACAGGCACTAACCCAGGAAGAAGAACCCTGTAAAGACTACTTCAGAAAACTGGATACCCACCCTGACAAAACAAATCAAATATGTTACATATGGGCTCAGTGTACGTGTCATATTTAAGTTTGTATTACATATGGTGTGAGAGTTAGGATATCAGCACATGATAGAGTATTTAACTTATGTCTATCATCACCCAGAGATGGTACAAGCTCAGGTCACCGAGACCTTTGAGACCACACTAAAAGAAACAACAAAATGTTTTCCAGGTCTGTGCTTCACCTGCCCGACTCTTGAGGACCAGTTACCCACCAGTCGATCCCCTTGAAGTCAAGCCCATTACATTATTTGTGCTCACAAATATTAGATTCTGGGAAAATTAAAGGTCCTGCATGAGACAAATCTCGTTGTGGTGATTCCATTGGGGTCCTTAGGTCCATGTTCCCACCACTGCCATCCACATTTGGACCAACTACCAAGCACATCTGTGCTTTGTTTCCCATGTAAAGTCCCAGGAATCTGGTGGTTGTATTGTCACATGTTTCAACCTAGCCTCTCCTGTTAAATAAAGGAAATATCTATACCCGGTTCCAATTCGAGAATGTTAGGCTCATAGAAGACCAGAATTAACCCTTACTGAGAGAAAGCATGGAAATCATCGGTAAAATAACTACAGAACAACAAAATGTAGGTTCTTGTCCAGCAAGCTCCAAGGGACTGTAACAGCGTGAAGGGCAACAAAGGTCGGAGCCGGGGCCTCCTTGGAAGGCTGTGGTAGAACAACTAGTACAAACACAGGAAGGAGGGGTGAGGTCATCACTGGAGAAACAAAGGACAAATCAATATTGAAATGGGCTAGAAAGGGGAGGAGTACACTGGGAGGCACTTTCACGAACTCTCACAGGCAGGACCAGCACATACAACCAAGAGCAACATGTATGGAGTTTGGTCTATGATCCACTCTCCAAATTAAAAGAGTGGATAACACAAAGAGTGAACAGAAGAGCTATTAGAAGACATTTCTGGAGAGATTCCACCGGTCAATAATATATTATCTCAAACTCAGATACTGTTGAAAAGATCCATTATTCTGATAGTGCCCTTCTGAACCCACCTACCTTTGAGAACAGCCTGGGTTACGACCACAATGCAGATGTGACCCATCAGAAGACCACACAAAGACCCCAAGGTAGAGGAAGTCCTACTACAGAATTCCAAATACTTATCACAGAGGGACACAACCTATAAGAATTGAATATTAGGAAATGTCTGTACAAAGATGGCAAGAAAAAAAAACAGATGCTCTTTGCAATATTTTCACTCTAGGAACATGGCGTGAATTAACAGAACAATGAGCGATGGAGAGTACCATTGAGAAAATCTTGACTGTGAAGAAAATAAAAACATTTGCCTTCTCCAAGATCTCACTAGGTCTCTTATGTGGTTTGACAAATCTGTAATAAAGGTGCCAATTCAGCGCCAGACAGGGGGACACACCTACCGACTGGGAAAGTAAAGAGGGGGGCTGTGGGGGCAACTACAAGGAAAATGACAAAGGTATTCTAAGCCACAGACGCCCCGTACAAAGGGCTTCACTGGGAATGGTAGGGGGTAATGATGCATTGGGTGTACACACAGTCCAAGATACTGTCCTATGATTAACTAAAGAACAGGAAGGATAAAACAGCGCAATCCTAAACACACATAGTGGGAAATCCTTTGGGGCGGGCTGGACCTGGGAACCCTCAATCTGAATCAGGTGACCAATACAACAGGGATCTGCAAAGGAGGGTGGGGCTCAAGCTACTCATCATGAGTAAAATAACATAACTAGAACAAGGTGATGTTATTGGAGGACGGTCAGCCAAACTAGCCGACCTACACCGCAGCAGGGAGGGTGGCTCTGTACCAGTGCACCAGTCACATGACTGATGATGCCCATCGGCAGGCGACTATGAGAAGGGAACACTGGGCAAAGTGGTATTCCTGGGAGAACCAATCAGACAGTAAGTTCTTGAGCTGTGAGGAGGTGGCCCGCCTCCAAAGTGTCTACCACAGAGTTCACGAAGGTCACCATCTAACAGGTATCGTGTGAATGTCCCCTTTCCCACCAGCTGCAGTCTTGTGTTCTGTTCTGACCAATGACAGTGCATTATAGTTCTTGCGGTCAGCACAAATGTTACTTCAGTAATAGCAAGTTGTTCTGTGGTGGGGTGTGAATACATGTGGTACCACAATGATAATTTTACAGTACAAGTGTTTCAGAGCACGACAAAGCAAGGGAGGGGAACAGGGGAGAACAAAAACACCGATATTACAAGGCCCAGTGACATTAAGAACGCGCAAGTGCATGGGAAAGGGAAAAAGGGGAAAAGTGCATGGAAAAGGGCAGAAGTGGAAAGTGCAGGACAGAGGAGAAAGCAGATAAATAATAATAAATCAAATAAATAGATAAAGGCGATAAACGGTGGTAGTGCAGCCAGCAAGTGGCAAGTGCTGGGTTTAGCCGACAGGGTATATCTGTGCATAAGAAAAACGGTAGGGGTATTGTATGGGTACAGATACAGACCCCAATGCAAGGGGTGGCCAAAAGCCAAAAGGCAGTGCAGAAGGGTGGCTGGGTGAGCAGGTACCTGGTGTAAGGATATTTGGCGTGTTACAGTACACAGTACAGCAATACTGCACAAGTAGCAACATTTTTTTTGCAGCACCACCACCACAAGGGTGCGGTGCATTGCTATATGGGTTGCCAGATTAACAAGGAAAGACAGGCTATTCAGTCAAAAACGATTTTAACATATAAGATGCAAATCTATTTTTACAGTTAAAAGCACACGTGTTCATTTAAAAATGAACACGATTTTTCACCTGAAATGCCTATATTGCTAGAGACACATTTGAAAATTAACAGCTAACATGTTAACCATTAACCTGACTAATAAAACCTTATTTTAATATAACTCACTAATAAAATGTGTTCTCTACTGCAGAATTAGGCATACTTTGAAAACCAGTTAAATGAGTGTGCAGATTTTTTTTTCCTCTCTTCTCTGCCTGATTATCCGTGTTGTTGTGCACAGTAACTGCAGGAGGAAGGAAGTCAGATTTGCAACAATTGCAAATGTATAAGCGAAGCTATTGTTGAAGAGTAGGAGGATGAGAGATGATGGATTTCATTGGAACACGTCATAAAGAGGGCTGAGAGGAAAGTTTTAGTGGGCAGTAGCAGGGAAAAAGACAGGCAGACATCTTTCTGCACTACTGGGGAGAAGACCTGGCTGTGGGGGTGTCCTGCTGCAGTCGAGACTGGGGAAAGCTGAAAGAATTACCTTTCCACTGGCAGAGGCAGTCCTATCTGAAAAAGCTGAGAATTCCAGGCAATGACCCCGGCTTGAGAAGGCAAGCGTTCCTTTTTGCTGGAATTAAGCCAAGAGAGCCACATTCACAGAGAGAAGCCTCTGAACAGATAAGGTAATTACCTAACTGGGGGAGCTGTGTGTGTGCACGAAAGTATGCAGTCAGTGTAGAAAAATGAAAGTCCCGTGCGTGTCTTAATCAAGTGCTAATGTTGCAATTTAAGTTCTGTTCTCCGCCACTATAATTGCAGTGTGTCATTGAAAATGCTTTGATTGTTCCATTTTATTGCTGTAAAGAATGAGATCATGTCTAAATGCAACTTTTATAATACAGAAAATATTTGAAAACAGACGGGTGGTTTATTTTCTATTTACCATTACAATGCCAATGATGTGGGGAGATTTTTAAACAGTGCAATGGTCATTTTAAGACAGATGTGTGTATGTCAGAATCAGTATGAATAATTGTGAGTGACTGTAGTATAACTTGTTGGAGGTACATGAGCCAACGGGAAGAGAGACTCTCTGAACATAGCTCCCTGCCGTATATAAGGTAGTGGAAATTACCACAAGACTACCACATATAGCTCTCTGTCGTAAATAAGTCAGTGAGTTTGCCCATGGTGGCGCACCAACACTATCACTGGAAATTGTGGTATCCATAGAATGCAGGTCTGAGGTCTCTCTAGTGATCACACGAAAAATCTAAGCGAAGATAAGGGATTCTGGACATTGGGGCCACAAATAAAACAAGGGAATTATGCTCACCAAAATACCACCAACCACGTATACCAAATATGCAGGTCTGGGTGCTGAAATAATGCATGTCCATTGTATTATTGTTGCACATGGCCAAATCTGAATACAAAGAGTGATTATTGCTAAGTTATTTTTCGGCGGTAATAAAATACCGTCAGGCCCCAAATCTCCACAAAATACCCTACATATTTATGGTGCGTTGGCCGGGAAAGTGATCATAGAGTACCTACTGGGCGTGGCAAGCGTGTCTCACACTGCCATTTGCACATTAAAGGGAACCCATTTTATAATAGCAGTGTGCCACTAAAAACGAATTTCAGAATGTCACAAAGGGAAACCACATTCTCAGATCTAGTGCAATATTTAGAGGCAAAGTTATTTGCACATGGGAATTGGTCTTCGAACAGTACCTTAGAATGGAGTAACCGCATTCAGGGTGAGGTGCAGAAAGAAAAACTAGACAATATTTTTGCAGAAGGCAGCATAATTCAGGTCTGCCTTACAAGATTATTGAATGCAGCCGATAAAAGTGCAGAGAAAGACTGTTTAATACGGCTATGCGGCAAAATATGGTTTATTTTAAACAAGTCCCTGCGAATGCAAGAGAATGATACTCAGCTAATTAACAGGTTAAAGACTGAATTAGATGGGGCAAGTAAAAATCAGGAAATGTTGAGAGCAGAATTGGATGTATGCCAAAAAGACATGCAATTAAAATGCAGAGACTTTGATACTCAGTTATCCAAAAGCAAGAAACAATTTGAAGATAGTGAGCAAGAATTGACGCACTTAAAAGCCTTAGTGGATCACATTAGGCAGGATAAAGATGAGGTTGTTTCAGAAATGCAGATTTATGGTGCGTTGGCCGGGAAAGTGATCATAGAGTACCTACTGGGCGTGGCAAGCGTGTCTCACACTGCCATTTGCACATTAAAGGGAACCCATTTTATAATAGCAGTGTGCCACTAAAAACGAATTTCAGAATGTCACAAAGGGAAACCACATTCTCAGATCTAGTGCAATATTTAGAGGCAAAGTTATTTGCACATGGGAATTGGTCTTCGAACAGTACCTTAGAATGGAGTAACCGCATTCAGGGTGAGGTGCAGAAAGAAAAACTAGACAATATTTTTGCAGAAGGCAGCATAATTCAGGTCTGCCTTACAAGATTATTGAATGCAGCCGATAAAAGTGCAGAGAAAGACTGTTTAATACGGCTATGCGGCAAAATATGGTTTATTTTAAACAAGTCCCTGCGAATGCAAGAGAATGATACTCAGCTAATTAACAGGTTAAAGACTGAATTAGATGGGGCAAGTAAAAATGAGGAAATGTTGAGAGCAGAATTGGATGTATGCCAAAAAGACATGCAATTAAAATGCAGAGACTTTGATACTGAGTTATCCAAAAGCAAGAAACAATTTGAAGATAGTGAGCAAGAATTGACACACTTAAAAGCCTTAGTGGATCACATTAGGCAGGATAAAGATGAGGTTGTTTCAGAAATGCAGATTTTACAAAAAGAACATTGCGAAAAAGAAGGTGATCTCCAGAGTGCAGAACAAGAAATGATTAAAATGATCCAAGAAAGAGACAAGAGAAATAAAGAGTTCAATGAATGACAAATGCAAATGTGCGATATGCAGGAGGCAATTAATAAAATGAGTGATGAAAATAATTATTTGCATGATGAAGCCAACAGACTCCTTAAAAAGTGTAAGGACTTAGAACAGCAAATGTGCATTCCCAGGTCCCAGGAGAGGCGGCAGGGTACCACATTCAATGGAGTGGAGGTGAATTCTAGCTCTGCCCAAAGAGCTAGTGCCCCAGTGACTGGGCCGGTGACTGAACTTGGTTGCAGCGCCCTTGGGGGATTTGATACTCCCATTGGGGGCAGCCACCAATCTCATACACCTGAAAACAGGATTGAATGACAAAATAGTGCAATTCCATGCATTGCAACAAGTAGCCCCATAAAAATAATGAAATCCATTAAAGCCCTGATCAAACCATTTAAAAAGGGAGGTGAATGCTGCATTGAGGATCACTTAGAAGCGGTGCATGACATTTTTAAAGCGCTCCAGATACCTAAGGAACAGTACAGACAATATTTTCATTTAACTTTAGATGCCCCGACGGCCAGCATCATAAGGGGATTAAATGAACAGCAGAATATGACATGGCTGGAGTTTGAAAAAGAAATTAGGCGTCATTTTTCTCCTTTTCAGTGGGTAAGATACCGGTCTGATATGGCAGGTATGAACAATAACCAGAGACAAAATCAAGATCAAAGAAATGATGGTCCCTACCAGTCATTGGGGACACAGAGCAGATTTGATCCCAGCACCATGATATATGGTAATCAGGATAGGCCCCGATATGTGGATCGATTTACTGATAATGGAAATCAACATAGGGGCCAGTACCCACAATGTGAGAGACAGGACATGAGGCAAAACGTGAACTACAGTCCACGCCAGTACAATGATTCCCCACCAGGGGACTATAATGAAAGGATGGGTGCAACCCGCTCCCCTCCACAAATGAATGAAGAGTTCAGAAACCATCCCAACCGGTATCAATCACCTGAGAGGTATCAGAATAGATCCAATAAGGGGGAAAACAACCAATATCGACCTAGGCCACAGAAAGAGGATCCTAGAGAGGTGGAAAGGTTCCAATGCCTTGAGGCCCAAGTGAAAATGTTAGCTGAGCAAATAGGAAAGCTCTATACAGCGCAAAAACAACCTTCCAAAGAGGGGGCTGATGGCCATAGCAATGACCGGGGGGCTTCCGAAAAGTGACTAAGTACTCATGATAACTGCAGTGCCAAAATGACAGATTGCTCTGATATAACTTTGCATAACGACTCTGAGATGACTAATGGATTAAAAATGAAAGTACCAGTAAATGAAATTGTGATAGAAAGTGTAAATACTTCTAAAAAAGAGGTACGGTTTAACTTAGAGCTAAATAAAACAGTAAAGATTTGCACAAATGAAAAAGAAACATTAGGAATTCCAAAAGAACAAAGGGACAGATTTAAGAAAAATGACTCATGCATGGGGAATACCAGTGAACAGGGAGTAAGTGGGGATGCCATAGCTCCTTCCCTGGGCAAGCAAAACAATGACCAAACACAGACAGAAAAAGGAAATACTGACAAGGAGGGTACAAGTGAATCACCTGAAAAATTGTTTGAGCCACATATTTTTGAAGAGGCTGAAAGGGCTGGTATTACACTAAATGATCACAAATGCACAGAATTAAAAAATGACGAATTGCTGAATGATGTTGTGACACATGTTCAGTTGGAAGGTTGTAATGTGGTCTCTGATGTTACCCAGATGGATGGGCGAACGGTGGCCACACTCCAAAAAACCTCTGAACATGGAGAAATGAATAAAATACCTCGCACAGAAATGGGTAAAAAGGAGGGAAAAATGTCTTTTCATTTACCAATGTGCTTAGCCAAAAGTGAAAAAGACCTGAGAAAGGTGAGCCCTGAAATCAGTAAGAATTCACATTTCTTATGTGTATTAGAGGAAGTTGAGGACAGATATTATGCACCCATCACTGTAGAAGAAAAATGCCACACCTTTGCTATGATTGACACTGGCGCACAGGCCACAATTATGTCCAAGGAGCTGGTAAAGAGTATCAATGAAGGGAGGCCTCCACAGAGTCAGATCACAGTGAAGGCAAATCAAGGCCCAGTGCATAACTTTAATGGGGAGGAGGTGCCCATCATAGGTGTAACTGAGGTTGACATAAAAATAGGAAAGCACAGAATGAAACAAGAGGTATTGATCACATCTATTTGTGAATGTTAGAGTAAAGGTTGGAGAGCAGGTCTTCACGGATGTTCAGGAGAGCAGTTTCCGTGCTTCTGGCAGCTCTGAATGGTCTGATGGTCATGGAGAGAGCCAACAGAATCGGAAAGAAGGTTAAGCTTAGAGATGGCCAATTTTTTCAGGAGTTTTCCCAGCAAGGGAGTAATGGAAATTGGGCGATAGTTAGCAGTACAAGAGGGATCAGCTGAGGGTTTCTTGAGGAGATGATGCACAAGTGAGTGCTTCAGGGGGGAGGGGAAGGATCCTGAGGCAAAGGAGAGGTTGCAGAAATCAGCAAGGGTATCAATGTGGTCCTTAAAGGTTTTAGAGGAACAGGGATGAACCTGTTTTGATGAGGCTTTCAAAGATCGGACTTGTGTAGCGAACTCATCAGGAGAATAAAAAGGAAAGGAAAGAAGGGTGGGGGTAGCTGAAGGAGGGTCAGCAAGCAGAGACAGAGAGGGGATGAGGGGGGGCAAGGGAGGGTGAACAGGATGTCCTGGGTTTTAGAGATAAAGTGAGAGGCAAGGGCATTGCTAAGAGCCTGGGAGGCAAGAGGAGGGGTAGAGACTGCAGCAGGGTTGGCCAGCTCCTTGCAGATTTGAATGAGTTCAGCCGAGTTGTTAGATGCCGCAGAGATACACGCTTGAATGTGGACTCTCTTCTTGGTGCAGACAGAGAGTCAGTATTGCCTTTGGAGCAGGCGACAGGCCAGTTTGTCATAGGATGAACAAGAAGCCCTCCATTTTCTCTCAGTTGCCCTAGACTTAAGTTTAAGTGTAGCTAGATCAGAGTCATACCAAGAATTGTGCTTGGCTTCGGACTTCAAATGGATCCTCATTACAGGGGCAAGAGCAGCAGAGATAGAGGAGTAGAGCAGGGACAGGGCTGTGTCAGGGTGTGAATCAGCCTGGGGTGAGGGGGGGGGGGTGAGAAGGTGGCAGCAAAAGCCTCAACTGACACACGCTTATTTGTACCGGATGTGGCAATCTTGGGGTGGGCTTGGCTTGGGGGAAGAGAGGGAGAGATGAGAGGAGAGGAGGTAGTGATCACTTCAGGAGAGAGGAGTGGTCAGAGGAATAGAGAGGGGGAGGCCAGAGGAGATCAAGACGTCAAGTGTGTGACCCTCAGAGTGAGTCAGGCCAGAGGGGAGGATAGAGAGGGAATTGCAGAGGTTGTGAAAGAGCACAGATGAGGAGCGGGAAGAAACGAGATGGATGTCGAGGTCTCCAAGGAGGACGAGATGAGTGGTTGAGGCCAGGAGGGAGGAGGAGAGGTCTGACCATTCAAAGAGAAAAAGAGGTTATTTGACCAGGGGGCCGGTACAGAGTAGCAACAGTGAGAGAGTGGCTAGGAGAGAGGGAGAGCCTGCAAACAAAGCATTCGAAAAAGGAGTGATTTTGAGTGGGGATGACAGAGGTAGGAATCCACTCAGGAAAGATCAGGGCTACACCCCCTTCGGGCCAGGTGGATCTTGTAACCATCAGGGAGGAGAGTGTCAAAGCTTGTGACAGAGCTAGCCATGAGCCATGTCTTAGCTAGACCCAGGACATCAAGGTCAAGTCCTTCCAAGAGGTGTTTGACAGAAGAGCGAGAGTTGAGGGTGGCAAGATGAAGAAGGTTGCCAGCCTTAAAGACCTTCTGGGGAGGGGTACAAATCAGAGGGACGTCCCACAGAGGGAGCCAGAGGTGAGGCAGGGGAGGAGGGAAGAGAGGGCAAGGTAGCCAAGGGAGGAGAGCAGGGGACAGTCAGAGATGAAAGGAAGTTGATGAGGCGAGGTAACCGCCGATCGAAGAGGAGGAGATTGGCCTGAGGGCCTTGGACCATGACAGTGCCAATATAGGTAGACATTAATGATGACTCTGGAGGAGTCGAAGGAATCCATGCAGACTTCCCAGTGGGTGCCACCATTAATGGGAGAGGAAGAGACAGGACGTAGCACAGTGATCATATGAGGGGTCCATAGATCTAGCGAAGGAACAACAAAAAGGATGTCAGTGAGGGTCTGTCTGGAAGAGGCATCAGCGATGGGGAGACCTGGATTGGAGGCCAAGAGATCCTTTTTAAACCTCTTCTTACCAGACCTAGTGAGAAGGGAAGGATAGTTGATAGAGAAGCAGTTGGAAAACAATGGAGAAACGGATAGTGCCATGGGTGAATATAGAGAGGAGGCAGTGGGAGAAGTATGCAGTACAGCAGTATGGAACAGTAACTGAGCTAGCAGGTTAGAATTTTTGAGCAAAGTTAAATGACAAATACACCCAAATTTGACTTTCAAAGTCAAATGAAAAGCACACCAATATATTTACTCCTGATATTCTGTGGATTAAAATATTCCAAGCTAACCGTACCACATTAAGAATTGCAGTAGTCAAATTTCTTATTTTTTTTAATTCTGACCTGAATTATGCTCAATTGACATAGACAAAATGTAGAATTGGTATGGATATGGTCTTTATCTTGCAAGTATAACTTGATGTAGAACCCATACTCTGATTTAAGCAATATGTCGAATTGGTATAGCTACAATGTTTTTATGCAAATTTCAATTGCTGCAGAACCTTTCTTTTACCATCTTCTTTTAAGCTTCATTTAGTTGAGTTACACTCTTTTTTACTTTCCAAGTCATCACTTAATGTATGCAGATCTCATAATAAATGTGCTTTATTTTTGTTATTGTATAAATTGAAAGGTTGATATTTCTTGTTTTTATTCAACCAAACCAATAGAAATGTATAGTTTATATCTTGTCACAGATGGTGGTCACACAGATGATCGAGCAGTGCGAATCCTCTTTGGAGAGGAAATTCCCATGAACAACTAACTAGCCCTTTGTTTAGCCTAACACGGCTTGGGCGCTAAGGTCAGAGGCGCTGAGATGCACCCCCCCCGTTTTCAGCTTTCACCCCTGGCTGGTGAACAGAATGGGCCTCATTACGACCCAGGCGGTAAGGGGTTTACGGCAGCGTTAACAGCGCCGACCCTTACCGCCTGATTACGAGGTCCCCTAGCGCCATGGTGCTTTTAACACCTGCTTTTAGCAGGTGTTAAAATCCATGGCGCTAAGGGACCACGGAGTTAATTACGCCACCGTAATTTACGGTGGCGTAATTAACGCCTTCCCCACTCCCATTATGCCCTATGGGGCAAAAATGGGAATGGGGAAGGGTAAATGGGGATTGGGGACTTACCGCCCCGCCAAGGTCGGAATGGGGCGGTAAGTCCGCCAACCACCATGGCGTAAACGTAGTTTACGCCATGGTGGTAAAGTCACGGCCCAGGCGGTAACTTACCGCCTGGGTCGTAATGAGGCCCAATGTCAGAACGGTACTCCCCACAGCCCAATACCTGGGACACACAATTTAATCCTGCACCCCACCTATTGCTCTGCATTTGTACTTGTGCCCTCTTTAACTACTAGGCTGCCTTGGAGTAAGTGCCAGGACTGTGCAGTGCAGCACCCCCGACCCCCTTCTTTCCTTCTCTCATCTATCCTCTTCTACTGAGATGGTGCTCACCATCTCTCCTATCTTCTCTTACTGCTACACTATCACCTATCCCCCCTCTCTCAAAATGTCTGGATGAAAAAAAGCACAAAAAAACACATATTGGGTGCAAATCCTGGCCTTCCCATCGCAGGCACCTACGTCAGCGCATCTTCCATAGAGATCTTTACAGATATCCTTTTCGCTGTCCCATCTCCAGATCTATGGACTTCTCATCTCTACTCTCTCCCCTTTCACAACCTCTCACATTAATGGTGGCACCAAGTGGGAAGTCCTCTTGGCGGGCTTCTCCTCAGCACGCTGCATCATTCATGTCTATCACACTGGCACTATCCTAGTTCAGGGTCCTCAAGCCAACCTCCTTCTCTTTGACTGGATCCTGCCATCCCTCATTAACTTTCTTCTGCCTCTACCCCTACCACTCGCTCTGCCCTCCCTCTCTGACTGGAGTACCACGCCCCTGTACTCCGCCTCAGAAAACTTTCAAAGGCCGAGAAAGTCTCCACCTGGCAACTCTTTACGCCCACAAAGCCAACAAACACTCTGCTGATATCTGCCTCCTTCTCGAAGACATTGACCTCGACATTCTTGCTCTCACCGAGACTTGGTTCAATGCCAGCTCAATCACTGCTTTTAACTACCGGACGGCTTCAAGAACATTTCCAAGCCGTGACCTCACCGTGCTGGCAGTGGGGTTGCCTTAATCTTCCCGGAATGGGTTCTTTCTTCCATCTTTTTTTTAAACTTCCGTTTTTATTGGCATTTTAAATTTTACAAATAAGCAATCAAGGAAAAAGAACAGTGGATCCCCCTCCCTCCCCCCCCGCCCCACCCCTGGATTCCCCCCCCCTTCCCCGTGTCCAGTTCAGTGTATTCATCTTGGGAGACTCGCGGAGATGCTTCCGTCTCCCTTGTCATAGAGTTGTTGCGATGCATAACCACTACATCAGTTGGTTGGCTTCTGCAATTCCGCAGGTCCTGGGGCCCCAAGTTTGGTTGACCATCAAAAGGGGGTAAATCCCCTCATCTCCAGGGTGGGGGGGTCTCTCAATGGGTTCAGTGCACATCCCATCCCCAGGATTGCTGGACACCCGACCAGTCCGTGAGGAATGAGCTAGTTTTGTCATTTGCCATGGCCGTCAATTTGTCCATCAAAAACATATTTTTGACCTTTTTCAGCCAGTCCTCCTTCGAGGGAGCCTCCGGACTTTTCCATTTTTGGGCCAGAGCCACTCTTCCAGCCCTTACCATAGTTTCACACATCCTAGGGTATCGGTGCACCTCTGTGTCCTCTGGGGGGAGGCCCAACAGCATCGTCAGGGGATTAAGTGGTATGCGGACCTCAGTCACTTCCTCCATCCAGTCCCTCACTTGCTCCCAATATGTTTGAACCTTCGCACAGTGCCACCACATGTGGCCTCTGGTCCCTGTCTCCCCACACCCTCTCGGGCACCTTGGTGACACTCCCGGGAACATCTTGGATACTTTTGCGGGGTCTCTGTGCCATCCCTGCAGTATCTTAAAATTATGTTCCATGTCAGCGGTGAAAAGATTTCCGTGAAATGCAATTTTAAATATCCTAGCCCAATCATCCTCAGAGATTTCGGCACCTGCCAGGCCTTCCCAGAACAAGCGAAAACTCCTCCTGCCCTGAAGGTTGTACGTGTTTAGGACCCTGTACAAACTTGAAACCGCCCCCTTCCTGGAGGCCGCCAAATCGAGGAGCTTCTCAAAGGGGGTCAACTGTCTTCGCAGATTGGTGCCCCAAGATGGGTCACAGAGGATGCCCTTCAGGCGAAGGTATTCGAAGATAGATATTGAGTCACGACCCAGTGCCTCCCTGAGCTCCTCATAAGGTAAGAATTCACCGTCCCTGAACATCTGCCCCGCCCATTCCATCCCCCTATCTGACCAGATCTGGGAGTGTTTGAACCCTCTTCCTCCCAGGTTGATGGGGTGTCCCCAGAGGGATGACATTGGAGACGGCCATGTGGTGAGGTGAGCGGTCTGAGGGCCTTCCTTCCAAATGTCCCATAGGACTCCCAGGGTCGGGTGGGCCCGTAAACGCCCTGGTATTTCCCTGCGAGGCGTCCACAGGAGGTCGCGGACTTTGTGGGGATGGGCGTCCATGTCCTCCAGGTAGGACCAGTACGTTCTCAGCCCCTCTTTCATGTGCTCCAGGAGGACACGCAGTTGGGCAGCACAGAAGTAGAGGTGAAAGTCTGGCAGCCCGAATCCCCCCTCCTCCCTTGGTAGGGTCAGGGCGGCCCTTCCAGTTCTCGGGGTTTTGCCTTGCCACACGAAGTCACGGACCCCCGATTGTAGGTCTTTGAAGTTCTGTGCCGGGACCCTGGTCGGGAGTGCTGTGAATAGGTACAGGAGTCGTGGCAGGACATTCATTTTGACGGCCGTCATTCGGCCATACCACGAGAGAATCATTTTACCCCATCTCCTCAAGTCCGCGGTGATCTCTGTAATCATGGGACCGTAGTTGGCGGAGCCCAGATTCGACATATCTCTGGGGAGGAGAACCCCCAAGTACCGTATAGCGACCTTCTCCACCTTGATCCCGTGGAACCTACTCTGGGGGTCGAGCACCGGGTCCATTATTCGCATTGGGAGGACTGATTTTGCAGTATTTATTTTTAGGCCAGAGAATCGACCAAATGCTGACACCAGGGCCAGGAGGGGGGGGAGGGAAGAACCCGGATCCACTAGGTAGGCTAAAATGTCATCCGCAAACAGGGAAAGCTTGAATTCTATCTCTCCCCTTCTTATTCCCCTAATGTTCGGGTGCGCTCTGACCGCAATTGCCAGGGCTTCCATGGTGAGGACATAGATCAGGGGGGAGAGTGGACACCCCTGCCTTGTTCCTCGGGAGAGGGGGAATGACCCAGACAGTGTCCCGTTTACCTGTACCCTCGCTGTGGGGGCTCTATAGAGTGCAGTTACCCAGCTCATGATGTGGGTCCCAAAGCCCATTCTTTGAAGGAGAAGCTCCATATAGCGCCACTCGACCCGGTCGAAGGCCTTCTCCGAGTCCAGTTAGAGGACGCAAGCGTCAAGTTCCGATGATTGGGCAAAGTGGAGCAGGTCTAGGGTCTTGCGGATGTTATCCGAGCTCTGCCTCCCGCTTATGAAGCCCACCTGGTCCCCGTGAATTAACTTCGGCATTATGCCTTCCAGCCTTTTCCCCACCACCTTGGCCAGGATCTTCACATCTACATTTAACAATGATATGGGCCGATAGGAGGAGCATTCCGAGGGGTCCTTCCCCTCCTTGGGCAAGACCGCTATCACGGCTCCCATCATAGACTCGGGGAGTATGCCCCCGTCCAGCACTTCGTTAAAGACCCTCACTAAGTATGGGATCAAAGAGGACCGGAACTTTTTGTAAAAAAAAACTGTGAAGCCAACTTCCCCGGGGGAGGTTCCCACCCTCATCCCAGAGATCACCTTGTCCACCTCATCCTCTGTGACCGGACCCTCTATCCCTTCTGCCATTTCTCTTGAGAGGGATGGAATCTGTATTGAGTCAAGGAAGGTGTCTATCTGGGCATCATCTCCATCATATTCTGAGGAGTAGAGAGCTGTGTAATATTGGCGGAAAGCCTCACCGATATGGGGGGAGTCGTTGCCGAGAAGCCCCTGGGCGTCCCTAACCTCCCTCACCCTTCTATTCCTCTGGACCTCCCTCAACTTCCAGGCTAGGATCTGGTCCGCCCTGTCCCCCTTCTCATAGTATTTTTGTTTAGTTAGTTGGAGACACCTTTCTGTCTTATGTAGGAGCAGGTCTTTAAGCTGTAGCCTGCAGTCTTCGAGGGCGGCCACCTGTTCACCCGCTAATGGGCGCCCCGGAGAGCTCGCCGGTTGGAGGCGGGATATCCTATCTCTCAGAGCCTTCTCCTGTATCTCCCTCTCCCTTTTCTTTTGGGCCCAAGTTTTATAAGGACCCCTCTCAGGGTAGCCTTGAAGGCGTCCCAAAGCGTGTGAGTGGCTACCTCCCCGTTGTCGTTTAGGTCAAAGAACTCTGTTATGGAGTCCAAGACCTCCTGAGAGAGGACCTCATCCTTTAACAGAGCGTTGTTGCACTTCCAGCGCCCTCTGCGTTCCCTGCACCACCCCATCGCTATTGTGACTTTAACTAAATCATGGTCTGACCAGGGTACAGGGTCTATTCTGTAGCCTGACACTTATGGACTGAGTGCCTCCTCTACCAGGACGTAGTCTATACGGGAGAAAGAGTTATGTATAGCTGAATAATAGGTGAAGGAAGGGATTCCCCCTCTGGGAAGGGGTCTTGTATCAGTAAGGCCCAGTTCCACGTTTACCCTCTGGAAAGATTGTGCCATAGCTTCTTCTGCAGCCCTGGGAGTAAGGGGGTCTACCCTTTTCCTATCCATAATCGGGTCGAGGACCATGTTGAAGTCCCCCCCTACCACTAGCGGACCTCGCACGAATAGTCTGATCCTATCTCTCACCGTTTCCCAAAATGAGGCCTGTCCTTCGTTGGGGCCATATACTACAGCCAGAGTGAGGGGGGAGCCCCGTAGGGTGCCCCGGACCAACAGGTATCTTCCCTCCGGGTCTTTTAGGATATCTGCCTTCTCGAACCCTGCATCTCTAGCTACCAAGATGGCCACCCCTCTCTTTTTGGTCCTATGGGAAGCGTGAAAGACCTCCTCGATTCCCCCCCCCCCCCCCCCTGGCAACCGGGGCTCCTTTCCCCTTGCCCAGTGCGTTTCCTGTACAAACAGAAGGTCCAGTTTAGCCCTACTAAACTCCCTGCAGATTAGGGATCTCTTCGATGGGGTATTCAGGCCCCGAACATTCAGGGTGCCCACCCCCAGGGCCGGCAGACCATCAGCCATTGTCTATGAATTCTATTCTAACGGATGGCTGCCTCGCAACAATTCTCCTTTCTAACTCCCCATGAATTGACTTATGGACACTTTTGACATGTTTCCCCAACTGACCCCCAAACCCCTTCCCGAACAAACAACCCCCAACTTGTTTCCATCCCCCCACCCCCTGCCCCGGCGTCCAGCCAGATAGTTCAGCCATCACTGGCGCTTTGGCCGGACCACCAGCCTGCCCCTCTCGGCCAGGCCATCGTTTACAGGCACATTATCATGAGCCCCCCCCACCCTCGATCCCCTCCCCGATTTTGCTCACCCAACTTGCTTTGCGAGGGGATTCTAGTTTCCTCCTCTTCTCCTATCTTTTGCCGGGCTTCTCACCCTCAGGTAAACCCGTGCCCTCCGGGAACTCCAGAGGCCACGTTCACATTGGGACTGCCCAGCTACTGCCCCTCAGAGTCGTTCTGCTGCCCTTCTTTCCTTGGGGAGGGCGTATTCATTCTCCTGAATTTCCTCGCTCCTGACTTTTTCCGTCTTTCTCTCGGCGGGCCTGGGTCTCCAGCTCCGACCCTGGCCGGCCCCCGTGGCTCCCGACGGGGCGCTGGATCAGAGACATAGTCCTGGATAGCCCCCTTAATATCTTCCTCCAAAATCAATGTCGTTCTCTGGCCCAGGTACTCGAATGTTAGGGAGAAGGGGAAGCCCCATCTGTATCGCACTCCTTTTTCCTTCAGCAACTGCGTGAGGGGGCGGCACATCCTCCGCTTGGCCAGGGTGTATGCTGAGAGGTCCTGGAAGATGGAGATCTGGGAGTTGTTGTATGTGATCTCCTGGGCCTTCCTGGAGGCCTCCAACACCCGCGTCTTTTCCAGGTAGTAATGGAACCGCACCGGAACCGCACCAGAATCGACCGGGGGCCTCCTGCTCGACCTCCCGCTCTATGTACCCGATCGAATATGAGTTCAGTAGTCATCTCTTCTTCGAAGAGGAGGGCAATTATGTTACGCACCACACGGGTCAGCTCCCTCTCCGTCTCCCCCTCCGACTCCGGGACCCCAAAGATCCTGAGGTTGTTTCTCTGCTCCCTGTTCTCGAAATCGTCCATCTGTCTTGACCTCTCCTCCTCCCTTTTTTCCAGGGCAGCCAGCCTCATGTTTACCTCTACTTCAAGGGTGGCCGCTGAAGATTGGTTGGATTCGACCTGAAGGAGTCTGTCCTCAACTTTGTCGACGCAGTGGTCCATTTTTCCAAACTTTTGGGCAATGTCCGCCCGCATATCTCGGATCTCTTGCAGTATGGAGGCAAATCCCCGCTCCATTTCGGCCGTGGAGGGTGCTGGGGGTTCCAGATGGGCCATTCCCTCTCCGTGGGGTGGTTCTATAACGGGGGGGACCGAGTCTCGGTACTGATATTTTTGCAGGTTCTGCTGCCAGTCCATTAGGTTGGCCCCCCGGGCACACTGTCGGGAAAGTTACCTCACTTCCCAGTGGGCTCACCTCGCTGGACCGTTGGTGTCCCTCCGGCGGTGGGGCCCCTCAATCCTGCTGGGCGCCTTTATTCGGTCTTGGCGGTTGTCCCCGGGCATGCACTCGCCCCACCAGCGTCAGGCGGGGGCCTCACTTCCCGGGCAGTCACCACAGCGCCTCCAGTGCACCTCGATTTTATTTCTAGAAGGTTGATTCCCCTCTAGAGTGGGGGGGGGTGCTATTGCCTCCGCTGGGTGGAATGCTGCTGTCTTTTCGTTGGGGGTCTCTCCTGGCAAGGTATGCCGACCCCACCCCTTCCTAGCGGTCTTTCTGGTCCTTGACCGATGCCCCCCAGGCAGGCACTCGCCCCACCAGCCTCAGGCGGGGGCCCCACACCCAGGGCGGCCACCGCAGTACCTCCCGTGCACCTCGTTTGTATTTTTGCCACACGATATTCCCCCTCTGGAATGGGTGGGGGGTGCTTTTGCGTCTGCAGGGTGGTGTGCTGGTGTTGTTTTGTTGGGGTCCTCTCCTTCCCCCCCCCCTCCTGGGAGCTCTAGTTGCTCCTTGCAAGTTGCCCCCGGGCGGGCACACGCCCCGCCTGCCCACAGCGGGGGCCACACACCCGGGGGGGGCGAAAGCGGGTCCTGCCGAGCCCCTTAGGAGCCCACTGGAGTGGGGGGAGGGGCGCGTTGTGCGGCCACAGGGCGGCGGGTCGCAGCCCCCGATGAAACAGCGGGGGCCTCTGGTGTCCTGCCCACGTCCTGCGCAGGGTCTTGCTGGCGGTGAAAGGGAGCGGGGGGGTTCAACGGGTCCGCCCCCCCTCCGTGTCTCGTACCTGTCAGGCCGCGGCTTCCCTTGGTGCTCCTGTTGTGGCGGGGGGGGCCACCCCCGGGACCGCTCCGGGCGGGAGTCCCCTCACCCCGAGGCGTCCCGGCTCGCGCCTCCTGAAGGGGGAGGCGAAGGCCAGCGCCGATGGGTCCGCTCGCTCCTCCCCAGGCTGTGCTCGCGGCCTCCTGCGACGATCCCGCCACAGCCGCCGCGCTCGCGGATCTCCGTCATCCGGCGGTCCCCGGACCCCGTTGCTTCGCCCCGCGGGGGCACTGGGGGGTCACCACATCGATCGACTCGCTTGCGCTCCGTGGGAGGGTCTCGGGGGGGCTCAGACCCCATACCGACCCGGCCTTAGGAGGAGCTCGCAAATCAGGCTGCCATTGCCTGTGCGCCCCCTGGTGGCCTCTCCCTTTCTTCCATCTTACCCACCCAGCTCTACTCTTCCTTTGAGAGCCTGGTTTGCAAGTTGGTCATTGCTCCCTCCTCCACCTTGACCATTGCTACTATTTACTCACCTCCAGGCGCTCCCTTCCTGTTCCTCTCTGCATGGGCCGATTTCTGCTTCTCCTTACTTTCAACCTCCTCCAATCTGCTCCTCTTGGGTGATTTCAATATCCAATTGGACTCTCCTGGCACAGCATCCACTCTTTTCATTGACCTCTGCACCTCTCTATCACTCTCCATTCTCCTTTCTGGTCCAACCCACTCGGCTGGGCACACGCTGGACACCCTCATTCACTCTGACCTCCATCTTTCATCTCCTCTGGTCACCCTTCTCTCTTGGTCAGACCACTCTCTTCTCTCCTCCCACCTGGGTCCATTTGGCCTGCTCACCGCACCCCCCAAAGCCCTGCTAACCTCGTTCATGAAAATCCATTTGATGAAACGAGTGTCAACTGCTGCCTACAATTCCACCTTTATCCCCTTTTACCCACTTAACTCAGACTCTACCATTGACACTGCTGTAAATAACTTCCCCCTGTCCATTACCAACACCCTTGACATTCTTGCCCCAGTCATGAGGATCCGCCTGAAACCCACCCCTAAGCTTAACTGGTATTACTCTGATCTTGCAGCCCTGAAACGAAAGTGCAGAGCGGCAAAATGGAAGAGGCAAACTTTAGGCTCACCCTCTGACAAACTGGCCTGCCGCCTGCTCCAAAGGCAATAAAGACTCTCCAGCCATTCCAAGAAATGGGCCCACATTCAGGCACGGGTATCTGGTGCATCCAACAACACGACTGAACTTTTCAAAATCTGCAGGGACTAGCCAACCCTTCCACAGTCTCTTCCTCCCCTCTTCCTTTATAGGCCTTCTGCAATGCAATGGTTACTCACTTCACCACCAAGACTCAGGATATCCTGAACAGCTTGTGACTCACCCTCCCAGCCCTTCCCACACCCCCTTGCCTCCCTTGGCCCCTCACCCTCCTCCTTCGCCCCTGTCACACCTGAAGAAGTCACCAAAGCTGTCTGCTCCATTAAGGTCTCTTCCAAACAGGTTTCCCCTTGCTCATCCAGAACATTCAAGGACAACATTGGCACTCTTGCCCCCACACTCACCGACCTTTGCAACAGTGGCGTAACACAAGCTCTGGGGGCCCTCCTGCAAGCCATGCTGAGGGTCCCCCCCAACTCGGCAACAAATCACGAGTTGTGCCACACTCTGGGCCGCCCTAGATTACCACGCTTGCGCAATTCGCACAAACATGTTGCTGAAGGGGTATGCCACACACTGCACTAGGAGAAAGATATACATATGTGTTTTAATGCAATATACAGCACACTTTCTGAGAAAAATTGACTAAAAAGCCACAGTGTTTTCTATTGTTGTGTAGGGTAACAGCAATCCAAAACATGCAAGTCACCAACAGTGCACATGAACATTAATGCTTTGCTATTAAAAATGCCATGCCACAATAAAAACATGTCCAACTGGCTCTACAATGTAGACCAGTGTAGACACATAATAACATTACAGTAACATTTAGACATACCTAGACTGGTTGCACAAAAATGCCAGTCGAAGCAATAAGACTCATCAAGAACACAGCACACATTCAAGCCTGCGTCTCTACGGCCTCTAACAACACAGCCAAACTCTTTAAAATCTGCAAAGAACTGGCCAATCCTGTTGCGGTTTCTACCTCTCCTGTTGCCTCAACAGGCCCCATGTACGGCTTTGGCCTCTCGCTTCTCTGCTAAAGCTCAGGACATCCTGTCCGCTATCTCCTCTTCCTCTCCCTCTTCTTCTCTCGGCCCCCTTTGGCCATCTCTCCCTCTCCTCCTCCTTTCTCCCCTTTCTCTCTAACACCTGACAAGGTTTCTAGACAAGTCCCATCCATGGAAGTGTCATCGAAACAGGTGCTCGCCTGCTCCTCCAGAACCATAAAGGCCACATTGACACGATCCAGCCTTGTCCGATTTCTGTAATCATTCTTTTGGCACTGGAACTTCCCCTCTCCCAAATTCTTGGAAAAGCTGGCCAACTGCCAGCTTACACTCCACACTGAATCTGTTGGTTGTCTCCATGACCATCAGTTAGGCTTAAGAGCTGCCAGCGGCACGGAAACTGCTCTCCTGAACACCTGTGAAGATCTGATCTCTCACCTTGATTCCAGCATTCCTTCTGTCCTCATCATCCTGGAACTTTCCTCTGCTTTCGTCACGGTCAACCACGTCATCCTGATCAATTGACTTTGTGAGAACCTGGGCATCATGGATCAGGCCCTGGAGTGGCTGACCTCCTTCCTCTTGGAACGCCCCTCTCAGGTCCAACTTTGTCCCATTCACTCCGCCACCTCTCTCTACATGTAACGTTCTCCAGAGCTCTATCCTCTCACCCTGGTTTTTCAACCTCTACTTGGCTCCTTTGACCCACCTGATCTCTACCTTCTCCTCTAACTTACAGTGTTGTGGGGATGACACTCTGCTTTCCTTCAGGCTCCCCTCAGCCTATGCTCCTCTCTCGCTCATTCCTGGCGTCATCTTCAACTCCACTCTCTCTTTCTCTCCTTACATCTCGGACATCAGCAAGAAATCCCACTACCAGCTGCACCTCCTCAAAGGGTCTCTTCCATTTCTCACTTTCCCCCAGAAGCTCACTGTCTCCAGAGCTCTGGTTCTCTCTAGGCTGGACTACTGCAACAGCCACTTTCTCAAGCTGCCTTCTTCTACTCTGCACCCTCTGCAACTAATCCAGAACAGGACTGCAAGACTTATCCTTGGCCTCGAGCCCAGGGACTGTATCTCTCCAGCCATGAACTCTCCACTGGCTCTCGGTGGCTGCAAGGATCAAGTTCAAGACCCTTTTCGTTGTCCACAAGGCTTTCTGGGGCTGGTATCTGCACTACATCCAACGCTATCTTTCAAAATACCTTCCTTCTCGAGCCCTACGGGTTAGATACTTCTCCAGGCAGAGAGTGGGGGGGTAGATCCTTCTCCCCTGCAGGCGCCTCCTTCTGAAATGGCCTCCCTGACCCTCCTAAACTTGAGCCGGACCACCTGAAGTTCTGGAAGCAGCTCAAAACATTCCTCTTCTCCTCTGCTTTCTCTCTCTCCCTCCCCTGCTGACCTACCTGTCCGCTGTAGCAACCAGTTGCTTGGCTACCCTCTGTCTCACTGCGTACAGGCTCTTTCTTGATCAGTCACCATTGCACTGCCTGCAGGCCTACCACGCAGTTAGGGGCTGTATCTGTAACCCTACAGTTCCTTGTTCTCCTTGCACTACCCAGAGCCGCGCTGCCCTGGCGGCACTTATTCAGTGCATTGCTGCCCTGTTTTCCCCTCCCCTCTCCCTTGCACTTCCCCCTCCCTTTCCCCTTGCACTTATCGTTCTCGATCTGAATGACACAAGGCTTAGTAAGATCATTTGTCTTGTCCTCCCTCAGTTTTTCTTCTTGTGCACAGGTGTGTTATATATGACTTATCATATCATAACATATCATTTTATCACAGATGCCCAGAACAATATACAGTGCCACAGTAAGAAACGGCTAGACTGGCAGAACCCAAATGCCGGTCTAGCCAGGTAATTACACTTAGCAGGACTGCTTTATCAGAAATGCCCAGTTAAAAAAAAAAGTCATACCAAACTGAGGAATGACTAGACTGGCTGCACCAAAATGCCTCTCTAGCCACTAATACCACATACCATGCCTGCTTAGCATGGACATGAACGACCATTATGATTTATTGCACAACCCTACACCCCCCCCCCCACACATCTCTTCTCCCTGCCATCCCCTACCCCAACCTCCGAAATCAGCTCATTGGCCCAGAATTGCCTCCACGTCCCTCTTCCTTGTCCCAGTGCTTACTTATGAGGCTCCTTGCCTCACTGGTAAGTACTGGAGGAAGAGTGGGACTAGGAGTAATGAAGATTACAGGTAGCTAAGTCAGGCATTATCTTCATGTACCTCTACCTTATCCCAGTACTTGTGTATGAGGCATAGTGCCTCATACACAAGTACGGCCTCATACACAAGTACTGGGATGGGGAAGAATAGGGCTAGGTGTAAAGAAGATTACCAATAATAAATCGAGGCATTAAACACAAGTAGTGGTGGAACACCATTGAGCTGACTGGGCTTCATCACTCCCCCCAACCCCCCCGGCCCTCCCTCCCCACTGAAATTGTGGGCTATGTTGGCTTGCCCCGACTGACCTTCAGAGTAGTTGCCGGATAGAAAAGGACACAGATGTTAAACAGCACCTGGATTTTGCCATTAACAAGGGCCCAGCCTAGCAATTACCATGGGCGTAATTTTAGGGGGGAACGGGGGTGTTTGTCCCCCCCAACTTTCATGGCACACTATTTTGTCCCCATTCATTTGAATGGGACATCTTTTCTTCAGAGGTCATGTACCCCCCAATATTTTCAGCAAAGTTTCTCCACTGGCAATTACTAATGTACATCATTTCACTGTTAGTACCTGCATTCAAATGCCACATTTTTTAAGCAATTGAAATTGTGATGTGGGTTTAGTACTTGCATGCCAGGGGAGTGAGTGGAAGGGTAGAGCGGAAACAGGAGACCAGTCATTCTCACAGCAGCCCATAAGTGGGTGCTTTCAGACCTTTAGGAGAGAGTTAACTGCTTGTAACATTGAAGCTGCACTAGAATAGTCTCATTAAAATGCATAAAGAAGTTAGATGCCCCCACACAAATAAGTTTGCTCCTCCCCACCACGCGTGAAGTTAGCACCTCTCCCAACATTTGAAAGGTTAGCCCCCCTGAAATGTAGGTTTTGTTGCGCCCCTGAACACAAGCACACACACCAATAACCATATATACACACGCACACCCAGCCATCCATATATTTAAGTGTGCGCCCTTTCACCATACAGGCACACCCAGGCAGCCACCCGTACATTTAAGTGTGCAACCTTTCACCACACAGGCACACACACCCAGGCACCTACCCATACATTTAAGTGTGCACCCTTTCACCATACAGGCACACCCAGGCAGCCACCCACACATTTAAGTGTGCATCCTTTCACCGTACACGCACACCCAGCCACCCATACATTTGTGTGCACACTTTCACCATACACTCACACAGGCTGTCACCTATACATTTAAATGTGGACATTTTCACCATACAGGCACACCCAGGCAGCCACCCACACATTTAAGTGTGCATCCTTTCACCGTACAAGCACACCCAGCCACCCATACATTTGTGTGCACCCTTTCACCATACCCTCACACAGGCAGTCACCTATACACTTAAGTGTGGACATTTTCACCATACAGGCACACCCAGGCAGCCACCCATACATTTCAGTGTGCATCCTTTCACCATACACACACACACGCACACGTCATGGGTTGAGAGGAGTCATAATACTTCAAAAATACATTCGGCCTCATTAGGACCCTGGCGGTGACTGTATGAATGGTGCCGGTAAGGCACTGGCACCGTTCATACCGTCCCGCCGCATTACGAGTTCTGCTTGCGGGTTGCTGACAGCTCGCCAGGTCTTACCTGGCGGGCTGTGCGGCACCGGCGAGCATAACTTGTAATTGCGCCGGCACCGACAATACTGCCACCCGCAAATGGGCAATTACCGGCCCATTCATCTTGTAATGGGCCGGTTATTGCCCAGTCACGGGAGGTGGTGCCAGTAGTGAGCATGGCGGTAGCCGTGCCTGCCATACAGGCACGGCTACCGCCATGCTCATAATGAGGCCCATTGTTTCTTTTTGAAGTCACTCTTACTTCATAAAGAAAATATTTCAGTTAAGGACTGAACCATAATGGAAATAATTTCTTTATGAAGGCAGAGTGACTTCAAAAATAAACTATTTATTTTTAAAGTCATTGGGCTTCCCCACCCCATGACATGGAGGACTCCAGCCTAGGGTCTTCTTGTCATGGGGTGGGGGTAGCTACTGGACTTTTTGTATTCACTCTACCTTCATAAAGAGATTATTTCTGTTACAGAAATCATTTCTATAGAAATGCAGAGTAAATTCAAAAAGCAAAAAGAAAAATGTTTTTTTATTATTTTTTTACTCCAAGTGGGGCCCCCTTCCAGAACATGTGGTCGCGGGGCCCCCCACACCACAGGGAGTGCGGGGGCCCCTGTTACGCCAGTGCTTTGCAACCATCCTTTTGCCACTGGTTCTTTCCCCACCTCCCTCAAGCACTCCCTTGTGTGCCCCCTCCTTAAAAAACCATCAGCAGACCCTACCTGTCCAGCCAACTACTGCCCTATCTCCATCACCCCCTTCCTGGGGAAACTGCTGGAGAAGTTGGCCTTGCCCAACTCAACTTTCACACTGAACTTGGTGGCCTTCACGGTCATTAATCTGCATTCCGAGCATCCAGAGGCACAGAAACTGCTCTTCTGAACACTTGTGAAGAACTGTTTGCATCCCTCGATTCCAACTCCACCGCTGTCCTCATCCTACTTGATCTTTCCTTTGCCTTTGACACAGACAACAACTCCATCCTCATTGAAAGGCTCCATGACAACCTTGGTATCTCGGAACGGGCACTGGACTGGCTGACCTACTTCCTAACTGACCGCTACTCCAAAGTTATCCTGGGCACCTTCTACTCTCCTACCTCCTTCTCATGTGGTGTCCCCCAGGGCTCCATCCGCTCCCCCTGGCTTTTTAACATCTACCTTACTCAGCTGGCACTCTGCATCTCCTCCTTCTGCCTCAATTTTCAGTGTTATGCAGAGGACACGCAAATCTTTTTCCAACTTCCTGCTGACCCTGTTGCACCTTACATCACCCCTAACTGCCCATCTGCCAAACTGAGATACTTCCCTTTGGGACCCCTGCTCCCGCCTTCTTCTCTTCTCTCTGGCCTTCCTCCATGGGCTCACCAAATTCTTCTTCGGAAGCCAGAAACCTTGGAGTCATCTTCGACTCCTGTCCCTCTTTCCTCCCTCACACTAAGGACATTGCCAAAAAGTCCCACTTTCAGCTCTTCCTTCTCAAAGGAATTCTACCCTTTCTCACCTTACCCCAGAAGCTCAATGTTACCCGAGTCCTGGTTCTCTCTAGGCATGACTATTGCAATAGCCTCCTCCTGAACCTACCTTCTTCCACTCTGCGAACCCTCCAGCTAATCCAGAAGAGGGCAGCAAGACTTATCCTTGGCCTCAAGCCGAGGGACCACATCTCTCCTGCCCTAAAAAGTCTTCACTGGCTCCTGGTTGCTTCACTGATTAAATTAAAATCCCTCTATATCATCCACAAGGCTATCTGGCGCCGGGGACCACACTATCTGCAACTCTCTCTTACTAAATATTCTCCTTCTAGACCTCTGAGTTCCTCTGGCACTAAATCTTTGTGTGTAAAGCATTTTGCTAAACAGAGGGCAGGAGGTTGATCACTTTCCTCAGCTGGCTCCCCCTTACTTGTGCAGGATTTTCTTAAATTCCAGAAGCTTCTCAAGACTTTACGCTTTACCTCCTCCTTTCCCACTTCTCTCCTCTGCTCATTTCACAGTTGCTTTGATTTGTGTCCGGGGCCTTTATGCATCCTCGGGCCCTGGCCTCCCACAATGAATCTGTCTAGCCTCAGCACACTGTCCTGAAGGCTCACACTGACCATACCTTGCACTTCATCTGTTTTGTCACCCACGAGTACCAGCACCCCAGCACTTACCACCACTGCTCCCTCCTTTCCGCACTTGCATGTTCTGAATACTCACAAGGCACAGTAGGTCCGTCCTTTTTTCCCCTCCACTGTACTTAATATCTCTATGTATTTAGTGTGTCTCATTCCCATGTGCCCGCCCCCCTGTTGCCCCGTGGGTGCTTTGAAACAGAATTTACTTGCTGTATAAGCGCCTAACAATCGAACAATAAATACATTAAATAAATAAATCCTGAACGGGAGGCTCTGGAAGGTTGGGGTAGTGAGACCTGGATTATGGAAACATTGGCACAATGATGAAAGAAAAATCTGATGGGATAAGAATAAGGGGGGTGCTGAAGAAAAGAAGTGTAGAAGCACATGCACTGCAGCTTGCCTATGTTGGCTTATATGTGTATTTTGTGTGAATAAGTAATAAACTACGGCCTTGTTATGCCACACATATGACTGGGCTTAATTTGTGAATGGGCGTAAGGCGCGGACAAGCGCAACGCCAACAGCAGGACAAAGTTAAAGTGGGGGCCGAGCACTGCCAGACTGCCTATGTTAGTGCTTCTGATGTTTTTCTTGAGTCAAGACTAAACTGGGTGGGGTTCTGCGCAGGGACATAAACCAAAAATTGCTTTTTTGAACATAAATTCCATCTTGGGGTATTAACACATTTGACAAAATCTGCTCTACATAATGGGCATTTTTTGGAACGTGTGTTTATTAATTAGTGTAGGATACCATTGTTCTTGTCGGTGCCACGCCCATTCACACACTGTCATGAAGCTGCCTGGTTGCAGGGCAAATAATTACTGTTCAGTCACGAGTACTTTTGCCTGCGGGTGATGTGCGCCTGATCACCTCATTGGCAGCTATGATCAGTAGGGACACTTGGCCATTCATGGTGGAGGCAACAATGCAATAGGAACAGTCTAGGATGCCTAAGCATTGCGCTGTCAGTCTGCATATGATACTGGGGAAACACGGCTGTAAAGAAATACGTTTTAAACTGTCTGCAAGAATACTTACTATTCATCCTGGGGCAGCACGGGCTCAGCCCGAACTCCGGGTCGTAGGTCCGATCTTAGTACTGCAAATACCTCATCCTGTATTTGTTACTCCGAAGATACGCGCCGCCATGTTGTATTCCTGTCTCCATGACAACTGAGCCACATGCACGCGCTCCAATCGCGCAGCAGTTCTGCGAAACAGTCCTTTGACTTTAAAAGTGAAGGTGTCTAATATGATGGCCATCTTGGAACAGACAAGCATAACATTAAACGCAAAGCAATCTTCAAACGACTATCAATTTGAAAAACTTAAATCGCTACTGATTTGAGATTATTAGAGAGATTTCAGCGCTGTATTAAAAATGTGTTCCACATACACTACCAAGTTTATATTAAAAATATGTTAATTTCGGTTATTTTGAAATGTTACAATTTTTATATATTTTGATATTTCTTTGTACTCTCATGGTGCTTTCATTTAATGAACCCAGTTTTAGGTTACCATTGCGCGATGGCCGTCGCCCATACCTAAAATAGGTGTGACCAGGCTATTTCCATCTTTTGAATCGGGAGAATGTTCGCATCCAAACATGTGCATTCTTCCATGCATGCATGTCAACGTCAAATTATCAATTACGTTTGGGGGATACTAGTTCAGTACAACCATGACAACATTTTGGAGCACATGGCTGGGAGTGACAAAGTGGGAGAACTGAATTTTCCCAATGGATTGCAGATTGGGGTTCGAATATTTTATTTGGGCCTGGACTGGAAAGGGTGGAGGGGTGGGGGGTGGGGTGTTGGTTAAACAATTCCAACTTTTTTCATAGAAAAATCGTGAGTCCTGCTCTAAATCGGGTTGGTTGGCTTGTATGGGAAAGCCAGTGCTCCCATTTCATCATGGGTGAGAAAACTCAGTCCTTTTTTTGCTTTGAATTCTAGTTTTCCCAAATTTAAAATGCGGGAAAAAAATCACGTCCATTATCCAGAGGAAAAAAACAGGACTGAATGACGTTTTCACGCATGCCAATGGAAACTTGAGAGCACTGGAAATCTAGGAATCCAAGCACCAGAATACAAAGAAAAAAGCACTTGATAAGCCACTAGTTTTGGCTTTTGCAGTTATTGCCTTATAAAATTATAGGCATCAATACTGATTTTCTATCCTAGGGTTAATGAAAGTCAAGATTCTATTAAATACACAGAGGCGAAGGATTATGCTTTCTTCCTTTACTTCAAACTCGAGCAGCATTATAACAATTACAACATATAAAAAAATCAACACAATAAAAACGACATTTGCCAAGAAATAATCTTTCTTTCTAGTCCATTTTTGATATGCTAACTTGAAATATGTGATATCCTTCATCTTTCTTTGTGTCGAATGTTAAGTCATGCACCCCAACTGATAGACTCTGAAACATAGGTGTGTCCTCCCCTTGCTTGTCTCAGGATCCTGCTGCCTTAGATTCTGCTCCTGCTAAATAATCAAATAAACAAAGCTGAGGCTAGCTACGATAGTGTGGGCAATCTATAACAAATTGTATTCCATAAACATTAGATCAGGATTTCAATTAGCTCATACAACGATTGATTGAGCGATATAATCCTTTGCCTCTGTGTCATTTAATAGAATCTTGACTTTCTATAACGCTAGTATGGAAAATCAGTATTCCTTGTCAACACCGGAGGCTCGGATTATGCTTGTTCAAATCGTACTCACTAGCAATATAGACATTTGATCTATCGGTCTAAAGTAAAATTGTTTGAACGTTGACTCTTTTGACTAGTCCGCTACTTTTAAAATATCTTCCAACCTAGCCCCTACGTTATATGCTTTTGATGCCCTAGCTCCTCTAATTGAATGGGCCCCATAAGCTCCGATGTCAATGCACGCTTTTTGCATACACCATTTGACCCATCTGGCTAGAGTTGCCACTGCCACAGCTGTGAATGGTTTCCTTAAAGGAATAGTGCGCTAAAAAATGTTATTGTCCCGAGTTTTCGGGCATGTGGTTTAAAGCAATCTGTGATCGATCGTAAAAACATTTCCTGTACACCCTACCTTCGTTTTCCTCACGTTTACACATGTGAAATCAAGCATCCGGCCACGGCCATCTTGTGCTAATCTTATCCGTTGCTGCATCGCCCGAAATTGAACTGCCTTTGCGGCACTAAATCATATCCCCTGCCCCTGAAGCTGACATCAGTATTCCTAGCGATATTCTCCACCTGTTTTCATGATGTTAGTGGGCAGCGTAGCCAAACACGCCCAGTCATCACCTACGTATAAAAGTCAATTTCCGCAGAACCAGGAATATCAACACACACACAGGAAATGCAATTTATAATGTGCTTTTATTTCACAATAAACACTGCGAGAACATCCGCCAATTTCGATTATCAACCACATTTTTTATTTCGTTCTGGTCGAGCATCAAATCTATATCACAAGGCACACAGTCTTCCTTTCGAGAGAAGAAGCGCATTCAACACACCTTGAATCGCAAGGCTTTGGCATCAGCTTCTTGCTAGACCACCGTAAAAGATGACAGGTTACTCTTTGTTGCTGGTACCGCCAAAGGGCATATCGTTCCCGGACGATCGTCCCACATCAACGTAATCGTGATCCATCCGTTAAGGTGTATCTGCGACTGCCTGTTGAAGAAACCATCACTCGGTATCTGGAAACAATGACATTCACAGAAAGGAAGAATGTAGCTGTGTAGAAAACATAACAAAAATATATTTCCGTAGCTGTTGTTTACTCAAAAGTATCCATTTATCCTTTAATTCTGCACCGGATGAAACATAATAATGAACACAAACCAGAAACAATGGAAACACAGAGAAAACATTGTGGAACGTTGAAGTCTACAATGTGCTTGAGAGGTTAGTGCTGTGGAGTATGTTTAGCTCGCAATGGGATGCAGAAGCGGACAGAAGAATTCAAACAACACATAGACGGCATTATAATGGAATATTAGCAACGAACTTGGGGTTTTGGTGGAACCTGGGGGTACCCAGACGTGGACTCCATGCTCACTGTTCCCAGAGAGGCACAACTCCACCTCACTGATGAGGCACAACAAAGCTGAAATATATGTATGGGTTTGCTGTAGGTACTCTAGTTCAGAATGGAATTGCCATAGCATTTCGGTGCTGGACTGCCCATGTGTCCGGGACAAAGACAAATACATACAGGCTGTGTTTGCGTGTCGTTACAATATGCCCCAGCCAACAACCCATTGCAATGTAAGCAAGCAATACCGGTCAGAAAATGAAACCTTGATTCGTTCGTCTATAAACTTGTCTTCAGTAAAACGTGTTATATTTGGTATTTCCATTCTCTTGGCGTAATGCAGAGTGTCCGCTCAGATCAACGGTTTTCATAAAACGAAATTACATATTACATGTTCCTTTGTCCAGTTTCAAAATGGTGAACCTCCCTTCCTACAATCCATAGCGAATCCTCCCTTTTTTCCAAGGACGAACAACAATTGCACCTTCTTTGGAGCGCCTATGCTAAATTTTGTTTTGGTGAAGGAAAGCCACGAATCAAAAACATACTGTACAAGATGCGTCGGTGTGAACTCCCGACAAGCAACATCAAACACAGTGACCTTCACTCCATGGGAGCGATTAGCCCGGCCGACCAACGTGGCATTTGAAATATGTTAAAAAAACAAACTAATTGTTTGCTGGCATCCACCAATGCCGCGCTATTGTGAATACTTTTTCACTCTTCTATATTGATAGTGATTTAGTTATTTTATGACACCGTTCCAGTGTGGGTCCTCCCCATTGTCACGTCTGCCTGCGTCCTGTTTTCGCTGAGAAATGTGCTCTGCAGACAACGTGAGATACTGACAAGTCATAAATCCAAGTGCCCTTCCATCTCCACTGAACTTCCCATGCACTAACAATGTAGGAGGAGAGACGGTATATCCCGCCCTTCTGCACAATTCTCATACCAGTAAATGACGTATAAGCTAAGGGGGGGAGACATCTCCACCCCTCCTGTACCTATTTGCATCAATGATATTTCATATAAGTGTATTAATGCTGTGCTAATGTGTATACTTTGAACTACATTTTTTGTCCTTCCAAATACCATCTTTTTCTATGCCCTCTGCCCCTCTGGTGAAATGTTCAAGCTCCCTCTCCCACCGCTGCGCACAGCAAGCCCCCACCACCTCTGTCCTCTGTCAGCTCAGCGTGTCTCCTGTTCTCATGGAAATGCAGCTATTCATTTTTGCAAGTAGCGGGTATCGAGCCCTGACAAAATGTGCTCATCCAACATTGTGAGACCAAGGCCTGCTCCAACCTTAGTGCCCCATCCATCACTGCTGACCGACTCATGCTCTCTCCACCCCCTCCCTGCCAGGCCGCTGTCCCCTGAACCCATGCCCCCTATTCCCTTTGAACGCATCACCTCCAATTCACCTACCATATACCTGATATAGAGTGGTCATATATTTTGGTAACAGTAACACCTTTCCTCGCTGGTGTTTGAAATCGTAAGACCCCAAAGGCCACAAATCAAAGATCTTCCCTTCTGATCCGAAGGAACGACCCCTAACACATGCCCCCATAAAAATATAGGTCAAAATTCACCTATTTCACACCAACGGCCCCCTTTCATGCAGTGTTTTGCTTACAGTCATTAGTTCTTGCATGCCAAGTTTGTTTTTTAGCTTAGTCAGATAGCTGTACTTCATCTCTGTGGAACTTTGCCCAACCTTCACCCCATGGGGAGGAGCCCAGCTGACCCACGTGCAGCCCACCGCATCGCCAAGACACTAGCCAATCCTGTGAAGCTAGTCCCTCTATCTATATACTGTATCCATGTCTTCCTCCAATCCTGATGTAACACTATGCACCTATAGGGAAACGTCAGTAGTGACGTTTCGAGAACTTATAATGTACTACTTTTTGTAATGTTCGCCAGACCACTCTTAGGCAACAGAGTTCTTTGCACCATTTATTTGCTTATAAAAAAAGTTGGTTCCCTTGCAATTACTCTCCTGGTCTTATTCCACTTTTGGTGGACAGGGCTCATTTGTAATGTTTTGTGGCAATGTATGTGTCCTAGGAACAAAATCAGGATCGACTCCATGAGTATGCATGGCCAACACAGTTAAAGTGAGATCTTTCACAAATCGAATTCCATTTCCTTGTATATTGGCTTGGCAAACCATTTTTTGCTTCGTTTTGCAAAGGCCATTGTGTAACGAAGCATTCCAAAGTTTCCTACAGTTCTCGATTGTTCTCTGCCTAGATTCTCGTTATGCGCTAATACGGCTAGTAATGTTCTAGATTGCATACCATCTATGCCGAAATGTAACCTTTTGGGTCTGTACTTTAGGCACATATTGTGGAACACCTCCAAATCTCTGGTGTTATAGAATTCTGTGAGTGCTTTCAGGTCTATTGAAAGAGTTTCATCAAACACAATCTTCTCAAGAGCTTTGTGTGGAGGTGAAGATGGAACCAACCACTTCTTCTTGCGTTCCTGCTCCTCCAATAAAGGTCCATGTGCACATTTGTGAAAATGTTGGTTTTCTGTCCATGAGTGAACGTTAACAGTGGTGCATCAATGAGTGCCATTTTTCAAGTAGAATTTCCACAGACCCCTCACAAGTTTTGGAGATCCACCAAAGATGGTTGCTGAGAAACTGAGACCACTGTAAAATATTTTCCGAACCCTTTTTTTTACCAGGAGCTGTGATTTTTTTATTGACTAATTAGGCAACATGCCATACATCAAATTGATGGCGAATGTTTGGAAACTGCTTTCGCATGGCCTTGGCTATTGAAACATTTCTGTCAGTGGCTATGAGGTCTATTTGTATTCCCCTCAATTGAAGATGTTCGAGGGATTTTATGAAACCATGCTTCTCCATGGCCACTGAGGATTTACATTGGGACACCTGCACACCTCCAAACTCACCGTTTCTTTAGTTTCTATGTGCTGAAAGTGGTATGTGTAGTACTTTGCTGAAAATCCAGGGCTGTCACACTGTCCGTCGCCAGCTAGCCTGAACCGTTTGCCAGAGAATGTGCTTTCAATTGACATTTATTCAAATTTCCAGGCTTGACTAATAGCGGGGAATAAGAATTCTCTTTGATATTTGTAGTACTGCATTTTAGCAAGGAACTGAACTCCCACGAATTGACAGAAACTGGACAACTTACTAAAAGTCGAGCCACGGAAAAGTAAAGCTGCTGAACACAGTAGATTTCCAGCTGGCACTTTGCCCACCATGAAAATGTATCTTGGAGGTGGGCACAGGTGGCTTGGATTTTCAGGTTAGTGCCTTGTAATACAAGAGTCACATTCACCAATGGCTCCCGCATATTTTCCTTTTCACTGGATGGACACATTTCAGCATCAGTATAATCTCCACCAGGCAACTGTTGAATACAATGTATTTCTTCTCCTTTATTAGCCGATTGTCCTGCATGATTGTGGTTTGTGACTCAACTGTGGTGGACAAATCTGGCAAACTAGCCAAACTGTAGTCGAGATCTTTGGCAAGTTCCTTGGTCAATTGTGTTGAAGCTTCAGTCTCTGTTAGTTCAGCCTGTTTTATTTGCACACGAATTGTAGAAAGCATCAATGTCGATTGTTTATTGGCTTTTTTTGTGGGTGTAGATCGTGTCAAGTGGTCAGTGAGGAATTCAAAGGCATCTTCAATATATTCAGTTTCATCTTGTCGATTTCTCACATTGTAGCAATGGTCCAACAACACTTTGCTGGCTTTGCCGGTCACATTAAATTCAGTTTCTGGCCATTGGACATAAGCATCTCGAGTTGCTTATTGACTGGACCATGCTGCACATCAAATAGTAGTTGCTCCATGGTGAAATCTGTTTGGCAAGCAGCATCTTGTGTTTCATTTGTTGTCTGTGTCTTTATACTTCTTTTCCTTCTCTGCCTCTAGGAGATGGGTTGTAAAAACATGTTCATTGTAAATCACACATACAGTGGATAGCACTTTAAATGAATAAACATGTTATGAAGAAAACACCAGCCCAAAACACTTCTAGAAAATGAAATTGTTTATTAGTTACCCTTGTTTTCTAGATTTGCTGTGCAACCGTGGTCTTCTCTGTAACGACCGAACCAGCAAGCTGGTCCACCACCTCTGATCCATGTGCCTCCTCTTCTAATTCCACACCTTGTATGCATTCCTTGAATAGAATATTCATTAAAAAAAACAAAAGTCAAACTTATTGGAAACTAAAACCTTTCATTGCACACATTGCTTAAATACATACCTTCACAAACAGTGTACGTCATTTAGTCAAAATATACATTTTGAATTTCACCTGATTGATGGCAAGTGTATTCGATCAGGGATCCCTGTGCAAAACATACTGATTGTAATGTTGCCCTCAAACATTTTGCAATGTATTCTGCATTACGGAGGAAGTGTAACGTTAGGACTGAAATCATAAAAGGTTGAAACACTGCACGTTTATATGAATGCCACTAATAATATCCTATGTAGGATTTACTTTCTTTCATTCAAGGGAACTATCAGTACACATACCTCATACTCTGGACCAGCTCCAAAGGATGATGTAATTGTACTCGAAGTACCATCATCCCCCTGTAACACAGTATTTGTTTTAGTATAGATGAAAACAGCGAAATGGAACAGAGACAATGGGATACAGACAATGGTACATATAAAGAGCAACCCATAAATGACACATAGTGCAAACAACCAACATGATACATAAAATATTTCATATTATTTTAAATTCCAAGCATAATACATTCTCGTAATTGAAAAGTGAAATAAAATTACCTGATAGGCGTTTGAAGTTGTTGTTGACTCCGGAAAAGAAATGGATGCAGAATCTTGCTCCTTCATTTTCAGTGCATTGTCACGAAGTGGTAAACGGGAAAATTAGATTTGCATTACATATGTGGGAAGATCCAACTTATGACAACATGAACTTCTGCAAGTCTGTAGGGCTCACCTTTGCTATACTGGACGTGTCCTTGGTTTCGTCACTTGGAAGGGTCTATACTTCCGTCAGTATGCTCTCCTAAAAAAATGTCAAGCAACCGATTACGAAAACATTTGCTTCTTGTGAAGGGAACTATGGCATTGGTTTCCATGGTCATAATTGCTTAATTTGAGGCTCCATAAACCAGTGACAGATGTGTAGTAAAATGTGGTATAGCTAAAATGTAATACAATCTGGTAAATATGCAAACTTTAGTAAGACACATTTACACCAAAAGTACCAATCCGTTCATGGAGTTACCTGTTCAGTACCCCACCGCCTACTCCTAATTCATCACCCAGTACTCACCTGATGCAGCTTGTGCATCAATAGAGTTGGAATTGTATTTGGAAGCAATTTACGAAACATTCTGGGTCGACCCTTTTTGCTCATCAATTGGTTGTACATATCCTGGCTAAAGTGCAGGCTGCAGTTGTGGAATCGATTGGCCCTCAAGTCTTCAAAGGCAGCCTGGGCTCTACTATCAATCTAGTCCACTGTAAACCCATCTTCTTTTTGAATGAATATCCTTCAGGAATATATGCAGGTTTGTGCCCTGACTTTTGACATGGCTCCTAGAACTACAACCCAAAACCATACAAGCAGGCATTCTTGAAAAGTCAATAAGATCTGTATAAAAAAAGTATAAACAATTACACATTTTTTAGTGAATGTATGAGATTGATGAAATTATATCACAGTTTTCTATTCCACGTTTGTTTTGTTCAAAGAGGCAAAACCTGTGTAGCGTAGTCGAATACTACATACATACAGAATTGACAAACATACAGAATTGATTGATATGGCGCTAATCGTAACGTGTTACTCGTCCGTTGAATGTACTTTCATGCATCAAAGGAAACATGCTTAGAGACATGGTCGAGAAAGATGTGATTCTATTACAATTGACAGTGATAAAATGTACTATATATCGAGATAAGAACACTTGAAACCTTAGACAATGGTAAATATTTTGAGATTAATTAACATTAAACTACTGGGTACAGTCAGTCGAAATAGATAGACATTTTGGGATTAGAAAGAGATAAATATAGTGAAGTTAAAAGGTGACCTGCCCTTACCTTGACTAACAAACAATTAGATTCAGCAAGCAGGGGAGTTAGTAGCAGGAGAACAGGTAGCACGATCAAGAGTTGACTTCCAGTGCTCACAGATGTTCACAGGTAGCACAATCAAGAGTTGACTTCCAGTGCTCAGAGATGTTCTGTGGATAAATATCAAGGGGTTTATAAAGGATTAGAAAAGTGGGTGTGTATGTGAATGTCTGACATGTTTCTGACATGGTCTGCTTCAGGGGAGCCTGGAGACATGGGTTCTGGGCAGACTGTGTGTACAATGGCCCCTGTGCGGAAGATGCCTTTGAAGTGTACATGGTGTTTGGCATGCTGGCCGTTCCCACCCTGCCAGCCCCCTTGGGAGGGCAGGGCCACAGGTGCGAACTGCCATTGATAGTGGAGGGGGGATGGATGGGCAAGAGGGGTGCAGACAAGGCCCGGAAAACTGCTGAAGGGAGATACACTTATGTGGATTACAGAGGCACGGTCTGCTTCAGGGGAGCCTGGAGACACACGGTCTGGGGAGGCCGTGTGTACAATGGCCCCTGTATGGTAGATAGCTTTGAGTGTACATGGTTTCTGGCACCTTGGCCGTTCCCACCCTGCCAGCCCCTTTGAAAGGCAGGGCCACAGGTGCAAACTGCCATTGATAGTGGAGGGGGGGATGGATGGGCAAGAGGCTTGCATACAAGGCCCTGAACACTGCTGAAGGGAGACACACTTATGAGGATTACAGGGGCGCGGTCTGCTTCAGGGGAGTCTGGAGACACAGGGTCTGGGGAGGCTGTGTGTTCAGTGACCCCTGTGCGGAAGATACCTTTGAAGTGTACATGCTGTTTGGCACCTTGGCTGTTCCCACCCTGCCAGCCCCCTTGGGAGGGCAGGGCCACAGGTGCGAACTGCCATTGATAGTGGAGGGGAGATGGATGGGCAAGAGGGGTGCAGACAAGGCCCGGAACACTGCTGAAGGGAGACACACGTATGTGGATTGCAGGAGCGGGGTCTGCAAGAGGGGAGCCTGGAGACACTGGGTTTGGCACCTTGGCCATATATAATGGAGGGGGATGGATTGTTGCAGAGAAGGTGAGCGTAAAAGGGCACCAACAATTGTTGCATGCCACTCATAGACAAGTGAGCGTGTCCCTGATTCACAGAAAAATTGAAACAACTATTCGTAAAAGATCATTTGTATTTTATTTTGTTGCTGATGTTGATGGCACAAATGTACTACACATTGTAAACTTCGGGTTGCAGCACAGTGTGGGAAAGTCCCCTATACTGTCTGCTGTCACTGGGGAATTTGGCGCAAAAGGCTCCAACGACACAGGTGGGTATTACTCGTCGAATGCGGTATGCAAGCCTCCAATGAAGCCACCATGTAAACGAACAATAGGCCATCAGCCTGTACCGCCTGTGGAAGAGAAACATATATACTGTATTTGAATGAACCTGATAAGTGCACACACCTTAGTTGAAAATGCATCCTGTATCCTATGGCATAGTTGCCCGTACAAATGTTACTTCATGGATCAATCAACTTGGCTTTAAAGTGTGGACACATTACAAAAGTGAACCCCCATGCAATCCATAACGTTTGGGGGACAGAGAAATATGATTCTTAGTTGAAATTGAAAGACACATAAGATGACCACTATGATTTCCCCTAAAGTGCAAGAGATGTTTTAAATTGCCAGACTACATTCACTTTGCAGTGATAGATGAAAGTTACAATAATATAGAAGACACACAAGAAATGTTAGTAGCCTCAGTGGTCAAAGTGACATCAAATCTAGAGTACACTTACTCGTTACTTGGATTGCAAGGGCAAACTGTTGTGCGAAGTTTGTGCATAAGCACCATCATAATGCTCAACACGGACCTTGTGAGGCAGGCTACCCAGAAGTCATGCAGCTCGGTAACGCATGGCAACGGTGTCTCTTCTTACGATATGTAGGCCAAACATCCAGAGTTTTCTCTGCAGCAGCAGTTCTCCTCCTCGGTTGGCATGACCTTGCACCGATTGCAGGTATACCAGGTGGAAACATCTTCCATGCGACTAGGCTCCGGATCAGGATCCAGTGACTCAATCATCCAACTGTCGTCTGATGCCCACATCATTACTGCATCTTTCTAGATCAACTAATTCCACCTCGGAATACTCTGACTCGTACTAGTATGGCTGTATTGTTGCCATTATACGACAAAATTCAAATCAATAGAAATGCTAGTACAAGTATCTCTTTGCACGGGCTCCGAGCAACGAAGATAGTTGAACAGAGCAGAAACAAGTCACAGGTGATACAAAAAAAAAACAGTGAAACGATTGAAAAAGCAACTCTGATATTGTCTGATGAGAAGCGGTCTGTTTATACTTATTGAGGAAAAAGACGTCCTGCCATTTCCATGGAGACACTGCGACACAGAGAACTTTGACACGAGTCGTGCATTCGCGTTGTGAAATAGACCTTACGCGTCTAGTGATGTCAGCTTCAGGGGCGGGTTGCTAAGGATACCAATCGGGCGTCACACACCAGACCAGGACACTTGGTCTTATCCTGGGATGTGGCGCTCAATCAGAATACTTTTTCTTTAATTTCAATTAATTCAAATTGAGCCGATACCCGACCTGTCTCACAACCCCTTTTACAAATATCCCGGTCACAATGGACCATGAACCAGGCCGTTTGGTGAAATACAATATTTATTTATTCTTAGAATTCACAAAAATCACAAACATTTTAATATTGGCCAGCAATCACCAATGCAGTGATAATGACAATGGAAATGGAAGCAATGCACTTGGTTAAACTTCTAGTACAACATATCCAAAGCACAATTGATTAGGAGCACTTTTTGAATTCGGATAGATAGCAACAAAGTTAAGGTTTCCCCCTGCAATGTTCCTTCAACCCACAAATAACCAATTTCTGAGTGGACAGAAAGAAGCAGCAGGTAGGCAGCGAACAGAATCAAAATACGACCTTCCCTTACAAAATAAGAGGGAAAACATTTTTTAAACCCTTTGTAATAGCATGAAATCTTGGAGACAAATATGACTTCTCACGACAACAGTAATGCAGAAACCCTAGCAATCACAAGGCAAGGGATCAACAGGAAGCATACAATTCAAAAACAAATGAAAAATTAGGACATGCTGCAGCCAAATGACACGTTGGAAAGTTGCAATTTTCTCAAAATTCCCGTTCAAAATGAGGCAAATGAATTTGAGGAAATACTTCAATTCTCATATATATATCACATGGACAATATAGAGGTGAAAATAGGTCTCTAGCTGGTGAATTGAGAGAGACTTGGAAGGTAGAGTGATGTTTGTTTTTAGGAAAATATAGCAGTGAAAAAGAGGAAATCGGTTTTAAAAGTGAAAGGCACATTTTACTTAAACTAGATTTAATGGCTAAGAAAAGAGGAACGCCACCTGTGAATATCAAAGTTACGCTGCAGTTGTAACCCTTCACGCAGTGTGACCCTTTTCTTTGGAGAAAATTAATTTATGTAATCAAAATATCGCCAATTACTAATGATCTACGCAGAACAAAAGGAAAATAGGAAAGTGGTGCTAACACTGGGAAATTCAATGACAGGATGCACAGAGAATTCTAACAGTTTTAATAAGTTACCAGGGTTGGGGTAGGATTGCTTAGAGAGTGGAACAAAAACAAATGGGTCAAGATGTGGTAGAATATGTGTTATGGGATGTGGCATACTCACAGTCCACGCTTGGGTTTGGGAATTTTGGAACAGTCAATGGGGTTCTGCACTGCTCGGGTCACCAGGAAGCGGACTCTCCTGGCAAAAGACAGCTGGTCACCAGAAGGCAAGTGCAGCTGGGCAATTTGGGTGACTGGATGGCACAGATAGTGGACAAGCCGGTCTGGTCTAAGGATGCTGGGGTACCACAGCCTTTCCCCTTTTTAATGGGATTTTAGTGGGATTTTCTTAATCTAAACCTTTGCTTGACTAGAGTCAGCTATGCTTCGGCCTACACAGTGAAATCTGGTCAGCTTTGCTTTGGCCCTGTAGTGGAATCTGGCGACTGGCAGGATGAATGTGGAAGATCAGGAACGCAGGCGCTAGAAATTCAGGAGAGAGTGTCTTGGAGCTCTGTCAACCACTCTTTATAGAGCATGGTGACATCACAGAATTATTGTTGGGCAGGTCTGAGCTAGGCCTACCTCCAAGAAGCGGATAGGACAATCAATGTTGGTTGCCTGCTCGAGGAGGAGTCCCAGTTTATGAGGTTGCATTTTATGAAGTAAAAAGCCATCCAACAGTCCTTTTAGCCAGAAATCAGTCATAACCTAATTTACACATTTATACATTTGTGGCACTTTAACCAATCACATGGGCAGATTACATATTGTAGCTATAGCATCGCAGTCCAATCCTCACGGCTGTGCGACCTTGTTTCGCCCTTCTACCAGTTTTTCACGCTTTTCAGTGAGAATTATATTACTTAAAATTCTATAACTTTATACATGGGTGTGGATTATCATTAGGCATGTAAGTATTAAAATTCGCAATGGCATCATGGATACTTTCCTTATAATACCCAATTCTCTCCCATTTCTATTCCCCATGTGTCAGTGAAGTCTATGACGTCTTAAATGGAAGCCCACAAAATCACATTTAAACTGTTAACTTTTCACATTTTTGCAAATTCCTGTGGCAAAGATAAAAGTCTTACAAGTTTTATTTATAAAATAGTCTTTGGAAACAAATGTTCAGTATTGTTTCCTATATACGGGCATAGCTTCCAAGCTACCCCCTCAATCCAGGGTTGTCACAGAGATTTACTTTGATGCCTCCTGTATAAGTAACAAATAGGTGTGATTTTTCACTTCTCACATCCGTGTCCAAGAAATTCCATTGTAATATGGCTCAGCTCAGACCCAAGTCTGATTAGTATGTGAAGTTTCTTTGTATTGGTCAGTGAAAGTTTTCCAACCTAGCAATTATCACATTCGTGTCCTGCAAGTTTATGGTGGTTCCCTTTTTGAGGAAGCCTTAGCGCTGCCAACAGGAATAACCTGTTTTGGGAGCTTGATAAAATCCAGCCTATGAAGTTTGACAGTTTTATTTTTATTTTATTTTGTCCTGAATCAAAACAAGCCTGTTGAATAAACAACCTATATATGTTTCCCCAGCCACAAACCCCTTTACATTGCTAGGCACGGACAAGCTTTCATTCAACATTGTACTTTTTAAAACAGGCATTTTTTTCCTATGGTTTGTAAAAGCCCATTTTGACACGTGGTCAATGCTGCTGGGATTTATCATTCATCTACTTCCCAATATTGTTCTGTGGCTGTTGTCAGCTTGTTTTACACAACAGTCTGTACAAGGCAAAAGTCTTAATGAAATTGACATGTGCACAGAAAGCTATGATTTTCTTTTCAAGCAGTGATTTTTGACATTTTGCAGCAAAATTGAAGCATTTCCCGTGTAGGTGAAGGAACACTTTTGCTGATTTTCTCAGATTTGGCTGGCACAGCCTGTCATTCAGGAATAAGGCTCTTTTCTGATGGAGCACAATGTGAATATGGCTGGGCATGACTGGGTCTTTTTGATAAAGGTAGTATGATGAAGAACAGGGACAAATAGCATCAGAGCAGCATCATTTTAAGGGTGAAATATTCCCTTTTTCAAATGGGAACTTTGGGCTTTGCAGCAAAGCAGCGCTGCTTTTTCACTCCCCTTCTTTCGTACATGTAAGAACACACTGGCAAGCTTTTTCAGTGTGCCCCTTTGTTCCATCCTGCCCAATATGTGCTTGGCAAGGTGGTGCAGCCATCTTTTTTGTCGTTGCAAAACACAGTTTTGGTGTGAGGCTATGGTGCTCACAGGAGCCAGCTCAGCCATTTTGCTGGTTCTGCTGAAGTGCAGATGTGGGGAAGTACTGCTGAGTGGGTAAATATATCCCACAGGGTGATATGATTAAGTGCAGCGAGGGCAGTCGAACTTAGGGCAAAGCAGCAACGGATAAGATTAGCACAAGAGGGCTGCACCCCGCTCGTTGATTTTGCATGTGTAAAAGTGAGGAAAACTAAGGTAAGGTGCACTGGAAATGTTTTTATGATCGATCACAGTTTGCATAAAACCACATGCCCGAACGCTCGGGACAATAACCTTTTTGAGCGCACGATTCCTTTAATGAACAATTGGGTTACTCGTGCTGTCGTAAATGTACCTGTCATCTCCTCATAAGCCTTCAAACAATGAACCGGACATAGCCTGGATTGGTCTAGAAATGCTGAGTAAGAAACAGTTTTGATACTTGTCTTCGTCCTCTTGTTAACATAAATGTGACCCCCGATTTTTGGCCCACTTTAAGTGCCTTAACATCAGATAATCTCTTACAAGATATGAAGCAAAGCAGTGTAGTGAGCTTTGTTGATAATGCCTTCCTTGACAGCTGTTCATTATCTAGCCAGCTATTAAACAAATGCAGGACTGTATTAACGTCCCATGTCTGGGAATATCTGGGCATCAGTGGTTTCAAAAGCCTAACCCCCTCTTGGGAGTTTACATACTAGAGGGTGTTCACCCACTGGCGCTTTCTCTATCTTGGGGAGAACGGCTGAAATGGCCAATCTACAAGTGTTCACTGAGCCTCATTACGACCTGGGCGGTACGGGGTAAACAGCGCCGTAAAAGGTGCCGGCACCATTTACCCCGTACCGCCTCATTACGAGGTCCCCTCGTGCGACCCAGGACGCAACGCCTGGTCAAACAACGCGTGCTTACCGGGTCGCGCGAGGGGAAGAGGGAGCAAACAACGGGCCAACTCGTAATGGCCCGTTGTTTGCTCCCTCTCCCATTCCCATTCAGCCCTATGGGGGCTGAAATGGGAATGGGGAAGGACCGGGTCCTTGGAGGGAGGAATTACCGGGCCTTCCGAACTCAGAATGGCCCGGTAATTCCTCATTCTGAGGACCCGGATCCGGACGCGATTTCGGCGGTAGCCATGCCCCCTATAGCGGTAAAGGCTTGTCGGATGGCCAGTAGCTCCTTCTCCCAGAGTAGTGGGTCTCGCTGGGAGTCGATGTTCGGGATAGGTAGGCAAAAGGATGTTCCACCTTGTGTTCGAATTCTTGTTTTAAGACCTCCCCAATGGCGTAGTCTGAGGTATCTGTTTCCACCAGGAAGGGCCTATTTATGTCAGGCTGAGCCAGGATGGGACCTTGAGTGAATATTCGTTTTAGCTCCTGAAAGTCAGTCTCTTGAGCAGCAGACCAATTAAACGGTGTGTCTTTCTTTAAGAGTGCGACTATGGGATGCACTATGTCTGAAAATTTAGGTATACATTTTCTGTAGAAATTTGCGAGTCCCAGAAAGGATTGAATCTGTTTTACTGTAGTAGGTGCTAGCCAAGAGAGTATGGAGTAAACCTTGGCAGGATCCATTCCGATTCCTTTAGAACTCAGCACAAATCCGAGGTAATGAACGGTCTGGACATGGAAGAGACATTTTTCTGGTTTGGCCAGGAGTTTGTTTTCTCGTAGTCGTTGTAAAACTGCATTTACATGTTCCTGATGGACTTGGGGGTCATTGGAATAGATCAGTATATCATCCAGGTATACGATGACAAAAAGGAACAGCATATCTGAGAAGACTCTATCCATGAACCGCTGAAAGACTGCAGGGTCGTTGGCGAGACCGAAGGGCATTACCAGATATTCGAAATGCCCAAAAGGGGTTCTGAAGGCTGTCTTCCACTCATCACCTTCCTTTATCCGAATGAGGTGATAGGCATCCCGAAGATCGAGCTTGGTGAAGATGACTGCACCCTGAACTGCCTCCAAGATGTCAGAAATGAGCAGTAGAGGGTAACAATCCTTGAGAGTGCACTGGTTGAGACCGGGGTAGTCCAAACAGGGTCGAAGTTCTTTGGTATCTTTCTTTGGTACGAAGAATAGAGAAGCACCGGCTGTAGATTTTGAAGGGCGAATGGTTCTGTTAGCCAGGTTGGTATCCAGATATTCTCGCTCTTTTTTCAGGTTCAGATAGTATAAACATTCTGCCGAATGGGATTATGGCTGAAGCATCTATGTCGATGGCACAATCCTCAGGTCTGTGGGGTGGAAGAGCTTGAACAATGGCTGTTGAAAACACGTCCGAGTACGGTTGATAAATCCCAGGCACTTGGGTAATGTTGGACACACATAAAGGTGATTGTTCGGAATTCCGGGAGTTCACAGAAGGGTTATGCAGTGAATCTTGAGACAAACAATGGGACAAGCAGAATTCAGAACCTAGAAATAGGGATCCAGCTGGCCAGTTGATGTACGGGTTGTGTTTCTGGAGCCAGGGCATGCCTAAAACCATGGGGTAGTGAGTGGCCTTTATAATATCAAAACAGAGCTTTTCCTAGTGGTTGTTTAGCAAAAGCAGTAGTTCCTTGGTTTGGTGAGTAATAGGCCCGGAAGACAATGGTATCCCGTCAATTCCTTCGACAGGTTGTACTATTTCTTTGGGTTCTCGAGGAATATTGTGTCTGACAGCCCAGTTGTTAGGGAGAATTACACAGCACCCTCAGTGCAGTAACACAGGGGTGTCATAGTGACCCCCAAACATAGACTCCATACCCTGGGACTGACTACTGTCTCCCAGGGCAGGTAAAGTCACAATTGGCTGTACTAGTCTCAAATTATGAACAGAACCAGTGCAAACCATCATATTGTGGAAGTACTGGTAGGGGTAATTCGATTGCCCCTGGGTCTGTTCTCCAAGGGGGCACTGTCCAGTCCCCCCTTGTCGAGTTTCTGGCTGGTGGCAGTGGTTACCACGCAAAATATTCCACCGGAATATTTCCTATGGGTTTTTCCTATTCATTTTAAACGCACCACTTTCTTCCCTTTGAGCTGGTGGGACCAACCAGTTTGCCTTTTTCACCTTCCTGGATCGTCTTGTGGTCGAATCACCCGTGCCAAGCACCCTGGCGGCCGGATAGCCACGCTTCACCACTACCGTGAATAAAAGGGTCGTACCTTTTAACCGGGAAACTCAGCGGCTGGTTTCTTCCCTGGCAGTACAACGACCTCCAGCTTTCCTCCACGTCGAGATCTTCTCTTCCCCTGGATGAAGCCGTGACTTGCAACTTCTGCCAGGAACAACTGCCCCCGCTGGAGCTTTCTCACCATTTCAGGGACTGTGTCCCGCATGGTCTACCTTGCAACAGATTGTCCAAGGTGTCCAGTAAATCCTTGACTCTCTATCTTGGGTGACCTCAGACCTGCTAACTTTCCCTTTCTGAACTGATCCAACCTCTTTTGACTTTTCTGCAAAGACTTTGAGTGCATTTCCACTGTGTGATCTTGGGCAAATTCCACCTTGCTCTCTCCAATAGTGGGCCTGGCCTATGAACTTTTTGCTATACAGTAGACCCTGCCTTTCTTGACTTGCTGTGGTTTCTTAAAAGTGTTGGTACTGTGTTATTTTCCTATTCTGCCTTTTCTCTCCCCTTCTAAACAAATTATTGGAGTGCCATGTAAGGTTACGCGGTCACCTCTGTTTTGCTAAATAAGTGGTGTCTTAACCAAGACTTGTCGAATAATTAACTAGGGAGGTGTATATACTTATGGTGCCTGTGTTTGAATTTGCTTGACATATTAGTGCCAGTGTATTTTTTACAAGTGTGTTTTTAAATAAATAATTATATACTTTTATACCAAAGCTCTGGTCAGTGTTTGCTTGTGCTACTGTATTTTTTAGCCCTATTGTGTATACTCTATGTACTGCCTAACTCTTCTTGAGAGAAGTCTGACTGCTCAGCCACAGCTGCCAGGTAAATCTGGGTGGTACAGACTGCTACCAATTCGGTTTACTGCTTACTCCTGTGGTCTTAAACTTTTTGCACTGGTCCCTAAGGGAACTGCACAGGTTTCTGTCTAACACTGGTGTACAGCGGTGGGATTTGTATTGAGTATACATTTTAGTGTGCTTTTAGATACCTTAGTGCAACTAACCACAAAGCTTAGCACTAAAAAGTTTCTTTTCTAACCTGTCAACTATGGAAAGTTATAGTCAAGAGTCCCTTGCTACAAAACTGCTGATTGTTTAAGAGTTCTCTATAAGCATAAGAATCTCCTGACTAAAGGCAAGAAAATGGAGCTAATAGAAAGATTTTTAGCAAACCAAAGTCTGGGTGATGGTTCAGAGGAATCCACTCTCCCCGAAAATGTAGATAACAGTGATGACATTGATATTGATCAAAGTATTGATAATCTTGAGGCAGAGTCAGAAGAGGAGGGTGAGGCTGTTGTAATTGTCTCCCCTGGGCCTCTATCTGCTCTAGCAGCTGTACCTACTGGACCTTTGCCAGGTCTCACATTTAGTCCTCAATGTATTGAACTAGAGAAAATGAAGCTTGAATTGGAATTTACGAGACTTAATGCTCAAGCAGAACAAAGGCACCAAGAACTGAATCAAGAACTAAGGCTCAGAGAAATGGAGCTCAAACATGAGCTAGAGATGAAGAAATTGTCTGTTGAAAATGCTTCTCTCTCCGGATCCTCTAGGAGTACCAGTCCCAAAAGACACTGGATGCCTAAAGAGATTGTGGGTATGTATGAGCCTAAATTGGATGTGTTGGATTGGTTGGCTATGTTTGAGTATAATCATGGGCTTCAGGACATCTCAGGGAATGAGTTACTTCCCTGGTTTTTCTCTAGGCTCCCCCTGTTGCATCTGATGTGGTAATGGAGTTGGGGGAGGTGGATAAGAAGGATTATGAATGTGTGAAGTTAGCTTTAATAGCTAGATTTGGGAAGAGCCCTTCCCAGTACCTTAAGAGGTTTAGGACCCTCAAAAAGAATGATGTTACCCCTTGGGCTACCTGGGTGAGTGAGTGTTTGAAAAACTTAGAGGGATGGATTAAGGGTTACAAGGTGAACACTTATGAGGGAATGAGAAATCTTTTTATGTTGAAGTCAATTTATGATGCCTGCTTTCCTGAGCTCAGACAGCACTTGGCTGATTCAAAGGAATTAGATCCTAGAACAATAGCTAAGGCTGCTGACTTGTGGGTTGCCAACGGGGATACTCACAAGGATTCTGGGGTCACTCAGAAGAAGGATGAGGGGAAGCAGCCACAAAAAGGGAACCAAGAGACTTCTAATACCTCCCAACCCACAGAGGGCCCCAAACCACAAAATAACCAGGGTAAGTCCCAAGGGAAGCCTAATAGGGCTAGTGAGTCATCTGGTGTCCAACCAGAAAGAGGTCAACAGAAGCCCCCGTTCCAGAGAGCATTTGGAACATGCTATCTCTGTGGGGCAACTGACCATATCAAAGGAGATCCAAAATGTAAGGGTAAAACTACAGGGATCAGCACAGTCTCCTTAGCCTTCACTCCTGAGGAGGAAGTCCAAATGGCTAGTGCTCACTTTGAAGTCTTTGCTGAAGAACCTTTGGGTCTTCAAGCAAGTGTAACAGTAGAGTCCATGGGTCTGGTTAGCAATCAGAATAGGAGGGTGTATGACTCCATACCAGAACACTCTAAAGTTTATTATATGGGCAGTGTTCTTGTCAATGGCCAGGATACTCCTGCCAGGCGAGACTCTGGGGCCAGCAGAACAGTAGTGGATGAAAGCTTTTTCAGGCCTGAGGATGTTGTTAAGGCACCCAAAGGTCCCACTAAGATGTCTGGAGGCCCTGTCCAAATGGTTCCAATTCTACCAGCCCTCATTCAGTGTAATAAAATGGCAGTGAGGATTCCTGTCAGTGTTCAGACTGAGGTGCCTGGGAGAGTACTGTTGGGGAATGATCTAAGAACTCTAGGAGTAGTATCCAGTACCCCCAGGCCTCCCAGTATGAAGACCCAGAACCAAACCAAATTGGCTAGAGAGGCCACCTTAAGGGAGCACTCTAAGCCTGTGGGAACCTCTACTGAGACCCCCACTACAAGCCCTGGTGTTTGTAAATTGACCTCTGACCCAGGCAAATTTCAAGCTGAAATGTTAGGGGAGTGGGAGCCCCAACCCAGCTCCATCATTGTTCCCCCAGTTTTAGAGTCTCTGACTCCTCCTGCTTCTGAGGAAGAGGTGGATAGACCAACAGGACCCCTAACTAGGCCTAAGAGAACTGGTAATTCTCAGTGCTGATGGAAAACGAGGAAAGAAAAGTCTAAGGCCAAAAACCTTCAGACTGTTGGACCTTCCACTGAAGACTCCAACTCAATTCCTAGTCTTGGGAGTGAAACTCCTAAAGTAGGTAAGGGTAGATCTAAGAGGAAGGAGAAGCATGCACCTTGCTTATCTCCATCCCCTCCAACCAAGAGGCCCAAAACCCAACATTCTCCCAACAGAGAGGTGGTGAGGAACTCTGGAGGCCCCTCTAGATCTAAGGGAATCCTTTATAAGTGCCCCTTGAAAAAGCCCTATACAGGTTCAGAAGTTGTACCAACTTCTGAGGGACTGGTCAACCAGATCCCCCATAGTTTTAAAAAGACTGATGTTCCTCAAAGGGTTTGTAGGTCATATAGCTTACAAAGGAAAACCCTTGACTCTACCATTGAACACAGGTCAGGGTGTTACCACCAAAATGCTGATGGTCTCTCTAGGGTGTTTGTAACCGACTAGAGGTATGGGATTCATCCAGGAGTGGATTAAATCCTCCTGTCCCTTAGTCTGGGGGGGGGGGGTAGGGAGAATTCTCTGTTAAGGCTAATTTCCCAAACCTAGTGAGTCCCCCAGCAGCTTTGCTGGATTTTTGGGGTTTATTTTTTTCTCCTGCTAAGAGTGAGACTCTTTTTCTCCCACTCCTAGGCATGATTTGAGAATGTCCTTTGACAATGTAATGTGCTTTATGGGCTATGGGGTCTTTTACTCCATAGGGGTTCATGTGTTTTTGGTATGTGTGTTAGGGGTGTCATAGTGACCCCCAACCATAGACTCCATACCCTGGGACTGACTACTGTCTCCCAGGGCAGGTAAAGCCACCATTGGCTTTACTAGTCTCAAATTGTGAACATAACCAGTACAAACCATCATATTGTGGAAGTACTGGTAGGGATAATTCCATTGCCCCTGGATCTGTTCTCCAAGGGGGCACTGTCCAGTCCCCCCTTGTCGAGTTTCTGGCTGGTGGCAGTGGTTACCACGCCAAATATTCTACCGGAATATTTCCTATGGGATTTTCCCATTCATTTTAAACACACCACTTTTTGGTGCAATGTTAAAGATACCGCTGGGTTATTTATTTAATATTTATTCCCCTGTTGGGTCTTTTTGCCACGACTCGGTTTTAAAATGGCATTTGTGTTTGCCTCTGAAACTCTAACCCAAGTCGAGCCCTTTTTGGCGGGCTTCTGCACAGAAGCCCTCCAAATGGTGCCACTTTGTCTGGGGTCTACAGGATGTGTGGGAGGGGGATTAGGCACCCTGGACTGAGTTGCCTTGGCAACTCAAGTCACAATCTTGTGTGATTGTGTGACTTAGCATGTTTGAGTGACAGCTAGGCTGTTGCATTGGGGTTTTTCTGCATAAAAGCAGAGCTTTGGGGACTGGAACTTCAGAAGTCACCACAGAACCTAAAGAATCCAAAGAGAGGAGAAGCTGAGCCATCTACAACGACGACACCACCGGTGGAGCCCTGCTGTACGAACTCACCATTTCCCCGACGACAGAGGAGATCTTCTTCCAGGAGTGTCTTCTTCCCTTTGAGCTGGTTGGACCAACCAGTTCACCGTTTTCGTCTTCCTGGATCATCTCGTGGTCGAATCGCCCGTGCCAAGCACCCCGGCAGCCGGATAGCCACGCTTCACCACTACCGCGAATAAAAGGGTTGTACCTTTAAACCGGGAAACTCTGCGGCTGATTTCTTCCCTGGCAGTGCAACGACCTCCAGCTTTCCTCCACGTCGACATCTTCTCTTCCCCTGGACAAAGCCCCAACTTGCAACCGCTGCCAGGAACAACTGCCCCCGCTGGAGCTTTCTCACCATTTCAGGTACTGTGTCCTGTCTGGTCTCCCTTGCAACAGACAAGGTGTCCCGTAAATCCTTGACTCTCTATCCTGGGGTGACCTCGGACCTGCTAACTTTCCCTTTCTGAACTGATCCAACCTCTTTTGACTTTTCTGCAAAGACTTTGAGTGCATTTCCACTGTGTGATCTTGGGCAAATTCCACCTTGCTCTCTCCAAGAGTGGGCCTGGCCTATGAACTTTTTGCTATACAGTAGACCCTACCTTTCTTGACTTGCTGTGGTTTCTTAAAAGTGTTGGTACTGTGTTATTTTCCTATTCTGCCTTTTCTCTCCCTTTATAAACAAATTATTGGAGTGCCATCTACGGTTACGCGCACACCTCTGTTTTGCTAAATAAGTGGTGTCTTAACCTAGACTTGTCGAATAATGAACTAGGGGGGTGTATATACTTATGGTGACTGTGTTTGAACTTGATTGACATATTAGTGCCAGTGTATTTTTTACAAGTGTGTTTTTAAATAAATAATTATATACTTTTATACCAAAGCTCTGGTCAGTGTTTGCTTGTGCTACTGTATTTTTTAGCCCTATTGTGTATACTCTATGTACTGCCTAACTCTTCTTGAGAGAAGTCTGACTGCTCAGCCACAGCTGCCAGGTAAATCTGGGTGGTACAGACTGCTACCAATTCGGTTTACTGCTTACTCCTGTGGTCTTAAACTTTTTGCACTGGTCCCTAAGGGAACTGCACAGGTTTCTGTCTAACACTGGTGTACAGCGGTGGGATTTGTATTGAGTATACATTTTAGTGTGCTTTTAGATACCTTAGTGCAACTAACCACAAAGCTTAGCACTAAAAAGTTTCTTTTCTAACCTGTCAACTATGGAAAGTTATAGTCAATAGTCCCTTGCTACAAAACCGCTGATTGTTTAAGAGTTCTCTGTAAGCATAAGAATCTCATGACTAAAGGCAAGAAAATGGAGCTAATAGAAAGATTTTTAGCAAACCAAAGTCTGGGTGATGGTTCAGAGGAATCCACTCTCCCCGAAAATGTAGATAACAGTGATGTAACGCTCACCTGATTCCCGTAGAGGCGCCGGTCTTGACTGGGCGTATACCGTATCTTCAAAGGTGATGTGTAACACATGGCTGGCTCTTTGGGCTGGACCTCTGTGCACTGTATGTCTGACTCGAAGGGTAAGATGTCTGCAGATAGAAAATATGGGATTAAGGAACTGGGTTATTGAATGTCTCTCTCTTCTTCCCTTTCTCTTCTCCTGTAGAACCCCAAAGGTTAACGCTCTCACCTTAGGTAAGTGAACGCCGTGCTCTCCATCTGCCTCGGGGCAGGGTGCTGTAACCAGTTTCTTCACTGGATAAGGGGAGCAGGCCTCTTGACTTCAGAGGACTGCTGTCCGTTGTTTACTGCACGAACGGTAAGTTTCGAGTAATTCTAATGTCTTTAAAGTCTTTAGTAATGATGTTTCTTGTTTTGCAGGGTTCCGGCGATGGCGGATGACGGGCTGAAGTGAGTTGAAGATGGAGCCCGTGTGATGAATAGAAGCGCCTGGAAGCACGTAAGTAAGCGCTTGTTGCCTGCTTCACGATGCGCTCTAACTGTCTTTTTATTTTGCAGGTACAAGTTCGGAGCGGCTGCAGGGTGCCGGAATACCCACTGGGTTAGATGTGGAAAGGAGTAATGGCACGTGAGTATTAAAGTTCCCCAATGTCTTTAAACGCACCTTGTTTTGTCTTTCAGATGCGGGATGCAGCGCCGAAGGCCTCCGGAGCGTCCGAAGAGTTGATAAGCTTTTGTCTTTCAGATGCCGGAATGCAGTGTGAAGACCTCCGGAGCGCACGAAGAGTAGGTAAGCCTTTGTCTTTCAGATGCCGGAATGCAGCGCGAGGCGTTGGTGACAGCCGATGGACCAGGTAAGTGAAGAGCTGTCACTGAAGACCGTAATGCTAACCTGTTCTTTCTTGTCTTTATAGGTGTTGCTGAAGACTGGATTCAGGATGGTAAGCCTTTTTCCTTAGGCCCAGGATCAGATGCAGAAGACACGATGAGCGTTCTGCTGCAGAGGATGCAGAATAACGCAAAGCAAGATTCATCCATCGGGTGTGGTTTAAATAGCCTCCTGTAGTGCTTAGGTGTCTCCTTCCACAGCCACGCCTAGGTAAGAAAAGAGTTCCTGCTTTCCAGAAGAGTTCCAGTGTTCTGAATCTAGGGAGTGGCTCCTGCCCCACCCAACAGGAAAAGTAGTTCCAAACAGAAGAGGATCAGAGGCTCAACTGGCAGGCAAGTAAGCAGCATGGTCTGCTGCAGGTAAGTCTACCCAAGCATTATGAGCCCGGCGCTTCCAGCGCTGGGACTGGGCATATTTATGAGCCTGGTGCCACTGGCGCCAGGACTGGGTCCAAAAGGTCCCAATTGGGACTGGTTGGCACTCGGAACCTGGGTTATGGATCTGCTTCCAAGGGAGTTGAGAAAACCCTGACCTTTTGGAAGCAGAGATCATGACAGTACCCCCCCTCAAGGCCCCTCCCAAACCGGGCTTCTCCGGGGGTTTTGGCTTGTCAGGAAATGTTCAGTGAAATCTTTTGATTAGGCGAGGAGCGTGGACATATTCAGCAGGTTCCCAGGATCTCTCTTGGGGGCCGTAGCCTTTCCAGTCAATTAGGTAAAATAGTTTAGATTTGGAGATCTTGGAGTCCAGAATGCTTTTGACTTCAAACTCGAGTTCTCCATCAACTAGGATAGCGTAAATACTGTTCCAGAGTTTGATTGGTCCTCTCGGTTTGTCCGTCGGTCTGAGGGTGGTGACTGGTCGATAGTCTCACATCAATTTGAGCCGACCGACAGCAACTTCGCCAAAAATGAGAAATAAATTGACTACCTCGATCCGAAATTAGAACCGAAGGAAAACCGTGCAGTCGGACGATGTTTTCGAGAAATTCTCGGGCCAGAGTTGCTGCTGTTGGCAAGCCTTTGAGCGGAATGAAATGCGCCATCTTGGAGAATATGTCCACGATTACTAGAATCGTATTGTATCCGGAGCATGGAGGTAGATCGGTGATGAAGTCCATAGAAAGCGTATGCCAAGGGCGAGGTGGGATGTCAATAGGGCGTAAGAGGCCTGCTGGTCTTTCCTTTTGACTCTTGTTTTGGGCGCATACTCCACAGGACATTATAAAGTCTCTGATATCTTTTTTCCAAGACGGCCACCAGAAGTAGCGCTTGATCTTTTCTGAGGTCTTGTCCATACCGGGATGTCCTTCCATTAAAGAATCGTGATAACAAGAGATTACTTTTTTCTGTAAATCTGTGCTGGGTAGGTATAATCGTTCTTGGAAATACAATAAGTTGTCCTTTACTGCAAAGTCCTTTCCCTGCAGATGCCAATTCTGCATGTCTGCTGGAGTTACAAGTTGCCTGACTTTATCCTTAACTTCCTCTATGGATTCTGTGGCTATTACACCCAGAATTCTTTGTTCGGGAATGATTGGTCAGGTTTAGGGTTGATCAAGTGTTCTTCCACTCCCATCCGAGAAAGGGCATCAGCTTTACCGTTCTTTGTACCAGGTCGATAGGTAATTATGAAGTCAAACTCGGCAAAGAATAATGCCCAACGGAGTTGTCTAGAGGATTGGGCTTTTGCGGTTTTCAAATATTGCAGGTTTCGGTGATCCGTAATCACAGTAACGGTGTGTCGGGCCCCCAGCAGATAATGCCGCCAAGCCTTAAAGGCAGACTTGATAGCCAGAAGTTCCTTGTCAGTAATCGTGTAATTGATTTCAGGAGGCGAGAATATGTGGGACCAAAATGCCACGGGATGCAACTGATTGATTACCGGGTCCTTTTGTGATAGAACTGCCCCCATGGCAAGGCTTGAAGCATCAGTTTCCACGATGTAGGGGAGTTCGGGGCGAGGGTGTTTTAAGATTGGTGCAGAGATAAATTTAGTCTTCAAATCCTGGAAAGCTTGTTCCGCCTCGGTAGACCATTCAAAACGTTTGTTTTTCTTTAACAAGGCAGTGATGGGCTGGACTATTCGAGAGAATTCGGGGATAAACCTGCGGTAAAAGTTAGCGAAGCCTAACATGCTTTGCACACCTTTTACGGAGGATGGTGATGGCCATTTGAGAACTGCATCGACCTTCTTTGAATCCATACGCACTCCGCCAGGTGATAATATGAATCCCAAGAATTCAACTTCAGTCACGTTGAAAACACATTTTTCCAACTTAGCGAAAAGTTTGTGTTGACGCAATCTTTCGAGGACCATTTTCACGTGTATCCGATGTTCAGATTCCGATGAAGAATAAACGAGGATGTCGTCAATGTAAACAACAACACACACATCTATGAGCTCTCTGAGGACATCGTTCATAAAATATTGAAAGGCGGCCGGGGCATTGCAAAGTCCGAAGGGCATGACCTGATATTCAAATAGCCCATACTTGGTGCGGAAGGCCGTCTTCCATTCATCGCCCTCTTTTACTCGTACCAAGTGGTAAGCTCCTCTAAGATCCAGCTTTGTATATATGCATGCTTTTCTGACTTGGTCCAGGAGTTCAGGGATCAAAGGTAACGGATATCTATTCTTAACGGTGATCTGGTTCAGGGAGCAATAATCTATACAAGTTCTAAGGTCTCCTTCCTTTTTTGGAACGAAGAACAAAGCTGAAGAAGCAGGGGACTTGGAAGGACGAATAAACCCATTTGCCAGGTATTGATCCAGGTATTGTCGAAGGTGAAGGTTCTCAGGCTCGGTGAGGGCATAAATTCTACTACAAGGAGGAGTAGATCCAGGTATCAGGTCTATCTAGCAGTCATAAGACCTATGAGGAGGTAGAGAGTTAGCCTGATCCTTCCGGAAAACATCTTGGTATTCTAGGTATTCGGGAGGTAACTGGGGAGTCTCTGAAGAAATTGCTGCTAGTGCAACACCAGGTGGAGGGTGACAAGTAGAGACACATTCTGGAAACTGGACCGTTCTTGCTCACCAATCGATCAGAGGATTGTGTTTCTCTAACCAAGGTATTCCTAGAATAATGTGAAACTGAGGGGCCTTGATCACATCGAACACGATCTTCTCATGGTGTCCATCTTGACTTGCTAGCGTCACCTCTTGAGTGGTATGCGTTACTGGTCCGGAGGCTATCTCCGTACCATCCACCGTAGTAATGACCTCCTTTACAGCCTTGGGACAAAGAGTTAGATTCATCCTCAAAACCATTTCATGATCCACATAATTGCCGATGGCACCGCTGTCGACGTAAGCTTCAATTGCATGTAATCGATCCGGATTATCAGGGCTAATGAGGACCATAGGTATCACGAAATGCGAGGTCACGGAACTGGTTTTCACGCTCGGCAAGAGGACCTCTATTCTTGTCGGGCGAGGTCGTTTCCCTGCTCAGAGTTTGTAACTTTGGTAACTGCAGCTCCTACTGCCTTCTTGGCAGGTTTCACCGGACAGTCTCGAAGAAAGTGCCCTGAGTTTCTGCAATAGAGGCATAATTGCAACTGTTTTCTCCTTTCCCGCTCCTTTTGTGTTAGAGGACCTTTCAGACCCCCTATTTGCATGGGTTCCCCGGAGTCTACTCCTTTGGAAGGAGTTGGCGGTTTGGAAAATACTCGAGCATCAAACTTGGAACGATCGGCCTTCCTGTTCTGCAGTCTGTGATCTATTTGAATGACTAAGTCTATATAGTCCGAACAATCTTGTGGGGGATTCACTGCTTGGGCTAACACATCTTTGAGCTCTCCACGTAGACCTCTATAAAACAGCATAATCCTTTTGTCCTCAGGCCATTGAGTTTCCACTATCAGTCTGTTGAAAGACGCAATATAAGCCAAAAGGTCTTGATTACCTTGTCGCAACGAAAGAAGCTCATTGTCCAAGGCCTGCCCCTGTGAATGTCTTGCGAACAGTTTTTCCATACTGAGCTGAAAAGCTTGAAAATCATGGAGGACCGGATCATCTTGATTTACTAGAGGGATCGACCAGTCTGCCGCATTGCCACTAAGGTACGAAAGCAAGAAAGCTACTTTAGCTTGATCAGTTGGAAAGGCTGCTGGCCGGCATAGGAAATGCAACCGGCACTGATTGATAAATAATGCAAACCTCTTTGGGTCACCAGAAAATCGTTCGGGCGGAGCCAGAGGTACATTCCCAGGTAGGTTGATCTGCACTGGATTCATAGAGGATGTAGAAGGAAGATTTCCCCCAGATGCGGGTAACGGGGTCTGTCCGGCTTGTGACTGTAGCAATTGTCTAGCGAGATCATCTGTTCGCTCCTTGGAAATAATCAGTTCCCTTCTTAGAGCGTTCGTTTCCTGACGGGCTGCATGCACTTCTGCCCTTAGTTCCCCAAGTAACTGGGCTAGCTGGTCGGTATCCGAGGTTTCCATAGCGCCTGGACGGGAGTTTTGTGGTAGGCTTTGCGTTCTGTAACGCTCACCTGATTCCCGTAGAGGCGCCGGTCTTGACTGGGCGTATACCGTATCTTCAAAGGTGATGTGTAACACATGGCTGGCTCTTTGGGCTGGACCTCTGTGCACTGTATGTCTGACTCGAAGGGTAAGATGTCTGCAGATAGAAAATATGGGATTAAGGAACTGGGTTATTGAATGTCTCTCTCTTCTTCCCTTTCTCTTCTCCTGTAGAACCCCAAAGGTTAACGCTCTCACCTCAGGTAAGTGAACGCCGTGCTCTCCATCTGCCTCGGGGCAGGGTGCTGTAACCAGTTTCTTCACTGGATAAGGGGAGCAGGCCTCTTGACTTCAGAGGACTGCTGTCCGTCGTTTACTGCACGAACGGTAAGTTTCGAGTAATTCTAATGTCTTTAAAATCTTTAGTAATGATGTTTCTTGTTTTGCAGGGTTCCGGCGATGGCGGATGACGGGCTGAAGTGAGTTGAAGATGGAGCCTGTGTGAAGAATAGAAGCGCCTGGAAGCACGTAAGTAAGCGCTTGTTGCCTGCTTCACGATGCGCTCTAACTGTCTTTTTATTTTGCAGGTACAAGTTCGGAGCGGTTGCAGGGTGCCGGAATACCCACTGGGTTAGATGTGGAAAGGAGTAATGGCACGTGAGTATTAAAGTTCCCCAATGTCTTTAAACGCACCTTGTTTTGTCTTTCAGATGCGGGATGCAGCGCCGAAGGCCTCCGGAGCGTGCGAAGAGTTGGTAAGCTTTTGTCTTTCAGATGCCGGAATGCAGTGTGAAGACCTCCGGAGCGCACAAAGAGTAGGTAAGCCTTTGTCTTTCAGATGCCGGAATGCAGCGCGAGGCGTTGGTGACAGCCGATGGACCAGGTAAGTGAAGAGCTGTCACTGAAGACCGTAATGCTAACCTGTTCTTTCTTGTCTTTATAGGTGTTGCTGAAGACTGGATTCAGGATGGTAAGCCTTTTTCCTTAGGCCCAGGATCAGATGCAGAAGACACGATGAGCGTTCTGCTGCAGAGGATGCAGAATAACGCAAAGCAAGATTCATCCATCGGGTGTGGTTTAAATAGCCTCCTGTAGTGCTTAGGTGTCTCCTTCCACAGCCACGCCTAGGTAAGAAAAGAGTTCCTGCTTTCCAGAAGAGTTCCAGTGTTCTGAATCTAGGGAGTGGCTCCTGCCCCACCCAACAGGAAAAGTAGTTCCAAACAGAAGAGGATCAGAGGCTCAACTGGCAGGCAAGTAAGCAGCATGGTCTGCTGCAGGTAAGTCTACCCAAGCATTATGAGCCCGGCGCTTCCAGCGCTGGGACTGGGCATATTTATGAGCCTGGTGCCACTGGCGCCAGGACTGGGTCCAAAAGGTCCCAATTGGGACTGGTTGGCACTCGGAACCTGGGTTATGGATCTGCTTCCAAGGGAGTTGGGAAAACCCTGACCTTTTGGAAGCAGAGATCATGACAAGTGATGACATTGATATTGATCAAAGTATTGATAATCTTGAGGCAGAGTCAGAAGAGGAGGGTGAGGCTGTTGTAATTGTCTCCCCTGGGCCTCTATCTGCTCTAGCAGCTGTACCTACTGGACCTTTGCCAGGTCTCACATTTAGTCCTCAATGTATTGAACTAGAGAAAATGAAGCTTGAATTGGAGTTTACGAGACTTAATGCTCAAGCAGAACAAAGGCACCAAGAACTGAATCAAGAACTAAGGCTCAGAGAAATGGAGCTCAAACATGAGCTAGAGATGAAGAAATTGTCTGTTGAAAATGCTTCTCTCTCCGGATCCTCTAGGAGTACCAGTCCCAAAAGACACTGGATGCCTAAAGAGATTGTGGGTATGTATGAGCCTAAGTTGGATGTGTTGAATTGGTTGGCTATGTTTGAGTATAATCATGGGCTTCAGGACATCTCAGGGAATGAGTTACTTCCCTGGTTTTTCTCTAGGCTCCTGTTAGGCGATCCTCTGCACACCAGGCCACTACACATCAGAACACTGCTCACATTCCCCCAGCATCTCCTCCCAGGCTTCGAGGCTCAAGTGATTCGGTGAACCCACAGAACCGAAAACTCCGTACCAGCTTTAGTGTACGGGCTCGATTACAACCCTTTCTGCATTGGCAATTGCCTTGGAGAACATATAGCAGAAGGGGCGGCGTTTCGTCTTCACGTCGGTCATGTGATACACTGTGGCGTTCCTCACGTGATCTTGGTGGACGTCACATGACCCAGAGAAGTCACATGGTCCAGGGACACTCAGTATAAAGGTCTGAGAGACAGAACGCTCATTGCTTCTCCGCTGGCTTCAGACCCTGTTTGGTGTTACTACTTGCTCCTTGTTATCTTGATCACGGAACTCTACCTCGGACTCCCTCGGACACCCCTTTGTACCTTTGCTTGGAACTGTTGACCTGTTGCCGGATTTTTGGACTTCACCTCAACCTGTCTTTGGATCATCCCTTGGTACCTTGCTGAACTTCTACGCCCTTTCCCTTCTCGGGATTCAAGTCAAGCCCTCTCTCCTACAGGTGGCTAACCCTTCATCCACGCTAACCTGCGGTTCTACCATTCCAGGGACCGCCGCATCATCTGAGTCTCGAACCTCTCTATTAGGTTACCTGGGTCACCCTTACACCAGATAGGTAAGACACTTTAGATCCTTTTGTTTACCTGACTGTATTGTGATTGCCTGGTACTTAACCTCGTTCCCTCTTGACAGCAGCATCGGTGTTCCAGAGGCTCCGTGGATCTGGGAAGACATCTCCCACCTGTGGCCTCAAAGGTCGCACAGCGGGTTTCTATTTAGTTCCCCTGTGCGTCACTTGGGGACAGAGGTCTCATCGGTCTACACGACACTCAAGTCAGAACAGACTGAGAAGCCGTTTAGTCGTGTTTGACGATGCAGGGATCCACGGAAGAACCCATAGCTGCTTTAGTCCAGGCAATTACAGTATTAAGGGCAGATATGGCAGCCGCGAACACAGTGATCCACCAAAGGTTGGATTCCATACAGAGTGTTCAGCATTCCCTTCCTGCAGACCCTGAGTTTGGAGATGCCAGCTCCTCCACTACACCCCCTCCCTTGGCTACTTCTACAGTCCCAACTCCAATGATCCTCCCAACTCCTTCCCCCCCTGGCTGCTCCTGAACGCTATCAAGGTGACCCCAAGAAATTCAGAACCTTTGTTAATCAGTGCAAGTTACATTTCTTATGCAGACCTTTGGCTTTTCCTACTTCCACTACTAAAGCCGCCTTCGCCCTCTCCCATTTAGCCGGAACGGCTGCCGCTTGGGCTAATCCCCTGCTAGAGAATAATAGCCCAGTCCTTTATGACTTTGATTTGTTGGTTCTAGAAATGTCTGGAGTATTCGATACCCGACACAAGGCAGTCTAGGGATTTGGAGTTGTTAGAATTGACTCAGGGTAGAAGGACTTTGATAGAATACATCACCCGGTTCAATCAACTAGTTGCGGAAACATCATGGCCAGAAAACAAGCGGGCGGTGGTCTTTTATAGGGGGTTGAGTAACACCATGAAAGATGCTTTATCAGTGATCCCTTCTATGCCTACTAAGTATCAAGAATTGGTTGATCTGGTCTTGCAGGTAGATGCACGACGATCGGAGCGTAGAGCTGAATTGGGGGTCTCTTCCCATCCTACTCTTGCTAGTACTCCTGCTTCCAGTACCGAAGAACCTATGCAAGTGGGAGGTTTACGTAGACCTATTACAACATCAGAGAGGGAATGTAGAAGGGTGGATAATGCATGCTTTTATTGTGGCACCACTGGACATTTTGTGAAAGAGTGTCCTCGACGTCCCAAGAAGAGCCAGGTTTTTTAGATGGCTCGACCTTAGATTCGGAGAACAGGTCGAGTGTCCCGTCATCCTCTCCGGGTACCTCTCTTGCCTTTGCTCGTGTCCAACCCATCTCTGTAAAGGCTACTCTATGTCCCTCTACAGGCCTTCTTCATGCAGTCAATATCATCATTGATTCAGGTGCCACTGGTAATTACATAGATATTGATTTGGCCCATTCCCTCAACCTACCTTTAGTGGTAAAAACACGACCGGAACATGTCCAAGCCGTAGACGGCTCTGCATTAGTTTCTGGTCCTGTTAGACACCAAACTGCACTCCTCTTGTTGAACATACAAGAAACACACACAGAAACCTTAAGTTTTGATTTGATTACCACACCCCAATTCGGTATCATACTAGGAATTCCATGGTTACGTGAACATAATCCACTGATCAATTGGCAGTCAGGCACTGTACTCTTCGAGTCCGAAGTCTGTCAGAATTATTGTCGCCCGGTCCATCAAGCCTCTGACACACCTTCTCGGGCCTTGGGAGCTTTAGCTCAACTCACTGTTGACGATCCAGAGATTGTGCATTCACATACTGTTGGGGGGTTGGTGTCTGGGATTCCGCCTGAGTACAAAGCATTCGAATCAGTTTTCGATCGGGGCTCTTCCGAGGTACTTCCTCCACATAGACCATATGACTGCCCAATCGAATTACTTCCTGATTCCACTATCCCTTCGGGCAGGATCTATTCTTTGTCCCCTTCGGAGGAACAAGCATTGAAAGAGTATGTACAGAACGCCTTACGTTTAGGACACATCCGCCCCTCCACTTCACCAGCGGCAAGTCCCATTTTTTTTGTACCCAAGAAGGAGGGGTATTTACGTCCTTGTGTGGATTATCGGCGTCTTAACGCTATCACAAAAAAGGATAGATATCCAATCCCATTAATCACCCCACTTCTAGACCATTTAACACATGCTTCCATTTTCACCAAGCTTGACCTACGTGGCGCATACAATTTAGTACGCGTTCGCGAGGGAGACGAGTGGAAAACGGCTTTCTGTACTCGTTACGGCTTGTACGAATATTTAGTCATGCCTTTTGGCCTATGTAATGCCCCGGCCACATTCCAACGATTCATGAATGACATATTCAGGGACATTCTGGATGTTTACATGGTTGTGTACTTGGACGACATCTTAATCTTTTCTCGTGATATTGATGACCATGTAAAGCATGTTCGAGAAGTACTATCCCGTTTGAGAGAACATTCCTTATTCCCCAAACCTGAGAAATGTCAGTTCCATAAAACTTCTGTTGAGTTTCTGGGTTTCCACATCACCCCTGGGGCGTTATCCATGAACGAATCTAAGGTCAAAGCAGTATTAGATTGGCCAGTACCTCAAACACTCAAGTCCTTGCAGGCCTTTTTGGGATTCGCCAACTTTTATAGACGTTTCATTTCTTCTTTTTCCACAATTGTTGCGCCGCTCACGGCTCTGACTAGTCCTCAAGTACCCTATCATTGGCACAGGGAACATCAGGAGGCTTTTGAGGCTTTGAAAACCGCCTTCACTACCGCACCGGTACTCCAACACCCCAATCCTGATCTTCCGTTCATAGTTGAGGCGGATGCCTCTTCCTTTGCTCTCGGTGCGGTACTGTCTCAAACGTGTCCTACTACAGGCAAATTACATCCAGTGGCATACCATTCTCGTAAGTTTTCCAGTACTGAGTCTCATTACACCGTTACGGAGAAAGAACTCTTGGCTGTCATGGATGCCTTCCGTGTTTGGCGTCATCATCTTCTGGGGGCTAAACACTCCATCACAGTATACTCAGATCATCGGAATTTACAGGATCTGGCTTCTCTGAAGTGCATTAATAGCAGACAGGTCCGATGGCACCTTTTCTTTTCCGCTTTTGATTTTCATATTATGCATCGTCCTGGCACTTCACATGGGAAAGCAGATGCCTTGTCACGTTCCTCGGGGGGGGGTCCAGTTGCCTGCTTTCCCTGACACCGTTCTCGGGAAGAGTCATGTGATTTGTCTCTGTACACCCTCATTGTCACTTTTAGACTCGGTCCGATCCTGGACTAACAATCATTCTGATCAGTTGCGAGAATGGGATCCGGTGTATTCTGATGGATTACCTTTCGTACATGAACGCCTGTTCCTTCCCACACCTGACACTCGTAATCTGGCCCTCGAGTGGTCTCATGATGCTCCCTTTAATGCCCATCCCGGACAAGAGCGCACTTTAGATCTTCTCAAGCGTTGGTGTTGGTGGCCTTCTATGAAGCGCGATGTAGAGTGTTATGTCAATTCGTGCGCAGTATGTGCTCAGGCTAAACATCGAAGAGGTCGACCGGTTGGGTTGTTACTTCCGCTTCCGGTACCTCCTAGGCCCTGGCATACGTTGACTATGGATTTCGTTACTGATCTCCCCAAGTCTAAAGGCTTTGATTCCATCTGGGTAGTGGTGGACACGTTCACAAAAATAGCTCGTTTTGTTCCTTGTAAAGGCATTCCTTCGGCCCCTGTCTTGGCGGATTTGTTTTTTGAACATGTGTTCATGCTATTCGGCCTCCCTTCGGTCATTATATCCGATCGAGGCTCACAGTTCACCTCTCGGTTCTGGAGATCGTTGACGAAATTATTGGGCATTGATACCAGGTATTCGTCGGCCTATCATCCGGAAACCGATGGGCAGACCGAAAGGACGAATCAATCCATGGAACAGTACCTTCGCTGCCTTATATTGCAACATCAGACCTCTTGGTTGGCCGTTTTACGGCTTGCGGAGTTCGCGTATAATAATGCGGCTCATTCAGCTACTGGTTATTCTCCTTTTTACGCCCTCTACGGCCAACATCCCATGGTCTTGCCGGTCCCTGATGCTTCCAGTTCTTCGAACCCTGCGGCCACAACATGTCTTAGGGATCTATCTGCTGTACATGCTAGTACTGTGGTTCATCTCACCGAAGCAAAGGCTTCTATGAAGGCCCGTGTGGATGGCAAACGTAGTGCTGCTCCCCCTCTGGTGGTGGGTTCTAGGGTCTGGTTGTCGTCACGTCATCTTCGCCTAGTGGGTTGCCGGAAGTTATTACCTCGCTTTGTCGGCCCGTTTGTGATCTCTCAGGTTGTGAATCCGGTGGCTTTTCGTCTAGTGTTGCCCAGTTCTTGGCGTATCCATCCTGTGTTTCATGTCTCCCTCCTCAAACCTTGTCCTGACTCTGTCCGTCTTCGTACCCCTGTTGCGCCGGTGTCCTTGACCTCTCCTGATGTTTTTGAGGTGTCGGCCATTTTGGGTTCCAGATGGTTTAGGGGTAGGCTCCAATATCTAGTGGATTGGAAGGGTTATGGCCCGGAGGAGCGTTCGTGGGTTTCCGCCCCTGATTTGAACGCCCCTCGGTTAGTAGCCCGCTTCCATAAGGATCATCCGTCCTGCCCACGGGGTCGTGGGCCGTTGGTGGGGGGGCTATGTTAGGCGATCCTCTGCACACCAGGCCACTACACATCAGAACACTGCTCACATTCCCCCAGCATCTCTTCCCAGGCTTCGAGGCTCAAGTGATTCGGTGAACCCACAGAACCAAAAACTCCGTACCAGCTTTAGTGTACGGGCTCGATTACAACCCTTTCTGCATTGGCAATTGCCTTGGAGAACATATAGCAGAAGGGGCGGCGTTTCGTCTTCACGTCGGTCATGTGATACACTGTGGCGTTCCTCACGTGATCTTGGTGGACGTCACATGACCCAGAGAAGTCACATGGCCCAGGGACACTCAGTATAAAGGTCTGAGAGACAGAACGCTCATTGCTTCTCAGCTGGCTTCAGACCCTGTTTGGCGTTACTACTTGCTCCTTGTTATCTTGATCACGGAACTCTACCTCGGACTCCCTCGGACACCCCTTTGTACCTTTGCTTGGAACTGTTGACCTGTTGCCGGATTTTTGGACTTCACCTCGACCTGTCTTTGGATCATCCCTTGGTACCTTGCTAAACTTCTACGCCCTTTCCCTTCTTGGGATTCAAGTCAAGCCCTCTCTCCTATAGGTGGCTAACCCTTCATCCAGGCTAACCTGCGGTTCTACCATTCCAGGGACCGCCGCATCATCTGAGTCTCGAACCTCTCTATTAGGTTACCTGGGTCACCCTTACACCAGATAGGTAAGACACTTTAGATCCTTTTGTTTACCTGACTGTATTGTGATTGCCTGGTACTTAACCTCGTTCCCTCTTGACAGCAGCATCGGTGTTCCAGAGGCTCCGTGGATCTGGGAAGACATCTCCCACCTGTGGCCTCAAAGGTCGCACAGCCGGTTTCTATTCAGTTCCCCTGTGCATCACTTGGGGACAGAGGTCTCATCGGTCTACACGACACTCAAGTCAGAACAGCTCCCCCCTGTTGCATCTGATGTGGTAATGGAGTTGGGGGAGGTGGATAAGAGGGATTATGAATGTGTGAAGTTAGCTTTAATAGCTAGATTTGGGAAGATCCCTTCCCAGTACCTTAAGAGGTTTTGGACCCTCAAAAAGAATGATGTTACCCCTTGGGCTACCTTGGTGAGTGAGTGTTTGAAAAACTTAGAGGGATGGATTAAGGGTTACAAGGTGAACACTTATGAGGGAATGAGAAATCTTTTTATGTTGAAGTCAATTTATGATGCCTGCTTTCCTGAGCTCAGACAGCACTTGGCTGATTCAAAGGAATTAGATCCTAGAACACTAGCTAAAGCTGCTGACTTGTGGGTTGCCAACGGGGCTACTCGCAAGGATTCTGGGGTCACTCAGAAGAAGGATGAGGGGAAGCAGCCACAAAAAGGGAACCAAGAGACTTCTAATACCTCCCAACCCACAGAGGGCCCCAAACCACAAAATAACCAGGGTAAGTCCCAAGGGAAGCCTAATAGGGCTAGTGAGTCATCTGGTGTCCAACCAGAAAGAGGTCAACGGAAGCCCCCGTTCCAGAGAGCATTTGGAACATGCTATCTCTGTGGGGCAACTGACCATATCAAAGGAGATCCAAAATGTAAAGGTAAACCTACAGGGATCAGCACAGTCTCCTTAGCCTTCACTCCTGAGGAGGAAGTCCAAATGGCTAGTGCTCACTTTGAAGACTTTGCTGAAGAACCTTTGGGTCTTCAAGCAAGTGTAACAGTAGAGTCCATGGGTCTGGTTAGCAATCAGAATAGGAGGGTGTATGACTCCATACCAGAAAACTCTAAAGTTTATTATATGGACAGTGTTCTTGTCAATGGCCAGGATACTCCTGCCAGGCGAGACTCTGGGGCCAGCAGAGCAGTAGTGGATGAAAGCTTTTTCAGGCCTGAGGATGTTGCTAAGGCACCCAAAGGTCCCACTAAGATGTCTGGAGGCCCTGTCCAAATGGTTCCAATTCTACCAGCCCTCATTCAGTGTAATAACATGACAGTGAGGATTCCTGTCAGTGTTCAGACTGAGGTGCCTGGGAGAGTCCTGTTGGGGAATGATCTAAGAACTCTAGGAGTAGTATCCAGTACCCCCAGGCCTCCCAGTATGAAGACCCAGAACCAAACCAAATTGGCTAGAGAGGCCACCTTAAGGGACCACTCTAAGCCTGTGGGAACCTCTACTGAGAACCCCACTACAAGCCCTGGTGTTGGTAAATTGACCTCTGACCCAGGCACATTTCAGGCTGAAATGTTAGGGGAGTGGGAGCCCCAACCCAGCTCCATCATTGTTCCCCCAGTATTAGAGTCTCTGACTCCTCCTGCTTCTGAGGAAGAGGTGAATAGACCAACTGGACCCCTAACTAGGCCTAAGAGAACTGGTAATTCTCAGTGCTGATGGAAAACGAGGAAAGAAAAGTCTAAGGCCAAAAACCTTCAGACTGTTGGACCTTCCACTGAAGACTCCAACTCAATTCCTAGTCTTGGGAGTGAAACTCCTAAAGTAGGTAAGGGTAGATCTAAGAGGAAGGAGAAGCATGTACCTTGCTTATCTCCATCCCCTCCAACCAAGAGGCCCAAAACCCAACATTCTCCCAACAGAGAGGTGGTGAGGAACTCTGGAGGCCCCTCTAGATCTAAGGGAATCCTTTATAAGTGCCCCTTGAAAAAGCCTAACACAGGTTCAGAAGTTGTACCAACTTCTGAGGGACTGGTCAACCAGATCCCCTATAGTTTTAAAAAGACTGATGTTTCTCAAAGGGTTTGTAGGTCATATAGCTTACAAAGGAAAACCCTTGACTCTACCATTGAACACAGGTCAGGGTGTTACCACCAAAATGCTGATGGTCTCTCTAGGGTGTTGGTAACCGACGAGAGGTATGGGATTCATCCAGGAGTGGATGAAATCCTCCTGTCCCTTAGTCTGGGGGTGGGGGCGAGTGTTAGGGAGAATTCTCTGTTAAGGCTAATTTCCCAACCCTAGTGAGTCCCCCAGCAGCTTTGCTGGATTTTTGGGGTTTATTTTTTTCTCCTGCTAAGAGTGAGACTCTTTTTCTCCCACTCCTAGGCATGATTTGAGAATGTCCTTTGACAATGTAATGTGCTTTATGGGCTATGGGGTCTTTTACTCCATAGGGCTTCATGTGTTTTTGGTATGTGTGTTAGGGGTGTCATAGTGACCCCCAACCATAGACTCCATACCCTGGGACTGACTACTGTCTCCCAGGGCAGGTAAAGCCACCATTGGCTTTACTAGTCTCAAATTGTGAACATAACCAGTACAAACCATCATATTGTGGAAGTACTGGTAGGGGTAATTCGATTGCCCCTGGGTCTGTTCTCCAAGGGGGCACTGTCCAGTCCCCCTTGTCGAGTTTCTGGCTGGTGGCAGTGGTTACCACGCCAAATATTCTACAGGAATGGGATTTTCCCATTCATTTTAAACGCACCACTTTTTGGTGCAATGTTAAAGATACCGCTTGGTTATTTATTTAATATTTATTCCCCTGTTGGGCCTTTTTGCCAGGACTCGGTTTTAAAATGGCATTTGTGTTTGCCTCTGAAACTCTAAACCAAGCCGAGCCCTTTTTGGCGGGCTTCTGCACAGAAGCCCTCCAAATGGTGCCACTTTGTCTGGGGTCTACAGGATGTGTGGGAGGGGGATTAGGCACCCTGGACTGAGTTGCCTTGGCAACTCAAGTCGCACTCTTGTGTGATTGGCCCAGTGATGAGCTGCCCGGCTCACCACTTAGCATGTTTGAGTGACAGCTAGGCTGTTGCATTGGGGTTTTTCTGCATAAAAGCAGAGCTTTGGGGACTGGAACTTCAGAAGTCGCCACAGAACCTAGAGAATCCAAAGAGGGGAGAAGCTGCGCCATCTACAACGACGACACCACCGGTGGAGCCCTGCTGTACGAACTCACCATTTCCCCGACGACAGAGGAGATCTTCTTCCAGGAGTGTCTTCTTCCCTTTGAGCTGGTGGGACCAACCAGTTCGCCGTTTTCGCCTTCCTGGATAATCTCGTGGTCGAATCACCCGTGCCAAGCACCCCGGCGGCCGGATAGCCACGCTTCACCACTACCGCGAATAAAAGGGTTGTACCTTTTAACAGGGAAACTCTGCGGCTGATTTCTTCCCTGGCAGTGCAACGACCTCCAGCTTTCCTCCACATCAACATCTTCTCTTCCCCTGGACGAAGCCCCAACTTGCAACCGCTGCCAGGAACAACTGCCCCCGCTGGAGCTTTCTCACCATTTCAGGTACTGTGTCCCGTCTGGTCTCCCTTGCAACAGACAAGGTGTCCCGTAAATCCTTGACTCTCTATCCTGGGGTGACCTCGGACCTGCTAACTTTCCCTTTCTGAACTGATCCAACCTCTTTTGACTTTTCTGCAAAGACTTTGAGTGCATTTCCACTGTGTGATCTTGGGCAAATTCCGCCTTGCTCTCTCCAAGAGTGGGCCTGGCCTATGAACTTTTTGCTATACAGTAGACCCTGCCTTTCTTGACTTGCTGTGGTTTCTTAAAAGTTTTGGTACTGTGTTATTTTCCTATTCTGCCTTTTCTCTCCCTTTATAAACAAATTATTGGAGTGCCATCTACGGTTACGCGCTCACCTCTGTTTTGCTAAATAAGTGGTGTCTTAACCTAGACTTGTCGAATAATTAACTAGGGGGGTGTATATACTTATGGTGACTGTGTTTGAACTTGCTTGACATATTAGTGCCAGTGTATTTTTTACAAGTGTGTTTTTAAATAAATAATTATATACTTTTATACCAAAGCTCTGGTCACTGTTTGCTTGTGCTACTGTATTTTTAGCCCTATTGTGTATACTCTATATACTGCCTAACTCTTCTTGAGAGAAGTCTGACTGCTCAGCCACAGCTACCAGGTAAATCTGGGTGCCTGCTACCAATTGGGTTTATTGCTTACTCCTGTGGTCTTAAACTTTTTGCAGTGGTCCCTAAGGAAACTGCACAGGTTTCTGCCTAACACCAGTCATGGTCTATGAATACTCCCATGGCACCGCAGTCCACTTGAGCCAGGGTGGGAAATGAGTCTTTCTCAGTGGGTGACAAGATCGTTTGGAGAGCCACTAAGTTGTTTTGGCTGGGACCATTTAAGGAAGGAAGGGATGCGGAGCAGGCATTTTTCTCCCAAAGCTGTGCTCCGGTTAGGATTGGGAGCTGGCGTTTCCCCACATGCCTGGTTGGTGCTATTGGGCATTCTCTTACAAGATGTTTATCAGAAGCACAATACATGCAAAGTCCGGTATTGATCCTACGGATCCTATCTTGCTGAGAAATTGGTCCGCGGAAGGCACCCACCTGCATTTGTTCAGGGTCTGATGAATGTTGAATGGGTGCTTCCTTGAGGCAAGGATATTCCATGGTTGTCTTTGGGGATGTTGTCTTTGTTTTTCTTTTCTCTGCCTTTCTCTCCTGGATTCTGAAATCGATTTGCAGGGATAAGTCCATTAAGGCCTGAAAGGAACTTGGGCGGGCCACTTTGGCTAACTCATCCTTGACTTCGTCATTCAACCCTCTTCGGAATAGGGTGAAACTAGCTTCTTGGGACCAATCGGCTTCTTTAGCTAGTTGTTTGAAATGAGTCACGTAAGTAAGCATATCCTGACTCCCTTGCTGGAATTCCAGAAGTCTTTCCTGGGCGCTGTAGACGAGTTATGGTCGATCAAACATGGCCTTAAAGGCTTCTATAAATCCATCTTAATTATCCAGGAGTGGGTCTCCTGAGTTGACCAAGGGAGTCGCCCATATAAGGCATTGCCAGTGAGGTGAGATATTATAAAACCTACCTTAGCCCGGGGCGTGGAAAAATAGTAGGGTTTGAACGTGAAATGTACCAGGCAGGAGTCAAGGAATGAACGCAGGGACTTGGAAGCGCCATCATATTTGTCTACTATACCCCCTACCAGGGCGCTTTCTTTGAATGCTGAATCCCGGGACAAGACAAGTTGTTTTAATGCTGCATTTTTGGCCTTGAGATTTTGAACCTCTGTTGTTAATTCTTGCATTCCTCTCATGAGGTCTTGGACTGCAGCCTCCATGTCTACTCCGATATCAGGTTCTTGGCATCTCAATCTGTCACACCCTTCCCTCTTTCTCACCTGTTTGTCCTTGATTGCCATCTTCTAGGGAGCTCCTCCCTTCTTCCTCACTGATCGGGACTTGTACAGGAAATTACGTGAGTCTTCGGGTTCCAGTGTGAAGAGTGCCGACTGCCTTAAGCAGGGTTGCGTTCAGTATCCAGGAAGGTTACGGTGGCGGAATCCAGGAAGGAAGGGGAGCAGGTGTCCAATGCTCAGAGGGTGGCAGGGAGCCCGCGGCACCAAGCATGACATGGAGTCCGGGATAAAAGGGAGAATGGCCTGGCAGAAGCAAGGCAGGAAAAAGAAGGGGATTCCAGGAAGGAGGAAAAGGTAGGTAACTGGAAAATAGCACTGATAGACGAAAACGATACACACATCGAACAACTCGGAACAGTAGCGTTGAGACGCGCAGAGCCACAGGGGCGTGCCTATTTTCTAGGAAGCAGCATGTTGCGTGTAAACACTAGAGAGCAGCGTTTCCGTGCTGTCGGCCATGTTGGGAGAATCACCAACCTGATGTTGCGGTGCATCATGGACCACGAAGTCCAGAAGGGCAAGAATCGATGGTTCATGACACCGCCATCAGCTTGAGACAATTGATGTGGAGCTCTAGCTCCTTCCCTGACCACCTGCCTCCCATTATTATCGCTCTGCAACGGGCTCCCCAGCCTCAACCGCTGATATCCGTTCTATGGTGATGTCCGGGGATGATCCGAAAATCGCTCTCCCATTCCAGGCCTCCACTCCATGTGCCTGAACCACCACCATAGTTCTGTCCTCGCCTCTGTGGAGATCAGTACTTTCTGTTTGCGTGATAACCCACTTCGTAGGTGTTGAATATTTAGGTGCTGCAGTGCCCTGTAGTGTAGTGCCCCCGGGAAGATCTAAAAATCCCAAGTTCTGCAATGGTTGGATTGCTATGTTTGCTTGTTGTGCTAGCCTTACTTTGTCCTGCCCCATCAGACAGGAGTCGTCCAAATATACTATCAACCTGATGCCCTGCTCTCTCAGGTGGCTGATCACTGTCCTCATCAGTTTCGTAAAAGCCCCAGGTGCAGACGCTAGGCCGAATGGGATGCATGTGAATTCCCACTTCTGATCTCCCCAACAGAATTGAAGCTACCTCTGATGTTCCCTTGCGACTGGGATCGTTAAGTAGGCATCTTTGAGGCCTATCCTCACCAGCCAATCCCCTGATTGTAATATGTCTCTTAAAAGATAGATTCCCTCCATCTTGAAGTGTCTGTATATGATGAATGCATTTAAACTTCTCAGGTTCATCACCGGTATCTGTTTCTTTTTGCTCTTTAGCAAGAACATATTGTTTTTTTTTTTAAAACCTTTAATTTTCGCTGTTGAGTACAATACACATCAGATCAGAACATTCAATGAGCTAGTAAACCAGCATAGACCCATTGGTCACATATCATTACATTATTTCTACTATACTCATTAGTTCCATTTTTGTGCAGTTATGCTATATCCCCCTTAGTTATTTTCGTTCCGTTTGGAGGATATTGCCTTATGATTCTGGTTACATTTGCTAGGACAGCTCATGAGGAGTCTTCCGATTCCTCCTCTTGGTTATCTCTGAGGTGCCCAAATGTCTTTCTGTCTACTGGTAGGGTTAACACTGTTCACAAATCGCTCCTCTATGTCTTGCACATATATTAATCTCGTAGCCATTTCTCCTCTGTAGGGGCGGCCTTAGATTTCCATAATTGTATTATGTTTCTTTTCGCCACCGCCCCGTCACCGCCACAAATCTCTGCGTTTTTACAGAGGCCTTTCCGATATCGCCCAGGAGATATTTGTGTGGGAGGGCTGGGATCTGTAACCCTGTAATGTCACTTATTTTTACAGCTATAGCTTGCCAAAAGGATTTTATTGGGAGACATTCCCAGTACATGTGTATAGAGTCTGCATTATTGTTGACGCATTTGTGGCAGGCTGTTAGGACAGCAGGCTCATACTGTTACGCTCAACTTGTTCCACGGGGATGCCACCCAGCAGTTGGGACTCAGGCATCCTTCTCTGCGGTTCCCAGGTGTGACCAGCGGGAGGGTTCTGCCTGGAATACAGGTGCACAATGTTCAAGACTGGGCAACTTGGGTAAACAGTCTCCCACCACCCCATATACCCGCGGCCTCACTGGAGCTCTCCTCACCTTGTTTTTAATGCAGGTGTGTTCTCTGTCCTGCCTTCTTGGCAGGGCCGCGTTGTGCTTGGTGGGCGTTTGCGATCTAGTTACTTCACTGATGCCGGCCCGCTTTGAGTCTTTCAGGGAGGTCTTATTGCTATGCTATATTATTGTCCTTGCATGCCTTTTTGGTTTAACTAATGTCTTTTCTCTTCCTTAGGTGCGCGGAAACCCAATATGTGGCATAGACTGAATTGGGTCTCGCAGGTAAGTAATGACGTTTTTAGAGCGCCTTGATGCGGTGAGTAGGCGCTAAGTGCAGCGATATGATGCCTTGCCTCTTGCTAACCTGTTGTCTTGTCTTCCCACAGGTCGCGGTGCTCACCCAGTGCATGGAATTCCTGAGGCGATGCTGGTCGAGGAGCGGCCTGCGAGGTAAGTTTTTCGGCACCGTTCATTAAATTGTAAAAATGTCTAATGCCTAGTTTCTTACTTTTTTGCAGATCCGTCGGTTCGGGAGGAGTGCTGGTTCCAGGATACTGATCTCAAGAGCCGTGGACAGCTAACGAAGAAATTACAGGTAACCTGCTGCTGCTAACGATGTCCTTTTTCTCCTTTACAGATGCTGTTCTTCCGAGGTTCGCGGGTGCAGCTGAACACGGTGAGCGTCACGTTGCAGAATTGCAAAGTAACGCGAAGCGTGTTATCCCAGTCGGGTGTGGTTTAAATAGCTTCAAGAAAGTAGTTCAGGTAAAATAGTTCCTATGGTACCACACCCAAAAATACTATACCGCATAGCTTGGTTCCAAGGAGCCAAGCTATGTGGATGCCTCCATGATGATTGACACTGAAATAAAGTAGTTCCCAATACAAGACCATTATCAAGTATGAGCCAGGCACCAAAGGCGCCAGGACTGGCCCCAAGAAGGCCTAGGCCTAGGACAATGATGCCTGGTTTTAGTGGAGACCCTTCCTGGCCCATGGGCTTGCCAGGGGGTCTTCTGGATGGGGGTAGTGACACATACTTGGAGATCTGTTTGGGAGTTATACGTAAGTGGTTTAGAATTTTAAACTGAATTAACCTGAAGTTTAAGTTCATGGATATCTCCCTAGTGTATCGGCAGTATCTGGACCATTGGGCGTCTTCTATGTCAGTGTGCAGGTCCCATTCCCATTTAAGAACATATTGCTTATAAACTCGATTGATGGCTCGGATGCCTGTACGATGGCCCCTTTTCTCTCTAGATCTAATATCTCTTTGTCTAACATGGCCTCATCTTCTCTGTTGAACGTTATAGGTTTCGGGAAATCTGTTTGTATTGGCTCTTGATAGAATTCTAATCGGAAGCCTGGTACAATCTGTTCGACCCATGTATCTTCTGAGACCACTTTTCTAAGAATAGTGCAGCCCCGCCCCCTTATTTCTGGTGTTTCCTTGCTTCGCTGGCCGATTCAGAACTTTTGCGCTCGCTCTCACCTGTGTTTGTTGCCCTCTGTTGCTGCCTCTCCAGCCTCTGCCTCTCCCCCTTCCTCTCGACTGAAAGAAGGGGCTGGGTTTGCACTTTTATTGGTCCCTCCAGTAGCCCCTGTTATTGTAACTGGGCGTCTATGAGGAATATCGGCTGGCTGAGTGGCCACTTCCTCTGCAAGCCCTTCCAAAAACCTTCTGCCCAAATACTCTTTTCAATGAGACCTGAGCTTTGCCGATAGCTGCATATGTATTGGCAAATGTCGCCATCTCTTTAATGAAGGCATCTCCGAAGAGCTTGCCTTTACCTTCCCAGGCTGACTATGAGCTGGCCAGCACACTCATTTTGAACAAGTTAGACCTCTGTCTTTCTGTCGTGAGGGCGCTGTTGGCGTTGACGAGTAGGCATATTGGCCTCTGCGCCCATTCCACTAGGATCTCAGGGTCAACTTTTGCTTCGGATGTTTCGCCTCTTCAGCCATCTGCCAGATCTTTGCTAGAGGGCTTAAAATGTCTAAGGCTTTATCTTGATATGATCGCCATGATCTATCTATGCACCTTCCCATGAAGGATAACATCTTTTCGTCGATCTCTGTTGTTTCCGCCACCCCGACTGGCACTTGAGGCCTGGGGTATTCAGCTCAGAGTTTGCTCCTGGCCTCTTTTGACAGCGAATTACGGATCCTCCTCTTAATCTAACTGGCAATCTTGGCGGGGGCTCCCACTCTGCTGACCTGGGATGGATGAGAGAGTGTGGGTCATACACCTCGTCTATCTCTTCCTTCTCCCTTTGCCTTTTCCTTTTCTTGGCAGCCTTATGTTTTCTAGGAGGGGTTGGGATGATACTTCTCGCTCCTAAGAGCTCTCTTCGGAAGTTTCGTCCCACTCTTCCTCGTCCAGTTCCTCAGAAGTGGACTCCTCATCCGTGTAACCACTGCCTCTGCTTCCCCATGAACTCACTCTTTTCCCACCCCTTCTCTTTCTGCACGGTGTGCCTGGGGAGCAGGGGGTTTGGCTGCTGCAGGCCTTTCATGCTTTCTTTCTTTCCCTATATCCCCATGTGATATCTCTCTGGGGCTTCTCCTCTAAGGGCTTGCATCCCCTGGGAGAATGATATCAAGTCCTTCACTAAATGTCGGCCTTGGGCTAATGATCCCAGGCCTGCCCTCAGTACTCTTTGTACTGCCCGTCCCCTGCTGGGTTCTGCCCACCTTCTGCTGGTATGAGGCTCCTCATATTCATTTTACACTCTGGTGGGTCACTAACAGAGTCTTGGGCCTGTCCCCGTCAATGTGCAGCTTAATGTGGGTCTGGGGTGTATCACTATATTACTGGTTGGCTTGGGTCTGTGACCATCTGTTGTGCAGTGTCCACACACTGTATTTTATTAGCTGCCGGCTCTCAGTGCAGGCAATGCGTTTGTCCTGAAAGGACTTATTAATGTCTATCCCACTAGGTGACGCTGGCTCTCATCAAGGCAAGCCTGTCTCCTTCGTTGTGGGCTGTGTCTGGCTGGCGGTACCCTCGCACTGAAATGCAGGGCTCTGGTCGTGTAGCCGACCCTTGAGATGCTGCTTGGTTTATGTAATATATAACATTAATGGCTGCTCGAATTCTTAATCGGATTCCTGATGCGCTTCTCTCATGGAATGACGTTGATGCAGCGCCGGAATTAGTATCCTGTTGGCCGCTTCGTCTTCCGTGAGAGAGCACCCTCTCACTCTGAAAAGTAAAACTCGGCACTGGCCCTCCCACTGGGCCCATCGCGCCTAATGTCCACCGAGGCTGTTACGTTCTGGCTCTGCGTGGAGGCAGAACGTTGAAGGCCTCTGAAGTAGGCCGCGGTGGCGCAGCTCCGGCCGGAGCGAAATGAAACACGCCACATGTTGTTAGAGTCTTGGCCCGGAACTGCCTCCCATGCGCGGGGACGGGGCTTTTATTAAGATGCCCTGCGTCACCGCGTTGCGGGACGCAGGGCCGATATAACATTCCTCCTTTATTATAACTTAACTTAACATTTAACCACACACATCATCCAGATATGCAACTGCTTAAAAATACAACCCAGGTGCTTTCCGATTTTAGAGTCCTCGTGGGGCAAACTACCACACATAGGGCCTCATTACACGGTAGGCGCTGAGCCATGGCGCTATTAGCGCTATTAGCGCCATGGCTCATGCCGGTAAAATACCGGCACCGCCTTGGCGGAAAGGGGATTTACCGCCCCATCCCAAGGTTGGAGGGGCGGTAAATCCCCCTTCCGCCATTGCCCTTCCCCATTCCCATTTCTGCCCCATAGGGCTCAATGGGAATGGGGAAGGCGCTAATTACGGCACCGCAAATTACGCGGTGCCGTAATTAGCTCCGAGGTCCGTTAGCGGGTTGGTATTTAACGCCTGCAAAAAGCAGGTGTTAAAACTCCAACCCGCTAAGGGACCTCGTAGTAAGGCGGCAGGGATTTACCGGTACCGGTATTTTACCGGTACCGGTAAATCCCTACCGCCTACCGTGTAATGAGGCCCATAGTCTTTGAGCCGAGCTGGCGGCTTGGTGGCGGTTCTTAGGCCATATCTCCCACCCCTGGAGCTGGGCCCCACTGTCTCATTGGGTCTCTCACCTTCCATCTCCGGCTCACCCATGTCCGGTTCACTCCACTGCTCCCACGTTCTGTCACTCGCTTCTTCTTCACTCTGAAAGTTAGTGGATTCGTCTTCAATCAGCTGGGAGTCTTCATCTTCTTGGGGACATTCCCTATCAGTCCATAGGTTACGTGGCACAGCCTTGAACCACGACGCATTTCGTGTCACCTGACGGTGTCCTCTTTGCACAGTTATCATGGTCCCTTGTGTCTCACTGACAGTCCATGGGAGAGACTCATAGCGGGAGTCCAACTTGGACTTTGTCGGGTTCTGCAGCATGACCACCTGGTCGCCCACCTGATGGTTGGATGGTTTCGACCTCCTCTTGGCGCTCATGTGGGCATTGGCACCTGTTCTCCTTCTTTCGGTGCGCTCATTGTCGAATCTGTCCGGGCTTCTGCTGGGGTGATTGGAATGGAAGACTTTATGACGGTGCCGAACATGAGGTCAGCTGGCGGGACACCAGTCGTGCTGTGCGGGGTGACCCTGTAGTTTTGCAGAAAACGATAGAGGTCGACTTTCCACGGACTGGCATTTGCTCTAGATATCCTCAGCACTTTGTTAATTGTTCTCATGAACCGTTCCACATCCCCATTCGCCTGGGGCCACCTTGGCATGATGTGATGATACCGGATATTAAGTTCTTGCAGGTAGTGTTTGAACTTCTCCCCTTGGAATGGTGCGCCGTTGTCACTCTTGATTGTAGTGGGCAGTTCATGCGTTGCAAACATCTTCTCGATGGCGGGGATGACCACCTCCGCTGCCGTGGATTCAACCACCTCGACTTCGGGATATCGGGAGTGATCATCAATGGCCACCAGGAGTTACAGGCCTTCTTGCAGTTTACAAAAGTCAATGCTTATTGCGTGCCATCTGCCAAAACCTCATTCCGCTGACTGGATTGGTCCTGGATCAGGTGGGGCTCCGGTTATCAGGCATGGTAGACAGGTGTTGACTAGCCTTTCCACCTTTACATCTATTTGTGGAAACCATACTCGGTGTCGAATTCGAGCCTTCGTCCGAGCCATCCCTTGGTGGCCTTCATGGGCGAGCGCCACTATTCTGTCCTGCAAGCACGGCGGGATGATGATACGATTCCCCATGAGCAGCAATCCTTGCTCTGTGATCGACAGGTCCTGTCGTATGGTGAACATCCCTGTGAGGAATGCCTTTGCTTCCGCTGTCCTGTTGTGGGTGTTCTTCATGAAGGACCTCCAGTCTCCTGAGATGATGGCATCCTTTACCAGGTCGCAACACGAGTCCTTGTGTGTTTCATCTGCAATGTCATCGATGCTGACAGCCTTTGGTCTCATGGCCCACACTACCTGGCAGATATGTTCCTTGGTCTCTTCGGCTACCTGAACTTCCTGTGGCGTCGCTGCTCGAGGGTGTCTTGAGAGGAAGTCTGCCGGGTTTCCGGTTCCCGGCTGATATGCCAACTCAAAATTGTACTGTTGGAGATGTAGCAGCCATTTGGCTATTCTGGCCGGCGGGTGCGAGGATGTGCCCATGAAGATTGGCAGGAGGGGTTTGTGATCCGTGATCGCCGTGAACCTTCTGCCATACAGATAGAGATGAAAGTGGTGACACCCCCACAGTACGGCAATTGCCTCCTTCTCAATGTGAGAGTATCGATGCTCTGTCATTGTGAGAGCTCTTGACGCGTAGGCGATGGGCCTCTTTTCACCTTCTTTGGTGACCTGCATGAGGATGGTCCCTAGGCCAACAGGGCTGGCATCCACAAAAAGTTCAGTCGGGAGCGCAGTGTCGTAGTACGCCATTTTCGTGTCCATGGATAATGACTCTTTGATGCTTTCTGACACGCGTTACCCCATTCCCACTTTGTGTTGAGCTTGGTAAGTTCTTGAAGTGGTTCAGAGAGAGTGACCAGGTTCCGGATGAACAGTATGTGGCCATCCCCAGGAAACTGCGCACGTCAGTGGGTGTCATTGGCGGACTCGCAGCCTGTATGTCGGCAACCTTTTGGGGGTTCAGGGAAATGCCAGTGCTGCTGAACTTGTAGCCAAAAAACGATATTTCCGTATTGAAGAACTCACTTTTTTCTTTGTGAATGGTTAGTCCAGCATCTTCTAGTCAGCCCAAGAGCATCCGTAATCTCCTTAAGTGCTCTCCTCTGTCGTGAGCATGGATCAGGATATTGTCACTCACATTTAGGACACCTGATATGCCCCGGATGACTTCCTGAATTGTCTGTTGAAAGACTTTGGCAGCCGAAGAGATCCCAAAGCTTAGCCGCTTATATCTTCGCAAACCCATGTGTGTCGAAAAAGTGGTTATGTACCGAGAGTCCCTATGCAGCTTTAGCTGGTGGTATCCTGCTTTCAAATCCACCTTAGAGAAGTCCCTTGATCCCGTGAGGTCAGCCTCGATTTCGTAGAGGGTCGGTGTGATGTGGCGCTCCCGCTTGATGGCAGTGTTCGGGAGGCGCATGTCTATGCAAATACGGACCTTTCCCGGCTGTTTGGGTTTCTTTGTGACCACCATAACGGAAACCGATTATATTAAAAAAAGACGGCCCGTTACCTCTTCTATTATGCCGGCTTCTTCCAATTCTTTAAGTTCTTTCTCCACTTGTTCACGCATGTGGAATGGGGTCCTCCGGTGTCTGACGGCCTTTGGCTGGACCGACTTGTCAATGTGGAGCTTGATTGTCTTTCCTTTCAAACACCCAATCCCGTTTTGCAGGTTGGGATACTGTGCAAGGATGTTCTCAACCTCTTGTGCTTCCTTGACTTGACTGATGAACTTTACTAGCCCTAGGTCCTCAGCTGCATCACCACTCAGAAGGCATTCGATCCCCGCATTTACTACGTAGATTTTTGACGGTAGCCTGTTTTCACCGTGGCTGAGGGTGGTGCGGAATCTGCCAACCACCGGTAGGGGTTTCCTACAGCCATATGCAAACAGAAGGGTGTCTGTGTTCTTCAGGTCTGGTCGTGGTTGCAGTGTTTGAAATGTGCTTGTGGGCATGATATTTACGGACACTCCCGTGTCTATGGTCATCCATAACCGCTGGTTTTGGAGAGTGACCTGGCATTTGCGCCTCCTGAGCCCTTTTTTCAGCGTAGCATGTCCATGATCCAAAGCTGACACCAGGTATACTTTTCTCCCTTTCGTCCGCTGCTCCCTGCCAGATTCTTGTTGGCTCCCTGTGACATCATCCCCTTCTTCCTCAGTTGAAGAGTTGGTCGTTTCGACCCGCCTTGCACTCGCTTGCTTCTTTTTCTTGGTCCCACTCTTCTCCGGGGATTCTATGGAGGCGTAGTGGGGTGCCCAATGACCAGCACACCTTAGCATAGTGGTCTTTTCTGCCACATGCCCCACATGTTGTCCCTTGTGCCGGGCAGTTCCGCCGTCCATGACGTGGTCCACCACACCATCCACACTCCGTGGATCCCGGGATCCGTGGCTGCCATCTGGCTGGTGCGTAGTTGCCGCCAGCCTCATCTCTTGTGGACTGTCTATTGGTGACATGGGCCACCATGGATGTCGTGAGGGCAGGCTGTAGTTTTTGAAGAGTCACGCCCATGTTGGCGGCCCTGGCATGTGCCAGCTCCCTTTGATGACCCAACTCCAGAATGCGTGTTAGAGAGATGCCCTTCTCACTCAGCACCATCCTTCTCAGTTTCTCCGATTGGATGCCGTTGATGAGTTGTCTCCGAATTTCTTTCTCGACATCCGTGAACTCACACGAAATCACCAGCTTCCTGAGTTGGATGTGGTAGGCATCCAAGGTCTCCTCTTCTGCCTGAAATGTGGTGTAGAATATGAAGGTTTCATAATCAGGGTTGAGTTGTGGGAGAAAATGAGCCATCAAGGCATCTTTCGCTTGCTGGTAAATGTCCTGGCCATTAGCAATGATTAGCGAGTTGAAGATACGTAGCACCTGGTCCCCCACATTTAGCAACAGGTGCAATCTCATTTTCCTGGCAGTGGTTATGTCCTTGCATTCTATTGCCATTTCAAATTTTTGGATCCATAGCTGCCACCGGGTGCCAACTGATGATGGATCCGTGAATAGGTAAAAAGGCTGAATCATTGCAGAGGAGCTCCCTTGTGGGCGAGCTTGTGGTGACAACATTGACAGATTTACCACGAGTCTAGAGGGCGTACCGGTCCTGGGGGTGGATGTGCCAGTCGCCATAGTGGGGCCTCACTGTCAGTTGATGGGGTCTATTCTCCTCACCTTGGTACGTGGTTTCAGGTGTCAGTGGTCCCTTCTGTGGCTGACCTTCGAACCAGTAGCTGATGGGACCGCTGCCTCGCTCCAGGTGCCTGCTGCCGTGATCACACATGTGAGTTGCATGTGCGATGGCTTCTCACGTAGTGCTGTGGTGCCTCTGGCCCCTGGACACCAGTTGGTTGGAAGTTGCAGCGCCCTGGGACCACGCTGTGAGGCTGTGTCTCCTCCAGCACCTGGGCCCCGTGTGGAGAGCAAATTTGACAAATTCACCCGAAAAGAGAGAGAGAAGAAAATAATATATATTTTTTTTTTGGGTGGGGGGGTTTTGTGTGCCCCCCCCACAGGGTGTACAAAAATTGTGCGCGTCGCTGCTGAAACATAGCTCTCAACCATTTGTCTCGCCCGATTTTGTTTCTGGCGGGTGAGACGCCTATTGGAATGAATGGGCGTGCAGGAGGCTTGGCGGGTGAGTCAGCCCTTTGCAAGGCGGGTGACACCCGCCAAAAGCGGGTGAGGGCTATGGCTGAAATAAGCAGCTGGTAGGGCATTGAGCGCGTGTGCTGGGTCCCGTTTCCCTCGTCATCATATAACAATAATTAACTAGGGGGGTGTATATACTTATGGTGACTGTGTTTGAACTTGCTTGACATATTAGTGCCAGTGTATTTTTTACAAGTGTGTTTTTAAATAAATAATTATATACTTTTATACCAAAGCTCTGGTCACTGTTTGCTTGTGCTACTGTATTTTTAGCCCTATTGTGTATACTCTATATACTGCCTAACTCTTCTTGAGAGAAGTCTGACTGCTCAGCCACAGCTACCAGGTAAATCTGGGTGCCTGCTACCAATTGGGTTTATTGCTTACTCCTGTGGTCTTAAACTTTTTGCAGTGGTCCCTAAGGAAACTGCACAGGTTTCTGCCTAACACCAGTCATGGTCTATGAATACTCCCATGGCACCGCAGTCCACTTGAGCCAGGGTGGGAAATGAGTCTTTCTCAGTGGGTGACAAGATCGTTTGGAGAGCCACTAAGTTGTTTTGGCTGGGACCATTTAAGGAAGGAAGGGATGCGGAGCAGGCATTTTTCTCCCAAAGCTGTGCTCCGGTTAGGATTGGGAGCTGGCGTTTCCCCACATGCCTGGTTGGTGCTATTGGGCATTCTCTTACAAGATGTTTGTCAGAAGCACAATACATGCAAAGTCCGGTATTGATCCTACGGATCCTATCTTGCTGAGAAATTGGTCCGCGGAAGGCACCCACCTGCATTTGTTCAGGGTCTGATGAATGTTGAATGGGTGCTTCCTTGAGGCAAGGATATTCCATGGTTGTCTTTGGGGATGTTGTCTTTGTTTTTCTTTTCTCTGCCTTTCTCTCCTGGATTCTGAAATCGATTTGCAGGGATAAGTCCATTAAGGCCTGAAAGGAACTTGGGCGGGCCACTTTGGCTAACTCATCCTTGACTTCGTCATTCAACCCTCTTCAGAATAGGGTGAAACTAGCTTCTTGGGACCAATCGGCTTCTTTAGCTAGTTGTTTGAAATGAGTCACGTAAGTAAGCATATCCTGACTCCCTTGCTGGAATTCCAGAAGTCTTTCCTGGGCGCTGTAGACGAGTTATGGTCGATCAAACATGGCCTTAAAGGCTTCTATAAATCCATCTTAATTATCCAGGAGTGGGTCTCCTGAGTTGACCAAGGGAGTCGCCCATATAAGGCATTGCCAGTGAGGTGAGATATTATAAAACCTACCTTAGCCCGGGGCGTGGAAAAATAGTAGGGTTTGAACGTGAAATGTACCAGGCAGGAGTCAAGGAATGAACCCAGGGACTTGGAAGCGCCATCATATTTGTCTACTATACCCCCTACCAGGGCGCTTTCTTTGAATGCTGAATCCCGGGACAAGACAAGTTGTTTTAATGCTGCATTTTTGGCCTTGAGATTTTGAACCTCTGTTGTTAATTCTTGCATTCCTCTCATGAGGTCTTGGACTGCAGCCTCCATGTCTACTCCGATATCAGGTTCTTGGCATCTCAATCTGTCACACCCTTCCCTCTTTCTCACCTGTTTGTCCTTGATTGCCGTCTTCTAGGCATGTCAGTGTTACGCTCAGGCTCCGCACGGAGGCAGAACGTTAAAGGCCTCTGAAGTAGGCCGCGGTGGCGCAGCTCCGGCCGGCGAAATGAAACACGCCACACGTTGTTTAGAGTCTTGGCACGGAACTCCCTCTCATGCGCGGGGCTTTTATTAAGACGCCCTGCGTCACCGCGTTGCGGGACGCAGGGCGGATATAACAGAGGCTACATGGAGTTGCTCCGTCTTCAGCCCCCTTATCCATATTCGCATGCGCGCTCGCACTCCTAACACCAACCTTATCACTAAATGTAAAAGTATACAATCATTTCACATACATACCGTTCTCCAGAATAATGAAATAAATGTGTACTTAACTGCTGCCCAATCAGAAAAGAAAAAGGAAGGACAAGAGAAAGGATAGAAGGTTATGGACTATCAGAGAAAGGATTGTTTAAGGATATCACATGTTTCAAGTTAACATATCAAAAATGGACTACAAAAAAAGACTATTTCTTGCTTAATGTAGTTTTTGTTGTGTTGATTTTTTATATATTGTGATTGTTAGAATGCTGCTCGAGTTTGAAGTAAAGGAGGAAAGCATAATCTGAGTGTTGGGCCTTGACATAGAATTTGTGCCAGTTCTATAAACAATGGGCCCATCTAAAAGAACATGTACGCTGATGAGCCAGTCTTCAAAATACAATCGTTATGTGAGCTATTGGCGTTTGCTGGCTGATAGAAAACTGCTACATGTTACACTGGCAGCTGATGCCGCAGCTTGCTGACTACACAGCCTTCTAAGAAGGCCCATAAAATGCATGTGATCTTTGTACCATGTCATCATAGATAATGCCTAGATAATTTACAGGTAATCCTCATTACTCATAGTCATACTCTTCCTCGTCACATTATTTACTTTTGCGGCCCGTCCCCAATCTCAGGAACCCTTCTCCAACTTTAATTGCTCCAACCCAGTGCTGGAAATAGGAAAAATGTACTTTCGGAACTCTCCCACATTCGTGCAGGTGGGTGTTTTTGTGTAGGTGGGGCTAATCGGCGGAGCCCCAGCCAAAGGCACGTAGCACCATATTTCTTAAGGGAACCAAATCCTTGTGATTTGCACAAAAGCACAGTGCATTTTGGGAACCTAAGAAGGACTACATTTTGCATTTGAAATATTTCTGTCATTGTTATTCAGCGTGAACGTGCTGATCAACTAGGGGTTGGAGCCGAATATGGCATGTGTCATATGCCAGTGACACATGCCACTGCATGTCACCGATACAAGTGACACGTGCCACGGTAAGTCTGTCTCTTCGTTTTTCAAATTATAATTCTCCTTTTTAAAAATAAAAATACGAAACGCCAATTTGAATCCTTTTTTGTAAAAATAAAATTGGAAGTTTCCACGAAGATTCAAACTCATGACCACGTGATATCGAGCCTAGCCCCTTTAACCACTGCACCATTACGTCATATGACGTTAAATCTTCAAATTCTACCTCTAATCTAAACTCTTAGATGGTTCAAAGCTTCTCCTTTTCTTATTTTAAGTCACATCTTAAAACAAACTGCATGTGCAATTCTGAAAGTTTGTAGGATTGAAACAATTTACTGAAAGTATTTGCATCTTGTGCTTTTCTTGCATAATACTAAATGTAAAAAACAGTTCAATCCAAAACCTGTTACTGTGTAATGATTTAAATGTCAAACATGTATTGTGTACATGTTTTCCAAAACAGTATGGTTGCAATATTAAAGTGTGTGTGTTTGTACATTAATTCATGTGTTTCACACTTGACTGTACGAACTGTGACAAATACAGTACAACCATATCCTACTGATAATATGTATAACTTATACATCAGAGTATATACAGGATCATGAAAACATAATTTACAAATGTTGCTAAATCTTCAGATTTAGGTCCCAAATCATAGAATCCAGCGCAGGAGCAGCACAAGTGCTGCACGCCGAGAAGGAGCGTGTGCCATGCGTGCACCGTTTGTGGCACGCGTATTCACGGATTTTCTGAGACATCGGTAACCGTGGCGCAGAGAACATCAAGTACCGCCAGCAACGCCCCCAACACACCCCCATGCGCAGGCAAAAGCCAGTGAAATGCCCAATACGGCGCAACGCCCCGCACCATCCGTGACCCAGCACACATCCCCTCCATTGTAATTGCGTGAAAAATCAGAGCGTAACCCGCTCGCACCAGCCAAATCACGTGAAAAGGCCCATGTGTACCCCGTCAACACCCCAGCAAAATCTCGTACCCCGCTCGCACCAGCCAAATCGTGTGGGAAGGCCCGCGCGTACCCCATCCACACCCCAGGAAAATCATGTACCCCACTCACAAAATCACGTGGGAAGGCCCGCGTGTACCCCGTCCGCGCCCCAGCGAAATCACGTACCCCGCTCGCACCAGCCAGATCACGTGGGAAGGCCCGCGTGTACCCTGTGATACATGCACAACTCCCCTGGAAGCAGACGCCTCCTCACAGGGCAGCCAGACCCCAGCAGTGGACCATTCCCCGCAGGCAGCCCATACCACATGGTCCCCCCATCACCCGTGACCACACCCCGCAGGCAGCCTACACCAAATGGGATCTCCACCATCACCCGTGAACATAACCTGCAGGCAGCCCACACCACATTGCCACCCCATCACCTGTGACCACACCCTGCAGGCAGCCCACACCACATGGGACCCCCACCTTCACCCGTGACTATACGCTGCAGGCAGTCCACACTACATGGGACCCGCACCAGCACCAGTGAACATACCCCGCAGGTAGCCCACACCACATGGGACACCACCATCACCCGTGAACATACCCCGCAGGCAGCCCACACCACATGGGCACCCCATCACCCGTGACCATACCCTGCAGGCAGGCCCTGCCTCATGTCCCCACCCCCCACCAGTGACGGCAACCTGCATGCGGGCCCCGCCTCATGTTGCCACCCCCCAACAGAGGCGGCAACCATCAGGCAGGCCCCGCCACATGTGCCCACCAGTGACAGCAACCTGCAGATAGGCCCCGCCTCATGTCCCCACCCCCCAACAGTGACGGCAACCTGCAGGCAGGCCCTGCTTCATGTCCCCACCCCCCACCAGTGACGGCAACCTGCAGGCAGGCCCTGCCACATGTCCCCGCCCCCCAACCCAAAACACATTGGACCAATATACAATCACGCAGCACATGCCAACTAAAGTGCCACCACACGCTGCATCCCCCTGGTGCACCTCAACACCCATCCATTAGTCATGCTCCCTATGTCATGTGAATCCTAACATCACACATGCATGCTTGTGCACACATGAACAACATTGGTGAACAGCAGGAACAGGCAAATGCGTCAAGGAGGAGTGAAACATGCACTAAACCGTTGAGACCAGATACCACTTCGATTTCAATGTCAAAAAATTATATTAAAAACATGTATCTAAGTCACACACAGTAAAAACAACAAATTAAACATGCATGAACCAAATGAAAAATCAAAATAAAGTGAAAACCAAAATCAATGTGATGTAAAAAATGAAAGAGTAAAAAATGTGGTCCTTGTCCATTAATGTATGTGCAAATGAAATCACATATCATGTGAAAATCATTCCAAATTAAAATCCAAATATTTACAAAGATCCATGTCCCAAAACATGTAGAAAAATCCTAAAAATACAATACAAAAATAACTATATACAAGATGCGGAGCAAAGTCTAGGAACTCCAAATAAAAATAAAAAAAACAAATGAAACCTACTCCTAAAGAACTGTATACAAAGGTAGCAGGCTAGTCCATCTCCTCACCATGCTCTCTCATAGTCTCTGCCAGGGCGTCATCGAACACTGCGTCCACTTTCAGTAGGCGGGCCTCGGCATCCCCCTCTAGGGATTGCAGGGACTCCTTCATGCTCCTCTCGAACTCCCTGCGAGTCTCCTCGAGGACCTCCGCCCGCCTCTCTGCTCGACGCAGTGAATTCTCCGCCTTGGCCATGGTGAGTTCGCCTCCTGTGCCCGCTGCCGCTCTTCCCCATTTTGGCGGTCCAAACGCTCCAACACGGAAGACATCCTTGTCGTAAGGTCCACGTTTGTCTCCTGCCCGATGGCCGATACCTGCCCCTCTGATGATGAACGCCCCGAGTCCTGTTGCCTCCTTTCCTGAGCCTGCTGCTGCCAAAATGCCCAGTGCCTGCACCACAAGGACAGCCTCCGGGATGATGACACAACGCGGGGCTGTCATGCACATGCCCTCCTTCTTCGTGCCTGCACTTCCTCCCTTGCCATAGCTCCTGTCGCTGCAGTGACAACCTCTGCTGATCCTCCTTCGACTCCCGACTGTGGCAGGGATGTGATCTCCACCAGACTGCCCGCTGGGGTTGGGACAGGTACACAGGGGGCCCTGGTGGTATCTGGGCCGGAAGACGGCATGGAGGACACTGGCGCACAGAGGATTAAAAGGAAGAGGGGGTTGCAGCAGTGGCCAGCACATGTACCAGATTTGTGACCAGGAACTGAGCTAGCCAGTTAATGAGGCGATAGACCTCATCGTGATGATGTGCAAGCCCCCGATTGGAAGCCTGAACATCATCACGAATGGTGGCTGTATGCCTCGCAATACTGGCTAGCAACGGCTAGCAACGGTTCCACCCTGTGACAAATTGCTTCATCCGCAGGTAGTGGAGGATCTGTTTGCGTGGATACATCTGCCACCTGTGGAGGGGTCCGGCCTGAGGCATGCCCGCAGGTGCATACTGGTGCAGTCTCAGTTCCAGGGACAAGATCAGTCACAGGCCCCTCCACGGTGACCTGCACTGCCTCTGGCCCCTGATCCTGGACTGCACCACTCACACCTAACTGATCACCCATGCCGGGTCCCATGTGCTGGGCTGATATGGCCTCCTCCTCCTCCTCCACCACCACCAACCTGGATGACTCCCCACTGTCTTCTGCATCGGATTGCCCCTGTGTGGGCTCACCTGTCCCTCCCACTGCCGAGGTGCCCACGACCAGCTTCACCCTCTTGGGCCTCCCCTCAGCAGGTGAGGCCATTGTCATGGACGCGGCACCAGTCTCCTCGCTCCCGGAAGATGACGGTACCTGGGAGGAGGACTGGGCCCTGCGTCTGTGCCTGGTGGAGGCATCCCTGCTGCGGTGCTCCACAGCGCCTTCTCCGCCCTCTTCTTCCATCGTCACTGTGGATAGGGAAACATAGAACACAAACATCAGGCTACTGAACATATGTGTGTATGTGTGTTTGTCACAATGCAAATGTACATCAGTGGCACTGTCAAAGGTCACAACCATCATCACCCTCCACTAGACATAGGGAAGTACCATTCACACACATTCACAAACATGTCTATCAATCACAACAGACATTCACATCCATGGACAAGGCACTGACACAAGATCATAATTCTGTATTCAGCTCACACACATCATGGGACATACACATCTCATTCACACACATCACCTGACAGTCATGAGGCAGGCCATGGAGCTATCACGTCACAGTGCACTCAAGGGCAAATTGGCAGCGTGAGGCAATCACAAATCAAGAACTCAACGTGCGGAGTGTTGGGCAGTTACACACTCACTACTCAGTCACACGCACATGTACACCATGCATGTCCATGATGATGACATAAGCACCCATGTGTCACACCTCTCGCATGCCCCAGACCAGACACAGGTATGCAAACATGTGTGCATCGTTTCATGCCGGTGCGCAACACAGACACCATTGATGTGGAACACGCTTGAATGGACTCTCATGCAGCACTGTCAGGGACATGCACACAGACATCTGTACAGGAGGCATGCCAGACATAAGGCCAAGGTGCACACTCCAGCCACATGTCAACATGCACATGCTCAATGGTGGGCAAGAACACATGAACCATTCAACTCCAGATGGAACACCAACTCCAAGACCTGGGGGTACAGCACTGGGTAGGCTCCAGGACCCTCATCTCGTCGGTGGTCAACCGGCCCCGGCACCTCACTCGATCATCACCAACCTTAATGAGGCACCGGGCCTTGTTGTGGGTCCTGGACTTGAAGTCTTCCCAGCACTTGTGGACATGATGGTAGTCGCGGGGTGCCAGCCCCTCTGCATTGATGGCACCCACGATGTCCCCCTAGATCTTCTTCCGTCCTTCATTGCCAACTTGCGATGGGCCGTGGAAGAGGGCATCATGATGCCCCAGGACTTGCTCTACCAGGATGCCAAATTCCCTGGGTGTGAAGCTGACAGCCCTCTGCCTCCTGCGAGGGGGTTGCCACTTGCCTTAGATGGTGTGGTGAGGCAGGTGTGGGTGGGCAAGGTGGTCCTGGGGCTGGGCTGTGGAGCGGTGGTATGACAGTCAGGAGTCTTCAGGATCAGCAGAGGTGGTCACAACGACAGGATCACTGGCAATGGCTGATGAGCAGACACCAAAATGCAGGTCATGTGGGCAGCAGGCACACAGAGTGGGCTGGCATCAGCAGATGGCTCGTAGGAGGCAGCTTGGGCAGTTGGAGGCAGGTAAATGGCCTTGTAGGCAGGAGCGTGGGTTTTCCATATTCTTTCGCGTGGCCAGCCGGAAACTGAGTGACTCCACACATGCGTAAACAGCGCGTTAGCGTGTAATCAGAGGAAAGGCCCTAAGCGCGTAAGTTACATGACATGCGCTGGACGTTGAGCGTTGTCATTCAGTATCGGGTTAAAGGTCTGCGTAGGACAACAGTACACTGTACATGCTTTTCGTGGGGATGGATGCGTGAACTTCATATTTTTGTGGGTTCACACGCAAATAGTTCACTACTGTGGCAGTGCGTACTTCTTGTTTTGGAGCAGGAGTTGCCTACACGGACACACATGTATGATTTTCTTTCATTCTACGAGACAGACGGTGAGTTGTACACACATTTTTCCCACTGTGGTTGCCCCTGTGTGACGCATACCCCATTTCCGAGGTCATAGTAGCCTATGTGTTCCTCGCGTACACATTTTTTGTGTTGCTGGGTGACACAGTGTACTGCAGGATGTTTTTTACTCAACGTGGGCTACTGAGGGGTCACATACACGTTGAGTTTTGTTTTTCGGGTGCCTGAGCATTGCACAACCTGTTATTTTTTCACCTGGGGTCACATAGAGCCTTTCTGGAGCTCAGTGGTATGTTTTCCATCACATACCCTTGCCCCTCACTCCAATTGCCCAAGGACAATTGTTTGCTGCACCTCCCATTGCGCTAGTCCATCAGTGCCATGACTGGGAGGGCAACAAGTGGGAAGGGAGGCAAAAGTGGGCGACTTGGCCAGGGTGGCCAAACTGGCCAAGGTGGGCGACATAGCCAGGGTGGCCAATGTGGCCAAGGTGGTCCACGTGGGCAAGGTGTCCAGGACCATGCACAGAGAACTATGCCCCACACCCAACCGGGCCAGGGAGATGCCGTAGCTGCTGACATATCCAGCACCCGTGGTCCCGGACAAGCAGTGCCATCTGCTGTCCAGAGCAGCCAGAGTGTGGAAGCTGCAGGGGCAGCTGCGGCTACCACTACCCAGGCTCAGGGTCAGCCAGCCTGGACCGTTGTGGTCCCAGCACAGGGACAGGGTGACTCAATGGCTGATTTCCATGTCCCGAAGGCCAAGACACGTGCGGTGCAAGTTCCAGGCACCGGCACCTGGGGATCTGGAGCAGCAGTGTCATCTGCTGTTAACACCGGCCAGGGTCTGGAAGCTGCAGGGTCAGCTGTAGCAACCGGCACCCTGTCTCAGGGTCACCCAGCCAGGAATGGATTGGTCCCGGCCCAGTGTGACACAGGGGCCAAGTCCCTTGTCACTAAGGCCAAGACACGTGTGGCGCAGAGTCCTGGAAACAGCACCGAGCTACTGATACCTGCAAGCTGACCTTCTGTAGTTACATTGGTGGCTGATTTCATAGGCCAGTCCACCTGTACTCCAGCCCCTACTGACCAGAGCGGTACACGCCACTCAGGGTCTGCACCCCTCACAAGAAGCAGAAGCATGCTCCAGTAGTACAGGCTTAGACCCCAGACAAAGCACAGGAGTCCCACAAGTCGAGAAAGAGGAGTTTCTGTGATGAGGAACTGGAGATGCTTGTGGACTACATGTTGGAACATGGCCGTGACATGCTGGTGCAGGCAGGGAGCACACATACACCTGCACAGAGTATGACCCACTGGCAGTGCCTTGTTGACTGTATTAGCGTCTTGGGCTATGAGAGGCGCACAGCTGGTGATGTTGTGAAGCATTGGAATGACTTCCAACACCAAGCAAAAGACAAGCTGGCTACAAAGTTCGCCTCTACTCTGGTGACTGGCAGTGGATCACCACCAGAGGACGATGAACTCACTGGACATGAGGATATCGCTAGTGATTTCATTGCAGTGGAGCAGATCCAAGGCGTGGGAGACCTGCCAATGTATGAGGGAATGTCCGGTGAGTGGTGATGCGTGTGTGTACAGGCCATGTGTATGTTGCTTGGGTGATATGTTATGATTGTCTGCCAGTTCAGGCTACATTGTAATGACTGCCATGTGTGACCCATGTGATGTTGGACTGATACGTGCTTGTTGTCATGCAGACTGCATACAAACCATATGCTGCACACAGAGGCAATCCTCATCACCACACCTGCTCCCTCCTTCCATGACACTCTCTGTCCAGCCTCTCTTGGCCCTATTCTTGCTCCAACCTGTGGTCACGGATAGCCTGTGATGATCTTCCACTCAACAGTCGCCTTATATCATTACATGACTGATGTCCCTGCAAGTTGCTCATCCTCAGAGGCATTCTTCCTTTCCTCTCCATCCCCCAGCAGCTCACTGTCTCCAGAGGACTGGTAATTCCTTTGATGGACTACTGCAACAGGCTTTACCAGGATTTCTATGATTCTACACTCTTCCCTCTGCAACTCTGCCAGTCCTGGACTGTGTGAAAAGTCCTTTAGGCTTGGTGCAAGGTATCTCCCTAGGACTGTGATAATGGCACAGGCTCACAGTGGCTAGCTATGTGTGTTCATTCCTGAACCCTGTGCATTCTTAGCAAGTCCCTATGGGTCCTGGGCCAGCAATTCCTTCAACTCCACCTCCAGTATTTACTTCATTCTCATGGTCTTTGATCATCCCTTTCTTACTCCCTCAGGGTCAGTTGCTCCTCATGGAAATTAGTTTGTGGTTCATGTCTGTGTTGAGCTGGGTCCTCCCTCTGGTACAGCCTCCCTGCCTTTATGTAACTGGAGGTGTAGCTTCTCCGGGTCTGCAGGCACTTCTAATGCTTCCTCCCAGATGACTGAGAGAATGCACTTGCCACCTGCCCACACTGTCTGCTACAACACGGTACTCTGAGCAGCCATTTTAACACATGCACTGCCTCCCAGCCACCCCCTGCCCTTGGGGGTGGGGTTTACTGTATCCCTACAACCCACTACCAACACTTTACACATGATGACGGCACTTACCCTTACACTGCCATCAGGCCACGACATTGACATTACTGGATCTGTGTTTTTATTCATAGTTGAGGCCGTACCCATGAACTGCACTGCACCCACATACTTCTAAACCCTCTTATCCCCTTCAATATGCCTATTCACTTGCATGATGTCAATGTGACCTAGCATTATTGAATCCGTATGCCTGCCCTCACTGTATTACAACACCCTAGCGTTGTTGCACCCTGTGACACATGTGGGTTTTCTAATAGTGAATTCCATGACATGTCATCTGACATGCATTGTACATGGCTCATGGTTAGTAGTATTCAACTTCCATCTGAGGTTGGTTGACAATTCTGGCATGGCTATACTACGTGCCATCTGTGTATTGGCATCAGTCATGTTTGTGGAAGGACTATGCCAGTCACATGTTTGTGTGTGATGCAGGTGCTATGCAGTATATGTGTTATTTTTCCCTTTGACACCCATCCATGTCTGCTTTCTGGCGCCCCTTCCCTTTCATTGACACTGCATGCGTGCCTGACTTTGTGTCATGTGTGGTGGATGGTGCGAGCTGGTGGTGCGAGGTGGTGGAGGAGGCTGCGGTAGGGTTGGCTAATTCCTTGCAGACTTTGAAAAGTGTGTCCGTGTTATTGGATACCGCAGAGATGCAGGCTTGTATAAAGACTCTTTTCTGGGAGCAGATGCAGAGTCTATACTGCCTTTGGAGGAGGCGGCAGGCCAGTTTGTCAGAGGGTGCTCCAGAGGAATCCCATTTCTATTTGGCTGCCCTGCACTTGTGTTTAACGGAAGTTGATTTGGAGTCATACCAAGAGTTGCACTTTTTGGTAGGCTTCAATCGTACCCTCATGACAGAGGCAAGAATATAAAGAGTATTGGAAACAGAGAGGTTAAAGTTTGAGAGGGCTGTGGCAGGGTGGGAGTCAGTCGCAGGAGTGGAAGGAGTATGATAGGTGGAGGCAAAGGCAGCTACTGAGACTATTTTCATGGGTCAGATGACATTGTAGACGGAAGGCAGTGCCGTGCTTACCTATGCAACGGGAGAAGAGAGCTTCAAGTGAGAAGAGAGGAGAAAATGATCAGTCCAAGAGAGAGAAGTAGTGAGAGGGATAGATAGCGGAATATCAGTTGAGAAGAGAGCATCCAAGGTGTGGCCAGGGCTGTGCATTGGGCCAGACGGTAAGATGGAAAGAAAGGGAGAGTCGCAAAGGTTGCATAAAGGTCTTAAGGGATCAGGTGAGTCGAGATGGATGTTGGGATCACCCAGTAGGAGGAGATGAGAAGAGGAGGAAAGGAGAGAGAAGGCCAGGTCAGCCCATTACGAAAGGAAGAGGGAAGGCTGACCAGGTGGCCGATAGAAGGTGGACAGCAGCAGTGAAGAGTTTGGAGAGAGGGACAGCCTGCAGATCAGGGACTCAAAGGATGAGTAGGCCTGAGTGGGAATGACAGACACAGGGATACACTCAGGGAAGATCAATGCTACTCCCCCACCTGGTCTGTTTGGTCTAGGAAGAGAGAGTATTGTGTACCCTTCTGGGGGAAGTGTGTCAAAACTTGTGACAGAGCAATCCTTGAACCAGGTTTAATTGATGGCAAGAACATCACAATCCAGGAGTTCAAGGAGGTTTCAGATGTCAGAGGAGTGTTTGACAGCTGAGTGAGTGCTTGCCATGGCAATGTGGAGCAGATTGCATAGTACCTGAGGGACAGAGGTAGAAGGAGGCAGAGGAGCCAAGTCTGGTAAGGGAGCCAGGACCATAATGGGTGAGGAGAGAGCCAGTGCGGGAGGCACCACAGGGGGCAAGGGAGCCCCAGATACAGTGTTAGTGGGTGACTGGTTCACCCAAGGGGAGAAGGCAGATGGGGTTGTCAATGTGTCGGGTGGTGGCAAGAAAGCCATGGCAACGGTAGAAGGGTAGTTAGGGGGTGACAAGGGAGCCAAGGTGGGCACAGCAGGCATGGGAGCCAGGGCAGCTGAAGGAGCTGGTGCAAAAGGCGGAGGGAGGTTGATAAGGTGGGGGAGGAGCCTATGAAAGAGTAGAAGGTTGGTTTGAGGACCCTGGACCATGATGGTACCATTGCAGTAGACATTGATGATGACCCTGGAGGTGGAGAGGGAAATAAAACCTTGCAGCGGGTGCCACCATTGATGGGCAAAGAAGAGAAAGGAGAGAGAAGAGCAATCATATGGAGAGTCCATAGGATGGGTGAAGGAACAACAGAGTATGTCTGTGAGAGTCTCTCTGGCAGAGGCAATGACGTAGGTGCCTGCAATTGGAAGGCCTGGTTTAGAGCTCAGTATGTCCTTCTTGAGGTTCTTCCTGACAGACTTAGTAAGGGGTGAAGGATAAGAGATAGAGAAGCAGTTTGAGAAGATAGGAGAGATAGATAGCGCTGTAGCAAACTGCAGAGAGTGAGGTACACTTAACCAGGCTGAGGCCACAGAGGCGCAGCGAGAGCAGAAGGTAGAGGGGGGGAGACAGGGAACAAGACTGGGAGAAAAACAATGGGAGCTGGGGGAGGTAATATGCACAGAAAAACAGTGAACACGCAGAGGAAGGGGACGTAGTGGGTGTATGGCTGAGGGGAATAACAGCACAGATGGACAATGGAACTGAGGAAGGGTGAGGGAACCGGTAGCAGACTAGACAGAGTACAGAGGGGTGGACTTGTTAACACATTCTCATGAAAAGCAGGTTATGCATGCAGCTAAAAACAAATGTAAACAGGAGCAGGACAATCAAGATGGGCCCACAGCTGAAAACGAATTTAAAAAGCAGCAGGACAATCAAAGTGATAAATATTTTAGAGGAGTCATCGATCTGACCATGCTAACCAGAGCTTTCGCCTCAACTTCCACTGCCTCCGATGTCGACGCCCGAAGACCTGGATAACCCAGCAGGTAGTCCATGGGGTTGCCAGCCACTGCATCGAAATGGACAGTGACCATGTAATCTGACAGTTGCAATCAAGTGCTCTAATGGGAGTGGTGTGCGATGAAATGACCCTTGGGAAATTGGCAGTAGGGGTTTTGGGTCCATCACGATCATGATAGGATGATGAAAAATGTAAAGGTGGACATGACGACACCACAACAGACCAAGGAACACCTCACACTCTATTTGTGAATGTCGCATTTCTGTTCGTATCAATGCTTTGGGAGCCCCCACTCTCTGCACCCCCTATTCCAGGGTAAAGGGCCTTCGTTCTTTCCTTATGTGGCTCCTGAAATGCCTGACCTGTTTAATATACCAGGGTACCCCAGGCTCCATCTAGCCCATGTGTCTCTGGAAATATTGTTTTTAACTAAACCCTGTCATGCTTTTCTTCTATTCTTTGACCCAATGCTGAGATCCCACACAGTAACATGTAAAATGTGACTCGGAAGCAATGGGCCTCACAAAATGGACAACTTATCAAAATGCAACACATCACACACATCTATGACTCCAAGAAATCTACAGCCTACAGAAGGACAAACATATGATACATAGATTTTAAGAGAAAGCTATATTTCACATGGGCCTGCAGTATAAGAATATTGTTACTCTCTTGCCAACATGGACTAGGGGAAAAGCCATATAATTGCTGCCATTTCTTCCATAAAGCTGTGGCCCTGAGGGCAGTTGTCAATTTCATGCATGCCTTTGAAGGACAATAGAGGTCGTGCAGAGTGTGAGAAATATGAGCCACAGCGACATTCAGAGGGACCAGTCTGTTGGGAAGTGTCTGGATTTTCCTCGGGCTGGGGCTTAAGGAAAGTAGACATTAAAGTGAAGTAGTCTCTCCGTGAAGCCTATCCCTTGACGTTGACTGGGGTCTGCAGCACCAACCTGGTAGTGATGAACTTGCACATGAAATCAATAAGAGAATTGCAAGGTCCTCTCCTTTCCTGATGTAACATTAAAAAATGAAAGGTCTGGCTTAGAAACCCTAAACTGTGCTTCATATGAGACTGCAGGATGTGGTTTCTAATCATATTTAGAAGCAAAGCAAGAATATGTCCTGCCAGACACTACAGTCATATTTGGGCGCCAGAATATACATGTCAGACCATCACATGGGCTGTGTAGCCTCTCGCACACCACCTGTGCTGAAATTAAACACATGGGGCCTCATTACGACCCAGGCGGTAAGTATTGAACATTACCGGCATGGCGTAATGAACGTTTACGCCGTGGTCCGATGGCGTAAAGAGCGGCACATTCTGACCCATCGCGCACGAGCATTACGCCATGTAAATTATATGTAAATTACGCCATGGCGTAAATGAATCTAAAACGGCCCCTACGGCATAGTACGCCGCGTAAGGTGCACTACCGCCACCCATCATAGCGGCGACCGTAGTGAGTGGTCACCGTAATTAGCGGTCACCGCAGTTAGCGGTGACTGTAAATAAGCGGAACCGGAAGTAGCGTCATCGCGGCGGAACGGGAAAGAGCACGGCGGCCATCTTTAAAAACACAATCCATTGCCATCCTCCCCAACCATTCCACATCCGACCCTGAGACCTGTCCAAACCCATAACCCACCCAATTACCAACCTGAAAATGCCCAAAGTTGTTAAAAAAGCATGCGATCGGCAGGGCCAGGACCGCTTCTCCCGGGAGGAACTAACCATGCTTGCTGAGACCCTCCAGGACAATGCTGCGGTGGTCTTCTCTACGCAAATGTCCAGGCCGGCAATAGCCAAAAAGAAGGCCATATGGTCCCTGGTGGCACAGCGTGTCAGTGCAGTGGGGAGCGTACCCCGCAACGCAGAGCAGTGCAGAAAGCGGTGGGACGACCTGAGGCTCCGCGTCAGGAGCATCCTCTCGGCGAATAGGAACCTGGGCACGGCAACCGGGGGTGGATCTGATTCCCCCATCAAATTGCAAGCATGGGAGGAAATCTGTGCATCCACCATTGGAATGGAGAGCATACAAGGAGTCGGAGGGATGGAGAGAGGAGTCCCGACATCAGGAGATGCAGGTAGGTGGCTCCAATCAAGCCTTGCAAAAATCACCAAAGTCCAATCATGTGAAGTACTTTGTTGCAGGAGACTGCCCACAGACACATCCGAAATCCACCCTGTACACATGCAGCATGCACACCCTAACTGCCGGCCCCCAAATACCACCATGCTACTTCCACACAAAAGGCAGACAACCGGTATGCCCCTGCCTCAAATGTGCTGCATGTACCTACTGATAAGATGTCATTCGTCACAATGCACGCACAATGTCCGCAGACCCATCAATAACACTCTCCCTCCTTTGCTCCACCACAGGCTCTGATTCAGACCTCCAGGATGAGGACACCACTGCCTCCACAGCCACCAGGAGGGCCAGGACAACTGTGCCTAGGCCGCAAGCCTCCACCTCTGCCGTCCTGAGGAAAACACCCCAGCAGCCACAAACCCTGCCAGGGGAAGAGGACAGGGCACTGACAGCCACCACAACTGTCACCACAGACTCAGCAGCAGCAGCGCACATGACACACATTGTGCCCACCGAAGGGACAGGCTCTGCTGCAAGCAGCACCCTTGGCGAAATTGCTGCCATAGCAGCATCCTCCGACAGTGAGGCACGGAGCATCGAGGAGAATGATGATGGAAGCCCCACTGCCCACCCACATTCCCCCTACACATCCCTAAGCCCCCTGCAGGCGGATGCCACATAGGGGCAGTTGGAGGCCGAGGATTGGCCAGCCACCCCATCCCCGCTGCCGGAGGTGAGCAGCCCAATGGGCATGCCAATGCCATTGGCCATGAGCCAGAGGAACCAGCAGACCCTGGATGAGATTGTCACCCGGCAGCAGCAGCTATCCACCCTCCTCAATGAACACGTTGCAGAGTGTGGGGGGGCAAGGGATGCCATGGAGAAATGTGCAGACAGAGTCACTGCTGCCATTGAGTCCTCCACGAAGGACATCTGCACAGAACTCGCCGCTGTGCGGCACGTCCTCTCAGAACTGGTGCAGACCATTCGGGACAGCCGTCCAAATGTGCAGCCAGGACCCTCCTCGTCAACCAGCTCGGCACAGAGCAGCCCCATCTGCAGATCAGGGAGGAACCTGCGCAGTACGGGCAGGGGTGCACCGGGGGCCAGGGGAGGGGACTGTCATTAGTGCCTGGACAGTGGAGAAGAACTACATCACACACTGCTGCACAGATTGAACCACACCTTCGTAGGGATTCCAGGGGGGAGGGGGGAGTGGGTGTGTTGGGGTGTTCAGGGGGGAGCGGGGAGGGGGGAGTGGGTGTGTTGGGGTGTTCAGGGGAGGGAGCGGGGGGAGTGGGTGTGTTGGGGTGTTCAAGGGGGAGGAGGGAGGGAGGAGTTGGTGTGTCATACCTTTTCACTATTATAATACACTTTATCGTTTAGCACAAATCCAATGTGTGGACATTGCTCATTGCGTATGTGTGCTTTATTGTTGTACAGTCCACAGTGTGCATGTCCCAGACACACACAGTGCCCCAAGTGCCGTCTCCATGTTACACACACCCGCCGTGTGTGCTAGAAGCATTGGTCAATGAGATTCTGACGCATTTCACGTCCCTCCTGTGCATCGCTGCCTCCTTGAGGTGCTGCCACATCCCCACCCTCCTCATCCTCATCGTCAGGTGGTTGCAGTTCTGCGTCAGGGGGCGGGGGCACATTTCGTCTGACGCACATATTGTGTAGCATGACACATGCCATGACGATCTTCGCAACCTTCTCATGGCGGTACTGGAGTGCCCCGCCAGACCTGCTGATGCAGCGGAAACGTGCCTTCAGTAGGCCAAAAGCCTGCTCAATCACCACACGGGTACGTGCATGGGCACGGTTGAAGTCCTCCTCATGCTGGTTCTGTGGGTTCCGGACTGGTGTAAGAAGCCACCTCTTCAGGGGATAGCCTGCATCACCTGTATGTGGGCAACAATGTATGTGTCAGGGATGAGATTGATTTCTGAACATGACGTGCCACCATGTCTTGCATTCAACTGTAACTTTGCACCACTTTTAGTTGCGCTAATGGATTCACACTATGCAACCGGTATATGTTCATAGCTCTCATGTACTGTTTTACATGCCAAAACACAATGTATGCAGGGGGGACAAGTGCCTTGTGAGTGCCCATCCACTGTGTACGTTCAGGCCGTTTCTTTAGGTGACCTGGCACGTGTCCTGTGAGGTTAACGCTCACATGATCGCAACATTGCTGTCTGCCTCATTATGACCCCAGTGAACAATACTGATGTCAATAGGGACAGTTTGTGGGCCTTGCTGTCTGTGTTGTGGTGCATTGATGTTCCAGTCCATCATGTGCCTCCTTTGGGCACAGTTATGGGGGACAGGCCTTTCAGTAGATGGTGTTTGGTGACGTGCATGTAGGTGCATTTCGTTGGAGTCAGTGTGGTCACATTTTGTACAATGCACTTGCAGATGGTTGTGTCATGGTTGGGACACACCTTCATTCACATGTTAGGGCTGCTTAGGTCAGGCATCGCGTATACAGGTGTCAGATGACGTAAGTGCTGCCTCAGGGTAAGATCTGGCTACTGCTAGTCACAGCCAGGTGAAGTATGCATCATCCCCCCCCCTTTCTGCCAGGTGAAGTATGCATCATTCCCCCCTCTTTCTGCCAGGTGAAGTATGCATCATTCCCCCCCCCTTTCTGCCAGGTGAAGTATACATCACCCCCCCCCCTTTCTGCCAGGTGAAATATGCATTGGTACGTCGATCACCTACCCACTTCACATTTCCATGCTCATGACATGAGACTCACCGAGGAGCCAGGATCTTGGCCTTGCATGTCGCTCCATGTAGCGTGGTATTGTGGAGTTACGCATGACCATTGAATCATGGGTTGATCCGGGGAATCGGGCACAACAATGTGTGAAGATCCTGTTGGAGTCACAGACCATTTGCACGTTGATTGAGTGAAATAGTTTACGGTTGCGGTACGGTACCTCCATGGCACGTGGGGCCGACAATTCCACATGGGTGCAGTCGATGGCACCAATGCAACCAGGTATGCCAGCTAGTGCATGGAAACCCACTTTGGTGTTAGCAATCTCCTGGGCAGACCGTGGCAATGCGATGTGGTCATCTGTGTGCTTGAGGAGGGCATCCAGCACTTGGATCAGTGTGCGTGAGAATAATGGTTGTGAAGCCAGGTGAAGTATGCATCATTCCCCCCCCCTTTCTGCCAGGTGAAGTATGCATCATCCCCCCCCCCTTTCTGCCAGGTGAAGTATGCATCATTCCCCCCCCCTTTCTGCCAGGTGAAGTATGCATTGGTACGTCGATCACCTACCCACTTCACATTTCCATGCTCATGACATGAGACTCACCGAGTAGCCAGGATCTTGGCCTTGCATGTCGCTCCATGTAGCGTGGTATTGTGGAGTTACGCATGACCATTGAATCATGGGTTGATCTAGGGAATCGGGCACAACAATGTGTGAAGATCCTGTTGGAGTCACAGACCATTTGCACGTTGATTAAGTGAAATAGTTTACGGTTGCGGTACGGTACCTCCATGGCACGTGGGGCCGACAATTCCACATGGGTGCAGTCGATGGCACCAATGCAACCAGGTATGCCAGCTAGTGCATGGAAACCCACTTTGGTGTTAGCAATCTCCTGGGCAGACCGTGGCAATGCGATGTGGTCATCTGTGTGCTTGAGGAGGGCATCCAGCACTTGGATCAGTGTGCGTGAGAATAATGGTTGTGATATGCCATGCAAGTGCCCCACTGTATGCTGGTAGGTGCCTGTGCCTGTGGCCAGGAAGAGATGTCGTTGTGTATCATGTCCACAATGGTGGTGATGGTGTCCCGGTCCAGTCGGTACAGGGTGTGGATCTGCTCAGCGGTGAGGGTGAATGGACTGGCTCTGATGCGTGGGATTGGGGGCTGCCTGCGTGGTGCCACTGGCTGTGCTGGTGGGGCTTGCTGGCCCTGCCTTGCCCTCCTTCTCCGCCTGCGTCTCCTCTGTGCAGCCTCTTGTTGTTGTTGTTGTTGTTGTTGTATTTGAAGTTGTAGCACTTGCATTGTTATCAGGTCCTCCAGCCCCAACATTGCTAGTCCTATTGGTATCATTGTGGAGTGTGACTGGGTGTGGGAAGGGGTTGGGCGTGCTCTTTTTGTACTTCCTGAGTCTGTATTGCCTCCACCTGTGCTGATTCTGTGCACCTGTGGCAGCTGGATTCACTTTACATGGCCCTTTACGGTTGGTTCGCGATGGCGTAATTAGCACCATGGCGGTAAGGTACTTAACGGGCTGGGTGATGGCGTTAGGTGCATGTCCGCTTTGGGTCGGCATTCGCGTACCTTTGCGCCATGCCGGTAATTACGGTGTGGGATCTTGCGTGCGCGCGTCCTTGGTGCAGTTAGCGGCAGCGTTAACTATGATGCTGCTAATGGCATCGTAGTTAACGGTCACGGGTCATGATCGGACCTAGCGGAAAACGATGGCGGTAATCATTTACCGCCATCGTTTTTCACTTAGCGCCTGGGTCGTAATGAGGCCCATGATCATCTTATCTATCCCATTTATCCCTCTTTATCCAAAGTTGCCACTGAGATCAGCTGGAAATTCAACAGTCAAGGTGCACAGGACACAGTTTAGCCCCAGTCAGACCAGCATGTGCTGTTGAGTGCTGTGTTCAGCAGTGTGTTACTTACTTCACCCCAGTGTTGCCACAAACAAAGGGACTGTTTGAGGCACAGCTGAAGATCTTTGCAGATGTAGAAAGAAAATCCTGCTCAAATACGAGAGTGCAGGTCTCCGTCTTCTTTTGCTAGAGACTCCCACGATTTTAGGGACACTTGGCAGCTCTGTTGACAGAGAAATGTAGGGGGCACTCCATGACACGATATGGAATACATTGCCAGAAAAAAGGGACTAGCCAGAAATGCTGTCTGATGGTAAACTCCATTGAGGCAGTTGGTACTGTGGTAGAGTCCAGATTGTCAATACTTTCTTTCAGGAAAGTCATGATTCTATTAAAGACAAAGAGGCTCGTATTATGCATACTCTTCTTTATTAAAACTCAAGCAGCAATCTTAAAAAGAAAAAAAACATTAAACAAAAATCAAAGAAAAAAACATGTTCTGTGTCAATGTAGTCTTTGCAGTTTGAAACTCTATTGCCCTCAGGCATGACACTTGTCCTAGTCCATGAATCACAACGTTATGGTCCTATCACCTCACAATTCCTCATCCTCAATTCCTCTTTCTTTCACTGTCTCGCTGTAGCTTCCTAATAAATGACTCCATCTCGAACAGGGTATAGCGAAGAACAAAACCTGTAATGAACCACCTCCAACTCCAGCAGGGATCCGCCGTGTGTTGTCTGCCTGTTTAGTGCCCGCACCTGCTGTCAGGTTCCCTTGGAGGTTCAGCAGATTCCTTCTTAGATAAGTGACTGTAAAACTACTGACGAATGCAACTTGTTATGACATATGATTGATGGGAAATTGATCAGTTAGTTAAAAGAACTTTTAAACAGAAGAGGTGATTGAGCAAACATAAGACTGTCAAGTAAAGTTTAGTCTTTAATGGAAAGTCAATACTGTGATGTTTCAAAGGGTCGTTCATTTTCTACAGGGGCAGAGACAGTGCCCCAGCTTTGAGTCTGTGATAAACCGCAGGAACTCCATTCTCTGCTGTGGTGGTCTCGGATTTCTCCCAATTGATGAGAAATCCCAGTTTCTCTAGGAGACCCGTCATTGGGACCATTTGCTCTGGCAGCCGCATCGGATCCTGCGCCATGAGACAAATATCCTCGATGTATAAAATCAATCTGACTCCTGAGTAGCTTTGTGAAGCACCATTGTGCTGAAGTTAGTCCGAAAAGGGAGACACATAAACTCCCACCTTTGCCATCACCAGAGGAATCCTAAAAATTGCTGGTGCATCTCAGGAATGGGTACTGCTAGATAGGCATCCCTCAAATCTATGCAGGTTAGCCAGTGTCCTTTCTGCAAAATGTCCCTGAAGAGATGGATTTCCTCCATCTTGCAGTGTCGGTACACGAAAAAGGCGTTAAATTGTCTGAGATTATCACCGGCCTGACCTTTTGCTTCTGTTCCACCAGTAAGACATTGCTTAGGAAGCGTTGCGCCACCTGCTGCGCTGGCCTTATCGCCATTTTCTTTAGAAACTCTCCTACTTCCTTGTCCATGAGGCTTTGTTCCTCCTCTGCGTTTAGGGAGAATTCTCAAAATGTGCTCATTTCACTTACCTTTTGAGACCCCCAGCAACTTTGTTGGATTTCTAGGATTTGATTTTTCTACCTGGGAAGAGTGTGAGCCTTTTTTCCCACTCTTCCATGTATTTTGATGTGTGTTTTACTTTTGTGTTCTTTTAGTTATGGTTGTTTAAAACAACTCCAAAGGCATCATCTTTTTCTTTGTGTCACACAACACTTTCAGTTCAGTGGCAAACGGGTGTCTTTCAGACTCCCCAAGGTTTAAACACTTTCTCTGGGACTGACTACTGTCTCCCAGAGCATGTAAAGTTAAATTGACTTTACTAGTCTCTTTATATTTACTGACCCAGCACACACTATCTTCCTATAGAGTTCTGGAGGGGTTGCCTAGCACCCCCTGAGTCAAAACACTCATGTAACAGTCAAATGTTACCCTTTCCTAGTTTAAATGGCTGGTGGCAGTGGTTTAGATCAAACTACCGTGATTTTACCAGACCGCGAACAACGGTAGCAAAATATCGGTCAGCCATGTTTTTCAAGATGGCGCCCAAGACCTATCTGTAAAAACAGACTCTGGTCGACTTTTTTCGCTGTTTCTTTTAGGAAAGGTCCTTCTTGTGTTTAACCAGGTTTGGTCCGTTTGTTTGTTGTCCTTTTGCGGGTTTCAGTGCTGAAGCCCTCCTCTGGCGCCTCAGTGTCTGGGGTGGACAGGATGTGAGGGAGGTGCCCGAAACTCCCTGTGCTTAGTCTCCTAGGAGACCTGAATGCACGCTGGCGTGATTGGCTGGCTGGCTGTCCAGCAACAACAGCCACCCTGCTTTGTGAGTGACAGCCAGACTGGAATTAATGGGGGAAAACTGTTTAAAAGCAGGTCTCTGGGACTTGGAAAGCAAAGTCGACCACTGGAACGAAAGAACCGAAGACGAGCTGAAGGAAGAGGACTAGTGCAACTCCTGGACGATTGGTGAAGTCCTGCTGCAGGTCTGAATTGCCTGAAACTCCATCGACAGAGAAGCCCTTCAAGGTTAACTTCTTCCCTCGAATTTGGTGGGACCATCCAACTCACAAGCCGCCTGGAAACCGTCCCCTCCTTGTCCAATTTTCTACAGAGTGCTGTGGAAAACCGGATAGCCAGTGGGAAGGATACCAGTTTGTGTTCTTTAAGGCACTCATACCTTAAACCGACGTTTAGCCAAGCTTGTGGCATTGTCCCTGAGCCGTGCAGGAACCTCCCGACGTCCTCCTTCTTGTCCTCACGACTGAAGCACGGGAACAGCGAGGTCTGCTCGAACTGCCAGGAACAACTGCCTCAGCTACAGCTCTTCTTCACTTTAAAGGTACTGTGCAAACGCGGTCCGGAAATCTTTTCGACCACAGAGAAAGTTTGTGAAACTTTCCCCTCTTTGAACGCTGGTCCTTCCCTAAACAGTTGTCTAACTTTTCACCTAGCCAAATTCTTCTAAAAATCGTGGCAAAGACTTAACCGTTATCTACCAGAACTGTGCTATCCTATACAAAGACTCTGAACCATTGACTTTGACCCAGGCCTACCGAATTGAATTGCTGCTTGCAGTTAACTGAAACCCTTTGCCCTACCTATGAATGTATTTGGGCTGCATTTCTTATAACCTTGTCTTTTTAAAGTAACTGAAGTGCCATTTTGTTCCCACTTCAGGGGAGCTGAACTTGTTCAGTAACTTATTGGTTGTGTATTGTGGTGTATTAGTGTATGATATTAAGCTGCTTTTGCTAGTGTAATGTTTTCTAATTGACTGTGTAAATAAATGTGTATTTTTTTACCAAGAAACCTTGAGTTGAACCACTGTATTTGTTGGTCCCTTTGTGTAACTTGTTCTACTGCTCACTTCAACTCTTGAGATACGTCTGGCTGCACAGCCAATGCTACCACATAACTGTGTAGTACAGGCTTGTACCAAAGGTGAAATTGGTCTGACACTTGTAGTCTTAATTGCATGTAGTGTTCCCAAAGGGTACTGCATGTGATTCTGCCTAACACTCTGAAATTGCGAAAGCGTGCTGCAGTTTAGTTTGTGCTCTTTAAAAATTACAGACAACACCCCTGCACAGTCTCTGCGACCCAAGAGTCCACGGTAATCCCCTCCCAAGCGCTTAGGTGCATCGCTAGCCTACCAACTATTGCGGGAATTGCATTGCTTGCTGCTGCGCTGTGTGCATACGACTGTACTCTCACCTGCTGCTGCAGTGCCAACCCTGACCCCTGCCTCTTCCACGGGAGGGGAAGGAAGGATTCAGCTTTCTGTCTTCCTGCTGTCACCAGTTGTTTCCTCTATAGGGCCTCTGGCCTCCTCAGTGGCTGGCAGAGACGCCTCTGCTTCTGCCGCCCTGGCGGATACACAGGGCACAACCACTCTTTTTAACGATGTCTGACCTTTGTCCAGAGCAAAAGGTGTTAACAAATCTGGACAAGTCTTTGACAAAAGCTTCTCCAAACAAAAGCCCTTTAGCTGCTGCAGTGGCCTCAGTGGATGCCAACTCCCTGAGTTTTAGGTCAATCTTTACTACAATCGATCGTCTGCTCTCCGCTGCTATTGTACAGTTGGTATTACTTATTAAACAAACTGCTCTTTGTGCCCAATTAGGCAGAATATGCACATCCATAGGCAGGGCCTCTTTGGTCTCTTCGACCATTTTAATGATCTTGGCCAATGGACCTATGGAATCGGGCAGCGTGTCCTGGCATGCTATCCATGAGCGGTCAATGCCCTTTTCAGGTACTTGGTGTGCTTCACCATGAATGAGTCCACCTCCAGAGTGTCCGCTACTTTATCCGGCAGAGAAGGTCTGGGATATTGTGTCTTCAATTAGCCTCTCAACTCCTTATTTAGAGGCGTGCGCAGTCACTTGGCCAAGTACTTTTTGGCCTTAGGTGGGGGCTTCCCCTCCGAGGATCTCGGGTGGAGTAGCAGGTCTGGATGAAAGGGGTCGACCAGGGAACTATCTCTGCATTTCTAAACGCTCTTATTGTGCCTTTTGCACGGTTCTCCTTCCTGAGGAGTGGCCAAGCTCACAGAAAGGTGAGAACTCTCAGTGCTGCTGGAATCCCATTCAGTTCCCTCTTGGACTTCCTGTGGGCTAAGGGGTATGTCACCTTGTCCCTTCCATCACGCCTTCCCCTTAGCATGCCTCTCTTTTGTGTGTCCTTTGCATGATTCGGACAGTGGTTCGCCACTGGCCTTATGTTCCTCCTGCCATTGTCTCTTGCAGGCTCTGGGCCTCACAGCTGTCGGCCCTTGCGAGAAGGCGACCCAGCCCAGGAGACAGTCCAGCTTATGGGATCGCTGTCAGAGGATTCTACTTATACCCAGGCCATATTGTGTAATGCACAGGAGACAGACAGCTAGCAGCCGCAAGGTGACGTACAGGGTTTTTATTATTAAATTTAATTTATAACATCTCTCAATGGTCATGAGGCTATTTCTTCACTTGTTTAATGTCTTTGAAGTCATTTAAACAGTACATTTTACATCTGCTAGTCCAGAGATTGGTGACATGCTGTGGCATGCTGGAGTTCCAAGTGGCTGAAAGTTATGAAATATAACACAAGAGGCTAAGAGGTAAAATGACTGAAGTAATTTTGAAGCAATGAAAAAACTGATTTGAAGCAGATATAAAGAAATGTCTAGGTGGCATGCCACGTTAGAATTGACACTGAAAAGGGACTTTCAGGGCCTGCTGGTTGAATAAGCCATAAGAACTAGCACCACAACTTTCCCATCTAAAGCATTGGTGCAATCGTAGAACTTTAGACTACATTGCGTGAGGTAGAAAGTTCTAAGAAGCTCTCGGAATTCAAATGTTTCTTTTTTTTAAAGAAATTTGATTTATAACATCTCCCAATGATTGTGAGGCTTTTTACTCACTTGTTTAATGTCTTTAAAGTCATTTAAACATAAAATATGACATCAGCTAGTCCCGACAGGGGTGACATGCTGTGGCATGCTGGAGTTCCAAGTGCGTTCGACCATTCAATTGCTGAAAGGTATGAAACATAAGACAAGAGACTAAGAGGTGGGATGCCTGAAGTAATTTTGAAGCAATGGAAACACTGATTTGAAGCAGATATAAAGAAATATCTAGGTGGCATGCCACGTTAATATTGACACTGAAAAGGGACTTTCAGGCCCTGCTCTTTGAATAGGTCATAGGAACTAGCACCAGCAATTTCTCATCTAAAGTATTGGTGCAATGGTAGAGCTTCAGACTGCAGTGCATGAGGTTGAAAGTCTTGTTTTTTTATTTATTTGATTTATAACATCTCACAATGATTGTGAGGCTTTTTATTCACTTATTTAATGTCTTTGAAGTCATTTAAACAGTAAATTTGACATCAGCTAGTTCCGAGATTGGTGACATGCTGTGGCATGATAAGTGCTTAAACCATGCATTTGCTGAAAGTGTTTCAATATAAAACAATCCCACAATGATTGAGAGGGTATTTTTCCCTTGTTGAATGTGTTTGAAATCCTTAAAACTGCACATTTTACATCAGCCAGTCCAGAGATTGGTGGCATGCTGTGGCACGCTGTGGCATGTGCCACATGTCACATTCGGCTCCTACCCCTTCTCTAAATTGGTTCACTGCCTTTTCATGTGTCTTAATACTCACCCTCACAAAGAAAAAGGTATGTACATTCTTAGACATATATATCCAGCTAGACATCTAATCCATTGTGATGCAGACAGGGCGGTGGGATGAGTTGTCTGTTTATGTGAGACAAGTATTGATTGGTGGGTCTGGTGCACATCATCCTTTAGGATGGGGAAGCGCCTGCGTGGGTCCGCACACGCACCCGATAACTAAGAAGAAGAAGAAGAAGAAATCTAATCCAAACAATGTGAGGCTTGTTTTGTTTCTACGCAAATCTTCCGTCTTCTGAAGTTGGAGTGGATGAAAGCTGTTGCTGAGACTGCAGTGAGATTATCATAATAACGTGAGCTGCCGCTTGGGAGCCTGCAGTGAGGTGAGAGCTACGAGGGTGAAAACTGCTGCTTGGTAGTTTGTTTTGGCGACTGCTGGGATGGCCTTGCCCCAGGGGTTTGGGCCCTATCATCCCCCAAAGGGCGGTAGAGGTTGGTCAAGTGTACTGTGATAAAGAAGGTTAGGACTAGGAGTAATGAGGATTACCGGAAAGTAAAGATTACCGATAAGTAAAGGAAGAGGCATTACCTCTACGTCCCTCTTCCTACTTACTTTTGAGAAATACCAAAATTGAACATAATATGGCCTAAGAAACACCACGCAGCACACGTCTAAATTGCAACGCATTGGGATAGATTAGGCAACCTGAATAACAGGAAATACATGGAAGGACAACATGCAGAAGGAGATAAACCGGGACACCTATTGGCCTAACTACATAAGACTGAGTTTAAGTGAGATATGATATGGGAGGTCACAGGAGGCAATGGAGAGGCCCTCACGGCGCAAGAAGGCTTAAACAAACACTTTTACGATTACTACAGGAAGCTGTATGCCGAGATATCAACAACACCACCGTCAGAGATAGACGAGACCCTAGAGCAGACAGATCTTCCCATATTCGATGCAGAGGCAGCGAGCAGGTTGGACGTACCTATAGCGATAGAGGAATTAGAATCTACCATACAAGGGTTGCTGATGGGTAAAGCTCCAGGAGCAGATGGATTGCCCAGCGAATTCTACAAGGAATTAATGGCTGAGGTCGTACCCCAGCTGTTGGAAATGCTCAATGAAGCATTTGATGGGGGCATACTACCAGCGTCATTGAGAGGATCAATCATTGTCCCGTTGTTGAAGCCCAGCAAGCCGGACAAGGAAACACTGGGCACCGCCGCGGCTGCAGCACCACCTGATTCCTCACCGACCCAACCATTAGTTTGAAGTGAACTGGTCTACGTGCAGAATTTTGTCCGCAGGTAGAGCGACCCCAGGTATAACAGGCTCTGCCAGGTCGTCTTTTCCACTCCCCTTGAAGTGAAAGTTAAGGAGCTCCGCTACTGGATTTACTTATCGAACGTCCGAAGAGCACCCCATAGCACCCCACTGTAGCCATAAGAGCATATTTCTACGACCAGTGGCCCTAAAAAATGGTATGCTGATACAGATTAACTACATCCTTTTCAAATACTACGTACCAGTACCACTACCACTACAACTAAATTGCAAGCACGTCATTTTGCGCGGAGGGTGCACTCTTACACCCTTCCAAACTCTCTCTCTCTTTTTCTCTCTTTTTTTTCTCTCCCTCTCTCTGTGTCTCTCGCTTTCTCTTTTTCTCTCTGTCTCTCTCTCTGTATAATATAATTGCTTTTCAGAAACAGCAGAAGATGGACCCAGCGCTCTCAAACTACTCCAATATAAAGGAAAATGTTAGTTATAGTAGTGTGTCTAGATTTTCATTCTCATACTTGTGTGCCATGCATTATATTGCAGGGTTGTTTGCAATTGTTATGTTTGCATTGGGTATTTAGTGAGGGGCTGTTTTTATATTGGGGACACTTATAAAAAGGGGGATGTCTATCAAAACACCACTGTTAATGTATATATTAATAATACAAATGCAACTATGTCTTTACTCTCCCTAATACACAACAACAGCACCCGGGCCGTAAACTTACATGCCAGCATTGACAGTTCTGTCCCTGTTACATGCGCACCCACTTGATTCATGGTTTTCATAATTAATTTGCAGGTCCTTAGTATTCTCCAGTGTTTTTTTCCGATACAAGTTTTACAAATGGCACTAGTAGTTGTAAAATTATTAATGGATATATACAATGTTCTAGGCGCACTAAAAGACAAACAAAAAGAGGCAAAAGGTGATGCCTACTATGGACTTGGCTTAAATGCTATAGAAGATGTACGCCACCCAGAATTGTCAAACAGTTGGTACATGGACACAAGCACAGTGGGAAGAGATAAAGTGAATGGAAGTTGTTATGTCTGTTCATTGATACTGCATGCATCAGGGGCCCCCAAGGTCTTAGTGCCGCACGAAGTACCCATTATAGAGGCTCAATGCCTGATCCACATAGTGCTATGCAGGATACGAGGCACATTCTAGGCACATAGTGTGAGGCTCGAAGTATTGGATACAGATCAACTGTAATGCAACAACAATCCTAAAAGCATCAAGTGTTTGCCAAGACCCCATTTGGTGTTACAAAAAAGGTTAGCAGGCGCACCTCTCTCGAAAGAACACAGCATGATAACTTTTTCAGTGGTTTTTAAGCACCCTGAGAGTTTGCAGCCATCTGCATTTTGCTCACTGTACCTTTCACAGATGGGAAATACCCATTTGCATATCAGTCTTTGTTCCGCCCACTCGGGCCGTCCAGCACCGAAATGCTATGTCAATTCCCTTCTGAACAAGACTAGCAACCCCATACACATGTTTCAGCCTTGTTGGGCCTCATCAGTGAGGTGGAGCTGTGCCTCTCTGAGCCCAGTGAGCAGGGAGTCCTTATCTGGGTGCTCCCAGATAACACATTTGGTGTTACAAGGACTTAAATATGGGGCAAACAAGTGGCAAGAAACGACGCTGAGCTGTATGGCGGGTGGCTTGATAGGGTTTGAAGACAAGGTCTTGGCCTGGGTGAATACAGCATGCTTACCATTCTAATTTGACTATATGGCAAAACTGACATGAATAGAGGCAATGGAAGAAACTGTGCACAGAGAAGAAGCATATGGACTTTGTTTTTACAATGAAGGGACTGTTTCCATAGGGGCCAATGAACGTTGTAATAAGAGTTTGCTCATTCCAGACCTCAAGAAAGGCACAACTGTAGTTATGGACTATTACTGGGTGTGTGGTCAGTAGGCGTACTTGCACCTACCACCATTATGGAGGCACTACTGTTTCCTAGCTACCTTGCACTCAGCACTGCTTGTAATACCAGAAGAGCATCTCCAAGGAGGGCTGGTGGACTCATCACCGCCCATGGCAGTTCCCACCTCCGAAGGGCCTACCAGAAATCCATTACAGGCCCCGGAGATCCACATCCTCCCTGAAAGCGAAAGAAAAGTTGCAAAGGAAGAAAAGAGCTATTTATCTCATGATTCATCCAAACTTCTCAGTGAGATACCTGATGAGTATAGGCTATTCAGTGGCACGGACATGTTCTTTGCATCACTGTTACTGCCTGGGGTCCAAGCAGCTGCTACCGCTAAATGGCCTCAGATTTCTCTGCTGAGAACTGATACTGCTGGCAAATGACACAGAACAAGGGTTCAATGCCATAAAAGTATAGCAGCGGCCCCTACGGTTGATGAAGATGCAGAACCACTACGTTCTTGACCTTCTCACAGCTTTGGAAGGAGGCGTGTGCAAAAAGATCAGAGATTCGTGTTGCACATTTGTGCCCCTTAATCATGAAGAGAACGGCTCCCTCTCGAGAGCTATAGCCCTCCTATGCTTTGATCCCAAGACCCCACATACCATAGTGCCAGCCAGGCCCAGACTACCGAATATAAAGCTGTAATAACCCCGATCGAACCCCTGAGGAGTATGCCCGATCAGGAGCAAGTTTGCGCAATATGTGTAGAGCATGGGATCCTAAGGAGGGATCGCCACCATATTTGAAAGCTGAACGGTTAGAAAGGGTACAGAGATTGGAAGAGAGACATTATTGGGGGATAAGCACTGGTGACAATGCAGGAGATTTTGTTAATGTAGAATTAATGAAAGGGGGAATGTTAGGAAGGAGAGAGTATCTTCCTACCCCCTTAGGTGATTCCAAATGAGAAACAAACAATAAACCACACTTCGAGAGAGCAGGTCGGAGGGGGTCGTGCACACAGGAGAGTGCACTATTGCGTAGTGCATGCATTAGGAGCTACATAGTAGAAGCAAGTGTAAACACCATCTTGGTTATTGGCATCCATTTTGGAACAAAGGCACAATTGCTGTAAAAGAACCAAACATGTTAGTATTAGACTTGTATTATTGGCACAGACGTAATCCACACCACAAGTGAACTTCAGGGAGTTACGAGCCTTTAATTATCTTCACGCCCCGGAAAGAATGTGCTCGGCAAGGCCAAGACACCAGAGAGGCAGAACACCTCTTGGCAGTTCCCATCCCATGATACAGATAGCATGGCCCCTCATCCCCAACACCCCTCTGCATCAGAGCTATAGCCCTCCTATGCTTTGATCCCAAGACCCCCACATACCATAGTGCCATCCAGGCCCAGACTACCGAATATAAAGCTGTAATAACCCTGATCGATCAAAAACATCAGAAAGCAAGGCTATCTTGCCTTCACTTTTGGGTCACTTGATTTGTGCTGAGAGGTATGGGGAAGGGATGAAATTATAGCCCAAAACGAGGGTGGGAGACCTTGGGAGGTTGCTGGCGCATCTGGGAATGAGTGAAGTATGCGAGTTCGGATGACATCGGCTCTCCCCCTGAGCCCATGTCTGTGTCTAACAGGTGCATCGTTACAGTGATAGAGTAGCATTGTTTTCAAAGTAACTAATTGCTTATTAGGCCCTGTTTTACTGCAGATGACGAGCCCAGAAGCACCCAAGTGGACAGAGATGGACAAGAAGGCTGGGACCAATGGCCTAGCTTCCCCTATGGAGTGGACCGCCTATATATAGGGTCCTACCAACCAGCCACATGGGTTTCCACTGCATGTAATGACGTCACTGATGACGATTTGTACCTTCATATGATCCTGCTCATGCAGATTTCGGCCAAACGTTCAGTGGCTGCAGAGTTCTTTGCTGATGCACTTCTTTTGTGTATGAATGAAACTTGTTATCCTTGCAAGCAGAGTCTTGGGTTTTGTCCCTAGCGGGTTGTATTTTTTCTGGTGTGAGCTTACAGCGGCGTGCCTTCATTGTACAAATGTGAGCCGCATGTGATTATTGCTGTGATCAGAAACAATCGTCTAGGAGTTCTTGCTGCACCAGGCGCCCATCCCTTCCCTCCTCCCGCTCACTGTAAGTAGTGAGTCAATTACTTTTGGGGGCGGCAGGTCCTCATCAGAGTAAGGGGGGATGGGACATTTTGCCTGAGGCAGATGTTTTGTTGCCCAACCTTCTCTGGCCTTTACATCAAGGTCCCTCCGGTCCAGTGTAGACACCGAAAATGACCCTTCAACAGGCCAAAGGTCTGTTCTATGCACAGCCTGGTCCTGACGTGTGCCTCATAATAGGCCACCTCCTGTGGCGTACATGGATTACACACAAGTGTGTCATTAGCCATGGTAGCTTGGGGTATCCAGAATCACATGCAAGGGCAAAGGTAACAGGTGTCAGTCACAGTGCATTGTGGATGAGTTAGCTTTTCAAAAGGCATGTTGATAGATGCTCTGTTCATGCATTTTTTCTGCAGTGTTGCACAACATGGTTTTCCATCCCAGTAATTGAATGTGCTGTCATATGCTATGGGGGTACAGATGCATTGTTGTTTTACACCATGCACAAAGCTCTCAACCAGCAGGCGTCACTTTCATGGCCTGTGATTGGCATTGCAAGGTGCATGATGAAAGTTGTCAGATCTCCCATATGATTAGGGCGCAAGAGCAACAAAAGACCTCTTATGATAGAAAGGTTTTCTCAGATCCTTTTTGATAGGTCAAAAGGTGCTTGTCCTGTTACCAACTTCAGAAAATAAGCATGTGTCCAAATGACATGGACAGTATGAAGTAATAGAACAAACAGGCCCATGCCTCACAACCTGATTGCTGCCTTAAAACACAAATCTATCATGTTAACCTGTTAAAAGAATGGAAAGAGCATCCCGAAGAGTCTCCCACCATAATATTATCTTGTCTTTTACCTAAGGACACAGAAAGTAAGGCCATAATTTCATCTGACCTCAATAACAATCAGACACAGGACCTATATGAACCTGTAAGGAAATATACAGATGTATTCCAGGAAGAACCTGGAAGAGTGAGGGATGTTTATCATCATCTCTTCTTCTCCATCCTCCTCCTTGAATCCCCTACCCCCTTCTACTTCCCCTCTTCTTCTCTCTTTCCCTGCCTCTCTCCCTCCCCTACTCTACACCCTTTTCCTCCCTCCCTTTCCCCCTCTTGCCCTCTCCTCCTTCACTCCACCCCCAACCTGTCCCTTCTCCCTTTCCCCCGTCCCCTTTCAGTTAATTGCTCTTTCCATTGTTTTGATGTTTGATTGATTCATATTGTTATGCTTCAACAGTTTATCATTCATGTTTTATGTATCATGTTGTTCTTTGTACAGCGCTTTGGCGTAAGGCGCTTTATAAATCAATAAAATACAAATACAAATCATATCCGAGCTCCTGTGGGTAAAGTTGTACATCTAAAACCGTACCAGTTACCTGAGGCCAGGAAATAAGTCATAATTTGGGAAGTTAAAACTATGCTAGAGGCTACCATCATAGAACTGTCTACTAGCCCTTGGTTTCCCCTATTGTATTGGTGGCTAAACCGGATGGAAGTTGGAGGTTCTTTATAGATTTCTGTAAATTGAATGCCATTTCTGCTTATAATGCTTACCCCATGCCACACATTGATGATCTGATAGTTTGGCTGGGTAATGCTGTATATTTATCAACCCTCGATCTTACTAAGGGGTATTGGCAAGTTCCACTACATGAAAAAACTGCTTTTGCCACTCCACTAGGGTTGTTTCAGTTTAAAGTCCTACCTTTTGGGTTAGATGGTGCTCCTGCAAAATTTCAGAGACTTATGGGTACAATATTACAACCTTACTCTGAATTTTTGCAGAGGCTATAATGATGACATTGTAATTCATAGTAAGACATGGGAAGATCATTTGTACCACCTTTACACCATCATGAAAGTACTAAGAAAAGCAGGGTTAACTGCTAATCCAAGAAAGTATAAACTGGCACGGTCAGTAGTAAAATATTTTCTTTTTTTTGTGGGCAAAGGCAATGTCGAACCATAACAGGAAAAGGTAAGAGCTGTCCTGGAAACACCCTCTCCCAAAACAAAGAAAGACTTAAGAGCCTTTTGGGGTTCAATAGGGTACTAGCGTAGGGTTATCCCAATTTTCTTCTGTAAAACAGGTGGGAAGAAGAGGATGAGATTTGTTATGCTTCCTTGAAACAGGCCTTATGCCAAGGCCCTGTGGTGGGCGTAGCTGACTTCTCCAAAGAATGTATTCTTCAGACGGATGCCTCCTTAATGGGATTAGGAGCAGTTTTTTCACAAAATGATGATGCATTTGAACATCCTATTTTTTTTTAAAAAAACTTGTTTATTTTGGTCGCACACATGAAAACATTACATTACAAACAATTTGGCACATGTTGCATTTTAAGCCATTTTCATCTTCCCTTAAGCCCACCCTCTAATTCTGGTGTCTTCCGGACCTTGCTCCTCTGCTGATTGAGCCAGATCCCTGTCCTCTGCCCGTAGTGCATTCACCACCAAGCGTGGTTTGTATGTTAGAGCTGGGAAGCGCTGGTCATAGTCTATCACGGGCGACCAAATGTTTGTGAAGCGGTGAAGGTGGCCCCTGTTTGCCGCCATGATCTTTTCCGCTATGAAGGTGTCCCAGAGTTTTAACCAACACAGAATCATTAGGGGGCCCTCTGGGGATTTTCAGGTTTGAGCCACTGTGATTTTAGCATCCAGGAGCAGCTCTTTTATGAGGGCCGCCTGCTCACCAGATCTCGGATGTGTGCCCGGAATCGGGACCCCCAGTAGTATTGATTCTGGCTCCAGTGGCAGCGTGGTCTGGGTGATGTCTGCTATGGTGGCGATACATTGGGACCAGAAGTTCGCCACTATCGGGCATGTCCACCACATATGTAGGTAGGAGCCCGTCATGCCGCAGTGGCGCCAGCATAATAATAATAATAATAATAATAATTAGGCTTTTATATAGCGCTACAAACCCTCAGGTATCTGAGCGCTGCTTATTATTACCCACGGTGTGTGGTGCTCATTTATCGACCTCGGAAGGATGAAAGGCTGAGTTTGGCCCCGCCGGGATTCGAACCTGCGTTAACAGGCTCTGCACGGGTGTCAAAGCGGGCGCTCTACTCGCTGTGCCACTTGACCGGCATAGCGGGTCTAGGGACTGGTTGAAGTGGTGTAGCCGAAGCGGTGGGTAGTACCACCTTAATAGGAGTTTATGCGCACATTCCCGGTTGGTAACACAGAAGGAGGACGAGTGAGTTTGTGACCAAATGTCTGCCCAAGACTGGTCTTGTATCGGGTGTCCTAACTCTATTTCCCACTGTGACATATAGGTTGATTTCGCTTCAAGCAAGTTTGTCTGCAATAGTTTGTATAGCGTTGAGATTCGCCCTCGGCTCAGAGGATCTGCAGATGTTAACTCGAGGGAATCTAGTTCCCGTGTGGCCGCCATGCGGGTCTGCCAATGTCGGATTTGGATATAACAGAACCTGACGGTCTCCGATAGGCCGAAAGCGCTTTTACATTCGGCGAAAGTCAGCGGCTGAGTCCCTTCGAATAGCTGATTTAGGGAGTTGAGGCCCCCGGCGATCCAGTTTTTAAAGTTTGTGGGGCAAATTCTGGGTGAGAAGGCCGGATTGTGGAACACTGGGACGGATGGGCTTAGGTCTCTCGGGATGCCTCTGCATTTGCGCGCCCAGTCCCATGCTCTTAGTGTCTGTTTGGTCGATGATAGGATGGATGGCCAAGTCCGCCGCAGGGAGGCTGGCAGGTGTAACAGAAAGCGAAGGGAGAGAGTTAGTCGGGATTGTTCTATTTCTGTCCACTTGGGGCGCCCTGATGCAATGGTCCAGGCTCGAGTGTGAGCTATCTGCGCCGCCATCTGATATCTTTGGAGGTCGGGAACCCTGAGGCCTCCCAGGTATGGGGCACACAGCATAGGTTTCTGTGGGATACGTGACTTTTTCCCTTTCCAAATGAAGCTGAATATCTTCCTCTGAAGGCGCTTGAGCGGAGGGCGGGGGATTATGGTGAGGAGGGCGGAGCAGGCGTAAAGGAATCGTGGTAGGAGGTTCATCTTGCAGGCTGTGATGCAACCTATTAGCGAAATCTCCTGCGAGAGCCAGCGATCCAGGTCTTTCTCCAAGGTCTTGAATAGCAGCGGGAAGTTTATCCGTTAGGTATCTTCGGGGCAGGCGGGGATCTGGACCCCGAGGTAAGGGATTGACTTTTCGCTTAGTGGGATCGAGCAATGGGATCTAAAGGACTCTTTATCTCCCAGTTCTAGGCCTATCCCCAGGGCTCTATATTTCGCGAAATTGATGGAAAATCCTGAGACCCTTCCAAATCTATGGATATCTGCTAAGGAGGCCCTCAGTGACTGGGAGGTGTCCGTTATGGTCAGCATCACGTCGTCCGCGTTTAGCGCAATCTTATGTTGGGAGGGGCCTACTTGGAGGCCTTTAATTCTGGAGTTGAGGCGGAAACGTTGGGCTAGGGGTTCCATTACCAGGGCGAAGAGAAGAGGGGAGAGAGGACACCCCTGCCTAGTGCCACATGTTAGAGGGATTGGGCTGGATAGTAGACCGTTTACCCGGAGGAGGGTATTCGGAGCTTGGTAATTCGTTAGGACGAGCTTCAAGAAGGAGGGTCCAAAATGGAAGGATTCCAGGGTGAGTCGGAGGAACGACCAGTCTACTTTATCAAAGGCCTTGGTCGCATCTAAGGCCAACAGGGCTAATTTTCGCAAGTCTCCTTTAGCTATCTCGATCAGATTGAGGACCCTGGTATGTTATCTGTGGTTGCTCTATTCATTATGAATCCTGTCTGGTCTGGATCTATAATATCCGGGAGTATTCTCGCTAGTCGGTTTGCCAAGACCTTCAAATAAATGTTCGCGTCTAGGTTTAACAGGGAGATGGGTGTATATGCTGCCATGTCTCTGCGGTCTTTTGATGGTTTGAGAGCTAGAACTGTGATTGATTCTTGCATCGATGGGGTAATAGATCCTCAGATGGCAAAGGAATTAAAGAGCGTTGTCATGGGGGTCAGCAGCTGGGGCTGAAAGAGTTTGTAAAATTGAGACGAGAACCCATCTGGTCTGGGGGCTCTTGATTTCAGACTTTTAATGGCCGCGTCGACCTCCTCGTGGGTGTTCGGGGCTTCTAACTCTTCCCTTCTTGTGGTTGTGATGTGAGGTAAGGCTGCATCCTGCAAGTAGGTTTGCTGTTCTCCACTGGATCTTGGGGTTGCTGACATCGTGTCTGTCAGGTGGGCTTCTGCAATCTGCAGTTTCATCGCGATCCGCGAACTGCACTGTACCCTGCGGATCGCGCAGGCCTATGATTGTGTTCCTCTTCTTGACTCTTGCTGATTTTTGCACCAGGAATTTATTTGCCTTATTACCTCTGGCGCAGTAGCTTTGTTTTGTTTTGGCTAGAAGCTGAGCTGTGTCCTCTGCATAGTGGGCCTCCAACTTCTTCCGGGCTGCCTGCAAGGCTCGGCAGGTTCTCGGGGTCCAGTTCCTGGCTTTACACACTCTCTCAGCCTCCTGCACCTTGTTCTTTGGCGGATCTGTTGCTTTTGTTTATGGTAGGCTGCTCCTTGGGAGATTAACACCCCTCTCACCACCGCCTTCATTGGATCCCACGTGTTTGCTGGGGAGGTATCTTCATTCTTATTTTCTTTAAAGAACTCCATTATTGCTTTAGCCACCACGTCTCTTAATGACATGTCTCCCAGAATCGGGTCATACAGGGACCATCTGCGTCGCAGGGCCGGGTCAGGGTCATGGGCTCTGAGCGTTAGAGTTATTGGGGCGTGATCTGAGAGAATTCTGGGACCAATGACCACTTCATCCGTAAATGCTAAGACTTGCGGGGAGGCCAGCAGGAGGTTGATGCGTGAACACGTTCTGTGTACATATGAGTAAAACGAGTAGCCTCGAACCTCAGGATGGAGGACTCTCCAGGTGTCCACTATGTCCAAGGTTCTAAATAGTTTGAGTAACGCTGCCGCCAGGCCGAAATCTCTACGAGCCGGAGGGTGTGATTTGTCTGTCAATGGATCAGGAACTCCGTTGAAATCTCCCTCGCTGATAGTCTAGCCCTCAGCAAATGGTGGGAGGGCTCTTTCTAAGGCTGAATAGAACTCCTCTTGCTCATCATTAGGAGCGTAAACCGAGATCAGTGTGTAAAGTTGGCCGTAAATTCGGCATTTTATAGCTATGAAGCGGCCATCCGGGCAAAGCAAGGAGTCTAGGATCTGCGGCCTGAGGCCCTTGGCAAACAGGATCGCTGTACCACCCTTCTTCATGCCATTCGACGCCGGAAATTGTAGTGGAAATTGGTGGTCACGGAGCGGGTGAAATCAGACGGGGTCAGATATGTCTCCTGGAGGAAGACTATGGAGGCCTCTTCGTTCTGTAAGCGCTGCAGTATCGCTTTCCCCTTCTGCGGGGCGTTGAGACCCCTGACGTTCATCGTCAAGAATTTCAGTTTTTGGTGTGGGGGGGGTCTCCTGGGCGCCCTCCGGTGGGGGGAGCTGATCTGGGGGGGGAGGATGGAGGTTCTCAGTCATCATCTAGGGACTTGGCTTCGACATGGTTTTCCTGTGGCTGGGTTTTATATTTTCTCCAACGGGAGGGTAAACTCATCATTGAGTGGGGGCCGGATTTTCCGATGCGGCCCTTCCCACCGCCAACTGGGCCATAACTGTCTTCCCAGCCAACGGGGCTAGGATCAAACCACTTAACTGGGTTCGCCTCCAAGGGTGGGTTGGTGACATACTCCTTGGAGTGGGGTATGGGCCGCTCGGGACCAGCAGCATCGTTGATTTCTTTTTTAGGTATAGGATCGGTCATTTCACGACCGCCGGTCGTGGCCGGATCATTTTATCTTCCGGCGTCTCTGTGCTTTGGACCAGGACTGCTGCCGCTGTCTCTGAGGCAGCTGATCTGACTCCCCTGGCAGACGGAGTGGACTACGGGCGGGCGAGGGCTCCGGAGAGTTCGGGTGTAGGATGGACTCTGCATCTTCTAGGTGGCTTATTTTGCGCTGGGTTCCCTGGAATGTGAATTGGAGTGTGGAGGGGAACAGCCATCAGTAGCGTATCTGCTGGTTCTGCGGGAATAGGGTCAAGGGTTTAAGGGCTCTTCTTTTCTGTAGGGTCATCAGAGAGAGGTCCTGGAATATCTGGAGCTGGGTGCCCATGAACGAGAGCTCCTCCTTGGTGAGGCTTATTGCTGAGATGGCCTCTTTAGTGGCATAGAAATGGACCCTGGTAATTACGTCCGGGGGAGCGTCCGAGTCTACTCCTCGTCTTGGGCGCAGCCTATGGGTGCGGTCCAGGATGAGTTGGGCTTTGTCCATGAGTGGGAGGAGCGCTTGGAAGAAATTGCCTATGTATTCTGACAGCTCTTTGTCTTGGATAGTTGATGGGACCCCTCGAATGCGCAGATTATTTTGTCGCGCCCTGTTTTCTAGGTCGTCCTGCTTAAACTCCAGCACTTCACTCCTATTCTGCAACGCCTGAATCTCGCGTCTCATGTCTATTAGTGTGGCGTCATGACTGGGTCAGATCCTCAACCTCACCCAGCCTCTGTTCCGCTTCAGTGAGCCGTTGATCTGTCTGTTCCATCCGCGTGGAAAGCTCTGTCATGCAGGACCTAAACTCTGCTTTAATGTCCCGCATGAAGGCCTGGATGTCTTCCTTAGTGGCCAGTTTTCCCTGCTCCTCAGGGGCCTTCTGTAGGGTTAGTTTACGGGGGGTCCGGTTTCTTTGTCTTGTCCGCTGCTAGCAGCATGGTGGAGATGTCCGAGGATTTGGTTGCCTTAGCTAGCTTCGACATCATGCAGGGCTTATGACTCTGGGCTTTCTGCGTCTGCTATGCTTAAGTTGAGAAGGTCGGCTGGACTCTAGGGATCCCTTTATTTGGAGGTGTAAGAGGGGGGGATTTGTCAATGTAAGGGGTGTTAGGGTCTGATTCAGAGGCTCTCGGGTGGCCGGTTGATGATAGACTGGAGGTCCCAAGGAGGATCCGGAGTGCTGATTACTATGCTTCAGGCGTGATAGAGGGGAGGGGGATGAACCTCTGACATTGGCAGCCAAGATCCCCAAGATCCGATGATGGTGAGGGAGACCTCTTCCACCGCGAGGATGGAGTCCCGGAACACCAGGAGGATATTGGGAGATAGTGGGCAGGGGCGCCTCAGGAAGCAGCCGGGTAGCAGGGCGCGGCGGGAACCCCAATCCCGGGCTCTTGCGGTGTTGGGATTGTGCCGGAGTAACCGTGCCGCCAGCGTGGTACTTTGGTAAAGGGCGGCCGGGTAGTGTCAGGTAGCTGGAAGATTCTGGTAGGGTTCCGGAGGAGGGCTCCAAGAGGTGCCACTGCTGGTGGCAAGCCTTAAATTGTGCCCCAACTAGGGAAAATGGGCCAGGGCGCCCCAGGAGGTTGGGAGGCCTAAGAGGTGCACTGCCCGAATGGCGATTGTGCTGTCAGACCCTCTGGGCAGCAGCCCGCTAGCACCTCCTCAGGCCTCGCAGCAGCGTTCTCACCTTTTCGGTATCTGGAGGATTCTGGTCGCCGCCGTCGGGTGCGCTGGAGGAGACGGATTATAGCTGGCTGGTGGCGGCTCCCATGTCCATCCCTAGAAAGTAATGCTGGGCCCAGGCTCGGGAGCTACCGCTCGACCGGCACCTCAGGCACGGAGCTCGTTGCTTCCCCCGCAGGGCTGTCACACCAGAGGAATGGGCTCTCCCCCTCCCTGACGCCGCTGTAGGGAGCTGCAGCCCATGCTTCAGAGAAGCAGGTGGGGGAGTGAGGGAAGGGCCGTCTGCCGCCCGATTCTGATGCTCCTGCACGGCTCAGCCGAGAAGCAGGCAACTCTCCCTCGTCCTGCCACGGGCACTGTCGGCTCCCTCCATGCTCCGCACCCGCATCTGGGTCCGGGCGGGGACCCCCTTCACTGCGCTCCTCGTCCGGGTGATCAGCAAGTCTCGTCCGCCATCTTGGAAGCGCCGGATTACGACAGGGCTCGTGTGGAAGTTCGGGCTATTTCAGGGCTAATTAGGGCGGTAGCGAAGCCCCACTGGGCCGCAGCAAATGCCTCTGATCTTCCAACTGCCATAAATCCGAAGATCGCTTCGATCCGATCAGAGGGGATTAATTTATTGCTGGATGCCGCGGGTCTCGGACGGAGGCCATCAGGGAAGCCGCCACATCGCTGGTGCTTCTGGCCATGCCCCCCTGAACATCCTATTTTATACATTAGTAGAAAGCTCCTTTCCAGAGAGAAAAAACTATTCAGTCATTGAGTTAAAAGCATCGGCCATTAAATGGGCTATAGTCCATCTGAAGTATGATCTATTAGGTTGAAAAATGTTGCCTGGTGACAGATCATTCTCACTTAGTTTGGATTAGCCAAAGAAAAGAATCCAACCCTCGAGTAATGCAGTGGTTCCTGGACCTTCACCCATATTGCTTCACAGTGGAACACTGTAAAGCCGAGAGCAAGGTAATGTAGACTTCCTCTCCTGGTTTCCATGTTAAGCACCTCGATCCAACCCGCATTGGGGAAGGATATGTGAGAAACCTGAGGGTACTCTCTCTCCTAGTCCCCATGGACCTTCTACGCAGGTGGCCAGGGAAAGGCCATCCCTCTTGCATCCTGACCCTGTGGGTGGACAAGCGAGGGCGGATCACCTGGGTGGAGGGTCTTTTAGGACTGGGAGTGGGGTGTCCTTGGGAGAGACATGATATCCTACCTTTCCTCCCAACAAACCACCTGACCCTAACCCAAGCTTTAAGGGCTATTGTAAGCCAGTTTTCCTCAGTTTTCCTAATGTAACTTATGACAGTACTGTGACGAGGAAGAAGAGACTAAGACGAATGAACACCACACATTTTTTACCACTTAGGTACTGGGGCGAGGAAGTTGCACCCCGAGCATTCGGAAGGTCAGGCATGTCATCCTAACTATTGTCAGGCAGATCTAATTGACCAGGCACACCTGCAGCCGATTAGAAGGCTGCAGGTACATAAAATGAGGGAGAAGCTCCAAAACCGTGAGAAGCAGGGAGACCAGCGTGGCAGAGACCAGCAGGGCACCCGCTCTTCGTGGAAACAGCAGTGGTGGGACTGGATGCCAAACCAGGATGCCAGTAGACCAGGATCACAGAGGATGCCGTCTGCGTCCACCGGAAAGCAGAAGAAGAACCAGAGCCAGAAGTATCCGGCAGGCGAGCAGGGCTCACGACAGAGATGTTTCCTGGCTCCAGAAGTGGAGCGGAGAAGGCAGGAGCTGCTGGGATAAGGAGCAGACTGCCGGTGAGCGTCTGAGGGACATGCAGGCACTGGGGAGATCTGAAACTGAGCAAAGACAAGTGCCGGTCCATGTATTTTGAATTCTGTACTGAAAGCCAACTTATATTTAAACACAAAAGTGCATTTTGAATACCAAACTGAAAGTAAATGCACATTTAACAACAAAAGTGCATTTTGAATACCAAACTGAAAGCAAACTTATATTTAACTTATAACAGTGCGTTTCAAATGCATATTTAAACTTCAAGAAGAACAATGCATTTCAAATACACAAGAGTGGGTTTTTTTCAGAGGGAAACTTAAACCTTAACCAGCGCAAAGAAATATTGAAGTGAGAGCAATTCATCTTCAAAACCCTTAAGCAATTTATATGTGAAACCCAATAAGAACATTCAAGTACAATCCCAGAGGCTGAAGCCAAAAAGAGTGGGACGTTGTATACGAGGCCGGGAGGCCCATCTAAAGACATTAAGCAGAAATACCTTGGTGCACAGGAGCAAGTGCAAAGAACCACCTTGGTGCACAGGAGTAAGTGCTAAGGAACACTGTGGGGTACTGGAACCAACACCAAGAAACCCCTTGGCGCACAGGAGCTAGTGCCAAGGAATCAGCAAAGGCTGAAGAGCCCAGGGATCCTGGTTTCGTGACCTGCAATGTGTGGACTGTGTGGTCTAACAACTGTGCCTTGACCAGTGAACCCTAAGGACCCAGCATATTGGGAACATCAATTGAGAAACAAACTACAACAAGTACAAAAGGTGAAGTTGTAGTCTTGGGGAAGGGAGCCCTGAGACTGGAAAACAGTTGTACATTGTCTTGAGAGTGAGATCTCAAGACCCTTCCCTTTTTGTTTGGAATTGTGTTGCATGAGACTTGGGAAAGGGAACCCCGAGGATTATCTTGAACTATGTTGCTTGGAGCTCAAGAGAGGTGATTGTGAGACTGTTGTGGGACTATATTATACTTGGGGAAAGAAAGCTGAGAGCTGGAAGAAGCACCTAACTTTGCACTGAACTTTGCTTCTTTGGTTATTAACATCCCTACACATTGTTAGTCTATATGGTGAGGGCAAGGATAGGTTGTGGACACAGACAGACTATTTGACTCAGACTTTGCTTAGTTTTATTCCGATAGGGAAATCCCATTTTATCATAGGGCAAGATAGGCTTTCCACCATCCTGACATTTGATTTAATAAAGTGCTTTAGTTTGAAATATAAATCTGTTGTCTGTGTCTTTTTTAAAAAAAACTCTTTTTATTGGTGGTCACACAGGGATACACAACACTTCTCAACCCGCACAATACTTATACAACAAAATTATGAAAACATGATCATGAAATTTGCTCAGTCTTACAACGATTCATCTTCATCCGAGGACAGGTTACACAAATAAGTCCTGAATGGGCCCCATATATCTTTGGGTCTGCAGGCTGTGGGTCGGGTTATCACAAACTGTTCTTCCGCCTCATTAACATATGTAAGTTCGCGAAGAAATTGGTACATGCTGGGTGGGCTTGCGCTTTTCCGCTTCAACAGAATACATTTTTTGGCAATTGTACATGTTACATTAAACAACCGTCTAGTTTTTTCGGAGCATTTGCCTATGTCCCCAAATAGATATTTCTGGGGCTTCAGGTCTGGGGGATCTGTGTCATTTCTCCCAACATTTCAGCAACTTCTCTCCAGAAGCTCCTCACCACCCGACATTCCCAATAGATATGATACTCGCCTGCCTGTGGCATGTTACATTTGGGGCATGCGTCTGACGCACCAGGAGTAAATTTCGCTATTTTATTTGCGGTGTAGTGTAGCCTATTCAGGATCTTGAATTGGATTAATCGTAAACCAGCGTTCAGAGAGACCCTCTTTGTCAGCGAGCAATATCTATTACACTTCTCGTCCTCTATGGGCGCCTGCAGGTCCCTTTCCCATTTTTCTTTCATATGGTTTACAGTGGGGGTGTGAGTCTGTACCGCCGTGTATAGTTTAGAAATTCCCAGGCCTCCCACAGCCGTCACCATCTGCAGACATGGGTGCGGTTGGGGTTCATCCGGGAACAGTGGCCATTTCTTTTGGAACGCCGATCTCATGCGGTAATATTGAAGTGTCCTGAGTTGGCCACCTCCGAACGCCCTCAGTATGTCCTCCAGGGCCACAAATTTGCCATTTAGAAACATATCACCCACTTTCATTCCCATGTTGGGGTCCCAGGATTCCTGTAAAGAACTGCCGTGCGTGGGGGGTATACCTCGGTAGTTCCAGAGGAGTACCTCTGGATTGTAGGGCTTTTGTAATTGTAATTTTCTGTAAATGGCCTCCCATGCTTTACCGTACAGCTAACTGGATTGTATTTGCATGTGTCCCTGTATTGTGTATCAAAAATGATGGACTGTATATTTGTGGGGTGTGTGGTATAATTCTCTATTAGCGCATGGGGCGTCTCCTGCGTGGTATCATACCAGTGTTTTGCAAATTGTGCTTGAGCCACATGGGAATAAAGCTCAAAGTCGGGAGCTGCTATTCCGCCAGCGGAATATGATTCAGTCATCTTCTCCCAACTGATCCTAGCAGTTTTCCTGTTCCACAGGAACGTCACCACTACGGAGCAGAGTCTGGCGAAAAAGGTTCTACCCGGCCATATGGGAATATTAACAAATAAATAGAGCAGCTTGGGGAGGACTATCATTTTAAGAACCGCCACTCTGCAGTGCAGTGAGATAGGCAATCGCCCCCACAACTGGAGTTTCGTAGTAATGGTCTGTAGTGTAGTCTCATGATTGTCCTGGTATAGTGTATCCCTATCTCTGGACACAAGGATCCCCCGATACATAATGTGTAGATCTGACCATTTAAGTCCTTGCAGCACATCTGGGTATTTGGTGGATGGCGTGAGGGGAAATATTTCTGATTTGGCTCTATTCACCGCGTACCCAGAGTAGGCCGCAAATTCCTGTATTTCCGCCATTACGGGTGCTATATTCGTCCTGGGTTCACGCATGTACAATAGAGTATCATCGGCATATAGTGAGATTAGTTGGATTGTGCCCTTTATATTTATGCCCTTATCGGCGTGTCTTAATCTCACCGCGGCAGCCATGGGCTCTATAGTCAATGCGAACAGGAGGGGAGAAAATGGACAGCCCTGTCTAGTGCCCCTATCCAGTAAGAAGAGGTCAGAGATGGATTTATTGGTCAGAACTCGAGCTCCAGGCTCGGTGTATAGTAGCTTGGCATATCTAATAAAGTAAGGGGCCCATCCCAAATGCTTCTAGTACCGCCAGGAGGTAGGCCCAGGACACGGAATTGAAGGCTTTCTCAGCATCTAGGGATATTGCAGCTGCACTTCTCTTGGGGACTATTTGCGCCATTAGACCGAAGAGCCTACGAAGGTTGAGGGCTGTGGACCTAGCAGGAATAAACCCATTTTGATCGGGGTGTACCAGCCCAGGAACCGCTGGTAAAAGTCTATTGGCCATCACTTTCGCGAATATTTTGGCATCAGTGTTTATAAGTGACAGGGGTCTATAGGACGACACAGCCTTTGGTGGTCGCCGTGGCTTGGCGAGGACCGTGATCATCGCCTCTCTCATAGATGGAGGCAGTATACTGCATTCTAGGGATTCCTCCCAAAACTGGAGAAGTACTGGGACAAGCTCTTCCCGGAATGCCTTGTAGAATTCTGCCCCTTTCCCATCAGACCCAGGTGCCTTACCAGATGTCAACATTTTAATGGCTTCTGTGACCTCTTCCACCGTTATCGGTTGGTCCAACCCGGCGCGTTCAGCCTCCGAGAGCTGGGGTAAACTAAGAGACGCAAGATAGTTTTTAATGTCTACGGGTGTCTTTTTATCTTGGTTGGAATACAGCTTGGTATGAAATTTTACAAATTCTTGGTTTATCTCATCCTCCCCCAAGAGCACCTCCCCCTGTTCCGTTTGTATACTAGTGATTAGGTTAGGTTGTTTATCACCTTTGAGAAGATTAGACAGTGTCCTACCAGCCTTGATCCCCTCCACATATCGCCGTGCACGCATGGGAGCCGCCACATACTGCACCTCTCTAGCGGACAGTTTATTAAAGTCCTGTAAGTATGTGTGTATGTCCGCCAACAGTTCCCTATTTTGTGTCAGGGTGTAGTTCCCCACCAATACGGCCAATTTACTTTCAATATTAGGTAATTCAGTGCGCACACTCTTCAGCATGCCAAGGGATTTGGACAATAGTACTCCCCTGATCCATACTTTAAAGTATTCCCACACAATAGAGTACTTGCTTACCGTTCCCACATTATTAACAAAAAATTCCTTTACCTCAATATGTAATTTTTCCATCACCCCCGAGTCTCCCAACATTCCATTCGGCATTCTTCATCTTTTTGTGGCACAGGGGGCATTTTGAAACTTCAGTTCCACCGCCAGTGGGGAGTGGTCAGAAAACGTGCGGGGCAAGATTTCACATTTCTGCAGCGAAGAGGACATACCCGATGCAACAAACCAATAATCTATCCTGGACTCAGAGTCGTGAACCGAGGAGTAATATGTATATTTCCTGTCTCTTGGTTGTAACATACGCCAGGCATCTACCATTGACAATTGTGAGAGAACGCTATTCAGGGTGGAGGCCATTTTACTAGGGGTTCTATTGACTCTGGAAGCCCTATCTAACACAGGGTCCAGTGCCACATTGAAGTCTCCCCCCATATCACTTTGGGCAAACCACAGGCGTTAATCATCTGATACATATTTTCGTAAAATGTGGGGTCGTCTATATTCGGCCCATACGTATTAACCAAAAGTAGTTGTTGTCCAGCGAGCCTACCCCATACGACCACATATCTACCCTGTTGATCCACCTTGTGGCCCTCCAGCCCAAACCCCAGGCTTGGATGGATAAGAGTGATTACCCCTCTGGCCTGTGTGGAATAGTCCGTATGGAAACGCTGGGTACCCCATTTAGGCAATATGCGCAAATTGCTGCTTCCCATTGTATTGTAAGCAGTTTTATTCGCATCCCGTCACCAGTATTATGTAAAAACAAATCAACCCAAAGCCATGACCATTATGGCTGTGCCGTTTGTGCCAGCCGACCAGCGCCACTTCCAATGCGACCATTTTTTTAACATAAAACAAGCAGTCAACCACAACCAAACTGTAACTTGGGTCACTCTTCTCTTGGTGACCAGAACTTCTCCATTCTATAACATTACCCCCCTTCCCCCTTCCCTCCTCCCCTCCCAAATCATCATCCCCAACTTGATGACTAACCCGGTTAACTGATGGAGCATTCCAGGGGTGGACATGTCGCTCCACATGACTGCCGATTGGCCCCAACACTCCAGTATTAAACATGGAGGGAGCCGCCCAGACCAATTTTTCAACCAATCTGGATTCCATTAAGCACAGTGGCCCACACTTAAGCCAACACCACACGTGTCCTAGTCCTCCGGCCTGTTGTTTTGTGCCGGTCTGCTCCCTCTGGGCAGAGGAGGTATAGAAGTCTCAATGTAATGCGTGGCCTCAGCCGGGGTTTCGAAGAAGTGCACCCTTCCTGCGTGCTGTATCCTCATTTTAGCCAGAAACATCAAGGCGTATGACACTTGGCGGTCTCTGAGGAGTCTTTTTACCGGTTCATAGGATCTCCTGCTGGCCTGAACCCCGGCGGAAAAATCTGGATATATATGAATACGGTTCCCTTCATAGTGGAGTGTTCCAGCCTCCCTTGCCAAGTGTAGGATCGTGTCTCTGTCTCTATAATTCAGGAGCCTCCCAATTATCATCCGCAGCGGCGCGCCAGGTTTAGGGGCTGGGCCAAGGTTCGATGTGCCCTTTCCACTAGGAAATTTTCTGAAAAAGCCTCCGAGCCGAACACAGTTTTGAGCAGCGCTTCCAGTTGTTTCTCCATCTGGCCTTTGCCGAATGATTCCATCACTCCCAACACTCGGATATTGTTGCGCCTTGAACGTGACTCCAGGTCCTCGCACTTATTTTGCATTTTTGACATGGCTTCCTTGAGTTGGTTGATGTCCCGACTGTGGTATGCTATAGTATCCTCATTAGTGCTTACCCTGTTCTCTGTTTCCGTGACACGTGCACTCTCCTTTTCAATCCTTGCCTTAAGCGAGCCTATGGTGGATACTGTGTCGTCCAACTTAATATTCACTGCTCGGAACCCATTTTGAACTATTGTTGTAAGTCTGTCTTCCTGTTCCTCGCCCACAGCGCTCAGGGCCTCTCTGGACTCGGTGGGTACCTCTACGGCCGTGGTCTGGGCCTGGCCGCCTGTGTAGGCATCCATTGGGCCTTTTTTCTTGCTGCTGGGGGTCTTGTTCCCTCTCCCCGATTACTGAGGTTCACTCATGGTAGTAACGTATATTATGCAGTTCTGTGGCATCCCCCTTTCCCTTTTCCAGCCCCTTGACCCACGTTATATGAATAAACTGACCTTGTCAAGAAGAGTCTAACACGAAAGAGGGGGTCCAGGGGATGTGAACCATCAGTGGACTGTGTCCTCCCATGTATATTTGACACAGGATACCAGTACGGAGCAATCCAGTGATGCCGCTGGCCAGGGGAGCGCAGGGAGCCTCCCACGTTATTTCTATGTTGCAAGGCCAACACAGACTCTCTGCGGGCCAAATACAGTGTTTTTCCTGGCCCCAAGTTGTCTAATAGGGTGTCTGTAGGTTGAAAACAAAGGATACAAGTATGGGGTGATCTAGCGCTGTCGTTCACCAGAAGTCCGCAGGGGTCTTCCCGCGAAATAAGTTTGTGACAGAGCAGCTTTGGGCTTTGCACGGGCCAACTTCGGAGTTTTACCTGGCCCCCAATTAACTAGCAAGGTGTTCGGAGATAGAAGAGCACGCGAGCACCGCGGGGCAAGCTGGTAGAGGGCCCCAGTATGACCAGCACAGAGAAAGGAATGAGGTCACATCAGCCGCAGTCCACAGATTGCAGGCGGGATCTCCCACCCCCCACGGCCTCCGCGGCCGATTATGAATTAATGTTCCTCTCCAGGGGGGGGAATTCCGGGGCCCGATGCGGCGGTCAGGTAGGGCCAACCCAGACAGGCACGACAAGCCCAGGATAGATCAAACTCCGCAGGCTGATGCCCCCGGAGCCCGGGGAAACACTACTCCGGATGAATCCGGCTCCTCGCCGATTACGGGTCGAGCATGTTCAGCCGCCCAGTAGCAGAGGGGCCCAGGAGTCAAGCGATCTCCACCCCGCGCCTCTGTGTGGAAGGTATCGTCGTCGTGGAGCCCTCAGGCGAATCGCGCCCCCGGCACGGGCCGGTCTAGGATTGAGCGGGTGCAACCTCCGACAGCGACCACACAGCTGTCCAGGATTTTCGCCGCTTACAGCAGGGTATTCAGGCCATCTGTGTCTGAAATTGCAGCACTCCAGGCGGCGTCCATCAGGATGTTTGAACCAAGGATTTTCAGTCGGAACAGGAGCTCACAATCAGGCAGCCATTTTCCTTGTGCGCAACAGCACCCCCCGTCTGTTGTTTGTGTCTTGCTTCATGATGTCATCACAGCAGTCTAGTCTTGTTTGGACTCATCAACCTGGCAGGAGATTTAAAACTGACATGAACAGAGAAGATGGCATCAGGTGAGATAGCAAGTACACAGACTGCTGGAGGAGCGCAGACCCTTATTCGAAAGTGGTGTAGCAGAAGAAGCATTCAAGACCACGAGACAGATGCAGAGTATATGCAGCAGGACGCAAAGCTGGGAGAAGATAGAAGCCTGTGGCAGACAGCAGAGAGGAAGCAGGCAGGACCAGGCAGAGCTTCGGAATGAAGCCCAAGCTGCGAGATAAGCACCGGTGGCAGATGCAAATCCACAGAGAGCTGCTGCAGAGGAAAAGTGAGTCTGCCGCATGCAAGGGATCGTGGTGGTCAGAAGCCATGCGTGATCGCCATGCACAACAAACCCGGTGAGTGAGCCTAGAAAAGCTTCTAGAGGGGCACAGAGCGGAAAAATGAAAGGAGATCTGAGAAAGACAGAAAGCACAAGATATAGATAAGGAAATCAATTAAAAAGGAAAAGGGCGCTAGCGGCACAGATGGAAAGTAAAGACATTAAGACGGTGCAAGTGTCCACGAGAGAGCAAGGAATATGCAAGTGTGCACGAGAAAGAAACAAAAGAAACAAAAGAAAACAAGAAGGGGTGCAGGAAGCACCTGAAGGAGAAAGGTTTAAAAGGAAGAGCAAAGAATCAAGAGAGGGGTTATAGATCAGAGTGGTCACGCCTAGGAGGAGCAAAGAACCTGGCGGCTTGGTCAGTCTCTGACTGTACCCCACAAGTGAAGTGTGTGTGAAAGAACTCTATATGAGAGAGAGGTACATTCTGACAAACTGAACTTGTCTTTAAATCCAAGAGGGGCCTAAGCTGGGGGAAGGGAAACCTGAGAGGCCTAACAAAAAGTTCAATATCTATTGGTTTGTCATGCTAAAGAAGTTAAAAGCTTGGGGAGGGGAACCTTGGGAAGCTTGAAGAGGAACTGCGCATATTTCATTTGGTTGTGTTTTGAACTTGGAAGAGTTAAAGTTTGGGGAAGGGAATCCCAAGGAACGTAAGACATTGAAAGTGTTTGAGACTACTGCAAGAACTGTGGAGAAGGTTTTATGAACAACCTTTTTTTTGTTTAATTAATTTTTGTGAAACTGACCAACCTACACCTTGGTTTCCTATTTTCTTTTGAACCACTATATTCTTCTTTTAAGAGACTTCTAAACACATTTTTTCAGAGAGTGAGGGCAAGCATAGGTTTAGACACAGACAGATTTTTATTTTGGACTTTCAGACTTTGACGGCCCTTATAAACATCAGTTAAGGGAACCATTCCTTTAAGTTAGGGCCAGTTAGGCATACGCCAACCCAGAAACTGTAAATAAAGGTTTTAAAGATCATCTTTGAGTCTGTGGCCCTCATTACGACCCTGGCGGAGTGGGTTTACGCCAGCGGTATTCGTGGCGGACCCGTCCGCCCTACTACGAGTTCCCATAGCGCCATGGAGCCTTTCTCCGCCTGGTTTTTCCGGGCGGAGAAATCCATGGCGCTACGGGACCTTGTTGTTAATTACGCCACCGTACTTTACGGTGGCGTAATTAACTCCTTCCCCACTCCCATTATACCCTATGGGGCAAAAATGGGAATGGGGAAGGGTAAAATGGGGATTGGGGATTTACCGCCCCGCCAAGGTCGGAATGGGGCGGAAAATCCGCCAACCCCCATGGCGGTATCGGCAGCTTTCCGCCGTGCTCCAAGGTGCATTTTGCACCGCGATTTCCGCCAGGGTCGTAATGAGGGCCTGTGTCTCTTTTGACACCATGCCTGTCTCCCACCAGAACTAAGTAAGGGAAAGGATGCAATCTTTAAAGTCCCTATTTATTGGATATCTATAATAATTATAGTTTTCCTAATTATAGTACTTGTTTTATCTGCATAGAGGGCCATCAGAGGAAGTGAATGTTGATACTAAGGACGATCGATGAAGATATTCAGTACAGAGAGTAGTCCTAACATGCAGGCATGAGCCAATCAGCAAAAAGTGGCTAAAAGACACCACTTTTGATCATTTGGCATTATAGTGTGTGAGGTCCTACCTGGGGTCCTGAGGTAAGTGGGGCATCGGTGTTGGTGGGGCAATTCACTGGGGAAGGCAAGTCTAGATGCGCCCTGCAGTGGATGGGCAGCGTCCCTTAATGCACAGTGTGACCAATCAATGGAATGTGTCCCTTCTCCCCAAGGAGGCCCCCTCCCGTGTCAGGTGAGCCCACTCCGTAACACCCTCCATATGTGTCGAGGCAAATGGGACCTCACTGGGAGAGACTCCCCCTGTGGGGACAAGGACTCCCATTCCTGTGAGGAACTCCCTAGAAAAGACCTTGAAATGGCCTACTTAGGAATATCAGACCAACAAAAAGTATGCAATACAGAGACTTGCATGAAGAAAGAACTAGAATACGTTATTATCAACAGGAAACAGAGCCTGTCACTTTATATGGAAGCCTCCATTTAACTGGGACGTAAAGGGTGGAGTGAAGAGAGACGGTGCAACAAGCGCAGAGAGAGACACGAACGTCAGCCACGGATGCGCCAAGGTGACCTAACACCTGAGAGGGGAGGAGACTCTGCAACTGGCAAAGCCTGTGAGTTTGGAAAATGTTTGGGTACTGAAGGCAGAGTGCTAGACGTGCAGCGTCCTTGGAAAAGGACAGAGCAAGAAGCTTATGGCGGTGGCATTACCACAAAGACTTCTTGGTGGACCAGCGGATCACACAACAACGTCAAAACCACTAAACGGTCAAAGCCGCATACGCTCCAGAACACGGGCAGAGTTGCTAATCCATCCAGAAGGAGAATATGGAAGGCAGGACACCGGAGTAACGAGAACAGAAAAGGAAGTGAAGGAGACAGCGAACCCTGACCAAACTGATTCCTCAGTGACGTTGTCCCAGAAAATCCACGGTAACAGAGAGAACGGAAGACCCGGGAGGCTGCCGGGGAATCATTATGGGACTAGTCATACTTGTCCCATTCAAAACAAAGTGAGCATAATATCGAAAGTGAGAAACTGGAATAATGGCAAGGAGATAAAGATGAACCCAATAAAGATTGACAGAGAAACTGAAAGACAAAAGCCCGGGGAGAAAAGCAGAGTGATATATGCATTGCAGGAGATAACAACAAATCCCATTATCAAATTTCAGTGTAGATGGGGGTTGGGTTAGGGTATTAACTAAGGTTTGCAAGGGGTCTACCCCAAATTGATTTGGGGTGCGATATGTTTTTTTAAAAAAAAGAATTGGATGGAATGGGATTTGTTGTAATATTTTCAATGTAATCACGTAGATCCTGATATATATATATATACAAGAGGGAGAGTTGTAGAGGCTGGATATCAGTACTGTTGAAAAAGGGGAAAGAAATCCCTTTTTGTAGAGTGAAAGAACAGAACCAAAGTTACACCAAAATCCTTAATACGGATCAAAGCATTCATCCAAGGTCAAAGAAACCAAGTGTTGAGAAGGAACAAAACTTTAATGAGATCTTGAAAGAGTTATACCAACCGATTAAAGAAGTCACAAAAACTATTTAAAAATCACCTATTAGACTGGCCACCAAGGGGTGCAGAGACGAACATGGACCCTGCGTGAGCTCTGCCGCCGCGGCCCCGTTAAGTGAATTGATCCCCCACTTGACGCCCCCCCCGCCTTGGATGCAATCAAGCGACTGCCACAGGAAGGTCCCCTTGTCCTCTGACTGAAATCCCGAAGAAAATCGGATCAGCATTCGTCCTGAAACCACCCCTGAAGCACGAGCGCCCCTCGGCCCAGCAAATCTTCAGGAAACTTTCACTTGCGGTGCGACACAGAGCGACTCCTGAACTGGAAAACAGGCCCTGAAGTGGCCCTCGCAGCACAAATAACACAAGATCTTCCCAAGAGAGAGCAAGCAGAGGAAGGATTCATTCTCATATGCACGGTGCCCAGCGTTTTGGAGACCGCAACCCGCCTCGAACGTACCAGAAAACCAAAGGAGGCCCAGCTCTTTCTGGGTGCATCTCCTTTGAGGTAGCGACTCGGAAGTAGAGCCTTCGGATAACGCGCTTGCCGGACACCCCACAGGCCCCCCTCCGCTGGTAGGAAAGTGAACACTAAATATTTTTGCTTGCATTTGACTGGAACTTGCACCCCCATCGAACGATGTAGGCTGCAAAACAGGGAGACTCAATGCGCACTTCTCCGACACTATGAAAACGGAGGGCAACCCTGACAACGCCCAGAGTCCCATATCAGAGAAACCTCACGGCGAATCGAAGGGAACGGAAAAGTACACAGTGGAGTAAAACCCCACTCCACTCCATTACCCAGCCTTGCCATAAATCTCCTATGGATGTGAAACATAAATTGGCCCTGTTTGTTTGCCTACACCCCCATCCCTGCAGCTTCCAAACCTAACATGGCAACCAGTGAAACCACAGAGAATGAACTCGCCGCCACAAAAGGAGACATTGCGGCCCTACTGGGAGAAATTAAAAACATGAGCGCCAATATAAGAAGCAAGATAGATAAACTCACGCAAAGACTGGACACAATGGAGGATAGACTTGAAGGAGTGGAGAACAACCAGGCTTCTATAGATACCTTAAAAGCACAACTTGATCACAGGATGACGGAATTGGAACAACGGGAAGATGATTTTAAGCTCAAGTTGGACGATTTGGAAAATAAGAGCCATCCTCTCAGAAAAATGTTTTATGGCGTTACAGTCTAACTCAAGAGGGAGGGACTCTCTACGGGTAGGGACACTTAATGTGAAGGGGCTCAATTCTCAAATGAAACAATCACTCGTGGCCAGAGAATTTCAGAGGTCTAAAATGGACATCTTACTGTTACAGGGGACAAAATATGTGAAGGGTGAAGAACGGAGAGTCTTAGGAAAGCATGTAGGAACAGAATTCTGGGGTTGGGGCCCACTTAAAAAGGGAGGTGTAGGTATTCTGGTCAGAAAAGGATTAGAGTTTGTCGAGATGAAAACATGGTCAGATGTAGAAGGTCGAGCACTATTGGTAACTGGCAACATAGGCAAGGTGAATCTAATGATTGCAACATTATACTCCCCGAATGCAGGACAAAATAGATTCCTTCGCAAAGTAATCCCCAAAATACATTTAGAAGCCACAGGACACATTATTCTTGGGGGCGATTTCAACCAGTGGGCGAACCCACTCAAAGATAGAAAGCCGGGTAATCCGGACGTACAATGTCAGAGTAGAGATGATCCAACTGAGATGGCAAAGATGATGGAAATATATAATATGATAGATGTGTGGAGGAACATGCACCCCAATGCACAGGATTATACATTCTTTTCTGCCCCCCACAATACATACTGTCGTATTGATTACATATACCTGTCCAGAGAACTCGCCAAACACCACAACACATTCAAAAATAACCCCGATCACATGGTCTGACCATGATTTGGTGCTGGCTGAAATCCAATGGGAAAACTTATCAACTAAGGGGGGAAAATGGCGCTGCAATGAGAGTCTTTGGAAAGACGCAGCCTTCAAGGCTGAAATGGAGACTGAAATCACTGAATTCCTCAAAACAAACGACACTGGTAAAGTCCCCAAGCAGACAGTGTGGTAAGCGGGGAAAACCACTTGGAGAGGGATCTTAATAAGGGAAGGGTCAACAAAAAAAAGGGAACGAAATATAATTGAGCACAGATTAAGATCCGAAATTTGTCAACTAGAAGGTGACATCAAAAAGGGCAGGGGAATTGACCATCTAAAAATCAAAGAGGCAAAGGGTAAGAGGGAAGAATTGAAATTACTGGAACATAAATAAATAGTCAGCCAACTCAGAATGTTGAAACAAACCTTCTATGAAAAGGGGGATAAGGCGGATGCACTACTGGCTGTTAGGCTCCGAGAGCATAGAGCACAGCGGAAAGTGGTGGAGATCATCGAAGATGACCCTAAAACAACGCACACTCACCCCACCATTCCCGAATGCTTCCCTAACTTTTATGAGAGCCTATATTCCTCAGAAACAAACCACTACCAATCAGAAACAGACTCATACCTGTCCCTGATCAATATGTCCAAAATACCGAGACTAGATTCAGAACAGCAGGAATCCCCTATATCTGAACAAGAGGTCCAAGACGCAATAAAGAGATTAACCTTTGGCAAATCCCCGGGGGAGGATGGCTATACAGCGGGATTCTATAAAGCGTTTAGCACACAATTCATGCCATTTATGACCGAACTCTTTAATGAAGTAATATAAACTGGGCACGCCTCTGATTCCTTCACCCGTGCACTGATTACAGTGATTCCTAAGGAAGGGAGGGACCCCAAAAAATGTGGATCATATTGCCCAATTTCCCTGCTCAACCTAGATGCAAAAATATACACGAGGGTGCTGTTACGATCCGCGCAGTACCGCCCACCTCCCAGCGCAGCACAACACCACCCACCTCCCAGCGCAGCGCAACACCACCCACCTCCCAGCGCAGCGCCACACCGCCCATCTCTCAGCGACATCTTACCTACGGCGGTGGCCTTGGCCGAGCGCCCCCCTTTAGAGGCCAGGTTGCCGGACTCCCCGGAAGAGGAAGGCGGCGCGTGACAGCTTGGAGACTGTGGCCGCGATGGTGCTGGGGTGGATTGAGCCTCACCACCCCGTCGTCCTGGTCACCTAGGCAACGCCTACGTGTTGCCGTAGGAGCGGCCCGCTCGTCCAATCATGTTGCTGCTCCCCGGTTGCGAGGGTCACGTGATATGCTGCGTCGCTCACGTAACCCGAACACCGGTTTAAAAGAACGCGGAAGCTGAGTCTCCGCGCTTCTCAGCTGTTTCCGGCGATACAAGTGGCGTTGTGTTGAATCTTGGAACTCTGGTTTTTGAACTCTGGCTTCTGATTATTTCTGGACTGTTTTTGCCTGCCCCTTGGATTTGGTTGCTTGAACTATTGCTTACACGGATTTTGGAACTCTCTGGCGTGAATCATTGGACCTGCTTACGGATTACGGACTTGGCTTTTGGAACTTTCAACGATTGTATCTCTTGGATTTTGGACCCGGTTTTTCTTGGGACACTACTTTGAACCGCCTTGGAAACTCCCTGACTCAAGGGTGCTTTGGTTGGACTTCGGCTCAGCACCACGTACAGCCCCTAAATGTGGGGGTCCTGAACACCTACCTTCCTGGCTGCCTTCCCGTCCTGGTTACCCTTCCTGATTGGTAGGTCCCACTTCATTATCTTGATTATTGAGTATTCCCATATTCTTTACCGTGTACTTACACTCACCTGCTTTTTCCTTTGCAGTGCCTGGTGCCCGTACTCACGGCCCTTTTCTCCTTCGCTGGAGCTTGGGGGACGGAGGTACCCATAGACATCGCAGAGGTTCGTTGTAACAGACTGAGAAGCCTTCTCTGCTTTGGCTATGGATGCCGCCGCCGGGGACCAGGTAGCTGCTCTGGTACAAGCTATCACGGTACTCAGAGCCGACATGTCTGCTGCCACGGCAGCCATTCATCAGCGGCTAGACACCATACAAAGCGAACGTCATGCACTCCCCCCTGATCCGGAATTCGGAGACAATATTCCCCAGATGATCCCACCAGCTCCTGCTCCGAATACTACCCCGATCTATGTTCCCACACCGTTTCCTTTGGCCCCCCCCGAAAAGTTTCATGGAGACCCCAGTAAATTCCGTACATTTATTAACCAATGTTAACACCATTTCTTGTGCCGCCCCTTAGCCTTTCCCGATTCCACAACGAAGGCAGCATTCACGCTCTCACACCTGGGAGGCATAGCAGCCGCCTGGGCCAACCCACTGTTAGAAACAAACAGTCCCGTATTATATGATTTCGATTTGTTAATCACGGAAATGACAAGAGTGTTTGATACTAGGCACAAAGCACAAACCCGGGACTTAGAATTACTAGAATTGGTTCAGGGTAAGAGTTCATTAGTGGATTACATTACTCGCTTTAATCAATTATCAGTAGAGACGGCATGGCCGGAAAATAAAAAGGCTGTGGTGTTTTATCGCGGCCTAAATGAGGCAATGAAGGATGCACTAGCAGTAGTTCCTTCCCTGCCAGCTCAATATCCCGAACTTGTGGATCTGACACTTCAGGTCGATGCTCGAAGGGCTGAGAGAAGAGTTGAGGCTAAAAGACCCGTTCCCTTTTCAAATCCCAATACCAGCGATTCTCCTCCTGAACCTATGCAAATAGGTGGGGTACGTAGTCCCATTACGGCTACCGAAAGGGAACGCCGTCGGACCTCCAACGCATGTTTTTACTGCGGGTTGAATGGACATTATGTCCGGGAATGTCCTCGACGTCCTAAACCTAAGGCGGAGGATTTTCGGAAAGCCCGTCCCTAAATGAGGGGGTTCGGACGGGTCCTCCTTTTTCTTCCCCCTCGCCTGCAACATTTGCGGGACCCATGCATATTCAGGCCCTTCTCTTTTTCCCTGGCAGCACTCCCCATCAGGTGTGCTTGGCAATCGATTCAGGAGCCACGGGGAACTACATTGACATCGCCCTCGCTGCCTCGCTTAACTTACCCATCCTGAACAAAAGACGACCGGAACCTGTGCAAGCAGTTGATGGTTCATCACTCATTTCGGGCCCCATCAAGCAACAGACAGCTCTTTTAACCCTGGTCATCCACGAAAAACACAAAGAAACCTTGTCATTTGATCTTATCACGACACCACAGTACGGTCTCATCTTGGGTCTTCCGTGGTTGCGAACCCACAACCCTATCATTGATTGGACCCAGAGTAAAGTGTTCTTCGAATCCCCCTACTGTCAAGATCATTGTTTGGTATACCCAGAATCGGTGACCTCTCCTTCCCAAGTGCTGGGTGCTTTGGCTCACTTGCAGCTCACGGATGTGCAGGATATGGAGTCAGATCCTCCTAACCATGTCATAGGAGTCACCGCTTCTGGCATACCTGCAGAATACAGGGATTACCTGGACGTTTTTGATAAAGGAAAGGCTGAAGAACTCCCGCCTCACAGACCTTATGATTGCCCCATCGACCTCATCTCGGAGGCCGCAATTCCTTGTGGTCGGATCTATTCCTTGTCACCCACGGAAGATCAGGCTCTCAAGGACTACTTACAGACCGCCTTAAGAATAGGCCACATTCGGCCATCACAGTCCCTGCTGCCAGTCCTATCTTTTTCGTTCCTAAGAGGGAAGGGGACCTACGTCCCTGTGTAGACTACCGCCGTCTCAACCAAATCACCATTAAGAATCGTTACCCGATTCCTTTAATAAACCCCCTTTTAGACAATCTTACTCACGCGGTACTGTTTACCAAGCTCGACCTCAGGGGGGCCTACAATCTTATCCGAATTAGAAAAGGGGACGAGTGGAAAACCGCTTTTTGCACCCGACATGGACTCTATGAATATACCGTTATGCCTTTCGGACTCTGTAATGCCCCGGCGACATTTCAGAGATTCATAAATGACACCTTCCATGATATCCTAGATATATTCGTCATAGTCTATCTAGACGACATTCTGATATACTCCTCTTCTTTTTCTTTACACGTAACTCACGTTAGAGAAGTACTCCATAGACTCAGGACCAATGCCTTATTCGCCAAACCTGAAAAATGCCTCTTTCATGTCTCCGAAGTGGATTTCTTAGGGTTTCACATCACTCCTAAAGGCCTTTCCATGAATGCCACCAAGGTTGATGTTGTCTTGAAATGGCCTGTACCCACGACACTCAAGGCATTGCAATCATTTCTCGGGTTCGCAAATTTTTATAGGAGATTTATTGCGGGGTTTTCCTCCATAGCTGCACCACTTACCCGCCTGACCAGCCCTCGAGAACCATACACTTGGGCGAAAGCACAGGATCTGGCCTTCGAGACATTAAAGGCCGCCTTCACTTCCGCACCCATTCTGCAACACCCAAACCCGGAGCTGCCTTTTATAGTGGAGGCAGACGCCTCGTCATTCGCATTAGGTGCGGTGTTGTCGCAAAATTGTCCCATCTCGGGGTTATTACACCCCGTTGCCTATCACTCCCGCAAGTTCACCGCTACCGAACTACATTACACTGTAACCGAAAAAGAGCTGCTCGCTGTCAAAGACGCATTTCAGGTTTGGAGACACCATTTGTTGGGAGCAAAAAGCCAAATTGTTGTTTATTCTGATCATCGCAACCTGCAAGATCTGGCGAACCTGAAATGCGTAAACAGTCGACAAGTCCGTTGGCACCTGTTTTTCTCCGCCTATGACTTTGTCATACGACACCGTCCTGGCATTGGTCATGGTAAAGCAGAAGCTCTCTCACGCCTACAAGGTGGAGAGTCTCTTCCTGTGTTCCCTGAACACATCTTAGAAAAAAACCATGTCATCTGTCTATGTACCCCTCCAATCGACCTAGTCAGTGCCATTCGCACTTGGGCTTCTACGCACTCCGATGAAATGAGTGACTGGGATTTAGAGTATCGTGAAGGGTTACCCTTCATGCAAGGCCTCTTGTTTCTCCCCACCACGGACACACGCATTCAGGCTCTCGAATGGTCTCATGACGCCCCAGTCAACGGACATCCGGGACAACAAAAGACCCTCACACTATTAAGGAGATGGTGTTGGTGGCCGTCCATGCGTCGTGATGTAACCAACTATGTCCTAAACTGTCCAATTTGTGCTCAATGTAAAAATACTAGAGGACGCCCGTTGGGTCTGCTTCAACCATTGCCCATACCTCCCCGTCCCTGGCACACTGTAACCATGGATTTTATAACTGATCTGCCGAGGATCCAGGGGCATGATACCATCTGGGTTGTGGTGGATGCATTCACCAAAATGGCACGTTTCGTTCCATGCACCGGCATCCCATCAGCACCAACACTAGCCAGATTGTTTTTCCAATCGGTATTCTGTCTCTTCGGATTACCTTCAGTAGTCATTTCCGATAGGGGCTCCCAATTCACCTCTAGGTTTTGGCGGTCCCTCACTCGCCTCTTGGGGATTGATGCTCGTTTCTCGTCTTCATATCACCCCGAAACTGACGGCCAGACCGAACGCTGTAACCAGACACTAGAACAGTATCTCCGCTGCCTTTCTCTCCAACATCAATATACCTGGTTCCAAGTTTTGCACCTTGCGGAATTCGCATATAACAACGCACCTCATTCTGCCACTGGTTTCTCTCCGTTTTATTCCATGTATGGGCAACATCCCCGAGTCTTTCCCATTCCTGACTTCTCCAATACATTAACTCCTGCGGCTGCTGACTGCATTAGGGATCTGAAAAGCGTACATGCTCAGACCCTGGTGCATTTAAAGGACGCCCAGACTGCCATGTGCCGTGCGGCCAATAGACATCGTGCCCCGAGCCCTTGTTACTCGGTTGGGGATAAGGTGTGGTTGTCCACCCGTCACCTGCGGATACCTGGTTGCCGTAAGCTCCTTCCCCGTTTTGTTGGCCCGTACCGTATTTCGAGGGTCATTAACCAAGTGGCCTTTCGTCTAACCATTCCTTCCTCTTGGCGCATTCACCCGGTGTTTCATACTTCCCTGTTGAAACCTTGCCGGCCCCTCACGAGACCACTACTACCGCCGGCTCCTCTGGTGCAAGGGTCCTCCGATGAATATGAGGTGAAGGACATATTGGGTTCGCGCCTTCGTAATGGGGTCTTGTACTACCTGATTGATTGGGCTGGCTTCGGCCCGGAAGAGAGGTCTTGGGAGCCTGCGTCTCATGTTCATGCCCCCCTGCTTGTATCACGATTCCATCGAGAGCATCCGTCCTGCCCACGTGGACGTGGGCCTTTGGGTGGGGGTTCTGTTACGATCCGCGCAGTACCGCCCACCTCCCAGCGCAGCACAACACCACCCACCTCCCAGCGCAGCGCAACACCACCCACCTCCCAGCGCAGCGCCACACCGCCCATCTCTCAGCGACATCTTACCTACGGCGGTGGCCTTGGCCGAGCGCCCCCCTTTAGAGGCCAGGTTGCCGGACTCCCCGGAAGAGGAAGGCGGCGCGTGACAGCTTGGAGACTGTGGCCGCGATGGCGCTGGGGTGGATTGAGCCTCACCACCCCGTCGTCCTGGTCACCTAGGCAACGCCTACGTGTTGCCGTAGGAGCGGCCCGCTCGTCCAATCATGTTGCTGCTCCCCGGTTGCGAGGGTCACGTGATATGCTGCGTCGCTCACGTAACCCGAACACCGGTTTAAAAGAACGCGGAAGCTGAGTCTCCGCGCTTCTCAGCTGTTTCCGGCGATACGAGTGGCGTTGTGTTGAATCTTGGAACTCTGGTTTTTGAACTCTGGCTTCTGATTATTTCTGGACTGTTTTTGCCTGCCCCTTGGATTTGGTTGCTTGAACTATTGCTTACACGGATTTTGGAACTCTCTGGCGTGAATCATTGGACCTGCTTACGGATTACGGACTTGGCTTTTGGAACTTTCAACGATTGTATCTCTTGGATTTTGGACCCGGTTTTTCTTGGGACACTACTTTGAACCGCCTTGGAAACTCCCTGACTCAAGGGTGCTTTGGTTGGACTTCGGCTCAGCACCACGTACAGCCCTAAATGTGGGGGTCCTGAACACCTACCTTCCTGGCTGCCTTCCCGTCCTGGTTACCCTTCCTGATTGGTAGGTCCCACTTCATTATCTTGATTATTGAGTATTCCCATATTCTTTACCGTGTACTTACACTCACCTGCTTTTTCCTTTGCAGTGCCTGGTGCCCGTACTCACGGCCCTTTTCTCCTTCGCTGGAGCTTGGGGGACGGAGGTACCCATAGACATCGCAGAGGTTCGTTGTAACAGGTGCTAGCTGCGAGGTTGGAAACACTAATGCCACAGCTAATAAATTCGAACGAGGTTGGGTTTATATTAGGGAGACAGGGAGCAAATACAATGCGGAAGACCCTTCATCTTCTCCACACATCACAGACATTAAATACTGACCCAGTCCTCTTTTCGATTGACGCAGAAAAAGCCTTTGACAGGGTAGAAAGGGGATTTCTGAAAGCAGTGCTATGCAAAGTAGGTATACGCCCAATATTTAGAAGAGCAATACACTCAGTGTCCACAACCCCCAAAGCATCTCTTTTTGTGAATGGAGAATACGTCAGGGATGCCCCCTCTCCGCTATTCTTTTTGCACTCTCCCAAGAGCCCCTTGCACAAGCCATGCGAACAGACCCCATGCTAGAAGGTATTTGTCTATGAACTGTGGAATATAAAGCAGCTCTCTATGCTGAAGACATACTCCTGCATATCACTAACCACATGACATCAACCCCCCAAGCACTATCAATGCTAGAAGAATATGGTTGGCTCTCAGGGTTCAAAATAAATAAAAATAAATTGATACTCTTTCCCTTACAAGGACAAAAAGAAGAAAATTAGGTAAAATTCTCCACACTAGGTTTTAAGATTGAACATACTAGATTACAATACCTGGGTATACAGATTACCAGACTTATAGACGATCTTTACAAAGCAAACTTCCCCCCTCTCCTTCAAATGTTTAGTGCAGACCTAACTAGATGGAACAAACTGACGATATCTTGGCTGGGACGACTTAACACGACTTAACACCATCAAAATGGTATCTATATCATTTCCAACTGCTACCCATTAAGATGCCGAGAAGCTTCTTCACAGAAACCAAGAAAACCATTGTTAAATTCCTCTGGCAAGGGAAGAAAGCGAGAATCCTGTATGATACCCTAACACTGCCAAAAGATAAAGATGCGGTAGGACTCCCAGATCTACGAAAATACTATGAAGCGTCCCAACTCTGGGTACTGATCCCTCATTTATGTAACCACAAAGACATCCAGTGGGTTCAAATGGAAAACCTTTACCTGTCACCTGCCACAATATCTGAATGGCTATGGTCCCCCAGGAAAAGGCTTCATATTAGAACCAAAGGCCACCCAATTTCGAGTGTCATATGGGACATCTGGAAACAGAGCACAAACATGCATAAAATCACCACATGGCCATCCCCCCTAAGCAACTTATGGTCTCCTGGTATCAATAACCACATCCCTAACGTAGAACGATTTCAATCATGGTACGAGGCAGGCTTGGAGAGAGTGGGGCAATTAGGCCCTCTGTCCACATTCCAATATATACAAATAAAAGGTGTCCTAACGAAACCAATATGGAAGCCCAAATTAATGAGAGACCTCACTCCGCTTGAGAAGATATTGGATAAGAGAACGGAAATGAAGGGCTTGATATCGGCACTATATAAAGAGTTGATTATTGCGGGTGCAGGGTCCACAGAAACGCTCAAAGGCCGTTGGGAAAGAGACCCAGGCGAACAGATTAGTGTAAACACGTGGGAAACGATATGTGACGCCGCCACCCACACATCTATTTCAAATCAATACAAACTACACGCTATCAAGCTCTTACACAGATGGCAGTATGACCCCGTCCGGCTTTCCAAAATGTTTCAAACAGCTAACCCAAAATGTTGGCGAGGGTGTTGGGAAAACGCTGATTATTGGCACATGTGGTGGGGATGTGCCCAGATAAAGATTTTTTGGGATGAGGTCCTGGGATGGATCAAGGACATAGATGGCATATCCCGGGTGGCTGACCCCTACCTTATACTGTTTGGTCTTGAGAGGGACGAGGAAGACTGGAATAAGATTAGAGGCCCAGCGCCTCAGCTGTTATTAGCTGCTCGAGCAACACTTGTAATTAAATGGAAATCCAAATCCGCCCCCACCAAGAATTAATGGATTAATGTTGCCACCAATATTTGTATAATGGAACTGATTACTGCATCATTGCATGGGAAGTCATCACAGTGTGAGGCCATATGGATGGACTACAAGAATGAACACCTCCCTAACGGGCTGTTCCGTTGACCAGCCAAAATCTACGACTACAATGTACACGAGGCGGCTAGGTGATCAAAGCGAAAAAATGCAACAGCCTCACGGACAACTGTCCTGAAACAAATCCCTACATTCTGAAAACATTTAAAAAGACTGTGACCCTTTACAAGAACACGCCAAGACGCCCAAGAGCTTTGTTATTCGACCTGCAGGGGGCAGGGGGGAGGGAAAATGGGAGGGGTGGAAAAAAGTAATGTAAGACTACAATAGCTGGATGGAAGAAACATGTAAAAATAATTCTGTAGCATTATTGGAATTCCTGTGTTCGCTATGTAACTCTGAGATCGTAATTGTGTTATGTAATGTGACTTTCAATTTAAAAATGTTAATAAAACCAAATTTACAACAAACATAAATCACCTATTAAGAAGAACTCAGAAGAAGAGGTTTGCAAAAAGCAAAGCACCAGGAGAAGGGAGTCATTCTCCTGTCTTTAGTTGTTAGAATAGTAGTAGGGTCAGTTTAGGGTTAGTCTGGACTGTGAACATATTCTTTGAGACATCCACAGAAGTCTGATGGATACCTTAGTTTGTTTTATAGGTAGGAAACACCCCATAGTTACAAGGAAAATTAGACTTTATTCTTTAATAAACATGCCTTTGAAAATGTCCTCCAAGAGTGAGTCTTTCTTCTGACCCGCCACAAGGGGCACACTGAGGTGCAGAGCTCTATGTAGGCAGGGGCAGGGCAGCAATAACAAGACAACGCACTGAACACTCAGGTAGAGGTTGTTGCTGGCTCTGCACACATGCATACAGGCCACGCATGTTATTATGCACCTAGACATTGCCTTGCATCACTGCATGATGATGTGTGTGCATGTGGATCTGTGTGAGGGCAGCTGTACAGTTCTGATCCCACACTTAAGCATTCTTTAGCTCCACATCACTCACAGTGTGATGCTGGCCCTTTAAGGGCGCGCACGCGACGGGGTGACGTTCACTCCGTTGCGTGCTCTGCATAAATAAAGAGGGTGTTCCCCGGTGGCGTCACAACCACCGTGGAGCCCACACGAGCAACATCTCTGCCTCTGTGTCTTTGTGTCACAGGGGGTGGGGGGCACACGGAAGGCGGTGTCGGAAAACCGCTAACAGTGGCGACGAAGACCGGATCACTCCCTGGGACAGGTGGCAAAATTTGCTCAGTGCGCGGATGATCGTACGTGAGCGCATCAGCGATATTTGAACGCGGAGAGGGGAGAGACACATGCGGCCGGCGGCCATTTTGTTGTATAGGCCTCGGATGTTCACAGCCTCGTAACGAGGCATCCGTGAGCCATTCGGACCCAATTTTTGGATATTTTAGTGGCAAATGGCCACTGGATGCAGCACGTGTCATTTTTCCAATGACCTATTGACAGTTTCACTGTTTTTCACTGAGTTTGTGGGTGTGACCCCTCTGGAAGACTGCTGGTTTCAAATTGGGGCCTACCTTGCTCAATTTTTGGACCCTCCATTGTCTGTTTGCGGCCAAGACTGCGCTTCCTGGATCTGCATGTGCCTGGCCACAGTGAAAAAGTGGTGCCATCGGTGTTGGGTGTGTCTGGTGGTGAGTTGCGGCCCCATCAGTTGGATGCATTGAGGGTGCCTGTGCGCTTGCCACCATGAGCCAAGCTGCGGCGGCCGCAGCTGCTGCGCAACAACAGGCTGCACCCGCAGTTCAGCCTCCGCCTGTCCTGCCGCCAAGACCTCTGCTTAAGCCACCTGGTTCCCTACAGCCAATGCCTGAGTTTGATATCTCGGGCACACCTTCAAGTCTGGGACAGAGGTGGAAGATGTGGATGGACAGACTTGAGATGTACTTCAGGGCCACGATGGAGACGGGCGACGACAGTAAGTTGGCCACCCTCCTATATTCTACTGGCCCGGCAGTGCATGAGATATTTCTGTCCCTGCAACCTGTGAATGGGTCGTTTGCGGCAGCGAAGGATGCGCTCCACAACCATTTTCTGCCAATGGCGAATGCAGATTATGAACGTTTCCTTATGGGCACTGCTCGGCAAAAGGATGACGAGACTCTTGATGTCTTCTATGGGCGACTGCGCAGACTGGCGGCGCCATGTGCGTGGAACGACCCGGACGTCATGATCCGTAACCAACTCATACAAGGGTGTGCCTCTGGCAAACTGCGGCGCCAAATACTTCGTGAGCCTGGCATCACCCTTCCCCGCATACTGGAACTTGGAAGATGCCATGAGGTGTCCGAGCTGCGGGCAACCAGAATGGAAGCAGGCGTGCACCCCGGCAAGGTGTAGGAGGTCTGCGCAGTCAGCAGGGGCCGTGGATCTACACGCCCCATGAACACCCAAGGTACACGACCACAAGTAGCGCAATCCTCGTGCCAAAAATGCGGGTACGACCTCCCGCACCCAGCGGAATGTCCAGCCACGGGAGTGAAGTGTGGTCGGTATGGGGGTGCAGACCATTTTGCCAGGATGTGCAGGACAACAGCTCCGAAGATAGTCCCCAGGGGGCCTGTCCGGGCCGGGTTCTTCCGCCCCCAGAGGGCGTCAAACATTGCCTAGGTAGACCAGGGGGTCGAAGGGACCCCTCAAGAGGGTGAAGAGGAAGAAGAGGATGAAGAAAATATTTTCTTCGTGTCAAGTGTGAGCCTGCTGAGAAATCGCTCCAAGAGACAGCCCAGGTGCAACGTGCTAGTCAATGGGGACTCAATACCAATGCTGGTAGACACCGGTGCATCTGTAAATGTGATGGCCAGACAGCATTACGACGCAATGCAGACCCCACCAACACTGACTCCTCCGAGGGCACGCATCTTTACGTTCGGAGGCGACCAGGCCATTCCCCTGGATGGTGTGTTTGTGGCAGAAGTTCAGTACAGCGATTCATTCATCCGTGCTAGATTTTACGTCACACCGGTAAGCAACAACACGCTGCTGTGCTGTGCGGCTGCAGAAGCACTTGGCATTGTGACATTCGCCTATTCGGTGTACCTGGACGACATACAGGTGCTCCTTGCCAAGCACACCTCCCTGTTTGAAGGCATTGGACAGTTCGTGGGTGAGCCGCTACACATTGATGAATCGATTCAACCAGTGGCGCTGAAGCATCGGAGAGTACCGTTTCACCTCAGGGACCTGGTGGATCAAGAGCTCGACAACCTTGTAGGCTTGGACATTATTGAAAAGGTGGAGGGCCCCACTCCATGGGTCTCACCCATTGTCATCGCACGGAAGCCCAAACAGCCTGATGCCGTGAGAATCTGGGTGGACATGCGCCTCCCCAATAAGGCAATAAAGAGAGAGCGACATTTGACCCCCACCATCGATGACATCATAGCGGAATTGCAGGGGGCGAAATTCTTCTCTAAACTGGACCTAAGAGCGGGGTATCATCAGGTGGTCCTGCACCCCGAGTCTCGCTACATCACAACTTTCACCACCCATCGGGGTCTTTACAGATATAAGAGACTGAGTTTTGGGGTGTCTTCGGCGGCGGAGGTGTTCCAGAACATCATAAGGGGGGCATTGGCGGATCTGAATGGAGTCCTTAACATCAGCGATGACATCCTGGTGTACGCCAAGTCTGAAACGGAACACCTGGCGTGCCTGGCCAAGACATTCGAGCGTCTTCGCTCGCTGGGATTCACCTTGCACAAGGATAAGTGCGAATTCCTCAAAACAACGATTGAGTTTTTCGGGTTTGTCTTCAAGGCGGATGGGGTGTCGCCTGATCCCTGCAACGTGAAGGACATAAGAGAGGCTCGACCGCCAGAAAATGTCGTAGAGGTGAGGAGCTTCCTGGGCATGGTCACTTATCGTGGCCGCTTCATCCGGAACCTGGCGTCCCGCTCAGAGCCGTTAAGATCTTTGACAAAGACGTACACTGTGTGGCAGTGGGGGCCCCTTGGGCAAGCAGCGTTCGATGATATCAAGAATGCCCTGGCGGCGGAGGACACCAGGGCGTTTTTCGATCCAAGCCTGCAGACGGAGATCGTCGTGGATGCCAGCCCCTACGGCCTGGGGGCGGTGCTCACTCAGGTGAGGAGTGACCAGGAGGTTCGCCCCATAGCCTATGCAAGTAAGGCACTCTCCGATACAGAACAAAGGTATTCTCAGATCGAGAGGGAGGCTTTGGTGGTCTTGTGGGGCTGTTGACATTTTCGCCTATACATTCTGGGGCGACCTGTGACTGTCGTCACGGACCACAAACCCCTGCTGCCAATCATAGCTCGCTCTTCCTCCAGGCCACCGGTGAGAATTGAGCGCTGGAGCTGGCTCTGGTCGAGTATGGAGTGTCCTTAATATATCGTCCCGGGGCCAACAATGCTGCTGACTATCTGTCTCGTCATCCAAGAGGGGACTCTCATGCATCCACGTCAGCAGAAGAGGCCGACGAACACTTTCGCTTGGTCGTAGAAACGGCCACCCCTAACTCCATGCAGGTGGAGGAGCTGGAGCTAGCGTCAAAGAACGACGAGTGCTTTGCCTTTCTAAAGACAGCCATGCAACAGGGTGCCTGGAAAACGGTTTTGGAGGCTTTGGACCGCAGAACGTGCGAGGCCAGAGTGGCTCTGGAGCAACTGTGGCGGGTGCGCGAATAACTGACATTTTCGGAGTCGGGGCTCTTACTGAGAGGGGGAAGGATCGTGGTGCCCCAGACCAAAATCCCACAGGTTATCGCCCTGGCTCACCAAGGTCATCAAGGAGCCCCCAAGACGAAAGCTTGTCTCCGCCAGAAGGTGTGGTTCCCTGAGCTCGAATGGCGAGTGGAGGAGTTTGTGGCATCATGTGTGTGGTGCCAGGCCGCATCACCGGCCCAGAGGGACCCGTCCATCGAGACAATGCCGAGAGGGACAAGACCATGGGAGGTGGTGCACGCGGACTCGGGGTCCACATCACGGGGCACTCACTTCCTAGTGGTAGTGGACAAGTGGTCTCGATATCCTGAGGTTGAATTCATGGAGTCAGTGGCGTTTGACAACGTAGTGATAGCACTGGAGAAAATGTTCGCCACTCATGGACTACCCTCTGTTCTGTGTTCCGACAACGGGGCACCATTCCAAGGCGAGAGCTTCGCTGAACTCATGAGGGACTATGGCATTCAGCACAGAAGGGTCTCCCCGCTCTGGCCTAGGGCAAACGGGGAGGCAGAGCGCATGATACGTACCCTGAACAAGGTGTTCAGGATCGCCCAAGGGAAGGGCGAATGCCTACAGAGGACGCTGTACGTATTTCTGCAGGGGTATCGGACCACACCCCATTCATCAACTGGTGTGGCACCTGCTGAGGCCCTATTCCAACGGTGCCCGAGAGACATAATTCCTGAGGTGGGGGTTCGGGAGCCGGCTGCCATTGACAAACAACAGGTGGAGGCGGACCGACTGGCTAGAACACAGATGGAAAACATCCAGAGAGGGCTGAGACCACCCACTATTGCCCTGGGTGATGAAGTGCTAGTGAAGAATCGCCACCCACAGGGCAAACTCTCCCTCATGTATGAACTCGCTCCCCTCAATGTCGTGGCAGTGAAGGGGTCCATGGTGACCGCCTCTGACGGGACTTCATCAGTGACCAGGAATGCCAGTTTCTTCAAGAGGTTGGGTGAGCAGAGAGTGGACAGTACTGACAACCGAGAGGGCGAAGAGGCACTGGACGAGGGTGGGGGTGAGGCCCCCATCGTGAGCTCTCCCGCCCAGAGCGGACCAGGTCAGAGCACACCGACCAGAGACGTCGGCAGGAGGTACCCCCTGAGAACAGGGTGTGGGAAACCTGCCCGTCTCACTGACTATGTGAAGGACTGAGCCGTGGAAAACACCGCTGAGGGATCCAGGGCGGCTGTCAATAAATGGGGGTAGTAGGTGTGTATTGTGTGCTGTGAAATGTTTTAGTAGTTAGATTCTCTCCTTTTTAATTGTTGTTGTCATGGAAAAGGAGGAGTGTGGCGCTGGTCCTTTAAGGGCGCGCACACGACGGGGTGACGTTCACTCTGTCGCGTGCTCTGCATAAATAAAGAGGGCGTTCCCCGGTGACGTCAGAACCACCGTGGAGCCCACACGAGCAACATCTCTGCCTCTGTGTCTTTGTGTCACAGGGGGTGGGGGGCTCACGGAAGGCGGTGTCGGAACACCGCTAACACTCACCACCTTCAATAAAAGTTCCCATTTGTCATCGTTCTCACCCCATTATGAAGTCCTTGTTCTTGTTCGGTAGTCTGGTGGTTCTTCGCTCTGTGCATTGTTTCTCTCTGTGTTCTTCATGGCCAGGTGCAATGGTTTCATTCCCTGTCTCAGGCATCCAATCGGCTATTTGTTTATCCTTCATCATTTTCTCTACAGCTAGTTCTCTCCTTTCCTCTGGCGATTAGTCATTGCACGCATACGCCATCTCATCGCCAATGCTTCTACTGTCGCCCACTTCTCCAGTTGCCTGAAGTGCAAGTTCTTTGTGATGGACAACTGTCTGCAGTGGGAAGTCACTATGCTGCCCTCTTTTGTGGTTACCATGAGTGGAAACGCGTCAAATGGTAGGTTGAACTTGCTTTGTGAATGCAAGTTCTTCACTCGAGATACATCTCCTACACCCTGTTCGGGCTCTTTGGCTCCCTGACGTGCGATCACTGCCATGCTGTGCTCACCTCGTTTTGTTGCGCATCTCTGTGTATCTAGAGTGGTGGGTTCCCACCCCAAGGTCGTTGGGTTGGTGATTCTAGGAGCTCTCCCTAGCAAGAGGCTGGCTGTCGCTACCACCTGTGGCTCTATGAGGGGTTCACCATTATTCCAGCAGGAATTGAAATATCGCTCTCTCCTGGTCCTCTTGAAGCTTGACCGTTATTCTGAGCATTTTGTTGAGGGTGTGCATGAAGCGCTGTGTGTCTCCCTTTGCCTGTGGCCAACAAGGTGTTATCCTTTGATGCTGGAGACCCTGATCGCTCAGAAATAACTTGATTTCATCACCTTGAAAAGACAGCGCTTTGCCAGACTTGAGGGACACAGGCAGGCCATGGGGTGTAAAACAATTTTACAGTTTTGGTATCTCTGCACTTGCTCTCGTGGAGGCAACAGTCTCCACCTCGGGGTAGTGGGAACATGCATCCATAATTACAAGTATGTGTCTTCCATCTGCTGAGGAGCCGAAATCTGGATATTTCATCCTTTCACCGGAAGAGGCTCTTGAGTCGCCTTTGGGCGTTTGCCTTGTGATGCTGCTGAGCTTTCAGCTCCCCATTCCACTTGGCAGAGGCCAGCACCTCTTTGAACGCGTTTATGCATTCATCTCGATGTTACCATGTTTATGTGGCTGTCTGGGTCCGCAATCTACCTTTCTTCCTTAGCAGCCCCCTCGAGAGGTGCCGTGAGAGGATGTCCACTGGGTTTACTTGCCAAGTGTTATTCGAGTACAAAGTCTTGAATTCAGAGCATCCATTTTTCGATGTGTGGGGCGAACGAAGGGTTGACTGTTCGAAGATGGGGATGAGTGGCTTGTGGTCAGTCAGCACCTTGAATGGTCTCTCATAAAGATCCAAGTTGAAATGTTTGCACCCCCATGCAACAGCAAATGCTTCCTTTTCAATCTGGAAGTAGGGTGTCTCGGGTGGGGTTAACACGCTGCTTTCAAATGCTACCAGTGTTACTTTGCCTGTGAGTGTCTGTTGGGTAAGGACGACGCCCCATCCATGAGGGCTCGCATCCATGATTAGTTCCATGGCAAGCTTGGGTCAAAGTAGGACCTTTCCCTGCCTTCGCCGAGGGTTTTTTTGCAAGTTTTGAAATGCTGCGGAATAGAGTTCTATTCCCACGGTTCTGACAGTTTGGTGAGGCGTTTCAGGGGTTCAACGATGGTGGCGAGGTTGGGGATTAATCTGCCACAATAATTTAACATTCCAAAAAAGCTTCTGACTGGTTCTGTGGAGCAGGTGCTGCCTTGATGTCTTCAACTTTTAATATTATTATTATTAGTATTATTATTATGGTATTTATTGAGCACTGACCTAACTTTGAGATGCAACAGAGCGATTTACAGTCATAAGGGGAACAGGATGGTGAGGGGCGCAGAGAAACAAGGCAGTGGGGAGGGAACAATAGGGCACGGGTGAGGTAGGCTATTTGTCAGCATGTGATCCAAAGAACCAGGGGAGGAAGCAGTGGGGATCATCCAGTCTCATGGTGGGGAGTGGAAGGTGTGTGGACCTAGGTATTAGGGAGGAGCTATTCTTTGAAGAGGAGGATCTTGAGCTCCTTCCTGAAATGTAGACAAGAGGGGGAGAGTCTGATATTGATGAGGAGGCGGTTCCAGAGTCTTGGGGCATAGACAGAGAAGGCCTGTCTTCTGGCTGTTTCCTTCCTGCACTGGCAAAGTTCAAGTCCTTACTTCTGGTGGATCGTAGGCCTCAAGAGATGCTGAATTTTTCAATTAGTTAGCTTGGGGACTTCAGGGTGACAGCCTTGTAGATGATGCAGCAGGATTTGAAGATGATACGGGTTTGCAGCAGTAGCCATGCAGTTCGAGGAGGGTCGGTGATGTGGTTCAATTTGCAATCCTTTGATGAGACATGCTAAAGCATGCAGCACATATCTCAGGGGTGCCAGGTTAGTCGCCAGAAGGCCTTCCTAAAGGTCATTGCCACCATTCAGGTGGAAGAGGACCAAGGGTTGGCCAGCAGATTTGAAGTTGTTTTCTGAGATGATGGCCTTGATTTTCTGCAGAAGAAAAAGTTGGCATCAAGCTGTTTGTGTCTTCCTTGCTATGTGCTATATTTAGGCGAGGTATCTATCGATGTCGAACCCAAGGAACTTGGCAGAGGTGGACAGCTGTGCTGTGAAGCACTTGAGGTGCATAGCAGACAGCCAGGTCTGGATGTCTGGGTGTCAAGGTGTTCAGTGCTCTTGGTCAGGAGTAGGAATTCAACCTTGGAGGGCTTGAGCTTCAGGTAGGCACTTGACATCCACAACTGGATCAATGAGAGGCAGGCCTTGAGACTGTGGAAGTCTTTGATGGGGGATATCTTGAGCAAAAGCTGCGTGTCATCTGCGTATTGGTGGATGTTGATGTTGTGTGGAGCGAGGAGGGCTCTAAGTGGTTCTATGCAAAGATTGGAGATCAAGGGAGAGGGGATGGATCCACAGGTGATGGACAGAGTTGGTGATCTGGAGGAATCGATTTGTACAAACTGGTTGCAATTAGCAAGGTACGATTTGAACTAGCTCAGCACCATCTTGCTAATCCCCAAGCAGCGAAGTAGATTGTTGGTAAGTGTCTGGTGGTCTACTAGGATCATTATGCAAGCCTGCTGATAGCCCTTTCTGGAATATGAAACCAAAGGACTCTAGCCATTCTCTCTTAAATTCGCAAATACACTTTTTTAGCATGAGAACCAACATTCCTTCAATAGTTCTAATATGGCTCTTAATCGGAGGTGGGGTTCGGTCAGGGATTTTGCAAAGATGAGGATGTCATTGATGACGTTGATGATTACTGGGATTTGCACAGTCGCACCTTGAATGGTGTTTTGAAACACTTCAGCTAGCTGAGGATACTTTAGCGGTGCAGGCCAACATAGGACAAGAAGATTGCTATGTATGACCAGTCTTTGTGTAATTGGTTTAAAAATAAGATCTGGTACCCCCTCTACTGAGAACGTACACGGCCAAATAACTTGTTCTCTGGGAAGGTGCCCACTCTGGAGGGTCTACAAGCACGTTTTAGCTCACTGTACCTTTCACATAGGAGAAATATCTATTTGCATATCAATCTGGTCCCACCCACTTGGGCAGGCCGGCACTGAAATGCTTTCACCATAAGTGACCCAGGGTAATCCAGACGTGGACCACTTGCTTGCTGTGCCTTAGAGAGGCCAGCTTCACCTCACTGAGGAGGCCCAACAAGGCAGAAACACTGTCTGAGGTTGTTAATGGTACTCTTGCTCACAGGAGAATTGCCTAGCATTTCGTTGCTATACTGCTCTTGTGGGTGGGACCCAGACTATGCAAATGGTTATTTCTCTAGTAAGCTAAAACGTGGTTGTAGACCGTTCTGAGTGGCAGAACAGGGTATTTGACCCAAATTTGTTCTCAGTATCTGATAATACCCTGCCATCAGAATGGGATGTCTTTTTTGGTTTCAGAACCATGACAAAGGTAGGCACCCAATGTGTGAGGCAAGTTGTAATAGGATAAGGGCAAACGATCTTAATAGCACATAGGATCGTGCTTCTTTTTGGGTGTTTGGCACGATCTGGGATTGGAGCCAGTGTTGCTCAGCGTGGTATTTCTTCCAAGACCCAGAAAATTGCCACTAGACTACCACCCCTTAACCCATTGCAATTTTTTAAAAATAATACAGGCTTCTCTTCCTCGTATCATGAAGAAGAGGGAAATGAGATAATGTTGGTATTGTTTACCAGTAGTTTTCATTCCACTTCCAACTCATTCTCCTCCCAGTACCTTTTGACATACCGCCCAGCCTTTGGAGTTCAAAGGGCGTGTGAAAACAAAAGTTTTTGTTTTTGGGGGTGGTGGGAGTCCATTAAAGTGAATGGCAGATGAGGGGCTTGGCAGAGGGTGAATTGATTCTTAGTATTTGTAAGTATCTGTACCTAACAGCTATGAATAATCTGTACCTAACAGCTATGAATAATTTGTATCATTTCACTGAATTGTCATGCTCATAAAATATAAAATCATGTCAATGTGCATCTGCCCGGCTAGCTCAGTCGGTAGAGCATGAGTACGACCTCCCGCACCCAGCGGAATGTCCAGCCACGGGAGTGAAGTGTGGTCGGTATGGGGGTGCAGACCATTTTGCCAGGATGTGCAGGACAACAGCTCCGAAGATAGTCCCCAGGGGGCCTGTCCGGGCCGGGTTCTTCCGCCCCCAGAGGGCGTCAAACATTGCCTAGGTAGACCAGGGGGTCGAAGGGACCCCTCAAGAGGGTGAAGAGGAAGAAGAGGATGAAGAAAATATTTTCTTCGTGTCAAGTGTGAGCCTGCTGAGAAATCGCTCCAAGAGACAGCCCAGGTGCAACGTGCTAGTCAATGGGGACTCAATACCAATGCTGGTAGACACCGGTGCATCTGTAAATGTGATGGCCAGACAGCATTACGACGCAATGCAGACCCCACCAACACTGACTCCTCCGAGGGCACGCATCTTTACGTTCGGAGGCGACCAGGCCATTCCCCTGGATGGTGTGTTTGTGGCAGAAGTTCAGTACAGCGATTCATTCATCCGTGCTAGATTTTACGTCACACCGGTAAGCAACAACACGCTGCTGTGCTGTGCGGCTGCAGAAGCACTTGGCATTGTGACATTCGCCTATTCGGTGTACCTGGACGACATACAGGTGCTCCTTGCCAAGCACACCTCCCTGTTTGAAGGCATTGGACAGTTCGTGGGTGAGCCGCTACACATTGATGAATCGATTCAACCAGTGGCGCTGAAGCATCGGAGAGTACCGTTTCACCTCAGGGACCTGGTGGATCAAGAGCTCGACAACCTTGTAGGCTTGGACATTATTGAAAAGGTGGAGGGCCCCACTCCATGGGTCTCACCCATTGTCATTGCACGGAAGCCCAAACAGCCTGATGCCGTGAGAATCTGGGTGGACATGCGCCTCCCCAATAAGGCAATAAAGAGAGAGCGACATTTGACCCCCACCATCGATGACATCATAGCGGAATTGCAGGGGGCGAAATTCTTCTCTAAACTGGACCTAAGAGCGGGGTATCATCAGGTGGTCCTGCACCCCGAGTCTCGCTACATCACAACTTTCACCACCCATCGGGGTCTTTACAGATATAAGAGACTGAGTTTTGGGGTGTCTTCGGCGGCGGAGGTGTTCCAGAACATCATAAGGGGGGCATTGGCGGATCTGAATGGAGTCCTTAACATCAGCGATGACATCCTGGTGTACGCCAAGTCTGAAACGGAACACCTGGCGTGCCTGGCCAAGACATTCGAGCGTCTTCGCTCGCTGGGATTCACCTTGCACAAGGATAAGTGCGAATTCCTCAAAACAACGATTGAGTTTTTCGGGTTTGTCTTCAAGGCGGATGGGGTGTCGCCTGATCCCTGCAACGTGAAGGACATAAGAGAGGCTCGACCGCCAGAAAATGTCGTAGAGGTGAGGAGCTTCCTGGGCATGGTCACTTATCGTGGCCGCTTCATCCGGAACCTGGCGTCCCGCTCAGAGCCGTTAAGATCTTTGACAAAGACGTACACTGTGTGGCAGTGGGGGCCCCTTGGGCAAGCAGCGTTCGATGATATCAAGAATGCCCTGGCGGCGGAGGACACCAGGGCGTTTTTCGATCCAAGCCTGCAGACGGAGATCGTCGTGGATGCCAGCCCCTACGGCCTGGGGGCGGTGCTCACTCAGGTGAGGAGTGACCAGGAGGTTCGCCCCATAGCCTATGCAAGTAAGGCACTCTCCGATACAGAACAAAGGTATTCTCAGATCGAGAGGGAGGCTTTGGTGGTCTTGTGGGGCTGTTGACATTTTCGCCTATACATTCTGGGGCGACCTGTGACTGTCGTCACGGACCACAAACCCCTGCTGCCAATCATAGCTCGCTCTTCCTCCAGGCCACCGGTGAGAATTGAGCGCTGGAGCTGGCTCTGCTCGAGTATGGAGTGTCCTTAATATATCGTCCCGGGGCCAACAATGCTGCTGACTATCTGTCTCGTCATCCAAGAGGGGACTCTCATGCATCCACGTCAGCAGAAGAGGCCGACGAACACTTTCGCTTGGTCGTAGAAACGGCCACCCCTAACTCCATGCAGGTGGAGGAGCTGGAGCTAGCGTCAAAGAACGACGAGTGCTTTGCCTTTCTAAAGACAGCCATGCAACAGGGTGCCTGGAAAACGGTTTTGGAGGCTTTGGACCGCAGAACGTGCGAGGCCAGAGTGGCTCTGGAGCAACTGTGGCGGGTGCGCGAATAACTGACATTTTCGGAGTCGGGGCTCTTACTGAGAGGGGGAAGGATCGTGGTGCCCCAGACCAAAATCCCACAGGTTATCGCCCTGGCTCACCAAGGTCATCAAGGAGCCCCCAAGACGAAAGCTTGTCTCCGCCAGAAGGTGTGGTTCCCTGAGCTCGAATGGCGAGTGGAGGAGTTTGTGGCATCATGTGTGTGGTGCCAGGCCGCATCACCGGCCCAGAGGGACCCGTCCATCGAGACAATGCCGAGAGGGACAAGACCATGGGAGGTGGTGCACGCGGACTCGGGGTCCACATCACGGGGCACTCACTTCCTAGTGGTAGTGGACAAGTGGTCTCGATATCCTGAGGTTGAATTCATGGAGTCAGTGGCGTTTGACAACGTAGTGATAGCACTGGAGAAAATGTTCGCCACTCATGGACTACCCTCTGTTCTGTGTTCCGACAACGGGGCACCATTCCAAGGCGAGAGCTTCGCTGAACTCATGAGGGACTATGGCATTCAGCACAGAAGGGTCTCCCCGCTCTGGCCTAGGGCAAACGGGGAGGCAGAGCGCATGATACGTACCCTGAACAAGGTGTTCAGGATCGCCCAAGGGAAGGGCGAATGCCTACAGAGGACGCTGTACGTATTTCTGCAGGGGTATCGGACCACACCCCATTCATCAACTGGTGTGGCACCTGCTGAGGCCCTATTCCAACGGTGCCCGAGAGACATAATTCCTGAGGTGGGGGTTCGGGAGCCGGCTGCCATTGACAAACAACAGGTGGAGGCGGACCGACTGGCTAGAACACAGATGGAAAACATCCAGAGAGGGCTGAGACCACCCACTATTGCCCTGGGTGATGAAGTGCTAGTGAAGAATCGCCACCCACAGGGCAAACTCTCCCTCATGTATGAACCCGCTCCCCTCAATGTCGTGGCAGTGAAGGGGTCCATGGTGACCGCCTCTGACGGGACTTCATCAGTGACCAGGAATGCCAGTTTCTTCAAGAGGTTGGGTGAGCAGAGAGTGGACAGTACTGACGACCGAGAGGGCGAAGAGGCACTGGACGAGGGTGGGGGTGAGGCCCCCGTCGTGAGCTCTCCCGCCCAGAGCGGACCAGGTCAGAGCACACCGACCAGAGACGTCGGCAGGAGGTACCCCCTGAGAACAGGGTGTGGGAAACCTGCCCGTCTCACTGACTATGTGAAGGACTGAGCCGTGGAAAACACCGCTGAGGGATCCAGGGCGGCTGTCAATAAATGGGGGTAGTAGGTGTGTATTGTGTGCTGTGAAATGTTTTAGTAGTTAGATTCTCTCCTTTTTAATTGTTGTTGTCATGGAAAAGGAGGAGTGTGGCGCTGGTCCTTTAAGGGCGCGCACACGACGGGGTGACGTTCACTCTGTCGCGTGCTCTGCATAAATAAAGAGGGCGTTCCCCGGTGGCGTCAGAACCACCGTGGAGCCCACACGAGCAACATCTCTGCCTCTGTGTCTTTGTGTCACGGGGGGTGGGGGGCTACCGGAAGGCGGTGTCGGAACACCGCTAACACTCACCACCTTCAATAAAAGTTCCCATTTGTCATCGTTCTCACCCCATTATGAAGTCCTTGTTCTTGTTCGGTAGTCTGGTGGTTCTTCGCTCTGTGCATTGTTTCTCTCTGTGTTCTTCATGGCCAGGTGCAATGGTTTCATTCCCTGTCTCAGGCATCCAATCGGCTATTTGTTTATCCTTCATCATTTTCTCTACAGCTAGTTCTCTCCTTTCCTCTGGCGATTAGTCATTGCACGCATACGCCATCTCATCGCCAATGCTTCTACTGTCGCCCACTTCTCCAGTTGCCTGAAGTGCAAGTTCTTTGTGATGGACAACTGTCTGCAGTGGGAAGTCACTATGCTGCCCTCTTTTGTGGTTACCATGAGTGGAAACGCGTCAAATGGTAGGTTGAACTTGCTTTGTGAATGCAAGTTCTTCACTCGAGATACATCTCCTACACCCTGTTCGGGCTCTTTGGCTCCCTGACGTGCGATCACTGCCATGCTGTGCTCACCTCGTTTTGTTGCGCATCTCTGTGTATCTAGAGTGGTGGGTTCCCACCCCAAGGTCGTTGGGTTGGTGATTCTAGGAGCTCTCCCTAGCAAGAGGCTGGCTGTCGCTACCACCTGTGGCTCTATGAGGGGTTCACCATTATTCCAGCAGGAATTGAAATATCGCTCTCTCCTGGTCCTCTTGAAGCTTGACCGTTATTCTGAGCATTTTGTTGAGGGTGTGCATGAAGCGCTGTGTGTCTCCCTTTGCCTGTGGCCAACAAGGTGTTATCCTTTGATGCTGGAGACCCTGATCGCTCAGAAATAACTTGATTTCATCACCTTGAAAAGACAGCGCTTTGCCAGACTTGAGGGACACAGGCAGGCCATGGGGTGTAAAACAATTTTACAGTTTTGGTATCTCTGCACTTGCTCTCGTGGAGGCAACAGTCTCCACCTCGGGGTAGTGGGAACATGCATCCATAATTACAAGTATGTGTCTTCCATCTGCTGAGGAGCCGAAATCTGGATATTTCATCCTTTCACCGGAAGAGGCTCTTGAGTCGCCTTTGGGCGTTTGCCTTGTGATGCTGCTGAGCTTTCAGCTCCCCATTCCACTTGGCAGAGGCCAGCACCTCTTTGAACGCGTTTATGCATTCATCTCGATGTTACCATGTTTATGTGGCTGTCTGGGTCCGCAATCTACCTTTCTTCCTTAGCAGCCCCCTCGAGAGGTGCCGTGAGAGGATGTCCACTGGGTTTACTTGCCAAGTGTTATTCGAGTACAAAGTCTTGAATTCAGAGCATCCATTTTTCGATGTGTGGGGCGAACGAAGGGTTGACTGTTCGAAGATGGGGATGAGTGGCTTGTGGTCAGTCAGCACCTTGAATGGTCTCTCATAAAGATCCAAGTTGAAATGTTTGCACCCCCATGCAACAGCAAATGCTTCCTTTTCAATCTGGAAGTAGGGTGTCTCGGGTGGGGTTAACACGCTGCTTTCAAATGCTACCAGTGTTACTTTGCCTGTGAGTGTCTGTTGGGTAAGGACGACGCCCCATCCATGAGGGCTCGCATCCATGATTAGTTCCATGGCAAGCTTGGGTCAAAGTAGGACCTTTCCCTGTCTTCGCCGAGGGTTTTTTTGCAAGTTTTGAAATGCTGCGGAATAGAGTTCTATTCCCACGGTTCTGACAGTTTGGTGAGGCGTTTCAGGGGTTCAACGATGGTGGCGAGGTTGGGGATTAATCTGCCACAATAATTTAACATTCCAAAAAAGCTTCTGACTGGTTCTGTGGAGCAGGTGCTGCCTTGATGTCTTCAACTTTTAATATTATTATTATTAGTATTATTATTATGGTATTTATTGAGCACTGACCTAACTTTGAGATGCAACAGAGCGATTTACAGTCATAAGGGGAACAGGATGGTGAGGGGCGCAGAGAAACAAGGCAGTGGGGAGGGAACAATAGGGCACGGGTGAGGTAGGCTATTTGTCAGCATGTGATCCAAAGAACCAGGGGAGGAAGCAGTGGGGATCATCCAGCCTCATGGTGGGGAGTGGAAGGTGTGTGGACCTAGGTATTAGGGAGGAGCTATTCTTTGAAGAGGAGGATCTTGAGCTCCTTCCTGAAATGTAGACAAGAGGGGGAGAGTCTGATATTGATGAGGAGGCGGTTCCAGAGTCTTGGGGCATAGACAGAGAAGGCCTGTCTTCTGGCTGTTTCCTTCCTGCACTGGCAAAGTTCAAGTCCTTACTTCTGGTGGATCGTAGGCCTCAAGAGATGCTGAATTTTTCAATTAGTTAGCTTGGGGACTTCAGGGTGACAGCCTTGTAGATGATGCAGCAGGATTTGAAGATGATACGGGTTTGCAGCAGTAGCCATGCAGTTCGAGGAGGGTCGGTGATGTGGTTCAATTTGCAATCCTTTGATGAGACATGCTAAAGCATGCAGCACATATCTCAGGGGTGCCAGGTTAGTCGCCAGAAGGCCTTCCTAAAGGTCATTGCCACCATTCAGGTGGAAGAGGACCAAGGGTTGGCCAGCAGATTTGAAGTTGTTTTCTGAGATGATGGCCTTGATTTTCTGCAGAAGAAAAAGTTGGCATCAAGCTGTTTGTGTCTTCCTTGCTATGTGCTATATTTAGGCGAGGTATCTATCGATGTCGAACCCAAGGAACTTGGCAGAGGTGGACAGCTGTGCTGTGAAGCACTTGAGGTGCATAGCAGACAGCCAGGTCTGGATGTCTGGGTGTCAAGGTGTTCAGTGCTCTTGGTCAGGAGTAGGAATTCAACCTTGGAGGGCTTGAGCTTCAGGTAGGCATTTGACATCCACAACTGGATCAATGAGAGGCAGGCCTTGAGACTGTGGAAGTCTTTGATGGGGGATATCTTGAGCAAAAGCTGCGTGTCATCTGCGTATTGGTGGATGTTGATGTTGTGTGGAGCGAGGAGGGCTCTAAGTGGTTCTATGCAAAGATTGGAGATCAAGGGAGAGGGGATGGATCCACAGGTGATGGACAGAGTTGGTGATCTGGAGGAATCGATTTGTACAAACTGGTTGCAATTAGCAAGGTACGATTTGAACTAGCTCAGCACCATCTTGCTAATCCCCAAGCAGCGAAGTAGATTGTTGGTAAGTGTCTGGTGGTCTACTAGGATCATTATGCAAGCCTGCTGATAGCCCTTTCTGGAATATGAAACCAAAGGACTCTAGCCATTCTCTCTTAAATTCGCAAATACACTTTTTTAGCATGAGAACCAACATTCCTTCAATAGTTCTAATATGGCTCTTAATCGGAGGTGGGGTTCGGTCAGGGATTTTGCAAAGATGAGGATGTCATTGATGACGTTGATGATTACTGGGATTTGCACAGTCGCACCTTGAATGGTGTTTTGAAACACTTCAGCTAGCTGAGGATACTTTAGCGGTGCAGGCCAACATAGGACAAGAAGATTGCTATGTATGACCAGTCTTTGTGTAATTGGTTTAAAAATAAGATCTGGTACCCCCTCTACTGAGAACGTACACGGCCAAATAACTTGTTCTCTGGGAAGGTGCCCACTCTGGAGGGTCTACAAGCACGTTTTAGCTCACTGTACCTTTCACATAGGAGAAATATCTATTTGCATATCAATCTGGTCCCACCCACTTGGGCAGGCCGGCACTGAAATGCTTTCACCATAAGTGACCCAGGGTAATCCAGACGTGGACCACTTGCTTGCTGTGCCTTAGAGAGGCCAGCTTCACCTCACTGAGGAGGCCCAACAAGGCAGAAACACTGTCTGAGGTTGTTAATGGTACTCTTGCTCACAGGAGAATTGCCTAGCATTTCGTTGCTATACTGCTCTTGTGGGTGGGACCCAGACTATGCAAATGGTTATTTCTCTAGTAAGCTAAAACGTGGTTGTAGACCGTTCTGAGTGGCAGAACAGGGTATTTGACCCAAATTTGTTCTCAGTATCTGATAATACCCTGCCATCAGAATGGGATGTCTTTTTTGGTTTCAGAACCATGACAAAGGTAGGCACCCAATGTGTGAGGCAAGTTGTAATAGGATAAGGGCAAACGATCTTAATAGCACATAGGATCGTGCTTCTTTTTGGGTGTTTGGCACGATCTGGGATTGGAGCCAGTGTTGCTCAGCGTGGTATTTCTTCCAAGACCCAGAAAATTGCCACTAGACTACCACCCCTTAACCCATTGCAATTTTTTAAAAATAATACAGGCTTCTCTTCCTCGTATCATGAAGAAGAGGGAAATGAGATAATGTTGGTATTGTTTACCAGTAGTTTTCATTCCACTTCCAACTCATTCTCCTCCCAGTACCTTTTGACATACCGCCCAGCCTTTGGAGTTCAAAGGGCGTGTGAAAACAAAAGTTTTTGTTTTTGGGGGTGGTGGGAGTCCATTAAAGTGAAGGGCAGATGAGGGGCTTGGCAGAGGGTGAATTGATTCTTAGTATTTGTAAGTATCTGTACCTAACAGCTATGAATAATCTGTACCTAACAGCTATGAATAATTTGTATCATTTCACTGAATTGTCATGCTCATAAAATATAAAATCATGTCAATGTGCATCTGCCCGGCTAGCTCAGTCGGTAGAGCATGAGTACGACCTCCCGCACCCAGCGGAATGTCCAGCCACGGGAGTGAAGTGTGGTCGGTATGGGGGTGCAGACCATTTTGCCAGGATGTGCAGGACAACAGCTCCGAAGATAGTCCCCAGGGGGCCTGTCCGGGCCGGGTTCTTCCGCCCCCAGAGGGCGTCAAACATTGCCTAGGTAGACCAGGGGGTCGAAGGGACCCCTCAAGAGGGTGAAGAGGAAGAAGAGGATGAAGAAAATATTTTCTTCGTGTCAAGTGTGAGCCTGCTGAGAAATCGCTCCAAGAGACAGCCCAGGTGCAACGTGCTAGTCAATGGGGACTCAATACCAATGCTGGTAGACACCGGTGCATCTGTAAATGTGATGGCCAGACAGCATTACGACGCAATGCAGACCCCACCAACACTGACTCCTCCGAGGGCACGCATCTTTACGTTCGGAGGCGACCAGGCCATTCCCCTGGATGGTGTGTTTGTGGCAGAAGTTCAGTACAGCGATTCATTCATCCGTGCTAGATTTTACGTCACACCGGTAAGCAACAACACACTGCTGTGCTGTGCGGCTGCAGAAGCACTTGGCATTGTGACATTCGCCTATTCGGTGTACCTGGACGACATACAGGTGCTCCTTGCCAAGCACACCTCCCTGTTTGAAGGCATTGGACAGTTGGTGGGTGAGCCGGTACGGCTACACATTGATGAATCGATTCAACCAGTGGGCTGAAGCATCGGAGAGTACCGTTTCACCTCAGGGACCTGGTGGATCAAGAGCTCGACAACCTTGTAGGCTTGGACATTATTGAAAAGGTGGAGGGCCCCACTCCATGGGTCTCACCCATTGTCATCGCACGGAAGCCCAAACAGCCTGATGCCGTGAGAATCTGGGTGGACATGCGCCTCCCCAATAAGGCAATAAAGAGAGAGTGACATTTGACCCCCACCATCGATGACATCATAGCAGAATTGCAGGGGGCGAAATTCTTCTCTAAACTGGACCTAAGAGCGGGGTATCATCAGGTGGTCCTGCACCCGAGTCTCGCTACATCACAACTTTCACCACCCATCGGGGTCTTTACAGATATAAGAGACTGAGTTTTGGGGTGTCTTCGGCGGCGGAGGTGTTCCAGAACATCATAAGGGGGGCATTGGCGGATCTGAATGGAGTCCTTAACATCAGCGATGACATCCTGGTGTACGCCAAGTCTGAAACGGAACACCTGGCGTGCCGGGCCAAGACATTCGAGCGTCTTCGCTCTCTGGGATTCACCTTGCACAAGGGTAAGTGCGAATTCCTCAAAACAACGATTGAGTTTTTCGGGTTTGTCTTCAAGGCGGATGGGGTGTCGCCTGATCCCTGCAAATTGAAGGACATAAGAGAGGCTCGACCGCCAGAAAATGTCGCAGAGGTGAGGAGCTTCCTGGGCATGGTCACTTATTGTGGCCGCTTCATCCGGAACCTGGCGTCCCGCTCAGAGCCGTTAAGATCTTTGACAAAGACGTACACTGTGTGGCAGTGGGGGCCCCTTGGGCAAGCAGCGTTCGATGATATCAAGAATGCCCTGGCGGCGGAGGACACCAGGGCGTTTTTCGATCCAAGCCTGCAGACGGAGATCGTCGTGGATGCCAGCCCCTACGGCCTGGGGGCGGTGCTCACTCAGATGAGGAGTGACCAGGAGGTTCGCCCCATAGCCTATGCAAGTAAGGCACTCTCCGATACAGAACAAAGGTATTCTCAGATCGAGAGGGAGGCTTTGGTGGTCTTGTGGGGCTGTAGACATTTTAGCCTATACATTCTGGGGCGACCTGTGACTGTCGTCACGGACCACAAACCCCTGCTGCCAATCATGGCTGGCTCTTCCTCCAGGCCACCGGTGAGAATTGAGCGCTGGAGCTGGCTCTGCTCGAGTATGGAGTGTCCTTAATATATCGTCCCGGGGCCAACAATGCTGCTGACTATCTGTCTCGTCATCCAAGAGGGGACTCTCATGCATCCACGTCAGCAGAAGAGGCCGACGAACACGTTCGCTTGGTCGTAGAAACGGCCACCCCTAACTCCATGCAGCTGGGGGAGCTGGAGCTAGCGTCAAAGAACGATGAGTGCTTTGCCTTTCTAAAGACAGCCATGCAACAGGGTGCCTGGAAAACGGTTTTGGAGGCTTTGGACCGCAGAACGTGTGAAGCCAGAGTGGCTCTGGAGCAACTGTGGCGGGTGCGCGAAGAACTGACATTTTGGGAGTCGGGGCTCTTACTGAGAGGGGGAAGGATCGTGGTGCCCCAGACCAAAATCCCACAGGTTATCGCCCTGGCTCACCAAGGTCATCAAGGAGCCCCCAAGACGAAAGCTTGTCTCCGCCAGAAGGTGTGGTTCCCTGAGCTCGAATGGCGAGTGGAGGAGTTTGTGGCATCATGTGTGTGGTGCCAGGCCGCATCACCGGCCCAGAGGGACCCGTCCATCGAGACAATGCCGAGAGGGACAAGACCATGGGAGGTGGTGCACGCGGACTCGGGGTCCACATCACGGGGCACTCACTTCCTAGTGGTAGTGGACAAGTGGTCTCGATATCCTGAGGTTGAATTCATGGAGTCAGTGGCGTTTGACAACGTACTGATAGCACTGGAGAAAATGTTCGCCACTCATGGACTACCCTCTGTTCTGTGTTCCGACAACGGGGCACTATTCCAAGGCGAGAGCTTCGCTGAACTCATGAGGGACTATGGCATTCAGCACAGAAGGGTCTCCCCGCTCTGGCCTAGGGCAAACGGGGAGGCAGAGCGCATGATACGTACCCTTAACAAGGTGTTCAGGATCGCCCAAGGGAAGGGCGAATGCCTACAGAGGACGCTGTACGTATTTCTGTGGGGGTATCGGACCACACCCCATTCATCAACTGGTGTGGCACCTGCTGAGGCCCTATTCCAACGGTGCCCGAGAGACATAATTCCTGAGGTGGGGGTTCGGGAGCCGGCTGCTATTGACAAACAACAGGTGGAGGCGGACCGACTGGCTAGAACACAGATGGAAAACATCCAGAGAGGGCTGAGACCACCCACTATTGCCCTGGGTGATGAAGTGCTAGTGAAGAATCGCCACCCACAGGGCAAACTCTCCCTCATGTATGAACCCGCTCCCCTCAATGTCGTGGCGGTGAAGGGGTCCATGGTGACCGCCTCTGACGGGACTTCATCAGTGACCAGGAATGCCAGTTTCTTCAAGAGGTTGGGTGAGCAGAGAGTGGACAGCACTGACGACCGAGAGGGCGAAGAGGCACTGGACGAGGGTGGGGGTGAGGCCCCCGCCGTGAGCTCTCCCACCCGGAGCGGACCAGGTCAGAGCACACCGACCAGAGACGTCGGCAGGAGGTACCCCCTGAGAACAGGGTGTGGGAAACCTGCCCGTCTCACTGACTATGTGACGGACTGAGCCGTGGAAAACACCGCTGAGGGATCCAGGGCGGCTGTCAATAAATGGGGGTAGTAGGTGTGTATTGTGTGCTGTGAAATGTTTTAGTAGTTATATTCTCTCCTTTTTAATTGTTGTTGTCATGGAAAAGGAGGAGTGTGGCGCTGGTCCTTTAAGGGCGCGCACACGACGGGGTGACGTTCACTCTGTCGCGTGCTCTGCATAAATAAAGAGGGCGTTCCCCGGTGGCGTCAGAACCACCGTGGAGCCCACACGAGCAACATCTCTGCCTCTGTGTCTTTGTGTCACTGGGGGTGGGGGGCTCACGGAATACGGTGTCGGAACACCGCTAACACTCACCACCTTCAATAAAAGCTCCCATTTGTCATCGTTCTCACCCCATTATGAAGTCCTTGTTCTTGTTCGGTAGTCTGGTGGTTCTTCGCTCTGTGTATTGTTTCTCTCTGTGTTCTTCATGGCCAGGTGCAATGGTTTCATTCCCTGTCTCAGGCATCCAATCGGCTATTTGTTTATCCTTCATCATTTTCTCTACAGCTAGTTCTCTCCTTTCCTCTGGCGATTAGTCATTGCACGCATACGCCATCTCATCGCCAATGCTTCTACTGTCGCCCACTTCTCCAGTTGCCTGAAGTGCAAGTTCTTTGTGATGGACAACTGTCTGCAGTGGGCAGTCACTATGCTGCCCTCTTTTGCGGTTACCATGAGTGGAAACGCGTCAAATGGTAGGTTGAACTTGCTTTGTGAATGCAAGTTCTTCACTCGAGATACATCTCCTACACCCTGTTCGGGCTCTTTGGCTCCCTGACGTGCGATCACTGCCATGCTGTGCTCACCTCGTTTTGTTGCGCATCTCTGTGTATCTAGAGTGGTGGGTTCCCACCCCAAGGTCGTTGGGTTGGTGATTCTAGGAGCTCTCCCTAGCAAGAGGCTGGCTGTCGCTACCACCTGTGGCTCTATTAGGGGTTCACCATTATTCCAGCAGGAATTGAAATATCGCTCTCTCCTGGTCCTCTTGACGCTTGACCGTTATTCTGAGCATTTTGTTGAGGGTGTGCATGAAGCGCTGTGCGTCTCCCTTTGCCTGTGGCCAACAAGGTGTTATCCTTTGATGCTGGAGACCCTGATCGCTCAGAAATAACTTGATTTCATCACCTTGAAAAGACAGCGCTTTGCCAGACTTGAGGGACACAGGCAGGCCATGTGGTGTAAAACAATTTTACAGTTTTGGTATCTCTGCACTTGCTCTCGTGGAGGCAACAGTCTCCACCTCGGGGTAGTGGGAACATGCATCCATAATTACAAGTATGTGTCTTCCATCTGCTGAGGAGCCGAAATCTGGATATTTCATCCTTTCACCGGAAGAGGCTCTTGAGTCGCCTTTGGGCGTTTGCCTTGTGATGCTGCTGAGCTTTCAGCTCCCCATTCCACTTGGAAGAGGCCAGCACCTCTTTGAACGCGTTTATGCATTCATCTCGATGTTACCATGTTTATGTGGCTGTCTGGGTCCGCAGTCTACCTTTCTTCCTTAGCAGCCCCCTCGAGAGGTGCCGTGAGAGGATGTCCACTGGGTTTACTTGCCAAGTGGTATTCGAGTACAAAGTCTTGAATTCAGAGCATCCATTTTTCGATGTGTGGGGCGAACGAAGGGTTGACTGTTCGAAGATGGGGATGAGTGGCTTGTGGTCAGTGAGCACCTTGAATGGTCTCTCATAAAGATCCAAGTTGAAATGTTTGCACCCCCATGCAACAGCAAATGCTTCCTTTTCAATCTGGAAGTAGGGTGTCTCGGGTGGGGTTAACACGCTGCTTTCAAATGCTACCAGTGTTACTTTGCCTGTGAGTGTCTGTTGGGTAAGGACGACGCCCCATCCACGAGGGCTCGCATCCATGATTAGTTCCATGGCAAGCTTGGGTCAAAGTAGGACCTTTCCCTGTCTTCGCCGAGGTTTTTTTTGCAAGTTTAGAAATGCTGCGGAATAGAGTTCTATTCCCACGGTTCTGACAGTTTGGTGAGGCGATTCAGGGGTTCAACGATGGTGGCGAGGTTGGGGATTAATCTGCCACAGTAATTTAACATTCCAAAAAAGCTTCTGACTGGTTCTGTGGAGCAGGTGCTGCCTTGATGTCTTCAACTTTTAATATTATTATTATTAGTATTATTATTATGGTATTTATTGAGCACTGACCTAACTTTGAGATGCAACAGAGCGATTTACAGTCATAAGGGGAACAGGATGGTGAGGGGCGCAGAGAAACAAGGCAGTGGGGAGGGAACAATAGGGCACGGGTGAGGTAGGCTATTTGTCAGCATGTGATCCAAAGAACCAGGGGAGGAAGCAGTGGGGATCATCCAGTCTCATGGTGGGGAGTGGAATGTGTGTGGACCTAGGTATTAGGGAGGAGCTATTCTTTGAAGAGGAGGATCTTGAGCTCCTTCCTGAAATGTAGACAAGAGGGGGAGAGTCTGATATTGATGAGGAGGCGGTTCCAGAGTCTTGGGGCATAGACAGAGAAGGCCTGTCTTCTGGCTGTTTCCTTCCTTCACTGGCAAAGTTCAAGTCCTTACTTCTGGTGGATCGTAGGCCTCAAGAGATGCTGAATTTTTCAATTAGTTAGCTTGGGGACTTCAGGGTGACAGCCTTGTAGATGATGCAGCAGGATTTGAAGATGATACGGGTTTGCAGCAGTAGCCAATGCAGTTCGAGGAGGGTCGGTGATGTGGTTCAATTTGCAATCCTTTGATGAGACATGCTAAAGCATGCAGCACATATCTCAGGGGTGCCAGGTTAGTCGCCAGAAGGCCTTCCTAAAGGTCATTGCCACCATTCAGGTGGAAGAGGACCAAGGGTTGGCCAGCAGATTTGAAGTTGTTTTCTGAGATGATGGCCTTGATTTTCTGCAGAAGAAAAAGTTGGCATCAAGCTGTTTGTGTCTTCCTTGCTATGTGCTATATTTAGGCGAGGTATCTATCGATGTCGAACCCAAGGAACTTGGCAGAGGTGGACAGCTGTGCTGTGAAGCACTTGAGGTGCATAGCAGACAGCCAGGTCTGGATGTCTGGGTGTCAAGGTGTTCAGTGCTCTTGGTCAGGAGTAGGAATTCAACCTTGGAGGGCTTGAGCTTCAGGTAAGCACTTGACATCCACAACTGGATCAATGAGAGGCAGGCCTTGAGACTGTGGAAGTCTTTGATGGGGGATATCTTGAGCAAGAGCTGCGTGTCATCTGTGTATTGGTGGATGTTGATGTTGTGTGGAGCGAGGAGGGCTCTAAGTGGTTCTATGCAAAGATTGGAGATCAAGGGAGAGGGGATGGATCCACAGGTGATGGACAGAGTTGGTGATCTGGAGGAATCGATTTGTACAAACTGGTTGCAATTAGCAAGGTACGATTTGAACTAGCTCAGCACCATCTTGCTAATCCCCAAGCAGCGAAGTAGATTGTCGGTAAGTGTCTGGTGGTCTACTAGGATCATTATGCAAGCCTGCTGATAGCCCTTTCTGGAATATGAAACCAAAGGACTCTAGCCATTCTCTCTTAAATTCGCAAATACACTTTTTTAGCATGAGAACCAACATTCCTTCAATAGTTCTAATATGGCTCTTAATCGGAGGTGGGGTTCGGTCAGTGATTTTGCAAAGATGAGGATGTCATTGATGACGTTGATGATTACTGGGATTTGCTCAGTCGCACCTTGAATGGTGTTTTGAAACACTTCAGCTAGCTGAGGATACTTTAGCGGTGCAGGCCAACATAGGACAAGAAGATTGCTATGTATGACCAGTCTTTGTGTAATTGGTTTAAAAATAAGATCTGGTAGCCCCTCTACTGAGAACGTACATGGCCAAATAACCTGTTCTCTGGGAAGGTGCCCACTCTGGAGTGTCTACAAGCACGTTTTAGCTCACTGTACCTTTCACATAGGAGAAATATCTATTTGCATATCAATCTGGTCCCACCCACTTGGGCAGGCCAGCACTGAAATGCTTTCACCATAAGTGACCCAGGGTAATCCAGACGTGGACCACTTGCTTGCTGTGCCTTAGAGAGGCCAGCTTCACCTCACTGAGGAGGCCCAACAAGGCAGAAACACTGTCTGAGGTTGTTAATGGTACTCTTGCTCACAGGAGAATTGCCTAGCATTTCGTTGCTATACTGCTCTTGTGGGTGGGACCCAGACTATGCAAATGGTTATTTCTCTAGTAAGCTAAAAAGTGGTTGTAGACCGTTCTGAGTGGCAGAACAGGGTATTTGACCCAAATTTGTTCTCAGTATATGATAATACCCTGCCATCAGAATGGGATGTCTTTTTTGGTTTCAGAACCATGACAAAGGTAGGCACCCAATGTGTGAGGCAAGTTGTAATAGGATAAGGGCAAACGATCTTAATAGCACATAGGATCGTGCTTCTTTTTGGGTGTTTGGCACGATCTGGGATTGGAGCCAGTGTTGCTCAGCGTGGTATTTCTTCCAAGACCCAGAAAATTGCCACTAGACTACCACCCCTTAACCCATTGCAATTTTTTAAAAATAATACAGGCTTCTCTTCCTCGTATCATGAAGAAGAGGGAAATGAGATAATGTTGGTATTGTTTACCAGTAGTTTTCATTCCACTTCCAACTCATTCTCCTCCCAGTACCTTTTGACATACCGCCCAGCCTTTGGAGTTCAAAGGGCGTGTGAAAACAAAAGTTTTTGTTTTTGGGGGTGGTGGGAGTCCATTAAAGTGAATGGCAGATGAGGGGCTTGGCAGAGGGTGAATTGATTCTTAGTATTTGTATGTATCTGTACCTAACAGCTATGAATAATCTGTACCTAACAGCTATGAATAATTTGTATCATTTCACTGAATTGTCATGCTCATAAAATACAAAATCATGTCAATGTGCATCTGCCCGGCTAGCTCAGTCGGTAGAGCATGAGTACGACCTCCCGCACCCAGCGGAATGTCCAGCCACGGGAGTGAAGTGTGGTCGGTATGGGGGTGCAGACCATTTTGCCAGGATGTGCAGGACAACAGCTCCGAAGATAGTCCCCAGGGGGCCTGTCCGGGCCGGGTTCTTCCGCCCCCAGAGGGCGTCAAACATTGCCTAGGTAGACCAGGGGGTCAAAGGGACCCCTCAAGAGGGTGAAGAGGAAGAAGAGGATGAAGAAAATATTTTCTTCGTGTCAAGTGTGAGCCTGCTGAGAAATCGCTCCAAGAGACAGCCCAGGTGCAACGTGCTAGTCAATGGGGACTCAATACCAATGCTGGTAGACACCGGTGCATCTGTAAATGTGATGGCCAGACAGCATTACGACGCAATGCAGACCCCACCAACACTGACTCCTCCGAGGGCACGCATCTTTACGTTCGGAGGCGACCAGGCCATTCCCCTGGATGGTGTGTTTGTGGCAGAAGTTCAGTACAGCGATTCATTCATCCGTGCTAGATTTTACGTCACACCGGTAAGCAACAACACGCTGCTGTGCTGTGCGGCTGCAGAAGCACTTGGCATTGTGACATTCGCCTATTCGGTGTACCTGGACGACATACAGGTGCTCCTTGCCAAGCACACCTCCCTGTTTGAAGGCATTGAACAGTTGGTGGGTGAGCCGGTACGGCTACACATTGATGAATCGATTCAACCAGTGGCGCTGAAGCATCGGAGAGTACCGTTTCACCTCAGGGACCTGGTGGATCAAGAGCTCGACAACCTTGTAGGCTTGGACATTATTGAAAAGGTGGAGGGCCCCACTCCATGGGTCTCACCCATTGTCATCGCACGGAAGCCCAAACAGCCTGATGCCGTGAGAATCTGGGTGGACATGCGCCTCCCCAATAAGGCAATAAAGAGAGAGCGACATTTGACCCCCACCATCGATGACATCATAGCGGAATTGCAGGGGGCGAAATTCTTCTCTGAACTGGACCTAAGAGTGGGGTATCATCAGGTGGTCCTGCACCCCGAGTCTCGCTACATCACAACTTTCACCACCCATTGGGGTCTTTACAGATATAAGAGACTGAGTTTTGGGGTGTCTTCGGCGGCGGAGGTGTTCCAGAACATCATAAGGGGGGCATTGGCGGATCTGCATGGAGTCCTTAACATCAGCGATGACATCCTGGTGTACGCCAAGTCTGAAACGGAACACCTGGCGTGCCTGGCCAAGACATTCGAGCGTCTTCGCTCGCTGGTATTCACCTTGCACAAGGATAAGTGCGAATTCCTCAAAACAACGATTGAGTTTTTCGGGTTTGTCTTCAAGGCGGATGGGGTGTCGCCTGATCCCTGCAAAGTGAAGGACATAAGAGAGGCTCGACCGCCAGAAAATGTCGTAGAGGTGAGGAGCTTCCTGGGCATGGTCACTTATTGTGGCCGCTTCATCCGGAACCTGGCGTCCCGCTCAGAGCCGTTAAGATCTTTGACAAAGACGTACACTGTGTGGCAGTGGGGGCCCCTTGGGCAAGCAGCATTCGATGATATCAAGAGTGCCCTGGCGGCGGAGGACACCAGGGCGTTTTTCGATCCAAGCCTGCAGATGGAGATCGTCGTGGATGCCAGCCCCTACGGCCTGGGGGCGGTGCTCACTCAGGTGAGGAGTGACCAGGAGGTTTGCCCCATAGCCTATGCAAGTAAGGCACTCTCCGATACAGAACAAAGGTATTCTCAGATCGAGAGGGAGGCTTTGGTGGTCTTGTGGGGCTTTAGACATTTTCGCCTATACATTCTGGGGCGACCTGTGACTGTCGTCACGGACCACAAACCCCTGCTGCCAATCATGGCTGGCTCTTCCTCCAGGCCACCGGTGAGAATTGAGCGCTGGAGCTGGCTCTGCTCGAGTATTGAGTGTCCTTAATATATCGTCCCGGGGCCAACAATGCTGCTGACTATCTGTCTCGTCATCCAAGAGGGGACTCTCATGCATCCACGTCAGCAGAAGAGGCCGACGAACACGTTCGCTTGGTCGTAGAAACGGCCACCCCTAACTCCATGCAGGTGGAGGAGCTGGAGCTAGCGTCAAAGAACGACGAGTGCTTTGCCTTTCTAAAGACAGCCATGCAACAGGGTGCCTGGAAAACCGTTTTGGAGGCTTTGGACCGCAGAACGTGTGAGGCCAGAGTGGCTCTGGAGCAACTGTGGCGGGTGCGCGAAGAACTGACATTTTCGGAGTCGGGGCTCTTACTGAGAGGGGGAAGGATCGTGGTGCCCCAGACCAAAATCCCACACGTTATCGCCCTGGCTCACCAAGGTCATCAAGGAGCCCCCAAGACGAAAGCTTGTCTCCGCCAGAAGGTGTGGTTCCCTGAGCTCGAATGGCGAGTGGAGGAGTTTGTGGCATCATGTGTGTGGTGCCAGGCCGCATCACCGGCCCAGAGGGACCCGTCCATCGAGACAATGCCGAGAGGGACAAGACCATGGGAGGTGGTGCACGCGGACTCAGGGTCCACATCACGGGGCACTCACTTCCTAGTAGTAGTGGACAAGTGGTCTCGATATCCTGAGGTTGAATTCATGGAGTCAGTGGCGTTTGACAACGTAGTGATAGCACTGGAGAAAATGTTCGCCACTCATGGACTACCCTCTGTTCTGTGTACCGACAATGGGGCACCATTCCAAGGCGAGAGCTTCGCTGAACTCATGAGGGACTATGGCATTCAGCACAGAAGGGTCTCCCCGCTCTGGCCTAGGGCAAACGGGGAGGCAGAGCGCATGATACGTACCCTGAACAAGGTGTTCAGGATCGCCCAAGGGAAGGGCGAATGCCTACAGAGGACGCTGTACGTATTTCTGCGGGGGTATCGGACCACACCCCATTCATCAACTGGTGTGGCACCTGCTGAGGCCCTATTCCAACGGTGCCCGAGAAACATAATTCCTGAGGTGGGGGTTCGGGAGCCGGCTGCCATTGACAAACAACAGGTGGAGGCGGACCGACTGGCTAGAACACAGATGGAAAACATCCAGAGAGGGCTGAGACCACCCACTATTGCCCTGGGTGATGAAGTGCTAGTGAAGAATCGCCACCCACAGGGCAAACTCTCCCTCATGTATGAACCCGCTCCCCTCAATGTCGTGGTGGTGAAGGGGTACATGGTGACCACCTCTGACGGGACTTCATCAGTGACCAGGAATGCCAGTTTCTTCAAGAGGTTGGGTGAGCAGAGAGTGGACAGCACTGACGACCGAGAGGGCGAAGAGGCACTGGACAAGGGTGGGGGTGAGGCCCCCGCCGTGAGCTCTCCCGCCCGGAGCGGACCAGGTCAGAGCACACCGACCAGAGACGTCGGCAGGAGGTACCCCCTGAGAACAGGGTGTGGGAAACCTGCCCGTCTCACTGACTATGTGACGGACTGAGCCGTGGAAAACACCGCTGAGGGATCCAGGGCGGCTGTCAATAAATGGGGGTAGTAGGTGTGTATTGTGTGCTGTGAAATGTTTTAGTAGTTAGATTCTCTCCTTTTTAATTGTTGTTGTCATGGAAAAGGAGGAGTGTGGCGCTGGTCCTTTAAGGGCGCGCACACGACGGGTTGACGTTCACTCTGTCTCGTGCTCTGCATAAATAAAGAGGGCGTTCCCCGGTGGCGTCAGAACCACTGTGGAGCCCACACGAGCAACATCTCTGCCTCTGTGTCTTTGTGTCACTGGGGTGGGGGGCTCATGGAAGGCGGTGTCGGAACACCGCTAACACTCACCGCCTTCAATAAAAGTTCCCATTTGTCATCGTTCTCACCCCATTATGAAGTCCTTGTTCTTGTTCGGTAGTCTGGTGGTTCTTCGCTCTGTGTATTGTTTCTCTCTGTGTTCTTCATGGCCAGGTGCAATGGTTTCATTCCCTGTCTCAGGCATCCAATCGGCTATTTGTTTATCCTTCATCATTTTCTCTACAGCTAGTTCTCTCCTTTCCTCTGGCGATTAGTCATTGCACGCATACGCCATCTCATCGCCAATGCTTCTACTGTCGCCCACTTCTCCAGTTGCCTGAAGTGCAAGTTCTTTGTGATGGACAACTGTCTGCAGTGGGCAGTCACTATGCTGCCCTCTTTTGCGGTTACCATGAGTGGAAACGCGTCAAATGGTAGGTTGAACTTGCTTTGTGAATGCAAGTTCTTCACTCGAGATACATCTCCTACACCCTGTTCGGGCTCTTTGGCTCCCTGACATGCGATCACTGCCATGCTGTGCTCACCTCGTTTTGTTGCGCATCTCTGTGTATCTAGAGTGGTGGGTTCCCACCCCAAGGTCGTTGGGTTGGTGATTCTAGGAGCTCTCCCTAGCAAGAGGCTGGCTGTCGCTACCACCTGTGGCTCTATGAGGGGTTCACCATTATTCCAGCAGGAATTGAAATATCGCTCTCTCCTGGTCCTCTTGACGCTTGACCGCTATTCTGAGCATTTTGTTGAGGGTGTGCATGAAGCGCTGTGCGTCTCCCTTTGACTGTGGCCAACAAGGTGTTATCCTTTGATGCTGGAGACCCTGATCGCTCAGAAATAACTTGATTTCATCACCTTGAAAAGACAGCGCTTTGCCAGACTTGAGGGACACAGGCAGGCCATGTGGTGTAAAACACTTTTACAGTTTTGGTATCTCTGCACTTGCTCTCGTGGAGGCAACAGTCTCCACCTCGGGGTAGTGGGAACGTGCATCCATAATTACAAGTATGTGTCTTCCATCTGCTGAGGAGCCGAAATCTGGATATTTCATCCTTTCACCGGAAGAGGCTCTTGAGTCGCCTTTGGGCGTTTGCCTTGTGATGCTGCTGAGCTTTCAGCTCCCCATTCCACTTGGCAGAGGCCAGCACCTCTTTGAACGCGTGTATGCATTCATCTCGATGTTACCATGTTTATGTGGCTGTCTGGGTCCGCAGTCTACCTTTCTTCCTTAGCAGCCCCCTCGAGAGGTGCCGTGAGAGGATGTCCACTGGGTTTACTTGCCAAGTGGTATTCGAGTACAAAGTCTTGAATTCAGAGCATCCATTTTTCAATGTGTGGGGCGAACGAAGGGTTGACTGTTCGAAGATGGGGATGAGTGGCTTGTGGTCAGTCAGCACCTTGAATGGTCTCTCATAAAGATCCAAGTTGAAATGTTTGCACCCCCATGCAACAGCAAATGCTTCCTTTTCAATCTGGAAGTAGGGTGTCTTGGGTGGGGTTAACACGCTGCTTTCAAATGCTACCAGTGTTACTTTGCCTGTGAGTGTCTGTTGGGTAAGGACGACGCCCCATCCATGAGGGCTCGCATCCATGATTAGTTCAATGGCAAGCTTGGGTCAAAGTAGGACCTTTCCCTGTCTTCGCCGAGGGTTTTTTTGCAAGTTTTGAAATGCTGCGGAATAGAGTTCTATTCCCACGGTTCTGACAGTTTGGTGAGGCGTTTCAGGGGTTCAACGATGGTGGCGAGGTTGGGGATTAATCTGCCACAGTAATTTAACATTCCAAAAAAGCTTCTGACTGGTTCTGTGGAGCAGGTGCTGCCTTGATGTCTTCAACTTTTAATATTATTATTATTAGTATTATTATTATTGTATTTATTGAGCACTGACCTAACTTTGAGATGCAACAGAGCGATTTACAGTCATAAGGGGAACAGGATGGTGAGGGGCGCAGAGAAACAAGGCAGTGGGGAGGGAACAATAGGGCACGGGTGAGGTAGGCTATTTGTCAGCATGTGATCCAAAGAACCAGGGGAGGAAGCAGTGGGGATCATCCAGTCTCATGGTGGGGAGTGGAAGGTGTGTGGACCTAGGTATTAGGGAGGAGCTATTCTTTGGAGAGGAGGATCTTGAGCTCCTTCCTGAAATGTAGACAAGAGGGGGAGAGCCTGATATAGATGAGGAGGCGGTTCCAGAGTCTTGGGGCATAGGCAGAGAAGGCCTGTCTTCTGGCTGTTTCCTTCCTGCACTGGCAAAGTTCAAGTCCTTACTTCTGGTGGATCGTAGGCCTCAAGAGATGCTGAATTTTTCAATTAGTTAGCTTGGGGACTTCAGGGTGACAGCCTTGTAGATGATGCAGCAGGATTTGAAGATGATACGGGTTTGCAGCAGTAGCCAATGCAGTTCGAGGAGGGTCGGTGATGTGGTTCAATTTGCAATCCTTTGATGAGACATGCTAAAGCATGCAGCACATATCTCAGGGGTGCCAGGTTAGTCGCCAGAAGGCCTTCCTAAAGGTCATTGCCACCATTCAGGTGGAAGAGGACCAAGGGTTGGCCAGCAGATTTGAAGTTGTTTTCTGAGATGATGGCCTTGATTTTCTGCAGAAGAAAAAGTTAGCATCAAGCTGTTTGTGTCTTCCTTGCTATGTGCTATATTTAGGCGAGGTATCTATCGATGTCGAACCCAAGGAACTTGGCAGAGGTGGACAGCTGTGCTGTGAAGCACTTGAGGTGCATAGCAGACAGCCAGGTCTGGATGTCTGGGTGTCAAGGTGTTCAGTGCTCTTGGTCAGGAGTAGGAATTCAACCTTGGAGGGCTTGAGCTTCAGGTAAGCACTTGACATCCACAACTGGATCAATGAGAGGCAGGCCTTGAGACTGTGGAAGTCTTTGATGGGGGATATCTTGAGCAAGAGCTGCGTGTCATCTGCGTATTGGTGGATGTTGATGTTGTGTGGAGCGAGGAGGGCTCTAAGTGGTTCTATGCAAAGATTGGAGATCAAGGGAGAGGGGATGGATCCACAGGTGATGGACAGAGTTGGTGATCTGGAGGAATCGATTTGTACAAACTGGTTGCAATTAGCAAGGTACGATTTGAACTAGCTCAGCACCATCTTGCTAATCCCCAAGCAGCGAAGTAGATTGTCGGTAAGTGTCTGGTGGTCTACTAGGATCATTATGCAAGCCTGCTGATAGCCCTTTCTGGAATATGAAACCAAAGGACTCTAGCCATTCTCTCTTAAATTCGCAAATACACTTTTTTAGCATGAGAACCAACATTCCTTCAATAGTTCTAATATGGCTCTTAATCGGAGGTGGGGTTCGGTCAGGGATTTTGCAAAGATGAGGATTTCATTGATGACGTTGATGATTACTGGGATTTGCTCAGCCGCACCTTGAATGGTGTTTTGAAACTTCAGCTAGCTGAGGATACTTTAGCGGTGCAGGCCAACATAGGACAAGAAGATTGCTATGTATGACCAGTCTTTGTGTAATTGGTTTAAAAATATGATCTGGTAGCCCCTCTAATGAGAACGTACACGGCCAAATAACCTGTTCTCTGGGAAGGTGCCCACTCTGGAGGGTCTACAAGCACGTTTTAGCTCACTGTACCTTTCACATAGGAGAAATATCTATTTGCATATCAATCTGGTCCCACCCACTTGGGCAGGCCAGCACTGAAATGCTTTCACCATAAGTGACCCAGGGTAATCCAGACGTGGACCACTTGCTTGCTGTGCCTTAGAGAGGCCAGCTTCACCTCACTGAGGAGGCCCAACAAGGCAGAAACACTGTCTGAGGTTGTTAATGGTACTCTTGCTCACAGGAGAATTGTCTAGCATTTCGTTGCTATACTGCTCTTGTGGGTGGGACCCAGACTATGCAAATGGTTATTTCTCTAGTAAGCTAAAACGTGGTTGTAGACCGTTCTGAGTGGCAGAACAGGGTATTTGACCCAAATGTGTTCTCAGTATCTGATAATACCCTGCCATCAGAATGGGATGTCTTTTTTGGTTTCAGAACCATGACAAAGGTAGGCACCCAATGTGTGAGGCAAGTTGTAATAGGATAAGGGTAAACAATCTTAATAGCACATAGGATCGTGCTTCTTTTTGGGTGTTTGGCACGATCTGGGATTGGAGCCAGTGTTGCTCAGCGTGGTATTTCTTCCAAGACCCAGAAAATTGCCACTAGACTACCACCCCTTAACCCATTGCAATTTTTTAAAAATAATACAGGCTTCTCTTCCTCGTATCATGAAGAAGAGGGAAATGAGATAATGTTGGTATTGTTTACCAGTAGTTTTCATTCCACTTCCAACTCATTCTCCTCCCAGTACCTTTTGACATACCGCCCAGCCTTTGGAGTTCAAAGGGCGTGTGAAAACAAAAGTTTTTGTTTTTGGGGGTGGTGGGAGTCCATTAAAGTGAATGGCAGATGAGGGGCTTGGCAGAGGGTGAATTGATTCTTAGTATTTGTATGTATCTGTACCTAACAGCTATGAATAATCTGTACCTAACAGCTATGAATAATTTGTATCATTTCACTGAATTGTCATGCTCATAAAATACAAAATCATGTCAATGTGCATCTGCCCGGCTAGCTAGTCGGTAGAGCATGAGTACGACCTCCCGCATCCAGCGGAATGTCCAGCCACGGGAGTGAAGTGTGGTCGGTATGGGGGTGCAGACCATTTTGCCAGGATGTGCAGGACAACAGCTCTGAAGATAGTCCCCAGGGGGCCTGTCCGGGCCGGGTTCTTCCGCCCCCAGAGGGCGTCAAACATTGCCTAGGTAGACCAGGGGGTCGAAGGGACCCCTCAAGAGGGTGAAGAGGAAGAAGAGGATGAAGAAAATATTTTCTTCGTGTCAAGTGTGAGCCTGCTGAGAAATCGCTCCAAGAGACAGCCCAGGTGCAACGTGCTAGTCAATGGGGACTCAATACCAATGCTGGTAGACACCGGTGCATCTGTAAATGTGATGGCCAGACAGCATTACGACGCAATGCAGACCCCACCAACACTGACTCCTCCGAGGGCATGCATCTTTACGTTCGGAGGCGACCAGGCCATTCCCCTGGATGGTGTGTTTGTGGCAGAAGTTCAGTACAGCGATTCATTCATCCATGCTAGATTTTACATCACACCGGTAAGCAACAACACGCTGCTGTGCTGTGCGGCTGCAGAAGCACTTGGCATTGTGACATTCGCCTATTCGGTGTACCTGGACGACATACAGGTGCTCCTTGCCAAGCACACCTCCCTGTTTGAAGGCATTGGACAGTTGGTGGGTGAGCCGGTACGGCTACATATTGATGAATCGATTCAACCAGTGGCGCTGAAGCATCGGAGAGTACCGTTTCACCTCAGGGACCTGGTGGATCAAGAGCTCGACAACCTTGTATGCTTGGACATTATTGAAAAGGTGGAGGGCCCCACTCCATGGGTCTCACCCATTGTCATTGCACGGAAGCCCAAACAGCCTGATGCCGTGAGAATCTGGGTGGACATGCGCCTCCCCAATAAGGCAATAAAGAGAGAGCAACATTTGACCCCCACCATCGATGACATCATAGCGGAATTGCCGGGGGCGAAATTCTTCTCTAAACTTGACCTAAGAGCGGGGTATCATCAGGTGGTCCTGCACCCCGAGTCTCGCTACATCACAACTTTCACCACCCATCGGGGTCTTTACAGATATAAGAGACTGAGTTTTGGGGTGTCTTCGGCGGCGGAGGTGTTCCAGAACATCATAAGGGGGGCATTGGCGGATCTGAATGGAGTCCTTAACATCAGCGATGACATCCTGGTGTACGCCAAGTCTGAAACGGAACACCTGGCGTGCCTGGCCAAGACATTCGAGCGTCTTCGCTCGCTGGGATTCACCTTGCACAAGGATAAGTGCGAATTCCTCAAAACAACGATTGAGTTTTTCGGGTTTGTCTTCAAGGCGGATGGGGTGTCGCCTGATCCCTGCAAAGTGAAGGACATAAGAGAGGCTCGGCCGCCAGAAAATGTCGTAGAGGTGAGGAGCTTCCTGGGCATGGTCACTTATTGTGGCCGCTTCATCCGGAACCTGGCGTCCCGCTCAGAGCCGTTAAGATCTTTGACAAAGACGTACACTGTGTGGCAGTGGGGGCCCCTTGGGCAAGCAGCGTTCGATGACATCAAGAATGCCCTGGCGGCGGAGGACACCAGGGCGTTTTTCGATCCAAGCCTGCAGATGGAGATCGTCGTGGATGCCAGCCCCTACGGCCTGGGGGCGGTGCTCACTCAGGTGAGGAGTGACCAGGAGGTTTGCCCCATAGCCTATGCAAGTAAGGCACTCTCCGATACAGAACAAAGGTATTCTCAGATCGAGAGGGAGGCTTTGGTGGTCTTGTGGGGCTGTAGACATTTTCGCCTATACATTCTGGGGCGACCTGTGACTTTCGTCACGGACCACAAACCCCTGCTGCCAATCATGGCTGGCTCTTCCTCCAGGCCACCGGTGAGAATTGAGCGCTGGAGCTGGCTCTGCTCGAGTATGGAGTGTCCTTAATATATCGTCCCGGGGCCAACAATGCTGCTGACTATCTGTCTCGTCATCCAAGAGGGGACTCTCATGCATCCACGTCAGCAGAAGAGGCCGACGAACACGTTCGCTTGGTCGTAGAAACGGCCACCCCTAACTCCATGCAGGTGGAGGAGCTGGAGCTAGCGTCAAAGAACGACGAGTGCTTTGCCTTTCTAAAGACAGCCATGCAACAGGGTGCCTGGAAAACGGTTTTGGAGGTTTTGGACCGCAGAACGTGTGAGGCCAGAGTGGCTCTGGAGCAACTGTGGCGGGTGCGCGAAGAACTGACATTTTCGGAGTCGGGGCTCTTACTGAGAGGGGGAAGGATCGTGGTGCCCCAGACCAAAATCCCACAGGTTATCGCCCTGGCTCACCAAGGTCATCAAGGAGCCCCCAAGACGAAAGCTTGTCTCCGCCAGAAGGTGTGGTTCCCTGAGCTCGAATGGCGAGTGGAGGAGTTTGTGGCATCATGTGTGTGGTGCCAGGCCGCATCACCGGCCCAGAGGGACCCGTCCATCGAGACAATGCCGAGAGGGACAAGACCATGGAAGGTGGTGCACGCGGACTCGGGGTCCACATCACGGGGCACTCACTTCCTAGTGGTAGTGGACAAGTGGTCTCGATATCCTGAGGTTGAATTCATGGAGTCAGTGGCGTTTGACAACGTAGTGATAGCACTGGAGAAAATGTTCGCCACTCATGGACTACCCTCTGTTCTGTGTTCCAACAATGGGGCACCATTCCAAGGCGAGAGCTTCGCTGAACTCATGAGGGACTATGGCATTCAGCACAGAAGGGTCTCCCCGCTCTGGCCTAGGGCAAACGGGGAGGCAGAGCGCATGATACGTACCCTGAACTAGGTGTTCAGGATCGCCCAAGGGAAGGGCGAATGCCTACAGAGGACGCTGTACGTATTTCTGCGGGGGTATCGGACCACACCCCATTCATCAACTGGTGTGGCACCTGCTGAGGCCCTATTCCAACAGTGCCCGAGAGACATAATTCCTGAGGTGGGGGTTCGGGAGCCGGCTGCCATTGACAAACAACAGGTGGAGGCGGACCGACTGGCTAGAACACAGATGGAAAACATCCAGAGAGGGCTGAGACCACCCACTATTGCCCTGGGTGATGAAGTGCTAGTGAAGAATCGCCACCCACAGGGCAAACTCTCCCTCATGTATGAACCCGCTCCCCTCAATGTCGTGGCGGTGAAGGGGTCCATGGTGACCGCCTCTGACGGGACTTCATCAGTGACCAGGAATGCCAGTTTCTTCAAGAGGTTGGGTGAGCAGAGAGTGGACAGCACTGACGACCGAGAGGGCGAAGAGGCACTGGACAAGGGTGGGGGTGAGGCCCCCGCCGTGAGCTCTCCCGCCCGGAGCGGACCAGGTCAGAGCACACCGACCAGAGACGTCGGCAGGAGGTACCCCCTGAGAACAGGGTGTGGGAAACCTGCCCGCCTCACTGACTATGTGACGGACTGAGCCGTGGAAAACACCGCTGAGGGATCCAGGGCGGCTGTCAATAAATGGGGGTAGTAGGTGTGTATTGTGTGCTGTGAAATGTTTTAGTAGTTAGATTCTCTCCTTTTTAATTGTTGTTGTCATGGAAAAGGAGGAGTGTGGCGCTGGTCCTTTAAGGGCGCGCACACGACGGGGTGACGTTCACTCTGTCGCGTGCTCTGCATAAATAAAGAGGGCGTTCCCCGGTGGCGTCAGAACCACCGTGGAGCCCACACGAGCAACATCTCTGCCTCTGTGTCTTTGTGTCACGGGGGTGGGGGGGGTCACGGAAGGCGGTGTCGGAACACCGCTAACACTCACCGCCTTCAATAAAAGCTCCCATTTGTCATCGTTCTCACCCCATTATGAAGTCCTTGTTCTTGTTCGGTAGTCTGGTGGTTCTTCGCTCTGTGTATTGTTTCTCTCTGTGTTCTTCATGGCCAGGTGCAATGGTTTCATTCCCTGTCTCAGGCATCCAATCGGCTATTTGTTTATCCTTCATCATTTTCTCTACAGCTAGTTCTCTCCTTTCCTCTGGCGATTAGTCATTGCACGCATACGCCATCTCATCGCCAATGCTTCTACTGTCGCCCACTTCTCCAGTTGCCTGAAGTGCAAGTTCTTTGTGATGGACAACTGTCTGCAGTGGGCAGTCACTATGCTGCCCTCTTTTGCGGTTACCATGAGTGGAAACGCGTCAAATGGTAGGTTGAACTTGCTTTGTGAATGCAAGTTCTTCACTCGAGATACATCTCCTACACCCTGTTCGGGCTCTTTGGCTCCCTGACATGCGATCACTGCCATGCTGTGCTCACCTCGTTTTGTTGCGCATCTCTGTGTATCTAGAGTGGTGGGTTCCCACCCCAAGGTCGTTGGGTTGGTGATTCTAGGAGCTCTCCCTAGCAAGAGGCTGGCTGTCGCTACCACCTGTGGCTCTATGAGGGGTTCACCATTATTCCAGCAGGAATTGAAATATCGCTCTCTCCTGGTCCTCTTGACGCTTGACCGTTATTCTGAGCATTTTGTTGAGGGTGTGCATGAAGCGCTGTGCGTCTCCCTTTGCCTGTGGCCAACAAGGTGTTATCCTTTGATGCTGGAGACCCTGATCGCTCAGAAATAACTTGATTTCATCACCTTGAAAAGACAGCGCTTTGCCAGACTTGAGGGACACAGGCAGGCCATGTGGTGTAAAACAATTTTACAGTTTTGGTATCTCTGCACTTGCTCTCGTGGAGGCAACAGTCTCCACCACTGGGTAGTGGGAACATGCATCCATAATTACAAGTATGTGTCTTCCATCTGCTGAGGAGCCGAAATCTGGATATTTCATCCTTTCACCGGAAGAGGCTCTTGAGTCGCCTTTGGGCGTTTGCCTTGTGATGCTGCTGAGCTTTCAGCTCCCCATTCCACTTGGCAGAGGCAAGCACCTCTTTGAACGCGTGTATGCATTCATCTCGATGTTACCATGTTTATGTGGCTGTCTGGGTCCGCAGTCTACCTTTCTTCCTTAGCAGCCCCCTCGAGAGGTGCCGTGAGAGGATGTCCACTGGGTTTACTTGCCAAGTGGTATTCGAGTACAAAGTCTTGAATTCAGAGCATCCATTTTTCAATGTGTGGGGCGAACGAAGGATTGACTGTTCGAAGATGGGGATGAGTGGCTTGTGGTCAGTCAGCACCTTGAATGGTCTCTCATAAAGATCCAAGTTGAAATGTTTGCACCCCCATGCAACAGCAAATGCTTCCTTTTCAATCTGGAAGTAGGGTGTCTCGGGTGGGGTTAAGACGCTGCTTTCAAATGCTACCAGTGTTACTTTGCCTGTGAGTGTCTGTTGGGTAAGGACGACGCCCCATCCATGAGGGCTCACATCCATGATTAGTTCCATGGCAAGCTTGGGTCAAAGTAGGACCTTTCCCTGTCTTCGCTGAGGGTTTTTTTGCAAGTTTTGAAATGCTGCGGAATAGAGTTCTATTCCCACGTTTCTGACAGTTTGGTGAGGCGTTTCAGGGGTTCAACGATGGTGGCGAGGTTGGGGATTAATCTGCCACAGTAATTTAACATTCCAAAAAAGCTTCTGACTGGTTCTGTGGAGCAGGTGCTGCCTTGATGTCTTCAACTTTTAATATTATTATTATTAGTATTATTATTATGGTATTTATTGAGCACTGACCTAACTTTGAGATGCAACAGAGCGATTTACAGTCATAAGGGGAACAGGATGGTGAGGGGCACAGAGAAACAAGGCAGTGGGGAGGGAACAATAGGGCACGGGTGAGGTAGGCTATTTGTCAGCATGTGATCCAAAGAACCAGGGGAGGAAGCAGTGGGGATCATCCAGTCTCATGGTGGGGAGTGGAAGGTGTGTGGACCTAGGTATTAGGGAGGAGCTATTCTTTGAAGAGGAGGATCTTGAGCTCCTTCCTGAAATGTAGACAAGAGGGGGAGAGTCTGATATTGATGAGGAGGCGGTTCCAGAGTCTTGGGGCATAGGCAGAGAAGGCCTGTCTTCTGGCTGTTTCCTTCCTGCACTGGCAAAGTTCAAGTCCTTACTTCTGGTGGATCGTAGGCCTCAAGAGATGCTGAATTTTTCAATTAGTTAGCTTGGGGACTTCAGGGTGACAGCCTTGTAGATGATGCAGCAGGATTTGAAGATGATACGGGTTTGCAGCATTAGCCAATGCAGTTCGAGGAGGGTCGGTGATGTGGTTCAATTTGCAATCCTCTGATGAGACATGCTAAAGCATGCAGCACATATCTCAGGGGTGCCAGGTTAGTCGCCAGAAGGCCTTCCTAAAGGTCATTGCCACCATTCAGGTGGAAGAGGACCAAGGGTTGGCCAGCAGATTTGAAGTTGTTTTCTGAGATGATGGCCTTGATTTTCTGCAGAAGAAAAAGTTGGCATCAAGCTGTTTGTGTCTTCCTTGCTATGTGCTATATTTAGCGAGGTATCTATCGATGTCGAACCCAAGGAACTTGGCAGAGGTGGACAGCTGTGCTGTGAAGCACTTGAGGTGCATAGCAGACAGCCAGGTCTGGATGTCTGGGTGTCAAGGCGTTCAGTGCTCTTGGTCAGGAGTAGGAATTCAACCTTGGAGGGCTTGAGCGTCAGGTAAGCACTTGACATCCACAACTGGATCAATGAGAGGCAGGCCTTGAGACTGTGGAAGTCTTTGATGGGGGATATCTTGAGCAAGAGCTGCGTGTCATCTGCGTATTGGTGGATGTTGATGTTGTGTGGAGCGAGGAGGGCTCTAAGTGGTTCTATGCAAAGATTGGAGATCAAGGGAGAGGGGATGGATCCACAGGTGATGGACAGAGTTGGTGATCTGGAGGAATCGATTTGTACAAACTGGTTGCAATTAGCAAGGTACGATTTGAACTAGCTCAGCACCATCTTGCTAATCCCCAAGCAGCGAAGTAGATTGTCGGTAAGTGTCTGGTGGTCTACTAGGATCATTATGCAAGCCTGCTGATAGCCCTTTCTAGAATATGAAACCAAAGGACTCTAGCCATTCTCTCTTAAATTCGCAAATACACTTTTTTAGCATGAGAACCAACATTCCTTCAATAGTTCTAATATGGCTCTTAATCGGAGGTGGGGTTCGGTCAGGGATTTTGCAAAGATGAGGATGTCATTGATGACGTTGATGATTACTGGGATTTGCTCAGCCGCACCTTGAATGGTGTTTTGAAACACTTCAGCTAGCTGAGGATACTTTAGCGGTGCAGGCCAAGATAGGACAAGAAGATTGCTATGTATGACCAGTCTTTGTGTAATTGGTTTAAAAATAAGATCTGGTAGCCCCTCTACTGAGAACGTACACGGCCAAATAACCTGTTCTCTGGGAAGGTGCCCACTCTGGAGGGTCTACAAGCACGTTTTAGCTCACTGTACCTTTCACATAGGAGAAATATCTATTTGCATATCAATCTGGTCCCACCCACTTGGGCAGGCCAGCACTGAAATGCTTTCACCATAAGTGACCCAGGGTAATCCAGACGTGGACCACTTGCTTGCTGTGCCTTAGAGAGGCCAGCTTCACCTCACTGAGGAGGCCCAACAAAGCAGAAACACTGTCTGAGGTTGTTAATGGTACTCTTGCTCACAGGAGAATTGCCTAGCATTTCGTTGCTATACTGCTCTTGTGGGTGGGGCCCAGACTATGCAAATGGTTATTTCTCTAGTAAGCTAAAACGTGGTTGTAGACCGTTCTGAATGGCAGAACAGGGTATTTGACCCAAATTTGTTCTCAATATCTGATAATACCCTGCCATCAGAATGGGATGTCTTTTTTGGTTTCAGAACCATGACAAAGGTAGGCACCCAATGTGTGAGGCAAGTTGTAATAGGATAAGGGCAAACGATCTTAATAGCACATAGGATCGTGCTTCTTTTTGGGTGTTTGGCACGATCTGGGATTGGAGCCAGTGTTGCTCAGCGTGGTATTTCTTCCAAGACCCAGAAAATTGCCACTAGACTACCACCCCTTAACCCATTGCAATTTTTTAAAAATAATACAGGCTTCTCTTCCTCGTATCATGAAGAAGAGGGAAATGAGATAATGTTGGTATTGTTTACCAGTAGTTTTCATTCCACTTCCAACTCATTCTCCTCCCAGTACCTTTTGACATACCGCCCAGCCTTTGGAGTTCAAAGGGCGTGTGAAAACAAAAGTTTTTGTTTTTGGGGGTGGTGGGAGTCCATTAAAGTGAATGGCAGATGAGGGGCTTGGCAGAGGGTGAATTGATTCTTAGTATTTGTATGTATCTGTACCTAACAGCTATGAATAATCTGTACCTAACAGCTATGAATAATTTGTATCATTTCACTGAATTGTCATGCTCATAAAATACAAAATCATGTCAATGTGCATCTGCCCGGCTAGCTAGTCGGTAGAGCATGAGTACGACCTCCCGCACCCAGCGGAATGTCCAGCCACGGGAGTGAAGTGTGGTCGGTATGGGGGTGCAGACCATTTTGCCAGGATGTGCAGGACAACAGCTCTGAAGATAGTCCCCAGGGGGCCTGTCCGGGCCGGGTTCTTCCGCCCCCAGAGGGCGTCAAACATTGCCTAGGTAGACCAGGGGGTCGAAGGGACCCCTCAAGAGGGTGAAGAGGAAGAAGAGGATGAAGAAAATATTTTCTTCGTGTCAAGTGTGAGCCTGCTGAGAAATCGCTCCAAGAGACAGCCCAGGTGCAACGTGCTAGTCAATGGGGACTCAATACCAATGCTGGTAGACACCGGTGCATCTGTAAATGTGATGGCCAGACAGCATTACGACGCAATGCAGACCCCACCAACACTGACTCCTCCGAGGGCACGCATCTTTACGTTCGGAGGCGACCAGGCCATTCCCCTGGATGGTGTGTTTGTGGCAGAAGTTCAGTACAGCGATTCATTCATCCATGCTAGATTTTACGTCACACCGGTAAGCAACAACACGCTGCTGTGCCGCTGCAGAAGCACTTGGCATTGTGACATTCGCCTATTCGGTGTATCTGGACGACATACAGGTGCTCCTTGCCAAGCACACCTCCCTGTTTGAAAGCATTGGACAGTTGGTGGGTGAGCCGGTACGGCTACACATTGATGAATCGATTCAACCAGTGGCGCTGAAGCATCGGAGAGTACCGTTTCACCTCAGGGACCTGGTGGATCAAGAGCTCGACAACCTTGTAGGCTTGGACATTATTGAAAAGGTGGAGGGCCCCACTCCATGGGTCTCACCCATTGTCATCGCACGGAAGCCCAAACAGCCTGATGCCGTGAGAATCTGGGTGGACATGCGCCTCCCCAATAAGGCAATAAAGAGAGAGCGACATTTGACCCCCACCATCGATGACATCATAGCGGAATTGCAGGGGGCGAAATTCTTCTCTAAACTGGACCTAAGAGCGGGGTATCATCAGGTGGTCCTGCACCCCGAGTCTTGCTACATCACAACTTTCACCACCCATCGGGGTCTTTACAGATATAAGAGACTGAGTTTTGGGGTGTCTTCGGCGGCGGAGGTGTTCCAGAACATCATAAGGGGGGCATTGGCGGATCTGAATGGAGTCCTTAACATCAGCGATGACATCCTGGTGTACGCCAAGTCTGAAACGGAACACCTGGCGTGCCTGGCCAAGACATTCGAGCGTCTTCGCTCGCTGGGATTCACCTTGCACAAGGATAAGTGCGAATTCCTCAAAACAACGATTGAGTTTTTCGGGTTTGTCTTCAAGGCGGATGGGGTGTCGCCTGATCCCTGCAAAGTGAAGGACATAAGAGAGGCTCGACCGCCAGAAAATGTCGTAGAGGTGAGGAGCTTCCTGGGCATGGTCACTTATTGTGGCCGCTTCATCCGAAACCTGGCGTCCCGCTCAGAGCCGTTAAGATCTTTGACAAAGACGTACACTGTGTGGCAGTGGGGGCCCCTTGGGCAAGCAGCGTTCGATGATATCAAGAATGCCCTGGCGGCGGAGGACACCAGGGCGTTTTTCGATCCAAGCCTGCAGACGGAGATCATCGTGGATGCCAGCCCCTTTGGCCTGGGGGCGGTGCTCACTCAGGTGAGGAGTGACCAGGAGGTTTGCCCCATAGCCTATGCAAGTAAGGCACTCTCCGATACAGAACAAAGGTATTCTCAGATCGAGAGGGAGGCTTTGGTGGTCTTGTGGGGCTGTAGACATTTTCGCCTATACATTCTGGGGCGACCTGTGACTGTCGTCACGGACCACAAACCCCTGCTGCCAATCATGGCTGGCTCTTCCTCCAGGCCACCGGTGAGAATTGAGCGCTGGAGCTGGCTCTGCTCGAGTATGGAGTGTCCTTAATATATCGTCCCGGGGCCAACAATGCTGCTGACTATCTGTCTCGTCATCCAAGAGGGGACTCTCATGCATCCACGTCAGCAGAAGAGGCCGACGAACACGTTCGCTTGGTCGTAGAAACGGCCACCCCTAACTCCATGCAGGTGGAGGAGCTGGAGCTAGCGTCAAAGAACGACGAGTGCTTTGCCTTTCTAAAGACAGCCATGCAACAGGGTGCCTGGAAAACGGTTTTGGAGGCTTTGGACCGCAGAACGTGTGAGGTCAGAGTGGCTCTGGAGCAACTGTGGCGGGTGCGCGAAGAACTGACATTTTCGGAGTCGGGGCTCTTACTGAGAGGGGGAAGGATCGTGGTGCCCCAGACCAAAATCCCACAGGTTATCGCCCTGGCTCACCAAGGTCATCAAGGAGCCCCCAAGACGAAAGCTTGTCTCCGCCAGAAGGTGTGGTTCCCTGAGCTCGAATGGCGAGTGGAGGAGTTTGTGGCATCATGTGTGTGGTGCCAGGCCGCATCACCGGCCCAGAGGGACCCGTCCATCGAGACAATGCCGAGAGGGACAAGACCATGGGAGGTGGTGCACGCGGACTCGGGGTCCACATCACGGGGCACTCACTTCCTAGTGGTAGTGGACAAGTGGTCTCGATATCCTGAGGTTGAATTCATGGAGTCAGTGGCGTTTGACAACGTAGTGATAGCACTGGAGAAAATGTTCGCCACTCATGGACTACCCTCTGTTCTGTGTTCCGACAATGGGGCACCATTCCAAGGCGAGAGCTTCGCTGAACTCATGAGGGACTATGGCATTCAGCACAGAAGGGTCTCCCCGCTCTGGCCTAGGGCAAACGGGGAGGCAGAGCGCATGATACGTACCCTGAACAAGGTGTTCAGGATCGCCCAAGGGAAGGGCGAATGCCTACAGAGGACGCTGTACGTATTTCTGCGGGGGTATCGGACCACACCCCATTCATCAACTGGTGTGGCACCTGCTGAGGCCCTATTCCAACGGTGCCCGAGAGACATAATTCCTGAGGTGGGGGTTCGGGAGCCGGCTGCCATTGACAAACAACAGGTGGAGACGGACCGACTGGCTAGAACACAGATGGAAAACATCCAGAGAGGGCTGAGACCACCCACTATTGCCCTGGGTGATGAAGTACTAGTGAAGAATCGCCACCCACAGGGCAAACTCTCCCTCATGTATGAACCCGCTCCCCTCAATGTCGTGGCGGTGAAGGGGTCCATGGTGACCGCCTCTGACGGGACTTCATCAGTGACCAGGAATGCCAGTTTCTTCAAGAGGTTGGGTGAGCACAGAGTGGACAGCACTGACGACCGAGAGGGCGAAGAGGCACTGGACAAGGGTGGGGGTGAGGCCCCCGCCGTGAGCTCTCCCGCCCGGAGCGGACCAGGTCAGAGCACACCGACCAGAGACGTCGGCAGGAGGTACCCCCTGAGAACAGGGTGTGGGAAACCTGCCTGTCTCACTGACTATGTGACGGACTGAGCCGTGGAAAACACCGCTGAGGGATCCAGGGCGGCTGTCAATAAATGGGGGTAGTAGGTGTGTATTGTGTGCTGTGAAATGTTTTAGTAGTTAGATTCTCTCCTTTTTAATTGTTGTTGTCATGGAAAAGGAGGAGTGTGGCGCTGGTCCTTTAAGGGCGCGCACACGACGGGGTGACGTTCACTCTGTCGCGTGCTCTGCATAAATAAAGAGGGCGTTCCCCGGTGGCGTCAGAACCACCGTGGAGCCCACACGAGCAACATCTCTGCCTCTGTGTCTTTGTGTCACGGGGGTGGGGGGGTCACGGAAGGCGGTGTCGGAACACCGCTAACACTCACCGCCTTCAATAAAAGTTCCCATTTGTCATCGTTCTCACCCCATTATGAAGTCCTTGTTCTTGTTCGGTAGTCTGGTGGTTCTTCGCTCTGTGTATTGTTTCCCTCTGTGTTCTTCATGGCCAGGTGCAATGGTTTCATTCCCTGTCTCAGGCATCCAATCGGCTATTTGTTTATCCTTCATCATTTTCTCTACAGCTAGTTCTCTCCTTTCCTCTGGCGATTAGTCATTGCACGCATACGCCATCTCATCGCCAATGCTTCTACTGTCGCCCACTTCTCCAGTTGCCTGAAGTGCAAGTTCTTTGTGATGGACAACTGTCTGCAGTGGGCAGTCACTATGCTGCCCTCTTTTGCGGTTACCATGAGTGGAAACGCGTCAAATGGTAGGTTGAACTTCCTTTGTGAATGCAAGTTCTTCACTCGAGATACATCTCCTACACCCTGTTCGGGCTCTTTGGCTCCCTGACATGTGATCACTGCCATGCTGTGCTCACCTCGTTTTGTTGCGCATCTCTGTGTATCTAGAGTGGTGGGTTCCCACCCCAAGGTCGTTGGGTTGGTGATTCTAGGAGCTCTCCCTAGCAAGAGGCTGGCTGTCGCTACCACCTGTGGCTCTATGAGGGGTTCACCATTATTCCAGCAGGAATTGAAATATCGCTCTCTCCTGGTCCTCTTGACGCTTGACCGTTATTCTGAGCATTTTGTTGAGGGTGTGCATGAAGCGCTGTGCGTCTCCCTTTGCCTGTGGCCAACAAGGTGTTATCCTTTGATGCTGGAGACCCTGATCGCTCAGAAATAACTTGATTTCATCACCTTGAAAAGACAGCGCTTTGCCAGACTTGAGGGACACAGGCAGGCCATGTGGTGTAAAACAATTTTACAGTTTTGGTATCTCTGCACTTGCTCTCGTGGAGGCAACAGTCTCCACCTCGGGGTAGTGGGAACATGCATCCATAATTACAAGTATGTGTCTTCCATCTGCTGAGGAGCCGAAATCTGGATATTTCATCCTTTCACCGGAAGAGGCTCTTGAGTCGCCTTTGGGCGTTTGCCTTGTGATGCTGCTGAGCTTTCAGCTCCCCATTCCACTTGGCAGAGGCCAGCACCTCTTTGAACGCGTTTATGCATTCATCTCGATGTTACCATGTTTATGTGGCTGTCTGGGTCTGCAGTCTACCTTTCTTCCTTAGCAGCCCCCTCGAGAGGTGCCGTGAGAGGATGTCCACTGGGTTTACTTGCCAAGTGGTATTCGAGTACAAAGTCTTGAATTCAGAGCATCCATTTTTCGATGTGTGGGGCGAACGAAGGGTTGACTGTTCGAAGATGGGGATGAGTGGCTTGTGGTCAGTCAGCATCTTGAATGGTCTCTCATAAAGATCCAAGTTGAAATGTTTGCACCCCCATGCAACAGCAAATGCTTCCTTTTCAATATGGAAGTAGGGTGTCTCGGGTGGGGTTAACACGCTGCTTTCAAATGCTACCAGTGTTACTTTGCCTGTGAGTGTCTGTTGGGTAAGGACGACGCCCCATCCATGAGGGCTCGCATCCATGATTAGTTCCATGGCAAGCTTGGGTCAAAGTAGGACCTTTCCCTGTCTTCGCCGAGGGTTTTTTTGCAAGTTTTGAAATGCTGCGGAATAGAGTTCTATTCCCACGGTTCTGACAGTTTGGTGAGGCGTTTCAGGGGTTCAACGATGGTGGCGAGGTTGGGGATTAATCTGCCACAGTAATTTAACATTCCAAAAAAGCTTCTGACTGGTTCTGTGGAGCAGGTGCTGCCTTGATGTCTTCAACTTTTAATATTATTATTATTAGTATTATTATTATGGTATTTATTGAGCACTGACCTAACTTTGAGATGCAACAGAGCGATTTACAGTCATAAGGGGAACAGGATGGTGAGGGGCGCAGAGAAACAAGGCAGTGGGGAGGGAACAATAGGGCACGGGTGAGGTAGGCTATTTGTCAGCATGTGATCCAAAGAACCAGGGGAGGAAGCAGTGGGGATCATCCAGTCTCATGGTGGGGAGTGGAAGGTGTGTGGACCTAGGTATTAGGGAGGAGCTATTCTTTGAAGAGGAGGATCTTGAGCTCCTTCCTGAAATGTAGACAAGAGGGGGAGAGTCTGATATTGATGAGGAGGCGGTTCCAGAGTCTTGGGGCATAGGCAGAGAAGGCCTGTCTTCTGGCTGTTTCCTTCCTGCACTGGCAAAGTTCAATCCTTACTTCTGGTGGATCGTAGGCCTCAAGAGATGCTGAATTTTTCAATTAGTTAGCTTGGGGACTTCAGGGTGACAGCCTTGTAGATGATGCAGCAGGATTTGAAGATGATACGGGTTTGCAGCAGTAGCCAATGCAGTTCGAGGAGGGTCGGTGATGTGGTTCAATTTGCAATCCTTTGATGAGACATGCTAAAGCATGCAGCACATATCTCAGGGGTGCCAGGTTAGTCGCCAGAAGGCCTTCCTAAAGGTCATTGCCACCATTCAGGTGGAAGAGGACCAAGGGTTGCCAGCAGATTTGAAGTTGTTTTCTGAGATGATGGCCTTGATTTTCTGCAGAAGAAAAAGTTGGCATCAAGCTGTTTGTGTCTTCCTTGCTATGTGCTATATTTAGGCGAGGTATCTATCGATGTCGAACCCAAGGAACTTGGCAGAGGTGGACAGCTGTGCTGTGAAGCACTTGAGGTGCATAGCAGACAGCCAGGTCTGGATGTCTGGGTGTCAAGGTGTTCAGTGCTCTTGGTCAGGAGTAGGAATTCAACCTTGGAGGGCTTGAGCTTCAGGTAAGCACTTGACATCCACAACTGGATCAATGAGAGGCAGGCCTTGAGACTGTGGAAGTCTTTGATGGGGGATATCTTGAGCAAGAGCTGCGTGTCATCTGCGTATTGGTGGATGTTGATGTTGTGTGGAGCGAGGAGGGCTCTAGGTGGTTCTATGCAAAGATTGGAGATCAAGGGAGAGGGGATGGATCCACGGGTGATGGACAGAGTTGGTGATCTGGAGGAATCGATTTGTACAAACTGGTTGCAATTAGCAAGGTACGATTTGAACTAGCTCAGCACCATCTTGCTAATCCCCAAGCAGCGAAGTAGATTGTCGGTAAGTGTCTGGTGGTCTACTAGGATCATTATGCAAGCCTGCTGATAGCCCTTTCTAGAATATGAAACCAAAGGACTCTAGCCATTCTCTCTTAAATTCGCAAATACACTTTTTTAGCATGAGAACCAACATTCCTTCAATAGTTCTAATATGGCTCTTAATCGGAGGTGGAGTTCGGTCAGGGATTTTGCAAAGATGAGGATGTCATTGATGACGTTGATGATTACTGGGATTTGCTCAGCCACACCTTGAATGGTGTTTTGAAACACTTCAGCTAGCTGAGGATACTTTAGCGGTGCAGGCCAAGATAGGACAAGAAGATTGCTATGTATGACCAGTCTTTGTGTAATTGGTTTAAAAATAAGATCTGGTAACCCCTCTACTGAGAACGTACACGGCCAAATAACCTGTTCTCTGGGAAGGTGCCCACTCTGGAGGGTCTACAAGCACGTTTTAGCTCACTGTACCTTTCACATAGGAGAAATATCTATTTGCATATCAATCTGGTCCCACCCACTTGGGCAGGCCAGCACTGAAATGCTTTCACCATAAGTGACCCAGGGTAATCCAGACGTGGACCACTTGCTTGCTGTGCCTTAGAGATGCCAGCTTCACCTCACTGAGGAGGCCCAACAAGGCAGAAACACTGTCTGAGGTTGTTAATGGCACTCTTGCTCACAGGAGAATTGCCTAGCATTTCGTTGCTATACTGCTCTTGTGGGTGGGGCCCAGACTATGCAAATGGTTATTTCTCTAGTAAGCTAAAACGTGGTTGTAGACCGTTCTGAGTGGCAGAACAGGGTATTTGACCCAAATTTGTTCTCAGTATCTGATAATACCCTGCCATCAGAATGGGATGTCTTTTTTGGTTTCAGAACCATGACAAAGGTAGGCACCCAATGTGTGAGGCAAGTTGTAATAGGATAAGGGCAAACGATATTAATAGCACATAGGATCGTGCTTCTTTTTGGGTGTTTGGCACGATCTGGGATTGGAGCCAGTGTTGCTCAGCGTGGTATTTCTTCCAAGACCCAGAAAATTGCCACTAGACTACCACCCCTTAACCCATTGCAATTTTTTAAAAATAATACAGGCTTCTCTTGCTCGTATCATGAAGAAGAGGGAAATGAGATAATGTTGGTATTGTTTACCAGTAGTTTTCATTCCACTTCCAACTCATTCTCCTCCCAGTACCTTTTGACATACTGCCCAGCCTTTGGAGTTCAAAGGGCGTGTGAAAACAAAAGTTTTTGTTTTTGGGGGTGGTGGGAGTCCATTAAAGTGAATGGCAGATGAGGGGCTTGGCAGAGGGTGAATTGATTCTTAGTATTTGTATGTATCTGTACCTAACAGCTATGAATAATCTGTACCTAACAGCTATGAATAATTTGTATCATTTCACTGAATTGTCATGCTCATAAAATACAAAATCATGTCAATGTGCATCTGCCCGGCTAGCTAGTCGGTAGAGCATGAGTACGACCTCCCGCACCCAGCGGAATGTCCAGCCACGGGAGTGAAGTGTGGTCGGTATGGGGGTGCAGACCATTTTGCCAGGATGTGCAGGACAACAGCTCTGAAGATAGTCCCCAGGGGGCCTGTCCGGGCCGGGTTCTTCCGCCCCCAGAGGGCGTCAAACATTGCCTAGGTAGACCAGGGGGTCGAAGGGACCCCTCAAGAGGGTAAAGAGGAAGAAGAGGATGAAGAAAATATTTTCTTCGTGTCAAGTGTGAGCCTGCTGAGAAATCGCTCCAAGAGACAGCCCAGGTGCAACGTGCTAGTCAATGGGGACTCAATACCAATGCTGGTAGACACCGGTGCATCTGTAAATGTGATGGCCAGACAGCATTACGACGCAATGCAGACCCCACCAACACTGACTCCTCCGAGGGCACGCATCTTTACGTTCGGAGGCGACCAGGCCATTCCCCTGGATGGTGTGTTTGTGGCAGAAGTTCAGTACAGCGATTCATTCATCCATGCTAGATTTTACGTCACACCGGTAAGCAACAACACGCTGCTGTGCTGTGCGGCTGCAGAAGAACTTGTCATTGTGACATTCGCCTATTCGGTGTACCTGGACGACATACAGGTGCTCCTTGCCAAGCACACCTCCCTGTTTGAAGGCATTGGACAGTTGGTGGGTGAGCCGGTACGGCTACACATTGATGAATCGATTCAACCAGTGGCGCTGAAGCATCGGAGAGTACCGTTTCACCTCAGGGACCTGGTGGATCAAGAGCTCGACAACCTTGTAGGCTTGGACATTATTGAAAAGGTGGAGGGCCCCACTCCATGGGTCTCACCCATTGTCATCGCACGGAAGCCCAAACAGCCTGATGCCGTGAGAATCTGGGTGGACATGCGCCTCCCCAATAAGGCAATAAAGAGAGAGCGACATTTGACCCCCACCATCGATGACATCATAGCGGAATTGCAGGGGGCGAAATTGTTCTCTAAACTGGACCTAAGAGCGGGGTATCATCAGGTGGTCCTGCACCCCGAGTCTTGCTACATCACAACTTTCACCACCCATCGGGGTCTTTACAGATATAAGAGACTGAGTTTTGGGGTGTCTTCGGCGGCGGAGGTGTTCCAGAACATCATAAGGGGGGCATTGGCAGATCTGAATGGAGTCCTTAACATCAGCGATGACATCCTGGTGTACGCCAAGTCTGAAACGGAACACCTGGCGTGCCTGGCCAAGACATTCGAGCGTCTTCGCTCGCTGGGATTCACCTTGCACAAGGATAAGTGCGAATTCCTCAAAACAACGATTGAGTTTTTCGGGTTTGTCTTCAAGGCGGATGGGGTGTCGCCTGATCCCTGCAAAGTGAAGGACATAAGAGAGGCTCGACCGCCAGAAAATGTCGTAGAGGTGAGGAGCTTCCTGGGCATGGTCACTTATTGTGGCCGCTTCATCCGGAACCTGGCGTCCTGCTCAGAGCCGTTAAGATCTTTGACAAAGACGTACACTGTGTGGCAGTGGGGGCCCCTTGAGCAAGCAGCGTTCGATGATATCAAGAATGCCCTGGCGGCGGAGGACACCAGGGCGTTTTTCGATCCAAGCCTGCAGATGGAGATCGTCGTGGATGCCAGCCCCTACGGCCTGGGGGCGGTGCTCACTCAGGTGAGGAGTGACCAGGAGGTTTGCCCCATAGCCTATGCAAGTAAGGCACTCTCCGATACAGAACAAAGGTATTCTCAGATCGAGAGGGAGGCTTTGGTGGTCTTGTGGGGCTGTTGACATTTTCGCCTATACATTCTGGGGCGACCTGTGACTGTCGTCACGGACCACAAACCCCTGCTGCCAATCATGGCTGGCTCTTCCTCCAGGCCACCGGTGAGAATTGAGCGCTGGAGCTGGCTCTGCTCGAGTATGGAGTGTCCTTAATATATCGTCCCGGGGCCAACAATGCTGCTGACTATCTGTCTCGTCATCCAAGAGGGGACTCTCATGCATCCACGTCAGCAGAAGAGGCCGACGAACACGTTCGCTTGGTCGTAGAAACGGCCACCCCTAACTCCATGCAGGTGGAGGAGCTGGAGCTAGCGTCAAAGAACGACGAGTGCTTTGCCTTTCTAAAGACAGCCATGCAACAGGGTGCCTGGAAAACGGTTTTGGAGGCTTTGGACCGCAGAACGTGTGAGGCCAGAGTGGCTCTGGAGCAACTGTGGCGGGTGCGCGAAGAACTGACATTTTCGGAGTCGGGGCTCTTACTGAGAGGGGGAAGGATCGTGGTGCCCCAGACCAAAATCCCACAGGTTATCGCCCTGGCTCACCCAGGTCATCAAGGAGCCCCCAAGACGAAAGCTTGTCTCCGCCAGAAAGTGTGGTTCCCTGAGCTCGAATGGCGAGTGGAGGAGTTTGTGGCATCATGTGTGTGGTGCCAGGCCGCATCACCTGCCCAGAGGGACCCGTCCATCGAGACAATGCCGAGAGGGACAAGACCATGGGAGGTGGTGCACGCGGACTCGGGGTCCACATCACGGGGCACTCACTTCCTAGTGGTAGTGGACAAGTGGTCTCGATATCCTGAGGTTGAATTCATGGAGTCAGTGGCGTTTGACAACGTAGTGATAGCACTGGAGAAAATGTTCCCCACTCATGGACTACCCTCTGTTCTGTGTTCCGACAATGGGGCACCATTCCAAGGCGAGAGCTTCGCTGAACTCATGAGGGACTATGGCATTCAGCACAGAAGGGTCTCCCCGCTCTGGCCTAGGGCAAACGGGGAGGCAGAGCGCATGATACGTACCCTGAACAAGGTGTTCAGGATCGCCCAAGGGAAGGGCGAATGCCTACAGAGGACGCTGTACGTATTTCTGCGGGGGTATCGGACCACACCCCATTCATCAACTGGTGTGGCACCTGCTGAGGCCCTATTCCAACAGTGCCCGAGAGACATAATTCCTGAGGTGGGGGTTCGGGAGCCGGCTGCCATTGACAAACAACAGGTGGAGGCGGACCGACTGGCTAGAACACAGATGGAAAACATCCAGAGAGGGCTGAGACCACCCACTATTGCCCTGGGTGATGAAGTGCTAGTGAAGAATCGCCACCCACAGGGCAAACTCTCCCTCATGTATGAACCCGCTCCCCTCAATGTCGTGGCGGTGAAGGGGTCCATGGTGACCGCCTCTGACGGGACTTCATCAGTGACCAGGAATGCCAGTTTCTTCAAGAGGTTGGGTGAGCAGAGAGTGGACAGCACTGACGACCGAGAGGGCGAAGAGGCACTGGACAAGGGTGGGGGTGAGGCCCCCGCCGTGAGCTCTCCCGCCCGGAGCGGACCAGGTCAGAGCACACCGACCAGAGACGTCGGCAGGAGGTACCCCCTGAGAACAGGGTGTGGGAAACCTGCCCGTCTCACTGACTATGTGACGGACTGAGCCGTGGAAAACACCGCTGAGGGATCCAGGGCGGCTGTCAATAAATGGGGGTAGTAGGTGTGTATTGTGTGCTGTGAAATGTTTTAGTAGTTAGATTCTCTCCTTTTTAATTGTTGTTGTCATGGAAAAGGAGGAGTGTGGCGCTGGTCCTTTAAGGGCGCGCACACGACGGGGTGACGTTCACTCTGTCGCGTGCTCTGCATAAATAAAGAGGGCGTTCCCCGGTGGCGTCAGAACCACCGTGGAGCCCACACGAGCAACATCTCTGCCTCTGTGTCTTTGTGTCACGGGGGTGGGGGGGGTCACGGAAGGCGGTGTCGGAACACCGCTAACACTCACCGCCTTCAATAAAAGCTCCCATTTGTCATCGTTCTCACCCCATTATGAAGTCCTTGTTCTTGTTCGGTAGTCTGGTGGTTCTTCGCTCTGTGTATTGTTTCTCTCTGTGTTCTTCATGGCCAGGTGCAATGGTTTCATTCCCTGTCTCAGGCATCCAATCGGCTATTTGTTTATCCTTCATCATTTTCTCTACAGCTAGTTCTCTCCTTTCCTCTGGCGATTAGTCATTGCACGCATACGCCATCTCATCGCCAATGCTTCTACTGTCGCCCACTTCTCCAGTTGCCTGAAGTGCAAGTTCTTTGTGATGGACAACTGTCTGCAGTGGGCAGTCACTATGCTGCCCTCTTTTGCGGTTACCATGAGTGGAAACGCGTCAAATGGTAGGTTGAACTTGCTTTGTGAATGCAAGTTCTTCACTCGAGATACATCTCCTACACCCTGTTCGGGCTCTTTGGCTCCCTGACATGCGATCACTGCCATGCTGTGCTCACCTCGTTTTGTTGCGCATCTCTGTGTATCTAGAGTGGTGGGTTCCCACCCCAAGGTCGTTGGGTTGGTGATTCTAGGAGCTCTCCCTAGCAAGAGGCTGGCTGTCGCTACCACCTGTGGCTCTATGAGGGGTTCACCATTATTCCAGCAGGAATTGAAATATCGCTCTCTCCTGGTCCTCTTGACGCTTGACCGTTATTCTGAGCATTTTGTTGAGGGTGTGCATGAAGCGCTGTGCGTCTCCCTTTGCCTGTGGCCAACAAGGTGTTATCCTTTGATGCTGGAGACCCTGATCGCTCAGAAATAACTTGATTTCATCACCTTGAAAAGACAGCGCTTTGCCAGACTTGAGGGACACAGGCAGGCCATGTGGTGTAAAACAATTTTACAGTTTTGGTATCTCTGCACTTGCTCTCGTGGAGGCAACAGTCTCCACCACTGGGTAGTGGGAACATGCATCCATAATTACAAGTATGTGTCTTCCATCTGCTGAGGAGCCGAAATCTGGATATTTCATCCTTTCACCGGAAGAGGCTCTTGAGTCGCCTTTGGGCGTTTGCCTTGTGATGCTGCTGAGCTTTCAGCTCCCCATTCCACTTGGCAGAGGCAAGCACCTCTTTGAACGCGTGTATGCATTCATCTCGATGTTACCATGTTTATGTGGCTGTCTGGGTCCGCAGTCTACCTTTCTTCCTTAGCAGCCCCCTCGAGAGGTGCCGTGAGAGGATGTCCACTGGGTTTACTTGCCAAGTGGTATTCGAGTACAAAGTCTTGAATTCAGAGCATCCATTTTTCAATGTGTGGGGCGAACGAAGGATTGACTGTTCGAAGATGGGGATGAGTGGCTTGTGGTCAGTCAGCACCTTGAATGGTCTCTCATAAAGATCCAAGTTGAAATGTTTGCACCCCCATGCAACAGCAAATGCTTCCTTTTCAATCTGGAAGTAGGGTGTCTCGGGTGGGGTTAACACGCTGCTTTCAAATGCTACCAGTGTTACTTTGCCTGTGAGTGTCTGTTGGGTAAGGACGACGCCCCATCCATGAGGGCTCACATCCATGATTAGTTCCATGGCAAGCTTGGGTCAAAGTAGGACCTTTCCCTGTCTTCGCTGAGGGTTTTTTTGCAAGTTTTGAAATGCTGCGGAATAGAGTTCTATTCCCACGTTTCTGACAGTTTGGTGAGGCGTTTCAGGGGTTCAACGATGGTGGCGAGGTTGGGGATTAATCTGCCACAGTAATTTAACATTCCAAAAAAGCTTCTGACTGGTTCTGTGGAGCAGGTGCTGCCTTGATGTCTTCAACTTTTAATATTATTATTATTAGTATTATTATTATGGTATTTATTGAGCACTGACCTAACTTTGAGATGCAACAGAGCGATTTACAGTCATAAGGGGAACAGGATGGTGAGGGGCACAGAGAAACAAGGCAGTGGGGAGGGAACAATAGGGCACGGGTGAGGTAGGCTATTTGTCAGCATGTGATCCAAAGAACCAGGGGAGGAAGCAGTGGGGATCATCCAGTCTCATGGTGGGGAGTGGAAGGTGTGTGGACCTAGGTATTAGGGAGGAGCTATTCTTTGAAGAGGAGGATCTTGAGCTCCTTCCTGAAATGTAGACAAGAGGGGGAGAGTCTGATATTGATGAGGAGGCGGTTCCAGAGTCTTGGGGCATAGGCAGAGAAGGCCTGTCTTCTGGCTGTTTCCTTCCTGCACTGGCAAAGTTCAAGTCCTTACTTCTGGTGGATCGTAGGCCTCAAGAGATGCTGAATTTTTCAATTAGTTAGCTTGGGGACTTCAGGGTGACAGCCTTGTAGATGATGCAGCAGGATTTGAAGATGATACGGGTTTGCAGCATTAGCCAATGCAGTTCGAGGAGGGTCGGTGATGTGGTTCAATTTGCAATCCTCTGATGAGACATGCTAAAGCATGCAGCACATATCTCAGGGGTGCCAGGTTAGTCGCCAGAAGGCCTTCCTAAAGGTCATTGCCACCATTCAGGTGGAAGAGGACCAAGGGTTGGCCAGCAGATTTGAAGTTGTTTTCTGAGATGATGGCCTTGATTTTCTGCAGAAGAAAAAGTTGGCATCAAGCTGTTTGTGTCTTCCTTGCTATGTGCTATATTTAGGCGAGGTATCTATCGATGTCGAACCCAAGGAACTTGGCAGAGGTGGACAGCTGTGCTGTGAAGCACTTGAGGTGCATAGCAGACAGCCAGGTCTGGATGTCTGGGTGTCAAGGCGTTCAGTGCTCTTGGTCAGGAGTAGGAATTCAACCTTGGAGGGCTTGAGCGTCAGGTAAGCACTTGACATCCACAACTGGATCAATGAGAGGCAGGCCTTGAGACTGTGGAAGTCTTTGATGGGGGATATCTTGAGCAAGAGCTGCGTGTCATCTGCGTATTGGTGGATGTTGATGTTGTGTGGAGCGAGGAGGGCTCTAAGTGGTTCTATGCAAAGATTGGAGATCAAGGGAGAGGGGATGGATCCACAGGTGATGGACAGAGTTGGTGATCTGGAGGAATCGATTTGTACAAACTGGTTGCAATTAGCAAGGTACGATTTGAACTAGCTCAGCACCATCTTGCTAATCCCCAAGCAGCGAAGTAGATTGTCGGTAAGTGTCTGGTGGTCTACTAGGATCATTATGCAAGCCTGCTGATAGCCCTTTCTAGAATATGAAACCAAAGGACTCTAGCCATTCTCTCTTAAATTCGCAAATACACTTTTTTAGCATGAGAACCAACATTCCTTCAATAGTTCTAATATGGCTCTTAATCGGAGGTGGGGTTCGGTCAGGGATTTTGCAAAGATGAGGATGTCATTGATGACGTTGATGATTACTGGGATTTGCTCAGCCGCACCTTGAATGGTGTTTTGAAACACTTCAGCTAGCTGAGGATACTTTAGCGGTGCAGGCCAAGATAGGACAAGAAGATTGCTATGTATGACCAGTCTTTGTGTAATTGGTTTAAAAATAAGATCTGGTAGCCCCTCTACTGAGAACGTACACGGCCAAATAACCTGTTCTCTGGGAAGGTGCCCACTCTGGAGGGTCTACAAGCACGTTTTAGCTCACTGTACCTTTCACATAGGAGAAATATCTATTTGCATATCAATCTGGTCCCACCCACTTGGGCAGGCCAGCACTGAAATGCTTTCACCATAAGTGACCCAGGGTAATCCAGACGTGGACCACTTGCTTGCTGTGCCTTAGAGAGGCCAGCTTCACCTCACTGAGGAGGCCCAACAAAGCAGAAACACTGTCTGAGGTTGTTAATGGTACTCTTGCTCACAGGAGAATTGCCTAGCATTTCGTTGCTATACTGCTCTTGTGGGTGGGGCCCAGACTATGCAAATGGTTATTTCTCTAGTAAGCTAAAACGTGGTTGTAGACCGTTCTGAATGGCAGAACAGGGTATTTGACCCAAATTTGTTCTCAGTATCTGATAATACCCTGCCATCAGAATGGGATGTCTTTTTTGGTTTCAGAACCATGACAAAGGTAGGCACCCAATGTGTGAGGCAAGTTGTAATAGGATAAGGGCAAACGATCTTAATAGCACATAGGATCGTGCTTCTTTTTGGGTGTTTGGCACGATCTGGGATTGGAGCCAGTGTTGCTCAGCGTGGTATTTCTTCCAAGACCCAGAAAATTGCCACTAGACTACCACCCCTTAACCCATTGCAATTTTTTAAAAATAATACAGGCTTCTCTTCCTCGTATCATGAAGAAGAGGGAAATGAGATAATGTTGGTATTGTTTACCAGTAGTTTTCATTCCACTTCCAACTCATTCTCCTCCCAGTACCTTTTGACATACCGCCCAGCCTTTGGAGTTCAAAGGGCGTGTGAAAACAAAAGTTTTTGTTTTTGGGGGTGGTGGGAGTCCATTAAAGTGAATGGCAGATGAGGGGCTTGGCAGAGGGTGAATTGATTCTTAGTATTTGTATGTATCTGTACCTAACAGCTATGAATAATCTGTACCTAACAGCTATGAATAATTTGTATCATTTCACTGAATTGTCATGCTCATAAAATACAAAATCATGTCAATGTGCATCTGCCCGGCTAGCTAGTCGGTAGAGCATGAGTACGACCTCCCGCACCCAGCGGAATGTCCAGCCACGGGAGTGAAGTGTGGTCGGTATGGGGGTGCAGACCATTTTGCCAGGATGTGCAGGACAACAGCTCTGAAGATAGTCCCCAGGGGGCCTGTCCGGGCCGGGTTCTTCCGCCCCCAGAGGGCGTCAAACATTGCCTAGGTAGACCAGGGGGTCGAAGGGACCCCTCAAGAGGGTGAAGAGGAAGAAGAGGATGAAGAAAATATTTTCTTCGTGTCAAGTGTGAGCCTGCTGAGAAATCGCTCCAAGAGACAGCCCAGGTGCAACGTGCTAGTCAATGGGGACTCAATACCAATGCTGGTAGACACCGGTGCATCTGTAAATGTGATGGCCAGACAGCATTACGACGCAATGCAGACCCCACCAACACTGACTCCTCCGAGGGCACGCATCTTTACGTTCGGAGGCGACCAGGCCATTCCCCTGGATGGTGTGTTTGTGGCAGAAGTTCAGTACAGCGATTCATTCATCCATGCTAGATTTTACGTCACACCGGTAAGCAACAACACGCTGCTGTGCCGCTGCAGAAGCACTTGGCATTGTGACATTCGCCTATTCGGTGTATCTGGACGACATACAGGTGCTCCTTGCCAAGCACACCTCCCTGTTTGAAAGCATTGGACAGTTGGTGGGTGAGCCGGTACGGCTACACATTGATGAATCGATTCAACCAGTGGCGCTGAAGCATCGGAGAGTACCGTTTCACCTCAGGGACCTGGTGGATCAAGAGCTCGACAACCTTGTAGGCTTGGACATTATTGAAAAGGTGGAGGGCCCCACTCCATGGGTCTCACCCATTGTCATCGCACGGAAGCCCAAACAGCCTGATGCCGTGAGAATCTGGGTGGACATGCGCCTCCCCAATAAGGCAATAAAGAGAGAGCGACATTTGACCCCCACCATCGATGACATCATAGCGGAATTGCAGGGGGCGAAATTCTTCTCTAAACTGGACCTAAGAGCGGGGTATCATCAGGTGGTCCTGCACCCCGAGTCTTGCTACATCACAACTTTCACCACCCATCGGGGTCTTTACAGATATAAGAGACTGAGTTTTGGGGTGTCTTCGGCGGCGGAGGTGTTCCAGAACATCATAAGGGGGGCATTGGCGGATCTGAATGGAGTCCTTAACATCAGCGATGACATCCTGGTGTACGCCAAGTCTGAAACGGAACACCTGGCGTGCCTGGCCAAGACATTCGAGCGTCTTCGCTCGCTGGGATTCACCTTGCACAAGGATAAGTGCGAATTCCTCAAAACAACGATTGAGTATATCGGGTTTGTCTTCAAGGCGGATGGGGTGTCGCCTGATCCCTGCAAAGTGAAGGACATAAGAGAGGCTCGACCGCCAGAAAATGTCGTAGAGGTGAGGAGCTTCCTGGGCATGGTCACTTATTGTGGCCGCTTCATCCGAAACCTGGCGTCCCGCTCAGAGCCGTTAAGATCTTTGACAAAGACGTACACTGTGTGGCAGTGGGGGCCCCTTGGGCAAGCAGCGTTCGATGATATCAAGAATGCCCTGGCGGCGGAGGACACCAGGGCGTTTTTCGATCCAAGCCTGCAGACGGAGATCGTCGTGGATGCCAGCCCCTTTGGCCTGGGGGCGGTGCTCACTCAGGTGAGGAGTGACCAGGAGGTTTGCCCCATAGCCTATGCAAGTAAGGCACTCTCCGATACAGAACAAAGGTATTCTCAGATCGAGAGGGAGGCTTTGGTGGTCTTGTGGGGCTGTAGACATTTTCGCCTATACATTCTGGGGCGACCTGTGACTGTCGTCACGGACCACAAACCCCTGCTGCCAATCATGGCTGGCTCTTCCTCCAGGCCACCGGTGAGAATTGAGCGCTGGAGCTGGCTCTGCTCGAGTATGGAGTGTCCTTAATATATCGTCCCGGGGCCAACAATGCTGCTGACTATCTGTCTCGTCATCCAAGAGGGGACTCTCATGCATCCACGTCAGCAGAAGAGGCCGACGAACACGTTCGCTTGGTCGTAGAAACGGCCACCCCTAACTCCATGCAGGTGGAGGAGCTGGAGCTAGCGTCAAAGAACGACGAGTGCTTTGCCTTTCTAAAGACAGCCATGCAACAGGGTGCCTGGAAAACGGTTTTGGAGGCTTTGGACCGCAGAACGTGTGAGGTCAGAGTGGCTCTGGAGCAACTGTGGCGGGTGCGCGAAGAACTGACATTTTCGGAGTCGGGGCTCTTACTGAGAGGGGGAAGGATCGTGGTGCCCCAGACCAAAATCCCACAGGTTATCGCCCTGGCTCACCAAGGTCATCAAGGAGCCCCCAAGACGAAAGCTTGTCTCCGCCAGAAGGTGTGGTTCCCTGAGCTCGAATGGCGAGTGGAGGAGTTTGTGGCATCATGTGTGTGGTGCCAGGCCGCATCACCGGCCCAGAGGGACCCGTCCATCGAGACAATGCCGAGAGGGACAAGACCATGGGAGGTGGTGCACGCGGACTCGGGGTCCACATCACGGGGCACTCACTTCCTAGTGGTAGTGGACAAGTGGTCTCGATATCCTGAGGTTGAATTCATGGAGTCAGTGGCGTTTGACAACGTAGTGATAGCACTGGAGAAAATGTTCGCCACTCATGGACTACCCTCTGTTCTGTGTTCCGACAATGGGGCACCATTCCAAGGCGAGAGCTTCGCTGAACTCATGAGGGACTATGGCATTCAGCACAGAAGGGTCTCCCCGCTCTGGCCTAGGGCAAACGGGGAGGCAGAGCGCATGATACGTACCCTGAACAAGGTGTTCAGGATCGCCCAAGGGAAGGGCGAATGCCTACAGAGGACGCTGTACGTATTTCTGCGGGGGTATCGGACCACACCCCATTCATCAACTGGTGTGGCACCTGCTGAGGCCCTATTCCAACGGTGCCCGAGAGACATAATTCCTGAGGTGGGGGTTCGGGAGCCGGCTGCCATTGACAAACAACAGGTGGAGACGGACCGACTGGCTAGAACACAGATGGAAAACATCCAGAGAGGGCTGAGACCACCCACTATTGCCCTGGGTGATGAAGTACTAGTGAAGAATCACCACCCACAGGGCAAACTCTCCCTCATGTATGAACCCGCTCCCCTCAATGTCGTGGCGGTGAAGGGGTCCATGGTGACCGCCTCTGACGGGACTTCATCAGTGACCAGGAATGCCAGTTTCTTCAAGAGGTTGGGTGAGCACAGAGTGGACAGCACTGACGACCGAGAGGGCGAAGAGGCACTGGACAAGGGTGGGGGTGAGGCCCCCGCCGTGAGCTCTCCCGCCCGGAGCGGACCAGGTCAGAGCACACCGACCAGAGACGTCGGCAGGAGGTACCCCCTGAGAACAGGGTGTGGGAAACCTGCCTGTCTCACTGACTATGTGACGGACTGAGCCGTGGAAAACACCGCTGAGGGATCCAGGGCGGCTGTCAATAAATGGGGGTAGTAGGTGTGTATTGTGTGCTGTGAAATGTTTTAGTAGTTAGATTCTCTCCTTTTTAATTGTTGTTGTCATGGAAAAGGAGGAGTGTGGCGCTGGTCCTTTAAGGGCGCGCACACGACGGGGTGACGTTCACTCTGTCGCGTGCTCTGCATAAATAAAGAGGGCGTTCCCCGGTGGCGTCAGAACCACCGTGGAGCCCACACGAGCAACATCTCTGCCTCTGTGTCTTTGTGTCACGGGGGTGGGGGGGTCACGGAAGGCGGTGTCGGAACACCGCTAACACTCACCGCCTTCAATAAAAGTTCCCATTTGTCATCGTTCTCACCCCATTATGAAGTCCTTGTTCTTGTTCGGTAGTCTGGTGGTTCTTCGCTCTGTGTATTGTTTCTCTCTGTGTTCTTCATGGCCAGGTGCAATGGTTTCATTCCCTGTCTCAGGCATCCAATCGGCTATTTGTTTATCCTTCATCATTTTCTCTACAGCTAGTTCTCTCCTTTCCTCTGGCGATTAGTCATTGCACGCATACGCCATCTCATCGCCAATGCTTCTACTGTCGCCCACTTCTCCAGTTGCCTGAAGTGCAAGTTCTTTGTGATGGACAACTGTCTGCAGTGGGCAGTCACTATGCTGCCCTCTTTTGCGGTTACCATGAGTGGAAACGCGTCAAATGGTAGGTTGAACTTCCTTTGTGAATGCAAGTTCTTCACTCGAGATACATCTCCTACACCCTGTTCGGGCTCTTTGGCTCCCTGACATGTGATCACTGCCATGCTGTGCTCACCTCGTTTTGTTGCGCATCTCTGTGTATCTAGAGTGGTGGGTTCCCACCCCAAGGTCGTTGGGTTGGTGATTCTAGGAGCTCTCCCTAGCAAGAGGCTGGCTGTCGCTACCACCTGTGGCTCTATGAGGGGTTCACCATTATTCCAGCAGGAATTGAAATATCGCTCTCTCCTGGTCCTCTTGACGCTTGACCGTTATTCTGAGCATTTTGTTGAGGGTGTGCATGAAGCGCTGTGCGTCTCCCTTTGCCTGTGGCCAACAAGGTGTTATCCTTTGATGCTGGAGACCCTGATCGCTCAGAAATAACTTGATTTCATCACCTTGAAAAGACAGCGCTTTGCCAGACTTGAGGGACACAGGCAGGCCATGTGGTGTAAAACAATTTTACAGTTTTGGTATCTCTGCACTTGCTCTCGTGGAGGCAACAGTCTCCACCTCGGGGTAGTGGGAACATGCATCCATAATTACAAGTATGTGTCTTCCATCTGCTGAGGAGCCGAAATCTGGATATTTCATCCTTTCACCGGAAGAGGCTCTTGAGTCGCCTTTGGGCGTTTGCCTTGTGATGCTGCTGAGCTTTCAGCTCCCCATTCCACTTGGCAGAGGCCAGCACCTCTTTGAACGCGTTTATGCATTCATCTCGATGTTACCATGTTTATGTGGCTGTCTGGGTCTGCAGTCTACCTTTCTTCCTTAGCAGCCCCCTCGAGAGGTGCCGTGAGAGGATGTCCACTGGGTTTACTTGCCAAGTGGTATTCGAGTACAAAGTCTTGAATTCAGAGCATCCATTTTTCGATGTGTGGGGCGAACGAAGGGTTGACTGTTCGAAGATGGGGATGAGTGGCTTGTGGTCAGTCAGCATCTTGAATGGTCTCTCATAAAGATCCAAGTTGAAATGTTTGCACCCCCATGCAACAGCAAATGCTTCCTTTTCAATATGGAAGTAGGGTGTCTCGGGTGGGGTTAACACGCTGCTTTCAAATGCTACCAGTGTTACTTTGCCTGTGAGTGTCTGTTGGGTAAGGACGACGCCCCATCCATGAGGGCTCGCATCCATGATTAGTTCCATGGCAAGCTTGGGTCAAAGTAGGACCTTTCCCTGTCTTCGCCGAGGGTTTTTTTGCAAGTTTTGAAATGCTGCGGAATAGAGTTCTATTCCCACGGTTCTGACAGTTTGGTGAGGCGTTTCAGGGGTTCAACGATGGTGGCGAGGTTGGGGATTAATCTGCCACAGTAATTTAACATTCCAAAAAAGCTTCTGACTGGTTCTGTGGAGCAGGTGCTGCCTTGATGTCTTCAACTTTTAATATTATTATTATTAGTATTATTATTATGGTATTTATTGAGCACTGACCTAACTTTGAGATGCAACAGAGCGATTTACAGTCATAAGGGGAACAGGATGGTGAGGGGCGCAGAGAAACAAGGCAGTGGGGAGGGAACAATAGGGCACGGGTGAGGTAGGCTATTTGTCAGCATGTGATCCAAAGAACCAGGGGAGGAAGCAGTGGGGATCATCCAGTCTCATGGTGGGGAGTGGAAGGTGTGTGGACCTAGGTATTAGGGAGGAGCTATTCTTTGAAGAGGAGGATCTTGAGCTCCTTCCTGAAATGTAGACAAGAGGGGGAGAGTCTGATATTGATGAGGAGGCGGTTCCAGAGTCTTGGGGCATAGGCAGAGAAGGCCTGTCTTCTGGCTGTTTCCTTCCTGCACTGGCAAAGTTCAATCCTTACTTCTGGTGGATCGTAGGCCTCAAGAGATGCTGAATTTTTCAATTAGTTAGCTTGGGGACTTCAGGGTGACAGCCTTGTAGATGATGCAGCAGGATTTGAAGATGATACGGGTTTGCAGCAGTAGCCAATGCAGTTCGAGGAGGGTCGGTGATGTGGTTCAATTTGCAATCCTTTGATGAGACATGCTAAAGCATGCAGCACATATCTCAGGGGTGCCAGGTTAGTCGCCAGAAGGCCTTCCTAAAGGTCATTGCCACCATTCAGGTGGAAGAGGACCAAGGGTTGCCAGCAGATTTGAAGTTGTTTTCTGAGATGATGGCCTTGATTTTCTGCAGAAGAAAAAGTTGGCATCAAGCTGTTTGTGTCTTCCTTGCTATGTGCTATATTTAGGCGAGGTATCTATCGATGTCGAACCCAAGGAACTTGGCAGAGGTGGACAGCTGTGCTGTGAAGCACTTGAGGTGCATAGCAGACAGCCAGGTCTGGATGTCTGGGTGTCAAGGTGTTCAGTGCTCTTGGTCAGGAGTAGGAATTCAACCTTGGAGGGCTTGAGCTTCAGGTAAGCACTTGACATCCACAACTGGATCAATGAGAGGCAGGCCTTGAGACTGTGGAAGTCTTTGATGGGGGATATCTTGAGCAAGAGCTGCGTGTCATCTGCGTATTGGTGGATGTTGATGTTGTGTGGAGCGAGGAGGGCTCTAAGTGGTTCTATGCAAAGATTGGAGATCAAGGGAGAGGGGATGGATCCACGGGTGATGGACAGAGTTGGTGATCTGGAGGAATCGATTTGTACAAACTGGTTGCAATTAGCAAGGTACGATTTGAACTAGCTCAGCACCATCTTGCTAATCCCCAAGCAGCGAAGTAGATTGTCGGTAAGTGTCTGGTGGTCTACTAGGATCATTATGCAAGCCTGCTGATAGCCCTTTCTAGAATATGAAACCAAAGGACTCTAGCCATTCTCTCTTAAATTCGCAAATACACTTTTTTAGCATGAGAACCAACATTCCTTCAATAGTTCTAATATGGCTCTTAATCGGAGGTGGGGTTCGGTCAGGGATTTTGCAAAGATGAGGATGTCATTGATGACGTTGATGATTACTGGGATTTGCTCAGCCACACCTTGAATGGTGTTTTGAAACACTTCAGCTAGCTGAGGATACTTTAGCGGTGCAGGCCAAGATAGGACAAGAAGATTGCTATGTATGACCAGTCTTTGTGTAATTGGTTTAAAAATAAGATCTGGTAACCCCTCTACTGAGAACGTACACGGCCAAATAACCTGTTCTCTGGGAAGGTGCCCACTCTGGAGGGTCTACAAGCACGTTTTAGCTCACTGTACCTTTCACATAGGAGAAATATCTATTTGCATATCAATCTGGTCCCACCCACTTGGGCAGGCCAGCACTGAAATGCTTTCACCATAAGTGACCCAGGGTAATCCAGACGTGGACCACTTGCTTGCTGTGCCTTAGAGATGCCAGCTTCACCTCACTGAGGAGGCCCAAGAAGGCAGAAACACTGTCTGAGGTTGTTAATGGCACTCTTGCTCACAGGAGAATTGCCTAGCATTTCGTTGCTATACTGCTCTTGTGGGTGGGGCCCAGACTATGCAAATGGTTATTTCTCTAGTAAGCTAAAACGTGGTTGTAGACCGTTCTGAGTGGCAGAACAGGGTATTTGACCCAAATTTGTTCTCAGTATCTGATAATACCCTGCCATCAGAATGGGATGTCTTTTTTGGTTTCAGAACCATGACAAAGGTAGGCACCCAATGTGTGAGGCAAGTTGTAATAGGATAAGGGCAAACGATATTAATAGCACATAGGATCGTGCTTCTTTTTGGGTGTTTGGCACGATCTGGGATTGGAGCCAGTGTTGCTCAGCGTGGTATTTCTTCCAAGACCCAGAAAATTGCCACTAGACTACCACCCCTTAACCCATTGCAATTTTTTAAAAATAATACAGGCTTCTCTTGCTCGTATCATGAAGAAGAGGGAAATGAGATAATGTTGGTATTGTTTACCAGTAGTTTTCATTCCACTTCCAACTCATTCTCCTCCCAGTACCTTTTGACATACTGCCCAGCCTTTGGAGTTCAAAGGGCGTGTGAAAACAAAAGTTTTTGTTTTTGGGGGTGGTGGGAGTCCATTAAAGTGAATGGCAGATGAGGGGCTTGGCAGAGGGTGAATTGATTCTTAGTATTTGTATGTATCTGTACCTAACAGCTATGAATAATCTGTACCTAACAGCTATGAATAATTTGTATCATTTCACTGAATTGTCATGCTCATAAAATACAAAATCATGTCAATGTGCATCTGCCCGGCTAGCTAGTCGGTAGAGCATGAGTACGACCTCCCGCACCCAGCGGAATGTCCAGCCACGGGAGTGAAGTGTGGTCGGTATGGGGGTGCAGACCATTTTGCCAGGATGTGCAGGACAACAGCTCTGAAGATAGTCCCCAGGGGGCCTGTCCGGGCCGGGTTCTTCCGCCCCCAGAGGGCGTCAAACATTGCCTAGGTAGACCAGGGGGTCGAAGGGACCCCTCAAGAGGGTAAAGAGGAAGAAGAGGATGAAGAAAATATTTTCTTCGTGTCAAGTGTGAGCCTGCTGAGAAATCGCTCCAAGAGACAGCCCAGGTGCAACGTGCTAGTCAATGGGGACTCAATACCAATGCTGGTAGACACCGGTGCATCTGTAAATGTGATGGCCAGACAGCATTACGACGCAATGCAGACCCCACCAACACTGACTCCTCCGAGGGCACGCATCTTTACGTTCGGAGGCGACCAGGCCATTCCCCTGGATGGTGTGTTTGTGGCAGAAGTTCAGTACAGCGATTCATTCATCCATGCTAGATTTTACGTCACACCGGTAAGCAACAACACGCTGCTGTGCTGTGCGGCTGCAGAAGAACTTGTCATTGTGACATTCGCCTATTCGGTGTACCTGGACGACATACAGGTGCTCCTTGCCAAGCACACCTCCCTGTTTGAAGGCATTGGACAGTTGGTGGGTGAGCCGGTACGGCTACACATTGATGAATCGATTCAACCAGTGGCGCTGAAGCATCGGAGAGTACCGTTTCACCTCAGGGACCTGGTGGATCAAGAGCTCGACAACCTTGTAGGCTTGGACATTATTGAAAAGGTGGAGGGCCCCACTCCATGGGTCTCACCCATTGTCATCGCACGGAAGCCCAAACAGCCTGATGCCGTGAGAATCTGGGTGGACATGCGCCTCCCCAATAAGGCAATAAAGAGAGAGCGACATTTGACCCCCACCATCAATGACATCATAGCGGAATTGCAGGGGGCGAAATTGTTCTCTAAACTGGACCTAAGAGCGGGGTATCATCAGGTGGTCCTGCACCCCGAGTCTTGCTACATCACAACTTTCACCACCCATCGGGGTCTTTACAGATATAAGAGACTGAGTTTTGGGGTGTCTTCGGCGGCGGAGGTGTTCCAGAACATCATAAGGGGGGCATTGGCGGATCTGAATGGAGTCCTTAACATCAGCGATGACATCCTGGTGTACGCCAAGTCTGAAACGGAACACCTGGCGTGCCTGGCCAAGACATTCGAGCGTCTTCGCTCGCTGGGATTCACCTTGCACAAGGATAAGTGCGAATTCCTCAAAACAACGATTGAGTTTTTCGGGTTTGTCTTCAAGGCGGATGGGGTGTCGCCTGATCCCTGCAAAGTGAAGGACATAAGAGAGGCTCGACCGCCAGAAAATGTCGTAGAGGTGAGGAGCTTCCTGGGCATGGTCACTTATTGTGGCCGCTTCATCCGGAACCTGGCGTCCTGCTCAGAGCCGTTAAGATCTTTGACAAAGACGTACACTGTGTGGCAGTGGGGGCCCCTTGGGCAAGCAGCGTTCGATGATATCAAGAATGCCCTGGCGGCGGAGGACACCAGGGCGTTTTTCGATCCAAGCCTGCAGATGGAGATCGTCGTGGATGCCAGCCCCTACGGCCTGGGGGCGGTGCTCACTCAGGTGAGGAGTGACCAGGAGGTTTGCCCCATAGCCTATGCAAGTAAGGCACTCTCCGATACAGAACAAAGGTATTCTCAGATCGAGAGGGAGGCTTTGGTGGTCTTGTGGGGCTGTAGACATTTTCGCCTATACATTCTGGGGCGACCTGTGACTGTCGTCACGGACCACAAACCCCTGCTGCCAATCATGGCTGGCTCTTCCTCCAGGCCACCGGTGAGAATTGAGCGCTGGAGCTGGCTCTGCTCGAGTATGGAGTGTCCTTAATATATCGTCCCGGGGCCAACAATGCTGCTGACTATCTGTCTCGTCATCCAAGAGGGGACTCTCATGCATCCACGTCAGCAGAAGAGGCCGACGAACACGTTCGCTTGGTCGTAGAAACGGCCACCCCTAACTCCATGCAGGTGGAGGAGCTGGAGCTAGCGTCAAAGAACGACGAGTGCTTTGCCTTTCTAAAGACAGCCATGCAACAGGGTGCCTGGAAAACGGTTTTGGAGGCTTTGGACCGCAGAACGTGTGAGGCCAGAGTGGCTCTGGAGCAACTGTGGCGGGTGCGCGAAGAACTGACATTTTCGGAGTCGGGGCTCTTACTGAGAGGGGGAAGGATCGTGGTGCCCCAGACCAAAATCCCACAGGTTATCGCCCTGGCTCACCCAGGTCATCAAGGAGCCCCCAAGACGAAAGCTTGTCTCCGCCAGAAAGTGTGGTTCCCTGAGCTCGAATGGCGAGTGGAGGAGTTTGTGGCATCATGTGTGTGGTGCCAGGCCGCATCACCTGCCCAGAGGGACCCGTCCATCGAGACAATGCCGAGAGGGACAAGACCATGGGAGGTGGTGCACGCGGACTCGGGGTCCACATCACGGGGCACTCACTTCCTAGTGGTAGTGGACAAGTGGTCTCGATATCCTGAGGTTGAATTCATGGAGTCAGTGGCGTTTGACAACGTAGTGATAGCACTGGAGAAAATGTTCCCCACTCATGGACTACCCTCTGTTCTGTGTTCCGACAATGGGGCACCATTCCAAGGCGAGAGCTTCGCTGAACTCATGAGGGACTATGGCATTCAGCACAGAAGGGTCTCCCCGCTCTGGCCTAGGGCAAACGGGGAGGCAGAGCGCATGATACGTACCCTGAACAAGGTGTTCAGGATCGCCCAAGGGAAGGGCGAATGCCTACAGAGGACGCTGTACGTATTTCTGCGGGGGTATCGGACCACACCCCATTCATCAACTGGTGTGGCACCTGCTGAGGCCCTATTCCAACAGTGCCCGAGAGACATAATTCCTGAGGTGGGGGTTCGGGAGCCGGCTGCCATTGACAAACAACAGGTGGAGGCGGACCGACTGGCTAGAACACAGATGGAAAACATCCAGAGAGGGCTGAGACCACCCACTATTGCCCTGGGTGATGAAGTGCTAGTGAAGAATCGCCACCCACAGGGCAAACTCTCCCTCATGTATGAACCCGCTCCCCTCAATGTCGTGGCGGTGAAGGGGTCCATGGTGACCGCCTCTGACGGGACTTCATCAATGACCAGGAATGCCAGTTTCTTCAAGAGGTTGGGTGAGCAGAGAGTGGACAGCACTGACGAACGAGAGGGCGAAGAGGCACTGGACAAGGGTGGGGGTGAGGCCCTCGCCGTGAGCTCTCCCGCCCGGAGCGGACCAGGTCAGAGCACACCGACCAGAGACGTCGGCAGGAGGTACCCCCTGAGAACAGGGTGTGGGAAACCTGCCCGTCTCACTGACTATGTGACGGACTGAGCCGTGGAAAACACCGCTGAGGGATCCAGGGCGGCTGTCAATAAATGGGGGTAGTAGGTGTGTATTGTGTGCTGTGAAATGTTTTAGTAGTTAGATTCTCTCCTTTTTAATTGTTGTTGTCATGGAAAAGGAGGAGTGTGGCGCTGGTCCTTTAAGGGCGCGCACACGACGGGGTGACGTTCACTCTGTCGCGTGCTCTGCATAAATAAAGAGGGCGTTCCCCGGTGGCGTCAGAACCACCGTGGAGCCCACACGAGCAACATCTCTGCCTCTGTGTCTTTGTGTCACGGGGGTGGGGGGGTCACGGAAGGCGGTGTCGGAACACCGCTAACACTCACCGCCTTCAATAAAAGCTCCCATTTGTCATCGTTCTCACCCCATTATGAAGTCCTTGTTCTTGTTCGGTAGTCTGGTGGTTCTTCGCTCTGTGTATTGTTTCTCTCTGTGTTCTTCATGGCCAGGTGCAATGGTTTCATTCCCTGTCTCAGGCATCCAATCGGCTATTTGTTTATCCTTCATCATTTTCTCTACAGCTAGTTCTCTCCTTTCCTCTGGCGATTAGTCATTGCACGCATACGCCATCTCATCGCCAATGCTTCTACTGTCGCCCACTTCTCCAGTTGCCTGAAGTGCAAGTTCTTTGTGATGGACAACTGTCTGCAGTGGGCAGTCACTATGCTGCCCTCTTTTGCGGTTACCATGAGTGGAAACGCGTCAAATGGTAGGTTGAACTTGCTTTGTGAATGCAAGTTCTTCACTCGAGATACATCTCCTACACCCTGTTCGGGCTCTTTGGCTCCCTGACATGCGATCACTGCCATGCTGTGCTCACCTCGTTTTGTTGCGCATCTCTGTGTATCTAGAGTGGTGGGTTCCCACCCCAAGGTCGTTGGGTTGGTGATTCTAGGAGCTCTCCCTAGCAAGAGGCTGGCTGTCGCTACCACCTGTGGCTCTATGAGGGGTTCACCATTATTCCAGCAGGAATTGAAATATCGCTCTCTCCTGGTCCTCTTGACGCTTGACCGTTATTCTGAGCATTTTGTTGAGGGTGTGCATGAAGCGCTGTGCGTCTCCCTTTGCCTGTGGCCAACAAGGTGTTATCCTTTGATGCTGGAGACCCTGATCGCTCAGAAATAACTTGATTTCATCACCTTGAAAAGACAGCGCTTTGCCAGACTTGAGGGACACAGGCAGGCCATGTGGTGTAAAACAATTTTACAGTTTTGGTATCTCTGCACTTGCTCTCGTGGAGGCAACAGTCTCCACCTCGGGGTAGTGGGAACATGCATCCATAATTACAAGTATGTGTCTTCCATCTGCTGAGGAGCCGAAATCTGGATATTTCATCCTTTCACCGGAAGAGGCTCTTGAGTCGCCTTTGGGCGTTTGCCTTGTGATGCTCCTGAGCTTTCAGCTCCCCATTCCACTTGGCAGAGGCCAGCACCTCTTTGAACACGTTTATGCATTCATCTCGATGTTACCATGTTTATGTGGCTGTCTGGGTCCGCAGTCTACCTTTCTTCCTTAGCAGCCCCCTCGAGAGGTGACGTGAGAGGATGTCCACTGGGTTTACTTGCCAAGTGGTATTCGAGTACAAAGTCTTGAATTCAGAGCATCCATTTTTCGATGTGTGGGGCGAACGAAGGGTTGACTGTTCGAAGATGGGGATGAGTGGCTTGTGGTCAGTCAGCACCTTGAATGGTCTCTCATAAAGATCCAAGTTGAAATGTTTGCACCCCCATGCAACAGCAAATGCTTCCTTTTCAATCTGGAAGTAGGGTGTCTCGGGTGGGGTTAACACGCTGCTTTCAAATGCTACCAGTGTTACTTTGCCTGTGAGTGTCTGTTGGGTAAGGACGACGCCCCATCCATGAGGGCTCGCATCCATGATTAGTTCCATGGCAAGTTTGGGTCAAAGTAGGACCTTTCCCTGTCTTTGCCGAGGGTTTTTTTGCAAGTTTTGAAATGCTGCGGAATAGAGTTCTATTCCCACGGTTCTGACAGTTTGGTGAGGCGTTTCAGGGGTTCAACGATGGTGGCGAGGTTGGGGATTAATCTGCCACAGTAATTTAACATTCCAAAAAAGCTTCTGACTGGTTCTGTGGAGCAGGTGCTGCCTTGATGTCTTCAACTTTTAATATTATTATTATTAGTATTATTATTATGGTATTTATTGAGCACTGACCTAACTTTGAGATGCAACAGAGCGATTTACAGTCATAAGGGGAACAGGATGGTGAGGGGCGCAGAGAAACAAGGCAGTGGGGAGGGAACAATAGGGCACGGGTGAGGTAGGCTATTTGTCAGCATGTGATCCAAAGAACCAGGGGAGGAAGCAGTGGGGATCATCCAGTCTCATGGTGGGGAGTGGAAGGTGTGTGGACCTAGGTATTAGGGAGGAGCTATTCTTTGAAGAGGAGGATCTTGAGCTCCTTCCTGAAATGTAGACAAGAGGGGGAGAGTCTGATATTGATGAGGAGGCGGTTCCAGAGTCTTGGGGCATAGGCAGAGAAGGCCTGTCTTCTGGCTGTTTCCTTCCTGCACTGGCAAAGTTCAATCCTTACTTCTGGTGGATCGTAGGCCTCAAGAGATGCTGAATTTTTCAATTAGTTAGCTTGGGGACTTCAGGGTGACAGCCTTGTAGATGATGCAGCAGGATTTGAAGATGATACGGGTTTGCAGCAGTAGCCAATGCAGTTCGAGGAGGGTCGGTGATGTGGTTCAATTTGCAATCCTTTGATGAGACATGCTAAAGCATGCAGCACATATCTCAGGGGTGCCAGGTTAGTCGCCAGAAGGCCTTCCTAAAGGTCATTGCCACCATTCAGGTGGAAGAGGACCAAGGGTTGCCAGCAGATTTGAAGTTGTTTTCTGAGATGATGGCCTTGATTTTCTGCAGAAGAAAAAGTTGGCATCAAGCTGTTTGTGTCTTCCTTGCTATGTGCTATATTTAGGCGAGGTATCTATCGATGTCGAACCCAAGGAACTTGGCAGAGGTGGACAGCTGTGCTGTGAAGCACTTGAGGTGCATAGCAGTCAGCCAGGTCTGGATGTCTGGGTGTCAAGGTGTTCAGTGCTCTTGGTCAGGAGTAGGAATTCAACCTTGGAGGGCTTGAGCTTCAGGTAAGCACTTGACATCCACAACTGGATCAATGAGAGGCAGGCCTTGAGACTGTGGAAGTCTTTGATGGGTGATATCTTGAGCAAGCGCTGCGTGTCATCTGCGTATTGGTGGATGTTGATGTTGTGTGGAGCGAGGAGGGCTCTAAGTGGTTCTATGCAAAGATTGGAGATCAAGGGAGAGGGGATGGATCCACAGGTGATGGACAGAGTTGGTGATCTGGAGGAATCGATTTGTACAAACTGGTTGCAATTAGCAAGGTATGATTTGAACTAGCTCAGCACCATCTTGCTAATCCCCAAGCAGCGAAGTAGATTGTCGGTAAGTGTCTGGTGGTCTACTAGGATCATTATGCAAGCCTGCTGATAGCCCTTTCTAGAATATGAAACCAAAGGACTCTAGCCATTCTCTCTTAAATTCGCAAATACACTTTTTTAGCATGAGAACCAACATTCCTTCAATAGTTCTAATATGGCTCTTAATCGGAGGTGGGGTTCGGTCAGGGATTTTGCAAAGATGAGGATGTCATTGATGACGTTGATGATTACTGGGATTTGCTCAGCCGCACCTTGAATGGTGTTTTGAAACACTTCAGCTAGCTGAGGATACTTTAGCGGTGCAGGCCAAGATAGGACAAGAAGATTGCTATGTATGACCAGTCTTTGTGTAATTGGTTTAAAAATAAGATCTGGTAGCCCCTCTACTGAGAACGTACACGGCCAAATAACCTGTTCTCTGTGAAGGTGCCCACTCTGGAGGGTCTACAAGCACGTTTTAGCTCACTGTACCTTTCACATAGGAGAAATATCTATTTGCATATCAATCTGGTCCCACCCACTTGGGCAGGCCAGCACTGAAATGCTTTCACCATAAGTGACCCAGGGTAATCCAGACGTGGACCACTTGCTTGCTGTGCCTTAGAGAGGCCAGCTTCACCTCACTGAGGAGGCCCAACAAGGCAGAAACACTGTCTGAGGTTGCTAATGGTACTCTTGCTCACAGGAGAATTGCCTAGCATTTCGTTGCTATACTGCTCTTGTGGGTGGGGCCCAGACTATGCAAATGGTTATTTCTCTAGTAAGCTAAAACGTGGTTGTAGACCGTTCTGAGTGGCAGAACAGGGTATTTGACCCAAATTTGTTCTCAGTATCTGATAATACCCTGCCATCAGAATGGGATGTCTTTTTTGGTTTCAGAACCATGACAAAGGTAGGCACCCAATGTGTGAGGCAAGTTGTAATAGGATAAGGGCAAACGATCTTAATAGCACATAGGATCGTGCTTCTTTCTGGGTGTTTGGCACGATCTGGGATTGGAGCCAGTGTTGCTCAGCGTGGTATTTCTTCCAAGACCCAGAAAATTGCCACTAGACTACCACATAGCTCTCAACTCACCCGCTTTTGGCGGGTGTCACCCGCCTTGCAAAGGGCTGACTCACCCGCCAAGCCTCCTGCACGCCCATTCATTCCAATGGGCGTCGCACCCGCCAGAAACAAAATCGGGTGATTTCACCCGCCTTTGCGAGACAAATGGTTGAGAGCTATGACTACCACCCCTTAACCCATTGCAATTTTTTAAAAATAATACAGGCTTCTCTTGCTCGTATCATGAAGAAGAGGGAAATGAGATAATGTTGGTATTGTTTACCAGTAGTTTTCATTCCACTTCCAACTCATTCTCCTCCCAGTACCTTTTGACATACCGCCCAGCCTTTGGAGTTCAAAGGGCGTGTGAAAACAAAAGTTTTTGTTTTTGGGGGTGGTGGGAGTCCATTAAAGTGAATGGCAGATGAGGGGCTTGGCAGAGGGTGAAATGATTCTTGGTATTTGTATGTATCTGTACCTAACAGCTATGAATAATCTGTACCTAACAGCTATGAATAATTTGTATCATTTCACTGAATTGTCATGATCATAAAATACAAATCATCTCAATGTACATCTGCCCGGCTAGCTCAGTCGGTAGAGCATGAGACTCTTAATCTCAGGGTCGTGGGTTCGAGCCCCACGTTGGGCGTGGAATTTTTTTTTTCACGTTACATAGAACTGAACTGTACACATATTGACGCCCATATAATTTTACATACGAATAACTTCATGAATTTGACAATACTGTGAGCATATTGACAATAATATATGAATCCACAAATTTGACAATACTCTGAGCATATTGACACTAATATATGAATCCACAGAAAGGTAAAATAAATCGCCCAACGTGGGGCTCGAACCCACGACCCTGAGATTAAGAGTCTCATGCTCTACCGACTGAGCTAGCCGGGCACTTAAAAAATGAGGAACACAGGAATCATTTCAGACAAGAGACGCTTAAGGTGTCCCAGGGCTGTATGAAAAAATTATCTGCGCGAACTGGTGGTAGAACGATAACTTACATTCTTAGAAAAGGAAGCAGGTCGGCCATCTTAACTGTGACGTCTCCTGATGCACTAGAGCGACACCGTCATTCAAACTATTTAGCCGTAACGGAAAATGGCTGTTTCGAATGTGTTCACGTACTGATGTTGTGTTCGTAGAACCTCATTTTTCTGTTCAAGGTGGTGTCGGTTAGGCGAAGCACTTCATTGTCAACCACGTAACCTCGAGTGTGGGCATAGATTTATATTTCTGCTTCAGTAAAGTACGAATTCCGTTTTGACTGTGGGACTACTCACTGCAATGTCTTATTTCAACCTTTAAACAAAATGGGTTTCAGATTTCGAACTGAATACGTGAATTCAAATATGCATTATAAAAGATATAACACCGCAGTGTTCTAATTCAGAATATGAATACCATGTTACCGCCCTCTGTTGTTTGGCCGGTTAGCTCAGTTGGTTAGAGCGTGGTGCTAATAACGCCAAGGTCGCGGGTTCGATACCCGTACTGGCCAAGGTTTTTGTTTAAAACATGCATTGAAATTATTTCATATGTCAAAAGTAAATTCTGTTTTGCTTTTCTGTGTAATATTTCCTAGGCAATACATGTTCACTTTCTAAAGTGCTTTATTCGCTTTAAGAGGTTTTGCTCAAATGCAAAATGTCATTAAGGAAGTGCATTTGAAAGCGCTGTTGTGGCCACATGGCTCCCTGACCCTTTATCCTGTGAAGAACGCGATGGTGATTACTACATAATGGCAGGGCGCACTATCAAGGAAGTGCTTCTAAAAATGCTGTTGTGGCTGACGTGGCTCCCGGACCCCATCACTGGGAAGACCCTGTGAAACCAGCTCTACTGTGACAAGACCACACAGACCAAGAAGAATAAAAACCCATTACTACATACTCAACCCGAGAAGATGGAGTAATGAGGCTCAAGTCTTGGTATCCAATAAGCACAGCTGATGGAAAAAATTCATCAGCAAGAAGAAGAACAAGCCGGACCCTTTATTCCTGTGAAGAACTCTGTGGTGATTACTAACACCAAAATAACCCATTGTGATATCGTGATGGTGGACCTCCTCACGCAGCCACTCGTGTATCCTCTCACGCATGCAAGGATACCCCAACACAGGAGCTGGGGTGCAACACGTCTTTAATCAAACGATATCTGACTCTAACTGCTCTTTTGGCGGTAACCCCGCCCATCCCCAACACGTGGGACGCAGCCCACTAAACAGTGATAATAGAATACAGTGATAATAGAAAGAGGACTCATCCTCATATCAACTAACAGTGACGGCACCAGACCCTCCCGTTACTAAACATTTAGTTACGCTCTCAGTCCATTTCTTCGATGAGGCGATGAGGTTTTTTTCTTGCTCTCTGTGGTCGATAGTTCACTCTTGGAGATGGCTCTGTCCGCTCTTCAGATGCCATGTCGTTTCCAGAGTCTTCCCTGTCTCCGTCATAGGGAGCGTCCCACTGAGAGAATGTGTCACTCATGCTTGTGTCACCGGCGTACTGAGTGCCAGGCATCCTTCTGAAATGAGAGGAGTTTCGAGTTATGGACCGGCGGTCCCCTTTCGCGGTAATGAGTGACCCTTTCTTCTTGACAATGATGAGTGGCTCCTCATTGAAACGAGCTATATTATTGCGCTGTTGAGGTTGTCGGACCACTAGGTCACTTCCTCTGGCCGGGCGAGTGATGTCGGCAGCTTGTTTCATGTTCTACTTCACGAGTGTCTCTTACTCTCATTGCAGCGTCGTCCTCATATTGGTCCTCATTAGCGGCTACATGGGGTAGTCGTGTTCTGATCATTCGTCCGAACATCACTTCTGATGGTGACTTCCCGGTGATACTGTGTGGGGTATTCCTGTAGTCTCGCAGGAGTTGGCATAGCAGTTTTTCAACATGCTCCCCTGTGAGGCGCGCAATTTGTGTTGTGCGTTTCATGCTGCTCATGAACCGTTCTACGGTACCGTTTGCCTGAGGCCACAAGGGTGTTACTTTCCTGTGGCGAAAACTCATGTATTCTGCGAATCTCTGGAAGTCTTGTCCAGTGAATGGGGGCCCGTTATCGGACTTGACTACTTTGGGTATTCCGTAGGTTGCAAACATCCTATCCAGTGCTGGGATGGTGTGATGTGCGGAGGTGGACGGGACTATCTGCAGGTCGGGATACCTTGAGTATTCGTCCACGACTACCAATATGTAATCACCCCCTTCCATGGGTCCGAAGTGGTCGACGGCTATTTCTTCCCAGGTTCCTTCAGGCAGCGCATTCATGCTTAGCGGTTCAGGGAATGTGTGCGGCTTTATGATGGTGCAGGTGGGACAATTCTTCAGTAGTTCTTCCACTGATGTGCCCAGTTGGGGAAACCAAAGTTTTTGTCTTAGCATCCTTTTTGTGGATACAATACCCCTGTGTCCTTCGTGTGCTAGTTCTAGCACCTTCTGTCGTAGGCTTCTCGGGATGACGAGCTTGGTCCCTTTTAGCAGTAGTCCTTCCTCTGACTTTGCGAGTACTTCTTTTACCGCTAAGAAGCATGTGATGTCTTGTTTTGTGTCTTCATTCATTGCTTCTGTTATAACTCGGAGGTCAGACTTGATGGTCGTGCAGTTATGAAATACCTCCGTCCCCAAGTACCGCTCGAGCAGGAATAAATAACTGCCCTAGCAATCTTTGAGGCCACAGGTGTAGAGTGTCATCGTCAGCCTGATACCGGGAACGCCGGAAGGACCCCTGAGTGCTGTAAGGCAAATGGTTATGGTCAAGTAAACAACTACAAGAAATTGGCAGAGAAAGCAAAACAAGGTATGATGACACCAGCTTACCCAGAGGATGGTAGAACAGGTAGGGAACCTATACCAACAGCAGGGGAACCAACAGCAGGCTGAGATGAAGGATCGGCACTCCGGACAACACCTGTAGCAAGAACGTGATTCGTGGTGATTCTTTGAGCAGTCCAAAGGCCAAACAGGAGGTCAAAAGTTCCAGGGTATCAGAAAGTTCGCCAAGTCCAAAAAGTAAATCCAAAGCAGGTCCAAGATAACGTTCCGTGGTCAAGAGGAGGTAAGTAATAAGAGGTAGTAACCAAAGCTTAGCAGATCTCCAATAGAAGCAGCTGTGAAGCGCCGTGTGTTCTTTGCCGGCTTCTTTTGAAGTCGCGAGCGAAGTCACGTGACAAGTCACGTGACCGCTCGCTCGCTTCACGTGGAGCGTGACGCGGCCAGTGATTGGTGCTTCCTGGTGCGTGGGTGATGATGCTGCCGGCGAGCGGAATCACGTGACAAGTCACGCGACTGTTCACGCGCGTCATGTGGAGCGCGATGCAGCCAGTGACTGGTGCGTGAATGCTGGTGCTGCCGGGCATGGAGGAGGCGCCAGGGTAACCGCCACCGCAGAAAGGGGCAGAAAAAGGCAATCCTGCGTCCCGTGGCATCTCGCCTGCTGTGTCTCCCCCGCTGAGGTGGGTGGCGGGCATGGTAGCGGGCGGTGTCAGGCAGGTAAGAGGAGTGCAGGGAAGGGTGTCGGAGTAGGGGCATGAGCGGGGGCATGACAGCTTCGCGGATCTGCTTTGCTTGTTTCCATCTCCCCGTTTCCAGGCATTTTAGGATGATTTGTATTCCTTGGTCTGTGTTAGATTCCCTTGTTATTTGTTCCATGTCAAGCCCTTTTGGAGGGCTGCTGTGAATGACATATCTTATATACTGATCAGCAATGGATGGTTCTGGTCCACTCTTTTCACTTGGGTGGCGGGAGGGAAAGTCTGCGGGGTTTTGTTCCTTCCCCGGCCTGTGCATGATGGTGAATTGGTAGTCCTGTAATTGAAGTAACCACCTGGCTATTCTTGGTGGCATTTTCGCCTGAGGATTGCCATAGATGAAAACGAGTGCCTAGTGGTCTGTTACCACTACAAAAGGTTTTCCGTATAGAAAAAGGTGAAAATGCTCGCAGGCCCAGACGACCGCCAGTCCTTCTTTCTCCGCTTGCGAGTAGGCTTGTTCAGTTTTGGAGAGGCTTCGACTGGCGTAGGATACTATGTGCTTCCCACCACCCTCTCTGTTGTCCAATTGCGTGAGAATGGCACCCAATCCGACGGGACTGGCGTCCACGATGAGTTCTGTGGTCTTCTTGGGGTCAAAATAGGCCATGCTGTGGGCATCAGAGATGCGGTCCTTAATGATTTGGAATGCTTCTTGGCATTTGGGGGACCAGACGAATTCAGTGTTTAGCTTGGTGAGGGCTCTGAGAGGTTCGCTGATGGACGCGAAGTCTCCTATGTACCTTGTGAAATAGCTTGCAAGTCCTAGGAAGGATCTGAGGTCTGAGGTTGTCGCGGGTGGTTCAGCTTCGTGGAGTGCGCTTACTTTTTCGGGTTCTGGTGTCATTCCTTTCTCAGAAAATATGTGTCCGAAGAACCTGAGTGTCTTCTTGCGAAACTCACACTTTTCTTTATTCAACGTTAGCTGGGCTTCTTCAAGGGCCATGCAGACTCTCATTAGCGTGTCATCGTGTTGCTCTTGAGTTTGGCCGAAGACTAAAATGTCGTCGCTATAGTTCAAGCAGTTGGGCACGTGTTTGATGACATTGTGAATTTCTGCTTGGAAGATTTCTGCCGCGGAGGACACTCCGAAACTCAACCGTTTGTAACGGAATAGGCCCAGGTGGGTGGCAAATGTTGTTATATACCTGGAGTTCTTGCTGAGTTCCAGCTGGTGGTAGCCTTTGTTTAGGTCCAGCTTGGAGAATACAGTCGCTCCATTCAAAAGATGTACCATGTCTGTTATTCTCTGAGATTGGTGTCGTTCCCTCAGGATGGCCTCGTTTGGTCTCCTCATGTCAACACAAATCCTAATGTCTGGGGAGTCTCTCTTGGGCACCGGCAATATAGGGGAGACCCACGGTGTGGGGCCTTCTGCTGGCTCAATAATGTCTGCCTTGAGCAGTTTGGCTAGTTCATTTTCCACTTGCTGTTGAATATTGATGGGGATACCCCTGTAGTGCTGTGCTACTGGTGGGACGCTGGAGTTGATCTCTCAATCTGCCTGTCCTTCAGTTTCCCGAGGCCTTTGAACAGTGCTGGGAAGACTTGGTCGATGCTCGTCATTGGGTCTAAGTACTTGTGCACCATGATGCGATATAAAATGTGAATGAGTCCCATTTCAATGGCTGCTCGATAGCTTAGAATGCATCCGCTCTCAGTGGCAGTCTCTAGCACATGCATGGGGATGTCCTCCTCATGTTCCTTGTATCGACATGAGGCCATGAAGAAACCTTTGCATGCCAGTGGTGTTTAGAGCCGTATGGGTAGATGAGAGCTCGTGCTGGCTGTAGGCGCGGGGCATTTGGTATGCTTTCATAGACCTCCTCACTGATTACATTCACGGTAGCTCCCGTGTCTATCAGAAATTCGGCCGTGGATTTGTTGACTTGTATTCTCAGAATTGGGCTGTGTTCTTTTGCCATATTGTTCCCAAGAGCATATAGGTATCCCTTTTTCCTCGGTGTCTCTTGATGTTTTTCCGGCCTGCGGGTTCTCTCTTCCAAGGATGCACTTGACATGCTTTCTGATTGTGACTGTTCTATGAGGCACCGCACGTACCTCCTGGATCTTCTCCTTGTCTTGTGTGGTGTAGTTTTGCTCTCTCTCCACTCCCTTTTGTCTTGTCTCCTTTCTACTCGTTCGTCGAGGTATCTGTGACGTCCTTGTTCATGGGGTTGATGGGTGGCCCGATGATGTTGGGTGGGTGGGTTTTGTTCCAGTTCGTTTGTGGGCTTTCCACTTCTCCCTGCCCCCTTCATCTTGCTGCGGAATATCAAACACACAGCCTTGTAGTGGTTGTCACCACCACATGCGGAGCATGTCTGGCCCATGGCAGGGCATGTCCCTTCATGGGGGTACTCGTGTCCCCATCGATAGCAGAATGGGTCACTGTTGGCTTTCGCCATCCCTTCTAGCTTGTTAAGACTTTCGTGCTTTCCGTGCGTGATTTTTATTTCTTCTAGGCCCTCTACTTGCGCTGCGAGTGCAGCATCTGACCGGGCCAGACGCAGGATTTCGTCCAAACTTCTCGGCTGTTGTAGCAACCGTTTGCGAAAATCAGCGCTTTCACATCCCACAATGATTTGCGACCTGAGGGCCTCCTCATTGGAGTATTTGTTGAAATCACAGTGTTTCATTTTTGACCGTAGCCTCATGACGAAAGCATCTATGGTTTCTCCCTTGATCTGCTTGGTGGTGTGGAATACATGTCGTTCATAGTCTACATTAGTGTGGGGCGTGAAATATTCTGTGAGCGTTGTCTTTAACTTGGTGTAGGTGCATACTTGCCAACCCTACCGATTTAGGCGGTAGGATACCGCTTTTTAAGCAGTCCTACCGCCTACCGATTGTTTGACACCAAATACCGATTCTTTTTGTAAAAAAAAAAAAAACAAAACTTTTTTTTCCCCACGCCATCTCGGGGGAGTCTTTCAAGGGCTCCCCCGAGCTGGCGTACTGGGAGAATGCCCGGCATGCAGGCTTTTAATGTCAAAGGCACCCACGGCGGTGGGCTAAAGCGCCCCTCCGCCGCGGGTGCCTTTGGCAAAAGGCGCCATTAGTCCCCCACCACGCCAGCTTGGGGGAGTCTTTCAAGGACTTCCCCGAGCTGGCGTAGCGGGAGAAGGCGTGGCATGCAGGCTGTTAATGTCAAAGGCACCCAAGGCGGTGGGCTAAAAGCACCCCTCCGCCGCAGGTGCCTTTGGCAAAAGGCGCCATTAGCCCCCACCACGCCAACTCGGGGGAGTCTTTCAAGGACTTCCCCGAGCTGGCGTAGCGGGAGAAGGCGCGGCATTCAGGCTGTTAATGTAAAAGGCACCCACGGCGGTGGGCTAAAAGCACCCCTCTGCCGCAGGTGCCTTTGGCAAAAGGCGCCATTAGCCCCACCACGCCAGCTCGGGGGAGTCTTTCAAGGACTTCCCCGAGCTGGCGTAGTGGGAGAAGGCGCAGCATGCAGGCCTTTGATGTAAAGGCGCCCACGGCGGTGGGCTAAGGGCGCCCCTCTGCCGCAAGTGCCTTTCACAAAAGGCGCCATTAGCCCCCCACCACGTCAACTCCGGTGAGTCTTTCAAGGGCTCCCCCGAGCTGGCGTGATGGCAGAAGGCGTGGCAGGTGCCTCATTGTCATTGAATGCACCCGCGGCGGCGGGCTTATTCAATGACAATGGGCTGCTGACACTCCCTATTCCTATCATTACCTCCTCGCCTGACTATTTTTGAAACTTTAAGATTCCTATAGATAGATTTTTGGTCACAGAACGTTGGCATGTATTTAGGTGTCTATGGTGCTTTCCGGTATTTCGTCGAGGATGTCTCGCACGTTGTATCCTACGGCATGGTTCAAGAGATTTAGTTTCTGTTCATCCTCTAGTGGTCCGGCCGCTTTTAAACATACTTCAAAATCCCTCAGCCATCTTTTCCACCTTGACCCGAGGGTGCCAGTGTCAGTGAGGTCGAAGTTTGCCGGCAATTGGGCTAAGAGACTGTCTGTCATCTTTCTGTGCTCTGTTCTGGCTGGAGTCACAGGGACTGTCAGTGGCTCTTCTTCCGAGCTACTCAGGGGCTGAGCCGGAGTTGCAGGGAATATCAGTGATTCCCCTTCCAATCCACTCATGAGCTGATTTTAGGTGTTTCTCCTTGCGCTGCGCTGCGTTGTGGGCTTGACGGTGGTTCGCGTTGGGGCGCGTGAACTTACCCTCGTGTCTAGTGCGGTGGGGCCTTGGCGCCAGAAGGGGGCGCTGTTCTAGTTTGTAAGCAGCTTGCAGGCACTTTCCCGCCTTGCGCGTTGCAATTTTGCGTGCCAACCGGAGGGCGCTGTGTCGCGTGTTGGCGGGCCTGTGAGGCCTAGTGTCTTGTTGATGGCCCTGATCTGCAGTCGTGGTGTTGTTGCGTGCGCTGTTGGGCCTTGTGGAGGTGAGAAAAGAAAAGGGAGCGTTTGTGCTTACCCCTTGATGTGGTCTCGTTGGAGCGGGAGGTTCGTGCCTCCACAGCTCGTCTTTTGCTTGTTGCCGTCGGCGGGAGGCCAGTGCTCCTCTAGCGCCCGGAATGCATGAGCAGGGAGTTGTTGCTCTACCTGCCGGTGTTTTAGCGTGTGCAGTTGGCTTTGCTGTCGTTGCCGTTGGCGGGAGAAACCCGTTCTCCACCGCCCGGATGATCCACCACGCGGGGAGCCGTTGCAGCTGCTCCACCCGCGGGAAGTGTGTGCGCCGGAGCTCGGGAGATGCTCGCGCAGGGGGGGCTTGTCTCGACGATGGGGAGCCTTCGCGCTCCAACCCACTGTATCGGACTTCCCCGACAGGTGGGGTCCTGCGCTTCCAGTGGTGTCAGGCAGTACACCACGAGCGCGGTGGACCTGATGATGGCAGGCACGGTGGGACCTCGTGTCCGCCTCGTCGCCAATGTGATATCGTGATGGTGGACCTCCTCACGCAGCCACTCGTGTATCCTCTCACACATGCAAGGATACCCCGACACAGGAGCTGGTGTGCAACGCGTCTTTAATCAAACGATATCTGACTCTAACTGCCCTTTTGGCGGTAACCCCGCCCATCCCCAACACATGGGACACAGCCCACTAAACAGTGATAATAGAAAGAGGACTCATCCTCATATCAACTAACAGTGATGACACCACACCCATTACAAACTTACGAGGCTAAGCCCTGTGGTGTGGGCGCCCGAGCCTCAGTGTCAGACATGGCAACATTCTGAAGCCCCTGAGAGGGAGATTTCAGCACCGAAATCAGGAGAATGCATTTTCCCCATAGGAATGCATTGGGAATATTGTTATTTTAGGCGGGAAACAGTAAAAAATAGCACTGTTTTTAATTATAAAATCGGGAGTCTCCCGCCTAAATCGGGAGGGTTGGCATGTATGCAGTGATCGGAGGCCAGGCTGGGCCATGGAGGCAGGCAGCGCAGCAAGCAGGCGCGCAAAGAGAACACAGACATTGTTGCGATGGTCTCAGAGCGTAGACTGCCTTTTCCCGGGCTTTCTCGCTCGAATTTATTTACTTGCCCACGTGGGGTGTGTGGACATCACATCCCTCTCCCACATGTGACGTCTTATGTTGAAAGTACGCATGCACGAGCCTCGTTTTGGGTCGTGCATGCGCATTGTGAATAAAGACGATCCGTGCAGCAGTTGCCTAGGTTGCTGAAGGAGACCGCAGCTGTCCGGGTCCGATCGACACCCGTGTGGGGTCCATGTGAGCGTAACAGAACGCAAAGCCTCTCTACAAATACCCACCCGGGTGTTATGGAAACCTCGGAAACCGACCAACTGGCCCAATTATTGGGGGAACTTAGGGCGGAAGTACATGCCGCTCGCCAAGAGACTAATGCCCTCAGGAGAGAACTGATTGTCTCAAAGGAGCGCACAGATGATCTGGCTAGGCAACTACTGCAAAACCAAGCTGGGCAATCGCCCCTACCTGGATATGAGGGAAACTCAACCCCCGTTTCATCAAGCAATCCTGTGCAAGTGGTTTTACCAGGAAATATTCCGTTAGCTCCACCCGAACGCTTTGCTGGGGACCCCAAAAGGTTCGCCGTGTTTATGAACCAATGCCGTTTGCACTTTTTGTGCAGACCGGGAGCCTGGCACATCTGACCAAGCCAAAGTAGCCTTTGTATTGTCATATCTTAGTGGCAGCGCAGCGGATTGGTGTAATACTTAGACAAATTACAAGAAACTTGAATAACACCAAAAGGTTACCTTAGAGAAACACCAGTCATTCTCCTTCCTAAGCTGCCTTCTTCAGAAAGATTCCGACAGGGGTAGAGAATGAGAGCCTCCCTGAGACCCTTCCTCCGCCCACAATACAAGGAGTAAGGAGGGGAAGGACCCCAGGGAAACCCTCTGGGGAAGAAAACCCTGTGTCGATGGCCTCTGGATGGATGTCGTCTGTCTGGAGAGGTTCTTGGTACCCGGACTATCCGCAGAAGGGGAGCCGTCTGAATAAAGACAGATGAAAGAGGTAAGTTTAAGAAGGGAAACTAGAAAGCAGAATATGGGTAGAGAAAACGAGGAGTACCTGATTGGAAAGGGGATACCACTTATCAAGCTATATTGCAGATCTTCCGATAAGACGCGGATAGGAGTAACCTGTTTCTGCAGAGGTGGGATAATATCAGGTGTCAATTCTGGGTCTATTTCTAACCCATGGGTCTACTAGGGACTGACTATCAATTCTCACGTACCGCTCGCCAGGGAGAGATTCTCACTAGCGAACCGATCAGTGAGGTTCAGCTGGTAACGAGTGAGGCTGAGAGAGTCCACTCGAGTCTCCGATGTCGTGCAAGAGTTGGGAGAAGGAGTCAAGTCTGAAAATAGGTGAGTGGAAAGGGCAGAATTACACAGAAGGAATGACAAACAAACTACTATGCAATAGTTCCTAGTATCGAACTCACGAAGCGTTGTTGTGGAAGAGTAGCAACGCGTCCGCGCGTTGTCTGCAGGAACAGATGAACCGGCTCCGGAGCCGGGGGGCGGTCCTCCCACTGCGCGGTCTTGGTGTAAATCTAGACCCGCACCATCCGTAGCGGCGGCCATCTTGGGAGTAAAGATGGCCGCAATCCGTCTAAGAGACCATCTGTGCCACAGTGACCATGGTCTCCGCAGGGGCGTGACAATTGGTCCATTCCATTAGTAAACCAGGATGATCCTCTTCTCCGGGATTTCAGGGTTTTCAAAGGAGCATGGAAAAACTATTCGCCAGACACTCACAGGGTCAAGCCCTGTACAACAAACTTTTATCCTTACGACAAGGTAACCAGGATCTGCTAACCTATATTGCAACCTTCAATAGGTTGGTGGTGGAAACCGGGTGGCCTGAGGAAAAACGAATTACATTGTTTCATCGTGTACTTCGGGGAGAACTCAAAGATGTCTTGGCTCAAGTTGTGAACCCACCTCAGGATTGCACAGAATTTATAGACTTAGTGGTCCAGTTAGACCACCGACTTCAGAACCGAAAGACTGATCGAGCTAAGTTCGAGAACCGTGTATTGGTTAAGCCCAACGTTGCCCCCAAAGGAACAGATGCATCTGAACCTATGCAGATCGGGGGGTTAAAGGACCCTTAACTCAAAAGGAAAGAGAAAGAAGACGACAGATGCAGTTGTGCCTGTATTGTGGAACCTCAGGGCATTTTCTACGGGATTGCCCTACAAAACCACCCAAGAAGGTGGTAGGAGTTGCTGATAAAAGCCACATAGAGCCTGATTCGGGAAATGACCATGCCCGACAAGTGTAGAGGTCCGCTTGCCGAGCTTAAAGAAGGACACTCAGACCTCGCATCTGATCATCCCAATGGTCCTACTTGATCCCAGGCAGCTATCACGTATGCACGCAGTAAGGGCATACATAGATAGCGGGGCCGTAAGAAACTATATGGACCACAAATTGGTGTCAAGGATGAATTTACCTCTTTGCAAAAAGACCACTTCGGATGTCATCACCACAGTTGATGGAACTGAGATTGCCTCGGGGCCTGTAACTCATTCCACAACAGAGATGACACTGTTGAGTCAAGATGGGCATCGAGAGACTATTGTGTTTGATCTAATCAAAGCGCCACAGTTCCAGATAATACTGGGGATGCCATGGTTGGAAACACATAATCCTTGTATAGATTGGCAAGAGAAGAGAATAACCTTCCCGGATTGTGCACACACCTGTTACCCAGAGAAAACTTTGAACAAAGGCCTGGCTACAGTCGTTAACCCAATCGTGCAGTTACCTCAGGAATACCAAGAATTTCAGGATGTTTTTCAAAAAGAACAGGCCAATACATTACCTCCTCACAGATCATACGATTGTCAAATCAACCTCCTACCCGGTGCACAACCCCCATGCAGTAGAATCTACGCCCTCATGGAACCTGAAAATCGTCACCTACGGCAATACTTGGACCAATACCTTGTTAATTGCTTTATTCGTCCTTCCAAGTCTCCTGCATCCTCATCTTCATTCTTCGTGCCAAAAAAGGAAGGTGACCTTAGAACGTGCATAGATTACCGCACATTAAATCAGATTACGGTAAAAAAACGATACCCATTTCCTCTGATCCCCGAATTACTAGACCAAGTAAAGGATGCTTATATCTACACTAAGTTAGATCTCCGAGGGGCATATCATCTGGTACGTATCAAGAAAGGCGACGAATGGAAGACTGCCTTTCGCACCAAGTACGGATTATTCGAATATCAGGTGATGCCCTTCGGGTTGTGCAATGCACCAGCAGCCTTCCAGTATTTTATGAATGATGTCCTTCGTGAACTCATTGACATCTGTGTCGTCGTATACATAGATGATGTTCTAGTGTACTCCTCCTCAGAATCAGACCATGTTAAGCACGTGCGTGCAGTCCTTGAGAAACTATGCCAGCACAAGTTATATGCAAAATTGGAAAAATGTGTTTTTCATGCTATGGAAGTTGAATTTCTTGGATGTATCCTGACTCCAAAAGGTGTCCGAATGTACTCTCGAAAGGTGGACGCAATTCTCAAGTGGCCATCACCCAGTTCAGTCAAAGGGGTACAAAGCATGCTCAGATTTGCTAATTTCTACCGCAGATTCATTCCGGACTTCTCCCATGTTGTACACCCCATCACAGCACTTTTGCGAAAAAACAAACGCTTCTTGTGGACCGAAGAGGCTGAAAAGGCCTTCCAAGAGCTGAAAGCGAAATTCACATCAGCACCTGTCTTAAAGCATCCACGCCCTGAGCTTCCATACATAGTAGAAACAGATGCATCCAGTTTAGCCATGGGAGCTGTCCTGTCCCAGAAGGATCCTGAAACCGGTCAACTTCACCCAGTAGCGTTTTGGTCCAGAAAGTTCTCAGCACCTGAGTTAAACTATGCGGTTACCGATAAAGAGCTATTAGCCATCAAATCCGCCTTTAAGGCTTGGCGGCACTATCTTCTTGGTGCCAGGCATACTATTACCATAATCACCGATCACCGGAACCTGCAGTATTTAAAAACAGCCAAAGCCCAATCATTGCGACAACTTCGATGGGCATTGTTCTTTGCCGAATTCGATTTCGTGTTCACTTATCGACCAGGCTGCAAAAATGGCAAAGCAGATGCCTTATCCCGAATAGGGATGGGAGAAGCATATGCAAACCCGGAACCGGTGCCAATAATTCCCGAGCAAAGAATTCTTGGCATAACTACTCTACAGACACTAGAAGATATTCATTCAAAAATCCAACAACTCTTCGATCCAGCAACCCTGCAGGACTGGGTAAAGAACGGCCCGGACTACTCAGTCGTCAATGACCTACCTTACTATCAAGGACGACTATTTCTACCACACAAGGAAATACAAGAACTAGTCATCTCCAATTACCATGACACCCTGGTGGAAGGGCACTCAGGTATTGCAAAAACTGAAGCGATAATTAAGAGACAGTTCTGGTGGCCCACTTGGCGAAAAGATGTAAAGTCATTTGTGATGTCTTGTTGTATTTGCGCCCAAAACAAAAGCCAGAAGAAAAAACCTGCTGGCCTTTTACAACCTTTGGATATTCCACCTACACCATGGCACACCTTGTCTTTAGACTTTATTACAGATCTACCTCCATGTAATGGATTTAACACCATCCTAGTTATTGTGGATCTTTTTTCCAAGATGGCCCACTTTATTCCTTTAAAGGGGTTACCTTCTGCTTCGATTCTGGCCAAGGAGTTCCTCGAAAACATTTTTCGATTACACGGATTCCCTTCCGTATTGGTTTCTGACCGAGGTAGTCAATTTATCTCGCATTTTTGGAAGAAATGTTGGCAACTAGCACAAATCGACGTGAGGCTATCAACAAGTCACCATCCCCAGAACGATGGTCAGACGGAAAGGACCAACCAGACCCTTGAACAGTACCTACGCTGCATGCTACAACAGACCAAAAGCAATTGGAAAGATATTTTATGGATTTCCGAGTACGCATACAATAACTCTGTACATTCAGGAACCGGACAAAGCCCTTTTTATACCATATATGGACATCACCCTCGAACCTCAGAACTCGATTCGCTTCAGCACTTAGAAATGCCTGCAGTTAGTAATTTGCACTCTACTATTACACAAGCCTTTAAGGAAGCCACAGAACATTTGAAACAAGCAAAAGAGAAATACAAGAAAAATGCTGATCAACATAGTGAACCTCCACAATACCAGATTGGGGATCAAGTTTGGCTGGCTACAAAACATATACCTCTGAAGGGAACTCTGACTTTTAATCCTAGATATTTGGGACCTTACACCATTAGGGCCATTATCAACCCGGTGGCCGTCAAATTGGAATTACCCTCTAATATGCAAATTCATCCTGTCTTTCATGTTTCACTTCTAAAACCAGTTCAACCAGGGACAAGATTAACCAAACCACCTGACCCCATCTTGATAGATGGAGAACCTGAATTCGAGGAAAAAAATATCCTGGACTCCAAGATGATTAAATCAAAACTTTTTTATTTGATCGATTGGAAGGGCTACGGACCACAAGAAAGATCATGGGAGCCTAGCGACCACGTTCATGCACCTCGGTTGGTGAAAAGATTCCTTCGGAACTTCCCAGACAAACCGGGGCCAGGGGGAAGAACAACTTAAGAAGGGGCCTTGGGGGGGAGTGCTGTCATGATGCATACCCCCGGGCATCAGGACCAAGGCCCTCAGCTCCGGGAGCAGGCATCCAGACATTTGTTTAAACCTCAGCAGCCCCGGCTAGGGGCTGTCCGGGTTCAGTCCTGGCCCCATAGGGTTCATCATAGAAATCAGTCCTGGCCCCATAGGCTCATAGACTTTACTTACCTGATGCAGACCATGCTGCAAAAGAGTCCAAGCCTACATGAGGCCTGGATGGGACTATTTTGTTACAGGGACTATTTTCTACTTGGGCGTGGCTCTAAGGAACTTCTTACCTGGAACTACTTTGGAGGCTACTTAAGCCACACCCGAACAGCAGCACATGCTTCGCGTTATTCTGCATCCAGCAGCGTGACGCTCACCGTGCCTGCAGCCGGCATCCAGTCTTCTGCCACGCCCACGTGCCTGCAGCCAGCATCCAGTCTTCTGCCACACCCGCCTCGAATCCGGAGCTCCTGGAATAAAGAAGAAGAAAAGGACAAGGTTAGAAAACAAACTTATTTCAAATTCCTCACCTAATTTTGGAACCATTTCATCTCCAGACCTGGAAAGTACATCAGTCCTGCACGCGTCGCTTCGCGAGCTCCAGCACGGCGCCATACTCACCAGTTCTCACAGCATCTTTCGAACCGGCACTGTCTCCATCATTTCCTAGGGGACACAAGAAAAAAACAAGGTGAGCCAAGGGAATCAACAAATACAACCTCTGACCACCATAGACTTACCTGATTTACTACTGGCGGTATTATTCCATAACTCTCCACATTTTCATATGTCGCATCTGTAAAGAGGGAGAAAAACAACAAGTTAATGCATGAAATAGTTACCGGACAGCGTTGGGTAACACAGACTCTTACCTGAACGCCAGCAGCAGCTACGAGACCTTCTTCTCACGAACTCAGTTGCAACTTAAGGAAAGAAGGGGACAAGAGTGAACATCGGGCACATTGAACTCTTTGAACTTAATACTTACCAATCCCGCCAGGGACTTCAGAGTCAATACTTACCGGAACTCTCCCAACACCTTCAAACCAGTGAAGTAACTGGTATCTACGCGCCCCTGCAAAACACGCAGGATGGAGAACTCATCTTTCACGAACATAAGGTGAGGTTACTAAGGGGATATCGGAGGTGATTAGTGGGGTAAAGCGAGAACAGTTGGGAGGCCATCACTAAAACCCACAGGTGGTTAGTCCCTGTCTCCACTTGCAGGAAAATACTTCTTCGGGTCCAGCAGACAAGTCTAGGCGGGCCAGTCCAGACAGTCATCGCTGCACTACGCATCACGTTGAAGGAGACCGCAGCTGTCTGGGTCCGATCGACACCCCTGTGGGGTCCAGGTGAGCGTAACACTGCCTCGGCAGGCTGGGGGCCTTCTTGTGTGCCTCCACCTCCCTCCCCCATTTCCCGCTCCAGCATTATAATAGTTTTGTGCTGGGCAGGGTGGCACAGAAGGTAAGCTCCTTTGTTTCCCGACCATGTTAATATGCAAGAGCACATGGGGAGGCAGGCCCAGTGGCTATTATCCTATAGTCCATTGGGTTAACATGTGAGCACTATGGAAGGCGCTAACACGGCTGAACTGTGTTTGCTTCGCAGCAATTTCGCCTGGGAAGTTAGAGAGCTTTATTTTGCGGCGTGGCAAGGGTTATCTTATTACCAGCTGGTTTTACACGTCAAAGCATTTTTGGGCTGTGAGGCCAGAAAGCAGGGCGGCAATAAACTCTCTAATGCACAGTCATTTGTTTGATTGAAATGAAAGAGTTGGTCACGCGAGCCGTCATAGTAACAGCATTTTAATTTAGAAATGTTTTGCATTTGTACAGCGCAAAGCCCTCATGCATCAGGGCGCTATGAGCCTGTTACATGTGTATCCCATAAGCAGGGAAAAGTGCTTAGATTGAATTTTTAGCTAGCATCATGTTTTAGAGATCTATTTCGATGGGTAACACTATTGTATATGCACTTTCACAATACTACCGTGCCATGCCAACAATGGGTGCGATTTAATGAGAATGGATGCAATGTTACATTTGGTGCGCTGAGTTTTGTTTAGGAGCAGCATAAATGGCAAAAAGCTAAAGCATGCGTGGCAGTGGGTTTTAAGCAGATGGCTCTGCTTATAATTAGATTACCTGCAACCCGCATATTAACTTTGGCACCAGGAGTGGGGAGCTAGGGAGGTTTGTTTTAGAACATAAATCTGGGCGAGCACGTCCATTCAGCCCCCGCATCATCCCATCATTGTGTAGGCGCTCATCGCCTCCACCATTGTTTCCGCCTACATGTGGCATGGGTGGGAAGGGCAGCAGGTTTGAATTTAGGGCATTTTGTTTGTTTCAGAGCAATTAAGGCCTTTTGTGTAACTACAATCCATCTCGGGAGGATGGCTCAGCGGCAACGTGCTTGCCTTGGAAGCAGGACGAAACAGAGCAACCTGGGTCCGATCCCCGGGTCCGAACTTAGAAACCTCTGGGTTAAATAACATATCATATCATATCATATCATATCCAGGCCCCGCAAATTGCATTGGCGAGTTATGATAGTTTGGGCTTCAATGAGCATTGCCGAAGCGTGCACAGTTGTTGTTTGTAACGGGTACGTGTACCAAATAAATAAATAAAAATCACATTGGGCAGCCAAGCACTTTCCTCTTCCACAACCGAGGAGTCGGCGCACCAATGATTCACCTGCCTCTTGTGTTTCCTGCTAGCATGCGGAGTGCGGGATGCAGAAGAGAGAGTTGCCTGTTCGGGGGAAGGACAATTGGCACAATCACCCGAAAGGGTATTGCTAGCAGTAGCACACTGCAGCCTCGGCTCTCAGGCAGGGCAGCAATTAGCAAATTAGCAACATTTGTTGCTTTATTTCACTCCTCCCCACCCCCGGGTGGTGCTGCTGGCACGAGCAAGGCGGGCGCACGTGCCCTCCTCCAGGCTATGCGAGTGCACAGTGTGCACTGACACAGGATTGATTGGGGCTCGGCATGGGCAGCCTCCCCTTCCTTGACCTGCTGTCCCGAAATTGCGCAGAATCGTGAAATGGATCAGCAGGCCCAGCTGCAGCCAAACCCAGTGAGCCAGAGCTTGCTGACTTTGCCATTGGGGCACCGTGACCAGTCCGTGCAGCCTGTGGGTGCGAGTGCTTCTGCCTTAAGTTCTGCCGATCAATAAGGTAAGGCAGTGTGCTGCTAATGCTGCTGCCAGCCACTGTCGTGAACATCCTGTGGTGATAACATGTGTAGGCAGTGGCCCAGCACATGTTGTGCCCCAACGTTTTATTTCAAGTTATTTTCATCATGCTATAACACTTTTATAGTATGATGAAAATAACTTGTATCAATCTTCCGAAGATAGGAACCTGTTTTATAATTGCTTGCAAAGACTCCAGTAGATTACATCAGACAATGGAATCTTCCTGTATTGTTCTATCTTTATGGTAATTATACTCTCACAGGCCATGATTCTGCTCAGAATGCAAAAGTGGATATCAAATTCTGTAAACATTTCCTTCTCACAACCATATTTCCCAAGGATGTCAGGGTATATGAAGGAGGCAATTTAGGATTCAGGTGAGCCTTGGGATGAGGAATCCTGCACTCGTGTACATAGTCAACCATTCACTTTCACGTCGGCATGGCGCTTTCCTAAATAAAGGCTACTTGGAGGCATTTATTTATTTATTTACATTTGTAAAGCGCACATCAGCCCTTGGGCATCGTGACGCTGTTGCAGAGACTTTACTTAGTTGGGATGGTAGTACAGACAGAGCAGGCATTTGAGAACATCGTATAATATGCACTCAGGATAAGTTTCACGAAAGCAGCAAATGCAGTGTGTCCCTTGGTTACATTGGAACATGGATTAAGCACATCTTGAACAGGTTAATGAAATAGTTGGGTTTTAAGAACTTTGTGAAAGGTGGTGTAGAATGCTTAGTTTCAGAGGGCTGTAGGCAAGGCTTTCCGGTGTTTGGGTGCTAGATGTTGGAAGCTAGCCCCACCTGCTTTAGCTCTTTTGAAAGTGGGGACAACCATCATGTCGGAAAGGTGTGAACGGATCGGTCTGGTAGAAGTGATGGGAATGATCTTCCCAACTAGGTAGCCAGGGGCATCCTGGAAGATGCATTTATGTGTGATGGCCATGGTTTTGAACAAGATGCGTTCTTTCACTGGGAGCCAATGTGCTTCCCTCCTGGCTTGAGAGAGGCGTTTCCTTTTGGGGATGCTAACGGCAGCTCAAAGGGTGTTGTTTTGTGTAACTTGCAGCCTATGGAGGTTTTTAGTGGAGGTCCCAAACAGTAAGGCATTACAATAGTCAAGTTTTGCCCTAACTGTGGCTCTGGCTATTGCTAGGTGGTTGGTATTGGATAGGTAGTGTTTCACCGCATTGATGATTTTAGTGGTGAATGCAGAGGCTGAGGCAACAGCACTCACCTGGCATGTCATGGATAAGGTTGAATCCCAAAAAACAAGGGTTTTGACTGCTGGTGAGACTTTAATGGGTGTGTTGTCAATGATGAACGTCTGGTATTGCGAGTCAAGTTTCTCAAGCATTTCTTTGGAGCCTACAAGGAGGATCTCGGTTTTGTCCCCCTTAAGACATAGTCCATTTGCTGGCATCCATTTCTGAATGGCTGCTTAGATGTTATCGAGGACGGCAGCATCTTGTGCATAGGAGCCAGTGAGTGGGAGTAGGACTTGGGTGTCGTCAGCATAGTAAGTGTAAGCTAAGCCTCGATCGTCCAAGTCCTTGAAGAGGGGAAGGGTGAAAATATTGTAGAGTGTGGGGGATGTGCAAGAGCCTTGTGGGACACCACAGATTAGGGTGGTGGGGGATGCACCTGCATGGTCTGAGAAGACCCTCATGAGTCGACCCTTGAGAAAGGATGTTATCCAAGCAGTGGCGTTGGTGGAGAAGTGAGCCGCATTTATAAGGTGTTTGCACAGACTGTCATGATCCACAAGATCAAAGGCCGCAGACAAGTTCAGTAGGAGGAGAAGTGACGGTTGGCCTTTGTCAACCAGGTTGCCCAATTGGATCTTAAGATCCAGTAGGGCAGACTCAGTGCCATGTCCTGGTCTGAAGCCTAACTGCCTCTTGCCTAGGATGTTGTTAGATTCAAGGAACTGTTGAATTTGGGTGTGGGCAACTTTGTCCAATATTTTTAGAAGGAATGGGACCGTGGTGATTGGCCTGTAGTTATTTGGAGATTCAGGGTCAAGATTGGGCTTTTTGAGTAGTGCTCACACCCATTCTTCTTTAAGAAGATGGGACTGAATTAGATTAAGGGTGGACGGGACTGAATTAGACTTAAACCAGGCGTTGATGAAAGATGTCAGAAATGGTGCTAGTGAATCAATACAATCTTTAACTAAGGAGGCAGGGCAGGCATCCCCTTTGCAGTTAGAGGGCTTGATTCTCTGGATGATGTCCCATACTTCTGACTCAGTTTCCTCCCTGAAGGAAATCCTCCCTTCCACCCTGAAACTTAATGACACAAACTTTAAGTTTATCAAAGAAAAAAGAGCACCATTCTAATCTCTAAATTGGAAAGGGGTGCAGCAGCGTGCCGGCAGGCATGTGGACTGCGGCAGTTTGTGTACCTTAATGTAGTCCAGACGTGATAATTGCACTTTGTACCGTATTTGGCGAATTGCCGGCTAAGTAGTGCATTTCTACAAAGCGTCTCAATTTTAACAACTTCGGCGCAGGTTTGTTTGTTTGTTTTATTTGTTTATATAGCGCGCTGAACCCTGAGGTAGCTAGGCGCTTTATTTCTATGTCATATATTTCTCCTTTTGCCAAATGACATTAGGCTCGTAGTTGGTGCCAATCCTGATTCCTGACTAATTATAATTTAAACAAATAAGCGAATAAAAATCAAAATCACACAAAATTAATTTAAAATGTTTAATACTATGTTTGAAAACTGCAAATATGGGTCTATGCATGCCAATTTCTCGTTTAGCGCTTAACATCACTTTGAGGACTTTGCTAAGCGCTTTGGAGGAAGTGACTAAAGGGTGGTACTGGAGGTGACATTACGGGGTGACACAAGGTGCTTTGCAATCCTCTTTCTGCAGACAGACCTTCCGGATACACGCTGTTTAAGCAGGATGTAAAGTCAAGGGTGTGGGGGCAGCTAACAAGTCAAACAACAATATCTATTTGGGGGGCTGGCTTAGAGAGCATAAATAACAAGGGGGTGGTTAATACATTCAACGAACATGTAAATTCGGTATTGAAATCAATGGCATCAGCCAATGCATCTCGCTGCGACTCCCAAAGCATTGATGGCAGTGCTATTATCGATTCTAGTGGCCACTTGAGGGCACTTCCTTGAGGGCACTTCCTCACAAATCATTGACTGCCGAGCCCTTGTAAAGAGGTGGGTACCTGGGCATGTCACCCCACTCTCTACAACTGATATGAGTTGCAGGGTGTTTGGTGGCAGTCTCTTGCTAAGTGGTGAGGGCTTACGCGTTTGATGTTATTATCTTGAAAAAGGGGGATGATTTACTGCCGATTTGAATGCAGCCCCTGGCAAAGGATGTATCCAATGCTGTGCTTTAATTTGCAAGGGCAAAGTCAAGAAAAGTTACTTTTTGAACACATAATATAGGTAACATTCTAAGACTGTCACCTAATGTCTAATGTATGCATTTTCTATTGCGTTTGTATTTCCATCTGGTTCTTAATGAAGTGCTCTATTTACAACATTTGTAACACATTTTTCTGGTTGTCATTCTTAGGGGTCGGGGTGGAGGGGGGCGCCAACAATGCTTCCCTCCTGGGGTGCAATCTGGTGTAAGACCGGCCCTGTTTGCCAGTACTGTGGGTATGATTTGCCTCACTCTGATGACTGTCTCGCCAAATCAAGGGTCTGCGGTAGGTGCAACGGTCCTGGCCACTATGCTAGGATGTGTCACGCAACAGCACCGGTGACCACTCACCGAGGGCCGGCGAGGACAAGCGGAGGCGGGTTTAGGAGGCAACGCAGTATTGCGACATTAGAACAAGACGCTCAAAGACTCAACATCGCAGAGGAAGAGGAGGAGGAAGAGTAAATCTTCTTTATTTCGAATCTTTCGACAGGAGTTCGGAAAAGGAGGCAGCCTATGTGTGTTGTAGACATTCAAGGCGCCCCCATACAGGTACTGATAGACACAGGGGCCTCTGTTTGTGTGCTTGCCACCGACCACTACAAGGCACTCCCGGGACCGCCACCGTTGGACGTGTCAAAAGCAAAGATTTTCACTTTTGGGGGTGATACCCCGATAACCCTTCAAGGGGTGTTTGTGGCGCCCGTTACCAAGGGGACCAAGACCATCAAGGCCCGATTCTTCGTCACCGATGTCAGCCCACACTCACTGCTCAGCTGTGCGGCGCCAGAGGCGTTGGACATGGTGCACTTTGCCCTGGAGGTGTACCAGGTGGACATAGATCAACTCCTAGTCAAGTGTTCTGGCATCTTTCAAGGGGTGGGCAAGTTGAAGGCTCCCCCAGTGCATCTCCACATCGATGACACCATCCGGCCCACCGCCCTCAAACACAGATGAATTCCGTTTCATCTCCGGAAGCAAGTGGAGAAGGAACTCCAACTGCTTGTCGAAATGGACATAATAGAGAGGGCGGAGGGGCCGACGCCCTGGGTATCACCCATTGTAGTGGTGCCAAAGCCGAAACAGCCAGGTGCTGTCTGCATCTGTGTGGACATGTGTCTCCCGAATGCTGCCATCAAACGGGAAAGGCACATAACACCAATGCTCGATGACATTGTGGGAGAACTACAAGGGGCCAAAGTATTCTCGAAGTTGGATCTGAGGTCGGGCTACCACCAGCTAGAGCTCCACTCAGATTCGAGATATATCACAACATTTACCACACACGAGAGTCTCTATCAGTTTAAACCCCTGAGTTTTGGCATTTAATCTGCAGCAGAAGTCTTTCAAAATGCCATCAGGGGAGCGCTGGCTGGCCTAAAAGGGGTATTCAATATGAGTGATGACATTCTGGTTTTTGCTGAGTCCATGGCCGAGCATATGAAGAGACTGGAGTCCACCTTGCGGAGGTTGAGCGAGCTGGGCCTTACCTTGCACCGTGAAAAGTGTGAATTTTTCAAAGACAGGATTGGGTTTTTTGGTTTCATCTTCCATGCCAGCAGTGTTTTCTCCAGACCCGGAAAAAGTCAAAGACGTCCACGAGGCGGCGGCGCCCCAGTCCCCTACGCAGGTGAGTAGTTTCCTGGGGATGGTTAACTACTGTGGGCGTTTCATCAGGGGACTGGCGTCCCTATTCAAGCCTCTCAGAGCACTGACCAAGAATGAGGCCACCTGGGTGTGGGACAAGAGAGAGCAGGAGGCCTTCCAGGAGATGAAAATAGCCCTGTCGGATCGCGACACAATTGCATATTTTGACCCCAACGCAGAGTCAGAGATTGTGGTGGTTACCAGCCCGGTGGGACTGGGCGATGTTCTCATGCAGGCGGACACTAGAGGTGACATGCGCCCCATCGCATACGCAAGCAAGGCCCTCACGGACACGGAGAGACGCTACTCGCAGATTGAGAGGGAAGCGATGGCCATCCTTTGGGGTGCCGGCATTTCCGTCTGTATATTCTTGGCAAACCTGTAACAGTCGTAACGGACCACAAGCCGCTTCTGCCCATCTTAGCGGGTGTGTCGTCAAAGCCCCCCCCCGAGGATAGAGCGCTGGATGCTTGCACTCATCGAGTATGGGGTCAAGTTGACATACCGACCAGGGACTAATTATCCTGCGGATTACCTCTCCCACCACCCAAATTACGAGAGGGCAGAGGGTCCCAGCGAGATGGTGGAGTGCCAAGAGTTGGTGCACAACATCGTGGAAGGCGCGATGCCCGTGGCGCTGTCCAGGGCAGTGGTCGCCGAGGAATCGGCGAAGGACTAAGTGTTTCGAATCATCAAGGCCGCGGTGAGATGTGGCGATTGGAAAGAGGTGCTCCAGAACAATGCCAGGCGGGAACCGAGAGTGCAGAAGGACCTTCAGGCGCTCTGGAGGGTGAAGGACGAGCTCTCGATATCGGACGACGGCCTACTGCTGCGGGGAAGGCAGATTGTCATTCCACAGGCCCTGAGGAATCGCGTCCTAGAACTGGCACATAAGGGACATCAAGGGGTCGCCAAGACGAAGGCGCGGCTGGGACCCAAAGTATGGTTCCCTGATCTAGAAAGCCTAGTGGAGTTGTACATGAAGAGGTGCCTGCCGTGCCAAGCGGCGAGCCCCGTAGAAAGGGCTCTGCCCATCAGCTCCATGGAAAGGAGTGAGAGTCCGTGGGGCACCGTCCATGCCGATTTTGGATCGACGGGGAGGGGCATGTACTTTTTGGCGGTGGTTGACCAATGGTCGAGGTATCCGGAAGTGGAGGTGGTGGAGTCAACAGCAACCGACCACACAATCACGGCTTTGGACAAAATGTTCGCGACTCATGGGTTTCCCGAACTTCTGTGCTCGGACAATGGGCCTCTGTTCACGGGGAGCCAGTTTGCGCAGTACTTGAAGGAAAAAGGCATTCAACACCGGAAAGTTTCGCCCCTCTGGCCTCGGGCAAATGGCGAAGCCGAGAGACTTATGAGGACCCTTAACAAAGTGTTCAGAATATCGGCATATGGAGGGGATGACCTATGGCAGAAATTGGTCGAGTTCTTGAGAGAATACAGAACTACGCCTCACCAGTCCACGGGCATTGAGCCAGCCGAAGCTTTGTTTGGATGCTGTCCGAGAGGTTTGATCCCGGAGATCGAGGGCTGAGAGCCTGGGGTTATCGACAACGAGAAAGTCTGTGAGGAGCGAGCTGCACGAAATGCAAAGGAGAGTGCGAGGAGGGGTTTGCAAGATAAGGAGGTGGCCATCGGAGACTCTGTGCTGGTGCGGAATCGTAGACCTGAAGGTAAGCTGTCACTACCGTACGAACCCTAGCCGTGGGCTGTCCCCCATGTCAAGGGGACCATGGTCACTGCGGCCAACGAGCGAGGGACAGTCACCCGCAACCGGTCCTTCTTCAAAAAAGTGGATATCCCATGTGCCGAAGCCGATCCAGATGAAGGAGCCTCATTGGAATCTGCGGCTGAGAACCCCGTGGCTGATGTACCCTGGACGTGCCGCCGCAGGCTGAGAGCCCCGCTGTGGCCCCACGGAGCAGCAGCCGATATCCGGTGCGACATGATCGCAGACTGCCTACTTGTCTCAAGGACTATGTCCTGGACTCAGGAGACTGAGCCGACGTCCGAGTCAGGTCAGCGACCCACTTTGGGTCTAGCTATAGTTACCATGTGTAATGTGTTGATGACAGTTCTGTTTTGGTTAAAGAAAAAAAGGGATGTGACGTCTTATGTTGAAAGTAGGCATGCGCGAGCCTCGTTTTTGGCCGTGCATGCGCATTGTGAATAAAGACGGTCCGTGCGGCAGTTGCCGCCGGGACCCTGGAAAGCACAGATGTATGTCTCCTATCTCTGTGATTGTATGCGTGTGTGTGCGAGTACAGGGCGGTCCGAGGCACGGACTCGCCCATCACACCACATGAGATGAATAAACAAACCAACAACTGAGACAAACATGTGACCATTTCTCCTGTTACAGTGGTGCCCTTTGGTGGCCTCTCGTTCATCGGTCTTGTGTGTTCGATCTGACACTTGTTTATAGGTGCCATTCAGAATGTTCCCATGGAGTCGAGTGAAGGGTACTAGTCGCCTCCGGAGGGAGTAATGTTCTCCATGCTCCCGATGTGGGGTGATGGGCTTGAGCGGACTCCTGCCATCACTTTCTGACATCGAGTGTTCCAGGGTTGGTCTGCCTCTTTGTTCTTTCATTGGTGGCGTTCCCTTGGTCGCTGGGTGTGACACATTTCGGGTCACTGTTTCGGGTCCTCTCATGGCCGTGGCCAGCCTGTGTTCTCGGTGGGTGATTGTCCAGGGAACAGACTCATAGGGGAGGGCCATCTTTCCCCTTGGCACTCTGTTCTTTACTAATGCTGTGTCGCCTACTTGGAGGCCATTGAGTGTGGCTCTCCTCTCTCTATCTTCTTTCGTGTTTTGTTCTTGTATTTGGCGTTCTACCTGTTCCAGGTCCAGTTGGGGTTGCCACGAGTGGTGGAGGGGCAGTCCCGCTTGAATGGACACCCCAAACATTAAGGCTGCGGGGCTGACTTGAGTGGCTGAATGAGGGCTTTGTCGGTACGACCAGAGAAAACTGTATAGTTCAGGCAGCCATGGACGTCCTTTGTCTTTTGCAATCCTTACAGATTTGTGGATCAACGCCATGAATCTCTCCGCATTACCATTGGTCTGGGGCCAGTATGGTGTGATGTGGTGGTGGCGGATTCCCATGTCATCGATGTAGCGCTTGAATTCCTTGCTTGTGAACGGCAGGCCATTGTCGCTTTTTATCAATGATGGGATACCATGGGCCGCACACATTTTCTCTAATTCGGTGGTGACTGAGGCTGCGTCCGTCGAGTTAACTCGTTCCACTTCTGGATATCTGGTGTACTCGTCAACGGCTACCAGGAGGTATGCTTCGTTGGCAATAGTGCAGAAATCAACGCTGATTGTGACCCAGCTGCATTTTCTTCTTGGGGGACAGGCCATGGGCTCGGATGGAAATAACAAGTGGGGTCCTTGGAGTCCCTTTGCCAGACATTATTCCTGGTTACGAGGGCCTTACCCAGAGTCTTTAGCTCACTGTCTTTCACAGAGGAGAAATATCCAAAACATATCAGTCTTTGTCCTCCCCTGGGGCAGTCCAGCACCGAAATGCTAGGCAATTCTCCTCTGAACAAGAGAACCAACAGCAACCCCAGACACATGTTTCAGTCTGGTTGGACCTCATCAGTAGGGTGGAGCTGTGCATCTTTAAGAATAGTGAGCAAGGGGTCAACTTCTGGATTCCCCTAGTAACCTATGGTGAGACCCAAAGTTACTTAAAATATGCAAATAACAAGGGGGTCCTGGGAGTCCCTCTGCCAGACATTAGTCCTGGTTACGAGGGCCTTACCCAGAGTCTTTAGCTCACTAACTTTCACAGAGGAGAAATAACCAAAACATATCAGTCTTTGTCCTGCCCTGGGGCAGTCCAGCACCGAAATACTAGACAATTATCCTCTGAACAAGAGTACCAATAGCAACCCCAGACACGTGTTTCGGTCTGGTTGGACCTCATCAGTAGGGTGGAGCGGTCCTGGCCGGCGGGTAGCTAGACATGCTGTGCAGGTTTCAACGAGTGCGATGACCCATTGCTGTATTTGAGGCATCCACACATGCGATTTGAGGAAGGCCTGCATTTTCACGATTCCCTAGTGGGTTTATAGTGAACATGTCGAAAACAAAAATGTCGAAAAAAATAATGTTGAAAAAAAAGTTGAATGTTTTTTTTAAAAAAAAAAAAATTAATGGGGGGTTCCCCCGCCAACCCCCCGTTTAAATAGCTTAACGCCAAAAAACATACAAATAAAACAAAACACATTTGATTTTTTGTTTTCTACTTTTTGCAATCGACATAACTGCACACCTCCCTGGTGGCCTTCATGCGCCAGTCAGAGGGCCCTTTCATGGAGGTTGGTGGGCATTACTATGTAATGGCCTTTGAGGATGAGGCCTTCGAGTGACAATGATAGTTCGTGGTGTATCCCGAATAGGGCTTGTATCATCTCCTGCACTTGGGTTGTCTTCTGGGCGACAGCAGTGAGGAAAGTCTTCCACTCGCCGGTTAAGATCGCCTTCTTGGTCATTTGTAGGCAGGGGTCTTTGCTTGTCTCTACTATGATCTCATTGAGTTTCATGGTTTTGGGCTTGGCACAGGCTATTACTTGGCATACATGTTCTTCCGTTTCCTTGGCCGCTTCTTGTTCTGTTGTGGTGGCAGGTCGGGTTGTCGCGACAGAAAGTCTGCCGGGTTGTGAGCTCCAGCCCGGTAGTGTACCTCAAGGTCGATGTGTTGCAGTTGAATCATCCAGCGCTCAATCCTGGCTGGGTGGTGCAGTGCTGATCCTTTACATATCGGAACTAAGGGTTTATGGTCCGTCAATACCTTCACTGGGTGCCCTAGGATGTACACGTGAAAGTGCTTATATCCCCAGAAGATGGCTAGTGCTTCTTTCTCGATATGCGCGTAGTTTCGTTCCGTCGAGGTGAGCGCCCTGCTTGCGAATGCGATGGGGACGACTTTTTCCGTTGCGGTCTGTTTGCGTGAGGACAGCTCTGAGGCCCACCGGGCTGGCATCCACCAGTAGCTCTGTCTTGCGTGCTGTGTCAAAGAACGCAATGGTGGCGTCACTGGAAAGTGAGTCCTTGATCTTCCGGAACGCTTCTTCCTGGGCTGTCCCCCAATCCCAGGTTGTCCTTTGTGAGCTCCCGCAGGGGGGTGGCGATGGTGGCCAGGTGCAGTATGTCGCCATACCTAGTAAGCTTCAGACCTCCGTCGCTGTGGTTGTGGCTTGTGCATTTTTGATGTCTTCAACTTTTTCTGGATCTGGTAACACTCCCTTTTCCTTAAAGACATAACCGAAGAAGCTCAGCGTGGATTTCCCAAATTCACACTTTTCTTTAGCCCAGAGTCTTCGAGGGGTTGTAGGGTGGCTGCTAGTCTGCTGTTGTGTTCTTTGTTGGTCTTGCCGTAGACCAGGATATCATTGTTGACATTTGTGATGCGGGGAGGTCTTGGAGCACTTTCCGTATTTTGTGCTGGAACACTTCTGTGGCCGTCGAGATTCCAAAGTTGAGTCAGCGGTATCTCCTCAGCCCAAGGTGTGATGAAAACGTTGTGATATATCTTGATTATTTTGCCAGGAGGATTTTATGGTAGCCTGACCATAGGTCCAACTTGCTGAAGACCGTAGCGCTGTCAGGTCGACGATCAGTTCGTCCACCGTCGATGTTATATGTCTTTCTCTCCCTATTGCCATGTTTGGCAGGCGCATGTCAATGCTTATGCGCACTGCTTGGGGCTGCTTCAGTTTCACTGTTACCACCATAGGGGATACCCAGGGAGTGGGCCCAGTGGTCTTCTCAATAATCCAGAGGTCTTCAAGCTTTTTTAGTTCAGCCTTTACTGCTGCCCTCATGTGGAAGGGGACCCTTCGGTGTTGTACCGCTCTCAGTTCTACTTTGGGGTTGATGTGAAGCTTTACTGTCCTCACTTTGAGGCATCCAATGCCTTTGAATAGCTTTTTGTGCTTGTCTAGTTGGGGATCGATTTCCTTTGACTGGATTGCAAAGTTGAACTATATGAGTTCTAGCTCCTCTGCCGTTGGGCAGCTGAGCAGTGTTTCAATTCCTGCATCCACAACGTAGATGCAAGTCTTGCAGTTCTTCCCATGATCTATCAGAACAGTCTTGAAGTATGCAGGAAGGTGCACCATTACGCGTCTGTGTGCCTTAGCTCACAGAGGGCCAAAGACCACTCACCTCAGAGGAGGAACCCAGACTGGAGGAGCGACACAAGGCCCGGGAACACACAAACATTCCGATCAAGACAACCCGACCACCGGCAGCAGAGGCAACCCGACAGGACCCAAGGGACCAGGAAAGGACAATCCCGAGCAATCGAAGGTGAGGACACCAGCAGCAGCAGGGAGGAGGAACAGTCGAGGAGGGAACAGTCCCCAAGTCGCACCAACCGGCACCGCAACCTCAGGCGAGAAAAGGTCCACATGATATCAGCGGTCAAGCCAACACACGCCAGGCAGACCAATGATAGGAGATCACGCCGCAGCTGCACAGTCACCGTAGGAGACATCCCCGTAAAAATGATGATCGACACGGGCCACAGTGATTGTCATGCCAAGCACAAGGTTTGACAAGCTTGACCCCAGACTGCCCCTGCGGCGGAGACCCGTACAACCTGTCTGGGTTCCTCCTCTGGGGTGAGTGGTCTTTGGCCCTCTGTGAGCTCAGGCACACAGACACGTAATGGTGCACCCTCCTGCATTTGTGGCATGTTGTGTCGTAAGCAGGGCAGGGTTCACCCCTGTGTTGTGCTCCTTCGCACCATAGGCAATCTTTGTGCCTGTTTGCTGCTTGCTGTTGTTGGGGCTTGTGCTGCCGCAGGGCATTGGTCGTGGACATGCTGTTGCGTGGTGTCTCAGTGTCTAGCGGCAGGCGATTGATCATTTGCTCCATTTCTGCCACATGTTCGTCTGTTCTTTCCCGCTGTCGCTCCATGGTCAGGATGGTGTCTAGCGGGAGATCCGTCTCCGACAGGATGGATCTTTTAAGCTTGTCTGACGATAGGCCATGTATAACTTGTTGTCTCACTGCAAATTCCTCGCCTGGGAAGTCATATCCAATGGCCATTTCACGCAATCGGCTGTGGAAGTCATTGATGGTCTCTTGTGGACGTTGTCTGGCTTGACTTATGTTGAACCGTTCAAAATATGAGCTGATTTTGGGTTTGAATTTCCTGGTGAGGATGTCTTTCGCTGCCTCGTAGTCATCCTCTGTGCTTCGGTTCGGGTGTGTGTTGAATAGCCGAAGTGCCATTGTAGCAAGGTTGAGCATGAGGAACGGCCTATCCTTTTCTTCGCTGATGATGTCACGTGCTTTGAGGTTTTTATTAGAGTCCTGTCCGGGGTCCAAAAGGCTGCAATGGTTGCATGAAGGTCCCTTGCGTGGTGTCTAGCCAGGTGTTGGTGTCGGGGTTCTGGCCTTCCTGCCTAGGCAGCGTCGCAGTGGGGTCCTCTGACAGGTTGCGTGGTACACAGGGTGTTCCTTGTGTATGCCTCTGCTGTCGCTCCCTAGTTGCCTTGCTAGGTTGGTGGTCCGCCCTTCCTTGGACTGTGGTCATGGCTGGGTCAAGTCCTGATTGGCTAGTTGGGAGGATCTCTGCAGGTGGGCTGCTGGCAATGACTTGGGGCTAGATGCAGTCCTTGTTGGCCACTTGGGAGTATCCCTGCAGTTGGGCTGCTGGCAGTGAAAAACCTTGAGGGCCAGGGGGCCCGGGCCATTGTCTTGAGCTCTGGGGGCTCCTTCAGAGGCTTGGGGCCTAGATGTGCTGGGGGTCTGGACGTGCTTGAGGCCTGCGGCCTGAACGTGCTAGAGGCCTGGGGCCTGTAGTTCTTTTTTTTTCCCGGCGGCCAGGCTGCTTCTCTTTATTGTTGTTACGCTCACCTGGTATCTATGGGGACGCCACTCAGCCCTGGTTTATTGATTTGTGCCTGGAACCCACTTCCCGATCCTGGGTGGTGCCTTCGATGGAAGTTGGGCCCTATTGTAGTATTCGTCGTGCTCTCCGTCCTGCCTTCTTTGCAGGGGTGCGTAGTCTCCAGCGGTCTAAGCGACCGAGTAACTTCACTGGTGCGAGCCCATTCAAGTGTCTTTAAGGTACGTCTTGCTGCAGCAGTCTTTATATGATACTGTTCTTGCCTTCCTTTTTTTTGGTTAATGTCTTTTCTTTCTTCGTAGGTGAGCGGGAGATTCAGCGTGTCGTGCTGGTTGGATTGAGCGAGGACCTGCCGGTAATGGATGGTGTAAGAACGCACTGCAGTTCGATAAGTAACGCGCTATGCGCATCGCTGTTACGCTTTGTATTTGCTAAACTGTGTTCTTCTTTCCTTACAGGTTGCGATGGTCTTCTCCGGTGAGCGTGGTATTCCGGAACGATGCCGGCCAAGAGGTGACCAGCCAAGTGAGGGTCTCGTAATGTTCGTGGCTATGCCGTGAGTAAACCTTTTCTAACGTTGTCTTTCTCCCTTTCATTTCAGGTTGTTTCGCTCCGGTCAGTAGGCGGTGTCCAGAAGATGCAGTTTGCTGGTTAGACGACAAAGTGAGTAGAATCAAGGACTAACGTCGGGCGGATAACAGGATGGAGTTCGCAGGTAAGAGTCTATTAATGATGTCCTTTTTCTCCTCTGCAGGCTCGTTGCTCCGATGATTGCCGGTATCAAGGACACTGGAAACCGTGAGCGTTACGCTGCAGGCTGCAAAATAACGCAAAGCGTGTTCTGTTGCTTGGGTGTGGTTTAAATAGCCTCCCAGCAAAGTAGTCCAGGTAAAGTAGTCCCAGAATACCACACCCAAAACACTATACCGCATAGTCTAGTAGTTCTAGGAACTAGGCTATGGGCCTCATTACACGGTAGGCGGTAAGGGTTTACCGGTACCAGTAAGGGCACCGGTACCGGTAAACCCTTACCGCCTTACTACGAGGTCCCTTTGCGGGTCCTCCCTTAACGCCTGGTTTTTCCAGGCGTTAAGGACGTGACCCGCAAAGGGACCTCGGAGCTAATTACGGTACTGCAATTTGCGGTACCGTAATTAGCACCTTCCCCATTCCCATTATGCCCTATGGGGGCAAAAATGGGAATGGGGAAGGGCCTTGGTGAATGAGGAATTACCGCCCCCGCTCACCTTGGAGTAGGGCGGTAATTCCGCCATCCACCAAGGCGGACTCGGTACGGTACCGGCGGCAACCATGGCGCTAATAGCGCCATGGTTACCGCCTACCGTGTAATGAGGCCCTATGTGGGTGCCTCCACCCCTATGTGGGTGCCTCCATGTTGACTGCAGGCCCAAAGTAGTCCCATTCAAAGATGTTCCTTATACTGAATATGAGCCGGGCGCCAAAGGCGCCAGGATTGAGTCCAAGAGAGTCTTGGAAGAGAGTGTGAGGCCTCTGAGGCCCTAATGGAACCCCGAACCCTGACCTTACCTGGCATGTGGACATGCCAGTGGGGGTTTTGGTTAAGGGTTGTGACAATTGTGTAGGGTGTTTCCTGCCACCGGGGGCTGTGCACGGCCGTCTTGTGTGGGCCTTGCGCTGGGATTAGAATGTTCAGTGCAATATTGGAATGTTCAGCGTGGGCGGGAATGGGCGCTGCCACTGCGCAGAGCGGCGTGGGTGGTGCACTTACTTTATTCACTTTGCCTTCTTCGCAGCGTTCTCCTGACACGCAGGGACCTGAAATGGTGGGTATGACATGAGTCAGCGGACCCCTGGGGTGCCAGAGGTGCGGTGTCATGGTGTGCAGCCTTCGATGTGGGCTGTTGGATCATGGACTGTGGCACTGTGTTGATCCATGTAGTCTGCTGCTGTGGATGGAGGCTGTGGTGGGTGGGCATCCGTCCCCGTCTTCGTCTCCAGTGTGGTGTAGGCACCCGGGCCTCAGTGCTCGGAGGCCGGGCTGGGCCGTGAAGGCGGGGCGCACAGCAGGCAGGCGTGCAAAGAAGACACGGGGACTGTTGCTGGCTGGCTTTCTCGCTCATATTTATTTACTTGCCCACGTGGTGTGGACATCACACCGCCCACCTCTACCCACAATCCTCATATTGGCAGCACGCGCGCATTCAAGAAAGTGCTTCTGAAAGTACTGTTGTGGCTGACATGGCTCCCAGACCCTTTATTCCTGTGAAGAACTCTGTGGTGATTACTGTGATGCTGCCCCTTTAAGGGTTGCACACACGCGGCGGAGTGACGTTGCACTCCACCGCGTGCAGTACAAATAAAGGGGGCGTTCCCGGCCACGCAGAGCGACCGGGGAGCCCGAACCGAGCAGACGTGTCTGTGTGCAGTCTGTGGCGGTGGGGGCTCACGGACCCCGGCAAGGGCGCGGGACAACCCACAACAGTGGCGACGAAGCAGGATTGTATCCCAGGCCGGGCGGTGAAATCAGCTGTGATTTTCTTTTTCTTATGATGACAATGTCACGGTCTGATAATGTCGATGGGGAGGATGCAAACCATGCGGTCGGCAGCCATTTAGTGAACTGGGCCAAGGAAGGTTGCAGCTTTAATTGTGAAGTGTCAGTGGGTGCCATGGCCACAGGCCCCAGAACACAAAAATCACACCATCTAGTGATGGGGGCAATGGGTCACTTGACTCACTTATGTCCCTTTGGGACCCATAAACCCAAGGGCCCTGGCTGGACTCAGTCCTGGCGCCTTTGGCGCCAGGCTCATATAGAGATGCGAGCAGGAACACTTTATTTGAGTGCAGGAGTGCTTTTACTTTATTTCAGTGAAAGAGTGCTTTTATTTTACAAGAACTTTCCAGGAGCTGAAAGCCTTTATTCCACAGAAAATCCGCATGTGCTGACTCATTGGGTGTGGCTCCCTAGGCCTGGTCTTCATGTGCAGACGCATTGAGTGTGGCAGGCAGGCTGAACCTGGTGGGCGTGGCTTCAGAAGCTCAACTATATAAGCTGCTCCATCCTTAAGGTGCTTTGCGTTACTGTGCACTCGCGGGCAACGTGACGCTCACCGCCGCTTGGACCAGTTTACTTACCTTTGAAACCAGGCGTTTTCCTGCATACTCACCTCCAGGAAACCGGTGCTTCATTGCTTCATCTGCAGACTCATCTCATGCCATCCAGTGATCTTGATCCCAACGCCGCAGCACCACACTCTGCATCCACGAACTCGGACCCTGTGAAGAAGAAGAAAGACAAGGTTAGAACATCTGTACTAGGGCCGCGCCGCATTTGCACCATGCGCGCCACCTAGTTAACAACTTACCAGCTACTGTATCACTGCAGCTTTGTTCCTCATTGCCTCGGGCTGCCGCCTCAAGCTCCGCAGCTTCTGCTGGGCCGGCAACATCACCTGCAAGGGAAGAAAGCAAAAGAGCAAACATCAAAAGTCGAACAGACAGCAATACAAGACAACAAACTTTACAATACAACAAAAACAGACGAGGAAAGATAAAGGCAAACAGGAACACTTACCTGAAGTATAGTGGCTTAGTCGCAGCAGGACTGGACTACCACGTGCAAGGGACCAGTGAAGGAACTCGGTCCAGATCATACAAGTGCCCCTGCCAAAAGCGGCAGTACGGAGTGCTCGCCAAAGCTAATCAACAGGAGCAGTCCCGAGCAGCATCACCTATTACCATCAGTCACCACATAAGCAAAGAGGGCGAAGTCGGGCCCGAGCAACCTCACCGCTGGGAGGGCTGCCACTGTGCCCCAACGCCTCCGCAGAGACCAGGAGAGCATAACAGTGGGCCATCCCGGGCCAATTTCTGGAACCTCCGGCAGCAGAGGGCTGCTTCTAACACATGAAGTGGTTTTTGATGAGAATTCTATTTGTTTTCATCGTGTTTTACCGAGTGTAAGGTGAAGAACCAGGGGATGCCTGCTATGTTAACGGGGTAAACCCTGGGCCCACCTGGCTCAATTTTGGGGACTTCCACCCACATGGGTGTATAAACTAAACTGTGCATAGGTTGTGATTCCTCCTGGTGGTGGATTGGACATTGTCACTGCCTCAGCTGTTTCCGGGGGAGGTGATTTACATCAATCCTGCAAGAAAGGTGGTGTATGTTGCAGCCTTTGTGTGTTTTAACAAGGGTGCTTGTGCGCTCAGTGCCATAGGTGGTGATGGACAAGCGGTGCCTCAACAACAAGTGGACCAACAACAACCTCCTGCACCAGGTCAGCCTCAGGCGCAAGCCCCTGTATTACCAGGTCTACCTCCAGGTCAGCACCCTGTATTGCCTGGTCATACTCCAGCGCAGCCCCCGGTACTACCTGTTCAACCTCCAGCGCAGCCCCCTGCAATGGCTGCACAACAACCGCCTGGGATAAGACCTCCAGGTGCCATCCCACCAATGCCTGAGTTTTATATCTCATGCGCACCCTACAGTTTGGGGCCATGCTGGAAGATGTGGATGGACAGACTTTAAATGTATTTCAGGGCCACGATGGAGACAAATGATGACAACAAGGTGGCCACCTTGTTGTACTGTGCAGGACCGGCAGTGCATGAGGTGTTTCTATCTCTTCACCCCCATGATGTCTCCTACGATGTGGCAAAAGATGCCCTCCATGACTACTTTCTCCCTCTTGTAAACGCCAACTATGAGAGGGTCCTCATGGGTGCAGCTCGCCAGAAAGATGATGAAACCGTAGATACTTTCTATGGGAGACTGCGTAGGCTGGCGGTGCCCTGCACATGGGCCAATCCAGAGACTATGGTCAGGAACCAACTGATCCAGGGGTGTGCATCTGGAAAACTGTCCTGAGGGACCCGGGCATAATCCTTCCCCGCATCCTAGAGCTGGGGCGATGCCAGGAGGTATCTGAACTACATGCATCCCGCATGGAGGCTGGGGTATGCCCCAGTAAAACGGAGGACATCTGTGCGGTGGGCCGTGGCGGAGGAGCCAGACACTCAGGGATGAATCCATGGGAGAGAGCGTCAGCCCTAGTCAACTCATGCTCGAAGTGTGGGTATGACCTGCCTCACCCTGTGGAGTGCCCAGCGGCAGGAAAGACCTGGGGCAGGTGTGGGCGTGCAGACCATTACACGAGATTGTGCAGAGCCACTACTCCACTGGTGGTCCCGCGAGGACCAGTGAGGGCGGGATTCTTCCGGCAGAAGCGCCCATCAAATGTCACCCAGATTGATCAAGCCGAAGATAACCCAGCTCCGGACGATGAAAAGGAAGAGGAAGAAGAGAATGTCTTCTTTGTCTCCAGTGTGGGAGTTCTAAGAGCAAAAATAAGGAGACAGCCTCAATGTCAAGTATTAGTAAACAAATCCTCTGTTCCGGTCCAGGTGGACACTGGTGCATCGGTGAACGTCATGACCTGGGAGCACTACGACGAAATGGTATGGACGCCATAGTATGCCCACCCAGTCTGACCACGCCAAGGTGTGCATATTCACCTTTGGGGGCTGTTAGGAAAGATTTCGTAATTGTAGGTAATTTTCCTGCCATGTGGCAACCCCTAAACTTTTTGCTGTTGTTTTTCACCTTGTTCTTGACTTTGCCAGAGAAGTGCAGCCTTCAGCCGCACTCCTCTGGGCTTTCGCTCCTTTCTTACGGGGAAACTGACATGCCCTTAAGACAGTCAGTACCGGGGAACGCTGTTTCCCGTAGTTTCTTTTATCATGCTGCGGCTTTAGTGCAACATGACACAAGAGGGCACTGTAAGCTAAGTTACAGCTCTCTTGGGTCTCTAGCCTTCTACAGGCCCTAGATATTCTTTTAGGATGGTATTTTGATCGGTGCAAGTCATTCAGGGACTGGAATGGTGGCAGCGATCGATTTGTGTATTTTGAGCGCCTTTTGTCGTTCTGAGCGCGTTTTTCGCACTGAACCCAAAATGGTGGCCTGGCTCCCAAAATGGCCAGACCACGAGGCTCCTTTGTCTTGTCCACTGACCGTCTTGCTCCCTTCACCTTCCCCAGGTCGAGCGACCCGGGGCCTTCCTTATTTGGGCATGTACTTTCCCGCGAAACGTGGTTGCTTTCGCGGGCTTCTACATGTCGTTTGTGTGCCTCCAGGGTGTGGGCTGGGATGTCTGGTCCCAATACACATCCTGGGTGCCAGAGAGTCTAGGGTGGTGTGAATGCCTGGGACCACCGTGGTCCGTGATTGGTCCACGTATGGTATGTGTGTTGATGAGCAGATCTCCCATTGGCTCCCCTCCGTTTTGGCGCGAAGGGAACCGTGGATAAGAGGGGGCTGGAAACACCACTACCAGGTCGATCTCCTGAGTTCTCACGAACGAAGGAATACAGGAGCCAAGTATCCTGCAACCAAGAGGCTGGACCGAGGAATCGCTGGTGACCCGCTGAAGGAATCCTCCTTTGCACTGCTGTCGTCCTGTGAAACCCTTTCCTCCTTTGATCGAACCAGAAGGCCTGTACTGGTGCTTCGACCTTTGGAATAGCAGGAACAGCTATTCCCGGCGACTTCATCATCTCCTGCCAAGTAAGCCTTCGGAAGCGTCTCTGGGCCATCCAGTTGACTGACCAGCTTACAAGGGAGTCCTGCTCTGTAACCGCCGCCAGGTTGTGTTGTATCCCGAGTCCTTGTCACTCTCCCACGCTTCGTGCACTTGGCGTTCCCAGGTCTGAAGGGAGGAGTGTACATTTGGCTCGGATACACACGGCCGCTCCGTTGCCCTGCGGTGGTGACAAAACTGTGCAGGTTTCTTCGATTGGGACGTCTTTTTGCTCTACACGACGACGAGGCATTTCCCGACTCTTCTGAACCTGCCAGCTGCTGAAACTAACGTGGAGAAGCCTGGGTCTGCTTGCATCGGGGACCGGTGAGTAGTATACCTAGGATCTGGTCGCCCTCCTGCAGTTGCCCATTGCTTTTCCCCGCTGTGTAAAAACAGCACCCTTTTGTCCGTACTTGCGCTCTGCTTCTGCTCGCTGTGGAGGCTGCGCTTGAGTCGCGGAACCTGTTCTTCTTCTGTTGTGCACTAACCCGAACTGCCTGACTTCCTCCGAAGAGCTTCTCCTTTTGCCCGTTGGCACCATCGTGTGCAGGTACTTTGAGCACAAGGCTCCACTCTTCGCAGGGCTCGGACTGCCATCTAGTTAGGTGCCTCTGAAGGCGAACTGAGTCTAAAGCATTATCGCACTGCCTGTTTTCCTTCCCTTTCAGGTGGACTACACCTTTCGTGCATATAATGCTTGCGACTGTTGTATTTGTATATATATTGTGTTGATATGGTATGTGTTGGCTTAGTATTGTGATATTGTGATTTTCTCGCTACGGTCATTATTTTAAAGGCCTTAAAATAAATGTGTATCTATTTTTGATATAACAACTGTTTGGAGTAGTTTGTAAGCGCTCTTGCTTTGTGTGCTCATTGCGGGCTTTCAGTCACCCTCACCCCTCTTGAGACCTAGTCTTGACCGCCGCGATCGCTACCTTGATTGGTCTGGCTTGTCCAGAGGTTACCCTGTTAAAAGTAATTAGGTTGGCCTTCTGAACTTCTGCGCCACCAGGACAGAGTTCAGAAATCCGTCTTAACAAATTGGTGTACAGCGGTGGGATACGACTGAAGGTATCCAGTGTTGCGCTCGAACTAAGGCATTTCAGGTGATTCCAACCAGTACACGTAGTGAATTGTTGTAGTATAACTTTAAAAAGGCCATAGTCCTATCAAACAGTATGGAAACAAATACCTTGTTAACTTTAAATGCTTCCAAATCAGAAACGCTGAAAAAGATGTGTGCGGAGAGAGGTGTTTCCTCTCAAGGCACAAAATTGGAAATGATCTAGAGAATCGTGGCGTGGTAAGAAGCACAGCTTGACGCTATAACTTCTGAGGACAGTGCAGAAGGTGGTGGGGCTGCTCTCACTGGTAGAACCGACGGTTCTGCCGCTGCACTGATCCATCGCGACCACGAGGACAGGGAGGATGTGATGTCTAATGTTTCCTCTGCCAGTGCTGATTCGGAGGCTATGCTTGAATTCAAGAAGCAAGAGCTGCGGTTTAGGCAGCAGGAGCTTGAATTCAGCATAGCCAAACTAAAAATCGAACAGGCAGAAAAACAAAAAGACAGGGATCACCAGTTGGAACTGGCCAAGCTTCAGGTTGCAAATGGGTCCAAGGGTCCTGGACATGGGTCTGGGGCTTCCTCTCATCCACGGTTTCCGAAAGATCTGCTCAGTGTGTATGAAGAAAGGAATGACATTATGGACTGGCTGAATGCGTTTGAGTATGCATGCGAGGTTCAAGAAGTTGACAATGCTGATAAGATTGTGTGGTTGCTCAGTAGACTGCCCCATTCTGGCTGTAGTGCCATCATGGAAATGTCGAAGGCTGAGCGAGCTGATTTCGCAATGTTAAAGCAAACTCTCATTTTAAAGTTTGGGAAGACTCCGGCCCAATATTTAAAGCGTTTTCGAGAGTATAAGAAAAAGGAAGGTGGTACTTGGGTATCTTATGTCGCTGAATCTTTGAAAAACTTAACTGGCTGGGTCGAAGGTTATAAGGTTTCTATCTTCGAAGGCATGATAAATCTTGTCATGCTGGAACACATTTTTGCTTCTTCTTCCCCGGAGCTTAAGCAGCATTTGGCCGATTCGAAGGAGATAGATCCTAAGAAGCTGGCCATTGCAGCAGACTTATGGGTGTCACATCGAGTGTCCCATAAGGACAAAACTCATCCTGGTAAGCAGGAGGAAGGGAAAAAGTCCAAAGATATGGAGGGTGGGGAATCTGCTAAATCTTCTTCCCATAAGGGCCACAAAAAGAAAAACAAGGGTAAGACACAAGAGAACTCACAGGGTAGTGGAGGTCAGCCTCCGAAACAGAACTCTGGTTACAATAAGCCTCCCTTCGTAAACAGACCCACTGGGGCTTGTTTTTCTTGTGGAGCAACTGACCATGTGAAGGGGGATCCCCGGTGTAAGGTTAGACCTTTGGGGGTCCACTCCGCTAATCTGGCCTTCTCCTCCTACGAGGAAGAAGAGATTACAGGAGCATCCTTCTCCTCAGACTCATTTCCCAGCGGAATAGAGGCTGAGGTAGTTTTAGTGTCCCTGGGTTCCTGGGAGCCTAAAGTCGCAGAGGCTTATGCTAGGATTCCGGATAATACCAAGCACTACTTTAAAGACAGTGTGCTGATCAATGGAGTAGATACTCCAGCTCTTAGGGATAGTGGGTGCAGTCGCACTGTAGTGGATTCTACCTTGGTAGACTCAGAGGAAGTTGCCAGAGCTACTCTGATGCCCACTAAGTTGGCTGACGGCCCCCTCCGTATGTTTCCAGTAATACCTGTAAATCTTACTTTAAATGGTACAGCAGTCAGGATTCCAGTGAGCATTCAGAGAAGCGTCCCGGGAAAGGTCTTGTTAGGTAATGATCTCAGAGCTTTAGGGCTCATAGGAGACACTGCCGAAAGACCCTACACACGGTCTCAAGCACGGGCAGCATTTGCCAAGTCCAATACGCCGCCCCAGCCGAAGGGGAAACCCAAGGCGAAAGGAGTCAACAAGTCACGACGAGGGAAAGAGAATATTCCCCCGAGCTCGCCTACCACTGCGGTGGAGGAAGTTGGTCAATCGCCCGGGCCTGACGAGGAGGTGGCGATGCCTGAAGTATTCGACCCCAACGATCATCCTGAACTAAAAGACTTGTTAGTTGAAGGAGGTCCTGATAGGGACGAATTCAGTAAAGGCCAACGGGAGTGCCCATCTCTGGAAGGCCTAAGGAGACAGGCCTGCTCCCAGCTTGAGGGTGAACCTCCTGGGAAGCATAGGATTTGTTGGGAAGGTGGACTCCTGTATAGTGAGCCCACAGAGTCTACAGAAGGAGACCATAGGAGGTTGGTGGTTCCCCTTGCTGTTAGGCCCTTCCTCCTGCAGTTGGCGCATGAAGTTCCCCTTGCTGGTCACCTTGGTATGAAGAGGAACAAGCAAAGGTTATCCATGCACTTCTACTGGCCCAAGATGGGGGTGCAAGTAGAAAGTCACTGCAGGAGTTGTGCCTCCTGCCAGTTGTCTGGTAAGGTTGGCGCGACAATCCAAGCTCCGTTGGTACCGCTCCCAGTTGTGGGGGTACCATTTGAAAGGGTAGGGATCGACATCGTTGGTCCCCTTGACCCGCAAACATCCTCGGGCAATAGGTTTATCCTGGTGCTGGTCAACCATGCAACCAGGTATCCTGAGGCCATCCCATTGAAAACTGTAACTGCCAAGTCAGTTGCAAAAGCTTTACTCGGCATATTTACTAGGGTTGGCTTCCCTAAAGAAGTTGTGTCAGATCGTGGCAGCAACTTTATGTCGAAGTATATGCAGGCTATGTGGAAAGAATGTGGGGTCACCTACAAGTTCTCTTCTGCATACCACCCCCAGACCAATGGTCTGGTGGAACGTTTCAACAGAACGTTAAAGAGCATGATTGGGGCTCTGGAGGAACCTCAGAGAAGAAAATGGGATCTTCTTTTACCATGCTTACTGTTTGCCTACCGAGAGGTACCACAGGAGGGTGTTGGCTTCAGCCCCTTTGAACTTCTGTTCGGTCATCCCGTACGGGGACCCTTAGCCATCGTCAAAGAGGGATGGGAGATGCCCACTCCCCCTGTTACTACCAACGTAGTTGATTATGTGCTAGGGCTCAGAAAACGGATGGTACTTCTGATGGGCTTGGCTAGTGATAAATTGAAGGCAGGGCAAGCGCTGGTGAAACATTGGTACGACCAGAAAGCTTCCCTCATCAACTTTACACCTGGTCAGCAAGTCCTGATCATGAATCCAATAAGGCCTCGAGCTTTACAGGACAAATGGTCAGGCCCTTACACAGTGGTGGAGCCCCTGGGTGAGGTGAACTATTTAGTGGACCTTGGAAGGCCTGGACAGGCTCCAAAAGTGTTTCACGTGAATAGGCTGAAGGCTTTCGCCCCAAGAGTCGAAATCGCAGCACTGCTACTGGCTTCAGACATTGAGGAAGAGGAGTCTGAACCTCTCCCCGACCTGTTCCAAAGCGGTCCTTCAGATAGCTCCTTTGAGGGTGTCCGAGTGGCCCCTCACCTGACTTCTGATCAGCAGGCTGAGGTGAAAAGTTTGCTTAGGCAGTTTTCCCCCCTGTTTTCACAGTCCCCTGGTTTGACACCTTGGTGCAAACATAACATTGACACAGGAGACAGTGTACCTACCAAAAGTAGGGGATACAGGATGTCAGACAAAGTACGGTCTTATATTAAGACCGAGGTCAACAAGATGTTAGACCTTGGGGTGATTGAACCCTCTAGTAGTCCTTGGTCCAGCCCTGTGGTGTTGGTTCCAAAGGCAGGCACTTCTGAATTGAGGTTCTGCGTGGATTACAGGGCTCTGAATGCTGTCACCAAGACAGATGCACACCCCTTGCCTCGAACAGATGAGCTGGTGGATACTTTGGGTGCCTCCAAGTATCTCAGCACGTTTGACCTCACTGCTGGCTATTGGCAAATAGCTTTAGCAGAACATGCCAAGGAGAAGACAGCATTTTCTACTCCAGACGGCCTTTACCAATTCCGGGTAATGCCGTTCGGGTTGAAGAATGCACCTGCCACTTTCCAGAGGCTTGTGAATCATGTGTTGAATGGGTTGGACGAATTCTGTCTTGCATATCTGGACGATATAGCAGTTTTCAGTGCCACCTGGGAAGACCATGTGAAACACCTCGGGATTGTGCTCCAGGCTCTTCAGAAAGCCCACTTGACCATAAAGGCTAGTAAATGCCAGATTGGACAAGGCTCAGTGGTTTACCTTGGACATGAAGTAGGTGGAGGGAGGATACAGCCTCTACCCAGTAAAGTACAAGCAGTACAAGACTGGCCTACCCCCACTACGCAAACCCAAGTGAGAGCCTTCTTAGGACTCACGGGGTATTACCGCAATTTTGTGGCAGACTATGGCACCATAGCTGCTCCTCTGACTGCCCTCACAACTCCGAAGAAACCCAAGAAGGTAACTTGGACCGACGAGTGTGAGAAGGCCTTCAATGGCTTAAAAGACTCCTTGTGCCAGGCCCCTGTGCTCAGGGCCCCTGATTATCAAAGACCTTTTATCGTGCAGACGGACGCCTCTGACACTGGGATAGGAGCTGTACTATCACAAGTAGATGAGAATGGTAAGGAACACCCTATCGGTTTTATTAGTCGCCAGCTTAAGGACAGAGAGCTCAGATGGTCCACGGTGGAGAAAGAATGTTTCTCTGTTGTGTGGGCCCTAAGGAAGCTGAGGCCCTACCTCTATGGGACCCACTTCACTGTGCAAACTGACCATAAACCGTTAAAGTGGCTAATGAACATGAAGGGGGAGAATCCAAAGTTGCTTAGGTGGTCCATAAGTCTACAAGGCTTCGACTTCACTATTGAGCATAGGCCAGGTGTCCAACATAGCAATGCTGATGGGTTGTCCAGAATGTTTAACCGACCTGAACAAGAGACTCATCCAGGGGTGGATTAGTTCCCCCTGTCCATAGTCTGGGAGGGGCGAGTGTTAGGAAAGATTTCGTAATTGTAGGTAATTTTCCTTCCATGTGGCAACCCCTAAACTTTTTGCTGTTGTTTTTCACCTTGTTCTTGACTTTGCCAGAGAAGTGCAGCCTTCAGCCGCACTCCTCTGGGCTTTCGCTCCTTTCTTACGGGGAAACTGACATGCCCTTAAGACAGTCAGTACCGGGGAACGCTGGTTCCCGTAGTTTCTTTTATCATGCTGCGGCTTTAGTGCAACATGACACAAGAGGGCACTGTAAGCTAAATTACAGCTCTCTTGGGTCTCTAGCCTTCTACAGGCCCTAGATACTCTTTTAGGATGGTATTTTGATCGGTGCAAGTCATTCAGGGACTGGAATGGTGGCAGCGATCGATTTGTGTATTTTGAGCTCCTTTTGGCGTTCTGAGCGCATTTTTCGCACTGAACCCAAAATGGTGGCCTGGCTCCCAAAATGGCCAGACCACGAGGCTCCTTTGTCTTGTCCACTGACCGTCTTGCTCCCTTCACCTTCCCCAGGTCGAGCGACCCGGGGCCTTCCTTATTTGGGCATGTACTTTCCCGCGAAACGTGGTTGCTTTCGCGGGCTTCTACATGTCGTTTGTGTGCCTCCAGGGTGTGGGCTGGGATGTCTGGTCCCAATACACATCCTGGGTGCCAGAGAGTCTATGGTGGTGTGAATGCCTGGGACCACCGTGGTCCATGATTGGTCCATGTATGGTATGTGTGTTGATGAGCGGATCTCCCATTGGCTCCCCTCCGTTTTGGCGCGAAGGGAACCGTGGATAAGAGGGGGCTGGAAACACCACTACCAGGTCGATCTCCTGAGTTCTCACGAACGAAGGAATACAGGAGCCAAGTATCCTGCGACCAAGAGGCTGGACCGAGGAATCGCTGGTGACCCGCTGAAGGAATCCTCCTTTGCACTGCTGTCGTCCTGTGAAACCCTTTCCTCCTTTGATCGAACCAGAAGGCCTGTACTGGTGCTTCGATCTTTGGAATAGCAGGAACAGCTATTCCCGGCGACTTCATCATCTCCTGCCATGTAAGTCTTCGGAAGCGTCTCTGGGCCATCCAGTTGACTGACCAGCTTACAAGGGAGTCCTGCTCTGTAACTGCCGCCAGGTTGTGTTGTATCCCGAGTCCTTGTCACTCTCCCACGCTTCGTGCACTTGGCGTTCCCAGGTCTGAAGGGAGGAGTGTACATTTGGCTCGGATACACACGGCCGCTCCGTATCTATTTTTGATATAACAACTGTTTGGAGTAGTTTGTAAGCGCTCTTGCTTTGTGTGCTCATTGCGGGCTTTCAGTCACCCTCACCCCTCTTGAGACCTAGTCTTGACCGCCGCGATCGCTACCTTGATTGGTCTGGCTTGTCCAGAGGTTACCCTGTTCCAAGTAATTAGGTTGGCCTTCTGAACTTCTGCGCCACCAGGACAGAGTTCAGAAATCCGTCTTAACAGGGGCGCAGACCCAATCACGCTGGACGGTGCATTCATTGCGGATGTGAAACACGGCGGGCAAGCGCTAAGAGCCCGGTTCTACGTCAAGCCGGTCATCAGCAACACCTTGCTGAGCTGTGCAGCGGCAGAGGCATTGGGCATTGTAACCTTCACCTACTCAGTCTACGTCGAGGACATTCAGGTACTACTGGAGAAGTATGTAGCTCTGTTTGAGGGGATTGGGCGAATGTCTGGCGAGCCGGTGAAGTTGCACATTGATGATTCGGTTCAGCCCATTGCCCTCAAACACAGACGGGTCCCATTTCACCTCAGGGAACTGGTGGATAAGCAGTTGGATAATCTGGTTAAACTGGACATAATTGAGAAGGTGGAGGGCCCTGACTCTGTTTGGATTTGTGTCGACAAGCGTCTACCCAATAAGGCCATCAAAAGGGAGCGACACCTGACACCCACCATAGACGATATCATTACAGAGCTCCAGGGTTGCCGGTTCTTCTCGGAACTTGACCTCCATGCCGGTATGATCAGGTGGTGCTGCATCCCGAATCTAGGTATATCACCACCTTCACCACTCATCGTGGCCTATAACAATACAAAAGACTAAGCTTCGGGGTATTATCGGCAGCAGAGGCGTTTCAGAACATCATTCAGGGGTTGCTGGCTGACCTGGACGGCGTACTAAATATAAGCGATGATATCCTGGTGTTTGCCAACTCTGAAGAGGAAACCTGGTCAAGTTGACAAAGACATTTGAACGCCTCCAGTCACTGGGTCTTACTCTACATCGCGACAAGTGTGAGTTCCTGAGGATGACTATTGAGATCTTTGGGTTTGTCTTCATCGAGGGAGGTGTGGTGTGTCCTCTGACCCGCGCAAGATGAAAGACATCATCAAGGCCCGTCCCCTGGAGAATGTTTCGGAGTTGAGCAGTTTCCTGGGGATGGTCACGTACTGTGGCCGTTTCATTAAGAACTGATAAGAACTTACCATTACGATCTGAGCCCCTCAGGGCCCTCACTAAGAAGGACATGACCTGGCAGTCGGGACCGCTGGAGCAGGCGTTGTTTGATGACATCAAGGGCGCTCTCACGGCGGAAGACATCATGGCATTTTTCGATCCGGCCCTTCAGTCGGAAATAGTGGTGGATGCCAGTCCGTTTGGCCTTGGGGCGGTATTGACATAGATAGACGCAAATCAGGAGGTTCACCCCGTCGCCTATGCCAGTAAGGCGCTGTCAGAGACGGAACAGCGCTGCTCCCAAATCGAGCGGGAGGCACTGGCTCTACTGTGGGGCTGCTGCCATTTCAGTTTATATGTGCTGGGACGACCAGTGACGGTGGTAACAGATCACAAACCACTGTTGCCCATACTGGCGGGTCGTCCTCCAAACCACCGACAAAAATAGAATGCTGGCCCTATTGGAGTACGGGGTGTCACTGGTGTACAGGCCAGGCAGTAACAATGCCACAGACTATGGGCCTCATTCCGAGGTTGGAGGTAGCCATGGTGCTTTTAGCACCATGGCTACCCCCTTACCGCATACCGGGTCTGGGTTCCTCGAATCAGGAATTAACAGGCCATTCCAACCTTGGAGGACCCGGTAATTCCTCATTCAAGGAACCCAGACCCGGTACCTCCCCATTCGAGCCCCCAAAGGGCTCAGTGGGAATGGGGAGCATGCTAATAACGGGCCCGTTAATAACGGGCCCGTTATTAGCATGCTGGTCCTTTAGCGGCTCCCACTAAGGCCGCATGGTAAAACCAGCTGGCCTTAGCGGGACCCACCAAAGGACCTCGTAATGCGTCGGTAAGGGGTTAACATCACCGGCACCATTACCGGTGCCGTTAAAACCTTACCGCCAACCTCGGAATGAGGCCCTATCTCTGAAGACACCCTCGAGAGGACACTTGCGGGGCACAGTCCAGGTGTGCGGAGGAGGCGGATGAACATGTTTGCCTCGTGGTAGAGGCAGTCACGCTCCGTTCTGTGCCGGTGAAGGAACTAGAGCAGGCTTCGGCAGCGGATGACTGTTTCCGGATCCTCAAGGCAGCCATCCAGCAGGACTCATGGCGGATGGTGATAGAGTCTCTGGCAGCAAGAACACAAGAGGCCAAGTCCACACTGGAACAACTGTAGAGGGTGTGGGGTGAATTTACCTTCGCAGAGACTGGTCTATTGCTGAGAGGAGACCGCATTGTGATCCCACAGAGCAGAATGCAACAGATGATTGTGATGGCCCATCAAGGACACCAAGGTTCATCCAAAACCAAAGAACGCCTACGCCAGAAGGTCTGGTTCCCGGACCTCAAGAGGAGAGTGGAAGAATTTGTGGCATCATGTGTCTGGTGCCAGGCAGCGTCCCCTGCCCTGAGAGAGCCAGAAATCGAGACCAAAGTGACCCTACTGAGGCCAAGAGAAACTGGGGAGCGGGAGCCTGCAGTGATTGACAATGAGCAAGCTGAGCTGGAGCAAAGGGAAAGGATGGCGCAAGAGAACATCAGGAGAGGACTGAGACCTCAGAGGCTGGCTCCTGGGGATGAGGTGCTAGTGAGGAACCGGCATCTACAAGGAAAACTGTCCCTGACCTACGAGCCGGAGCCCCTGGACGTGGTAGCGGTGAAGGGGTCCATGGTGACCGCCTCCGACAGAACTGTGTCCGTGACCAGGAACGCTAGCTTCTTCAAACGGTTGGGCGAATCGAGGAATGAAATGGCACCTAGTGGGCAAGTGGTGGAAGTACCGATGAGGGCGGGGACCCTATGTGCTTGCCAGGATCCCCAGCCCGTGGGCTTGTGGGTGAAGGGACTCTGACCCGAGACGCTGGCAGGAGGTACCCCCAGAGGTCTGGGCGAGAGAAACCTGCCCGTCTCACCAACTATGTGCTTGAATAGAGACTGTGATTGGGAGTCAAGAATATCCGGGGAACCAGGGTGGTTGGTATTAAAGTGGTCCCCAGGGTTAAGTTATTTGTGTGGTAGATAGATATCCTTCCTTCATCTGTTCTGTTTGTTATGAAAAAGGAGGAGTGTGATGCTGCCATTTAAGGGTTGCACGCACGCGGCGGAGTGACGTTGCACTCTGCCACGTTCAGTACAAATAAAGGGGGCATTCCTGGCCGCGCAGAGCGGCCAGGGAGCTTGAACCGAGCGGATTTGCTTGTGTGCAGTCTTTGGCGGGTGGGGGCTCACGGACACCCGCGAGAGTGCGGGCAACCCACAATTACTAACACCAACCTATACCCACAATCTGGCTGAGTGCGCACAAATGGAAGTGCTTCTGAAAGTGCTGTTGTGGCTGACATGGCTCCCGGACCCTTTATTCCTGTGAAGAACGCGGTCTTACGAATTTGGACTAAAAGCCACTCTTATTCATGGCCTTTTTGAATATGCAGCTATAGTAACGATATCTACTTGTATACGCTTTTTGTATTATTTGCAGGTGATTACTAACATCAAAATAACCCATTACAAACTTACAGGCTAAGCCCCGCCCACCTCTACCCACAATCCTGATATTGGCAGCGCCTGAATTCAAGGAAGTGCTTCTGAAAGTGCTGTTGTGGCAGAATTGGCGCACGGACCCTTTATTCCTGTGAAGAACGCTGTGGTACGAATTTGGACTAAAATCCACTATTATGCATGGACCTTTTGAATATGCAACTATAGTAACAATATCTACTTGTATACGCTTTTTGTATTATTTGGAGGTGATTACTAACACCAAAATAACCCATTAAAAACTTATGAGGCTAAGCCCCGCTTAGCCATCCATCCATGAACAACTCTTCTGCTTTGTCCATCTCATTTGTTCAACCCACTCCCAGGAAACATCAAGGAAAGCAAAACACTCAACTCTCGACATGCTGAACTTCTTGCATAAGTCCCCTTTTACAACCCACACTTACGGTTATGAATATGGCCCGTCTTTCTCTCGCTAAACTATACGAAACAATGGATGCAAAACTGAACGCACAGCATTCACGTTGGAGAAACTTATGTGGCAACAACGTGACAAGGTCCCTGAGCCCTTGCCACGCTCCAACCGTTCTAGAACAATGCCGATAGCAGATTTGCCAAAACATGAGGGTCAAGCAAATGCACTACTGATCCTTAATCAATGTCCACAGTGGACTTAACAAATAACGAGGGACACACAGTTTCTGCATGTACCAATAATCCTAAATCAATGCCTATAGCAGATTCGACATCTAACGAGGGACAACATATGTGTCAGATAGAGTTAGCAACTTAAAAGTAAACCCAGAAACTTTGAATAAATCAGCAACCAAACTGGCGGTAAAGGCCAACAAGGGAAGAAAAAAAACGGACTTTACAATCTTTACCAAAGCAAAGGGAAAACTCTGCCCAGGGCTGGGCAACTAGAAAACAAAGTAAAACCATCGAGGCAGCTCCTCTGCATAATCATACAGGGCCTCATTACGACCCTGGCGGAAATCGGAAAACGATGGCGGAAATGCAATACCGCCATCGAATAGCGCTCGGTGCGACTATGACCCGTCACCGCAAAGTACGAATCCATTAGCGACACCGTAGTGAACGCCAACGCTAACTGCACCAAGTACGCGCGCGCGCGCCATGCCAAACCGTAAATACCACCATGGCGCAAGGGTACGCGAATTCCGACCCTAGCGGACATGTACCTAACGCCATCAAGCATGGCGGAAAGTACCATTCCGCCATGGTGAGAAGTACGGCATCGCGAATCAACCGTAAACGGCCCCACTGAGTGCCTGTACACCGCTCCCTGCCCACAAAGTACAACTCCCCGTAGGTGCAATGAAGTCACAATGCAACCAGTGAAATGTACAAGTCACCCATGCATGCCAACGAACAAAAGAATCACAAGAGGGGCCAATGGGAGCTGCAGGGCACAGATGGCACGAATACAGAAGCCATTCCAATGGACATGACCACAGTCCCCCCCCCGAAACGCACGCAAACACAGGCACCTGTGACCAGCAATATTCCGAAAATCACAACATTCCACCAGTCCACCTGGCTGACCGGCATCTGTTACACAAAACCCAATCCCCCGCCCCTGAGCATGACAACATTCAAACAGTCATATTGGCAGCCCCCATCCCTGACCTCACTGGGCTCCGTAGGCAAACGCGCCCAGCACAGTACCACGCAACTAAACTCCGAAGCTGGAACCCAATGCAGATCTCCTCACAATACATCGCTCCCCAAATAGGAATATGCCACATCACTCGCAAAGAAGAACGCTACACGGCCCATATCAGAATAGAAATTTAATGCACAACAAAATCACCAAGCCCATACAGCCATTAGTCCATGAACTCCAAAACACATATCACCATTGTGGGCTGCATCCGCAAGGAATGACCAGCTACTACTTGTGAGACGCCCTGTTCCATCATGGTACACAGAGCCACATTCACGTACGAAAAGGCAACATGGAAGCGCACAGAACCGCAGGGCCGTCCCAATGGGGAGGCACTAGTCCAGCTGAAAGGCCGAAATGTTGCTCCGAGCCACTAGTACTGCGTAAGGGCATGTGGCCCATTGGCGATCGTCCCATAAGATCGTAATGCTGCTCCACTGATTAACACGAAGCAGCAGGTGTCGGGAGTAAAAGCCATCTGCAGGAGTGGCATACAGATGGCAGTGGCAAAAGGGGAGGAGATACCTGTCAACCAAAAGAAAAGAAAAAGAACAGAATGGCCATCAGAACTACATTCGAACAACTCACTTCAATGATCACACTAAATCCACAGCCATATGCATGCTAGCCCACTCCAAAGGATCATCACCACCCCAAAACCACTTGCGACTCATAACCATCTATATCGAGGTGTCAACACCATCACAAACGAGTGTACCTGTGCATGCGTCTGTCAAAACAGATTCCATCAGATGGGAATGTTAACGTGCATGGACACAAGTGTCTGAAGGCGCGTCGAGACAGGGAGGGCTCAACAAGGCCAGATAGACGATGGTCCCACTATGGCAGCCCTGCATCACATAGCGCAGGGGAGGCGGATAGATTCCAACAAGCCCTGTACATGGCAAACCCTGTATCAAATCACCTGCCCATGCATCCATTCATCATTCCCTCATCCCGGTATAAAAACGCCTGAATATTTACTCACATAACATTAGAAATTTCCATTGAGTCTGTGCGTTATGCAGCCTGCAAAATCCACAGTGCCCCAGCCCGTAATTCCAGTGTTGTGAAGTAACATGTATTTGGGAACGTCCGGCCTCATCGCCCACGTCGCTATTGCGCATCCCAAACTATTCATATCAATCATTGCTTCCTCGCCATGGCCCCTGTCTCAAGGACATTGAACAATAGAACGTTATATTTGCAGTCAGACCTGTGGGCATCTCCTCGCCGCTAGCTGAAAACCGAAAGCGCCGCCCTTCGAATTCCTCATTTGCAACATCACGTCGAAAAGGCATCTGTGGCCGTTTGAAATCACAAATTAATCCATCTAGTGCGGCTGTGTGTGAAAATGGCAACTGCCTTCACCCACTAATGGGACGCCCCGCCCGTCGTTGCAACTCGGTACAGTGATGCATGAGGGCCCACCGTTACTCGAGTACTACGTTCCACTGACCCATCACAAGTCTGTTCGCGACTGCAAAGATTGTATGTGAAACAATGGGACCATAGCCGAATGTACATATCAACAAATGTTACACGGCCATCGGGTACAAATACATGATTGCAATTGCAAGATGCCATTCCTCGAATTGCAGCGTTGTGTGCGGGACGTGCTCGCCCAAAGGGGAGAGCAGCTTGCACAGGTGGAATGAATCACCACAGGTGGAGGCCATACAGCCTGAAAACACATGAATTGCACACCCGGTCTCCTCCCACAACCACACCCACTCCGAAATGCTACCGGCAGGACTCGCGATGTTGGCCCTGGGGGACCTGATAGCACTGCAAGTACTCCAACTCCAAGAAGAAGACGAACACCAACTACAACCGGCCGCACGGAGGAGACGCAGGAGGAGGAGGAGGCCAAGGCAGGGCCAGCAAGGGCCGCCAGCACAGCCACTACCACCACGCAGGCAGCCCGCAATCCCACGCCTCCGAGCACATCCGTTCAACCTCACTGATGAGCAGATCCACACCCTCTACCGTTTGGACCGGGACACCATAGCCGCCATTGTGGACATGACACAGGCTGACCTTGTCAGCATGATAGATAGCCCAACCGCCATCCCACCCCTACTGAAGGTGGTGTCTGTACTCCACTTCCTGGCCACAGGCACCTACCAGCACACAGTCGGACAGTTGCATGGCATTTCTCAGCCACTGTTCTCACGGACACTATTGCAAGTGCTCGATGCCCTCCTGCAGCACGCAGACGACTACATCTCTCTACCACGCTCGGAGCAGGAAATTACCAACACAAAAGTGGGATTCCATGCTCTTGCCGGCATACCGGGTTGCATTGGTGCCATCGACTGCACCCATGTGGAATTGGTCGTCCCACATGCCATGGAGGCCCAGTACCGCAACCGAAAACAATTCCATTCCCTGAATGTACAAATGGTGTGTGACTCCAACAGGATCATTACACATTGTTGTGCCAGATTCCCTGGATCAACCCATGATTCTATGGTCTTGAGGAACTCCACTATACCACGCTACATGGAGCGACACGCAGGGAACAGATCCTGGCTACTCGGTGAGTCTCATTTCATGCATGATGATGTGGGGTATGTGATGCGGCAATGACCTGGCAGGAAGGGGGGGGTGTGCGTACGTAGCAATGGCATTCCACATCATACGTTTATCGTCCACATACAGGTGATGCTGGGTATCCACTGAAGAGATGGCTCCTCACACCAGTCCGGAACCCACGGGACCAGCATGAGGAGGACTACAACCATGCCCACTCACGTACCCGTGTAGTCATTGAACAGGCATTCAGCCTACTGAAGACTCGTTTCCGCTGCCTCAGCAGGTCTGGCGGGGCACTCCTGTACCGCCATGAGAAGGTTGCAAAGATGGTCATGGCATGTGTCATGCTCCACAACATGTGTGTACGTAGAAATGTGCCCATGCCCCCTGACGCAGAACTGCAAGCACCTGATGATGGTCATGATGAGGGTGGGGATGTGGCAGCACCTCATGGAGTCTGCGAGGCACCGGAGGGCCGTGACATTCGTCAGCATCTCATTGATGCATGCTTCTAGCACTCACGCCTGGTGGCTGATACATGGACACGGGACTCGTGGCACTGTGTGTGTCTGGTACATGCACAATATGGACTGTACGCCTATGATGGCCTAGTACACAAAGATCATTGTCCACACATCTCATTGGTTGATCGTGCACTGTTTATGGAATATGTGATATCATGTTGAACACCCTATCGACCCGCCACCCAAGTGAGCCCAACACACCCCCTCCACCCTCCTACCTCCCCCCCGAACACCAGTGTCCAAAGATGCTCATTGTCAGTGGGCTGTCGCTATTGCAAGCCCCCTCTGCGGGTATCAGGGGCACCCCTGCCTGTGGAGCGCAGGTTCCTCCCAGATCTACGTTGGGGGCTGCCCTGGACGGAACTTGCAACGGATGATGTCTCTGCCTGCTCACGTCCATGCATGTCCCTAAGGGTTTGTGAGAGCTCAGTGAGCACACGGCGCACTGCGGCAAGTTCGGCACATACGTCTTTGGACGTCGCATGCAGTTCCCCCCTCAGGCTCTCGGTGCTTCTCTCCATTTGGACTCTCAGGCTCTCGGTGCTACTCTCCATTTGGACTCTCAGGCTCTCGGTGCTACTCTCCATTTGTGCCCTTAGTGTCTCTGTACTTCTCTCCATTTCTGCCCTAAGTGTCTCAGTTGATGTTTCTATGTCTGCCTTAGTGCCCCCACATTCATCGGCATGGTCCTTGAGGAGCGTGGCCAGTTGCTGCTGTTGCACGATTAACTGGTCGAGGGACTGTTGCCTCTGCTGGGCCATGGCCATTTGCGGGGGTGTCACAGAGGGGCTGTTGTCCTCATGTTGCCTTGCCACAGGGCTTGTGGGGGATGGCCAGTCGTCGTCCTGTGGGTGCCACTGCGTGGTATCCTCATGTTGTACGGGATGGGACAGACAGGGGGATTGGGACAGGTCATGGATGGATCTGACTTCGACATCCCCGTCTTCTGTGTCGGAGCATGCTGCCATCAATGGGGTGTCACCTATGGTGCTGCTGCCACCAGAGGCAGTGCCTTCTGTGGCATCCGTTGGGGTGACCTGTGGTGGTGGTGTTGTGGGCATGCTGGCTGCTGGGGTGCCTGTTGATGTTCCCTCCTCTGTGCTGCCACCTGATTTGTGCTGCTGCCGTGTCTTGATGCGTGCAGCTGAGGTGGAGGGTCTTTGGCCGTTGGTCTTGGCCCTCTTTGCAGGTGTGCTGGTAGGGGTGTCCTGATGCTCGTCGTTTGGATCGGACCCTGTGGTGGAGTAAAGGAGGGCGAGGGTTATTAATGGGTCTGTGGGTATTGGAATGGCATTGTATCACATGCATTGGGGTGGTACCTGAGGGTGATTTGGGTCGGGGCCTTGGAGGTGCTTTCATTTGTGTGTGGAGTGAGGGTGCAGTTGTTTGGCAGCAGCAGGGTGCAGCAGGGTGTGCCTGCTGCACGTGTAGTGGTTGTTTTAGGGGTTTTTAATTATTTATGTATTTATTGTGAGTTTTAAAGTGCGCTATCAGGGCGATGTGTGTGGACGTTCTCCTGGACATGTGTTTCTGTTGCACTATGTGGACACATGGTACTTCACATGATTGGACATTGTGGATTTAGCATTGTTTTATCTGGCCCACCTACCTGAATCTTCGGATGTATGCACTCCTTTCTCCATCCCTCCGACTCCCTCTATGCTCTCCATTCCGATGGTGGAGGCACAGATTTCTTCCCAGGGGGTCAACTTGATGGGTGATTCAGGACCTCCCCCGGTGGCTGTGGCAATGTTGCGGTTGGCAGAGAGTATGCTGCGGACGCGTATCCGCAGGTCGTCCCATCGCTTTCTGCATTGCTGTGGGTTGCGGGGTGCGGTCCCCACCGCACTTACCCGCTGTGCCACCAGAGCCCATATGGCCTTCTTGTTCTCAAGTGCCGTCCTGGTCATTTGCGTGGAGAAGACGACGGCAGCATTCTCCTGGAGGGTCTCTGTTAGCACGGTGAGTTCCTCACGGGAGAAGTGGACCTGCCGCTTGCGGTCGCACGCTTTCTTCGCTACTTTTCCCATTTTTCTTGGTTTCGCTAGGGTGGATGACGGGTTGGGGTGTGTCTCGGGGTAGTGTTTTTAGTGGTTGTGTGGGTTTTGTGGTTTTATAGGTGTACGGCGGGATGTTTCCCGTTCCGGGTCCATGTTTTTGCTTCCGTTTCCGTATATTTACGGTCACCGTACTTTCCGGTAGGCGCACACTGCGGTGTCCGCTGTGATGGGTGGCGGTATTGCACCTAGGGCGCCGTATGGCGGCGGTGTGGGCCGTTTTGGGGTCATTTCCGCCATCGCAGACTTTGCACTTCCGCCATGCCGTGGTGCTCGTGCCCGATGGGTCGGAATGGGCCGCACTTTGCTCCTTCGTGCAATGGCGGAAACGCTATTTACGCTGTGGCGGTCCGGTCAGTCACTTTCCGCCAGGGTCGTAATGAGGGCCACAGTCTCTAAACGCTTTCTAAAAACTATGACAAAATGTAAAAATCATTTGCTCAATGCCAGCACAGCTATTACCAAGAAATAGACCAACATAGCCAGGAGTAATGAAACTAAAAGGACTAAACAAATTACTAATAGTCACTCTACTAGCGAACATGGGCCACTAGATGTCTTATTGAAGAGATCCAACTCCAAAAATCAAAAGCTTTACATTCCAAACACAAACTAGATCCCTCGCCACATGATGTGCGGCAAAAGACTTGTCAGCAGACCAACTTAGTCAAACAAAGGGAATTCCAGACCTTAGAACAAAGGAGAGACGAGATAGCAAAGTCAGTAGCCCAATACCTTCAAAACGTAGAATCGAGCCAGAGAACACCTAAGATACAACCATTATCCAAAAAATCCCTACACAAAATACTCTCTGACAGACCTACCGATCAAAGAACAGGAGAACAAAAATCAGACGATAATCAAATTGCCACCTGCGTTAGTCAAAGTGAGTAAGGTTTGCAAATCAAATCCACTCTGCCACAACTTGATCATCTAATGCAGACGGAGACCCTTTCTGACATATAATCTAAATAGGACGTGCATACTGAATATATTCAGTGATGTGCCGAGCCTAGCGGATCTTGCATCCTCCGACATAAACAGGGTAGAGTTTATTTATGACCCTGATCTCTCCACAGCAAGACTGTGGATACAGTACGGCATAGTTCTAAATACAATATGGCAAGCCAGGCATTCGCTCTACGATCTAGGATTTTCTCTTACTCATGAACCAGTCACGTTGGCCCTTACTGAATTCATCCATGTCAGGACCACCTTCTACTAACAAGTCTTTTAGTTCAGGATGGTCATTTGGATCAAATACTTCAGGTAACACCTCTACCTCGTCAGGTCCAGGTGTTTGACCAACTACCTCCGCCTCAGTGGTAGGTGAGTTAGGGGGAATATTCTCTTTCGCTCTTTTGTCTTTTTTGATTCCTTTAGCCTTGGGTTTCTCCGTTGGCTTTGGCATAGCAGTGGTCTTGGCCAATGCTGCCCTTGTTTGAGACCTTGTGCAGGGTCTTTCTGCTGTATCTCACACAAGCCCTAAGGCTCTGAGATCATTTCCCAGCAAGACCTTTCCTGGGACATCTCTCTGGATGCTCACTGGAATCCTGACTACTGTACCATTTAAAGTAAGATTTACGGGTATAACTGGGAACTGGAGAGGTGGGCAATGAGCCAACTTAGTTGGCATCAGAGGAGCTCTGGCAACTTCCTCTAGCTCTACTACCCTAAGAGCAGGAGTATCTACTCCATTAATCAGCACACTGTCTTTAAAGAAGTGATTGGTATTATCCAGAACCCTAGCATAAACATCTGAGACTTTAGGCTCACTGGAACCCAGGGAAACTAAAACTACCTCAGAATCTATCCCACTTGGAAGGAATCCAAGGAGAAGGATGCCCCTGTAATCTATTCTTCCTCATAGGAGGAGAAGGCCAGATTAGCAGAGTGGACCCCCAAGGTTTTGACATTACATCTGGGGTCCCCCTTCACATGGTCACTTGCGCCACAAACCACACACGATCCACTGGGCCTGTGTACATAGGGAGGCTTACTGTAACAAAAGTTCTGTTTTGGAGGATAACCTCCACTACCCTGTGTGTTCTCTTGTGACTTACCCTTATTTTTCTTTTTGTAGCCCATCTGGCAGGCCGTTTTATCAGATCCCCACCCTCCTTATCTTTGGGCTTTTTCCCGACCTCCTGCTAACCAGGATGCGTCTTGTCCTTATGGGACACTCTATGTGACACCCACAAATCTGCTGCAAAGGCCAGCTTCTTAGGATCTAACTCCTTTGAATCTGCCAAATGCTGCTTAAGCTCAGGAGAACAAGATGCAAAAATATGTTCAAGCATGCCAAGACATATCATACCCTCAAAGGTGGAGACCTTATAGCCTTCAACCCGGCCAGTCACATTTTTTAAAGAATCATTCACATATGACACCCAAGTACTTCCTTCTTTCTTTTTGCACTCTCTAAATCTCTTCAAGTATTGGGCAGGAGTCTTCCCAAACGTTAAGACGAGAGTTTGCTTCAACATTGCAAAATCTACTCTTTCAGCTTTTGACATCTCCATAATAACACTGCAGCCAGAATGGGATAGTCTGCTGAGCAACCATGCAATCCTTTCAGCATTTACAACCTCTTGAACTTCACATGCATACTGAAATGCATTCAACCAGTCCATAATGTCACTCTTCTCATCATACACACTGAGCAGATCTTTAGGAAATCTTGGATGAGAGGAGGACCCAGACCCATGTCCAGATCCCTTGGATCCATTTGAAGCAGGAAGCTTGGCCAATTCCAACTGATGATCCCTGTCTTTCTGTTTTTCTGCCTGCTCTACCTTCAGCTTAGCCATGTGAAATTCAAGCTCCTTTTGCCTAAACAGCATCTCTTGTTTCTTGAATTCCAGCATGGCCTCAGCATCAGAGCTGGCCGAGGAAACACTAGACATCACATCATCCACATCTTCATGGGCACCATGAATAAGGACAGCAACAGAACTGTCAGTTCTGCCAGTGGTAGCAGCCCCACCTCCTTTTGCACCTTCATCAGAAGCTATGGCACCGAGTTGCAACTCTTGCCATTCCTTGATTTTCTGAATTATTTCCAATGTTGGACCTTGTGCAGGTAAACCTCTCTCAGTACACATCTTTCTTAATGTTTCTGACCTAGAAGCATTTAAGGTTATAAAGGTACTTGTTTCCATTATATTAGATAGGTCGATGGCCTTTTTCAGTTATCACTACAAAGTCACTATGTGTCCTGGGTAGGAATAACTTGAAATGCCTTCACTAGTGTGCAACACTGGATACCTTCAGTCCTATCCCACCGCTGTACACCAATTTGTTAAAATGGATTGCTGAACTCTGACCTGGTGGGCAGAGGTTCAGGAGGCCAGCCTAGTTTCTTGGAACAGGGTAACCTTCTGTGTGGTTTTTTCTTACTAAAAGGTTGAAGGTCGAATTTATTTGAAGATTGTACAAATTGTATACATCTTTACATGTACACTTGGAGTCTTTTTTGTATCCAAGAGATAGATACAGTTAATTGCGTATTTTGCACTTTATCAGCCATGTGGTGACTAGCACATAGCACCTTGGTGGAAGCACGAGTCACCTTGTTAGTTGTTGTATATATTAGCTTTTTTGTACAGGTTTTTAACAAATGTATGCTTTATATTAAATTTTATTTTAACAGAATCAGTAATGAAGTCAGGTTGTAGTTTCCATGTACTTCTTTGCGTCATGGTCCAGAATTTTTCTTCAGTGTGATAACTTCCAATCATCCAGTGAACTGTATGTCCAAACCTATCTTAGGTGCGGGAACCTTTTTTGTTTACTTACAAGATATGTCAGGTTTGCTCCCTTGTAACCTGTTGATATACCTGATTTCCCTTTAGTTGTCTTTAGCTTCCAGTACGGCCATCGGTCGTGGGAACCTTCCTACAAATCCCGTTAAGATACTGAGACATACTCAATACAAGTCCTTTTCCAATAATCCCTGGTGCTACCATTATAAAATAATGGCCACAGACAAAGTGAAAGGCTATGATCATAAGTACGTATTAGAATTACTTGCACGAGCCTCAGCCCTAGACCCAGCTAATGGCAGTTCTCCTATTAGCAATGTCAGTAACTGGGATGAACTAGCCCAATTAAAGAAAAGATTCATCAGAACATCTTTACCCCAAGGCCTTGTGGTTCGTAACGAACGAGGGTTATTTCTAGACAACAAACAATTTGTACAACAATGGAGCTATATCGCAAACAAATGCAGTAGAGATTGGATAATTTTAATAATCGATACGGCAAAGGAAATGACCGACACGTTTGTAGCCGAACTATTGACACTAGAAGATGAAATTAAGAAATTGGTATCAATAGACATCTACAAGAAAAGACTGGAAGAAATAAACAAAGAGATAGATGATTTCAAAGATTATACTACTTGAGATAGAGTCAGAAGGATGAAAAAAGATCTAACAAACTTCACTCATGAAAAATCCTTTGTATATACTCAAGAGAACTACAAACCCAATCAATCACGAGATCAACCAAACCCGAGAGGACGCAGAGTACCGTTTGGCAATACTTTCTATAGTTCGCATGGCTCCAGTAACGAAAACGGGGAATAGGGTGAAAATGACTATTCAAACACCAGAGGTATCAAGAGGTAGAAGACCCAATGGCATGAGATGTGGACAACCACAGAGGCCCGGAGAGGGAGAGGGAACTTATGATCCAACTCTAGTTTTTTAGACCAGGAACAAATGATTTGGCACTTCGAGCCACGACACACGAGGAGTAAGAGACCCTATTAGTGAATCTATCCAACTATCATCCTAACGAGGCAGAAAAATACATACTAGAAAAAGGCCTACGTTTTGTGCCAACGAACCGTTATGATCCATTTGGAAATAGAACAGATTTAGAAATGTTATTCAGGAAAATACACCTGAAAAAATTCTTCTCCATTAATAACTACACTGGTGAGACTAATGAAACAGGACTGCAACGGCCTTCGAACTTCAACCCACCTACAACTAGATATACTCCGGAATCGATAGTATTAAAAAAGAGAGTGATGAGTGACCTCGAAATCTTGAGAAAGGTACTATCGCACATACTTTTCAGAATACCAGCAGAAGAGAGAGAGAGAGGCCATCCAAACACTGAAGTCCAATCAAAATATAATAATCATAAAAGCAGATAAAGGAGGAGCTATAGTTATCCTAAATAAGCAGTATTATGATATGTTGTTATGTTATGTTAAGTAATTTGTAATGCGCATCTGGTACCCGAAGGCTGATTATATCAAAGCTTACTGATACTTCTTTCTATGAACTGCTCACTACGGACCCTACGAAGAGATTACAATCCTTGATTAACCTCAAAGTCATGAAAGCTGAAGAAAGAGGCTGGATATCTAAGTAAGAGGCAGAATACTTGAGGCCCTCAAACCCTAGCGTTCCTAAGTTTTATACTCTGCCAAAGATCCATAAAACCCTCGAGAACCCCCCAGGTAGACCAATAGTGTCCGGTTGTGGCTGCCTTTTAGAACCACTCTCAAAATTCGCAGATCGTTTTTTGAGTCCATATGTGAAATTAATGGCATCCTATATTCAGGACACTACAGAAGTTATCAGATTGGTGGAAGGGCTAAAGATTAACGACAACAACCTACTTGTTACCCTAGATGTTGTCTCACTATATACTAAGATTCCCCAGGCAGCTACATTAAGTATGGTAGAAGAGAAATTGTTATCCTCTAGAACCACAGGCAAAACCCTAAATTCCTTTATTTGTGGTGCACAGAGATGGCATTGTGTGAAAACTACTTCGTGTTCAACAATCTGTTTTACAAACAAATTGTGAGAACTCACAACTTCCCCTTTTACTTCACCCAACTCCTCCTCACCTGGATCTCCTGTTGAGCTTGTAGAAGTCACCCAATCTTGTCTCCTTCGGTATTTCTTTGACTCCTTCTTCTTTTTGGATTTCTTTTGATGTAAATAAGGACGTGGCTCCCTGGAGGCCACCGTGACCGGATAGGTACCAAATCCGGGGGTCTCCCAGGAGCCAGTCCCAAACTCCAGGGAAAAAGCTGTTGGCTGAAAAAACCCTGTGTAGCAGATGTAGTCCTTGGACCTGCCGGATGGGACTTTGAGAGAAAGTGCCAGTAAGATTCAGTCTAATAAACTTAGCTCCGTTTGTGAACAAGTGGTTCCAGCTTGTGAAGAAAAGGAGTCTGGGATCTGTAGTCAGAGGCGTAGCCAGGATTCTCTAAGAAGTGGGCCTTGAAGCTAATGCAGTTGGGCCCACAACATTGACATTAACATCTGTAAATGCCCACACAGAGCTGCTGAGTGGGCATTCACAAGTTTTGGGTGGGCCTTGCCCACTCAGGCCCTACCCTGTCTACGCCTCTGTCTGTAGTCAGCTGGCTGGATATGCTGGAAGAGTTACAATGTGAATAGGGAGACAAGAACAGTCTTAGTAGTATAGGTGGGGACTGCAGGATCCAGCATGCACCGCAGGATAGGCAGCACCGTAGGTTCTGCGACACCGTAGGACTGGCGGCACCGAAGGATTATGGCACTGAAGACTGGCGGCACTGAGGGCTAGGCAGGAGGTTGACCAGAAGGAATACTGGACAGAGAGCCTTAACAGAAAGAAGGATCCTGCCTCAGACACACAGAAGAAAGAAAAGAAACGTAAGAAAGGTAGGAGTAGGTCAGGCAGAAATAAGATAGCAAGAAAAAGAGTGAGGGGCGTAGACCCGAAAGACAGGGAAAGAAGCTAATAGGACAGAAAGAGGGAGGAAAGGTACCGAAGAAAGAGATGAGCTTATACCTCTGTGATCTTACCAGATAGACACCGCTAAACAAAGAAAAACCTGTAAGAAAACGGCACCGCGAGTGACTGCAGATAGAAATGCAAAGGTAAGGTTGAAGAAAAAGGCTTCTGTAACACAGAGAAACACTAGCAACAAGGGCAGCGACCAAAGTTCTGAGTAAACGATGATACAACGCACCAATGCTACGGTGCATATGATGCATATACGTTTTCGGATGCCATCTTGGTAGAAGACTAGACCGTTACCATGAACTAATGGCATCCATGTTAGGTGTATTTCCATCGTTACCATATCTTCCATGGTTGGTGCATAACACAAATACATGGTACCGCCATGGGATCAGCTGTGGCACCAAAACTTGCAAATTTGTATGTAGAAACTATCGAACTCCATATCATTATGACCAACCTTAATCCATACAGAAAATACATCCAACTGTGGAAACGGTTTATTGATGATATTTTTATGATTTGGACAGGTGATATGCTGAATGTTGATGCATTTGTACTTTGGCTGAACTCACAAAATCTCTTTCTACAGTTTACTAAAACTGTGAGTTTCGAAGCAGTTAACTTTTTGGATTTGACCATTTATGTGAACAAAGAACAGTCAATACTTCAAGTTAGACCTTTTCATAAAGAAACAGACACAAATTCCAGGCTACTTTATTCTAGTTTCCACCCCAAACATACAAGACAAAATTTGCCTTTTGGCCAATTTTTGCACATGAAGCGTAATAGTAGTACCAAAAGAGATTTTGTGAAAGAAGCAGACAACTTGAAACACAATCTGATTCAAAGGGGTTACCCCCAAAAATTGTTAAGACAGCATATAAAAGAGCGTCCAATAATAACAGAGACGCCATCTTGGAATATAGAGAGACAAAAGTGAATGATGATAACATTATGTTTGTTAGCACATATAATCCACTTTCTAATGCCATAACAAAGATTGTGAGAAACAACTGGTATATATTGAAAAAGAGAGATTGCCCATTGTTTATACCAAAGTGTGCCTTTCGAAGAAGTAAAGATTTGAAGGAACTAGTGACTAGAAATGATGTGGCCCCAAAACCTAGTACTCAACCTACACTAATGGAGAGCTGGGGCCTACCTAAAACAATAGGACATAGCCCTTGTGGCCATTGTAATTGCTGCGCACAAACAATCAGATCTAAAGATAGCGATCTGGGTCTCAAAAAGAGATGGGAACAAAGAGTCTTGACAAATTGTAACTCAACAATGACAGTGTATGCTATCTGTGATAGATTGTACATTGGAAAGACTGAAAGGAAAGCAAAGGTCAGGATAGGCAAACATAAAAGTTGCATTAGGAACAATACTACTAATGCACCACTAGTGGGCCATTTTGTAAGCTTGGGACACAAACCAGAAAAACTACGGTGGACAGTAATCATAAAAATTGAACAAACTCAAGATCCCAACAATGACTACGGTGGACAGTAGTCATGAAAATTGAACAAACTCAAGATCCCAACAATGATAGACATATGTTGAGTGTACAAGAACAAAAAATGATTTATTTAACGAAAAGTTATCCCGAAGGACTGAATGAGAACATTGATTGGAGTGTATTTATTAAATAATACACACTACAAGTGCAGACTATACTTGTGATGAGGACTGCTAGTTACTAGGACTTTATGAGACAGATTTTTGTCCGACTTGGTCTTCTATACAACTCTAGTCGACTTTATATATTTTTTTCGCAAGTCGGTAGATTACACCATCTGACAGTGCATAAACACATTTACACACATAGTGGAATTTTCTTCCACCAGCATCTTTATAACTTCCAACTAATATCTTATCCCTAAAAGATCTTACACCTTTCCAGGTACATACCTCCTAGAACTGCTGCCGTCATGATGGTATCCTTATATATAGACTACATTACATACCTTATTCTTCCAATACTTTTACATCTGGCGAGGCCCCCATTGATTTGAAGATGTATCTTATTTACCTGACTTACGTGCTCCAAAACCGAGCATGCGCAATTGCCCCCACTGTTTATACATCGATCGGATCTAACGTCTCTCATATAAACCACTCTGGCGGGTTCTAATCATTCTCCTTTTCGTTTTGTGCCGCGACCTACACGTCTAGTCGACTTTATATATTTTTTTCGCAAGTCGGTAGATTACACCATCTGACAGTGCATAAACACATTTACACACATAGTGGAATTTTCTTCCACCAGCATCTTTATAACTTCCAACTAATATCTTATCCCTAAAAGATCTCACACCTTTCCAGGTACATACCTCCTAGAACTGCTGCCGTCAAGATGGTATCCTTATATATAGACTACATTACATACCTTATTCTTCCAATACTTTTACATCTGGCGAGGCACCCATTGATTTGAAGATGTATCTTATTTACCCACTGTTTTGTCGCTGTTCTGTTCTTACAGATACACTACAGATATTTACAAACAACCACTAACGTATAGAAGGCCCAACTAAGATCTGTAGCCCTATGATCTGCACAATATACAGACTTGGGAAGTCTTGCGCACCGCACTAGAGATCAGTATATCTTTTACTACACATGCACAGTTGCTTGTTAGACTAATCCTTAGCGTGCCGGGTTTCTATAGTAACGGATCCCTGACTTACGTGCTCCAAAACCGAGCATGCGCAAGTGCCCCCACTGTTTATACATCGATCGGATCTAACGTCTCTCATATAAACCACTCTGGCGGGTTCTAATCATTCTCCTTTTCATTTTGTGCCGCGACCTACACGTGACCATATGCAATTCCACTAACTCACAGTCGATATATTAAGTAACTGGAGCGTTCGCTGCAGTGCAGTCCAGTGTCAGTTTCTACTGCACATGCATAGTTTACATCTACACACAGCACTTCGTGTACATGGTTGTTTTAGCAACAGTGGCTTGATTCCTGTTGCATAGAACGTAGTAGCAGCCTCGACGAACACCGGCGTCCATGTGTATTACAAACCCCAGGTAACCCTGATGCACGTCCTGTCTCTTTCTTTCTGTCTAGCCCTACACTGTTTTTACTCATATATGGCACGGCATGTCCCGACTCTAACCATGTGTAGTAACTTTCTTGCTAGTAACTTTTTCTCTTACAACTTCTGTACGAATGGTTGCTCATCCGAGTTATCTATTATTATTTATTCTTGAGTACTATACCTCGCCCAGTTCCAGAGAGTTCACTGTAGTTGAGGACTACTACGACCTTTTATCCTCCAGCCCTAACACATAGGCCGACAATATTTATTGTCCGCTATGTGCAAGAAGGGAGTGGCTTGACCTTGTCCTACACTTACCATTATCAACGTTCGCATGTTGATTACATTTCAACATTTACATTACAGGGCTTGACCAAGAGTCCAGACCATCGGCACCAGTATTGGAAACATGACTGCGTGTCAAGACAAATGAAATGCCAATTTAATCTAAAATTATGTCTGAAGTAAATCCCCACAAGAACTCACGCTTTTTTCTTAACCTTGATAATAATACTTGGTACTTACAGTATTATTCATAGGCAGCCGTCTTCATACAGGGATTATAGGACGTTATGTTATGTTTTTGTAGGTCTACAGGGATTCCCCCAGGGACTGTGACACTAAGAATGTATGCAGTACCAGAGAATTACTTACCGACACTAAGAGACGGTAAGCCCCCATATAAGGGCATCTTCAAATATCAATGATTATTGATGTACTTGACTAAGCAACCACACTAACTGAGATGTGATTCTGTTTTTATGATTAGGTTTGGCCTGGATCTACCCTCTTGTACCAAGAACAAGGGTTGTGGGCATACACCTCTTTGAATTGTCCACTAGGAAAACATTACCCAGGACTCCACACTGCTACGACAGGCTCAACTTGCTAAGCTCAGCCAAGTGACCATCACAAATCGGGCTGTGGGTGGTTTTTCTGCCCCGGCCTCCACACTCCCCTGAAGAAGTTCCTGACACCAACCTTATGAACTATAGGAACGAAACATGTAGGGTTACTACAGATACTAATGTTAAGTATTTGTTTAAGGATTAAAAACTCCCCTGGTGTACTTTAGGTATGCTCTGACTAATACACCATGTTTAGAGACATTTAATAATAATGAAGGTCTCAATTTATGTACTTTGTGTGGTCTTTTCTTACTAAAAGTTGAAGGTTGAATTTATTTGAACAAATTGTACAACAAATTTGTACAAATTGTATATATGTTTACGTGTACACTTGGAGTCTTTTTTGTATCCAAGAGAGAGATACAGTTAATTGCGTATTTTGCACTTTATCAGTCATGTGGTGACTAGCACATAGCACTTTGTTGGAAGCACTAGTCACTTTGTTAGTTGTTGTATATATTAGCTTTTTTGTACAGGTTTTTAACAAATGTATGCTTTATATAAAATTTTATTTTAACAGAATCAGTAATGAAGTCAGGTTGTATTTTGCATGTACTTCTTTTGCGTCATGGTCCAGAATTTTTCTTCAGTGTGATGACTTCCAATCATCCAGTCAACTGTATGTCCAAACCTATTTTAGGTGCGGGAGCCTTTTTTGTTTACTTACTAACCTTTTGGACAAGCCAGACCAATCAAGGTTGCTTGGCGGCGGTGAAGACTAGGTCTCGGGAGGGTTGAGGGTGATTGAAAGACCTCAATGAGCACACAGAAAGGATACTTACAAATCACTCCCAGTCAGGTGTAGATGTATTAAAAATACATATACATTTATTTCAAGGCCTTTGAGTTTCAACACACAAATCAAATCACAGTAATACTATTAAGCCAACACAATCCTATCTAAATACATATATACAAGACCAATGGGGTCTACAGGGTTAATGCATAAAATTGGTCTACAACCTAAAAGGGGAAGGAAACAGGCAGTGCAAATAGTCTTTAGCCCCTTCTGCATCCAACGCACTCCTAACTAAGAGGCAGTCCAATCCCTAAGACGAGTGGAACCTAATGCTCAAATGTACATGCAATGCAAGCGTACGCAGTAGTTCAAATGGGAAAAACGAGGTCTCTTCAAGGGTCTGTAGCAACTCAGGAAGGTGGGTGAGGCGATGAAGAATAGGTTCCCACTATTCGAGGAGGGTCTCCACTTGAGGGCAGAGTTGATTCCAAGAGTTGGGAATACTTTGCTAGTACGCACTAGCAGTGGAAAGTAGAGGGGATTTCAGGGGCCACTCATGCTAAAAAATGGATGGAGGCGCTAGTGGCCACCGACTCGGAATGCGATTACTCACTGACCCCCGGGACACTCCGGACCAAATTTCGGCAGTCGAGTCCACTTTAGTTGCAGGTTCAAGTGCAGCAATTTGGCGGCTCTGTGGCTTTCAGCAACGAAGATACAGCAATGGTTCCTAAACGGGACAGTGGCGATTTCTCTGCTGCTGGTGGATGGATCAGGCCAGTTTCACTGCAGCTGGCTTCAGGGGCAAGAGGGGCACAAATGCAGCGCACCTGCAAAGATCGTCACCACGGCTGGGCGACACGGTGACTGCGTATGCTCTGGTTCTGGTGCACCCATCTCACTGCAGACCTGGGAACGCCAAGTGTACGTAATTCAGTGTGAGGGTGCCGTGAACACTGAGCTAACTATATACCAAGTTTTGAGGGCCTCCTCAAAACGGCAGCAGAGACAGAGCAAAGGTCCTGTGTAAGCTGGTCAGCCCACTGGTTGGCCCAGGGATACTTCCGAGAAGGCTTACTTGCAGGGTTTGATGACGGTACCAAGAATAGTTGGTCCCACTATTCCAATGGCTAAAAGCGTCTTTGCAGACCTTCTAGGACGACCAGATGCAGGAGGGTCCCACAGGACAACATCAGGCTCAGGATGCCAAACCTTCCAGCGGGTCACCAGAGGTCCTCGACTCAGCTTCTTAGCTTCAGGATACTTGGATCCTATACTTCATTCAGTGAGAACTCCAGAGATCGACATGGTATGGGTGTTTGGGGGCTTCTCTTATCCAGAATCTCCAATACCAAGAGGACCCAATGGGAGATCTGGTCACATACAGGCACACCATACGTGGACCAAACAAGGACCACAGTGGTCCCAGGCATTCACAGCACTCCAGACTCTCTGGCCCCCAGGATGTGTATTGGGGACAGGCACCCCAGCCCACATCCTGGAGGCACACACACAAGGCATGCAGAAGCCCACGAAAGCCTGCCGTTTCATGGGAGAATGCATGCCCAAATAAGGACTGACCCAGGTCGGCTTGACCTGGGGAAGGCAAAGGGGCAAGATGGCCAAAGGACAGGACAAAGAACCTTGTGCCATGCCTCGATTGAGCACGATGAATTTCAAGTCAAACTTCCCGCAGACACCACTATTAGATTAAACTTCAACCAAGAGGACATACTGTTCTATATCTCTAAATTGAGCTCCTCTAGAGCCACTGGGCCGGATGGCCTAACTAATTTGATTCTTAAAACCAACCCAGAACACTCGGCCTGGATCCTCCATGAAATTTTCAAGGAGGACATACACACTTAGATTATTCTGCCATCCTGGCGCAAGTCTACAAACATACCCATCTTTAAAAAAGGCAATCGTCAACTAGTCAGTAACTGCCATCCCATTGCCATATTGGAGAACCAATGGATAAGTAGAAACAACCTACAGGATCCTCATCAAACAGGATTTGTAGCCGGTCGTGACTGCCATCAACTTGACAACAATAACAGCTATCAAAACACAAAGCATACAGGTCAAACATCCAGTCTATCTTGCTTATATAGACTTCAAAACCGCTTTTGATTCTATATCTCAGCACATGCTGATGACCAAACTTGCTGAAGCAGGATGTCTATATTCACTTTTAACTTTAATTCAGCAACTGCACTCCAAAACATGAATTCAAATTTGACTAACATTGGAGGGAACATTATCTCCCCCATCACCACACACCGAGGGCTGAAACAAGGGTGTGTATTGGCTTCAGCCTTCTTCAATATTTTTATAGCAGACATGAGACAGAAACTCAGTCCCATAATGTCTGATCCTCCGCGATTAGGTACAACCCTTGTAGCCTGGTTATTCTATGGAGATGACCTTGATCTGCTCGCTAAAACACCAAGAGGTCTGCAGAACTTGCTATCTGCATTGGGAACCTACGGTGATCAAAATCACCTTGAGATCAAAGTACGCAAGATAAAAATCCAATAATCCAAGTCGAGCGGGTGAAGAAGGGCGAACCCACCAGTACAAATGTCTGGGAATTAATATTAACAACCATATCTCAGATCAGCCCTATCTAATAGAGCTTAAAAACAAAATGACAACTGCCACCTCGCAAGCTCGAATAATCCATGCACAGTACGGAAAATGTTCTTGCTTGCCATTGATAACATTTTACATACAAAAAGTGGCGCCGACCATTCTGTACAGTGCTGAAACTAAAGTGTATAGATCAGAAGTGCACTGGACAAGATTGGAACGGTCCTTTTTTTTTTTTTTTTTTTTTTTTTATTTAACATCAGCCTGGAGTGCCACACTGAGATCAATGTGGCATCAGACTTTTGTTACAAAATTACAACATTCATCAAAATACATTCAGCTAAATCCGAATTATGATGCAGCATAGAGTTATCTAAAAGAAGGAGAAAGGCAATTTCATGAAAATATTCACGGGTCATCAAGATTTAAAGCGCCTAGGTAATCTATTACCGCACAACTTAATTTTATGCTGTGTCCGGCTGCAACGTAGGACCACCAATCTCGAGTGTTACAGTCTGCTGGGATGTATTCTCCTAGATGTTGCATTCTCTTTGTGGTGGTCTTCGTGCATGTGGTGATAAGGTGTTCTAAGGATTCTATTTCGCTATGACAAAAGCGACATAGATTATCTTTAGCTTCTTTAAAATGACGACCCCACATCATTTCTTTGGTTTTAATTACATTTAGACGAAGTCTTAGAAACTGCTCACGGTGGTAACGAGATGGACAGTTTGTTAGGTATCTACTTGTAACATTTAGTTTGTGTTCTCCGATACCAGAGTCTAAAGTGGTCTTCATCTGCAAACGTCGCTCGTTGTTCTTTATCCAGCACCATTGTTCAAATTTTGTTTTTGTGGATTGCGGTCTTGTCAGTAGATCATGCAAGGTCAAATTAGCATTTGATAGAGTTGATATCATTATTTGTTTCCACTCATCTAACAGTTTTAAGTTTCCAGCTTTTTCCCCAGCAAAAATTTCAAATGCCGGCGCTAAGATAATCGAATTCATTTTGCGTAGTGCCGTTAATGATTTCCACATTACGTAAGTATGTAGGGAGTTTAAGGAGAGTTCGTATCTTATGTGGATCATCGAAGTGTATGGAGGGAGTTTCAGGACGCGCCTCCAGTAGATCCCCTCTAACTTTTGCCAAAACAGGGCGTCGATGTTCCAACCTGCCTCTGAACCAAAGGTGATTGCAGGAATCACTTTTTGAATGTAAAAGGTCAGAACTGGAGCTAGAGTGAACTTTCCAAAGTTTCTATTCAACAGCTGGCCTTGAATGCTATATTGAGTCATTCTGTTTACCATGTCAACCTTCCAATGGTGTTCGTGCACTGAGTTATTAAAAATTGTTCCCAAATATCTGATCGAATTAACTACCTCCAGTCGAGTATCATTAATTTTCCATACAAAGATTTTCTGTTCGTTGATGCGACGTTGGCCAATGATGACGATCTTGGATTTTTCGATATTTAGCTCCAAGTCATTTTTTGTTAGGTAATTGCGAAGATTTGTTAACTGGCGTTGCAGACCTATCTGTGTTTGGTCCAGCAGAACCACGTCATCGGCGTAGATTATGCATCCAATTTCGCTATTATTCAATTTCGGTGGAAAGCAGCGCACATTTTTACGATATGCTGGGAGGTCAGAAATGAACAGTTTGAATAGTTCGGCTGCTAGTGGGCATCCCTGTTTCACACCTGCATTTGTTGGAATCGGCTCAGATAGTAGGCCTTGATTGTTTAGTCTTATTTTGATGGTAGTCTCTGTGTATAGAGCTCTTATTGGGGCAACCAAGTCACTAGGACACTTCCAATTCATTAATTTTTGCCATAGTTTACTACGGTTGACGCTGTCAAAGGCACCCCTCAGATCGATGAAAGCCAAGTATAATCTCGATTTTGCTTTTATGCTTTCAAGTTTTAGTATATTTATTAACAGCAGGTTTACCTCCACACCTACACCTTTTGTAAATCCTGTTTGCCGGATGTCAATTCTTTGCTCTTGTATGGACCAAGCTGTTAGCCTTTGTTGTAAAAAAGAGGCGAAAATTTTTCCTATGGTGTCCAACAGGGCAATCGGGCGATAGTTGGTTGTATCAGCCCGGTTGCCCTTTTTGTAGATTGGTACTATAATCGCCACGCGCCAGGAATCAGGTATCGTCTTTGATTTGGACAGGCGTGCAAACAGTTGTTCAATAAAGTTCGCCCATTGTTGTTCGTTCTTCTTTAGCATCATGTTAGATATTAAATCTGGACCTGTTGCATGCGAGCTTTTGAGGGCCCGTATTGCAGCTCTGATCTCTTCCGCTTTTGTTTGAAAATTCCAGGATGTTAACTCATTTGTGGGTGTACACATTTCTTCATGGAATGGTTTATTGAAGATGTTAGTAAAGTGTTGTTCCCATGTATCAGCATCAATCGTGTTAGATGGTGTTTGATGATGTCTCGAGTTGCCAGTATTCAGGATTTTCCAGATTTCCCGTGGATTCTTCTGAATTAGATGTTTCAGCAGAAACTCGGCTTTGTCTTGCTCAATTATTAGTTTCTGAGATTTCAACCAGTTGCGGTATGCTTTGCGACGCGCACGTATTGCATCTTTAATTGCAGTTATCGCACTGGCTGCCTTATGAGACTTTTTTAAGGCTCTGATATCGCGTCGCATGATCTGTTTGGCTTGAGTCAGAGTTGAAGACGAGAGATGTTTGTGAGTTACACCCATTATGCGTTTTGCCGCTTTTCTTATTATGAAGTCCTGAAGCAAAGGAGCGTAGTTCACGGACAGATCGCTATCCTGGCAAAATTGCTGGCGTAATTTATCAATCTTAGGACTGTCGATTCTAAGACGATTTCCGCCAGTATTTACAGAGATTGTTGGTTCATAAGTTCTTGCATCAGATGACCATTCCACTGTACAGGCCAGTCTGAGAAGCTTATGATCGCTATTTGGCATAGCTCTTATTGACAGTGTCAGATCGTTTTCAAAAAGATGTTGAGATACCCAGAAGTAGTCAATTATTGACTGTGCGTTATGAGAAGACCATGTTGGCTGAGGAGGTTGGTCTCCTATAGCTTGACCATTTACCATAAAGCAGTTTCGATTCCATAGTGCCTGTCTCCACTTGAACTCTCTACTTTTTTCTTCATCACGAGTTAATCCTTTAAACGTCTTCGTGACAAGGTCGTGTTTAAACCATGAGCAATTGAGGTCACCTGCACAAATTATAGATAAGTTCTTATAATCAATTAGTGATTTGTCAATGCAAGATGTTATTGCATTTATAAAATTTTTAGTGCTGATTTTGTTTGGATTCCAGTATCCGTTTAAGATAAGCAAATGTTTCCTTGTGTTTGAAATAACATCTGTTGTCTGAAGCAATGCACTTTGCACAAAAGGATTGGGGTTAGAGGACTCTACAAGGCACCACCTGGTGTTTATTTTAATCATCATTAGTAGGCCAGAGGATGGTTGCCCCTTTAGGTTTTTAATTGCTGGGTTTAATAGTGTCAGGAAGCCATCTCGTGACGGGGGGTCACATAACCAAGTCTCCTGCAGACAGATGACGAAGACTTTGTCTAAATCGACGTCAAATTTGTTAAATAAGTGAATGAATCCTCGAGTATTCCAGGAGATGAATTCACGAGTGCATTTGTTTCCAATCCTTAATGGCTAGTGTCGTTCGACATCCTTGTTGTGGTTAGTGATTTTGGCAAAGTGGATGTTATTTGATCTTGGGTTTTCCTTGAAGGTCATTGCTCTGCGTAGTTCGGCGCAACTTTGGTTTTGCGTTGCTTGGAGCGTTGTCGGACTGCGTGCATTTGACCTGTCGAGTCTTGTGCTTGTAGGTTCCACAGAGATGTCGAAACCAAACGCAAGCAATTCCTCTGCGGCTTTTACAATGGTGTTGCGTACTGAGGACGCGGTAATATGTAATAGAACCTGGTCGCATCGTTTTTCTGTTGCATACTCAACAATTCGTATGTCATCAGACACTATCGTTCGTAGAGATGGAATACAGGCAAATAGTTTTAGTACATTGTTGCGATTCAAGTTTAGATCACAATCTTCACGATTTAGATTTTGTAATCTCAATTTACAATTCGTTGGGCTTGAGCCGTTTCTTAGAGATGAGGAGGCATGAGAAATATAACGGTTTTTCTTTGTTTCTTGAGAGCGTGTGTATTTGGGATTCAACCGCGCTAGCCAGTCGGATGATGGCCTCGAGAGCATCGACCCATTTTTATGATTCATGACTTCGTTCGCCGCAGGGTTTACTTTGTGTTGCAATTCGTGAATAGCGTCATCAGGCGTCACGATAGGGGCGATAATAGGGATTCTAGATTCGGCATCGTCGTAGTAGGTTGAAAGATTGCATAAATCGATTTCTTCATCCGATGACTTACTCATTCGGCTTTCGCAATCAGATTCCACTCTTTGTCGTTTGTTCACTGGAGCAGTGAGACGCCCATGGCTTCCAGAGTCGTTGTCCACACGAGCAATATTATTATTGCTGGATTTAGGCAGTTCTGTTCTGCTAGATGAAGCTGACCTGTTGTCTAGCATTGTGTTTCGGAGGAATTTCTGTGGCTTTGAGTTGTTAACGCGTTTTTTAATAGCAGACGTTCTCTTCCCAAGGGCTGATTGTCGCCCACGCGTTAACAATGCTTTTTGGTCGGAGGTCGTGGAGATCTTTATGGCTTTTGCCGCGCCTTCGAAGATTCTAAAAGAGGTCAGAGGTGGTTCAAGATGCGCACTTATTGCTGAGCAGGGTACTTGGATGCTCATCGTTTGCACAGGAGCAGGTGTAAGCGGGGGCGCAATCAAGTTTCTTTCTCCACCGTTAACAGCCGGAACGATGTTCATTGTTTCTACGGCTGATGACTTCGAAGTTGGAGCAGAATCGTTTGTATTTTGTGGTCGTGTTTGCGATGGTCTTGAGGCCTTGGTTGAACGTATGGATGCTTGAGGGTTTATTGGAACGTTGTTTGATCCCATCATGGTTGATGAATGTCTCATCCATTTCACGGCTTCAAGTAACCCATCAGATAGGGTATCATTTTGGCAATGATGCCGTGCTGCAAGGTCACTCAAACGTTCTTGCCATCGTATCGTGTGTTCAGCTTCCTGGGTCAATTGTGATTGTAAAAAGTTTGTCACATTTTCAAATTTATCCATTTTTTCCTTGAGGGATAGAATCAGTGAAGTCTGATCTTTATATGCCTCCTGCAGTGACTCGTACATCTTCAAGAACGGAAGCAAGGCTGCAGAAGAAGCTGCTAGAACGTTGTTATAGATCTGCATCGCTGCAGCTGACGAGAGACTTGGTTTTGGGTCGGTAGTAGTTTTGTCCGCTAAAGATGATTGTGAGCAGTTTGTATTTTCTATTTGATGCTCACTAGAGGACGATGTATTCACTGCTGCGGTGACAGAGCTATTCTGTAAGTGTTGTGAAGGTTTTGGCCGTAGATTCACATTTCTTGGTGTACTAGAGGAGGCCATATTAGAAGTGTGAAATCTCGTCTTAGTATGGATTGTATTAATGGTGCTGTCGTCTGCACCACCAGTGTTTCTTTTGTCACATGATGTTATGCACTTTTGGTTGCTTTGCCCTGTCAAACCATGGTCGGAAGATTCACGTGATCTATGCAAGTAATCACTTGCAGTGTCGAAATTACGACTGGGTTGATAGGTTGCTTGCCCTTGACTAGCATGACAAGTAACAGGCCCATGTAGAGGCTGCGTAATGCTTGGCATCACATCTTCTTTTGTTCGTGTTGTCGCAATACTATCTGGGAAACTATATGGCGTTGTTACTTTCGTCAACCTGGAATTGACAGTGAGAGAATTGGTTTCCAGTAAGGCACTCGATTTAGATTTGTGTGTATAACGAGTTTCAGCTTCAGCGAGCACGGGAATGTTAACCACAGCCTCAGAGACCTTAGTTCGAGGCATCACAGTTTGCATTTGCCCATCGAATGCAGTCAAGTTGTCAGTTCCTTCCACATCTTTCGAGGCTGCTATGATTTCTACATCAGTGATTTCGAAAGGCGTGAAGAATTCTTCAATGTTTTCTATTGAATTTAACGTTGGCTGGAGTGTGTACTTGTATTGGGGTGATCGTGAGGAATCTAAAGGGATTGGAAGTAAATTAGTTAGGGTTAATAATGGACATTGTGAGAAGACGTCCGAAGGTTCAACTTCATTCACAGTGGGAACACTCGCTTCTGGATTGTCGGGCACAAACACACGCGCGGCCATGACCTCCTCTGTATTAGATTTGGGTTTAGACGTGAGTTGGGCCACTCTGAGAATTGTTTGGGTGGTTTCGCACTCAGACAAAAGTGCGGATTGCTCGCAGACATTAACATTTTTATAAGGAGAGATGGAATGTGGGTCAGTGCTCACAGGCTCTACAGATGTCGCGGTGCAGTCTTTCTTTGACCGGTCCGCGCTCATTGCTCTAACCTTTGAGCACGTCGTGTTTGTAACCAAAACTTCAGAATCGGCGAGGAGAGAGGTGGTCACTACGGTCGCAGCGATCTCAGGCGAGGTCACAGTAGAAGACGTAGAAGGCACAGACAGCACCGGTGCTGCTAGTTGGTGCATGTCAGCCGTTAGGTCTACAGTTTCAGATGATACTTTGGATATGTGTCTCTTTAAGACAGAGCTTACCTTTGAGGACGTAGGAGCAGAATCTACCTTCAGAGCTGTCCAAGGGTTCTGCATCCGCCGTTGTTGTATTGTTTTGTGCCTTGTTTGGGGGCCTCCATGGCCAGTTTGAGCAGTCATTTCGCAAGCTTTGTGTGCAGTACTGCCAGACGCGGGCTGACGCAGACTGACTCTGCTCACGACTCCGCGCGCGCTCCGCGCTTGGCGTGGAGTTATGTAGTCGCCGCCCACAGCCGGCAGCCGGCAGGATTAAAGCGACAGTGCTTGATTTAAGGCACGTAGCGAAACACACGGCAAACACTGTACTGATCACATAGCTGCAGCTCCTCACACCCAGAAAAAGGCAAGTGGACTGACGCAGACTGACTCTGCTCACGACTCCTATCCTAGCCTTACCAAAAATCCAACTCATGTGCATATTTAGGTATGAACTAGGCTTACCTTCATTGTTTATCATGTATTCTTGGAAAGCATGTCCTTTGCATAGGAAATGTCTCTTAGCTGAGAAATCAAACATGCTTTTGAGCACATTGTCAAGCTATATGAACTGTTCCGAACATGCCTTTGCATTAGAATGGCGAAACCAGATTGTCACATTGTTGATTGCAGCTGACATCCCTGAGGACTTGTTGCTATCCAATGCGAGCAAAACTGAAACTATGGCAATACGATTGGATATGCACCATTGAGGCATGTAAGACGTACAAGTCATTTATAGATAAACCATTCGTCCCAAAAAAATACGCTCCACAGAATCCTATCTATTAAAATGTCCTAGTCCAGCATATAGGACTGCCTTCTTACGGTTCCAATTAAATCTTTGGAAAACTAGAGAAATGCACGCCAGACCACATGAAATCCCCAAAAACAATAACTTCTGCAGGTTTGGATGCAATCTAGAACAATGTGAAAGTCTGCAGCACTTAGTGACTGAATGCCCTGCTCTACTAGATCAACACATTTGGTACCTGAAACCCTATAAAGATTTCAGGACATTGACACCAGAGTCTATGTGGCAAAACAAAATTCAAACCAACACAGCAATGATCAAAATTGCAACTGTCAAGTTCTTACTGTCTTTAAATCTTGAATAGATAAAGAAATGCATTTTACACGAGATGAACATAATTTAAAAATAGAAAGTAATTAATTTTTCTCTGAAGTCTTTTCTCAAATCAATTTCATATGCTTACATTTGAACCTATCCTTACAGAATTTCTAAGATGTGAATTGTTAACAACAATGTACTATGTTTTTCACATCTCCTTAATGTATGAATCAATGTGATGTATTTGATTAGAAATTATTGAAAGGTTGATGTATTCAACCATAATATTAAAAAAATAAAACAAATAAATAAAAATAAAAACGTCATTAACATGGGGCAACTCCTAAAGACTTGCTGGGATTTCTAAGGAAAACAGTTTTTTCTGTAGTAGATGTAATATATATATATACATATATCACTAACAAAAAACGTTGTTAAAGGGACGTTATGGTTAAGTTGCACTAGCAAAAACCTGTAAGAATGTTTTTTCATTGAATTTCATAGATTTTTGCTAGTGCAACTTATCCATAACGTGCCTTTAACAACGTTTTTTGTTAGTGAATTTCATAGATTTTTATTAGGGCACTACAAACATAACGTTGCTTTAGCATCGTGCATTTAAAAATGATGCTATGTTTGTAGTACCGCACCTTCACCACAACGTCCCTCTAGCAATATTTTTTGTGGCTCATTATGATAAAAAGCTCCTTTCAGAGTGTCACAATGTAAGTGGCAATGAAGGGAGCCAGTGCGACGTGCATCGTATACCCTCCACACAATTGTATACTAAATGGAAGGAACCTTGGTACTGTGGAAAACACTGCAGTGGAAACGTTTAGATATGGGTGGCTGTTGGTTGAAACAGATGGTTGTGCGTGTTGCAGTGCGTTTTCAAGAGTGCAAGTGCACAACAGCAAGCACAAACATTATTCCTATACTTCTAAAAAGGGCAGCAAGGCAATGTGTGTAGAGCTTGCAGAATTCAGAAATGCAGTATTGTCAACAGGAAAGCTAGTTGTGGGGAAAACTGTGTGTGCTGTGAAACAATAGATTCCCATTTGTACAGTAAGACAATGGCACAAGTTGTAAAAACATACAAATACACTTCTTCACAATGTCCATTTCCGGACCAAATAAAAAGTAACGCGCCTACATGGGTGTATGCATAATGGTATACACAATTATGAAGGAGATCGGAAATAGAAACATTACCTGGCCTAGTGTCTCCCTCAGCACAAACGGCACTGACAATTGTGTTACATGGTGTTCATTTGTCCCTCCAAAATCAACAACAATGATATTGCCGTCAATGAGCATCACCAAAGTCTCACACAGACAAACCAAAAGCAATCACTTCATTGTAGGTGCTCCATACGCGTACAAACCCACATGATACACTCCACACATAACTCCCACCGGACTCTGTTTTCCATTCACTGTTAAGTAATGTATGTGCAATTCACCCACAAAGCACATGCTGTGGCTCGTACAACACACAGCCATAAACTCACCCTCTGCATTTAGGTCGACAAATACGTATACCACAGTCTGTGCGTGCACTCCACACCCAGAAAGCTTATTGCACAATCCCGTGTCCTCCACAGTCCCAAATATAAGGTGGCCATGTGCAAAAGGGGCGTATGTTACACATACAACCCTGCAACTGTTGCGATTACTGCAGACTTTTCCATGTGTGTGCATGCGAGAGTAGGGGAATAAATGTCAACCAGCGTAGGGGATGTGCTTTGTAGTGGTGGCTCTTAAAAAAGGAAATTTCTTTTTATTTTTTAAAACAGCTTCCACAGTAATAACTTTTTTTTAGGGCTTTTATAATTGTTTTTATTTGTTGCACTGCGCCTCACATTCTTACAATAACATCTTCAGTGCAGCCTATAGATTGGAATACCAAATGTCATTGCCACTGGGCGACAATGAAATGCCATTTCCATTGAGTTGGTGCACATATCGATCACCAATGTTGTTATTGTCACAGGAGTACATCCCAGCAGCACACAAAAAGTTACACATGCTTCTGTTTATAAGACGTCTTCCCACCTCTGGCTGCCGACAACATTCATTTGGATAGTTAGATACTGGACTTGGTGGTATACATGAGAAAAGCACCTTTGCAGTGCAAAAATGTGCTGCACTTGTTTCATCATCTTTTTGAGTTGACTTTACATACTTGCACAAGCTATGGAACCCAAAAGAAATGCTCCATAGTGCACTACCACAACGTGTACAGTACCTAAAGTGGCCACTTGTCGACATTCTGCATGAAATGGCCAAAAGTACAGACAGTGACACCGCACCACAAAGTCTCCACTTCGTGCAAATTCAAATTGCCATTAAGGCCTCTTTCCATGGCATACTGGAGCAGATCTAGCACAAAGCGTTCACCCACTATAAAAAATGTGCGTCTGACCATCTCAGAGTAATGAAACCAAATTTGGCTGCCCTTTCCTGTGACGCACACTCTAACCACCTGATTGGACAATTGCAACAATCGCATTTCCATTGGACAGCATGTTCAAAAGCGCAGAATGTAACACGTGCGCCGCACAAAGTATCGTAAGGGCCGCACCCCAGTAAATCATGAACAGTCCTTCTTCTCTTTACACTGTCCTCTTCCCACCACAGCCTTATTAGGTATTGCTAAATACTCACACACGCATCCACCAATGCCCTCCAAGACTTCAGCATCTTACAATGTCAGTTCTCCACAGGACTTCATATGTACCGTTACAAAATCAGCCTGTACGTGTGCTGTTATTGGAAAGCACGTCAAGTGGAAATTTCAGTGACACATTGCATGAGTTACATGTGCACATTCATCCACATAAGCACCCATCACCACAAAAGAAAGGTATGAACAGTTTTTTTGCAGTATGTTCACAACACTGTTATAGGTGTCTCTGCACACGATATCTGCCTCTAAGCGTCCACTACGTGTTTAAAAAGCATACTGATGTTCCTTCCATCTCCTACAATAAAGTGGCAATTTGTTGTTATGTGCTTGCAACGTTTTAATTTACCCATATCATACACTATATTAGCAAAACAGGAACTCTCTTCTTTCCATCCGACAATGCTACGAAAATTGTTCCCCACTAACCCACCTACTACATAATGCGTAAAAAGAAGGCACTAACGCCACCACTAAATGTATTTTAGCAACCTACAATCACTTTCCAAAAGGTCAGTGTCTGCACGGCTGTGGTGCTTTGTACGCTGCACTTTTGCCACAGGCTCTTTTTAAATCTGCCAGCTTCCACTCTGCGCCCTCAGCAACTCATCCATAATAGGAGTGCCCAACTTGTCCTTGGCCTGAACGGCAGGGATCGTATCTCTGCTGGACTAAAATGTCTGCAATAGCTCACAGTGCTGCGAACAATAAAATAAAAGCCCTGTGCATTATGCAGAAGGCATTCTGGTCCCTTGGACCTCAATACCTTGCACTCTCACTTTCTAAATATCTGCTTGCTCCATCTCGTCCCTCAGCTGCTCGTCCTCCCTCAGGGTCAGTTGCTTGTACACGCAACCAGATGTGTTTCTTCTGCTGGGGCCCTCCTGTGGAACACACTTTCTGTCTCCCTGGACCTTGAGGAGAAGCATCGTAGGGTCTGAAAGCACCTGAAAACCTTTCCATGTGCTTCTTCTTTTTCCCATCCTACTCACTTCCTGGCTAAAACATATTGTGCACTGCTTTCCTACCCACTTTATAATCTGTGCCCCATGCCACCTCCCTCCCTACACTTCCACTCCTGCACTGCTGTCTAACAAACCCCCGCAATTGTGGACTGTTTTTTATAACTTTAACAGTCCAGCCACCACTTCATGTCTACACTTATCCTTGTATTTGCCAGCACTGGTTGTAGTTGCATGTATTTCTATTTTTTATTGTTCCCATGTACTGACTTTGCCCTCCGCCTTCCCATTCACTTGCGCACTCTCAATGTCAGCTGGCCTAGAGGAATCAGTGTCTCTTTGTGGCCTCCATTCCGCCTCCCTTTCCTCTGCACGCCTTCACACACTTTTATGTAGGCGCGATACAAATGGCACAAAATACCATAGCACATCATATCATATGATGCACACACTGCATTCATAACAACATGATGCCTGCCACTTACCTTGTATACTTCACAATATGGTCTTCCCACTGTAATGCATGTACTACAAATGTCGGAAAAGTGATCCCACAAAAGCAGTAGGGAATGTATATTAGCAACGTTAAGCAAGTACGTTCAGTGCATGCATACAAACAGGATACAGTCCCCTTACCTGGCACATTTTCACCATAGCCTCCTACATGTATCAGTACAAACAGACCTTCTGTAACAGTGTTTATGTACACACCACAAGCAGCAATCACATTGCCCAATGGCTTAGCCGCCACATGGCCAATGCCATAGCTGCCATCCTAAAAAGAGTGCAAATTGACAAGGGGGGGTCCTGGGAGTCCCTCTGCCAGACATTAGTCCTGGTTACGAGGGACTTACCCAGAGTCTTTAGCTCACTATCTTTCACAGAGAAGAAATGTCCCAAACATATCAGTCTTTGTCCTGCCCTGGGGCAGTCCAGCACTGAAATGCTAGGCAATTCTCCTCTGAACAAGTGTACCAACAGAAACCCCAGACACGTGTTTCGGTCTGGTTGGACCTCATCAGTAGGGTGGATCTGTGCCTCTCTAAGAATAGTGAACAAGGGGTCCACATCTGGATTCCCCTAGTAACTTAGGGTGAGACCCAAAGTTACTTAATTATGCAAATTGACAAGGGGGGTCCTGGGAGTCCCTCTGCCAGACATTAGTCCTGGTTACGAGAGACTTACCCAGAGTCTTTAGCTCACTATCTTTCACAGAGAAGAAATATCCCAAACAAATCAGTCTTTGTCCTGCCCTGGGGCAGTCCAGCACCGAAATGCTAGGCAATTCTCCTCTGAACAAGAGTACCAACAGCATCCCCAGACACGTGTTTCGGTCTGGTTGGACCTCATCAGTAGGGAGGAGCTGTGCCTCTCTAAGAATAGTGAACAAGGGGTCCACGTCTGGATTCCCCTAGTAACTTAACAACACTCCCTTAGTGGCGCCTATTGGCGACTATAAAACTTCAAAAACGCCTGCACCAATCACATACTAAACTTCTGCATTACACAATATCATTTCTGTACACAACTCCATATTTCCTGTTAAACACTCTGAGAGCACATTCCCTTTGCTTCCAAAGCAACTTCACAAGAACCTTTTCCTACAGGATGCCCTATTTCAGCATCCACAATGATCCTGATGCGTACCCAACACACCTTTCGCCATGCACACAACAGTCGACCCTTGCCCACACCCAGCACAACACTATGAATCCATGAGTGCGACCATGTGGGCAGCTAACATTGTGCACAAATGTAACATACGCAGCGGCACTTCAACCCAACTCCCTCACACCATAAAACACCCATTCACGAAAATAGGTCACAATTAGCAGTATTCACAAACATACCACAGCCTCCATCACCCCTACCCACTGCCATTCACAAAGTATTGTGTCACTACCAACCTAACCAAACATTTTCACAAAATTGGCCCTACTTCAACAAATCTGCACACAGTATAGTAAAGAATCCATACAAGCTACACTTCAACCATACCCTCTGCCATACTGCCAGTATGCACACACGTCACCCAGTGCCCACACTGTGTGACTTTTCATTGCACCATCTCCAATCACACATCCAAATCTTTACCATGTTCTAGCAGTGACCTCACCTGTGGAACCAAACATACACACCTGCCAGCTCACTTCTGCTGCTCTATGGCGTCTGAAATGTATTGCACAATCATTCTTTGCAGGTCACCACCCTCTACCAGAAACACAGACAAAATTGCATTAAAGGCGTGGGTTTCCTCAAGTCCTAGGCTCTTCAATGCATGGCCTAGAGCCTATGCACCCAATAGGCTAGGCCTTGAACACAGGCACCTCAACGCAATGCCACCATGCATGTGAGCTATCACCAACAACGCCAATCCACATACACACCACTGCCACCAGCACGCCTACCCGACCTGCACACGCATCCACCAATCACATATTGAACCTCTGCATTGCACCCTTTTACGAAAACAGGTTGCTATCAGGAGAATCCACAAACATATCAGAGCCTCCCCACCTCTACCCACACCCGATTCACAAAGTATTGTGACACTATCAACATACCCACAACTTTTTCACAACATTGGCCATACTTCAACAATTCAGCACACAGCATAGTAACTAAGCACATTTAAGGTGCACTTCTACCAAACCCTCTTCCATACTGACAGTATGTAAACCCAGCACCCAGTGCCCACACTGCATGACCTTTCACATCACCATCACCAAGTACACATCAAAAACGTTACTATCTTGTAACAGTGTCCTCACTTGCGAAACAAAACATGCATGGCAGCTCACTTCTGCTGCTTTATTGCACCCAATAGGCTAGGCCTTGAACACACGCACTGCAACGTAATGGCACCATACATTTCACCATATCACCAACTACGACAATTCACATACAGTCCACTGCCACCTCTTTCACCAATCACATACTGAACCTCTGCATTGCACCTATTCAAGAAAACAGGTCCCTATCAACAGAATCCACAAACATACCACAGCCTCCACCACATCTAGCCACACCCATTCACAAAGTATTGTGTCACTACCAACCTAACCGCAAGTGGCCGGCCAGAGCAGGGCTCCCATAACAGAAACATGCCAGAAAAAATTCACATCTTTGTAGCAGCAAAATATGACAGGAACAAGTCCAAAAAAAGATTCTAGATCTCTGTCAATTAGTTGAGCATATGGAAGATCAGGAAGGTGAAAAAGAGATCCAATGTAAGGGAATATACCCAGTAACGCCTAAACCTGCAGTAGGGTATACAAACCCAGTCTATAATCCTCCAGTGGTAGAGAGAGTGTCAACAGGATTACCAGGATTAGCAACTAGTAGGGGGGACTCAAGAGCTTTTGCACCTCCATATAACCCATCCACAAGCTCTAATATGCCCACAGCATTGCTGTACCGAGAGGGTCCACAAGTAGACATTGACAATGAGTTAAGAGCATTGTGGAAAAGGTTGGTGAGGTTACAAGAACCTGAAGAAGTATCACAGAAATAAGGGTATCTGTACAGAAAACAGGGGGTTGGAAGTCATGAGATTTTTTGTTTAGGTTTAACCCTTGGGCAATAGGAAATGTTGGTGTTGAAAAATATGATGAGCAGAGGGTATGGACGGTCCTGGGACAAGAAGTAGAACAAGCAAGGGAAAATGGAGGGGAAGATCAAGGTGGTAGAAATAATGAAGAGGCAGAGGAAGAAAGAGATCAAGGAGAGAAGGCAGTGAGAAACTTGTCTCTGCCACAAGAGTCAGTGGAGAGGGGCAGACCAAGAAATAGACCAGAAGTAATCATGGTAGTTCAAGATCAGAAGTATACTAAAGGGGTAGGTGTCAACACTATCAATTTTCTCATCTATTTCTTGCGTCTCACTTTCTTCAAACACCCCCTCCTCCTCACCTGCTTCTTCTCATGAACTGCCTTGGCGTTGTTCCTTTTTTCTTCAGTCTCCTCTTTTATTTTTGAAGAGGTATGGTCTTCCCTGCAGCAAAGCCACTATGATGCCTTCTTAAAGGAGGCAGCAAAGGACCCCGTCCCGAGAGAGCCCTTAGAGAGGAAAAAGACGATTTGGCAGAAAAAACCTCTCATGGAGTGCGGAAAGCAGTCTATGCAAACCGGTAGGAAGCAGGTAAGTGTCTTCTATAGTGGTTGGAAGCGTGGGTTAATCCGACTTCCTGATCAGTTCTGAAGGTTACTTCACGGGTAGTTTGGATCGGTGGGCAACTCCAAGTTCTTCAAGGCTGAGTAGACAGAGCGCAGTGGAGTCCGGAGCCTCAGGTAAGCAGAATTCCGGTACACAAAAAAGGTAAGTAAAGAAAAGGAAAATAATGGCACCGGTAAAAGAAAAGGAAATAACAGACCGGAGCTGGTAAAGGAAAAGAAAGAAAATCGCTGTAGTGGCGGAAGAGAACAGAAGACAGAAATGAGTACGAGCGAAAACAGAAAGGCTACGGGTCGTAACCCGGAAAGCCAAGGGGGCCAGGAAACTGAAAGGTAGAAACAAATTGGAAAGTCGGGTAGAACAGGGCAAAGAGGACACACAAGCGTGGGAACCCAGAAGGGAAACGGTAGGGTTGCAACGCAAAGCGTTGTGGAAAGGGGCGTGGTTAAAAGGAAAAGGAAACAAACACAGACAAAAAGCTAGACCGCTGCACCAGGAAATGAAAGAAAGAAACGGCACAACTCAATGGCAGCGAAACCGGCAAGTAATCCATAGTCTCCATGATGGCATTTGCCTAACGCGCGTGACAGTAGGAAACAAAATAGATATGCAGATGCCTCTAATAGATAAAGAAGTAGGGCTAACACAGTATGTGCCATGGCCTCAAATGGACAAAAATAATTTGATCGAAGCTCTCCCTCAGTTTATAGACGGAGCTAGTAAATGGATCTATAAATTTGTAAAACAACCAGCAGGGGTAGCCTTAGCAGCAGGAGGCTTTAAGAGTTTACTGGTCACCATAGCTGAGGACCAGGCTGGGGACATATGGGCAAGAGCTGGGGTAAGTTTGCAGATAATTAACATGATGGAACAGCCTTTGATGAGGCAAGGGCAAGGGTAAGGGCTGCCCTACGAAGGATGTACTCAGATACCCCTGACTTATATTCTTTAATGCAGTTCACAATGGCTGATGATGAGGACCCACTTAGGTTTATTCTTCAGTTACAGCAAATGTGGAGAGTTGAGACAGGACCATTTTTCTATTTTATTGTAAAGAGGGGACTACCAAAAGAGGTCTAGAAGGCACTAGTGTCATCCGCCGCCGCGATTGGCGGATTCTTCCGCATTACAGGTGGCGGCACAGGGGTGGTGTGTTTTAGTCCTCTTTCTATGTTCATCATTCTCAGCCATTCTTGTGGGCGGTGCCTGACGGGGGTTTAAATACTTCCTCTTTCCCAGCAGACTCCGCGTTGCAACCCGCTACGGAAGTCTCTCTTCTGGGTTTATGTGCTCCCGAGGCTTGGCACTCCTTGCTTTGCTGCAGCCTTTCCTCGCTCCACTGTCCACCACTTCGCTCTTTCCGCAAAGTGTTTTTCTGACGCTTTCCTTTGAGCGTTCTTCAGTGTTTTTTGTTAGGTCCGGTTCTTTATTTTCTCCGGACTTACCTTTCTCCTTCTTACTTGTTTCTTTCTCCTTCCTCTCCACCTCCTGGCTGTACTGCCCGGACTTCTCTCTGCCCTCTCTTCCTTCCCTTACCAGATTCGGCTCCCTCTTTTGGAGCTACTAGGCAGACTCACCCGTCCTCGGCTTGCCTTCCGGAGGTCCCATCTGCCAGTGTTGTTTCCTTCATTGCCTCCTTCAGAGGCGCTGCCCGATCTTCAAGCCATCCTACTCGTTCACTTCCTGCTCAGCCTTCACCGACACCTTCGGAGAGGAAAAAGAAGTGAGCTCAAGTACTACGAAGGGTTTTTTGTTCCCGATTGGGTTTTTCCCTTCTTCCGGCTTGATTCCGGAAAAGGGACCACGGAACTGCTGTTTCCTAGCGGTAACTGTGGCTTCCTTCCGTGACAAGCACATTCATCCAAGAAGGGAGAAGGATTACCTGGCCAGGCGGAACCTACAGTCTACGAACAACAATTCCGGCAGCTCAGGTGAGGAGAGTGCAGAAGGAGGGAAGGAGGAGGGAACGAAGGGAACTAAGGGAATCAAACTAGCACAGTTTGCAACGCCAAAGAGTAATAAGATGTCAGCTGAAGAGCAAGTCCAGGAATTATGGAAAGCCTTTCAAGCCATGTCCCAAGAATGACAGGGGGTAAAGACAGAAAACGCGCTCCTCAAGCAAATGGTAACAGCAAGAGAACCCTCACCGCCAGAACTACCACCCATGGCACTTTCCTTAGGCAAATTTGACGGCTCTCCAAAGAAGGTGAAAGAATTTTTGGAAGCTTGCACGGTATATTTCACCTTCAGGCCCCGTACTTTCGTAACGGACCAGGCCAAGGTTGGATTTCTAATTTCTAACATGACTGGAAATGCACTAACTTGGGCTACTCCATTGGTTACTAGCGGCAATGCTATCCTTCAGGATTATGTAGGGTTTCGGAACCTACTCAAACAGACCTTTGAACGTCCTGAACTGTCTTTCACGGCCTATGAAGATCTGCTGGACGTTAGACAGGGTAATTTGGATGTCCTGTCATATATCTCTTCGTTCAAGACCCTAGCAGCCGGAGCAGGATGGCCTGAGACAGCGCAGTATGCCATTTTCTGGAGGGGTTTAAAGGAAGAGATCAAGGACGAACTGGCCAGATCTCCTCATTCACCCACTTTTGCGGACTTGTGAGCTGCTGCTCTTCACATAGAATATCGACTTCAAGAACGAAAGTTAGAGCGACGCAAACAAAGAGGTTCCGGGTCCTCTTCGGACTCCTTTCTGCACTCTCTCCCTGGTCATTCCTCAGCGACAACCTCAGATGAACCAATGCAGATCGGTGCCACCAGGGCCCCTTTATCCGTGGCAGAGAGAAGGCGAAGAAGAGAGAAGGGTCTGTGCGCGTATTGTGGTTCCGATCAACATCTTCTCAAGGACTGCACTGAACTACCAAGTAGGAGGTCCGGAAACGAACTCCCTCGGCACAAATAGGGACTAGTGTCCGAGGGTTACCAAGCTCTTCTCAACGTCCCTATGTTTCCTTATCCATTTCCTCTCCTGATTTCCGAGAAGACTCCAGACTTATGGTAGTTCCAGTGATCCTAGACTTAAAGGGAAAACAGGTGAAAAACCTTAGCCCTATTGGATTGTGGTGCCGCAGGCAACTTTATTGATACTTTATGGGCCGATAAGCAAGGGCTAAGTCGGATCGCCCACAAGGAGGGGCAGAAGGTTGAAGGAGTAGACGGGTCCCCTCTGTCTACAGGCCCTTTGACGCATACCACAGAAGATCTTTCCTTGAGAATCTATCAACATTCTGAAATTTTGAGGTTTGACAACATCAGGGATGCACACTTCCCTATCATCCTGGGCATCACGTGGCTTCCCAAACACAACCCCTGGGTCAATTGGACTGAAAACCAGTTGAGTTTCCGTTCCTCATTCTGTGCCACGAACTGTCTTCCTGTGGAGGGCAGGGAAGATCTTCAGCCAGTAAAGATTTTCACTAATCATCACATTGGTATCCATGCTCTTCCCAGCTATTGCTCCACCTTTACAGAAGTGTTCCAGGAACAGTTGCATGCCAAACTGCCTCCACATCGGCCCGAGGACTGTGCAATTGATTTGGAACCCAATGCCCTGGTTCCGTTTGGAAGAATGTTTTCCCTCACGCAGACAGAGTAACAGGTGTTGCATAGGTATTTGGACACAAACATGGAGAACGGACTCATCCAACCTTCGAAGTCCCCGGCTGGAGCTCCTTTATTCTCCATAAAGAAAAGAGAATCAAATGAGCTTAGGCCTTGTATTGACTATCGGGGTCTAAACAAAGTCACCATACGAGATCGGTACCCGATGCCCCTCATCACCGACATAATAGAGACAGTCCAGGGGGCGAAAATATTCACTAAACTCGATTTAAGAAACGCCTACCATCTGCTCAGAATAGCCAAAGGAGATGAGTGGAAAACTGCCTTCCGCACCCCATTCGGCTTATACGAGTATAAAGTGATGCCTTTTGGATTAGTGAACGCGCCAGCTACAATTCAAAGATTCATGGACAGAATGTTTTCTGATCTTTTGTCAGTCTCTGTCATTATCTAACTTGATGATATATTGATTTTCTCCTCGAACATGAAGGAACACATATGGCAAATCAAGCAGGTTTTGAAGCGTCTTCAGGAGAACAAACTGTTGGTCAAGGCTGAGAAATGTAAGTTTGCAGTTCCGTCTGTGCAATACCTTGGATATGTGCTATCCGAAGATGGAATTAGCATGGACCAGGACAAAGTACACGCCATACTGAAATGGCCGGCTCCCACTAATGTACGAGAGGTTCAAAGATTTCTTGGGCTTTCCAACTATTACAGAAGATTTATTCCAAATTTCTCTGAGGTGGTATATCCCATTACCCGACTGTTGAAGAAGGACAGTGTTCCATTCCGATGGTCAACTGCTGTGGAGGAGAGTTTCCATCATCTCAAAGGTCTTTTCTGTTCTGCTCCGATTCTGCAACATCCTGATCAGACACAACCTTTCATATTGGAGACGACACCTCAGCTATTGCCATTGGAGCAGTGTTACTTCAGGCTGTCAATGAAGTGGAACATCCGGTCGCATATCTATCTAAGACTCTCACTCCAAGCCAACTGAACTATTCAGTTCTGGAGAAGGAACTGTTGGCTATGAAACTTGCCTGTGAGGAGTGGCATCACCTGATCATGGGGGCCGACACCAGTTTCTGATCCGAACTGATCATAAGAACTTGAGGGTTCTACAGGAGATGGAATGCGCTAACTCCAGGCAGGCAAGGTGGGCTCACCTTTTCTCGCAATGTGATTTTCAAATCACTTACATCCCCGGAACATCTAATCGATTGGCAGTTGCATTATCTCGCAAGGACTCAAGCAAGGAGAAGGCCTTAATCAACACCGAACCTATGTTTCACAGAAATCAGATTCTAACCCTGGCTGGTTCTTTCCTCCAAGAAGTGCAAGCAGCAGTCATGAAAGAACTACCTCGAATATCTCTATCCCCCAAATCACTTTATCAAATGAAAGATGGCTGGGTTTTGTATAAGAAATGCTTGTACGTTCCAGATGGTCCCTGGCGAGAAAAGATCTTAGACTGGAGTCACAACTCACGCACAGCAGGACATAGAGGATGGAATAACACCTTGGAACTCATCTCGAGAGTCTTCTTTTGGCCCACTCTAAGGGAAGAGACTCGGAAATATGTCAAGTCATGTCCCATCTGTGCCAGGTCTAAATACCAGGCCGGCAAACCTTTGGGTTTACTGAAGCAGGCAGAGGTACCTACTCGTCCTTGGGGACATCTTTCTACTGACTTCATTGTGGATCTTCCTCCCTCTGAATCCTGTTCTTGCATTATGGTTACTGTGGACTCTTTTTCCAAACTGGCACATTTCTCCCCTCTTATAGGTCTCCCAAATGCATCCAAGATGGCAGAAGTGTTTGAGAGAGACATCTTTCGTCTCCATGGCCTACCGGATAAGATTATTTCAGATCGAGGTAGTCAGTATGTCTCTAAGTTTTGGTCAGCGTTCGGTCAGCGATTGGGAATCGAAAGTGCTCTTTCTTCTGGTTACCATCCGCAAACTAACGGACAGACCGAGAGGCTGAAATCTACATTGGAACTATACTTGAGGTGTTATGTCACTACTCATCAGGAGAATTGGGTCTCTTTACTTCCTACGGTGGAGTTTTCCTACAACAATACCAAACATTCTGCCACAGGTTACTCAGCTTTCTTTTGTATGTATGGAGTTCACTCAAGATCCATCCTGCCTTTGATGCCCAGTTTTACCAACTCTCCAGCAGTTGAAGATGTGTTGCAGAATATCACGGAGGCTCATTCCACCACCTTACGCAGCCTGGAAGCTAGCAAGAGACGTACCAAAAAGGAGACGGACAAGCATCGCAGGGATTGTCCGGATTGGAAGCCGGGTGACAGGGTGTGGCTGTCCACAAAATTCTTGCCCAAGTGGGTCTGTCCTTCTAAACTGTCTCCTTGTTTTCTGGGACCTTTTCCCATTCTCGCTAAGATTAATCCAGTGGCTTATCGTCTTCGACTTCCCCCCACTCTTCATCGCATACACCCTGTATTCCATTCCTCTCTTCTTAAACCATTTTTTCCTGATCCACATCACAGATCAGTGCCTCGTCTTCCTTCCTACCCCAAACCAGACATGATAGAATATGAGGTCGCTAACATTTGGGACTCCAGATTCTATCGGGGCCGTTTGGAATACCTAATTTCCTGGAAGGGTTCCCCTGAGTCGGAGGATTCTTGGGAACCAGCTACACAGGTGAATGCCCCTCGGTTACTTGCCAGATTTCATCGCTTGCACCCGGGCATAATGTCATCCGCCGCCGCCGCAATTGGCGGATTCTTCCGTGTTACAGGTGGCGGCACAGCGGTGGTGTGTTTTAGTCCTCTTTCTATGGTCATCATTCTCAGCCATTCTTGTGGGCGGTGCCTGACGGGGGTTTAAATACTTCCTCTTTCCCAGCAGACTCCGTGTTGCAACCCGCTACGGAAGTCTCTCATCCGAGTTTATGCGCTCCCGAGGCTTGGCACTCCTTGCTTTGCTGCAGCCTTACCTCGCTCCACTGTCCACCACTTCGCTCTTTCCGCAAAGTGTTTTTCTGACGCTTTCCTTTGAGCGTTCCTCAGTGTTTTTCGTTAGGTCTGGTTCTTTATTTTCTCCGGACCTACCTTTCTCCTTCTTACTTGTTTCTTTCTCCTTCCTCTCCGCCTCCTGGCTGTACTCCCCGGACTTCTCTCTGCCCTCTCTTCCTTTCCTTACCAGATTTGGCTCCCTCTTTCGGAGCTACTGGGCAGACTCACCCGTCCTCGGCTTGCCTTCCGGAGGTCCCTTCTGCCAGTGTTGTCTCCTTCTTTGCCTCCTTCAGAGGCGCTGCCCGATCTTCAAGCCATCCTGCTCATTCACTTCCTGCTCAGCCTTCACCAACACCTACAGAGAGGAAAAAGAAGTGAACTCAAGTACTACGAAGGGTTTTTTCTTCCCAGTTGGGTTTTTCCCTTCTTCCGGCTTGATTCCGGAAAAGGGGCCATGGAACTGCTGTTTCCTAGTGGTAACTGTGGCTTCCTTCCGTGACAAGCACATTCATCCAAGAAGAGAGAAGGATTACCTGGTCAGGCTGAACATACGGTCTACGAACAACAATTCCGGCAGCTCATGTGAGGAGAGTGCAGAAGGAGGGACGGAGGAGGGAACGAAGGGAACTAAGGGAATCAAACTAGTACAAATAGATAAAATTGTGGGAAATGAAGCCAATGAGTGGGCAGAGATCCAAAGTATAATAGTCCACAATTGTAAGAGAATCAAGTAGCGGGACAGGGAGACAGTCCAGAAGCGGCAAACAGACGAGGCAAAACTAGTGGACACTATGGGGTGAAGGAGTACACGAAAAATGGGGTGGGGGGGACAGTACCCCAACCCACAGTGGCATTATGAAGGAGCACCAAGGGGAAAAGAAGTATTTGGAGGAGCAAGAGGCTTGGGGGTAAACGGAACATCACAGTGCTGGTATTGCGGAAAATGGGGGCATTTCGCAAGGGAATGCAGGAACAGGCCTGGGATGAGATTTAATTATGGGCCATCACCTCCAGGGCAGGGATTCCAAGGGTTTCAAGGAAGAAGACAAATGCAATTTGGGCAAGAGGGGCAAAATCAGTCCCCTAATGGGGCTGACAGGCACGGGCAATGTGGGCAACAACTACAGCAGGGTAAGGGAACACAGTTTAACAGGATGGCACGGGGAACAAGGAGTTGCAATGATGCGGCGGCCTTTTTTCATTCCCCAGGACAAATACATATTCTGATTAGGACAGCCCACAGAAAGCACTTGCATGTCCAATCCTATTAATAACCGCACACCCTGAAGAGGAGCCCTTGGTGGAGGTGGAAATAGGAAACAGGCAATTTATATTTATGGTAGATTCAGGAGCAACAAAAGCATGCATCATGGAGGGGAACTTTCCAATATCAGGTAAAACTCTTTACATGCAGGGATTCTCTGGGGCTATTTCTACAGTTCCATACACTGAGGAGCTGGATATAAAAGTGGGAGGAGAGGTAGTACGAGCCCCCTTGTTATATTCAGAGAGTTCCCCTGTGAACTTGTTGGGTAGGATTCTGCACAGTACAATAAATATAATTGTATTATTCACAGATGAGGGGTAGTTTGTTCCACTCCAGGGATGTGTGTAACTCAAGCAATGGTAATAATTAATGCAATACCAAGGGAGTCAGTAGTACATGGGGTTCCTGTAGTCGCAGATATATGTTTTGTTATGGTATTAAGGTATTAGTAAAAAAGTGCCTCAAATTGTGACAAAGTGTTGGCAAATACCTACAGATTTTATTTTCCGACCCATGGCGCCACCCGAGATGGTGGCAGGGACAATATTGTCATTAGATGTATAAAGACTAGTAGTATCAGACAAAAGAGTAGATTATCTTGGTACAGACCAGGATGGGTGCGAGTAGCGCACAATATTCTGTATAGACCCGAAAGTGTAATTAAAGAAAATGACTGACGAGGAGTTATTTGAGGACAGTGATCCAAATGGGAGATTATTTTGGAAATCTGAATCCCCTGTGATATCATGGTGCAGTACAGGGAGGTACAGTGCCCGCTGATGGCAGTAGTAACCCAGTCATTTTTATTTTTTGAGGACATGCGATATGTGCTAGCACAATTATCAACTGTTAATCCATATGATGTTGGGTAACTAAGAGATGCGACCCCAGTAAAAGATTACATTGAAGTAAGGTGCTTAGCACAAATCATCCAGTGCGTGGATGATCGGTTGGGATGTAGTGAAAATAAACTTCAGTCCAGGAGGGATTCTGTTGCATTATTGTAATTGCTGGCTCACAAAGGGTACAAGGCAGATACAAAGAAGATACAATACTGCCAACAGGAGGGTCTATACTTGGGACAACTCATTTTTGTAATGGGGACAAAATTATCAGATAGGGTGGCAGCAGTATGCACCACCCCTTGGCCCAGTACTGTGAAGGAAATATAGCAGTGTTTTGGGCTTATGTATTTATTGTAGGGCATGGATCCTAGACTACGCAGTTTACACAAGGCCTCTGTTACAAAGTCTCAGGGAAGGACAGAAGACTTAAAAGTATATTTTAATGGACTAACAAAATGATTAGACAATTTGAGGACTTAAGCTATCTGCACGCCCCCTGTTTTAGCAACTCCGGATTATATACAGGAGTTTTATTTATTTTCCCACTCTGATGAACGACTCATACATTGACGGAAGGAGACATATTATATGTTGATAGTCATAAATAATTGACCAGTGGACGGGACGGAAGCACACAGGGGCGGTAGTGGGACACGGTAAAAGGGGGGGAGAAATAGTGACCACCCCTGTAGAAAGCAAGACCATAGTTCCATACACAGCATTGCCCATATTACAACTGGACCATTATTATATGGGGAACTGATCAGCCCCAAGTTTAAAGGTCCATATAAGGTAGTCTTCTGTACTCCTCTCGCCATCCGTATGAAGGAATTAGATATTGGGTGCATCTCTCGGATATCCTAAAATCACCTGAGATAAGGCAAAGTTTAGTAAGGGCATAGCCAAAGAAGAGAGATTTTTGGGGATCCATGCCAGGGTGGTGTGCAGTGGCACACGCTTGCTTTTTTTCTTTTTTCATTTTTTCCTTTTTTTCCTTTTTTCTTTTGTCAATTTTTATTTGATTTTTCATTTTTTGGTTTGTTTTTTGGAAGGTCCAGGATCCGATCGGCCCTGGATGAAAAAGGGTCTCCTACTCCCTCTGTTTCTCTTTCTCTCTTTCTCTCTCTCTCTCTCTCTCTCTCTCTCTCTCTCTCTCTCTCTCTCTCTCTTTCTCTTTCACTTTCTGTCTTTCTCCCTCTCTCTTTCTCTCTCCCTCTCCCTCTCTCCCTCTTTTCTTTCTGTTTCTTTTTCTCTTTCTCTCTCTTTCTTGATAACCTTTTTTCTCCTCTCCTCTCCTCTCCTCTTCTCTCCTCTCTTCTCCTCTCCTCTCCAGGAATAAGCAAAGATGGCTGACAACCTCTCTGTTATGTAGGGATTAGATCAAGACAAAAGTAATTTGTTCTAGGAATTATGTATTATATAAAGTACTATGTTGATTTTTATGACACTGGTTGTGGCTGTTGGAGTGGATGAAGGGATGTTTGTTATATGGGGTGGCCATATAAAGGGGGGATGGACAGTTGAAAAATAATAATAGTATAAATATATCTATGAAACAAAAACAACAATCACAAAATGTCTCACGTTTTGGCAGCCACCCCTACAAGTTTTCCTGGACGAATGAAACGGGAAGTATGAGTGACGTATGATTTACATAGGGGGTTGGGCTTTGACAGTATTTCTGACATCCAGAATGTAGAAACATTGAATAGCTGGTACTCTGATATGCGCATTGCAGGAAGGAATATAATCAATAAAAGCTGTTATGTGTGTGCACTTATCCCGTACACATCAGGGGCTCCTAAGGTTTTAGTTTCACATCCAGTCCCAATTACAGAGGCACAATGCTTGGTACATTTTGCACTATAAGGGATAAATGGCACATTCCAGACACACAGTGTGCAGTTGAGGAGCATTGATCTATACCCAGATTTATGCAATGGCAACACAAAATACTGCCAGTGTGTCACGCATGGCAGTCAGATTGCATCTGGACCTGTAACTCATTCTTACAGACCTTGTTATGCCCATAGAACTACAAAGCCCTCCTATTCTAGATGGAGGCTGTTTGATACCTTGCCCGGAAAATGGCATTTGCATTATACATGTCGTTAGTATCACGTGATTGGAGATTGTCACGTGTGTTCGACTCTACGTTTATTAGCAGCGTTTGGATGTCGCTCGCTGCTTCTGATTGAACAAACATGGATTCTTGTAGCTGAACCTTTGATCTGCATCCTCGCAACTCTTCAGCAACTCTTCGGCTTTTCTTGCAGCGTGCAAATTCTACACGCTAACTCCTGTAGCTACATCCCAGAAGACCAAAGTGCGGGTTTCCTTGCTGCGTGTAATATACTACACGCAAACTCCTTTAGCCGCGTTCCAAGAAGAACAACGTGTGGCTTTCCATACTGCGTGTAAATATTCTACACGCAAACTCCTGTAGTTGCGTCCAAGAAGAAAATGTGCGACTTTCCTTGCAGCGTGTAGATTCCACATGCTAACTCCTGTAGCCGCGTCCAAGAAGACCAACGTGCGGCTTTTCTTGCACACACAAACTCTTGCAGTCCCAGTTGCGTGTACTTGTGCCGCGTATAAAATCCACACGCAGTTTCCTGAAACTCTTGCAGTCGCGTGTAAGAAGACTAACGTGCGGATTTCCTAGCTGCGTGTAATATTGCCACATGTAAAATCCACACTGAGTTATCGTGCTACTGTCTAATTGAGTCCTGTCGCCTGTGATGAAACAGGTGGATTTCTAACTTATCCTTTGCTACTCATTATCTTCTGTTCTACATGGGAAAGGAAGTATTGCAGAGAACTGTTAATTAAGAAGGTGATTGTGCACGTCACTTTGGACGCTATCCTGTGGTGCACCAACCCGTAATCTAGCGTGACCCTCATGCCGTTCGGGATAAGCTTCCCTTACTTACCTTCCCTCCTTTTTTGTTGTTTCTATATTGGATTGCTTCAGAGACTTGTGTCGGAGTCTTCTCCTGTTATCAGCATCTACAGGTTATTGTTGTCCTATTTGTTGAACTATTAGTGAGAATTAATGTTGGGACACATCTTCATTACGCCTTATTTTATCCTAGGCTAACTTCCAATTGTTTTCCCACGCCCTTTCCAGTGATTTCTCCCTCTGATTGTTATCTTAGTCAGAGAGTGGTATCATTTGGAAGGTCTAATTTGACTTCACTACCATCAAGCCGTTTGCCTTCTCAAGGATCCGGAAGAACCCTATCCATTGTATGCTTTATGGTTATAGCTGTATCCTTTACTGGGCAATATAAAATACGTGGTTGATTTATGACACAGTGTCTACAAGGACCATATTTCTCCTTGGGAGGTTACTCAAATGACAATGACACATTGCAGGGCACCACAGTGATGTGCCTGGCAGATGGGCTGATCCAGTACAGCAGAGAAGCAATATCCCAAATAGAGACTATGGTGTGCAAATAGGGTCCCAACACATCACAAGGCTGACACGTATTGCAACAATGAAGAAGCCAGTCAATAGATAGAGCCAAACATTTTGAACTTTATTTTAGCAATGAAGGAACAATTCCTGGTGGCACAAACACACAGTGCAACCACACTCTTGTGATCCCTGGTATGACGAAAGGTACAGCAGCAGTGATGGATTACTACTGGGTTTGTGGGGCGACAAGCAACTCCTACCATCTTGGAGGGGCAAGAGTTCACTGGCCACTATTCACTCAGTGCTGCTATTAATCCTGGAAGAACACCTGAAGGGAGAAGGAATGCCTATCGATGTGCCAACAGCCACTCTAGCACCTAAAGAAGCAGAAAGAAGCTTGCAGCTCACACAAGAATTTGGTATGCTGCCAGAAAAAGGACGATTTCAACGGCAGGGTTGAAAGAAGAGATCAAACTGTCTCAAAAGACTCTTCCACACTAATCTTTTTAGCTCAGCAGAGACATTTCTTTTACATCTTTTTTGGCTCCTGGGTACAAGCAGCTGCTGCACTTTATACCCCCGGAGGATGCTGAGAATGGGTCACTATCCCACATCATCAAGGCAGTGCACAATCTAGGTGTTCAAATGAAGAAAGAAGGTGGCGTTCAGAACGCAGATTGGCTATCGCTTGCCTTTGATTGGGTCATGTCATGGCTGGGGGCAGTAGTAAAATTACTGATCCCTGTGATCGTGTTCTTTTTGGCTCTCTTCTGCACGTGCCAATGGGGTCCGATGATGTGTTCCTATAGTCCCTGATAGTGCAAAGATTATGGTATCAATTGGGGGATCTAAAAAACCTTGCCATACAATAAACAGCAAAACTCAAACTAATATTTCTGGGGTTGTAGATATGTCGGGTGGGGATGAGTTTGTTACTGTAGAAGGAACGAAAGGGGGGAATGTTGGGGAGGAGCTAGTGCTTTGGCTAGCGCTTTCCTGCACCCCTCAAGCACTTTACAGTTAGGCAAGACTTCTCTAAGCACTATAGCAGCGAGAAAGCTTTTTTCATTCAAAAATAATTACACACAGACATGGCCAGTCACTAAAATAAAGATAGGTAGTATTTAAAATATAAGGTGCAAATAACCATTTGTTGAAAACACGTGTAAATGTTATTCTGTGGAGTTTTTAAATCAAATCTCAAAGCAGGCTCTCTGCCAGAAAGAATGCAGCTTGTGCTAAAGATATACTACATGCATTGCCTGGGGACCGGCTAGCTCTAGCAGAAAGCACAAGGTAATTTAGCAGCTGTTCCTGTCCATCACAAGCCACTGGAGACTAAAAAAGATTCAGCACGACATACAGAATTCTATGGGGAAAACAGGTTTTTTTGTAGCAATTACTGGACCAGATCAAATATAATTTAATTGAATGAAGAGTTGCAAGAATGGCAGGAAGATGTGTTTTTGTATGAATGTTTATAACATAGCAAATGATGCTAAGTAAGAGCACAATGTATTCCTGCAGATGCAGCACTTTGTTAAAGTAGGTTGGTCTAAATGTAAACCTGACCATGCAACACTGGAGACTACAGCATCCCTTGTATGGCAAGAAGAACAGATTTGGATGAGCTCTGCCGGTATCCAGTAACCAAGTCAAGAATATTTTATCCCGAGGCCCAGCACCAGTCTTCAGGGCCTGGGAGCCAGCCAAGGGAGACAGAATGCTGGCCAGAATGGCAGAGTCCTCTGCTATTCCCCAAATCCTCATTTTTGTAAAGATTAAAGTTTGTTATCTCTTGCAAGATAGACTCATTGCCTTAATTCCCTAGAGGGGTGCTTTTACTCTGGTTTGAGCGGGATCAGGGGGTACCCCAATGTATTTAAGGGGTACAAGTATGGCCTACCGTTCACACCACCGCACTGTCCTCCGATACACCATGGCAGCATTTCCCAAAAACTTTGACGCAAAACACGCTTCCCTCCAGCCAACCACTGGCCGCGTCCAACATTCGATGACACTTGGGCCCGCGGAGCGAACAGGGAAATGGGTAATTTTGGGACCCCCCTATAACTCTGCCCCCCCCATACGAAACCTCACCCAACTTGGCAAAAAAAATCAAAGCCATCGATATATTGTTTTTGCAAAGTTTGGTGAGGATTCCTCCAGGGGGAGCGAAGTTATAAGCCGCTGAAAAAGTGTTCTTCCTATGAGTTTAGCAAGTTAACCATAACTACACGCCGCGTAATATATATATATATATATATATACACAAGACATGTGCAATACCAAACTTTAAAAATTCCAATAAATTAGGCAACTTTGTACAGCACATGTTGGCCTGGATTCCAAAATGGCTGCCAGTGAGTGAGGACGTGAAGTTCTCTGCTCCGCTCTGGGGCACACAAGCAAGCCACACCTTTCAGATGTAAGAGGCGGGCTGGGTATCAGAAATAGCCACAGAACCTCGGACTGAGGCGGTGACCCAGCTCAGCAATTGTGCGCCTCCGGCCATGGTGTAAACGGAAAGATATTGCTAGGCCTCAAAGACCGGGTGTCAGCGGCACGCAGTGCTGGTGCAAGGAACAGTGATCCAGGCGGCACAGGTGTGATTGAGGGAACAATGCCCCTCGTAAGGCGCAAAGCCTCATGAAGGGGGCAAAAAGTCAACTGCCAGGATTGCTATAGACTGTGGCCACTCTCCGCTGGGCTTGTCAATTGAATAACAGCAGGAGGAGGGTGTGAGCTAAGGGCCAGGCAGCACTGCTGGTACATGTAAATGGAGTGAGAAGGAAAAAAAGGGCTGGAAGCGTGCCCTGGGGGGTAAAAAGTGCCCTTTTCCTGGCGTATGATGGTGGCAGGAGGTTGAGGGCCTTGTTAGAAGTATAAGGGGGTGCAAAAGTATGGTGGATCCTCATGGGATGTGACTTGGGGGCATCCCTCTAAGAAGCTAACTGGCAGGGGTGAGAGTGGTGCAAAGGAGAAGAGTCAATGGAGGACAGAGAGCCCGGAGGGACCGACATGCCTACAATATAGGCTCTACATAAGCGTAGGAAGTCGGGAAGCAGGGGTGAAATACATATAATATATAGGTGGGGGGGCGCCACTCAGATGCCAAAACCTAAAGAGAAGGGCATCAGGGTCAGGAGAAGGCAACCTCAAATTGCGCAGAAAGGACAGCTGGAGCGTTGTTGACAGCAGCGTGTTGAGGGTGCAACAGGGGCTAAAGAAATAAAAGAGGACATTGAGGAGGAGAAAGGAGGCATCCAGGAGAGAGGTGAGATGGCTCTCAGTAAGGGAGACCTTAAGGAATGCCTCAACGACATGGAAGGGAGACTCACAAATATCTTCCGGGAACAGTTTACTTTGCTGCAGAATGAACTGAGGAACTCTGTGACTGCAGTCAAAAGAGGAGGTGAAAGTGCTGGGGGGGAGGGTGGATGTCTCTGAACAGGGCCTTGTGGAAATGTTGTATGAAGTATGGCAAAATAGTGAGATTTTGGATCAGCTGGCCAGGGTCACACACAACTTGGAACTGCAGTCGAAGGACCTGGAGAACCGCTTGCACAGGTCAAACATTTGCGTGAAGGGCTTAAGTGAGTCAATTCTGGATACTGATTTAAAGAGTATGATCCAGCAGTGCTTTGGGAACTTATTTACAGACATACAGCTGGGAACACTTTGTTATTGACCGAGTGCATAGAGTGGGGCCAGGAGCCGGGAGCCAGGCCGATAGATTTACTGGTTGCCCTAACTTTGTATGGTTTAAAAGAGAAACATTTTCCTGCCACAAGAATCGATGGGAATATTACAGTGAATGGGGCACAGGTGCAGCTGTTCCAAGACTTGGCTCTTGTGACACTGCAAATGCAAAGAGACATGGGCCAAGTGATACAAGCTCTAATTGCGAAACAGATTCCATATAAGTGGACATTTGTGTTTGGCTTACTTTTCAACTTGGAGGGCATACGACACCGAATTACATCATGTGCATAGGGGCTGGCAATACTGAAAATGGAGGAGGAAGAAGGGCATGTAGAGAGATGAACAAGGCCCTCCTCCCAACGTGAGATATGACAATGGGACTGGTCTACGGTGCAGGGGAGGAGGGGAGACAGGGGTAAAACTAAAAGGTCAGCTGGGGAGAGGACATGGGGAGGAGCGGATGAGGGTGTGGGTGGCGTCTCTTAGTAGTAAATGCTGAAGTCAAGTAAAGGAGGAGGTGGGTGATGTTGTGGGATTGGATACTGGTCTGGTCACCTGGAGGGGAGGGGGGTGGTCAATGTTTTGGAATCAGGGGGAGGTGTTAAACTACGTTCCCAGTGGGGGTGAGCTCAGGTATTTTCTTAGGTCAAAGCTTTGGGCCTGGTCCCAGAAGGTATCATAAGATCTTCAGCCTGGTCCTGAGTTGGTTTGTTGGGGGGGTGGGAGGGGGTTGGTTGGGGAAGTTGAGGAGTTTGGGGGGCAGGGGGGGCAGAGGTTGTGGAGAAATTGGCATTGCTGGAGTTGTGGATCAATATAAGCATGGCATAAGCAGTCCAATTATAAACAGGCGTTCAAGGTTGTGCCATAGGACGTGAGGGGGTTAAATTCCCCTGTAAAGCGTGAAAAGGTGGAAGCCCTAATGAGAAAGAAATATGCAGATGTTATTAGGTTACAGTAGACACATGTTAAGAGGGCAGACAAGTCTGTGGTGAAATGGCAGCATTTTTCCCTAATTTCTCAGTCCAGTGCGATGGGGAAGACTTCTGGGGTTTTGATAGGGCTCAAAGATTTGCTTAGGGCTACGATCGTGCGGTACTTAGCGGATATTGAGGGGAGGTATCTATTTGTACTAGTGCAGGAGGAATACAGACAAATTACCTTGGCAATGGTATATACACCTAACACAGGGCAGGTTGGGTTCTTGCGGGAGGTGGCAGCTAAGCCAGAGGGCTCTGCAGTAGGTGAAATTATATTTATGGGCATTTAACTTGGTGTGGGATCCCATTATAGTTAGAAGCGCAGGTGCAGAGAAGGGGTCAGTACTCCCTACACGGGCACTAAAAGAGAGTTTTGAAACGTTTACCCTACGAGATGTCTGGTGGACTAAAAGGGGAGAAGAAAGGGGTTATAGGTGTTTTTCGCATATATATCAATCCCTGTCCAGAATTGATTATGTGTGGGTAACAGCTAGGCTAATGGAGGAGGTAAGAGACATAGAGTTGGGCTCCATTTCATTGTCCGACCATGCCCCTCTACTGGTGACGGTCAGGGATATAGGGCCCCGCATGGGCCTATGGGACTGGACATTTTACAGACAAATAATTGAATGATGAGGCGGCGGCAGAGGTGATTGGGGACAAGACCGACGAGTATATCTTGGTTAATGACAATCAAGCTGTCTCGCCAGAGGGAACCTGGGATGTCTTTAAGGCAGTGATGCAGGGGGAACTTATTGCATTGTGATCTCAGCGCGAGAAGCCGAGAGGGAGAATGGAAAAGGACCTGGAGGCTCAACTATGAGATATCCAGCATGCTATTACAAAGCGTAGAACGAGGGCCCTTTATACAAAGTTGAAGGAACCCCTTAGCCAACAATAATTGCTGCAGACCGGCAGGGCAGAGAGATCCCTGCTGATGACTAAACAGAGGCTCTATGTGCAAGCCAATAAAGCAGACTTGCTTTTGGCTCGGCAGCTGAAGGGATCAGAGGCATCAAAGACAATGCAGCGGATTACACAGCCCGATGGCTGGAGCGCTACCGAATCGGTTGCCCTAATAGAGGCCTTTGTCAAATTTTACGAATCATTATACGCTTTGGAGCACCCACACCCCCGGGCTATAAATTAGTATTTATCGGATATATCTATGCCAAAGATAACGTCTATGGAGCAGGAAGTGCTGGATGGTGACATTAGAGAGGAGGAGGTGGAGGCAGCCATTAGGGCACTACCATGTAATAAAGTGCCGGGAACGGACGGGTTCTCGGCAGCCTTTTATAAAAAATATGCTAGACAATTGATCCCAAGGTAGGAGGGGTTGTTCAATAAGCTGGTGGCTGGGGGGGGGGGGTAAAACTGACCACAACAGAGGCAAAAGTGGTGGTATTCGGGAAACCAGACAAATATCTGACAAAATGCGGGTTTTGTAGACCTATCGCATTGATGAATATTGATGCAAAATTGTATATGGGCATTCTGGCAGCTTGATTGGCACCTCTTCTTACGGACTTGATCAACACTGATCAATTGGGGATTATTATGGGGAGATAGACTTGGGACAACACTAGGAGGGCTATCCATTTAATAGAGATGGTCAACGCAAAGCAGATTCCATCTGTGCTAGTGTCGTCAGATGCTGAATAAGCATTTGACCAGGTGTAGTGGTCCTTTTTGTTTGCCGCTATGGAACAGATGGCAATAGGAACTAAGTTTGTATGTGGCAAGACTTGAGTGTTGCGTGGATTATTAGGACCTGCGCCCCTAAGTACCGAACAGAGGAGTACAAACAACTCGCTGTTCGGTCTTTAGGGCCACAGGTGGCAGGTACAGGTACGCCGGAAACACAGAGACAGCTACAAGGAAAACAAGTAAGTATGTAATGCGTGAGGTGACACACCAAACTAGGTAAGTATGAACAGTGTTACAATAGGGGTAGCCTTACCTAAGTGTTGGTAAACCTGGAAGGGAGCCAAGGGTGGTGACAGGTAATGGCTCCCCCTGTGGCGTAATCCGTACCCTCAGTGAAGAGCAGCAGCAGGAGGAGAGAGATGGCCTGCTATGGCAGTTGAACACTCTCACTGGAAGCCCCTGAGAAGATGGATAAAGGGGAGCGTTCGCTTGGCAGACGTGGTCAGGGCTGACCTAGTCCAAACAAATCCTGAGCTTTATGTTGAGTCGTGATATGTACAAGAAGAAACCAAGACGCCGTTACTGAAGCGTAATCCAAAAGAGTCCTTTATGTAAAAAGCCGTGGTCAAAGTACCAGTAGAATCCGCTGGATGAAAGGCAAACAAAAACAAAGGGATATTCCAAGGCGGTCCGGTGTACGTGGTCCGTGGTCAGAAGTATTCACAAGCAAGATGAGAGTCAAAACGCTAACGCTGCAAAAACCACAGCTGTGAAGCGCGGAAAGGCGCGATCCACAGTGGTTTAAAGGGTTTCCATGGGAACCACGTCACGTGATCGGACCCTCTATATCACGTGACGAGTATTGGTACGTGGTACCATGGTAACACCTCGCCTCGTCATGCGCGGTGTCAGGCGCCAGGGCAGTTGCCAGTGGAGGAACAGGCGCAACCGGCTGGAGCAGTGCCAAGTCTGTTGGGCTGTCCTGGAGCACCGGAGGACCTCCCCCTGCTGCTGAGAAGATACCGAACAGGATGTGCAAGTGGGCGTGTTCAGAGGTAAAGCTGGGGCCTTCTGGGATATGAAGTGCTGTGAGCCTTGGTGCATGAAAATACGGATGCTACAGGCAAATTACCAGGCTCCTAAAATACATCTGTTGATTAATAAGCAAATTTCCCGTAATATAGATATAGGTCGTGGAACAAGGCAGGGATGTCCCTTGTCACCCCTTCTGTATGCAATATATGTGGAGCTATTTTTGGTTAAACTTAGACAAAGGTCTCTGATACGGGGCATACCTTTTGGAAGGGAGGAGCATAAGATAGTGGCTTTCGCAGATGATATGCTAATAACACCGACACATCCGGAACTGTCCATACCAGCGCTTGTGGCAGAATTGACAGAAATAGAGCAAGTGGCGGGCCTCAAGGTTAATATGGGGAAGTAAGAGTTGTTAGATTTGGGTCTCTCTCCAGAGCAGAGGGAAACTCTACCTTCCTATTCTCCATTTGTGGTTGCTGATAGCTGCATTGGATATTTAGGGGTTCATATAACTAAGGCGGTTTTGCAGATGTTTGATATTAATTACCTGCGAGTGCTCCAACAGGTGAAAGAGGATTTGGGGAAGTGGACCCTGCTCCAATTTTCATGGTTAGGAAGGGTAGCTACCATTAAGATGGTGACCTTTCCGAGAGTACTTTACAATTTCCAAGCTCTCCCGATAACGGTCCCACATTCATTTTTTGCGGCATTTAACAAAGTGGTGTCGAGATTGTTATGGCGAAATAAAACCCTGATAGTGGCACTACATACTTTCATGGGGGGGTGGGCCTTCCGAATGTCATAAAATATTATGAAACTGCACAGTTGCGTGCACTCCGGGATTGGTTTATGGGAGATACCTCGAAACCCTGGTAAGGATGGATAGGGCGGTGGCGGGATGTCCATTGGAGTAGGTTATTTGGCTATATACACAGGATAGGCCCCAGAACACTCAGCCAGGTTTTGGCAGTGGTTTGCGATGTATGGGACTGATTACTAGAAAACGGATGTTATTCACGCGCCCATTTCCGTTTACCCCGCGATTTGGGAATCCGCAGTTTCAGCCAGGGATGGTACAGGGAGCATTTAGGCAATGGCAGAAAGTGGGGTGTACAAAGTTGCGATATATGGTTCAGGGAACTGATATTTCTACATCTGAAGAATGTAAACAGCTTGTGGCTCTTTCTGAGAAGGATAGATTGGGGAGCTATCAAATGAGACATTGGTGTCATGATGCCCGCTCCCGGGGAGCCGGTTCAAGCCCTGCGTCCCCGAAAGCGGACATCCAGTCCCCAAGGAAGGACCCACCAACCCCATATAGGGGCCCTTTGGACAGTGTCCTGGCGCCTGTGGTGCCAGGCTCATAAAAGACATCAGTCCTGGCGCCATAGGCGCCAGGCTCATTATGGATGTGCTTGGGTGCACTTACCTGATGCAGACCATGCTGCAGGATCCCGGCCTCCTTGAGGGCTGAAAGGAACTACTTTACCTGTGGGACTAATTTACCATCCGGGCGTGGTCGGGGAAGGATACATACCTGATTGGAGGAAGGATACATACCTGGAACTTCTTCAAAGGCTATTTAAACCCCACCCGAACAGCCACACGTGCTTCGCGTTGTTCTGCATCTAGCAGCTGGACGCTCACCGTGTCTGCTCCTGCATCCTGACTTCTGCCACGCCTGCCAGCATCCTGGATCACCTGCAAAGGAAGAGAAGAAGAGAACGGAAGAAGGAAAAGTCCTTACCTGCTAAATCCGCATCCCGGAGACATCTCGCCGACAATCCTGAAAAGGAAGACTTTTATTTAAAAGCTCATTGCGTCGATCGCTGCCGCGCCACATTCCACTCACCTTTACTGGGCGCCTCCATGTTCAGCAGCGATCATCCGGATTCGCAGTCACGCCCCAGCGCCTAGGGAGAAAAAGACCAGAACAAAAGGTGAGAGAGAGAAGGGAATAAGGAAAGCTAAATCTCCATGTTAAGACTTACCTGTTGATTCATTCCCTCTTCATTTCGGGTCCGCGCCGCATCCTGGCATTTCCGGACCCCGGCCCCTAAGGGGAAAAAGAGACATCAGCGTTAATGAGCGAATGAAAAGACATTACCAAAAAACGCTCATTAAAGACTTACCTGATTTCTACAAGGATTTCACCTCTCATCTCGGGCCGGTGCCTGTTCCCCGGCATTCCGTACCCCGGCCCCTATGGGGAAAAAGACACTAGCATTAGTACATTAATGCATGGACACAAGGGGAACCTCTTATCAAAAAACTTACCTGGAAGCCAAGCAAGTTTGGTTCTCACCAATCCGAAAATCCAGTGAAGTAACTGGATACCAACGCACCCCTGCATCAGAAGCAGGATGGAGAGCTCGTCCTTCCAGACCATAAGGTGAGACTCTACGAGGAATCACAGAAGGGTTTCGAGGAGGGTGAGAGGGGGAAAGTGGGAGGCCGATTGCATTACCACGCAGACAGTTAATCCCCTATTTCCGCCTACAGAAGGATACTTCTGCGAGCCAGACAAGCCAGATTTGGGGGGCCCGGTCCAGTCCGTCTTCCGAACCCTGCGCATCACCTTAGAAGAGGTCACAGCAGCGCGAACCAGGCCAGCGCCTCCGTGGGAGTCAGGTGAGCATTACAATTGGATCGCCAGCTCAGAGCTAGAAAGCAGTAGCGGGGAGAAAGCTCACAGCGTTTGAAAAATGTATTACCACACGTTCTGGTAACAGACAAAGGGTGTCAAAATTATATTCGAATTTGGTGAAAGGGGAGCTGGGACAGGTTTGGGGGTTATATGCGCAGTTGGGAAAATACATTGGGGAAGGACCTCCCGAAGGAGCACTGGGAAAATCTATGGGTGAATATCCCCAAACTGACAAGGTCGATCCAGGTCAGGGAAGCGTAGTATAAAATAATGGTCCAATGGTACTACACCCCAGAGAGATTGCATAAAATGTTTCCGGCATCCATGGAAGAGTACTGGTGGGCATGTGGCATGAAAAAGGATTGGAGACATATCTGGTGGGTGTGCCCGAACTTGGGGAAATTCTGGGAAGAAGTCACAACCCAGATAAAGACAATGGTACCCCGGATGTAAATTTTACACCTAGGGAATGGTTGTGCAGTTTGTTTGACCCGGAGATCCGCTTGCCCATCAGAGCACGTAGCAAAGCCTTTATGTTAATGTAATAGGGGCATGGCTGCTGATCGCGTATTGCTGGAAACAGAAGCGGCCACCCACGATGCAGGACTGGCTGTTTAAACTGTGGGGGTTATGGTAATGGAATGGATGACTTACAACCCGAAAGGGGAAATTATGAGATTCCAAAGAGGCTGGAAATTGGTTTTAGATTTTCTCAAAGGGGACTATGTACGGGAGTGGTGCCCTCACAACTTAAGAATATTGAATAGTATGTAAATTGTATAACGTTTTATTGATGACCTGCAATGTGGAAAATATGGTAACACAACCCATCCCGAGGTGTTGGGGGAGTTGAGGGGTCGGGATGTACTCAGGTGCGTTCTTAAATACTAGCTTTGAGACTGTGGCTACAGAGGGCTGTTCTATTTGCCATAACACATACATATGCATGCCATTCACTATACTGTCACTACTGTAGGATGGTGTCACAGATTAGGTACAATGTGCCATGAGCTTTTTCAGTTTGGTGAATCAGGGAAGGGCAATGAAAAGAGATTGCATAATGTACAGTGCTCTGGACCCAGACATGCTGGCTTATTAGGTACTAAATTGCACACAACATTATCATCACAATTTAGATACAAAACACATGCAATACCAAACTTTCAACATTCAAATAAATTAGGCACATTTGTTCAGTATATTAATATGTTGATATCTGTGGCACCACATAGAGGTATGCCTATCACCACAGTCCATTCATTCCTCGACACCAACCAAGCCTTCTGTGGCCACAGTCTCACAGCTAGTGTTTAAGAACGGTACCTGGCACGCCCATCACTTTTTAAAATTACTTGAATTTTTTCCATGCCCCCAGCATCTCCCCCACTCCTCCGCACTCACCCACCTTGGCCCCTTCTAAAACCAAATCACAAACACTCTTTGCTATCACTTGGCTTAATTTCTCCCTGGTCTTTTGCGTGAGATGGTAAGATTTTCCATGCTTTTCTCTGCACTTTGTAATGTGATTCTGAATTGGTGTGGAGGAATGAACGGAATGCAGTGATATGCATACCTCTACGTGGTGCCCCAGAGATCAACATATTAATATGCTGTACAAAGTTGCTTAATGTATTTGAGTATATATATATTTTAAAGCCAGTACTTTGTACAGCAAACATTCAGAATTTCGACCTCTTTCAGAATTATACAATTGCTTTTGCAGAATTTTCTGTATGTATTATACAAAAAGATGAAAGGAAAGGGTAAAGAGCCATTGCTATTTAAAAAGAAAACTCATATACATACATTGACAGAGATAATAGGACAACAAAACATTTATGATGGAACTAGTGTACCTGCCAGTGTACAGAGCCAAAGTGCAGGTTTTCATTGACTCAGTAAGACCACTATATATCCTACGCCAACAGTTCCCTCTAGGTGACAAAATGTGAAGCTATGCAAATTGGCATTACCTCTATATATTCTAAGGCAACAGCTCCCTCTAGCAGTGACAATAGGCAAATCTACTGCATTGGATAAACATACAGGGACAAACATAAATCTGGCCTTTTATTATATTGTTAGACTAGACGCACCCCCGGCGTTGCCTGGGTCCGTAGCTGACATGCACGTGGGGATCTGCTATATCCTTGTGTATGTTATAATGTGTCCTAACTTCCTATTTTTGAAAAATCATAACATTGGCAATCTCCAGAAATTGCCTGTACTGATAGCACATGGCCGGACCCCGCTCCATCATTGTGCAGGGATAATGTGTGGGGTTGGTCAAATTTTACTATCGCCAGTACACCCAAGACTTGTATGCCGACCTTGTGTCCTAACTTCCTATTTTTGAAGAAGTCGCAAAATCGGCAATCTCCCGAAATCACCTATACTGATAGCACAGGCAGGGCGAATAGTTGGTGTTGGTTGGATTTCACTATCTCTAGTACACCGCAAACTGGTATGCCGACCTCAGGCAAAAATGTCAGCCCACCAGCTGTTGTGCTCATCCCAAAATCACCTATGCTGATAGCACAGGGCCGGACCCTGCCTTTTGCAAGGTCGAATGGGTGGGGTTGGTCAAATGTCACTATCGCCAGTACACCCCAGACTGGTATGCCGACCTTGGGCCAAAATGTCAGCCAACCAACGGTTATGGGGCTAGAGCCAACCCCGAACATACAAACACACTTTCACAAATATATATATATAGAAGATAGATTAGATTATTATATTGTTAGATGTTAGAAGATAAGATAGCTGGATGCATGGATTCAAAGGGGGAAAAGAATAAGTAGTATATTGTGGAATGGCCCGAAGGCAATCATTATTGTTGGAAAGTCCTTCACCTCCAGATGTCTTACTTAAAAAGGTGGTCGGATAATGTCAAATGGTGCCCCTATATCCCAAACGCGTAAGCGCACAAGCGTAGGTCAGATCACAAAAGTGTGTGTCCGCATCACAGTTCCAAATTAAGTTGTTTAGCCCCTCCTTTTCAGTTGGGGGACAACGGGGGTTAGGGGAGAACTTTTTGTCTGAGATAAAAAGTATATAATACATACTATATATGGGTACTTCACACTTTTTTGTTATCGAAAGACCTGTTTCATGATGGGAAGATGCACATCACAATATACACACAGGGAACAGGTTACCCCTCCCTTTTACAATATAAGTCACACTTTTTCATAGCTGAGATCTTCACAAATCATCAGCACTTGCGCCAGAGGGATTATTTATAAAAGTTTCCTAGTTTATTTTTTGTAAACAACATTTGCTGGTTCATTGATTAACATCTTGAAAATAATATTTAACAAACATAAATTGTGAGAAAAACTGTGTTCGCACCCTCGGATTAGTACACCACTGTGTATCTGTATACTTTTTAAATGGCACCAAATCAAGAGAAATCATTTTACAATTTGCAATAGTATCTACCACATGTGTCACACCTTGTACAACAGACAAGTAGATATATATACTATTTAGTCTTCTTTAGCCCTTCGCATGGGTTGTCAATCTATTTACAGCATAATGTTGTGCTACGTTGCAGTAAAGAAAGGTTTTGTGTCCTTTATAGGGGATGGACTAGTCAACCAATGGTGTCTAGTCAAGTTATAGGTGGACACATTGTGTTTCTGCCCTGATGGTGAGATGGTTTCTAAGGGGCCTTCGTCAGGACAGGATATTTCTTTCAGGTTATGAGAGGGAATCTGGTGAATCCAAATTTTCTTAGACATGGGAAGCTACAAAACAAAAAAACAAAATCAATACAAATACTTAAAAACTGACTCTGGATGTCTCGCAAGATTTTTTAATATATCTCTGGAAAAGGGTTTAACCAACTGAGCTTAGTTTTATCCTGAAGTGTGTAGGGCGATTGAATTGATTTTTTATCTTCTGCGATCAATACAGAGTGCTGCAGTGTTCCACTAAATGGGGCAACAAAACAGCCAGTCATTACAATGCAAACTCAATCGCTGTATGTCACTCAACGTTTCTTGTTTAGTATTCTTAGTATTCTTAGTGTCTACTGACCTTAAAGTGGAAGGACACGATTATGCCCCGATGGAGGGAACGTTCTTTATTTGCTTTATTTTCTTGAAAACCACTGTTTTAATTTCAGATGGTTGTTGTAGGGCTATATGCGGCCTAAATGCATGGCGCAGCGGGAAACGCAATGAGGCACAGACACATGTTGATGGTTCACTGGCCCCGATCCGAACCGCCATGCTTGCGCAAATCGGGCCCCTTTATTCTCATGTCATGAAGCCAATCACATGACACCACACTCCTCCCATTTTTTATAACAACAGGCCTCGGGCCTTCAGAACAAATTATAACTAGTAAAACAGCCATAGTGTGAATTTCAAACAAACATTTCAAGTACATAACTCCTGTGCATTGAGTGACTCACAGCCTCCTCACAGCCTCCTCCATGGTAAGTCCTCAGGTGCTCAGGTCATAGTCCTTGAGCCTTGCCGGGGTCCTCTCAAGTCTCTGTCGGGGTACTGCTGTTCGGCCCCGCTGGTATGGGCCGGTCCTTGGAAATGCCCCGGTTCCCTGGGTGCTGGCTCGACAGATACTTCTGGGTAGGGCTCTCCCGCGTCATCCTTTCCATTGTCCAATTCGGGAAGGCAGGCTGCAGAGTCCCTGTTTTGTCCTTGACAGTCCACTGGCATCCGAGGGGGGCTTACAGCCTTCTGAAGAAGCTCGAGTTTCGTGTGACTAATCCGTGATCATCAGCGGCTGCCACTTGTGAGCCTTGTACCCGTACCATTAGGGTGGGCTTGTGCTGGAGCGAGAGCTTTCCTTCAGAATGGCAACTTCTTACTAGGACAGTGTCTCCGACAGCTATGTCGTGGTTTCTTAATCCTCACCTGTTGTTCAACCTCTGGATTGTCGTCTCTCTTTGGGTTTGTTTATTGTTCCTGAAACCCTTCCCTCCAGGTTCGGCAGGAATGTGTGTGGGCACCTCCGGAAGAGGGCTTCGGTGGGAGATACTTCCATTATGCAGTGTGGAGTTGTCCTATATTCGAGAAGAAACTGAAAGAGGGCACTCTTTTCGTATGACCCTTGTCCATGTGCTATGCGGAAACACTTGTTAAGTGTATGCATGAAACGCTCCGCTTCGCCATTCGCGCGTGGCCACACAGGCCTTATCTTTCGGTGACTGATGCTTCTTCTGTCTCGGAACTCTTCTAACCCTGTGCTCTGGAAAGGGGATCCATTGTCTGATCACACTTCCTTGGGGAAACCATGGGTTGCAAGCATTTTTTCCATTACTGGAATTACGTCTTGGAGGGCTAATGATGGCACAGAGTCAACTTCTGGGTACCTGGACCTCTGGTCCACCATAACTTGGAAGTGTGAATCTCTCTGTGTCGACCCAAAGTCCATGTGGACAGTGTCCCACGGTTCCTCACTTCTGGGCATGCTCTGGATAGCTGGTTCTCTGACATGAGGGGCGGCAGCCTGGCACGATATGCAGGCTTTGATAAATTCTTCTACCTTCGATTGTAAAGCTGAGAACCAGACCTTAAGGTTGAGGCGGCTTTTTGTTTTCGCTGCGCCTTGGTGGCCATGGTGAGCAAGCGTTATCACCCGTCAATTAGCTCGGTGGGGATGACTATGTGTGGCCCTGGCTGGGGTAAATGAGGTGTTTCAGGAGTTCTACAAGAATCTCTATCAGGAGGGGCCCCTGATTCCTAGGGACTACCTGGAAGAAGTGTTGGGGGAGATAGCACTCCCTAGGCTCAGCCAGGAAGCGAGGGACGGGCTCGAGGAGCCCATCACCCTGGCAGATATACAAAGAACAATCATAGCTTTGCTGACAGGGAAGCTCCTAGCTCCTCGGACCGGATGGGCTGCTGAGCAAATATTATAAGGCATACGCATCAGAACTTGCCCGCATTTACTTAATACTTTCACAGAATCCTATGAGGTAGGCATCCTTCGCCTTAGTTTGAGGGAATCCATGATTATACCACTCCTTAAACCTCACAAACCCCCAACGGAGTGCAGCTCGTATAGGCCCCTCTCAATGCTCAACTAGGATAACAAGATAGTGATGACAATTCTACAAAATAGGCTGAAGCGAGTGATACACACCCTGATACACCCGGATCAAACCGGCTATGTGCCAGGCTTGGAATCTGAGGAGGTTACATCATGTGATGGACAGAATGTCAGCCTGTGAGTCTCCGGGAGTCATAGTCACGCTGGATGCGGTAAAGGCGTTTGACTCCATTACGTGGGACTGGCTCTATGAGACTCCCGTGACCCATCAAATCTGGTCGACTTATACAACAATACTCTCAAATCTGCTCTGGATATTGCAGCCCCTCTTAAACTCAGAAAAGCCAAACCCCAGGCTCACCTTAACAAATGGTTCACCCCCAAACTAAAAAGTCTTCAAAACTTAAAAAGAGCAGCCGAATCCACCTGGCGCAAATCCCTGTCCCTCAATAACAAAGCAGCGTTCTCCTCAGCTTCTGCGTTATGCAAACAGGCTATCCTCTCAGCGAAAAAAGACAATTACAAATCCAAAATCCAGAATGCTAAATCCAATAGCAAGGAACTTTTCAGTATCCTAAAAGAGCTCGAATCCCCTGCACCACCATCACAAGACTGCATCGAAGATGCGGAATGGTATAGCAAAATTCAGCAAGCATTCAGTGACAAAATAACTATGCTCCAAAATAAGATCAAGGCCAAGAAAGCAAGCCTCACTTGAAATGCCCAACATCCCTTGGACCCCAAGAAATCCCCATTCACATGCACCCCCTTAAGCTTCTCTCGAGTCACTCCGAAGGAAGTAGAGGACATTATCAAAAGTCTGAAACCCTCTCGCTGAAAAGGTGACATTTGTCCAGCCACACTAATCAAAGAAGGTGCCAAAAACCTTGCCCCCTTCATCGCTGCACTTATAAACTCCTCCTTCGCCACCAATCAAGTTCCCAACAACCTCAAAGAAGCATGGGTTATGCCCCTTCTAAATAAAAACAATCTCGACCCAAATGTTCTACAGACCAATCACCACTGTCCCTTTCCTTCTAAAAATTCTGGATCGGGTGGCTTATCTGCAAATACAGAAACACCTCGAGGACAACAAACTCCTTGGTCTCAGACAATCCGGTTTCAGACCCACACATGGAACTGAGACTGCCCTTCTAGACCTAAAGATCCAAATGGATGAGCCAAAGACAAGGGGAAGCTCTCTATTCTCCTCCTAGACCTCTCTGCAGCCTTCAACCTCATCAACCATCAGATCCTTACCAAACAACTGATCACAGCAGCAGCTTTCTCCACGAATGCCTTTGATTGTATAAAATCCTTCTTATCTAACAGGACTACCAGAGTCTTCTTCCCATCAGCTTCAGCTGACCCTACACCAATCCTTTGTGGTGTCCCCCAGGGCTCTTGTGTGTCGCCCACATCGTATAATATTTTTACAAAGCTTCTCTTCGACCGTCTGGATAACTTGGGAGTCATCTACACCAACTATGCAGATGACACCCAAGTCCTCATCTCCCTTACTGGTTGCTATGACCATGATTCTAAACTTTTAAACACTACCTACCTCAAAATTCAGGCCTGGATGGTGACCAATGGTCTGTGTCTCAATGGCGATAAAACGGAGCTGATGATCGTGGGAACTCAGGCACGCCTGAACAAACTAGACTCGAACTATTCCGCCTTCGTCATTGATGGCAACACCATCAGGGTTTCCAGAGAAATAAAAACATTGGGGGTCTACCTTGATTCAACTCTCTCCCTCAAAAAACAGGTAAATAGTCTTCCACTGCCTATACCAACAAACTGATCTACAGTTGTAAAGCCTACCTGTCAACAAGTAACTGCCTATTACTGGCCAGAGCTCTTGCGCTCTCCAAACTCGACTATTGTAACACCCTCTTCCTGGGCTCTTCTGAAAAAAACCTAAACAAACGCCAGGTACTTCAGAATAACTCTTTAAGAGCTGCACTTAGCCTCCCTAGAGCCTGCCACATCTCCCATCACAGACAGAATGTGAACTGGCTACCTATCCGTGATAGAATCACGTTACGCACCCTAGACATCAAGCAGAAATGCTTATCCAACTCTGCCCCAAAATATCTGGCTGATAAATTTTGCAAACACCTTCCCACCCGTACTACCAGATCAGCCCACTCACATAACCTGACAGTACCAAGATACAAACTGAAAACAGCAGGAGGAGCCAGCTTCCCAGTACAGGCTGCCATACGATGGAATTCCATTCCCATCCCTTTCAGACAGGAACCCTCATTCCTCACCTTCAAAGCCAATATAAAGAATTGGTTGGGCAGCAAATCTCCTCGTCAGCAGACAGCTACCCTGCATAAGCACCATTGTGTTTTTAAGAATTATATTTAAGAATCTTAATTAACTCATCCTTTGTTCTTCTTTTTCGTATCTAACTCTATGCCTCCTTTTCAACTACCGACCCACCTGTAACCAGGGTCCTTTCATTGTTATCCCTAATGTTTGTACTATGGCTACACCTCTGTACATTGCCGTTAAGTTTCTCAAGCGCCCAGTTAACTCAGGGTTTGGTGCGCGATACAAATAATAAACAAATACAAAAAAAATACTCTCCGTAGGGTCAGGTTTGGACTAATATATATTAAGTGGGTTTGACTGGTGTATGCTAGGCCAATGGCAATTCTCACATTTCACAGTTCTGTTATGCCTAGATACTTTAGACAGCTGAGTTGTTGCCACAAAACTAAAATACAATTAGCTGTGAGGAGGTTAAAAGCCACCATTCTGGTCCCGTTGGTGATGTAGGTGAAATGAGGATCTACCTGGTCACCCCTCTGTAATCCTAAGAAACTAGGATCACAGAGAGGTTTCCAGGGAAACCCTCCTAGGGGAATAAATCCTGGGATGAGCTGCTAAGGTGCGTAGGGTCTGGGCCTCGCAATGGTCCGAGATATCGGTGATTCGATGTGAAGTACCAATCCCTTAACAGTGTATCCGTCTTCCTGAGGCAAAATAGAAGGGACAGATTACTAGAGTCCCAGATCCCTGCGACTGGGTTCTGCCGGAAGGTAAAGAACCAATAATGAGAGAAGTTACCCTAACTACACCCTTTTGTAGGCTCCTTCGAGGAGGGAGCAAAGGTGTCATCCCTGTTTGGTGTTGATCTTCTGGAGCAGGCCCTTTAACAGGCGAAAGGAGGTATATAGAGATAAGGAGGAGTGACAGAAAGAAACAATAAAGGAAATGGAGAGGCCTGAACCTTTCCCTTGCGTGATGGACACGTACCAGGTCTGCGACAGCAATAACGCAGAGCGTGCCCATTTATGCAGCAGGCGTCTTGGAATGGTAGTGCCTATCAACTTCTCCCGATGACTTCTGGGTAATTAAGTTCCGGGATAACAAGGTGGCAGCTCGGATAACCGGGTAATGAAAGGACTGTGATTAAATGGGGGAACAGGTGCCTATGACATATATTTAAATCTGACATAAACTCTTCCTAGCTAAGTAGCTGGAAACCCGTGTCAGAGTATTGAGCTGCTGACGTGGAACGAGACAAGGGACGAAAATCGCTATCTGCACTATGCCAGCATCACAGTGAGGAATGGACAACTGAGAGGGATGATAGAGAGTGGTAGAGTGAACAGGCAGTCACATAAAGGAACAAGTAGAGCAGAAACTGGAATATATAAATGATGATAGCGCGCAAAGAACTTACTGTGCATGAGGGCACTCGGAAGAGAGTAGCAACGTGAAGCTGCTTACCCGGCCTGCTGTGAAATACTGTTTCCTGCATTGTGGTCATTGCCTGACATGGATGCATGGCTAGACCGTCACAGAGCAGATACCATGTTGGTAGTTCCTCCTGTTAATGCTGTGCGAAGTGTCCTTCGAGGTTGAGAGCGCCGCGGATGCGGAGATCTCATCACAGTATGCCCCCTTATAGGGTGACACACCGCCGGTTTGCCCGGGTGGCGACGATGGAAATGCCACACTAAACGAGTTGCATGTACTGCTGTAGCTGGCTTCCATGTGCATTCCGCTGGAGAGTAGCTTTTCCAGTCCACCAGGTATTGCAATTTTCCTCTGCGATATCGGGAATCACAAATCTCTGCAACTTCGTACTCTGGTCCCAAAGAACTGAATATTGGAAGGGGTTGAGTTGTGACCCTTGGATGAAAGCGACTGCGTTTATCAGGCTTCAGTTGAGAGATATGGAACACTGGATGGATACAGGACAATGAGCCTGGGAGTCGAAGCCGAAATACTGCAGTACCAACTCGAGACAGGACCAGAAAGGGACCAAAGTACTTGGGAGAAAATTTAGAAGGTACCAAGTGACGTGGCAGGAATCTGGAGGCCAGCCATACTTGTTCACCTTCTTTGATATCAGGTGCGGGGGTTCTGTGACGGTCTGCAAACTTTTTGAGCTTCTCTTGGGATTCTTGAAGAGCTCTATGCGCTACCTTATGGCCTTGCTGGATGTTATCTATCAGCATGTCAACGTCAGCGAACGATGTAGCCGGAGGATGTTGGGTGAAACCCTTAGGTGCAGCAACAACAAAAAAACTTCTGTCAGGATAACTCTGTAACCGTTCAAAAACTACTTGCATCTGTAATAGTATTTTGTCAGGATGATTCCACAACAATTCACCATAAGCTTTGTGACCTTACCACTTCTTCTTTAACACTTTTAATGGTGCCACAGTACTTAAAAGACTTCTGCCTGGTCCACTCACCTGCCAAGCCTACACTAGAAGGTTATTTTGTCCTGTTGTACTGCCCTGTCAGGACTAATACAACTTTCAACACTACTACAAGTACTTCTGTGGCACAGTTCTACTTCACACACCTTCTACATTCTTTTGACTCTTCACAACATTACCTTCGACCACTTCTTCGGGGAAACCCTGAGACACATTGGTGCAGTTTTTTCCACACTCTTGATTGCCACATGCAATGCAGGTTATTCTCCTATCCTCCTGAACACCTTCCGCCACTCTTGTTTTCACCCTCCTGCATGAACCAAGTGCTGACAATGGTTTTCTCTCACTCCTCTTCTTCTTTGTCTTAGGCAATGCTTATTTAAGTCAGTTCCCCCCTATTGCTTCTTTCTTCTGCTGACCATAGGGTCTATAACAACTTGATTCTTAATTGCCCCATCTTGGCTTTGGCAGTGCTGGTTCTTTTTCACAGGATGTTGTATTGCACTCTTTTGGCTTTGGCAATGGTTGTTTATATTTGTTTCTATAATGCCCATTCGTGTTGTTGGCAATTGTTCTGAATCAACACCATAATGACATTCTGCTGGCCTGCTTGCCAAGTTCTTATATTGCAACTTTATCCACTTCGTATCCGCTTGGAATGCAAAATAATTATCTTTCTGCTTCACATCAGTTCCACAGGTATAATACTTATGTTTATGCCACCCAATACACAAGCCAACTCACCTGGTTTGACGTGTGCGTCCGCTCGCCTTTCTGCTTCTTCTCCGGGCAGCGCAGAAAACTGCTTCACTCTGTTTTCCTTGGCTCGCACTGATCAAAACAGGAGTGTTCCATGCTCCAAAGGCTCATTGGTGCTCGCCTGCCTTACTGGGGGTGGGGGACTTCTCCACTTCATGCTTCCCGTCGCCCACCCTCTGCAACCGCGATCTTCAGGGGGAAAGCTTTTACAGATAACGCTTCCCGCTGCGCGATCTCTGCAAATCAGGTCTCTGAAGAAAGAGACCCACTCAGAAACGGCATCCTTACTGCAAACAACAGCGGTTCTGGCATCTCTACTGTCCTTCAGCTGAAACTGCAATGTAGAGCTACTGCAACCACTCCACCTCCCACTGCTACTCTTCTCTATGGCCTGCACCTGAGGGGGCCTTTTATGCCTCCAGTCTCCCTCAGGTGTGGGTCATTAACCCTATTAACCTGCCACTTGCAATCTAGGGCCTCTACTTCGTCCCAGTACTTTTACCAGTATGGGACTAGAAGTTCCCAATGTTCAAGCGACCTTTTTCCTGTTTCAATCTTATGATAAGCCATTAGGATGGTAGGGTCTCTGGGAAAGTTATTAAGGGGGTCTCCCATTCCTCCTGAGCTGACCTGCTCCCCCCCATGTGATCCTCCCACAGACTGGGAAAGTTATTAAGGGGATCTCCCATTCCTCCTGAGCTGACCTGCTCCCCCCTATGTGATCCTCCCACAGAACACCACCCCCAGGGTCAGGAAGTGTCTGCCTTTCCCTGTCCACATGAGAAGGGTCCAGGTCAGAATTTCTGAACAAATCATTTGGATTGCCCCCTAATCACATTTGGCCCCACAATTCCCCATCCTCTTGCCCAATGGGGCATGCAAGTCTGAGGAAGAAAACACCATGGCCTTGCATGGCTCACCAGGCATGCAAATCGAGGAACTCCAAATTGAAAAGGGTAATCAGGTTTCCCTGCTTTTGCTGTCTCAGTGGTGGTTCCTCCAGGTTGGGGGGTCGGCACTGCGTTGCCCATTATGTGCGAGCTGCCACTGCAAATAAGGCACAAGAGAAAATGATTTCACCTGGAGCATTTACTGCTTAAATAGTGAAGGTGGGATTTCAGGGATAGGAAGATTACAATGCGGAAGAATGCAAATTCGTAACATTTCTTTAACAAATTTGGCTGCAAATATTTATGAGGAGTGGGTAATCATGATAATAAATATAGGGGGTGGGCATGGACGGTCTCCACCCATCATATATTTGTGACAAAATCGAATTAGAGAAAACATTTTTTCGGCTGAATCATATTCGAAAAAATCTTTTCGATCTAATCACATAGAACCCGATTTCAAAGCACCGCGATAGTGCGATATCCCCACAAACGTGATCACATATCTTCCCAGGTGTAGTGGGTAGAAGGTTTGTTTGCAACAATTCTTTTTGCAATTTGTTTTTAAAACGCCATCTGGCTGTGGAATGAAGTGCAAAAAGAATTGTGCCTGTGCTTTGCTAACTGAAGTATAGTGCTTTTGCAACAGTTTCGTGACTGTTTTTAATTTTAATGGTGTTTTATGGGTTCTAAAGTGATAGATATGCATTTTAAAGCCAGAACACAAAAACACAAAAGAGACCGATTGTGTGTGGCCTTCAAAATGCCGAAATATGACATTATGACCCCACCCACTCCAAGGGAAGGCAATACCCCCCAACCCTCTCCCGTGCTGGCAGGATTTATCGGCATTCAGGGGTTTCACCCCCCCTCCCTTCCGAGCCCAACATGTTCCGCCCTCTGCCCCTCACTTACCTCACTCATGTGACTTCCTTCACCTGGTCTTGCCTGTCAGCCCCTGGGGCATGACAGTTCAATTTAGGAAGTTTGCTTTGAGCGGTCTCAGAGGTGTTTGTCTAAAATCGGTTTGGTTAATTTTTGAGAAAATGTTACTTTGCACTTAATACCGTTTCATGAGGTATTGCAGTCATCATGGCTAACTGTCCTCTTCCTTTACTCTCATCTTCCCCATGTTTGGCTTTCAACTTACTCTGTTTTAGAAAGAAGAAGTACACAACTCATAATAAATTACTCGGACAAATATGAAAATCCTTATAGAAATATGTCAAGCAAAAAAGTACTATCGTAGCATTTTTTCCCCCTCTTAGCTCGAAGACTGCAAATGACAGAAAGCAGTTCAGTGAACGGCTATGTAAAATGGCCTGTGGGTTTTGTAAATGAACGTTCAAGACTTACAAAGTGAGAACCAAAAGATAATGTGTGAAAAGGCAACCTGGCTACTTTTCATTGCCAGAGAAAAGGACGTTAAGAAAATGTGATATTGTACAAACAACACGTTTTTTCGTGTGCCAAATAAAAACACATGAAAATAAGGGAGGTAGTTCAAAACTTCTTTTTGTGTGACATTTTAATGGACTTGGAAGAAGGCATAGATGTGGGCAGCTGTGTGTGCTTTCAGAATAAAAAATCGCCTATTGTAGTCTATAATCGAAACATTAAGAAAGTCTTCAGCAAAACAATGGTTACATGAGAGCTCTACCAAAACAAAAAGAGAGGCAGCGGTATTTATCAGGACCCAGTTGGTCCTGCTGTGAGGTGTGTACCCATACAAACATGACTTAGAACTTGTGAGAAAACGAGTGAGATTTTGGGACCAACTTGTGCTCCAGTTGATTTGGAAGTGAGATTATTTTACTCCCCATTTTTTTAAATGGGGAGTAAAATTATTTTTGGGGGTGTAATAACGTAAATCCAATTCCAAATGGGAGTATTTTGTATGTGAATAAATGTTTTAACTTGAAAACAGAAATATGTTTGTAATCCTTATTTCTTTTCACCTAATTATTCATACGCATTAAAAGATACATGTTTACTTCTTTTGAACAGTCATTAATAATACCAGTTTCTTCCTGTGGTATTACATGAACTACTGTCCAAACAAATCCATTGAGCTGTGTGGGTGAAAGCTGGCGCACACGGCCCTAAGTGGCTGTTTCCTATTTTGTGTTGGGAGTAGTTTTACTCCATATTTCTATTTTAGGGAGTAAAAGTGGCAATACATCCCTTATCTCAGGGGTCTGCAACCTGTGGCTTTCCAGATGTTTTGAACTACAACGCCCATGATCCTTCACAATTGACAATGCTGTCTAGGGATGAGTGGAGTTGTAGTCCTAAACTTTTGGAGAGCCAGGGTTGTAGACTCCTGCCTTATCTGTAGGGCTGGGACAACTTAAATGACATCCACACACTTATTACATTGTTATCAAATCGCATACATTTGAAATAGGATTTATGTAAGATCTTTTACGATTCTGATAAGATCCTTATTAGAAAATCATTAAGAGATTGTTGTATGGGAGATATTTGTCTCAAGCGTTGCAGGGGCTGACAGCACGTCCTTCCTGGGACAGGAAGAAAAATTAGCCCCAGGCATGAAAGTAGCACAATAAAATCTGTATTACTTGGTTTAGGAGTGGCAGCTTGTGCCTGCGAGGCTCCCATGAGTGTGTGGCCGTGGGCAACAAAATAGACTGCATGTCCAAGGTACACGTCTCAACCTTTTGTTTCCCCGGGCGCTTTTAAACAAACGAATTTATTTTTGGTGGGTGAGATTCCATTGAAAAGTATGGATGGGTTAGGGGATTGTCCGGTGAGTGAATGGATGCCATGGCGGGTGACAGCAGCCAAAAGAGAGTGACACCAGAAGTATACCAAAGGACGTCCCTGCAGTTAACTTATTGTTTAATTGGGCATTACATTTGTTAATAGATGTATTTTTTCTTTCCATCTCTTTAGTGGAGACACGTTTTCGTGTCAGTGTGATAATGCATTCTTCATATTCTGAAGGTGTATGGGTTCTTGACACTACCATCCTCACACACTCACAAGTGCCAGAGGTAGGTACAAATACATACGCAAACTAGCTTTTAGGATCACAACACTGACTCTGGGTTTTAATTCTAACAAACAATTTGGCGCGATCAGTGTCACCCACTGGGGCACATATATTTATTGCATATGGTATTCCCGGAAAGAAAACAAGGATTTCATGTTTAAAGAAGTAAAAACAAATGGACTATTGTTGTGGGTACCAGTGAAGACAGCAGAGTCTCGGTGAATGACAGTAAAAGTCTTTACTGAGTGAGCCAGGTCTCTAACAGGCAGATGTTAGTTACATGTAGAGAAAACCGGCACCAGCACCCAGGCTAGCGTTAGTCTAGCTCCCGCTCAACTGACTCCTTTAGAACACTGGCAACCAAATGCCTAGTAACATTCTTAGGTGGAATGTGGGAACATACATACACACACTCTAAGATGATCACTGACACACTGAGGAAGTCACCACACACCTTCCCCCTAAACACAAGGGAGGGAAAGACGAAGAGTGTACAATGAACACTCCTCAACCAACATCTTATTGGCAATTTCTAATCTAAACGAATAAGATGAAAACCATTTCCTACTTCATAATACGTAAATATCATCTGTACTTGTATTACAACGTGCATGGCAATATTATCCTTAAGCTTAACAGTTGTAAAATGAAACACCCTTTACTTCTTAAAAGCTGAAAAGGATATGTCCGTATGCTCAATGCTATATACTGTCCATACATGATTACAATATTATGCAATTGCATTTACCTGTTCGTCCTGTAATTACCCTGTATGTCACTGTGATTCTCATTAAGTAACCTTGTAAGCTTTGCACCTTCTTTTTGCTGCGCCCTGTTACCTTTGGGTCTGGTGCGCATTAGAAATTCAATAAACAAACAACCAAAAACAAGCATACGAATACCATCTGTGCTTATGCTGAATGCTAAATACTGTCCATACTATACTAAATGCTAATGGCAATATACATTCCAACTTAATGTACATATCTAATATATAAGCATGTAAAAAAAGGTGGATGAGGCGCGCACTCCAATTCCTGGCCAATATACTACCTGAAGAAAGAAAAAATATATAACTGGGTTAAAACCCAAAAGTGTCCAATTCACTGGGTTAGATCCCAATTGCTGCCAAAATATTCACAGGGTTGGATCCCTTCTGCTGCATTTCTGCTGCTGTTCTCCTCCTCCTATATATAAGCATGCATCATTTGTGCATGTACACCTCCTCTCCCCCTAGCTTCACGACAACATGAAAAACAGAAAGCGCACAGGGGAAACCAAACCAAGGAAGAAATGACACAACATCCTCATTCGAAAGATCACACTCGTGGGCCCTACAGGTGTGACCAATCCTTTTGGCAAACAGGGCAACCAAGACCATACAGGACGAAAGACAACTTAAACCAGCCAACCGTTGAACACAAAAATTGATGCTCAAACAAAAGACCTTCAAGATCCGGAATAACGTCACACGGTAGAACCCTTCCTGAAAAATATGATCTCAATGTTATAAAAAAGGAGACATGGCTGCCGGACACTCTTGCGAGAAAGAGCGCAAGAAGAAAATAATGAAATTTCCCTCAAAAGCACAAAGAAACAGACTGCCCGCACACACCAAAAATATATACCTGTTAAACTAAGCCAAGAGAAAAAACACAGGACATCTCTCGCCCAGGACTGCCACCCCCGGGTCATGGCACTGCCATGCACCAATCGGCTATCAAGGACCAACCAGTTTTCAAACACACAAACTCCTTCTGGCCAGAACGGCCACTCCTGGCCCTCGGCCCTGCCACGACTGAGCATGGTTCCAAACACCTTCTTGTTATTGACGGAAACTTCAAAACACCTAACCCATGCAAGTAGATGCCTGCCTGCTGCGTGCTGGGATTCCCCGATAGGATTGCCTATTACAAGTGGCTCCACAACTCTCTGGCCTCTGTGGAAACCACTTTTAAAGCAAGTCTATTAACGAGAATACCCACATACTCACAAAAACTCTCATTCCTACACCCTCAGGTAGACTAAAAATAGCCAGATAGGATGATGCCCCACTTTATCGTAGTAACATCCACACAGGCTCAACAATAAAACAAACAGCTTAAATGAAGATGATAGAAACCCATGGACCACAGTCCCTCTAAGCTCTTTCATATTCACTAAAATAATGGCTCTGGAAGGGACAAAAAAGTACAGTTGTGTAAAACACACGTTCCCAAATAACGGTGTCTAGTCAAATGGTCGACAGACAAATGGTCGACACAATTTGGTCGACAGGACAAATGATCGAAGTTTTTTTTTAGTTATATATATTTTTTTAGGTTTTCGTTTAGGGAAATAAAGGGGTTTTAAGCAAAATAAAGGGGGTTGGGGGGACCCCCCAAAAAAAAAAAATTCTATCATTTGACCTGTCGACCTTTTGGTGTCGACCATTTGTCCTGTCGACCATTTAGATTCGACCATTTGACCTACAACCCCAAATAACCGTTATATTTCTCCCATCAATCGCACACATCTAGCACTTGCGTTGAGGGAATTGTATCACCAACCCTATTAAGTGGGGGCTAAACACACACCCCTAAAAAATGATATTGATGCCATTACATAACTGTACTCCATAACATGGCGTCAAAATACGCACCCCTGATAATTGATGCATGGTATTCCATCATAAACCAGATCAAGTGGGGTAAAATACACCCCCTAACCAATGATAAATGGACATCAAATCCTGGACCTAATAAAGAGATAAAACTCGCACAGATGTCGTTTCAATGACACACAACTTCATGCTATGTTAACTGCATTAATGTGTACAGGGATAACAGAATGATATCATCACAATCATTACAATGCAATGAACACTGTTCAACACACATTCCCTTTCCGGAAAGACAACATGTTTGTATTTGTAAAGTTCTTGCGAAGTGGGGTAGCACTACACCTGAAAATCCTACAAAAGGTGAGATGCTGACACATTCACACTCCGTTGTTAACCGTTTTCAAAACTCATTCCCTCTCAGGAAAACACATGCATATAAAGTGCCAAACAAACCGCTAATACAGAGTCAGAAAGACCCCACTCCTTATATAGCTCAAATAGCTCAGAGTCCAGTTTCTGGAGTACTCTGATGGGCTCTCTCCCCTTTAGGGGAAACATGTGGCTGCATATGAGGCAACGGCATGTTACATCGCCAGTTTCCCTTCATCCTCTGTGCAGGAGAAACTTTGGGAGCATGGAAAGTGTGGTGTCGTCACCAGTGTATTGAAGAGAGGAACAGTCCTCTCTCTTTGTTTTCATTATTGAGTGGGCTGCGCCCCACGTGACAGGAAGAGGAGGGGTTACCGCGCAAAGCGGCAGTTAGGAATTAGCACAATAAAGATAAGACGTGTTGCACCCCAGCTCTCGTGTCAGCTTCATTTGTAAGGGAAGGAACGCGTGTGAGTGTGAGGAGGTCCACGCATAAGATACTACAGAAAGCAAAGCCGCTTTAGCCTCTCTCGCCACTGCTCCTCCTCCTCATGACCCCCAAAACGGAGCAAGTACCTCATGAATGCAGGCTGTGTCCTGTGAAGCATTCTCACTTCCTTCTGGGGTTGCTCCGTGGAAAGTACTTTGGCCGTTTGAAATCCGGTGCATGACCCTCGGGGCTCAACATCATGGTAGGCTTTTTTTTTCTTTGTTGGTTCGGGTAGAAGCCAGAAGGTCTTCGCTGCTTTGGTTCTTCCTCTTCGCTCCCACCTGATGACTCTCCACGCAGTCCTTGGAATCAGCGCTCACTGATGCAGGCGGAGAAAATGCGCTTGCTCGCAGGATGATGACAACACCACTCCGCCATGCGCTGCCAAGGAGAACAGAGCTCCCAGGATGGACAATGGGGCTCCATGGTGTTTTGCTTTATATCGGCCACGTGCAGCGACCTCAAAATTACGTCCCCCAGACCAGAACAAAATATGTTATTGGACTCAGATAGGTAAGGAATCACACTTAAACCACTGGTTACATAGACTTAAAAATGGCTCGTTATAGGCCCTTTATTCAGACACATATAGACAATTATACATAAACATAGAAAAAGAGCTTCACCTTTAATAAGGTTCCAGAAGACACCTTCATCTCGGCCACCTGGGCAGTCAGGGTTTAGATCCCTTCACAGCACTGAGACAGCTATGCTAGATCTTCAGACCTATATGCTCGGAATAATTGATATGGGACATATGGGCCTTCTGGTCCTTTTAGATCTCTCAGCGGCTTCCAATTTGCTGGACCACGAATGCCTACTTCACGCACTAAAAGATGTGGGTTTATGTGGTCAGGACTCCATTGACTGGGTGTATTCCTTCTTGACACATTAGATGTCCAGAGTGTGCTGGGGAGAGGCAACGTCCTCTCAAGCTCCGATCAACTGTGGTGTTCCACAGGGAGCCTGTATGTCTCCCATACTATTCGATCTTTACATCAAGCCCTTTTCTAGCCTCCAGGAAGGCATGCCTGTCTACTTTACTAACTATGCCGAAGACACCCAATTGGAAATGGAACGAACGAGGTGACTACTCGTTGGACTCAAACCATCTGCGGTACATCTATGCTCCAATTGGGTCTTGGATGAATACCAATTGGATGTGCCTTAATGGCAACAAAACAGTTATTAATGTTATATTTTTTCCCCAAACTAAAGCTAAATTGCACCCCAAATGTCATTCTTTTCGCCTTGACGATTGTGATATCTCGGTTGTAGAAATGGTCAAAACACTTGGCACGCACCTGGATTCATCGCTTTCTGCAGACCTTCACGTAAACAAAGCGTCTAAAAACTGCTCCTGCTAGCTCCAACTGCTGAGGAAGACCCGACCCTTCCTATCTGAGAAAAACTGTGGCTCTGTTACTCTGGGCATAATCTTGTCTACACTTGATTATTGTAACTCACTTTTTATTGGAGCTAATTAGAAATGCTGGTCTAAACTTCAAATTTCCCAGAACGACACAGTTAGAATTGTCAAAAGCAAATCAAAAGCCTGACCACGACTCTAAGAGTAGGCAAGAACTCCTCTGGCATCCCATCACATCTCATATATCCTTCAAAGCAGTGATACTGGTACACAACTGTCTTTATGGCACCTCCCCTGCTTAACAAAAGTCCATCATTCTTCCCCATGTCCTGATTAGATCTCTGGGCCCCTCCGAGATGGGGTTAGTAAGATATTTATGTTTCAATCGGACCAATGGCCTTGGTAAATCCTTTCCAGTTGTGTCAGCTAAAATATGGAACTTCCTTCCTTCTAATCTCAGATTTGAGTAAGATAAATTCAGCTTTCGTCATAAACTGAAAACTTGTCTCTTTGAATAAATCCCTTCCTACTCCTTAATCCTGCTGGAGCAATTGCTGTCTCGTCTGCTTTGGGTCTGTCTCACTTATGTTGGTGCGCCCTGACACCTGCAGGCTTTGGCCTCTTACAAATAAAATAAATACATACACTCTAAAATTCTCAGACACACTGAGGAAGTCACCACAGACCACATTTAAAAAAAATGCAAAGGGGTGGGTACAATTGTAAATGTATACAGCGCTTATACACAGATGGAGTGCTTTAAAGCGCTTCAAGGTGGGAGGGCAACAAGGGAATAGAGTAATCATTCTTAGTCCATTCAACAGTTCAGTTAAGACAACATGTAAATGAAGCGTCAACAGACTATTAGAAGTGAAGTTGTCAAATTAATGCCTGGGGATCTGTTGACATGTGTGGCTCCAGTGCATGCAACGGGGTGTGCAATCCTCCAATTAAGACAAAATAAAAATGAAGCATCAACAGCCACTTTCTAAAAGCGAAAATGTCCAAATAATGTTCTGTCCACACTTCAAAAGAAAATGTGTATAGAATCAAAATACAAACACATGTGTATGAAATACATCTTAGTTTCACTGTACAGCCGTTTACATGTATACCTAAAGTGTAACTACATACACATTGCAAATGAAAAGGACGCCTGAAAAGAGACAAAACTATTTTAACATGTACATTATTTAAATTTGTGTTTTAGTGTAGTTTTCTATATTACGATAACTTGGAGAAAGGCAGGTTTTAACATCCAGATGGTTACCCTCAGGCCTCGAGATAAGGTGCGTACCAGGCCTTTTTACACATGAAAATCTTCTAAATACGACAGCTTTACTATTGTCCCTTGTACATTTTCACACAAGTTTAGAGCAGAGGGCAGTGCAAAGGTCAAGTTACAAGACAGAAACCAGAAGGCTTCTTTTGATTTTTATCTACAAGGATGTAATTGCGAGCCATGGATAAACGCCCCTGAAACAGAATGTATTTCTTTGAAGCCTTTCAAAAAAAGAAACTGCACACTGTGAAAAAAGGAATGGTTTATTTCCATTCAGCTTCTGCTGTGTTGCTGCTCATGGAGCAAACAGAAGCACTGTGCATATTTATTTTCCTAGCATTTTAGGATTGTAAAATGTATAGTTGCAATTGAGAACTAATATTTTGTAACAAATTATGCTTTTTTCCCCAGTGAAAGCATACCAGCATTGCACAATTGTATTTTTCAGAGTTCCTGTGCTGTGTGCATAATCATGCGGAAGCAGACCATTTTTATACTCACAATTTAATTTACACTCCAATTATAAAAACAGTGTGTAAATGATGACTATGCACGGTTTAGTTTACATCCATTCAACCTTGCAGTCAATGCGGTACATTACTACAAATGGTCAACGGCAGCAGAGTCTTTGTTCAAGGGTGAGTGATTGTCATTACACCAATCACAGGTATTCTAGCCTCGCAAATCTTCAAGATTGCAATTAAAACATCCAAAACCTGACTCTCCAGGAAGTGCAAGCGCCGTTCAAAAACAAACAGATGAAAGTTACATTTGTAATTAAAAAAGAAACCCAGCAAAACCTGTCCATGTGATAATCCAGATATGTATTTAACTTTATGTAGCGCTTCATACATGGTTCATCCAACATCTAGGCACTGTGATTATTATACTTCAGTCGATACTCAGTTAACTGACTTCTGAAGGATGTTCGCTAATAAGATAGCTCAGCCAGTTGAGTACTCATTGCTGCGATTTGTGCATGATCTGTAGGTTGCAGGTTCGAATCCCGGCAAGGCAAACTCCGCCTTTCTTCCTTTCAAGTATGATAAAGGAGTGCTTCGGTTTGATGATAACTGTGATCGATATGTTCTATGTACAGCGCTTGGCCAAAAGCGCTATATAAATAACGATTTGACCATGCGATTAGATATAGAATTTAGCATGGAGTCCTTGCCTGTCTGCACTGTTGTACCATAACATTGGCATGCCATTATGTAGTAATAGCTCCAGGCAATGAGGACTTTCATTAAACATCAAAAGACAATTCTGCTGTCGAACCTCAAAACACACAATACAAATCATACTTGCCTTACTATGCAATTGGCTAGGTTTTTGATTTTTCAACATTTAAATATATACTGGAGAGATCACAGGGCCAGGCCTTAGAGAAACAATGAAAGGTGTATTCTGTCACAATGCAGAAAGCTGCCACATAGTAATGATTTCCATACAGTTTTTGCACACGTCGTCTGGATGTCTCATACATTTTACTCTCTTGCAAAGGAGAAAAGTCATTTTTACTCTCTTAAAATCACATTTACTCTAAAAGTTTAAAAATTGGGAGAACAATACTCCCACCTGAAAATCTTATCTGGAGCACTGGTTACCCTAACTGCAAAAATGTTCAGTTTAGCCCTTCGCCTGTGTCTACGTGTTGACATCACTTGTCTTCTGTCAATGGGGACAGCATTTCCGTGTCCACGTTCCTGTGTGTATGTGTTGACAGAGGGAAGGCGGGTCTAGGGCCTGCATAGATTGGGGAGTGGGATCCAGGCCCGTGAAGCAGCACTGCCAGGGGATCTCACCTATATATGCACCTTGTCCTGAGTTATCTTGCTCTCGGTAAGGATAATTGGGAACTAGTATTGGGCATAACATATAGGGTTGATCAGAGAAGCCACAGCTGTGGTGGGGATTCATAGATTGGGGTTCCCCAAAAGGGGAGCTGATGGGCTCTGTACAAAAGGTAGATTCAAGCAAGTATAGGAGAGATAAAAAAAAGTAGAAAACTGCTGGCAGACTTTCTATGACCTGCGTAAAAGAGGTTTATTGATCACAGGAGTGGGAAACATAGCGCTCAAAGGGGTTTGCTGAAATGGTGCTGAATGGTCAAACAGTAGAACATGAGTGCTTAGCTATGTGGGCTGAGGGCCCCCAGAAAAAGTAGCTAATGTGCTAATTGCATCTGTCACTACAAAGGCTGCATGGTGGAGAGGGCAGAGACCACCTGGGGTAGTGTTGAGGGAGCCACCAGAGTTTGGGCTTAGAGGGGCTTCTTCTGTGAAGACTGAGGTCACACACAGTGACAACGGATTGCCACTAAGCAGGATGTGGGACGGTCCCTAGAGTGTCAGTAAGTTGGCTATGGGGGAAGGGGGCTCAGAGGGGTAACCAACGTAAAACCCAATTTACATTGTGAGGTTTGGAATCTTGGTTTCCAAACCATGGTAAATTGGATTTGAGGTCGAACAGTATACCCAAGTCAAAAAGGACGACCTTCCTGGAATCATTCTGGAGTCATCCAGTGACTCCAACCTAGAGTCATTCATGGCGAGCTCAGGGAGATCATCCTAAACCATCCTTAAGTATGTGCATATGCCAACATATTTAAATGAGATGAGTCTAGAGTTATCACAGAAACTACTCCAGAATGAGTTCCGATTACTTCCAGTGATGATCTTGTATTACTCCAGGATAACCCCATGACAACTTCAGGATGGATGGGGGGTGGGGGGAGACTACTCCAGGATGACCCCCATGACTTCAGGATGAGTGGGGATTACTCCAGGATGACCGCCATGACAACTTCAGGATGGATGGGGGGTCAGGGAGAGATTATTCCAGGATGACCCCCATGACTTGAGGATGGGTGGTGATTACTCCAGGATGACCCCATGACATCTTCAGGATGGGTGGTGATTACTCGGGGCTGGTTCCATGACAACTTGAGGATTGGTGGGGGATTACTCCAGGGGGACCCAATGGTAACTTCAGGATGGGTGAGGGATTACTCCAGGGGCACCCCATGAGAATCATGATGGGTGGGGATTACTCCACGATGACCCCCATGACAACTTCAGGATGGGTTGGGATTATTCCAGGATGACCCATTGACAACTTCAGGATGGGTGGGGGATTACTGCAGGGTGGTTCCATGACAAATTTGGGATGGGTTTGGAATTGTGAATGATTATTGCAGACAACTTCAGGAGGAGTTATTTCATGATGCTTCCAAAAGATTTAGGAAAAGGGTTTTGATTACCACCAGGATGTATCCCTTGTGTGTAAGACGGCTGGTATTACTGTAGGGCGAGTCTAGTTAGATTTATGTAATTTGCAGCCATCATTTTCCATCTTTGCCTTCTTTGGTATAGCTTCTCCAATTTAGCATACAAAACTACAAATCCACCCCACAATGTCACAAACCAACCTGTAAACGCCCTCATGTGATGCCACGTTAGCTAGAGATGAGAACTCTAGCTAACGTGGCATCACACCCAATAAACTCCCATATATACAAATCGCTGCACTAAATAAACACTTTCAGTGACCTAAACAGAATCCGTTAAAGGTCTACCTGCATGACAGAATGCCGACAGTCACTTCACCCCAATATCACTATGAGCAGCTAACAATTAGTTCGACCATTCAACACACCCAAGAAAACACTGGCTGACTCCACCAGAAACCATAGACAATACCCAATAGCACAAAAACCATTTACAAGTTGGCACCAACCTAGAAATTCACCAGATCAACTATATAGTTCTACACATAAGAGCATCTTCAGCAGCATGTGAGCAACAATTACGTTGTCGATTAGTAGCAGGGGCTGACATAGCAACCAAACTCAGTTGTGGGATGTTCCAATTCCATTGTTTTTAAAGACGGTAATCTGAATGATCGATATATGTCACTTCACTTTCTAAACAGGCATGACTATCATACTGTAACAAGTACATACTGTTGAGAAGACATGGTGATAGAGTTGAGCTTGTCAAATTGATCTGTCTAAAACTTTTGTAGCAGACAATTGACTGTTACTTGATAGTCCAATATTTTGTAGTTGTTGCACAGCTGCATCTTTGGGAACTGCAACATTACACTGAGACATCTGCCGATTTACTGCTGTGTCTTTCAATTGTACAGGTGAAGTGACAGAGGTGCGTTCTGAGGCAGGAATGTAGGAGGAATGAAAAACAGTAGCCATCCCTGCCAAAAGAGTTAGAGTTTCCAACTTTTGTGAACAGTCATTTCTAAGTGTGACAATAGTGGGTTTCTACACACCAGCTTTTACAATATAATTCTTTTTTTTCACTGCATCTTCTTCTTGTAGTTCATGCAACACTACGTTTTCCAGCACTTCGCAGATTCCATCAGTAGCTGCATTTTCTCCTCTGTCTTTTTAAAGCTTGAATTAGTCCCTCAGCATCACAATGGGTTTTACTTATTTTATCAAATGTTTTCTGCGTCGTAATATACTGTTTCTTGGCTGCAGTATGAAAAAGGCAAGTTAAAACTTAAAAATGTGACATACAACTGATTTCTTGCTTGAGCTTTACACTGGGGTAACTGACTGCCCTTGAGGGCGATCCTATCCGTCCCCTTGGTTTCATTTTTGCTTCTTATGCTCCTTGGCACTTTCCCTCCCTCCCCATGCAGCAACTAAGTCTAGCTGCACACATACTCTGACATGGCTACTGTCCCCAGGGGCGTTCAAACCATAGCGCTTTGAGATCATACGAATGGTAAAAGGCGTTCTACAAATGCCCAATAACATGATAAATCAAGCTATGCTTTAGAGAGTTACTCTAGTGGAAATAGATGCTGTCAAAGAGTGGTGGGCATTGTGCAGAACTCATGTGTGAACAATGGAAATGCCTCCGCGTAGGGGCGTCAGATATACCCCCCTCCCCCAAATATCAAATAAATGGACAACAAAAAATAAATGTGCTTACCTGCTGACTGGAAAAGCACTACTGCTATGAAATCCTGTTCTTCACGTATTCCTCTTCTACTTTCATCAAGACCCTCTATTAGCCAGGAATTGCCAAAGGCTCAAATTCCCCATCCTTTTCAAATACACAGAGAATTGTCGGAATCAAAGAAAAGCAGATTAAAGAGTGCCATGATTTGAATTAATGCCTGAAAGAAGAAAAATATATATATTTTTTTAAAAAGTACATTTAGTATGCTCCAAGTATTTGTGAAACTTGTCTGTACCCAAAACCATTACATTTATAGAGGGCTTGCTATGGATGTTCCTGCGTCCCTATTTGTGAGTGAAGCATCTCTTGGTGCTTGGTAACATCCTCCAAGACTGTCGTGGCTTAACTGGTTGCATCTGCTTGCTAATACAATTAGAGGTGGGTGTTCTGGAGAGGCAATACGTTAACTGCAGAGCTCTTGTACCTAAAATGCTGCAGAGCCATTTTGTGTGTCCTTTAAAAGACAGCACCGGTTTCAATTTCTTAAATGTAAATATCAACCATAGAGAGTCCCAGCTAGTGGACAGCAACATGTACAGGAATTTATATGGACCGGCAATCAGAGGGTATGCAGGGACAGAACCCATGACCAAAGTGATCTTTACTGCAGGAACAAAAAGAAAATATTACACCTTAGCAGGCAAGCCTTTGCTAATTGGAGCTAGGTACTATCCTCCAGGAGGGTCAGAAGCCCCCCCCCCCTCCCAATAAGCTTCGCCAGTGTGGATAAATTATGCACTACAGCTGAATTAGTGCAGCGCTTATGATTAGTGGCAACATCCTGCAAAAAAGTAAACTAAGCCATGGGTATATTTTGCAGAGGCATGGTTTCTCACACACGCGCCACAGCCTGATACACATAGCTTATTACTTAGAGAATCGCGTGCAACTATTTGAGGAAGGCATGGACCTATTCATGTGCAACATTGTGAGTGCATTGGAGCAGCAACAGCGTTAAAGCCAGAGAGGGGCAGCCAGTAGGGGAATGTATCCCCTACTTGGCGATGGTTTGAAAGTAAATCAGACTGATCAGTAGAACATTTCATTGTGTGGAACTAGAAAGGGGAAGGGAAGGAATCACCCAACCCACGAAAAGGGGGCCTCTGTATGCTGAACAGCTAGGGTGCCTTAAGGCAGTGGTCTTCAAACTGGGAGGGCCCGCAGGATGCCTGGGGGTGGTGAAGCCCTTTAAAACAGGAGTATGGTGACTTTTTAATAGGGAATATAAGCATTTGTGGCTTGTGTGTGGGCAAGGGGCCCAGAAACTATATTTTTATTCAAGGGGGGAACTCAGCATAAAAAGGTTTGAAGACCACAAAGGGAATAAAGTGACCTCCAACTTTCAAATACCAAATACATTAACAGCACACCTTTCACGCCCAGGTCAGAAAACTCCTGCTACCGTGCAAGTCCTCTGTTACACAAGGCTTCTGAAAAATCCATAAAAGCAAGAAAATGGCACCAAGCTCCACAACATCGAACGAGAATGAACTGGTCCCATCAATAAAGACACACAAAATAAAACAAAGAACAAAAAAAAACAACACACATCCATCATGAAAAGCATTCACCTCAGATCATAAACAATGATCAAAAAAGAGATTTTCAAATGTTCTCTATGTGTTCTTTAAAATAAATGGCGTAAAAGCAATACAACAGCTCTGCCTCACGGGTATAGCATCCGTAACTTCCAGCAGCGAAAAAATAATATTCAAAAGCATTAAAATACTAAATTACAGTCTGAATGCCAGACAGTTTGCTTTTTATGGGGGCAGCTTTTACAGACCTTGTTAGGGTTGCCTTGAACTTGAGAACATAGTACCTGTCATGTACCCAGCTTGAACGAGGTGTAAAAGGAAGGGGGGGTGCAGGGGGTTGAAGCTTTCCATTAACGCAAATCTCTGCTCTCCATTAACGCAAATCTCTTTCAGTTGCTGGACAAAATGGATTCCACTTCAAGAGTGGCGTTCTGTGATTTTACTTTTTTTTTAGTTGGCTGGTGTTCAGTGACTTCAGTGAGTGAAAGCAATGATCAGGCCACAAGCAATGTTAAGAGAAATAAAAAGATGGGGGGCATCTGCCCACTGTTGGTTAGAGAATCCTTTTTCTACCTTCTTAATGAGAGCTTGGATGGCCAAAATCTGCAACCATTCTCTGTGCGCAGAAACACAACAGCAAATCTAATTTGGAGATTTCATAAGCCCAAAGGGCCCTCTGCCACCAGAAGCAGGAATCAAAGAGCGCATTCATTAGGGCATTTCAACCATCCCTGGCCTGCGACTACACCGCACGGTGTGAGCAGCACAGGCTGTACCACACAGCAGCTCAAACAGTCTGCTACACACTTCAAAACCAGCCTTCATGCCAGCCAAACAAAACTGTGCTCCTTGGCACCCTGCTTCAGAATTAAGCAATGTTGAAGATGCTGCAAAAGTCGCACACGCTTCCCATGTGCCACACATCAACAATCCTCACACAAGGGAAATCTATGCCAGTGGGCGTCTGAAGGTGCGGTCATGTGTACGAGTTGTATATGCACCATAACATACACGCAGCAACGTCGCACAAAAGGGCACCACAAACACATGGATAATGGACCACTTTAAAAAGTAAAAAAACAACCAGGGATTTTGCAAATGTTTGTTTGTTTCCGCTGTTCAAGACTGCACACGTGCACTGACCCCCAGGGACCAACCGGGGAGGGTTTAAGTGCTCTTCCAAACTAGCAATCAAAGTGTATGGTATGAACATATAACAGTGCCAGCAAGATAGCAATTAGGTTATTTGTCTTTCTAAAAAAAAAGAATGTTCTTGATAACAAGATAAGTCACTCTACAGCAGCGGTCTTCAAACTTTTCTGACACCCAACCCCGCCGCCACCTAAGAAAAATGTAGCTGGCTTGCACCCCCCTACACACATGTACACCCAAATGTTTATCGGTTGTGAAAGGTTTAAAAACCATTGCTTGCAAATAGATTAGAGGACAAATATTTGTAAACCCAGCATTCAAAATGTTTTGCTTCAATACAGAGGACGTGACTAAAAGTAGTGTTGGATATTTATTTCCCACAAAAGAAAACAGCCAATATTGCTGTTCTACAGTAATGTCTGACATGCAACTGATGTAACAATGTGTTTCTTAAGTACATTAACATTCTTCCACCTCCAGCTTTGACCGATATTTAGTCTTTAGGGCTGCAAGTGCTGAGAATCCAATCTCGCAAAGGTACGAAGTGCTGAAAGGTAACAGTACATTGACTGCACATTTGGATAAAGTTGGAAACTCTGCAGACACAGATTGCCAAATATCAGACCCAAGGACAATTTTAATGTATTGGCTCTCCAGTAGGCAGTCACTTAGAAGCTCCATTAGTTGCTCCTGGAGGTGTATTGGGAGGTGGGCCTCTACATTTGCTATGTGACGCTGAATCACCCAATCATTGACGTTACAATTGTCCTCTGGCATGTACTTTGAGACTGGTTCTGAGATGGTTTCCTATTAGTTCAGCAACACATGAAAGATCGACTCTGTCTCCTCAAGAGCATCTGCTAATAATGGAAACACATTGGTAATGTCGACATCAACCATCCACCTCCTAAGTTCCAGCTTCTTCTTGAATGCTGATATGTTTGCGTTCATATCAAATGATGTGGTGTCTGTGCCTTGCAGGGAGAGGTTTAGAACATTTTGCTTTTTAAAGAGGTCGCCAAAGTTAGCTAACAGTATAAGCCAGCGTGAATCACACAGACTCTTCTTTCGACTGGCTTAAACCCAGTAGAAAGTGTCTCACTTCGTTCCTGAGTTCATAAATGTGATTTAAAACGTTTTTCCTGGAGAGCCACCAGACCTCTGTGTGAAACAACAAAGCATCATATTCAGCTCAATTTCTGCACATAATGTGGCAGACAGCCGGGCACTTGTGGTGTGCATCTTAACAAAAATTACAATCTTTACAACAGAAGTCAGCACCTCTGAGTTCATTCCCCATATTGCACACTGGCAAAGCTTCCTGGTGTATTATGCAGTGTGTACAAAATCTATGTATAGCCACTGCCAACACTTTTACTTTTAAATCAGCTCTAGCAGCACACATTGAAGGAGTGCCATCCATGCAAATACCAACACATGCCTCCCACTTTAGGCAGTGGGAATTTGGAAGTCCACAATGTCAAAGACTCCCGTTGCAGTTGCTCTGCCCGGAGTTGGTCTACAAAATAGGAAATCCCCCAATATTTATTTTACATGGCAATAGCTCACTTAAGCAATCAAATGAGCTTCTTTTTAAATGTCAGTGGCCTCATTGTAGGGCAAACTTATGTTTCAAGCGGGATATCAATTCTGTACTTATATCAGAGGACAGGTCAGTGATGCAGCAGAAAATTGTGGTGTCAAACATAAGGATACTTTTGCATTTTTGTGCTGCACCGTCACCAAGCATTGCCCGGTCGACAGCAAAATTTTTTGGCAGAATCACTTTCTCAGCATCTGTAAGAGGCTTTTGTCCGGGTAGTACGCAATGTGGTAAGAAGCTTCCAAAGCATTTGCAGCTACTGAGGCCACATTTTTAACAGTGTCTTTTTGCTTTTTTATGACTTGCAGCTGCCGTACAAATAAATCTCTGGTCTTTTTTGCAAAATCGGCATGTTTTGTTTCCAAATGCTGCCTTAATTATATTGGCTTCAGGCTGTCATTTGCTGATGTAGCATCACAAATCACACACTGTGGCTTAACTTCTCCAGCAACTGTGATCCATGTGAACCCAAAGTCCAAATAAGAGACATCATATTTCCGTGTTTTTACATTTCTTTTGTCTGTTTCCACCTATCCTTCTGCTTTTCGTTTGAGATTCTTACCATCTTTGGGCACTAGGAAACAATCAGGTTCTATGCGATATTCCCACATTATAAATCCCAGCACAAAAAAAAGACTGATTTTTCCGGCCATTTTTGTGTTGGCTTTAAAATGCAGAAATGATCATATACTGCCCCCCTCCTTCACGACCCCAACCTCTCCCACTCATTAACTCGTTAATCAGGGAGGTTTAACCCCCTGAATCCCCACCTAACACCCTCTTCCTGCATCAACACACGCAGCCTCCCCACACATACCCACATAGACACACACACAGTCCAAAACTCACCTCTGCCTCACGCAATGACTCTGCTGTGGCTCACAGAGTCCGACAGCCCATGCGCACACTTGTGTGCAGCAAGGGTTTGACAAGTATGATAGTTCAATTTAGAAAGACCACTCTGTGCGGTCACGGAGCGGTCTTTCTAAATCAACCTTTTTCTCATCGGTACAGTGAAAAAGGTCTTTTTAGTTAGTACCAACGATCCATCTAAAAAATGTGCCCAAATCTGTGAGAACATTGCAAACCTCCACTTTGCTGTATGTCACGTTAAAATGCCAAAAAAAATTCTAAATGGCAAACACCACATGCACAGATTCTAAACCAACCATGTGAAAAGCTTGTGGGGTAAATGGGTCAGAAATACTGGTTGGATTAAAAAACTACATTGATACAAGTCTCAGAAGACTACCTGTTCACATAGTGAAGCTTGATTTTATTTTTTTAAGTGTGGTCCTGGACTGGCCACAGATTGGCTGTGAAAACCACACCTGGATGCACATTGCACAGGGCCGATATATAATCCTTCAGCACTTTTACTCAACTATTGGTACATAGGGAAAAGAAATCCTTACCTGCCTGCGTGACTGGGTCAAGTGCTTCACTGGATTTGTCTTGCTGGGACACAGGTGGTTAGGTTGATCCACTGACGCTTGAAGCGATGCTGCTGCAATGAAAACGAACAGTTAGTCAAGGATACATGGGTCTACCGGAGACTTCCGAATTAAGATTAGGTGAGCAGCGGATAAAATCAGCTCTTGGGTGTTAGGCATCAGCTACTAAGCAGGACCTAACGTTGGGAAACCAAGAGAGAGTAAACAGTGCACTGTAAATTCAACTCCCACATGAGACGTGAACTTTCATTACCGCCCCAAACAAGACATAAGAACAGTCTCAAAAATAGCTTTGAAATCCCTGATTGTGACTCCACACTATACCTTTAAAATTGCCCCACCTTTAACCACAGCAAAATACAGTTTTTAAAAAAAGGCATCCTTACCTTCGGCAAGTTCTACTACAGATGTCAGGATTTTTTATGGTGCCACTGCTGCTGGGGACTTTGCTGTCCTAGATGGGATGATAGAGCCAATTTGTGTTCCTGCAATTGAAAAAATATTATAGACATCCTCCCCCAAACACAAAAGGGACCTAGTGTGCAGAATCCTACCAGGAAATCTCCAAAGTTCCCTATAAGACAGTCCACCACAGCTCGCAGAGAGAACATATAGCAGTCAGAGCACATACCTGAAAATGTGACTCGTACTCACAGTCACAGTGACAAAAAAAAGATAGAAAGAGAGCATCAGCTTGTTATATTTTACCCTTTCTATTGCTTGCCTAGAATAGTTGAGAAGTCCAACCTGCTCGCATTCCAATCATTCATCTACATATCTAACATAGAATCCACCACAGTAGTGCTTAACCCACCAAGCTAGCTTTTGGAAACATCGAGTAATAGCCCATTAGCTTTTACTGCAGATCGGTGACAGAGCTGAATTAGCAGCAGACTCTGCCGTGGCTGCCGTGCCAGACACAAGGATCCCTGGCTTCTCTGCAACATATGGTGCCCCATGCAGGTGAAGGCATGGCACCCACGGCAGAAAGATATACATGAATTCCACTTTAAAACACTACTATGACAGTGATGCACCCAAAGTACTGTTGGTAATGCAGTGATTATTTTGTACATCAAGGGATGAATAGACTTGTTTTATAGTAGATGGCTACCGGGGTATCTCAGCCGGTTGACAGACCGTTGCTGAGATGTAATATTTATGCAAAACTAGTTAATAAAATGACGTTTTAAAAATTACTTACAAAAAAGGAAGCTCTATAAAGGCCAGGAGATGGGTTGGGCAAAGGCTTGCGTTTTCTGCCTCTGTAGTGAAAATCAAAAGTCGGTACCCATGAACCAGTTTAATTTCCTAATAACTGCTGTCAGCAAAACGAAGCATTAATTTGTGATTAACCAGTTTGACAAACAGAAGAAAACAAACGGGATGAGCAAACAAAGACAGGAAATGCGCGAGTGACGGATGGGCAAAGGAGCACAGGGAAGATTAGGTCACTGAGCCCCCAGCTTCCCTCAGCAAAGCTGGGTGCTTGGTAAAGCCAGGTCAGGGCTGAGGCAGGTTGGGTCCCGAGATCCTGCCAGACATCCAATGCCGGATCTCAGACCCGGCCAGAGCGGCCCATGGACCACAGGTGTGATGAGGCAGAGGGGCAGCCAAAGCAGGGAGACCAGTACTTCTTTTGATATCTGGCTCCCCCAAAGCAGATTGCTGGAGCCCAGCTATCTGCTGTGGGGGAGGCAGATATCATACAACACCAGCTATATATTTATTGCTGTATTTATACAGCGCTTACACACAGGTGGAGTGCTTCAAAGAGCTTCAAGGTGGGAAGGGGACAAGGGAATACAGTAATCATTTTTAGGCCTTGAAGTTTCCGAATGATCTAAACAGAAAACTAGCATACTAGGCCTGACAGCATTTCTCTGAGTGCAAGTGCATGAAGTGTTACAGTTTCAACCCAGCTAGGGTGGGAGGACAGAAAAAAAGAAGGGTTGGGGGGCGAACAGGACAGACAAACTTAGAAGTCCTAGTACATTTAGGTAGCACATGAGTACAGAAAGAGGTGCGGGGGACAGGGGGGAACACATACGTCCAGTCCAACAGGGCTCTGGGTTAAGTGCAGAGAGGTTGCCTCGCTCATAGAGCGTAAGCAGAAAGTGCAGTAATGGTGAATATAGGTCAGTGGGACGGAGGCAAGTACAAAGACTGGGATGGGGCCTGGGACCTGTAAGGCTCTGGAGGTGAACCAGGCCACCAGTCAGCAAAAACTGAACAGAGTAAGGGAGGAGAAGGAGGGTAGAGGGAGAGAGAAGGGGGAAGAGAAGACAAAGGTCTTGAGGAGTTTCCAGAACTAAGGTGCTCCGGCTCAAGATGGAGAGAGGCAGGGAGGCTGTTCCAGAGGGAGTCCTGCAGAGGATAAAGATCTACCCCCGAATCTCTGTATGTGAAAGCGGCTAACCCGCAGAGAGTTGGAGGACGACGAGCGCAGGACGATAGAGGGAGAGTATTTAGGAAGAGAATGTTGTAGATAGTGTGGGCCCCAGCCCCAGAAAACCTTGTGGATTATGAAGAGGGTCTTGAACCTGATCCTTGCATCCACAGGGAGCCAGTGGAGGGATTTAAGTGCCGGAGAGATGCGGTCCCTGGGTTTGAGGCGGAGGATAAGTGTTGCGGTTCTGTTCTGGATGAGTTGTAGAGGACGGAGAGTAGAAGTAGGGAGGTTGAGAAAGAGGCTGTTGCAATAGTCCAGCCTGGAGAGAACCAGGGCTCCTGAGGTAGTGAGCCGCTGGGGGAAAGTGAGGAAGGGTAGAATACCTCTGAGAAGGTGCAGTTGGTAGTGGAACTTTTTGGAGATGTCTGAGATGTGCAAAGTGAGGAGAGAGTGGAGTCAAAGATGACAGCACACTTTTTGCCTCATTGGTCGGCGAGTGTGCAGGGCCAAAGAAGGCCAGCCAGTGAGAAAGTGGGAAAGCGGAAAGCAGGGGTCCCAATGAGGACAATCTCGGTCTTACTGGCATTCAGTTCAGGCAGAGATCGTTAGCAGCACACCAAGATTGAATTGTGGATAGACAGTCAGGGATGTGCTAGGAGTAGGCTGAGGTAGCCTAAAAGAGAGCTGCATGTCATCCGCATAACACTAAAAAATAGAGGTAAAGGTAGAGGTCCTGTGGGTCAAGGGGGGCATGTAGATATTGAAGAACCAGGGGGACAAGTCATCGGGTATGTCTGGGGAGAGGGAGGAGAGAAGAGGGGGGGGAAGGGTGGGGGTAGCCGAGTGGGGCCCAAGAGATGTTGGCGCAGGACAGGGAGCGGAAGAGTGTGAGGACAGGATGTCTGGTATTTTGGTGGTGAAATGTGCATCCAGAACTGAGCAAAGGGCCCTGGTGGGTCCAGTAGAGGATGCAACTACAGTAGGGTTGGCCAGCTCCCTGCAGACTTTTAAAAGTTTGTCCGTGTTGTTAGATGCCGCAGATACGGGCTTGAATGTAGACTGGACTGGATGCAGTCTATACTGCCTTTGAAGAAGGCGGCAGGCCAGTTTGTCAGAGGGTGTGCCTGAAGATCCCCATTTCCATTCCGCTGCTTTGTACTTGCGTTTAAGGGCAGCCAGATCGGCATCGTACCAGGAGTTGCACTTTTTGGCAGGCTTCAGTCGGACCCTCATGACAGGGGCAAGAATATCAAGTGTTGGAGATGAAACAGTGAACATTAGAGAGGGCTGTGTCAGGGTGGGAGTCAGCCGCAGTAGGTGTAAGCAAAGGCAGCCACTGACACTTTTCATGGGTCGGATGACCTCGAAGGCAGGAGTGGTGTAGTGTGTGCCATTGCAAAAGGAGAAGAGAGCAGAGCATGACCAGTCCAGAGGAATAGAGAGTGGGATGTCTGTGGAGATTAGAGCATCCTTCTGTCCCCTGCTCACCTCCTTTCCCCATGCCTCCGCCTTCGTGGGTCCACAGGGGGAGAGGGGAGCAGATGGACTGGGAAAGGCCTGAATGCTCACTTCTCGGCACCCCCTCCAACCATGGTGTGGGAGGGGGGACGATCCAAGAAGCAGCATCTCTTACCGGGCAAGAAGACGCTGGCGGCACCAGCAAGAAGCAACAATGCAGCCTGGACGCACAATCCAAATGCAGGAATGCGCACGTCCAGGCTGCGTTTATTTCCTGTTTCATGGCCCCACCCCCATCACGTTGCACTGACTGAGCATAGGCATGGTGGGCCAATGGCTGACCATGCACAGTTAAGGGAGGCAAAAAAAAAGAAAAAGGTTTTGCTTCTCTTTTCTTGCCGTCCTGGATCACGCTTCCCCCGGGTGGTGTGGGGGGTGCACCCCACCAATTGAAGATCTCTGCCAACAGTATGGCTAGTTTTGAGGCAAAATACTCAATTGTTATCTTATCTTGCTGGCAAGACTACATAGGAGTCTTTTCAGTGTAGAACGGCATAGTATACATGAACATGCAGGCATCTAGCCAGTGAGACAACAAAGGGAAATTAAGGAACTCTGTCCTATACAAAGGAAGAAATGCTGGAGGGGGGGATCCAGGAAGACATCTTGTGGTCAAACCTGCCTAGTCTCTGGGTGAAGCCTGGAGACTCAGGGTTTCCACGCTCTCCTCCGGGTCTCCAGGGAAGAGCATGGAGTCTCTCGGTGTCTGGCTGTTTGAAGTCAGGCACCTTCATTCTGTAACATCGGAGGGCGGATGTGTTGTGCAGCCTCTTATCACATGAAAGACAAGGTTACAAGTTAATTGTGAGGAAGGGCGCTTTGCCACCAGCTCACTTTGCATGACAGTGTGCTGGAGGCAAAATGCCCTTTATTTACCATCGCCATGGACAGCAAGGGGGGTGGCCGGTGTGCAAAGGCTAGCCTTCAAATTCCACATGACAAAGGATTCGAGCAATTGACACCCTCAGCTTCTCCTTGCTAAGGAGTATTGGAAAACTCTTCACTTTGTGGTTTCATGTAAAGGCAGTGTTGTACCGGAGTACAGAATAAGGATGCAACACCAGTTTAGAGAGCTCCGTCCCTTTATTACCTCCTTTAGCAAATACAAATCTCAACTACCCCCTTCCTCGTTTGGCTCCGCCCCTTTCCTCCTCCCACTTCCCGCTCTGGTTTCCCCGGCTCCTATTAAAGGCACAGTAGTCTCCAACACCACCCCTGGACTTATGTTCAGAGTTCTGGTCTAGCATGATGATGACCCGCTGGGGGCGTCACCCTTCTTCTGCAGTGCTTCTGTCAGCTCTCCCTTCCCTCTGCTCGTTTCCGTTCTCTCTCTCTCTCTCTCTCTAGCTGGGGAACCCATGGGATGTCATGGGGCTCAGGCCATTCTGGTTTCGGGTCTGCAATTGGTGTGGTCTCCTCTTCTCGTCTGATGAAGTGATTGAACTGCGAGGCATTCCTGGTGACCTCATGTTGTGCATTTTGGACTGTTACCAAGGTCCTCTTGAGGGCCATTACAGTGAGGGGTTTCAGTGAGTAGCGGTTATCTGATTTCCTGGTCATTGGTGGTCTTACTAGCACCTACTCGCCGACCACAAATTCCTTGGGCGCTGCTCTCTGTCGAAGGTCAGTGTCTTGTTTGGCGTGCTCTGTTATTACTCACCACCTTAGTAGTTTTCAGTACCGCAAGAACTACGGGAGTCTCCGGAAGCTGGAAGTAGGACTGTAGATACGGTTGGTTGGAGTTTGGAAAATGGGAGGACCCCTGCGATCACTGGTGGTTGATATGCTACTGTAATATATCCTGCACCCTAACACAAGGTTTGTCTGGGAACCAAAACTCCAAAGTCCCCAATGAATGTTTGTGGGGAAGGTGGGTTGACAAACCTTGAGTAGAGACGCTGGTGGTTGGTTTTAACCACTGAATAGGATCATTGAATTTTTTACTTCTTGGTTGTTGAAAGAATTGAGCAACTCTGGATTTGTTTGTTGTTGTGTAAGTTTAATGTTGTTTACAAGAATAAACCAGAAGGCATAGCAGAAGTGCTAGGTGCATGTGAGAGGGGAGCCAACACGTGTTTGACCGTAGTCTTCTTCAAGTCGTGGGTCATGATAAGCGGTCCTGTTTAAGGGATTTCCTCACCTGGTGAGTACATCAATGTTCCTTCTAGGCGGCGGGCTGAGTAGCCAATCTGTACAAGCTGGATAGCCATTCCGTGGTACTTACTTTGCTAGTAGAGGAAGAGTTCTTCCTATTAATGTACCCCGCTGATTGTTAAGATGCGTACAACCAGAGGAATTAATCAATTGGAAGATACGGGAACACACCACTCGAGAACTGCCAGCTGTAATATAGGGGGAAAAACAGCGTTGTTAGTAACATAGACCACAAATTCCCCCCTAACAGCAGAAAAGGGTAGGAATGAGCTAATCTCTACAGTGAGTATGGTTTACTCCAGATCGAGCCAGAAATGCGTGTGGTATGGAGCAGCAGGGGTCCCTTTGTGTTCCCAATTCAACCAGGGATACCCAAGGAGACAGGAGTTTATTTAGGAAGACAGAATGCTGGTAGGATCAGTATAATAAAGAAGGTACCGAGGATGAGAACTTACCAAGCGTGGATCAGCCATGAAGCAATGCAGTTCGGAAGTCCAAATAATCCAAGACAGAACGTACGAAAAGGGAAGAAAGTGGTTAGTGGGACCTGTCCCAAAGGCACAAGGACGTTTGAGCGTACGAGAGATGGTGCAGTACAGCAAGCGTCACAGTAAAGGTAATAGAAAACATGTAACAATGCTGAGAAATCTGCACTGATGCGTGATGATCAGCAGAGCGTCTCTGATGGAGTGTCGTGAAGGAAAACAGCAGCACAGGAATCCAAGGGACAGAAGCAGTTGTCAAATGTGCGGGCAGTAATGAGGCAGAAACGCCAAGCGAAAACAATCGGGGGTTGTAGCAGCAGTCGGCATTGATCAGGCAGTGGGAAGCAGGGCGTGAGGCAAAAAGCAGTCGGGAAAACACCAGGGTCAAAAAGGTCCAGGAATGAAGCAGGGGGCGGGTCAGCAACGTAGTATGCAGCAGAAACAAGGAAGGCATGGAGTCAAGGAACAATTCTAATCAGTAGCGCTGAGTTGGCGGCGAAGATAATACTTATTTCTTAACTCACGTAACGTCCTATGCGTCATGTGTAACGCTCACCTGATTCCCACGGAGGCGCAGGTCTGGCTTCGAGTGCTGGTGTTTCTTCAATGGTGAAGCGCAGGACTCTGAAGATGGACAGGAAGGGCCCCTCTACTCTGGCTCGCAGGAATATTCCCCTGTGCGTGAAAAGGGAGTATTACCTACTGACTGAGTTATGCTCAAGCCTCCCACTCTCTTCCAACCCTCCACGATACCCTTCCACGATTCCCCGTGAAGTCTCACCTTAGGGTCAGGAAGGATGAGCTCTCCATCCTGCTTCTGATGCAGGGGCGCGTTGAAACCCAGTTACTTCACTGGATTGAGGATTGATGGGAGTTCAGGTAAGCTTGACTATTCAGGTAAGGCGCTGTAAAAGTTCTGCTGCAAGTTCAAAAGTCCAAGCTTAATAATAATGTTCATTGTCTTGTTGCAGCAAGCGCTAATGCTTATGTCTTTTTCCCCTTAGGGGCCGGGGTTCGGAATGCCGGAGATATGGCGCCGACCTGAAGTGAAACGTGCAGTTCCAGTAAATGACAGGTAAGTTCTGGATGAGCGCTCGGGTAATGTCTTTGCATTCGCTCATTCAATGTCTTTGTCTTCTTTCCCCATAGGGGCCGGGGTCCGGAAAATGCCTGGAAGCGGCAAGACCCGAAATGAAATGGGAATGACCCAACAGGTAAGTCTTAGAAGGAAACTGAGCTTTTCCTATTCCTTTCCTTCTCTCACCTTGTTCTTGTCTTTTTCTATCTAGGCTCTGGGAAGTGGCTGTGGATCCGGATGATCGCTGCTGAAGATGGAGGCGTCCAGGATAGGTGAGTGAAATGCAGCGCTGCAGCGATCGTAGCAAAATGCTTTTAAAAATGATGTCTTCCTTTTCAGGATCGTCGGTGTGATGTCTCCGTGGTGCTGATTTAGCAGGTAAGGTCTTTTGTCTCCCTTTGCAGGTGACCCAGGATACTGACAGGCGTGGCTGAGGTCCAGATGCAGGAGCTGACACGGGGAGCTGACACGGTGAGCGTCCAGCTGCGAGGAGCAGAACAACGCGAAGCGCGAGTTGCTGATCGGGTGTGGTTTAAATAGCTTTGGAAGAAGTTCCAAGTGTGAATCCTTCCACCGAACCCTTCCACCGATCAGGTATGTATCCTTCCCCGACCGCACCCGGGTGGAAAGTAGTCCCACAGGTAAAGTAGTTCCATTCAGGCCTCAAGAGGGCCTGGATGTATCAGCATGGTCTGCATCAGGTAAGTGCACATTAAAACACTTGAACACATGTCTAGCTTTATGAGCCTGGACAGGGGTCCAACATGAGCCTGGCGCCTAAGGCGCCAGGACTGCGTCCAAAGGGCCCCAGCTTGGGCCCGCTGGCACTCCCCTGGGGGAAATGATGCCTGCCTCTGGGGTTGCTGGGTCGGACCTGGCTCCTTGGAGGTAGGCATCATGACACATGTGACCACGAGGGCCGGTCTTCCCATTGGATGCCGTATGCACTGCTACGTGTATGCAGAGGCTTCCAACGTCGCCATTGCAACCTCCACAGCAGGAGGGGTTGTCCTCCCTGTATACGTATGGAATGCTTGGAATGCTTGGCAGAGGAGTGGAGCTGAGGAGCCATATACAAAGAACCTTTCCCAGTATGTGGAGACTGCACAGTGAGGTTATGTAAAACCCTGGGCTTACGCTTATGTGGACTCCTGACACACTCCTGCCACTCTGCGTCTCTCGTCATGATCTCCTTGCTCGGTTCTGCTGGGTCGGTCGAGTTTCTCACCAACCTGGTCTGTACCTCGTAGCTCATCATTAGCTCGGCTGCTGTCCTGCCAGTTGCCTCATGGGGGTGGGCGGTGTCCCAGAGCATCCTGCACAGTGCTTGGTGGGGGTTCACTGCTTTGACATGGGCCGTTTGGATGGTCTTTTTAATAGATGCCATAAACCATTCTGCCATCCCGTTTGCTTGTGGCCATCTGGGGGTGATCTGATGCTGGAACACCATGTGTTTTGCAAAGGTGGCAAAGCCGTGGCTGTTGAAATTTGTTGGATTTGATCATGCAGGGTATTCCCCATTCCCTGTGGATATGCCGTTGTGCCCAGATTCTTGATGATAAGGAATCTTAAGTGTTCGTCGATGAACACTAGCAAGTTGTCTCCTGTGTCCATTGGACCAACAATGGCCACTCAGTCCCATAGTCGGTTTGGAATTTGTGTGGGTTGTAGTGTTATGGCCGATTCCTCTATTGCACTGGCACTGGCAAGGCAGTCAGTTTCATACCCACTCTTCTACAAGGGTGTCCATGAAAGGGAACCAGACGTGGCACGTCAGCTATTTTTTCATGTTGCCTGCCCCTCTGTGTCCTTCATGAGCTGCTTTGATCACTTCTGCTCTGAGTGTAGGAGGGATTACTAACTTGCATCCTCTAGTAGTATGGAGTTGTCCTTGTTGGCAAGTTTGGTGTGAATTCTGGCCAGCCTCTCAATTTCCTGTCTGCTAGTGCCTGGGTGGCTTACAAGCTGCCACCTATAGCCTCTCCATTTGTTGCTGGTGGTCAGTCCTATGGTCAACAACATGGGCGCGTCGGCTGCTGATGCGGAGGCCACTGTTTCAAGCGAGAGTGCCGGCGGTAGCGCATTCATTGTGACATAGTTGAGGTATTCAGTGTCTCCTGTCCTTGTTGCTTGGTTTCCTGTGGGGTGTCGTGAAATGTAGTGTGCAGTGTTCTGGACCCCCACCCAGGTCTGTGGATGATTGAGTAGTCATATTCTTGGAGCCGTATGCCCCACCCTCAATCCTCTGTGGCATTTTGGTCCTGGGATTTCCGAAAATTGAGAGGAGGGCTTAATGGTCAGTGATTAAGGTGAACTTCTTCCCTATGACGAAGTCGTGGAAATGTTCACATGCCCAGACTGCCGCTAGGCTCTCCTTTTCAGCCTGCAAATAAGCTGTTTCTGTGGGCGAGAGGGCTCTGCTCGCGTATGCTACCATGTGTCTAGGGTGTGTGTGTTCTCCACTGGTTTGGACGAGGATGGAGCCAAGTCCAACCAGGCTGGCATCCACTATTAGTTCTGTGTGCCAGGTGGGATCAAAGTAGGCAAGTCCTTTGGCTTCGGCCAGCGCCTCCTTCACGTTACCAAATGCGCCCTGGCATTAATCAGTCCATTGGAATATCATGTCTTTCTGTAGGAGGCGTCGTAGGGGCTCTGTGCGAGTCACGTAACGAGGGATGTATCGAGCACAGTAGCCCACCATTCCGAGGAACAGCCATACATCGCCACCTGTTGTGGTGCTTGTAGATTGGTGATGGTACTCACTTTGTCAGGGTCTGGTGTCATCCCCGCATCTGAGAAGACATGACCAAAGAATCTTAGCCGCTTCTTGTTAAACCTGCATTTCTCTATGTTTAGTGCAAGTCCAGCGCTCTGTAATACCTTGCACGTGAGCAGTAGCACGGTGTCATGTGCTTCCTGTGTGGCCCCAAAGACCAAGATGTCATTGCTGTAGTTCAGTGCAGATTTGATCGGGTGACTTGCCGGATGGCCTCCTGAAAGGTCTCTGAAGCTGAGGAGGTGCCAAAATGTAGACATCGGTAACGGAAAAGGTCTTTGTGGGTTGAGAACGTGGTGATCACCCGTGACTCCGGGTGCAGTTCTAGCTGGTGGTACCCCTGGACAAAATGTGGTTGCCCTGTTTAGCTGCACTATCATGTCTTCAATGCACGGGCCGGGGTGACGCTCTCGTTGTATGGCGTTGTTGGCCATTCTCATTATTGATGCATAGACGTATGCATCCGCTTCCTTAGGGACCATCACGAGTGGGGAAACCCACGGGGTGGGTCCAATGGCTGGTTCGATGATGCCTTTTTTCAGTAACTGGCCAGCTGCTGCAATACTGCTCTTTGGAGGTGACACCCCACTATCCTGGGGTGCTGGAGGACAGGTTGTATTCTCTCATCGATGTGCAGTTTTTATAGAACATTCTTAAAGGAATAGTGCGCTCAAAAATATTATTGACCCGAGGGTTCGGGCATGTGTTTTTAAGCAAACGTTGATCGATTGTACAAACATTTCCTATGCACCTTACCGTAGTTTTCCTCTTTGGTACACATGCGAAATCAGGCAGCAGGGCGCGGCCATCTTGTGATATTCTTATCCGTTGCCACATCGCCCAAGGTGGACTGACCTGGCGGCACTAAATCATATCCCCCGCCCAAGGCTGACATTACCGAACCTAGTGATATTCTCTGCCTATCTCCATGACGTTACTGGGCAGCGTAGCCAAACGCGCCCAGTCATAACCTACGTGACGCAGAACCTGGAAATCAACACACATCATCTCACAACACAGCGCGTCACAATTCGGAATATAAAACTATACTTTAAAAAGGAAATAGCAAAACTGTACAATCAGTAAAGTACTTTTATTTCACAATAGAGAACATCCGGCGATTGCCATATTCAATCAAATAGGTACATTTTTTCTTTGTTCTCGATCCTCAAATGTTTATCGTGATTCACGCAGTGTTCCTTTTGGGTATAAGAAGCGCATTGGACACACCGTGCATCGCAAGGCTTGGGCATCAGCTTGGCGCTAGGCCACTGAAAACGATGTCAAGTTGCTCCTTATCGCTGGTCCCACATAAGGGCATATCAGCCCGTGGCGATCGTCCCAAAAAAGCGTCACTGTGATCCAGGCATTCAACTGTATCTGCAGCTGCCGGTTAAAAAACCTGTCTGTTGGTATCTGGAATCGTTGACAACCGTAGAAAGACAGGATGCAGCTGTTTGAAAAACATAACAGAAATGTGTCTCAGTAGCCGATCTTTATTACACTTTATCATTTTACCCATTAATTCGGCCCTTGTTAAAACTAATGATGAACACAGACGTGAAACAACGGGAACACAGAGAAAACAACGTGGACAGTAGTCTACAATTTGCTTCAGAGGTTAGTGCTATGGAGTATGTTCAGCTCGAAATGGGATGCGGAAGATGACGCTACAATTCGAAGAACACATAAACGGCATTTTAATTAAATATTAGCATTGAACGTGGGGAAACCAAGGGGTGGACATCAAATGCATCTCGATGCTGGACTGGCTATGTGCTCGGGACAAAGACAAGTACACACACAGGTTGTATTTGCGTTTCATTGCAGTATGCTACAAAGAACAACCCAGTACAATGTAAGCCAGCAATAACGGTCGGCTAATGATAAGTTGACTCGTTGGTCTATAAAATCGTTGAAAGTAAAATTTACATTATATTCGGCATTTCCATTCTCTTGGCATAACGCAGAGACTCTGTTCAGATCAACGATTTTTCATTAAATGAAATTACATGTTCCTTTGTCCAGTTTTGGAATGGTGAACCTTATCATATTTGACGTTACTACACCCCTCCCTTCGTTCATTCCTTTCGGAACCATCCATTACTCTCAAGGTCGAAAAAGAATTGAATCTTGTGCGATGCGTGGGCTAGCTCAGCTCACCAGCAAAATATTCAAAGCTGCTGAGCTTCTCTCAGTATGGGAGCCAATAACCCTTCAGACCATAGTGGCATTAGAATTTTTTTTCTGCCATCCACCAATGGCGCTCGAAATTTCAAAGTGTTTTACTTGGTTCCTCTGGAGAACTTCGCACTCTCCCAGCGACTCCCAGAGCCAGCCCACACCACCTGTCAGCTCAGCCCGTCTCGTGTTCACACGGCAAATCAAGTACACATTTTTCGCAAGGAGCAAGTCTCGAGCCCTGACAAAATGTGCTTGTACGATCATGTCTGAGCAAGCCCTGCTGTAACCCCCTCCTGCCAGGCCACAGTCCCCTGAACCCATGACCATAGTTAGATATTAGAGGCCTATAAATTGCACACATGTGTTTGTACTATCCCACTTTGGGTCACTAGCGAGGTGAAGGGTGTGGGGGTCTTTCCCCTGAGACAACCAGCACAGGTCGGTATTGATAGCTCACAGGTCTGGCACATAAGAGCTAGAAAAGGGGTGGAGTGACACTTGTTTAGGGCAGAATATACTGTGACTGGGGTCTTGTTTTATTGGGAGGCACTCTGGGGTGGTCAGCAAGGAAGGGTCACACATCTGGTACATGAAAATAATAGCTTTAGAGGGGCACAAGTTTGAACAAACAGTCATTTTCCAGCAGCGAGAGCGAGAGGTACAGGAGAACAATTGTTGAGATGGATGAATAACTACAAGTCATTGTTTGGCCCTGACACACACAGGACAGTGATCTCGGAGGAAGATTTAAATTAATACATTTTTAGTTTGCAACATCTTGTCTCTGCACATTCATGAGAAAGGGACTTGTGAGGCACAGGAGGAAAAATGTGGGGGCTGTCAGTGCTCGCTGTTCGCGGCACTGCTGAGGGGTAGGCTAAACTTTGCAATGACAGAATGCGGCCTAGTCCAAAGTTGGAGTCGAGGTTACACAAAATGGAGTCCAAGTGTATCTAGCAATAGCCCCACCTCTGCTTATGTCAGGGCCTTCTTTCCCATGGCAGCAGAAGGGCAAAGGACGCATCCCCCATGAGTGCAAGTGCAGGGTGTCACTTTTGCGTATAATGTATGGGGGCCGGGGGCTCAACCGACCCACTCCTTCCTTACATTAGCAACGACCCCCAACACATACCCCCATGAATATATTGGTCAGAGTGCAGCTATTTCTCACCAACAACCCACTTTGATGCGCAGTTTTGCTCAGTCAGTAGTTCTTGCATGCCGAGTATCTTATCTAGCCTAGGTCTCATCCCTTTTGTGAGACGAGTAGTTATTCAGCTACTTGAGCAACTGTTTGGTAAGGCAACTGCAGAACACCAAAGTAGCTTTCATACTGTTATTCATCTGGCCCTCCAAAGATCAAGGTAGGTCCCACAGTAGCTCAACGAAACTGGGAAGTGTGAAAGCACAGCATTACATTGTATGGCATTCGTAAAAATGGTACTTGTTGAAAACAAATTGACAAAGAGGATAGATTTCAAAAGACAAATTGGATGCTTTATTTGGACACTTCATATAAACATTGTTGATCAAAAATACAGATGGTAATCATTTGTACCTGCAAGTGAACTGTTCCAGAGCTCTGCTTTAGGTGGACAGGGGCCGTTGGCAATGTTTTGTGGCAATGTATGTGTCCTCGGAACAACATTGCGCGCGATTCCGTGAGTATGTATCTCCAAGACAGTCGTAATAAGATCTTTCACAAAATCGAATTCCATTTCCTCATATATTGGCTTGACCACCCATTTTTTGCATCTTTTCGTAAAGGTCATTGAGTAGCGAAGCATCCCAAAGTTTCCTGCAGGCCTCAATTTTTCATGCCCTACATTCTCATTATGCACTAATACCGCTAGTAATGTCCTAAATTGCATCCCTTCTATGCTGAAATGCAATCTCTTTTGCCTGTACTTTAGGCACATATTGTGGAACACCTCCAAATCTCCCATGTGACAGAATTCTGTGAGTCCCTTCAGATCTCTTGATAGAGTTTTATCAAACACAATCTTCTCAAGAGCTTTGTGTGGAGGTGAAGATGGAATCAACCACTTCTTCTTCCGTTCCTGCTCCGGTGACAAAGGGCCAATGTTGGTTTTCTGTCCAAGAGTGAACGTTGGAACAGTGGTGCATTAGTGACTGGCATTTTTCTAGCAGAATTTCCACAGACCCATCACAAGTTTTGGAGCTCCACCAAAGATGGTTGCCGAAAGATTGGGACCACTGTAAAATATTTTCAGAATCTTTTTTTCCCCTGCAGCTGAGATTGTTTTATTGATTGATTTGGCAACGTGCCATACATCAAATTGATGGCGAATATTTTGAAACTGCTCTCATTGTCTTAGCTATTGAAATGTGTCTGTCTGTGGCTATGAGGTCGATTTGCATTCCCCTCGATTGGAGATCTTCCAGGGATTTTTTCAAAACCAAGTTTCTCCATGGCCACTGAGGATTTACATTCGGACACCTGCACGACCACCGAACTCACAATTCTTTTAGTTTCCATGTCCTGAAAGTGATATGGGCAGTACTTTTCTGAAAATCTGGGGCTATCACACTGTCCCACGCCAGCTAGCCTGAACCGTTTTTGGGAGAATGTACTTTGAATAGACATTTGTTCAATTTTCCAAGCTTCACTAATAGCAGGGAATAGATATTCATGTTGATATTTGTAGTACTGCATTTTAGAAAGGAACCGGAGTCCCACAAATTGACAAAAACTGGACAAATGACTGAAACTAGAGCCACTGAAAAGTAAAGCAGCTGCACACAGTAGATTTCCAGCTGGCAGTTTCCCCAGTATCAGTTGAGCGGACCATGAACATTTTGCATGCAGCATTTCACAGGTGGCTCGTATTTTGAGATTACTGGCTTGTGATACACGAGTCACATTCACCAATGGCTTCCTGCATACTTCCCCTCTCACTGGATGCACACATTTCAGCATCATTATAATCTCCATCAAGCAGCTGCCGAATACAATGTATTTGCGCGCCTTTATTAGACTATCATCCTGCATGAATGTTGTTTCTGACCCAACTGTGGTTGACATATCAGTCCAACTGGACAAACTGTAGTCGAGATCTTTGTCTAGTCGCTCGGTCATTTGTGTTGATGCTTCAGTCTCTGCTATTTCAGCTTCTGCTGCTTGAACACGAATCGGAGAAAACATCAATGTTGATTGTTTTTGGGTTGCCATTTTTTGGCGGGTGTCGATTCTGTCAAGTGGTCTGCGTCTAATTCAAAAGCATCTTCATTTCATTCAGTTTCATCTTCATCTGGTGGAGCTCTCGCATTGTAGCAATGGTCCAACAACACTTTGCTGGCTTCAACTGTGACATTCAATACATTTTCTGGCCATTGGGCAAAAGCATCTTGAGTCTGCTTATTGATTTGAACACGCTGTGCCTCAAATAATAGTTGCTCCATGGTCAAATCAGTTTGGCAAGCAGCATCTCTGACTTCTGTAGCTGGCTGTGCATAGTTCGTACACCATCGGGCAACCAGAAGACAGGTTGGAAAAACATGTTCAATGTAAATCCAACATACAGTATATGGCACTTTAGATTTTTTAAAAAGCATGTTATGAAGGCACCAGCACAAAACACTGTTTGAAAATGAAATTGTAAATTACCGTAGCTTTCTTGGTTTTCTGTGAAACCTTCTTCTTCTTCTTCTTCTTTACTGTAAGGACTGCACCAGCAAGCTGGTCCACCGACTCGGATCCACATGCCTCCTCTTCTATATCCCAATCTTGTATACATCCCTAGAAGAGTATCCATTAAAAATAAATCATTCGTATTTGAAATCATATTATTCCATTGCACACATTGCTTACACAGATACCCTCGTACACGTCAATTAGTCAAAATATACATTTTGAATTTCCCCAGATTGATAGCTAGTTTACTCGATGAAAGATGACTGTGCGAAACCCACTGTTACACCTAATATGGTTATCGGTTCTATATCCCGACTCTCGTACGCGGCGCGAGAGTTCGTGTAGATTTCAATCTGCTCCTACTACTTACTTTCCTCACTTCTTTACGCTGTTATCTCTAATAGCTGTGACGTCCTTTATTTTCTTCTTAGTGAAACCCACCGGGCTTTAAGCCAATGGTCTTTCCACCCTTACGGGTTCTGCTAGCCTCTTCAGCGACTCTATCATGTGTGTTACTACGTACCTATTCTTACGGCCCTTTACTTTTGTCAATCATTCTCTGGAGATTCTTTATCATTGTTCTAATCCTATTTTCCCCGTAGCACTTCTGATTCTAGCCACAGCACCAGAAGAAGTAGGAGATCCTACCCGGAAGTACAGGAAAGGGATTTCCCTTCGGTTTATTGGCTCAGGCGGTAAGGGAAGCATTTTGCGTTTCAAGACAAAGCCACTTGCACAAGACTTGAAGATTTATAACCTTATCCTTCTTTAGCTCATTTAGATTAGGAGTGAGCCTCTTCCCGCCTTTTTTTTTTATTGAAAGGTTGCACTGAAGCAATTTTCAAAAGATGCTCGCTTATAATAATGTCAATGTCTAATGGTATCAGATCTAGGACCAACTTTCTTTCATTCGAGGGAACTGTCAGTACACATACCTATGGCTCTGTATCAAGCTCCGAAGGATGGTGTAATTGTAGTCCAAGTACCAGCATCACCCTGTAAAACAATTACTTGTTTTAGTATGGATGAAAGAAAGTGAAATTGAACACACACACAATGTGATGCAGACAATGGTACATATCAATAAAAACCCATAAATGAAACATTATGTAAACAAACGACAGTATACGTAAATTTGATCATATTATCTCAAAATCCATGCATAAAACATTTTCTCCGAAACTGTATAGCTAATTAAAACTACCTGATGCGCACTCGAAGTTGTTGTTGACTCCAGGAAAGACATGGATGCAGAATCTTGCTTCTTCACATTCAGTGCATTATCATGGAGTTGTAAAGGGAAAATTAGATTTGATTTAGAAATGCTAACCTAAAAAAATGACATGTAAAGCACCCGATTACGAAAAGATTATGCTCATTTCCAAGGGCACTATAACATAGTTGTCTGTGCCCATAAATCATTTTCCATGATGCTCCTAAAACCAATGATCTTGATTTCCTAGCCCTAAAAGAAACCTGGCTTCTTGAGGCATCAGTACCGGGTAGGGCGTCGCTAGCCATCCCGGAAAAATACTCTATCCTCAGAGCTGAAAGACCTAACTCTAGAGGAGGAGGCGTAGCGATCATCTCCAAATCCTCCCTAGACTTCAGATCAGCCTCTTCAGTGTCATTCACATCCTGCAAGATACTCACAGCCAAATTGCAAACCTCCCCCACAAGTACGATAACCCTCCACCTCATATACAGACCCCCAGGGGTCTTTGAAGAAGACCTCACATCTCTCATTGCTGAAAACTCGAAACCCTCAGCACAAATTATTATCCTCGGGGACTTCAACGACCCAAAAGATGCACATGCTGCATCCCTAGCCAATGTCCTAACAGAACATGACTTCACACAACTCAATGCACTCCCCACACAAATCAATGCACTCCCCACCCACCAAAAGGGCAGAATCCTTGACTGGGTAGCAACTTACAATTGCAACACAACCTCTAAGGACCCCCAACCTCTGGCATGGACAGATCATCACCTGATCCCTCTTGAGGTCAATATTAATCATGTACTACCCAATAAATACCCCCTGGCACCAGCCTGTCCCACCAGGAACAAACGCAACATTACTGCTAAGCCCTACTACCCCTGGTCCTACCTACCCTCAACGCTCTCCCGGCCAATGCTGATTTAAACCTACTGATTGACACCTTCAATGACTCCATGGCTAAGGTGATGGAAACCATTGCCCTGCTGAAACTATGTAAAGTTAAACCAAAAGCTCATCTGAACTCGTGGTACACCCCTGAACTTAAATTACTCAGAAAAAAGAAAGCTAAGGCACAACTGACATGGAAGACCAACCCCTCCGTGGAAAACAAATCTAACCTCACGAACATAACCTCTCTATACAAAAGTGAGATAATGTGCACTAAAAAAGATGCATACAACACCAGGATTGTTCAGGCAGGGTCCTCCATTAAAGAATTTTTTAAAATTCTGAAAGAACTAGAAAACCCTAGTTCACCTCCAGTCACCTGCTTGAAAGACAAATCCTGGGGCACCAGCATCCAAAACGCCCTTAACAACAAAATTACAGGACTCCAAACCAAAATTGAGGACAAACGCCAACAACTCTCCAATAACAAGGTCAACACCCTGGCCTACCTACGCCCAACAATACCAGGTCGGGCTTCACATTTAAGAAAGTTACCACGGCTGAAGTTCAAAAAATCATCACCTCCTTAAAACCATCGAACTGCAAAGGGGACAGCTGTCCCGCCCAGATCATAAAAGACGCAGCTAGAGAGCTTTCCCCCTTCATCACCAAACTTATTAACCTATCCTTCATCAATAACTCAGTCCCTAGCAACCTAAAACAATCATGGGCTCTCCCACTCTTGAAAAAACAATCCATAGACCCAACCATACCCACCACCAACTGCAGGCCTATCACCAGAGTCCCATTCCTACTGAAAATCCTGGACAGAGTCGCTTACATCCAAATTCAGGAATACCTGGAATCCAACCAACTGCTAGGAATACATCAATCTGGCTTCAGACCTCAACATGGAACAGGAACTGCCCTTGTTAATCTCAAAAGTCAGATTGATGAAATCAAAGACAAAGGCAATGCCGCGATTATACTCCTCCTCACCTCTCAGCGGCCTTGGACTTGGTCAGCCACAAAATCCTTTGCAGTCACCTAGCCACCGCAGCTCACTTTTCCTCCTCTGCCATCACCTGGATACAATCCTTCCTGGCAAATAGAACGATGCGGGTTTTCTCAACAACAGCTGCAGCAGACCCCATCCCCATCTCATGCGGGGTCCCACATGCTCCTGTGTATCCCCCACTTTGTACAACATATTTACAAAGGCTCTATTTGACCAACTGGGCCGTCTGGGTATCACCTACACGAATTACGCAGATGACACCCAGATACTCCTCACCATCACAGGCAATTACCAAGCAGACGTCACCCGGATCAACAAAATATTCTCCACCATTCAGGCATGGATGGCCTCTCATGGTCTCTGTCTGAATGATGAGAAGACAGAGCTCCTCATCGTTGGCTCCCCCAGCAACCTAACTAAACTTAATCCCAGTTACAATAATATAACGATCGATGGTCACACCATCCCTATTGCCAAAAGCGTGAAAACCCTCAGCTTCTACCTGGATGCCAACACTAACCTCCCCAAACAAACCAATATGATCGCCTCACCCTCAGCCTATACCGGCAAGCTCATCAGGGCCTGCAGACCTTTCTTATCATCCAATAGCTGCCTCACCCTCGCCAGAGCCCTAATACAATCCGAACTGGACTACTGCAACAGCCTGTACCTAGGTGCTAACCAATCCGTAATTAACATATTACAGGTACTACAAAATAACGCACTGCGCACAGCCCTCAACATTCCCAGGCGAGAGCATATCTCCACTGCTAGGAAATCTTGCAAATGGCTCTCCATACGCCAGAAAATTGATTTGAAAACCATCTGCCTCACGTACAAGTCCCTTAATCACCTAGCACCACCATATCTAACTAACAAATTCACCATGAAACCTGCCACCAGAACCACTAGATCCTCCAACACTCTATGCTTGACAGTGCCCAGATTCCGCTTAAAAAGAGCTGGAGGGACCAGCTTCACAGTACTTGCCTCCCAACTCTGGAACACCCTACCTCTCAACATCAAAACCATTGCGTCCTTCCAGATCTTTAGGAAGCAGGTTATCAGCTGGCTCCTGAACAAAGAGTAGCACCACTGACACCTGACTTCACTTCTCCCTGCACGGTTAACTGCTGCATGTACTGTAAATGACTGTATATTGAAATTGTATATTGCATACTGTATATTGTTTAAACTTATAACTGTAAATTGTATACCTTTATATAATATTTGTATGTAGTATAACTATATATGTATTAAGTATGTAACACAAAGATACTTCACAATTGTGTAACCGTCTTCTTAAGCGCCCTTCTACCTCTGGGTTTGGAGCGCTATACAAATAAATAAAACAAACAAACAAGGACAGATGTTTAGCAAAATGTGGTTTAGTTATAAAGCTGTCATGATGCCTACCCCCGGGCATCAGGACCAAGCCCATCAGCTCCGGGAGCAGGTATCCAGATACTTATTAAAACCCCAACGGCCACGGCTGGGGGCTGTTTGGGTTCAGTCCTGGCGCCAAGTTCATCATGGAAATCAGTCCTGGCACCATAGACGCCAGGCTCATAGACTTTACTTACCTGATGCAGACCATGCTGCTAGTGAGTCCAAGCCAACGTGAGGCCTGGATGGGACTATTTTACTACAGGGACTATTTTTTACTCAGGCGTGGTTCTAGGAACTTCTTACCTGGAACTACTTTGGAGGCTATTTAAACCACGCCAGAACAACAGCACACGCTTCGCGTTATTTTGCATCCAGCAGCGTAACGCTCACCGTGCCTACAGTCTGCATCCAGTCTTCTGCCATGCCTGCCTCGAATCTGGAGCTCCTAAAACCAAGAGGAAAGAAAAGGACAAGATTAGAAAACAAACCATTTCGAATTCCTCACCTGATTTCGGATCCATCTCGCCTCCGGACCTGGAAAGAACATCATTTCTGTATGCGTCGCATCTCCAGCTGCAGCGCCGCGCCATACTCACCAGTACTCGCAGCATCTTTCGATTCAGCGCTGCCTCTATCATTTCTTCGCCGAACTCCGGCACCTGAGGGACAAAAGAAAACAACAAGGTGAGCCGACAAAACCAACAAATAAAACACTTATCATCATAGACTTACCTGATTACCACCGGAGGCATTATTCTATAACCCTCCACATCTTCATGTGCTGCACCTGCAAAGGGAGAGAAAACAACACGTTAAACACCGGCAATATTTACCGGACGGCGTCGGGTAATACAGACTCTTACCTGAGCGCCACCAACTGCCACGAGGGGTATCTTCTCACGATCTTAGTTGCAAGACAAGGAAGGAAGGGGGGGAACAAGAGTGAATCATCGGACATATTGAACTCTATGAACTTGATACTTACCGACCCTTGCCAGGAACCTCAGAGTCAATACTCTCCGGAACTCTCCCACGCCTTCAAACCAGTGAAGTAACTGGCATCAACGCGCCCCTGCAATCCTCGCAGGATGGAGAGCTCATCATTTAAAAACATAAGGTGAGGTTCCTAAAAGGGGATTTCGGAGGTGACAAGAAGGGAGAACGAGAACAGTGGGAGGGGGCTATCACTCATATTCACGGGTGGCTAAATCCCTTTCTCCACTTGCAGGAGAATACTTCTACGGATCAAGCAGACGAGCTTAGGCGGGCCAGTCCAGACAGTCATCTCGGCACTACGCATCACGTTGGTGGAGACCGCAGCTGTCCGGGTCCGATCGACGCCCCTGTGGGAACCAGGTGAGCATAATAAAAGCAATACAATCTTGTAAATATGAAAACTATTATAAGGGACATTTACACCTAAAACACCAATCCGTCCATGTAGTTACCTGTTCAGTACCCCAAGGCCTACAGCTAAAGAACCGTGACTCATCTGAGGCAGCGTGTGCATGGATCGAGTCGGAATTGCGTTTGGAAGCAATTTACGAGACGTTCTGAGTCGATGCTTCTTTGTGTACTGCGATTGGTCATACATATTTGTGGCAAAGTGCAGGCTGCAGATGCGGAATCGATCACCCCTCGAGTCCCCCAAGACTTGATGGGCTCTACTTTCAAGCTCTTCTGGCGCAAATCTGCAATATCTGACCCATTCTCTTATTAGATCTATATTGCTCGGGAATACATGCATTGTAGTGCCTTTAGGTTTGTTATGGCTCTTAGAGCGGCAACCAGAAACCTTACATGCAGGCATTGTTGGAAATTCTTATATATATTTTAAAAAAAAGTCAACAGTATTAATTACTTTGCATAAAAGCGTGAGAAAGATGGAATTATATCATACATTTTTCTATGCAATCTATGTCTTGGTCACCGAAGCAAAACCTTTTCTAGCGTAGGCGGCTGTATAATAGGATAACTTTCATACACAATTCATTGATGTGACAGAAATCGTTACATGTTAGACACGGTCCGTGAAGGATGCAATTCGATCCCAATTGACACTGATGACAATTGCTATATATCGATAACATAAGAAATTAAACTCAAGTCAATGGCAATGAGATGAATGAACATTACACTACTGGATACGTTCGTTCGAAATAGAAATTTAAAGATCAAGGTAAAGATCTAAGAGATATGAATAGGTGACCTGCCCTTTCCTTGACCAACAAACAGTTAGATTCAGCAAGCAGGGCAGTTAGTAGCAGGAGAACAGGGAGATGTTCACAGGTAGCACGATGACGAGATGTCTCGCAGTGGTCACAGAAGTCCTCAGGTAGCACGTTCACGAGTTGACTTGCAGTGCTCAAAGATGTTCTCATGATAAATATCAAGAGGTTTATAAAGAATTAGAAAAGTGGGTGTGTATGTGAATGAATGACGTGTATATGGCGTGGTCTTATGTGGATTGGAGGGGCGCGACCTGCTTCAAGTGGATCATGCCTGGAGACACGAGGTCTGAGGAGGGCATGTGAACAATAAGATACATTTGAAGTGTACATGGCGTTTGGCACCTTGGCCGCTCCAACCCCTGCCAGCCCCCTTTGGCAGCACACAACCGCTGGTGCCAACTGCCTTTGATAATGGAGGCGGGATGGACGCGCCCGAGGCGTGCAGGAAAGGGCCGGAACACTGCTGAATGGAGACACACTTGATTCACTGAAAAACTGAAACAACCATTGATAAAAGTTCTGTTGTGTTTTATTTATTTGCTGATTTTGATGGCACAAATGTACTACACATTATAAAGTTCTGGTTGCAGCACAGTATTTGTATTTATTTTATTTATAGAGCGCACCAGGCCCGAAGGCAACCAGGGGCGTATTTTAGTTACAACATGATAGGGCAGTCAAGGCAGTACAATTAAATTACAATAACATTATAAACATATATACATAATGCAGATGTGTGTGGGGTCAGACAGGCCTATGTACAAGAGATGGCTAGCGTGTGGGCTGTGGAAGGCGTGTAGGTGTAGGGTCTTGGGCGGTGAGCCAGGTTTTAGCCAAGTTTTTGAATCTGTAGAAGGACGGTTCAGATCTTAGCAAGTTAGGAAGCGAGTTCCAGAGTTTCGCTGCCATGACAGGGAAGCTAGCTCCACCGGATCTTTGAAGGTTAAAACGAGGTATTGCGAGGCAGTTAGTCTGAGTAGTTCTCCGAGGTCTGTTGGTGTTGAGGGGGGTGAATCTGTTGGCTAAGTAGGGGGGGCTTGGTTGGAAAGGCATTTGTGAGTGAGAGCAAGTGTTTTCAGGGTAATTCGTTGAGGGATGGAGAGCCAACGCAAATTATGTCTGGTATCCGCGATGTGTTGGTTCCTGGGGATGTTGAGAGCGGCTCTAATAGCGTTATTTTGGACGACTTGTAACTTCTTTAAGTTTTATTTTATTTAGCATTTGTATAGCGCAAAACCACTGACCCTAAGGCTCAAGGGCGCTGACAAAATACAGAAACAAATAAAGAGACATCCAGACGGGATATATAGAGCCAGAAGAAAGAAACCAGGACCATGATGGTATTAGTTAAATAAATAGGTTTTAAGACCCTTTCTAGATACTCTGCTAGAGCTTTCGGTTCTGAGTTTCAATGGAAGGTTGTTCCAGGCAGTGGGGGCAGCAGAGTAAAAGGCTCTGACCTTAGTCTGAGAAAGTCTGCAGTTAGGGACAATAAGCTGGAAGAGATCATTAGATCTGAGGCAGTAGTTGCTAGTTCTAGGCTTAAGTTCCTCATTGAGGTAAATAGGACCAGAATTGTTCATACAGTTGAAGGATATAGACAGGAGGCGAAAGAGAATACGAACCTTAATAGGAAGCCAATGAAGCTCCCTTCTTGACTGGGAAAAATGATCTTATCTCTTTTTGTCCATAACGACCCTAACAGCGTTATTCTGTACTACCTGCAATCTATTTACTTCACATTTTGGAAGACCAATCAGGAGGCTACTACAGTAGTCAATCCTTGAGCTAATCAGAGCTCGGGCCAGTGTTTCTCTGCTGGTTTGTGAGAGAAAGGGTCGTGCGTGGGAGAGTAGTTTTATATAATACGAGGAAGAGGAGACCAGATTACTAACCTGCGCTTTCATATTCAGGTTACAGTCCAAATAGATCCCTAATATTTTAACTTTTTTCTTGATCTTTATGAAACAATTATCAATCACAAGCTGGGAGTATAAATCCTCCAGTTTGCGAATTTTTGGGTCAGTGCCCACGAGCATGAGTTCTGTTTTGTTAGTGTTAAGGCCAATCCATTGGCACACATCCAACTTTGAATGAGCGAATATATCCTGTTGATTTTGGCTTCATCATCCGCGAAGACACCCGTAATAGGAATAATGCACTGGGTATCGTCAGCGTAGTTGGTGAACTCTATATTTGTTGTCTAGAAAGTCAAGAAATGGAACCGTAAAGATGTTATAAAAGATTGGGGAGAGACAAGCTCCCTCCGGGACTCCCTGCGTCAGATCAATGGGGTTGGCTTCTGCTGCATTACTGCTCACTCGCCATTGGCGCTCTTTCAAGAAAGAGGCGACCCATGCGGCCGCAGGAGCGGAAAAGCCCGCAACCTCCTTCAACCAGTGGACCAAAACTGAGTGGTCCACCAGGTCGAAGGCGTCAGAGAGGTCCAGCAGCATCAGCATGATCGGTGTGCCTTGATCCATAAGGCGAAGAAGCCTGGATTTTAAATCCAGCACGGCAGACTCTGTACCATGTTTTTCCTTAAAACCAGATTGTCTATTATTTAAGACATCAGTAGTTCTCAAGATGTGCTAATAATTGAGAATACGCAACTCTATTGAGGGTGTTGAGCAGGAAAGGCGAGTTGGAAATAGGACGATAGTTCAATGGATCATCGGGGGATAGATCCGTTTTTTTAAATAATGGAGTCACCCAGGATTGTTTTATGCATGTAGGCACAGCACTGTCCCTGAAGGATGCATTAACAAACTTACATAAAGTAGGAATAAGTGAAGGGTCGCAGGCTTTAATTGTGAGTGCCGGGCATACGTCACCCTTACAGTTAGATGGTTTAAGGTTTTGAATTATCGCTGTAAGGTCGATGTTACAGCTGTTGGTGCCCAGATAGAGGGCATTACAATAGTCCATTTTTGACAACACAAGGGTTCTAGCAAGAGTGACACAATTGGCTGGTGAAAGGAAAGGGCGGCTGGCTATAATAAGCTTGCAGGTGTATGCCCCTGCGGAGGCAACTGCATTTGTTTTTCTGGCCAAGGATAAGGTAGAGTCAAGGTATATCCCTAACGTTTTAGTATCCTTAGATGCCTTGATAGTATTACAGTCAATGATGGAGTTAAAATGCAAGGTCAGTTTGGAACGTTTTTGAGGAGAACCAAGGATGAGGAGCTCTGTCTTCTCGTCATTTAGACAAAGTCGGTGTTGCGCCATCCAGGCTTGGATGACTAAATAGATAGCATTTACAGAAAGAGAGTCAGTGTCATAATCTCCTGTAATTGGGATGAGTATCAGTGAGAGGAAAATCCCCTGTACTGACCGCTGTCACTGGGGAAAGTTTCTCTAATGGCACCAACGACACAGGTGGGTATTACTCGTCGAACGCGGTGTCCAAGCCTCCCATGAAGCCACCATGTAAGCGAACGATAGGCCACCAGCCTGTACCACCTGTGAAAGAGAAAGATACCAACTGTTTTTAAATTAACAAGATAAGTGTATTGAACCGTAGTTGACAATGACAAATCTTGTATCCAATGGCATTGTTGCAAGTACTTAGACACTGTACAATATTGAACGACTATGCATTCCATTACATTTGGGACACAAAGAAATATTGCTTCATGGCTGTACATGAAATAAACATAAGGAGACCACTATGATGTCCCCAAATTGCGAGTGATGTATAGAATTGCAAGACTACATTAGTTTGGCATTCATAGATCAAAGTTACGACAATATAGGAGACAATCATGAAATGGTAGTAGTCTAAGTGACATCACAACTAGAGTACACTTACTTGTTACTTGGATTGCGAGGGCAAACTGTTGCCCGAAGTTTGGGAATCACCATCATAATCCTCAACATGGACCGTGTGAGGCAGGCTGCCCTGAAGTCTGGCAGCTTGGTAACGCATTGCGGACATGTCTCACCTACCGATATGTAGGACAAGCATCCAGAGTTTTCTTGGCATCAGCAGTTCTCCTCCTCGGTTGGCATCAGCGGGCGTCAATTTCAGGTACACCAGGTGGAAAAGCCGTCCATGTAACTAGGCTCAGGCTCTTGATCTGTTGAATCGTCCTCCCAACTGTTGTCCGAAGCCCCATTGTTTGTGCATCTTTATCTTTTAAGTAATTCCGCCTCAGAATACTCCAGCTCGTACTGGTAGGGCTGTATTGTTGCCATTATGGGGCAAAAAAAAAAAATGGATAGTAATCGTACTAGTATCTGTAGCAACGACGGTAGCCGACCAGAGCACAGAAACGAGGCACAGGATACTAAAAAAAAAAAAAAGACAGTGAAACGATTGGAAAAGCAAATCTGATGTCTGATGAGAAGCGGTCTGTTTATACTTATTGAGGAAAGAGGCGTCCTGCCATTTCCATGGAGACGCGTCATTAGCTGAATCGCAGAGAATGTTGACACGAGACCTGCATTGGTGTTGTGAAATGTGCAGTATGCGTCTAGTGATCTCAGCCTCAGGGGCGGGGGATATGATTTAGTGCCACCAGGGCAGTCCACCTTGGGCGATGCGGCAACGATAAGATTATCACAAGATGGCCGCACCCTGCTGCCTGTTTTCGCATGTGTAAAAAAAAAAAAAAACAGGAAAACTACGGTAAGGTGCATAGAAAATGTTTGTACGATCGATCAAAGTATGCTTAAAAACACATGTCCGAACCCTCGGGACTATAATATTTTTGAGCACACTATTCCTTTAAGTTTCCCAAGCCATTTGCAAAGGTTGGGATATTTTGACTGAATAACTTCTGTCGAGATTGGACGGTCCCCAGCGTTAGTGTCGGACATGGTGAGTATCGTTTCTATTGGTGATCCAGAGGATTGAATCACTTCACAGTCCTGGTAGTGGAAGGCTATTAGCCCCAGCTCACTCACGGTGTGGTAACCCAGCAGGCAGCGACCCTTTGTGGGGCTATTATGCGGATTAAGGTGTTGACTGAACACCCATTGTGGACTAGGGTGCATCCTAGGGTGCATCGAAATAGTCCTACGGAGTGCTGGGGCTGGGTGACACCCCACTGGAATATTCTCGGTGTCTTTGTAAGGGTCGGCTTCTCAGGCATTTGTAGTAACTCCTGTTCCCCCATTATGTTGACTGGTGCTCCCGAGTCCACCAAGAAGCAGTAATGTCTGTTCCCTAGGTTTACAGGGACTCCTTCGCTTCTTGATCATTTCTAATGAGGTCGACGTATTCATCCGCTTGCGCGTGATCAGTCATAGGCGTAGTCATATGAATGCCCCGATTGTTGTTGATGGGTCTCCCAGATGTTGGTACTGCCGTGGGGGCACATATTCATCCTGAACCGTGTGCACGTCCCATTGATCATAACTTAGCTCGGGGTACTGCAATGTCATCTCGTTCATGGCTCCCATGAACCGCGGTTAACTTTGGAACTGTGTTTGTTTGGGGCGTGGAGCGTAGTGTGGCTGTTGGAATGCCCTGCTGAAATGTCTACCCTGTGGTGGGGGGGTTCAATCTGTGGGTTAGAGCATTTTTGGGTGAGTGCCGAGAATGTTCCGGCATGTGGGAAATTAATTCCGCCTCAGTAGCATTGCCTTTTAGTTTGTTGAAATGTATGGTTGTTAGGCCGTCCTGCGGGCGGACCCTGCCCTGCGATCCACTGAGGGTGTTTTGCTTTGATGGATTCATTTTGCAACCCTTTGTCCATTGGCGTGTTCTCAATGGATGCCGCTTGTGCATCAACTCTCTCAAATATTCTTACAAGTTCACCGACTTCGTTGATGGTTCAAGTTTTTTAAGGAGTTTTCTGAATGTTGGTTGTATCGCCTCTTCAACTGACAATTCATGAAACCGGCAGTGTGTGTGCTTTAGCCGCAGGCGTGTGATGACGGTCTATGGTTTTATCAGTTCTTTGAGGGCACTGGTTGAAAACGTACTGCTCTTAGTCTCCGTTTGGTTCTATGATGAGTTGTTGAGCGCCATGATGAGTGATGCATAGGTGTCTCTCATTTGGCGGGATTGTCTTGACTATTGTTTTTATCACTCCTTGTATGTCGAGGCCATGACTGGGGTAGAGTTCCCCGTCTTGTTGGGGAGTTTGGGCTGCTCATGATCACCCAAGTGTTGTATGGAGGTTGCTCGCTCTCGCATTATTAGTGTCTCTCTGGTGGGTATCTGGGTCGTTGGGTGTGGCGCCTGTTGTGTCCTGGGGCTTGTGCCTGTTGAAAGTAGGGCTTATGAAAACATTGACTGTAGGAATGGCTGTATTAGGCTTTGCCACAAACAGGTGGTGGTGAGGCCTTTTTTTTCCCCTTGTAGGATCTCCCCTGAGGCTTTGTTTCTTTCCCGGCTTGTGCCGTTTCTTGCCTGGGCTCAGCCTGGTGGTGCTGCCACCTGCATGAGTGCGCCGTGTTGCCCGTCTGTGGCAGCTCCCTCACACGTGGGTCGAGAGATCTCCTGTGTGCTGCACTGCATGGCTCATGCAGAGTGGGACTTCTCTTTCTTTTGGTGGGATAGCCGTATTATTCACCTTATGCGGGATGGTGGACTGCCGTGCGGATGAGGGAGGATCACCTGGTACACTGGATGATGGCAGACTGCCATTGGAGGTAGGAGGGAATCGCCTGGCAGCGCTCCAGGCACTGGGTGAGGCGGATGCTGGTGTGCAGAAAAAACCTAGTCCCCAGTTGTTGTACCGGAGTACAGATAAAGGATGCAACACCAGCTTAGGGCACTCCTTCCCTTTATTATCTACTTTAGCAAATACAAATGTCAACTGCCCCTTTCCACCTCCCGTTTCCTGCTCGTTTCCCCGAGTCCTGTTAAAGACACACTAGTCTCCAACAGGTAGAAAAAACAATTGCGGTTTACTGTACGAACCCTAAGAACAAAAAGTATACTACTAAAGTGAATTTCTGTCCCCTGCCGAGTTTACTAAACTAAGAAAATACCTTTAATTTAATTTCTAGCATGGGGTCTGTCCAAATAAGGATTGCAGTTTTTGACAGCTCCAAAACCGAATAGTTCTATTGAAGCAACATGTGCTGGAAATTCAGAGTTCACGTTAAAAAAGTTGAAGAGAAAATGGAATGTTCTTAATCATTTTTTAAAGGTTAACAAACCAATAAAAATAAAAAAAATAAAAAAGAAAAGAAAATGGAATGTTGAAAAGGAAGGCCTCTAGATGAACTACTCACACCTGGCATTTGAACTTGAACACAGATGGGTGGGATAACTAATTAGTGAAGGGGCCAGAGCGCTTTCAATGTTTTATATTCTCTTGGTCTTGGCGTTCGCTGCACTACCATAAATCACTTCTGCTTGGGGCGGGGCGCAGTGAGCCGGGATGGGAATACGACTTACCAGCCGGGAAGACACGCTGTTGCTGCAACCAAAATCAAAATAGGAAAATCAAACCCTACGGCACCTAAATATACCTGGCGCTTTCAAATAATTGCGAGATGTATAAACAAACAATAAAAAATAAATACATGCCCGTGCTGGGCATAGAATCCTCCTTCCACCATGATTCTCTTCCTAAACACGTAGACATCTTACGTGAAAACGCCACGACGACTTAATGGCATTTCAGTTAACGTCATGACGCCTTAAAGGCATTTTGGAAAGTGTCGGGGGAAACTTTTAAATCCACACACAATGCTGTCAGGTCTCATAGGGACTTTAAATGTGTGTTTCTATTGATAATGAAAGCAACAAGGCTTCCCTTTGCGGAACTCTCCTTTTCAGTTCCTAGGCAGCATCAGGTGAGTGCATAAGATCCAGCTTTTTGTAGTGAATTTTACATGAATTTCTTTTAGCAGCCATTAACTTAGATAGTTCTCACCCCTTTGTTGTTATATTGGTAAGAGGAGACCCTTTGCAACCTCTGGAAACGCACGTTTGAGTAAGAGCCCGCAGCTGAAGCTGTCATTTGTTGTATTGTACTTATCACATGTTGACATAAAAAAAATGTAGGTACGTGACTTTCTAAACATCTGGTTTTGAAATTATACAGGGCAGCCTGTTGGTGTCGTAGACACAGTAGCTGCTCCGATGCTCATTTACGGTACAGTTTAGGCTCTGGAATGCTCAGACGCAGTAACTGCTGTGCAGCTACTACACCGACCGTGGTCTGGTGTAAGTGACTCTATTACCTGCTCCGGCTAACGATTGCAGGCGTGTACTGTCTCCAGTTCCAATGCCTACTCTGAAAGTAATGATTCTCCAGGGCTAATGGCTGCAGATCCGGTACTTTCTCTGGGTTTAATGAACCTGCTGTGGATAATAACTGCAGACACAAACAACACCCTGATGTATATCAGCAGACACGACCTTCTCTAGCGCTAATGGTAAAGGGCCATGGCTGGAGGGAATCCAGACATAATACCTGCTTTGGTGCTAATGACTTCCGATACAGTACATACCTGCTCATCAGCTACATCTGACAATACCCGCCCCTTGGCAAATAATTACAGACACAGTGTCGGGTTGGGATACTGATTCCAGCCAGACACAGTACCTGCCCTGGAACTCAAGGCATACATTCGTTTTAAAAAATTGATTAGCAGAATTTGCTAATGAAAAAAATTGCTTTGATTAGCAAATGAGTTTATTTGATTAGCAATTTTGTACTAATTTTGAATGTCACCAGAACTAGTTGTACCCCATCAGTGCATAGCTGCGTGCTAGCAAAGGGCTCTAGGATGAATATTTTGCCCACCCAATGCACCCAGCCCTGCAATTTTAACACATCCTGCTGGCAGAAAGCATTCTAAAATTCTTTAAATTGTGATTGAAAGAATATTTAAAAGGCTTTCTGCCAGCACAGGCAATGCTTTTTGTGTGAGGTTGAACGCACGCAAGTGGCAGGTATTGATATTTCTCCCAGGAGAAAATTAATTCCCATCGCAGCCACCTGCACCAATAACAGATCCTGCTTGCAGAAGGCCTTTGAATAGTCTACAATTAAAAAGATATTTTTAGAATAAAAAGTTAGACTAGGCTTTGCTTACCTCTTAGGCCCGTTGTTATCAAGTCACAGTGGGAAGGACCTCTCTGCCTAATCTTCCTCTAGACTGCAGACCAATTCCTACAAAATAGGCAAAAAGCAACTCATTACCTACTCACAACAATGCACACTCACTCTTGGAGGGGGGCCTCGAGAATCGACAGGGCCCCTCAGCACCCGCTATGGAGTGAAAATTATATTTCTCCCACCCGAACAAATGCCAGCGCAGCCACTTGCTAACACCCAGCCCAGTAATTTGGGACAGCGTTGGGGCCTTTCGCCTTTACAAACAAAAGAGGCCTCGAGCCTCAGGGGGCAGGGAGTCCGGCAACTGCCGCCATGTTTCCAGTCCACAAAGCACAGCAAAAAAAGTCACAATTCTCGTCTGGGGCTTTAAAATGAGCTTTGCAATGCTCACATTATAATTATGGCCAGTGTAAAGCTTCCTACTGGCTCTGGCTGCCTGCCTCATGATAAATTCGGCAGCTAACCTCCGTGCACCACTGCAGGCTGCTCGGGCTGACCTATAGGGCAATAGGCCCATGGCTTAACCAAAAATGCAAAATGCTTTTGTAGGCCCACTTTTTGGGACAAAGTGTGCCACCTTTTTTGCCATGTGGGCCAGTTTGATGAATTACTGGACTAAATTATGTGGCTAATAGTTTTGACCAGTGTTGCTGAATATTGTACAATTTGCATCACATTTTATCAGAAAAGTCCTCCATGGGTTATTCAAACAGCGTCACAAAAGGAATTAATTCCCATTTCTTTGCAACTTTGGAGCACTTTTCGTTGGTGCCTGAGACAACTGTAGGCTCCAGTCCGTTCACCACTGTTTCCACCCAGCAGTGGAGGGCCGGGGGGCACACATCTTCAGCCAGGACTGTTGCTGCTTACTGCGGGTCCTGGGTGTTAGAGAGTGGCTGGCAAAAATATTTCTCCCACCCGTACGGGCAGGAGAAATATTATTGCCGGCCACTTGCTAACACCAGCACCCGCTGTAATAACACAGCCTGGTGATCGCAGAAGACCTTTTGAAAGGCCTTCTAGGAGCAGCAGGCTGTATTATTACAGCGGGTGCTGGGTGTTAGAGAGTGGCTGGCAATAATATTTCTCCCGCCCATTCGGGCGGAATAAATATTATTCTCAGCCACTTGCTAAAACAAGCACCTGCAGTAATAACGCAGCCTGCTGATCACAGAAGACCTTTTGAAAGGCAGGAGAAATATTATCGTCAGCCACTTACACCCAGCACCGACAACACATTTGCCTCAAAAGGGCTCGGCTCCCCACCCAAACCTCCCCTAGCACCGTGACTCCCTCCACTTCACCTCTTGAAAGGCCGAAGCCAGAGTGTGAGAGGGGGGCTGAGATCCTCCTCTCATGATGTGATGACGCTGCATCTGGGCTGGGCTCATAACATTAATACAATGTTTTTAGCCCAGCCCGGGTGCTTCTGCCTCACCTGCAGTGCACGCTGTGCACAGAGGCAGACTTTAAAGGCACAATCTTTTTTTTAATTAGCTGTGGAAATCATATCGCAGTTAGTGCAACATGATTGTTTAAATACACAGCAAAACAGCAGTATTATATCGCAAATTGCGATGCAATACCACTTATTTATGCCTTGGAACTAATGAAGTTTGATACAGTACCTGTTAATCCGTTACATTTGACAGAATATCTAGGGTTAATGACTGCAGAAACGGTAAAAACCCCATGCTCCTTTTCCTTCTTGTGTGTCCTTTCCCATTCCTAATTCCCGTCTGATCCCTTGAACCACACTCTCTGAAATGAACGTACAGTGTAAAGAAGTGATCAGTAGAGATAAACCTTTGTGCCACGATTTTCAAAACGTGTTTGGTGCAACTGATGGGATGCTCATTCACTTCACTTGCGACAAAAAGGCGGTGGACCGTGCACAAAGGACATTTAAATGTGTGCCTCATAGTATTGCACATTGAGGTGTTCTTTTCCCAGTAAATGCACAACTGGGCAAGGCAGATGATGCAAAGGGAGTTCTGGGCATTTTCAAGTAAATCCGATTTTTTTAAAGGGGTGCACTTTTCAAAGCACAGGGAAAAAAAGAAAATTCCCTGTGCCTATTTGCAATAGGTGCAGGAGGATATAAAATGTATGGGAAGGTCCTTTCTGATACTCTCGGGCAAAGAGTGAGTGAATGCTGTGTGTGAAGAAGAGTGAATGTTGAGTCAAAGAAAGTGTGTGGGTGTGTTTTTTTTGTGTTGAGCCAGGGAGCTTATTTTGGCTGGTGAGGGCAGCACAGTAACAATGCACTTCTTCTAGTATTTTATTGATATTTTCAACAGTAAGAACACATGTAAACCCCATCACTTCTCGTCCCCCACCCCCCCCCCCATCAATCCCAACACATGTAACCAACAGTGCACCCAGTCCTGTTGCCCCCGCCCAGAGCCCATAAACTCTGTAGATGGCTCACAGTCCCAAGTTTCTGTGAGTGGCCAGCTCTCTTGCCAGCTGTTTTACGGCCCCTGTTTGAGAACTTCCCCACCATAGTCCTCGCCGCACCTAGAAACTTCAGCCATATCTCCTCCCAACTTCATGTGAACGCGCCCTCCCGAAGTGGAGCGAGTAATCACACCAGCAATCTCATTTTCCTTGGGCACCATGCGGCCCGCGAGTCACACTGAAGGTGAGGCAGGACAGTGTCCCAGTCTGAGAGAATACTAGTAATACAAAACATAAACAGTGACCAAGGCTATTTATATCACACCCAAAACATACAATTATTCAGTTGGTATTATAGAATTTTTCTGTTTATTCAAAAAAGGCATAAGTCTTTTATTTATACCAAAGACCACATATTTATTTTACTGCAAACGTATACACATTCAGTGGCCTTTATAAGGGCCTTCGTATAAAATTCGAAACAATTTCTAAACATATCAATATCAGACACTAACCCATTTGTGTCCTGTGGGGGGCAGCTTTTAGTTTCCATTTGTGTGCCACCACAATCGTTGCTGCCACTATCAGGATGAAGTATATCTTTCTTTGAGCTTTCGAAAGTAGATTTTCCAGAACCCCCCCCATTCCCAGGATAGCCATCCTTAAGGTGTCCGGCATCTACCAAAAATACTATTTGTTGCTGCACAGATCATGTCCCAATAAGGCTGTATGACTGGGCATTCCCACCAGATATGCTTCCCCAATCCCAGTCCCCCACATCCCCTGCAGCAGAGTGCTGACATAGTTGGGTAGAATGTAGTTTTTCTGGGGTGAGATGCCAAGGGACCCCATTATCTTAACCCACATCTCCTGAGTCTGGATGGCCTCCGTGAGCTTGGGGATATCCTTCCATAACTGAGTCCAAAGTTCCCTCTCCACCGACTGCCCCGCAGCAGTTTCCCACTGCTTCGTATAGGGACATGCCTGGCTCATTGGCCCTTCTGCTATAATCCGGAAGTTTGGCGCTCACAGCCCTCGCTTACTTCTCAGAGACATTAGCATCTGCATAGCTACCCGGGGTCTCTTGCGGTTCCAAATATATGGCCCCACATTTTTTTAAAGGGTCCTTAAGAAACCCTGGGGATCCACCACTGGCAGGTCCATGAAATAGTACAGGTTCTTGGGTAAAATAACAATTTTAAGGGCAGTTATCCTCCCCATCCAGGATATAGATAAGGGCACCCATTCCGGCAGCAGCCGGTGCAGATTTTTTGCTAAAGGCGGGTAGGTAGCATGGTAAAGAGCACCCAGCTACAATTTCCGACTTACTCCACCCCTGGAACTGTTCCAACTTCCTTCTCTTCACCGGGGAATCAAGCCCCCTAATGTTTATGGAGGTCACCCGAAGCACTTCCCTCTTTCCCATGGTCGTCTTACCATGCGGTTTGCACTAATGAGTGGCTGCCGTTGGGATCTCCCTCCCCCCAATCCCCTTCTCCCTTCACCTTCCCACCCCCTCTGAGCGGGCCCAACCAGCCTCTAGTTCCCCGTGACCCATCATCTCTGGAATTCAGCCCTTGTAACAACCCTGAGTAAACCTGTGGGGGTCCCCCTAGACCCATGAAGATAAACCAAGACTTCCTGTACCACCCACCACCCCCGGTACCTTCCCCTAACTTCCTGCATCAGGCACCCTACAACATTCCTTCCTGTAACCCCCCTTTTCCTTCAGCGTGGCGATCCTGTGTTGATAGGCTTGTGGGAACCTTCCCCTCGTTGGGGGTTTAAACCGGGCCCCTTAGGCCCTGTTTATTTTAGGCCCTTGTCGAAAACTTTGTCCACTCAAACATTTACCTCTTGAGTGGTTCTCTCGCCGATCTTTGTTCTTGCCTTGGTGACCCATTCGTCCTCGATCCTCAGTACCTTTGTCGCAGGTGGTGACCCAATGTTGTTTCCCTTCCCATTCGAACAGTAGTTCAAAGGGAAAGGTCCATTTATAGCATATGTCCACCCGTATTAGGGTGCGCACTACCGGGCACATCGTCCTATGCTTCACCAGGGTGGTCTGGGCTAGTACCTGGAATAGCTGAAGTTCCGGGCCATTGTAGATGATTGATCTGGCCCTACTGGCAGCTGCCAGCACCTTCTCCTTCTTCCTGTACTCATGTAAGGCCCCACTCTGTGTATGCTGTCCAGCTTTATCCCCGACCAGTATTCCACCACCAGCAGGTTCGCGAACACTTGCTCCATCGTGCGTAGATCCTTGACCACCTCAGCGAGGCCCTTTATTCTGAAGTTAGATCTTCTCGAGCGGTTTTCAAGGTCTTCGCTCTGGGTCTCGAGGTCCTGCGTGACCCTTGCTAATTGCTCTACCAGCTTGTCGATCTTCTTTGTGTCCTCTGCAACCTCTTGTATGGCGCTCTACGCATCGGTCCGCTCCTCTAGTTTCGTTATGTCCCCCATTACCTCTTGCAACGATTGGGACAGTTCCGCTTGCATTTTGCCCAGCTGTGATTGAATGGTGTTCGCTGTCTTGTCCCCAAAATCCTGACCGCATTGGTGAAGGACCTCCTGAGGGTTCCATGTAATAATGTCCTTGCAAAAATGTCTCCTGACAAAGAAAGTATCAGTTTTTTTGCTGAGATATTATTACATAGAACATGTGGGGGACACCCCGTAACCCCTGAATTATTTTTTTTTTTTCTTTTTACAAGTGGAGCAGGGGTCATCCCAGCAAGCTGTCCCCATACATAATGTCACCATATATAATGTCGCCAATGGCTTTTCCCGGTGACATTATGTATGGGACTTATTACCTGATACCCTCCCGAGTGACCACTTAGTCTTTTGCAGTGCCTGCCGGCGCCCCCAAATCCTTTCTGCCCCTGATCTCCCCCAGCGGGTAAATCACTGTCTCTGCCTCAGATTCTGTGCAGATTGCCCTCCTGTGGTTTCTTTACCGACTTGAGGGCAGCCTGCATGTCCTTCCCCTTTTATTTTGGACATAGTGCATAGGCAGGTCTGATTGGGGAGGCCTGCCCCCTCCTTTTCTCTCAGATGTCGTGTCGCACCCTCCTTCAGACCTTTTCTGGCCATTTTTTCAGGGTGTATGAACCTCCTCCCTCTGCTGAGTTGTCGAGCAGGGGGGGTTTGGAACTCCCCTCTAACTGTGCGCAGGTGAGCCACTGTTTGTCCTCTTGCTTGTGGTTCAAATTACCCTCCTCCTGGCCTTGGTGCCAGGATCACTCTGCCCTGAGCCCGACCAAATGGCCTCTCCCTCATTCTTCCTTGCCCACCACAGATGTAGATGAACTCTTAAGCCCTCTTATTTAGCCTCAGAATTGGCCTGGGAAGGCCATGGCGCTGGTCACTGTCTCCTATGCATTGTTCGCCTCTTGCTCCCTTGTGTCCCTTGCTCTGCTTCTGGATGGGGTTGCACTGGCTGAGGCACTATATGCAGCTCCAAAATTCAAAATGGGCCTCAAGCCACCCTGGCTTTAACACCACAGGGCCTCCCTTGGTCTTCTCTGCAAAGTTCCGGCTTCAAAGCTTGGGCACAAGCCCTCCCGCCACGCTCCCCCACTCCTCTCTGCCACTCTGCTCAAAGCTGCTGGTCAGTCTCTGCCTGCTTGCACCCTTTCCTTGGGCCAGGGCGCATGCTGACCTGTGATGGTTCTCCCCCAAAGGGGTTGGTGGGGGGAGTGGAGAGTCGAGCCCCTCAGGGTCGCCGCCTTCCTGCCTCTTGACATTCCCTGTGCGGCCCTTCCCGGGCCTCTTGGCCGGTCCGGGTGGTGCACTTCTCTGCTGCGCAGCTCTCAACAGTGGGCTATGGGTATGGCCCCTCCGGATCCTCCTGATCTCTCCGATGAGATACTGCTTCTCCGGAGCAGGGGTGCTAGGCCCCACCTCAATCTTCTCCCTGGTGCTCACCAGCAGGGGAGCCCCGGCTCCACAAATCCAGCCCCGGTGGACATCCAATATCGCAGGAAGCTCCTTCCTGATGGGCTTGTCCAGCTGTGCACCGTTTGACAGCGGCTGCTTTCTGCCACCCTGCCTCACAGCCGCACTGGGTCCTCGGCCGCCACAGGTCTACCCGAGTGGTTCTTCTTGCTCGTGGTCTGTGAGCGTGTCTCTCAGCTCGGCCTGCACTGGCTGCAGGTGCAGTGCCTCCGCACCTCAGACACCACGGAGACGAAGGCCGCACACCCGCCTCTGCCGAAGTCCCCCAGCGATGCGGGCTGCTGCACTCCACCACCTCAGCCTACATCGATAAATCCCTACCTGGGGAAGGCTCTTTTATTCTATCTTTATTGTCTTTGGCCCCGGGGTTGTGAGAGCTCTGTGATCACGCTGCTCTCCCCTCGGCGGCCATCTTGGAATCCCAATCACAATGCACTTTTAATGGGTATCCGTCATAGATGCCAGTACAAAATGATGTTTTTTTTAAAAAAAAAATTATAAAGATCTGTGCTTTTATGTGGCTGCACTTGCATTTTGGGGTGCCCAGTCTAGTATTTCTTTGCTGTTGCATGACATATTTTTTTTCTTTTGACTGAGATTCTATGACAAAGCAAGTATGAGTGTTATAATGTACCCAGACTGGCATTTAGGGCAGCCAGTCAAGCCATTTCTTACTGCGGCGTTGCTTTTTTCACTGGGCATCAAGGGTAAAGCAAACCAGCATTATTAACCATCTAGTCTCGCCTGCACTGTGCAGCCAGTTTGGACGTGTTTTCTTGTTGTGACTAGACATTTTTAAAGGCAGAGCCAACAAGAGTGTGTGGCAGAGCCATGGTGGGCATGTTTTCTTATGGTATCATTACTGGCTGTATGTTATGTTAAGTTGATTTGTGCCGTGCACTGTTACCACCCTGGGGCAGTCTCGAGGCACACGCGTGGCTCTGCAGAAAAAGGGGTTGGGAGGTTAGTGGGCAAAAAGGTGAGAGGATAGGGTCAGAACCAGGAGAAACAGGAGTCTGTTTTGCATGTGGTCATTTGTGAGCGACCTCACGCATTGTAACCATATAGGTAAGATTCCATGCCTCGGTGTGTGTTAGTGTTTTGTGTTTGTGTTAGTGTTGTGTGGTTATGATGGGTTGGTCGTGTGCACTTGTTGGATAGTGTCCATAAGGGATTCAGAGTCACAGGTGGTCGTAGCTGTAAGGTAGTTCGGCATCTTGGTGTGTTGTTGCACTTTAGATGGTATTGGGCTATGTGGGTGGTCCACTCTGGATGTCGGCATAGTAATGGTTCTCTGTATGTTTGAGTGTGGCTAGTCCAAGATCTGGTGTAGAGGTGACAGTTATGTCGGAGGAGCATTAAGGGACGAGGGTTAGTGAAGTCGTTCAGTCCGTTGTGGTCTCTCTCTGCGGCAGCCCTTTGGATGCCGCTTGGCGGTATCTGGCCAGGTTTTTCTCCTAGTTTTTTGTCCGCGGTGTTGTTGTTGCCAGTGTCCCAGGTTGTCATTGTCTGCTGAATAACCAGGGTTTGAGCAGTTTCCTGAAGGTGATGTGGTTTTCTGTGGTTCTAATTACTTTGGGCATGTTGTTCCAGGTGTTTGCAATTAGACGTGAGAACGCTGTTCCGCCGAAATTCCTTTTTTCGTAGTGTTTTGCCTCTATTTGTAAGTCGTTGCTGGATATTAGTTCCCTTTCTGGGCGATACCGGTTAATCTTGTCTTGGAGGAATTGCGCACATTGTCTGTGCAAGGCTTTGTGGGTCGATGCAGAGTGCTTTGAATTTGATGCACTTTTCTTTTACTGGTAACCAGTGTAGGCTTTTCAATGCTGGAGTGATGTGGTCTCTTCTGTTTAGTCTCAATAGGAATCTGGCTGCTGTATTTTGCACCCTTTGGGGGTAGAGGCTGTTTGCGTAGGTAATTCTTGTGAGTATCAGGGATATGATTGTGAGGGTTCTGTGCGGAAAAGAGAGGTAGTGATTAATTCTCTGAGTAGTTGTAGGAGGAAGCATTTTTGGTGATTGTGTTGACTTGCGGTTCCAATGATGGTCCATTGTCCATGAGTATTCCTAGGTTGTTTACTACATTGGTAGTCTCTGGTTGCGTTCCAATGCTGATTGGCCAGTCCAATTGTGGGTTCCCTCTGTCGAATCCTGCAGGTGAGAACATTATTTCAGTTTTTGCTGGTTGCCGTTTGAGGTTGTTTGTTGTCATACATTTGTATATGTCTATGAGGCAGCTGTTGATGTTATTTTGTTCCTGTGTTCTATTTGTTTTCACGATCAGTTGTCTGCATAGTTGTAGGCGGTAAGTCAGTGGGATCGAAGGATTTTCATCAGTGGGCACATGTAGACGTTGAAAAGTAGAGGGGAGAGGCTGGACTCCTGTGTCACTCTGGATATATTTTTGGTGTTTGAGGTGAACGGTTGTAGGTAAGTTCTTTCGGTTTGGTTTGTTAGAAATGAGGTAAGCCACTTTAGTGCTCATTCCTGAATGCCACATTCCATCAATCATTTTAATAGTGTTGCATGGCTGATTGTGTCAAAAGACGCTGATATGTCCAATTTGAAGGAGGTCCGATTGGGTGTCGTTGTCTGCATTTATTTTCAGGTTGTCCTATATCGATGGAAGTGCTGATTCTGTTCCTCTCATTGGTTTGAAGCCAACTTGTGATTGGTCGAGTATTCCGTTTGTTTCTACGTGTTTAAGATGGATTTTGTAGACGTGGTTCTCCAGGATCTTCTCTAGGTAGGGCAGGTTGGATATCGGTCTTGGGTCTTCTGCGCTTTCTGACCTTTTTTTATCAGTGGTTTGATGTATGCTGATTTGAAGGAGGACGGTACTATTCCTCTTTTGAGTGATAGATTCATTAGGTTCTGGAAGCATGTCGCTGGGGTTATGTGGTTGAGGATTCCTTTTAAAAGACGTCTGGGGTGTTGGGGTCCGTTGGAGATCCTGCAAGGTTGGTATCCTTGATCAGTGTGGCAAAAGTTTCCTCTGTGATTGGTTCTAGGCAGATGAGTTTTGCTGTAATCTGTGTTCCGCCTGGTGTCTTTGGTCCAGTTGTTGCGGTTGTATTTGCGCTGGCGAGGCTGATGGTCTCCTGTATTGTCTATTTTTTCTCTTAGATGGTTGGTGATTTGTCACAAAGTGTTTGTGTAGGGGTGATGTCATTTTTGCAGGAAGAGTTTTTTTTTTTTTTTTTTGTTTTTTTTTTTAATCTGATGATTTTGAAGAGTTCTTTCTGTGGATTGTTTGCTGATTCTATTCTTGTGGCGTAGTAGTTTTTTTTTTTTGCTTTGAGGACTGATGCTTTGTACAAGAGTTGTCTTTGGTATTTTTTGTCTTGTCTGGTGCATTGTTCTCTCCATTTTCTATTTTGAGGTAGTTTTTGGGAGTTTTTTTCAGTTCTTCTGTGAACCATTTTGCTGACAGTTTTTTTTTGGTGTAGCTTTGAACGTTTTAGATGGTGCTTATTGGTCAAGGGCTTTGGTGATTCAGTTGTTGAGTGTGTTTTCTGTTCTATCTACGTTTTTATCAGTGGGATCTCTTTCGCTTGGGACGGTTGCGTCTAGTAGGTTTGTTAGGGCCTCTAGGTCCAAGTTCTTCCAGTTTCGTTTCTTGCTGGTGTGGAGCACTTCCTTCCCGGCTGATGGACAGGTTTGGGGTATGATGTAGAATGGTATCAAGTAGTGTTCACTCCACACCATTGGTGTAGGAGGCGTGGATGCGCATAGTTCTTCCCTGCAGAAAATTGCATCCACGGTGTGTCCCGCGTCGTGGGTAGATCCATTTACTATTTGCTTGAACTGCAAGATTTCCAGGAGTGCGCCAATGAGTTTGCTGTGTACTCATTTTCTTTTTCGAACCATAGGTTGAATCTCCCAGTATGACTAGGTTGTTGTGGTGGGTTTAGCATGGCGGCCTCGTCCACTAGTTTTGTTGTAAGAAGATGGTCTGTAGATAAGGAGGAATACTATGTTGGATTGGCTGCTTAGTTGTATCTTGATGTGGAGAGATTCATAGCCTTCCGCGTTGGTTGTGATTATTTGGGATGCTCGGGTGTGTTCTTTGTGTATAATTCCGATTCCGCCTCCTCTTCAGTTTTCTCTGCTGACGTGTATTCATTTATAATTGTCGGGTATTGCTACATTCGCAATGGCTGTATAGTTGTCTGATAGCCAGGATTCTGTAAGGAAAAGCACGTCTGTGCCTCCTTCGCTTAGGAAGTCATGGATTTCTGTTGAGTGTTTTACCTTGGATCTAACGTTGAGGAGGTGGCAGTGTAGTTTGCTTGATTTTCCCTTTCGGGTTGTTGTTAGTATTTTTTGTTCTGGCCGGTGGGTTGTTGGTTGGGTTTCCGTTCCAGGTGGGCTTTCACCGGTTGAGTCTGTTGGGTGGGGTGGTTCTTTGTTGGTCAGTCTCTTTGTCAAGTAGATCGGTAAGGTTTATGGCGGGGTTGGTTGGTTCCGGTTAGTTCCAGGTTGTAAATAGGGTAGCTACCTCTCTGTTGTTCCAGTCTTGATGATGTAGGGGGTGTAGAGTTTGATGGATTCCAACTTGTCTCTTATTCTGGTTGGGGTATTGTCCATGGTGGAGACCGGGTTGGGATGGTTTATTAGTTGTCTTGTTCTGCTTGGTGTCCTGGTTGGGTCTGTACACGTGACGCTTGTTGGCTGTCGGTTTGTTGTTGCTGTGCCGTTTTTGTTTACCACGTTGTCGTATGTGGATAAGTAAGCGAGCATTGTAGTCTGTCTTTGCTCTGTTGTTTGTATGTCTCCTTGGGACATCTGAGATGTTTGTCAACTTTTTGGGGTTTGTGGAATCATGCTGGTCGGTGCCTCCTGAGTGGTTTGTGTTTTCTTATTATTTCTGTTGTCTGTTCTCGCTTCTTTGTCTTTTGTTGTGAGGCATGATGTGTGCGTCGTGTTCATTTGAGTGAGCATCCTTTCGATTAGTGTTTTTTCCTAGTCTTTTGGGTTTAGTCGTTGCTGTTTGTGGTTTGTTGCTTCTATTTGGTAGGCTGTGGGTAGTTGAGACCACAGTTGATGGGACTTTGTGGTACCGTTTGTTTATTGCTTCTTTCTTTTTTGGATCCTATGTGGTTTTTTATGTTGTTGTGTTTTTTGTTTTTTTAATCATGGAGGTCCCTTTGGTTATGTTAGCTGATGGTTGAATTGATATTTTGGATTATGCACAAAGCAAACATGAATACTGTGTGAATGAATACATGTGAATACTGGCATATATTGGTGCAATCAGCATGGAAAAGTATTGATTGTGAGGGTGCTGGGTTCCTTATTTTGACTGGGATGGCAAAAGATTCTCACCCAGGGGGTGCATGCTATGTTTAGGCCCCTGGCTTCCACTTTGGCCCAATAAAGGCTCAAGCTTTGTTATGACAATTTTCTGAAGTCCTACGCTTAGTAAAACCATTCAACTGAGGCAGTACAAGACTCCACTCTTAGTATAAGGCTGTACCACCTGAGTTCAGGGTAGCGTAGACAGAGCAGCCAGGCTTATCTTAGGAGGGAGAGAGGGCTGTAGATGGGTACCAAGAATCAATACCACACAAATGAATTAATAGAACCACTGACAACCAGAAGCATTATTTAAAAAATACAGGTTTATTTTAAATACAAGCAGGCCAAGTTACGTCTTGGGGTAAGTACAGGTTAAAGTGTCATACACGCATTTATAAAAACACAACCCAATGCTTGAAGGCACACAGACCAAAGCATATAACTTTATTTGGAACACCTAACGGGAGTTCTAAGGAAGTCAGCCCAATAGTTAATTTTTAGATTACTTTCAGTAATATAAGCGTAGTGGCCCCTAGCAGTTGTACCGTGACGATCAGCCAGAAATCGCTTAGTAAACCAACTGGAAAATATACTTTTTGTGAATAGTGTAACATTTATTCTAAGTACAGTACACACCTATAACTTCTTTTGTGATAACCCACAGTTATACTAGGTGAGTAAAACCTAAGGATGTAATATTCTATTACAGATGCTTTTGAGATCAGTAAAACACTGATTGAGATATGTGTGATGCTGGAAATGCATTGGAGAGTCTAGGGCCTCCCTGTCTTTGTCCTGTAGTCCTTTTTTATTTGCGTTCTGTAATGTTTTCTGCCCAGGAGTCCATGTGGGACTCCTGGCAGTCCAGCTCCTTATGGCACCCATGGGTGGGGGCACAACCCTGTAACCCTAGTTTATGTTTTTGGGCACCTGTGTGTGACCCACAGAGCAGGGTATGGGCTGGTGGCAGCTCCATGCTGAATCTGACAGGTGATCTGAGTATCTTCCATTTTGGGATACCTAGGCCCTGCCATTGGAATAAGTTGATTCCTGATAGGAGACAAGATGGCCCCTGTGGCCTCTTGCTTTATATTGCCTGTTACCTTGTTTTTCTCAAAGTCCTGGGAAGCCCTGACTCTGTTCCTTCTCCCCTGACTGGCTGTTGGGTGGATGTTCCATATATGTTATTGTGGGGGAATTCCAAGCCAGACTGGCTGGAGCCTTCCCAGTGACTGTATGTTGTGGGTTCACCCTGTGGGTGGGACCTGGGTGAATGGAGTGTGTGACCAATATGCACTTCTTGTTATGTGTGTCTAGTTTCTTGTATGTGACACAAAGACTGAGAAAGCTCTGCCCGAAACTGGTATGAATGCAGTGGTGAATGGCTGGGTACTTGTCCCAATACACATTCCTTGTTATGAGTGTCTTAGAGGGAGGAGAATGGCCTGAATGCCCTGTGAGCCTGATTGGCTGCCTGCCTGCTGAATGCCCTTCTGAGTGATTGTTTGCCTGAGTGTGACCCAGAAGAATGAATGAGAGTCCAAACAGTATATCTCGGGGCCTCGGGAAATAGTTCAGAAGCTGAAGTCGAAACTGATACTTGATCTCGACCGCCGAGCCCGAAGAAGGTTGAGTGCTGTTACCTTCACCGCAATCCGAAAGCTGCTGTGCTGTCGAAACTGATCCAAGAGAGGACCTGGCTAGGAGACATCTTCCCGAGCTACGAGGGACCATTGTGCACCGCTAACCTTCGCTGAAGCACCCTGGAAGCCAGCCTTCGAAAGACTGTCAACCGGAGACTGGGACCGCGAGGAGAACAAAGAGAAGCACCGGACAGCCGTCCACCGTCGCCAACCAGGGTTTGCAGGTTTGCTATGACCGCTGGAGGCCCGTCAAAGCTGTGTTGCCCGGAAGCGGGAACTGTTTGAAACTGAGCCACCGATGACCGGAGCCGCAACGCTCCATTGATTAAGACATTTGAATCCAAGGACTCTCTCACCAGCACTGCCGACCGCTTTGTCCGGCTGGAGAAAGTTGAGGCCGCTGACGCTGAGGAGCATCCGCCGGTGGGTTTCCTGCCACCCAAAGACCGCAGAGACGCCAGACGACCCGACGCCCTTGCTGGGCCAAAGTTCTTCAGTGACTCTTTGTGGTAACGAACTACCGTCGTCGAGGTGCACCGCACGCCTCCTCCTCGCAGGACGTCCACGACCGATCGTCGACGAGCACTGCCAGGACCGAAGCTGCTGCCTCGTCGCCGTTGTTCACCATTTCTCAGAGGGAGCTCGACGATCTGTGGCTCCTGCCTTAAAGGGAGCCGCTCAAGAAGGATCCGTCGACGACCCGACATCGAACTCTGCTATTCCAGGTACATTGGTGTGGTAGAACTATTTTTAGAAGGAAATAAGACTCATAGAAACAATATATGGACTGGGCTTGTATTATATGTTTATTTACTGGTTGGGATCCTAACACTGAACTTTGTTTAGGTAACAGGGCCAGTATTCTGCCTATTGTTTTAACCAACCTGCTTTCCTCCTATGTCTATTGTTGGGTCACTTTATTAATTGATTTGTATGACATTTGAACTGAGTACAGTTGATGCATTTTAATGGAATCTAAGAGTAATTGTGGTACCACATAGAAACTGTATATATTTGTCATTGTAGATTAACCAGAGCACAAAGTGTGTTATTGTGTATATAACCTTGAACCTTAATTATATAAAGACTGTGTTATCACTAACATAGTGTGTGAACATTCCTTTGTGGGTGCTTGGGGAATACACTGTACTTAAGAACCAGCCTGCATCACCTTCTGAGAGCTTAAGCCTTGATTGCTCGCCCATAGCTACTGAATAGAGAATCTTGGCTGGGGGGCCCTGTGCTCCCACTTTGCCATATAGAGAGCAGCAGTATAGACACCCCCGCCAATCTTTACAATAAGCAATAACTCTTGTAACTTATATTAGGATGGCAAAAGGCTACCTCAAGGTAAGTGAAACATATACACTTTTTAAAGGAGCTATCAGCAGCTTAAAGGCAGGTATAAACCTCAGCCTGTTTAAAACAGACCAGGGAAAGCAAAACCCAGTGTTACACTTTACGAATGACTCAAGGTTAATCTGGGTAGGTAAAACCTAATGCAGACTTAACCTGGACAGGCTAACAACAAGTCAGGGGAAGCAAGACCCAGTTGGGAAAGCTATTCACCTATTCTCTGAAAGAAATAGTTAGTGAAGCCATCAGCATTACTTTTGGGAAAGCGGCACAGTCAATTTACAGGTGAGTAAAATAACCTTCCATCTACTTTCTATTAGAATGACGGAACAGTTTCTAAGGAAAGAAAGATGTTGCATGTACTTTTCAGAATGGCTGAACATTTCTAACATAAGTAATACATTTTGTAACTGTTCACTCTCAGAGTTAAAGTAACCAACCAACTTATTTTGCAAGTAAGTAACTTTTAAACATGTATTCTCTTTTCTAGGCAAAAGGCCAAATCCTTAGAAGTCTTTCCCTTATTCTTGGAGCATGAGTTTTCTCAGTGGCAGAAGGGGGGTCACTAGGGTCTAGTGTCCAACAGGCATTGTCAGGATAGGTTCTTAAGTAGCAAAAGTCAGAGTTCCTGTTAGTTGAGTCCATGGGCTTCAGAGAAGACACCCTAGGAGGGTTCCGCAGGAGCTTGGGCGAACTGAATGAGGGACCGTCCAATCACAGCAAAACAACCCTAAGCTTTACAGAAATCCCAAAGGCTTAAGGTAAGTAATATACCCCAGCCAGCACAGTGCCTCAGCACAGAAGAAGAGTTACAGCAGGAAGACTTCAGGATCTGCAGCCAAACACCTGGTTGGTGGACTCCTTGTCGTGGTGACTGAAAACAGGACCTTGCAAGGGACTTTGCAGCAGGACCTTGGAAAGGACTTTGCAGCAGGGATCAACGGGGAAGGCTCCCGGCAAGAGTTTCTTTGCGGCTGGATGCGGTTCTGTGGATTTTGCCACCCTTTTCTGGAGCTAGAAGAAGACTATCGCTAGTCAGATTTTTGTCACTTGGAAGGTCTAGCACTCTGGTGAGGGGTCTTTTAGGACTCAAATTGTGTCTCCTGAGTTTCAGCAGGATGCCCACAAAGTTTGTGTGATTCAGAATTCGGAAGACCATGCACCGCCAGATGGATCGAGGTCCCAGGTCATTGGGCTATTGCAGCCCCACAGTGTCGTAGCATGAGGTGTGATGGCTCAAAATGCAGATCTTTTTGAGTCTTAATCGGTCTCACCAGGCTCTGGGTCGGAGATCGTGGTTTTCGAAGTCCCCAGGTTGATTGAAAGGAAGGGCTATAGCAGGCTCTGGTTACACATCAGGCTCTCTGGTCTCTGGAAATCGTCTCTGCTGTGTTTCCTTCATCATCCTCTTCGGTTTTGGTTCCAGTGGTCGACTTGTCTTCAGCTCCAGGTTCGGAGTATTTAACAGGAACTACAGCACAACCTCTGCATTCTCGCCCTGCATTTTACAACAAGGGGCAGTCTGGTTGTTCCATTAGGGCAGCCAGCCCCCGCCACTGGGATTTGCCCCCATTCAGACAAGGTGGAAGACCAAGGGCTGTGGAGTTTTGGACCCCTTCCTTGCTTCCAGCCTTCACAGACACTGTGGAGCCTGGGCGGGGAATCCAAGGATGAACAAAGAAGGCTGGGGCCATTTTGGTAAACTGGGCACTCATGGGTGCCTTTACCGCAGCTGTGAAAACAGCTTGCGGTATTAGTGCACCGAATTTGGAAAAAAAATCATCCCCGGCAATCCCAACAGGGTTCTGGGCCCCGTTCAACACCTGTGAGGCCGGCTGTACGCCCACATCCGGCCCCACAATAATGGCGATGAAGGAAACGGACCCCCACATTGTGGTCGGTCACCCACCGGGGGAAAAGGAGGAGGAGCAGCATCCATCGCCGTGAGGGGATGCCGGCTACTCTGCCCCGTCCGTGGCCCTCATTGAAGAGGATGCTTGTGTGGCCGGGATCGATGTAAGCCCGCAGCCCCCTGCAGCATTCACTGCCACAAGAAGTAGAGAGTGATGCCCAGTCTGCTTCGCAGGCGCCAGCACAAGTCATGTAGCTGGCTGCCCGCCGAAGCAATCAGCAAGATCCCGGTCCTCCGGCGGTGAGAACAGACCTGCCAACCCTCTGCTGTGCCGGCGGCCTCCCCGAATGCTTCCCGCTGCTCCCTGCGAGTCCCCGGTCCACACGGTGGTGAAGTGCTGTGGCGCTCCATGTCCGCGTAAAAGATATGGCCCCCATAGTGATCCCGGGGTCCCCTCTGGTGGTGAGCTGTGAGTACTCTGGATCGGAGCAGTGAACAAAAAAAATGAAGGAAAAGAGGGTGGCAGACCGCCTTTGCAGGAAAGACATCCTGCCTGTGAGTGATCGGCCTGCCTGATAACCAGAGGCAGCATTGCCTGCGCAGCCCCCCCTGCTCTGCTGTGCAGCGTCCTGCAATGCTGGTGACCCGCTGCCACAGGAGGGTGGGGATGCTGCACCCGGCACCAGAGAAGGTCAGCGCTGCCCCTCCCACCCCGTAAGAGGCATCGTCGGTGGTTGTTTGCAGTGCTGGCACAGCCCCAAGAAAGATCCAGGGCCAGGAGGCGGTGAACATCTTGACATGCTCCCAAAAGCGGAGCAAACGATAAAAATGAAGCGCCCCATGCCAGCACAATGAAAGATCAGGTGTGCTCCGATGAAGTGCTTGTGGAGAAAAGGCCCTGCACAGAAAGATCCCGTACCGCACAGCGGTCAATTCTGATGCGCTCCACATTGGAGCAGGAAGGAGATGGCCTCCATACATATCCCAGGCCCGTTGGCAGTGAAGCACCGTAGCAGCTCATGTCGGTAGTCTGTAAAGAGATGCACATTGCACGCTACAGATCCCAGGGCCAACAGCGGTGAGGTGAAGACTAATTAATAAAGAAGGATACGTGAATATTGTTGACATTACACACGCACTGCATGCAACCTCATAAAAAATGCGAAGTGAGTTGTTTTCTCACCTAGCACCCATAAGCGAGGAAACAAGTGAAGCAACCTATCGCCCAACTTCGTGACAATAGTACTGAAGAACTGTGGAGTGCTTCACGTTGCGCACCTCGACCGCACTGCATATCTGAAAGGAGCCCGATCTGTGAAATTAACTTATCAGACGCAGCTCTGCCAGCTAAAAACAAAAGATGACCTTTCTGTGAGAAAAAAGGAGATCCTATGTGTTTTACCACAGCATGCTGCAAGATCAGGCAGCAGATATTCACAGCAGTGATTTACAAGTTCGGAAAGGAAGAACTGGACTGGCACCTTCTGCTACTGGCAGCGCCCTGCCCACATTCTGGCCACACGTGTCACTCTGCCTGCCCAGTAAGTGGCCCCAACACCGTGCCACTAGTGTTGCCTTTCCTGCCCTACCATCCATGGACTAGGCTGATGTGGCTGCAGGTGCGGGTTGCTGCCAGCGCCTGAACTGGGACATCACCTGCCTAATAATTCTCTTGCCGAGAAAGGAGGGTGAGTAATCTACTCCCACCCTCTGCCCTGTCAGCACTCGGAGGCATTCCCACCTGGGGGAACCTGAATGTGGCGGAGCCTATGGCTTGCTACCCGCGTCTCGCTGCCAGCCCCAACATCAAGGCACTGACTGAGCCTGAACGTGGCCGAGCCTAGATGCCCTGCTACCCTCATCTCGCTGCCTGCCTCAACATCAAGGGACTAAGCCGATGTGGCCCCTTTGCCGGCCTTTGAACTGTGCCATCAACTGACCTTGACGCGTGGTAGTGTCTATCCTGAACAGACACTGATGCAAAGTGAACTGGTCTGCAATCCTGCAAGTGCTCTAAGAAAACATGTGTTTAGATGCTCTTAGCCTGCATGTAAATTATATGCTTAAAGTGGTCCCAGTTAAATGGATGCTAAGCTGTTCTCCCATAGTTAGTAGGCATGCTCTAAATGGTGCCAGCAGCTAACAATGGCGTCATTCAGTTCCACTCACCCCAGGTTGGTAGAACTGCCAACATTCCACCAGCAGTTCGCCAACCACGACTGTCACCCGCTGAATATCCCTATATGTATCATTCGTCTACCCTACAATTCCCAAGTGGTATAAGCATTGTCATTTTGTAACGGGGGGCAGGAGGACATCATTTATGTTTCAGTAACATTTGTTTGTTTGTTATGAAAAAGGAGGAGTTTTGCCCTTTTAATATGGTGTGTCCATCCCAAGTGTATAGCCCTTTTAAGAGGGGCCATGGCTGTGTCATGGCCCGACCTAATAAAAGGAGCCCCTGCATGCAGAAGCCCCTGTCACTTGGCTACCCACTAATCTCAGGCCCAGGTCCCCTCCCCTGCGAGCTGCACACCTGCACTGCCTCCCAGGCAACCCCTGCACTTGGGAGCTGTTTCTGTATCACTACAGTCCCCTCCAGCTCTTGACACCTAATGTCTGCACTCACCCCTGCACTTGCCACAAGCTGGCCGCACTTTTACCTATATTTTTATTTAATTAATGTTGATCCTATGTATTGCGCTGCACCCCTGCCACACGTTCCCTTCCTCCCCTTCCCTGCACTTGCACGATCTCAATGTCACCTTGTCTAGTAAGATCGTTATTTATTTATTTATTCGAATTTGTAGAGCGCGCAACAGCCCAGCGGCATTGTGGCGCTTGTTACAGACAGATTTCTTGGTTACAGAAGATTTTGAGAAATGGCAACAGTTTGCAGTACAAGCATGAGAGATAGCAGGGTATCGTGGCGCTTGTTACAGAGGATTCTGAAAAAAAGAAAAACAGTTTACCTTATAAGCATGTGAGGGAGCAAGGCAATGAAGGATTTAGTTGAAAAGGGAGGTTTAGAGTTTTTTTGGGAAAGCAAGAAGTGAGTTTTCTGTTCTGATGTCAGCGGGTAGTGCGTTCCATAATTTGGTTGCAGGGTAGGGGAAGCCCAGCCCTCCAGCTTTAGACCTGTTGATGCGTGGGGTGTGAAGTTGGCTAGTGTATTGAGTCCTGATGGGCCGAGTGGACGTGGATGTATCTATAGTCTCTGATAGATAGGATGGTGCTGTGAGGGTAAGGCATTTGTGGGTGAGGATTTTGAAAGTGATGCGCTCTTTAACCGGGAGCCAGTGAGCTGTCTGTCTAGCCTGGGAGGGGGATGCTTAGGGCTGCTCGAAGCGCATTGTTCTGTGTGATTTGGAGTCGATGGAGGTTTTTTTCAGATGTACCTGCTAGAAGGGCATCACAATAGTCTAGTTTGGCACCAATGGTGGCTCTGGCTATTGATAGACAGATGGGCTTAGATAGGTATGGTTTTATGGCGTTTATGAGCTTGGTAGTATGTGCTGAGGTCGGAGGTGATGGCGCTGACCTGCCTAGTCATGGATAGTGTGGAGTCTATGTATACCCCTAAAGTCTTCACAGATTTGGAGACGGGGATAGTTGTGTTGTCAATTGTGAAGTTGACATAATTCCTGTCGAGTTTGGCTAGTGCCTTTTTTTTTTTTTGGCCTAATATGATAATTTCGGTCTTCTCCACATTGAGGCAGAAGCCATTATTTGCCACCCATGCCTGGATGGTGGAGTATATTAGGTGAAGTGCTTCAGAATCTTTGTTATACAGTCCGGTGAGTGGGAGAAGTAGCTGGGTATCGTCAGCGTATTTAGTATACGCAATACCAAGTGCGTCAAACCTGTTGAAGAGGAGCTTCGTGAACAAGATGTAAGGTGTGGGTGCTGTGCAGGAGCCCTGGGGGTTGTGGGGGCTGTGTTGGCTATGTTAGAAAATACTTTCATTTCCTTGCCTTCCAAGAAGGAGGTGACCCAGAGAGCTGCTCCTTTGGAGAAGTTAGCTGAATGGGTAAGGTGCGAGGTGAGAGTCTAGTGGTCCACTAAATCGAAAGCAGCTGAGAGATCAAGGAGTAGCAATAGGGCTGGTGTTCCTTTGTCCATGATTTGGGTGATCTGTTTTCTTTAGATCCACCAGAGCTGTTTCCGTGCCATGTCCTGTGCGATAAAGCCAGATTGTCTGGTTCCGAGGATGGAAGGAGATTCAAGGAAGTGTTGGATCTGCTATGGGCGGCTTTGTCCAAGATCTTGAGGAGGAAAAGTACAGTGATTATGGGTCAGTAGTTGTTAGGCTGTAGTGGGTCTAGCGTGGGCACTTTTAGAAGGGGGCGAACCCATGCCTCTTGTAGGCTTGCTGGGATGATGCCTGATCTGAAAGAGGCATTGATGAAGGCTGTCGAGCGGTGCGAGAATGTCGGCACATTCCTTGATGAGCTCAGGTAGACATATGTCCCCTTTGCACATGGACGGTTTTAGGTTTTTAAGAAGGTTGATAACTTCTATTTCTGTGGTGTCGCTGAAAGAGAAGAGAGGTTTGGTGAGGTTGGTAGGAGAAGGAGTGGAGACTGTTTGTTTGGGTCCAGAGTGGTGAGGTAGGGTTTTACAATGGTCCTTGATTTTTTTTTTTTTTTTTTTTTTTTTGCAGGAGATCAATTTTGTTTAGCATGGCAGATTGAATGCTGGCACACCATGCTTCATCTTTGATGATCTCGTCTGGGGAGTTAGGAGGTGAGATGAGCTCATTGAAGATAGCGAGATTGTGAGTTGGAATTTGAGATGCGGGCATTAAAGGAATTAGCTTTCGCTTTGGTGATGGCTGCTTTATATTGGTGGGAGATTAGATCAAAGCAGTTTTTAGTAGGGATGTTGGGGTTAGATTGCCAGTTTTTTAATGCTTCCTTTTCATGGGAGCGAAGGGCCTGTAGTTCTTCTGCGAACTAGGATTTGGCGTGCAGGGGTAGTAGTGTCTTGGTGGAGCTTTTTAGGTTGTCGCTGAGTAGATGGATAAGGTGTTTGTCTTCCCTCTGTTCCCCCTCCCTTGCCTCGTCCCGCCTTGAAACACTTGTGTATAGGACGCGTTATAAATGCCATATCATATATCGCTGCTATTGCCCTTTTAAGACTGTGTCATGGCCTGACTTAATAAAAGGAGCCCCTGCATGCCTCAGTACAGCTGCAGACTCCAAGAATGGATCTGTTGTCTCCATCTCTCACTTTGTGCATGCAGGCCCACACTGTGTGATCACGCTCCTGCGGGTCCGTACTGGTCTGGGTCCTCCGGATCAGCCTGGTGCCCTGGGTCCAGCCCAGGCATCCTCCATTTAGGATGCTCTCTGCATCCAGGGTGCCCCTGGCACCCCAGGCCGTAACTCTATGGCTTAACAGGGTCCTGCCCTGCAACCACTTTAAGTCCGGGTGACCCCATCAATCCCAACAGGGTGCTGTGCCCTCTAGTCAGCGTCACAATAGTAATGTGTCTAAAATAGATTTAATGATGTATGTGTTTGATTCATGGGAATTTGTGTTTCCAAAATAAAGCATGATTTGTTTTATTAACGTATCTGCATTTGATAGTTTCATTTAGTTTTACGTTGGTATAGTATGTTTGGGGAGGTAGTCCATGTTCCCTAGCATTGCAGGATGACTTCAAAATCATAATTTGATGAGCTAAATTAATCTACTGTTGGAAATAAATAATTGCGGTAGAATGAAGAGTTATCTCCACATTTCGCCATAAAACAGTGTATTGTTTTTGGAGGTATGTCAGAGCAGAGCAGGTGAAAAGCATTCTAGAATGATGCACCGAATATACCATATGGTTGTTTGGTGTGCATTGTGTAGCTGGCACAGAGTGAGTGCTGAATGAGGTTGGATATTCACAGCAGATGACAGCTGGTTACTGCTCCATAGTAAAAACCGGCACAAACCCAACTAAATAATACAGAAATACTACATAACTTGTAATCCTCACCTGAACTCTAGAGCTTCTGTATTCTAATAGAAGGTAACACGTTGTTTGAGCACTTCATTATCACCTCTAAAAAAACATCCTTATACTTATAAATGCATACATATGTCGAGATTTGTGGTTTTGAGCTTAAAAGGTTAAAAGTCTGTTTCTTTGGTTGTTTTTCATAGCTTAGAGTTTCTGATGGAATGAGGAAGTTCAATTCCCCACTACATAATAAATTGTCCCCTGAAGAATGTCCACTGTATTGGTTACTATCAAAAGACAGAAACATGCCTAGGTTGGGAAGTCTATAAATACCAGACCGGTTTATGCTATATGAGTTTAGGAAGAGAAGTTGTTCTAGTGCAAACAGGGACATTTTGCCCAGTGACACAACCTACTTTGCACAGTGAGGGTTTGACGGTGAAACGCGTCGTTGCCTGCAGTTTTTTGCTCTTTCCACAGCACAACTCATAAAGGATACTTGTTGATGCAGATACTTTGGTCGTTTGTCTGGCAGTGTTGGGGATTCTTTCACACTACTGCTTCTGGAGTGCTGTCTGCTTTTTGTACTTTGTGCAAGTTCTTTTTTTTAAAAAAAAAAATATATATATTTTTTTTCCTGTATGAATTGTATTGTTTGTGATGCATATGTTCTTTAATGAATTGAAATAGAGCTGCACAATGTAAATGTGTTAATGAATTTTGATTAAAATATAGTTTTTTAAAAAAGGGTCTGCGGGAAAGGTTTCTGTTTTGAAATGGACACTGTTGAATTGTGTTTAGCAGAGAAGTAAAGGAAAAATACACTGTAAAATACAATAGGTCCCTTTCTTATTGGATACATTTGTAGGCCGGTTTGCCTATTGCATTTGGTTGGCAGCCCCCTCTTTTGGGTTATATAAAGAAAATAATACATTCTAAACATACTGTGAGACACCTGACGGTGTCTCAGCCGCTGGTCCCCGGATATCTGTCATCCAGGTGGCCAGGACATCGCTGTTTGATCCAGTTCCTGGGGTATGGACCAGTCGGGAGGATCACCTGGATGGGGGGGGGTCTTCGGGGAGTGGAAGTCGGGACACCGAAGGTTGAGACGCAGTACCCCTTCCAATTAACAACTTTTCCCCATCCTACCTCTTAGGATACTCCGAAGTTGATCCCCCCCCTTTTCCTGCACAAACACTTTCCTACACCGAGACAACGGATCAACACTAGGACTGTTTACCTGACATGTCCCAACACAAGCGTCAGGCAGAGTCAGGCAATTAACAAGAACTATGCACACCTGACGGCCCTTTCCCTTCCCAACAGGGAGCAAGGCCGAATGCACGAGGAAGCAGCCATTCCGGATTGGCAGTTCAAACGGGAGGAGAAAGGCAGAGAGACCTGGATGGACGACGAAGAGGGAAATTGCCCTTGCCCTTTGCAACTCAGATACACGAAGCCTCCAAAAGGTAAAGGATAAGACCGGGAAGTCAAGCTAGCATGTGGTGTTACAGGTGTCAGTGGCACACAGGGTCCTCCCACGCTGATAGTCAAAAGCGGGAGAAGCACTTGCTCCTGTGGTGCCGTCCTTGACTTGCAAGACAAGAAAACTCCAACAGTTCAGCACAGCTGGTGAGTTGGGGAAGACAGATAATAAAACTGTGCTTGGCCCAAGGTTGCATGCGGCAACCTTGTTGAACAATGAACTTGTGTAATTGAACTTCAAAGAAACCCTGGAAAAGGTTCAGAAGCAGAGTGGTCAGGCATTCAAAGGACTCTGACTGAAGCCTTTTTGGGTTGTGTTGTTTGGTGGAAACTACAAAGACAAAGAGGCCTTAGGAGAGGCTGTTGTGAAGTGTCAAGTGGGCCTACGAGGGTCGAGCAAAATCCCTCATACATTAGAAAGTCTTTAACACATAGAGGAAAATTGAACTGTTAGAATGTCTATGTGAACTCAACGGAGGATTGCCAAGGGAAAAGCTAAGATAAGTAAATCCCACATTGTGATAAAACTGAGTGTACTGTGAAAATTGTGAAATGTGAACCCAACGCAGGGATGCCTATACATTGGGGATAAACCGTGATATACCCGTGAACATTGTGGCAATTGTGAACCCAGCTGAGGGATGTCCACAATAACTGGATGTTGAAAAGGACATTGATACTGTTTGAATGACGTGTTTTGAAAGGCCGTAGTGAACCCGATTGAGGGAGGCTAATGTTGCAAGAAGGATCGAAGCCCGGCTGAGGGGGATTCAAAGGGGCGAAGAGCAATCGCCCAAGGTGAAAGACAACCAACAGAACTTTTGTTTTGTTTATTGTTTATGATCGAGCAGGCCTTCTAAGGCAAGAGACTTGGCCCCAGAAGGTCCTGGCATTGTTGAAAGGAACTGTAATCTCATGCTGGCGAAGCCCAGGAGTGTTCTTTGCTCAAAGGTCCTGCCTTGTCCTGTGCTAAAAACGTGGGGAAGGGAGACCCCATCTATAACTTCCTGACTTATCATTTTGTGAACATTTCTTTCTTTTCTTGTGAACATTATCCCACACTCTTTGTGAAGTTAGCTGTCATCACTAGGACTGCCTTATTATTATTTAATGGTTGTTGCTTACTCCCATCTTAGATTTAGGTTTAGATGAGGCGTTTTTCCAACCCCTTTATGCAGTTTAATAAACACACTTGAACTGTGATCACTTGTGTCTGTCTTTACTGTTGCCACCTTGAGTCCCTTACAATACTGACAGCATTTATATAATGTATTTCTTTTAAAAAATCAGAATATAAATAACATTAACAATTTATATAAAAACCTGTCGAGCACCTCCTTTTGAGAAGCTTTTCAACTGTACAAAATTTCACCCAATGGCCTTAGCCAGTGCTAGTAATTATTTACATGTACAATACAATCACCCCTTTTCGACCATAAAGTAAACCAATTTGCAAAGATTGTAACGTTTTCTGTATGTTTAGAATGTATTATTTTCTTTTTTACTTTTTGAATGTAGTTAAGTGATAACACATTGTTTTAATATTTCATTAGTTATCTTCTATGAGAATATAGAAGCTGCAGGGTTCCGGTCGGATTGCAAGCTCCTTAGTGTTTCTGTATTATTTGGATGAAATTGGACAGGCACCCATAAGGAGCACTGTGGAAGCCTCACTAGGATCCAAAGCCGGCGCCTGCTGTCCTCTTGCTAAGTTGTGTACAACAACAACAAAAATGGGGGGTGGCAAGGGCACCCCAAAGTCCACAAAGTCAAACCGTACTCTACCACCAGATGAAAACGGAGGTCCAAAACCATATTGGTATTTGCCAATAAAGAGACAACACAGAGTGGATTGTGGTATGCCAAATGCAAGGTAACCCAGCTTTATTTGAAAGTAAAGCTGGGAGGAAAAACGAAACCAAAAGCCAAGCTCTCACTCAAGATTTTCTCCAACATTTCAACAGGAAACAGCAGTTTATTTAGTCATTTTGATGTCATAGTCATGAAAACCTATCGCTCCTGGTCATTGGGTCCCTCTACTTAGCTACATATATAATTCTATATGTCCAACAATAATGATTGCGAAATTCTTTATCTAAGATCCCACCCATAAAACATCCCATAAACTGTGCTACATCATCATGCTTGAATATTAATGGGAGGCTCTAAATTAATTCTGCAGTGAAAAAGACATGTGCTTATCGGTTAACCTGCGGTCACACTGTCTGTGAACTGGCGGCATGATGACATGTTTTATGTAGATGGGAGGAGAGGACAATCTTAACGCCTTTGTTCTAAATTAAATAAAACAGCCCATGCTATCTCTGCCATGATGTCTGAGTTTCAATGAACAATTTCCAGTAATTCGGGTCTGCAACAGTAACCGCCATTCTGTTCGTGACACATTTATGAATACTGTTGTTATGAATCCTACTGCTTTCACCATGTGCGTGGTAATTATTTGTCTTTTTAGCCACATCCGCGTTTCTCTGTCACGCCTAGCTGATCGTTTAGACATTAATCTGCCAATTAGGACATTTCCTGAGATGTTCAGTTCGTCCCATGGACTTCAAATAGTCAGCTTTCTTATCTTAACTTGATGTATCTTAACACTTGAATGCTCACAATGGTATCTTGTTCCGCTATGTAACCCAAAACTAACTATTCATTGTGTCAGTTGCATTTCCAGGAGAATTTAAAGTGCAGTTTCAAATGTGTCCTTTCTCATTTAATAATTTTGTTTCTTCTGAGGAAGGCAGGGAGGTAGAGCCTGAACATGCTCTATAGTCAATAATTGCCCCACTACAAAGGAAAAATTCAAGCAGTGCATCTGAGAGTGGCAGTTGTAGGTGCCCCAGGTGATGAAAACGGGTTACAGTGATAATTTCGACAACAAAAATGTCGAAAGTCAAAATATCGAAAAAAAAATGTCGAAAAAAAAAATGTCGACTTTTTTTTTCAATGCATTTTTTTTTTAAATGGGGGGTTCCCCCCCAACCCCTCTTTTTTAATTTTTTTTTAAATTTTTCCCTTTTTTTTAACTCCCGAACCCCTAAAATAAATATATAATTAAAAAAAACGAAAGTCGACATTTTTTTTTTCGACATTTTTTTGTCGACATTTTTGTCTGTCGACATTTTTTTTTCAAAATTATGACCACCCACCGATAAAAACATTTGGCTCGAATGTGATGGATGGATGGATCTGTTCTTTGTTGTAGCACAAAACGATATACTGAGTTTTAGTTCGCAGAAGGTACAGCTCAGGCCTCAAAATGTGCTTTCTTCACTTACTATAGCTAATTGATTTCACAGTATCACTGCTACTAATTGAAGTATCATTGATTTCTCCTTTTAAGCTTGTTTCCTCAGTAATGCAGTTTGATGGGTTTGATAGCGTTAAAAGTTTTGGGCGAAAAGGCAACATTTACTAAACTTAAATTCATACATAGGAAAGTAAATAAAACAAGAGGTTCATATCCAGCCTGGCACTAGACTTTAGCATGAATAGGAAAAAGGAAGGATTTTGAAAGTGCATGGACTTCCAGCAGTAAGTCTCAATACTAATTTATTTGGAAATGTTAGTACAGTGGTTTGGGGAGGTTTACAGAGAATAGGAATGCAAAGACCCAATTTCTTTTTTAGATGATGTATTTTCCCAGCTTTTGCTTACAATTAGACTCACTCTAAGCGCTTCTAGTTGGAGCAGAATTGAGGAAGAATAAACAAAATATAGTGGACACTCCCAATTTGGCAAAATCTTGCTTGTTAACAGAGTTCATTCTGGTGCCCTGCCAAGATTTCGGTGAATTTCAGAAAATGTTATTTTTAAAATGTTAGGCTAACATGATCTTAATTAGTATATGCCATTAAGATAATGCATGTTACGTTACGTATTGCTCTGTTAATGATTACACCACTAATGGAAATACTTCAGTAATAACCTTTGTCAGTGCATAGAATGAATTGAATCAAACAATACATAAACTTTAGATAAAAAGTGGAAGAGGTTAATTTTGCAGCTTATTTTTTCTGCTTCTTGGGTGTTAAGGAAAGTCCTTAATGGACTTCTCAGTCTCCTTTTGCAAGCATCTTCCTCCTCTCGGGACTGGGACAGTCAACTATTAGCCTCTCAAAATGACTTCTACGTGTCTGCAGTGGGTAGACTAAATCACTGTCTGAACAAAATGGTGCTGAAATGTGCAGTAACGTAAAAGGTGTGTAAAATGTATTCTTGTGGGGTCAGTTCTTGCTACTCTAAAATAAAATAAATCTTCTGATGATCTTGAGCAGAGTTCAATATCTTAGCAAAATGGCAATTGGGGTGGCCAAGAAAAATAACAGAATTTGTGAAGTGTCTTTCTACGAAGGAACTGAGTATTTACAATATATATATATGTATATATATATATTTATATACGACACCAAGAAAGTTATGGTGGATTTAAAAAGGTTTGGAAAAAAAACCTTTCATCTGTGACAATGGGAAAGTCCATTTGAGCCTGTGTGTGTATGTGTGTGTGTGTGTATGTGTATATATATATATATATATATATGTGTATATATACTTTTTATGAAGTAGTGCCCTTTTGCTATATCACCACATATCTAATCCCAAATGTTAGATGAAGAAAACATGAGAAGTGTTTTACAGCTCAGCTCTCTGCCATGCCCAATAGTTGGATAAAAGATTTTTATGAATTTACAAAGTTGGTTGAGGTATTTATTTGTGTTGAAACATCCCCAACAAATTACAAACTTCCCTTCTAAATGTGCTGCAATAAATCTTGGTTAATTTTTGTTTCTGTGTTTTGAGTATCGTTGGATGTGTATTAACGTCTTATTAAAAGGTTACTTTTTTTGGACATTCATGAAGATTGTGCCTGCAAGTACCATGCCCTAGGCAGTGTGCAAAATGTTTCCTCTCCCTCTGCCCTGCGTTTCATTGTGCGCTGCCAAGCTTTTTCTCCAGACCAAAACCTCTAGTTGTCTCCTTGACTGAGCTTATTAATGAAAATCTTAATTTCTGCATTTTGGCATATTGGAGCTCTGTGCGCCCATAATTTCACAGAAGTGGAGATGGGTTTGAAAGGGGGAAGTTGTTTCTCGTCATGAAAAGAATATGTGCTTCAGTGATAGGTGCTTCATTTTAATTAAGGGTGAGAGAGTGTTGTATTTTTATACAATGTTTCTCTGCAAAAACGTCAGAGAAGTTGGCTTCCTTGTCAGAAGAGACATGATTGCTTTTCTGATGTAGAGACGTTTTGTCCATTAGCAGAGTTATCAATATACATTTGCTTCTATTTTTTACCCGACATAGACAAGATTTTGTTAAAGGTACAGTAAGTAGAGGAATACCTATTTGGGGAGGTGGAACAAAAAGAGGTATGATCTAAAAATCCTAATCCTTGTCGGGATCATCAAAACACTACAGTGTACTTCCACTTCAGTAGGCAGATGGACACATGGTCTTCAGTCCAAAAGCACTGGCCCAGTTCTAAAAGGCATGGCTTCCGAGTATCCACCTCAGAATAGTGTTCAACAAAATCAATCAAACTCAGGGAGTTGATGGCATTGGGCCCTTCCTTAGTCTAGGTTAGTCGTGGTCTTCCGAGATGCTGGTCGTAGCTCATTGTCTGCGCCTTGGCTGCGTCGCATTCTGGGCCAAAAGATGTCCTCTGGTGGTTGTTGCACCACTTGTGACCTCATAGGTCTGGAATGGGTAGGTGTGCAGCCTCTCCCTTCTGCCTAGAGAGCCTCTCCCTTCTGCCTAGTGGTCTCCTGGGCTTGGATTTCCTGCTGTGACAACATGGGTAGCTATCCACCCTTCCACTCATCTCTGCTTGGGTTGGCATGGCATGGATAACATTTTCACCTCTACCCGAGTAATTACTCTAGGGTAAGGGTCTGCAACCTTTGGCTCTTCGAATGTTCTGGACTACAGCTCCCATTAACCCCAGCCAGCATAGTCAATGGTGATGGATCATGGGATTTGTAGTCCAGAACATCTGGCGATCTGCAGGTTGCCGACCCCTGCTTTATGGACTTGGGGGGTAGTGTTAATGGCCTGCTCTTGGCTACCTTAGTCTGAACCCCACCCGCACCCTATCATTTTCGTATTGTCTACTCCTGAGGATTTAGTGCTCTGCTCACTCTGACAATTTTAGGTGAAAAAGGACTCCTGACAACCTTCTTAGTACTATCCAAAATGGCCCTGGCAGCTTCTGTTTCCAGATTCTCTATAGGCCCCATGCTTTATCCTGGGGTTTGCACTTGGCCACTGGAGCTGAACCATTGCCTGTTCCATGTATTTGTTTTCAAGTGACCATCCTGGGCTCACACTTTTGTTTTTGCCCGGTTCCACCTGTTTTACTCCTATTCCCTTGCTCTGGCTCTTGCTTTCCCTCCAACCTCTTCCTATCTCTCCTACTACTAAAGTCTCTCAATCTCTGCGCTATCTCTCTAACTCCAACCCTGCTCTCAGGGATGCAGACAACTTGCCACACTAAGCTAGGTAAGTTTTGGCCCTTTTATATTGTGAGTAATAAGGTGATTGGGTCAATAGGTATTCTGTTTGGCTCCTTCCTTTCTTTGTCTACCTAGCCTTGTGAATAAACCCTCCACTCCATAATTCCTTGTGAGGAGATGTTTCTGATGGTTTAGTTCAGAGCTAAACATTTCAAATTGCAAACTAGGAGATGGGTTTAAAAAGTCACTCTCATCATCAGTTTGCCACCTGCACACAGGACATCATTTCGAATGTATTGTGTCCTCCCAGGTATTCGTCATCTTTTGATATCTCCGAAATCCAGCTTCAGCTGGTTCTGAATCTTTTTCGGCAGAGTGCACTGTGCGTCGATGCGGTTGACTCGAAGTCCCTCGAGGCCCTCCATCTCTAGGATTATCTAATTCAAGGTATATATAGCACGTGCAGCGCCCGTTGGCTGCAGTTCCGTGTTTCAGAGTAAACGTATACTTTGTGAACTACCGCACGCTTCTGATATTTCTTCGAGAATGATCAACAATGTCTTTGTTTTTGGCTCTGACAACCCTGAAGACCGGGTTTAAAAAATGGCAAGACTGCGACGCGTAAATGACACTGACGGACCCACATCGGGTCCGTCAGTGTCATTTACGCTTGTGGTGCTTGTGGTGTCTCGTGTGGAGCACAAATCTTGACCTGTCAGAAGTGTCAGTCGATGACCGGAAAAGCTCTGACCAAGTGTAAAAGGAAATTGGCAGTGTGTAGAATCCCCCAAAAATCCCCTTCGACTACCACGTTGAAAAAAGATTCTTCTGACGAAGCGAGAGACGACTCTCCTCGATCGAAGAAGACAACTTGTCGTTGAGAAAATCAAAGAAAAGGCATCACAAATCGCCTACTTCGTCTTCCTCGTCCGATTCTTCCCCAGAGAGGACTATATCTTGCCTCACTAAGGCCTCTACTCCGGCTGAATAGAATCATTCAGGCAGGAAAAGCTAAACATTTTCGAGAGCCAGAAACCCTCGAAGCAAGTAGGCCATGCTCCTACCGCACCTTCTGAAGCCGGTAAGGAAAGGGCTCGAGACAAATTCTGCATGCCCCCGAGCCTGGGGACGAAGGCCAGATTCTCATTGAGAGCCGTCGAGACCTCGACACAATGAAAAGTAATCGAAAAATCCTTCGAGTCCATCACGGACAAAGTCCACAGACAAGTCACCGTTGAAGTCATCAAAGCCAGTGGCACCATTGACGCCATCTGTGCCATCAACGTCTAAGAAATCTTCAGCAAATACATTGACGACTCCATCGCATCTGGATTGAAGCCATCAACGCCTTTGCCAGTAATTCATGTCGCTCTACAAAATAGTGTATGTGCGAATTGGGAAAGCACTAGAATCAAATCCGGCAGTAAATAAAAATGTGACCAAAATCCGACCATCCGACCAGATCAGGATGATAAGCGTATAGACTCCTGGTCAAGAAAAGTATTTTCTGCCGGGAGCATGGCTCTCAAATCAGCCAACTCTACATGTGCTCTTGCGAAATTCACCTATACCTTATGGGTCTGTGCATCCATGGCGGCTGATCATACTCCCGAAGGGGAGGAAAGTCCGCTTTTTGGACATTGTATAAGATGGCAAGGATGCCATGTGTGAGTCTCTTCAGTCGGGTTCGGATTCTGCTGACAGTATCTGTAACGCTCACCTGATTCCCGTAGAGGCGCCGGTCTTGACTGGGCGTATACTGTATCTTCAAAGGTGATGTGTAACACACGGCTGGCTCTTTGGGCTGGACTTCTGTGCACTGTATGTCTGACTCGAAGGGTAAGATGTCTGCAGATAGAAAATATGGGATTAAGGAACTGGGTTATTGAATGTGTCTCCCTTCTTCCCTTTCTCTTCTCCTGTAGAACCCCAAAGGTTAACGCTCTCACCTTAGGTAAGTGAACGCCGTGCTCTCCATCTGCCTCGGGGCAGGGTGCTGTAACCAGTTTCTTCACTGGATAAGGGGAGCAGGCCTCTTGACTTCAGAGGACTGCTGTCCGTCGTTTACTGCACGAACGGTAAGTTTCGAGTAATTCTAATGTCTTTAAAGTCTTTAGTAATGATGTTTCTTGTTTTGCAGGGTTCCGGCGATGGCGGATGACGGGCTGAAGTGAGTTGAAGATGGAGCCCGTGTGATGAATAGAAGCGCCTGGAAGCACGTAAGTAAGCGCTTGTTGCCTGCTTCACGATGCGCTCTAACTGTCTTTTTATTTTGCAGGTACAAGTTCGGAGCGGCTGCAGGGTGCCGGAATACCCACTGGGTTAGATGTGGAAAGGAGTAATGGCACGTGAGTATTAAAGTTCCCCAATGTCTTTAAACGCACCTTGTTTTGTCTTTCAGATGCGGGATGCAGCGCCGAAGGCCTCCGGAGCGTGCAAAGAGTTGGTAAGCTTTTGTCTTTCAGATGCCAGAATGCAGTGTGAAGACCTCCGGAGCGCACGAGGAGTAGGTAAGCCTTTGTCTTTCAGATGCCGGAATGCAGCGCGAGGCGTTGGTGACAGCCAATGGACCAGGTAAGTGAAGAGCTGTCACTGAAGACCGTAATGCTAACCTGTTCTTTCTTGTCTTTATAGGTGTTACTGAAGACTGGATTCAGGATGGTAAGCCTTTTTCCTTAGGCCCAGGATCAGATGCAGAAGACACGATGAGCGTTCTGCTGCAGAGGATGCAGAATAACGCAAAGCAAGATTCATCCATCGGGTGTGGTTTAAATAGCCTCCTGTAGTGCTTAGGTGTCTCCTTCCACAGCCACGCCTAGGTAAGAAAAGAGTTCCTGCTTTCCAGAAGAGTTCCAGTGTTCTGAATCTAGGGAGTGGCTCCTGCCCCACCCAACAGGAAAAGTAGTTCCAAACAGAAGAGGATCAGAGGCTCAACTGGCAGGCAAGTAAGCAGCATGGTCTGCTGCAGGTAAGTCCACCCAAGCATTATGAGCCCGGCGCTTCCAGCGCTGGGACTGGGCATATTTATGAGCCTGGTGCCACTGGCGCCAGGACTGGGTCCAAAAGGTCCCAATTGGGACTGGTTGGCACTCGGAACCTGGGTTATGGATCTGCTTCCAAGGGAGTTGGGAAAACCCTGACCTTTTGGAAGCGGAGATCATGACAGTACCCCCCCTCAAGGCCCCTCCCAAACCGGGCTTCTCCGGGGGTTTTGGCTTGTCAGGAAATGTTTGGTGAAATCTTTTGATTAGGCGAGGAGCGTGGACATATTCAGCAGGTTCCCAGGATCTCTCTTGGGGGCCGTAGCCTTTCCAGTCAATTAGGTAAAATAGTTTAGATTTGGAGATCTTGGAGTCCAGAATGCTTTTGACTTCAAACTCGAGTTCTCCATCAACTAGGATAGGTTTTGGAGATTTAGTTAGTCGGGTTTGAGGTTGCACGGGTTTTAATAGAGCGACGTGGAAGACCGGATGTATCTTCATGTGCGGGGGCAAGTCCAACTTGACCGCTACTGGGTTTACTATGGTAGTGATGGAATAGGGACCAAGGTATCTTGGGTTGAATGTGCGTGGCCCTTTTAGAGGTAGATATTTGGTGGATAACCAGACTTGATCCCCTACTTGATATTGAGGGGCTTCCTTCCGATGTTGATCTGCTCCTTTCTTGTATTGTTCTTTAGCCCTTTGAAGGTGAGAAACAGCTTCCTTAAAGGCTTGGGTGATTGTAGAATGCAGGTAGTCTACTGCTGGTGTTTCAAGATCTTGGAGGGGATCCAACTCCGAGGTTCGAGGGTGACTGCCGTACAAAAGAAAAAACGGGGTTTTCCCAGTTCCCGAATGGACAGAGTTATTGTAGGCATATTCGGCTATCCAAAGGATGTCTTTCCAAGTTTTTTCAGTTTGTTGCAGCATGCAGCGTAAATACTGTTCCAGAGTTTGATTGGTCCTCTCGGTTTGTCCGTCAGTCTGAGGGTGGTGACTGGTCGATAGTCTCACATCAATTTGAGCCGACCGACAGCAACTTCGCCAAAAATGAGAAATAAATTGACTACCTCGATCCGAAATTAGAACCGAAGGAAAACCGTGCAGTCGGACGATGTTTTCGAGAAATTCTCGGGCCAGAGTTGCTGCTGTTGGCAAGCCTTTGAGCGGAATGAAATGCGCCATCTTGGAGAATAAGTCCACTATTACTAGAATCGTATTGTATCCGGAGCATGGAGGTAGATCGGTGATGAAGTCCATAGAAAGCGTATGCCAAGGGCGAGGTGGGATGTCAATAGGGCGTAAGAGGCCTGCTGGTCTTTCCTTTTGACTCTTGTTTTGGGCGCATACTCCACAGGACATTATAAAGTCTCTGATATCTTTTTTCCAAGACGGCCACCAGAAGTAGCGCTTGATCTTTTCTGAGGTCTTGGCCATACCGGGATGTCCTTCCATTAAAGAATCGTGATAACAAGAGATTACTTTTTTCTGTAAATCTGTGCTGGGTAGGTATAATCGTTCTTGGAAATACAATAAGTTGTCCTTTACTGCAAAGTCCTTTCCCTGCAGATACCAATTCTGTATGTCTGCTGGAGTTACAAGTTGCCTGGCTTTATCCTTAACTTCCTCTATGGATTCTGTGGCGATTACACCCAGAATTCTTTGTTCGGGAATGATTGGTACAGGTTTAGGGTTGATCAAGTGTTCTTCCACTCCCATCCGAGAAAGGGCATCAGCTTTACCGTTCTTTGTACCAGGTCGATAGGTAATTATGAAGTCAAACTCGGCAAAGAATAATGCCCAACGGAGTTGTCTAGAGGATTGGGCTTTTGCGGTTTTCAAATATTGCAGGTTTCGGTGATCCGTAATCACAGTAACGGTGTGTCGGGCCCCCAGCAGATAATGCCGCCAAGCCTTAAAGGCAGACTTGATAGCCAGAAGTTCCTTGTCCGTAATCGTGTAATTGATTTCAGGAGGCGAGAATTTGCGGGACCAAAATGCCACGGGATGCAACTGATTGGTTACCGGGTCCTTTTGTGATAGAACTGCCCCCATGGCAAGGCTTGAAGCATCAGTTTCCACGATGTAGGGGAGTTCGGGGCGAGGGTGTTTTAAGATTGGTGCAGAGATAAATTTAGTCTTCAAATCCTGGAAAGCTTGTTCCGCCTCGGTAGACCATTCAAAACGTTTGTTTTTCTTTAACAAGGCAGTGATGGGCTGGACTATTCGAGAGAATTCGGGGATAAACCTGCGGTAAAAGTTAGCGAAGCCTAACATGCTTTGCACACCTTTTACGGAGGATGGTGATGGCCATTTGAGAACTGCATCGACCTTCTTTGAATCCATACGCACTCCGCCAGGTGATAATATGAATCCCAAGAATTCAACTTCAGTCACGTTGAAAACACATTTTTCCAACTTAGCGAAAAGTTTGTGTTGACGCAATCTTTCGAGGACCATTTTCACGTGTTTCCGATGTTCAGATTCCGTTGAAGAATAAACGAGGATGTCGTCAATGTAAACAACAACACACACATCTATGAGCTCCCTGAGGACATCGTTCATAAAATATTGAAAGGCGGCCGGGGCATTGCAAAGTCCGCATGACCTGATATTCAAATAGCCCATACTTGGTGCGGAAGGTCGTCTTCCATTCATCGCCCTCTTTTACTCGTACCAAGTGGTAAGCTCCTCTAAGATCCAGCTTTGTATATATGCATGCTTTTCTGACTTGGTCCAGGAGTTCAGGGATCAAAGGTAACGGATATCTATTCTTAACGGTGATCTGGTTCAGGTAGTGATAATCTATACAAGTTCTAAGGTCTCCTTCCTTTTTTGGAACGAAGAACAAAGCTGAAGAAGCAGGGGACTTGGAAGGACGAATAAACCCATTTGCCAGGTATTGATCCAGGTATTGTCGAAGGTGAAGGTTCTCAGGCTCGGTGAGGGCATAAATTCTACTACAAGGAGGAGTAGATCCAGGTATCAGGTCTATCTGGCAGTCATAAGACCTATGAGGAGGTAGAGAGTTAGCCTGATCCTTCCGGAAAACATCTTGGTATTCTAGGTATTCGGGAGGTAACTGGGGAGTCTCTGAAGAAATTGCTGCCAGTGCAACACCAGGTGGAGGGTGACAAGTAGAGACACATTCTGGAAACTGGACCGTTCTTGCTCGCCAATCGATCAGAGGATTGTGTTTCTCTAACCAAGGTATTCCTAGAATAATCTGAAACTGAGGGGCCTTGATCACATCGAACACAATCTTCTCATGGTGTCCATCTTGACTTACTAGCGTCACCTCTTGAGTGGTATGCGTTACTGGCCCGGAGGCTATCTCCGTACCATCCACCGTAGTAATGACGTCCTTTACAGCCTTGGGACAAAGAGTTAGATTCATCCTCAAAACCATTTCATGATCCACATAATTGCCGATGGCACCGCTGTCGACGTAAGCTTCAATTGCATGTAATCGATCCGGATTATCGGGGCTAATGAGGACCATAGGTATCACGAAATGCGAGGTCACGGAACTGGTTTTCACGCTCGGCAAGAGGACCTCTATTCTTGTCGGGCGAGGTCGTTTCCCTGCTCAGAGTTTGTAACTTTGGTAACTGCAGCTCCTACTGCCTTCTTGGCAGGTTTCACCGGACAGTCTCGAAGAAAGTGCCCTGAGTTTCCGCAATAGAGGCATAATTGCAACTGTTTTCTCCTTTCCCGCTCCTTTTGTGTTAGAGGACCTTTCAGACCCCCTATTTGCATGGGTTCCCCGGAGTCTACTCCTTTGGAAGGAGTTGGCGGTTTGGAAAATACTCGAGCATCAAACTTGGAACGATCGGCCTTCCTGTTCTGTAGTCTGTGATCTATTTGAACGACTAAGTCTATATAGTCCGAACAATCTTGTGGGGGATTCACTACTTGGGCTAACACATCTTTGAGCTCTCCACGTAGACTTCTATAAAACAGCGTAATCCTTTTGTCCTCAGGCCATTGAATTTCCACTATCAGTCTGTTGAAAGACGCAATATAAGCCAAAAGGTCTTGATTACCTTGTCGCAACGAAAGAAGCTCATTGTCCAAGGCCTGCCCCTGTGAATGTCTTGCGAACAGTTTTTCCATACTGAGCTGAAAAGCTTGAAAATCATGGAGGACCGGATCATCTTGATTTACCAGAGGGATCGACCAGTCTGCCGCATTGCCACTAAGGTACGAAAGCACGAAAGCTACTTTAGCTTGATCAGTTGGAAAGGCTGCTGGCCGGCATAAGAAATGCAACCGGCACTGATTGATAAATACTGCAAACCTCTTTGGGTCACCAGAAAATCGTTCGGGCGGAGCCAGAGGTACATTCCCAGGTAGGTTGATCTGCACTGGATTCATAGAGGATGTAGAAGGAAGATTTACCCCAGATGCGGGTAACGGGGTCTGTCCGGCTTGTGACTGTAGCAATTGTCTAGCGAGATCATCTGTTCGCTCCTTGGAAATAATCAGTTCCCTTCTTAGAGCGTTCATTTCCTGACGGGCTGCATGCACTTCTGCCCTTAGTTCCCCAAGTAACTGGGCTAGCTGGTCGGTATCCGAGGTTTCCATAGCGCCTGGACGGGAGTTTTGTGGTAGGCTTTGCGTTCTGTAACGCTCACCTGATTCCCGTAGAGGCGCCGGTCTTGACTGGGCGTATACTGTATCTTCAAAGGTGATGTGTAACACACGGCTGGCTCTTTGGGCTGGACCTCTGTGCACTGTATGTCTGACTCGAAGGGTAAGATGTCTGCAGATAGAAAATATGGGATTAAGGAACTGGGTTATTGAATGTCTCTCTCTTCTTCCCTTTCTCTTCTCCTGTAGAACCCCAAAGGTTAACGCTCTCACCTTAGGTAAGTGAACGCCGTGCTCTCCATCTGCCTCGGGGCAGGGTGCTGTAACCAGTTTCTTCACTGGATAAGGGGAGCAGGCCTCTTGACTTCAGAGGGCTGCTGTCCGTCGTTTACTGCACGAACGGTAAGTTTCGAGTAATTCTAATGTCTTTAAAGTCTTTAGTAATGATGTTTCTTGTTTTGCAGGGTTCCGGCGATGGCGGATGACGGGCTGAAGTGAGTTGAAGATGGGAGCCCGTGTGATGAATAGAAGCGCCTGGAAGCACGTAAGTAAGCGCTTGTTGCCTGCTTCACGATGCGCTCTAACTGTCTTTTTATTTTGCAGGTACAAGTTCGGAGCGGCTGCAGGGTGCCGGAATACCCACTGGGTTAGATGTGGAAAGGAGTAATGGCACGTGAGTATTAAAGTTCCCCAATGTCTTTAAACGCACCTTGTTTTGTCTTTCAGATGCGGGATGCAGCGCCGAAGGCCTCCGGAGCGTGCAAAGAGTTGGTAAGCTTTTGTCTTTCAGATGCCAGAATGCAGCGCCGAAGGCCTCCGGAGCGTGCAAAGAGTTGGTAAGCCTTTGTCTTTCAGATGCCGGAATGCAGCGCGAGGCGTTGGTGACAGCCGATGGACCAGGTAAGTGAAGAGCTGTCACTGAAGACCGTAATGCTAACCTGTTCTTTCTTGTCTTTATAGGTGTTGCTGAAGACTGGATTCAGGATGGTAAGCCTTTTTCCTTAGGCCCAGGATCAGATGCAGAAGACACGATGAGCGTTCTGCTGCAGAGGTTGCAGAATAACGCAAAGCAAGATTCATCCATCGGGTGTGGTTTAAATAGCCTCCTGTAGTGCTTAGGTGTCTCCTTCCACAGCCACGCCTAGGTAAGAAAAGAGTTCCTGCTTTCCAGAAGAGTTCCAGTGTTCTGAATCTAGGGAGTGGCTCCTGCCCCACCCAACAGGAAAAGTAGTTCCAAACAGAAGAGGATCAGAGGCTCAACTGGCAGGCAAGTAAGCAGCATGGTCTGCTGCAGGTAAGTCCACCCAAGCATTATGAGCCCGGCGCTTCCAGCGCTGGGACTGGGCATATTTATGAGCCTGGTGCCACTGGCGCCAGGACTGGGTCCAAAAGGTCCCAATTGGGACTGGTTGGCACTCGGAACCTGGGTTATGGATCTGCTTCCAAGGGAGTTGGGAAAACCCTGACCTTTTGGAAGCAGAGATCATGACAGTATCAGCAGAGCCATGGGGGCAATCACTGTGATATGCAGGTTTACGTGGTTGTGGAAGTTTGGATTTTCACTGGACGTGCAGTCTAGACTCCTCAATATGCCTTTTGACGGTATTGGCAGCAAGGCCGACGAAAGTCTTGAGAAGCTGCAAACCTTGAAGGTGGCAGACAAGTCTCTAGGTGCCGCTATTGGGCAGCCTCAGCCCTTTCACCCCAGTGGACCGTCTTGGAGGGTTAGATCCTTTCGCTTTTACTCCTCAGTTGGAAGAGTGGTAGGAACGGCTAGTCATAGATGCCAAAGAAGATTCCTTTGTGGTGGACGAGGGAGAGGTGCAAAGCCTGTGCAAGCAGCGGCATCTTAACCATCAGCCACTGCTTCAGCCGTCTCAAAACCTCTCTGATGTCTTGACTCACGACACCCCAGTGGGAGGCAGACAGTCTCAGCATCTGAAAGAATGGCGGGGTATTACTTCAGATGCTTGGGCACTAGAAACCATAGCCCAAGGTTACTGCCTCCCCTTCATTCAGAGACCTCAGAATCATCCACCGGGGAGCCATTCGTTAAAGGTTCTAGATCCGATCCTTGTGCATGAAGTTTGACCCTGCTAGAGAAAGGTGCTATAGAGCCAGTACCTGTAACCAGCCCTCCAGATAAAGTGCGTATGAGGCTTTTTTATGCACAGATTTCTTGTCAATATGGCCCATTTTTAATTATTCCATTTACACATGCTATTAATGGCAGCACCGCCATAAATCATGGAGCTCACTGGTGACAAGCTGGCTAGCAGCAGTTTGCAAATCCACTCTTTAATTTAGCAATCCAAAGAAGTAACTGGGATAAGTCCTGGTCTGTTTAAATTTTGTTAACACGCTCCTGTATTAATGATTCTATCAAGATAATACTTTCTGATTAATGTAAACTGCTTGCATTTTGTAGGTTACAGTTTTATTAAAGCATCTTGAACCTTTAACATGCATTTCACTTTGCTTAAGGACACGTAGTATTATGTAAAAAGAAAATTGTCTTAAACAAGGGCTGCATTTATGCTTCATTTTCCTTAGTCTTAATCCGCTTTAGTAGAGGCAGCGCAGTTGCAGCAGCATGGGCATTTCATACTTTGCTTTCTTTTCATCACAGAAGTACATCAATTGCATTTAATGGCTTGGGCTTCTTGTTCTCTTGAAGTTTTAAAAGAGCCTCCCAGCAAGCAGATGTTTGGCTTTTGTGAGGAGGATATTTATTTGGGTGTTCTATATGAAGATGTGTTTTTTTTGTCTTAAGATTGAATGTGCATTGTAGTGTATTGTAAGTGGACTTCTAAAGCGCAACAAAGACCTGATGGCATCAAGGCGCTGAAAACCAGAGAGGAAAGGGCAGCAGTCAACATTAAAAAAACAGTGTTTTGAACTGTTAATGAAAGATAGCTAGAGCGTGAATGGCATGAACGGGCACTAGACTAATAGCTAGGCATGTGGTCTGAACTTTAACTCCCTTTCTGACCACCCACCGCAAGCAGGTATAATGGATACATATGGAAGCAGTGCTGTATATATTTTCAGTGGCACAGATTGTACCGGTACCTCTCAAGGACTGCCATATATTCAGGGTATACGCATGTCATAGCACAATGCCAAATAATCACAGCAGGGCTGATTACATCATGCCCACATTTCTCAGCAGGACTGCTATGTTTTGGGACAGTACCTGAATTTCGTAACAGAGCTTCTGTAATGACAAAGCACGAACATATGTTGGCATTTTCAAATAGATTGTGTCCTCCAACGTATTCCTTATCTTTGACATGTAATGTCCAGCTTCAGCTGCCTCGAAAAACCTTTTCCGCAGAGGGCAGTGTGCGTCGATGGCTTTCGTGTTGATGTCCCTTGAAGGCCTCCGTCAAGGGTGACGTCATCAGAGAGCATATATAGCATGCGCGGCGCCCGTTGGTCCCAGTTCTGTTTTTCTGTGACAGCATTTGCTTCGACAATGAAATTCGGCGCGCCTCGTTGTCTGGCGATTATTTTTTGAGAAATTCTCCTAAAATCCTTTGTCTTCATTTTGGACACCACTGACCCCGAAGACTGGCTTTAAAAAATGTCGAGACTACAGGTCCAAGATGCCTCTTACCGACCTGCACCGTGTCTGCTTATGGTGCCTCAGCGAGGGCCACCAAACGTCCAGTTGTACCAAGTGCCAGTCCATGACAGGAAAGGGGTTGCGGGAGCAGAAGGAGAAACTCCAGGTAGGGAAAATATCCAAATCCCCTGAACCCTGACCTGCTAGGCCTTCGACCGACGAGTCGAGAGGAGACTCTCCTCGAAGGAAGAAAGCAAAGTGCTCTAGGTCTAGGAGTGGCTCCCACCACTCATCGTCTTCGAAGAAGTTGAAGAGAAGGCACCGGAGGTCGCCTTTGTCGACTTCTTTGTCCGACGCCTCTCCCAAAAGGGTTGCCTGCCCCACAAAAAAATCAACCCTAGCTGAATTGGAAGCTTTCCGAAAGGAAATGTTAAAACTCTTTGAAAAAGGTCATGCTCCTACCAAGCCTTCTAAGCAAGCCGGTAAGGATAGGTCTCGCTCTAAATCCTGTGCGCCCTTGAGCCTGGGAAAACGACCTGACAAACATTGGGAGCCCTCGAGGCCTTCATCCGATGACAAGCACAGAGAAAAATCGCGATCAAGGTCCTCGACGCCCTCAAGATCTTTGACGCTGGCCGTGTCTTCGACACCTGCCAGGCCCTCGACGACAGAGGTGTCTACATCAAAGTCGAAGACTTCGAAGCCAGCTGCGCCGCATACGCTGGCTGTCCCACCGAATTTGAGCACCCTTCCTCTGTCGACACCTATAAAGCCTTCAACGTTATCGAAGCCTGTATCTTCCATTCCTGAGAAAAATGATGCTCCTCTTCCCAGATAGGAGTTTTTCAAATCACTCTTCAATTTATGAAGATGAGGAACGCTCTGATGAGGAAGATGCTCCCTTTTTGTTGCAATATGGGACACCCAATGTTCCAGAGTGTCTAATATCCGAGGAGTCCAGAATTAAGGACTTGAATGATAATTTACAGTCTTCGAGTGGAGTTGATACTTCACCTGAACTGGAGTTTGGAAGACCTGAGCCTGGCGAACATGCTGACGCTTCATACAGACAACTCATGTCCAGAGTTGTTGAGTACATGGGATAGAGCAGACCACCACTCCCTTATGAACAAGATGACCTAACCGATATTTTGGATAAGTGTCCTCAGACTGACCCTGTTATGCCCTTCCTTATGGCATTACAAAAAAGGGTGGCTAGAAATTGGCAGACTCCGGAGAACAATTCGGCAGATAATAGGAATCTGACAAAAAATTACCGCCCCTCCAGTAGTGAGCCCGACTATCTGTCGAAACGCCCCACTCCGGAGAGTCTGGTGTGCAGGCAGCTACAGCTACTTCGAAACAGACAGCGTACCCCACCATCCCTTCTGATAGGAACGATAAGTGTATAGATGGATGGGCAATAAGGGTATTTTCAGCAGGGATCATGGCACTGAAATCTGCCAACTCCACTTGTGCCCTCGCAACATTTTCATACACTCTGTGGGATTGCATATCTATGGCAACAGAGCATATTCTCGAGGGGAAAGAAAGGGATGGCTTCTTAGCTATAATTAAGGATGGCAAAGAAGCTAGTTGTGAATCCCTTCAGCCTGGATGGATACTGCGGATAGTGTCAGCAGATCTGTGGCTATCAGCACCATAATCCATAATGCGCAGATATGCGTGCTTGAGGAAGTCAGGTTTTGCACCGGAGGTGCAGTCTAGGCTTCTCAACATGCCTTTTGACTGGTCTCCTCTTTTTGGCAGCATGGCTTACGAGAGCCTTGAGAAGTTGCAGACCTCGAAGGTGGCAGCCAAGTCTTTAGGCGCTGCTGTTAGCCAACCTCACCCTTTTCGTACTAGTGGATAACCTTGGAGGGGATCTTTTCACTAGTAATCCTCAGTTGGAAGGGTGAGAGGAATGGCCAGTCAAAGGGGCCAAAGAAAATGTCCTTGTGGTGGACGAGGTAGAGGTGCTAAGCCAGCTCAAGCAGCAGCCTTCTTACCATCGGCCTCTGCAGGAGCCGCCTCAAAACCACTCTGAGGTCTTGAGTCACAGTTCACCCGTGGGGGATGGGCAGACTGTCTCAGCATCTAGAAGAATGGCGAGATGTTACTTTGGATGCTTGGGCTCTGGAAACCGTAGCCCATGGTTACTGCATTCCCTTTATAAGAAGACCTGAGAACAATCCACCGGGGTAACGTTCTTTGATGGTTCCGAACACCCGCTCCTTATGCAGGAAGTTTTAACCCTGCTAGAGAAAGGTACTATAGAATCAGTACCTGTAGTGGAGAGGAACAAGGAATGGTACTCCACATATTTTTTTGATCCCCAAAAAGGAACGAGGATTGAGACCCATCTTGGACTTGAGATACTTTACACGTTCCTCAGGAAGGACAAGTTCAAGATGGTCACACTTTCTCAGATCCTTCAGGCCCTCCAACTTCAGGTTTGATTGGTGTCATTGGGCCTCCAGGATGCTTATTTTCAAGTTTCAATCCATCTCAAGTACAGAAAATACCTGAGGTTTGCAGTTGGCTGTTTGCACTATCAGTTTAGAGTTCTGCATTTCGGGCTGACCTCTGCCCGAGGGTTTTCACCAAACTGATGGTGGTAGTGGCAGCGAATCTCAGAAGAGGGGGGATTCATGTCTACCCCTACCTGGACGATTGGTTGATCAGGGCACGTTCTGCCAAGCAAGCCCTGGATCATCTCAAAGTCACCTGCCACTCTCTTCACAGATTGGGCTTCTCCCTCAATTACAAGAAGTCCCATATGACCCCTTCTCAACAGCTCCAGTACATTGGGGCTGTATTAGACACATCCTTGGGAAAGAGCTTGCCACCCACGTTGAGGGCTGAAGACATTCTTCAAGATGGTTATCAAATTTCGGAGTGCCGAGAATGTTCCAGCCTTCGATTTCATGCTCAGCCTCATGGCATCCTGCATTTATCTGGTGCCAGAAGCCAGCCTGAGAATGAGAATCCCTTCAATGGGCTCTAAGAGCACAATGGTCCCAAGTCTCAGGAAAGATGTCAGACCAACTTCATTTTCCAGCCACGGTCTCACTGGATCTTCTGTGGTGGGCCTGCGAGGAACATATTCTGAAGGGAGAACCCTTTTGGCAGCCATGGCCGGAGATTACAGTAGTGACGGATGCCTCACTGACAGGGTGGGGAGCTCACGCCAACAATCTGACAGTCAGCGGTCATTGGTCTCCATCGGAGTCCAAACTGCACATCAATCTTTTGGAGCTGAGGGCAATCAGACTAGCTCTGAAGGCCTTACTGCCCTCTGTACAGGGAAAGAATGTCCTGATAATGATGAACAACACAGTCGTCATGTACTACCTTAACAAGAAAGGAGGTGTAGGGTCACTACCACGGTGCAGAGAGGCAATGCAGCTCTGCTACTGGGTAATTCAAGAAGGAATCTCTCTATCAGCAGTTCACCTAGCCGGAAAGGACACGGTGGCGGATGATCTGAGCAAGCAGAGCACTGTCTCCTATGAGTGGGATCTAGCTCAGGAAGTCCTTCAAGAGATCTTCACCCTTTAGGGAACCCTTCAAGTGGATCTGTTCGCGACCAGTGTCAACCGGAAGTGCGACCTGTACTGCTCCAGGGAATTTCCTCCAAGAGGAGCTCTAGGGGATGCATTCGTAGTGGACAGGCAGTTTCCACTTCCTTATGCTCTTCCTCCAGTCCCTGTCATTCCTCACGTGATCAGGAGGTTGAGAAAGTTTGGGAAATCCGTGATCCTAATTGCCCCGGATTGGGCCAGGAGGATGTTGTGCCCAGACCTTCTGGACATGCCCATCTGCCCTCCAATACATCTTGCACAAAGAGAGGACTTTCTCTAGTGAAAGAGTCTGGTTCTCCATTCAGAGATCAAGACACTCGGCCTTTATGCATGGTTTCTGAGAGGCTGAGGTATAAGGATTGGGGCCTCCTAGATGACGTAATGGAGATTTTGCTTTCAGCCAAAAGGCCAGCAACAATGTCTTTGTACCGCTGCCATTGGAATACATTCTGCAGCTGGTGGAGGGATAAGAATGTGGACCCTTTCATATGCAAAACACCAGAGGGGTTCTCTTTTCTGCTGTACTTGGCCAATCTGGGGCTCCAGGTTACGACCATTAAGGGTTATTTGGCAGCGCCTTCCATCTTCAAGCTCTCCTCCGAGGAAACGCCATATTTTAAAATACCTATGGTGATACAATTTCTAAAGGGACTCACTAACGTGTTCCCTCCATCTCCTTTTCAGGTTCCGGTTTGGGACCTTAATCTTGTTTTAAAGTTTCTCATGTGTGCACCATTTGAACCGCTCCATTTATGTCACTTAAGACTATTAAAATTCGAAACCATCTTGTTAGTAGCGCTAACATCAACCGAGTGAGTTGCAGGCACTATCTTCTAAACCACCCTTTATGGTCTTTCACAAGGGCAGGGTTATCCTTAGGGCTAAAACTTCACTCCTACCTAAGGCCTTATCAGATTTTCACTTGGAACAAAAGATAGTGTTACCTACATTTTACCCCCACCTCATCCTGGCAAGGAAGAGGAGAGACTACACAGACTTGCCCATGGAGGGCTTCGAGTTTCTACATTCCAAGGATGTCAAAGTTTCGTCTGGATGACCAACTCTTTATAGGATACACTGGTCATAGGCTGGGACAGGCTGTAACCAAACAGTCCAGATGGATTATTTTAGCTATTACTGAATGCTAAAGGCTGGCCGGGAAGGATCCCACAGAAGGCTTGGTAGCCCATTCCACTAGGGACATGGCTACTTCTTCTGCTCTGCAAAGAGGTGTTCCAATAAAAATATTTGTGAGGCAGCCACTTGGCCTAACATTCACACTTTTACAAAAAATTACTGCCTGGATTCCACCTTAAGTCAGGATGGAAGCTTTGGGAAAACAGTCCTTCATTTGGTTCATGACAACCCTTGATTACAAAATTCTCACTCCCGCCTGCAAAACCAACACTTCTTTGGGAGTCTATCAAAGATGAGGAATACGTTGGAGGACACAATCCATTCGAAGAACAAGTACTTACCCTGGTAACGTTCTTTCGACTGGATGTTCCTCTCATGTATTCCTCATTGCCCCTCCCTGGCTCCTCCGTAGTAGAATTTCCATGTTATTGCAGTTTACGCTCCTTCAGAGTCTTGTGTGGTCTAATCCGCTTTAATGCGGGTAGTTCTATTGTAAGAATGACACAAAAAAGCAGAACTGAAGCCAACGGGCGCTGCGCATGCTATATATACCCTCAAGACTGAGGCCCTCGAGGGACATCGAGTCGACCGCATCGACGCACAGCTCCTTCTGCTGAAAATGTTTTCAGAAGCAGCTGAAGCTGGATATTGGAGATATTAGAGGAATACGTGGGAGGAACAGTAACCTGTTCTTCTTACTTGCCAATATAATGGCTAGTGGGGAGTGTGAATTCTGATGCCGGGTTTAGTTTTTGCCCTGCCCAAGCCCACAGTGTACGGTAAGGTATGATTATCATGGCTGCTTCCTGATCCAGTGCTCTGCCTGCCACGTTTATGGGGAACTGGCTATCATGAGCCGGCACGCTGTTTGGCTAGTTCACATGGAACAAGTATTCCCTTCTCTGAATGTGCACCTTTAAACGAAGGCTGCAGTTTATGATTATGCATCTTGCAAAAACTCCCAATTCCTGTTACTGTTGTAGGCTTTTTGTTTAGAGCCTGGCTATGGCTTTGCCCCTTGGGTGCCACAAATCCATAGTGGGATGCTCAGTGAGCATTGACATGCACATCGTTTTTAATTGTTAGCTATTTTGTATCTTCTCACACAGTAACAGATCTGTGCTTTTTGTTGTGCAATTTTGGTGCTGGAAGATATTGGGCCTCATTAAAGAGGTTGGCATTTACCCGCCGGTGCTACCCCGTGACACCCTTACCACCACATGATATCCCAGTGCCACCCGGATATCACAAGTGGTAGCGGTACGTGTTAATCCCCATTTCCATGCAGTCCCATAGGACTCCTTGAAAATGGGGACACAGAAGCACCGGAACCGTTCCTTCTGTGACGACCATGACGTTAGGGGCCTGAACTCCAGGCAGGACCGGCCTGCCGCGGGATCCATTGCCCCTACTGGCATCGTTGTAATATGTATGGTACGTTGCTACCGCCACCCTCATTTTCCGGATCGCCATACTTGGAATGAGGCCCATAGTGTTTAGATGAATATCGTTCCTTAGCGTGATTTTTTTTTTTTTTTTTTACTTTATTTTAAGTTTGGCAAGCACATATTAAACCTATTAACAAGACGCTGTGACACAGTGCAATCATTACATTGCAGACCAGGTTTTTGGCATGGCAGTACCCATTGTAGGGAAGGCATGGTATCAGAAGTATGACACTGACATAATGGAAACTATTTGTAAAACCTTTATTGAAAATGTTGGGGTTGGAGAATTTTGCCCTATAACTAAAATGGGAGTAGTCGCAACCATCAAACGATAACCAAACAGTCCTAGTGGAGTCCAGCAAATCAGAAGGGCCTGTGCTAACAAAAACCTAATGCCTGCCCTATCTCTTGTGTAAAAAGGAGAAATGTATGTAAAAGAAAGAATCCGTGTTCAAAAGAATAAACGTAGTTGAACCAGCTCTCCTCACGTTAAACCTCATGGTGTAAGGCTTTCCTCATAAGCAGGTTGACACACTGTGGCTCGGTTTCTAACACTCTATGCCATTCCATACTGTGGATTGTTGCCTGCCTGGCCTTCCACATTAAAGTCTCCTTCTTGACTTTCAAAATGTATTTCCAATGTAAAGTTCACAAAGGTCCCCCTTTGCCGGCTCAGACCTTACAGCACACAGTTCACGTAGGTCCCCATCTGTTGGGCACAGACCTCTCACATTACAGTTCAATACAAACTTGCAAGGAGGCTCCCTTCCCCAAGCGTTTTTTACTTTGAGTCTCCCTCAATAGGGTTCGGACCCATTTTGGATGTCGAAGACTTTTGAGTGTGCATGGTTCTCTTAACAGACCACAGCGGGACCACTTCGACTCGTAGTTCACGTTTACTTCCGTGTTATTTACTTGTGTTGTCTATTTGCTTCATAACTTCAAACAATGTACCTTTCACAGAGACTTTTGAATGGGTTACTTCCTTTTGCCGTACCACTCCATTACTTAGTATCGGTGATCTCACAGCTGCCTTTTACTTCAAAGTTAATTCACAGGTCTGCCTTCCTTCGTGTCTCATCCCCACGCGTGCAGCCTTCACTTGTGATATAATGTTGCTAATTCATTTGCTTTAACACACACCAGTCTCTCGGGGAGCTTGCCAACTCACCAGCTGTGTGCCCTTCTTTCTTGTTTTGCTATTTTCAATTCACGAGTCAAGGTTAGTACCACAGGCTTGGCCTCGCCTCGCCAACTCTGCTGTTCACCCGGGAGGGGCGCTGGTGTTTTTGGAACACAATGCATTCTTCACTTATGGGATCTGACCTTCTCCAATTGTCTTTCACGGTTTGTCTGAGGCAACAACCTCCGGTAGGGAACCCTTGGGGTTTTCGGCTTGTTGGTTCGTTGCTCTGCTCCAGTAGGCGTATCCTCATCACGGAAGTTCTGCTCGTGTTCTGCCTTGCTCAGTGTGTCTTTAGGTGTTGCCTTTTAATAGTGTGAGTAGAGCTGACTGGTATCAGGTGTATGCACTTAGTATAAAATGCATGATTTTGCCTGACCCGATTAACGGGACATGTCTAGTACGATGTGAGCGAGTTAGTCTGGTTACTCTGTCACCCTCTTCCTCGGCCCAGTGTTTGTGTAAAAAAGGGGGGGGGCGTTGTGCTTTTGTCTGGCCGTATAGGGGCATACCTCAGACTTGCCTGTCCCCGGCGCACTTGCACAATAAGCTGTTGGACTCAGACAGGTAAAAATAAGACACATAATAACCAATATCTGTGCTAAAGATTGTAAAAGGCTTGTTATAGGACGTTTATTTACTCAACACAGGTGCCTGTATATGTGTGTGTGTGTGTGTGTGTGTGTGTGCATATATATATATATTTCTGAGGCTTGTGGAATCTGCTTAGAACACATGCTGTGCATAGGCCGACATCTAGTGGAAGCTACGGAGTATTACAGTTTGTTTTTCGAAACTCGAAAATGGGCGTCGACACAGGGCGTGCCAGTAATACTATCCCTAGTGTGTCGTCCACTGTACCCAAGATCCCTCACGCGTCTAGGATCCTCAGATTGTTTTTTTCCGCCATACTGGTCGGAAGCATTTTGCGGAGTCTCCTGGCCTTAGCCATACTTTTGCTAAAATATTAATCTATTTACATCCTTCCCCATCCCAACGTCGAACTTCGACACTCGACGCCGGCTGGAGAAGAAATCGATCATCGGCTGCTGCACAACGGATTTGGGCCTCGGAAGGGCTCTGGCCTCGGCCCGGGGGTTGGAAGGCCTCTGGCCTCGGCCCTGCAAGTAGGGAGAGTGGGGGGTTGTACATACTCTACACTCTTGGTATATAGGTACACCTTATTAATTTCCTACACTTAACAGCCCGCTGCCTCAAGGTGCGTATGGAGGGTACCCCTTTTCAATTCTGCCCCAAGTGCAATCGCAAATACCCTTGGGTCGACAGGCACGCCACGTGCAATCTCTGCTTGCCGAGGGACCACCCCGAAGCGAACTGCAGAGCGTGTAGTAGGTTTAAACCTAAGACACTTAAGGACCGTTCGAAGCGTTGGGCCCACCACGCCAGGCAAGCGGCCATGGCAGCGGAGGGCGCCTTCAGCTACGCCGTACTTTCGGACGGCGAGGGCAATACGGCGTCGAAAGACAGCCGAGCGCAAGTCCCCGACCTCGGAAGGTCGTCCGGCAGGGCGGCTATGGGGAAGACCCCCGGCGACACAAGCGCTTCACACACCACACACACTAAACACACAAAGTCCAACCGAGACTCGACGACGTCGAGTTCTCGGAAAGAGGCACAAACAGAACGGTCCGATTCGGTGTCCTCTGGATGTTCTCGATCGAGATCGCCGCATGACTCCAGGCAATCATCCACTCTTGCCAAGAGTGCCTCGCTCCCTAGGCTAACAGAAGTTTTGATCGTCGGAGGACGAAGACGACTTCCACCCCCAGGGCGCGCTCCAGGAGTCGGAGCCCGCAGACAAAATTAGCGAGGCCCCACGCTCGAAGGACAGGGACCCTACCCCCGATCCAAGGATGTCTTCTTTGGCTGATTTTTACGATAAAAATCCAGACCATTTCCTTTCGTATGATCCACAAGGGGCGACACCCTCAGGCTCTAATGATCCTATCCCCCCCGAGTAGGAAGCCCCGGTTTGAAACACTGATGAGGTCTACAGACCCCTTCGAGGTACTACCATACTCAAGACCATACTCACTGTATCAAGGAGAGGCTTCCTTTGGTGAGGACCAAGAATTTGGCTTGGTAGAAGAGCAAACCGGGACGGGATACTATGGGGATGATGAGGACCAAGAAGAGGAAGAGGAAGACCCTGAAACCTACAGAGTAGATTCCCCAGTAGAAAACGAAGCCCCGGTTACCGATTCCCCTGAAGATAACCAACCCCTCCTAAACGAGGTTCTCGCACGTGCAGCATAACATTTCCATATTGACACCCACGGTGTCCAGGAGGAGAGGGACTTTGCAGAGGAGTTAGTGGGAGAAAGGAGGCCTGTTGCCCAGACCATCCCGATCCTTAAGTCCATTCAGCGAAGAATAGACCCGTCGCCGGTGAACCCGAACCTCACCAGAGCAGTCAATCCCAGGGTTGAAAAACTTTTCAGGGCAGCCCAGTCTGACCCTCTCTATCTGAAGCCAGACTCCCTAGTTGTCACTAACACTCGTAAGAGGGCTGGAACACCCTTGTCATCGTCCGAAGCTCCTCCCGACAAGGAGAGCAAAAAACTATATGGTTTCGGCAGGAAAGTAGCCTCAACGTCCGCCTATCAAGCAAGGATTGCAAACTCCACCACCCCGTTGCCCAGCTACAACTGCCATCAGTGGGAAGAAGTCGCGGCACTCATAGCCTCTGCTCCTGAACCTTTAAAGGGCCAGTTAGCTCGGATTTCCGCAGAGGGTAGAGCCGTGTCTGGTTGCATTTTGAAAGCAACCTTTGACACCGCGGACAACGCAGGCAGATTGATAGCAGAAGACACTGTTATCAAGAGACATGCGTGGTTACGGCAGTCTGGTTTTAAGGCAGAAACCCAGGCATCATTGTTGGACAAACCGGTGGAAGCCGATCTGTTGTTTGGTAAGGCGGTCGAAGACGCACTGAAGAATGCCAAGGACGAATTCGAGACACTCAAGTCCCTTGGCCATTTAACCAATAAACCCCCTAACCAGAGAGGGAATAGTAATTTTCGTCGCCCACAGGGCCAAAATCCCCAGAGAAGATCTAACTATTCCCAGGGGCAGGGTACACAGTGGAACAACAGCCAACAGCCAACAGTCTACCCAGGGTTATGGCAGGGGTAATAGGAGAGGTCGTGGTTAAGGCAGAGGCAGCCCCAGCAAGGGAGGCGGCACGCCTCCACCAAAGCAGTGACGCTCAGTTCAGGGTCCCTTCTCACGCAACCCCAGTAGGGGGACGCATTTCCAACTTCACCCAGGCTTGGGAAGGGATCACATCAGACAGATGGGTGCTGTCAACAGTATCCACCGGGTACTGTATAGAACTACTGCAGCGTCCCCGGAACCATCCTCCACGACAAAGAGTACACTCTTTAGAACATCAGAAGATTCTCCTCGAGGAGATCGCCATTCTGCTAGAAAAGGACGCAATAGAACTCGTCCTGGGACACCAGGTAAACGAGGGTATTTATTCAACTTACTTCCTTGTGCCAAAGAAAGATTTGACAATGCGCCCAGTATTGGACTTCCAGTCTGCCAACAAGTATGTCAAGCCCCAAAAGTTTCGTATGACTACGCTACAAGAGGTAACCCCCCCTCCTAAAAAAGGGGGATTACATGGCAACCTTGGATATGAAAGATGCTTATTTTCATATTTCCATGTTCCCAGCGCACAGAAGGTACTTGAGCTTCAAGGTGGACAGTCGACACTACCAATTCAAGGTACTGCCCTTCGGGATAGCTTCAGCACCAATGGTATTCACCAAGGTACTGGCGGTGGCGGCTGCACACCTACGCAGGGAGGCAATCCCGGTGTACCCTTATCTGGACGACTGGCTCATAACGGGGGAAACCCCAGTAATTTGCAGGACAAACATTCAAAGGACTATCGACCTCCTACACGAGTTAGGCTTCTCAATCAACGAGAAAAAGTCAAGCCTGGTGCCAAGCACCTCCAAACAGTTCCTAGGAGCAATCCTAGATATTCAAGAGGGGTTGACCTTTCCTTCAGAGGAAAGAATTCGGAATATACTACTGCAAATTCCGCATTATCAGTCCGGTCGCCAAATAACGGTACGCAAAGCAATGCGTTTACTGGGCATGATGGCGTCATGTATTTACCTGGTCCCCCACGCGCGCCTGCGCATGCGTCCCATGCAGGAATGGTTGGCGAAACAGTGGTCTCAGGCAAGTGGTCAATGGGACGATCCAGTGGTCGTTTCGCCAACACTAGTACAAAGCCTTCACTGGTGGACAAGAGAGAATCTCGCACAGGGGAAACCCTTTTACGATCCCGAAGTACAGGCAGTAGTCACTACCGATGCATGTCTGACGGGGTGGGGAGCTCACCATCTACACCACACAGCTCAGGGTCTCTGGTCTCCCTCAGTGTCCAAGAACCACATCAACCTGCTAGAGCTTCTGGCAGTATTCAGAGCGCTTCAAGCGTTCGAGCCCCACCTACTAAACCTGTCAGTGCAAACCCGGACGGACAGCACAACAGCCATGTTCTACCTGAACAAGCAAGGAGGGACTCGTTCGCCAAATCTGTCCAAGCTTGCCCAGAAAATCTGGATATGGGCACTCAGACGGAACATCTTCCTTTCATCACAACATGTTCCAGGGGAGCTCAATTCCCTAGCGGATGCTCTGAGCAGAGACTCCCTCCCAGAGGAACACAAATGGGTTCTACACAGAGAGGTCGTAGAAGATATCTTCTTTCAGTGGGGTTTCCCCACTATAGACTTATTCGCCATAAGCGAAAACGGACAATGCCCAGGATTTGCATCCAGGTTCCCCCAACCAGACTCCCAGGGGAACGCCCTGTGGATGAACTGGTCAGGGATGTTTGCGTACGCTTTTCCACCAACTCCTCATCAGGAAAGTGGTGAACAAGATGAACAGAGAATCGATGACGCTCTTCCTAGTTGCTCCCATGTGGGCAAGACAACTGTGGTTCCCACACCTACGCAAGATGGCGGTGTGCAAGCCCATCAAACTTCCAGCCTGGTACAATCTACTGTCCCAGCACCAAGGTCAAACAGTGCACCAGCAACCCAACTCAATGAACCTGGCAGCATGGCTCCTGAGGTCATAGAGTTTGGACATCTCAATTTACCACAGAGGTGTATGGACATCCTAAAGGAATCTAGGAAACCAAACACAAGGCACTGTTACTTTGACAAGTGGAAGAGGTTTGTTATCTGGTGCCAGAGTAGACAGATCAACCCTGTTGATTGCACTCCTTCCACTATTGTTACATACATGCTCCACCTGCTAGATGCAGGATTGGTTTTTAACTCACTGAAAGTACACCTGGCAGCCCTGTCGGCATACACCACTTCCCATAGCAAGGTCTCGTGGTGGAAAGTACCAGTAGTTAAAGCCTTCATGGAAGGAGCAAAGAGACTTCACCCTCCTATTTCAAACCCACCACCAGGGTGGGACCTTTAATGTGGTGCTAGCCAAGCTCATGGGACCCCCTTTCGAGCCCATGCATAAAAGCAGTCTCAAACACCTGACTTATAAAACGGCCTTCTTAGTAGCTATTACTTCTATAAGAAGGGTCAGTGAAATTCAGGCTCTGTCAGTGCAGGATCCTTTCTTTACTGTCCATAAAGACAAACTGGTTTTACGCACACACCCTAGGTTCTCACCTAAGTTTATATCAAAATTCCATGTAAACCAGTCCATCGAGCTTCCGGCTTTCTTCCAGGACCCTCAAAGCTCGGCTGAGGTGAAACTACACACCCTAGATGTGCGTAGGGCGGTCCTCTACTATGTAAATAAAACCAGACCACTAAGAAAAACAGATCAACTGTTTGTCTCCGTAGCTACAGGCAGAGAGGGGGATCCCGTCTCTAAAGGTGCCATCTCGAAGTGGATTATTAACTGTATCCAGCTGTGTTTCACGCCAAGAGCCCACTCTACTAGAGGCATTGGGGCCACTCTGGCTTTCATTGCAAATGTACCCCTTGACACCATTTGCAAAGCAGCTACTTGGAGCTCTATTCACACTTTTACTCAGCATTACTGCATTGACACCCATTCCAAGGCAGATACACAAGTGGGACAAGCGGTTCTAAGACATTCATTTGCTCATGACCCTTCTCACATCCCACCTCCTTCTTCAGGTACTGCTCGCTAATCTATGCACAGCATGTGATCTAAGCAGATTCCACAAGCCTCAGAAGGGATACATTACTCACCGTAATCGTATTTCTGATGCTTGTATCTGCTTAGATTCACATGCGACCCACCCTTCCTCCCCTCTGAGAGAAGGCGCATGGTTGATTGTAGTCTTACCTTTCTATCTATCTGCTTGGATTATCTGTACTCGCGCTACTCCTCATGCTACCTCATGTCAGAAAAAATACAATCTGAGGATCCTAGACGCGTGAGGGAACTTGGGTACAGTGGACGTCACACTAGGAATAGTATTACTGGCACGCCCTGTGTCAACGCCCATTTTCGAGTTTCGAAAAACAAACTGTAATACTCTGCAGTTTCCACTAGATGTCGGCCTATGCACAGCATGTGAATCTAAGCAGATACAAGCATCAGAAATACGATTACGGTGAGTAATGTATCATATATATATATATATATATATATATATATATATATATATATGGATCGCCAAATAACCTATACTTAGTTATATAAGATTATGGAAAGAACACATCACCATTAATGCTGCCGCAGAAGACCCCTTTATCTTAGCCACTACGACACTGCTTAGTCCCAGAGCAGGTAGGCAAAGAGATCACGTGCAATAATGGGGTCTGGAGCGGAGCGTCCTTCCAACCAGCGAGACTACATCAGCCAGAGATCCCAGTTCTGACTGACCCTTTGATATACAAGTCTCTTTTATGGGGGCATATCTCCGCCTCTTTCAGTTATGGCTGCCCTCGGCCGAAGAGCAGATCACACGTGGAAGGGGCAAAGAGTGGAAAAACCCAGCTTCCCTCTCCTCGCAATTATTCCCAGGACCCCTTATCACTGCACCTGCAGAGCGCTCCGACTCCCTTTTCAATTTGTCCTTCAGCGGACAATACCATAACTATTCTCCATCAGCGATGTTTCACCGTTCGAAATGGGGTGGTTATTCAGGATCTGCACCGCTTCTTGCACACGTTCTCGCCATCCCTTTTTAAAGTACCATCACCCGTTTTCCGTAACTGTGCTTTCAACAAACCATTAATTCTCTCAACCCCGAAGTCTCAGGGTGGAAGGGGACCTGAAAAATCCATTCAAGTCCTTTTTCCTTGCAATAGTCCAGCACCACTTTCCCCCTTAAAGTGGGAGCCATTGTCAGTTTGAATTTGCAGAGGGATACCATAATATATAGCTACTTGATCCAATAATTACCATTAAGTAGCCAGAATAAGTATCTAAAATAGTGCACGCATATTGACATCCTCTGCTAATGGGCATGGGACTAATATAATCAATTTGCCAAATCTGTCGAGGTAATTTCACTCTCTTTAATGTGCCGTGAATTGTGTGGAATAGCTCTCTGTTTTTGATGTTGACACATAGGACATTGTAGGATAATCGTTTTCACAATTTCTAACGGAATACTGATTCCCGTCTTGTGCCCACCTCATAGCAGCTTTTTCTCCAAGATGTCAACTCTTCTGGTGGGCCCATTTCGCAATCGCTTCCAAATCTTCCTCCTCTGCCCTCGCGTCCATGATTGCAATTTTTGCATGTTCATCTGCAACAGAATTGAACCATTGTTCTAATAAATCTGTAGCACAATGCGCATGTACGTGATATACATTTACTGGAGTATGCACTAGCATCTCGGCGATATCTTGCCACAATTCTTTTTCCCACACTTCTTTGGCATGAATTTTCCATCCATTCTTTTGCCAAATCGGCAACCACACCTCTAGCCCATTTGCAACAGACCATGATTCCGTGTAAATGTAACATCTACCAGGCGCCTCTTGCTTTAAAGCCTAATATACAGCATAGAGCTCTGCAAACTGGCTACTCTTCCCTTTGCCAGAAGTTGTGAGTACCTTTTTCAATTTTGGATTGTACGCTAATGCTTTCCAATGTCGCTCGACTCCTACATATTTAGCCGAATCATCAGTAAACCATGCATGTTCAACTTGTTCATTTGTTAATTCTCCATATGGGATCCCCCATTTAACCGGAGGTTCGTCAATATTAAACTCTCCCTCTGGCTCAAGGTCTATTAGTGGGACTCCCGCCACTTGCTCATGTCGTTTTGCCACACCACTCTTCCCGGTCTTGGCACGATCTTGTATGTACCATTTCCATTTGATGATACTAGCCTCTTGGGTATGACCTATTCAATGTGTTTTTGGGGACCTTAATACCCATTGCATAATTGGTATTTCAGGTTGGATCAATACATCATGACCCACCGTCATCTGTTCTGTATCTATTAGTGCCCAATAGCATGGTAACAGGTGTTTCTCAAAGGGAGTATATCTGTCACCGGCATCGGGCAACTTCCAACTCCAAAATCCTAAGGGCAGCCATTTTCTATCCTGTTTTTGCCATAACCTCCAACTGGCATAAGCATCCTGTACAGAGACTCCATTTCTTCGTCCCTCAAAGGCCATAAATCAAGTACTTTTTTAATGTTATCTTTGGCTAGTTGGAACGCCCTTTCTTACTCCTCACCCCATTCAAAACTGAATTATTTGCGTGTAACTTTGTAAAGGGACGCAAAGAGCTGTCCAAAATGTGGGACGTGTTGTCTCCAGAATCCAAACAGTCCAATAAACAGTTGAGCCTGTATTTTCATTCTCAGAGTTGAAAACTCGAGAATCTTTTACTTGGCTTTTAGCACCATTTCACAATGTCCTTTATGCCTTTATGCCACTGTATTCCTAGAAAATCACTCTCTCTGCCGGACCTTGTGTTTTGTCATCATTAATTTCACACCCTTCCTTCTGTAAACCATCCTGAATACGTTCCAAGTGTACCCGCACACTGTTCTCATCTTTACCTTGAATCAAATGTCATCAGTATAATGCACGATCTGTACAATGCTCTGCCACCAGCCGGTGACAGATTGTTGGACTATGCATGTAGCCCATTGCTAAACGTTTAAACGTCTACTGCCTCCCATTCCAAGGAAATGCAAACTGTTCTTGGCATTCGTCCGCATTGGGTACAGTGAAGAAAGCAATAGCTAAATCCAACACTGCATACCAAGTTCCTTCACATTTTTGCACATTTTCTACCAGGGTCACCGCATCTGCTACCGCCGGTACTAGCGGAGGAGTATGTTTATTCAATTAGCGATAATCGACTGTCATTCTGTAGCTACCGTCCAAATTGGATTGTTCCAGCCCGTGTTTATGGGACGTAACCCACCGGCTTCCACATATCCTTGAATGGTTTCAGAGATTTCCTTCTGGCCCCTGGGACGTTTTACCGGGAATTCGATATTGTTTCATGCACACTCTTTCAGTGGCTATCGGGACCTGCACCGGGGCATTTTTAACTGTCCAGCTAATACGGGTGAGCAAGTGATAGCACTTACCTCAAATTGGTATAGCTTACCTCCTATTCCAAGAGTCAACCCTTCCAAAACATAGAATCCAATAATGTATTCAGGAAGGGGGACAATCCAGACTTGATAAGTATCCTTTTTCAAATGACCTTTTTTGATATCAACCTTGGTTTGGACTGCAGGGGTCTCCTTGCCCCCCAATCCTGTAATCATAAAAGGTCTCCCTTTAAATCTAGAGCGATTCCCGTGTATCAAGGAGACCTCTGCCCCGGTATCAATTGAGGCTCGAACCTCTTGAGTGTTGCCCGATTGCCACTTGAGGTCGTCTGTCTACCTTAATATGGACCGCTGTTACTGGAGTTTGACCCCCATCCTATTCGTACTTGTAGTGCACGTATTTGGACACGTTCTACCGTTGTACTCACCATCTTTCTTAAGTCTGCATAAGTTGGCTGAGAGGGGCTAGATTCGTTGGTACTCTCCTCGTCTCTACCCTCAGGAGGTGGTCCAAACAGATCCTCCTCCTTCTTCGGCTTGAGCATTTCCTGTCATTTTACTTGTTTGTAACGTTCCTTTCCATCCAGACCCCGTTTTTTATACAGTTGGTACATCTCCCGCATTTCAATCCAATCGATATCCCCCCACGGTACTCCATCCTTCAATAGGGCTAAAAACATATCCTTTCTGTATACGCGAGAGTCTCGGCTTTCAAACCTTTTGCCAGTAGTGTGCCTTTCACTACACCCCTCCCTCTCTCGCTCCCTTGGTCATTCCTCTGGCTTTTCCCATTGGCCTAGGTCTGCCAATTGCCTAATAGCATTCACCACCTCATCTGTTATTTTGCCCGTCAATCCTCCTAACAGGGTCATCATAATATTTTTATGTGCTGGGGGGGCAGTTTGAATAAGGGCATTTCTAGCAGAACTTATAGGTTTACTAACCCCATATGTTCTGGAGTTTACACATGAATTGCTTCTTTCATAGCATGTTCCCTTACTCTTTGCATGGCCTCCTTCAACGTATACCACTTTCTCTCCTCAGTCGGCCAATCTGATGTAATCGGATACTTGTGATTACAACCCTGGACTGCTAATTGTAGGAGAGACATTTTTCCCTCATCTCCAATGGCTTCACGGGCAGGGCCTACACCTACGATTTCCTGTATCTGGACCTCCTATGTTAATGGTAGAAACTTAGGAGAATCAGTCGCATCTACTAGAATACCCGCTGACCCTCCATCAAACAATCGGACCATCCATGCTAAGGGAGATTCACCATCTTTCTGTTTTAATCAAGTGATACTCTCCAGTCTCTTGTTGTGAATAATCTTCAAGCGCGGTCAGATCTACCACACCTCCTCCCGGAACCATTGGATGACGACCCATCCTTCTACGCACTACTGGTTTAACTGTTACCTCTTTCCTGCCAGGCTCTGGTTTGGGAACAGCCTCTGGCTCAAACCACTATCGGTACTGATGCTGTCAAATACATCTCCATCCCATCTATCAGGGTCCCAATCCATTCCTGTGGAGGCGATCACCGCTGCCACTTTCCGCAAGTTCACCCTTCCCCATCTTTTCCGATATTTATATCGGGCAACTCTCACCGCCGCTCGCTCAGCTACTGTCTGATATTTATGTTTATCATGGTACAATTTCATTTGGAATTGCTGCATCAACGCAATCTGTTTTGCAGCCGCCACCTGCTGTTCTAATCTTTTAACTTCCTCTTGCAGGTCTACTTTCTGCTGGTGCATTTTCCGAAAAGCATGCATCAGAATCCAACCCCTTCTTCCTAAAGCTGAACACTCTTTCCCTGTTTCCATTTTACCACATCGCCCGGACTCGCCTCTCGTATACTGGTATCCCAGGTTTCACTTAACGTTGCACCACATTCCCATGTTTGTGCAACTTGATCGTATGGAAATAGTTACCTTGGGACAGTCTCCGCCTGCAGAACTTCCCCTTTTCCTAAACAGGGAACTCATTGTATCAAATGGATCTCTCTCTCACTCACTCTCACTCTCACTCTCACTCTCTCTCACACACACACACACACACACACACCCTTTTTTCCTCTAGATGTTTTGCCGTTCCAAGTCCACAAATTATTAGAACCAAATCAGCAGTGTTCCTTGCAATCAAAATCAGCACAGGAACCCTGCTCACAGCACCAAAATGTTGTGCTTTTGTCTGGCTATGTAGGGGAATATCTTAGACTTACCTGTCCCTGGTCCCCCTTTCACAATAAGCTGTTGGACTCAGACAGGCAAAAATAAGGCACATAATAACCAATAGCTGTGATAAAGATCGTAAAAGGCTTGTTATAGGGCGTTTATTTACGCAACACAGGTATGTATGTGTTTGTATATATATATTCACTAACAAAAACGTTGTTAAAAGGATGTTATGGTTAAGTTGCACTACCAAAGACCTATGAAATTCAATGGAAAAACATTGTTCCACGGACGTTATGGCTACAGGTAAAACTGAAAAAACCCCGAAATTCGACAGGTATGGTAAGCTAAGCAACCATAACTCGTGCCACCAGTGTGCACTGCAAGGACTAACACCCATGACATCAAAGATGCCATCACAAATCTCATTCATTTTACCAGGCGTCCTTAGCGGATCCTGCGAGCAGCCCAGCATGCTAACAACGGGCCCGTCATTAACGGGCCCGTTGTTAGCATGCTCCCCATTCCCATTGAGCCTTATGGGGACTCAAATGGGAATGGCGATGTACCGGGTCCGGGTTCCCTGAATGGGGAAATACCGGGCCCTCCAAGGTTGGAATGACCCGGTATTTCCCCATTCAGGGACAAATAGCAGCATGGTTACCTCCATTCTTGTAATGAGGCCCATTGTGTCTGCACTCAGCAGTGTGATAGAAAGTATCAAGAGGTCGCCTGCCGGTCGTACTGTTCAAGGAAACTTGTAACTGCATGTGGGACAGTTTGTAGTAAGTCTGCAAAATGGAAAAGCTGGTGCACCTTCCTCACGCACATACTAGTGCAGCTAAAGGCAAGTAAGGAAACAGCAGAATATGCAGAGCGCAAACAATCTTAGTGACGATTAGAAAAGCCCTGTAGCTGCATGGGTCGCACAGAATAAATGGCTTCCTGCTGCACGTAATGAAGCTGTGTTTTGCATTGGTGTAAACATTCTTGTATTCCACAATGTATGTATATTCGGGAATGCTACCCCTAACACTAATTGCGTAGCATAAAGTGTTTCTACTGCATGTGACGACAACTGAAATGAAAGCACAAGGGACCAGTGGGCAGGCTACCGCCCTTCCAACAATTACGTAGGGTATTTTCATGTACAGCATTTGCCACATGTGCTGCGGGCAACAATAGGGGCACTCCTGTAGGGCAGCAGAGCTGTAAAACAACCTTTGCAAACCATATGCCGCGCTACAGACCCTTACCCGGCGAAGGGCATCGTATTGTGCATGTACTGCAAGGCACTACTGTACAGAGGGAAGGTAATTGTAAGTGCGTGTGAACAGTCCTTACGGGAGCAGTACAATGACAACTGCCTATGTAGGTGAGGGCCACCCAATAATTCCGTCTCCCGGCACGTCCCAGGTGCTGTCCCTTCTGTACCTGACCTTTCCTGCCGTTCCTCCTGTGGCGTGTGTGAGATCACCATAATAAATGAAAATGAACTGGGAAAGGAAAAAAGATGAATAAAGAAAGCACCTTTCACAGATCAACAACGGAATTGCCAATGCACGCATGCAGGGCGGGAGGTGTGACAGTGTGGTAAACACTGTAGCTCAATCGGTTAGAAAGGGAGTTGCTGTACAAAGAGGTTTCTTTACGTGCTGCAGAGCGTTTTCAAGAGAGTCCGTGCGCAATCACTACTTTCAAGAAGGGGACCAAGTGAATTTAGATGGGATGTGCAGAAATCTGGATGGGTGGCATAGTAAGATGAACGTTCTAGCTGGGGAAAAGTATTCGTGCTGTCAAACGTTATATTCCTATGGGCGAAGTATGCCATTGGCACACGTCGGACAAAGGCACAAATACACTTGTTTGCAATGTACTGCACTGTTTGCATTTATGGCCGAAATAGAAAATGACAGTGCCACATCGGTGGCTGCACAATGCGATAGAAACGTATGCACGAGATCAGAAACAAACCCATGTACTGGGCAAATGCCTCCTACATCGCAAACGGCACTGAAACTCGTGTAACATCCTGTGCAATTTTCCCTGTACAATGAACAACAATAATATCGGCATGATTGCGTCTCACAGTGTCGCACAGAGAAACCAAAATCGGGCACTTCATTCTAGCTACTCCATAGCACTACACATGCACATGATAGATTGCAAAATGAATAGCCACTGCACAGTGTTTTCCATTCACTTTCAGTCAATGTATGTCGGAATCCCCTAAAACCTGCACGCTGTGCCTCGTGAAACACACAGCCATAACCCTCTGCATTTCTGTCGATAAACACACCGTGTAGCACAGTCTGTCCGTACACACCACACCCACAAACTTTATTGCCCAATCCCGTAGCCTCTGCAGGCTCATTTCTATGGCTGTCATCTGCATGGCATGTAACACGTGCCACCCTGCAACTATCGTGATATTCGCTGACTTTTCGTGCTGGGCGCGCGCGCGATTTGGGGAATAACTTTCTACCAGCGGACCTCGTTAGTTGTGGTAGCTCTTAAAAGAATGTTTGTGTTTTTTTAAGGTGCTTTTTCAGGTCTTCATGCGTAAATGTGTGTTTTCAACATCAGCTCTCATTCCTACAATTGGGTCTTCAGTGCAGTGTGTAGATTGTGAAACATTTCATTGCCACTGGTCAACAAAGACATGCCATTTGCCTTGAAAAGGTGTATGTATCGCGAACCAATGTTCTCATTCTCACAGGAGAACATCCCAGCAGCACTCAAGAAGTCACACATGTTTCTGTTGATCAGACCCCTTCCGACCTCTGGCTGGCGATAAGAATCATTGGAATACTTCCACACTATTCTCGGGGGTATACATGAGAAAAGCACCTTGGCAGTAGGAAAAATGCTCTGCACTGCTTTCATCGTAATCGTCAGTTGACGGAACACACAGGAACAAGGCATGTAACCCAAAAAGAAGGCTCCAAAGTGCACAATCACAACATGTACAGTTACATACATGAGGCCACGCGTCGACATTCTACAAGCAGTCCGCCGAAACAGCACACTTCGACACTACACCACAAAACATCCACTCCCTCCAAACCGAAATTGCCAGCCAAGTCTTCTTGTAGGGCATACACGCATGGATCTTCCACAAAGCCATCACCCACAACGAAAACTGTGCGTCTTGCCATGTTTGCCAACCGCAGTACACAAAGTAATGGAAAAAGTGAATGCTGCCCTTTCCTGTGGCACACACCCAGAGCACCTGATTGGCCAAAGGCCATAGTCCCATTCCCATTGGCCAGCATGCTGAGAAGCACAGAATGTGGTACGTGCCTTTCTCCAAGTATGGCGAGGGCCACGCCCCAGTAAAGAAGGAGGAGTCCTTCTTCCTATTGGCGCACTTTCCTGTGACGCACACCCTGAGCACCACCTGATAGGACAATCGCTACAGTCCTATTTCCATAGGCCAGCATGGTGAGAAGTGCTAAATGTGGCACGTATGGGTCCCCAAGTACGTCGAGGGCCGGGCCCGAGTGAAGCAGGAGTCCTTCTCCCTATTGCCGCACACCCTAAGCAGCTGATTGGACAATCCCCACAGTTCCATTTCCGTGGCCGCCACCCCCAAAATCCCCAGATGTGGCTTTTGTGCTGCATGCGGGCATGGGGGAACCAATGCATATTTTGCGACCTCATGATCTCATAGTTGGTGAAGAACATGCCAGCCGTCTGCATAAATTCACACATAATTCTGTTTATAGCACACCTTCCAACCTCTGACTGGGGACAAATTACACCTTCATGGATCCATACTCCTCTTGGTGTTATGCATGAGAAAATGTAGAAGAAATACGCATCACTGTGGTCAGCAACCTCTTCAGGTGACGGATTAATTGTCCACACAACATGTTACCCAAATGTAGACTTCCATCGTGCACCACGACAAAGTCAATGTTCGTGACGGACGCCGCGAACCATCCCGCCGAAACTGCAGTCACCCTGATGGAAAGTGTCCACTCCTTCCAACCCAAAATTACCAGCAACGCCTCTTTGCACACACCACTGTGCAGATAGCGCACAAAGGTATCACAAACGATAAGCAGTATGCGTCTCTCCATCTCGACCCACCCTCACGATATAGTATTGGGACAAAATGGTACCGCCCCTTCCTGTGAACCAAACCCTAAACTCCTAATTGCCTATTTCCCACAATTCCATTTCCCTTTCCACCCTGCACATAATGGCAGTATTTGGCACATGCGCTTTCCCATCTACAGTGAGAGCCACAGCCCAGTAAAGCACATACAATACTTCTTCCCTTTGCACAGTCATTTTTGCAGCACTCCCCCATTGTGTGCTGTCAAATTTTCAAACACGCATGCAGCAATCACATACAAAACCTCTGCATTGCACACTGTAATTTCTATACACCACTCCATAAGTACCGTTAAACACTCTCAGTACACGTTCCGTTTGATTGCAAAACCCCTCCACCTGTAACTTCTTCTAAAGAATGCACGATTGCAGCATCCACAAAGATCCTAAGATGCACCCAGCACACCTTTTGGCAATGCACACAACAGTGCAGCCCTTTGCACACCCACCACAACACTATACATCCAAGCAAGTGACCATGTGGGCACCTAATATTATGCACAAACGTAACATACGTAGCAGCACTTCTACCCAACTCCCCCACACCATAAAATGCCCATTCATGAAAACGTGCCACACTTAGCAGAATCCACAAACATACCACAGCCTGCACCACCCCTACGCACTGCCATTCACAAAGTATTGTGTCACTGGCAACCATTCCTTACATGTCACCAGCTTCTAACTGATCCACAGTCAAAACTGCATTACTGCTGTGGGTTTCCTCAAGCCTCAAGACCTAGGCTCATGAGTGCATGGCCTATGGCCTTCGGCCATGCACCCGATAGTCTAGGCCTTGAACACACCCACAGCAACGTAATGCCACCATGCATGTCCCCATGTCGCCACTACGACCATCCACATACACACCACTGCCACCAGCAATCCTACCCAACTTGTGCACCGCCATGGAACTATGCAGCATCAGATTGCAACAGTTAACATAATGTACCAACAAAACCCTCTCTCCTGCACCCCTGTGCACTTTCATTCTCATATTATGGGCGTACCCACTTCCATTCACAAAGTACTGTGTCACTGCCAACCTACCCACATTCTGTTCGCAACACTGGCCCTACTGCAACCAATCTGCATGTACCGCACTATGCAAGCACCACCCTCTACCAGATGCAGAGTCAAACATGCGTTCCTGCAGTGGGTATGTTGCAGCCCTATGCTCTTGAGTGCATGCCCTACAGTCTACAGCCTATGACCTTCGGCCATGCACCCAATAGTCTAATCCTTCCACAGACCCACTGCACCTTCATTCACCCATGCATGCCACCATGTGCCCAACTACCGCATTCCATCTGCAGCGCACAGCCACCCGCGCTCCCATCCAACCTATGTCATGTGGAAATCACTCTCCTTTTGCAATTGACCTGCCACCACTCGCCACGAAAAGAGGTTGCCGCAAACAGGTTGCGACAGAAGCTATGGGGCCGTTATGACAGCTGCCTCCAATCACCACACAAAGTACTCGCCTACATATGTCACATGAACCACTTCTCACTCCCCCACCCGTTCCCTCCCTTATTACTGCCAACACATTGCGTACAGTACATTTTTTGCAGACCTTTCCGCCGTCTCACTATCCTCCGATACACCATGGCGGCTTTCCCAAAAAATGATGACGCACAGGACGCTTCCCTCCAGCCAACCAACGGGCGCGTCCAAATTTCTCCGACAACATGCCATACCGCGAGCCAATGACCCTTCTGTCTGCTGCGCGAACGGGGAAATGGGTCAGCGGAGCGGACCCAGATATCACACATTTTTTGCGATGTGCATTTCAGTATTTTGCAAAAAAATGACTGGTCAGATTTCCAACAAACACACAAAAGCATGCTTTCTGACCCAAGCCCCCGCTCCTGCCCAAATTTGGTGAAAATCCGTCCAGCCGTTCGGCCTGACGGCGTGCGCAAAGTTTTTCCCCATTCAGTCTATGGAAAAAAAATGTTGGCACCCCCTTATAACTTTGCTCCCCTCGCACCAAACCTCACCCAACTTGGCGGAAAAATTCTGAACCGACCATATACTTTTTTTGCAAAGTTTGGCGAGGATTCGTCCAGGGGGAGTGAAGTTATAAGCCGCCGAAAAAGTGCTCTTCCTATGAGTTTAGCAACTTAACCATAATATGGAAAGAAAATATCATCACCGCTAATGCTGCTGCAGAAGACACCTTCATCTTAGCCACTGCGACAATGCTTAGTCCCAGAGCAGGTAGGCAAAGATTTCACACATAATAACGGGGTCTGGAGCAGAGCGTCCTCCCAACCAGCGAGATTACATCACCCGGGGATCCCATTTCTGACTGACCCTTTGATATACAAGTCTCTTTTATGGGGGCATATCCCCACCTCTTTCAGTTATGGCTGCCCTCGGCTGCATTGTTATATGTGTCTTCACAGTCATTGACCCACGTTAATTCTCCCAACCATTCACGTTCATTTGGAGGTTGTTGAGCTTTCCATTTTAGTAAGATACATCGTTTAGCCAGCATGCAGCCAATATTTAGGAAAGACCTTAAGCGAAGCGCTTTTCTGGGACAGTCCAAACCAACCCCCCTCCCCAACCCCCGCCCAGTCGCCAGCCAATACACTCATAGGCGATTTCTCCAGTTGCTTATCCACCACACTAGACAGTATTTTTGCAGCTTTCGGCTATCCTCTTTAACCTATATTTGTCAGATATGAAGAAAGCATTCAATCTACCCGAAGCCAACCCAGTGAAGATTAATATTGTTTTGATTGGATGGCTTGCGTATGCAGACGATCTGTTAATACTAGATTATATGCCTGTCGGTCTGCAGCGTATGCATGACCATTCAGCAGCATACTCTATGGTTAATTGACAATCCATATTGAAAAAAGCAAAATCATGGTCTTTATAAAAAACATAGACCTAAGAAATATATTTGGACATTGGAGTCCGGAAAAATTAAACAAGTCAATACATATATGTATTTAGGGATAATCATTGACATATATATGTGTAGAAACAATAAACAATGCTATTCAGTGTCGGCATGAATGACTATTTATTTATTTTTTTAAACTTTGGTTTTATTAACATTTTCATGGTATAACATACAGGGTCAAAGCATGATCAAAGAATAGACAATCGGTACGCCCTGCAACCCCGGCCCCTCCTTCCCTCCCCCCCCCCCCACAAAATGAAAATAAGAAGAAAAAAAGAAACAAGAGAGGAAAAAACAAAAGCACATTTCAACTAGTGCAAAATAACTGGGAGACACTTTGAGTGCACATATGTAACCAGAGCTTGGAAGCGACTGTGGACGCTGAAGTGTTCCATGAATGTTGTTCGATCACCGTTCCCCGGGCCGTGGGGATCCGCCCTCCACCGAGCTCCTGGCCGTTCCTCTCCCCCTCCCCCCACCCCCCACCGGGCTTCAATGAACATCCCATCCCCAGGACTCCTGCACCCCATACCAGTTCGCTTGGAATGAGCCAGAGTTATTGTTTACCATTGCTGTCAATTTGTCCATCAAGAACATCTGCTTCACCTTCTTTAGCCAGTCTTCCTTTGAGGGGGTCTCCGGACTCTTCCATTTCTGGGCCAAGGCCACCCTCCCCGCCCTTAGCATTGTTTCCCACATTCTGGGGTATCTATATGTGTCCGTGTCTTCTGGGGGGAGACCCAGCAGCACCGTTAGGGGGTTCTGGGGGAGCAGTTCCTCTGAGACTTCCGCAATCCAATCCCTTACCCTCTCCCAGTACGCCTGTACCTTCGGGCAATGCCACCACATATGACCCCTCGATCCGACCTGACCGCAACCCCTTGGGCATTCGGGGGACACTCCTGAAAACATTTTTGACAGCCTCTGTGCCACCCCTGTAGAATTTTAAAGTCTGCCGTGAACAAGTTTCCGTGGAATGCAATTTTAAATATCCTCGACCAGGCGTCCTCTGAGATCAGCTCCCCTGCCAGATCGTTCCAGAATGAACGGAACCCCCTCCTCTCTGCCAAATTAATGGTGTTAAGAATCTTGTATATCCCAGACACTGCCCCCTTCCTTGAGGTCGCTGAATCAAGAAATTTCTCAAAAGGAGTCAGCTGCCTTTTTAAGTTCTGACCCCATGACTGATCACAGAGGATACCTTTCAGGCGGAGATATTCTAATATGGAAAGAGACCCCTGCCCCAGAGCGCCTCTTAACTCCTCATATGATAGGAATTCCCCTTCTTTAAATAGTTGGCCCGCCCATTCCATTCCCGAGTCGGACCAGGTCTGAGCCTTTTGGAACACCCTGCTCCCCAGTTTGAGGGGGTGGCCCCAGAGTGAGGACATCGGGGACGGCCATGATGTCAAATGTGCAGTCAGGAGATCTCGAACTTTCATGGGGTGAGCATCCATATCTTCCAGGTAAGACCAGTAAATTCCCATCCCCTCCTTCATGTGCTCCAGTAGGACGCGTAATTGGGCTGCACGAAAGTACAATTGGAAGTCTGGGAACCCAAACCCTCCCTCCTCTCTCGGTAAGGTCAGGACCGCCTTTGTGGTCCTCGGGGTCTTGCCCTGCCATACAAACTCTCACTGCATTCTGTAACGTCCTAAAGGTGTAGTCTGGGACGGTACTGGGGAGTGCAGTAAAGAGATAAAGTAAGCACGGTAGTATGTTCATTTTTACCGCCGTCATACGGCCGTACCAGGACAGGACCATCGAGCCCCATCTCCTGAGGTAAGCAGAGATTCCCGCCAGGACAGGATCATAATTGGCGGGGGACGGGGCTGGATAGGTCCCTGGTAAGGAGGACGCCCAGGTATCGGATAGAGGCCTTCCCCACTGTTATTCCGTTGAGTCTGTCCAGGGGATCCAGACCCGGGTCACGTACCCTCATGGGGAGTAGAACTGATTTGGAAGTGTTGATCTTCAATCCCGAGAAGCGCCCGAAAGCGGACATCAGAGACAGGAGAGGGGGGAGCGAGGAGCTCGGGTCCACCAGATAGGCTAGAATTCTACTTCTCCTCTCCTAATCCCCCGGATGTTCGGGTGTGCTCTTACTGCTATGGCCAGGGGCTCCATTGTTAGGACGTATATCAGGGGAGAAAGCGGGCATCCCTGTCTCGTTCCCCGGGAGAGGGAGAATGATTCTGACAGCCTGCCATTCACTTGGACCCTTGCCCGCGGGGCTCTGTACAGTGCTGCCACCCATTCCCTGATGTGTACCTTGAAGCCCATTTTCTGGAGGAGGAGTTGCATGTATCTCCACTCGACCCTGTCGAAAGCCTTTTCCGAGTCCAGAGAGAGGACACTCGTGTCAAGATCCGATCCCTGGGCATAGTGGAATAGATCTATGGTTTTGCGGATATTATCCGAGCCCTGCCTGCCTCTTATGAATCCCACCTGGTCTCCATGGACCAGTTTTGGTAGTAGCCTCCCAATTACCTTGGCTAGGATCTTGACATCAATGTTAAGTAGGGATATTGGGCGGTAGGAGGAGCACTCCGTGGGGTCCTTGCCTTCCTTGGGTAATACTACGATTATGGCTTCCATCATAGAGTCCGGAAGAGTTCCTCCCTCTAGGACTGCATTGAACACCTTTACTAAATGTGGGGCCAGGGTCGAGCGAAACCTTTTGTAAAAGTATACTGAGAAGCCGTCCTCACCCGGGGAAGTGCCCGCCCTCATCCCACTAATCACCTGTTCGACCTCGTCTTCCTGCACTGGACCCTCCAACCTGTCAGCCATTTCCCTAGTCAGGGCCGGGACTTGTATGGAATTCAAAAACCTTTCTATCTCGGTCTCGCCCCCAGTATATTCAGATGAGTACAATTGTTCAGAGTATCGACGGAAGGCCTCTCCTATATGGGACGCTTCATGTTCTATTGACCCCCACATCGTTCTTCACGGCTTTCACCATTATACTTCTTTGCACCTCCCTCAGTTTCCAGGCCAGGATCCCATCTGCCCTGTCCCCCTTTTCATAGTATTTCTGCTTAACCAGCTGGAGACTCCTTTCTGTTTTGTGGAGGAGGAGGTCCTTCAACTGGAGCCTGTAGTCATCCAGGGCGATTACCTGTTCGTGGTCTAAGGGCACCGTTGGGGAGCCCTCCGGCTGGAGATGGGCTATTTTTTCCCTCGGGGACCTTTCTTGGGCATCCCTCACTCTTTTATTCTGGGCTCCCTTCTTAATGAGGACCCCCCTTAGGGTTGCCTTGAAAGCATCCCATAGGGTGTGTGGGCCGACCTCCCCATTGTCATTGATCTCGAAGAAGTCCGTTATGGCGTCTAGCACCTCCTGCGCGTGGACCTCGTCCTTCAGCAAGGAGACGTTGCATTTCCATCTACCCCTCTGGTCGATGGACCATCCCCTTGCTACAGTGACTCGTACCAGATCGTGGTCCGACCAGGGGACAGGGTCCACCCTATGGCCAGTGACAAATGGACATAGGGTCTCATCCACTAGGATGTAGTCTATTCTGGAAAAGGAAGTGTGGATGGCTGTGTAGTATGTGAAGAGGGGGGCACCCGACCCAGGGAGGGGGGGATCGTATCCACCAAGCCTAATTCTGAGTTGACTCTCTGGAAATTTCTTGCCATGGTCTCGTCTGCCACCCTGGAAATCTGGGGGCCCACCCGTTTCCTATCTGGACGGGTCTAGAACCATATTGAAATCCCCCCTTACCACCTTCGGGCCCTGGACGAAGAGCTTAAGTTTATCCCTCACCTCTTCCCAGAATTGAGTTTGACCTTCATTCGGCCCGTATACTACCGCTAAGGTTAGTGGGGCACCCTGCAGGGACCCCCGGACCAAGAAGTAACGGCCTTCTGGATCTTTCAATATGGCCTCTGTTAGGCAGAAACCTGTGCAGTTCCCTTTGGGAATTCTGCAAAAGATTTAAGACTACAGGTGTTGGCAGTAAACCCACTTGGAAGCAGTCTGTACCACCCAGATTTACCTGGTAGCTATGGCTGAGCAGTCAGACTTCCCTCAAGAAGAGTTAGGCAGTATGCAAAGTATACACAATAGGCACTCAGATACAATAGCACAAGCAAACACTGACCAGAGCTTTGGTATCAAAGTATATCATTATTTATTTAAAAACACACTGTTTGAAACACTCCAGCACTCTTATTTGTAAAACACTCTAAACACAGTTACTATTATGATATATACAACCCTTATTCCTTATCAGACAAGTCTTAGTTAACACCACTTATTTCCAGACAGAGGTGAGCGCTTAACTATAGATGGCACTCCAATAAGTTCATGAAAAAGGGAGGGAAAAAGACAGAATATGTGAAGATACACCACTCTAAGATTTAGGAACACTTTTTAGCAAGGCAGAAGAGCAAAAGTCACTGTTGAGCCAAAGTCCATAGGCTGGGCCCACTCTTAGAGAGAGCAGAGCACAAATGCGCCCAAGATCACACAGTTACACTAGGCTTTGAAAGTCTTGCAGAGAGTTCGAAAAGAGTTTAGAGAGGCTCAGAAAAGTTTAGCCAGGGTGTCCCAGGCTAACCCAGGTTCGAAAGCCGGGGGCTAAATCTACCCCGTACAGTCGGTGGCAAGGGAAGCCAGGCGGAACACGGTACCTTAAGTGGGAAGGATCCTCCAGCGGTGGCAGTTGTTCCTGGCAGCAGGTGCAAGTCTCAGCGTCGTCCAGAGGAAGAGAAGATCTCAACTTGGAGGAAAGATGAAGGTCGTTGCACTGCCAGGGAAGAAACCAGCCGCAGAGTTTTCCGGTTAAAGATATTACCCTTTATTTCACGGTCGTTGTAAAACGTGGTATTCCGGTTGCCGGGGTGCTTGGCACAGGCAAGGCGGCCACGAGATGCGTCGGGAAAGCGAAAAGACGGTCAAACTGGTTATCCCCACCAGTCAAATGAAGAAGACTCTCCGGCGGGAGATCTCCTCTGTCGTTGGGAAAAGTGGTGAGATGGTTCAGCAGGGCTCCACCGGTGGTGTCGTCGTAGCAGGTCGGCTCAGCTTCTCCCTCGTCGGATTCTTAGGTCCTGTGCCGACCTCTGAAGTTCCAGTCCCCAAAGCCCTGCTTTTATGCAGAAAACCCCCATTCACTCAGCCTAGCTGTCACTCAAACATGCTAAGTGGTGAGCCGGGCGGCTCACCACTTGGGCCAAACAGGACGGAGTGCGACTTGAGTTGCCTAGGCAACTCAGTCCAGGGTGCCTAAATTCCCCTCCACCCTTCCTAAGTACCCCAGACGGAGTGGAACAAAGGGCTCGACTTGGGTTGGAGTCACTAAGAGAACACAAACGCCATTTTAGAACCGAGTTTTGGCAAAAAATACCAACCAGAGAATTAATAATAAATTAATAACCAGCGGTATGTTCGAGGCTATCGTAATTAAATAAATAAAGATAGTAGCCTCGAACAATGGGAAAATCCCATAGAGAAATATTTGCGGTTGAATATGAAAAGTAGTATCCACTGCCACCAGCCAAAACATCAATCAGGGGGGACGGATACGTGCCCCCCTGGACTAACAGACCCCGGGGCAATTGAATTGCCCTGGCCAGTACGTCCACAATATGATGGTGTGTACTGGTTCCGTTCAGAATTCAAGACTAGTAAAGTCAATGGTGACTTTACATGCCCTGGGAGACAGTAGTCAGTCCCAGGGTATGGAGTCTATACTGGGGGGTCACTATGACACCCCTGTGTTACTGCACTGAGGGTGCTGTGTAACACACATCACAAAAACACATGAAGCCCTATGGAGTAAAAGACCCCATAGCCCATTAAACACATCTACAGTCAAAGGAACACACTCAAATCATGTCCAAGAGTGAGGGTAAAAGAGTCTCACTCTTGGCAGGAGAAAAAAATAAACCCCAAAAATCCAGCAAAGCTGCTGGGGGACTCACTAGGTTAGGAAATTCAGCCTAAACAGAGAATTCTCCCTAACAGCCTCTTTCTCGAAACCCACATTCCTTGATATTAAGATGGCCACTCCTCTTTTCTTGCCCTTATGGGATGCACAAAAGACCTCCCCAATTCCACCACCCTGCATTTTGGGCTCCTTTCCCCGGGCCCAGTGAGTCTCTTGCATGAAAAGACGGTCAAGGTTAGCCCTTCTAAATTCCCTGCAAACCAGGGACCTCTTTGTTGGAGTGTTCAGACCCCGGACGTTTAGGGAGCCCACTCCCAGGGACGGTAGACTGTCAGCCATTATCTAAGTATTCTTTTTTCGCCGACCACCTCGTTACCTCACCTCTCCTCGCAAGCTCTCTTAGTGTCATATTGTGCTCCCTCTTTCCCCCCCACTCTGCCCCTCCCCCCTGGAGGGCCTAAAACATTTCTCCAACTGCCCCCCAGTCCCAACCCCTAACTGAACAACCCCAACAATCTTGTGTCCCCCCTCCCACCATCCCGGCGTCCAGCCAAGTAGTTCTGCCATCGCTGGCTTTTGGCCAAACCACCAGCCTGCCCGCTTCGGCCAGGCGCTCCATGTAATGCTCGTCCTTATGAGCCCCCCCCCTTCCTCCCTGCAGCGTCGTCCCCCACATGACTCCCCCATACTTGCTGTTCGTAGGGACGCTGATAATGGCAAATCCACTGTTTTTTTGCTTCACATTGCCGGATTCGGCGGGTTTCCCCAGTCCTCAGTCCTCAGAGTCGTTCCGCTCTCCCTCCTTAACTGGCGACGGAGTATTCATTTTCCTATATTTCCTCGCACCCGCTTTTCTTCTCCTGTCTTTCGATGGGCCTGGGCCCCCCGGAGTATCCCTCTCCGGCCCCGATGGGCCCCTCCGGGGATTCGAGACCACTACGTAGTCCTGGATGGCTCCTCGTATGTCGTCTTCCGTGATCAGAGTTGACCGCTGGCCCATATACTCGAAAGTCAGGGAGAATGGATAGCCCCAACGGTAGGGGACCCCCTTTTCCTTAAGCAGCAGTGTTAGGGGGCGACGCATCCTGCGTTTGGCCAGAGTGTAGGCGGAGAGATCTTGGTAGATTGCGATCTGGGCATTGTTGTAAGTGATCTCCCGAGCCTTCCTGGCTTTCTCCAACACTTTTGTTTTTTCCGAATAGTAGTGAAACCGGACCAGAATAGAACAGGGGCCCCCCGACCTACCCTCGGCTCTATGCACCCTATCAAATGTGAGCTCCGTAGTAATTTCTTCAGCGAATAGGAGGGTGATGATGTCTCTCACCGTTCGGACAATGTCTCTCTCCGTTTCCCCTTCCACTTCGGATACCCCAAAAATTCTGAGGTTGTTCCTCCTTTCCCTGTTTTCAAAGTCGCCCATCTGCCTGGACCTCTCCTCATCTCTTTTCTCCAGGGCCGCAAGCCTCAGCCCTACATCCAACTCTAGGGACGCTGAAGATGTTTGATTGGTCTCCACCTGCAACAGTCTTTCCTCGACCTTGTCCACCCTTTGATCAATTTTCTCAAATTTCTGGGCAATGTCAGACCGCATGTCCCTGATTTGCTGTAATATTGAGGCAAAACCTCTTTCCATGGCCGTCGTGGAGGGTACCGGGGCCTCCGACTGGGCCATTCCATTAGTGGGGCTTGGGCTTCTCTTGCCGCTCGCCATCTCCTGAAAGCGAAATTCCTGTAAGGTTTTTCGCCAGTTCATCTGGCTGCCCCCTTCTGGATCCGCCAGTGGTTTCCTTCCTGGGGCTCTATGTGGGGGGCCTTGAAGAATTGGGGGGGGCCGGGACGGGGCACACCCCCGCCTAGCTGTAATATGCCGTTGCAGGGGGGTCTTTATTGGGCGTGCACACGCCCCACCGTCTCCAAGTGGGGGCCTCTCACCCGGACCAGGGTCACCGCGGCCTGCTTAAGTTGTCGCTGGTCTGTCCAGTTGTATATTTGTGGGCAACTGGGTCCGTGGTGCCTGCCCCCAATCCTCCGCTCTCTGATCTCCAGGGGGGGGACCAAGGCCGTCCGCACAGGACTGTTGATGCTTTCCTCGTGGGGGGGAGGGAGAGCGGCACAGGCCCGACTTGTTTTCCCCGCCCGGAACCCTCCGCCTCCGTGACGGACAAAGTCCGGCTCCTTGCCTGGCCTGGGCCCCCCTTGCCGTGATGCGGGTCGTACTGCCTTGTTAGGGGCCTCCTGCCTGGCGATCCTCAAAGTGTCTCGGGGTTAGCTCCGAGGTGCACTGGGTTTCGGCTCCTCTGCGTATTTTGCATATTTTCTCCGCCCGCCGGGCTAGGCCCGCGGCCTGCTGCTCCGCAGAGGCTGGGGGGAGGGGCGAGGATCCGTTCCACAACCCGGGGGGAAGCCCCCTCGTTCTGCCGTGGCCCCCGCTCTCGGGGCCGACCGTGCAGCAGGATCGGGGAGCAATCGGGTGAGGCGGGGGGAGGGGGACTCCACACCGCGCCTTCGCGGCGTCCGCGGGGCTCCTCTCCAGTCTTCTGCACCACAGCTGCTCAGGCCCTGTGCGGGTTCGTCCCGGGCAGACGTCACCGGTCCCGTTCTCTTGCTTCCCGGGGACCGCGAGCGTTGCTTTTTCGCTCACCAGGTGCCCCGGGGTATCACCACACAGCACCGTCGTGCTGGTTCCGCCTGGAGGGGTTCGGGGGGGGCTCAATCCCCTTGTTCTTGCCCGGCTTTAGCGGGAGCAGTACGATCAGGCAGCCATTGCCTGCGCGCCCCCTGGTGGCCTCCCCATGAATGACTATTTATATGGCAAAAGTAAGGTCAATGCTTTTGTACGCCACAGAGATTTGGGGTTACAAATTTGAAAATCTTTTAGTGTTACTAGAAGCTAAGATACTGAGGACATTATTGTGACTCCCACAATGTGTGAGTGTGGAATATTTGTATTTGGAGTTTGACTTAAAAGGAATTTGGTATGCCTGTATAAGCCAATGTGTGATGTTCTATGAAAAGGTGTGCAATTTGCAAATCGACACGATAATTGTTCCATATGTGAAGGCGCTCTTGCGACTGGAAGGCAATGTGCTGATTAGAAGGAGTGGCAGTACTACAGGAGCCTTGAAAATGTGGCTAAAAGGAAACTGTATGAGTTTGCTTATGACCAAAATATTATAAAAATTGCTTCAAAACCATACAATAGTGCCTATTGCGAAGAGCGATCCACTAGAATTAAGCCCCCATCATACACACTAGCCTATCCAAGCACAAGCACCTTTTTCGTACCCATCTACTCCTCAAATGTAATGTGTTTGAGGCTTTGGAGACAAAAGAAGATAGAATAGGACTTGCACATGATCTGAGGGAATGCCGACTGTGTGGAAACCATGTAACTGAGTGACTACTTCATTTGATCATGTATTGTGAAAGTCTACTGCGAACACATTTCTGACCTAATCATAGTCGGTGATTATGAGTTTGTGGTGCACTGCAGTGAGGATGGCTTGATAAACGGCAATCAACTCTGCTACCGGACTACTTCAGGGTCCTATTTTGTAACCGGCAGACTGTTCCGGGGTATCATTCACCCAGTCATTCCCAATGCCAGCCACTAGTTCCCCATTGTTATCCACATGGTAGGAGCACCCATCCACATAAACTGTGGGTATCCCCTGACACATGTTTCACATAGACCTTGTGCAGGGAAAAGAAGTACGCCTCCAGATTGTTGTTGGTAATTAGACTTTCGTCCTCGATACAGTTTTCTTGAGCACAATCATGCAGGTCTGCCAACCCTTGCGCTAGGGGACTCTTCTTGTTTTGTTCATATCTGACCTCCACAGGAAGGCCTTGCATGGACAGAATCCAGGAAGTAATTCTGGAATTACTAACGTTCCCTGCCAAATTCTGTCACTTTGTAAATATTGCAAGGGTTGGTGAGGAGTCTCGACAATGGTGTGCCCCCCCTGGATGAATGGACGGTCATTTTTCAATGATGACTTTGTTGAACTTGTCATGCTTTTTGTACAATACTGCTGTTAGGCAAGTATCTGAGAACCGTGTCTCCAAGAAGAACACCTTGTTTAACTGCCTCAGATTGCTCTGCACCCCACTCCCACTTGACTCCGGCCTTTAATAAATGGACCAAGGGTCGAGTGACCTCTGCGTAGTCTTCGATTAACTTTCTATTATAATTAGTGAGTCCAAGAGGGCTTCTTAATTCTCGCAGAGTAGTAGGGTTTTTAATTTCATTAAGGCTTCCACCTTCTTCACCTGGGGATTAAGACCCTATGGGGTAATCTTGTTCGCTAAAAAGTTCACTCGGATCTTATACCACTGTGCCTTCTAAAAGGACCGTTTTACTCTGGCTTTCTGCAACTGTGTGAGAACATAGTGGATTTCTGTTATATGTTCCTTCACAGTTGAGCTCTTGATCAGAACATCATCTACATATGCCAGCTTTCCGCTTTCGCCCAAGTCGGGCATAGCCTTATGTAGAAAGATGTTGAACTCATTGCCAGAGTTTATGTATCCAAAGGGGGTTCAGGTCCACGTATATTGCTGCCCCCCGAAGGTAAAGGCCTGTTTGTATTGGTCTTCCCTACTCACGCATACTGCCCAGTGGCCATTGGTCAAGTTAATGGCGGTGTACACCCTTAGATCTGTGCCAGCCCTTGATCAATGTAGGGAAGTGGCCATCTTGACATGTGGAACCATTTGTTCAACTACCTCAGGTCTGGACATGGTCTCCATGGGCCATTTGGTTTGAGTACCCCCAGTACCGGGTTGTTGAAGGTGATGTAGATCTGACGAATTATCCCACAGGATTCTACGTTTTTAATAATTTCTATGAGTTACTTCATGACGCGAGAGGTAAACGGTATTGTTTAACAAATGCTGGAGCCATCTCGGGGTTCATGGGTATGGTGGTTGAATAAATGGCTGTGCGTCCACAATCATATGAAAAGATATCCTGGACCATCTGCTTGAAACCTGGAAAGACCTCGGGCTTATAGGTGCTCTTCTCTTTCAAAGGGGATGATCCTGAGCTCCTCCACAAAGCAGGTTCTTCTTTGGCCTCTTGTACTTAGCCTGTGCTCTTTGGGTTCTCATTTCCTGGGGGTGGAAGAGTCACTTTCAGGCTGAGAGGTTTCTACGGGTTCTGTCTGGGTGAGAAAAGAAGCGTCCTCTAGGGCTTGGTATCTCCCTTCCACCTAGGCCCCCCTCCTCAGGAACCTGTGGTTTGGTTTGTTGGATATTTCCTACCGTCATTTCACCCCAGGAATCAGTGTTGGGTGTTGGGGAATTCTGCAAAGCAGGTATAAGGTTGAGGGTTGGACTGAGCCCTCAGCATGCACCCCTGTTGCTCTGGCGGCAAGACTTTTTATGGGTTGTGGTGAGGTCTCGAGTCATACTGGTTTCATGGATCTATTGTCCTGGAAGCGCGGGGAGAGGAGGATTATTTTGGAAGTTCTGGTTCAGGGTGTATCTGGGGAAAAAGTTCTGGTTTGGAGGTGGATTGATGCTTCTCTCCTGAGTGAAGTTTGGCAGGAGGTTTCCCGGGGTAGTACTTACCTGGTTGGGGTCCCCCTGGCCGGGTGAGTGTGTGCATACCCCAGGATTGGCTTGGTACCCTTATACCTAGAGCCTACATAGGTGGCAGGGTCAGAGGGATCATTGTTCTGGACCCCTGCCTGACTACCATTCGATTGGGCCGTGGCGGGGGTCACTTCTGCTTTCCATTTTGCCTTTTCGCAGGAGGGATATTTTTAGGCCCCTTCCATCTCCAGGTCTAAAGGAGGGGTAGATGGCATGGGGGTGTTTTTACTCAGTGGGCTTCTGGACCTCGTAGATCCTGGTGGCTTGTTCAATTACCCAATCCAGGTTCCGTTGCTCATGAAAATCCTGCACCAACGGAGTTATAATATATTTGGGTAGCGCATGAAACTAAGTGGTCACAAACTCCCTACTATGGGTGTTCACCCGCCGGGAACTCTGCGCAAAGGCACGCTTTAACTCCTGCACAAACATCCTAGGTGCCTGATCCTCCCCACATTGCAAATTATATGTAGCCTTACGGGCCTCCTGTGGGTAGAGACATTTTTCAAAATGACTGCCTTATAGGTGGACCGTTTATAATGATCTAGGTCCTGCAAAGAAACTGGAGTACTCGGGTGAAAAAGTCCATTTAACAAATGCTAGTCAATTCACATAATTTCTGATCTGGAATGATGCCATCATCTGATAATAAAGTTCCAGGTGCTCCCATACCGGATACTTGGAATTCTTGTTGTATAGGTTCAGGAAGCTCTTTGTGGCTTTGATTTGTCTTATTGAGTACTAAACAAAACCTGTGCTCTGTTTTGCTGTCTTTTTCTTCCTTTGCACCCACGTCAATTCATTTTCTGACCCAGAGCTGCTATTTGTACTCCATCCCTTGTCCTGTAGGCACTCCCTAACTCCATAAGATTAGGATCATCTCCCAGACTCATAGGATGTGGAGTCATCTCGCCTGGACCGCAGTGAACTGGCAGGGTCACTTTCCCTGTAGTTACTTTTAGGCCCAGGATAGAACACAGTTTTATCATCCCTCCTTCCAGTGAGTCGGAGGACCCCCACTTCCCCTGAATGTATGGAGGTTTTTAGAATGCCCTTCCTCAGCTGAAGCTCTGGTTTTTCAATATATATATTTATTTAAAATACTTTCCATATGCTCTATTACATACTAATATGATGGTTAAAATCGAACCAAGACTAATGTGCTCCATATCGATTCATTGTCCTAACATTAAAAAACCTTATGAGTTCATTTAGCTGTTTCAAAAAGTGCTTGTATTTTCTGGCACATGTGGTATATTGAAAAATTCAAAACCGTTGCATTCCCTGATAATATTAGGGCCCATGATTGATCCAAGGCATAGTTAGCTAGTTCATATCTCAGGTTAAGGTAACCCTTTTTATGTGCATCTCCTAGCTTATCACAGTTTGTTAATACATGTCTCGAAGTCTCAATTTCTATATTACAGAGTCGATACACAGGGACGTCATTGCACTAAAATGCCAGGAGTAGCGGAAGTGACATCACACGACCCATGACCTCTGATGACATCACAGGAAGTGATGTCTTATGACTCCACCCCAAAGTGATATCACGTGAAGCAATGGAACGATACCTTTCACTCCTTGACAAGACAGGAAGTGGCATCACATAGCATTGTTTCTGAGTGCACTATGAAAAATATGGTTACGATATCACTGTAAAGTGATGTACATTGCATAAAAGAATGTATCACCATATGTATCATTAATATTAGTCCGTATAGGCTTATATTACCGAATTACTGTGAATCCAAGCAGACGTCCAAGGCCAAACAATAACAATGTGTTATTATATAGCACTTACGCTTAAGCACTTCATATAGAACAAATATACCTACAATATCACCCAACCTGTGTTGGTACTCATTTATCAACCTCAGCAGGAAGAAAGGCTGAGTTGGCCTTGCCAGGAGTCGGACCTGCAGATTACACATACATTGCAGCAGCAAGTGCTCTACCCACTGAGATATCTTACCAGCTATAGATACCAGAAAACTAGCCACTCCAGAAACAAAGAGCCACAATTAAAAAAAGAAAAAAAAACTTTTTAAAAAATATATTTTTTTGGGTTAGCAAGACAGACTACTGTCACAAGCCTCTCCCTTCTCACCTGCTTTTGTTGTTTGCTTGCGACATTCTGTGATGTCTTCTTTCTCACGGTCCGGGATTTGTACAAACCCGAGCGCTGGTCCTCGGATTCCAGCATGAGGTTCGCTATCCAACTTCCGGGAACGTTCAGAAGTCCAGGGTGGATACCAGGAAGGAAATATGTTCGCACTCGGAGGCATGGAACGCCTTGACCCGAGCGCGGAAGAAAATCCAGGAAGTTCAGAGTTAAGGTAGAGGAATGGGAGGAAGGAAGGGGGATTCAAGGAACCGGGAACCAGGAATCGGAAGAAAGCCCCGAGCGAACTCCGGCAACACACGTCCGACTACAGCAAGCGGTAGCGTTGAGACGCGCAGAGCCGCGAGGGCGTGTCTGTTTTGTAGAGCGTACAGCGTGGAGCGTAGAGACTGGCCAGCAGCATTCCGTTTCAAGCGGCCATGTTGGAAGGATCACTGTATTCAGTCCCCTATGGGTCAGGGATCAGGAAGTCCAGAAGGGACGCAGACAACGGTTCATGACAGCATGCCTCCTCTGAAGCCCAGCTCCTCCGGGCTTGCCCGGATGGCTACGATGGTATCTTCGAACCAGCCTGGGGGCATTCATGTTTGACATGGGCGCTCACTGGGAGGGTATCCTTTCCATTCGACCAAATACTGTAGTTGACAACGTCTGTACCTAGAGTCACAGATTCTGGAAACCTCGTATTCAAGTTGGTCATTGACAATCACTGGGGTAGATCTTGGAGCTATTCGAGATGACTGAAGATATGGTTTTAACAGTGAGGTGTGGAAGACGTTATGGATCCTTTTCCATGATTCTGGTAGTCGGAGTCGAAAGGCCACTGGATTGACGATTTCTTGTATAGAAAAGGGCCCGTAATACCTGGGAGCCAATTTATTTGGGTGCAGATGTTGAGGAAGGAGCTTCGAGGATAACCAAACTTTATCGCCTACTGAGTAGGAAGGTCCAGGTCGTCTTTTGGAGTCAGCATAATGTTTAACGTCTCTTCGGGCCTTTTCTAAGTGTTCCTTTGCTTCTTTGTCTACAGTAATAATGGTTTCAATCCAGGAATTAACCGCGGAACTGGGGTAGGGTGTGGGAGAATGGACGGTAGAACTGAAGGATGCAATCCTTGACTACAGAAGAAAGGATTGGTTTTGATAGCTGAATGATCCGAATTGTTATAAGCGAATTTGGCCACAGGTATTAAGAGTGACCAATCATCTTGGACCTTGGTAGCGAAGCAACGAAGGTATTGTTCCAGAGTTTGGTTTACACGTTCAGTGGCTCCATTGGTCTGTGGGTGATAACCTGAAGACAAGGCACTTTGGATTCCCAGTATACGACATAATTGCTTCCAGAACTGAGATATGTACTGGGGTCATCGGTCTGAAATGATCTTGGAAGGTAGCCCATGAAGCCGGAATATGTGTTCCAGGAAGATTCCGGCAAGTTCAGATGAGGATGGCAGTTTGTATAAAGGTGTAAAATGAGCCATATGAGTAAACAAATCAATAGTAACCATGATAGTTGTGTAGCCCCTAGAAGCTGGTAGTTCCACGATTAAATCTGTGGCAATGATTTCCCAGGGTCTTGTTGGTATTGCTGGTTGGAGCAGCAGACCTGCCGGTTTCTTATTATCATGTTTGTTCTGATTGCAGACTGCACATGTCTGGATATGGATCCTGATATCATCCTTCATCTTCGGCCACCAAAACTGTCTTTGTATTAGATGGAGGGTGTTAGTTATGCCACGGTGTCCTGAATGAAGGGTATCATGACATAGGCTTGTGATCTTTTGTCTCAGTCCAGGAGTGGGAATGACCAAGCGATTGTCCTTGAATAGATATCCATCCTTTGTTTTGAGATTCCATGGATTGTTTCTCTTAAACTCCTTCCAGGTTTCAGAGGATTCAGTTTGAATTCGAATATTCTCCAGGAGGGTAAGTGCTTGGGCAACAAATATTGTGTGGGGAAACATCTTTGGGAAGGTCCGATCTTCAAAGGGGTCGTTATCGGGACGTCTGGATAAGGCATTGGCTATTATGTTGTGTGTTCCAGGGACATGATGGATTTGAAACTGGTATTGAGCAAAAAAGAAGGCCCACGGGCTTGACCACTGTTTCTACATTCTAGAGATTGTAGGACTTGGAGATTCCGATGGTCCGTGTGAACTTGCACTGGGTGTTTGGCTCCCAGGAGGAGATGACGCCAGTCAGTGAAGGCTTGACGGATGGCTAGTAATTCCTTTTCCAGAACGGATTAATGAGTCAAGGTGCGAGAAAGATAGGCGATGGGGTGTTCTAACTTGTCACCCAATTCTTGTTTTAGGACTGCCCCAATGGCATAGTTGGAAGCATCAGTTTCAACAAGAAAAGGTTGATCAATGTCGGGTTGAGCTAGGATGGGGGCTTGTGTGAACCGTTGGAACGCTGTATCTTGGGCTGAGGTCCACAGGAAAGGGGTGTCCTTCTTTAACAATGTATCGATACGATGCACAATCTCCGAAAAAAGTTGTTATGAATTTCCGATAGAAATTAGCAAGCCCCAGGAAGGATTGAATTTGTTTTACGGTAGTTGGAACGGGCCAGGATAAAATGGAGTGTACCTTCGAGGAGTCCATACCTATTCCCTTTGGGCTGAGAACGAATCCGAGGTAGTGAACAGTTGATACCTGGAAAAGGCACTTCTCGGTCTTGGCCAGGAGCCTTATGTTCACATAGACGTTGTAAGACTGCCTTCACATGCTCTTCATGTTTTAGATGGTCCTTGGGGTATATCAGTATGTCGTCCAGATATACAATGACAAAGATGAACAGCATATCAGAGGACACTCGGTCCATAAAATGTTGGAAGACCGCTGGGGCATTAGCAAGTCCAAAGGGCATAACCAGGTATTCAAAATGGTCAAAGGGGGTTCTAAAGGCTGTTTTCCATTTGTCACCTTCCTTTATACGAATAAGATGGTAGGTACCCCTTAGGTCTAGTTTTGTGAAGACTACTGCACCTCTGACTGCTTCCAGGATATCCGAGATGAGAGGCAATGGGTAGCGGTCCTTGAGAGTGCACTGGTTAAGGCCACGGTAATCTAGACATGGTCTGAGCTCCTTGGTGTCTTTCTTGGGAACAAAAAACAACGAAGCACCCGCTAGGGATTTAGATGGTTGTATGGTGCCATTTTCCAGGTTAGTATCCAGATATTCCCGGAGGACCCTTTTTTCAGGTTCTGATAAAATGAACATCCTCCCGAAAGGAATCACTGCTGAAGGTTCAGTGTCGATGGCGCAATCCTCTGGTCTGTGAGGAGGGAGAGCTTGGAACTATAGTGGTCGAAAATACATCAGTGAAGGTCTGGTAGGCCCTGGGAATGCGGATGATGTTAGAGACGGTGACTGGGTTTTGCTGACTCTCTTGCGCGTCTTCAGAAGACTTTGGTAAGGAATCTAGGGATAAGCAGTGAGACATACAGTGTTCAGAACCAAGGAACAAGGAGCCTGCTGCCTAAATGATGTAGGGGTTATGCTTTTGTAACCAGGGCATTCCTAGAACCATTGGATAATGGGCTGATTTTATAATGTCAAATTTGATCCTCTCTTGATGGTTGTTTATAGAGAGTAGGATCTCTTTAGTCTGAAGGGTTATGCGTCCTGAAGACAGCGGTCTCCCATCAATAGCCTCTACATGTTGCATAGTTCCTCGAGTTTCATGTGGAATATTGTGAGCAGTGACCCAATCATGATCTATGAATGTGCCCATGGCTCTGCAATCTACTAATGCCAGGATGGGGTAAGATTCTTTCTTGGAAGGCGATGGAAAGGCCTGTAGAACCACAAGATTATTTTGTCCAGGAGAGTTCAAGGATGGAATTGATGTGGAGCAAACATCTCTCTCCCGAAACTGTGCCCCTTCTATGATCGGGAGCTGGCGTTTCCCGAACGCCGTGGAGGAGCAATAGGGCATTCTCTCACGAGGTGTTTATCGGAGGCGCAATACATGCACAGACCAGTGTGAATCCGTCGCATCCTTTCTTGTGGGCTAATGGGTCCACGGAAGGCCCCCATTTGCATGGGTTCTAGGTTGAAGAAACTGTGGGCTCAGGTCTAGACGGGTGTTCTGTGGCGGCCTTTTGGAAAGCCAATTTAGACTTCTTTTTCTCCGCTCTTCTTTCTTGGATTCAGAAGTCTATTTGCAAGGAAAGGTCCATGAGAGCCTGGAAGGAGCTCGGGCGAGCAACCCTAGCTAACTCATCCTTTATTTCTTCATTCAGACCTCTTCGGAAGAGGGTGAAGCTGGCTTCTTGAGACCAATCTGCTTCCTTAACGAGTTGTTTAAAACGGGTCACATAGGTAAGCATATAGTGGGATCCTTGTTGAAATTCAAGTAGTCGTTCTTGGGCACTGTACACCTGTTCTGGTCGATCAAACATGGCCTTTAGAGCTTCCACAAACCCATCATAATCATCTAGGAGGGCGTCACCCGAATTGACTAGGGGGGTTGCCCAGGTCAAGGCATTTCCAGTGAGGTGTGAGATCATAAAGCCCACCTTTGCTCTAGGAGTGGAAAAGTAGTAGGGCTTGAAGGTGAAGTGCACTAAACATGAATCAAGGAAAGCACGGATAGTCTTTGAAGAACCATCATATTTGTCCACTACTCCTCCCAATAACACGCTTTCCTTGGTTGCAGAGTCGCGTTACAAAACTAGCTGTTTTAATGCAGCATTCTCAGCCTTAAGGTTCTGCACCTCTGTGGTTAGTTCCTGCATGCCTCGCATGAGGTCTTGAACAGCGGCTTCCATCTCTGTATCTTTTTTTAGGCATATCAATCTGTCACCAGTCTCTCCTCCTCTCACCTGCTTTTGTTGTTTGATTGCAACCTTCCGTGATGTTTTCTTTCTCACGGTCCGGGATTTGTACAAACCTGAGCGCTGGTCCTGGGATTCCAGCGTGAGGTTCGCTATCCAACTTCCGGGAACGTTCAGAAGTCCAGGGTGGATACCAGGAAGGAATGATGTTTGCACTCGGAGGCACGGAACGCCGTGACCCGAGCGCGGAAGAAAATCCAGGAAGTTCGGAGGTAAGGTAGAGGAATGGGAGGAAGGAAGGGGGATTCAACGAACCGGGAACCAGGAATCAGAAGAAAGCCCCGAGTGAACTCCGGCAACACACGTCTGACTACAGCAAGCAGTAGCGTTGAGACGCGCAGAGCCGCGGGGGTGTGTCTGTTTTGTAGAGCGTACTAGTTATTGGGGTTATCTCTTGCCCCCTTTTTAAGAATTGGGATCAATATAGATGCTTTCCAGCTAGTTGTTGCTATTCCTGTAATTACAATTGAAGTGAACAACTGAGAGAATATGCAAGACTAGAATTGGTGTCTATGCTTATAAAGCAGATTTGGGTTCCCATCAGGACCTGCTGCTCTAGACGGTTTCATTTCAGTTATCAATTTCTCAATATTCTCATTAGAAACATCCAGAGTTATATCTGGGTCTGAGTCAGTTTCCTTTAAAGTAGCAAGGTTATCGGCTGTGTAATATAACTGGTGTACATGCGTAACCCAGTTGCCCTCTGGTATTGGATTTCTCTCTCCCACCTCAGTCCCCCCAGTAAACCTATTACAGTGGGACTGATGGAAGTCCCAAAATCTACGTCCATCAGTGTTTTTGAGTAGACTTCACATCTGAAACCACCTTAAGGCTGCTTCCACGGCCTTACGTCATTTAACAAAATGTTTATATTTAGTTTTTATATTTGTTATTTTTTATTCCTTTCCAAATCTGTGCCGATCATCCTCTTTTCCCTCTTTACTTCTTTATTGTATATCTTTTTTTCTCTTGCTATCACTGCCTCATATGACTGCCTCTTTGCTATGGTTTTGATATCTAGTTTCTAAGTTGTGTGTCAACTGTTTAGCACTGTTTGAAATTGATATAAACATATCTGGCGCAATATTCATCTTCCAGGTAATTTTCCTTCAGTAGATTATAGAAAAAAGATATATATCTCTCCATGTTGTTAATCAATCAAGTAATTCGATTGCCACCTTGTGTATTTGTATTTTGTATTTGTTTATTACTTATATCGCGCGCCGAACCCTGTGGTAACTGGGCGCTTGAAAGCATAGGTTACAGGTATAAACAGGCATACAGGTCATACAGATAATGAACAACAGGTAGGACCCTGGTTACAGCTGGGTCGGGATATGAGGTGCGCAGGTGAAATTGCGATAGTGGACCCTGGTTACTGTAGGGTCGAGACAGGAGAGGCAGCAAACCTCTTACTGAGAAGGATTGTTGCTTAGCCAGTTTTTTATACCAGCTTTGAAGGTGAGGAAGGAGGATTCCTGTTTGAGGGTGGTGGGGATAGCATTCCAGCGTTTGGCGGATTGGACTGGGAAGCTGGCTCCACCTGCTGATTTTAGATTTTACCTTGGAACCACTAGGTTTGAGGCATGAGAGGACCTGGTGATGCGTGTGGGTTGGTGGGGAGAGAATTTATCTGCCAGGTATTTCGGGGCAGAGTTAGTGAGGCATTTGTGCGTGATGGCCAGAGTGCGTAAGGTGATTCTGTTACGGATGGGCAGCCAGTTGGCATTGCGTCTATGCGTGGATATGTGGCAAGATCTCGGTAGATTGAGTGCTGCTCTTAGTGAGTTATTTTGAAGCACCTGGAGTTTGTTTAAGTTGTGTTCTGAGGTGCCGAGGAATAGTGTGTTGCAATAATCAATTCTAGATGGGGCGAGTGCTCTAGCCAACGTTAAGCAGCTGCTTGTGGATAAAAAAGAGTTGCAGCTGTAGATCAGTTTGTTTGTGTAGGCTGTGGAGGATGCAACACTATTAACCTGTTTTTTTTTAGTGAAAGGGTTGAATCGAGATAAACCCCCAGGGTTTTTATCTCTTTGGAGACGATGACTGTGTTGCTGTCAATGACGAAAGAGGAGTATCTGCTATCAAGATTATTCAGGCGTGCCTGAGTGCCTACAATCATTAGCTCTGTCTTGTCGTCATTGAGACAGAGGCCTTTGTCGGCCATCCAGGCTTGAATTTCGAGATAGATATTGTTGAGTAGTTTGGAGTCGTGGTCATAGCAACCAGTGAGGGGGATGAGGAGTGTCGTCAGCATAATTAGTGTAGACGACACCCAGGTTGTCCAGACGTTCGAAGAGAAGCTTCGTGAAGATGTTATATAATGTGGGTGACACACAAGAACCCTGTGGGACGCCACACAGTATCGGGGTGGGGTCTGCTGAGGGTGAAAAGACTCTGGTGGTTCGGTCTGCTAAGAAGGATTCGATCCAGTCGGAAGCGTCGGAGGAGAATGCTGCTGCTGTGGACAGGTGTTTGGCTAGAATTTGGTGGTCGACGAGGTCGAAGGCCGCAGATAGGTCGAGCAGTAGGAGGATTGCTAGTTTGCCTTTGTCCTTCGTCTTGTCCATTTGGATCTTTAGGTCTAAGAGTGCTGTCTCAGTTCCATGTCTGGGTCTGAAGCCAGATTGTCTAAGACTGAGGAGGTTGTTCTCGTCTAAGTGTTTCTGAATTTGCAGATAGGCCACACGATCCAGAATATTTAGGAGGAAGGGGACAGTGGTAATGGGTCTATAGTTGGTGGAGATGTTTGGGTCAAGATTGGCTTTCTTTAGTAGTGGCATGACCCAAGCTTCCTTGAAGTTGTTGGGTACCAGGTTGGAGGTGAATGGAGAGTTTATCACGGTGGTGATGAAGGGGGCTAGGATTTTAGCTCCTTCCTTGATGATAGTGGCCGGGCAGACATCTCCTTGGCAATGGGAGGGTTTTAAGCTTTTGATGATGCTTTCAACTTCCTTGGGTGTTACTTGCGAGAATGAGAAAGGAGGGCAGGGGGGGCCGTTTTATCATAGTTGAGGTAAGATGGCTGGTGGCCCTGTGTAACTATGCATCCATCTAGAGTACCAACTTTTTAAAAGATTTCAGATTGAATGCCATATTTCTGGACTACGTGATCGCTTAGATGTGTGGCGCAAATGGATAGTTGTCCCATAAATACCATCATTGGTTTGGGAAAAAATACATAATCTACCCATGAATATATGCCTCTTGCAAACCATGTGTATGAGAACTTGTCCTCCTCCGCTTTATCTATATAGAGTTGGCAGCAGTCATTGGCATATATAAGCGATTCCCATGCATCATTTGGTTCACATTAATCTCTCTCTTGTATAATGGTGGCTCCCCAACGATTCGCTGTTGTAGGTAAGTTCTCACGAGTTTCTTTCATAGGGTTTGTGAATCTTGTAGAATTGAAGTCACCCACAATTATGTAGAAGACCCCAATATTATCACTAGTCCATTCGTCAATGATGTTACCCAATTATTCTATAACGGACCCTGTTATGATGTCATTGGGTGGATTGTATACATTGATGAAGTATTTTTAACATCACCTCATTGATCTTCAGTTCAAGGGTGGCCACCAATATACATCGGTGAGTTACAGACTTGTTATATTCTGTTAGATTTAATTGGTTCTTTGCTCCTAATATTAGACCGCCAGTCGGCCTACCCTTCCCCGAGCATTTGGCCTTTTCTTTTGTATTCTTTTGTATCCATCCAAGATGAAATCATAACATAAGCACGTCTCTTGAATAGCAAAAACATCAGCACCCATTAGGATAGCCATACCCTCCATATTGGTGGCAAAGAAATGATAACCCCTGGAATTCCACGTTATAAAGCCTAAAACCTTGTTATATTCATCCTTGTGTCAGTCAATATCGTCGCAATCTCCATTTGTTAATAGCTCATTATTCATATTAGTGGTATACAAACCACCAGCATTAAGTTCTTCCACAATATTATGTACCAGTTTCTCAATACTCAAACCACCCATATTCCCTTTTATCCCTTTGGGTTGTTTTGAATTAGCACCTTGCACCCTATTCTCCTTTTCCTCAATTCTTAGCAACTCGTATCCCATCTCTTTAAACTGGTTAGCATACGCCATTATACACTCAAACACTATGGGAGACACCAGATGTAATATAGCCCAGTTCGGTTCACAAGCTGTTTTCGGAATTTCCACAAGTGTGATCTCTTGTGAGGTAATGACTTTCCGGTCAGTTACTTGGTATAACAATTCCAAAGCATTTGTTGTATTTTATAAATGGGCTATGGGAGGAGGCATACATATCAACAATTTTAATATTTTTCGTCCTACTCATAGTGGAACTCAGGATGTCTTTTAAACCTAGGGTCTTAGTAGCCATCTTTTTCTGGGCCCCCATACTACCATTGTCTAGGTCTACGGGCACAGGCCTCAATCTCATTAGTTTCATATACCGTCTCATCCATGGTAGGTTCATTATTCTCCCTTCCCATTTAACAAAATGTAACCTTCTTCATCCGAGTCTGCTTTGGCTCCTCATTCCTTAGCCATGTTTCTATTGACCCTCGTGTGGCTTTCCCTTTGCTTTTGTTTACAGGTTTTTTTTGGAGCCTTTCTACTTTTACATTTGTTTTGATAGGGCTTACCCATATTGTTGCAGCTTTCATCTTCCACCAGTTCAATGTTATCATTTGATTCTATACATATTACTCTATTCTGAGTTGTTTCGGCCAGAGATTGAGCTGCTCTTTTCCCAGTGTTCTTTCTCTTATTTTTTCTAATGGTCATCTGGTTCCTCTTTTTTTTTTTTTTTACCATTTTATCAATTATAGGTGACGTTCTGGGAGAATTAAGATGTGTGTCAGGCCTATTTACATTTGTGGACATCTCTATCTCATCATGGACTGTCAATATCGAGTCATCCGCGTTTAAACTGCAGCCATTTACACGATCAGTATTCATCTGAAGATCATTTGGTATTTTGTCCTGGGCCTCAACCATTTTTGGGTGGGGTTTTGATATATTTAGTATCATGTCCACCATTTTTATTTTTTTAGTGAAGCCTTCTTTCACTATGTGTTGCTCTTTGAAAATAGAGCTGCAAATAGTGAATAGTGCTTTTGCATTTTTTAGTAATTCTGGTTCACTCCTCCATTTGTCCCCCCAGGCGTCAGTCGAGGAAAAGGAGTCGTCCCCCCAAGGTAAAGATGTATAGACCTTATTCGCAATTTCATTCAGATCGGGGGTTACTTCCAGATTTGTAGCTGTTCCCTCCATGGCCAATGATGGATTATATGGTGTATTTATCGTTTGTTCCGGCACTCCATTCGTAACATTTTTACATTTTATAGCCATGTTTAACAGTGAATTATTGTCAATAGGTTCAATTTCCACCCACAAACCCCACTCGTTTTCCTTACCCCTTAGGTGTATCGCCACCTGCACAGATTCTGGTTGCATAGATTATTTGTTCTTCGGTTTTAAATATGTGGTAATTTTGTCTTGTGCCATGTTTGCCTCACCCCGTTTTTTTCCCAAACCGCCTCAACCACTGCTATTGAAACCCCCTCTGCATTTAATTTATTGATACTGATTTGTTTTATTTTCCTGTTAATAACTCTCCTCTCACTCGCCACTTCTGTATGTCTTTTGCAAGCCAATCTTGCATTGCTCCTAAAATGGTATTTTTTCATAATTGCCGGCATATCACCCCACTATTGTTGATCCGAGTGGGTCCTACCCACACCCAAAAAACCGGTGTTCAACACGCCCCAACAATTGTACACAGTATAGTGGTTCACAGTACAATGGTTCACAGAATCCAGCTACTTTAAAGCAAGTAGTTTGTGCAAAGTTATCAACTCGGTAGGACTTACTTACATAGGCCAAACTTCGTTCTTAATACCCCTCTGACCAACCTCCCCACCAGCCTACCACCAGTCCTGGGTGCGCACCCGCTAGTGCATGTGCCTCTCAGTTTTATACTGCTTACTGGGAAAAAAGGGGTCGTGGCCAAGTCAATTATTAAAAATTTGTCGTAATATGTATCCAGTGTTGCCAAACGCTTTCAGCACAGAGATGCATTCAAAGTGGGCTCCACCTTCCTTCAGAGTCTCTCCAGCACTAACAGCACTCAAGGTGCACTCCTGTAAATCCTCCTGAAATGCCTCATTTTCTTTGTGGGAGTCCTGTATTATGTGTACATATTCCAGGTGCTTTTCTTTCAAAAGACTAATCTTTCTCCTGTGCACCCCTTCAATTGTTTGCCTGTGACAGGTCAGCTTCTGCATTCTTGACATGCTCCACAAGTTACATGTTCTCTTGCCTCATTCTGGTCGTTTTCTGAGAATCTGACTGACCATTTTCTGCACCCCTTTCCAATTTTGATGCATCCTGGTCTTTACTTGGTTGTAAATTCTGTTGCTTCAGAATATTTAAATCCTGAAGCATTTTGTCAAACTCCTGTTTTGAGTCTGTGGTCCTCATTACAAGTTTGCCGGTCCGGAAACAATGGTGCGGGTAAGCTTACCGGCACTGTTGTTTCTGGACCGGCAAGCTACGAGTCTGCTGGCGGGTGCCGTTCCGCCCGTTAGGTCTGACCCTGGCGGGCGGTACGGCTCCCGCCAGCAGACTTTCACGGATGCACCAGCATCGTTATTAACGGTGTCAGTGCTTTTGTGGTCCCCATTCCTGTGGAGTCCTGTCTGACTCCACAGGAATGGGGATTAACAGAATTGCTGGCACCGGATTTACCGGACTACCGGGGCTGTATTGCCCCGGTTAATCCGGCAAGTCTGGCGCCTGTAAATCACCGGTGGCAGCCTGCTGGTTTTATCGGCACAGCTACCGCCGGACTCGTAATGAGCCCCCATATCTTTGATGATTGACTGTTTTCCCTTTTTAATACACTAATTTATGGTTTGAGGGACATAATGTCATCTAACAACCCTCTGTTATGACCAGTCTGGTTATTCAATTTGCATTGGAGGCGGCTCACAGTTTCTGCACTCTTTTCGCATGTGCCTTTCAGGGCAGCTAACTCTATTCCCTGCTGTGCACTGACCTGTGTGGGGTTTTACCGCATTTTGTAATTTTTCAATGATGTTTTGTTGTTTTACTTCAAAAATCTGACTCTGTTGTGCTTTGTTCTCGAACTGTCTGATTTCTTTCTGAACTTGTTTATATTTCTCAGTCTGACTCCCTATTTGCACTCGCTCTTCTAGCAATTGCACATAAAAATATGAATGAGCTATGAGTTGAGCCATTTGAATCTGCTTATCATGAATATTTTGGGTCATGTAAAATTCAGTTAATGCTTGATGCAAAATGCTGTGATCCTGCAAAATATCATTTCCTACTGATGTGAGTTCTTGTAACATTTTAGTCTGCCAGCTCCCAGCTTTGACCTCACTCCATTCTTCTTGAATGAAAAGCTTAGCAAGGAGATGTTTCCTGGCCTCACACACTTCTATGGTAGTCATTTTTAAATGGCGTTTTTGCATCTTTTTAAAGTTTTCTTTGCGCAGGGGCAGAATCGCACTGTTCCTGCTTCATTTCCACACACAATGCCAAATCAAAATCAATTCTAATCAGTCATCTTTTTCACCTATACACCTTGATGAAACTCGGAGGTCAAGTTTTTGTGTCACTTTGTGTCACTTTAACAAAGCAAAAGGAACTTTCTATTCACCTCATTGCGATTACACCAGAACGAATAGTCTGTCACAATGCATTTGCCACAAGACATTAAGAGAAATCCTGGGCACAAGCACCGAATTTGTAACAATAATTGGGCAACATAGGGAGCCCCCGCCCGTCCCCAGTTAAACAGGACCACAGTACACCATTCATTTGAATTCAAATACACCCCACTTATCACTCATATAGAACCCTGTGGATCCCTCCCCTGTGCCAACAATGAGCCAAGAACAAGGTCGGTGTTCAGAAAGAATGTATATTTATTTAAAGTATGGGGTCAATGAGGTTCTGTTACGCGCGCCACCTTCCTTGTGGCACAAAACAAAGCTTCACACACAATGAGGTTTTTTTCTGTAATAAACATGCAAATTCGACTTAAGATTCAGATTGCAACCAAGCACAGGTTTTATTTTAAATCAAATTACACATTATGCAATGCCATGCTGGAGAAATGAGGTTTCCCTTTTGCAAAGCACTTCTCTCCCCAACACCAAAATCCCAAGATTCAGTGATATGCAGCACCTCTCTATTTAAAGGCCAAGTCTAGGGAGTGAGGAAAGTTTGGGAATTTCATTTGGGTCCAAGGGCACCCCTTTGTTTAAATACAATGTTTAAGAAGTGGTGATTATTGGGAATTTTATTTGGTGGCAAAAAGGTCTTTTTGCTTCAGTAGAAGGTTTGGGAATGGAACAAGCACCTTTTTTAAAAGGTACGGTTTGGGAATGGTGACCATTATCAATTTTGTTTTTGGTGGCAAGGACACCCCAATTGTTTTAGGTGGCTATAACATTATTCCCGCTAAAAGAGAGGGTGAAAGTTTAGAATTCTTTAAATTAATATACAGTCAAATATGCTAGGGGTCTAGACAATGTCCCCCATCCGCTAATGGAAGGCAACCCACTCATTAAAAAGGAATTGGTTAATTAAATGGATTCCCACGCTAACATTTTGTTAGACAATCTACTTACTTTTGGAAATCTCTGGGCTTGGCAATCATGGAGACTGAGCAGGACTTTGCGTTTGGCTAAAAACAGGATTCTGGCCAGCATGTCACTCATTGGGATCCCACAGCAATCATCCCTCTACGGCTCCTGGTAAGTATCACATCCTCTGTTATCTGGTCTCCCCAGCAATGGGAATCGCCAGCCCTCTTCCAATAGTTCAACCTAGAAGATTTTTCAGCCGTTCTCCTTTGGTGATTTTTAAGCAGTTGTCCCTCTTCCATGGTGCAAGACCTTTTTGTTCTCTAAGCCCTCCAATATAAAATTAACATTAGGAGGTGCTAACTTTTGATCTCGCAACCAGGATTGGACATTTACATTTCTCTCCACCCCCCAAGTCCAGCCCCTCTCTAAGGATTGGTTGAGTCTAAAACAGAAATATTGCAACTCCCCTTTGAAATTCACATTTTCTTTTCCATGTCCAGTTTTACCCAAAAAATCCATGCATGGCAAGAATTTTGTAATTCACCAATAAATGCCATGATATGTAAATATTAATATTCTCCTCCTCATGACGGATCGAGAGAGGTCACACCTGTTTCGGCAAGTGATTGCACAGGTGCGCTATGGTTCTTCGCCCTTTATTTGAAAACCAACATAGTAAAGATTGTGAAACTTCATAACTAGCTCTCTAATTTAGTCATAAGTCCCCCAAATTTCAGATTTCTAAAATGTTCGGGGCAGCTAGAAACACCTTTTCACTTATGACTTGAGCCCCAGAAATGTGGAAATGTGTGGCAACATAATAGCCTTGAAAGTAAAAGTAAAATGACACCAGCCACAAGTCAAAGTTATTGAACAAAAAGACATTTTCAAAGAAACTCAATGACCATATATTTATACACCTAAACAACAGTTCGATGTTTGTTTCTTGGTCTCATTCCCTGAAACCTTGTGGTCCAGCCATGTGCACTAGGCTGTTGGGTCAAGCTTGCAATACAATCATCATCACTCTGGTGGGGTCCAAAAGCTGTGCGAAGAGAGTCAGCAAAGATTATATTTTTCTTTATGACATGCCATCCCCAATGAAGTCAGGATTTTAGTCCACACGATTTCTTCAATTTAAGGTATTTTTCAAAGTTCAGCTTCACTTGATTACAGCCTCTGTTTATACAGACCACCAATACATCCCTGTCACACTCTAGCCACATCCTTCTGCTTGGGCTTGAAGTTCAAAGCAATTGTTTATCAACTGGGAAGTCCTGAGGCAAGCCAGCAGTGGGGGAAGTTTTGTTTTGAATCTCTGTGTTGCAGTGAACCCCACTCTCCATTAGAAATGTCATTTTGGCTAATCCAGTCTTTCCTTTACTTTTCAAACAGCAATCTTTATTAATGTGGCAAACATTAAGTGACGGGCCGCTGTTCATTTGGTCACTCACAAATATATTTATATTTCTATTATGTCCGTTTTTTTGCAGAAAAGTGGGTTTTAGTCACCTGAAAGGAAAGCTATTCACATGGCTTTGAATTTCGCCTGCAAGGCCTACTTATTTAAATGTATGGTACACAACATTTTGATGTGTGACGGTTTCAATTAAAATGCTGCATTTATCACAACAAATGCTGTAATGTGCCTTTCCTATCTTTACATTGTACTTTGTGTCATTTTCAGCAAGACACATATTTTCATTCACCATGCCCCTTCGCTGTGTTAAGGTTGTGGCTGGCATGTATATTCCAGTGTGTCTCTTATCATTAGGCCAATAGATTTCACAATAAGCCTAACCTGGTTTTTCCTTTTGTCATGCAGGGCTGACATTGAACCCAACAATAGGATGCAAGGGCATTGAGTTTGTGGGCATATTATTGCAATATGTGACATTTGAGTGTGGTACCTCACTGTATGATGGCACTAATTGGAGATATGGTGCCATCCCCACACCACGCCACCAGTAAAACCCTTTACACAGTTAACAACCTAAAATCGTTCAAACAAAAAAAAACTCTAATCCTGCATCCCTTTCCGCTTCACCCTTACACTCCTCTATACACTTTACATACATTCAACATCTACATGTAAGGCAAGCCAGACATATTGGGCCTCATTACGAGTCTGTCGGTAACCCTGCCGGTGCTACCAGCGGGTTGCATCCGGACTCGTAATATTTTACCAGTGCCTGACTTCCCGGTGCCACTGGGCTATTACAAGTCTGGCGGCCCGGGAGTCAGGCGCCAGTAAAATGTAAGTCCCCATTCCCATAGAGTCCTATAGGATTCTATGGGAGTGGGGATTCGTAAGCACCAGCACTGTTACTAACACGGTGCTAGTGCTTCCGTGAACGATCTGCCTTCCGTGGCCACAGTGCCCGCCAGGGTCAGACCTGTCGGGCACAGCGGCCACGGCAGGCAGACATGTAGTTTGCCGGTCCGGAAACAGGGGTGATGGTGAGCTTGCCTTATGAGGCCCATTGTCTTTGCAAATGTTACTGCATGGTCTCTGGGTATGGTTTGGAATAAGAAAGGCTCTGTAGGTTTCTTCAGCAAATATTTTAAAACCAAATGTTATAATGAGGGCATCAGTCCTTTAAGGAGTAATACGTCTTTTCATAGCATTTTTAAAAGTGTGCACTTTTGGTTGAAATAGACCAATTACGTATACGTATATCTGTATGTGGGAGTAGGGGGTTAGGGTTAGAGGTATGGTCTAGAGGGGTGCATAGGTGGGTGCTGCCCATGAGAAATAAACAAAAACATTGGCCAAATTAATTTCAACCAAGCGGACATGTTTAAAAAGCTGTCTATCACAACACCTAGAACCCTCTAGGACAAACAGATGATTTCTGCTTACTTTTTTGAGAGATGCAGTGTTTGTTTCTACGCCTATGACACAATTACATGCATGTATGCAAATGAGCGTTCAGTTCCACCAAAGACTACTGAAACACAGCAATCATTCCTCTGCCTCACGTTTTACACCTAGAATGACCTGACCTGCTGGTACAAAGAAATCTTGCTATGGGTATTACAGATGGACCATTAGTACCCTTTTCATCCGTACCAATTTTTGTCGGTTCTTAAATCTTTTTTTTCACTTATAGGTAGGGTGACCTGTTCAAAATGTCATACATCTCTTGAACTGCTATGAAACACTTTGAGTGCTGATTTTATTTTGAGCTAAATTCCCATTAAGTTCACCAAATTTGGTAAGCAATTGACCTAGCCAAATCGAAAATTTGGCAATGTTTCAACAAAAAAAGCCTTTCATGTCTCAAATTTTACTGCTTCTTTTTTTCAAGATGTTTGGCACACACCTAGGCTATAGGTTTCAATTTGACATTGATTTAAATGTGTTTAAACTAAAAAATAGTCCATGAAGTTGACTGTTTGTTTTTCTTCTTGGAGTCTGTCAGACTGTGCAGATCTACAATGCAAGGTTTGATACTTGTGATATCATATGTTGTGACATCATTGCGTGAGTGACATTCTCTACGCGCAAAGAGTAGGCTGGAACAAAGCAGGAGCTGTACAAATGAATGGAGTTGAATATTTTTCCTGCTGGGTGGAGACTATGACATTAAAAAGACGAAGTCAGGATAGGCTGGGAAATGTCATTTAATGTGAGGAAACGGCTGCAAACCAATAAAATGAACAGGATTTAGGTGGGAGTAAGGAAGACTACCCGAGACACTTAGCAAGCTTGACTTCCTCCGGGGCAGAGCTGGAAAGGAAGGGGCCAGAAAACCAAGGACCAGCATCTGACCAAGATGAATCAGGGATCTGTTCCCATCTTCACGTTGTATTTGAGAATTCGTTCCTTTTATAAGCTTAAATTGAACTTCTAAAGTCACATTTTCCCAAGGTTTTAGTTAGGGGTTTGAGTGAGCAGGGTTGTTTGCAGGCTATCCTCACGTCTGTTGACTTGTGTTGGATACACATTGAGCCAAGTTGTGGTAAAAATGTGGGCCTAGCGCAGGTCCTCTTTGTTCTCTCCTTTATTTCTAGCCAGTTAAGTAGTCTAAAACATACATCTGATGGATGGTAGAGAATGTTCCATCAGGTAGACTGTTGTTTTTATCATATTTGATAGTTTTTCATTTGTTACCTTTTAGTAGCCATGGGTTTTAGCTGTATGTTTTTGATAGGTTTGCCAATGTTGAAGTGGCGTCATGTGACTTCTGGGATGCCTTTCCAAACTGCACCAATGGGAGTACATGTTTCTAGTCTTTCCGTGTCCTGTTACAGATGGCTTTTCACATGAGAATAAGCTGTAGGCCTTGGAACTCTAGAAATTAATAGGAGAAACTCAGCAATTTCTTATTATTCGACTGCTATTTATAATGCTCATAGATTTTCTTTATGCAAGAACATAATATACACAAATGCTAAATAGAGGGGTAGAGAGAATAGGCCCTGCACAGGCAAAGCCTACCAAAAATATGTAAATCCCCACTGAGCGCTGCATGGGCATCTACAGATTTCACCTTGTAGACTGAGCAGCAGAGGTTGTTGTCTGGCTCTTGCCCATGTCGGAAACCAGGAGGATCTCCCTCCCTGAGTGGAGCGTGCTAGCTGGAGGCCTATGGAGCAGCTTAGGAGATGATGGTGGCGGCAGCGAGTCTGGAGGGGAAACCAAAGGAATGGGGGGCAGCGGGGAAAGCGTTTTTGTTTGTGTATGCTGTTATTAATCAAGGGAATTTGTCCCTTCTCCCCAAACGGGAGCCCCCCCATTTGAGACTAGGAAGGTGAGCCAGCCAGGCAAAACACTTGCCAAGGGGATTGGACAAGCGGGATCTCACTGGGCGAGGGGCGTGACCTCCCCTTAGGGAACAAGGACTTCCAAGTGAACACGTCTATAACATCTCCCTTAATACCAAACAAGGTTGAACACATGGGGCCTTTTTAAATGTGCATGGTTTGGTGGCTGACCCTCCTTGAAGGTCGGAACCCCAGGACCAATGGGACTATGTCTCTCGTTGTAGCGAGAGACATAAAAGGGACAAGACCCTTTCTCGGAATTGTGGAGCCGGTGCAGAACTAAACGACCACTATATGAGAGCCCGCTGGAGAGAGGTTGTGCAGAGCGGAACCCGCTGACGCACCCCGGAGAGGCAGGACCACGAGGGGATTCTGAACTGTGTAAAAAGTAGAAAATACTGTGATGGTTGTATATGGCAAGGCCGATTCCTCCAGAGGGGAATATATCCGGCTGGGAGTCAAGAGACCAGTCTGTGCTGTGAACCGTAACCACTCACCTGAAGTAGAGACAGCAGGTCCACGTGTGGCCACAAACATACCTCCATGAATCTGAACCGTGGAGGGGGTGAACGAGAGACAGCAGTTGGAAAAACTGAGATTCTTACAAATCCAATTTGTGCAATTAAGGGGCGAACTTCTACAGTTTACCAGAACTTGGTGGATGGGCATAGACGATCACCCTAAGAGTTTGTGTTGAAATCCAAGGAACCTGTTAGTTTGAACTGTCCGAGAAGGCAGGTTCAAGAGGAACATTTCCAGAGACATTGTTGGGAGGGGGTTTATACATAAGCCAGCATAAACCAAGCAAGGGGAACTAAAACCACTTCTCTAAGCTACGTTTTCTTTCTTTTTTTTTTCCTTTAGTAGGGGTAGGGCCAGTTAGAAGAATAGCATAGGTTTGGACAGAGGACAGAGTTTGTGTATGATATCCTGACAAGCACCTTTTCTTTTGTTATTTCTTTTTAGAATAGGGAACCACCACAAAAGCAGTAGGGATAGGTGAAGGCTTTTCTTATACTTTAATAAAACGGAGAAAGTTTGAACAATGTCCAGTTGTCTACGTCCTATCTCTGACCTACCACAAAGCTTGTGCAGTGTGTGGGAGGATTGTAGGTACAAGGCAAAAATAATTAGTATCCCATAGCACTTTACTACGCAATACTTTAGGTTTGCTAATTAAATTGACACTTGCGTAGCACAGCTAGCTATTTAAAAGACCCTGTGCAATGAAATCACAGCTCACTATGCATACCTCTCTTGCCCTCAGGGCTCTCTCCACCCTATTTTTCTCTGTTCACTGCAAGTTCAAAGGGGATAATGGAGAGAACAGTGGAGTAGATGATTACTGCTGCACTGTAAGTGCCAAACTCCTCTGTCGTAGTGCTAGGCAGGAAAAGTTATTTCTTTTTCAAATAATTGCAAATCAGTCATTATTGGGGTGAAATTTGTATTGAGCTCTTGATATGTTCTCTTTGGAAAAGACCAGTATGTTAACTTAATTTTTTTTAAAAAGACAGTCCTGCAGTTCCATTCCTGAAAATGTAAGTTTTTATATAATGCACAATTACAGTATTGCTGCTGTAAAACACTGCAATGTCACCCATGTTTTTCAGTAAAGTCTAGGTTAGTGTATCTAAATCTAATAGTGTCAACTAGATGTCATTTTGTTGGGGAAGGTGCATCATATTGACGAGTGAACTACTTTGGAATATGTATATGATCACACGGCAAGTGATTTTGATTGCAACCTTAGGTCTGTGACCAGCTGGGTGCATACATCTGTGCAACTGGTGCTCAACCCTTGAGCTGATCCAAACTCATCAACATTATATCTCATCACCCTGTTGCTGCATACCAGCAACCCTGAAAGTGAGATGGCTGCAAATTACAAAATTCCACAGTTTGCCCAGTTCTCTACCTGCTATGCCATTCACTCTGCTTAGTCTCTTACTTTCTTTCCTCTTACATAATAAATACAAAAATCTAACTAGATGTTTACGCAAAGTAGTGGTCAACAGTTCCATCCAGTCTGTACATCTAAGTATCTACTGCTATGATACCATACACATTAGTTAGCCTCTAGAGCTCGCTTTGCCCTACGATTATGATTGCATTATATATTTGCACCTGCGGGAGAGAGCTGGCCAATATGGAGGTCGGGAACAGATGAAGTAGCCAACCGCATTTCTTGACGAACCACTGTGCCACTGCCCATTCTTCACACTGTCCTTGGAGACGGTTCCCCAGGACGAGTCTCCACTGGAGTGCCACATTTCAACCACCCTTCCTACTCGCCTGCGTATCTCCTGGTGCACTTCCAGCTCCTGGAAATAGTTATTTCCAATGGGGACGGATGGATTGTGCAGGATCTGGTTGCCTTAAAAGCAATCAAAAAAGGTATCGGCACCACAGATAGTAGCTCGAGAGAGCTAATGACAATAATAAATACTGCTTTCATGGGTGCGCAGGGCTCTAATGCTGCGCTTGGGTCTACTGGCATGTGCTTGAGAACCGTTGGTGGCCCAACCGTCCCCCAAAATGGTATTTTACACCATATTGAAAACAGTTGATATCAATGACGGGAAAGGCCATCTTTTCCACTTGAAGTTGACAATTACCCTGCCTGACCCAACACCATGCTACGTACGAAGTCTCAGGCTATGACTTTTCTTTAACATTGTGAAAGTTTTGATTTATGAAACTTCTCCTTACCTCAGCAAATGATGGTTCAAGCATACAATATACATGACACTGCCCTGTGTAACACCATCTGCAGATAGCAGCACACAGCTGTTTTCAGAGCCTTTTATCATATATGTTTATATATTCGTGTCCATTCATGCATCTAAACCTTACATTTTACAGACCCTCATCTCACGTATGTCTTGCATCAGGCAGTGCATACAAATGCAGGGTTTGACATTGCTGGGAGCTATTTAGCTTCTGGGTATACCCTAGTTAGCTTGATTCCAACAGCTATCAGGTTCTACTTTTGGCTCCCCAAACCAACTGGTGCCAGACAAACGTATCTCTCTGACATTCGCTATGTATGTCTTGGAAAATTGTGTACAGGTGGTTAAGGAAACCTCTAGGAGACATTGGATGCAGGATTGGTCATTAAGTACTGGACACAAAACTGCACGGAGAGAGTGAGGTAGCAGCAGAGATCTTCAGGTTGTGGCAGTAAAGAGACAGCAGTGATTTGTGTAATAAACATATGTACTGGTCTGTTTATGGATGTAGTAGGAACGATTATTAGTGACCGAATGAGAGGTACCAAAATAAAAACTGAAAGGAAGGAAATGTACAGAGAAAATAACTGGAAAAGCAATATGAATAGGATGTGAGAAATGTGAAGCAACGTTGCAAGAGACTGATGGGAATCAACAAAGTCTATTATAGAGCAAAAGACAACAGCGTAGAAGTAGAAACATGGCTTTATGGTATGTGCATGCCACAGTTCGAAAATAAGAAATCACGTTCCACCATCTATCGGGCACTGCAGAGTAGCTATTCTAACATGTATGCATCTCTCGCTATACAAAAGTAGCATTTATTTCAATCTCTGCATTTATTTTACTCTTACCGTGCTTCTCCATATTTTAGTTATCCATTAAACGTGCACCATCTTGAGAACACATTCATGAAACGTTCCTTTAATAGCTCCTGGTTACTTTCAGTAAATCCCGGCCAGGGAACGATTTCCACACCAAGGGACTACTTCCAGCTCCTGCTTCATAAATTCTAATTTCGACCGATGAAATGCGGTACTGTTGCTCATTTAATGTCGGGAGTATAAACAACTCCTGGTGACATTAAAAATATTAGTAGAAAATTGCTAATCAAATAAATGTGTGCACTAATCAAGAACAATGCATGTCAGTGATGAAGACGCCTGTGAAATGACATTTCCCCAAAAATGCACCCTCAGTAAAATCAAACACTTTATCCAAATATTCTAAGATTGTCGTTTATAGTATAAAATTATACCCCGCCTAGAATATTTAGGGAAAGTATGTTAGGGGTCAGGAAAAAAGTCACCTACCTGGAGACTTTTTCCAGGAGACATTATCATATTGAACGAAAAAATGTAATTAGCAAACTCTGCTTATCAATTTTTGAAATCTAATGTATGCCTTGAGGCATTTATGAATGTATGTATGCATGGGTGTGTGTAATTGTGCGAGGGTGTGTCTGTAAATGCACACATTAATGAATGCATGCAGCCTGAATGGTGAACATGGGGGCGAGAGTGCGAGCAAATGCTCTGGGCGCTCGTGTGAATGACAGAGAAGCTTTATGGGTGCTTGACTGGTGGGTGGATGTGTGTGTAGCTCTGTTTATGTCTCTGAGTGTATGTATGTTCTGTGTGTGTTCATATATCTGTGTGCCTGTGTGTCTGTCTGTCTGTCTGTGTGTGTGGTGCATTAACATTTTATGACAGGTTTACTGGTGGTGTTGAGAAAAGCAAAGCCAGCTAATTTATGTGAAGGAAGGTTTGGGGTGGTGGAGTGTGCTACAATGGGATTTGCAGGGTACTGTTGTGGCATTGAATTTTATTTTGAATTTGCATAAAGGGAAAAATCAACGTGATGAGTGGTCTTACATGGGGGGGGATGTTATTGTTTTACTGGTGTTAAGGTCAAATGCAACATAAGGGTTCTTACAGGAAGACCATGTTTTCTTACTGTAGCATGGCTTTTTCTTTTATTGGCACTAAAGCAAACCCAATAAGTGTATGTTCATATGTTCGGATGCTGGCATATTTTGGCAGGGCCAGCATGAACATATTTTGTTATAGTATCATTACTGGCATTATGGGCAAAGCCAACATGAGTATGTTCTTAATTGGGAATGCTAGCAAATAAAGGTGCACCAGAATGGGCATGTGTGGGCACAATCAGTTTGAACATGGTTTTTACACTTGCAGAGTACTGGCATATAGCGGGCAAAGGCATTATGAAAATGCATTGTTAAATGATCCTGTTCATTGTTGTGACTTTGCATCTAAATGGCTTTTTTCATGACTTACCCTAGGAAAACGGATTGTAAACTATGTGGCTTTTTACCAAATGTATCACAGAACGTGTACTGTAAAATGCACCATTTTAACCCATAATTTCCAAATGTTTCCGGGGGTAAAATGGGTGGGGGGGGGATCCCCCTTGATTTGTTTTGCGCTTCCTCACTACATTTGGTTGCTCCTGCATTTCGGCCAGGTGCAGAACAAGCCTGCTTCCCTCTGTGGGCTCCCCTCAGTTCAAGGCCCTACTTGTTAATTAATCCTGGGTACGCCTCTGCATATCGCAGTATTACATTGTGTGTTGGTATATTGAGTATAAGAGGCATCATGTTGCAAGTGTAAATGCTTGTTTTAGGGAGAAAGCCCTGTAGGGACATTTAATTACATTTAATGTTGATCGTTTACTCAAGGTAATGCAAGTGGGTTCCTAGGAGTTCTGGTTGTAGGCCCCGTACTGTTTTGCTGACTAATAGTAAGCCTACCAGGTGTTCATGGGTAGAAGGTTTAATTGCCATAAGGGCATACACCAACACTCTCTTTGAAGCCCTGTGTCATGTATAGCACTATTCTCTGCGGCAAAAGCAGCCACGTCTCCAGGCGGGTGGTATACTGCCTCTTTGTTGGAGGTTGTGCCTCCGGCAGGCAGGATGAACCCAAGTTTTCATTGAGTGCTTATTAAGTGCTTATTAATCAATATTTTACCTTCCCTTACTGGTTGTCCATCGTCAGCTCTTTGCTTCATCTTAATGATATTCCCAATACCCTCTCACTGATAATGAATGTAGCTCAACTAAATGATTTCTCCTTGACAGATGCATTGATTGTTCCCATGTTTCTCCACAAGGCGCTTTTGTTTGCCTCTGCTGGAGTCTGGCTTCAGTTAAACATTGCATGATGATGATGAAGATGATGATGAGTGGGGGTGGTCAGAAAGTCACTGAATTCTTGTTTGTATTTCTGTAGTGTTGTAAGAGATAATGCTTGAGATTAATTTTAGTGGTGCCTGGGGGAAGTTTATTGTAGTTTCTTATTTAACTCACGGTTGTAACAGGGATGTAGAAGATGGCTCTGGACTCTCCTCCTTTAGAGGTGGAAACCCATTATTGGAGAATGGGTTCAAGCTGTGCATTGAGGGAAGTAGGGCTTAGTGACTGTTTTACAAGTTAAATGTTTAATTCGACGGCGGCTTTAGCAAAGCTCTGTTTTCCAAATGTAACTGTGTACAAATGCTATGAAAACAGCTGATTGAAAGGGAACCTTTTCTTTTTTCTACCAATAGGTTACTGAGATGGCTCCGTCGCTCTGGTTGTCAGCCATGTGCTTCTGACCGTAGCTGCCTGTCACTGTGACCAGAGTATTCACCTAAGTTAGTTGGTTGTGTCAAGTCATCTCTCTTTTTTTTTTATTTTTTAATACGCTGACGAGGTGGGTTTGTTGACGTAATTTCTAATGGTTTAGAAGTGTACCAAACTTTGAGGGGCAACTTGCCCGTTCATGACATCACAGGCAAGGTATGCCTTAAATATGTTACCAGATCCAGCTTAAGATATACAACCCAACGTTCCCGGCTTTGTGAAATTTGAGAAATTTTTATATTTACTATCGGCAGTCCTACAAATAGGCAGAGTACCATTGACTTTTTACACATTTAAAAACGAGCACATTTTCCAAATTAAAACAAATGGGGAGTAAAACTACTAGAAACAGCTGACACATAGGGGTCTGTCCCCTAATTCCATCCATAGTGCTGCGTGCATATTTGGATCAGTGGTACCAGAGGAGTAGTGCCACTAGAAGTAGCTCTAATTATTGTTACTGCTTGATCTGAAAAGGAGGTTTAAGGTAAAAATGCTTTTTTTAATTTCCAAGAATTACTAGGTCCAAGGAAGTATGGATTACTATAAGTTATCTGGTTTTGATTTAAAATATATGTTTACTTTGCTAAAAAGTACCCCATTGGGAAGGAGGATTGCATTTTCACTCCCTAAAATATTTGCACTGCCCTCCTCAGTCTGTGTGATTTTAAATCCATGCTAAATACAGGGTGATGATACTAGGGTGACCCTGGAGGTCGGGTGCCACTGCCTGCTCCATATTTCTAGGCCCCAAGGAGGTAGATGTGAGATTCCCAGTCACCCCATCCATCCCTACCCTCTGTGCAGGAGACCAGGACCCCTAAAAGCCCGGAGTCCTCTGACCTTAAAACCCCTCAGACCTGCAACAGTTTTTCCTGCAACCGAGGGGAAAATGGAGTGGGAAGTAACTATGGACCCACTGCCTGTTGGTCATGCTAGGGAGGAACAGACCCCACTGTTGTCCTTAGACCCTCTCCCATTGCCCCCCCCTTGGAATCATGGTCGCAGTGAGGGGAAACAATGTAGTCCCCTGGAACCAGCAGGAGACCTGGACACCCAGCTTCAGTCATAAATATACCTTCATGTGCAAGGACCACCCGCTACCGGTTCATGCAAAGACACCTAGTTAGAAGGGTAAGGACACTTGTGTTAAGCAGGGTGATGCTTATAATGCAAGTACAACTCATCCTCAAATATTAGCAGTACCCTTTTGTTGCAGGCCACAGGAAAGGTCGATAGACTTAGACTAAGGGAAGAATGCCTTGGACCAACACAGTGATCACCCACACCTGCAGTTGCCCTTGGGACTTTTGTGACAGGTCACTTCAACCGAACAATGTGTATTTAAAGTCCTGGTTCTAGTGGAGATAATGTTTGTTCATTAGGCCTCCCAGAGCAGCTTGTATCCAGCCTGCATTTCTGGAAATTCTGGAAAAAAGCAGCTTTGCACAAGGAAGCAGACACTTACTGTGGTGAATCGTGGGAATTAACCCCTTCTCCCCAAGGGGTTGTGCCCCCACCCACCCTTGTGAGGTAAGGAGGTGATCCCGCTCTGCAGTATCCTCCCTAGTGGTAGAGGCAAGTGGGACCTCACTGAGCGAGTCTCCCCCTTTGGAGACTGTGAGAAACCTGAAGGTGTCTCCCCAGCTAGTTCCTGGGGATCTGTCATTCAGGTGGCCAGGACACAGCTATCGCTATTGGATTCAGCCCTGGGGGTCGACCTGTGAGGGAGGATCACCTGGATGGGTGGGGGAGAAGGTCCTCTGGGAGTGGGATACCAATGGGTGAGACACGGTATCTGTCTTCCACACCTTTTCCCACCTCCTCTCACGTAGGATATTCTAAACTACTACCACCCCTTTTCCAACACGAACACTTTCGCATAGCACAAAGGTCAATTGATCAGAATCGCACAAACCTGATGGCCCTTTCCCTCCCCCACGGGGATAAAAGGTGGAGCCAGAGAGCACAGTACAAACAAGGCAGACAGCACAACGAGATGGCTAATCAGGCGCAGCAGTTCAAGAGAAGGAGAAAGGCAGCAGGAATCGAGAGGGTGGCGAGGAGAGAAGTGACCTTGCCCTTTTTGTCCCAGGCCCGCAGAACCTTCGTGGAAGAGAGCCTAAGACTGTGAACAATAGCACAAGTTTCTTCTAGCACATATCAACGGTGCACGGGGAAAGCTTATGCCGATAAGCGGGACAGAGGGAATCTCCTGCGAACCTGGTACCGGCCTTGATTCCAGGAAAGCCAAAAGCCAAGCGGTTCATCACAGCCAGAGAGTCGAGGGGAGAATCGATAAGAACCGAATTGTGTTTAATGAGAAGCGCAAAGTGTCAAGTTTGAACCAAGTTTAATGAACTGTGTGAAGAGCTGTAAAAAGGTGTTAAGTGGAGACCGGTTGCCGAGGGAAAACTGGCACCACGTGGGTGCTAATTCAAGAGACTCTGGTCGATCCCCATCTGAGCAAAACTACAGCTACCAGAAGGCCATAGGAGAGTCGGCGGATCTCAAAATAAGTGAAAGAAAGGGAAGTGAATCAAGCAGTGAGACGAAACAAGGGACGCAAATCCCTAGAAGGGCAAAGTCTAAAGTCCCAAGAAACAGTGTGTTTGGAACTGTTTAAAAAGACAGTAAGATTAGGGTAATACAATACAAGAAGTGTCAGCGCCCATAAGAGGGGGACCCAGGGGTGAAGCCATCACCCTACGTGATGCTGTGATAAACAATTGAAAAGGGTCATCGCCCAGAAGAGAAGGGCCCAGAGGTGAAGCCATCACCCAGCGAACATTGGAAACAAACTTTTCATTTGTTAAAGGAACTTTTGTTCAGTTATTTGAACATGTCAGGTCTTCGAAGACAAGTCTTTCACGTGAAACGAGACTTGATCGTCAACAGCCCTGATAGCTGAAAGTTCTATAGTGTTTCCTGAGAGCTGTCATTTGAACTGTCGTCTTGTGCTGGAAAAGCCTGAGACTGTACTGTGCTCCGAGCTCCCATCTTAACCTATGTCCAAAACATGGGGAAAGGACACCCAAGCTACCACATCCTGGCATATTATTTGAGAACACTTCTTTCTTTTCTTGAGAACTATCCCATACCCCTTTTTGTATTAGTTGTGAGGTTTGGCAATAGGTTTCTTAGTTAAGGCCCTTTTTATTTTGACACAATGCCACTAGGACTGCCTTATTTTTCATTTGATGGTCAACGCTAGCTTCCATCTTAGATATAGGTTTAGATTAGGCGTTTTTCCAATCTGCATACAGCGTTCGTTGTTTAATAAACACCCTTAAACTGTGATCACTTGTGTCTGTCTTACTTGTTGCCACCAGGAATTTCTCACAGGACAAAGGACTCCTATTCTGATGAGGAATTCCCTAAAAACCATTTCAACAATACCACTGAGAACATGTACTACGGAAACATGCATGAACAAGAAACAAGTATGTGTTACCATCTCCCAGAAACTTTAAATAACTCTTCAAAACAAAATATCCCATTCAACTGGTACAAGGAGGATGATGTATGTAGGAAGAGAGAAGCCATGCGAAAGGGAACGATGAAGACCCGGACCTACGCTGGGCAAGTCGCAAGCATATGTCATACATGACGTTGGAGGAGATTGCCAAAAAGATAAGCGTGCAAATTACAAAATGATACTGCTGCCGGCTGTAGAGAGAGAGTTGGACGTGCAGTGTCCTGTGATTAGAAAGGAACGTGAAGCCAAATCAGACGAGCAGCGGTTTACCTGGAGGAGAATGAAAGAAATCGCCAAACGAGGAGCATCCTGGAGTTTAGAGAGAGACGCACACAAAAGGTGACTCAGGGTGGACCAGGAGTTCCCCAAGCAATGCTCAGACCAATCTGCAGACAGAGACGCAGAGGCTAGCAGTTTGGGAAGAACCAAACGACTCTCCTCGACAGTGACATGAAAGAAGAAGCATTACAGTAGCAAGAGAGAACACGCTGACGGTACAGAAAACCGACCCTGAGAAGCTAGAAGTCCCAGTGACGTTTTCCCTCGGAACCCAAGATAACTGAGATCACGGGAGACCGGGGAGGGAAACCAGTTGTACTTGTTCGAGCCAAAGTAGAGAGACTGTGATACTTTAACCAAGAGTATGGAATGAAAATCAATACGGGAATGGTTTATAGTGATAGTTTCAAATCAAAAGTTTCGAAAAACAAGTTTAGAAAACAAAAGCTGTGATATGCTATATTCAACATGCAAAGTGCATTTCTTTCTAAACCAATCCGTCGACAATAGTCATGGATTGGTTTCAATTGAAATGCACTTTACATGTTAAAAGTAGCATTTCAATGCTGTTTTTTTTTTGTAACGTTGAAACGTTAGTTGGAGCTGTCCAGTGCTGTAATTTCAACCCTGGACAGCTCCATGTAACGTTTCAAGGTTTTAGTGTATATTGGGGGAGGGGGTTCCCCCCCAGCCCCCACCAACCCCCACGCCACCCTCCCACCCCCAACCCTATGCCCCAACCCTAACCCATGTTGACGGCACTTTCAAATTTTTTTCAAAGAAATTGTCATTCGAAAGAATGGCATTTTGAGAAAAAAAAATTCAAAAATGTGCCTTTCGAAACTTTTACATTCGAAATAATTACAGGACACCAACGGGAATACTCAGTCTTTTATCAGTAAAGTCCAAGAAAGTAAAATAGAAGGAGATACTTATACATTTTGGATAACTTTACCAGGGAAAGAGAGAAGAACAAATCTCTGTAAAGAGAATCAAGAGGAGAGTCATAGAACCCAAAATCTAACCATGAAGGTGGGTGAAGTGTTCTTTAAGGAGTACACTTTTTTCAGGTGTTTTCTGGTGAAGGCTTAGAAAAGACACTACTGCCTGCAGGGTTCCCACCTAATTAGACAAGACTCTTCTCTGGCAACATGAGAGAGCAGGCAGACTACCCTTTTGTATGTGTATCAGGATGGCATAAGGTACAGTTCTTCAACCCACAAGTACACAATAAAGGATTTTCCACACATTCAATTAATAAAAAAATATGCTCCTTAGTAGAAGTAAATCATGAAAGGCATTTATACATTTCCGGGCAAGTAGTAGGTTTCAGTACAATTCATATTAACACAGATCTGAGAGGCTTCTAAATTCAGCAGAACAATTGATGATGCCAGCAGTAGATGGGAAGACCAGTGCTTTGTACACAGAAAGGCCTGTACAAGAGCAGGAAGATAGAAGTCAAGCAATTTACTTTCAAATATATCTTACCAGCCCAAATCATCTTTACAGCCTGTAGGAATAAGATTACACAGGTAAGCATGTTTAACTACTTTATGGCCTACGAGTGTAAATCACTTCATTAATACCACTGAAACTGTTAATACAATCACAGAAATACTTTAAAAATACACAGGCTTCTCTGAAAAAACTCGGGACTCAAGGGAGACAAAGCAAGAACGACAGTTTACAGATCGGTTTTAGGGTTTTATTTGTTCCAGAAATGTTGTCTATGGAGTTTAACAGGAGAAATGCAATTTCCCACTGTTGGTGAAAGATAAATATATGTTACAATTGATGAAAGTGGGACAATGGCAACCATTCAACCATTGAGGAGTCTGATGGGCCCCTCTTGAAGAGCTCTGGACTCTGGTTAACTCACCAAAGGCCTGCAGAAGTATGGCCACACAGAGCAACCTATGCCCACAGAACAAACACTGTCACAGTCAGGGTGGTGTCATACTGTTGCCTGCCTGATCATGGGCACATCCATGGGGGTGACTAAAGTCTGAGTGCCTCCCTGCGCCAGTAGAGGATGTGGCCTGGCAGTGGGGCGGAGATCACGGAGGGATAGAGGGGCTGGAGGATCTCCTGGTCACCTTCCCTGTGGGATAGTGCTTGTGACTTTGACCATCCCCCCTGCCCCAGTTAGTTGTGGCAGAACATTCTTGGTATCTTTAACTCCACCCCACTACCCTAGTAAGGCTGTGTGGGATAGCTGAAGTAACCCTCTCCCCAACTGAAAGAGGCTGAAGCTCTGTAGGCATTACCAATGTCCTGGAGAGGAAGTTAATTCAATCCCATACCAGTGGTACCATTTGTCCTAATATTGTTTCAGTGGAAACAATGGTATCAGAAGATTCATTTCAGAGATATGATCCGACACACTGTAAACGCCTGTGATCCATGCTTGATATGATGTTATCCAAGTTCAGAGGAGTCTCCTGTAGCTTTGGAGACCCGTACTTGATAAGAAATTGTAAGTTTGCTCTTTTCCGACCGTGGATGTACCCATGGATGAGACGAAATTACCAAATCATTTTCTGCCCAGCAGTCTTAATTTTCAAAGGCTATTGCAAATCTACCACATGCCAACACTCTCTGCACATTCAGAGAGTTTAGAAAGCTTCTATGATGAGTTGCTGCAGCATACCATATATATCCTGAGAGGAAAGGAAAGTAGGGTCCTGTGCAGTCAACACTACAGATGCTCAGGAACGTGCGGGGAAATCTAAGATGGCAAACCGGCTAAATCAAAACATAGTCCTGCCCCCAAAGCACAAAGTGAGGGCAGACCCAGGAAACAAATCTCAATTACCAGACAAAGGTGCAGATACCTACCCAAAGCCCAACCCAGAAGGAGGAAGGGGAACATTCTAAAACAGGGTGGAGCTAGCATTGGGTGGTGGCTGGGTACTAGCAAGAGCTACAGTAATTGCAGGCTGGAAAGATGGAGGAAGTTGGAGAATGGTAGAAGTAGAGACCAGGCAGGGGTGGTCTGCTAAGAGATTGAAGGTGAAGACTGTTACAGAGCTAGTTTTTGGGTATGCGAACCGGGCTGGTTTGTGACTAGCCCATCGCCTGGTAAAGGGTTAGGGAAACCGTAGAGACGGCAAATTACAAGGGGTACAGGACCCTATTTGAAATCTAAGGACCAAAAGAGATCTTTGCGAGACATGAAGGCCCAAGATGGCAAGGTGACCACATAGGTTTTTATGGGGGCCTCCTAGAGGTGGTGAAGCCCAGTTAAGTCCAAGGAGAAAAAGCATCCTGACATATTGGTTTGGGGAGGATCAGGTTTATACTGTAATTTTGCCATTTCTAATAACTATTTCCCTAAATGATACCGTCGTCAACATATGGTTTTGGCATACATCTTGGTTTCAGATGTTTATGTGCCATTGGGCAAAGAAGACTCTCGGCACACAGATATCCTGAAGAAGGTGCCATTTGACAAAATGTGGGTCCCAGGACCTGAGGAAGGTTGCCCAGATTGAAGCCTGCTGTGAGAAACGGAGTACAGGAAGTCTTTCCAGATGTCTGTATTGGGTTTGGCTAGAGAGGACCTCTTCCAGGTTACCTGCTATAAGGATGGCACGACAGCACGAGCAGCAGTATCAGGGAGCATAGAGACCCAGGTTGTAGGAGGTTCAGGTTGGCAGAAAGGTGTGTGTGTGTGTGTGTGTGTGTAATACTCATTACATATATATATACTTCTGTGTGCAACTCACTTGGATGTCTTTCTGTGGTTTACTGTGCTTGAACAGCACCACAGTAGCTCCAGAATCCTGCCTTACTGCATGACCTACGTTACCTTAATTGAATTTGGCTAGTCTAAGTGTCGAATGCTGTGTTCACCAACTAGGTTGACCTCTCAGCACTCTCCCACAGGTCTCATTCCGAAAATTCCTCTTAACACCCGGGTGAAGGCATGATTGACAGAATGAAGGCTGTGAGTCGTGAGTCTCTGTCCTCGTTTGCTTCGTGATTAGCACTTGCTAAGTGTTTCCATATACTCCTACTTCTATGGCAGGTGTTGACTGTCTTTTGCATTTGTTGTGCTTTGGTTAATAAAGAGGATCGACCCATATCCCGGAACCCGCAACCCACATTCCGAAATGATAAAAGCTGTTGTCCCTGTTGGAATGAGGAGATTACTCATTGTGGCTCATGGAGCTGGAGCTCCAACTTATCTGTGTTCCTGTAAGTTATTTTTGTTGTTTGGCAACACTGAACGTTAGCTCGTGTAAGTGTTATCCTCCTGTGTTTCTAGTGGATGGCAAAGGATCTCTTGTCAGGCTCCTGTCCAGTTTCTATACTGGAACTTGTACGCTTGGAGTGTGCTGACTCAGCAATTTTACTGGTCTTGGACCAGAGCTTGCAGAGAATGAAAAATCAAGCTATATTTGTCCAGGTGTCTTAACATTGGGGAATCTAGGTCTTGAGCCTAAAGACAGGTGTGACGGTTGTTTAGATGGCGTCCCCTCTCCACAGGGGAGAACCCCTCTTCATGAGGCTGGGGAGGTGAGGCAGCTAACCAATAGTCTCCCTATGGGTGGTAATATGCAGGAGGATCTCATGGAGAGGGACTCTTCTCCTGGCGATAAGGACGCAAGTGGGAGGCACAGCCCCTTTAAATTCCAACCCAGTAGGCTAACGTAGGACCTGAACCTTATGGGTCTAAACTCATCTCTAAAACCATGTGTTACTATGAAACCTTGAACTACCCTGATGGTTTAGGTAATGAGATGAAGAAATTCCAGATAAAGCTACAAGCCAGCGGGAAAAACACCAGAACAGCTGTAGTCAATTAAATGGATGTTACGTCAGGGGGGGCCCTACTATATCGGGGCATCAGAAACCAGCGAAGGCAGAAGGGTACCATGAAGAAGGATAACGAAGAGATTACTATGAGAGAACCAGAGGGGGCAGTCGAAGTGGAGATATAAATTGAGAATCGGAGAGCGAACGAAGCCGAGAGAACACCCGAAGGCAGGCTCGAGGAAGCTCGAGCAAGAGTCTTGGAGGGTGTGGTTCAAGGGGACACACAAGGACGTTTCACAGGCCGACAGGGTGATGGCCATGGAGAAAGCAGAAACGAAGAAGGGAATATGCATCCCGCATGGAGGCAGAACACCAAACGCTATTCAACTAAAAGCTGGTGGCCGTTGGGAGAGAGGCAAGTGGAACAAGAGAAGGAGTGGCAGAAAACAGAAGTACATTGTTCGTAAGATGCAGGGAAAGCATCATACCAGTCGGCCGAAAGTCAGCCCTACAGAAGGATGGAGATTGGGTCGTTGTGGTGTGACCTGTAGTGGGTGGACCGGGCAGTCCAACAACTGTGCCGAAACCGTTGACCTTATCCGTTCGGACAGCTACCTACACAAATCTGAACAGTATCTAGAGAGGTGGTGGCTGGACGTTCTCTACATGGAAGAAAGGTCAAGTCCCAGGTCCACTACCCGACAGCCAGCTGTACAGGGCCCAACAAGTGAATCCAGACAAAAGTGTGAGAAGACGATTGACCGTCATCCGACATCCTACCGACCTGGTGAAGCACCCCAAACCCAATAAAGGTAATGGGAGTTAACGAAAGTCCAGGAGGGAGTGGACGAGCTGTTTAAGAAACTCTTTAGACATTCCATGGAACTTAAGGCAACAAGGGAGAACAGTGAATAGTATGAACTGAGAACACCTACCTCAGCAATTGAGAAGATACATTGTCCGTGAGCCTGAGACCCCAAATCCATAAAATGCAATTGATGTGGGTTATCTTGGCAACCCTGGAAAGTACAACAGACGGGCCAAAAAGTTTGGAGACTCAGGGATAGTTTTATGCTCTCCTTTATCCAAACATTGAATACCTGGGGAAACCTCTGCCAATGGAGAGAATCATCGAACACCCCCAGAATCATCTAGGGCTGGTCCATCATCACCATCTTCTGTCAACACCACTGTTACCCACTGCTGATTGGTCAACACCAGATCCTGCCAATAAAGTCTTTTCAGCTCATGACCTTAACCTTCCCCTCCTCAAATATAAGACGGAAACCATGAACCAATTTGTTACAGTTCCCAGTCTAGTTCCACAGGAGTGTGGTGCTGTGTAGTCAGAAGGGATTCTGGGGAACTGCTTAATAATCCCAGTGGGGCGGATCGAGAATTGTGCAAAAACCTAGAGATTGTGAAAACCTCTATAATGGAGCAACAAATCTTGTTAAGAACTGTGAAAGACATTGGGAACCAGCCAGGGGAAGGGAGCCATTCTCCTAGCTCCACAAGAACTTTATGCAACTGTTTACTTTCTGTTGAGTTACGTAGAACCCGGAACCTTTGTGGAGCTTTTGTATTGAACAACCCAAGAGGGTTTTGACGCTTCACATCCAGGAGAAGGAGTAATTCTCCTGGATTACGAACAGTAACTGGACTTTATGGTGTTTTGTTGTAGTGACAGAGAAAGAATAGGAGCCTTTGTGAACGGGATGGTGCATTTTTGTTTTGTCTCGCACAGACTTCCTGACTAGCACCCAAGTTTCTTTAATTTAGGTAGTGAAAACCCCTTAGGGTTAGGGATAGATAGGTTTGGTTTTCATTTAATAAAAGTCTATATCAACCCCTATTGCACCACTTGGTCAGTCTCTTCATTCCTTGTCGCCTCTAGGCCATAAATAGGTAATATTGTAAGAGTAACTAATGCATTGTATTCAACTCCACAGACCCACTTTCACCATCCAGTACTGTTCTTTTGAGAGTGCACAATCCGTTGTGGTGGTCACCATGTGCTTTAAGTTAGCAAACCCATCTACACCCATTGTTTTTAGAACCATTGATCAGGTAAATGAGTACTTGAAATACAAACCGAAAACGCTCCAGTTGAAGCTTTATGCATCTTGAAGCAGCTGATTGACACCATGGCCCTCCAATATGTACTTACAAGAGCTCCTGCAATGAGCTAAAGATCTCTCTTGCCAGACCTAATAAATAATGTGGTTGCCAGACCTAATAAATAATGTGGATGAACAGATGTTGTACAAAAAGCTACCTGACATTTTGAAGATTGCATTTAACAAACATGCACTGCTCTTCCTCTGTCACTAATGTTTTTGTTTCTTTTACCTTTTTAGGGATTCTTGGCAAAACATCAACATGTCTTGGTTTTCTGATCTTGCCGGAAAGGCAGAGACACTACTGAATAAAGTGGATCAAGGTGCAGCAACAGCACTAAGCCTAAGCAAACATGGTTCCCAGACAGACCTTTCCTATCATAGCACAGGTTCTGAAGCACTTGGCAATTATTCCGAAACGCAAATGCAGCAGTCAAATACAAGTTTACAATATCAGACCTATGGCAAAACTGGTTACATTGCCTCAGTTGCTGGCAATATAAAACAGCAAAAGTCCACCATTCTTGCTGGTACACTAAATGTAAAGCCTGCCTCCTGGACATCATCAGACACCCCTCCAGGTCCTCCAGGAGGGGTTTCAACTCCTAGGCCTTCCACCCAGTTTGTGAGACGGAAAAAATCAGAACCAGATGATGAACTGCTGTTTGATTTTCTGAATAGTTCAGAAAAAGTATCGAATGGGAAGGCCGATTCTAAAAAGGAGAAAATCAAAGAGCCCATCATTGAGAGTCATTCCCGGTCATCAAGCATCAGCTCTGTTTCTACTAGTACGCCAACCATCAGAACCACAGAGGATGACTCCACCAACATCCAAAGCAATGGTACAGCAGACTTCTTTATTGCACTGGCTAACTTTTTGTATGATCTAGTGTTGATAGATGCAAGATTTGGTATTGTGTGATTTTTTTTTTTATGCTCATCTTTGCTTTGCTGCAGCCTAATATCTGCTGCAATGACCTGCAGTCTGCATCCTGAACAATGAGGATTCTGACACTTCAGCAGACCTCAGTAGTGATTCCATAAACAGCCAAACAGAGAGTGACACAGTGTGTTGCCTAGGGAGACCGTTTCCCCATAATACCATAAATGGGGCTCACAGGGTTGTAGATGTTCTATCTTCAACTTTCAGGTGATGCATTTGCACATGCGATATCTTAGGAATATTGCCCATCAGAGTTGTGGACACACCACAAAGAACTTTAGAAGAAAGATGACAGCTCAAAATAACTGGGAGCTGTGAGCGATTAGTCCCCTTCTTGTGCCTTACAGGTGCAGTTTAGTATAATTGAGCCAATACTAGGAGCTATGCTTGAATCCAAGATAACTGTTGCCATACATACAAATATTAATGAAATTAAACCTGGTTTGGCCACTTGGGATTCTTCTAAATGACCTTCGGAATTACATTTAAAGTTGTGGTTAAATGTTCATAGTATGTGAAATTATTGTGAGGGGTCGGAAATGCGATATGGACACAAAGGTAAAGTTTACTCACGGTTTGCCATTTTATTACATGAAAATGGTGAGATAAACACCTAACTTCCGCTATACTGACGAGGATGTCGGTACCTAGCAAACTAAACTAAAGAAAAATGACCTGGTGTCCAAAAAGTCTCTCACCCTCACACTAATACATACAAAAGACTAACAGGGAGTATTTGGCAGTCTTCAATTCAACACAATAGAATAAGAGTTCAAACATATAAGTGGTTGAAAGTACTCCTTGTAACGAGGGGTGCATTCCCTTCCCCTGGATAAATGTAGGAATCCCTTTGGAGAAGTTCCGATTAAACAAGGTACTGTTCGTTTCAACACAAAAGATCTTTTCCTCCAAATGCTACTTCTACTTGTTAAAGTAAATGTCTCCTTCATAAAAACTTGTTCCACAAGTCTTTGTTTCAAAACATAAGTTCATAAACCAAAGCAATGATCAGCAGATCACCTTTCCTCTTCACATAGAATGCTTTGGTTAAGATAACACAGCAACTGCTTCTGTTAATGCCACACCTGTTTGTTAAAAATAAAAATACATCTGTCAGGATAGCACAGCAACTGCTTCTGGTAATGCCACACTTGTTCTTCAAATGAAGTTCTGTTAACACAATTTTTTCTTTATAGCACTTTGCCACAAAACCGCATCTTCTTTCCTGGTCTACTTGCCTGCCAGGACTAACTACTATTGGTCCCTTTCCTGGTTTACTCGCATGCCAGGATGTAAACTCCTACAAGTACAATTTGTGCTTTGTTGCAACATTTGTTCCACAATACTCCACACCAGTATTCTTTGTGGAGAGGGTTGAACAATGTCTGCCTCGTTTTATAGTCTCTTGGCTATGCGGGTTGGAATGACCCAAAAAGATGGTATTTAAAATTCTGAATGGGAGATTTGGTCGAATTTCGACCGTTCAAAAATTCTGAATCACTGAAAAGTTCTACTAAATCCCCCATTCGGTGGCAAGGGCTGCAGGGGCTGCAGGGGTGTCCCCCCACACCCTTGTTCACCCTTGTTACCATCCGAGGCAGGTTAGTGCATGTTGCTGCTGAGGAGCCCCCTGGGTCCTTATTTTGGATATTTGCAGGGTAGTCTTTGCGCTTGCAGCGCCGTTGTTGTACCCTCCATCCTACCCCTCTTGCATCCATTTCCCTGATTCCACCTGCCTCCCGACCCTCCCACCTCCCCTGATTGGCAGATAGCGCTGGTGCTTCCAGGCCTAGACACCTGCTGCCCTCGCCGCACGCCTCTTACCATCCAAAGCAGGTGAGTGCGTGTTGCTGCTGAGGAGCCCCCTGGGCCCTTAATTTGTACATTTGCAGAATAGTCTTTGCACTTGCAGCACCGTTGTTGTCCCCCCCCCACTCCTCTTGACATTTCCTTATTACCGCCTCCCTAGCCCTCCCTCTCTGGTGATTGGCTCCTGCTTAAGAGCCTCGTAGGCCCTACGGCCGTGTCTCTCCCCCTGCCTGCACTTTACATTGTGCAAGGCAGGTGACTAAAGGCCCTTGAAGACCCTCTGGGCCTTTGCATTATATTTGTGCCTCTGGATCCCCCCTCCCCCCGCCTGTGTACTCTGCTCCCCTTCCACTTGCCAGCCTTCCCTATTCCCCCTCCCTACCCCTCCCCCTCTGGTGATTGGCTCCTCCCCTGTCTTAAACCCCCCAACCCCCCCCAGGGCAGCCCTGTGGCTAGGGACTCCGGGGCCGGGGGCGGCTCCAACAAAGACAGCTCCAGGAAGTGGCAGCGGGTGTCCGCAGGGGAAGCCGGTGGCCAGCCGTCAACCATCAACTACAAGGACCAGTAAGGTAGGAGTGACCCCAGAATCCTAACCACTTAGCAAACCAACATTAAACAGTGCGATTAGGCCTCCCTCCCAATATACAGGGGTCTCAAATTTAGTAGGGGTTATATTTCCAGGCTGCATTGTGCGATATTCAGATTTCATTGATAGGCCTCTCTCCCACTATACAGGTCTCCAAAATGTAATGGGGGTTATATTTCCAGGCTGCACTGTATGATTTTCAGATTGCATTGATAGGCCTCTCTCCCACTATACAGGTCTCTAAAATGTAATAGGGGTTATATTTCCGGGCTGCATTGTGCAATATTCAGATTGCATTGATAGGCCTCTCTCCCACTATACAGGTGTCTAAAATTTAGTAGGGGTTATATTTCCAGGCTGCATTGTGTGATTTTCTTATTGCATTGATAGGCCTCTCTCCCACAATACAGGTCTCTCAAATTTAATAGGGTTCCTATGTCCTTATTGCATCGTGTGATATTTAGATTGCATTGATAGGTCTCTCCCCGACTATACAGGTCTCTCAAATTTAGTAGGGGTTATATTTCCAGGCTGCATTGTGTGATTTTCTTATTGCATTGATAGGCCTCTCTCCCACTATACAGGTCTCTCAAATTTAATAGGGGTTCTCTGTCCATATTGCATTGTGTGATATTTAGATTGCATCGATAGGCCTCTCTATAGAGGTCTCTCAAATTTAATAGGAGTTCTGTGTCCATATTACATTGTGTGATATTTAGATTGCATTGATAGGCCTCTCTCCCACTATACAGGTCTCTCAAACTCAATAGGGGTTCTGTGTCCATACTGCATTGTGTGATATTTAGATTGCATTGATAGGCCTCTCTCCCACTATACAGGTCTCTCAAATTTAGTAGGGGTTCTATTCCCAGGCTGCATTGTGTGCTATTCAGATTGCATTGATAGGCCTCTCTCGCACTATAGAAGTCTCTCAAATTTAATAGGGGTTCTGTTTCCATATTGCACGTGTGATATTTAGATTGTATTGATAGGCCTCTCTCCCACTATAGAGGCCTCTAGAATTTAATAAGGGTTCATTGTCCGTATTTCATTGTGTGATATTTAGATTGCATTGATGGGCCACTCTCCCACTATAGAGGTCTCTAGAATTTAATAGGGGTTCATTGTCCGTATTTCATTGTGTGATATTTAGATTGCATTGATGGGCCACTCTCCCACTATAGAGGTCTCTAGAATTTAATAGGGGTTCATTGTCCGTATTTCATTGTGTTATATTTAGATTGCATTGATAGACCCCTTTCCCACTATGCAGGTCTCAAGCTTAGTAGGGGTTCTATTTCCAGGCTACATAGTACGATATTCAGATCGCATTGATAGGCCTCTAGACAGGTCTCTCAAATCCCGCTGACCAACTCGATCTAAAGAAAGTGAGGGAGAACCCATCAGTGAATTACCTTGGAGTGACACCCCGATTAGGGGCTCATGTCTCATAAGGCGTAAGTCCTAGCTGCGCCCCTCTAAATTACCCCTTCAACTAGTAGATATCCTTTTAAACCCACATTGCTAGTTCACTGCAGTGAACTGCATTTAGGGAGACAGACACTAAAGAGAGCCACCGATAACACCCAACTATATAACCCCTAACCGCCTCACCTACCCCTCTCAAGACCGCGACTGAACGAGTCAGCAACATCAGCCGGAAATACCACCTACAGACAGAGCCCTAACTGTTAGCGAACAGCCCTCAACACCCATTAATAACACCACAAGACAACCAGACCGAAGCAGAGCCAACTGGACATCAACAAACAATAAAGACTAAACAACTCTCTATCTTATAATGCTGCGCAAACGACCCATTCCGAGGGAAAGAAAAAGATAAGAAAGAATAACCACCAACGCAATAACACCTTACATCACCAAAGCAAGAAGAACTTCCAATCATCAACCACAACTAATGGAAGAAGAACCCGATGAAAACAAAAACCCAAGACAGAACCTAGAAGAACTCTTCGAAGATGCTGACATCCCAAAACCTACACCTCAACAAGAGATCGACCAGGAAGGAAACCTCAACACCGAACAAAAGACGACCTCAACAAGAAAGTCCAAACCACACAACACCTCCAAACTCCAATCTTATAAACGCAAGATCCATATCAAAACACTCAACAGAGATCTTTGACCTACTCGATGACAACGACATTGACATCCTGTTCATCACAGAAACATGGCTGGACGACAAATCACACTCCAAAGCTGCCTTCCAACCAACTTCAAATGCCTTCAAATAAACAGGAAAAACAAAGGAGGAGGAATCGCAATTGCATTCAAAGGACACCTGAAAATAAAAACAGACGAACCGCTCAACATCCTCAACTGTGAAACCATGGTAATACACCTAACAGCTAGCCCAAAAACCAATGTCACATTCATCCTGGTGTACAGACCACCGACATATGATGCAACCTTTGTCGACAACTTCATAGAAGCCATCACCAACATAGCCATCAGGCACGAACACCTAATCATCCTGGGAGACTTCAACATCTGGTTTGAAGACGGTCGCGCCAGCTCCCAAAACTCACGGATTGAACAACTCACTACCATGAAACTACGACAACTAGTCAAAGGCCAACACACTCTGCAGGACACACCCTCGATGCAATTTTCGCCAAGGAAAAACTCATCACAACGGCACCGCCGATACAAATATTGTGGAGCGACCATCTCATCATCCCATTTGTGATGACGCTGCCTACTCAAGCCTGCATCCAACCCCCTAAATTCACAACCACCACAAAAAGAAACTGGAAACATGTCAAAGAAAGCAACCTACTCCAACAACTGGACTTGACCCAAACCCTCAACTATAGAACTAGAGCTAGCTGACCTAGATGGGAAAGCGGAACTACTACACAAATGGATTGCAGATGCAATTAACAAGATCGCTCCAGGAAAACCATTCACCCCTTCAAAAAAAAGAGCAATGGCAAAATGGTTCACACCACTATTGAGCACAATGAAAAAGGAAAACAAAAAGATGGAACTGGAATGGAGGAAAGAATACAACCCAGACAAAAAAACACTGTTCCAAAGACAAATCCGTGCATATAAGAAAGAAATTCAAAAGGCGAAGAGAAGGCATTATGACAGAATCACCAATGCCACCAACACACAAAAAGAAATGTTTAACATCATTAAAGAGATTAGAAACCCACCAGGCTTCGACAACACCCTAACCCCCTCAGAGAAACTATGCAACGACCTGGCAGACCACTTCAAGAAAAAAATAAATGACATCCGACAAACCATACAAAACATACCGACCACAACATACTACCTAGCGAACCTTTCACAGAACCTCAGCACAAGCTCAAAAAAGTTCCTGAAATATCAGCAGAGGCATTCGCAATGCTGGTAAAACAGAGCAAGAAAGCTGGATCACCCATGGATCCATATCCCCCGGACATCTACAAATCAATCCTCGCACAAGGAACGCCAGCAGAATACTACAGAAACCTTCTGAACCTATCACTAGCAACAGGAACTGTACCGAGGACCTTCAAATCAGCATATATCAAACCACTTCTGAAAAACACAAGTGGCGACGTAGAAGACCTCTCCAACTACAATCCGATTTCAAACATTCCCTACCCGGCAAAACTTTTGGAAACCTACGTATACAAACTGACCCAAGAACACATAGAAAAACACCACCTGCTAGACCAAGCTCAAGTCGGTTTCAGACCCGCAAGAGGAACGGAAACGGCACTACTATCCATCTGAGACAACCTAAAAACTAACGCAGACACAAACACAACCTCAGCCCTTATTCTGCTCGACCTCTCCACAGCCTTCGACACAGTTAGTCATGAGACCCTAACCAAAAGACTAGAAGACATAGGCATAACAGACACAGCACTACTCTGGACTAAATCTTTCCTAGCAGACAGAACAGATACCGTATGGATTAAACACTTCTAATCTTCTCCATGGGTTAACGGCTGTGGAGTGCACAAGGATCCTCACCATCACCACTGTACTTCAACATCTACCAGACTCCGGTTATCAGAATCTTCAAAAAATACAACATTACATGCTACAACTGCGCAGATGATACTCAAATCATCTACAAAATCAAAGACGCCCAAGCCGATCATTCAACCCTAATCGAGTGTTTAAAAGAAGTCTTCAACTGGATGAAGGCCAACAACTTGAAAATCAACCCAGGAAAGACAGAAATCATGATCATATCCAAAGACCAAGAGAATGAAACCGCCATCCTGTGGCCAACGGAAATGGGAACCGCACCATCACCATCTAAGGTAGTAAAAATTCTGGTAGTCCTGATGGACAACACCCTAACCTTAGAACCACAAATAAATGCAACAGTCAAGAAATGCTCTTTCCTCCTTCCCACGGCAAGAAGAATCCTATCTTTCCTCTCCTTTACGCACAAAACACTCACTATCGTCGCCCTCATCGTGTCAAGAATCGACTATGCAAACAGCCTCTACCTCGAAATACCAGAACACCACCTGAAGAAACTACAACAGATCCAAAATACAGCAGTCAGACTACTCCTCAAACTATCAAGAAGAGAACACATCACCCCTGCTCTAAAAACACTAAACTGGCTCCCAATAAAACATAGCATCACCTTCAAAACAATGTGCATAACGCACTGGGCAATCAGTGGGCAAGGAGCAGAATTCCTACAAAAGAAAATAACAATCTAAAAGCCAACAATACTCCTCAGGTCAAGCAACGAAATACGCCTGGAATCAAAACCATACCTCAAGAAAAAACTTGGAGGCACCTCCTTCTACCACTTAGCCGTCAGAATCTAGAACAACATCCCAAAAGAAATAAGAAACACCAAAGATCACCTAAAATTTAGGAAATTACTTAAAACCTGGCTCTTCAACACCCCAGACTCAAACTGAAAACCGAAACAGAAAGGAATGGGACGACTAAACTGGAGTGAACACGGACCGCTCCCAGAACCGACTGGGAAGCTCCCACGGCACCTGGATGGGTGACGCCGGGCAGAATGGAACACAAGCGACACCCATGGAGACGGAATCAACAACCCCACCTAATCCCATCCATCACCCTCTCTCGCCCCTTAGTTGCCACCAGGTACCACAGTGTAGTGGAATTGTCGGGATATTGGCAATCACCACACTAGCTGAGCTGTGGACATTGGCAGGTGCACTGGCCGTATGAGTGGGAAGGGAAGACAGGTAGGGCTGTGAGGGAGGCTGCTGGAGGAGGGGGCCAGATGTGAAAGGGATCTTGAAGGCCGGACGGACCCAGATCAGGACAGACGCACAGGGGTGCTCCCGAACCCCAACTGGGGAGATTGCACAAGCCCAGCGCCTCAATTCAGGATAAGAGATGCCAACTAACCAATTGCACTAACAATTTCCCCCTCTGCATGCACCTCTCAAACTCCAAACCAAACACAACCACAAACCTACAGCACAACAAACCGCACAAACTTCACTACATTGCAACAAAAAACAAAAACACAGACTTGCACAACAGTACATGACGTCTACCGGCCGCAAATGCCCCAGGCCCAGCCAACAGACCCACCGGGCTGAGGCCGCCAACAGCACATCACTGCTTTCTTGCACCTTTCCAGCTTCCTCCCACTAACCCCCCCCCCTGCCTTCCTCTTTCAGAGCCGCCAGAGCGCCAGGGGACCACTCCGGTGGTGATAGTGCGCGGTACAAATGTCCATTAACATTAACATACTGTGAGCTGGGGTTCTGGGGCTGTCCCCTGCAGCTGTTCCCGTAAAAATAAAGTTAAAGCTGCAGCACCGGTTCCCGATCACGGAAGTGAAAGGGAAAAGGTGTTGCAGGGACAGAGCATCGGCGGCACACCGCCGCAAGGTAAGTAGGGGGCTGGAGACAAAGGAAAAGTCTGAAATGTTCAGGGGAGAGGAGCGAAAGTTATTTCCGGGAAAAATTATTTTCGGTCTTTTCTCCCTCAAACATTTCAGCGGTGGTTTTACAACCCAAATCCATGCGGGTTACAGCTCTCCCCCAGTTGGTGTCCCGCATAAGGGGAGCTGGGCCCTTGTTGTCTTAGTAATTCTCCTTTGCAACCTCTTGGCAATGTGGGTCATAAGTTTCCCCCAGTTGGTGGCCCCAAAAAGGGAAGTTGCACCCTTGTTTCCATTCTTCTACTACATTATAGCCTCTTGGCTGTTGGCAATGTGGGTTAAAAGGTTCCCCCATCAGTGTCCCATATAAGGGGAACTGCATCCTTGTTTTGCTTTATTCGGTCGATATTCAAAAGTTGTGGTGTCTGTTAAATGTTTAATACCGCTGCCCCGGAGTTACCTTTTAGTTTTAGGCCAACTCACTGGTCTTCTTTGGCGTCTCCTTTTCCCTTGCACTTGCTGCAATGGACCTTTTGCCATCTTTCTGCATTCGGTCAGCTGCCGCATAACTCCTGCAGTCTGCACAGCTTCTTCCTGGATCTCTGACAGCTCTGGCGGTCCTCCTGCACGCTGAAGCGCTGCCTGTCGGAAGCACGGCTCCCTCTCGGCTGGGCTTTCTTCGCAATACCGCTTCCCGTTGCGCTTACTCTGCCATGCCATTGGCCTTCACATCCCACGGCGGCATCAGCTGGCATTCTTCTGTCGGTTTCTGCGGCCGACCCAGCATTCAGGCCTGCCTCTGCCTCAGCTACTCCTTCAGCATCCTCCTTTCCTCCTTCTTCCAGTTGCAACTCATTTCTGTGTTCAAATGTTCCGCTTAGGTATTGTGGTCCACAGCAAGTAGACCGCACATTCTGGTTAATGGCATTGTTGATCCTTAGTAACTCTAGGCCTCTCTTCTTCCTCCCTGTACCAAAGGTATAATGGAGCCTCAAGTAATAATGTTTGTGGGATTTGGATGTTCAATTATTTTGGATTGTTTTTTGAATTTAGCATTGTCATAGTTAGGGAAATTTGTATGAAAGGTTTGTGTTGTAACATTGGGTTTTGAACCTCTATTTAGGACATGATCATCACAATTGGAGGATGTTGCATTTAATTCTTGAACCCCCCAAAGTATACACCTCATTCTGATTGGATGACTTTTCCCAACATGTTCGTTGGTTATTTGTATCGGAGGGACTTGTATAATGACAGCATGCCATTCAATATTTGGGGATCTCATCCTCATTAGAAGATGAATACTATGTCTCTCCCAAAGGAGTCACCACTTCTCTCTGACAGCCATCTCCTCCCATGTAATCCTCCTTCATGATACTACCCAGAGGGTTAAGATCAGGTAGCGGCTGCCTTCGCCTGGCCACATGGGAGGGGACTTTAAGTTGGTGTTTAGTGATGACTCAGCAGGATTCATCACATAATGCAATGTGATTAATGGTTCACCAAGTCATGTGTTGATCTCAGGTATGTTCTGAGATGGTACATATGCTGGTGCTGGAAAGGCGCCAGATCTAAACCACACTGTTGGGAATATTGGCGAATACATCTAAAGACTTTTAGGCTATCCGCCTTTTTGCTTCCCGACACCTGTTGGGGGCATTCTTTATTTTTGCAACCGGCAACTTGATCTATTAAGGTCATGGTTTTTCTTGGTGCATATGGAATTATGTTCATGAATTTTCGAATGTCATTAATCAGATTACTGCCTAGATAAAGACCCGGGGGGGTCAAAACATGTGTTGGCTGCGTTTCTTAGAACACTGTATATGGGCACAATATTTGTTTTGTAAATAAACTAGTTAAAAGGTAGCGCAGTGTGTCAGTGCTGTCTTATCTTAGGTTCATTTCTGAGTCCAGGCGGGCACTGGGACTCAACAATTCTTTGTCACCCACTGCAGACCTGCTTGTTATGTTTCTATTGTTATTGTATACATTGGTTGTTGTGTATAAGAGCAGGGGATTCAGTTATAAATGCCCAACTTTGTCTTACTCCATTGCTAAAGCTGTCCAGGTCATGAAATATGGAAGTCCTGTACTTAGAAAGAATATTTCAGGTCTAGCACCGAACGCTGCTGGGCAAAGTCAGTTTTTGTGGCTGCCCATCAGTGGAGAAGGGAAGGGAAACTAGCAATGCCCACTTGGTTAACAGAAACCTTCTCATGAAACCAACCATCCAGCGCTTTGGAAGCAATTGACTGTCACGATCCTACTCGCCTGCCACCCAGCACTGCTACATGCGTCTCTGCCTTTATTTCCTTGTTTTACCGCTGCGGTTTTGGGCTAATCTAATTGCACGTTCCATTCTGGCTTTTGGGTTTAACCAGCAGATGCATTCTGGGACATCTATGCTGTCCAAAAGGCAGAGGGCTGGAGGAGGCATACTAAATACATTTGTTTGCAGCAAGCTACTAAGAGTTGCAGAGGGCCTGATTGCATCCACCTGTTTCAAGCTACTGCAGGCTAGGCTGCAGAGAGCTGGAGAGCACTTGATTAGAAACCACTGCTGCAGGCTACTGAAGCCAGGACTGGGCTTAATTGAACACAACTGCCAGAGCCTGCAATCCGCTCTACCCTGCTGGCCTGCTGGCTGGGAGGGCCTTTATCTTTATAAGCTCACTTTGAACAGAAGCAGTTGTCAGTCAACTGCTTCCACTGGGAGTTCGTGCTGGTGCTCCTGTTACCAGTTTTTGACCTTTCCTGGAAATCCTCTTTTAGCCTTTTGATTCTTGTTGCTGTGGATGCTTGCAGCTCCCTCTCCAGTCTGCTGCAGCCTTCTTCCCTGCTCCTCTAGGCTCACACCTGGTGGCTATGCCTCACTCTGCTGCCTTCTGCCCTGCTCCTCTGGGCTCCCACCTGACGGCTCTGCCGCACTCCGCTGTCTTCCGCCCTGCTCCTCTGGGATTCCACCTGGCGGCTCTGCCACACTCTGCTGCCTTCCGCCCTGCTCCTCAGGGCTCCCACCTGACGGCTCTGCCGCACTCCACTGCCTTCTGCCCTTCTCCTTTGGGCCTCCCTGCCTGGCAGCCTTTACACACTCCTCTGCCTTCTGCCCTGTTCCTCTGGGCTCCTTGCCTTGCTTCCTGCCTGTTCCAACTTCTGATATCCTATCCTGTCCTGCACCTGGTTATTTCTTTCAACACTGCTTTCTACTTGTATACATCTTGGTCCACTGTGGTGTCTCCACTTGAATCCTTTTTACAGTGTGACCCTGGATTGGTCTCCGTTCAGATAAGATAAGGGAAGACTTCTGTTGCCTTCACCTAGTCCGTTGAAGTCGTACCTGCCTCAGAATATGGTCTTTCAGTTTTACCCTTGCACTGAGTACAACAATTTCCCCGGGACACGCCTAAGTCATGACATTGCTGTATGACTGTTGTTAAGAGTAATCTGCTGGTACCTATCCCAAGGGCTTTCCTTAATCCCTGGAGACCCCTTATCATATTCCAATACACCCTTATTTCTGATCAACCCAGGTTGCCCAGCGTACTTGCTTGTCTTTGCCTTTTCTCTGTCTCTTCGTTTACAGCCTGCTCCTGCAGTTCCTGTGGATATCTATTTCAACTAACAGCTTGGTATGTACCTTTAATCGGTTATATTCTAGCATTGTCTCCACAATCTCCCTTAATCTACTTGCATACAGTGAGAGATAGCCTATGCCCTGTACTCTCCGCCTAGACTTGTGACATTGGCAAACAATGTGTGAAACAAAATAGTGACTCCAATATTACCACTTGCCTACAGGACAGCCATAATTGTTTTATGCTAATTAAATTCCTCCGGCAACTCTGCTGTGTAGGTGAGTATTTTCTGCATGGGTTTTACTTCAGCTTCCAACCTTTCGATATTGTGAATAGCCCAACGGGACGATTGTTAATGGCTACGTATGTGGCAGCCATCAGGAATCATTTAGATCAGAAGGTGGAAGTGGCCCTTAGGAAGGCATGCACTGTGGCACAACTAACACTTTGCACACACACTTAGGTGTTTTATACGGCTCATGCAGTACTGAATGGCTTTCAGATCCTAAATAAATTCAGGGGAGGGTCATTACAGTTCAGTACAGTTCAGATTCCAACATGGACAGAGAAACAAGAAAAGACAACCACTGGCAAAGTTCCTAACTAAAAAGCTCATTGCTTAAATGGCAGATGCCTGGGTGACAAGAGAGGTGTGGGTGCTGAAGGTACTGCAACTAGATTTAAAAGATATCATTTCAAAATCTCCCAACTCCAGTGGAACCATCTATGCTCCTCTGTCAAAGAACAAAGTCAAGAATAAAAGTCTCTTGCAGGGCATAAAGGTTTACAAAGCAAAAATTGCAATATTTTCAGAAATGAGAGGCAGCCACAAAGTGGTAATGTTCTCAAAATTAGCCATTTTATTAACAGGAAGGGGTTTAAATACATACCTTACTTTCCCTATCCGTCCCTTCTAATAAAACTAAAGCAGAATGACCTTGTGTCCAAACTCAATCAGACTCTCTCACGAACATACACAATTAGACCGTGCAAGGTAAATGTTTTAAAATTCAACTCAACAGAAAAAGCGCAACAACTCAAACATATAACTTCAACGTTAACAATACTTGTATCTGAAGAAGTGGTGCTAGAAGTGGTCTGGCCGCGCACTAAAGAATCTCAAACGATGGGCTCACAGTAAAAACTGAGTGCAGCCAACCGCAATAAGCTACACGGGCAATCTGCGGGAGGGAACGGACTCCCTTTTTCAAACTACCGATTTATTTTGGTTGGTTGAACCTCCACTAGCTCTCCCCCTGCGATGTTGCAGCACAGAAGAACCCAAGAAGAGCTCCATTCATTGGAGCCCTTTGTTCCATACTTAGCACAGTGACTGCCGAGCGTTTGCTCTTTGAGCCATGCTAACGTGGACTTTCGCACACTGACTGTTGAACGTTTTCTCTTTGAGCCGTGCTAGTGTAATTTGCAACTCTCTGTAGCTATTCCTCTGAGAGTGGAGCAGCTGCAACGTTTATTGTTCATCGTTACTGTGTTGTTTTGGGGTGAGGAACTAGGAAGCACTGGAACCAACGTTAGAAATAAAATCTGACTAACAACCTTTGTGATTATAGCATGCTGAGCGCCGGCCCACGGACTAGACCTCAAATGATACAACTAGACCCGGCGGACCCACTGGCTGAAAGTGACATTGAGATAATCTCTCGTCCCCCCCACTCCTCCCAACCCTCTCCTTTAAAAGGTTCCCCATTCATGGGGGGATGAAACAGCGTTGATTGCTAACACTTCCTTTTCAGATCTACATTTGTAATTCAACGATTGCCCAAGTCAACAGCGAAGTAATTGCGCTACAAGAAGTGCCAATGTCTTTAAGTGAATTAAATGCAGATAAAACAATAATAGAAAACAACGTGAGCCTGAAGTCACGAACACTAAAACACAGGAAGGTGGAAGAAAGGCAAGAATTCCTCAACTGATAAATCAAATCTTGGTGACAGAGATTCTGTCTGAAGTGCTTGACGGTAGCAGTCAATGCAACATAGCAGACCAGCGTCAAGTACACTGATCATGGAGATGACGACAAAAAATCAATCTGCAGTGGCCAATGCCTCGCTCTCTATGGGGGCACAAAAAACTCACGTCCAATGACGAATCAAAATTTGATACCGGAGATGCCCTAAATGGGAAGATGGAATCGGGACATTGCTGCACTTAAGCAGAAGATCGCCTCCTTCCAAAATGACATGATCCAACCAACCAAAAGCGAAGTCAAACTGAGACCGAAAAAGAGGACGAGATTGGCCTCACCTGAAACTACAGAGCATTATCATGACCTGGAGAAGTCAGCAAAAGTAGACCGGAATACCCTGAATTCAACACACAAGGTAACAAACACGAAGAAGATGCCCATACCGCTCCCCCTCGATCCACCAACTTGAACATAAACGCCAAAAAACAATAGAAGGAAATGCAACATTCATTAACATCTGAGCAATCTACTCACTGGATTGAGAGCTGCAATGTCGGATCTGTGCCTAATTCTACAGGACCAAATGTGAAAGCTAGCTTATCACCAGAAGCAATGACCATCATTCAAAACAAGATAGTAGTGGCCCTTTCAATCTCCTTAGCACCATTTACCAATTGAATGAAACCTTAAATGACACATTACGAGATCAAACCACTTTAACAGCAATTCTACACACTAAAATGATTTTCCTATAGTCATTCACAGCTACAGTCCAGATTAAACAAAGAGGCTGAAGTGTCAGCACAATGGCAAAGTAGGATAAGTGATCTTGTCAGAGGACAGATAATGGACAAAACCACTATGATGGAAGTACCTCTTGCTGATTGTAATTGGATGCAGAAACATGGAGGTCACATCAGCTAAAGGTGGATCAAGCAGGCTAAAGTGGGATCAATCCCTACCAAACAAAAAGTAAAGTGAAGCCTAAAAAACATTAGAAAAGAGGCACAAACAAACCCCCCCCGCCAAACCATCATAGATTCATCAGATGTAGGATATCAAGTCAACACCACAGAGGCGACAAATCAACCTGAGACTCAGAATGATGGAAATACACTGATCACTCAACAAAACTCCCAGGTTCAAGACAAGACTAGAAGAGCCATCGAGCTGACAGAACTAGATCTGTCACACCACCACTGGTCGAATAAATAATATGGCAACAAAACTAGTAGATCCCAAGGCGTCCCACAAGATCTTCTCCATATTTACTTCCAAAAAAGATAAGTCTCAGAACACAACCTCGACACAAGCTCGTAAACAAAGATCCTCAGAAAAAGGTCCAAAAGCATTCAATTGGCTCCTAAAATTTAATTAAACAGCTCAAGAGCCTTCATGCGCAACCTAACCACTCCTTTTGAAAACCAAAAATGTCAACAACAGCACCAAAACGACTCGATTGGCCACTAAGTCGAACTCAGAAAAAACCCTAACGTCTAAAAATACAACTGGCCCAAAGACACAAGATCCTAGTGATGAAGATTTTGAAAGAGATCTTGACCTTACATGGTCAGCCTAGAAAAACTCCTGAATACCAACGATAACCGAATTCTAAACAGAAGAAACGTGATTAAACTACTCCATTGCGCTCCTAAATTAAGATTCATAAATTCTGAGGCTATCCAGGTGGTCCAATTTCTTAATGAACAACGGATGGACTGGGTCATCTTACATTTAACATCCGATCTGGTCAAAACCGCATTACTGGAGGCAGCAGATGATTTTCTGCCCTTGGGTTTTGATTTGAGAGTGGACTCTGCCAGAGGGAAAACTACCTCAAAACCCAAACAAAATGATAAAACCACAAAGGAGCACAATAGAGATCCACAACGCCTAATATGGTTCAAGTCTGAACAACCAGAACAGGGACTTCACACCTTCAAGCCCTTGAAAATCATAGTCAATTGTTCGACCGCACACCAGGGTGTGTTAATAACATAGCAACAAGAAAGGACCAGACCGGCCATGCCAGAAGACTGGTCATGGTTAGCAGGTACACTTGAAGCTCCCACAAAGAATGAATGCCGAACCATGGATGATGGAGCCTATTTGTCAATAGGCTCTTGGAATACCCGTGGGTTTATTCATCTATTCATTGATAAAAACATGGAACTAAAAGCTTACGAAATCTTATGCCTTCAAGAAACCTGGATAAGAACTGTACCACAGTGCGAGGGCTACACTTGTCATTTAAACTCAACCATGAAAGGCTTGACTGGTCGCCCCCATTCAGGACTACTAACACTAATAAAAGTGGGGACAGGGTTTATAGAGAGGGATGTCCAAAATCCCAACACTTACATACATATGTTGACAGTAGAAACTGGTATGAGGTAATCAAGATGATCGAAATAACCATGAAAACTGAGAATTCATACATAGTCATTTGTGGAGACTTAAACATTACTCTCCTTGATGCTTTGGGGATTTGCACATCAAACTCAAAATTGTCAAGACGCGCCGCTGCGTGGATGGGAGTGGTGGAAGACAGAAACCTAAGAATGTTAAATGGACAGACTAGAGGAGATGTCCCGGCAAAACCGACATGGAGAAGGGGAATACAAAAAGCGACATTTGATTATTGTTTTGTCTCTATAAACAAATGGGAACGAGTGGCTATGTTTGAAGTGATTGCTATGAATGCTAGTGACCACGATCTACTTGAAAATCAAATGGCTAAGTAAACTAACCACTGAGACGATGAAAATTGAGAACGAACTTCAAGTAGCCCACCGTAGAAACCGACTGAGAATTAAGCCACAAGACATGCCTAAGATCATAGAAAACTTTAACCATCATCTAAATCAACTACAAAACGATCTAGAATACGGTTGGCTCCTAACTGACTTTGAACAGACCAATTCAGGGCTTGAGAAAGGAAGGTTTAACCCATACACAAGTACAATCTGGAAGTTATTGAGGCAAACAAAGCCTTAAGGTCAGATCTAAGAAATCTAAAAAAGGACTGTAGAGAAGCCAACAGAGACTAAATAAACCGAAACAAATATACAGTATTTGGATGAAGGCCCCCAGACCGCAACACAACGCAGAAATTATGCTGAAAATGGTATGCCAAAAGAACCCCCGTTGCCTGTGAGACATTCTAAACAACAATGTAAACTTCCAACCAGCTGTCATGACCAATTAAGTCTCTGAAACATCTTGGGTTGCTCATTATTCAACCCTGTTTGCCCAGGCTAAATCAACACAAATAACAGAAAGTAAAACTAACAACGTTTCTTGGCGATTAAAATGGAACAAGGAGGAATTAACCTCCATAATAAATAAACTAAATCTCTCTAGGGCACCTGGTCCAGACGGGACTAACTGATTACATCCTGAAAGAAGCGCCCAAACTCAGGGCTTAGTTTACTGACATACTTTTCAAACAATCTGAACAGATGGGAGGTGCATCAAAGTGATAATCAGTGAAACACAATGGGTGTGAAGATAATTCAATACTAATGTCTCTAATAAGTCACAACATTTCAGGTGCAGGCGGGTGGTGCCCCTGACCTGTTGGGGCTCTGGCATCAACTAAACAAAACACATACCAGTCGTTGCTGACTGGTGACCCCGAATGCACTCCTCTGGGTCCAACAACCCTCTGTAGTTAAATTGAGCTTAAATACCAAAATTCAAAAAATATACTGTAAGTATATCTTGTAACAAGTGTGTCAATCAATAATCAATCGCATGAATTTGTTCACAAGTGCTATTAAATACAATCTTAAATGTTTCTCTAAAGCAAAAACAAATTTGAATCCATAGGGTCTAAATCACATTACATGTGTAGAAATGTTCATATGGTCAGATGAAAAACTCAAACATTCATCTAGATATTCATTGCACAGTGTTAACACGGAATGTCCATTTTGATAAGTCTCAATAGTAAAACATTGCAATATGCTGACGCGTTTCGGAATCACAAATTCCTTTTTCAAGGCTGTCAACCTGTTACTTTTTAACATTCATTGACATCACATTTTGGACTTGCAGATGCAGTTGCAGGGTTGTTGATCCTTTTCAAACAAGTCATAAGAGCTATAGATGTCCCAGCCTCGTGGATATCTGCCCTAATTGTCCCAATATATAAGAGGGGTGACAGAGAAAAGCTGGAAAACTACTAACCCATTGCCCTGCTCGATATCTTGGGAAAGATATTTGCGAAACTTCTGCTGGGGGAATTACAAACTTGGGCAAAAAAGGCACACATATAGACCCCAGACAGACAGGCTTTGTAAAGGGTGTGAGGACCAGCCTGAATATTTTTCTCTTGAATCTGCTGAAAACCAAAGCAAAAGCAACATAAAGACACATTTACATGGCCTTTCTAGATCTGGAACAGGCGTAAGACAGCGTAACCAGATAATGCCTGTGAGAGAAATTAGAACACTGGAACTGTCTCCAGGACTTCTCAGAGGCAATAAAGGCACTGTATACCGGAAACATCAATAAGAATCCGTTTAATAGATCAAGGAATATATTCACGAGAAGTATACACGTTCAGAGGTCTAAAACACAGATGCTCTCTGCCAACAATCCTATTCAATCTATATCAGACCTGAAAGAATCGCAATACATGGTCAGAGCCTTCCACCCCCAATAATTCAGGAAGGTAAGATCCAATGGTTGATATACACGCACAACCTGGTCATCATAGACCAAACTCCAAAAGGGCTACAGAGAAGCCTAAATGGACTCCGGGACTACACCCCAAAAAACAATTTGCGCCTCAATGCCAAGAAATCTAAAATCTTAATATTCAACGCTCCTCATAGACAAACCAAGAAGGGTTTAAAATGGTATATAGGAAACACCAATATTGAAAAAGTCAATAAAATGATATATCTAGAAGTATTGATAAATGGGAGCATCATAGACAAACCATGGCTCGACATTCTAAGAGAAAAAATGGTGAACCTAAGAACATAAACCAAAATCATCCACAAAAGATATGGAAAATTTGCACGGATTCCCTTAAACACATTTTACAAACAGAAGGTAACACCTGTGCTAACTTACGGAGCTGAATCCATTCTAAATTTACCCTGGGCAATATGGAATAGATTAGAATGTCTATTCTGGAAAGGAGTATTGAGACTTCCCTTAAGTTTACCAGTTGGAACACTGAGGTATGAGCTCAGACTGCAATCCCTGAGCTCGATGGTACTGTGGAAATCGTTGCAATTATACAGGAAATGCGAAATGTCGGAATGTCTCCCACCTTTTGTAGTAATAAGAAAGCCAAGTTGCAAAAAACAGCAAATGGGTGCTGGAAAAAATGGAGAAAAAAATGTGAACGTTGGTTAAACACACTGAGAGACTCTATCGATACAATAACAAATAATCCTGACAAAATTAAGTGAAAGTCCAAGATTGGATTGAGACGCAGAAAGAAAGACACAAATATAAGTTGGCTCTAAACCTAGTCCATGATTGATTGAACGATCTACCTGTCTACCTCTCCAGATTTCCATCCACACACCACTGCAACCTATTTCTGAGATTACACCTCAAAGGAAGTTTTGATATTCCGAAAAAAACGATCCAAGGATCAGGGACATTGCAGATATTGCAACACCAAAGCCACGTGTGAATCCATATTTCTTCTACTTTTACAATGCAAGAATTTAACAGTGATAAGAACTGAACACTTAAGCAAGCACTTAAAAAACTGTTCTACATTATCAGCTGCAGACTTGTGGAAAGGGATGTTTATGGGCACCAATGTAAGTTTGACTCTTGCCATTATGAAAGTGACAGAATTTTATTTTAACATGGGATGAGGATAATGTGGACTTAACATTGTTTCAGTGGTTCTAGCTTTGTACCTTTTCCCAGTTTGTTACCAAAGGACCCTAAAAAAAAGACTTGCCACGATATGGTACTCAAAGGAAAAAAACCTTTGATGTAAAACTTGAGATGTAAAATGTGTTTTCTATTTCTTGCTCGAATTTTATAAAGGTTTATATTTAAACAAAAAAAAAGTAAATACATGTCTTGCAAGGCATGGATGATTTAAAAGCAACAATGGCAATATTTTCAGTGGCATTGGAAACAGAAGGAGACCCAAGCCATCACAAAAATACAGATAGCATTGAATCTAAAATGGATGATCAAACTATTCAAATACATTTTTAAGGTGGACACCCTATACAAAATTAACCCAATGATAATAAAGGATGGGGGCGGCCATGACATAATTACATCAGCAAGATGTATATTTCCATGTGCCCATCAAAAATATTGCAGGTTTTCAGTGAAAGACCAGCATTACTAGTTTCTAGCTCCTCTGCTTGTCCTGAAAACAACCACTCATGTAATTACCATGGTCTTGGCTCTGGGAGCTTTGTGAGTGGTCAGAAATAAGAGCCAGACATTAGCCATTTTATTAACAGAAAGGGGTTTAGCTAAAGGCCTAACATTCCCTATCCTAACATGAATGTCCCTTCAAATGAAACAAAAACTAAAACAGAACGACCTCGTGTCCAAACTCAATCTGACCCTCGCACTAACATACACAATTAAACTGTGTAAGGTAAATGTTTTTAAAATTCAACTCAACAGAAAAGTGCAGCAACTGAAACATATAACTTCAACCAAAACAATTCTTGTATCAGGGGGTGGATCCCTTTCCATGAATTGTTTCAGGTAAACTATTCACAATGTTCTATGTCAAGACCAGTGTCTTAAAGGTCTCTTTTACCTAATACTCTCCTCGGGATGGTAAAACAAATGTTCTTTCCACATGATTAGTTGGAACATAAAAACAAGGAAGTCTCCCTTAGTCTTTCAGAATGGTAAAACAAAATATTTTTCCACAAAACTGCTTGGAATGAGGCAAAGGAAAGTCTTAACTACTTTTCAGGATGGCTATGCAAAATGTCTTTTCCACAAAGCTGATTCAAGTATGGTAAAACGCAAGTCTTTTCAAAGTCTCTAAACAAGAACTTAAAATTACCAAGTCTTCCTTCAACACACCAGTTTAAAATGAGTTTCCTGGTGCACTCTCCTGCCAGGAAACTCTTCAACTGAAAACTCTTGATATCCTGGCTTATTCCTGCCAGGAATATTCCCCTTTTTGGCTCACATAGATCCCCTGGTGTACTCCCCTGCTAGGTATCTCTTCTTAAAAAGGTTTCACAACCTGATACCCTTATCAGGCTTCTCTGCAACCTTCTCCTTAGGTATTACGCAATTGTACTTCTTCACTAGCACAGGTTTTATTGTCTTCAGTTATTACTTGTGCCAATTTCCCACATACTGACATCCCCTATAATGAGGGCTTGTTCAAGCTCTGTTAACCTTTCTTTCAATCTCATTGACTCTTGGCAATGCTTCTTCCCAGGTTTCTTCAAACTGACCTCTCATGTCAAGAGAATTTCACAACTCTTGTCTTTGTTTCTCTGTCTCTTTTGGCTCTTGGCAATGTTGGTTCTAGGTTTCTCCCAACTGACCACTTATGTCAGGTGATTTATACCATATTTGCCCCCTGTTCTTTTGTTAATGGCTTAGGCAATGCTGGTCCCAGGCTTTTCCCCAGCTGACATCTCATGTTAGGAAAACTGCATCCTGGTCACCTTTTACTTTCACTTCTATTTTTTTGGTATTCAAAATGACTTTCAAAATGATATTTAGCGTATACGCACATCCCGGGGCCCCTTTACTGCAAAGCTGACTTACTGGTTCACTGTGCGGCTGCTGAGAGGTGCTTGCGAGGGGCCAGCATGCCCTTTTGGGCAGAGTCTCTTTAGATCGCTGCGCCAGCTCTCCTGTCCTTCACCGCCAAGACCCGTGCAGCTTCGCAGGACCCCTTCTCCTCTCGCAGCCCCGCTGCGCACCATCAGCTTTCTCACTTCTGTAGTTCTTCTCCTCAAGTCCTAAACACAGCCAACCTGCTTTGTTCTCCCCACAAACCTTTGTGGGATTTCCTCTGCCACCGGTCACGCTTTCAGTTCTGCGAACTCTGCAGCCTTCCTTCTCTCTACTTCCTCGTTCTCCCTTCCACCCGTGATCTGAGGATTTAAATGTCTAGCAAAGTTCATTAGATTGGTAACGACTAGACTGCACATTATTCTTAATGTCACATTTCCTCCACATGGACTCCTTGCTCCTCTTCCTCAACCCAGTACTTGAGGCTTTCTGGGACTTGGAGTCCAAGGAAGTTTCAATTGATTTAAAATCACATGGTTGAATAGTTCCATTTAAAATACTATCACAATCAACATCAGATATTTCATATGTTATAGGTTCACCATCTGCACATGAAGACTGAATAGGGTTTCTTTTAAACAAAGCGGTTCTCAGGGTTTTACAATTAGATGGTTTTGAATAATGGCAGCAAGCCATCAACAACTCTGCAGTTGCGAGATCTTCCCCTTAGTAAAGGGAAGTATTCCACTTCTCTCCTTGTGGACTCACCACTCTCCCCTGACAGCCATCTCCTCCCATGTGACCCCCCTCACCCCTGAAGAATACCACCCACAGCGTCCGGATCAGGTAGCGGCTGCCTTGCCCTGGCCACATGGGAGGAGACTGTGGGCTGGGAATTATTGATGATGCTGCAGAATTTATAACAGCACTGAATCTGTAAGGGAAACAGGTTTTTGTTTATTACCATCACTGGATGGCCAATGTCTCCACTGTGAACCAACTGAAGGTGCTTTATTAGCGGGCTTGCAAACAACTGGGTTCTTTGAGGCTAATGATCAACTAGGGCAAGTCACAATTGATATATACACAGAACATTTTGTACATGGGGGCTCAAAGTGATGCAACCCCAGGATAGGCAAAGGAAATTGCAGGCGTTACTGACCAGCATCCTAAAATAAAACAATAGCTTCAGTGAAACAGCTATTGCAACTTCAGAAACGCATGGCATATTGTGTATTTGTTCTGTCCTGGGCAAGGCTGCACCCAAGCCCACTTGTAGCACACATACACCAGTACTGGAAATTGTTGTGACAGGAATGCAAAATGATGATCCCAATATCCAAGGGTCTGAGGGAAGGTCTGAATTGATGGTTGATACAGGGCAACGTGGGAAAAGGTTTCTTCTTTGACTTGCCCCAGAGATCGTTTGTGTAACAGGTGTGACTATTGTACGAAGGGGCGCTATTCTGGATCAAAATCTGAAACACGAAAAATGAGAATTGATGTCTAAGGCTTTTCAGGATCCTGCAGTAGTTCCATGGAAAGGAGAGCCGTACTGGTCAGGACAGATAATAGCACCACATCACCATGTCATATGTGATTAGGCAGGTGGGGACCAGATCCCTCCGCTAGTAAGGTTGGTTTTTAAGATTTACTGTTGGACAGAGAAACTCCTTCCATCCCTTTGAGCAATACACATCAGTGGACAAAACCTCAGCAGATTGGGTGAGCCATATATTTGATATCCCAGAGATGGTGGTTTAGCTGTGGATATTTGTAAGCTTCTGTGTTTCCTCCATTGATCATTTTACACCCACAGCCTGGTATTCTGTGTAAGATTCCTACCAACCAACATGTGAACAAAACAGTAATTTTATTGCCTTTATCACTATTTGAAATCATCAACACTCACAGACTATGATTTCCCTTGTCTTTCTTCCACTTCACCAACCCCATGCAATCCCCTATTTTAATTAATGTTATGTTTTTCTAGACAATGTATTTTAATTTCAACTATATTTCATCTTCTAATTTTGTTTACATTTTGACATGTATCCTCATGATCTGATGTTCTAAATGTATGCATTTAGCTACAGTGCCTAGTTTTGAAAAAGACCTGGAATAGGTTGAAACACGTGTCAACCCAAGGGCACACCTGTTTCACGATTGGTGCAGAGTGGGCAGAATTACCCAAAATCTGAACCAGGGAATTGAAATATGCGTGATCCCTACGGTTTTGTGCATCATGCATTAAAATATGATCTGATAAGTCATTTATAACGTGTCTGTACACAAGTGTTTCTAGGCATGACAAGACAAGGGAGGAACGACGGAGGGAGGACAAAAAAAACGGTCTTACTAGGTCTTGTGTCATTCATTACTCCTACGTCCCGTCCCCTTTCCTCCATACTTGTGGGACATCTCTCCGTCCTGTGGGACGGGACCGGAGCACTTTGTAAAAAGCATCCAAATTTGTCCAAAAATGTGTCCTTCCTCTCTTTCCTGCGCGTGGCCCGGCACGCGGCCATAACCCCGCCCACCTTGGCTCCGCCACGAGCATCGCCCCTCATTCCTTTTCTCCGCTCGATCGGGGCCGGACGCACTTGCATCCTCGGAAGATTTTCTTCCCCGTTTTCCTCTCTGGCTCTTGCTAGCGTTCGTCTTATAGTCTGTCTGTCTTTTAAATTAGACTTTCCAGACTGCTCTTCGTGTCATCGTCGCTTCGCGAGGGCGGATCCCCATCCTCTTTGTTTAGAGTGTTTGGGTCCGGAACACCGCTGGGACTCCTGTTTATACTGTGACTCCCTTTTGGTTCGGGCTCTTCAACGTCGGTTGAAACGGTGGGAGGAGGTGTTCCGACGCGCTCCTCAATCTCATTTTCAGGCGTTCATCGACGAGAAGAAGAAACGCCCGGTAAGTTCTTTAGTTTTCAGAGCACCCCGGCCGGGGATACCTTCCCGGGTTCCTCTCGAGCCGGGTGGGGCGTTGATCGCTCTGTCACCGGGGTTCTCCCTGAGGTGCCTGTCGGCCCTAATAATTCTACCAGAGTTTTCTCCGAGGGTTTCCGTAAGGGGCCTGTGTACACCGGAGTAACTTCCGAGGCCCCTCCTGTGGGGGATGTGTGTAGACCCAGTACTGCTGAGTCACAGGGTACCGGAGCTTGCTCTGAGGCCTCTCTTTCGACTTCCCTTAAAAACAAGACCGGGGTGCGCCCCGAGGCCTTGGCTGGGCTTGTGTTTACCGAACGGATGTTCGAGGCCCGTGCCGATAAGGCTATTACCGGGCCTAGGCCCGAGGTCCCTCGTACAGAGGCTAAGGCTACCAGCAGTTCTGAGGGGCCGGGCAGGGCCCTGTCGGCGAAAGCGGTTTCTCACCGTTCCCGCTGTTGTGGTGATACCAGATCTGTTGAGGGGGTAAAGAAGCAAGGTTCTTCTTTTACCGGCAGTGCCGAGGTCCTTCCTTCGAAGGCTCAGTTGGCGGTTGGTATGTCGCAGAAACATTCCAGGCCTCATAGTACCGGCTGTGCCGAGGTTCCTTATGTTAAGGCTAAAATTAAGACCCCTGATTCATCGACGGGGACCCCTGCCTCACCTCCTCACGTGCCGCAGTTCCCCTCAGATGAAGACAAAATGTCGGCCGTTCCCGCCACGACCACGGCGGCCATTTTAGGTACTACCCCTACAACTACGCCATCGGCCTCTGGTGTAGGGTTCGGTCCCTTGGGTGAACATAAGGTCACTTGTGCGTATCCTTACTGGCCCGTTTATGATTGGAACGCCCGGATGCCTCTTCCGCACAATGTTTCGTTGCCTGCAGGGGCGGCCCCTTTGATTTATGTGGATATGTCGGCGGAGGGGCCGGCGTGTCACCCTTCTCCGTTACGTCCCTGGATTTGTCCACCTCATGAGAGGCCTCCTCAGGTTCCGAAGCCATCTCCTGAGAAGCTTTTTTCGGTAAATTTCAAGCGCTTAGGCGCACCGACCCCATGAGGGAGTATTTCAAAGGGCTTTTTAAGGAAATTTGTCCACCAGCGCCTCCGGCTCCACCCGTTCCTCTGGTGGTTCCGCCGACGCCTCCTTTGCCCGTGGTGCCTGCCCCTGCTCTTCCGCCTTTGTCACCGTTGTCCCCAGTGGACAAGGCGGTGCCTGACACGGTTCAGCAGGATCCTGACCTGTCAGATGACCCTCGAGGCGAGCAGGACAACGAGGACCTTCCCCGCTCTGTTAGAGCTTTTCATGACCGGGTACTAGACATGATGAATTTCTTAGATGTCCCGGTTCCCGAGGCACCTGCTCCACAGGAGGGGCGTGCTTTCTGGGGCGTTCACCCTGTCTCCTTTGGAGCGTACCGGCCTTTTCCTGCAGAAGGATGTTTTGGCTGAGGTCCGAAGAGTCTGGAAGAAGCCACACTCAGGACTTTTCGTCAATAAAAAGATTGACGCGAGGTACAGGCTGCACTCTTCGGAGGAAGTGGCCTTGTCGTCTTGTCTGCCTCCCTCCTCCACAGTGGTGGCTGCGGCCACGTTGCAGTCCAGACCTGCAGCATCCTCTTCCGCGACGGCTACTCAGGTCTTGGGAAAGGAGGATAAGCTCCTGGACTCCCTAGGGAGGAAAATCTTTGCCAATTCGGCCTTGCAGCACAGGCAGGCCAATGCCGAATTGATTTTGGCGGGAGCTAACATGCGGATGTGGAAAGGTCTGTCGGAGTTTGAGGAGCATATTCCGGTCGAGAAGTTGGAAGATTTCAGAGGTGGCCTTTCCGATGCCAGGGTCTTGGCCCAGGATCTCCTGGAGGCTGCGGCTCATCACGTAGACACCTCGGCTCGGGGCATGATGCTCGGGGTTGATACTTCGAGGCAAGCGTGGTTGCATGCCACCAAGTTTTCGAAGGAAGTGCAAGACAAGGTTTTGGACCTTCCATTCGATGGTAAGGAGCTTTTTCATTCTTCTACTGATGTAGAGCTCACCAAAACCAAGGATAGCACTCAGACGGCTAAATCATTGTCTGTTCTGGTTAAAGCTCCTTTCAAACCTCGGAGACCGTTATCACAGAGTCGACCTTCTTCTGGTTTCAGGGGCTTCCTCGACCGCAGATCGCGCAGAGTGGACACTCCTGCGGGAAATAACCGCCGTAGACAACAGCGTACGCGGTATTTCTCCCGCTCCTCAGCCTCCTCATCAGGTTCAGGTGGCACCGCCACCGATAAACCTGCCAAATGAGGTTTTTCCATGCTCGCACGAGACCCCGGTGGGAGGACGCATCGCGTCTCATTGGGAGGCGTGGCAGACCATCACAGAAGACAGATGGGTCTTGTCAGTCGCTCGGGCGGGCTTCTGCTTACCTTTACCCCCTACCCCACCCCTCAACCCTCCTTTTCAGCTGTCGGGCTCACCCTCCCTCAAGGCCGATGTTCAGAAACTTCTGCTCCTCAGAGCTGTGGAACCCGTTCCCCCTTGGGGAGCGAGGGGAGGGCTTCTACTCCCGGCTGTTTACGGTGCCCAAACCCAACCAGGCTGGCCTGCGCACCATCCTAGACCTTTCCCAGTTCAATCTTTCCTTACCCCAAGAGAAATTCAAGATGATCATGCCCGGTCAGATTCGCTCCTCATTGCAGGCGGGCGATTGGCTCAGCGTGGTGGACATTCAGGATGCGTACATGCATATCCTGATTTGGGCTCCACACAGGAGGTACCTCCGTTTCTCTTTGGGAGAGGAGCACTTCCAGTTTCGGGTGCTTCCTTTTGGCCTCAGCGGATCTGTTGGCCACGTGTCAGATGTTTTCGCAGTCGGAGAGTATGTCGGCCTGGTGGTTCCAGAGGCTTCTGGGCCTCATGGCCTTGTATGTGCTGGCTCTTCCTCTTGCTCGTCTCAAAATGAGACGGACCCAGATGGCCCTTCGGAATTCATGGTGTCAGGCAGTGGACCCAGACTCCATGCGGATAATGATTCCGGATTCCATGAGAGTAGACCTGGACTGGTGGTCATCTCTCAGCAATCTGTCTGGGGGCGCGGGGTTTCAGGACCCGGTCCCTATGGTGACGATCACGACGGACTCCTCCCTCCTAGGGTGGAGTGCGACGTTAGATGTCCTTCAGGTCTCGGACCTCTGGTCGCCTCAGGACAAACTCATGCACATAAACCATTTGGAGCTTCTGGCGATTTTCTTGGCGCTCAAGGCGTTCAGACCGGTCATTGTCAACAAAGTGGTCCGCATAAGAACGGACAATGTGGTGTCAATGTATTACATCAACAAGCAGGGGGGAACAAAGTCCCCCCCCCCATGGACCTGTCCATCCAGATTTGGGAGTGGGCCGTGCTTCATGGTGTCTGGCTGCTTGCAGTGCACATCCCGGGCCTGCTGAATGTCACAGCAGATGCCCTCAGCCGGCGGACAGTGGTCAGCTACGAGTGGGAGTTGAAGGTGGAGGTCCTCTCAGGGATTTTCTCGTGCTGGGGCACACCGCAGGTGGACCTCTTCGCAACGGCGGCGAACAAGAAACTTCCTCTGTATGCCTCCAGAGGGGGGCTGGGAGCCTCCTCTCTGGGGAATGCTCTAGAGATTCCATGGCACAACATGAGAGCTTACGCCTTCCCGCCTCTGCCTCTAGTTCACCGGGCAATTTAGAAGTTGAAGAATTCGGTGAACTGTTCTCTTCTACTGATAGCCCCGTGGTGGCCAGCCAGGTATTGGTTCTCGGAACTCCAAAACCTTTCGGTTTATCCGCCGATCAGGTTACCGGTAACTCCCGATCTTCTCCACCAGCGGGAGCAGCAGCTGTGGCACCCCCCCCCCCCCCACAATCGCTCAGCTTGGCGGCTTGGTGCCTGAGTTCAGGTCTTTAGAGCATCTGAATTTGTCTGCGGATAACATGTGTATTATCCAGGTAGCCAGAAAACCTTCGATCAGTACAAGAGTAAATGGCTCAGGTTCTGTCATTGGTGTCTAGAGAAGAAATTGGATCCAAGGGGGGGGCCACGGTTGACTTCGTGTCCTCCCTAGCAGAGTCAGGGGTTCATGTTCTGTCATGCAGGACTTACCTGTCAGCGGTGTCTGCTTATCTCTCTACGGATCAGTGTTCGTACTCTCTGGCTAACCCAGTGGTAAAGAGGCATTTTGCTGGTTTAACACGCCTTTACCCTCCAGTTCGTAATCCGCACCCGCCATGGGACCTGAATGTTGTCCTTACGGCGCTGTGCCATAAACCCTTTGAGCCGATGGCTACTGTGGACCTCAAGTACTTGTCTTGGAAAGTGTTCTTTTTGGTCGCCATCACATTGGCAAGGAGAGTGAGTGAGCTCCAGGCATTGTCGGCGGAGCAGCCTTTCTTGGTCTTTCACAAGGACAAGGTAGTCCTTCGAACTAATCCGTTTTTTCTGCCGAAGGTGGTGACCGAATTCCATTTGAATCAATCGATCTCCCTACCGGTCTTTTTTCCGAACCCCGCCTCCGAGGCGGAGAGGGTTCTACACTGTCTTGATGTCCGAAGAGCTCTCAAGTTCTACCTGGATAGGACTTCCGAGCTTAGAAGTTCTTCTCAACTTTTTGTGACTTTTGGCAACCCTCAAGGCAAACAGGCGTCTAAGGCAACTATTTCTAGGTGGATTGCTGCCTGTATCAGGGAGTCTTTCACTGTCCAAAAGCTGAAACCTCCTAAAGGTATTCATGCACACCTGGTGCGGGGCAAGGCAGCTGCGGTTGCTTTTCAGAAGTATGTTCCCTGGGAGTCCATCGCTAGGGCAGCTACTTGGGCCTCTCCATCTGCTTTCTGTAAGCATTACTGCCTCGATATGAGTTCTATAGCTGATGCTCAGTTTGGTCAGGCTGTGCTGAAGAACCTTTTTCAGTAAGGGGTATTTCCATCCACCCGTAGAGTGCTTGGGAATCTCCCACAAGTATGGAGGAAAGGGGACAGGACGTAGGAGTATTACCAGGTTACTCACCGTTGTGACCACCTTACTCCTAGTCCATAGTCCCCTTTCCTCCATACGCCCGCCCGCCGTCCCCTCTAATAAGGTTCCTCTGTATTGGTAATGGGTCTCTGACCTGGCAAAGAAAAGGACTGAGGGGCGATGCGCGGGCCGGAGCCAAGGTGGGCGGGGTTACGGCTGCGTGCAGGGCCCCGCGCAGGAAAGAGAGGAAGGAAATATTTTTGGAAAAATTTGGATGCTTTTTACAAAGTGCTCCGGTCCCATCCCACAGGACGGAGAGATGTCCCACAAGTATGGAGGAAAGGGGACAATGGACTAGGAGAAGGTGGTCACTACGGTGAGTAACCTGGTAAATCGTGCACGTGCGATACGCAAAAGTGCAGGGGGTAGTGAGGGAGAGGGAAAGGGTAGCGAAAGAGGGAGAAATAAATACAGTCAGGAATGAGAGTAGAGGAGGCTGAGGGGATCCTGAAGGAGAGCTGAGTGCCATCTGCATAACACTGAAAGTTAGAGGAGAAGGTGGGCCAAGTAGACATTGAAGAGCCAGGGTGAGAGGTTAGAGCCCTGGTGAACACCACATGTGGAGAGAGAGGTGGTAGAGAGAAAGGACCCATGTTGGACCTGGGAGGGTTGGTCCAGGAGGAAGGAGGTCAACCAGGCCAGGGCCTGATCCGTAATGTCCAGGTTCTTAAGGAGATCATGGATTAGGATGGCATGACTTGACTGTGTCAAAAGCAGAGGAAAGGGGGCGTGGCCAACTGGAGAGCAATGCAGACGTGAATCCCGATGAGCTACTGTGAACGCAGATAAAATCCTGTCATTATATCCTGTATCAGTGGTGGATATTGTGCCGAATTGTATCCCTAGAGAGCTGATATGGTATTGAGTCGCTGGCCGCGTGAAATAAAAAGGAATCCTGCGCATATCGAAGTAACTGGAGCCGAACCAGTGCCCCACGGCTGGCTGAAGAAAGTTTCTCATAATGGCTTCCGCAATGCGGATGAACCACTGGGGGACCTGGGAGAGCACGGCCAGACCTGCGTGTTATCTGATGTCAAGACTCTACACCCTGTTTCAGCTGGTTACCTCTGGAACAGATATTATCCCGCAAGCGGGGTGAAAGCAGATTGTGGAAAAACGCACCACACACCATCACAGCAGCCGAGAGGTCCTCACTCCCCTGAAGCCCCATACGCGAGCATGATACCTTGCTGCGCCGCAGCGGACTGGACAAACATGCTGGTGGCCTGAGCTGTCATACCAGTGAGGCACCACATAGGACCGGACTCCCGGGAAGTTGGAGACTCCCCCCGGCAACGCAGGTAGGAGTGCGAGGCCCCGCCACATCCTAACCTTCTTGTGCCCACTGAGAAGGGAACGTGGAGCAACGAGCAACGCTGTGGCTCTGGAGGCACGTCTCGGAGCCCCCAACCTCCCTGCAATCCCCCAAACTGGTGTGGAGTTGGGGCATATGAGGCCACTCTAAAATAACACTGTCTGGCCCGGTGTCTAGAAATTATCTGATCAAGCAGCATACGGTGGGCATGAACGGAGAGCCGGCAGGCAGGATTCCGCTTTACTGTCCCTTCACTACTATCCATGAGGAGAAGTGCTCAACTTTCCAGAAAATGATCGGGCCGCCTGCGTGCAATCTTTCAAATAACGGCAGGGAAGGTATATTGAACGAAGTGAAAGAGACTGCTCCCTCCTCTGTTCAAGGGAACTGCAACCCACCATTTTCCCCACTCACACTGAGACCGGATAGACCGATAGTCACAACCCAATCTAAGCTCTAGCCAGGCTGACCACCCCTACACAGCACAGCACCCTTCCCTGCTGGAAACAAGGGAGTAAGGTGTAACGGAGTATTTTTTTCCCACTAAACAGACACCAATGTGCCAGAGTCCGGGTGACACTACCGCAGCAAACCAGCATACACGAGGGGAAGGAAGGATAGTCAACACCCGCAGCTCTCCTGTCACCTCTGTGGAGGGACATACACCTGCCCAACCTGGCAACGGGTGGTTGGTGGGCCCTTGACACCGCTGGCATCCCTGCTGCCCATGGGCAAGGCTATCTCTATGTCCCGGGACAACGGAGCGAGATAGCTCAGATCGCCTATTATAAGCTACAGTTCCTTCCTGACCCATCACCGGAAACCACAGATGGCCCCACTACTGTGAAGGATTCCATGTGATAATATAGCCGCAAAAATATCACCATACAAATATTTCGCCATATTTTTGCAGCAATATTACCCCATGGAACCTGCGGGGGACACCCCCGCAACCCCCATAATATTTTAAAAGGGAGCGGGGGACACCCCCGCGACCCCCCCATCCATTTACCCCATAAATATTCCCCACCAAAAATATTGCCTATGGCCGTTCCCGATGACCATATGTACGGCAATATTTTTGGTGGGGATAATATTACCTGATACCCTGAAAAGATCATTCTGTGATCCAAGTCAATACCTACAAACACACAGTTGTGGGACTAGTCCAGGCGAGACATCTGGAACTGGAGTGGCAAGCCGGGGCGTAACCAATCTGACCTTTAAAGCGCACAATAGTGCCAGCCTCTACCACTGCTCGGTGCACTGTGCCACAGATTGTACAGCCTCTGCTAATTTGTTATCGACAGCTGGAAACCCCCAAGAGCAACAGTTGTGTACTGGAAGGGGAAAGGCCCTGCGCACCTTGAGCCACCATCGACAATCAGACCTACCACATGGTCGCACCATTCATATGATACACAGGCATAAATGTAGCTTACCGGCCCTGCCACGCAACATGGTTAAGGACAAATTGAAGAAGACATCTACACAGAGCAAGATGGACCAATACGCAACTATCACAACCGCACCTATGGACCACAAACCGCAGCCAGAAGCCCAAACCATAGAAGACACTCTTTCCCTAAAAGATGTGATGGCTGCTATAGCTAGCTCCTGCTCCTCAATGGAGAGATGACCTACAGAAACTATCCTCCTGCACCAGCGAGGCCGAACAACGCCTCTCTGGAACAGAGGACGGACTCAGGGAGGTCAACCAACAACTCTCGCAGGTGATGGCTTGCCTGAAGACCGTGGAAGCCCGGGTCGTCGAAGGAGAAGGGAGATCGCATCGCAACAACCTGCGCATTCTAGGCCTCCCTGAAAAAACAGAAGGACCGAGCATGGAACTCTTCCTGGAGCAGTGGCTGCCTGACATCTTCGCCCCAGAATCTTTCTCAAAGTTTTTCTCAGTGGAAAGAGCCCACCGGATGCCAACAGGAAGACCTACCCCGGGCGCTCCACCCAGAACAGTAATAGCCAGGCTCCTCAACCATAGAGATAGGGATGCAGTGCTGCAGATGGCCTGCACGAAAGGAGAAATCGCATACAATGGCTCCTGGATGTCCTTTTTCCCAGACTATACCCGCGAGGTACAACATGCCAGACAATCTTTTGAACAACTAAAGAGGCGACTGTATGCCATGAACGTGAAGTATGGGCTACTGTTTCCGGCTCAATTGAAGATTTATCACAACAGCACCACGGTGCACTTTACCAACCAACAGGAGGCCTGGAACTGGGCAGAGAGGCACCTAGAGGGGGACTGGGGACTAGAATCGAAATGGGTGGGCAGGAGACCCCACTACAGACCCGATAGGGCCCCTCCAGAGAGATGTCCACCACCACTGGAACGGAATGAACGTGAGCGAGCGGAAGACCCCTGATACTGTGGCCCAAGATCTAGATGACACTACTTGTCTGAGCAGGACTATAAAGACATGTGGAGTCCGGATAAGAGATACTCTTCCACTCTAACTTTCCGCCAAGGTGCCACAGAACTGCCATGGCGTCAGCTTGTAAGTTGAAACACGGCAAGCCCCCCCATCCCCTCCTTTCCTTCCCTTCCCTTGCCTTCCTCTTTCCTTCCGTTGAGTTGGTTTGTCTTGGGCTGACTCTTGTATCCGTCCCAACCGATGTTCACTGCCTGTGATTTGTAAGCAGAGTTTTTTGGGGCAATCTATGTTCTTGGTTTGTGCTGACATCATAGTTTTTTAACTGTCGACAAAGGTTTGGGCGACAGATGCTTTGGGCTGGGGCGGAGTATGGGGTTGGGGGAGGGGGTATAGGTATGTTTTGTTTAATGTTTGAGATTATTAAAAGCCTGGATCAGAGCCGATTCTTGCCCATCGTTCAAATGGATTGGTCACAAGACAGCAATAACGCCAGAGAGCACTGGCAACAAAAGGTGCAGAGTAATAATGCAGAAACAAAGGGCAAAGGGCAGGGTCCATGACACGCGATGTCTCCGCAGGGCCCTTTAGAATTCCGAAAGGTTGTACATGACACGTGACGGGGAAAATATCTATACTGACATGGAATGTCAACGATCTGGGCTCCAGCATAAAACGGAGGTTGATCCTCCAGTTCTTAACCGACACTCCCCCCCCCCCCCCCAACTTCGCCCGTCCCACAGAAACTCACTTAATTTGTACTGACTGCCACTTTTAAGAGATCCAACTATTCTCAGGCATACCATGCTGGGTTCTCGCGGGGATCCAGGGGTACAATGATCCTCATACACAAAAGAATACCATTCCGGCTGAGGAAAGTACACGCAGACCCAAGAGGCAGATTTGTGATGATTCTTGGGGATCTGAGGGGAAGTAGCTAGGTTATCATTGCAGTCTATGCTCCCTGCCGCCCCCCCCACTTGCAAAGGAACCTTTGAACGACCTCCAATTAGCAATACTTGCTGAACAGGCAGACACATGGATCCTGGGGGGAGACTCTAACGAAGTCATGGAGGTGAGCAGGGATAGATCACACCTGGGCAGTAGGAACGGGGGACGGGGGCACTTCGACCAAACTGCACTCCTTTGCTGTGGCAATGGGGTTGGTAGATACATGGAGAATGCTCCACGACACAGAGCCCGGGGTCTCATTCTACTCTAACGCACATAGATTGCTGTCCAGGATAGACTCTTTTTTTTATTTCACGAAACGTAGCCCATATGATGTTGGCAGCGAGGTTCCTCGCGAGAGGCATCTTGGACCACTCCCTGTTACTGATATCGCTGAAAGATGGGCAAACCAGGCCTGAGGCCACCTGGCGTCTAACAGCATATTATCTGGGTATTATAGAAGATTATGGAAGACCTCTCTCTAAAGACCACAGACTCCTTCGAAATTAACAAGGGATCTGTGGACTGCCTGGTAACCTTGTGGGAAGCATATAAGACAGTCCTACGGGGTGAAGCTATCTCTACAGTATCGGCCCACCGCCGATGACGCGTGCAAGAGATTATAGAAGCAAAGGAGCGGGTGGCCTGGGCGGTGGAGCAGCTACTGGAGTCGGGGTCCCAATCCTCACAGGAGGCACTAATAACAGCACAGGAGGTCTTGAAAAACCTTGCGCTAGACAACACACGCACTGCTCATTGGTCTGTCCAAAGTCCTATATATGAGACTGGAGATAAGGCTGGTAAGACTTTGGCTTAGCTGGAGAGATGAAACTATAGCAAAGGACAGGTACAGGCCATACTCACGGAGGGTGGCGAGGAGTTAACTGCAGACTATGACATCATCGAGGCAGTCGCTGCCTTCTACGAGAGGCTTTAATTTCCCCCCCCCCACCCCTGTAAGAGTGGCCGAGAGAGATGGCCGAGCTTTCTAGATTGAATCGAACTCCCCCCCGCCTCTCGGAGCAACACACATCAGATCTTGACTCCGAAATTACGGAAGAAGTAGTAGCGACAGCCTTATCACAGCTCCAGTCTGGGAAAACCCCCCTGCCCAATGGATTCCCGATAGAAACCTGTAAGAGACTTGGGAACACTGCAACTAAGCATATGCATCGTATGTTTGTACGCAGCAAGGAACAGGGACCACTCCCCATGTATCTCAGGAGAACATGCATTGTGGTGATTCCCAAACCCAGGAAACCCCTGGAGCTCTGCGCATCACACAGGCCCATATCGCTAATTAATGGGGAAGCTAAGATCCTTGCTCGGATCCTAGCAACCCGTCTGCTAGGAGTGATAGGTTCCCTGGTCCACCCGGACCAATGCAGATTTATGCCTGACAGATCCTCCCTGATGAACCTCTGCAGGGTACACTTCACCATGGAACAGGCCTCGGCCATCTCTGACCCACTAGCACTTCTGGCCGTGGACTTCGAGAAGGCATTTGACACTGTGGGATGGGGATGCCTTGTGTGAAATTATGGAGCAGATGGGCTTCAGGCAGGGATTTATGTCCTGGGTGAAACTCTTCGGAAGCGGTCGTTAGAGTGAACGGCAAATCCTCTAGAGTATTTATGCTAGTTCGTGGGATAAGGCAGGGATGTCCCTTCTCCCCACTGTTGTTTCTCCTCGCCATCGAACCATTAGCAACAAGACTTAGAACGGGTAAGAACTGGACTGGATTCTCCTGGCCCTGGGGTAGAAAGGATCGCCTTTCGTTGTACGCAGATGATCATCTCATATATCTTAGTAACCCCGTGATATTGAGCCCGCAGTGTCCCACATTCTCACAGAATATCAAACATTTGGGGGGCTGCAAGTGAACAAACAAAAGACAATCTTTTTCCCACCTCAGGGAGGAGATGCTGCAATCCTTGAGCAATGCCCGTACAAGGTCTTGATCCTAGGCTTCAACTATATCGGCATAGGCATCATTCCGGCCTTGGAAGACTTCCTCCAACTTAACTTGCAGCCCCTGACAGATAGATTCACTACCGATGTGCCCCACTGGCTAACCCCCCCCTTAACACTTTTGGGCAGGGCGGATCTGTTGAAGATGCTAGCACTTCCATGTTTTCTATACGTCCTCCAGAATGCCCTCTCCCCATCCCCCACACAACCTTTACAGTAATTGACCGCATCCTCCGCAGGCTGCTATGGGGTGGGAAACAGCCCTGCATTGCCCTCATGACCTTGCAATGCTCTGTGTGGGAGGGGGGGTGTGGGACTCCTGTGCTATTACTGGGCAGCACAAATAGGAGTGGTAAACAATTGGCTACATGGGAACCCGGCAGTCCCTCACATTGGGGCGAAGATGGGTACGACTGACACAACCACCCAAATTCACATACTATATGATGTAAACAAGAGAATGGTGGGGATGTCAAAGATGATGCTACATGTCTGTCAGGTTTGGGGAGAAGCTCATCAACATATCGGGTGGAGAGGAAGACTGACACTTGAACAACCACTGTGGCACAATAAGCACCTCACAGAGATCCAGAAAATGGGGCACTTTGCAACCTGGGAGAGACGAGGCATACGCACACTTGTGAATCTGGTACAAGACGGACGCCTTCTGAACTTCGAGGCCCTACAAGAGAAATTTGGGATCCAACCGGGCGACCGTTACAAATACTTGCAGATAACACATGTCATGAACGCCCAGTTCCCTAATTTAAGCGTGATTCCGAAGAGCTCTGCCCTCGAGACCAATGTCTTCCCTGAGCGCATCCCAACCAAGGTTACCTCCACACTATACCAAGTCCTCAACTCCTTCGGAACGCATGAATTGGTCAAGCTAAAAGAGAAAGGTGAAAGAGATTTGGGCCCACTGGAACCTGAGGAGTGGGCGCCCATGTTCCCACGGGAGATCGGTATTGATGCTAAGTTGAGATTGATTCAACTTAAAATACCCCCCCCAAGTGTACAATTCCTGCACAGCAATGACGCGATGGGGGGGGGGGGGGAATGGGAAATGTCTATGATGCAGAGAGATGAGGATACTTTCTTTCATATGCTGTGGGAGTGTGATGTCCTTCAAAGCTTCTGGAGGGAATGTATTAACGAGATATCTATTGTCATGGGGTCCCCGGTTTCACATGATCCAAAACTAATATTGCTGGGCATATGGGGGGGGGGTGGAGGGGAGGAGAGACGGATTTTATAAAGTATGAAAAGGCGTTTCAGGAAGTTGCACTGGGGGGTGGAGGGGGAGAGGCAAACCAATGCAACCTGGGGTTCGGCTGATAAATTGAGCGTGAACAGATGGTTTAATGATGTGGACAGATGTGCATCCTTAGAGAGACGCATTTATACAGCCAGAGGATGTTCCCCCAGGAAGTTTTGCAAGATCTGGGGGAATTGGGCGGACTCTTGATAAACTGCTTATAAGTGCTGACCCTGGTGACCCCGAAGATGCTACTAGATGCAATGTTAGTCCCAGACTTCATGTGATGGTCCCTTGTGACCCATGATTTTTTTTAATTAATTTATTTTTTTAAATGTGTTTATTGGTTTAATAACATGAGGTAAACAAGAAAACAAACCAATATCATTAGCGATTGGTCAAGCATATCAAGGCAATACCCAAACCCCCCCACCCCCGAAGACCACGGTTAGTTCACTGTTCCTCTCTAGTCCGTGCCCGCGTCCGGGCAACTCTCTCCGCTCCGCTCCGTATTATCCGCCTCAGGGTGGAGCAATGGCACCGTCATGGCCACCCAACGGTATAGTTCCTTGCTGGAATCTAGTCTTTGCACATGGATAGCCGTTTCCCACGCAGCGGTTTCAGCTATAATCCACTTCGTAAGGTCTCCCTACCATAGGGGCATATGTGGACCTCTGGGGCTTTTCCACCCCATGGCAATACGTCTTTTGGCTGTTATGGCTGTTATGTATATAAGATCTGTGAGCTTGGTTAGGGGTTTGTTCTTCCTGTTTCGCCTATATCTGCCCAGGATACAGGCCGTAGGCTCGTCCACCTCAACTTCGATGTCTGCGCTGGCCACTCTGTCCTTCACTTGTGACCAGAACTCCCTGATCACTGGGCAGCCCCAGAACATGTGAGTCATTTCTGCCCTGGGTTGACCGCATTTGGGGCATAATTGGGTTCCAGCACCTGTGAATCTTGATATGGCTTCAGGTGTGAGGCACGCTCTATTGGTGATGTACATCTGGATAAGCTTCAAGCGGGCGTTCCTGGAAACTTTCTTATGGTAGTGGGTTATGTCACCCCAATCTTTGTCTTCAAAGACAAGGCCCAGTTCAGTTTCCCACTTACTCCTGCATTTAAGGTCTCCCCTGGTCGTACCCCACAACAGAGCCTCGTAGATTCGTGAGGTTTCATGGCCCCCCTCAGCGGAGTTCAGTATCGTTTCGATGCATTCATTTTCCTCAGTCAGGTCAGCAGCGACTGGCCATCTCTTGTACAAGGCCTGTACGACCACCCTGTGCAACAGGAACTGTCCTGCCGGAAGGCCCGTGGCCTCACAGAGTTCCGAGAAAGTTAGGATTTCCTGTTCTTGAATCAAGTCCCCAAGCGTGGCCACCCCAAGGGGCTCCCATTGTGTGCGTTTTTAAGTTGCCCCCAAGAGTGATTAACCATAAGTGCAGCAATGGGGATCTGTGGGGAGAACGGGTCGTCCGACCCAACTAGCTTGCAGGCCCTTTTCCAAAGCCGGATCCCGAGCTTGGCGAGGTAAGGGCAGTGTCTCGTAGCACCCTCCCCAGCCCAGAGTATGTGTCTCAGTAACAACCGGGGGAGGGCCGGTTGGAGGAGGCGAGTGTCCGTCGTGCTCTCATCGGCCATCCATTGCGTGTCATGTCTCAGCTGGCTGGCAAGGAAGTACAGCTCAAAGTTGGGGATCTTAAGTCTGCCCCTTTCGTATGGTCTTTGGAGAGTCTCCAACGCCACCCTATGCCTAACTCTCTGCCAGAGGAAGCCCCTACAGAGTTTGTTGAAATCTTTGAAGAATAAGGGGGGGGGATGTTGAAGGGGACGTTAGTGAAGTTATGTAGTAGGCGGGGAAGGGCGACCATTTTAAGGAGACCAGCCCTCCCAGCCATCGAAAGTGGGAGCCGACCCCAGAATTCCATGGATTTCGTGAGAGAGTCTTTGGCCCTTACGGTATTAAGGATGTGTTCTGTGCCGGGGTTGCGGTGTATGGTAATCCCCAAGTATTTGAAAGATGTTGCCTGCCATTCGAGATCTAGAGAGCGGAGGGATCTGTATTCATCAGTGTAAAGTGCTGCAAGGGGGTAAAGGCAAGATTTGCTCCTATTAATCTGGATCCCGGTGAGCTTGTGGAAGCAGTCCAGGGTTTCCAAGATGTAGGGCAGGAGGTGCTCAGGGTCTTGAAGGTACAAAAGGGTGTCGTCCGCCTACATAAAGATGAGGTGGGTCACCCCGTCTATCTTAATACCTCCATCCCCATATTCCTGTCTCAGGTAGGCCGCCACTGGTTCCGCGGCAAGAATGTATAACATGGGGGACAGAGGGCACCCCTGGCGGGTGCCCCTGTGTAGGGACCATTTAGCGGAATAGGTTTTGTTGGTGCGTACTCTCGCGGTGGGGTTAGCATAAACTAGCTGGGTCCACTTTAGGAATACAGGGCCTATTCCCATTTTGACCATGGTGGCATACAACCAGTCCCACCTCACGGAATCAAAAGCTTTGGTGGCATCTAGTGACGCCACTGCAAGTTTCTGCGGCCTTCCCTCAGTGCTATAAATGACATGATGTAACCTGCGCAGGTTCTCAGTGATGGAGCGCCCCGGGACGTATCCAGTTTGGTCCTGATGGATCAACAGAGGGATTACTCTGCGCAGTCTATTCGCAAGCAGGGCAGCAAGGATCTTGCAGTCTACGTTAAGCATAGAGAGGGGCCTGTATGAACCACAATCTGCCCCGTCTCTCCCTGGTTTAAGTAGGGGTACAATCACGGCCTCACTCATGGAGTCCGGAAGGGTACCACGCTCGAAGGCCTCATTAAAGACCTGGGCCAATATTGGGGCGAGTGTTTCCTCATAGGTCTTGAAAAATTCCCCCGGGAGACCATCCGAACCCGGGGTTTTCCCAGCTGGTAGCGATCTAATTACCACCTTCACCTCGTCGGGGGTGACGGGCTCGTCAAGGGTCTAAGCCAATTGCGAGTCTAATTTAGGTAGGTCAATGACGTCAAGGGTGTCTTCGATCCTGGAGTCGGATGGGGGCGGTGCTTTGGAGTACAGGCTACTGTAGAAGTCAGTAAAAACCGAATTGATTTCTTGTTGGGTATTGTAACCCTCACCTGATTCCCGCAGAGGCGCCGGTCTTGACTGGGTGAATGCCGTATCTTCAAAGGTGATGTGTAACACACGGTTGGCTCTTTGGGCTGGACCTCTGTGCACTGTATGTCTGACTTGAAGAGTAAGATGTCTGCAGATAGAAAATATGGGATTAATGAACTGGGGTTATTGGGTGCCTCTCTCCTCTTCCCTTTCTCTTCTCCTGTAGAACCCCAAAGGTTAACGCCCTCACCTTAGGTAAGTGAACGCCGAGCTCTCCATCTGCCTCGGGGCAGGGTGCCGTAACCAGTTTCTTCACTGGATAAGGGTGCAGGCCTCTTGACCTCAGAGGACTGCTGTCCGTCGTTAACTGCACGAACGGTAAGTTCTGGGCACTTCAAATGTCTTAAAAGTCTTTTGTAATGATATCTCTTGTTTTGCAGGGTTCCGGCGATGGCGGATGGCGGGCTGATGAGAGTTGAGGATCGAACCCGCGTGAGGAATAGAAGCGCCTGGAAGCACGTAAGTAAGCGCTTGTAGCCTGCTTCACGATGCGCACTAACTGTCCCTTTTATCTTGCAGGTACAAGTTCGGAGCTTTAGAGAAGCTGAAGGGTGCTGGAATACCCACTGGATTCAGCGTGGCAAGGAGTAATGGCACGTGAGTAATAAAGTTGCCCAATGTCTTTAAACGCACCTTCTTTTGTCTTTCAGTTGCGGGATGCAGCGCCGAAGGCCTCCGGAGCGTGCGAAGAGTAGGTAAGCCTTTGTCTTTCAGATGCCGGAATGCAGCGCGAGGCGTTGGTGACAGCCGATGGACCAGGTAAGAGATGCGCTGCCACTGAAGACCGTAGTGCTAACCTGTTCTTTCTTTGTCTTTACAGGTGCTGCTGAAGACTGGATTCCAGGATGGTAAGCCTTTGTTCCCTTAGGCCCAGGATCAGAAGCAGAAGACACGATGAGCGTTCTGCTGCAGAGAATGCAGAATAACACAAAGCAAGATTCATCCATCGGGTGTGGTTTAAATAGCCTCCTGTAGTGCTTAGGTGTCTCCTTCCACAGCCACGCCTAGGAAAGAAAAGTGTTCCTGCTTTCCAGAAGAGTTCCAGTGTTCTGAACCTAGGGAGTGGCTCCTGCCCCACCCAACAGGAAAAGTAGTCCCAAACAGAAGAGGATCAGGGGTTCAACTGGCAGGTAAGTAAGCAGCATGGTCTGCTGCAGGTAAGTCCACCCAAGCATTATGAGCCCGGCGCTTCCAGCGCTGGGACTGGGCATCTTTATGAGCCTTGTGCCACTGGCGCCAGGACAGGGTCCAAAAGGTCCCAATTGGGACTGGCTGGCACTCGGAACCGGGATTATGGGTCTGCTTCCAAGGGAGTCGGGCAAGTCCTGATCTTTTGGAAGCAGAGATCATGACAGGTATGCACGGCGGTGCCGTCAGGTGTGAGTATGTGGCAGATGGGTGGCCTGGGGGTCTCCCTTTTTTAGAGCCAAGCTAAGAGTTTCCCCGGCTTGTCTCCCAGAGCATGGATTCTCTCTGTGTGCTTGGCGTAACTCAGTTTACCGCGGGATTCCCAATGAGTTAGGCAGGTTTGTCTAAGTTTGGCCATTTTTTGTAATTGGTCAGGGGATGGGTCAGCCCTGCCTTCGAGTCTACTCAGGTCCCTCTCTGCGCGCTCAAGCAAGGATGTAATGGATCTCTGAGCTCCCCCAACTGCTGCGATCATCTCGCCCCTCATGACCATCTTGTATGCTTCCCAAGTTGTGCTCAAGTATCTAACGCTATGCAAGTTATTTTGCCAATATTTCTGAGTACTATCTTTTATGCGTTCCTTGAATGCAGTGTCAAGTAGGGCCTCAGCCTCCATGTGGGTACAGGGGGTTTAGGCGGGAACACCTCCCAGGTTACCAATAGGGGAGAGTGATCAGACGGCACCCTAGGCAGGTAGCGCGCATCAACAAATATGGACGGTTGTGTTAGGCTGAGAAAAATGTAGTCCAGCCTGGTGTGTACGGCGTGAGGTGGGGAGTAGAAGGAATACTTCCATTGCTCCGGGTGCTGGACCCTCCATAGGTCACTGAGTTGCAACTGTTGGATTAGTTTGGAAAGTATTTTGGCCGGAGGGAAGGGGCGATCGTGTTTATTATCTGATCTGTCCAGTAGAGGGTCAAGGGTACAGTTGTGGTCACCCCCACACATATCATAATTCTGTCCACATATGGGTTGAGTCGCGTATAAAGGGATTGGAAGAAGGCAGTCGCGTCATGGTTGGGTGCGTAAGTGCTGACCAGGCATACCTCTTTGCCCTCGATGGAGCCGCACACCACCACCATCCTACCTTCGTTGTCTGTTTTAGTGCTAGTGAGTTTAAAGAACAGTGGGGGCAATCCAAATCAGAACCCCTCTGGCGTAGGAGGAGTAAGCCGAACCTATTAGGGTACCACGCCAAGTTTTGGCCAGGGATTCCAGTTTCTTGGCAGTTAAGTGAGTCTCTTGCAGCATGGCGATTCCGACCTTGCATCTTTTCAGGTAGGTTTGGACACGCCGTTGTTTAACGAAGCTGTTCAGGCCTCTGACGTTCCAAGTAACGACCCTTATTGTGTCAGCCATAGGCGTAGTGTGGTTTATTGTATGTAACAGGTGGAGCTCGAGGTCTTGATGGTGTTGCGTTGCATGTGAATTGTTCCCGTGGTCTCGGTATATCCCAGTGTATGTCCCCAACTTGTGCAAAAACTCCCCTATTCCCACCCCCCCCCTTAACTGTGAAATCCCCAAACATAGAAGTGGCCCAGCGAGGTTACCCTCGTTATGACTGTCCCGTTTCTGCTCCGTCGGACCGTGCATTGGTCTCCAGGTGCCCTACGGGTGGGTATAGGAAACATTCAGGGGGTGGAGTGAACTTGGTCTCCGCAAGGAGGATCCATTCAGCTGTGTAGAGGTTCAAACAAAAGTATAGTTCCCACCAGGATGACAGGAGGATCATTATCTCGGTCTCCGCTTCCTTTCCTCAATATCAGGGATCTGTAAACGTCCATCCAGTCCCTGGCCTGAGCCGGAGTGTCGAACAGGTGCGCCTTATTGTTATGCAGCACTTTATTCTTAGAAGGATACAGGAGCATATAACGCAGCCCGGCGGCTTTCAATCTGGCCTTCGTGTGTATGAACTGCGCTCTGTTCATTTGGACCTGAAAGGTGTAATCGGGGTATATGGTGATTTTAGCAGAGTTCCGTTGGATTTGGCCACCTGCTCGGGAAAAGGCCAGAATAACTTCTCGATCCCTGTAGTTGAGAACTTTTGCTATCACTGGCCTGGGTGGGGCCCCCAGCGGTGGTTTCTTATCCAGGGATCTGTGGGCCCTCTCGATGGTGAAGCCCTGGGAGAGTTTGCCAGCTCCCACCTCGTGTAGCAAGAGGTTCTCTATGTAGTTAGTGGGGTCGGAGCCTTCGGAACCCTCTGGCAGCCCGAGGAGACGTATATTGTTCCAGCGAGCCCTCCCTTCCGCCTCCTCGGCTCTGTCCTCCAAGTTTTTGACCCTTTGCTGAAGCTCATCGACGCCTCGAAGGAGGTGAGTTTTGGATTCAGTGTTTTCCCGGACTTGTGTTTCAAGCGCCTCGGTTCTGCCGGCCAGGGAACGGACATCTTGACGCAGGAGGCCCAGGTCTGTGGCAACGGCGTTGATTTTGTTTTCCATCCTTGCCTGGAAAAGCTTGATGGCTTTGAGTATCTGGGTGTTACTAGGCTGAGTAGCCGCAACTGCCGCGGGGTTAGATTGAGCGTAAGAGGCCGCCTTGCCTGTGCCCTCGGAATTTGGGGATTTGCAGGCTGCGAAGGTGTCCATCGTGGTCTGGCGCTGCTTGGGCCTGCCGTTTCTGCCGGACATATCGTCAACGCAGGGCCTCACCGCACCGAGAGTGCAGCTGCGGAGGGGAGACTCTCATTACCGCCGCAGGACTGACAGGGCAATGATATGAAGCTGCGGGACGGCAGGCCAATTTCGGGAAGCAAAGGGTAACTCGGTTCCAGCGTGCGCGTTGTGCGCCGGACGGCCCCCCCAGTTGTCGGCTGTGGAGTGGAGGGGGAGCACGGGGACTCCCCTAAGAGTGGGCCTCACAGTCCGCCGGAGCGTCAGTCTGCAGGCAGGGGGTAGGTGTTTTCGCCCACACCTCCCCCCCAATGAAGGTTCATGCAGGCGGGGGAAAATAGAGAGCAGGGGTCTCAGCGCCTCGGGGAGGCAAGCCCAAGTTCTTGCGTTGCCACCAGCGGCGAAGTCAGGCGCAGGGGGGTAGAGTAATGCGCGGCAACGGGCCCCACGCACCCAGCCACCAATGTGGATGTCCGGGCTGGTCTTCCGCCGCACCCGCCTACCTCCGCGGCACCGGTCGGCCACCGCTTACGCCGGGGGCCCTCGCGACTATCCAGTGCACACCTCAGCCCAGTCGTGCGCCGCAGGCAGGGCGCAGTCCGGCAGGGGCGTCAGGGTCGGTCCTCTCAATTGATGAGTGCAGCTGTTTAGCCCCCTCCTCCAGACCCGGCACAGGTCGGCAGCCCAGGATCCTCTCCCCCTCCCCCCGGCGGGCAGCGTCGTCGGTGGTGATAGTGCGCTCCGGTCTTTCGAGGTATCAGGGCGCGGGAGCCGCCATTTTGGATCCGCTCACTGACACTTTTCGCACGCCGGGCAGAGGTGTTAGCCGTCTCTTCTCCGCCTGGGAGACGGTACGAAAGTTGCTGAAGAGGTTCTACGGCGAATGGTGCAACTTGTAGGGTTCCGGAGCACTTTAAAGTCACTTAAAACAGCTTATCATGGCACATCAGCATGGAGCTCTCAGGAGACACGTCAGCTCTACATGGCGGTTAGCCACGCCCCCCCTTGTGACCCATGATGTTGCCCTTAACCCGGCCTAACAATGCTTTAATTTGCTAAAATGATGTTTTCAGGACTTGTCATGTGACCCATTGTATGAGTTTAATGTTATGTAGTGCTTTTACTCAATAAACAGAGTTCTAAAAAAAAAAAAGCAGAGGAAATATCAAGGAGGATGAGGACAGATGGAAGGCTAGAATAAAGATTAAAGGGCAGATCTTCACAGGTGTTATGGAGATCAGTTTCTGTGCCTCTGGCTGCTATGAAGCCAGACTGATGGTCATGGAAACAACCAACACATTCAGTGTGGAGAGTAAGCTGGGAGATGGCCAGCTTTTCAAAGAGTTTGCCCAGGAAAGGAGTGATAGAGATCGAGCAGTAGTTTGCTGGACAAGAAGGATCGGCAGAATGCTTTTTTAAGAGAGGGTGCACAAGATGGTGCTTGAGGTGAGAGGGTAAGTTCCAGTGGCAAAAGAGTGATTGCAGAAATCAGCAAAGGCTTCTGCAGTCAATGTGGTCCTTGATGGTTCTAGAGGAGCTGGGGGAACACCTGCTTGGACGACACTTTCATCGATTGGACTTGTCTAGAAACATTGTCAAGAGTGGTCGAGAGAAAAAGAGGGCAAGGAGCAGGAGAGGGAGAGGCAGCCAGAGAGGGACTAAGAGAAGTACAGGGAGAGGAAGAGTAGGTAGAGGACAAAATGTTCTGAGTTCTAGTGGTGAAATGAGAAGCCAGAGCTGTGCAGAGGGCCAGGGTGGGATCAGGCGAGATGGAGACTGCAGAAGGATTGTCCAGTTCCTTACAGACTTTCGAGTTTGTCTGTGTTGTTGGAGGCCTCAGAGACGTGGTCATGGATGCAGGCTCTCTTCTTGGACAGGACAGAGAGTCTGTAGTGCCTTTGGAGCAGGCGGCAGGCCAGTTTGTTAGAGAATGAGCCCAAAGCCCTCCACTTCCTCTCAGCCAGCCTACACTTGCGTTTCAGGGTGGTGAGATCGGAGTCATACTGTCATGCTTTCAGACTCACCCAATCACGACCGGGTGATATGCAGGCGGCGGAGAGAAACATGGACCCCTCCCGCGATCACCTTTGCTCGATCGTTAGTGGGACGCTACACTCTGAGGCATCCCTGGCGTCGATTTCCACGCCTGCAGTGGGGATTGCCTTGGAGATTGCAAGCGCGGAGGAGATCACCACTCCATACTGCGGTCCCCCGCTCGACGCGATTCGTTACGAAGAAGGGGTCATGTGACATGGCTTCCAGGAAACAGGCATCAAATGAACCACTGGATCATGTGACCAAGTGAAAGATCACGTGACCAGGAAAATGGATCACGTGACCAGGAAACCGTCCCCCGATTGGCCAACGAATCAGGAAGACTGCAATAAAAGGGGCTTGGCCTTTGCACACATTGCTTCTCAGCTGATCTCTCGGCGTTTAGCGGTTTCCTGTGTTTTGAACTTCATGCTCATCGAATTTCTTGGATTTTGGACTTCGTTTTTCTTCTGGATTACCCTCAAATTTTGGCGCTTAGATTTCTTCTGACCTGTATTACTGGATTATCTGAACTTTGAACTGTTTTCCTGGATTGTTTGTGGATTGTCTTTTGGATTTGGCGCTTGATAAACCTTCAGTTACCTCTTGGAACTTTGGATTATCTGAACTTTGAACTGTTTTCCTGGATTGTTTGTGGATTGACCTTTGGATTTGGCGCTTGATAAACCTTCAGTTACCTCTTGGAACTTTGTCAAGAACTGTGCACCTACAATCAAGCCCTCTCCTCTCCCTTTAGATCCCGTGGTCCCGTTATCCCCTCTGCACTACTCATCTGACCCTTGGGGAAAACTCACTTAGATTCAAGTCACTCATCATTTACCTCCAGGGTATGTCTTTCTTATTATTTGTTTATGCTTGTTGTGAATACCGAGTAGCCATTAGCTAACCTGGTATTTTCTTTGCAGCCACCCGGGACCTGGAGTTTCCTGTTTTCCCCACCCGTGGCTCCAATAACCGGTCAGCGAGTACTTTGCCCCTCTCTGACTGGTGCTTGGGGACGGCGGTATACTAATCCACGTGGCCCTCAGGATTGGACACATACCAAGAGTTGCACTTGGAGGTAGGCTTCAGGTGGATTCTCATGACGGGGGCAAGGACATTCAGAGTGTAGGATATAGAAAGTACCAGGTTAGAGAGGGCTGTGCCACAGTGTGAGTCAGCCGCAGGTGTAGGAGGAACAGAGAAAGTAACGTCAAAGGCCACCACTGAAACACGCTTCATGGGCCGGATGACCGAGAAGTTAGGTGGCAGTGTTGCGGTCGGCTTTGCCTGGGGGACAGAGAGCTTCAGGTGAGAGGAAAGCAGAAAGTGATCAGTCCACGCGAGAGGAGTGATGAGGGTTAGAGAGAGGGATGGCTGAGGAGGTGAGCACATCCAAGGTGTTCGGACCAGGGGGTAGAATGGAAAGATGGAGCATGTTACAGAGGTTGCAGAAGAGCCCCGAGGAGGGATTAGAAGCCTTCAGATGGATGTTGAGGTCTCCAAAGAGGAGTTGAGAGGTAGAGGCAAGGAGAGAAGAGGAGAGTTCAGCCCACTCTGAGATGAAGACGGTGACCTCGCCAGGTGGCCTGTAGATGGTGGCCACAAGAGAGAGGTCAGGAGAGATGGAGAGCCTGCAGTCCCGGCATTAAAAGGAGGAGTAGGCCTTACGTAGGAATGACGGAGGCAGGGACCCAATCCTGAATAATCAGCGCTACTTCCCCTCTGTGACTATTGGTTCTGTTTTCGGAGAGGATCTTGTAGCCATCAGGGAGGAGAGTGTCAAAACTCGTGACAGCAAATGTCAGAGGGTGTTTGACAGCAGAGCGAGAGTTGAGGGTAGCGACATGGAGCAGGTTGCCACATTTGAAAGACTTCCGTGGAGGGGTACAGCCTTGAGGAACGCCCTGCAGAGGCAACAAACAACCCAAGAGGACAACAACAATTTTTTCAAGGGTGAGGCAAACTGGGCAGACCGAGACAGCAAGGCTACCACGGGATGCGGACCCGACAGTGGATCCCCCCACCCGAACAGAATTGGTGATCCCAATCTTTAATTTATGTCAATATCACCTAACCCCACAAGATACCGATGTCCTGAGCAAAAAATAAAGCAGATCGATTCAACACGGAAGTCGAAGTCAGAAGGTTTTTCAGATTGATCCGGCTAAGAAATTTTTTCTGAGATTCAACAAGTACACAAAATCAAGACCCAAACACGACATGCCTAAAACCCAAGTCAACTTTCACGCCAATGACATCGAGGATATGCCCAGAGATCCTTACCTTTGAGAATAGGATCCTCAGAGAAATGGATAATATATTTAAAACTAAGAACCATTATAGAGACAACCTTACCAACACAGAAAGAAAAGCCCTAAGAAACTTAGAAACCAACAGCCTTTTCCTAGTGAAACCCGCAGACAAGGGAGGCGGCATTGTTTTGTGGGGAAAAGATCTATACGAAGAAGAAACTGCCAAACAGCTCTGTGATACCCGTTTTTACAAAAAACTGGACAACGACCCCACATCACGCCTTACAGAGGAAATCAAAAGCCTGATGATATATGCCACCACACAAGGATGGATCGACGAAGATGAACAAGCCTTCCTGACAAAAGAACATCCAACAATACCAGCATTTTATAGTATTCCAAAAATTCATAAAGGCACCATCAAACCCCCAGGCAGACCAATAGTTTCTGCCATAGGGTCCATTTTAGAAACCTTGTCTATATATACAGACGTATTCCTGAGGCCATGTGTCAGGAAAATGAAATCGTTCATTCAAGACACCACGGCTGTGATTCATCACCTCAGCCACATTCCCACATCACAACAAGATATTCTGGTTACATTTGATGTCGAGGCATTATACACCAGCATACCTCAAATGGAATGTACCAACATCCTAAAGGACTACTTAGATAGACGTACAAATACTTCTACACCTACGTCTTTCATCCAGGAATGCATCCGACTAGCCCTCACAGAGAACTATTTTTTACACAAGGGACAATTCTACCAACAGATCAGAGGATCGAGCATGGGATTTACCGTCGCACCAGACGTCGCAAATCTGTACATGGACCATTTAGAAAACCAATTTATATACAGCGACATGAACCAACACCGGAGCAAACTGGTCGGGTGGGTGAGGTACATAGATGACATCTTCACAATTTGGACAGGTGGTACTGAAGAACTACAACAATTTCATAGTTGGCTCAACCACGTCGATCCTTGCATAACGTTTACGATGCACCACGACACCAAATGCATAGCTTTCCTGGATCTCAATATACTTGGGGCAGGAGATGGCGAAATCACAACTACATTATATTGCAAACCAACGGACAAAAACACCTTATTGCATTTTACAAGTTTCCACCCACAAGCGCTCAAGGAAAATGTACCTTTTGGGCAGTTTCTGAGAATCAGAAGGAACTGTTCATCTGTATCTGAATATGATCGCCATTGGAAAGGAACTAGAAAACCGACTGAAAAACAGAGGATACCCAGGAGCAATCATAAGGAAAGCGCGGAAAACAGCAAGGAATCGGAAGAGAAAAGACTGCCTGACTAAACAGACCAGTATAGAAGACAAAAACAAGATCACCTACGTCACCACGTTTTCACCAGTCAGTAATGCATTAAGAAAGACGATCACAAAGAATTGGCACTTACACAAACAGATACGTTCCAACCAACCACGCCAAGCTTTGCCTTCAAAAGGAGTAGAAACATCAAAGATCATTTGGTCCACACATAGCCCACGGAGAAATTGGCCATAACCAATCAAACGACTCTCTGGCATCTACCTCCGGTGGTGGGACATTACCGATATGGAAAGTGCTCAGTCTGTCATTTAACCCAAGACCAGAAAGAGGTATCTCTAAACGGCATAACATGGAAGTACAAAACCTTCTCGAACTGCCTAACCAAATGGAGTGTATACATGAACAAATGCCCATGCAAACTGCTATACATAGGGAAAAGCAAACGCGAAGTGAGACAAAGGATCTGCGAGCACAGATCATGCCTAAAAAACAAAATAGAGGACAAACCGATGGTGGCCCATTTTGTACAGAAAGGACATAAACATACAGAACTGAGATGGTGTGTGATACAAACAGTGGAAGCAAAAGCTCGGGGGGAGACAGAGACTTAGAACTGAGAAAACTCGAGCAAAAATGGATATACCGCTTAGACACTGTAAAAAACGGCCTCAACGTGTGCATTGAGTGGAATTTGTTTTTTTTGAAGTCATATGTCTGAAATTGTTGTCCTGAAAACTCAGCAAGCACAAGAGAGACCCTCCGTAAAACAAAATTTCTGTTTCCATACACTTCCCCCATACAGATGTAGAGCCCCAGCAACTATAACGTGTGTAAGGAACTACTGAACAATGTGCCATTAGGGAAATGTAAAATATTTGGAGTGCCATACAATGACGGGTTGTTTTGAATAACCATTCCATATCTGGTTGTTTTCTTTGTTTTTTTAGCTTCTGAGATAATAAGAGATAATATGAAAAGTAAGCCAATAAGAGTAAAAAAAAAGCAACCAGGACTTTGGGACAATGGACACTGTCATTGATGGTATACTAGATGTTAAGTTGCAGCAACAGAAATATGGGAAGAACAAAGTGAATAATGTGTTAGGAAGGGTATGAATATCCAACAAACTGGAAATCAAGTATTCAATAGCATTGCAATATGATAACCAATGGTAGCTGTATGTGAGTCAATATCATTGGTGTTTAAATGTCCTTACATGTATCGGGGTCCACAGATATTTGCTACACAAAAATCTGTTGTTGAACTAATGTACAATGTACCATGACTGTGTGTTCAGTGTTTTTGGAAACCATAGAATCACAACAATGATTGAGGCCCTTCAACACCTCTGTTGAGAGGTGAAACAATGGCACATTGAAGAATTCTCTGCTATGTTAAACTGTTAACACATTGATCAGTGTAGGGCCTACAGGGTGTGGTTTCGGCTGAACTGAGGGAGACGGAAGCAAATCTGGAAGAGGCCTTAAAAGCCAGTGACGATACAGCAGAGAAACTAGATTTGATACTTAAGCTACAGCAAAAATGTGCGGAATACTGGGAGAGGTTGTGTAACCTTAATTATAAAAAGTACATTGAGAGACAGCATGCGGGAGGTGATAAACCGGGGAGTCTTTTGGCGTGGTTATATAAGAGCGAGACCCCCAGAGCCACAATTAGAACTATAGAGAGGGAAGATGGTAGCGTAGAGGACACCCAGGAGGGAGTTAATCAAGCGTTTGTGGATTATTATAAAGGGTTATACGGGGAAGATGGGGAAAGTAGCCGTGTAATGATAGAGGAAACGCTTGATGATATGGGGCTGCCCAAGATAAGCGAGGAAGAAAGAGAGGAATTGGACTCCCCGATTACCCTGGAAGAACTGGGGGAGGTGGTGAGGCAGTTGCCTACTAGTAAGACCCCGGGGACAGATGGGCTCCCAAGCGAATTTTATAAGGTATATATAGAAGAGGTCCTCCCCCCCGCTGCTAGAAATGATAAATGAAGCACTTGAGATGGGCCACTTACCAGAGTCACTGAGAGAGGCTGTCATAGTACCTCTCCCTAAACCAAATAAACCTGGGCATAGCTGTGGTTCCTTTAGACCTGTGTCAATGCTGAACTAAGACGGCAAGATATTAACTGCAGTCTTGGCGAATAGACTGAAAAGGGTCATTAGCAAGTTAATACATCTGGATCAAACGGGCTATGTCCCCCATAGAAACATCACCAATAATCATAGGCGACTCCAGAGGATCATTGAGTTTGGCAGTGGTAGTGATGAGGAAATGGCGATCGTGTCCTTGGATGCGATCAAGGCCTTTGACTCCGTCAAGTGGCTGTGGCTGCTGGCGGCCCTGAAACACTATGGGTTAAGGCCTGGCTATGTAAGGTGGGCGAAGATTTTGTATAGTGAACCGCTGGCTAGAGTTAAGACAAGGATCTGTTATATCAGAGAGGTGGCAGCTTAGCCAGGGGTACTAGACAAGGATACCCGTGGTCTCCTATGCTCTACATACTGGCCCTGGAACCTCTTGCGATCTATCTGAGGCAACAATATGACACCATAGGCATCGAGGTGAACGGGGAGCGGCATTTGATCTCCCTATATGCGGACGACATGCTGCTGTATGTGCGGTTTCCAGAGGAGAACCTCCAGTACATCTTGGAAGTGCTTGGGAGATACGCTGAGCTATCCGGCATAGCGGTGAACCCCCAGAAGTCTAGCCTGTTCCCGTTGGGGGGATACATAGGGGTTCCAGCGGAGAGGTTACCAGTTCTACCGGTACCGTGGGCGGTTAGCACTTTTCGGTACCTTGCGATAGACATATACCACACCGTTGTGGAGGAACATAGGTGTAATACAGAGGTGGCAAACCAAAAATTTGAGAAATCCACGCTGTTTTGGGCGAAGCTGCCTTTGGCGATGATGGGGCGGGGAGCGAGGCTAAAGATGGTGGTCCTGCCGAGGCTCCTACATTACTTCGGGAATATACCGTACCCGATTCCTAGTTTTTTTTTTTACCAAACTGAATAGCATGTGTAGGGACTTTCTGTGGCATGGCACGCGAAATAGAGTGGCGTTATGGAAGCTTCAGAACTTCCATGACAAAGGGGGAATAAAGCTGCCCAACTACGAGGCGTACTGTGTGGCGAGCCAGTTGCAGTAAGTTGCCAAATGGCTATCTGATGAAGAGACCTCTGAACATAGGTTGTTTGGGCGGGATTGTGCACCTTTTTATCTGAAAGAAGTTATGTGGGCACCCAGAGCGGAAATGGTGGGGCGCCCTACAATGATGCTACTAGGGTGGAAGGTGTGGCGCAGGGCATTCCAAATGATGGCGGACACGTCCCCATGCTCACCACAGATGCCATTGGTTGTATTGACAGGGGCGGACGCTCAGCTGCGACTGATACTCCGGACCCACTGGGAACCGGATGGGGTGGCAACGATGGGGGATATCTGGCAGGAAGGCTATAATGTTACTTTTGAGGGGCTGCGGGAAGTAGCTGGGTTGCACGAAGGCCAGTACATTATGTATCACAGAATGGTACAGAGGATTAAGAGAACATGGCCCGAAACTGTGCTGGAGGAAGAATTGGGCGCTACCATAGACGTGATATATGATATTGCTGAGGGGGGGTCATGAGATTTCCAGACTGTATGAGATGTTGATGTCTAAAGTGGGGAAGGAGGTCACGCTGTTGAGAATGGACTGGGAAACGGAGGTTGGGGCCCAAATGGGAGATGGGATGTGGGAACGGGTGCAAGGGTATCATAAGAAGGTGTCTAGAAATGCAAGACTGAAACAGATACAGCTGTACATAACACACAGGTCTTACATGACGCCTTGGAGGATATCGAGGTTCGAGAATGCAGGTCGGCAAGCATGCCCCAAGTGTGACGAAGAGAACGCGGGCATAGTGCATATGTTCTGGTCATGCCCGATCATAGAGAGGTTCTGGAGGGGCGTAAAAGAGAGACTAGAGGGAAGAGGGGTCAAGATAGTAGTGGATAAGGTGTGGGCCTGTCTGCTGGGGGGGTTCCACAGACCACAGAAACTCAGGCACGTAAGCAAAGTAAGGGACCTGGCTTATGTGCTTGCAAAAAGGATTGCCATGTGATTGAAGTCATGCCATGTGCCGAGGATAGAGGTGTGGTGGAAAGACTTGCAAAAATGGGCAGAAGCCGAAACCATGGCATGGCAAGAAGCATGTAGCAATGGGGGGGAGGAGGAGAATGAGTCTCTGATGGCCTGGAAATCACTGATAGCCGGATTGTTTGGGTCATTAGACGACCCGACTGAGCCTGTGGAGGAGGAGACCGAACCACAGGGTGTGGAAACTGAAGGTTCAATGCAATAGACTCGGAAGGAGGGGTGGGGTAGAGGGAGTAGTGGTTAGGAACTAAAAAGAGTGTATTGAAAGTGTTGGATCATGCAATGTTTGTTTGGTTTTATTGTTTGTTTGTAAAATTTAATAAAAACCTTTTAAAAAAGAAAAAAAAAAACGATCAGTGTATTACCATACATCCACATTCAGTTCTGTAGGACCTTCGGCCGAGACACTAATCCCCCGCACTGGCCCTACACAAAACACTGATCACACGCGCAGGTGCACTATACACCCTGACGCGGACATAAAAATAGATACGCATGTGCGCGGCTAGACACTACGCCACTCACACGGCAATCGGCAGCGACGCAGCAAGGTAAGCAAAATTATGTCCCTTAGCGAAGTCGATCACTCGGAACTATCAGCAATTTCCCGTCCTGGACTAAAAGCGATTACTCGGCCTCTGCATGACCGCATTGGGATATTAAGAGAAAATCACTTCCTTTGTGCATGCCGCGCACGTTGATTCCCCGAGGTTTCACAGAAGGCGTGTAAGCAAAAGAAGGGAGTAGACCAAATAAGCGGAACATAGTACACCAACAGGTCCCTTAGACAAGTAGTTATTCACTAACCACGCACCAGGCACCCCATTTGCTAGACTTCTATAATCTAGCATCAAACACCAATAAGAGGATTCACCCGAGCAAAACATTAAGAGCACGCGCACAGTAAATAATGTTAGTGCTTTTACGTATTAAAAAACAAAAACTCTGAGATATATTTATTATCTCGTCCAACAGCTTAGGAGCTGCGGCATCATTCATAGACACACATGAGTGATTTCAACAAGCGCATAGAAGGTGTTTTGGAGCGAAGACTTCGAACAACCTGTGACACTGTAAAAGAATGCCTCAGGTAGGATATAGCCCAGCACACTCTCCAGGCAGTGCAGTACCTGTAAAGAAACCCCTAATTCTAATTGTATACTTCCTTATCTTTAGATGGCCCATCACTGTGAGACATTGCGGACACCAGCAAATCCTTTACACTTGTCCTGAAGACTGCACCTCAAGATTAGCAACCCACAGGGTGCAAGAAACACCACTAAGTGTCGGCCAGACAAATGTGAAGACAATCACACCACATTTGAAAGTCACCATGTGTACTAACCCACACTGCAATCAGCTGTATGATTAAGTTTAATTGCACAAGGTTGATATTAGAAGCCTTGAACAGTGGATCTTTACCCGGAAATCACATGCCAACAAAATGTTTTGGATGAAAATGTGATAATGTTTTTAGTAGTCATGAGAATAAATTTGCTTATATATGTAAAGTAATTGGGGTGTTCTTTTGTTATACAGACCACCCAACTGAGTACTAAGTGTGCTGCAATCCATTCCGGGCCAGAGCCATACAGGTGGGGTAGCCTAGGTCCCTGTTACTGTTATATTTACCCCCTTGTGACTTAGGCCCCCCTGATCAAAAAAGAGGGCGATCTCACCCCTTATATTAGAATACGAGGTGGTAGAGGGGCCAGATGGTGGGCAGAGGAGGTAGAAGGAGATGGCAAGGTAGCCAGAGAGGATGAGAAGGGTGCCAGAGAGGTGGCAACAGGAGGAGGTAGCGAAGGAGCCAGAGAGGTGCTGGTAGGAGTAGCAGGAGAAGGAAGGACGTTGATAAGATGCGGGAAACACCTCTCAAAAAGGAGGAGATTGGGCTGAAGGCCCTGGACCAAGACAGTGCCATTGAGATAGACATTGATAATGGTTTTGGAGGAGTGGAAGGAGGCTAAGAGTACATTTCACTGAGTGCCACCATAAATGAGAGAGGAGGAAAAAGGAGAGCGAACAGAGACCATATGAGGGGTTCATAGGTCTGGAGGTGGAACACCAAAGAGGATGTCCGTGAGTGTCTGTCTGGATGAAGCACTGATGTAGGTGTCAGCGATAGGGAGGCCTGGGTTGGAGACTAGGATGTCCCTCTTGAACTTTTTCCTTCCTGACTTAGTGAGAGGGATAGGATAGGAGATAAAGTGCCAGTTAGAGAAGATGGTGGAGACGAAAAGCATCAAGAGGCTGTGTGGAGGAAATAAACGGGGGTGGGGGGCGAAAGAGAGAGGTGGGATACACAGCCCAACGCTGTGCACCGCAAAGGTACTCCGAGCGGGTGGGGACCTAGAGAGTGGGAGACAGCCTAATGAGACATAGTGAACAATACCACAGTTACCACAAGGTAAACCCGAATCAACTTTCCTGAAAAGAGGGAAAAATGTCTCATTTTTTAAACACAGTAGCAATGCAAAAAACCAGATGCAATTTTCCTAAAAAAAGGAATAAAGGCCTTGTTTTTTAAACACAGCAGCAATGCAAAACCCCAGGTGCAACTTTCCTAAAAAGAGGGGAAAGGCTTTGTTTTTTAAACGCAGCAGCAATGCAAAGAATGTGACTATCCAGCGGAGATGTGAGGGAAGACTGAACAATAGTATTTACTGTGATGATTATGTGTGTTGTAGTAAATGACGTAGGAGTGAGTAGAGGGGGGTGGGTACATTTTGTGGGGTGCAGTGAGTGCTGGCCCCCCTGACCGCACCTACCTGCTCGGACGCAGCAGGTTGATGGCTGCAGGCTTCTTGCTTCTCCGGCGGACACCGGCAGACACCAGCAGACACCAGCAGACACCGACAGACACCATCTGGAGCTGCTCCTGTGGGAGCTGTCCTTAACCACGGGGTCCTTTGCCGGAGGGCTGCCAGGCAGATGGGCTGCCTTGGGCCTGGGAGTGTTGGTAATAAGGTGTTCAGGCACCAAGTGGTGTGCAAAGAACCAATCAATAGTTGGAGGGCGGGCAGAGAGGTGGGTTGCGGGAGGAGGGGGAAGCAAGGTCAGGGGAAGCGGGAGCACGGGAGTGCGGGAGAGCGAGGAAACCAAAGGGTAGCAGTGATGAAAATATTAGTTTCCAGTAAAACTAAAATGGGAGCGCTGTGCTCGATGAAGCCGCTCCCCACGATCCTGGAAGATCAAGTGTCCCCTTTGCCTCAGCTGCAGAGGCTATGCCCCATCGAGGCTTCCGGTGCTGGCACAGTGAGGAAGCCCAATCAGCAGTTGGAGGGCAGGCAGAGAGGCAGGCTGCAGGAGTAGGGGAAGCAAGGGCAGGGGAAGCGGAAGAGCGAGGAAATAAAAGGGTAGCAGTGATGAAAACTAATTTAGTTTCCTGTAAAACAAAAATGGGAGCGCTGTGCTCGAAGCCACTTACCACGATCCTGGAAGATCAAAAGGAACATAGATCAGGTTTAGTTGACTTCCTTTGGGGTGAAGGAAAGCAATCAAAGATGTCTAACTAATACTAATGATGGATACAAAGTGGGGAGGCTTCAGGCTCCTTTTATCCCAAGGAGTACCACTATGCATTTCTTGTCAAAGCTGCTCACTTCTTACTAGGGTGTAGCTCGATGTACAGGATTGAATGCGTAGATCTGGGCTAGCAGGCAGTTCTGCCATGTGATTTGTGCTAATGTGCTCTCAACAGAAAATATAATTTTGAGCAAGACTGCACCTCCAACCATGAAGATGACACTTGCCTTACTGCAGCGATGGTTGAGACCTAGGAGTGGGAATTGTTTCCTTTTAATGCAATCAGCTATTTGGGGAAATCCAGAGATACACAGTATCCCAAAAGTGTGGATAATGCACTCCCCTGCACTCTGTTCAAGGCTGAAATCGCCAAACAGTTAGATCAAGTTTATGGGATTTTTTTACAAGTTATATGTAGAGCATCCATGCTTTAGATTGTTGTGTTCAAAAGAAATAATTTCAAAGATTAAGTGTAATAATGTCCAATCCTTATGTTCTTCATCCAGAAGATGTATTCATAAAAATAGTAGGATCCAGCTCAACATGTTTCAGGACTCAATTGTCCCTTCATCAGGAGTAATTTCAAATTAAATCTGTAGAATTTATAAAGATGAATAACCATCACTGATATAATCTAATAATTTAAAGTTGATCAAAATCAAATATGGAGTTAGTGAAGGATTTCTTGATCCTTTAACTTGAAAAATACACATGGTTGACATCTTTGTTCATAATTACTTTTATTGAATCTTCAGATTTACATTTTGCTGACTCCTTGCGGATTACTTTCTTCCACACAGTTTGATTGGGTATAAAGCCTATGCTTGGGGAATTCCATATGAATCACAAGGTAAATGACCTTCACTAACTCCATATTTGATTTTGATAAACCTTTGATTATGTAAGAATTATTTTCTTTTATTTGGGGAAATCCAGTCATTAAAATTAACAGTAAGATATAGTGTTGGAAGACATGGATTTTTGCAAATATTTGAAAGACCAGTGATGTCTTGGTAAATAGGTTAATGGTTCTATTAAATGACTCTGTGAACTCTTACATACTTCGAGAAGGGGAGTGCAAAGTTAGAGCCTATTGAAATGTATCTTGGAAAGGGTCATGTCTGAGCAATCCCAGGATGTCCGAACGGAACCTGCTCTATATGTACCCTGTTTTGGATGGCCATCTGCTTGTAAACACCCTGCTGAAAAGTCACCCTAGGGAGAACTGTTTCTTTGAGAATTGGAAAGCTCTAGTGGAGGCTTAGGAACTGGTCTTGGGAGGGTTGCTACTAGATGGGAAATGGGGGGGAGGGTAGGGAAGCTGTCCCATACACTGTATGTCTAACGGTACGATCTGTGCTTTCGATTCATCAAAGAATATTTTGTTCAGGCTGTACTGTACCCCATGAAATGTACAATTTGCATCTGCAAAATAATGACTTCTGTTAAGGTTGCAACCAATGTGTGTTGTACTCAGTGGGTTAGACTTGGTGCTCGGTGTGAATATTCCGAAAAAGCCACAGTTAAATTTCTTCAAGATTTTCCTGTACTCCCAATGTTAACTCTGCAACAGATTATGTGGTTTTATAGGAGCCTGTTGGTAGCCAAGCAGCAAGTCCTCTGGCCATGGAAAACAAGAAAGAAGCTGAATGTGGAAAACTGGCTGTAGGATCTGGCCACTCTAGTTTTACAAAAGAAAAGAACCACAAACACTTGCGATGGAGGACCATGAAGCAGTCTGGAGCACCTTCAACAATGTATATGTTGGATCAATGTTGAGTGGTCCTCCCCACCTTTTCCCTCTTTTGGGTGGCTGTCTGTTCACTTCCCCATTGCTCTCATTTCCCCAGGTATAACAAATAGATTAAGTGTTTTCTGGCACATGTTATGACATGGGTAGCAAAGCTCATCATAGATGTAGACGGGCTTTCCTTCTATTTATTATTTTGCTTGTGCTGAACACTATTGATGTAGGCTATTTGGAATGAGTGGCAGACAATCTTGTTAACGACTTTGATAGTTCAATAAAGTATTACTTGCACGAAAAAGAAATTGTGCCCTGGCTTAGCATGGCATAGCCTAACATCACACAATATAGCATAACCAGGGATTACAGCTGGACAAAGAATGTTTTATATGGATATAAATTGACTGAGTCTTTGTCTGGGTATGGTAACCCAGACGGCTGGAAGGACCTGTGTGGATTTCCACTAGTTCTTTATCTATCTATTTATTTATTTATTTACTTGTGTGCAGTCAAAAAGAGAAAATTGGGGGGCGTGGCCAGCAACAGAACGATGAGGACATGAGTTCCTGGCGCTCCGGCGGCCGCAGCAAACAGCCTGAATAAATAGCCTGCTACGAGTGGCAAATCTGCCCAAAATGCATACCCTCCTGAAGGTAAGCGCACCCGGCGCACATGGAGAAAATTCCAGGCCAAAACGCATTGTTCTGAGCGAGTTCGGAGCTGCGGCAAGGAGGCGACGCGCTCGCGGCATCGCACGATCAAAATGGCCGCGCTCACCGGAGTGAAGCAGGACTGCGGGAAGTCGCGCTGAGGGAGATCTGCGACTGTCCCCCCCACGGACCGCAAAGCGAACGATCTGTCCGCTGTGCCTGCATAAATCAACGGAACTGGCGAGCGGCAGCCCCCGTGTGATCTGCAGAGAGGCCTTAGCTGGTGAGGTGGGACGGGCGGGAGGCCCACCACACACCCCGGCCAACGAAAGGAAGCGGGCCCCCGTGTGCGGGTCAGCCTCCAGCCCACACGACAGAGCCGGGAAGAGGCTGTGCGGGGTGGAGCACAGAGGACTACTCTTGCCGCCGGGGTCGGTGAAGGGGAGCCCGTGAATTGGCTGGTGAGACAGGGCGTGCGGGTCGCCCACCACACAGCACGGCGAACGAAAGGAAGCACCCCCCCGTGCGCATTATAAAAGCTCCTTGCTCCAATATCGACAATAACACTATACTGTACTATTGTTAAGGACAGAGCACAGACACATGTCTGAGGAGGAGTGATTGTAGAGTGATTATGGAGTGACTGTGGACTATATGTCCTTGAGCTCCCCTAGCCGAATAGAGTGCTCCCTCCACCTCCTCCTCCTCCTCCTCCTCCTACTCCTCCTCCTCCTCCTCCTCCTCCTCCTCCTCCTCCTCTTCCACTTACTTGTTCACTCACATTGCGGCTACTCCATTACGCCCTAAAATAAAGTTGCTCTTGCTCCTGCCTTTGACTGTCTATTGTCAAAAAAGAACAGGATAAAGACGCTAGGAAACATCCCTGCACGTCTTACAGTGCTCTTTACGTAGCCTATAGCTGCAGTTGGCATAGCTGCAGCTGACAACTGACACACTATAGCCATCCCCCAGCCTAGCATGAGTGGCTGTGAATTTCGTTTGCCTGACCAAATCACTGGTGCAAGACAGCTTTAGGCCCATTTAGTTCAGACAAAACCATGGGCAGAGGGTTAGTCGCTAGCCTCGACTTAGAGCCTACCACAAATCATCTGGTAGAAGCTCTAGTTGTAGTGGGGCAGAAAACAGAGTCTGCCAAAAATACCATGGATCTTGAAAATACCCTTGGTGATGGGGCCAGTTCGGCAACACTACAAAACCAGCTAAATGATTCCTGCGACTATGTGGAACCTGACCTAGAGGCGACTACAACAGAGCCACAGGAGATTAAAGAAAATTGTCCAATGACGGACAAGGACATCGCCACAGGTTCAATTCAACCTCATAAGGAGACCGTGGTCAGTATAGATGAGGTCTACCTACCTCTAGCCGCTATATCCTGTGATACGGCTACATCCACCGGTCCTCCCAAATCCTTGGAGCCCAAACCCCTTAAGACCTCTAATAGAGGGGTCCCTAGGCGACGGGCATGAAAACCTAGTGGCCTAAGCTTTGGCTCTAATTTTGGGAACCTATGCTATTCACAGAGTGATTCCTCTTCAAGACCCCCATCCATCCTGCCGCCTACTGCTGAGACTCTCCGCCTAAGTAAAAAGGTGGGGTCTCCCCCCCCCCCCCACGGAAAAACCAAGAGGGGTGCCCGGGAAAAACTAGGCAATCCTCAATTATTCATCACATAACCACAATCGACCCAGAGAAAAATCCTGGCAGCCTTGGCTTGGAAATCGCTTGTGAGAAAGAAGCAGCTCCTTCGAGAGAAAACTCCAGGGCGCTTAACTCTCCTTCTCGAACAGGCAAGAGAGCGAATAATAGTGAAGATGATGAAATTGAGCACAGTGGGAGAACGAAGAACACAACTAAAGCCAAGTCTCCAAGGCCCATAGATCCTTCGACCTCACTAGGTGCAAGTTTCCCTAGGAAACGGCACAGGCTTTCTTCATCAGTGGAGATCAACCCTAGGAACAATGATTCAATATCTGACGAACATTTATTATTGGACATGATTGCGGCTCAGGTGGAGGAAAAGTCTTCATCGAATGCACTCTGTGATGCCAATATGATTGCGGCATTTTCTGTCACCATGAGTCCTTTCATGAAATTGTACGAGAGCATCGCGGACTAACTAAAAGACCAATCCACCCTGATCGCAATGCTACACACCAAAATGATCTTCGTGGAAGGATTCATATCGGCTTTACCTGAAAATAAACACAAGCAAGCGGAGCACATTACAAGCTTTTTGAAAACTATCCTGGAACCTCTAATTAGAGACAAGGAAAAAAGAAGGCAATCCTTGTCAAGCACTAATCAAAATGGTCCCATCTTCGATGTTGATCTAAACACTACATTGACAAACTCTGGGGGAAATTCTATGAATTTGGGTGTTACACCAATTTCATCGACTACCAGCACGGTCAACACTGGCGGCCCTGCTGCATTCCCTCTGGATGTAACCAAGAAGCCCTCAACACAATCCATCAATGGATCATGCAAAGAGTCACACCCAGACGACCCAATGCTCCATCCAGGGCAATGGAAGTTTGTGGGAGTTGAAGACAATCAGATCCCGGGGACCTCGAAGCAGTCTCCCCCTAAGACATACCATGACTGTAGTAACACCGTGGGGAGAAATGCCAAAAAAACCAAAGGAGATTAGGTCCGCCTTGTCCAATCTCTTGCTACTTGGATCTGCTATGGCACCTGGGCCATTTGCATCTGCGCCTTCACTTTTTCCTAAAACATGACATCTTCACAAATTGTGATATGGGACCCAGTTTTGCCACTAAGATTGGTTCCAATTCTGGAAAGAAACCTATACAGTCCAATAAACAAACTAAACATGTGAACTTTGCAAATAAACTTGCTAAAAGCAAACAATCATGTCCACCTGTTGCAATAAAAACCTTCAAGGACTTGGCGCTTAAACAGGCCATCATCCATGATCCAAAACAAATACACCAACAATTGATAGAAAATGAAGACTCTTTTACGAGCATGGAATTGGATGAAGACATAGATGAAATCAGAAAGTCCTCTTTTGCCCCAAATTCCATAAATAAGCCTAAAAATATCCTAAACTCAGAGGACTTGGAAGATCTAATGAACCTTTCGGTGTATTTCGCTGATTGGGACGAGGTCCTTGAGATTGATGCCTCCTTGGAAGATCGCCTTAAGGCACTAAAAACAAACAATGCTTGGGCATCTTCACCCAGCATCTTATTGGAGGCGATCAACTTCAAAGGCATTGATGATGAGTCTGTTAGTGACTCTGACTGTGAGGATTTAAAAAAAATGCTCCAGCCCTCGACTATAAAACCTCAATCCAGAACTAGAACTGTATCCAGAGTTCACATGAATAGATCCTCCAGTGAGGATTCACTGCTTCCGTTGGGCAGGAGATTTATGACGCAGGATCAAAACAGTAGGGCCAAAGCTAAGCAACCAAAGAGGCTGACAAAGAACTATAACGCGGACAACAGACAACGTGAGAACAGCCCTGGAAAGGAGACTACTTCAGATTCCTACTGCATGGAACTACAAAGAATTCTTTGTATTAAAGACAATCTAGTTCTAAATGGAGCTAACATCTTGAGGCTCTTCCGCAGTATTGATGCACTCTCTGGACTCAACACAAAGGATTTATCACTAGTAGAGTTTCCGGATAAATCAAATTATGATAAAGCCATAATACATCTTACTTCCATGGATGTGAAAACTCTACTACAGCAAAACTCTGAACCACTGAAGAATATGGGGTTTTCCCTAACCGCTAGATCAACCTTGAACCTAGGAAGAAGAGATGAGGCCAAATTCTATGACCAGATGCCCACTAAATCTCATCATCTTAACAGCTACAATCCTGATGCGGGGAGCGGGAAGACAGACAACATGGACAGCGACTGCTCCTTGAACACAAACCAACTTAGATGTGATTAAGGATTGAGTAAAAAAAATAAGGGCAAATTCAGAATCACGATCAATAACCATACTGCCTCAAAGATCACTTCCGGGGTACCACGAGGGACCAGGGGTGATAGGGATGGGGACAACTGGGACTGGCTAGCCAGTTCATTGGCCAGAAGATCATAATGCCAGGGCCCAGGCGACAATTATCCCCTGCCCTACATCCACTTGGGTTGTTGGAACACGCGTGGTTATAAACATCTACTGGGTGATGGTAGTATTCGACTGGAAGATTTTGAGGTCATTTGTTTGCAGGAGACGTGGCTGTATGTTTAACCTATCATCAAGGACTTCGTCATCCTTATGAACCCAGCAATAAAAGGCATAAAGGGTAGACCAGTGGCAGGCCTATTGACCGCAATCAACGAAAGATGTGGCCTGGTCAAAGAACATTTCACCATTTATTCAGATCACCCTACTGGTATATCAAATTGGTGAAGAGGATGCTATGAGGCGGATCCTTTTGTGTAACTTGTATTGGAACTGCAACAACCTTGCAGCCAAGAACTTCATGGACCAGTTACTGGAGGAGGTTGACGCTGCAATGGTTGACTACTCCAACTTGAATGCGATCTTATGTGGGGACCTAAACATTCACTGTTCCAATAACTCTGGGGCTCTCATAAATTTCTATGCGAGCAATCTACAGGAAGCTGAAAAACGAGGCCTGTCATTTAGGAAGGAGTTCGAGCTGAGAAATATCTCATTACTAAATGGCATTACATTGGGAGACATCCCACCAACTCCAACCTGGAAGAGAGCGACTGTTCCTCATATTTTAGACTACTTTCTTGCCTCCGACAGCCTTCATTGTAGAGTAGTGGCTTTGACGATCATGTAAACTCCACAGAGTGACCACAATATGTTGAAATTAACACTTGAACTGGGCAGGACATCAAAGTCTTCGCTAGATGGGGATGCCTTGGAAGTACAGCCTGGAAGAAACAGAGTAAGATTACTGAGGGAAAATGTATCAACATTATCTAAAAATCTAAGAGACAATGGCAGGCCGGAAGACATAGATTATACGCTGCCCTTGGCCATCTTTAGCGAAAAATCTGGCCCAGGAAGATCAAAGGGCTTTTGCCACAAATACACTTTCAACCATGAGATTGCCACAAGAAAAAGGAAGCTAAAAAAGTTGCAAAGAGCGCTGAAGAAAAATCCTTCCCCGGCATCACTTGTGGCGGTCAAGAAAATGAGGACTGCATACAATAATTGGATAAGACAGCATAGGCAATCTCTATTGCAATCGAATGCCGAACATATGCTGGAATTAGTTGCATCTAAAAACTCTAGTGAAATGTGGCAAATTTTTAACATGCTAGACCCACCTCAACAGAGTCTCATTTCCAACCCTATTCCAGCGAAGGACTGGATGGACCATTTCTCCAAGCTCTTCTCAAAGCCTACCCTGCAAGCCTCAAAGGCTGTAGAAAACTCTTGTTCGAACTGGGAGTTTGAAACTGAAAGGGAAGATATCCTCGCCCTAATTAAATCGTCCAACAATTCCAGAGAGGCGGGTCATGATGGCCTCACAATCTGTCATTAAAACAATATCCTGAGGAATGGGCAACTTTCTTACACCAACTTTTTCTACTGGTGAAAATAAAACGCTGTATCCCGGCCACCTGGACGCAATCCATCATTGTACCGAACTTCAAGAAGGGTGATAGATCTGTGGCTGCAAATTACAGACCTATCGCCCTCTTGGATGTTATCGGCAAACTTTTTGCGGCCCTGATCTTGAATCACCTCACGGCCTGGAGCTGGGAATCAAAACATCGGGATGGCTGGCAAGCAGGGTTTGAAAAGGGAATCGGAACATCGCTAAACCTCTTTCTGATAAATTACCTGAACCTGAGAACGGTAAAAAAGAACAGTAAAAACATATACCTCGCATCAGTGGACTTGTCTCAAGCCTTTGATTCAGTAAAACGAGAGAAACTTTGGCAGAAGCTAAAAGTCTGGGGGTGCCCCACTGACATATGCGAGGCTATGGAGGCCCTTCATAACAACACAAGCATTCAAATAAAGCTGAACCAAAAGGGAGACCTGTCGAACTCCATCAAAACAGGAGTGGGCCTCAAGCAAGGGTGTCGACTAGCCCCAGCCATCTTTAAACTACACATCTCAGACATTGGTGACGCCTTTACGGAAATTAGATGCTTCCCCCCTTGTATTGCAGGCTCCCCAATGAATCGTTTATTGTACGCAGATGATGTCATTCTTCTAGATGAAACTCCAATCGGGCTCCAGCGCCAATTGAATGCCCTGGCTCTCGTTTTATCTTCCAATGACCTAAGAGTAAACGCCACCAAATCAATGGTGCTTACCTTGGGGAAGACAAGACGCAACCTTATGAACTTTAAGGGTTGGCACATAAATGGTGACCAGATCTGAGAGACATCAGAATTGCTTTATTTAGGCATCCCAATCAGCGCAAGCTATAGTGAAGCTCCAAGAGAAATGGCGCTAAGGCGCAAATTGAAGATGCCGACAGCCCAGGCAAGACTGATCAAACGCAGATATTGTAAATTTACATTGATACCTTTGCTCCGTTTTTACACCATGAAGGTAGTCCCCATTGTGACCTATGGGGCTGAGTGCTCTCTTCAGATAAGCTGGAAGATATGGCAAATCTTAGAGGGCCTATTCTGGAGAGCTGTACTTGACCTCCCTAACTGTATACCTGTGGCTGTAATAAGAAAAGAGTTTGGACTGACTTCTCTCATTACTTACGTCAGCTGGAAAACTCTATCTTTCTATCACAAATGCTTACTGCCTCCACCAGATAGCGGGTTTGGACTGTTGGGCCAAGCACTGAAGTCAGAAAGAGAGCCTTTACTTGTTGAATGGAGCACCAAATGTTTGAGCCTGTTGGACTCAATAGACTCTACTGCGAAACTACATTGAAAAACCAGATCTTGTAAAGAAACGGTTGTATGAGTATGATTGGATCGAGTCCTCAGTGCTGGCGCAGTCATCTAAACTCTATGGCAAATACTGCGTTGCTTTGAACAAGCGAGGCCAAACTCCGCTGTATCTGAGCAGGTTTCCTTCGGCCGAGTTGCGACAGCAATTTCTCAGACTTCGCTTCAATATCTTTCCAACCAAAGAAATTCTTGAAGCAGGAAAACAGAAAAGTACGAGAGACTATAAATGTCGACTCTGTGGTCATCCAATGGTAACACTTCGCCATCTCATCATGAGCTGTCAGGGCATCATGGACATTCGTCACAACCTACTGGGGAGATTTTTTGTCAACAATCAAACTTTAACAAAGAAAGACGTTTGGTTACTGCTGCTACAGGGCTCAAGGTTATCTATAACTTTTGCCCTGCTAGAGATGGTATCAATCATCTTTAAAAAAAACTTGATGGAGAAAAGTGAGAAAGAAAGTTTATTTCTGCATAACAAGACTGATAGAAGCTGCCAACTGTGGCTGAACTGATACTTCCCTCTTCTTCCTTTTACCCGTTTTTTTCTCCTTCCTTTTATTTTTCTCTCTTTTTCCTTTTCCTTTTCACAGCAATTGACTGAAATAATATGTTTTCAGAACTATGGAATGTTTTCAGAGTTATGGAATTTTTTGCTTATATATTTTTTTCTCTAATTTTTCTCATTTTTCTTTTTTTTCATGTTGAATTTGAACTGTAAATGGTAAAAAGCTTCTTTTGAAGCTAACACTAATAAAAAAAAAAATTAAAAAAAAAATAGCCGACTCGCGCGCCTCCATGGAGCAGAAAATGGACGGCATCAGCATGGACGTTTCCCTCCTGCGACATGACCTCCAGAAGCTGACATCGCGCACCGGTGAGGCAGAACAACGCATATCCGACGCGGAAGATGGAATAAGGAACATAGAACAACAGCTGGCCAGAGTCACAACACGTTTGAAAACCATGGAGGAGCAAGTGGATGAGAGCGAGGGAAGATCCAGGCGTAATAACGTTAGGATCCTGGGACTGCCGGAGAAAGCGGAGGGCCCACATATGGAGCTATTTTTGGAACAGTGGCTCACAGACATGTTTGAAGAAAACACGTTCTCTAACTTCTTCTCCATTGAACGAGCCCACCGTGTACCGACGGGTCGTCCACTTCCGGGCGCCCCACCTCGTACAGTGATCGCCAAACTATTGAACTATCGTGATCGTGATGCACTGATCCAGTCCGCAAGGGCGAAAGGCACTCTCACCTATAATGGATCCAAAATAGCATTCTTCCCAGACTACACCAGGGAAGTGCAGAAGGCTAGACAATCGTTTGACCCACTGAAAAAACAACTACAATCCCTGAAGGTGAAATATGGCCTAATGTTTCCTACCCAACTCAAAATTTACCATGGAGGCACAACAGTCCACTTCACCGACCCCAGAGAGGCGTGGAGATGGGCGGAACAACACATAGAGGGAGATTGGACGATAACGAGGGGCAACAAACGGAACACCCTGTGCCCGGCCAGGTCCTGAACCGCCAGACCAACAACCACCTGCACCGGGAATCGCACCACAGCTGCAGGAATAATAGTACCAACTCCTGAAATATATGTGAATTGAAACACACGAGACCCTACCATATGGGGTTTAAGGTACTGTATACTAACTTAATACTGAACATGTGTACAGGATAGCCACGAAGAGACACACTGCCAAGCGGCCAGCCCAGACGGAAGCTCCCCCTTCCCCTGGTATTCCGCCCTGTGACATTGCACCGGGGTATCTCCGGAGCCTACACACAGGGATACAACCCCGAATAGTTTACTTGTTAGCGGGCTCACTCAGCTGCTGTTAGCTGAGGTTTGTTGTTGAATGTTTGGGCGACAGATGCTTCGAGTTAGGAGTATAGGGTGGGGGATGGGAAGTTTGTTTAACGACAGTTTTGTTAAGAAAAGGGTCCAAAGTTCAAAACTAGAACACTTTGCCACAACACTATTAGCAAACAACATGTGCACACGGTGCTATGAGCCAGTGACTAACCCTCACTCTTCACCAAATGGCCTCCACTAACACAGATGTCAGAACCCTACGACTCCTAACCTGGAATGTTAATGGGATGGGAGGTAGAATCTAGCAGCGTTCACCACAGCAATGGGACTGCGGGATGTGTGGCATGACCTACACCCGGACACGAGGGAATACTCCTTCCACTCAGGGGTACACGCCTCTTTATCGCGATTAGATTACTTCTTTCTGCCTGGGCCAGAGATTCACAGGGCCGCAAAGGCAACTCTACTGCCACGCGGCATATCGGATCACTCCCCCCTGCTGATCGAGCTCAACATGGCTAGACCACGTCCACCCCCCTCCTGGTGCTTAAATAACTGCTACCTAGGCCTCCCAGATTTTCTGGAGCAAATACAACAAAAACATACTTTGAGTTAAACACGGGATCGGTGGATGATCCGGGGATCCTGTGGGAGGCACTCTAACCGGTGCTGAGGGGTGAGATTTTGTCATGGTCTGCTGCACACCGAAAGAAACATCAACAGAAATTAGTAGAAGCCGAAGAGCAAGTGACCCAGGCTGAACTAAACCACCTGGCACTAGATCAACCGGAAACAAACCGAGCACTAACACTTGCCCAAAAAGGCTTACAGAACGTTGTGCTAGACAATGCTAGGCAGGCACATATGACGATGAGAGTCAGAATATACAAGACCGGTGATAAAGCTGGCAAAATGCTGGCATGGTTAGAAAAACACGAAATAGGCAGCGGCCAGGTCAGAGCGATAAGATCAGAAGGAGCTGAACCCTTACTGACCGACCGCGACATAGCCGAGGGCTTCGCAGCTTACTATACAGAGCTTTACAAGTCACCCACATCGCCCATCAATAGTTCGGTACTAAATGACATAATCCTCCCCACTCTAAACGCTGAACAGCAGGCTTTACTTGAGAAATATATCACAGAGGAGGAACTGGTAGCAGCCATGTCGGAACTCCAGACGGGAAAGACACCAGGGCCAAACGGCTTCCTGATTGAGATGTGGCGTAAACTTGGTACAAATGAAATTGCCCCCCACTTACTGCGAATGTTCCTACAGTCCAAAGAGAAAGGATGCCTACCGGCAGGCCTCCGGAAAGCCACGTTAATAGTGATTCCCAAAGCAGGCAAACCGCCAAACCTCTGTAGTTCATATCGACCAATTTCACTTATCAATAGTGAGACCAAAATACTAGCAAAAGTACTGGCCAACCGCTTACAACAGGTCATCACAACATTAATTCACCCCGACCAGTGCGGATTTATGCCGAAACGTTAGACCCGCTTGAACATTCATAGGCTGCATACTGTAATAGAGAATGCGCCCACCACCCGAGGCTCCCTGGCTGTACTGGCGATTTACTTTGAAAAGGCTTTTGACTCCGTGTACTGGGAGGCAATTTGGGAAATAATGCGTCGGATGGGGTTTGGTCCCCAGTTCCTGAGCTGGGTGCAACTCTTATATGAATCCCCCGAGGCACAAATGAGTGAATGGGTGGCCATCGCAAACCTTTAAGCTTGGGAAGGAACCAGACGGGTGCCCATTATCCGCCATGATATTTGCCCTGGCTGTGGAACCGTTAGCAGAGGCATTGAGAACGTCACCGGCCTGGTGTGGTATTCAGTGGGAAGACGGGCGAGAGGATAGAGTCTCCCTGTACGCGGATGACTTGCTTCTTTACTTAAAAGACCCACACCACGCCTGCTCCATGATTGTAGACATACTAGACAGCTACGGTACTTTCAGTGGGCTAAGAGTAAACTGGCCCAAATCAATACTGTTCCCAATAGGCACCACAACTTTTATACCGCCAGCCAACTGTCCCTTTCGCTTAGAAACTGAGCAGTTTAAATACCTTGGCATACACATTACTAACGACTTAAGCAAATATGTGACCAATAATCTCCACCTGATAACAACCAGATTCACAGAAGATATCAGGCACTGGGTCTCTCTCCCATTGACCCTGCTAGGAAAGGCAGCTTTATTCAAAATGATGTATATACATTGGGTATTCCTGTCCTCTCTAATTCCGTACTGCACTATTTTAGAGCAGTATGTGTTTTAAACCTTCCAAAGAAACCCATGCATTAGTACTGAATCCTAATCATGTGGTGATGAAACAACCCTTAACAATGTTAGGTCTTTATGGTAGCCTCTTTATTATTTTCATGGCTAGTCTTTTTAGTTATATTCTTAAAACAAGAACAAATCAAATGTTCAGATAAAACAAGGTGGCACAGAGAATCACCATGATTTTAACTTGACATAACTTGGTCAAAAACAGGTCAACAACTGTGCGTATGTAAAAGAGTAAAGACAAAGATGAACAAAGCAAAGAAGCAAAGATACAAAAAAACTAATGCAATTCTTCTCTGGTCTGTGCAAACAATCTGCAGTGAATATTTATGTTTGTTATAATTGAGCTAGAGGGGTACACAATATTACTTCATAAAGGTCACCATTCTATAGTTACAATGCTGCAAGGTACTGTGTTCAATTCCTGTTTTTTTCAATACATTCAAGCAGACCGGTGAGGTTAGAAAAGCACAAAATTCAAACAATTATATTTGTTCATATAACAGTAGTTGGAAAATCAGGATGTCAAGAGAGACTGGTCCAAAATTCAAACAATTATATTTGTTCATATAACAGTGGTTGGAAAATCAGGATGTCAAGAGAGACTGGTCCGACGTCTATTGAACAAATGGAGAGAATTCAGTGTGGTCCTAAAAGGTGGTATACAATAAATTTCCCACAAGGATCACTGACGTTTCGATTGTTCAAATACACAATCTTCTTCTGGGGCCTTATATATGTAGGTCTCCCTAAAGATAGACAAAGACAAAGGTGTCCACTTAGAAGAGAGTACCAAGTGTTTCTATTAAAAATGAAATAATGCAAGTGAAAGGATATAAAAGGGTTCATATTGCTGTAGCTGCAATGGAGAAGTGAAGGGCTGAGAGCCCTCAGAGTTCAGAGACTGACCTGTCCTAGGAGCTGTGTGGAACCTCCTGTGGTTCCAGAGTTCTGTGGGGGTGATGAATCCTAGGCTGTGCATAAGAGTCGCAGTCTGGGCAGGCTGAGTACAGAATTCAAATCATTGCCTGTGGATGTGGGTCCATTAAAGCGGCCCTGTGGATGAGAGTGAGAGGAAAGGCAAAGTGGAGCTGTATAAGTAAGTGGCTTTTCCCTCTGTAGAGTGCTTGCTCCGATCCTGACTGCGTATGAGGAAAGTCAGGTAGCTATCCTGGACAGGAGTTGTAGAGAGGCTAACAGGAGGCTAAAAAGGACTAAAAGGAGAGCTCACCTGTGTCAATGTTAATGTGGGTGAGACTGGGGTCGCTCCTTCGTGTGCATGTCATCCGGAGGGGAGCCGTTATTGAATGCGAGGGAGCTGCTCGTCTTGTGTATAAATGAGCAGGCGCGTCCGAATAGTGTTCAGGCAAGTGCGCATGCGTTACACGGGGCAGGCGAATGTCTGCGGTGTACGCACGCGCACTGAGGAGCAAGCGGGCTCCGCGTCCAAATGTGGCGCGGGGCAGAAGCCACTGCCCTACAAGGTGGAAGCGCATGCGCACATGGCTGTGTCGCGGCGCCACCGTGCCAGATACTGGAAAAATTCCAATATTGTATGCGAGTGTCTCAGGAGGAGACGGCAATTACGTCTAGCAATGGTGCATACTGTCTTAGTTTCGGCAGGGGTGCCCTCCCGGGGGGGGAAAGGAGGGGGATGGAGAGGAAGGGGGAGGGAAAATGGGGAAAATGATTGGACAAGGAAGGGACATTGATGAGGGAGCCTGCAAGGTGGAATGTGGAGTCCGCCCAATTGTCCGGGCCAGTTAAAAGGCTGCTGGTCCTGGCTGATAGGCCAGATCAGGATGGTAAAATACACCATAGGAAGTATTAGGACCACTATCAGGTTGTGGTCTGGTAGTCCAAGGGGGCTGCTTCATAAATAAAGTGTGAAACCAGTGGTGCATTGTGTACTCTGCACCTTATCCTTGATTTGTGTTCACTTATTCTTTTATGCACAGGTCTGGACGTTTGACCCACATATCTGAGTCCGCAGGTGCACTCAATGAGATAGATCACATTAGTTGTTTTACAATTGGTAAATTGTCTGAGCTCCCATTCCTTGTCTCCTATAAGGAAAGATTTCATTTTTAGCGTCTGTTTACAAGCCATGCACCACTGGTTTCACACTTTATGGAACTACAACATGCCCATGATTCGTTTAAATGGTGGGTGATTGACCGAGTCATAGGTACCACCAACAAATCCAACTCCCTTAAACACAAGGAATCCTGGTGGATATTCAAACTACAGACCCTGACAAATGGTCTCAATGAAGCAGCACCCTTGGACTACCAGACCACAACCTGATAGTGGTCCTAATACTTCCTATGGTGTATTTTACCATCCTGATGTGGCCTATCAGCCAGGACCAGCAGCCTTTTAACTGGCCCGGACAATTGGGCGGACTTCACATTCCACCTTGCAGGCTCCCTCATCAATGTCCCTTCCTTGTCCAATCATTTTCCCCATTTTCCCTCCCCCTTCCTCTCCATCCCCCCCCCTTTCCCCCCCCGGGAGGGCACCCCTGCCGAAACTAAGACAGTATGCACCATTGGTAGACGTAATTGCCGTCTCCTCCTGAGACACTCACATACAATATTGGAATTTTTCCAGTATCTGGCACGGTGGCGCCGCGACACAGCCATGTGCGCATGCGCTTCCACCTTGTAGGGCAGTGGCTTCTGCCCCGTGCCACATTTGGACGCGGAGCCCGCTTGCTCCTCAGTGCGCGTGCGTACACCGCAGACATTCGCCTGCCCCGTGTAACGCATGCGCACTTGCCTGAACACTATTCGGACGCGCCTGCTCATTTATACACAAGACGAGCAGCTCCCTCGCATTCAATAACTGCTCCCCTCCGGATGACATGCACACGAAGGAGCGACCCCAGTCTCACCCACATTAATATTGACACAGGTGAGCTCTCCTTTTAGTCCTTTTTAGCCTCCTGTTAGCCTCTCTACAACTCCTGTCCAGGATAGCTACCTGACTTTCCTCATACGCAGTCAGGATCGGAGCAAGCACTCTACAGAGGGAAAAGCCACTTACTTATACAGCTCCACTTTGCCTTTCCTCTCATTCTCATCCACAGGGCCGCTTTAATGGACCCACATCCACAGGCAATGATTTGAATTGTGTACTCAGCCTGCCCAGACTGCGACTCTTATGCACAGCCTAGGATTCATCACCCCCACAGAACTCTGGAACCACAGGAGATTCCACACAGCTCCTAGGACAGGTCAGTCTCTGAACTCTGAGGGCTCTCAGCCCTTCACTTCTCCATTGCAGCTACAGCAATATGAACCCTTTTATATCCTTTCACTTGCATTATTTCATTTTTTATAGAAACACTTGGTACTCTCTTCTAAGTGGACACCTTTGTCTTTGTCAATCTTTAGGGAGACCTACATATATAAGGCCCCAGAAGAAGATTGTGTATTTGAACAATCGAAACGTCAGTGATCCTTGTGGGAAATTTATTGTATACCACCTTTTAGGACCACACTGAATTCTCTCCATTTGTTTAATAGACGTCGGACCAGTCTCTCTTGACATCCTGATTTTCCAACCACTGTTATATGAACAAATCTAATTGTTTGAATTTTGGACCAGTCTCTCTTGACATCCTGATTTTCCAACTACTGTTATATGAACAAATATAATTGTTTGAATTTTGTGCTTTTCTAACCTCACCGGTCTGCTTGAATGTATTGAAAAAAACAGGAATTGAACACAGTACCTTGCAGCATTGTAACTATAGAATGGTGACCTTTATGAAGTAATATTCTGTACCCCTCTAGCTCAATTATAACAAACATAAATATTCACTGCAGATTGTTTGCACAGACCAGAGAAGAATTGCTCTAGTTTTTTTGTATCTTTGCTTCTTTGCTTTGTTCATCTTTGTCTTTACTCTTTTACATACGCACAGTTGTTGACCTGTTTTTGACCAAGTTATGTCAAGTTAAAATCATGGTGATTCTCTGTGCCAGCTTGTTTTATCTGAACATTTGATTTGTTCTTGTTTTAAGAATGTAACTAAAAAGACTAGCCATGAAAATAACAAAGAGGTTACCATAAAAACCTAACATTGTTAAGTGTTGTTTCATCACCACATGATTAGGATTCAGTACTAATGCATGGGTTTCTTTGGAAGGTTTAAAACACATACTGCTCTAAAATAGTGCAGTACGGAATTAGAGAGGACAGGAATACCCAATGTATATACATCTTGATTTTCCAGCCCATTAGTTCCTGTCCGATTCTAGGGCTGTCCCTCCAGTTACAAATTATTCAAAATGATGGCTCTCCCACGTTTCTTATACAAACTGCAAAACGCCCCACTACACATCCCAGCAAATTAATTCAAAAAGATAGACAACGCACTAAGGAAACTCCTCTGGAACAATGGACATCCACGTATTGCGCTGGGCACTCTGCAGCGCTCCATTTGGGAGGGTGGGATATGGCTCCCCCGCCTACAGTCCTATTATTCGGCTAGCCAAATAGCAGTGGTCAATGACTTACTGCACGGGGACATCACATTGCCACACAATAGACTGGGGAGCGCCAGAGGACGCGCTAGACCTCAAACCGAACTCCTTTACAAAGCGATTTGTAACTCAACCCCACAGTCTATGCTATCACACGTTGCCCGAGTATGGAAAGACGCACACAAGTTCCTGGGATGGGAAGGGAAAATCATCCCACTACAACCACTGTGGAACAACAGGAATCTACCTGAGGTAAACAAGCTTCCGAGATGGCGTACATGGTTACAACATGATATCAGTACAGTGGGCGATATCGTAAAGGGGGGCAGACTTGTATCCTTTGAAACCCTAGAATCCAGATTTCACCTCCCAGGCACTGAACGGTTCCAATATGCGCAGATGCAGCACGCCCTACAAACCCACCTCCCAGCACTTGAAGACTTGGCCGAAAGCACTCCCCTCGAAAGAAACATAGTTGAGGCAAACATTGAGACTAAAGTAACGTCCACCATGTACAATGTAATCACTTCCTTTGCCACCACTGAACTAACCAGCCTAAAAGGCAAATGGGAAAGAGACATAGGATTTATACAACGGGAAGACTGGGTGGGGGCCCTCATGTACCCTCGGGAGGTGGCCATTTCGGCCAGACTTAGACTTCTCCAGCTCAAAATACTGCACAGGATTTACTACCCAAGGGTGGCATTATATCGCTGGGGGAAAACAACGGACCCTCAGTGTCTTCGGTGCAAGAGGGAGGAGGGAACCTTCTTTCACATACTGTGGGACTGCAACCATATACAACAGTACTGGCAAAAATGTTGCGATGATTTCTCACGGGTACTGGGGAGAACGATACACAGAGACCCGAAGCTACTCCTGCTTGGGGTGGAGGAGGAGGGAGAAACATCTAAATATGAGAAGTTGCTCCTATCGACGACCTCGGCAATAATTAAAAGGAACATTGCACAGTTATGGGGTTCGGAAACAACACCGCAGTACGAACAATGGGTTTCGGACGTCAACATATGTATTGCAATGGAACAGAGAGTACATACAGCCAGAGGGTCTCCGAGGAAAGCAGACAAAATATGGGACAAATGGGAGGAAGCTCAGTGACTGTACCAACCTGAACAACGAATGATAACGCACAATGTACAAAAGTAATACAATCTGGCATATAGCGTGAGATACAATGGACACTGCAAGACCCTTTTCTTTCCTTTCCTTTTCTTTCTTCTTTTCTTTCTTGTTCTTCTTTCACCTGACAAAGGACTGTTTCACTGGTCATATAGGTTGAATGTTTATATGAAGAATGTATGTTTTGTGATGTTATGATGGAAAAAACAATAAAATGTGTTATAAAAAAAAAGAGACTCGACTTTTACAAGAAGAAATGTACAAAATCAGGAATCTTTGTTTCTTACTACTTGAGAACAGTAGACAGAAAAGAAGGTAGGGTGGCGAGGGAGAAGGTCAGAAAGTTCCGGGGTTGTCTGTCGAACGACGAAACGGAGAGTTTTCCATGTTATCTTAGCCAGGTCAGCTAAGAAAAGTCTTTATTTGTTTGAGGTTGAAGGGAGTTAATCTTTTTTAAAAGCTACTTCCAGTAGTTCGGCTGTTGCTAGTTCTTTATTATTTAAGTCTGTTGCATTCTTTTCTTTGAAAAAAATGATACTGCAATTTGAATTGAATTGATTCAAAAGTCTGTATGGTGCTTTATGGCGCTTTATTCCATAAAAGGGGGAAGAAAAGGCCTGTGAAATTTGTGTCCAATGCTTTTCGGTCTTTGTGACCATCCTCTGGGACAATTTCAGGTTTCCGTTTCTTAGCTTGGCAATTACCTTATTTCTTTCTTTGTTCTGGAACCCTTGGATATGTCTTGATGGCTTCTGGGCTGTATAGCACAAGGGTTCCTGTTCTGCTGTCCTTTTCTTCTTGATATTAGTTTTGGCAGGGCATCCGGTTTTCTCTTTATTTACAGAGTCAAAACTTTTATCTGCAGTGGTTTTGGGTGGCCTCTATGGCAACATTAACCACCTCTAAATAATTTTCTTTCCCACCATAAACCGAAACGCGCATCTTGACACAGCTCTTGTAGTGAAACACTGGTTTATTAAATAACACTGGTTTATACAATGGAACTTTTACCACCCCAAGACATGTGTTCACGCTAAGTTTCCCTTAGCACCACCACTAATGCACTACAGATACATCCGTACAACTTGTACACCGTCCTTGAACAGCAGTCTGTCAGATACTGCAGACCATTAGGAAATACTTTCCTCCCATAGACTTTTATGGGACACCCTTTCCTTTTGCTTTGTTTATACTCTGTGGCAGGTCGGAAAAAGGAGACGTACACTTGAAGGACATTATACTGGTCTTTATTAACATAATTAGGATATGGCCTATCTTTCCCTATTGCTAGGGGGGTATCCCTGCCTATTTAAATACCTCCAGATGCTCTTCACTCATCAGGAAGTCCCAAATGAATATGTCCACAGTCCAAAACTAGTTCTAATTGACCGTACCGCTGTTTTAACTCATTTAAATTCTACTAGGATAATGTCTCCTCTCTCTTGATTATCTCTTATGGCAATGTCTCTTCTTTATTTAATTTAATTTATTATTAATGTGTTACAGCTTATTATAAGCTTTTCACATGTCATAAGAAATTACATTCAGCAAAAGAAAAACAATTGATCATACAGATAAATACTAACATATTAAATGAATAAAGAGAAGAAGATAATAACATAAGGAACAAAATAAGCAGAGTAAACAAAAAAAAAAGAAGGAGAAGAAGAAAGAAGAATTGAACATAAAAAGAGAGATGAGTTACAATCAGAGTTCAAAGTTAAAAGAATGTACGGATGTGTTCGTAATCCAGCAATGGATGAGTATTAATTCTTTTACATATTAAAAACTGCAAGTCCAAATAGTAATTGCTGTTGGGAAAATTATAGAGTTTTTTTTCCTGATAAAAACTTTCTCATAGTAAAACAGAAGGAGAGCATCCATGAGTTGACAGTTCGCTATATGTTTATGCCCAATAATTTCTCGACAGTCATCCAAACATTATACAAGGCAATGTATAATTTCATTCCGTTTCCCTTTGCGTTAACGGCTCTTTGCCAGAATTCATTACTGCCAACATGTTCCATGTTATGGACAAAGTCTGTGTAGAATGATGTGTAGACCTTTATCATAACGGCACATCTGGTAAGAACATGTTTGCCCGTTTCTGATTTCATTCTGTCCTTACATAACCTGCAGAAACGTTCAGGTAAGGGGAGATTATTCTTAATCCCACTTATGGCCAGTACAGGCAGCTGATCGATCCTTAACAAGAGGATAAATCGTCGTAGCCGTGGCGAAGGGCATAGATTCAGATATGGCAATGGCTTCTTGAGAGTGTAATTCATGCATTGCACAAATTTATAGCGCTTTAGGTTTTCCAAGTGTGCAAAATTGCTAATCCAGTCGTGCAATTCAGATTTCTTGGCTAACGCTCTCAACACAGGAGTGGAGACCTCTTGTTGTTTTTGGGTCCAGCCGATCTCTTCAAGATATTTGACGATGTTCTTTTTCATAAAAGGATATGAGGATGTTTTGTTAATTTCGCAATGAATCGCCACTAACAATAAATTGGCTGTGTCCGGTGTTGCTTTTAGGTATAATTCGGCTCTCTTCCTGAGTACAAGAGACTTCCAGGAAGTAAGGCCGAGCTCTAATCTAAGAATGGCCATTGGGATACAGCCCGGGAGACCGAGTATTTTTTTCCAAAATTTTCCTTCAAGGGTTTGAAGCCAGTCCAGTTCTATCAATTGCAATGCCTCCAGGCCATAGATTATCATTGGTGTTAATACCTGTAGGTATAGTTGGCGTGCTGCCCAGATGGTATAGCCACAGTAAGTTGTGGAGAAACGATAGATAAGTGCTGTTACTTGAGCAGCTCTTGTAGTTCTAATTTGTTTACAAATGGTGTAATGCCCCTTGTGCTCAACCTCGACGCCCAGGTATCTATAATATGGGGTATATTTGATTGCCGTCCCGTGTATGTTTAGACCGGTTCTTGCTATCTTCTTGGAACTGAACATTACCATCTGTGTTTTATTTAGATTGATAGCCAACCCATTGGCTTGAGTATAGGACCATAGTGCCTCAGCTGATCTACGAATGCCGCTGATAGTGTGGTCCAAGATGACTAAATCGTCAGCATATGCTAGCACTACACAATGGGTGGATCCAATCTTGGGAGGGCAGTTGTTTTCCAATGATAGTGCTTTAGGTATATCGTGGACAAACAGGTTGTATAGTATTGGTGCCGTAACACATCCTTGTTTCACGCCACAGTTTTGGTTGACCTTGCTGGTCATGTTCCCTTTTGCGTCCAGCTTCAGGGAAACTGTGGTATTGTGGTGCAATAACTTAAGGTAATGTAGTATTTCTTTAGGACATCCCAGTTTTTCGAGTTTGGCCCAAAGTAGTTCCCTGGGGACTAAATCAAAGGCGGACTTGAAATCTATGAACAGGGCATATAGAGGTGGGTTACCTGATGTTCTGGCCTTGTTACAGAGAATATCCATTACTACCAAGTTATGTGTAGTGGAATATCCGCTTCTAAATCCACATTGGAAACAATCGAGGATCTTTTCTCTGTCTGCCCATATTTGGAGTTCCTGAAGAAGATATGATGCGAATAGCTTGCCCGTGCAGTCCAGCATTGAAAGTAGGCGGTAGTTTCCAGAGTCTGAGCGGTCACCTCTCTTATATACAGGGATCAGGATTGCTGTCTGCCAGGATTCGGGGATTTGGCCTTCCTTCAGAATTTTTTCAAAGAGGATCTTGAGTACCTCTGCCCAGTATTCCGGGTTGCTCTTTAATACTAAATTTGCTAAGCCGTTAGGTCCCGGTGCTCTTGAGGATTTGAGCTTTTTTATCCTGATAATCAGAGATTCGACTGACACTTTGAAAGGGATCAGAGGTGGATCCTGGGGCATCCTCTCCTGTGGCTTTGCCTGGTCCGTGCCGTTCCGGGTTTTCAGGAATTCCTCCCATTGGCTGATGCCAATTGAATTGGTTAAGGGGATGCTGGTGTCACCCCGAGCCGTGCTCAGTAGTCCCCATATAGTTCGGGAGTTACCCGTGCATAACGTTTGGACTGTTGTTTGCCATTTGAGCAATTTTATTGCATAGCGTTTCTGCTTTAGCCATGTTCTGTAGGCATTTTTTAGCTTCTTGCTAAGAGTCAGATAGTTGTACAATGTAGTGGAGGCTTTACGTAATTTCCTCAGGTCAGCTCTTAGAGTTCGTTTGGCATCTCTGATTTCAATATCAAATATATTAGTAGTCTTGGTCTCGGGGGCCCGCATATTTATTTTAATCGCTGCATAGGTGTTTGAGAATGCTGCGATCCATTCTTCGATCTCATTGCTGGTCATGGCCAAGAGTTCTGTTTGACACAGATTTGGATAGTTGATTGTATGATCTATGGCTCGTTTAATATTGATATCAGACCATCGTATCTTGGAGAGAGCATGATTCGTCTTCAGCTCACCAATAGGTTTATACGATGTAAATTGTGTAATATAATTGAAAGAGAGTGTGAGGGTAGCATGGTCGCTCCAATCGTTATCCTTGATCTTCATATCTGTGACCCAGGTGGTCATGGTAGGACTTACGTATATATAGTCCAATGTACTACTGGATAAGAAGTTTCTCCATGTTGATTTTCCCGGATAGTCACTGATGGTTCTGCCGTTTAATAGTTCAAAGTTCCATGCTTTAAAGAAATTAAACCATAGTTGTCCCTCCGCATTTACGCTTCCATGTTTCAGTTTGCCTATTTTCTTCAGCAGGGGGTTATTACTGGTGCTCGGCTCACCAATTAAGTGGCAATTAAAATCACCAACAAAGATAACCATATTTTTCTTCGGCTCCGTCAGCCAATTGATCAACAAATCGTGACAGGCTTCCTGGATAGTCTCGCTCTGAGAAGATTCAAATGGATTGTATATATTAACCAGGAGGACGTACTCCGTTTTATCTTCGCCGGGGAGCTCCAGTTCCACTGCCAGTATGAATTCATCCATTTTCGTATGAATGCGGATAGATCTTAGCGGATGCAGGATGCCAATTAATAGACCTCCATATGGTCTTCCCCTTAGTCCCTTTTTTGCTAATTCCTGGTGTATAGTGTACCCATTTAGAAGGGCTCGAGAGGTAAGCCACGTCTCTTGTAGACATATACAGGTATTGCCCATTAATAAGGGCATTGAGCCATCAGGCGATAATAGATGGCTGAATCCCCGGCAATTCCAAGAGATGATGGTTTGCTCTCATCGATTTGCTGTTGTTCCTGGTAGGGACTCTAATAGCCATTTGAGGACCTTCTGTATGTCTACCAACTGTACAGAGTCATCTTTAGGTGGCTGTATTATGGTCCTTTCTTCCATAATTGGATTTGGCATCTGGGTCGGCCACTGTGGATCGGTGATGTTCGGATCAGCATCTATTTCCAGATCGACTTCCCTCAAGTTGGTTTTAAAGTTACGCAGTAGTTCTGCAGTGGCTAGAAATTTGCAGTGAAGGGCCGATGTACTCGAGTTCGTCACTTCTAGTGGTTCAACAAATGCAAAGTCCTCAGATCGTAGCACTCTCAGCTGCGGAATGGTATACAATCTGGTCATCAATGCTGATCTGGTAATCCAATCGTGGTTACTAGATTGATAGAGATTTTTAATCAGGCAGATTCTTCCGCCTCTAGGTACCATAAAGTTGCCCTTTTCCTCAGCTGGTAATGCTGTTGTTGATTGAGGCTCGTTAATCAAGGGTATTGAGATAGCTGATATATTGTTTGTGTTATTCTGGGATATATTTGCGTCCTGTTCTTTTTCACATAGAGAGGATTCTGGTTCTGGAGCCACTGTTAATTTAGGGGTATTGCATTTGTCATTAATAAGCCAACTAGTGAGCTTTCCTTCTTTTACTGCAATGCGTTTGCGTGCCCGTGCCGCTCTCCGTTTGACTTTTCTCTGTCCTTTTTTGGGAGTGCTGCCTACTGTTGGCCTCAAGATTTCCTCCGCTGTCTCTACTGTGTCTGGTAATATGATTGTTGCAGTTTGACGCTTTCTTCTTCCAATCGCCTTTTTTGTCAGGCGTCTCTGTTTACGTGAGAGGTAGATTTCCGAGTTATTGGTGATATTTGGGTCCTGAGTCCCAGAGTCAGAACCATCTTGCGTGTTAGTGTTGATGAGTTCCGGCTCGGTCTCCTTAGGGTTGTTTTTCTCAGTGTCGCTTTTTGCGATTGCGAGGGTAACGTCAAGTATCTTCCCGCACATCTTCAATAGGATATTTAATGCAAATTGTACAGATGCTACAGAAGCTTGCAGATCCCCCAGGCTCGTACTGCCTTCTCTGAGGTCACTGTTGTTTTCGGATTCCTGCGAGTCTGAATGGACAGCAAGGTTAGGGGAAGCGGATAATCTATCTATCGCTTCCCGTTGCGAAATTATCGTCTGGGGTTGGTAACTATTGATTTGATTGCTTGTGTTGCTTCGCGGTAGCGGAGTCATGGCTCTCTGCATAGACAGACAGAGGTCAAGCAATGAGTTGTTATCAATTATACTCTCCCCTAGGCACGCTGAGTTGTTCGTTCTACTGTGAATACTCGGCTCCTTCTCCCCGCTTAGCGATGGGCTTATGATGTTTGGAGTAGGCGGAGGTGGAAAAAAGTCAGTGATAATTCCTCTTTCCTTCGGAACTGTTTTCATACCCTTACCCTTATTCGGTCCTATGGTAGAGTTTCTGCCCTTCTGATTCCGAAGGTTGTATCTCGTGGCAGAACACTTCTTGACAGTTAGCATAGTGATACTGTTCCTTCACTTCCTTGTCGGGTCAGGGTAGAAGGGGAATGTATCGTGGGCAATATGTCCAATAAGGTTGTCTTTAGCTGATATATAATGTTCCCTTGGTTCTTTCAAAAAACGTTGGGGAACGCAAACGGGGTATCTTAGGGGTATTTGAGCAAATGCTCAGGTAGTTAGCACCGTTGCTCTGGGGACCCAAATAGAGGTTTCAATCAGTATGCACCACTAATGTGTCCTAGGCTCGGGCAGATGTCCGAAAATTTCCCCAATTCACAGTATATGTGGATGACTAAGGCCTGTGTCTTTAAGTTGCATCTACCCTAAGCTCTGACTAACATGCCGTTGTTCTAAATACAGGCAAAGCAGGTAGGGGAGCAAGGGGAATATGCAAAGGTTCCTGTTGTGCAGTTGTCGTCTGGTGTACAAGATTCAGGCGACTGTGCTGAATGCAATGTCAGAACACGTGTGCCAGATGATAGGAAGTAGAGACCACCGGGCAGTGGAGAAAACGGGAGAGGTGGGCCCAGGTTCTTTTGATAATATGATGGGGGGGGGTGCGAGAGGGGCCGAGGGCGAAGAGAATCCCTGCTCAATCCCCCGGAACGCCACTCGCTGTGCTTCACCTTCGCTGGGCACGTCGGCGCAATTTGTAGAAGCTCTGGGAGCTGTCTGAGCCTCAGGTCAGTTAGGCTCAGCTCCGCTCCGCTCCACTTTTAGCCTCTCCCAGCTCTCCGCGATCCCTGTTTCGGCCCCGGGAGGGGGGGAGGGGGGGGGGGAGGAGGGGTGAGAGGGGCTGGGGGCGAGGTGAGAGGGTGAGAGGTGTGAGGGGCTGGGGGCAAGGAAGATCCCAGCTCAGTCCCCCAAATCCTCCGTATCACCGCTTGCAATGTCTCACCTCTGCCGCACTCATCCGTGTCCGCGTCCCCGCCAGAGGTTATGGGTGGCTCACCTCGGCTTCACGGCTCTCTTCCGGCCCTCTACAGCCCTCTGCATCCCCCACTCTGGCGCGGCGTCCGTCCTGCTTTCTGCAGCTGCGCCCGCTTCACCTCGTCGTACGTTTCTGGTTGCTGGCTGCTGCTAGAGGAAAGTACCCTACGGCTTCGATACCCGCGTCAAGCGTCAAGCCGCACCTACAGACACACACACTCAGACTCTAGCAAAGTGGCGTGACGAGGCCGCTTCCGAAGCTTTATCCATAGTTCTCTTCAATAAGATAACTTTAATAGTCTCTTGCAACCTTCTGGACAAGATCTTGTAGCTCTTTTACAATGTAGTTAGGTTTGGTCACCCATTTAGGGATAGTTGTTACACAAGTATTTGTATTACTCTTTCTTATACTGATCCATGCTTGTATGCCTTTCTGACTCTTGTAACCTAGGCATTCTTAGGTTGGTTATTGTGAGGGGTGAGAAATGTGAGGCAGACAACTTTGTGAAGGCTTTTCAGAAGATGCCATTTTATTTTCTCAAAAGGTTGAAAGAATGCCTCACTATCCCTACCCTGATGAGGATTTCCCTGCCTATCAAAATGAACTAAAGGAAACGCTGTAACAAAAGGTTTCTGTCCCTCACACTTGTACATACACCAACTTAACAAGGTAATAAATGGCAATTCAAATATAACGGAAATAGCAGTTATATTCACAACCTGAAAACCATTTCTCCTTATAATCTGGGTGAATTCCCATTCCCCAGATTCAAGCAGGATTCCAATCAACAGTACAAAGGAATGAAGAAATCCTGTCTTGCAATACAAGTTCCAATACAGTTCTTTTTGTTCCAACTTGAACTTCCATCAACAGTTCACAAAGGTCAACAAGTTTTTCTTCTTTCCACTTGTGATCAAAATGTCAAAGCAAAGTCTTCTCTTAAACCACAAATACTTCCATAGTTCATTAGGGTCAACAAAAATGCTGCGGCACTTCACACAACGCTTGCTTCAGCAATATTAATTTGTCAGAATGATTCTGCAACAGTTACAAAAACACTTCAGTGGTTCTCCCACTTCTTCAGGATGATTTTTAACCACACCACTTCCATAATTTCCACCTGGTCCATTCCCTGCCAAGTCTACTACTACAAGATTGTTTACCCTGGTGTACTAACTACTGCAAGTACTTCTGTGGTAAAGGTTTCTTCCAACAATTTAGCAATGTCTTTTGTTTCACAACATCAAGTTAAACCACTTCTTCTGGGAAGACATGAAACACATTGGTGCTGCTCGTTACACTCTTGTGATTGTCACACTTAATGCAGGTTATGCTCCACTCCTCCTGAATATCTTCTGCCATAAGGACAGCCCTCCTTGTTTCCCCACTTCTGCATTAACCAAATGCTGACAATGGTTTTCTTTCACTCTTGCACTTCTTTGGATGTGGCAATGTGGGCTTACGCCAGTTCCTCTTATCGTCTATTTCACACACTGGAAATATGATTTACAACTCTTAGATTCTTAACTGTCCTGTCTTGGTTTTGGCAATGTTGGTTCTTTTTAATTTGCATTGTTATCATACTCTTTTGGCTTTCGCAATCGTTGTTTGCATTGTTTTGTAATATTGCCCTCACTTGTTGCTGCTAGTTATTCTAGCCCACATAAATGCAATCACACCTTTCTGGTCTGCTTGTCCAGTTCTTATTCTGCCACAATTTCCTCTTAAAGTCAGCTTGATTTTCAAACAGATTATTTTTCTGCTTTACAACAGTTTGGCATTCACAATAATGTTTGCTTTGCCACTTCACTCTTTTTATATTAGTTCCAAATTTAAAGTACCCAGACTTGGCCAGCAGGCGATCACGGAGCACTCGGGGGGTCACAATACAATAGTGAGCTAACCGGGTGTGGTATGTGCTTCCACTCGCTCTGATGCCTCCGTATGTCTTCTGTTGCTGTGCGTGGTCCGAAAACCTGCATCCCTTGGCCCTTTGCTATCCATGGCAGTCAGTAAAGGAGCGCTCCTCGCTCCACAGGATCTCTGGTGCTCGCCTGCCACCGGAGCCCAACTCACTTTGGGGGGAAGCTTTTATATTTTACGCGACCTCTGCAGCCTTGGTCTTCAGGGGAAAGCTTTCAAATCCCACTCTTCCTGCTGTGCAACCTCTGCAATCAAGGTCGCTGGAGGCAGAGACTCTCTCAGGACCGGCTTTTACTCGACACATGACAGTGGTACCGGCGTCATGCTATCCTCTAGCTTCTGCTGCAATGTGGAGGTACCACAACAGCTCCAACATCTGCTACTGCTCTCTATGGCCTGCACCTGAGGGGGTCTTGTATGCCCTACATTTTCCCTCAAGTGTGGGTCATTAACACCATTAGACTGCAACTTGCAGTCTCTTGCCTCTGCAGCCGCCTTCTTCGTCCCAGTACTTTGGGCATTGTGGGACTTGAAGTCCACAATGTCCAAATATTTTTTTCTCATGGAAATGCCAATTAACACATTAATTTCACTCCTTAATTATATTGCCTAAAGGAGAATTATAAGGATTCAATGAAAGGTTTGGCTTTACCAGGGAATTATGTTTTTCAGAATTCTGCACTTGGTCCTCTCTCTTTGTGACAGGTCTGAATGTGGGTTGCAGGGTGTCTTGTGGATTCTCCTGCTGGGTGGTTTTGGTGCTGTTAAATGGCGCACGGCCCACCACGAAGACGTTGTGGTTATGCCACCACTGGCATAAGTATTCCCTTCTCCTCAGGTTCTCTCTTCTCCGAAGCGCTGGGCCTCCAGCGTTTTCCCCTGATGCTTGGTGCTCGCCTGACAGTCGCAGGCTCTGTGGCTCTCCACAGCTCCACCTCCTCCAGGCACTACCTTGTCAGGGGGCTGCCCCTGCTTATGCTCTTCTCTGACTGGCTGTGCTTCTGCTCTCCTTTGTGTGCTCTCCCTGTTCTGAGGATGTTTTCTCTCTCTTTCCAGTCTGCTTGTCTCTGTTAAATGTACGTCTCTCTGTTACGATCATTCACCGCTGCGCCTGGGCATGACAATTGCAGGCACCTTATGCGGGACGTCAGACCATTCCAAGATGGCGCCAATGTTCCACACGACATAACGCCATGACGCTGAAAGATCAATATGGCGCAGTGCATTCAGCATTGATTGTGCCACACAAGTCCTGACAAATTGCGATGCTAAAAACCTGCAAAAGAGAAGGAGCAGATTCAGGAATTAATAGCTGCGGTCCAGGGGCTTACACTTGAGGTACAAAACCTTAAAGCAGAAAACGCTGTACTCAGACAGTATTTGGCCCAAACGGATGTCATGTTACGAGCCACACAATACTGGGCTACTTCAGTTGAAAAATACCATGGAGATCCAAAGAAATACAAAGAATGTGTGGATGCTTGTGCAGTGGCTTTTGCATTTCGTCAAGCCTCATTTTCTACTGACAGAACTAAAGTCGGTTTTATGATATCCCATATGGCCAGCAGCTATCTTTCCTGGGCAACACCTCTGGTGGTGGCCAACAATCCAGTACTGGATGACTATAGAGCATTTCTAACCGCATTCGCTGGAATGTTTGACAGACCTGAGCTGTCTTACACGAAACAGGATACCTTCTTGGATTTGATACAAGGGAACTCCGACTTACTAACCTATGTCACCAAGTTCAAGCAATAGGCGCAACAAACCTGATTGGCCAGAGAAAGACTGTTTTACCCTTTTTCTAGGAGGTTTGTCAGATGACCGAAAGGATGAATTAGCCCACGTGCCCAACCTTTACTGCCTACACCATCGACATCCTCAGAAGACCCCTTCGCAGGAAAACATGTGCTGATCGAGGCAGCCAGAGGTCCACTTTCTGAAGAAGAGAGACAACGTTGCAGAAGCAGGTGACTGTGTATGTATTGTGGTTCATCTAGTCACCTTGTTAGAGCATGCCCTTTGGCCCCTCCTCGTAAGGTGGGAAACGCCAGTTCTTGGACATCGAAGGGGCAGTTTTCTGGGAGAGTGCTGTCAGTCCCTGTCTATATGGCTCTTTGAATCCTTCAATAGGGTTTATGGTCGGTCTTTGCATCGAAAAGGATGCATCGAAAAGACAATGCATTGTAAAATATCCAACGAAAATAAATGCATCGAAAGTGTGTGTTTTACATTGAAAGTACATATCCATCGAAACTTGTCCATAAAATGGATATGTTCTTTTAAATGTAAAAGATAGCATTTCGATGCTTTTATTTTCTACGTTAAAATGTTACATGGAGCTGTCCAGTGCTGAAATTTCGGCACTGGCCAGCTCCTTGTAATGTTTTAATGTTTATTGTATATTGGGGGGGGGGGGTCGGGGCTCCCACCCACCCTTAATCGAACCCTTAATCGAACCCTAAATCGAACCCTTAATCTAACCCTAACCCTAATAGCCCATCGAAATTATCCCTCGAAATTCATTCAATGAATATGCTTTTCGATGGAAAAGCAATTCAATTACTACATTTCGATGGATAGGAATTTGATGGATAGGTATTCAATGGAAAGACCAGATACCCTTCAATAGGAAGAACCATGTCCTTATTAGTGAGAAAAGTCAGTTTTGACATAACCACAAGGAGTTGAAATTGAAACAGTGGGAATGGTGGACTCCGGGGCTGCCAGAGTGTTTATGGATAAAACTTGGGCCCAGAAGATGGGAATCCCCTTGGTGCAAAAACTAAAAGCCTTGCCTGATGAAGGGGGTAGATGGTCTACCATTAAGCTGTGGAACAATTGTTGAGTAGACAATTGACCTGTTAATGTCCATACAACAACATAAATAAAACATATCGTTTGACCTGATTACTGCAGCCCATTACCCGATTATTTGGGGCATTCAATGGCTGGACTGGCATAGCCCTTTCATTAACTGGAAGGCCAGGTCCTTGTTTTTGGGGTCAGAAAGATGTGTGACTACTTGCACGAAAGAGGTTGGAGACGTAGAAGCCATCCCACTAGCCTTGTCCACCACCAAGACTGCCATATTGGTCTCCAATCTAGTACCATCAAAATATCAAGGGTTTTACGTTGACAGTTGTATGTTCATTTTGTCTCAGACCGAAAAAACAGTGTTATGAGTTCACTTGAATGAGAATTTAAAGAACGGGTTGATGACTGAGTCCAAGTCTGGGGGCGCATCTTTGTTCTTTATTCCAAAAAGGACATCACCAAATTGAGAGCCTGTGTTGACTATAGGGGCCTAAACAGGGTGACAATACCAAACAAATATCCCCTTCCACTCATCTCGGATATCTTGGTAGCTATTCAAACTGCCTAGATATTCACCAAGTTCGACCTTAGGGGAGCATACCTCCTGGTGAGAATTAGAACAGGCCGATGAGTGGAAGACCGCATTTAGAACCCCTTTCGGTCATTTTCAGTGTTGGGTCATGCCTTTCTGCTTGGCAAACGTTCAAGCGGTGTTCCATCGGTGTATGAACCACATTTCTTTGAATCGCCTTTGGCCTATTGCTTGAACTTAGAGCTCTATTTAGATGACATCCTCATATATTCCAAGACACCTGAGGAACACGTTCAACATGTATGTCAAGTACTTCAACGTCTCCAACAGCATCATCTAAAAGCCAAACCGGAAAAAATGTGTTTGCCAGAGTCTGTTCCGTATCTATGGTACATCATTTCCAACCAAATAATTTCCATTGACTCTAGAAAGGTGAATGCCATTCTACAGAAGAAGCATCCCCAAAATGTGAAGGCATTACAGAGGTTTCTCGGTATGACCAATTTCTATCATGAGAAATTTCTCCTATGTGGTTCTTCCCTTAACAAACCTCTTAAAGAAGAAGGTTTCTTTCCGATGGATTTCAGAGGCAGAGGTGACTTTTGACAACCTCAAGATCTCACTTACCAAAGCCCAACTCCTTCACCAGCCACTGTATTTATTTATAGCCACTGTATTTATTTATAGCCACTGTATAGGAGTTCATTCTCGAATCTGACGCATCGGATTTCACAGTAGGTGCAGTCCTCAAACAACAGCAGGACAAGAGCGAACATCCTTTGGCCTATTTCTCTAAAACGCGATCACATGCATAGAGGAACTACTCGGTTTTAGAGAAGGAGCTCTTGGCTATTAAATTGGCCTGCTAGGAATGGAGGCAATCAATTGGTTGTTGCTCAGAAACCCGTAGAGATCGTAACGGACCACAGGAATCTGCAGCTGCTACAGAATTATAATTGCCAAAACAGTAGGAAGGCCCACACGCTATCGGTTCCGAATCACTTACATACCAGACACAAAGAATCTGATCACTGATATGCTCTCTCGCAGCATATTTTGTTTAAAAAAAATGACCTCTTTATGGAAAGATGGTTCATCAGGCTATGTTTCTATGCACAGTGGAAACATGGATACATCAGCTAAAGAGAGAGACCCAAGAGAACCCCCCCCCCCCGACATCACTTTACAGTCCAAGTTCGAACACAGTGATGGATTGTACTTTAACAAAGGGAATATCTACGTACCCTCAGAAGGTATGCGTAATTTTATCCTACGTCTGTCATGATTCAGTAGTAGGTGGCCATAGAGGAGCGAACAACACCCTAGAGCTCCTCTTAAGAAATATCTGGTGGCCAAGAATGCATCTGAACATCAAAAGACACATAACAAAACTGCTTGCAGATCACCGGTGGGTAAGCTTAGGCAAGCATCATTACCCAACAAACCGTGGCAGAAAATATCAATTGATTTCATCATAGAATTGCCCCCTTGACAAGGACAAACTCCCATCATGGTAACTGTTGATTCATTAGCGCAATTGGCTCATTTTTCACCCTTACCCAAGTTGCCTAGAGCCTGCGAGATAAGTGAAGTATTCATCAGAGATATTTTCTGATTACATAGTTTACCTGACTTTGTTACTTGGGACAGGGGAACTCGGTACACTTTCCAGTTTTGGTCAGCAGCGTGTAAGCAATTGGGCATGAAAACGTCTTTTTAATCTGGAAACCAATGAACAAACTGAGATTAGACCAGATGCTAGAACAATATCTCTGCTGATACACCAATTCAGCTCAGGACAGCTGGTCAACTCTTAGTTTTGGCTGATTTTTTTTCTACAATGCCAGACATACATTTATGGGAAACAGGCCTTTTTTCTGCACTTATGGCTACCATCCCTGTTGGTTACATGATCTACCTTCACGCTTTTCAACAGTACCCATGGCCAAAGAAGTGATTCATACCTTGCAACAAGTACATCAACACACATTCCAAGCTTTACTACAATCTCAAAGAACCAACAAAGCATATGCTGACAGAAAAAGGTCTGAAGGCCCTGTGTACAAGAAAGAGACCAGGTATGGCTTTCTGCTAAATATCTACTTCGCAGATTAACACCTGGGAAATTTGTAAGCACGTTTTTTGGACTCCTTTCTGTCTTGAAAGCTGTAAACCCTGTGGTTTACAAGATCTGTTTACCTCACTCATGGCTCCGCGTTCATCCTGTATTTTATGTTTCTTTACTCGAGCCTTTTCAAGGCACCCTGCAGAAAGGACTTGAACCACTGGTTCTTCACAGGGATCCAGAAGACTATGAAGTTTTTCGAGGGGTGTTGCATTACCTGATCCATTGAAAAGGGTATTCAGTGGCTGAACAATCCTGGGACCCTTACTCCAATGTGCATGCCCCACTGTTAGTAAGGCGTTTCCATTCAAAGTACCCATGGAAACCGGGTGGTACAGGCCTTGGAAGAGGTCATGATGTTACAATCAGTCACTATGGTGACGATATGCGGGACGTTGGCCCATTCCAAGATGGCGCTGATGTTCAACACAGCGCAACGCCATGAAGCAGGAGCATCAAAATGGCGCGGTGCATTGGGCATTGACTTTGCCTACAAGGATGGCAGCAACAAGGTAAGCAGTGCATAACAATCTGTGTGGTTCCTATGATTGCAAAAGCGCTAGTTTGCTGGTTCTCATTGCCTTACTTCCTTGTTACCTGTCTGCCTCTATTCTGTTCGACAGCCCATGTCCCTTTATTCATTGCCTTTCAAATGTTCCGCTTGCCTCCCTCGCTTCACTGCTTTGTCTTACTGCTTCACCTCAGTTGTCCTTAGTTTTTGCATCGGATAGTTACTGAAGACTTGCTACTTTGGATCATAAGGAGTTTCTGAACTCCACTCTGCTCCGGCAGGAGGTTTGTTTCCCTGACTTAGGGTTTTCCTCCATAATTGAGACTTGCCCTCTCTGAGTATCACTCTGGCTGTATTGTGACACAAACAGACGCTGGTGTGGCTACTTGGGGAGAAATGCCTTACCTCTTTGAGTCCAAGCCAAACAAGTCCTTAGAAGTAAGGCCTGTTGCTGACACTCTCTTTAGAGAGACAGATCCTTTCCTTGTGCATAATGGGATATTTTAGTTTTGTCTTCAGCCAAGTCCCTGGAGCTTATAATGTTATTCATATCTGATAGTCCTATATATACCACTGAGGTAGATGGTCTAAAGTGCCTCACAGGAACGTGGAGTCCTTGTCCCCTAAGGGGTAGTCTCCTCCAGTGAGATCCCACTTGTCCAGACCCTAGGGAGGGTCTTGCGAGTGGGTTTACCTAAGTGGGAGGCCCCCCCCTTGCAGAGAAGTGACGAATACCCATGATTCATCAACTCCTGACCAGACTTTTTAGAGGTGAGTAAAGCCTTCTGCTTAACTTCCATTGCTTTGTGCTAATTTATATGGGGAAACTGAACTGTCCATTTGACTGTCAGTACTGGGAGACTATCAGCCTAATTACGAAGTCCCCGGTCTGGTACAAATGCAGGGAAACATTGCCGGTAATACTGGCCCCAGAATTTTACTGGACCAGGGAAACCAAGGTTGTGCGGTGAGGGCTCTGATCTACCGGCCGGCCTTTCCTGCCGGTAGATCAGGCCCCTAACAGCAAAGAAATGCCAGAATCACTGGTACCAGTCATTCTGCCAATCCCATCCCAATGAGTCCTATGGAACTCCATGGAATGGGAACTTAACGCTGTCTGCGCCGTCCGTAAAATCCCAGTGATACCGTCGGGATACCGGAAAACCTGTAATGAGCCCCTATGTCTCCCTTAATCCTGAGGAGTCTTCACTGATCCCCAGCCTAAGATCTTCTCCCATGTGGCCAGGGGACGGCAGCCGCTACCTGATCCTGACCCTGGGGGTGGTATTGTAAGGGAGGATCACATGGGAGGAGATGGCGATCAGGGAGTTGTGGTGACCCCATCGGAAGAGTTGAGGTATTCGTCCTTTATAAATGGATAAGACCCAATAATTCCTAAATTCCTGATGGCATGTTGTCACTATACACATCCCTCCAGTTACAAAACTCTAAAAACCTTTCCTACCAAACATTCTAGGCTGAATACCATTCACGCCTCATATGTACATTACACTCACATAACAGCTCCCATCTGATGGTTTTGTACTAGGTAAAAATCCCAAACACCATCACCTTGGACGTCCTATTAATCCGATGGACTCCAACTTCCATAACACCTCAAGTACTGAGATAGAGAAGAGGAGGAACAAGAAGAAGATGGAGTTAGTGTGGATTGAAGGAAACCCTAAACTGGACATGTAGACTAGTTGTTGCAATGTAGATCAGCCATTTTAAGATGGTTTTCACTTGCAATCAAAGAGAAGAGAAGCAGCTCGGTTGAAGCGGGGAGCAGGACCCCAGTTGAAGGTAGACGCACAGGAGCAGACTGTGCTGAAGCAGGCAAGTGTTTTCAAGCTGCCGCCTGTCAGCATTTCTCACGCTAGTGGCGAGAGACCCAGAGGACCATGGCACGCTCCATGGAAGAGCCGCAAAGGTACCGGCAGCAGCAGGGAGGTTGTCAAAGACACGGTCGAGCTGAACAGCAGCAACCTTACCGGCAAGTGAATGCGGAAGGGCAGAAAGGGGGTCTACCAGGCGGAAGATTCCATTCCCGTATTGAGACTTTGCTGCAGCAACGTGCCACGGGTCGGAAACGCTATGAGACACCAGTCAGTTGGCCCAGTGAATGTGGGAACCCCGGGCGTACCGACAGGCACATGAACCATTAAAAGTGCATTTTGAATATCGACCAAGTAAATAAGAGACATAATTTGCACAATTCCTCATGCTTGTAATGTCAATATGGGGAAAGCTGGAGCAAATGTTATCACAAGCAGATGAATGTTAATGAAGAAACTGAATGACAAAATGTGCACAAGTCTCCATATATGAGAAGTTCATATGGGGAAAGTTGGAGCAAGCATTGCCGTAAACAAATGAATACTGGTGAAGAAGTTAAAAGATACAACTTGAACACATCTTCATATGTGAGATGTTCATATGGGGAAGCTTGGGACAAGTTTATCCAAAGTCAATGAAGTATAGACTGTACAGGAGCATAACTGTGCTATACTGGGAAACAATGAGAACATCGAAAGAAAACCTGATAAGGGGATATATTAGGCAGTCAGTCTTTTTGGGGAAATATATATGGTATGAGAGTACACTAGGGGATCTATAGAACCCAGAAGGGGATACCTGGCAGGGGCGTATACCAGGGGATCTGGAGAAACTACCGAAGAATTCCTGGCAGGGGAGTATACCAGAAAGCCATCCTTGAGAAGTTGTGTGAAAGAGACACTTTTGTCATTCTTGAAGCATTTGTATATAAGACAGTTTTTGCCATCCTTGGAAACAACAGTTGTATAAAGGAGACACTTTTGCCAACCTTGAGAAATTGTATGGAAGAGACATTATTGCCCTCCTTAAGGAAACATAGTTTGGGAAAGGATGCTTTCGCTATTTTTCATGAAATAACGCAGGGGAAGGGAACTACCCTCTGGATTAAAGGACATTTCTTTGGAAGTAACCATTTTTGTTGGATTTGTTTTACATTTGAACACTTTTTGGTTGAGCTTAAATAAGAGAAATGTTTCTTTGCACTCTTAGTTAATTTCTAGAGTGAGGGTCAGATATGTTGTTTTGGACACAATTACAGTTTACTTAATTTTAACGACAAGACACAGACTGATCTTTAGGTTTTTTTTGTAATTTTTTTTATTTGATTTAATTGTATACACAATTTGTACAAAAAGAAGAATCAATTCAAGTTCTCGAGTGCGTTTGCTTTGCTGTAAAGTTCATTAGCTACGAAGTCACGTCCTTTCCTCTCTCATCTCCTTAGACGAACAAGTGAATGTTTCTTTATGAATCAGATCCTTTGTGTCACTTACGCGACCAGGCTAATCATTTTAAAGAAACCCACCACTGCGATGACCCAGATTGTTTTTTCTCCGCTTATTAAGTGGGCCCACCATTCCTGTTCATCGTAAACATGTAAGTTTTTAAGCAGGTGGCCTAGCCATGTGGATCTTTCCTTTCATAGGCCTGTGCAGGATAGAAGGAGATGCCTTCTTGTCTCAATTTGATGCTCTTCGGTGCAAAAGCAACATTTGTTTGAGGGCACTTGTCGCCTGATCGCTAAGATCTCGTTTGTGATGATTAAGTTCAAGCAAATTCTCATGAAGTTTGCTCTTAGAGTGTCATGCCTACCTCTCCGCCCTCTCCACCCGGCTCCGTTGCGAAACCCAAACGTCCCTGTTTTCCGGCTTCCTCATCCTTGAGAACGGCTAGACCGTTCTACACTCAATGGAAGTTATCCAGGAGGCGCTAATCCAAATGCATGTCAGCTGACTCCATTTAACGAAGCGGAAGCCTTGCAACTGCGCTTCTGATCGTTGTTACTCACTTCGCGTTCCGGAGCTTACTTCTGCCTTTCGCAGACGTTTTCTACTTCCTAAGGTACGGTTGCCTTCCCGCGTTCCGACGCAGCTCCCGTCAACTTCCAGCTTTCCTTGAGCTGCCTGTTTTTTCCGCTCTCATACGTGGTTCTTCACTCCTCGTTCAAAGTCCCACCATTTACCCGCGGCATCTTCCTGTTATTTCTATTGGAAGCTTGCCACATTGCTGCTCCACACCGCAGCTTCCTATTGACGTATAGAGACTTAGGCTGTCTACCAGGCAGCACCAACATCCTGCAGAGTCCCACTCTGCCTCCGGCTGTCTACCAGGCAGCACCAACACCCTGCAGAGTCCTGCTCTGCCTCCATCTATCAAGACTGCAGAGTCCTGCTCTGCCTCCATCTACCAAGATCCTGCGCTCATCGAACTTCTACTGCTTTAAGGACTTGTACTTCCTGGATCAAGATTCTCCTACTCTCCTTCTACACGTGCACTGGACTCTGGACGCTTTCCTGTGTGTGCACCAACCCGTCTCTAGTGCGACCCTCGTTCCGCTCGGGTTAGATCCCTCAATAACCTTTCCTTGCCGTAGTTTCCTTGGATTCTTCGGACTTCTTGAGACTTCCTTGGCTACACATCCAGGTTAGTGTGTTCAACATAGGTTCTTATTGTCCTTCATATCAATCATCATTCTAAATTAGTTCCCTCTTTATCAACATCCTGGTGAATCTTGGTCCACTCACGCCCTTCCCACTAATAGCTCTATCTGACTGTGGGTTTTACTAGTCAGAGAGTGACATTAGTTAGAAGGTTCTCTTTTGATACACTACGCCTTACCTCTGACATCTTCCGTTGGAAGAAGACTTCAAGTGTATCCTTTGTTGCTACCAGCCTGTATCCTTTTACGAGAACCTTTTTGAATCATTCTCCTGTATCCATTGTGTTTCAGTTCTTAACATAGAGCTTTGTCTGGGAGTTTCACGAGGTGTGGTATGATTTCTTTTTTTGAATTATTTGGCAGATCCTTTGTCAGGCTGCATTGTTCAGCTGCATTCAGAGTCTCTATCCAATCCATTTCTAAGATCTTTTTATTAACTTTCCCTGGATTTGAGAGGAGTTCATCTTCTGAACTTCCAATTTTTTCCAGTAAGCTCTTGTTCTTGGATCTCCGTTTTGTGAGCATTTGATTTTCATTGTTCCACATTGCTCTGTTGATTATTTCCAGAATTGGTTTTGCAGCCGGTTGAATGATCTTCCTGTATAGCATCAGACCATTTCTTTCGACGGTTGCTTTCAGGGAGGTCAAACTTAGTTCACGTCGAATCAGCACCCTGGGAGTCGACTGTGGCAATGACAGCACTTGTCGCCAAAAATGTCCCTCCACCTTGATCCATATGGAGTCCGTCAGTGATGGCATCGCATCAGCTCCAAATACTATACTTGGGATCACCTTTGATCTAAATCATTTCAGGATTGGCGGTAAAGAGAATCATCCAAACTTTCTGTTCATGATTTTTCTTTGAACTATTAAGGTTCTCATCTTTGCTCGTAGATGGTCTTGCATTGGTGTTTCAGCTCTACTGTGGCTCAGTATTACCCCCATGTATTTGAAACTGGTGACGTTTTCCAGCCTGTTACCCTCCGTAAACAGTTTGAGGCTGTTTTTTTTTTGTCCCTTTTTCCCAAACCACATTACCTTTTGTTTTTGTTTCGTTGAGTTCCAAGTAGTTATCTCTCAGTTAGATCTTCAAGTTATCCATCTGTCTTTGTAGCCCGACAGGGGTTTAGTCTAGCAGTATTATATCGTCCGCGTAGAGGATTCTTGGTATTTTTGTATTTCCCAATGACGGCGGGAAGGCTCGAATTAATTCCTGCGAGTCCCTATAGTCAGTGATGTAAGAGTTGTATAAAGCTGGCGCTAGGGGGCATCCTTGCTTCACCCACATGCTGGTACGATCTTATCTGATAGCAGGTCAGCTTTATTTAGTCTTACTCTCATTGAGGTCTGTGAATACAAGGCTTGAATAGGCTGTAAAATTGAACTTGGGCACCTTCGATTAATCCGTTTTTTCCACAAGATTTCTCTATTCACCCTGTCGAAAGCTTGTATCAAGTCCAAGAAGATTAGACATGGTCGTGTTTTACCTTCTGGTACTTTTGCCTTCAGAACACTTATTAGGAGAATGTTTGCTGAAGCTCCCAGTCCACGAACGAAACCCGCCTGTAGTGGATCATAATTATCAGAGGCAAAGGTCCAATCTTGAAAGCCCTCCAGAGCTAAGGAACCCAATATTTTACCTATGGTATCCAGTAAAGCGATTGGGCGATATTGCCTCGGGTCATTCTTGTCTCCTTTTTTAAAGATTGGCACTAGGTTGGCGTTTTTCCATGTTAAGGGAATTGCACTGCAGTCTATGAAATCCTGGAATATATCACTCATCAGGGATGCCCAGGCTTCGGGGTGCTGTTTCAGGTTATAATTAGTTAACCCATTCGGGCCCGGTCCTTGAGTTATTTAATTTTCTGATCTTATCTTCTATAGTCTTCTTGTCACTGGCAATGTTCCAGTGCACTCTAACAGAAGGCGAGTCCAGGGGGCATTTGTTTCCCAATGATTTATATAATTCCTTGAAGTGTGTAATCCAAGCTTGTTCAGCCACATTGTTATCAAGTGTTGTTAATTACTTTGGTGTTAAGGTGTCAGAGCTCTGCTGTTTGTTAACTTTGTGTACTTTAAGGAAAGTCTGGTAGGCAAGAACTTCTATGCCTCTTTTTCCCCACTTTTCCTTGCTTGGCGATAGTCAGATGTCAAGGAGAGAATTTCTTTTTCTTTTAGTCTAAGGCGTGTGTACCCCTTACGAGGTTCCAGGTTATTAGGCATGCTTTCCCTATTCAGGTGAGTGACTTTGCAGTGGGTTGCTAGAAGGTTATGATCGCTGTTTAAGGTTCTCACAACTTTAAAGTCTTCAATTTGCTCCAGCAATTTTCTTGAGGCACACGTGTGCTCTATCGTGAGACCCACTCCTTTTCCTTCCCATGTCGGAACTGATGGTATTTGGTTGTTTTTTATTTTGTGGAGGTTATGCAGATCATAAGCATCCATTAGCAGATTCCATTTTCTGCCCCTGAGATGTGAATGCACTCTCGAATGAAGTTGTGCCTCCTTTACCCCCTCTATTACACACACTGTATTTAAATCGCCCGTAATTATTGTGTGATCGATTTTATGGGTGGCATTAGCTTCTTCAAGGGTGTCTTCTATGGCGCGTAAGTATTTGTCATCATCAGTTCTGGCTGTGTTCCAGTAAGTGTTGATTAGAAGGATCTTTTCAAATTTAGTTGGTTCTTCTTGGGACTCTTGTCTGTTCCAAAAAAGTAAGACTGCTTAAATGAGTTCTGTGGCTTGAAGGGTAGAATCAAGCGTTAACCCGCAAGAGCTTCCTGCTCTTATGGCGATTAGAAGCCCTGAAATGGGCCTACCGACCTCCCCCTTAATTGCTGGTGAGAGTTCCAGGTCGTATCCATCGAGGTAAGGCTTTGTAGTTAACCATGTCTCTTGAAGACAGACAATGTCGGTGTCACTAAGTTTAACATCTGAGATCGTAGTTAAGTGTCCGAAACCTCGGGTATTCCATGAGCACATTGAGTTTTTCCTTGGTGCAACTCTTCTTCTGACTTCCCCTGGGTCAAGCCCCAGAACCTCCCTGCATTTCGATGTTGATGACTAGAAGAATTTATAGTTTTTCTGGACTCGTGAGGTCCAAATGCTCTGCTTTGCGGGCGGTTGTTGCTCGTTTTCCTCTCTATGCCTGTGCTGGTGGTTTCTCGGAGTCTCATGCTCTTTGTTTGTCACTTTATCGTCTTTATTGTTTCTCCCTAAGGCAGGGCCTCGTGTGAATCTCTCTTTAGCTTTTTCGCCTTTTTGGCATAGATTCATTAAGGATCCTTTCATGTGGTGAACAGTGTTCACAATTTCGAAGATACCCCATGGTTAGGCGTCCTTATGTAAGTTCTTGCACATCTATAGTATATGTCCTTCAATTTTGTATTATTTGGGCTTTCTTGTTGAACTTTTCTTCCCATGTGTCTTTCTCTCTCTTGATTCATATCAAACTTTTGTCTCTTTGATTCGTGAATCTCCTTAATTTCATAACCTATCCTTTTGAAGTCTTTATAGAGTTTCTAAAGAGGCTCCTTATGTTAGTTGCTTCAATATGGAGATAGGAGCAGTCTTTATTATCTTGCTCCCTAGGTTCAACTATCAGGATGTCCCCTGAGTGCAGTCTTTTCAGGCTTTCAGTTTGTTCGCAAAGTTGTATAACCTTCCTTCGGTTGAGTACTACATTATTTGTTCTGTTGGAGATCGATTCAAGTTTAAAGACACTCTTTTCTTGTGGTCTTTTGTTCTCCTTTCCATTGTTTTTTTTAGGAGACACTTTGGGCCTCATTATAACCCTGCCGGTCCCGAAAGAACGGTGTTGGTAAAACCGCCGCCACCGTTCTTTCCGGACCGGCTGATTGAGATTCCTGCAGGTGGGAGATGTCACTCCCACCAGGTCTGACCTGGCGGGTTTAACACCACCCACCTGAAGGCGGACATGAAACACCGGCTCCGTCATAGACGGAACCAGTGTTTCCATTGTCCCCATCCCCATGGAGTCCTATGGGGCTCCATGGGAATGGGGATTTATACAATTCCGCCTCCGGAATTCCCGGGTCACTGAGGTCGTAATGCCCCGGTGATTCCGGGAATCACAGAGGTGGAATGGTAATACGAGTCCAGTGGTAACCTGCCGGTTTTTCCGGCACGGTTATCGCCGGACTCGTAATGAGGCCCTTTGTGTTTCTGATCCTTGGTAAACCCCCTTTTTGAGTTTTCCTTGTGTCTTTGCTTATTCCGTCGGGTATTGGAGGATTACCTCCTTGCTGAATCGCCCACTCTCTGTGACCTGGAGTTACTCCTGGTTTTCTCGCGCCTCGCTCTGGATTTCTCACTTGGCCTTTTATACAGGGCTTTTTCTTCTCTACTTGGACTTCTGCAGGGTCGCCCCCTCCCCCTGTATTCCTCCTGACAGCTGGAGCGTCTATCTGCTGACGACGCCTGCTGATGTATGACAGGCTTCCGACCCTGCCAGCATTTTGGCATCTGTCAGTTCATCAACCGGAAGCTTCTCCCCCATTGATTTTGTTGCAAAAAAATTTTTCAACGTGCTAGATGGCACTTATTTTTGCTGTAAAGAGAGGAGACCAGGTTTCATTTTAACGCTTTGGGGCGCGAACACGTGTATACTCAGGGTCTCTTTGAGTCTTGTCTTCTGTTTTGTACCCCGCTGATAGAATAACCCCCCCCCACTCCCTGGCTTTCTTTTCACAGCTTTGGTCGGGCTGAGCTTTGACCCTCGGGGGCCCGTCACCTCTTGGCAAGCGTCTTCAGTAGGGAGGGTTGAGGTAGTGGCTTGCGTAGACTTATCTTGAATTTTCTGGCTTTTAGCCTTCTTAGGCGTTCGCGAGATCTCAGAGCCTACTTCCCCGGGATCGTGTGGCCCTTTGTCTCGCTGTCTCCCAGTTGCCGTTGACTGCTTTGACGGGGCACGCTTCTTGTTCCATAATCGTTTGGCGCCCGCTGTGCAAACTTCTGTTTTTCGTCCATTGGTGCCCCGACAGCCACTGACTGCAGCAGACTGGGTCCCACTCAGCGACCACACTCTGCCTGGTCTTTAGTACTTCAATGCTTTTCTTGGAGGTACTGGTGGGAGGAACTCCGTCAGAAAATAAGGAGTGGGGTTAGTGTCCGAGAATAGATCCCCCACAGTCTCCCAAACGGCAGCGCCTATTGATTCCCCACAGTAGGTAGTACTGGTGTTGTCTTTATTTTGTGCACATGTGATAAACTGCAGGAGCAGTCCTCGCAAACGTGTCGACTGAGGCTTTTGTCTGTTTCCTATCTTTATTTCTAGGTGACTACTTCTGTTAGCGTACCCGGATCAAAGGCTCAAGGCCCGCAGTCTCCGGTCGCCAATTATGTTGTCAGGTTACCTCAGAGTCTAGATGTAGGGAGGGCACCTTCTTTCGCTGTGCTTATTCATTGGGTGAGATCTTTAGTCACAGAGAACGAGGCACCCGGCAGCAAAGCAGCAAACAGCCAAACAATAGAAGCAGAATGCGCCCTTGACTAGCGCGGGCTTAGCCAGGCTTTAGTTTTAGTTTCCTAGGCTTGAGGATAGGGACAGAGAGGCGTTTATCCAACCCTTTTATTTAAATAAAGATGTCTGATGATGAAAACACTGCCACTTTGCGTCTGCCTCTCATTTCTGATCCCTCACAATACTTTTTTAAAATATGTTTGTGGTTACAAATGCAATGTGGACAGGATGGACTGGTGGCAGTTAATATTTTTCTACAGTGTATTGAACTTTTTTTATGTATTTTTTATTGTAGTAAAAAAATTGCAACAACACAAGGACACAAAAACATTAAATCTCTATCCTAAAGCACTTTCATCCTTCCAAACATTAATTGCTTGTTAGAACAACAAAAGAAAACAAATGGAGATAACCTTGGAGGACCTCTGCAATGAAGAGTCATATCTTAGCCAGTACAGTCCCGACTAAAATTCAAATCATGGATGCCCCATGAAGTTTGCTGAAGGCTCACCACTTCATCTCAATTGCAAGACAGAATGCCCACAGCATTTACATTCCCTATCCCAGAGCATCACCTGGCCCCACTGTCGTGCAGTAATTCACATTTTCCCCTCGACTAAGCTTGATCTGACCCCCTAGTGCCATTGTCTGGAGAGATGTCCACCCATTCCACTCAAGTGCTTTGTGGGGGCACCCCATTCCCCCTCAAACGTAGATAGGTCATCATGTGACATGTATGTAAGCTTCATATTAGATACATATCCCAAACCTTCTGCAACCAATCCAGTTTGTCAGGTGCAATCTGCAGTTTCCACTTCTGAGCAACTGTCAGCCTACCTACATGTAAGGGAGCGCCTCCCACATCCTCGGAAATCAATGACCCACATAATCCCTTGCGTGGGATATCCATTAGTACTGTCAAAACATCATCTGCAGGGGTGCCCATGTAAGGTCCTTAATCCTGCTCAAAAGCTGTGCCCTGAAGATCTGTATGAATAGACACATCCATCACATATGAATTAACGTCCCCCTATGCCCACACCTCCTATAACACCTGGGAGCCTACAAACATCTTAGAAAGTGTCTGAGGATCCCTATGCTACCCTTGGAGAACTTTGAAAATGCTCCATCACATGCGTCAAGAGGTTCCTGTGAAATATCACTTCGAATATTTTATACCACAATCTGTCAGGAATATACCCACTCACTGCCAAGTCCCAGAACCCCTTAAAACATTGTCTGCCTAACATATCACCACTGATAAGAGATCCATATATTTTGGAAACAATGTTCCGTCCTTGAGACACTGGAGTCAAAAACCAATTCAAAGGGAGTGAGATCTCTTTCTAAGTTCACCTTCCATCTCTGGTCAGTAAGGGGGCCCTTCAACCTCAGATAATCAAATATATAGAAAACCTCAACCCTCACCTTGGATCTGACAGAATAAAATTCTTTAAACTTACCTCCCTAAAACAAGTGACATGCCCTTTCAAGTCCCAAGTTAGATCAAGCCTGAGCAGAACGTAAACCCAATTTACTTCTATCAAGATGGGGGCCCAAAATGAGCTGAGAGGGCCGTGTAGGAAGCATCCTGTTATTCACTCTCTCCACAACGACCACAAGACCCTGTGACAAATCGAGAAATTCAGTCACTTCTTCCAATGGGAGAGCCTTTTGTTGTGAGGTTTTTATTTATTTATTGTTCGCTTGTTCAGTGCATAGGGAGGTTAGCTAGGTGAGCCTGATACGCAACATTGTCCTAGGGGTGGCGGCAAGCGGAACCTCACAGGGAGAGATGCCCCTAGTAGGGATAGGAACTCCGTTCTGTGAAGGAACTCCCTACAGCCCTTTTTCCTGGACCAACTTTAACATCTGGACTTCATGTGACTCCAACAAAACAAGCCACTGTTTGTTATTGTAAAATAAACTCCAATGTTTTACATGTGGAAAACACTGTGATGAAGAAGAAGAACAGAGCAATAGCGATTTGCTCAAGAGAGAGAGAAAGGACTATGAGCTTTCACTGTAGAGGATCCAGCCGAATAACAATATAATAAGTGAATAAAGACTAGGAAGAGAGAGTCCTGAAACCTGTGAGTTTCAAATCTGCTTAGGCGTAGAAGCTGAAGGAGAGCAGAAAACACTCAGTCGAGGAGAACCAGCCTGCTGGAAGAGACTGGAGAATGGACAGACTAAGGCGCCAAGCTGCGCAGGGGACGTCAGTACCAAGAAAAGGAAGGAAAGCAAAGCAGTGGCGTGTCCCAAATAGGTTGGACTCTGCAGTCCTTGAACTACCCTGATACTGCTACAGCGCGTACTACGTGGAGTCGCGAGTCCGAAGAAGCAGATGCTAGGAACAATCGATTGAACGTCAAGGACGTTCAGGCTCCCAGTGTCGTCCCGAACCGGTCGACAGACCCAGTGGCGCTTACCCTTACAGACCAAGGTAAAGGGAACGGCGGGAGACCCAGGAGGTAACACGGGAGGAGTACATAGGAACTACCCATACTCGTCCCAGTACATTGTCAAGATTACAGAAGAGTGAAGGATACATGGGGACTACTGTAAGGGTGTGGAAGAAGTTTATCTTTATAGTATTCAACCGTCCCAGCCAGGAGATCATCAATTTACCACCTCCCAGTGTCAGTCAGAGTAAGGTACTCACTTATCGCCCCCTCAAATTCCACTCGCAACACATGATCCTTCCACAGAGAGTTGTTACATTAACATTTCCATTTGTTGGAGCATACGTCTTTCCAGAAAAAATCTAGGGATACCATGTCATGGTCGGACCAGGCAATCGGTTGGATCTACGAGCCCACTCATTCAATCTTAGGTTCATCAATGGTGTCCTCCCCAAACAATGCTTTAATCGCCTCATGCACAACCCTTTGCAAGTCTCTCTCTTTTTCGCTCGATTTCTCTGGTATCCCCAAAAATGTCAGGTTGTTCCTCCTTTCTCGATTCTCGAAGTCGTCCATCTTAAGGGCGACCTCTCCTTCGCTTCTTTCCAGTTCCACCATTCTCATGTCCATCTGGATCTCCAAAGTCTCAAGGGATGTCTGTCGCCTGCAGCCTCTCGTCCAATTTATCTATTCCCATATTGATTTTGTCCACTGTTCCTCCAATATCAGCTTGCATTCGCTTAATCTCCTCCAGTAATGAGGTAATGTCCCTCTTTGTGGACACAGGATCCTCACCTCCCTCCGACATATTCAAAATTTGGGGTTGCGCCTCTCGACCCCGTACTCCTTGGGTATTCGAATTGTCCAAGCTTCAATTTCCAGTCCATGTGAAAAGCAGCGCCCTCAGTCCGGGGCAGGCCCGGTCATCTGTCGGGAGTGACCCTAAACCCCGCCTCCACCGGAGACCCCATCCAAGCACCGTCACAACCCTTCTTCAGGGGCTCTCCCTTTCGGGGGGAACAGACCAGTATGACTCACCGCACCAGCCCGGTCTTCCCTTGTGCCTTTCTGCCTTATGTTCCCACCAAGTCCCAGTCACCTGTCAATCCCAGTTTTGACCTTGGGCCCCTTTCAACAGGTGTCCGCTCAATGCAGAGGTCTGGGCTGTTGGTATACTCCTTATTGGCCTTCGGCATGGGTCAGCTCCTCTGCACCTGCAGCCTCCCCCCCCATACCCTCCAAACAGTCCTCTTTCTCCTGGTGGCGGCTCACCTCACTCTTCCTGTGGGGTATTACCTGGGGACTGCCTGCAAGCCGCTATGTGATAATCACCGCCGCTGACCCAGGAGGCGGGCACACTCCTCAGGCCACAGGCTGGTGGCTCACACCTTCCCTAACTGGCACAGTGCCACATTGTACACTCTGCCACGCTCCCTCAGGAGGGCGTGCTGCACCTATGTTCCACAGTGGCCCCACTCAATTGTTGCAGTCTCACCTCTCGGGGGCATTCTGCTCTGTAGGCCTCCCCCTGCTTCTTCTTCTCAGCGTCTCTGTGTGAGCACCCCCGCAGTCAGGCTGGAGACCTCTACCTCACTGTGCAGCACGCCGAACTGGCAGGCTCACCACCTTACCGGTCCAATGGTTTGCTGCTGCCTGGACCCCTCTCAGTGGCCCGGGACCCTCCTCTCAGGCCCCAGGTTGTCCCCAAGGCCACGTTGCTTACTGGATGTGGAGCGTCGCATTCAGGGAAACACTTTCATTTTCCTGCTGCAGTCTTCTATCAGTTGTATCTCTGTTTGGAAGCCTCTAATCTGCCTCAATTTTCAGAACAGTGAGCACCAGACTTTACCCCCAGACCACCAGAGGGGGTCCAGCCAGTGTCTGTCAGGGGGTTGGGTGGTGGTCTAGGTGGGGGCCACCTTCTGGCCCAGTGTCACAGGACCAACACACTCAAGCTGCTGCCATGAGCGCGCCCTCTGGTGGCCTCATCAATATTGTTTTAACTGCCATGTATTTCCTTGTTTATTGTATGTAGAAGTGTGAGGGACAGAAACCCTTTGTTAGAGTGTTTCCTTTAGTTTATTTTAGGCAGAGAAATCCTCGTCCGGGCAGTGATAGTGAGATGGTCATCCAACCTTTTAACATTATAAAATGGTATTGGTTGAGAAACCTTCACAGGATTGGCTGCCTCACATTTCAGACCACTCACACCACTCTCACACCCTTTATGAGCCTAAGCCTTACCAGTCTGCTACTATTCCTTGATTGGGTTGGCTAGACCTCAGTGTCTCCCTGTTCACCATAATAGGTTGGCCTTTCAAAATCCACCCCCAGAGTTGATTTTGGAATTCCATCTTAACACAGGCACATATGGTTTACATTATTTATTTATGTGTATTTATTGTGCATTTGTAAGGCACTTATAGATCAAGTGAATTGTGTTTCAAAGCACCCACAGGGCAACAGGGAGGCGACATAAGAATGAAAAACAAGTACAACAATGAAAGATAGAAGCGGACCTACTAGACCCTGTGAGCATTCAGAACGTGCAAGTGCAGAGAGAGAGAAGGGATGAGTGAGTGGGGTGGGGGGGTAAGTGCTAGGTGTATCAAAAGGAAGTGCTAGGAGTGAGCAGCTTGTAAGTGCCTAGGTGGAGTGGTCCGCCGCCAATAAATAAGTAAGTGCAAACCTGTGGTGGCATAGGCCAGTGGGTGCCAGGGCAAAGTGTTGGGAGGGTTGGAGGCTGTTGGTGATTGGGTGTTGGAGGCCAGGACCCGGGAGGACACATAAGGGCCCTTTTCACCAAACTCAGCATTTAACAGAGGAGGGAAGGAGGAGGTGAAAAGGAAAGTCTTGAGGTTCTTCCAGAATTTAAGGAGATCCGGCTCAAGACGAAGAGGAAGAGGAAGGGGGAGGCTTTTCCATAGGAGGCAGCCTGCTGAGGAAAGAGATCGACAACCAGCTTGCTGTTTAGCGAAGTGCTTAACACACAGAGAGTTGGTGCCGGAGGAACGTAAAGATCTGGAGGGAGAGTATTTAGTGAGAGCAGGTTGTAGATAGCGTGGTCCCTGGCACCAGACAGCCTTGTGAATGATGCAGAGGGATTTTAATTTGATCCTTGCAGGACCCGGGAGCCAGTGGAGAGTTTTTAGGGTGGGAGAGATGCAGTCCCTGTGCTTGAGGCCAAGGATAAATCGTTCAGCCCTATTCTGGATTAGCTGGAGGGTTCGTAGAGAAGAAGAGAGTAGATTAAGGAAAAGGCTATTGCAGTAGTCTAGCTTGGAGAGAACCAGAGTTCTAGAGACATTGGGCCTCATTATAAGTTTGGCGGTAGCCTGGCCGGTAAATCCGACAGGCTGCTGCCAAACTTGGGAAAATTTCCGGCACCCGCGAATGGGCCATTACCGGGTCATTACGACCCCACCGGACCTGGTAATTGGCCATTCGCGGGTGCTGGAATAAAATGCTTCCCATTCCCATTTAGGGCTCAACTGGGAATGGGGAGGTCGGATGCACCAGTACCATTCGCGAATGGTGCCGATGCATGCAACATGCTCTGCTCTTGGGTGCCATTCCACCAGCCATGTCTGACCTGGTGGGCAGAAAGGCACTTGTGAGCACAGCTCGTAGTTTGCCGGTCCGGTGGCAACGGTGCTGGTAGCTTACTGGCACTGTTACTACCGGACCGGAAAACTTATAATGAGACCCATTGAGCTTCTGGGGGAAAGTGAGGAAAGGAAGAATTCCTTTGAGGAGGTGGAGTTGAAAGTGGGACTTCTTGGCAAGGTCCTGAATGTGAGGGATGAAGGAAAGAGAGGAGTCGAAGATGACTCCAAGGTTTCTGGCTTCTGATGAAGGAGAAGGGGGAGAGCCCACAGAAGATGGCCAGAGTGAAGGACAGAAAGAGGGAGCAGGAGTCACACTAGGAAGGATCTCAGTCTTGCTGGCATTGAGGCAGAGATCATTGAAGTACACCAGGACTAGATGGTAGATAGGCAGTCAGGAATGATGGAGGAAGTAAGAAAAGGATCAGAGGGAAGTTTGAAGAAGAGTTGTGTGTCATCTGCATAAGACTGGAAGTTTGGGGAGAAGGTGGAAATGAGGTGTGCAAGCAGAGCAAGGTAGTTGTTAAAGAGCAAGGGAGAAAGGTTGGAGCCCTGGCTATCGCCGCAGGTGGAGATAGAGGTCGGGGAGCAGAAACAGCCCAGAATTACCTGGGACGGACGGTCACTGAGGAAGGAGGTCAGCCAGTCGAGTACCCACTCCGAGATACCTAGGGTATTGTGAAGTTGTTTTATGAGGATAGAGTGGTTGACCCTATCAAATGCAGAGGAGATATCAAGTAGAATGAGAAGAGCTGGAGAGTTGGAATCAAGAGATTCAAGCATTTCCTCACAGGTGTTCAGATGAGCAGTTTCCATACCTCTAGATGCTCGGAATCCAGATTGATGGTTGTGGAGGCAACCAACAAGTTCAGTGTGCCGAGTAAGTTGGGGGAAGACCAGCATCTCAAGGAGTTTTCCAAGTAAGGGGGTGATGGATGTAGGGCAGTAGTTAGCTGGACAAGATTGGTCTGCAGGGTTTTTTTCATGAGGGGGCGAGGGAGGAGGGGAAAGATCCAGTAGCAAAAATGTGGTTGCAGACATCACTGAGAGCAGGGGCAAGATAGACAATATTGTCCTTAATGGTTCTGGAGGAGCAGGCAGGGGAAAACCTGTTTGGGTGACCTTCATGGAGCGGACAACTCTGGTGACCTCATCGGGTGTGATGGGGGAGAAGGGGGAGAGAAAGGCAGAGGGACGATGGGAGGCCATAGGAGACAAGGGGGTGGTTGACTGGGTGGGTAGAGGGACGCGAGGTTGCTCAGGATGTCCTGAGTTTTTGTAGTGAAATGTGTGGCCAGTGCGTTGCAGAGGGCCTGGGAGGGAAGAGGTGAGGAGGATATTGCAGATGGGTTGGCTAGTTCCCTGTGCAGATTTTTAAAGAGTTCAGCCATGTTGTTGGATGCACTAGAGACGCGGGCCTGGATGTGGGCCCTTTTCTTGGTGTGAATGGAGAGTCTGCATTGCCTTTGGAGCAGGCGACAGGCCAGTGGTGAGCCTAAGGTCTTCCACTTCCGTTCCACAGCTCTCCACTTGCATTTCAGGGCTGCACGTTCGGAGTCGTTCCAGCTGTTATGCTTAGAGGCATGTTTCAGGCTGATCCTCATGACTGGGGCAAGAATGTCAAGGGTATTGGTAATGGCAAGTTGGAGGTTGCTGAGAGCGGAGTTAGAGGTAGCGTCAGTAGTGGGGACAGAGGGGGGATGAAGGTAGATGTGAACGCAGCAACTGACCCTTGTTTCATCGGACGGATGTTCGTGAACGAGGTTGACATTGCTAGGGGAGGTGTGGTCAGAGGGCCGAGAGAGCCCAGGTAAGAGGTGAAGAGAGAATGGTCTGTCCAGGAGAGTGGGGAGGTGAGTGGGGAGGAGAGCGAAAGCTCAGTGTGAATGAAGGCATCAAGAGTGTGTCCAGCCAATTGGGTAGGACAAGAAGGGAGAATGGAGAAGGAGAGTGAGGTGCAGAGATCATGAAAGAGAGTGGAGGTTGTGGTTGAGGGGTCAAGGTGGATGTTAAAATTGCCCATGTGAAGGAGTTTACTGGTGGTAGTAAGGAGAGATAAGGATCAATCAGCCCATTCAGAGAGGAACAGGGTGGTAGAGCCAAGTTGCCTGTAGATGGTGGCAATGGTCAGTGAGGAGTTGGGCGAGATGACCAACTTGCAGACTAGGCTCTCGAAGGAAGAGTAATGCTGGGTGGGTATGAGGGAAGAAGGTACCCATTCAGGGAACATAAGAGGAACCTCACGGCCTGCACGATTAGGGCAAGGTTTGGAGATGATTTTATAGCCATCAGGAAGAAGGGAGTCAAAAGCAGTGACTGAGCTGCGCTTGAAACATGTCTCGGTGAGAGCAAGGATATCGATATAAAGGTCTTCAAGAAGGAGGCAGATGTCGGCAGAGTGTTTGATGGCAGAACGAGCATTGAGCATGGCTAGATGCAAGAGATCTCTACCTTTGAAGATTTTCAGAGGAGTGGTACATGCGCCGTTCAAAGAGGAGAAGGTTGGGTTGAGGATTCTAAACCAAAATGTGCCAGTGTGATGGACATGATATATGTGGATGATGCGAAGCCCGCCAAGAGGACTTCCGATTCAGTGCCATCATTGATGGGTGAGGATGTAAGAGGAGAGAGAGTAGAGATGAGATGAGGAGTCCATTGATCTGAGAGGGGACATAGAAGAGGATATTAGTAAAAAATATGTCTGGAAGTTGCACTGTCATAGGTGTCTGCGATAGGCAGGCCGGGGTTAGTGTTCAGGATATCTTTTTAAGCTTTGACTTCCCGGCTTTGTGACAGAGGGAGGATAGGTGATAGTATAGCAGTTAGAAAAGATAGGGGAGAAGTGCACGTTAATCACTGCTCCAATGCAAAAAATCTAAAACATGCACACCATGCAGAGGCCTGCATTTTTAGATCTTTGTCAAAGTTGCAACAAAAGCCTTGCCCTGTTCAATCTGTTCTTTACTTAGACCTGCTCTTTCAAATCCTAAAGTGCCAAAGGACAATGAAAATGCCAGAGATAGTGCTATAAAACACCTGAAAACATAAGTCATAGCAAAGAGTTCAACGTATTCTCCTATGGGACAGAGCACTGCCCGGTCCAAGCAATTCCGGTGAGCGGAAACTGCAAATGAATATTGGTTCTTCTGGCATCAGTCTGCTATACTAGACCCTCTGGTTCGCAGACCAGCTCGGAAGAATATATATTCCCCCTGTCAAATCAAGTGATGTGAAACTGAAACAAGGCTGGTCATGCCTTAATGCAATTCTTGGTGACCACCCTGGGGATCTCCAATAGAGGAGCACAAGGGATTCTGTCCCTGAACCAATAAATCTGCCCCATTGAAATGGAGGCTTTTGCATGTTATCATGAACATTATTACCTTTGAACTTGTTTTTATGCACGATGTTGGAATATTCTCATAAAAGTAACCCCCTATTTTATGCCCCACTAACAACTCATTGATATAAACTAAACTTTAAACAAGCATCAGCAAAGCCAACAGTTTTAGGTTCTGCATAGGCATTCATCTATCTCCAAGCTCCTCCCCCTGCCACTTACTCTTCTCTTTTCCTCCCTGTTCTACATCAACCCTCTACACCTCTCGCCCTCCATTCCCTATCTCACCACCCCATACTCTTTTTCCTTTCTTTACACGTCCTAAGTTTACTACACTCCCTGCTTCTCTCTCTCTCTTCCTCTCTTCCTCTCTTACTCTCTTTCTCTCTTTCTCTCTCACCCTCACACTCCCCCTCCCTGTGTCCTGGTCTTGTCACACGCCTCTGCTTCTTCTCTCTCTCACCAATCACCTTACCTGCACTCTTACAAAACCCAGCCACGGTCTCCACCACCTGTATCCTCTTTCCGCCTCATGGTCTCTCTGTCTATCAACTCCCCTAATGACCTAACCCTAGCAACTTTCAAAGTGATCTGGGTTGGCTGGTCATTTATAGCCCCGCTAACCCTGTTCTAGGGGGTGTCTGGCTCTCATTGTTTGTTCCTGTCCCAATCTCTTGCTTGCTTTTCCTCCTGTGGATGGGACTGAATGTAGGAAGATTTAAAAGTGAGGCTAAGCCCACCCCCTTTTTGGTCTCTGGCAGCCGCTGGAGAGAACAGTTCATTTTGAGGGGATTGGGTCCTCCGACGTATTCCATATCTATGACAGGTAATGTCCACAGCTGTGCTGCTTTGGAAAATCTTTGGCGTCTACGTCCTGCGTCGATGACGTCGATGCGCCGTCCCCGAGGACCTCCTCCGACGTCACCCGATGTGATAAGTAGGACGCACGACGCCCATAGCCTCAGTTCCGTTTTTTCCGCGAACGTGTTCGCTTCATGAATCTCGGTACGCCTCGACTCGTTGGAGTTTGCTGTTTTCAATTCTCGGTTCGTTGAACCTGTTTGGTTTGTTGTGAAGACCTGTTTGTGGCGATGTCTTCTTCGTCTTCAACCCCGCGTCCGGCCTTCAAGAAATGCGGGGACTGTGGGTCCAAGATGTCGGTCACGGACTCGCACAACGCCTGCCTCTGGTGCCTCGGGGAGGCCCACGATACGGACGACTGTGTCGACTGCCAGTCGCTCACGGCAAAGGCCTTGCGGGAACGCAAGAAGAAGCTGTCGGTAGGCCGGGTTGTCTAAGCCCCAGAAGTCGAGGTCTGCGGGGCTTTCGACGGATGACTCGAGGGGCGACTCTCCGCGTCGTCGGAAGTCCAGTGGGTCTCCTTCCAGGAGTCGGTCTCGCCACTCCTCCGCCTCTTCGAAGCATTCCAGGAAGCGCCAGCATAGGTCGCCTTCCCCGTCCTCTTCCGAGGACTCCGCCCGTCGGCGGGTCGCTTATCCCTCCATGCAAGCGACACCGGAGGAATGGGCTTCCTTCGGGAAGCAGATGCTAGCGATTCTTGAATCGCAGGGCACCGGTCCGTCCGCGCCTCTGAGTGGGGTCGGTCGGCACCGGTCGAGAGACACCGCTCGTACGCCTTCGGGCTCGGGTGGTCGGCACGGCTCGCGGGAGAGGTCCCGCTCGGACAAGGGTAGCCGTTCTCGCCATGCCCGTTCCAGGTCCCGGTCCTCGACGTGCTCGAGACCGCGTGATCCTGTGCCGCCTTCGAAGAAGACGTCGACGCCTGTGGCGCCGAGGTCGTCGACGATTTCTCGACGACCCCCTCGGAGGGGGTCGTCGGCGCCTAGGTCGTCGAGAGACACGCTCGGAGCTCCGGCTTCGAGGCCTGTGTCGACGCCGCCGATGCTGGCGGCGCTGCAGCTGACGTCGACACCTTTTCTGTCGACGCCGACTCGTTCGGCGCCCTTGACGCCTTTCGAGGCGGTGGTGTCGGAGGGGCCCCGTGGCACGGGGTTTGCCCCTAGAAAGGCTCTGGCTAAGGTCAGGCACTGCTTTGGTCCCCAGAGGTCTTCCTCTCCCCGCCTGGAGTACATTTCTGAGGGTGATGAAGGCTCTGATGGCGGCTTGGTTACGGTTCCCGATGACCTTATCTTGGGCCGTAGCCAGTTTGATGACCTGCGACAGTCGCTGCATGATGCCAGTGGACTGGACACCTCTCCGGAGGTGGAGTTTTCTAGGCCGGAGCCTGGCACTCATGCCGATTCTTCATATCGGCGCCTTATGTCTCGGGTCACCGAGTATTTGGGTTGGTCAGCTCCCCCAGGGGAGTTCGTTCAGGATGATCTCACGGACATCCTTGATCTCAGTCCCCCCACTGACCCGGTTTTGCCTTTTCATATGGCTCTGCAGAGAAGGGTGGCGGCGGCTTGGACTGCTCCGGAGAGTCTCCCGGTAGTGGGCAAGTCTTTGTCGCGAAAATACCGTCCAGCCAGTAGCGATCCCTGCTACTTGTCTAGGCACCCCACTCCGGAGAGTTTGGTGGTGCAGACGGCTACAGCCCCGGCAAAGCAGGCGTCGTATCCTACCATCCTTCCGGATAGGGATGACAAACGTTTTGACGGCTAGGTGAAGAAAGTGTTTTCTTCGGGGGGGTATGGCGCTTTAGGCGGCCAACTCCATTTGTGCCTTGTCTCGCTTCACACACCCTCTGTGGAACTGTGTTGCATTGGCGGCTGAACATATTCTCGAAGGGGACGAACGGGATGGTTTCCTTGCTATGGTTCAGGATGGCAAGGATGCCATGTGTGAGGCCGTTCAGTCGGGTTTGGACTTGGCGGATTGTGTCAGCCGGTCCATGGCAGCGAGCACCGTAATGCGCAGGTTTGCGTGGTTGCGGAAGTCTGGGTTCGCTCCTGATGTGCAGTCCCGGCTCCTCAACATGCCCTTTGACGGTGAACACCTTTTTGGCAGCAAGGCTGACGAGAGCCTTGAGAGGTTGCAGACCTCCAAAGCTGCAGCGAAGTCGATGGGCGCTGCAGTTCGCCAACCTCTGCCTTTTCGTCCTAGGGGACAGCAATGGAGGGGAGGTTCCTTTCGCTATTACTCATCCTTCAGTAAAGCGAGGGGAGCTAGCAGTCAAAGAGGCCATCGTAAGAGTGCCAGAGGTGGAAACAAAGGTACTCGAGGTGCCAAGGCCGCTCGGGCAGTTGCCTCTTTGCCCTCAGGCAACGCTGCAGCCGCTACCACTCAGTCATGAGGCCAGGTCCCATGGTTCGCCGGTTGGGGGAAGGCTGGCGCAGCATCTTGTAGAGTAGCAAGCCATTACTTCGGATGTGTGGGTTCTGGAGATCATAACCCACGGCTACTGTCTTCCTTTTCGGCAGAGGCCTCACGACAATCCACCAGGGAACCTCTCTTTGAAGTGTCTGGATCCGCTCCTTGCGCAGGAAATTCAAGCCCTCCTGGAGAAAGGTGCCATAGAACTGGTGCCTGTAGCGGAGAGGAACAAGGGATGGTATTCCCCTTATTTTTTTATTTCAAAGAAAGACGGGGGATTGAGACCCATCATGGACTTGCGCGGTTTGAACAAACTCCTCAGGAAGGACAAGTTCAAGATGGTGACTCTTTCTCAAGTCCTCTAGGCCCTTCAACTTCAGGACTGGTTGGTGTCTCTCGACCTCAAGGATGCTTACTTCCATGTGCCGATTAGGGTTGTAACGGTACACCGGTATAAATACCGTGAAACATTTCATTTACAACTAATAACCGTTATCTGATCTACACTGGTTTACCGTGGGGCCTGCTGTGAAGCCTTCCCCTGATTTTGTAGTTGTGTTCACAATTGGCTGCGCACAGAGTAAAGTCTTTAACACGTTCAGTGGGATTTATGGCACCCAAGCTGGGAGGCTGTGTGCCTGGGCAGCTTCAGTAGCATGACTTGCGCTGAAGACAGAGGTGGTGGCAAGCAGTGGCTCCGCATTGGAATTCACACAAACAGCCAATGTTTCTGCTGTTTAACACTTCGCCAACTGTCCGAGATAACAGCTGCAGGTCCGGACCACCAGCCAGCAACATGGGAGGCTCACTGAGCAGAGCATGCATCTAATGGGCAGTTTGAAAAGTGCCCGAGGTCTCCTAACAACGTGCGGCATGTAAAATACTGAAGGAAAAAATGCTCAATTGGAGTGCTCTGATCTTTGTAGCACGCTCTGTTTGCCTATCTGGCCCCTGGGCAGGGCGTGTGCAATTAAGATGGTAATGGGTAAACATCCCTGCTGCCTGCACCGTGACCCCGGCACTGACACTTGCAGGAGCTGCTAAATCGTTCTGGGCTGGCGCCGAAGGGGTGAAGTGAAGAAGCAACAATAAGCCATGGGGGAAGTGATCTCCTATTTCAATCATAGAGTTAACTTCCCCATGGCTTTATTGCTGGCTTCTTATCTTCACTTCACCGGCGCCAAGCTGCTAAGTTTCCTTTCATGGCTGCGCAGCTCCACGAACAGAGAAGGGAAGGGCAACGCTGCAGAATAACCCAGTAAGATTGATTTAAATACACCATGCATGAATATGTGGTTTATTTTCCAATCCTTTCTGTATTTCCCATTTTAAGCATTGCTCACTTATCAGGTTTTTTGCACATCACGTGTTCCGCTCATGAGAAAAGGGTGCATGCTGGCGCACCCTTATTAACACTTTACCACACTATGTCCAGTCACCATTTAACCCCATGACACCTTGTGCATGCAGTTTATAAACAATTCCAGGGGCAATAGGTACAGGTAAATGAAGCGCCACATCATGGTTGAACCAGCCTAGTTGTAGGTAGCACCGACCATCACTACCCAGAATTTCCAAAGAAACGAAAATACCTCCATCGCAACCGATTCTAGGGGCTTCAATTGAAAGAAAAGCATCTTTATTCAGACTGCCTTTTTGACACAAAGGGAAGAAACTGCCCCATTCCAGGAGCAACGTAAAGCAGCACCCTGTACTTGCAACCATTCCCCAATGCCCTCTTGTTGTAGGTTTCCAACTTTCCAGACTGGTAGGGCAATGAAAGCTAGGCTTTCTAGCACTATGCACTCGAAAGATCACCCCACCTCGCCAGGCTGGGAGGGAGAAAAATGGACTGCAGCAGTACGACTGGTACTAGTAGCCACAGACTATTTATTCACAACACAGGCTGGGGATAACACTAGCAGCTCGCATGACAAATGGCACAAACCAAAGCGCACGCTGAAACCGGACGCAAAAAGAGCTTGGACAAAAATCTAAACACAAAGACGAAAGCCTTGTGTGCTTCTACTCCACTTTCAGCAGCCCACAAACGCTTTGACCCCCATTGAAGGGTTCGTTTTTCCAGCAGCCCCCATTCACCAGTGAAAGCTGCCTGGAGAAAGTGGGCTGGGATTCCTGCAGGACGGTTCTGAAGTACAACAGCATCCCCGAGCAGGCAGGTCCGAAGGCTCAGGACCCGAGACGGACTATATTTTAAACTTGACAACTAAAAGGTGGAAGGAAAAGATACCCCGATCCTATTCCAAGTAAGTGTACAAAGTCCACTGAAAACATTTAATTAATATATGAATTTAACAAGGTGGTTGCTTATCGAAAATAAGGCGGCGTTGTTCATATTAAAAATCTCACTTATTTTATTATGACCATTTCATCTTGGTCGAAGTTTGCCTTATTTACAATAATACCTTGTATTTCACGTAGCACCTACACAGTAGACTGTGGCTTCATAGCGCTGTAAATAACAGGCGTTACTATTATCCAGCACACTTAAAATATAGTAACTATCTTTTTCTTTCTTTCCGTTTTCACGCTGGTGTCAGGGGTAGATAATAGCCCCCAGGGCCTTCTTTACTGACTGGGTGCAAGTCTTAATTAAATTGAAATATGCATAATGCAAGAGGTGATAAGGAAGAGGTGTGCTTTAGCGGTTATGGTATTGTTACCAAATGTGGATCCATGAGATCCGGGTCCTAATCCTGCCTTCCCCACTTGAACGACATTGTGTGATCCTGTGCAAATGGCTTGGCCTCTCTGTTGTTCGACCATGTAAGGCTTTCGTGTTAAGAGTGCTGGGAGAAACCGAGAATGATCGCTGCAATGCGCAGAGCTGCGGTGCTGAAGGGGTTCTCCAAAGCAATACATTACAGCTCTACAGAGGAGCGCTGGGCTTTTTTGGGCCAGATTATGATATTGGACATTTAGTCACACGCCACAAACTAGTAATTTGGTGCTAAAACACGTGTTTTGTTTCACTTCGGCTAACCTAACTCAAGGGTCCTCATTTCAACGACCACTGAAGAACAAAAAGGCAGATTCTGCACTGATAGGATTCGAAACTCTTGGGACCATGTTACAATTGCGCCTCTGCAGTGGGCACGCAATTCACTGAGCTATCTTTCCAGGAAAATGTATTCTAGAGTGACACAGCGTAGGGACGCGGGTCCCCGGGGGGTGGTTGGAAGAGAGAATCCCACTGCCCAGTGCCCACCCTCCTACAGCTGTTCTCCGGTGGTGTCTAACACTGAGCACAGACACACATTTACAGTACACATTGCATAAATATTCTGTCGCTCACACAAACACACACAGATACACACGAACGGCTATGCCTGCATAACAATAAGAACATGCTCTTTTTGTCTTCAAGTAATTAAACAGTTGAAATAAAAGATGTTTTAAAATACACACAAATGAGATGCATTGGCACGCATACAATAGTTTTAGAAGCAACGTGAAAATGCTATGAAATAAAAAGCAAATGTGGGATGAAGGGAAACAACTAGGCAGAACCTGCAGGTTTAGTTGTTTATAATATAACAAGTACCTTCAGTGGCATCACTAGATTGCATTAACTCATGGTGTCACCCCTGGGGGGATGACACCAACCCTAGTGACGCCACTGGGTAGGGGTCAGGCTCCCTCAATTTGTTGGCTTTCTTGCTTGTATTCAGGGCAGGGGGATTACTGCTCCCGTAGTGAAAATCAAAATTTGGCACCAATGGATCTGGTTCTGCATGTTCACTACACTGACCCACTTCGAGATAATAGAGCGATTGCCAGGAAGAAAGCTCCAATTCAGAGTGCTATCACCAGTGTCTGAAATTGAATTACACGCCTCATTGCCAAACGCCAGAACTTAACCTCGCAGAGAGAGTACTTTTGTTGCATTGGTGGTTCAGAGCCTGTTGATAAGAAGAGTACATGTCTGTGAGAGCGGGGTACTGAACAGTTTACACATGCGCAAATAAATGAAGGCAGCCTTAGCAAAAGATGTGGAGTAGCGTTTATCTGATAACTTTATTTTTGCAACTTTAAGCGTGATGGATTCAGACCAATAGGGTGTCAGTCAGAGCCGTATGGGAGAATGTAGTACGAAAAAAGCTGCTTGTAATTTACTGACACACCCTTGAGAGCACTGTGGCTCCCAAAAAACATTTAAAGACGGGTCGGTTAAGTCATATCAGCTCCCTTAGCAATGACTGAACAAGACAGGTACTGTAATCCCATTGAGTGCTCTCACTGCACAGCATTGTGAAAAAATATGCCATTTATTATATGTTAACCTTTGTATAAGGAGCACAGCAAATCAGTGAACAAGCACTGAACAGGGCACACACAACGAAAGTGCATCAGTAATGGGTACTAGTGCACGCTGCATTGTTCTGCAGAGCCTCGTCCTCCTGTACTAGGTATATAAACTTCTGCAAAGGTTGTATTTTATATCACAGTTAAACTGGACTACCAAACTACATTTGGATGACTTTTTCTAGCAATATAAAATTAAAGTAAATGTTTAAGCATGTGTGTGCTATACTGCGATAACCACGGTATACCGTATTTTCATTGGAAGGTTATCATACCGTCAAAAAATCAATACCGTGACACCCCTAGTGCCGATCCATCCCAAGTACCTGAGGTTTGCGGTTGGCGACTCGCACTTTCAGTTTCGGGTCCTGCCGTTCAGATTGACCTCCGCCCCGAGGGTTTTCACCAAGCTCATGGTGGTGGTGGCAGCGCATCTCAGGAAAGGGGGGATTCACGTCTACCCCTACCTGGACGATTGGTTGATCAGGGGGAGCTCTCCCGAGCAAGTCCTGGATCATCTGTCCGTCACCTGCCACTCCCTTCACAGGCTGGGCTTCTCCCTCAATTTAAAGAAGTCCCATTTGACACCAACGCAGCGGCTCCAGTACATCGGAGCAGTGCTCGACACGTCCCTGGGGCAGTGTTTTCCTCCTCAGGTGAGGGCTCTTCACATTCAGCAGATGGTGAACAAGTTTCAATTTGCCCAGGATCTCCCAGCGTCCGAGTTCTTGAGACTGCTCGGCCCCATGGCATCCTGCATTCTTCTGGTGCCAGAGGCTCGTCTGCGGATGAGATCTTTGCAGTGGGCACTCAAGCTCCAGTGGTCTCAGTCCTCCGGCAGGCTGTCGGACCCTGTTCAGGTGCCGTCCTCGGTAGCCCGGGACCTTCTGTGGTGGGCCGTCGAGGGCAATATGATGAAGGGGTCCCCATTTTGGCTGCCCTGGCCGGAGGTGACGATCGTGACGTACGCATCCCTCACGGGATGGGGAGCTCATGCCAACGAGTTGACAGTCATCGGTCGTTGGTCTCCGTCGGAGTCCAGACTCCATATCAATCTGTTGGAGCTGAGGGCCGTCAGGCTAGCCCTGAAAGCTTTTCTGCCGACTGTGCGGGTAAAGAGTGTCCTGATTCTAACAGACAACACGGTGGCCATGCACTACCTCAACAAAAAGGGGGGGCAGGGTCACTTCCGCTGTGCAGGGAGGCGATGCAGCTCGAGTTCTGGGCCATCAAGCAGGAAGTTTCGATCTCGGCGGTTCATCTGGCCGGAGACGACAACGAGACGGCGGACGCTCTGAGCAGGCAGAGCACAATCTCTCACGAGTGGGAGCTGGCTCAGGAGATTCTCCTGGAGATCTTCGCCCTTTGGGGGACCCCTCAAGTGGATCTCTTCGCCTCCAGTGTCAACCGGAAGTGCGAAAGGTTTTGCTCGCAGGAATTTCCTCAAAAAGGAGCCTTAGGAGACGCGTTCGTGGTGGAGTGGTCATTCCCACTGCTGTACGCGTTTCCTCCAGTCCCCGTCATCCCGCAAGTGCTGCGGAGGTTACGGAGGTTCGGTTCCCGGATGATCTTCATTGCTCTGGCATGGGCCTGGAGGACGTGGTACCCGGACCTTCTAGACTTGTCCATCTGCCCTCCACGTCGTCTTCCCTACCGAGACGATCTGCTCTGACGGGAGGGGGGTCAGGCTCTCCATCCAGAGGTCAGATCCCTCAATCTTCACGGTTGGCTTCTGAAAGGTTGAGGTATAAGGATTGGGACCTCCCTGAAGACATGATGGAGGTGTTGCTCTCGGCCAGGCCGCCGGCAACAAAGTCTCTGTACCGTTGCCGTTGAAGAAAGTTCTGCGACTGGTGCAGAGTTCAGAATGTGGATCCTTTTGAATGTGACATTCCCATGGTTCTGTCTTTTTTGCTTTCTTTGGCCCACAGGGGCTTGCAAGTGGGGACCATTAAAGGTTACCTTGCGGCGCTGTCCATATTTAAGCGCTCATCTGAAGAGTGTTCCTATTTTAAGATTGCTTTAATTTCGCAGTTTTTGAAATGGCTCACTAATGTGTTCCCTCCGTCACCTTTTTTGGTGCCAGGTTGGGATTTGAACCTTGTTCTTAAGTTTCTTATGGGTGCTCCGTTTGAACCTTTACATTCTTGCCCTTTGAGGCTGTTAACTCTGAAAACTGTGTTTTTGGTTGCGGTTACTTCCGCTCGCAGAGTGAGTAAGTTACAGGCACTTTCAGTTAAGCCACCCTTCCTTGTGTTTCATAAGGACAGGGTTGTCCTTAGAGTTCATCCTTCTTTTCTTCCGAAGGCGGTTTCGGAATTTCATTTGAGCCAGAAGGTTGTTCTTCCGGCGTTCTATCCTCCTCCACATCTTGGTAAGGAAGAGGAGAGGCTCCATAGGCTTGATCCTAGGAGAGCGTTGAGCTTTTATATTTCGTGCATGTCCCGGGTCAGAGTGGACGATCAACTTTTCATTGGTTACGCTGGAAAGCGTTTGGGACAAGCTGTGACGAAACAGACTTTGTCTCGTTGGATTATTTTAGCTATCTCCGAGTGTTACCGCTTGGCGGGTAAGGATCCTCCGGCTGGCTTGCGGGCCCATTCTACCAGGGGAGTGGCTGCGTCAACTGCCCTGCAGAGGGGAGTTCCTATTCGTCACATCTGTGATGCAGCCACCTGGGCTTCAGTACATACTTTTGTACGTCACTACTCCCTCGATTCCATCAGAGGGCAAGATCTGGCCTTTGTCAAGGCAGTTCTCTATTCTGCAATTTGATTGGGCATGCTAAATTTGTATTCTAAATTCTTTCCCACCTCCTTGCTTGGTACTGCTTTGGGAGTCTGTCATAGATATGGAATACGTCGGAAGACCCAATCCCCTCGAACTTACTTTCTTACCTGGTACCGTTCTTTCGATGGGATGGTCCGACGACGTATTCCATATCGCTCCCTCCCTGCCTTCCCCGCTGCAGAATTTCTTTTGCAATTGCAGCTTGCGTTCCGCAAGGCCTTGTGTGTCTGACTGGCAGAAAACTGGTGGCCCACGTTCTGGGAAAAAAACTATAACTGAGGCTGTGGGCGACGTGCGTCCTACTTATCACATCGGGTGACGTCGGCCGTCGGAGGAGTTCCTCGGGGACGGTGCATCGACGTCATCGACGCAGGACGCAGACGCCAAAGATTTTCCGAAGCAGCACAGCTGTGGACATTACCTGTCATAGATATGGAATACGTCGTCGGACCATCCCATCGAAAGAACGTTACCAGGTACGAAAGTAACTTGTTCTTTTGCTGTTCTTTTGCTGTTCCAGTCATCCATCGCCAGCTGGGTTTCCTGGTTGTTCTCGCATGGAGATGAGGATTTGTTCGACACTCATCTCGTGAGGTGCAAGTTCGGTACCACTGGGCTTCTACTGGCTAAGTTGTTGATGCAATTCCAACTCAGATTTTCTTGGTTGTGGTTGGACCTTGTGGGGAAACGTGGTTCTGCAACACACACATGAGACCTGTCCAGAACAGAGGCTTCTAGGCTTTTCGATGGGTCAGTACCACAGTTTTCATACATGGTCCTACACACTAGGGAATCGGGGACTGGCGTCTATAACAGCTACCTCACACCACCTCTGGATAGGCCAGCCTCTTGTAATGCCCCATTGAGAAGGGACACCACTACCCCTGACAGGGTCTTGACCCAGACTCTTGTGTCACAGATTGCTGGCCTTAACAATTAAGAGTCTCCAAGAAATTTCAATGGTTTTTATTTTTAACAGAAATTGTGCAGGTTATTCACTGTTAGATTGTTTGATGGGCAGCTATTCAATGTAATGCCGGCTGGAGATGAGGTGAGAAAATACACTAATGGCTGCCCCTCTCGTTTTCCCTTGGCTTTCCTTCCCTGGCATACCTTAATTACAGGGTGACCCACTAGCGATCAGTAGCACCTACTGTATACTCTTCCCAACATCTACACCCACTACCGCTGTATACCCTCTGCACCCTCCTCCATACACACTCTCTCTCACTTTCACTCTCTCTAATTCCCTCTGCACATCTTTTTCCATCTACGCACACAAGTGGTAACTCTTTCTCACGAATGCTTCTCTGGCACTCTGCTCCAATACTGCTACCAACTCTCCATCGTTCTGATCCTCACCCCATCCTCTGCCTGGTCTCTTGGTCCACCTTCAGACCTCCTGCCCTCATCCCTACGAACTAACTCTGCCTCCCCTGTCTCGTTCTATACTGTAGATCTGCTGGTTGTGTTTTCCCATCTCCCCTCCATTCGCTGCAGCTCACGCCTGACTCTAGGAGCCAATCTGTGTGCCATTTCCCCAAGGACAGGGTTACACAGGTGAGGGGCTTTAGAACTCCTCCAATCCCCTCCCACTTTTCCAGCATGATTTTGGAAACTATCTCTGATGGTGTAGCAGCTAGGAGCTCAGACTGTGCATTTGGCCTGAGCTTTTCTCTGGTGCTGGTAAGTTGTGTTGGCAATGTTGGTTGTGGAGGGTTTCTGTGTGAATCTTGTCCTCATGCACTCTCTTCCAGTCCGTTTCCCATTACCCCAGCATTCACCTGGGACCATTCTGGGGTTGACAGGTTGGGTGTGGGGTGACTCAGTTTTGTTTGGCATGGAAATTCCCAGTCGCTTCTCCGGCTGTCCTTGATTCCATTCCCCTAGCTCCGGTCCTGCTTTTCCTTAGTTGCTCCCGGGTGCACTCAGAGAGTTGGAGTCCTGCAACTGAAAAGAGAGAAGGGCGGCCAGCAAATCCACTGCAAGGCATTGTGTGATAGAGAAACTAATGATGACATTTGTTGCACATGGTGGGATCATTTACTGGCCTCCCTCCTCACCCTTCACAGGGTCATGACACTGACCCCATCACAAAGATCCCACAACTAAACAGAAGTGCCATTCTTATTTTTCAAAGACAGTATTTTTGAAACACTACAGTTTTTGCTTTATAAACCCTTTCTCACTGTGCTGGATGAGTAGCATGTGCAGCACCAGGCTGCTGAAGGCAACCTTTAACCTTTCCCCATCCATCAACACAATGTAGCACTCTTGATCTTTAGGCAGTCTTCTGATTGTGTCAGCAGGTATTCATTTTTCACAATGATCCATTACATTTTAGGAATACAAATATTAGCGTTTTACTGCACAATTTGAATCATCTAAAGTCTATACATTAAGAGCAATAATCCATTGACCCAATAACTGGGTACAAAGAATGCAAGTATAATGCCCTATGATGTCTGTAATTGTAGCACACCAAAATCAGTGAATTATTGTTCGAATTACTCAGTTTTAAGGAATCTCTACCCTGTATTCTTTGTGTCCGATACACCTATTCTTTCTAGACTCTTTTTCGCCTACCATCCCATAAAAAGTGTGTGAGAGCCTTTCTTTTCCTCTTGCATTTCTTGAATATGGCGGATAGCGCAAAAATGTGCAAGGGTGTGTGCATATAGTTTTGAGCAACTCAATTGCCACCTTTGCATAAAACAGACTTGCATTCATGATTTTAGACTTTATCATTGATTTTTGAACATCAAGATTATCTAATACTCAATCGAATGGATAGTTTCTGACAAACCATAAATAATCAAATTCTAAACTGTATCCAATTCACAGCTGTTCCATGTCCAGGAACTCCTGATGGTACTAAAGCTGTGCACCTGGATGCGAATCGAGAAGATGCGTCTTCAAGTTCTGCTTCGAGCCACAGCCATGCAGCAAATGACGATGGCAAAACTCATGAACTTTCTAATCTACGGCTCGAGAACCAGCTCCTGAGGAATGAGGTCCAGTCACTTAATCAGGAAATGGCAGCTTTGCTTCAGAGATCTAAGGAAACACAAGAAGGTAAGAGTGCAATTGTTTTTAAACTTTCAGCTGCAAACCTCTTTAAAGAAGAGAAAGCAATTGCTTAAACTATCCCCTAGAATCTGATGTTTTTTTTAATGCACACTGAATGTCGCTGTATCCTGCGTCCTTGTTTGTCTGCATTTATCTGCTCCCATCTGTTTTTATTACCCCCCCCCCCAATACCTCCTTTTATCATGCTTTTTAAAGAAATTTGAAAAGCACCAGCTATCTGCAGGTAAGCTCTAGAGACAAAAAGGTGATTTGTTGGACAAAAAGGTGATTTGTTGTACAGGGGTACTTTATCTGTGTCCCTGTGATGTAGGTAAAGAAGCGAGATGGGTGCTATATTCCTGCGTTTGATTTGTGCAAAAAAAATAGCTGGGAGCTATATTCCTGTGACAAGCATAAAGAAGCAGGCTGGACGGTATATCCCTATTAACAGTCGGGATCCTGAACCCTAACACTTTGTAGATTAACTTCTTCTGGCACATTTTTCACATGCTTTTTCTGTCTGCTACACTTTTCAGTCACTATTCGCTCAATGGAAGACCAACTGATATTTAATCAAGGCATGACAATTTTGCTGTTTCCGCATCAGCTGTCTATTCTGTAGTCTGCTGTAACCTAAAACTGGGCCATGTGAAATAAGTTTCTGAATTATTGGCAATTTTATATAATTGTCTCATAGATAAACCTATCTGAACGGTCTAGTCTTCAGTCACAGACTTTAACAGATAGGGATATAAAAACTGCCAATGGACTCGTCTGAATGTCAGATGCTCCGGAGAGGAACTGTGAGAGGGACCGGTGCTCGAAGTGGAAAGCGTTAGGAGCAGCCCCAGGTGTGGAGACGCTGAAGTGGCGGTCTCCACCGGACACGCTGAGTGAACCGAGGGGCTGGTTGGGGAAAGCACCAGCAGCGCAGCACTACAGTACCACGTGGTCCAGCTGGAGGAAGAACACAGAACTGCGTCAGAAGCCGCAGAGCTGCTGCTGGCAAGCCGAACGGAACCCCAGAGCTTCAGTGAAGCAGAGAAAGACCCGGGGAAGCCCACAACCAACCGTAGGGCTGCAGCCCAGACCCTAAAGGTATTTGGTTGGCTGAGCCTATTTTGGGGGTCCCCAGAGGGTAACGGAAACCCTAAGACAAACAGTGTCTGGAAAGTAGGGGAAAGAGGAAAACCCCTACCGGACACTAAAAGAAACATTATCACTATACTGTAATGAGAAGTATAGGGACTGGGACCCTTACAAGAAAAGATCACATCAATTAACAAGAATATCCAATCTCCCTCATGACAGTACTTGGAGGGAAGGCGTCCCAGGGCTGTCAAATAAGAAGGGAGAAGATGAAGAGAACTGAGATTGCAGTACTTGACAGGAGAGTAAACCAAGTCTGCATGTGAAATCAGGAGACTGTAAAGAGAACTGTGAGAGTAATGCATATTGTGAGGGGTCAAAAATGCGAAACGGGCACAGAGGTATAGTTTTCTCACAAGTTGCCATTTGATTAAATAAAAAAGGGTGTGACAAACACATTTATTTCCCTAACCTAACAAGAATGTACCTACCCAACAAACTAAGGCTAATGAAAAATGACCTGTTCTCCAGAAAGTATCTGACCCTCACACTAATATACACAGCAACATTATACAAGGTTTGTTTGGCTGTCTTAAATTCCACAAAATAACTTATCAAGTCAAACTTTGAATGAATTAACAGTAATCCTTGTGACGTGGGTTGTATTCCGTTCCCCTGGATCAATTCAGGAATATCTAGAACAAAGTTCAGTTCCAAGAAAGTTCTGCTCAGTTACCAAGTTCCATTCAGTGTAGCATCCAAAGTCTTTTCCATTCAGTATATCCTTTCACTTGGCAACGTGAATATCTCTGTCCCAAAGACTTGTTCACAATTCAAAGCAACTGTTAATGTTTCCACAACCTCCTACTTTCCTCCAAACATAAATTCACAAATCAAATGCAAGTGTTCTTTTCTGAAAACGTTAAGCACTTGTTAGCATATCATACTTATTCAAAAGAAACACTTTAGTCAGGATGGTTCAACAATCACTTTCCGAAATGCAACAGTTTATGAAGACAAGTTGATTGAATTAACACTTATTTTCCTCCACAAACATTTACTACAACTGCAGTACTTTAAATCAGCGTCTTCTTCCTGGCATACTCGACTGCCAGGACAAACTACAATTGGTCCCTTTCCTGGTTTGCTGGCCTGCCAGGATAAACCTCCTACTACTGCAATTTATACTCTGTGGTAATGCTTGTCCCAAACTCTCCACAATAGAATCACAAATGAGTCTTGATAGTCTTCTGAATCTTAACGGAATGTGTTACGTTTCTTCCCAAATAGATATTCTTCAAAGGTTAATTGTTCTCTTGCTTGTCTTTTGGCTTCAGACAATGCAGGTTACGGTTCTCTCCCCCTTGGTCTCTTATACAAGGAGGGCTTTTCTATTGCAGCCTTTGTTTTCTGGAAGTGCAACCTCTTGGCTGCTGGCAACGCTGCTTACAATTGTTTCCCAACTGACATCTCTTTCTGGGAAAGTAACACCCAATTTGTCTTTGTATCACTCTTCTGCTGACTTGACAAATGCAGGTGTGTACTAATTGGTATCCCTGGTTAGGATAGTTGTGCCCTCTGTATATCAGTCTTCTCTGGCTTTGGAAATGCAGGTTACAATGCTCACCTATTTGGAATCCCTCCTTAGGAGAGTTGTGCCCAATTTGCCTGATTATCAATCTTCTCTGGCTTTGACAATGCGGGTTATTAGTTTGCCCTATTTGGAATCCCTCATTAGGAGAGTTGCGCCCAATTTGCCTTATTACTGCTTTTCTTTGGCTTTGGAAATGCAGGTTACAATGGTCCCCTATTTGGAATCCCTCAGTAGGAGAGTTGCACCCAGTTTACCTTAATTCAATTGTTCAGTATTCAAAGTAATTATCCCTGTGTCACCTGCTTCAGGCCAACTCACCGGTATGCTCCGGTATTGAATCCACACCACAGAGTGTGCACAGCGGCAGACCAGCAGGAGCTGTCATAAGCAGAAGAATACCGAAGAGATCCACGGGAACACTGGCTAGTCAGAAATCTTTCTGCCTAGCCGGTGTTGCTGCGGGTCTCTTCGGGCAGTCCATCAGTGCGCCGCGGGGCGCTGGCGCCAGGGAGCCCAGTACTTTGGCGTGGGAGGCAGGACGTCGGAGACTCGCCGAACAGCATAAAGGAATGCCGCAGGTCGCGCGGCTCAATCAGACCAGAAAGACCCAGAGACATCGGCAGCCGCCAAATGTAAAGGTAGGCTGCCCTTCGTTTAGAGCACCTATGTTGTTGAAAGAATACCCAGTCAACTCTTAAGCACCAACTCAGGATTCAGGCCCTGCCCAAGCCAACCAGAAGCTCATTGGGAGGGAGATCCAGCGTGCAGGGGCCCCCCCAAGAGGTCCTACTTTAAGCTCAGTGGACAAGAGCACCCGCCAACATAGCCCCCAGGGGCAACTCACATGAGGGTGCAAATTCAGGAATCCCAAGAATGTGTCACTAAGGCCCCGCTTAGCAAACTTGGTGCCACGCAATCACGGGGCTAACCTTGCAGTGCACCTGGGTGGCTGAGTAAGGGAACAGTTGCAGCGAACAGACAAGCCCAATGCCAGGCGCCAGAACAAAAGGCGCACCCCTGAGAGTAAAAGGGACATCCAAAATGCAAAAGAACCAGTTGGCCAAGTGCTGGAACCAAAAGCTATCACAGGACCCGCTCCCTCCACTGTCCCAACGGAGCCTACCGGAATCAAGTCCAGCCACACCCCGAGGTACGATGGACTCCGACAAAGACGAGCTACTGAAATGTTTGAACGGTATGGAGGCAAGGATGACAAGCGCATTTCAGGCCCAAATAGGACAGCTGCAGGAGGACCTAAAGGCCTCGCTGCAAGAGGTCTGCAGAGAGGTGAACGAACTAGGAGACAGGGTGGACACAGTAGAGAGCGGCCTCTCCAATCTTGCGGAAGAAGCAAAACAGAACAGCATCCTACTCGATCAGGTAGCAGCAGCCAGCAACAACCTCGAACTGCAAGCCGAGGACCTTGAAACAGGTCACGAAGGTCCAATATCAGAATTAAAGGCCTGCCGGAGTCGGTCCCGGATGCGGACCTTCGCGAAACGATGCAACACACCTTTAGCAACATGCTACACGACACCATGCCTGAATCAATCGGGTTTGACAGGGTACACCGTGTGGGCCCAAAGAAAAGTGATACGGGTTCCAGGCGCAGAGACGTGTTGGTGGCCCTCACTTCTTATGGGATGAAGGAGCGCATTCTGAGAGCGGCCAGAACCACCACTAACCTGACAGTCAACGGTAACCCCATTCAGCTGTTGCAAGATCTTGTGCTCATGACCCTCCATAAGCGTGAGAAACAAATAGCCTACAGCTGGGCTTACCCCTTCGCCCTAACATTGAGATGGGAAGGAAATCAGAGACGTATAAGCACATGCGAAGAGGGTCTTTCCTTGTTGAACCTGGAGATGGACCAGAACCGGGGAGAAACCGGGCCAGCGCGGAATGCCCAGACCGTAGTGTCTAATCCATGGGAATGGTCCACAGAAAGGAGAGGCAGAGCCAGAAGAAAAAATGAAGCTTGCAGGCCCATATAGAAGCTAAATAAAACAAAACTGGACGCACAGAAGCGAGAGGTTGTGCCTCCCGCCGTAACTCATACAGAGACGCTAGCTACAAACGAAGATCGATAAATAAACCGGAAGGCTTGCCTGTGCGGAGACAGGCGTAGTCAATCCTTGGTATCCTATCCGAACCATGGAATCTCCTGGTTGCTCAGAACTTGTGAATCGGACAGTGATCCAACGCCCCAGGTTGTTAGCGGGGGGGATTCCCAGGAACCCTGATCAGAGTCCTTAAAAGGGGGGGGGGTAGGGATGGGGAAATGGTGGGAAGGGATGGAGAGGGGGGTGTAGGGGTTTTACATACGGAGGAATGGTCCAGAGCTCGGGAAGGGAAGGAGGAAGAAGGAGGGGAGCAGCAGCAGGGTAGACCACTGCTTAGCGGGGTCAACCAACAACCTCTTTTCATATTGAAATGGCAGAGTCGACTGTAGTCTCCCTGAACACACAGGGACTGAACTCGCCAACGAAACCTTGAGCAATCCTGGACAGGCTTAGGGCAATGCAGGCGACGATAGGGATCCTACAGGAGACACACCTTCTCCCAAAAGATGAGAAGAGGATGACCCATCGTGCCTTCCCTCTACAGTTATATGCATCTAGTGGTGGGAAAAAAAGGGGAGTCGGCATTCTGATCGGCCGGGAACTAGAGTTAAAAAAATTGCAGCTCTGCAGGGACACAGAAGGGCGGTATCTAGGGCTGAAAGGTATGATAAAGGGAAGCATATGCACAATCCTTGCCCTATATGCCCCCAATGAAAAGCAAGACATATTCATCACAGGCATCCTGGAAAAGTTTGGCAGTTGGTGCGAGGGCCGGTTGATCATAGGAGGGGACTTCAACTGTGTCATGGACCCAATTTTAGACAAAACACTCCCTCCCACGCCCGCAGACCAGAAAAATAGGCAAGCACTGGGTCGCCTCTTCAGGGAACTAGGGGTCAAAGAAACATGGCGGTTTTTTCAAGGGGAGAACAGAGAGTATACCCACTATTCGGCCGTCCATCTCGGCTACTCTAGAATGGATATGATTCTAGTCTCAGCTACCCTAGTCCCCCAGATAACAAAAGTAGAGATAGGGGTGGAATATCTCTCGGACCATGCTCCGGTGATGGTTGGCATCGAATGGGGGGAGGGGGTTGGGAACTAAACAAAAACCAATCTGGAGATTAAACAAGCTACTCCTGAAAGACATGGCACTTAGGGCCCACATGGAGAGCTTCATCAGTAATTTTTTTAAGGAGAACAATAATGGGGAATCAGATTGGGGGGTGGTCTGGGATGCTGGGAAAGCGGTGGTCCAGGGAGAGTGTATATCACAGGCAGCAGCATATTATAGGGAAAGAGTTCTTATAACACGCCAGTTGGAAAAGGAGGTAAAGGAAGCCGAAACCCTGCACAAAGCCAGACAATCAAGGAAATCCCTACGGGAGCTCAGGAAGATTAGAGCACAACTCAAGAACCACAATGCAGAACGGGTGGCCCAGTCACTGCTGAACCTGAAACAGTCCTATTACATACATGGGGGCAAGGCCAATAAATTCCTTGCTGCAAAATTGAGAAAACAAAAAACTGTCATGATGCTACCCCCGGGGACCCAGACCAGGTCCAGCAACCCCGGAAGCAGGCATCAAGTTATTTTGGGCAAGCCCAAAAACCCCTGCTAGGGGCTGCTTGGGTGCGGTCCTGGTGCCTATGGCGCCAGGCTCATATGGAGAGTCAGTCATGGCGCCATAGGCGCCAGGCTCATAGAGTAGAACTTACCTGATGCAGATCCTGCTGCAAGCTTACCTGATGCAGACCATGCTGCAAGAGCTCCAAGCCAAATGAGGCTTGGAAGGGACTATTTTACCTAGGGACTATTTTTTACTCGGGCGTGGCTGGGGAGGAATACTTACCTGGGACTACTTTGGAGGCTATTTAAACCATGCCCGAAGAGCAGCACACGGTTCGTGTTATTCTGCATCCAGCAGTGTAACGCTGACCGTGCCTGCAAGTCTGCATCCAGTCTTCTGCCTCGCCCGCCTCGAGTTTGGAGCTCCTAGAAAAAGGGAGAAAGAAGGAGAAAAGGTTAGAACAAGAGCAATACCTTTGATCCTTACCTGAATTCCCGATCCATCGCGCCTTTGAGCTGGAAGAAAGAAGTTATTTTATGCGCGTCGCCTCGCCTGCTGCAGCGCCGCGCTGAAGTCACCGGCCTTCGCAGCATCTTCACATTCCACCGCATCCTCCTGCATGTTCCCGCCGCATTCTGGCACCTAAGGAGAAGACAAGAACAGCAAGGTGAGCCAAGGGAATACACAGAGGAATATTAGTAACCCCCCCATAGACTTACCTGATTTTACCACCGGGGGTACTATTCCTCTTCACGGGTCGGCGCAGCTTCCACTGCATCTGCGTCGAACCCCGGCCCCTAAGGGGAAACAAAAGGACAGCAAGGTGAAACAAAGGGACTATCAAGTGGAACCCTCCTCACCACATTAGACTTACCTGATTTTACCGCCGGAGGTATTATTCCCCGAGACTTCATACTTTCTCTCCATGCCTGAATAAGGGAGAAAGCAACAGGTTACATATTGACATTATTTATCGAACTGTGTTGGAAATACAAATCCTTACCAGAATATTACCGGTTGCCACGAGAAACTCTTCACTAGGGTCAAGCTGCAATCTGCAAGGAATCGGACAAGAGTGAAAGTCAGGCATTTGAACTCTTACGAACTACATAATTTTCAGAGTCAATATTGTTCTGGAACTCACCAATTCCTTCGAGCCAGTGAAGCAACTGGTTATCAACGCGCCCCTGCGCTCAATGCAGGATGGAGAGCTCATCATTTCAAACCATCAGGTGAGACTATAAGAGGGGACATCAAATGTGATCCGTGGGGAGAACAGCGGGGGTTGGGGGATGTACACTCAACTCCATGGGTGGTTAATTCCCTTTCTCCATTTGCAGAAGAATATTCCTACGGGCCAAGCAAACAAAGCTAGGTGGGCCAGTCCAGTCTGTCATCTCGGCCCTATGCGTCACATGGGTGGAGACCTCAGCTGGCCAGTTCAGATCGACGCCTCTGTGTGAGCCAGGTGAGCATAACAAAAACCTGCAACTATATAGTGCAATTAAACGACAAGCAAGGAACTCCACATACGGCGAGTCTGAGAAATTGGGCATAATGAAGCAATTTCACGAGGAACTCCTACACAGTGAGGACCTTGATTTGGAGCGACAATTCTCGTGTATTCGGTCTACCCCCTTACCTCAGATTACGGAAAAGGACAGGTTGATCCTTGGGGGCCCGATCTCTGCACAGGAAGTCAGTGATGCAATTTCAGCTATGCCAGCAAATAAGGCCCATGGCCCGGATGGCCTCGGAAACTGCTATTATATGACCTTCTGTATGCAGCTGCTAGCCCCGCTGACATGTCTCTTCAACACAATTAGAGAAAGCGGTTCTGTAATGCCAGATATGGGGAGATCCATGACTATACTGCCCCTTGAACCGGGGAAAGACCATCTCGAGTGTTCCAGCTACCGCCCCATAGCATTACTGAACGCGGATGCAAAAATGTATGCAAACATTCTCGCAACCAGACTGATGGAAGTCCTACCGAACATCATACACAAAGACCAGGCGGGTTTCATTACAGGAAGGCACACGCAAGACAACGTGCGGAGGGCGATATACGTTATAGACATGGGGATACGCACACAACAAACGTTTGCAGTGGCAGCTCTGGACGCCAGTCGAGCATTCGACATCGTGGTCTGGCGATATTTGAAATTAGTCCTGGAGAGCTTCGGGTGCGGTCAGGAATTTACTACGATGGTGCTCGCCACCTTCCAAATCACAATAAATGGTCAAAGCACAGAGCACGTCAAAATACGGCAAGGTACGAGGCAGGGCTGCCCCCTCTCCCCTCTGATCTTTGCGATGGCGATGTAGCTATGCGCGATCCAGTTTCGACAAGATGCGGGGTTCGGAGGGATGAGGTGCGGCCAAGAGACCCATAAAATCGCATTGTATGTGGATGATATCATGCTCTTCATGGGAGACGCCGGGAAGACGATGCCTAGAGCTATGTCAAAGCTGCAGGAATTTGAAAAGGTCTCGGGGTTCGCAATCAACCCTTACAAAATCTAGGGCAATGAACATTACGGAGAACAGAGAAGTGATCGAGAAACTGCAAAAGGCATTCCCAGTGATCTGGGAAGGGGAATCTTAAGAATACAGAGGGATTTGCTTAACAAAGGACTTATCTAAGCTGTACAAGACAAACATTGTACCCCTATGGAAACAGCTGCAAGAAGATATGCACAGGTGGGAAACCCAGGAACTGTCATGGTTCGCCCACATTGCGGCTATAAAGATGACCACCCTACCCCTGCCTTCTTTATGTAGTAAGCTCGATCCCGGTGGTCATCCCACCCACCAGGACCAAAGAACTCCAAAAAGCAATATCCAAATTCATTTGCCATGGCAAGAGGTCTAGGGTCCAAAAATGCACACTGATGCGCCCCCCACTCATCAGAGGCCTGGGAGTCCCTAAAGTGGACAGATATATAATGGCAGCGCAGCTGGCACCAATGTTGAGATGGGAGAATCAAGAAAACCTTAAAGGGTGGTGTCGGATCGAACAGACGGCCACGTCAATCCCCTTGAGAACATTGCTAGGGCTGAAAGCAGAGAACCGGGAGGAACCCTCCTGACAACTTCCAGGATATCCCTTCAAAGCTGGGACAAGGCTCTGAGCCGGAAGCAAATTCCTCACGGATTGGGGCCCTGCACCCCACTAATGCACAACCCGGAATTCTCACCGGGCCTCCAACCGAAATTCTGGGATGGCTGGACAGGTGCAGAAGCAATGACCCTAAAAGACATGCATAGAGATGCCTCCCCCTGCTCTTCACAGACTGTCAACAGAAATTCAGAATAGGGGAAAGGGAGCGCTATAAATATATGCAAATTAGACACTGGATAACCCATCCAGTGGTGCAAAAGGCAGGCATGAGGCAGCCGTCTGGTCTTCAGCTGACTATGCGGGAAGGCCTGACATCAAAGGGTCTGACTAGACTATACAGATTGTTATCCAATGCGCAGCCAACTGATAATCTCCCATACAAAGCAACTGGGAAAGAGACATGGGAGAGACAATATCTGATGAGGAGTGGAATCAAATATGGGCCAGGGCACACGGCACATCCAGATGCACCCTGATTAAAGAGTCGGCATACAAGCTGTGTTTCAGATGGTACATGTCCCCCGACCGTCTTCACAAAATCAACAAGGGTTACCCTCCCACTTGCTGGCAGAACTGTGGGGGGAGGGGAGACTTATACCATATGTGGTGGTCATGCCCCAAAGCTGTGGCCTACTGGAAGGAAAAACTAAGTCTCGTAAACAACATTGTGGGGGTGGAGCTCCTGATGTCCCCGGAAACAATCCTGCTGGGAGCACCCATAGAGGGAGTACCCATAGAGGGAGTATATGCATGTCGGGCCGAGAGCAGCCTTAATTACTCATCTTTTATCTGCGGCGAGAATGCCCTTACACAGAATTGGAAATGTGAATCAGGACCAATCACAGTCTGGTGGTGGGTCATAATTTGGGGAGTGATGGCGATGGAAAAGATATGCGCCCTCATCACAGGACAATTCTTAAAGTTCCTAACAATTTGAACCACTTCCATGAATGGGTGAGAGACAGAGAGGCCCTTTACTTTAAACCATGTCTACTCAAGAGTGTAAATGTCATCTGAGCCCCAAACATGGGTCAAACCTGGCACAGCCCTCCAAGAAGGAATTCAACTAGGAAGAACTCTGGACTTTAGAGCTTGGAGTAAAAGAGGGGAGGTGGGAGGAGAGGTTGGGAGAGGGGGGAAAGAGGGTAGGGTTGGGTAAATCTTGAAAATACTCGGAGGCAAGAGTGAACCTTTGAACTGGACTGGTGAAGCGTGTAGTGGGCACGAGCATTTTACTCCTAGTTCATTAAGACTGTTATTTTGTCATAAGGATGTTTGCCTTCGATCAATAAATAAAGTTGTTTAAAAAAAAAGTGTCTTCATGTTGGTACCTTTGGTAATTCTGGCAGAGGAAACCATACAGTGACAGCATGCCATTAGATATTTAGACATTAGGGACTTCTCACCCTCAGAAGAGGATGAATACTGAATCCCCCCTAACAGAGTCACCACTTCCTTCTGATAGCCGTCTCCTCCCATGTGATCCTCCCTCATGATACCACCCTCAGGGTAAGGATCAGGTAGCAGCTTCTTTCCCCTGGTCACATGGGAGGAGACTTTATGCTGGGGTTTAGGGATGACTCTGTAGGATTCATCACTATATGGAGACAGTACTTGGCAGACAAGTAAACCAAGTCTGTGTTTGGGACTATTGGACCTGGAAGAAAAGGTAAGCAGGTCTGCCAGCAAGGGTCATGGACCCACCTGAGTTTGGAGAAGCAACCAAACTCCTCCTCATTGCAGTGCCTGGTGGAAGGAAAGCAGTACTGCCAACTAGGGTCAGGGACCCACCACAGCTTTAAGAAGTATCCAGGCAACTCTTCTTCATTGCAGTGCCTGGTAGAAAGTAACCAGGTCTGCCAATCCGGGTCTCGTACCCCAAAGACCGAAAAGAAGCCCGGATAGGGCAGTTACAAAAGGGAGACATTTCCCCACCAATTGCAGCACTGTTGTAAGCCTAAGGAAGGCTGGGGAAGGGAGACGTTCCCTCCAATACTTGAGAAAACTTGTAAACCAAGAATTGCCTTTGTGTCCAGGGCAAGAGTCATTGAAACATAGTGTGATTGCAGAGCTAGGATTCTGACATACGACTGTGGACTCTTGCTTTTTGGACATCCTGACTGTGTCATTCGTAACATTGGTTGAGACAGGGAAACCCCTCCTAAAGCTAGGGCAAGATGGGGTTTTCTTTTCATTTTCACTATGAATAAATGTTTACGCCAACCACAATGACCACTCTGTGTCAGTCTTAATTCTGCACCCTTGATCATGACCGGAGATAAGTGCTTTAGAGTAAGACATTTTGCCAATTATGGCTGCTGTGAACACCATTTCTAGCTGAAACTGAGGCGTGGCAACAGCATTAGATGAAGCAGGAGGATGAAGAGGGAATATTTATGCATGATAGTTTATTTGACACTTCATCTTTTGGAAGAACTATATAGACAGCTGTGAGGTGTCAGAAATGTGAGGCGGGCAACTTTGTGAAGATTTTTGACTTTATTAACTCAAAAGCTTGATTAAACCTCTCACTGTTCTTGCCCTGACGAGGATTTCCCTACCTAAAATAAACTAAAGGAAACACTCTAACAACAGGGTTCTGTCCCTCACACTTGTACATACAATAACTCAACAAGGAAATATATGGCGGTTCAAACAAGGAAACTTTATCAGTAAGGTTCACAACTTGATAACAGTCTCTCCTTATAATCTGGGTAAATACCTCTTATCCAGATTTCAGCAGGATTCTGTTCAACAGTTCCAAAAAGATAAGGAAATTCTGTCTTGTAGCAAAGTTCCACGTCAGTTCTTTTAGTTTTCATTTTGACAACAAAAATTCCAACTTGAATTCACCCAGCAGTTGAAGATTATCTAACAAGGTTTCCTTCCTTCCACTTGTGATAAAGAACTCAAAAATCTTCTTCTCATCAAAAAAGAATACTTCCATAGTTCCTAAGGATTACCCCCAATTGTCTTTGTCAGGATAGCTCTGCAATCGCTCACAAAACCTTTGGTTCCAAGTTGTTAAATGAATCCGCAACATTTTATACAACACTTGCTTTAGGAATAACTTTGTTAAGATCACTCACAAAACCTTTGGTTCCATAATGTTAGATGGATCTGCAACAGTACACTTGCTTTAGGATCAACACAAATGTCTTTGATATGATCATTCTGCCGTCGCTCACACAACCTTTGGTTCCATAATGTTAGATGAATCTGCAACAATTTATACAACACTTGCTACAGTGATATAGATGTTATTAGGATGTTTAAATAACAGTTCAGCAAAATATTCCAGTGGTTCTGCCACTTCTTCAAGATTTTTAAACACACTAGAGTACTTCAACAACTTCTGCCTGGTCTACTCACCTGCCAGGCCTATACAATATGGTCCTTTGTCATGGCGTGCTCCCTTGCCAGGACTAGCAAAACTACTGCTACTTCTACAAGTACTCTTTTGTTTCATTTTATCTTCATGCAACTTAGAAGACTTGATAATTTGGTCAACAACAACTTGTAACATATTGGTGCCGTTTGCTTCACAATCCCTGTTTGCCACATGCAATGCAGGTTATGGTCATCTGCTTCTGTACACCTTTTGTAAGAAGGGCATCCTTCCTTCCACTCTGGCTTTCCCCCTCTTGCATTAACAAAGTTCTTATAATGGCTCATTCTCACTTCTCCTTGTTGGCTTAGGTTTGCTGCGAGCCAGCGTTCTGTTACGGAGCACTCTGGGTTGACGATGCTTAAGTGAACTCACCCGATTTGCTATGTGCGTCCACTCGCCTTGCTGCTCTCAGGTTCCTTGCTTCTTCAGCTCGGGACGTTGGGGAAAACCACCTCGCTTAGTTTTCCGCAGTCTGCGCTGGGCAGAGCAGGAGCATTCCGTGCTCCTAAGGCTCTCAGGTGTTCACATGCCACCACAGTCTGCCTCGCTGGGGGCGAAGGCTTCTTGGCTTTACACTTCCCGATGCGCTATCTCTGCAACCACGATCTTCAGGGTGGAAGTCTATAACAGCAACGCTTCTTGCTGCGTGACCTCTGCAATAACGATCTTTAGGAGGAAAGCTTGTACTTGTAACGCTTCCCGATGCCCTGCATGATCTCTGCAACGCAGGTCTCCAAAGGAAAAGACCTTCTCAGAATAGGCATCAGTACTCCAAGTCACGTCAGATCCGTTGTCTCTATGTTCATTCAGCTGCAACCCCTGCACTGTGGAGTTTCTGCTTTCATTCCACCTGCTTCTGCTACTCCTCTCTATGGCCTGCACACAAGGAGGTCTTTTATGCCTCTGTCTCTCTCAGGTGTGGGTCATTACCACTAATAGGCTGCAGCTTGTAGTCTTGGGCCTCTGCAGCCCCCTTCTTTGTCCCAGTACTTTGGGAATTATGGGACTTGAAGTCCAGAATAGGAATATTTGCCTTTCTCATGGAAATATCAACGGCATGTTAATTTCTGTCGTTCTTTATATTCACCAAAGTAATATTATAAAGATTCCAGTAAGAATTTGGATTTACAGAGGAATAAGTGTCTTCAGGGTCTAAATTGGTAATATTCAAAGACTCATCTTTATTATTCCCCTGGAAGTCATAGGAGTCTTCGTCTTCAAGAATGTCAGTGGTTTCAAAAGGGGTTTTCGTACTCCCAATATATAACTGGTCTTGATGGTTTTCACCCACACTGCGCTATGGAAAATAAAAGCTCTCTCCGACAACGAGCCATTACATATTCTGGTATTATGAGCTTTCCTTCCTTGAGGAAGACGAATACTGTGTCACATTCCACAAAGTCCTCCTGTTCCCCTGGTACCCTTCTCCTTCCAGGTGATCCTCCCGGCTAAAACCGCCCCCGGTATCAGGAAGAGTCAGCCTTTCCCTGGCAACAAGGAAGGAGACTTCAGGTAGGGTTTTTGTGAGGACTCTGCAGGATTCACCACATACCTTCCCCCCCCCCCCCCTAAAGACCTGACCACCCGGTCCAGGTTTTTTTCCCCTTTCTAAGCCATCAGCCTCTCCCGCATATTTAGCAGGGTTCACCTGTCTTCCTGTCCCAGACTGCATCCTCTGAAACTGTTTCTCCTTGAACCCAGGAATTTTGAGGGAAATACAAAGAAGATATTTTCCCTATTTGCTTGGCAAAAGATTTAATAGATTTAATCTGTACCACTCGTAAAAAAAGCATTAATCAAAATGGGGAATCTCACTACCCAAGATCATTGGTGTAGGAAGATTAGGTATTACTGCCACCAATACCGATCTGGTTTTTCCCAGAATGGTTATATTAAGCTTAGTCAAGGAATGTCCTTCTGCTTGTCCGTAACGCAGCCTATTCTCTTTTGACCTATGGGTTCCCAATTTAATGGATTAATGCCAGTTTGGACCGCAGAGCATCTCCTCCATGTGTTTCCCTGATATGATATGATATGATATGATAGGTTATTTATAACGCGCTTAATACCCAGAGGTTTCCTAGCTCGGACCCTGGGATTGAACCTGTGGTGCTCCGTGATGTCGTGCTTCCAAGGCGAGCACGTTGCCCCTGAGTTATCCTCCCGGGATCCACCTGAGCTCTTCTCCTCCCAGGTGATCCACCAGGCTAATACCGCCCTCAGTGTCAGGAAGCCTCAGCCTTTCCCTGGTCACCTGGGAGGAGACTTTAGGTAGGGTTTTTGTGATCACTCCGCATGATTCATCAGTGTGTTAACAAACCAGAAGAAAAGATCAGCGAGTAAACTGAAGGACACAGTCTTCCTTTATTCTGTCAGTTTAGTCTTCCATCCTTCGAAGTTGAATATAACTATTTAATAATCTCACCTTTTACTAGCATCATAGAACATTTAGTTTAAATGTGTGCACTATTCATTTCCCTATTAAGTGAAATATGAATACTATGCTCCGACAGTGGTGGGTAAAGCCTTCATAGTGTGTTTCCATGTAGAGATCATCGCAGTGCGAGAACTGTCTTTTCCACCATCCTAAGGAATGTTTGAGGTGTTTTATAACATATTGTTCCATAGTGGTAAAAAGAGTTTCTTTCTGATTTATATTTGGTATGTATTTAAGCTTTCCTGGGGTTAGATTCATTCAGTTCTGGGTAATTACTCAATCAGAAAGCGGATGAGCCAAATCCTCTCATTCCTACATTCCTGCCACACTCCAATTTAACAAGCACAGAGCCACAGAACATGCCAGGAAGGGACCCTCCGTACCTGTATTGGCACTCCATATTGGAGGTTTGAGAGACACTTTGACCAGGGTTGCAGCAATTTTCTAAGCCCAGAAATGATTGTGTTGCCCCATATTAGGCAGACAGCATTCGTCAGAAATGAATTGCCATCTGGGTATGCTTTGTGAAGGCATCAGGAAGTAGACACAGACAACTGAGGAAAGCTTGGGTTACAAACCTTTACTAAAATCACAAAAGGGGTTGGGATAAGGCCTATCTTGCCCTATGCTAAGGCAGGATTTCCCTACCGAAATGTAACTAATGATCGTCTGTGTCGGGAAGTCCAAAGTAAATTTTGAATGGATTGTGTCCTCCCACGTATTCCTCATCTTATGATAATTATCTCTCCACCTTAAACTGCTTTGGAACTTTTTATTGATAGAGGGCGCTGTGTGCAGTGTCGTTGAGTCGATGTCCTTCGAGGGACTCCGTCAACGTCATCATCAGTATACGTAGCGCACACCGCGCCCATTGGCTTTAGTTCAGTTTTTCTGAGCTAGGGCTTAGAGAAAATTATGGCACGCTTCAGCAAAATAGTGAATTTTGCTTGAAAAATGTCTTGTTCGTCGACACCATCAGCGGCCAAGTCTGGCTTTAAGAAGTGCCAAGACTGCGGGTTGAAAATGTCGATCATCGCCCCCCACCGTGTATCTCTGTGATGTCTGGGTTCCGGGCACCGTACCTCGACTGTGTCTCCTGTCAGGCGATGACAGTGAAGGCTCTCAAGGAGCGTAAAGGTAAATTGGCGGTGGGGAGGTTACCTTGGAAGTCACCTTTCAAGAGATCAAAAAAGACAGATGAGCCGAGGGATTCTTCTCGGCGCAAAGAATCAAAATGGTCTCGACCGAGAAGTCGATTGTGCCATTCTTCGTCTTCTTCGAAGAAGGCCAAGAAGAGGCATCAGAGGTTACCTTCAACCCCTTGTAATTCCTCAATGGAGGTAATCCGGTGTCCTACGAAAACTGATTCCCCTGCAAAATAGGGTGCATTTTGTAGTGAAATGCTGCGATTCTTTGAGAATGCGGCCTCGACCCCCTCGAAGGACAAGCTGCAGAGCCATGCCCCAGTCGCTCCACATAAGGATGACAAAGGGAAGTTGAAGACAACATCTTCGACACAGAGCTTGAAGCCGGTATTGCATCAAGAAAGTTCTCGATCCGACGAAAAATCGTTGAGGGATTCGACGAGTCAGGAACCTAGCCCATCGAGGGTTCCATCGAAGAAGCACAAGACGTCAAACTTCATAGCCTTCGCCGACCCTGCCGGCATCGGAGCTGTCGATGCTGAAACCAAAGTAGACGCAGACTAAATCGACGACTACAATGAGTACTTCGACATTGTCGAAGCCTGAAGTGGTACAGGAAAAGGTTTACAAATCTTTACGTAAAAAGGACCATTTTAAGTCTGTCAGCCATATATGAGAAGGAACTTCCTTCTGATGACAATACACCACTTTTTTTTCCAGAGATTTGTACGATGACCTTCAGTTAGCTAGTGGGTTGGATACCTTGCCAGAGTTAGAGTTTGGCAAACCAGAACCTACTGATCTTGCTAACTCATACAGAAAACGCATGGGAAAGGCTATCAAATGTTTAGGATGTAGTAGTCCCACACCATCTTTTGAGCACGATGACATGACGGATATGTTGGACCACGGTCCTCGGAAAGACCCAATTTTGCCCTTTCATATGGCATTACAGAAAAGGGTCCCCGCCAATTGGGAGACACCAGAAACTGTGGCTGCAGTAAATAAAAACTTTGCAAGGAAGTACAGACCATCCAGCATTGACCCGGAGTATCTCACTAAGCATCCCACATCAGAAAGCTTGGTGGGTCAGCTGCTACATCTACAAAGCAGTCAGTTTACCCATCCATCCCTCCTGACAAGGATGATAAGAGAGTGGATGCCTGGGAGAGAAAAGTTTTCACTGTGGGTAGTATGGCATTGAAGTCGACAAATGAGACTTGCACATTGTCTAGATTTACGTTTACCCTGTGGGACTGTGTTGCTATGACGGCTGACCACATCCCGGAAGGAGAGGAAAGAGACGGCTTCCTGGCAATCAAGGATGTTAAGGAGGCAATGGGTTAATGTCTCCAGTCAGGTTTGGCTACTATAGACAGCATCAGCAGATCCATGGCGGCTAGCACAGTGTTACGCAGATTTGCGTGGTTGCGGATGTCTTGGTTTGCACCAGATGTGCAAGCTTGACTACTCAACATGCACTTTGACGGCTCGAGGTTGTTTGGCAGCAAAGCATATGCGAGTTTGGAAAAGCTGCAGATAGCAAAGGCGGCGGCTAAATTCCCTTTGCGCCTCCTTTGGACACCCTTAACAACTCTATTCGGACTCCTCTTCCTGGAGGGGTAAGTCCTTTCGATTCTACTCCTCATCTGGAAGAGGAAGAGGACAAGCCGGTCAAAGAGGTCAGAGAAGATTACCTTGTGGTGGACGAGGGAGAGGTGCAAAGTCATCCCAAGCAGTGGCAGCCTTGCCTTCAGCTGCTGCTTCAGCCACCTCTAAACCACTCTTGAGGCCTTGACCCACAAGACCCCGGTGGGAGGCAGACTTACTCAGCATCTGAACGAATGGAGGGGCATTACTTAAGATGCTTGGGCACTGGAAACTGTGGCTCAAGGTTACTGCCTTCCTTTTAAAAAAAGGCCTCAGGGACATCCACCATGGAACAACCCTTTCAAAATTTCAGATCTGCTCCTTGTGCAGGAAATGTTGACCCTGCTATAGAAAGGTACAATAGAACATGTACCTGTAGCAGACAGGAACAAGGGTTGGTATTACCCATACTTTCTGATCCCCCAAAAAGGATGGAGGATTGAGACCCATCTTGGACTTAAGAAACTTGAACAAGTTCCTCAGGAAGGACAAGTTGAAGATGGTTACCCTTTCTCAGATCCTTCCGGCTCTCCAACTCCAAGAATGGTTGGTATCATTGGACCTTCAGGATGCTTACTTTCATGTGCGAATCCATCTCAAGCACAGAAAGTACCTGAGGTTCGCGTTTGGCAGTTCTCATTATCAATTTCGAGTTCTGCCATTTGGGCTGACCTCTACCCCAAGGGTTTTCATCAGTTGATTGTGATGGCAGCAGCGAGTCTCAGGAGAGGGGGTATTCACGTCTACCGCTACCTGGACGATTGGCTGATCAGGGCTCGTTCACCCGAACAGGCCTGGGTACATCTCAGCGTAATCTGCCACTCTCTTCACAAACTGATCTTCTCCCTCAATTACAAGACGTCTCACTTGATACCATCCCAAAGACTCCAATTTATTGGGGCAGTCCTGGATACTTCCTTTGGGAAAGCCTCGCCACCCGAGCTGAGAGCTCAACACATTCTGCAGATGGTTACCAAATTCTAGAGTGCCCAGCATCTTCCGGCGTTTGATTTTCTGAGGTTGCTTGTTCTCATGGCATCCTGCATTTTCCTGGTGCCAGAAGCTTGCCTGAGAATGAGATCCCTCCAATGGGCTCTCAGGACTCAGTGGTCCCAGTTTTCAGGCAGAATGTCGGACCACCTGCAAGCTCCGAACAGAGTTGTTCAGGACCTTCTGTGGTGGACTTGCAAAGACAACATTCTCAAGGGTTAATCTTTTTGGCAGCCATGGTCGGAGATAATGGTAGTGACGGATGCCTCACTCACGGGGTGGGGAGCCACACCAGCGATCTGACAATCGGCGGAACTGGTCTCCATCAAAGTTCATACGTCATATCAACCTTTTGGAGCTGAGGGTAATCAGATTAGCGATGAAGGCCTTCCTGCCCTCTGTACGGGGAAAGAATGTCCTGATAATGACAGACCACACAGTGGCTATGCACAACCTCAACAAGAGAGGAGGTGTAGGGTCACTACCACTGTGCAGATAGGTACTGCAGCTCTTGTTCTGGGCAATTCAAGAAGGACTCTATCAACAGTTCACCTAGCCGGGGAGCACAACACAGCGGTGGACGCTCTGAGCACGCAGATCAGTCTCCCACGAGTGGGAACTAGCTCAGGAAGTCCTTCAAGAGATCTTCACCCTTTTGGGGAACCGCTCATGTGGATCTGTTCGCGACCAGTGTCAATCTGAAGTGCGAACTGTTTTGATCAGGGGAATTTCTTACAAGAGGAACTCTAGGCGACGCGTTTGTGGAGGACTGGGAGTTTCCACTACAGTATGCGTTCCCTTCAGTGATCGGAAGGTTGAGAAAATTCAGAAACCCATGATCCTCATTGCCCCGGATTGGGCCGGGGGGACGTGGTACCTGATCTTCTGGACATATCCATCTGCCCTCCAATACGTCTTCCACAAAGAGAGGATCTTCTCTCGCAAGAGGAAGGTCAGGGTCTCCATCCAGAGGTTAAGACACTCAGCCTTCACGCATGGTTTCTGAGAGGCTGAGATGCAAAATCTTTGTACCGTTGCTGTTGGAACAAGTTCAGCAACAGGTGCAGGGATAAGAATGTGAATCCCTTTCTAAGTGAGACAACTATGGTGCTTTCCTTTTTGTTACATTTTGAAAATCTGGTGCTCCCGACTGGAACAATTAAGGGTTACCTAGTGGCGCTTTCCATTTTCAAGCGCTCTTCAGAGGGGGATTCATATTTTAAGATCCCTCTGATTGTTCCATTTTTGAAAGGCCTTACTAATGTATATCCACCAGTCCCATTCAATATCCCTGTATGGAACCTCAATCTAGTATTATTTTTTAACATGCATTCCCTTTCAGCCTTTACACTTGTGCCCTTTAAGGCTCTTGACATTAAAACCCATTTGGCTTATTGCAATAACGTCAGCCGGCAGGGTAAGCGAGTTGCAGGCCCTTTCCTGTAAACCTCCACATACGGTATTCTTTTTTCTCAAGGCAGTCTGTGACTTCACCTTGTCACAAAAAATTACATCACCAACTCTCTATTCAACTCCTCATCGAAGAAAAGAGGAGGAGAACTGCAATCAACCTCCGGGGGCGGGGGGGATAAATAATTCCCCCCCCCGCCACCCCCCGTTAGAGCTGCTTAAAGAGAAATGGGAAAGAGACCCTGGGAATTTGGAAAACGAGTGGGTGGAGGAGATGGTGGCAGCAAGAGAGGTTAATGTGTTCTCCAGGATGAGGCTGATCCAATATAAAATACTGCACAGAATATACCTATCAAGGGACAGATTATACAAAATGGGGAGGGCCGAGAAAGACAAGTGCCTCAAATGTGGGGAGGCGGTGGGTACCTTCGGTCACCTGCTGTGGGAATGCAGGTTGGTGGCGGGACTGTGGGACAGAGTCTTGGGAAGAATGAGGGAGGTGCTGGGTATATCGATCCCCAAAGACCCCAAAATGCTGTTATTGCATACTAGTGGGGAAATGGAGGGAGCAAGATGGGATAGCCAGCTCCTGAACATTGCGCCAATGGTGGTCAAGAAGGACCTGGCAGCTAAATGGGGCTTCAAAGACATGCCGACACTGAACAACTGGGAGACGGGCATGGAACATTTCTGCAGCATGGAAGAAGTTGTATACCGAACTAGGGGGATGTTGAGGAAATGTCACAAAATTTGGGGGAAGTGGGAGTGGGGACGGGGGATGGCCAGGAACGGAGGAGAGAGGTAGATGGAACTGGGGGGGTTGGGGAAGGATGCTCACATTGTGCAGAGTTTAAGGTTGCACAAGTTTTATAATGCAAATAATAATAGAGTTTTTTAAAAAAAAACAATGCACCTGCCACCTTTCAAAGGCTTGTGTATCGTGTCCTAAATGGGTTGGATGAATTCTGCTTAGCATATCGGGATGATATAGCAGTTTTCAGTACCACCTGGGAAGAACATGTGAAACACCTGGGAATAGTGTTGCAGGCTCTTCAGAAGGCCCACTTGACCATAAAGGCCAGTAGGTGCCAGATTGGACAAGGATCTGTGGTCTACCTTGGACTTGAAGTAGGTGGAGGGATGATTCAGCCTCTACCCAGTAAAATACAAGCAGTAAACGACTGGCCTACCCCCACTATACAAACCCAACTGAGAGCCTTCTTAGTCTCACTGGGTACTATCGGAACTTCATGGCAGACTATGCTACCATAGCTGCTCCTGTAACTGCTCTCACTATTCCGAAGAAACCCAAGATCATCTCTTGGTCTGAGGAGTGTGAGAAGGCCTTCAACGGCTTAAAAGACTCCCTGTGCCAGGCCCCTGTTCTCAGGGCTCCCGATTACAAATGCACTTTTATTGAGCAGATCGATGCCTTTGACCCTGGGATAGGTGCTGTACTATCACAGGTAGCTGAGAAAGGCAAGGAACATCCGATTGGATTAATTAATAACCAGTTTAAGGACGGAGAGCTCAGGTGGTCCACTGTAGAGAAATCATGTTTCTTTGTCGTGTGGGCCCTAAGGAAGCTGAGACCCTACCTCTATTGGACCCACTCCACTGTGCAAACTGACCGTGAGCCCTTAAAGTGGCTAATGAACATGAAGAGAGAGAATCCAAAGTTGCTTAGGTTGTCCATAAGCCTGCAAAGGTTTGACTTCACGATTGAGCACCGGCCCTGGTGTCCAACATTGCAACGCTGATGGGTTGTCCAGAATTTTCAGTCAACCTGAACATGAGACTCATCCAGGGACGGATTAATTCCCCCTGTCCTTGGTCTGGGAGGGGCGAGTATTAGGAAAGATTTGTGGACCATACACATTTTTGCTTTTGTGTGGCTTACCTAACCTGACTTTTTCCAGTGGAGCACAGCCTTCTGCTGCACTCCTCTGGGATTTTGCTCCCTTGTTATGGGGAAACTAACACGTCCATCAGGTTGTCAGTACTTGGAAACTGTTTCCCTTAGTCTTTGACTATGTTTCCATTTCTTGGTAACTTTTTATCTATGTGCCAACTACCAAGCATAGGGGTCATTTTGTTTTATGGCCCTAGCCGCCCTCTAAGGATTTGTTGGTGTTTGTACAATTGTGCCTAGAGTGAACTGGTGGCAGCAGTTTACTTTTATAGTATTTTTACTTCGTTTTTATGGACCTTATCGCGTTTACCGTGTTTGGCCCAGGACTGTGGCCAGTGTCGAAAATGGCTGTGCCACAAAGTTTGTTGTTCTGTCTTTTGGTCATTTTGTCCCTTTAACTTCCCCCAGGCCGAGAGACCCAGGTAATCCTTATTTGGGGATGCAGCCTCCCGCGAAAACCCCATCTTTCGTGGGCTCCTGCATGTCATGTGTGCTAATGCCCAGGGAGATGGTTGGGACTATCTGGTCCCAGTCAACACTACTGGTGCCAGTATGTCTGGTATGCCTGAATGACTGGAACCACCGTGGGCCATGATTGGCCCCTGCATGGCATGCATGTAAGAGAGCAGATCTTCCATTGGCTATCCCAGATTTGAGCGCAAAATGAATTTTGGATAAGAGAAGGGGCTCTGCACCCATTCCAGCTCGATCAACTGAAGTTTACACCGAACTACAGAAGGAGCCAAGTATCGTGAAATGAAAGAGCAGACCCGTGGAACCACCAGAGACGTGCTGGAAGGTTTGGTGCCCTGACCCTGCTGTTGTCCCGTCATACCCCTGGTCTTGCACCAAACAAAGAAGGCCTGCAACAGCACTTTGACCCTTTGGAGTAGTGGGACCAATTACTATCGGTACCTCCTGCTTAAGCCTCGCAAAGAGCTTCTTCAGAAGTGTTCCTGGCCCTTCCAGCGAACTGACCAGCTTGAACCTGGAGTATGGTCCAGGAGTGCCGCCGTCCCGAGTAAACATTCAAAACTTTGGGAATTGCTTACTTGGGGTCCTGGGCCATCTCCCGCCAAAACGTGTTGTCCTAGCTCCTCTGGGTCACGATTTATGAGAGTGCACCACGCCGTGAGCATTTGCTATCTATGTTTCGCTCTGCTGCTGTGATGGTGACGGTAGGTGCCTTGCAGACCTGCCCCCCTGTGCCCTGAGACGTGCTGCACTGGAACAGACTTCCTTTCTTATTCACGAGCAGAGAAAAGGCTACTGTCCCGCTACAGACGATCGTCCCGTCCTGCAGCCGCTGAGAGCCGGAGCGACGTGTAACTGCATGATGATGATGATTGGTTATTTATTATACGCTTAATACCCAGAGGTTTCTATGCGCGGACCCGGGGATCGAACCTGTGTTGCTTTGCATCGTCTTGCTTCCAAGGCGAGCACGTTGCCCCTGAGCTATCCTCCCGAGATATGCAGGGGGTTATACTTACTAGCGACCTGGACTAGACTGACAACGTTTGGCCCGGACTGTGTCGAGGGTCAGTGAGTACCTGCATCACTTACCAGTGGTCCACTAGCACATCCATTTGTTTTAACACACAAGAATCCCTGAAAAGATACTCACTTTAGCTGGGCTAACATGCGCTTGCTAGCTATTCCCCAACTCAGAAAGTCGCTTTGCCTACAAGGGTAGACCCTCCTCGAATAATAGGGCTTTATTCTTCAACACCTCAACCCTCTTCCTGAACTGCTACAGCTCCATGAAGAGGACCCATTTTTGCTCCTTCGCATGGCTGTGCATTGTCAATGCTCTGCTTTACCTTTGAGCACAAGGCTCCCCACTTCGTAGTGCTGGACTGCATAGGCTAGGGATTGACACATAATGTGCTTATTTTGTTTACTTCCCTCTTCTGTTACAGGTTGTGTTTGTTTTCTCCCCCTTATCTGCATTAGGCGAAACACATTTTGTATATATGCTCTATAGTGTAAGGTGTGTGTGGTAACTGTTCATTATCACTGTGGTTTATTTTGTGTTTAGTTAAAAAGGCCTATAATAAATGCATGTTTGATATACACATGTCTAAGAGTATTCTGTGACGTTTTACTGTGTTTGCTCATTGTGGGATTCCGATCACTCTCACCGCTACTGAGATTGTCTTGACTGCCTGCCAAGCTTCCATACTGTGGTCTGGTTTGTCCAGAAGGTTTCCCTGTTACACCAAACTAGGGTTGCCTCCTAAACTTCTGGCCACAGGATAGAGTTTAGAAATCCATCTTAACACCCACTTGTAACATTCTACATCATAATTGCATGTTACCCTGTGCCTTTTTATCACCCTTCTCCGCTCTTGAGCGTATAACCTTGACTGCTGTGCTAGATCTACCTCTGGGAGGGTCTGGCACATAAGGAAATGGAAGCCATGCAACCGCTATTACTCTCTATCCCTCTCTGTCTTACTTTCCTCTTTTACAGTCTCTCTTTTCATAATACGCCCTTCCTCTCACTCGTTCTTTCCCTCTTCTACACTCTTCCAATTCCTTTTGAACTTTCTCTTTTACAACCACCTTTCATCTCCTCTCCGTCTTTCCTTTTCTATGTCCCTCTTTTTATGATTCTCCCTTTCTCCTTCATTCTACGCTGTCTCTTTCCAGCCTTCTCTTCCCTTCCCTTCACCTCTTCCCCTTTTCATCCCACATCTCGCTTTTTTGTGTTCTCTCTCGCTTTCTTCTGCCCCATCCCCCTTTTTGATCTTTACGACCTTCATTCTACTCTTCCTCCCTCACAGTCTCTCCCTCTTCCTCTCCCCTCACACTTATCTGGCCCTCTTTCCAGCATTCAGTGATTCATTCCGGCTTTTCTACATGCTTTTTCCAGTGTGCTTTCTCTTTGCTATGTCGCCTTCTCTGGCACTGAATGTGCGAATGGTTCGCCTGCTACACATATGTACAATATAAGTCGAAATCAAAGCAAACTAGGTCTTCAAGAAGTATGCATTTAAAAAGAAAATGCAATCTGTGTTGATGACCCATATGCTATACAACCTTACTTAGCTCCATTTGCTCCTGAGCTGTCAGGAACAAATAAGATGCTTTACAAGATGTACAGCTCCTCTTGCCATACCAAACGCACAGTTGATTTTAATAAGGTTTAATGTTGCCAATAATCCCATGCCATACCCTCCAACCAGGCACCCACCCCAACCTCCTTAGGACTTTGGATGCGGCTATATGGGTTTTCTCTTGGCCTGCCCTGCTACATTTCCCCACTCTATCATCAGCCTTTCCTATTTCCGGCAGCTCTTGTTGCTTCTTCAAGGATATTTGTCAATTCACAGAATGTATCTTTGGGAAGTAAAATGGCTGTGTTCACAAGCACCCTTTGAACCCAGAGAAATTTCTGTCTCTTGCTAATTCTTAGTAATCTATCATTGAAATCTTCCTTTGTTGTAAATAATTCTTTTACAACTAATGTTTACAGGTTAAGCTTGTCCTTTTAACAGGGGGGCAAGACTGCACTTTGCAAAACCGAACGCTACCATGGTAGACTCATCCCTCCATCCGTATGAAGTCAATATGTTGTGTATGATTACACTGGATAGTAAGCTCTTACAAGTGAAGCGCTAATGTTAGGATTGTTTTTCTGTTGAATGTCTTTCTTTTTAGAACTGAACAAGTCACGAACAAGAATGGAGAAGTGGAATACTGACTATTCGAAGAGTGACAGGGTGGTGCGAGAGTTGCGAGCGCAAGTGGATGATATGATGGAAGTGATTTCTGCCAAGGATGCACAGCTGGCAGTACTGAAAGTGCGACTGCAGGAGGCTGACCAACTGCTTAGCAGTCGCACAGAAGCACTGGAGACTCTACACAGTGAACAGTCACGGTACTTCAAATACCACCAGGAACCTAGACAGTCCCCAATTTATTGTGGCCTTTATTAATGTGCAGTTAAATCCTCCACCATGAGAGTTTGAAAGTGTTTTAGTTGTTGAAAGGATGTTTGAAAGTCTGTACATCAGCATCCACATCCCAGATACATTTGTGGCTCAAGTCCCTTTTAGAAAAGTACTAGGACTTTCAGAATTTCACTGCCTCTTGTTTAGTTAACGTTTGAGATACCTTCAGAATTTTGCAATATGCTACTTTAAGTCATATATTCAGGGTATGGAAGATGAACGTGAAACATATGGTGATGAAAAATACTGATATATGTAAGTGTTTTTGTTCTTTCTATGAGACGTTATATGCGGAGGGTACCTTTCCCCAGAGGTTTGATCTGGAGGAATTATTTGAGACTGTTGATGCTCCTATAATGACACAAGAGGACAGGATTGCTTTGGATGCTCAAATTGAGATTGAAGAGGTAATGGAGGTGATAAAACAACTTGGTATGGGAAAATCTCCAGGGTTTGATGGTTTGCCTATTGAGTTCTACAAGTCGTTTGGGTCAGTATTGGCCCCCAATTTATGTGAATTGTTCAACATTTATGTAAGTAATGGAAGCTTGTGTCCATCAATGCAGAAGGCCTTAATCACATTAATTCCAAAGCCAGGCAGAGATCATACAAAATGTGGGAACTATAGGCCAATTTCATTGCTTAATGTATACGTGAAGCTATTTGCAAAAGTACTGGCGAACAGATTAGACAAATGTATTGGAAGTAATTCATATCTCAGGTTGGATTTATGCGTTGAAGATTTGGATATGATAATATAAGGACTATCATTGATGTGATGGATCTTCACAAAGAAGAACTCTCGGACACAGTATTGGTATTCATTGATACACAGAAGGCGTTTTGATTAGAGTAAATTGGGAATTTGTGCAATTTACTATGCAAAGATGGGCTTTGGAGATAATGTTTTGAAGGCAGTTAGTTGCCTACATAATGAAGCGACGGCCGAAATATGGGTGAACAATGAATTGTCTGAATCGTTCAGTCTAACACGGGACATGAGGCAAGGATGTCCTTTGTCACCCTTTTTGTTCAATATAGCTCTGGAGCCTTTGGCCGCCTATATTCGATGCAAAGAAGGTATTGGAGGTCTTAAGTTTGGGGAAGTAGAAGTGAAGAGACTGTCCTATGCGGATGACATGGTGATTATTCTCTCTAATCCGTAATAGGGTAGTGTTATTTTGAAAAAAGCATTCGAAAAAAATAGGTAAACTTTTCGGACACAAAGTCAGTTGGGATATGACTGAAGTTTTTCCTCTTTCGCTGACCTGTGGAAGAGGAGATTTCACGGAGTGGAATTGTCAATGGTCAAAAACTCATGTGAAATATTTACGGGTTTATTTAATGAGAGACCTAAAGAAGATGGTAGAATTCAATATAGATAGATTGATAGAAGTGTTCAAGGGAGACGTGAGGAAATGGGATTGATTAAATAAAAGTATCTGGGCAAAGGTAAATGCTATTAAAATGACTCTGCTACCAAAGGTACTCTGTCGTACAGTGATTGCCTTTAAAATGCCTGAAAAAGCAGATGAAGAGGGTTGATTGGATCTCAGAATTTTCTGTGGGGCGAAAAGAAAAAAACGAAAGTTCTCCAGCATGGGGTCTGGCATGGATTTGCATGCTCATGAATATTCCCATCGTCGGGCTGGGAATCATCAGTAAAAGACAGTTTCATTCTCACTTTAAAACTGTATTTCTCCTCTAAACCAATCACTGTCGCGGGGTCATACTGACCCCATCAAATGACAGTCCTCTGCCTAAGCCCCGCCTCTGTCAGCATTATTTACTTGTTTACTGCACACTTCATTGTTGGGAGTCTTCGAGTTGCTCTCAGAGCTAATTGTCTGTTTTTTCAAAGTTTTTTCACAGAAACATTCGATTTTTTTTGTTTTTTTGTTTCCACCTGAGCCTGTGTGCTCTCCTCATCAGCCGGAAACAGGGATCCGTTGTCGGTGAAGTTTTTTTTTGACGTTTCTGGAAGGCTTTCTTGGGCCTACTTCACGCTCTCCGACCATGACGGAGGAGAAGGAGGGAAGGACCCTCTTCAGGCCCTCCACCAAATGGGGGCTACGGAACGTCTTTGTGGAGGACAAACATCTACAATGGCTTTATTCCCTGCGCCCACACCACATGAAGGTGGAGTGCGAGATATGACCGAGCTTCTCAAAGAAGACAATGAAAGACAGGCACACTAGGCTGGCGGCATGGCTCAATTTGAACAAGGTCTCTGCCTCGTGCTCCGAGCAGGGTCATGCCTCGCCCAGGACAGGCCGGTCCAAAGAGCGGTCTCCCTCTGGGAAGAGGTCAAAGTCCTCTGAGGTCGCCCCATCCGTGAGGGTCCAAAATAATGCCAAGAACCACAAGTCAGATTCCACCAGGTTCGCTGCTGATGCGGGTCCCAGGCTGGATAGGCCGCAATCACTATTGCCGTCCACCTCTGGAGCTAGTCTGACATCGAGCTCCTCTTCAAAGAGGTAGTCACCACTCTGGCCAAGTTACGGGAGGAATCGGATAAGCCCAGGACGGAGGTAGAGAAGGCAGCCGCGCAGCCCAAGCAGGCTCAGCTGGTGCAGCAAAAGTCCTTATCAAGCACTTCATCAACACCTGCTCTGACGACCACGGCGGAGGTAGATGCCGATCCGATCATGGTGGCTCCTATGGCCCAAAGGCTATCCATGCCTTCAAGGCGTGACACGACCGCCAAAGAAGCAGCGAAGGCTGCAAGCACCCTTGGGGGGGGTGAGGGAGGCGAGGCACCGCTGCAGATCCCAGTTCAAAACCCTCAGGGAGGAAAAGGGGGGGGGCAAAAAGGGGGAGCAAGGAGGTTCCAGAACAACCCTCCCAAGGTTGGCATTCAACCGATGGACATCTCATCCACGGACGACGATGACCAAGAGTCCGTCCATACGGTCCACGAGGATGGCGCAGGGCCTAGCAATCCATTGTCCACTTCGCAGCCAAGGGACATATCCATGGACATCCTGTTGACTCTCCACAACCTGGTGATGGAGATCCAGCAGAGATTGCCCCCCTGCACTGATACCTGTAGTGCCGCAGGCCCCTGTCCAGCCTCTGCGTAAGAAGAGAACATCTGACGCCTCCACATCAGTCTCCTCCTCCACCACGTCGGGCCTGACTCCACCAGCGGACCTGGACACGGAGGCTGGTACGGACACGGTCACGATGGTCACAGGAACCGATGAAGATGAGGGCTTTGTCCCGGCGGATGATGAATCACTGCACCTGGACGCCCCTCATAGTCTCTCCACTAGACGAGGTGAGATGATTCCACTCGATGATCTCTAGGGCCTCCAAGCTGTTCCTCCAAGGGCTTCTTGTATCAACGAAGAGAGTCGAGGAGGAAGACCATCATGGTGGTGCCCTTAGTGGACGACATTTGGGTGGAAGGCCTAGCCCTCATTTAGAACCCATGCACAGCTCCAACCAAGCAATACAGGTTGCAGAAGAAATATAGGGTGTCAGACTCCGTCTCCAAGTGCCTGAGGTCGCAACTGCCCCAGACTCGGTATTGTCAGCTGACGCAAGGTAACGTTTGGTTTACCTGGCTTACTTCATCATCATCAGATCCCCCGGACAGCGAGGGGAAGAAGTTGGATGCCATGTGGAAGAGAGTCATTTTCAGGGCGTTGTCCACGATCAAGGCGGCTAATGATCTGGCTATCTTGGGCCGATACGACCGGGAGCTTTGGTACAAGCTGGGCCGATTCTAGAATACCTCCCTGAGGACAAGAAAATTGGAGCTCTTGCCCTCTTTCAGGCATGGGAGGTGGCGCCCACGCAGGAAGCCTCCAGAGGTCGCTTCCAGGCCTATGGTAGCAGAGGTACGCATCGCTGTCATCCTCCGGGCAGGGTGCAAGAGCCCAAGCAAGCCTGAACCGGCCAAGACGTTGGGGCCCTCACTCGTGCACACCGGTGGGAGGCCAGCTGACTAGGTTCGTCAGCAAGTGTAGAAGTATCACCACCGACAGATGAATGCTCGATGCTCTCGCCCAGGGACACATCTTGGAGTTCCAATGCAGGTGTGCACATATTCCACTAGTTCCCCGTCAGGAGCTTTACATCCCTCAGCTCCTGGAAGAAGTGTGAGCCATGTTACAGAAAGGGGTGATGGAACTTGTTGCCCAACGTCTCTGGGCTCCGGAGTCTATTCCAGATACTTTCTGGTAAGAAAGAAGACAGGGGGTTGGAGACCCATCCTAGACCTGCGCCGTCTGAACAAGTACCTGAAGTCCCAAAAATTCAGGATGGTCACGTTGCAGCACATGCTCGGCCAACTGGAGGAAGGGACTTTCTTTACGTCGTTGGACCTAGAGTATGTGCACTTCCATGTCCCCATCCACAGGAAGCATCGAAAGTTCCTATGGTTCAAGGCGCAAGGCCAGCACTACCAGTTCAAGGCCCTGCCATTCGGCTTGAAATCGGCCCCAAGAGTGTTTATGAAATGCCTGTCAACTGTGGCGGCCCATCTGCGTCTACAGGGCATACACGTGTACCCATACCTGGATGATTGGCTGCTCTCGAGAGCTAGCCGACGAGCACACGAAGGAGACCGATCGACTACTGACGTAGCTGGGATTCTATGTTAACTATTTGAAGTCCTCCTTGATGCCATCGCAAAACGTGCTATTCCTTGGTGCCAAACGCAACACGGTGACTTGGCTGGCATTGCCCTTGGAGGAGAGGCTAGCAGACATTCAAGGGAAGGTGCAATGACTGTCTGCGAAGACGGCTTCAGTGCGGGCCATCAAGTCTTTGCTGGGCATGATGTCGTCCTGCATCTACCTCGTCCGTCTCTGCAGATTGCAGATGCGACCCCTACAGAAATTCTTGGACTCACGTTGGATACAAGTGCCCTGGGGGTTTGCGTAAAAGATCTCTCTCAACGAGGAGTTTCGGTGGGCGAAAGAATGGTGGTGGGTGCACTCCCACATTGCCCAGGGGATGGGATTTAAAACCGTGCCATACCAGGAGACCGTCACCACGGACGCCTCTCTGGAAGGTTGGGGAGGGGGGCTCACACCAGATGGCTACACGCCAGAGGTCTGTGGCTTCCAGAGGAGAAGGATCTGCACATCAACATCCTGGAGCTACGGGCAGTGTTCTGGGCCCTCAAGTCTTTCCTACCATCTCGAAAGGGCAAGGTTGTGAGGATTTTCAGACTACACCACCACCATGTACTAAATCAGGAGGCAAGGGGGCACTTGATCCCCAGTGCTTCCCAAGGAAGTTCAGGACTTGTGGCACTGGGCCATCAGACTGGAGATATTCCTTGTCCCACTCCACTTGGCAGGCATCAAGAACATCATTGCAGACGCCCTCAGCAGGGAACTGTGCTCCTGCCACGAGTGGGAACGTTGTCAGGATCAGGTGGACCGCCTGTTTGTAAAATGGAGCAGACCCCATATCGATCATTTTGCCACAGCGGCATACTCCAAATGACAGAAGTTTCCCAGCAGATTCCGCCAACCGAGGAGCTTGGGGGACACCTTTTCCTTCCCGTGGGACAGTCTACTTCTGTACGCCCCCCCGCCCCCATTTCCTCTCCTACTACATGTCATCAACACACTTGGTGTAGATTGTAAGTAAGGCATTGTATCAAACAGCAATACAGACACAAGTGATCACAGTTCAACAGTGTTTATTGAAATTCAAATGGGTTTGAAAAACTCCTATCTAATCCTAAATCTAAAGATGAGAGCAAGCTACGACCATCAAATAATAATGCAGTCCTAGCCGAGTCTGTCAAAAGGAAAGGGCCTGTACTAATAAGCCTATTGCCATTCCTTACTAGTAAATAAAAATAATTTGGGAAACAATGTTATGCAAAAGAAAAGTGTTCTTTCTCAAATGATGTGTCAGGATATTCAAGATGTTGGCTTCCCTTCCTCACGTTTTCAGCACGGGACAAGGCAGCGCACTCGAGCTAAGCACACTCTCTGGCTTCTGTAGCATGAGGATGCAGTTCAAAACTTCAACATCAGGGCCCTCTGTGCCATAGTTTCTTTGACATTCAAAGTTTCTTATTTGAGAGGGCCTGATGCAACACGACAAACATTAAAGTTCCTTTCTTCTTAGGATTTTACATAGACAACTTCTCGGGTGATTTACTGTTCACCCCTAGTCCCATTCACTAGACGCAGACCCACTTTAACACAAAACCTTCAACTGGTCTCTCTCCGCCGGACTCGTACCAAATGTATCTACTTTTCCAAGCTTTCTCTACTTCATCAAAATCAAAGACTTTTGACTGTGTGCGGGATTTAGCTTGACCCGTCACAGGACCCATTTGATTCACAATTACTTGTTCTCTTCTTCATATAAACTTTTTCTTACTTTCACTTTTGCCACTTCTCAGCTTAGAGAGACCTTAGATTGAGCACCCACATGGTGCCGAACCACTCTGTCAAAGGTATTGTATCTTTCTTTTAAAGTTCAGTCACTCATCAGCAGTTCAACTTCACTTGAGTCTCTTATCACACGCGTTTAAACAATGTTCTTGGAAAGTAATGGTTCCTTGTCGAAAAGGTCAAGGGAACTTCCCTCCTTGCGATCCCCTTCTGTTTTGCCATCTTTCCTCTCTCATTCAGCTGCTGTCTCGAAACTGCTGTTTCCTCGTGACCTTGGCCTCACTCAGTGTGCTCTTGTGCTCTGCCTTTTAGCCGTGTGGGGAAGCTTAATGGAAGTAAGGTGTGCGAGTATAACGTCCTTTCATCGGCAGACATTTTTGCAAGTGCATATTAAATTTGTTCGAATTTCGAAAAAGGTTACTGAAATATTTTGGGGGGTGGGGTGGGAAAGGGCAGAGAAGGGATTAGGGGATGGGAATAGTTATAAATAGGTGGTGGCGGTGGGAATTGCCTCCCAAAAAAAAGAACATTCAATTACCTTTTTCGTTATTTTTTACAAGTTTAAAAGGCAATCGTAAAAATGCCTCACGATGAAAGAACATAGAACTTTGTGTGTGATGGTCAGTATTTGCCTGACCGTTGTACTGGGACATGTCAGGTATACAGCTCGGGTGTTGGTCTGTTTTTTCTCATAGCGGGCTGTCCATGAGAACGTGTTTGTGTTGTAAAAAAGGGGGGTAGAGTTCCTAAATATCCTACCTGGTAGTATGGGATAAAGGTGTTATGTGTAAGGGGATACCTCGTCTCACCATCCTGTGTACCAATCCCACTTCCTGAATACGCCTCAGCCAGGTGATTCTCCCGCACTGGTCCACCCCCAGGAACTGGATCCAAAAGCGATGTGGCTGTGTCCTGGCCACCTGGATGACAGATCCCCGGGGACTAGTGGGTGACACACCTTCTGGTTTCTCACACGATGCAAGATGCTACTCATTGCCCAGGTGTGTCCGAGACAGATTTGGTATCCGTACCTGCTCAGCCTGGCAGCATCTCCTCCAGTCAAGTTGCTGGTACATCCGTATCTGCTCACCAGAGAGAGAGGTACAATCCTTCATCATGACCCAGGATCCATGAACCCGAGGGCATGGCTCTTGCAGCCTTAGAGTTTGGAGGATATGAGTTGCCAGCGGACTGCAGGGAAGTCCTTAGCAAAGCCAGGGCATCATCGACTCTTAAGTGCTACGGCCATACGTGGAAGCATTTTGCGACATGGTGCTGGTCACAGAAGCTTACCCCACTGAGGGTCACGGCTCCACAGATACTTCCATATTAATGTCTTTGGAAAAAGCTAGATTGGCTTACGCATCCATCAAGATACTCAAACTACACCAGATCCTTGGGAAGATCCTTGCTGTGGTCCCACAGACTCGTCAAGGAGTTCCTCAAGGGGCTTTTCCGTTCTTTACCCACTGGTGAAGGCTCTTGCCCCGGCATGAGAACTCAATGTGGTTCTGACGAGGCTCATGGGGGCACCTTTCGAACCTTTGCATCAAGCCCCACTCAAGTTTTTCTTGTGGAAAACTGCTTTCCTTGCGGGCATCACCTCTGCCAGATGTGTCGGTGAGATCCAGGCCCTATCCTGCAAGCAACCGTATCTGACTTTCGACGAATCGAGGGTGGTACTGTGTACACACCCCTCCTGCATGCCGAAGGTTCTGTCGGAATTCCACTTCAACAAGCCCTTGGTGTTGCCTCTTTTCTTCCCGAAACCTTTGTCACTGGCGAGGCTCTGAATTTGCTGGAAAATGCGTGTGCCTTGAAGTTCTACGTAACTTGCAGGAAGCGTTTTCGGAAGACTTCTCAATTACTTGTGAACTTTGGTCCAGTGAACCATGGGAAGGCCTTGTCCAAGGCTTCCATTTCAAGGTGACTCTCTGGCTGCATAATGCAGTGTCATTGGCTGGCGAACCGGCCTGTGCCGGGCCGCTCGAGAGCCCATTCCACCAGAGTGATCCCTGCGACGACGGCGTTTCTTTCTGGTGTTCCCCTGCTTGACATCGGCAGGGCAGCAGTGTGGAGGTCCACGCATACCTTCACGAAGTTCTACTGTTTCGGCAGTGAGTCCAGAGTCGGCCAGGCAGTGCTACGCAACCTGTTTGCTTGAGGTGAGTCTGTTCCAGGGGTAAGTGTTAATTGCTTTTGTTGAGCCTTGCCACCTCCTGTGGTTGTGTAATATTGTACTGTTGTGTATTTGTTATTCATGAGCATGTGAATCCATGCTAGACCCCATGCTGGAGAAGGTCTAAGTTATTACCTGTAACTATTGCATGGGCCTGGCATGGATACACATGCAAACCCTCCCTCTGGCCCCTATGTGGCTCTTCTTGGTCATACTGTCACTTTGTGTTTACCAAATCTGAAGATGGCTGCCAGAGGCGGGCCTTAGGGAGAGGACTGTCATTGGATGGGGGCAGTATGACCCAAAGGACAGTGATTGGTTTAGAGGAGAAATACAGTTTTAAAGTGGCTAGTTTGGAAGGGAATTTGTATTTACGTTATAAGGCTTCTGTGAGAAACCTGAAGTTGTCTCCCTAGCTAGTCGCCAGGGATCCAGGTGGCCAGGAGGCGGCCATCGCTATTGGATCCAGTTCCTGTGGGTGGACCAGTGAGGGAGGATCATCTGGATGAGGGTTCTTGGGGAGTGGGACACCGACGGGCGAGACGCGGTATCCCCCTCCTTTGAACACCTTTTCCACATCCTATCATGTAGGATATTCCAAAACACTGCCCCCCCCTGCTTTCCGACACAAACACTTTCACACAACACGGAAGACAACGGACTAACGCCATAGCCCTTTACCTGACATGTCCCAATGCAAGGGTCAGGCAAAGTCAGGCAATTGACCAGAATCACACACACCCGACGGCCCTTTCCCTTCCCCAGAGGCATAAAAGGTGGAGTGCCAGATCACAAGACGAGCAAGGCAGACTGCACGACGCGAGAGCTAACTCAGCACAACAGTTAAGACGGCGGATACTGAGAGGATGACAAGGAGAGAAGTAACCTTGCCCTTTCCGATCTAGGCCAGTGAAACCTCAGCAGATGGAAACCCAAGACCTCGTGCAATAGCTAGCGTGTGTTGCAGCAGATGTCTATGGTACGCAAGACCTTGCTCCTCTGATAACCAAGCCGGGGAAAGACGCTGATCTTGATGGTACCAACCTTGACTCCCAGAAGAAAGAAAGACAAGCGGTTCATCACACCTGGTGAGTCGAGGGGAAAATCGATAAGAAACCGAACTGTGTTGAATGACAAGTAGCCAACGGCTAATTTGAACTTTGAAAGACTTAAAGAAAAAGATTGAGGAAAGAGGGGGAAAACCAGCAGCAGAGAAGACCAGCACCACGTGGGTGCTCAGGCAGGAAACTATGGGCGATGACCCGATAGTAGAAACTACTGGAACCAGAAGCCCTTGGGAAGAGGGGAAAAGAAGTCAAAGTAGTCATACAGGGATCTTGTAAAATCCCCTTGTTAGGGAGAATTCTCTTATAAGGCTAATTTCCCAAACCTAGTGAGTTCCCCAGCAGCTTTGCTGGCTTTTTAGGGTTTGTTTTTTTCTCCTGCTAACAGTGAGACTCTTTTACTCCCACTCTTAGGCATGATTTGAGGTATGTCTTTGACTTATGTGTTTATGGGCTATGGGGTTTCTTTTTACTCCGTAGGGTATCTGTTTTTCTGTATGTGTGGTACACAGCACCCTCCGTGCACTACCACAGGGGTGTCACAGTGACCCCCAAACATAGACTCCACACCCTGGGACTGACTACGGTCTCCCAGGGCATGTAAAGTTACCATTGGCTTTACTAGTCCAAAATAGTGAACAGAACCAGTACAAACCATCATATTGTGCAAGTACTGGTAAGGGGTAATTCGTTTTCCCCTGGGTCTGTTTTCGAGGGGGCACTGTCCCGTCCCCCCTCGTCGAGTTTCTGGCTGGTGGCAGTGGTTACCATGCAAAATATTCCACCAGAATATTCTCTATGGGATTTTCCCATTCATTTTAAACGCACCACTTTTTGGTGCAATGTTAAAGATACCGCCGGTTTATTTATTTAATATTAAATCACTGGTTGGGTCTTTTTGCCAGAACTCTTTTCTAAAATGACGTTCGTGTCCGTCTCTGTAACTCTGACCAAGGTCGAGCCCTTTGTTCCACTATTTTGGCGGGCTTCTCCACAGAAGCCCTCCAAGTGGTGCCACTCTGTCTGGGTTCCACAGGAAGGGTGGAGGGGGCAATTGGCACCCTGGACTGCATTGCCTCGGCAACCCAAGTCGCACACTCTACTCTTATTGGCCCAGTGGTGAGCCGCCCGGCTCACCACTTAGCATGTGTGATTGACAGCTAGGCTGATGAATGGGGGTTTTTCTGCATAAAAGCAGGGCCTTTGGGACTGGAACTTCAGAAGTCGCCACAGGACCTAAGAATCCGAAGAGGGACGAAGCTAAGCCATCTGCAACGACAACACCACCGGTGAAGCCCTGCTGCAGCTACCTCACCAGTTTCCTGACGACAAGAGAAGATCTTCTGCTGGACGAGTCTTCTTCCTCTGAGCTGGTGGGACCAACCAGTTCACCCTTTTTTGCCTTCCAAGACGGCCCTTGGTCGAATCGCCTGTGCCAAGCACCCCAGCGGCCGGATAGCCAAGCTCACCACTTTTGACAGCGAATAAAAGGACTGCACCTTTAAACCGGGAACTCCGCGGCTGGTTTCATCCCTGTGCAGTGCAACGACTCCAAGTTTCCTCCTCGACGAGATCCTCTCTTCCCCTGGTCGGAACAACGAACTGCAATCACTGCCAGGAACAACTGCCCCCGCTGGAGCTTCTCTTTAAGGTACTGTGTCCTGCCTGGCCTCCCTTTCTACAGATTGCTAAAGGTGACCCTTCAATCATTGGCTTCTATACTGGGTTGACTCCAGACCTCTAACTATATCTTTTGAATCACCCCAACCTCTTTTGAACACTCTGCAAAGACTTTCAGTGCATTTTAAACCGTGTGATCCTGGGCACATTTCGCTTTGCTCCATTTAAAGTGGGCCTGGCCTATGAACTTTGGCTCTACAGTATAACCTGCCTTTCCCCCCTTGCTCTGAACTCTTAAAAGTGTTGGGAACTGTTTTATTTTATGCTCTGCCTTTTCTCTCCCCTTTTAACCTAAACTATTGGAGTGCCATCTAGGTTAAGCACTCACTTCTGTCTTAACAAATAGTTGTGCTCTAACCCTGACTTGTCTGATAATTATCAAGGGAGGTGTAGATACTTACCTGACTATGTTTTAGATTACTTTTCATTGAGAGTGCTAGTGTATTACCTAAAGTGTGTTTTGAATAAATAACTATATACTTTTTATATAAAGCTCTGGTCAGTGTTTGTTTGCTCTGCTGTGTTTTGACCCTATTGTGTACACTCTGCATACTGCCCTACTCTTCTTGAGAGAAGTCTGACTGCTCAGCCACAGCTACCAGGTAAATCTGGGTGGTGCAGACTGCTACCAATTGGGTTTACCGCTTACTCCTGTAGTCTTAATCTTTTTGCAGTGTTCCCTAAGGGAACTGCACAGGATTCTGCCTAACACCCCTCTACTGTCGAAAGTCTTTGACCTACAGATGATCGCGATGCTAAGGGAGATGAATCCCGTTTGGTGAAATCAGACTGAACTGTTTATAGAAGTTGGCGAAAGTGATCCCGGGAGAGGGAAGCCAACAATCAGAGGCAAAGCCTGAAGTGCTATTCAAAAAGACGTTAAAACTCATGAATGTAACAGGTATTGGAAGACCAGGGGAAGTGAATTGTCCCCCTTTTCAAGTGTATCTGAGCCCGGTCGAGGGAGATTCAGGGGTGAAAGGCGATCACCCAAATTTCATTGATAAAGGAACTGTTCAATTGATTGGTTGAATACGATATGAGAGGGGTCGGCTGGTTGAATACGATATGAGAGGGGTCGGCGCCTGGAAGAGGGGGGATCCAGGGGTGAAGCCATCACCCAACGTGAACCGTGGAAAATAACTTTTTGTTTGTTGTGGAATACATCAGGCCCTCGAAAGCAAGAGACTTTTTAATGAAAAGAGACTTTTCCATCGAAAAACCTGATAACTGGAATGGAACTGTCGGCTTGTGCTGAGAAAGCTCGAGCGCGTGCTGTGCTCCACGGTCCCACCTTTCCCATGCTGAAAACGTGGGGAAGGGAGACCCCTGGTAATGACATCCTTACTTATCATTTGAGAACACTTCTTTCTTTTTTGAAACCCTGTCCCACACTCTTACATTAGTTGTAAGGACTTGGCAGTATGTTTTTCTTAGTATAGGCCCTTTTATTTGACACAAAGCCACTAAGACTGCCTTATTTTTCATTTGATGGTTGACGCTTGCTCCCGTCTTAGATTTAGGTTTAGGTTAGGCGTTTTGCCACCCTACATTCAGTGTTCAATTAACACCCTTGAACTGTGATCACTTGTGTCTGTCTTTACTGTTGCAACCACGAGTTCCTTACACTTCCCTTTGGCATAATCCTGGGTTTCAAATTGCTAATAAAACACTAAATTGGCACAGTTGGATTTCAAAAGGAATTTTGGAAATAGGGGATGTGTTCCAGGGTGGACAAATGAAACCGTTTGAGGAAATACAGGGTGTATATGGTCTAAAGAATGGGGAGGTAGGAAGATTTAGAGCTATTGAAACTCTTTTATTGCAGAGATTGGACATGTTGTCTGGGCCAATCGTGAACGAGCCAAACGGATGCACTATATTTGCTTCATGGCCATGCATGGTGAATCATGGGAAAAACTGAGGGGGCTTGGAAAGCGGATTTGGGTTGTGAAATAATGGATGGAGAATGGATGCAGGTGCTAGGAGTGGGTTGTAGGAGTAAATTGGATCTGAGCTTGAGACTCGTGCATCAAAAAATATTGGGGTGTATGTACTGGACTCCAGTGTGGATGTATGGTTTGGATTTCATGGACAATGACACTTGCGTGGAGTGTGGTAGAGAGAGGGGCACCCTTATTCACATGTTATGGAACTGTTCTAGGTCAAAAGGCATTTTGGGCGAATGTGTTGGATAGAATGGATACAATATTATCAATAAGCTTACCAAGAATGCCTCTTCAAACTCTCTTGCTATCCAGCAGAGGAAGATGTAGAATTGCCAAGTAGTATGGTCAATGGATTGACAAAGTACTGGTAGCGACAAAGCAGATCCTGAAGTTAAGGAAAATGAGAACAAATCCACAGATAGAAACTGGGTGAATGTGCAGGTGTTGTAGAATTGTGAGAAAACCATGTCTAAAAAGCAGAAACAAGAAGGAAACTATTTAGAACTCTGGGCACCTTTTAACAGCTTGCATGTTACACGAGAGCCGGCTATATTGCATGTGACTTTTGTTGGTGAAAGAAACTCTGAGTAACTGGGTCATTTATTTGCATCTTATCCACGTGTTTTTTTTGTGAGTGATCTCTCCCCCTTCCCTTTTTTGTTTTTTCCTTTTTTTCCTGTTCTTTTCTTTCTCCCTTTCTTGTCCTGTGTTGTGTGTTAATTCTGTATTTGGGATGAGCATGTTATGGATAAGATTGAGTTATGTAATGTTAATTATATGATGTATTCAGTAAAAAAAAAACTTTGTTAAAGGGACGTTATGGTCAAGTTGCACTAATGAAAACCTATACAATTCAGTAAAAAATGTTGTTAAAAGGACGTTATGGTTACAAGTAAAATCTAAAAACCCCTGAAATTCGCCAGTTATGGTAAGCTAAGCAACCATAACTCGCGCCACCACCGTGCCCTGCTAAGGCTAACACCCAGGACATCAGTGGATGTCTGCATACAACCAAAACACGAACAAAAGATGGCGTGTGCAGCAAAAGAATCTGACGCACTTCACGCTGTTCCACAACCAATCAGTGAAAGCGTCACATGTCCGCGGACATGACGCTACGGATTAGCCAATCGATTTCTTGTCCGCGGAGCGAATCGGGAAGTGTGACCGTGGAGCGGACATGGATATCACTAATATTTTGAGACATACTTTTTGGTCGTTTTAAAGGAAACTACTCTCACCAAATTTACAAAAGCACGCTTTCGGGACCAAGCTCCTGCCCCTGCCGCGAATTCGGTTTGGCCTGTAGGCGTGCGCAAAGTTTTTCCGCCATTCAGTCTATGGGAAAAAAATATGTTTTGGGACCACCCCTATAACTTTTCCCCCCCGGACCAAACATCACCAAACTTTGCAAATAAATTCAGAGTGGCCCATATAATTTTTTTTTTTTGCAAAGTTTGGTGAGGATTCACCCAGGGTAGAGCGGTGTTATAAGCCGCCCAAAAAGCAACTTAACCATAACTACACAGCCACTACCGTGGCTGTGTAATTTGAACCTTAAGGATTCCTTAGATATCTAATAAGTCTTGGTTATTGCTGGGGATAATTTTACTCCCAATGTTGTACTGATAGTTGTATTCACTGTTTGAGCAGATTGTCTTTTTTAATGAAATGTATAAATAGTGTTTTTAAAAAGAAAAATAATTAGGCAAAATAAAATATGTATAACCTAGGGATGTAATCTGCAGTGTAGAAATACATAACAATTTAAAATCATTAAGGAAAGAAGGGTCACCATATATTTTTTATTTTTCAAATTTTACTGTGCATTTGTTAGCCGCTTATAGTAAATTGTGTACCAAATAGAATAATAAATGGTTATCTACGTAACAATTAGGTAAAGAACAGAACAGTTGGGCCTTTTCGTTTATGGGTCTTTAAATAGCTGGAAAATGCCTTTCTAGATAAATAACAAAACTTTTTTTGCTTACAAAAATACCAATTAAGCATTTTTATCTAACTTGATCTCGCCTCACATATTGTCTGTGACTGTCATGCTCTTCCATCTAGTGGGCTAGTGGTCTTTTTGACATACGAGCCAGTTGAACAATATGTAGTGTGTCTCTATATATATTTCTGAGGCTTGTGGAATCTCCTTAGATCACATGCTATGATCACATGCTATGCATAGGCCGACATCTAGTGGAAGCTGCTGAGTGTAACGTCCACTGTACCTGTTGTGCTTCATGTGTCGAGGTCCCTCGCATTGTTTTTTTCCGCCATCACTGTCGATCGCTCATAGCAGAGTTTATTCTGGCTATCGCCTTTACTTAAAAAAATAATTAAACATAGAATACTCTTCCTGTCCTTTGTTAGCCGTTCTCTTGCAATATCTTTGGCGACAGCACCGAGGACAACTTTTGTTGACGATTACACCAACTCATCTCAACGAACCTTTCAGACGGCCTCGGAAGGCGTCAACGGGCCTCGGCCCTCACAGTAGGGAGAGTGGGGGGAGGTTCATTCTCAGTCTCCCTAAGAGAATGCATGTTCACTTCTCTACCCACTTAATCGCCAGGCTGCCTTCCCCATACACAATGGAGAATACACCTTTTAAGTTTTGCCCATCCTGCAACCGTAAATGCCCTTGGAAGACTGGCACCGGATGTGCAATCTTTGTCTCCCAAGGGATCATAATGAGGGACAGTGCAAATCGTGCAAGCTCTTCAAGCCCAAGACACTTAAGGACCGCAAAACAAAGTGCTGGGCTCACCATGCCATGCAAGCTGAGGCCGCCATGGACGTGGAGACAGCCTCCGGTGATGGCAGCGTCAACGTCTACAGTGACGTCAAGGGCGAACAGGATACACCGGATGCCTGCATTGGTCTTTCTGGGAGCGCAATTCCAGATGGCTATCAAACTAGTCAAGCCATTGAAGGAGAGAATGGAGCAGCTCTTGTCTCCATCGGGCTCTTTTTCATAAAGAACGTCGGTCATGGTCCGCTCGTTCAAGTCTTTCCTCGGCACCATGTCGTCCTGCATCCCACTCATTCCCAATTGCTGTCTCATCAGGTGGCCAGTGCAGGAATTTCTCGCTTACAGGTGGTCCCAGACGCAGGGCTCCTATTCGGACAAGTAGATAATTTCCCGATCTCTGGCAGACGACCTACAATGGTGGACTCATCCTGTCAATGTCGAGCAGGGCATACCCCTGGTGGAACCAGATTTTCAATTCACTAACATGACCGATGCCTCGCAGACCAGATGGGGTGCTCATCTGGACTAGTTCCAAGTCAAAGGCCTGTGGTCTCCCATGGAGGTCTTGCTGCATATCAACGTCCTAGAGCTGAGAACGGTACACTGGGCACTCAAGTCGTTTCTTCCCCTCATCCAGGACTCGGTGGTAAGGATTCTCACCGACAACACCACAACCATGTTCTGTCTGTGCATGCAGGGGGAACGCACTCATGTCTCCTTTTCCAGGAAGCCCAAACCATCTGGCATTGGACCATACCTCAATGAATTTGGATCCTGGTTTTCCACCTGCCAGGGATGCAAAACATACAGGCAGATTCCCTCAGCAGGGGCTCTTCTCAGATGCACGAATAGCAACTGATATACTCCCAGGTGGCGAAGATCTTTGAGAAATGGGGCTCACCCCCTTTGGAGCAATTTGCCAGCCCCAAGAACAAGCAGTGCCGTAATTTTGCCAGCAGAGTTCCTCATCTGGACTCCAGTGGGGATGCTTTCTCTTTTCCATGGACAGGGATGTTTGCATACGCTTTTCCCCTGATAAGGAAAACAGTTCAGATGATTTGCAGGGTTCCCTGCAAAATCATTCTGGTGGCCCTGTTCTGCCCAGGTGTCAAAGGTTTCCCCCAGGCTCACCTAAGTTCTCTTCTTGTGGCGTTCCGCGGAGGACTCCTTCTCCCAGCCGGACCGGGACTTGTATAAGTGCGCGCGAGTCGAGTCTGACTCCAGCGCGTTGTCACGACTCGCTCCCTTCGCTCCCGTTCCCGCCACTTGGGGGCATGTTTTGGGGCTTATTCCTTGCTGGACATTTCCTCCGAACCTAATGCCACAGTGCTGTAATGAATTGGGAGCGCTAAATCCCTATTTTCCAAACTACTTCCCTTCCGGATCCATTCCAGGTTTTTGGCAGCCAGCATGCTTCTTTAACCAAATGACTGTGCTTCCCAGAATGCCTGGCCCACTGCTCCACCTCCACCCTTGCAGGACAAGGTTGGGTGGAGGATAGGCAACACCTGTGGCTGCAGGTGCAGCAGTCAGCACACCTGAGGCGTGTGCTCGTTAAACAGCTTTAAAAGCCTCAGTCTCACTTCAGTCCAGCGCTGGTCATCGTTTGCAGTGTTCCTGTTTTTGACTAGTCCCTGGTCCCTGGTTCCTTGCCTTTGTACCTACTTCCTTGTTCCTGTTTTCTTGTTTCCTCCGCCCTGAATTTCGGATTCATGCGCTAATTGATTTCTGCTCCCTTGATTTCCCTTTTTGTCTTCCCCTGTTTGCAGGCAGCAATTCTCAGTGCTTTCCCCTTTTAGATGCAGCCCAGTTTGTCTGTGTTCTATATTTCTTTGACTCTGTCCTTTGCTGCTGTTACCCATTTGCCTTAGCCTTCCTCTTAGTTTAGTTTCCTGTCTTTTCCTTGAAGGGGTAGGGAGAAGTTTGCATAGGTTATTTCGTTTTTCCCTGCTCCTGATCCTTACTTTCTAGAGGATCCATTCCATGTTTTCCATTTCACTTCTGCATCCATTTCCCATTTGATCATTAGGTGTGGTGTGCGGTGGTAGCTAGCTCCTGTGTGAATGCTTATGTTTTCCCCACTAATTTGTAATCCCTATTCCAACTTAGGTATTTAGTTTTCTGCAGCGGATCACGCTCTGCTGCCTTCCAGTCTCCACCCTTGCCCTGCCGGGCTCTCCACATTGCAGCGGATCTCACTCTGCTGCCTTCCAGCCTCCGCCCTTGCCCTGCGGGCTCTCCACATAGCAGCGGATCACGCTCTGCTGCCTTCCAGTCTCCGCCCTTGCCCTGCCGGGCTCTCTACATTGCAGCGGATCTCGCTCTGCTGATTCCCAGCCTCAGCCCTTGTCCTCTGGGCTCCCTGCCCGGCAGCCTGCCTCATTCCGGCTGCCTTCAGCCCTTGTCCTCTGGACCTCCCTACTTCTCCCATTGCTGTTATAGCCTTTTCTGGGTCCCAGATTCATCAACAGGATTCGTGGGCTAGCTGACATTCAAGAGGTGTATCTCGTCCTCGTGAGTACAGTTCTTAAGTTCCCTTATGTAATACCATCAAGAGTGTTAGTACACAGATCCTGTCATTGCTGGCCCTCCACGTGGGTTTAGCGCTGTCAGTACCTGTAACAGCAATTGGGGGTAAGGTGCTTGCCGACTTTCCTCGCGGTCAGGTGCTTACCCCACATCCCTTTTCATATATTGGTTTTGATGTCACACTCTATTTGCACTCCTGGGTTCTAGCATACCTGAGTCGTTGTTCCTGGGTGCACATTTCCCTTGCCATATTTGCTGCCTTTGTACTCGCCTGACTAATCCTGACACGCGTGCGTTCAAAGTTCCTGGAAGTCGCGTGTTCCAGGACGTCCAGGAAGAGGATCGAAGAAAGGTAAGAGATGCTGGAAACAGGGGAAAAGAGAAGAAAGAATAAGGGAGTTGGCCAGGAACTTGGAAGGGTAACGCGGAGCAGCACACACACGTCGAGACACTACCTAGAGATAGCGTTGAGACGCGCGGAGGCGTGGGGGCGTGGACCATTTATAGAACGTGCCGTGTCCGACTTACAGGCTAGTACGGAACACGGCACTGGGCACGGCCATGTTGGAAGTATCAAGGAGCACACTCTCCGTCTGGACCCGGACCAGGAAGACTAGAAGGGGCTATGTCCATGGTTCATGACAGCATGCCTCCTCCGAAACCCCGTCCCACCAGGCTTGCCAGGGTGTGTGAGATGGAATCTTCTCCGCAATCGAGGGGTGTTTAGGTTGGATAGTGGTTCCCATGTTCTCTCGCTAGGAGGATAGGAGTTCCACTCGACCAGGTATTGAAGCCGACCCCGTTTGTACCTGGAGTCACATATTCTGGATACTTCATATTCCAGCTGATTGTCCACAATCACAGGACTGGGTCTGCCGGTTTTCCGGGTGGAGTGGATGTAGGGTTTGAGTAGAGACGTGTGAAAAACTGGATGTATTCTCTTCCAGGAGTCTGGTAGCTTGAGCCGATAAGAAACAGGATTGATGATTTCTTTTATGGAAAATGGACCATAATATCGGGGGGCTAACTTGTTAGGGCGTAGATGTTGTGGTAATAGTTTCGAGGACAACCAGACCTGGTCACCAATAGAATAGGAGGGTGCTGGTCTTCTTTTGGAATCGGCATATCGCTTAGTGCGAATCTGGGCCTTTCCCAATTGTTCCTTGGCTTCCTTGTGGATGTTGAAGAGAGTTTCAATCCAGGAATCAAGTGAAGGTACTGGAGTTGGATGTGGTAGAACTGAAGGTAACACGGAGGGATGAAAACCTTGACTGCAATAGAAGGGGCTAACGTTGATCGCTGAGTGATCTGAATTGTTATAGGCAAATTCGGCCAAGGGTATAAGGAGGGACCAATCATCCTGTACCTTGGTTGCGAAACAACGAAGATATTGCTCCAGGGTTTGATTAACACGTTCTGTGGCCCTGTTGGTCTGTGGGTGATATCCAGATGAAAGAGCGCGTTGAATCCCTAGAACACGACAGAGATGTTTCCAGAATTGTGAAATATATTGCGGTCCTCGGTCCGATATGATCTTGGAAGGGAGTCCATGAAGATGGAAAATGTGTTCTAGGAAAATTCCTGCGAGCTCTGAAGAGGAAGGAAGTTTATAGAGAGGCGTGAAATGTGCCATATGAGTAAACAAGTCTATGGTTACCATGATGGTCGTGTAACCCCGGGAAGGTGGTAATTCCACGATGAAGTCTGTAGCTATACATTCCCATGGTCTTGTTGGCAGTGTAGGTTGCAATAGAAGGCCCGCCGGTCTCTTATTGTCGTGCTTATTCTGACTGCAGACAGTACAGGTCTTGATGTACTCTTGTACCTTGCATTTCATTTCCGGCCACCAAAGCTGTCTTTGTATAAGACGGAGCGTGTTGGTTACGCCACGATGTCCAGAATGAAAAGTATCATGGCAGAGAGTTATTATTTTATGTTGAAGTTTCGGTGTGGGAATGACCAAGGCATTGTCCTTGAATAAGTATCCTTCCTTGATTCTTAAGTTCCAGGGATTCTTCCTAGAGACGTCCTTCCAGAGGTCAGAGGACTGGGTTTTGGCTCGAATCTCTTCCAAGAGGTTGATCGCTTGAGCTATAAAGATTGTGTTGGGAAACATTGTAGGATAGGTCCTATCTTCAGTGGTTAAATAGTCAGGACGTCGGGACAAGGCGTCCGCAATCACGTTTTGTGATCCAGGAACATGAGTGATTTGGAATTGGTACTGGGCGAAGAAGTAGGCCCAACGCTCCTGACGACTGTTCCTGCACTCCATAGATTGGAGAATTTGTAGATTTCGATGGTCCGTACGGACCTGGACTGGATATCTAGCACCCAGGAGTAAATGTCGCCATTCTGTGAAGGCTTGGCGGATTGCCAACAGCTCCTTTTCCAGGACGGAGTAATGGGTTTCGCTGGTTGTTAGGGTTCTAGAGAGGTAAGCCACTGGGTGGTCCATCTTGTCCTCAAGCACCTGTTTCAAGACTGCTCCTATGGCATGGTTGGAGGCATCCGTTTCCACTATGAAAGGGCGGTCTAAGTCAGGCTGAGCCAGGACGGGGGCTTGCGTGAATCTTGTCTTCAAGCGTTGAAAAGCCTTCTCTTGCGAGGAAGACCAGATGAAGGGAACATCCTTCTTCAGCAGAGCAACGATTGGTTGGACGAGCTCAGAAAAGGTAGGAATGAACTTTCGATAAAAGTTAGCAAGTCCCAAGAAAGACTGAACCTGTTTCACTGATGTAGGAGCAGGCCAGGCCAGTATGGCCTTTACCTTTGAAGGGTCCATTCCAACTCCTTCTGGGCTGAGGATGAATCCAAGGTAATGAACTGAAGTCACGTGAAAAAGACATTTCTCAGGTTTGACCAAGAGCTTGTTTTCACGGAGCTGTTGTAGTACCGCCATGACATGTTCTTCATGTTTCAAGGGATCCTTGGAATAAATCAAAATGTCGTCTAGATAGACAATGACAAAGAGAAAAAGAATGTCAGAAAACACCCTATCCATGAAACGTTGAAAAACTGCAGGGGCATTAGCTAATCCAAAGGGCATGACTAGATATTCAAAGTGACCAAAGGGCGTTCTAAAGGCGGTCTTCCATTCGTCCCCTTCCCGGATACGGATTAAGTGATAGGCACCCCGGAGGTCCAACTTCGTGAATATTACGGCGCCTCTGACAGCTTCCAGGATATCTGAAATCAGAGGCAGAGGGTACCGATCTTTGAGGGTGCATTGATTTAGACCACGGTAGTCAAGGCTGGGTCTGAGTTCCTTGGAATCCTTCTTAGGAACGAAGAACAATGAGGCACCCGCTGGAGATTTTGAGGGTCTTATGGTGCCATTTTCCAAATTGATGTCCAGGTATTCTCGGAGGGCCTTTTTCTCAGGTTCTGAAAGGATAAACATTCTGCCAAAGGGAATTACTGCTGAGGGATCTGTCTCAATGGCACAATCTTCGGGTCTGTGAGGGGGTAAAGCCTGGACTATGGCAGTCGAAAAGACATCAGTATATCCTTGGTAGACCTCTGGGACTTGTACAATGTTGGAAACCATGAGTGAGGTTTTTTGCTCTCCTGAATGTTCAATAGCTGGTGTTAAGGAGAGATCCAGGGATAAACAGTGGGACATACAAAACTCAGAGCCCAGAAACAATGACCCTACTGTCCAATTAATGTACGGAGTATGTCTTTGAAGCCAGGGCATACCCAGAACCATTGGGTAATGGGCTGATTTGATGATGTCGAATGTAATCTGCTCTTGGTGGTGGTTTATGGAGAGACGGACCTCTTTTGTCTGTAGGGTTATGGGTCCTGAAGAGAGAGGTCTCCCATCAATTGCTTCTACCGGCTGTTTAATGTTCCGTGACTCATATGGTATTTTATGTCTGATAACCCAGTCTTGATCAATGAAAATTCCCATAGCTCCACAGTCCACCAGGGCTAGTATGGGATAGGTCTTGTGCTTGGAGGGCGATAGAAAGGCCTGTAGCACCACCACGTTATTCTGTCCAGGAGAGTTCAAGGATGTGATTGATGTGGAGCAGACATCTTTCTCCCGAAACCTCGCTCCATCTAGGGCCGGGAGCTGGCGTTTCCTGAACGCCGTGGAGGGGCTAAAGGACATTCTCTAACGAGATGCTTGTCTGAGGCACAATACATACACAGGCCGGTGTGAATTCTTCTCATCCTTTCTTGTGGAGTAATTGGCCCACGAAAGGCGCCTATTTGCATTGGTTCGGAGTCGTTATCAGGGGTTGAGACAGGATCGGATTTCAGTCGACCCCGGAGGGGTTCGTTGAAAGGCAGTCTTAGCCTTTTTCCTTTCAGCCCTCCTTTCCTGGATACGAAAGTCTATTTGTAGGGCTAGATCTACCAAAGCCTGAAACAAACTGGGGCGAGCCACTCTGGCTAATTCATCCTTGATATCGTCATTTAGACCCCTGCGAAATAAGGTGAAACTCGCTTCAGGGCCCCAATCAGCCTCCTTTACCAGCTGTTTGAATCTGGTAACGAACGTTAGCATATCCTGGGATCCTTGCCGAAAATCAAGTAGGCGTTCCTGGGCGCTGAACACTTGTTCGGGGCGGTCAAACATAGACTTGAGCGCCTGGATAAATGCATCATAATCGTCCAGGAGGACGTCTCCAGAGTTCACTAGGGGAGTGGCCCAAGATAACGCATTCCCTGTAAAATGGGAGATTATGAAGCCCACCTTGGCCCTGGAAGTTGAAAAATAATAGGGCTTGAATGTAAAATGCACCAAGCAGGAATCCAGAAATCCACGTAAGGATTTTGGCGAGCCATCGTATTTGTCTACCACTCCACCCAGTATCACGCTTTCCTTATTGGCAGAGTCACGTGACAGCACTAATTGTTTCAAGGCTGCGTTCTCTGCCTTTAAGTTCTGTACCTCGGTTGTTAGCTCCTGCATGCCGCGCATGAGGTCCTGGACCGCTTTCTCCATAGCGGTTTCGGTGTTGATCGTTTGGCGTCTCAATCTGTCAAAGGTTTCCCCCCGGCTCACCTGAGTTCTCTTCTTGTGGCGTTCCGCGGAGGACTCCTTCTCCTGGCCGGACCGGGACTTGTATAAGTGCGCGCGAGTCGAGTCTGACTCCAGCGCGAGCGTTCAAAGTTCCAGGAAGTCGCGTGTTCCAGGACGTCCAGGAAGAGGATCGAAGAAAGGTAAGAGATACTGGAAACAGGGGAAAAGGGAAGAAAGAATAAGGGAGTTGGCCAGGAACTTGGAAGGGTAACGCCGAGCAGCACACACACGTCGAGACACTACCTAGAGATAGCGTTGAGACGCGCGGAGGCATGGCCCATTTATAGAACGTGCCGTGTCCGACGTACAGGCTAGTACGGAACACGTCACTGGGCACGGCCATGTTGGAAGTATCAAGGAGCACACTCTCCGTCTGGACCAGGACCATCAAGACCAGAAGGGGCTATGTCCATGGTTCATGACAGCAGGCAGACCTGGTTCGCCGACCCTCTTCACCTGGGCTCCCATCCGGATAGTCTCTCTCAGAACAACGGGATGGTGTGGCATCACAATCCACGCTCCCTCAACCTAGCTGCATGGCTCCTGATCAATCAGAGTTCGACAACCTAAATATATCTCAGGATTGTCTTAACATTTTGGCTGCGGCAAGGGCTCTGTCTACCAATGCATCATATGTCCGTAAGTGGAAGAGGTTCTGTGTCTGGTGTTCTCAACAACCTGATCTACAGCCATTGAGGGTGTCACCTCAACAACTCCTTCCTTATCTTTTGCTGTTAGCGAAGGATGGTCTCGCAATCTCGTCTATCAAGGTTCACTTGGCGGCAATTTCAAGATTCGTGCGAAAAAGGAATTCTATGCCTCTTTTCAGCGATAGATTAATCATTTCTTCAAGGGTCTTTTCAGGACTTTTCCGCCCAAAGAAAAAGTTCCCTCCCGTTTGGAGCCTCAACCTTGTGCTCTCAGCACTCATGAAACCACCGTTTGAGCCTGTGTCTATGGCTGCGATAAAATGTGTAACTTGGAAGGCAATCTTTTCGTGACTATTACGTCCTGCAGACGAGTATTGGAACTGCAGGCTCTGGTCATTGACCCTCCATATATGCGCTTCATGAAGGACAAGGTTCTTATCTCTACAAATCCGCACTTCATTCCCAAGATTCCATCGGACTTTCACAAAAACACTACTATTGCCATACCAACTTTTTCCCCTAATGCTTCGACTCCAGCGGAAAGAGCTTTGCATTCCCTGGACGTCAAAAGAGCTTTGAAGTACTATCTGGATTGCACTAAGTCCATCAGAGCAGCCAAGCAACCTTTAGTGGTTTTCGGCCCCTCCAATAAAGGGAGTTCAATTTCTAAGCAAGACACCTCACGCTGGGTGGTGTCCACAATTACGTTCTGCAACGCTAAAGCCAACAAACCTTTACAGTCGGCAGCTCATGGTTCACTCGTCGAGGTCCACGGCGACTTCGGCGGCTCTTTGGGCGGGTATACTGATCAGACACATTTGCCAGGCAGCGACCTGTGCAGTGCCCCACGTGTTCACCAGGCACTACTGTCTAAATCAACAGCATGCTGAGGACGTACAGGTGGGACAAGCGGTGCTCCAACACCTGTTCCATTAAGGTAAGCCTTGCAGCTTCTGGGTTTTTTGGTTCTAAGCCTGTTTTCTTGTGGTGATTTGAAGTGATGTCCTTCTCTTGTTGATCATATTGCCCTACGTCTATGTCCTGTTTGCCTGTTATTCACCGCCAGCCTCTTACTGCTACAGAAGGGAGTAGTTTCTTACCTGTAACTCCATTTCTCCAGTGTTGGTATCTTTCATAGATTCACATGCGCCCTCCAGCCTTTCCCTTCAGTCAAACAGTCTCTTAGGACATCCTCTTTTTGGAGAGGTTAAAATCTGAGGGAAAGCCGCAGGGGCGGAGCTATACTCTCGACGTCCCATTGGTGCGGCCTAAAGCACCCATAACGACGTCGGTAGAACACTCAAGGTGTTGAAGTTTATTTCCATAGGAAAACTACTATACTAAAATCACCAAGGTTTCCCAGCCTGCCAACGGAATATTCACAGCATGTGAATACATGAAAGATAACGCTGGAGAAATGAGTTACAAGTAAGAAACTACTCCTATCCATTCCCCAAGACCCCAACAAAACAAGTTATTGGACTCTGACAGGTAAGAAATCACACTTAAACCAATAGTTATAAAAAAATAAAAAATTTAAAAAAAATGGCTTGTTATAGGCCCTTTATTCACACCTTATACATAACCCACACATAACTAACATATAACATATAGTCATTTATACATAAACATAAAGAAAATGCATCACTGTTATAATGGTTGCAGATGACACCTTCATCTCGGCCACTTCAACACTGCTTAGCCCCAGAGCAGGTCAGCAGAGAGATCACTTGTGCTAATGCGGTCTGGAGGGGAGTGTCCTCCCTCTCAGCGATTATGCATCATCTGCGGGTCCAAATTTTATCTGACTTCTGAAGAGGAATACCTCTTCTCTTTATGGGGGAGTCCCCGCCCTTCTTGGTTATGACTTCCCTCAGCCGAAGAGCAGACCACAAGCATAAGGAGCAAAGAGTGGAAAAATCCATCTAAAAATGGAACAACCCAGCTTCACTTCCTTGCCTTCGTTCCCAGTACCCCTTATCACTGCACCTGCAGAGCGCTCCGACACCCTTTCTGGCTCATCCTTCAGCAGACAATAAAACTGTTCTCCACAGTTAGTTCATTTGATATCATTATGTGACCTTGCCTCTGCTGCAGAAATGTATGTTTACTTACTAAGCCCACGAAAACGTAGGCTTTCATTGCGGTGATGAAAGTGAATGTCCAAAATGGTTGCGCACCGACGCCATGTTTTAGCTTGTTTCGCGCATAAGCACTACACCTTGCTGCTATCATCCTCGTATAAAGTTTGCCGTCTACATTAATGAACGCTATATGGCAGTATGAGGAGCACAGCTGTGAATGTTTGCCTGGCTTCGGAATGAGACGGATGTGTGCCATATTCATGGATTTTGATATCTCCCCCTTCTCTCGAAAGTAATTAAATACCTCTGTAAGGGCCTGGGCGAGCGGCTCCCTGAATGTTGTTTAAAATGCTGCTGTTAGCCCATCTTCCCCTGGGCTCTTGTTTGCCTTTAATCGTGATATTGCTCTTTGCACTTCTTCATATGTTATGAGTTCTTATAGTTGTTCTTTTTGCTTGGGGTTAATCTTGGCCCGTCCCAGCCTGATAGGTATGCTGCTTGCCCTTCCTCATCTGTTGGGTCCTCCCTGTATAGGTCTGCCTAGAATTCTATCACAATCCTACGTTTGGCTTCCTCTGCCCCAACTTTTTTGCCACCCCTATCCTCCAAAGTGGCTATGAACGCTTTCTGTTCTCTGGCCCTTATCTGCCACGCTAAGGCTGTCTCCACTTTATTACCTTGCTCGTAGAACTTTTGCCTGCTCCTTAAGAGGGTACTCTCCACTGACCTGTTAGTTAACTGTTTAAGTTGCCCTCTCGCTTGCACTAGTCTCCTGGCCACCTTATTCGTTCCATTGCCTTTATGCATCCTCTCAAGTACCCATAGCTCTCTCTCTAACACCCCCTCTGCTTCTTTCCTTGCCTCATGGCTCTTCTTTGAAGCTCTTATGAAGTACTTCTTAATGTGCTGCTTAAACACATCCCATCTCTCCCCCAGACTGTTTCCATCACCCCCCACTCTTCCACAAATTAGCGTATGTCATTTTCTGTTGTCTCACCTCACAATCTCTGAGAAGATATTCCTCCAGTCTCCATTCCCCAGTCCCTCCCGCCTGTTTCCTCCCTCCCACTCTAGTGAGACCAGGGCGTGGTCCAATATTGTCATGCTCTAAATATGAACTCTGCTGGTTGGACCACCCCTCGCGTTGCCATAATATGATCTATTCAGGAGTATGTCTTGCGGACATGTGAATAGAAAGAGTAGTCTCTCTCTTGTGGGTGGTGTCCTCCACACATCATTGACCCCATCTTCTTTAAACCTTCTTAACAGGCGTTTGGACATTGTCCCCATTCCATGCCCCCTCAATCCATCTGACCTGTCCCAGACGGGGTCCACTGCCAGGTTAATATCCCCAGCTACGATAATTTCCCCCTCCCAAAACTTGCCCAGTTCCTCTAGAAATCGATCAAAGAACCCTTCGTGCCCCTGATTGGGGCATATACTGATGCCCATGTATACGCCAGGCCACCCATTTTCCTTTTCACCATCACATACCTCCCCTCTGGATCCCATTTAATCTTGGTCCCTTCTATTCGTAAGGATTTATGGAATAGGATTGCCACCCCTGTCCGTTTGGTTCCTGCAGCTGCATGATATTGTAGTGGGTAGTTCTTGCTATGTAGGCGACGCTCATCTCCCTTCATCAAGTGCGTCTCCTGTAGGCAGACTATTCCTGCCCCCGCTTTTTGTCAATTTCCCTCAGGATTGTGAACCTCTTATTCGGGCTGTTAAGTACCCTTATATTCCATGAGTTTAACCTATACAATCCTTCTTGCTAGTGTTACACCCAATTGCCATGGCACCCCCTGCTTCCTCTGATTGACTGAGCCTTTGTCTCGCTGTATCCGACTGCCCTCAGAAGTGGCTTTACAACTCCAACTTGTAACTGTCCCAGGATCCATAGTCCGGGTTCTCAAAGTGGTCCCCTTCTGCGAACAGTGTGTGGTATTCGCCCCACCCCCGCCCATCACTCTCCCAATTCCTTACCCCGCATCATGGTATATTCTAGTCCTTTTTAGTGAGCCTCCTCCCAGATCAATTTGTCCTTCTTCATGTCTTCTTCATCTTTTTCGTGCACCACCCATGGGGCCCAGATTGTGCCTCGCCCAACACCTCTCCTGGGTGGTTTTTCAGCCACCCCCAGGGCCCTCAACCTGTTAAACAGTTTTTTCCTCGTTGCCCATGCGAAATTGGAGCCTTGTTGGGAAGAGCCATCTATATCTCATCTTCCTCTTATTCAGTTCCTTCATGAGTAGCTTGATATGAGCGTCTCCTTGCCAGTCTGTTTTGGGACAGGTTGTCGTATATTTGAATCTCACAGCCCCGCACTCAGATCTTCCCTTTCATCCTGGCCACCCCCTTGAGCTGCGCTTTGTCCTTGTAGTTATGCATTTTCACTAGTATGTTCCTTGGCTCTTTCTATCCCCATATTTCGGGCCTGTTCCCCCCTCTACTAGGTTCTCGAACAATTCGTAGTTGCAGACTTCCAGGTCGGAGTCCTCAACTCCCTCCCCCAGGTCCTTAATCCGGATATTGTCACTTCATGACCTATTTTCTTCTCCTCCAGGGCCCTTATTCTCTCCTCCCCCTCCTTTGTCTGTTGTGCCCACTCGGGCCCCTTTGTGTCCAGCTCTGTCAAGCGCTCTTCTGTCTCCATTACACGCTCTCCTAGGGAGTCAATGTCTCTCTGGTTGCTCGTAATGGTCTACGAGAGCTCTTCTCTTATGCTTACTCCCTCTGTCTTGACTGTCTCAGTGAGCTCCCCCTTGAATTTGGCCAGTGCAGTAAGCAGATCCTCTTTGGTGAGTGCCATATCCCCGTCGCTGTGTCCCGCCAGGTTTGCAAAGGGAAGCTTTGTTTGTATTTGTCCCTTTGGGGCCCTTCCTGTTCCCTCTCTCCCGGGTTAGTATTCTTCTTTTTCGGTCCCATTGACCGTCCCCTATCCCATTCTTGCAAACATCTCTGTCCGCTGGCCCCAGGTTTATCAGTTCATTCTGATAAACCCTTCCAAAATTTGAATTGCCCTCCCCTCCTGCTTGCTCTTTTCCGGTCTGCTTTGCTGCTTCATGTGGTGCTTTCCTTCTGTGTGTTCCGGGGGTACTCCTCTGATGTTTCCTGGGCCTTCTCCCCTTCTTGTGTCTCAACTCTCACCTTCTATTGCTGCGGGCGTGTGGTCCCCTTGCGTTTCCCCAGGGCCTTGAAGTGTCCTTTCTCCTCCCCTCTGTTTCCCTTTGGCCCCTGGCACCGCTGTGTCTCCGGGGTGCCTTGGCTGGTGAATACTCTTTTGGAGGTTGTTTATTAGTCTCCAGGCCCCGCAGCCCCCAGTCGTTATGGGTGCTGTCCATTCTCCTTTTGCAGGCCGTGTCGTTGTCACGCTGCTTCCCTCCGCTCTTTCAGGGCCTCACTGCTCACTGCACTAAGACTGCAAGCGCAGGGATCCCTACCTGCAGCCTGTCTCCTTTTCAGCCCGTTGCTCCTCCTCACCTGTGTCCCCCAGGCTCTGGATTACCCGGGCTGCTTCAATGCTTCTTTCCCACTTCCTTCACTCTCCCTCCTCCATTCTCCCATTTCCCAGCACTGTTTCTCGCCTCCTTGCCGTCTGGACTCCAGCAGCTTGGATGGCCACTCCTCCCGCAGGCTGTATGTTTCCCTCGGTGTTCCGCCGCTCCGCTCCTTCTCTCCGGCAGTGTGCTCCCTCCTCGCTCTCCTGCAGCGCCCCCGTACTTCTTTACCTCTGCTGGAGACAGGATGGAGTTCTTGTGTGCTATCTTCTTCGCCTGGCGGCACTTGCTGTTCCTCCTCTGACTGCTATCCCCCGGACATCTGGGGCCAGGCGTGCCTCCCACCACGCTCCTTCTCTTTTAGACCTTCCCAACTTGCGTACTCCTTCCCGGTCCGCCTTTGCTTCCCTCACAGCCGCACCAGGATTCTTTGAACAACATTCCCGGTCCTTCCTGTATGGGGACTGCTCTCTTCAAGGTTCGGTGAGTTCCCAACTGCCTCAATTCTCCCAAGGTGCAGATCCACCGCTCTCCCCTGGGGCTAGCAGGTGCCGTCCACCATCTTTTCCACGGGGCCTTCTTCGCTGCCTCGCCTGTTATGCCTTCTCCTTCTCTTGGTGCGAGGCCGTTGCACTGCTCCCTCCTCTATCTCAGCTCACACTATTTCTATTATTTAAGGACACGTCTGATAGCGGCGTCCATGTTGTTAAATCGAGACAGAGCTCATCCATAACACGTCTGCTCAGCCTGCCATCTTGGTCATGCCCCCGTGTTTGCTTTTTGTAGTATCCAATCCAATTGGTGATCCCCTCACCAAGAGAAAATGGACCTGGACCCAGTCCTAGATAACCGTCAGTGGATTGTGCCATATCCTGTGTACCAAATGAGTTACAAAACAAACTTGAATTATTAGATGAGTCATTAAATGTTAATTTACCATACCAGGTTATGTACTTAATATCTTTGAATCAGCAGACCCTACAAAAATTTACAGAATTTAGGAAAAAACCATGCTGTGTAGTTTCTTTCTTATCCTTTATTTTTCTGCATTTTAAACAATATCATAAATAGTACTCTAAATCCTTTTTTCTCAGAATATTGCAGGACCAAACAGAAGGAAGCAGTATGCACAGCCAGGCCTTACAAAGTATGCAGGAGAGACTTCGGGAATCAGAGAGCGCAGTGAAGCGGGAGCAAGAGAGCTACAAACAAATGCAGGTGAGAGGCAAAGGGAAATGACGCAGGTTATCTGTTGAACAGTGGGAGGTGCCCCAAGTGCATGAAGTTATTTTGTAATGAAAGTCTAGAAATGCAGGATTTATACAGAACAGGGATCAAGAAGAAAATTTGCATGCTTGAAGTGACATTGCGGCCCAAGATGGAGACTGTATACACATTTTGGGTTGGATGTTAAAACGCAGAGACAAGCTTAGTATATGGGAAAGGTTCCTGCAAAAATAGCACTTGACATTTTTGTGGAATATCGCATAAAACAGAGTACATTGGCTGAGGATGGCGTGGTCTGAGGGGCGGGACAAGGCAGCACGTTTAGCTGATTGTTAACACTGTCAAAAAGCATTGTTTTTTTTTATACCTTGCCACTAGAATGAGTTTACAACGCGCCTCAACAAGATGGAGGTAGAGCGTCAGACTTTAGTGGAAGCTTTGTCTACAGCAGAGAAGAAACACGCAGAGGAGAAGCGGAGAGGGGATGAGTTGAATCAGCAGGTGAAAATTCACAAAGCCAGTGTGGAGTCTGCCAAACAGGAGATGATTGATTACAAGCAAAAAGCCACTCGAATTCTTCAGGTGAGTACCGCTGCTGCTAATATTGTACTCCTAGCCAATTTTCTGTCATCACTGGTAAAATATTTTATTCCGTTAGGTTATTTCCACTGCTTTTGAAGTGCGGTTCACCATCCTCGATTGGTTCGGGAGAGCAGTTGAAAGTAGTTTGATTCTGGGTGTATTTCATTCTTTGTTGACCAACTTGCAGTTTTTGTCAGTTGTCACTTACACAAGCAAGCACATAATAAATTCAGTGTTTAGGAAATAGTGTGTTTAAAAAGTCTGAATATTTTTTTTTCCTTTTTATATAGTCAAAAGAGAAGCTGATTAACAGCTTGAAGGAAGGCTCTGGTATTGAGGGCCTGGACAGTCACATGTCTAATGCAATGGAACTGGAAGAAGTCAGGCATGAGCGTGACGCACAGAGAGAGGAAATCCAGAAACTAATGGGGCAGATACAACAACTCAGAGCAGAGCTCCAGGTAGAGTATCTCTCTTCACCCATCACTTAATCATTGTAGCTAAGCTGGAGTCATTAGGCAGATCATTTTGTGGTTACCTTCGCATTTACTGTACCGCTGAAAGATGTATAATTGTGATGCTTGCAAAAGACTCCCCTTTTGTAAGGGCTTCTTGTAGAAGTCTGTGGTGACTACCAGTGGGACAGGTCGACTCCTAAAGAGCACAAATGCTAGAACAGGACATGTTTTAAAACAATGTTGTTAGCCACTGTTAGGAAGGATTGCCATTTCATGTGTAATTTTCCCTCCAGTTGTGGACCTCCCAACGTTTTGCCATAGTCTGACTATACCAGAGGAGCCCAGCCTTCTGCTGCACTCCTCTGGGCTTTTCGCTCACTTTTTATGGGGAAACTGACATGCCCTTAAGGCAGTCATTAACTGGGAGACTTTGTTTCCCTTAGTACTTTCCAATGTTGCAACTTTTCTGCAACATGTAACAAGTGTGCAATGTACCTTCCAGTACAGTGCGTGTGGGTCTACTAGTAATTTCCAAAGGCCCTAGATACTCTCGAAGGATTTTTTAGGAGAAGTGCAGATGTGCCTCGGACAGGGCTGGTGGCAGCTTATCATTTTGTATATTTGTAACCCTTTCATGTAAGGTAAACCGCAATTTCTGCGTTTGGCACGAATAGGTGGCCTGGCTCCAAAATGGCCATGTCACGAGGTTCTTTGTACTGTCCTTTGGCCATCTTGCCCCTTCACCTTCCCCAGGTCGAGCCGACCCGGGTCAGTCTTTATTTGGGCATGCATTTTCCCACAAAGCGCCAAGCTTTCACTGGCTTCTGCATGCCTTGTGTGTGTGCCTCCAGTATGTGGGTGCGAACATCTGGTTCCAATACACATCCTGGATGCCAGAGAGTCTGGAGTGCTGTGAATGCCTGGGACCACCGTGGTCTGTGATTGCTCCAGGTATGGTATGCCTGAGCAGATCTCCCACTGGGTCCTCTTCGTTTTGGCACGAAGGAGATTCTGGATAAGAGAAGGCCCGAAACACCCACACAATGTCGATCTCTGGAGTTCACACTGAACGAAGGACAGGATCCAAGTATCCTGAATCTAAGAAGCTGAGTCGAGGAACCGCTGGTTACCCGCTAAGTTTGGCACCCTGAGCACGCTGTCGTCCCATGGGACCCCTCTGCATCTGGTCATCCTAGAAGGTCTGCAAAGGCGCTTCGACCCATTGGAATTGTGGGACCAACTATTCTCGGCACATTCATCAAACCCTGCATGTAAACTCTCTCAGAAGTGTCCTTGGGCCAACCAGTGGGCTGACCAGCTTATGCAGACTCTTTGCCCTGATACCACCATCGTTTTGAGGAGGCCCTCGAAACTTGGTACGTCGCTAGCTCTGTGTTCACAGCACTCTCACACCGAATTTCGTACACATTGCGTTCCCAGGTCTGGAGTAAAGTGAGTGCACCCGAACCGGGGTATACACGGTTACTGTGTCGTCCAGCCGTGGTGACGAATTTTGCAGGCGCGCGCTGCATTTGTGCCTTTGAAGCTTGCTTCAGTGAAACTGGCCTGATCCATCCACTAGGATCGGAGAAATCGCCACTGTCCCGTTTCGCAATCATCGCTGTATCTTCGTCGCCGAAAGCCGCACAGCCGCCAAATTGCCGCACTTGAACCTGCAACTGAAGTGGACTCGACTGCCGAAGTTTGGTCCGGAGTGCGCTGGGGGTCGGTGAATGATTGCAACCCTAACCGGTGGCTCATAGCGCCTTCATCCATTTTTTTACGCACAAGTGGCCCCTGAGGGCCCCTCTCCTTTCCAATGCTAGTATGAACTAGCGAACTATTCCCAACTCTTGGAATCAACTCTGCCCTCAAGTGGAGGCCCTCCTCGAATAGTGGGAACCTATTCTTTATCACCTCACCCACCTTCCTGAGCTGCTACAGACCCCTGAAGAGACCCCGTTTTGTCCATTTGAACAACCGCGTGCGCCAGCATTGCATGTACATTTGAGAAATAGGCTCCACTCTTCTTCGGGATTGGACTGCCTCTTAGTTAGGAGTGTGTTGGATGCAGAGGGGACTAAAGACTATTTGCCCTGCCTATTTCCTTCCCTTTTTAGGTTGTGGACCCATTTTGTGCATTAACCCTTTAGACCCCGTTGGTCTTGTATATATGTATTTAGATAGGAATGTGTTGGCTTAATAGTATTACTATGATTTGATTTGTGTGTTGAAACTCAAAGGCCTTCAAATAAATATATTTGTATTTTTAATATATATACACCTGACTGGAAGTGATTTGTAAGTGTCCTTTGCTGTGTGTGCTCATTGAGGTCTTTCAGTCACCTTAACCCCTCCTGAGGCCTAGTCTTGAACGCCGCCAAGCTATCTTGATTGGTCTGTCTTGTCCAGAAGGTTACCCTGTTACAGGAAACTAGGCTGGCCTCCTGAACCTCTGCCCACCAGGTCAGAGTTCAGAAATCCATCTTAACATCCACCACTTGTAATAGGTATTCAGATCACTGAGGTATGAGGTCAATCAGAGGGTAAAGTTGCAGTTCTGTTTTGTTTAGTGGTCTAAAATTGGCAGAATGCTATATTTTGTCCAGACTTCCATACGATGGTCCAGACTCTTCTTCACAACAGGCATCTTTTTATATCAAAGTTTAATGTCCCAGCAACCACTCTTGTTGAAGAGCTCTACTGTTCGAGTTCTAACATTGCCTTCATTGAGAACAAGCAGTTTCCTTAATACCACCACTGAGAGTTAGTCAAGATTTTTATAGCCAGGATCCCTAAAACCTAAACAATATGTCTTTCGGAAAGGAACTTCTGAAATTCAACTTAATAACCAGTTCGATTGCAGGATTATAAAACAATGTTCATTAACAAAGTCAACTGTAATTTCGGGCGGTACTGCTCGATAATTGCCTTGGTGCATGCCAAGTTCTCCCCATAATTGCCAAAAATGTGAGCCTGGGCAGATGCTGAAACATTGCTTGCTGTTAGTCCAAAATACAAACACCATCCATGGCTATGCTCTCATTAAAAGTGTTTCTTGAAGCTTGGAAACTCCTATTGCTTTGGTAGTGATCCTTTTCCTCACAAACATTTGCACAAACGGGTACTTTTTTCCGAAATCCCGTATATGTCTTGCTCAGGGGTCTCCGAGAATATGACACACCTCTTTATATTTTCTGGCATACATTTGGGGGCTGGTAGTAGATTTTCCTGCCCCCTTACATTTCCAGCATGTTTCCCTATGTTGTGATAGAAATATTATATACTGTGCCACCACCGGTGTGGTCTCAGATCGCAGTGGCTTGTCTAGAGGTTTGCAGATGGTTCATCCCCCTTGGGTATCAAGATCGTAGTTCGCAGTGGAAATGAAAAGGGACGTGTTAAAAGGGCCAGGGAAAGAAGGTACAGATAACATAGTGGGGCTTAAATAGATGTGGTGCGTATAGGTTGAAGTAAGAAGGAAAGTGTTTGTGGTAGCTTGCGTGCTTCTCCATCCAGGCAAGAAATAATACATTTCATGAGTGCCTTGGACGATATTCAATCTGAAAAAGTATAAGTGGTCAAATGCAGGATTTCATTAACGCAAAAGTCCTTTGTGCAGCAATGTTGTAACTCCCAAAAAGCATTTGTGGAAGATAGCAGTTTTTTTACTTTAGGGCCGTGGATGTACATGAGCTTCGGATGGTGCAGAAGAGCAGCCATCACTGTGGCAATGATGTGGGAACAGCAGCCATGCTAAGGGCTGAACACCGATTGGTTGTCAAGCGCACGGTTACCCATGTTGTACGTGATTAATAGGGACACAGCCCCTTTAAGAAGACACACACGCGAGGAAGCGGGAAGAGGGCGGAAGGGGAGGGGACAAGGGAAGAGGCAGTTACGTTGTAGAGGTGAATAAAGAAGGTTCATGACATGAGCGGCTCCATCTGTCTATTGAGTATGGACGTGTATGTATGGTGAGAGCCCCAACAACTGGCGACGAGGCCGACACAAACCTTCGTGTGACGGCAACAGATCGGGAGGGCCCGTCTGCCCAGCAGCTCAGGACGGCCTGTGCGCCCAGCAGTTTGAGTGGGCCGTGTGCCCTACGAGGGAGCAGAGGCCCATGTGCCCTGCAGCAGTGTAGAGGCCCGTGCGCCTTACGAGGGAGCGGAGCAGAGGCCTGTGCGCCTTACGACAAGGCAGAGGCCCGTGTGCCCTGCAGATCGAGACGAGCCTGAGCGCCCAGCCACCTGGAAAACACGACCTTGCGGGCCCGTGCGCCTGGCATCAACCAAGAGGCCTGTGTGCCTCTAGAGGGAAGGACCAGCGACTGCAGAGCCGCCTAACAGCGAAGAGAAGACCAAGCCTGCGGCACCCGTGACAGCGCAGCAGGCCCGGCTGCTCGGCCACTTCACCCCGTCAGCGGCAGCAGGAAGAGAGGAATCAACAGACCACGGCGGCTGCACCCCCAGTGAGTAATGTGTTCTGTCGGGGGTCGGGAAAGAAACGGTCACAAAGAAGGGAACACCCGTGTCTCCCACAAAGTGACATTAAAAAAAAAAGGAAAGGGGAATACATGTGTCTCCCACAAAGTGACAAAAAGAAAGCAAATAACATGTAGAACCTGAAACACATGACCTAGCAGCAGTAACCCCATGTCTCCTGCTCAGTGACATTCCAATAATTATAAGTGCAACAGTGGAAATAAAAGCCAAACCCTAGGGCCCAAGCATAAGTGCGACAGTGGAAATAGTGGTCGAACCCGAGGGCCAAGTAACCACACGGCTGGCCCCGCCCTACCAAACCAGCAAATAGTAGCTACCTACAAACAAAAGGACATATTGTGGCACACAAAACAAACAAAAGGACATATTTTGGCACACAAAACAAGTGACCACAGGGCCTCAGGACAGGGTTAAGACCGGCACCCACGTGACACCCAAACAACTATAGTATACACAGCGGCGCCATCATGTCTGCTCCAGATACGGCAGACGTCACTGCCCCGCCACCACTACCAGGTGCACCCTCCTCTCACGGCAGTTTGATGAGAAGACCCACGCCATTCACACTAAATCCAAATCACGATCAGGGTCAGCGATGGGAAGAGTGGGTAGAGTTCGAGGACTTCGTAGGTGCCATCGGCACACAAGAACCCCCCAATATACTCCGTATCTTCGCCAATGTTGCAGGGAGAGAAATTAAAAACATCATTCGCACGATTCCCCTACAGGACCGCACCACATATGCAAAATTACTACAAGCCATCAATGAGAAAATCGTCATCTCACCCAATCGTGACTATGAGCGGTACACTTTCAATCAATGTGGTCAACTCCCTCATGAATCCATAGGAGAATTCGTCATCCGCCTTCAGAGAAAGATAACGAAGTGCGACTTCGCCAACTTTAACAATGACCAGGCTATCGGGCTGCGCATAATAGAAGGGTGCATATCCTCAATGTTCAGGAAGCATCTCCTAAAAAAGCCCCTTTCCCTAAAAGAAGTACTGGACTTGGCCAGAGTTTATGAAAGAGTGGATGTCCAGGCCGCAGCTATCGAAAATCCCAAGAAGGGCGACATCGTTGCAGCAATGAGCCCCTATGCCCGATACCCAACCTCACAAAATAGAACAAACCCCAGATACTCGACTCAACGGACCCAGGGCGACCGTCAATGCTATCGCTGTGGGTTCGAGTACCCACACAGAGGGCCATGCCCCGCCATCGGCCAGCGCTGCCTAAGATGCAGGATGGAAAACCATTTCCAAGTGATGTGCAAAGAACAGCTCTCCGAGGGAAGCTCAACCCGCCAATGAACTGCTAGCCGCACAGCAGAGACACACGTGGAACAACAACAACGCGCCTTCGGAAGACATACAACATACCCCATGCATTCCTATCAACGACCGAACACTGTGAGGGCACTAGAAGGTCTCCAGATTGAACCAGACAGGAGAGATCATGAACTGTATGACATTCGCCAACGTGAACCACTGCAGACACCGGAACAAGGAGCGACATACATGAGGGACACCCTTTCACCTCATGACCAGGACATAGACCCATACACCAACTCCCCACCGAGACATCAGTTTGTGGAAGACAAACAAAATTACTACTTGCAAGATGGCTACGATGGGGAATACGTCTGACTCCTCAGCGTCGACGTTGAAGACGCCTCAGCTCCCAAAGTGACGGTACTAATGGGGAACACCAGGAACAAGTTTGTGGTCGACACGGGAGCGACGGTAAACGTCATGAATGAAGATCTGTACCGTGACATCGCCCCTCTGTATCCCCTTCGAGAATCCAGAACACACATCTTCCAATGGGGAGCAGCTCTACCCATGACATCAAAGGGACAATTCCAATGTGACCTCGCACACCGCAATCTCAGTGATATCCACGATCCACGTCATTAAGAGCCCATCCATAGGTCGCTGCCTCCTCAGCTACCGAACAGCCACTGCCCTGGCACTGATCGACCTGCATTATGACCGATCGGAAATAGAGGGACATCCCTCAACACCGGAAACCATCATGGCAGTAACAGGCCGACCCCTCGCAAAAGGAGACCTCAAACACCAATTCCCCAAACTATTTGAGGGAGTGGGAATGCTCAAGGACCTACCCAACAGACTACACATCAACCACATCACCACGCCGGTGCCACAACACCCCCATAAAGTGGGCTTCCAACTTCAGGAACAAGTGTCAAAGGAGATCCAGCTCCTCCTCCTCAACAATATCATGGAGAAGGCAGAAGGACCAACGCCATGGGTATCCCTAATAGTGATAGTGCCCAAAGACAATGGACGCCTCCGCATATGTGTTGATATGCGCATCCCAAATACTGCTATCCAGAGGGAGAGGCATCCAGGCCCAAGCCAGGAAGACATGCTTATCAGGTTAAATCAGGCGAGGTACTTCTCAAAACTAGATCTCAATCAGGGCTATCACCAGCTCGTCCTGGATCCAGACTCAAGACCCATCACCACCTTCGCAACCCATGACGGACTGTTTAGATACAAGAGACTAAACTTTGGCATATTGTCTGTGGCGGAGATTTTTCAGGAGACAATCAGACGCCTGATAGCATCTGAAATGAATGCCCTAAACTACAGTGATGATATTCTGATCTTTGGAAAGGATCAAGAACAGCACGACAATGCCCTAATAACTGTTTGCAAGATCCTCCAAGAAGCAGGATTGACACTAAATGAACTCAAATGTGACCTCAACAAGACCAGCCTCAAATTCTTCGGGCACATATTCTCCAACAAAGGAATAACAGCCGACCCGGATAAGATAAAGGCCATTACCGACCTCCAGGCCCCCAAGACAGCAGCAGAACTGCGCTCCTTCTTAGGCATGGCAGAATATTGTGCACGCTACCTCCTGAACTATGCCACAATCACTGACCTGCTCCGCACCCTCCTGAAGAAGGACCAACCCTTTGTCTGGGATGCACCATGCCAAGCGGCGTTCACGAACATAAAAGAAAGCCTCACCAACAACCGTAAGCTGGCATACTTTCATCCAGAGTGGCACACCATCATTACGGTAGATGCCAGTCCGGTAGGTCTCGGAGCCATCCTTGCCCATACCGACGCCAAAGATAACAACCGGCACTCAATGGTGGCATATGCCAGCCGCTCACTATCACACACAGAAAGGGCCTACTCACAAGCCGAGAGGGAAAGCCTGGCGGCAGTATGGGCCTGCGAGAAATATCACCACTTTATCATCGGCCGGAAGTTCACCCTCGTAACAGACCATTAGGCACTCCTCTCAATATTTGGCAACCCCTAAACCAAAATGCCACCCCGAATAGAGCGCTAGGGAATAAGACTACAAGAATAAGACTACGTGATCATTCACAAACCCGGGGGAGAAGCCAACCCGGCAGACTACCTGTCCAGGCACCCCACGATGAACAAAGACGACACCCTGGCCCATGAGGCCGCTGACTACATCTCCTACCTATCCTCAAATGCCATGACACCGACGATCTCAACTTCAACATTTGAGGAAAGAAGCAAGGCCGACCCTTACGATCAAAGCCGCCGTCTCCCTCACCCGCTCCAACAAATGGAGAGAGTTCCAAAAAAGTGGTAACGGAGGGGAGGAAGCAGACAAAGAGCTCGATCGACTAGCCAAAGTGCACGAAGAGCTAATAGCCACAGACCAAAGAATATTACTGCGCAGAAACAGACTGGTAGCTCCGAGTGACCTAAGGAAGACCCTGGTAACGCTAGTCCATGAGGGCCACAGGGGGATTGATACAGAAACTACGTCTGGTTTCCTTACAATGGACGTCATAATTGAGGACATGCTGATGCACTGCAGACCCTGCCAACTTGGGCAAAGGGGCCAACCACAACCCCCCTCCAACTAACCACACTTCCAACAAGGCCCTGGCAAAAAGTCGCGATGGACTTCTACGGACCCCTGGAAGAAGTAGGATACCTGCTAGTGATAATAGACGAATACTCAAGGTTCCCATTCATCAAGCAAATACCTTCGACATCATTCGCGGAAACAGCACCCATCGTATATGAACTATTCAGCGAGTGGGGCATCCCAAACATTGTCAAGACAGATAACGGATCCCCGTTCCAGGGTCGAGAATTTGCGAGATTCGCTGACCACTTAGGATTCCACCACGAGAAGATTACACCACTCTGGCCCCAAGCCAAATGGATGGTGGAACGGTTCATGGCCACCATCAAATTGACCAGACAGAAAGCGGTAGCAGAGCCGATGCCCCACATGCAAGCCATCTGCAGTATGCTCAGAAGCTACCGAAACACTCAGCATGATGCGACGGGAAAGCCACCGGCCGAACTCGGGGTGAGAAACCAACCCCGAACACGCATTCCCCGGTGGGAAGATTACACACCAGAAGAAGATGCGACCATCAGAGAAAGAGACGCCGAAAAGAAGAGGAAAGCCAAACAGTGGGCCGACAAAAGGAGGAGAGCGAAAGAACACCAACTAGAGGTAGTAAAAACTGTCCTAGTCCGACAAACTCAGCGTAAGAAGACACACGTGCTACAGCCCAGAGCCTCGGGTCATCACAGCCATCAAAGGACCCATGATCACGGCGACCGGAGAACCAGGGGACATCACCCGAAACTCTTCATTCTTTAAGAGACTATATCTAGAAGAGCCAGAGGCACAGGAGATAGCAGCTGAAGATCTAAGCGAAGAAGGCGAAACTGAACCCCAAGTGGAAACAACTGGTGAAAGCAGAGAATCCCCAGGGAGGCCTCTCAGAGCAATAAAGAGACCAGTGAGACTCATCAAACAGATGTGACTGGACTTTCATGTTAAGCACGGGGAGGTGTTGTACGTGATTAATAGGGACACAGTCCCTTTAAGAAGACCCACACACGGGGAAGCGGGAAGAGGGCGGAAGGGGAGGGGACAAGGGAAGAGGCAGTTACGTTGTAGAGGTGAATGAAGAAGGTTCATGGCATGAGCGGCTCCGTCTGTCTATTGAGTATGGACATGTATGTATGGTGAGAGCCCCAACAACCCATAAGGCTGTGCCAGAATGAGCCACCGTCCAGGACACGCATACGCCATCCTACACGCCTTTCATTTGGTCATGAAGTCTGTTATAGCTGCCTGAGAACTGGAAAAACGACTATGTGACTGCTGACTTTGCAGCTTAGCTACCGATAGGTGCAATGGAAAGCTACCAGTGAGGCGGAGGTCTGTATTACATAAGTAGGCTGAACAGTATTACATTGATATTGAATTGCCCTGTAAAGCCATGTCCTCAGGATGTACTGTTAGGAAGTACATTGTTAATGTAACAGACTGACTTTTCTATATGAGATTCATAATATACTGTTTCCCAACCCGTTCCTGCACAGCTGTATGTGTTACAGGGAAGGGATACCACATCTCAACCCTCGGTGTCCCACTTCACACCCGAAGACATCTCGCCTAGGTGATCCTCCCCTGCTGGTTCACCCCCAGGAACTGGATCCAATAACGGTGGCCGTGTCCTGGCCACCTGGACGACAGATCGCTGGGGACTAGTAAGTTTGATGGTTCCATGTCATTTCATCGTGGGGTGTTTTTTCGCTGGGTTTTTTACCGCGATTTTATTTTCGAAAAAACCCATCGACATTTTTTTTTTTTTTTTTTTGGGGCGAGGTTTTACCCCTCCAAGCCCCCCATTTTCTAAAAAATTAGATGGGTTTTAAAAAAAAAAATAGCAGGAAAAAACATCCCGCGACGAAAGGACGTCGTACCAGTTCAACACCCTTGGGTTTCTCACATTTGCCATCAGTAGAATAACTGGAGTAGTGTAATGGCATTGTGCATGAACCATGCAAGGATTAAATTAAGGCAGCTCTGGGGATATTGTCAAACTTTTATTTTTCTTGAAATTTCGACAAGAAAAGCAAAGGAACAATAGAGCAATGCATAGTCGAAATTCAATTTTTGGCATCCATAACAACAATGACCCACCCCAAACAAAACCAAACAAAAAATGGTTCCCAAAATTGAGCTCTCCATCTTAATGACCAATTTGTTACCAGTGTGTATGTATTAGCCTTAGCAAATGTATTGCGCCCTTCAGTTGTCAAAGCCCCAATGCTCAATAATTTCCCTTCTGTGCTATCTATTCCAAGGACACTTTTTAAAATAATTGTAGCCTATAAAGCATATGTTCTTTCTCCCAAACATAGTCTAAAAAGTGTGCCCAAGTTCGAATGTATTTAGGCTTAGGCATGGTGTCAGACATTAGCACAGAAATCCTTTCCATTGCTATAATCTCCCATACCTTCAGCCACCACTATGATATAATTGGCCCCTCCAGTGTTTTCCAAAACCTGGCTCGGGTTATTCTAGCTGCCATAAGCAGGTGGGATTTTAGTTCTGCCTAAATGACATAGCGGTAGCGTTCTGGCACGATATATCCTTTAATTTTGCCAAGATTTCCTTCCAGTATATTTGACTAGTCGGGCAACTCAACCACATATCGGCCATATTCCCTTTTTGACTGCAGTTATGCCAGCAGCAGTCTGAGCATTCAGGATGTACACTATGCAATATCTGTGGGATCAAATACCAGTGGTAGCACAGTTTAAGAGCCCTTTTTTTATCAGGGTGCACCTTGAGCTCTTATGCGCCATAGCAAGGCATACATTTGTTTAAAAAAAATGATTAGCAGAATTTCGTAATTCAACTTTTCTTGATTAGCAAACAAACTTATTTGATTAGCAATTGTGTACTAATATTTTGAATGTCACCAGAGGTTATTAGAGGTGACCTGGTCTATTGCCAAAGAGCTAGATGGCCAAATGCCAATCTAGATTATATACATATTTTTCTTTGGTCATGGTCCCTTGTAGAGGGCCTACTAAGTATTGATCAGTAGGACAATCCATAGTTGCATTACGAGCCCCACAATATCTAGAACCATTAGGGAACAGTGCTCCCCCTAAACGCAGTAGTAGTAGTTGTGATGCAAAGAGTAACTGGGAAACATTCCATGTTCCAACCGGTCCCTTGAGGAGGGAAGTGGGCTCAAGTCCATATCAATATGACGAAAGAGGTAATACTGATGATGTAGATTGAATGGGAGTGGGAGGGGGAAGTGTTGACCCGGGGGAGGCAGGGGAGGGAGTTCTCAATGGTGGCCTGGAATATTGCGGGACTAAATATACTAATGGACGACAAAGACTGGGTAACTTATGTGCAAGGTTTTAAAGTAATTGTAATTCAGGAAACATGGTGTTGGGCCCCGAAACATCTTCAAGGGTACCAAACATTCTTTGAGGCAGCAACAAAAGGGAAAAAGGGAAGACCAAGTGGTGGACTGCTATTTTGGATATACATGGGTCTGGGCTGGAGCCCTTAGGCAAAACACACACATTGTGCAGACTTGCAATGGCTATCGATCCGTACTGGGGATAAGGAACCACTAGATCTATTTAATATCTACACTTCCCTTAAAACTGGCTTGGAGACCCTCCATTCCCTAAGGGAGTGCTTCGAGTCAGCCTCAAGGATGATCACTAGGGGAGGAGGGGGTGGGTATGACTGTAGTAGCTGGAGACTTTAACATCCAGATCGAACCACTAGGGCTGCTGAACAATCTCTAGGAAGACCAGGATCTTGCCTGAGACATCCCGGATGCAATAATCCCGGCTCCAGCAAGGCTACATCACATTGCTGTGGAAACAACCTGTCTCAGTATCGGGTATTAATATCCCCAACAAAAATATTGCCGTAAATATGGCCGTTTGATTCGCCATAGGCGATATTTTTATTGGGGATATTATGTGGGAGCAGGAGTTGCAGGGGTGTCCCCCGCACATTAAAAAATGATGTGGGGATTGCGGGGGTGTCCCCCACAGGGTCCATTGTGAATTTCGCCACACAAATATGGCAATATTTTTGTATCGCCATATTTTTCCAGCTGAATTATCGCATCGAACCCCTGTCTCCTGTGTAGCCTAAACTTGAGAGCCTGCAATGGGCACTTTTTCAAAAATCAGCCAGCAAAAACAACATATACGGGCCATATCTGTTCATCGCTCATTGACTACATATTAGCAGCAGGGGTGCCTGGGCTAAGGTCATGGACTTTGAAATCAATCAAAGAACATAGAGTGACCATCCTCCCTGGTTTGTTCAATTTGGCAGTAGGGTACAAAAGGCAGTAAATCCCGAAGTACCAAGACATGAACACTCTCTACGGGTGGAAGGTCACGCTCGTAAATCAGTGAAGTGGCCAACGTTGAGGTTACAAAATGGGAAACAAGATCTATATAAATCAATTATAACTAACATAGAATCCTTCTGTAACCCTGAAATAGATGATTGCTTGGTGCTAGAGGCATTTGACGATACGAAAAAAGACCTACTACCTCATATTTCTTAGCAGAAGAGGCCAGTCAGGAAGAAAACACTGCAAAAAAGATGAGTGGTATGGCGAGTGCCTGTTGGCAAAAAAAGCAATTCTGGGTTGCATTAACACAGGGGGCAGTAGATAAAAATAGATAAAAATAAACTAGAACAGGTCAATTTTGTGTACAAAAAGCTGATTGCTACCAAAAATAATTACTATGTACAGGAAAAGTGGAAGGCAATGTCCAAGGCACTGCAAGATAAAAAAAATGTGCTATTTTGGCAGCTAGTAACATACAACAACCTGGGAGGAGAACAGACACTCAATTGTTGTATAGGCGCAGAGGAATGGCGATCTCATTTTGAGACCCTATATGGCGGTGAGGTGCAGATTGATCCTGTAGAGGTACTTTCTAAGGAAGCTGTCATTCCATGTGATGGTGCAGAGTGTGTGTCATTAGAGGATGTGGTGCAGGCAATTTCCACCCAAATAGGGGGGGAAGGCAGTAGGCCCAGACCTTATCCCAGCAGACTTATTAAAAGACGAAGTAACCATCTGGGCCCCGGTGTTGTGCAGGATATTCAACGCAATCATTAGGGAGGGTGTGATCCCAGAGTCCTGGCGCAGGGCCACTATAATCCCCATCTATAAAAAAAAAGTGGGAGGGAAGGTCCGGCCAATTACCGCCCAATATCCCTTTTGGACAGAACGGGTAAATTGTTTGGGAAACTGCAACTCTGGGCCAACAATAAGGCAATAAGGGCCATCCAGGCAGGATTTCGGAAAAATAGGGACCAATAGAGCATTGATTTCTATTGTATATGCTTATTCAGAAATAAACAGTGCTGAAGCACATGACATTGTATGCTGTGTTCCTCAATTTGAGGAAAGCTTTTGATTCCGTCTCCAGAGGAAAACTCTGGAAGATACTGTCCCTACGTAAAGCCCCGGCCCACCTGATCAGACTCATTAGGCTCCTTTATACAGATAATAAAGCCTAAGTGTGATATGTGTTAGGAGGGGAATTGACTGAGGATTTTAATGTTACAAGGGGGGATCTGCCAGAGTTGCCCAATGGCTCCCATCCTATTCAATCAATATATCCAGGAAATTATAGTCACTCTCCTCTCAGAATGCCAGGACTGCCCCAAACTAGATGAGGATAAAACACCTGCCCTATTCTAAGCTGATGATGCAGTAATCCTTGCAACAGCACTGCAAGGGTTGGCATTATTATTGCATTGTTATGCGGAAGTGTGAGGAATTGGAGCTGCACCTGAACACTGATAAGACAAAATCAATGGTGTTTAGGCCCAGGTTTGCAAAAAATAGATCTATAACTCTGGGGGTGAAGGGAAACCAAATAGAGTAGGTAAATTATTTTGACTATTTGGGGATCCGGCTTCAAGAGACTGAAGGGTGGTTGCCCAAGTGAACCATTCTGCAACCACCCTCGATAAGTTTGGGCTGTCTATAGTTGCATGCCATGCAGGGCACAGTGGTGGTGCTATCTCCCCAGCACTAGACCTGCATGGGAAACAGGCAGTTGCTGCCACATTATACGGGGCTGAACTATGGGGGCATGGTAATGTGGAAAAACTGTCTATTATTGAGGCCAACTTCCTGAATAAACGTGTCCTTTTAGACAAAAGTACCCCAACTGCATTGTTGCTTCTGGAGCTAGAGGTAACCCTGATGGCTTCTCTTGCATCACTCGGCCTGAGTCTTTTCTGTCTGAGACTTTGGAATCAAGAGGGTCTGGTGAAATATAAAGAAGCATTGTGCCATGTAATGTCTCTGGAGGGAGGGGAATCCCTAGAGTGGGTTCGCCATGTAAAGAAGACGCTTCAGGAATTGGATGGTGTTAACCTATGGGCTAACCCTCAAAACTAGTTGCTTGGCATTAGAAAGGAGCTAAGGTCATGTGCTACTGAAAAAGCTAGGGAAGGATTGCTGGTCAGCGCAAGGAGGTTAAAACTGGGCCCTGCATATCTCGATCTTTGGTCTCCGGGTAGGAAATTCTACCAAGATTATATCTCTCCGCCCTATGAGAAATCTCTCTATATGCAAGTGAGATTGGGGACCCTCCAAGTGGCAAGTTTTACGGGCAACTCGAAAGAATGGAATTCTGATAAGTGTATACTGTGCGAGAAGGTAGTAGAAACTATGACACATTTTATGTTTCTATGCGAGAAAACAAAATATTTGAGGAAGGTGAATCTGAAGCCTGTATTGAGAGAAGCTGGATTGAGATATACCATAACAGCAATGAGATTCCTAAAACAAAGCACTCGCCAAGCTGTTGTTTTTTGCAGTGGCTAACTACACCCACAGATCTTGGCTGTTAAAGAGGAAGCTAATCAATTTGCATTTGCAATATAATTGAATTGATTGAAAGCGTAGAGGCTTCGAGCAGGACTCTCCTCTCTGGGATGCACTTTAAAGTTGTGCAATATGTTTTATTTCAGTGCCAAAATTGAATTGACTGAAATACCATGATCTGTTTATATTAAATGTATTGTGTATTGCTTGGATTAATGTTTTATGTAATGACGAAGATTTTTTTATGTCGAATAAAAGTATGTTCTTTTTGTGATTTTTTTTAAAAACCTTTATTTTTGTCGGCAGAGGCATACAGCAAACACATACATCAGAGCAAGCAGTACATTCAGCGTACACATGGAAGAATACAGTAATTGAAAAATCGGTTTTACAACAGGTGGGGGAGCAGTAAATTGTGATATACCACAAGGTGTAAACATGTCATTGTGAGGTCAGAGAAGAGCCACTCTTGGAAGAGCTCTCCTCTTGGCTGTGAAGGTAGCTATTGAAAGCAGTTCAAATGTTGTTAGGGTGTGAGCGAATAGGAAGCATGTTAAGGTACTCTTCTTCACAGTTTCAAGACCAGGTAAGCAGATTTAACCACTTCTGAAATGTAGGGGGAGAGGGACTCTTCCAACTTTGAAGAACGCATTTCTTGGCCACTATACAACTTATATTTAAAAATTTGGCAATACATTTAGCCCCGTCAGCCTTCCACACCCCAAACAGGACTCCCATCGGGTCAGGGTCAATAATAGTGTCGCTGATCTCAGATAATGTCCCTAGAATTTTTTCCCAGAATTCCGCCAGCTTTGGGCATTCCCAGAACATATGTAGATGGTCCGCGTTCTCCGCCTTACAGCGAGGGCAGGATTGCGGGATGGTACGAGCAAATTTAAAGATCCGGAGAGGGGTGTAGTACAGCCTATTCAACAATTTGTATTGTATGGCTCGGTAGCAAAAATTGAGGGAGACTCTATTAGTATGCAAACACATTTTCCCCCATAGGTGGTCAGAAACCTCCAAGCCCAACTCATTTGCCCATTCATCACGCACCCTCGTGGGTCAGGCCGGGGCACTCATCAGTAACAGTTTGTATAATGAAGAGACAACACCACGGGCTCCACCTGAGTTAGCAATGTATGCAATTCCTGGGGAGTCCGGGGGCTCATTGGGGAAACCCGGCCAGGCGGCCCAGAAGGCAGCACGAAGCCTATAGAACTGCAGAAGTTCCAGTGCCGACCCTGAATGACCCGGCTTCCATGTCTGTGGGGTTATGAACTGGCCATCGGGATAGAAGTCTGTTACTGCGTGATAGCCCAGGGTTCCCCAGTGTCGCGCCAGGGCCATGTGATGTGTAGGCTCCAGCCCAGGGAACCTCCAGACAGGGAGCCACTTGTAGTAGGGGTGCTGTTCAGCCGTGGTACTAAATAATCGGCCACAGGCACACACAATGGTTCTGACTGGATCGATGGACGAGCCAGGTACATACTGCTTGTGTAATATTAGTGTCATTACATTTATGTCTGCTGCTGCAAGGATCTACAGCTTGACATGAGGCGAGGAGGAGACCCAGGAGACCAGTAGGAGGCGTATGGAGTCTGTGCCGCCAACCAATACAGCGTCAGGTCAGGGGCGGTAAATCCCCCTCTTTCGTATGGGAGCGTCATATCTGACCATTTTTGCGCACAGCACCAGAGTGCCACAGGAATTGCGCGCACAGTTTGTGCAATCCTGTAAAGTATTCCCCCCCTGGCCAGATAGGTATGTTACGAAATGTGTACAATAACTTGGGAAGCAATACCATCTTGATGAGTGAAAGCTTCCCAGCGAGTGACAATGAGAGGGAGCGCCAAAGTGCCATTTTGGCCTCGGCTAGGTGCCAGCTAGCAATGTGTCTTTGGTTAGGGACACCTGGACCCCCAGGTGCTTAATCCCGCCGGTGACCAGCGGAGTGGGTTTTCAGTGGCAGGTTGTTGAGTGGAACTAGTGAGAGGGAAGACCTCAGATTTGGAGTAATTGATTGTGAATCCGGAGTGGGTGCCTATGCGAGTAATGTCACGCAGAATTGGATTGAGGTGGGTAGCGGGGTCCCTGATGAACAGTAATGCATCATCTGTATAGAGGGATATAATCTCGGGGGTGTCTTTCAGACGTATCCCCTTGCGAGAGTGGCGTGCTCTGGTGTGATCTGCCATTGGCTCTATCACCAGGGCGAAGAGAATCGGGGAGAATGGGCAGCCCTGTCAGGTGCCTCTGAAGAGCGGGATCAGAGTGGACGTCAGGGAGTTGACTCGGACCCTTGCCACTGGAGAGGTATATAATAATTTAATGTATCTAATCATGTTGGGGCCAATGCCCATTGTATCCAGCACCAACCACATGTACTTCCAGGATACCATATCAAATGCTTTTTGAGCATCAAGGGTGATCGCAACCGCATTCGAGTCCTGATCGATTCGTGCCAAGACGTTGAGCAGCCTCCTAATGTTGTGGGAAGTGGATCTCCCAGGTACAAAGCCTGCCTGATTCTCATGGACCATGTATGTCATAACTGGGAGGAAGCGGTTCGCTATTACTTTGGCGAAGATCTTAGTGTCCAGATTCATGAGCGAGAGGGGCCTGTAAGAGCCGCACTCATCACTAGGTTTACCAGGTTTAAGTAGCACCGTTATGACCGCCTCACGCAATGTTGGGGGGAGGGCAGACACCCGGAGTGACTCGTCCCATACCTCCAGTAGCTTGGGGGCCAGTATAGCTATGTGTTCCTGATAGAATCCGGCCATGCGCCCTTCGGGGCCCGACGCCTTACCTTTAGGGAGATTCGATATGGCATCAACTATTTCGTCTAGTAGGATCGGAGAGTCTAGTTGGTTCCCGGTTGCGGGGGAGATACATGTCCTGGGTATCTGTTCAAGGAGATCCCTCATATGTCGTTCACTATGTTTGGGGGGTTGGGAATAGAGTTCTGTATAAAAGTCAGTGGAGATGTCCAGTATCTGCTGGTCAGACCACTGCGCCACGCCCCGACCGTCCTTAACACAAGTAATCTGGGCCTGACCCCACTCTCCCCTAGTTAATGTAGCCAATGTTTTGCTGGGTCTATCGCCCTCTCCATACCTCCGTGCAGCCTGTGGACGGCTAAAATATTGGACCTCCCTGGTGGCGTGTTCGTTAAAGGATTGAAGTTCCTCGCTAATTAGGGCAAGGGTGGCAGGGTCGACCGATGTTGGATGTTCCCGCTCCAGCTCTCGTAGTCTGGACTAGGAGCGGCTGAGGGCTGCTCTTATTGTCTTTAGTACTCCTGCCTCCTTACATATGGACATTCCTCTGATGTAGGCTTTGAAAGCGTCCCAGTGGACACCAATGCTAGTGGCCTGAGGAGTGTTGCGCTCAAAATAGGACTCGATGTCCGCTAGGATGTCGGCCTTAAACACAATGTCTCGTAGGGCGGCGGACTTGAATCAGCATGTGTTCAATGTTGGGGCAGGTACCCCCAATTCCAGCGATAGGGTGATTGGGGCATGGTCTAAAAGGGTACGGGTAAGTATTTGCGCTTCCCCTCCCTTCCCATCATTCCGCTTGACACCAGGAACAGATACATTTTGGAGGAGCTATCATGAACGGAGGAGTAATGGGTGTATTCCTGTAATTGCTGGTGTAGTATCCTCCAAACGTCTCAGATGTCAAGTGTTGCGCCATGTACCAGCAGCCTGCGTGCTGCGCCCGACAGTGGTCTGGGAGCGGTCCCAGTTCTGTCCAGCTTAGTGTCTAATATAAAATTCATATCTCCTCCCCAGATGATCTGGACCCCCACATATCCCAGCAGTATAGATGCCACCGAGTCCACAAAGTCGGGCGAGTCCACGTTGGGACCATATGTGTTCACTAAAAGGTATTCTCTGTCAGTAATTGTGCAGTGTAGTATAACGTATCTACCCTCGGGTCAATGTAGCTCTTGTGTAGTACGAATTTGACGGATTTATGAATCATTGTCAGCACACCTCTGGCCCAAGTAGAATAGGAAGTAGAATATCTGTTGGGAACCATGACGGTGCCATACTCATTGCCAGGGGGCCTTTAGAGTGCGTTTCTTGTAGAAATATTTTGTAATCATGCCTGTGAGCATAGGCCATGATTTTCCGGGCCTTAGTGTGATTACTCAAACCCTGGATATTCCAGGACATTACGGTAGTGGGCATTTCATTTGTCTAGGGCACATCCCAGCACTGTTGTCGTAGAATGTGTTTACAGCCAATATTGCCACTCTCAGGTCGCCCTGATGCAGCGCGTTAGCTGCCTCAGCCCTCCATCGTTGGATACACAAGGATAGTAATGTGTTGTGCTGTCCCACCACTGGAGTAGTGATGAGTGGTAGTGGCAGAGATTTGCTATCTACTAGTCCAGCAGCTCTTGATCGTTGAGAAAATGAGGTTGTGGGCCCTCAGGCAGTCAAGCACAGAAGCTGATGGGGCCCAGGGCCCTGCCAGACCTGCCAAGCCTCAGTAGATATTGGGGCCCAGGGGGCCAGGTGTAGCAACACCCCGCACAGTCCAGTCCAGTCAGCAGGGGCCAGATATTGATGAGGCAGGCCAAGTCTCCACTCAGCCTGCACACACCCCAATGGAACAGGCAGTTGCCGAGCTGGGCTTACGCCAGGGAAGGAGTAATGATGAATATAGGACCAGCGGGGGAGTCGGCCGCACAGGTAGCAATTGTGGCCCAGAGTTAATCCCCCCAAGCGCCTCAACTGCCCCGCGATTGCGCACGTCCCAGCTCGCGGGGTGCGACCTCCAGCAGGGTGTTGTTAGTAATCCGGGTCAGTTTGAGACAATGGTGCCGACGGGGACCGCTGATATAACTGGATTCGTGTCTATTCCACACGGAGCTCTGTGGCTAGGCAGCCATTTTCAGGCTGCTCAACAGCGCGCCCCCCCGAATAAAAGTATGTTGACTGGCAGTTTCATAAATCAAAAAAGTTTGCAATGTTAAAGGAAAATCATAGCCTGAAACTAAGTGCGTAGTATGGTGTTGCAGCAGGCAGAGTAATTTTGAACGTCAAGTGAGCAAGATGAATCTTGCCTGTTATTGAGAGCATTAAATACCACTTTGGGGGAGGGCAGGGCCGCTAAAGGCTGTGAAGCGCGAGCATGGTAGGTTCAAGCGCATCATTCCAGCCCTGCGCACCCATGAAAGCAGTAGTCATCACTGTTAGCAATCAGATCGGCCATTTGGGGTACCAATGTTTTTTTGTTTGTTTTTGAGGGAACCAGGCTTTGTGCAATTCACGCTTCCCTTAAAAAGAAATTACACATATGCCTGCAATTGGAAATAACTATTTTACAGGACCTCAAGGTGCGCCGTGATGTGGGCACGGGGTTGAGGTGTTGCACTCCAGTGGAGACTCGGCCTGGGGCACCACCTCTAAGGGCAGGGTGACGGCTAGGCAGAGATGGCGTGGGCTGGCATGAAATGCGGGCAGCTACTTGGAGATTTTGTTTGGCAGATTTCTCCCGCTGGTGCTAATATAGAATGCAATCAACATCGTAGAGCAAAATGAGCTCTGGAGTCTAACTATAGCATTATGGTATTGCAGTAGATCTGTAGGTGTACAGACTGGATGAAACTATTGATCACTACGTTGTGTAAATATCTAGTTAGCTTTGTGTATTCATTATGTAAGAGGAAAGAAATTCATAAGCATAGTGAATGGTGTAGTAGGCATGGAACTGGGCAAACAAGATGGAATATTGTAGTTTGCCGCCATCTCACTTTCAGGCTAGCGGACCGTTAGGTAAGATTTTCATATCAGTGCTAAATCTTCCTGACCTGTGTGAACCCCAGAACCTTTTGCTGGACTGGTAGATTATTTTTCCCTATACCTCAGTGAGTGGTATAAGGAAAGCATGGTATCAGACAGTGAAGACATACACAAGTGATTACAGTTCAAGGTTGTTTATTGAACTTCAATGGGTTGGTTGAACGCCTTTCTAAACCGACATCTAAGGATGGGAGCAAGCTACGACCATAAAATAATAATAATGCAGTCCTAGTGGAGCCTTTGTCAAAATAAAAGGGCCTATACTAATAAACCTATTGCCAATGCTTACAAATGTTGTGAGACAACAATGTATGCAGAAAGAAAAGTGTTCAAGAAATGATATGTCAGGATAGTTGAGCAGTTGGCTTCCCTTCTCCATGTTTTCAGCACGGGACAAGGCGGCATGCTCGAGCTTCGCATACACTATGGCTTCTCTGACATGAGGATATAGTGCAAAGTGTAGGTATCGGGGCCTTATGTGGCAAAGTCTCTTTCCAAATAAAAGGTTTCTTGTTGTAGAAGCCTGACATAACAAAACAATCACCAAAGTTCCTTTCTTATCAGGATTTTTAGAGTTCACATTTGGTCTTCCTCGTTCAGGCTCGGGCCCCCTAAACACAATGTTCACAATTGGTCGCCCTTGTTTGGGCTCAGACCCTTTATTACACAATGTTCACAATGGGTCTCCCTTGATTGGGCACTGACACCTTTTGTATGAAGAATCGAAGACATTCGATTGCGCGAAGATTTTTGCTTAAATTGTTGCAGGACCACTTCGATTCACTTAATTCCTCATTCTCATTCTTTTTCTTTCTTTTCTTGCATTTCTTGGCTGGATACCTAACAGAGACCTTCGATTGAGCACACTCGCAGTGCTGGACCACTCTGTTACTGGTATCATATCTTTCTTCTGAGTTCAAACATCCATCAGCAATTAAGCTTTCCTTGCGTCTTTCATCACACGCGTTACCAATCTTCGTTCTTGCGCTCTTTATACTATGTTGCTGCTTGCAACCTTGACTTCAACACAGGCTGGCTTGCATCGGTCTTCCCAACTCACCGGCTACGTTGATCTCTCAGGCGCTGCTTTGTTCTTGGAGCCAAGGACGGTGCCACGGCGGCTGCTGCTCCTCCCCGACTCGATCAGCCATACAGGAGGGCCCCGGGCATCACCGACACAAAGTGCAGGATTCTTCAGTCTGGTTTCCTGACCTTGCACTCTTTAATCTGAAAGATTTAGAAAGTCACAGTTTCTTGCCAGAAAGGTCATGGGTATCTCCCTCCTTGTGCACCCTTCTAGGTTTGCTGTCTTTCTCCCCTCGTTCAGCTGCCATCTGAAAAAATGCTATTCCTTTGTGTGCTTTGCTTCGCTCAGAGTGTGCTCTCGTGCTCCGGCCTTTTATCTGTGTGGGGTAGTTTAATGGAAGTCAGGTGTGAGTGGTTACCAGTAATTGTCTGACCTTGCCTGACCATAGTAGCGGGAAATGTCAGGTACAATGCTCGGGTGTGAGTTTGTTTTTTCTCAGAGGGGGCTGTCCGTGTGAAAGTGTTTGTGAAGGGAAAGTGGGTGGGGTAAAGATCCCAAGTTCCCTACTGGGTAGGAAGGGGTAAAGGTGTTGCAGGGAAGGGGATTCTGCGTCTCGCCATCAGGTGTCCCACTCTCACTCCCAGAAGACCCCTCACCCAGGTGATCCTCGCGCACTGGTCCATCGCCAGGGTCTGGATCCAAAGGCGTTGGCCGTGCTCTGGCCACCTGAGAGAGAGAGACCCCCAGGGACTAGCGGGTGAGACACCTTCTGGTTTCTCGCAGTGGGAACCTTTTTCCACACTCAGAATCGTTTGCTCTTATTATGGGTGTAATTTCTAAGACTCTCCATAGTGTCTTTTAAAAGTTATCCTCTTTGACAACTTGTTGGCAATAAGTGCCTATTGTTTCTGGGTTGCCCTAGGTGCTTGCCTTTTAACTTTCTCTGGCTAACCGTGTGCAAACTACTGTTCCCAAGGGTAGAAAGGATCTTTGGATCCCTTTTACATTTTATTAAGTGAGACCAGCACCCCCCATCTTACGTGTAGTGCTGGGGAGATACTGATTATCCCATTTCTCATTTTAAATATAACATTTGTTACAAGGGCAAACTTACCTTAATGGCTGGTGGCAGTGAAAGTTTCTTGTCCTTTCCCTGACCTCCAGGGTGGGAAATTCCTGTGTGTTTTTTTCTTCGGCGGGACTCCTGTGGACTCCTCCCCTTGCTCCAGAGTGTCTGTGAAGGCAGGAAGCAAGGGAGGAGTCCAAATCTCTGCAGCCCTTTATCTTACAGCCTGTCGTGAGAATCAAGTTCAAACTGGAAGGCTGGCTGTCCTGAAAGGACTGCCAACCTCCCACGTTTGAATGTTGCATGGCTGTTTGATTGGCTGGGTTCCTACATAAAAGTCAGATCCTGGAAGCTGAAGAGGTAGTCGACCACTGGAACCAAAACCGAAGAGGAAGATATAGAAACCACAGCTGAGACGATTTCCAGTGAACTGAGAGCCTACTGTGTAACCACAGCCTGCTCTAGCCCTTCCTTCCAATCGACCTGGGGATCCTGAAACAGAAGACCCCGACCCAGAGCCTGGTGAAACCCACTAGACTCAAGAAAACCTGAATTTTGAGCCATCCCACGTTGTGCTGCGACCTTGCGGGGCTGCAATACCCCAATACCCTGGGACCTCAGGCCATTGTGCAGAGCACAGTCTTCCGAACCCTGAATCTCGCTGAAACTTTGTTGGCCTGCTGGATCTCCAGAGGCACGATTCAGGTCCGGAAAGTCCCCTCACCAGAGTGCTGGACCTTGCAAACGACGAGAATTCGACCAGCGATATTCTGTCTTCTTCTGTGCTCCTGAAAATGTGCCAAATCCGCAGAGCCGGATCCCGCCATGAGAAAACTCTTGCCTGGAGCCTTCTCCTGTGATCCCTGTTTCCTGCAAAAGTCCTTCTAAAGTCCTGTCTTCTTATCAAATGAATCCATAGACCTGGTTTTTGGCTGCATATCCTGAAGTCTTCCTGCTGCAACTCTTCTTCTGTACTGAGGTACTCTTTTGGCTGGGGTATTTTACCTACCTTAAGCCTTTGTGAAGTCTGTATAGCTTTGGTTTTTTTTCTGTGATTGGGAGGCCACTCATCCAGTTCACGCAGGCCCACTGCAGAATCTGCCTAGGGTGTCTTCTCTGAAGTTCCTAGACCCACAACTAACTTTATAGTGAAATACTTACTCATTTGAACAGTCTTCCTCTGGAACTCTGACTTTGCCTGCAACTGAACCCTATCTCACCCTTCCTGCAGCTGGCACCTAGACCACTAGGGTCCCTCTACTGCCTCTGATTGAACTCGTGCTATAGAATAAGGGAAGGACTGGATAAGAAAAGGTTTCTGCCTTGAAAAGAATAACAAGTGTGCAAACGTTACTTACTGGTAAAAGAAGTTGGTTGGTAACTGTAACTCCGAGAGTGAGCAGTTACAAAAGTGCTTACTTACCTTGAATGTGTGTTTCACTATTCTGAAACGTATATATAAAATTAAGTTACTCACCTGTGAATTGGTTGTGCTTCAAGCCCCAAAAGTAATACAGTTGGTTTCACTTTACTACTCCTGTTAGGATAAATGTATGAGTGTCCCCAATTGGGTCTTGCTTCCCCTGACTTGCTGTTAGCCTGTTCAGAATAAGTCTGCCTTAATTTTTTGTTTTAGTTGGAGTTTTTGCTTATCTCAATCTGTCTTCCGCTGATCTTAACAAGCAACTGTAATAGAATATTACAACCTTAGGTCTTACTTGCCTAGAATATATGTGTGCCATTCCTGAAAAGTGTTCATTTAGGTGTAGCTGACCTTGTGTTGCCTGCAGCATCCACAATTAGAGTAAATAGTTCTTGCTTATCTTAGCCTGTGTTTCACTGAGCTGAAAAGCAGCTATAATTGTATATTACACAAAAAGGTCGAACAGGTCTTACATCCAAGCCCGTTTCTCTGCTGCATATAACAACTCGGCCAAACTCTTTAAAATCTGCAAGGAGCTGGCCAACCATGCTGCAGTCTCTACCTCTCCTGTTGCCTCCCTGGCCCTTTGCACACAGCCCTTGCCTCTCCCTTCGTCTAAAAAACTCTCCTTCTGTGAACCCTGGCCCTCCTGCGGCCACCCCCCACCCTCTTTCTCCTCCTTTCCTCTTTTCTCCACTGACAAGGTCTCTTTACAAGTCCGATCTTTGAAAGTCTCGTCAAAACAGGTTCCTCCCTGTTCTTCCAAAATCATAAAGGACCACATTGACACCCTCGCTCCTGCTCTGGCTGATTTCTGCAACCTCTCCTTCGCCTCAGGAGCCTTATGCTACTGGCATGCCAGTGCGGCAGAAGGCTGCACTTCTCTGGCAAAGTCGAGAACAAGGTGAAAAACAACAGCAAAAAAGTTTAGGGGTTGCCACATGGAAGGAAAATTACCCACAATTACGAAATCTTTCCTAACAGGCTCTCAAACACAAAATTGTCCTACTGTCCCAACACGTTCCAGGAGAACTCAATCTTCTAGCGGACATGCTTAGCAGAGATTTCCTACTGCCCGTAGAATACGAATGGCGTCTGCACGAAGACATCATCTCCAACATCTTCGCAGAATGGGGCTTCCCAGTGATCAACCTGTTTGCAACTCAGGAGAACGCCCAATGCCAAGACTACGCCTCCAGGTACCCCCAGAACCGCTCCAAGGGGAACGGACTCTGGATAACATGGTGAGGGAAATTTGTGTACGATTTCCCCCCGCCCCCTCCGACTCCCCTACTCAACAAGATAGTGCACAAGATGCACCAGGAACCGGTTACCATGATTTTGGTGGTCCCCATGTGGGCCTGCAAACACTAGTTCGCTCATCTAATGGAAATGTGCCTCTCCCCCCTGTGAGACTACCCTACCCGTACAACATGTTGTCTCAGGACAGAGGGGAGACACTACACCCATGCCCGCAAACTCTGAACTTGGCGCCCTGGCTCCTGACGTCATATAGTTTGGACACCTTCAACTCCCTCAGAGATGCATGTACATACTCAGGGAGGCTAGAAAACCTAACACTCGTTATTGCTATTCCAGTAAGTGGAAAAGCTTTGCCATTTGGTGTAAAACCAAGGGCGTCAATCCCATTGACTGCTCGCCTACCCACATTGTGTTGTACCTAACTCATTTGTTAGACTCAGGTTTGGTTTTTAATTCCCTAAAGGTTCATCTAGCTGCTCTATCAGCCTATACTATGTCACACAACAGAAAGTGTTGTGGTGGAAAATACCTGTTGTTATTAAGGAAGGGGTTAAGAGAATACACACCCCTCCCCTCCGCCGCCCCCATTTCTAACCCAGCTCCCGGATGGGATCTAAATGTGGTTTTGACCAGCCTCATGGGGGTCTTCCTTTGAACCAATGCATAAAGCAAGTCTAAAAGACCTTATTTATAAGACAGCCTTCCTAGTGGCTATCACTTCTATTAGAAGGGTAAGCGAACTACAGGCCCTTTCAGTTCTAGACCCTTTTGTTACAGTCCATAGGGATAAGGTAGTTCTGCGCACTCATCCCAGATTTGCGCCTAAATTCATTTCAAAGTTCCATGTGAACCAATAAATCGAACTACCCACTTTCTTCCAGAATCCCACTAGTATGGCCGAAAGAGATGTGCGCAGGGCAGTCATGTTTTACATGGAAAGAACAAAACCACTGAGGAAGACAAACCAGTTTTTCGTTTCAGTGGCAGCTGGTAGAGAAGGGGATCCTGTATCTAAATCAGCTATCTGAAGGTGGATTGTCAAATGCATCACACTATGTTATACTCTTGCTAAGAGAGAACTGCCCTTCAAGCCTAGAGCACACTCTACTCTGGGCAGTGGGGCTTCCATAGTATTAATTGCAAATGTTCCCCTTGTTTCCATTTGCAAAGCGGCAACCTGGAGTGCTGTAAACAACTTTACAAAACACTATTGCATCGACACTCATTCTAGATCTGATTCTCAGGTGTGACAAGCAGTATTAAGACATCTTTTCACTACTGTTCCTTCTCACAACCCACCTCCAACTCTGCGTACTGCTCGCTAGTCTATGCACAGCATGTCATTCTAAGCAGATTAACAAGCATCAGAAGACATGCATTACTCGCCGTAATAGCATTTCTGATGATTGTATCTGCTTAGATTCACATGCGCCCACCCTGCATCCCCGCTCAGATGGAAGTAACAATAGCATGGGCTCCCTTATAGCAGTAAAAATACAATCAGAGGGACCTCGGCGTGTGAGGGATTTTGGGTACACTACACCTCACGATAGGGATAGTGTTACAGACACGCCTATGCCGACGTCCCCTTTCGGTCCCCGAAAGACAAGATGCAATACTCCGCAGTTACCACTGGATGTCGGACCATATGCACAGCATGTGAATCTAAGCAGATACAATCATCAGAAATGCTATTACGGTGAGTAATGAATGCATGTCATATATGCATATATTATATATATGCCTATACACTTAACAAGCGTTTCAAAGCACTCCAACGCAGGGAGGGTGTGAACGAAGATTATCATTCTTAATAGGCATTAGTATATTCAAAATGGGCAAGTGCTAGGAGTTTAGTGGTACAACATAGGACAGGAGGAATACAAACTGTTACAACATATGACATCAAATATTGCATGTGCCCGACGGTCGTTACAACAATGCAAGAGCTATACATGGAGAAAAGAGAGAGGGAAGGGGGGGATGTAGGGTAAGACGAACAGAGCAAATGTGCAAGAGACATATAGGAGGGGAAGGGATGAGGAGGGAGTTAGGCGGGCACACTATGCACATCCAACCCAAAGTGGCTGCAGATGAAAAAAGGCCTAAATTCTATGTTTAAGCAATGCACACTAAACACTGGAAAACCATAGGTAGCTGCAGATGTAAAGTCACGGTGTAACGAAATTAGGTGAGCTGCCTACTCGCATGTAAGACTGCATGTGTACCTTGAGTTCAGGTAGGCCTTGCACGAGGGGTAAATGTCATCCAGGTAAATTCAACAGGATGTGCTTAGGTGGAGGATGAAAAAAATGGGGGGGCATTCAGTCCAGCCAGGCCCTGACAGGCACAGCCAGGAGCCTTAAAATGGGAGCTTTAAGCGAGGGGCCAGCATCGCCTGCAGGCTACAGGCCTCCCGTCTTATTTGTGGCTAGCCCCAGCCAATCGGAGGGGCATGGAGGCGGTCTTCTGGCCTCCAAGGTGCTGGCAACAGCACCTGATGCATCCTGGTGGCCATGATGGAAAGGCCACGCTGGAGTGAAAGTAAAGGAGCCCTCACAGGCTCGGATGTTGGCTGCTTCCTCCAAAGCAGTAAATAGGGAAAGGCAGGGCCAGACAGGAATGGGCCTTAAAAGTGGGGCCTTAGGAGAGGGGCCGGCATCGCCTGCCGGCTACAGGCCTACAGTCTTCTTTGTGGCCAGCCCCAGTCAATATACATTGAATATACATTCAATAAACTTTGAAGCTGGCAAAAATCATTTCCCCTATGTTGTCCCAGAGTTAATTATATGTGAGGTAAGATGACAAACATAGGTTTGAAACTTGCAAAGCAGCTACCCACCTTTTAACTTTTACTTTCTGGGTTTAAGCATTAAGAAAAATTATTAGTAAGACAAACCTCTCTGATTATTGATGTATGTAGAAGTCGGTCTATTTTGTGCTCTTATGAAAGAAAATGTATTGCTTGATAAACTGAACTCAGTTATTGCGCTAGCATTGGCTACATCTGTTTTAAGTCCTCAAGTTACTAATATTTATGTTCCTTCATCAAATCTAATCAAAGATGGCACTGATGAATTGCAGGGTTTCTTGATTTGGCCACTTCCAGAATTTGAGAGGATGTATAAAAAAACATAATTTCAAAAAGTGTCCAGGATCAACATATGACTAAAATACCAATACTACAAAACTAGTGTTACATGTAAGTAGTTTACCATTCTGTTTTGGTTAACAGATGTCTTTGTTTGCCTCCCTTTAGGACATGGATTCTCAGCAGGTAACCGAAGCAGAATCAACAAGAGAACAGCTGCAGGACCTCCAAGAGCAGTTAGCGGGACACAGAAGGTCAAAACAAGAGCTAGAGGCTGAACTGGAACGGCAGAAGCAGGTAGGGATTTAATGTGGAGGCGTCAATACTGGCAGCACTGTTCAAAGACATAGGGCCTTGTTACAAGCACAGCGGTGTGGCAAAAGATGGCGCTAATTCCATTACCACCACTTTACTGCCACATTACCACTTTGCCGTACTATGAGTTGTGGCAGTAAGGAGGATGATGTAGCTTCCTGCTTTCCCCAGTGATGAAATCCCTTATAAGGTTATGCACTTGCCTGGGAAAGCTGCTGCTTTTGCAGGCTAGTGAGCCTTTGTGTGTGTGTGTGTGTGTGTGTCTGTCTGTCTGTCTGTCTGTCTGTCTGTCTGTCTGTCTGTCTGTCTGTCTGTCTGTCTGTCTGTCTGTCTGTTTGTTTGTGTCAGCCAAAGGGAGGTGGCTGGGACTGTCTGGTCTCAGTCCACATCACTTGGTGCGTGAGAGTCTGCTGCTGAGCAGATGTGAAACCAGTAGTTGTCCCTGATTGGGTAACTACTGGCTGTTTGAATGTGTCAGATCCTTACCATTGGTTTGGACTTGCTTCCAACCCCAAATCTGGTTAAGAGGAGGACTTCTGCAGCCATTCTTCAGATCTATGTTGAAGCTAATATTCCTGTAAAGAAGAGCAGCGCGCTAATTACACAATGACTTCTGCAGAGTACCAGCATCCCCTCCAGTGATTGGCCCGGTGAAGCACTGCTCCTCTCTCTGATCTCAGAAGACCCTTGTCAGTGTTTCAGCCCTTGGACTAATGCCTGCCTTATCTCTTGGCAGGGAGAAGGGAAGAGTCAATAGCTACACCAGGTCAGTCGTGTAGAGGAGGTGGGCTTAAAAGAGGCACAGAGCTAGTTTACAAATACTAGCCATTGAGGGTCACAGATCAGTTTGAAAATGGACAAAAATCAATGTATTTGTAGATTTAGACACATATGTAGAAATAGTAAATTCACAAACACAAAAAAAAAACAAGACCAGATTTGGCAAAAGTCACATATGAGCCACATTTGGTTTACAATGGAAGATACTACTGTTAAATTAGTAGCAAGTTACCGACTGTAACAACTTGCTAGTAATTTAACAGTAGTATTTCAAATCAACACGACAAAGAACAAGTTACTCTCTTACTTGGTAACGTTCTTTCGATGTGATGGTCCGACGACGTATTCCATATCTATGACAGTAATCACCACAGCTGTGCTGGTACGGAAAATCTTTCGGCGTCCGCGTCCTGCGTCGATGACGTCGATACGCCGCCCTCGAGGACCTCCTCCGACGGCCAACGTCACCAGATGTTAGAAGTACGACGCACGTAGCCTCAGTTGTAGTTTTTTCCCCCAGAACGTGTGGTACCATTCTTCTGCCAGTCTGACACACAAAGCCTTGTGGAAACATGAGCTGCAATCACGCAAGAAATTCTGTAGCGGGGAAGGCAGGGAGGGAGCGATATGGAATACGTTACCAGGTAAGAGAGTAACTTGTTCTTCGAGGGGATTGGGTCCTCTGACGTATTCCATATCTACGACAGACTCCCAAAGCAGTACCAGTGCAAGGAGGTGGGAAAAGAATTTAGAAAACAGAAATTTAGAATGCCCAATCAAACTGCGGTGTAAAGGACCGCCTTGCCAAAGGCCAGATCGTGCCAACGGAAGGAATGGAAGGAATAGTGACGTACAAAAGTATGTACCGAAGCCCAGGTGGCTGCATCACAGATGTTACGAATAGGAACACCCCTCTGTAGGGCAGTAGAGGCAGCCATACCCCTGGTAGAATGGGCCCGCAAGCCAACCGGTGGGTCCTTACCCGCCAAGCGGTAACACTCAGATAGCCAAAATAATCCAGCGAGACAAAGTCTGTTACGTCACAGCTTGTCCCAAACGCTTTCCAGCGTAACCAATGAAGAGTTGATCGTCCACTCTGACCTGGGACATACGTGAAATATAAAACGCTCTCCTAGGATCAAGCCTATGGAGCCTCTCCTCTTCCTTACCAGGATGTGGAGGAGAGTAAAACGCCGGAAGAACAACCTTCTGGCCTAAATGAAATTCCGACACGACCTTCGGAAGAAAGGAAGGACGAACTCCAAGGACAACCCTGTCCTTATGAAACACAGTGAAGGGTGGCTTAACTGAAAGTGCCTGTAACTCGCTCACTCTGCGAGCGAAAGTGACCGCAACCAAAAATACAGTTTTAAGATTCAACAGTCTTAAAGGGCATGAAGGCAAAGGCTCAAACGGAGCACCCATCAGAAACTTGAGAACAAGGTTCAAATCCCAACCGGGCACCTGGAAAGGTGACGGAGGGAACACATTAGCGAGCCCTTTCAGAAACTGAGAAATTAAAGGAATTTTAAAATAGGAACACTCTTCAGACGAGCGCTTAAATATGGACACCGCCGCCAGGTAACCTTTAACGGTACCCACTTGCAAGCCCCTGTGGGCCAAAGAAAGCAAAAAAAGACAGAACCATGGGAATGTCACATGCAAAAGGATCCACATTCTTAACCCTGCACCACTCGCAGAACTTACGGCAACGCTACAGGGAGTTTGTTGCTGGCCGTCTGGCCGAAAGCAACACCTCCATCATGTCTTCAGGGAGGTCCCAATCCTTATACCTCAACTTTTCAGAAGCCAAGAGTGAAGGTTGAGGGATCTGACCTCTGGATGGAGAACCTGACCCTCCTCCCGTGAGAGAAGATCGTCTCGGTAGGGAAGACGACGTGGAGGGCAGATGGACAAGTCGAGAAGGTCCGGGTACCACGTCCTCCGGGCCCACGCCAGAGCAATGAGGATCATCTGGGAACCGAACCTCTGTAACCTCCGCAGTACTTGCGGGATGACTGGGACTGGAGGAAACGCGTACAGCAGTGGGAATGACCACTCCACCACAAACGTGTCTCCTAAGGCTCTTTTTGGAGGAAATTCCCGCGAGCAGAACCTCTTGCACTTCCGGTTGGCACTGGAGGCGAAGAGGTCCACTTGAGGTGTCCCCCAAAGGGCGAAGATCTCCAGGAGAATCTCCTGAGCCAGCTCCCACTCGTGAGAGATTGCGCTCTGCCTGCTCAGAGCGTCCGCCGTCTCGTTTTCGTCTCCGGCCAGATGAACTGCCGAGATCGAAACTTCCTGCTGGATTACCCAGAACCAGAGCTGCATCGCCTCCCTGCACAGAGGAAGTGACCCTGCCCCCCATTTTTGTTGAGGTAGTGCATGGCCACCGTGTGGCCCGTCACGATCAGGACATTCTTTCCTCGCAGAGTCGGTAGAAAAGCCTTGAGGGCTAGCCTGATGGCCCTCAGCTCCAACAGATTGATATGGAGTGTGGACTCCGACGGAGACCAACGACACTGACCGTCAACTCGTTGGCATGAGCTCCCCATACCGTGAGGGATGCGTCCGTCACGATCGCCACCTCCGGCCAGGGCAGCCAAAATAGAGCCCCCCTCATCAGATTGCCTTTGTCGGCCCTGGAAGAAATCTGCAGGAACTCTTCATAATTCGCTGTTTGTCAAACCCTCTCCAAACTATCTATAGCTAGGGTTGTGTTTTTGGACTTAAAGGACTTGCCAGGCCAAGAAACCGTCTCTAGAACCTTGATCTAAGCTCATGTTGCACTAACCTCTTCTTCTTTTCCTCCCTTTAAGTGACTTTTATATTTGTGTTTGCAGAGTAAATGCATTACCGGATAACCTGTTGAAAACCACATGAGTGCGCAATAACCGATAATACGATAACACTGTCTTTTCCCTTTCTAACGTTGCTACAAATGTAACAGCAAACAAACATAAAAGTGAAATTGCCCTTCGAAGTGTATTATATAGTATTCCTAAGTGTTCTACCGTAAACGTCTGAAGTATTTAAAGTGATTCTGGTGTAAATATACTAAATATATATCTTCTATATGATTATATGTGTACGTTATTTTTTGTTGTGCCTGTCTAGCTAAGATTCAGTGTACTTACCTACAGCGCACATCTTCCTCTTAAGATAAACCTGAGTGATCTGTCACACTACCATGGTCCTGAGCTAGTACAGACTGATACTAACGGCCTCATCACAAGTTGGGCGGTAACCCTAAAATACGGCGGTAATGCTATTACCGCCGCATTTAAGGGACCGCACAATCGCGAGCTCCAAGCTGGTGGTAAATGCGCCCGAAGAAATGGCCATTTTCGGGCACAATTAGCGCCGTGCCAATTGCGCCGAAAATTCCCCATTGGGGGAATGGGGAATTACAGTTACTGCCCAACCCTTAATCTATTGCTAATAGCGGCAGACCGGCTGGTGGTAACGCTATTAGCGCGGGCGGTAATGCTGGCGGTAATACCGCCGGGTTATCGCCAACTCGTGATGAGGCCCTAAGATTTGGGGGATCTACAAATCACTGGGAAAGCTAACTAAAGTCTTACTCCCAGTAGGACTTGACGAAAACTCCCCTAACACTGTGCCATGAGGCTTTTTGCTTATCCTTTGGTCACATTGTTCTTTGGCATTCCTTTCCCGGGGATGTCTGCTGCTGGGAAGATGTTTTGGGCAGTAGCTATCCATGATTAAATAGTGTTGGGGAGAATTTTCATTTCTGGGCCAATTCCCTTTAAACCTTAGAGACCCCCAGCTCTTTTGCAGGACTCGGGTTTAAAACAAAAAATGTACGCCTGAGTGAGTGGGTCCTTTTTTCTCACTCACTCATGTGTTTTCCTGACTATGATTTTCTATGTTCCTTAGAGTTCTGGTAAACTCCATAGACCTCTGCTTTTTGCATTGTGACCCACAGCACCGTGTGTGCAGTGCCACTGAGAAGTCGCTTGGGCTTCTCTCAATGTTTAACTACATTTTCTTGGTTGAACTACTGTTCCCAAGAATAGTAAAATGACCCCTGTCTTACTTAGCTTTACTTTATGGGTCCAGCACACACCACCCTATGTGGAATGCTGGCGGGATTACCTACTCATTCCTTTAACCCATTCCTCATGTAACATTTTGTTACACTAACTCACTTGAATGGCTGGTGGCAGGGGTTTCTTTTTTTTACTACCTAGTGACATTGGTATTACCCAAATTGTTCGTTTACAATTGTTCAAATGAACAATTGACCGAATTTAAAGGGTCACAATTGACCTTTTCACAATTGACCGTATATATATATATATATATATATATTTCTGAGGCTTGTGGAATCTGCTTAGATTCACATGCTGTGCATAGGCCGACATCTAGTGGAAGCTGCGGAGTATTACAGTTTGTTTTTCGAAACTCGAAAATGGGCGTCGACACAGGCGTGCCAGTAATACTATCCCTAGTGTGACGTCCACTGTACCAAAGATCCCTCACGCGTCTAGGATCCTCAGATTGTTTTTTTCCGCCATACTGGTTGGAAGCATCTTGCGGAGTCCCCTGGCCTTAGCCATACTTTTGCTAATTATTGAAGTTTAAAATTATTTATTGACATCCTTCCCCACCCCAACGTCGACCCTCGACACTCGACGACGGCTGGAGAAGACATCGACCGTCGGCTGCTGCACGACGGATCTGGGCCTCGGCCCGGGCCTAGTAGGCCGCTGGCCTCGGCCCTGCAAGTAGGGAGAGTGGGGGGTGGTACATACTCTTCACTCTTGGTATATAGGTACACCTTATATATTTCCTACACTTACCAGCCCGCTGCCTCAAGGTGCGTATGGAGGGTACCCCTTTCCAATTCTGCCCCAAGTGCAACCGCAAATACCCTTGGGTCGACAGGCACGCCACGTGCAATCTCTGCTTGCCGAGGGACCACCCCGAAGCAAACTGCAGAGCGTGTAGTAGGTTTAAGCCTAAGACACTTAAGGACCGTTAAGCGTTGGGCCCACCACGCCAGGCAGGCGGCCATGGCAGCGGAGGGCGCCTTCAGCGATGGCAGCGACGCCGTACTTTCGGACGGCGAGGGCATTACGGCGTCGAAAGACTGCCGAGCGCAGGTCCCCAACCTCGGAAGGTTGTCCGGCAGGGCGGCTATGGGGAAGACCCCCGGCGACGCAAGCGCTACACACCCTACACACACTAAGCACACAAGTCCAACCGAACCTCGACGACGTCGACTTCTCGGAAAGAGGCACAGATAGAACGGTCCGACTCGGTGTCCTCTGGGCGCTCTCGATCGAGATCGCCTCATGACGCAAGGCAATCATCCACTCTTGCCAAGAGTGTCTCGCTCCCTAGATTAACGGAAGTTCGATCGTCGGAAGACGAAGACGACTTCCACCCCCAGGCCGCGCTCCAGGAGACCGAGGCCGCAGTTAACACCAGCGAGGCCCCACGCTCGAAACACACAGATACCTCTCCAGACCCTCGACAACAGGCGTCGAAAGTCTCTGGGGCCTCCAAGGGGCAGGGAAAACATTTTTCCACGCACGGGGAGGGGGGGAAACAGCGGAAAGCACAGCCTTCCACTCCTGTAAGACCATCCTTCCACCCTAAGCAGACAGACAAACACAAATCTACTGGGACATCAACATCCAGCAAGGGTACCCTTGATAAGTCCTCTAAGTTGCCTACTAAAGTCATACCCTGTTCCAAAGAATGGTCCAGTGAAGACATAGACAGGGTCATGTCAAGGATGTCTTCCTTAGCTGATTTTTATGACAAAAACCCAGAACATTTCCTTTCGTATGACCCTCAAGGGGCCACACCCTCAGGCTCCTCTGATCCTATCACCCTAAGTAAAAAGGCCCGGTTCGAAAGACCTGAACCCTTCGAGGTGCAGCCTTACTCTACTCCATACTCTACTCCACACCCCAGATACCAAGGACAGCCTTTCCCTGAAGGGGACCAGGAGTTTACAATTATGGAGGAACAAACCGGGACTGAATACTATGCGGATGATGAGGACCTGGAGGAGGTAGAAGATGAGCAGGAAATTTACAGAGTAGATTCCCCGGTAGAGAGCGAAGCCCCAGTTACCGACTCGCCAGTTGATAACCAGCCCCTCCTTAATGAAGTTCTCGCCCGCGCAGCAGAACATTTTCACATCGACACCCACGGTGTACAGGAGGAAAGGGACTTCGCAGAAGAGTTGGTGGGAGAGAGGAGGCCGGTCGCTCAGACCATCCCTATCCTTAAATCCATCCAACGTAGAATAGATCCATCCCTGGTGAATCCTAACCTCACCAGAGCCGTCAACCCCAGAGTCGAAAAACTTTTTCGGGCAGCCCAGTCTGACCCTCTTTATATAAGAAGACATCTTAAACCAGACTCCCTAGTGGTTACCAACACTCGGAAGAGGGCTGGGACACCCTTATCGTCGTCAGAAGCTCCTCCCGACAAGGAGAGCAAAAAACTGTACGGGTTTGGCAGGAAGGTAGCCTCAACGTCCGCCTACCAAGCAAGGATTGCAAACTCCACCACCCTGTTGGCAAGTTACAACTGCCATCAATGGGAAGAGGTCGCGGCGCTCATAGCCTCTGCTCCTGAACCGTTAAAGGGCCAGTTGGCTCGAATCTCGGCAGAAGGGAGAGCCGTGTCTGGTTGCATATTAAAAGCAACTTTCGACGCCGCGGACAACGCAGGAAGATTGATAGCAGAAGGTACTGTTATCAAGAGACATGCGTGGTTATGGCAGTCGGGGTTCAAAACAGAAACCCAGGCTTCATTAATAGACAAGCCGGTGGAACCCGATCTATTGTTTGGGAAAGCGGTCAAAGACGCACTTAAGAATGCCAAGGACGAATACGAGACTCTCAAATCCCTTGGCCAGCTTACCAACAAACCCCCTAACCAGAGGGGGAACAGTAATTTTCGTCGCCCACGTGGCCAAAATTCACAAAGAGGCAACTATGCCCAAGGACAGGGTACACAATGGAACAACAACCAGCAGTCTACCCAAAGTTACGGCAGGGGTAACAAGAGAGGTCGTGGAAGAGGCAGAGGCAGCCCCAACAAGGGAGGTGGCACGCCTCCACCAAAGCAGTGACGCTCAGTTCAGGGTCCCTTCTCACGCAACCCCAGTAGGGGGACGCATTTCCAACTTCACCCAGGCTTGGGAAGGGATCACCTCAGACAGATGGGTGCTGTCAACAGTGTCCACAGGATACTGTATAGAATTACTGCAGCGTCCCCGGAAACACCCTCCACGACAAAGAATACACTCCTTAGAACATCAGAAGATCCTTCTCGAGGAGATCGCCATTCTGCTAGAAAAGGACGCGATAGAACTCGTCCCAGGACACCAGGTAAACAAGGGTATCTATTCAACTTACTTCCTTTTGCCAAAGAAAGATTTGACAATGCGCCCAGTATTGGACTTACGGCCTGCCAACAAGTATGTCAAGCCCCAAAAATTCCGTATGACCACGCTACAAGAGGTAATCCCCCTCCTAAAAAAGGGGGATTACATGGCAACCTTGGATATGAAAGATGCTTATTTTCATATTTCCATGCTCCCAGCGCACAGAAAATACTTGCGCTTCAAGGTGGACAGTCGCCACTACCAATTCAAGGTACTGCCCTTCGGGATAGCTTCAGCACCAAGGGTATTCACCAAGGTACTGGCGGTGGCAGCTGCACACCTACGCAGGGAGGCAATCCCAGTGTACCCTTATCTGGACGACTGGCTCATAACGGGGGAAACCCCAGGAATTTGCAGGTCAAACATTCAGAGGACTATCGACCTCCTCCACGAATTAGGCTTCTCTATCAACGAGAAGAAGTCAAGTCTGGTGCCAAGCACCTCAAAACAGTTCCTAGGAGCAATCCTAGATACTCAGAAAGGGTTGACCTTCCCTTCGGAAGAGAGAATTCGGAATATACTACTGCAAATTCCACATTATCAGTCAGGTCAACAAATAACGGTACGCAAAGCAATGCGGTTACTGGGCATGATGGCGTCATGCATTTACCTGGTCCCCCACGCGCGTCTGCGCATGCGTCCCATGCAGGAATGGTTGGCGAAACAGTGGTCTCAGGCAAGTGGTCAGTGGGACGATCTAGTGGTCGTTTCGCCAACACTCGTACAGAGCTTACACTGGTGGACAAGAGAGAATCTCGCAAGGGGAAAACCCTTTTACGATCCAGAAGTACAGGCAGTGGTGACTACAGATGCATGCCTGACTGGGTGGGGAGCTCACCATCTCCACCACACAGCTCAGGGTCTCTGGTCTCACTCAGTAGCCAAGAACCACATCAACCTGCTAGAGCTTCTGGCAGTATTCCGAGCGCTTCGGGCGTTCGAGCCCCATCTGCGAAACTTGTCGGTGCAGATCCGGACGGACAGCACGACAGCCATGTTCTATCTGAACAAACAAGGAGGGACTCGTTCGCCAAATCTGTCCAAGCTTGCCCAGAAAATCTGGATATGGGCACTCAGACGGAACATCTTCCTGTCATCACAACATGTTCCAGGGGAGCTCAATTCCCTAGCGGATGCCCTAAGCAGAGACTCCCTCCCAGAAGAACACGAATGGGTCCTTCACAGAGATATCGTAGAAGATCTCTTCTCTCAGTGGGGTTTCCCCACTATAGACCTATTCGCCACAAGCGAAAACAAACAATGCCCAGGATTTGCATCCAGGTTCCCCCAGCCAGACTCCCAAGGGAACGCCCTGTGGATGAACTGGTCAGGGATGTTTGCGTACGCTTTTCCACCAACTCCTCTCATCAGGAAAGTGGTGTACAAGATGAACAAGGAATCGATGACGCTCATCCTAGTTGCTCCCATGTGGGCGAGACAACCATGGTTTCCACACCTACGCAGGATGGCGGTGTGCGAGCCCATCAAACTCCCAGCCTGGTACAACCTACTGTCCCAGCAACAAGGTCAAACAGTGCACCAGGAACCCAACTCAATGAACCTGGCAGCATGGCTCCTGAGGTCATAGAGTTTGGCCATCTCAATTTACCACAGAGGTGTATGGACATCCTAAAAGAATCCAGGAAACCAAACACAAGGCACTGTTACTTTGACAAGTGGAAGAGATTCGTTATTTGGTGCCAGAATAAACAAATCAACCCAGTTGATTGCACTCCTTCCAACGTTGTAACATACATGCTCCACCTGCTGGACGCAGGTTTGGTTTTTAACTCTCTGAAAGTACACCTGGCAGCCCTCTCGGCTTACACCACATCCCATAACAAAGTATTGTGGTGGAAAGTACCAGTAGTTAAAGCCTTCATGGAAGGAGTAAAGAGACTTCACCCTCCTATTTCGAACCCACCGCCAGGATGGGACCTCAATGTGGTGCTAGCTAAGCTCATGGGCCCCCCTTTCGAACCCATGCATAAAAGTAGTCTCAAACACCTGACTTATAAAACGGCCTTCTTAGTAGCCATTACCTCTATAAGAAGGGTCAGTGAAATTCAGGCTCCTGTCAGTGCAGGATCCTTTCTTTACTATCCACAAAGACAAACTGGTTTTACGCACACACCCTAGGTTCTCACCTAAATTTATATCTAAGTTCCATGTAAACCAGTCCATCGAGCTTCCGGCTTTCTTCCAGAACCCGCAAAGCTCAGCTGAGGTGAAACTACACACCCTTGATGTGCGTAGGGCGGTCCTCTACTATGTAAATAAAACCAGACCGCTAAGGAAAACAGATCAACTGTTTGTCTCCGTAGCTACAGGCAGAGAAGGGGATCGCGTCTCTAAAGGCGCGATCTCGAAGTGGATTATCAACTGTATACAGCTGTGTTACTCTCTTTCTGAAAAAACTCTGCCTTTTACGCCAAGGGCCCATTCTACTAGAGGCATTGGGGCCACTCTTGCTTTCATTGCAAATGTTCCCCTCGACACCATTTGCAAAGCAGCTACTTGGAGCTCTATTCACACTTTTACTCAGCATTACTGCATTGACACTCATTCCAAGACAGATACACAAGTGGGACAAGCGGTTCTAAGACACCTGTTTGCTCATGACCCTTCTCACATCCCACCTCCTTCTTCTGGTACTGCTCGCTAATCTATGCACAGCATGTGATCTAAGCAGATTCCACAAGCCTCAGAAGGGATACATTACTCACCGTAATCGTATTTCTGATGCTTGTATCTGCTTAGATTCACATGCGACCCACCCTTCCTCCCCTCCGAGAGAAGGCGCATGATTGCTTGTAGTCTTACCTTTCTGTCTATCTGCTTGGATTATCTGTACTCACGCTACTCCTCATGCTTCCTCATGTCAGAAAAATACAATCTGAGGATCCTAGACGCATGAGGGATCTTGGGTACAGTGGACGTCACACTAGGGATAGTATTACTGGCACGCCTGTGTCGACGCCCATTTTCGAGTTTCGAAAAACAAACTGTAATACTCCGCAGCTTCCACTAGATGTCGGCCTATGCACAGCATGTGAATCTAAGCAGATACAAGCATCAGAAATACGATTACGGTGAGTAATGTATCCCATATATCGGTTTGGGGGGGTTTGGCGTTGGGTGCGGGGGGTTGTGGGGGGTTTCCCCCCACATATGTTACAATTGACCTTCACAATTCGGTCAATTGTGAAAAGGTCAATTGTAATTCGAACAGTTGTAAAACGAACAATTCGTATACAACCGTGACATTTATCTGCAGGCTGATACCTCCGCTACAGTGCTGCACCAAGGGTGACCATTTTCCCAAAATGGCCCCTGTCTTCTTTTTTCACCATTTCTTGTTAGTTTCTTCTAGGCTTTTACTCTGTTGTTTGTATCAGGTTTGAGCCCTTTGTGTAGTGTACCTTTGGTAGGCTCCAGCCATGAAGCCCGCCTAGGCTGCAGTGTGTCTGGAAAGCAGGACGTGAGGGAGGGACCTTGTCTCTAGGTGTGCCTGAGTGAAACCCATTCCTATTGGCCGACTGGCTGTCCTGAAAAGACAGCCACCCTGCTGTGTGACTGACAGCCTAGGGCTGTGAATAAATGGGAACTTGCATAAAAAGTGAGGTTTTTGGGTCTAAGAGCAGAGTCGACCACTGGAGGACAGAATCCGAAGCAGAGGACGAGAGAAGTCTCCAGATGGACCCTCCTGGACCGCAAAGTGCCTAGTGAAGCCCTGCAGCTGTGCTGACCATGGTTTTGAATCGACAGGGAAGATCCGCAAAGGACGACTTCCTTCCTTAGGCTGGTGGGACCAACTAACCTCGAGACAAACTCTATTCTGGCACAACCCACAACTTGCTGCGACTTTCCAAGGCTGCAGAAGACCAATACCCGGGGTAACTCGACCGCTTGTGATTGCGTTGTCTTCCGAACTCCAAAACAGGCCAGATCTTCGTAGGCATCAGGAGGACCCTACAGAAGCAAGAAATCTGCGTCCAGAGAACCCTCACCAGAGTCCAGGATCGAAGGATCAAGAAAATCCTAACCAGAGCTTTTCGTTCTTCATTGGCGCTGAGAAAAAGGCACCAAAACCACAAAGAGCCGCTAAATCAATGGAAATTCATTGCTGCCGAGTCCCTCTCTCGAGTGCTGCCGCAGGAGCCCGTCAGACTTCCTCCCTTTCGTCACCACGACCAAGGACCAGGAACAAGGGTATACTGCATTGCATTATGGAGGCAACCAGCTGGAACACTTGCTTCATTTTCAAGGTATTGTGGGGCTTGTGGTATTTTATCCTTTTGCCATTCGGGGTGCTTCCTACCTTGGGGAGTGCGTTTCAACCCAACACCAAGTTGATCTCAACTTACCTGCATTGGCCTTACAGCTTGTGCTTTCTAAAGGTGACTCCTCTTGAGTTGCTGTGATTGCTCTTTTGAACACTGACTATTTAAGAACATTTTTCTAAGAAGAGCATCAGAACTTTGACTTTATCCATTGACTTTGGCTGTCCTGGCTCCCTAAAGGTCTCCTTCTGAACCTATTGGCGTTGGCAGTGCTTGTTGCCTTACAGGTCTTAAATGTTGAACACTTTAATGCTGGGATAATTGACTGCCTGCAACCCTTTGGGAGAATCTAACTGTTCTTATAACCTATCTGTTTGTTCTGATCTAACCCTAACCTTGCTTCCTGAGAAACTTAATATTGCAAAGGTGATACTATATAAATGCTATACTGACCTCAAATGACGTCACCTGCGGGTGCTGGAGCATGTGTAACATATGAATTAATTACTCACCTGCTTTATTGTTCACTTTTTTTAATTGAATCCTAACTTGTAATTAATGTTACAGCTCATTACTGCTTTTTTAAAGAATGCTTTAAATATCTTTGTGTATAAATAAATAATGTATTATTTCTTTAAGTGTGTAAGTGTTTACTTGGTTACCTGTATTTACTGGTTTCATTGCACAGCTCTACAGCTCACATTACTCCTCTTAAGATAAGCCTGGCTGCTTAGTCACACTACCTACTTGTGTAGTACAGACCTATATTAAAAGGTAAAGAAATAGTCCATATGCGTCCCTCTTCTAGAACAAACACAGCCTATTGACCTGTTCTTTGGGAAGGTACCCACTCGAGAGTCCACAGCCACACTTTAGCTCACTGTATCTTTCATGAATGGGAAATATCCATTTGCATATCAGTCTTTGTCCCGCCCACATGGGCAGTCCTATTGACAATTTCTTTAACTATATTAAAAGGTGGTGGGTCTAATACCAAGGAGATAAGTCTTGTGTAGTCTGACACCAGTTGGACTGCACTAATTCTTACCTAACAAATAGCCACTACCAGTTCGAATCGTGCAGATCTTTACATTGGTGGACCTGGAAAAGCTTCCAATCCCAGTCTTGGATAAAAGGAGGACTCCTGCAGCCATTCTTCAGATCACAGTTGGAGCCAAGTTCTCTATGAAGACGAGCAGCAGGTTTAAAACCCAAAGACAACCCCTGCAGCTGACCAGCACTAACTCCAGTGAAGTCTGGATGAAGCCCTGCTCATCTGCCTTATCACAAGAAGACCCTTGTCAGTACTTTCACCCTCGGACCAGTGGGAGCAACCAGTCTTGATCCCTGCTCAAGGATCAGGTCTTCTGAGCCCTGGGAAGTGTCCCCGCACCAACCAGTGGACTTACCTGCTCTCCCCTGGGCTAAATCACTACAGTCGTCACTGTTCTGAGTGCCTCCTGGGAACTTGTACAACAAGAAACCTGCTTCTGCATTTTCATCCTTTTTACATCAACAGAAGCCATGAAGGACCTGCTTCTTTGTTCGTCCCTTGAAGATCGCATGTCCATGGTGGCTCTCGTTGTCATATGGCTTTCTTTGCATCGTAGAGGTGTCCTGAGGTCACCTCCACCGCAGAAGTCTGCATCTTTTCTTCATTTGGTGTTCAGCTGGAAGGTGTCTGATACTGATTGCTAAACACAGGGACAAAACAAAACTAAAATCCTCTGTCCAAAAGTGAACTTTCACTCACGGCCGCCTTTGACTGGATGTTTGAACTGCTTAGTGTGCATTTTAAAGGCCTAATACGTTATTGTACATTTTTATACTTGCCTGTCTTACTGTAATTATTTATGTTGTTCTGTGTGGCTACACAGCATCTTGCCGTCATCAACAGGGTGTGGGACATGTGGTTAGAGCAGAACTCTGCCTCATCCTCACCCACCCTCAATAGGATAAGCAAAAGCGAGAACCTCCTATGTGCCAATTATCCGTTTTCCTATGCCCACACGACCAATAATTCAAACTCGCATCCGGGTACATCATGACCAACTTTTCTGGCGGGTGGTACCATTTGTGTAATATTTTAATCACCTGCCACCTATATTGCAGAGGTGTGGTGGTTTGCAATACCTTCCGGGAGATGCGAGACCATAGGCAATCTATGAAGTCAATCTTTACCCCATCCTATCTTTGCTCTTACATCTCCCTTTGGCTCCGCCAGCAGAAGTTCTCTGTACAATTTGGAGATCAGCCCCTTGCTACTACTCTTGGAGATGGGAAGCTCCTCAAAGCCTTAGAGTTCCCTACAGAGATTGTCACCCCACTTTGAATCTGTAAGTGCTCCTTTCAATTGAATATATCTGGAAATTGGTAGTACCGCTATTTGGAGATATCCCGATAACTGCACACATGACAGAAAACATCTGCCCTCCCACATCTGTCTCGCCTTTTCTAATGCCGCCTTGCACCATTTCTGAAATCTCAACAATTCATGTATAAGATCTTGCAGGGGGCGCCCAGATACAGCTCAAATGTGCTAGATCACGAGGTGAGCCATCACGTCAATCTCCCCTCCTTCAACATACTCGACAGGACCTCCAGCACCGGGTTTCAAGAATCCTTCTAGGAAGCTCCCGATATGGGACATATAACCAATCTCCCTGTGAAACCCGAAACAGAATCGCATTCTCCAGTGCTACCCACTGTTTAGAAGTGTGCGGTCAGGATGATCCAGCAGCACCCTCAACTGGGCCGTCCTATAATAAGACAACAGGTTGGGATAGCCCACCCCTCCCTTCTCCCTGGGCAGTTTAAGAGTACTATATGCAATTCTGGGGTGTGCGCAGTTCCACAAAAAAACTCAACAGGGCCCTTGTTACCATCCTGATATTCTCCTCTGGTATCATTTGAAATCGAAATACAAACTTAGGGAGAAGGTTAATTTTCACACAATTCAGCCTGGCCCGGATATGATGTGTCGGATAGTCTGTTGCGTTGGTTGCATAAAGCAGTGTGTCATCAGCAAAAAGTGCCAGTTCATACTGCCTCCCCTGAACAGTGATACCTTTTTACCTCTATCTTTTCTGATACTATGGACCCAGGGCTCCATCAACAAAGCATAGAGAGCGGGGACAGAGGACAGCCCTATCTACTACATCACAGGAAGCAAAACGTTCTGGACACCATACCGTTAACACCTTGGCCAAGGGGGAGGAGTAAAGCGCCTCCATCTGGCCCTCTCCCATTCCCACCTTTCTAAGTACTGCCTTCATAAACACCAGTTGACCCGGTCGCAAACTTTCTCTGTGTCGAGAGAAAGCACCGGTACCCCCTCCATCCCGGCCAACGTGGACACCAGAAGGTCCATTGTCTTCCTGAGATTTTCCGACCCCTGCCGATTATGTACAAAGCCTGTCTGGTCGGGTGCACCAGTCTCAGGAGGACCACCTCTAATCTTGATATGATAAGTCATTTATAATGCACCAGTATTTCTAGTCGTGACAAGACAAGGGAGGGAAGACAGAGGGAGGACAAAACAAACGATCTTAGATCTTACTAGGTCTTGTGTCATTCATATCGTGCATGTGCAATATGCAAAGTGCAGCGGGGAGAGGGCAAATGCCAGGGGGGGGAGGAAAGGGGAAAGTGCAACGAGGGCAGCATCGCTCTAAGTGAGTGCAGCTTGGGCGCCACAGCTCTGGGTAAGTGCAACGAGGCAGGGGACTGAGGGTTCCAGTTACAGCCCCTAAGTGCACGGTGGCCCGGAGGCAGTGCAGGGGCTACTGGTCATGGAGGAGCCTGGTACCCACTTAGACTCTGAGTGTAACCAGGCAACCAGTCAGCGCAGCAGACAGGTAGGTCAGCAGGGGAGAGAGAGAAAGCAGAAGCGAAAAAGAAGGTATTGAGCTGCTTCCAGAACTTCAGGTGTTCCAGCTCAAGTTTGGGAGGGGCAGGGAGGCCATTCCAGAGGGAAGCACCTGCAGAGGAGAGAGATCTATCCCCCTCTGTCTTCCTGGACATGCGTCTGATCCTCAGAGAGTTGGTGGCGGCAGAGCGAAGGGCTCGAGACCAAAGGTGTTTAGGAAGAGACAGTTGGATGTAGTGCGGGTCTCTGGCCCCAGAAAGCCTTGTGGAGGATGCTGTCACAAGTCTAGATGTAGAGCACAGGGCAGAGGCTATCTCTCACTGTATGCAAGTAGATTAAGGGAGATTTCGGAGACAATGCTAGCATAAAACAGATTAAAGGTACATACCAAGCTATTAGTTGAACAGGTACTCACAGGAACTGCAGGAGCAGAAGCAGGCTGTAAACAAAGAGACAGAGAAAAGGCAAAGACAAGCAAGTACACTGGGTAACATGAATTGATCAGAAATAAGGGTGTACTCGAATATGATATGGGGTCTCCAGGTATTAAGGAAAGCCCTTGGGATAGGTACCAGCAGATTACTCTTAACAACAGTCATACAGCAACGTCATGACTTGGGCGTGCCGAGGAAATTGTACTCAGTGCAAGGGTAAAACTGAAAGATCATTTACTGAGGCAGGTACGACTTAAATAGACTAGGTGAAGGCAACAGAAGTCTTCCCTTATCTGATCTGAACTGAGACCAACCCAGGGTCACACTGTAAAACCGATTCAAGTGGAGGCACCACAGTGGACCAAGATGTATACAAGTAGAAAGCAGCGTTGAAAGAAATAACCAGGTACAGGACAGGATAGGATATCAGAAGCTAGAACAGGCAGGTTGCAAGGCAAGGAACCCAGAGGAACAGGGCAGAAGGAAGAGGAGTGTGGCAAGGCTGCCAGGCAGGGAAGCCCAGAGGAGAAGGGCAGAAGGCAGTGGAGTGTGGCAGAGCTGCCAGGTGGGAGCCCAGAGGAGCAGGGCGGAAGGCAGCGGAAGGCGGCAGAGTGTGGCAGAGCTGCCAGGTGGGAGACCAGAGGAGCAGGGCAGAAGGCAGTGGAGTGTGGCAGAGCCGCCCGGTGGGAGCCTGGAGGAGCAGGGTGGAAGGCAGCAGAGTGCAGCAGAGCCGTCAGGTGGGAGCCCAGAGGAGCAGAGCGGAAGGCAGCGGAGTGTGGCAGTGCCGCCAGGTGGGAGCCCAGAGAAGCAGGGCAGAAGGCAGCGGGGTGTGGCAGAGCCGCCAGGTGGGAGCCCATAGGAGCAGGGCGGAAGGCAGTGGAGTGTGGAAGAGCCGCCAGGTGGGAGCCCAGAGGAGCAGGGCGGAAGGTAGCGAAGTGTGGCAGAGCCGCCAGGTGGAAGCCCAAAGAAGCAGGGCAGAAGGCTGCAGCAGTCTGGAGAGGGAGCTGCAAGCATCAACAGCACCAGGCATCAAAGGCCAAAAGAGGATTTCCAGGAAAGGTCAAAAACCGGTACAGGAGCACCAGCACGAACTCCCAGTGGAAGCAGTTGACTGACCCCTGCTTCTTTTCAAAGTGAGCTTATAAAAGCCCTCCCAGCCAGCAGGCCAGCAGGGTGGAGCTGATTGCAGACTCTGGCAGCTGTGTTCAATTAAGTCCAGCCCTGGCTTCAGTAGCCTGCAGCAGTAGCAGCAGTGGTTTCTAATCAAGTGTTCGCCACCTCTCTGCAGCCTAGCCTGCAGTAGCTTGGAACAGGTGAATGCAATCAGGCCCTCTGCAGCTCTTAGTAGCTTGCTGCAAAGAAATGTATTTAGTAAGCCTCCTGCAGCCCTCTGCCTTTTGGACAGCATACATGTCCCAAAATGCATCTGCTGTTTTAACCCAAAAGCCGGAATGGAACATGCAATTAGATTAGTCCAAAACTGCAGCAGTAAAACGAGGAAATAAAGGCAGAGGCGCATGTAGCGGTGCAGGGTGGCAGGCAAGTAGGATCGTGACAGATGCAGAGGGTCTAAAACTTGATCCTTACAGCCACCAGGAGCCAGTGGAGAGATTTCAGGGCTGGAGAGATAGTCCCTGGGCTTGAAGCCAAGGACAAGTCTTGAAGTCCTGTTCTGGGGTAGTTGCAGAGGGTGGAGAGTAGAGGAAGGCAGATTGAGAAAGAGGCTGTTGCAGTTGTCCAGCCTAGAGTGAACCAGGGCTCTCGAGACAGTGATATTCTGAGGGAAAGTGAGAAAAGGAAGAATACCTCTGAGGAGGTGCAGTTAGTAGTGGGCCTTCTTTGCAAGGTCTGTGATGTGATGTGAGGAGAGAAGGAGGAGAGAGTGAAGTCGAAGATGACACCAAGGTTTTTTGCCTCACAGGAAGGCGAAGGAAGAGGGCCCAAAGAGGGCGGCCGGAGTGAGCGCGGCGAAGTGGGAGCAGGCATCCCAATGAGAAGGATCTCAGTCTTACTGGCATTAAGGATCGTTGGAGGCGCACCACTCCTGAATCACGGATAGACAGTCTGGAATGAGCGAGAGAGGAGAGGGGTCTGAGAGGACCCCGAGTGTCATCTGCATATCATTTGGCGATTCAGTGGTCCCGTCGTTCTCTCTTACCTCTCTTTCTCTCTCTCTCTTTCTCTCTCTCTCTCTCTTCTCTCTCTCTCTCTCTCTCTCTCTCTCTCTCTCTCTCTCTCTCTCTCTCTCTCTCTCTCTCTCTCTCTCTCTCTCTCTCTCTCTCTCTCTCTCTCTCTCCTTACACACACACACCCTCATTCTAACGCCTCCCAGTCCCCTTCATGTGTAGGTCATTTACACCAATTAAGAGATCACTCCCACAGTAGTGTTCATCTGTATCCCTCTTCCTTGTCCCAGTACTGAGGGAATTATGGGACTTGAAGTCCCTGGCAACAAAATTAGCTTTTCTAAATCTTTATACTTGGCAATAAGCCATTACAAGACATCTTGGGGAGGTGGAGTTGAATAGGGAAAGCTCCCCATCTTCCTGGCCTGTGTCTGCCCCATGTGATCTTCCCGCATGAAGCAGCTGCCTTCCCCTGGCCACATGAGGAAGGTTCCAGGTCAAGGTTTTGGGGTGAATCATTACGAATTCATCATGTCATGCAGATACTTTACCTCATATAGCCATTTCGGCATCAAAAGAGCTCACGAGGGTGGGCGACCTCCAACTTTGGTGTATGCAGTTATCAACCTCAATGTAGTCCCCCAGCCCCCTTTCCTGGCAACATGCCTCAATATTTCCAATATATAAGAAAGGAGGTAGGGACTCGTCAGTAAATGTAGACCTATTTCACTCCTGGGTAGTGCAGGTAAAATTGTTGCTAAAGCCATACTGTTCCATTTGCAATCCTTGGTAGAGGACAACAGTTTTGTCAGCAACCTCCATGCTGGTTTCCAGAAACATAAAAGTGCTGTGGATCAAAGCTTTCGATTGTTCTTGCTGATCCAGAAGTACACTGTGCTTAATGGAATGAAACTCTATGCAGTTTTTGTGGACCTCAAGACTGCCTTTGAGGGGTTTTCTCATGAAACTCTTTGGCATGTCTTCAAAAAAAGAAACACACCCAATCATCTGATTTCTGTATTACAGGCGCTGTATAGTAATAGTAAAGCAGTGGTGTGATATGGCCTGGCTGGTGAAGTTACTGACGCCTTTTTTGTATGCAATGACGTAAGGCGCACCACGTCTTCTACTTTGCTGGTAAGCCCTGTGGGGATTCCATCGTTCCCTATGGAGCGTGCGCCGCTCTAGCATGGCCGCCCTGGCCCCTTTGCATGTCGACCAAATTCTTGGATGGCCTGATCCCGCCTCTGCCTTTTGAGGATTGGCTGGATCCCTTGCTAACACCAGGATGCGAAGGGAGCTGGCAGGCGAAGACAGCTCCCATCTAAGAGCCGCATCCAGGGGCCTTACTTCGCCTCCTTTCTGGGCCTGGCCAGGGCTGCTGTTGGCAACCGCTCGTCATCTCTGTCCTGTGCATCCCACTGCACCTTGCTGTTCCTAGGTATGTCTCTCGAGGCGTTGCCTTTTCGCTGTACCACACTCCAATCTGGGTAAGGAAGTCTGCACCCCCTTCCCGCCTATTCCTATTGGTTGCATGCCTGCTGTCTGTGCTACCATGATCTTGCACTATCTTGTACTTCTCCCACACATACAGCGCGGCTGCAGTGCTTACTATTCATGGACTGCTTGTTATCTGACGTCTGCGCACAGGAGAAGCCAGTCTGTCCGGTCAATGGGTGAGATGACGGAAGGTAACGCAAGGAACCAGCCCCAATTCCGCCCATGCAACAGAGGATTGAAAGAGGACCAGCTCCTGACGCCACGGATCGACCCTTCCCTGTTTTTAACGTGACGCAGAACAGTGCAAGCACTGGCAGGGAAGGTCGTCTGCAGATGGTATGCTGGACAGGTGGAGAAGAGTTGTCCGGAGCGGATGCATTGAGATGTGGAGTCGTCCTCAGAAGACTGGTACCCAAGCAAGGCAGGAGGCTGACTGGACAGGCAGGAGAGGAGAAAACTCCAACAAGTACAACAGACAGCGAGACCAGGAAGAACTGTGAAGGTCAGGCAAGGGCAGGGAGAGATAGTACCTTATTTGCCCTTAACCAGGACCATGAGATGCATGTGTTTCTATAAAATATTATCAAGATCTACAATACAACCAAACAATTCTCTTTTGGGTGTTTATGATGTATTTACCACTTGTGAAGCCGTTCTACCCTATACTAGAATGAATAATGCATATTTATATTTCTGGAAAAAACGCAACGATGAACCCTTAAAATAGAAATTCATGAATCTGTCAGGGTATTAATTAAGTATAACCTAATAATTTAAACATAAGTGTATATATTATGAGGGTATAATAAATATATATAAACTGTTAATAAGAATTTATCTACTAAGTTAATCACTGCAGAATTAATCGATTTTTTCTAATTAGACACTTTATAGTCTACTGTAGGATTCTACTGGGCAATCAATAATCATTTATTAAGAAACATAGAACTCAATTTTTGAGAAAGAGAAGACAATTGATGCGGGCAATAATCTCAGCAAGAAAAACATATGCTGTCAATGAACGCACGTGTGACGTCATCATGATAACGTACGTGTGACATCATCGCGTACGTGTGCGCGTGACGTCACTACGATGCGGCCCGCGTTTTTCGCGGGTTACAATGTATTTTAGAGTCTTTGCAATTTGCGGGATACTTTGGAGAAAATGGAACTGCTGGGATTTAACCCATTGATTGGTAAGTTTTATGAATTATAAACCCCAAGGGAAAAGGCCCATTTCTTGTATTCCCTTTTTGGAAATTTAAAGGAATCTAATGACTTTGACCGACAGAATATAAATAAATGGAACAATAGATGTGAGGAGATTTGTTTAAATACCAGTACAATGTTGAACCCATTATTTAAAACAATAGCTTAATTAAATGATTCAATAGAGAGGAGAGTTTATCAGATACGTGCTTATAATGAAGCCCTTAAATCTGACTAACAAAGTAATTCATGTTTTAATGGAGGTGATAAATTTACAGTTATTTGTATAAAGTTGAGTTCGTTATTTTGTAGGTGAACTTTGATTTTTGAAGCATACATTTTACAAGTTAAAGAATTCGGGAATTTACAGCATCCAGTCTATATATGTCTCAACAGACTCATCCGTAACAAGTGGGTGAGCATCTTCAATTATTACTCAATGGGATTTTAGTTTTTCCAATAGGGAATATAATAACAAAATAATAAATTATAAAAATTAAAAGGAATTTTTCATACAGATTTGGAAAACCGAATTGTCAAATCAAGATCAAGTGTGATCAGCTGTTTTTCAGACTTCAAACTTGCGAATTACAATGATCTATATATGGGGTAAGCTTCAGTTATAGCAATATTGCCTGACGAAGTACTAACAGGTGAATAAGTTATATTCACAAATTCACAATTCCATTTTGAATATTTACACTATGGTCTGGCTAGAATGGTTTCACAAGGTGTATGTTTTGGATTTTCCCCATTTCTTCTTTTGAGAGAACTAACTATGCATGAAGCTAATACTTTGAATATCAAATGCTATTCCTTTTGATTTTCTTCAATTTGGAGTTAATATATAAGTAGATTTCACTGTGAAATTTAGCTGAGAAGCGTTTACTTTTGTGCATCAGAGATCTCTTTGATGGAGGAACTAATTTGTGGTTTCAAATTTATGTTTTTTCTTTTAACATCGATTCAAACTTTTGATCATGGCGTGAATTTTCCCTCATCCTGACCCGACATGTGGAATTATATGTTATGGTTTTCTTTTTTAAAAAATCTTTAAAAATTCTACATATTGAATGACTGTATAATTTTGCACAGCCTTGAGAATGACCGTTGGTTGAAACACATGTCAGCTGTTTCTCTTTGACAAATTGAAAACATTCTATTTTGAGAAGCATCACACGGATGGACTTTTTGGATTGACTTTGACTTATTTCAGACGAATATAGATGTTAGACTTGTAATAATCTGTAACTTTGATCAAGTGTATGGTGTGAGCGCGAGATATCTTCTCGAACCAGGATTTTCTGTGCTGCTTCACTTGGGTTCCATCTGCAACCTATTTCTCCTTCTGTGTTCCACTAACTGCATTGCTCCGTGAGGCGTAACACTACCACCAGCTTCTTTCATTTACTGTAATTGTCCCTGCTTTCCACCTATTGTACTTGCATTGTTGTGTAGCCCCACCATCCCCCACGGCATGGTGTGAGGCAGTCCAATTGTGCATATGACTTTGTACCTGCATTGTGATGTTGCCCCCCCCTTCTCCATAGGGTGAGGCTTTCCCATGTTGCATATGTGTAAAGATGTGGTCCCATGAACCCTGCGTACCTGAGCTCCCAGGAGACGTGCGCACAGGAGAAGCCAGTCTGTCCGGTCAGTGGGTGAGACGACGGAAGGTAACGCAAGGACCCAGCCCCAATTCTGCCCATGCAACACAGGGTTGAAAGGGGACCAGCTCCTGACGCCACGGATGGACACTTCCCTGTTTTTAACGTGACGCCAGAACAGTGCAAGCACTGGCAGGGAGGGTCGTCTGCAGATGGTATGCTGGACAGGTGGAGAAGAGTTGTCCGGAGCTGATGCGTTGAGATGTGGAGTCGTCCTCAGAAGACTGGTACCCAAGCAAGGCAGGAGGCTGACTGGACAGGCAGGAGAGGAGAAAACTCCAACAAGGACAACATACAGCGAGACCAGGAAGAACATCAAAGGTCAAGCAAGGGCAGTGAGAGGGAGGACATTCCCTACCCAAAAACCAGTATACAAGTACCTGAGAACCAGAGCCAGAAGCCTAAGGCAGGAAGCCAGAGAGCCCGGGAACCAAAGAACCAGGGAACCAATGGTGGGAACCAAGGGGCCAGGGAACCAACAGTGGCAAGGCAAGATAGGGTAAACAGGAGCCGGGAAGAGAGGGCCCCGGAGGCCAGAAGCAGAGCTCACAGAGCAAGTGAGCAAGCAGCAACAGGAGACTGGCGGGCTGCAGACCAGGAGCGAAGCAGAGGGTCAGGAACCAAACCACATTGAGACGCGGCTGGCTCCTGATCCGACCGCCTGATACAGAGCTCTGCACGGAGCCAAGGCCTGACACGCAACCCGCATTCACCAATGACCGCCGGCGAAGCCGTCTCGAAAACGAGTCTTGGAACACAAGCCTGTGTACCGACGTCCCGCGAGGCTAGCGCATGTGCACATGCCTGAGCTTGATTGAGCATTGCCCATCGAGACGGGGGACGTGAGGAAGCATGCCCGCCCACAAACCCAGGTGGGTGTCCTAACAATATGACTTACCTTATACATGCATTGTGATGTAGCCCCCCTCTCCATAGGATGAGGCTTTTCCATGTAGCCTATGACCTACCTTGTACCTGCACTTTCTTAACTTGTTTTGCATTTAATGTACTTTTCTCCTTCTGCCCTCCCTTCCTCCCCCTGTCCCCCTTCTCATGTTTCAGCACTTGCATGCTCCGAATCATCTCACGGCCTAGTAGGAATGCTTTTTGATGTTTGTTTTTCATCCCTGCTCCCCTGCTATAGCACTTGCACATTCCCAATGTTTCAAGACCTTTGAAGAAAAGGTTTTGTTTTTGTTTTATACCTTTTCCTCATCCCTATTCCCCCCCTTTTCTTGATGTGCCTTGAAACACAATTTTCGCTGTATGCTGTGTATTACAAATAACCAATAAATAAATAAATAAAGACAAGGCTGCATTTTGGCCCCTTTATTCCTTGTTTATATTGAAGAGATTATTGTTTCTTTTTTGCAGGAGTGTTTGGATTGTCCTAGAATGGGTATTGTGATGAATCCAATGGAGTCATCACAGATTCCCTGGCGGGAACCTCCTCCCATGTGGCCACGGGACAGCAGCCGCTACCTGATCCTGACACTGGGGGCGGCTAAATGAGGAAAAATGCCACATACGAGCAAGAAGAGCCGAAGAGGTGGTGGGAGATTGTACTGAATGTAACATTTGAATTGTCCAAAGAACCTGCATGTTTTAACCTGTAGCCTGTAATGATTATAGGGCTGCAAGTATACTCTCCCTATTTTTATGGTCTCTTTTACTTTGTTTTAATCTATAATGTTGTATATTTTGTAAATGTGTGATCAATTGTATGGCTGAAGATGAAGATGATCCGAGCATTCCAAAATGCAGAGGGAAAATCGTCATTGGCGCTGATGCCATTGAACACCTTAGTGAGAGGGGGAGGCAGACCATTCACAAACATCTTATGAAAAGTGGACGTAAAGCCATCCTCCTCCGGGCCCTTCCATGCTTTCAGATTTATGATAGCTTTTTTTAAACTTTCTCTACTGTGATCTTGGCATCCAGGCCTTGCCTCTCCTTATCTGACAGTATTGGGAGCGTCATGTCCTTCATGTACTGTACCCACATTAAAGCCGACAAGACATCCCCAATACAGTTCCTCATAGAATTCCACAATCTTTTGAAGTATTCCTTCTGTGTCCTGTAGAACTCCACCCCAAGCGTCCATAATGCGATCAAGCCTCCTGTTTCTCACCGCCTTCAGCCTGTTGGCAAGCAAAGTTCCTACCCTATCCCCCTCTTCATAATATTTCTGCTTTGTGAGTTTCATTGTCCTATGCACCTCGGCAATGAGAAAATGTTGCAGTTCCTGCCTTTTTTTAATCTCTTGGAAGATAAAGATCCTCCTGGCCCTGGTCCTCTGTCAAATTGGCTCTTAATCTCCCAATCTCCTCTTTCAATCTACCTTCCAGTAATCCCCTCTTCTGATTTTTCTTTGCTCCCGCTGCTATGAGAAACCCTCGGAAGGTAGCCTTTGCTGCTTCCCATACATCTGAGATACTTCCCCCATGTCGTTAACCTCAAATAAGCTATCAATTTCTCCTTCAAGGAATTTCCTAAACAGCATGTCCCCCAGGAGAGGGTCATTACAGCACCACCTGGTTTTAGGTTTATCACCAACTGCGATTTGGAGTGCCGTGACGACCATGCTGTGGTCCAACCCAGCTACCATCTACAGCAACACTGCAACCTCGGAACCCTTATATTCTTTGGCCAGCAGAAGGAGCTCTATTCTTGTGCATGTGTCATGTGGGTGGAAATAGGTGTACCCGCCCAAAGTATTCAGTAATGAGGTTTGCAAATGTAACTCTCCCTTTGTCACTACTCTTCCTAGCCTCCCGTCTCCCTGACTTCCAATCTCGCAGTGGGTCCTGGAACCTATTTAAATCCCCCTAACCATCGAGAAGCCTTCCGACCATTGCTCTCACATGTCGAATGCTGTCCTAACAAAGGATAGCTGGTATGAATTGGAGGCATAGAGGGAGGCCAAGGTAATCATTCAACACCTCAAAACCCCCTTGACCATAAGCAACCTGCCTCCCAGCCCTTTTTTATCTAGCACCTGCTTTAGGGCCAATGATTTCCCAAGTATACCTACATTCCCCTTTTTTCCTCCCTCCTTCCGAGTCCCAGAAGGAATGCCCAACCACCCCTCCAATTAGGGGATACTCTGTACCATACCTGTAGTGCGTTTCCTGTATATGAAAGTGACCCCCAGGTGTAATGTTCTAAACTCTTTGAGTAATAGGGAACGCTTATGCAGTGAGTTAAACCCCTTCACATTCAGGGTTGCTGTCTTGATCTCAGCCATGATCTATCTCTAGAATGCACACTTGTACAAATTCAATCCATCACTCCCAGGGATACATACCCCTGCCAATGTCTCTGCCTGGAGAAAGGAAACCCCATTGCCCCCATCCCACCAATCGCCAACCCGAGCTTTATAGGGTAATATCCCCCATGAAACCACACTGTGTAATCAAAAGAAACCAGAAAAACCCTTCAAACAAAGAGACTCCCAGTAGTTCCTGCGCCACTAGAGTTCAGCTCATCAGCTACCATGAGCTCCACAAATACCACTACATGTTCGTGCCATTATTGCCCTTGAAGTTTGCAGCCCTACCTAGATATTGTTTGCCCTTCCAGTTCACAGGCCTATCTTAGATAGTGTGGGTCTTCTGCTTTTACCATGTACATTCAATAACGAGCCCTCCAGGACCCCTCCAGAAACGAGGGAAGTAGGTTGGTACTCCCCCACCTTCAAGATGCTTTCTTCTGCAGGGAGAGATTAGTCTTCTGGAACTTTTTCAATCCCGATACCTTCTTTCTTCCACCCGTTTGGGCAAACGCCTTCTTAAACTTCTCCCTCATCTGCACTACTTCCTCTGAACCAGAATGGGCCAGGCCTCTTTTAAGTTACTGAAGAAGCTGCTCCACCATTTCGCCTTTTTTTTATCTCGGTAAGGGTCTCCCTTGCTCTCAAAGGACGGGGCAAAAGAGTAGGGCCATCTGTATCTGATACCCTCTGCCTGCAACCACATAGCCAGTGGTTTACGTTGCCTTCACTGATCCAGTGTATGCGCTGATAAGTCTTGAAATATCTTGATACAGGCACCTTCCCACTCAATCGTTCCCACGTCTCTTGTTAACCGCAGAATGTCCTCCATATCTTGAAAATAGTGACACTTTGAAACAACGGACCTGGAAACTGTGCCTGAACCAGCTCCACTGTGAATTCGCTGCACGCCTTGATCAGCGAAGGAGGACACGGTTTTGTTTATTCATCTGACCTGTATAAGAGAGGAAACTCCTACGGAGAAGAGAGAATTACTACGTAGAAGCGAGCCGACGCCTCGTTGACATCCAAGAGTGGCAGAGTCACGTTGGGCCGCAGAGCCAAGGAAAGCGAGCCAGAGGCGAGCCAAATGCCTGACAGTTGGCATTCTCCCCGACCAAGGAAGTGAGGCCAGAGAGGGAGCCAAGACGTGAATCCCCATGTCTCATTTGGTGGCACGACCACTAGCGAGCAGTGGTGGGCCGGTACGCCGAGACTGGAAGTCGAGACCGGAACACATGAGGAGCCTGAGTCCTTGTACTTGACATCCGCGGGACTGTAGCGGCAGAGCCAAGTAGCTGCTTGGGAAGCCGACGAGCTTAAAGGGGTTCCGCCACAAGGTATGAATATTGTGAGTCACGGCTATGATGGCTATCCAGGTTACGGCAGCCTGAGAAACCCGAATATACAAATATCCTACACAAAAGGGATTGAGAGGATGCAAATATTGTGAGTGACGGCTATGAAAGAATATAGAAATATCATATACAAAGGGGATTGAGAGCGATACAAACATTGTGATTGATGGCTATGAAAGCTATGCAGGTTACGGGAGCCTAAGCAACCCGAATATACAAAAATCCCTATGAAAGGGGGATTGAGTGGGACATGAACATTGGCAAGAACGTCTGTATAAGGGGAGTTTTCCTACAGTCCGAATGGCAGTAAGACTTTAGTAAGCTATCCCATTGGTTTGTAGATCCCCAACTCTTAGTATCAGTCTGTACTAGCTCAGGACCTTGGTAGTGTGGCAGAGCAGTTAGGCTTTTCTTAAGAGGAAGATGTGAGCTGTAGGTAAGTACGCTGAATCTTAGCTAGACCGGCACAACAAACAAGCACATACACATATATTTATATAAAAGATATATATTTATTATATTTACACCAGAATCACTTTAAATACTTCAGAGGTTTACGGTAGAACACTTAAGAATACTAGATAATACACTTCAAAGGGCACTTTCACTTTTGTGTTTGTTCGCTGTTATATTTGTAGCAACGATAGAAAGGGAAAAGACAAGGTTATCGTATTATCGGTAATTGCGCACTCATGCAGTTTTCAACAGTTCATATGGTAATGCATTTACTCTTCAAACACATATAGAAAAGTCACTTAAAGGGATGAAAATAAGTCGTTAATGCAACATTAACTTAGTTCAAGGTTTTAGAGACGGTTTCTTCGCCTGGCAAGTCTTTTAAGTCCAAAAACGCAACCCTATCAAGAGGCAGTTTGGAGAGGGCTTGACAAACATCGAATTGTGAAGAGTTCCTGTGGATTTCTTCCAGTGTTTAAAATTATTTAAGCAGCAAGTTAGCAACTAACAAAGGAGACCTAAAACCGGACTTGAGAAGGGGACACAAGCAGCGGCTTCAGTCAGAGGTAAGAGGGGGTTGCCCTGGACACCTCTAAATGCACTCCAACACTCTGGAGCGACTTCTTGGAATCAGGTAAGCAATACCTTTTCCCCCCCACAGTACCTTTGGTTTGAAGAAAGGGTTTGTGTTGGTTTCTCCACGTTGTGGCAGCGCTGGACCCGATCTCCAGATTCCTTGGTCTGAAGACGAAAGACAGGACAATGGATGGTGTCTCTCAGCAGCAGTCTGGAGGGAGGACCTGCAGCACGACTTTTAGAAACTTCTTGGTTCATTCTGCGGTTTTGGTGCCTTTTCAGCAGCACCAACAAAGGACACGGATTGCACCGTCAATCTTCTTCGCTCTCATGCGGGACTTCCTTTGCATCTTGTACTCATGGTGGCCCTGAATCATGCTGTTCCCATCTTCATCTTGTATCCTGGCTTGCAACATTATGTATTACTACTGACTTCTGAAATTGTTTTCGCCCTCCCCTATTGCTTTTCTGCTCTTTTTGACTGCTTACTCTCTGTTCTCTCCTCTCCCTTTCTTCCTTTTCCTATCTCCTCTACTACTCCCCTTACTTTCTTCTATGCACTTACTATATCAGAATTGTCCCTGGACCTAGTATGATGGCAACCTCGTCTGTCTCCTCCCCCTACTTGTCCCCCCCCTCCCTTCTCCAACCCTATCTGAAATGTTGTCAGGACTAGTACGATAGTCGCTTTTTTTGTTCCTCCCCTCCCTTGTTGCACTCCTCTCCCTCTGCTAGAAATGTTGTCAGGCCTAGTACGGTAGTCGCCTGCCTGTTTCCATTTCCTTCCCACTCTACCCCTCCCTTCCTTATCTATGTCTTAGCTCCTGCACTATCTGAAATGACGTCAGGCCGAGTACGATAGCTAATTTCACATCCTTACTGTAATGTAAGCATGTCATTGTATTTTCCCTTGTTCTCGCCCTTGCCTTGAAGCGCTTTGAAACACATTGTGTATAGGCGCTATACAAATAAACCATCATATAAACAGTGAACATTCTTACATGGGCTTGAACAATAAGAATGTGAAATTAACTATCGTACTCGGCATGGCGACATTTCAGATAGTGCAAGAGCCAAGACAATGAAGGGAGGAGGTGGGCGTGAAGGGAATGGGAACAGACAGGCAACTAACGTACTAGGCCTGATGACATTTCTGATAAGAGCCGGAAGATTACAAGAAGAGAAACAAAAAAATGGACAAAACAAGCGTCTATCATACTAGATCTGGCGACATTTCAGATAGTGCTGGAGGAGGAGGAAGAGAAACGAGAGGAAGGGGGAGGACACGCAAATCTTCCAATGAGATCTAGACAAGCGTTTCCCAGCAATAACAGTTTTAAACAAGTTACCACCTATGAGGGACAGAAATATCAAAGTCAGTGGACTAGAAGAGTCTGCAGGGAGCCAGGACAACCAAAGTCAATTGGAGCACAGTCTATGGAGCGGAGGCACTTCTTACATAAGTCTTGCACAAAGTTAGAGAGTTTGCCGAAATCACTTCTAGGGTCACAAGCTGTGAAGGCTGTGAAAAGCAGAGTTGGAATCAACTCTAAAGTAAGCTAATGTAATTCTCAACTGAGAAGAACACAGCTAAAAAGACACTGAGGTAAGTACCCCAAGTCTAAACAGTACCTCTGATTTGAAGAAGAGCGGTCCAGCTAGATTCTGTCCTGTGTCAGCAGTGCAGACCCTGGGTTCCTGAGCCTCAGTTGTGGGGATAAGAGGGAGGCCGTCTGGAGGGCTCATACGGCAGCCATTTGGAGGTCGTCTGCAGCTCCGGGCTTCTTTCGGATCAGCAGCACTTTGCGGTTTCAGTTCTCGGTAAACAGCACTGTTGTGGATCTCGGATACTGGTTGGGCTTCCTTCATTCCTTGGGTCCTGCACTCTGGTGAGGTGACTCGAGCTCTGGTCATCCTGCTTCTGGAGGGTCCTTAGGAGACTCCTGGAGCTTCTGGACGGATTTCAGACTTTGCACTCGACTACGGATTTCTCGATCCCTGGCACTCAGTTCCTGCAGCAGCAAAGAAGTACAGCCAGTCGGGGAAGATGGTCCAGTGGATTTAGGCTCAGGGTTAGTTGGTCCCACTAACCCAAGGGAAGAAGTCGTCCCTTCTGGAGTTTCTCTGTCTAATTGAAAAAGGAGTTTCAGTTGAGCAGCAGGGTTTCACCGGGCAATTCAAAGGTCCAGGAGCATGCAGCAAGCTTTGTTCAGTTTCTTCGACAGGTGTTTCTCCCAGTGGTCGACTCTGTCTCTAGTCCCAAAACCCTCACGTTTTAAGGAGGTTTCTCCTGTTCATGCACAGCCTAGGCTGTCAATCAAACAGCAGGGTGGCTCTCCTAAAAGGACAGCCAGCCAATCAGGACTGGTTGCATTCATGCACTCCTAGAGTCAAAGGACAGGGGAGTTTCGGGAACCTCCCTCACATCCTGGTTTTTCAGACACTCTGGAGCCAGAGGTGGGCTTCAGGGCTGATGCCCCCCAAAGGCAAGATGAACAAGGGGCTCAAACCTGGCTCAACACACAGAGTAAAACCCGAGAGAGACCTCACAAACAGAAAATGGTGAAAAAAGAAGACTGGGGTATTTTTTACAGAAATGGTCACCCATGGGTGCTGTACTGCTGAGGATTCAGCCTGCGGTAGAAAAGCACAATGGTAGTAAAATTAAACCACTGCCACCAGCCATTTAAAGTAGTGAGGGTAACATAAAAATGTTTACATGAGAAGTTAGGATAAGGGGCTACTAGGTAAACACCCAGCACTCCACATAAGATGGGGTGTGCTGGACCTACAAAAAGAAAAGGTAAGTAAAGTCAATTACACTTTACTATTCTTGGGAACAGAGGTTCACATAAGAACAGGTATTTAAACCTTCTGAGAAATCTAAAGTGTCATGATGCCTACCCCCGGGGAACCAGACCAGGTCCAGCAACCCCAGAAGCAGGCATCAAGTTATTTTGAGCAAGCCCAAAAACCCCTGCTAGGGGCTGTTTGGGTGCGGTCCTGGCGCCTATGGTGCCAGGCTCATATGGAGAGTCTGTCCTGGCGCCATAGGCGCCAGGCTCATAAAGTAGAACTTACCTGATGCAGACCATGCTGCAAGCTTACCTGATGCAGACCATGCTGCAGAGCTCCAAGCCAAATGAGGCTTGGAAGGGACTATTTTACCTAGGGACTATTTTTTACTCGGGTGGGGCTGGGGAGGAATACTTACCTGGGACTACTTTGGAAGCTATTTAAACCACGCCCGAAGAGCAGCACACGCTTCACGTTATTCTGCATCCAGCAGCGTAACGCTCACCGTGTCTGCAAGCCTGCATCCAGTCTTCTGCCACGCCCGCCTCGAGTCTGCAGCTCCTAGAAAAAGGGAGGAACAGAAGGAGAAAAGGTTAGAATAAGAGCAAAACCTTCGATCGTTACCTGAATTCCGGATCCACCGCGCCTTCCAGCTGGAAGAACGAAGCATTTTACGCGCGCCGCCTTGCCTGCTGCAGCGCCGCGCTGAACTCACCGGCCTTCGCAGCATCCTCACGATCCATCGCATCCTTCTGCACGTTCCCGCCGCACTCTGGCACCTAAGGGGAACACAAGAACAGCAAAGGTGAGCCAAGGGAATTAACAGAGGCAATAGCAACTACCCCCATAGACTTACCTGATTACCGCCGGGGGTACTATTCCTCTTCACGGGTCGGCGCAGTCTCCATTGCATCCTCGCCGTACCTGGGCCCCTAAGGGGAACAAAAGGACAACAAGGTGAGACAAAGGGACAACAAGGGGAACTCTTCTCACCGCAATAGACTTACCTAATTTTACCGCCGGAGGCATTATTCCCCGAACTTCATATTTTCTCTCCACACCTGAATAAAGGAGCAAGCTACAGGTTACTTTCTGGCCTTATTTTATTGAACTGTGTAGGATAAACCAAATCCTTACCTGAACTTCGTCAGCTACCACGAGGAACTCTTCGCTGGGGTCAGGCTGCTAACTGCAAGGAATCGGACAAGAGTGAAAGTCAGACATGTGAACTCTTACGAACTACATACTTTTCGGAGTCAATATTGTTCTAGAACTCGCCATTTCCTTCGAGCCAGTGAAGCAACTAGTTATCAACGCGCCCCTGCGCTCAATGCAGGATGGAGAGCTCATCTTTTCAAACCATCAGGTGAGACTATAAGAGGGGACATCAAAGGTGATCTGTGGGGAGAACAGCGGGGGTGGGGGGATTTACGCTCAACTCCACGGGTGGTTAATTCCCTTTCTCCATTTGCAGAAGAATATTCCTACGGGCCAAGGAAACGAAGCTAGGTGGTCCAGTCCAGTCCGCCATCTCGGCCCTACGCGTCACATTGATGGAGACCGCAGCTGTCCAGTTCAGATCGACGCCTCTGTGGGAGCCAGGTGAGCGTAACATAAAGTACTTCTCTGTGACATAGCACTGAAGGTGCTGTTTGTCACCATACAAAAAATAGATGCCTATGGAGTTTGTCAGACTCCAAAAACAGAGGAAACACATAATCCAAATCAAGTCAAAACACATGAGAGAGTGAGAAAAAGGTCTCACTCACTCCAGGGTTAAAATTAAAAAGTCTTAAAGAAATGAGAATTCTCCCTAACACACGCCTCTGCAATCTCTCTCATCACTTTACAGAAAGGGGCGTTTGGCCGTCCAATCAGGACAGCCATGCCCCCTGTGGAAGCTGGACCTATTCAGGCACTCTGGCAGATAAAGGACAGGGAGGTGGATAACTCCTCCCCCACTTCCTGCCTGCCCAGACACTCGGGAGCCTAGTTGGGAATGCCTACTGGTTCCCGCCAAAGGCAAAAAACACACAGAAACCTCCCTCTCCCAGAATGGTAGAAGAAGGGCTAACGAAGAACAACCATGCTAGTAATGGCGAAAAAAGAAGGGAGGCCCCAAGTTGGGACTTGGGTGCCCTATTGTGCACCACCGAGGCTATGGACATAGCCTGCGGTATAAAAAAATACACAGTAGTTGGTAGAACACGTCCACTGCCACCAGCCATAACTAGGTGATTGTCCTTGTGACTAAAAATTCACAGGAGCAGAGAGAAGGGGGATACTAGGTATCCCTTTGGCACTCCACTGAAGGTAGTGTGTGCCAATCTCTTAGACTGTAGAGTTTAGGGGGAGACACTAAGAATCTCTATCCTTAACAACTATAGTAACTTAAGGATATAGAATAAGAATCTTAAAGGAGGACCCTCTGGGTCCCCAGCAAAACTGCCCATAAGGAGCAGTGTGCTGCAGTAGAAAAATACAGATGTCTTTAAGAACTATGGAGCAGATCGTACATAGTACAGATGAATACAAAGAATAGAGTTCCAAATGACAGTGCCCACAAGAATGAAGGAGTGGAAAAAGGCCCCACTCATTCAGGATTGAAAGAAAAAGGTCCAGAAGTACAGCAAAAAGCACTAGAGGTCTCACTAGGAGAGGGGATGAAGCACCAAAATGATAAATCTCCCCAACACTCGTCCCACTCAGACTAGGGACAGGAGGCTTTAATCCACACCTGGAGGGATCTCTTGATCCAGTCGGTCATACTTTCTGGAGAGACCATCAGCATTCTTATGTTGGGTATCTGACCTGTGCTCAATAATGAAGTGAAAGCTGTGTAGGCTTACGGACCACCTGAGAAATGTTGGGGTTTCTCCTTTCATTTGCATCAGCCTCCTTAAGGGTTGGTGGTCAGTTTGAATCTTGAAAGTAGTTCCATAGACGTATGGTCTGAATTTCTTCAGGGTCCACACAATAGAAAAACATTTACGTTCAATGGTTTCCCACCTTGTCTCCCTATCTTTTAATTTTCTACAAATAAAGCAGATGGGGTACACCCTGCTTCTGCTATCACATTGGCTCAAGACTGCTCCTATACCTGTGTTGGAAGCATCAGTTTGTAATAGGAATGCCTGAGTGTAATCTGGAGCTCTCCGCACTGGAGCTTTACAGAGGACATCTTTCAGCCCTTGGAAGGCCTTTTCACAGTCCTCATTCCACTTGACCATTTTAGGGGACTTGAGAGCGGATATGGTATTCAAAGGAGAAGTTAGGATCCCATAGTTCTCAATGAAGTTCCTGTAATAACCAGTAAGTCCTAAGAAGTCTCTCACTTGAGTTTGAGTAGTTGGAGTGTCCCAGTCTTGGACAGCCTGTACTTTGCCCGGTAAGGGTTTGATCTCCCCTCCTCCTACCTCATGACCAAGGTAGACCTCTTTACTCTGATCAACTTGGCATTTACTTGCTTTGTTGGTCAGATTGGCCTGCTGAAGGGCCTGCAACACATGTCCCAGGTGGTCAAGATGTTCTTCCCAGGTAGGGTTAAACACTGCTATGTCATCCAAGTATGCCTTGCAGACGTTCTCTAACCCTTTCAGAACATGGTTAACCAGTCTCTGGAATGTAGCAGGTGCATTCTCCAGACCAAAGGGCATGACCTTAAACTGGTACAAGCCTTCGGGAGTTGAGAATGCTATCTTCTCCTTGGACTGGTCAGTCATGGAAATCTGTCAGTAACCACTTGTCAGGTCAAAAGTACTGAGGAATTCTGCTGAGCCCAGCCTATTCACTAGTTCATCTGTCCTTGGCAATGGCTGGGCATCAGACTTGGTAACTGCATTCAATGCCCTATAGTCCACACAGAATCTAAGTTCCTTAGTTCACACATTTGGTACTAACACAACTGGGCTAGCCCAGGGATTAGTGGAATGTTCAATCCCTCCAAGGTCAAGCATCTTATTGACCTCTTCTTTTGTGTGATTCCTCACATTAGCTGACATCCTTTAGCCCCTGCTTTTAACTGGTACACTGTCACCAGTGTCGATGTTATGCTGGCCCCAAGGGTTCAAGCCTGGTTTAAGTGAGAACAGAGGGGCAAAGTGAGTCAACAAAGCTCTGCACTCCTCCTGTTGCTGCATTGTCAGATTAGTAGAGAGTTTGACCCCTTCTACTGACCCATCTGAAGGGTGTGCCTTTAGTAGATCTGGGAGAGGCTCACTCTCCTCTTCTTCTTGATCAGAAGCTAAGAGCAAAGCTCCTATCTCTGGCCTGGAAACTGAAGTCTCCAGACGGTTGGCATGAAAGAGCCTGGGGGCCGCCTTGGGGTTGCCCAAGTCTACCAAATAATTTACCTCTCCAAGTTTTCCCACAACTTTGAAGGGTCCTGACCATTTGCCCTGTAACACCCTCTGTTTTACTGGGACCATAATGAGAACCTGCTGGTCTGGAGTAAACTCCACCATGTTTGCCATCTGGTCGTGCCATTGCTTAACCAGAGCTTGACCAGCTTTAAAATTCTCACTAGCCTCTGTCATCAGAAGTGCCATACTCTGTCTGAGGCCAAGCACATAGTTAATAATCTGTACTGGCTTGCGGGAGGAACACTCTCCAGACCCTCCTTGATCAGGGCCGAAGGGCCTCTGACTGGATGACCATAAAGTAACTCAAAGGGGCTAACGTCCACTCCACCTTGAGGAACCTCTCTGTAGGCAAATAGAAGGCATGGCAGAAGAAGCTCCCACTTCATTCTAATGTGGTTCTTCCAATGCTCCAATCATGCTCTCATGGTTCTGTTGAACCTCTCTACCAACCCATTTGTCTGAGGGTGGTAGGCAGTTGAGAACTTTTAGGTGACCCCACTGGTTTTACACATGACCTGCATGTAGTGGGACTTAATATTTGACCCACTGTCAGATACAACCTCCTTAGGAAATCCTACCCTGGTAAAAATACCAAGTAGGGCCTTAGCCACTGCTTGAGCAGTAACAGTTCTCATTGGAATTGCATCAGGGTACCTGGTGGCATAGCCCACCACAACCTATATAAATTGATTGCCTGAAGAGGTAGGAGGGTCTAGGGGACCAACAATGTCAAACCCCACCCTCTCAAAAGAGACTCCACAACTGGGAGAGGCACTAAGCGTGCCACATTATTGGGTCCACTCTTAGCAGATAACAGGCAGGTGATACAACTCCTATTTGTACACCCTTCTTGGGCCAGTAAAAGTACAGTGAAATCATTTCCTTGGTCTTCTTAGAGCTTAAGCAACCAGCCAGGGCGACTTCATGTGCTAACTGTAGGAATGTGGGTCTCAATTCCTGGGGTACCACCGGTCTCGCGAGGTCTCTTGGAATAGACTCCATAGGCTCACTGGATAGAAGTCCATCTTCCCAGTACAGCCTATTCTTCCCTGGGTCGTGTCCTTTCTGGGAAGCTGCCTGCTGATGCAGACCTTCTGGAGAGGGATCCTCTCGTTGTCCCCTACTGAAGTCTGTCCTTGAGGGTCCACCATCTGCAAGCAAAGTCTGCAGCTCTGAATAGTCACTGGGATCCAGATCTTCTAGACGGGGGTGAATCTCCTTCTCCTCTGATTCATCAGTAGAAGGTTCTTCAGGGGATTCCTCTTGCACCAACTCAGCCTTACCTGGTGGTGTGGTCACTGGGGTGACCACTAGGTTTTGAACCGGAACCTTCTTCCTTGTGGAGGTTTTGGGCTTGGGGCCCTTCTTTCCTTGAGAGACTCTAGGTTTCCCCTTGGTATCAGATGGAAGATCCTTTAAGGTTGCCTCTCTGACTTTCCTTGTCAAATCCCTTCTCTTCTTAGAGGGGGGTTTGGGGGTGCTGGAGACTACACCGAAGACCTTCAAATAATTGTCCAACAGTACCCTTCCTGGTACTTCTGATTGAACACTTACAGGAATGTTTTTTTAATTTTTTTAAGTTCTTTATTTTTAAGTTTTAACAACAACAACAAAGACTAACAAGGTGTCCGATTTCCTCCAGCACCCCGCCCCCCCAATACAGAAAGGAAAAACATTCACAGAGTGCGAGACACAGTTGCATCCTTACTTCCATCAACACCATTAGTCCGCAGTTGTCAATCCCCATACTTCTGGAGGACAAGCATGTAAAGGTAGAGTCAGAATAAAGGCTTTGTCAGTATCATGACAAAGCTACATCCTGGAGCCAACCTTTGACACTAGGGGGGCAACCCTTCCCCAAAGCCATAGCCACCCTCCTGCAAGCTACCACAAGCAGTAGCCCCGCCTAGCGTCTCGTAACGGGCAACAGGGTCCTTGTACATCCTTACAGAGCCACCTTAGGATCTAGATCCAGCACTTCCCCAGTAATCAATGAGATTTTTGTCAATACCTCCAACCAGAACTTGGAAACCTGTGGACATTCCCATGCCAAATGGAGAAATCCTGCCGAATCAAAGGCACAACTTACACATGCAGCTGAGGTGGTGGGAAAGTGCCTGTTCAGCCTGGCAGGGGTATAATAGACCTGGTGCAGGCACTTAAAATGTGTTTGTTTGTATTTGGAGTTCAGGGACACTTTCTGAGTTTGTCTGAGCACATAGGTCCAATCCTCATCTCCGATTGTTTCCCGTAGGCCCGCCTCTCACTGCCTCTTCGGGGCCTATCCTCCCACTGTATGTCCGACATCCGCCCACTATAAATCCGTGAGACCAAGCGACCCCTCCCCTACGATTGGATCACGCCCTGCAGCAATGGCCACATTGTGGGCTGTGCCGTATGCGTGTTGAGGAAGGCTCCGAACGCATACCGCACTCAGAAATATAGAAAGACGTCAAGCACAGAGCTTGCTCCCTAACCTGCTGAATCGTAAGAAACACCCCATCTACAAACAGATCTGTAGGGTATTTTGTGGAGATTTGGGGCCTGACGGTATTTTATTACCGCCGAAAAATAACTTAGCAATAATCACTCTTTGTATTTAGATTTGGCCATGTGCAACAATAATACAATGGACATGCATTATTTCAGCACCCAGACCTGCATATTTGGTATACGTGGTTGGTGGTATTTTGGTGAGCATAATTCCCTTGTTTTATTTGTGGCCCCAATGTCCAGAATCCCTTATCTTTGCTTAGATTTTTCGTGTGATCACTAGAGAGACCTCAGACCTACATTTTAGGAATACCACATTTTCAGTGATAGTGTTGGTGTGCCACCATGGGCGAACTCACTGACTTATTTACGACAGAGAGCTATATATGGTAGTCTTGTGGTAATTTCCACTACCTTATATACGGTAGGGAGCTATGTTCAGAGAGTCTCTCTTCCCGTTGGCTCATGTACCTCCAACAAGCTATGCTACAGTCACTCACAATTATTCATACTGATTCTGACATGCACACATCTGTCTTAAAATGACCATTGCACTGTTTAAAAATCTCCCCACATCATCGGCATTGTAATGGTAAATAGTAAATACACCACCCATCTGTTTTCAAATATTTTTCTGTATTATAAAAGTTGCATTTAAACACGGTCTCATTCTTTACAGAAATAAATAAAATGGTACAGTAAAAGCATTGTCTATGACACACTGCAAAGAGAGTGGCGGAGAACAGAACTCAAATTGCAACATTGGTATTTGATTAAGACACGCACAGGAATCCCCTTTCCTACACTGACTGCATATTTTCGTGCAGACACGGCTCCCACGCTTATGTAATTACCTTATCTGTTCAAAGTTTTCTTCAGCTGTTCTCCTTCGGAATGTGGTTCCCTTGAAGATTAACCCCAGTAAAAGGATCGCCTTTCCTTTTCAAACCGGGGTCATTGCCTGGAATTCTTAGCTTTTGCAGATAGGAATGCCTCCAACCAGGAAAAGGTCTTCCTCCTAGCTCTGCCAAATCTGGACTGTAGCAGGACGCAGGAATCTGCATTCAGTCAGGAGTCCCACAGCCAGGTCTTCTCCCCAGTAGTGCAGAAAAATGTCTCCCTGTCTTTTTCCCCGATACTGCCCACTAAAACTTTCATCCCAGCCCTCTGTATGACATGTCCCAATGAAATCCATCATCTCTCATCCTCCTACTCTCAACAATAGCTTCGCTTATACATTTGCAATTGTTGCAAATCTGACTTCCTTCTTCCTGTAGTTACTGTGCACAAAAACACGGAGAAGCAGGCAGAGAAGAGAAGAAAAAAAAATCTGCACACACATTTAAATGGCTTTCAGAGTATGCCTAATTCTGCAGTGGAGAACACATTTTATTAGTGGGTTATGTTAAATAAGGTTTTATTAGTCAGGTTAATGGTTAATAGGTTAGCTGTTAATTTTCAAATGTGTCTCTCGCACCATAGGCATTTCAGGTGAAAATAGTGTGCATTTTTAAATGAGCATGTGTGCTTTTAACTGTAAAAATAGATTTGCATCTTATATGTTAAAATCGTTTTTGACTGAATACCTGTCTTTCCTTGTTAATCTGGTAACCCATATAGCAATGCACCGCACCCTTGTGGTGGTGCTGCAAAAAAAATGTGCTACTTGTGCAGTAGTGCTGTACTCTGTGCTGTAACATGCCAAATATCCTTACATATACCCTCCTTTTGTTTTTAGAACTTGGCTACAATCCAAGCCAATTCCTAAAAACAACTTATTCTCTCTCTTTTTTTTTTTTTTTTTACAATATAGCAATCCAACAAAATGAATATTCATGTGCATCAATGAAAAATTTGCAATCAACATTTCATCTGAGTCCATCAGTTCATAAAATGTTCCACATTTGCCTTCTCAGTGGAAGTGGCATTACGTTAAGTTTAAATTTTCCAAGTCAATTAAAAACAACGAAATAAAACAACTAACTAAAACAAATAATTAATATAACAAATTAAAATAAATAATTAAAATAATAAATACGTGGAACTTCATATGCCGGAACTTTTGTTTTGTCTCTTTTGGTATGTCCCGACCAGCGATGTTATTCGGTTCATTCGAGTACTCTTTCATCTTGGCAATCTTGAATCCACAGTAGTCATCTCTTTTGGCATTCCGGTTATTTTGTCTTCACCTCCACCTGGAGGCAGGCATCTTTTGGTCTTCATCCAGGGGACTCCAGGACTCCATCGTCTCTCCCGTGGGCTCTGATCTCGGAACCTCCGATCAAATAATGTTAATTGTCTAAATCAAAATAGAAAATAAACAAATTAAGTACATAGCATAATACTAACTTCATCCTTTTGCCAAAAATAAAACATGCTTGGTAAAAATATTTCATTTTTTTTTTTTTTTCTGAAATTAAACACAAGTTAAAAGAAAACAAGCAGATATTCAATATTTAACACACTTTCTCTCTGCACACCAACCATGAGCTTCCATTATATGTGCATTTATTTATTTATTTATTTATATTATATATTTTTACATATATTACAGTGTTTATGTACCATCATAACAATCAACTTTTTAACTTCTTTGTCACTGCCTCCTGATTGTACCCATTTATTTTCTCTTTTTGTGTTCAAGGGATTTTATCTGTTTCTACATGCTCAAGCCGCCTGATCTCATGTCTGGGATGGCATGGTTTGATTTGATTTACATGGACAAACTGCTCTATTGCTGTTTCACCTTCATTTTTCAAAATTTTATACACTACAGGAGAGATCTTATCTATAATCCGAAATGGCCCCTGCCAGGCTGCTAGAAATTTAGAATTTTTCTGTTTACTTTTTCCAAAATGAAACTTGTACACCTGATCCCCTACACTGTATTCCTTTGCTGATGTCTTTTTGTCATAATATGACTTTGCACTGTCAGCAGCTCTTTCCAGATTTCTCTGCACAAAAGCAAATGCATGTTGCAAATGCCTCCTCAGTTCATCAATATATTCATGAACTGTGGATGCACTCACTAGAGTTTGCTCATGTGTTCTGTATAGTAGGTGTTGTGGTAACACCATTTTCCTACCTGTTAAGACCTCATGGGGGCTAACACCTGTTGCTTTGGCAGGAGTCGACCTGATTGCCATCAGAACCAACGGTAAACGTAAATCCCAGCTGGAACCTGCTTCTGCCACAAATTTCTTTAAAATATCCACAACAGACCTATTGCTTCTTTCAACTGTACCTGAAGACGCCGCCCGATATGCGATATGTAGTTTCCTTCTTACACCTAGTATTTGCCATACTTTACTCATTAGAGTACTTGTGAAATGACTTCCTCTGTCTGACTCAATTCTTTGTGGCAACCCAAACCTTGAGAACACATGGTTCACCAGCAATGTGGCTGCTGTTTGCGCACTACAATCTGGTGCAGGAATGCATTCAATCCACTTTGACATCAAACATACCACACTCAAAATATAACGGTGTCCCCTGCTCGACCTTTTTAAAGGACCTACATAGTCTATTTGCAAATCTGACCATGGGAGAGTTAGGCCTCTTTTCATCAATGATGCTCTATGCATTGGTGAAGCAGGTTTAAATTGGGCGCATACTAGACATCCTCTAGTATATAATTCCACATCTTGGGACATATGTGGCCAGTAAGCATAATCTTTTAATATTTCTAATGTTTTTTGTGAACCTCTATGGCCTGCAGTTATGGCATCATGTGCATGGCGTAGCATCAGTCCTCTGAATGAAAGGGGTACTACCCACTGTATTTGTCCTGTTATGGACTCTCTAATCATGAGTCCATCCTGTAATCTGATTCGTGTTTTGTTCTTTAATAACACCCTCAACTCTTCTTTTCCCATACAATCATTTTCTGTTAAAGGATTTTGTTCAGGATCTATCAAATGATTATAATAGATTCCCAAAATTTGATCATTCTTTTGTGCCTCAATCAAATCTTGGTCTGGCGTGTCATGACTCCACTGCACCACCGGTTGATCTACCTCCTTTGGTGCTTTAGAACGTGTGACTGCATCAATTTGTATTTCACCCATTAAATAATCAATAGGTAGCAATTCTCCCATCACAGCCCCAATCTTAGCCAGATGGTCTGCCTTATCATTTCCCTCCTTATCCTCTCCTGGTGTATTTAAATGCCCACGAATTTTTCTCCAGTATATTGTTAAATTATTTTCTGACACCAATTTGTCTATGGCTTGTATCATTTTTCCATGTTTAAGTGGCTTTTTGTTGTATGTAACCATGCCTCTTGCTTTCCAACCATGCAAATACTCCACAAAGCTATTCCGTGCATAGTCAGAATCAGTCACCAGGACAATTTCACTGAACTTTTTATCAACTGCAGTAGCAATTGCTTTATAGATGGCTGGCAATTCCGCCACCTGACTGCTCCTATCTCCAATCCTCATCCCTATACTGGGAACGCCTTCACATTTCAACCAGACATTTCCTATTCCTGCCACTAACTGTTTATTACTGTCATTTTCAATGTGAAAAGCACAACCATCCACATATACAGTTGGCAAATCCTTGCATATTTTTTCATCAAAAGCTTTGTGTGATGATTGTTCAAATTCCTGCAAACTATTTTCCACTTCCATTTCATTTGGTATTTGTTCAGCTGCACAGTCATGTAAGTCAGCTAACCCTTGAGCAATTGGGCTCTTTTTATTTTGTCCATATTTCACTTCTACGGGAAAACCTTGTAATGCCAGCGTCCATGAAGTGATTCTGGATTGCGCTAGATTGCCTGATCTAATTCTTTTACTCTCTAAAAATTGCAAAGGTTGATGATTTGTTTCAATAATCACCTTTTCTCCCTGAACAATGGGGCGGAAATGTTGTAGCACCCACACAGTGGTTAATAGGGCCTTTTCACATTCATTAAATTTCATTTCAACTTGGGAAAATGCCTTACTTGCATATGCAATGGTTTTGGGATTCAAATCGTGTTTTTGTGATAATACTGCTGACATACAATGTTCAGAAAAACCTATTTCTATAAAGAAATCCCTGTCCTTTATGGGGTATGCTAAACATGGTGCCTTTACAAGACATTCCTTCAATCTAGCCACTGCATCAGACTGCTCTCTTTCCCATCACCAGGGAGTATTTAGTTTAAGCAGTTTAGTCAATGGTTGAGTGATTTCTGCATAATTCTCAATGAACTTTCTGTTATAGCCTGTCATCCCTAATAAACTTTTTACTCTTTTCACATTTTTAGGATCTTTTAATCTTTGTATGGCCTCTATTTTCTTCCTTTGTGGATTTAGCCCACGTTCAGTCACTTCATGCCCTAGAAAGTTCACTTTTTTCTTGCACCATTGTGCTTTTTGCAAAGATACTTTGGCGCCTGTTTTCTGCAATTGGCCAAGTACATGTCTTATTGCATCAAAATGGCTTTTCAGGCTTTTATTTTTTATCAGGACATCATCCACATAAACTATTGTTCCTCTTTCCGCTGCATCCGGCATGGCCTTTCTCAAAAATATGCCAAATTCACTCCCACTATTGATGTACCCGAACGGAGCTCTAAGCCAGGCATATTGAGTCCTGTCAAATGTAAAGGAAAATAAGTGTTGTATCTCCTCTGCCAATGGCACACACCAATATCCAGATGTGAGATCTAATGTGGTAAATACATTTGAACCATGTATCTGAGCTAGGCCCTGATCAATGAATGGTAGTGGCCATCTAGATACTGGTACTCTTTTATTTAACTCTCTTAAGTCTGCACACAGCCGCCATTGACCATTTGGCTTTAACACACCTAAAATAGGCGTATTGGATGTGCTATGAATGGGCCTGATTATTCCCCGTGATTCCAAATTTTTAATAATCTCTGCCAATGATTCTAAACATGCCAGCGGTAGTCTATACTGGCGTACAAACACTGGATTCCTGCTACAACCTTCTGGTAGTGTGGCCACATGTAAATCAGTTAAACCACAATCATAAGCATCTTTTGCAAATACATCCTTAAACTCCATAAATATTTCCCTCAGGTCGTCTCTATCCTTATCGCTGTCACATGCATCCGCTAAGGAGATCTGCTCTTCTACCATTCTGGAAAATTCTGGAAACTCTTCTGGTAAAGGAATCTCAGCGCTTTCCTCTAACTGTGTGGCTGTGTCTTTTTGTAGAGCTGCCACTTTTAAATATTTTGGCATATCAGCTTCCACTTCAATGGGCTGATTTCCTGTTTCATTTTCATTTAAATTAAATATTATGCAATCCTCTTGATGGCAGCACACTGTCTCATTTGAATCATAAGGATACACAGAATGAATTTTAAATATTCCTTTGGGCTGAGAGTCCAGGTGTTCTGGCAACTCGCCCTTGGCATCTACATATTTTTCAGGAATATTCCCAATCACCATGTTATTTAAATCTGCCGTATAATGTGATTTTTGTATGGCCATTCCTAATGGGGAGTTTTCCTCTAAATGAATATCCTGACAACCTTTATTATTTACCATGATTTTTACAGATCCCTCACCAATGTCTACCAATGGAATGTATTCATAATCCAGGCCTTGCTGTTTTATGGATTCATTCAGGCATACAAATGCATCAGAGCCTTTCATCTGCTGCCCATTTTTGCATTTCAGTGTTATTGCAAACTGTTTTGTAAATGCAGGAATAATAGTATTTTTCCTCATTTGTAATTCGACTGCATAAGGAACCAGTTGTGCACAATGATAAGCCCTTCTTTTGTCTTCAAATTCAGGTGCCGGACCACCTAGGCGTGACCATATTTTTTGATTAAGTAAATCTAACACCATACACATTCTGTGCATGATGTCATTGCCCATGTAAAATTCATTTTGTGCTCCACTCACTATCCATACATTATGGTAAATTGTTTTCTGCCCAATGCTAATTTTAAGCATGCATCTGCCTGCAATTCGGTTTTCAAAGTCTGGACTGTCCAACCCAGAAACATATTGGTTTTTAATCCTAAATTTCGGGATTTCTTCCCTCTCCATAATTTTTTGCAACAATTTCTCATTAATGAAACTCCTTTCATGTTCAAGTGCTAAAGTGGCTTTTATTGTTTTAAGATAATCATTTATACCAACATGAACCCATGGTTGCTCATCTTCCATGTGTATTTCTGCTAGAGTGGTAATGTGTTTTTCTGAATCTGTTTTAGGAGCAATATTCTGTTTGCATGTTTTCTCTTTTAAATAGAAACGTAATGTGTGCTCATCTATGGCAGTCTGCCAATCTTTCCTTGGGTCCAAGTGTACTTGTACAGGTAGTTTTTCATTGTCGCTCTGCATTTTGTCTTGACACATTAATATAACAGTGACACTAGGTATGCAGCTATTCTGGAGATATACCTCCACAGCATCATTTGTTTTGGCAACGGTGTGACATTCATTTATATTGCTGTTTTGTGATTTTAGTTTCTTAGGCCTCAATGGTTTTTTGGTTAAGGACAACAGCACTCCATTCACCCCATCTATGAGAGGAGACAATCTTTTCAGGCAATCTGTCCCCATCAGAAATGGAATTTCACAAATAGATGTGATCAATACCTCTTGTTTCATTCTGTGCTTTCCTATTTTTATGTCAACCTCAGTTACACCTATGATGGGCACCTCCTCCCCATTAAAGTTATGCACTGGGCCTTGATTTGCCTTCACTGTGATCTGACTCTGTGGAGGCCTCCCTTCATTGATACTCTTTACCAGCTCCTTGGACATAATTGTGGCCTGTGCGCCAGTGTCAATCATAGCGAAGGTGTGGCATTTTTCTTCTACAGTGATGGGTGCATAATATCTGTCCTCAACTTCCTCTAATACACATAAGAAATGTGAATTCTTACTGATTTCACGGCTCACCTTTCTCAGATCTTTTTCACTTTTGGCTAAGCACATTGGTAAATGAAAAGACATTTTTCCCTCCTTTTTACCCATTTCTGTGCGAGATATTTTATTCATTTCTCCATGTTCAGAGGTTTTTTGGAGTGTGGCCACTGTTCGCCCATCCATCTGGGTAACATCAGAGACCACATTACAACCTTCCAACTGAACATGTGTAACAACATCATTCAGCAATTTGTCATTTTTTAATTCTGTGCATTTGTGATCATTTAGTGTAATACCAGCCCTTTCAGCCTCTTCAAAAATATGTGGCTCAAAGAATTCTTCAGGTGATTGACTTGTACCCTCCTTGTGAGTATTTCCTTTTTCTGTCTGTGTTTGGTCATTGTTTTGCTTGCCCAGGGAAGGAGCTATGGCATCCCCACTTACTCCCTGTTCACTGGTATTCCCCATGCATGAGTCATTTTTCTTAAATCTGTCCCTTTTGTTCTTTTGGAATTCCTAATGTTTCTTTTTCATTTGTGCAAATCTTTACTGTTTTATTTAGCTCTAAGTTAAACCGTACCTCTTTTTTAGAAGTATTTGCACTTTCTATCACAATTTCATTTACTGGTACTTTCATTTTTAATCCATTAGGCATCTCAGAGTCGTTATGCAAAATTATATCAGAGCAATCTGTCATTTTGGCACTGCGATTATCATGAGTACTTAGTCACTTTTCGGAAGCCCCCCGGTCATTGCTATGGCCATCAGCCCCCTCTTTGGAAGGTTGTTTTTGCGCTGTATAGAGCTTTCCTATTTGCTCAGCTAACATTTTCACTTGGGCCTCAAGGCACTGGAACCTTTCCATCTCTCTAGGATCCTCTTTCTGTGGCCTAGGTCGATATTGGTTGTTTTCCCCCTGATTGGATCTATTCTGATACCTCTCAGGTGATTGATGTCGGTTGGGATGGTTTCTGAACTCTTGATTCATTTGTGGAGGGGAGCGGGTTGCACCCATCCTTTGATTATAGTCCCCTGGTGGGGAATCATTGTACTGGCGTGGATTGTAGTTCACGTTTTGCCTCATGTCCTGTCTCTCAGATTGTGGGTACTGGCCCCTATGTTGATTTCCATTATCAGTAAATCGATCCACATATCGGGGCCTATCCTGATTACCATATATCATGGTGCTGGGATCAAATCTGCTCTGTGTCCCCAATGACTGGTAGGGACCATCATTTCTTTGATCTTGATTTTGTCTCTGGTTATTGTTCATACCTGCCATATCAGGCCGATATCCTACCCGGGGTCTATCCCCTAAATATCTAGGGCTGATGTAGCTCTCTCTATTACTAGGATCATGTGTTTGGAACATTGGTACAGGAAATGGCGATCTTTGTTGATTACCCCTTTGTTCAGGTGTCACATTATTTTTACCTTGGCTTTGAGCAGACTCAAGGGACATTTTGGCTGACCTGATTTCCATTACTGTGGCTGAGGGTTCTTTAGATTTAGGCCTGGTATCTTTCATTTTATCACTTTCTCTACCCTGACAATAGAGTACCTCATATAGCTTTGTGCTTTGATGTACAATCCATTCAAGGGACTTGTCACGGTCAAATTCACGGACCAATTGGGATATGATGTCTTTCTGTAGCCCATAGAAGTATGCGGTTTTAAACTCATTGGAATTTGAGTCAAAAGATACATCAAAGCGAGAGAATGCTCTTTTTAAGTCTTGTAAAAATTGGCGAGGGGATGTATTAGGTCCAGCAGTAATTGTGTACTTGACTTTCTTTGCCTCCTGCAATGACTGAAAAGGAGAAAAATGACGCCTAATTTCTTTTTCAAACTCCAGCCATGTCATATTCTGCTGTTCATTTAATCCCCTTATGATGCTGGCCGTCGGGGCATCTAAAGTTAAATGAAAATATTGTCTGTACTGTTCCCTAGGTATCTGGAGTGCTTTAAAAATGTCATGTACCGCTTCTAAGTGATCCTCAATGCAGCATTCACCTCCCTTTTTAAATGGTTTGATCAGGGCTTTAATGGATTTCATTATTTTTATGGGGCTACTTGTTGCAATGCATGGAATTGCACTATTTTGTGATTCAATCCTGTTTTCAGGTGTATGAGATTGGTGGCTGCCCCCAATGGGAGTATCAAATCCCCCAAGGGCGCTGCAACCAAGTTCAGTCACCGGCCCAGCCACTGTAGCACTAGCTCTTTGGGCATAGCTAGAATTCACCTCCACTCCATTGAATGTGGTACCCTGCCGCCTCTCCTGGGACCTGGGAATGCACATTTGCTGTTCTAAGTCCTTACACTTTTTAAGGAGTCTGGTTGCTTCATTTTGCAAATAATTATTTTCATCATTCATTTTATTAATCACCTCCTGCATATCGCACATTTGCATTTGGCATTCATTGAACTCTTTATTTCTCTTGTCTCTTTCTTGAATCATTTTAATCATTTCTTGTTCTGCACTCTGGAGATCACCTTCTTTTTCGCAATGTTCTTTTTGTAAAATCTGCATTTCTGAAACAACCTCATCTTTATCCTGCCTAATGTGATCCACTAAGGCTTTTAAGTGTGCCAATTCTTGCTCACTATCTTCAAATTGTTTCTTGCTTTTGGATAACTGAGTATCAAAGTCTCTGCATTTTAATTGCATGTCTTTTTGGCATACATCCAATTCTGCTCTCAACATTTCATGATTTTTACTTGCCCCCTCTAATTCAGTCTTTAACCTGTTAATTAGCTGAGTATCATTCTCTTGCATTCGCAGGGATTTGTTTAAAATAAACCATATTTTGCTGCATAGCCGTATTAAACAGTCTTTCTCTGCACTTTTATCGGCTGCATTCAATAATCTTGTAAGGCAGACCTGAATTATGCTGCCTTCTGCAAAAATATTGTCTAGTTTTTCTTTCTGCACCTCACCCTGAATGCGGTTACTCCATTCTAACGTGCTATTCGAAGACCAATTCCCATGTGCAAATAACTTTGCCTCTAAATATTGCACTAGATCTGAGAATGTGGTTTCCCTTTGTGACATTCTGAAATTCGTTTTTAGTGGCACACTGCTATTATAAAATGGGTTCCCTTTAATGTGCAAATGGCAGTGTGAGACACACTTGCCACGCCCAGTAGGTACTCTATGATCACTTTCCCGGCCTGCAACGCACCATAAATATGTAGGGTATTTTGTGGAGATTTGGGGCCTGACGGTATTTTATTACCGCCGAAAAATAACTTAGCAATAATCACTCTTTGTATTTAGATTTGGCCATGTGCAACAATAATACAATGGACATGCATTATTTCAGCACCCAGACCTGCATATTTGGTATACGTGGTTGGTGGTATTTTGGTGAGCATAATTCCCTTGTTTTATTTGTGGCCCCAATGTCCAGAATCCCTTATCTTTGCTTAGATTTTTCGTGTGATCACTAGAGAGACCTCAGACCTACATTTTAGGAATACCACATTTTCAGTGATAGTGTTGGTGTGCCACCATGGGCGAACTCACTGACTTATTTACGACAGAGAGCTATATATGGTAGTCTTGTGGTAATTTCCACTACCTTCTATACGGTAGGGAGCTATGTTCAGAGAGTCTCTCTTCCCGTTGGCTCATGTACCTCCAACAAGCTATGCTACAGTCACTCACAATTATTCATACTGATTCTGACATGCACACATCTGTCTTAAAATGACCATTGCACTGTTTAAAAATCTCCCCACATCATCGGCATTGTAATGGTAAATAGTAAATACACCACCCATCTGTTTTCAAATATTTTTCTGTATTATAAAAGTTGCATTTAAACACGATCTCATTCTTTACAGAAATAAATAAAATGGTACAGTAAAAGCATTGTCTATGACACACTGCAAAGAGAGTGGCGGAGAACAGAACTCAAATTGCAACATTGGTATTTGATTAAGACACGCACAGGAATCCCCTTTCCTACACTGACTGCATATTTTCGTGCACACACGGCTCCCACGCTTATGTAATTACCTTATCTGTTCAAAGTTTTCTTCAGCTGTTCTCCTTCGGAATGTGGTTCCCTTGAAGATTAACCCCAGTAAAAGGATCGCCTTTCCTTTTCAAACCGGGGTCATTGCCTGGAATTCTTAGCTTTTGCAGATAGGAATGCCTCCAACCAGGAAAAGGTCTTCCTCCTAGCTCTGCCAAATCTGGACTGTAGCAGGACGCAGGAATCTGCATTCAGTCAGGAGTCCCACAGCCAGGTCTTCTCCCCAGTAGTGCAGAAAAATGTCTCCCTGTCTTTTTCCCCGATACTGCCCACTAAAACTTTCATCCCAGCCCTCTGTATGACGTGTCCCAATGAAATCCATCATCTCTCATCCTCCTACTCTCAACAATAGCTTCGCTTATACATTTGCAATTGTTGCAAATCTGACTTCCTTCTTCCTGTAGTTACTGTGCACAAAAACACGGAGAAGCAGGCAGAGAAGAGAAGAAAAAAAAATCTGCACACACATTTAAATGGCTTTCAGAGTATGCCTAATTCTGCAGTGGAGAACACATTTTATTAGTGGGTTATGTTAAATAAGGTTTTATTAGTCAGGTTAATGGTTAATAGGTTAGCTGTTAATTTTCAAATGTGTCTCTCGCACCATAGGCATTTCAGGTGAAAATAGTGTGCATTTTTAAATGAGCATGTGTGCTTTTAACTGTAAAAATAGATTTGCATCTTGTATGTTAAAATCGTTTTTGACTGAATAGCCTGTCTTTCCTTGTTAATCTGGTAACCCATATAGCAATGCACCGCACCCTTGTGGTGGTGCTGCAAAAAAAATGTGCTACTTGTGGAGTAGTGCTGTACTCTGTGCTGTAACATGCCAAATATCCTTACAGATCCCAGAGTGTCTCTATGCCCAGTTTGCTTGCCCACTGTAGATATACCTTTTCACTAGATATAGCCAACCCCGGTAAGTGTAGAGCTGGAAGAAGAGGAGAATACAACACAGGGACACCCACCTTCCCTGTCATTTTTTTCCCAACAGTGCAGGAGATCTTGACAACGTTCAGTATATTGCGTGGCACTCGGGTCTCCCCAAGAATCGCTGCTTGCAGCAGGCAGGGGGCCGCTCTTGCCCTCTCTACCTGCATGCACGGTCTCACATTCTGTGTGGTGTACCAGTGTCCCAGGAATGTGCCTGCAATGCCCAATAATCCTGTTCCAGATAGGGCAGAGCCAGCACCTTCCCCGCTTCCCTTGTCGTTGGCTGCGTCAATGTCGCATATGCTACCCTTGCTGGCTTCCCCGCCCATAACCCTTAAAGGAGAAGCCTTCGCACTCGCAAGAAGCCGCTTGACAATAATAAGGGATGATTGAAAAACAGAATCAGGAATTTGGGGAGTATAATCATTTTGACAAAAGCGATACGCCCCAGGAGCTTGAGTGGAAGCAACCTCCATCTTGCCACTGACTCTTGAAGATTCCTAATCACCCTCCCGTAGTTGTCACAGTATAATTCCTCCCTGCTGCAGGATACCTGCACCCCCAGGTACCGCACTCCAGAAGTCTCCCACCTGAGACCGAACTCATCATTAAACTTCTCAGTCTCCTCTGTAAGGGGAAATACCAGACACTTGCTGTGATTGATTCTCAGGCCTGAGAAGAATCCAAACCTCAGTACCTCCCGCATCACCGGGCACAAGTTATCCACCGGATTCTCAACATAAAGGGCTACGTCATCCGCATACAAAGATATGATCAGTCTGTGCGGACCAAGATTAATTTCCCTCTGGATGTGTCTCTCACTCTTAGGATCGCCGCCAGCTGCTCCATTGCGAGGGTAAATAAGAGCGGGGGGAGGGGAGTACCACCTGCCGGGTCCCCCTACTCATCCTGAAGCCTGCCGATCTCGCCCGCCCCATCACAATACTCGCTGAGGGACTGCAGTACAACAGAGAAACCGGTTTGATAAAGTGGGGCCCAAGACCCAGCTTTTGGAGCACTGTGAATAAGAAAGGCCATTTGATGGAATCGAAGGCCTTCTCATCATCCAAGAAGATCGCTATCACATCAGCCAACACCAGACCGGGCATCAGTGGGAGCAGGCGTTTCGCAAGGATCTTTGCGAATATTTTGTTATCAACTTTGATTAGGGAGATGGACCGATATGAGGCGCAATCTTCAGGTGGCTTCCCTGGTTTATGCAGCAGCACTGTATTTGCCTCGTGCATCGTAGGGGGGGAGAGTTCCGGCCTGAAGCGATTCCTCATATACTCGAAGGAGCAGCGGGGCGAGGGTTGGGGCATATGCCTTATAAAATTCCCTGGTTAAGCCGTCGGGACCCGGTGACTTTGACCCCGGGAGCTCCTTGATTGCCGCAAGGATCTCCTCCAGAGAAATCACCCGATTGAGGGGCTCACAAATACATTTCCGCCCCTTCCAGATAGTGTTGCAAATCCTCTGGGGCCCCCGAATACTTGGATCTGTAAAATTCCTTGTAATAAGACCAGAACACCCCCACAGTGCCCTCTTTGGAATGTACCAGTTCACCCTGGGTGTCTCGCACACTCTACCTGTGGGGGCCGTCTATCAGCGGCTAGAAGTGCCCCAGGCTTTTGCCCTTTGCTGTAGTGGTGTATCTGGTGGGCGCAGGCTAAAAATTTGACCTGCCTGTCTGCATTGGTCCTGAATCGATCGAGCTCCTCCCGAAGCTGTGCCAGAGTCTGGGAATCTGTTGTTGCTATATATTCTACTTCTAGGTCTTTAATCCGAGCTTACGCTTCTGCGAGCTCCCTTCTAATGCTCCGGAGAATTACATTCTCTTTGGACATACACACCCCTCTAATATGACATTTGAGGCTTTCCCAGAGCACCCCTACAGCGGCAACGGAGCCCTCGTTATTCAGAAGATAGGACTGGATTTCCCCCCGCAGCTCCTGACAGAACACTGAGTCCTGCAACACGTCCGACTTGAATCTCCAAGAGTGCCCTCCCCCCCTCGCTACTCTCCCCACACTACAGCCCAAAAGCACAGGAGAGTGATCCGACAGTGTCCGCGGGAGTATTTGACTGTCGCTCCACTGGAGTCCTCCCTCGGGATACCAACAAGTAGTCCAAACTACAGCTGGAGCCATGAACCCAAGAGTGTTGTGTTGTCCCGGTCCTCCCGGTGCTGGAGCCTCCATACTTAAACGAGGTTGTGCATTTCACATATTTCTCGCACCTCTAAACTTGCCATGGTCGCACTCCCCTGTCTCGCCCCGGATCTTTCCTGAAGGAGATCCAGTACCGTTCTGAGATCTCCCCACCCCCACACTACTGTGGCATCTTGGCACCCAGCCAGCTGCACCATAACCCAATCAAAGGCATTCGGGCTGTCTACGTTGGGACCGTATTAATTTATCAAGGCGACTGTTAGGGAGAATTCTCAAAATGTGCTAATTTCCCTTACCTTTTCAGACCGCCCAGCAACTTTGCTGGATTTCTAGGATTTGATTTTTTTACCTGGGAAGAGTGTGAGCCTGTCTTCCCACTCTTCCATGTATTTTGTGTGTGTTTTTACTTTTGTGTTCTTTGGTTGTGGAGTTTTAAAACAACTCCATAGGCATCATCTTTTTCTGTGTGTCACACAGCACCTTCAGTGCAGTGGTATAGGGGTGTCTTTCTGACTCACCAAGGTTTAAACACCTTCTCTGGGACTGAGTACCGTCTCCCAGAGCATGTAAAGTTAAATTGGTTTTACTAGTCTGTTTAAATTTACTGACCAAGCACACACTATCTTGCTATAGAGTGCTGGAGGGAGGGGTTGCCTAGCTTCCCGAGTCAAAACGCTCATGTAACAGTCAAATGTTACCCTTTCCGACTTTAAATGGCTGGTGGCAGTGGTTTACATCAACTACCGTGATTTGTCCCAACCGCTAACAACGGTAGCTAAAAATCGGGTCAGCCATGTTTTCCAATATGGCGCCCAAGACCTAACAGACTCTGGTCATCTTTTTTCACCATTTCTTTTAGGAAAGGTCCTTCTTGTGTTTGTCTCTGCACGTCAAACCAGGTTTGGTCCCTTTGTTTGTTGGCCTTTAGCGGGCTTCAGTGCTGAAGCCGTCCTCTGGCGCCTGAGTGTCTGGGATGGACAGGATGTGAGGGAGGTGCCCAAAACTCCCTCTGCTTAGTCTCCTAGGAGACCTGAATGCACTCTAGTGTGATTGGCCGGCTGACTGTCCGGCAAGGACAGCCACCCTGCTGCGTGAGTGACAGCCAGGCTGGAATGAATGGGGAAAACTGTTTAAAAGCAGGTCTCTGGGACTTGGAAAGCAGAGTCGACCACTGGAACGAAAGAACTGAATACGAGCTGAAGGAAGATGACTGCAACTCCTGGACGACCGGTGAAGCCCTGCTGCAGGTCCGAGATTGCCTGAAACTCCAATCGACAGAGAAGCCCTTCAAGGTTAACTTCTTCCCTTGAGGTTGGTGGGAACAACCAATTTGCAAGCCACCTGGACACCGTCCCCATCTGATTGAATTTTCATCAGAGTGCTGTTGAAAACCGGATAGCCAGAGGGAAGGAAACCAGCTTGTGGACTTTAAGGCACTACCACCTTAAACCAACGTCTTGCTAAGATTTTGGCCTCTCCCTGGGCAGTTCAGGAACCTCCCGACGCCCTCCTTCTTGTCCCCACGACTGAAGCCCATGAACAGCGGGGTCTGCTCGAGCTGCCAGGAACAACTGCCTCAGCTACAGCTCTTCTTCACTAAAAAGGTACTGTCCAAACGCGGTCTGGAACTCTTTTCGGCCCCTGAGAAAGTTTGTGAAACTTTCCCGACTTCGAAGTCTTGTCCTTCCCTAAAACATGTGTCAAACTTTTCGCCTAGCTAAATTCTTCTAAATACCGTGGCAAAGACTTTACTGTTACTACCAGAACTGTGCTATCCAATACAAAGGGCCTGATTCCGAGATTGGAGGTAGTCATGGTGCTATTTGCGCCATGACTGCTTCCAATAACGGAACCAGCACCGGTCTCGTTCATTGGGGACTTACTGGTGTAGTCCGACCTTTGCGGGACCGGTAGGTCCCCATTGAAAAAAAACATTCCCCATTCCCATTTGAGCCCCCATAGGGCTCATTGGGAAGGGGGAAGTAGCTAATAACGGTACCGCAATTTGCGGTACCGTTATTGGCTCTGATTTCCCTTAACGGGTCCCGTCCATAACGCCTGGTCAGACCAGGCGTTAAAGGAGGAACCCGCTAAGGGAACTCGTAGTAGGGTGGGAAGGGATAACCGGCAGCGGTCTCCTTAACGGTGCCCGTTATCCCTTACCGCCCCACTCAGAATGAGGCCCAAAGACTCTGAACCATTGACTTTGGCCAAGGCCTTTGAGATGAATTTCTGGTTGTAGTATACTGAAACCCTTTGCCCTGCTTACGAATGCATTTGTGCTGTTGATTCTTATACCCTTGCCTATCAGGATGGCCACCTCTCTGGCATAGGAGGAGTAGGAGGAGAAATATCTGTGGCACCCCCACTTGGCGCCCCATTTATGTTCAGAGGAGGTGGTGAGGTGGGTCTCTTGGATGAAGGCCACATCTATCTGGTGTCTTCTGAGGTAATGCACGACTTTCCGGATCTTGGAGGGGTTGTTCCCTCCCCTAATGTTCCACGTCGCTACTCAAAACCCCATCGATTCCCAGGGTGCACATACATTGGGGATAGTTCTCTCTCAACCACACTTCCAGTTCAATTGCTTTGTTCAGGCACTCTAGAGGGACATCGTCATGAGGCGCTCTGGTGGGAACCGGACCCCCTACAATCAAACCAACTCCCAAACCCTTCTCCCCTCCCATTAACCCTCCACCTCCTTCCCTCTACCGGGCTCCCTTCCCCCAACCCTCCTAGATCTCCCTCCCCATGGCCAACCCCCAACCCACTCGTTAGAATCCCCCTACTCCCTGAACTACAAAGAAAAAACAGTGCCGTGCTTGGGGCGCTAGAGCCCGATCAAGCCTGCGAAGCTCCACCGCCATAGACGGTACATACATATTTGAGGCTATCTAAAACAGGCACCTAGAGCAATAACAAGTGTTACAATATTATTTGTATTTATTGTCTTTATATAGCGCTTTCATCCAAAGCGCTTTACATTATAACAGAATACATAGAACATCATAACAGAAGAAGCAATTTACAATGAATCGAACCAATAAAAAACAGCAAGTAGAGCAATTAATCTGTGAGGGGAAAAGGGAGGGGTGAGGAAGGAAAGGAGGAGGGGAGAAACAGAAGGGATATAAGGGTGAAAGTGAGGGAGGATAAGGGGAGGGGGAGGGAGGAGAGGATCATATGGAAGATTCGAGGGAAGGTGAGAGGATGAGAGGTGGGCAAGGTTTCAAGGCGGGGAATGGAGAAGGAGAGATTTCAGGGAAGTGCGGAAGGAGGAAAAGGTAGGTATAGAGCGGATTGAGAGAGGTAAGGAGTTCCAGTGCAGGGGGGCTAGGAGCTGAAGTGAGCGGAAACGGGAGGAGGCACATTGTTCCCCCATCATGCCACTGTTCTGATTTGTCCCCCTTGCCCCCCAGGCCTCGGACCCGCTCCTCCCCACAAGGTCTCAGATTATTCCCGGGATGGCGTAGACCCATCTGATTCAAGTAGGAGCTCGATGCCTCCGGCGACTTGAATAATTGAGTTCCTCCATTGTGCTGGATTCAGAGTTTCGCTTCGAACAGCATGGAGTATGGGATGCTACAGTCTCTCAAGGGTCGCTTTACCCCTGCAAAGGATTGCAATGATGCCTGAATTGCTGCAGAGAAGTCCAGATATATTTGGATTTTGTCACCGTCATACTGGAGATCCCCCTTTGTCCTGGCCAGACGCAGAATCGTGTCCCGGTCCCTGTTATTCAGGATGTGGGTGATGATGGAACGGGGGGCTGCTCCAGGTATCGGAGGGCTGCTGGTGTTTGGTGTGCCCTCTCCACCACAAACAAAGGTGAGAGCTTGGAGCCTCCGAAGAGCTCTCTGCACAGGGCTTCGACAAACGCCTCCTTTTTGCACTGCTCTTGCTGTTCTCTGATGCCCACAAGACGGATATTGTTTCTGCTGCCCCTTCCCTCGAAAATCCTCCTTTTTTGCAGACACTGCCTTGATCTGGGCCTCAAGAGATGACACCCAGGTGGCAAGTGACGTTGAGCCATCTTCCAGGCCGCTCTGTTCCACCTCGTCCAACCGATTGCCATGCTTGTCCAGCCGATGTTGTCACAGGTCAACCTTAGACGAAAGAGAGTCCAGCTTGGAGACAAGACCCCTGATTCCCGCCTTAAGATCCAGTAGAATTTCCCTGATGGGATTTGCGTGGCTCCTTAGATTGTGGTCCCTGCTGGTTCAGGCGTCTCCATCTGGGGCTGTGATTTAGGTGTTCAGGAGGATCCCCTCCCACCCCCCTCGAAAGTGAGCTTACGCTGTGTTTTGTCTGCTTTTCCCATACTGAGGAGGGGTCACCTCATGACCCGGATAGCTAGCCAAGTATATCTCGTCAGGGAGCCCGGTTCCGGGATAGCTGCAGAGTCATGTACCTTCGATGCTAAGTACACAGGCCGCTCTGACCTGGCAGGTTTGAGGCCATGGCCGTGGGATCTCTCTGCTGTTATTGTGCGGCCCCTAATGACGAGGGAGGGCACCAATGACGTCCACTCTCACCCCCCAGAACGGGGGGTGATTGAGCCACCCCCCTCCGGGCCACCAAAGACCGCTGCAGTGCCCCTGTTATCCGCCGGTATTTATGAAGAGTCCATTCCCCAAATTCTTCTGTTGCCTGGACTCGTGTCGGCCGGACTCCTTCCTGCGGGGCAAAATGATACCCCCCCCCCACCCGCTCAGTAGCTCTCCATTGGCTGGGGTTTCGTATCAGCACACACAGACCACCCCAGAATGGGCACTCTTCGTCCCACCACCAGATACATGGGGTGGGGGGGCACTGGTCAGGCGTACCTGGTCCTCGTGTCACCTCCTGAGTGCTGTGTTATTCCCCAGCTACGGCCGCTTCTCCCTCTGAGATGGGCTTCGAACTGCCTCTGCCCCTGTGCTCTGCTTTCATGCACCGCAGTGCTGCCGCTGGGCCCACTGCTAGCCTCTTCGCCTGGTTACCCCGCTATGCCGCCCCTCCAACTTAGTGAAGGCTGCAGTGCAATAGGAGACTCCCTTCACTCTCCCTGCCTGCTCAGCCATACACCCGTACCAGACAGCGTTGTGGGGATGAGGAGGAGTGGGCTCCAAACTGCCTCTGCTCTTGGGTTGCGGCAGGTTACCCACTGGGCTCCTCTTTGGACGAGCCCCTGTCCCGTCACTCTGCGGGGGGGGGGCGCTCCACCACTCCTCTGTGGAGAGGGGTCAACTCCAGACACCCCCGCCTTGTCCTAGCCGCCTACCTTCAAGACCGGGCATCTGCGTATCGCAGCCTGTGCCTAAGCCTCAGGAGCGGGCTCCTGACAGCCGCCACACCCGGGTCGGGCCGCAACCAGTTCTGTCCCTTCCTCATTCAGAGGCTATGCTGCACCGCTCTTGAGCCTGCGTGCGGCCCATCCAGCGGGGTGCTGTGAAGTATCCCTGCAGGGGCAGGCTCCAGCCCCAGGATGTCCTCCACCGTCTTCCCGCTCTTCTTGCCGCCAGAGCCACGGTCAGCTCTGCCCTACAGTCCTGGGAGGTACCTCAGCAGCCCCAAGTTCCAAGGCGTAGCGGAGGGGCTCTTAATACTCTCTGGGATCCTGATCCAAATATTGCAGTCGCCTCTACAGCTGATATTCACAGTATTTATTGGAGCACCTCACAGAGCTCACAGAGAGACAGCCATCTTGGTTGGGCTCTATAGCACCCTCCTTACAGGAATGTGTACAGTCATCTTATTATACTTAATGATAGCTGGCAATACTGGGCACATTTGTACTGGGCCTCCTGCTAACTTGATAAGCCTTTTGGGAGCCTTAGCAACTTCCTCAGGTTGAAAGAAACTTTCATCTACCACTGTTATACTGGCTCCAGTGTCTCTAATGGCAGGGGTGTCCTGACCATTCACAAGAATACTGTCTTTATAATACTTTTTAGTATTATCATGAATGGAATTATAGACCTCAATGTTTTGTTGTTCCCACAGTTCCAGAGATACAAAGCAGTGATTGCACAAAAGTGAAATACACCCCGCGGGCTATGTGAGGAGGAAGTTCGCCTCATGGCCCAGGGGTTGAATTTCGTTCCGTTTCACGTCAGCGTGCATAACACTAGCTGACATGAAACTGAAAGTAAATTTCACTGCAGCAGCCATTTTTCGGCTTACGCAGTGAAAAGAGAAGGTGACACCCCACCGGCCTCCCCGCGCCCATCCTGGAGCAATGGCTCGGCTGCGTTACAGAATTTCCCCCTGGGGATGGAAGGGGACCCTGCCGGGGCTCCCTGGCACTGCCACTGTGCTTGGGGACGGTACACCCACGCAGCCCAGCCGCAGCTCCAGGATGGTCGGGGGTGATGTCCCTGGCCTTGGGCATCTGTCTCCCATGTGGGTTAACCACCCCCAAGCACAGCAGCAGTCCCAGGGAGCCTTGGCAGGGTCCCTGTCCTTTCCCAGAGGGAGAAGCTGTAATGCAGGCACCCAAGACCAGGGACATCACCCCTGCCCATCCTGGAGCGCTGGCTGGGCTGCGTTACAGAATTTCTCCCAGGAGGGAAGGGTATCCCTGCCAGGGGCTCCCTGGCGCTGCTGCTGTGCTTGGGGACGGTACGCCCACATGGGAAACGGATGCCCATGGCTGGGCACATCTTCGCCAACTGTCCTGGAGTTCTTGCTGGCCTGTGTTACAGCTTTTCCCCACCAGGGAGTCCAGGCAGTATGCCAATACCTCCCTGAAGGGAAAATCTGTAACACAGCGCAGCCAGAACTTCAGGGCGGTTGAAGGTGATGTCCCCGGCCTTGGACATCTGTTTACCATGTGTGTGTATCGTCCCCAAGCCCAGCATCGGTTCCAGGGAGCCCCGGCAGGGTCCCCAACCTTTTCCGGAGGGAGAAGCTGTAACGCAGGCCAGCCAGAGCTCCAGGAAAGTTAGCATTAAATGTCCCTGGTCTTGGGGATGGTCAATCTACATGGGAGACAGCCTCCCAAGTGCAGTGGCAGTCCCAGGGAGCCCCGGCAGGGTCCCCAACCATTCCCGGAGGGGGAAGCTGCAATGCAGGCCAGCCAGAGGTCCAGGATAGTCAGGAGTAATGTCCCTGTCCTTGGTGGGCTGTCTCCCATATGGGGCAGCCATCCCCAAGTGCAGCGGCTGTCCCAGGGAGCCCCGGCAGGGTCCCCAGCCCTACCACGAGGGAAATTCTGTAATGCAGCTGAGCCAGAGCTCCAAGATTTGCCGGGAGTGATGTCCCTGGCCTTGGGTGGCTGTCTCCCATGTGGGTCTACCATCCCCAGGTCCAGTGGCAGTTCTGACAGGGTCCCCATTCTTCCCCAGAGGGAAAGGCTGTAACGCAGCCCAGCCAGAGCTCCAGGCTGGGCTTGGGGATGGTCAATCCCCATGGGAGACGGGTGCCCAAGGCCAGGGACATCATCCCAACCATCCTGGAGGTCTGGATGGGATGCGTTGCAGAATATACCTCCGGTAACGGAGGGGGACCCTGCCAGGGCTCCCTGGGACTGCCGCTGCACTTGGGGATGGTCCACCCACATGGGTGAAGGGAGCCCAAGGTCGGGTGCATGATCCCCAACCATCCTGGTATTCTGGCTGGCCTGTGGTACAGCTTCTGCCTCCAGGAAAGGTTGGGTACCCTGCCGGGACACCCTGGAACTGCTTCTGTGCTTGGGGACGGTCAAACCACGTGGGAGACAGCTGACCAAAGCCAGGGACATCAACCCCGCCCATCCTGGAGCACTGGCTGGGCTGCGTTTACAGAATTACCCCCTGGGGAGGGAAGAGGACCCTGCGATAGGCTCCCTGGTGCTGCTGCTGTGCTTGGGGGGAAAAGCTGTAATGCAGCCCAGCCAGAATTCCAGGGCGGTTGGAGGTGATGTCCCTGGCCCTGGACATCTGTTTACCATGTGGGTGTACCGTCCCTAAGCACAGCGGCAGCTCCAGGGTGCCCCAGCAGGGTCCCCTTCCCTCCCCCGAGGGAAATTCTGTAATGCAGCCTAGCCAGCGATCCAGGATGGTCGGGGGTCATGTCCCTGGCCTTACGCGGCTGTCTCCCATTTGGTTTGACCATCCCCAAGCCCAGCAGCGGTTCCAGTGAGCACCGGCAGGGTCCCCGACGGTTCCCAGAGGGAGAAGCTCCAGGGAGCCCTGGCAAGGTCCCCTCCCTTCCCCGGAGGGAAATTCTGTAACACAGGTCAGCCAGAGCTCCAGGAAAGCCGGGGGTAATGTCCCTGGCCTTGAGTGGCTGTCTCCCATGTGGATTGACCATCCCCAAGTGCAGCGGCAGTCCCAGGGAGCCCCGGCAGGGTCCTCCTCCCTTCCCGGGTAAAATTTTGTAAAGCAGCCGAGCAAGTGCTCCAGTATGGTCGGGGGTGATGTCCCTGGCCGTGGGCGGCTGTCTCCCATGTGGTTTGACCATACCCAAGCCCAGAAGTGGTTCCAGGGAGCCCCGGCAGGGTCCCCGACCTTTCCTGGAGGGAGAAGCTGTAACGCAGCCCAGCCAGAGCTCCATGCTGGGCTTGGGGATGGTCGACACACATGGGTGACAGCCACCCAAGGCCAGTGACTTAACCCCCGATCATCCTGGAGCTCTATCTAGGCAGCATTCTAGAATTTCCCTTGGGGATCAGACGGGGACCCTGCCGGGGCCCCCTGAGACTGCCTTTGGACTTGTGGATGGTCGACACATTTTCTTTTCCACCCAGGTAGGTGCACCCACACATGTGAGGTACTTTTTTCATCCGGACACCTGTGGGAATGTGAGAAGTAGGATATGTGGGTAATGGCCCAAAATGTCACCCTCACAATTGCGATGGCCGACTTTCTTTTTTTTAAAACACCCCCTTTATACCACATATATATGCGGGGGGATATGGGATATTATAGTAATATGAGGGTGTTGCGGGGGTCTCCCCCGCATATCTATGTGGTGTAAAGGGGGTTTAATAAAAAAAAAGCCATTTTCGGCCGTCGCAATTATGTGTGGTCGCAGTTATCACATAGATCCAATATGTGGTGTTGGGGGCATGTTTCAGTAGATTCCAGGTGGGAAATGTCTGAAAATGACATTTTTTTCCCTAAATTTGGGACTTTGCCGGGACTTGTGGGTAATACATTCTAAGGTGATTCCCCCAAGTCAGACCTCTGTGGATTCCCACGGGTGTCTTCTTTTCGGAAATGAATGGGGTTCCCTGTTTTCCTTGGTGGCTGCGACACCCCAGACCTAAATATGTAGGTTGTCCACAAGAGCAACATCTGGCAAAATCTGCTCAGTCGAAAGACGTGGGGTTACCAGTGGTTTAGCCTTTTCCCTTTGCGCCTAGGTAGGTGCACCCACACATGTGAGGTACCGTTTTCGTCGGGACACCGTGGGAACGCGGGAAGGTAATGTGTTGTTGGTGGCGTGTTTCGGTGGGTTGGCGGTGGGAAATGTCTGAAAATTGTGTTTTTTCCCCCAACATTTTGGACTTTGCTGGGGCTTGTTGCTAATGAATTCTGGGGTGATTCCCGCAAGTCAGACCTCTGTGGATTCCCACAGGTGTCTTCTTTTCGGAAATGCATGGGGTTCCCTGTTTTCCTTGGTGGCTGTGACACCCCAGGCCCAAATCTGTAGGTTGTCTCCCCAAACCCTTTCGGGGGTTGCAGTGGTTTAACCTTTTCCCTTTGCGTCCAAGTGGGTGCACCCACACATGTGAAGTACCATTTTCGTCGGGACACCTGTGGGAACGCGGGAAGGTAGTGTGTTATTGGCAGTGTGTTTTGGTGGGTGGGCAGAGGGAAATGTCTGAAAATTGGCTTTTATTTGCCAAATTTAGGACTTTGCCAAGGATTGTGGTTAATAAATTCTGGTCCGATTCACGCAAGTCAGACCTCTGTAGATTCCCACGGGTGTCTTCTTTGCGGAAATGCATGGGGTTCCCTGTTTTCCTTGGTGGCTTCGACACCCTAGGCTCAAATCTGTAGGTTGTCCACATGAGCAAAATCCTGCAAGATATGCTCCGCCGAAAGACGTGGGGTTACCAGTGGTTTTAGCCTTTTCCCTTTGCGCCCAGGTAGGTGCACCCACACATGTGAGGTACCGTTTTCATCAGGACACCTGTGGGAACACGGGACGGTAGGACATGTTATATGAAACCTTGGGCATGATTTCTTCATGTTAAGAATGTACTGCTCAAAATTGGGTTAGCTTCTTTCTGGCATAACCCAGAAATCCTAGTACCTGCAGATTCTAAGAAACTAAACGTTTATTATTGAGATTGTGTTCTAACGAACAAAATGTGAAGCAATGAGAGAAAGAGTACATTTCAAAACTATCTAAGACTTAAGCTGACTTTTAGAATTGGAGCAGTACCTCTACTGGATTAGCCAGACGGGAGCCAGAAAACTAAATTGTTACGTCTCGGAATCCTACCTGTACATACTCTTACGTCCCGGCCCCTTTCCTCCTCCATACTGCATGGGCGTCCCTCGCGAAGGACGGGAGGCAGAACCTTTTTCACCAGAAAAATCTTCTTCCTCTCTAAATTTAGAGGCGCGCGTAGGCGCTGCCCTGCGAGCATGCGCTGCCCTGACTCCGACGCCACACCCCTGTCCCCTTTTCCGTGCTGACGGGAACGGCCAAATTCACCAGCGCTCCTGGGTTTGGCTCTGGCCATGTAATTCCACATGTGGATTCTTCCTCTATGTCTTCTTTTGTCTTTTTATTCAACAGGTACTTGGTCCTCAGACGCCACAGCTCCTCCCCGGCGCATGTCGACTTCGACAGGGTTCAGCAGGTGCCCTCCTGCAAAAAGGGCCTTTTCCAACTTCAGACCCCCACGCCCTCTGCCTATGTTGCCTTGGTCCAGACCACGGTTGGAAAGCCTGTTCGGCTCGCTGTCCACAAAAGCGCTGAACAACAGACTAGCCAGGTGGAGGAAGATTTTCCAGCAGTCTTCTTCTGAGGACCTTAAGAGTTTCGTGAGACGTTCCAGGCCAGAGGTAGGACCTGTATTTTCATCTGCACTTCGCAAGGGAGACTTCTTCCCAGGGACTCTCCTACGCGGGAGGGACCGATCAGGTCCTTTTACCAACTCACGCACCGAGGCTGTCACTGCTACCGGCCTTTGGGCTGAGGGGTCCTCGGGTCCTCCCGGTGCCAGGGTTGAGGGGCCGCTAGGCCCTTTTACCGGGCTTGCGCCTGAAGGGCTCTGCCCTTGTACCGGCATCATGGCTGAGGGGCTACGCCCTGTTACCGGCAGTACATCCGATGGGGCACCTGAACGCAGCTCTAACGACCCCCGGGTCGAGGTTAATACACCTACCGGGCACGTGCCCGAGGAGCAGGACAAGTCGCGTGCCTCACACATGAGACTTGGCAGAGGAACGCAGCGACGAACCGAGCAACACGTCGCAGCCACGTGGTAGGCAGCTCAACAAGATGGCCGACAGGCCAGAAAAGGATACCCTTTCAACACCTCTGAAAGACTTCGGCGAAGAGCGAGTATCGAGGTGGGACTGGCATCAATCAGATACGTGGGCTACAGCCTACCCTTCTTATGCGCAGGGATGCTTTCCCTTGCGTCTGTATGTACAGGGTCGGCAGCGGCCTCAGTTGCCTCTAGTAACCCCTTCAGTGCCCTCCTCCTCTTCGGTCAGTGAGGACCGGAACTTCGAGAGGTTCCTCTGCCTCATGAAGTCTCCTGATATGGGGGAGATCATCAAGGACGCAGTCGGGGAAGTCCTTCCCGCTATGCTAGCAGCACCACAGATGCCTCCTCCGACACCTCTGGCCCCGGTGCAGCCGCCTCCTCCGGCTCCTCAGCCTACTCCACAGGCGGTTCCATACCAACCTCCGCCCCTCCCGCAGCCTCCAGCCGTGGTCCCTGTGTCCCAGCCTCCGGCTCCGGATACTCCTCCTCCTCCTTCACAGGATCCCCCAGACCCTCAGGATACTGATGAGGAGGAGGATCCTGACACACCATCATCGGCCAGGGCCTTCCACGAACGTATTGCAGGCCTGGCGGAATACCTGGGCCTACCACAGCCAGAGGTCGAACAGCAAGCGGTGGGCGTCCTCGCTGAAGTCCTCACAAGGCGCCCTTCCGCCAGAACGGGAATTCCACTGCATACTGATGTAGGCCCCCTCGCCAAGAAGGGTTTGCTCAAAAAACACTCTGTCCAGCCAATCAACCGCCGCCTGGACGCCAAGTACAGGCAGATGGAGGGGGATACACTCTTGCTCTGCTCCCATCCTCAGCCACACTCCTCGTGATCGCTGCGGCATCACTGTACTCCAAACCTCAGTCGTCCTCGTCGTCTTCTTCGACGGCGCTGTTAGGCAAGGAGGAGAAAACCTTGGAGGCATACGGTAAGAAGCTGTATTCGAACGGTTCCTTGCACCTGCGTCAGGCCAATGCAGACGCAATGTTGGTGGCCGCTAACCAGAGTTTATGGCAGGAAATTGCTGACTTCATCCCCAAACTCCCTTCCCACAGCCAATCACGTTTCAAGGCGGGTCTGCCCGAGGCCAAGCTCGTGGTGCAGGATATCATGGAATCCACGCTAGCACACATCGATACCTCTGGAAGTGCCATCTGTATTGCCATGGACATGAGAAGGATGGCCTGGCTCCGGGCAACCAAATTCAACCCAGATGTCCAGGAACGTATTCTAGATCTGCCCTTGGAGGGGAGCACCTCTTCCACTCCAGCACAGACGAAGAGCTGGACAAGAAGAATAGCTCGTAGACGGCTAAGTCTTTATCCATTCTGACAAAGGCCACGCCCAAAGCGTATTACCAGTCTCAGCAACGCTCGGATAAGTGTCGCTCATCAGGAGGCTTCCGCGGCTTCCAGGACCGCAGGTCTAGGCAGCCGGAACACTCGCTGACCCCTAGTCGGTACAAGCATCAAAAAGGGAGGGGGGGGCAAGGGCTTTTTTCCAGTCCCCCTCCTCCGCCTCGGATGGAAAAAAGTCTTGACACACCCCTCCAGGTCCACGAGTCGCCAGTGGGGGGCAGGCTTGCCCTTCACACACACCTTTGACGACAGAAATTTGCAGACCCCTGGATCCTGTCAGTAGTGTGCTCGGGGTACCGTCTACCTATGCCAGCCTCTCCTCCCCTCCCCCAAGTTGGGACAGCAACTCTTTTGACAGAGATTCAATCGCTTGTCCTGAGCCAGGCCGTGTAGGAAGTCCCAGCCTCCCAGCGAGGTTCGGGCTTTTACTCCAGGATCTTCGCCATTCAGAAGAAGAACCAGGCGGGCCTGAGAGTTGTACTGGACCTTTCCACCCACAACCTCTTCAGAGATTCAAGATGGTTACGCCAGCCTTTATTGCGGAGACATTATGCAGGGGAGACTGGATGTGCTCCCTGGATCTGAAGGACGTGTATCTGCACTTCGCGATCTGGCAACCCCATCGTTCTTTCCTCCGGTTCAGGATCATGGGCTGCCATTTTCCGTACAAGGTCCTCCCTTTTGGCCTCAACTCGGCCCCCAGGGTCTAAACCAGACTCATGAATGCTGTGGCAGCCCTCCTCCGCGCTCAGGGCCTCCACATATACCCATACCTAGATGACTGGCTCGTTAGAGCTACATCTCCGGAAGCAGTTCAACACTCCTCCCAAGCACTGATGAACACACTACACGACCTGGGCTTTTCGCTCAATCTCAAGAAGTCACAGCTGCAAACCATGCAGTCTCTAACCTTTCTGGGCCTAATCTGGGGCACACGTGCTGAGAGGGTCTTCCCCTCGGATGACAAGATCTCGGCCATCAAGAGGGCCACGTCCCACTTTCTCAGCCGAAGCTCTACTTCGGCTTGGTGGTACCAACATCTCCCGGGGCTTTTTGCAGGGGTACTGTTGGCAGACCCCTACACAAGACTCAGGATGAGGAGGATCCAGCCCAATTTCTCAGCGTCGTGGAACCAGGAGAAGGGATCGCAGGCTGAAATCATCGAGAATCCCACTTTTCTCCACCCGGACCTCACATGGAGGTCTGAAGGCTGCAACCTGCGGACGGGCAACCCTTCAGGCTCCCCGCCCCACAGGTGACGATTACCACAGACTTCTCCCTCGAAGGATGGGGAGCCACCCCGGAGGAGCCATCGGTCCACGGCACATGGACCCGTCAAGAACAAGAGTACCACATCAATTGGCTGGAACTGAACGCCATCTGGTTAGTGCTCAGAGCCTTCCTCCCACGGCTCAGGGGAAGGGTTGTCCTGAGCCAGACAGACAACTCTTTGTCCCGCCCACATGGGCAGTACAGCACCGAAATGCTATGAAAATTCCCTTCTGAACAAGAGTACCAACAGAAACCCCATACACGTGTTTCAGTCTTGTTGGGCCTCATCAGTGAGGTGAAGCTGTGCCTCTTTGAGCACAGTGAGCAGGGAGTCCACGTCTGGTTGCCCCCAGGTAACTTAGGGTGACCAACCCCAAGTTCCTTGCAAAATATATCAAAAAAGGTAGCAGGCGCTCCTCTCCAGAAAGAACATGGCATGATAACCTGTTCTGAGATGAGAGTATGCAGCACACGCTTTTTGCTCACTGTACCTTTCACAGATTGGAAATATCCATTTGCATATCAGTCTTTGTCCCGCCCACATGGGCAGTCCAGCACCGAAATGCTATGGCAATTCCTCTCTGTACAAGTGTACCAACAGCAACCCCATACACGTGTTTCAGCCTTGTTGGGGCCTCATCAGTGACCAGTATGCACTACATCAACAAGCAGGGTGGGACTAGGTCCCCCTCCCTGTGCAGACTGGCTATCAACATGTGGGAATGGGCCTTGGGAAATGGGATTTTCCTCACAGCAGTCCACCTCCCGGGGGAATCCAACCAGGAAGCGGACAGGCTCAGCAGGTTGGGGCGTACAACTACGAGCGGCAGCTGAACAACTTTGTGACACAGGAAATCTTCCACAGAAGGGGTTCCCCCACCCTCGGTGGATCTCTTTGCCACCAGGCACAAAAGGAAGTTCCCCCAGTTCGCCTCCTGGCAGGGGCAGGGCCGGGGCTCCCTGGGCGACGCCTTATGGATTCAGTGGAACGACATGGCAGCATACGCCTTCCCGCCCACTCCACTGATTCACAGAGTACTTTGCAAGATCAGGGAGTCTCACCAGCTCAACGTCATTCTGATAGCTGCGTGGTGGCCAGCCAGGCCATGGTTCTCAGAGCTGCTCAGCCTCTCGGAGTTCCCTCCAATCCACCTCCCGACGCGCCCAGCACATCTTCTGACACAGCAGGGGGGCAGAGTCGTCCACCTCGCCCCTCAGAAGCTGGCCCTCACAGCGTGATTCCTGAGCAGGTGATGCTCAACCACCTCAACTTATCCCAAGCCAATCTGGAAATCATACAGGGTCCAGGAGCAAGGCTACCAGAGCCCAATATAAGAGTAAATGGACCAGGTTCTGCCACTGGGCGCACACCTGGGAAATAGACCCACTGGCATGTTCACTGGACGACATGCTGTCATTCTCTGCTCACCTCGCCAACTCCGGCGTGCAGGTAGACACCTGCCGCGCATAGCTCTCAGTCATTGGGGCTTACAGGAACTCGGAGGAGGGGGGTCTTCTCCTCCAACCCAGTTGTCAAGAGACATTTGGCCGGACTCGCTAGACTCTACCCGCCCATTAGGAAGCCACACTCCGTGTGCGACTTGAACCTAGTCTTGGGTGCCCTCGCACACAAGCCGTTTGAGCCTATGGTGTCTGCGGACAGCAGGCTGGTCACCATCAAGACGGCCCTTCTAGTCGGCCTCACTTCAGCGTGCAGGGTCAGCGAGATCCAGGCTCTAGTCACATCAGAGCCGTACACTACCTTTCACAAGGATAAGGTGGTCCTGCTGACCCATCCGGCATTTCTACCTAAAGTACCATCAGCCTCACACTTAAACGAGGAGATCATCCTTCCTACATTCTTTGCCGACCCGAAGGACGAGCCTCAGAGAGTTCTGCACTGCCTAGACGTCAGGCTCGCCCTGAAATTCTACCTGGACAGGACCAATATCTTCTGCAAGTCGGATGCCTTGTTCATCACCTTCGGAGGCGCCAGGCCAGGCTATCAGGCCTCCAAAGCCTCCATTTCCCGCTGGATGGTCTCTGCCATCAAGGAAGTGTACAAGGGCCAGCATAGACCCCTTCTAACGAACATTCAAACCCACAAGGTCAGGGCCAAGGCAACGGCCATCGCCTTTCAGTGCCATGTCCCCTGGCAGGTCATAAGCAGGGCGGCCACATGGGCCACCCCATCCGCTTTCTGCAAGCATTACTGTTTGGATTACGGCTCCAGGTCGGATGTGGCTTTCGGACAGGCGGTTCTCCGGAACCTGTTTGCTTAAGGAGGGTCTCCTCTTCACCCAGGGGCTAAATTCAGTTGTAATGGCCCATGCAGTATGGAGGAAAGGGGACGAGACGCAAGAGTAATTACAAGTTACTCACCGTAGTGACTAACGTACTCTTAGTGCATAGTCCCCTTTCCTCCATACGTCCCACCATCCACCACCCTAATAATCTGGTGTCATTAGGCAATGGTAAATCTATTGTCGACGCGTCTTTGGGAACTGAGGTGTGGCGCCGGAGGGCGGAGTCAGGACAGCGCATGTTCCCAGGGCTGCGCCTGCGCGCGCCTCTAAATTTAGAGGGGAAGAAGATTTTTCTGGTCAAAAATGTTCCGTCTCCCATCCCTCGCAAGGGACGCCCATGCAGTATGGACGAAAGGGGACTATGGACTAAGAGTACGTTAGTCACTACCGTGAGTAACTTATAATTTTTCGTTCTAGAAAATAGCCTACAGAAACTTGCTCGTGTTGTCGGATGTGTAGTGCAGAAAGGGAGGACGACTACGATTTCCTTTTTTTCAGTCCGGTATTGATGCCTCTTAGAAGAAGATGGTTTATCCCGATTTTAAAACTAAGTTTGATACTGTGAACAGGGCTCTTCAGTTTTGTAAAACACCTACTTGCAATTCAATAGTTTTTGCTGTTGCTAGTTATCCAAATAGAGCCTGGAACTGTCGGTCGAAGTACTGAAGATGAAATCCTCCCATGAATGCTTATGGTGCTGTTATATTGAATTTTTATAGTGCCATTTGTAGTTAACATACATATTTTTACGGCCTTGTCCTATTCCCTAAATCTTTTTTTTTTTTATTTAACAGGTACTGTTTTTAATGCTGGGATTTGTTCTTAATTATTAGTTTTTATTTGTGTAAGATCAATTTGTAAGGTGCTCCTATTCTAGAGTGGATTTTGTAAAACTGCTTTTGTTTTTTATATAACTGATGTAAAGCATCAATCAATCAAACCTCTAATTACAAACGCTGTATTAGAGCATAATATTGTTATATCCAATATAATTCACTGGAATTCCATCCTTCTTTGTTGTAGTGCCATAGGAAAGAAATGATCAGCATCAGCTGATCAATAGCCACTGATACCCAAGGAGCACGGTGGTCTGTTGGGCTTGGTATTTGAATTCTACCATTGATAATCTGCTCTGCTTGTAAATGGCATTCAAACCCAGCGACCATAGCGCTGATTCCTCCGACCCAGCCCAACACCCATTGTCTCCATGTGTTTGGGAGCCAGTATTCAGAGCTCCTGCAGCTTTAATGTGTTTATTAGGCTCCTGCTAGGCTCCTGCTGGAGCTCTGTGGTGCCCTCTGCTCGAACTCCGGCAATGTAACTCACCTGAACAGATTGTTTGCTGGTTCAAGTTACTGCTTCAAAAACTGCCTCTGGAAGCATGAAGCACTGTTATTGTATCCTTCTTCAGCCTTGGACACAGCGCCTCAACCCTCTAAAGGGTTATAATGCTTGGAGAGAAGGCACTGTGATCAAAGTTGGTAGATGGTGTCAGCAGTCCACCAGAGCCAACACTGTCCCCACTAGCTTTGTACCTCAGAACATTCAGTTCAGCTTGCGCCCAGTTCCTTCCTATGCCTTCAGTATGTTAATGGAAGTGTATGATTTTAATGGAAAAGATTTAGTCATAGGTAGTTCTGCCTTATTTTGGGGATATCTTGGTGACCACATGTTTGTACCACCTATCCTGTTTGCCTCCTACCTTTGTGTTTCTCCTGAGACCATGTGGAAAATGTTACATGAGCCATGTCATTGGAGGGTTTCTACCAGATGCCAGGAGTGGCCAGGGTCTTGCTACCCGAATCCCAGGATGCAGATCTTAACCACTCCTTTGAAGGAGAGTTACGGTCTCTCCACTGATGAACGGGTACAATATAAACTGGCATTGCTGCTGCAAAGACTTGCTGTCTTAATGGGAGCTCACAAAACTTGAAACCAAACATGGAGGAGTTAATGTACCGTTACGAAAAATGAAAGAGGCCAAGAGCCTGTAATGGCTGATCATTTAACATCTGACAGGGGGGACAATTTCAATCACTGTAAACTCTCCTCTATGTTACACTGCTTTTAATACTTCAAAACAAAATTCAAATAGGCCTGCCTAGTTGTGGTTTGAAAAGACATGCAGCTTGTTCTGTGAATAAATGTGCAGTAATGCAAAAATAATAGTAGCCGATGCCATGGAAAGTTCAAGGAAAGGGGTTTACATTGAGATTCTCCCTCATTTTTGTTTTTGAAAGCATATGTAGGTCACTGAAGCTACCAAGTACTGTTTAAAGTTTTGGTGTTGAGAGTCACATATGCCAAATCTCAAATCACCTCTCTGCTGCAGTCTACTGCCAAAGAAAAAAGGTTCAAAACAAAGCGACAGCAAAAAACAAAATAAGTGCAAGGCTGCTATCACTGGGTGAGACTTTGCGCGGGCTGTAGAACCTATCCCAACCTTTACAGCTCAGAAAACACTGCCAAGGGTCTGGCCATCACAGAGCCGTTAATTTGGCTAGAGCCTCAAGATCAAGTAGTGTTGCTGTCTATGCTCTAGTCTGTCCTTCAAGAATGTGTTCTTTACCTTCCGTTTTGTTGAGCTATGTGGGCACAGGGCAGATTTCCACAAATTGATATACATACATCCTGCATTGAAATCGCATCTGCTTGAATGGGGGAGGAAACCCTTTAGTGGGATATTGCACTAATCTAACAAGAGGGGGATTTCTAGGTACTGAATGTTCTTAGTGCAAAATGATTTAGGTTACACAGCTTTTTGCTCTAAGTGTATTGGATTTTAAAATGTGCAGACCCTAATGGAACACTCTCAATGATCTGACCCTCTGTACCAGAAGGGTGAAATCCTTCACTCCTGTCCGTCCTCTCTGAGTTTGAATGTGTAAAGGTCAATAAAAGATCTTACACAAACTACAAAGGCTCCCAGAAAAGGTGAGCTTGTGCTTTAAGATGTTGGTCCTGGCAGACATAGTTTGTAGTTGGAAAGAGCTAGCTTAACATTCCCTTATATCTGAACTCATCGGCGCCACACACAATCTGTGATTCAAGTCCTTTTTTATGTAACTGCATTGTGCTAAAGGAAATGGAATTTACAATGGTCTCTGATCAGGGTCAGACTGGGGTGTAATATGGGTCCGGGCACCAATGAATAAATGTCCTACAGTTGCCAATAAAAATTACTTCCTTTTTTTACACTGTTTGAGTAGTACTCAAGTGGGAGTTTTTTTTAGTTAATCAAATTTGTTGCAAATTCTGCATTTGAAAGGATATGTGTTCAGTAACACTGTTCAAAACTACTAGCCGAATACTGAAGTACATAATTAAAGCGGCTCACTTTTACCAAACAAACCAGGCCCATTTTGACCGAAAAAACCTGTCCCACATTAGCATGTTGGGCATTTAGTTTGGGCACTGCTCTATTGCCCAAAAGGCCAGTGCGGGCCTGTCTCTGATAGTCTTTGTCTGTTCCTTCAAATATTGATTGATCATCACCTGTTGTTTAGAAACAAGTTAAAACACCCCCTTTAGCAGCTCAACTTAAACCTTCCCTGTTGAGACCGGATCTTCTGCTCTGAAGCAACCAGTGTGTGGAATGCATGTAGCTTGTAAACATTACTGAAGTTGGTGTACAGCACAAAAAAGAAAGGTGTCAATACACATAATAAATGGAATGTATATCTTTTTGTTAACTGTGTTATAGGAGTTCCAGTACACCGAAGAAGAACTTTACCGAACAAAGAGTACATTACAAAGCCGTATGAAAGACAGAGAAGATGAAATTCAGAAACTCCGGAATCAGGTACTAAATCTTTAGGACCAATATTTTCTATTCAGTGTATGTTGATTATTAGACCGCGTTAGGACAGTTTTTCTGAAGTTCAACTAAGGGCTTAGTAAAACCATTCAACTGAAACAGTACAGGACTCCACTCTAAGTATAAGGCTGTACCACCTGAGTTCATGGTAGCGTAGTCGGAGCAGCCAGGCTCATCTTAGGAGGGAGAGAGGGCTGTAGAATCGGTACAAAGAAATTGTAATACATATGGTCCAAAGAAACACTGCCACGCTATGTATTGTAAAAATAAAGGGTTTATTTGATATACAAGCAGGCCAAGAGATTCTTGGGTAAGTAAGTACTATCATAAAGCATATAAACACATTATAAAAACACAACACTGTGCTTTAAATACACTGATCAAAGGACAGACCTTATTCAGAACATCTAACAGTTTTTCTAGGTAAGCTGGACCTTTGTATACACATTTGGTATAGGGCACACCAATTCTTGGGGAGTAAAACTGTAAGGTACTTTCAGATTACTTTACAGTAATTCAAGGGTAGTAGACCCTAGCAGTTGTACCGTGACGCTCAGCAAGGAAATCACATAGTAAATAAACTGGACAATATACTTTTCAGAATAGTGGGACACTTATTCCAGGAACAGTAAAAACCTATAACTACATTTGTGATGACAGTTATACTAGGTGAGTAAAACCTAAGGATATACTATTACAGGTGCTTTTTGAGATCAGTGAAACACAGATTGAGATAAGCAATAATGCTTGTAACTTATTTTAGAATGTCGCAGAGCTAACTCAATGTAATTAAAACCTATACACTTTTTAAAGGAATTATCAGCAACTTAAAGGCAGGTGTAAACCTAAGACTCGTTTTGTGTCTGTCTAAAACAGACCAGGGAAAGCAAAACCCAATGTTACTCTTTATGAATTACTCAAGAATATTCTAGGTAGGTAATATCTAAGGCACACTTATCTGGACTGGCTAATAGCAAGTCAGGGGAAGCAAGATCCAGTTGGGGAAACTCATACATTTATTCTAACAGGAATAGCAAAGTGGAACCAACAGCATTACTTTTGGGAAGAGGCACAACCAAATCACAGGTGAGTAATATAACCTTACATCTATTTTCTGTTAGAATGGCAAAACAGTTTCTAAGGAAAGAAAGATGTTACATATACTTTTTAGAATGGCAACACATTTCTAAGGTAAGTAAAGCAACAGTATATATACTTTTCAGAATGGCAGAACATTTCTAAGTTAAGTCGTAACCTTTGTAACTGTTCACTCAGTTACAGTTACCAACCAACTTCTTGCATACTTGTTATCCTTTTCAAGGCAGAACCCTTTTCAAATGGATTGTGTCCTCCCACGTGTTCCTCATCTTTGACACTTGTTGTCCAGCTTCAGCTGCTTCAGAATTTCTTTTTTGGGCAGAGGGCGCTGTGCGCCGATGGCGTCGAGTCAATATCCCTCAAAGGCCTCCATCGAGGATGATGTAATCAAAGGCATATATAGCATGCGCAGCGCCCATTGGCCTCAGTTACGTTTTTCCGCTACAGCAATAGCTTTGAGCGAAATTCGGCGCGCCTCATCTTGTGACGTCTCTGTTACAAACACCTTTAATGATAATGTCTTCATCATTGACACCGAGGACTTCGATGTCCGGTTTCAAGAAGTGTCGGGATTGCGGGTCAAAAATGCCACTCACTGACCCAGACTGTATCTGTGGTGCCTCAGAGCAGACCACAACACCTCTGACTGTTCGAAATGCCAGTCCATGACTGGAAAAGCCTTGAGGGAACGGAAGGGGAAGCTAAAGGTAGAAAAAAAAACTAAAAAAAATCTATTACCTGATCCGCAAAACCTTTGACTGAGTCGAGAGGTGAATCTCCTCAGAGGAAGAAGGCCAAGTGATCCAGGTTGAGGAGTGCCTCACACCACTCTTCTTCATTCTTGAAGAAATCGAAAAGAAGGCACCGTAAGTCGCCTTTGTCAACTTCGTCGTTGGACGTTTCCCCCAATAGGGTTGCTTGCCCTACTAAGAAGTCCACTCCAGCCGAGTGGGAAGTCTTCAGGGCTGAAATGCTAAAGATTTTTGAGAAACAAAAAATCTATGCTCCTACCGAACTTTCGAGAGAAGCCAGAAAGGAAAGTTCTCGTCTGAAATCCTGCGCGTCCTCAAGCCTGGGAAAAAGGCCTGATCTGCATCATTAACCTTCGAGGCCTTGATCCGATGTTACATCGAAAGATCATATGAGACAAAAGGAAAAGTCGAAGTCGTTGACGGCATCAACACCTTTGACGCCCGCCAGGCCGTCTACATTGACTCCAAAGCCTTCAACCCCAACCACGCCACATTTGCCAGCTGTGCCGTCGGTGCCGGGCGCCCCTCCTAAGTCTGCTCCAATAAAGAAAGCATTGACGACTTCGATGAGGTCTCAGCCAATTATGAAAAAAACAGACCATGTATATGCTCCACTACCTAAAAGTATTTCTTTAAATCGCTTACTTCGATTTTTGAAGAAGAGGAGCGGTCTGAGGATGAAGCCCCATTTGGTTTACAGTACGGTACTCCCAATGTACCAGAGAGTTTTATTTCTGAAGAGTCCAGAAAAAAGGACCTGTATGCCAACTTGCAAACAGCAAGTGGGTTAGATACCTCGCCCAAACTTGCATTTGGAAAGCCAGAGGCTGGGGAGCATGCGGATGCTTCCTACAGGCAGTTCATAACGAAAGTCGGAGAATACATTGGTTGGAGCAGGCCTCCATTGCCTTATGAGCAGGACAATCTTACTGAGTTTTTGGACAAGGGTCCACAATCTGATACTATTTTGCCTTTCCATATGGCATTACAGAAAAGGGTAGCTAGGAATTGGGAGACTTCGGAATCCAATCCGGCAGTATATAAGAACTAGACTAAAAAATACCACCCTTCCAGTAGTGACCCCGACTACCTGTCAAAACACCCCACTCCGCAGAGAGTCTGGTGGTGCATGCCGCTACTGCTACTTCCAAACAAGCGGCGTACCCTACCATCCGTCCTGATAGATGGGCGAGGAAGGTATTTTCTGCAGGGAGCATGGCACTAAAATCTACCAACTCCACTTGTGCCCTCGCAAAGTTTTCGTGTACTCTATGGGATTGTATTTCCATGGCGGCAGAGCACATTCCCGAAGGGGATGAAAGGGACGGCTTCTTAGCTATTGTTAGGGACAGCAAAGAGGCCAGGTGCAAGTCCATTCAATCAGGTTTGGATTCTGCAAATGGCATCCGTAGATCCATGGCTACCAGCACCGTTATGTACAGATTTGCGTGGTTGAGAAAGTCGGGTTTTGCACCTGATGTGCAATCTAGACTTCTCAACATGCCCTTTGACGGGTCTCACCTTTTTGGCAACAAGAGCCTTGAGAAGTTGCAGACCTCAAAGGCGGCAGCCTAATCTTTAGGCACCAATATTAGGCAACCTCAGCCTTTTCTTCCTAGGGGGCAACCTCGATGGGGCAGATCTTTTCACTACTACTCCTCAGTTGGAAGAACGAGAGGAATGGCCAGTCAAAAAGGTCAGAGAAGATTTACTCATGGTGGACAAGGTAGAGGTGCTAAGCCAGCACAAGCAGCAGCCTCCTTGCCATCGGCCATTGCATCAGCTGCCGCAAAACCGCTCTGAGGTCTTGAGTCACAGTTCACCAGTGGGGGGCAGACTGTCTCAGCATCTAGAAGAATAGCGAGAAATTACTTTGGATGCTTAGGCTCTGGAAAACCGTAGCCCACGGTTACTGCCTTCCTTTTATAAAAAGACCTCAGAACAATCCACTGGGGAACTGCTCTTTGAGGATTCCGGATCTGCTCCTTTTGGAGGAAATTTTAACCCTGCTAGAGAAAGGTGCTATAGAACCAGTGTCTGTAGCGGAGAGGAACATGGGTTGTTACTCCCGATATTTTTTGATACCCAAGAAGGACGGAGGACTGAGACCCATCTTGGACTTGAGATACTTGAACAAGTTGCTCAGGAAGGACAAGTTCAAGATGGTCACACTTTCTCAGATCCTTCAGGCCCTCCAACACCAGGATTGGTTGGTGTCATTGGATCTTCAGGATGCTTATTTTCATGTGCCAATCCACCTCAAGCACAGAAAATACCCGAGGTTCGCATTTGATGGTTCTCATTTTCAATTTCGAGCTCTGCCATTCGGGCTGACCTCCACCCAAGGGTTTTCAACAAACTGATGGCGGTAGTGGCAGCGAGTCTCAGGAGAGGGGGGGGATGCACGTCTGCCCCTACCGGGACGATTGGCTGATCAGGGCACATTCTCCCGAACAAGTCCTGAATGATCTCAATATCGCCTGCCACTCTCTTCACAGACTGGGCTTCTCCCTCAATCACAAGAAGTCCCCTATGACACCTTCCCAAAAGCTCCAGTACATGGGAGCTGTGCTAGATATATCCTTGGGAAAGAGCTTGCCAACCGAGGTGAGGGCTCAAGACATTCTACCGATGGTGACCACATTTCGGAATGCCCACAGTCTACCGGCCTTTGATTTTTTTTGAGGTTGCTCGGCCTCATGGCATCCCACATTTCTCTGGTGCCAGAGGCCCGCCTGAGAATGAGATCCCTTCAATGGGCTCTAAGAACTCAATGGTCCCAGTTATCAGTAAAGATGTCGGACCAGGATTCCAAGATGGCTGCCGGCACTGAGTAGACGTGCCGACGGCGCTCTTCGGACCCAACTGAAGCGAGGTGCCCACTGCCCCTTCAGCAAGCTTTTGCAGTGGTCAGGATGGACCCTCGGCGTGCAAGGATGGAGTGGGAATCACCCAGAGTCAGCGGGCACTGGTTGCGGGTCCTAGGGAGTGGTGCAGCCGGGGCGGGACCATAGGCGGCCTGCAAGGCGGACAGTGGGAGCTCCTGAGGAGGCGCCGAAGCAATCGAGGCCGGCAGCGTGTAGAGCCTGGAGGCTCGGTGAAGAGCGGTGCTACCGAGTGTAACGTGCAAGCAACTCCCGGCAATCTGGCCAGCAGAGTCTTTGCGGGAAGCCTCTGGGTCCTGTCGGGAGGAGCCCGGGGAGGACTTGGACCAGGGAAGCTCGGAGGAACAGGCAGCGATGTCCAGACGGGAATTCCGGAGGGAGTTGCAGGCTTTACAATTGAATCTAGCAAAGACATTCCAGGAACAATTTCAATTGATGAGGGCTGACCTAATTGAAGCATTGGGAGAGATTAGACAAGAGCTGAGGCAATTGGGTGAAAGAACTGACACGCTGGAAAAAGGTCTCCAAGAAGTAGAGGATGACACCATAGCTAACAGCGAGTCTATAGAGAGGATCGACGTGGCAACACAAAACTTAGAGGCTCAGATGGAAGATTTCGAAAACAGATCCCGAAGGATCAACATTAGAGTGAAACTTCTGCCGGAGTCAGTGTCGGAGAAGGACTCGAAAGCGGTCCTCCAGGACACTTGTGCTGATATCTTAAATGAAGAGTGCCCTGAGAAGGTTGAACTTGACCAGGTGCACAGAACGGGGCGGTTGCCCAAAGGCCAGATGGCGAGGCCTAGGGATGTTCTGGTGGCTTTTACTAGATTTTCCCAGAAGGAGGCGGTATTGCACGCAGCTCGGCAGCGGGAGCACATTACATTCAAAACAGCGCAAATTGCGCTGTTTCAAGATTTGGCAAGTAGCACGCTTCTAAAAAGAAGACAAATGGACCCATTGCTAAAGGTTCTCAACGAGAAGGACATACGGTACAAATGGACTTTCCCCTTTGGCCTGCTTTTTGAATGGGAGGGTGGCCAGAAGCGAGTTACATCTCTACAGGAAGGGGCTGATCTCCTACACATGGACTTTGAGGAAATTCCTTCGAGCTCAGGGTGGGAAGGTCCGCCCCAGGCAGAAACCCTGGGATGGACGACAGTAGGAGCGAGCAGGAAAAGAGGGGGTAACGAAAGCAAGAAGCAGCTAAAAGGAAACCCGGGCGAGGACAGGAACGGGTCACCAGTCGACTCCTGATTTCGAGAGCCGTAAAGGGGGCGGTGGGCCTCTAACAAGGGATTTGAGGAAACGGGTCTTAGGAGGAGCAACCATTTTGGGAACGGAAAGGGTGTGATGCCCGAGTTTGGAGTGGTGAGTGGACGGGAAGGGGATGCCCTTTCAGGGAGGAGGGTAGGGGGGGAATGGGGATGTTGGGGGGGAGTGGGTCAAGGGGTAGGGGTGGATGAGTCATTCAGAGGAGGGAGGGGAGAGAGAGGTAGAAGCTTATGGCGTGGCCCAAGTCGCAAATCATGGCTCCTTAAGTGTTTAACGCATAATATGAGAGGGCTAAACTCCCCTCTAAAGAGGAAGAAGTTGGAGCTCCTCACGGGAAAAGGGAAACCTCATGTTATGGGACTTCAAGAAACACACCTGTTACACAAGGACCAGGGTAGACTGAAGCTGCGTGGATTCGCTCTGATCTTCCATGCCTCAGGGCAGAGTAAAGCAAGGGCGGTCGCTCCAGCAATTAGGAACACGGTTGACTTTGTTGCTGAAGCAGTTATGAGAGATAAGGAGGGGAGATACGTAGTGGTCAGGGGAAAATACCAGGATACCCCATATACCTTTGCGGTTATATATGGCCCCAATTCCGGTCAGGAACAGTTCTTGCTGCAGGTTTTGAAAATATTGGAGGAGCATTCTAGGGGGCAGATTGTTTTGCTGGGAGACCTGAACATCGCTTGGGGTAGGGAGAGGGAAAGAAATGGTAAGCGAGTGAGCGGGGGGCGGAGGGGTGGTAATGTCGGTTGAGTTGAAGGAGAGGATTGGGAGTTTGGGTCTGAAGGACGTGTGGAGAGAGTTGAAGGGGGAGGAGGAGGGCTACACATTCTTATCGGGAGTACATGGATCGCAATCCAGAATAGACTATATTTGGGTTTCGGTGGGACTGGTGGGAGGTATTCGAGAGGTGAATGTGGGTCCGATAGGGATAGCGGACCATAAGATAGTCTCAGCGGTTCTAGACCTGGGTAGAAGGGTGAGAGGAGTGTGGGGCTGGAAATTTACATGGGCAGTCCTGAGAGACCCCGCTGTTCGCTGCGACATAGAGAAGATTGGGACCTTCTTCTCTTTTAATAGAAAGGAGGATACAGGAGAAGGGGTACGCTGGGATGCGTTTAAGGCCACTATCAAGGGGGACTTAATTGCTGCAACTGTTCTCCGCGTGAAACAATTGAAGGCTTTAGAGGCTCAACTTGAATCTGAGGTGGAAGCGGCTAGGCAGGCGGCGGGGATGACCCCTTCCCGGGGTGGCTATGCGGGAATATAGGAAAGCAGTAGGCCAACTGGAACTCCTGCGTACCAAAAAGGCTGAGGGGGCTTTGCTAGCAGTAAGACAGAGATTCTATGCGAAGGCAAATAAAGCGGATATGCTGTTGGCACGTCTCCTTAGGGGAAAACGAGCGCAGAACGCTATAACTGCGCTGAAAGTGGGCCCGGGAGTAAGGGTCACCAAAAGGGCTGAATTACAGGAGGCCATAGCGGGGTTCTAGGAGTCCCTCTATGCGTCCCAAAACCCCCCTGGTGATGCGCAGGACAGGTTCTTACAGTCGGTAAATTAAGGGAAATTGATAGGGAGTCGAGAGTCGCCCTCAACCGAGAAATTACAGAAGAGGAAGTCCGATGGGTGATTAGAGCCCTCCCGAAAAATAAGGCCCCGGGTCCGGACGGTTTTACCGCAGCCTTTTACAAGATGTTCATTACGCATCTGGCCCCCCACCTGACCTCTCTGTTCAATTCGTTTTGGCAATTGGGTAGAATTGCCCCGTCCATGGAGGAAGCGAAGGTGATCGTTGTTCTCAAACCGAATAAGGACCCAAAAGAGAGAGCGGCCTATCGACCTATAGCCTTAATCAATGTCGATGCCAAGATTTATATAAAAATCTTGGCTAATAGACTGGACGCTATTCTCCCATCTCTGATCCACCCTGACCAGGCGAGCTTCGTCAGGGGTCGGCAAACGGCCGATAACATCAGACGGGTAGCTCATTTGGTAGAAAAGGTCCAGCGAACGAACACTCCTGCGGTCTTGGTAGCGTTAGACGCGGAAAAAGCCTTTGACCGTGTGGAGTGGTCCTTCTTGTTCTGGGTAATGGAAAAGATGGGCATTAGGGGAGAATTTCTGACCATGGTGCAGGCCAATTATCAGGCTCCCTCGATTAGAATAATGGTCAATGGGTTAGCCACTAGGCGGGTCAATCTCCAGAGGGGAACGAAACAAGGTTGCCCGCTATCCCCAATCCTCTATGCGATTTATTTGGAACCGTTGTTGCAAGCAATTAGGGAAGCGCCGAACATACGGGGTATCCCGTTTGGAGGGGACCAGCACAAGGTTGCAGCCTTTGCGGACAATATGCTGCTTATGCTGACAGCCCCGCAAGCATCGCTACAAGATAGTTTGTCCTTGCTGGAACAGTTTGGGGAGGCCTCAGGGTTAAAAGTTAACGCTACCAAATCGGAGGTCCTCAACTTGACCCTGAGGGGAAAGGAACGGGACGAGGTAAAAGGGGGCACTCATCTCATGTGAAGTCCGGGGGGGATCAGATATCTAGGGGTAAGGATTACGGCGACACTGTCAGGGTGGTATGCAGCGAATTTTCCCCCTCTCCTCAAAGCAATTAAACGGGATTTCCAAAGGTGGAGGAGTCTTAGGGTCTCATGGTTAGGGCGATTAGCAGCGGTAAAGATGGTAACACTCCCGCGACTTCTGTACTTATTCCAAGCGGTCCCTCAACCGGTTCCCATGAGTTTTTTTTAAGGAATTAGGGACCCTGACCAAAGAATTTATATGGGAAGGGAAGAGACCTAGGGTGGGTAGTAACTTGCTGATGGCTCCCAAGAGTGAAGAAGGCCTAGCGCTCCCAAACTTCCGATGTTATTATGAGGCTACTCAGCTGCGCATTATTAGAGAGTGGTTGATGGGGGGACGAAAACCAGCAAGATAAGCTCTGGGTGAAAATGGATAGGGCGGTTGCTCACCGCGCTTTATCGGTAGTGCTTTGGCTCCCCAAAGAGCATAGGCCACGGCACCTTTATGAAAGTACCATAACTAGACTCATGGCAGATACTTGGGATAGGCTGGTGGGCTCTCAGGGTATCACTTCGTATCCATCCCCTTTTACCCCCCTCTTTGGTAATGGTAACTTCACCCCAGGCCTGGAGAGGGGTGCTTTTGAGAAGTGGCGGGAGGGTGGCTGTGCGAAGTTATGTGATATGTTTTGTGAGGGGGAAATATTGTCGTTTGATGATTGCAAACGTGAATTCGCTATACAGGAGAGGGAAAGATTGAGATATGCACAGATAAGGCATTGGGTACTACATCCGGGAGTCAGGAGGCCGGCAACTAGGGAACCGACATTTTTCGAAAAGTTCCTTCTAACCAATGATGGATCGAAAGGCCTTATCTCTAATATTTACAAGATTTTGAATAGCTCTCCTTCGGATCCTCAGTGGGCGTACATGCTAGAATGGGAAAAGGTTTTAGGGAGAGTCATCAGTAGGGCGGAGTGGGAAAGATTGTGGAGACGGATACCCAAATTGGCTAGGGCGACACAGCTTCAGGAGGTATGGTATAAGATTTTATTTGGCTGGCATTATACCCCTGCCAGGCTGCATAGGATGCTCCTCACAGTATCGGGTAATTGCTGGAGGGTATGCAATATGGCAGGCACTGCAGAGCATATATGGTGGAAGTGCCCCAATATTGCACCCTTCTGGGAGGAGGTACAAAGGGGGCAGAACCAGTCTTTTGATCAGGAGGATGTACAAACCCCAATGCAGATTCTTTTGGGCATTCGAGAAACTCCCGAAAAGGGGAAAAGCAGAGGAATGGAGAAAGCGAAAGTGATCCTGACGCTTGCAGCAATGTTGTTGATAGCGCAAAGATGGAAGGGCCATGAGATCCCCCGTATTCAGGACTGGTTAGGGAACATCTGGGAAATAGTAGCTATGGAGAGGGCAACTTACGCCATGGAGGATAAAGTGCAAAACGTTGCCGCGGAATGGGGGGAGGTGATTGCCTTTCTTAAAAATGACTACAGAGTGATGTGGTGCATGCAGCGCCTGAGACTACTAGAGCTCCAATAAGGTGGAAGAACTGACTTGAAAAAAGAAGATTTGGGTCTGGATGGCTCGTTATAAGGGATGGGGGGGAGGTGGGGAGGGGTGGGAGGGAATGTTTTACTTCTCTGTTTCTTTCTTGTTGCAAAATTCAATAAAAAGAGTTTACACAAAAAAAAAAAGATGTCGGTCCAACTTCAGATTCCAAACAGGGTCTCTCACAGGATCTTCTGTGGTGGGCCTGCAAGGACAATATTCTGAAAGGAGAACCCTTTTGGCAACCATGGCCGGAGATTACAGTAGTGACGGGCGCCTCACTCACGGGGTGGGGAGCCCATGCCAACGATCTGACAGTCGGCGGTCGTTGGTCTCCATCAGAGTACAAACTACATATCAATCTTTTGGAGCTGAGGGCAATCGGACTAGTGCTGAAGGCCTGTCTGCCCTCTGACCGGGGAAAGAATGTCCGAATAATGACGGACAACACAGTGGACATGCACTACCTCAACAAGAGTGGAGGTGTAGGGTCACTACCACTGTGCAGAGAGGCAATGCAGCTCTGGTACTGGGCAATTCAAGAAGGAATCTTCCTATCGGCAGTTCACCTAGCCAGGGAGGAGAACACAGCGGCCGACGCTCTGAGCAGGCAGATCACAGTTTCCCACAAGTGGGAACTAGCTCAGGAAGTCCTTCAAGAGATCTACACCCGTTGGGGAACCCCTCAAATAGATCTGTTCGCGACTGAGGTCAACCGGAAATGCGAAAGATATTGCTCCAGGTAATTTCCTCCGAGAGGAGCTCTAGGAGACACGTTTGTAGTGAACTGGGAGTTTCCACTCCTGTACGCGTGCCTCCAGTCCCCGTCATTCCTCATGTGATCAGGAGGTTGAGAAGATTCGGGAAACGTGATCCTAATTGCCCCGGATTGGGCCAGGAGGACGTGGTACCCGGACCTTCTGGACATGCCCATCTGTCCTCCGATGCGTCTTCCACAAAGAGAGGACCTTCTCTCGTGAGAGGAGGGTCGGGTTCTCCATCCAGAGTTCAAGACAGTCAACCTTCACGCTTGGTTTTTGAAAGGCTGAGATATAAGGAATGGGACCTCCTGGATGACGTAATGGAGGTGTTGCTTTCGGCCAGAAGGCCAGCACAAAGTCTTTGTACCGGTGCGGTTGGAATAAATTCTGATACTGGTGCAAGGAAAATAATGTAGATCCTTTTCTATGTACAATAATGTGTGTTTTATCCTTTCTTCTATCCTTAGATAATCTGGGGCTCCAGATTGGTACCATTAAAGGCTACCTGGCGGCGTTGTCCGTTTTTAAGCGCTCGTCAGAGGAATGTTCCTATTTCAAAATTCCACTGGTGACTCAATTTCTAAAAGGGCTCACTAATGTCTTCCCCTCCATCTCTTTTCCAGTTTCCGGTTTGGGACTTTAATCTGGTTTTAAAATTCCTAATGTGTGCACCATTTGAAACTCTGCACACATGTCCCTTAAGCTTATTAACCTTAAAAAATCCTATTGGTTGCTCTGACATCAGCCCTTAGAGTGAGCGAGTTGCAGGCACGTTCATCCAAGCTACCCTTTACCATCTTCCACAAGGATAGGGTTGTTTTAAGGGTCAAACCACCTTTTTTGCCCAAAATCATTTCTGATTTTCATTTAAATCTCCCACCTCATCCTGGCAAGGAGGAGGAAAGACTGCATAGGTTAGACCCTCAAAGAGCGTTACGTTTTTACATTTCAAGAATGTCTAAATTACGAATTGATGACCAACTCTTCATCGGATACACAGGACACAAGCTGTGTCAGACTGGAACCAAACAGACCTTATCTAGATGGATAATTCTGGCAATATCAGAATGTTACAGGCTGCCAGGAAAAGACCCTCCTGAAGGTTTGAAAGCTCAAATCACCAGGGGCATGGCTACTTCTACGGCCCTTCAAAGAGGCGTTCCAATTAGAAACATTTTGTAAAGCAGGAACGTGGTCTTCCATCCACACGTTTACCAAGCATTATTGCCTGGAGTCTTCTCTGGGTCAGGATGGTACTTTTGGCAAGGCAGTCTTTGACTCTCTCCATGAAAATGTATGATTTAAAATTCTACTCCCTCTCTCAAACCAAATATTGCTTTGGGAGTCTGTCAAAGATGAGGAATACGTGGAAGGACACAATCCATTCGAAGAACAAGTTACTTACCCCTGGTAATGTTCTTTCGAATAAATGTTCCACCTATTCCTCATCGCCCTCCCAGCCTACCCCTCAGTCAAGGCTGAGTATGGTCACTCCTGTGTTTTACAGGTATCTCTGCTGGAAGAGGAAGAAAAACAGAACTGAGGGCAACGGGTGCTGCGCATGCTATATATGCCTTTGATGACATCCTTCTCGACGATGGCCTTTGAGGGACATCAACTCGATGCCATCAACGCACAGCGCCCTCTGCTGACATTCTTTTTCCAAAGCAGCTGAAGCTGGACAACAAGTGTCAAAGATGAGGAATACTTGGGAGGAACATCCAGTCGAAAAAACGTTGCCTGGGGTAAGTAACTTGTTCTTCTTATCCAGTCCTTCCCTTATTCTATAGCATGAGTTCACTTGGAGGTTGTAGAGGGGCCCTAGTGGTCTAGGTACCAACTGTAGGCAGCGTGAGATAGGGTTCAGATGCAGACAAAGTCAGAGTTCCAGAGGAAGACTGTTCAAATAAGTATTTCACTTTAAAGTTAGTTGAGGATCCAGGGACTTCAAAGAAGACCCCCTAGGAGGATTCCACAGTGGACCTGGGTGAACTGGATGAGTGGGCTCCCAATCACAGAAAACACCCCAAAGCTATACAGAAATCACAAAGCCTTAAGGTAGGTAAAATACCCAAGCAAACACAGTACCTCAGCACAGAAGAAGAGTTGCAGCAGGAAGACTTCAGGATCTTCAGCCCAAAACCTGGTCGATGGATTCCTGAAGATGGAAGACAGGACTTTGGAAGGACCTTTGCAGCAGAGATCACAGGAGAAGGCTCCAGGCAAGAGTTTCCTCGCGGCTGGATGGGGCTCTGCGGGTTTAACGCCTTTTCAGGAGCACAGAAGAAAACAGAATATCGCCAGTCGGATTCTCATAGTTTGCAAGGTCCAGCACTCCGTTGAGGGGACTTTTCAGACATGAATCGTGCCTCCGGAGATCCAGCAGGATGTTCGGAATTCGGAAGACCATGCACCGCACAATGGCTTCAGTATACAGCCCCCCAAGGTCACAGCATGGAGTGGGATGGCTCAAAATGCAGGTCTACATGAGTCTAGTGGGTCTCAACTGGCTCTGGGTCGGGGTCTTGTTTTCAGAGTCCCCAGGTCAATTGGAAGGAAGGGCAACAACAGGCTCTGGTTACACAGCAGGCTCTCTAGTCGCCGGAAATCGTCTCAGCTGCGTTTCCTTCATCATCCTCTTCGGTTCTGGTTCCAGTGGTCGACTACCTATTCAGCTTCCAGGATCAGACTTTTATGCAGGAATCCAGCCAATGAAACAGCCGTGCAACATTCAAACTTGAGGGTGGGTGGTGGAGGCGGAGGGGGGCGTTGGCGGTCCTTTCAAGACAGCAAGCCTCCCAGTTTGCACTGGATTCTCGCATTCAGGCTGGAAGACAAAGGGCTGCAGAGTTTTGGATTCCTCCCTTGCTTCCTGCCTTCATAGACACTCTGGAGTCTGGGCACGGAAGCCACATGATTCACGCCGAAGATTTTCACACAAAGGAATTTCCCATCCTGTATGTCAGGGGAAGGAACAAGAAATGACAAGAAACGCTAAAATGGGGCCATTTTGGTAAAATGAACACCCATGGGTGCCTTTACCGGGGGCTGTGCAAACAGCCCGCTGTAAAGGTGCACTGAATTAATAAAAAGGTTCACTGCCGCCAGCCATTAAAGGTAAGTTTGTCCTTGTCACATAAATGTTACATTTAAAATGGGAAAGGGGATATTCAGTATCTGCCCAGCACTCTACATAAGGTGGGGTGCTGGACTCACTTAAAAAAATGTAAAAGGGATTCAAAGATCCTTTATACCGTTGGGAACTGTAGTTCTCACAAGGTTAGCCAAAGAAAGTTAAAAGGGGAGCCCCTAGGGCAACCAAACAACAACAGGCCCTTATTGCCAAAAGGGTAAGAGGATAACTTTTAAAAGACACTATGGAGAGTCTTAAAAATGACATCCATAAAAAGAGTAAATACTCTCCCAGTGTGGAAAAATAATCTATCAGTCCAGCAAAAAGTTCTGGGGTTGACACAGGTCAGGAAGATTTATCAATGATATGACAATCTTACCTAACAGGCCGGTGTCATGTGACGCATTATAAATAGGGATTTGTAGTGCCACCAATGTTTAGAGAGTCCCACAACTCCCTCCCCCTAACCCCATCCCAGCGGATGACAGGGCCAGGAAGGGCCGGACATATTTGATGGACAAATGGGATTCAGTGTACTCCTGGAGATGCCAGAGCCCGTTGTAAAAACAATACAAATTATGTTCTGCTCTGCGTGGTTTCTCCTCTCTAATTTATAAATATTTTCTTGTTATCTAGGCAGGTGTCTTATGGACCGAGGTGGGTTATGTAATTTCAGGCTGTGCCAACATACTTTTGACCATAGACCACTCCTTAGGGGGACTGCAAGGGGAATGATGCTGATGATTGAAGAGCTCCGTCTTATCTGGCACAGCGATTGATTGTATTAGTGAAGAAATAAAACGCTACGCTTCATCAAATGAAGGATCAGTATCTGAAAGTTTTATTTTCTGGGACGCTATGAAGGCCACCATCTTGTGAATATTGATATCAGGTCTCAAACAGGAATAAGCTCAGTAAAAAGGAGGCAAATACCTTTGGGAAGAGAAGAGGCAAGCAAAGATCCACACACATCATGGAAACTGGGGAAAAGTGGGTTCTTGCTCACTAACTGGCTAAAGAAAGAGGAGGCGAGTAAACTAGTTATATCTATTATTGAGGGAAATGGTAATGTCCTCAGAAAAAAACTGCTACACAAATTTGGCCTTCAGAAGCCTCTACGAAAATCTGTATGACAGGAGCACACCAATTGACAGATCAGAACTCAGTGAATTCTAAATAGGCTGTATCTTTCCAAGTTGGCTGTCAGGATATGGAGTGCCTAGAGGCTGCTGTCACCTTTGAAGCAATGTATGCAACCTTAAGTAGTCCAGGAAGAGCCTAGTTCAGGATGGGCTACAGGGTAGGTACTTTCAGGTATTCTGCAGTGTTATAATACCTGTTCTTAAAACATTGTTTGCTGACATTTTCCAATGGGGACAATTCGCCAATCTATGCAAATTACCCTCATCACCATGATCTCCAAGATGGGGAAACCGATTGTGCATATGTGCCCCCAGCTTTGCTACACAGTATGGATGCCAAGATTCTAAAGGTTTACACTCCAAGATTGGTGAGAATAATTCCATAGCTCATTAGCTAACCACTATCAACTCAATTGTTTGAGCCAGGGAAGCCTTGCTCCTCCGCCTTACCTCAGAAGACTCCTGTTAGTCCTTGGGCCGATGGGAACAACCAGGCCTGACCCCTGTTTGCGGATCCATGCCTTGGAAGACTTTGGAAATGCCCTTGGACCACTCATTGGACTGAGCAGCCCCCGGTTAGGTTGCTGCGCTGTCACCATCACCATTCAGAGCAAAGCCTTGGGATTCACAGGATCGTCAGCGTATGCCATAATTCACCTGTTGTCGCAACTTCAGTCTATCTCATGACAAGGGAAGCTGAGCTGGGGCTGCTTCTATGTCTGCTGCTGGAAAATTGCCTGTTGCCGCCTGACCGTGGTGACCTCCGCTAGAACCATCCTTTTGCATCCCATGAGGTGTCTTCAAGGGTCTGCACCATCAAGCTCTGCATCATTTCCTCATGGGGGGGTCTTCTTTAAGAAGTTGCCTGGAACCGTCTGCTGAGAACCGCAAACAACTCCTGACACGAAAAGTGACCTTTGCACCCGTAACACCTCGGCTCCCCTCAACTGAAAAGGACAGATGATTGAAGCCCCATCAAATTCCGCAAGATCTACAGTGTCACCTGGAAGAATCACAGTCAGGGGGGTAAGTGAACATACCCGTTTCTGTCCCCTGATCTCTATGATAGAGCAACATTGGATAGCAAGCACTTGTCCCTAAACTCCTTCTGGCCTGGCCTTTGGTCAGTCCTAAGTGCAACCATAGTTTTCACTGGACCAAAAAAAAAGAGATCGATTCAGAATGACCACTCTGTGAATGCGCTAAATCGAGCTGTCAGCCCCAGCCGCACACAAGTGCATGCAGGGGCTGACAGGCTCTCGGGTGAGTGTCTGCATGCGTCTGTGTGAGTGTTTTTGTGAACGTATGTGTGCGGATTTGGTGTTTGTTGTGCTGGGAAGGGGGGTGGGGAAAGGATGCACTTGGCGGGGGCACTTGAACCCCCCCTTGCCCCCCGTTTAACATAAAAATTGGCGAGAGAGGGTGGGATTGGGGAGGGGGTCATCTTGGGGGGGGGGTGGGAGTGGAGGATGTCATATTGCTGCATTTAAAAGCCAACTCAAAAACAGCCCAAAATTGTGTTTGGTCTTTTAAATGTGGTGATATCACTTCCGATGTTTTTTTGCTAATCTGCTTAGCATCACATGCTGTGCATATGGTCCGACATCCAGTGGTAACCGCGGAGTATTGCATCTTGTCTTTCGAGAATCGAAAGCGGACGTCGACATGGGTGTGCCTGTAACACTATCCCTACGTGGGTTTATAGTGAGTATTTCGAATGCCATTTTGACGAAGCCAAAATGCCAGAAAAAAAATTTCGAATGCTTTTTTTAAAAATCTTTTTTATTGGGGGGGTTCTCCTCCAATCCACCTTTTTTTTAAATTTACACTTTTTTTTTTTACTAGCAAAACAGAAAAAAATATAACATTAAAAAAAATTAATTAGACATTTTTTTTTCGGCAACATTTTTTTCGCCGAAATAGCATTCCAAAAATGTTTTTTGACATATTAACTGGATACCCCCTAGGTGACGTGTAGTGTACCCAAGATCCCTCACGTGTTGAGATCCCTCAGATTGTTTTTTTCCACCCAGCATACTGGTAGCCTTCATGCGGAGCTCGTAAAACTTGCGTATTGTCCCATTGACCTTTGGTTGAATAATTATATAAAATATCCATATCACCCTAACCGTCCCTTATTTCGATGGCTGTTACAGATTTCTGCCGAAGACCTTCAAGAACTCAACGGACGGTGATCCAGTCGGCACTGCCGACCACGTGGCCGGGCCTTCCGCCGGCCTATATAGTGGGGAGAGTGGGGGTCGGGGTGGAAATTTCTATACAAATTGAGAATGCCTTTCCTTCCTCTTTCCCTTTCGGTCTTCGTCACTCTACCCATCCTCAGCTATGACGAGGACTCCATTTAGGTTTTGCCCTAATTGTAGGAGCAAATTCCCTTGGAAAGATAGGCACAGACGGTGTAACTAGTGCTTGCCCCTCTATCACAAAGAAGGATGCGCGGCTTGTAAACTCCTCCGTCCTAAGACATTAAAGGATCGTAGAGTCAAGTGGTGGGTGGCCTACAGTATGTCGAAGGTCGAATTTTCTCCCGCTGCCGCAGCCACCGAATGTGACGACGGCGAGAGTGACAATCAGACCTCCGAACCGGAGGTTGTTGACGGTTCCGCATAGTCTGTCCCTGGCCCCGCTAGACCCAGTTTAGGCACTGCTATGGGTGTCAAAGACAAACATGTACACAGCACAAAGCACACAATCCCAAATCATTCTTCGGCCAGGTCGAAGAAGACTTCAGCTCCAACGGGTACACCAGAAGCTCCGGCGGCACCCGCTGACCGTCAGGATGGGCAACCCTCCCCGCAGTCGCAAATGCGCCTAGCGACCGGGCAACAAAGGGCGCTAACCCATATATATCAGGTTCCGTCGAGATGCATCGCAAGAAGGTGTCCGGCGGCGATAGGGTTCCGGTTCTGCCAAAAAAGGCGGTCGCAGAAGATAAGGCCCAGGCACTGCCGAAAAAGGCAGCCAATGAGGACAAGGCCCCGGCACCGGCGAAGAGGACCCCTTCGCAATCGCAGGCTGAACCTACGCGCCTCTCGACCGCGGAGGACGTCACCGGCAGCTTAGCTAGAATTTTCGCCGCCGATTATCAGAAGCGGCAACCCGGGGATGCGCCGAGGCCCACGGAAAGGCCCAAGGATCCGCCGAGGTCCAAGAATTGCCTAAGGAGGGTACCGGAACCCACCCATAAGCCGAAAGAGAAGCACAGAGACGTCTCACCTCTGTCGGTACCTCAAGAGGAGTTCTCTGAGGGCGTAGAAGGGCTATTTTCGATGATGAGACGAAAATCACGATGCTTTTTTGACAGATGAACACGATGAAGACCTTTTTCCACCTCTAGACCATTCTAGGTCTTCGGTTTGGACTAGAGAAACGTTAGAGAACTGTATGGAAAGGCTGGACAGGTTTGTTTCCCGTTCAGAACAACCTACACCAAGGAGGCCAAGGGATGAGAGCCCCATGGACCCCAAAGCTAAATTTCCCAAGACTTTTTGACCCCTCCTTAGAAGAGGATATATACAGTTACGACCTAACTGAGGATCACATTCCTGCTGACTCTCAGGATGAGGAATTAATCAACCCTGACGACATGCATGATCCCATAGAGGGCTGGGAAGAAAACCCAGATGTGGGTGACCCTCAACCATGGCAGTCACCAGATCATCAAGATCCTGATGCCCTGTCTCTGTGTGAAAACAAAATCAAAATATCGAGGCTGAGTACCCCAAAAGGAAATACACCGAACACGGGTTACAAAGGAACATACAAAGATCTTTATTTTATACTGAACAGTTTTCCAAGAAAAGTAACAGATAGCTATCAGCCCTCAGTACAACACAACAAATCCAGCGTGGTTCAGTGTGCTTAGTGAGAGAAGCTGTACATTAGAATTTGTCGCTCTTTTATACCATCTGTGAGCATGATGTCCAACCCTACTTCGGGTTAATATTCCTCTAATACATTACTGATCTAGGGTTCATACCACTATATGCATAGGGATTGCCTTTAATACATTCGCCAACAAGCCTACATGGTAAGTGTATTTTAGGATTTCTCATAAAGGTCTTCGCAAACATTAATACAATGTAGTTAAACAAGTGTTCTTAGTTCAGAATTTGGATACATTGTTCTTAACATATGCTTGTGGATTAGTTTCATTGCACGAGTAATCCTTTACACACAAGTCAGCGAAGGACAAGGTCTCAGTTCACGACCCCAACAAGTGGCCTGCAGGCAAGTTGCATATTAATTACACACAGAGGTCAAGACGGCCATGTTGTATTTCGGAATGACATCGTCCACCATTTTAACTCACAGGGTGACTTTACAGAGAGGACCTAAAATGGCAGATTGACCTAAAATGGCGGTTTACATTGATTCTAAGGTCAGGACCTTGCAACACAGATTCCTTCTCAAGTAGTTTATAAGCAGCTTGGCGTAGGCCAATATACATATATTCGTTGCAATAGGAGGTACAATATCATTTCCCGTTTGACAAACCCTCCTTTTGGCCTAAGCCAAGTGCTAAACTACTTCGGATCTCCTTGCAAATAACTCCATGCATCATCGTCCATGCACCCTGAATCGCTGTCAGAAATGTCTATTGCATCAGATCATTCGCTAAAATTTCCTTTAACACGTATTCCTTGGAGTTTTTATCCGGCACATACACTTTATGTCCTATCGTACCCATCGCTTGTGCGCAACATCCCCCTATCATCGAACATATGCTAGATAGACACTGGATACAACAACAAAGGAACAACAGAATTCCCAAAATGATCAGTAAGACCGAAAGTACCTTCCAACGGCAAGATCGCAAGAAGTCCCAGAACCAAGCGCTAAGATCCCAGTGTCCCTCGGGAACATGCACTTCTGAACTAAGGACGTGCAGATTCTGTATTGCCTTGAAGATAGTTGGGGAGGAATCTGGCACGAAAACACAGCAGGCGGACCCCACTAATTTACACACTCCACCACGTTCAGCCAGAATGACATCTAATGCCATCCGGTTCTGAAGCGCTACTAGTCTTATCACTTTCTGTTGTAATGTCATATTATAGAGTATGTCCGTGGTCCGGTTGATGGTTCTCTCCAGTACTCTCGCTAGTCTTCTGATATCTTCGGAATTCGCTATCTGTCCCCAAAACGGCACAAATGATTTTGCTACATCTCCCAAGACCTGTGCTGGAGTGTCACCATTCTCGTCCCGCCGTGGACGAGCCTTTGAAACCTCTACTGTTCTAGCTATAAATACCCCAGGTAACAGGATCCCTAAATAACAGGTTCCCTGCCAATCCCTGGGAAACCGTGGAAATGCTACATTACCGCAAACAAAGTAGACAGGTTGGCCTACATACAAAGGTCTGTCTTCCCCAGTCAAATTTGCAACGTTGGCAAAACCTCTAAAATCTCCCATTGACTGAGTACCATTCCTCTGTATGCAAAAAAAACTGAATCGGGGCTATGGTTAACAGTGTAAGAAGGAGGCATGGTATCCTTATTGCCTATCGGAGCCATTTTAAAGGAAATCAAAGATTGGAAAGGACGAGATAGTCTGTCAGAAGGCCTAATGGAAGCAACGTTGAGCTTACTCCTATTTGCGAAAAGCGAGCATCCCAGGGGAGTCAGAACACGTTTCTCAAAACTATTCAAATTAGTATCATTAAAGTTGCCCGAGATGCTATCTTTCCAACGGCCAAAGACCAGTGCTCTAAGAGAAGCATAGCAAGCAGTTGTCAAAGGTAACGGATGAATATACCAACCTAGCCCCTTATCCCCATGTTGGGGTAAATGTGAGCAGGCCCAACAGTTGGACTTATTAAAAATGGCATGCGTGGCATTCATGATAAGTAGCAGAGTATTGTTGTGGTACCTTTGTCTATGCTGGGAGTCCCTAGGGCACAGAGTATGCAAATGTACGAATAGAGTACGAACAGTAGGTACATTTTCAGTCGGTAACAAGGACTCTAAAGTATGAGTTTCCTCGAGGTACCATAAGCCTAAGACAGTGACTATTATAAAACCAAATATTATTATAAGAACACAGCAATACGTTTTCGGGGCCCAAGTACTTTGTCCATTATCCCGGTTGGTCACACAATCATTTACAAGTCCCATACGAGTGGTAGCGGTGGCAGGCATTGTAGTCTTCAAACGGAAACCCCCAATGTTCGTTGCTGGTGACCTCCCGGCCGCGCGACTTCTTAGTCCTTCCACAACCCTAGCCAACAGAATCCCCTTTCTCAAATTTGGGCAAAAACAAGCCCTCAATGATCCTTTCCTTCTTCAAATGCACAGCCAAACCGTGCCGTAAGTCTATTTTCTTGGTCGAAGATTGTACCTTGCTTTTCCCGGTACTGATTGATCCAGAAACAATATGTGTCGTCACTTCCCGTTGGAAGCAACGTATCAAGAGCAAGTGAAGATGCCGAATTTGAAACAACAATTTCCGGAAGCAAAACTTTTGGAGAGTGTGGAGACAAAATGGCAGGTTTCCCAAGCCTCACTGGCTCAGAAAGATTCTCCGATACACTCTCAGCGCCAATTACTGCTTTGGGATTGTTGGTTGCAGCATTAGCGAGGGGTTCTGTTTCTTCTGTATTGTGTGGCACTGGGTGAGGAAGTTTCTTGACGTGCGACGCGTGGATCCAGTTCTTTCTGCCAGAAACCTGCACCGCCGTCTGTGTGACCAACAGGACCTGGAATGGGCCCCGCCAGCGAGGTGCAAGGCAGGAAGAACGCTCAAATGCCTTGAAGAGCACCAAAGCTCCCAGGCCGTATGCTGTGGCCTGGGCCCTCGTATCGCACAGGTAAAGCCTCTCGCACCTGGTGATAAATCAAATACAGGTTTTTAGTCAACTGGTTGCAATAATCTGAAAGTAATACATTTTCAACATTTCTCAAAGAGCTACATTTAGGAAGGTTCCAGATATTGGCAGGTCTCCCCATTACCACCTCAAATGGAGAGAGCCCAGTCTTAGTTTGAGGGGTTGTACGCATGGCTAATAACACGATCGGTAAGGAGTCCGGCCATTTTAATTTAGTGCCCGCACACGTCTTAGCGAGCTTGTTCTTGATGATACCATTGTCTTTCTACTAGTCCGGCGCTCTGAGCGTGTCTGGCCGACTGGAACCGTTTGTCGATCTGTAATGCTGCACATATCTGCAGAATTACAGCAGCGACAAAATGTGGACCATTGTCCGACCAGATGACTCTTGGTAGCCTGAACCGTGGGAAGTATTCTTTTAACATGGTTTTCGCAGTAGTCATGGCCGTAGCATCTTTGACAGGGAAAGCCTCAACCCATTTACTAAAAGCACAGATGACCACTAATCCGTACTTCATATTGTTGCACCGTTCCATTTCAATAAAGTCGAAATGGATGACTTCGAAGGGGACAGAGGGTGGCCTAAAACTTCCCCTTGGACTTGCTGTCCCCTTTCCCACATTATGGTGTAGGCAAATCATGCAGTCCTGAACATAGCGCTGGGCAATTTTCGAAATGTTGTCATTTGCCTAAACTTTCTCTAACATTTTCGTACTTTCTGGGCACATATATGCATAGGACCATGAGCCATGATGACCATCATCATTACATAAGCGTCAGGGAGTAGCCATTTCCCTTCAACTATGTCCACTCAACACCCATCATCAAGTTTTTCCCCAAGCCTTCAGCCCACCTCTTGGATTCCTCTAATGTGGCATCGGCTTGGATATCCCGTGCAGACCCAACACCCTCGTCCATTGCATAGGCATTTACAATCTCCCTTGAAACATACATCTCCGTAAAGAGATCAGTAGCAGTCTGTCTAGCTATCTGATCAGCGAAAGCATTCCCTTTTCCTATGTCATCTGTAATCTTTCGATGTGCTGCACATTTTATGAAGGCTAATTGAGTAGGGAGCGCAAGCGCTGAGAGCAGTTGTACTATTAGGGAGCCATGTTGGATTTTGGTGCCATGTGAAGTTAAGAAACCTCTCTCTGACCAAAGTCTCCCAAAGTTGTGAATCACCCCAAAGGCATGCTGACTATCAGTATATATGTTTACTGTAAACCCTTTGGAAAGGTCACAAGCTCGGGTCAATGCTATAATCTCTGCGGCCTGCGCAGAGTTATGCGTGATTCTCTTGGTTTCCACGACCGTGCTTAATGTGGTGATTGCATAAGCAGCTGTGGATGTACCATCCGGAAGTTTGAAGCAGGAGCCATCACAAAACAGCTCTCCTTGCGGATTATTCAAAGGAGTGTCTTTCAAATCAATTCTACCCTTTGTCTCTTGTTCGGTAGTATACAAACAGTTATGTGACTCTTCATCGCCGAAAGCAATACCTTGCAGGAAAGGTAGGAGTTTAGCCGGATTAAGAACACAACACCTCTTAATTTGGGTGTGAGGAGCAAACAAGATCAATTCATATCTCGTCAACTGTGCGGAAGTGAGGTGTTGCGTTTGGGTTCGGTTCAGTAGAGCATCTACAGAGTGAGGCACCATCGGGGTTAGATCATGGCCTAGGACCATTCCCTCACTCTGTTTTACAAACGCAGCAGAAGTGACAGCTCGCAAACATCTTGGCAAAGCACATGCTACAGGATCAAGGGCGGAAGAAAAGTAAACGTACATGCCAGAAATGTGTTTTATTCTTTCAGGTGTCAATCTTCTTCCCTCCTTTGACAGGAGATATCCGAAATAGGTGACCTCCTGGCAACAATATTGAAACTTTTTAAGCGAAGCTTTGTGACCATGTTTAGCCAGATGAATAAGCAACAACACAGTGCCCTCCTTGCAGGCACTTTCAGAGTCTGCAGCTAAAAGCAAGTCATCAACATACTGAAGCAATGTACAAGTAGAGGGCAATTCAAGAGTATCAAGCTGTTCTTTCAAAGCCCTAGTGTAGATGCTAGGACTCTCTGTGTAACCTTGAGGTGCACCCCCTAAGGTGAACGCGAACAAGTATCTACTATCCTTGTGTATAGGAATACTAAAGAAAGCATTCTTCAGGTTCACAACACTAAAGTAAGTAGCTGTAGCTGGAATCATGGTCAATATTGTCGTCACATCAGGCACAATTGGAAATTGCAGAGCGACGACTTTATTAATGGCACGTAAATCAATTATGAAACGGAATGGAATTGCATTATCGCCTTTCTTGTACATGGGTAAAATCGGACTATTGCACAAACTTCCTGAAATTTCCTCAATCACCCCGCGATGCACAAAATCGGAAACCATGCATTTTAAAGCTTGCTCGCCCTCAACAGAAATCTTATACTGGGGAATGCGTGGCAGCTCAATTCCATGTTTCAAGACTATCTTAACAGGCTCAATCTGCAAAACTCCGACATCATTGTCGTCAACAGCCCATAAAGACTCTGGTACATCACTGAATTCTGGCGGCAAAGGTCTGGTTAAGAATTGAGAGACAGAAAATTGCTGTGGTGAAATCAAGCGCACACCATCGGAAGAACAATACATTGCATTTAATTCTTTCAATAGGTTTAAACCCAGCAAATTCTCTCCACAATTTGAAGTCAAAAGGAATGGACAGTGGGCCATAAAGGGACCCAAAGAAATAGGTACCGGAGAAGAAACTGGACAAGCAACTGGTGTGCCAGAAAACCCTACAGAAACATTAGTTTGCCCTGACAGGGGAATGTTTGGAACCCGTGGATGATCGATGGAACACTTCTGTGCTCCAGTATCTATCAAAAACTGATGTTTCCTATTTCCTACTACCATTTCAACATAGGGACCTCTCTGATTGACGGGAATAGGTGTAGGTTCCAAGCCCTGCTTCGGGCAATCCTAACGAAACAGAATATCATCAAAAGGAAGCTCTTCAGATAGATATGCAGCAGAAGGATGATCAAATATGTTCCTAGTATCCACACTCGGAGTCTGATTATCCTGTGAGAAAGATTGCTGAGGATCCTGTGCAAACTGACCTCTACCAGGGCCCCCTACACCCGGGCGACCAGTGGATCGTCTACCCCTGTTCCCAAATGTGTTATTTGACCTCTGTCAAAGGACGGGGCATTGTGCACGCCAATGACCCTCTTGTCGACAATAGGCACACTGGTTAATGTTCACAGGACCCAAGGGCACATTCCCTTGTGGAACATACTGACCTCTAATCTGTGAACTAACAATTTGCTGTAATAATACTTTAGTCTTTGTTTGTTTGTTTGTTTATTATTTATAGCGCGCACCAAACCCGAGGGTAACCGGGCGCGTTGTTCAAGGATACTTTAAGCTTTACAGGTTACGCATGCTTACAAGTGTTGGTTATACATCGTAGAAATTACATAATGCAGGACAATAGGGAGAATATACATTGTGCATAAAATAAACATATAACATAATATGTACAGGACATATGCAGTAGGAAGATAGAGAGTATATAATTATGTGCATAGTACGTCTGTAGGACAGTAGTTATGTTAGTGTAGGGCGGGACTATCGGTCATTTTCTTTGATCCAGTTGATACAGTTAGATCTGAAGAGAGCGTAGGATTGGGTAGATCTCAGGCCGGGCGGGAGGGAGTTCCAAAGCTGGGCCGCTTTGATCGGGAAGCTGTTTCCTCCGGCCGTACTTAGTTTAAATGGGGGTATCACTAACTGGTTGGAGTATACTTCTCTGGTGGGTCTAGTGGAGATTTTTCTGTTGAATTTAGCAGTTAGGTATTTGGGTGCTAGGTGGTTGATACTTTTGAAAGTTAGAGAAGCTGTCTTGAGTTTGATTTTGTCCGCTGTGGAGAGCCAGTTGGATTGTCTTCTAGCCTCTGAGATATGCTCCCTTCTTGGAATTCCTAAGGCAGCTCTAAGACCATTGTTCTGTAGTGTTTGAATCTTTTGCAACGTATGTTTATTGGCCCCTAAGTATAGTGCGTTGCAATAGTCCAATTTCGACAGCACTAATGCTCGAGCAAGGGTTAGGCAATTGGCAGTGGATAGGTATGGTTTTGCGGCTCTAATCAGCTTGCATGTATATGCGGTGCTGGATGCCATTGCGCTCACCTGTTTGGTTAGGGAGAGGTGGGAATCAAGGTAAAACCCTAGTGTTTTTACCTCTTTAGCCACCTTGATAGTGTTGCCGTCTATGACGAAGGAGGAGTATTCTACTTTTAGTCTGTTGATGTTTTGTTTGTTCCCCAGTATGATAAGTTCCGTTTTGTCATCATTCAGGCATAGCCCGTGGGTGGCCATCCATGCCTGAATGATGAGATAGGTCTTGTTCACCAATGCCAAATCTTGTTCATAATCCCCTGAAAGTGGTATGAGAATCTGAGTGTCATCCGCATAGTTAGTGTAGGTAACACCCAGATCATCTAGATCATCGAACAAGGGCTTCGTGAAGATGTTGTACATAGTGGGGGAGACACAAGAACCTTGTGGGACTCCACATGTGATGGATACAGGGTCAGCAGCAGCAGAAGTAGAGAAGACTCTCATAGTTCTACCGGTTAGGAATGATTTGATCCATGTGATGGCATGTGTGGAGAAATGGGCAGCTGTTTCTAGGTGGGTGCAGAGCACATCATGATCCACTAGGTCGAAGGCTGCAGAGAGGTTCAGTAAGAGGAGTAGGGCCATCTTTCCCGAGTCTCTCAGCTCATCAACCTGAGTTTTAAGATCGATGAGCGCGGTTTCAGTTCCGTGCTGAGGTCTGAAGCCTGATTGTCTTGTGCCTAAAAGGTGGTGCAGCTCCAGATGTTTTTGGATCTGCAGGTAGGCTACCCTGTCAAGGATTTTTAACAGGAAGGGTACCGTTGTGATAGGCCTGTAGTTAGTCGGGATGGACGGGTCCAGTGTTTGTTTTTTTAGGAGGGGGAGGACCCAGGATTGCTTGAGGTTATCTGGTATAGTGCCTGAAGCAAAGGAGGCATTAATAAGCTTAGAGATGAATGGGGAGAGGTCTCTGGCCGCGTCCTTTATTAGTTGGGCTGGGCATAGGTCGCCTCGGCAATTGGATGGCTTGAGTGAAAGTATTATCTTTTCAGTTTCGAGTATAGTTACTTTCGAGAAGTTAAATTTAAGGTCTAGTTTAGTGCTGATTGGTGGTTTGCCTCTTGGGTTAGTTGAGGGTGGAATATTCTGTTTCTTTGTCTCAATTTTTGTTTGGAGTGTGGTAATTTTGTCATTTAGTGCTTTTTGGATGTTTGAGCACCATATTTTATTTTTGTCACAGTTATCTTGGACAGGAATAGGGTTTTCTAGTTCCTTTAGTATAAGGAATAGTTCTTTCGTTCCAGATTTGGCCTGCAGTATTCTATTGTTGAAATTATCTCTTTTTGCTTTCTTTATTTCATTTTTGTAAATCTTGGAGGCATTGATGAGTGTAATTTTATTTGTCTCTGTTGGGGTTAGTCGCCAAGCAGATTCGCATTTACGTTTTTCAAGTCTTAGAGATTTGAGGTGAGGAGTAAACCAGGTGTTTAGGTGGGCTCTGGGCTTGCTCTTTCTCAGTTTCAGTGGGGCAATAGTATCTAGAGCTGTAGCCATGGAAGAGTTGAATTCATTTACTAGTGATGAGGTGTCCAATAAGTCAGGTAGAGAGTTTAATCTGGGGATCTTTAAATCACCTTTTCGTTTTTCAACTCTATCTTTTTAATTGTTGACACGATTCTCGTAGTACTGAGCCATGTGCAGTACTTCTGATTGGGGCTTCGCCTGCCAAGCGTTCTCAGAAGACATAATTTGTGACTGGATGTCGGGCAGCAATCCACGCACAAATTTGTCCACAAATAATCTTTTCCCAGACTCTGTGCCTAAGTCTTGTCCGCTGAAATCCGAGAATACCTGGTCAAGCCGATTAAAGAACTTGGTAGCACCCTCAGACTTCCCTTGGACACAGGCCGTAAGTTTGTCCCAAATAATTCTTTTCTTAGGAATGATGGTTTTCAATTTTGCAATAATTCTATCAGGCAAAGTTAGTATCACCTGGGGCGGTCTTTCACCAGCTGGCCTTTCTCCATCGAATCTAGTTATGTTCGCCCATGTATCCTCCAACCCTGGTACGTCGTCTATAGTCCTAACTTGTTTCCATAAATGTATGGGCAGGAGTACAGGAAATAACAAATCAATATCACCTAGGGTGAACACTGAAGGCTGCAAGACAGACTCTATTTTTTTACAGAATCCTGTCAGATTTTTCCTAATATCAGGAATAGATTGTCTATTAGTATTCACTTCCTGTCTTGAGAATGGGATGTGAACAAATTGTGATACATAATGTGCAGGAATTTTCACAGCGACTACATTTGTTGCAGGATCAGCCGGAATCTCAACCTTCGGGACAAATGTCGGAGGAACCTCTCTCATAGGCAATTGAGAAGTAGGCAACTTTGAACGCTTACTAAGCAACAGAGCTAAGTCGAGCGCTAAAGCAGTCGAAAAAGTGTCAAGTGAAAAAGCTCTCTTATAAATACTCCATAACTCCGTGGGACAACTCATTTTTCTCTTTACACAATCATCCTTTAGGTACTCTATCATTACCTGTATCCCTTTCCTCTGTATTTCTGGCATATACTGACTATATGTGTCATATACCTCAACTGGAGTTATCGACATATCTGAAATCCATCTAAGCGCGTCTTTCGTACAGATTCGTGCATCCTCAGATATCGATTTACGACAAGGAAGAAACCGTTTCTGTACATACATACGTTCCCCCTCGTCATCCTCATTCTGTAACCTTTCATCTCCTTTCTATACTCAAATAACCTCTCGACATGTTCATTAACTTTCTCCACAGTGTCTCTTGAAAACGCTAAAGTGTTTAGATCCCTTAACCCTTGTGGGAGATCTGTATTATTTAATTTGCCCCACATTACACATAAATGAATCCCTAAACCTTCAATAAAAACATTTTTCTCAGGAAAATTATCCATATTGAAAAGTGTGGCAAAAACATTAGCTTGATCATCTCTCTCCATACAATGCTTAGCCCATGCAATCAAATCCCGTTTCTTCTCTGGTGGTACAGTATTGCGGGTGACAACCCTTGACCCGCACCCTGATCGGCTACAAGCGGCATAAGACCACTTGGAAGAGGGGGAGCAGGCAAATTCAATGGAGGTACTGTTACTGGTGCAATAGGAAGGGGTGGAGGAATAGGTGGAGGAACAGAAACTGGAGGAAGAGGAACATTAGGAGGAGCAGGAACAACAGGAAGAGGCAAAGCTGCGGGAAGAGGGACATACAGAGGTGGCGCAGAGGCACCAGGCCTTCGTTCATTTAACAATTTGTCGATGAATTCGTCGGAAACATGAAGGTCTTTAGAAGGATACATTTTCTGAATTCCAAGTGAGAAAGCCCCATCTATAGTCCTAGTCGACTCAGAATGTTTATCTTGGTCATACAATAATGCTTTTTCGGCGTTTGTTTTATGACGGCGCGCATGTTTTTCTCTACTCTTAAATTGCTGCAACGCTTCTTTTTTCCAATTCTGCAAAACATTGAATGCTGCAGGTCTAGCCTTTTTCTTTAATAGAATTGACTCTAAATACTCAATACGAGGGATTTCAAAACTACCATTGATTGGCCACTGAAGTTCGGAGGCATGTCTGGTTTGTCTGTGCCAAATATCATGAAACACTATACTTCCAATGCCATGCTTACAGTACATAGTACACGCCGGCGACACCTCCTGTGGTGCTGGAAGGTCAAATTCCAAAGATTGTCTATCACTGTGGAACAACGCCCTGAAGCAGGTAGACAATTTCCCAGGCATATCAAATTATTGGTGTTAACTGGTCAATAATTGTGTCTGCAGATACAATACGCCAAAATCAAATTATCAGGCTATTTAAGAATCGGGTCACGACTCACCTGATCAATCCTAAGGAGGTCCGATCGGATTACAAAGAATCCTACTTAACTAATCTTACCTCGTGTTTGGTGATTTCGGCAAATCTGCCCGCCTCGATAAGTGGACCCTCGTCAAGATGCCGTCTCGGACAACAAGCTAATCGTCCAGGGATCGGGTCGTGCAGCGCTGCTGAGCGGTCGCGTCTTGTTCAGAAGGGGCCCCTTATTTTGTCACACCGTCTGATCCCGGTCCTATAGTGTGTGTCAACCTTCGACAATCCGGCATCAATCTTGAGGGTCCCTATTCGGGCGCCAACTGTGAAAACAAAATCAAAATATTGAGGCTGAGTACCCCAAAAGGAAATACACCGAACACGGGTTACAAAGGAACATACAAAGATATTTATTTTATACTGAACAGTTTTCCAAGAAAAGTAACAGCTATCGGCCCTCAGTACAACACAACGAACTCCAGCGTGGTTCAGTTAAGTGTGCTTAGTGAGAGACGCTGTACATTAGAATTCGTTGCTCTTTTATACCATCTGCGAACATGATGTCCAACCCTGCTTCGGGTTAATATTCCTCTAATACATTACTGATCTAGGGTTCATGCCGGGTTCATACCACTATATGCATAGGGATTGCCTTTGATACATTCGCCAACAAGCCTACATGGTAACAGTGTATTTTAGGATTTCTCAAAAAGGTCTTCTCAAACATTAATACAATGTAGTTAAACAAATGTTTTTAGTTCAGTATTTGGAAACATTGCTCTTAACATATGCTCGTTGATTAGTTTCATTGCACGAGTAATCCTTTACACACAAGTCAGCGAAGGACAAGGTCTCAGTTCACAACCCCAACAAGTGGCCTGCAGGCAAGTTACATATTAATTACACACAGAGGTCAAGATGGCCATGTTGTATTTCGGAATGACATCGTCCACCATTTTAACTCGCAGGGTGACTTTACAGAGAGAACCTAAAATGGCGGATTGACCTAAAATGGCAGTTTACATTGATTCTAAGGTCAGGACCTTGCAACACAGATTCCTTCTCAAGTGGCTTATAAGCAGCTTGGCGTAGGCCAATATACATATATTCGTTGCAATAGGAGGTACGATATAATTTCCCGTTTGACATCTGGACTCTCCCCAGTCCACTCCTACTAGGCAACAACCCTCACCAGTTGATGACCAGTTGACCTTTAACATAATGTTGCGTAAAGCAGCTGTTCACTTTAAAATTGCTACAGATGAAGCGGTCCCCGAAGCTGACTTCGTGGAGGACATCCTTAAGGAGAAACCGCCAGCCAGCCAGGCTGTTCCTCTCCTCAATTCAATTAAAAAACGTCTAGCACCCTCCTTATCAACACCTGTTCTCACTAGAGGTGTCAACCCACGAATAGAAAAACCCTTTCGCCCTTCTCCATCAGACCCTCTGTATATCAGAGGTCATTCCACCCCAGACTCCCTGGTGGTGACTACGACACGAAAGAGGGCAGTGGTCCCTTTGTCAACAGGTGAGGTACCCCTGATAAGCAAGGTAAGCAAATTTACGCCCTTGGGAAAAGGATCACAGTCGTGGCAGCGTTCTCACACGCATTGCCAACAATAATACCTTGTTGGCCAGCTATGCAGATGCCCAGTGATTCTTACTACAGGAAGGCATACAGGAGGTTCCAGAACCCCTATGTACTCGTCTCCTCACCACTGTCACTGAGGGCAGACAGGTGAACCAAAGCATTCTTAAGAATACTTTGGATTCTGCAGAAACGGCTCGTCAATCCCTTGCTCAGGGCACACTCCTGAAGAGACAAGTGTGGCTACAGAACTCTGGATTGAAGCTAGAGACGCAAGCATCACTGATAAACAAACCAGTGGAAGAATCCAATCTGTTTGGGAAGGCGGTCGATGAGGCCCTCGAGACTGCCAAAAAGGAGCATGACACCTTGAAAACACTGGACCAGATTACACAAAGACCCTCTATAAGAAGAGGATCTGGGTCCAAACAGCTTTTTGGTGGTGAACACTTCCCTCAACAACAATATTCATCGGGAAACAATTGAAATTTTACACAGGGAAATAGCAGATACACCACCCCATATCCCCAGAGGGGTCAGCGATGTGGCAAAGGAAGAGGCCGGAACTCTACACCCAGACGGCTTCAGGTACGAAATGACCCGAAGATTTGGGTTCCCCCCCATGCCTCCCCGGTCAGGGGCTGGCTAACATTTTTTCTTCAGGCATGGGAGGGAATAACTGCAGACCAGTGGCTGCTAAAGACCGTGGCCCACGGGTACTGTATCGAGATCAACCGGTCCCCAACATTCAGACCTCCACGAGCAAAACGACTGACACCAGACCATCTTCGCATTCTCCTGCACTACAGGAAGTCGAGACACTACAGGAGAAAGGAGCCATATATATCGTACCTCTGTCACAGGTAAAAGAAGGTATTTATTCAGTGTACTTCCTTGTACCCAAAAAGAATCCAACCATTCGCCCTGTTTTAGATCTGCGCCCAGCGAACAAATTTGTAAAGCCACAAAAGTTCTCCATGGTCACACTGCCGGAAGTAATCCCACTGCTATCACAGGGAGATTACATGGCAACACTGGACATGAAAGATGCATACTTTCATATTTCAATGTTGCCAGCGCACAGAAAATACTTCAGATTTATAATACAAGACAAACATTATCAGTTCAAAGTACTACCCTTCAGCATAGCATCTGCACCAAGGGTATTTACAAAAGTACTAGCGGTGGCAGCAGCACATCTGCGCAGGCAATCCATCCCGGTCTACCCTTACCTCAACGACTGGCTCATAACAGGGCACTCTAACGAAACGTGTGTCAAATATCCAAAAGACGATAGATCTTTTATTTAGTCTGGGATTCCTTATCAACGAGAAAAAATCCAGCCTAGACCCCAGTCAGGTCAAACAATTCCTAGGGGCTCTAATTCGAACAAAGGAAGGCCTCGTCTTTCCCTCCAACGTGAGGGTCCAAAACATGCTGTTTCAGATCCCTGAGTATGTAGCCAGTCGAGAGGTGACTGTACGCAGGCTATGCAACTGCTAGGAATGATGGCGTCATGTATCTACTTGGTTCCACACGCGTGCGCCCAATGCAAGAGTGGCTCAACAGCCACTGGTGTCGGGCCAGCGGACAGTGGGACGGTCTAGTGGTCGTTTCGCTGGCCCTCATTCTCTCGCTGCAGTGGTGGTGGAGGGACAACCTCTTGAAAGGTAAATCCTTTACCACCCCCGCAGTGGAAGCTACTCTAACCACAGACGCGTCTTTTACAGAGTTTGGTCGTCAGACGTAGCATCCAACCACATAAACCTGTTGGAACTTTTGGCAGTGTTCAAAGCTCTAAAGGTTTTCCAGACACAACTGCAGGGGAAGACGATCCTCATCCTCACAGACGGCACCACTGCCATGTACTCTCTGAACAAACAGGGGGGCACTCATTCTCCAGGGCTGTCCAAACTGTCCCAGAACATTTGGAAGTGGGCTCTCAAACGCAACATGTTCCTGTTATCACAACATGTTCCAGGGGAACTCAATCTTCTGGCAGATGTACTCAGCAGAGACTTTCCGTTGCCCAAGGAGTACCAATGGCGATTACATGGAGACATCGTCTCCAACATTTTTCGCAGAATGGGGCTTCGCAGAGATCGATTTGTTCGCAACTCTGGAGAATGCTCAATGCCAAGATTACGCCTCCAGGTACCGCCAGAACCATTCTAAGGGGAACAGACTCTGTATAACATGGTCAGGGAAATTTGTCTATGCTTTTTCCCTGACTCCCCTTCTCAACAAAATCGTGCACAAGATGCACCAGGAACCAGTCACGATGATACTGGTGGCCCCCATGTGGGCCCGCCAACCCTGGTTCGCTCATCTGATGGAGATGTCCCTATCTCCTCCAGTCAAACTGCCTTGCCCGTACAACATGTCACAAGACAGAGGGGAGACGCTTCACCCATGCCCGCAGACATTGAACTTAGCGGCCTGGCTCCTGAGGTCATAGAGTTTGGACACCTGCAACTCCCTCAGAGATGTATGGACATTCTCAGGAAAGCAAGAAAACCGAACACCAGATACTGCTATTCCAGTAAATGGAAACGGTTTGTCATCTGGTGCAACTCAAAAAGCATTAACCCGATTAACTGCTCTCCCACACACATTGTTTTATACCTAACTAATTTACTTCACTCAGGCCTGGTCTTCAACTCCATAAAGGTGCACCCTAGCTGCACTTTCAGCCTACACAACATCACAACAGAAAGTGTCATGGTGGAAGATACCAGTTATTAAGGCTTTCATGGAGGGAGTGAAGAGAATTCACCCTCCCATTTCTAACCCGGCTCCCGGATGGCACCTAAACGTGCCCATGCACAAGGCAAGTCTTAAAGACCTCACCCTTAAGACTTTTTTGATAGCTATTACCTCCATCAGGAGGGTAAGTGAACTACAAGTGCTCCCAATCCTAGATCCCTTTGTAACAGTTCACAAAGATAAGGTGGTTCTGCGCACTCACCTTAGATTTGCGCCTGAATTCATTTCCAGGTTCCATGTGAACCAGTCAGTAGAACTACCAACGTTCTTTCAGAATCCTTCAAGCCTGGGAGAAAGAAACCTGCACACACTGCAGAGCTGTCATGTTCTACATGGAAAGAACTCGACCACTTAGAAAGACTAATCAGTTTTTCGTTTTGGTGGCAGCAGGAACAGAAGGAGACGCGGTCTCCAAATCCACCATCTCTAGGTGGATTGTTAAATTTATCACTCTGCTACACCCAAGAGAGAGCTGCCCTTCAGGCCTAGAGCACATTCCACTCGAGGCACTGGGATGTCCATAGCATTCATTGCAAATGTTCCCTTTGAATCTATTTGCAAAGCGGCAACCTGGAGTTCTGTACACACCTTTTACAAAAACACTATTGCCGAGACACTCATTCTAGGTCTGATTCTCAGGTGGGACAGGCAGTACTAAGACATCTTTTCACTACTGTTCCTTCTCACAACCCGCCTACAACTCCGGGTACTGCTTGCTAGTCTATGCACAGCATGTGATTCTAAGCAGATTAACAAACATCAGAAGACATGCATTACTTACCGTAAAAGCATTTCTGATGGTTGTATCTGCATAGATTCACATGCGCCCACCCTTCCTCCTCGCTCGGATGGAAGGAACGTAGAGGTCTTACTACTTTCTCTCTTTTCTGTACCCACTGACGATAGTCATAGGGCTCCCTCACGGCAGAAAAAATACAATCGGAGGGACCTCGACGCGTGAGGGTTCTTGGGTACACTACACATCACGTAGGGATAGTGTTACAGGCACGCCCATGTCGACGTCCCCTTTTGATTCTCGAAAGACAAGATGCAATACTCTGCGGTTACCACTGGATGTCGGACCATGTGCACAGCATGTGAATCTAAGCAGATACAACCATCAGAAATTCTTTTACGGTAAGTAATGCATGTCATAGAACACTTTGGTCGTCTAACTTGGGCTAAAGATACTTTCCTAGGATGTACCTTGGGAACACGATAGAGTGGAGTACTTACCTAATTTGAAGTACAAACTTACCGTACTTTAAAGACCTTTTCAATCATCACCACAGCCGAAAGCATCAGTTCTGAAATACCTTCCCATAGTTGGAACTTGTGACTTTTGGGTACAAGACCATGTACATCTTCATGCTGGACTTCATAAAAGAGAGCAAACTGGGTTTGTCATTTATCATATCTGTTTTTCCTACATTTAATTACTCAGCGGTTGATGAATGGTATTTAATGAATATCCAATCTTATTTCATTGAGTGAATGTATATATTTCTGAGGCTTGTGGATCTGAATAGATCACATGCTCTGCATAGTCCGACATCTAGTGGTAGTTGCAGAGTATTACAAGATTTGTTTTTGAAACTCGAAAACAGACGTCGTCACGGCGTGTTGGTAATACTATCCTTAGTGTGACATCTACTGTACCCATGGTGCTTCACGCGGTGTGGTCCCTCAGATTCTTTCTGCAATCTTAGTCGGTCGGAAGTTGAGGAGTTCCTTTTCAGGCTGATGCCTTTGACTAGTTAAAGTTTATTGGTAGATTTCTCTTTCTTTCTTTTGCTGTCTGCTTATTTTTGCTGTTGACGCCTGACTGACTCGATGACCAGACACAGCCTTCACAGGCCTCTTCGGGCCTCGGGCCTTAAAGTATTCCATTTATTATGAAAGACTCCTTTTTTTTAAATGTTGCCCTACCTACCATAGGAAGTTCCTGTGGAAGGACATGCACCGAGTGTGCAATTACTGTCTCCCTAGGGACCACCCAGAAATTCTTTGCAAGTCCTACTAACATTTCCACCCACAGCTGAAGCCTCCTTGACGGGGGAAATCAGCGAGGGGCAGTATCAGTGTCCCTAGTGACGCCAAAGGCGACTGAGGTTCGTCGGAACCCCATGTGCGGGTCCCCGACTCAACTAAGCATGCCTGTGACTCTGTGACAGAGACGACACCCGGCGGCTGTAGCACACACACTTCCAAACACACCAAGCACATAGCCCATGGCCGACCTTCGATGAAATTATCAAATATCGATGCTCATGCGGTGTCTGCAGAAAAAAGCCTCTAGATCTTCCCTGTCCTCTGGGCCATCGCTTACGCCTTCGCCTCGTGACAGGCCTCCAAAACTGACCTCGAAAGTCGGTTCAGACACCACGCATAAAAAAAACCCTCCTCTCGCGCGCAGAAAAACAGGCAGCGAAAGGCGCATCGGCATCCCCCATACTTGCGTCGAAAAGGCAGGAACTACAGTCAGGGGCTGCAAAACATCAACCCCCTGCCAAAAAACCTCGTCTTGACCCACAGCCAAGCACTTTCGCCCTATACCCCTCTTCCCCCATTTATCAAGACCCCTCTCACAACATATATGCTATCGATCCCACAGGGTCGCAAGACCCCGGCTCTCAGGGAGATCAATACAGTCAGGACCAGTACTACGATGACGACGATGACAACATCTGTCATCCTGTCGCCTGACCACCACGATCAGCCTGTAGCAGATTCACCTGTAGATAATCGGCTTCAATACAACAAACTGCTACTGAATGCTGCCCAACATTTCAGTATTGACACCAAAGATGCACCAGGAGATAAAGGGCCTCATTACGGTTCCGGCTGTAACCCTGCCGGTGCAACCGGCGGGTTGCTGCCAGACCCGTAAAAATACTGGCACCTGACTTCCCAGTGCCACCGGCTCATTACGAGTCGGGCTGCTGGGAAGTCGGGTGCAGTATATTTGTCAATCCCCCTTCCCATAGAGTCTCATAGGACTCTATGGGCGTGGGGCATGGAAGCACCAGCACCGTTGCTAATGGTGCTGGTGCTTCCGTGAAGGGTTTGCCTACCGTGACCGCTGCACCCTGGCAGGGTCAGACCTGTCGTGCACAGCGGCTCCGGCATGCAAACACATAGTTTGCCAGTCCGAAAACAAGGGTGCCCGTGAGCTTACCAGCACCCTTGTTTCCAGGCCGGCAACAATGTAATGAGGCCCGAAGACTCTGTGGAGGACATTCTTGGCTACAATAAATCCGCCACTCAGTTTATTCCACTGTTACAGTCTATACAAAGACGTAAACTGCCTTCCTTACTTATGAATAACCTTGCTAGTGTGGTTAGGTTTAGAGCTGAAAACGTGTTCGGGCCAGCGCCCACAGACCCCATGTATATTAGGGGTCAGCTCAAACCTGACTCGCTTGTCACCTCCACTAGAAAGAGGGCGGCACTACTCTGGCATCGGCTGAAGTCCCGCCAGACAAAGAAAGTACAAAAATCTACACTTTCAGAAGGAAGGTTGCATCCTCAGTGGCATATCAGGCTATAATTGCAAATAATTCTACCCTCCTAACTAGTTATGGCTGTCATAAGTGGGATGAGTTGGAACGCCAGGTTGAAGTCGTTCCAGAACCACTGAAATCACAACTACTAAGCACCATCTCAGAAGGCAAGCAGTTATCTAATTGCATCCTTAAGAACAACCTCGATGTAGCAGACTATGCTGGCCACATCATTGCAGAGGGCACGCTTATCAAGCACCATGCCTGGCTTAGTCAGTCTGGATTTAAATTGGAGACACAGGCCACCCTCCTTAACATGCTGGTGGAACCTAACGTCTTCTTTGGCAAGGCCGTAGAAGAAGCCCTCAAGAGCGCGAAAGAAGAGTATGATACTCTTAAGTCCTCGGCCAACTAACAAACAAACCCTACGTCCAACAGGGTTCCTCAAACTCCAGGAGGTTTTGGGGACCGGAGCACACAAAGCTCTTCCAGATACAATCAGGGTAGACAGTCTTCAACATGGGGACACTCACAAGGACAATCTTCCTCTTCTAATTTTCAAAGAGGACATAAAAGTTCCAGAGGCAGAACCTCACTTGGGAGAGGCTCCATCACTCCCAAGCAATGACGCACCGCTGCAGGTCCCCTTCCATGCCACTCCAGTAGGAGGTTGCATCTCACACTTCACCCATGCATGGGAGGGAATAACGTCACACAAGAGTGTCTTGTCCACTGTAGCAGGCCGGTATTGCATCAAACCTTTGCAAAAACCCCCCAATCTCCTGCAAAGACACAGAAAAATGATGCCAGAAGAACGGCACATACCATTGGAGAAAGTATAGACCCTACTAGAAAAAGACGCCATAGAAATCATCCCAGCAAATCAGGTAACCAAGAGTGTTTATTCAAAGTACTTCCTCTGTGCCAAAGAAAGACCTGTCAATGCGCCCAGTACTAGATCTGCACCCTGCAAACAATGTCAAACCTCAAAAGTTTCGCATGATCACTCTTCAAAAGGTAATCCCCCTCTTAAAATGAGGGGATTACATGGCAACACTGGATATGAACGATGCATACTTTCATATTTCAATGCTCTCAGCACACAGAAAATACCTGTGATTCAAAATAGCGGGAGTGCACTAACAGTTCAAAGTGCTCCCCTTCGGCATCGCATCTACCCCAATAATGTTCACAAAGGTGCTCACAGTAGCAGCAACACACCTCCACAGAGAGTCAATCCCGGTGATCCCCTTATCAGACCTTCAAGGATTTTGCGGCATGAAATGGCAAATTTTGCGGCATAAAATGGCAAATATTGCGGCACAAACCTTTATTTATTGCAGGATGTTTGCTGGACATTTTTTATTAACTGAAGGGTATAAGATTGCCACATTGCAGGAAAGAGGCAGAGTACAAGGCTACAAGAGATCCAGGGTATCATTATTATGGATCTTTTGTATTCATTTAATAGGAAGAGTCCCAGATGTCTCTTGCTTGTTTGATTTGGCTACATTTTTGGTGTAATGTCCATGCCCATTTAGTAGTATTAACTAAATTGATCATTATCAGTTGTAATGCTGAAAATATTCCCCTTGTATGTTCTCCAATCCCTCAAACACCCACACAACTCTCACCAACACACATCCCACCAACTCCCCATTACAATTGCATTCCTGAACCTATCTGTCATATGAATACTCACGTGATATGTCACACTGTCAAGTCACAATTTGCATTTCCCAGCCCCTGCCACACGCCAAATCATATTCCCAACTCACACCTTACACTCTCAATTCCTCCCGCAATATACTGTCCTTCATTCTTTTGTGCTGCATCTGCATCTTGCATCCTTTCTCCCATTCTTTCGCAATCTTCCCTCATCCTTTTTCACAATCTGCAGCTCAGATTCTTCTGGCCATCCGCTTCCACTCTGCTTTCTGGTTCACTGACCACACGCTCCCTCTACTTTCTGTACCTCCGCTCGCTCTCAGAATCCTGGCCCACCGCATCACTGCTTCCTCTGCTCTCTTGTGCACCACTTTCTCCTCTGACCCACTGCTCTCCCTCTGCTTTCTTGCCTATCACTTCACATCTCACCCATCACTCTCCTTCTCTATCCTTTCCCTCTCATAGTGTGACAATTTCATTTTTTTTAATTGTAGATTTTGACCCAGATCCTCAAAAAATGGGGCATTTAAAAATAAAGCAGAGGATATGCTATTTTTAGACAACCCGTTTTTGGAAATGAGCAGGTCACCTTAGTCTCAAAGGTGACCGGCGCATTTCCACAGGCTTGAGCTGTAGTGCAAATTGTGTACTGGCCTGCTTCCTTGAATAGGGTTCTGGGTTGTTTGACTGAAGTGTAATTATTTGCGGCGGAATTGACCATGGTCAATTGCGCCGCGAATCGATTTGCACTTCAGCCAAACAACCCAAAAATGTACCTTTCACCACCACCGCACCGCCTCCCCTACTTAACTGCTTAGTCGTTGCCGCTTCCCCTGCAACCCTGCGGTGTCAGATCCGTATCTATAACGTGGGTCGGATCCGACTCCGCAGGATCCCTTTTTAGTTATTTTCTTTTTTTTATGGTCCCCTGCCTCCAATTTTGAGCCAACGGGGGACAAGAATTTATAAAAATCGATCAAAAGGTACTGGCTGAAATAGGTCAAATTGTACCATTCAATCAATTTTTGTCGGTCAAAATGGGTAGTACCTTGAATAGAAGTGCTCTCCCGACAGTGTTCTGCAAGCTCCCAGCGCCTTTCACAGGGACAGGCCCTTCAGGAGACTGCCACTGTAAAATGCAACCCAAAAAACACATTTTTATCCTGTTTGAGGAACAGAAACGCAAGCGATACAGCAGCGTTTCATACCTTAAAAGAAATGCATGACAGGGTCAGGAAAGACCCTGTCATGCAGTGGCACCGCCACATCCCGTGCGCTTGGGTTGCCTTCAATTTCTGCACATTTAAAAGTACATCTTGCTTGGAAATGTTGGATGCGCTTTTAAATTGGCAGAAACGCCCCCTGATTTGCTCAGTGAGGTGAAAAAGGCCATCTGAATGGGCGCACATATAAAATGTGCCCATTAAGGTGTCCCTTGTGGATTGGGCTGCTCTTTTTTTGGGCGCAAGTGATGAGATGTGTTGGCGCATTTCATTTCTTGCGTAAAAAAAAGTTTTGAGAACCTGCCACCCTAAGTATTTTTTTAAACAGTAGTTTTTGCAGATCTATTTTTTTGTTTAAAAAAAAAAGCTGTTTTGTACAAAACGGCCGTTTTTGCGGCATTTTGCGGGATCGCTAAATCGCTATAAGATGAAGGGTCTGAGCCTTATCTTGTCAACTGGCTAATCACTGGGGAGTCTCTTCAAATTTGCCGACAAAACACCCAAAGAACGATAAACCTTCTTTTCCATTTGGGTTTCTCCATCAACGATAAAAAATCAAGTCTAAATCCCAGCCAAATAAAAAGTTTTCTGGGAGCCATTTTAAAGACAAAAGAGGAGCTGGCTTTCCCGTCAAACAAGAGAGTAGAAAACATGTTGCAAGTACTTCATTACAAGGCCGGTCGCCAAATAACTGTACGCAAAGCAATGCACTTGCTCTGAATGATGGCCTCATGCATTCACTTGGTTCCACACGCGTGCCAGCCCATGCTCCCAATGCAGGAGAGGCAAGCGAAACAATGTCTTGGGAGGATAGCTCAGGGGCAACGTGTTCGCCTTGGAAGCAAGACGACACAGAGCACCACAGGTTCGATCCCGGATCCGCGCTTAGAAACCTCTGGGTATTAAGTGTGTTATAAATAACCTATTGTCATCATCAATCATCAGTGGTGTCAGGCAAGCCGTCACTAGAACGATCTAGTGGTTGTTTTGCTAACCCTAGTACAGGCTCTTCACTGGTGGTCCGGGGACAACCTGCTATAAGAAAAATCCTTTTGCATTCCACAACCACAAGCGATACTAACTACAGACGCCTCACTCTCCGAATGGGGGTTCCCTTCCTCCACCACACAGCCCACGGTCAGTAGACACGCACTACCGCCCAAAACACATCAATTACCTAGAACTTCTGGCAGTTCTCAAGGCTGTTCAAGCCTTTCAGTAACATCTTTCAGGTCAAACAGTGCAGGCCCTCACAGACAGCACCACTGGGGAGGCGCACACTATCCCAAAAAATATGGAAGTGGGCATTCAAGCAGAACATGTTTCTAACCTCTCAACATGTTCCAGGGGAACTCAATGCTTTGGCAGACACTTTAAGCATACACCCTCTACCAGAAGAACACGAGTGGCAACTTAACAGAGATATTCTAGATGGAATATTCTCCCAATGGGGTCATCTCCCATTAGACTTGTTTGCCACAAGCCTAAACACGCGATGCCCGACTTTGCCTCCAGGTTTCCCCAACAACACCCTGTGGATAAACTGATCAGGGAAATTTGCTTACGCTTTTCCTCTGTGACCACTCCTCAGCAAGATAACGCACACGATGCACCAGGAACAAGCAACTCTAATCCTGGTTGCTCCTATGTGGGCAGGACAACCTTGGTTTCCACATCTACTCAAACTGGCGATGTGCAATCCGATCAAGCTCCTGTGCCCTTAAAACATTCTAACGGAACACAAGGGAGCATCTCAACACTTTCATCCTCAATCTATGAACTTGGCTGCCTGGCTCCTGAAGTCATAGAGTTCGGCCACTTAAATCTTCCACAACGGTGTATGGATGTCCTAAAGGATGCACGGAAACCCAACACCAGACAGTGCTATTTCAACAAGTGGGAGCAATTTGTGATATGGTGCAGGTCACAATCCATAAACCCAATAGAGTGTCCCCCAGCTAAAAATCTGCATTACATGGTTTATTTACTAGACTCCAGCCTAGTATTCAACTCCATCAAAATACACCTGGTGGCTCTGTCAGCTTATACCACTTCACAGAACAAAGTGTCCTGGTGGAAAGTTCCTGTTATTAAAGCATTCATGGGGAGGGCGCTAGAGAGCCATCCAAGATGGCAGCTCACTAGTGAGCTCTGTGCTGAGCCCTGGAAACATCCAGAAAAACAGTGCTTTGTGTGCATATAGACGCTCCCCCCGGACGAAACCGGGAACCTGCAAACAGAAGAATACCCGCCGTCGTCAAAATAAGCGCAGCGGGCGGCGGAGGGAAGACTGCAGCCCGCAACAGCTCAGTGCGGCTGATACACCAAGCCGCCGGGTCGGGCCTGCCCCCGGACCACTGGCCGGCTGTTGAGCCACCCTTCAGTTACCTGCGCAGGCTGCAACGAGGAGCCACGAGAGATTCGGTGATGGCGTACCTGGGGGGGCCCGCTGAAGAGGTGGTGCGGTTTGTCGGCGGATGGGCCTGAGGACCGAGAGAAGCCGAGGCCCCCCGGAGCAGCGGCAACGCCTGAGGTGGAGGCAGTTAGGAGCCCATCTGTTCACGCCGCTGGAGCAACGTGGAGACCGCTGAGCCTGGGTGGCTCGACCCGGAGGCTCTGGAGGAGGACAGCGCACTGGTGCGCATTGCCGGACAGCGGAGGCACCCGCTGCTCACAGCAATGCTGAGACACGTTCGGTGCGTGGCAGCGCACCGCCGTTGGAAGGGCGTCGGCCAGGAGCCACACACCAGGTAGGGGGGGCACCAGCAACCCAGTTTGTGCCACCCCAGCGCGGACCGCCCCCTGGACCCGGTAGTGTGCCGGGTAACTGTCGGCGGGCATAGAGACTGGAAGCTGCAGTGCTTTGCTTTCTTTTGTCCACAACAGGCCAGTGGTGCTTCCCGGATCAGCGGGAAGAGAGTGCACCCCCCCTGCCTCCGGCCTGAGCTGATGGCGCGGGCCCTCCGCCCCCAACTCCCCCGGCTCGTCCCCGCCCAGGCCTCACCCAGGACTTGATCAGGACACAGCTGAGGGGCCATTGTTACACCAGGCCCCCTCATCCACTTTGGAGGCCATAATCGTCTAATTTCTAAGGGGGGCAACAACTGAATTTCACGGCACCACTGTGCGCCACCCCTAAATACACCCAATAGTAGCGCAAGCCCATACCGAACCAGCGCGGGAAAACTCCAGAGACCCTGGCAGCAGCAGATAACTCGAGACAGTTTGTGAGCCATAATCTCTGGTTCAGAACCCCCCAGTGGACCCCACAAAATTTTATGAGCCAGCTCAAAGAGGGGCAAAGTATCTTTGTGGCCTGTTTTCAAAGCTAAATATACAGCACATACTTGGACAGCATTATGCTCACCGCGTGGGGACTTTCTTTGTCTCCACGCCGCCCTCCCACAGCTACCTCGGAGTCGGGGATTCCAGCATTGGCAAAACTGATAAGTCTCAACTGAAGCTGACCTTTGAGGTGGGGGCCATTGTGAAGAATCCCAGACAATCAAACCAGGAACTTGCTCCGGCATCAGCCATGGAGCACGACAATGATACCTCTGGTATAAGAGAAATCCTTCTCGACCTGAAAGCAGGTATAGGCGGTCTTGACTCCAAAATGGATGCCCTCTCAACTAAAGTGGACCTGCTACAGCATCGCCTCGATAAACATGGCGAGAGACTAAACACTGCGGAGCAGAGAATCTCCGACCTGGAAGACAGCGCCTCATCCCTGTCGCTCAGGGTGACGGCGTTGGAGCGCCAGATGAATGAGGTAGCTGCCAAAAACGAGGACTTAGAGGGGCGCCGTCGCCGGAGCAACATCAGACTGGTGGGAGTGAGAGAGCAACACACCCCATCAAAGATGGAAGATTTTGTGGAACAGATGTGCAAAGATCTCTTGGGAGCGGCTGCTTTCTCCCTTTTATTTGTCGTGGAAAGGGCACACAGAATACCGGCTAATCGCCCAATACCGGGGGCGACACCCCGCCCCATTATCGCTAAGTTAATGAATTTCAGAGACCGCGACACAATACTCAGACTGGCCAGAGATAGAGGCGACCTCCAGTACGATGAAGATAAGGTCCAGATCTTCCCAGACTTCACCAGCGGTGCAGGCCGCACGCTGAGCCTTTGCGGGGGTGAAACATTCCTCGACAACATTGGCTGCTGCCCTCTACGGGACCATCCAAAACCACAGAGGAGAGAGAGAAGCGGGAGAAATCCTCCTTGAAACTGCGCAGGCAGGAAAGGCAAGCATCCAGCCAAACTCTGCAGAAGGAAGCACAAGCACACATTTTCTTGGTTACACACTGGGGCCAGTGACTCTTGGAAGGCATTAACGCCCGAGCACAGCACAATTTGTTTGGTTATGTTAAAGGGGTTGGGTTCTTTATCGGGTGGATTGGGGGTTGCCCAAAAGGGAGGGGATGAAGGAGATCAGCACTCAAGTTGGGATAGTTGTAAAGGTTGTGGACTTGTTCACCACTACCCTGCCCCTTATGGAAGATTACAAAATAATGCCTGGATAGCATCTCCCGCCACCAAAGCATGGACACCGCTCCTCAATACCCCGCTAAGATATAATGCTGCTGCTGCCCATTCAAGTTGATCACGTGGAACGTCAGGGGTGCTAACCATCCGGCAAAGGTGAGGAAGATTTCACTCTACTTGAAACGGCACAAAGTGGACATCGCCTTTATCCAAGAAACCCACATCACCCAAACCACCAAAAACGAATGGGCCCCTATAGGAGGCTGTCATCGCTATTATTCCTCGTTTTCGTCATATGCCAGAGGGGTGGCAGTGCTGATCCATAGGAAGTTGAACTTCAAGCTCCTTAAAGTCTCACGTGACGCTGAAGGGACAGCTTTGCTGGTGCACGGCATTTTGGCAGGCGTCAGCGTGGCTCTGGTGAACTCCTATGGCCCTAATGTCGATACGGCTAACTCCTTCGACTGGATAATGCAACACCTAGCAGATGTTGATAATGCTGTAATAATCTGGGGAGGAGACTTCAATATGGTGCTAGATCCTAGTCTAGACAGATCCAGTGCAAATGCTGGCTTGCCCTCAAAAGCCAGCGCCCAAATCCAGGAAATCTGTAACACATACGACCTTGTAGATATCTGGAGGCGGACACACCACACTTCCCGCGAATACACGGTTCATTCGTGGGTGCATGGGACCGACTCACATCTAGATTACCTGCTGGTATCCAAAACAGGCTTACTGCAATGGGGCGACTGTTCGATTCTACCCCGAAACATCTCCGACCACTCCCCACTCATACTAGATGCCACACCAGTAGGCAACATCAAAAACAGAAGCCCATGGATGTTTAAAGCAGGAGCCCTCCAAGATGCGGTGTTCGCCCAGGAACTCTGGGAAGAAATCAATTCCTTCCTGACAAAAAACCAATAATCGGCCCGTCACACAGCACTTCGTGGGAAACTCTAAAGTGTTAAACGAGAGGTGTCTGCATCGCTAAGGACTATGCCGTTCTGATTGCGATCAGAAATGACCTTCAAAAAAATGAATCCCAGCTGAAGGATTTGGAAACCATGTACGGTGAAACAGGAGACCAGTCCGTCCTGGCCCAGTTAAAGGAGGAGCTAGAAGACTTCAGGACCAACGCGGAACGTGAGAGCCGATACCTAGCGAGAAGTCATCAAACGCGCCAATATTGCGAAAGCCAAAAACCAGGAGCCCTCCTGGCTAGAATGCTTGCAGCAGACAGGAAACCTCTGGTGATTGAATGTGTCCATGATCATCAGGGGAAGCCGGTATATACAGAGCTGGAGATCGTAGAGGCTTTACGGCACTTCTACCAGGAACTTTACAGCTTGAGGTGCACAGGCGATACAGCTGCTCTTCAAGAATATCTCGAAGACAGCGAACTATTCTGGCTCTCTGATGAAATGAGAGACCACTTCAATAAACAAATTATGACAGAAGAAATTTTGGAGGTTATAAAGGAACTACCAGGATCAAAAGCGCCCGGACGGCCGAACCGGGGAATTCTGTAAGGCAATGGGAGCTCCCCTCGCCCCGCTTCTCCTGGGCGTCTACAATGAAGCCGCCACAACAGGCTACTTACCCCCCACAATAAGAGAAGCTAATCTTATACTGCTGCACAAACCCGGGAATCCACCAGAGGACTGTGCCTCGTACAGGCCGATCTCATTGATAAACCTGGACAACAAGATCCTGGCCAAGTTACTGACCAACAGGCTCCTCCCCCATGATGCCTGGTCTAGTGCTAGCAGACCAGGCCGGCTTTGTGCCGGGACAGAACACAACTTTTGGCATCAAGAGACTATTCGGTGTCATTGAATCACTAGATCCATCGATGCAAGCAGCAGCGGTCCTTCACGATGTGGAGAAGGCATTTGACTCCCTGGAGTGGCACTATCTCTTTGCTGTACTCCAGAAAATGGGCCTAGGAACCTATTTGCTCTGGCTGGTCTCACTTCTATACAAGAGTCAGCAAACTTCCATCACCCTTGGGACCACAAAATCGCAACTTATAGAGCTGAGAAGGGGGACCAGATAGGGCTGTCTCCTGTCGGCCCTGCTGTTTGCCCTCGCTATGGAACCGCTGGCCGCAAACCTCAGGAGCAAGTTCATTGGTAGAGGCATCTCGTTGGGACCACACAGACGAATCCTCTCTCTCTACGCAAACGATGTAGCCCTGCTGCTCAGCGACCCCTGCAGCTAATTTGAACGCAGTCATGGGAGAAGTTATAAAAGTTGGCACACTGTCAGGGCTAAAGATAAATAACAGCAAATCAATAATATTCCCGTTGATGGGAAACACGCTGGAATTTGAAAATGACTTCCAGTTCCGATGGGAAACGACCAACGTACAATACCTTCGAATCATGTTGTCCAGGAACCACGTGAACTTTTCCGGGATAATTATGGAAGAACCATTGTGGCCCTCACAGAGAAATGAACACGCTGGAAAAGCCTACCCCTTACACTCTGGGCAGGGCCTCGATTGTTAAAATGGTGATACTCCCCAAGCTATTATACCTATTCGTCAACCTTCCTTTGCTGCTACCAAAGTGCTTCTTCACACAACTGAGCAGTCTCATCCTGGAACTTATTTGGGTGGGCAAGCCGGCGAGAGTAGCATACTCCATCCTGATCCAACCCATAGCAAAAGGAGGCCTTGCGCTCCCTGACCTAGAGCGCCATTATTGGGCGGCTCAAGCACAGTTCTTGAGCCACTGGTTCACGACCCAATTCATTCGACCACATGTCCAGGTACTGAGGGCAGTAATTGTAGGAGAACTACCTGTCCCGCCAAAGATCACGAATGTTGTATTAACTACGTATGAGATTTGGAGGAGGATCGCACGCAACTGTGGAGTGGTTCACAGGTACTCCCCTCTTCTTCCAGCGAAGTTGATCCCAGGATTGCCACTCACCTTGGAATGGGTCTACCTCCAACTTGCAGACAAGCTATAAATCACCACGATTGATGATTGGTTTGTTGAAAACACCTTCATGTCACTCCGACAGGTCAAAGATCGCAGCCCTGTCACATCGCTGGAGATCTTCGTGTACTTCAGAACTCGCCATGCTCTAAAGACCTTGTTTTCTACCTTCCCGGCACGACCGCCCACGTGGCAGCTCTTACGCGAGGTGATCCTAGCTCAAGGAGAAGGCAAATTAGTTTCGTGCATTTACAAAGAACTACTGGCTGCAACTCCCCAGTCGCCAGCCCCCAAGGCAAGGTGGGAAAAGATACTGGCAGGTTCGATAATCAGCAAAGATTGGTCGTACATATAGAAACAAACCTAGAAGGTAGCTCTGAACTCGAGGTTCAAACTTATATACTTCCACTTCCTGCATCAGACGTACCTGACCCCCAGCAGACTTCACTGACAGCAAGCAACCGTTTCCTCAGCGTGCGATAGATGCAGAACTACCCCCACAGACTTCCTTCATATAGCCTGGGAGTGTCCACAGGTCAGCAGTTTCTGGGAGGAAGTACTGTCTATAGTGTCCACAATTGCGGGAGAACAGATCCAAAAGTGCCCCATGGTGGTGTTGCTGGGGTGCACCCGTGAAATACAGCCAGCAACAAGAAAACTGATTGGTCTGCTGGTGGTGTTGGCAAGGCAGCGAATAGCTATGACCTGGGGAAAGGGCCCGCCACCAACAAAGCGAAGGTGGTTGCAGGATATGACCCATTGTCATGACATTGAGACTAACTTTATCAGGACACTCCCCCTGCACACCAGACTACCAATCATCTGGAGCCCCTATGTGAACTACTTACTGTCTCATCCGAACTGAATGTTCAGCATGATGTCAAAGGGCAGCGGTGACGACACCATGAACGCATTACAGATCACATAACTGTGAGCGGGATAAATGAGTCGAACTGGTTTCAGATACGGGAGGAGGGAGCAGGAGTTAGAAGCGTGAGTGGGAGGAAATAAGGGGGGGCAATCTTCTTCGTAGTCTTCTTGTTTTGTTCTTGTAAAAAATATTAAAAATAAAAGTAAACAAAAAAAATGTAAGCATTCACCGAAGAGGTAAAGATGCTATGCCCTTGCATCGCTAACCCTCCACCGGGTTTGGGTCTTAATGTCGTGCTCTCCAAACTCATGGGTCCGCCCTCTGAGCCAATGCACAAGGCCAGCCTAAAACATTTGATTTACAAAACTGCATTCCTAGTAGCCATCACCTCTATAAGACTAGTGAGTGAGCTACAGGCTTTGTCTGTACAAGACCCTTTCTTCATAATCCACAAGGACAAAGTTGTCCTCGGACCACACCCTAGGTTTTCACCTAAATTCATTTCATAGTTCCATGTTAATCAATCTATAGAACTTCTTACCTTCTTTCAAAATCCATCTAACTCAGCTGAAAGAAGCCTCCATACACTGGATGTATGGAGGGAAATCTTGTACTATGTGAACAAAACTAAACCCCTTAAGAAAAAAGACCAACTCTTTGTTTCCATAGCACCTAGGAGAGAAGGCAATCATATATCAAAAAATCCAATCGCCAAATGGAGAGTCCAGTGCATACAGCTCTGTTATTCCCTATCCAAATGAGTTTTACCTTTCACTCCCATGGCTCATTCTACCAGAAGTACCGGAGCTACCTTAGCGTTCATTGCAAACGTCCTTCAAAACACCATTTGCAAAGGATCTACATGGAGTTCCATACGTACTTTCACACAGCATTATTGCATTGACATACTTTCACACAGCATTATTGCATTGACACTCACTCTAAAGCAGATTCACAGGTGGAACAAGCGGTTCTAAAACATCTATTTGCTGCTTTACCTTCTCACATCCCACCTCTTTCTCCAGATGCTGCTTGAAAATCTATGCAGAGCATGTGATCTAAGCAGATCCACAAACCTCAGAAGGGATGCATTACTCACAGTAATCGGATTTCTGATGCTTGTATCAGTGAGTAATGTATCCTATATTTCTGGGGCTTGTGGAATCTGCTTAGATCACATGCTATGCATAGGCCGACATCTAGTGGAAGATGCGGAGTATTACAGTTGTTGTTTTCGAAATTCAAAAAGGGACGTTGACAGGGCGTGCCAGTAATTCTATCCTTAGTGTGACGTTCACTGTACCCATGATCCCTAACGCGTCGAGGTCCCTCAGATTGTTTTTTTCCGCCATCGTGAGCGGTCGCTTACCGCAGAATGCAATTTCGGCGTACGACATTGACTTTTTTTATAATAAAGTGTTAATAATAGTTACTCTTTCTGTCCTTTTTTCGACCGGAGTGTCTCAACGCGGTGAAGAACTCGACAAGGAGAGGACGAACCGTCGGACGAAGATCTTCGACGGATTTCGATCGGCCTCGGAAGGCCCACCGGGCCTAGGCCCTTACAGTAGGGAGAGTGGGGGGCATTCATTAAAAGGTGTATATTTCCACCCCTTTCCCTGGTCGTCCAGCTGCTTACCCCAAACATGGAGAGAACTCTGTTTAAATTTTGCCTGTCCTGCAACAAAAAATATATGTGGATCGATAAGCACAGAGTGCGCAATCTCTGCCTTAATCGAGACTACAACGAGCCTCACTGTCGAGCCTGTAAATTGCTTCGACCCAAAAGACCGCAGGACAAAGCGTTGGGCCCACCCTTCGGACAGCGAGGGTGACTGGGAACATCTTTGTTCCCCAGTGCTAGCCCCTGTCCCTAGTAGACAGGCTGGCGGCTCTGTTGTGGGGAGGACACCCGGTGGCAAAGGCACTACACTTTCCCACACCAAAGACATACCCCACAGCGATGTGTCTCACACACGGCGAGAGTTGACGTCTAGGGGCAAATCTACAGATTCATTGTCCTCTGGGCACTCCGAGCCTCGACTGCCTCATGACAGGCCCCATAAAACCAAGGACGCCAAACATAAGACCCTTTCTACTGACCGCAAGACATCGAAAGACGCTGGTAAAGCCTTTCCAGTGCAGAAACTCGACCCACACCTTGGAAGACGCCTAAAGAGTCAAAACTGTCAATTTTAATCGAGAAACATGTCTTCAAGGGTCTAACTAAGGCTTCTACCTCTAATAAGTCATCCTCAAAGAGTCCTATTCACAAGGATAGACATAAAGACAGGGATTCTCCCCAGAAGGATAAGAATAAGAGCCTTCAGGTCAAAAGTAAAGACAAAACTCTTAGTAAGGATCCACAAGAGCCTGATGAGATCCCAGCAGAGGACATTTCTCAAGAACAGGATTATAACCTGATAGAAGTAGAGGAGGGAGACGATAACTTACCTATACCCTCCACTCCTACCATTACTTCCCCTGGGATCATCCCAACCTCTGCCAAGTGGTCAGCCAATGACATAGACAGAGTTATGAGCAGGATGTCTTTCTTTGCGAACTTCTTTGAAGAGCACCCCCAGGCCCTTGAAAGTTTAATGAATACACCTCCTACCACTCAAGCATCCAGTTCCAAGGCCTTAGCTATAACTTTTCAACCCTGCACGTCTGCCCAACCGTCAGGGAAAAGATCTCTCCCCCCTGCCGATATTTATGATGCACCATCCACTAAAAGGAAACGCATCTCCACTGGTCTTTATGACCTACACGCAGAGGAGGAAGAGTATCTAGACCAGGATACATACTATGAGGAGGATGACGTTGGGGATGAGGACGGGGGTCAGGACTATAATAATAATGATGATGACAATGAATCAGTGGTCTTTGCTATGGATACTCCAGTCCTACAAGACCCTCCCTTACCTGATTCCCCAGTGGAAAATCAGCCCTTGTTTAACGATATCCTGCTCAAGGCTGCTGAACATTTTGGCATTGACACTCAAGAAACCCAACAGAACAAGGATTTTGTATAGAACATCCTGGGGGACAAAAAGGCGGCCACACAGTTTATACCAATGCTAAAATCTGTACAAAGAAGGATTCAACCTTTCCTAGAGTTGCCCAACCAAACTAGGGCAGTGAATCTGAGAATAGAAAAGCTATTCCGGCTGGCACCCTCTCACCCCTTTATACATAAGGGGGCAGCTCAAACCGGATCACTGGTAGTCACTACTACCCGAAAGAGAGCAGGCACTCCATTAGCCTCTTCCGAAGCTCCCCCAGACAAATAGAGCAAAAAGCTCTACACAATGGGGAGGAAGATAGCTTCTTCTGCAGCTTATCAAGTCAGAATCGCTAACAATTCTACTCTGTTGGCAAGTTAAGATTGCACAAAATCGAACGAGGTTACAGCCCTGGTGGATTCAGCTCCAGAACCCCTTAAATCAAGACTCACCCTGGTAGCGGCTAAAGGCAGAGCTACTGCCAGCAATCTACTTAAAAACAACTTAAACACTGCAGATAACGCCGGACGCAGTATTGCGGAAGGCACCATCCTAAAGCGCCATGCCTGGCTACGTCAGTCTGGTTTTAAGTTAGAAACACAGACCATATGCTTATAGAACCCAATGTTTTATTTGGCAAAGCAGTAGAAGATGCGCTGAAGTCAGCCAAGGAAGACTACGAGACGCTCAATTCCCTTGGCCAGCTAACTAATAAGCAGACGGAACAAAGACGGGGTAACAAATTTCGCTGTTTTCGATGCCAAAATTCTCAGAGGCTCTGAGTATAGTCAGAACCAGAGCGCTGCGTGGAATAACAACCAGCAAGCATCCCAAGGTTATCCCAGAGGCCAAAGCAGAGGTCGCGGTTAGGTCAGAAGCCCACCTCCAGGGGAGGGGGAACCCCCTCCAAACAATGACACCCTGCTACAGGTCCCCTCCCATGCCTCCCCAGTTGGGGGACGGATTGCAAACTTCACCCACGCATGGGAGGGAATAACCACGGACAAGTGGGTGTTATCTACGGTAGTGGGAGGTTATTGCATTGAACTCCTGTGGATTCCATCAAATCTTCCCCTGCGGCAGAAAAGGTCATCAAGAGAAGAACAGCTCATCTTGACGGAAGAAATAGCAGCACTATTCCTCAAAGACGCCATTGAGGTTGTGCTGATTTACGAGGTAAACAAGGGTATCTATTTAACACATTTCCTTGTTCCAAAAAAAGATCTAACCATGCGCCCAGTATTAGAGTTGTGCCCTGCAAACAAATATGTCAAGCCACAAAAATTCTGTAGGACGCTACAAGAGGTAATTCCACTGTTAAAACAGGGAGATTACATGGCAACATTGGACATGAAAGAGGCTTATTTTCATATTTCAATGTTCCCAGCGTACAGAAGGTTCTTGCATTTCAAAGTAGCAGACCAGCACTACCAATTTAAGGTGCTACCCTTCGGAATAGCCTCAGCTCCAAGGGTATTCACCAAGGTACTGGCGGTGGTGGCAGCGCACCTATGCAGGGAGGCGATTCCAGTGTACCCCTACCTGGACGACTGGCTGATCACAGGAGAAACTTACCACCTTTGCAGAATAAACATACAAAATACCATAAATCTTCTTTTCCAATTGGGCTACTCGATAAACGAGAAAGGTCTAGTCTGGTACCAGATATATCAAAACAGTTCCTACGAGCTGTTCTAGATACAAGGACAGTCTTAGCCTTCCGATCCATGGAGAGGGTACAAAACATGCTTTGGCAAATATCCCAATATCAAGCCGGTCTCCCGATAAGCGTACGCAAAGCGATGTGCTTACTAGGCATGATGGCATTGTGCATTTATCTGGTCCCACATGCATGCCTGCACATGCGACCAATGCAGGAGTGGTTGGGGGAAACAATGGTCTCAGGCAAGTGATCAGTGGGACGATCTAGTGGTCATTTCGCCTACTCTAATCCAAAACCTACACTGGTGGTCAAGAGAAGATTTAATGAAGGGGAAACCCTTCCACGACCTCACAACAGACGCATCACTTTCCGGATGGGGGGGCCCATTCCCTTCACCACACAGCACATGGTCTGTGGACACAAGTCACAGCCAGAACCATATCAACCTACTGGAACTATTAGCAGTCTTCTAGGCTCTACAAGCTTTCGAAAGACATCTGACAAACCACTCAGTCCAAGTCCTAACAGACAGCACCACTGCCATGTTTTATATCAACAAACAGGGGGGCACACACACTCTCCGAATCTGTCTAGGTTAGCTCAGAAAATATGGAGATGGGCACTTAAACGAGGGATGTCCCTGTCCTCCCAGCATGTTCCAGGGGTAATCCACACTCTAACAGAAACTCTCAGCAGAGATCCACTGCCAGAAGAACATGAGTGGTAACTACTCCCACATGTTGTAGACCACATCTTCTCTCAATGGGGTTACCCTACTCTAGACTTGTTCGCTACAAGAGAAAACAAGCAATGCCCATACTTCGCGTCCAGGTTCCCCCAACCAGGCTCCAAGGGGAACGCCCTATGGATGAGCTGGTCGGGGAAATTTGTTTATGTCCCCCCCTCCCCCCGACACCATTAATCGGCAGAATAGTGAACAAAATACACAGAGAACGGATGACGCTCATCCTAGTTGCTCCTATGTGGGCGAGACAATTGTGGTACCCACATCTGCACAAACTGGCGATGTGGGATCCCATCAAGCTCCGGTACCAGGTCAACCTGTTAACCCAACACGAGGGGCCAACAGTACAACCACACTCCCTGAACTTGGCAGCATGGCTCCTGAGGTCATAGAGTTCGGGCAACTTAATCTTCCACAGCAGTGTATGGATATCCTCAAGGAGGCACGGAAACCAAACACTAGACACTGCTATTTCGACAAGTGGAGAAGATTTGTAATTTGGTGCCAGTCAAAACAAATAAACACCATAGAATATACCCCATCACACATTCTAAATTATATGCTCCACTTGTTGGATTCGGGGTTAGTCTTGAACTCTATAAAGGTCCACCTAGCTGTTTTATCAGCTTACACCACCACTCAAAGTAAAGTCTAGTGGTGGAAAGTGCCAGTTGTTAGGGAGAATTCTCCAAAATGGCTAATTTCCCTTACCTAATGAGTCCCTCAGCAGCTTTGCTGGATTTCTTTTTTTAAACTTTTCTTTATTGGCATGGTGAGAGAACAGACAATCAACACAATGTACAGCATAACAAGGGTATCAGATACATATATGGTAATGCAATACATGGGAAATGCCAGCAAAGGACAGATAGGACCATAATTCGGATTTATGCGGCGCAGCAATGGGTTAATTTACTTCACAAGGGGGGGGCACTAGTTCTAAGTCATCTTTGTTATTCAAATAGGTGCAAAATTCCGTCCATACATTCTTGGGTCGAGAGGTCAGCGGGAGGGTATTGATATAGTCCTCCTCACACGCTTGAGCCAGGTGAGGGCTCCCAACCACATCTCAAACGAAGTGGGGGATCGGCGCTTCCAACATTATAATATGCATTTTTTTGCTATTATGGTGGCAACATTCAGAAACCTAGACATCTTCTTCAATTCAGGGCTATCCCACAGGCCGAACAGTATAGCTAGGGGTTCTGGAGGGATATGGGACGCTGTAATATCTGAGAGAACAGCTTCAATTATGGCTTTCCAGTATGGGCCCAGCGCATCACAGTACCAGAACATGAGTGTGATCTGCAGCAGGAGACCCGCACTTAGGGCAGGTGCGGGCCTGGGTGTGTGCAAACCTATCCAGTCTTTGAGGCGTGTAGTATAGTCTGTTCAGGAGCTTGTATTGTATGCACCTATGTCTGGCATTCAGAGAGGTGGTACGGGTGTGTATGCACATTTTTCCCCACAGTGCGTCAGTGATGGGGAGGCCCAGCTCCTCACTCCACGTATCCCGTGCCTTGAGTGGCACGTCCGTGGGGTCGGCCATCAGCAATTTGTACAGCGAAGACACTATCCCCCTAGCTCCAGCCGAGTTGGATATGTAGTGAATCTCAGGTGCGTCTGAGGGCTCATCTGGGTATGAGGGCCACAGGCGTGGAACACCGCCCTCAACCTATAGTATTGTAGTAGTTCCAACGCAGTACCCAGATGTCCGGGGCGCCACGTCTGCGGAGTGATACACTTCCCGTCGGGGTAAAAGTCAGTCCGGGCCCGGTAGCCAAGGTCGTGCCAGTGTTTCATTAAGAGTTTATCTTGTGTAGGGCTGAGGCCTGGGAACTGCCAGATGGGCAGCCATTTGTAGTATGGGTGGTGGTCAGGTTGTCTCTGCAGGATATATTTCCAGGCCCTGATAGTGGCCGCTACAGGGTCTGCCGGAGCGTCGGCGTGATGTGTGATGAAGAATGAGGGAAAGGGTGTTGACACTCTCGCTTGCTAGTTTCTCGAGCTTCACATGCGGGGGGGGGGTCGGAGAACGTGTACCAGTATGTGGTGTGTTGGGCCTGCGCGGCTGTCCAGTATTTAGCAAAGTCGGGGGCGGTGAAACCCCTGTTTCCATAGGGAAGAGTCATGTGCTGCCATTTCTTACGAACTGCGCCCGAGTGCCATAGAAATTGGGCACATGCAGGTTCCTGAAATATCGCTTTCCGGGCCAGATCGGCACATTAGTCAAGACGTAGAGAAATTTAGGGACCATAATCATTTTGATTAGAGATAGTCTACCCGACAGAGAGAGTGGAAGACTGCGCCATTTCAACATTTGAGCCTCAGCAAGCTGTGCCACAGCCGCGTAGTTGTCAGTCAACAGTGAATCTTTAGTGAGGGACACCTGCACTCAAAGGTATCTGATGCCCCTCGGTGACCATCGGAGGGGGGATTTGCAGGGCGGTTGTGTGGTGGACGGGGTAAGCGGGAAGATTTCAGATTTGGAGTAGTTTATGGTGAAGCCCGAGAAAGTGCCAATTTTGGTTATTTCTCTCAATATCGGGTCCAGGTGGGCAGCCAGGTCTCTAATATATAGAAGCACGTCGTCGGCATATAGAGAAATGATCTCGGGTGTATCACGAAGACATATACCTTTACGCGTGTGTTTGTCCCTAACGTTGTCAGCCATGGGCTCTATAGCGAGCGCAAAAAGTATCGGAGAGAACGGGCAGCCCTTGCGGGTACCCCTGTGGGGAGCGAAGGGGGCCAAGGCCCTGGAGTTGACTAGGACTCTGGCTGCGGGGCTTGTGTAGAGAAGTTTGATGTACAATCTCATCCGTGGACCAATTCCCATTTTGTGGAGCACCGCCCACATATATTGCCATGACACCATATCAAACGCCTTCTGGGCATCGAGGGTGACTGCCACGGCCTGTGCGTCGGGGTCAATTCTAGCCAAAACATTGAACAAACGACGGATATTGAGGGCGGTGGATCTGCCGGGCACAACGCCACTCTGGTCAGGGTGGACTAAGTGGGGCAAAATGGGGAGAAACCTATTGGCAATAATCTTGGCAAATATTTTCATGTCAGTGTTAATCCGGGAAAGGGGTCTATAGGACCCACATTCGTCCAACCGTTTACCCGGCTTGGGTAGTACAGTTATAAGCGCCTCACGCTTGGATTGGGGTAGGATGTTTAACTCTAAGGATTCGTTCCACACCTCCAGGAGTCTGGGTGCCAGAATGGCTACATGTTCCCGATAAAACTCAGAGGTTAGGCCGTCCGGGCCTGGTGCTTTGCCCCTAGGGCAGTTTGAGATGACCGTGGTTATCTCATCGAGGGTGATAGGGGCTTCAAGTAGGTCGCTGGTCGCGCGGGAGAGGAGGGTCATGGGGGATTTGATCTAGCAGGGTGTCAGTGTCTTGCAGGCTGTGTTCTTGATGGGGGCCATACAGGGTCGTGTAGAACGCGGTGAATGTCCCAAGGATATCATGGTCGGACCAGCACAGGGTATCTCCTGTGTCTTTGACGCAATAAATGCGGTTCCTGCCCCCCTCAGTGCGGACCAGTCTGGACAGTGTCCTACCCGGCCTATCCCCCTCACCATACTTCCTGGCCGCTACGGGACACGCGAAGTACCGAACTTTTCTTAGAGCATGAGACTCGCATGTTTCTAATTCCGCCCTGATCTGTGCCAGTATGGTCTGGGAAGGGGCGGTGGCATATGCCCTCTCAAGCTCTTTTAATTTCGCTTCCGACTGCTGCAAGCTATTTTTTATGGCTTTCAGGACCCCAGCCTCCCTAGAGATGCACATCCCTCTGATGAAGACCTTGAATGCCTCCCAGCGTACTCCATCGGGGGTGTCGTGCCTGTTATTGCACTCAAAGAAGATGTTGATGTCAGCTAGGATATCAGCTTGGAAGACTATGTCTAGGAGGGCCTCCGACTTAAACCTCCAAGAGGAGCGAGGGGGCTGGCCGTGTCCCACTGTTATCTGAAGTGTTACCGGTGAATGGTCCGATAATGTGCGCGGTAATATCTTGGTCTCTGTGACCCTGCCCATCATGCAACTCGATATGATGAAAAGGTCGATCCTGGAGAGGCTATCGTGTACCGATGAGTAAAATGTGTACTCTCTAACCTGTGGGTTGAGAGCCCTGCATACATCCCTGAGATCAAGTGTGTCTATGTGGGCGTGTAACCTATGGGCTGCGCGTGATGGGGCTCTGCGGGCCTTCCCGGACCTATCCAGATCTTTATCTAGGATCAGATTCATGTCCCCACCCCATATGATGGGAATACCAATGTATTTCAGAAGCGTGGTGGTGATGGCATCAAAGAACTCAGGGGCGCCAAAGTTAGGGCATATGTGTTCACTAGGAGGCATTCCATATTAGCGAGTGAGCAATGGAGGATCACGTATCTACCCTCCGGGTCAATATGGGTGGAACGCAGGGAAAACTGGACTGACTTATGGATTAGAGTTAGGACCCCCCCTGGATTGGGTGGAGTATGTATTGTTGCCCCACGTCGGGGCGGGACATGTTGCTAGGCGCCCAAGGGCATGGGTTTCTTGGAGAAAGAGGATTTTGGCGCCATTTCGCTGGGCATAGGCAGGTATCCTGCAGGCCTTAGTGAAATTGCTCAGACCACGGATATTCCATGTTACAATGTTCAGAGCCCCAGTGGTAGTATTCGTTAGCATTCCACCTTTTGCATTTGCCGTGTGCACAATAATATTGAGTCGAGGTCATGTATCTCTCAGCCATGTTTTTAACTGTTACCTCAACCCCAACTTCGCCACCCACCACCCTCACTGCCCAACCCCAACATGCAGTGCAGACCTCCCACCCCAGAACACACATGACGCCCTTTGGGCCTACTCCAACCGGAAACCAAAGGTCAGAGGACCAGATCCAACGTGGATAGGGCCACATCCCAGTCCAACAGGGGCCAGTCATTAAAAGGAACAAAATAAAATTGAAAGCAAACATTGCAACTGCAACGGGGAGCGCTGGTGCCGTGCGGCTGGCATCTGGAGCTTGGTGTGGGGCAGCAAATGCTGTCCCTGATGTGTTGCTGCGGTAAACGGGTATCACAGACAGCCTCTAAGACCAGAGCGTGCCCTCTGGTAGGTTGACATTGCAGAAGAGAGTAGGACACAGGGATAGCTCCGAGAACCAAGTGGGGGAGAAGGCAAAGTAAGCAGTTTAGGAGCTCGCCTGTGGCCCGCATACATGTGATAAGAGGCCGCAGTTGCTTAGTGGACACAGTGAGGTTGCCATCAACGCATCATAAGGCATGGATCTGTGGACACTTTGACCTCGTGGGCTGTGCAGTCTATGGCGCGTGGTCGCCTCGCGGCCCAGGAAGAGGTATATGAAACTCAATGAACTTCACTGTTTCGTCAGGGACAGTGAAAAAGAAGATCTTGCCATCATGAGTGATCTTTAGCCGTGCCGGGAACAGGATGGCGTAGGGGACGTTGCGCTCCTTGAGCATCTTCTTGATGCCTAAGAATTGGCGCCTCTCCTGCTGCACCGCCTGGGAAGAGTCTAATGGTATGGGCCTCAAATCGCAGGTCTCCCTTTTCCCGCGACAGGCGGAGGATGTGATCTCTGTCGCAGTAGTGGAGTATCTTGGCCATAATGGGTCTGGGGATGTCGCCGGGTCTGGGGCGCGGTGATAGGGCCCGATGAGCCCGCTCGACTGTGAAATATGGTGAGAGGGCAGGGTCATCCAGCAGGCCTTTGAGGAGTTTCTCCACTGTGTCTTCCATCCGCCCCTTGAGGGCATTCTCGGGGACCCCAATGATGCGCAGGTTGCTCCTACGAGAGCGCGATTCCAAATCGTCACATTTTGCCTTGACACTTTTCATGTCACGCGTTAGGGAGGCCACAGTGTCTTGGAGCGCGTTAATACCATCTTCGTTTAGCGAGATTCTATTTTCCGCCTCGGTGATCCTCGATCCCGCCTGGTCTACTCGAGTCTTTAGCGAGGCGACATTAGCATTGATGTTGTCTAGTTTTTCATGGAAGGAGGCGAAGTTTTTAGCCATAGATTCCATTAGTAGGGTGAGGTCAGGTGCTCCGACCACTTGGCGCAGGGTCAAGTCTGGCTTGTCCTGGGGCGATGATGTGCTGGCTGGCTCATCTCGAGGGACCGCTTTAGCGTACTTGTCCATTGCGCCTCCTTGGGCCCCCGCCTTGTGTCTGCTAGGCATTGTCACTGTAGTGGACCTGGTTGCAGAGAGGGTCCACCTATGAGTAGGCTGAAGAACTGGGGAGGGCAGGGGCCGTCAGGCGCAACCGTAGTGTCTTTTTGTGCCGGCAGATGCCACGAGGCGTTTGGGGGGCCACCGCAGATAGCAGAGAGTTACCAGCGGAGCAGCAAAGCTATGATGGCGGGCGTTCGGGGCCTCCACGTGTGTTCAGGCTGCACAGGGTGGCCAGCGGGATCTGTCTCAGGAGGGCGCAAGCGGAGGCGGCGACAATGCCAGCGGGAAAGTAGGCAGACAATATGGTAAGGGACGCTTCCTAATGGCAGTTCTGGCGCCCAGCAGCGGCCCGCAAAGTCGCACGCAGCGGGCCGAGGCCTCGCCGTCCACGCGCTCCAGCCCCGGCTCACCTGGTCCACCGTGACAGCGGGGCGAATAGATCCTCCGTGTTGTCGGCGCCGGGGGAGGCCGCGATGATCGCTGACGCAAGAGGTAGCATTGACAGTGTGGCGGCGTCCGCAGCAGGACTCCCAGGCCGCTGCAACAACGGCTCAGAGCGGCAGGAAACAGGAGCTGGGGGGGTGATCCGCGAGTCAGGCAGGCCGCCGGGGCCGGGTAGAATGCTAGGCCCAAATCCAACAGAGGTTCCAGACTCTATCTGATACTGCTCACTTGCTCTTGCTATAAGTCTGGCTGCTTAGCCATTGCTACCACTTTACTGTGTAGTACAGGCTTGTACCAAAGATGAATTTGTGCTGCCACTTGTAGTTCTAATTGTGTGTAGTGTTCCCAAAGGGTACTGCATATAATTTTTCCTAACACCAGTCATTAAAGCATTTTTGGAGGGAGTAAAGAGACTCCAACCTCCAATTTCTAATCCCCTGCCTGGCTGGGATCTCAATGTAGTACTAGCGAAGCTCATGGGACCCCTCTTTGAGCCTCTGCACCAGACTGCCTTCTTAGTGGCTATTACTTCCATAAGAAGAGTCTGCGAACTCCAAGCATTGTCAGTGCAGGACCCCTTCTTTATTATCCATAAAGACAAATTGGTGTTACAATCTCATCCTAGGTTTTCACCTAAATTCATTTCCAAATTCCATGTAAACCAATCCATTGAGCTTCCAGCCTTCTTCCAGAAGCCAACTAGCTCAGCAGAGGTTAAACTCCACACACTAGATGTGAGGAGGGCGGTTCTCTACTACGTAGATAAAACCAAACCGCTTAGGAAGACTGATCAACTGTTTGTCTCCATAGCTACAGGCAGAGAAGGAGAACACATTTCAAAAAACGCTATCTCCAGATGGATGGTCAAATGTATACAATTATGTTATTCTTTATCAGACGAGACACTGCCTTTTACACCCAGAGCCCACTCCCCACGGAACACTGGGGCTACTAGCCTTTATTGCAAATGTCCCCCTAGACAGCATTTGCAAGGCGGCTACTTGGAGCTCAGTAGATACCTTCACTCAGCACTACTGCATTGACACACATTCCAAGATAGATACGCAGGTGGGACAAGCGGCTCTAAAACATCTATTTGCCGCTGCTCCTTCTCATGACCCACCACCTTCTCATAACACTGCTCGCTAATCTATGCATAGCATGTGATCTAAGCAGATTTCACAAGCTTCAGAAGGGATACATTACTCAACGTAATCGTATTTCTGATGCTTTTATTTGCTTAGATTCACATGCGCCCACCCTTCCTCCCTGAGAGAAGGTGCATTGATGTTAGATGAGCTTTCTGTATATATCTGCTTGGATACAACTGTACTCACACAAAACTTCATGCAACCTCACTTCAGAACAAAACAATCTGAGGGACCTCGACGCGTGAGGGATCATGGGTACAGTGGACATCACACTAGGGATAGTATTACTGGCACGCCCTGTTGACGTCCCTTTTTGAATTTCGAAAACAACAACTGTAATACTTTGTAGCTTCCACTAGATGTCGGCCTATGCATAGCATGTGAATCTAAGCAGATATAAGCATCAGAAATACACGTGAGTAATGTATCTCATATATATATATATATTTCTGAGGCTTGTGGAATCTGCTTAGATCACATGCTGTGCATAGGCCGACATCTAGTGGAAGCTGCGGAGTATTACAGTTTGTTTTTCGAAAGTCGAAAATGGGCGTCGACACAGGCGTGCCAGTAATACTATCCCTAGTGTGACGTCCACTGTACCCAAGATCCCTCACGCGTGTAGGATCCTCAGATTGTTTTTTTCCGCCATACTGGTCGGAAGCATCTTGCGGAGTTCCCTGGCCTTAGCCATACTTTTGCTGTTATTATAATTTTAATTCTTATTCATTCCCTTCCCCACCCCAACGTCGACCCTCAACCTCGACGACGGCTGGAGAAGTCATCGACCGTCGACTGCTGCACGACGGATCTGGGCCTCGGTAGGCCGCTGGCCTCGGCCCGGGCCTAGTAGGCCGCTGGCCTCGGCCCTTACAAGTAGGGAGAGTGGGGGGTGGTACATACTCTTCACTCTTGATATATAGTTACATTTATATATATTCCTACACTTAGCAGCCCGCTGCCTTAAGGTGCGTATGGAGGGTACCCCTTTTCAATTCTGCCCCAAGTGCAATCGCAAATACCCTTGGGTCGACAGGCACGCCACGTGCAATCTCTGCTTGCCGAGGGATCACCCCGAAGCGAACTGCAGAGCGTGTAGTAGGTTTAAACCTAAGACACTTAAGGACCGTTCGACAAAGCGTTGGGCCCACCACGCCAGGCAGGAGGCCATGGCAGCGGAGGGCGCCTTCAGCGATGGCAGCGACGCCGTACTTTCGGACGGCGAGGGCATTACGGCGTCGAAAGACAGCCGACGAGCGCAGGTCCCCGACCTCGGAAGGTCGTCCGGCAAGGCGGCTATGGGGAAGACCCCCGGCGACGCAAGCGCTACACACCTAACACACACTAAACACACTAAGACCAACCGGACCTCGACGACGTCGACTTCCCGGAAAGAGGCACAAAAAGAACGGTCCGACTCGGTGTCCTCTGGGCGCTCTCGATCGAGATCGCCTCACGACGCAAGGCAATCATCCACTCTTGCCAAGAGTGCCTCGCTACACACACTAACGGAAGTTCGATCGTCGGGAGACGAAGACGACTTCCACCCCCAGGCCGCGCTCCAAGATACCGAGACCGCGGTTAACATCAGTGAGGCCCCACGCCCGAAGCACACAGATACCTCTCCAGACCCTCGACGCCAGGCGTCGAAAGTCTCTGGGGCCCCCAAGGGACAGGGAAAACATTTTTCCACGCACGGAGAAGGGGGGAAACAGCGGAAAGCACAGCCTTCCACCCCTGTAAAGCCTAAGCAGACAAGCAAACACAAGTCTACCCTTGCTGTCAACCCCAGAATTGAAAAGATTTTCCGGGCAGCCCAGTCTGACCCTCTGTATATAAAGGGACATCTTAAACCAGATTCCCTAGTGGTGACCAACACTAGAAAGAGGGCTGGCACGCCCTTATCTTCATCAGAAGCTCCTCCCGACAAGGAGAGCAAAAAACTTTACGGGTTTGGCAGAAAGGTAGCCTCAACGTCCGCCTACCAAGCAAGGATTGCGAATTCCACCACCCTGTTGGCTAGTTACAATTGCCATCAATGGGAAGAAGTCGCGGCGCTCATTGCCTCTGCTCCAGAACCGTTAAAGGGCCAGCTGGCTCGGATCTCGGCAGAGGGGAGAGCCGTGTCTGGTTGCATTTTAAAAGCAACTTTCGACGCCGCTGACAACGCAGGGAGATTGATAGCAGAAGGTACTGTTATCAAGAGACATGCGTGGTTACGGCAGTCGGGATTCAAGACAGAAACCCAGGCTTCTTTAATAGACAAGCCAGTGGAACCCGACCTACTGTTTGGGAAAGCGGTCGAAGACGCACTTAAAAATGCCAAAGATGAATATGAGACTCTCAAATCCCTTGGCCAGCTTACCAACAAACCCCCTAACCAGAGGGGGAACAATAATTTTCGTCGCCCACGCGGCCAAAATTCACAAAGAGGCAACTATGCCCAGGGACAAGGTACACAATGGAATAACAACCAGCAGTCTACCCAGAGTTACGGCAGGGGTAACAAGAGAGGTCGTGGAAGAGGCAGAGGCAGCCCCAACAAGGGCGGGGGCACGCCTCCACCAAAACAGTGACGCTCAGTTCAGGGTCCCTTGCCACGCAACCCCAGTAGGGGGACGCATTTCCACCTTCACCCAGGCTTGGGAAGGGATCACCTCAGACAGATGGGTGCTGTCAACAGTATCCGCAGGATATTGTATAGAACTACTGCAGCGTCCCCGGAATCATCCTCCACGACAAAGAGTGCACTCCCTAGAGCATCAAAGGATCCTTCTCGAGGAGATCGCCATTCTGCTAGAAAAGGACGCGATAGAACTCGTCCCAGGACACCAGGTAAACAAGGGTATCTATTCAACTTACTTCCTTGTGCCAAAGAAAGATTTGACAATGCGCCCAGTATTGGACTTACGGCCTGCCAACAAATATGTCAAGCCCCAAAAATTCCGTATGACCACGCTACAAGAGGTAATCCCCCTCCTAAAAAAGGGGGATTACATGGCAACCTTGGATATGAAAGATGCTTATTTTCATATTTCCATGCTCCCAGCGCACAAAAAGTACTTGCGCTTCAAGGTGGACAGGCGCCACTACCAATTCAAGGTACTGCCCTTCGGGATAGCTTCAGCACCAAGGGTATTCACCAAGGTACTGGCGGTGGCGGCTGCACACCTACGCAGGGAAGCAATCCCGGTGTACCCTTATCTGGACGACTGGCTCATAACGGGGGAAACCCCAGGAATTTGCAGGTCAAACATTCAGAGGACTATCGACCTCCTCCACGAATTAGGCTTCTCCATCAACGAGAAAAAGTCAAGTCTGGTGCCAAGCACCTCAAAACAGTTTCTAGGAGCTATCCTAGATACTCAGAAAGGATTGACCTTCCCTTCGGAAGAGAGAATTCGGAATATACTTCTGCAAATTCCGCATTATCAGTCAGGTCAACAGATAACAGTACGCAAAGCTATGCGGTTACTGGGCATGATGGCGTCATGCATTTACCTGGTCCCCCACGCGCGTCTGCGCATGCGTCCCATGCAGGAATGGTTGGCGAAACAGTGGTCTCAGGCAAGTGGTCATTGGGACGATCTAGTGGTCGTTTCGCCAACACTCGTACAGAGCCTACACTGGTGGACAAGAGAGAATCTCGCAAAGGGGAAACCCTTTTACGATCCCGAAGTACAAGCCGTGGTGACTACAGATGCATGCCTGACTGGGTGGGGAGCTCACCATCTCCACCACACAGCTCAGGGTCTCTGGTCTCACTCAGTAGCCAAGAACCACATCAATCTGCTAGAGCTTCTGGCAGTATTCCGAGCGCTAAGGGCGTTCGAGCCCCATCTACTGAACTTGTCGGTGCAGATCAGGACGGACAGCACGACAGCCATGTTCTATCTGAACAAGCAAGGGGGGACTCGTTCGCCAAATCTGTCCAAGCTTGCCCAGAAAATATGGATATGGGCACTCAGACGGAACATCTTCCTGTCATCGCAACATGTTCCAGGGGAGCTCAATTCCCTAGCGGATGCTCTAAGCAGAAACTCCCTCCCAGAAGAACACGAATGGGTCCTTCACAGAGACGTAGTAGAAGATCTCTTCTCTCAGTGGGGTTTCCCCACTATAGACCTATTCGCCACAAGCGAAAACAAACAATGCCCAGGATTTGCATCCAGGTTCCCCCAGCCGGACTCCCAAGGGAATGCCCTGTGGATGAACTGGTCAGGGATGTTTGCGTACGCTTTTCCACCAACTCCTCTCATCAGGAAGGTGGTGTACAAGATGAACAAGGAATCTATGACGCTCATCCTAGTTGCTCCCATGTGGGCGAGACAACCATGGTTTCCACACCTACGCAGGATGGCGGTGTGCGAACCCATCAGACTCCCAGCCTGGTACGACCTACTGTCCCAGCAACAGGGTCAAACAGTGCATCAGGAACCCAACTCTATGAACCTAGCAGCATGGCTCCTGAAGTCATAGAGTTTGGACATCTCAAATTACCACAGAGGTGTATGGACATTCTAAAGGAGTCCAGGAAACCAAATACAAGGCACTGTTACTTTGATAAGTGGAAAAGATTCGTTATCTGGTGCCAGAATAAACAAATCAACCCGGTTGATTGCACTCCTTCCAACGTGGTGACATACATGCTCCACCTGCTGGATGCAGGGTTGGTTTTTAACTCGCTGAAAGTACACCTGGCAGCCCTCTCGGCTTACACCACATCCCATAACAAGGTCTCGTGGTGGAAAGTACCAGTGGTTAAAGCCTTCATGGAAGGAGTAAAGAGACTTCACCCTCCTATTTCGAACCCACCGCCAGGATGGGACCTCAACGTGGTGCTAGCTAAGCTCATGGGACCCCCATTCGAACCCATGCATAAAAGTAGTCTCAAACACCTGACTTATAAAACGGCCTTCTTAGTAGCCATTACCTCCATAAGAAGGGTCAGTGAAATTCAGGCTCTGTCAGTGCAGGATCCTTTCTTTACTATCCACAAGGACAAACTGGTTTTACGCACACACCCTAGGTTCTCACCTAAATTCATATCCAAGTTCCATGTAAACCAGTCCATCGAGCTTCCGGCTTTCTTCCAGAACCCGCAAAGCTCGGCTGAGGTGAAACTACACACCCTAGATGTGCGTAGGGCGGTCCTATACTATGTAAATAAAACCAGACCGCTAAGGAAAACAGATCAACTGTTTGTCTCCGTAGCTACAGGCAGAGAGGGGGATCGCGTCTCTAAGGGCGCTATCTCGAAGTGGATTATCAACTGTATACAGCTGTGTTACTCTCTTTCTGACAAGACTCTGCCTTTTACGCCAAGGGCCCACTCTACTAGAGGCATTGGTGCCACTCTGGCTTTCATTGCAAATGTTCCCCTCGACACCATTTGCAAAGCGGCTACTTGGAGCTCTATTCACACTTTTACTCAGCATTACTGCATTGACACTCATTCCAAGACAGATACACAAGTGGGACAAGCGGTTCTAAGACACCTGTTTGCTCATGACCCTTCTCACATCCCACCTCCTTCTTCTGGTACTGCTCGCTAATCTATGCACAGCATGTGATCTAAGCAGATTCCACAAGCCTCAGAAGGGATACATTACTCACCGTAATCGTATTTCTGATGCTTGTATCTGCTTAGATTCACATGCGACCCACCCTTCCTCCCCTCCGAGAGAAGGCGCATGATTGCTTGTAGTCTTACCTTTTCTGTCTATCTGCTTGGATTATCTGTACTCACGCTACTCCTCATGCTTCCTCATGTCAGAAAAAATACAATCTGAGGATCCTACACGCGTGAGGGATCTTGGGTACAGTGGACGTCACACTAGGGATAGTATTACTGGCACGCCTGTGTCGACGCCCATTTTCGACTTTCGAAAAACAAACTGTAATACTCCGCAGCTTCCACTAGATGTCGGCCTATGCACAGCATGTGAATCTAAGCAGATACAAGCATCAGAAATACGATTACGGTGAGTAATGTATCCCATATATATATACATATATATATATATATATACATATATATTACATGGCCACGGTAGTGGCCATGTAGTTATGGTTAAGTTGGTGTTTCCATAGGAAAAGCACTTTTTGGGCGGCTTATAACTTCGCTCTCCCTGGACGGATCCTCACCAAACTTTGCAAAAAAAAGTATTTGGGTTACTCTGAATTTTTTTTTGCAAAGTTTGGTGAGGATTCGTCCAGGGGGGGCAAAGTTATAGGGGGGGGTCCCAAAACTTTTTTTTTTCCCATAGACTGAATGGGAATTTTTTTTTGCTCGCGTCTACAGCCCAAACCGCTGGATGGATTTTCACCAAATTTGGACCAGGAGCAGCGGCTTGGTCCCGAAAGCGTGCTTTGCAAATTTGGTGAAAATCCGTCCAGTAGTTTTTAAAAAAATGATCAAAAAGTAGGTAAAAAAAATGTGTGATATCTGTGTCCGCTTCGCAGACACACTTCCCTGTTGGGTCCGCAGACAGGACGGTGATTGGGCAAGCAGCTTGCGTAATGTCCGCGGACATCTGACGTGCTCTCTCATTGGATGCGGTCAAAGCGTGCAGTGCGTCGTGGCTTCAGAGACGCCCGCCATCTTTGTTCCTCGCATGAGAGGCTTTGTCAGGTCAGCAGGAGCGGGATCTGCCGCCTGCACAGTAAGTTCCCGACCCCCGCTCATGGCCGTCTCCTGTTCCTCCCACCCCCCGCTCATGCCCCGTGTGTCCTTCTTGTCCCCCCCACTCATGCTCCGTGTCTCCCCTGTTCCTCCAGCCCCGCTCACGCCATCGGCACACGGTGGCCAGCGGAGGGCCGAGGAGTGGGATCTGCCGCCTGCACACAAACTCATGTCTGCTCATGCCCCGTGTGTCTCTCGCCCTCCCCCCACCCCCCGCTCATGCCCCGTGTGTCTCTCATCTCCCCCCCACCCCCGCTCATGCCCCGTGTGTCTGTCCCCTCCCGCCCACCCCCCGCTCATGCCCCATGTGTCTCTCCCCTCCCGCCCACCCCCCACTCATGCCCCGTGTGTCTCCCCTCCCGCCCACCCCCCGCTCATGCCCCATGTGTCTCCCCTCCCGCCCACCCACCGCTCATGCCCCGTGTGTCTCCCCTCCCGCCCACCCCCCGCTCATGCCCCGTGTGTCTCCCCTCCCGCCCACCCCCGCTCATGCCCAGTGTGTCTTCCCTCCCGCCCACCCCCCGCTCATGCCCCGTGTGTCTTCCCTCCCGCCCACCCCCCGCTCATGCCCCGTGTGTCTCTCCCTCCAGCCCACCCCCGCTCATGCCCCGTGTCTCTCTCTCCCACCCACCCCCTGCGTGTCTCTCTCCTCCCCCACCCCCCGCTCATGCCCCGTGTGTCTCTTCCCTCCCCCCACCCCCGCTCATGCCCCGTGTGTCTCTCCCCTCCTGCCCACCCCCCGCTCATGCCCCGTGTGTCTCTCCCTCCCACCCACCCCCTGTGTATCTCTCCCTCCCGCCCACCCCCGCTCATGCCCCGTGTGTCTCTCCCCCCACCCCCGCTCATGCCCCGTGTGTCTCTCCCCTCCCCCGCTCATGCCCCGTGTCTCTCCCCTCACCCCCACCCCCGCTCATGCCCCGTGTGTCTCTCCCCCCCACCCCCGCTCATGCCCCGTGTGTCTCTCCCCTCCCGCCCACCCCCGCTCATGCCCCGTGTCTCTCCCCTCCCGCCCATCCCCCGCTCATACCCCGTGTCTTTCCCCTTCCCCCCACCCCCCGCTCATGCCCCGTGTGGCTCTCCCCTCCCCCCACCCCCGCTCATGCCCCGTGTGTCTCTCCCTCCCGCCCGCCCCCCGCTCATGCCCCGTGTGTCTCTCCCTCCCGCCCACCCCCCGCTCATGCCCCGTGTGTCTCAGATCTCCCACCCACTCCCCGTGTATCTCTCCCTCCCGCCCACCTCCGCTCATGCCCCGTGTGTCTCTCCCCTCCCCCGCTCATGCCCCGTGTGTCTCTCCCCTCCCTCCCACCCCAGCTCATGCCCCGTGTGTCTCTCCCCTCCCTCCCACCCCAGCTCATGCCCCGTGTGTCTCTCCCCTCCCCCCCACCCCAGCTCATGCCCCGTGTGTCTCTCCCCTCCCCCCCACCCCAGCTCATGCCCCGTGTGTCTCTCCCCTCCCGCCCACCCCCCGCTCATGCCCCGTGTGTCTCTCCCCTCCCGCCCACCCCCCGCTCATGCCCCGTGTGTCTCTCCCCTCCCGCCCACCCCCCGCTCATGCCCCGTGTGTCTCCCCTCCCGCCCACCCCCCGCTCATGCCCCGTGTGTCTCCCCTCCCGCCCACCCCCCGCTCATGCCCCGTGTGTCTCCTCTCCCGCCCACCCCCCGCTCATTCCCCGTGTCTCCCCTCCCGCCCACCCCCCGCTCATGCCCCGTGTGTCTCAAATCCCGCCCACCCCCCGCTCATGCCCCGTGTGTCTCCCCTCCCGCCCACCCCCGCTCATGCCCCGTGTGTCTCCCTTCCTGCCCATGGCCTGTGTGTCTCTCCCTCCCGCCCACCCCCCGCTCATGCCTGTGTGTCTCTCTCCCTCCCGGCCACCCCTTGCTCATGCCCTGTGTGTCTCTCCCCTCCCCCGCTCATGCCCCGTGTCTCTCCCCTCCCCCCCACCCCCGCTCATGCCCCGTGTGTCTCTCCCCCCCCCCGCTCATGCCCCGTGTGTCTCTCCCCTCCCCCGCTCATGCCCCGTGTGTCTCTCCCCTCCCCCCACCCCCGCTCATGCCCCGTGTGTCTCTCCCCTCCCCCCCACCCCCGCTCATGCCCCGTGTGTCTCTCCCCTCCCGCCCGTGTGTCTCTAGCTCCCGCCCACCCCCCGCTCATGCCCCGTGTTTCTCCCTCCCGCCCACCCCCTGCGTGTCTTTCCCCTTCCCACCACCCCCCGCTCATGCCCCTTGTGGCTCTCCCCTCCCCCACCCCCGCTCATGCCCCGTGTCTCTCCCCTCCCGCCCACCCCCCACTCATGCCCCGTGTGTCTCCCCCCCGCTCATGCCCCGTGTGTCTCTCCCTCCCGCCCACCCCCCGCTCATGCCCCGTGTGTCTCTCCCTCCCGCCCACCCCCCGCTCATGCCCCGTGTATCTCCCTCCCGCCCACCCCCTGCGTGTCTTTCCCCTTCCCCCCACCCCCCGCTCATGCCCCGTGTGTCTCTCCCTCCCACCCACCCCCCGCTCATGCCCCGTGTCTCCCCTCCTGCCCAACCCCCGCTCATGCCCCGTGTCTCCCCTCCCGCCCACCCCCTGCTCATGCCCCGTGTGTCTCCCCTCCCGCCCACCCCCCGCTCATGCCCCGTGTGTCTCCCCTCCCGCCCACCCCCCGCTCATGCCCCGTGTGTCTCCCCTCCCGCCCACCCCCCGCTCATGCCCCGTGTGTCTCCCCTCCCGCCCACCCCCCGCTCATGCCCCGTGTGTCTCCCCTCCCGCCCACCCCCCGCTCATGCCCCGTGTGTCTCCCCTCCCGCCCACCCCCCGCTCATGCCCCGTGTGTCTCCTCTCCCGCCCACCCCCGCTCATGCCCCGTGTGTCTCTCCCTCCCGCCCACCCCCCGTGTGTGTCTCCCCCTACGCCCACCCCCCGCGTGTCTCTCCCCTCCCCCCACCCCCCGCTCATGCCCCGTGTGTCTCTGCCTCCCGTCCACCCCTGCTCGTGCCCCGTGTGTCTCTCCCTCCCACCCACCCCCTGCGTGTCTTTCCCCTTCCCCACACCCCCCGCTCATGCCCCGTGTGTCTCTCCCTCCCGCCCACCCCCTGCTCATGCCCCGTGTGTCTCTCCCTCCCGCCCACCCCCCGCTCATGCCCCGTGTGTCTCTCCCTCCCTCCCACCCCCCGCTCATGCCCCGTGTCTCTCCCTCCCTCCCACCCCCCGCTCATGCCCCGTGTGTCTCTCCCTCCCTCCCACCCACCCCCGCTCATGCCCCGTGTGTCTCTCCCTCCCACCCACCCCCGCTCATGCCCCGTGTCTCTCCCCTCCCGCCCACCCCCCGCTCATGCCCCGTGTCTCTCCCCTCCCGCCCACCCCCCGCTCATGCCCCGTGTCTCTCCCCTCCCGCCCACTCCCCGCTCATGCCCCGTGTCTCTCCCCTCCCGTCCACCCCCCGCTCATGCCCCGTGTGTCTCCCCTCCCGCCCACCCCCCGCTCATGCCCCGTGTGTCTCTCCCTCCCGCCCACCCCCTGCGTGTCTTTCCCCTTCCCCCCTCCCCCCGCTCATGCCCCGTGTGGCTCTCCCCTCCCGCCCACCCCCTGCTCATGCCCCGTGTGTCTCTCCCTCCCGCCCACCCCCTGCGTGTCTTTCCCCTCCCGCCCACCCCCCGCTCATGCCCCGTGTGTCTCTCCCTCCCGCCCACCCCCCGCTCATGCCCCGTGTGTCTCTCCCTCCCGCCCACCCCCCGCTCATGCCCCGTGTGTCTCAGATCTCCCACCCACTCCCCGTGTATCTCTCCCTCCCGCCCACCTCCGCTCATGCCCCGTGTGTCTCTCCCCTCCCCCGCTCATGCCCCGTGTCTCTCCCCTCCCCCCACCCCCGCTCATGCCCCGTTTCTCTCCCCTCCCCCCCACCCCAGCTCATGCCCCGTGTGTCTCTCCCCTCCCGCCCACCCCCCGCTCATGCCCCGTGTGTCTCCCCTCCTGCCCAACCCCCGCTCATGCCCCGTGTGTCTCCCCTCCCGCCCACCCCCCGCTCATGCCCCGTGTCTCCCCTCCCGCCCACCCCCCGCTCATGCCCCGTGTCTCCCCTCCCGCCCACCCCCCGCTCATGCCCCGTGTGTCTCAAATCCCGCCCACCCCCCGCTCATGCCCCGTGTGTCTCCCCGCCCGCCCACCCCCGCTCATGCCCCGTGTGTCTCCCTTCCTGCCCATGGCCCGTGTGTCTCTCCCTCCCGCCCACCCCCCGCTCATGACCCGTGTGTCTCTCCCTCCCTCCACCCCCCGCGTGTCTCTCCCCTCCCCCACCCCCCGCTCATGCCCCGTGTGTCTCTCCCCTCTCCCCCACCCCCCGCTCATGCCCCGTGTGTTTCTCCCTCCTGCCCACCCCCCGCTCATGCCCTGTGTGTCTCTCCCTCCCGCCCACCCCCTGCGTGTCTTTCCCCTTCCCCCACCCCCGCTCATGCCCCGTGTGTCTCTCCCTCCCGCCCACCCCCCGCTCATACCCCGTGTGTCTCTCCCTCCCTCCCACCCCCCGCTCATGCCCCGTGTCGGACTCCCACCCACCCCCGCTCATGCCCCGTGTGTCCTCCCTCCCACCCACCCCCGCTCATGCCCCGTGTGTCCTCCCTCCCACCCACCCCCGCTCATGCCCCGTGTGTCCTCCCTCCCACCCACCCCCGCTCATGCCCCGTGTGTCACTCCCCCCACCCCGCGTGTCTCTCCCCTCTCTACCCACCCCGCTCATGCCCCGTGTGTCTCTCCCCTCCCTACCCACCCCCGCTCATGCCCCATGTGTCTCTCTCCTCCACCCCCGCTCATGCCCCGTGTCTCTCCCCTCCCGCCCGTGTGTCTCTCCCTCCCGCCCACCCCCCGCTCATGCCCCGTGTTTCTCCCTCCCGCCCACCCCCTGCGTGTCTCTCCCCTACCCGTACCCCCACCCCCGCTCATGCCCCGTGTCTCTCACCTCCCGCCCACCCCCCACTCATGCCCCGTGTGTCTCCCCCCCGCTCATGCCCCGTGTGTCTCTCCCTCCCGCCCACCCCCCGCTCATGCCCCGTGTGTCTCTCCCTCCCGCCCACCCCCTGCGTGTCTTTCCCCTTCCCCCCACCCCCCGCTCATGCCTCTTGTGGCTCTCCCCTCCCCCACCCCTGCTCATGCCCCGTGTGTCTCTCCCTCCCGCCCACCCCCGCTCATGCCCCGTGTGTCTCCCCTCCCGCCCAACCCCCGCTCATGCCCCGTGTGTCTCCCCTCCCGCCCACCCCCCGCTCATGCCCCGTGTGTCTCCCCTCCCGCCCACCCCCGCTCATGCCCCGTGTGTCTTCCTTCCCGCCCATGGCCCGTGTGTCTCTCCCTCCCGCCCAACCCCCGCTCATGACCCGTGTGTGTCTCTCCCCCTACGCCCACCCCCCGCGTGTCTCTCCCCTCCCCCCACCCCCCGCTCATGCCCCGTGTGTCTCTCCCTCCCGCCCGCCCCCCCGCTCATGCCCCGTGTGTCTCTCCCTCCCTCCCACCTCCCGCTCATGCCCCGTGTGTCTCTCCCTCCCTCCCACCCCCCGCTCATGCCCCGTGTGTCTCTCCCTCCCACCCACCCCCGCTCATGCCCCGTGTGTCTGTCCCTCCCACCCACCCCCGCTCATGCCCCGTGTGTCTCTCCCTCCCACCCACCCCCGCTCATGCCCCGTGTGTCTCTCCCTCCCACCCACCCCCGCTCATGCCCCGTGTGTCTCTCCCTCCCACCCACCCCCACTCATGCCCCGTGTGTCTCTCCCTCCCACCCACCCCCGCTCATGCCCCGTCTGTCTCTATCCCTCAAACCAACCCCCGCTCATGCCCCGTGTGTCACTCCCCCCACCCCCGCTCATTCCCCGTGTGTCTCTCCCCTCCCCCGCTCATGCCCCGTGTGTCTCTGACCTCCCCCCCACCCCCGCTCATGCCCTGTGTGTCTCTGACCTCCCCCGCTCATGCCCCGTGTGTCTCTGACCTCCCCCCCACCCCCGCTCATGCCCCGTGTGTCTCTCCCCTCCCCCCCGCTCATGCCCCGTGTGTCTCTCCCCTCACGCCCACCCCCCGCTCATGCCCCATGTGTCTCTCCCCTCCCGCCTACCCCCCACTCATGCCCCGTGTGTCTCCCCTCCCGCCCACCCCCCGCTCATGCCCCGTGTGTCTCCCCTCCCGCCCACCCCCCGCTCATGCCCCGTGTGTCTCCCCTCCCTCCCACTCCCCGCTCATTCCCCGTGTGTCTCCCCTCCCGCCCATGCCCCGTGTCTCTCCCTCCCGCCCACCCCCCGCTCATGACCCGTGTGTCTCTCCCTCCCGCCCACCCTCCGCGTGTCTCCCCCCCGCCCACCCCCGCGTGTCTCTCCCCTCCCCCCAACCCCCCACTCATGCCCCGTGTCTCTCCCCTCCCCCCCACCCCCTGCTCATGCCCCATGTCTCTCCCCCCCACCCCCCGCTCATGCCCCGTGTGTCTCCCCTCCTGCCCACCCCCCTGCTCATGCCCCGTGTGTCTCTCCCATCCACCCCCCGCTCATGCCCCGTGTCTCTCCCTCCCACCCCCGTGTATCTCTCCCCTCCCCCCGCTCATGCCCCGTGTGTCTCTCCCCTCCCTCCCACCCCCGCTCATGCCCCGTGTCTCTCCCCACCCCCGCGCATGCCCCGTGTGTCTCTCCCCACCCCCACTCATGCCCCGTGTGTCTCTCTCCCTCCCGCCCACCCCCTGCTCATGCCCCGTGTGTCTACCCCTCCCGCCCACCCCCCGCTCATGCCCCCCTCCCTCCCGCCCCCCTCCCACCTCCCGCTCATGCCCCGTGTGTCTACCCCTACTGGGGTGCGGCGCACAGAGCAGAATTGATCTGCCGGGCTCACGAGGGTGGGGGCTGTGCTGCTCGGAGCAGACTGCTCCAAGCAGCACAGCCCCCACCTTCGCGGGCCCGGCTATGTACTCTGTGCAGCTGTGGTGCCTGCATGAAAAACTTGCAGGACATTTATGTGCGGCCAATTCGGCGCGGGCTGTCGCGCCGTGCCGCGCTGAACCGGCTCCTGCGCCGAACCAGCCACGCCAAATCGTGCCGGGCCGAACCGGCCGCCCCAAAATGTCCTGCTCCGTGCCCCGTGTCTCTCTCCTGTTGCCCCCCACCCCCTGCTCATGCGGGGGTTGGGTCTCCTGTACCCCCTCACATCCGCCCTGCTCATGCCCCGTGTCTGTCTCCTGTACCCCCCACCCCCCGCTCATGCCCCGTGTGTCTATCCCTCCCGCCCACCCCCCGCTCATGCCCGATGTGTCAATCCCACCCGCCCACCCCCCGCTCATGCCCCGTGTGTCTATCCCTCCCGCCCACCCCCGCTCATGCCCCGTGTCTCTCCCCTAATGCCCACCCCCCGCTCATGCCCCGTGTGTCTCTCCCCTCCCGCCCACCCCCGCTCATGCCCCGTGTGTCTCTCCCTCCCGCGCCCACCCCCGTTCATGCCCCGTGTGTCTCTCCCTCCCGCCCACCACCTGCTCATGCCCCGTGTGTCTCTCCCTCCCGCCCACCCCCCGCTCATGCCCCGTGTGTCTCTCCCTCCCGCCCACCCCCCGCTCATGCCCCGTGTGTCTCTCCCTCCCGCCCACCCCCCGCTCATGCCCCGTGTGTCTCTCCCTCCCGCCCACCCCCCGCTCATGCCCCGTGTGTCTCTCCCTCCCGCCCACCCCCCGCTCATGCCCCGTGTGTCTCTCCCTCCCGCCCACCCCCCGCTCATGCCCCGTGTGTCTCTCCCCACCCCCCACCCCCGCTCATGCCCCCACCCCCGCTCATGCCCCGTGTGTCTCTCCCTCCCGCGCCCACCCCCGTTCATGCCCCGTGTGTCTCTCCCTCCCGCCCACCCCCTGCTCATGCCCCGTGTGTCTCTCCCTTCCACCCACCCCCCGTGTATCTCGACCTCCCGCCCACCCCCGCTCATGCCCCCTGTGTCTCTCCCCTCCCCCCCACCCCCGCTCATGCCCCGTGTGTCTCTCCCCACCCCCCACCCCCGCTAATGCCCCGTGTCTCTCCCCACCCCCCACCCCCGCGCATGCCCGTGTGTCTCTCCCCACCCCCACTCATGCCCCGTGTGTGTCTCTCCCTCCCGCCCACCCCCTGCTCATGCCCCGTGTGTCTACCCCTCCCACCCACCCCATGCTCATGCCCCCTCCCTCCCGCCCCCCTCCCACCTCCCGCTCATGCCCCGTGTGTCTACCCCTCCCACCCACCCCCCGCCCACCTCCCGCTCATGCCCCGTGTGTCTACCCCTCTCGCCCACCCCCCGCTCATGCCCCGTGTGTCTACCCCTACTGGGGTGCGGCGCACAGAGCAGAATTGATCTGCCGGGCTCACGAGGGTGGGGGCTGTGCTGCTCGGAGCAGACTGCTCCAAGCAGCACAGCCCCCACCTTCGCGGGCCCGGCTGTGTACTCTGTGCGGCTGTGGTGCCTGCATGAAAAACTTGCAGGACATTTATGTGCGGCCAATTCGGCGCGGGCTGTCGCGCCGTGCCGCGCTGAACCGGCTCCTGCGCCGAACCAGCCGCGCCAAATCGTGCCGGGCCGAACCGGCCGCCCCGAAATGTCCTGCTCCGTGCCTCTCTCCTGTTGCCCCCCACCCCCTGCTCATGCGGGGGGTGGGTCTCCTGTACCCCCTCACATCCCCCCCGCTCATGCCCCGTGTCTGTCTCCTGTACCCTCCACCCCCGCTCATGCCCCGTGTCTTCCTCCTGTTCCCTCCACCCCCTGCTCATGCCCCGTGTCTTCCTCTTGTCACCCCTCCTATGATGCCCCTTGTTGACCTCTTGTTCCCCCACCCCCGCTCATGCCCCGTGTCTCCCTTCTTTCCCCCCACCCCCTGCTCATGCCCTGTCTTCCTTTTCCCCCCAACTCCACGCTCATGTCCCTTGTCTCCCTTCTCCCCCCCAACCCCGGCTCATGCACTGTGTGTCTATACCTCCCGCCCACCCCCCGCTCATGCCCCGTGTGTCTATCCCTCCTGCCCACCCCCCGCTCATGCCCCGTGTGTCTATCCCTCCCGCCCACCCCCCGCTCATGCCCCGTGTGTCTATCCCTCCCGCCCACCCCCCGCTCATGCTCCGTGTCTCTCCCCTAATGCCCACCCCCCGCTCATGCCCCGTGTGTCTCTCCCCTCCCGCCCACCCCCGCTCATGCCCCCACCCCCCGCTCATGCCCCGTGTGTCTCTCCCTCCCGCGCCCACCCCCGTTCATGCCCCGTGTGTCTCTCCCTCCCGCCCACCACCCGCTCATGCCCCTTGTGTCTCTCCCTCCCGCCCACCCCCCGCTCATGCCCCGTGTGTCTCTCCCTCCCGCCCACCCCCCGCTCATGCCCCGTGTGTCTCTCCCTCCCGCCCACCCCCCGCTCATGCCCCGTGTGTCTCTCCCTCCCGCCCACCCCCCGCTCATGCCCCGTGTGTCTCTCCCTCCCGCCCACCCCCCCGCTCATGCCCCGTGTGTCTCTCCCTCCCGCCCACCCCCCGCTCATGCCCCGTGTGTCTCTCCCTCCCGCCCACCCCCCGCTCATGCCCCGTGTCTCTCCCTCCCGCCCACCCCCCGCTCATGCCCCGTGTCTCTCCCCTCCCCCCACCCCGCTCATGCCCCGTGTCTCTCCCCACCCCCCACCCCCGCTCATGCCCCCACCCCCCGCTCATGCCCCGTGTGTCTCTCCCTCCCGCGCCCACCCCGTTCATGCCCCGTGTGTCTCTCCCTCCCGCCCACCCCCCGCTCATGCCCCGTGTGTCTATCCCTCCCGCCCACCCCCGCTCATGCCCCGTGTCTCTCCCCTAATGCCCACCCCCCGCTCATGCCCCGTGTGTCTCTCCCCTCCCGCCCACCCCCGCTCATGCCCCCACCCCCGCTCATGCCCCGTGTGTCTCTCCCTCCCGCGCCCACCCCCGTTCATGCCCCGTGTGTCTCTCCCTCCCGCCCACCACCCGCTCATGCCCCGTGTGTCTCTCCCTCCCGCCCACCCCCCGCTCATGCCCCGTGTGTCTCTCCCTCCCGCCCACCCCCCGCTCATGCCCCGTGTGTCTCTCCCTCCCGCCCACCCCCCGCTCATGCCCCGTGTGTCTCTCCCTCCCGCCCACCCCCCGCTCATGCCCCGTGTGTCTCTCCCTCCCGCCCACCCCCCGCTCATGCCCCGTGTGTCTCTCCCTCCCGCCCACCCCCCGCTCATGCCCCGTGTGTCTCTCCCTCCCGCCCACCCCCCGCTCATGCCCCGTGTGTCTCTCCCTCCCGCCCACCCCCCGCTCATGCCCCGTGTCTCTCCCCTCCCCCCACCCCGCTCATGCCCCGTGTCTCTCCCCACCCCCCACCCCCGCTCATGCCCCCACCCCCCGCTCATGCCCCGTGTGTCTCTCCCTCCCGCGCCCACCCCGTTCATGCCCCGTGTGTCTCTCCCTTCCACCCACCCCCCGTGTATCTCGACCTCCCGCCCACCCCCGCTCATGCCCCGTGTGTCTCTCCCCTTCCCCCACCCCCGCTCATGCCCCGTGTGTCTCTCCCCTCCCCTCACCCCCGCTCATGTCCGTGTCTCTCCCCACCCCCCACCCCCGCGCATGCCCCGTGTGTCTCTCCCCACCCCCACTCATGCCCCGTGTGTGTCTCTCCCTCCCGCCCACCCCCTGCTCATGCCCCGTGTGTCTACCCCTCCCACCCACCCCATGCTCATGCCCCCTCCCTCCCGCCCCCCTTCCACCTCCCGCTCATGCCCCGTGTGTCTACCCCTACCACCCACCCCTCGCTCATGCCCCCTCCCTCCCGCCCCCCTCCCGCTCATGCCCCGTGTTTCTACCCCTCTCGCCCACCCCCCGCTCATGCCCCGTGTGTCTACCCCTACTGGGGTGCGACGCACAGAACAGAATTGATCTGCCGGGCTCACGAGGGTGGGGGCTGTGCTGCTCGGAGCAGACTGCTCCAAGCAGCACAGCCCCCACCTTCGCGGGCCCGGCTGTGTACTCTGTGCGGCTGTGGTGCCTGCATGAAAAACTTGCAGGACATTTATGTGCGGCCAATTCGGCGCGGGCTGTCGCGCCGCGCTGAACCGGCTCCTGCGCCGAACCAGCCGCGCCAAATCGTGCCGGGCCGAACCGGCCGCCCCGAAATGTCCTGCTCCGTGCCCCGTGTCTCTCTCCTGTTGCCCCCCACCCCCTGCTCATGCGGGGGGTGGGTCTCCTGTACCCCCTCACATCCCCCCCGCTCATGCCCCGTGTCTGTCTCCTGTACCCTCCACCCCCGCGTCTTCCTCCTGTTCCCTCCACCCCCTGCTCATGCCCCGTGTCTTCCTCTTGTCACCCCCTCCTATGATGCCCCTTGTTGACCTCTTGTTCCCCCACCCCCGCTCATGCCCCGTGTCTCCCTTCTTTCCCCCACCCCCTGCTCATGCCCTGTGTCTTCCTTCTCCCCCCCAACCCCTGCTCATGCCCTGTGTCTTCCTTCTCCCCCCCAACCCCGGCTCATGCCCTGTGTCTATCCCTCCCGCCCACCCCCCGCTCATGCCCCTCCCTCCCGCCCACCCCCCGCTCATGCCCCTCCCTCCCGCGCACCCCCCGCTCATGCCCCGTGTGTCCCTGACTCCCGCCCACCCCCCGCTCATGCCCCGTGTGTTTCTCCCTCCCGCCCACCGCTCATGCCCCGTGTGTTTCTCCCTCCCGCCCACCCCCCGCTCATGCCCCGTGTGTTTCTCCCTCCCGCCCACCCCCCGCTCATGCCCCGTGTGTTTCTCCCTCCCGCCCACCCCCCGCTCATGCCCCGTGCGTTTCTCCCTCCCGCCCACCCCCCGCTCATGCCCCGTGCGTTTCTCCCTCCCGCCCACCCCCCGCTCATGCCCCGTGTGTTTCTCCCTCCCGCCCACCCCCCGCTCATGCCCCGTGTGTTTCTCCCTCCCGCCCACCCCCCGCTCATGCCCCGTGTGTTTCTCCCTCCCGCCCACCCCCCGCTCATGCCCCGTGTGTTTCTCCCTCCCGCCCACCCCCCGCTCATGCCCCGTGTGTTTCTCCCTCCCGCCCACCCCCCGCTCATGCCCTGTGTCTTCCTTCTCCCCCCCAACCCCCGCTCATGCCCCGTGTGTCCCTCCCGCCCACCCCCCGCTCATGCCCCGTGTGTCCCTACCGCCCACCCCCCGCTCATGCCCCGTGTGTCTCTCCCCTCCCGCCCACCCCCCGCTCATGCCCCGTGTGTCTCTCCCCTCCCGCCCACCCCTCGCTCATGCCCCGTGTCTCTCTCTCCCTCCTGGCCACCCCTCGCTCATGCCCTGTGTGTCTCTCTCCCTCCCGGCCACCCCCCGCTCATGCCCTGTGTGTCTCTCTCCCTCCCGGCCACCCCCCGCTCATGCCCTGTGTCTCTCTGTCCCGGCTCATGCCCCGTGTGTTTCTCCCTCCCGCCCACCCTCCCGCTCATGCCTCATGTGTCTCTCCCTCCCGCCCACCCCCCGCTCATGCCCCGTGTGTCTCTCCCTCCCGCCCACCCCCCGCTCATGCCTGTGTGTCTCTCCCTCCCGGCCACCCCTCGCTCATGCCCTGTGTGTCTCTCTCCCTCCCGGCCACCCCCCGCTCATGCCCTGTGTCTCTCTCTCCCTGGCTCATGCCCACCCCCCCCGCTCATCCCTCCCGCCCACCCCCCGCTCAAGCCCCGTGTGTCTCTCGCTCCCGCCCACCCCCCCACTCATGCCCCATGTGCCTCTCCCTCCCGCCCACCCTCCCGCTCATGCCTCATGTGTCTCTCCCTCCCGCCCACCCCCCCGCTCATGCCCCGTGTGTCTCTCGCTCCCGCCCACCCCCCCACTCATGCCCCATGTGCCTCTCCCTCCCGCCACCCCCCCGCTCATGCCCCGTGTGTCTCTCCCTCCCGCCCACCCCCCCGCTCATGCCCCGTGTGTCTCTCCCTCCCGCCCACCCCCCGCTCATGCCCCGTGCGTCTCTCCCATACACCCAACCCCCGCTCATGCACCGTGTGTCTCTCTCCCTCCCGCCCACCCCCCGCTCATGCCCCTTGTCTCCCTCCCTCCTGCCCACCTCCCGCTCATGCCCCGTGTCTCCCTCCCTCCTGCCCACCTCCTGCTCATGCCCCGTGTCTCCCTCCCTCCCGCCCACCCCCCGCTCATGCCCTGTCTCCCTCCCTCCCACCCACCCCGCTCATGCCCCGTGTCTCCCTCCGCCCACCCCCGCTCATGCCCCGTGTCTCCCTCCCTCCCGCCCACCCCCCGCTCATGCCCCTCCCGCCCACCCCCCGCTCATGCCCCTCCCTCCCGCCCACCCCCCGCTCATGCCCCGTGTGTCCCTGACTCCCGCCCACCCCCCGCTCATGCCCCGTGTGTTTCTCCCTCCCGCCCACCCCCCGCTCATGCCCTCTGTGTCTCTCCCTCCCGCCCACCCCCCGCTCATGCCCTCTGTCTCTCCCTCCCGCCCACCCCCCGCTCATGCCCTCTGTGTCTCTCCCTCCCGCCCACCCCCCCGCTCATGCCCCGTGTGTCTCTCCCTCCCGCCCAACCCCCCGCTCATGCCCCGTGTGTCCCTGACTCCCGCCCACCCCCCGCTCATGCCCCGTGTGTTTCTCCCTCCCGCCCACCCCCCGCTCATGCCCCATGTGTCTCTCCCTCCCGCCCACCCCCCGCTCATGCCCCGTGTGTCTCTCCCTCCCGCCCACCCCCCGCTCATGCCCCGTGTGTCTCTCCCTCCCGCCCACCCCCCGCTCATGCCCCGTGTGTCTCTCCCTCCCGCCCACCCCCCGCTCATGCCCTGTGTCTCTCCCTCCCGCCCACCCCCCGCTCATGCCCCGTGTCTCCCTCCCTCCCGCTCATGCCCCGTGTCTCCCTCCCTCCCGCCCACCTCCCGCTCATGCCCCGTGTCTCCCTCCCTCCTGCCCACCTCCCGCTCATGCCCCGTGTCTCCCTCCCTCCCGCCCACCCCCGCTCATGCCCCGTGTCTCCCTCCCTCCCGCCCACCCCCGCTCATGCCCCGTGTCTCCCTCCCTCCCGCCCACCCCCGCTCATGCCCCGTGTCTCTCCCTCCCGCCCACCCCCCGCTCATGCCCCGTGTCTCTCCCTCCCACCCCCGCTCATGCCCCGTGTCTCTCCCGCCCACCCCCCGTGTGTCTCTCCCTCCCCCCCACCCTTGCTCATGTCCCCCTCCCTCCCCCGCACCCTTGCTCATGCCTCCCTCCCTCCCACCCCCCGCTCATGCCCCGTGTGTCTACCCCGCCCACCCCCCGGTCATGCCCACTCCTCCCGCCCACCCCCCGCTCATCCCTCCCACCACCTGCTCATGCCCACCCCTCCCGCCCACCCCCCGCTCACGCCCCTTGTGTCTCTCCCTCCCGCCCACCCCCCCGCTCATGCCCCGTGTCTCTCCCTCCCGCCAATCCCCTCGCTCATGCCCCGTGTGTCTCTCTCTCCTGCCCACCCCCCGCCCATTCCCCGTGTGTCTCTCCCTCGCGCCCACCCCCCGCTCATGCCCCGTGTGTCTCTCCCTCGCGCCCACCCCCCGCTCATGCCCGGTGTCTCTCCCGACCGCCCACCCCCGCGTCTCTCCCTCCCGCCCACCCCCCGCTCATGCCCCGTGTGTCTCTCCCTCCCGCTCACCCCCCGCGTCTCTCCCCTCCCCACCACCCCCACTCATGCCCCCCTCCCACCAACCCCCCGCTCATGCCCTGTGTGTCTCCCCCTCCCGCCGACCCCCCCGCTCATGCCCTGTGTGTCTCCCCCTCCCCCACCCCCCCGCTCATGCCCCGTGTGTCTCTCCCAATCGCCCACCCCCCCTCTCATGCCCCGTGTGTCTCTCCCTCCCGCCCACCCCCCCGCTCATGCCCCGTGTGTCTCGAATCCCCCCCACCCCCCGCTCATGCCCCGAGTGTCTACCCCTCCGGCCCACCCCCCACTCATGCCCCGAGTGTCTACCCCTACCGCCCACCCCCCGCTCATGCCCCGTGTGGCTACCCCTCCCGACCACCCCCGCTCATGCCCCGTGTGGCTACCCCTCCCGCCCACCCCTCTCTCATGCCCCATGTGTCTACCCCTCCTGCCCACCCCTCTCTCATGCCCCGTGTGTCTCCCCCTCCCGCCCACCCCCCGCTCATGCCTCGTGTGTCTCCCCCTCCCACCCACCCCCCGCTCATGCCTCGTGTGTCTCCCCCTCCCACCCACCCCCCGCTCATGCCTCGTGTGTCTCCCCCTCCCACCCACCCCCCCGCTCATGCCTCGTGTGTCTCCCCCTCCCACCCACCCCCCGCTCATGCCTCGTGTGTCTCCCCCTGCCACCCACCCCCCGCTCATGCCCAGTGTGTCTCCCCCTCTCTCCCACCCCCCGCTCATGCCCTGTGTGTCTCCCCCTCCCGCCCACCCCCGCTCATGCCTCGTGTGTCTCCCCCTCCCGCCCACCCCCCGCTCATGCCTCGTGTGACTCTCCCTCCCGCCCTCCCCCCGCTCATGCCCTGTGTGTCTCCCCCTCCCGCCCACCCCCGCTCATGCCTCGTGTGTCTCCCCCTACCACCCACCCCCCGCTCATGCCTCGTGTGACTCTCCCTCCTGCCCACCCCCCGCTCATGCCCTGTGTGTCTCCCCCTCCTGCCCACCCCCGGCTCATGCCCCGTGTGTCTCCCCCTCCTACCCACCCCCGGCTCATGCCCCGTGTGTCTCTCCCTCCCGCCCACCCCCTGCTCATGCCCCGTGTGTCTCTCCCTCCCGCCCACCCCTGCTCATGCCCCCCTCCCTCCCACCCCCGCTCATGTCCCGTGTGTCTACCCCACCCACCCTCTGTTCATGCCCCGTGTCTCTCCCTCCCACCTCCGCTCATGCCCCGTGTCTCTCCCTCCCACCTCCTGCTCATGCCCCGTGTGTCTCTCCCTCCCGCCCACCCCCTGCTCATGCCCCGTGTGTTTCTCCCTCCCGCCCACCCCCTGCTCATGCCCCGTGTGTCTCTCCCTCCCGCCCACCCCCTGCTCATGCCCCGTGTGTCTCTCCCTCCCGCCCACCTCCTGCTCATGCCCCGTGTGTCTCTCCCTCCCGCCCACCCCCTGCTCATGCCCCGTGTGTCTCTCCCTCCCGCCCACCCCCTGCTCATGCCCCGTGTGTCTCTCCCTCCCGCCCACCCCCTGCTCATGCCCCGTGTCTCTCCCTCCCGCCCACCCCCTGCTCATGCCCCGTGTCTCTCCCTCCCGCCCACCCCCTGCTCATGCCCCGTGTGTCTCTCCCTCCCGCCGACGCCCCGCTCATGCCCCGTGTGTCTCTCTCTCCCTCCCGCCCACCCCCTGCTCATGCCCCGTGTGTCTCTCCCTCCCGCCCACCCCCTGCTTATGCCCCGTGTGTCTCTCCCTCCGGCCTACCCCCCGCTCATGCCCCGTGTGTCTCTCCCTCCCCCCATCCCCCGCTCATGCCCCGTGTGTCTCCCCCTCCCCCGCCTACCCCCCTCTCACGCCCCGTGTGTCTCCCCCTCCCGCCCACCCCCCGCTCATGCCTCGTGTGTCTCCCCCTCCCGCCCACCCCCCGCTCATGCCTCGTGTGACTCTCCCTCCCGCCCACCCCCCGCTCATGCCACGTGTGACTCTCCCTCTCGCCCACCCCCCGCTCATGCCCCGTGTGACTCTCCCTCCCGCCCACCCCCCGCTCATGCCCCGTGTGACTCTCCCTCCCGCCCACCCCCCGCTCATGCCCCGTGTGACTCTCCCTCCCGCCCACCCCCCGCTCATGCCCCGTGTCTCTCCCTCTCTCGCCTACCCCCCGCTTATGCCCCGTGTCTCTCCCCCTCCTGCCCACCCCCGGCTCATGCCCTGTGTGTCTCTCCCTCCCGCCCACCCCATGCTCATGCCCCGTGTGTCTCTCCCTCCCGCCCACCCCCTGCTCATTCCCCGTGTGTCTCTCCCCTCCCCCACCCCTGCTCATGCCCCCCTCCCTCCCACCCCCGCTCATGTCCCGTGTGTCTACCCCACCCACCCTCTGTTCATGCCCACATCTCCCGCCCACCCCCGCTCATGCCCCGTGTGTCTCTCCCTCCCATCTCCTGCTCATGCCCCGTGTGTCTCTCTCTCCCGCCCACCCCCTGCTCATGCCCCGTGTGTCTCTCCCTCCCGCCCACCCCCTGCTCATGCCCCGTGTGTCTCTCCCTCCCGCCCACCCCCTGCTCATGCCCCGTGTCTCTCCCTCCCGCCCACCCCCTGCTCATGCCCCGTGTGTCTCTCCCTCCCGCCCACCCCCTGCTCATGCCCCGTGTGTCTCTCCCTCCCGCCCACCCCCTGCTCATGCCCCGTGTGTCTCTCCCTCCGGCCTACCCCCCGCTCATGCCCCGTGTGTCTCTCCCTCCCCCCCACCCCCCGCTCATGCCCCGTGTGTCTCCCCCTGCCCCGCCTACCCCCCTCCCACGCCCCGTGTGTCTCCTCCTCCCGCCCACCCCCCGCTCATGCCCCGAGTGTCTACCCCTCCCGCCCACCCCCTGCTCATGCCCTGTGTCTACCCCTCCCGCCCACCCCCTGCTCATGCCCCGTGTGTCTACCCCTCCCGCCCACCCCGCTCATGCCCCGTGTGTCTACCCCTCCCGACCACCCTCCTGCCCACCCCCCGCTCATGCCCCATGTGTCTCCCCCTCCCAACCACCCCCCCGCTCATGCCCCGTGTCTCTCCCCCTCCCACCCACCCCCTGCTCATGCCCCGTGTCTCTCCCCCTCCCACCCACCCCCTGCTCATGCCCCGTGTCTCTCCCCCTCCCGCCCACCCCCTGCTCATGCCCCGTGTGTCTCCCCCTCCCGCCCACCCCCCGCTCATGCCCCGTGTGTCTCCCCCTCCCGCCCACCCCCCGCTCATGCCCCGTGTGTCTCCCCCTCCCGCCCACCCCCCGCTCATGCCCCGTGTGTCTCCCCCTCCCGCCCACCACCCGCTCATGCCCCGTGTCTCCCCCTCCCGCCCACCCCCCGCTCATGCCCCGTGTGTGTCTCCCTCCCGCCCACCCCCCGCTCATGCCCCGTGTGTGTCTCCCTCCCGCCCACCCCCCGCTCATGCCCCGTGTGTGTCTCCCTCCCGCCCACCCCCCGCTCATGCCCCGTGTGTCTCTCCATCCGGCCTACCCCCCGCTCATGCCCCATGTGTCTCTCCCTCCCCCCCACCCCCGGTCATGCCCCGTGTGTCTCCCCCTCCCCCGCCTACCCCCCTCTCACGCCCCGTGTCTCCCCCTCCCGCCCACCCCCCTCTCACGCCCCGTGTCTCAAAACTCCCGCCCACCCCCCGCTCATGCCACGTGTCTACCCCTCCCGCCCACCCCCTGCTCATGCCCCGTGTGTCTACCCCTCCCGCCCACCCCCCCGCTCATGCCCCGTGTGTCTACCCCTCCCGACCACCCTTCTGCCCACCCCCCCGCTCATGCCCCGCGTGTCTCCCCCTCCCACCCACCCCCCGCTCATGCCCCGTGTGTCTCCCCCTCCCACCCACCCCCCGCTCATGCCCCGTGTGTCTCCCCCTCCCACCCACCCCCCGCTCATGCCCCGTGTCTCCCCCTCCCGCCCACCCCCCGCTCATGCCCCGTGTGTCTCCCCCTCCCGCCCACCCCCCGCTCATGCCCCGTGTGTCTCCCCCTCCCGCCCACCCCCCGCTCATGCCCCGTGTGTCTCCCCCTCCCGCCCACCCCCCGCTCATGCCCCGTGTGTCTCCCCCTCCCGCCCACCCCCCGCTCATGCCCCGTGTGTCTCCCCCTCCCGCCCACCCCCCGCTCATGCCCCGTGTGTCTCCCCCTCCCGCCCACCCCCCGTGTGTCTCCCCCTCCCGCCCACCCCCCGCTCATGCCCCGTTTGTCTCCCCCTCCCGCCCATCCCCCGCTCATGCCCCGTGTGTCTTCCCCTCCCGCCCACCCCCCGCTCATGCCTCGTGTCTCTCCCTCTCCCGGCGACCCCCCGCTCATGCCCCGTGTGTCTCTCCCTACCGCCCACCCCCCGCTCATGCCCTGTGTGTCTCTCCCTTCCGCCCATCCCCCGCTCATGCCCCGTGTGTCTCTCCCTCCTGCCCACCCCCCGCTCATGCCTCGTGTCTCTCCCCCTCCCGGCCACCCCCCACTCATGCCCCGTGTGTCTCTCCCGCCCACCCCCCGCTCATGCCCTGTGTCTCTCCCTCCCGCCCACCCCCGCTCATGCCCCTTGTGTCTCCCTCCCGCCCACCCCCCGCTCATGCCCCGTGTGTCTCCCTCCCGCCCACCCCCCGCTCATGCCCCGTGTGTCTCCCTCCCGCCCACCCCCGCTCATGCCCCGTGTCTCTCCCTCCCGCCCACCCACTGCTCATGCCCCGTGTCTCCCTCCCGCCCACCCCCCGCTCATGCCCCGTGTGTCGACCTCCCGCCCACCCCCCGCTCATGCCCCGTGTCTCCCTCCCCCGCTCATGCCCCGTGTGTCTCCCTCCCGCCCACCCCCCGCTCATGCCCCGTGTGTCTCCCTCCCGCCCACCCCCGCTCATGCCCCGTGTGTCTCCCTCCCGCCCACCCCCCGCTCATGCCCCGTGTGTCTCCCTCCCGCCCACCCCCCGCTCATGCCCCGTGTGTCTCCCTCCCGCCCACCCCCCGCTCATGCCCCGTGTGTCTCCCTCCCACCCCCCGCTCATGCCCCGTGTGTCTCTCCCTCGCGCCCACCCCCCGCGCTCATGCCCCGTGTCTCTCCCTCGCGCCCACCCCCCGCTCATGCCCCGTGTGTCTCTACCTCCCTCCCACCCCCCGCTCATGCCCCGTGTGTCTCTCCCTCCAACCCCCCGCTCATGCCCCGTGTCTCTCCCGCCCACCCCCCGCTCTCATGCCCTGTGTCTCTCCCTCCCACCCCCCGCTCATGCCCCCTGTCTCTCCCCCTGCCCACCCCCCGCTCATGCCCCGTGTGTCTCTCCCCTCCGCCCACCCCCACTCATGCCCCCCTCCCCTCGCTCATGCCCCGTGTGTCTCTCCCTCCCGCCCACCCCCCGCTCATGCCCCGTGTGTCTCTCCCTCCCGCCCACCCCCCGCTCATGCCCCGTGTGTCTCTCCCGCCCACCCCGCGCTCATGCCCCGTGTGTGTCTCCCTCCCCCCCACCCCCCGCTCATGCCCTGTGTCTGTCTCCCTCCCGCCCACCCCCCGCTCATGCCCTGTGTCTCTCCCTCCCGCCCACCCCCGCTCATGCCCCGTGTGTCTACCCCTACTGGGGTGCGGCGCACAGAACAGAATTGATCTGCCGGGCTCACGAGGGTGGGGGCTGTGCTGCTCGGAGCAGACTGCTCCAAGCAGCACAGCCCCCACCTTCGCGGGCCCGGCTGTGTACTCTGTGCGGCTGTGGTGCCTGCATGAAAAACTTGCAGGACATTTATGTGCGGCCAATTCGGCGCGGGCTGTCGCGCCGCGCTGAACCGGCTCCTGCGCCGAACCAGCCGCGCCAAATCGTGCCGGGCCGAACCGGCCGCCCCGAAATGTCCTGCTCCGTGCCCCGTGTCTCTCTCCTGTTGCCCCCCACCCCCTGCTCATGCGGGGGGTGGGTCTCCTGTACCCCCTCACATCCCCCCCGCTCATGCCCCGTGTCTGTCTCCTGTACCCTCCACCCCCGCGTCTTCCTCCTGTTCCCTCCACCCCCTGCTCATGCCCCGTGTCTTCCTCTTGTCACCCCCTCCTATGATGCCCCTTGTTGACCTCTTGTTTCCCCACCCCCGCTCATGCCCCGTGTCTCCCTTCTTTCCCCCCACCCCCTGCTCATGCCCTGTGTCTTCCTTCTCCCCCCCAACCCCTGCTCATGCCCTGTGTCTTCCTTCTCCCCCCCAACCCCGGCTCATGCCCTGTGTCTATCCCTCCCGCCCACCCCCCGCTCATGCCCCTCCCTCCCGCCCACCCCCCGCTCATGCCCCTCCCTCCCACCCTTCGCTCATGCCCCGTGTGTCCCTGACTCCCGCCCACCCCCCGCTCATGCCCCGTGTGTTTCTCCCTCCCGCCCACCCCCCGCTCATGCCCCGTGTGTTTCTCCCTCCCGCCCACCCCCCGCTCATGCCCCGTGTGTTTCTCCCTCCCGCCCACCCCCCGCTCATGCCCCGTGTGTTTCTCCCTCCCGCCCACCCCCCGCTCATGCCCCGTGTGTTTCTCCCTCCCGCCCACCCCCCGCTCATGCCCCGTGTGTTTCTCCCTCCCGCCCACCCCCCGCTCATGCCCCGTGTGTTTCTCCCTCCCGCCCACCCCCCGCTCATGCCCCGTGTGTTTCTCCCTCCCGCCGACCCCCCGCTCATGCCCCGTGTCTTCCTTCTCCCCCCCAACCCCCGCTCATGCCCCGTGTGTCCCTCCCGCCCACCCCCCGCTCATGCCCCGTGTGTCCCTACCGCCCACCCCCCGCTCATGCCCCGTGTGTCTCTCCCCTCCCGCCCACCCCCCGCTCATGCCCCGTGTGTCTCTCCCCTCCCGCCCACCCCTCGCTCATGCCCCGTGTGTCTCTCTCCCTCCCGGCCACCCCCCGCTCATGCACTGTGTGTCTCTCTCCCTCCTGCCCACCTCCCGCTCATGCCCCGTGTCTCCCTCCCTCCTGCCCACCTCCTGCTCATGCCCCGTGTCTCCCTCCCTCCCGCCCACCCCCCGCTCATGCCCTGTCTCCCTCCCTCCCACCCACCCCGCTCATGCCCCGTGTCTCCCTCCGCCCACCCCCGCTCATGCCCCGTGTCTCCCTCCCTCCCGCCCACCCCCCGCTCATGCCCCTCCCGCCCACCCCCCGCTCATGCCCCTCCCTCCCGCCCACCCCCCGCTCATGCCCCTCCCTCCCGCCCACCCCCCGCTCATGCCCCTCCCTCCCGCCCACCCCCCGCTCATGCCCCGTGTGTCCCTGACTCCCGCCCACCCCCCCGCTCATGCCCCGTGTGTTTCTCCCTCCCGCCCACCCCCCGCTCATGCCCTCTGTGTCTCTCCCTCCCGCCCACCCCCCGCTCATGCCCTCTGTCTCTCCCTCCCGCCCACCCCCCGCTCATGCCCTCTGTGTCTCTCCCTCCCGCCCACCCCCCCGCTCATGCCCCGTGTGTCTCTCCCTCCCGCCCAACCCCCCGCTCATGCCCCGTGTGTCCCTGACTCCCGCCCACCCCCCGCTCATGCCCCGTGTGTTTCTCCCTCCCGCCCACCCCCCGCTCATGCCCCGTGTGTCTCTCCCTCCCGCCCACCCCCCGCTCATGCCCCGTGTGTCTCTCCCTCCCGCCCACCCCCCGCTCATGCCCCGTGTGTCTCTCCCTCCCGCCCACCCCCCGCTCATGCCCCGTGTGTCTCTCCCTCCCGCCCACCCCCCGCTCATGCCCCGTGTGTCTCTCCCTCCCGCCCACCCCCCGCTCATGCCCCGTGTGTCTCTCCCTCCCGCCCACCCCCCGCTCATGCCCTGTGTCTCTCCCTCCCGCCCACCCCCCGCTCATGCCCCGTGTCTCTCTACCTCCCGCCCACCCCCCGCTCATGCCCCGTGTCTCCCTCCCTCCCGCCCACCTCCCGCTCATGCCCCGTGTCTCCCTCCCTCCCGCCCACCTCCCGCTCATGCCCCGTGTCTCCCTCCCTCCTGCCCACCTCCCGCTCATGCCCCGTGTCTCCCTCCCTCCCGCCCACCCCCGCTCATGCCCCGTGTCTCCCTCCCTCCCGCCCACCCCCGCTCATGCCCCGTGTCTCCCTCCCTCCCGCCCACCCCCGCTCATGCCCCGTGTCTCTCCCTCCCGCCCACCCCCGCTCATGCCCCGTGTCTCTCCCTCCCACCCCCGCTCATGCCCCGTGTCTCTCCCGCCCACCCCCCGTGTGTCTCGCCCTCCCCCCCACCCTTGCTCATGTCCCCCTCCCTCCCCCGCACCCTTGCTCATGCCTCCCTCCCTCCCACCCCCCGCTCATGCCCCGTGTGTCTACCCCGCCCACCCCCCGGTCATGCCCACTCCTCCCGCCCACCCCCCGCTCATCCCTCCCACCACCTGCTCATGCCCACCCCTCCCGCCCACCCCCCGCTCACGCCCCTTGTGTCTCTCCCTCCCGCCCACCCCCCCGCTCATGCCCCGTGTCTCTCCCTCCCGCCAATCCCCTCGCTCATGCCCCGTGTGTCTCTCGGTCCCGCCCACCCCCCCCGCTCATGCCCCGTGTCTCTCCCTCCCTCCCGCCCACCCCCCCGCTCATGCCCCGTGTGTCTCTCTCTCCTGCCCACCCCCCGCCCATTCCCCGTGTGTCTCTCCCTCGCGCCCACCCCCCGCTCATGCCCCGTGTGTCTCTCCCTCGCGCCCACCCCCCGCTCATGCCCGGTGTCTCTCCCGACCGCCCACCCCCGCGTCTCTCCCTCCTGCCCACCCCCCGCTCATGCCCCGTGTGTCTCTCCCTCCCGCTCACCCCCCGCGTCTCTCCCCTCCCCACCACCCCCACTCATGCCCCCCTCCCACCAACCCCCCGCTCATGCCCTGTGTGTCTCCCCCTCCCGCCGACCCCCCCGCTCATGCCCTGTGTGTCTCCCCCTCCCTCCACCCCCCCGCTCATGCCCCGTGTGTCTCTCCCAATCGCCCACCCCCCCTCTCATGCCCCATGTGTCTCTCCCTCCCGCCCACCCCCCCGCTCATGCCCCGTGTGTCTCGAATCCCCCCACCCCCCGCTCATGCCCCGTGTGTCTACCCCTCCGGCCCACCCCCCACTCATGCCCCGAGTGTCTACCCCTACCGCCCACCCCCCGCTCATGCCCCGTGTGGCTACCCCTCCCGACCACCCCCGCTCATGCCCCGTGTGGCTACCCCTCCCGCCCACCCCTCTCTCATGCCCCATGTGTCTACCCCTCCTGCCCACCCCTCTCTCATGCCCCGTGTGTCTCCCCCTCCCGCCCACCCCCCGCTCATGCCTCGTGTGTCTCCCCCTCCCACCCACCCCCCGCTCATGCCTCGTGTGTCTCCCCCTCCCACCCACCCCCCGCTCATGCCTCGTGTGTCTCCCCCTCCCACCCACCCCCCGCTCATGCCTCGTGTGTCTCCCCCTCCCACCCACCCCCCGCTCATGCCTCGTGTGTCTCCCCCTCCCACCCACCCCCCGCTCATGCCCAGTGTGTCTCCCCCTCTCTCCCACCCCCCGCTCATGCCCTGTGTGTCTCCCCCTCCCGCCCACCCCCGCTCATGCCTCGTGTGTCTCCCCCTCCCGCCCACCCCCCGCTCATGCCTCGTGTGACTCTCCCTCCCGCCCACCCCCCGCTCATGCCCTGTGTGTCTCCCCCTCCCGCCCACCCCCGCTCATGCCTCGTGTGTCTCCCCCTACCACCCACCCCCCGCTCATGCCTCGTGTGACTCTCCCTCCTGCCCACCCCCCCGCTCATGCCCTGTGTGTCTCCCCCTCCTGCCCACCCCCGGCTCATGCCCCTTGTGTCTCTCCCTCCCGCCCACCCCCTGCTCATGCCCCGTGTGTCTCTCCCCTCCCCCACCCCTGCTCATGCCCCCCTCCCTCCCACCGCCGCTCATGTCCCGTGTGTCTACCCCACCCACCCTCTGTTCATGCCCCGTGTCTCTCCCTCCCACCTCCGCTCATGCCCCGTGTCTCTCCCTCCCACCTCCTGCTCATGCCCCGTGTGTCTCTCCCTCCCGCCCACCCCCTGCTCATGCCCCGTGTGTCTCTCCCTCCCGCCCACCCCCTGCTCATGCCCCGTGTGTCTCTCCCTCCCGCCCACCCCCTGCTCATGCCCCGTGTGTCTCTCCCTCCCGCCCACCTCCTGCTCATGCCCCGTGTGTCTCTCCCTCCCGCCCACCCCCTGCTCATGCCCCGTGTGTCTCTCCCTCCCGCCCACCCCCTGCTCATGCCCCGTGTGTCTCTCCCTCCCGCCCACCCCCTGCTCATGCCCCGTGTCTCTCCCTACCGCCCACCCCCTGCTCATGCCCTGTGTGTCTCTCCCTCCCGCCGACGCCCCGCTCATGCCCCGTGTGTCTCTCTCTCCCTCCCGCCCACCCCCTGCTCATGCCCCGTGTGTCTCTCCCTCCCGCCCACCCCCTGCTTATGCCCCGTGTGTCTCTCCCTCCGGCCTACCCCCCGCTCATGCCCCGTGTGTCTCTCCCTCCTCCCATCCCCCGCTCATGCCCCGTGTGTCTCCCCCTCCCCCGCCTACCCCCCTCTCACGCCCCGTGTGTCTCCCCCTCCCGCCCACCCCCCGCTCATGCCTCGTGTGTCTCCCCCTCCCGCCCACCCCCCGCTCATGCCTCGTGTGACTCTCCCTCCCGCCCACCCCCCGCTCATGCCACGTGTGACTCTCCCTCTCGCCCACCCCCCGCTCATGCCCCGTGTGACTCTCCCTCCCGCCCACCCCCCGCTCATGCCCCGTGTCTCTCCCTCTCTCGCCCACCCCCCGCTTATGCCCCGTGTCTCTCCCCCTCCTGCCCACCCCCGGCTCATGCCCTGTGTGTCTCTCCCTCCCGCCCACCCCATGCTCATGCCCCGTGTGTCTCTCCCTCCCGCCCACCCCCTGCTCATGCCCCGTGTGTCTCAGATCTCCCACCCACTCCCCGTGTATCTCTCCCTCCCGCCCACCTCCGCTCATGCCCCGTGTGTCTCTCCCCTCCCCCGCTCATGCCCCGTGTGTCTCTCCCCTCCCTCCCACCCCAGCTCATGCCCCGTGTGTCTCTCCCCTCCCTCCCACCCCAGCTCATGCCCCGTGTGTCTCTCCCTCCCGCCCACCCCCTGCTCATGCCCTTGTCTCCCTCCCGCCCACCCCCCGCTCATGCCCCGTGTGTCTCCCTCCCGCCCACCCCCCGCTCATGCCCCGTGTGTCTCCCTCCCGCCCACCCCCCGCTCATGCCCCGTGTCTCTCCCTCCCGCCCACCCCCCGCTCATGCCCCGTGTCTCTCCCTCCCGCCCACCCCCCGCTCATGCCCCGTGTCTCCCTCCCTCCCCCGCTCATGCCCCGTGTGTTTCCCTCCCGCCCACGCCCCGCTCATGCCCCGTGTGTCTCCCTCCCACCCCCCGCTCATGCCCCGTGTGTCTCTCCCTCGCGTCCACCCCCCGCGCTCATGCCCCGTGTGTCTCTCCCTCGCGTCCACCCCCCGCGCTCATGCCCCGTGTCTCTCCCTCGCGCCCACCCCCCGCTCATGCCCCGTGTGTCTCTCCCTCCCACCCCCCGCTCATGCCCCGTGTGTCTCTCCCTCCCACCCCCCGCTCATGCCCCGTGTGTCTCTCCCTCCCACCCCCCGCTCATGCCCTGTGTCTCTCCCTCCCGCCCACCCCCCGCTCATGCCCCGTGTCTCTCCCTCCCGCCCACCCCCCGCTCATGCCCCGTGTCTCTCCCCCTGCCCACCCCCCGCTCATGCCCCGTGTGTCTCTCCCTCCCGCCCACCCCCCGCTCATGCCCCGTGTGTCTCTCCCTCCCGCCCACCCCCCGCTCATGCCCCGTGTGTCTCTCCCCTCCGCCCACCCCCACTCATGCCCCCCTCCCCCCACTCATGCCCCCCTCCCCCCACTCATGCCCCCCTCCCCCCGCTCATGCCCCGTGTGTCTCTCCCTCCCGCCCACCCCCGCTCATGCCCCGTGTGTCTCTCCCTCCCGCCCACCCCCCGCTCATGCCCCGTGTGTCTCTCCCTCCCGCCCACCCCCCGCTCATGCCCCGTGTGTCTCTCCCTCCCGCCCACCCCCCGCTCATGTGCCCTGTGTCTCTCCCTCCCGCCCACCCCCCGCTCATGCCCCGTGTGTCTCGCCCTCCCGCCCACCCCCCACTCATGCCCCGTGTGTGTGTCTCCCTCCCGCCCACCCCCCGCTCATGCCCAGTGTGTCTCGACCTCCCGGCCACCCCCGGCTCTTGCCCCGTGTCTGTCTCCTGTTCCCCCCACCCCCTGCTCATGCCCCGTGTCTCTCTCCTGTTGCCCCCACCCCCTGGTCATGCCCCGTGTCTGTCTCCTGTACCCACCACCCCCTGCTCATGCCCCGTGTCTTCCTCTTGTCACCCCCTCCTATGATGCCCCTTGTTGACCTCTTGTTCACCCCCCACCCCCTGCTCATGCCCCGTGTCTCCCTTCTTTCCCCTCCACCCCCCGCTCATGCCCTGTGTCTGCTCTGTTGGAACAGGGCAGACACGGGGCATGAGCGGGGGTGGGGGCCCCACCTTGCCCTACCCCCGCTCATGCCCCGTGTCTCTCCTGTTCACCCCCACCCCCGCTCATGCTCTGTGTCTGTCTCCCTCCTTTTCCCCCCGTTCATGGCTCGTGTCTCCCCTGTTCACCCCCACCACCGCTCATGCCCTGTGTCTGCTCTGTTGGAACAGGGCAGACACGGGGCATGAGCGGGGGTGGGGGCCCCACCTTGCCCTACCCCCGCTCATGCCCTGTGTCTCTCCTGTTCACCCCCACCCCCGCTCATGCTCTGTGTCTGTCTCCCTCCTTTTCCCCCCGCTCGTGTCTCCCCTGTTCACCCCCGCTCATGCCCCGTGTCTCCCTTCTTTCCCGCTCATGCCCCGTGTCTCCCTTCTTTCCACCCCCTGCTCATGCCCCGTGTCTCCCTCGTGTTACCCCCACTCATGCCCCGTGTCTCCCTCCTGGTCTTCCCGACACCCTGCCGATGCCCTGTTGTGTTCTCTTTATACACCCTGCCTTCCCTTTCCCTGGTGTCCATCTTGGTAAAAGATGTTCCTTCCTACACCGGGACGCCTGCCTGCGGTGTCCTGGTTTGGGAAGAAAAATATTTTTTTTACCACCCCGGGTTCCCACTTTGAGAACCTAGGATGCTAGTGGTCTTCCTCCATTGAAAAGGACGTTATGGTTACGTTGCACTAATAAAAAACTATGAAATTCAGTAAAAAATGCATTTGCAATCACACCCGCCGCACAACAGGCCCCCAAGGTCGAGAGATAAATCCGACTTAGACGCTGTGTCCAATACTGCCATGAGCATCGAGGGACACGGCTCCGGCTTGCCCTTCCGCCGAAAAACGACAATCTTCTATAACGTTGAAAATGGCAAAACACCCACAGACACCAAAATTGTTGCACTTGGTCAAGAAACATGCCCCTAAACACTTCTTCAAGGGCAGATTTCGAAACACCATAATTCAAAGAGCGACAAACCCCATAGGGAAAAAGAGAGTGCATCCCATAGGGAGAAAGACAGTGTTTCCCAGGGGATGTGGGGGGTACTTTGTCTACAACTATGAAACACAAGAAGCAGCCTACACCAGAACTCCACCATACTCCAGTCACTATCCCAAGTTCCTCACAGTGGTCTGCTGAGGATGTAGACAGAGTGATGAGATGTATGTCCTTCATGGCTGATTTCTTTTGAGAAAAACCCTCAATCTATGGGTAATCTTCAGAGCACACCACCAGCTACCGGGGCGACAATGTCTCAACCCCCAGCAAAAAGAGCCCGGCCAGACACCTTTCAAGACACCCCTCAGCAGGACCCAAACCAATTTGATCTCTATGACCCCAATACAGATTCTGAGGATCAAGAGAACCTAGGGGAAGGTAGATCATTATTTTGATGACAATGACGAGGACGTTTACGTCTTACCTTCTCTAGATCATGTAGAACCGCCAATGGTAGATTCACCAGTGGACAACCAACTAAAGGCAGCAGAGCATTTTCAAATTCAAACACAGGAAACTGAGGTCGACAAAGACTTTGTCGAGGACATATTGGACGACAAAAAAGCAGTAACCCAATTTATCCCTTTATTAAAATCCGCACAAAGAAGGATTCAACCCTCTCTAGAAACCCTTAACCTCACGCAGGCAGTAAACCCCAGAATTGAGAAGATGTTCCGCCCAGCCCCATCAGACCCCCTCTACATAAGGGGTCTATTAAAACCAGATTCACTTGGAGTTACCACGACAAGGAAAAGGGTGGGAACACCACTCGCTTTATCTGAAGCACCCCCTGATAAAGAGAATAAGAAACTATACACTTTCGGAAAGAAAGAGTATGACACTCTAAAGTCTCTGGGTCAACTCATCAACAAGCCCTCGGGCCAAAGGGGGGGAAATAATTTTCATCGTTTCAAGGGGCCAACATTTGCACAGAGGATCAGGATACAACCAAGGTCAGGGTTAATCCTGGGGTTCCAATCAAGGACAATCATCTCAAGGTTTCCAAAGGGGCCAACAAAGATCTTGCGGCCGAGGCAGATCCTCCTCTTCCACGGGTGGTTCCACATCCCCAAAGCAATGACCACCCGCTTCAGGTGCCTTCCCATGTCACTACAGTAGGAGGACGGATAACACACTTCACCCATGCATGGGAGGGAACCACCTCAGACAAGTGGGTGCTTTCTACCGTAGCGGACGGCTATTACATAGAACTACTGCAGCGACCCTCCTTCCACCCCCGTGACAGAGAGCCACCACAAGGGAGGAACAGAGCATACTCCTGGAAGAGATCGCAGTGCTGCTGTTAAAGGACGCCGTCAAAATCGTCCCGGCGAAACAGGTAAACAAGGGTATCTATTCAACGTACTTCCTTGTGCCCAAAAAAGATCTGACTATGCGCCCTGTATTAGATCTGCGCCCTGCAAACACCCATGTCGAGCCACAAAAATTCAGCATGACAACGCTACAAGAAGTAATCCCACTGCTAAAGCAAAGGGACTACATGGCAACTTTGGATATGAAAGATGCCTTTTTTCATATTTCATTGTTCCCATCTCACAGAAAATTCTTGCATTTCAAGACAGCCAACCAGCACTACCAATTTAAGGTGCTACCCTTTGGCATAGCTTCGGCTCCAAGGGTATTCACCAAGGTACTGGCGGTGGTGGCAGCTCACCTGCACAGGGAAGCAATATCAGTGTACCTATACCTGGAAGACTGGCTGATCACGGGGGAAACATCCCAAATTTGCAAGCAAAATACACAAAGAACAATCAACCTTCTTTTTCAATTGGGCTTCTCGATATACGAGAAAAAATCAAACCTCCTACCAAACTAGACAAAACAGTTCTTAAGAGCTGTCATAAAAACAGAAGAAGGGCTAGTCTTTCTATCAAAGGAAAGAATCCAAAACATACTGCTGCAAATACCTCAGTATCAAGCCGGTCACCAGATAAGTGTACGCAAAGCTATGCGTTTGGTTAGCATGATGGCATCTTGCATTTACCTGGTCTGACACGCACCATTGAGCATGCGCCCGATGCAGGAGTGGTTGGTGAAAAAATGGTCTCAGGCAAGTGGTCAGTGGGACGATCTAGTGGTCATTTCACCAACACTAGTACAAGCCTTACGCTGGTGAACAAAGGAGAACCTGTTGAAGGGAAAACCATTCCACGACCTGGCGGTGCAAGCAATAGTTACAACAGACGCATCACTCGCCTGGTGGGGGGCCTATCACCTTCATCTCAAATCATATGGTCTGTGGACTCACATCACAGCCCGGAACCATATCAACCTGCTGGAACTTCTAGCAATATTCAAAGCGCTCCAAGACTTCGAAGCACACCTAACAAATCAGTCGGTGCAAGTTCTCACAGACCGCACCACTGCAATGTTCTATATCAACAAGCAGGGGGCACGCATTCTCCATATGTGTCCAAGCTAGCACAGAAAATATGGAAGTGGACACTCAAACGTGGGATGTTCCTGACTTCCCAACATGTTCCAGGGGAACTCTCAACACCCTAGTGCACTCATTAAGCAGACATCCTCTACCAGAAGATCACGAGTGGCGATTCGACAAAGATGTCATACATCACATTTCCTCACAGTGGGGTTTCCCCACGCTAGACTTGTTCGCTACAAGAGAAACCAAGCAATGCCCAGACGTTGCGTCCGGGTTTCCCCAACCAGACTCCAAGGGGAGCGCCTTATGGATGAGTTGGTCAGGGAAATTTGCCTATGCTTTGTCGTCCTTGCAGGGCTTCTCTGTCGAGATGAACTTAGCGATTCGGACCTGCAGCAGGGCTTCACCGGGCAAACCAATGGTCCAGGAGTTGCAGCAGCCGTCCTCTTCAAGCTCGTCTTTGATTCTTTTGTTCCAGTGGTCGACTCTGCCTTCCAAGCCAAGAGACTCGCCTTTTATTCATTTCTCTCCCATTTATTCCAGCCTAGTTGTCACTCACCCAGCAGGGTGGCTGTTCTTTGCCGGACAGTCATCCAGCCAATCATAACAGAGTGCATTTGGGTCTCCTAGAAGACTAAGCACATGGAGTTTCAGGCACCTCCCTCACTTCCTGCCCACCCCAGTGACGCTTCAGTCCTGAAGCCCGCCAAAGGCGAATGAACAAAGGAACCAAACCTGGTGTGGCGCGCAGAGCAAAACTCTAGAAGGACCTTTACCCAAAGAAATGGCGCAAAAAGAAGACCGGGACCTGTTTAAACAAAGGAGGCTCAGACACCATCTTGAAAAACATGGCTCCCGCGATTTAACGCTACCGGTGTTCACGGTTGGGAAAAATCATGGTAGTTGGTTGTAAAAACTTTGCCACCAGCCATTTCGAGAGGAAAGGGTAGCATTTGACTTCTACATGAGTATCTAGACATAGGGGATACTAGGTAACCCCTCCAGCACTCTATTGTAAGATAGGGTGTGCTGGGTTTAGGAATTTAAATAGACTAGTAAAGTCAATTTCACTTTACTTACTCGGGGAAACAGTAGTTTATCCCAGAGAAGGTATTTAAACCTTGGGAAAGCCTGAAAGGCTTCCCTGTGCCACTACACTGAGGGTGTTGGGTGACACAAAAAGAAAAGATGATGCCTGTGGAGTTGTCTAAAACTCCATAACCAAAGAAAACACAGACGGGAAACAAACAGATTTAAAAGTTCAATGTCCCAAAGTTTAGCAAAAGAGCTGGAGGGCTCTAAGGTGGGAGGAATTGGCACATTTATGAGAATTCTTCCTAACACTCTCGAGCCCTTTGCTCCTCTACTTCTAACTCCCTCAGGGTCAGTCATTTTTCAAAGAAACGAGCTAGCGGCAGATCTGTCTTCGGCTGGGGCTTCAATTTGGAACAGTCTTCCGGCCACCCTGAACCTTGAGAGGAACCATCTCGGGTTCCGGAAGGCCCTCAAGACCTTCCTCTTCGCAGAAGTGCCCCTCTTCTCCCCTGCTGATCTGCTTTTCTCTCTCGGACCATGCACCTGGCCACTGTCTGTCCTTCAGGACCCAAGTACCTGCTCACCCTGCCTCCATCCTGCACTGCCTCCGGGCCACCCCTTGCACTGGGATCTGCATCTGGACCCATACAGTTCTCACTGCATTTATTTATTTATTTATTTATTTATTCATTCATTCATTCATTTATTTATTTATTTATTGCATTTCTTATCTATTCTGTTCTCTCTTCTGGTCCGCACTTCTCCCCCTTCCACGCACTTTCCCCTTTTCACTTGCACGTTCTAAATGTCACTGGGCCTACTAAGATCGTTGTTTTTTGTTCTCCCTTGTTCCCTTCTCTTTTGCTTGGTTGCGCTCTGAAACATTTGTGTGAGCCTGATATAAATAAAATATCATATCGCTATTGCTTAGAAACATTTTAACAAGAATATTCTTTTTGTCCTTTAATATCCGTCTACCGCAAGATCTTCGGCTACGGCATTGTTAGGCAAGATTGTATGCAGTACCCTTTGGGTGCACTAAAATAACATTGACCTCCAACCTTTGGTATAAGTCTGAACTAGACAGGTTTGTAGTGTGGCTGAGAAGCCAGGCTTATCTCAAGAGGGGTCAATGTGAGCAGTAAGGTTGTGACACAGAATTTCACAATACAGCTATTCAAATAAACACTTGTACTCAAGGTTTCTTGATAAAACAGTAGTCTGTTTTATATAAGCCTTCTTCAGAAAGGTTGCAATACATGTAACACTTAAATATACTTCAGAACGGAGGGACAGTAGGTGGCGCACATCGGATATGGCCGTCTGAGTGGTGAGCTCCGACTCATGCAAAATCCTTTTCACAAAATATCTTGCCAGAGCCAGCGCAAATAAAATGTGATTGATAAATCCAGCGTCGGAAGGTCCACTAAATAACCTCTGAAAAATCTGGACACGTTTGCTGGGAGACAGCCGAGATATCCTGCTCGGAATTCGCAGCGGCTGGGAGGCTGCGGCGTGGCTGGCCGGCGGCTCCACACATCCTCAACGCTCGGCCGGGGAGTCAGAGCCTGAGAGCAGGCCGAGGGGGGGAGGGGCACTGCACCCGGAGCGAGTCACTCCGGACGAAGGAAACTTAACCGCCGCTGCCCTCCCCCATAGAGAACCAACTATAACAGCTGGCCCTATATATGCGGAGGAGATTGTGAAAGCTGCGGCCACACGCTTGGAAAACTGCAGACGGCTCCGGTGCGGAGGACCCGACTGGGGGACGCCGCTGGAAGCACAGCGGACAGCTACGCGCCCAAGCTCCGTGTGACAACGTTGGAGGGGGAGGCCCGGGGTGCGAGTGGAGGTGCGACGGAAGCCTCTGGGGCCCCGACCGGCCCAGCCCCCAGACAGCTTGCGGCGAGACCTGCAGCTGTACAGCTGCGGAAAGAGGACCTGCGAGGGAGACAGACATCGCCCCCCCCCTGCCAAGTAAGTGGAGCGCAGCGAGGGGAGCCCCACACTATCAACAGCCGCACAGATTGATTCTTTAAGGCGGTACGGGCCCCGAATTTGCCGTATGTTGTGGCACCCGCGAGCACAAGGCCACCGGACCACTTAGGCTGCAAGACACTACGCGAGCACCCTGCACTACGACACGGGACGAACACGCCAATCCTGCAGGGATACTCGAGTCTTCACTCTACTGTAAGCAAGGGGCACTAAAGAGCATCAGGCCATCTACGCTACCAAGTATTCTGAGCGGCATAGCGAGGGCTGAAACCCCTCTTCATCGATAAACGCCTTCCAGGAGCGGCGCGGAGGGTCGCTGAGCCCCGGCTTCCCTTGAGGAGACCTGCGCCGGGGAATGGTGGATCCGCGCTCAGACACTGCCTCATCAGCAACAAACTCTCCCGCAGTAACCCACAACGAACACAGGCGATAGGTGAAAGTGCCCCTCGCCCACCACCCCTCACCCCGGCAACAACAACTGGAGAGGACCCACGCGGGGCCCCTGCCTGCCTGGGAGCCGAGATACGCGGCTCGGCCAACTGCAGGCCGCAACCCCAGAAATCACAGCCAGAAGCGAAGCAGCATTTCAACATCGGGAGGAAGAGGGGGCCCTCTGCCGGATCCGCTGCACATCCTGCCCTTTTCGTCACCGGATCCCAACCGCAGCAAACCTCCATTGACCCAGCTCTCCCTCAGGGCAAAGAGACTCTGAAGTCATACCGGAGGCTGAGGCCATTGCCTGCGAGCTTGCAGCAACCCAGAAGAAACACCAATCGAAAACAGGTGCGCTCCTAGATCTAGAGGCTTCCCAAGACGACTGCCAGGAGCTGCAGGGGGACTGGCGGGCGGAGCACCTGTCCACCTGAGCTCGGGAGGCCGGAGCGAGCCCTCCTAGTCATTGGCGCCTCCACCGACTGGCAGGGGTAGCGATCTGTGGCCTGATAGCCCCAACCCTCTATCGGCACCCCGGCCTGGGATCAGCAAGGGAGAGAACCCCCCTCTGACAGCAAGCAGCGGTCACACCTGACCGAGGACCGCAGAGAGGAAACTTTTCCTCCCTCCCCCGCTCCCAGCAAGCAGGGGAGAGAAAGTGTGTCCCATAAAAGAGGCACAACTGAAGCAGGACGCGCCTGCAACGGGCATGCCCCCCGGTAGCAACATCCGGCAGCTGCCGGACCCACCCGGCAAAACTTTGAAGAACACCTGGAACACCAAGTAAGTGCAGAGGGGGGGTCACAAGCGATGACCGGGGAGGAGTCCTCCCAGCCTGGGAGGGGGGCACCTCACAGACCCAACTTGGATGGGGCCCTCCAACCCCTTCCGTTCCATGATCAGCGGAGCAAACCAACGGACAGACCTGTGACGGCGCCCTGCAGAGTGCTGTGCCGGGTCAGGGAAGGCACCTCGCGCCCTCCAGGCCTGTCGGGCACCTCACAGGCTCAGCGGCAGAAACAGGGAGACCCCCTCTAGAATTGCAGTGTTCCCCGCCCGGGCCGTCGCAGGACCGCGCCCATTGTGCCACCCGGCGGGGGAGCAGGCTTGGGACAGACACCACGAGCATAGGGTACATCCTTGAGAAAGGTCACAATACGGGACGCACGAGTTGACGCAGAAAAGCATCCACAGATATACAAAGGGCAACTCGGCCTTTTCATTAAAAGCGGGACTATCTGGGAGTGCCCTATGCTCTATGGTTAGAATCCTTTGCACCCCGCTGATCGGCCCCGGCTTGGTGTTTGGAGACACTATTATACCCAACCACACAGAATACCGCTGGGAAACCTAACCGGACGGAATCACCACCAGCAGAGGCCCACGAGAACAAGTGTCAGGAGGCCCATACGGAGTCTCAACGGTGTGAGAACCCGATGCCTGGGAATAAAGGAAAACCCCCCCCACCTGAGAACCAAAACACTGGCGAAAAACCAAAGTCGTCTGCTAGAAAGTTACTGGAACACAACACAACAAAGTGCCCCCCAAGAACCTCCGGACCAGGGAGAACCAATGACCCCTCACAACTCTGACATGGCTATAAATAAGGAAGAACTACTTGATTGTCTTAGGGGCATGGAATCCAGGATAACAAACACGCTCCAGACCCAACTAGAAACAATGAAAGAAGTGCTGAAGACATCCCTGAAAGAGGTACGACAAGAAATAGACAAACTCGGAGGCAGAGTGGACACACTTGAAAATACAATGGCCTACTAGACCAAATTACTAGAGCCACAAATAATCTAGAGATCCAAACCGAAGATTTGGAAAATCGCTCGCGAAGGTCCAACATCCAGGTCAAGGGCCTCCCAGAAACGATCCAGGATAAAGACCTAAGGGACACCCTGCAACACTGCTTCAGCAGAATCCTGAACGACGACCCCCCCCCACCCCTGGAGAGATTTGAATTTCACAGGATTCACCGAGTGGGCCCCAAAAGGAACGAACCAGGAGCGAGACCTAGAGATGTTCTCATTGCCATGACCTCCTATAGTCTGAAGGAAGACATCTTGAGAGCTGCACTTACCCACAAAGAACTAACAATCAATGGAGGACGGATCCAACTGTACCAGGACCTAGCATTGGTCACCCTACAGAAGAGGAAGCTTATGCAACCGATCACAAAAGCACTACAAGCCAAACAAATCGCATACAGATGGACATTCCCCTTTGGACTAGCCTTCCCCTGGAAAGAGAAACTAAGAAGGATCAGTACATGCGAGGAAGGCCTCTCATTACTACAAATTGGGGAAGAACAAACCCAAACCGAAACTAGCCCACAAAATAGCGCCCCCAGTAGCCAAAACAACCAATGGGAATGGTCATCCGAAAAGAAAAGACAGTCTAACAGAGAAAAGAAACTGACAGGTCCCTTCAAATATCATGAGCGAAACACCCTGAAGAAGACACTAAATGAAGAAGCGACTGGAAGAGAAACCGAGGAACCACCGGACCACAGCAGGTGGGCCACTTCAAACTAGCCCAAAACAAGACACATTAAAAGACAGAAGCAACATACATATTCCATACAAAAATGGCAAAGACACTGATCGTCTCGCTAAATGTACAAGGGCTGAACTCTCCCGGGAAACGACGAGCGATTCTCAACAGGCTCGAGAAGATGCCTGTAAAGGTAGCGATCCTGCAAGAAACCCACCTCTTGAAAGTGGATGAAAAAAGAATGCGCAACAAGGCATTCCCACACCAATTCTTCGCCTCCAGCGGCTCGAAAACAAAAGGGGTCGCAATACTGCTGGCTAAAGGAACTATCAAGGGGAAGACCTACTCAATCCTGGCGATATACGCCTCTAACGACAAACAAGACCGATACATCACAGATCTCTTACTGAAAATAGGGAGCTGGTGTGAAGGCCAAACAATCATAGGAGGGGACTTCAACTGCATAATGGACCCTAGCCTCGACAAAACCTTGCCCCCTACGGTTGCCGATCAGAGAAACAGACAGGCGTTGGGAAAGTTCCTCAGAGAGCTAGAAGTAATCGAGACCTGGCGCGTCATCCAAGGAGACACGAGGGAATACACTCACTATTCTGCAGTACACAGAGGATACTCCAGGATAGACATGATCCTGGTCTCAGCAGCTCTAATCCCCCAAGTGACCAAGGTGGAAATTGGGACACAATGCATTGCAGACCACGCTCCAGTTCTAGTTAGCCTGGAAATAGACGGAGGGGAAAACAAACAACACCCGCCGTGGAGACTCAACGACCTGATCCTGCGCGACCTGGTGCTTAGAGCACACATGGAAGAAACTGAGAACGACAACTGCGAGGTTGTCTGGAAAACAGTCTGGGATGCGGGGAAGGCTGTGATCCATGGAGAATTTATGGCCCAGGCAGGCATATACTGCAGGGAAGGAGCAATACTAACCCGGAGGATGGACCTAGCCCTAAAAGACGCAGAGAAAAAACACAAGTCCCGACAGACGCAGAAATCCTGGCGAGAGCTAAAGAAAGTCTGTGCTCAACTGGAAGGTCACACTGCTGATACGGTAGCGCAGACGTTGCTTAACACTAAGCAATCATACTACGTCCACGGAGGAAAGGCAGATAGATTCCTAGCGGCCAAATTAAACAAACGGAAATCCCGTAACTATACAGCTGCCCTAAGAAATGAGAAAGGGGACGTGCTCACAAAAGAGGAAGAAAAACTAGAAATAGTGGTCAGTTTCCATGAAGAACTCCTACAGGAAGCAAACCTAAATGCGACAGACCAAAAATCCTATCTACTGGCTACTCATCTACCCCAAATCTCAGACAAGGACACAGAAATCCTGGGGAGACCAATAACAGCTCAAGAAATCAATGAAGCTATCTCTGCATTACCAAGGACCAAGACCCCGGGCCCAGACGTCTTCGGAAACGCATACTACAAAACATTTTTAACACAACTACTGGGCCCCCTCACCCGACTTTTCAACACAATCAGAGACACTGGTTCGATTTCCCCAGATATGGCAACAATCCTAGTGCTGAAACCAAACAAGGATCCCACCAAATGCTCAAGTTACCGTCCGATAACACTCCTAAACACAGATGCAAAGCTATACGCAAAGATATTAGCGAATAGACTATCGCAGGTCCTCCCAGATATTTATTTATTTTATTTTATTTATTGCATTTATTACTCGCCCAAACCCTTGGGTACCAGGGCGATGTTACAGACAGCTTGGTTAAAACATTTCTTGGACTTTGCCAATCGGGCGCAGTGCATGTGAATACAAAAATAATCATACACGAAGACATTAAATGCAGGGTTTCAGTACACTGATATTTCCTGAAACATGGAGGGGGATTTTTTAGTCTTGGTTAAATAGCCACGTTTTCAGGGATTTCTTGAAACCTGAGAATGTTTGCTCATTTTTGATGGGGAGGGGGAAGAGTGTTCCAATATGTGGGTGCGAGGTATTGGAAACTACTGCCTCCTGCCTTGGTTGTCTTGTAGCGGGGGATAGCTAGGAGTAATTGACTGTTAGATCTGAGGGGCCTCTTGGGTACTTTTCTGGTGATGGCGTGGTTGAGGTAGATGGGGACACATGAGTGGATGCATTTGAATGTGACGCACAGAGCTTTGAATGTGACCCTGGCTTTGATGGGGAGCCAGTGATGGTTTCTTCTAATATTTGAGATATGATCTGACTTCCTTATTCCAAGGGCCGCCCGAAGGGCTTTATTTTGGATGAGCTGTAGTTTGTTTAGATTGGCTTTTGAGGTACCCAGGTAGAGTACGTTGCAGTAGTCGAGCCTGGATAAGATTAAGGCTCTTGCCAGCGTGATACAATTGGTGGGTGTCAAAAATTGGCGACTGAGAGCAATAAGTTTTGCAGTGTAGGATGTAGAGGAAGAGAGGGCGTTGATGTGCTTGGTCATGGTGAGGTTGGCATCAAGGTAGACACCTAGTGTTTTCACTTGTTTGAGTACTGATATGTTTGTGCCATCAATGTTGATGGATGAGTAATCAGGATGTAATGCTTCTATTTTGGATTGGGAGCCCACAATGAGAATCTCAGTCTTCTCATCGTTGAGACAGAGGCTATTTAGTGCCATCCAATTTTGGATTATGGCATATATTTTGTTGATAGTGTCGGTGTCTTGAGTGTAGTCTCCCGATTAAGGGATGAGGATCTGGGTGTCATCTGCAAAGTTGGTGTAGATGACACCCATGTCTAGCGCTGAGAAGAGGAGTTTGGTGTATGCATTGTATAATGTTGGTGAGAGACAGGAACCTTGGGGGACACCAATGGGTACTATGATGGGGTTGGCAGCTTGTTTACCTATGGCGACCCTGGAGGTGCGGTCAGCAAGAAAGGATTTGATCCAGGTAGTAGCTTCGGTGGAGAAGTTGAAGTCTTTCGCTAGTGTGGCGCACAGTTTATTATGGTCTACTAAATCAAACGCTGCGGAGAGATCGAGTAGGAGGAGGATGCAGAGTTTCCCTGAGTCTCTGATGGTATCCATCTGGATTTTTAAGTCAAGGAGCGCCGTTTCTGTGCTATGGTTGGGGCGGAAGCCTGATTGCCTCGTGCCAAGGAGGTGGTTTTGTTCGAGGTGAGTTTGGACTTGGTTGTATGCTAATTTATCCAATATTTTGAGGAGAAATGGGACAGTTGTTATTGGCCTGTAATTAGTGGGCACAGTGGGGTCTAGGGTAGGTTTTTTCAGGAGAGGGGTGACCCAGGCTTCTTTAATGCTAGCTGGTACTAGGTTAGTATTGAAGGATGCGTTGACGAAGTTGGTGATAATGGGGGTGAGGGTGTGAGCGCAGGATTTGACTACTGATGCTGGGACAGAATCGCCTTTGCAATTGGAGGCTTTAAGTTTGGCGATGGTATCAAACACTACATTTTGGGATACTGGTGTGAAATGGAATGGGGCGCTGGTGAATTCCTGATGTGGTCGATTTAGGTTAAGGAGGGCAGGTTTGTTGGCTAGTGATTGTTTTTTGGATGTGATTTTTATTTGGAGTAGTTCAATTTTGGCTGTTAGTGCGTCTTGTATAGTGGTGCACCATTCCTTGCTGGGGATGGTTGGGTTTATGGCTGGAGTGGGGTTTTCCAATTCTTTTAGAATGCCAAATAATTCCTTGGTATCTGAAGTAGCATTGCTGATCCTATTATTATACGCATTAGATTTGTAGGTAATACTAGCTGTTTTATAGGTTTTGTATATTTCTTGGTAGGCTTTTTCTGCCTCTGCAGTAGGATGCTTTCTGTAGGCATGTTCATACGCGCGTTTGGTTCTTCTGAGGGCGATAAGATCATCATTGAACCAGAAGCTAGATCGCTTGTCTGTGCGTTTTGCCTTGGTGGTGAGCGGTGCTATAGCATTAATGGTTGTAGTGAGGCAGTTGTGATATATGTCTGCTAGGAGACAGGGGTTGTCACTGGTGATCGAGGTAGAAGCTAGGATTTTTGAGAGAGGAGGCGTGAAGTTTTCTGGCGTGAGTTTGCGGGCGTTTCTAGTTTCATAGGTAATCATAGTTTTAGGTTTCTTTTGTGAGGGTTCGGAGGGGTTGATTGTAAATAAAATGTTATGGTGATCGGTCCAAATAAGAGGGGAGATGACCTCAATGGTTACGGGGGTATTAAGGGAGAGGATCCAATCAAGAGTCCTGCCTTTGATATGTGTGGGTGCATTAACTAGTTGGCTGAAACCCATGTCCTTCAGGGCGGAGTGCAGTGATTCTGCTTTGGCATCTTGGCTGTCATTGAAACCTAGGTTAAGGTCGCCCAGGATGATGTATTTCGAGCTAGGTTTTATTAGTGGAGCTAATAGCAACGGAATTTCAGTCTCTGGGTGGTTGTTGGGGCTAGGTGCTCTATAAATTACTATTAAATTAATAGTAGTTTTGGCATTTATGGGAAATTTTACGAGTAATGTTTCATACCCTTCAATACTTTCAATGGGACAAGATCTAAGCTGTAATTTAGTCTTGGCTATAATAGCAACACCGCCTCCTTGTGAGTGGGTCCTATCTGTTCTGAATATGGTGTAGTCGGATGGGATTGCCAGAGTTAGTAGTGGACCTGATGCTTGATGGAGCCAGGACTCTGTGACTACTAGTATATCGAGCTGTGATTCCATAATGAGGTCGTGAACTTCTATAGCATGCGCCCCTAAGGAGCGGGCATTGATAAGCGCTCCTTTAAAGGTGGATAGTAATTTATTGGGGGTGTCCGGAGCTGGTTTGGAAGTAGTGTTGGGTTTCTGGCTAGGAGTATGGTTTTGATGAGGGGGAGGTACTCTGGGCCTAATTTGTTTGGGAGGTGTGTGTACATGTTTGACTGGGTTGGGGTGGTTGAAGGTACGAGACATTAATCGGAAGTGTCTTGCTGCACCTGTCACGGGGTTAGAGAATTTTTCGGTATGGCTGTGGTGAGGTGACTCTGCTGTGGGCAATACATGTGAGATTGGATCAGGGCTGATAGCATGATGCTTGATGGTATTCAGATAGGTCCTAGGCGTAAGACTTGCGCTGTTTGGGAATGGGGGAGTGGAGGGAAGGAACGGTGTAGGACATGGGATAGGGTGATGCCGGGGGCATGCCGGCTTGCTGAGACCATTATTATGGGGCCAGTAGTAGTGGGCCAAGCAGGGTGTGTGGTTGGGGAGAATGCAGAACGGGAACATGATGAGGGGCAACCAAGTTTGCATATTGGATTAGTGTCAGGGCAAACTGCGACCATAAGGCACAGCGCTAATTCCTCAAAGTGGTCTGTATGCGACCAAAGGGCGCAATACGGCAGTCTAATGTGGTCTGTAGGTGATCCTAGGAACAATACAGCAGTCTAATGTGGTCTATAGGCGACCAAAGGGCACAATACAGCAGTCTAATGTGGTCTGTAGGCGACCAAAGGGCACAATACAGCAGTCTAATGTGGCCTGTAGGCGACCAAGGCACAATACAGCAGTCTAATGTGGCCTGTAGGCGACCAAAGGGCACAATACAGCAGTCTAATGTGGCCTGTAGGCGACCAAAGGGCACAATACAGCAGTCTAATGTGGTCTGTAGGCGACCAAAGGGCACAATACAGCAGTCTAATGTGGTCTGTAGGCGACCAAAGGGCACAATACAGCAGTCTAATGTGGTCTGTAGGCGACCAAAGGGCACAATACAGCAGTCTAATGTGGTCTGTAGGCGACCAAAGGGCACAATACAGCAGTCTAATGTGGTCTGTAGGCGACCAGTATTAGAGACTGTGAACACATTTCAGTAGAAGGGGTTAAAATTACAAACATACAGTAGTTTCTCCAGTGTTGGCATGTACTTACAGTACGTTTTCATTGTCCGAGTGGTAGTCTATCGGTTGGAGAATAGTAAATATGTGCAGGGGGGGTGGCCACGCCGCGCTTCCATGCGCGTAACAGGCGCAGGAACAGGCCTTTGTTTGGCCTTCGGACTGGCCGCCGGCGAATCCGCCTGCCGGCGGAACCAGCTGATGTAATCGAGGCTCAGCCTCGGTTTCGCGCCGCGCCGCGCCCGGCATGGGCGAGTCAGGCGCCGTATGGGGACAGGGTCAGGCAGGCCCTGTCCGTGTTGCTCGCTAGGAGCCTGGATCCTCTGCTGGGCTGGGGGGGGCTCCTGCCCTCACCCCCCTCGACGAAGGAAGATGAAATGGGGGGATCTGGGGCGCAGGAACAGGCCTTTGTATGGCCTTCGGACTGGCCGCCGGCGAATCCGCCTGCCGGCGGAACCAGCTGATGTAATCGAGGCTCAGCCTCGGTTTGGCGCCGCGCCGCGCCCGGCATGGGCGAGTCAGGCGCCGTATGGGGACAGGGTCAGGCAGGCCCTGTCCGTGTTGCTCGCTAGGAGCCTGGATCCTCTGCTGGGCTGGGGGGGCTCCTGCCCTCACCCCTCGACGAAGGAAGATGAAATGGGGGGATCTGGGGCGCAGGAACAGGCCTTTGTATGGCCTTCGGACTGGCCGCCGGCGAATCCGCCTGCCGGCGGAACCAGCTGATGTAATCGAGGCTCAGCCTCGGTTTCGCGCCGCGCCCGGCATGGGCGAGTCAGGCGCCGTATGGGGACAGGGTCAGGCAGGCCCTGTCCGTGTTGCTCGCTAGGAGCCTGGATCCTCTGCTGGGCTGGGGGGGCTCCTGCCCTCACCCCTCGACGAAGGAAGATGAAATGGGGGGATCTGGGGCGCAGGAACAGGCCTTTGTATGGCCTTCGGACTGGCCGCCGGCGAATCCGCCTGCCGGCGGAACCAGCTGATGTAATCGAGGCTCAGCCTCGGTTTCGCGCCGCGCCGCGCCCGGCATGGGCGAGTCAGGCGCCGTATGGGGACAGGGTCAGGCAGGCCCTGTCCGTGTTGCTCGCTAGGAGCCTGGATCCTCTGCTGGGCTGGGGGGGCTCCTGCCCTCACCCCTCGACGAAGGAAGATCCACGAGGATCAGGCAGGCTTTGTCAGGGGATGACACACCCAAGTCAACGTTAGAAGAGCCATAGATATAATCGAATGGGGGAGACATTACAAATCAGAAATTTGCAATAGCGGCCCTAGACGCTACACACGCTTTCGACAGCTTGGACTGGGAATACCTTTGGATGATCCTAGAGAAATTCGGATGTGGGACACAATTCAGCAGGATGTTCCTGGCAAATTTTCAACACCCATCTACAACATTTCGGATAAACGCCCGCGACTCAAAACAAGTGGAGAAACGGAGGGGTACACGCCAGGGCTGCCCCCTATCTCTGCTAATATTTGCAATGGCTATGGAACCACTAGCAGCGCGGTACAGAGGAGACCCTGATATAAAAGGAGACCCCCGCAGAAAATAGCATTATATGCTGATGATGTGATGCTCTATATGGGAGACACTACGAATACACTACCGAGAGCCGTAGAGACACTGGAAGAATTTGCCACCATATCCGGGTTTACGATCAACTACAATAAATCAAAGGCACTAAACATAACGGAAGCCACAAACACAATAAACCGCATGAAGCAGAAATTCCCCCTGAGATGGGAGGAAAACACTCTAGAATACTTGGGAGTTCACCTAGCAAAGAAATTCGAGGACTTATACAGATCAAACATCCCCCCTCTTTGGAAACAACTAAAAGAGGACCTGCTGAGATGGGATAGCCAGGAACTATCGTGGCTTGCCAGAATAGCAGCGGTAAAGATGACCCTTCTCCCCCGCCTACTATATGTGACTAGCTCAATACCCGCTGAGATCCCGCTACAGGTAATCAGAGAACTTCAAAACGCAGTATTTAGCTTCATATGGGCGAAAAAGAGACCTAGAATACAGAGACGCATACTGACGCGTCTCCCGCTCCTGGGAGGCCTGGGGTTCCCAGACCTGGGCAGATACATCATGGCAGCGCACTTGGCCCCCATACTCCAGTGGGCTAACCCAGCCAACACCAAAGGATGGAGAGGCATAGAACAAGCACCCACACAGATCCCGATAACTGCGCTCCTAGCACTGAACCCCAAGGCCCGCGAAGCAGAAGGAAAATTACTAGGAGCTACTAAAACAGCCCTGAGTAACTGGGGACAGAGCCATGCGAATGAAAAAGATCAAACGAGGGTTGGGCCCATTATCTCCAATAGCACATAACATCGACTTCACTCTGGGCTTGAAGAAGAGTTTCTGGGAGGGATGGAAAGGCGCAGACACTGACATTGCAGGACATGTAACAAAACTGTGACCCAATCCCTTTTTTAGAATGTAAAAAGAAATTCGATCTGGGGGGAAAATGAAAGGTTCAGATACACGCAAGTACGTCACTGGATCTCCCACCCGTCAATAAAAAGGGCGGGAACAAGAACCCTAACAAGCTTGGAACTAACAATGCAAGAGGGGGAATCAAGGAGGGGGATATCTAAAATCTACAGACTGCTCGATGGAGCACAACCAACGGACAACCTAACATATAAAGAGAAATGGGAAAAAGACGTAGGAGAGCCGATAACGGAAGGAGAGTGGGACCAGATATGGACAAGAGCCCATAGATCCTCCAAATGTACAGCAATTAAAGAGGCTGCATATAAATTATGCTACAGACGGTACATGACCCCCCAATAGATAACACAAAATAAACCCAGAGTATCCCCCAGACCGCTGTAAACAATGTGGAGGGAGAGGAGACATATTACACATGTGGTGGACATGCCCCAAAGTGATTTCCTATTGGAAAGAGATACTGGGATACATCAAAGACATTACTGGCAGAGACTTACCGCTCTCGCCTAAGGTGATCCTGTTGGGAGCGGAGGCAAAGGGTATATACGCGGCGTCGGGACATATGTCCACTCTAATAACACACCTACTATCAGCAGCACGAATGACATTGGCACAAAGGTGGAAGACGCTAGAGGGCCCGACAACACCATGGTGGTGGGTGAAAGTATGGGGAGTAATGGCAATAGAGAAGGTAACTGCCATAAGAACAGAGACATACCAGAGATACCTGTCCATATGGTCCCCTTTAGAGACTTTGTTGGAGACAGGGAAGGCCATTTCTATAAACCACGGACCCTCAGAAATATGTCGATCACCTAACAACCCAGAACAGGGAAAGCGAGAGAGAGGGTCAGCACCACGAGGAAAAGGAAGAAGGGAAAAGTAAAGAGGGGGAGAGAAATAACTGTTTAATTGTCCCACTCAAGAACCTATGCATGAAAGAATTGGACACGATCTATAAGAAGAATGCTTGGGATTCTACATTGTTTTTCTTAAGCACGCTCGTAACCTAGGCTCTTGTCAATTCTAAACTCACACCACAGTGAGAATAAATCCATCAGCAACACAATATACCCTCCCCTTCCGAGTTTGAGATCAACGGGACCCATGATATCCATGGCCAACTCACTCCACACACCCGCTGGGACATTAAACCCCATAATGGGCTGCTTCTTCGCTTCAGCCCCTTCCCTGAGTTGACACAAAACTGACATTCCCTAAACCTTCTTGCAACGTCTCTGTCAAATCCTGGCCACCAGTAATCACTCCTCAATACACCTTTAATCTTAGCAATGCTAATGGGCCCACTACGGGCCAAATCGATCACCCTACTCCTGAAGCCCTCAGAAAACACAGCACGCTCCCATCTAAACACAACACCATTGACCACACTCAATTCATCCTTCACTTCCCAAAAAGCCTTTTCCCTATGCCGTAAATCCCCCTCCCTGGGCCACGCTGACCACTCGGCGTAAGCCATCACATGCATAAACACAGTATCTTTATCCGATTGTTTAACTGTTACACTCAAGAGTCAACACTGAAACGAAATGAAAACTGACTGTATGAAAATTGTTTAAATTGCTATACTTTGTTTTTCGCAGATATGCCTGTAACTGTGCTCTTGAGAAGAAAAACAAAATAAAGTTTGTAAAAACACAAATATACTTCAAAACACACTCTTAGTTTCTCTAAATCAGATGATACCCATTGGGGATGACATACAGACACTTCCTACACCCTCAGGTGACTTAAATAGCTAGGACACTGTGGACATTGATTTATCACTGGTACATTTAGAGCAATACAGAGTTTGGTGCTAAAGATAGAATAGAGGAATAAAACAGAGGTTAACAAATAATTCATAAACCGGTAAGTACTTTTAAAAACCTTCCAAAGCACAAAGTCAGAGGTAAAGAGGAGTCTCTCAGGGAGCCAGGACAGCCAATGCTAATTGCACAATGTCAAGGGGAGCTGAAGATCTTCTTTGCAGATGGGTAAACAGTCCTGGTTTTAGAAATGTTTGTAGAAAATTGAACACTTGAAGGGCCACAGCTGGGAGGCTTGTGGGGGGCAAAGCTTTACCAACTCTGCAAGGTAACCAAGACAGGTCTCAACTGAGAGCAATTAAGGCTACACAACATGAGGTAAGCTTTCTTAGACTTTACAGTACCTCTGGTTAGAAGAAATGGTTCCAGCTGGCTTCTGTTCCTTTACAGCTCTGCAGATCCTGTTGTTCTGGACCCTCAGTCGTGGGGACAAGAGGGAGGTCAATTGGGGACTCCTGCTCTGCAATGGCAAGGTCAGCTGCAGCAATAGGCAAACTTCAATTCAGCGGTCCTTCAGTGTTTCATCTCCTCGCGTCTGACAGCAAATAGCAACACTGTGGTTCTCGGATATCACTTCTGACTTTCCTCGCGTTTGGGGTCCAGTATTCTGTTGAGGTGGCTCAGGCTTGGTCAGTCCTGCATCAGGGAAGTCTGGAGGATCTTCCTAGTGCTCGGGTCCAACTTAAAAGCAACACACACAATATAGTGTTCCTCTCCCTGGCAGTTTGGTTCCAGCAGCAGTGGAAATACAACCAACTTCGAAAGGATGTCCAGATGGGCTTACTTTAGAGTTGATTGGTCCCACCAACTCAAAGGGAGAAGTCTTCCTTGCACGGCTTCTCTAGTCGAGGCGAATTCGGAATTTCAGCACAGCAGCAGGGCTTCACCAGGCAAACCAACGGTCCAGGAGTTGCAGCAGGCGTCTCTTCCAAGTTCTTTCGGATTCCTTCATCCAGTGGTCAACTCTGCCTTTCAAGCCAAAAAACCTCGGCCTTTTATGCAGTTTTCTCCCATTCATTCCAGTTCAGCCGTCAATCACACAGCAGGGTGGCCACCTTTGGGTACATTCCTGTAACCAATAGGATTAAGCACAGGGAGTTTCGGGCACCTCCCTCACTTCCTGCCCCTGCCAGACATATTGGAGCCAGAGGCGGGTTTCACTTGTGAAGCCCGCCAAAGACAAAACGAACAAAGGGACCAAACCTGGTTTGGCGCTCAGAGTCAATCTCAAGAAGGACCTTCCAACAAGAAATGGTGAAAAAAGATGATCGGGCCATTTTGACGAAAGGGGCACCCATGGGTGCCTTATCGTGGCTGCGAAATCAGCCTGTGGTAATAACACAAAATGGTAGTAAAAAGTAAACCACTGCCACCAGCCATTAATTGTAGAAAGGGTAACATAAAAATGTTACATGAGAAACTAAACAAAGGGCATAGTAACCCCTTCAGTATCCTATTGTAAGATAGTGTTTGCTGGCTCTAGAAAGTTACAAAATGTAAGTAAGGTCAATTTCACTTTACTGCTTTTGGAAACAGTAGTTTATCCAAGAGAAGGTATTTAAAACCTTTGGGAAATCTAAGAGACTTCCCTGTGCCACTGCACTTAAAGTGCTGTGTGACGCAATGTAAAGATGATGCCTATGGAGTTGTTAGGCAGAATCCTATGCAGTTCCCTTAGGGAGCACTACAGAAGATTAAGACTACAGGTATGTGGCTAAGCAGTCAGACTTATCTCAAGAGGGAGATGAGCAGTATTCAGGGTTTACACAATAGGGTTACAATACTATGGCACAGGGAAACACTGACCAAAGCTTTGTATTAAAAAGAATATATATATATATTTATTTTACACACTTCTAGTTTAACACATCAATCACAGTCATTAAAGCAAGTTAAAATCAGTCAAGAAAAGTATACACAACTCCCTGGTTAAATTGTAGACAAGTTTGAGCAAGAGTGAAAACTGAGCAAAATGGCACAGTGAAAACCAAACACAAATGGCACTCTATCAATTTGTCACAAGGGAGGGAAAGAACAGGTTATACAAGAATATACTCTTAGGCACCCTAGCAACACTTCCCAATACGATTGTGAACAAGTTTAGGCAAGGCAGTACTTTAGCATGTATAATACTGAGGTGAAAACCGAGCAAAGTGGCACTTCACAAGTTTAAAAAGTGGGAAGGAAAAGGTGGTTATAAGAGTTAGGTGCACCAACACATTTCTAGGTGAGAAACAATCTAGAGAAGGCAGTTGTGACAGATTTAGCCAGAGTCAATAGGCCTGTGCCAGAGTCCGTGGTATAGGGCAAAGAGCCCAGGAGCAAAATGTTCTTGTAGCTGCAGTCAAGTCTTCGTTAAACGATTCGAACAGGTGGTTGCAGAAGGTGAAAGACAATGTTAGATGATAGGGCCGGCCAACCCAGCAGGTAGGTAAAGGATTTTAAACACCTTTAGCGGTACCAAACGAAACTGAAGGCCTGGCGGAACAAAATACCTTAAAATGTAGAAGAGGCTCCTGCGGTGGCGGTTGTTCCTGCAGTTCCTGCAGTTCGGGAGATCCAGCAGAGGAAGAGAGGTTCTCGTCATGCAAGAAGGTTCGAGTTACTGCACTGCCCAGGGTTGAACCAGCCCCAGTGCTGTCAAACGAAATAAAAGGTACGCTCCTTTAAATCGCGGTCGTGGTAGACGGGTGCCTGGCTATCCGGTCCCCGAGTGCAGGGCACTGGCGATTTGACCAAGGCAGGTCCTGGAAGGTGATTGGCAAACTGGTTGGCCCCACCAGCTCAAGGGAAGAAGGCTCTTGCAGATGAAGATCTTCTCTCGTTGTGTGGAGAAAAGTGGTGAGACGCTGCAGCAGGGCTTCACCGGTGGTTCAGTTGGTGCAGATGTCTTTGGCTTCTCTCCTCTGCGGCTTCTTAATTCCAGTGGCAACGTCTTGCTCTTCCAGTCCTCAGGACCCTGCTTTTATGCAAAAAGACCCCCATTCATACAGCGTAGCTGTCACTCACACAGTGGAGTGGTCATCCTGGCGGGAGACCCTCCAGCCTTTCAGGGCAGAGTGCGACATGGGTTGCTGGGGCAACCCTGTCCAGGGGGCCTACTCCCCCTCCCACACAATGGGTCCACCCCAGACTCAGTGGTGCCGAAAGGAGGGCTTCTTGGCAGAAGCCCGCCAAAAGGACGATCAAAGGATCCCCGACCTAGGGTAGAATCTTAGAGAAAGACACGAGAAAGAATTTATATAAAAGTTCTGGCAATTAAAACCTACTGGGGTAAAGTTAATATGAAAATAAACCGGCAGTATGTTAGAGGCTGTCAGTAAATGTGGCAGCCTCGAACAATGGAAAAATCCCATAGGGAAATATTCGCGGTCTAATATTTTTGGTAGTAACCACTGCCACCAGCCAGAAACCTTTGAGAGAGGGACTGTACTGTACCCTCTCGAAAATGAACCTAAGGGAAAAACTATTAACCCTTGCCAGTACCTCCATAGTAAGATGGTTTGTACTGGTTTAGTTTATAAAGGTTGACTAGTAAAGTCAATGGGGACTTTACATGCCCCGGGAGACAGTAGTCAGCCCCAGGGTATGGAGTCTATGTTTGGGGGGTCACTATGACACCCCTGTGTTACTGCACGGAGGGTGCTGTGTAACACGTGTATAAAGATGGTTCCTATGAGGGTGAGATAACCCCGATAGACATTAGGAGGATAGCTCAGCGGCAGCGTGCGCGTCTTGGAAGCAAGACGACACGGAGCAACAACAGGTTCGATCCCCGGGTCCGCGCTTAGAAACCTTTGGGTGTTTAAGCGCGTTATAAATACGTAACTAAGAAAAAAAAAAAACAATTCCTGTAACAGCGCCTCGATGCCTGCGGGCTGTGTGAGCGCTTTATAAATGTGAAATAAATAAATAAACACAAAAAATAGCCTAGAACACACATATCAAATATGCCTAAGAGTGGGAAAAAGAGTCTGACTCTTAGCAGGAGAAAAAGACAAACCCTTCAAATCCAGCAAAGCTGCTGGGGGACTCTATGGGTAAGGGAAATTAGCCATAGAATGAGAATTCTCCCTAACCCTCCCCCCCAGAATAAGGGACAGGAGGATCTAATCTACTCCTGTATGAGTCTCTTACCTCTAGTCGGTTATATACATCCTAGAGAGACCATCAACATTTTGGTGGTGACATCCTGACCTGTGCTCAATGGTAAAATCAAACCCTTGGAGGCAGATTGACCATCTTAGCAGTTTTGGGGTTTCCCCTTTCATTTGCATCAACCATCTCAAGGGCTGGGGGTCTGTTTGAATAATGAAAGTAGATCCATACAAGTATGGTCTAAACTTCTTCAAAGACCACACAATTGCAAAAAATGCTCTCTCAATAGTTGCCCACCTTGTTTCAGGTTCCTTCAGTTTCGTACTGATGAAGCAAATGGGGTGCTCCCTACCTTTCTCATCCAGTTGACTGAGGACTGCACCTATACCTATATTGGAAGCATCTGTTTGTACAATGAAGGGTTGGTGGTAGTCAGGAGCTCTGAGAACTGGAGCTGGACAAATGGCTTTCTTCAGACTTTCAAAGGCCTGATTGCACTCTTCATTCCATTTGACCTTTTTAGGGAATTTTGGAGAGGAGATTACATTCAGAGGAGAAGCTATGGATCCATAGTTCTCATTTAAATTCTGTAATACCCAGTGAGGCCTAAGAAGGCTCTCACCTGGGGTTCAGTAGAAGAGGTTGTCCAATTTTGCACAGCTTCAATCTTGCTGAGAAAAGACCTTATTTCACCACCTCCTACCTCATGCCCAAGGTAGACCACTTTACTCTGACCAATTTGACATTTGCTTGCCTTTATGGTCAGATGGGCCTGTTCAAGAGCCTGCAAAACATCTCCTAGGTGGTCAACATGTTCTTTCCAAGTAGGGCTGAACACTGCAATGTCATCCAAGTATACCATGCAGAACTCCTCCATCCCATTCAGAACCTGATTAACCATCCTTTGGAATGTAGCAGGTGCATTCTTTAGTCCAAAAGGCATAACCTTAAACTGGTATAAGGCAACTGGGGTGGAGAATGCAGTTTTCTCCTTGGCATGGTCAGTCAGGGCTATTTGCCAATAGCCTGACGTGAGATCAAATGTGCTGAGGAACTTGGCTGAACCAAGTCTATCCACCAGCTCATCTGTCCTTGGCAAAGGATGGGCATCAGTCTTAGTGACTGCATTTAGGGCTCTATAGTCCACACAGAATCTCACCTCCTTGGATCCTGCTTTTGATACTAACACAACTGGGCTAGACCATGGACTAGTAGAGGGCTCTATTACCCCGAGATCAAGCATCTTGTTGACCTCTCCTTTGATGTGGGTTCTTACCTTACATTTTCTAACATTAGAAACACCAGCTTTTGACAGTGTCGGTAGACTTTTAAACTAACACACTATGCTGTCGGGTCTCATAGGGACTTTAAATGTGTAATTGCTAATAAAAGCAACGTAAGGGCCTCCCTTTACGAAACTAATTTCCTGATTCCAGGAAGCATCAGGCAGAAAACATATTATGGCTGACTCTTTAACTGAAAACTTCTTTGGAAGGCTAAGACATTTAGCCACAACGCTAGAAAAAGAGACGAAGCAGTTGGAACATACATTTCACCAAGAAAGCTCAGTACACTAGGCGTACATCTGCTGACACGATTTGCTTTGTTGCATCACCCTTCAGAAAGCCACCGTACCATAATCCTTGAAGGGGGCTACTGAGAGTGTCATGTTAACTACAGTCATAACTCCATTGGCGATACGATTCCAGCATATGATCCATCCTTGGCATTTTGCATATTAATGGCTACTTATATAAGCTTCTCGCTTTGTATCTCCTGATGGAAGACGTTGTTTAATACACACTCTACGTCGAAACCGGTTGAGTTTATTCTTTTAGGGATGTGATCTACACAACACTTCTCCTCACAGATCCGCCCTTGTGATAGATTGTTTTTAATGAATTCTATTGCTGTTTGTCTAATATATTTGTAAACATTAAAATATTCAAATGGGATGTGATGAATGTTTGTCCCACTCCCAATTGGCAAATAATGTTAATTAATTTAGTTATCTTTTTAGCCATTGTTGGTTGGTTGAATGTCACTATGTATGATGTATGGTTTGGATGCTGCACTATGAATGTTTGTTGAGATGGATGTATTTTAGTCACAGTTATTTGTTAATCTAGGCTGTTGTGTTACGTGATTTATTGATGCTCTACAAAGTAGAATGCCATTAATTGACTTGTTTAAATTTTTGTATCATGATAAATAAAATAATTTGACACTTTTGTAAATAATAGTGTTTTGCTCTCTGGACATCTCTTCAGTTTCTCGTTTTACGATAATACTCTGGTCCAGAGGATAGAGTTTTCCTGCATCTTTCCGCTTTTGCATTTGACAGATAAACAGTCACCAGTATTGATATCATGCTGGCCCCAAGGGGTCAAACCTGGTGCTAGAGAAAATAGAGGGGCAAATTGATTTAACAAAACTTTGCACTCCTCTTGTTGTTCAGGTGTCAGATTAGAAGAGAGATTAACTCCTTCTACTTTCTCATCTAAAGGTTTGCCTCTGAGGAGGTCAAGTAGAGGTTCACTCTCCTCCTCTTGAGTTGAAGCTAGAAGCAAAGCTCCCAGTTCTGGTCTCGAGACATAAGCTTTTAGACGGTTGGCGTGAAAGACTCTAGGAGCCTCCTTAGGATTGCCTAAGTCCACCAGATAGTTCACCTCTCCAAGTTTTCCCACAATCTTGAAGGGTCCCATCCACTTGTCCTGCAAGTCCCTCTGCCTTGTTGGCACCATAACAAGAACTAGCTGGTCTTGAGCGAACTCAACCTTGTTGGCCTTTTGGTCATGCCAATGCTTAACCAGAGCCTGACCTGCTTTCAAGTTATCACTTGCTTCAGCCATCATGTGTGACATTCTCCTCCGGAGTCCTATCACACAGTCGGTGACCCTGACTGGTTGGGGGAAGGAGCACCCTCCAACCCCTCCTTGATCAGGGCCAATGGACCTCTGACCGGATGGCCATAGAGAAGTTCAAAGGGACTGTAACCCACTCCCTCCTGAGGGACTTCTCTATATGCAAAGAGAAGGCATGGCAGTAGAAGATCCCACTTTTTCTTAAGGGGGTCCTCTAAAGCTCCTATCATGCTCTTCATGGTTCTGTTAAACCTTTCTACCAATCCATTTGTCTGAGGGTGGTATGCGGTTGAGAACATGTAGGTAACTCCACAGTTTTTCTACATGGCCTTCATGTAGTGGGACATAAAATGTGACCCCCTGTCGGATATTACCTCCTTAGGAAACCCAACCCTGGTAAAAATACCCAAGGAGGGCCTTAGCTACAGCCTGAGCTGTAACAGTTCTCCTAGGAATTGCTTCAGGGTACCTAGTAGCATGGTCTATTACAATTATAAACCTGTTCCCTGAAGAAGTTGGAGGGTCAAGCGGACCAACAATGTCGATCCCTACCCTCTCAAATGGTACTCCCACCACAGGGAGAGGCACTAAAGGTGCCACGTTCTTGGAGCCACCTTTACCAGAGGTTTGGCAAGTGTGGCAACTCTTGCAATACTTATCTACCTCAGCCCCCATTTTAGGCCAATAAAAGTAGAGAGACCGCCTTTCCTTGGTCTTCTTGAAACTCAAGTGACCAGCCAAAGGTATCTCATGGGCGAGTTGCAAGAATTGGAGTCTGTTCTCTTGGGGCACTACAAGTCTCTTGTAGTCTCCAGGGATTGACTATGTCGGTTCACTATAGAAGAGGCCATCTTCCCAGTATAACCTATACTTCCCAGGTTCTTGCCCTTCAAGCTGAGAAGCTGCCTGGTGGTGAAGACCTTCCAGAGTTGGACATTCTCTTTGTCCCCTGCTGAAGTCTGCCCTGTTGGGGCCACCTTCTGCTAGTAAATACTGCAGCTCAGGATGGTCCACAGGGTCCAGATCTCCAAGAAGTTCCTGGCCTTCTACTAGATCTGAGTCCTCAGGCTCTAGTTCAACCACACAGGGTTGTACCTCACTCTCAGCCTCAGCTGGAGGAGGAATCACAGGTGTGATTTTGGACAACATAGGCGATATCCTGGTCGGAAGCACTGGCTTGCTTTCTGCGGGTTTCTTCTTAAAAGTCTTGGGTTTCCCCTTTGCTTCTGGTTGTTTTGAAATAGCAGTTAGTAACTCCAGTGGAGTAGGAGTGATCTTTGTCCATCATCTCCTCAGGAGAGCCCCTCAAGGTCCTCTCCCTTGCAGGTCTGGTGAGCTACTGCAATCTTTTGCTGGGAGGTCTAGGAGTACTTGACACTACTCTCAGCTCTTCAAGGTCATTCCCTAAAAGAACCCTTCCAGGCACGTCAGATTGCACACTAACAGGTATCCTCACAGTCATTACATTGCACTGGATGAGAGCTGGTAATTGGGGAAACATCTGCACAGGCCCTCCCCTTAACTTGGTGAGGTGTTTGGGTGCCCTAGAAACATCCTCCACCTTGAAAAAAGATTCATCCACCACAGTCATGCTGGCCCCAGTGTCTCTAATGGCAGGGGTCTCCTGACCATTTACTAGGACACTGTCTTTATAATACTCTTTAGTATTAGGAGGGATAGAATTATACACATCTAAATTCTGTTGTTAACACAACCCGAGGGATACTAAAGATACACTAGCTGAGACTCTGATGGGGTCTTCAGCTAGTAGTTGAAAGTTTCCACTGGCCATATTGTGAAATCAAAATCAAAATATCGAGGCTGAGTACCCCAAAAGGAAATACACCGAACACGGGTTACAAAGGAACATACAAAGTACTTTATTTTATACTGAATCCAGGTACTAAGAACAGAGCAAAAATCAAATAGCTATCCGCCCTCAGTGCAACAGAACAAACTCCAGTGTGGTTCAATGTGCTCAGTGAGAGACGCTGTACATTAGAATGGATTGGTTTTTTATACTTTTTGTGAGCACGATGTCCAGCCCCTCTTCGGGTTAATATTTCACTAATACATCACCGATCTAGGGTTCATGCCAAGTCTCGCACATCCGCATATAACTGGTTTGCTTTTAATTCATATATCAACAAGCCTATACGGCAACTGTGCATTTTGAGATTTTCCATGCAGTTCTTCTCAAACATTAATACAATGTAGTTAAATAAGTGTTCTAGGTTCAGTGTTTGGATACATTGTTCTTATCGTATGCTTGTGGATTAGTTTCATTGCACGAGTAATCCTTTACACACAGATCAACGAAGGACAAGGTCTCAGTTCACAACCTCAACAAGTGGCCTGGAGGCAAGTTACATATTAGCTACATACAGAGGTCAAGACGGCCATGTTGTAGTTTGGAATGACATCGTCCACCATTTTAACTCACAGGGTGACTTTACAAAGCGAACCTAAAATGGCGGATTGATCTAAAATGGTGGCTTACATTGATTCTAAGGTCAGGACCTTGCAACATAGATTCCTTCGCAAGCGACTTGTGAGCAGCTTGGCATAGGCCGATATACATATATTTATTGCGATAGGAGGCACAATATAATTTCTCATTTGACAAACCCTCCTTTTGGCCTATGCCAAATGCTAAAACTACTTGGATCTCCTTGCAAATAACTCCGTGCATCATCGTCCATGCACCCTGAATCGCTGTCGGAAATATCTATTGCCATTAGGTCATTTGCTAAAATTTCTTTCAACCCATACTCTTTGGAGGTTTTATCTGGGGCATACACTTTATGTCCTATCGTACCTATCGCTTGTGCGCAACATCCCCCTAGCATCGAACATATACTAGGTAGACACTGAATACAGCAACAAAGAAACAACAAGATTCCCAAAATAATCAGCAAGACCGAAAGTACCTTCCAACCTCAAGATCGCAAAAAGTCCCAGAACCAAGCACCAAGATCCCAATTTCCCTCGGGAACATGCACTTCTGAACTAAGGACGTGCAGATTCTGTATTGCCTTGAAGATGGTTGGGGAGAAATCTGGTACGAAAACACAGCAAGCGGACCCCACTAATTTACACACTCCACCACGTTCAGCCAGAATGACATCTAATGCCATCCGGTTTTGAAGTGCTACTAGTCTTATCGCCTTTTGTTCTAACGTCATATTATAGAGTATGTCCGTGGTCCGGTTGATGGTTCTCTCCAGTACTCTCGCTAGTCTTCTGATATCTTCTGAATTTGTTATCTGCCCCCAAGATGGCACAACTGATTTTGCTAGATCTCCCAAGATTTGTGCTGGGGTGTCACCATTCTCGTCCCGCCGTGGACGAGCCTTTGAAACTTCTTTTGTACTAGCTATAAACACCCCAGGTAACAGGATCCCTAAATAATAGGTTCCCTGTCAATCCCTGATCAACCATGGGAATGCTACATTACCGCAGACAAAGTAGACAGGTTCGCCTACATACAAAGGTCTGTTTTCCCCAGTCAAATTTGCAACGTTGGCACAGCCTAGAAAATCTTCCATTGACTGAGTTCCATTCATCTGTATGCAAAAAGAAAGTGAATCGGGGCTATGATTAACAGTGTACGAAGGAGGCATGGCATCCTTATTGCCTATCAGAGCCATTTTAAAGGAAATCAAAGATTGGGGAGGACGAGACAGTCTGTCAGAAGGCCTAATAGAAGCAACGTTAGGTTTACTCCTGTTTGTGAAAAGCGAGCATCCCAGGGGAGGCAAAACACGTTTCTCAAAACTATTCAAATTGGTGCCATCAAAGTTCCCTGAGATGCTATCATTCCAACGGCCAAAGAACAGTGCTCTAAGAGAAGCATAGCAAGCAGTTGTCAAAGGTAAAGGATGAATATACCAACCTAACCCCTTATCCCCGTGTTGCGGTAAATGTAAGCAGACCCAACTGTTAGATTTATTGAAAATGGCATGCGTAGCATTCATGATAAGTAGCCGAGTATTATTGTGGTACCTTTGTCTATGCTGGAAGTCCCTAGAGGACAGAGTATGCAAATGTACAAAGGGAGTAGGAACAGTAGGTATACTTTCAGTAGGTAACAAAAATTCTAAAGAATGAGTTTCCTCAAGGTACCACAAACCTAAGGCAGCGGCTATTATAAACCCAAATATCATTATAAAAACACAGCAATACGTTTTCGGGGCCCAGGCATTTTGTCCATTGTCCCGGTTGGTCACCCCCTCATTTACAAGTCCCATGCGAGCGGTAGCAGGCATTGTAGTCTTCACACGGATACCCCCAATGTTCGTTGCTGGCGACCTCCCGGTCGCGCGGCTTCTTAGTCCTTCCACAACCCTAGCCAACAGAAACCCCTTTCTCAAATTTGCGCAAAAACAAGCCCTCAATGATCCTTTTCTTCTTCGAATGCACAGCCGAACCGTGCCGTAAGTCTATCAGATGAACAGCAAAACCGTGCCGTAAATCTAATTTCTTGGACGCAGATTGTACCTTGCTTTTCCCGGTACAGATTGATCCGGAAACAATATGTCGTCACTTCCTGTTGGAAGCAACGTGCCAGGGACAAGTGAAGATGCCGAATTTGAAACAGCAGTTTCGGTATGCAAAACTTTTGGAGAGTGTGGAGACAAAATGGCGGCTTCCCCAAGGCTCACAGGCTCAGAGATATTCTCCCACACACTCTCGGCGCTACTTACTGCTTTGGGATTGTTGGTTGCAGCATTAGCGAGGGGTTCTGTTTCTTCTGTAACGTGTGGCAATGGGTGATGAGCACCCAACTCCCAAGCCGTATACTGTGGCCCGGGCCCTCGTATCGCACAGGTAAAGCTTCTCGTACCTGGTGATAAATAAAATACAGGTTTTTAGTCAACTGGCTGCAATAATTTGAAAGTAATACATTGTCAACATTTCTCAATGAATTACATTTAGGAAGGTTCCAAATATTGGCAGGTCTCCCCATTACCACCTAATATGGATAGAGCCCAGTCTTAGTTGGAGGGGTTGTACGCATAGATAATAACACGATCGGTAAGGTGTCCGGCCATTTTAGTTTGGTGCCGGCACACATCTTAGCAAGCTTGTTCTTGATGATACCGTTGTTTCTTTCTACTAGTCCAGCGCTCTTAGCATGTCTGGCCGAATGGAACCGTTTGTCAATTTGTAATGCCGCACATATCTGCACAATTACAGCAGCGACAAAATGTGGACCATTGTCCGACCAGATGACTCTTGGTAGCCCGAACTGCAGGAAGTATTCCTTTAACATGGTTTTTGCAGTAGTCATGGCTGTAGCATCCTTAACGGGGAAAGCCTCAACCCATTTACTAAAAGCACAGATGACCACCAGCACATATTTTTTATTGTCACATCGTTCCATTTCAATAAAGTCAAAGTGGATAACTTCAAAGGGGACAGAGGGTGGGCCAAAACTTCCCCTTGGAGTTACTGTCCCCTTTCCCACATTGTGTTGTAGGCAAATCATGCAATCCTGGACGTAGTGCTGGGCAATTTTCGAAATTTTGTCATTTGCCCAAACTTTCTCTAGCATTTTTGTCATCTTCTGGGCACATACATGCGTAGGACCATGGGCCATGATGACCATCATCATTATATACGCGTCAGGGAGTAGCCATTTCCCTTCCGCTATATCCACCCAACACCCGTCATCATCAAGTTTCCCCCAAGCCTTCAGCCCACCTCTTGGATTTTTCTAACATGGCATCAGCTTGGATATTCCGTACAGACCCAACACCCTCATCCATTGCATAGGCATTTACAGTCTCCCTCGAAACATACATCTCCGTAAGGGGATCGGTAGCAGTTTGTCTAGCTATCTGAATAGCGAAAGCATTCCCTTTCCCTATGTCATCTGTAATCTTTCGATGTGCTGCACATTTCATAACTGCTAACTGAGTAGGGAGCGCAAGTGCTGAGAGTAGTTGTACTATTAGGGAGCCATGTTGCATTTTAGTGCCATGTGAAGTTAGGAACCCTCTCTCTGACCAAAGTCTCCCAAAGTTGTGAACCACCCCAAAGGCATACTGACTATCAGTATATATATTTACTGCAAGCCCTTCGGAAAGTTCACAAGCTCGGGTCAATGCTATAATTTCTGCGGCCTGCACAGAATTATGCGTGATTCTCTTAGTTTCCACAACCGTGCTTAATGTAGTGATTGCATAAGGAGCTGTGGATGTAACATCCGGAAGTTTGAAGCAGGAGCCATCACAAAACAGTTCTCCTTGCGGATTATCCACAGGAGTGTCTTTCAAATCAATTCTACCCTTTGTCTCTTGTTCGGTAGTATACAGTCATGTGACTCTTCATCGCCGCAAGTAGGATCTTGCGGGAAAGGTAGGAGTTCAGCCAGATTAAGAACACAACACCTCTTAATTTGAATGTGAGGAGCAAACAAGATCAATTCATATCTTGTCAACCGTGCAGAAGTGAGGTGTTGTTACTCTCACCTGGCTCCCACAGGGGTGTCGAGCGGAGCTGGACAGCCACGGTCTCCACCAACGTGATGCGTAGTGCAGAGATGACTGACTGGACTGGCCCACCTAGCTTCGTCTGCTTGACCCGTAGAAGTAGTCCCCTAAAGACGGGGAAAGGGAATTAGCCACCTGTGGATTTGAGTAGTAACACCTCACTGCGTCCCCACTTATCACTTCTGACATTCCCTTTCACAAAGCTCACCTTATAGTTTTGTATGATGAGCTCTCCATCCTGCGAAGAATGCAGGGGCGCGTTGATGGCCAGTTACTTCACTGGCTTGAGGGTATTGGAAGAGTTCTGGACAAATCTTGGCTCCAAACCTCCATGCGAAAGGCCGTAAGTATATAGTCTAAAGAGTTCAAAATGTCCGAATAATCACTCTTGTCCAATTCCTTGTTTCTTTTGCAGCTTAGACCCAAAAGATGATCGTCTTGTGGCAGTTGAAAGCGTTCAGGTAAGAGTCTGTGTTTTGTAACACTGTCCGGTAAATGATGCCAAGGTTTAACTCACTGCTTTCTCTTTTCTTGCAGGTGCAGCGTAGGAAGATTTGGCGTGCTGGTGGATAATACCTCCTGCGGTAAAATCAGGTAAGCATATGGTGGCAAGAGATTGTCCTTGTTTGTTCCCTTGGCTCACCTTGTTGTTTTCCTGTCACCCTTAGGTGCTGGAATGCGGCAACCTGGTGATAGAGACAGCACCGGATCGTAGAGATGCTGCGAGGAACGGTGAGAATGGCGCGGCGCTGCTGCTGGCGATGCGACGCGTTTAAAATGAAGTCTGTTTCTGGTTCGAAGATGCGCTGAATCCGAAATCAGGTAAGAAATCCAGTAAAGTTCTTGTTCTAACCTTTCTTCTTCTTTCCCTTCTTTCTAGGCGCTCTGGACTCGAGGCGGGTGTGGCAGGATGCTGGATGCTGGATGCTGACTGCAGACACGGTGAGCGTTACGCTGCTGGATGCAGAATAACGCGAAGCATGTGCTGCTCTTCGGGCGTGGTTTAAATAGCCTTCAAAGTAGTCCCAGGTAAGTATTCCTCCACAACCACACCCGAGTAACAAAATAGTTCCTAAAATAAAATGGTCCCTTCAAGCCTCACATGGGCTTGGATCCCTTGCAGCATGGTCTGCATCAGGTAAGTTTTAACATATGAGCCTGGCGCCTATGGCGCCAGGACTGATGTCCCATATGAGCCTGGCGCCATAGGCGCCAGGACTGTACCCAGGTAGCCCCTAACCGGGGTTGCTGGGTTTGCTCCAGGTAACATGATGCCTGCTTCTGGGGTTGATGGACTTGGTCTGGATGCCCGGGGGTAGGCATCATGACAGCACTCCCCTCCCCCCCCCCCGCCACCCCCCCCAAGGCCCCTCCTAAAGTCGTTCCTCCCCTTGGCCTTGGTTTGTCTGGGAAATTCCGGTGGAATCTTCTCACCAACCTAGGTGCATGAACGTGGTCACTAGGTTCCCATGACTGTTCTTGTGGTCCGTAACCTTTCCAGTCGATTAAATAAAAAAATCTTGACTTAACCATTTGGGAGTACAGGATACTTTTCACTTCAAATTCGGGTTCCCCGTCTATAAGGACGGGATCAGGTGGCTTGGTTAGTCTTGTCCCAGGTTGTACTGGCTTCAGAAGCGACACATGGAAGACGGGGTGAATTCGCATACTAGCAGGTAATTCCAATTTGACTGCCACCGGGTTGATAATGGCCTTAATAAGCTAAGGTCCCAAATATCTAGGGTTAAAGGTCCGTTTTCCCTTTAGAGGTATGTGTTTTGTGGCCAACCAAACTTGATCCCCAATTTGGTATTGTGGAGCATCACTTTGATGCTGATCAGCATTTTTCTTGTACTTTTCTTTCGCATGTTTCAAATGTTCAGGTGCTTCCTTAAAGGCTTGTGTAATAGTAGCGTGCAGATGGTTCACTGCGGGCATTTCTAAGTGTTGAGGCGAGTCAAGTTCTGAGGTTCAAGGGTCGTGCCCATATATGGTATAAAAGGGGCTTTGTCCAGTTCTAGAATGTACAGAGTTATTGTAAGCATATTCTGAAATCCATAGAATGTCCTTCCAATTACTTTCAGTCTGGTGTAACATACAACGCAGGTACTGTTCAAGAGTCTGGTTGGTCCTCTCCGTTTGACCATCGGTCTGGGGATGGTGACTGGTTGATAACCTCACGTCGATTTGCACCAATTGACAACATTTCTTCCAAAAATGTGAAATGAATGGACTACCTCGGTCAGAGACCAATACGGAGGGAAATCTGTGTATTCGAACAATGTTTTCGAGAAATTCCTTGGCCAGAATTGAAGCAGAAGGTAATCCCTTTAAAGGAATAAAGTGGGCCATTTTGGAAAAAAGATCCACAATAACGAGAATGGTGTTAAATCCATTACATGGAGGTAGGTCTGTAATAAAGTCTAACGATAAGGTGTGCCATGGTGTAGGTGGAATATCCAAGGGTTGTGAAAGGCCAGCCGGCTTTTTCTTCTGACTTTTGTTTTGGGCGCAAATGCCACAGGATATTACAAATGACTTTACGTCTTTTCGCCAGGTGGGCCACCAGAATTGTCTCTTAATTTTAGCTTCAGTTTTTGCGATACCTGGGTGCCCTTCCATCAGGGTGTCATGATAATTGGAGAGGAGTAGTTCTTGTAGTTCCTTATGTGGTAGAAATAGACGCCCTTGATAGTAAGGTAGGTCATTGATGACAGAGTAGTCTGAGCCTTTCTTTACCCAGTCCTGCAGGGCTGTTGGATCGAAGAGTTGTTGGATCTTTACCTGAATATCTTCTAAGGTTTGTAGAGTAGTTATGCCAAAAATTCCTTGTTCTGAAATTATAGGCACCGGCTCTGGGTTCGCATATGCTTCTTCCATTCCTATTCAGGATAAGGCATCTGCCTTGCCATTTTTACAGCCTGGTCGATAAGTGATCACGAAATCGAACTCGGCAAAGAACAATGCCCCTCGAAGTTGGCGTGATGATTGGGCTTTGGCTGTCTTTAAATACTGCAAGTTCCTGTGATCGGTGATTATAGTAATGGTATGCCTGGCACCGAGAAGATGATGCCGCTAAGCCTTGAAGGCAGATTTGATAGCTAATAGCTCCTTATCGGTAACCGCATAGTTTAACTCGGGTGCCGAGAACTTTCTGGACCAAAATGCAACTGGGTGAAGTTGACCGGTTTCAGGATCCTTCTGGGACAGGACAGCTCCCATGGCTAAACTGGATGCGTCGGTTTCAACTATGTATGGGAGTTCAGGACGCAGATGCTTTAATACAGGTGCAGACGTGAATTTCGCTTTCAGTTCTTGGAAGGCATTCTCAGCTTCTTCAGTCCACAAGAAGCGTTTTTTTTTTGTTTTTTTTTGCAAGAGTGCTGTGATAGGGTGTACAACGTGCAAGAAATCCGGAATGAATCTGCGATAGAAATTAGAAAATCCGAGCATGCTTTGTACTCCTTTAACTGAACTGGGTGATGGCCATTTGAGAATTGTGTCCACCTTTCGAGAGTCCATTCGAACTCCTTTTGGAGTCAGGATAAATCCAAGAAATTCAACTTCTGTAGTATGGAAAACGCATTTTTCCAATTTTGCATATTACTTGTGCTGGCGTGGTTTATCAAGGACTGCACGAACATGCCTCACATGGTCTGATTCTGAAGAGGGGTACACTAGAATATCGTCTATGTATACGACAACGCAGACGTCAATGAGTTCACAAAGGACATCGTTCATAAAATACTGGAAGGCTGCTGGTGCATTGCACAACCCTAAAGGGCATCACCTGGTATTCGAATAACCCGTACTTAGTGCGAAAAGCAGTCTTCCATTCGTCGCCTTTCTTAACACGTACCACATGGTATGCCCCTCGGAGATCTAATTTAGTGTAGATGCAAGCGTCCTTTACTTGGTTTAGTAATTCTGGGATCAGAGGCAATGGGTATCGGTTCTTAACCATGATCTGATTTAAGGCGCGGTAGTCTATGCACGTTCTGAGGTCACCTTCCTTTTTTTGGCACAAAGAACAAAGCTGAAGATGCAGAGGACTTGGATGGACGATTGAAGCCATTGGCAAGGTATTGGTCCAAGTATTATCGTAGGTGAAGGTTCTCAGGTTCCGTAAGTGTGTAGATCCTACTACATGGAGGTTGTGCACCAGGTATGAGATCAATTTGACAATCGTATGATCTGTGAGGTGGTAAGGTGTTTGCCTGTTCTTTTTGGAAAACATCCTGGAATTCTTGATATTCGTGCGGTAACTGCACAACTGGAGTAGCGACTGTGGCCAGGTCCTTTTTCAAGGTTTTTATTGGGTAACAAGTATGTGCACAATCCGGGAAGGTTATTCTCTTCTCTCGCCAATCAATACAAGGATTATGTGTTTCCAACCAAGGTATCCCCAGTATTATTTGGAACTGCGGGGCTTTGATTAAATCAAACACAATAGTCTCTTGATGCCCATCCTGACCCAATGTCATCTCTGCGGTGCAATGAGTTACAGGCCCAGAGGCAATTTCAGTTCCATCGACTGTGGTGATGACATCCGAAGTGGTCTTTCTGCAGAGAGGTAGATTCATCCTAGAAGCCAATTCGTGGTCCACATAGTTTCCTATGGCCCCGCTATCAATGTATGCCCTAACTGCGTGCAAACGTGATGGCTGCCTTGGATCTATAAGGACCATTGGTATGATGAAATGCGAGGTCTGAGTATCTTTCTTCAAGCTCGGCAAGTGGACCTCTACGCTTGTCGGGCGTGGTCGTTTCCCGAGTCAGGCTCCATATGGCTTTTATCAGCAGCTCCTACCACCTTCTTGGGTGGTTTTACAGGGCAATCCCGTAGAAAATGTCCCGAATTTCCACAGTATACACATAATTGCATTTGCCGCCTCTTTTCTCTTTCCTTCTGTGTCAAGGGTCCTTTAACTCCTCTGATTTGCATGGGTTCTGAGGCATCTGTCCCTTTGGGGGTAGCGTTGGGTTTAACCACCACCCGGTTCTCGAACTTGGCTCGATCAGCCTTTTGATTCTGAAGTCTGTGATCTAACTGGACCACTAAATCTATATATTCAGCACAGTCTTGAGGTGGGTTCGCAACTTGAGCCAAACATCTTTGAGTTCTCCTCGAAGTCCCCGATGAAGCAACGTAACCCGTTTTTCCTCGGGCCATCCAGTTTCCACCACCAACCTATTAAAGGTTGCTATGTAGGTTAGAACGTCTTGGTTACCCTGTCGTAGGGACAAAAGTTTGTTATCCAGGGCCTGTCCTTGAGAGTGCCGGGCAAATAGTCTTTGCATGCTCATTTGGAAACCCTGAAAATCCCGAAGAATAGGGTCATCCTGATTGACTAGTGGATTGACCAATCCGCTGCACTGCCGCTGAGATAGGATAATACGAAGGCTACTTTGGCTTGATCGTTTGGAAAGGCTCCAGGTCTGCATAAAAAGTGCAAACGGCATTGGTTCATGAACACGGCAAATCTTTTCAGGTCCCCCGCAAAGCGTTCTGGCGGGGCTAAAGGGATATTGCCTGGTAAAATCACTTGCACAGGGTTGCTTGGTGAAACAGGGTTTGGAATCCCCCCCGAGTCCCAGTAGGGGTGTTTGTCCCGCTTGGTTTTGCAGTAATTGTCTAGCAAGGTCATCAGTGCGTTCCTTCGAAAACAATCAACTCTCTCCTGAGTGTATTAGGTTCTTGGCGAGCGGCATGTACCTCAGCCCTAAGTTCCCCTAGTAATTGGGCCAGTTGGTCAGTTTCTGAGGTCTCCATGACACCCGGGTGAGAATTTGTAGGAAGGCTTCGCATTCTGTTACGCTCACCTGGCTCACACAGGGGTGTTGAGCGGAGCTGGACAGCCACGGTCTCCACCAACGTGATGCGTAGTGCAGAGATGACCGACTGGACTGGCCCACCTAGCTTCGTCTGCTTGACCCGTAGAAGTAGTCTCCTAAAGACGGGGAAAGGAAATTAGCCACCTGTGGATTTGAGTAGTAACACCTCACTGCGTTCCCACTTATCACTTCTGACATTTCCTTTCACAAAGCTCACCTTATAGTTTTGTATGATGAGCTCTCCATCCTGCGAAGAATGCAGGGGTGCGTTTGATGGCCAGTTACTTCACTGGCTTGAGGGTATTGGAAGAGTTCTGGACAAATCTTGGCTCCAAACCTCCGGGCAAAAGGCCGTAAGTGTATAGTTCTAAAGAGTTCAAAATGTCTGAATAATCACTCTTGTCGAATTCCTTGTTTCTTTTGCAGCTTAGACCCAAAAGATGATCGTCTTGTGGCAGCTGAAAGCGTTCAGGTAAGAGTCTGTGTTTTGTAACACTGTCCGGTAAATGATGCCAAGGTTTAACTCGCTGCATTCTCTTTTCTTGCAGGTGCAGCGTAGGAAGATTTGGCGTGCTGGTGGATAATACCTCCTGCGGTAAAATCAGGTAAGCATATGGTGGCAAGAGATTGTCCTTGTTTGTTCCCTTGGCTCACCTTGTTTTCCTGTCTCCCTTAGGTGCTGGAATGCGGCAACCTGGTGATGGAGACAGCACTGGATCGTAGAGATGCTGCGAGGAACGGTGAGTATGGCGCGGTGCTGCTGCTGGCGATGCGACGCGTTTAAAACGAAGTCTGTTTCTGGTTCGAAGATGCGCTGAATCCGAAATCAGGTAAGAAATCCAGTAAGTTCTTGTTCTAACCTTTCTTCTTCTTTCCCTTCTTTCTAGGCGCTCTGGACTCGAGACGGGCGTGGCAGGATGCTGGATGCTGACTGCAGACACGGTGAGCGTTACGCTGCTGGATGCAGAATAACGCGAAGCATGTGCTGCTCTTCGGCGTGGTTTAAATAGCCTTCAAAGGAGTCTCAGGTAAGTATTCCTCCGCAACCACACCCGAGTAACAAAATAGTTCCTAAGATAAAATAGTCCCTTCAAACCTCACATGGGCTTGGATGCTTGGATCCGTTGCAGCATGGTCTGCATCAGGTAAGTTTTAACATATGAGCCTGGCGCCATAGGCGCCAGGACTGATGTCACATATGAGCCTGGCGCCATAGGCGCCAGGACTGTACCCAGATAGCCCCTAACAAGGGTTGCTGGGTTTGCTCCAGGTAACATGATGTCTGCTTCCGGGGTTGATGGACTTGGTCTGGATGCCCGGGGGTAGGCATTATGACAGGTGTTGCGTTTGGGTTCGGTTCAGTAGAACATCTCCAGAGTGAGGCACCATCAGGGTTAGATCATGGCCTAGGACCATTCCCTCACTCTGTTTTACAGACGCAGCAGCAGCAGCGACAGCTCGCAAACATCTTGGCAAAGCGCATGCTACAGGATCAAGGCGGAAGTAAAGTAACCGCACATCCTATTCTTCCCTCCATGTTCCTGCGTTAATACAGCCAAAGCACATCCATCACATTCATGCACAAACAACACAGAGGCCTTTTCATAGTTTGGTGTGCCCAAAACTGGTGCAGAGCATAATGCAGTCTTAAGCAAGTCAAACGATTGCTGGTGTTCTGCGTTCCACGGCAATGGTGAAGAAATGCCCTTCTTTGTCAAAGCCAACATCGGTTTGATCACTAGTGAAAAATTTGGGATCCACAACCTACAGTAAGAAGCCATACCTATCAAGGCTCTAACTTCCTTCTGTGTATTTGGGACAGACATGCCAGAAATGTGTTTTATTCTTTCAGGTGTCAATCTTCTTCCCTCCTTTGACAGGAGATAGCCTAAATAGGCGACCTCCTGGCAACAATATTGAAATTTTTTAAGCGAAGCTTTGTGACCATGCTTAGCTAGATGGATAAGCAATAATACAGTGCCCTCCTTACAGGCGCTCTCAGAGTCAGCAGCTAAGAGCAAGTCATCAACATACTGAAGCAATGTACAAGTAGAGGGCAATTCAAGGGTATCAAGTTGTTTTTTGAAATCCCTACTACAGATGCTAGGACTCTCTGTGTACCCTTGAGGTGCACGAGTAAATGTGAACGAGCGTCCCCCTAAGGTGAACGCGATCAAGTATCTACTATCCTTGTGTATAGGAATACTAAAGAAAGCATTCTTTAGATCTACCACACTAAAGTAAGTAGCTGTAGCTGGAATCATGGTTAGGACTGTCGTTACATCAGGCACAATTGGAAATTGTGGAGCGACGACTTTATTAATGGCACGTAAATCAATTATGAAACGGAATGGAATTGCATTATCGCCTTTCTTGTACACAGGTAAAATCGGACTATTACACAAACTTCCTGAAATTTCTTCAATCACCCCACGGTGCACAAAATTGGAAATAATGCATTTCAAAGCTTGCTCGCCCCAAACTGAAATCTTATACTGGGGAATGCGTGGCAGCTCAATTCCATGTTTCAAAACTATTTTAACAGGTTCAATCTGTAAAACACCGACATCATTGTCGTCAACAGCCCATAAACTCTATGGTACATTAATGAATTCTGGCGGCAAAGGTCTAGTCAAGAATTGCGAGACAGAAAATTGCTGTGGTGAAATCGCCAAGCGCACTCCATCAGAAGAACAATAAAGCACTGCATTTAATTCTTTTAACAGATTCAACCCCAGCAAGTTCTCTCCACAATTCGAAGTCAACAGAAATGGACAGTGGTCTGTAAAGGGACCCAAAGAAATGGGTACCGGCGAACAAACCGGACAAACAACTGGTGTGCCAGAAAACCCTACAGAAACATTGGTTTGCCCTGACAGTGGAATATTTGGAACCCGTGAATGATCAATGGAACGCTTCTGTGTTCCAGTGTCAATCAAAAACTGATGTTTCCTATTTCCCACCATCATTTCAATGTAGGGACCTTTCTGATTGACGGGATTAGGTGTATGTTCCAAACCCTGCTTTAGGCAATCCTAACGAAACCGAATGTCATCAAAAGGAAGCTCTTCAGATAAATATGCAGCGGAAGGATGATCAAATATGTTCCTGGTGTCCACACTCGAAATCTGATTATCCTGTGAAAAAGGTTGCCGAGGTCCTGTGTAAACTGACCTCTACCAGGGCCCCCTACCCCCGGGCGACCTCTGGATCGTCTACCCATATTCCCAAATGTGTTATTCGACCTTTCTCGAAGGACGGGGCATTGTGCGTGCCAATGACCCTCTTGACGACAATAGGCGCACTGGTTAATGTTCACAGGACCCAAGGGCACATTCCCTTGCAGGACATACTGACCTCTAATCTGAGAAGTACCCCCTCTGGGGCCTCTAACAATTTGCTGCAATAGCACTTTAGTTTTCAAATCACCTTTTCGTTTTTCAACTCTATCTTTTTCATTATTGACACGGTTCTCGTAGTACTGAGCCATGTGCAGTACTTCTGATTGCGATTTCGCCTGCCAAGCGCTCTCAGAAGACATAATTTGTGACTTGATGTCAGGCAGCAATCCACGCACAAATTTGTCCACAAATAACCTTTTCCCAGTCTTCTCCACTGAAATCCGAGAATACCTGTTTGAACTGATTAAAGAACTCGGTAGCACCCTCAGACTTTCCTTGGACACAGGCCGTAAGTTTGTCCCAAATAATTATTTTCTCTGGAATTATAGTTTTTAATTTTGCAATAATTCTATCAGGCAAAGTCAATATCACCTGAGGCAGTCTTTCACCAGCTGGCCTTTCTCCATCGAGTCTAGTTATATTCACCCATGTATCTCCCAACCCTGGCACGTCGTCTATAGTTCTAACTTGTTTCCACAAATCTACGGGCAGCAGTACAGGGAATAACAAATCCATATCCCCTAAGGTGAACACTGAGGATTGCAAGACGGACTCTATTTCTTTATAGAATCCTGTCGGATTTTTCCTAATATCAGGAATAGATTGTCTAATAGTATTCACTTCCTATCTTGAGAACGGGACGTGAACGAACTGTGATACATAATGTGCAGGAATGTTCACAGCTTCTATATTTGCTGAAGGATCAACCGCAATCTCAACCTTCGGGACAAATGTCGGAGGAACCTCTCATAGGAAACTGAGAAGTAGGTGGCTTCGAACGCTTACTAAGCAACAGAGCTAAATCGAGCACTAAAGCAGTTGAAGAAGTGTCAAGTGAAAAAGCTCTCTGGTATATACTCAATAACTCTGTGGGACAACTAATCTTTCTTTTTACACAATCATCCTGTAGGTACTCTATCATTACCTATATCACTTACCTCTGCATTTCTGGTGTATACTGACTATGTGTGTCATATACATCAACTGGAGTTATCGGCATATCCAAAATCCATCTAAGTGCGTCCTTCGTACAAATATGTGTTTCCTCAGATATCGATTTACGACAAAGAAGGAACCGTTTCTGTACATACATACTTTCCTCCTCGTCATCCTCATTCAGCAACTCTTTTAACTCCTTTCTATACCCAAATAACCTCTCGACATGCTCATTTACTTTCTCCACAGTGTCTCTAGAAAACGCTAAAGTATTTAGATCCCTTAACCCTTGCGGGAGATCTGTATTATTTAATTTTCCCCACATTACACATAAATGTATCTCTAAACCTTCCATAAAAACATTTTTCTGAGGAAAATTATCCATATTACAAAGTGTGGCAAAAACATTAGCTTGATCATCCCTCTCCATACAATGCTTAGCCCATGCAATCAAATCACGTTTCTTCTCTGGTGGTACAGTATTGGGAGTGACAATCTTCGACCCTGCACCTCGATCGACTACAAGCGGCTCAGGACCACTGGGAAGAGAGGGAGCAGGCAAATTCAATGGAGGTACTGTAACTGGTGCGATAAGAAGAGGTGGAGGAGCCGGAGGAAGGGGAACATTAGGAGGAGCAGGAACAACGGGAACAACAGCAGGTGGAGCAGGAATAACAGGAGGAAGAGGCAAAGCTGCAGGAAGAGGAACATACGGAGGTGGCACAGAGGCACCAGGCCTTCGTTCATTTAACAATTTGTCAATAAATTCATCGGAAGCATGGAGGTCTTTAGAAGGATACATTTTCTGAATTCCAAGTGAGAAAGCCCTATCCATATTCCTAGTCGATTCAGAATGTTTATTTTGGTCATACATTAATGCTTTTTCGGTGTTCGTCTTATGACAGCTCGCATGTTTTTCTCTACTTTTAAGTTGCTGCAACGCTTCTTTTTTCCAATTCTGCAAAACATCAAATGCTGCAGGTCTAGCCTTTTTTTGTAATAGAATTGACTCTAAATACTCAATACGAGGGATTTCAAAACTACCATTGATTGGTCACTGAAGTTCGGAGGTATGTCTGGTTTGTCTGTGCCAAATGTCATTAAATACTATACTTCCAATGCCATGCTTACAGTACATAGTACATGCCGGAGACCCCTCCTGTGGTGCCGGACAGCTAAATTCCAAAGATTGTCTATCGCTGCGGAACAACGCCCTGAAGCAGGTAGACAATTTCCCAGGCATATCAAATTATTGGTATTACCTGGTCAATAATTGTGCCTGCAGATACAATGCGCCAAATTCAGATTATCAGGGTTGAATTAAGAGTCGGGTCACGACTCACCTGAACAAACCTAAGGAGGTCCGATTGGATTTCAAAGAATCTTACCTAACTAATCTTACCTCGTGTATGGTGATTTCGGCAAATCTGCCCACCTCGATAAGTGGACACTCGTCAAGATGCCGTCTCGGACCACAAGCTAATCGTCCAGGGATCGGGTCGTGCAGCGCTGCTGAGGTGTCGCGTCTCGTTCAGTGGGGCCCCCTTCTGTCACACCGTCCGATCCCGGTCCGATAGCCTGAGTCAACCTTCAACAATCCGGCATCAATCTTGAGGGTCCCTATTCGGCCGCCAACTGTGAAAACAAAATCAAAATATCGAGGCTGAGTACCCCAAAAGGAAATACACCGAACACGGGTTACAAAGGAACATACAAAGTACTTTATTTTATACTGAATCCAGTTACTAAGAACATAGCAAAAATCAGATAGCTATCGGCCCTCAGTGCAACACAACGAACTCCAGCGTGGTTCAATGTGTTCAGTGAGAGACGCTGTACATTAGAATGCATTGGTTTTTTATACTTTTTGTGAGCACGATGTCCAGCCCCACTTCGGGTTAATATTCCACTAATACATCACCGATCTAGGGTTCATGCCAAGTCTCGCACATCCGCATATAACTGGTTTGCTTTTAATTCATATATCAACAAGCCTATACGGCAACTGTGTATTCTGAGATTTTCCATGCAGGTCTTCTCAAACATTAATACAATGTAGTTAAACAAGTGTTCTATGTTCAGTGTTTGGATACATTGTTCTTATCGTATGCTCGTGGATTAGTTTCATTGCACGAGTAATCCTTTACACACAGGTCAACGAAGGACAAGGTCTCAGTTCACGACCTCAACAAGTGGCCAGGAGGCAAGTTACATATTAGCTACATACAGAGGTCAAGACGGCCATGTTGTATTTTGGAATGGCATCGTCCACCATTTTAACTCACAGGGTGACTTTACAAAGCAAACCTAAAATGGCGGATTGATCTAAAATTGTGACTTACATTGATTCTAAGGTCAGGACCTTGCAACATGGATTATTTCTCAAGCGACTTGTGAGCAGCTTGGCGTAGGCCAATATACATATATTTATTGCGACAGGAGGCACGATATAATTTCTCATTTGACAATATGTACTTCCTCCTCTGGAGTGAAGGCTAAGGAGACAGTGTGGACCCCTGAAGGTTTACCCTTACACCTGAGATCCCCTTTCACATGATCAGTACAGCCACAAACATAACAGTTCCCAAATGTCTTTATGAATGGTGGCTTGTTCTGACCTCCTTCTGGTCTGGGACAAGAAGGTACACTAGCCTGATTAGGTTTCCCTTGTGGCTTACCCTTAGAATTTTGTTTGGGGCCCTCTTTGGAATTATTTGAATTATCTTAGTTGTCTTTCTTAGGCTGCTTTCCCTCATCCTTTTTCTGAGCGACCCCTGAATCCTTGTGAGTAGCCCTGTTGGCAACCCACAAGTCAGCAGCCTTAGCTAGTTTCCTAGAATCTAGTTCTTTTGAATCAGCCAAGTGCTGTCTGAGCTCAGGAGAGCAGGCATCATAGATAGACTCCAACATTACAAGATTTCTCATTCCTTCATAAGTGTTCACTCTGTAACCCTTAATCCATCCCTCTAAGTTCTTCAAACCTTCATTCACCCAAGTAGCCCAAGAGGTACTAACATGCTTTTTGAGGGTCCTAAACTTCTTAAGGTACTGGGAAGGAGTCTTCCCAAATCTAGCTATTAAAGCTAGCTTCACACATTCATAATCCATCCTTTCTCCAGCATGGGGTCTGGCATGGATTCACATGCTCATAAATATTCCCCGTCGTCAGGCTGGGAATCCTCGGTAAAGAAAAAATCAGTATCAGTTTTGTTTCTGATCTGTCTTTCGTAGTAGTAACCAATCACTGATCTCTGCGTCATACTGACCACAGCCAATGACTGCCCTCTACCTAAGCCCCGCCTCTGGCAGCCATCTTCAGATTTTTACCGCACGTTCAAGTGTTGGGAGTCCTCGTGCTTAGCTCTCGAGCTTTTACTGCGTGTTTCGCGCTTTTTCAGGTGAATTTTCACATTTTTTTCGGTTAATCGAGCCTCAAGCTCCACCGTTTCTACTCCTGTTAACGGCTACCCGTTGCGGGATTTTTCTACGCCCCTCAAGGGTGAAGATTTCGTCGAATCAACTTCTTGGAGGATTCCAGAAGATTCGCGGCCTACTTCGAGATGGCCCAGGATGCGAGTTCGCCGCCCGGACCCAAGCTGTTTCGCAGCTGCCCTGGATGCGGGCTGCAGAATGTGTTTAAGGAAGACGAACATTCGCAATGCCTCTACTGTCTTCATGGGGACAAGACTCATGTAGAGAAGGACTGCCAGTTCTGCAAGAACTTGTCGGAGCGGACCATGAGGGACCGTCGATCCTGTCTCGCAAGCTGGTTGGAGAAGGGCTCGACGGGTGAGAAGAAGAAGAAAGGGTCCGAGCGGGCTTTTAAGTCCTGTGCGGGCGCCCCGGCGACGGGGGCCCAACACCAGGCCAAGCGCCGCGAGTCCGCTGGCTCCGGGAGCGCCGAAAGGTCGGGCTCTTCGGTCGCCAGGTAGGGCGCACCTTCCCCGGCACCGTCAACCACGAGCCAACGCTCCGGTTGGGGGAAGAGAAAGTCTGAGACCCCGGGTAAGCTTCGGGAGAAGCCCCATCCGATCTCGGAAGAGGGGGAGCGAGGCGTCGCCCCTCCCCCGAAGGAGAGGGCCCGGGACGCACCTAAGGTGGTGAAGGCCCCTACCCAGCAGGCGAAGGCCTCTATCGAGGCTATCGCAGCGACTCTGGCCAAGCCGGCAGAGACACCGCCAGCGGAGACCGCCTCCGGGACTAGAGTTTCCCTACCGCCAAGGAGGGAATCCTCTTTTCAGCCCATCGTCGTGGCCGCCATGATGGAAGAAGCGAGGGGGGGCACGGTGCCCTCCTCGAGCTCGGAGTCAGCCTCGGAGGAGGAACTGACCGAGGCCGTGAGGAACCTCGAAGTCCAATTCGAGAAGGTTCGATCCCGTCAAGAGGATCCTCGGGAGATAACCGAGGAAGACGACGATGGTGAGGAAGAGCGGCCTTCCCTTCCGGCGCAGCTGGATCCTAGGCCTCAGGATGGCTCGGTGGCCATTTTGTCTGCCATCCAGTCCTTATGCTCTGAGATAAGGACGAGATTCCCACGGCCCAGACCGGAGGACCCGCAACTTGGCCCGTCGGGAAGTCCTCAGAACAAACGACAGAGGACCCAGCCCTCTCCTCCGCTCGCCCCCGTAAGGCCTACAGTTCCCTCCTCATCCTTGGGCTCGACGACGGGTTCTGAGGGTGACGACGACGGAACGGGTCTCCCGTCTCCCGTCGCACGGGCCTCGCCGCCCGACGAGATTGGCTCATTCCACGCCATGATCGCCAGGGCGTCCGAATTGTTCCAGCTCTGCCCGGAGGAGCAGAAAAAGGAAGGTTTCCTCTATCAGCGCCGGGAGGCCAAGAGGAAGACGGTCATCGCGGTGCCCCTAATCAATGACATCTGGGAGGAGGGCCTGTCGGTTCTCAAAAACTCCTCCACGGCACCAGCCAAACGGGACCAGTACGAGAAGAAGTACCGGGTCCCCGAAACCGCTCCCCTGTGCCTCAGGGCCCAACCAACACCAGACTCGGTCATCTCGGCGGCGGCGGCGAAGAAGAAAGCGGCGGGGTCAGGCGCCTCGATGTCGAATTCCCCGCCGGACGGCGAGGGAAAGAAGTTGGACGCCATGGGGCGGCGGGTCATTTCGTCGGCGGCGACGACGATCAAAGCGGCCAACACCCTGGCGATCGTGGCCCGTTACGACAGGGAGCTCTGGTTTAAGCTGGCCCCCATATTGGACTTTCTGCCGGACGACAAGAGGTCCGAGGCCCTGGAAATACTGCAAGAGGGCGAGGTGGCGTCGGACCACGCCATAACGGTGGCAACCGATATTGCCGATACCGGGTTCCGCCAGCTGGGTAACGGTGTTTGCCTACGACGACGAGGTTGGCTCCGGGCGACCGACTTCCGTCAGGATGTCCAGACCAGGATGCTGGACATGCCGTTCGACGGCAGCAACTTGTTCGGGAAGGCGGTGGACGAATCCCTCCAAGCCATAAAAACGGACACGGAGACGGCCCGCGCCCTAGGAGCCCTTCAGCAACGACGGCCCTTTCGGAGCTCCGGAGGCAGACAGGGTGCCTCCAAAGGATCCAGCGGTGGCTCGTCGTCCTACCGCCAGGCGGCACGCTCCTCGTCTCAGGAGGCCTACAGGGGTCGCGGTAAGCAGGGAGCGCCTCGCCGTCGGCAAGGTGGCCAGGGCGGCAAGGCCACCACCTCCAAGCAGGACTGAACCGGCCGTGGTCTCGGGCCCCCACCGAAGCACCCCGGTGGGAGGCCGGCTGACGAACTTCGTCAGCGTGTGGAAGTCCATCTCCACCGACCGTTGGGTGCTGGATACCCTGGCAAGAGGACACTCTATCGAATTCCTGAAGAAGTGCCCTCACGTTCCACCTGTGGCCAGGAAGGAAAATCACGTCCCGTAACTGCTGTTGGAAGTACGGGCGATGCTCAGGAAAGGCGCCATCGAGCTTGTCCCGAAGAGGCTCCGGGGTATACTCAAGGTACTTCCTCGTCAGGAAGAAGACGGGCGGCTGGCGCCCCATCCTGGACCTTCGTCGTTTGAACAAATACATCAGATCACAAAAGTTCAGGATGGTCACCCTCCAGCACGTACTGGGACAGCTGGAGGAAGGCGACTTTCTATCATCGTTGGACCTGGAGGATGCATACTTCCACGTTCCCATCCTCAAAAGTCACCGAAAGTTCCTCAGGTTCGTCGTCCAGGGACGCCACTACCAATTCAGAGCACTGCCGTTCGGATTGAAGTCGGCCCCCAGGGTCTTTACCAAGTGCCTAGCACCAGTGGCGGTGCGGCTGCGCCTGCAGGGGATTCACGTCTACCCCTACCTGGACGACTGGCTCATCCGCTCAAGGACGATGGAACTCGCCGTCGAACACACTGCGAGGACCGTCCAGCTACTCAGACCTGGGATTCGCCATAAACTACCCAAAGTCCCACCTGGTGCCGTCGCAGGTGGCCCTGTTTCTGGGAGCAAAGCTCGATACAGTGAAGCGCCTGACGGCCCCGTCGGAAGAACGGACGAAGACCATTCTAGGCAAAGTGCAGCGCCTGCTTGCCACAACATGGCCAGGGTGAGGTCCATCAATTCCCTTCTGGGGATGATGTCCTCTCGCATCCACCTGGTGCGCCTCTGCAGACTACGGATGCGCCCTCTTCAAGAATTTCTCGACGCCCGTTGGATACAGACGACGGGCACCTTCGAAGACAGGGTCCCCCTCAACGAGGTGTTCCGGCGGGCGATTCAGTGGTGGGGCGTTCGAGCGCACCTCACGGCGGGCAAGGACTTTCAGACGCCGGCGTACCAGGAGACGGTGACGACGGACGCCTCCCTGGAAGGTTGGGGCGCCCACACCGGAGATCTCCACGCAAGAGGCCTCTGGCTCCCAGAGGAGGGGCTCCTGCACATCAACGTCCTGGAACTCCGAGCCGTGTTCTGGGCTCTCAAATCGTTCCTCCCGTCGCTCAAGGGCAAGGTGGTGCGGATCTTCACGGACAACACCACGACAATGTTTTACATACGGAAGCAGGAAGGCACCAGATCCCCAGCCCTATCCAAGGAGGCACAGGATCTGTGGCACTGGGCGGTCGCTCAGGGGATGTTCCTGGTTCCCTTCCACCTGGCAGGAGAAAGAAAGACCATTGCCGACTCACTCAGCAGGGAGCTGCGCGCGTGTCACGAGTGGGAACTGCGCCAGGATCAGGTGGATCAACTCTTCCGACGATGGGGCAAACCCCAAATCGACCTGTTCGCAACAGCGATGAACTCGAAGTGCAAGAGTTTCACCAGCAGGTTTCCCCAGCCGAGAAGCATGGGCGATGCGTTCTCGTTCCCCTGGGACGGCCTATACCTGTATGCGTTCCCGCCGTTGCTGCTTCGACTCATCAGCCAGCTCAAGAGGTCCCGGTGCAGGATGATCCTCGTCGCACCAGCGTGTCCGAGGCAGATCTGGTTCCCGGACCTTCTGGACTTGGCAACGTCCCCTCCCATCAATCTGTCGGCGGACGCGGACCTTCTCTCCAGAGAGGGAGGCGCCATCTTCCACCACGACCCGGCATCGCTGAACCTGCAGGCTTGGCTCCTGCAGCGCTAGAGTTTGGAGGCTACGATATACCGCCCGATTGCAGAGAGGTTCTTGCAAAGGCCAGGGCGTCCTCTACTCTCAAATGCTATGGTCATAAGTGGAAGAGGTTCTCAATCTGGTGCCGAGCACAGAAGATCAACCCCCTACGGATTACGGCCCCTCAAGTGCTGCCGTACCTGCTATCGCTGGCAAAGGCTGGGCTAACCCACGCCTCCATTAAGATTCATCTGGTGGCGATCTCCAGATATACCAGAACCACAGGACGGACGTCCCTGTGGTCCCATCGACTGGTAAAAGAGTTTATGAAAGGACTGTTCCGGTCGTTCCCGCCGGTGAAGGCCCCGGCCCCGGCGTGGGAACTTAACGTGGTGCTGACCAGGCTCATGGGGCCCCCATTCGAGCCGATGCACTCCACACCGATGAAGTTTGTGTCGTGGAAGACTGCGTTCCTGGTGGCCATTGCCTCCGCACGACGAGTGGGAGAGATCCAGGCCCTATCCTGCAAAGTACCGTACTTGACTTTCCATGCCTCGAGGGTGGTGCTTAAGACGCACCCCTCCTTTATGCCCAGGGTGCCATCGGACTTCCATCTTAACGAGCCCTTGGTGTCACCTGTTTTCTTCCCGTCTCCTTCGTCGCCGGCCGAGAGGACTTTGCACTTGCTGGATGTGGCTAGAGCGCTGAAGTTCTACGTGGACCGCACGAAGAGTTTCCGGAGGACATCACAGCTGTTTGTGAACTTTGGACTTGTGAATCAAGGGAAGGCTCTCTCGAAGTCTTCTATTTCCAGATGGCTCTCCGGCTGCATCATGCACTGTCACCGGTTGGCTAACCGACCGCTGCCAGGCCGTCCGAGAGCCCATTCGACCAGAGCGATCGCTGCTACTACGGCGTTCTTATCTGGTGTGCCCCTGCTGGACATCTGCAGGGCTGCTACGTGGAGGTCGACGCACACCTTCACGAGATTCTACTGCGTCGATCGGGATTCCAGGGAGGAGTCCAGGGTCGGCCAAGCAGTGCTGCGCAACCTGTTCGCTTAAGGTGAGCCGGGTGAGGAGGTAAGAGATGCTTAATGTTGAGCCTTTTGCCACTCCCCGTGGTTGTGCATGTGTGTACTGCTATGTATTCTTATATTCATGAGCATGTGAATCCATGCCAGACCCCATGCTGGAGAAGAAACAAGTTACTTACCTGTAACTGTTGTTCTCCAGCATGGGTCTGGCATGGATTCACATGCGAACCCTCCCGCCTACCCCTCTGCGGCTCTTCACTTGGTCATACTGCCACTTTACGTGCTACCAAATCTGAAGATGGCTGCCAGAGGCGGGGCTTAGGTAGAGGGCAGTCATTGGCTGTGGTCAGTATGACGCAGAGATCAGTGATTGGTTACTACTACGAAAGACAGATCAGAAATAAAACTGATACTGATTTTTTCTTTACCGAGGATTCCCAGCCTGACGACGGGGAATATTCATGAGCATGTGAATCCATGCCAGACCCATGCTGGAGAACAACAGTTACAGGTAAGTAACTTGTTCCATCCACCTCCCCCAACTCCATTACCACATCAGATGCAACAGGGGGGAGCCTAGAGAATAACCAGGGGATCAGCTGATTCCCTGTGATATCCTGGAGCCCATGATTGTATTCAAACCTAGCTAACCAATCTAATACATCCAATTTAGGTTCATACATACCCACAATCTCTTTAGGCATCCAGGGTCTTTTTGGACTGGAAGATCTAGAGGATTCGGGGAGAGAAGCATTTTCCAAAGACAGTTTCTTCATCTCTATCTCATGATTGTGTTCCAATTCTTTGAGCCTTAGTCCTTGGTGCCTCTGTTCAGTTTGGGCACTAATTCTTTTGAATTGTAGCTCAAGTCTCATTTTTTCTAGGGTGATAAATTCAGGACTTAATGTGGGACCTGACAATGGTCCAGTATCCACAGGTTGAGGCCTTTGAGCAGACAGAGGGCTAGAGGGGGTGACATTGCTATTCTCCTCTTCCTCCTCTGCTTCAACAATAACATCATCAACATTATCATCCTCAATGTTTGCTACATTTGCTGGAAGAGTAGGCTCTACAGCCCCACTATCCAGACTTTGTTTTTCTAACAGTCGATCAATCATTTCTGATTTCTTGCCTTTGACTGGAAGACCTTTCTGTCTACACAGATCCCTTAGATAATCAGCAGTATTAGTAAGAAGGGTCTCCTGGCTGTAACTTTCCATACTTTGACTTTGTTTAAAATAAACCTTTTTGTGATTTTTAGCTTTGTGGTTATTTGAACCAAGGTACTAGCAGCACTCTAAAATGTAAATTCAATACTTCTATCCTCACTGCTGTGCACCAGTGTTAGGCAGAATCCTGTGAAGTTCCCTTAGGGAGCACTACAGAAGATTAAGACTACAGGTATGAGCAATAAATCCCCTTTGGTATCAATCTGTACCACAAAGATTTCGTTGGTAGCTGTGGCTAAGCAGTCAGACCTCTCTCAAGAGGGAGATGAGCAGTATTCAGGGTTTACAGAATAGGGCTACAATACTATGGCACAAGGGACACTGACCAAAGGTTTGTATTAAAAAGAATATATATATTTATTTTACACACTTCTATTTTAACACATCAATCACAGTTATTAAAGCAAGTTAAAATCAGTCAGGAAAAGTATACACAACTCCCTGGTTAAATTGTAGACAAGTTTGAGCAATAGTGAAAACTGAGCAAAATTGCACAGTGAAAACCAAACACAAATGGCACTCTATCAATTTGTCACAAGGGAGGGAAAGAACGGGTTATACAGGAATATACTCTTAGGCACCCTAGCAACACTTCCCAATAAGATTGTGAACAAGTTTAGGCAATTCAGTATTTTAGCATGTATAATACTGAGGTGAAAACCGAACAAAATGGCACTTCACAAGTTTAAAAAGTGGGAAGGAAAAGGTGGTTATAAGAGTTAGGTGCACCAACACATTTCTAGGTGAGAAGCAATCTAGAGAAGGCAGTTGTGACAGATTTAGCCAGTCAATAGGCCTGTGCCAGAGTCAGTGGTACAGGGCAAAGAGCTCAGGAGCAAAATGTTCTTGTAGCTGCAGTCAAGTCTTTGTTAAACGATTCGAAAAGGTGGTTGCAGAAGGTGAAAGACAATGTTAGATAGGCGCGGCCAACCCAGCAGGTAGGTAAAGGATTTAAAACACCTTTAGCGGTACCAAACGAAACGGGAGGCCAGGCGGAACAAAGTACCTTAAAATGTAGAAGAGGCTCCTGCGGTGGCAGTTGTTCCTGGCAGTTCCTGCGTTCGGAAGATCCAGCAGAGGAAAAGAGGCTCTCGTCGTGGAGGAAGGTTCGAGTTACTGCACTGCCCAGGGATGAAACCAGCCGCGGTACTGCCAAACGAAATAAAAGGTATGCTCCTTTAAATCGCAGTCGTGGTGGACGGGTGCCTGGCTATCCGGTCTCCGAGTGCAGGGCACTGGCGATTCGACCAAGGCAGGTCCTGGAAGGCTATTGGCAAACTGGTTGGCCCCACCAGCTCAAGGGAAGAAGGCTCTTGCAGATGAAGATCTTCTCTCGTCGTGTGGAGAAAAGTGGTGAGACGCTGCAGCAGAGCTTCACCGGTGTTTCAGTTGGTGCAGATGTCTTTGGCTTCTCTCCTCTTCGGCTTCTTAGTTCCAGTGGCGACGTCTTGCTCTTCCACTCCTCAGGACCCTGCTTTTATGCAAAAAGACCCCCCATTCATACAGCCTAGCTGTCACTCACACAGTGGAGTGGTCATCCTGGCGGGAGACCCTCCAGCCTATCAGTGCAGAGTGCGACATGGGTTGCTGAGGCAACCCTGTCCAGGGGGCCTACTCGACCCTCCCACACAATGGGTCCACCCCAGACTCAGTGGCGCCGAAAGGAGGTCTTCTTGGCCGAAGCCCGTCAAAAGTACGAACAAAGGATCCCCGACCTGGGTTAGGATCTTAGAGAAAGACACAAGAAAGAATTTATATAAAAGTTCTGGCAATTAAAACCTACTGGGGTAAAGTTAATATAAAAATAAACCGGCGGTATGTTAGAGGCCTGTCAGTAAGTGTGGTAGCCTCGAACAATGGGAAAATACCATAGGGAAATACGGTTGACTATTTTTGGTAGTAACCACTGCCACCAGCCAGAAACTTTTGAGAGAGGGACTGTACGGTACCCTCTCAAAAAACGAACCTAAGGGAAAAACTATTAACCCTTGCCAGTACCTCCATAGTAAGATGGTTTGTAATGGTTTAGTTCATAAAGATTGATTAGTAAAGTCAATGGGGACTTTACATGCCCTGGTAGACGGTAGTCAGCCCCAGGGTATGGAGTCTATGTTTGGGGGTCACTATGACACCCCTCTGTTACTTCACGGAGGGTGCTGTGTAACACATGTATATAAAGATGGTTCCTATGAGGGTGAGATAACCCCCATAGACATTAAACCCAAAAAATAGCCTAGAACACACATAGCAAATATGCCTAAGAGTGGGAAAAAGAGTCTCTCTCTAAGCAGGAGAAAAAAACAAACCCTTCAAATCCAGCAAAGCTGCTGGGGGACTCTATAGGTAAGGGAAATTAGCCATAGAATGAGAATTCTCCCTAACAGGAGTTTGCAGACTCCAAAGTCAAAAGAAACATAGTGAATACATCACATTAAAATTAAATGAGATAAAAGTCCTAAAGTCCAGCAAAAGAGCTGGGGGTCTCTAAAGTAGAAGGGAATTAACACATTTCTGAGAATCCTCCCTAACAGGCATCAAGGGCGAATTGCCATTGTCGACAACTACAACAACTCGTCTCGATGAACCCTTGCCACTGCCTCGGAAGGCCGCAACGTGCCTCGTCCCTCACACTAGGGAGAGTGGGGGATGGTTCATTCTTTAGTCTCATTTAGAGAATGCATATTCCCTTCTCCACCCACTTATTTCGCCAGGCTGCCTTTCCCATACATAATGGAGAACACACCTGTTAGGCAAGATTGTAAGCAGTACCCTGTGGGAGACTGCACCAGCCTTGTCCTCTTGGCAATAGTTAACCCAACCTTTGGTATAAGCATGTACTACACAAGTTGGTAGAGTGACTGAGCAGCCAGGCTTATAACAAGAGGGGTCACTGTGAGCTGTAGGGTTTTTACACGGAGATTCACAGTGACAAGTATCCAAATAAACACCTACTCTCAAGGTTTCTTGATTAAACAATTATTTATTAATTTAACAGTCAGTTGAATAAGCCTTCTTTGGAAGGGAGCAAAAATATGCAACACAATAATATATTTCAAAACTACACACCCTCAGTTTCAATAAATCAGTAGATGCCCATTTGGGATGACACACAGATACTTCCTACACCCTGAGGTGACTTAAATAACTAGGAAATTGTGGACATTGATATATCACTGGCACATTTAGAGCAATACTGAGGTTAGTGCCAAAAGGAAAAGATGAGGGAATAAAAAAATGGTTAACAAATATTCTTCAGCAGGTAAGTACTTTTTGAACCATCCAATGCAAAGTAAATTAACCATTTCCCAGCTACACAAGTTATCTGATGTGTGACTTTTGTTGAGGGATAGTTAATGCACAAAGTCTGAGGTAAGACGAGTCTTTCAGGGAGCCAGGACAGCCAATGTCAATTGGGCAGAAGTCTAGGTGAGCTGAAGCACTTCTTGCAGGTAGGTAAAAAGTCTTGCACAATGTTTTAGACATCTTTGTAGAAAAAGAAATCACTTTAGAGCCACAAGGTGGGAGGCTTGTGAAGGGCAAAGCTGCAAGCAACTATGCAAAAGCAACCAAGACGAATCTCAACTGAGAGCTAGCAAGGCTACACAACAAGAGGTAAGTAACCCCTTAGTTTTACAGTACCTTTGGTTTGGAGAAATTGGTTCCAGCTGGCTTCTGTTCCAGTTGTAGGTCTGCAGATCTTGTGTCCCTGAGCCTCAGTTGTGGGGACAAGAGGGAGGACGTCTGGGGACTCATGCACTACGAATTGAAGGTCAGCGGCAGCAATGGGCAAATTTCAGATCAGTGGCACTTCGCAGTTTCAGCTCCTCGCGGCTCTCGCAAACAGCACCACCACGGTTCTCGGATACCTTTATGGACTTTCCTCGCATCTGGGGTCCAGCACTCTGTTGAGGTGGCTCAGGATTGGTCAGTCCTGCTTCATGGGAGTCCGGAGGATCTTCCTGGAGCTTGGGTCTGACTTATAAACAATACACTTGATCCTGGTGTCCCTCTCCCTGGCAATCGGTTCCTGCAGCAGCAATGGAAGTACAGCCAACTCCGAGAGGAAGTCCAGACGAGTTCGCTTTGGGGTTGATTGGTCCCACCAATCCAAGGGGAGAAGTCGTCCCTTGCAGGGCTTCTCTAGTCAAGGTGAATTCGGAGCTTCAGCAATGCAGTAGGGCTTCAACGGGCAAACCAACGGTCCAAGTGTTGCAGCAAGCGTCTCTTCCAAGTTCTTCTTCGGATTTCTTCGTCCAGTGGTCGACTCTGCCTTCCAGGCAAAATACCTCACCTTTTATGCAGGTTTCTCCCATTCATTCACAATCTAGCTGTCACTCACACAGCGGAGTGGTTGTCCTCCAAGTACAGCCAGACAGCCAATTACCTTTGGGTGCATTCCTGTCACCTAGGAGATTAAGCACAGGGAGTTTCGGGAACCTCCCTCCCTCGCTTCCTGCCCTGCCAGATACGCTGGAGCCAGAGGCGGGCTTCAGCAGTGAAACCCACCAAAGACAAAACGAACAAAGAAACCAAACCTGGTTTGGGGTGCAGAGTAAATCTCAAAAAGGACCTTTCCAACAAGAAATGGCAAAAAAGAAGACCGGGGCCATTTTAACAAACTGGGCTACTGTAGCTGCAAATGCAGCCTGCGATAAAAACACACAATGGTAGGAAAAAGTAAACCACTGCCACCAGGCATTAATTGTAGAAAGCGTAACATAAAATTGTTACATGTAAAACTAGACAAAGGGGATACTAAGTAACCCCTCCAGCACCCTATTGTAAGATCGTGTGTGCTGGGTCTAGAATTTTACAATGTAAGTAAAGTTAATTGCACTTCACTGTTCTTGGAAACAGTAGTTAATCCAGGAGAAGGTATTTAAAACCATGGGGAAAACTGAGAGACTTCCCTGTGCCACTGCACTGTAGGTGCTGTGTGACACAATGTAAAAAGATGATGCCTTTGGAGTTTGTCAGACTCCAAAACCAAAAGAAACACAGTGTTCATATTAAAGAAAAATACATGAGAGAGTGGGAAAAAGGTCTCACTCTGTCCAGGTTAAAAATTAAAAGTCCTAAAGTCCAGCAAAAAGTGCTGGGGGTCTCTAAGGTAGAAGGGAATTAGCCCATTTTTGAGAATTATCCCTAAGAACACCCTTTAAGTTTTGCCCCTCCAGTAATCGAAAGTTCCCTTGGAAAGACTCACACCGGGTGTGCAATCTCTGTCTCCTAAGGGATCACGTCGAAGGGCAGTGCATGCCGTGCAAACTGTACAGGCCCAAAACACTCACGGACCGCAAAACAGAATGCTGGGCCCACCACGCCATGCAGGCCGAGGCTGCCATGGACGTCGAGGGATACCCACGTGCAAGCCCCCGACCCCAATAGGCCTGCCAGCAGTGCTGCTACGGGTACGACATCCAGCGGCACTAGCACAACCAAGTTTCACCACACAAAACACACCTCCCACGGCCGAAAGTTGACCACAACGCCGACCGGAAAGTCACACACGGCATCAAGGGGGGGGCAGAGGGGGGTCTGAAAGTTCCCTGTCCTCTGGGCCATTGCGTTTGCGATCGCCACACGACGGGCCCCAAAAACAGACAAGCAAGTCAGTTTCTAACACTGTCTGAAGCCAAAATGTCCTCACACGCCGACGACCAGGCGTAGAAAGACACATCGATGGCCCCCTAGCATGCCGACCACTGACCGTCAAAGGACTCATCGAAGGTCTCTTCGACGACTACACAGAGCTCGAACTCATGAAAAAACACGTCCCAGACACTCTGTTAAAGAGTCGGACGTCGAAAAATCATAAGTCTTCTAAAACACAGGGAGAGGGCTCCATTTCGTGGGCTATGCACCATAAAAGACCCCCTGCACCAGAACCAACACCCCCCCCCCCCCGTCCCCTGCCTCTGTTCCCCCAGTAATCCCAAATTCATCTGTATGGTCAGCAGAACAGATTGAGAAGATCATGAGGTTTATGCCCTCCCTAGCTAATTTCTTTGATGACCACCGAGAGGTCTTGCAAAACCTTCAGGGTGCCCCACACAGCAGGCCATTGACTACTCAAAGCGGGGCAGCAGTTACCCAGCCTTACACCAAAAGAGCCTGCACAGACCTCATGCAAGCTTCCACCTCGCAGCAGGACTTAGGCCAGCATGCTTATTGTTACACCATGCAAGACCCACAGGACCCTGGAACTTACACAGATGACTAAGGGGACATGGGTGATGTCGACCAATTCTATGATGACCATGTCTGTCATCCAGTCGCCAGATGACTCAGACCTGCCGGTGGCAGACACACCAGTGGATAACCAAATACAGTATAATGACTTGCTCCTAAAGGCGGCAGAGCATTTAAAAATCAATACACAAGAAACACAAGTGGCTAAGGACTTGGTTGAGGACATACTAGGGGATAAGAAGTCAGCTACCCAATTTATCACCCTACTTCAATCAGTACAGAGAAGTATCCAACCCACTCTGATTACTCCTAATTTAACACGGGCAGTCAACCCACGCATTGAGAAAGTATTCCGGACAGCACCCTCAGACCCCTTTTTAAATCAGTTAAAACCTGACTCCTTAGTGGGAACAACTACTAGAAAGAGAGAAGGAACACCTCTGGCATCCTCCGACGGCCCTCCTGATAAGGAGAGTAAGAAAATGTACACTTTTTGAAGGAAAGTAGCCTCTTCGGCAGCTTACCAGACTAGAATCGCTAATAGAACGACTTTATTAGCTAGTTACATTTGTCACAAGTGGGATGAGATGGCCGAGTAAATAGCATCATTTCCAGAGCCCCTTAAAACACAACTATCGCTCTCCATTGCAGAGGGTAAACGAATAGCAAAGTGCATCCTCAAGAACAACTTGGATGCAGAAGACAATGCAGGAAGAATAATAGCAGAGGGGACTTTGATCAAACGCCACGTGTGGCTACGCCAGTCTGGCTTTTAGCTGGAGACTCAGGCTACCCTCCTTAATATGCCCATAGAGCTCAACGTATTGTTTGGCAAGGTGGTGGAAGACGCTCTAAAGAGCGCGAAAGGAGAATTTGACATCCTACAATTATTAGGGCAGCTCAGAAATACACCCTCCGGACATAGAGGGGGCTTTGATTTTCAACGCCTTAGAGGGCAAAACTCTCAACGAGCATCTGGTTACAACCAGGGACAAAGCTCATCCTGGGGTTCATTGTAGGGACAGTCCGCTTAACAGGGGTTTCAAAGAGGCCAAAGAAGGTCTTGTGGCAGGGGTAGATCCTCTTCCTCCAGAGGTGGCTCAACACCGCCCAAACAATGACCATCCGCTACAGGTTTACTCCCATTGTACTCCAGTAGGAGGCCGCATATCATACTTTACCCACGTATGGGAGGGAATCACCTCAGACAAGTGGGTACTTTAAACTGTGGCAGGTGGTTATTGCATAGAACTGCTATAGCAACTAACCAACCACCCACCAAGACAAAGGAACACCTCCCAGGAAGAACCACGTATCCTGTTGGAAGAGGTGATGACGCTGCTCTTAAAGGACGATGTAGAAATCGTCCCAGCGAACCAGGTAAACAGGTATTTATTCAATGTACTTATTTGTGCCAAAAAAATACCTTACGATGCGCCCTGTCTTGGACCTGCGCCCTGCAAACACCTATGTCAAGCCAAAGAAATTCTGCATGACAACGCTACAGGAAGTAATCCCACCGCTAAAGCGGGGGTCTGCATGGCAACCTTGGATATGAAAGATGCATACTTTCATATTTCAATGTTCCCAGCGCATAAAAGATGCTTGCGTTTCAAAATAGCGAACCAGCACTACCAATTCAAGGTTCTACCCTTCGGCATAGCCTCCACTCCAAGGGTATTCACTAAGGTACTGGCGGTGGTGGTAGCAGCCCTGTGTACCCTTACCTGGACGACTGGCTGATCACAGGGGAGAACCCCTAAATTTGCAAACCAAATACCCAAAGAGCAATAAATCTACTTTTTCAATTGGGTTTCTCTCTCAACGAGAAAAAGTCAAGCTTTGGACCAAACAAAACCAAACAGTTCCTAGGAGCTGTTAAAAAGACAGAAGATGGTCTAGTCTTTCTGTCGAACGAAAGAGTACAAAACATATTACTGCAAATACCCCATAATCTAGCCGGTCGCCAGATAACCGTACACAAATCAATGTGCCTGCTCGGGATGATGGCATCATGCATTTTACCTGTCCCACACGCCCAATTGCACATGCGCCCAATGCAGAAGTGGTTGGCGAAACAGTGTTCTCAGGCAAACGGTCAGTGGGACAATCTAGTGGTCGTTTCGCCAACCCCTAGTACAAGCTCTACGCTGGCGGACAAAGGTGAACCTGCTAAAGGGATAACCGTTCCACGACCCGGTGGTGCAAGCGGTTATCACAAAAGACGCATCACTCACCGGGTGGGGAGCCCTTTACCTTCATCACACAGTGCATGTTCTGTAGACTCAGATCACAGCCCACAATTAGATCAACCTTCTGGGGCTTCTAGCAGTGCTCAAGGCCCTACAAGCATTCCAAGCACACCTGACAGATCAGACAGTACAAATACTTACAGACAGCGCCACTGATAAATTTTACATTAACAAGCTGGGGGGCACACACTCTCCAAGTCTGTCCAGGCTAGCACAAAACATGTGGAAGTGGGCACTCAAGCGGGGCATGTTCCTAACATCGCAATATGTTCCAGGGGAACTTATTTCTCTAGTAGACTCACTAAGCAGAGATCCTCTACCAGAAGAGCACGAGTGGCAACTCGCCAAAGATCTGCCCTCTAGACTTGTTCGCCAAAAGAAAAAATAAACAATTCCCAGACTTCGCATCGAGGTTCCCCCAACACGGATCCAAGGGAAACGCCTTGTGGGTGAACTGGTCAGGGAAATTTGCCTACGCTTTTCCCTCTACTCCTCTGATTAGCAAAGTGGTGTACAAGATACACAAAGAACAAGTAGCATGAATCCTAGTAGAGACAACCTTGGTATCCACCTCTGCGCAAACGGGCGATGTGCTACCTGATCAAACTCCTGCGCCCATTCAATATGCTCACACAGCACGAGGGAGACAACATTACACCCTCAACCTCAGTCTATGAACTTGAAGTCATAGAGTTTGATCATTTAAATCTACCACAAAGGTACATGGAAATCCTCAAGGAGGCACATAAACCAAACACTGCAAACTGGTACTTTAAAAAGTGGAAGAGATTTGTAATTTGGTGCCAGTCAAAACAAATAAACCCAATAGAATGTACTTCATCTCACATTCTTCCTTACATGCTTCACTTACTAGACTCAGGACTAGTATTTAACTCAAGGTTCACCTAGCGGCTCTATCCGCGTACATCACTTTTCAAAGTAAGGTGTCCTGGTGGACAATCCTGGTCATTAAAGCATTCATGGAGGGAGTAAAAAGACTCCATCCTCCTATCTCAAACCCGTCACCAGGGTGGGACCTAAATGTAATACATGCAGAGCTCATAGGACCCCCCCGCCCCCTTTGAGCCTGTGCATAAGTCCAGCCTTAAACACCTCACATATAAAATGGCTTTTCTGGTGGCCATCACCTCCATACTGAGCGTCAGTGAACTGCAAGCTTTGTCAGTGCAAAACCCTTTCTTTGTTATCCACAAAGACAAATTGGTATTAAGAACGCACCCTAGGTTTTCACCTAAGTTAAGTTCCATGTCAGTCAGGCCATCAAACTACCAGCTTTCTTCCAAAATCCATCAAGCTCGGCTGAGAACAAATTCCATACACTAGATGTAAGGAGGGCGGTCCTTTACTATGTAATCAAGACCAGACTGCTAAGGAAAAGGACCAACTGTTCATCTCCATAGCTCCAGACAGTGAAGGAGACTGTGTGTCCAATAACTCCATCTCCAGATGGATAGTCAGATGCATACAGCTCTGCTACTCTCTATCAAATAAAACACTGCCTTTCACACCAAGAGATCACTCCACCAGGGTTACAGAAGCTACCTTAGCTTTTATCGCAAACGTCCCGCTAGACGCCATTTGCAAAGCAGCTACATGGAGCTCTATCCACACTTTTACTCAGCACTACTGCATTGATACTCACTCTAAAGCAGATTGCCAGGTGGGACAAGTGGTGCTAAAACATCTTTTTGCTGCTGTATCTTCTTAGAACCCACCACTTTCTCCAAATACTACTTGCTAATCTATCCATAGTGTTAGGGAGAATTCTCAGAAATGTGCTAATTCCCTCCACCTTAGAGATCCCCAGCAACTTCGCTGGATTTTGAGAACTTGATTTTGTTTACCTGGAAAGAGTGAGACCCTTTCTTTCCCACTCTCTCGTGTATTTTAATGTGATTTCTGAACTTTGTTTTTCTTTTGGCTATGGAGCCTGACAAACTCCATATGCATCATATTTTACATTGTGTCGCACAGCACCTTCAGTGCAGTGGCACAGGGAAGTCTTTCAGATTTCCAAAGGGCTAAATACCTTCTCTGGGATAAACTACTGTTTCCTAGAGCAGTAAAGTGAAATTGACTTTACTTACCTTTGTAACTTTCTAGACCCAGCACACACTGTCTTACAATAGGCTGCTGGAGGGGTTACCTAGTATCCCCTTTGTCTAGCTACTCATGTAACATTTTTAATGTTACCCTTTCCTCATTGAATAGCTTGTGGCAGTGGTTTACCTTTAACTACCGTGGTGTGCATTTACCTTGGGCTGCGTTCGCAGCTGCAGTAAAGCACCCAAGGGTGCCATTTTTGTCAAAACGGCCCTGGTCTTCTTTTTTCGTCATTTCTTTGTGGAAAAGTCCTTCTTGAGATTTACTCTGCGCGCCAAAGCAAGTTTGGTCCCTTTGTTCGCTTTGCCTTTGGTGGGATTCATGAGTGAAACCTGCCTCTGGCTCCAGGGTGTCTGGTGTGGGCAGGAAGTGAGGGAGGTGCCCAAACCTCCCTGTGCTTAGTCTCCTAGGAGACCCAAATGCACTCTGTAGTGATTGGCCGACTGACTGTCCAGCAAGGACAGCCACCCTGCTGTGTGGCTGACAGGTAGGCTGGAATGAATGGGAGAGAACTGGATAAAAGGCGAGGCTTTTGGCTCGGAAGGCAGAGTCGACCACTGGACGAAGGAACCGAAGAAGAACTTGAATAGGACGCCTGCTGCAACTCCTGGACTGTTGGACTCACAAGTCTAACAGCTTATGGCCCTACATTGATTCTTCTTTTTCTTCAAAGACTTCTGAAACATAGAGCAAATAATGTTCTTACTTACCTACACATTTTTCATACTTACCTACAGAGAAGTGCTTCTGCTCACATAGACTTTTGTCCAATGACTTTGGCTTAGCCTGTTTCACTGAATGACTCATATTGAGGGACCTAAAAGTATTTGCCTGCTTAAGAATATTTGTGGTCTCTTGTATGTCCTAATAACCCTTTCCTTTGACTTACTCCTATATGATTTTAAATACAACAGTGATACATTAATGTCCCCAGCACCCTAGCTATTGAAGTCAGCTGAGGGTGTAGGTTGTTTTTGTGGGCCATCGCAAAAGGGATGATTTAGAGATATTAAGAGTGTGTATTTTATGAAGTATATTTGAGTGTTACTGTTATATTGCTCCCTTCTGAAGAAGGCTTACTCTAACTGACTGATAAATAAATTAATAATTGTTTATTCAAGAAACCTTGTGTGTGTTTATTTGAATACTTGTCACTGTGAATCTCTGTGTAACTCCCCAACAGCTCACATTGTCCCCTCTTGAAATAAGCCTGGCTGCTCAACACGCTACCAAACTGTGTAGTACAAGCTTATACCAAAGGTTGGTTTTCCCATTACCTGTAGTCAGGGTTGTTGTAGTGCACCCAAAGGGTACTGCATACAATTGTGCCTAACACACAGCATGTGATCTAAGCAGATTCCCCAAGCCTCAGAAGGGATACATTACTCAACGCAAGCGTATTTCTGATGCTTGTATCTGCTTAGATTCACATGCGCCCACCCTTCCTCCCCTGGAGTAAAAAGTGCATAGATGTTTTCTGGGCTTTCCCCTGGAGTAAAAAGTGCATAGATGTTTTCTGGGCTTTATCTGATACATAATCTGCTTTACTACACCTGTACTCGGGCTACACTGCATGCAACCTCATGTCACAAACAAAACAATCTGAGGGACCTCGAAGCGTGAAGCACCATGGGTACAGTAGACGTCACACTAGGGATAGTATTACTGGCACGCCCTGTCGACATCCCTTTTTGAGTTTCGAAAACAAGAACTGTAATACTCTGCAGCTTCCACTCGATGTCGGCCTATGCACAGCATATGAATCTAAGCAGATACAAGCATCAGAATTACGATTACAGTGAGTAATGTATCATATATATATAGATTATATAAAGTTCTGACTGACTCATCTCAACACCCTGCTCAAACCATTTAACCTAGGAACATGACATTTGGAAGGTACTTTGTTTTCGTGACATAGGCACGCACTACAGAAGGATTTTTGGAAATTCCGTCCCTAAGAGGGGTTGAAAGGGCGGGGTGAATTTTTATATACGAGGATACCTGTATCTCAAAATACTAAGATGTTACAGATGTGAAAATTGGCATTTAGATTCTTCTTCAAAAATATAGAAATCCGTTTTTTTTACCATTTTCAGAAAATCCAGGTAAAGGAGGTGGAAAAGGGGGGTGAATTTCTTTTTTAAAGATACCCATATCTCACAAACCGAAGATGTTAGAAAAGTAAAAATTCACATTTAAATATTCATTATAAAGTAAGTTTCCAAACTGCTGTAGAGGAGGAGGCAAGTACCTCCACCTCAATCAAACCGCCTCTTTTACTTGTATGCTGGAAACTCAAGTATGTGACATACACAGAACAGTTGAATCGACAAAGAGCAGAGTATGGACTCAGTCCAGTACCAGTGTAGGTGCCAGTACCTAAGAGAATCTGGGAGCCAAGGTACCCATTGAGAAAACCATATCTATATACAAGGAAATATGATAACCATCTGATTGAAATCCCTGAAGAAGCAGAGCCAATAAGTGGCAATGATGAAGATGACGTAAGTAGAAGAGATCCAGTGACCAGAGAATGCAGATATTCTATAAGGCATCAAGAAAGTAATAAGGATAAGTGACATCTTGGGATCAAGGTGAAGAAGCCTATGCCACAGAAACAGATGAAGATATCAAGTTATTTTACACGTGTACAGATGCAAAAGTAACGCAAGCAGCAAAGTAATCGTGAAGCTAGCTTTAAGCTTATAGTGAATAGATTGCGGCAAGCGTCAATGTATACATATATAGGAATAAAAAAAACTATGGATGGTTCCACTAAACATATTATAGCAGGTTGGACAGTAGCAAAGAAGGCCTCATTTTAGTGTGTCACAGTTAAAAAAACAAGTTGAATTACAAGTGAAATTCAGGAGGCAAGGCTGGACGAACAAAGAAGCCAAGGTCTTATCAAACTGGAATGAACTGACACTAGATACAATTCATGTGAAAGAACAGAAACTTATGTTCAGAAGGATTGATCAAAACAAAAGACGTCAGAGGACTATCAGAAAATAATATTAAATGCACGAAAAGGCTTGATTCCATGGTCTCCAGTCACATGGAAACATGAAGTTGGATGGACGAGATGGTCACACCTACGCACATAGGCAGGCTGTGCTTCTCACTCCCTAATTTTCTCAGAGCTAAGAACACTCTCAAGGACAAGCTTCAAAGGCCTAATTGACAGTAGACCACTTAGGTGATGATAGATTGATATGCTAATTGGTGGGAAGCTAAAGTTAAGGCGACCTCCCCAGCACATGGATGGACAGCATGCAAGCTGCTAACGTAGGTGGAAAAGTACTGAAGGAGGATAGAGTGCCAACAAATTATAGAGGACCTGCGTATGTAGGGGTCCTATAGTGTGTAAACCAATTGGACTTCATGTATTTAGTGACATTCAGAGTGGTCATTTTTAGATGAGGACTTAGTTGCCCCACCTGATGTTAAGTAACCAAACGCATAGTTACACTTTTTTAGACTAGTATGGATCATATACTTAGATGTTCACTCAGAACCAATCACCCATGCTTATAAGTTTTTGTAGTTTGCCACTTAGGATGACGATAGTACACATGTACGTTAGACGTCATTGATGACGAATATTGCTTATAAAAGTTTTTTCTTAAATGCATTGAGTAACAGGATCGAGCAATTGCATTGATGTTCGTTATGCTCCCTGTTTTAGAAAATTGATATTAAAACAGTCTTCCTTTTGTCAACTTCCTGAGTCGGCTGTATTATTGATGTATGAGTAAAGACTGCATCCCCATCCATCTCCAGGGCAATTGCTACTCATCGAAGAGGCTGGATTATCCAGTTCACTGCTTCTTTAAATTGGTAACGCAGAGTATCCTGTATTTGAGAGCAAAATTGTAATTCCTTCCGACCTAGACACAATCGTCGATTCCTTAGCAGACCTCACATCCAAAATATACCCTGACATAAAATCTAATTTAGAAATCTACAGAATGGTTATGTGAGCATGCCACTTTAATGCCAAAGAACAGCATGGGTGCTGTAATCAATAAGATACTTATTCATTTTTTAATTTTTTTATTAACTTGTTATACAGCGATACAAACAGCTTTTCAACACAATAAAATCCCAATCCCGCCCACACCTCCATCCAACCCATAAATATTTTAGTAGAAGTTAAAAATCTCTAAAATACCCACAATCTTCCTCCAAAAGATAGTAAAAAAATTATGGAAGACTCGTTGTTCCATCCCATTATCAGAGCCCATACAGCCTCCTCATGAATAGAAGAAGGCACCCCGGCTGCAATGGCGGCCTTTGAACTCAAGTTATTCAAGTATTTGCAGCTGGTTAACTGGTCTTTGACTGTCTCTAATTGTTTATCAAAGTCGGCAGAAGCAAAGAGACCTGGTGGTGGTGTTCCAGGCACCCATAATTTCTATTGTCTTTATTGAATTCCTTTTAAGCTTGAGGTATTTCCAGAACAGGAAATTACCCAAAAGCTGTCCGATGTAATTGGGGGAATGCTCCTGAGTAAGCATGTACTCAATGAACAGCCCACTATTTGCTTTGGAGGCACGATCCACTATAGACTGCTTGCGATAACCTGTATAAACAGTGCCTTGAACAGTAGCTTTAAAGCGCGCAAGGGACCAACTCAATAGAACATCCGGGGACAAAGCCAACCAACCTGGTAGCAGCAGCAATATAAAATAGAACACTATCCTGCATGAACATTGCATTGACTTGAACGGCATCAAACACAAAATAAATTTACGGTGCAAGCCTGAGCATTGGCAAGTTTCCAGTAGAGTTTTAAACAGGTCACCTGGAACTTAGCCAAGCAGAAGTCGCTACCTAATTCAAGTAAAATTGCCTCTAGCTGAGTGCGTATCTGGAGGTGAAATAATCTCTTAAGCAATGAAGCCTTCAGTTTGGCCACCCCCGTAAGGTTACCAAGGAGTCAACATTCAGCCCGTACATAACTGGGAGGATCTTGGCCAGATATAACACATCTGCAAAAATATCCATCAAAAATCATAACCTCTGGGTGTAAAGGACAGTCAGTGACAAGGAAAGGTTATCAAAAGAAAGGGCTACATGACACAAGATGGAATAGGTACTGTTATAGAAAATTGCAGGAACATCAATGAGTATGTTATTATCAAAATATGTCTTTGGTTTGGTTTCCAACTCAGCAAAAAACTAAGTCTGTGATTTTGTTCCCTTTCTTCGAGCCTTTGTTTTTGCTCTGTGTGAGAAGCTCAAAAACTATAATGAACTTCTAGAACTTTTGCACGTTGGAAAATCAAGATCTCTATGGCATAATAGAGATGCTTTTTTGAATACTAACCCAGAATGAATGAGAGCAAGTGTGAAATGTGAATTTGTTAACCACAGTGTGTTATATGTTTTTTTAACAAGAAACAACATTTTTTGAAAACACTGGAAACTTTATGTGAAATAAATAAAATGATGGTTTCCTGTTTGAAAACACAAAGTTTTGAGTCTGGTCACTAGGAGTTAACAGCTGTGCCAACTCCATGTTGCTGTTGTAGGTCTAACAACATTTGTTTTTGAAACACAGCAGTAGGCGGCAGTCTGTGATTCCTATAGAATACGTTATATGTACCCTTTACATCACAGACCCCTCGATAACAACAAAATTGATGGGTATGACCTGCTGCATACATGCAGATATAATTGTGCCAAAATTCCAACAGAGTATACCCCTCCTGTACAGGCTAGTTTCCCAAGGCTCCCAACTTCCTGTTCACACTTTAACTTAACATAGTCCAAGTGGCGACCACTTAGTTTATCATCAAAATATTCCCCAGTATTTATATTCCTTGACTACCTCGAGTCGGTTTCCATGGAGGTGCCATGGTACAATGGTCTTTTTCCGTCCAGGAGGAAGGAAAACCATTCCCTTTGTTTTGTTGATGTTAATAACAAGGGAGTGAATATCCAAAAACTTCTTTAGCAGATCAAGAGACGCTTGTAAGCCAGACAGAGTTAGGTCCAGCAGGACGATGTCGTCCGTGTAACCCTACCACTGTAAGTGGAAATTCCCCAATCTTGGGGCAATCGATGTAGGATTATCCAACATCACTCCTGTGTACGTGAGATATACATTTAACAGGAGAGGCACCAGAGAACACCTTTTTCAACCCACGATCCGTGGGAATCCAGGAAGATGTCCTGCCGATTTCTCCAAGCTAACATTAACCCTTGTGTTTGTATGAAGGGAAATAATCATGGAGGATAATCCTGCAGGGATGTTCCAATCAGACAGCTTCCGCCATAGCTTGTTTCTATTGACGGAGTCGAAAGCGGTGCTGTAATTAATGAACACTGCATGAACAAGGCGTTGTCTCATAAGCCATGCCTGTTGGATAACAGTCAACAAAGCAAGCCAATTAGTCGTGGTGCGCAGGCCCCTCTGGAAGCCAGACTGATTTAATGGAATAAGCTTGGAAGCTTCTGCCCATGTCCATAGTTTGCTCAAGAGGAGATAAGCAAAGAGTTTAGATGAAGCATCCAGCATGGTCAGGAGACGATAATTGCAAGGATGAATGCAATTGCCCCTCTTCCAGATGGGGACGATAATACTGTCTCTCCAGGGACAAGGAATATGTTGGAATTCACCATTCCACTGGAAGATCCAGTCCAACTTAATAGACCAGCATTCAGCATCCATCTTAATCACAGTGCTGCAAATGCCATCAGATCCGGGAGCCCTTAAGGATTTGTTGCCGGTGATGAGCCTCAAGATATCATTTGAATTATATAAATAATTCCATCTTACCGCTAGTGGAACCAGTTCAGGTAATGGCGATTAACCACCTCCAAGGGTGTTGGAGGTGAACTCAACCCAGACTGCCTCCGGTACACCCAAGATGTCATAAGTTGGGTGAAGGGGATTGAAGGGGAATATCCATGTAATACCCTCCAGAATTCACATGTGTTGTGAACGGATACATATTTATTCTTTCTGAGGAGTCTAAATGGAGTACAAATCTGTAAACTCAGTGTTACAAAGTGATGACGCAGTCCACAACCCTGTTGAGTTATTGAACACTTTAAATCCTCCTGATCTTCTGGAACACAAACCTATCCTCAAAGTGGGAGCATCTGTGATTTTATTGCGGAGCCTCAACGCACCTAAGCTCTAATGGCAGAGTGAAAGCTCTCCACAGAAATGTGATTGTGGCTACTGTGCTTCTTGGTTCTGGCCTGGGGGAGTCTGTGTTCATACTACGAATACCTCTTATAGATTCAGAATATCCGTTTGAATTCAAAAGACATCAGTTCCCTTTAAAGGTTTGTTTCACCAAGACTATCAACAAATCTCAGGGGCAGACTTTAAAGGTAGCAGGGATTGACCTAAGGGAAGACTGCTTCTCTCATGGGCAGTTTTGCGTGGCCTGTTCCAGAGTGAGCTCATCTTATTCTCTGGTAATCCTAGCACCTGAAGGGAGAACCACTATTGTAACAAATCCAAAAATCCATGCGAGCGAAGCTGCGGGCAACAGCTAGAGTGTGTTTGTATATATATTTCTGAGGCTTGTGTAATCTGCTTAGATCACATGCTGTGCATAGGCTGACATCTAGTGGAAGCTGCGGAGTATTACAGTTTGTTTTTTTGAAACTCGAAAATGGGCGTTGACACAGGGCGTTCCAGTAATACTATCCCTAGTGTGACGTCCACTGTACCCATGATCCCTCACGCGTCTAGGACCCTCAGATTGTTTTTTTCTGCCATACTGGTCGGAAGCATTCCCTGGCCTTAGCCATACTTTTGCTAAAATATTGTTATATTTCCCCATTTCTCCACCCCAACGTCGAGTCACTGCATCCACACTCGACGCCGGCCCGGAGAAAGAATTGACCGTCGAGGGCTGCACGACGGATTTGGCCTCGGAAGGCCTCTGGCCTCGGCCCTGCAAGTAGGGAGAGTGGGGGGTGGACATACTCTACACTCTTTTGGTATATAGGTACATTCTTATATATTCCTACACTTGTTAGCCCGCTGCCACAAGGTGCGTATGAAGGATACCCCTTTCCAATTTTGCCCCAAGTGCAACCGCAAGTACCCTTGGGTTGACGGGCACGCCACGTGCAATCTCTGCTTACCGAGGGAGCACCCCGAGGCTAACTGCAGAGCGTGTAGTAGATTCAAACCAAAAAAACTTAAGGACCGTTCGATCAAGCGTTGGGCCCACCACGCCAGGCATCAAGAGGCCATGGCAGCGGAGGGCGCCTTCAGCGATGGCAGCGAGGCTGTGCTTTCGGACGGCGAGGGCAACGTGGCGTCAATTGACAGCCAAGCGCAAGTCCCCGACCTTGGAAGGTCGTCCGGCAGGGCGGCTATGGGGAAGACCCCCGGCGACAAAAGCGCTACCCACAGCACTTCCACAAAACACATGAAGTCCAACCGAGACTCGACGCGCACGACGCGTACTCGGAAAGAAGCACATAGAGAATGGTCCGAATCGGTGTGCTCTGGGCGTTCTCGATCTAGATCGCCGCATGACTCGAGGCAACCATCCACTGTTGCCAGAAGTGCCTCGCTCCCCAAGGTAACAGAGGTTCGATCGTCAGAAGACGAAACTGCCCTCTATCCCCAGTCTGCACTCCAGGAGTCGGCGTCAACAGGCCGCGCAACGGCTGCTCCCGAGTCCCAACCTCCACTATCCAGAGATAGGGACACTACCCCCGAACCTCGGCGCCAGGCATCGAAAGGCTCCGGAGGGGCGAAAAAACAGGGTAAACACTCTTCCACACACGGGGAAGGGGAAAAACAGAGGAAGCAGTCTCAGCCTCCTTCCACACCTCAAAAACATTCTACCCCACATAAAGAGATGGACACGTCTCGGTCTTCTGTTATCCCAAAGACCCCTGTTCAAACCAGTAGGTCTAGTCTAGATAAGACAGGGAAAGGCCTTCAAGAAAGAATCATTCCCAGTTCAAGAGAATGGTCTACTGATGACATAGACAGTCATGTCAAGGATGTCATCATTGGCAGATTTCTAGGCCAAAAACCCTGCACACTTTCTCTCTTTTACCCCCGATGGGTCAACTCCCTCAGGGTCTAAGGATCCTATACCCCCAAGTAAGATGTCCCGGGTTGAAGCTCCTACTTCAGACCCCTTCAGTATACAGCCCTATTCTCAATATCAGGGAGATCCATCCCTTTCTGAGGATCCAGATTTGGGCATGTTGGAAGAACAAACTGGGACGGGCTACTATGGGGATGACGAGGACCAAGAGGAGGAGGAGGACAACCCAGAAACCTACAGGCTAGATTCCCCAGTAGATAAAGAACCCCCGGTTACCGACTGCCCTGTCGATAACCAGCCTCTCTTGAATGAAGTGCTGTCCAGAACGGCAGAACACTTCCACATTGACACCCAGGGTGCTCAGGAAGAGAGGGACTTTGCCGAGGAGTTAGTGGGAGAAAGGAGACCTGTTGCCCAGGCCATCCCTATCCTTAAGTCAATACAAAGGAGGATAAACCCTTCCCTTGTTAATCCCTATCTCACTAGGACGGTAAACCCCAGAGTTGAGAAGCTTTTCAGGGCAGCCCAAACAGACCCACTGTACATAAGAGGGCATCTGAAACCGGACTCCCTGGTAGTTACAAACACCCGTAAGAGGGCGGGAACACCCTTGTCATCGTCGGAAGCTCCTCCTGACAAGGAGAGCAAGAAGATTTATGGCTTGGGCAGGAAAGTAGCCTCCACTTCTGCCTACCAGGCAAGGTTTGCCAACTCCACCACCCTGCTGTCGAGTTACAACTGCCACCAGTGGGAAGAAGTCGTGGCACTCATAGATTCCACCCCAGAAGCCTTAAAAAGCCAATTGGCACGAGTTTCGGCAGTAGGAAGAGCCGTGTCCGGTTGCATATTAAAAGCAACCTTTGATGCTGTGGATAACGCCGGCAGATTGATAGCAGAAGGTACTGTTATCAAAAGGCATTCTTGGTTGCGACAGTCTGGGTTCAAAGCCGAAACCCAGGCTTCATTGATAGACAAACCGGTGGAGCCGGAGCTATTGTTTGGAAAGGCAGTCGAGGACGCACTGAAAAATGCCAAGGACGAGTATGAGACACTCAAATCCCTAGGCCAGCTAACCAATAAACCCCCAAACCAGAGAGGGAATGGCAATTTTCGTCACCCACGCGGACCAAATTCCCAGAGAGGGTCTAACTATTCACAGGGGCAGGGTACACAATGGAACAACAACAGCCAGCAGTCTACCCAGGGTTATGGGAGGGGTAATAAGAGAGGGCTTGGTAAGGGTAGAGGCAGCCCCAGTAGAGGCGGCGGCACGCCTCCACCAAAACAGTGACGTTCCGTTCAGGGTCCCTTCTCACACATCCCCAGTAGGGGGACGCATTTCCAACTTCACCCAAGCTTGGGAAGGGATCACTTCAGACAGATGGGTGCTGTCCACAGTGTCCGCAGGATACTGCATAGAACTGTTAGAGCGTCCCCAAAACCACCCTCCACGACAAAGAATACATTCTTTGGACCACCGGAAGATCCTCCTCGAGGAGATCGTCAACCTTCTAGCAAAGGACGCGATAGAACTCGTCCCGGGACACCAGGTAAACAAGGGTATTTATTCAACTTACTTCCTTGTGCCAAAAAAAGATTTGACAATGCGCCCAGTATTGGACTTACGACCTGCAAACAAGTATGTCAAGCCCCAAAAATTTCGCATGACTACTCTCCAATAGGTAATCCCCCCTCCTAAAAAAAAGGGGGATTACATGGCAACATTGGACATGAAAGATGCCTATTTTCATATTTCCATGTTCCCAGCGCACAGAAAGTACTTGCACTTCAAGGTGGACAGTTGGCACTACCAGTTCAAGGTACTGCCCTTCGGGATAGCCTCGGCTCCAAGGGTATTCACCAAGGTACTGGCGGTGGCGGCAGCAAACCTACGCAGGGAGGCAATCCCGGTGTACCCTTACCTGGACGACTGGCTCATTACGGGGGAGACCCCAGTAATTTGCAGAACAAACATTCAAAGGACGATCAACCTCCTCTTCGAATTAGGCTTCTCAATAAACGAGAAGAAGTCAAGTCTGGTGCCAAGCACCTCCAAACAGTTCCTAGGAGCTATCCTAGACAAGCAAGAGGGGTTGACCTTTCCATCAGAGGAAAGAATTCGGAATATACTGCTGCAAATTCTGCAATTTCAGGCCGGTTGCCAGATAACGGTACGCAAAGCAATGTGTTTGCTGGGCATGATGGCGTCATGTATTTACCTGGTCCCCCATGCGCGCCTGTGCATGCGTCCCATGCAAGAATGGTTGGCGAAACAGTGGTCTCAGGCAAGTGGTCAGTGGGACGATCTAGTGGTCGTTTCGCCACCACTGGTACTAAGCCTTCACTGGTGGACAAGAGAAAATCTGTCCAAGGGGAAACCCTTTTACGATCCCGAGATACAGGCGGTAGTCACAACCGATGCATGCCTGACAGGGTGGGGAGCTCACCACCTCCACCACACAGCTCAGGGTCTCTGGTCTCACTCAGTGGCCAAGAATCACATCAACCTGCTAGAGCGCCTGGCAGTATTCAGAGCGCTTCAAGCGTTCGAGCCCTACCTGCTGAATCTGTCAGTGCAGATCCAGACGGACAGCTCTAAAACCATGTTTTACCTAAACAAGCAAGGAGGGACTCGTTCGCCAAATCCGTCCAAGCTTGCCCAGAAAATTTGGATATGGGCACTCGGACGGAAGATCTTCCTGTCATCTCAACATGTTCCAGGGGATCTCAATTCTCTGGCGGATGCTTTGAGCAGAGATCCCCCCCAGAGGAACACAAATGGTGTCTACACAGAGAAATCGTAGAAGATATCTTCTCTCATTGGGGTTTCCCCACCGTAGACCTATTCGCCACAAGCGAAAACAGACAGTGCCCAGGATTTGCATCCAGGTTCCCCCGGCCAGACTCCCAGGGGAACGCCCTGTGGATGAACTGGTCAGGGATGTTTGCATACGCTTTTCCACCAACACCTCTCATCAGGAAGGTGGTCAACAAGATGAACAGAGAATCAATGACGCTCGTCCTAGTTGCTCCCATGTGGGCGAGACAACCGTGGTTCCCACACCTACGCAGACTAGCGGTGTGCGAACCCATCAAACTCCCGGGATGGTATAACCTACTGTCCCAGCACCAAGGTCAAACAGTGCATCCTCAACCCAACTTAATGATCTTAGCAGCATGACTCCTGAGGTCATAGAGTTCGGACATCTCAAATTACCTCAGAGATGTATGGACATCCTAAAAGAATCTAGGAAGCCAAACACGAGGCACTGTTACTTTGACAAATGGAAACGATTCGTTATCTGGTGCCAGAATAAGCAAATCAACCCAGTTGATTGCACTCCTTCCACAGTTGTCACATAGATGCTCCACCTGCTGGATGCAGGACTGTTATTTAACTCACTGAAGGTACACCTGGCAGCGCTGTCAGCATACACCACATCCCATAACAAGGTGTCGTGGTGGAAGATACCAGTGGTTAAAGCTTTCATGGAAGGAGTAAAGAGACTTCACCCTCCTATTTCAAACCCACCACCAGGATGGGACCTTAACGTGGTGCTATCTAAACTCATGGGCCCCCCATTCGAAACCATGCATAAAAGCAGTCTCAAACACCTGTCTTATAAGACAGCCTTCTTAGTAGCTATAACCTCTATAAGAAGGGTCAGTGAAATTAAGGCTCTGTCCGTGCAGGATCCATTCTTTACCGTTCATAAAGATAAACTGGTTTTACGTACACACCCTAGGTTCTCACCTAAGTTTATTTCTAAATCCCATGTGAACCAGTCCATCAAGCTTCCGGCTTTCTTCCAAGACCCAAAAAGCTCGGCTGAGGTGAAACTACACACCCTAGATCTGCGTAGGACGGTCCTCTACGATGTAAACAAAACCAGACCGCTAAGGAAAACAGATCAGCTGTTTGTCTCCGTAGCTACAGGCAGAGAGGGAGATTGTGTCTCTAAAGGTGCCATCTCCAAGTGGATTGTTTTTTTTTTTTTTAAATGTCTTTATTAATTTTACAACAAACTATACACATAAGATCAAATTAATCATTGCCACATGAGTACTTCAACGGAACATAAAACAATTCCCCCCCTCCCTCCCCACCCACCTCTTCTGAGACCACAGTTAGACCTTCAATCCTTGTTATAGACCCTCGACGGCCCTGGACTGTCAGAGCCTTCCGAAGCGCTCTCTCGCGCTGCTGGGTGGAGCAGTGGCACAGTTAATGCCACCCACCGGAGTAGTTCCTCGCTGGATTCTAATCTCTGTACTTGGATTGCAGTTTCCCAAGCAGCAGTCTCGACCGTTATCCATCTTTTGAGATCGGCCCACCAGAGGGCTTCACTCGGGCCTCTTGCGCTTTTCCAGCTCATAGCTATACGTCTTTTCGCCGTTATGTATATTAAGTCCTTGAGCTTGTTGAGGGGTTTGTTTTTGCTGTTTCTTGTATAGCTACCCAATATGCAGGCTGCTGGGTCAAGAATATCTACTACTATTTCGGCATATGCTACCTTTTCCTTCACCTGCGCCCAGAACCTTTGAACAGAGGGACAACCCCAGAACATGTGGGTCATTCCGGCCTTTGGCGTATTGCATTTGGGGCATGTCTGGACTGCGGCTCCCCTGAACCTAGATATGGCTTCTGGTGTGAGGTAGGCTCTATTAGTAATGTAAAGTTGGATGAGCTGTAGGCGGGCATTCCTAGATATTTTTTTGTGGTAGTGGGTTATCTTTTCCCATGTTTTATCTTCAAACTCCCTACCCAATTCGATCTCCCATCTGCTCTTGCATTTGAGTTCGTTGGTGGTTGTGCCCTGCAGCAACGCTTCGTATAGTCTGGAGGTTTCGTGGCCTCCCTCAGCAGTGTCGAGCATGGACTCGATGGTCTCGTTTTCCATGAACTGGTTTGCGGCTTCCGGCCATCTCTCCTTTATGGCTTGGATTACCGCCCTGTGGAGCAGAAACTGGCCTGTGGGTAGGCCTGTAGACTCACTGAGGTCGATGAACGACATTAGTTCTTGTTCGCTGGTGAGGTCCCCCAGCACCGCTACCCCCCAAGGTTCCCATAGGGTGCGTATTTCCTTGTGCCCCCATGGGTGTTTGGCCATGATCGCGGCGATGGGTATTTGCGGGGAGAGCGGATCCGCAGTCCCCACTTTCACGCAGGCACGCCTCCAGAGCCGGGTCCCAAGTTGAACTAGATAAGGGTAATGCCTTAGTGTCTCCCTTTCAACCCACAGTGTGTCCCTAAGTAGCAACGTGGGCATGGCTGGCTGGAGAAGTCGGGTATCAGTGGTGGTTTCGTCGGCCATCCATTGTGTCACGTGTCTAAGCTGGCTGGCCAAGTAATATAGCTCGAAATTAGGGATCTTCAGCCCCCCCCTCTCGTAGGGTCTTTGGAGATTTTCAAGCGCCACTTTGTGCCTACCCCCCTGCCAGAGGAATCTTCTACAAAGTTTGTTCAAGTCTCTGAAAAAGGAGGGGGGAATGTTGAAGGGAACGTTTGTGAAGAAATGCAGTAGACGTGGGAGTGCTACCATCTTGAGTAGACCCGCCCGCCCCGCCACCGAGAGAGGGAAATTCCCCCAAAAGACCATGGACTTATCAAGGGATACTTTGGCTCTGACTGTATTAAGGATATGTTCCGTGCTGGGGCTGCGGTGTATGGTAACCCCAAGGTATCTAAAGGATGTCGGCTGCCATTTAAGGTCTAGTGGGGGTAGGGATCCAAGTTCGTCCCTGTGTAAAGCAGCCAAAGGGTAAAGACACGATTTTTCCTTGTTGATCCCAATGCCCGTAAGTTTATGAAAACATTCTAGGGTCTCTAGTATGTAGGGCAGAAGGTGCTCTGGATTGTGTAAGTATAGCAGCATGTCATCTGCGTACATGGACACAAGATGAGTCACCCCATCCAGTTCAATGCCCCCGTCACCATATTCTTGTCGGAGATACGCTGCTACCGGCTCAGCCGCAATAATATAGAGCATGGGGGACAGTGGACATCCTTGTCGGGTGCCTCTGTGAAGGGGCCATTTATCAGAATACGTCCTGTTGGTGCGCACTCTGGCGGTGGGGCGGGCGTAGACCAATTGGGTCCATTTCAGGAAGGCGGGCCCGATCCCCATTTTGCCCATAGTGGCATACAACCATTCCCATCTCACCGAATCAAAGGCCTTGGTGGCGTCTAATGACGCCACCGCGTATTTTCGGGGGTTATGCTCAGTGGCGTATATGATGTGGTGCAACCTACGCAGGTTTTCGGTAATAGAGCGCCCCGGTACGTAGCCAGTCTGGTCTTGGTGGATCAGCTGGGGGATCACTCTGCGTAGCCTATTTGCAAGAAGTGCTGTTAGTATTTTGCAGTCCACATTTAGCATAGAAAGTGGTCTATAAGACCCGCAGTCCGTTCCATCCCTTCCAGGCTTTAGCAAAGGGATGATTGTGGCCTCACTCATGGAGTCTGGGAGGGTGCCCCGCTCATATGCCTCATTGAAAACCCGTGCTAGCATTGGGGCGAGGGCGTCATCGTATGTCTTATAAAATTCCCCTGGTATGCCATCAGCGCCAGGCGCTTTTCCGGTTGGTAAGGATCTGATTATAGCCAACACCTCATCTTGGGTAATTGGCTCCTCTAGGGCCTCAGCCGATTGGGCATCTAGTGAAGGCAGCACTATGCTACTCAGGGCATCCTCTATTTCAGTGTTGGTGGGGGGCGGGGATTTGGAGTAGAGTTCTCGGTAAAACTCGGAGAAGACCAAATTAATCTCATCTTGGGTATGTGCTGTGGTGCCATCTGGTCTGAGTATGGAGCAAATGGGTGACCTGGGGACTTCTCTTTTGTAGAGCCAAGCTAACAGTTTACCAGGTTTATCCCCCAGTGCGTGTGTTCTTTCAGAATGTTTAGCGAAGCTCAGTTTCCCCAGCGACTCCCAGTGAGCCAGGCAGGCCTGTCTCAATTCAGTAATTTTCTGTATATGTTCCGGGGTCGAGTCAGCCTCGCCTTCCAGCACACTCAGTTCTTTTTCAGCGCCCACTAGGGAGGTTGTGATGGACTTCAGGGTACCCCCAATTGTGGCAATCATCTCACCTCTCATTACTACTTTATAAGCCTCCCAAGCTGTTCCGATGTAGTCCACACTATCTAGGTTGTTCTGCCAGTACTCCTCTGTGCTGTCTCTTATATGTTCTCGGAAGGCTGTATCCAATAAGGCCTCGGCTCTAAGTCTCCAAGTGGGAACTGGGGGTCTAGGGGGGTATACCTCCCAGGTGGCTTGCATGGGAGAGTGGTCTGATAGCATTTGGGCAAGTAACGTGCATCGCCAAATCCATCAAGCTGCCCCCGGCTTATTAAGATATAGTCCAATCTGGTATGGACCTTGTGAGGTGGGGAGAAAAAGGAATATTCTCTTACCTCAGGGTTCCTCTCCCTCCACAGGTCGCATAGTGCCAGCTGGGTTATTAGTTTAGAGAGTACTTTGGCTGGGGGGGGAAGGACGGGAGTGCTTAGAGTCGGACCTGTCTTTTCGGGGGTCTAATGTGCAGTTGTGATCACCCCCCCAAATCACTGTGCAGTCTACACAGGGGCCAATCCTAGAATAAAGGGAGTGGAAGAATGCTGTGGCGTCATGGTTAGGTGCATACGTGCTAATCAGACATATCTCCCTCCCCTCCATGGTCCCCTGTACCAGTGCCATCCTGCCTTCGTTATCTGTCTTTGTGTTCACTACTCTAAAAGGGATGGATGGGTCTATCCATATCAGGACCCCTCTAGCGTATGAAGAATAGGGGGATCCAACTTGGGTTCCACGCCATATTTTGGCCATAGCCTCTTGTCTGTCCTTTGTTAAATGTGTTTCCTGCAGCATGGCGATTCCCACCTTGCATCTACGCAGGTAGGTGTATATCCTGCGTTGTTTAACAAAGCTATTCAAGCCTCTGACGTTCCACGTTAAAACGTTAATGCTTCCTGCCATGGGTGTCATGGTACCTGTAGATTGTCCTCTGCTTGGGCCCAGGCCTTGCAAGTGATATTACTGTTGTGAAGTGTTCCTGTGGTCTCGGTGTGGTCAGACTAAAATTCCCAACTTGGGCTTTACCCCTTCGTGTCCCTTCCCTCCTTGTATTCAAGACTTCTGTAACAACGGGTCCCCAAACATGACCCTTTAACTGCAAGATCCCAGAACATAGGACCGGTCCGGCGAGGTTCCTCTCGCCGTGACGGGCTCTCAGGAGTGTAGCATATGAGTTTCCCATCCCAAAAACGTTAACCATTAAACTTTTAACCAATAAAACCAGTCTAGTGGGGTTGCCCCCCCTCTGACTATCCCGTTTCCGCTCCGTTTGACTACAGGTGCCCTACGGGTGGGTTAGTCACCCAAAAAGAGTTACTGGGGAAAAAAGAAAGGTTGGCTCAGCAGGTGTATGCTTCGCCGTTGGTCTTCAGTATGGCTCCGGTTGATTCCGTGTTGCCGCATTTAGAGTGTCATGCTGTGTGTTGTCGTCATCAGGTTTTGGGCCAGTGTTGCAGTGGTCAGGGCTCCGACCGGCGTGGTCGAGGCTGTCTGATCTCAATGTCTGGGATTTGTTCCCTGTCCATCCACTCGCATACTTCCACTGGTGTATCGAAAAAATGGGCTTTATTGTTGACTAGGACCTTCAGTCTGGCGGGATATAGGAGCATGTACCGCAGGCCTGCATTTTTCAGTCTAACTTTGGTGTGGATGAATTGGGCTCTGTTCCTTTGAACCTGGAGGGTGTAGTCCGGGTAGATGGCGATTTTCACTGAGTTCCTGATTATGCTGCCGCCTGACCTGGAAAAAGCAAGGATCGTTTCTCTGTCTCTGTAATTAAGCACCTTGGCTATTATCGGCCTGGGTGGGTTTCCAGGTGGTGGCCTCTTGGTGAGGGATCTGTGAGCCCTTTCGATGGTAAATCCTTGGGACAAGTTACCAGCTCCAATTTCCTGGATCAGGAGATTCTCCACATAGTTTGTGGTGTCATTCCCTTCGATTCCCTCCGGTACGCCGATGAGTCTGATGTTGTTTCGGCGTGCGCGCCCCTCCGCCTCATCCGCCCTGTCTTCTAGATTCTTAATTTTCTGAGTTAGAATGTCCACTTCTTTGAGGAGCAGCGTTTTCGCCTCCGTGTTTTCCTTAACTTGAGTCTCAAGCGCTTCGGTTCTGCCCGCTATGGATCGTACATCCTGCCTTAGCAAGTTTAAGTCTATAGCAACTGCGTCGATTTTACTCTCCATCGTTTTTTGTAACGTCAAGATGGCTTCCAGCAGCTGGGAGTTAGCGGGTTCGGGGGGCCCGTTGCCCGCCGCAGCTCCAAGGTCAGGAGCGGCATCTGCCCCCGCAGCCCCCGTGGCCGCGTAGGTCTCCATTGTTGTTTGCCTCTGTTTGTTTCTGGGCCCTTTAGTGGCCATTGCTTCGCTCAAGCCTTCGCGCCTGCTGCCCATGAGGAGTTGATAGTACGGCGATGCAATTACCCCTGTCCGGGGCTCAGCCCAAAGCGTAGCGCCCCTGGGGTTATCAGGGAGTCCTCTGGGGTGGTCGCCCGAGTAGGATGTTTAAGTATGCCGGTCCCTGGTCCCGACTCCGAGCCAGGGGGTGTGTACGTGTTCGGCCTGCGGGTGAACCTCCGCACCCGCACCACGGAGTCCAGGCCCCCTCACCCCTTTCGCCCCCTCCTTACTTCGTTTTTAGGGGGGTATTCCACCGAAATCCTCCAGCTGCGGATTGGTTGCGACTTGCTGCGGGCGAGGATCAACTCGGCTCGGCGAGGGTTGGTCGCCTCTTCTCATCCGTCGCACGCGCTGCCCCTCCCGGCCTCTCCAGGCCTCCGCCGCCTGGTCTTGCGCTGAGTCGCACAACTCCGGCCCGGTCTAGGGCCACACACCGCCAGCAATCCCCGCCTCAGCCCGCCTGCTCCTTGTCAAGCGTGCTCCGATCTCTGCGGAGTTCGCCGGGTTCAAGCCTCCGGGTGTAGCGGCCGATCCGTGCCGATCCCTGCCGCCATTTTGTGCGCCGGATCGCTTCGCCAGGCCCACGGCGTTTCTCTCCGGCGGAGTCCTCTAGACGTCCGAAACTTCGGCAGACTGCGCGTCCAGCCGACCCCTGCCTCTGGCATGAAAATCGGGAGTGGTTGCTGCGGCTAAATGTTGTTTTAGCGGCCAAATGTTGGGCACATCGCTGGAGCCGACTGAAGACGCGTTCTTCTCACATGGCGGTTAGCCACGCCCCCCCTCCAAGTGGATTGTTAACTGTATCCAGCTGTGCTACTCTCTTTCTGACAAAACTCTGCCTTTCACGCCAAGAGCCCACTCTACAAGAGGCATTGGGGCCACTCTGGCTTTCATTGCAAATGTACCCCTTGACACCATTTGCAAAGCAGCTACTTGGAGCTCTATTCACACTTTTATTCAGCATTACTGCATTGACACCCATTCCAAGACAGATACTCAAGTGGGCCAAGCGGTTCTAAGACATTTATTTGCTCATGACCCTTCTCACATCCCACCTCCTTCTTCTAACACTGCTCGCTAATCTATGCACAGCATGTGATCTAAGCAGATTCCACAAGCCTCAGAAGAGATACATTACTCACCGTAATCGTATTTCTGATGCTTGTATCTGCTTAGATTCACATGCGACCCACCCTTCCTCCACTCTGAGAGAAGGCGCATGGATGCTTGTAGTCTTATCTATCTATGTATCTGCTTGGATTATCTGTACTCCCGCTACTCCTCATGCTACCTCTTGTCAGAAAAAATACAATCTGAGGGTCCTAGACGCGTGATGGATCATGGGTACAGTGGACGTCACACTAGGGATAGTATTACTGGCACGCCCTGTGTCGACACCCATTTTCGAGTTTCGAAAAACAAACTGTAACACTCCGCAGCTTCCACTAGATGTTGGCCTATGCACAGCATGTGAATCTAAACAGATACAAGCATCAGAAATACAATTACGGTGAGTAATGTATCTCATATATTATTATTATTATTCTTGATTTGTTTAGTTTCATAGAAACTTTACAAAAATTGGATCATTTAAAACATCTTATAACAGTAAATTTCAGTCTTAAAAGCAATCTCACATCTAAAATCACATCATCATCAACAACAATTTATCAGCAAGTTTAAAAATGTTATTAATACCTCATTAAAAAAACACATCTCTATCAAAATTTGTTTTAAAACATTGACTTTCTAGCCGATTCCCCTAATTAGGTTATCTAGGCGTATTTTTTATTATTGCCCACACTGATACATAGCAATAAGCACCTTTTGGTTATCTTTATTGAGACAATAGGCCCAAAAATCATCACTTTTAATGGATCATAATTATATACAAAAGGGCCTAGTAATGTCATATATTCGGAGCCCAATGTTTTGCACTCTGTAAGAATATGCTTTGCGGTCTCAAGATGTTCGGGGACCTTACACATCCGTCAAAATCTATCTTTTTGTAGGAGACCCATCTGCAGACCTGTTAATGCAAGTATTTGCACTGATTTGTCCTCAACCTCAGTCTAAATGAACACACCTTCACACTTGAACATTGTCTGAGGTCTAGTTGAGGTTGCAAATAGCTATGCATGACCCCCGCCATAAATACATGACTACGCAGGGCCTCCATATGAGTATAATTGGCAGCCCAGTCCCATTGCTTGACTTTTCTTGAAAAAACCTGTTGCAGAATTTCGTAGGATGCGCCCCAAATTTCCAAAACAATCTTTGCCATGCCCTGGAGCCGCCAATAGGCTCAGTAATTGACATCTGAGATGTGCATGGATTTTCGTGTATAATAGGCTACTTCTTCTCAATAGTTCCCCTTTAATAGATATCGGACCAAATTCAAGTCTGATATACTGAATGGGGGCCGAGGCCTTAAAGCCTCGTCACTTGTTTCCAAAAACTACCATCCACAGTATCTAACTATGTTAACTCAGCTATCGCTAGGGCCTGAAGGCGAGCGTCCCCCTGATAGCACGATCCTCCCCTCAATGAGAGACAATAATGGACTCTCCCAGGATGGGAATAAGGCCAGGACAAAGTGCGGGTGAGCTTAAATGGGAGTTTATCGATCAGAATAGGGCATGCAAAGAATTCTGCAAACTCCGAGAGCGCTCTGTCTGACAATAGCAAAGACAGGCGCATATATTTACAGAATGCGTCATAAGAACCTACATGCTATAGGGGGCACAAGTTCGTGGGGATTGGGTGGCGACGACTAACTATAGGTGTTGCTGCGATGTGGTTTGCCGTGGCTGGAGGACGTCGCTGGTTACCCTCGTGGGTTGGGCTGGGCCTGGCAGGTCAGCTGGGCTCATCCGGACGGTGTTGTTGTGCCAGCCGTGACCAGTGTCTGTGATGAATGTCTTTCCTGGCTTTCTGCCCTAGGGCCACGCACACCGCAGTCATTCAACATTGCAATATTATCTTCCCTGGTAAATCTTCCAATAGGTTATTCTACAGGTTAACGCAACACAGGAGGAATGCACCTAGAGTGGGGTCTTTTGGCGATACATCAATACATGGTTACCATCGTCCTGTTAACCGGGTATCGTAGGTCGCGAGGTTGGGTCTCAGGGCATGGGACAGGCGGTCCGCATTATCATGTCTCGTTAGAAGTCCTTATGGATGTGTTCCTGTGGTGTTGCCATAATATTGGGTGTCCTAATTTTACAGGGGCCATTAACCTAAGGTGAGCCGGTGGGTCGTGGAGCCTAAGAAAAGGGCGCCTTTGGATCTGTGTTTTAAGGCTGGGGTTTACTGCTGGGTTGTAAATAATTCAGGTGGCAGGCCGTGGCCTTGGGTGCTGCGGGGGAATGTGAATGTTTGAAGCGGCTCCAGCCGAATTGGGGTAGGTGGAGCAGAGCAGCACAGGCCTCTGCTTTTTCGTCTGGCAGGCTTCAAGGGGGAATGGCCTTGTATGTGCTCACAAAGGTATTTTCCTCGTGTGTTGCAGATTTAGGTGGAAGAGACATAAACATTCACATAATATACAATACTCATTGAGTCTTTTCAAAGCTCACGTTTTTGACATTGTTAGTGCCTTTCATATGGCCAACTTGAACACATTACTTATACGCTAAGTATTTAACAACCACAACATTTTGTTACATGTCTATACATGTGCGGTAAGTGAGGTAGTAGTAAGGTTGGTGGAGCGCACAGGAACAACCTGCCAATAAGACTGACGGCAGTGACACATGGTGAGCTTGGGCATACATATGGTGCATTTTCATGCAACCCTTACGTGAGCTCCCAATAGGGTTGCATTTGTCTTCCCTTGCACTCTAGCAGCATTAGTTCAGTTATGGCATGGGACCTTGGGGTGCAGGCTTCTTGGTAAAACACAAAACATGAAAAACTCCCGGGACAGTTTAACTGTTTGCGCATAGCTACAGGGATGTGGGTGCTTCATCCCTAATGTCATACAAGCACACATTCTGCCATTTTTATGGAGGTTACAGGTTTTTAGTCAGAGAGGTCGTGGAGAGAAATGTTTCATCACAGGTGATTTTCTCATTAGTATTTGGGGGCTCTGCTTTTGTCAGGAGACCATTTTACAGTTCTTTTCCACCCCGGCCCTGCTGGCCGGGTCATATTGGAAACAGCGATACACTGCGGAAGGTGAAATGTTACAGTGTTGGTATCTAACACTAGCTCATGTCCGTCTGTTTGTGGGAACGGGCTCTCAGCGGATCTGCCAGAGAGCTGCGGTCACAGGAATAATTGAAACTCTCCAAGGGTGGGGGCCGCACTGCGGTGCACAGGGCTCAAACCATCTTTATCTCACAAAATGGTTTCCAGGGCTTAGCTAAATTCAGCAGGTTTGGTCAATGTCTTCAGCCAGTGGCCCACCCACCACCTGGGCCCTGGTGGCAGGGGGGACCCCTGACGAGCCATGGACTTCACCGGGGGGAGAGGATGCAGGGGAGGTGGGTCTCCTGGACCAATCCTCCCATACAGGCCTCAAGTCCATAGAGCACCATAGGGCAAAAACTTTGCTTGTAAATTATTATACCCTCCAAGTAGAACCCGGCTGTGTCCCTCGCAAATTTTAAAATTAAACGGGTCATCCTACGGGCTTTAATCTTTTTTGCCTCCACTATTTGCAAATATGATTTGGTGCTACTTATGTCCAGACCCAGGTATGGATAAGAGTCCACATATTCTATATTTCCAAGCGAACAACTAAAGGTAGGTCTTTTCACATTTTTTGCAGACACTACCAAGACTTTGGTCTTTCTCATGTTTATAGTTAATTTATTCTGTGTCGTATAGTTACATAATGCCGTGAACATGGCCTTTACCCTCAGAAAAGTGTGGTTTAGGAGGATGAGATCATATGCGTAAAGTAAACATGGCAAAGGGGGGGCCCTCTAACCTTGGACAACACCCTACGTCTGGGTTTAACCAATCCGGCAGGTCTGACATATAGGGTTATACAAAGTCTGAGCCAGAGTACAACCCTGTTTCATGCCTTTCTGTCTCTCCACCATATCCGTGACCATGCCATCACCTGTGAGCCTTACTGCCGCCTTTGTATATTGGTGTAGGCCCTTAAGAATATTGATAAGCCAGGGAGGACAACCCCCTTTATTAAGCTTCTCCCAGAGTCTAACCCGATCCACGCTATCAAACACTGCCTTAAAATCCACAAATATTATATGCAATGTCTGATACCCAGTCTCCAGGGTGTTTCTAATTAGTGCATCCAGCACCCTGAGGATGTGACTCGTACTCGAAACAGCACGAAAGCCAGTTTAGAGTAATGTAGGATCTTAGATGCCTCTACCCAAAGTTGCATAGCTTCCAGCACAATGGATGAGAATATCTTCCCTGTCACATCTATCAGTCTGTTACTATCTAGATAGGATGTCTCTGGAAAACTATAGATTACTATCACCTTTTTTTATAGACGGGTAGGAGTACCGCTTGCTGGCATGAATCAGGGATGTGCTGATTATGGCACACTTTCTCAAATAGGGCCCGTAATACTATAGCCCACTGCTCAGGGTTCCTTTTTAACACCACATTGGCTAATCCTTTAGGGCATGGGGCTCTTGAGTTTTTCAATTTAAGAATTGCTTTTTTAACAATCTCTGTAGTAAAGGTTAGTGGCCAACCACCAAGACTGGGGGTGAGTTTTGTGTATGTTCACCTACTCTGCCCTCTAGATAGGTCTTCCAACTTTTTCCTTGTATTGGGTTTACTGTTAGTTCTCCAACTTCACCTTTAACATTAGACAGTATTGCCCATATTGCACGAGGGCAGCTAGCATGCAGAGTTTTAATAATGAGCTGCCAGTCAGCGTTGCGAATAGACGCTTTCCATCGTCTGAGGCAAACTTGATATTTTCTTCGGATCTCTTTGCTTGGCATAGCCATCTCCAAACATTTACCCCCTTTCACATGCAGTTTACAAATTTCTCTACGCATAGCCCTTTACGCATCATGTATGGTTTTATCATATTGCAAATAACTAAACCTGAGTTCTTAACATTACCCGCCATTCTGGTCAGTTGTAGTATCCATCTTTCAATCTCCTCCTCGTTCATGCTGTCAATGTTTCTTATGAAAGCGCTTATAACAAAGCCGCCATAGGGCCTGCCTCGTTCGCCCTTAGTTGCTAATTTTAATAATAATATGAAATCCCTTGACTGTCAAAGGGCAGTCCAGCCATGACTCCTGCAGCATAAAGATGTCAAAGGTTATAAGCAGCTGCATCGAACCAGCATTATTCAACAAATGGCTGTGACCTCGTGTGTTCCAGCTCACTAATTTCAGAGGTCAACAGATAGAGATATTCCTGCTTTGGAATTTAACGTTATTTGTGGCAGCCTCCCAAGGCCGGACGTCCTGGTTTAATACACTCTGACCAATGTTTTGACTGACATCAGATCGAACATATGTTAATCTCTGCACATCTACCCACGTGGGCATTCCCTTTTGGTAGTCATCTTTTTTTTTGCTTCCTGAGCTCAGAGATAAATCTTGCCCTACAGATACCTTAAGTCCAATATTTAATAGTTCAAGGGCATTTTCACATAATATGGCCGCAGACATTTTATTTGAGAAGCGTAGCAATGCCCAATTTGTTGGGCTGCCCATTTTGGGGAGCTGAATTTGTGCTATGTTCTTCGATGTTATGAGTGACAACTATGGCATAGTAGACCATAATTGAAGCAAAGTTGTTCTGTTCAGAAAAGGGCTTGCATCTGTGGTCACAATTTCGTCCAGTCTGACCAGTAGACCAGAGGATCTACTTGTTATACCTTTTTGCTCGTATTCTCTTGTGTTACTATTGCCCATAGTCTTAGATGGCTCCTGACACACCGACAGCTTAAGTCCTGATCTTAATAGCACATGGGCATTATCACATAGTAGGGCCACTGCGATTTTGTTGGAGAATCGTATCTGCACCCAATTAGTACAGCTATCATGCTTGGGCAACATGATCTGTGCGATATCTTCAGATGTTATTAGTGATAGCCTTGGCGTAGTGGACCATAACCGTAGCCGACTGATCTATTTAGGAAAGGACTCATGCCAGTAGTATCAATTTCATCCAATCTGAGCGTCAAGCTCAATTCATCAAGATCATGAATTGATGGTGCCTGTGTCTTATCCAATTCACCAATGATGGGAAAGCCTGGAATCTCTCTCGTCTGATCGAGTGGAAGATTGTATTGACTCTTTGTTGTTGTTTTCGATTTCCCACTGCAGGATTGCATTTGGGTCTTTTTAGATACAACTAGAGTGGGCCTCTGATGTTTCTCGAGTACCTCCCCCTTGTTGTTGGGGAATTTTAAGAGCCCCCACTGTACTCGCCACCGAACCCACTCCAAGGGCTGGGTCTGCCTGGACCGTTTTGACGTGGCCACCTATAGGTGACATATTCATTTGAGATTCCTGGGGGTTTACTGTGTCAAGAGTTTGAAAACGGACCCACTTATCCAAGGGGCCATTTAGCATTACTGATCTAATTGATCCATCCTGCTGTTTCCTTGTGATTACTCGTTGGCATCTTGCTGTACCAGTTCCAAGGCCTATCTGCTGATTTTCACTCTGTCACCACCGTCTTTAAGGGGTGATGACCCTCGCCTTGCCGAGGCACTTTAACTGCATTAGGGGAAGAGGCAGCCTCCATCGAGGAGATTTCAGCGCATAGAGCGTCTATAGCGTCTTCCTCTGATGCTGCCGCAATGTTCACTGAATCTTGCGACCTCCAGGAAGTATTTAGAGTGTCCGGTATTGTAATAGCTTCTACTGCTACTACAGGAATAACCAATGGCCGACTACTCAAAGATTTTTCATGAGGAGGGTCAATGATTTTTTCCGACATCATGGATGTCCGCGAACAGATTTTACTAGGTCTAATAGACTCAAAGTTTGCACCCCTTCCGGGGGCGTTGGTAAAGATCGGTTTAGTTGTGAGTGAATAAAGCCTTTGCTGATCCGAGGCCATTACAGAACAGAGGGAGAAAAGAGCTTCCACTTTCTCCATTAGAGACTAAAGCATAGACTGTGTAGGAGTATCCACATTAAAGAAGCATCTGTGACTAATAGTCTCCTCTATTACTGAGTCCTCATTGTGATACACCAAACTAGTCATTGGTTGTGTTAAAAGGTCCAAATTGGAACTTGCTGACAAATTGGAAAATGGTGTCTCCCTGGGGCTAGCTTTTAAACCTAACCCCAGGGAGTTTCTTCTGACATTCGCACAAAGGGCCAATAGGGAGCCATTGTTATCCAAAGAGCCCTCATTGAATAGTGAGTGATCAGCCTCCGCCACTATTCCATTGGCTCCATCTGAGCCCTGCGATGGCTCCTTTGATAGTTCTTTCCCTTGTTCCACATTAATAGGCACATCTTTATTTAAATTTCCAGCACTAGAAAAAAATCCTGATGCCTTTGTCTGCTGCGCCAGGATTTTCTGATTGTCTGCTTTATTTTCTTTCATACCTTTCTTTCTTCTTAGGCCCTCTCGGTTGTTTATAATGGCGAGAGCTGGGCTATGGACCCGTTCACCCTTTCCAAGGGCCTCACTATGCAATCCAGCTCTCTTTGTTCATCTCAATTTCATGTTTTATCACACGTGTATCAAAAAACTCTTGTGGGAAATAAACGCTCAATGTGGTAGAGGTAACACTCTAGACAGCTGGGTCACAGCACAGGATGATAACAATTTCCTTCTGTTTAACTCACCGAGGCATCATTATGTAACAGTCAACTTTCAACGATAGTGCAAGTTTTCGGTACTTACTAAGCCCGTTTCACATGATATCCGGCAGGTGTTTGAAGGCTCCACACGTCATCTTTGTCACAGTAGCATCTCGCTGGCAAGAGGGGAGATCAATGACGCCCTCCACCTAACACAAAACACTCCTGCACTCCTCGCTTCGCTTGGCTGGAAGGTTTTAACCCTTTCAAGCGATGCGAGAGTCACGGACTGCTGGAAATGAAAAGAGGATTACAAGTCCAGGTGAGGCAATTTCCAGAACTTCAGATATGCCTCCAAACGCAAAACACTCCAGCACTATATAATCATTCAGTGAAAAAACTTTGTTAAAGGGACGTTATGGTTAAGTTGCACTAATAAAAACCTATGAAATTCAGTGAAATTTTTTGTTTAAGGCACATTATGGTTGCAGGTAATCCCCAAAAAACTTAAAATTTGCCAGTTTTGGTAAGCTAAGCAACCATAACTTGTGCCACCACCGTGCACTGCTAAAATTAACACCCAGGAATGTACTCATCCATCACCCGATCATCACTTTATATGAATTCCAAATTCTCACATTTATGTTTCTCGTTCTGATACCCCATCAATTGGATAAATACATTTATTTTTTATGCTATAAATATCTTCTATATTATTCTGTGATGCATTCCTTTTTTTAAATTCCCAATTAATAGTCTGCAGACTAGACAACTATTCGGGGGGTCTGTTTACAAAAAAGTGTCTGCACACATCGTGCTGTGTCTCACATAACGCACTTTTAATTATTCCACAGACAGAACTCCCATTTCTGGACATTCATGTGCATGAACCCAATGTCTCCCACTGAACGCGGTCCGCGAACACCCGCCTCCATACACACACCCCCAGACGTCATCATCTAACCGCGCCCATGCAGCGTTACGGAGTGTCCGCAGACTGTGTCCATCACCGCGTACTGTTTGATACTGAATTTTCGGCTAATATACAATATTTCTATTTGAAGTTTACCCCTCCAGAGCTCCTAGACCCATTGTTACTTGATCTGTTAACTTTTTGCAACTTTCCAAGGCCTACTTTCGGCACGGTAGTCCGCGGACGGTTCCTCTAAAGGTACCCACCCACTACTTTTAATCGGTTATAATCGGGCACACCAGCAGACAGGATCTTTCAGGAGAGCTACTTTCAACAGACATATAGAAGTTTAACAATGGCATCCCTTCGAGCCATCACTCCTTCCCAGGGGCCCCCACCACCACATTGAAAGGCCCGGACTGGGCAAAAAGCAAAGTGATGTGGATAACTGGAAACAGGAAGAGTAGCTTTAGGAATTCCCTTTCTCCAACGCCCGGAGAGAGTCATGGGTGTGGCGGTTTACCACCGTTTGGGTAGTACTAAAGGCTCAGGCTGCCCAGGTGATATGCTTTTGGTGCGTGGTCGTACATACTCACGAACAACCTGGGCAGTACTCCTTTGGCAGGACCTCCATGCGCTGCCACACCAAATCCAACCACTCGGGTGCCCTGAGAAATTCTGTTTCTTTGCCACGGAGTATCAGTTAACTTCCTCTACCCGATCTTTCTTAACCACTTCTGCCACCACACAAGGTACTCCTGTGGAGCAGAGGATCCGGCCAGCTCCCTCGCTGGTCATACAGGAGGCTGTTGATCCTTACCTTTCAAGGGTCACAGTTCTCGGTATGTACTGCGACACACCGCTCTTCAAGGGGGAGCAGTTTCAAAGTGCAGTCAAGGAACAAGGCAAACACTGCCCTCTACCTTATGTGTAAGGTCCACCCAACATCCTCTCCTTTCCACCTGCCCCCCCGTATATGTGGTTGCTACCACTTTTCCTCCCTACCTTCCCTCCCCTACCCCGTCTCCCCTTCCCTCCTCCACTTTACCTCCTCACCTCGCCGACAAAAAAAACAAAATAAAAAAAACATAAAAGCCAGAAAGACCAAAAACAAGGTTCTATTTGGAGTTACTTTTCACAGTTAAAAAATAGAAAGAAAAAAAAAATCAGAGGACCTTTTTCAGCCTGCAAGGTCACATACACTATTATAGTGTGCAGACACCTGAGAAATTCCAGGCACGGTGCAGGGGAATTAAATCAGTTAACTTGTTTTTCATTAAAAAAATGGTGGTTCTTAAAAGAACCTTTTTTTTAACTTTATGACTTCTATATATTTTTGATTATTTGATTTTATGTCGTTATGTAACAAATGTTCAACTAAACTTCATTATTTTTTCTAACTCACAAAAAGTGCTTCTAATTTTTGTTGCTTTTCCTTTTTATTTACAAGTACTAAAAAATACTTCAATCCATATTTTATATGTTCACAGAAACTGTTTCAATGCATTTTGAACATTATCAAGATACATCTGATTGCCAACATCAGTCAAATGCATCTCTTCAAAAAATGTTGACAATATTAAATTTTATATTTTTACTGTGCAAAGATATAATTCCAACATCCTGCAAAAAAGCACATACAGCTTTGTTTACATTACACCTTGCTTTCTCAATTTGTGGACTGAATAAATTCGAACACTTACACATTTGTCTTTCAGCTATCCGAGAGAAAACAATCTCCATGAACTATGAAAATGTATCCTTCATTACAAACTGTAATAAAATTCCAATAATGTAGCCCAAACTATTGCCATGACAGTGAACCACAATGATGTCCGTATGCTTCAAAGTAACCATGCTCTAACAAAACTGGAGCAATTCCACCCACTTTATTCCTCAAACACCAAATCAAGAAACTTCAAATTCTTCAAATCCAAAATGCCCAGTAATCCACACTGCTCACAGTACACTTTAACCCAGTGGACCCAAGAATCGGTCAATAACCACACACTCTGCTTCCTCAAAGCCATACCCATTGTCACCGCATACAACAAGCATAACTCTTGCTTCCCAGTCTTCCTGTATACCACACCCACAAAACCAGTAGTACCCTTTCCATGCCTTGCATCCTTAAAATACCTGGATTGAACATATAGTTTTCACGGACTACCATGTTGTCCGCAGACAGCATGACCAAATGAATTGGGTGCGGAGGTTTTAAATCAGTTTACAACATTTATTTTGCAATGGTGGGCCTTAAAAGAGCTTTTTGGGGGGGTTCTTTTTTTCTTCTCATTTGTATGTCCTGCACCTACTAAGAAATGCTTTAGTATATACTCCACATCTTCCCTTTTAACTTGTTCACATGAACCATTTCAATGCATTTTTTACTTTCCAAAGAAAAATCTGATTGCCAACATCAGTTAAATGCACTTCATCGCTCTGAAAAGTATTTACACCATCCAACTTCACATTTTCATTCTCAAAAGGTGCCATCCCTAAACCATATAAAAAAAGCACATATGCCTTTGTTGACAAGGTGCGTAGCTTCTTCCGTCTGTAGAGAAAACAAAGGTGGACATCTCCAAATTTGCCTTGAAACTTCGCTGCTAGAAACAGTTCCATTAGGCTGCTCAGCATATTCTTCATGGCAAGCTGCAATGATACTGGCCTTATATAGCCCAAACTGTTGCCTCCACAGTGCACAACAATAATATCTGGACGTTTAAAGTGAGCCATACTCTGACAGAATGACAATAAGGTTGCCCAGATTAACCCACAAACTGCTCCATACCATGAAACTTCCACTTCTTCCAATCCAATAGTAGCAGAGATGCCACAAGATTCAGTATAACCCTTCAATGAATGCATCCAAGAATCTCCCACCATCCACACATTCTGCTTCTTCATAGCCATAGCTACAGACATCTTCACTGCACCCAACAAAGAAAACATCTGCTCCCCTCTCTTCCTGTACACCATAAACACAGAACCTGATTGGCTATTCCCCTCGATGCCCTCTGACATCCACGACTGTCTGCGGTCACTGCAATCCCCTTTCCATGCCAGGCATCCTTAAAAGACCCAGATGGTACGTACGGATCTGCAGACTACTATTGTGCCCACGGACAAAATAGCACAAGGCAGCCCTTCTACCTGTCCTGGCCACAACTACCACAATAGAATTAAACCAAGTTTTTCACTACTAAAATGGCTCCATTTTAACTTTTTTGCACTCTCCCACCCTTCCCAGCTGCCCTTTCAGCCATAAAATAACCCCAAATGTGTTTTCCTCACTTTCTTTTTCACTGCGCTGTCCGCGGATCCGGCGGCACCTCCAAACCCTTCTTTACCTATAAAAACAGCTCCATGTCAAATTTATTCCACTCTCCCACCCTTTTCAGACCCTCTTTCGGCCACCAAATAACCCCAAATGTGTTTTTCACACTTTTTCCTCACTGCCCTATCCGTGGACATGGGTGGCTGTCTGTGGCTCCAACATGGCGACCGTTTCCAAAAATGTGACGCTGCTCGCATTTTTCACCATCCAATCAGCGGGCGTGTACTATGTCCGTGGACATTACGCTGGATCCTGATTGATCCAGAGGTGTCTGTGGACTCCGAATCAAGAAAAGAGCCTGCAGACCCAGATACCACACATTTCTTTTTACCTACTTTTTGGCCATTTAAATTTAAAAAAAAACTACTGGACGGATTTATACCAAATTTACAAAAGCACACTTTCGGGGCCAAGCCGCCGCTCCTGATGCAAATTTGGTGAAAATCCATAATCCATCGAGCAGTTTGGGCTGTGTAGGCGCGAGCAACCTTTTTTTTCATTGCATCTGAGGATTTCCACACATTTTGGGACCCCCCTATAACTTTGCTACCATGGACGAAACTGTACCAAATTCACAAAATCATTCCGAGGGGGCCATATACATTTCTTGCAAAGTTTGGTGAGGATTGGTCCAGTGGGGGCAAAGTTATAAACCACCCAAAAAGTGCTCTATCTATGAGTTGAGCAACTTAACCATAACTATAGGGCTGCTACCGCAGCCCTGAAGAAGAGTCTAAAACCTCATGTTGAAATTGAATTTTGTTCACATCACCTAGTAACCAAAATCTCACAAGACATGATATATGTGGCTGTGTAAATAACATTAGATTTCAGTTTATGCTGCATCAATAAACCTAATAAATATTTGTACACGCCCTCTATATACCTTTTTCTTGGAGCGCTTACATAGGGATGTACCCCCCCGAAAACTCAAACCTGCTTATTAAGGCATTTGTGACTGAGAGTCTATGCGTGTTCCCTGTATGCTTGCCCTTAACCTTGAAGGGTGGTCCCACCTCCCTAACCCAAGCTACCTACCCCTAAATGGCTTAACGTAGTTTTGGGTCACTATGGACAGAGCTTGACCTACTCTGTGGCAACGTAATGTCAGTAGCCCAATCGCTCTCTCTCTGGGACTTTCTCAGTGACCTAAACATGGGTAACCTGATTGTTGGGTCATACCCTTCCTCTGTGTCATTGGCCATTTAGTTCTTACTCTTCCCTCCATTCCTACTCTCTACTCTGCAGTCTGGGTCTCAATTCTTCTCTTTCCCCTTCTCTTCACTCCTCTCTCTTCTTCTGTCCACTCTTCCCCCTCCTATTCTTATTTCTCCTCTCACTCCACCTATTTCTTGCGCCTCTTCCTCTCACGGCTCCTGTCTCTATTCTCCTTCTACCTCCTGATTTAACCCATGCTCTAACTCTTACTTGCACACAGATCTACAGCAATAATAGTACCACTTTGAGTCCAACATCTTACGATCACTCTCTAAACAGTCCAGTGCTCTCCTCCAACTCGGCCTCCACCTGCTGCACACTCATCTCTAGCCTCTCAGTCCAACTGCACCTCTTCTGACCACACCAGAACATCTGGCCCCCCACAATCCCCTTTCAATATAAACACTTTCTCACACTGGAACAGACAACGGACTAACACCAGAGCCGTTTACCTGACATGTCCCAACACACGGGTCAGGCAATTGACAATAACTACGCACAGCTGATGGCCCTTTACCTTCCCCACAGGGATAAAAGGCGGAGCATGAGAGCACATGACGTGAAAGGCCGAACGCACAAGGAGACAGCTACACCACACCGTTAGTTCAAACGGAGGAGAAAGGTGGCGAGACCGAGAGGGACGGCGAAGGGGGAACTGCCCTTACCCTTTTCAACTCAGACCCGCAAAGCCTCCAAAAGGGAAATCATAAAACTGTGAGTTACAGCTGGCGTGTGGAACAGCAGATGTCAACGGTGCACGGGGGCCTCCAGCATTGATAATGCAGGCGGGGAGGCAAGCTGGATACCGTGACACTATCCTTGACTCCAGAGCTCCGAGAAGCCAATGGGTTCAGTATAGCCGGTGGGTCAGAGGAAGCTGATAATAAACCGAACTGTGTTGAACCCAAGGTTGCAAGTAGCAACATTTTTGAACTCTAGAACAAAGAACTTGTGTGTTAATGAACTTTAAGGTCCAGGTGCAGAGGGGTCCAGCGCCATGTGGGTGATCATTCTAAAGACTTTGACCGTGACCTGTTTTGAAACTGCAAGTACCAGAAGGCCCTCGGAGAGGGTGGCTTGAAGCATCAAAGTGGTCCTACAGTGGCCATGTCAAATCCATTGTACAATCGAAGGTCTCTGACCCGTTGCAGAAAGAAAGCTACGGGAAGGGAATCCCCGCTTTCTGAGAAGAGTGTGAGTAAAAGCATGAGCTGTGTTAAAGATGGCTATGTGAACCCGGTAGAGGGATGCCTGCAAGTTTGGGTGAAAATTAATACACCTGTGAACATTGTCGCGACAAGAGTGAACCCGGTCTAGGGTTGTCCACAGTGGGAAGTTGTTTAAAAAGACATTAATGCTCTTGAACATTGCAAGCTGCATTTGAAAGGCCAAAGTGAACCTGACGGAGGGAGGTCCAAGTTGCAAGAAGGATCCGATCCCGGCAGAGGGAGATCCAAGGCGCGAAAAGCAGTCGCCCAAGGTACAAGATTATTGAAGGACCTTTTGTTTGTTTTATTGTTTTGATCCATCAGGTATTCTAAGGCAAGAGACTTTGCAGAGAAGAGACGTGTTCCCTGAAGGTTCTGATATCGTGGAAGTGGAATTGTGAGCCTCATTCTGGAGAGGCCCTGGAGTGTGCTGTGCTCAGATGTCCTGCCTTGTCCTGTGCTAAAATCGTGGGGAAGGGAAACCCAGCCACGTAGTGGTAAGGATTGCCAATATTTATTTTTTTAGTATAGGCCCTTTTTAATAATAATAATCATTTAGCATTTATATAGCGCTGCGAACCCTCAGGTATCTGAGCGCTGCTTATTATTACTCATGGTGTGTGGTGCTCATTTATTGACCTCGGAAGGATGACAGGCTGAGTTTGGCCTTACCGAGATTCGAACCTGTGTCAGCAGGCTGTGCACAGATGTCAAAGCGAGCGCTCTACTCGCTCTGCTATCGGACCAACTTTTTATTTGACAAGACGCCACTAGGACTGCCTTATTATTATTTGATGGTCGTAGCTTGCTCCCATTTTAGATTTAGATTAGGTGTTTTTCACACCGATTTATACAGTTTAATAAACGCCCTTGAACTGTGATCACTTGTGGTTGTCTTACTGTTGCCAGCATGAGTTCTTTACACACCCCACTGCCTTTATTCCTTCATTTCTAAAACATACTACTCACCTTTAATGTGAATATATTATTTTCTGCACAACATTTGATAGTTGGATGTTCATTAATATACTGTGTGGGTATTCCTATATTGTGTGTGTGTGTGTGCGTGTGCGTGCGTGTGTGTGTGTGTGTGTACACGTCAACGTCAACTGTACCTGATTTCCGCACTACTCCCCTAACAGGAATTCTGCCATGACTACTCTGATTAGCCACCACTTGAAGATTAAGGAATCACTTAAGTGAAGTCCTGCTTACAAACGATAGGTTGAACTTCCAAAGGCCCCACCAATGGACTTTTGGAATATGATCCTCTCAAGCCTTTGGCCCTGACAATGTTTTCGATTCTAATTCTCATTTGAAAGACCTTGACAAATCATGTCCAGTTTATCCCTAAAATGTAATCTGGGCAAGACTGAGTGTCTCCTTTTCACTTTTGTAATTCTTCACCCAAGATCCATTCTTGATTAACTGACCTGGTTTCCACTAGGGATTATGTGAAGTATGGAACTTCATGCGAAAAATTCCTTGGTCTTTGCTGTAGGCTCCCACCTAACAGTATCTTGGCAATTTGAAGGCATCTAAAAGACCAACACCTACCAGTTACATCTGTCTTGAAGAATCAACCCTCTCATCCCCAGAGTTAAGTTCAGAACAGTGGTGCAAGCTCTAATTCTCTTATAGCACTGGAGCAATGTCTTCATTAAAAGAGTACTGTGATGAATTGTGGGAATTCGTCCCTTCTCCCCAAGGGGCAACTCCCCCTGTGAGGCTAAGGAGGGGAGCCTGCTCCGCAACGCCCTCCCTAGTGGTCGAGGCAAGTGGGACCTCACTGGGAGAGACTCCCCCATTGGGAACAAGGACTCCCGTTCCCGTTAGGAACTCCCTGATGCCTTCAAAGTGATGGCCTAGATGGATTTGTCCAACATAACAAACTTATGCTATCCACAACAGAAAACTAAGACTATTCCTTTAAATCAGTGCCCCCAATGGACTGTGCCGAAAATCCAAAGATGCTGAAAAGGAATGATATGATGAGAGAAGGGGGAAAGGTGAGACAGGCCAGAGAGACAGCGAGTGAGGGCGAGAAGCCGAAAAGCATAGGGAACCAGGGGAATTCCCAGTGCCGAGCAGAGCAGAAGGACGCTGAGCTCTCGCAGAATGCAGAGCGTGCGTAAGCCAGTCGATCTCCGGCATGGAGCTAAAGACGCTGGGAGACTGGCGTATGGGAATAAAAGAAAGGACAACACTATTGAAGACAGTGTCTAGTGGTGGCATGACCACACAGCAACGGTGGTGGGCAGTCCGCAAGTGGAACAGAGCTGATATCACTGATGGGAGAAAACCACTTCTGACCCGAGATACATTGCAAGTTCAATTTGGAGGACGAGAAAGAAACTCATGTGAACCAGGCTGCGTGACACGTGACCCTTGGAGCCAAGAAGAAGCAGAAAGATAGTCCAAGACCTTCCCGCTGATGTTACCCTCAGAATAGAAGGTAATACGTTTAAAACGAGATTACTGGACAGTTAAGAGGGACTCGTTATAACTCAGTGCTAATGAGAAAAGTATTGTAAATTAGTTGAGGAATGAGAGCGGGTTCCTGAAAGACAGAGTTACATGAAATACACACAGTGGGAGAGGAATAGAGTTGACGACTCATTGCCTTGGGGAAAGGGAAAAGTAATCCCAGGTCCCGAAGATGAGAATGAGAATATAATATATAAAGACATTTGGGAAACAAACACCCAGGATACCAGAGAGACAAAGCTTGTACATGAAACAGCACTCTGGTAAGGGAGGCTAGAAGCTGACAAGAGAGAGAAGTAACTTATACAAAAGTAAGATTGTTTGCATAAGAGGGGAGAGGGAAACTATCAGTTCCTTACAAAGGTTACAGAACTTAATCCAGAGCATAAGAAGAGACTATTTGCATAAAACAGACTAGAGCCCGACAGAAAAGAGAGAAAAAACATATACCAAAGTAAGATTGTTGGCATAAAACGAGAGATGAAGACCATCAGTCGCCTACAAGAGATACAGAACTTAATCCAGAAGATAACAAGATACTATTTGCGTGTGGTCTACTGAGTGGAACACAAAAACATAGAAAACCCTGTAAGAAAGTACAGCAACCAGGAGAAGGGAGTCATTCTGCTGTCCTTAGTTAGTTACATTAGTAGTAGTATCAGATAGGTTGGCTTTGGACGGACTTGTTTTTGGACATCCATCCTGACTGACAAGAACCTTAAAGTTATTAAAATAGGTAGGTGTGAGGGGTCAGAAATGAGAGGTAGACACAATTGTAATGTTTTCAACATTTTATTAAAATAAAAAGGTTTGGATAAAGGCCTTTCTATCCCTATCCTAAAGAAAGAAGTTTTCCCTACCTATGAAACCAAAACAAAATATCTGTCTCATCGTCAAAAGTAGGCAAATTGTCATTGTGTCCAAAACTTATCTGACGCTCACATTAAAAATGAGCAACAAAATGCGCAAGGTAAGTTTATTGAACGTATTCAGTTCAAACAATAGTTCCTAAGAGTGGTAGAAATGTCTTTCACATAACACTTCCTTAAGATGATGTAAACTGTCTTTTCCAAACAATGGCTCCCAAGAGTAACAGAAATACCTTAAGAGTGACAACGAGTATCTTTTCATAGTAGTGCTGATTTTCATAAGAATTGCAAAAAATAGTCTCTTCTAGTCGGCACTTTATTAAAGAAGGTCTCTTGGTACTCCCCTGCCAGGAATCACCCTCTGGGTTTAGTAGATCCCCTGAAATACTTTCTGGCCAGGTATCTTTGCCACAAAGGCACACTGCCTGGTGCACCTCTTTCACCAGATCTTCTAACAATATTTCAGTTCTCTTTCACTTTTAAGTATAAAACAGTTGTATTCCTTCACTGTTTATACTCTGTTGGCTCTATTGGCTCCAGGTAACACTTGTTCCAACTTCCCATATATTGATATCCCTTATATGGAGACTTTTTCAAGTTTTGCTTGTTATCTTCATTGTTAGCATTCATTGGCCTGTGGCAATACTTGTTCCAATCTTCCCAATATTGACTTTTCATGTATGAAGTTTTATACAGATGTCTTTCACTTGCTCCACTAAAGTTCATTTACTCGTGACAAAATTTACTCCAGCTTTCCCACTATCAACATCTCATATATGGAGACTTGTGTGAATTCAGACTTTCTCTGTCGCTTGTTTGATATTTAAAGTGATTTCCTAATTGTTTGTGCGCCTGTCGGTGTGCCTCTGGGCTCCCAATACTCTTGGGCAGACTCCTACCCGTGGCGTATGGTGGCAGCCATGTCTGTGTCTCAGGGAAGTGTTTCCCGCTTTTCAGACCCTCACTCTGTTCTCCTGGTGACTTTTCTGTCCTCCGCCAATGGAACTTCTGCCTTTCACCTTGATTGCGCATGGTTCGAAATTGAGGGGAGTTGGGAGCTATTAAGCTCCTGATTGTAGCCCAGAAGAGCCTGGTTAGCTTGATATCAACTGCTACAAGGAGCTACTTTTGACTCCCTAGGCCAACCAATGACGAACAAACACACCTATGTGAATTTAGCTCTGTGCGTTTGGTTGAATCTATAATGAAACATTAGGACATATCTATACAACATTTAAGCATAAGGGGTTAGAAACAATGAACAAAAGTATGTTTGCATCTCATGTGGAAGTTAGATTTGTGGAATGCTACGTACTAGCTCCTGGTTCCTAAGCAGTAGCTCTGGTCGCTGGTTAATGCTGGATTCCCAGGATCTGCTTTTAGCTCCTGTTTACCCAATCCTAATTTCAAACCCTGCTGCGTCCCCGACAGCCTCTCCACTGCTGCCAATTTGTCCACAGTTCTTCTGTGGCACCCGCTCTGCTTCTCCCAGTCTCTCGCAATCCCAGTAGAAAGCGCCTGCTTTCCTCCATCGAGTTCGCTCGCATGTGTCTGCCTTCATTTCTGCTTCCCACTGCGCCCGCTTTGCATTTCTCTTTTCCTCCTTCCCTGCTTCCATGAAAAGGCACACCATTTTTAAATATTGTGCATAGCTGATGGGCATTACAACAGCTAGCTTGCACATTGGTCTTTCTTCTGCTCCACATTAACTGCTTTCTCCTCTTCATCCCAGTACTGAAGGTTTTTTGGGAATTGGAGTCCAGAGGAGTTTTGAAACATTTAAAGCTATTTTGCTTTAGATTTTTGTTCACATTAAAGCCAACATTAAAAGGAGATTGTTAGGGAGAGTTTTCATTTCTGTGCCAATTTCATTTAACCTTAGAGACCCCGAGCTCTTTTGCTGGACTTCCACATTCCTTGCTGTTTTATGGAGTCTGGTAAACTGCATAGGCATCTGCTTTTGAATTGTGACACACACCTCCTTTTGTCCAGTGCCAATAAGAAGTCCCCTGGACTTCTCTTAATGTTTAACTACATATTCTTCAAGTGAACTACTGTTCCCAAGAATACTAAGATGACCCCTGTCTTACCTTTACTTTATGGGTCCAGCACACACCGCCCTATATGGAGTGCTGGGAGGGTTACATAGTAATTCCTTTGACCCATTCCTCATGTAACCTTTTGTTACACTAACTCACTTGAATGGCTGTTGGCAGTGGTTTCTTTTTTTACTACCTGGTGACATGTATCTGCAGGCTGATACCTCAGCTGCAGTGCTGCACCACAAGGGTGACCATTTTCCCAAAAAGGCCCCTGTCTTCTTTTTCGCCATTTCTTGTTAGTTTGTTTCTTCTAGGCTTTTACTCTGTTGTTTGCATCAGGTTTGAGCCCTCTGTGTGGCGAGCCTTTGGCGGGCGTCAGCCCTGAAGCCCGTCCAGGCTCCAGTGTGTCTGGAAAGGCAGGAAGCGAGGGATGGTCTCTAGGTGTGCCTGCATGAAATCACTTCCTATTGGGCAGCTGGCTGTGAATTAATGGGGACTTGGATAAAAAGCAAGGTTTTTGGGACTAAGAGCAGTGTCGACCACTGGAGAACCGAATCCGAAAGCAGAGGACGAGAGAAGACACCAGCAGCACCCTCCTGGATCGCATAGTGCCCGGCGAAGCCCTGCAGCTGTGCTGACCCCATTTTCGAATCGACAGGAATGACCTGCAAAGGATGACTTCCTCCCTTAGGCTGGTGGGACCAAATAGCCTCGAAACAAACACTGTTTTGGCACAACCCCCCATCTTGCTGCGACTTTCCAAGGCTGCAGAAGCCCAATATCCGGGATACCTCGACCACTTCTGAGTGCATTGTCCACCGAAGTCTGTATCTGGACAGATCTTCGTAGGCATTCAGAGGACACCACAGAAGCAAGAAATCAGCGTCCATAGTCCCTTCACCAGAGTCCAGGACCAAGGGTCAAGGAAATCCTAACCAGAGCTTCATTGGAAAAGGTGCCAAAACCACAAAGAGCTGCTTAATCAACAGAAATCATTTCTGTTGAGTCCCTCTCTCGAGTGCTGCTGCAGGAGCCCGCCAGACGTCCGCCCATTCGTCACCACGACCAAGGACCAGGAACAAGGGCCTACTGCATTGCATCGTGAAGTCAACCAGCTGGAACACTTTCTTCATTTTCAAGGTACTGTGAGGCTTGGGGTAGTTTATCCTTTTGCCATTTGGGGTGCTTCCTACCTTTGGGAGTGCATTTTAACACAACACTAAGTTGACCTCAACTCACCTGCATTGGCCTTACAGCTTGTGCTTTCTAAAGGTGACTCCTTTTGAGTTGCTGTGATTTCTCTTTTGAACACTGACTATTTAAGAACATTTTTCTAAGAAGAAGAGCATTAGAACTTTCACTTTGTCCTGACTCCCTAAAGGCCTCCTTCTGAACCTATTGGCTTTGGCAGTGCGTGTTCCCCTAAAGGTTTTAAATGTTGAAAACTTTAATGCTGTTCTGATCTAACCCTAACCTTTCCTTCCTGAGAAAGTCAATATTGCAAAGGTGATACTATATAAATGCTATACTTACCTCAAATGACGTGACCTCCGGGTGCTGGAACTTCTCCACCATGGGGTCTGGCATGGATTCACATCTAAACCAATCACTGTATTCTGGGTCATACTGCCCCCAGCCAATGACAGTCCTCTCCTTAAGCCCCTCCTCTGGCAGCCATCTTCAGATTTTTACTGCACGTTTCAGTGTCCGGAGGCCTCGAGTATTGCTCTGTGAGCTACTTCTACATTGTTTTGCTTTTCGACGGAAAGTTTCTATTTTTTGCCGACAGCGGGGATCCGTTTATCAGTGAATCTCAATGGCGTATAAGCGTTGAATTTTCCAGAAGACCTTCGGGCCTACTGCGTGCCTCTGACCATGGCGGAGGAGAAGGAAGAAAGGTCCCTTTTCAGGCCCTGCGCCAGATGCGGACTATGGAACGTGTTTTGTAGAGGACAAACCAGTCCAATGCCTCTACTGTCTTCTCCCGTACCACAAGGAGGGAAAGTGCGAGATCTGCCTCTGTTTCTCCAAGAAAGCAATGAAGGATTGCCACAGTAGACTGGTGGCGTGGCTGAACGCCAAGGCCGCTGCCCCGTGCTCCGAGCATGGTCATGCCTCACCCAGAACCAGCCGGTCCGAGGAGTGGGCTTCTAAGTCCTTTGATGGCCCCCATCCGTGGGGGGAACCAAGACAAGGCCAAGCACCGCAAGTCCAGCTACACCGGGGTCGCCGTGCGAGCGGGTCCTACGATGGGCAGGGTGTGATCAACATCACCATCTGCCTCCCTCTCCAGTCCGTGATCAAGCTCCTCCTGAAAGAGGAAATCGCCCAACCCGGCTAAGCTGCGGGAGAAGCCTGAGATGCCAGGGGCTGAGGAAAAGGCAGCCGACCTGTCCAAGAAGGCCCAGGCAGCACAGGAGAAGTCATTGTGGACGATTGAGCTGGTCGCGGCCGCTCTCACGAAAGCGAAAGGGGCTGACCCTGTCAAGGTAACCCCTACTGCGCCCAAGGTGTCCCTGCCTCCGAGGCGGGAAGCTTCCATTGTGACTGTGACAAAGCAAGCTGGCACGCCAGAGAAGAGGATACCGTCTCTAAGCCCGACTCTGATCCCTCAGGGTCCGAAAATGGGTGGTGACGAGGAAGTCCCAGGCCAGCCCCAGGCAGTGCCCCAGCCCATGGAAGTTTTGTCCATGGACGACGAGGACCTGAAGTCCCTACATGTGGTCCACGAGGACGTGGAGGACGACGCCGGCAGCAACCACAGCGTGGGGCCTAGCACTCCAGTCTCACCAGTTCCGCCAAGGAATGTATCCCTGGACATCCTATCGACCCTGCACACCTTGTTGGCTGAAATCCAGAAATTGATGCCACAAGCCTCGGTCCCTGCGGCCCCGGACTATCCTCCGGCTAAGACGAGGAAGCGCCGCGTCGGGTGCCCCCCCCCCCAGTGGACCAAGACACAGGGATGGACACGGCCACGGCGTCGATGACAACGATATCCTCACGTCGGCATATCACTGCAACCGAGAGCGCCCCCACCAGATGAGGTGGGGTTGTTCCTTTCCATGGTTGCCAAAGACGAGAGGCCAAAAGGAAGACCATTATGGCGGTACCCCTGCTGGACGACATGTGGGAGGAGGGCCTGGCTTCTTGAAGAACCCCTGCACGACCCGGCCAAATGGGATAGGCTAGAGAAAAAGTACTGGTTGACGGAGTTCGCACCCAAGTGCCTACGGTCACAACCATCGCCGGACTTGGTGGTGTCGGTGACTACAAGAAAAAGGTCATTGAACCCTTCATCATCATCCTCGGTCCCTCCGGACCGTGAGGGGAAGAAGTTGGATGCCAGTGGAAGGAAGGTTTTCTACATTGCAGCGTCAACCTCAAGGCAGCCAATGCGCTGGCGATCGTGGCCAGGTACAAGCTGTTCCCGATTCTGCACTACCTCCCCGACGACAAGAGGGTGGAGGCCATAGCCCTCTTCCAGGAGGGAGAGGGACTTCCGACCATGCCATCACATTGGCAATGGACATCGCTGACACAGGTTTCCTGCAGATGGGGAACAGTTTCTGCCTGGTTGTCAAGGCTGGCTGAAGGCCACGAATTTCCACCAGGAGGTCCAGGCAAGGGTACTGGACATGCCGTTCAGAGATGACCTTTTTGGGAAGGTTGTCGACGAATCCCTGCAGGCCATCAAGGCGGATACAGCCTTTGCCCTGGGCACACTCTGTCACGCCACTTCGGGGGAGACCGAGGTCCAGGGCGATCGCTCTCCCTCTTCCTTCCTGGCGGATCTACCCGCGCTTTCGCGTCTGGGGAGCCGCCGGGAGGAGAGCTTCAGGAACCGCTGTTGGTGGGCTACGGCGCATGCGCGGGAGACCACAGTCTCGGTCCCGCGCATGCGCCGTAGATCAGGCTTGTACATCGGGAAGGGCTTGCCTTCCAAGCCTCGTTTTGGGTCCGCCGGCGCTCGGGGGCGAAACGGCTTGCGTTTCAGGCCTCGCGGGCACCGGCGGCCCATAAAAGGAAGCCGCAACAGAAGCTATTCGCGTCTCAACGCGGAAGCTTCGTTCGTGTTGCTCGCTCCTGGTTTCCAGCGATTCCAGCTTCCCGCTACCCTGCCTTGTCCTCTGCCTGCCTGGACACCCTTTCCTGCCTGGGTATCCTGTCCTACTTGCCCTGCCTACTGCCTGCCTGGGTATCCTGTCCTACTTGCCCTGCCTACTGCCTGCCTAGGTATCCTGTCCAACCTGCCCTGCCCACTTGCCCTGCCTACAGCCTGCCTGGGTATTCTGTTCCACTTGCCCTGCCTACAGCCTTCCTGGGTACCCTGTTCCACTTAGGGTCCTGTTGCCTGCTACCCTTTTGTCTGCTTGGGGGTCCAGTTAGTCCTAGATCTTTTGGGTCCCTCTGGTCCCTATTTCAGTTCCTTGGTTCCTTGTTCTTGCCCTGCGTCTTACGGGTTCTAGGGTTCCCCTCTGAATTCCCCTGGGACCTTTTGCTCGTTCCCAATCTGGTTCCCCTTTTCCAGTCTGACTCCGCCTGGTGCTTGGTGTTCCATCTTCATACCAGCTATCCGAAGTTAGCCTGCAGCTTGGTGCTTTGACCTTCAACTTGGACCTCGTCTTGTTTCAACTCTTCAGACTGACCGTTGCCTCTCCTGTCTGTGCTTGCACAGTCCCATCGTCACGTTAATCGGGAGAGTGCTTTCCGTGGCGCTGGGAGTCTGCCCATCCTCCACCCTGTGCCATTTGGGTGGTGGAGAGGCGGGTTCCCCGAGTCGCACACTCATCGTTCAGAAGACTGCAGTCTGGCGGCCCCAACAAGAACCACATCAAGGAAAACAGGTACACAGTCATCACGAACATCTCAGCTTGACACACTCTAGCAACACTGCTCCTCCTTTCACTCCTCCGCAGGAAAGTCAAGCAGACCAACAAAGGGTTTCTCCTCGTACCACCAGCCCTCCAGATCCATGAATCAGGAGGCCTACAGAGGCCGTTACAAGGCCTACGGTGGAGGTGGTCGGCGCCTCTGTCGCCCTTAAGGCAAGGGGCCGGATCCGAAGCAGGACTGAATCAGCAGGATGTCGGGCCCCCAACCATGCACCCCGGTGGGAGGCCGGCTGCCGGGATTTGTCAGCGAGTTGAAGATCTCCATCGACAGATGGGTGCTATACGCTCTCGCCCACGGACATACCCTGGAGTTTTAGCACAGGTGTCCGCGGATCCCTCTGGTGTCCCGGCAGGAGCAGCACATCCATCAACTCTTGGAGGAGGTACAAGCCATACTGCGGAAAGGGTCAATAGAACTGGTTCCACAGCGACTCTGGGGCTCCAGAGCCTACTCCAGATACTTTTTAGTCAAAAAGAAAAGCGGTGGCTGGAGGCCAGTTCTGGACCTGCGATGTCTCAACAAGTACCTAAAGTCCCAGAAATTCAGGATGCTCACGTTGCAGCACGTGCTCAGCCACCTGTCAAAAGTTGACTTAAGACGTCGCTGGACCCTGAGGACGCCTACTTCCACGTCCCCATTCACAAGAGGCACTGAAAGTTTCTACACTTTGTGGTGTAGGGACATCACTACCAATTCAAGGCCCTTCCATTCGGCCTGAAGTCAGCCCCCAGGGTATTCACAAAGTGCTTGGAGCCAGTGGCAGCCCATCTGCATCTATGGGGGATACACGTGTTGTCATGCGGCAACCATGGACCCTTTGGCAGAGATGAAGACATTGGTATTAAACTTATTCCGTTTCCCAGGGATAAGAACTCTTCAGCGGTCTAGTTCTCACCTAATATGGCCGACCTACGTGACTACAAACTTGCACTGCGCCTTACGCTCAGTACGTTATATCAGTTATTCTTGCCTGGTACCCGCTGCTGTTTACAATCTCGTCCGTCCCTCTCTTTGCTTGCCCTAGTAGTTTTTTTTCCCTTCAGGCTTTTTCTTTCTGTCCTCCTTCGTACCGCGTTCCTCGCGGCTTGTCACACTCCGCTTTCTCCCTCGCGTACCTACACTTCTGCTTTCAGTCGTTCTTCCGACTGATGCCTCCTTTTCTCTTTCTGTCTTTAAATCATCTTTCCGCGACCTGTTCCTTTTCTTCTACCGGCTTGCCGTTGCAGTGCTACTTATTCCTTTCGCCATCCTGGTATTATCTGTTCTGTTTCTTTTGCTTACCTGCTTTTCTGATCTTTCCTTGTGTTCTGTCTTTGTTATTTCATCGGAGCTACGCCCATTCACGTTTGTGGATTCACCTACGAGAGAAGCCAGTATTCTGCAACATCACGATCATATCTGCATAGTGTTTTGTTTGTGTTTGCCTGGGACTTTTTGGACTTCCCTGATATCTGAAGTGGAGTTCCTAGCCACCGCCCTCCAGACCTCAATACTCCTTGACCACCAATCTCATTCGTATACAGGAAGGATCTTCCAGCAGGGTTTTTTGGTGCATTCAAGCTTTATCCCTGCATTGGGTTTGGCTCCCTGGGGTTCCCTTTGGCTAGGACTTTTAATCCTGCCAAGGTGGCCTCTGGGGGAGCCAAACCCTACCTCTATGATAAAAAGAGCAACAAGAGCCAGGAGCCCAAGAAGACCAGAATCAAGAAATCCTCTGAGGCCCGGAGCAACTCATCTGGAGAAGGAGGTGAGGAAGGGTCTCGGGAGGATACTCCAGACAAGGCTAGGAACGACAGCATACAATGCCAAATTACCAACATGGCCACACTCGAACAGTACCAAGAGATGGTGACAGCTATCCAGGGCCTTACCGTAGAAGTTCAGACGGTTAAGGCTGAAAATGCCGTTTTAAGACAACAGATTACAAACCGTAATGAAGATTTACAAACCGCTAAAGAAAAAGTGGATGCAAAGACAAGAGAAAGCACACTTATACCTAAAAATAAGAAACAATCACCAACTCTTGTATATGTATCAAAATTCCCATTGCAGAGTATGCAAATTAAAAGATGCATTACCAAGCAATGGACGATACTGAAAAATGATGAAAGAACAAAAGATCTTTTTTCAGATGCCCCTACTTTTGCCTATCAGAGATCTAGTAACTTGAGAGATTTGCTAGTCAATACCAGAAACACAATAAAAAAGAAGAAGAAACCCAAAAGAATAGGAACCTTCCCTGGTCTGAACTTTAGCAACTGCAATAACATCATAAAAGGGGAACTAGTTCCTCACCCGTACACCGGAGAGAAAATCACAATTAAATGTTACGCCACTTGTAACACAGAAAATTGCATTTACTGCATACGATGCCCATGCGGACAATACTATGTAGGGGAAACAGGCAGAAAAATAAAAACCCGCATGAATGAGCATAAATCATGCATATGCAACCACAGCAGTTGCAAGACACTTTAATGAAAAGAAACACAACATCGCACAGATCAAGTTTCAAGTGTTGGAAATTATTGAAGCACAAGGTTCCTATATGGATATCAAAAGTAGAAGGCAACAGAAAGAAACCTACTGGATAGACCGATTGGAGGCTCTATTCCCCAAGAGGACTAAATGAAGAATTGGACCTTAACTGTTTTTTATAATAACAATGAGATCTAACGTGACCCTAATTGTTCTTTACAAGAATGTGCATAAACAGTATTTATTGATCAATTTTTTTGCGAAATAATCAGTAATCTTGTATCCCAAATGTTTGATGCCCATATATTGACATCAAGAATACACAAACAGCATTCTGTCTCCTAAATAGCATCCTGATCTGGGAACCTCAGCAGTAACCTTACATCCTAAATGTTTAAGATGCCCACACTTAGACATCATAAATATACAAATAACAGCAATCTGTCTTCTAAGTAATATCTAGATCCAAAATTTCATTGTGAAAGCAAAATATATTTGCATCCGATAGTACCCGTATCAGCGTTTTGCGTTTTCTACACTATAAGAATATGTGTAAACAGCATTTCATAATTATTCTTCAAGTATAAAATATTTATTGACCCAATAAGGTTTTGCAATCGCTCACTGCGAATTCCAGACAATAAGATCATAACTGACCCATTATCTTGCAGCCAACACAAATATGTAGTCATTAGACATAAGTACATAGACACAGCATCACTATGTTTACAACTCGGTGAGCCATCGACAAAAACGAGGGAATAAAGTTGCCCCCACCAAAATGGCCGACGCACGTAGTTACGTGCGGCCATGTTGGTACCTAGCGTTGATATAGCAACGCCCAAGACCTTAGCAAACATTTGCAGCAGGCGCGCGAGAAGGAACGATCGTACGCTTGTAACAAGGTAAGCGACTGCAACAGCACGGCGGTCAACTATCGCTTAGAAAACATTATGCCGATACTGTTTAAACTGATAGGGATCTGTTAACACGATCTTACCTCCTATTGTAGAGTGAGCATTACGAGATAGTGTATCTCGTCACACAGAGAATCAATACGGCAAACAGGTCAGTAGTTCACATAGGGTGCATATTGCCACAAATACAAGAATACTCCTCTAATAATTAAATGACACTACATGAGGGAAGAGAATATTAACAACAACAATGGGCACACTGCATGGGTTTATGCCAGTAAGCAAACTCGGATAATGCACATGACAATATAGAGGGATAACTCGGTTACTTTCACGTATATATCGGACGATAACATTGGCACTGGGCATGATAAATAAGATGGTTCACAGATGCTATAAAGAATGACAATTGAGAATTGCTATAACAGAAATGCTATAATAAAATATATTCACGAGATAATTTTTGCTTATGTTTTCTCCTATCTGTTGATTGTGTGTTTGTAACTGTGGGCGCCCTGTACATATTATATGGATCAAATGTGTTTCATTAATGTTTTATGCATAATTGATTTGAACATTTCAATATATAATGTATCCTTGGTGTTTATGATTTAATTGACATTTACAACCTGGCTTTGAAGAAGGATTTCATTCCGAAATGCATTAGCCACATAGGGTTGCATATTTGTTTGCCTCTGATACAGCATTAGCCTAATTGGTGAAGCTGCACTTCGAAAAAAATTGGGTAACTGAAATCCAAGAGATACTTGAGAAATAAAGGATCTTAACATAACCATACTTAAATGACAATTTTTTGATAGTCTCACAAAACTGCTGAACCCGAAGTGGGTAGTAAGGGTGTGCGGCCCACACCGAAGGCTTAAAAGTCTTGGTCTCTTTGCTTCAACTGAGGGGACTTGCTCATATTGCTTTACCCTTTGGAAAGTACGATGGTAACCCCCAAACCATGAAGGAGTTCATAGATGCTTGCCAGGTGTACTTTACATTCCATCCTCGAACATATGAAACAGACAAGTCCTGAGTAGGATTCTTGATATCCAACCTGGTGGGGAACACCCTAGCGTGGGCAACCCCTCTGGTAACGAACAATGACCCAGCCTTACAGGACTGCAATCAATTCCAGCAACTTTTCCGTACAAGGTTGATCGGCCTGAAGTTCTTTTTTCGGCTTATGAAGCTATATTAGACCTCAGACAAGGTGTTATAGACGTCTTAACCTATATATCTTGTTTCCAGAAGCTAGCAGTTGAGGCCAGTTGGCCGGATTCCGCTCAACAACCTCGTTTAGGAGGGGGCTTCATGGAGACCTAAAGGATGAGCTGGCTCGGGTAGCGCACCCTGCTGCCTTTCATGAGCTGGTTACTTTAACTCTGCAGATAGAATTTCGTCAGTCGGAGCCCCGACAAGAGAAGAGGAGAAATCGTGCCTACCCTCCCGTGACATACCTCCCTCATCGACCGAAAGAACAACCACCTGATCGCAACCAGGAACAACCAATGCAGATTGGGGTCACTCGAGGGCCATTGACTCCAGAGGAACGACAGAGAAGAAGGGATTCTGGCGTGTGCATGTACTGTGGGTCCTCTAAACATCTGTTGAGGAATTGTCCTGAGGTTCCCACCAGGAGGAAGGGAAACTTCTTCACCCGATCCTTTGCAGGGGAGATATTGGGGGAGGTCTCTCAAATTCCTGCAACCAGACCCAAACAATGAGTCAAGACGAGGACTCACGATTAATGGTGTTTTCCATTAACTTACAGATAATGCCCACGCTATCTTTAGAGGTACTAGCCATGCTGGACTGTGGGGCAAACGGCAATTTCAAGGACATAACCTGGGTAAAGGATTATGAGATCCCTTTGTCGGCCAAACAAAGACCTATACCGGTGGAAGGGGTTGATGGTAAGCCCTTGTCGTCAGGTCCCATAGTGATGGGTACCGAAGCCATAAGAGTACAGATGGGAAGACATAGGGAGGAAATGAGATTCGATATAATAAGGACTGCACATTTCCCTGTGATTCTCGGAATTCCTTGGCCTCGAAAGCACAATCCTCAGATTGACTGGTCGAAGAACGTTCTGAGTTTTGATTCCGCCTATTGTTATTACCATTGCTTAGTGCTTAAAGAGATCTCACATCATGGGCAAGCTATACCATTGACTCATCCTGTGGTGTCAAGCAAACCTACTCAATATTTTGAGTTCTCTGAAGTGTTCAAAGATAAAATACCTAAACTACTTCCTCCACACAGACCAGAGGATTGTTCCATTGAGATACAAGAGCGAGCCACTGTTCCTTTCGGACGCAAGTATCCTCTTTCCTTACCCGAAAGGAAGGCCCTTTGTGACTACCTAGATGCCAATCTGCAGAACGGGCTTATCAGAGAGTCCAGATTATCCGGGGGTGCGTCCCTTTTTTTTGTCTCTAAATAGGGGACTTCTGAACTTAGACCCTGCATCAACTATAGAGGTCTCAATCATATCACCCTGCGGGACCGTTACCCTATGCCCCTTATCTGAGACATTTTGGAAGCAATACAAGGGTCTTCCATTTTCACTAAGTTGGACCCCAGGGGAGCCTATCATCTCCTGAGGATAAGGGAAGGGGATGAATGGAAGACTGCCTTCTGCACTCCATTAGGTCTCTTTGAATATCGGGTGATGCCCTTTGGACTCCTGAATGCTCCTGCAGTATTCCAAAGATTTGTGGACAAGATATTTTCTGACCTTCTATTTTTGTCCGTTGTAGTGTATCTAGATGATATTTTGATTTTTTCATCTTCAGAAGAAGAACACTACCAACATGTCTCTGAGGTCTTGAGAAGACTCCAATCCAACCACTTGTTTGCTAAACCCGAGAAGTGCCAGTTCCATGTACATTCTGTCTCTTACCTGGGATATGTGCTATCTAAGGAAGGTGTCCACATGGACCCAGGAAAGGTAGAGGCTATTCTACGTTGGCCAGAACCTCAGAGCGTCAAGGACGTGCAACGGTTTCTGGATCTTGCTAATTTCTATAGACATTTTATTCCACACTTCTCTAACGTCGTCTTGCCTATAACTGCCCTACCTAAGACAGGAACAGTGTTTCAGATGAGTCAGCTGCCCAACAAGCTTTCCAACAATTGAAGTCTCTAGTCACCACAGCACCGGTGTTGATCCAGCCCGATCAGACACGCCAGTTCATTCTTGAGAGCGACGCCTCTTATGGTGCTGTCGGGGCAATTCTGTAACAGAAGGCAGCAGATGATCAAGAACACCCTGTGGCATTTTACTCTCAGACGCTCACTTCCAGTGAAAGAAACTATGCAGTCCTTGAGAAGGAGCTCCTCACGATCTAGCTAGTGTGCAACCAGTGGAGGCATTTGCTACAAGGTACTATACAACCCTTCCTAATCAGAACTGACCACCGTAACTTTAAGGTCTTACAGCAGATGGAATGCTCTAATTCCAGACATGCCAGATGGGCATACTATTTCTCACAGTACGATTTCCTGATTATCTAGATTCCAGGTTCTGAGAATGTTGTAGCCAATGTACTGTCCAGAAGTTTTGAGCAGGAACTCGGAACGCCACAGAGCAAGGAGTTACTCCTACCAGAGAAAAGATTTGTGGCATATTTATCAGCATTCTTACAAGCAGTTAAGAAGGGTATACAAGGACACGTACCAACTTACCCTGAAGGAAGGTTTTTTGCTCCATTCCTCCACATTATTCATTCCAACCAAACCGCTACAGACTATGGTTCTTTCTTGGTGTCATGAGTCACCCTTAGCAGGTCACAAGGGGCAGAAGAATACTCTAGATTTGATCCGCAGATCCTTTTGGTGGCCTACTATTAACAAGGACGTTCAGGAGTATGTATCTTCTTGCCCAGTTTGTGCCTCTAGTAAGACAGCCACAGGACAACCTATCGGTCAGTTACAACAGCATTCACTGCCTTCCAGGCCATGGGAACATGTGTCCACTGACTTCATAGTGGATCTCCCAGCTTCTGATGGGTTTCGAGCTATCATGGTAACGGTAGACACCTATAGTAAGTTGGCACACTTCTCTGCTCTATTCGGTTTACCTTCTGCCCCAGAAACTGCATCCATGTTTCTTAGAGACAGTGTTCGCCTGCATGGAATTCCCAAGACATTACTGTCTGATCGCGGTAAACAATTCACTTCCAAGTTCTGGAAGGCTCTCTGTAATCAACTAGGCATTCAAAGGGCACTCTCGTCTGGCTTTCACCCCCAAAGTAACGGCCAGACTGAGACTCAATGCCACATTAGAGCAATACTTACAATGTTTCTGCAATAAGGAACAGGACAATTGGTCACAGTTGCTTCCATTGGCTGAATTTTCGTATAACAATACATATACAGCCATTCGCATTAGTCAATTCTTTTGTACTTTCGGATATCATCCTCCGCATCTTCCCTGGAAGGGTTTCACTACCACAAATTCGCCTGCAGTGGATCAGCTTATAAGCAACCTTCAGAGTACTCACAAGGAGGCAAGACAAAACCTGGAAGAGAGCAGACAAAGATACAAGAGATTGGCAAATCAACAGAGAACGGACAATCCCGACTGGTCTCCTGGTACCTCGGTTTGGTTGTCAACCAAATATGTACCTCAATGGGTTCACGCAGGAAAGTTCTCTCCCAGATATCTGGGTCCATTCGCTGTTTCTGCCAAGATCAATCCAGTGGCCTACAGGTTAAAATTACCCAAGAGCTTGCAGAGAGTACATCCAGTCTTTCATACCTCCCTCTTAAAGGAATACCTACAAGATGTCTTTGGAAGGAAGAAGTTCTGACCTCCGACAGAGCCCAGAGAGTATGAGGTGTTACGGATTGTCGACTCCAGATACCAGCGGGGTACTCTGCAGTATCTGATTCATTGGAAGGGTTATTCACAGTCAGAGCAGACTTGGGAACCCAAGAGTCATGTACATGCCCCCGTCTTCTATGCAATTTCCACAGGCTACACCCGGGGAAACCGGGGGGTACTTCCAGAAGAAGAGGGCATACTGTCATGCAGCAACCATGGAGCCTTTGGCAGAGATGGAGACATTGGTACTAAACTTATTCTGTTTCCCAGGGATAATTACTCTTCAGCGGTCTAGTCCTCACTTAATATGGAGGTATTGGGATTGAAGGTGAATCAGATGCGCTGATCCCAAGTAATCAATTTGAACATAAATCAATGAAGTTGATGACAAGAGGAAAGCTTCTGAGGTATCAAATCTTGAGAGATTTGTGAGAGTCTTTATAATGCAATCAAAATAGGAGAGTCTTGGGATTCCAACAAAGTCTTTATCGTGAATTTGAAAAATAGAGGAATCTCGAAGATCTGCCTCACTTAATATGGCTGCCCTAAGTGACTGTAAACTTGCACTGCGCCTTACGCTCAGTGCGTTGTATCCGTCATTCTTGCCTGGTACCCGCTGCTGTTTACAGTCTCGTCCGTCCCTCTCTTTGCTTCCCCTAGTAGTTTTTTTCCCTTCGGCCTCTTTCTTTCTGTCCTCCTTCGTACCGCGTTCCTCACGGCTTGTCACAATCCGCTTCCTCCTTCGCGTACCTAGGCTTCTGCTTTCATTCTTTCTTCCAACTGATGCCTCCTTTTCTCTCTCTGTCTTTCTATCTTCTTTCCACAACCAGATCCTTTTCTTCTACCGGCTTGCCTTTTCAGTGCTACTCTTATTCCCTTCGCCATCCTGGTGTTAGCTGTTCTGTTTATTTTGCTTACCTGTTTTTCTGATTCTTTCCTTGTGTTCTGTCTTTGTTATTTCGTCAGAGCTACGCCCATTCACGTTTGTGGATTCACCTACGAGAGAAGCCAGTCTTCTGCAACATCCCGATCATATCTGCATAGTGTTTTGTTTGTGTTTGCCTGGGACTTTTTGGAGTTCCCTGATTTCTGAAGTGGAGTTCCTAGCCACCGGTCTCCAGACCTCAATACTCCTTGACCACCAATCCCAGCATTGGGTTTGACTCCCTGGCGTTCCCTTTTAATCCTGCCAAGGTGGCCTCCGGGGGAGCCAGACCTTAGCTCTCTGATAAAAAGAGCAAGAAGAGCCAGGAGCCCAAGAAGACCAGAATCAAGAAATCATCTGAGGCCCGGAGCAACTCATCTGGAGAAGGAGGTGAGAAAGGGTCTCGGGAGGCTACTCCAGACAAGGCTAGGCACGACACGTGTACCCATGACTGGAAGACTGGCTCATTCGACCCAGTTCGCAAGAGTTGGCCGTCGGACACACAGAGACGACAGTCCAGCTGCTGACGGATCCGGGATTCTCCATCAATTATCCGAAGTCCTGCTTGATGCCACTACAGTCCCCTGCCTAGCGTTGCCCTTGGAGGAGAGGGTAGCGGCTATTATGGGGAAAGTGCATCGACTGTGGTCGCTGAAGACCTCCACGGTGTGGACCATCAAGTCACTTCTCAGCATGATGTCATCTTGCATCTACCTTATAGATGCAAGGTGACATCAGGCTCTGCAGGTTACGGATGCAACTTCTTCAGGAGTTCATGGACCCTCGCTGGGTTGAGGGGCCCGGAAGCTTCGTGGACAAGATCCCGCTCGATGAGGAGTTCTGTCAGGTGATAGAGTGGTAGGGCGTTCACCCCAACGCTGCCTGGGGCAAAGGGTTCCAAAGCCCCCCGTACCAGGAGGTGGTCACCACATATGCTTCCCTGGAAGGCTGGTGAGCACACACTAGACATCTGCACACCAGAGCCCTGTGGCAGGCATGGGAGAAGGATGTTCACATCAATATCCCGGAACTGCAGGCAGTGTTCTGGGCCCTCAAGTCCTTCCTTCATCTCTAAAGGGAAAAGTGGTGAGGTTCTTCACGGAAAACACCACCACAATGTTCTACTTAAGGAAGCAGGGGGCACTCGATCCCCAGCACTCTCCAAAGAGGCGCAGGACTTGTGACATCGTGTCATGATCCATCGATCACGCCCCTTCTGGTCTTCCTGGTCCCTGGCACGTCAGGGGTTACTCGCTGTAGTACACCCAACATGGCCGTATACACGGAACGCGGTCTATCGACCTTTACGTCCTATGCAGCACATCCTATAAATTAGCCACTCCCCTGCGGTTCCGCGTGTCTCAACGCTACCGATAGCTGTGGCCTGACGTGCTCTGTAGTTCGTTCTCCTGAACTGTGTTGCTTCCTGGTTCCCGGACCTTCCTCCTTCTCCTTTCCTACTACCTTCCTTGATCCTGTCTCTTCCGCGTTCCGCGCAGACCGCCTCCGTGTGCTGCCTCCATTCCAAGCTTCCTGGAGTTTCGTAGATCCCAGACGAAGAAGCTGAACGAATCCTGGAATCCGAAGACGGCCGAGCGGGCTTGTACAAGACCCGAACTGCTCGAAAGAAAACCCAGACAAAGGACTCTGCAAAACAGAGAAAACGGGTGAGAAAAGGGGAAACCTGTGACAGATTGAGACGCCACCTGACCGATCTCGATACAGACATGGAAGCAGCCGTCCAGGATCTTATGCGTGGCATGCAAGAGCTGACGACCGAAGTGCAAAACTTAAAGGCGGAAAACGCTGAGTTAAAACAATTGGTGTTATCCCGTGATTCCGCCATGAAGGAGAGTGTAATTCTAGGCGGCGTTGTTGATAAGTTCGACGGTTCAGCAAAGAGCCTTCGTGTATTCCTAGATTCTTGTTTGGTCCACTTTACATTTAAGCCTTATTATTTTTCTACGCCCAGGGCTAAAGTGGGCTTTATAATCTCGCATCTTTCCGGGAATGCCTTGACCTGGGCCACCCCATTGGTTAACTCTGATGATGCTCACCTGGATGACTACGATGGCTTTATAGAGGCCCTCAAGGCCATGTTCGAACGCCCGGAACAAGTTTACAGTGCCCAGGAACGTCTACTCGACTTTCATCAGGGTACCCAGGACTTGCTCACGTATGTCAAACGCTTCAAACAGCTGGCTAAGGAAGCGGATTGGTCCTCTGAAGCTCGTTTTACTTTATTTCGAAGAGGGCTAAATGAAGAGATCAAGGACGAACTAGCCAGAGTGGCACGCCCGGGTTCTTTTCAAGCCCTAATGGATCTCACTCTACAGATTGACTTTCGCATTCAGGAGAGAAAGGCAGGAAAGAAGAAAAACAAGTTACCACTCCAGAAAAACCCCATTGGAACCCCTTCAAGCTCAGAAGGCATTTCTACTCCAAGCAATGAGCCTGAACCTATGCAATTAGGGGCCTTCCGTGGACCCATTACTCCACAAGAGAGGATGCGAAGGATTCATACTGGATTATGTATGTATTGTGCATCCGACAAACATTTAGTAAGAGAATGTCTGATTGCCCCCCCACGGCGCTCGGGAAACGCCAGCTCCCGATCCTAAACGGAGCGCAGGTTCGGGAGAGAGATGTCTGCTCCACCTCTATTTCATCCTTGAACTCTCCTGGACAAAATTCCTTGGTAATCTTACAGGCCTTCTTGACAACATCCAAGAAAGAAATATACCCCAACCTGGCAATGGTGACTGTGGAGCTATGGGGGTATTCATAGATCATGAATGGGTCTTAAAACACCATATTCCTTATGAATCCCGGACTATCATGCAACCTGTGGAAGCAATTGATGGAAGACCCCTTTTTTCCGGACCTATAACCGTGCAGACCAAGGAGATCGAGCTTGCTATAAATCAACATCGAGAAAGGATAAGATTTGACATCATCAAGTCCGCCCATTACCCCATGGTTTTGGGAATGCCCTGGCTTCAAAGACACAACCCCTATTTCAATTGGGCAGCGGGATCCTTGGTCCTGGGTTCTGAGTTTTTTGTATGTCCCACTGCTTACATCCAGACCTTGATCCTACACCATCTAAGGAGTTTCCTACAACTCATCAGAACACAATCTCAGTTTCAAACATCATCCGGGTCCCTGAGGCTTACCAGGAATATTCCGAGGTTTTCTCCTCCGCCATTGTTCAGGCCTTACCTCCCCACGGACCTGAAGATTGTGCTATTGAGACAGAACCTTCCGCGGTGATTCCATTTGGAAGGATGTTCATCCTATCAGAACCTGAAATGAAAGCCCTTCGTGAATACCTGGATACTAATCTCGCAAATGGCACCATACGACCATCTAAATCTCCATCAGGGGCCTCCCTGTTCTTCGTTCCTAAAAAAGACACTAAAGAACTCAGACCGTGTCTGGATCATCGAGGTCTAAATCAATGTACTCTCAAGGACCGCTATCCGTTGCCCTTGATCTCAGACATCCTGGAGGCAGTAAGAGGCGCAGTTGTGTTCACCAAGCTGGATCTCAGGGGCGCCTATCATTTGATTCGTATCAGGGCAGGTGACGAGTGGAAGACAGCCTTTAGAACACCTTTTGGGCATTTTAAATACTTAGTCATGCCCTTTGGACTTGCTAATGCCCCAGCGGTGTTCCAACGTTTCATGGATCGAGTGTTCTCGGACATGCTGTTCCTTTTTGTGATTGTCTATCTGGATGATATTCTAATATTTTCAAAGGACCCTCTCAAGCACGAAGAACATGTGAAAGCAGTTTTACAACGCTTACGCGAAAATAAACTCCTGGCGAAGCCCGAGAAATGCATCTTCCATACTTCTACTGTTCACTACCTAGGGTTTGTCCTTACTCCCGATGGTATCGGTATGGATCAGTCCAAGGTCAAGCCTATTTTATCCTGGCCATCCCCGCCTCAGTGAAACAGATACAATCCTTCCTGGGCTTGGCTAATTTTTATAGGAAATTCATACCTTCCTTTTCCGAGATTGTCCAACCAATAATTGCCTTATTGAAAAAAGATGTGCCCTTTCATTGGACCATGGCCCAAGAGAAAGCCTTCCAACAGTTAAAGTCTGAATTTACGCAAGCTCCCATTCTTGCTCAGCCTGATGTTAATCGACCATTCATAGTGGAGACAGATGCCTCCAATTACGCCATTGGAGCCGTTCTAAAACAGCAATTCGAGGATAGCTTGGAACATCCCATCGCCTACCTTTCTCGGACATTAACTCCTAGTGAAACCCATTACTCCGTCCTAGAGAAAGAGCTGCTAGCCATCCGTCAAGCCTTCACAGAGTGGCGTCATTTACTTCTAGGAGCCAAATTTCCGGTCCATGTGCGCACGGATCATCGAAACCTGCAAGTATTGCAAGCCCTGGAATGTAGCAATAGTCGCCAAGCTCGGTGGGCCTTCTTTTTTACCCAATATCAGTTTCAGATTCACCATGTCCCTGGAACCCAAAATGTGATAGCTGATGCACTTTCTCGTCGTCCAGACTATGAACCTCCGGAGGATCGGACGCATCCCAAGATGTTTCCTCATACCATATTTGTAGCTCAAGCAAACAACCTCCTGGAAGAGATTTGCGTACAAACTCAGACTTCGGAACTTTGGAAAGGACTTTCAGAGAAGAATCAATGGGACTTAAGAATCAAGGACGGATATTTGTTCAAGGATACTAACCTGGTCATCCCCACACAGAAACTACAACAAAGGATAATAAATCTCTGCCATGATACTCTTCACTCCGGTCATCGTTGTATTTCCAACACCCTTCGTCTAATACAAAGACAATTTTGGTGGCCCAAGATGAAGACAGACGTACAACTGTACATTCAAACTTGTTCCGTCTGTAATCAGAACAAACATGATACCCAGAAGCCAACAGGTCTTTTATTACAGCCAACTCTACCAACAAGACCTTGGGAAATCATAGCTACAGACTTCATTGTGGAATTTCCGCCTTCCAGAGGTTATCCCACTATCATGGTCACCATTGACCTATTCACTCATATGACTCACTTTACTCCTCTGTATACATTACCATCCTCATCAGAACTTGCTGGTATTTTCCTGCAACACATCTTCCGACTGCATAGACTTCCTTCCAAGATCATATCGGACAGAGGACCACAGTATATCTCTCAGTTTTGGGAACACCTCTGCAGGATATTAGGGATCCAACGAGCTCTTTCCTCGGGATATCATCCCCAAACCAATGGTATCACAGAACGAGTGAATCAAACCCTTAAACAATATCTTCGTTGCTTCTCTACCAAAGTCCAGGATGATTGGTCACTTCTCATACCAGTGGCCGAATTCGAATACAATAATTCGGATCATTCAGCTGTTAAGACCAGCCATTTTTTCTGCAGCCAAGGATTCCACCCTTCGGTCTTACCTTCTGTTCTCCCACACCCAACACCTGTTCCAACTGTCGATTCCTTGATCGAAACACTCATCAATGTACAGAAAGACGCCAAGGATCATCTTGAAAGTGCGCGAATCCAAACCAAGCACTATGCAGATTCAAAGAGAAGACCAGGTCCTTCTTACTCTATTGGGGATAAAGTATGGCTATCCTCGAAACTTCTGCCCCGACATCTCAGACCGAATAAATTGGCTCCCCGGTATTATGGGCCCTTCTCTATAAAATAAATTATTAATCCTGTGGCCTTTTGACTCCAACTTCCGGACTCCTGGAAGAAGATACGTCCAGTTTTTCACAAATCTCTGTTGAAGCCATTCATCCAAACCACCCGGACTACTCTTAGACTTAGTCCTGTGATTGTTGATGACCAGCTGGAATATGAAGTTTCTCGTATTTGTGACTCCCAATATAGACGAGGCCGACTTCAATACCTGGTGGAATGGAAGGGCTATCCACCCAGTGGAACGTATCTGGGAACCAGTCTCGAATTTAAACTCCCCAGATTGCTCAGACGGTTCCACCGAATACATCCAGGTAAACCCGGTGGAACGGGTTTTAGAAGGGGGCATGCTGTCATGATCCATTGATCATGCCCCTTCTGGTCTTCCTGGTCCCTGGCACGTCAGGGGTTACTCGCTGTAGTACACCCAACATGGCCGTATACACGGAACGCAATCGATCGACCTTTACGTCCTATGCAGCACGTCCTATAAATTAGCCACTCCCCTGCGGTTCCGCACGTCTCAACGCTACCGATAGCTGTGGCCTGACGTGCTCCGTAGTTCGTTCTCCTGAACTGTGTTGCTTCCTGGTTCCCGGACCTTCCTCCTTCTCCTTTCCTACTACCTTCCTTGGTCCTGTCTCTTCCGCGTTCCGTGCAGACCGCCTCCGTGTGCTGCCTCCATTCCAAGCTTCCTGGAGTTTCCTAGAACCCGGACAAAGAAGCTGAACGAATCCTGGAATCCGAAGACGGCCGAGCGGGCTTGTACAAGACCCGAACTGCTCGAAAGAAAGCCCTGACAAAGGACTCCGCAAAACAGAGAAAACAGGTGAGAAAAGGGGAAACCTGTCACACATTGGGCCATCAGACAAGAAATGTTCCTCGTCCCCTTTCACCTGGCGGGAGTCAAGAACACCATTGCTGACTCCCTCAGCAGGCAGTTGCACTCCTGCGACGAGTGGGAACGTGGGCAAGACCAAGTGGACCGCTTCTTCATCAAGTGGGGCATGCCCCAGATCGAACTGTTTGCGATGGCGGCAAACTCCAAATGCCAGAAGTTTGCCAGCAGATTCCACCAACCGGGGAGCATGGGAGACGCGTTCTCCTTCCCGTGAGAAGGCCTGTTTCTGTACGCGTTGCCTCTCCTTCTGCGGGTTATCAATCAACTCAAACAGTGCTGATGCAGGAGAATACTCATCGCCAGTGGTGCCAAGGCAGATTTGGTACCCGGACCTTCTCAGCCTGTCAGCGTCGCCTCCAGTCAAACTGCTGGTGGTCGCGGATCTGCTCACCAGAGAAGGAGGTGCAATCCTGCATCATGACACGGGATCACTGAACCTGAGCGCTTGGCTTCTGCAGCCCTAGAGTTTGGAGGATGCAAGTTGCCAGCAGACTGCAGGGAGGTCCTTGCCAAGGCCAGAGCATCATCAACTCTTAAGTGCTACGGTCACAAGTAGAAGCGTTTCGCTATGTGATGCCAGTCACAGAAGATCACCCTTCTGAGGGTCACAGTCCTGCAGATTCTTCCATACTGCTGTCCTTGGCCAAGGCGGGACTGGTGCACGCCTCAATCAAGGTGCATCTGGTGGCTATCTCCCGCTACACCCGGTCTCCAGGAAGATCTCTTTGGTTCCTCAAAGGACTGTTTCGATCTATCTTTCCCACCGGTGAAGGCTCCTGCCCCGGCGTGGGAACTCAACATGGTACTGACGAGGCGCATGGGGGCCCCCTTCGAGCCTATGCATCAGGCTGCTCTCAAGTTCCTCTCATGGAAAACGGCTTTCCTTGTGGCCATCACCTCTGCCAGGAGGGTGGGTGAGATCCAGTCCCTGACTTTCCACGAATCGAGGGTGGTGCTGCAGACGCACCCCTCCTTAATGCTGAAGGTTCTGTCGGAATTCCACCTCAACAAGCCTTTGGTGTTACCTGTGTTTTTTTCATAGCCTTCGTCACCGGCTGAAAGGGCCTTGCGCTCGCTGGACGTTGCTCGAGCTCTAAAGTTCTACGTGGCACGCACAAAGTTTTCGAAAGACTTCTCAACTGTTCGTGAACTTTGGTCCTCTGAACCATGGGAAGGCCTTGTCCAACGCTTCATCTCAAGGTGGCTACCCGGGTGCATCACGCACTATAATCGGTTAGCGAACTGACCCCTACCCGGCCGTCCGAGAGCCCCAGCCACCAGAGCAATCGCTGTGATGACAGCATTTCTGTCTGGTGTGCCGCTTGTCCACGCACACCTTCACAAAGTTATACAGCGTTGACAGGGATTCCAGGGAGGAGTCCAGAGTCGGCCAAGCAGTGCTGCACAACCAAGATATAGCGAAAGTTAGGCCTCATTATACTGTATAATAAATATCCTTAAAATGTCTTAACAGCTGCTGACGGATCTGGGATTCTCCATCAATTATCCGAAGTCCTGCTTGATGGTCATGTAGCAGCTGCCTTCCCCTGGGCACATAGGAGAAGACTTTAGGCTGGGGTTCAGTGATGGCTCAATGCGATTCATCACATAGGGAACACCCCAAGATATAGCCTGTTCCAGAGGTAAGAGTAATTGCTTCTGTTGAGCCTTGTAATTTGTACTGCTATGTTTTCCGTATTCATGTCCATGTGAATCCATGCCAGACCCCATGCTGGAGAAGGAACAACTTACTTACCTGTAACTGTTGTTCTCCAGCATGGGTCTGGCATGGATTCACATGAAAACCCTCCCTCCTACCCCTCTGCGGCTCTTCTTGGTCATATTGCCACTTTTCATGCTTACCAAATCTGAAGATGGCTGCTAGAGGAGGGGCTTAGGGAGAGGACTGTCATTGGCTGGGGGCAGTATGCCCAGAGTATTGGTTTAGAGGAGAAATACAGTTTGTACGTGAAAGTGAAACTGTTTTTTCTTTTACTGAGAATTCCCAGCATGACGACAGGGAATATTAATGAGCATGTGAATATAAGCCAGACCTATGCTGGAGAACAAAACATACAGGTAAGTAACCTGTTCCATGTATAACATATGAATGAGTTACTCACCTGCTTTATTGTTCACTTTTCAAATTGAATCCTAACTTGGGATTAATGTTACAGCTAATACTGCATTTTAAACAATGCTTTAAATATATTTGTGTATACATAATTAATGTATTATAGCTTTAAGTGTTTAAGTGTTTAATTGGATACTTGTATTTACTAGTTTCATTGCATAGCTCTGCAGCTCACATTACCCCTCTTAAGATAAGCCTGGCTGCTCAGTCACACCACCAACTTGTGTAGTACAGGCCTATATTAAAAGGTGGGTCTAATACCAATGAGAAGTCTTGTGTAGTCCCACACCAGTGGGACTGCACTAATTCTTACCTAACAGAGATGTTAAGAGAGCATTATGTACATGTGAAGTGTGCATGGTAACCTGCCTAAGAGGTTTTAGGGTTTTACCACTGGAAGGATTGGTATAATGACAACATGCTGTCGCGAATTTAGGTATTATAGTGTCATCTTCAAAGTGAATGGAAGAATACTGCATCCCTCCTGATGGGGTAACCCCATGTTCCCACGGCTGTCTCCTCCCATGTGATCCTCCCTCATAATACCACCCCCAGGGTCAAGGTCAGGTAGCAGCTGCCTTCCCCTGGCCACATAGGAGAAGACTTTAGGCTGGGGTTCAGTGATGGCTCCATGCGATTCATCACATAGGGAACACCCCAAGATATAGCGAAAGTTAGGCCTCATTATACTGTATAATAAATATCCTTAAAATGTCTTAACAGCTTCTGTGTCCGTCTTCTGATCCTCCACACTACCTAAATCCTCTTTATCGCCTATCACAGCACTACTCCACTCAGCATCACGCTAAGTATCTCGAACCAAAATCTCCAACAACATCCAAACCATCCTCTCCAAACTACATTGGCCTCCCTGTAGGTTTGCATCTGAGATTTGCTTAATTACCTTTAAAGGTATCCTACTTGGCCACCACTATAAAAATAAGGAATCCATAACACGTGGCTCGCAAACTACCAGAAGTAAACCTGTGACACCGTGAACAATCCTCAGAATAAAAAGGGTAATACATTGAAATATCCTTAAATGTAAATTGCAATCATACTAAACGTTTACCTAATTCCTAAGATATTTTCCTTCCGAAAAAAGCCCTTGAGAATCATTTCCTCTCCACACCTCTGTTAGAATGTATTCACATTTTCCACCCTATATATTACCCCTACTTATACTGTTATGACAGCTGGATTTTTTTTGTACACTGTTGTGGTAATCTCTGTTATAGTTATTAATTAGCAGCCGGTTCAGGTTCCTTGTGAAGTCAAATTATAGGAATGTTGTGATAATAGCATGCTTTACATGAATTCCAATCTCGTTTGTGTTAGGAACGTTTTTCTTAAGTCGAACTAAGAGCTTAGTAAAACCGTTCAACTGCGACAGTACAAGACTCCACTCTTAGTATAAGGCTGTACCACCTGAGTTCATGGTAGCATAGACCGAGCAGCCAGGCTTATCTTAGGAGCGATAGAGGGCTGTAGAATCAGTACAAATAAATTGTATTATACATATGGTCCAAGGAAACACTGACACACTATGTATTTAAAAAATGAAGGGTTTATTTTATATACAAGCAGACCAAGAGATACTTGGGTAAAGTAAGTACTATCATAAAGCATATAAACAAATTATAAAAACACAACACTATGCTTTAAATACACAGATCAAAGCACAGACCTTATTTTGAACACCTAACAGTATTTCATGGGGGGTAAGAGTGTAGATTACTTTCTGATTACTTTCAATAATACATGGGTAGTAGACCCTGTCAGCTATACAGTGACACCCAGCAAGGAAATCACACAGTCAACCAACTTGCAAATATTTTTATTTTTTATTTTTATTTATTTGTGTTTGGCTCAATGCGCCTTTACAAATATTTGAACTACACATATGCAGATTTATAAACCAACTGGTCAAAGTGTACAAACAAACTTATTCCCATGTGCATAACATATTGTAGCAGTACACCTAAAATACACAATCCACTTAAAACAATTAAAAACCATCTCATAAAAAAGAAAAACATCTATTTTTCATTTTTCTTGAAGTGTTCCTATAGATTGTCCATGGCTTTATACAGCTTAGTTTCATTAGTATCTCAAGCCAAACATATCGTCACAGGTTTCATATATGTAAGCATACCTTAAACCTAGTCAGGCACCTTAGTCTCAATTCCAATAAGATGCTCGCGGATAACTGTCAGAAATTGGACCAGTGCAAATACCACTGTCTGTCTGTTACCCCACATGCATTGGGACCATAGTAACTCGCTAGATGCTAACAAATCAGCTTTATAGAACTTGCCCATAAATACATACCGCACATTCTCAAAATAGCCACAGTGTATCACTAAATGTTTTAGTGACTCATAGCTTTCATTATTGCCACAGAATCTACAATCATACAAGTCAGCCACACTTTGTTTGTTAGCCTAATGCATCGTTCTGTCTTTGGTGTGAAATAAATTTAACTTTAATCTCATATATATAGTTCTTGCTTTTGAACATGGAAACAATACTAAATATTGCAGACGTGGACATTGTTTGTGAAAGAAACTTGCTTGATCTCTATAAAATGTATACTTTCCATTCAAATCAATTATATTTGCCCAGTCCCATTGAAAGATTTTTTTTTACCACACCTGGCCTTTCATATAATTCATTTTGTTCCATTGCTATAAGGTGTAAAAACGTTTTCATCTTCTTGACATAGTGCTTAATCAACAATGGATATTCATGTACCACCATTCTACTAAAGTCCTCACATAGCGAATTCGCGGGAGGATGTAACATTTTTCCATAATTCGTCAGCATTCGCCACCAGTTTTGCTGCTAGCGAGTTAAGACACAGTTCATGTATAATCAGAGAATTTGGTAATTATTTGGGTTAGCCTAATACTGCCTTCCAGGTCTTACCTTGGAGCTTATTGAGTATTTTTGTTAGATCCAATATACGTAAATCGAGTCCATAAAGTATTATTGGTTCAACCTTTAGGGGGTAAAATTCAATCGTAGGTAGGAGAGAAAATTTTGAGTGCTTATGATAGATTTTCATTTGAGATTTAAGATATATTACTTTAATATTTAATGTGCTGCTCCACAATTCTAAGGAATTAACATCACATAGGTTATAATCTAAGTACCTGGTTGCCAATACCTGATCAATTACCACTTGATTCATCTTCCAGGTAAATCTGCATCCTTTTTTTCTATTCGCAAATACCAATATATTCAATTTGGTTGGATTGATGGCAAGATTGTTATTTTTAATATATTCCGAGAACACATTCAATTTGGTTTGCAGCCCATAGGGCATTCGATCAAAGAGAATGATGTTGTCAGAGAATGCCAACCAATTGATTCTTGTGTCTCCTAGCTTGACTGGAAATACCTCCATATTTTCCCGTATTTTGTCAGTGTCGCAGCTATATAGGTTAAACAGTATAGCTGCCAACTGGCATCCGTGTTTAACCCCTATCTCTGTGTCGATTGCCTCTGGAGTGGACCCATCTTGGTTAATCCATACCATGTATGACTTTCTGGTATGAAGTAATGCTATTAGTCCCACAATATGGGCCGGAATTCCATACGCAATCAGCTTGTTCTACAGTCTAGCCCTTATTACGCTGTCAAAGGCTGCAGAGAGATCTAATGATGCCATATAAATGGCACCTGAGGCGGTATGGTGAGAGGTTTCCAACAGGTGGGCTAGGATTGATGCGTTAAGTGTGGTCCCCAATACTTTCCTAAAACCCACTTGATATTTAGATAACATCATCTTATCTGCTACGCAGTATTCAAGTTCCCTTAGGAGAAGAGTGGCAAACACTTTGGCAGGAACATCAATTAGTGAAATCGGGTGAAAATTGCTAGGTCATCAATCGGCCCTTTTTCATGAATAGGAACGATTATTGCTGTGAGCCACGATTTCGGAATCAATCTGGTTTCAAAGACTGACTCAAAAATAGGTTTTAATAATTTAGCCCATAAGTGCGGATCGTCCTTTATTAAGCATGGCCGAAACCCATCAGACCCTGCAGCCTTGTAGTATGTCAGCTTTTTGATAGCCCATCTCACATCGTCAAGATTCCATGCACATTCTCTTGGGATCTTCGTAACTAAAGCAGAAATATTTGCAGATGGAAAACCCTTCGGTAGCGCATATCTATCTAAGATGTACTCTGTCCACTTCTCACCATTAATAGCCACATCAAAGATAGCATTCTTAGCTTTACCGCAGGAGCGAAGTATCGCCCAAACAGCTTTCGTTTTGCGTCTACATAAAAGCCTAATCATTAATTGATTGTGTGCCAAATACTTTGCCATCTTTACCTTTTTAAGTGCATATTTGCTTCGCACTTGGATCTGCCTTTTGAGGCCAATAAATACCTGAGAATCTTCTGTTAACCTCTTCGCCCTTCTAATATCCCCATTTCGCATGCACTTTATATCTGCGATCTCCGCACTATATTTGCAGGGATGACTGGGTGTACACTTCTTTTGTGCACTTGCAATATCAGCCAGATGACGTTTTATCACATTAGTGTTGCATCCATTCAATTTCTGTTTGTTCCAGAACAAAGGGGGACAATTCTCTCCACACCACATATCTCCCACATATCTCTGTTCACCAAGTATGCTAAGTTTCTACATATTTTTGAATTCCATCTAATCGACTTAGGATGCTGGTGTACTTCGATTAGAGCAAGATGTATAGTTTTCATAAACAATTGTGGTTGAATATTTAGTGTTAACTTCAGCATCCTTTGGTCACTAAGGCCCATGTTATGTACCTCAATTGGCTTCGATAATTCCAATATGTTTTTGGATACAGCAAAATAGTCAATCAATGGCCTTGAATTCCCTCTGAACCATGTATAGATAATCTGATTTTTTGCATGTGGGATCATGTGTATATTCCAGTTCTCAAGGAACTTCAACCAACAGTACCCTCTTTGATGTACCCCAACATTCTGGATTTGAGTTACAGCAGTTAGTTTGAAAAAGGCAGAGTCTTTCAAGACGGAGTTAAAATCTCCACCCGAAATTACTTCATGGTTGTCATTTCTAATACATTATTTCTGTAGTATAGCATCCAATTCATTTATTGTCCCATAGTACAAACCTTGTTTTGGATTGCTGTACACATTAATAATCACCATATTAATATGATTTAATGTTATTTCAATAGCAAGTAGGTTATGAGAAGAAGAAATTAAGTTAGCTGCCATTTTGAAACTGTTGTGGACAAGGGTTAATAACCCTCCTGCTGGACGACCACTCTTTCCATGCCTAGCAGGATGGCTGAAGGACTTAAAACCATCTACATTAATAGGATGGACAGCCATGGTTTCTTGTATCAGAATGATACTCGAATTGTTCAATATCAAGTTACTATTGTATTATTTCAGGTATGTGGACGTCTGCTTAGAATGTGTAGAAGCAGCACGCTTCAATAATGTTTCCAATCCAGCCAACCCTTTTATTGCATTCACCACCGAGGTAAGCTGAATTAGCAAGTTTTGAGTCATAGCTGTATCTGAGCCCAATTGCCCACCTGTGGTTGCAGTGGTATTTCCGCTCATTTGTGGTTGAAATTCTATAAAGGTTATGGATTCATTCATGTCTTCAAAGCAGTACAATTCATAACATAGCATATTGAAATTGTCGCTATGATCCCATAACATTTTTGCAATTAGGGGAGACTGAACCTTACATAACATCCTGTTGTTGTTGGAGATCGACAGTTTAATCCATTCAATGTCCTGTGTGTTCAAGTTCCTTAAAGTGGGTATTTTTTTTAAACATGTTTAATAGGTAGGTGCGATTGATTCTGTCAATGCCATGCATCTGAGAATCGCTCCTTGGGTATATCATCACATGACTTTATGTATGCAGTATCGGTTTGCTGCTGATTTCCATGTGCTTCAATAGTGTATTTTTTGCCCAAGTGTAGCCCGTGTTGTTCTTTTTCACCACCCGAACTATCTGTGTTCATGTGAGTTTGCAAATCGTTTGAAGACCCAATTCGCTCAGCATTAGCTCTGGGACTAACATTGTTTGTTTGACATAGAGTGTTTAGCTGAACTATCTGTTTTTCAATTGCATGTGTGACTGTGTTTCAGGCATATATAGGGGATTTTTCCTTGTGGTTGTGTTTGTGGACCTTGCAGAGTTATTTGTGCCTGGTCACTATTACTTCTATCTCTTTTAAATGTGTTTTTGTTTTTTGTTACCTGATAAGACCCAGCTAAGTTAGATTGTTTAAAGGTTTTTTTAAAAACGTTTGACAGTGCTAGGGTGGGAAGTGCCAGAATCTCCTTTATGAGTAGCAATGCCTTTCGTTGCATCTTGCCCATTCTGCAATAAGTGCGGATTATATTGTGTGTTCCCTGGCGCTTGTTGTATATTAACCACTTCAGCTTGGGGCTCCTGGATCTCCATTTCCAGATGGGCTCGAGATTCAGCATCTAACTGAGAGGGATCAAAACCATTTTCCTGTGTCGAGTCTATAGATCCCATTTTTCTATTCTTCTTTTTTATTTTTTTTAATTGACCCTCTGTTTTTTACTTTGCAGGTCCTTTTTAAGATCAGTTTTGTTTGGGGAAATGCTAGCGTTTCGGTTTCTTTTTTTATCCTCACATTTTGTTGCTCTTAATTGTAGTTTTCTTTAGCTTTTCTGGACATAAAGAATTTCCATCCTGCATTAGTCTCTGACTCATGTTCTGGACTAACGACAGTCACCTCCTCCTCCTTCTTTTTCAGTTCATCTTGCTCCAACAGTACTGTAAGTGCTGATGGACTATCGGGAGTATGTATATCTGCAACCTCCAGGACCTCTTTTAATAGCTCACCTTTAGATGTTCCTATAGTGGGTTTATTTCCCACCATTTCTTTTATGAATAGATTTTCTAAAACCAAGAGCCTGTCGTGATGCAACTTTGCTACCTTGTTTAGGTCCATTTTTTCTCTCTCTTCCTGTGTCGGCTTGTATGAATCTCCTTTTCCTCTCATTAATTCATGTTCATTGAGAGTTTTCTCATCTTTAGCAATTCTATCATGAGTCTGTGTTGAATGTGTTGTCATGATAACAGTGTGATTTGAGACACCAGGACAATTTGTATTGGTATCAGAAGTGTTGACATTTAACTTCACCCTAGAATTTAGCATAACCTTGTGTGCCAACATAAAGCCTTCTAGCTTATTAAGATTCCCCAACATCTCACTCAAGGAGCCTTTCATTTCTCTTACGTCAAAGTGCGTGAATTGGTGTCCTTTGTCCAAAAGGTTCAAAATTCTTGTTAATACAGGAAATGTATGACAATTTTGCTCATTTAAGTCCAGCATTGTTTCATCCGTAAGATTGTAAGTATTATTCGTCCTAGCTTCTTTTTGAGGGGGAATATCTGCATCATTCCTTACCAAGGAATGAAACTCTTCATAAGCATTAGTTAGCCATTCTTTTTGCCCTTCTATACCAGACGGCGGGTGGACAACAACATCTGCCAAGTCGCCTTTCCCAAGAGAGACTTGACAGAGGGCGCCATGTTACAACACATATCACCTTTCTTATTACTATGCAGATGTACAAAATCACGTTGTATTCTAGGGGTGGAAACTGGTGTAGAGAGACTTGAGGATAAAGATACATGTCTGTTGAGTGCAGCCATAATCACTGGTGCTAACATAGAGACATCTGCAAGCTCACCATTTGCTAAGTTCTCAGACTGATATGACATCTCGTGTTGGTGATCCTCACAGGATGACGTAATGTCATTTCTAATTTCGTGTAGGCCATTTAGTTCCCTTAGATAAAGTACCTTTTCATCATTTGATGTATTTTGGGGTGTTTTCAATGGCATACAACATGGGTTTTGAGCTTCAGTATGTGTCAGAGATGCATTATACGGTAATTTTGATGGTTGTGGCATTATTGAAGGCATTGTAAAAGAAAGCTCTGTTACTACCGGGTCTATACCAATATCAGAACTTCTAACATCTGGTGCTATTTCTTCTGCGTTTTTGGGTGGACACTATTTTTCTTTGCCACCAATGCCATCAAACGTTTGCCTTTTCTGAGACTAGTTTCCATGATGACTTCTATTAACAAGCTTGGTGTAAATTAATTAGACACTTGTGTCTCCACCATGGCACAATATTCATCCACCTGTTATTTCACAACACAGAATTTGTGCCCAATTATATCAGGGCACATAGACTCCTTGAAGTCAATTTCTCATATACCTCTGTTTCAAAATATGCATAGGGCTCAAAGGCACTAGGGCCCGCAGTCACCCCACACACGTATTACACACATGTAGCAACCAGACCTAGCAGTATTGTTCTTTAAGCAGTGTACTCCCAAATGCAAAGCGTCTTATATACTGCAAATATACTTTTCTGAATAGTGGAACACAGATTCAAGGAACAGTATTATACCTTTAGTAAGTTTGTGATAACACCCAGTTATAGTAGGTGAGTCAGACCTTTTTGGTATAATATACAATTACAGCTGTTATTCAGATCAGTGGAACACAGGCTAAGATAAGCAAGAACTCTTTACACTAATTGTGTAGGCACCAGGCAGAACAAGGTCAGCTACACCTAAAGGAACACTTTTCAGGAATGGCACACAGCTATTCTAGTCAGGTAAAACCTAATGTTGTAATATACTATTACAGTTGCTTTTTAGATCAGTGCAACATAGATTGAGGTAAGAAATAACTGTAACTTGTTTTAGGATGGTACATGGATAACACGAGGTAAGTAAAACCTATATACTTTTTAAAGGAGCTATCAGCAACTTAAGAGGGTAGTATAACCTAAGGCAGACTTATTCTGGACAGGCTAACAGCAAGAAGGGGAAGCAAGACCCAATTGGGGACACTTATACAATTATCCTAACAGGAATAATAAAGTGAAATTAACAGCATTACTTTTGGGAAGAGGGGGGGGGGTGCAATTCACAGGTCAGTAAATTAACCTTCTATATGTTTTCTGTTAGAATGGCGAGACAGTTTCTAAGGAAAGTAAGACTTTGAGAGTACTTATTTAAGAAGGCACACAGCTTATTCAAGGTAAGTAAATCCTATATATACTTTTCAGAATGGCAGAACATATCTCAGGTAAGTAATAACCTTTTGAAACTATGCACTCTGAGTTAGTTACCAACCAACTTCTTTTACTAGTGAGTAACTTTTGCACACTTGTTATTCTTTTCACGGCAGAACCCTTTTCTTATCCAGTCCTTCCCTTATTCTATAGCATGAGTTCAATCAGAGGCAGTAGAGGGACTCTAGTGGTCTAGGTGCCAGCTGTAGTCAGGGTGAGATAGGGTCCAGCTGCAGGCAAAGCCAGAGTTCTAGAGGAAGACTGTTGAAACAAGTAGGTATTTCACTTTTAAGTTAGTGGAGCACTGGATAAGGGACGACACCCTCAGAGGATTCCGCAGTGGGCCTGGGTGAACTGGATGAGTGGCCTCCCAATCACAGAAAACACCCCAAAGCTATACAGAAATCATAAAGGCTTCAGGCATGTAAAATACCCCAGCCAACACAGTACCTCCGCACAGAAGAAGAGTTGCAGCAGGAAGACTTCAGGATCTACAGCCAAAAATCCGGTCGATGGATTCCTTTGTCAGGAAGATGGAAGACAGGACTTTGGAAAGCTCCAGGCAAGAGTTTCCTCGTGCCTGGACATGGCTCTGTGGATTTGGCGCTTTTTCAGGAGCACAGAAGAAGACAGAATATTGCTGGTCGTATTCTCGTCGTTTGCAAGGTCCAGCATTCTGGTGAGGGGACTTTGCAGACCTGAATCTTGCCTCTAGAGATCCAGCAGGGATGCCCACGAGATTTCAGCGAGATTCGGAATTCGGAAGACTGTGCACCGCACAATGGCTTGAGTTCCCAGGGTATTGGGGATATTGTAGCCCCGCAAGGTCGCAGCACGACGTGAGATGGCACAAAATACAAGTCTTCTTGGGTCTAGTTGATCCCACCAGCCTTTGGGTAGAGGTTGTCGTGTTTGGGACTCCCAAGTCGATTGGAAGGAAGGCTACAACAGGCTAGGGTTACACAGGAGGCTCTCTGTTTGCTGGAAATCGTCTCAGCTTCAGTTTCTTCATCTTCCTCTTCGGTTGTGATTCCAGTGGTCGATTACCTCTTCAGCTTCCGGGATCAGACTTTTATGCAGGAACCCAGCCAATCAAACAGCCAAGCAACATTCAAACTTGGTGGGGTTGGCAGTCCTTTTAGGACAGCCAGCCTTCCAGTTTGAACTGGATTCTCATAGTCAGTCTGGAAGAAAATGGGCTGCAGAGTTTTGGACTCGTCCCTTGCTTCCTGCCTTCACAGACACTCTGGAGAGGAGGCCCGCCGAAGATAAAAATCACTCAAAGGAATTTCCTGCCCCGGAATGTCAGGAGAAGGAACAAGAAAGGACAAGGAATGCTGAAATGGCGAAAAAAGAGGGGGTCATTTTGGTAAAATGAGCACCCATGGGCGCCTTTACCAGGGCTGTGCAAATAGCCCACGGTAAAGGTGCACAGAATTAATTAAAAGGTTCACTGCCACCAACCGTTAAAGGTAAGTTTGTCCTTGTAACTTAAATGTTACATTTAAAATGAGAAAGGTAATACTCAGTGGGCCTCATTACGAGGTGGGCGGTAAGGGATTACCGGTGCCGGTAATCCCTTACTGACCACTACGAGTTCCCTTTGCGGGTCCTCCCTTAACGCCTGCTTTTACCAGGCGTTAAGGACGGGACCCGCAAAGGGACTTTGGAGCTAATAACGGTACCGCAATTTGCGGTACCGTTATTAGCACCTTCCCATTCCCATAGAGCCCTATGGGGGCTCAAATGGGATTGGGCAAGGGCCCTGGTGAACGGGGAATTACCGCCCCCGCCAACCTTGGAATGGGGCGGTAACAGTTCCATTCACCAGGGCGTAGTCGGTAAGGTTTTGGAGGCAGCCATGGCGCTAATAGCGCCATGGTTACCGCCAACCTCGTAATGAGGCCCAGTATCTCCCCAGCACTCCACATAAGGTGGGGGTGCTGGTCTCACCTAATAAAATGTAAAAGTGATCCAAAGATCCTTTCCACCCTTGGGAACAGTAGTTCTCACAAGGTTAGCCAGAGAAAGTAAAAAGGGGAGCCCCCAGGGCAACCCAGCAACAATAGGCAATTATTGCCAAAAACAAAATGCAATACTCCGCAGTGACCACTGGATGTCGGACCTATGCACAGCATGTGAATCTAAGCAGATACAACCATCAGAAATGCTTTTACGGTAAGTAATGCATTGTCATCTGTGTTGCATTCAAATAAATCTGATTTGTAAACTGTTGATTGCCTGAATGCAGTTAGCTTACTCTTTTGGCTTGCTTTCAGGCAGTTATTTTGGAATTTCCAAATGACTTATGGATTAATATTAAAATACCCCCATATTATACTGGGGAAATGATACCTTTGTAAATGTGACACAATGTGTTTCGATTTCAAAATAGCCATATTTTGTAACTTTGTGAAGGATCTCTATAATCGTTAAAAAAAGAAGTGCATTCTAATATGTTCATTTTTGCACAGCTGACAAACAAAGCTTTGAGTAGTAGCAGTCAGACCGAGCTGGAGAATCGTCTGCACCAGCTTACAGAGACCCTGATCCAAAAGCAGACTATGTTGGAAAGTCTCAGCACAGAAAAGAATTCACTAGTCTACCAACTTGAGCGGCTTGAGCAACAACTGAAGAGCATCCAAGGCAGCAGTGCCAACGGGCCTTCAATTAACATGACTGGTGTGGACAATGGTGAAGGTATGCTTGAGACCTTTTACTCTTAACAATAGGGTTAATTTTATGCAAAAAGATAAGCAATTTCGACAAATGTTTTAAACACTAGTTCTTTTTCTTCCATACAGCGAATTAGCTACTTGCGTGCATCGGAGATCTGTGCAGTTGTAGTAGTGCATCCTTAAATACTAGCAAATTAGGAAATGAGAAAGAAATGCTAATTTCGAATGGATTGTGTCCTCCCCACGTGTTCCTCATCTTAGATATCTCCAATATCCAGCTTCACCTGCTTTGAAGAAAATACTTTCGGGAGAGGGTGCTGTGCGTTGATGCGGTCGACTCGATGTCCCTCGAGGGCCTCTGTCTCGAGGATGTCATCGAAGGTATATAAAGCATGTGCAGTGCCTGTTGGCTTCAGTTCAGTTTTTCTAAGTAAGCTTTTGCTTCGTGAACTACGGCATGCTTCATACATTTCTTTGAGTAATATCAGAAAATGTATTTGTCTTCGGCTAGGACAACCCCGAAGACCGGGTTTAAAAAGTGGCAAGACTTCGATGCCAAGATGTCACTGGCGGATCTGCATCGAGTATGCTTGTGGTGTCTCGTGTGGAGCACAAGACCTCAGCCTGTTCAAAGTGTCAGTCAATGACCGGAAAAACTCTGACGCAGCGTAAAGGGACATTGGCAGTAGGTAGACTCCCCAAGAAATCCCACTTGACTACCCCGTTGAAAAAACATTCTTCTGACAAAGCGAGAGACAAAAAAGACAAAAAGTCCAGGTCACGGAGTGGCTCCCACCACTCCTCCTCCTCGAGGAAATCGTAGAAAAGGCATCATAAATTCCCTACTTCGACATCCTCGTCTGACTCCTCTCCAAAGAGGACTATATCTTGTCCCACTAAGGCCTCTTCTCTGGCTGAATGGGAATCATTCAGGCAGGAAATGCTCAACATTTTCGAGAGCCAGAAACTCTCAAAGCAAGTAGGCCATGCTCCTACTGTGCCTTCTGAATCCGGTAAGGGAAGGCCTAGAGCCAAATCCTGTGCGCCCTCGAGCCCGGGACGAAGACCAGATCCCCATCGAGAGGCGTTGAGGCCTCGTCATGATGAAAAATCAGTGAGGATTCCTTCAAACCATAAGTCAAAGGACAAGTCGATGTCAAAGTCATCGACACCGTCGAGGCCATTGAAGCCACTGGTGCCATTGACGTCGAAAACATTGACTCCATGGGTATCTGGTTTGAAACCTTCAATGCCATCGATGCCTCTACCTGAAATGTAGAAATCCTTTACCAAGGAAGGATTTCTTTAAGACTCTTACTTCTATTTATGAGGACAATGAGCCGTCTGATGATAATGATGTGCCACCCAGTATGTCACACCAAATGTCCCTGATCATTTCATATCAGAAGAATCCAGGTTGAGAGATCTGCATGAAAATGTACAGACAGCCAGTGGAGTGGACCCTTCACTGGAATTGGAATTTGGAAAGCTTGAATCAGATGAGCACGTAGATGCCTCGTACAGGCAATTAATGACCAAGTAAGTGGATTATCTGGGATGGAGCAGTCCTGCCCTCCCATTCGAACAGGATGACACACAGATATCCTGGAAAAGGGTCCGCAAAGGGATCCTATCCTACCCTTTTATGTAGCTCTTCAAAAGAGAGTAAGTGCTAATTGGGAAGCACCAGAATCAAGTCCAAAGAATCAAGCAGTGACCCCAGCTACTTGTCGACGCTACCCCAGAAAGTCTGGTGATGCAGGCAGCAACAAGATACCTCCAAGCAGACTGCTTATCCGACCATCCCACCGGTTCGGGATGATAAACGGGTAGATACTGTAAGAAAGGCATGGTATCAACAGTAAGACAGACACAAGTGACCACAGTTCAAGGGTGTTAATTGAACTACAACTAGGGTATGGTAAATGCCTATCTAAACCTAAATCTAAAAAATGGGAGCAAGCTACGACCATCAAATAATAATAATGCAGTCCTAGTGGTGTCTTGTCAAAATAAAAGGGCCTATACTAAAAATCCTATTGCTAATCCTTACCTCTAAATACAAACAGTGTGGTGGATAATGTTACAAAAAGACACAAGTGTTCAAAATGATATGTCCGGATGTTCAGGCCGTTAGCCTCCTTTCACCATGTTTTTAGGGAATCATCCAAAATGACTGAGTTTATTAGACCGAATGGGTGATTTGGCCTAATTTCGGCCGTTCAAAAATTCCGAACGGCCGAAAAGTTCGACTAAATCGCCCACGCAGTGCTAGGGTCTGCGGGGTGTCCCCCGCACCCTTGTTCACTATATTGTGAGCGGGGGTGTCCCTCACAGCCAGCCCAAAACAAATTTTAAAAAAAAATTTAAAAAATTTAACATTTTTTAAAAAAGTGGGCTGCAGGGTTATCCCCCGCACCCTTGCTCACTATATTGTGAGCAGGGTTTGCAGGGGTGTCGCCTGCAGCCATCCTGAAAAAGCCACAAAAAAAAAGGAAAAGACCCTGCGGCGCCAGTTTCCAATCACAGAAGTGAAAGGGAACAAGCGTTGCTGGGTTGCGGTTAAGTAGGGGAGTGGGGTGTGGGTGGGGGCAGGGGCAAAGTTGGAAATGTTTAGGGGAGAAAAGACCAAAGGTTATTTCAGAAAAATACTCTTCTGTCTTTTCTCCCTAGAACATTTGGATCTCTGGCTTTCAACCCCGAACCATTTTTAGCACAGACTCTGGCTTCTTTAGGACGAGGATACAGTTCAATCAGAACATCGGGACCTTCTGAATGCAAAACTCTTTACTCGTCAAAGTCTCTTCATTCAGAGGAACTGAGGCAACCAAACAAAAACGATAAGTTATTTTCCTCTCCTCTTTGGATTTCTATAAGTATTCACTTTAGGTGATTCACTATTCACTTGGATCCCCCTCAGTCTGGCTCAGATCTCTTCAGCACAATGTTCGCAGGATATTCTTTCGGGTGCCTCACGGTTCACCTCGGATCCCCCCTCAGCCGGGCTCAGATCCCCTTTCTAAACACAATGAGTCTCCCTCAGCTGGGCTCAGACTAATTTCAATCAAGTATCAAAGTCTTTCGAATGTGCACAGGGTTTAGCTTAATCCATTGCAGGCCCACTTTGATTTTACAATTCCTTCTCTTTACATTTGTCCCCTTTGGGTTTGGATACCCAACAGAGAATGAGCACGCATGTGGTGCCAGAACACTCTGTTTATGGTATCTATCCTCATTTTAAAGTTCAGTCACTCATTTAGAGCCCATCCTTTGTATTCCTTTTCGGTCACACCGTCTTTCGCATTGTATTAAACTGCCATCTTGGAACTGCTTCTTCCTCGTGTGCTTTGGTTCGCTCAGAGTGTGCTCTCGTGCTCCACCTTTTATCCGTGTGGGGAAGTGTGATGGAAGTCAGGTGTGTATAATGATCAGTAATTGGCTGGCCCTGCCTTACCATCGTGTTGGGCCATGTCAGATATACGGCTCGGGTGTTAGTCCGTTTTCCCTCACAGCGAGGTGTCTGTGAGAAAGCGTTTGTGTTGTAAACATTTTAAACTTTGAACATTGAAGGAAAATCGGCTGCAGAGGGGTCCGGCACCACGTGGGTGCTCACTTGAGAGACTCTGGTTGATCCCATGTTTGTTAAACTACCAATACCAGAAAGCCTTAGGAGAGCGACAAAGAAAAGGTCAAAGTGGCCATACAGGGGTCTAGTAAAACCCTCTTTACAGTTGAAAGTGTTTGACCTACACGCAATAGGAAAGCTAAGGGAGGTGAATCCTGTACAGTGAATTCAAAAGAAGAATTGTGTGAAAGGAAAGAATTGGCAAGAGTGAACCAAACGGAGGGATGCCGATAGAACGGGGAAAAGCCTGAAGTCCCAATGAACAATGTGTTGACGAAAGTGAACCCGCCAGAAGGGTGTCCACAGTGAACTGTTTAAAAAGACATTGGGCCTCATTACGATTATGCCAGTCCGGAAACACTGGTGCCGGTAAGCCTACCGGCACCAGTGTTTCTGGATCGGCACAGTACAACTCTGCGGACAGGTGCCGTCCCACCCGCCAGGTCTGACCCTGGCGGGCGGAACAGCACCCGCTGCAGAGTTTCACAGAAGCACCGGCACCGTTATTAACGATACTGGTGCTTCCGTGGTCCCCATTCCCATGGAGTCCAATACAAAAATCACCGGCTTACCGCCAGACCTGTAATGAGGCCCATTGAAACTTGTGAATATCACCAGTCAGCTTGTTCTGTAATGCCATAGTGAACCCGATGGAGGGAGGCTGAGATTCGTGAGGAGTCTGCGCCCGGAAGATGGGGATCCAGCAGTGAAGTCATCACCCAACGTAGATTTGGAAAAGAACATTTTTGTTTGTTATTTTTGGAACCCATTAGGTCCTCTGAGGCAAGAGACGCTTTGTAGAAAAGAGACTTAACCACCGAAGGTCCTTATACATGAAGCGGAACTGTTGTCTCGTACTGGGAAAGCTCGAGAGTGTGCTGTGCTCAGGAATCCCGCCTTGTCCTCTGCTCAAAACGTGGGGAAGGGAGACCCATGGCTACCACATCCTGACTTTTTATTTATGAACACTTCTTTCTTTTTTGTAAACACTATCCCAACTCTTTTTGTATTTTGCGTAAGGATTGGCAATAGGTTTTTCTTAGTATAGGCCCTTTTATTTGACACAACGCCACTAGGGCTGCTTTATTATTATTATTTGATGGGCGTAGCTTGCTCCCATCTTAGATTTAGGTTTCGATTGGGTGTTTTTCCAATCTACCTATACAGTATAATAAACACCCTTGAACTGTGATCACTTGTGTCGGTCTATGCTTGGTAACAAGCTTTCCTTACAGAAGAGGAATGACTGGATCAAAGAGGTCAAAGAAGATTCCCTTGTGGTGGACGAGGGAGAGGTGCAAAGCCCGCCCAAGCAGCGGCATCACCACTGTTTCAGCCACCTCAAAACCTCTCTGAGGTCTTGACTCACAACACCCCAGTGGGAGGCAAACTGTCTAACGATCTGAAAGAATGGCGAGACATTACTTCGGATGCTTGGGAGTTACGAACCATAGCCCAAGGTTACTGCCTCACCTTCATTCAGAGACCTCAGAACCATCCACGGGGGAGTCATTCTTTGAAGGTTCTAGATCCATTCCTTGTGCAGGACGTTTTGACCCTGCTAGAGAAAGGGCAGTACCTGTAACGGAGAGGAACAAAGGATGGTATACACAATATTTCCTAATCCCCAAGAAGGACGGACGACTGAGACCCATCTTGGACTTGAGATACTTGAACAAGTTCCTTAGGAAGGACAAGTTCAAGATGTTCATACTTTCTCAGATACTTCAGGCCCTCCAGCTCTAGGATTGAATGGTGTCATTGGACCTTAAGGAGGCTTATTGTCATGTCAAATCCATCTCAAGCGCAGAAAGTACCTGAGGTTCGCCGTTGGCAGTTCTCATTATCAGTTTCGAGTTCTGCCATTCAGGCTGACCTCCGCCTCAGGGTTTTCACCAAACTGATGGCGGGGGTGGCAGCGAGTCTCATCAGGAGAGGGAGGGTTCACGTCTACCTCTACCTGGACGATTGGTTGATCAGGACACATTCTCCCGAATAAGTCCTGGATCATCTCACCGTGACCTGTATTAGGTAAGATTTTCATAGTAATGATGCATCTTCCTGACCTGGGTCAACCCCAGAACATTTTGCTTTACTGGTGGATTATTTTCTCTTATACCTCAGTGAGTGGGAACACTTCAACACTCACAGAATATTTTTTTTTTTATGGGTGTCATTTTGTAGACGCTCCATAATGTCTTTTTAATTCTATCATCTTTGACAACTTTTGGCACATACTGCCTATTGTTGCTGGGTTTCCCTTCTGGCTTCCCTTTTAACTTTATCTGGCTAACCTTGTGAGAACTTCAGTTCCCGAGTGTAGAAAGGAACTTTGGATTTGTTTTACATTTTATTTGGTGAAACCAGCACACCCCACCGTATGTGGACTGCTGAGGAGATACAATGTATTCCCTTTGACACTAAAACTGTAACAGTTCTTTTACAGGGACAAGCTTACCTTTAATGGCTGGTGGCAGTGATACCTTTTACAAATTTGGCGCGCCTTTACCATGGGCTGTGTTCACAGCTGCAGTAAAGGCACCCAAGGGTGCTAATTTTACCAAAATGGCCCCAGTCTTGTTTTTTTGTTGTTGCCATTTTAGTGTTTCTTGTCCTTCCTTCTTTCTACCTGTGACGTCCAGGGAGGAAAATTCCTTTGTGTGATTTTTATCCTCAGCGGTAGTCCCATGCACTCCCTGCCCAGGCTCCAGTCTGTCTGTGAAGGCAGGAAGCTAGGGAGGAGTCACAAGCTCCACAGTCCTTTGTCTTCCTCTTTGCCTGAATAGGGACAAATCCCAGTGGTTCTGTCCTGATTGGACAACCAGACCGCCCCTTGTTGTAAAATGCAGGGAGAGAATGCAGAAGCTGTGCTGTAGTTCCTGTTGAATACTCTGAAGCTGGAAGCTGAAGACAAGTCGACCACTGGAACCAAAACCGAAGAGGAGGATGAAGGAAAAGCGGCTGAGACGATTTCCAGCGACCAGAGAGCCTGCAGTTTATCCAGAGCCTGCTGCAACCCTTCCTTCCAATCGACCTTTGGACTCCGAAAACAACATCCCCGACCCATAGCCTGGTGAGATCCACTAGACTCAAGAAGACCTGCATTTTGAGCCATCCCACGCCGTGCTGTAACCTTGTGGGCTGCAATACCCCAATACCCTGGGACCTCGAGCCATTGTACGATGCAAAGTCTTCCGAATTCAGAATGTTGCTGAAACTTCGTGGGCATCATAAGATCTGGATCTCCAGAGACACAAATCAAGTCTGAAAAGTCCCCTCACCAGAGTGCTGGACATTTGTAAGGGTGGAGAACACTCATGCTCCAAGAATAAGGGAAAGACTTTTAAGGGATTGGGCCTTTTGTTTAAAACGTTCTTACTTGTAAAAGAAGTTGGTTGGTAACTGTAACTCTGAGAGTGAACAGTTACAAACGTTCTTACTTACCTTGAATGTGTGTTGCACTATTCTGAAAAGTATATATCAGGTTAAGTTACTCACCTGTGAATTGGTTGTACCTCTTCCCCAATAGTAATGCTGTTGGTTTCACTTTATTATTCCTGTTAGGATTATTGTATGAGTGTCTCCCAACTGGGTCTTGCTTCCCCTGACTTGCTCTTAGCCTGTCCAGAATACGGCTGCATTAGGTTTTACCTACCTAGAATAATCTTGAGTCATTAATAAAGAGTAACAATGGGGTTTGCTTTCCCTGTTCTGTTTAAGACAGACCCAAAAACAGTCTTAGGTTTATACCTGCTCCAAGTTGCTGATAGCTCCTTGAAAAAGTATATGTGTTTTACTTACCTTGAGTTAGCTGTGTGCTATCCTAAAATACATTACAAGAGTTACTACTGAACTCAATCTGTGTTTCATTGATCTCAAAAGCACCTGTAATTGAATATTACATCCTTAGGTTTTACTCACCTAGTATAACTGTTTTTTATCACAAAAGTAGTTATCAGTGTTTACTGTACCTAGAATAAGTGTTCCACTATTCACAAAACATATATTGTCCCGTTGACTTATTATGTGATTTCTTGCTGAGAATCATGGTACAGCTGTTTGGGTGTATGTCTTAAAGTAACCATTGGTTTTACTCCCCAAGAATATGTGTGAACTATACTGAATGTGTTTAAAAAGGTTTAAAAAGGTTTGACTTCCCTAGAACTACTGTTAGGTGTTCCAAATAAGGTTATATACTTTGGTCTGTATACCTTCAAGCATGTGTTGTGTTTTTTTATAATGTGTTTATGACTTTGACCAGTACTTCACTTGGCCTAATTGTATTTAAAATAATCCTTGATTTTTTTTTTTATAATACTTCTGGTTGTCAGTGTTTCTATTGATTCATTTGTGTGTTATAGATTCTTTGGACCCATCTACAGCCCTCTCTCCCTCTGAAGATAAGCCTGACTGCTCTGTCTACGCTACCATGAACTCAGGTGGTACAGCCTTATACTAAGAGTGGAGTATTGTACTGTCTCAGTTGAATGGTTTTGATGAAGTTTGGTAGAACTTCAGAAAAACTGCTCTTACAACCTGCCACTCTCTCCGGAGACTGGGCTTCTCCCTCAATTATATGAAGTCCCACATGATACCATCTCAAAAGCTCCAGTTCATCGGGGCTGTATTTGATACATCCTTGGGAAAGACCTTGTCACCCGAGGTGAGGGCTCAAGACATTCTGCATATGGTCACCAAATTTCAGAGTGCCCAACGTCTCCCGGCCTTCGGCTTTTTGAGTTTGCTCAGCCTCATGGCATCCTGCATTTTTCTGGTGCCAGAGGCTCGCCTGAGAATGAGATTCTCTCAGGACGCACTGGTCTCAGTTCTCAGGCAACATGTCAGACCTTCTTCAGGTTCCAAGCAGGGTTGCGTAGGATCTCCTGTGGTGTGCCTGAGAGGACAATATTCTGAAGGGAAGAACCTTTTTTTTCTCCAGCATGGGGTCTGGCATGGATTCACATGCTCATGAATATTCCCTGTCGTCAGGCTGGGAATCCTCGGTAAAAGAAAAAAGGTTTGTTTCGTTTTTAAACTGTCTTTCTCCTATAAACCAATAACTGAGCTCTGGGTCATCCTGCCCTCAGCCAATGACTGCCTTCTACCTAAGCCCCTCCTCTGGCAGCCATATTCAGGTTTTTACTGCACTTCCTTGCGTTTTGCTCTTCAAGCTTTTCTGCGTTTTTTTGCTTTTTGTAATAGAGAATTCTATTTTTCGGTCAAACGAGCCTGTGTGCTCCATCGTTCATCCTTCCAATTAACGGGGACCCGTTTTTCGGCATCTTTCATCGCCCCTCAAGGGCAGAAATTGTTGAGTGTTCTTCTTGGAAACTTCCAGAAGTCTTCAGACCTAGACCGTGCCGGATCATGTCGGAGGAGAAGGACGGAGCTTCCCTCTTCAAGCTGTGCACCAGCTGCGGTTTGCGGAAAGTTTATTCGGATGACAAAGATTCCCAGTGCCTGTACAGTCTACACCTGGCACATAAAGAAGAAGATTGTGAGATCTGCCGTGGCTTCACCAAGCGCACGATGAAGGATCGGCATGTCTGGCTGGCAGCGTGGCCCAAAACCTCTACCGCAACAATACTTTGATGTGACCGTCGTCACCGAATGGAAATTAAAGCTTCTAAACAAACCAAAAAATTCACTTAAGTACTTTTTGAGACTACTGTTACCTAACGAAAATGACCATCCATAAACAAAATAAGCAACTCATTAAGGAACCTCCTGAAGAACCGTCCAATATACAGACGGGGAAACGCGTGTCGAGGAACCTACAACAAAAATGACCATCTTCTGTAATAAAAGAGGAATTCATAATCAAAGTGACCAATTTGAGACAATATAGAAACTTGGAGCAAAACTTGGAGCAAACCACTATATCAAGCAAACCAACTGAATGAAAACGTAAATTCAGTGACTGTGTTGCATGTACAAGAGAGGAACAAACGATAAGGAGTTAAAGCTCAAGTACAAAGTGCGAAAACCAAGTGACAATCTAAACTTTGACAACACAAATTCAGTGACAAAAAATTATTTTCTTTTCCCTTTTAAAATGAAAGGCACAAATTCAAAAAATTACAGCAGTCTTTGTTGTTCTTTTTCTATTTTATACCCTGGTCAGCCTAAGGGTGGTCTGTAATTTTGAATTTGAAGCCAACCACTGCAACAAACTACTTTTGACTTTTCTAACCATATAATTATACACAAGAATCTAAGGCCGCCAGTAACCGCTTCTAAGGCTGAAACTCTTTTTTGAATTAAGTCCTTTGAGGGCGCTCCATCTTTGGGGGCCCAATACAATGTCGAGCACAGCGAGTCCGCTTCTGTCGGGGACACCGCTCCAGCAGGACCTGCTACGGTCAGGGCGCGTTCGTCATCTCCATCGGCCTCGATCTCCAGCCACCACTCCAGCTCTTCCTCCAAGAGGAAGTCAGCTAGCCCAGGGAAACTGCAGGAAACACCAGATAAGGCCAAACAGGGTAAGGTGTCCGAACCGCCTGTGAAGTATAAGGGCAAGCAGGACAAGAGGTCCGAGCTGCCGTGAAGGAGAAGGTCAAGATGACTAACCTGCCTGTGAAGGCCCGGGTGGGCCAGGCCAAATCATCATCATCATCATCCTCCTCGATCGAGTTGGTGGTGGCCTCCCTTTCGAAGGCAAAAGATGCTGACCCCGTCCAGGGTTCCCCCGGCGACAGCGAGAGTGTCTCTCCGGGTCAGGAGAGTCTTCGTTCAAGCCGATAGAAAAGACCCCAGAGAAGAGGATGCCAGAACTCTGCCCGAGAACGACCCCTCAGGACCTGAAGAAAGGTGAAGAACTCCAGGGCACAGACATTTCTTCATCCGAGGGGGATGAGATCCTTTCTGTCCACACCATCCACGGTGATGACGACGATGGAAACGTCGAAGAAATGCCCGCTGAACGGCAGCGACAACTACAAGGTGGATACCGTCGACGAGGATGACGACATGGGCGCTGGGCCCATTGACTCTGTTCCCCAGGTGCCCCCTGGGGATTTGTTGCAGAATATCCTCTCGACACTTCACATGCTGGTGTTGGAGATTCAGAGGAGATTGCCGACGGTTCCACCAGCGACACCACCGGTGACCCCATTGACACAGGGGCTGCCAATGGTGAAGAAGAGGAGGAGACGCCCTACGCCTCCATTCCAACTGTCACTGCCCTCCGCCCCGGCGGGGACGGATACGGACGATGATGCAGGGTTGGGAGACACTGCATCGCCAGCGCCGAGAGCCTCTCCACCGGACAAAGTGGGATCTTTTCATTCCATGATTGCCCGGGCGTCAAGCGCTTTTTCAGTTCACCCTGGAGGAGAAGCAGTGCTTCCTGTACCAATGCCGGGAGGCGAAGAGGAAGACTATCCTGTCGGTACGGCTCCTGGATGACATGAGGGGCTGGCGTTGCTGAGGAACCATGCTTCAGCTTCAGTGAAGAGAGACCGGCTTGAGAAAAAGCACTGGGTGCCGGAGTCTGTACCCAAGTGCCTGCGGTCTCAACGGTCGCCGGAACTCGGTGGTCTCGGCGGCCGCCAGGAAGAAGTAGTCATGGTCATCGTCGTCTTCATCTGTACCCCTGGACAACGAGGGGAAGAAATTGGATTCCATGGGTAAAAAGGTAATCTACTCGGCGGTGATGATGGTGAAAGCGGCCAACACCTTCGCGATCGTGGCAGATGCAACCGGGAGCTTTGGTACAAGATGGCTCCGCTCCTGGATTTCCTCCCTGATGACAAGCAGGTCGAGGCTTTGGAGATCCTCCAGGAAGGCGAGGTGGCGTCGGAACCACGCCATCACAGTGGCACTGGACATTGCGGACACAGGTGTCCGCCAGATGGGCAACAGGGTTTGCCTTCGCCGCCGTGTCTGGCTCAAAGCCACCAACTTCAGGCAGGAGGTCCAGACGAGGGTCATGGACATGCAGTTTGACGGAGACAACCTGTTCGGGAAGGCCGTCGATGAATCTCTCCAGGCCATCAAGACCAACACAGAGACGGCCCATGCTTTGGGCACCCTGCAGCAACACCGCCGTCCTTTCGTTCATCAGGAGGAAAGTCCAGTAGGGCTTCGAAAGGTTTCGGCAGGGGCTCGTCCTCTTACCGCCAACCCTCCTGATCTTTGACCCAGAAAGCCAATAGGGGTTGCTCCAAGGCCTCCGGAGGTGGACGCCGTCGTCATCAAGGGCCCCAAGGCAGTCCGACGACCTCCAAGCAAGATTGAACCAGCCAGGACGTTGGGCCCCCACCCATGCACCCCGGTGAGAGACTAGCTGGCGAACTTCATCAGCGTGTGGGAGACCATCTCTACCGATCGATGGGTGCTGGACACTCTCGCCCACAGACGCACCTTAGAATTTGTGAATACCACTGGTGGCCCGGCAGGAAAATCACATCCCTCAGCTGCTTCTGGAGGTTCGGGCCATGTTACGAAAAGGAGCGATAGAGCTCGTCCCACTGCGACTGCGGGGCTCCGCAGTCTACTCAAGATACTTTCTCGTAAGAAAGAATACCGGGGGCTGGAGGCCCATTCTGGACCTACGACGACTCAACAAGTACATAAAGTCCCAGAAGTTAAGAGTTTGGTGGCTGTGATCTTACGGCGGATTGTAGGCTGGTACTCTCCAAGGCCAGGGCATTGTCTACTGTGAAATGCTACGGACACAAATGGAAGCGCTTTGCGACTTGGTGCTGTTTGCAGAAGATCAACCCTCTGAGGGTCACGGCCCCTCAAGTACTTCCGTATTTGCGGTCATTGACTAAATCGGGGCTGGGGCACGCCTCCATCAAGTTACATCTGGTGGCCATCTCCCGCTATACCACTGTGGTCGGACTGTCTACTCAAAGAATTAATCAAAGGACTGTTCTGTTTGTTCCCGCCGGTGAAGGCTCTGGTCCCGGCGTTGGAACTCAACGTAGTGCTGCCTAGGCTCATGGGGGCTCTATTCGAACCTATGCATTCAGCTACACTCAAATTTCTGTCGTGGAAGACGGCTTTCCTCGTGGCCATCACCTCTGCAAGAAGAGTAGGTGAGGTCCAGGCCCTGTCCTACCAGCGGCCTTAATTGACTTTCCACAGGACGAGTGGACTTTACGCACCCCTCCTTCATGCCCACGGTTCTGTCGGAATTTAATCTCAACGAGCCCTTGGTGTTACCTGTGTTTTTTCCAACGCCTTAGTCGCCGGCTGAAGGACTTTGCACTCGCTGGATGTGGCTAAAGCGCTGAAGTTTTATGTGGCCCGCAGGAAGAGTTTCCGGACAACCTCTCAACTTTGTGTGAACTTTGGTCCTGTGAACCATGGGAAGGCCCTGTCCAAGGATTCCATTTCCTGGTGGCTCTCCAGCTGTATCACTCACTGTCACCAGTTGGCAAACCAACCATTGCCTGGCCGTTCGAGAGCCCATTCTACCAGAGCGATCGCTGCTACAACTGCGTTCATGTCTGGTGTGCCCCGGCTGGATATTTGCAGGACTGCTACGTGGAGGTCGACTCGACGTACACCTTCACGAAATTCTCCGTCGACAGGGATTCCACGGTCCAGAGTCCGCCAAGCAGTGCTGCGCAGCCTGTTCGCTTGAAGGTGAGCCTGGTGAGGAGGTAAGAGTTGCTTCTGTTGAGCCTTTTCACCTCCCGTGGTTGTGCATGTATGTACTGCTATGTATTCTTTATTCTTGAGCATGTGAATCCATGCCAGACTCCATGCTGGAGAAGGAACAAGTTACTTACCTGTAACTGTTGTTCTCCAACATGGGTCTGGCATGGACAAGATTTCACGCATGGTTTCTGAGAGGCTGAGGTACAAGGATTGGGACCTCCTGGATGACGTAATGGAGATTTTGCTTTCGGCCAGCAACTAAGTCTTTGGGCCTCATTACGAGGTGGCCGGTAAGGGATTACCGGCACCGGTGCTGGTAATCCCTTATCGCCCTACTACGAGTTCCCTTTGCAGGTCCTCCCTTAACGCCTGGTTTTACCAGGCGTTAAGGACAGCACCTGCAAAGGGACTTTGGAGCTAATAACGGTACCGCAATATGCGGTACCATTATTAGCGCCTTCCCCATTCCCATTGAGCCCTCTGAGGGAATGGGGAAGGGCCCTGGTGAATGGGGAATTACCACCCCCGCCAACCTTGGAATGGGGCGGTAATAGCTCCATTCACCAGGGCAGAGTCGGTAAGGATTTGGAGGCAGCCATGGCGCTAATAGCGCCATGGTTACCTCCAACCTCGTAATGAGGCCCTTTGTAGCGCTGCCATTGGAACATATTCTGCAGCTGGTGCAGGGACAAGAATGTGGACCCTTTGCTATGCAAAACACTGCCGGTGTTATCCTTTCTGCTGTACTTGGCCAATCTGGGGCTCCTGGTTGGGACCATTGTTAGGGAGAATTCTCAAAATGTGCCAATTCCTCCCACCTTGGAGCCCTCCAGCTCTTTTGCTAAACTTTGGGACTTTGAACTTTTCAAATCAATGTGTTTTCTGTGTTTCTTTGGTTATGGAGTCTAACCAACTCCATAGGCATCATCTTTTTAATTCGTGTCGCACAGCACCCTCAGTGCGGTGATACAGGGAAGCCTTTCTCTGGGATAAACTACTGTTTTCCAGAGTAAGTAAAGTGAAATTGACTTTACTAGTCTTTTAAATTCCTAGACCCAGCACACCCTATCTCACAATAGAATGCTGGAGGGGTTACTTAGTATCCCCTGTATCTAGATACTCATGTAACAGTCAAATGTTACCCTTTCCTCTCAGAATGGCTGGTGGCAGTGGTTTTACAATGAACTACCATGATTTTACCCACTGCAAACTATTCGTAGCTCTGGAAACGTTAAATCGCGGGAGCCATGTTTTTCAAGATGGTGTCTGAGCCCCCTTTATTAAAACAGGCCCCGCTCTTCTTTTTTCGCAATTTGTTTGTGAAAAGGTCCTTCTAGAGTTTTTCTCTGCGCGCCAAACCAGGTTTGGTCTCTTTGTTCATTCGCCTTTGGCGGGCTTCAAGAGTGAAGACCGCCTATGGCGCCTGAGTGTCTGCGGTGGGCATAAAGTAAGGGGGGGTGCCCGAAACTCCCTGTGCTTGTTGTCCTAGGAGACCCAAATGCACTCTGTGTTGATTGGCTGGCTGACTGTCCGGCAAGGACAGTCACCCTGCTGGGTGAGTGACAGCAAGGGTGGAATGAATGGGAGAGAACTGAATAAAAGGCGAGTCTCTTGGCTTGGGAGATCGACCACTGGATGAAGGAACCAAAGAAGAGCTTGAAGAGGACGACTGCTGCAACTCCTGGACTGTTGGTTTGCCCAGTGAAGCCCTGCTGCAGGTCTGAATTGCCAAGTTCGCATCGACAGAGAAGCCCTGTAAAGGACGACTTCTCCCTGAGTTGGGACCAATCAACTCCAAAGTAAGCCACCTGGATACCCATCTCGGAGCTGGTTGAATTTCCACAGAGTTGCTGCAGGAAACCTTAGGACCAGGGAGAGGGACACCAGCTTGTGTGCATTACTTATAGCCACTGGAATTGAAGCTTGCCAGTTGTGAGCTTTTTGACCAGTCCGAGTGCAGTGCAGGAGTCCCCCGACATCCTCCCTCTTGTCCCCACAACTGAAGTACAGGAACAGCGAGATCTGCAGGAACTGCCAGGAACAGAAGTCATCAGCTGCATCTTTTTTTCTTCATTGTAAGGTACTGTGAAATGAGACTGAGAGTACTTACCTCTCGCGGTGAAAGTGCTTGGAACTTTTGCAACTCGCAGGCCTAATCAGCTTGTGACCCAACATATGATTCTTCTTTTTACAAACTACTTCTGAGAACTTGTGCAGAGACTTTACCGTTTACTTACCAGAACCGCTTTATCCTATCCAAGAGTTTAGCCCATTGATTTTGGCTTAGCCTATTGAATTGAATTGACTCTTCTGGTGAACTCCAAGTATTTGCACTGTCTAAGAATAATTGTAACCTTTCATGTTCTAATAATCTTTGCCTTTTACTCCCCTTGAAAAGTATTCTGAAATAGTATATTTGTGTGCTATATAATTGGCTCCTTCAAATAAATTATTAACAATTTATCAAAGAAACCTTGAGTGTAAGAGTTTATTTGAACACCTGTGATTGTAGACCTCTGTGTAACATCATAACTGCTCACATTTCCCTCTTGAGATAAGCCTGGCTGCTCCGCCCCGCTACCAAAACTGTGTAGTACAGACTTATACCAAAGGTTGGTTTGCTTACACCTGTAGTCATAGTTGTGTGTAGTGTTCCCAGAGGGTGCTGCATACAAACTCTGCCTAACAACCACTAAAGGTAATTTCGCAGCGCTTCCCATCTTCAAGTGCTCGTCTGAGGACATTTCATATTTGAAAATACCTTTGGTGATAACATTTAGGAAAAGGACTCACTAATGTATTCCCTCCATCTCCTTTTCAGGGACCTTTTTCTTGTTTTAAAGTTTCCTATGTGTGCACCATTTGAACCTCTCTATTCATGTCCCTTAAGACCACTAACATTGAAAACCATCTTGTTGGTAGAGCTAACATCAGCCCGTAGAGTGACTGAGTTGCAGGCACTATCTGCTAAATCACTGTTTACGGTATTTCATAAGGATGAAGTCGTTCTAGGGTCAGACCTTCATTCCTACCTAAGGTCATATCAGACTTTCATTTAGGACAAAAGATAGTTACCCATTTTCTACCCTCCACCTGATCCTGGCAAGGAAGAGGAGAGGTTAAACGAGCTCGACCCACAAAGGGCTCTGAGTTTCTACATTTCAAGGTTGTCAAAACTTCGTCTGCATGACCAACTATTCATAGGATACACTGGTCATAGGTTGGGACAGGCTGTAACCAAACAGACCTTGTCCAGATGGATTATTTTAGCTATTTCTGAATTCTATACGCTGGCTGGTAAAGATCCCCCAGAAGGCTTGAGAGCCCATTCCACTAGGGGCATAGATACTTCTTCTGCTTTGCAAAGGGGTTTTCCTATTAAAAACATCTGTGAAGCAGCCACTTAGTCTACAAGTCACACTTTTACTAAGCATTTCTGCCTTGATTCCACCTTAAGTCAGGATGGAAGCTTTGGGAAGGCAGTCCTTCATTCCGTTCATGGCAACCATTTATGACAAAATTCTTACTCCCTCCTCCAAAATAAAAACTGCTTTGGGAGTCTATCTAAGATGAGGAATACGTGGGAGGACACAAAAGTTACTTACCCCTAGTAACGTTCTTTCGCCTGGATGTTCCTCCCTCATATTCCTCATCGCCCCTCCCAGAAAAACCTGCTGTAGCATTTCCATGTTATTGCAGTTTATGCTCCTTCAGATTCTGTTATGGATAAATCCACTTTTATGCGGGTAGTTCTACTTGAGAATGACACGAAAAAACAGAACTGAAGCCAACGGCCGCTGCGTGTGCTATATATACATCTTCGATGACATCATCATCAAGACAGAGGTCTTCGAGGGACATTGAGTCGACCGAATCGGCGCACAGTGCCCTCTGACGAATGTATTTTTCCAAAGTGGCTTTAGCTGGATATTGGAGATATCTAAGATAGGGAATACGTGGGAAGAACATCCAGTCGAAAGAACGTACCAGGGGTAAGTAACTTGTTCTTCTGTACAAAAACAGCGAATGTTTGAAAAAACCTAATTGGGTTACTCTACCTATTATGGAAGAATTTGGACAATGGCCCATTTAAAATGTTGCTCTTGCTTTTCAATTGCTGAGTTAAATTTGGTATTTCAAATCCTCCCCATTACTATGTAAAGTAAGAATATCTTCTGGTGCACTGTGAAAATCAGAAAATAAATAATTTATGATCCTCATCTTTAAATCATTTATTGGAATATCAAAACCTTAAGTCACAAACAAAGAAACTAAAGTTATGCAATGAAATTGAATTATAATTTCGATGAACCCATGCAAAAATTAGGTTTATTAAAAAGACAAGCCACAACAGTGAAGGATGAAAAAGAGAATATAAAGAGATGGAGCGGACAGATACTGAAAGCAAATTCCAATGGGAGGGAGCTAACAGAGAGAAAGAACGGAAATGGGATTTAACACAAGAACTATTTACTACCAAAAGAAACTGAGACTTGGAACAGAGAGAACGAGTTGGAGTATAAAAAGAAACCAGGGAAGAAAGATAGATGGTGCAAGACCATAAAGAGATTTAAAGACTAAACACAGGAAATTACATTTAAGATGAAAATGAAATGAAAGCTAACGAAGAGCAGAAAGTGAGGGAATAATAGAATCACGTGGTGAAAGAAGATAGAGAAGACGAATGGACGCATTGAAAATTGATTTCAATGGGGCAGGATGCGAGAGAGGACGACCAATTTAATCTAATTCTCTTACGGGTGTATGTATGTTTATGATGGATTATTCTTACCTGCTTAAATAGTATTTTCATATACTTACTTGGATTACTGGTGTTGCTCTGTGTGGACTCCTTGTAGTCTTCAACCATTCTTACACCCTCCAGGAGGCTTAGCCTTGCCGCTCTGCCACCTCACCTTGATTGGGTTTGGCAAACCTCTTTCTCCCTGTCTTCCTTGTTTACCAAAATAGACAGGCCTCCAAAAATCCTACCACCAGGGCTGATTTGGGAAATCCTTCTTAACACAACTGTTGTAATACGTCAATTGAAAAATGTCCATTAAAGGATTTGTATCAAAAAGTGTATTAATTGTTGAAGTTATCATTTGAGTTAGAAGCAGATGATGTTATTGTTGTATCATAATGGATTTAATGCCTAATTAACTATATGTCAGTCAATGTGTTTTTCTATTTTCTTGCAGGAACCCGCATGCGCAATGTCCCTGTGCTTTTTGGTGATTCAGATACCAATGTGGAAGGAATGTATGGGAGAGTACGCAAAGCTGCCAGTACCATAGACAGGTTTAGGTAAGAGATCACCTGTTTGACCAGTGTAATAGTGCTAAAAAGTAACTTAAAGCTCTGTGAACTAATGCATTAGTGTAATTTCCAATTTTCATAGACTATATAATATCCAAAATTACCAACTCATACAGCCTTGCTTGGTGAAAGAGTACCACTCCAAGCAAAACCTAGGTTTTAAGTGGTTGCTATTTTCACAAAAGCAAATATCTGATTTCACCTCACTGTCTGTCTTGGATGTTTCGTAGGGCAGGATTTTTACTCACAATATCATCCAAAAAAGTGGACATCAAAGACAATTCTTCATCTTTTTGTGCTCTTCAATTTCTTACTACTGGAATTCTTCAATACAGTCATGCTGTGGCACAGTGGCTATTTTCAGTATATTTCAAAGACCGCATCTTACATAAACCTACCTGGCAAAGCCTCAAACTGTATTTAAGGTTTCTTAATCATAGATGGGTCTGATTTAGGGTTATATCCCGCCATTCGTTGCTCTTCAGCATTCACCATAGCCCTACTAGTAGTTAAAGTTCTTCTGATATCAAGGAGTATGTGTCAGCCCATATGTGGTTGACCGGTCAGTCAATTTTATTAACCTATTCCTTTCCATTTACATCTGGAATATCATTTTTGTTATACAGTTACTTATCCATATCCACCATGCAGCACCTAGAAACATGGATATAGGTATTTTGCATCATAGGAGATATCGAATTCGATTCCATCGAATTTTGGCACAAATTTATCAGGGGCTTGGGTTATTAATAAATGTGGGCGTGATATCGGGTGGTCTCCCCCACATACATTTGCAATGACATTTCTTTAAATAACTTTTTTAGATGTTATCAAATTCGAATAAATGGATTTAATGGAATCATATAGTTCTGGAAAATGCACTTCTAAATACCAATGTGAGCAGCTTTTAGGTTGAATGTGTACACAGATAAATTTGGAGGTGGTTAATTCTCAACATTCCTGAAGACCCTTTGCATCAGTATATTCGTCTGAGTTATGCTCTGAAAGAATTGAATGCAGTGTCAGCTATGCTTCTACAGGTTTGGGATGACCCATAGTCTAGAGAACTGCATATCCATGTTCCTCTACGGTTCACCCGTGTAGAGATTTTGTACTTAAAAGAAATGTCTCTTTCACAATGCAACATTATCCTTTTATTTAAATTTCAGAAGAAAAATCTATTTTTTATCTCACTACAGTTAAGGATCTTGCAATCCCAACGATGCAACACACCTCTGAATAAATACATTTCTTGGGTGATCTTTTGTTGAAAGGCACCTATTTTGCCATTTAACGCCACAAGGCGTAGAGAGTGTTTGTTACATTTTCTTGTATTTTTTTGTTTACCTTTTACATTTTGTGTAGTTTTCTTATTGTTATATCGGTGGTCCTGAGCCTAGTTCACCATTATCCAATCTGTGTTGGCATCATAAGACGTCAATTGTGCTATTTTACTTGGTAGATTTTACACGTCAAAATCAGAGACCCCCATTAGGCGAGCAAGACCTAGTCCCAGCAGTGAACTTCAGGGTCTCTGCCAAGAGCCTCAACTCAGTTTTTATAAACTATTAATTAATGAGATCAAATCACAGGATCAAGCAACCATCCTCTTTCCAATGGTGACTCATATTCCATAAACTCTGTTCCTAGTGCAGAGAAAATATTCTGGTACCCACACAGTGTCAGTTGATATTGCTTCAGCGACTTCACTAAAAACATCATATACTGGTAGGTAGATTTTCAATTTTATGCACAATGACTCCTACATGTGAGTCACCCATCACTGTGTGCTGGACTACTGGATTTTTGGCCTGTTCCCCTAAATGAGTGGGAACCTTTTTCCACACACACACTCCTTCTTTTACCCTATCTTTTATGATCCTTTTGGTTTTAAAACCTTTTCTTGGAATTATACTTTACTCCAAGTTTTATGGCATCTGTCTTTTGACTTTTGCATCACACATCCCTCTCTTGCTGGGAGTCATTTGGCCTTCCCTTTTTATTTTATGCTATATGAGGATATTTTTCAACCTTCCTATATTTTCCTATTGTAGGATCAGCACACTCCACCTTATGTGGAGTGCTGATGGGCTACATAGTATCCCCTTTCTCACTGCTCCTGTAACATTTTGGTTACAGTGGCAAGTTAATCTGAATGGCTGGTGGCAGTGGTTTTATCCTACCTACTTTTGTGCAATTTATACTCCCAGGCTGTACTGACAGCTGTGTTAATGCACAGAAGGGTTACCATTGACCCAAAATGGTGACTGTTCTTTTTTCACCATTTCTTGTTTGCTTGTCCCTTCTCGGACCTTCTTCTGACATGCTGGGTGGAGAAGGTCCTGGTTTTATATTTGTCTTCAGCAGGAATCCTTTGTGAAGCCCGCCAAGGCTACAGTGTGTCTGTGAGGACAGTAAACAGGGGAGGACTCTGAAACTCTGCTGTTCTTTGCCTTCTGGTGTGCATGCCTGGACCATTTCCAACTGGGGGGCTACCACCACTGTATTGCTCTCCTCTGAAAAGTGCACAGAACTACCATAAATCACCAATGTAATTATAGATCAAATACTTCAACCCAAAAAACAGACAGACACAATAACAGCCACGCACCCTTAAGAAGATAACCAGCTCTTTACGGCTATTTATTCAAAGATTACAGGTACATAGAAATAACTCATAAAACTAACATGGACATAAATCACAGAAGAAGTAAAGAAGTCAAAGAAAGAATACATCACCGTGAGCGTATTATCATTCCTCATCTCGCCCATTTGCGGCTGGAAGACCCCGGGGACAGCCAGGACGAGAGTGCCACAGCTCACAGGAAGGCCAGACGGAGCGTCCTTCTCTGGCTGAAGTCTCACCTGACCCCTCCAGGTTTCCGCCTATATAGGCACTCCAAAAAAAGGAGTTAATTCTCGAACCTTCTGAAATTGCACCTGCGCAGTTGAGGAACAGCCGTCGGTTGCCAGCTGGGTCAATCGAGAGCTCCCCCCAAGGAACGCAGGGCCTCCCTACTATAAAAACATGCTCCACGGAGAACAGTAGCAAGTCATAACAACATTAGCTTTTCCCAGCAGAAATGGCCTTGACTGCATACCAAGTTTGAAAAAGCATGTTTGTCTCAGCACTGTGAATCTAACACTTCAGCAAAATGTGTGCAGCCTTTCACTGCGGAGTGAAGTAAATATCCAAAATGGCTGCGAGTGCTCCCAGAATGCATTGTGCCTATGCCATTTTGAACTAAGCATAAATTAAGCAGAACATTCCACCCTTTGGATATTTATCTTCCGTAGCCAGGTGGCACTGGAACTGGTCTTTGAAACCTACGAAATGTTAAAACTAAATTGGGAATACATTGAAGACAACAACAACAAGCAATTATAATGGACAATATAATAAAAATGCAAGCAAAAATATAACGTAGTGTACCCCCAATATCAGGTATCCATGAAAATAATCAATCCCACCAGCTTCTGTTTTGATCTTGAGATACTTGAGAAAATGGGATCCCTCAAACCTCTAATATGACTTTCATTGGATTGTGAGTGGTCACACAAATTGAAGCAACACATACCTTCAAAGGCATTACAACCTAAATTATGTTTCAGCAATTAGTAATCAACAGCAGCTCTGTTCTGCTAAGTAGCTTTTCTAATAACTTGACTATCAAGGAGTAATTCCTCTAGAGCTTTCGAAGTATGATTAAGACTTTTAACTACTAAACACGCTAATTTCATCAAAGATTTGTAACCTACAGCAGCTAAACCCCAAACACCTACTAGTGAAAGAGTTAATGCTAAAACCTCAGTTTTTGATAGTAAATGTACATGTGAATCACAGTCAGGAGATAATCCCATAGATTCAAAGGTTGACCTTTTACCTCGAGTTATCGCTGAGTGTAAAGGGAACATCATTAGTCCTAATCGAGTCAAAACACATGGACCTCCAGAAATGTTAGCTGGAATATAAGTATATGTAATGTTACCACATGAAAAGAGCCATTCTGTTTCAAATGCTACCATCTCTAATTAGAGCTCACACACTTGGCAGCATTACTACAAATCAAAGGCCTTAACATACGCACAGCTAACTTTGGTGTGCGCATTCCTTTTGTCTCAAAATATATTATGCTCCTGCTTGCCCAACCCTGCTGCCCCAACAATTCATAAATCATTTTCCTGGCTACATGCAATGTAGTAATTTTGGAAAAGTCTAAACATCTCTGGTTAAAGCAATTCAGTGGGAAGGGCAAAACATTTAGTTTTTTCACAGATTAATCTCAAAATGCATTTAAGAATCAGGTTTCAACATGTTGGCATTCAAGTGCCGTTTCACACAGCTGTTTGTGGTGCATGATGTCACAGTCCACAACCCATTGTCCGCAGTCCTTTAGACAAGAAAGGCAAAACATATCAACAAGGTCATTACAACCGTCGACTGAATCATTTGAATGTGCAGCATCAAATGTTTGACAATATGCCAAGTCTGCACCGTGACAGTTCTGGAAAAGTTATTACTTTGTTGGACACTTCTCGCAGGTTGCAGAACAAATGTCCTCACGCTTCACGCACGTTAGTAGCATTGAGTGCGGTACAGGACAGGTTCAAAGTTCACATTGCACCTCGCAGTGACCCGCTTTCTCTGAGGATGCGTCTGCTTGACTGATCAGTGTCACCCGGCAATTGCACACGTCTACCCCCCAATCATGGCACGCTACTGTCTTGGTTATTTGCCTAGGCAAAATACAAACAGAAATGTTAAGATTTCATCAAAAGGTACACTATCAGTGTTATCTACTTTAGGATGTCATCAAAACTTCAATATCAGCGCTGTCCACCCCTTACCTTAACACCACCCCCGCCTTCAGAAGTCTCATCAGGTAACTACACACTTTATCATATCATTGCTACCGCAATTATTTGTCACCCTCCTGCATGTTACTGGGGGCTTATTTGCACTCAACCATACGGGGTGTAACTGCCTAGTCACAAACTAATTTGTGCAATGCGATCATAGTTGGTTAATGGTACCTCAGACTGATCTGTGATTTTACAATAGCCATATAATAAGTACCCAGGTCGCACTTCTCAATGGATCAATGCTTTTCTTTGTCACCAAAGCGATCACGAATGCCAGGCGCCAGGCGCCAACTTGCTGCCAGTGTTTCATGATCTTGATTTAGGTTGCCCTGCTGGCATCACTCCATTTTTCAAAGGTAAAGTCTTTCAGTCCAATACCGCCTGCAGTTGCACAAGCAGCTTTGTTTATCTTTTCTCCAGTTCTCCATACAGGCAGTGTCTTTAAAGCCTCTGGTTTTCCACTTATTAGTTTCCCAAAGGGTGTCTGCTGGTTTCTTGGGCCGCCCCTTTGAGAGCGATAGTCTGAGTCAGTTCCTTTAGTTGCTTCAACAAATCATTCATTCTTGCACTAAGCCGTGAGGCTTCTGGATCATGGCTAATGTGCCGTGTTCATGTTATACTCCAAAGCCCCGCTCTGCATGTTGTCTCTTGCAAAACGGCTACCTTTGTCAGTTTTTTGCTTCCATCTGGAACGCCATAATGTCTTTGTCAGTTATTCCAGCCCTGGCAATGTAGCTTGCATTTTGCTGGCTGTGTATTTTCACTCCTTAAAGCGCTTAGAGGTTTCTTCTCCAGTGCACAGCGCTTTACTTCACTTCACATCACATGGGGTGCTGAGATGCAGCTTGCACGGCAATGTCTCTTGAAATGGGCAGCTGTCTTTTCTTAGCCCATTCACAGGTGCACAGTTTTCCCAAATGTTCAAATGCGTGATGCTCCCAGCCTGCCATCTGCATGCAGCATTTCTTTTTCTTCCAGTGTTGATACTGGGCAAATTCCTTACTTCTGATCAGCTCTGTTATTGCATGCCAGTGTCAGAAAGCATGCGTACATCAGAATGTGTAAGGTAGATTGCGCTCTTTTTCATCTCCTCACTCACAGCAATTATTGCCTTCAGTTCAGTTTCAGCATTCTGGCTTCCACCTCTTCCTTTGCTCATTAACAGTGTCTCTCACAGGATGGAATGCGACTGCTTGATCATTGTTTATCATTCCTGTGCACATGGCAGCGTCATACGCATGCAGCAAGCTTGTCTCTTTGCTCTTAGGCCTATAACTGTTAAACTGGGGCGGCTTCAATGGAAGCCACTCGTTTCAGACAGTTCATCCAGATTAACTGTTTTCTGCGCTGCTCCAGCAACTCATAAAAAGCTCCCATATCTGCCAGCTTCTGTAAACACCATTTTACTGAACAGGAGCGCGGCATTCTGCTTTCCTCACTTCTTCCACTCATAGCCATTTCACGCAGCCAGCCCATGACAGGAATTTCTGTGCAAGTTATCTTCAAGCCACAAGCTCTGCACAGCAACACTCTTATTTTCAAAAGAGGCACCTTTTCTTGTCATCAGATTCAACTCCATGTAATTCTGCAAATCTGCAAAGTGTTTTTTAGCCTGTTTAAAAGCAGGCTGCTGATCAATGTCCCATTTAAAGGCATACATTTTTCTTTTTCCTCGTAACCTTGTAGTTTGGCTTCACAAACTCACTCCAATGCAATGTGCGATCTTTAAAAAGAACCCTCAACCCACTGAATCTTTGTGCTGTCTTATCACACACAGATTTTCCATTCTGTTGTACCATTGCCAGAATGTAACCACTTATTTCAGTGCATTTAAAACATGTCATGTGTAGTGCAGCTCCCTGCACGTTTTCTGCAAGAGCAACCCACACTCTATATTGCTTGTGGGCTGTTAATGTGTCAACAACATTATCACTATATATCACAATCAACTTGTCCTTGTCTTGTGTAAAACATACATCCCTTAATAGCAACAGTACTTTGGCCATTGGCAACAATCCCATGGCATAGTGTGGGAACAGTCAAAATACTCTAGGGGCAATTTAGAAAATATAAATTGTCTTTTCCCCCCAAACCGTTGCAAACTGATTCTGCAATTTCAAATCAATACACAAAAATCGAAAATTCAAATGCCATTCACTCACTTTTTTTTATCAAGTGAGTTTCTCACCCCTTGCAAACATGGCACAGCTAAAATGCAATGCAGGCACTTTTTTAGTGTGTTCCTTTAAACAGAATGCACCACCAGCACATGGAATTTACAGTTTACAAAAACAAACCCTTTAGGCTTTCAACACTGATGTTACTCTTTCTCCTAAACACGGCTCATTTCCACGTTATCTTCAGGAATGTGAACACTTCAAAAGCATACATTATAAGAAAGACGCAACTTCGCCTCCTTATATTACAGCCCCCCACTCGCTAGCACACTGGGGCTGAGTCACAATGTTTAAACACTAGTCACAATTTGCCTGTCAAATACTTTCAACTTTTTCTTTCTCTGCCCTCATGCCAAAATAGAGCAAGCTTTCACTTTGTAATCCAAATTACAACTTTGTCAAGGGAAACCGCATTAAAAAAAAATTCTTTCCTAATTGAACATAAATCTTTCTTCACCATTCATCGGAGCACTGTGAACATAGCCATTTTCCCGCTTTGCTCATTGCTTTTCGGCTCCCTGGCTTCGTTCCCAAGCAGTAAGTCAGCCACGACTGATTTACTGACGGGGAAAGATCTCAACCACACATGCTATCGGCCGCGGCAGGCCGACACAAAAGTGCTGTCTATTGGCTGTCTCAGAGCTGCAGTGAGACGACCAAGGAAAGGCTACAGCCTGCTCTTCATTCTGCACTGCATTCTCTCACACAATTGTCATTTCACAGCAAGGGAAAAAAAAACAGCTTAACAGTTCAACACTCGCTGCCCAATTACTTTCGCTTGCAAGATAACCGAAGCCTGTCTGCATTCAAACAGAATATTTGGATCACTTCATCACAAATAACCCTGCTCACAGCACCATAATGTATTGCTCTCCTCTGAAAAGTACACAGAACTACCATAAATCACCAATGCAATTATAGAGCAAATTCTTCAACCCAAAAAACAGACAGACACAATAACTCACAGCAACGCACCCTTTAGAAGATAATCAGCTCTTTAGGGCTATTTATTCAAAGATTACAGGTACATAGAAATAACTCATAAAACTAACATGGACATAAATCGCAGAAGAAGTAAAAAAGTCAAAGAAAGAATACATCACCGTGAGCGTATTATCATTCCTCATCTCGCCCATTTGCGGCTCGAAGACCCCGGGGACAGCCAGGACGAGAGTGCCACAGCTCACAGGAAGGCCAGACGGAGCATCCTTCTCTGGCTGAAGTCTCACCTGACCCCTCCAGGTTTCCGCCTATATAGGCACTCCAAAAAAAGGAGTTAATTCTCAAACCTTCTGGAATTGCACCTGCGCAGTTGAGGAACAGCCGTCAGTTGCCAGCTGGGTCAATCGAGAGCTCCCCCCAAGGACCGCAGGGCCTCCCTGCTCTAAAAACATGCTCCACGGAGAACAGTAGCAAGTCATAACATTAGCTTTTCCCAGCAGAAATGGCCTTGACTGCATACCAAGTTTGAAAAAGCATGTTTGTCTCAGCACTGTGAATCTAACACTTCAGCAAAATGTGTGCAGCCTTTCACTGCGGAGTGAAGTAAATATCCAACATGGCTGCGAGCGCTCCCAGAATGCATTGCGCCTGCACCATTTTGAACTAAGCATAAATTAAGCAGAACCACCCATAGTTTGAATGGTGCATGGGTGCTGATTGGCTAAGTTCCTGCATACGAGGCATGGATCCTGAGGCTGTAGACAAGCCGACATCTGGAACAGAAGAATCGACGAGGAGGAAGAGAAGAGATGTCCACATCCACTTCCAGATGACCGGAATTGCCCTCTGAGCAATCACTGCTGTCTGACCACTTATTCCAAGGGTCAGGAAAACTCCAAAGAGTATGACTCTCTCTTTTAGACTTGTGGGACCAATCAGTCTTGAGACGCCCTGCATTTATAGCCATCCCACAACAAGCTGTGACCTTCATGGGCTGCAAACCGCCAATACCCTGGGACCTATCCCCACTGTGGAGTACATCGTTTTCTGAAGATCGAATCCTCCCGAAACTTTGGTGGGCTCCTTCTGGGCCTCCAGAGGCAGGATTGCACTCCTTGAGGTCACCTCACAGAGTGCTGGAACAAGAAAGCGAGATGAATCAATCAGGCGGTAATGGTGCTTCACTGGTGTCTTGAAAAGGGTGCCAAAAGCACAGAACCCTTTAGTATCCTTTTTTTCTGAAACCTCTTCACTGGAATGCGGATGCGAGATCCATTCCAGTGTCTCTTCTTTCGTCTGCGTGACCAAGAATTCGGTGACCTGGTCAGATGCTGCTGCTGCATCATTGGGGCATCGTGCTGCAACTCCTTCACTGCTAAGGTACTGTGAGACTCGTGGTAGCGCTTATCTAGAGTTGCTTTGCTGCTCCTGTGTTGCTGGAGTGCTAATTTGTGTGTTTGGGGGTTTTCACATACACATTCACCCAGGCCTAACGCCTGTGTGCCTACAGGGAGCCTTCTCCGACGTCCCTGACCCTTTTTTCAACAAAGATTGTTAATTACTTGTGTATGGAAGGCATGGCATCAACAGTAAGACTTGACACAAGTTACCACAGTTCAAGGATGTTTATTAAACTTCAACAAGGGTATGATAAACGCCTATCTAATCCTAAATCTACAGATGGGAGCAAGCTACGACCATCAAATAATAACGCAGTCCTACTGGGGTTTTTGTCAAATACAAAGGGTCTATACTAAAAAAACCTATTGCCAATCCTTACCTCTGAGTGTGGGGTAGTTTTTATGAAAATTAAGAAGTGTTCACAAAATGATATGTCAGGATGTTCAGGCCGTTGGCTCCGTTCCCCACGTTTTCAGCAAAGGACAGGGCGATTCACGCAAGTGTATCGCAATCTCTGGCTTCTTCGGCACGAGGATACAGTTCAATCACTAGCATCAGGGATTTCTGTGCTCAAGTCTCTTTACTAATCAAAGTCTCTTGATTCAGAGGGCCTGATGTACAAAAACAAATGAAGAGTTTTTTTCTTCTCATAAGCGTTCAATTCAGGCGATCCACTCTTCACCCCGGATCTCCCTCAGCCGGGCTCAGATCCCTTTATACGATGTTCAGAGAATATTTTTTCTCAGGTGACTCACTTTTTACACCGGAATCCCCTAAGCCGGGCTCTGATCGTTCTATACAATGTACATTACTTTGCATCCCCCTCTTCCGGGCTCAGATCCCCTTTTAGACAATTAGTCTCCCTCAGCCGGGCTCGGACCAATTTCCTTGAGTTACAACTATCGACTTTTGAATGTGCACAGGATTAAGCTTGACTCGTTGCAGGACCACTTGAATTTCACAATTCCTTTTTACTACAACATCTTTCAGTTGGATACCTGACAAGAGACCTTTGAATGAGCACCCATGCGGCACCGGACCACTCTGTTTAAGGTATCTGTCTTAGCTTCAAAAGTTGTCACTCATCTGCTGATTATTCACGTTGCTCGTCACATATGTTTCACACACTGTTCTCTTCTGATTTCTCTATACAATGTTGCTGCTTGCAACCTTGCCGCTAACGCAGCCCGGTCTGGTATAAGTCTCTGGCGCTGCTTTGTTATAGGAGCCAAGGACAGTACCACAGCAGCAAACACTTCTCCCTGCCTTGGCCATTAATGCTGGAGAGCTCTGGCTACCTCCGACACACAATGCAGGTGTATTCAGCTTTAATTCCAGGTGTTATGTTTCTTATTCTCGAAGGCTCTTGAAAGTAACAGTCTTTATCTGAAAAGGTCAAGGGCTCTTCCCCCTTGCAATCCTCTTCAGTCTTGCTGTCTATCTCCTCATGTTATACTGCCATCTTTGAACTGCTGCTTCCTTGTGTTCTTTGCCTTGCTCAGAGTGTGCTTTCGTGCTACACCTTTTATCCATGTGGGGGAAGTGTGATGGAAGTCAGGTGTGTGTAATTATCAGTAATTGCCTGACTCTGCCTGACGATTGAGTTGGGACATGTCAGGTATAAAGCGCGGGTGTTAGTCCGTTTTCTCTGACAGAGAGCTGTACATGAGAACGTGTTTGTGTCGGGAAACGGAGGGGATTGAGTTCCTAAGTATCCTACATGGTAGCATGGGGAAAAGGTGTTACAGGAAAGGGGATACCGCGTCTAGCCGTCCGGTGTCCCACTTCTTCTCCCCGAAAACCCCTCATCCAGGTGATCCTCCCGCACTGGTTCACCCCCAGGAACTGGATCCAATAGCGATGGCCGTGTCCTGGCCACCTGGATGACCGATCCCTGGGGACTAGCTGGTGAGACACCTTCAGGTTTCTCACACTTGCTACAGAAGACTTCCTCTGGCAGCCTTGGACTTTCTACAGCCTGTGCCTTACCTGTTCTGCCCTCCAATCTGTCTCTGTAACACTCATAACTAGATTGGGCTGGACGTCTAAAGGGTTAGGCCGCCAAGGCATACAATAAGCACTGTCACATAGCAATTTGCTATACAATTGTGTAAGTTTGCTAATTAAATTGGCACTTGTGTAGCTCAGCTAACTAATTAAATTACCTTGTTCAATGAAAGCATAGCTCACCTGGCATTCCTCTATTGTACTTTGGGCTCCTTACACCCTCTTTTATCTGTTTACTGCAAGGGCAAAGAGACTAATGGGAGATAGTGGAGAGGATTTCTGCTGCACTATTAAAATTGCCAAAGTCCTGTGTGGGAGTGCTAGGCAAGAGACATTGGGCTTCATTAAGAATCTGGCGGTAGCCGTGCCAAAAAAATTGACAGGCTGCCGCCGGACCCGAAATACCATTCCGCCTCCGTGATTGCCGGAATCACAGGGGCATTACAAACCCAGCAACCCAGTAATTCCGGAGGCGGAATTCCGTAAATCCCCATGTCCATGGAGTCCCATCCATGGGGATGGGGACAATGGAAACACTGGTTCAATTTCTGCCTGCAGGCAGGTTGCGTTACTTCCGCCTGGTCAGACCTGGCGGGAGTGACACCGCCCGCCTGCAAAACTCGGAATCAGCCGGTCCAGAAACAACGGTGGTGGTGGATTTACCACCACCGTTGTTTCCGGACCGGCTGACTCCTAATGAGCCCCATTCTCTCTTTTATCAAATAATTGCAAACTAGAAGTAATTTGGATTATACTTTTATTAAGCTATCTATAACCTGTCTGGCAAAGACAGTTCTGCAATTCCCTTTCTAAAAATTTAAAGTTGTTAAATAAGGATGCCGCCCAAGTTGTGTTGAGGCCCTATGAGATTTAGATACAATGACTTAAACTTTACTTAAAAATGTGTAGACAATACATTATTGCGACGCTGCATTTTCAGAGCCTTTTTATCATCTATGCAGCTAACCTTTACATTTTACAGACACTACTTGCACTAATGTATTACTTCAGAGGTACATAGAAATGTTGCAATCTTCCTAATGTTTTGTCTTTGGTACACATAACATTGGTGACATTTAAAATATTCGTACAAAATTGCTAATCAAATAAGTTTGTTTGCTAATCAAGAATATTTTAATCAGAAAATTCTGCTAATCCATTTTTGAAAACTAATTTATGCCTTGGCCTCTGTGAAATAATTACAAGTATTTACCTGTTTTATGCTGGTTTAGTTTCATCCATCTATACCTGAAACAGGTATTCTGAAAGTTATTACAAAAGTGATATGACACCCTGCGCTATTTATGAAGCAACCCCTGACTTCAACATGGCGGCGCTATTTACGAGACAGCGCCTGACTCCAACATGGCTGTTCTTCCGAACCGCTGTATTGTCAACAGCGGTCTAGTTGTTAACACCCAGAATGCACCGCTGCTAACCGCCCGGTGTATTGGTCCCGCAGTATATCAACGCGTTGATGCCGGAAGAAGACGCGTTGCTACTCTCCAAGGAGCCTGCAAATGCTTTGTGAGTCCGTGTGAGGGAATTCTTCGCCCAAATTCTTGACTTACCCTTTTGCTCCTGTGTGTGGTTGTTTTGTGTCAGTGTGCAAGTTCAGGCTTCACCTTTTAACATTGTTTTCTCTATTAGAACGTTTGGGCTTTGTTAGTTTCTTCGATCTGCTTGAAACAACTGAAACCTCAGAGACCTCTCGAGTCTGATACTCGCCAGTTCTATCTTCGGCTGCGGGAGTCTTCCCTTCCCGATATTCTTTCGGGTAGGCTATTCGCTATTTTCTTCTGGTAGGGTATTTTATTATTTAGTGGCAGGTTTAGAGATTCCTGTATAATTATGTTTCTTCTATAGATCTGGCACGGCCTTTCATCTCACCAAGAACTGACATTGTTAGAGCGAGTCCGGTTGCTTCCAGGTAGACTTCTTGCGTTTAACTACCTTTCCTGGATTTACTCTGTGTTGTGCCTTTAGAATCGATTGATAGTATTTGTAACCTGACTTACTTTCCTGATCTAGTATTCCGTTCCAACCAGGATATCATCAACACTCTTTCTAACACCACTCTTACTTCCTGCCCGTTGGTAAGAATCCAGACCTTGAATTTTCATTTCCCATCTCTGCTAGTTTGTAATCTAATCACTCTAATCTCCTCTTTTTCACCAGTCATTCTGACATCACCGGTCAGGATCAGAAACTCTAAAGCTACATCCGTTCTACACCAGACTGCCGGGATAATACATCTTGATCACTGGGACATCCCAAGGAGCCTACGCACCCTAGCAGCTCCTCAGGGTTTTATTCCCCGTGAGGGTTTCCCTGCGATTCTCCCGGGGATCAAGCTTATTGCCGCGTCGCCTCGGGAGTCTCAGGGGGATTCTACATTCATCTAGAAGACGATCCCACTTCCAGCCTGGTTATATAAGGCTGGAAGTGACATCCATCCTCAGCTCTTCAATACTCAGGTGAGATACCTATGTGTTTGACTTTGTCTTAGTGGGGACACTAATGTTTGCAGAATTGTAAAATATTTAATTATTCTTAACAGTTAGTAACGCCTGAAGAAAGGGAAATAGTGATAGCAACCATTTGTCCCTAGTAAGATTCAGATTCATAGGTTGAAGGATGGATCCACAACAGCAACAGATCCAACAACTAATTACTGCCGTTCAATCTCTCACGAACGAAGTTCAGCAGTTAAAACAGGGGAATACTTCCCTGAGACAGCAGCAACAAAAGGCGGCTCAACAGATTGCTCAACAAGCTGCTGTGTCTCGTATTGCTCATTGTTCAGAAGTTCCGCCCGGGCCTCTTCCGGGCGGACAATTTGATGGGAATCCACATAAAGTAAAAGAATTTTTAGATGCTTGTGCTGTACAGTTCACATTCAAAGCTAAATTTGTTCATACCGATCGAGACCGAGTAGGCTATATGGTTTCCCAAATGATAGGACCAGCATTAGCCTGGGCTACCCCTCTGATTACTAATAACAACCCCATTTTGGATTCCCATCAAGCCTTTTGTAATAGCATACGTACTATGTTTGGTCACCAAGAGATTCAAGTAGCTTCACAAGAGCATATTTTGGTCTTTAAGCAGGGTAATCTAGGCATTCTAGCCTATATTACAAAATATAAGCAAATGGCTAGTGAGACCACATGGTGGGACGATGCACAAGTCACAATTTTTCGAAGAGGACTTTCAGAGGATCTTAAGGACGAGGTGTATCGAGTACCACGTCCCACTACCCTCACCGAATTCATAGCATTAGTCATGCAGATTGACTACAGGATGAAGGAAAGGATGGCAGAGAGGAAAAAAGGAAGATTGACAAGAACCTCTTTCATTCCTGCACCCTCCAAGTCTCAGACCACCGATGAGCCTATGCAATTGGGTTCAGCTACTCGAGGACCGTTAAGTATGGAGGAAAGAAGTCGCAGGCGAAACCTAGGATTATGTATGTATTGTGGTGCGAACACCCACTCTGTTCAGGAATGCCCAATTGCACCTATTCGGCGGTCGGGAAACGCCAACGCCCGGTCGTAAGGGGAACCACGATCCAGGAACCCAAATCTGAATCAGGTTCCTCACAAAAATCATATTCATCCTATTGTACCAACCACTCAACTTCCAACATGCTGGTTCTCAAAGTATCCTTTACCATCGGGAGCCTTATCTTACACGACATTCCCGCTTTGATCAATAGTGGGGCTGCTGGAAATTTCGTGGACAATCACTGGGCCGCTTCTCAAAACATCCAACGATCCTCTAAAAGGGAACCCATCCCTGTTGAAAGCGTGGATGGTAGTCCGCTGATTTCTGGACCCATCAAGGATCAGACAAACTCACGTTTAATGTCCATTGCATCTCATCAAGAAATTCTAACTTTGGGCATTATTAGAGCAGCTCATCATCCTGTAATCCTGGGGTTACCCTGGCTCAAAACACAACCCGTTTATCAACTGGACAGCTGGTTCTTTCTTTCTAGGGTCAGAGTTCTGTCTGGCTCATTGCATAGGTAGCCACCAGAGGGTATCCATCGAATCAGCACCTGTAGAAATAGACACAATAGGGGTACATTCTCTTAATCAGATTGTTGTAATTCCGGAAGTCCATCAACAATATCAGGAGGTGTTTTCTGCTTCTGAATACAATCAATTGCCCCCTCATAGGAGGGATGACTTTGCGATTGAATTAATACCAGACCAACCTCTACCGTTTGGACAAATGTATATGTTATCCAACAACGAGAAAGAAGTGCTTCGAGAATACCGTCGCACCAATTTGATGAATGGTCTGATAACTGAGTCTACATCGCCAGCTTCCGCCTCCTTATTTTTTGTATCAAAGAACAACTCTGACGAACTGCGTCCCTGTATTGACTTCCGTGGCCTGAATAAAATTACCATCCCGGATAAATATCCGATGCCGTTAATTACAGATATTCTGGAAGCTGTAAAAGGGGCCACAATCTACACAAAGTTAGACTTAAAGGGAGCATATCATCTGATCTGTATAAGATCTGGAGATGAATGGAAGACAGCATTTAGAACACCTTTTGGACATTTTCAGTATAGGGTCATGCCGTTCGGGCTGTCTAACGCCCCAGCAGTATTTCAACGCTTTATGGATCACCTGTTTGCAGACCTTCGCTTACACTGCATGGTTGTCTATCTTGACGACATATTGGTTTTTTCATCCTCCATGCAGGAGCATATACTACATGTACAAGAGGTACTTCGGCGTTTACAGCAAAATCACTTGTTCTGTAAACCAGAGAAGTGTACTTTCCATCAGCCTGAGGTAACATATCTGGGGTATGTTCTATCAGCCAGGGGGATATCAATGGATCCTGAGAAAGTTTCAGCTGTACGGGACTGGCCTACTCCTACCTCAGGAAAAGATATACAACGGTTCATTGGGTTTGCAAACTTCTACCGGAGGTTTATACCTGAATTTTCAAGACTAACCCAATCTCTTACCAGTCTTTTAAAGAAAGGAGCAATTTTTGTCTGGTCTTCGACAGTTGACCAAGCCTTCTGTGATCTGAAGAAATTGTTTACCTCAGCCCCCATTCTTCTAACTCCAAACCAAGACCGAAGGTTCATTGTGGAGACTGATGCCTCTCAATACACTTTAGGAGCGGTCCTTTTGCAGAATGATGATCTTGATCAAGAACGTCCAGTGGCCTTCCTCTCTAAAACCCTTCAGCCCTCCGAGTTAAATTATACAGTATTAGAAAAAGAGCTCCTCACCATCAAACGTGCCTTTGAAGAATGGCGACATTTACTTTTAGGAGCTAAATTTCCTGTTGAAGTCCGGACAGACCATCACAACCTTCGGATACTGCGGTATGCCCAGACTTGTAATAGTCGGCAGGCACGATGGGCTCATTTTTTTTTCGCCATTCAAGATTACGTTCTCTTTCATTCCCGGGAGGGATAATTTAAGGGCAGATGCTCTGTCCCGCAAGGAACATCCTCCCAGCAGCCTATTCAGGTCGAAACCCATATTTCCCTTGACAGGTATGGAAATAGCTTCTGCTCCTGACTTCATAACTCATCTTAGATCTCAATCTAATCCTGCAGGGAAGAAACTACTTTCACGCCCAAACAAGTTGGCTCTGATTAAGGAGGATGGTTGTTATTTCCTTGGCCATAAAGCATACATTCCTACTCATCCTCTCCAAAAGGAAGTTCTGGATATGTGTCATCAATCCAAGACGGCGGGTAATTGTGGATTCACTTCCACTTTGGAACTAATTTCACATTATTTTTGGTGGCCTACATTACAAAGGGACTCCAAGGAATATGTGGGGTCATGGTCAGTTTGTCTTCAGACCAAAGTACCGAGACAATCTCCTCTAGGGGAACTGGTTCGGATGCCCTTACCATCCCGTCCGTGGCAAATAATCTCTATGGATTTTATTGTAGATTTGCCTCAATCTCAAGGATACTCCACTATAATGGTCACCATTGACACTTTAACGAAATTGGCACATTTTGTTCCCTTGGTTAGAATACCAACTGCTTCACAGATGGCGCGTTTCGAGGGGATTGGGTCCTCTGACGTATTCCATATATATGACAGTAATCACCACAGCTGTGCTGCTTCGGAAAATCTTCGGCTCCTGCGCCGATGATGTCGATACGTCGCCCTCGAAGACCTCCTCCGATGGCCGACGTCACTGGATGTTATAAGTAGGACGCACGACGCCCATAGCCTCAGTTCCGTTTTTTCCGTGAACGTGTTCACTTCGGGAATCTCGGCGCACCTCGACTCTTTGGAGTTTGTTGCTTTCTGGGTTCTTCGAACCTGTTTGTGAAATATTTCTTCGTGAAGATGTCTACCTCGTCTTCCACACCGTGTCCGGGCTTTAAGAAGTGCGGGGACTGTGGGTCCAAGATGTCGGTCACGGACTCGCACGACGCTTGCCTCTGGTGCCTCGGGGAGGCCCATGACACGGATGACTGTGTCGACTGCCAGTCGCTCACGTCGAAAGCCTTGCGGGAGCGCAAGAAGTTATCGGTAGGTAAGGTGTCCAAGCCCCGGAAGTCGAGGTCTGCGGGGCTTTCGACGGACGACTCGAGGGGCGACTCTCCGTGTCGTCGTCGGAAGTCCAGTGGGTCTCGGTCCCGGAGTCGGTCTCGCCACTCCTCTGCCTCTTCGAGGCACTCCCAGAAGCGCCGTCATCGGTCACCTTCCCCGTCCTCATCCGAGGACTCCGCCCGTCGGCGGGTCACTTACCCCACCAAGCATGCGACACTGGAGGAATGGGCTTCCTTCGGGAAGAAAATGTTGGCGATTCTCTAATCGCAGGGCACTGGTCCAGCCACGCCTCCGAGTGGGGTCGGTCGTGATCAGCCGAGAGACACCGCTCACACGCCTTCGGGCTCGGGTGGTCGTCCCGATTCACGGGAAAGGTCCCGCTCAGACAAGGGCAATCGTTCTCGGCATGCCCGGTCCAGGTCCCGGTCCTCGACACGCTCAAGACCGCGTGAACCTGTGAAGTCTTCGAGGAAGACATCGACGCCTGTGGCGCCGAGGTCGTCGACGGACTCTCTCGAGGCTCCACCTCCGAGGAAGTAATCGATGCCGTCGGCGCCCAGGATGTCGAGGGACACGCTCGGGGCTCTGCCTTTGAGGCCTGTGTCGACGCCGTCGATGCTGTCGGCGCTGCGTCTGTCGCCGACGCCGATTCTCTCAACACCGGCGCCGATTCACTCGACGCCTTTCGGGGCTGTGTTGACGGGGGTACCCCGTGGCTCGGGGGAACCACCTAGGAAAGGCTCTGGCCAAGGTCAAGCATGGCTTTGGTTCCAGTTCTGTGCCTTCTTACCGCCATCTGGAGTTAATTTCAGAGGTGGATGAGGGCTCCGATGATGGCATGGTGCCTGACACGGTGCCTGACGAGATTCTCTCGGGCCATAGCCAGTTTGAGGACCTGAGGCAGTCCCTGCATGATGCTCGTGGGCTGGACACCTCTCCAGAGGTGGAGTTTTGTAGGCCTGAGCCTGGCACTCATGCAGATTCTTCGTACCGGCGCCTTATGTCACGGGTCACCGAGTACTTGGGATGGTCTGCTCCCCCAGGGGAGTTTGTTCAGGATGACCTTACGGATATCCTCGACATTGGTCCACCAACTGACCCGGTACTGCCATTTCATATGGCTCTACAGAGGAGGGTGGCGGCGGCTTGGACTGCTCCGGAGAGTCTCCCGGCAGTGAGCAAGTCTTTGCCGTGAAAATACCACCCAGCCAGTAGTGACCCCTGCTACTTATCCAAGCACCCTACTCCGGAGAGTTTGGTGGTGCAAGCGGCTACGGCCCCGGCAAAGCAGGCGTCGTACCCTACCATCCCTCCTGATAGGGACAACAATCGTTTTGACGGCTGGGCGAAGAAAGTGTTTTCTGCAGGGGGTATGGCGCTTCAGGCGGCCAACTCCATTTGTGCCTTGTCTCGTTTTACGCACACTCTGTGGAACTGTGTTTCCTTGGCAGCTGTATATATTCCCGAAGGGGATGAACGGGATAGTTTCCTTGCCATGGTTCAGGATGGCAAGGATGCCATGTGTGAGGCCGTTCATTCTGGTTTGGACATGGCAGATTGCGTCAGCCGGTCCATGGCGGCGAGCACCGTGATACACAGGTTTGCATGGTTGCGGAAGTCGGGGTTTGTTCCTGATGTGCAGGCCCGGCTGCTCAACATGCTCTTTGACGGGGAACATCTTTTTGGCAGCAAGGCTGACGAGAGCCTTGAGAGGTTTCAGTCCTCAAAAGCTGCAGCGAAGTCGTTGGGCGCAGCAGTTCGACAACCTACGCCTTTTCATCCTAGGGGACATCAATGGAGGGGAGGTTCCTTTCCTTATTACTCATCCTTTGGTAAAGCGAGAGGAGCTGCCAATCAAAGGGGCTACCGTAGGAGTGCCAGAGGTGGTAAATAAGGTACTCGAGGTGGCAAGGCCGCTCGGGCTGTTGCCTCTTTGCCCTCAGGCAACACCACAGCCGCTTCAGCTCAGTCATGAGTCCATGTCCCATGGTTCGCCGGTTGGGGGAAGGCTGGTGCAGCATCTTGCAGAGTGCCGCGCCATTACTTTGGATGTGTGGGTTCTGGAGATCATCAGAAGCTACTGTCTTCTTTTCCGGCAGAGGCCTCAAGACAATCCACCGGGGAATCTCTCTTTGAAGAGTCCGGATTCGCTCCTTGCGCAGGAAATTCAATCCCTGCTAGAGAAAGGCGCCATAGAACTGGTGCCTGTAGTGGAGAGAAACAAGGGATGGTATTCCCCTTATTTTTTGATTTTCAAGAAAGACAGGGGATTGAGACCCTCATGGACTTGCGCGGTTTGAACAAACTCCTCAGGAAGGACAAGTTCAAGATGGTTACTCTTTCTCAAGTCCTTCAGGCCCTTCAACTTCAGGACTGGTTGGTGTCTCTCGACCTCAAGGACGCTTATTTTCATGTGCCAACCCTTCCGAAGCACAAGAGGTACCTGAGGTTTGCAGTTGGCGACCCGCACTTTCAGTTTCGGGTCCTGCCGTTCGGATTGACCTCCGCCCCGATGGTCTTCTCCAAGCTCATGGTAGTGGTGGCAGAGCACCTCAGGAAAGGGGGGATTCACGTCTACCCCTAACTGGACGATTGGTTGATCAGGGCGCGCTCTCCTGAGCAAGTCCTGGATCATCTGTCAGTCTGCCACTCCCTCCACAAGCTGGGCTTCTCCCTCAACTTAAAGAAGTCCCATTTGACACCTACTCAGAGGCTTCAGTACATTGGAGCAGTGCTCGACACATCCCTGGGGCAGTGTTTTCCTCCCCAGGTGAGGGCTCATCACATTCAGCAGATGGTGCACAAGTTTCAACTTGCCCAGACACTCCCAGCGTTCGAGTTCTTGAGACTGCTTGGCCTCATGGCATCCTGCATTCTTCTGGTGCCAGAGGCCAGGTTGCGGATGAGATGTTTGCAATGGGCACTCCAGCACCAGTGGTCTCAGTCCTCCGGCAGGATGTCGGACCCTGTTCAGGTGCCGTCTTCGGTCACCCGGGACCTTCTGTGGTGGGCCGACTAAGGCAATCTGATGAGGGGGGCTCCATTTTGGCTGCCCTGGCCGGAGGTGACGATCGTGACTGATGCATCCCTCACAGGATGGGGAGCTCATGCCAACGAGTTGACAGTCAGTGGTCGTTGGTCTCTGTTGGAGTCGACTCCATATCAATCTGTTGGAGCTGAGGGCCGTCAGGCTAGCCCTGAAGGCTTTTCTGTCGACTGTGCGAGGAAAGAATGTCCTGGTCCTGACGGACAACATGGTGGCCATGCACTACCTCAACAAAAAGGGGGGGGCAGGGTCACTTCCTCTGTGCAGGGAGGCGATGCAGCTCTGGTTCTGGGCAATCCAGCAGGAAGTTTCGATCTCGGCAGTTCATCTGGCAGGAGACGAAAACGAGACGGCGGACGCTCTGAGCAGGCAGAGCACGATCTCTCACGAGTGGGAGTTGGCTCAGGAGATTCTCCTGGAGATCTTCGCCCATTGGGGGACCCCTCAAGTGGATCTCTTTGTCTTCAGTGTCAACCGGAAGTGCGAGAGGTTCTGCTCGCTGTAACTTCCTTCAAAAGGAGTCTTAGGAGACACGTTCGTGGTGGATTGGTCATTCCCACTGCTGTACGCGTTTCCTCCAGTCCCCATCATCCCGCAAGTACTGCAGAGGTTATGGACGTTCGGTTCCCGGATGATCCTCATTGCTCTGGCGTGGGCCCGGAGGACATGGTACCCGGACCTTCTCGACTTGTCCATCTGTCCTCCACCTCGTCTTCCAAACCGAGACGATCTGCTCTCACGGGAGGGGGGGTCAGGTTCTCCATCCAGAGGTCAGGTCCCTCAACCTTCACGCTTGGTTTCTGAAAGGTTGAGGTATAAGGATTGGGACCTCCCTGAAGACGTAATGGAGGTGTTGCTTTCGGCCAGAAGGCCCACAACAAAGTCTCTGTACTGTTGCCGTTGGAGAAAGTTCTGCGACTGGTGCAGAGTTAAGAATGTGGATCCTTTTGCATGTGAAATTCCCATGATTCTGTCTTTTTTGCTTTCTTTGGCCCACAGGGGCATTCAAGTGGGTACCATTAAAGGCTACCTGGCGGCGCTGTCCATATTTAAGTGCTCGTCTGAAGAGTGTTCCTATTTTAAAATTCCTTTAATTTCTCAGTTTCTGAAAGGGCTCACTAATGTGTTCCCTCCGTCGCCTTTCCAGGTGCCCGGTTGGGATTTGAACCTTGTTCTCAAGTTTCTGATGGGTGCTCCGTTTGAGCCTTTGCATACATGCCCTTTGAGACTGTTAACTCTTAAAACTGTATTTTTGGTTGCGGTCACTTCCGCTCGCAGAGTGAGTGAGTTACAGGCACTTTCAGTTAAGCCACCCTTCACTGTGTTTCATAAGGACAGGGTTGTCCTTAGAGTTCGTCCTTCTTTTCTTCCGAAGGTGGTATCGGAGTTTCATTTAGGCCAGAAGGTTGTTCTTGCGGCATTTTATCCTCCTCCACATCCTGGTAAGGAAGAGGAGAGGCTCCATAGGCTTGATCTAGGAGAGCGTTAAGCTTTTATATTTCACGCATGTCCCGGGTCAGAGTGGACGATCAGCTCTTCATTGGTTATGCTGGAAAACGTTTGGGACAGGCTGTGACGTAACAGACTTTGTCTCGCTGGATTATTTTGGCTATCTCTGAGTGTTACCGCTTGGCGGGTAAGGACCCACCGGTCGGCTTACGGGCCCATTCTACCAGGGGTATGGCTGCCTCTACTGCCCTTCAGTGGGGTGTTCCTATTCGAAACATCTGTGATGCAGCCACCTGGGCTTCGTTACATACTTTTGTACGTCACTTTTCCCTCTATTCCATCCGGGGGCAGGATCTGGCCTTTGGCAAGGCGGTCCTTTACTCCGCAATTTGATTGGGCATGCTAAATTTCTGTTTTCTAAATTCTTTTCCCACCTCCTTGCATTGGTACTGCTTTGGGAGTCTGTCATAGATATGGAATACGTCGGAGGACCCAATCCCCTCGAAGAATAAGTTACTCTCTTACCTGGTAACGTTCTTTCGATGGGATGGTCCGACGAGGTATTCCATATCGCTCCCTCCCTACCTTCCCTGCTAAAGAATTTCTTATGCAATTGCAGCTTACGTTTCCGCAAGGCTTTGTGTGTCAGACTGGCAGAAGACTGGTGGCACACGTTCTGGGAAAAAAACTACAACTGAGGCTACGGGCGTTATGCGTCCTACTTATAACATCCAGTGACGTCGGCCGTCGGAGGAGGTCCTCGAGGGCGGCGTATCGACGTCATCGACGCAGGACGCAGACGCCAGAAGCAGCACAGCTGTGGTGATTACTGTCATAGATATGGAATACGTCGTCGGACCATCCCATCGAAAGAACGTTACCAGGTAAGAGAGTAACTTGCTCATCTTCATCAAACATATTTTTTCCATCCGTGGATTACCAGAAACAATCATCTCAGACAGAAGACCACAATACACCTCTCAATATTGGAAACTGGTCTGTCGATCCCTTGGCATCTCCCGAGCTCTTAGCTCCGGATACCATCCCCAATCTAACGGTGAAACAGAAAGACTAAATCAGACGTTAGAAGGGTATCTCAGGATGATTGGAAGGATCTTTTACCTCTGGCCGAATTTGCGTATAATAATTCATATTATTCGGCCATTCAGACCTCACCATTTCAGCGCACTTTTGGGTTCAATCCTACATCTTTTCCTACTATGGGAAAGTCTGATACAAAGTATCCGGACCTTAATACACTAGTGGACCAGATCAAGCAAGGACATCGCTCAGCGGTAATCGCCCTACAGCACTCACAGAAGAAAAGAAAATTGTTCGCGGATCGTCATCAAACTCCTGCTCCAATAATCAAGCCCGGTGATTGGGTGTGGTTGTCTTCACGATTTTTACCTAAGCATTTAGTACCCTCTAAACTCTCTCCCCGATTTTTCGGCCCATTCCGGGTCATTGCTGCCATAGGTTCTGCTGCTTTATGCTGGTTTTGTTTCATCCATCTATACCTGAAACAGGTATTCTGAAAGTTATTACAAAAGTTTTACTTACCTTTGACTTGCATACTGCCATTTTAAAAGTATTACAAAAGTGATTTACTTACTGTAAAGATTGCATTAGTTGTTCTCAAGTTAGTTATTGTGTGTTATAGTACATATCTTTCTGAAGAATTACTTTACCTTAGTGTATATATATATAAAATAAACCATTATTTGTATATCACCTTTGACGTGTCTGTGTTTCTTTGGCCTATGTGTACAGACTACTGCCCTTTCTCCTTTCTAAGATAAGACTGGCTGCTCGGTCATTGCTATCAACAAAACTTTGTGGTTCAGGCCTATAATAAGAGTTGGAGCTCTGTGTCCCAAGTGTGAGTGTTCACAAGTCCTGCAATTGGTGGACTTTTGTAAAAACTCCCTATCATCTACCGCTGTTTTTTTTATTCAAACAAATGTGTACTCTGTATATAGATGCAGTATAATATGAGGTGTTGACTATAGGAAAGCAAACATTGAGCATTGTTTATTTTTATTTTTATTTTATTTATTTTTCATTTTTATGTTCATATATTGCATCCCGTTTGAGTGAGGAGGGCATGGAGCTCTGAAATGAACGCAAATGGGGATATTTGCCTAAAAATATCTCATTTAGAAAACTAGTCACGTGGATCTGAATTATCCTCATCTGTACCTTTTTTTTTCAGTATCCGGCTTGGAATTTTCCTAAGGCGCTACCCGATGGCCAGGCAATTTGTGGTTGTATATATGGTAAGTTGGTTACAATAAAAGTGTACAGAATGGAGGACAGGACAATCCCAGGGAAAGAATTTCATGTTGACTTGTATTCACTCGATTTGGGTGGTAGTTCAAGATTTCCAATTTTAATAAATGGAAGGGGAATTTTTCCATTTTGCTTAGTATGAGTGTTTTCAAGGTAACCTTGCACAACATCAGATGAAGCATTTTCAGACTTTCTCAACTGCACTTGTTGGTGTATCCTTTAAATTGCATTCTCAGAAATGAAATTACATTTGCCCCTCAATGTAAATGTTTACAAGACAGCCTGCTGAAGGGCATCAATAATCCCATAAATGCCCAATATGAGTTTCTTTGAAGCATTTTAAATGAAGATATGAAAATCTATCTTATCATACAGTGTAATATAAGGCCAGAAGTAGGTTCTTCTGATGCAGTCATGCGCAGTAGAGACTGCCCGCTTCGCCACCACTAGAGAGAGTTGTTGCCTTAGGTATTATATTACAGAACGTGTTAACACACTGAAAATCTCTCTCCTCATGCACTTTGGCACATGTAAACAGGCTTTCACGTCTAGTAAAATAATAAAAGAACTTGCATTCATGGAGTCAAAGGTCTTGCCCTTCAATTTTGTACAGTGTTGTGTTTAGTGCCTCAAAAAAACGTACTTTGCGTGTTAGTCTTCATATATTGCTTTAGTTGACATTTGATTGTAGGTTGGCAAGCTAGTGTGTTGTATGGCTTATGATTCTTAGCGTTGGCCTATCAATTCGTTCATACAGTATTTTTCTAGTTGTGGGAATATGTATACTATCACTTCCTATATTTATTTAGTTCCGGATTGTGATTGTTGCACTTAATGTTAATTAGTTTGCTAGGTTGATTAGCTGTCATTTCAGTGTCAGCATCTTTTTTTTCTTTGCATCGCTTAGACATGTTGATATGCGCACATTAGCTTCATTAGAATCTTTTATGTAAAGTTTAAAGTGTTTTATTGAATTTCTTTGTCTTGTGACATTGAGTATTTGAATACTTGTCTCTTAGAACATGTCTTCTGTATCCTTTCTATTTCTCACAGACGGAGAGTTGTATACTAGTTGCCACTGGTTATTTTCTGACACTGTATTTCATCCTTTTTTGCTTTTTCACCTTCCAGTTATTTTTCTTCTGTGCCATTTTCCTCTTTTATTTTCTTTATTCAATCATTTTCACTTCCTTCTTTACTGACCTATTTTCATGTTTGTCTTGTTTGCTTATCTTTTTAGTTTTTATTTTGCCTTTTTTATGTTACATGTTTGCGCGTTGCAAAACAAGCAAAAAAATGAATGTTAAAGTAGTTTACCTTTACATTTTTAAAACTACTTGAGCAGCCAACCCCGCATGGGGAAATCGTCTATGGCCACAAAGTAGTATCTTCTCCTTTCAAAGATGGCTGATGTCGCCTCAGAAGCGACCCTCCTGACTCCCAGCACATAACGGAATCAGATGAGCACACCCGCGTCAGAGCGCAATGATTGCACATTCGCTGCACTTCCTATCCAGCCCCCTGCAAGCCAGCAGGTGAAGTCATCCCGTTATGATGGTCTGATCAAAGGCCTATCGCATATCCTGGCTGCACTTGACAAGCCCTCCCAAACAGTCATAGTCACCCACTCATGATGTATGCTGCAGCTGATGCCAACCTCCGCTGCTACCCCAGGCCGCCCTGTTGTACATCATCCTGCCTCCGTGCTCTGGTAAGCCCCACTGGGCCCCCGCTACTGCCTCTGCAGCCCCAGCCTCCTCCAGTTCAGTCAACAGCTATCTACTCTGCCCACCAGCAGTGGTATGCACGCCATGAGCCCTACCAGCTACAGGCCATGCACCAAAACCTGCTTGTGCCCCTCTTCCACCTGTAACGAAGGCATGGTATCAAGAATAGACAGACACAAGTGATCACAATTCAAGGGTGTTTATTAAACTGTATAGGTAGGGTAGAAAACGCCTTGTCTAAACCTAAACCTAAGATGGGAGCAAGCTACAACCATCAAATCAAAATAAGGCAGTTATAGTAGTGCCTTGTCAAAATAAAAAGGCCTATATTAAGAAAAACCTATTGTCAATCCTTACTCTAAATCCAAAAGAGCATGGGATAGGGCTCACAAGAAAAATAGAAGTGTTCGCAAATAATATTTTTTTTGTATTTTTATTGTTCTTTATATAGCGCCTTTATCCAAAGCACTTTACATAAGAGATCAACAGTACATCAGAACAGTAGAGAAAAACATGGATCAGGTACAGGTAACATGGATTGCATAGGAGATCAACAGGGTTCCATATGTTAATATCCCCGCAAAAATATCGCAATACAAAAATATTGCCATATTTTTGCGGCAATATTTACCCATGGACCCTGCGGGGTACACCCCGCAACCCTGCATTCTTTTAAAATATGCGGAGGTCACCCCCGCAACCCGCGCTCCCACAAATTATCCCCCGAAAAATATCGCCTATGTGAGACAAACGGCCATATGTACAGAAATATTTTTGGTGGGGATATTTTGTAGAGATACCATCAACAGTACATAAGAACAGTGGAGCAAAACATGGATCAGGTACAGGCGGTAACAATTAATCAGGGTACTGAAGCAGGTGAGTTTTTAAGGAGGAACGGAATAGAGAGTAAGAAGTAATAGATCGAAGGGACAGAGGGAGCAAGTTCCAGTGAATAAAGGCGAGGAGCTGAAAGGAGTGAAAGCGGGATTTAGCGCAGGGAGGACGGGCAACGGTCAGTCTAAAGAGATCCGAGGAGCCGAAAGAACGAGAGGGAGAGTAGAATGAAAGGATGGATGCAAGATAGTCAGGGGCCAGTCCGTATGGAGATTTGAACACTAGTCAAAGAAAGTTGTATTTAAGTTGAGAGTGGAAAGACAACCAACCAAGTGAGACAAGAGAAGAAGAAATCGAGTCACAATAAGAAAGAACAAAAAGTGAGCGAGTGGCTGAATGATAGATAGATAGATTTAAGAGGAGCAAGGCGCGAGTGAGGAAGACCAAAGAAGGTGACAGAACAGTAGAAAAGTCGAAAGAAGATTAAAGACGAGATGAGAAGTTTTGAGGCATGGAAAGTAAGGAAAGGGCAGACTTTGCGAATGTTGTAGAGATGGAATCGACAGGCGCGGGATGTGAGAGAGATATGGTGGGCAAAGGAAAGGTTAGAGTCAAAGTAGATGCCGAGATTGCGGGCTGTAGGGGAGATGGATATGCTGGAAGGGAGAAAGGACATGAATGGGAGAGGAGACTGTGTTGGGAGACTTTTTGCGGGAAAGAATAAGACTTAGGCCTTACCGGCATTCAAAGTGAGAAAGTGGGAGGTCATCCAGGATTTGATAGCAGACAGGCAAGTTGAGAGAGTAGAGTGAATGTCAGGCGTGAAAGAGGTGAACGAAAGAAAGAGCTGAGTCATCAGCATAGAAGTGGTGAGATAGTCCAAAAGAGGAGATTATGGGGGCGAGGAAAGATGTATATAAGGAGAATAGAAAGGGACCAAGTACTGATCCTTGAGGAACACCATGATTTAGGGGGAGAGGTAAAGAGGTGTTGTCACCCCAGGAGACGGCGAAAGTCCGGTTGGATAGGTAAGAGGAGAACCACAATAGAACAGAGCCACGAAAGCCAAAGGAGGAGAGAGAGTTCAGAAGCAGAGAGAGTGATCAACGGTGTCAAAAGCAGCAGATAAGTTGAGAAGAATAAGGACAGAGGATTGCTTAGAATAACGAGCTGTGAGAAGAGAGTTAATTACACAAGGCAAGGCTGTTTTAGTGGAGTGACGGGGATGAAAGCCAGACTGAGTGGGAGGAAGAAGAGATAAACCAGAGATAAATGAGGAGATTTGAGAATAAACAAGATGCTCAAGGAGTTTAGATAGAAAGGGTAAGACAGAAATAGGACGAAAGTTTGAGACAAGAACGGGGTTAGCAGTGGGTCTTTTTTAAATGGGAATGATGATGGCATGTTTGAAAGCAGAGGGGAAGGTAGAAGTGGAGAGACAGATATTGAGGAAAGAGGTAAGAAAGGGTACCAGTAACGGGTAGATTTTAGGGATGAGCGAGGATGGAATGGGGTCAGTGAGGACAGCAGTGGGGTGAGTTTTGGCTTAGAGGAGAACCTCTCGGAGTCAGAGACGGTGAAGTAAGAGATAGTGTTGTGAGGGGTAGGGGATGATGGAGAGGGGTTATAAGAGGGTGATAGAATTTCCTGGCGCAGAGAGAGAACTTTAGAAGAAAAGAAGTTTGCACGGTCAGATGCTGATAAGGGTGAGTTAATGGAAGGATCAGGTAAACGAGGTGAAAGAAGCCGGGTTAGTGTTTGAAAGAGACTTTGAGGGTGAGTAGATTGAGTATGGAGGAGGTCAGAGAAATAAGTGCGTTTGTCAGAGTTCATACAGTTGACATAGAGAGTATGATAGAAAAAGTAAGTGGCGTGATCGGAAGGAGAACGGAGTTTGAGCGGCGCATTGCACAGAGATGGGGAGAAAGCCAGGGTTGGGCAGGTTTGCGAGTAGGTTGAAAAGGAGAACGAGGATAAAGTTGGTCGAGGCTGGAAGCAAGAGATGAAGAAAGGGTGGAGGCAGTATCATCGACAGAGAGAGTAGAAAGGTTTGCGATAGAACGAAGGGAGTTAATACAGCTATTGTAGAAGAGGGAGGGATTGAAGTTGCGTAAGTCAGGCCTGAAGAATGTACTGAAAGAGGAAGGACTAGAGATAGTAGGAGAAGTGAGTGGTAGCAGTGAGGCAGAGAGTAAAGAGTGGTTGGATAAGTGGATAAGTTGGATAAGGTAGCGCAGAAGAGGAGGAAACTGTGAAAGAGGAAATGAAAATCAAGTCGAGAGTGGAGCCAGAAGTATGAGTGGGAGGGGTAGGAAGTGGGGAGAGCAGGTGTGAATCAAGTATGCTGAGGAAGCGAGAGGCGGAATGAGAAGAGGAGTGATGGAGGTTAAAGTCTCCAAGCAGAACAAGTGGAGTAGGACTAGGTAGGATGTGAGCAAGAAGGTGGTCGATTTCCTTGTAGAATGAGCCAAGTGGGCCAGGAGGGCGGTAAACAATAAGAAAAGATATGACATGGGGAACATAGACGATCTTATAAAGGAACTCAAACGAGGAGTATTCCGATAAGGGGATAGGTGAAGGGATAGACACACAGTTGGAGCGATGTAGAACTCCAACACCACCACCCTTTCCATTGTGGCGAGGTACGTGAGCAAAGGAGGAAAGGCAAGAAGTGAGAGAAGCAGCTACTGTAGAGTTGTGGGGAAGAATCCAAGTTTCAGTTATGCATAGAAAGTGGAGATGTAAGCGTAGAAAAAGGTCCAGTACTGCAGTGCTCTTATTGCAGAGTGATCTAGCATTCCATAGGCCCAGGTTAATCGTACTAGAGGTATCGACAATTTGTGGGTATACAAGGGTAGGATTTGAGCGTGTGGTGTTAGAGCGACATTTTGAATGATGCGGTCCAGGTGCTGGATTGGTAGGTATTGTGACAGTCATTGAGAGGATAAGCAGTACCTTTGTGGTGGTCCAAACTGCAGAAAATGAGAGCCGGGAAGGTGCAGGAAGGGGCCAGCAGGCGAGCAGGATCATAGCTATTGGGATGAAAGCGAGGCAGGTGGGCGTGGCCTCGTGCTGTCAGTGGTTGCCTGTCGATGGGGGGGGGCGTCGTCCTAGCAGTGATTCTGGCAAGGTGGTCCAGATGGTGTAGGGGCCGAGATGTAGAGGCCCATGGCAGTCCTGGGAGGAGCTGGAAACACTCCCAGAGCTGCAACCAGATTGCAGTTCACTTGTCCCTCTTCGCCGCGGCTTTTGTCTTTATCACTGTGGAGTGATTTGTTGAGATCAATGGGCGGAATGTGGCAATGCTGTCAGGCTCTATCCTCGAGAGGTATTCAGGATACAGGCTCTCTGTGTGGAAAGCCTTGGTTCTGGCGCTGTATCTTCCATTTCCCCACTCCTTGGGTCCTCCAGAGCTTGCGTTGTGCTTTTGCTTTATTTACATATGTTGTGTAACACTCCCCACATCCCAGGGGCTCGCTGATAGAAACCTGAGGGTGATGGCACTGTGAGCTCTGCTCATTGCGCAGAAAGTCGCTTGGGCGAGTGTGCCACAATACGCATAAAAAAGTATGCAGGCAGGTTGTGGTCACTGCGGAGAGTCACGTGAGCGAGTGTGCAACAATACGTTAAAAAAAGTATGCAGGCAGGTCAATGCTTGTGCCGTTTGTGGCTGTCTGGAGTCTTGGTGGGGCTGGAGCCTGAGCAGAGGCTGCGCTGAATGTGCAAGGGCGTCCGAGGAAGTGCGTGGGCAAGCTAGCACAGCGTATTCTTACTTGCCGGTGGGGAGGGGCTCTATGGAGCGGGCTCCGCTGGACTCATATGTATATGTACTCAATATGTCAGGATGCGGTAGTCGTGGCCTCCCTTTCCCACATTTTGAGCACGGGACAAGGTGGGACTCTGTAGCACAGCACACGCACAAGCTTTCCCAGCACGAGACAACACTGTTCCATTTTCAGCTATCAGGATCTTTGATGGCCAAGTCTCTTGTTCTCTAAACGTCTCTTGCCTGATCCATTCAAAATAACAACAAAGGTTCCTTTCTGCTTGTACGTTGGGTGATGCTTTTTTCACCCTAAGATCCCCCTCTATGGTATTCACGAATCTTAATGTAATTTTAAACAGTTCACGGTGGACAACCTTCTGCCGGGTTCACTCTTGTCAACACACTGTTCTTTGGAACTTTAAACGTTGCCCCTTTCTATAGGAATCCCTCCTTCTGGTTCACTCTTGCCAATCTTACAGTACCTTCTACTTTCTTACGATGTGGGATTCACTTCCCTTATTCACGATTGTCTGCCGGTCAAATACTTTCGACTGGAAAGAGGATTTTACTAGAGCCCCATATTATCCCTTTTTTTTAATAAAACATTTTGATTGGATTTTCATACATAAGTAAACATTACAATTAATACTTTACATAAAGGGAAAAGGGAAAACAGGGGGCCGCGGCCCCAGGGATCGTCAAGTACTAAAGAGGGATCCTGTAAGCCAGTCTGTTCATGTCAGACACACATGAATTAGTTTGCCCATTCTATTGGGGGTGTAACATTTCTAATGCACCTTAGAACAGTCAGCGGGCATCCTCCCATTTATTCCAGATTTTGTGCGCCTTCTGAGGGCACCCCCTCGCTGTATATACGCTGTGTTCCATTGCTGCGCATATGTACACGTCTGTGGCCCATTGTTCGTAGTTTGGCGTCGTCTCCGATCCCCACAACTCTGCAATGTTCCTTCTAAGTACTGCTATAGCAGTCGACCAGAGTAACTTCTCTTCGCTTTCGTCCGAGACCCCTAGTAACAAATGCTTTGGTTCCCTAGGTACTGATTACCCATGACTCTTGACAATTTATCGCAGCATTACTGCCAGAGCGGTTGTATGTTGTCGCATTCCCATAAGATATGAAAAAAGGTCCCTTCTACACGTTTGCAATACAGGCATCGTGAGTCTGGAGCTCTACCCCACCAGAACAATGCTACTCTCAGGTAATAGGTGCGGTGTAGGATCTTAGGTTGGACCAGTCTGAGCCTGGACGATATGGTTACTTCACGGGGATACATCCGTGCCTCTGTCCAGTCCTCTGGCTGTAATGTCCCCATGTCCCGCTCCCATTTGGCTTTTAGGCTGGTGAGTTCCGGTGTGGCAAAGGATGTGATCGCATTGTACATGGTTGAGGTGATTTTGTGTTTAATTTGTTCCTGGACTATGTTGCGTTCCATTGGGGTGTAATCTGGCATATCCCGCATGTTCTGTACGTTAGATTGCAGTGCATGCTTCATTGGGGTATAGTGATATATTTCTGTGTGTGGGAGGGAGAAGTCAGATTATAGTGTTTCAAGCGGGATTATCTTGCCCTCCCGCACTATATCTCCAATCCTTGCTATCCCTTGCTGGTTCCAGGCAGGCCATTTGGGAAGCTTGCTTATTCCAGGGGTGATGCTGTACCATCAGCATTGATCCCTCTAATGTGTGGCAAGTTTGCGTCCCCATGAAGCATGTCGTTCACCACTGCCATCTGACCAGCCCAGTAGTATGTTTGCAGTCTGGGCAATCCAATTCCCTCCTCCCAGATGGACCTTTGAAGTGTGGGGAGAGCTATCCTTGGGTGACCCCCGCACCATAATAGTTTCCGGAGGACACAATCAATTTTGAGGAATTCGTGCTTTGGGATATGGAGTGGTGGGTTTTGCAGGATGTACAGAAACCGAGGAAGAGCAATCATTTTGAACAGGGCCGCTCTGCCTAACAGCGTCAGTGGTAGGGAGATCCAATGGCGAGTGTCCTCTGCAAATCTTGCCATGATTGGATGTAAGTTAATGGGTATGTAGTCCGTGAGGTTTTGCGTGATTTGTACACCGAGGTATTTAAATTGTCCCATTACAATGCGGTAAGGACAATTTGTTGGTATTGTGGAGATAGCGCTTCCTATGGGGAACAATGTGGATTTGGACCAATTTACGCCTAGTCCACTAAAGGCCTCATATCTCTTTAGCATGTGCTTGACTCTGTGGCAGGATTTAATCGGGTCTTTCAAATAGATTAACAAATCGTCTGCATAGAGTGAAACTTTGTCCTCCCATGTGTCTGACCATCGGAAACCCTCCCAGAGTGTGGTGTTTCGCAGGAGTATAGCCAGGGGTTCTATGGCGATCGCAAAGATCATGTCTGATAGAGGGCAGCCCTGTCTCGTGCCCCTGCCCAGGAGAAAGGAGTCCGACTGCCAGCCATTAACTTTTAGTTCTGGCGCTTGGGCCGTTGTATAGCTCATGAAGTACCGGCCGAAGCCCATGTGGCTCATTATTTCCCAGATGGCCTCCCATCGCACCGAATCAAAGGCTTTTTCAAAGTCGATTGCTAGTAGTGCTAATGGACTCTGAAAACTGTCTGGCCTTTCCAGGGCTGAGTGTAGCCTGTAGAGGTTCATGCGGGTAGATCTTTGGGGCATGAAACCACATTGGCCTGGGTCTGGGTGGATCAATGAAGGGATGACTTGCTGCAATCGGTCCGCTAGTATTTTAGCTAATATTCTTGTTTCACTATTTATAAGTGAGATAGGTCTGTATGAGCTACAGAGTTCGGGGGGTTTATCCGCTTTGGGCAATACTATTATTGAGGCTTCCCTTAGGTTCGGGGATAGGGAGCCCTGGTCCCTTGCGTGCTGTACATGCACAGTAGGTGCGGGGCGATTACATTCGCTCCCACTTTCCGCCATAGCTCACCGGGAAACCGTTTGGGCCCGGGGACTTGCCAGATTGGAGACCAGACATGGCACTCAGCATCTCCTCCTCTGTGATTTCCTTCTCTAGTAGGTCCTGTTGCGTCGTGTTTAAGGTGGGGAGAGTAATGTCCTCCATGATCGAAGTGTCTATAGGGGTGGTGGGTGTCTTACGCAGATCGGCATAGTAGACCGCAAAAACTTCTGCTATATCATGGTCTGACACTAGTGGATTTGGACGTCCTGTCTCAAGTTGTCAGACTTGGCTGTGACCATGCTCTCTGCGTTCTAGCCATGCCAACATCTTGCTGGCTTTATCCCCCGTTTCGTATATCCTCGCCCGCATCGCCCTGTGTGCTTGCCTTGCATTGTCTAAGGCTATGTTCTGGAGGCGTTTCTATGCTAGCAGTAGGGCCCGGTTTGTGTCAGGCGTGTCTTGGGCTAGGTGTATCTCTTCTGCACGTTTGACTTACTGTTCCGCCTTGTGTATCTTATGGAGGTGTTTCTTTTTGTATGCGGTAGTTCATGAGATGATTTCACCTCTCAGTACTGCCTTGTAAGCCTCCCATAGCATTCCCGGGTCCGTTGCGGACTCCGTGTTTAGCTTGTTTGATTTGGTCATTTCTTGGATCTTGTCTAATTATTCTTGAATACCCAAGTAGTAGTTGTTGAGACGCCCGCTGGGAGGTGGGGTTGGTCTGGATGTATTGAGTGCTAATACCAGTGGGGAGTGGTCAGAGATTCCCCTGGAGAGTAGAGATGCCTCGTGTGCTTTGTGTATGTCAGGTGACGGAAGAAAAAAGTAATCTAATCTAGAAAGCGAGGCGTGTGCCCCGGAGTGATAGGAGTATTCTCTATTATTAGGGTGGAGGTCTCTCCATGTGTCCCGCATGCCCAGGGCATTTGCAAATGTGGCGAGTTTAGTAGGTGCGCTGTGGTTTCTGCTGCGTAGATGTGAGCGATCTAACCCAGCGTCCATGACTTTGTTCAAGTCGCCACCCATTATCATGATATTATTTCTCTAAACATTTAGAGTTGGAGAATAAGAATTTTTTAGGTATACTTCTCCCAGCCTCAGGGTTCCGGCGGCCATTATTCAGGTTAGTGATTGGTGTTTTTGCTTGGTGAAACTTGGTACAAGAAGTCTAATTTACATGTTACCTTGACTATTATCACAGACCCTCCGCGTAACCGCATCGTGAAAACATGTAGTGCCCTGTGTGAGGTGTCAGGTCTCTCAGCAGAACGTTTGGTGTCGTAGTATTCTACTCACTGCTGTGCACAGGGGCCCCTTAGAGATTGAGGCGGGGATGAACCACCTATGTCTTTCCGGTTGATCTTGTCTTGGTGCCTGTGGTGGTACCAGTCGTTGGTCGGCTGGCGATCTGGGGTTTCTGCCCCTGTTGCTTCGAGGTGTTGACCAGTCTCCATCTATGTGCTGCTCTGCGCGCCATGCCTCCTTGGGATCGTTGAAGTGGACTGTGGTTCCTTTGTGGTAGATTTTAAGCTGGGCGGGTAAGAGCAGTCTGTATTTGACTCCCAGTGTGTGAAGTTGCCTTTTGAGCTGGTCAAAAGATTGTCTGGCTTTCTGCACTTCCCTCGTGTTTTGGGGGAAGAAGGCAATCTTGGAGCCACTAAAGGTGATTGTGCCCTTGGCACATGCCCGTTGTAGCAGCGCATCCCGATCCCTATAGTTTAGAAGCTTCGCGATCACTGTATGTGGGGGTGCGCCGGGCACTGGCCTTCCAGTGGGCATGCAATGTGCTCTTTCGATGGAAAAAAACGTAGAGAAGAAATCGGGTTCGAACAGGTCCGTAAGCCATTGTTCGAGAAAGAGTTCCATGCAGGGACTTTCTGTTTTTTCGTAAATGCCAAGTATACGAACATTGTTGCGTCTGGATCTCCCTTCTCCTTCCTCGATTCTGTCTTCCAGTGTCTTGAGCTTGGTTGTGACACCATGGAGTTGCTGTTGCATGTTGTGTAGTCCGTCCTCTGCGTGGGAGATGCGTTGTTCAGCCTCTCCGGTGCGCGCTGATAGTTTTTGTAAATCGTGGGGAGACGTCCAGGCTTATCCCGTCCATCTTCTGCTCCATTGATGTGCGGGATTCCGCTATGGCGGCCATGACATCCTTTAGAGAAAGCATGTGCTCTGGCTCTGTTTCCATGGAGGGCAGTGTTTGGGGATCGTGGGCTTGCATTGGGGATATTGTGTACTGGTCTATTCTGTTTTGTATGGGGTTTTTCGTCAGTTTATCCTTCCCCATGTTCGCTAACGGGTCTTGCGGTTGGACAGGTGTGGTTCTGTAGTGTTGCTTACTGTCTTTGGTGGATGTGAAGCGGTGTGCTGTTTGGTCCGAGGCCTCGTGATGTTTGGTGCTCTGCCTTATGGTCCTGTAGCCCGCAGGAGGTATTCCAGTTGTGCTGAGGGGTGGTTTTGTTCTGCATATAGCCGTGGCCAGCTCTGTAGTAGTTTTGCCCTGCTGAATTCAGAGACAATGGTGCATGGTCGCGCCTGTTTTCCCTTGCCCCTGGTGATTGGTGGTGCTATTATGGTGCCCTGGCAGGTAGGGCTATACTTGAGGATTGTGCGCCTTGTGGTGGGCCTTTACTGAGTCCTGATGTTGTGCCAACAACCAGTGTTCGCCGTTTATGGTCTGTGCAGCAGCCCCCAGCGCCGTGGCCTGTGTCGTTGGTGTGTGTTTTCAAATCCAAGCTTCTCTGTTACGAACCCTTGGTTTGCTTCATTCACGCCTCTTTGGCTGCCTGGAGAGGATTCCAGGGCATCGGGTGTCACAGCCACCGCTGTTGTGCAGCACTGCAGGACCGTCTGCTTATTGCCCAGGGTAGGATGTGTGCTGCTGTTGCCGGGCGCTTATGCAGTTGTGTTGTTCCCCCCCCCGGGTGAATATCCGCTTGTGGCTGGAGAGGGTTCTCGAGTCCTGGTGTAATATACACCGACAATGCTGTACGCTGCAGGCCCTCCGGTCCCTTACACAGGGCAGTATTTGCACTGGTGTTGCTGGGAGGCTGAGCAGCTTTATGACTCTCCCAGGGCGGGCCAGCCTACAACCCGGGGGCCTCTATGTTCTGCAGTGTGTGGGCCACTGGGAGGGCACTCGCCGGTTCAGTTGTCTTGGTCGCTGCGTTCTTTCCCCCTTCCTTGCTCGGCGCTCCAGCTGATCCACCACCTCTGGCAGAGCCGTGGGCGGATGAAGACGGCGCGGAGCACCGTAGGACAGGATTCTCCCGGTCTACTGCTTCTGCAGCGCTGCCCGGGATCGGCCCGCCTCCTGAAGGCGCTCGCCACAGGTTCGGTTTGCTAAGCCACACAGGCAGCGTCCGCGCCGGGTCCGCGGGAGGGGATCGCCCCGCCCGGCCGCCGCTGTCATTGTGCTTTATTTTTATGTGGGGGCTGGGGACCACCCGGACAGATACTGGTGGCGGGACGGAGGTTTGGGCTCTCCAGGAGTACAGCGCTGGTCTTCGTATGCAGCACGTATGATGTCTCAGCTCAGGTGGCCAACTTGGGTACGCGTGGGTGAGTACCCGTGCCCCTTTCACACGCTTCTAACTCTTTATCCCGGGCGCGATTCTCTCCGCCCTGCGTTCTGATTGTGGCCCATGATGTCAGTTACTCAGCCGGGATGTTTAGAGACCCTGCAGGATCCGAAAACAGGCGTTTAGATCAGGATTTTGGCTGCGGTCGCGGGAGCCGAAGAGGCTCAAGTTGGTCGCATCTTGCTGCTAGCCACGCCCCCGCCATATTACCACTTTGACCCTCTTGACGCCTTTCCCAAGGACTTCTAGTAATAGTAGTTCCAACAATCGGGTAATCGCCCAGAGTTTCTCGAGTGAGAACCCAAGTGGTGCCTGGCTCATCTGCAGCTGGCTTTCCCCTTTTACATCAACAGTTCTTTGTACATTCTGCACAGACGTTTGCTACTTTGTTCCACACAGTTTGGTTTCTTTATCAGTCCTCCCCTCGACTCACTGGCTGTAATGAACCGATTGGCTTTCGTTGCATCGGGAGTCAAGGCCGGTACCACGGTAGCAGGCGTCTCCCTTTGTCCTGCTTTTCAGTGTAGACGCGCTCCGTGTACCGTTGACATCTGCTGCAACACACTTGGGCTATTGTTCAGTCTTACAATTCCTTCTGCAGAGGTCTTGCGGGCCTTGGTTGGAAAGGGCAAGGTCATTTCTCTCCTCGTCACCCTCTCAGTTTGTGCCGTCTTTCTCTTCCTCTTGAACTGCTGTGCCTGATAGCTGTCTCGTCGTGCGGTCTGCCTTGCTCGTATGGTGCTCTCGTGCTCCACCTTTTATCCCTGTGGGGAAGGGAAAGGGCCGTCAGGTGTGTGTGATTCTGGTCAATTTCCTGACTTTGTCTGACCCTTGTGTTGGGACATGTCCGGTAAACGGCTCTGGTCTTTGTCCGTCGTCTTTTCGTAATGTGCAAAAGTGTTGGAAAAGGGGGGAGGAGGTAGAGTGTTTGTATATCCTACAGGGTAGGATGGGGAAAAGGTGTTATAAGAAGGGGGATACCGTGTCTCACCTGTTGCCAAGGACCCCCCCCTCCAGGTGATCTTCCCTCACTGGTCCACCCCCAGGTCCTTGATCCAATAGCGATGGCCGTGTCCTGGCCACCTGGATGACAGATCCCCGAGGACCAGTCAGGGAGACACCGTCAGGTTTCTCCCACACCTGTGAGAACAAGCAGGTGGAACCCCTACGTACTTCTATGCCTGCCTCCTAGTCTCCCCCATGCCCTCACCTGCTCAGGCCCACCCTCTAACCTCATCTGACTTCTATAAAGCGAAGGCATTAAAGTTACCATCAATACCTATGCCTGCTTGCATCCTACCGAGGCACACAATAACGGTGCCCCCTCTGTTCTCCATATCAACCCCACGCCCTTCCTTCCCACATTCCGACCTAGCCCATCTGCACTGATCCGCAGTCGCCTGCTGCTGGCCCAAATACCTGCATTGAGCCGCCTCCCTCACAAAGGTCTCCAACAACCATGCAGCCCTGCTCAGCAGCTATATTGCCTCCTGCAACCCCCCACAACATTGCTACTCACATGACTACTTCAGAGCCTTCTATACGCTCCCTTCCATGCACAGCAAAAGAAAGATCACTCAGGCTATCCACTCACACTGGTGCGCCACCCATTCCGCATTCTATCCCACCACTATCAAGCATCCGCAACAAGCACCCCTGAACGCACCACACCATCCCTCCGCTCAGATATACAATACGCGCGCGACCTGCGATTGCCCATGCCACGGATATCAGAGAGTTGATCACCAACCTAAGCCTTGACATAATCGCAATAATGGAATCAGGGCTACACCCGGCCGCTGGCCCAGCACTCTCTATCACCATCCCCAATGGTTTTGCCATCCTTCGTTGTGACCACCCCTTACACATCACCTCCCCCTCCCACGAGATACTTCGCCCCAAGCTCCTTGCCACCCCTACCACTAATATCACCATCCATGTCTCCTACCGCCCTGCAGGCCCTGTCAAAACGTTCGAGGAAGACCTCTTACAGCACATATATGCCAGCATCAAGGCCACCTCCAAAATATTCATTTTGAGGGATCTAAACCTGGGCTTCAATGACCCCACAAACGTAGGTGCCCTCAATCTCGCCAACTTCCTGAACAGCCTAGGCTTCACACAATGTATCTGACCGGGAACTTACATCCCCTGCACACTATCCTTTGTCTGGAAAACCAAACCAACAATTAGAGGTGTTCAAACATAACGTTCAATCAATATATATATATTTCAAGTAATAGCATATACTTGAAAGAAAATTTCTCAAACAGAAAATTTTTGGTCACAAGAAACCATCTTCTTTTTATTCATGATGTCGAAGTCGGGAGGGGCCCAACGCGTTTCGAGTGCTTCACACTCTTCATCAGGGGCAATAAATGATTTCTAAAGAAAAATTATAATTTGAGCTTACATTAATGATTTGCCATAATTTTTGTGAACAATTTTGACAATATATGTTCAAAACATTAGTACCATATAACTGCCTTTGTATCATCTTGGTAATCGTGGTATTCATTGTTCCCATATTTAAGTATTTAGCATAACCATTTAGTATTTCTAGTAATGGAAATCTCAAAATTCATACTGATTTTAAGAAGGTAAATCCAAAAAATAACATTCGCAAAAAGTGGGTGCATGGTCATTCCTAACTATGATGGTAACAGTGACTAACGCCAAGAAGTTATGGTGTACAGCTAACTAGGCTGAAAGGATGATGTTTTAAGAGAGAGCTTCTAACCTTGTGTTTTTCAATCTCTACGGAGTGATGCCAGCAAATTGACGCTGGGAAAGTCCCAAGGTAGTCTGCTAAGTGCGGCAGAGGGCTTTATGGCCTTCTGCTTCCCGGTAATATCTGTTAAACAAGGCTAGTGTGGGATTGGTTAACAGTTTAGAGACTAAAGACTCAATAGAGATAACTACTCCTTAGTAATTTAAAAGGACTTACATATAAGTTAGAACATCCACTTCCTGTATAACATTGGCGGGTAACACCTGTGGGTCAGACTCTCAGGTCTCCGTGCCCCACCACCATCACGGGCAACTTCCAGAAGCACTGGACTGACCATCACACTACCATCTTCAACATACCCGTTTGCTCTCCACAGACGGAAGGTTGAATCTGGTTGTTTTGCATTGTGCTGTGTTCAAAAACCAAGCCTTTTTTTCCACTTCTAGGAAAGTTGTATCTGAGTGTTTTGCATTCTGGCAACCCCAGATCTCCCCGTAAGGCGTGCTGTTCACTGTTGTGTGTTACTTGTTCTCCTCCTGTGTCTTCCTTTGTTGTAACCCCCACCCCCTTCTGCGCATCCTGAGTTGTGTACCACATGGCTGTGCTTCTCTCTCTCTCTTCCCTCAGGCCCTTCTTTTACCCCCTGCCTCCTTCTCACCCTCTATGGTGCTCGCTGTTTCTCCCATCTTCTGTAACTGCTACTTTATCTCCTATCCTATACTTCTCACTAAGTCTGGAAGGAAGATGTTGAAGAGGGACATCCTGGTTGCCAACCCGGGCCTCCCTATCACTGATACCTACACCAGTACTTCCTCCAGACAGACCCTTACCAACATCCTCTTTGTCGTTCCCTCTCCAGGCCTATGGACCCCTCATATGGTCTCTTTTCTCTCCCCTTTTTCCTCCTCTCCAATTAATGGTGGCACTCGGTGGGAGGTCCTCCTGGCTCCTTTCTACTCCTCCAAGACCATCATTAATGTCTATCTGAATGGCACCATCTTGGTTCAGTGCCCTCAGCCCAATCTCCTCCTTTTCGATAGGCGTTTCACGTGTTTTATCAACTTCCTTCCTTCTCCTGCTACTCCTACCTACACTCTCCTGGCTCCTCTGCCACCTCTCTGGCACCCTCCTCATCTTCTCTGGCTACGTGCCACCTCTCCATCCCCTCTGTCTATTCTATCATCTCCTTTTTCCTCCGCTGCCCACTCTCGGGCCCCTCTACCACCTCCTCAGGGTGTAACTCATGCCCGTACCCCTCCACAGAAGTCTTTCAAATGTGGCAATCTGCTCCACATCGCGACTCTTAACTCTCGCTCTGCTGTCAAACATTCCTCCGACATCTGCTAACTCCTTGAAGAACTTGATCTGGATGGTCTCAGTCTCACTGAGACATGGTTCACGGCCAGCTCTGTCAGAGGTTTTGACACCCTCCTCCCTGATGGCTACAAGAGCCTCTCCGAACACAGAACTAACCGTCCAGGAGGCGAAGTAGCCCTGATCTTCCCAGAGTGGATCCCTGCCTCTTTCATTTCTAAGCAGGCTTACTCCTCCTTTGAATGCCTGGTCTGCAGGCTCTCTATCTCTCCTGGCCTCTCTCTTACTGTGGCCACCACTTACAGGTCACCTGGCCAGGTCGCCCTCTTTCTCTCTGAGTGGGTCGACCTCTCCTCCTCCCTCCTTACCTCTACCTCTCAACTTCTTCTCCTCTGAGACCTCAACATCCACCTGAATGCTCCTAACCCCTCCTCTGGGCTCTTTCGGAATCTCGGCGACTCTCATTCTATTTTACCTTATGGCCCGACACACTCTGCCGGGCACACCCTGGATGTTCTCATCTCTTCAGACATCCCCCTCTCTAACCCGCTTACCAATCCTCTCTCTTGGACTGACCACTTTGTTCTCTCCTCCTACCTGGCGCTCTCTGTCCCCCAGGTGAAGCCGACCCCGGCACTGCCATCCACCGTCTCAGTAATCCGGCCCATGAAGCGGGTGTCAGTGGAGGCCTTTGCCGCCACTTTCTCTCCTCCTCCTACGCCTGCGGCTGACTCACACTCTTGACACAGCCCTCTCTAACCTGCATCTCTCTATCTCTAACACTTGTGTTGTCCTTGCCCCTGTCATGAGGATCTGTTTGAAGCTCACCTCCAAGTGCTACTCTTGGTATGATTCCAACCTCGCCACCCGTAAACGTAAGTGTAGGATGGCTGAGAGGCAGTGGAGGGTATCCGGTGCATCCTCTGACAAACTGTCCTGCTGCCTGCTCCAAAGGCAATACAGACTCTCTGTCCTGTCCAAGAAGAGAGCCTACATCCAAGCCCACATCTCTGCAGCCTCTAACAACATGACTGAACTCTTCAAAATCTGCAAGGAGCTGGCCAATCCTGCTTCAGTCTCCTCCTCTCCTGTTCCCTCCCAGGCCCTTTGCACAGCACTGGCTTCTCACTCCACCACTAAAACTCAGGACATCCTCTCCTCTTCCTCGCCCTCTCCCTCTACCTTGCTCAGACCCTCTCCGGCTGCCTCTCCCTCTCCTCCTCCTTTCTCCTCTTTCCCTGTGTTCAATCCTGACGATGTTTCTAGACAAATCTGATCTGTGAAAGCGTTGTCCAAGCAGGTGCTGCCCTGCTGTAAGTCACAAAATATATACTATGGAAACAAAATAAGATTACAAGAGACACGGAGATAGATAGTAAACGGAAACCAGTTTATTAGGCATGGCAGGGGAAGTCTGTTGCTCACTAACAAGCCAAGGCCCATAGCACTAGCACTAACACTCTAGCACTAGCACATTAATACTAGCATACGCTAGCATACTCGCTCTCCCCCTCGCACGAACACCAAACAGAAATCCACTGTTTATACATGGTGACATTGACGTACGTTACATGCGTAATAGCATTTCAGGAAGAACTGCATGCTTTTGCCTATGTGCATACATTTCATAATATCATGTACTGTACTGGAACATAATCTAAGAAAGCAAGGCATATTGTGCAAACGGCCTCTTTCGTTCGTACAAGACATCCTAACTCTGCCGAAACAAAAACATTTGTCATACTATCTCCGCAGTCAAGGCTGTTTCTCTGTGCTAAAGGATAGCTGACAGTCTGCCAACAGTGTCTGCCAAAAGACACTGGGCCTCATGACGACCCTTGCGGTCCGGAAATAACGGTGGCGGTAAACCCGCCGCCACCGTTGTTTCCGGACCGCCTGATCCCGACCCCTGCAGGCGGGAGGTGATGTTCCCGCCAGGTCTGACCTGGCGGGTTTAACACCGCCCGCCTGCAGGCGGACGAGGAAACACCGGCAGCATTACAAGATGCTGCCGGTGTTTCCATGATCCCGATTCCCATTGAGTCCCATAGGACTCAATGGGAATGGGGATTTACACCATTCCGCCTCCGTGATTCCCGGAAAGCCGGGGTTGTGATGCCCCGGTAATTCCGGGAATCACGGAGGCGGAATGGTAATACGAGTCCGGCGTTAACCAGGCGGTTTTACCGCCTCGGTTAACGCCGGACTCGTAATGAGGCCCACTCTCTTCTAATAACATCTCTACAATGTGTTTAGCTGCATTCAGCATTTATCATGAACACATTTCCTTGTGTACTCAGGAAAGCCTGATTCATAATGGACAAAAACAAACCACATTTAGCGCTTAGAAAACCAGAATGTGCGCTATACATAATAACAAGTATATCTTTCTGCATGGCTCTCAGCAAATGTAGATCCATGATAGCTCAGAACAAACCATAGTGCTAAACAGATTTTACATTAATTAATGAATGAATGAATGGATTAGCTTATACTAACCATAAAAAATGCAGATTAACAAACGCTCCTTTTAGCATGGGCTAATCAATTCTAGGACAGTAAAACTTGGTAGTAATGTGGAGGAGACGGTACAATACCATCAGGCAGGTGTCATGATGCCTACCCCCGGGGACCCAGACCAAGTCCAGCAACCCCGGAATCAGGCATCAAGTTATTCCAAGCAAGCCCAACAAACCCTGCTAGGGGCTATTTGGGTGCAGTCTTGGCGTCTATGGCACCAGGCTCATTTGGAGAGTCAGTCCTGGCGCCATAGGCGCCAGGCTCATAGATTAAAACTTACCTGATGCAGACCATACTGCAAACTTACCTGATGCAGACCATGCTGCAAGAGCTCCAAGCCAAAAGAGGCTTGGAAGGGACTACTTTACCTAGGGACTATTTTTTTTTACGCGGGTGGGGCTGGAGAGGAATACTTACCTGGGACTACTTTGGAGGCTATTTAAACCACGCCAGAAGACCAGCACACACTTCGCGTTATTCTGCATCCAGCAGCGTAACGCCCACCGTGCATGCAAGTCTGCATCCAGTCTTCTGCCACGCCCGCCTCGAGTCTGGAGCTCCTAGAAAAGGGGAGAAAGAAGGAGAAAAGGTTAGAACAAGAGCAATACCTTTTCATCCTTACATGAATTCCCGATCCACCGCGCCTTCGAGCTGGAAGAAAGAAGTTATTTTATGCGCGTCGCCTCGCCTGCTGCAGCACTGCGCTGAACTCACCGGCCTTCGCAGCATCTTCACATTCCACCGCATCCTTCTGCATGTTCCCGCCGCACTCCGGCACCTAAGGGGAACACAAGAACAGCAAGGTGAGTCAAGGGAATAAACAGAGGCAATATTAATTACCCCCCCATAGACTTACCTGATTTTACCACTGGGGGTACTATACCTCTTCACGGGTCGGCGCAGCGTCCACAGCATCCTCGCCGAACCCCGGCCCCTAAGGGGAAACAAAAGGACAGCAAGGTGAAACAAAGGGACGAACAAGGGGAAACCTCCTCACCACAATAGACTTACCTGACTTTACCGCCGGAGGCATTATTCCCTGAGACTTCATACTTTCTCTCAGCGCCTGAATAAGGGAGAAAGCAACAGGTTACATACTGACATTATTTTATCGAACTGTGTTGGATAATACAAATCCTTACCTGAATATTACCGGTTGCCACGAGGAACTCTTCGCTAGGGTCAAGCTGCAACCTGCAAGGAATCGGACAAGAGTGAAAGTCAGACATTTGAACTCTTACGAACTACATACTTACGGCGTCTTGCCGGAAATCTCAGAGTCAATATTGTTCTGGAACTCACCAATTCCTTCGAGCCAGTGAAGCAACTGGTTATCTACGCGCCTCTGCGCTCAATGCAGGATGGAGAGCTCATCTTTTCAAACCATCAGGTGAGACTATAAGAGGGGACATCAAAGGTGATCAGTGGGGAGAACAGCGGGACTGGGTGGGGGTTAACGCTCAACTCCACGGGTGGTTAATTCCCTTTTTCCATTTGCGGAAGAATATTCCTACGGGCCAAGCAAACGAAGCTAGGTGGGCCAGTCCAGTCCGTCATCTCAGCACTACGCGTCACATTGGTGGAGACCGCAGCTGTCCAGTTCAGATCGACGCCCCTGTGGGAGCCAGGTGAGTGTAACAGCAAGTTACATGACAGAGGTCAGTCAAAACAGGGATAAAAAGAAGCAGGACGTGTAGCTAGACACTCAGGCATACTAAGGCAGTAACATGGACAGTGAAATATTCTCTTAGTGCAAGAAGGCAAATCTTTGACAATTTACCATGATGACCTCTAAGTACGCCAGATCTCTGGAAACATGGGCATAGAATGAAAACTAAAACAGGGACACGTTGTATACAAAGGCAGCATCCTATGATGACACCTGCACGCACTGCAACAGTGACAAAAATGTTGGTGCTGTCATTCTATTTCCCTGAAAACATTCTCTAAATGATGCGCAGCAAGCCTTGTACAAATACAGGAGATATATATATTTCTGAGGCTTGTGGAATCTGCTTAGATCACATGCTGTGCATAGGCCGACATCTAGTGGAAGCTGCGGAGTATTACAGTTTGTTTTTCGAAACTCGAAAATGGGCGTCGACACAGGCGTGCCAGTAATACTATCCCTAGTGTGACGTCCACTGTACCCAAGATCCCTCACGCGTCTAGGATCCTCAGATTGTTTTTTTCCGCCATACTGGTCGGAAGCATCTTGCGGAGTTCCCTGGCCTTAGCCATACTTTTGCTAATTATTGAAGTTTAAAATTAATTAATTATTGACATCCTTCCCCACCCCAACGTCGACACTCGACGACGGCTGGAGAAGACATCGACCGTCGGCTGCTGCACGACGGATCTGGGCCTCGGAAGGCCGCTGGCCTCGGCCCGGGCCTAGTAGGCCGCTGGCCTCGGCCCTACAAGTAGGGAGAGTGGGGGGTGGTACATACTCTTCACTCTTGGTATATAGGTACACCTTATATATTTCCTACACTTACCTCAAGGTGCGTATGGAGGGTACCCCTTTCCAATTCTGCCCCAAGTGCAACCGCAAATACCCTTGGGTCGACAGGCACGCCACGTGCAATCGCTTGCCGAGGGACCACCCCGAAGCGAACTGCAGAGCGTGTAGTAGGTTTAAGCCTAAGACACTTAAGGACCGTTCGACAAAGCGTTGGGCCCACCACGCCAGGCAGGCGGCCATGGCAACGGAGGGCGCCTTCAGCGATGGCAGCGACGCCGTACTTTCGGACGGCGAGGGCATTACGGCGTCGAAAGACTGCCGAGCGCAGGTCCCCGACCTCGGAAGGTTGTCCGGCAGGGCGGCTATGGGGAAGACCCCCGGCGACGCAAGCGCTACACACCCTACACACACTAAGCACACTAAGTCCAACCGAACCTCGACGACGTCGACTTCTCGGAAAGAGGCACGGATAGAACGGTCCGACTCGGTGTCCTCTGGGCGCTCTCGATCAAGATCGCCTCATGACGCAGTGCAATCATCCACTCTTGCCAAGAGTGCCTCGCTCCCTAGATTAACGGAAGTTCGATCGTCGGAAGACGAAGACGACTTCCACCCCCAGGCCGCGCTCCAGGAGACCGAGGCCGCAGTTAACACCAGCGAGGCCCCACGCTCGAAACACACAGATACCTCTCCCGACCCTCGACGCCAGGCGTCGAAATTCTCTGGGGCCTCCAAGGGGCAGGGACAACATTTTTCCACGCACGGGGAGGGGGGGAAACAGCGGAAAGCACAGCCTTCCACTCCTGTAAGACCATCCTTCCACCCTAAGCAGACAGACAAACGCAAATCTACTGGGACATCAACATCCAGCAAGGGTACCCTTGATAAGTCCTCTAAGTTGCCTACTAAAGTCATACCCTGTTCCAAAGAATGGTCCAGTGAAGACATAGACAGGGTCATGTCAAGGATGTCTTCCTTAGCTGAAAACCCAGAACATTTTCTTTCGTATGACCCTCAAGGGGCCACACCCTCAGGCTCCTCTGATCCTATCCCCCTAAGTAAAAAGGCCCGGTTCGAAAGACCTGAACCCTTCGAGGTGCAGCCTTACTCTACTCCATACTCTACTCCACACCCCAGATACCAAGGACAACCTTTCCCTGAAGGGGACCAGGAGTTTGAAATTATGGAGGAACAAACCGGGACTGAATACTATGCGGATGATGAGGACCTGGAGGAGGTAGAAGATGAGCAGGAAATTTACAGAGTAGATTCCCCGGTAGAGAGCGAAGCCCCAGTTACCGACTCGCCAGTTGATAACCAGCCCCTCCTTAATGAAGTTCTCGCTCGCGCAGCAGAACATTTTCACATCGACACCCACGGTGTACAGGAGGAAAGGGACTTCGCAGAAGAGTTGGTGGGAGAGAGGAGGCCGGTCGCTCAGACCATCCCTATCCTTAAATCCATCCAACGTAGAATAGATCCATCCCTGGTGAATCCTAACCTCACCAGAGCCGTCAACCCCAGAGTCGAAAAACTTTTTCGGGCAGCCCAGTCTGACCCTCTTTATATAAGAGGACATCTTAAACCAGACTCCCTAGTGGTTACCAACACTCGGAAGAGGGCTGGGACACCCTTATCGTCGTCAGAAGCTCCTTCCGACAAGGAGAGCAAAAAACTGTACGGGTTTGGCAGAAAGGTAGCCTCAACGTCCGCCTACCAAGCAAGGATTGCAAACTCCACCACCCTGTTGGCAAGTTACAACTGCCATCAATGGGAAGAGGTTGCGGCGCTCATAGCCTCTGCTCCTGAACCGTTAAAGGGCCAGTTGGCTCGGATCTCGGCAGAAGGGAGAGCCGTGTCTGGTTGCATATTAAAAGCAACTTTCGACGCCGCGGACAACGCAGGAAGATTGATAGCAGAAGGTACTGTTATCAAGAGACATGCGTGGTTACGGCAGTCGGGGTTCAAAACAGAAACCCAGGCTTCATTAATAGACAAGCCGGTGGAAGCCGATCTATTGTTTGGGAAAGCGCTCGAAGACGCACTTAAGGATGCCAAGGACGAATACGAGACTCTCAAATCCCTTGGCCAGCTTACCAACAAACCCCCTAACCAGAGGGGGAACAGTAATTTTCGTCGCCCACGCGGACAAAATTCACAAAGAGGCAACTATGCCCAAGGACAAGTTACACAATGGAACAACAACCAGCAGTCTACCCAAAGTTACGGCAGGGGTAACAAGAGAGGTCGTGGAAGAGGCAGAGGCAGCCCCAACAAGGGAGGTGGCACGCCTCCACCAAAGCAGTGACGCTCAGCTCAGGGTCCCTTCTCACGCAACCCCAGTAGGGGGACGCATTTCCAACTTCACCCAGGCTTGGGAAGGGATCACCTCAGACAGATGGGTGCTGTCAACAGTGTCCACAGGATATTGTATAGAATTACTGCAGCGTCCCCGGAACCACCCTCCACGACAAAGAATACACTCCTTAGAACATCAGAAGATCCTTCTCGAGGAGATCGCCATTCTGCTAGAAAAGGACGCGATAGAACTCGTCCCAGGACACCAGGTAAACAAGGGTATCTATTCAACTTACTTCCTTGTGCCAAAGAAAGATTTGACAATGCGCCCAGTATTGGACTTACGGCCTGCCAACAAGTATGTCAAGCCCCAAAAATTCCGTATGACCACGCTACAAGAGGTAATCCCCCTCCTAAAAAAGGGGGATTACATGGCAACCTTGGATATGAAAGATGCTTATTTTCATATTTCCATGCTCCCAGCGCACAGAAAATACTTGCGCTTCAAGGTGGACAGTCGCCACTACCAATTCAAGGTACTGCCCTTCGGGATAGCTTCAGCACCAAGGGTATTCACCAAGGTACTGGCGGTGGCAGCTGCACACCTACGCAGGGAGGCAATCCCAGTGTACCCTTATCTGGACGACTGGCTCATAACGGGGGAAACCCCAGGAATTTGCAGGTCAAACATTCAGAGGACTATCGACCTCCTCCACGAATTAGGCTTCTCTATCAACGAGAAGAAGTCAAGTCTGGTGCCAAGCACCTCAAAACAGTTCCTAGGAGCAATCCTAGATACTCAGAAAGGGTTGACCTTCCCTTCGGAAGAGAGAATTCGGAATATACTACTGCAAATTCCACATTATCAGTCAGGTCAACAAATAACGGTACGCAAAGCAATGCGGTTACTGGGCATGATGGCGTCATGCATTTACCTGGTCCCCCACGCGCGTCTGCGCATGCGTCCCATGCAGGAATGGTTGGCGAAACAGTGGTCTCAGGCAAGTGGTCAGTGGGACGATCTAGTGGTCGTTTCGCCAACACTCGTACAGAGCTTACACTGGTGGACAAGAGAGAATCTCGCAAGGGGAAAACCCTTTTACGATCCCGAAGTACAGGCAGTGGTGACTACAGATGCATGCCTGACTGGGTGGGGAGCTCACCATCTCCACCACACAGCTCAGGGTCTCTGGTCTCACTCAGTAGCCAAGAACCACATCAACCTGCTAGAGCTTCTGGCAGTATTCCGAGCGCTTCGGGCGTTCGAGCCCCATCTGCTAAACTTGTCGGTGCAGATCCGGACGGACAGCACGACAGCCATGTTCTATCTAAACAAACAAGGAGGGACTCGTTCGCCAAATCTGTCCAAGCTTGCCCAGAAAATCTGGATATGGGCACTGAAAGGAAGCGCCCCCAATTTCAGCACGATCCTCCCCGCAATGAGAGACAATAAGGGACTCTCCCGTAGTGGGAATAAGACCAAGACAGAGTGCGGGTGAGCGTAAGTGGGAGTTTATCCAAAGAATAGGGCATGCAAAGAACTCTGCAACCTCCGAGAGCGCTCTGTCTGACAATAGCAAAGACAGGCGTATTTCTAATACAAAAAACGTCATCAGAACCTACACACTATAGGGGGCACAAGTTAATTGGGATTGGGTGGCGTCGACTAACTATAGGTGTTGCTGCAGCGTGGTTGGTCTTGGCGTGAGGACGTCACTGGTCAGCCTCGTGGGTTGGGTTGGGCCTGGCAGGCCAGCTTGAGGTCATCCGAGCGGTGTTGGTATGCTGGGGCAGCCTGTGACAAAGATGAATACCTTTCCTGACTCGTTTGCCCTAGGCCATGCACACTGCAGTTATTCAAGAAACGACATCTAAGTTCATCAATAAATCGCTCAGCAGTTTGTCTTATAAAATAAACGCAACACATGAGGAATGCACCTCGTGAGAGGTCCGGTGGTTGTCGGTTGGGGTGAGATTTACCTGTGTCCTATTGACCGGTATTTTAGGTCGAGGGGCTGGGCTCTGGGGCCTGAGCCGAATGATACATGTCTGTCTGCCGCGTTAGAAGTTATTATATAAATGGGTCTCTGTGTCTTGTCCCAGTGATGGGGGTCGTCTTTGCACGGGGTCATGATTCTTGGGGTGGTCTAGGGGGGGTTGTGGAATTTACGAGAGGGTGCTGGTAGATCAGTGGATTTAAACGTGGGTTTATTACCGTGCTGTAAATAACACAGGTGGCGGGCTGTGGCCTTGGGTGCGGTACCGGGGCCTCTGACTCTCTGAAGCGGCTCCAGCTTGGTTGGGGGAGGTGAGGGAGCGCGGCACAGGCCTTAGCTTCTTTATCTGGCAGGCTTGGTAGGGTGGGAGGGAGAATGGCCTTGCATATATTCACAAAGGTTTTTTCCTCGTGCGTTGCTAACTTTTGAATGCAGAACTTTTATAATGTTCCGCCTTATTTTGATGTTATTTAAACACACATATATATTTCAATTTCGTTACACATTTCTTTAATACAGTCGGTCCGAGTACCTTTTCGTTACCTAACATTATATTTACTACATGGTGTGATTATTTTATGTACATTAGACGTTACACGAGGTAGTTCTAGGTTATGGCCTACAGAAATTGATGCTCGCTGCTTTAGGTGATTAAGAAAACATATATGAGTTCAGGTTTCTACATAAAATTGTAAGAACACTTATACAGATAAAGGCTATACATTTGGTCGACATCTTTCTCTGTGGTTATAGCAGCACTAGTCCAGACCTGGGGTGGTATCATGTAACGTTACATCTTTATGGTTTATTCACAGTTTACAGGATCTGTTTAAACAGAGGTAGTTCGTTGATACCAATACTTGAATTATTTTCTACTTTCTTCAGATAGTGATGCTTCAGCTTTTTTCCCGTCACCCCGGCCTCGCGAACCAGGTCATGCGGGGTGCAATATTACATTGTGAACGATAAAATGTTACAGTGTTAGCATCTCGGGTTAGCTCATACCCGACTTTCTCATGGGAACGCGCTCGCAGCGGATCTACCAGGGCTACTGCGGCGGCGGAGATGCATGAAAGGCCCTCCAAAGGTGGGGGCCTCGTTACAGTGTGCTGAACTCACGCCATGTTTGCTAAACAAGATGGCTTCTAGGCCTAACTGAATTTTGGTATATGCAGGGAACGGATATGTGTGGGCAATGTCGTCGGCGGGTGACCCCTCCTCCACCTGGGCCCGGGTGGCATGAGGGGACGGCCACCGAGTCATGGTCCTCACCTGGGGAGAAGGCTGCAGGTGAGGAGGGCCTCGCGGCCAGTCCTCCCCTACAGCACTCAGACGGAACATCTTCCTGTCATCACAACATGTTCCAGGGGAGCTCAATTCCCTAGCGGATGCCCTAAGCAGAGACTCCCTCCCAGAAGAACACGAATGGGTCCTTCACAGAGATATCGTAGAAGATCTCTTCTCTCAGTGGGGTTTCCCCACTATAGACCTATTCGCCACAAGCGAAAACAAACAATGCCCAGGATTTGCATCCAGGTTCCCCCAGCCAGACTCCCAAGGGAACGCCCTGTGGATGGACTGGTCAGGGATGTTTGCGTACGCTTTTCCACCAACTCCTCTCATCAGGAAGGTGGTGTACAAGATGAACAAGGAATCGATGACGCTCATCCTAGTTGCTCCCATGTGGGCGAGACAACCATGGTTTCCACACCTACGCAGGATGGCGGTGTGCAAGCCCATCAAACTCCCAGCCTGGTACAACCTACTGTCCCAGCAACAAGGTCAAACAGTGCACCAAGAACCCAACTCAATGAACCTGGCAGCATGGCTCCTGAGGTCATAGAGTTTGGCCATCTCAATTTACCACAGAGGTGTATGGACATCCTAAAAGAATCCAGGAAACCAAACACAAGGCACTGTTACTCTGACAAGTGGAAGAGATTCGTTATTTGGTGCCAGAATAAACAAATCAACCCAGTTGATTGCACTCCTTCCAACGTTGTAACATACATGCTCCACCTGCTGGACGCAGGTTTGGTTTTTAACTCTCTGAAGGTACACCTGGCAGCCCTCTCGGCTTACACCACACCCCATAACAAAGTATCGTGGTGGAAAGTCCCAGTAGTTAAAGCCTTCATGGAAGGAGTAAAGAGACTTCACCCTCCTATTTCGAACCCACCGCCAGGATGGGACCTCAATGTGGTGCTAGCTAAGCTCATGGGCCCCCCTTTCGAACCCATGCATAAAAGTAGTCTCAAACACCTGACTTATAAAACGGCCTTCTTAGTAGCCATTACCTCTATAAGAAGGGTCAGTGAAATTCAGGCTCTGTCAGTGCAGGATCCTTTCTTTACTATCCACAAAGACAAACTGGTTTTACGCACACACCCTAGGTTCTCACCTAAATTTATATCTAAGTTCCATGTAAACCAGTCCATCGAGCTTCCGGCTTTCTTCCAGAACCCGCAAAGCTCAGCTGAGGTGAAACTACACACCCTTGATGTGCGTAGGGCGGTCCTCTACTATGTAAATAAAACCAGACCGCTAAGGAAAACAGATCAACTGTTTGTCTCCGTAGCTACAGGCAGAGAGGGGGATCGCGTCTCTAAAGGCGCGATCTCGAAGTGGATTATCAACTGTATAGAGCTGTGTTACTCTCTTTCTGAAAAAACTCTGCCTTTTACGCCAAGGGCCCATTCTACTAGAGGCATTGGGGCCACTCTGGCTTTCATTGCAAATGTTCCCCTCGACACCATTTGCAAAGCAGCTACTTGGAGCTCTATTCACACTTTTACTCAGCATTACTGCATTGACACTCATTCCAAGACAGATACACAAGTGGGACAAGCGGTTCTAAGACACCTGTTTGCTCATGACCCTTCTCACATCCCACCTCCTTCTTCTGGTACTGCTCGCTAATCTATGCACAGCATGTGATCTAAGCAGATTCCACAAGCCTCAGAAGGGATACATTACTCACCGTAATCGTATTTCTGATGCTTGTATCTGCTTAGATTCACATGCGACCCACCCTTCCTCCCCTCCGAGAGAAGGCGCATGATTGCTTGTAGTCTTACCTTTCTGTCTATCTGCTTGGATTATCTGTACTCACGCTACTCCTCATGCTTCCTCATGTCAGAAAAAATACAATCTGAGGATCCTAGACGCGTGAGGGATCTTGGGTACAGTGGACGTCACACTAGGGATAGTATTACTGGCACGCCTGTGTCGACGCCCATTTTCGAGTTTCGAAAAACAAACTGTAATACTCCGCAGCTTCCACTAGATGTCGGCCTATGCACAGCATGTGATCTAAGCAGATACAAGCATCAGAGATTACAGTGAGTAATGTATCCCATATATAGTCAACCTGGTGCTCAAGACGAAAACTATCAAGCATGTGTGTGTGTACTTGAAAAGAAAGCATAGCATAGTAGGTGTTATGGACGTGGGCTACAGTTTTCTGAGAAGTTGTGCATTCTCTAGTACCCAATAGACAGTTATTATCATCATTACCACAGTTATTAGCAGACCAAGTATAACATATTTCTTCTGGATGACCATGCTCTCCTGGACCTGATCATTTCTGTGGCAAGTGTCAAAATCCTCACTTCTGCACAACCCAATCATGGGCATAGTTTATCAGTGTCCGTTAAGAACCCTCACATGTTCCTCCTTAATTCAAGTCTTCTGGTCCCTGCTCCCCTCTAACACCAGGCGTTTTTGGGCGGGTATAGAGGGAACACACGTTGGTTTCTTGTGTGTGCTGCACAAATTGCTGCAACACTTTCCTACTTCCAAAAGATTTTCCATATCTCTCCTTGGCACAGATTGTATCGTTTCACCCTGGGCACAGAGGGCTCTTTGAACAATTCAGTTATATTCCGATCTCAACAGACCCTCGGGTTTCTCAAAACCAGGGTCTGTATTTATTTTTCTTTCTCACTGAAGGGCACACTGGGGTACATATTTGGTACATATTTATATGTCCCCTACACCCTCCTTTACACAGTTTGTCATAGGGCAGAGGCAAAGGTCATTATTTCAGATGTGCAGCGTTGATCCAATTTCTTTTCTTGCCGTCCATGTGAACAGCTTGTATAATGTACGTATGATAAATATGTCCATTTCGAAACACATCAGGGAAATACATCTCTCAATTGCAGGCAGTTTCTCTAGCGTCTTGCACTCTGGGATTCGAGCCAGCAGCCTCATGACTGTGTACTTCTCAGACGGAGCGGTTATCATGCTTGGCACTCTGAGGCATTACGCATTCCACAGTGCTGCGATCGCTTGGCTTGGGTGTTCAGCTGTAGGCCAGTCTTCCCACATCAGATTTAGATAAAGAAACAAAAAACAAAAAAGTGCAGCATCAGGTATGGCATATATTGTTAAACTGTTTTCAAACAAGGCAAAGCCATTAATTCCTGCATTATACTGCATAAACACTCTTCTTCACAATGTTATACAAGGTAAAACCTGTTCTAGTCTGTGTCAGAGACAGCAATGTTAGGAGCTGGGTGTCAGCCATTCCAATGTACTGTGTGTTGGTTCAGGAAGTGACAAAGATCTGTCAAACAAATGTATTCTTTCTGTTCTCTCTTGTTCAGTAATGTACGCACATTCTTGGTCCTCCTCATCCCCATCATTTTGCTCTGGGAGAAGTAATAACTGAGCTGTGTTCAATAGGTTACATCTTGTGATCCTAATGTGTGCTGTGAACAGAGTAAGTTCATATTTCGAGCTGATGTGACATGTTTCTGTAACTGACACATCAACTGAATGAGGCACCATGGTTAAGCAGTGGCCCAAAACCATGCCTTCACTTTCTTCGCATGATGCAGCTGCTGATGCAGCTGCTGTAGCTACTGCCCTAAGTCTTTCAGGTAGGGCATAAGCAACAGCACCCAGTGTGAAGGAACCATTTCCCCATGGACTATTTTTCCAACCATGTTCCTGGGGTATTACTGCTAAAGCACATCCACAATATACAAACACCACACACCTGTTGAAATAATTAGAAATCCCCAAAACTGGAGCGCAACACAAAGCAGTTTTCAGTATGACAAAAGCCTTCTGACAGTGAGCATCTCATGGCAATGTTGATGCAACATGTACTTTCTCAAGAGCAATGCTCCTACCCTCTTTCAACAAGAGGTACCCTATATAGGTGACCTCATGTTGACAATGTTGGTACTCTCTCAAAGAAACTTTGTGACCTATATTTGCAAGATCCCTTCTGGCATGCTTCACATGAGTCTGCTGCAACTAGTAAAAATGTGCAGTATTGTGTCAACTGTAATTTATCAACCTGTTCCTTAAGAGCCCTACTGTAAATGCTAGTACTGTCAGTGTATCCTCATGGTAATCTAGTAAAAGTGAATGTATCAATCACAGAAAAGTATGCTCCCTGAGCAGAAATCATGGTCAATCTGGTGGCAATGTCAGAGACAACTGGAAATTGTGACACAACCATTTGTCAATTGCTTTTAAATTAATTGCAAAACGGTAGGGAAAAACGTTGTCACCCTTTCTTAAAAACTTGCAAGATGGTGCTGTTACAAGTGCTGTAAGATATTCCCTTAATTACACCGTTCCTCGCCAAATCGGAAGGCAATGCTAAATACTGTGAAGAAACATTGTTCTGCTGGGACATTGTTAAGTATACACCATCAGTGCTGCAATTAATCGCTGTGTACAATTCTTTCAATATATTCAATCCCAATAGGTTCTCTCCATAATTGGATGTTGGCAAGAAGTGGCATTTATGTGTAAAGGGGCCAACGAGAATGGGTACTGGCTGAGATACAGGGCATATTTCTGGTGTACATGAACACCCTACAGAAACATTCTGTTGCACTGACAGGGCAATATCTGGAACCAATGAGCTGTCTACTTGGCAAGGATCCCTGATACTCTGGTCCAAACGCCCTCCTCGATCATCCTTGGAAGGGTTTCTTCTCAGGCGCCAAGTCACAAAATATATACTATGGAAACCAAATAAGATCACAAGAGACGCAGAGATAGTAAACGGAAAACAGTTTATTAGGCATGGCCGGGGAAGTCAGCTGCTCACTAACAAGCAAAGGCCCCTGGCACTAACACTCTAGCACTAGCATACGATAACATACTCGCTCTCCCCCTCGCACTAACGCTGAACAGAATTCCATTGTTTATACATAGTGGCATTGACATACATTACATGTGTAGAAGCATTTAATAGAAAACGGCATGCTTTTGCCTATGTGCATACATTTCATGATAGCATGTACTGTACTGGAACATACTCTAAGAATGCAAGGCATATTGTGCGAACATTCTATTTCGTTCGTACAAGACATCCTAACTCTGCCGAAACGAAATTATTTGTCATGCTATCTCCGCAGTCAAGGCAATCAAGGCTGTTTCTCTGTGCTAAAGGATAGCTGAGAGTCTGCCAACAGTGTCTGCCAAAAGACACTCTTCTAATAACATCTCTACACTGTGTTCAGCTGCGTTCAGCATTTATCATGAACACATTTCCTTGCATACTCTGCAAAGCCTGATTCATAATGGACAAAAACAGACCACATTTAGTGCTTAGAAAACTAGAATTTGTGCTATACATAATAACAAGTATATCTTTCTGCATGGCTCTCAGCAGATGTTGATCCATGATAGCTCAGAACAAACCATAGTGCTAAACAGAATTTACATTAATGAATGAAGGGATTAGCTCATGCCAACCATAAAAAAAGGCAGATTAACACTGTTCCTCTAGAACCATCAAGGACCACATTGACACCCTTGCCCCAGCCTTGGCCGATTTCTGAAATCACTCTTTTGCCACTGGAACTTCCCCTCTGCCCTAAAGCGCTCCCCTGTGCACCCCTTCCTTAAGAAGCCTTCCGCCGATCATTCCTCTCTGGCAAACTACCGCCCATCTCTATCACTCCTTTCCTGGGCAAACTCTTGGTAAAGCTGGCCATCTCCTAGCTTACTCTCCAATCTGAATCTGCTGGTTGTCTCCATGACCATCGGTCTGGCTTTAGAGCAGCCAGAAGCACAGAAACTGCTCTCTTCAACACCCGTGAAGACCTGCTCTCTAATCTCGACTCTAGCCTTCCTTCTGTCCTCATCCTCCTTGACCTATTCTCTACTTTTGACACAGTCAAACAGGCCATCCTGATCAATCGTCTGTGTGACAACTTGGACATCACGGATCAGGCCCTAGCCTGGTGGACCTCTTTCCTCTCCAATCAACCCTCCCAGGTCCAACTGGGGTCCTTTCTCTCTGCCACCTCTCTCTCCACATGAGGTGTTCCCCAGGGCTCTAACCTCTCACCCTGGCTCTTCAACCTTTACTTGGCACCTCTCGCCCACCTCATCTTTGCATTCTCTCCTAACGTTCAGTGTTATGCGCATCACACTCTGCTCTCCTTCAGGCTCCTCTCTGCCTCCTCTCCTCTCTCGCTCATTCCTGACTGTCTATCCGCGATTCAGGAATGGTGTACCTCCAACGATCTCTGCCTCAATGCCAGTAAGACCGAGATCCTTCTCATTGAGACCCCTGCTCCCGCTTTACCTCTTTCACTCTGGCTGCCCTCCTTTGGCCCTCTACTTGCGACGCAAAACAACTTGGTGTCATCTTCGACTCCACCCTCTTCTACTCTCCTCGCATCACAGACCTCTCTAAGAAGTCCCACTACCAGCTGCACCTCCTCAGAGGTATTCCCTTTTCTCACCTTCCACAAGAAGCTCACTTTCTCCAGAGCCCTGGTTCTCTCTAGGCTGGACTACTGCAACAGCCTCTTTCTAAATCTTCCTGCCTCTACTCTTTGCCTTCTGCAACTAATCCAGAACAGGATTCTGAGACTTCTCCTTGGCCTCAAGCCCAGGGATCGTATCTCTCCAGCCCTGAAATCTCTCCACTGGCTCCCGGTGGCTGCAAGGACCAAGTTCAAGACCATCTGCATTGTCCACAAGGCTTTCTGGGGCCGGGGGCCACACTACATACAACTCTCTATTCCTAAGCACTTTCCTTCTCGAGCCCACCGCTCATTCACCTCCAACTCTCTAAGGGTCAGGCGCTTCTCCATGCAGTGAATGGGGGGTAGATCTCTCTCCTAGCCTGGTGCCTCCCTCTGTAAAAGCCTCCATGCCTCTCTCAAACTTGATTAGGACCACCACAGGTTCCGCAAGCAACTCAAGCCCTTCCTTTTCACATCTGCCTTCTCTCTCTTTCCCCTGCTGATGTTCTTGTCTGCTGCGCTAACTGGTTACCTGGCCACCCTCGGAACCTTATGGGGACCATGCTCCTTCAGGACCAGTAGCCCCATGCACTGCCTCTGGGGATACCCCGCATTTTGGACTGTTTCTGCAACCCTACAGTACTCTGCCTCCTTGCCCTTACTTAGAGCCGGCCACCCCGGCGGCACTTTCCTGAGCTTTGCTCATTGCACTCTCCCTTTCTCTCTCCCTGGCACTTCTCCTCTCCCTTCGCCTTGCACGATCTGAATGACACAAGGCCTAGTAAGATCGCCTAAAAACACTTGTGTACAGGTGCGTTCTAAATGACATATCATAACCCCGAAAATATTATAGTCTGAGGGATTGGCACACACCACCTTATGTGGAGTGCCAAAGGAATACCTCGTATCCCTTTCTCTCTGCTCCTGTGACTTGTCAGTCACATAGACAATCTCCTATTTATGGCTGGTGGCAGTGGATGTGTTCTACCAACTGTGTCATTTTTCTACCGCAGGCTATGTCCATAGCCTCAGTAGTGCACAATAGGCGCACCCAAGTACTAACTTGGGGCCTCCCTTCTTTTTAGGCCATTACTAGCATGGCTGTTCTTTGTTAACCCTTCTTCTACCATTCTGTGAGGGGAAAACGTGTGTGTATGTTTTGCCTTTGGTGGGAACCCTTGGATGTCGCTGCCTAGGTTTCAGAGTGTCTGGGCAGGAAGGAAGTGTGGGAGGACTTCCCTCCCCCCGGTCCTTTGTCTGCTAGAGTGCCTGAATGGGACTAGCTCCCACTGGGGGGTCTGGCTGTTCTGATTGGATAGCCAAATGCCCCTTTCTGTAAACTGCTGAGGAAGACTGCAGAAGGGAGTGTGCTGGAACTGTATAAAAGGTGAGGCTCCTGGAGTGAAAAGCAAGTTGACCACTGGAAACTGAAGTACCCAAATAAGAAGACAACCAGAGACACCTGCACACCCTTTGCAAAACCGTAAAACAACCACTGCTCTCCTGACCCTATTTTGTGTACGACAGAGGAACTCAGAAGAGGGCGACTCCTTCCCTTTGACTGGTGGGAACAACCAGTCCCATGACAAGCTTTGATTTGAGCCATCTCCCGAGGTCCTGTGAGTTTCCAGAGCTGCGGAACCCCAATACAAGGAGACCTGCTGCCCATTTTGAGTGCAACATTGTGGAAAGGCAGAAACCGTCCAAGTCTTTGCTGAGCCCTCAAGGACACTCCACAGACCCAGTCCAACTCACCCAGGCCCCTCATCAGAGTGTGTGACTGCAGGAACTGAAGCAGATTGACCAAGCAAATCGGTCATTTGTTGGTGCTGCAGAAAAGGCGCGAAAACTGCAGAGTGACCAGAGAAGTTGATGAAAGCCGTGCCAGAGGTCCTCCCTCGAGGCTGCTGCTGAGAGATCCCGTCCATTGACCTGCCTTTTGTCATCAGACCAAGGAATCCAGAGGTCAGGTTTAGATCTGCACCATCGTGGAGCATCCTCCATAAATGTTTTCTTCAGACCGAAGGTACTGTGAGGAAAATGGTATTGCTTAACTTATTTCAGAAAGTTGCTCCAGGGCGTTGGGGTGCACGTAGATGTTTCCAAGGCAACACCCTCGTAACTCTGACTCAAGCCGCTGCTTGTGACCCTTTAACAGTCCTTTAAAAGGGTCTCCAACTTTGTTTAAGCCTTCTTGTATCTTCCTTCCAAAAAACTAGAAAGTATCCACAGGAACTTTTGACTTGTGCTGCTTTTCAAGACTTTAAGACTCTCTGAACTGTCTTTAAGCTAAGGTTGCGTTTTTGGACTTTAAAAGACTTGCTGTGCAGGGAGACTGCCGCTAGAACCTGAAGCTCTGATAAGATAACACTAACCAATTATGTTCCTTCCCAAAAATCTCTATCTTATATGTGTATTCTGACTAAATGAAATTACCGTATTACTTTGTGGGAGCGCCTTATTTACCAGTAGGATAGTGGACCTGTCCAACTCCGCTAAAAATTGTGCAAGATCCTGATACGCTTAGATTTTGATCAGACTGAGGTGTCGTCGTGCCTTCATAAGTGTCTGACCGCTGTTGGTGAGTGGATGAGGTGCAACTGGTTGAAATTGAATAGGGACAAGACTGAGGTGTTGGTGGTTGGGGCTCCCCCTGATCCTACTCTTTGGGTTTCTCTTTTTGGCCTTCTTCACTTGTTCTTCCTATCCCTGTGGCCAAGGTGAGGAATCTAGGAGTAATTGTTTCATCCTCGCTTTCGATGAAAGATCAAGTGTCGGCAGTTTGTAAAGCTGGTCATTTCCACCTAAAAATTTTAAAAAGGGTTCTCCCGTTGATACCAGTGACTTTCCACCCGCCTGTGCTGGCTGCCTTGGTGCTGAGCAGACTTGATTATTGTAATGCTCTTTATCTGGCTCAGCCCAAGTGCACCATCCAGCGATTATAACATCTTCAGAATTTAGCCACCCGGTTGGCCACAGGGTCCCTGTTTGGCGCTCACATCTCCCCCGTGTTGCGCACCCTCCATTGGCTCCCTGTAATGCAGCGGATTACAATGTTCACAGGGCACTACACGGTAAGGGGGATGAGTATCTTCAATCTAAATGTACTCGTTACTTCCCAGCCCGGCATCTTCGCTCTGCTGCCGCTGGCCTTTTGGTTGTCCCAAGGTTTCGCAGATCACGCATTGGAGGAAGTGTCTTTTCAGTCGTTGCCACTCAAATGTGGAACGACCTGCCAGGGAGTTTAGGAGAGCACTTAAAACCCTTCTATTCTAGCCCCTTGGCCGTTTCCGCTTGCCATACTGACAGTTTCTCTCCTCTCTAGCGCCAAGATACTTTCGGGTGAACACTGCGCTTTACAAGTTATACTATCATAACATAGCAAGTTCAGCATCTACCAACTAAGAAGTGGCCTTTTGAAAGTATTGAGTAAGGCAGGCATGGTATCAAGGCAAGACAGACACACATGATCACAGTTCAAGGGTGTTTATTAAACTTTAAACATGGGTGAGATAAACGCCTAATATAAACCTAAATCTAAGATGGGAGCAAGCTACGACAATCAAATAATAATAATACAGTCCTAGTAGAGTCTAGTCAAATAAAAAGGGCCTATACTAAAAAATAAAGCTATTGCCGATCCCTACCGCTATGCTACAAAAGAGTGCGGGATAATGTTCACAAGAAAAGAAAGAAGTGTTCACGAAATGATAAGTCAGGGTGTTGTGGCCGGGGGTCTCCCTTCCCCATGTTTTTAGCACGGGACAAGGCAGGACTTGTGAGCACAGCACACTTCTCTGGCACAAGCTTAGTTCCTTTTCTCTATATCAGAAGTCTCTTCTCATGCAAAGTCTCTTGCTTCAGAGGGCCTGATATGCCAAAAAACAACAAAACAAAAGTTCCTTCTGTAAATCTTCACCTAGGCTGACTACTCTTCACCCTAGGATCCCCCTCAGCCGGGCTCCGATCCTTTTTTCAGTGTTAACCTCCCAAAGCACTTGCCAATGTAAACAGAGACTTCCGAAGGGCAATCTTGTCTCGCTGGGTCACTCTGTTAGCCTATGGCAAGTGCGGGCTTCACAAAATCACAGTTCACCTGGCGTTCCCCTCAGCCAGGCGCAAATGCCTGTTTCACAATTCCCTCAGTCGGGTTCCCAATTTTGCAGTTTACGATTCCTAAATCTCATCAGAAAGCTGGGGTTCCCTTCCCCTAGCTTTATCTTGGCATCCCCCTGTTGGGTTCACATTTGCCACAGTTCACATTTCAACAAAAAGTCATTCTAGACCCCTTAGGTTGTTCCTTTTCATCCAAGTCCGGGTCTCAGCCCCTAGTCAGGCTTTCTCTAAAGCCCCCAGTCAGGCTTCGCACAGTTCATTCATCACAATGTATGCGCAGACATCCCTTAGTCGGGTACACGTCTGCCTCCACAACATGTCAACACTTCTACAACGTGTCAAGGACTTTTGATTATACAAGGGGTTTGGCTTGACCCTTGTATAACCACCTTGACACCTCACACCGGCCTTCCCTATGGCCCTTTAGTACTCGTTGTTTCTCCTGGTTCGGGAGAGGGGGCACCAGCCAGAGACCTTCGAATGAGTGCTCACGTGGCACTGGACCACTCTATCTCTGGTGGGAGTTTATCTCACAAAGTTCACACGGTCTCCCTCTGCCAGACTCGGACTCTTCTCGCGGAGTTCACAATCTTCAAAAGGGTTTTGGGACTTCCAGCCCCAGAATGCACTGTCAGGATTTTGCTCCCACTTCTAAGCTCGCCAAAACGGCATTTGACATTGGGAGCTGCAGGAGCTAAAAGGGGATATTCTGGTAGGGTCAGGGTCTCTTTTGCTGACCCTCAGGGACCTGGGTTCACCGGACTTGCTCAGGGGAGGAGTCTTACTGTGGGTACTGCCATGCAATTCCAGCTGCACCATGTCTTGCCTTCTGGAGGTACAGCTCCCGCTCCAGAGTGCAGTCTCTCCTGGACTCACAGGCCAGTGTCGGGGCGGTTTTCTCCTCCTCCAGGTCTCCCAGGGACTCTGCAGCTCTTCCAGTCTTCCTCTGGCTTTGTGCAGCATCCCCTACTTGTTCCAAGTGTGCTTTCCTGCCCCGCCTTTTATACTTCCTGGGAGTGGTGATTTGGTTCAGGTGTGCCTGGCTGTAAGGGAATGCCTGACTTTGCCTGCCCTCGTTAGCGGGACAAAATGGTGGTCCTGCATGGAAGTCAATGGTCCTGGGATTCCTATGGGTAATCCCCATTCCTCCTTGTTGCGCTCTCTTCTTCGCAGTATTTGAAAGACCTGGTGAATGAAGGGGATTCTGGGAAATGTAGTGAGTTGCATATTTTGGAAGAAAGTTGGCTGAATAATTATTGAAAGGTTTGTCAACAAGAAAACGGGGATTATGGGGTTTCTAGTGTTCCACTTAAGTGGAGGGAAGTACTGGTGTAGGATGGGACTGTTGTGGCAATATCCCATAAAGATGGAGGGGCTGTTGGGTAGGGGTGTATCGCAGGAAAGGGGATACAGCGTCATTTGTCCGAGGGCGTTCCTTCCGTGGTCCCCAAGGGCCCCTTGCCCAGGTGATCTTCCCTCTCTTGTCCACCCCAGGGCCGGAATCCAATCGCAATAGCCCTCCCCTGGCCACCTGAACAAAGGATTCCCGGGGTCTACCAGTGAAAACACCCTCAGGTTTCTCACAGTCCCTATGTGTTGCTTTATGGTGTTAAGTATTTAACATTGACTCTTGTGTAAATATAATAAATCTATATTTTAATATACATGTAGGTGCAAGTGTTTCTTTGATGTGCATTAATAGATATGTTCAATGTACTTACCTACAGCTCACATCTTCCTCTTAAGATGAGCCTGACTGCTCTGCCACTCTACCAAGGTCTCTGAGTAGTACAGACTGATCCAAAGAGTTAAATCCAACTTACGTTTTCTAATGACTTCCTTGTGTCAGGCCTCTTGTCCATACGATTTCCGTACCTATCCACCCAGGGGTCTGTGTGTCGAGCTGCGAAATAGACCACCTGGTACCTTTTTATGTTCAAATCTCAGTAATTCTGCAAGTATACATCTATGTGTAAGTGTTTCTTTGATGTGCATTAATAGATACGTTCAATGTACTTACCTACAGCTCACATCTTCCTCTTAAGATGAGCCTGACTGCTCGGCCACTCTACCAAGGTCTCCGAGTAGTACAGACTGATCCAAAGAGTTGGGGGATCTACAAACCACTGGGATTGCTTACTTAAGTCTTACCTTCAGGTGGGACTTTAGGAAAAACTCCACTAACATCTACAACCAACTTCACCAAAAACGCTACATGGTGCTAAAATATCCATGATACCTTCAATAACAAAATGTCCACCCTCCTGCAAAAAAATGCAAGGAGATTAAGCAGTCACCCAGGTTTTGCCCTCCACTCTTGACTCCACACCCAACCCTGCCTCATCCCCACCGACCACTCCCCCCACCCTGTTTAGCTTCCTCCCGGTGTAGCTTCCTCCCGTCACGCAAGATGATATCACCAAAATCATTGCTAGCCTCAAGCCTTCTTGATGCCAAAGAGACACCTGCCCTGCCCCGCCCCACTCATCAAGGACTGTGCAGCAGCCCTCGCACCCATCGTCACAGCATTCGCCAACTCCTGCTTCAACACTAGCCTAAACTTAAGGAAGCCTAGAACTCCCCTCTTATCAAAAAATTATCACTTGCTCCTTCCGCGCCCACCAATTACCGCCCCATGACGACAATCCCATTCTTACTAAAAATCATGTACTTTGTCGCCTACATCCAAATACAATCCTAATTCGAGAACAACAACATCCTAAATCCAGACCAATCAGGATTCCGCCCAAGTTACGGTACTGAATCAGCACTCATCGACCTAAAAAAAACAATTAGATGACCAGCACTCATCGACCTAAAAAACCAGTAGAGGACATCTGCGACTCCGGCAACCTAGCCCTCCTACCTCTGCTCGACCTGTCAGCAGCGTTTGACTTGGTCAACCACCACATCCTCTTCCACCACCGCCGCCAATTTCTCACCCAAAGCAACCAACTGGGTCACTTCATTTCTAGCAGACAGAACCGCTTGTGTTTATGCAGGGAATGTATCTGCCGTCCCCACACCAGTTCCTTGCAGTGTCCCTCAATGCTCCTGCATCTCCCCCAACCTATATAACATCTACACCAAACCTCTCTTCGACCATCTCAATGTCCTCCGCATCTCCTACACCAACAATGCCGATGACACCCAGATCCTCTGCCCACTCACAGGCAAGCATGCAGAAGACACGATCACCATCAACAAAATCCATGATACCATACAAGTCTGGATGACCACCCACCAACTCTGCCTCAGTGTGTACAAGACCGAAATCCTCTTAGTGAACCTCACATCATAGCTAACCAAACTGGACTCTGCCTTTCAGTCCTTCATTATCGATACCCTCACCATCCTAGTCTCTTATTTTGTCATGACTCTGGAAGTCTACCTGGATTCCAACCTCAGCATGAACCATCACGTAAACGCCATCGCCTCATCAGCTGCCCACACCACCAAACTCCTGAATGCTGCAAAACCCTTGCTACACAAGACCTGCTAACCATAGTCAGTGCAGTAATTGGCTCCCGGTTAGATTGCTGCAACTCTTTCTTGGCAGGCACCTCTAAGCGCAACCCCAACAAACTCCAGATTATACAAAACAATGCTATCCGCGCCAGGGGTAGTGGTAGTGACCTCACATGACCCTTGACCTCGGATAACATCACAGGAAGTGATGAAATTTTACCCCACCCCCAAGTGACATCATGGGAAGTGATGGCACACGACCTTTCACCCCATGACAAAACAGGCAGTGGCGTCACATAGCATTGTTCATCAGCACACTAAGACAAATATGGTTAACTAGATCACTGTAATGCATTTCATCTCAATATGTAGCATTTATATCGCTGTTTACAGGCCCATATTACCGAGATCTTTTAGTTGTGTGACCACCAAATGGGATTTTGCCATGTTCCCCTGCCCAATGTGTTAGGGAGAATTCTCATTTCTGTGCTAATTCCCTTCAACCTTAGAGACCCCCAGCTCTTTTGCTGGACTTTAGGACTTTTTAATTTTAACCCTGTAGTGAGCGAGCCCTTTTTCTCACCCGCTCATGTGTTTTGATCTGATTTGGAGTATATGTTTCCTTTGTTTTTGGAGTCTGACAACTCCATAGGCATCTATCTTTTGCATGGTGACACACAGCACCTCTAGATTTCTCATACGGTTTAAATACCTTTTCTTGTGAGAACTACTGTTCCCAAGAATAATAAAGTGAAATTGACTTTACTTACTTTGTAGGTCCAGCACACACCATCTATTGTGGAGTGCTGGGGGGTTACTTAGTAGCCCCTTTTCCTACACTCATGTAGCAATTTTTATGTTACCCTCACTACTTTAAATGGTGGGTGGCAGTGGTTTAACATTCCTACCATTGTGCTTTTCTACAACAAGCTGAATCCTCAGCTGCAGTATAGCACCCATGGGTCACCATTTTGCCAAAATGGCATTGTTCTTCTTTTTTGACCATTTTCTGTTTGCGAGGTCTTTCTTGGGTTTTACTCTGTGCGCCAAACCAGGTTTGAGCCCTTTGTTTGATTAGCCTTTGGCGGGCTTCAGTACTGAAACTCGCCTCTGGCTCCAGTGTGTCTGGAAGGGGCAGGAAGAGAGGGAGGTGCCCGAAACTCCCCTGTCCTTGGTCTCTAGGGAAACCTGAATGCACCAAGTCCTGATTGGCTGGCTGGCTGTCCTTTCAGGACAGCCACCCTGCTGTTTGAGTGACAGCTAGGCTGTGTATGAATGGAAACCTGCTTAAAAGGCAGGGGTTTTGGGACTAGAGACAGAGTCCACCAATGCGAAGAACAACCCAACGAAGAAACCGTGAACAAAACTTGCTGCATCCTCCTGGATCGTTGACTTGCCCGGCGAAGCCCTGCTGCTGTGCTGAAACTCCTTTTTCTGTTCAACAAGAGAAGCTCCAGAAAGGACGACTTCTTCCCTGGAGTTAGTGGGACCAACTAACTCTGAGATGAACTTTGCTGGAAGACCTTCCCCGACTGTCTGTACTTCTTTGCTGCTGCAGGAACCGAGTGCCAGGGGTTGAGAAATATGTAGTCGAGTGCAACATCTGTGATCCGCCCAGAAGCTCCAGGAGTCTCCCCAGGACCCTGCAGAAGCAGGACGACCAGAGCTCGAGTCCCCTCACCAGAGTGCAGGACTCAAGGAGTGAAGGACGCCCAAGCGGTATCCAAGATCTGCAGTGGTGCTGTTTACCGAGTGCTGAAACTGCGAAGTGCCGCTGATCCGAATCAAATTGCTGCGCAGGAGTCCCCAGACATCCTCCCTCTTGTCCCCATGACTGAGGCCCAGGAACAAAAGGATCTGCATCGCTGCAACCAGACAAAAGCCAGCTGGACCCTCTTCTTCTAACCAAAGGCACTGTTCTGACTTTGGGGTACTTACCTCATAGTCGGTAGCTTGCTCATCTCAGTTGAGACTTGCAGTAGCTGCTTTACTAGAGTTGATCTCAGCTCTAACTTTTCAGAAGTGTAACAGCTTGTGACCTTACAGTGATATTTCGTCAACAAACTCTCTAACTTTGTGCAAGACTTTTACTATCTAAGAAGTGCCTCAGCTCCATAGACTTTACTCCAATTGACTTTGGTTGTCCTGGCTCCCTGCAGACTCCTTTATTCCATTGACTTTGATTCTTACTGTCCTTCATATGTGATGCATTGGTTTTAAACTAATATTGCTGGGAAAGGTTTTTATCTAGACTTCATTGGAAGATTGAAAGTGCTCACATGCTCTAAGAACCTGTTTATCCTTTTTCCTTCTTCTAACCTTTACTTTCTGCGAATCTCAGAATCTACAAAGTGTACTAGTGATATATAAATGCCAATACTGTCCTACGTAGTGAAGTCACCTCAGGGTGTAGGAAATGTGTATGAAGCATCTCTGAAGAGTATCTACTAGCTTTGTGTTGATTCTGGAAAGTATTTGAAGTGTAGTTGATTGCTGCATATATTGCCCTTTTTAAAGAATGCTTATTTAAAAGCTACCGTTGAATAAATAAATAAATAAATATTTTAACTACAAACCTTGAGTGTAAGTGTTACTTGGCTGCTTGTATTGGTGGATGTCATTGCTACAGCTCTACAGCTCACATTTACCCCTCTTGAGATAAGTCTGGCTTCTCAGTCACACTACCAACTTGTGTAGTACAGACCTATACCAATAGGTGGGTTACCTAATACCAAGAGGACAAGGGTTGTGTAATCTTCCACAGGGTTACTACATTAATTCTTGCCTAACACAATGGACCTTGACAAATACCAACATGCTACTGGGCGCAGCCAGTTAAAAAACATAGTGTTTTTTTGGCCCAGAGGTAGCAAGAGAGATAGCGGGGTCGCAGCTGCGACCCCCACATGACGTCCCTGTACCATGTGTCAGCCCACACCCATTGGTTACCTGTGAGAGAGAAAATTAACTTCAAAATTCTATCACCCAGCGATGCCTCTCAAGCACTGCACTGCCGTACCTCTCTCAGAGAATCATCAGACATTCCTCCTCTAAACCTAGCAGAGCGGCTTACAGCGACAGTCTGACAATCCAAAGATGTATGTGCTTGAAAGCTGGAATTGCCAGTTTCCCAACCATTGCTGCACGCCTATGGAATGCCCTGCTGCCACGCCTGCTGGCCGAAACATACTGGCCGTTGAGGAAACGACTCAAAACCAGACTGTTCAATTGTAACCTTTGTACCCTTTATCTGATGACCCCCCTCAACCTTCCCCCTTCCTCTCTGTAACCAGCACCTGGATGACTGGGGGCTTTGCATGCTCAATAAATGCAAAAGTAAATGAATACATTATAGTCATTTTGGGTCATACTGCTCAGAGCCAATTAGACATGTCCCATTAGCTTCACCCCTGGTGGCCATCTTCAGATTTGGAAGGGCCTGAGATGTGGCAGAATGAGCCAAGAAGAGCCATAGAGAGTTAGGTGGGAGGGTCGCAAGTGAATCCATTTAAGATACCAATGCTGGAGAGCAGGAGTTACAGGTAAGTAACTTGTTTCTTCTGCAGCATTGGATCTTTCATGGATTTACATGCTCTTGAATAAGATTAAACAGCAGTACATATACACAATCAATCGGGTGGAAGCATAGCTCAAAAGAAGTAACCAACTCACCTTAGGAACACTCAACTCATGCAAACAGGTTGTGAAGCTCTGCCTGGCTGACTCGGGACTTCTCTCTGGAATCCCAATCGACGCAGTAGAACCATGTGTAGGTATGGACAGACCTCCACGTGGCTGCGCTGCATATGTCAAGCAGGGCGACACTAGACAGGAACGCAGTAGTAGATGCCATGACTCTCGTCCAGTGTGTTCTTGGGTTTCCTGGTAGGGGCCTTTTGGCTGGATGATGGCAGTTGGAAATGCACGCCGACAGCCACCTCGCAATGGAAGACTTTGAAAGGGCAGTGCCTTTGCCGACAGGTCTGAAGGCAACAAACAGTTGTGATGTCTTTCGGAACTCCTTTGTGTGAGCTACATAGAACTGGAGGGCTCAGCGACATCTAGAGAATATAAGGATCGCTCCGTTGGAGACAAAGGAGAGCCAAAGAACATCGGCAAAATAAACAGTTCATTAAGGTGGAATGCAGAAGGGACCTTCGGCATGAAGGAAGGTTTCATATGTAGTGCCACCTTAGACTGGTGAAAACACAAATAGGGCAGTCTGCAGGAGAAGGCTTGCAGTTCGCCTACACGCCTGGCTGAAGTAATGGCAACGAGGAATGCAGTTTTCCAGGAGAGAAATTTCAAAGAGGTTCTATGCAGACACTCGAAGGGAGGGCCAGTTAACTTCAAGAGGACCATATTGTCTTCCCAAGCTTGAGCAGGAGCCCGAACAGGAGGAAACATGCAAAATAGTCCCTTTAGGAATTTTTTGACCAACCTCTGCGACCAGAGCAAAGGCGCACCAGGAGGGAAGGTGCACCGGAGGTACGCGTGTAGTGTGAAATGTCTGCTAAATGTACCTTGATAGAACAGTGTGCTAGCCCAGATTTTGTTACAAACAGCAGGTATGGTTTGGCCAGATACTCCCTTGCTGCTCAATTAGCGCATGCATTCTCTTGGGTGCAAGAAGTAGACCCCCCGAAATGGCGACAAATCGAAGAGACCTGGTGCCCGGTTCCACTACCCGATCTCCCGCACCTACCAACTATGAAACCTCAGGCAAACAGCGGGCCCCTATCAGCCACAATGGTAACGACCCACTGCTGGAAAAGCGCAGCACGGAAATGGAGAGTACGAAGCGCCCAGGGCCCCATGTCCCCCATCTGGAACAACCCTGAATTCTCACCAGGAAATCCCCTGAGGGACTTCCAAACCTGGATAGCGGGAGGTCTGGCGAAAACTAGTAACTTTCTAGAAGAAGGTTTACCCATCACATTCGACAGTTGCAAAATCAAATTTGGAGTGGGAGAGCGGGAAAGATTCTGTTACACCCAAATCAGGCACTGGATGTCCCACAGAAAAACAAGAGAAAAATGCTCCAGAGATCCAACATTGCTGGAACTTACGCTAACAACTCCAAACAGCAAAGGCAGAATGTCCGTAATCTACCGACTCCTAGACAGGTCAGATCCTACAAAAAAAGAAAGATACATGAAAGAATGGGAAAAGGATCTTGGGCGTGAGATAGCGGTAGAAGAATGGTGGAAAATATGGGCTAGATTGCACAAAAGCTCACAATGCATCACAAACAGGGAAGGGGGCTATAAACTGTGCTACAGATACTATATCACTCCTACTCAAGTCCACAAAGCCAACCCATAAATCCCTGACACATGCTGGCACGGTTGCCAGATTCCCGGATCCCTATTCCACCTGCTGTGGTCCTGCCCAAAGGCGGAGGTATACTGGAAGGAAGTCCTAAAACACATCAAAGACATTTCCGGTCTCTCCATTCCCTGGGACCCAGTAATTGTTATCTTAGGCGAAACCGGAGACGGAGCATTCCCGATATCAGGACTAATACCCCCGCCTATGCAATCATCTGCTACTAGCCGCAAAAATTGCGTTGGCCCGACTATGGAAAGACGAAGGTGGTCCCTTGCCCTATGGTGGGCCAAATGCTGGGACATAGTGCTAGCCGAAAAAATCACAGCAATACGAACAGACTCCCTAAATAGAATCTGGAATATATGAGACCCATTCTTGGATTACGCAGCCAAATTCCCAACCCTCACCAGGAGGCCCCCTCTCACCAGGTGGCTTCAATGCAGCCCACTTTACTGAACCCCGGAGATCCCCTAAACACGCCAGAGTCAAGGGGGGTCACCTCCCTGGGACCAAGATGACCCGCCGTTGATGGCCAGAAGTGCAGCACCATTCTCAACCCCGACCTACAACCACCGCGAGTGACACTTACTCATGACTTATTTTATAATTGTTGCATTATTGTAATGAATATATCACTTTGTAAAAAAACAATAAAATGTTGTTATAAAAAAAAAAACAGCAGGTATGGTAACGCTTCTGCCACCTGAACGGGCAGCAGATCTAGTTGCTGAGTTGCACACCATATGGTAAAGCGTTCCCACTTGCTCTTATAGCAGGACAACATAGATGTTGCTCTTGCTCTGGCTAGTATTCTCTTGCATTTTGGAGGTAGCAGAATACTTCCAAACTCTAGGACTGCAGGAGCCAGGCCGTCAAGCTGAGGGATGTTTGGTCGCGGTGTAGACCCGACCCGCCGTCTCTGCATAGTAGGTCTGGAAGCAGGTTCAGTCTGATGATTAGAGCCAGCGACAGGTGAAGCAGGTCTGAGTACCAAATTTGCTGCAGCCAGGCTGGGGCTACCAGGATCATCGTACAGCAGTACTGAAAACTTGAGGTAGTACAGGGATTGACGCGGGAAGTGTAAATGAACTGTCCTTCCCAATGGAACAATAACACTTCGCCCATGCTCCCATGTTGGTGAAACTGATTCGCAAATTTGTTTCATTTCCTTTTGGTCGCTGTAGCACAAAGGTCGAACTCCGGCTGTCCCCATTTGGAGAAGAGACAGGGAACAGGGCTTGGGCAAAGTTCCTATTCGTGGCATGACCTTATTTCTCCGTTGAGCGAACCTGCAATTGTTTTGTGGATCGCTGGTGGATGGAAAGGAATCAGAAACATGTTGTGCACAATCGTCCATTTCCACAGTGCCTGCACCTCTGCAGACCGAATTGGAGAGTGGGTCCTACCCTGTTTGTGGATATAAAACATGGTGATGGTGTTGTCTGTGAAGACGCTAACCACCTTGTTATGCAGCTGTGGTCATTGATGTGTAGAGTTTTTTTTCAAGTAGCCAAAGACCTCTGCCATGGAATTCTCCTATGTTGGCTCCCCAACCCTCCAGGGAGGCCTCCGTGGTTACTGTGACTTGATGTGACAGAAGCTGAAAAGGTGCCACTTGAGTGAGGTTCTGCTGACAGCTCCACCATTGGAGAACTTTGCGAAAGCATGGTGTGAGGCAAAGCTTGTCTTCGTAGAACCCCATTTATGTTGCCAAGGGGCATCTAGAAACTCCTGAAGTGGTCTCGCCTGGAGACTGCAGTGAGGGATCAATGGGATGCAAGATGACATCATCCCCAGAAGGGACTTAAGGGAGCAGACTGGTGCAATCGGTAGCCCCGACAGATGCTGGGCCTTGTTCAGTATTGACTTCACCCACTCCTCTGAAGGCGTGGCGCACGCAAGTGTGTTGAGATGTGAGCCCAAGAATAGTGAGTTTTGAGCAGCATCGACGCATGACTTTGCAAAGTTCTCTGAGAACCCCGAGATGTCAGACACTGTATGGTATGCTCGGTGTGTCGTGTTGCCAGTGGTAGGGATGGAGCGTGCACCAAACAGTCATCCAGGTACGGGTAAACATGGATGCCTGAATGACAGAGGTGGGCTGCCACTGGAGCTAGGCACTTTGCGTAGACTCTTGGGGCAGATTTCAACCCGAAAGGCAGTACTTTGAACTGGTAGTGTTTGCCCTGGACCTGAAATCGGAAGAAACACCTGTGCCTTTGAATTGTGGGGATGTGAAAGTAAGCATCCTGCAGGTCTAGAGACGCAGGGAAATCCCCTTCCTTCAGTTGGCCTAGGATGTGTGCAGCATTACTATGCAGAACATTTGACACTTGAGGAATTTATGTAACCTCCTGAGGTCTTGTATAGTTCTCCATCCTCCTGATATTTTCTCCATGCTCCTGATATTTTCCTTATAGAAAGTATCTGGAGTACACTCCGGAGCCCTGGAGGTGCGGTGGTACGGCTTTGATCGCTCCTTTTTGTAGGAGGGACTGTACTTCTTGGATGCGCAAGGATTTGGGGGTTTTCCTCCTATGGGACGGGTGGGGGGATGGATGGATGGATGGATGGATGGACATTTCCCCATGAATTCCATGGTACGGCCCTGTTGAATGATGGGCTGCCCCTATATTTCAGTGGTGATGTTATTCCACTGTGCAACGAAGTTTGCAATCCGCCCCCAGCTTTGGTTGGTGAAGTGAGGGGTGGGTCTGGTGGCCCTGTCAGGCCTGTTTCAGGGCTTGGCTTATGGAGGAGGCTCTGCTTCTTCGTTGGTTTCCTTTGTAGGGTTCAGATCGTCCTTTATACCTCTTGGCCGGTGCCAGTACGGGATGTTTGTGGATAGTAGGAGGACCTGTAGTCTCTCAAAGTTCTGCAAAACATTGCTTTCCCCGAGTGAAAGGATTTGTGGTGTTGTTGTAGCATGCCAAGTGAACTGGCTGTTTCTGTGTCTGCCGTGATGGCTTGTAGGGTCTCATCCACCTTTTTCCCAAAGAGATTGACACCATCAAAAAGGCATCTCAACTACTTTTGACTGGACTTCGGGCCGGAAATGTGTGGCTTTCAACTACTTTTGGCGGCGTAACACTGCCCCATTGCCCATCTGGCGGAATCCTGTATCGCTATGTCCACGGCAACTGAGATGGCGTGGTCAGATGCTGCTTCCCCCTTATGTAGCAGTGTAAGTGTTTCATCCCGCTTGTCATCGGGGAGGAAATCAAGTATTGGTCCTAGTTTGAACCAGAGTTCATGGTCCTATCGGGAGAGAATCGCATGCGAGTCTGCCGCCTTGATGGTCGTTGCGGCTGTCGTGACGACTGTCTTGCCAAAGGCGTCCAGCTGTCTGCCCTCTTTGTCAGAAGGCACCATATAGGTAGAGGTTGGACTGGCAGAACCCTTGCGGGCAGCTGCAGACACAACTGAGTTCAGCTAAGGTTGCCTGTGTAGGCTCGTTGGAGCTGACTCTGGGACCTATTTCTTCTCAAAGCGATCCTGTTTGGGGCAGTGCTGAAAATAGGTTCCTGATCACTAAGGGGCCGTCTTCACAAATCCTCCAGTACTGGAATTGCTACCATTGATCGTCTGGCAGATTCCCGCATTTGGTAAAGGAATCTCTCCTTTTTCTGTCCTTCAGGCAGAAGATCAAAAAGTTTTGCTGCTTGTGCCATAAGGGCATGGAAAGACTCAATCTTGTCTATATGCGAGTCTCTTGATGGTAGGTCTGCTGGCTCACCATCACCTGCCACCTGATCTTCAAATTACTCTGTAGAATGTGTGCCTGGGAAACCATCCGTCGGATTATCTGCATCTCTGTCCGTATTTGTGAGGGTGACTGGAGGCAAAATAGGGACTTCTTGAAGAGGCCTGGAAGGAGCAGAGGAGCTATGCCTTGCCTTACAGGGAACTCATGAGGTTGTGCATGAGAAGGCAACTGTGCAGTAGGAACCTGCTGTTGGACCTCTGAAACAAGTGTGTTCAATGTGAATAAGATATCCATTGAGGTTCTATGTGATTTTACCTAAATCATTTTCAGAGAGGTATTTTATAATTAAACAATTACCATTGTTTTTTTGTTGTTTTTTTTTCTTCTTTATTTGGGGGTAGGCGGGCAAGCCCTCCATTTCCCTATGTTTTTAACCCCACCCATAACCCCACCAATTGTAACCCCCATACCCTATCATATATATATATATTTCTGAGGCTTGTGGAATCTGCTTAGATCACATGCTGTGCATAGGCCGACATCTAGTGGAAGCTGTGGAGTATTACAGTTTGTTTTTCGAAACTCGAAAATGGCCGTTGACACAGGGCGTGCCAGTAATACTATCCCTAGTGTGACATCCACTGTACCCATGATCCCTCACGCGTCTAGGACCCTCAGATTGTTTTTTTCCGCCATGCTGGTCGGAAGCACTGAGCGGAGTTCCCTGACTTAGTCAGATTTTACAAATATTGTTATATATTTCCCCGTTTATTCCACCTATACGTCGAGTCTCCGAACATCGACACTCGACGCCGGATCGGAGAAAATTCAACCGTCGGACTACAGCGATGGATTTGGGCCTCGGAAGGCCTCTGGCCTCGGCCCGGGCCTCGGAAGTCCCCTGGACTCAGCCCTGCAAGTAGGGAGAGTGGGGGTGGCACATATCTTACACTCTGATTAATATAGGTACATTACTTATATTCCTACACTCCCAGCCCGCTGCCATAGGGTGCGTATGGAGGGTACCTCCTTACAGTTTTGCCCCAAGTGCAACCGCAAGTATCCTTGGGTTGACAGACACGCCACGTGTAACCTCTGCTAGCCGAGGGACCACCCTGAGGCGAATTGCAGAGCGTGCAGTCGGTTTAAACCAAAGACCCTTAAGGACCGTTCGACAAAGCGTTGGGCCCACCACGCCAGGCGACAAGAGGCCATGGCCGCGGAGGGTGCCTTCAGCGATGGCATCGACGCCGTACTTTCGGACGGCGAGGGCAATGTGGCGTCGATGGACAGCCAAGCGCAAGTCCCTGACCTCGGAAGGTTATCTGGCAGGGCAGCTATGGGGAAGACCTCCAGCGACACGAGCGCTACCCACACCACTTCCAGCAAACAAAAGTCCAACCGAGACTCGACGCGCACGTCGAGTTCTCGGAAAGAGGCGCGTAGAGAACAGTCCACCGAGTCGGTGTCCTCTGGGCGTTCGCGTTCGAGATCGCCTCATGTCACCAAGCAACCCTCCACTGTTGCTAAAAGTGCCTCGCTCCCCTTAGTGACTGAGGTTCGGTCGTCGGAGGATGACGCCGACCTCTACCCCCAAGCTGCACTCCAGGAGTCAGCATCTGCAGGCAGCGGTAAGCCTGCTACCGAATCCCTTACACTCTCCAGAGACAGGGACTCTACCTCCGAATTTCGACGCCAGGCATCGAAAAGCTCTGATGGGGCCCTAAAGTCGGGGAAACACTCTTCCACCCACGGGGAGGGGGGAAAACAACGAAGTAAGCAGTCCAAGCCTACTTCCACACCTAAACAGACGGACAAGTCTCAGTCCCCTGTCCCTAAGGCCCCTGTTCAGGCCAGTAGGTCTAGCCAGGACAAATCTCAATCTGTTGTCCCTAAGACCCCTGTTCAAACCAGTTGGTCTAGTCAGGATAAAACAGGGAAAGCACTCCAGGAAAGAGTTATTCCCAGTTCAAGGGAATGGTCCAGTGATGACATAGACAGAGTAATGTCAAGGATGACATCATTGGCAGATTTCTATGCCAAGAACCCCAAACACTTTCTCTCTTATACCCCAGAAGGGTCAACTCCCTCATGCTCGAAGGATCCAATACCCCCAAGTAGGAAGTCCCGGGGTGAAGCACAATCTTCAGACCCCTTCTATAGACAGCCCTATTCTCAATATCAGGAAGATCCATCCTTTGTTGAGGATCCAGACGTGGGCATGTTCGAAGAACAAACTGGGACAGTCTATTATGGGGATGATGAGGACCAAGAGGAGGAGGAGGAGGAGGAAGAGGACGACCCAGATACATACAGGGTAGATTCCCCGGTAGAGAAAGAGCCTGCGGTTACCGACTCCCCTGTCGACAACCAACCTCTCCTGAATGAGGTCCTGTCCAGAGTGGCACAGCACTTCCACATTGACACCCAGGGTATTCAGGAAGAGATGGACTTTGCAGAGGAACTAGTGGCAGAAAGGAGACCTGTTGCTCAGGCCATCCCTATCCTTAAGTCAATACAAAGGAGGATTGACCCTTCCCTTGTTAACCCCAATCTCACTAGGGCAGTAAACCCCAGAATTGAAAAGCTTTTCAGGGCAGCCCAATCTGACCCACTATACACAAGGGGACATCTCAAACCGGACTCCCTGGTTGTTACAAACACCCATAAGAGGGCGGGAACACCCTTGTCATCGTCCGAAGCTCCCCCCGACAAGGAGAGCAAGAAGATTTATGGCTTGGGCAGGAAAGTAGCCTCCACTTCCGCCTACCAGGCAAGGATTGCAAACTCCACCACCCTGCTGGCTAGTTACAACTGCCACCAATGGGAAGAAGTCACGGCTCTTATAGACTCCGCCCCAGAACCCTTAAAGAGCCAATTGGCACAAGTTTCGGCAGAGGGGAGAGCCGTGTCAGGTTGCATTTTAAAATCAACCTTTGATGCCGCGGATAACGCCGGCAGATTAATTGCTGAAAGCACGGTCATCAAGAGGCATGCTTGGCTACGGCAGTCTGGTTTCAAGGCCAAGACCCAAGCGTCATTGATAGATAAGCCGGTGGAGCCGGATCTATTGTTTGGAAAGGTGGTCGAGGACGCGCTAAAGAATGCCAAGGACGAGTACGAGACACTCAAATCCCTAGGGCAACTAACCAACAAACCCCCTAACCAGAGAGGGAATGGCAATTTTCGTCGGCCTCGCGGACAAAACTCCCAAAGAGGCTCAAACTATTCCCAAGGCCAGGGTACTACATGGAACACTAACCAGCAGTTTACCCAGAGTTATGGCAGGGGTAACAAAAGAGGTTGTGGTAGGGGTAGAGGCAGTCCCAATAAAGGAGGGGACACGCCTCCACCAAAACAGTGACGCTCCGTTCAGGGTCCCTTCTCACGCATCCCCAGTAGGGGGACACATTTCCATCTTCACACAAGCTTGGGAAGGGATCACATCAGACCGATGGGTGCTGTCCACAGTGTCCGCAGGATACTGCATAGAACTCCTAGAGCGTCCCCGAAACCACCCTCCACGACAAAGAATACACTCCTTAAACCACCAGAAGATCCTACTCGAAGAGATCGAAATTCTTCTCGCAAAGGACGCGATAGAACTCGTCCCGGGACACATGGTAAACAAGGGTATTTATTCAACTTACTTCCTTGTGCCAAAAAAAGATTTGACAATGCGCCCAGTATTGGATTTACGGCCTGCAAACAAGTATGTCAAGCCCCAAAGATTTCGCATGACTACTCTCCAAGAGGTAATTCCCCTCCTAAAAAAGGGGGATTACATGGCAACATTGGATATGAAAGATGCCTATTTTCATATTTCCATGTTCCCAGCGCTCAGAAAATATCTGCGCTTCAAGGTGGACAGTCAGCACTACCAGTTCAAGGTACTGCCCTTCGGGATAGCCTCGGCTCCAAGGGTATTCACCAAGGTACTGGCGGTGGCGGCGGCACACCTACACAGGGGGGCAATCCCAGTGTACCCTTATCTGGACGACTGGCTCATCACGGGGGAGACCCCAGTAATTTGCAGGACAAACATTCAAAGAACTATCGACCTCCTCTTCGAATTGGGCTTCTCCATAAACGAGAAAAAATCTAGTCTGGTGCCCAGCACCTCCAAGCAGTTCCTAGGAGCTGTTCTAAATACTCAAGCGGGGTTGGCTTTTCCTTCAGAGGAAAGAATTCGGAATATACTACTGCAAATTCCGCAATATCAAACCGGTCGCCAGATAACAGTACGCAAAGCAATGTGTTTGCTGGGCATGATGGCGTCATGTATTTACCTGGTCCCCCACGCGCGCTTGCGCATGCGTCCCATGCAAGAATGGTTGGCGAAACTGTGGTCTCAGGCAAGTGGTCAGTGGGACGATCTAATGGTCGTTTCGCCAACACTTGTACAAAGCCTCCACTGGTGGACAAGAGACAATCTATCCAAGGGGAAACCCTTTTACGATCCCGAGATACAGGCGGTAGTCACGACGGACGCATGCCTGACAGGATGGGGAGCTCACCATCTCCACCACACAGCTCAGGGTCTCTGGTCTCACACAGTGGCCAAGAATCACATCAACCTGCTAGAGCTTCTGGCAGTTTTCAGAACACTTCAAGCGTTCGAGCCCCACCTACTGAACCTGTCGGTGCAGATCCGAACGGACAGCACGACAGCCATGTTCTACCTGAACAAGCAAGGAGGGACTTGTTCGCCAAATCTGTCCAGACTTGCCCAGAAAATTTGGATATGGGCACTCAGACGGAACATCTTTCTGTCATCTCAACATGTTCCAGGGGATCTCAATTCTCTAGCGGACGCTTTGAGCAGGGATCCCCTTCCGGAGGAACACGAATGGTGTCTACACAGAGATATCGTAGAAGATCTCTTCTCTGTGGGGTTTCCCCACTATAGACCTATTCTCCACAAGCAAAAACAGAGAGTGCCCAGGATTCGCATCCAGGTTTCCCCAACCAGACTCCCTGGGGAACGCCCTGTGGGTGAACTGGTCAGGGATGTTTGCGTATGCTTTTCCACCAACTCCTCTCATCAGGAAAGTGGTGAACAAGATGAACAGAGAGTCGATGACGCTCGTCCTAGTTGCTCCCATGTGGGCGAGACAACCGTGGTTTCCACACCTACGCAGACTTTCGGTGTGCGATCCCATCAAACTCCCGGGCTGGTAAATCTTTTGTCCCAGCACCAAGGTCAGAAGGTGCATCCTCTACCCAACTCCATGAACCTAGCAGCATGGCTCCTGAGGTCATAGAGTTTGGACATCTCAATTTACCACAGAGATGTATGGACATCCTAAAAGAGTCTAGGAAACCGAACACGAGGCATTGCTACTTCGACAAATGGAAGAGATTCGTTATCTGGTGCCAGAATAAACAAATCAACCCAGTTGATTGCACTCCTTCCACAATCGTGACATACATGCTCCACCTGCTAGATGCAGGTTTGGTTTTCAACTCACTAAAGGTACACCTGGCAGCACTGTCAGCGTACACCACCTCACATAGCAAGGTGTCGTGGTGGAAGGTACCCGTGGTTAAAGCATTCATGGAGGGAGTAAAGAGACTTCATCCCCCTATATCTAACCCACCACCAGGATGGGACCTGAACGTGGTGCTATCTAAACTCATGGGCCCCCCATTCGAGCCCATGCATAAGACAAGTCTCAAACACCTGACCTATAAGACTGCCTTCTTAGTAGCTATTAAATCCATAAGAAGGGTCAGTGAAATTCAGGCTCTGTCAGTGCAGGATCCTTTCTTTACTATTCATAAGGATAAGCTGGTTTTACGGACACACCCTAGGTTCTCACCTAAGTTTATTTCTAAATTCCATGTAAACCAGTCCATCGAGCTTCCGGCTTTCTTCCAAAACCCACAAAGCTCGGCTGAGGTTAAACTACACACCATGGATGTGCGTAGGGCGGTCCTTTACTACGTAAACAAGACCAGACCGCTTAGGAAAACAGATCAACTGTTTGTCTCCGTAGCCACAGGCAAAGAGGGAGATCGCGTCTCTAAGGGTGCCATCTCCAAGTGGATTGTCAACTGTATCCAGTTGTGTTACTCTCTTTCTGACAAAACTTTGCCTTTTACGCCCAGAGCCCACTCGACAAGAGGCATTAGGGCCACTCTGGCTTTCATTGCAAATGTTCCCCTTGATACCATTTGCAAAGCAGCTACTTGGAGCTCTATTCACGCTTTCACTCAGCACTACTGCATTGACACCCATTCCAAGACAGATACTCAAGTGGGACAAGCGGTTCTAAGACATTTATTTGCTCATGACCCTTCTCAAATCCCACCTCCTTCTAACACTGCTCGCAAATCTATGCACAGCATGTGATCTAAGAAGATTCCACAAGCCTCAGAAGGGATACATTACTCACCGTAATCGTATTTCTGATGCTTGTATCTGCTTAGATTCACATGCGACCCACCCTTCCTCCCCTCTGAGAGAAGGCGCATGGATGCTTGTAGTCTTATCTTATCTATCTTCTATCTGCTTGGATCATCTGTACTCGCGCTACTCCTCATGCTACCTCATGTCAGGAAAAATACAATCTGAGGGTCCTAGACGCGTGAGGGATCATGGGTACAGTTGACGCCACACTAGGGATAGTATTACTGGCACGCCCTGTGTCGACGCCCATTTTCGAGTTTCGAAAAACAAACTGTAATACTCCGCAGCTTCCACTAGATGTCGGCCTATGCACAGCATGTGAATCTAAGCAGATACAAGCATCAGAAATACGATTACGGTGAGTAATGTATCATATATATATATATATATATATAAAAGAAATCCATGTTTTTTCATTATAATTGTTTCGTTATGAAATACCTCTCTGAAAATGATTTAGAAAAAATCACTGGATACCATCCATTGACACATCTTTGGAGCCGGATGGGAGGCCCACTGGGGTAGGTGTCACTGAGTATGGCTGAGCAGGTCCCTGTGGTAGAGGAAGTTTTTGCTTTGGTGGAGCTGGGGGAGGCATGTTGGCAACAGGAGTCACCTTTTCAGTTTCCTGCGTCATCGTTACCACTTTTTCTTCTGCTTCGGAGGACTCATCTGAATCCACACCCTGTTGCAGTATCTGCTCAGGAGGGCCCATGGATATACATGGTGCTTTAGGCAGTGTGTAAGGAGCCAAAGAAAACAGTGGCTGAGCATGAGTCTGGCCCAGAAGATAGGACAATGTGGACAGGGCCTCCCTGTCCACAGCAACTCCCCTTTGGAACGTGGAGACTAATGGTCTCTGTGACAAATCAGGGGTATTCATCCCTTCTTCCCAAGAGGGAGCCTCCCTCTTTGAGGCTGGCGAGGTGAGCCCACTACACAAGACCCTCCTACGGGTCTGGGAAAGTGGGACCTCACTGGGAGAGACTTCCCCCTTAGGGGATTAAGGACTCATGTTCCTGTCAGGAACTCCTTAGGTCATCCACCATCGTAGCAAATATGAAGACCATTATAAGATCCAGGGATGTGGTTGAAGACAAAACTAAAATACCTTATATGTACAAGGACAACAATCTGTCTCTTTAAGGAGAGACGTACATATAACGAGACAAGTAGACTGAAGATGGACAGCACGCCGAGGAGAGGTGAAGCACAGATATAGAGAGAGAGAGAGAACAGCGTAAGCAGGGGAAGCCTCCTGATAATGTGATACCTGGAGGGGGAGGAGTTGGGGAGAGCTGCAGAGCCCATGACTCTGAGAAAAGTCCTGAACGCCAGAGGGAAACACTTGAGGCCTGGCTTTTCAGAGTAGAGAGAAACAGAGGAGAAGGGGATCCATATCCCGTTGGTGGTGTGACAACTACTTTGTGGTGGGCCTTGCACCTGTCAAACCACACCAAAACCACTCAGCCGGGGAGTCAACGAGAAAGCGAACCGAGGGCGGGACACCGACAAGAATGAGAAGCACGAGACCCAGAGCACAGGAAAAGAACCTGAGCGAGCCTGACCCTGATAGCGTTCCCCTGCAGGTACAGAGGTAATGGGTAGAACGGGAGAGCTGGGGGCCATTGTTATGGAGTGGGAGAAACTCGTCTCAGTGAAAGTGACGAGCTACTGAATACAAAGCCATTTAAGTGGAACTGTGTTAATATGATAAAGAGAATAATGAATAAGTCTGAAAGAGAAAGCATTAGGAACTGGGCACAAATAGCCTGAGCCTGGGATGAGGGGAAGTACCCCGTGGTTTGAGAAGTAAAGAGTGGAGCAAACCAGAGAGAGAATTCTATAAATATGAATATGAATTGAAATCAAGTGAACCAAATAAGAGGAGAGATAATCCAACTGAGCAACCCCAGGAGAGAGGGAAAGTCAAGTCACAATAAAGCATACCCAACTTAAGAAGGCCTGGGTCACAAGAGTCAGAAAGGCACACAAGCCTAGATCAAAGTTTGAGAAAGAGTGCTAAAAAGGAGTGTCGAAAAACTGTCCCTAAAGAGCTGATAAAATCCAAGTGCATTGTGAAAGAGTTACATGAACATATCTAGAAAGTGGCAAGAGACTATTACAAGATATCACACTGTAACAAAGAGACATTGCCATAAGAGACAAACAGGAGAGGGGAGATAGTCTCCTGATCTAATTTAAGTTAATTAGTATAGTGGTAGGGTCAGTTAGAACTAGTTTTGGACCATGGACATATTTCTTTGGGATTTCCTGATGACTGACGAGCACCTTTAGTAATTTACATAGTGCAAGGGTGCAGAAGCAGAGAAACAAGACACAGGTAGCATGTTTGTTTGGGGTAAATACTTTTCTCCAGCATTGGATCTTTCATGGATTCACATGCTTAGAATATTCCCCGTCATCAGGCTGGGAACCCTCTGTCTTTTTTTAAAAGCGTTTTCCTTTGGAAAACTTCGACACTTTAGTGTCCTATCGACGTCATTTTGGGACGCTTACGTACCACCCAATAGGACGTAGGGCATAAATAGACCCGCCCCACGGCTTCTCCTCAGATTTCAACCGTCTCCAAAGTGTCGGGATCACCTTGTGCTTTCTATACTTTTGTGGGTTGTAGTAATTTCTTTCCCAATGTCGGAAAAGCGCTGTTTTTTCGCCTGTGTTCTACGTGCGGAATGAAAAAGATTTATGAAGGGGAGGGGCACATGGACTGCCTCTATTGCCTCTACCCTCATCACTCCGCGGATACCTGTGACATCTGCAAAGGTTTCTCGCAGAAAACTTTGAAGGACCGCAATCGGCGTCTGATATCGTGGCTGAACAAAGGGGCCTACCCTCCATCTGAGGTAGGATCGGTGCGCAGTCTAGCATCGGAGAGGCCTTCCCCCGCAGTTCCTCGCCGGTCGGTGTCGGCTGAGTCTCCGGCAAAGAAGGCCTACAGAAAAGAGTCTTCCCTCTTCGGGGAAACATCTGACAAAAGGGGCTCATCATCAAAACATGGTCAATCTGTCCACTCCCAAAAGCCTGAAAAATCTTCTTCTTTGAAAAAGGACAAAAAGGACTCTTCGAGACGCCCCTCCTCAGGTGACCCTCATAGGTCTTCCTCAAGTAGATAATCTTCGAAGCACCTGTCCAGAGACTCAAAAAAGGCGGGATCGCCTGACAAGTCTGTGCCACAACTGCCAGCGCCGTCGACGGGAGCCTCACTGCCAGCTGCACTATCGGTCTCTACAGTGGTGACGTCGACCCCAGTGGCGGCAATCGACGAGGGCCCTAGGCTTTCATCATCGACGGTCGATGTACCAGGGTCTTGGCAGCCTTTGGCGTATGACGCCATTCTACCGAATACCCTACTGCAACAGGAGTCCGCCCTCTCGGTGTCGTCGATGGAGGAGGAACGAGAGCCTGTGGTTCATCCAACAAATCTCGGCTTACAGTGCGTGGGCCCTTCGACGACGGCGGGAGCGCAGAATGTTCCACCTGTGTCTCCTCTGTTGAATCCGCAGTTGGTGCTGTCTCTTCAGGTGTTATCTACATTGCAGTCTCTTTTAAGTCAGCTGGATACCAGACTTCCTCCTATGGGTATACCTCCGGTAACACCTATCGTCGACGAGGCAGGTTTCCCTCTGCGTTCAGCGTCCACGGCTGAATTGCCGGCTTCCCGGCCGGTGAGCACAGAACCTCCTCATTCTCACCAGGAGGAGGGTGAGCTACAGGACTCTGAGTCGGACCAAGGTCCTAGGGACTCCATCTCAGACATTTCATCGTTAACATCAAGAGACCCAACTTTGGGAGTCTGACGGAGAAATAGAGGCTCCTAGGAGTCCGGCGCAACCGTCTCCCCCGGATGACATTGGGGCTTTTCATGCCAGGATGGCAAAAGCCTGTGTTGAGTTTGTTCGGACCCCAGAGGAAGAACGGAAGGAGTGTTTCTTATTTGACCACATGGGAAAGAGAAGAAAAGCGGTCTTCTCCGTTCCGATCCTGGACCACATTTGGCAAGAAGGCTTACGTACCATGCGCCATCCATTTTACGGAGCCTGCAGTTAAGGGCAGGTTAGATAAAAAAATTCAAGGCCCCGGACTCTAAGCCAAAGTGTTTGGTTGCACAACCTTTTCCTGAATCAGTGGTGTCAGCGGCGGCTAGCAGGAAAGCCAGAACACAGCACAAGTGCACAACACCTCTGGACAGTGAAGCTAGAAGGCAAGATGCCTTTGGAAAGAAGGTTTTAACAGTGGGGGTGACGACAGTCAAGGCCGCTAACTCGTTAGCGATTATGGCACGCTACGACTATGAAATGTAGCATCGCCTGGCCCCCATATTAGAACATCTGCCCGAAGAACACCGAAAGGCAGCCATGCTACTGGTGCATGAAGGTGAGGAGGCATCAAATGACAGCATTAAAATCGCTGTAGATTTAGCAGAATCGGGGTTCAAGCAGATAAATAATGGTGTGGTACTAAGGAGGCAGGCCTGGCTAAAGTGCACAGACTTTAGGCTGGAGGTCCATTACAAGGTGCTGGACATGCCTAGTGAGGGTGAACTATTGTTTGGGGAAAAAATAGATGAAGCCCTCAAAGGTATGAAAGAGAACTCCGATACGGCGAGGTCACTGGGAGCTTTGCAAAGCGGGCGAGCTTTTCGGCCCTTTTGTCCCTTCCGTGGAACCTCAGGGAACACTCGATTTGCCGCATCCAGAGACCGAAACTACAATCGGTCTGGATACTCCTCACAAGGATACAGACGAGCAGTTCAGGCTACATGAAGAAGCTGTGAATTTCCAACATCCAGAAGGAGAGGAGGACAGCCTTCATTCACGAAGAGTAAGCAAATTAAATCGCAGCAATGACAGTCTTCGAGATGTCCTGGGAGGCAGAGTGGCCCTACACCTCGACTAGTGGGAGAAAATTACATCAATCAGGCTGGGCCACTCTCTAGAATTCAAGGACCCACCACTTCTTTTTTTAATTTTTTTTATTTTTTTTTGCGTTTGGTTTACAAAATATAAACCTTTACAAAAGAAAACACAAAATACATTTTTTTATACAAAAAGGAAAAGTTTCAAAATTAGTTAAAAAACAATTAAAACCCTATTTCTCCTACAAGATATATATCCAAAGTGATGTTAGACCATTCCTGTCTAGAACATACACAAATGTACATACATACATATAGAAGTTGTCGCTTCAAGCAATTTTTCCTTTTTTTACATTTGTTCAATTGAAGAAAAATATTTGGCTGCAAATAGATTACAGACTTCGTGCAATTTCACTGTAGCCAATTTCCGTGCATTCAGTTTACCATAGAGAATATTCCACCAGAAATCTTCAATATCAACTCTGGACGGATCATGAACAAATTTACCAAAGATTGCGAGTCTTTGGGTTACCAGTGCCTGACAGTTTAATAACAAATGCTTCAGTGTTTCAGATACTTCATTACTGTGGCAAAAACAACAGGTGATTCTCTGTATAGAACCTGAGGGAATTTCTAATATTTCCCCTGTCAGCAAAACATTGAAGCGAAATCTCATATAAGCAGCCCGCCTTTTAGGGTCAGGGAATTTAATTAGATATGACTCCGGAGTACCCATTTTCTTTCCATCATAAAAGATCTGATTATAAATCCTGGAGGACTCCGCCCTTTCCATAGACTGCATCCAATCCAGGGATTGAAGTTTTTCCTTAACTTTCAGGGGGTTAAGTATCAAAGTTTCCAATGTCAAACAAACTGAATGAAGACAATTCAAACAATCTGTTTGGAGGTTCAACAACCACTTCGAAGTCGAAGAACCAGTTCTCAATCTACAGCCCATCAGTGCATATAAGGTGTTCTCTTTAGCGATAATTAAATTTGGATAAAGGTTTAGCCTTTTAAGCTTGATTTTATTGTCTAGTGAAAGAAGACCCAGCTCAAAACGGATAGCTGATATTGGCACTCCTTTTGGTAAACAATAGAGTATTTTCCGCCAGATTTTAGATTCCAATTTGGCGGCCAATTGGTGTGTTGGAAATGGTAGAATTTCAAAACCATATAGTAATTTAGGTAAAACTTTAAGATTGTAAAACTTGATTACCGGGGTTACTGAATAATTACAGTATTTAGTGGCTACCTTTTGCATTTGATAGATCAATTTGTCTGCTTTATCGAGGTAGTAATTCCAGTACATATGTACAGTAGAGCCACTGAAGATAGGGAAGCCCAAATAACGAAGTGATCTAACTTTAAGCAGAGGATATCCCTCTATCTTCCATCTGAAATTGGGGAGTTTTTTCCGATTAGTTAGTGTAATTACAACAGATTTTTTCCCATTGATAAACAGGCCATTATAGTCAACATATTTTGAAAGGGACACCAATTTCCGCTGGAGACCCACAGGGGTGGAATCGATCAAGAGGATGTCATCTGCATAGGCTGTCCAAGGTATTTTCCCACCCTCAACCCTTGGTGTCACAAGAGATGCTGCTGTTAAAGACCCATCCACATCTCTTATATATAGATTAAAGAGAGTGGGTCCAAACAGGCACCCCTGTCGCAAACCATTACCTATTTGAATTAGCCGTGACAAATCCCATGAAAGATTTAATCGAATTTGAATGGAAGAATCTTCATGTAAATTGATGAGTATGGTCAGAAGTCCAGAAGGAATACCCATTGAAGCCAGCTTGGACCACAGTCTTACCCGATCCACCTTGTCAAACGCAAGATTGAGGCTGGATATATGGGGGTGGCGAGTTTCTTGCATGCTTTTTCCAAAAAAAGAGTAAAAATTAGACCCCCTATTTCGGTGCCCATCTCTTTTCGGAAACCAAATTGCTGCATGCGAAGTATCCTATTTTCTACTATCCATTCCTCGATTTTCAGAAGGACTATTCCTGCAAATACTTTTGATATCGGGCGGTAATTATATGGGCATCTTCTGTCCCCTTTTTTATATATCGGGACAATATAGGAGATCCTCCAGGAGGAAGGAATGGTGCGTGTCAGCATGATGTCTGAAAATAATATATAAAGAGTCTTAGCCCATACTTCTGGGTTTCTTTTGAGAGTACTATTAGTAAGCCCGTTTGGGCCTGCAGCTCGAGAAGTATTCGAGGCCTTAATCTGTTTTACTGTGTCTTCGACATCAAAATTACAAAGCCAGTTTCCCATTTTGGTTATTTCTAGGCTGTTTGTCATAGCAAACTTTCCTTCATACAAGGTAGAGAAATGGGTGGACCAGACATCCTCTTGTACACACACAGTTTGTTGCATGACCTGTGTTTTTTCCAACAAATTTATTAGCGTCCAGAAATAGCAGGCAGATGGTTCTCTTAGTGCCGTTAACATTGCTGTGTTGTCTTTCTCCAGCATATACATGCCATGGCATTTTAACCCGTTTTTTATTTTGCTTGTTTAATAGACTAGATTGCCTTAAGCTTTATATCCTGATGTTGGTTGGATTTTTGGATTGCTCTAATTTGTCGATTTGTATCGTTTTTTTCGCCCTTACCATAGGATCATAAATGTGAACTTTTCGGGTCTTATGTTTCCAATTTTTTTACGTTTTATGGAACTGTCAATTAAACATTTAACATATTCACAGAAAAAAGGAACAGAAAATAATGTTTGTCTTGTGGAAAGTGGCGTACAGTGGTGCTCATAGAGGAAGACCGCATTTAATTTTCCTATATTGCCATCATGCCATCTAATCCTATTCCCCCTGCATGACACAATCATAGTAGTTGGGAGGGAATCCGGGATCTGTTTGGCACAATTCCAATACAGTTTAGCCTCCAAAGTTCTATGATCACTTGCGTAAGATTCACCCACACAAAAGTCAACACAGCGAGCTGCAGGTCGATCAGATAGAAACATGTGATCTATAGCTGATTTTTGTATGCCATTCGACCATGTATGCTCATTTGCTAAAGTATCGAATATAGAATTCATGTGAGTAAGTCCCCAAGAATGGAAAGGTTTAGACCAGATGTGCCCCTGCATGCTTTTACGAGAGGTGGAAAAGGGGCGCCATCTATCGGTCCCGAATTTCCCATAGATCTAATAGAAATAGAGCCCATCCTCTTATGCATTCCCACACCATATTTGATTTCTGAGTTAAGATCACCCAATATTAGCATATCAAGACCTCTATATTTGAGCAACATGTTCAAAAGGCAAGTATTAATGGCCGGCAAAATATTGTCCATTGCATTTTTTAGCGGATTATAGTAAATGTTCATTACTAGCATAAGACTCAAACAGTTTGAATTCCTATATTCCAGTACAATCAGCAAGATACCGCTTGCAATATTGAGAGATTCCATTATTCGCATTCCATTTGCTGTTTTCACTGCTGTTAATAGGCCCCCAGATGGTCTACCACAGGGCTGTGTCATAGCGAATTAGTATCTACATTCAAAACCTTCCAAAGGAACTCTCAGCCAGGTTTCTTGAATACAAATTACATCCATGGATTTAAATTTAGTGCCTACCACATTTGAGGTCATCAAAATTGAATGGCCTCTAGAGTTCCATGAAAGAATTTGCCAGTTCTGCGTAAGGTCTATACAACTAAAGTTTCTTTTGCATGGTTTGGGTTTAAGATATAGATTCTCGCAGGGATAATGCCAACCATCTCTAATCTTGGTCATCACCACCCCTTGTCGCGATATTGACATCCCTACTCATACGGCCCTCCTCCCGCATTGGTGCGCGATGGGTTTCTGATCTTTGGAGTCCCTATCGCTATCCCAACCATAACTGAAAATAAGGATATCATACCCCATCTTGTTAAAGTGCTCCGTCTCCTGTATTATGAGGTCAAAGATGTTTTGAGACCTCGGAACTATTCTCACATGATCCAGCCACGAAGGGTGAATAAAGTCCACCAAACATATGTCTGCCGACGAGATCAGTCTCAATTGTGGGATCTCATTAAACAGTGAGAGGACACATGCCCTATTGAGGGAAAGTGGGCCACCAATGTCACATAGATTATATAGCAGAATGCTTGGATAATCTGGAAGTGCCGGTTGCCGCCAGGTCATATTACGCAAGTCACTATCTTTAATGTGATTTGGTGGTGTTGGCTGTTGGATAGACCTTGCGTCACCATCTTGGTAGGATTTTGTTTGACTAATTCTGGGGTTAAAAGGCTGTTCCGATAGGTTCCCTTGGACCCTTTGTGAGTTTTCCCCCATACTTGCCTGGGTTATTCGAGTATGGTATTTCAGAGACTGCTCGCCTTGCATGTTAGTATTGGAGAAAGCCTCCTCGCGGTCCTGATGGAAGTTACTATTTCCTTCCTCTTGACTTTCCCATTGATCCTGATTTTTAAGCTTAAATGCATCTGGTAACAAATCCAATAGAATTTTCTTAATAATCATTGGAAGGTCACTATTATCTTTCCTCGGTACTTCTGTTAATTGTTGTGGAACAGTTTTTAACCCCAGTGATACTTGGTCCGTATCCTCCCTTTTCTTTGTGTTAACCGGTTCTATTTCTAAAGTGGGCACCTTGTCCGGCAGAAGCCAGGAGGCCACATCCCTTGTTGGTAGGGGATCCAAATTGCCAACCCGGGGTTGAGAGGTAAAGCCCAATCTGTTAGATTCCAAGGAGGTTGTTGGGACTTCCTCTTGCTGATTTAAGATCTCCTGCGGGAGGATTTGACGACATGAGGTTGATTTTTCCAGTACTTTGTAAAAGTTGGATAACTGGAGCTGTTTTACTTCTTTAGTATCCTCCCCCTTCAGACTGGATGAGAGAGATCTATTCTCAGGCCAAAAGTTGTATTTCCACCTGTGATACTCTTCATCCCCCCTTGTTCTGTCTTTGTATTTTTAGTTTTTTGTAATTTTTGGTTTTTTTATTATCCAAGACAGGGAGGGTTTAGATCAGGGTTGACATTATGCACCTGCAAAGCCATTCGACTTTCTTCATTCAGCTGTATCAGGTCTGACAGTGCCACCTCATTTGTCAGAACTTTACATTCTTTGGTTTTTGTTTGTACCTTGTCCGGTTATTGATTTTTCTTTAGTTGCCTTTTTTTTGCTTTCATTGCCAAACGTTTTTGGCGTCTTGAAAGAGAATAGCCCTCACATTCTTGCATTGATACATGTTCTTTATTTTGAGAGCCCGCGGGTGAGTTGTTTACATTTTTGGACTTTTCCAAAAGATCTGTTAAGACTGATGGACTATCTGGAGGGTCAGGAGGGGATTTTAGTATCACCACATTCTTTTCACCCTCCCCACCGGTTGTTTTGAGGGAAGAGGACTGAATCAAAGTAGATACTGCCTGTTCTACTTTATTCATTTTTTGATAGTTCTTTCATTACTGTAAGAATTTGTTCATCCCCTTCGTCACATGTTTTTAGACTATTGTTTGTAATAGCAGAGCCAGTCATTGTCGATTTAGTTATTGTTGTTACTGCTAAACTATAGCTTGGACGATTGTTTAGGGATTCGCAAGTCTGAGTACTCTGGGATTTAACTGTCACATGGAAGGGTAAAGTTGGTTTTCCTACTCCGGGGATATCGATACTGATCTTACCCATTAGGAAACCTTCCACCCGATTAAGTTTGGATTGTGAATCTAGTACAACCCGTTTCAGATCTCTGATTTCCCAGTGAGTCAACTCATGTCCCTTATCCAGGAGATTTAGTATTCTAGAAATGACTGGCAATGATTCCTCAAAGTGGTCAAAGAGCCCCTAGGTGGAGGTGAATGCATTCTGGGCTCAGAATTCAAAATTTCATCATTCACCCCTGGACCTGTCATACACTCATGCGTAAGCAAATCCATATTTTTCTCCAAAGGCCATTTTTGTCCCCTGGCCTTGGAGAAAATTGATGCTGACGGAAGAGGGAATTTCGCATTGGCAGAGAATATTCTATGTGGAGTTAGAGTCTGTATACGAGGAAGAGTATTAAAGAGGTGAACCTTGTCAACACCATTACGTGATGCGTTGACAGGGGTAGAGGGACCTCTTGAGAGCAATACACGTTTGCTCAGTTCTAATTTCACAGTTTGTGACATCATTGATACATCCACTTTTGTATCCTGCGACTCCACCAGTTGCCCTGGAGACTGTTGTTCAGACTGATTCTCTCGTATACTCAGGAAACCTGTCTGAATGGGAACTTGTGAGTCAAACAATAGACCTAATGGAGTAAATTTGTCATCCTCATCCTCTGACACATTTCCCCTATCCCTTGCACGTACCTGGGCGATCATGTGCGATAATTTCACTTCCTGTATAATATCTGTTTTTATGGGATCATTTGCTGCCACATTCATCAAATGGTCACTGTCTACCCCCACCTCCCGACCCACATCCATAAAGCTCTCTTTTTGTTCATTTGTATCTCTCCCTATCTCCCTCTCAGCCTTGAGTTCGGCCATATCATTTCTTTTTTTTTTTTTTTTTTTTTTTTTTTTTTTTGCAATTTCTAGTTTCTTACAAACTTTTATTACAACTTTCTTCCTCAATCACTTCGCCCTGCAATTGCGTTGACATCTGGAATTTGCCAGCTCCTTGGTTCATGATTTCAAAATTTGTTCAGAATTTGCTCCAGAAAGTTTATAACTGCACAGGTCAAGTGAACTGAGGTCCCGCTTAGAATTTTCAACCACAGTTCTTCCATGCAATCGGTTTGAGGGGCGAACTTAAGTAAATGGAGAGACCTTGTGTCCTTCAGTGAGTGACAATCAGTCAGGAGATGTTTTAATGATTCTGAGTGATTTCCACAAAACCTACATGAGGGGTCTTTTACGTTGTCAATGTGTCGTAGAAAGCACATTTGTCTGGTTTTGTGGAGGTTTGTTCTTAGGCGTAGAAAGCCATCTCTGTGATGGCGAGACGGGAATGTACTCAGATATTTTGGTAAGCAGTCTAATTTGTTCGGAATCATGCTTAGGTCTATTGCAGTCTTTAATTCATTGAGTTTTTCCAAGTTGTCAATCCAGAGATAACGTCTCAGTTTTTTTTTTGCATTTTGGGGTCGATCTATCAACATCTCCATATTGATGTGAGCAACTTGCATAATTGTTTTTACTTTTTCGGCCCATACTTCTTGTAGGGTGTTTGAATTTAAGTTTGTTTGTGAGTTGAACAGTTTATATGCTGGCTCAACCTTCTCCAACGACATCTTTCTTAGTAAGGTCATTGATTTCCAAATGACAGCTCCGTACATTGGTTCGAGTCCCAATTCATGGCGAATTACTGATACTGACAGGTATTTGGGTAGTCTTAACACGCGGCGCCAGAATAATCCTTCAAGTTTAGGCCAGATTCTGAAGTCGATATTCCACCCTGTCTCTGCACCGAATGTCAGGGATGGTATCACCTTTTGTTGGTAGAAGGTTCGTACTGGAATCAGAGAGAATTTTCCAAATTGTGAATGTATCTTTGCTCCTTGTAGAGATAAGATTTTTATTCTTTTTTCAAGTTCGGACACCCAACTCCATTCTCTTATGGACATAGAAAATGGAATACCCAAGTATCGAATTGAGGTCACTTCCTCAATCGGGACGTTGTTTAGAAACCATTTGTATTTCTTGTTTTTCTGGGACTCGCCATGACCTAATTTCAGAATTTTTGTTTTATCCACATTAATTTTTAGGTCGTGATCCATCATGTAGCTGTTCAATGCATTTAGTAGCCTTTGTAGCCCTATTTGCGTTTTGTCGACTAGGACAAAGTCATCGGCGTAAATCAGGTAGCTTACAGGAAATCCGTTGAGTTTGGGAGGAAAGCAGTGGGTATTTGTTAATGTATCTGATACATCTGCAATGTATAATTTAAAGAGTTCCGCTGCTAGAGGGCAGCCTTGCTTCACTCCCTTTTTCGTTGGAATAGCTTCAGAAAGAACACCATCTTTGTTCAACCTTATTTTAACTGATGTAGATTCATGTAGGGCTTTTATGGGATTTAATATATTTGGAGGACAGTTCCATTTGTTCAGTTTTCCCCAAAGTTTTTCTCGGTTGATTCCGTCGAAAGCTTGTTGCAGGTCTATAAATGCAAAAAACAGGATTCCCTTGCGTCTCAGGGCTTCCAACTTTAGTAGATTAAGTATAGCAAGGTTGTTTTCAGTGCCCACTCCTTTTGTAAAGCCAGTTTGACGTACATCGTTTAGTCCGCAGCAGCGTGCCCAGGCTGAGATCTTTTCTTGTAGGAACGAGGCAAAGACTTTCCCGATAGTATCCAATAACGCGATAGGGCGATAATTGGCAGGTACATCTCTGTTGCCCTTTTTGTAAATCGGGACAATGATGGCCTCCAACCAGGATGACGGAATTGTCCTGGAGGAGGCTATAGTCAAGAATAGATCGGCTATGAACTTTGCCCATTCGTGGGGATGTTGTTTAAGCATGATGTTCGATATGCCATCTGGGCCAGCTGCTCGGGAATTTTTTAACTTTGCTATGGCGCCATGTATGGTCTTTGCAGTTTCTGCAATATCCCAGCGCACGTTTCCACCATTTTTCCCGGCCACCAACATGGTGCTATTGGATGAGAAGATGTTTCTGAAATGCGCTGCCCAGACCGCCTCGGGAATACCGTTTGCCATGATTACAGCTTGATTTGGCTGATCCATATTTAAGATTTTCCAAATGTTTCTGGTGTTCTGAGATCTTATCAAGGACAACATCTCCTCGCCACGTTCTTGGTCACGTTGGAGGGCAAAAGCTTTTGTCCAATTTCGGTATAATTGTTTTCGGTGTTTAATTTTTGCAGCTTTATTAACGCTACTTTCCGCTCTTAGTTCTTTCAGGTCTTTCCTCAGTTTCTTCTTCTCGTTATTCTGGGCTACACTCCATGTGTGTATATGGTTGGACACTGACGTGTTTTTTCTTGGTTGGGAGCTGGCCACAGTTTGGAGAATGGCAGGATAATCGGTAAAGGTTGTCGATGCTTCATTTCTTAATTGAAAGTCGGAAGTAAGGTGTTGTATCTGTTTGGAGGACATCCGAATTCTGTTGCGGCTGGCGTTCACCTCTAAGTCGGAGCATGCCGTGGTATTTAGACGCTTACAGTGGGGTTGCCAGTGCATTTTCAGCGGAAAATGGTCGCTGTTCTTCGTTGGCGTAATCTGCATATTGAAGATTGTCGGCATCAGGTTATTTGAAACCCAGATGTAATCCAGGGTTTTCTTTAAACCCATGTTCGTCCACGTAATTTGCGGAGGAGTGTCGCCCGGGACATTGCCGTTTAACATGGTACAATCTCTTGCTTCCATGGCCTCCTGCCATCTTGTTCTTTTAGAAGAGTCCTTGAGCTCCTTGTTACAGCGATGATTGAAATCCAAGTGGTTTCTGTTGTGCCAAGATATATTTAGGTCACCACACACAATTATCCAGAGATTATGAAGATTTCTTAAATTTGTGTCGATTATTGTTGTTATTGAGTGAATAAAAACCCCAGCCGAGATCTTTGCAGGGTTCCAATATACATTAATTAGCAACAGATGTTGAGGCAAGCTGAGGTCTTTTCTAGATTCGCTAGTTTTTCTTACGAGTAGAGTTGACTGGACATGGCCATTAGGGTTCGATGTGTCTGCCACTTCCCAACCTGTTCCTATTTTTATCAGTGTTAGTAATCCTGAGGACGGACGACCTCTCACATTTTTGCTTGCAGGGTTTATTAGTATATGGTAGCCGTCTTTTACAGGAAGCTGTCGCATCCAGGTCTCTTGCAGGCATATTATAAAGTTGTCTTCGAGGTCCACTGGGAAGTTGTTATATAAATGGCCGAAGCCTCTGGTGTTCCATGAGATCAGGGTGTTAGCGGCCTCGGGTGCACCATTGTCTAGTTAATGTTTTTTCTTGTCGTGTTGTGAGGTCCTGTTTGTCTTGGCAGGTGTCAAGTTTGAGTTCAGGTGCCTTCGAATCTGCTCACGCCGATAGCTCAGAATGGTTTTTTGTTCAAGTTCCTCAGATGGGTTATCTCTGTACAGTTTGGGTGATTCCAGGTATTCAAGGATTTCAAAGCCGAGCCGTAATATGTCTTCTCTTGCCTCCATCATAGATCTTCTAACTGCATGCGAGTTGACATGTAGTAATACGCAGTCGAGTCTTTCTTCGGAGTAGTATTCGACAATTTGGATGTCGTCCGATGAAATTGTCCTTAGAGAAGGGACTGAATGCAGAAGGCGCATAACATTGCCACGATTCAAGTTTACATCAGAGTCGTCAGCCAACACATTAGACAGTTTGATTTTCTTTGCTGTCATGGCTTGGTGTTGCACGACAGGGGAACGTTTTCCTCTTGTGTCCCTGCATTTAAGGTTCTGGGCGATTGTACGCTTTGGATTTAGAACCGTTGCTAGCTTTTCCTCATTGATCTTTAGGTTAAGATGTTTTTCCCCGATCAATTTGCTATCAGACTTTCTTACATCGTGTGTGCGTTTCTCACTCAGTTTTGTTGACAGACATGTTTGCTTTCCTTTTGTTGTCCAGGGATTGTTGTGTGGTTGAGTGTGATGCTCAAGGGGGGACTTGTCAATGTTTGATATGTTAGCGTCCTGGATATGGCCGCCGTCCACACTCACATCATGTGAGTAAGTGGACAGGTTACAAAGTTCCTCAAGGTCATTTATAGTTGAGTCGCTGCCAGGATCCGAGACGACCCTCCTTCGCTTATGTGGATTTAGTTTTATTTGCTTAGTCGCATAGTTTAGCGTATTTTTCTTCAGGGATGGATGGTTGGCTGTTTTTTCTTCTGCTTTTTTGGAGTTTTCTCTATTCGAGACCGGGGTCTGGAATAAAAATTGTCTCTTTGGCAAATTTCCTGGCGTGTTGTCACGGACAAAGATTTTAGATTTTGGAGGCGTTGTTAAGTTTCTAATGAATTTCTTTGAGATTGGAAGTTGTTTTGGTACCGTTGTAAATCTGGTCTTTTCTTTCTTTTTGTTGTGGGGATCGCTACTTGGAGGACCACCTGATTTTCTATTTTGTGTGGCGCTAGGAATCTTTCCAATTTGGAGGTTTTTTGCGCCCCCGTGGAAAATACCAAAAGAAGCCTTTAGATTTGAGCAGCTAGGAGCTGCTGGGGGAAGATCCCAGATACTAGGAGGGACTTTACCTTTTAAATTTTGATGTACTTCGCTTTTATTTGGCAGTTGAGAGCCTTCCACTGCGCAGGGTTGATGTTTCGCGGGAATGTCAGATTTGGAGCTTATTTCTTTCGCTTTTGCTACCTGCTTTAGTGCATTTACTTCCGCGTTTGCTTGAGGATAGGTAACACCTTGCACGTTCACTTGTACTATTTCCCCTGGGATTGTTATTGGCAGTGCAGCTATGTCACCCGAGTTTATGTGTTGATTAAATCCGTTTTCCGAATTAAACAATTTTGATAGGGTTGGACTTGTGTGCAGAAGAGATTTTTGCATGAATGTCGACAGGTCATCCATTTGAGTCTTTGCTTCATTTGAATTTTTTTTCGATCAGCAGGACTATTTTTCTGAGGCCATCTTCCATCTCCAATTGATCTTTTGTTCGTTGTTCTAACTGCAGGTTAAAGTTATATTCCAGCAGAGATACTTTTTCTGTCAGGTGACCAATGATTGCACCGTTATTGTGAAGTGTTTCATTCATGCTTTCGTATAACTTTATGAAGGGTATTAGAGCCTGAGATGTCGCTGCTAGCACGTTGTTATGTATTTGTATTGCTGCAGCGACTGAAAGATTAGATTTTGCTTCGGAAATTGAGTCCATTGGATTAGGCAGTTTTGGCTTGTGGGGACCGTTATTTTCGGAATCGTCCGGTTGAAATGGTAAACGTTGTTTCTCTCGGCCTACATCAGCGGATACAAATTTGTGAACGTGCAAAGGGGTCGAACACTTTGGGGCGGTGTCACCACCTTTGTTTGTCACAGGCTTTGGTCTAATCATAGTCTCTCCCGCTTTCTCAGCTCGATCCTTTCTCAGCATATGGGGCCGAGGTGGACTTGTGGCACCTCTCACCCGATTCGGTGAGGTAACCAATGTTTGTTCTTCCTTATCTCGAGGACTAGATTTCTGTTGGTGGGATATTGTTCCCAATTCAACATTGGTAGGTGACCCCAAAGTTGACCTTGTGTGATTTTTAGACTCATTTTCGTCTTTTCCTTCAGGAAAACTTCCAGAGAGTTTTACTTTCATTAAGTCAAAATCGGCTTGTAGCCTTTGTGTAAGTCGAGCCTCCCGACCAGACGAATCAGTTACAGTGTTTAATGGTCTTGTAGAGGGAGTAGAGTGTGTGGAGTCTACTGGCGTGTTATTTTTATTGCTGTGCGCTGGTTTGTAACTGTGTCCTGTACTTAAGTTAAACGTTGTGTTGTTTGTCAATTGATTGCTCAGGGGATGACTGTTCTGAGACAATCTGCGGGAAGTTGTATTGGCAGCAGAACGAGCCGCATCCTTATTGCGGAAATGAAATCGTAGCGTTTTTGGGTTTTGGTGGATGCGTGAGGGATCCGAGTTTAAAAGCTCGGCATCCGACACCTCAAAGGGAGAGTAAAATAGCTCATCTCCGTCTTCATTACTCTCTTCTGGTGTACAGCGTGGATGTAGTATCTTGCATGTAGCGTCGAAATGTGTTTTGCATGTGTGTTCCACGCAATCAATTTTTAAAACAGGAACAAGTTCTGTGTTCAAGTGCGTGTGTTCATTTCCTTCTTTTAATACGGGGGAGCATTGGCCCTCATTTGATTGATCAGTGTTTGGGCTTTTGGGAATTGGGGTCGGAAAACATATTTTCCCATTTCTTAGGACTGTGGCCATATTGGAAAATTACTGAAAACACACTCTTCCTTTTTACCGACACCTCACCACCACACGGCCAGTTCCCCTGACGACCGCACCTCTGAGTTCAGGAAGTGACTGTGACAAGGGCCGGGCTGGGAGCGAAAGACAGGGAAAGGGAATACAATAAATTCAGTAAATGGAGAGGAGAGGGAAACGGAAGAGAAAAAGCTCACACTTTAACACTAGTTACGTGGCACTTTGAGAGAAGATGGTCATGCGCCAGTAGAAAGTCAAGAGAAAAGTTGTTAATTACTATATTTACCCAAGTTGTTTAGCCCAGTCATCGCGCCTCACCAGCCCACCCGAACAGCCAAACAGAACCCTTGGCGACACTTGGATGCGCTCGCAGGATGCGCGTGCATGCAGGTTTTATAGAGATTTCTGGGAGTAGTTTGAAGAAGGGGCGTGTCTATGACACGCCGTGCATCTAGGAAGAGAAAGAAAAAAAAAAGAATAAAAAACGTGTCAGAGGGCAGGTGTTTGGATTTTAAGGGGCTTGCAGGTGGGATATTATAACCAGGGAGGAGTTACCAGCTCAGCCCAGTCCAGACTTACTACGAGCTCACTAGAGCCAAGCCCAGCATACAGTCACGTAACAACACGCACTTATATTTGCTTGCATAAATAATTACTGTTGTTGTTGAAGTCCTTAGGCACAAGTCCAAACAACAGCGTTTCGCCGCATGAAAAGAAAAAGGGCTTCCTCTCGCGCATACAGCCTTTTAGCAGATAGGAAAGTCCATGTTATACACAGAGTTCCATCAGAGTCCGGTCCAAACGCCAAACAGCACACTTGCCGACACTTCCCATTCCTCCCGTGTATTCTGCGCAACCTCATCTTCAAATCTTACAGCAGGAGGTTGTACTTATGCTGCAGAAACGGGCTATAGAATTGGTTCCAGTAGCCGAGAGAGGTCAGGGGGGGGTTTACTCCCATTACTTTGTGGTAAAAAAATCCAACGGCAAGTGGCGACCCATTCTGGACCTTCGGGCCCTGAACAAGACTCTGCAACACCTTAAGTTCAAGATGCTTACACTTCAGAAAGTCATCAGGTCGGTGCAACCAGGAGAATTTCTGGCGTTGTTGAATTTGCAAGACGCGTATTTCCACATACCTATGCGTCGATGACACCGAAAATTCCTACGGTTTGTGGTGGGTCATACTCATTACCAATTCCGAGTGCTCCTGTTTGGTCTAAAATCGTCTCTCAGGACGTTTATGAAATGATTAGCGCCAGTGGTGGCGTGGCTCTGACGAGAAGGTCATCACGTCTATCCTTACCTGGACGACTGGCTGATACGGGGCTTGTCTCTGGCGGTGACGCAGGCAAGTCTCAACGTTACCATGCAGCTGTTGCAACGGTTGGGCTTCGCGGTCAACTTCGAAAAAGCATTTCTATCTCCCTCCAAGAGCTTGGTGTTTTTGGGCGCGGAATTCCAGACTGTCAGGTCTGCTGAAGCCTTCTGTCAAGAGAATTCAAAAACTCAAGCAGAAAGCAGCAGAGTGGAGAGTCGGAACGAGAGTATCGGTCAGGAACTACATGTCGCTGCTGGGAGCCATGGTGTCATGTATTCCGTTGGTGAAGGACTGGCATCTCTTCATGAGACCAGTGCAGGAATTTCTGGCAGACCGGTGGCCTCAAAGTCGCGGATTATGGTCCGACAAGCTGGTGATCAACAGCGACTTGCAGGAAGCGCTTCGGTGGTGGCAACTCTCGGACAATCTGAAGCGAGGAATGCCGTTACTGGAGCCGGAATTTCAAGCTACAATTGTGATGGATGCCTCTCAAACAGGGTGGGGAGCTCATCTGGGGTCCTTCCAAGTTCAAGGTCGGTGGTCTCCATTCGAATCGAGTCTTCATATCAATGTGCTGGAACTGAGAGCGGTTCATTGGGCTCTAAAATCGTTTTTGCCACCCATACGAGGCTCGGTCGTGAGGGTGTTCATGGACAATACAACCACGATGCTTTACCTCAGGAAGCAGGGGGGCACGCATTCCAGAACACTCTCGAGAGAGAGGCTCAGGAACTATGGCATTGGGCCCTCAAACACGACATCAATATTGTGGCGTTTCATCTACCAGGGGTGATGAATGTACAGGCAGACTCTCTCAGCAGGGAAATGAACCAGCTCCACGAGTGGCAACTGAAGGATCAGCAGGTGTCGATCATTTTTAAGAAATGGGGTTGTCCTTCACTAGATCTCTTCGCCACCCGATAGAACAAAAAGTGCAAGCAGTTTGCCAGCAGATGGCCTCAGCCAAATTCACTGGGTGATGCGTTCTCGTTCTTGTGGACGGGCAGGTTCGCGTACGCATTCCCTCCATTTCCACTCATTCGGCGGACCCTCCAGTGGATTCAGAAACACCCATGCCGTGTGATTCTGGTGGCCCCTTACTGGGCGAGGCAGCTGTGGTTCTCAGACCTACTCCATCTATCGGTAGCCGAACCACTGCGGTTTCAAGTGACGCCGGACCTTCTGTTTCAAGACAAAGGGGCAGTTTGGCACCACGATCCGGGCTCTCTCAGCCTGACGGCGTGGCTCCTGACTTCTCCGAATTTGGATTACTAAACATTCCTGGGCACTGTCGCCGCATTTTAGAGGCGGCTAGAGCTCCGTCCACGAATGTCTCCTATGCATGCAAATGGAAAACGTTTGGTGTGTGGTGTAAGGATCAACCTGGGATAGACCCTTTAAGCATTTCATCGGAGCAAATTCTTCCATACTTACTACATTTAGCAAAGAATGGTTTGGCATTCTCCTCCATAAAGGTTCACCTGGCTGCCATTTCTAGATTCACTCAGAAGAGGCACGCTACCCCGCTGTTCAGTGATCGTCTTGTTAAATTTTCCAAGAGGATTGTTTCGGACTTTCCCTCCAGTTAATAAGTTCCCTCTTGGCTGGAGCCTTAATCTGGTGCTGTCGGCTCTGATGAAAGCCCCGTTTGAACCCATGTTGTTGACGCCCCTAAAATTTCTGTCATGGAAAATGGCTTTTTTAGTGGCCATTACTTTAGCAAAAAGACTTTCTGAGTTGCAAGCTCTAGTGATTGATCCTCCGTACTTACGTTTCTTCAAAGACAAGGTGGTGTTAGCTACTAACGCACACTTGATTCCAAAGGTCGCAACTACGTTTCATAAACTCTCTTCTATTGTGCTACCATCATGCTTTGCTTCGGCTTCCTCATCGGCAGAGAGGGCGCTGCATACGCTGGACGTTAAAAGAGCATTGAAATTTTATCTAAGTCGTACTCAAGAATTCTGGCGTTCAAGACAACTGTTTGTGGCTTATGGACCTTCCGTAAAGGGAAGGGCAATCTCCAAACAAGGCTTATCGCGCTGGCGGCCATTTCCTTCTGTCACTCTAAGGTGGGAAAGCCTTTGGAGAGGCGCCCGAAGGCGCACTCAACATGATCCACCACATCATCAGCAGGATTATGGTTGGGGATTCCGCTGGTGGACATCTGTCAAGCGGGCTCCTGGTCAGTGCCGCAAACATTTACTCAGCGGTATTGCCTGGAACAGCAACATGGTGCAGATTTACAGATGGGACGTGCAGGCCTGCAACGCCTCTTTCAGTAAGGTAAACCCCACAGCGTGGGGTACCTGTTTCAATGTTACCATGGCTAATGTTTCTTGCTGGTAGTATATATTGCATTCCTAATGTATTGGTTTGCATTACACGTCACCATGTATGATAAATACTGCTATGTAATCTATTCTAAGCATGTGAATCCATGAAAGATCCAATGTTGGAGAAGGGAGTAGTTTCTTACCTGTAACTCCATTTCTCCAGCGTCGGTATCTTTCATGGATTCACATGCGCCCGCCGGCCTCCCCTGGATGCAAGCTTAGTTGGTGCCTCTACTTTGGAGGTTAAAATCTGAGGAGAAGCCGCGGGGGCGGGTCTATTTATGCCCTACGTCCTATTAGGTGGTGCGTAAGCGTCCTAAAAGGACGTCGATAGGACACTAAAGTGTCGAGGTTTTCCAAAGGAAAACGCTTTTGAAAAAAGACGTTCCCAGCCTGACGACGGGGAATATTCTAAGCATGTGAATCCATGAAAGATACCAACGCTGGAGAAATGGAGTTACAGGTAAGAAACTACTCCCTTATTTAGACAACAATGAAAGGAAAACGGGTTTGGGTTTGCCCTACCTCAAAACTAAAACTATGGATGGTCATAAATCCACCATGAAAGTCCACCGTCTCGTCTAACCTAACTCTGTCCCTTACACTTGAAAGAATATAAAAAAGGTGCATAGGGTTTTCTCTTCTTTAGACAACACTTCCAATGTTAAAAAAACACAGTTTCAAATAGTGTTGCAACAAAAGTTCAAAAAGGGCAATTCTTTGTGGGCCCTCCTCACAGCAAGAAAAGGTTTCAGGATGTCAAGAAACAAAGTTCCTAAAATATGTTACAGTTCAACTGGTTTGTATATTCCTAGGGGCTCGTCCCTTCCGCTAGTATGTTTACAGACAGTTCAAAGGAATAGTTGGCACAGTTCTACGAATGTGTAGGGAGGAGTCTTGTGTTTTCACTTCCCCTAGAATGTTTAACTGCAGTTTGAAGGAAAACTTGGCAAAACAAAGAGTGTTACCTTGTGGACACCCAGGGTGATCCCTTTCCCTTGGTGTAGTCCAGCAGCAGCTCCACAGGGGGTTGTATTCCTACTTCTTTGTTCACATACACTGGGGTCCCCCTTCCCCTAGTGTGTGCCTCCACGTCAGTCTCACGCTTTCTATCTCCCAGATAACTCTGTGCTGGTTTCGGGTCTCTTACCCTGGGTTTTCCCTTTCTCACTTTCTTCAATTCTGGCTGCCCAGGCCTTCCTGTGATAGTTGTAGGTCCTAGACCCTTGGTTTGATTCTTCCTTTTTGTCATAATGTTCACAGAAATGCCAGAGGTAGTGCTCCTTCTCTTGGTTTTTCCAACTCCCAGTCAACACCCAGGTACTGCCTCCCTTCCCTGGTTACCATAGACACAAATGTTCACAATGCCAAGAGCTTGTCTAGTCACTCTTGGTGTTTCAAAATGCAGTCCTCACCAGGGTACGGCCTCCCTTCCCCTGGATGGATACTTGTCATGATTTCCAGACGCTGCTCGGTCTCGAATACGTAGAAGCTTCACTCGTGGCTCATTGTACGCTTTGCCCCTTCCAAGATGGCACCCGTCGCTTCCCACTGCCCTGTGTTTCTGTCCATCCCATCATGCCGGCATGCTGCGTGGCGAGAAGTCACATCCCTCAGATGATGGGATTACAGGTCAGCTGGATAAGGACACAAGACTTCTTAAGCCTTCCTCCGATGGACACCATGCATCTCAACGCTTAGGTAATGCTGTTCCTTAGCTCAGCGCTCCTATTTTGCTTGTGGTTTCTGTCCCTTCCTTCCTCATGTCCTGGCTCCTTACTGCCTTCCTAGTTCCTTGTCTCCTGCCTCCTTGTTGTTTTTCAGTTCTCCTCCTTACAGTTGCCTATCTCCTTACCTCTTTTGGACATTGTTACTCTGTGCTCCATCCGCTGCTTCTGTCTTCAGTACTGCTGCAATCTGCGATCCTGACATTTCTCGCTACTTCAAACCTTCCTCTGTGGCCTTAGGTTTTTTCCCACTGAAGGATTTATCCTAATACTACCGGAGTCTGGCTCTGGGTGTCTCCCCACCTGTTACTATATAGTATGCAGTGTGCCGTCTGTAGAGAGTCGTCTTTATCTGCAGGACTCTCATTTTCGGTTCGCCGTCGCCAGACGCGAACATCTCCATCACTACAATGAGAAAAGACTCTGTTGAGTCTTGTGCCTAACAATACCAGATGCACAAATGTTCATAAGGCCAAGAGGCAGTTCCTTTTTTCCTGGCCTTTCTAATTTCTCCACAGGACCAGGGGGAATTACTCCCTGCCCCTGGTTTTTATATGATCAAGAGGATGACTCCCTCCTCTTGATGTCACCATGCATATGACAGTTCAAACAAAAATGGGTGCGAGTCCCAGACTCACAATCATCTTGCCTGGTATACTCTCCTGCCGGGATATGAGTTACTCTCTTGCGTACATTTGGGTGCTGGTCCCAGACTCGTAATCGTCCTGCCTGGTGTACTCTCCTGCCAGGACTTTACCAGGATTCACAGTCTCATACAACTTCAATATCTTGCCTTTGCAGCTTTCGATACTTTGCTTTTCGTAAGTTTGTTTTCTTGTGTAAGTATTTCCACAAAGAAGATATCTCCTTTTCTGGGTGAGGGATTGGGTTTCCGACCCATCTTCTCAACCCCTGTGGTTCCCCATGCAGCGCCCGGGTGCCCCAACTCCCTTCTATCAGCCCACTGGCTTTTCGTGGTGGCTTTCGGTTCTCTTGCGATCTCAGTTTGGCTCTGTGGCTTCGCTCTGTACTCGGATAGCATTTCTCCCACTGCCCAGTCCGCTCAGTCTGCGGGAAGCCTCCGTCCTTTCTTCTGCCTCGATCCTCGCACAGCGGAACTCTTTTGGAAGTGCCTCTCATCAGGACGCCATCTCCCTGAGCCTTTCTGCTCCACGGGTCTGCCTGCATCTCTACGGTTCTTCGACCCGCGTTGAGAGGAAGAAAACTCCCTATTTCTCTATGCTCTGTGATTTTGAATGTCCCGGCACCAATTGGATTGGTACAACAACTACAGCGCATATCTTGGTTCCTCTGGTATTCTTCATCGCTCTGGCCCTCTTCCTCATCCCTGTACTTTGAGTCAGACCAAAAGGAGGTATTTGTGAACTTGCCTATTTGTCATACAAGGATGGTCTTTTTCAACATGACAATAGGATATGGAGGATTGGGGAATTGGGTCCTGGGTGTCCACCTCGGATGGGTAAGTGGATACCATGTTCTCTCTGGGATATTGTCCCCAAATCTGCAGGGGAACTCCCTTCCCGTGTGATCCTCTCTCTTAATGCCATCCCCAGGTGGTGTTCTGGCCACCCTGGCCACATGAGAAGGGGTTTCCCCCGTGGAAAGCAGTGGCGACATAGTCAGGTTTGTCACAGTAGGCTGGGATACTCCTCTAACAATAGGGAAATATAGGCCTTATCCTTATTATTTTAATAAACGCCAGTAAAAAATGTCCCTTAAGTGTCCGCCTCCTTCTTCCCAGCCACCACATCTCTGAACAGGGACAGTCGATGATGCAGACATGGTTGGCTACGGCGTTGGTGCCGATGGTAAAGATAAGTGATTATAGAAGACTTGGCTGCTGACGATGTGGACGACGGGCAGAAGTTATTTTCATTGTGAACGTAGTTATCTTAGTCATTTACAGGATTGTGGTGTTCATCAAAAAGGTCTTAGCTGTCGGCAACGATTTAGGGCGACCGTGGGTCGTGGACTGGGTCGTCGAAGATGATGCTGTCAACGAAGGAACTATAGTTGTGGATGAGCATCGCCTCTCTGAAGAGTGCTTCAACGACAAAGCTTTCGACAAAGGCGTTCTCTGCGCAAAACTGGTCAAGGTGGTGACCGTAGGCGTGAATGGAAACGTCAACAAAACAGTTGTCGAAGGACTAGCCTTAGTGTGTGACAAATGTCCCTTCTTAGCCATCTCTCCCCGGGAAGATTCTTCTTGGGACCTCGATCTCTTGGAAGGAGTGCGCTCTAAGGGTCTTCTGTGCCTGGTGGAGGCATAACTATCGATGAAGCGGAGTCAGAGGCCCTGACACTTTCATTCAACCAGGCCACTAAACTGCGGTGGCCATCCTTGCGGGTCTTGATGAGAACCACTGACAGATGGTACAGCTGGTCAAGTCGTTGTCCGGATAAAAACAGTAAAGACACTGCTGGTGAAGAGCTTCAATGTAAACGTTTTTCAGGTGTCATGTTGAACAGGCCTTAAATAGGCTTTTCTTCCTTGTGTCTGCCATGGTTTATAGTCAAAGGGTCGAATACAAAAGGATCAAATGGAATACTTTCGAACCAAAAGGATCTAAAAAAAAAAAATCGAATGTATTTTATTTTAATTTTTTTATTTTGGGGGGGGGGGGTGGGAGTTCCCCGCCAAACCCCCGTTTTTGGGGGAAATACCACTATTTTTTTCTATACGAAAAGATATATATACATTTAAAAAAAAGCCAGTCGAACTTTTTTTTTTCCAATCCTTTTGTGGCGAAAATATTGCATTTCGAAACTATGTATTCGTTACTTTGACTGGACACCGTCTGCCATCTCCCCACACTCTTCAAAAGGCTTCAGATGCAAGGTTGGAACTCCGGATTGGAATGGGGGAAAACTTCCCCGACGTGGGCAAGAAGCGATGCAGTGTCAAACTTGAACGTTAGATGGAAAAAATTGCAAAAATAGACAGAAAATCAGTGGATTTCTAGAAGAGAGAATTCTCAAGGACTCCCAATATTTGACGTGCAGTAAGAAATGTGAAGATGGGCACCAGCGGTGGAGCTAAGGGAACCTGTCTAATTGGCTGTGGGAAGTATGAACCAAAATGACTATAATAGTGCACTAAAGTGACAGTTTAAAAAATGTAAAGGTAAACTGCTTTAATGTTACAGAGGATTTCCAGCCTGATGATGGAGAATATTCAAGAGCATGTGAATCCATGAAAGATCCAATGCTGGAGAATTATGTATACTGCTGCCCACAGTCTTGGAGAATTGTTGAGCGTGTCTTTTCTTTACCTCTGCTAGGTGAGTTGTGGCCACACAATGTTCTAGTTTTCTGCTACATAAACATTGAAGTTCTGGCTTCATTGCTTGCAAACCAGCTAGGTATCTTACTCTTGTGGCAGTCCAGGCTGGAAGCTGTTCTTCTGCCAAAGAAATGCTCTAGATTTTTAAAAAGCTTTACAGAAGTTGCACAACTCCCTTTACACTACACCCCACAACCCCACTCCCATCCTTTCCTTCTTCTGGCAGTTGGGTGCTGTTTGTCATATTTAAAAGCATCTTATACATACTGGGACGATTCGCAAGGTGTTGTCACTTCTCCCTAAGGGGGAACCCTTTTCCATGATGCTAGGTAGGTGCGGCTGCTACCCAATAGTCCCCCTATGGGGGGTTTTAATGCAGGAGACCCTCATGTAGAAGGGACTCCCCGTCTCGGGAACAAGGACGATCACCTAGGGTACAGCCCATTGAGTAATGCCACAACCCCAACATCCCCTAGCCCCCCCTCTACATTCAGAGCCATTTCATTGAGAGTTAAACCCATGTATGTTGGTAACACATGTATTATAGCTAAAGCAGAAAGTACTAGGACAAAGAAGAGCACAGAAGGCATGAAGATCACTGACCATGCTAATAATGGTACGAGGTAGCCCCGAGGAGGCATGAAGATCAAGTTGTCAACAGAAATAAAGGACTTTGACAATCCGCCATGGCGGGACTGGCAACATTGTATAAGAAGAGACGATGGACTAACAAACATGCCAAGCCCATCTGGGAGAGGCAACAGGCGTGGAAATCAGCAGGAGTTTCAAATGTTGTTGGCAGACCAGAGTCTCAGAAGAACTGAGGATGCCAGTGAAGCGCTGCGGGAGTTCTCTGTGGGTCCTGCTGGAGCGGACCTGAAAGCAAAGCCAGAGAGAGCTGACCAGCACAGCAGAGCGCAGTGCCCACAGTGCTGTTGAAGCGGGAGAGAGAAGTCCAAAGAATCGGAGAGGCGAACCCCTGTCCCAGGAAGTTGCGGTGGCGTACCGCAATCCCTCAGAAGGTAACGGGAGGTATGAGTGACCCGGAGGGCCCACTGTGGTGGAAGAGAGATGGCTCGGGGACTCTTATTCCGTACCTAGCATCCAAGGAGCACTTCCTCATCACAGTGGCAACAATAAGCCCACTGCCCACCAGAGACGGGTTGGGGACCCTAGCCATTGCAAACCAGGCATCTGAGGGGAACTTCCTCGTCACAGTGGCAACGGCAAGCCTACTGACCACCAGAGAAGGGTCATGGACCCCTAACCATTGCAAACCATGCATCCGAGGAGATCTTCCTCGTTGCAGTGGCAACAATAAGCCCACTGCCCACCAGAGACGGGTTGGGGACCCTAACCATTGCAAACTAGGCATCTGAGGAGAGCTTTCTCGTTGCAGTGGCAACTGCAAGCCCACTGACTACCAGAGAAAGGTTGGAGACTCTAACAAGTGCAAACTGAGCATTTAAGGAGAGCTTCCTCGTCGCAGTGGCAGCAATAAGCCCACTGCCCACCAGAGAAGGGAGCCCAACAAAAAGGAACTGAGCAATCAAGTAGAATTTCCTTGCGGGAGTGGCCAGCATAAGTCCATTGAACGCGAAGGAAGGATTTGTGACTTTGTCAACACTGAAAGTTGCAAAGTGTACATGAAGCTGAAAGTTGTAAAACAGAGTCCGGAACTGGGAGTTGTGCTAAAGATGCCAAGAGAAGGGAGTTATTTCCCCTGGCTTTACTGTAAACTGAATGGACAAATACTAGGAGAAGGGAGTCATTCTCCTGGCCTAGAATAGGAGTGGTCTAAAGGCTCTGTGGAGCCCACAAGCCAGAGGAAGGGAGCAAGAGAACATTTTTAAAACACTATCCGATGAGCAGGAGAAGGGAGACATTCTTCTGAAGAAGGAATATTCTGTTGGATTATTCTTTAGTTTTAGTGCGAGGGATAGAAGTAGGTTGTGATACAGGACAGTGGAGTTTGATTTTGATGGACATTCTGACAGATCCTTTAGTATTAGTTTTGAGGCAGGGAAACCCCTCTTAGAAGATAGGGATAGTGAGGATCTTTTTTCTGCACAAATACGTTTATAACCACCACCATGCCACCTTTGTGTCAGCTTCCTTCTTCGACACCCTTATTGGGAGGATAGCTCAGGGGCAACGTGCTCGCTTTGGAAGCAAGACGACACAGAGCAAAACAGGTTTGATCCCCGGGTCCACACTTAGAACCCTCTGGGTATTAAGTGCGTTATAAATAACCCATCATATCATACAATACCTGCAGCTGGAGTACCATCCCCAGTCAACTCCAGTTTGCAGCCAAAGACTGAGATCACTGAACCATCAAATCCAATCCAGGCTGGACTTCTGTTGACTTGCCAAGCTCTAGCCCCCCGAGAGGTGAAGTGAAGGTGCACTCAGGTTTTCTTGCCTCTCTGCTCAGCAATAGACATAAGCATGGGCAGGGTATGGATTGGGACCAGATAGCCCTAGCGCCCACATCCCACCAGGTGCTCACACTGCTGCTTTGCCTGGAAAAGTCATTTGCTCAGGAACTCTCCAGACTTGAGAGGGAAGGAAGAAGGGCAATGGGCATGGCCATTTTGAGTGCTATGTACTCAAAAAGACATTTGCCCTTGTTAAGAGTTGGCCGGTACACAGTGAAAGTACTGGTAATAACGTTTACAGGCACTTTTACTGGACCAGCTAACTACAACTTTGCTGGTAGGGGTGACGGATGCACCTCCAGCTAGAAGCTGGAGGTAAATCTGACACCTACCGGCAAAAAAATGACTATATTACCGGCACAGTAATACTGTTGCAGTAATTGCGACAACATGGAGTCCTATGGGACTCCATGGAAATGGGGGCTTATTGTGAATACCGGTATTATTGGCAGACAAGTGCCGGTAACAGTATGTCCGTTTGCCTGGCCAACCCGTAATGAGGCCCATTATGCTGGAAAAAGCACAGGTGCACGTGTGAAGAACAAAATCCACAGTAGAAAAATATCTACCAACCCATCTTGGACGTATAGCGAAAGTAACAAAAACGTTGCTAAAAGAAAAAGGGGTGAAGCATTGGTGGGATGAAAGAAAAACATTGTTTTATATTTGTTTCAAGAGCAACCAGAAATATTACAGTATTCTTGATTAGCTTTTACAGTATATGGCATAGAGGAGTCTGGCTTCGAAACATAGAGAAACAAATCATCAGCGTCGGCTGATAGTTTCCCCTCAACTTTCCGATTTTAAGTTCCTTTTGTGCATTATTTCTTCACTGTATTCAAAGAAATGGTTCAAGGGCAATGAAAAAATATATAGTTGAAATGTAAAGCCTTGCACCTGTATCGCACTGTAGAAGTAAACTGCTAATCCAAAGCTGTTGAGTGTTGAGAAGAAGGTCCACGATGCACAGTCAAAGGCCTTCTCTGCATCCAGGGGCCACCAGCCCTACAGGTAGGTCATTTACACCTGGGAATGACAGAACTTGATAAATCAGCCTTGTGTTAGAAATGCCAACTGCAGCCAAATAGTTAGCTAATTGCATACAAATTGCGGGGGGCGTGGCCAGCACGCATGGTGTGAGGACGTGCTTTCCTTGCGCTCCTGCCCGAGATCCTACAACGGACCGAATCGTTCAGCCAACTCAAGTTGAATAAGCATACTTGAAGTAGCTACGAGAAGAAGAACCGTTTTCCTACCCTCGGACCAAGATAACTGTTATTCGAGGCAAGCAGAGAGGAGGCCCCCGCCCAACAAGATGGTGGCGCCCGCAGTTCCTATCTGAGGCGCACTGTTGGAGAGCGGATAGCCTCCGGAGGGGAGAGTGTGGGCCGCTGCATCCAGCCTGGCAATCCGGCGACACCCCGGGGAGGACCGACCCCCGCTGCTGGCTGCAACATGGGTCTCTGCCTCCGGGACCTCGAGCCGCGGTCGCCGCAGCCGTGGGCTGGGGAGCCCCGAAGCTGCAGAGAGGAGGAGACGGAGGAGGGGACCCTCTGTGCGTGGCTGCTGGGTGCGCCGTCTGCCGGGACCCCTCGCACGCAGCGAGGAAGAGGGGCCCCGAACGGTACCGGCTGGCGGCAGACTACGAGAGACACAGAGAGACAAGGAGAAGGCTCTGAGGAAGTAGACGGCGGGCGGTTCCCTCCGGGAGCCAAGTCTGGGGACATCCACGAGCTGACGACTCCCCGTTAGCGGCGGTCACCTTCCCAATCGACTCTACATAAACATCCCCGCAGAACGGGAATAGGTCGTGGAGTAAACCCAAAGACAAGAGATGTTGCCCCCCAAGGGTAAACTAAAAACCGCGACCATGGACTCCTTCACCACGGTCAGGGCTAAACAACAACAGGGAACAGAAGCAGCAGACGACCCGACGGCCAAGGAGGACGATCCCACAAATATGCAAGTGCTACAAGCTATAGCAGCGCTACGAACGTCCATCGAAACCAGGATTGATGAAATCAAGTCGGACATGCAGCTGATGAGACAAGATGCCCGTAACCTTACTGAAAGGGTGACTACAGCGGAGGCAACGCTGCAAGACAATGTTAACAACACCACAGAACTTAAATCTAAGGTCCAAGAACTTGAATTGCAAGTAGCGCGGCTAGAAGCGCGATCAGAAGACGCAGAAGGGGGCGCCCGCCGCGGCAACATTCGAATCCTGGGGGTACCAGAAGATATAGAGGGCCCAGACCCAACTGAATTTGTAGAAACAATGCTATTGCAAGAAATTGGGCCCGGCAAACTGACCCAGGGCTTCTCGATAGAGCGGGCCCACAGGTCACTACAGAAAAGACGCCCACACCCCCCGGGCTCCCGACCGCGCCCAATAATTTCAAAAGTCTTGAACTTTCGCGACAGAGAGACTATATTGAGATTCTCGGTAGAAGGAGGGGAAATCGAGAAACATGGCGCCAAAATAGTCATTTATCCAGACTATACCCCCGCGGTACAGCGAGCACGGAACTCATTCGTACCGGTGAAAGCTAGGCTACGCAAACTAAACCTTAAGTACATGCTAATGTACCCTTCCTGCCTTAAGGTACTATACAAAGGGAAAGCCATCTTCCTTGAGACCCCGGCGGTGGCAAATATGTGGCTTGAGGACAACAACCTTGCAGATGATAAGGAAAGCACTGCGCAGGAAGTCACAGGCCACTGAATGCTCCAAGCAACAGGAAAGAATAAAGGTTTGCACAACTGCCGAATGAACACCGGACCGCTTGAGATTTACAACTCCACGAATGCTACGACTGGCAGGAGCGCACCGACCCATGCGTACAACGACGAAGCCGACGCACCCCCCTGAAACACGTGAAGGCCGACTGCCGATACACCACCCGCACCAGGAGGCCCGGAAAGGCCTGCAAGTTTGAGGCAACTGCTGGGGGCAGTTCTGAGTTGAAAGGTTTGTTGCCTTCATTCACTAGAATTTGGATTGTTAATGTTAAGTCTCCAAGTGACACTGATGGAGGAGGAGGAAGGGAAGGAGCAAAGGAGGTGGCTCGTGCCCCAACCCAAACGCAGACCGACCCCTAGATAGTAGGTCCAAGCCTAGGGGCGGGGAGAGGGGGGACAACGGATCCGTTACTGAACCCCTATGGCCGCGACCACCATAAAAATAATGACATGGAATGTAAGGGGTTTGGGGACTTATCTCCGAAGAAACAGGATTAAAACGAACCTGCACAGAAAAGGGGTAATGATAGCATTACTGCAGGAGACCCACTGCACGACGGACTCTGTGACCAAACTAAAAACGCATTGGGGAGGACAGGGATTTGGGACCACCTACTCTAAATATGCAAGAGGGGTCTACACCTGGATCCACCCACAGCTCCCATTCCGGGTGGACAAAACAGAGATAGACCCGGAAGGTAGGTTTGTCGTAATTTGGGGATTCATTGAACAGGAAGCAGTATGCATCATGATCTCCTATCTCCCTAATAATAACATACCGTCCTACCTGAACACACTGTACCCCAGAGTTGCACAGTATGGGAACGATCTTTTTATTTGGGGGGGGAGATTTTAACTGTGTGCACGACTGCTGGACAGGTACCCACCACAGTTGGGAGGCCTATCGACTGCTACGGCAGCACTGACCGCCATGTTGGGGGAGGCTGGACATGGCGGATGTGTGGCGGGAAAAGCATCCTGAAGCACGCGAATACTCATACTACTCATCTCCGCATAAGCTACAAACAAGACTAGATTATATACTCATAGACCGAGAACACTTGCCCCAGGTGGAGGGAGCACAATACCTGGGGAGGACTATCTCGGATCACTCCCCGCTCCTGATGACATGGAACTACAAAGGGCCCAGACCCCCCCATTCCCATGTGGAAAATGCCTACCGACGCCCTGAAGGACCCAGCCTTCCGGGAGGAATTACGTGATTCTATTGATGCCTACCTAGAGGTTAACACCGGTAGTGTAGCACACAATAGCACAGTGTGGGAGACTCTAAAGGTGGTGACCAGGGGAGAAATCATCGCAAAGGCGGAAGGTATCAAGAAGCTGCTCAGGAAAGAACTAGACCTAGTGGAGCGGCAAATTGAGCGACTTGAAACTACCCCCATAGATACCCAACAGAGAGAGGAGGGGCTTGTAATACTAAAAGAGAGAAACATAACTGCGTGGAATAGGCTGGAAAAGTTCGACTATACTACCAGGACGAACAGAGCACATGTTGAGGCGGACAAACCGGGCAGGTTACTGGCCTGGCTCTGCCGAAAAGAACACCCCTTCACCTCACTACAGGATGAGGAAGGGAACACACACTACACACAGCAGGGTATAAATGGCACTTTCATTTGTTTTTACACACACCTGTACTCGCATGAGGAGCTGGTCCCCCATGAACGGTTGGTAGAAACATTATAGGAGATAGGGCTCCCTAGGCTGTCCCCTGAACAAGCCAACTCCCTTGAAACAGAAATCACGCCCGAAGACATTACTGAAGCAATTAGATCCCTGGCCACAGGCAAGGCACCTGGTACTGACGGGTTACCCACAGAGTTTTTTAAAACGTATGAGTCCTCCCTGACCCCCCTACTACACGCAGTATACCATGAGGCATACGAAGAAGGGATACTACCCGAAAGTATGAGGGAGACGCTCGTGATCCTGATCCTCAAGCCCAACAAGCCGGCAGACCAATGTGACTCATATCGCCCGATTGCAATGTTAAACTAGGATGTTAAAATCCTGACTACGATTTTAGCAAAGCGGCTGTCTAGAATAATAGGGGATATAGTTCCAGATCAGTGCGGCTTCGTACCGGGTCGCAACACATCCATGAACCTACGCAGGCTACAACATATTATAGCGCAAACCGATAAGGACAAGGACTCATACGCACTGCTGTCTCTGGATGCAGTTAAAGCGTTTGACTCCCATCTACTGGGAGTGGCTTGTGGCACTGCTCGGGAGTGGCTTGTGGCACTGCTCAGGGAGTTTGGCTTTGGCCCCGGGTTTATCAGGTGGATTAACATCTTGTATGCTAAGCCTAATGCAAGGGGGAAATCTGGGAAGCATGTGTCGGAGGCCTGGGATATATGCAGGGGGACTAGACAGGGCTGTCAGGGCTGTCCACTATCCCCAATGCTTTACATCTTGGGACTAGAACCCATAGCTGTCTACTTTAGGAAGCAGTTTTTCGATGCAGGCATAAGGCTGGGAGACGTGGACCACATCATCTCACTCTATGCGGATGATGTTCTCTTATACGTCACGGACCCACATCTCAACGTACCAACCATGCTAGAAGTATTGGATAATTATTCCAAGGTCTCTGGGATACGCTTTAGCAAGTCGAAGTCCTGTATGTTCCCCCTGGCGGCCTTGAAAGATGTGAATTTGGAGGCACTCCCTGAGGTGGGGATCCAGTGGCAGAATACGTCATTCCGCTACCTTGGAGTGCACATAATGCATACCCCCGAGTTAATGCACGAACGCAACACAAAGGCAGCACTCCCAGCTCTACGCAAATCAATGACGTTTTGGGCGAAACTCCCCCTTTCAATGATGGGCAGAGCTTCGATAATCAAAATGATCGTTCTCCCACGATTCCTTTATGGGTTCCAAAATGTACACTACTATATACACAAACCCTTCTTCCGACTGCTTGAGACCATACTGCGAGAGTTCTTATGGGGGAAAGGAAGGCACAGGATAGCGTTGCAGTTGCTAACCCTACCACATAGTCAAGGCGGTATTCAACTTCTGAATCTGGAAAGGTACTACCTAGCAGCAGAGCTTAGTTTTGTGACCAAATGGCTAGATGATTAACCCACATCTGAAACAACACTGCTACAGGCCATGCTGCCCCAATTCCATCTGAAAGAGCTGGTCTGGGCGCTGTCCAAACTGCTGGGAACTTTACCCTTTTTGGCTGACCAAGGGAGAAAAATTTGGCACAGGGTGAAAACACTCACTAACTCATGGAACCCCTATGCCCCAGAAGTTCCCCTGATCGCAGACTTATGCACAACACTTTCTGACTTGAAACGCATCAGGCTTTGGGAGAGGGAAGGGGTCTACACCTGCGGAGACCTGTATGATGAGAGCACTTTTAGGGAGTTCACCTCGATACAGGAGACGGAGGGCATACATACCGGCCAATTTCTATGGTATCAAAGAACCCGTGCTGTGGCCCGATGCAAATGGGACTCGTGGCCTGAAGAACCAGCTACAGACCCATTCCTCACTCTGATGTACAACTTAGGAGAGGGCGGTAGACCCATATCGCAAATATATGGCCACCTGATCGACATGCCAAATCCTCGGAGTATGGAAATGAAAAGCAAATGGGAGGTGGACATAGGCCGGGAAATGTCTGAAGGGGAATGGAACAGAGCTCTTACATTCCCCAAAGCGGTATCCAGGAATCATAGATTCAGACAGATTCAGCTAAATGTTCTGCATAGAACTTACCTGACCCCGTGCCGCATAGCCACCTTCAGTTCCCAGGCACAATCGCCCTGTAACTGGTGCATGGGGGAAAAAGCGGATCTGACCCACATGCTATGGGAATGCCCCAAATCTAGGTCTCTGTGGGAGAAAGTTCAACAAACCTGCGAAAAAGCAGGCCTGAGCAAATATAACTGGACACCCGATGAGTGCCTCTTGGGAACCTACCCCAGACCAACCAAACTCAAGCGTGCGACAAGACTCATGGACCTATTGTGCATACTGGCCAAAAGAACTATCGCAATGGCTTGGAAAAAACCTATGGGCCCTCAGTTCAAGCTATGGCACAAAGAGACTGAACGATGGGTGCTAGCCGAGACCGTGGCATGGGAGGACTGTGTGGCCAGATCCACGGATGACTCCAGTATGACACTCGAGGCATGGAAGGAACTCACCAGACACATGTTCCACCCTTCGGATGACAAACCCCCTTGAATTGGAACTCAAACTAGGCCCATGAGGGACCTACCATAAAGCCAGCAGCAGCTGAAGTGCTGCAGACGATAGAGACCTTTCGGAAGCCCTCCCCCTTTGAAGTTACCAGATGGTTCCCCTTCGCTCCCACAATCCCCCGTAGCAGATGACGCTATATGATACAAACAAAATATGGAGACAGTTAAGGTTGTTTTGTTTTGTATTTGTATTTTCTTGACGTTAAGTTAAACACATGGCTATTGCTATTTGAGAAAGGCATTACCGCACATAACTTGTTTGATATTATTGAAAATGGCAATAAATACATTTGAAAATAAAAAAATTGCATACAAATTGCAGCCAAAATTGATATAATTTGGTCTAAAGCAGGCTTCACAATTTGAACTCGCCGTTAGCCATTAGTGACTGATATTTGCCAGTTGGTGAGTAGGAAATGGTGGGCTGTGTGCATGTGAAGAATTAAGGGGAGAGTGACTTTCTGCTCCTGGCTAGTAGCTTGCAAGTATTTACCCCTGGTATACAGATACATATGTTAATGTTAAAGGATATTTGTACCGCGCTCTATCACCACCGGAGTGGTCCCCTGGCACTCTGGCGGCTCTGAAAAAGGGAGAAGGGGGGGGGGGTGAGTTAGTGGGAATAAGCTGGAAAAGTGCAAGAGAGCAGTGATGTGCTGTTGGCAGCCTCAGCCCGGTGGGTCCGTTGGCTGCGCTTGGGGTGTTTTACGGTCGGTAGTCGTCGTGTACTGTTGTGCAAGTCTATGTGTCGTTTGTTTTGTTGTTGCAGTGTAGTGAAGTTTTGTGGAGTTTGCTGTGTTTAGGTTTGTGGTTGTGTTTGGTTAGAGTTTGAGAGGTGTATGCAGAGGGAGGAAATTGTTAGTGGATTGGTTAGTTGGTGTTGCTGTCCTTGCAATTGTGTCTAGGTGTGATGCTGGCTATCATTCACTATTCCATCTGAGTGTGGCACTTGCTAATCTTCAATATTCTGTCTAGACGTGAGGCAGGCCAGTGATCACGATTCTATCCAAGTGTGGCACCTGTCATCACCCACAGTTTCATTTAAGTGTGGCACATGCTAACACCCACAATCCTGCCCAGATGCGACGGAGGCTAAAGTCAAGAATTCCACCTAAGTGTGGCACACGCTAACATTCACAATCCTGTCTAGATGCGACGCAAACTAAATTAAAGGATTCATCTAAGTGTGGCAGATATTAACATTCACATTTCTATCTTGATGTGACGCCAGCTAAAGTTATGAATTCCATCTAAGTGTGGCACATGCCAAAATTCACAATTCTGCCCAGATGCGACGGAAGCTAAAGTTAAGAATTCCATTCAAGTGTGGCACATGCCAACATTCATACTCTAATTTGACCTTTAATATATGTGACATATCCAAGGAGTTTCTGTGTTCTCCCCAAGGGGGAGCCACCCCCTTTGGGACTGGGGAGATGAGCACACTACGCAACGGACTCCCTAGGGGGAAAGGCAAGTGGGATCTCATTGGGGGTGACACCCCATTTAGGAGACAAGGACAGCTCAAGCCAAGCACTACTACATCCTACTTGTATTCAAAGCCCCACTCATTCATGGGTTATATATGTAAAACCATACAGGGCTCTTTTAAGGCTGGAAGCTTGGTCTCTGATCCAGTGTTACTGGCTCTTTTACCAGAAGAATGGAACCGATGGTCTGATCTCTCTTGTTCCAGGTAGTACTATAAAGATGCAGACACAGCGAAAGAGAGAACGAACATACCTAAGGGCTAGCAAACTATGCGAGCAGCTGACTGAAGGGACGCCTTCCTCCCGCGAGGAACCTAAAGGCAGGACCACTCGCCGAACATGGTGGGTGGAGACAATCCCAAGGCCACGAAATGCTGCTGATCCCAGGTGGGCGGAGAGCCCGAGTGATGCAGAGCTGCCACTCGAAGGGGGAAACTGAATCCTGCCGCAGCCACACACAGGCGTTTAGCTATTCTGAAGCCCTGCCATGGAGAGGCGGGAAGAGCCGATGCACAAGACCTGGCCTCGAGGAAGACAGAGCCGGGGTCCTGTGACCCAGAAGGAAGCCGGCTCCCCAATCAAGCAAAGCCACAGGAGAAGCAGGTAGGTGGCAGAGGGTAACAAGCAGGAGGAGGGTAGCGAGGGGTCTGAGATGCCCTGGAGAGCCGGACCCTTGAAACACCCGACCAATGTGTGAACTACACCCGAGAACAAGCAGGCCTGGAGAGCCGAATATCCCAAGAGGGGTGAAGCCAGAGAACACCGAATGAAGGGGTATTGCAAACCAAAGCAGCATTAAGCCTAGTGTACTGAACAACCCAAAAAGGGCTGAACCAGAAATGACTCCAGAGAGAAGTAAACCGCACCAACAAATCAGCAGGTGTGGATGGCCAAATAACCCTAAAGGAGTGAAACTAGAGAATACCGAACTAATAGTTGAAATAAACCTGAGAATCATAAAGCCATAGAAGGCTTGGTTACCCAAGTGGAGTTGAAATAGAAATGATCCTACAAAGGGGTGAACCACACAAAAGAGACTTATGGCCTGCAGGGCCGAGAGTCCCACAGGGTGCTGGAATAGAGACTATCGTGCAACGTGTTGAATCCAAACCATAATGGTAAGGCCTGCAGGGCCATACAGCTGAAACAGAGTTTAGGAATTTGAGAATCCAAAGCAATTTTTCCTACACGGAGCAGAACTTTGTGAAGAGAAACAACTTTTGTTTTGATTTTTTCGAACTATCAAGCAAGATGGAGCCTGAAGAGAAGGAAGGAGACTCGGAAGACATTATTGGGTGGGGTCATCAGGGACCAGCCACCTAACACCTAAATTATTAAATGTAACTTAGATAGAATTTCTGTTATTTATGTCATTAGTGATAGGGAGAGCCAGATCAGGTTTGGGACGGAGTACTGAACCTTTTTAAGGCATATGGAAGAACATTAGTTTTATATTCTTTACTCTTTTAGCATAGGGAAAAACCTCACCACCATAGTTGGTAGGCATAGAATAGGTAGTTCTCTTTTCTTTAATAAAATTCCATGTTACAACATGTCCTTTTGGTCCGTCTTCTATCTCTAGCTTGCACATATATTTATAGCATATTTAGGGATTAACACAATACGATTTTCTTTTAAAAAGAATCCCAACTCCCCAGTGCTGGCAAAATGTTGCAACAAACGTAACAAATAAGGAGGAAGTACATTTTCAAAGGCCTTTTTAAAATTCAGCTTCTGCCCTTCCGCACAGGAAACCTTACAGACCTTGACTGAGCTAACATCTGCAAATAAGACAGAGATAGAAATAAGCTGTTTTGAAAAGTGTCATATTGCACATTTCATATAGGTATGCAGCACTTTCTAAAAACCATTTAGTAAGACCAGTGAAGAGAAATCGGGATTATTTTCCCCTTTTTATAAAAATCTATGCATGAAGGGGTCACTTAATCGGAAGGTTTTTAAAAAAAACTTTGACACTCAGTAACTAATACTTTTACTTCCAATTAAGGGAACCACTCATTTGTGTACACAGCCGGAACTTGGATTTTATTTATTTTTCTACTAAGGTGATTGGTTGAAACTTTTCTAGAACTGTTGGCCCCATGATAAAGTCTTGTTTGCCAGCAGCCACTGCTTATCTTCCTCTGTCACTCAGTAACACGTTTCATATAAATCCAGTGTTAAAGTTCCTTTTGGTAATCCATATTATTGGACAATAAAAACATTCTTTCATGCCTTCAGATTTCTTTCTCAATAAATTTGATTCTCGCATTGAAGGTTTTATTCATGTGGGCCATAATACTAATGGTGGCCCCTGTAGCAGTTGCCCTGACAACATCCCAGTTATTACAAGGATTTATATGCTCCATGGAGTTAAAGAAATCAGTGATATCGTATTGTTTCTTGTGTTCGTTTCCTCAGACAAGACTGACAAAGGAAGGAAGGAGGATAGGCAAGGCAGTCACTTTGGGGAACAGAGCGTTAGCAGGAATTACCTCACTTGTGACACGAAACCCGAATCTCTTTGGCGTTAATCCCGGGGTGGACGCGGCTGCCGGCGACCATTTACAAAACGACTAAACCGCTGCTATGAACCCATTCTATTATGTGAGGGAATGGTGCAGCGTGAAAGATGCCAGTGACTCCAGAGGGACCAATCAGTCCTCACAGTAAGAGTTCTGACAAAGACCACAACATTGATTCTACATCTGTTACATCTGCTTGGGGGTGGGGGCACTTGTAGAGGGCAGCTTGTAGGTTGAGATATCTTGCTACAGAGTGTGAGAAAAGCCAACAGGTCATCCAATCTAGAGTATGAATTATGAGGTGCAGAGCAAATGTTAAACTCATTCATAATAAGGGGCTTCAAATGACACGGATTCCAACCAGTTTGGTGTTTTATGCCCATAGCTTTTTTAAATTCTTTTTATTGAGCAAGTAACCAGAGAATAGCACAAAGGATTACATCAGTTGCCAGGATAAAGTAGTAAATTACTATTGAAAATCTTGCATGTGGAGTACATCAGTACTTTGCAGGATGATCGGGGAAATAGCAAGAAAAAACAAACAGCAGCCAACCCTCATTGTGTAGGGGTGACACTAGGTGGCGCAAAGGTGTTGTCTGCATGGACATCACCAGTGATATTTTGTGTATCGTAATTTGCATAGATGCTTTTGAAAGCCCATGGAGCACCGTTTGGTGGACAGATTGTCTTGAAGCAATTCCTCACATCATTGCATCAGATTAGGTCCCAAAACTATCTTGATGGCATCAGATGGGCCTTACCATTCCAGGTTAACGGTAGGCACTGATTGGTAGCAGTAGTTCCAATGAAAGAAACCTACAAATATACTTGGCCAACTCCCGTATCCTGCCAGCAGGCAAACCAAGGTATAAGGCTGCAGAGCCAAACCAGATACAGCATTGATGGTGAGTCACTCTGGACCCAAAGTGTGTGACACATCTAAAACTCAAAACATGTGAAAGAACTCAGGTCTCTTACTCCCACACATAGGAAACACAGATGTGTCATTTGGGAACGATTTCTGAAGTCTAGACAGGGTACCATATGCCCTATTAAGGATTGTAATTGCATTCATTTTATTTGTAATAGGATGCCGAATTAGCAGAGAAACAGAGCTCACACATCAATTTAGGTTAGTGACAACCAGAGATCGCTTTTTTTGCCTTGCAAGTCAAAAGACTAGGTACACCTTCACCTAACGGGAACTCACTGCAACAACCTGATTCACCCTCAAGACCTCCTACCTTTTTACAGTACTAATCAGGTGACTAACTCGTTAATAAGCTTGAGAACATTCCAGGACTATAATCTAGCCTTTAGCCGGAAGAATACTTCCCTCGCCACACAAATGCATTGTAAACCCTCATGGGATAAGTCCATTGTTTATGCAATATCTAAAGCACCACACTCATTCCACTCCTTAAAAAAAATAGATATAGTTTACAGTTATACAATGCAGCTAGGCATTTCTAGTGGAAAGGTGTGGGATGTAAGACTTTAGAAATGCATCCAAAATCAGTAGCACTTGCTAAAATTCTGGGCTTTGGCCTAAAACTCCCTGGACCCAAGGGGTCACTTTCAGAGTATTTCAGATGAGAAGAACTCCATAGAAATTGAGGGGATAAAGCATAGCTCTCAACCATTTGTCTCGCAAAGGCGGGTGAAATCACCCGATTTTGTTTTTGGCGGGTGAGACGCCCATTGGAATGAATGGGCGTGCAGGAGGCTTGGCGGGTGAGTCAGCCCTTTGCAAGGCGGGTGACACCCGCCAAAAGCGGGTGAGTTGAGAACTATGGATAAAGGCAGTAGCCACAATGGTGGCCCTAGCCCACTGGTGTAGAAAAGACAGAAACTGATTCCAAGGTATGCCAGAGTACGCTCTTCTGAAGAGCTCTAGTGCCAGATTTGAAATCCAGCAGTCTCAGGAATAAAAGAAAAGCAGGATTCCGGCCAAGGCAACTGAATTGCAAAACCTGGTTGAAGGCGGCTTGTAGAAACATTTCACCATGGACCATGGGAACCCCAGAGAGTAAGTATCATTCTTTAATAACCCACCAAACAAGTGCAGAGGTATATGTTCTCACAACAGTGTGTTCTGAAAACATAGCTCAGGAACAGCGAAACAGCCTGGTGAGTACAAGGTCTTCTTCTGCAGTGCAATGTACAATACCCGGTGGAACACCCAGGGACTTGAACCCAGGTTTAACAATGAGCTAGACCACCCAAAATATCTAAGAAAAGAACAATAACCTTCCTTGCAGTAAGACCCCAACAGCCAGAACCGAAAACAATGGTGAATACAGCTCCAGGAGGAGAGGAACCCAACCAAACAGGTTTGGCAGCTCAGAAGGCAGAGAAGTAGCACCCAACAGAAAATGGTTCCATGAAGGAAACATCAATGGAAGCAACCCAGGACTACTCAAATGAATAGGAGTGGCAGGGTATTGATCCTACCCCCCCCCAACCCTTTCTGGCTGATCGCAGCTTCCTGCACTTAGGTGCACGTCAAAGATGGTAAAAAAAAAAGATCAGGAGCAGTCCCAGCATGGAAGTCGCAGTCCAGCCAACACAGAGACTCAGAGGGAGTACAAATCCTCCCAAGAAGGATGTTCAGCAGCCACAAATCAAAGCGTGCCATAGGATGGGACACAAGCCCAGCCAGTATGGCCAAACCTGGTCACAGAATTGCAGTTTCTTGGCAAAATAATCCCCCATCAGGTATGTACATCTGAAGATTTCAACAGAACCCTAGGAAAAAATCCAGCGAAGGTCAGGCAGGGCCAGGGTCTTTCCTAAACAAACCCCTACACTCATGGGCTGGCCTAACCTAACCCAACTCTCCGACCACACAACAGGGCACCTAAAGAAAGGTTTAGGCTGGCAGCCAATCATGTTGGTCCCAAAAACTGGCAAGCATTCAGGTTCACCCACACAGAATGTCTAATAGCCGGTCTAGAGTTACGGGCTGGTATAAACCAGTCCTTCTCCAGCATGGGGTCTGGCATGGATTCACATGCTCATGAATATTCCCTGTCGTTAGGCTGGGAATCCTTTGTAAAAAGAAAAACAGTTTTGCTTTAGCTTGAAAACTGCATGTCTCCTCTAAACCAATCACTTTACTCTGGGTCATAGTGCCCCATCCAATGGCAGTCCTCTCGCTAAGCTCCACCCCTGGTGGCCTTCTTCAAACTTTTACTACACACTTCAGTGTTGGGAGTCCTCCTCTTGCTCTCCGAGCTATATTTGTTCCAATTGTTGTGAATACTTAGGCCACTGTATATTGTTGTGAATATGTTGTAACCTATATCATGTAATGCAACTAATGTAATGTTTGAATGTGACTAATTTCTAGCTGTCTTATAACCTCGCTGTGACACCCGAGGGTCTGGGCCTGTAACAAATAAAATAAATAAATAAATAAAATAAATATTTCGATTTTTAAAAAATGTTGACCAATTTTTGTCTCATCGTTTCGACCGGAGGTAGATTATCAGCAGCGGGGACCCACTGTCGGCAAAGATCATTCTACATTGCGGATATTCCATCGGGTTGCGAGAAGGCCCGGACTTGGGCCTACTTCGCGCCTTTCCACCATGGCAGAGGAGAAGATATGCCTCTTCAATCTCTGCGCATAGTGTGGATTGAGGAATTTGTACGTAGAAGATCGCCACCATAAATGTCTGTATTGCCTGCATCCGGGCCATGATGAGGAGGGATGCGAGGTCTGCTGCAGGCTTTTGAAGAAAACAAAGAAGGATCGCTACAGCAGGCTGGCAGCGTGACTCAAATCGGGCAAGGCCTCTGACTCTGCTTCCGGACATTGTCATGCTTCTCCCAGGACACTCCGGTCCCACGAGCGAACTCACTCCGAAAAGCGGTTGAGGTCCTTTGAGGACGCCCCACCCTAAGGGGTCCAACAGAACGCTAGGCTCCACAACTCCAATCCCACTGGTGTCTCTGTGGCTGCGTGTCCTAGCTCTGGGAGGACAAGGTCACCATCACTGACTACTTCCACAGCGAGCCTACCGGTGAGGGTCGCTCCCTCCAAGAGAAAGTCCTTGACTCCGCCAAAGCTCTGCTTACCATCGGCAGACAAGACAACGAAAGAGAGATCGAAAGGTGGCCCTTTGCTGCCCCCTTCGGCAATGCCATCGTCATTGGCTGCTCAATCAGCGCCCAGATTCCTCGGGTTAGGTGCGCTCTACAAATGCCAAAGTAAATGAACCAGCCAGAACTATATCATCGATGATCACGACCACATCGTCGAAGGCTGCTGTTACTGCCCCGTCGAGGCACTCGTCGAATACCGGCACATTTCTGTCAAAGGAGGGCCATGTCACAAAGGTGGTATTCAAGGTCAAGACGGCAGCCACACGTCGAGTGTTCCTACCACAACGGCGTGAAGCACCTGTGGCAGCACCAACTAAGGCATCTGGAATGGGGACAACTCCCCTAGCCACTCTGCTCCAGAAGTCTCCAGAGAAGGGAAAGGATAAAGTCCCTCCTACTGACCTTAAGAAGGGTGCACGTCCACAAACTGCCACGGAGAAACTGGTGCATATTTATACGAGCTCCGACGAGGATGACCATAATCTGCCCATGGACTACTATCCGGACCATGAAAGGGCGATACGCCCGTGTGCATAGGGGGGTCCCCACAGGGTGAGCCCTGTTCCCCCTTGCCGGAGGAGGCACAGCAGTCCGTATCCTCCACCACTTGCTCCTTTCACGCCTCAGCCAAGGGACATGTCTTTGGACATTCTGACAACGCTGCACATGCTAGTTTTGAAAATCCAACAGAGACTGCCTCCCACACCAGCTCCTGCCACGTCTGAGATCCCCCCAAGGCCGCCGCCCCGGAGTACACCCTGGTGCAAGTGTAAGTCAAAGGACCCAGCTCTGGAGCTAGGCGTCAACCGACACCACCACCTCCATATCAGGATCTGACTCCTACTGGGAAACTGGCTCCGCACGCAGACACAGGCACAAATGCGGCTACTACGCTGACAGACACCGACGTGGTCGATGACTTCGTACCAGCTGACAAGGGAGCCTTTGGGCGCAGATGAGCCCCACAGGGCCTCTCCTCCGGATGAGGTCGATTCTTTTCAAGTGATGATGTCCAGGGCCTCTGATCTTTTTAATCTGGTGCCTGAGGAGACAAAAAAGGAAGGATTCATTTATCAACGACGTGAGTCATATGGAAGACCATCATGTCCGTCCTCTTGCTAGACGATATCTGGGAAGAGGGATTGGCCCTAATGAAGACTCCAAGTACTGCTCCTTCCAAGTGGGATAGAGTCGAGAAGAAATGCAGGGTCCCAGACTCGGCCCCCAAGTGCCTGAGATCCCAGCCTTCACCCGACTCTGTGTTTTTCTGCCAAAGCCCAAAAGCTCTCGGTGAACCTGTCGTCCTCGTCCATGGTACCTCCGGACCAAGAAGGGAAGAAGCTGGATACGATGGGCAAAAGGATCATGTATACTGCGGCCTCCACCGTTAAGCCAGCTAATGCCCTGGCCATTCTGTCCTGCTATGATCCGGAGCTATGGTATACATTGAACCCTATTCTGGACTTCTTACCTGAGTTCAACAAAGTAGAGGCTCTCGCCCTGTTCCAGGTGGGGAAGGTGGCCTTGTACCACGACATTACACTGGGGGTGGACATCGTGGACACAGGTTTCTATCAGATGGGCCATGGATTGTCTCTTTGTCGACACAGATGGCTGAAGTCAACCAACTTCAGACCAGATGTTCACTCCAAAGTGTTAGACATGCCATGGCCTCTCTTGTTTCCTATCTTGCCTCCCTTCATTTAAACATGCTTCGATTCTACCTATTCTGAAGAAACCTTTTCTTGACCCCTCACTTCCTTCTAATTTCTGACTTATTTCTCTTCTTCCTTATCTTTCTAAGCTTCTTGAGCGCCTTGTCTATTCTCAGATCTCTACCTTTGTTACTGACAACTCCATTCTTCCTCAGCTTTCGTCCTCTTCATTCCACTGAAACGGCTCTTCATTCTTTCTGTCTGTGATTCCTTGCTCTCTGCTCGCTATTCTAAACACTCTTCTCTTCTTGTTTTATTGGATTTATTGGCTGCTTTTAACACAGTGGATCATACCCATCTACTCTCTTCGCTTTCCTCTTTTGGGTTTTCCGGTTCTGTCTTATCTAGGTTTCGCTCATACTTATCGAACCAAACCTATTTGTCATCTTGGGCTGGGTCCTCTTCTGACACTGTACCTCTTCATCACGGTGTTCCCCAATGTTCTGTAATAAGACCTTTTTTTCTCTTTCTACACATCTCCTCTTGCTGCTATAATTTAGTCCTTTGGGATATCACATCACTTCTATGCAGATGACACCCAACTTTTTCTGTAGTCTTCTTCTTTTCCATCTGCTATTCAAGATAATCTTGCTTCTTGTATTTTAGCTATTAAATCCTGGATGTCAGATCGCTTTCTGTCCTAAATACCACTAAAACTGAAGTTCTTTTCTTTCCTGCTAATACTATTTGGGCGCTTTGAAACAGTATGTACTTGCTGTATAAGCGCCTAATAAGCGAACAATAAATAAAATAAATCAATATGCCTTCTCATTAGCCTCCTCCATTTTCCCCTTCACAACTGCCTATTTATCTTCTGCTCGAAATCTTGGTCTTTATCTTGATACTGACTTGTCTTTCTCTTATCATACCTCTACTTTGCATGTCTATTGCTATCATCTTTTTAAATCCCAATTTTTTCTTATGTTTGATGCTACTTGTCATGCGCCTGGCGCCTTTGGCATAGGGGGAAGCTGGTACACCATTAAACTGTGCCTTCACATGTTCCCCCGTTTCCTATAGTGCAGGTCTAGTCTTTTCCAACATGGCTGCCGACCGGCGGTCGGCGCGTTGCAACCACTTCTATCTTTCGTTTCGCTGCGGCCATACACTATGTTTTCCTTTCCCGTTCCTCATCATGGAACTCTTTCTTTCCTCTCTTTATTCGGGCTGCCTAGCCCTATCTTTCTCTCTCGCTGTCTCCTTTGTTTAGTTTTCTTAGTTTCGCCCCTGAACTTTCCCTTCGCTTACTATGTCTTCTGTCAGCGCTTTCTCTCTCGGTCACCTTCGTTCTGTTTCTCCATTCCTCCGCCCGCTACTTTTCGGTTACTGCATTCTCGCTCTCTCTCAGCCATTCAGCTACCAGTTTGTCCTCTTGGTTTTGAGCTGACTTTGTTTTTCTGCACCTCTGGAAGGGTACGGAACATTGGTTTATCTACCTCCTCTGTGCCTCCCAGCTCCGCTTTACCCAGAGACCGGTAGCAGTGCTGCTTACTCCTGGCGTGGCACTGTGTTACTGGAACGTCGTTTCATAGCGCTGAGACCTGTTGCCTAATCTATATCCGAAGTTGGATTCTTACCACCCATTGGAAATCCAATGCTTCCATCAAGAAACAAGTACAAAGGGATTTTTGGTGCCGAAGAAGCTTTTTTTCCCAGCGCTTGTCCTGCTTCGGGAAAGGGCCACAGGACTGCTGCTCTGCGAACAGTCACTGTGGCTTCCTCTCGCAGCAGGACTCCTCATCCGAAGAAAGAAAAGGACTACAATTACCAGAGGCGAGTAACCTCGGACTCTCCGGATTCCAGTGGCACATGTGAGGAGGAAGAGAAGGACACTTTCCCGTGTGGGAGCAACGGGGGTATTATACTATTAAACGTTTGGTTTCTTCACTCTTTTTCTCAAGTTTATTTTAAACTCTGCCACACTATTTGGTCTTCCTGTCTCTTGCTTGTCTCCTCTTAAGTCTGTTTTCAATGTTTCTATTCGTCTCATATATTTTCTTTCTTCTTGTGATTCGATTTCTCGGTCCCTATGCACTTTGAGTTGCTTTCTTTTCATTCCTGTCTTAAATTCAATTTCCTTTCTCTAGTTTTTAAGTGTCTTCCTGGCCTGCCACCTTCTTACTTATCTTCTCGCGTTTCCTTTTTTTTTCTCCTGCTCGTGTGCTTCTCTCTCAGATTCAATTTCTATTATCAGTTACCCACCCCGCTGTGCCCAGTCAGGGTTTCATTCTTTTACCTTGCTGACACTATGTCACTGGAATGCTCTTCATCTATCAATCTGCTCAATTGTTTCTTATTCTTTATTTCGTACCACCCTCAAAAATCTTCATCTAGATGATCAACTATGAATACTCCTTATTAGATTTTTTTATATTGCATTTTATTGTACTGTAAAGTGTGTTCCTTTTTTTCAGTGCTTTGGTGTAAAGCGCTATATGAATTACAAATAAAATACAAAAATAAAATACAAATGCAAATGGGGTTTTCTTTGACAATTACCTGAAACTGTCCCAGTTCATTGAGGCTAGTTTCCATCACGGCCAGACTTAACCTCCTTAACATTAGAAAGATCTGCCCATACCTCATACACCACTCACCTAAAACACATCTTTACTTTTGTGCTCTGTAATCTGGGCAACTGCATGAGCCAACATCTTTGTCTATCACTCCAATCTTCTGCTCCCTTCAACTTTGCGACATGTACCTTTTTCAACGTAGACAGATGTTTCTCCACCTCTGCCTATCGTCAACGTGCTGGGTGGCTCTACATGAATAATCACTCTTTAGATTTCTTCTTCACATCTATAAATTCATTCATGGTCTTGCCCCCAACTACCTGACTGACTGCATCTGGCTGTAATCTCCCTCTCTGCTCCTTTTCTCTACACAACATATCACTCCCCTCTCTATTATTGAATACTGGGTGCCCTTCTTCCTGTCTTAATGCACCAAGAGAAGTTAACAATGATTGTGATAGCTCCAATGTGGTCTCGTCAGACATGGCTTTCCCACCTCAAGATGAACATTTGCTACTGATGAAACCAACATGTGCTTACAGCATGTTGTCACAGAATCATCCTCATCCTCACACAATCAACTTAGCTGCTTGGCTCCTGAAGTTGTAGTTTGGTCACCTTATTTTACCTGTCAGATGGCAATTCTGAAGAAAGCGTGTAAGCCCAACACAAGACACTGCTCCTTTGACAAATGGAAAATATGTGTGTTATGGTGTAGAATGTAAAATGTCAATTGTGAGGGATCTGGACAATTCGTCTCTTCTCCCCAGAGGGGAGAAACTCCCTTCAAGAAGAGGGAGGTGAACCCGCTAAGCAAGACCCTCCCTAGGGGTCTGAGCAATTGGGACCTCACTGGCAGGGATTCCTTTCTTGGGGACAAGCACTCACATTCCGAGCAGGAACCATCAATCCAAAACACATTTCTGTATGGGTTCTTCAAAGACTTTGGCATCTACCATTAAGACTATAACAACCAAGGACCCTTATTTCACTCCTTTGGCTTCAGTTAATGCTTAACGTCTGAATGCCATAAAAATGACCACATTTCTGGTATTTCTGATGATGTAAGTAAGAGCAGGGCGGACTGTGAGTTGGCGAGAAAATCCTACAGAGGAACGTGGGAAATCCCAACGAAGAGGCGAGTCATTGTCTTGGAGTGTTGGGGGCCACACCTGGCCGCAGAACCCGCAGTGGTGTGCAGAAAGAGAGGACCACTAGCTGGAGGCTTAAAGGGGTCGTTCTGGCTGTGCGAGAGGCTCCGGTCGAGAGAAAGGGACCACGGGAGAGCAGTGGTGGGCCTGGCACCCGGCAACCAATGCTAAAACCATAGGAAAGGAGGGAGCCTGGATCCCCTAGCTCCACACGGCAAGAACATTTGCTGCTAAAATGAGCACCAACAAGGAAGCAAATGCTCCTAAAATAAAAACACCAGTGAGGGCTATGAACTTTGGAAAACCAACGAGGATAATCGGGAACAGAGAGACACACTGTTGGGAAAGCCGACAAAGATAGGAGAGCTTGAGAGCATGGAACAGATTCACACCCTATGTAAAACAGAGCAAAAGCGATATGAACACTTTATACCAAGGCTGGAAAAGCTGATGAAAGTACGAGAGCATGAGAGAGCTGACCGGGCATAGACCCTATATATAACAGAGTGAAAGAGATATGTGTGCTTTATGCCAAGGCTGGGGAAGCCGACAAAGGTACGAGGAACTGATACTCAAACGAGCATGCGTCATACATAAAACAGATTGAAAGCAGTATGAACAATTTGCAGCAAGGCTGAAAAAGCCAACTACCTTCCAGGAACCTGGGAGTCATGAGCAGGCAGACTCCCTAAGTCTATCAAGTTGTTTGAGAGTCGGTATGCCTACCTAGGAGTTACAGGACTTTGGGGAGTCCAGTTCCACAAAAGTTGGGCATAGAGAATTGTGTAAGAAGTGATCCTGGAGGGATCCGAACACTTGTCAAAATCTGAGAAAGTAATCTAAGGAGATGCCTTTTTTTTCCAAAGGGGAAGATAAAACAATACAGAGGATATTTGTCTTTTTAATCAGCAATATCTACAAAAAGACTGTGAACTGTGTCATTATATTTTTTGGGACTGAAAATAAGTAATTAAGTGTTGGGCCAGGCAGAAGCCAACGACAGAGACCATTGCTACGGCCCCCTTCTTTGTGTTAAGTTTTCTTAAGTGATTGGGCCAGTTAGTTGTTAGGATCTGGACTCGGGACTATTTTTTGGGGGGATTGATGGGCGATCATCATTAGTTTTAGTTTGTTAGGCTGGTAGGTGTGATGCTGGAAATGCATTGGAGGGACAGGGCCTCCGTATCCTTGTCCTCTACTGTTTTGTATCGTGTGTTCTGTCGTGTTTTCTGCGCAGGAGTTCATGTGGGACTCCTGGCGGTGCAGCTCTCTTTTGGTTTGGTGTACAGACCCATGGGTTACCCTTATGGCACCCATGGGTGGGGGTGCAACCCTGTGCCCTTAGTGTATGTTTTTGGGCACCTGTGTGTGGCCCACAGAGCAGGGTGTGGGCTGGTGGCAGCTCCATGCTGAATTTGACAGGTGCTCCGAGTATCCTCTATTTTGGGATACCCAGGACCTGGCATTGGAATCAGTTGATTCCTGATAGGAAACCAGATGGCCTCTGTGGCCTCTTGCTTTCTATTGCATGTTACATTGTTTTCCCAAAGTCCTGGTAAGCCCTGACTCTGTCCCTTCCCCCTGGCTGGCTGTTGGGTGGAAGTTCCATATATGGTGGTGTTGTGAAGTCCAGGCCAGACTGGCTGGAGCCTTCCCAATGACTGCATGTTGTGGGTACACCCTGTGGGTCGGACCATGGTGAATGGAGTGTGTGACCAATATGCACTTCTTGTTGTGGATCTCTGGTTTCTGGTGTTTGACACAATGGGCCTCATTATGACCCAGGCGCTAAGTGTTTAACGGCGCCGTAAAAGGCTGCGGCGCCGGTAAACACTTAGCGCCTAATTATGAGGTCCCTTTGCGGGACCCGACCTTAACGGCTGGTTTTACCAGCCGTTAAGGTAGGGTGCCGCAAAGGGACCTTGGTGCTAAGTACGGTGCCGCAATTTGCGGCACCGTACTTAGCGCCTTCCCCATTCCCATTGAGCCCTATGGGGCAAAAATGGGATTGGGGAAGGGCCCATGGTGAATGGGGAATTACCGCCCCGCCAACCTTGGAATGGGGCGGTAATTCCGCCATTCACCATGGCGGACCCCGGCATGGACCATGGTGCTAATAGCACCATGGTTTAGCGCCGGGGTCGTAATGAGGCACAATGAGTGAGACAGCCCTGCCCGAAACTGGTATGAATGCAGTGTGTAGTGTTGAATGGCTGGGTACTTGTCCCAATACACATAACTTGTTGCGAGTGTCTGGAGAGAAGTGAATGGCCTGAATGCACTATGCACCTGATTGGCTGCCTGCCTGTATGAATGCCCTTCTGACCGATTGGTTGCCTGAGTGTGACCCAGCAGAATGAATGGGAGATCAACTATTATATCTGGGGGCCTCTCACTGCTAGAATTCGTGTTCAGAAGCTGAAGAGAAACTGGATTTGAAACTGAAGCTTAACTTTGAACCCCTGCTGGAAGAGAAGTCTTTCCGCTGCTCTACTTCGTCGATATGAAAGCTGCTGTGTCTCCAAGGACTGACCCAGAGAGGACCTGGTTAGGCACCCTCTTCCCAAGCTACGAGGGACCATTGTGCACTGCTAATCTTTGCCAGCGCTCCCTGTTAGACATACCTACGAAAGGCTGCCGACCGGAGACGGGGACCGCCGCGGAATCAAAAGGAGAAGCGCCCGGACACTGTTGTCCATCACCGTCGCCGACTGGAGCCGCGGTGCTCACTTTGCCTAAGTAACATTTGATCCATTGACGCTCTCGCCTGCACTGTCGACTGCTTTGTCCCGCCGGAGAAAGTCGATGCCGCTGACGCGCCGAGGAGCATCCGCCAGTGGGTTTCCTACCACCTGAAGACCTCGGAGTTGCTGACAACCCGACGCCCTTACTGGGCCAACGTTGCTCAACCTCTTTGCGGTCCTGAACTATCGTCACTGAGGTGCCCTGCATGCCTCTTCCTTGCAGGACACCAATGCTCTGTCGTCGACGAGCACCGCTAGGAACGAAGCTGCCACCTCACCGTCGTCGTTCAACCCTTTTCCTCGTGGGATCTCAACGATCCGTGGCTCCTGCCTTAAAGGGAGCCGCTCAAGAAGGATCCATCGACAACCCGATGACGAACTGTGCTATTCCAGGAACATTGGGGTGGTAGAACTATTTTAGAAGGAAATAAGACTCTTGTGAACAATACATGGACTGGGCTTGTAGGATATCTTTATTTACAGGTTGCCCAGGTGGGGGGATCTCCACACAGAATTGTGCCTAGTTGGTAGGGGCCAGTATTCTGCCAATTGTTCTAACCAACTGCTTTCCTCCTATGTCTATTGTTGGTTACCTTTATTAATTGATTTGTGTGACATTTAACCAGAGTACAGTTGATGAACTTTAATGGAATCTAATAATAATTGTGCTACCACTTAGAACTGTATATATGTGCCATTGTAGATTTAATGAGCACAACGTGAGTTATTGTGATTGTGTACATAACCTTGAACTTAATTATATAAAGACTGGGTTTTAACTAATACAGTGTGTGGACATTCCTTTGTGGGGGGTTGGGGACTACACTGTACACAGAACCAGCCTGCATCACCTCCTGAGAAGCTAGGCCTTGATTGCTCGACCAGCGCTACCCTATAGAGAATCTTGGCTGGGGTCCTCTGTGCTTCTCCTCTGCCATATAGAGAACAGGAGTACAGACACCCCCCTTTCAGTCTTTACAGTAGGATAGCTAAGGGGCAACACGTTTATCTTGGAATTAAGACAACGCATAGCAACACCGGTTTGAATCTCGGTCTTGTGCTTAGAACCTGGTCTCCGGTATTAAGCGCTTTATAAAAGAACAATCAAAATTAGGCAGGGAACTTCCCTCATAGCGGTGGGGCCATATGAGCATTTTTCTTTCATTTCAAATAGATATTAGTGGATCATGACCCACTGTAGTTAGTCCTTCTCCTGGTTCACCACACAAACCAGTTGACTGTTCACCATCGCATATAGTTGTAAGGAAGGCATGGTATCAAACAGTACTACCGACACAATTGATCACTGTTCAATGGTGTTTATTGAACTTCAATCAGGTTTGAAAAACGCCTATCTAAAGTTAGGAGCAAGCTACATCCATCAAATAATAATAACACAGTCCTAGTGGTGTCTTGTCAAAATAAAAGGGCCTAAACTAATATTTTATGTTATGTTAATTGCCATTTATATAGCGCTCTATATATCATTAGTATGACCTCAAAGCGCTGGTAGGTTGAACGCCCTCAGGAACCGTAGTTTACAGTTTAGATATAGGTTAATGATGCTGTAGAGCGGTGGGGCTTTCTGGAGTAAAGTAATTGCTCTACTCCCCACCTGTGCCACACTTATATTTTGGTTGCTGGTTGACGGCTGGTCGCTGGCTTCCCCTGCAAACACCTACTGACACTTTCTGGAGCCGCATGTGTAGGAGCCGCCCTTTGCCTTGGGGCCCTTAGCCGCAGGGGCTGCCAGGCAGAAGGCTGCCTTGGGAGGTTCAGGTATAAACAGAGGAGTCTGCCAATAGCGGCCTAGGGCGTGGCAGCACTCACCTGCTTAAGGAAGCAGGGAGGCCACTGCAGGTCGCCAGACCCATATCAACGGCTACAGATAGCCAATGGGGAACGGTGGAAAGGATGGGCGGAAGGGAGCTGGGAAAATCATGAAGGAGCGGACAGAGTAGGAAACCGAAGGGGGAACGAAGGCCTAGGGGGGCAGAAATGACTTTTTTGGGGGCATCTGTGGGCGGCATTTGATGCGGGCACTCACCTGCTTCTCGATGGTAGTGAAAGCAGGGAGACCACCGCGGGTCGCTAGACCTGAATCAATGGCCACAGATAGCCAATAAACCTATTGCCATTCCTTACTTCTAAATACAAATAGTGTGGGAAACTATTTTTATGCAAAAGAAAAGTGTTCAAGAAATGATATGTCATGATATTCAAGCCGTTAGCTTCCCTTCCCCACGTTTTCAGCACGGCACAAGTCAGTTCACTTGGCCGTAGCACATTCTCTGGCTTCTCTAGCACGAGGATGCAGTTCAAAACTTCACTATCGGGGCCTTCTGTGCCAAAGTCTCTTTGCCATTCAAAGTCTCTTATTTCAGAGGGCCTGATGCAACATGACAAACATCAAAGTTTCTTTTCAAAATGGATTTCACATGTACAAATTCTCAGGTGATTTTCTGTTCCCCCTCTGCCGGGCTAAGACCAAATTCATGAAATTTTCCAAATTTACTCTATTTCATCAAAATCAGAGACTTTCGACTGTGCGGGATTCTGCTTGACCCGTTGCAGGACCACTTTGATTCACATTTATTAGTTCTCTTTCAACTGGTCATCTGTGCTGGGCTCGTACCAAATTTATCTACTGTTATTACTTCTCAGCTGGATACCTTACAGAGAGCACCAACGCAGTGCCGAACCACTCCGTCAAAGGTATTGTAGCTTGCTTTAAAGTTCAATCACTCATCAGCAGTTTAGCTTCACTCACGTCTCTTATCATATGCGTTTAGCAATGTTTGTTCCAGAGCTTGTCATACAATATTGCTGCGTGCAACCTTGGTTTCAACACAGACCGGTCTTGTATCCGTCTCCCCAATTTACCGGCTGTGTTGACTTCACTGATGCTGCTTTGTTCTTGTAGCCAAGGATGGTACCACAGCGGATGGTGATTCTACCCGCCTTGATTACGGACGCAGGAGGACCCCAGGTATCTCCCAACACACAATGAAGGATTCTTCAGCCTGGTTTTCTGGTCTTGTGCTTTCTATTCTTGAGGTCTCTGGAAAGTAATGTTTCCCTGTCGAAAAGATCAAAGGAATTTCCCTCCTTGCGATCCCCTTCGGTTTTGCCATCTTTCCCCTCTTGCTCAGCTGCCATCTCAAAACTGCTGTTTCCTCGTGTGCTTTGCCTTGCTCAGTGTGCTCTCGATTGTCGATAATTGCCCGACCATAGTATTGGGACATGTCAGGTACACAGCTCGGGTGTTAGTCTATTTTCACCTATAGCGTGTTGTCTGTGAGAAAGTGTTTGTGTTGTAAAAGAGGGGCGGGGGCTAGAGTTCCTAAATATCCAACTGGGTAGGATGGGGTAAAGGTGTTACAGGGAAGGGGATACCGCGTCTCGCCATCCGATTTCCCACTCCCCTAAAACCCCTCACCCAGGTGATCCTCCCGCAGTGGTCCCGCCCCACAGAAACTGGATCCAAAAGCGATGGCCGTGTACTGGCCACCTGGATGACAGATCCCCTGGGACTAGTGGGTGATTCTTCTCACATAGTGCATTATCTATTGCACTTATTGGACTCAAGTCTTGTTTTTAATTAAAAGTCCATCTAGCAGCTCTGTCTGCTTAGACAACTTTGCAGAGTAAGGTTTCTTGGTGGCGAGTTTGTCGTCAAAGCCTTCATGGAAGGAGTAAAACGGCTTTACCCTGCTATTGAAAACACACCCCCAGGATGGGATTTAAATTGTGTCCCAAGCAAACTCATTGGCTCCCCCTTTAAGCCAATTCATAAATCAAGTCTCAAAGATCTTACTTACAAGGTCGCTTTTCTTATAGCAATTATATCTATTCGGAGCGTAAAAGGTTTCATATCAACCAATCAATTGAACTGGCAACTTACTTTCAAAATCCTCAAAAATCAGGGGGAAAGAGCACTCCACACTGGATGTTCGAAGGGCAGGCATATACTACCTCTACAAGACTAACCCACTCTGGAAAACAGAACAGTTATTTGTAACCTAGCACCCGAGAGTGGACCCTGTCTCAAAGGCTACTATCTCCTAGATGGATGAAATTAAATGATATTTTTATTTATATCACGCTCGTACACAAGTGTTTCAGAGCGTGACCAGGCGAAGGGAAGGGAACAGGGAAGAACAAAAACAACGATCTACTAGTCCCAGTGACATTAAGAACGTGCAAGTGCATTGGAAAGGGAAAAGGGGGAAAGTGTATGGAAGGGGGGAAAGTGGAAAAAGTGGAACAGAGGAAAGACGGAATAAATAATAATAAGTTAAATAAATAAAGGCTATAAAGAGTGGTAGTGCAGCCAGCAAGTGGCAAGTGCTAGATTAAGCAGATAGGGTATATCAAAGAAAAGTGGGTGGTTTTGGGATATGTTTTAGATATTTCTCCTCTGTGAAAGATAGTGAGCTAAAGAATCTGGGTAAGGCTCTCGTAACCAGGACTTATGTCTGGCAGAGAGACTCTCAGGACCCCCCTTGTTAATTTGCATAATTTAAGTAGCTTTGGGGCTCACCCTAAGTTACTAGGGGAATCCAGACATGGACCCCTTGCTCACTGTTCTTAAAGAGGCACAGCTCCACCCTACTGATGAGGTCCAACCAGAGTGAAACACACTTCTGGGGTTGCTGTTGGTACTCTTGTTCAGAGGAGAATTGCCTAGCATTTTGGTGCTGGGCTGCACCAGGGCAGGACAAAGACTGATATGTTTTGGATATTTCTCCTCTGTGAAAGATAGAGAATTAAACAATCTGGGTAACACTCTCGTAACCAGGACTAATGTCTGGCAGAGAGACTCCCAGTACCCCCCCACACCCGCTTGTTAATTTAAACAGTTATCTACTAGCTTGCCTCAGAGCAAACAATTAAATGAGACATGTGCATGTACAATCAAGGCTTACTTTCTTCCCGAAACTGCCATCCTGCCTATTTATTTAACAGAGCAAGTGTCTAAAGTCCCACCATTGATCTCCTGTATGGAGCAAGCATCAATAGCACTGAGCCCTCGTTTTCTGCCATTGACAACAATAACTCTCTTCTTGCCCTGTGCTACTCATTGCATTACACTCTTACTTCAGACAACCAATCGGCCCCAACCATCTTTGAGACATTTGAAACAATCACTCCCGCAGTACGTCCTGAGGAGAATGCAGCACCATCGATTGATGGATCAGGGAAGAGACTATCGACATCTCCCAACATGTGCCCACTCGAAACTGCCTCATTTTCAGCTTTAAAGGCATTAAATACATCTACAGATAAAATGTCGCCACATAGCGAGATGCAGGCATACATTTCAGTGCTGCAATTCGCTATGAAGGTGCCTCTGCGGATGTGTGTGAAGATTATCGAGGATGTTGCAATTATGTCCAAAGTGAAATCGGACATTAATGCAGGCAACAAAGATCTAGATGACCTTACCGCAGTGGCCGCACTACAAGCAGACATGATCACAGAACGACAATTAAGGCAATAATCTCTGGGGGCCATTGGTATGGATGGTGATGGCTACTTAGGTGGATAGTGTGGACATAATCAATGATACCTCGACCATATTTCTATCTATAAAACAATGTAGACACAAAAAAATCAATACTTGGCCTCTTCAAGGCGACAGCAGGATGGTTTGCAGGTCCAACAGAGTTATAATACGTCCTCAGCGGCCAATGGACAGAAAAAGAAGGTGGCCAAATGTTTAGGCACCTTAACGAGTTGGCTGCTTGACAACAAGAATACACCTGTGAAGGCTTTGGAAACCGCCAGTCTCGCTCAATCAGCCATCTTATTCTTTACTTTATTCCATCTCCATACCGACCATACATCCTGCACCATTGCCAAAGGGTAATTGGAGCTGTCCACAGCTTGTTGTTCCTACTACAGCATTGGGGAGATCTGATGCAGCCAACCGATCGGAAGAGGTCACATTGGATACCTCGCCAGTCTTTACTATTAAGAGAACTGTGCAGGACACCATCAGGTAAAGTACACATGTTAATAGGTCTACCTTCATGGCACTAACACATACAATTTTGCCCCTAAGAATTCTGGACTTCAAAGATTTCGAGTTTTTTGAACCCATCAAACCAACCAAATATCAACATAGCGCAGAGTTCATTGTTGCTCAGATGAAATGGCAATTTTGATCAGATCATACAAAAACAGATATTTTGAACTCTCCTACAAATTGGACGCTAAGGAGGAAATTGAGATTCTAAATAACAGCCTCACTGGGATGCAAGCTATATGGAACACTTAAGTCAAAGAACAAAGCTGTGGGAAAGGCAAATAATGGCAACACTTTACAGGGGAACGTCATGGGGATTCTAACTTGGCACATGCAAAATACCAACTGCTCCCTTTTTGTGAAAATTGATTATTGTTAATCTGTTCATGGAATACTCGCGGTTTCGTGCACATATTGGATGAAGGGGAGTCCTTAAAACTATTATTGCAGAATGCCATTTACCTTTTACAGGAATGCTGGCTGGTTTCTGAACTTAGGATGGATGGATTTCAAATGTTTCAAATTTTGGCTAAAAAAGGTCCTATAGGCAGGCGGTATAGGGGCCTCGTCATTGGTGTCAAAGAATATTTGGAGAGCGGAAAGGATAAAACTTTCCCCCGAAAACCCATCCATCCTGGCAATAAGAATTAGCCACCTGGATTATTCTGAACAGTTAAATGTGATAAATGTTTACGACCCCCTGCGTTTACTAGAGACGGAACGTATCACTGAGATAGTGATAGAATTAATTTCTGATTTTGAAAGCTCCCCTGAACACGAAATAGTTATATTGGGTAGCGATTTTAACGCGCGTAGTTGCTGCTAATTTACAATAACTGAAACCAATTATGTCTATAGTATAATACGACTAATACTGGATCACAGGCGCTGATTATGGGGAAAAAATGAAAGGCCACTGTACTAATGAACGCAGCAAACGGATGTGTTGGTGCCGCATCCGGTATTAGCCTATTGGGTATATTAGACATGTACAGTGCTTTTGTGCCACAGTACCATATGGGTTATATACACTTTGTATCGAGGACTTGTCCTGGCTTAGGGTGAGCAAAGGCAAGTTCTGGCGTAGAATTTTACAGTTGGGGACATGTTCCCCGATGGAAATAACACAACTAGAACTAGGCCTAATATCATTAAGAACGATCGCTCTTAAAAGGCAATGTGTACTGTACTTCAAATCAAAGAAAACTCTGCTTTGTCCTGTGCTTAAATTGATGGGGAACCAACAAGGGTGCCCTGTCAGTTCTACCCTTGAGTCACTGGCCATTAAGACCTTTGAGGTGATTGGGAGGGCACCCTTTATACTTTTAAGAAGGGTATGACTTTGAAATTGGATCAGTGGGACTGATGCACCAACTACACTTATTTGGCAGCACTGGTAAGCTATCAGACTCCGATAGAAAATTTGGCCCACATATTTCAGATCCTGCAAACATAGCTGAAATGATGCCCGTTACCTGAGCTAAGGAAGTTCCTTCTGTGCTTACGTAATAAACAAATTCCCAGTTCTTACAGTTATTGGCCACAAGCTTGGCATACCCAAGAAAGAGAGGTTTTGCCGTTTGTGGCTTGAACAAAAACAAGAAACGGCATGTCATGTCCTCACGGAGTTCCGCAAACAAAGCCCCCTGTATATGACGACATTGGTCCCCTTCGTGACAACATCAAGAGTGATTCATTTTGGATTTACTGTCTGAATTTAGAGCTTTGCATGTCACACTTTATAATGTATGGAGGGGAGTTTTGGCTACTGGGAACTTATGAAAAAGAGCAAATTAGAGCCAAGCTGCGCCCTGTGAACCATTGTTGTTGCCACTGATATTGCTTTTTCCGTTTTTCTATGCATATAGGAAATTAAATTAAATAATTGTTTTTTAACTTTAAGTTTTACGAATTGTATTGTAACCATTTTTCTGTTATGTAAAATATGTTCAAAGTCTTTGGAGCTATAAACATAATAAATATTGAGGTTTTTGTTATCCCTTCCACGTCCTTTCAATGGCACCCGTTCAGCGCTTTCAGCGCTCCAATGCCCATATCGTTTTCTGCTGATTCGTTTGAGTAATTTCAACTTTTAACCTTAATGCACCCATTAAGTTTCTGACACAGATCCTGAGAACCATTCTGTGTGTTTGCTCTGCACTGTATGTTACTGAACACCCTGTCTCCTTTGTTTTATCAGGCAATGCTTCACATCTGGGTAATGATTGTTCTTCTCACGTACACCCCGGAAATGCACCATGATCATCCAATCGGCAGATAAAGATTTTGGCTCTTCTTTTGCTGGACATTGCAGAGTTTACCAGGCCTGATGACATATACACATTTTAAATGCAATTCTCACGTCTGCAGTTACCTAGGGGAGAATAGATAATTTTAAAATCAAAGCAACTGTCATAATTGTGGACTTCTTTCTGGGGTTTGTAGATGTTAAATATTATATTTATTTAAAAGGATCCTTAGTTTTAATAAGAGTTCTTCATGCTGCCAAAAACTGAAGGTGCAGGTGATGGAGGAGTTGGATATATGCAAGCTAGGAGAATTTGGTGGAAGGGAGCCTTTGACGCATTGTGGTGGTAAGTGGAAAGCAAAGTGGCATTGCCACACTTCACCTGCATTGCTTGTGTGGCTTTGGCAGTTTAACCTATTAGGCCAAACGTATCTTTATCTCTTTTATTTTATTAGATATGCCTTTTTCAAGTACTATATGAAGGAGCCACTCCACAGTGGGCTTGTTTCCATCTCCTAGCAGCCTGCTTTAATGCTTAGTCCATGGGCGTAGATCTGAAGATCGGTCATTTTAGGAATCTGCTACTGCAAATACTATTGGTGTGCATTTTGATCAGGGCATTCATCAAGAAAACAAAATGTACTTAGTAGTGTACATTGAAAACCTTGGCATTCTTTGTTCAGACTGCTTTTGCACTTGTTCATTTTAACTGTAAATATGCATTTTATTTTTCATTAACTCTGTAAAAAGATTTCAGAAAACTGACAAATGATGAGTGCAATATCCTAAGAAAATATCATTTGTAAATTAATAAAATGTATCCTTTTTAAAGTCCTCCTTTTTTGACAAATCTTCCAAGAAGCAATTGAAGCATAGCATAACATTGCTGCAGGAGATAATAAGATGTTGGTCTTCACCAAATAAAAGTGGCTGGATGTTGGTATATGTGTGATTGATGAATGTGGCCTAATATTGCAACAAGGGATTGGGAAAAGGTCTGCAGAGTAGCAAAAACATTTATCCATAAAACCACACACTCGTAATGACACATATACACGAGAAATAAAAGGTGAAAAAGGTCAAATAAAGATATATTAACATTGATGAGAGTGTCTTATTTTAAAACAGAGACCATATACTTCCCTACCACGAAGGTCAGGTCTGAAGTAACAGTAACTGAAGGTAAACCAAAGCAGGGCGACACAGACCAAAACCTGCACTTTTAATAACAGTTACTAATATTCTCAATGCAAGGACAGCATAAATTGGACATCAAATCTTCTTCAACGTCTCAGTGACAATAACATAATGTTCCCTTATGGTGGCCCCCGTGCCTTTTAGTGTGACTGAGTTAAGTGGCAATTTATTTAACCTGAATTTTATTAGTAATCCATGTCTGAATCCATGTCTGAATCTGTTCTTAAGTTTTTCTGAAAGACACAGGGAACCCCACACTCTGGATTAGGGTTTTAAAGTAACAGTTGATTGCGGAAAGGAACATGCAAAGGATACAATTTGAAAATGGGTATCAAAGGAATTTATTAGACGTGATACATCTTTAATATGACTTGAATCATGATTTAATCTGCACTTACTGCGAAAAATTACATAGCTGGAAAATAACTTTTAAGAACACATCTATAAAATACAATTCTATTTCTTCAAACGTGCAACCATTCGTCCACAAACATCCATCACTCATCAGTTCACTCATACAACCCAACAATGAATATAAAATCAAAAATCTATAAATAATCATGACCTATAATTCATCAGATAGATTTATAGAAAGAATGTGAAATCAATATCGCCACACTAGATAATAAAGTGGCCGACAAATTGAGATGGGTCCAAAGAATCTTCAGCCATGACCTCATCCCAAATTTCTCTCTACCGGTTTCGACATTTGTACTTTATCATAGTGACGTCTTCTTCAGGAGATAAAAATTACATTCTAGAGAAAGGAAACATAAACCTATGAATCCCTTATCTATAGCTGGAGACATGGTATAATTAAAACCAGATGCACAATACTAACAACATAATAAATCAATATCTAAGAACCAATACATTAAAAACAATAATATCCTGCTGTCACCCAGAGTACAGATCTCTAAAGCCAAACCATGGGGGTCTAACAGGAAAAGTGCTACCCCTAAGAATTCATGCCCTAAACTCCAGTGGCCTTGGGTCATGGACAAAAACAGTGCCAAAGAATTAAATATATTCAGTTTTGAATGAAACAGGCATGAGAAACTCTCTCAAATTTGCAGTGGACTGCAAAAGGCTACTCAGGAGTCAAATGCCACATAATTCTAGAATATCCAAGAGTCGTATATAGACCTTCCTATGTGTTTGGGCGTGTTATTCCAACACATCGTTTGAAAAAATATATTACCAGTAAACGCTAACCTTGACATGGTAAGTAGGGAGTAGACATAATCCCTCATTCCCTTTATCAAGACTGGAACAACTGTTCGTTTGAATTAGCAGTGTCCAGAAGCTAGTTCCTGCACAGACAATGTGCTGGGCTCACAGTAAGGTACTCTGTTGGATTATTAACTTAATTTAACACAAATGCATTTCAATCCCAACTCCAATGTGAATTGTCCCAACATACGAGCTTACCTAAAGTGTCAAGGTGGTAAAAATGCTCTAGGGATGGGAATGCAGGCTACGAGCATCTCGCTCTAGGCCACACAGGAGTCTTGCATCCCTAAAACAATCAACAAAAGGCCACATCACTTATACTGAAAGATCAAACAGGCATCAGTGTATCTATGACGTACGTGATAGAAAAGATGAGTCAGTTGTAACATATTCAAAAAAAAACCGCGAGTTGGGTCAAATCTCAAAACCCATGTCAGTATAATGTTACGGTTTTTGAAAACCCAACATGTATCATCTTTGCTAGTCTGGTTTTAACCGTGGCTATAGTTTAAATGCCACAGTAGGAAAAGAAGAGTTACAAGTAACTGTGTACACTTATCGCTTACCTTTCGCCAAAAGCAGGGGGGCTCGTGAACCCACCGCCGACTGGATAGTCCGCGACAAGTGAGCTCGAGCGGACGCGAGCGTGCAGCAGCACTACGCTGCTTTCGCTTTGGGTAAATATAGCGTCCCCTCGTTCATGTGATCCCAGTTTGTGTCACATGATCTTACACCGGGTCCGGTGTAGACAATCCGAAGTAAAGAAAGACTCATGTCTCTCGATACGGATTGTATAGGGTAAATAATTGAACTCAGCCTGCCAGTTAAATTAATTTAGGCCGGCAGTGCCTGATTATATAAGTCAATTGCCACTGGGACAAGGACAAAGCAACATTGTAACATCCGCATGCTGCCGTAAATTACCACGAAACGTAAGATCAAGCAGGACCTTAAATCAAGGATCCTGCAAAAGTAAACAGAGTAGATAGCCACTCATGTGGTTGCCTGCCATTAGACCCTACTATACGTGAGAAAACAAATTGGATAAAAACCAATTAGGGACCTACATTTACTCTGATTGAAAAAGGCATACAATTGCACAGATATAAGAAATCCCATATGAAGGAGATAACTATTCTGAGAATTAACGCACTGAGTGTGCTGATATTAATTATTGTGATGCCTTGGCTCTACAGTATTTAAACTGTGTGTTAATGTTTTTAGATTAAAAATCCAAAGTGTTTCTTTATAATCCAGATTTTCTATCATTTGAGCCTGGTTCTGGGCCTACACTTCTACGCAGAACCATTCTATTTGTTCCGCATTATGTCCCATCTCTGCAAAGTGAATTACCATAGGCGCATTTAAATTCCGCATTTTAATTTTTGAGTGATGTTCATTGATACGGGTGCTCACATCACAAGTAGTTTTACCAATATACAACAGTTGGCAGGGACAGCGAATGGCATAAATAACATTTTTACTTCTACATGTGGTAAATGTCCAGAGGCCCCAATTTTTCTTTTGCGCATTAAAAGAAATTATTTTCTTTGAAAATGTACAGGCAATGCACGAAAAGCATGGATAGTGGCCAACCACTGGATTTAGGTGAGTATCTTGAATCGTGGGAATCTTTAATGGTATCCTACTTGCACGAGTCATCTGTTTCAGATTTTTGCTTTTTTTGAAAGTTTAGGCAGGCTAATGCCTGAGGCATTAAGAATGCGCCATTTTTTTAAGATAATGCCTTTAATAGCATTACTGTGTTGGCAGAAAGTTGAAACGCACACCAGCTCTTCCTTTTTTCAAATATCACGTTTAGGTAACAAGAGCTGGTCTCGATTGGCATATCGAGCTCTCTTTCTCGACTGTTTTATACATTTTTTTGGGTACCCGCGTTCCAAAATTCTTTTTTCTAAAATGGTAGCATGTTTTACAAAGTTGATAATGTGCATGCAATTACGGAGTAACCGTAAAAACATACGGCATGTTTCTACGGTCAGCCCTCCCAGGTTCAACTGGTACCATTTCCTCTACCTCACTCTCCCTCAGGGCTCCATCCTCTCGCTATGGCTTTTCATCATTTACCTTGCCCCTCTTGTCCACTTGATCTCCACCTTCTCCCCTCATTTCCAGTGTTATGCTGACGACACACAGCTCTCCTTTAAGCTTCCCTCCTCCTCTTCTTCCTCTCATTCCTCTCTCAGTCCTGACTGTCTTACTGTGCTGCTAATAATCTCTGCCTTCATGCCAGTAAGACTGAGATCCTTCTCATTGGGACTCCTAAACCCTCCTCCCCTAAACACTCTGCCCTCCTTGGGCCCCCTCTTCTCACCCTCCTGTGAGGCTAAAAATCTGGGAGTCATCTTCGACTCTTCTGTCTCCTTCTCACCTCACATCGCTGACCTCGCCAACAGGGCCCATTATCAGCTTCACTTCCTCAGAGGCATTCTCCCTTTCCTCACCTTTCCCCAGAAACTCATTGTCTCCAGAGCCCTGGTTCTCTCAAGGCTTGACTACTTCAACAGCCCCTTCCTTAATCTGTCTCTTTCCTCACTCCACCCTTTTCAACTAATTCAGAATAGGACTGCAAGACTTATCCTTGGTCTCAAGCCCAGGGACCACATCTCTCCAACACTAAACTCTCTGCACTGGCTCCCGGCGGTTTCAAGGATCACATTCAAGACCCTCTGCATCATCCACAAGGCTTTCTGGGTCCTGGGACTTTGCTGCATTCAACTCTCTCTCCCTAAATACCTCCCTGCTAAAGTCCTTCGGTTCTCTAGCTCCAGCTCTCTGCAGATCAGAAGTTTCTCCAAGCAGAGAGTGGGGGTAGATCTCTCTCTTGGGCAGGATCCTCCCTCTGGAACAGCCTCCCTACCCCTCTCTGACTTGAGCCGGATCTTCTTAAATTCCAGATGCTTCTCAAGATCTTCCTTTTCTCCTCCCCCACCACTGCTAGTCTCCTCCTACCGTTACGACTAGATGCCTGTGTCCCTTGTGAGTCTCTGTGAGGCCAGTCTTCCCCTCTCACCACCTCCTACCAGCACTTGCCATCGAGCACCCTACCTTGACCAGCCTTCCGAGGCTGGCCTCCCACACAACCCTGCACTATTGAACCCTTTACCTGGGTCCCCCTGCCACTGGCCCTCTGGGCCACCCCTTAGCACTTGTTGAGCCCCTTGGGCCCCTTCCCTCCAGCACTTCTCTCTCTTCACCCACTCCCTATCCTATCCCTTGTCTTGACCTTCCCCCTCCTTGCACTTTTTGATACTGCACTTACACGATACGAATGTCGCAATGCCTAGTAGGACCGTTATTTTCTCCTCTTCCCCCTGCCCCCCCAGATCCCCTTTATAGACACCATACAAATGTTCAATAAATCAAATAAATTCAGCAGGAGGAAGTGGAAAATAAGATGCAGCGTGACATTATCAGGGTCAAGGGTATCCCAAAGGAGATCAAAGATGGTGAGCTTGAGAATTATGCTATAGCGCTTTTATGCCAGATCCTGGAGTTTCCGGACGATACAGAGGACATGCTGGACAAAACCCAGAGTTTATTTGCCATACCAACAATCAAGAAATCTGTCACCAGATGTGCTGACAGAGGTTTACTTCTACAAGCTCAAAGAGGATATGATGGCTGCAGCGAGCAGACAGCAGGAGGTGAAAATTAGGGGTGGAAAGATTCCTTGTTTCAGGACTTGGCCCAGACAACTTTACAAAAGTTAGTGACTAAGACTGGTCACAGGTTGGTTGAGAGAGAGGAAGTTGAGATACAAATGGGGATTCCCATGCAAGCTAATATGGGAAGTCCTATGCTATCAGCAAGGGAAGTGGTGAAATTGCTGGCTTAGGATAACAGCGATAGGCTTCATGATTCGTCACCACCAAGAGGAAGGGAACGAGCAAGGAAGCACTTAAAAGGGGCGGGGGGAATAGAGCACACACAACCCTCAGAGACAAAGGGTCTGCTGAACTGCTGGCTAATACATGAACAGCGCTGATAATGGGTACTTGAAAGATGTAAGTTGCTGATGCAATTGAATTGGAGGATTGGTTAACAAGCCGACATGTGAACAGTGCATTCCATGTAACAGTTGGGGAGATTAATGTAATGGAAAGGGACAGTGGTTGGGAGATTTTTTCAATGGTTACTAGAGGGTTATATGGTTTGAATGTTACAAGGTGGTAAATTGGATGGGCCGCTGCTGTTGATATTTTGGAACTGAGGTGGGGGAGCTGGATGAGGGGCTACAGTGTGGAGAGCTGTTTACCCCTGAAGGCCTATGCGATTCTACCAGGCGAGGAGGATTAACCCTGGTGGAATAGTGGAGTGGATAACATGTGGGCCGATGGCTTGGTACCATCTCTTTAGTTTTTTTTCTATTTTTCTTAGTCGGCATGAAGGTGGCAAGGACGGGATTGGAGTTCCGAAAATGAGGCGCCTTAATCATAATGTAGGGAATTGTACCACTGGCTGACCTACACCTGGTGGCCCTGAATGTTCGGGGTCTAAACTCTCCACTCAGTATTCAGAACACAGAAGATTGGGGGAGATTGGGCATTGATCGCTTTCCTGCACGAAACACACTTGTTGGAGCAGGACGAGGGAATACTGAAGCATAAGCGCTTCCCTTCCCAAAATGTTGCATCTAGTGGGCTTAAAAGAGGGGAGTAGCAATTTTTTTTGGGAGATGGATGACATATTGGCAGACATATTGCTGAAACTGGTGAGATTTAGTGAAGGGGAAACCATAATTGGGAGGGGGGTTTAATTGTGTGACAGACCCTTCCCCAACCCCACAGGACTGGCAAATCAGACAGGTGCTGGCAAGATTGCTGAGAGAATTATCCCCGATACAGACCTGCTAATTTGTTAGAGACTAAAATGGTCTACACATGTTATTTGTTGACCTATAGGGTGTTATTGAGAATCGACACAATCCTGATTTAGTCGTCGCTAATTTCTAGAGTAGAGGCCTTTGACATAGGACAAATAAACCTGTCTGATCACGCCCCTATATCCCTCGGAATGCAACTAGGTGCCCTAGAGGCGAGGAGAAACCCTGGCATCTGAATTATATGATATTGAGGGATGCAGCCATTTGGACACATGTAGAAGAAACCCTACTGAAGTAGTTTCAGGAGAATGATATAGAGAACGTGGACTGTGGGATATTATGGGATGCCAATAAAGCCGTAGTTGGGGAAGAATGAATGAATAAATAAAACTGCAGCATTCATGAGAGGTAGAGAGGTGACACGGATAGAACTGGTCAAGGAGGGGGGCGGGCGACACATGGGGACAATAAGAACTCTCAGGGCGCTGACGTGGGCTCGCCGTCTGTTAGAGGCTCATCTGGCAGATAGATCTGCACAGACTTCTGCAAACTAAGCAAACGTATTGGAGACCATGCAAATGGTAGCGATGTACGGTATAAATCAACATAACATAAGAAAGGGAAGTAAGGCAAATTGCTTTTTAGCGATGAAACCCTGAAAGCTAAGAGCTCGACATTTTATTGCGTAACCGAAGAACCGGTTGGATATTCCTCCGAGGGGAGGACGGTGTAAACTTAAAATAATAGCATCTTACTATGAATAACTCATGAAAGGGAGGTTGATAGACCCAGACAAAAATAATTCTTGGTGTTACTGCAGATTCCAGAGGAAGATAAACAATTCTTAAAAGATACTATCACTCCAGAGGAGGTGGGAGGGCGATTGATGCCTTACCATGGAATAAAGCCCCTGGCACAGGTGGGTTTATGAACGGCTATTATAAGGTTTATAAAACAAAACTAATGAGCCCACTTGCCAAACTGTTCAACACATTAAGCTCGGTAGGAGCGGTTTCACAAAGCACGAAAATGTCAACGACCACGCTAGTAGTAAATGCAAGGAAGGACCCATTTGCATGTGAAGCATATTGATGTAGATATCTTCTCCATGCGGATGTTAAAATATATGCGAAGATTCTAGCAACCCATCTGATGCGCATATTGCAGGGAATAATTCACCCAGTTCAAACAGATTTCATCCTGTAGCATAGTGTGAATGACAATATTACATAGACGGGTCACACACTAATTGAATGGAGGATAGAACAGGGCATTGGGCATTTGATAGGTTATATTGGACATATACATAAATGGTATTAGGAGCCTATGGGTTTGGCCCAAAGTTTACCAAAATGGTATTAGCAAATTGCAAAACCCTTAAAGTGATAATTAATGTTAATGTGGAATTGACAGAACCTATTCAGATCTCAGGAGGAATGATACTGGCCGGTCCCCCGCCCTCCCTGATCTTTGCCCTAGCTGTAGAACCCCTGGCCCACCTAGTATGGACTGATGATAGAATGAAGGGAATAGATTCTGGGGGGAAACAGCATAAAATAGTGTTATTTGCACATTACAGTATGTGTTCGCGGGGGACCAGGGATCTTCTCTATCGGCAATCCTGAAGGGTCTTCACTGGTTTAGTGAGGTTTCTGGATTCACTATAAATTATGGGAAATCTAAGACCCTCACCATCCCAGAGGACCCAGAAGTGGGTGGAAGAGAAGGTGGAATGTCTAAGAGTTAACCTAACTCTGAAATATGAAGGACTATATAGGGTCAATATTCCAGAGGTATGGGACACCGCCGTAAATGATAAGAGTTTGCAAAAATTATCCTGGTTTGCTAGAATGGCAGCTGTTAAAATGACCATACGGACCAGATTGCAATATATCTTTAGAGCCTTGTCTCTAGTCATCCCATTACAAAATATGAAACGGCGGCAAGTAGAGATCTTCTAATTCACATGGAATAAAAAGCAGTCTAGGAAATAACAATCTGTCCTAATGCGATCCCCAATTTTGGGTGGGGCAAGTGTCCCAGATATAGGGCGTTAACTACTGGCAGCGCAAATTGCACCCAGAATGGAGTGGGCGTTGACTCCTGGGTGGAAGGATATGGAACAGCAGGCTATGTCCATCCCTCTAGCGAAGATCTCCTGTGTTGGTGGCGAGGCGAAGTACAGAGTGGGAAACCTACTGCCCTCAATGAAATGAGTACTGTATTACTGGGGCCGGGACTGGGGAATGGGGATTAAATCGGATTTGCACCCCTATCACCAATAATGGATAATCTGCAATACACAGTGGGGATGGCTAAGAATTATTACAATAGATGGGAAAGAAACCACCCACTCACACTGGTTGATATGTATACAGTGGGAAGACCCTGACGCTAGTATAATGTAAAGCGAGGTTTGCAATAGGGGACGAAGAAAGATTAAGAAATGTCCAGCTTTGACATTGGATATCCCATAGGGAAGGGACCCAAGCTGGTTACAGGAACCCAGCAGGCTTAGAATTTATCAAAAGAGATGGGCCAATAAGGGTAAAGATTTCTAGATTATACAAGTTGATGGACCGGTGAATGCCAGAGGACAGCCTGCCTTATATGGAGAGCTGGGAACGAGAAGTCAGGGTAGGCATTCCAGCAGAATCATGCTTAAACATATGAGCACATAACTCATCCAAGCGCACAGCTACAAACACCTCTAATAATTCTTAGGGTACATCCTGACTTCCACCCACAGTATTGGAGCAGCCATGGAGCCGCAGGAAATTTGGGCCATATGTGGTGGCTATGCCAGAGAATTAAAAATATATTGAAAAGAAATATTGGGGCACCTAAAGGACCTAACTGGCATCCTCCTGCCTATGGATGTTAAGGTAGTCGTCCTGGGAGATGTGGCTGAATGGAATTATGCTACGCAAGATGCTCCGGCTGAATAGATTACACAATTATTGGATGCAGCCTGTTTAACTTTGGCACAGAACTAAGAGACCAAAACTGGTCCTAATGTGGTGTACTGGTGGATGACAATTTGGGGTGTTTTGTCAATGGACATTTTAACAGCCTTGGCCAGTGGCAGATTTGCAAAATACCTACATGGTCACCTTTTTTGGAACATGCAAAAGAGAAGGAAGCAAGGCACCAAAGACCCCCTATTGCTGAAGAATTTCTGCCTACTGTATGGATGGGGTATCTTGATTGGTGTAGGATGGTAGGATGGGCGGTGCAGATCAAATGGTAAAAGATGGTGATGTTCTTGAAAGTCTTCATGTCAACGATTCCGTTTTCTGATATTGATTTCTTTACTTTCAATGGTTGTAGTATAGGTTACCTGGCCATTCAACAAAGACTGACCGAATGAACAGCAATACATTATAAGTGTAATTGTTTGAGGGACCGGGAAGGGTTGGAAGATGGTTTATATTTACAGAAATTCAAAATATATAATGTGTCTTTTAAAAATAAAATCGGTTAGATTTTTTAACCCAATTCAGAGGTTTCTAATGTAAAGTTTGACGAACAATGGTGAAGTTACATCCAGCAAGTAGACTAGCCAGTATCATTTCAGATCTCTGCGATGACCTTTTTTAAAAAAAAATGGGGCCAGCTAGCCAGGTCTCTCTCGTGCTTGCATATCATTTTAAACACAGATTTCACAATAGGAGCTCAGAAGAGGGCATCATACTGGAAGATGTCCCAGGACTGTAGTCGGGACCTGGCGATTTGAGATATCTTGTTTACTATGTCTGCAATTACATTGCTCAAAGTAAAGTCTAAACAAAGGATTCTCTATGCCGCTTTCACCCCATCCCCCTCCTTCCCATCAGCATTGTCAATTTACATGCATCACCTCAAACCATTTGGCTAGGGAGGCCATACAGTGATGAGAAATGTGCACATTCATGAATATTAGAAAGCACAGAACAGGGACAGGCGCCACGTGACAGGTTGGTTGTGACATGGGGTCACAACCTACTAGATCTTCATGCAGAATAGCAACATTGAACATCCCCTGTTCTCTTCCCTGTGTGCTCAGGTTAGCTGCTCTAACAGTATACCTATAGCTTCTTCTTTTCGCAACAAATATAACCGTATCTCGTGGCATGGGCCAGCAAATGTAGCGGGACTGTTTGGGTACTTGCAATGATTGTCGTACCATCTTACCACAGGCCTTGAGTTAACATCCTTTGACATCTTCCATCTGTTAAAGATAAGGGTCTTATCAATCCTAACAAGTTGTAGAGTACAAACTGTTTATAATAATTACAATGTACAGTTTTCAGTCTACACTACATTAACAACCTTTTACTTGTGTGTCTGTGTGTGATGTATACCTCATACCAGCTCTCGCCCCTCGTAAGAATGAAGCCAGGTTGCTGTGCTACATTTACCATCGAGAGGCTGGACTAACTTGGTGGAATCCCTGCACATATACAACAGGTTGGACCCTCTGAACCCCTAGAGGTACTCAGGAAAACATCATGAAAGACTACTTAACATGTGTCCCAATTATTGACCTCACTATTGTTCGTCAGAGAATTGTTTAGGCAAAATCCATCAATTTTGTATGATGATTCCTACCTTAGAAGCTGAGCCTTAAAAAGGTTAGCAAGGAAAGCCCAAGTACCTCTGCATATTGAGACTTGAACAAGATCAATGATCAGAATTACTGGAGCATAATCCAGTATTCTTATGGAATATATTCTCTTGTTGAACACCCGCCCGGGTGAGAAATCAAATAAATATATTTAAAAACTCCTGGAACAGGTGAGGAGTTATGGGAGAAGAAGTTGTACTGAACTTTATTTGGAGCAGAGGGACGGTGTGATTTGTCTAGGCGGGGTTTCCAGAACTTGTTAACATGCAGTCTTTGTATCCAAAAACCCAACCCAGAAATCAAACTGTCCTCTGCCTTTGACACACAGTGGCATGCCAGTACACTCAAAGGATGTCCTCCTCTTCTCTTGACTGTGATATTCCGCCAAACTTGGGTGAATGAGATGTCTTTGTGAAAGGGCAATGCCACTCCACTACTCTTAGCCGATGCTCGGATATATGTGGGTAACATTTATGTTTACATTGTTGCAGGTCTAATTTTAGGAGGTTGGTTTCTTGTAAACAGAAGGCAGCTGATTGTTGTTACTTGTTTTAAACTGTCAGGTCTTCTTCCTTTTGATCAAGGAATGTAATGCCCTTATACTGACTGAACTTAACTTATACATAGAGACATCATTTCACCAAAATGCCTGGGGAAGCAGAAGTGACATCACATGACCCTTGACCCCCTGATCGGATCACAGGAAGTGATGTAATTTGACCAGGCCTTCAAGTGACATAACAGGAAGTGATGGCAAACGACCTTCCGATTTTTTTAGCTGCATCTAGCACCCGTATTTCCAGGTGCTCTAATTTCAGCCATATATAAGAACCGAGGCACAGAGGGAGGCATGATTTGTCCACGATTACACATTTGGGGAATGCCATTTTCCAGATTCGGGGTCTATATGTAAAACATAGATAATGCAGTATATCTAACAGGGTAACCAAAATCTGTAACGCAGGCTATAGCTAGTGTATGAAACATCTATAGATCAATGGACACAGAAGTACGTGTTATCTGTGGCGATGCTGTGCCAAAAAACCACTGACCCGAGAGGCACGTGCTGCTGTTTAACCAGGAGAAAAATGCTGCACGAGCAAAGGCCTGAAAATTAAATCATTGACCAGGATTTAGCATCAACAAAATTCCCTGGTTATAAATGTATTTATGATTCAGCTAACGCTACGATAAAAGACACCTATTAGACTGGTCTGCATGCACAGAGGGGAGTGCACTTGATAATGTTATCTTTGCTGGAGTATAATACCTGGGAAAGTTTCTTTCAACGCACCCAAGACCCCCCCATAGTTTTTATTATCTAAGCGTAATACTTGGTGCCAGAGGAGTTTTAAAAAAATAAAAACACCATTTAATGTAATATCATTGCTGCACGCATAAATTCATAGCACCACACAATGTTTAAAATCGAAAACACCCACGAGTTGCTTCTCACCCGGGTACTCCCTGGCAGACTTCAAGACGTGCACTGCATACTACCCCTTTGTCAGACCCAATGGCATAGCACAAAATTATGCAGCTCCCCTGGGAGCCATGCTGTCGGGGCCCCCACGCTCCTTAAAAAAGCACAGGGCACGCCACACCCAGGCCGGTCCAGACCATCACGTGTGCGGAATGTCCTTGATGATTGTGCTGCTGCAGGGGCATGCACTACTGCAAGTGAAAGAGGTAAATATGTTTTTCAATCAAAGCTTAAATCGTTAATGTAACATAGAGAGAAGGGGGCGGTGCCTGGTCCACAAATACCAGTGGTGGCTGGTGAGTTGTTTTTTTGGAGGGTGTAAATATTTGCCACAAGTATGTGATTGCGACTGAGCATAGCGAGGGAGCCCGAACTAACGAAAATGGGTTTGTGGGATCCAGGGGGGATTCTTCTCCCTCCCAAGAGTAAATATTTTGAATAATGGGTTAAAATGGTGCATTACAAAGCACACTTTGTCCAGCATGGGGTCTGGCATGGATTCACATGCTCATGAATATTCCCCGTCTTCAGGCTGGGAATCCTCTGTAAAGAAAAATATCAGTTTCAGTTTAGTTTCTGAACTGTCTTTCTCCTAATAACCAATCACTGGTCTCTGGGTCATATTGCCCCCAGCCAATGACTGCCCTCTACCTAAGTGTAACGCTCACCTGACTCCCACGGAGGCGCTGGCCTGGTTCGCGCTGCTGTGACCTCTTCTAAGGTGATGCGCAGGGTTCAGAAGACGGACTGGACCGGGCCCCCAAATCTGACTTGTCTGGCTCGCAGAAGTATCCTTCTGTAGGCGAAAATAGGGGATTAACTGTCTGCGGGGTAATGCAATCGGCCTCCCACTTTCCCCTCTCACCCTCCTCGAAACCCTTCTGTGATTCCCCGTAGTGTCTCACCTTAGGGTCTGGAAGGACGAGCTCTCCATCCTGCTTCTGATGCCGGGGCGCGTTGGTATCCAGTTACTTCACTGGATTTTCGGATTGGTGAGAACCAAACTTGCTTGGCTTCCAGGTAAGTTTTTTGATAAGAGGTTCCCCTTGTGTCCATGCATTAATGTACTAATGCTAGTGTCTTTTTCCCCATAGGGGCCAGGGTACGGAATGCCGGGGAACAGGCACCGACCCGAGAGGAGGTGAAATCCTTGTAGAAATCAGGTAAGTCTTTAATGAGCGTTTTTTTGGTAATGTCTTTTCATTCGCTCATTAACGCTGATGTCTCTTTTTCCCCTTAGGGGCCGGGGTCCGGAAATGCCAGGATGCGGCACGGACCCGAAATGAAGAGGGAATGAATCAACAGGTAAGTCTTAACATGGAGATTTCGCTTTCCTTATTCCCTTCTCTCTCTCACCTTTTGTTCTTGTCTTTTTCTCCATAGGCGCTGGGGCGTGACTGCGAATCCGGATGATCGCTGCTGAACATGGAGGCGCCCTGTAAAGGTGAGTGGAATGCGGCGCTGCAGCGATCGACGCGATGAGCTTTTAAATAAAAGTCTTCCTTTTCAGGATTGTCGGCGAGATGTCTCCGGGATGCGGATTTAGCAGGTAAGGACTTTTCCTTCTTCTGTTCTCTTCTTCTCTTCCTTTGCAGGTGATCCAGGATGCTGGCAGGCGTGGCAGAAGTCAGGATGCAGGAGCAGACACGGTGAGCGTCCAGCTGCTAGATGCAGAACAACGCGAAGCACGTGTGGCTGTTCGGGTGGGGTTTAAATAGCCTTGGAAAAAGTTCCAGGTATGTATCCTTCTTCCAATCAGGTATGTATCCTTCCCCGATCACGCCCGGATGGTAAATTAGTCCCACAGGTAAAGTAGTTCCTTTCAGGCCTCAAGGAGGCCGGGATCCTGCAGCATGGTCTGCATCAGGTAAGTGCACCCAAGCACTCCCATAATGAGCCTGGCGCCCATGGCGCCAGGACTGATGTCTTTTATGAGCCTGGCGCCATAGGCGCCAGGACACTGTCCAAAGGGCCCCTATATGGGGTCGCTGGGTCCTTCCTTGGGTACTGGATGTCCGCTTTCGGGGACGCAGGGATTGAACCGGCTCCCCGGGAGCGGGCATCATAACACTAAGCCCCCTCCTCTGGCAGTCATCTTCAGATTTTTACCGCACGTTCAAGTGTTGGGAGTCCTCATGCTGTAGCTCTCGAAGTTTTACTGCATATTGTGTTTTTCGAAGAGTTTAATCTTATTTTTTCAGTCAATTGAGCCTTAAGCTCCACCGATTCTTCTTCCAATCAACGGGGACAGTTTCGGAATATTCTACGTCCCTCGAGGGCGATTTTCGTCGAATTACACTTCTTGGAGGATTCCGGAAGACCTTTGTGGCCTACCCCGAGTTGGACATGGCCCAGAACAAAGGAGATTCGACTCCTACTGGATCCATACTGTTTAGGAACTGCCCAGGATGTGGACTGCAGAACGTCTTTAAGGAGGATGAGCACTCCCGGTGCCTCTACTGCCTACACACCAACAAGTCGCACGTGGAGGAGGACTGTGCGTTCTGCAGGAACATGTCTGTCCGGACCATGAAGGACCGTCGTAAATGACTTGCTGACTGGCTGGAGGCAAAGAGCCCAGCAACAGGTGAGAAGAAGAAGCCAGAGGGGTCTTCTAAGACCTTTGAAGGTGCTCGGGCGACAGGGACCCAACAAAACTCAAAGCACTGCGAGTCCATGGGCACCGGGAGCCACATTGGTTCGGTTTCCTCAGCTGCCAGGCAGGGCGCAATGTCACCGACGCCATCATCCACGAGCCAGCGCTCTGGCTCGGTGAAAAGGAAGTCGGAGAACCCGGGTAAGCTTCGGGAGAAGCCCCGGTTGATCCCGACGGAGAAAGACCAGGGGGGGCAAGGCAGTGACCCTCTCCCTATAGTGAAGGCCCCAGACGTGCCCAAGGTTGTGAAGGCCCCCGATTCCCCCGGCTAAGGCCTCAATTTAAGGAGTCGTGGCGGCCCGGCGGTAGCTACCCCAGCGGAGACTACCTCCGGGCCTAGAGTTTCCGTGCCACCCAGGAGGGAATCTTCTTTCCAGCTTATCGAGAAGACCCCCATGAAACCCTGGGACGCGAAAGAGGGGGGGTCACGGTAGCTCTAACGGACTCGGATACCTCCTCCGAGGATGAGGTGAGCTGGCTGGCGTCAAAGCTATCCTGAACAAGAAGTTCGAGGAAGCCAGAACCTACGGGAAGGATCCCGAGGAGGCGGACGTAGAGAGCGACAGTGGAGCCGATGAGGAGCCTCGGGCTCGTGGAGGAAACGGAGGACCCCACACCCCAAACGACGCTCCTGTCGCAACCGATGCCTACACCACAGGACAATTCAGGAGCAATCCTGATGGCCTTGCAGACGCTCTGTACGGAGATAAGGACAAGGTTGCCCTTACCCCCAGCGGATGATCCAGCGGCTCCTGGACCATCGGGGAGCCTGCCGAGCAAGCGGAGGCGAGTCCATCCTCCCCCCCCTTCCAGCCTTCACCCCATCCCCTCCGCCGAGGGACGAGATGGCGACGACGGCGACTGATGACGGTGGCAACAACGGAATGGATCTCCAGTCACCTCCCGCCTGGGCTCCTCCTCCCCACCCCCCTGACGAAATTGGCTTCTTTCACGCCATGATCGCCAGGGCCTCGGAGCTCTTCTAGCTGTGCCCTGAGGAACAGAAGAAAGAGGGATTTCTTTACCGACGACGGGAGGCCAGGAGGAAAACTGTACTCTGTCCCGCTGTTGGACGACATGTGGGATGAAGGACTGTCTCTTTCGAAGAACCCATCCACGGCCCCTGCGAAGATAGACCGGAAGAAAGTGGCAGGGGCGACGGCGTCATCATCCACTTCCCTGCTGGACAACGAGGGAAAGAAGCTAGACGCCATAGGACGTCGAGTCATCTCGTCGGCAGCGACAACCATAAAAGCGGCCAACGCCCTCGCGATCGTGGCCTGCTATGATAGGGAGCTGTGGTTCAAAATCACCCCTATGCTGGACTTCCTCCCGGACGACAAGAGGGCGGAAGCCCTGGAAATCCTGCAAGAAGGCGAGGTGGCGTCGGATCACGCCATCACGGTAGCTACGGACATCGCTGATACCGGATTTCGTCAGATGGGCAACAGCGTTTGCCTGCGTCAGCACGGTTGGCTCATGGCCACCGACTTCTGTCAGGATGTGCAGACCAGGGTACTGGACATGCCCTTCGACGGAAACAACATGTTTGGGAAAGCGGTGGACGAGAGTCTGCAGGCCATCAAAGCGGACACCGAGACGGCCCGGGCCTTGGGCACTCTCCATCAACGATGGCTGTCCTTTGGACCTCCGGAGGCAAATCCCAAGGTGCCTCCAAAGGATTCGGCGGCAGTTCATTGTCGTACCGTCAAGCTGCCTGTTCCTCATTGTAAGAAGCTTACAGAGGCTGCAGCAAGGCCGGTGGATACCATTGTCATCGCCAAGGAGCACAGGGTGGCAAGGCCTTGGTGAAACAGGACTGAACCGCCCGTGACGTCGGGCCCCCACCTAAGCACCCCGGAAGGTGCACAATAGAACGCGTCCCAAAGAGGCTCCGGGGCTCAGGAGTATACTCGCGGTACTTCCTCGTCCGAAAGAAGACCGCGGCTGGCGGCCCATTTTGGACCTTCGACGCCTCAACAAATACATCAAAGCCCAGATGTTCTGGATGGTTACCCTTCAGCAAGTGCTGGGACAGCTGGAGGAAGCCGACTTTCTATCGTCGCTGGATTTGGAGGATGCTTACTTTCACATCCCCATACACAAAGGACATCGAAGGTTAATACGTAGTCCAAGGGCGGCACTACCAGTTCAAGGCCCTGCCCTTCGGGTTGAAGTCAGCTCCAAGGGTCTTTACCAAGTGCCTGGCACCAGTGGCGGCGCGGCTGCGCCTGCAGGGGGATCCACGTATACCCCTACCTGGACGATTGGCTCATCCGAACAAACTCAAGAGAACTTGCCGTCGACCACACAGCGAAGCCTGCTCACCGAGTTGGGATTCTTGATCAACTTTGCAAAGTCCCACTTGGTACCGTCGCAGGACGCCCTGTTCCTGGGAGACAGACTTGACACAGTGGTGCGGTTGGCTTCACCATCGGCGGAAAGGACGAGGGCCATCCTGGGCAAGGTACAACGGCTGTTGACCATGGAAGTGGCCAGGGTGAGGTTCATCAAGTCCCTGCTCGGCATGATGTCATTGTGCATCTACCTCATGCGTCTGTGCAGGTTGCGGATGCGGCCACTGCAGGAGTTCCTCGACGCCCGTTGGATGCAAGCAGCAGGAAGCTTCGAAGACAAGATCCCACTCAACAAGACTTTCCGTCAAGCGATCTGGTGGTGGGGCACCCGTGCGCATCTCGTGGTGGGCATGGACTGCCAGACCCCAGCGCACCAGGAAATGGTGATGACGGACGCCTCCTTGGAGGGATGGGGAGCGTACACCAGAGATCTCCACGCAAGAGGCCTTTGGCTCCTGGAGGAGAGGTCCCTGCACATCAATGTCCTGGAGCTCTGGGCTGTCTTTCCTTCCGTCCCTCAAGGGCAAAGTGGTATGGGTCTTGACCGACAACACCACCACGATGTTCTATATCCGGAAGCAGGGAGTTTCCAGATCCCCACCACTATCCAAGGAAGCGCAGGATCTGTGGCAATGGGCCGTCGCCCAGGGGATGTTCCTGGTGCCTTTTCATCTGGCAGGTGTGAAAAACACTGTCGCGGACTCACTCAGCAGGTAGCTGCGCTCTTGCCACGAGTGGGAACTTCAGCAGGATCAAGTGGATCTCCTATTCCGACGGTGGGGCAATCCCCAGATCGATCTGTTCATGACAGCGACGAACTCCAAGTGCCGGAGGTTCGCCAGCAGGTTTCCCCAGCCGGGGAGCATGGGCGATGCATTCTCCTTCCCCTGGGACAGCCTGTTTCTATATGTGTTCCCACCGTTGCCATTGCTTCTGCGACTCATCAATCAATCAACTCAGACGGTCCCGGTGCAGGATGATCCTCGTCGCACCGCGTGGCCGAGGCAGATATCGTTCCCGTACCTTCTGGACATGTCAGCGTCCCCCCCAGTCAAACTGCAGACAGACGCGCATCTGCTCGCCTGGGAATGAGGCGCCATCCTACATCACAACCTGGGATCGCTGAACCTGCAGGCCTGGCTCCTGCAGTACTAGAGTTCGGAGGCTACGCCATCCCGGCCGACTGCAAGGAGGTGCTTGCAAAGGCCAGGGCATCCTCGACTCTTAAGTGCTATGAACATAAGTGGAAGAGGTTCTCTGTCTGGTGCCGTGCACAGAAGATCAACCCTCTACAGATCACGGCCCCTCAAGTGCTGCCATACTTGCTGTCGCTGGCCAAGGCGGGGCTGGCACATGCCTCCATCAAAATCCATCTGGCGGCCATCTCCCGCTACACCAGAGCTCCGGGGCGGTCGTCGTTGTGGTCTCATCGCCTGGTGAAGGAGATCATGAAGGGACTGTTCCGCTCATTCCCGCCAGTGAAAGCCCCAGCCCCGGTGTGGGATCTCAACGTAGTTCTGACCAGGCTCATGAGTCTGCCATTCGAGCCCTTGCACTCGGCACCGCTGAAGTTCCTATCGTGGAAGACAGCTTTTCTTGTGGCCATCACCTCCGCACGACGAGTGGGAGAGATCCAGGCCCTCTCCTGTAAGCCTCCATATCTGACATTCCACGAGACGAGGGTAGTGCTGAGGACTCACCCCTCCTTCATGCCCAAGGTGCCGTCAGACTTTCATCTCAACGAGCCCTTGGTGTTACCTGTTTTCTTCCCGTTGCCTTTGTCGCTGGCTTAGAGGACTTTGCACTCACTGGATGTGGCTAGAGCGCTGAAGATCTACGTGGACCGCACGAAGAGTTTTCGGAAGACATCACAGCTGTTTGTGAACTTAGGCCCTGTGAACCAAGGGAAGGCCCTCTCGAAGGCTTCCATTTCCAGATGGCTCTCCAACTGCATCATGCACTGTCACCGATTGGCAAACCGACCGTTGCCCGGCCGTCCGAGAGCCCATTTGACCAGAGCGATCGCTGCTACTAAGGCGTTCCTATCTGGTGTGCCCCGCTGGACATCTGCAGGGCTGCTACGTGGAGGTCGACGCACACCTTCACGAGATTTTACTGCGTTGACCGGGATTCCAGGGAGGAGTGTGGAATCGGCCAGGCAGTGCTGCGCAACCTGTTCACTTGAAGGTGAGCCTGGTGAGGAGGTAAGAGATGCTTAATGTTGAGTTGTTGTAATGCTTAATGTTGAGCCTTACCACCTCCCGTGGTTGTGCATGTGTGTACTCCTATGTATTCTTGTATTCATGAGCATGTGAATCCATGCCAGACCACCTGCTGGAGAAGGAACAAGTTACTTAACTGTAACTGTTGTTCTCCAGCATGGGTCTGGCATGGATTCACATGCGAACCCTCCCGCCTACCCCTCTGCGGCTCTTCTCTTGGTCCTACTGCCATCTTACGTGCTACCAAATCTGAAGATGGCTGCCAGAGGAGGGGCTTAGGTGGAGGGCAGTCATTGGATGGGGGCAGTATGACCCAGTTACCAGTGATTGGTTATTAGGAGAAAGACAGTTCAGAAACGAAACCGAAACTGATTTTTTTCTTTACCAAGGATTCCCAGCCTGACAACAGGGAATATTCATGAGCATGTGAATCAATGCCAGACCCAGGCTGGAGAACAACAGTTACAGGTAAGTAACTTGTTCCTTCTGGGAATATTTGTGTAAAAGGCCAGCAATGTGGATAAAAGGCCAACAATCGGTTTTTTAGGGTAAATCATGAAAAAAGTACAGTAGATGCAAGTGACCAAAAGTGCACACAGCGTTTCCCAATGCATTATCATGCCGGTCTATACAATATATGTCAGTATAAATAACATGTGTATGCTGGCTGTGTCCATGCATTTCCATGCTGGCTTCACCAACATATGCTGGCATTCTCATATAAGACCATACTTATGTTCGCTTTAAGATGTTTTTCTATAGTATCGTTACTGGCACTGGGCACAAAACTGGCTCTGCCAATATATGCCAGTACTCCTATGTAAGTACATATTCCCGTTGGTTTGGCCATTAAAAGTGACTTGTCACAATAGGAAAGCCTGTCCAAACTGGTTCCAATGTAAGCTAGTCTGGACCCATAAGAACACTTATCCTGCTTGATTCAACATACATGCTCAGTTAATAAAGTCATGCTACAGTGAAGAATATACAGGCTGCTACGCCAAAACATCAATCTAGCGAGGTAACACTACTTATCATGCTTGCTTTTTTAAATATGCAGAGTAATAAATGTCATGCCACAGTAAGCAATGTCTAGACTGACTGCACCAAAATGCCAGTCTGGCCAGGGAATGGCACACATGAACTTACCTTTGCCCAAAAATACCAGTAAAACATGCAAAGTCAATAAACGGATGTGGCCAAAATGCTCCAGTGCTCCCCACTCTCCCAGGGCCTTACACACACTTGCATCCCCTTTCACCCACCGGTCACTCACCCATACATCTCCTCTCGCACTAGCTCACACTGGATTCACCACACAGGCACACACCAAGCCCCATCCAGAACATTCAAACACACTACAACATGTATGCTCATTCACCCAGCAGTCATTCACTCACACCTTCTCTTACATGCACTTGTTGCATTCTCTACACAGGCACACACCCACTGACCCAGAACATTCAAAAACACATCACATCACTTCTCATTCACCCACCAGTAATGTGCACCTTCCGTTACATCCATGCATTGCATTCTCTACACAGGCACACACCCACCCACCCAGAACATTCAAAAATACATAGCACATCACTTCTCATTCACCCAACAGTCACTCACACTTTCTCTTCGATCCACTCATTACATTCTCTGGGCACAGGCACACACCCACCCACCAAGAATATTCAAAAACACACATCACTTCTCATTCCCCCACCATTCACAAACATACATCTGACACGCACTTCACACATGCAAAACACACATCATATTACAAAAAAAGCCTTCTTAGCTTTTTCTTGCAGCTTCGACTTGTCCTTCCAGGCCCCCTAGGCTCTTCCGTGCTGCTCACAAACAAGAACCAGGATAGTGCAAGAGCTTCCTGGTACCTGTATGTAAGCTGCAAGGAAGCCGAGGGAGAATTGGTTGCAGATGAACGTGGCATGTGCCACATGTCACGGTCAGCTCCAACCCCCATGGAGTTCCTCCCTGGCCCAGCCTTCACTGACTGTGATGGGTGAGGACTGCGGGACGGCCCGCTACACCAGGAGCACCTGGTATGTTTCGGGGGGGGGGGCAAACAATATTTTTTTCAAAATGTTTCTTTTTTAGGGGGGTCGCAAGGGAGTCCCAGGGGTTGCAACTGTGTCCCCCAGGGGTCGCTGTTGTGACCCCTAAATGACATCTCTGCTTATATATTAAGTGATTACACCAGCAGCACAATTAAATATACATCCTGCTCCGCTACCCTCTTGGTCCCCTTTTACATTGGGCTTGAATTCTTTTGTTCTCATAGACATGCTGTTTTTTTCGTTTTTTACTGATCTCCTTATTTCCCTTATGGATAATGGGAGTGGGTTCATCATAGTCCGTCCCAACTAGATTTACTTTACTCCCTTAACCATCTATACCTACATCTGAAGGTGGACGAAATTACAGAGGCTTCCACCACGAATTTTCAGATATTTTCGCCTCATACCATCATTTCACTTCATATCATACAACACAAAATGGGTGGCGCAGTACGTATCAAAATGGTGGAGAAAAACAGCTGTGTGTCATTTTGCCTTGACTGCCCTGTTGTAAGTTGTGAATACGCAATACCAACACAATCCGCTTGACCTAAAGCTATTGGGCCTAGCGTAGCACAGGCTTCCTCCCACTTCGCTTCAACCAGCATATCAGTACCCTGCTCTACTAGGGTGTGGAATCTCAGTAGCGCCTACATTCATTATCTGTCTATCCTGGGAAATTCCTTGGCTTCCTATTCAAATCATGCTAGTTCTGTGGTTCCATTTCTTTGAATTTGCACATGTTCATTCAAGCTGTGTCGAGAAATACAGACGATAGTTAAGTTCTTATCAAAAAAAAGCTAGAATATTTAATGGCTTGTTGTTAGTGACATTTCTTGTTCCAAAGCTATTCGTCCTGGGGGTGGCGAAAGCTGTCCGAATCCATCATATATTAGGCATAAGGCTCCCCATCATAAAGTTGCCCACATCTATAATGGTAAGAACTATTGTAACCAACAAGAGAGCATTAAATGTGGACATCAGAACATTACCAGCTTACGTTCTGATAAAGCAAATTTTCCTTTGGACCCAAAATAATCATTGACTCCTTTTTAAATTTCCTCCTGAAAACATAGTCAATAATGAAAGTAAGTTTAGTAAAAACAATGTTGAGCAAGAAAAACAGTAATTTGAACATTGGGCACTTCAAGTCCCACAATGCCCAAAGTACTGGATGGGGAAGAGGGATTTGGAGGAATTAGACTGCAAGGTGCAGTCTAATAATTCTAATGACTCACACCTGAGAGGGTCTGGTGAGTATAAAGGGCCACCTCTGGTGCAAGCCATTAGGAGAAGCAGAAGGTGGAGTAATTGTCGAGACTTCACGTTGCAGTGGCAGCAGAAGTTGAGGGGAAGCCAAGACGCTGGAGCCACTGCTATTTGTGAAGCGGTTAACAAATTTCGTGAGGGTCTCCACCCTTAATGACCCTGTATTCAGAGGTTGCGCGCCGGGGAGGGTTAATCTAAGCCGCTTTACCCAAAGTAACTTGTACTTAGGTTGGCAGGCGAGCACAGGAGTGTCCGTGTAGCGAGGAACGCAACTCTCCCGACCAGCGCGGGCTGCAGCAAGCAGAAAGAAACAGCTTACCATGCAGTGGAAGCAGAAGTGGCCGTGGCAGCGGAGTCAATGGACGCAAATGCGGCACCCACTGAGTTCACTAGTATTGTGTGACCCTGGAACGCTCCGTAATCGACCGATGGCCACTATTGGAAATATTGAATGCCAAACTAATGTAAAGTGACTAAAGTGGCAGACTAAGGCATACCAATTTGATACAAAGCAGCTAAAGGGGCAAAATAAGAGCCATGGGAACAAACAAGAAGGATTCTAATTGCAATTACAAAAGTCGAAATAACTGCCAAAACCTAAAAAGGGCCATTTCAAAATGACCATTGTTAAAGCCAATAGAGGGCAATTAAGAAGCAAGCCACTTGTAACCCCTATTGCCAAACAGAAGAAGAGGCAATAGTTGATAAAGACCCAAGCAAGCATTGCCTAAGCCAAAGAAGAGCAAGTGTGATAGCCATTTTCGGCAGTTGGTTGATGTAAGTAAGTCTGGGAAAACAGGGCAGTGGGGGGGGCAGTAAAAGCTGCCATCCAGACAGAAAGCATTCAGGAGGAGAGGAGCCATAACCTGCATTGCATGTGGCATAAACAGCACCAATGTGTCTCGTTTCTTTTCAGAAGAAGTATTCATTGCTGATGTTTTTGAAAGTGAAAAGACTTTGCTAAGTTGTTTTCAAGTGAACTTTACCACATAAGTACTTGTAGTAGTGTTAGAAGCAGTTAGTCCTGGCAGGCGAGTATACCAGGGCAAGGGACCTGGCAGGTGAGTGGACCAGGTAGACATTGTTGAAGTACTCTGTTGTGGTTAAAGACGGTGAAGAAGACGAAGTGGCTAAGACCACCACATTATTTTGTGAAATTATTCTGACAAAACATTGCTGTTGCTAAAGTTGAACTGTGGGAGTGTTTTTGTTTCCTAAGAAGAAGTTGTGTTGAACTCTTTGCTGCAAGTGGAGAAACAAAGAGTTATCCTTTCTTTTGAACTGTTGGAAAGTCCAAGTGAGAGACTTTTGGAGCAAGAAGAAACTTATCACCAGAACTTTGTTGATGAATGGAACTTTCCTAATTTTGAACTGTTCATACAAATTCCTGCTCTGACTCTGGGGAAGGGAAACCTTACCCAGGTTACAAGGAGAAACTGTCATTACGTTTATGTTGGATATAACTGTGATATATGTTATATTTGAATTGCCATATACTTCCTTCATATGTTTGTTTTTTGTATAACTGTGAGGGGCAGATTCCTTTTGTTAGTGTTTCCTTTAATTTTTTTTGATAGGTAGGGAACTCCTCTTCAGGGTAGGTGTAGGGAGGCGTTTACCCTTTTAAGTTTATAAAATGGCATCTTATGAAAAACCTTTACAAAGTTGTCCGCCTCACATTTCTGACGCCTCACAGCATGCTCAGCAGTTCAACAGCAATATGTGCAAGCTCTGCTTTCTTCTTTTGCCACTACTGAAGTGGTTCACCTAGCAGATCCATAAGAACATTTGTCCTGCATGTATGCCTTTGCACATGAGCAACATCAATGAAGAGGCCTACACAGAAAAGGCAACAATTGCACCATACTTTGGGGCTTATTCTGAGTTTGGTGGAAATACAGCGGTAACACCAGCCCAGGGGTATTACTGTTACTGCCAGAATGACTGACGGAATTACCGCTGTATCATGACGTTACGTGCACCACCCAGCGCCCCTGCCGTAAACGGTAATACCGTGCAGTGGTATCACCGCCGACAATGGCCCTGAGGCAGTAATACCACCAAAATGCAACAGTATTACCGTTACCGCCGGCACACCTGGCGGTATCCCCGCTGGCAGAAATAACATCACTGCCGGAATAGGAAGCACAGCTGTGGCCATCTTGAAAAACTCATTTCATTCTGACATCTCCCATTTCCTGTTGCCATCCGGACACCATACTTGGGGAAGCAACATGTCTCATGAGAAGGCTAAGGCACACCTCCCAGAACTCAGGCTGCGGAAGCCTAAGTTCACAGAATCAAAGCTCACTTCACTGGCTGATGCAGTTGCTGAGCATGCTGAGGAGCTGTTTGTGTGCAGGCAGTGAAAGACCTCTGCTCAGAGGGAGGCGACTATATGGGCAAACATCATGGCTAAGGTGACAGCCTTGGGCACTGTTCCCAGTAATGTGGAGGACTGCCACAAGCGGTAGAACGATCTTAAGGCCAGGGTTCGCATGGTAGGCATAGAGGGCATCAAGAGCGCCTAGAATGGAGCAGGAAGGCATGGCGGTAAGTCTGTCGGACCCCATGTACATGTGAATGCAGTGGCCAATAGCATGCATCCCCCAGCATAGATGCGCACAATGAGCAAAAACATGGCAATCACAGCAAATGCACAGTGAGTACACGCATGTGCCAGGGGAGGTGGGTAAATGTAGTAATGCACATGCATAGTAGGTGAAAAGCGCATGCCAAGACATGGAAAGACCAGCGCACCCACAGTGACCTAGGCAGGCCAACAGGCAACATACACATGCATGCACCTTGTACATCCATAGTAGGCACTACCACAACATAATAGTAGCACTCATTTACCTTTTACCACCTATGCCAGTTACCCAAAATGTGCGTCTGTAGAGCACAATGTTGCATGAGTGTCTTGCAAGCCCACCGATATGTCTGCAAGGTAACTGACAGCATGTAATTGTATTGCAAACCTGTACACAGTCCACAGACAGTAACAAGACGCCATCCACCTCCACCCCTGCACAGGCCAGACCTGTAACCAGCGGGATTAAGCAGCGCAGCAAGGCAGCAAAACCACCACATACTACAGCAGTGGAAAATCCGGCAGGTCTGGAGGACATTGCCATCCCCACAGCAGCGCACAGTGGCCCCTCCACTGGCCATGTTGGTATCCCGGCTGCCACTGAAGCTGCCACAACCATGGCACAGGCAGCACCTTTGGTAATCCACACTGCTGAAGTCCCGCTTCCGGGTACAACACGTCAGGGTACCAGCACGACCACCTCTCCATCACGGGTAGTGAAGCCACCAGACCATTGTGGCACGGGCAGTGTCCACACCACCCAGGACATAGGCTACCGCTCCCCTTGCTTCAGCCCAATCCCTCCACACATCCCACCACCTCTGCCTGTGCACAATATGGTGACTGTATGGTCGAGGCTAGATGCCATTGAGTGGCGGCAGGCATCGCTTGAGGCACTGGCAGGCCAGCAGCTCCAACATATGCAGGCCATGAGGGACTGCTTGCAGGGGTGTATACACTGGATGTCCCATTCTCTCGGCCAGGCCGCTGCTGCCATGACCACAGTTGGTCAGAGTGTGTGTGGGAGCACACAGAGACATCAGCTTCAGCTTCAGCTGAGACACTCAATGTATGCATGCATGCGCTCACCCTGCAGTATATTCATGTCTAGGGGTCAGAGCCATCTACTTCTGTTACCACCACAGAGTGCTCACAACTCAGCACCCCAAGACGCCGCTCACAATGCCACCTCACGCCCAAGGTGCTGGAGCAGGCTTCTATAACCAAAGAGGCCCCGGAATTAACTGTCGACTCTCTGACCCTGCAAAGGTATTTTGGTGATCGTGTGTTGGGGATAGTGTTTTAGGGAGGGGGAGGTGATTTGGCTAGATTTTTGGGAAGGGTTTTTGTGGAGGGGGAGGTGTTTTGTGGATGGGGTTTTGGGGGGGTTTGGGGAGGGTTGTTTAACATTTGCAAATTAAATAGTTAGTCACTTAAAGCAATGCTAGGACATTTCTGATTGCGTGCGTGTTCAATAACGTGAATATATACAGATGTGCATATCAATTGTGATCAAAAGAAATTGTCAATCAGTTCTTGTCAGGATCCACTTGGGAAGCCCCCGTTTTAAGGGACAACTGGGGTCTCCTATCATGGAGTGACTTTTCCCCCCGAGAGCGCAGCCTGCAGAAGACAACCTGCCAGGCTAGGGGCTCAGGTGAAAAGGCCGGAGCAGGACAGCAGAGCTAAAGGGGGAAAAAACAGAAATACACAATAAATGTCCTTCTTATGCCAAATAAGCACAACTACACCACCCTCAGCCAAATCCCCACTCCTACCTGTTGTAGTTATGTTGCAAGCTAGGAACCTATTTGCGATTACTCCAGCCAACGGGGTTTCCAGGAAGAAGTGAGTGCAAACAAAGAAGCGTAGTTTCAGGAGAAACTCTGCAGATACTCCGTAGAAGGTGGGAAGTAGGAGTCTAACCCGGGGGAACGAGGGCGCAACTAGGGATAAACTCCAGTAGAGGACCAGGATGCAGGAAGTCCAGAGAACAGTTCCAGATGAGAAATCCAAGGAAATATCCCAATACAATCCCACAAGCGACAAAGTTCCAGGAGGCACGATGAGCAGGCAGTCCTTGAAGCAATGAAAAAAACAAAAGTTCCAGAGGGAGAGAGTCTGAGTTTGTGAGCAAATTGGGGGAAAGACGAGATGCAGTCCAGTATCCAGAAGCTAAGATAAAAAGGAGCCAAGGAGACCAGCCAGGGAACCAAACACCACACACAGTTTAAGTACTAGAAGCAAAGAGTAACCGTGGGAGGATTGCCAAAGTCAAGGGAATCAAGTATCAAAGGCGTGGAATCGAGCGCCGGGTTCTGTGATGGGACAAAACAGAAGCAATCCAATAAGGAAGGCCAGGAGGTCCGGATACACAGGAAAGCAGGATTACAGGAGGAAAGCCAAGAATGGAGCAAACTTACTGGGCGAAACGCAGCAGTTAAGGAGTGTCGCCCAGCAACCTAGAAGCTGGGATATACTGTTGCTTCCGGGTAGGATGGGGAGCATGAGGACATGCAGCATCATGTGGGGGCTGGGCGCTATGGTGGCTGGGGACGGTACTTCCTTGTGAACGCTGGAGCGTTTGTTGGGTTAGTCGCCACAGCAACCGCCAGATCCTCCGGCGCTCAGCGTTCCGGGGCTGTGTAGCCCCCGGGAGCAGAGGGAGCACGACAGTTCTTGCTGGACCAGGCATCATCCCTACCCTTATACCGCTCACTGCGTGGCAGCACAGCACCCGCATGTACTGTGTGCTCCTCTTCTGAGGTTGGCATGTCCTCATCAGGGGGCAGGGGAACTTAATGCTTGATGCAAATGTTGTGCATCGTGGCACAGGAAAGTACAATGTGTCTGACCTTCTGTGGCCTGTATATTTGGGCCCATCCAGAACAGTGTAGGCACCGGAAACAAACCTTCAACGTGCCAAAGGTCCTCTCGATGCAAAGCCTGGCCCGGACGTGTGCCTTGTTGTAGGCTACCTCCTGTGGCGTCAGTACTGGTGTTAGCTGGGGGCATCCAAAGTCACCTGCAAGGGCAAAGGTCATAGGTGTCCATCACAGAGGATTGTGGATGTATTGCTCATTACAATGGCATGTTTATAGACAGTCTGTGCGTGTATTTTATAGGTATTGTCACACAACATGATTTATCATACCAGTACTTGCATATGGAGTAATTCACTTACGGGGTACATTTGTTCTGTCGTGGAACATCATGCACAAAGCTCACAGCCAGCAATCAAAGCTTTCAGGGTCTGTGATTTACAGGGCCACATGCTATGGTGCCTGTGCGTTCATCCCATGTATGTGCCCGCATAGGTGTTTAGTTGTACTTGTGCAGGTTGTTTGCGTCTATTCCATGATGGATTCACATCCATGGTCACCTGGGAACATGGCATTTCATCTGCCAGTGTTGCATTCCTTAGTTGCAGTGTTGAAGTGTGTTGTTCCATGTATAGGGATGTGTAATGTTGCATTGTGGTTCCTGTAGTCCAATGTGTGTGTTACTAGCCTGTTGGCCGAATATGCATTGGCGATTTGCTGAATCATTGTCACTCATGTCCTAGTCCTGTGGTTGTAGTCTGTCATATGCAGGGTGTGAGGGCAGATCCTGCATGTACAGGGCCCCGACAGTGCATGCATTCTACAGTTGTGATAATTTCTCCCCCTCACATGGCATGCCAATTGTGCTGCGAGAATAGTCTGTATGATGGCACTTTTACTCACCCATACTCTTACATCCCGTCCCCTTTTCTCCATACTGCATGGGCGTCCCTCGCGAGGGACGGGAGACAGAACCTTTTTTCACCAGAAAAATATTCTTCCCCTCTAAATTTAGAGGCGCGCAGAGGCGCGGCCCTGGGAGCATGCGCTGCCCTGACTCCGCCCTCCGGCGCCACACCTCAGTCCCCTTTTCCGCATCGACGGGAACGGGCGGAATTCACAAGCGCTCCTGGGCTTGGCTTTGGCCATGTAATTCCACACGCAGATTCTTTCAAGGCGGGACAAGCCGAGGCCAAGCTCGTGGCTCAGGATATCATGGAGTCCACGCTGGTACACATTGATACCTCTGGACATGCCATTTTCATTGCCACGGACATGAGAAGGATGGCCTGGCTCCGGGCAACCAAGTTCAACCCGGATGTCCAGGAACGTATTCTAGACCTGCTCTTCGAGGGCAGTGACCTCTTTCACTCCAGCACAGATGACGAGCTGGACAAGAAGAAGAATAGCTCTCAGACGGCTACGTTTTTATCCATTCTGACAAAGACCACGCCACGACCACACCCAAAGCGTACTCCCAGTCTTAGCAGGGGTCACTCATCTGGACGCTTCCGTGGCTTCCAGGAACAGAGGTCCAGGCAGCCGGAATGCTCGCCGACCACTAGTCGGTGCAAGCATCAAAAAGGGGGTGGGGAAAGGGCTTTTTTCCAGTCCTCCTCCTCTGCCTCCGAGGGTAAAAAGTCATGATAGAACCACTCAGGTCCACGTGTCGCCAGTGAGGGGCAGGCTTCCTCTTCACGTGCACTTTTGGTGACCGAACTTGGTAGACCCCTGGATCATGTCAGTAGTCTCCTCAGGGTACCTGTAAAGACTGGAGGGGGTGTCTGTACTCTTGCTCTCTATATGCCAGAAGAGAGGCACAAAGGACCCCAGCCAAGATTCTCTATAGGATAGCGCTGGTAGAGCAGTCAAGGCCTAGCTTTGCAGGAGGTGATGCAGGGTGGTTCTTAAGTACAGTGTCGTCCACAATCCCCCACAAATGAATGTCCACACACTGCATTAGTTAAAACACAGTCTTTATATAAGGAACCTGGGATTGGTAACCCTAGGTCTCCTGGGGGCAACCAGACGTGGTCTCCCTCTCACTGTGCTTAGAGAGGCATCAGCTTCACCTCACTGATGATCCCCAACAAGGGTGAAACACGTGTATGGGGTTGCTGGTGGTACTCTCGTTCAGATTGGAATTGCCATTGTATTTCGGTGCTGGACTGCCCCTGGGCAGGACAAAGACTGATATGCAAATGGATATTTCCCATCTGTGAAAGGCACAGTGAGTAAAAGCAGTGGCTGCGAACTCTCAAGTGGTTAATAACCACTGAACAGGTTATCATGTCTGTTCTTGCGAGAGAGGGGCGCCCGCTACCTTTGTATAACTATTTGTTAAGGAACCTGGGATTGGTAACCCTAGGTCTCCTGGGGGCAACCAGACGTGGTCTCCCTCTCACTGTGCTTAGAGAGGCATCAGCTTCACCTCACTGATGATCCCCAACAAGGGTGAAACACGTGTATGGGGTTGCTGGTGGTACTCTCGTTCAGATTGGAATTGCCATTGTATTTCGGTGCTGGACTGCCCCTGGGCAGGACAAAGACTGATATGCAAATGGATATTTCCCATCTGTGAAAGGCACAGTGAGTAAAAGCAGTGGCTGCGAACTCTCAAGTGGTTAATAACCACTGAACAGGTTATCATGTCTGTTCTTGCGAGAGAGGGGCGCCCGCTACCTTTGTATAACTATTTGTTAAGGAACCTGGGATTGGTAACCCTAGGTCTCCTGGGGGCAACCAGACGTGGTCTCCCTCTCACTGTGCTTAGAGAGGCATCAGCTTCACCTCACTGATGATCCCCAACAAGGGTGAAACACGTGTATGGGGTTGCTGGTGGTACTCTCGTTCAGATTGGAATTGCCATTGTATTTCGGTGCTGGACTGCCCCTGGGCAGGACAAAGACTGATATGCAAATGGATATTTCCCATCTGTGAAAGGCACAGTGAGTAAAAGCAGTGGCTGCGAACTCTCAAGTGGTTAATAACCACTGAACAGGTTATCATGTCTGTTCTTGCGAGAGAGGGGCGCCCGCTACCTTTGTATAACTATAAAGTTCAAGGTTATGTACACAATCACAATAACTCACTTTGTGCTCAGTAAATCTACAATGGCAAATATATACAGTTCTAAGTGGTACCACAATTATTATCAGATGCCATTAAAGTGCATCAACTGTACTCTGGTTAAATGTCACACAAATCACTTAATAAAGGTAACCAACAATAGACATAGGAGGAAAGCAGTTGGTTAGACCAATTGGCAAAATACTGGCCCCGTTATCTAGACACAATTCTGTGTGGAGATACCCCCCCACCTGGGCAACCTGTAAAATAAAGATATAGTACAGGCCCCGTCTATATATTGTTCTATAAAACTTATTTCCTTCTATAAGGTTTCTACCACTTCAATGTACTTGGAATAGCAGAGTTGCTCGAGGAGGTGTCGAGGGATCCTTCTCGAGTGACTCCCTTTAAAGCAGGAGCCACGGATCGTTGATGGGCCTCGAAGAAAGTGAACTCGGCATCGAGAATCCTCGAAGGAAGTTCGACGGCATCAGGCAGCAGCTTCGGTCCTGGCGGTGCTCGTCGACGACGAGTCAAAGACGTCCTGCAAGGAAGAGGCGTGCGGGGCACCTCGATTTTGAAAGTTCCGGACAGCAAAGAGTTTGTGAAGAACTGTGGCCCAGCAAGGGCGTTGAGTCATCTGGCGTCTCTACGGTCGTTGGGTGGCGGGAAACACACTGGCAGATGCTCCTGGGCGCGTCTACGGCCTGGCCTTCTCTACGGCCTGGCGGTGCAGATGAGCACGTCCGTGAATCAAAAGTCATAGGCAAAGGAGCGTGCGGCTCCGGTCGTCGATGGAACGGCATCAATTGATCCCAGCTTCTCGGCAACACAGCTTTGACGGGCCTCCAGCGGTTACAGCAAACTTGCGAACCTTGGTCGACGACGGTGGACGGAATGTCCGGTGCTCATCTTCGTTCACCTCGCGGTCCCAGTCTGTGGTCAGCATCCTTTTGAGGGTCTGACTTCCAGGGAGCTCCGGCAAAGGTTAGCGGTGCTCGATGGTCCCTCGAGGCACGGTGAAGATGGCGCCTAACCAGGTCCTCTCTTGGGTCAGTCCTCGATGAACTTGACAGCTTTCGGATTTGGTCGAAGCAAATGCAACAGCAAATCTTCTTCTTCCAGCTGGGCTTCAAGGATAAACTTCAAGTATCAACTTCAGCTTCTGAACGATATCTAGCAGTGAGAGGCCCCCAGATATACTAGTTGATCTCCCATTCATTCTGCTGGGTCACACTCAGGCAACCAATCACTCAGAAGGGCATTCAGCAGTCAGTCAGCCAATCAGGCATACAGTGCATTCAGGCCATTCTCCTCCCTCTCAGGCACTCACAACAAGGAATGTGGATTGGGACAAGTACCCAGCCATTCAACAATACACACTGCATTCATACCAGTTTCAGACAGGGCTGTCTCAGTCATTGTGTCAAACACCAGAAACCAGACATCCACAACAAGAAGTGCATATTGGTCACACACTCCATTCACCCAGGTCCCACCCACAGGGTGTAGCCACAAAATACAGTCACTGGGAAGGCTCCAGGCAGTCTGGCCTGGACTTCTGAACAACACCGTATGTGGAACTTCCACCCAACAGCCAGTCAGGGGGAAGGGACGGAGTCAGGGCTTCCCGGGACTTTTTGGAAAACAAGGTAACAGGTAATAGAAAGCAAGAAGTCATAGGGGGCATCTTGTTTCCTATCAGGAATCAACTTATTCCAATGGCAGGGCCTGGGTATCCCAGAAATGGAGGATATTCAGAGCACCTGTCAAATTCAGCATGGGGCTGCCACCAGCCTATACCCTGCTCTGTGGGCCACACACAGGTGCCCAAAAACATACACTAGGGGCACTGGGTTGTACCCCCAACCATGGGTGCCATAAGGGTATCCCATGGGTCTATACACCAAACCAAAAACAAGAAGAGCTGCACTGCCAGGAGTCCCACATGGACTCCTGGGCAGAAAACAATACAGAACACAAATAAAAAAGGACTACAGGACAAGGACAGGGAGGCCCTGTCCCACAAATGCATTTCCAGCATCACAGCACTGTCTACCTATTCCCGCCTCTCCTCACTCATCTCCTCCTCTTCCGCAAGTTGGGACAGCAACTCTTTTGGCAGAGATTTGGTTGTTCGTCCTGAGCCTGGCCGTAGAGGAAGTCCCAGCCTCCCGGCGAGGATCAGGCTTCTACTCCATGATCTTTGCCATTCAGAAAAAGAACCAGGCTGGCCTGAGAGTTGTATTGGACCTTTCCACCCTCAACCTCTCCTTACCTCTCCAGAGGTTCAAGATGGTGATGCCAGCTTTTAATGCTGAGACATTATGCAGGGGAGAGTGGATGTGCTTCCTGGATCTGAAGGAGGCATTTCTGCACGCCCCGATCTGGCAACCCAATCGTTCTTTCCTTTGGTTGAGGATCATGGTCTGCCATTTTCAGTACAAGGTCCTCCCTTTTGGCCTCAACTTGGCCCCCTGGGTCTTTACCAGACTCATGAATGCGGTGGCAGCCCTCCTCCGGGCTCAGGGCCTCCATATATACCCCTACCTAGACGACTGGTTCATCAGGGCTACATCTCAAGAAGCAGTTCACCACTCCTCCCAGGCACTGATGAACACGCTAAACGACCTGGGCTTTTCGCTCAATCTCAAGAAGGCGCAGCTACAACCATTGCAGTCTTTGACCTTCCTGGGCCTCATCTGGTACACGCGCTCTGAGAGGGTTTTCCCCTCGGAGGACAAGATCTCGGCCATCAGGAGGGCCACGTCCCTCTTTCTCAGCCAAGGCGCTACTTCGGCCTGGTGGTACCAGCATCTACTAGGCTTTTTTGCAGCGGTACTGCTGGCTGTACCCCACACAAGACTCAGGATGAGAAGGATTCAGCTCCACTTCACAGCGTCGTGGAACCTGGAGAGGGGATTGCAGGCCGAAATCATCAAGATCCCCATTTCTCTCCACCCGGACCTCACATGGTTGTCCAAGGACTGCAACCTGCGGACAGGCAAGCCCTTCAGGCCCCCCGTTCCGCAGGTGACGATTACCAGAGACTTCTCCCTCAAGGGCTGGCAAGCCACCCTGGAGGATCTCTCGGTCCACGGCACGTGGACTCGTCTGGAACAAGATTACCACATCAATTGGCTGGAACTGAACGCCATCTGATTAGCGCTCAGAGCCTTCCTCCCACGTCTCAAGGGAAGGGTTGTCCTCATCCAGACAGACAACTCGACCAGTTTGTACTACATCAACAAGCAAGGGGGGACCAGATCCCCTGTACTGTGCAGACTGGCGAACAACATGTTGGAATGGGCCTTGGAGAACGAGACCTTCCTCACGGCAGTCCACCTTCCGGGGGAATCCAACCTGGAAGCGGACAGGCTCAGAGGGTTGGGAGCTGACAACTACGAGTGGCAGCTGAACGACCTCGTTGCATAGGAGATCTTCCACGGATGGGGCCTCCCCCAGGTGGATCTCTTTGCCACCAGGCACAACAAGAAATGCCCCCAGTTCGCCTCCTGGCAGGGCCTAGGCTCCCTGGGCGATGCCTTATGGATCCAGTGGAACGGCATGTCCGCATATGCCTTCCCGCCCACTCCATTGATTCACAGAGTGCTTTGCAAGTTCAGGGTGTCGCACTAACTGAACATCATTCTGATAGCCCCGTGGTGGCCAGCCAGGCCACGGTTCTCGGAGCTGCTCAGCCTCTCGGAGGTCCCTCCAATCCACCTCCCGACGGGCCCAGCACATCTTCTTTCTTGTAACGCTCACCTGAATCCCTCGCAGGCGCAGGTCTGGGCTGGGGGTTCTCGGGAGTCTTCTAGGGTCACGCGCAGGCCTTGCGATCTGGTCTATTGGGACTTATGAGGACCATAGGCATTACCAAATGCGAGGTCAAGGAACTGGTTTTAACGCTCGGCAAGCGGACCTCTACGCTTGTCGGGCGAGGTCGTTTCCCGATTCCAGTTTCTCAGCATTTTTATCAGAAGCTCCTACGGTCTTCTTGACCGGTTTCACTGAGCAATCACGAAGGAAATGTCCAGAATTCCCACAGTATAGGCACAGGTGTAATTGCCTTCTTCTTTCCCGTTCTTTCTGAGTTAATGGTCCTTTTACTACTCCTATTTGCATTGGTTCCACGGAGTCATTCCCTTTAGCGGAGCTCTGAGGTCTTGAAAGTACCCGGGTTTCAAATCTGGATCGATCGGTCTTCCTGTTCTGTAGCCGATGATCTAATTGGACCACTAGGTCGATATAATCTGAACAGTCTTGCGGCGGATTAACCAACTGTGCTAAAACGTCTTTAAGTTCCCCACGTAGACCTCTGTAGAAGAGCGTGATTCTCTTATCTTCAGGCCACCTGGTCTCAACCACCAGTCTATTAAAGGACGCTATGTAAGCCAGGAGATCCTGATTACCTTGTCTGAGTGACAGGAGTTCATTGTCCAAGGCCTGCCCCTGTGAATGTCTTGCAAACAACTTTTCCATACTGGTCTGAAAGTCTTGAAAGTTATAGAGGAGCGGGTCATCCTGTGTCACGAGAGGAATGGACCAATCTGCAGCACTACCGCTAAGATAGGAAAGTACAAACGCTACCTTGGCTTGGTCCGTTGGGAATGCGGCGTGTCTACACAGAAAGTGCAAGCGGCATTGATTGATGAATACTGCATATCGCTTTGGATCACCGGAAAAACGTTCGGCGGGGCCAAAGGCACATTCCCTGGCAGATTAATTTGCACCGGATTACTTGAGGTTGTAGGAGTGCCGCCCCCTCCATAGGGAGGCAGTGGCGTCTGTCCCGCTTGAGCCTGTAGCAACTGTCTGGCCAGATCATCCGTCTGTTCCTTGGCAATGATCAACTCCCTTCGTAAAGCGTTTGTTTCTTGGCGAGATGCGTGTACTTCTGCCCTTAGTACCCCAAGCAATTGAGCCAGTTGATCTGTGTCCGAGGTTTCCATTGCGCCTGGGTGGGAATATTGCGGTAGGCTTCGCGTTCTGTAACGCACACCTGAATCCCTCGGAGGCGCAGGTCTGGGCTGGGGGTTCTCGGAGTCTTCTAGGGTCACGCGCAGGCCTCGAATGCCATCATGGAAAGGCCCTTTCCTCACTGAGATCTTGATCTGAAGGGTGAGGTGTCTGCAATTATGAGAGCAAGGGGTTAATAAGGATATAGAAGCCTGACTGGGCAAGCTGACTCCCCTTCCTGGTACTCCCCAAGTAGTTCGTAGGCTAAATGTGCTCACCTTATGTAGGTGAAAGCGGAGCTCTCCATCCTGCGTCTGTGCAGGGGCGCCGAAGCCAGTTACTTCACTGGTTAATTGTCCAGCCTCTTGGTTGCAGAGGATGAAGATTTGGAGCTAGGCCGTCGTTAGCAGCACGAACGGTGGTTGCTTGAATATGGAGGTCCAGAGAGCGATGGAATGGCGAAGGTATTGCAGGCAAGTAAGTAGAAAATGTCACTTCGAAGTTAAAAGCACTTCTTAATGTCTCTTTTCCTTTTTCAGGTTGCAGAAGCAGCTGGGTAGAAAAATAGATGTCGAGGAATGCGCCGAGGAGTGAGAAAGATGAGAGCTGCCCAAAACACGTGCGTATAGATGGAGTTTTGTATTTCTTAATGATGTCCTTTTGTTCTGCAGATGCGAGTAGCAGCGTCAGCGGAGGCGAGAAGAATGCAGCGCAGGTAAGGAAAGTTTCACGGAGGTTTACTAACCAATGTCCTTGCTTCCACAGGGTGCCGAAAAAATGGAAAGCTGCAGCCCGTGGCTTGAGATGCACCGATGGACTGGGTAAGTGCTGCGCTGGTTTTTATCTCGTGCTAACCTGGTGTTCTTTTCCCTTCTCAGATGCTGCAGAAGACGAAGATGGTATTTCAGAAGGTAAGATTACGGATTTCTCTTCCCTAGATGCAGAAGTTGAAGATTCTCTGGAGCTGACACGGTGAGCGTCCTGCTGCTATTGCAGAATAACGCGAAGCACGTAGCTCTGATCGGGCGTGGTTTAAATAGCCTACTGGAGTGCTTAGGTGTCTCCTTCCACAGCAGCCTCGCCCAGGTAAGAAGTCCCAGCTTCCAGAATAGTTCCAGTATCCAGTCCCAGGGAGTGGTGCTGGCCACACCCAGAAGGTAAAGTAGTTCCAGCCATGGATGGATGAGGATTTCATCCTGCAGGTGAGTGAGCAGCATGGTCTGCAGCTGGTAGGTCCACCCAAGCACCATTCCTTACATCATGAGCCCGGCACGTCCTGTGCCGGGACTGGGTCCCCTTATGAGCCTGGCGCCACTGGCGCCAGGACAAGGTCCATAAGGCCCCTATGGGAGCCGATGGGTGCCTGGAAATGAAGTTGTGACCCAGCTTCCGAGGCAGTTGGGCTAAACCTGACTCCTTGGAGGCTGCGGTCATGACAGCACCCCCCCCCCCCCCCCTTCAAGGCCCCTCCCAAGCTTGTCTTTTCCGGAGGTTTTGGCTTGTTGGGAAAAGCCCGATGAAATTTTCGGACTAGACGAGGTGCATGTACATATTCTGAGGGTTCCCAAGATCTCTCCTGGGGTCCATATCCCTTCCAATCGGTCAGGTAGTATAGTTTTGATTTCGAAATTTTGGAGTCCAAGATGTCTCGAATTTCAAATTCGGATTCTCCGTCAACTTGGATTGGCTCAGGAGGTTTAGTCAAACGGGTTCCGGGTTGCACAGGTTTCAGGAGAGAAACATGGAAGACAGGATGTATCTTCATTCGAGTAGGTAATTCTAGTTTGACAGCCACTGGGTTAATCACGGCCGTGATCGAGTAGGGTCCTAAATATCTTGGGTTGAAGGTGCGTGGCCCTTTTAAAGATAAATGTTTAGTGGACAGCCAGACTTGATCTCCTTTTTGATATTGAGGAGCCTCTTTTCGATGTTGGTCTGCTCCTTTTTTGTATGACTCTTTAGCTCGTTGAAGATGAGCTGTGGCTTCTTTAAATGCTTGAGTTATCGTCAAATGCAGATGGTCAACAGCAGGTGTTCCGAGAGCTTGAGGTGGGTCCAGATTTGAGGTTCGAGGATGACTTCCATACAGCAGGAAAAAAGGGGTTTTTCCCGTCCCAGAATTGATTGAATTATTGTAAGCGTATTCAGCAATCCAAAGGACATCCTTCCAAGTACCCTCGGATTGATGCAACATGCAGCGCAGATATTGTTCTAGAGTTTGGTTAGTTCTCTCAGTCTGCCCATCGGTTTGAGGATGATGGCTGGTGGAAAGTCGTACATCAATTTGTGCTAAACGACAACAACTCCGCCAAAAATGGGAAATAAATTGGCTCCCTCGGTCAGAGATTAGTACTGAAGGGAAACCGTGCAACCGGACAATGTTTTCAAGAAATTCTCGGGCTAGAATGGAAGCTGTAGGTAAACCCTTCAGTGGGATAAAATGAGCCATTTTTGAAAAAAGGTCCACGATCACTAGAATTGTGTTGTATCCGGAGCAAGGGGGTAAATCCGTGCTAAAATCCATCGAGAGCGTGTGCCAAGGGCCTGGTGGAATGTCTATTGGACGTAATAATCCTGCTGGTTTTTCCTTCTGACTCTTGTTTTGTGCGCAGATACCACAAGAAGCCACAAACTCCTTAACATCTTTCCTCCAAGATGGCCACCAAAAATGCCTTTTAATTTTCTCTGAGGTTTTGGCAACTCCAGGATGTCCTTCCATTAGAGAATCATGGTAGCAGGTGATGACCTGTTTTTGTAAGTCAGCGCAGGGTAAGAATAGTCTTCCTTGGAAATACAATAGGTTCTGATCTATTGTAAAATCCTTTCCTTTCAATTGCCAATTCGATGAATCTTCGGGAGTTATGAGTTGATTGACCCTTGCTTTAATCTCTTCGAGGGATAATGTGTTGATTACTCCTAGTATCTTTTGTTCAGGAATTATTGGCACCGGCTCCGGATTAGCTGTAAGTTAGTCTACCCCTATCCGGGAAAGGGCGTCTGCTTTTCCGTTCCTAACGCCTGGTCGAAATGTGATTACAAAATCGAATTCTGCGAAGAATAAAGCCCAGCGTAGTTGCCTCGAAGATTGAGCTTTAGCTGACTTCAGGTACTGGAGGTTACGGTGATCCGTGATTACAGTTACTGTGTGCCGGGCTCCCAAAAGATAATGCCGCCAGGCCTTAAAGGCGGACTTAATTGCCAAGAATTCTTTGTCCGTAATTGTGTAGTTGATCTCAGGAGCCGAAAATTTGCGAGACCAAAAGGCTACAGGGTGTAACTGGTGCGTTTCGGGGTCTCTTTGTGACAGCACCGCCCCCATTGCAAGACTGGAAGCGTCTGTCTCGACGATGTAGGGAAGTTCTGGACGGGGATGCCTTAAGACTGGAGCAGAGATAAATTTGGCTTTTAATTCTTGGAAGGCTTGTTCGGCTTCTGGAGTCCACTCGAATTTTTTATTCTTTGTCAGAAGAGCCGTGATAGGTTGGACTACCCGAGAGAATTCAGGAATGAACCTTCGGTAAAAATTAGCGAAGCCCAACATGCTCTGCACACCTTTCACGGAAGTTGGGGAAGGCCATTTGGTGATAGCATCCACTTTTCTTGAGTCCATGTGAACTCCGTTGGGTGATAAGATGAACCCTAAAAATTCCACTTCCTTTGCGTGAAAGGTGCACTTCTCCAGTTTAGCAAACAAGCGGTGTTGGCGAAGTCTCTGTAAAACCGCTGTGACGTGTCTACGATGATCAGTTTCTGAGGCTGAGTATACCAGGATGTCGTCAATATAAACGACTACTCACACATCAATAAGTTCTCTGAGGACATCATTCATGAAAAACTGGAAAGCGGCCGGTGCGTTACATAGTCCGAAGGGCATTACTTGATACTCAAATAATCCATATTTAGTGCGAAAGGCCGTCTTCCATTCGTCGCCCTCCTTAATGCGTACCAAATGGTAAGCTCCTCTGAGGTCTAACTTTGTGTATATGCAGGCGCCTTTTACCTGGTCCAATAATTCAGGAATCAAGGGCAACGGGTATCGGTTTTTGACTGTAATCTGGTTCAGGGCGCGATAATCGATACACGTTCTTAGGTCACCTTCCTTTTTCGGGACGAAGAACAAAGCTGAGGAAGCCGGGGATTTCGAGGGGCGGATGAATCCGTTAGCCAAGTACTGGTCCAGGTATTGCCTGAGATGGAGGTTTTCTGGTTCAGTGAGGGCATATATTCTACTGCACGGAGGGGTGGACCCAGGTATCAGGTCTATCTGGCAGTCGTATGACCGATGCGGAGGCAGGGTGTTGGCTTGATCTTTCTGAAAGACGTCGCTGAACTCTTGGTATTCCAGAGGTAATGGGGGGTCCTCGGAAGTGATGGCTGCTAGCTTGATTTCGGGCTGAGGATAACAGGTTGAAGCGCATTCTGGAAACCGAATTACCTTGGCTCGCCAGTTTATCTGAGGATTGTGCTTTTCCAACCAAGGCATTCCCAGAATCACCTGAAACTGCGGGGCCTTGATTACATCAAACACGATCTTCTCCCGATGTCCGCCTTGACATAACAACGTTACCTCCACGGTGGTATGAGAAACTGGTCCGGAAGCTATTTCAGTACCATCCACTGTAGTGATTACGTCCTTTACCATCTTGGGACGTAGGGGAAGATCCATCCTGGTAGCCAAGTCGTGGTCCACATAATTACCGATTGCTCCGCTATCAATGTATACTTTGATAGCATGCATGCGATCTGGTCTATTGGGACTTATGAGGACCATAGGCATTACCAAATGCGAGGTCAAGGAACTGGTTTTAACGCTCGGCAAGCGGACCTCTACGCTTGTCGGGCGAGGTCGTTTCCCGATTCCAGTTTCTCAGCATTTTTATCAGAAGCTCCTACGGTCTTCTTGACCGGTTTCACTGAGCAATCACGAAGGAAATGTCCAGAATTCCCACAGTATAGGCACAGGTGTAATTGCCTTCTTCTTTCCCGTTCTTTCTGAGTTAATGGTCCTTTTACTACTCCTATTTGCATTGGTTCCACGGAGTCATTCCCTTTAGCGGAGCTCTGAGGTCTTGAAAGTACCCGGGTTTCAAATCTGGATCGATCGGTCTTCCTGTTCTGTAGCCGATGATCTAATTGGACCACTAGGTCGATATAATCTGAACAGTCTTGCGGCGGATTAACCAACTGTGCTAAAACGTCTTTAAGTTCCCCACGTAGACCTCTGTAGAAGAGCGTGATTCTCTTATCTTCAGGCCACCTGGTCTCAACCACCAGTCTATTAAAGGACGCTATGTAAGCCAGGAGATCCTGATTACCTTGTCTGAGTGACAGGAGTTCATTGTCCAAGGCCTGCCCCTGTGAATGTCTTGCAAACAACTTTTCCATACTGGTCTGAAAGTCTTGAAAGTTATAGAGGAGCGGGTCATCCTGTGTCACGAGAGGAATGGACCAATCTGCAGCACTACCGCTAAGATAGGAAAGTACAAACGCTACCTTGGCTTGGTCCGTTGGGAATGCGGCGTGTCTACACAGAAAGTGCAAGCGGCATTGATTGATGAATACTGCATATCGCTTTGGATCACCGGAAAAACGTTCGGCGGGGCCAAAGGCACATTCCCTGGCAGATTAATTTGCACCGGATTACTTGAGGTTGTAGGAGTGCCGCCCCCTCCATAGGGAGGCAGTGGCGTCTGTCCCGCTTGAGCCTGTAGCAACTGTCTGGCCAGATCATCCGTCTGTTCCTTGGCAATGATCAACTCCCTTCGTAAAGCGTTTGTTTCTTGGCGAGATGCGTGTACTTCTGCCCTTAGTACCCCAAGCAATTGAGCCAGTTGATCTGTGTCCGAGGTTTCCATTGCGCCTGGGTGGGAATATTGCGGTAGGCTTCGCGTTCTGTAACGCACACCTGAATCCCTCGGAGGCGCAGGTCTGGGCTGGGGGTTCTCGGAGTCTTCTAGGGTCACGCGCAGGCCTCGAATGCCACCATGGAAAGGCCCTTTCCTCACTGAGATCTTGATCTGAAGGGTGAGGTGTCTGCAATTATGAGAGCAAGGGGTTAATAAGGATATATAAGCCTGACTGGGCAAGCTGACTCCCCTTCCTGGTACTCCCCAAGTAGTTCGTAGGCTAAATGTGCTCACCTTATGTAGGTGAAAGCGGAGCTCTCCATCCTGCGTCTGTGCAGGGGCGCCGAAGCCAGTTACTTCACTGGTTAATTGTCCAGCCTCTTGGTTGCAGAGGATGAAGATTTGGAGCTAGGCCGTCGTTAGCAGCACGAACGGCGGTTGCTTGAATATGGAGGTCCGGAGAGCGATGGAATGGCGAAGGTATTGCAGGCAAGTAAGTAGAAAATGTCACTTCGAAGTTAAAAGCACTTCTTAATGTCTCTTTTCCTTTTTCAGGTTGCAGAAGCAGCTGGGTAGAAAAATAGATGTCGAGGAATGCGCCGAGGAGTGAGAAAGATGAGAGCTGCCCAAAACACGTGCGTATAGATGGAGTTTTGTATTTCTTAATGATGTCCTTTTGTTTTGCAGATGCGAGTAGCAGCGTCGGCGGAGGCGAGAAGAATGCAGCGCAGGTAAGGAAAGTTTCACGGAGGTTTACTAACCAATGTCCTTGCTTCCACAGGGTGCCGAAAAAATGGAAAGCTGCAGCCCATGGCTTGAGATGCACCGATGGACTGGGTAAGTGCTGCGCTGGTTTTTATCTCGTGCTAACCTGGTGTTCTTTTCCCTTCTCAGATGCTGCAGAAGACGAAGATGATATTTCAGAAGGTAAGATTACGGATTTCTCTTCCCTAGATGCAGAAGTTGAAGATTCTCTGGAGCTGACACGGTGAGCGTCCTGCTGCTATTGCAGAATAACGCGAAGCACGTAGCTCTGATCGGGCGTGGTTTAAATAGCCTACTGGAGTGCTTAGGTGTCTCCTTCCACAGCAGCCTCGCCCAGGTAAGAAGTCCCAGCTTCCAGAATAGTTCCAGTATCCAGTCCCAGGGAGTGGTGCTGGCCACACCCAGAAGGTAAAGTAGTTCCAGCCATGGATGGATGAGGATTTCATCCTGCAGGTGAGTGAGCAGCATGGTCTGCAGCTGGTAGGTCCACCCAAGCACCATTCCTTACATCATGAGCCCGGCACGTCCTGTGCCGGGACTGGGTCCCCTTATGAGCCTGGCGCCAGGACAAGGTCCATAAGGCCCCTATGGGAGCCGATGGGTGCCTGGAAATGAAGTTGTGACCCAGCTTCCGAGGCAGTTGGGCTAAACCTGACTCCTTGGAGGCTGCGGTCATGACATTTCTCTGCAGGGGGACAAGGTCGTCCAGCCCGCCCCTCAGGAGCTGGCCATCACAGCGTGGTTCCTGAGCAGGTGACGCTCCGCCACCTCAACCTATCCCAAGCAAATCTGAAAATCATACAGGGGGCTAGGAGCAAGGCTACCAGAGCCCAGTATAAAAGTAAATGGACCAGGTTCTGCCCCTGGGCGCACTCCAAGGATATCGACCCACTGGCTTATTCATTGGACGATGTGCTGTCTTTCTCGGTGCACCTTGCCAACTCGGGCGTGCAGGTGGACAGCTGCCGCACATACCTCTCATCCATTGGGGCCTAGAGGAATTCGGAGGAAGTGGTCTTCTCCTCCTCCAACCCGATCGTCAGGAGACATTTGGCCAGACTCCCTAGGCTCTACCCATCCATCAGGAAGCCAGACCCCGTGTGGGATTTGAACCTAGTCTTGGGTGCCCTCGCGCACAAGCCGTTCGAGCATATGGCATCCACAGACATCCGGCTGGTCACCATCAAGACGGCTCTGCTAGTCGGCCTCACGTCGGCACGCAGGGTCAGCGAGATCCAGGCCCTAGTCGCCTCAGAGCCATACACTACCTTTCACAAGGACATGGTGGTCCTGCGGACCCATCCAGCATTTCTACCTAAAATGCCATCATCCTTTCACTTAAACGAGGAGATCGTCCTTCCTACATTCTTTGCTGACCCGAAGGACGAGCCTCAGAGTTCTGCACTGCCTAGATGTCAGGTGGGCCCTGAAATTCTATCTGGACAGGACCAAGGGCTTCCGCAAGTCAGATGCCCTATTAATCACTTTTGGAGGCGCAAGGCCAGGCTATCGGGCATCAAAAGCCTCAATTTCCCGCTGGATGGTCTCAGCCATCAAGGAAGCGTACGAGGGCCAGCATAGACCCCTTCCGGCGAATATGCATGCCCACGCAGTCAGGGCCAAGGCAACGGCCATCGCCTTTCAACGCCATGTCCCCTGGCAGGTCATAAGCAGGGCAGCCACATGGGCCACCGCATCAGCCTTCTGCAAGCATTACTGTTTGGATGCCGGCTCCAGGTCGGATGCGGCTTTCAGACAGGCGGTTCTCCGGAACCTGTTTGCTTAAGGAGGGTCTCCACTCCAGCCTGGGGCTACATTCAGTTGTAATCCAGGAGGATAGCTCAGCGGCAACGTGCTTGCCTTGGAAACAAGACGACACGAAGCAACGCAGGTTCAATCCCCGGGTTCGCGCTTAGTAACCTCTGGGTATTACGTGTTTTATAAATACGCAACTAAGTGACATATTCCTGTAACAGCGCCTTGATGCCCCCGGGCGGTGTGAGCGCTTTAAAAATGCAAATAAATAAAAAAAATAATAATAATAATCGCCCATGCAGTATGGAGGAAAGGGGACGGGACGTAAGAGTAATTAGAAGTTACTCACCGTAGTGACTAATGTACTCTTAGTCCATAGTCCCCTTTTCTCCATACGTCCCACCATCCTCCCCCCTAATAATCTGGTGTCATTGGGCAATGCTATATCTATTGTCGATGCGTCTTTGGGGACTGAGGTGTGGTGTCAGGGCAGCGCCTCTAAATTTAGAGGGGAAGAAGATGTTTCTGGTGAAAAAGGTTCAGTCTCCCGCCCCTCGCAAGGGAGACCCATGCAGTATGGGGGAAAGGGGACTATGGACTAAGAGTACTTTAGTCACTACGGTGAGTAACTTCTGATATATCCACTTCCGTTGCCCACGGTGCCTCGCCATGTATCCCGGCAGTGTGCTGCTCCCCAGGACCATGGCGTTGTGAGTTGAACCCTTGAAGTGGGCACAGGAGTGTGCAATGATGAGGGCATGTGGACTACTGCATAGAAACGTCCTTCATGGCGTACACCACTGCTGGGGTGGTGGGCACGGAGATGTACTGGGAAACATGGAGCAGGATTGCTCCCAGCACCCACACGAGTGTATTGTAAAATGTGGGCTGGGACATGCCGTGCAGCATGCCAACGGTGTGCTAGAAAGTGCCAGGTGCCAGGAAATGCAGGACCCAGACTCAAGTTTCAGCAGCGGGGGAAAAGGCTACTTATGTTGATCCTGCTCTATGTCATCCTGGATTAGAGTCTGCAGCTCAGCAATGGCCTCCCTGTTCAGCCAGTACAGGCTGAGAAGCTGGTTGTCGGTCAAGATCCAGGGTGAGGGCCTGACCCAGGATATGGCGCCTTGCATGGCACCTTGAAACACTTGTGTACAGGCGCGTTATAAATGCCATATCATATCATGGTGTCTCCTCCTCCCCCTCTCCTCTGCGTCCTGCTCTTCTAGCCTCTGCAGCTCAATTAGGAGCTGGAACAGCTGCATGTCCATGTGCACAGAGGCCAGTGGCAACATGATGGTGTTGGGAAGTGTGTTTGGGGAAGGTGTGGGTCTTTGTACCCTTCCTGAGTGGATTGCATGCATTTACTTCCACCCCAGAGATCCTCTGGTACCACACGCAGGTTTTCATTCCACAGAAGGAGACAATTTAACAGCTTGTCTTCCCCTGGCGAAACGCCTGTAAGTCATTCTACCCCTTCTTTGCCACTAAAGTTTGTGGAGCGCATTCAACACTTCCTCAACATTTGGTAAAAGATCAAAGCAGACCGTTGGGTGTTACAAATGGTTCAAGGTTTCTTAAAACACGTTTAATCCACTCCTTACAGACGAGAAGAGCCCACTTACCCCTGTTAGGATCACAGTTATAATACAGTGAATAGAAGGGTTCTTATAGAGGGGGCAGTGGAGCTCATGCACTGGGCCCCAGAACAGAGGGAATCCTGACCAATCTATGAATTGTAAAGAAACAAGACAAGGTGTTTCGTACAGTGATAAATGAGTACGTTTCTGGTTTATCATCACTTCAAAACGGAGGTGATGTATATCCTCCAGGATGTCATTTGTCCTGGAGACTGAACAGTACATTTAATCCGTTAAGACTTCTCAGTTCCTGCTGACCCCACATCACAGGCAGTCTATTCAGTTCTCGGAGCAGGCACGTTTTACTGTTCATGTGTCCACCCTTCGGCCTTTCCTCTGTCCCATTGTGGTTCACATGCTCGTTTACCCAGTCGGGACTGTCCTCAGGGGACAGGGCATAAGACTGTTAATCTATTCATATTATAATTTATAATTATAGTTTTATAATTGGGTATTTATAACGCGCTTAATACCCAGAGGTTTCTAAGCACGGACCCGGGGATCAAACATGTGTTGGTCCGCTGGGGATCAAACCTGTGTTGGTCCGCGTCGTCTTGCTTCCAAGGCAAACATGTTGCCCCTGAGCTATCCTCCCGAAATAACATTCTGCTAATGGCCCAGTCAATGGAATTAAAGTGTACAACACTTATAGACAGCCCTTCATTGCCAACCGGATGTAGAGGTCTTTGGCACTGGGTACAAGTCAGGAATGCAGCCAGATCAGTAAATGCCTTTTCTAGGCTTTCATGTCATTGCACAAGATTCCTCCCTCCCCGAGCACAGGTGCACTTTAAGGAAATAACTGAGAAGGGTGTTAATTCGGCCAGTGATATTACACCAATACCTAGCCAGTATCATAGGGCTCTTTTCAGCATCCATACAGGCATTATTTACAAGCCTACTGCATTATAGTGCCCTACAATGTTTAAAGATGTATCCCATGGGAAACGCTGATTGGGTGGCTTTGACACCGGAGGCTCAAACAAACATCCGTTGGTAGAGACAGATGGAGGCCTAGAACAGAAGGGCAATCTCTAGTTCTGGGCCAGATATACTGTTGCATCCGATGGCAGCCAGCTAGGGTGGGAAGCCATGCATGGAGACACCTCAACTGGAAGGCTATGCTCCTGGGAGGATAGCTAAGTGGCAACATGCTCACCTTGGAAACAAGATGACACAAAGCAACACAGGCTCGATCCCAGGGTCTGCGCTTAGAAGACTCTGGGTATTACGCGTGTTATAAATACGCAACTAAGTCATATTCCTCTAACAGCGCCTCAATGTCCCTGGGCTGTGTGAGCGATTTAAAAATGCAAAAAAATAAATAAACTGGGAGTCAAGAAAGCACATTCATTGTTTAGAGATGTGCAATAAGGACCTTCACAAGAAGCAGACCCCATTGCGTTATTCTGTTGAGAATGGAGAACATTACAACAGTCACGCATATGAATAAACTCTGCAGCACGATCTTACAGGTATGGCCAAACAGCTCTGGGAGTTTTATCTCCATTGCCAGAGCATGATGGAGCAGAGTTTCTGCCCGGATTGACCTGTTTAATGATAGACTAGTGTTCTAGGCAACTCAGAGACTCAAGTGTTTTGCAACTCCACCCCCGCAGGATGTTCAGGCTCTTTTCTCAATCTGGGGTGCTATGAAGTTGGATCCATTCACTTCCAGTCTGGATAATCCACTTCAGAGTTATTTCATTTGGAGGCCAGATCCACACGCTGAAGCAACAGACACGCGTGTTCAGGTCTGGCCGCCAGGCTTGCTATACGCTTTCCCGCCCTTTCCATTATTCCAGGTTTTCTTTTAGAAGCAAGGCATCGGAGATCAGGCTTGATACTAGTGATCCCTCTGTGGCCTCTCACATTAGAATTGTGGTCATAGAAATGAGCATGGACATTCCTGTCCTCCTTCCCCAGTTGCCCCACCTTCTCTCAAATCCAGAGGGTCAGCAGCATCTAATGATCATCTCGGAATCCCTACCATTGGTGTCATGGAGCGTAAATAGGTAATCCAAACTCCTAGTACCTAGATCCCTTTGAGGCTCGGAGGTGGATGTAGACGGCTTCCTTGGGGATTTGTCCTTTCTCTTTCCTACTGATCAGTGAAGGTTTACAGATCAGCAATCTCTGCTCCACATGAGGCGGAGGTCGGCCTACACATAGGTCAGCATCCATTAGTGTGCAGATCTTTGAAAGGCGTATGATTCAATATCCTCCCAGTCGACACACATTTAGTTTTGTTGGACATACATCTAGTACAATCCCTCTTAAAGGATTGATTGACGATGACTTTTTTTCCTCTTCAAGCCCTCTCCTCCAAGTTGGTTACGTTGTAGTGCCGGATTTCATTTAAGCATGTTTCTGATGTTAAAACTTTAGATGTGAAGGGTACGTTTGTTTCGGCATTTGTTTTCAGATTTTTCAAAGAAGGGCTCCGTGTGTTTTCACCAAACTCCAACTGGTCAAATTTGTTTACCATATTTTGTAACCTCTTTTTTTCCTGCCAAAAGCGGTAGAAATCCATTCCACCTACAGTGCCTCACTGCAAGCCTCCATCTACCTTTCGGCAGTAAAAGAAATTTGGTAAAATATTTTCGACCACTTGAAGTTGGGTGCCCATTAACCCGAATGGTAGGTTTATAGGATTTCCTGCCTTCTCCAAACCTCCTGCTTTCTGTGGTGTGATGTCTTATGGCATATAAACACATGACTGGGGACTTCGGAGGTCCAGCACCCCAACCTTAGCTGTCTGTCTCCTTATGTAAAACAAGCAAACCGGTTTCTTCACCTACTTTGGCTAGGTGATTGTGTTAATTTTGACCCAAGCAGGCATTGATACTTCTCTTTTTAGTGCACACACTGCTTGTGGGGCAAGTGCCTCCCAAAGTCTTCGGCCCAATATTATATTAAGTGAACATTCTCAGATAAGAAGATTGGTCTTCCGAGGATGCATTGAGTACTTTCCTCTCTAAGCCAATTACTAATGCCTCAGCTGTGGTTTTATTACTGAATATGTGGTGTATGGGTATGGTTACCTAGACAGCTGGAAGGACCAGTGTGGATTTCCACGTTAAGTTCTTAGTTTGTTATTTAGATCTGTTGTGTTCTTTTCTTTGAAAAAATGATACTGCAATTTGAAGTGGTTCAAAAGTCTGTAAAATATTTTATTCCAAAAAAGGTGAAAAAAACGCCTATGAAATTTGTGTCCAATGCATTTCGGTCTTTGTGTCCATCTTCAGGGGCAATTTCTAAACAAAACAGATATGTGCAATAAATGATATGAGCATTTTTCAAAAATGAAATTGTTAGTTTAAACTTCAAAGGATATTGTATACTCATTCGTAGTTATGCATTCATATTTACCAGGCTTCTGTTTCTTAGCTTGGCAATGATCTTATCATTACTTTCTCTGATCTGGAGCCCTTGGATGTGTCTGTAATACATTGATTTTTCACTTAGTGTTATACATTTCTGGAACGTGATTCCAGGTCTTCGTTCTTCTTCACAACATCTTGAATCTGCCTGGACAGGGCGTTCACCTCAGCCCGAAGAGTACTGATATCATCCTCAGCCACCCCAACCCTTGTCTTCACCCCCGTTACCTGAGTGTCCGTCTTTTCCATGTGAGCTTTGATCGAGCATATGGTTCCGCTCATGTCATCCAGTTTCGAGTATAGGGCTGTAAAACCCTCCCGCATGTATTCCATCATTTTTTTTGATTCAGTGATTTCGGCGGATGGTCACACAGATGTCCCAGGGTCTGATTGAGGCTCACTCGTCTTGGTGCTGCTTTCGCATACATGTTAATAGAGCTCTCTTCTTGTTGGCTGCCTTGGCCGGAGGGGTCAGAGAGATGTGGATCGCACCGTCTGTGCGATTAGGGGTGCAGCCTCGGAACGGGGAGTTGCAGGTGGGCACCCGGAATGCGCCGGCAGGGGGAAGCGCCAAATCCAGTGAAGAAGTCCCCTCCCAGGCTGGGCCCGCACCCAGAGCCAAACAGGGCCACCCGGCACATAGATAACATATTGTTAGAGCCAGTAATATCGACTGTCTATTTCCAGGTGGATAATGGCCTCCCACGTAAGATAAAGCGTTAGGTGTAGAAGCGGGTGGTCAGAGTGGTCCCCAGGTGGTGGCGGATAGGCACAGGATCAGTCCATAACTACATGGGCAGCAGCACCGCTGCCCCAGGCGAGTTCCAGTGTGGCGCAGGTTCAGTTAATGTAGACAAGGGCTTATGCGGTGTATGCTTTCAGACAGGGATGGCACACAGGTTTCCCACAATGTTAGCAGGTCAGAAACATCTAAGTCGTCCACCGCAGGGACTGATGTGCTAAGAATCTGTAGGCAGTGTGTATGCCGGGGTCACCGTAACCAGAACGACACTGCAGTGGAATGCGCAGGGCAGGAGAGGCCAGTCAAGCACCACCCAACTATGTTGATACTGAATGCTGCTCTCGTGTTCTCCAGGCGGCAGTAGCACAGAAGAGGGTGAAAGGTACAAAGTGCGGCAGCACAGCATGTGGGGTTGCAAGTGGGGGCCCCATACCTTTAGTCTGGTTGAAGAGTGGTGCCTCCTACTGCGTGCCTTTCCGCCGCGGGCCAGCAGGACCAGAGCTCCGGCTCCCAGGCAGCAGCAGGGCTGGATGAGAGGATCACCGCCTGGGTCGTGGGATGCCACGCAGGCTTAGGTGCTGAGTCCGAAGGGTCGGGAGATGTGGGTCACACTGTTCGTGCGATCAGAGAATCCGCCCCGGACTGAGGTGCTGCAGACGGGTGTTTGGAATTCGCCGGCAGGCGGAAGGAGCCACACCAGGGCGCCCGCTCCATTGGCTTCTTTTTGGGGGGGCCAAATCGGAGATCACAGCTGCAGCTGTATACAGCAGACCGGCCCAAGGCGCGTGGCGCTAAACATCCCCCAGCCAGGCCCTGAGTCCATGGGATTCGGGTGACTAGGAGTCTGCTCACCGCGGATGCAGGGGGGGCGCCGCATGGAGATCAGTCGGCGTCTCGATAACAGGAGATATCTCTGTGTAGGCACTCCTCCGGATCTCGTCGGTCAGACAGCACTAGCAGCAGACCCTCGGGAAGCAGTCCACACATTTTGAAGGATTACCGTGGCACCATCGAGGCAGGAGCAAAGTGACAGATCTTCCCCAGCTCGGAGCAGCACACTCAAGCAGCCATACTGATCGAGTGCAACAGCCGTGTTATACATTTCTAAGATTTCTCAGTACAGAGGTATACATTGTATACAAAGTTAGGTATATATCATACCTTAATAGCTTCTTGGCTGTATTGCTCAAGGGTTCCTGCTCTGCTGTCCTATATATGAAAGTATCTCTAATTAGACAGGGTTTTAGAAACGACTTGATTTCTATTAGCACTAGTTAGTATATGACAGTGGTACTAGCAAAAAATAAAGGCTTACCTTCTTTTTTCCAGATATGAGCTTTGGCAGGACACCAGGTTTGCTATTCAAACCTATCTAAGTACAAACTGATCACATCATCAATCACCCCATCTGGCAGAATCGTCTACAATACTGGGGCCGATACATTGATGATGTATTGGCATATGGAAAGGCACAGAGGAAGAATTCAATATTTTTGAGACCCACCTTAACACCTTAGATGACCGGATCCAATTTACAACAACCAGAAGTCATAAAGAAGTACATTTTCTAGATGTCACAATCAGAAATAAAGACTCTGAATTGACCACAACCTTATATCGGAAACCAAGCGATCGCAATAACCTACTACAGTCTACCATATAGTCCGTTTCTCCGGGTCAAGAGAATGGGACAGGATGAAACGGAATGCACAAGATTACTTAAAGAAATGGCTAAGAGATTCAAACTAAGTGGGTACCAAGATGAAGAAATCAGGAGTTCACTACTTAAGACTGACAACATCAGCAGAACGACCATATTAGAGAAAGAAAAAAGTACTTCACAGCCCCCTCTAATATATGTAACTAAATACTCGACACAAAGCAGCAAGATCAAAAAGATAGTAGAAAAACATTGGCACGTTCTATCGGAGGACAGAACTTTGGGAAACCTCTACACTTCACCACCAGTGTTTGCGTATACAAGCAGTAGAAACATGAAGGGAATGTTGGTAGGAAGTGACACAAGGAAACCCCCTAAGAAACCTAGAAAACGTGGAGCATATCCATGCCTAAATTGCACCAATTGCATTATGGTACAAAAGGGAGACATAATTTTTCATACAAATACAGGCAAGAGAATGTACCTGAAGAAACATGCAACATGCGACACCCCCAGTGTAATTTACAGTTTCAAATGCCCCTGTGGTAAATACTACGTTGCACAGACCATCAGAAAAGCCAAAATCCATTCTAACGAGCATTGCTCCAATATCCGCACAAGAAACCCGAAATCTCCAGTCGCACAACAGTTCAAAGAGGCACAACATCACATCTCACCAATGAAATTTCAAATATTGGAGACCATAGAAAAAAAAGAGCGACAAAAGTATCGACATCATCAAACTTTTTTTTTTTTTCAACATGAATTTTATTGGGTTTTTACATCAAAAGTGAACAGTCAGGTGAATACATAACTGGGCAAACTTGGTTATATCACAAGATCATCGCGATCCACTTCAATAACAAACCGCTAGTAACATACATGTCCACTCTCGATGGATTTATAGTACGAACCCCCGCCCGCCCCCCCCATGTTCATTCTTTGACGACTTCCGGGTGTCGGCGTTAGCTGAAATTGTCTTAAGTGGCGGTGTGACATTGATCTCTGTCGGTGTCATAGGTTCTATGCGAAGGTTGTGACAGGGATGGCTATTAGGCAGTACGTGGATCGCTATTCATTTTCCGGGTATGGACCATTGAATGGTGTTCTGGTTAGAGCTGTGAGTCGGTAACGGCTGTACTTGTGATATATTGTTCTGTGAAGTCCAGCAAGGCTTCCTCCTGTCGGGCGGCCTTGTCATGGAGGGCCGCGGTTATTTTCTCCCTTGTGTATATGTTCATGGCGATTTGCAGCCAGTCTTTTTTGTCAGTTAGGCGCAGGGACTTCCATTTGATGACTAGGGCAGCTCTTGCCGCCAACAGGAGGGGGATATCAACCCTTTTACGCGTACTATTCTGTCTTCTTCTTCTTCAAGGCCAAATAAGATCAGGAGAAGGGATAGGACTCTTTCTATGCCGTCTAATTGTTTAATCCATCCCAGGACCTCTTGCCAATAGATGCGTACCTTGGGGCACTTCCACCACATGTGCCAGTAATCAGCGTCCATGTCGCAGTGTCTCCAGCATTTTGAGCTAGATGTTTGGAACGTTTTCGAGAGTCTGCAAGGATCATACTGCCATCGATGGAGCAGTTTCAGAGCATGTAATTTGTACTGGGTGGCGATTGATACTTTAGCTGGTGTTTCGCAGATTTTGTCCCAGGCGTGTTGTTCAAATTCTCTATTAAAGTCCTTTTCCCATCGCTCTTTGAGGCGAAGACTTGGAGTTTGGTCTTTGGTGATCAGGGCCTTGTACATGCGCGCTATTAAACCTTTCGATGAGTTGGCCGTGTCCAGTATCGATTCGAACGGTGTAAGCTCTCACCATGTGGTTTCCTTCCTTGACATGACCCCTTTTAATCGTATATACAAAAAGATTGGCTTTGGATGGATTTGGAGGGCCTCCTCTAGTTCCGAGATCGAGATGAAGTTCCCGTTTGTCCAGAGTTGGCCTACTCTCTCCAGTCCGGCATCAAACCAGGCCTGGTATCTGGCGTGTTCGGGGATTTCCTCTCGGATCCCGGGGGACCAGAGATGACTTAGTGGAGAAGGCCATGTCGTGATTCCGGTCATCCCTTTCCCCTTCCTCCAGATGTTCCACATGGTGCCCAGTATTGGGTGGTCACGTAAGCGTTTTGTGAGTTTTGCTCTGGGGACCCATAGCCACTCCGCAAGAGTAACATGGAGCAGGATGTCATTATCTAGCTAGACCCATTGGAGGTCCTTTCTATTGCGCAGGTGTGGGATCAGGATCCTGAGTTGGGTCGCCTGGTAATACCTTTCAATGTCCGAGAGGCCCACTTCATCCATCTCCTTCGGGAGTATCAGGATAACATATGGTATCCGGGGGTTCTTTCCGTCCGACAGGAATTCCAATATGGCCTTCTTGGTCTGTTTGAAGAAGTGGTCCGGGATTGTGATGGGGAGGACCTGGAAGGGATATAGGAAGCGTGGGAGGGTCACCATCTTGATTGCGTTCAAGCGCCGTATCCAGGAAATTGTGAGGTTTTTCCATTTCGCGAGATCCGTTTTGAGAGCACTTAGAAGTTGCGGGAAGTTTGCCTCATAGTTGATTCCCAAGTATCGCATTGTGGGGCCTCCGACAATCAGGCCAAGGCGTTCGAGGTCGTGTAGCAGCTCTGGGGATGGGTCATGGAGCGGGAAGACAGTGGATTTGGATCTATTTATCTTAAAACCGGAGAGTATCCCATATTCTTCAATGAGGTGAATCGCCCTTGGGATTGACGAGAGTGGGTTTACCACGTGGAGCAAGATGTCGTCTGTATACAGGGCCAGTTTGTATTCTCTGCCATTCACCTGCATTCCTTCAACGGCAGTGTCCGCTCGGAGGGCTCGGGCCAGGGGTTCTAGTGAGAGCGCAAAAAGAATTGCAGAAAGGGGACAGCCTTGTCTCGTTCCTCTCCTGAGGGGAAGCCAGTGGGAGTACTGGGCGTTGACTGCTACAGCGGCTCTTGGGGCTGTATAGACTGCCTTGATTGCTCGTCGAAGAATGGGTCCCAGGCCTATTTGTTTCAGCGTGGCCTCTAAGAAGTGCCATTCGACTCTGTCGAACGCTTTTTCCGCATCGATCGAAAACAGTGCTGGTGTGTTTGGCCCTGTGGACGGGGCTCCTGCTTGTCTATCCATATCTGGGTCCATCCACATGTTGAGGTCACCTCCTATTATTACTTCTCCCTCTGCCTCGTTCATGACCTTGGGATTGCTTGTTGAAGGAACCAGGACTGTCCGGTATTGGGCGCGTATATAGACGCGAGTGTGATGATGATGTCCTGTATCTTACCAACTAACACCAGCGTCCTACCGCTCACATCTGACCAGGAACTCAAGAGCTCAAATCGGATTGATTTACTGACGAGAACACCCACCCTGGCTTTTTTAAGCGGGCCGGAGCCCCAATGTTCAGTGCCCCATTTGGGGTAGAGTACCCTCCTCTCCTCTCCTTTACTATATCGAGTTTCTTGCAGAAAGAGTATATCTAGATTGGCCCTCTTGAATTCTCGGTAAACTAGATCTTTTGGTAGGGGAATTTAGCCCCTTAACATTTAGCGTGCCAATTCTGAGTGTGCCATGCCTGTCACCTGATTCGACATGTCCACCAATGAGTGGTGAGTCTTGTGAGTTTGTTGGTCACAACGCCTGTGTACGTATCATAAATCGCCGCAGTGGAAGTCTTTTGACGATAGTCCCACATCCAATGGGACTTCAGAAAATTTTGGATTCCCTCCCCCCTCTCCCCTTCCCGGGCATTGAACTCAATACCCGTTGTTGCAGTTCCAATTTCCCGCACAACATCTCCCCTAAAAGGAACTGAAACTTGGATTGATGGCGTCCGAGGTGAGCCAGGTGCTTGCAACCAGCCTACTATCGGACCGCCCGTGAGGGTCATAACCATGCGACCCCCAGCACGAATATCATCTTACCAACAGTTTGAGCCCCCCCGTTCTTAAAATGTCAACTTGAATTACAACACAACAACAACTATTATCACCAAGTAACAAATGTAGTGATACATGCGGTTCCCGGTTCTCTTGCGGCCAGTCAATCATCCGTCCCGGGTCTGGAGACAAATTCGTCAAGGGCCGGCTCTGTTTGCTGTGATGTGCCGATCTCCAACGTGACGGAGGGACTCCGAGACCATAATTCCTGAACAGGCCTCGCCGGGTCAGAAGATACGTGCATGCCACTTTATTTGGCATTCTCCGGCGTGTCGTTGGGTCGCCTATATTTTCTAGCTCCTTTGACCTTCTTCCTTCTCGGGCCTCGGGGTCCCCGCTGCGCACCCTCTCGTGATGATTCATCTTGTGACCCCTCTTTGGGGCCGGTGTCGAGGAGATCCGTGATGCAATCCCGAATCTCTTCTCCGGAGCGGAGTATTATCTTCCTGCTGCCATGTTCGAATGTTAGGGAGAAGGGATAACCCCACCTATATCTAGTGCCCTGGTCTTTGAGCCATCTGGTTAGCGGGCTACACAGGCGACGCAGAGCTAAGGTGAGCGAGGATAGGTCCTGCAAGATGGTTATTTGGGCTCCACCAAGGGTGAGGGTGTCGCCTGACCTGGCTTTAGTGAGAATCCTCCAATTCTGTCTTGATATCTATGAAATCTTGCCAGGACCGATCTCGGACCCCCTGGTGGGCCTCCAGCTCTGTGTATTCTTTCTATTGCAGGTTCATCGATATTCTCATCCGCGGTTAGGATTCTAATGATGTCATGTATGGTGTGTTTATGGTGTGTTTAAGATCCTCCTCTGTTTCCCCCTCCCGTTCTGGAATCCCAAAAAATCGTAGGTTGTTACGCCTCTCCCTGTTTTCTAAATAGTCTATCTTCAGCCGGATGTCTTCTTCTCTTTTCTCTATATTGCGCATGCGGAGGTCCAGCTGGGTTTCCAGTGTGCCAATTGAGGCTTGGTTGTTCTCGACACTTTTGAGCCTCTCCTCAATATTGTCCACCCTCTGGGTCATTTTGTCGATCTTGCCACCCAAGTTGGCGCCCATGTTTTTGATTTCGCTGAGGAGGGCGGCTATGTCCCCCTTGGTAGCCGCTGCCTCTGTTTCGGAGGGGTTCGCTTACATTGTGCAGGCAGTTCTAGGTTCGGGGTGCGGCGGGGTGTAGGTGTATTTGGCTAGTTTGGATTTGGTGCTCATGCGTTGTGTAGGTGCAAGGAGGCACTCGCCCCTGGAACGGGGGCACTACCCTCAACACCAAGGCAATGAGCCGGTACTGGAGAGCGTTGCTGGGCAATCTCTGGAAAGTCCTGGGTAACGAGATTCCAACGTTGGGAGGAGGCACATGCCCTGGGGTCAGGGGCCCTACCCTCCGGATGCTGTAAGAGGATTCAATTCAACACTACAGCTAAGTCAATGCCTAGTCTGGGATACTGAATGGAAACCCTTATTGATATATATTTATGTCCAGTTCATGCGTTCTGGATGACTACCCCTATATAACACCCCTCTCTTGGAATCCTCCTGACCCCACTGAGCCAAGGAGTAGTTCTGTTTTGCAAGTTTAAAAGGTTTATTTGAGAATTTAAACAATATATGTATATCACACTTTATAATAAATTAATAATTGAATATCATACTTAATCTGATCAGTAATCAATAATGGATAGTCTGGCACTAGCACACTTCTTTATAATCAATGATGAGTGGTTAGAGGATGGATAAGATAGCAACGATACTTTTATGGTTTCAAATGGATGCAATGTGGAATGAAATGCAGTACAGAAAATAACTTGATAGGATTTCAGCAAAAGACAATGTAATCACTTTCTTGGACAATTCACCCCCCCCTTTTATGCAATGCAAGGAAATGGAAGGAAGGCACACAGTTCTCAGAAATGCAATCAAATGTAATTCAGTTCACCCCAGCAAGCTTAGATTACAGATCAGAGTTTTAAACAAAGGCCCAAAATGCTTTTACATGTGCTGGCAATGAAGTGAAAAATATGCTAAAATGCTTTTAATTCCCTCTAGGAGGTTCAGGGTGAGTGAAATCAAGTTAATATTAGTCCAGGCTCACTCTTGCAATGATTCAGGGATGATTAGCAGGTTAAACGAATTTCTGGCAAATGGAAGGCAAGCAGCAGCAGATTTTTACACGTGAAGAAATTTGCAAATCGCGGTAAAATTTGCGGGTGTGCCGGGCGCGATTACAGAGGAACTACAGGGACTATCACTATCGTTTTGGGGTCTTAGGACAGCCTAGGATCTCAGCTTCCAGATGAAAGTTACTGCAAGTCTCTAGGACAAACGGTCGCGGAGATATGAGCGATTTGGTAAAGGTCGTTTTTCAGATTTGACATTTTAAAGTTCAAAAAGACAAGTGACAGCTAGCAACTAGAAAATGACAGGTGACAGGAGGCAGTTCTACTTAGATTAAAATAGATTGAATTATATTATTTTAACTAAGAGATTGGTTCTGCACAGTTCTACTAGGTACTCACACTATATTCTTGAATTAAATGGGCCTCGCCACGGATCTGGTCAGGTTTTAGACTTGACTCTGGTCTGGTCTCGGCACTTCACAGTTATCTGGGTCAGCTCTCTCTGGTTCTGCTAACAGCGGTCTGGTCTGGGTCTCTCTGAAGGTGGATAGATTGAAGTCTCTATGTTAGCTCTCTGAAGGTTGATGGAGGTAAAGTATGGATTTTCCCGGCAGAGCTTCCAGCTGCAAATGGATTTGAAGATCCCTATCTGTCCTGTCTGTCTGCTTTTATCTGTTTTTAAAATGGGTGTGTGTGCAGCATCACTAGACCCTACCCCTCTACACTTGCCATTGACCCAATTCTCCCCTCTCCCATGATTGGGGAAGGAACTGTGAGTCAGAGCGATGTAATTTTATGGCTTGCAGAGAGGACACTCCCCTGTCAAATTGCACACAATCTATATTTGATAAAAAACATATTTGCACAGGTACACATATGTTTAAAATTACATGCACCCCTCACATATCACAGGAGGTATCCCCTGTTCAAACTCTGCTCTTCCTGGGGGCTTGCATTCAGAAATGGCACATATTTCACTTTTTAACTGATTTCGCAATGTTGGACATTAACCCAAATTTACACACATGTGCGCAAGGAGTATGGACATTAATTGATGAAGTGTCAGATTTTTCACATGCATACATTTTGAGTAATATCCTCTTTTCCGCTAAAACCCCCCTGAACATACCACCGGGTCCTAACACGTCTTAAAATGTGGGCAGAAAAATCACAAGAATTATGGTATCATTTATAAAATGTTCACATGTCCGCTCTATGAATGATCCATCTTTTTAGAGTTATGTTCTGGCCCCAAAGGGGTGTGGTTTCCCCCCAGCACAAGGTTGAATTTCTGGTTTTTCCAGTTCTGCCAAGCCAGCTTGCTCTCACAGGCAGTGCCCCTCCCCTTCCCTTCCAGGAGGAAGCTACATTTACGACATCTGCAATAAACCATCTGCCTGAGTCAGGACAGGGCTTTGTTCAGAGCTCCTGTATTCTGTGGGGCTCCCCTTAATTCAATTATCAGAGAGATGGCATATCCTTAGTGTGGCCAGCAAAAGGCAGATAGGCCTGGGAACACAGCTGTGACTCAAATTTCACTCCTGATGGGGGTAGATGTCAGGCAGAATTCAGTTTCTCAAGCCAGGTTTCAGATAAAATGTCACGTTTTGTTCCCCAGTTTTCTGCATTCAAATAAAACTAAACATTTCTACATATGCAGCTAGAATGCTGATTCTAAGTTTAAAACTATGACATTTAAACAATTGCAACCTATGTGACACTCAGAAATAGGTCACTCATTTCTTTTAAACATTTAGATTTTTAGTGTCTTTCAGTCCACATTTACTTAAACTGCTGAAATCCACAGCTCAGCCCGTCTTGTTATAAACATTGTTTTGGGCTCTTCATCTTCCCAGATTTAGTATGCACACATACTTCATTCTGCCAGATGTCCGCTGGTGTTCAGTGAGATTTTTGGATGTGTTGCAATGTTTGAAAATAGGCATTTTGAGCTGGCATTCAGAGAAACAAAAGGTGATTTTTAAAGTGCTTTCTAGCGAACAGGCACTGCTGTTCTTCTCTTTGGCACCCCATTTCACTCATGGCTCTTCTGACCCAGCACACCCGCACCTGGGGTGGCAAGTCAGGCAACCATTTTGGTGTGCGCACAAGCTGCGCGGTTTTCGTGGATTCTGGCGCACATGTGGGCTTTTTCGGCCATCTTGGATTTCCTAAGCCCACAGCACCAAATGTTGTAGCATGATAGCTCAAACGTGGGTCAGGACACCCAACAATGCGTCACCTTGTGTTCAGTTCCGTGCAGACCTCAGGTTCGGTGCGGGTTCCACAATGTGCCGGAGTGAATGCGGGTTGACTCGTGGATCTTGTTGCGTTTGCGCGGAGGGGGGGGGTCTCTGATCGGGTGGCCTGGGTCCCAGGAGTGTCTCTTGGAAGGCGTACAGAGGAGGGCACACGCCCCATGAGTGGGGGCCCAACCCTCTGTGACGGGGTTCAGTGTCGCAGTGAGGTTTGTCCTGATGTCGGGAGCTTGGAGGACGAGTTAAATAGGGGAGGCATAGCTAGCGTCCAAATCCAGATTCAGTAGCCAGAGGCGTTGGGTGCGATCCTCTTGGTCAGGGTGTGTGATACGTGGCTTGCCCAGTCAACGAAATGGGGCTGGTGACACCGTACCGAGCCCGACGAGGGGTGAGGGATATTCTCCAGGAAATGGCGGGAGCAGCCTCCTTGGGCAGATAACTGGGGTTGTGCCGCACACTCTCTCTCATAAGGGGCCACTGTGCATGGACGTGAGGTCCGGTTGGGTAGGCCTCTCGGGGAGCAGGCACAATGTCCGTAATGGGCTAGTGCGTCGGCGGATGTGGGGGGGGGGGAGCACTCACTCTTATGCACGGTGGGCCACAGGCTGTGCCGGGCACGATGGAGTTGCCGCGCGGATCACGGAACGGGAAGGGCCGGCTCCTCCTCTGCCGTCGAGGGTCTCCTCGGTCCACGGGGGCCCAGGGGCTGCGCGGTGAGGCGGAAACTGCCTTGGGGGCCTGCTGCACAGCTAGATGGTTCCGCGGGAAAGCGGAGGGCGGAGCCAACAGTCCCGGGCTTCGCAGGTCTCAGTGCCCCGTCGTGAAGTCACACTGAGGGCCTGGAGGGGGAGGCACGATCCCGGAGGCTGTACTCGGGCTACAGAACTCCGATTTTCACGGATTTTCGCTCAGCATGTGGGGGTCCGGTTCCCCCGTCTCGTGGATCCGTTGTTATGCGGTGGGGGGGCCAAAAGTGGGGGCTCAAGCCACTTTTGAGGGTCGCAGGTCAGAGCTCACACGGAGGAAGACCACATCCGTGCACCCCCTGGTGGCCAGTACCATCATCAAACTTTTAAACCAAAAAGAGACCTACTGGATCGAGAAATTGAATTCCCTACATCCAGGGGGCATGAACAAAGAGTGCAACTATGCATGTTTTCTTTGAACTCGTTTTTGTCCACAAGACATGAATGTTACACTGTATAAAGTTCCAAACCATCTAGAAACCGACAAACTGATGATCGTGATTGAGAGAAAAAACTAGTGCAAAACGTAGCTGAAAAATAGGAACCATGTCCTATTGAATTCCTTTAGCCTTGAAACAGACCAATGAAAATAATTGAATCCAGCGGTCCCACTGAACATTATGGGAAGGCACAGCATGAACTTTTGACACCACCTCTTTACTATGAACTTACTGTGATATAAACACATTTTCCAGGACAATGTTTCTGATCATTTGAAAAAATGCGGAATTCCAATGTGTGTGCTTCTAGTGAGCATACAAGATCCAGTATCCACTACATTTTTTCTTATTATGTTTTTTTTTTCCGAGTTTCCAGGATTTCTACAAACCGTATGCAATCCAAAAGGGCCGCCGGCACGCAATGCTGTCGTCACGTCGATGACATCATCACGCTGTGCATGCGTCGCCATTTTCCAAATAAATACGAGCAGAACACACAGGTGATCGCAACCCAGCCAACCTGGTGTCCTGCCAAAGCTCAAATCTGGAAAAAAGAAGGTAAGCATATACTTTTTGCTAGCTCCACTGTCATATACTAAATATTGCTAATAGAAATCAAGTAGTTCTAAGGCCCTGTCTAATTAGTGATACTTTCATATATAGGACAGCAGAGCAGGAACCCTTGGGCAATACAGCCAAGAAGCTATTAAGGTATGATATATACTTAACTTTGTATACATCTGTACTAAGAAATCTTAGAAATGTATAACACTAAGTGAAAAACCAATGTATTACAGACACATCCAAGGGCTCCAGATCAGAGAAAGTAATGATAAGGTCATTGCCAAGCTAAGAAACAGAAGCCTGGTAAATATGAATGCATAACTACGAATGAGTATACAATATCCTTTGAAGTTTAAACTAACAATATCATTTTTGAAAAATGTTCATATTATTTGTTGCACATATCCGTTTTCTTTAGAATTGTTCCTGAAGATGGTCACAAAGCCCGAAATGCATTGGACACAAATTTCACGGGCCTTTTCTTCACCTTTTTTGGAATAAAATATTTGACTGACTTTTGAACCACTTCAAATGGCAGTTTCTTTTTTTCAAAGAAGAGAATACAACAGATCTAAATAACAAACGAACTTCGAGTGGACATCCACATTGGTGCTTCCAGCCGTCTGAATTACCATCCCCAGACAAATATTCAGTCAATGGTATGCATCACTCCATTGTACAAATGGAACGTCATCTGGCGACAGTACCAAGTAAGCTATAGTACAGTATAGAAGACACTTAAATATTTCTTGTCTAAACACAGCTGTGTTCGCTCAACCACACCTGGTAATTTAATATTCAGCTCTGCTTTTATCCGAACTTTAAAAGTGCATAATATGGAGCGTCTGCGCCTTGACTAAAATTGCACATTTCTAGTAATACAACAGAAAGTGGAGATTATATTAAAGGCACGTGGGTGAGTATTAGCCACCCGTTATAAATCACGAGAAGATGGGACCCACCCTGACTTGTACTTGATGTCATGTCAACCTTGGGTCCAGGGCGAGGGGTCCTGTACTGAGAAATTAACGAATAAGAGGATCAGACGACTAGAAGGGGACGATGCCATTTAAGAATACCTGCACAGGATAAAGAAAAGCGGACTGGCTTAAAGAGTTAGAAGCTTGTCACAAGATGGTCGCTGCCTGCACTCTCGAGCATGAAAATATGCGAATTGTAATGCCAATAAACTAGGAGATTGCATTTCATGTGACATGTGTTGCTGCTGCTGTCAAATAAAGAAAATAGTCATGTCTTTAATGCTTGCCTCTGTGCACTTAACACAATCTCCACTTTCTCCCGTATTACTACCAAACTACTACTCGCCCCCACTGGAGCACCCCCCCCCCCCCCCCTGCAACGCACCCTCGAGTGATGAGTGTCTTGAGGATTCCGGCACATTCGAAGAGCCCGTGCAGACCGCACTCTTTACTTTAGTAGCCCTAGGCAGTTGCCGAATGCGTCTGCAAGTCAATCGCACCATTCATTCAGGCTGGTGGGGGTCGGGGGGTGTTCAGAAGTGGCCGTGTGCTGAGAGCTGCGCTCTTTGAAGGTTCCACGCCTGAAGCTGGAGTGTGTGTGCGAATGGGTTGCCGCCCACTTTTGTGCACCCACCCGGCATTATACCCCCATCTGCCACGCCGCACTGCAGCCTCGTGTTACCTATTGAAAGGCTGAGATGGTACCTGCAAAGTTGTTTCTATGGGGGTGTTTGGAGTAGCCCAGCGGAGGAAAACAATCCCAGGGATTGTATAGCCCTGCAGCCTTTTTACATTGTGCAAACACTTAGGGGGTTAATTGTCATGGTGCAAGATGCAGATACACTATGCGTAAGCACCCCATTCATGTGTAATCTTCTCCATACAATATTGGTATGTGCAGAACCATTGCATGGAAAATACGGGCAAACAGACCAACCTTGCCCAGGGCGTTTCGATCGCTCTACTTCTCCCCTCAGAAGAAAACACATTCGCCCACACTACTGCCTCCATAGCTGGAATCCCATCGGCCTTCCCTGCAGACCTTTAGCTGGTAGCATATCAGCCTTCCCTGCAGAACCGTAGCTGGTAGCCCATCAGCCTTCCCTGCAGACCCGTAGCTGGTAGCCCATCAGCCTTCCCTGCAGACCCGTAGCTGGTAGCCCATCAGCCTTCACTGCAGACGTAGACCCGTAGCTGGTAGCATATCAGCCTTCCCTGCAGAACCGTAGCTGGTAGCCCATCAGCCTTCCCTGCAGACCCGTAGCTGGTAGCCCATCAGCCTTCCCTGCAGACCCGTAGCTGGTAGCCCATCAGCCTTCACTGCAGACGTAGACCCGTAGCTGGTAGCCCATCAGCCTGCACTGCAGACCTGTAGCTGGTTGCCCATCAGCCTTCCCTGCAGACCCGTAGCTGGTAGCCCATCAGCCTTCACTGCAGACGTAGACCCGTAGCTGGTAGCCCATCAGCCTGCACTGCAGACCTGTAGCTGGTAGCCCATCAGCCTTCCCTGCAGACCCGTAGCTGGTAGCCCATCAGCCTTCCCTGCAGACCGGTAGCTGGTAGTCCATCAGCCTGCACTGCAGACCCGCCCATCAGCCTTCCCTGCAGACCCGTAGCTGGTAGCCCATCAGCCTTCCCTGCAGATCCGTAGCTGGTAGCCCATCAGCCTTCCCTGCAGACCCGTAGCTGGTAGCCCATTAGCATTCCCTGCAGACCCGTAGCTGGTAGCCCATCAGCCTGCACTGCATACCCATAGCTGGTAGCCCATCAGCCTTCCCTGCAGACCCGTAGCTGGTAGCCCATCAGTCTGCACTGCAGACCCGTAGCTGGTAGCCCATCAGCCTGCACTGCAGACCCATAGCTGGTAGCCCATCAGCCTGCACTGCAGACCCATAGCTGGTAGCCCATCAGCCTTCCCTGCAGACCCATAGCTGGTAGCCCATCAGCCTTCACTGCAGACGTAGACCCGTAGCTGGTAGCCCATCAGCCTGCACTGCAGACCTGTAGCTGGTTGCCCATCAGCCTTCCCTGCAGACCCGTAGCTGGTAGCCCATCAGCTTTCACTGCAAACGTAGACCCGTAGCTGGTAGCCCATCAGCCTGCACTGCAGACCTGTAGCTGGTAGCCCATCAGCCTTCCCTGCAGACCCGTAGCTGGTAGCCCATCAGCCTTCACTGCAGACGCAGACCCGTAGCTGGTAGCCCATCAGCCTGCACTGCAGACCCGTAGCTGGTAGCCCATCAGCCTTCCCTGCAGACCCGTAGCTGGTAGCCCATCAGCCTGCACTGCAGACCCGTAGCTGGTAGCCCATCAGCCTTCCCTGCAGACCTGTAGCTGGTAGCCCATCAGCCTTCCCTGCAGACCCGTAGCTGGTAGCCCATCAGCCTTCACTGCAGACCCGTAGCGGGTATCCCATCAGCCTGCACTGCAGACCCGTAGCTGGTAGCCCATCAGCCTGCACTGCAGACCCGTAGCTGGTAGCCCATCAGCCTGCACTGCAGACCCGTAGCTGGTAGCCCATCAGCCTTCCCTGCAGACCCGTAGCTGGTAGCATATCAGCCTTCCCTGCAGACCCGTAGCTGGTAGCCCATCAGCTTTCCCTGCAGACCCGTAGCTGGTAGCCCATCAGCCTTCCCTGCAGACCCGTAGCTGGTAGCCCATCAGCCTTCCCTGCAGACCCGTAGCTGGTAGCCCATCAGCCTTCCCTGCAGACCCGTAGCTGGTAGCCCATCAGCTTTCCCTGCAGACCCGTAGCTGGTAGCCCATCAGCCTTCCCTGCAGACCCGTAGCTGGTAGCCCATCAGCCTTCCCTGCAGACCCGTAGCTGGTAGCCCATCAGCCTTCCCTGCAGACCTGTAGCTGGTAGCCCATCAGCCTTCCCTGCAGATCCGTAGCTGGTAGCCCATCAACCTTCCCTGCAGATCCGTAGCTGGTAGCCCATCAGCCTTCCCTGCAGACCTGTAGCTGGTAGCATATCAGCCTTCCCTGCAGACCCGTAGCTGGTAGCCCATCAGCCTTCCCTGCAGACCTGTAGCTGGTAGCCCATCAGCCTTCCCTGCAGATCCGTAGCTGGTAGCCCATCAGCCTTCCCTGCAGACCCGTAGCTGGTAGCCCATCAGCCTTCCCTGCAGACCCGTAGCTGGTAGCCCATTAGCATTCCCTGCAGACCCGTAGCTGGAAGCCCATCAGCCTGCACTGCAGACCCATAGCTGGTGGCTCATCAGCCTGCACTGCAGACCCATAGCTGATTGCCCATCAGCCTGCACTGCAGACCCATAGCTAGTGGCTCATCAGCCTGCACTGGAGCCCCATAGCTGGTAGCCTATCAGCCATCCCTGCAGCCTAAAGAGCAGCAGTGCTAGGCCAGGAGACAGGGGGAGACGAGTGTGAAGTGGATCTACATCAAGTGTGTACCGGTGCGCCATACCTACCACCTGGGCATGTCCTTGATCTTCTCCCTCTTGGCAGTAATAGAGGACGTACCAGAGAGCAATAGGAAAATCATAAAATCCACCCCGCAGCCGGTTGAAGCTGCTCTCCTACCTCCACCTCTGTGCCACCACTGTGGCACTAGCATAGGTTTCTGCAACATGCAGCTTTCCAGGTGTTTTGGACTTCAACTCCCTTGATCCCTTCATTGCCTGTGGTGGCTTGCGTTGATGGGAGTTGTAGCCCATAACATCTGGAGAGCCAAAGTTTGTAGAAGCCTCTCCTAGCACGTGGTATTACTCGTCACTGCTTTTCTTGCCTCCTTTCCCAGGTATTAACCACCATGATGTGGAAGATACACCTCCATGTAGCATGCCGCACGGTCCCTGTTGCCATCAACCACATTAAATCTGTTTATGCAACAGCAGGATTCTGAAAAGTGCTGTATTTGGCGCACACACATGACCATTGAGCCACCCAGGGCAGACAACAGGTGTTACGAACCATGCACATGAAGTACACAAACATACAATACACATGGGCTGCAATGATGGCCTGCTCCACAGACTTCTGTGTGTGCAGGATTGTGTGGCTTTACTTACTCCCTGATCCTGGCTCAAGGCAATCTATTGCGCATCCTGGAGGTACTATAACCGGACCAGGCATGGCTGCTCAGTATGCACCTAAAACCACACTTTCCCCAGAAATGCTTTTTATTACAGACTTGTCATTCATGTAATATTACCACAAATGGGCCAGGCCGTGCTGAACCAGTTACAGAAAGCCTAACACGCAGGGGTGTTGCTAGGTTTAGAAAAGATCTGGGGCTACGCTAATGTCATGACTGTCGGGACTCGGGCTAGCTAGCCTTTTGGTTGTAGCCCCTGAGCTTCTATCTGTGGCTACAAACAAAAGACCCGGGGCTATAGCCCCCCTCACCTCCCTCCTATCAACGCCACTGCTAACACGTATGTCTACATGAAGATGCATTGACACTCTACCAATCATATTGCATGGGCATATCATTGGGACACATAAGACACTCACTGACCATCACAGCGCAGCCAAAAAACAATGGGCCTCGCTACAGGTCCGGCGGGAACTGTGCCGGTAAAACAGGCAGGTAGCTGTCGGACCCGTAATGAATTACCGGGGCCTGACTTTCTGGTGCCACCGGGCTATTCGAAGTCTTTTGGCCAGGAAGTCAGGCGCTGGTAATTTTGTTAGTCCCAATTCCCATGGAGTCCCACAGGACTCCATGGGAATGGGGACACGGGAGCATGGACACCGTTAACAATGGTGCCGGTGCTCCCGTGAGAGCTCTGCGAACGGGTCTGTCCCTGGCAGGCAGGACGGCACCCGCACGCAGAGTTGTACTGTGCTGGTAGGCTTACTGGCACCGTTGTTACTGGACCGGCACAGTTGTAATGAGGCCCAATGTGCTTGTTCATATTGGCCAAAGAGTGAAGGCAAGTCATGATCCCTGATGAACACACAAGTCTCACCAGCACCCCCGCCCCTGATGAAAAGCATGCACACATTCAAGGAGAGTGCCTATGACCACTGAAATGAAAGCTCCTGCCAAATGACATAAAATGGCGGCATAAGCAATAACTGTCTCTCAAGTAAAAGCAAGTTTCTCACGATCCTCCTCTCCACGTGAAAAGTGACACTTGTCAAGTCGGGGGTGGCTGGTTGTCACAGGTGGTGAAGCGCTGGTTGGTTGAGTACCCTTTGGGGAAAGATGTTGCGGTGAACAAAGAGGGTGTTTAATGCCCCAGGTGATCGACTTGTGCCAGTAATCCTGATTGGCCTTCCAAATAGTATTATGCTTTAATTTGCCCCTTGCACTATACTCAATTGGATGGGCGCTATTGTACTGCTTGGCCAGAGGAGTGGGGAAGTCTGGCTTCCACCTTGGGGTGGGGAGGAGTGACTCTGAGCCAGAGAGTTGGACAGCCACGCAGAGGCATTTGCATAATGGATGACCTAATTCGTTCCTAGGGGAAGCAATCGGTGAGTCCCTATATTTAACGCCCCTCCCTCGCCCCTATCTCAGCACCCCAATCAAGTCTTTTGAGGGCCATGTAAAGAGGAAGCATGACATTAATCCTGGCAGAATTGCTCTCAGCGATCCAAGTCTCAACTAGGCACAGAACATCGCAGTCTGTGGTCGATAACCAGATGTGCAAAGTCAAGTGCGGGTTTAATGGCACTAACCACATGGTGGTTCCATCTCTCACTTATCACCTTTCCCCGCAACCTCTGAGATGTCAACCTTACTGTTCGGTTGGTAGAAGCCAGAGGGATCAGAGTGGTCAATAGGGCAGTTGGTATTGCTGCTGATTGCACAAACTGGACAAGGAATGCATGGGTCATACACGACAGTGACTGCGCATGTTGCAAGCAAGGGGAATATGTATTGGCTACGTAAGTACCACCATGATTCTGCTTTCCTACCACCCTGAGATTGCATGGAACTGCTTGCTATGAGCAAGCATTTCCATGTACATACATGCACATATGCATTGGGTTTGATACAGGCCTTCTGCACAAGGACACATTCCAATGGACACCTGAGGAGGACAGAGTCTCCCTGGCATGTACACAGTCCCCGGCAGAGTGATCCCAGCCTTTACACTATGATACTAAGGGCAGAAGCAGAGTAGCGCTGTGTGGGCATGTCATATTGGCTGATGTCGCCAGGAGACCGCAACGCATTCAGGGGCATTGCGCTTAGTTGCGTTCACTAGATCACCACGTGTTTCCTTTTAAACCCCAACACTACTAATACCCTGATTCAGCAGAGTAGGTGGTTTGATGAAGGTATGAGGGTCTGTATTGACATAGTGTCATGAATTCGGCAGAGTTCGTTTCATATCTCTGATACTATGCATGGATGGAGAAAGGGGAAAGGGTTTAGAGGAGCAGGGAGTAGAGACCTTGCATGACCATGGAAAATGCCTTCTGTGTGTGCATGTATTGGACGCACCTTGGAATGGCGTTGCCGACTCATAGACACATGTCATCTCGCATCATTAATCAGTCGTATGCATTTTGTGGACTCGCGTTTAGCTCCATTCCGCACCCTTCCAACTCTGTCAATGATCAACAGGTCAAATGACCTTCGCAACCTGCTCCGCTCATGGCAGCAGCTTCAGGGGTGGTGGGGGTGAGCCTTGTCCTGTGGCCGGGCTTTCGTTGCTGTGGCGAGAAAACAGCTTGTGCACATGCCTCTTGAAGTTCTGCCAGCACTTAGAATGTCTCCCCTGTGCTGTTCTGAGGTCACCACGTCGCTGACCAACATCAAGATGGCTTTCCAGGTCTTGGTGCGCTGGCACTTGGGGAATTGGGCATAGTTGACCGCCATGATACGTGGCACCTCTTTCAAGACTCCAACCACCAGCCAGGACCTTCGACTCATCCTCTAAGAGTTTAACTTTCCATTCTAGTTGCTTCCCAATGGTTTGGGGCAATAAAGGAGGCAAACTGGCCAGGCAGGAAGCTGGACACAGGATCAAGCTGAAAGAGAACTGAGTTGTTTGGCTAGAGTTTTCAGAAGGACACACCTTGGGAAGCAGGCATTTAGGACAAGCTGAGGAGGTATGTGGTGCAGTCATCAGCAGGGGTGAACACAGTATTCTAGGTGGCACAGCAGTTAGGGGGGGTTATGCAGTGACAGTAAAGGCATAAAACAGGATTCCAAATAATATTTGTTCAGAAATATACATCAGGACTTGCAATGGGGCTGGTGCTGGTACTCCAGTAGGAGATTAGAGGCCCTGATGGCACTGAGCCGGAGTTATGCGGTCTTATATGTGACCTTTTGGAATCTTTGGCTCTGTGCTGGCCTTGGTGTTGGATTCCGCCTGACAGAACGCACTCTGTAGCCTTGGACCACCTTCGAGTCTTTGTCTAAGCAGATTTAAATGTAGTGCCCCCGGTGGGCTATAATTTCCTCCTTATTGTTTCATTGTCATTTGCAGACTCTCCCTAAACTCATTCAAAGGTTTGATATGATTTCTCCATACAAATGCTGATGGCACTCGGATCGTAGTCCACCGAAATGGGTGTCATCAGCATCTAATCCACGATTCTCCCAGGGCTTGAGAAGTGGTCAGTGAATGGATGGACCAAAACCCTTGAACTGTACTGCTAGTTAGGCTGATATATTACCATGTGGTTCTTATCTTCCGACATGGAACCCTTCTTTTTATCCGATTGAGTTGGGTCTTCCTGCTTAGACGGTGGAGAAGGTTTGTAACTTTGGTGTTTGATTGGAAGAGAGCTCCCCCTGGTTCCACAGGTCAATAAAGTTAGGAGGGCTTGTTTTGGTAAAGTGAGGGAATTACTACCCTTATTTTCTTTTAGCCACCATGTCCACCTCGCCAATGTTTTTGTGTCATCATATCTGGACCTTTGCATATCAATTTATTTTAGTTGCCCCAAATATTTAAGTTTCAGACTCCATGGTCGGAATTCTTCTTGAACTGTGAAGAAAGCTTATGCCTCACCATCATCGTCTTTGAAACAGCTGCCCTGGCTTCTTATTGCAGAGACAATTGCATTTAACACATTTTGCGTATACTAAAATACTTTTCATATAAGGATCCATAGCTTCATTGGTAATGAATTCAAGAAACATGTCCCCAATCGATCTTTAAGATGTAAACATTGAGATCTTGTAGTTCGTCTGGTATAGTATAGTCTAATTAAATGGGGTTCATCCTAGACTGTAACTACTTACAACTCGTTCGAGGAAGGAGAGTAACCAATGCTATCCCACTTTCCAAAAACATCTAAAGACCTTACTTTTTCACACAAACAAGGAGGGTCCTGGGAATCACTCTCAACCAGAGTCTTTAGCACCGTCCTTTCACATAAGAGAAATGTCCAAAGCATATCAGTCTTTGTACTGCCTAAGGGCAGTCCAGCACCGAAATGCCAGGCAATTCTCTTCTGAACAAGAGTACCAACAGCAACCCCGCACACGTGTTTCGGCCTGGTTGGGCCTTGTCATTGAGGTGGAGCTGTACCTCTCTAATAACAGTGAGCAAGTGTAATAAACAACGTTCAGATGAGGACACAGCGCGGCGATCTGGCGGCGCAATACCAGTCTCCTTACTGTAACATGGTGGATTTCAGTACTGCAGGTGGCAGACTAATGTTGCAGGCAGTGACTGACCAACCCATGGCCACGCCCCCCGACGCACGCAACGCTTATCAGGAGACAGCGACGGCAGTTCAACGTGTTCCTACTCTCCACAGAGTCCAGTTACGCTTCGTGAGTTCGTTTACTAACTACTTAGTACTACTCCTTGCCATACCTTAGAGTTATCTTTCTTTTACATCCGTCCTGATAGTCACTTTAACCCTTTGTCTGACTTTCGTCCCAACCTTTCTCTCAGCCATCTGGAAAGGAATCCCTTCTCCGCTCCAGAATACTTTTGCCAGCACGGCGCGGCGGAGATGCCTCCTTTGACAACAAACGCTCGCTGATCGGCTACGTCTCTTCGTATTCTCCCGATCCGCTCTCTCTTCGCAATGCGGTGAGAATCTTGTGGCTTCATATATAGATCCTCCTTCACTGTTTTCCTACAGGCAAAAGCTTCAATTCGTTCACAAGGGATGCAACTCTCTTAGCTATTTATTCCGACCCACGCTCGGAACATATCTCTTTCCACCATCCTTCTCTGAGGGTAAGATTCCCCAAGAGATTCTCTAGGAATTTAGTTCATGTTCCCTCTTCTACCCGGTTCTTACTCCTCTGCTTATTTTACAGCCTCTTGGTCAGTTCCTACTAGCACCCTGGGTCTGAGATCGGGGGCCACGCCTTTCCTCTTTCGGAGCATATCTTTTGCTAGATCTGGGTAAGCCTCCCAGTCCCTCCTTCTTCTACTCCATTCTTGTTTATATGAATGTGTTTGTGGGTTATACTTAAATGTACTCTTATGTTGTTGCCCGTTTCCAATAGTCCTTACTGACTGCATGAAGATCATTTATCACATTGAGAAGTAACATCCGTATCATCCAGATCATCCCTGGGGAGCTGTTATCAGGAAATTTTGAACCCTAGCAGCTCTTCCCGGCACAGGGTTTTTCCCCTACGGGGGTTTACCCTGGAGGGCTCACCCCTGGCTGGACCTTGTAGTTCCGGTCAGCGGAGGGACTTCTAGGTATTTCCCCATTCTCGTCCTATTCAGAGGAGAAGTCCTAAGGAAAAGATTCAGGTAGGTGTTTCCTATTTTTTGTTCAAGCCGTGCTACAATATTTGTGTGATAATTATTACAGCAAGGGTTCCACATCTGGATTACCCTAGTACCTTAGGGTGAATACCCATGGCTACTTAATATGCACAAACTAGGGGGCTCCTGGGAGTGTCTCTCTACCGGTCTATATCCCGGGTTAGAGTCCTACTTTTCCCACTGATAGAGTTAATTCTTTGACCCCTCTCCTGTATCTTACATAACCTGATTGTTCATGTTTTTGGTCCTTACTTCAGGCCAGGATGCCCTACAGGGCATAAGAGAGCACCCAATCATTTTATTGCAGAATAGTCACCACACACATTTTTCTTTGCACAATATTCATTGTCAAGAAATTCCCCTGCAATATGTAATTATGTTAGGCGATCCTCTGCACACTGAACCACTGCACACCAGAATACTGCTCACATTTCCCCAACACCTCCCTCCAGGGTTCGAGGCTCATGTGATTCGGTTTACCCAAAGGACCGAAAGCTCCGTGCCAGGTATGGTTTACGGGCTCAATTGCAACCCTTCCTGCACTGGCAGTTGCCATGGAGAACATACAGCAGAAGGGGCGGCGTTACACCTCCACGCCGATCACGTGACCCAGAGTGGTGTTCCTCACGTGACCTTGGTGGACGTCACATGACCCCGAAACGCACAGTATATAAGGCTTGAGACTCGGAACACTCATTGCTTCTCAGCTGTCTTCAGACCCTGTTTGGCGTTACGTTTTGGTTTGCTTTCCTGGTTTACCTTGATCTTGGAACTTTCTCTTGGACTCCTTCGGATTACCCCTTTGTACCTTTGCTTGGAACTGTTTACCTGTTGCTGAATTTCGGACACGAACCTGACTTGCCTTCGGATCATCCCTTGCTACCTTGTTGAACTTCTACGCCATTTCCCTTTTTGGGATTCAAGTCACGCCTTCAGTCCTACAGGTGGTTTATCCTGCATCCACACGTGTCTGGGGTCCTCATGTTCTAGGGAACGTCTCATCTGAGTCTCGAACCTCCCTCCTAGGTTTCCCGAGTCTTCCAAACACCTGATAGGTAAGGCTATTCAGATTCTTTGGTTATTGTGATTATTTACTGTAATTGCCTGGTACTTAACCTCGTTCTTTTTGACAGCAGCATTGGTGTTCCAGAGGTTCAGTGGATCCGGGAAGTAACATCTCCCACCTGTGGCCCCAAAGGTCGCACAGCGGGTTTCTTTTAGTTCTCCTGTGCGTCACTTGAGGACGGAGGTTTCAACGGTCTACACGACACTCAAGTCAGAACAGACTGAGAAGCCATATAGTCATGTTAGACAATGCAGGGATCCACGGAAGAACCCATAGCTGCTTTAGTTCAGGCGATTACAGTATTAAGGGCAGATATGGCCGCCGCTAATACGGTGATTCACCAGAGGTTAGATTCCATACAGAGTGTTCAGCATTCTCTCCCTGCAGACCCTGAATTCGGGTATGCTAGCACTTCAACCACACCCCAACTCCAGCTCCGGTGGTCCTCCCAAACCCTTCCCCTTTGGCTGCTCCTGAATGTTATCAAGGTGATCCCAAGAAGTTCAGGACTTTCATCAATCAGTGCAAGTTACATTTCTTGTGCAGACCTCTGGCATTTCCTAATACCACCGCCAAAGCCGCTTTTGCCCTTTCCCATCTGGCCGGGACAGCTGCCGCTTGGGCTAACTCTTTGTTGGAGAACAATAGCCCGGTTCTCTATGATTTTGATTTGTTAGTTCAAGAGATGTCTCGAGTCTTTGATACCAGACACAAGGCACAGTCTAGGGATTTGGAGTTGTTAGAACTAACCCAGGGCAGAGGGACTTTGATAGATTACATCACCCGGTTCAATCAATTGGTTGCCGAGACATCATGGCCAGAAAGCAAGCGGGCAGTTATATTTTATAGGGGGTTGAGTAACGCAATGAAAGATGCTTTAGCAGTGATTCCTTCCATGCCCACTCAGTATCAGGAACTAGTGGATCTTGCCCTGCAGGTGGATGCACGACGATCAGAGCGCAGAGCTGAGTTGGGGGTTTCTTCCCACCCTACAGTTGTCAGTACCCCTGCTTCCAGTACTGAAGAACCCATGCAAGTAGGGGGTTTACGTAGCCCTATCACAACATCTGAGAGAACGTAGAAGGGTGGATAATGCATGTTTTTATTGTGGCACCACGGGACATTATGTGAAGGAATGTCCTCGACGTCCCAAGAAGAGTCAGGTTTTTCGGACAGCTCGACCTTAGATCCGGAGACCAGGTCGAGTGTTCAGTCTTCATCTCCGGGTACCCCTATTGCCTTTGCTCGTGTCCAGCCCATCTTTGTACAGGCCACTCTTTGTCCATCTACAGGTATTTCTCATGCAGTCACGATCATCATTGACTCAGGTGCCACTGGGAACTACATAGACATTGCGTTAGCCCATTCCCTCAATCTACCTTTAGTGGTAAAAACCTGACCTGAACCTGTTCAGGCCGTAGATAGCACGGCACTAGTTTCTGGTCCTGTTAGACACCAAACTGCAAATCTATTGTTGACCATACAAGACATTCACACAGAGACGTTAAGTTTTGACTTGATCACCACACCTCAATTCGGTATCATATTAGGAATACCATGGTTACGTGAACACAATACTCTGATTAATTGGCAATCAGGCACGGTGCTCTTCGAGTCTGAGATTTGTCAGAACTATTGTCTCCCAACCCATCAAGCAACCGATACTCCTTCTCGGGCCTTGGGAGCTCTAGCTCAACTCAAGCTGAATGATGATGGATCAGAAGTTGTGAATTCCCATACCGTTGGGGGAGTGGTGTCAGGGATTCCATCTGAGTATAAAGCATTCGAATCAGTTTTCGATCGCGGTTCTTCCGAGGTACTTCCTCCACACAGACCATATGACTGCCCAATTGAATTAATCCCTAATTCCACCATTCCTTCGGGCAGGATTTATTCTTTGTCTCCCTCGGAAGAACAAGCATTGAAACAGTATGTACAGAACGCCTTACGACTAGGACATATCCGCCCCTCTACTTCACCAGCTGCAAGTCCCATATTCTTTGTACCTAAGAAAGAAGGAGATTTACGTCCTTGTGTGGATTATCGGCGTCTTAACGCTATCACGAAAAAGGATAGATATCCGATTTCGTTAATCACACCTCTTCTGGACCACTTATCCCATGCTTCTGTTTTCACCAAGCTGGATCTTCGCGGTGCATACAACCTAGTGCGCGTTCGCGAAGGCGATGAGTGGAAAACTGCCTTTTGCACCCGTTACAGCTTATATGAATATCTAGTCATGCCCTTCGGTCTATGCAACGCCCCGGCAACATTCCATCGTTTTATGAATGACATATTCAGGGACATTCTGGATGTATACATGGTTGTTTATTTGGACGACATCTTGATCTTTTCACGGAATCTTGATGACCATGTAAAGCATGTCCGGGAGGTATTATCCCGTCTGAGGGAACATTCCCTATTTGCCAAACCCGAGAAATGTCAGTTCCATAAAACGTCTGTTGAGTTTCTGGGATTCCACATTACCCCTGGGGCAGTATCCATAAACGAATCCAAGGTTAAAGCAGTCCTAGATTGGCCAGTTCCTCAAACACTCAAGTCCTTACAGGCCTTTTTGGGCTTCGCCAACTTTTATAGACGTTTTATTTCCTCCTTTTCCACAATTGTAGCCCCACTCACGGCCCTGACCAGCCCTCAGGTACCCTATCGATGGCAGAAGGAACATCAAGAATCTTTTGAGGCTTTGAAAACCGCTTTCACTACCGCACCGGTGCTCCAACACCCCAATCCCGATCTTCCGTTCATAGTTGAGGCGGATGCCTCTTCTTTTGCTCTTGGTGCGGTATTGTCTCAGACATGTCCCACAACAGGCAAGTTGCACCCGGTGGCATACCACTCCCGTAACTTTTCCAATACTGAGATCCTTTATACTGTAACGGAGAAGGAACTCCTGGCTGTCATGGACGCCTTTCGTGTCTGGCGCCATCATCTTCTGGGGGCTAAGCATCCAATCACTGTATACTCAGATCATCGAAATCTACAGGATCTGGCCTCATTAAAGTGCATCAATAGCAGACAGGTCCGGTGGCATCTTTTCTTTTCCGCTTTTGATTTCCACATTATGCATCGTCCTGGAAACTCACATGGAAAAGCGGACGCCTTGTCACGTTCTCCGGGTGGGGTTGAATTGCCAACCTTCCCTGACACTGTTCTTGGAAAGGGTCATGTGATTTGTCTCTGCACTCCCTCTTTGTCATTGTTAGATTCTGTACGAGCTTGGACAAGCAATCATTCCGACCAACTGCGGGATTGGGACCCTGTTTATTCTAATGGGTTGCCTTTCGTGCATGAACGTCTGTTTCTTCCCACGCCTGACACTCGTAACTTGGCCCTTGAGTGGTCTCATGATGCTCCCTTTAATGCCCATCCCGGTCAAGAGCGCACTTTGGATCTCCTAAAGCGATGGTGCTGGTGGCCTTCTATGAAGCGCGATGTGGAATGCTATGTCAATTCATGCGCTGTTTGTGCTCAGGCTAAACATCGAAGAGGACGACCAGTTGGGCTGCTGCTTCCACTTCCGGTACCTCCAAGACCTTGGCATACACTGACAATGGATTTCGTGACCGATCTCCCCAAGATACGAGGTTTTGACACCATCTGGGTGATGGTGGACACGTTCACTAAAATGGCTCGTTTTGTTCCTTGTAAGGGTATTCCTTCGGCCCCAGTCTTGGCAGACCTGTTTTTTGAACATGTGTTCGTGTTATTTGGACTCCCTTCGGTCATTGTATCCAATCGAGGGTCTCAATTCACCAATCGTTTTTGGAGATCATTGACTAAATTACTTGGCATCGATACCAGGTATTCTTCGGCCTATCATCCTGAGACTGATGGGCAGACCGAAAGAAAGAATCAATCTATGGAGCAGTATCTTCGGTGTCTTATATTGCAGCAACAGGCCTCCTGGTTGAGCGCTTTACGGCTTGCTGAGTTCGCTTACAATAATGCGGCTCATTCTGCCACAGGTTTTTCTCCTTTCTACGCCCTCTATGGACAACACCCCAAGGTCTTGCCTGTCCCTGATGCTTCTGTCTCTTTGAATCCTGCGGCCACGGCTTGTCTTAGGGATCTGTCTGCTGTTTATGCTAGTACTGTGGTCCATCTTACTGAAGCAAAGGCCTCTATGAAGGCTCGTGTTGACGGCAAGCGTCTGGCTGCTCCTCCCTTGTCGGTGGGTTCTAGAGTGTGGTTGTCTTCACGTCACCTTCGCCTGGTGGGTTGCCGGAAACTTCTGCCTCGTTTCGTTGGCCCGTATGTGATCTCTCAGGTTGTGAATCCAGTAGCTTTTCGTCTGGTTCTCCCGAGTTCTTGGCGTATCCATCCTATTTTTCATGTTTCTCTCCTCAAGCCTTGTCCTGATTCTTCCCGCCTCCGGGCCCCTGTAGCTCCGGTTTCCCTGGCCTCTCCTGATGTTTTTGAAGTGTCGGGCATTTTGGGTACCCGCTGGTTTAGGGGTAGGCTCCAGTATTTGGTGGATTGGAAGGGTTATGGACCGGAGGAGCGTTCTTGGGTTTCCGCTTTGGATCTTGACGCTCCTCGGTTGGTGGCTCGCTTCCATAGGGATCACCCGTCCTGCCCACGGGGTTGTGGGCCCTTGGGGGGGGGGCTATGTTAGGTGATCCTCTGCACACCGAACCACTGCACACCAGAATACTGCTCACATTTCCCCAACACTTCCCTCCAGGGTTCGAGGCTCATGTGATTCGGTTTACCCAAAGGACCGAAAGCTCCGTACCAGGTATGGTTTACGGGCTCGATTGCAACCCTTCCTGCACTGGCAGTTGCCATGGAGAACATACAGCAGAAGGGGCGGCGTTACATCTCCACGCCGATCACGTGACCCAGAGTGGCGTTCCTCACGTGACCTTGGTGGACGTCACATGACCCCGAAACGCACAGTATATAAGGCTTGAGACTCGGAACACTCATTGCTTCTCAGCTGTCTTCAGACCCTGTTTGGCGTTACGTTTTCGTTTGCTTTCCTGGTTTACCTTGATCTTGGAACTTTCTCTTGGACTCCTTCGGATTACCCCTTTGTACCTTTGCTTGGAACTGTTTACCTGTTGCTGAATTTCGGACACGAACCTGACTTGCCTTCGGATCATCCCTTGGTACCTTGTTGAACTTCTACGCCATTTCCCTTTTTGGGATTCAAGTCACGCCTTCAGTCCTACAGGTGGTTTATCCTGCATCCACACGTGTCTGCGGTCCTCATGTTCTAGGGAACGTCTCATCTGAGTCTCGAACCTCTCTCCTAGGTTTCCTGAGTCTTCCAAACACCTCATAGGTAAGGCTATTCAGATTCTTTGGTTATTGTGATTATTTACTGTAATTGCCTGGTACTTAACCTCGTTCTTTTTGACAGCAGCATTGGTGTTCCAGAGGTTCAGTGGATCCGGGAAGTAACATCTCCCACCTGTGGCCCAAAGGTCGCACAGCGGGTTTCTTTTAGTTCCCCTGTGCGTCACTTGAGGACGGAGGTTTCAACTGTCTACACGACACTCAAGTCAGAACAAATTATAAAAAATGTAAAGATAGTAAGTTTGGGAAAGGGTTTAACATTTTGTTTAGAGGAAGGGGTTGGTTTTGAGGTTAAAATGTGTGGGGGCAGGGTTTTCCCCAGCATTTTTGCTGCTGCTCTGAATTTAAAAACTTTGAAAATTCAAAAATGAAACATTTGGAAATGAAATAATCTAATGTAAAAACACATGGAATTGTAAGAGGTTCTCTCTAAACATAAGTATTAAATAAAGAGGGTGGGTCCAGAACTGGAATTAGAACGAAAAAATTGATCATTGGAAGGTTTTGAATTAATCTGAACCACTGGCACTTCTCTGGGCAACCTTCCACACCACCGTTTTTTAGCCCGTCTGTGCCATTGCAAAAGGGGTCTAGCCATATGCAAATCAGTCAGGTACTGCCACCAATGAGAGCAGCCCAGCCCGAACTGCTAGGCCAGCTCCCCTCTGCGCGGCAACACCAGGAAACCCAGACATGTTTCGGCCTTGTTTGGGCATCATCAGTGAACTGCAACCATGATCATGTGGACTTTACGTGGATAAAAACCCTGGGCGTCGTCCACTTGAGGCACATTGTCACACGGACCGACATGGGAACTGTGGATTGGACAAGCTCCTTAAAACAACTGCCTGTATATTCTGAGATCTTATATTCTATATAAATATATTGCCCGGCATACCAGGCGGGCATTTGAATAATATTTAGCTAACATAGGAAATCACATTGTCTCAAGAGGCTAGCTATTATAGTTTTCCTCTCTGCCCATCTGTGGATGTATGGTTATTGTATGGCTTTTATTCTGTAATATAGGCCATAATACTGCTATCTGGTAATTTGTACACCTAAGAAATGCATTTTTATTCATTCATTGATCTTAAAATTACCTAATGTTCACTGTCCTCCACCAATGTGCTAAGTGAGCGCGCGCGGTTAAGTAAGTGCTAGCTTTGAGTGTGACCCACAGCTATAGGTATGAATTGCCTTCAGCCCCATCAGCCTTGCTTGGTTGATAGATGGAGTGCTGTTAACCTGGGTATTATGGACAGCCATTATTATAGCCCTTAGAAGTGGGAGGAATCTGGCATTACGCACTATATAAAAACCTGATCATCATCACACGCTTGTCCAGAACTGACTTTACCCAGCAATCATTCTGTAGACCTGGTTCCCATGGGAGCACCCTCGGGACACGCAAGTCTTCCAGCTGCACATTCCGATTAGGGTTTTGTATGGCCCGGATTGACGTCAAACACGCCACACAAAAAAATCATTGCGTAAAAGAGGGCGGGTCCTTTCCAGACTTGCGTGCAGACAAAGGAGCGTCTGCATCACAAAATGGACTCTCCCTTTTCCCACTGTCAATGGAAAGCAGCCACGACCATTGCCTATTGTAGGCGCGTCCTGCTTGCTATTTGCGGCGCAAGCAGGTGCTGCCATACAAAGGAGATCAAGCGCGTTTACCTTGGCGTCCCTTCACAAAGCCGGAGCCATTAGGCCCTTGCACGTACGCTGGCCGCACGTACGCTGGTACACACGCACACGTGCGCGCGCAACTATCCATTACAGGCCTATATTCCACCCAGGGCAAGTTCCGAGCCATATCTAATGAGCCAGGGAGAGCAAAGCTTAACTTGTCTGTAATGTCACCCGGCACCCTGAGCTGAATTAAACTCTGTATTTGAAATAGACCCATTTACAAATGTATGCAGTGTATGGCACCCCTCTTCAAACGTCTGTACTTGCTGTCCCTTATGGACCAACTATATATGCCAAGCACCTGTTTGTGCGAGAGAATATGGCATTGCCATTACCGCCAGGGCTGGTCATTGGGACGGATTTTCCCGTTACGAGATCCGGCAGAAAATGTCTCCCCGGGTCTCGGATCCGGTAAAACTACTTTGCCAATTGAGGTAACCGATCTGCTTTTGAAAATATTCAAGAACAGCTTTGGAAAGATGTGCACCTTTTCTAATTTGCTTGCAACATTACAGGAAACACTTTTATAATGTATTAATAAATCTCCAGAAATGTAAATGTTTAATCATTGGGGAGGGGGATGTGCTGAGTAGAATGAATCTCGTGAGTTCCCCCTCACCTTAACTAACAACCCAGGCGCATGCTTTTAATTGCCCCACGCCCCCTTCCCCCACCATCTGTAGCTGGTGGGATCCCACAATGAATGATTTCCATTTCCAGCACTGATTGCCACCAATTTACTGCTGATTTACTGGACCGCCAAATTCTGAGTTTGGATTTAAAGTGGGGGAAATACTGCCAGCCCTTGCTGGAGGTTTATCCACCATTCCCTCTCCAAAAAATAGAGTATTGACAGTGGACAGAATTACTGTCTGCAGTAAATCTTCCAAATTCCCAATGGAGTCTAGTGGACTGCAGGGATGGGGATCAGCACTCATTTTCAGGTGGAGTCACTGTGATTGCAAATACTGCTAAACTTGTAATGAGGAGCTAAGTTCCCTCTCCCCTTACTGCACAGAACCCTAAAAAGGAAAACAAAGGAAAACAATACCCGGCAGAAAAAATGCGGTATCACCTTTCAGTGATGTCCTACCAGTTGATTTTTGACTTTTATAATCTTCTGCTATATACATGATATGGAGATGGAAATGGTTATTTTAGCCATATTCAACATTTGTGTTTTAATCAGTAACAGTACAATTATAAATTAGAACACCTCGGTCCAAGCTCTGCCTCCCTCCCTGGTCTCTCCCCCACCTGTCCCCCTTCATCCCCCAAGACTCCCACAAACTGCCTGAAGCCAGTCTTCGACCGGGATACAGCACTCCTGTAATGTTGCGCTGACACACTGCTTGGGAGTTTATTTGGCCTGTGATGAGGCTGAGCATTGACACTCGAGAAGTAGGGTTTAAATAAGATGTCTTTATTTAGTGTTCTGTAAGTGAAGGGATTGGATTGAATGCCTGTAGGAGCTAAGGAAGTGTCTTAAACTAATGGAGCAGTTCCCAAAGCAGTGTCAAGGAGGGGACAACACAAAGCAGGGTTTTCTCTGGGTGTCCAACACCTTCAATGGTGTATGTCCAAATCATAAAGCTCTTAACCTCATGTAAAGGAGCGGCCAACTGCCTCTGCAGGAAGTCCCATCCCCCTGCTACCTGTATACTGGAAGCCTGAAGTAGTGCCATGTTTGACACCAGCAGTTGTGACTATTCTGTGTCGAGTTTTCAAGAAAAGGTATCCACTAAGAAAACCGTATCCGACATATTCCCAAAGAGATAATCCCCAGAGATCCCTGAGGGAATATGAAAAAGAGAAAAAGAGAAGTTGCTGATGTCACAAGCTGTCCAGTTAAGGCATCGACTGTCAAAGGGTCGAATGGTCAAAGGATCGACACAAAAGTACCGAAAACAAAAGGATCCATTTTTAAAAAAAAAATTATATATATTTTTTTTGGTTTTCATATAGGTAAAAAAAATGTTTTTTACCAAAAAACAGGGGTTGGGGGGGAGGACCCCCCCCAAAAAAATATTTTAAAAAAACATTCGATCCTTTTGTTTTCAGTACTTTTGAGTCGATCCTTTGACCATACAACCCTTTTTTTCGATCCTTTGACTGGCAACCATGTCACAAGAAACGAGCGTGATGCACTGAGAAGACTGGCTGATGAAGAGGATGTATGGACCTTTTAGAAACTGATGACGAAGTAAAGAATCTAGTAAATTTCATGTGTGAAACGAAGATTGCACATGTGAAAAGCATTGAAGAAAATGCAAGCCGTTTAATAATTTTACAGATGCAGCAACGCAAATAGACTGATCATAGAAACTGGCTATACGTAGTGAATGGACTGCAGGCGAAGCTGCCATTATATAGAAGCTGGTCACAATTTTAGTAAGCTCAGACCATGACGAGAAGGACTGAAGACTTTCTCGCAGCAAAGAACTAGCTGGGAGCGTGAAAAAAGGCGAGAAGGGCTGTCTGGCCTGATGCCAAGACTGAAGGCAGCCAAGAACTGGTTATCCTCAAAGAACAATGAAAGTGAGAAGCTGAATTATCCCTTTAAGCTGCAAGAAAGAACACCTTGAGTACCAAGTTTTATTAATTCAAAACAATTAAATGCTGCTGAAAGAGCCGAATTGCAGTCTCCTGTCACGTGAACCAAGGATGGGAATAGAGTGGGCACAGAGTCAAGAACTTTGATATGCATGTGCCCGTGCTCCCTTATATTCCCAGAGACAAGAATACATTGCAAGGCCAAGTTCAAAGACAGTTTGCATGGCAGAAGGCATGGGCGATGAGATATGGTGGGCTTATTGGGTGGGGAGGTACAGTCAAGTCCACCTCCTGGCCCCTGGGTCTGAGCTCACATGCTGCTAAGTGAATCTAATGTTCCACAATGTCACAAGCGTGACAACCAATTGTAGAAGGCCATATAACGAAGGGCCTTATAGTTTGAGAGCCAATAGAGTACTGTGTTTCTAATAGCTGATGAAGACGACTTGCACTAGTGATGGGCATGAATTGCCTGCCTGACTGTAGAGACCCAACCATAACCCAAACCCTTATAGAAAGTATACTTAGATATTCCCCTCGAGCCAACCACAATCCCCCGTAGGTTTTTCTTATTTGCTACGTAGTATGACATCACGTATGACGAGTTTTTGTGATAAAAAGGTGTTTTTTCTGAAATGCTTCGAGTTGAATTCGAGAGAATGGTGCGCGACGTCCGTTGTAACTCCCTGGTTTAGATAATTGATATTAAAACATTTAAAAGACTTTGCCGTCTTCCTGTGTTGGTCTGATTATTGGAGCACAGAGTTATTCTGTTTCCCATCCATCTGCTTGATGCACTACTTAAATTTAGGCCCATATGGTCACGTGGTAGCAGAGGATGGTTTAAGACCCATCCACCTGTTAGCTCTAGATTTTCAGATGATCGGACACCATCCACCATCTAGCCAGAACATTGCAGGATTTCCTGTGGAGAGCAGCCAAATAGAAAACTTGCAAGAAAACCGAGACGGTGGGCAGGGTCCCTCTTTGACAAAATCCCTACCTGGTTTCCACAGGCGCTTTGCGGACGGAAGGTGAAAGTGGTTGGTTGGAGGAGGAAACGATACAGAGAGCCTTGAGTCAAACGACCGAATGGTGAGTAGATTGAGGGGAATGGCAAATTAAGGGGACGGGATTGTGGTGATTTAAAAGTAACGGGAGTAACAGGAAATATTGTGTGAAGATCGAGATAGAGATCAGAAGCGCCCAGAAGCCTGACCCAAGGGGGTCTAGAAGAGATTGTCTCACACTCCAGTTGGACTCTCTAGGCTGCGTGTAAACAGGTTTACATAAGGAGATGATCTAAATCCTTTGACAGGATATTGATTAGGGTTGAGGAGAAAAAAGGTGATCACAGAGTATTTTTTAGTAAATGTGGAAAGTTGACTGGTCTGTATTTGTGTTGAGTTATGGTGTTCAAAAGAAATATATGTTTTAAATTAATTGATACGAAGTTAAGGAGCTAGGGAAGTGGTTGCTACCAATCCAGAGATAGACAGAGAAAACTGAAGAGGATAGAGGCTTGGGCGGCGATTGTTGGAGGATGCTCATATTTGTAATTTTAAGAATATTGAAATTGGAGAAGGCATGTTATAAAACCTGGTAAGTATTGACAGTCAATTGAGACTCGTCAAAATGGGAGACACTCCCCTGATGCATTTATGTAAGATAGTTCCAAAGCACATGCCCAAGCTCAAACAATATAGTGTGCAGTGGGTGAAAGGCACGGCAGATAACATTTTCATGCCATGGCCACAAGGGGGATAATTGTCAAAAGCTGTATTGCAACACATGACCACATACTTGCACGCTGCATACAAAGGGAAGACACTGGAGAAAAGGTTAGCTATTCTAGAGCTCTGGAAAATGTACCAGGTAGAAAAGGAAGATCCACCCCCTGAGGACCTCCAGTGTAAGGAGGAAGGTGTTGAGCCCTCAGCTCCCCTTGCCTCGGCTGAAGCAAAAGGTGCAAGTACTGAAGAAGTATGGTTGCATCCTCTAAAGGAACTGGGGTACAGTAATCTGATATACAAACCGCCTGCTTATGGAAGTGACGACAGTCCAGGGGAGAGTTTGAGGAAATAAGAGATCTTTAAGATCATCCAAAGCAAAGAAGAGAAAAGTGAGCGATCGAACATATCGACAGAAATAGAAATAGAGATTAAGGGATGAAAACGGCAAAAGGATAAAGCTGATGAGGTAACACTTGTGCAGAACGAATGGATGGGAGGACAAGTTAGATGGGTAAAGCATTGAGGAAGTAAGGCACAAGGAAGATGAGGACAAAGAAGATAGAAAAGACAGAGAACAAGAGCAAAGATTGAAGGAAAATGAGCACAAAAGAAAGAACAAGGAACAACGAGAACAGATGTATCAAGAGGAGCAACAAAAAAACAGGAGCAGGCAGAGGAGCAAAGAAAGTATGACAATAGGCAGAGAGTAATAGAAATAGGAATAGAAAAGAAAGGAAGAGAGAGGAGGAGGAAGCACAGAAATTAAGGGACAAAAGGTTACAGAGACGAAGAGAAGTGGAGGAAAGAAGATCAGAAGTAAGGAGAGAAGAGAAAAGACAAGAAGAGGAAAGAATTAGAAGGGAGATGAGAAAACAAAGAGAATTAGATGAAGAGTTAGAACGAAGAAAGAGACAGCAGGACTTATGACTTTGATATTAGCCTTGTTCGTTAAGGAACCAGAGAACCAATCCCGACAATAGCAGGCTATTCAAGTGTGACAGCACAAAACACAGCACACAACGGTGCACCATTTCATAATTGTAGAGCAGATGTTTGGAGGGCTCTTGTGGTGCATTATCCTGATACAACAGATATGGGTGCAATTATGACACGTAAAATGAAAGAAGATGAAGGCCCTATTGCATACATTCAGGATATTCAAGAGCATGGGGAAAAACATTGGCAATATTTTACCACATTTTATCTCAGGGATTGCAAGAGCCAGTACAGAGGCAAATGAAGAAACAAGTGGGAATGGAAGCGAAGCCATGGGCTGAAATACAGTTGACGATAGTACATCACTGTCTGCTGTTGCAGGAGAAAAACAAGAAGAAAGATGAGGCTAAGAAAATAGAAGAAGCCAAATTAGTTCACAAGAAGCTATCGAAAATTGCCATGGAAGGAGCAGCATTGACCAGCGGAGAAGGACTGGAAATGCAGCAAGCAGCAGGTGCATCACAGGTGAATAATCAGCGCCAGGTGGACCAAGGAAGTATTGGGTTCATGCCACGAGGCAGAGGTACAGGATATAGAGGAAGTGGTGGATTCCAAAACAATCAAAGTGGGTTTCAAAATGCGCAGAATTAGAATCAGAATGCGCAAGGAGATTCAACCAAGGAGGACTAGTCACGGGGCTTCCCCCTGCATGTTGGACTTGAGGGTTGACAGGAAACATTGCACAAACATGTGGGAGGCAAGGGACTGTAGAGAATGGGCAATTCCCAAGAGAGGGGCCAGCTTATCCTCCACCATATAGCACACAAACTAGGGAAGGGTTTGTCCAAGATCAGACAGTGTATCAGACACAAGCGCCGCTAATGCAACAGAAACAGCAACCAGAGAAAGTGCACATTAATCCACTGCAAGGCAGTCACAACAAGTCCACCATGCAGATACAGCAGTATGCAAACATGGGACAATTACTGACACCTAGAATAGGAGGTGCCACTGTGGTAAGAGGGAATCCTTTCACAGGTATGGGGGTATGCATGTACCCACAATAGGACAGCACACAGGGTGACTTGATGTGTTCAGTACTATCAGTGACACCAGAACCCCAAGAGGAACCAAGGCTTGATGTGACATAGGAGGCAAATCTTTTTCTTTTCTAGTAGACACTGGGGCTACTCGTTCATGTATATGAGAAGGAAAATATCCAATGTCGGGAATTGCCATGAATGCTCAAGGGTTCTCTGGAGCTACGAGTCGAGTTCCTTTTACTGACGAATTACCAGTCTCTATAGGAGAATGTTACATGACTGTTCCATTGTTGTATTCACGACAGACACCAGTTAACATTTTGGGGAGAAACTTGATGACAAAACTTAACATGACAATTTCATTCACTGACAAAGGAATAGTGTGTTCCACTCCTGGAATACACTTCTTAAATGTGGGCTAATTTATATGGGCATTCACAGGGCAAATGGTTCTACGAGGCGTTCCAGTAGAGCCAGAGGTTTTTCTTCATGGAGAAAGTTTTTTTTTAACATGGCTACCTGAGTTAGTGGGGAAGACTGTGAGGATACCAAACACATTCTTGTTCAGACCACAGGTGCCTATGGATGAAGAGGGGGGACAGACTATCCCTCTAGAATTAGAAGCAGCCATAGTATGAAGGGAAATGGCGATGCTCGAAGGTACAGATGAGGGTAGACCATGGCGGACATTGATAGCTCTCGAAAAAGGGTACAGGTTGACTGACATTACTGATGACGATATGTTTAGAGAAGACCCAACCGACGACGAAGTACTGTTTTTTATGAGCATTACATACTGGATTAGAATAGAGAAAAGGGAAATCCCACAACAAATGGCAAAAATGCAGCAGCATCCAGCATTTTTTTAAAAGCACTTGGAGAAAGTGCCCAGTGAGGGAAAAAAGGTGACACATGAAAGAGCTGAGGCGATTATGAAAACTGCAAAACCGTATACAGTAAAACAGATGCAACTATTTTTGGGACTATGCAATTATGTTAGAGCCTGGGTGTTTGACTATAGTTGGTGCACAAGACCCCTTTTGAAAGCTTTAAAGAAAGTACAGGTGAATAAGGTTAAAATAGAATGGACTGAGGAGATGGAGGATGGATTTGAGGAATTAAAGAAAGCGATTTGTACAGCCCCTGTTTTAGGAATTTCCAATTATGCTGAGGAATTCTGTTTATTTTCACACACAAATGGGACAGTCATGACAGCAGTGCTTACACAGAGGACATTGGGGTACTGTTAAGCATAGATTTCATGGTTGGTCTCTTTGGCGCATATGGCACAGTGTATTAGGATTGCATGTGCCTTGTTCCAAGATGGTGCCCGTTCTACAGTCTAGTGGTCCAGTTCTCCCAATCAGTGTGGATTGTGTGGCCTCTCCCCGGCTCCCGGATCCAGTATTTCTGATGCCTGATTCTGGTGAACAGCGCATTGCTATTGCTACTGCTACAGCAGCTACGCTTCTTAACCATCTCTCGATTCCTGACCGATTCTCCGCTTCTCCTGATTACATCCTTCCAACCATTAAAGACCTTTCTAGTTCACGCAAATCCGCAAGGGCAATATTATTCCCGTGAACTACATTGCCCATCAGAGCTTGCGGTTGGACTTAGATATCTACTTCCGAGTTTCACTTTTCAACGCAGTCTCCCGATCCCGGTAGGATTGTTAGTCTATTCTCTGTTTCTCTTTCTTTTCACATACCCCTGCTCTGTCTTACTTTTGTTCTATTTCGAACCTGAAGGGCTACATACTTTATTGGATCCTGTGGCTCCGCCTCCATCTCTTCACAGCCTCGAAGGGCTCTCGGCTGAAGGGTAAAACATTATCTTACTATACTTACTTCGATGGGTAGTACTTCCATTCCCTACTCACGTTCTTACCTTACATTGCAGTAGCGCTCCAAGCAGAACCCCCGAGCAAGAAGGACACAGCGTTCACACATTCCTGATGCAGTCATTCAGCGCTCTCCAGCAGCCAAGGCTTTCCCTACGCATTCATACAGCGCTCTCTAGTTTTCTCCCCCGCAAGGGTTTCCCTGGCGTTTTCATTCTGTGTCTGATTTTTCAGGCACGGAGAGAAAGGTCAGGTGAGCTCTTCATTCTTCAAGCTGTACCGAAGATCAGGTTGGTATTTTCTTGTCTCTGTTACTTGACTGTTGAGTACTGTGGTGACCATATCGTTAAACCAGTGTATTGATCATTAACAGATAGCAACGCCCGTTACCCAGTACTCGACCCGCGAGTAGCAGAATCAGGTGATCATGGATCAGCAGGTGCAGCAGCTAGTGGCTGCAGACCAGGCACTATCAGCCAATGCTCAGCAGCTTAAACAAGAGAACGTGGCTTTACGTCATCAGATGGTTCGCTCTGCTCAGAGATCAGAGGTTCCTCCTGGGCCTGTACCATCTGGTCACTTTGACGGGAACCCACATAAGGTTAAAGAAGTCTTAGTCATGTACTGTTCAGTTCACCTTTAAAGCCACATTTTTTCCCACAGACCGGGATAAGGCAGGCCACATTATCTCCCAAATGACAAGTGCGGCCTTGGCTTGGGCAACACAGTTAGTGACCAATAAAAACCCTATATTTGGATTCCTATCCAGCCTTCTGTAACAGCATAAAAACATGTTTGGAACGCAAGAGGTGACCATCGCTTCACAAGAGCACCTTTTAGACTTTAAGCAGGTAAATCAAGACATACTGTCGTATATTACTAAATTCAAACAGTTGGTGGCAGACATTGCAGGGGCTGATGATGCCCTAAACACAATTTTTCGGCGGGGTTTAACCGAGGAGTTGAAGGGTGAAGTATCCCGGGTCCCCCGTCCTCACAATTTGACAATGTACAGCCCTGGTAATGCAACTTGATTATAGACTCCAAGAGAGTCATCAAGAGAAAAAGAAGAGGCAAGGTCTCAGACAACAATTTGAAGGATTTCCGTCTTCCAGCAAACCTGACTCTACTGAGCAATTAGGGGCTGCCCGAGGTCCTCTGTCTATGGAAGAGCGTTCTAGATGCAAATCGCTTGGTCTATGCATGTATTGCGGGGCCAACACACAAACAGTGAAGGAATGTCCCATTGCTCCTCCAGGAAGGCGGGAAACGCCGGTGCCCGGCTGTAAGGGGAATGACGGTTCAGGGTCCACATACGGAAACAAGTTCCCTTTTTACTGCCCATTCTGGTCTCTGTAAATGCCCTTCTGAAAACACCAGGTTAGTTCTTGGGGTCTCCCTTTCGTGGAATAACATTTGTCTCGAGAACGTTCCTGCCCACATAGATTATGGGGCAGCAGGAAATATTGTTGATGATTCCTGGGCAGAGAACCATCCCAGTCTATGGTCATCCCGGTTGAGAGTGTGGATGGCAGTCCTCTCACATCCGGTCCTATCAAGGATCATACCCACTCCCTTACTATGACTATTGCATCACATCAAGAAACTTTATAGCTAGACATCATTAGAACAGCCCACTACCCAATTATATTGGGTTTGCCCTGGTTAAGGGTGCACAACCCTTTCATCAACTGATCAGCGGGCACTCTGTTTTTGGGCTCGGAACAGTGTGTCCGTCGATGAATGAGACAAGATATGAAATCCCCTGACAGTCAACCCTGCAACCGATCAAATACGACTACAGGTGCAATGTTAAATCAGATCTCTGCTCTGCCGGTCGAATATCAACAATACCATTCAGTGTTTTCTCAGTCAGAATATTCTGAGCTTCCCCCACATAGGAGGGATGATTGTGCCATCGACTTGATACCTGACAGCCCTCTTCCATTCGGGCGTATGTATATCCTCTCGGCTAAGGAGAAGGAAGTATTGAAAGACTATTTGCATACCCACTTAAAGAATGGTCTCATCATGGAATCCACTTCTCCAGTGGAGGCATCACAGTTTTCATCCCAAAGAAGAACACCTCAGAGCTACGCCCATGCATAGATTTTAGGGGTTTAAACAAGATCACCATCCTTGATAAATATCCTGTGCCGCTCATTCCAGATATATTGGAGGCAGTCCGGGGATGCCGCCGTTTACATCAAACTTGACTTACGGGATGCTTATCACTTGGTCCGTATTAAAGCCGGAGATGAACATAAGACGGCTTTTAGAACCCCTTTTGGCCACTATCAATACAGGGTCATGCCCTTCGGCTTAGCAAACGCACCAGCTGTTTTTCAGAGGTTTATGAACCGTATTTTTGCAGACATATCACTCCATTATGCATCATCTATCTAGATGACATTCTGCTTTTCTCTTCCATGATAACAGACCACGTTCAACACGAAACAGAAGTACTGAACCGACTACAACAAAACCATTTGTTCTGCAAAATTAAAAAGTGCGAATTCCACAAGTCATCGGTAGCCTATTTGGGTTATATTCTTTCTCAACAAGGGATTGCAATGGACCCCGCAAAAGTATAAACTATAACAGAATGGCCTGTGCTCACGTCGGTAAAAGAAATCCAGAGGTTTATGGGTTTTGCCAATTTTTACAGGCGTTTTATACCCCATTTTTCTAATCTCACTCAGCCTTTGACTCATCTCCTTAGGAAAGGGGTTCCTTTCTCCTGGACCCAAGAAACACAAGAAGCCTTCGATGGGTTAAAGCTACTATTCACGAAAGCCCTGTGCTGGCTATGCCAGATCAACAGGTGAGATTCATAGTCGAGTCTGACGCCTCTAATCACGCATCGGGAGATGTTCTTCAACCGGACGCCCATAACATTGAGCGACCTGTAGCTTCCCTATCCAATACCTTGGGCCTCATTACAGGTCGGGCGGTCCGGAAATAACAGTGGTGGTAAACCCGCCGCCACTGTTAATTCCGGACCGCCTGATCCCGACTCCTGCAGGCGGGAGGTGATGTTCCCGCCTGGTCTGACCTGGCGGGTTTAACACCGCCCGCCTGCAGGCGGACGTGGAAACACCAGCACCATCACGAGGTGCCAGTGTTTCCACTTCCCCATACCCAGTGAGTCCTATGGGACTCAATGGGAATGGGGATTTACCGAATTCCGCCTCCGGAATTCCCAGGACACCAGGGTCGTAATGCCCTGGTATTTCCGGGAGTCACGGAGGCGGAATGGTAATACGAGTCCGGTGGTAACCAAGGCGGTAAAACCACCTGGTTACCGCTGGACTCGTAATGAGGCCCTTTGTCTCCTGCTGAGACAACCTACACTGTTCTCAAGAAGGAACTCTTGGCCTTTAAACGGGCATTTGAGGAATGGCGTCACTTCTGTTGGGAGCTCGACATCCCATAGAAGTCAGAACCGATCACCACAACCTCCGAACACTTCAGTATGCCCAGATTTGCAATAGCCGACAAGTTTGGTGGGCTCATTTTTTTTCGCCTTTCCGCCTTATATTCACATTTATTCCAGGCAAGGTAAACCTCAGGGCTGACGCTCTGTCTCGAAGAAACCCAACTGTAAAATCCCTATTTAAGACGGAACCCATGTTTCCAAAGGTGATTTTTGTACCCGTAGTTCATGTCTTCCTACAGAAGATCGAATCAAGTTCAAAAGACCTTGCACTACTTCACTCAGAATTAGTCCAAAGGTATGGACTGTCGATAAGTAAAGGGTTTTTTTTGGACAGAAAGGTGTACGTTCCGGATGAAGTTCTGCACAAAGAAGTTTTGAGACTTTGTCATGATTCACGAACCGCCGGTCATCAAGGTTTTTTTAATACCTTCGAATTAATTAAGAGACTCTTTTGGTGGCCCACTGTCAGACAAGACATACAAGAGTACATTGCACCCTGCACCGCATGCCTCCAGACCAAGACCTCTAGAGGCCCTCTGATAGGTGAACTGGTAAGAATGAAGCTCCCTACAAGGCTGTGGAAGGTCATTTCGACAGATTTCATAGTTGATTTGCCCATGTCAGAGGGTTGCACAGCCATAATGGTCACTATTGACTCCCTAACAAAAATGGCACATTTCGTTCCTTTACCCTCCGTCCCTTCTGTGGCTAATATGGCACGAGTATTCCTGGACCGAATCTTTTCCATACTCGGTTTGCCGCAGACAATCATTTCGGACCGTGGTCCACAATATACTTCTAAATATTGTAAACAGTTGCGTCACATCCTTGGGATTTCTCTAGCACTGAGTTCGGGTTACCACCCGCAGACGAACGGGCAAACTGAGCTTCTGAACCAGACCCTGGAAGGGTACCTACATATTGGCATCTCAGGACGATTGGAAAGGGCTAGTGCCGTTAGCTGAATTTGCTTACAACAACGCCATGCATTCCGCCACCCGAGCCAGTCCTTTCTACTGCACGTATGGGTTTCATCTGTCTGTGTTTCCCACGCTTGTGCCACAGGCATCTTCGTTCCCAGATATTGATGGGTGCCATCGGACAGGGTCATCTGACAGCTCATGTTGCCCTACAGGAAGCCCAGACCCGAAGTAGAAGGTTTGCGGACAAGCATCGGACTCCAGCTCCCTCGATTCAAGTGGGGGATTCTGTTTGGTTGGCTAGCAGGTTTCTTCCCCGGCGAATAGTCCCATCTAAACTATCACCCAGATACTTTGGCCCTTTTCGTGTTTTGGCGTGCAAAGGGTCCGCTGCATTCACACTACAGCTTCTGCATTCTTGGAAATGCATCCACCCTACTTTTCATGTTTCACAGTTAAAGCCTGATGTACGGAACCGTTTTCATCAGTCGCCAACTGGGGCTCCCCCTCCGGTTTTGACGGACTCTGGCCCTGAATTTGAGGTTTCTGGGATTTGTGATTCCTGTTATCGGAGCGGGGTCCTTCAGACCCTGTTGGATTGGAAGGGGTATTCGCTAGCGTAGGGTCCTCGGAACCGGCGTCTGTGGTCCACGCTCCGCGGTTAGTTTGCTCCTTTTACCGGTGTCACCCGGGGATCCGGGGTTCACCTCCCTTCAGAGGGGGCATACTGTTAAGCTTAGACTTTATGGTTGGTCTCTTTGGCGCAGATGGCGCCGTGTATTAGGATTGCATGTGCCTTATTCCAAGATGGCTCCCGCTCTACAGCCTAGTGGTCCAGTTCTCCCGATCGGTGTGGATTGTGTGGCCCCTCCCCGGCTCCCGAATCCAGTATTTCTGATGCCTGATTCCAGTGAACAGCGCGTAGCTACTGCTACAGCAGCTACGCTTCTTAATCATCTCTCGATTCCTGACCGATCCTACGCTTCTCCTGATTACATCCTTCCAACCATTAAAGACCTTTCTAGTTCATGCAAATCCGCGAGGTCAATATTATTCCCGCGAACTACATTGTCCATCAGACCTCGTGGTTGGACTTAGATATCTACTTCCGCGTTTCACTTTTCAACGCAGTCTCCTGCTCCCGGTAGGATTGTTAGTCTATTCTCTGTTTCTCTTTCTTTTCACATACCCCTGCTCTGTCTTTTGTTCTATTCTGAACCTGAAGGGCTGCATACTTTATTGGATCCTGTGGCTACGTCTCCATCTCTTCACAGCCTCTAAGAGCTCTTGGCTGAATGGTAAACCATTCTCTTACTATACTTACTTCGATGGGCAGTACTTCCATTCCCTACTCACGTTCTTACCTTACATTGCAGTAGTGCTCCAAGCAGAACTCCCGAGCAAGAAGGACACAGCGTTCACACATTCCTGATGAAATAATTCAGCGCTCTCCAGCAGCCAAGGCTTTCCCTACACATCCATCCAGTGCTCACTAGCAACACAGGCTTTTCTCCCCCGCGAGGGTTTCCCTGGCGTTTTCACTCTGTGTCTGATTTTTCAGGCACGGAGAGAAAGGTCAGGTGAGCTCTTCATTCTTCAAGCTGTACCGAAGGTCAGGTTGGTGATTTCTTGTGTCTGTTACTTGACTGTTGAGTACTGTGGTGTCCATGTCGTTAAACCAGTGTATTGATCATTAACAGGTACATGGCTCTAGCGTATTACAGTGGGATTGTAGACCCTGTTAGGAAAGGACACTTTCCTAGCAAACAGTCATTAGCAGCCGCCGCGTTCGCAATTGAGATGTCTACAAGTATTGTTATGGGCTGCTCTAGGACCCTATTTGTGGAGCATGGCCCCCCACCAATATCCCTATCACAAAGGTCAATCATTTGCCTTTTAACTTTCCTCGACCTCACACCCCCCTCTGGAACCCCCTCCCAATCAGAGGAGTAAACACCCCAACCCAACCAAACCAACAACATTTGCGACTTAGCATGGGGGGACTGTTTGCGGTGTACAGTCCGGACTTCAACACAGCAGTGTGGTACATAGCAAGTGTGTTATGCACAATTTTTTTCAACGTTCATAGGTAGACAACGGTATTAACAGCTGGGACCCAGGCACCTAAATGCATATAGCGTGTCTTGCAGAGGTGTCTGAACCATGACATGTAACAGCATTCAAGGGCGATTCGGAAGGATACAGGTTTATCCACGGAAGTGCTGGTCAAGAAATCTTTATGCCTCTTCGAGGATTGGAAAGAAAGAAACTTTCTCACCATGTTCCATCCTGAGCTTGGCTGGAAACAGCATAGTGTACTTGACACCAAGGTCGCAGAGTCTCCTCTTCACAGCCAAGGAGGACTTACTGTCCTGCTGCACAGTGATGGAAAAATCAGGGTAGAGATGGATTCTTTTAGATCCCAGCAGCAACTCCGCCTTGGCTCTGGCAGCACACAACTGTGCATCCATGTCATGGTAGTTCAGTACCCTGGGAATAATTGGGCGAGGATGGGCTCCTGGTTTAGGCTTTGTGGTCAGTGAAAGGTGAGTACGTTCTACAGCGAAGTGGGGGTATAGCTTAGGACTGCCCAGCAGGGAGACAAGGGCGTGTTCAACAAAGTCTTCCATGAGGTCCGGTATGTTGTCTTCAGGCACCCCGATTATGCGCAGTTTGTTACGCCGGGATCGGGACTCCAAATCGTCATTTTTCCTGCTGACAGCCTGCACCTCGTGGCAATTTCGTTCTCCGCTAGCCCAACTTTGGTCTCGGCCTCAGTGACCCGGGTGTCAGTGTTATAGATGCAGGCATTTATGGCAATGATTGTGCCACTCATGTCGTAGAGTTTAGTGTTGAGGGTAGTGAATCCCTACTAAATGTAGTCCATCTTTCGCTGTATCTTCATGGGCTCAGTGGTGACAGGTGTGGGGGGGACCGTCCTAGTCTCATCTGTGTTCCCAGGCTCCTTAGAGGCAGTCTGGTGTACATGTTGATGGAGCTTTGTTTTTTCTTCCCACCCTTGGTCATAGCTGCATCAAGTGCTTTGATGTCAGGTAGGTAGATGAGGCAAAGCAGTAGGTGCCAGAAGGGGGATAGGAGGAGGCAGAACGTGAGGGGGGTAACGCGTCTGGGGTCATGCCCCGCGCTCAAGGCTTAGTGGGAGTAACTTGTGGTATTGCTGCCTTAAATGGTGTTGATATCTGTCCCCCAGCACGGGAGGCCACACAGGGCAGGTCACAGATGGTTAAATTGCTCCAGTGGTGTGCAGAAAGATAAGCTACATCTGCGGGGCAGTTCCAGAAAAGATGTTATATTTGGGGTGATAAGCCAGTCACCTGAAGTGGGCAGAGAAGTGAAAGCAACTGAGGGCTGCCAGGTGCAAATCAAAATGGCAGGACACTGCCAGGAGCAAACGGACCAGGAGAGGTGCATGGAGGAGGAGGTGACAAGGGTCTCTGGATAGTTTCCTAGGCAGCATCCTAGGCAGCGGGGGTTCAGGGAGCCGCTGGCACATGGCCACTCACTGTGTTGGTGTTCATCCAGTGAGGGGATCTGTCAGAGCTGCCCCGGGACATAACCAGTATGACCAGATGTCAGTGGTAAGGGCAGGTCCCAGAGATCACACTCGCACCAATCACACATCACCGGAGGGTCCTGGCGCATTGGCTGCAGGTTGGCGTGGGAGAGGTGGATAGGGCAAAGCAGTGGTTGCGCGATATTCACTCAGGCAGCGGGGATTCAAGGTGCTGCCAGCGCACGGACATTCAACGCATCGGTGCACACAGGGCAAGGCGATCCGCCAGAGCTGTTCCGGCTCGCCGGGTTCGGCAGGAGCAGGAAGGTCGGTGGTGCACTGGCATTAACTGGTGTCAGAGGTAGTGAGTGAGTCTCTGCGGCAGCGCCAGCACTGCCCATGCAGTGCCGGAGTGTTCAAGCATCTCAGCAACAAAGTGGCGTGGGGAGTGGGGGTGTTCCCAAGCAGCAGTCATGCCGGTGGTGCAGCAGTCGGAGAGTGGGCCGGATGCGGATCAGTGGGACTGACTGAGCCCTGAGTCAACCTGGGAGGAGATGCGACTCTCTGATCAAATAAATTGCCGTTTCGGCTTCTTTGGGCGCATAGAAGGGTGTATTTTACGCTATGTGAAGATCACGAGCTGCAGAGCCACGAGATCATGCACTCATCTTCCTACATATGCAACAGCTCCCCAAACTGCATAATGTCTTTGAGAAGCGCTGGAGAACCAATTTGCAGAAGAGTGGAGAAAATGGAGGGGTTGGAGGAAGGGGAATTTGAAAACACATTGAAACTACAGATAGTAGCCATGGGTCTTGAAAATGATGACGCCACTGCTGCACATATAGAGTCAACCTGCCCCCAACTGGAGTATTGTGGATTCAGATGCTTGCTTCATTGTTTTTGTTTTTATTCAGAGCCTTATGGAGAGGACAGCCGAGGGGGGGAGATGAACGCCTTAGGTCCTGTGCATTGCAGTTTCCTGCGATGAGTGCTGGGGGAATGCTCTGGTTGCCTGGCCCTCCTTTCATGGAACTCTTTGAAACCTCCAAATGTTATGAGTCTTTGGTCTGTTCTGCTCTGACTTTGTGAGAATCCTTTAGATGCCGTTTTTTAAAGTATGGCCAACAAACTAGCTTGGGTACTAGTTTTCTTCTTTGTGAGCTCCTCTTCTGCAGAGGAATGAAAGAGCTCTGTGCCCTCAAAAGGTAGACCTAAGATTTGGTCTTGGACGTTAGACATAAATCTGGTGGCATGCATCCAGGCTGAGCATCTTATATCTGTACCCAGACATAGCCCTTTGCTTGCAGTATCAATGTGAGACATTGAGCTATAATCTTTCCCTCTGCCAATCCTGCTTTGAAAGCTGCTTGGTGATCTACTGCTAAATCTTGGAGGAAGTCCCCAATTTCTCTCCAAAGTTTTTGTTTTGCTGAAGCTAGCAACGCATCTGCGATTGCCTTTCTAGGGTGCAGGCCTGTGTTGAGATAAACCTTTTTTCCGAAAGATTCAAGAAATGTGTTCTCCCTGGAAAGAAAAGCCGCTGCCATTGTTGCTGTGGAGGAAGTTGCAGATGGCTTTGAATATAAAGACACTGCTGCCACCACAGAGGAATGTGGTTGAGGTTGTGAAGACAATAACATTGTTTCTGCATCCAGCTGTCTGAATCTAGCGGGCAGAGTTTTAGCCACTTCCAAGACGTCCTTTTGAAGAGTGATGCTGGAACGACTTGTTGGCCTAAGTGATGTGACTTCTGCTAGAACCTCTTCGGGCTGAGGCTGCTGAGGCGCATGTACTCTGCTAACCCTTCCAAGCTGTTGTGACACGCCTTGGCTGAGGACAGAGTCTCTTCCTCCTTGTTGTCAGAATCTTGATCTTCAGAAATATTGTCTGCGCGCCTCGATAACTCCTTTTCTTGCGTCATTAGGGGTGGAACCAGTCTTAAAACGCATAAGTTCACCATGCACTTGCAGAGGAGCAGGAGTAACCAGAATTGGCTGAGGAGGCATTTGTATTGTAGAAGAAGGTGGCGGTGGCGGCATGGGTTGTGGCGCCTCAGATGAAGGCAGGGGCTGCACCTCAGGTACCACCTCTTTAATGAGGTTTTTTAAAATGCCACTCATTTTTTGAGACCTCATTAACAGCATAAAACGGTCTCAAAAACATTCTTCACATTCTGCCTGTGCTTCTGGACGGTGTTGGGCCGAAGGTGGCGCTGCTGCTGTCGGAGTCCATGTTGGTTCCTCTGCCTGAAACTCTTTGTTGTGACCCGCTCTCCTCAACATATCTGACAAAATGTGTGGGATAAGAGGTATTCCAGTGACGTTGTGTCATATGCTTGTCAGCTCTTGTATGAGTAGCCCACTCTGAAGGAGATGAGGCCATAGATGTATTGGACTCATCAGGTTGGGGCTTTGGTGTTACCAAGTGACTTGAGGTCACTGTTGTGGTAGACTTGGTGGGAATGCACAGAGCCTAGCCGCTCAATGTAGACCCCTGAACTTTAGGCCTTTGATGGCCCTCGAGACTTGCCTCGGTATTATGATCGACCTCTGAGATTTCTTCGGTAGGCTTTAAACCCTTGGGCAGCCGCCTAGTAGTCTGATTGCATTTAGGGGTCCCCTTAAACCTGTGCCTGGTAATAGAGCTGTTACACCTCTCGGACCAAAGTCTGGGACTAGAGCCAGCTGGCCCCTCAGCTCTTAACCTGGACGATCTTTGGATCCCTCTGTGTGTGCACCAGTAGCCTTAAAAGCCTCAGGATATGAGCCGTTACGAGGATCACGTGGACCCCTCTCAGTGGACAAACACTCTGGGAAGGAGTCACCACGCTGAGGTGCAGAAGAAAAAGTTGTACTTACCTGCTTGATGGTCTTCGACTTGTGATGCGTGAAGGTCTTGAGATGTTCCAGAGGCGACAGCGAGAACATCTTTCTACACCTGGCTAAACACTTCTTCTGAGACCTTGGAGCAAGCGTGTTGCACCCCATGCAGGAATCCCACATGTGGTTGGGCCCTAAACACTGTAAACAAAGTGAATGGGGATATGCCGTGGGCAAGGATCCCACGCAGGAGGAGCACCGAGTAAAGACGCTCACGACCGGCATACGCCAGTGAGCGAGGCACCAGATGAATAATGAGGAAAGAGGCTGCTATGCAGCAAAAAATAGCACTGAGCTGGGGGGCAGGTCTGTTTCCGTCTGTGTGGAAAAGAGGATTGAGGTGAGGCGCCTGTGGGTGGTGTCAGCTGGGCATGGTTACGGACACGGCTCTGCATGCTCTAAATGTAAAGGGGAAAAGCAAATATTTGCAGTGCAAAATGGTTCCGATGTTGTCCCTGTAAGGGACAACCATGCAGTTTGGAGGAAAGGGGTGGGACGTATGAAGTCTTCCCTTATTTAGTCTCCACTAGGCATCCAGCCTGGGCTTCTGCAGCCAGCACTCCTTCCAGGCCAGGACTTCAGCAAATCTCCTTTACCCAACTCCTGCTGCCACATATAGGGGTCCATCCACTCATTGACTATCATTTACTGGGGAGTTTTTGTTACCCCACAGAACCAAAGAGCTGTTTTTTTGTGCTTGTAATTGTCTTTCTGCTACCCATAGCCCCATTCGAGCCCAACACAGAACTTAAGCCTGCTTCTTCTCTGCCAACCATCAACCCCTTCCCTTTCAGCTGAGCCACCTACCATCTCCCTCAACCTTTCTTCATTGTCTTTTCATGCCTATTTCTTCTACCCCTTCATCATGCACCTTGACTTTGCTCCCTTGCTCCTTTTTTTCACTCTTCTCTTTCCCTTCTCTCATAGCCTTCATACTAGAACTGCTGTGTCCCTCTCCAGCCTCCTCATCACCATCCTTTCCCTTTGCAGATGCACGCCACAAGTAAGATGCTCCTGTTCTCCCAGAATGTCCAACCTCATCTATCCCTCTCGCCTACTGCACAATGCCTGCCCCTCACCCTCACCTCCTATAACTCTTGAACCAGGTCTCTGTAATGCATAATGCAGCTGCAACAAGTCTTCCTATATCACTGACCACTTCAACTCTTATAACCCTCAACTTTCACTTGAGTTTCTCTCCTTCCCCATTATTCAAAGGTCCTTGAGCGGATGGTCTTCAATCAGATCACTAAGCACTTTGTATATAATGGCCTAGGCCAATTCAATCGGGCTTCCGTATGACAACACTACACTGAGACTACACTCATGTAGTCTTTCTCCCTGATGCTCATTACTGCACATTCTCTTCTGTACTCATCCTTTTGGACCTTTTTGCCACTTGATATGCACTGCTTTCCACTCCTCTCTCCTACCCATTCTCCAGGACCTTGGATTTCACAAATCCGCTTTTGCCTGAACCTCTTTCTACCTGGAATGGCGATACTTTAAAACCTCTTGGAACTTGCAAACCTCTGACCGCACCACTCTACCTGTCGGTATCCATCAAGGACCCGTCCTTGACCTCTGCTTTTCACCTCTATACCGTTGTCCTAGGAAGACTTATCTCATCCTTTGGCTTTCACTTTCACTTTTTGCTGATGATCTTGCGGTCCTCTTTAACGCAAACCCTGACTGCAATAATTCATTAGTACTACTGCATCGGCTGCTTGCATTCACCCGAAAATTCAAAAAATATATTCTTTTCTTACTAAACACTCTGCAAACTTCAATCTCCACTCTTGTGTTCAGCAAACCCGACTACTCCTTAAGCCTACTCATTGGCCTTCCATTCTACTCCTTCCTCTCTCCAGGCAAAGCCCTCAAGTTTGCTATCTGTACTCTCTATAACCTACCCAGATCCTTACCCACTTCTACCTACACACAAAATGCGGGTTGGCTCTCAATGCACACCACTCCCTTTTAAAGTGCCTTCTCCTAGTTTACAAAGCTATCAAGATTTTTCTCCTCATTGCCTGTGTGATTGTATTTCTGTTTGCTCACCATCTCGTTCCCTTTGATCCTACTGTGTACTGAACCTCAACATCCCAAACCTTCCTGATGCCATTTCTCGCTTCTGCTTTTTCTCCCTAATCGCCGCACTCCACTGGAACCCGCTTTCATCACAATCAAAGACAGCGCAACTGTGGGTGTTTTCAAAGCTCAGCTTAAACTTCACGTACCTGCTAACCAGGGAGCTTCCCCCTACCCTCTCCCCATCCTCCCTACTTGACCCCACCACTCCCTTCAGTGGCACTTAATTATGTAATTTTGTAAATTTATGTATTACTCTTTAATTTCAAGCACTTGCAACTTTAGGTTAATGGTACATTTGTAAGTCACCTATTATTTTTCTTCTGGTTGTTTTCTCCCTGGTACATGTCTCACTTTTGTACATGCTCATAAACTGGCTCAGCACTTGATCTCATCTTTGTATTATCATTAGTATGGTATTCATTGAGTGTGGACCTAGCTAGCTTCAGGGGGCAACAGAGCGCTTTATAATTGTAGGGGGAAGAACATGATGAGGGAGGCAGAGAAACAAGGGAGTGAATAGCTGGCAACAGGGGAGGGGGATGGCGAGCAATTTGTCAGCAAAGGGATCTAGAAGCAACCAGGGGAAGAAACAGTAGGCATCAGATCAGCCTGTCTCAGGTGGGGTGGGAAGTGGAGGCTATGTGGACCTAGGTGTTAGTATTGTATTGTACAGGCTCCCTTCTTGGTAATATTTCTGCATCTGTAAATGTGTTATTGCAAATTATTTCTGATCGAAATTGACATCCCTTTTCTTCAAATAAATACAAGAAGGAGACATATTTGGTCATTACATTGGTAAACATTCTTAATAGAGATATTTAGTATTTTCTTTCTTCTTAATATTGAACCGTTTTAAAGCTTACCCTACTGACTGTTCAATAAGAATTTTGAATGCAATAATTTGAACATTTGGTCACTATACTTATTCCCCGTATTGTTGATTGTTTGTGTATCTGTCTTCTCAAAATTACAGCTAGATGTTATCTGGTACATTGGATAGCTCTGGGGCAACGCGTTTGTCTCGGAAGCAAGACAACACAGAGCAACACAGGTTTGAATCCAGATCCTGCACTTAGAAACTAATCTCTGGTATTAAGCGAGTTATTAAAGAACAATTATAATTATTTGATATGCCGTATCAACATGATTCTAAATTGAGTTCCATAAAATCAATTAGAACTAAATCATATGTCTGTTCCACATTTTTATATTTATTCTCAGGCTGGTAAGCAAAGTTCTACTCGGCTGGTACATAGTTCATTTTATACTGTTCGATTCTGTATTAACTTGAATATTAGTTCCAAAAATGTATTTTGCGTGTAGTTTCACTGGTCATACTTTGTCTGCAGTTGCCTTTTTTATTTGGTCAGTACAAATTTTTGAGGGAAAATATGGAGTGCTCAGTTTGTGTTATATAGTTTCCTTCTTTACCCATTTCTAAATGCAATTGTGTATGAAGTGGAGGTCTGTGCTTTTATTGCACCTGCATATGATTATTTTCCGTGAAAAGAGCACATATAAGGGGGCTCCATTTTAAAGTGCATCAATCACCTGCATTTCTCACAGGTGATATTATACTTAGCATGGTCTTGTGCTCACTCCAGGCTGTAGTTTTGATTTGTAAAGGTTCAGCCCCATATACAATAATCCCATAAATATAATTCTATTATTATGTCTGCGCATTTGAACATTTGGAACCGAGCATTTGGACTGCCATCCTTACTTGTAGACCCTGACTACAATCACAGGGAAGGGAAATATCTTTAGACAGACAATGGCCCCTCAATGGAGAGACTGTTGCTGCAGCCAGGTTAACCTCCCATCCAAATCCTCATACTATTTATATCAGTAGATATGCTTCAATGGTAAAAATAATTCAATGATAGGGTGAGTGTAGTGAAACATTCATTAAATGAGCATGAAGCCCAGTGTGTGTTATGTACTTGGTGATTCTGGCAGACAAGCCTTTTTTTTTTTAATCGCAGATCGAATTGTCAAATATCAAAATCTATGATCATTCTTATGTGCCCAAAAAGCACTTTGATTGTATGCATAGCAGGCTGGAACCCTCACAACAATACTTGTCCCATTCTGCTTTCACATATAGGTATTTCAAAGGGTAAAATTTCCGTGTATCAGATTGTACGTCTTGGAAGAATAATCTTTTCTATTAGCAAAATAACTGATATGTAAATTCTAGATTTTGATAAAGTGCTTTGATCAGTAAGACAAGTGCAACATTATTATTATGACTAAAATATACATTGGAAGTGATCATGAGAAACAAACATTGCGAAATTTTAATAAGAGGCAGTTTACAATTTTAGAACAATTTAATAATTTCCTTTTATGTTTTTTTTTTTAATAGCTGCCTTTGCAAAAAAAGAAAGGACCCACCCCTAAGACATTTTTATTTCTGGTGGCAGCAATGGCTCTTGCAAATGTACATACAACTATGTAACTCGCACCTAGATACAAAAGACAGACATAGACAGAAAGAGAGAGAGGGGGGTAAGGAATAGCGAGAGTGAGAGAGAGTGAGAGAGAGTGAGAGAGAGAGATCAGCATTTGATGTGCTGGTTCAGCTATTGAGATATTAAGATACTAGATACTCGAGCTCCAATACGACCACTCATTAGAAACCTGAGACAGCGCCTCTCTCCATGCTCTATTTTGTGTTGTGCACACTCGAGGAAGTGAGCCTCCCTCTGAAACTGGAGGTATGTGAACTCCCCCTATTGTGAATCAAACACAGCTGCCATCTGAAAACCTTTACTTGGTGGCACTCAGTGTAATAGATCTTGTAAACATTATTTACTGTCTTTTCTTTATTTGGAAGAATTCAAAAGGTAGAACACATTTCCTTTTTACACAATATCCACTGTAAGAAGTTCAGGAGACCCTCTCTCTTGTCCAGCCCTATTCATATTAAGCACAACTAATGAGGTTAAGCTCCCTGTGGAGTTGAAAGTAAAAGAGCCTGTATGCTAACTCAAACAGCAACAACCAACTTGAAATATTTCCTTTATGGTGTAACAGTGCAACAGTTGCCTTTTCTAGTCACAATTTCATTTATTGGGTTTCTTACTTATAAATATTGGCCCTAGTATTGGTATCTTTTATTGTTTATGGGAACATTTCAAAACCTAGAAGGAAAAAATGATTTCTTTAAGACACTATCATATCAAAATTCAAGTTATACTTTAAGTACAGTCCGTTCTCCAACCTACAGCCCTTTAAGCCAACAATTCTGCAGTTCGATTTACATTAATTTAATATGCACAGTAAGGATCAGTATAATCTCTGAACATCAGAAGTTACCCTATGTGTTCTGCAGATATTATTCACCCATGATTTGTGTTCAATTAAATCATTTTTGTACACCTTGTCACCTGTGGCAGTCTTATACAGATTGATACATCACAGCCATTCTATACATTTCTCCTCTTTTTATTTTTACACTTTTAGGACTTCCCAGCATGCTCTGTCTGGACAGTATCCAGGTTGTTCTCTGGTGGGCACAGACCACACATAATTCTTATATTTAAATGAGTTATACAATTGTTTTGGCATACACAATCATTAAGTGAAACACCTTAAGTTTAATCTTCATATGTATATTTCCTTACTTCTGCAAACAGCAAGAGCTCCACAATCCATATTAGTGTTGCCGACATCTGCATATTTCAAAATAACGAAAAACCTTATTTTAAAAATGAAGCTCTGTATCCCTATTATTTCCATATTATATGGCAGGCAGAATGGTTATCCAAACCTTCTACTGCTTGTGGTGTTTTCGTCTTTAAGCCTATTGGTATAATGGCAATTATGTTTCCTGTGCAACGTCTTGCCGTTGTTGTGCCATTTCTCCTTCTTAGGTATTCTGCTTCTTTTTTCTGAATTCACTTGTGTGATGAACTGCTCTGCCTGGCCGCTAGGTGGCACGTTGGGGTGACTCGGGGGGCTGGGCCCCAAAACCTTGTTCATGATGTGGAGCCCGGGATGGTATGGGGAGGATCCTCTGGTCTGCCCAAAAGAACCAGAGGAGGCCGGTAACGTATTGTCACATGGAACACACAGCCCTGCAAAAAAGTGCTCCCAGAGAGGTGGATGGTAGCTTTGGTGGTCCTTGGCCTCAGTGTTGAACCTATTTCACTGCTATTACTGGCTGTAGACGTCCTTACTGCTCATGTGATAATGGTTAATGGAAGGAGTGTAGCATGCTGGATGGGGTGAAGCACCAGCAGGAGTGAAAGAGACATCAGGTTGACAATGATATGATTTGGCATTTACAACGCGCCTATACACAAGTGTTTCAAGGCGCAATGGGCAGAAGCAGTTGAAATGAAAGGAGGTCTGAAGATGTGGAAGGCAGTGAAGAGCGAGGAAAGAGGGAGGGAAGCAGCAGAGGCTGTGCTGAAGATTAAGGAAGAGCAGAAGAAACGGAAGTAGTTAGAAATGGTATAAACCCAAGAAAGGAGGAGAGCGCAGAAGAGGTATTTTTTGTATTGATTGACAACTTAGCCAGAGACCCAAACACTAGTGAATAGCAACCTTGTGAGAGCTTATCCTCTTTGGTCTTGTCTGTTAAGGACACTTTAAATTCTGTGTGTAAGAGGGATAATTTTCTGTATTCCCGTCCCAGTTTTATTTACCCCAAAATAAAGAGGCTATTTAAAAAATAAAATATTTTACTTATTTATACTCGGTTACATATACAAGCAGATTTAAGCACTGCTTAATGTACATAAAAAAGCAGAAGGAAAAGTAAAGCAAGGCAAAAGGGGACAGAAAGCATTTTCTGGCAATCTTAACATCCAGAGTGTATACAATGCATTGTAGCTTAGAGCCCCAGGGTAGTAGAATACAATCATTAGATAGGGTGTGACTATTCAGACAATGGAATATCATTAAGTAGGTACATCTTGTATCTGGCACAAATGTTCGTGGGTCGGTTGGATATTGGTGACATAGAAATCCACATTCCCTTTTAATTATTTGACAAGCTATGCCTTTCAGCCATTGTTCTGTAGTGGTGGGCCGCTGGTGTGTCCATTGCAGTAGGATACATCTTTTTGCTAAAAGGAATCAAAGATTCAATAGCTTCGCGGGGAAGCGTCAGGATCATCATATGGATCCAATAGACATAGATCCGGCAGTGGCTGCAGGTAACATCGAAGTATCTCCGCAAGAGTGTTCTCATTCCAGAATTTTGTTAATTCCAGGCAGGACCATATCATGTGCATGTATGTCACTTCTTTAGATCTACAACTGGGACATATGCCCTCACAATCGTGCCTGAATAATCGCATTCTGGAAGGAGGAGTATAATGCCATCTATTTGGTATTTTAAATTGAATAAGTCGGAATCGAAAATTAAGGGATGACTCCCATGTCATCTAACATATTCTACGCCAAACAGCGTCCGTGATCTCTATTCTTAAATCTGTGTACCACTTCCTGCAAACCCTGGAGGTGCCTATCCGGATTTCCACCAATTTTAGTTTATACAACGTTACCAAGTAAAAGCCACCACACTCTGTTGCGATATATGAGAGACAGGGGTCATTAGGTGGCTCTTCTGAGAAGTTCAACCACGTGGATTGAAAGTCTGCACTCAGTCGATAGTACAGTAGTAATCTTAAGGGATTGTGACAGACATCTGGAATGGCTTCCGAGATAGTAATAAAGCACCCTTCTATATACGTGTCATCTATTGTCTCATATTGTAGTCGGGACCAAGTCTTGGATAGGCATGCATCTAGTGCAGGTGTAAGGAAAGGGCATCTCCACACAGGCATTTCCTTACATTACAGTGCAACCACCTTCGATATTGAAACAGCTTCTTTCAAGCCAAAGTTGTGGTTCTTATCAGGTCAAATGCGCATACATTTAAATATGTCGGGCAAGTACTAAGGTCTGCTCTTTTCCATTTGAGTGTGGGGGGTGTGTGATAAATCTACTGTAGAGCGCCCAGTTAGTGTGCAATCTGGCTCTGTCAATACCAGGCTGATCAGTCACATACAGGTTTAATTCTAACTTTCAGCCGGAAGGAAATGATTGACAGGACTAGTAACCAATCACTGTCTGTCATTCAAGTGACTTCAACTGTTTTTGTTTTTCCTGTGGGTTTGCTAGGAGGCGGAGGGGGATGAGAGCCTGAACGACGGTTATGAGTGGGCATATTGAGTTTGTTTGAAGAAGGAGAAGTTAAAAAAAAACGAAGGAAAAGGAAAGTCCAGTTGCGCCGTTGCGCTTATATGAAACTCTGTTTATAAAGTTAAAAGCGAACGTCTTAGTCGCTATTGTAGAGAAAAGATCTGAGTTGCCAGGTCGCTAGTTTCATGTAGAAGAAATAGGTGCTGGGAGAAAGAAACGGCTCGAGACGGAGTACCGTGGGAAGAGGGGGGCAGTATCCTGTTAGCCCTTCGGTCACGGACGAGCCTGCATAAAAGCCTCCCGGAACGCGGTAACGCTGCATCGCACTGTTGAAATGTGAGAGAGCTGTGCGGATACCAGCGACGCTGCTACGCTGCGATCAACAGCTGAGAGGGCAGAGTCCAGGCGACGCTGATGGACCGGCTTCCCAGGCGAAGAAAGGGGGTGGAGCCTGACCGCTCCCCTGAGACCGCTAACAGCTGAGCTGATCAGAGGAAAACAACGAGTAAGCTGTACGCGAGGCGAAAGTAAAGAGAGAAAAGTAAAGTAGAAGAAGGTACATGGAAGCGAGGGTCGTGTTCCTGGACGGTGTCTCTGAGTGTGAATTGGACATTGAACAGTACAAATCTAAGAAAGGCAAATCTGATATTAATAAGAGAGCAACGTGAGGATGTTACTGCTGTGAACATTTAGTATGTCAACAATCTAGAAAACAGTGTTAGCAGAAGATTATCCAAAGAATAACAGACTATCTGAAGAGGAGATTGAGAGCAATTAATTAAAAGACATATAGGAAAGGCAAGAGAGAAAAATATTGATAGAGCAATCAGTAAAGATATGTAAATTCAGAGAACAAGGGAATACTTCACCGAAAGAGAAAAGAAGACTCAAAGACTATATAAGAACTAACTGAGAAGTTAACAAGGAGAGCAGACGAATGAAAGAGAGAGAGTATAATTAAACATTGGGAAAGTTGTCTGAGACTTACCTGAGAGCGATCCAAGAGAGAGTTCTGTGAGGAGTACTTATGTCCCAGGAGGCTTGAAAAGAGGAAAATGTATCCTTTTTTCTATAAGAGAAAGAGAAAACGGAAGAAAGTTATTGAACAAAAGTTGTTTCTGAAACAGAATACCACCTATTATTTGTCTCAGTGTTCTTATTCGAAAAAATACAGAGTGACTTCTTTACAGGGTGGTAGCATCAAGTTTAAAACAATAAGATGCACAATCCACCTGTGCCGCCATGTAATATCAGTGAACATTAGGGGCTGTGAATCCCCCTCTGTAATATGGTAAGTTTCAACAATTTCATGCGAACTGACATGAACTTAGATATTAATGCGTCAAGGTCTTTAAAAAATAGGCGCTTGGCCCATATAAGTATATTTTGAAAGTAATACAATAATTGTGGGAGTGCTACTATTGTCAGTAAAGAGACCTTACCTGCAATTGTAATCGGCAACTGAAGCCATCCGTTTATTTTATCTGCTAATACTTCCAGGTAAACTTGATGATTATTTTTGTAGAGTGTTAGAAACCAAAGGGTTTCTCACTTGCTAGTCCCCGGGATTCTCTCTCTCAGGTGACAAGGGAACAGCCATCATCTTTGGATCCAGACCCTGGGGGAGGACCAGTTGGGTGGATCACCTGGGTGAGGGATCTTCAGGGAGAGGGGGGTCAGACAACCGATGGTGAGATGCGGTATTCCCTTTTTCCGTGCCCATACCCTATCCTATTTTTCAGGATTCTTCAATGTCCCAACCTCCGCCCCCCCATTTCTACAGAACCACTGTGCCAAGGAAGAGGATGACTGAGAGTAAAGAGGCTAACCCTTACATATCTCATTGGACATGTCCCATTAATCAGGTCAGGCAAAGTCAGGCACTTGACCTTAATCACATACATCTGATACCCATTAGCTCTTCCCACATGGATAAAAGGTGGAACATAGAGACACACTGAGCAAGGTGAGACATGAGAAGAAGCAGATCTTTGGGGGTGAATGCGAACCACCGATCGAGGGACTAGAGAGAGGGATAGTCAGACCCCAAAGATTCCTGCAGGAAGTTGTTGCTTCCGGGAAACCGCAAAGGATACACAGAGAAAGTCAAATCCCAGACAAGAAGAAGCCTGCATTGTGTTTCAAGGATGCCAGCGACCCTCCTGGGTGAACAGCAGAGTTGAGGAGGCGAGGCCCAGCCAGTGGTATCAACCTTGACTAGTGAATCAAAGCCTCAGAGAAAAGAAAGGAATGCACACAACCAGTGAGTTAGTGAAAGACATGAAAGGCCTGTTAGTGTCAAGGAAAGATTGAAGCCGCAACAGTGCACCTTACACGTGAAGGTTGCGCACATACTGATGAGACGCGAAAGAAAGCAAACAGTAGTGAACTTTAACGATCCCAATAACTGTGGAGCCAGTGATACTGAGTAGCGGAGTGGTCTGGTGAAAGGAACTAGCCCACTCGAGAGTCTCAGCAAAATGTGTAATGTCTTGTTAAAAAGCGACAAAGTGAACAAACTTTGAAATGCGCAATGGTCAAGATTATCACTGTCAAAAGGGTAAGTTAAAAGGTGATTGCTTTAAGAGAAAAGATCTCTTTGAACTTTGCTGAGTGTGAAACTACCAAGACCAAGAAACACTGGGGTAAATGACAGATGGGAGAGATAAAGTGAAAGTCGAAGTGGTTCTGCAGGGGTCTATGGAAAAGGCCTTGCACATTTGAAAGTCTTTGACATCCGCGAAAGGTCCGAGCCCAACCGAGGGAGACCTGGAATATGAAATAGGATAGAGGAAGGGAACCCCTAACGAATATGGATAAACCTTGGGCAAGGGAACCCCTGCAAGTGTTGTGATTGCGAGTTCCGAGTTTGACTGAGGGAGACCTACTTGTTGTTGAATCGGGTACCTTTTGTTGAACTGCAAATGAACTTTTGGAAAACTGGAATACGTGAATTTAACATGGAAGGCCAAGCAGATCTTCGCTCATGTTTTGAACTGTCTTTATTTTGATACCCTGATCCAAAGTGTTTCATCCTGCTTACGGGGGCCCGTATTGCTCCGTGCTGTCCAACGTGGGGAGGACAGCTGACTCAGCCACCTTGATCTTTTATGTTATACCACTGACTTTCTATTGCATACACATTCCTCTTTACACACTTTTCGTATAAGAGATAGGACAGGCATTAGATTTTTTTGTTAGTTTAGGCCATTTTGATTTGACATAAACTGACTAGGACTGTGTTTTCCTTATTATTTGATGGCAGAGACTACTTCCATCATAGCTATACGGAAAATTAGGAGTTTCTCCAACCCCCAAGTATTTAATAAAGGTTTTGAAACTTGTACCTCTTGTGTCAGAGTCATACTTGTGATACCATGCCTCCCTTACAAGAGTGATTCCCATGTGCCACACATTCTAACCCCACGATACATAATGCCCAAAGAGTCCCAGTGAAAGTCCCTGATATCAGTGGGCTTCGGAGTACTAGCAGTGAGGGGAAATAGTTTAGACTTCGATCTGTTCACCTGTAGACACGACAAAGTACGCAATATAGACACATCTTTCATAATGGGTCCCAAATTATCCTGCGGGCTACATACGTGCAATAGGACATGATCAGCATATAATGAAACAATGTTCATAACACCTCATATTCTGAGCCCCTTACGTGAGTGAAGGAGCCTCAATATCTGCAAATGGTTAAATGAAAATGGCAAATATGAGTGGGGACAGTGGGCAACCTTGATGAGTGCCCCTCCCAATCTGTAATATCCTTTTGGTGCAAAACCTGGCCGTGGGATCTGTACATAAGAAATACATTTTACCTGAACCCACAGTGCGTTAGCACTCAATCCATGTATTGCCGGGACACAAAACTGTGAAAGCCTTCTGAGCATCCAGGGTGGCTAAAACCGCTTGGGCAGAGGGGTCTATGAGAGACATAACTGCAAGCACTCAACATTGATTCAAGCTAGATCTGATTGATAAAAATCAAAATTTGTCTGGATGTATTATATGCTCCAATTGTTTATTTATGTAGTTTATTTATAGAGCGTGTAGACAAGGCCCGTGGGCATAATAACGCAAGGACAGACATACAACGACAAAAAAGATTAGATCAGAAGTACAGGCAGACGGGGGTGGAGAGAAGGAGTCACACAAACAGGAAGGTCTTCAAATCCTGTTTGAATTTCGCAAAACTCGAAAAAGCTTATAAATCAGGGGGACGTTTGTTCCATTGTCTGGGTGCTGCATGTGGAAAAGATCTTCGAGCCACTGAAGTGAATGTAGTCCTGAACAGGGACAAAAGGTAGGTGTTATTAGAGTGCAGTGTTCTCCTCACGGGCATCCATTCAAGTCTGTTAGACAAATAGCTAGGGCTTAGCTCGTGGAGACATTTGTTGCAATGCAAAGGGTCCGGAAGGTCACCCGCCTCTCCACTGGGAGCCAGTGCAGCGCTTGCCTGGCATTGGTGATGTAGTCCGATCGTTTGAGGCCCACTACCACTATCACCACATTGTTCTGAACAACCTGGAGGCGTGCTAGCTCAGTTTTGCAAGTTCCCTTGAGGAGACTTGCACAGTAGTCAATGACGGAGCTAATAATGGCTCTAGCAATGGTAGCGCAACTGGGCCGATTAAGGAAGGGTCTGATATGTGCCCAGAGTTTAAGATGGTAGGCAGAGCTGGCAACAAGGCTGCTAATGTGGGATTTCATGGACAATTCCTAGTCCAGGACTACACCCAAGGTTTTGAGTTTGGGGAGGGTTGCTATGATGTGGCCAGCTATCTCTACAAGCGGCATGTGCCTATTCGCCAGAAATTGAACAACGATTTTCACATCTGAATTTATTAATGATAGCGGCCTATCAGACCCACAATCGTCATCAGGTTTCCCGAGTTTCAGAAGCACTTTAATGATCGCTTCTCTCATGGTCGTTAGCAGCAGGCTATTAGACATAGCCTCCTCCCATACCTCTAGAATAATCTTAATGATGAGAGTTTTATGGTGTTTATAAATTCTGCAGTAAGTCTCTCAGACCCAGGGTCCTTCATCAAAGGGAGACTATCAATGGCCTTGCAGATTTCTTCTACTGTTATTGGTAAATCCAGCTGTGCCCTATTATCCACTGATAATAGCATCAGCGGTAGTTTATCTAGGGCCTTGTCAATCTGCACAGTGGTACACATATCATGCTGCATATAAAGGGAATTATTGAAATTACAAAACGCAACATCGATTTCCGTTTTGGAATAGAACCGCAAGTTCCCCTGAACTTGAATATATGGGATATTGGCATTTACCTTACTTTGCTGAACCAGGGATGCCAGGATTCTCCCAGGTGTCTCCCCCTCTACATCTTGGCAAATAATTGCTCGGGTGCCTAAAAATGTTAGCTCCCTCTCTGCATGCATTTGGAATGTGTCATGTGCTTCACTAATTTGTTGGCGTTTAACCAGTATGGGGTTAGAAACATATTCTAGTTTCCGAAGATCCGTCTCGCTGTCATGTATGTCTTTACGGATGACCTTCAGCACCCCAAATTCCGTTGACATAGCAATTCCCCTAATATATGCCTTAAAAGCTTCACATAGCATTGCAGTTCCCTCAACCATACCAGTATTGATATCAAAGAAGTTCTTGAAGTTATTTTGCAGGCTGGAGGAGTACACAGATTTGTGAAGTGCTATTGACTTAAATCTCCACGGGCAGTATTGAGATTGATTTTGTGTAAATCTTAATTGTACTAAGATTAGTGAGTGTTCAGAGTACATCCTGGCTAATATTGCTTTATAGGTAACCATTCCCAATAGCGCAGGTGAGGCAAAAGGAGACATAAGTCAATTCTAGAAGAGGACCTGTGCACTCTGGAGTAATACGTATATTCCTGCCTACTTGGGTATCGTGCTGCCACACATCACTTAGTCCTAGAGAGTGTATACCATCCGTCAACACCTTGGTTGTGCGAGCCAGGCTTCTCGGAGTAACCCCCACCCCGCAGTCTAGTACAGTATCTAAAATCATATTGAAGTCTCCACCCCACATTATAGGTACCCGTGGGAACGAATGACCCATATCAATAATGTCCATGTAAAATTGGGGATCATCTCCATTGGGGCCATAGGTGTTTTATCAGTACGACTGTTCTCGTTTCAATCCTACCATTGATAGCCAAATACCGCCCAAAGGGGTCCACTAGGGACTTAATGAGTGTGAACTGAAGTTTTTGGTGGATCAGGATGAGGACACCCCTTGCCTGAGTATAGAAAGATGCATAATATATATGGGCTCCGAAGGAGCGGACACATTGAGATGCTTATTTTATCTTTAGTGTTTGCTTCCTGCGAAAACAAAATCTGAACCTTATGGCATTCAATGTAAGCTTGCAATCGCCGCCTCTTAACAGGATCACCCATTCCCCAGACATTGCAGCGCATACATGTCGCCTCACCTATCATGTAGGGTTTAATTAACAAGCCCCAACTATGCCTCTGCTTACTATTATGACTTAGCCATATGTTCCGTAACTATACCATGCCTGCTTACACTGACCAAAATTTTCTCATGAATTTTCCAACCCCATTCCCCCCTCATCACAACATAACACTGTGTAATTTAAACACCCACCCAACAACCCATGAATATAAGCAACTTAGCTCGGGGAAGCTTTGAACTGTGGCGGGTCACCGTCTGGATCCCAACATAGAAAAAGATACAACAGCAATATAAGCAAACTTATGCAACTAATAGACATGAATATAGTGTAAGTTTGAAAGTCCAAGGTTTGTTTTCAGCGGTGATCAATCACTTCCACTGGGACAAGGGATATTATTCTCGATGAAGGCTGTCGCTTCCCCAGGTAACGTGAAAATAAACTGCCTTATTTAGATAAGTGAATCACAATTTCGCTAGGTAAAACATGGAGTAAGAGATAACTCTGTCCCTTAGGAACTTCTTCACACTCAAAAATGTTTTCTGTTCCTGCTGGACTGCATTAGGAAAGTCAGGGTATATAAACATCCTGTTTGATGTCAGATACAGTTAACCTTTTTCTCGAACTGTTTGCATTATCGCGTCTCTGTAATTGAGGAGACTGGCTGTGATTGGTCGAGGAGGGGCTCCTGGTTTAGGAAGAGCCATCATGGATCTATGGGCCCGCTCAACCGGAAAATGGGGAGAAATAGAGGGTTGGTCGAGTATTTTCAGCAGAGCCGTCATACCAAATTGCTCCATGCTAATCTCGGTGGGGCCCTCCGGAATACCCAGTTTGCACACATTGTTTATGGCCGATCTCCACTCCAAATCATCACACTTCTTCTAAGTAGCCTTAACTGCAGTGGTGAGGGTGTTGAGTGTCACCTTCATAGTAGTCCCCTCGTCTTCAACCACTCCTACTCTTGTTTCAGCCTACGTAAGGTGGTCATGAGCATTCTCCACCTTAGAATTCAGCGTGGTGATGTTGGCAGTGATGTTGTCCATTTTAGAGTTCACGAATGAGAAGCCCGCAGTCATAATTGCAAGTATCTTCTGTAGATCAGAGGAATCAGTCGCGGCCACCGGAGCATCAACGCCACAACCAGAAGTCAGGCTGGGACAGCTTGGTGAGATTTTAGTGTTGCTGTCCATGCTGCCCTATTTTTTGTGGGACCATTTTGTCATCTTTCCACCTGTGAACATAAGGCCAAATACAGTAGCACAGCTTTCTTAAGCCAGCAGGGACCTTCAGCAATGTGGTTATGTTCTACCCCTCCAGCTGAAGAGCTTGAGCGACTCCAAGCCAGCAGGCACGGGACACAGGAAGGCAAAGATTGCAACCGGGGTCAAGCAGCCGAGGTGTCAGGCAATCACACATAGGATACTGGCATAGCAGAGCATAGGGGCATTCAGGTCACAAGATAGCACAAATGGTGCCACACACCACACCGCACCACTGCACATAGTGAGAACCATGTACCAGGTTGATGAAGGCATCAGAGGATAATTAGCATCGCAGATCAGCCAACACAGGTCTCAAGCCTCCTCTCTCCCCCATGTCCTCCATATAGTTTTCCTGGTGACCTTCAGGTTCTTTTGTGTGTCTTCTCTTTGCCTCTCCTGTGCATCTGTATTCCCCACCAATATGGCAGCAGGCAGGGAGAAAGCCTGGGCCAGAATATGCTGTCCCCAGACTCCAGGGTGCAAATGAAACAGTCAGGTAGCGTCCCAGAGTCATGGAGCACCGTCTCACTGCACATACCTGCCGCAAACTCCCGCCAAGAATGAGGTTCAGCTAAGCGGGGCAGCCAGCCCAGCAAGCGGTACAGTGCTCGGCTAAACACACAGAACCTCCACGAAGCTCCAATGGCTAGGAGCACCGGGGCCACCGTGCCGCTCAGCGGGAAGCCACAATTTGCAGCAACCCACTCCATAGAGCCCTAGAGACAGCGATCTCGGGCACTTCAAGAATAGCAAGTCACACTGTCCGACTCACGACCGATCACTGGTCTGGATCATATGGTTCAGTGCTTTAAGAGGTAGGATTGGTCGGGTGCATCGGGGAAACGGGCAGTGGGGCCGTGGGAGCATCAGTAAAAGCATCCTTCTTGCGCGCCTCGCTACAGCGCCACCATAAACAGTTACAAGTCTGGTGATGGTTCCCCCATGGCGATGTCACTCCTCCTTCTCATTTTATCATGTGTTCTACTTCCTGTTTCCTGGTGTCTTGCTTCTCCTCTTCTGAGTGCAAGAAGCGCGTTTTCTTTTTACCTTGCCATTACTTTTTGATTGTTTTGATGCAAGGTTTGTAAATTAACATCTTATGAGTTTCTTATGTAGCAACCTGGATGCTGGCAGAGTCCTCCTTTCAGTGGTGGAACTATGTGGTAGGGTCTGGCTAGTGCTTCCTTTCCCTAATTCTTCAGAGGTTTGATTTCATTGAAGCATTAAAGTTGGTACGTCTGTAAATACATTTCCTTTAGATAATAAATACAAGTACTAGAATTAACTTGTTTTTTTCTTTGCTGGCCGTTATGTTTCAGAATGAACAATGCTGTATATTTTTGGGTAGTTTTGGGGTTGTGTTGAGCTATGTCCATGTATGATTGGTGCCTTTGAGGAAGGGCTGGAGGATTGTATTTACCTTGTTCAACATTGCCATTGTCACAGATGGCCCCAATAGCACATCACAGTTCAAGGGTTTTTATTTTTTCAACTTTCAGCGGGCCCTCCAAAGACCTTCCTTTTGTATCTAATCTAGAGATAAGGGTTCCCTCCCTAACCCAGGTGTCCCTGAAACCCAGGATGGTCACTACAGATCGGTTACCCCTAATGTCTTAACTAAGTCTATCTGACGGGTGGTCATTGCCTGAAGGCAAATGCCTTGCCTATCTAGTCTCTCTAAGGGAACAACTCTCTGAGGGAACAATCTAGGTGAACCCTGTGCTACCATCCCTGCAATGGCTTATATTGTATTAGGGGTGCCTTCCAGACATTCTGACCCCTCTTGCTCTTTGTCTTACATGCACAGCTACTCCTGTTACTTGATCTTACTGTCACTCCCCCTTTCTCTTCCCTTCCTACTCCTCCCACCATCTCCTTCTTCTCGTTCCCTACTACTTCCTCTTCCGACCCTCTGATGTTCCCTCTCCTACTACCCTTCGATCTTACTCAATATTATGCTCTTCCTCATCCCCCCTTCTGCTCCTCTCTACACCTCACTACTACCCCCTCCCTCCTGTGATGAATCCAATGGCGCCATCACAGATTCCCTGGAGGTAACCTCCTCCCATGTGGCCAGGACCCTGGGGGCGATTATATGAGGGAGGATCACATGGTAGGAGACAACCACTGGGGAGATCATGAGGCGTCATTGGATGAGACGCTGTATCCCCATTTTCCCATAGAAAAGACACCCTGATATCCAAGACCCTAATGGCCTATTGCCATGCATCTGCCCCCACCCTTTAGGGCAAATAGAGAAACCTTTTCCCAACATGCGTTAGGCCAAAACCCCATCCATGGTCTAAAAAGTAAAGGCTCTAAGAAACCCTTTTTCAGTTCTAATGCCTCTTTATTTAGAACTGATCTTTTAAGAGGGATGTATTTATTTATATGTTATTTGTAATGAGCACTATACAGAAAGAATTGACTTTCAAGGCGCATCGAGACAAGGGGGGAATAGGAATGAGGAAGAAGGTATAAAACAAAAACAAAAACGTTCTTAAAGGTCTTGAAACTTTCAGAACGTGCAAGTGCTATAGCATGCAAGCAGGGGAGAGGGGAAGGCGGGGAAGTGCAGGAAAATGGATAGAAAGGAACAAAACAGAAACGTTCTTACTAGATCGTGAGACGATTTGGAACGTGCACGTGCTGAACATAAGGGGGTTTGGGGGAGGAAGGGAAGGGCAGGAGGGGAAGAAGGTGAGAGGTACAATACATGCAAAAACAAGTTTAAAAGGTGCAGGAACAAGTAGGTAAAACTGCATTAAGGAACAAAACAGACATGCAAATATGACAAACACGTAAGAGTGACTGCAGCCAGGAAAAGCCTTGCCTCATGGAATGGGAGGCTACATCGGGCATGCAGACAGCAACGACATTTGAGTGGGTGCACAAATATGGAAAGCCTCACCCTATGGTGCAGGGGGCTACATCACAATTGCAGGTACAAATAGGAAGGTGGACCAATGGAGTGCCAACCTTAAGGTGAGGGGGGCTACATCAGCTATGCAGCCTGGTAGCAAAGTCAATCAGTGGATGCAGGTATGTCAATGCAAAGCACAGCAAAGGTAGCAAAGTCAATCAGTGGTTGCAGGTAGGTCAATGCAAAACACAGCGAGGTAGCAAAGTCAATCAGTGGTTGCAGGTTTGGTCAATGCAAAACACAGCGAGCTATCAAAGACAATTAGTGGTTGCAGGTCGGTCAATGAAAAACACAGCGAGCTATCAAAGACAATCAGTGGTTGCAGGTAGGTAAAATAAATAGCACTGCAATGGGCCGTGGAGTGGCCAAACAAAGCTAACTGAGAGCAAGAATGCAAGTTAAGGATAATGCTGAGATAGTCAGTCAATGGGAGAAGGTAGGTTAAACAAAACCCCTCACACATTCCTGGGAATGCCCAACTGGCGGTGAGAGATGACCATGCAGTTTAAAGCTGCTAGGTTACAACAGGGAAGCTGCAGTAATGGCTGGGCGCTGCAAGTAAGACATGACAAGAAAGGTAGCTTAATGACAGGATAAAGGCAAGCAGAGCATGGGGAGAGAAGGATTTAAACGTAAGGTTATATTTCACCAAATGTGAAGGGACAAGTAAAGAGAGGCAAGAGGTGGATAATGGAGTATTCAGCAAGAGAGTGAGACACAAGCATGACAGAAAGGGAACCAGCCAGAACGGGATCTAGTTGGCTGAATCTAGTGATGCATGCCGAGGAGGCAAGTAAAGGTGGGAGGGCAAAGCCAAGTTAGATCAGGGAAGCAGCGTTCAGTGGGAGTTTAGGGGGAAGGCTGCACCCGGCGAGGCGAAGAGGAGAAGGAGGGGTAGCAGGGGAGGTGGAGCCAGAAGAATGTATCTAAACATGTGGAGGCATCAGACTGATGCAGGGGGTGCTAAGGAAGTAACTCGAGACCAAAGGGTGAAGGCGAGAGAGGTTGAAAGCAACAGGGGGGAGCAACCGGAAGTAGCAGAGGCAAGAGAAGTGAATATAGAAGAAGGAAGGAGGGAAAGACATTAGTAAGGGCAGTCCAGGGAACAGAGGGGGGCCTCCTTACCTAAAGATCTGAAGGGAGGCTTAAGGGGATTCCCAGTGGTGCCGTCCACGCCTGGACAGTCCCAGACAGGGTGGAACAGTACCCTTATAGGAGTCCCTTCGAGGGGGCCAGCATCGTCTGCCGACTCATGGGCCCATGGACCATTTGTCTGAGCCCCACCCAATCTGCATTGAGCAGAGATGGGCTCAAGGGCACTGATGCAGGCGTCCTTGTAGATCGTGGATGCACGGCGGACATGATGGAAAAGGCTTGACCGTGTTCTATAGAATGGAGCCCCTCATGGGCAGATGGAAGTGCCCTGGGCAGATAGTAGAATGAGATTCTACAAGTATTATACATCAGTTGACATCAATGGACTCCAAATCCCACAACCATCTAAATACTGAAACGAGGAGATGAAGGAAATGATGCAGAGCAGAAGTAGCCTCAAGCTCAATGAACGTACTAGCTGTTTTATGAAACCACCTGTGCGCTGGACATTTAAAAATGAAAACCAATCTATGTGAAAGAGCTCACGAGAAGACGTACCTCCACAGGAGGTATGTGGCAGCTGGAGGCACACGCCAATGTGGCGGAGCCAAGGGGCTTGCAAGCAAAGAGGAAAAGCCTTGTTGCATCAGCAAGCTGGGCCGCCGAAACGCCAGGAACCACAAGATCATTCATGGACATTCGGCAGCTGGAGGAAGCAGCGTTACCCTCACAGGGAACTGGAGGCGAGCAGGCTTGCAGGAGCAGAGCCGCGGGAGAAGCCGGGGAGACGTCTAGACAGTCCAGAGTGGCAGGCAAGCAGCAAAGCTACGTGACGTAAGCGTGAAGAGAACCGAAGATGCCACACAGAGCCGGCGAGTAATCCCAAGAGAAGTGGAGACCGTGGGGCGTTTCGGCGACAGCACCAAAAACGATTTGAACTTTGTAAAGCCACAGAGACGGAAATGATAAGAAGATTGTTTGAGTAGGCAAGCCCTATCAATGTATGAGTGGAATGCTGATAACGGGAGAACTGAAAGTGAACATTGAAGCAACTAGATATACCAAATTGAAGAAGAGATATAAGGTTGTGAATGCAAAGAGAAACAGTTACAAGTATGTGAGAAGTCCTGGCAGGGGAGTACACCAGGCAACTGCAAACTTACAGAGAGGTTCCAAGAAAGGACAGTGTTTGATTGAACAAAGAAGGAATGTTTTAAAGAAGGAGATTACAAGGTTAAACAGTATTGTACCTAACAAGATTGTTGTGGACTCAAGCCACACCATCTCACTCCAGTCCCTCTCCTTTACCTCCTTCAGACACCTTACTTTCACCCCCTTTTTCCCACCACTACTACCACTCTCACCTCTAGCATGCACCCTCAAACTTGCCTCTGCACAAACAAACACTAGAATGCAGCTACACCCCTCGACTAATTCAGTCTAGCTGCATATATACTCACACACCTCCATGTTGGCCTCAACACTCTTTAGAACGCAGCTATACCCCTCGGAATTCAGCCTGCCTGCACACATAACATCGATCTCAAGCACACAGCGCCACCAGAATGCAGATACCGTAGACCATTGGTCTTGCTGCACACATTCTACTGATTTTACAAAACCACTGCATTATACACCTAGCACTAGCATGCAGCTACACACCACCTATTGCACTGTGCTGCACACATACCGAGTGCATCCTAGCACCTTGTACTACACTACCCTCTCTACTGACCTGGACTGCGGTCCCTGAGGGCGTGCAACCCACTGCGCTTTGGAATCATAACAATAGTAAAGGCGCTATACAAATGCAAAATAACATAACAAATGATTTAGATACAATATATATGCATGAGTGTCACTCAGCCTTAATGAGAAGCAAAGAGTTAAATATGTGCATGTGAGATCGAAGGTTGTGAATGGAGATTGTGATGAGGAGACAGTAGTCCATAACACACACATACATTATTCTGTGTGCTGTGAGCCCTTTCATTGTGGGGAGCTTGTGTGAATCACTGAAGCTTGGATCTGCTGCGAGGTGAAACTGAATTGCCAGGAAACTGTTTTTACAAGATTGAAGGTAAAGAGGTAGAGACGCGGCCAGTTTGACCAAGCCTGTTTTATGGCCTGCTGCTATTGTGGAAGAGAGATGTAATCTGTAAGTACATGGGAGCCAGTTATGGAATGATGGTAGGGATTTCGGCCATCTGGTTGGACTGGGTTTAGGGGCCGGACAATTAACCTGATGCAAGGGTTGTTTACGAGGAAGGTGTACCAATTGATCATGGACTTTCAATTGACTTGTCAGGCTGTGGGTTGGGACCATGTGGGCTGGACTGGTAAATCGCATAATTTAGAATGAAATGTGGACACCAACAAGTTTGGGCGATAAAACCAGCAACAAAAGGAAGTTTTTCTTTGTTCCCCTCCTCTTCACATCAATGGAATTTCTATAGAATGGCTGTGTGCGTCAAAAATGGGGGTAAAGGTTTCCAACAAGATGGAACCTGTAATAATGGAAACTGTTTGTAAGTTGTGTAAACTGTGCAACTAGGAGATGGGCCTTTGATCAAATATGGAAGGCCCCCAGAGAGGGGGGGTAGTGTAAATAACGAAATAAATGCAATTATTAGTTTAAAGAGGTGGTGCTTAAATGAATGTATCCAATGAGAAGTGTGGGAACTGAAGGGAATATGGTAACATTGTATAGGTATAACCAATCATGTGTGGGGGGTTGACTTTGTAACAAAACCTGTGGGAGTATTTTAACTGTTGCAAATTGGATAAAATGCATGTTTGCTTTGTGTGGTTCAGGGAGACTCTGCTTAGTTTGACTCTTTGATATCATCTAGCCCCTCCTGGCCGTTTGTACAATAAACTTGCTTTACGGACAAACACGCACTTACATTTTAAGTCGTGGGCCTACTTTGGGTTACAGTGATCAAAGGCCCACTCTTATATTGTTAAAACCAGGAACCCAGCAGCGGCGAGACAAGGTATTTCACAGGTTAAGACGCCAACATTATTCTGAAACTATGTAAGCTGTACATGAACTACAAGAGGAGCTACAGGCCCTAAGACTTGAGGTTGCCACATTGAAACAAGAAAACACCATCTTCAGAGGGGCTTTCCCTGGCCGAGATTACCTTGGCCCATACGACTTCACTCAAGTATAATGGGGGACCTGCGGAAGCTCATGGAGTACTGTCATCACTGTAAAATCCAGTTCAGATGCATGCCTCATCACTTTCAGAACGACAAGGCCAACATTGAAGTCATACTGAGCAACTTAACAGGTAATGCACTGGCTTGGGCAGCCTCGTACGTCTCGGCCAACAGTCCGACTCTGGATGAATTAGGTGAAATCGAAAAGGCCTTCCTGGCAGTGTTTCAATCACCCAATCTAGCAGCCACTCCCCAGAACCAGCTCTTGGATTTGAAGCAAGAACATACCAATCTCATGACCTACATCAGTCGATTCCACCAACTTTCCGCTGATTCCCAGTTGCCTGAGGTTACACAACACACACTCTTCCAAGGGGGCCTTCATGAATAATACAAAGACAAAGTAGCCCACTAAATAGAACTCGAGATGTTCCAAGGTATGATGCACCTTATAATTCGGATAGACCACTGACTAACGGAGCAACGAGGTGAATGGGGAAGGATGGGAGAAAGTCCCTTCTGACTGGTGCCCACTCCAGTCCTACCCCCCAAAAGAATCCACAGGGACACTTAAGCAACTAGAAGCTTTTTGAGGCCTGTTGTCGGAAGCAGAACATAAAAGGAAACGTTTCAACAGGTTATGCCCTTAATGCAGAGGACGCACGCATTATTTGGGTACCTGTCCCTTACATCCCCCAAAGTCAGCGGGAAACTGAGGGGCTTGTTGCAGGGACAGAAGGGAGCAACAAGCCCACTCACCAAAAATGCCTTCTCGCCTTTTGTCTTTAAAAGGTTCATCTGCTGTGGAATAACGGAACCACTCCGGTGTCCACGATTGCCCTTCCAGATTCTGGTGCTTCAGGGAACTACGTCTACCCAGCATTTGCCCTCCAGTCTGGGATTTCCCTATTGATCAAACCAGTTGAATGTCTGATTGAAGTCATTAATGACTCGCCCCTGGCATCTGTCCCTGTGGGTCAACATACTACACCGGTTTCCATGCATATCGCGAAGCACACAGAACTCCTCACCTTTGATGCCATCCCAGTACTGTCGTACCCCATTGTATTGGGTCTGCTGCCCTGGCTCAGTAGCCACAATCCATGCGTCGCCTGGTCTTTCAAGACACTACGGTTCCCATCCCGTCAAGGTTTCCCCATACCTTTGGTTGAGGTCCTCACCAAACCAGTCCAAAGAATACTGAACAAGACATTGTGATGAATACTCCAGACTCTTCTCTGGTCCGCAGCTTAATGTCTTCTCCCATGTGGCCAGGGGAAGGCAGCCACTACCTGATCTTGACCCTGGGGGTGGTATTCTGAGGGTGGATCACATGGGATTGATGGCTGTCAGTGGGAGATGACTCCAACAGGAGAGACGTGGTATTCTTCCCTTGACTGTGAAGACAATGGGCCTCATTACGAGGCAGGCATCCACGGAATGAAGGGGGTCGGTAAGGGTCCGGCCCGTTCATTCCGGCCACCCTATTTCGAGGTCTGCAGCGGGTCCAGCTCTGGACGTCTGGTCTGACCAGACGTCCTTAGCGGGACCCGCTAGCAGTAGAGGGTGCTAACAATGGGCCCGTTATCAACGGGCTTGTTGTTAGCACCCTCCCCATTCCCATTGAGCCCTATGGGTGCTGAAATGGGAATGGGGAAGTACTGGGTCCAGGTCCCGCGAAAGGGATTCAAGGTCAGAATGGCCCGGTAAGTCCCCTTTCGCGGGACCCGGACCTGGAACCCGGTATGGAGGCAGCCATGCCCTTCTACTCGTAATGAGGCCCAAAATCCTAATCCCTGAGTTTCTAATGGCCTGCTGTCATTATTCAGAACCCTTTAATTGTGAGGTTTTAAAACCTACTATTGTTAAACATCTTAAGCAGAACTTTATTTATCCTTCACATGTACATAACTCCTCTAAAACACCATTAACATCTAATTTTGATGAGGATTGTGAGGTAGATAAAAGTGTGCAACAACAGAACTTTAAACACTATGGTTACAAATGCCATATCATATCATATCATATATCATGGTAATCCTTTCGAGTTCAAATCTCAGAAAGCTTTAGGGACTGGGACAAAGAAGAGGAGTAAAGAGTCAATGAGGAGTAACAGTAATGCCAATAGTAACATGTGGTCTAGTTGGTGTCCATTCAGTCAACTGTGTGGGACATTTAAATTAGAGAAACACTGGTAGATGGCAGAAAGAGATGTTGAAGGAGAAGCCTGATCAGACTGCAGAGTGCGCTGAGCAGGAAGCAGAGCCAAGGAGAAGGGCAGAGATGTGCGGGAGTGAACCAGGATGAAGGAGAGAGGTGCTTCCGACCTGCCACTTGTCCATCCAAAGTAGCGGTGTGGTGGGAGACCCAAAGGAGTCGGACATGCTCTGGGGAGGTGCAGCGAGGGTGCCCGCGACCGTAGAAAGGTTGTCCATGACACTGTGGGACCGGAGAGCAGCACCTGTATCAGCGAGGGACCACAAAGTCAACAGAGGACCTGGAAATGGGTTTGACAAGCCGTGGAAGTCATACCTGAAGTAAAACTCTGCTGCTACACCGAAACACGAGTCTGAGTCGCCAGGAGATACCGGTGAGTTGGCCCTTTGATAGTGGTGACCCCAGGGCATTCCGAGAGGTGCGTGGACAATGAACTAAAACATTTGAATACCGACCAAATAGACTTAAAGACCGAACAAGAGGGCAGACATGGTGCAATTCTCCTGACATGGGATGTCAGTTGGGGGAAACTTGGAACCTGCATTGCCATAAGCCAAGAGACAATATAAGAGAAACAAAGAGGCAGAAGTTGTACAATTTTCCTGACATGAGATGTCAGTTGGGGGAAACCTGGAACAAGCATTGCCAAGAGACATTATAAGAGAGTTTGACAGAAAGAGCCTGAACAGACGCTCATATAGGGGATACCAGTAAGGGGGAAGTTGGTGCAAGTGCTAACTGAAGTCAGCAAGGTTGTGCCAGTGAAGAGGTGCAATTGTGAGAACATTAAAGAGAAAAGGGAATGTTGCAAAGAGACCTGATAAAAGCATTGGTTAGTGGAACCTTTTTGAAAGAGATACCTGGCAGGAGAGTACACCATGGGATATGTGAGTGAAAAGGGGGATATTGCCGACAAGAGAGTAATCTAGGATATCCAGAGTTTTCAGTTGAACCTTCTTTGAAACGAGATACCTGTCAGGGGAGTACAGCAAGGGATCTGTGTGAGCCAATGGGGGGATATTCCTGGTTGAGTATACCAGGAAATAGAATATTTTGTTGAATTGGATATTTCAGTGGTGGAGTTGCTGGCAGGGGACTACACAGAAAATCCAAGGTCTTGCTAAAAAAGGGTTGAATGTATGTGATCTGCCCGCAAATGTTTTGTTCTCAGGCAGACTGCCCACATTAAAACTGCTTGGTCCCCCGTTTTGACCATTCATTGAAAACGGGGCCCAAGCAATTTTTGTTCCACGACCTCCATTGTTAGCAATGCAGGGGACACCCCTGCAACTCCTGAGGCAGCAGATACTGAACATGAGGAGCGGGGGGACACCCTGCAACCCCTGCTCCTTTTGTTCAGGTAAGAAGGTCAAAAATGCAGAAAGTCAAAAGGTACATCAAAGGGTAGGTCCAAAAGGCAAAACGACCAAAAGAAAACATCCAAATAGGGTAATACCTTTATTATATCAAGCCTTTGTTAAAACTAAACATTTTTGCTTCGGTCATCCTTAAGACTATCAAAGACTGTCTTTCGATATATTTCAACCGTATTGTAAAAAGAACATTTGCTTTGCCATCTTAGACAAAAATACCCAGGAAAGAAGCTGTCACGACCTGTGACCCAAAACCGCACTGGCATAGTCACATGCCAGGTAGGGTTAAGACTCAAGGTTCACTTGGGGCCCCAAGGGCCTTGCACTATCCTCATGGACTCTCTTGGAGTCAGTCCTGGCGCCTTTGGCGCCGGGCTCATGTTCAGATTGGAACACTATCTTGAAGGGACTACTTTTTCATTTGGAGGCCTGTAGCCAACATGGAGACACCCACACAGCCTAGTTCCTAGAACTAGACTGTGCGGTGCAGTGTTTTGGGTGTGGTAGCCTGGACTACTTTACCTGGACTACTTTACTGGAGGGCTATATAATCCATACCCAAGTTACAGAATGTGATTCGCGTTATTCTGCAGCCAGCAGCGTGACGCTCATCGTGTCCAGAGACCAGAATCCGGCAATCCTTGAACAGCAGACCTGCAGAGGAGACAAAAGAACATCGTTAGCAGTCTCTGCTTACTTGCAACTTTCCATCCGTCGATTATCCATCTTCCTGCTGCTCGCTGTCTTCCATCCAGCTGCCAGCATCATCGGGACACCACGCAAGCACCGGAACGAAGCACCTGGAGGGAGAGAGAAAGAAGGACAACGTTAAAACAGGTTACTCACGGCATTTACGGCAGTAATCACGAGAACCTCACCTGGCTGGGCATTTCTTGGCCGGCTCCGCTCCGGAAATCTTCACACGCCCAGAAATACCTTTGCGACCTGAAATGGAATAAAGAATACAGGTTAGCAAAAGAAGACATTACCGCGCCACACTTCCCGCTTAACCTACCATCAATCATACGCTCCTACGTCCATCATCCTGGTAGGAGCCCGATCCAAGCTGCGCATCCACCAAACCTCTGTGCACCTAAGGGTGAAAAAATAAGGCAAAGAAAGTAATCGCAAGAAAGGAAAGCAAGGACCTCTTAAGACTGCTATACAGACTTACCTCCTTAAAGACACTTGAATGGGTTAGCACCAGTGAAGTTAACTCGGTCGCTCAAACCTGCAGGAAACAACACGCCCCTGCACAGAAGGCAGGACAGAGAGCACGCCAGACATCACAACAAGGTGAGGAGTGGGCCATCAGATCGAATCCAGGGTGCAGGGGGGAGGAAACGAAATCTGTTCCTAAGTCGGTCCTCCTGTGTTTTCAGGCCCGACCTCCATAGAAGGCACCATCCGAAATCGAGAAGGGTCCAGGGTGAATCCGGCAACCAGGGCATAAGGGCGTCCCCATGGATACCAGGTGTGCGTAACAGAAACATTCTTATTACTCTTAATGGAACGTTGGTGAAACAGTATTTCAACTGCCTTTTTCCTGAAACCATTCAGGGGAAGGGAAACTAAATCCTGGAGGCAAGGGTTGTTTTGTTGAATCTGTATATATATATACAATGTTTTGCACAACCTGTTTGAAGTGACAATAGAAGTTGTATTGTACCGTTTGATTGTGTATGTTAGTGTGAAGGCCAGGTGCATTTTGGACTCAAGATCAACTTATTTTTTTTTCTTTTTCACAGGTAGGGACATTCTCCTTTGGATAGGGCAAGATAGCCCTCTTTCCAAACCCCTTTTATTTTAATACAAATGGCGAATCTTGAGAAAATGTAAACTTTGTGTCCCCCTTTCATTGCTGACCCCTCACAACACCCTTGTCTGTCTTGGGTTGCAATGTACAAGCCATCACGTTCATTCATTGACAGGTTTTATTTTGCAGAGTTTTTTCTGCAGTCTTTTGACTGAAAAAACTCCTTGAAAAATATGGGGGAGGGGTAAATAGTGTGGGAAATAGGTAGTTAGAAACTGGGAGTTTGGGATTGGGTGGAGCACCCCAAATTTGAAAAAAAAAAATTGTTGAGTTTTTTTCAGCAAAAAACTGCGAAAAAACCTAGTGATGGAATGACATAGAAACCTTATAAAACATGCCTGTTGCTCACCAGTGTTTCTTCCATGTCTTTGCAGATCCTGCGCGTATCCCTTTGCCTCCCCATTGCCTACACAACTGCGATATTAGGTTAATACCAGACAAATGACTTATACCGCACGGTCATGTGTACTCTCTTACAATACAAAAATAGAAGGAGCTACATCAGTGTTTGGATGACTGTCTACAAAAGGGATACGTTAGACCCTCTAAGTCCCTGGCAGGTGCCCCCATGTTTTTCATTCCCAAGAAAGAAGGCATCCTACAGCGTTGTTCACAAAGTTGGATCTCCATGGAGCATACCATCTGGTCAGCATTAAGGAAGGTGACTAATGGAAGACAGCATTCAAAACCCCTCTGGGAAAGTACCAATACAGAGTGATGCAGTTTGGCCTTTGTGATGCCCCTGCCGTCTTCCAATGATTTATGGATTCTGTCTTCTCCGATCAACTCGGTGTGCTGGTTTGGATATACCTGGACAACATTCTGGTCTTTTCTCCAACCCTGGAAGCCCACAAAGGTCTTGTCTCAGAAGTCCTTTCTCGGTTGGCAACAAATCATCTGTATGCAAAACCTGAGAAGTGTTCTTTCCAACAGGAACGGATCGAGTTCCTAGGCTACATCATCAGCCCTTCCGTAATCCACATGGATCCACGAAAGATTTGTGCAGTCCTGGAATGGCGCAGTCCACAAGATGTTAAGGGAACAGAGATTCCTGGGGTTTGGCAATTTTTATTGGCTGTTCATCACTGGGTACTCCGACCTGACTGCTAACATCACTCATGTTCTCGGCTCCAAGTGAGAATTCTCATGGGATGAGACAGCAGAAGCCCCCTTCAAGGCCCTTAAAAAGGCCTTCATGGAGGCTCCGGGGCTACAACATCCAGACGACATGCGTCTTTTCATCAATGAACGAGGTGTTTCAGACAAAGCCATAGTGGCTATTCTCTTGCAACTCAATCCCAACACTGGTTCTGAGCATCCCATTGCTTATCACTCAGGGAAGCTTACCTCCTGTGAAACACACAATTCAGTAATCAAGAAAAGAACTGTTGGCAATCAAAGAGGACGTCCAAGAATGGTGACACATCTGCTTGGCGGTCTTTACAGGGTCGAGGTGCCTAACGACCACTGCAATCTTCAGTTCCTGCAATCGATCTGTTGTACCAATAGCTGCCAGGCCCACTGGGTCTTCTTTTTTTCACAGATCGACTACTACCACCTACATCCCTGTATTACAAAACCAACAAGCCAATGCCTTATCACGATTTTATGAACATGAATCCTCTGACAACGGTTAGTGCGAACCTGTCCTGCCTCCCAAGCACTTTCTGAATGCCATTGTACCCTTTCTGCAACAAGTGATGGAAGAAATGGCACAAGACCCTGTCAGACCAAGGAAGCACTTGAAATGGAGCGACTTGCCTCGTCGTGTAGAAGACGAAGTCTTCCAAATAATGTACCTGTCTGGCTATTAGAAATAACAACCAGAATGGTCTATTACTGGAAAGACAGGAGACCGATGACCCAGGCGCCGTAGAAGTGTAGACACGGTATACAGGAGGACACAACACCAGCTGAAAACAAGGCAAGTATCAGACTTTGCATACACAAGTAAGCCAATACAAAACAGTATACACGGAATACCACTAACCTGCTAACTCAGGTAGGAAAGTTTTAACCGGCTGGTAATGCAGGCACCTGCAGTCTAAGCAAAGAATACGGCAATGAATCACTTATCAACAAGCATCAACAGAATAACTAGGAGTCCCTAATTACACTCATAGTCTTACCGTGTTGGACTCCTGTCCAGTGGTAACAAGGGTTCGGAGGGGCAGAGGAAGTTCGTGGCAAATCCTTAGTTGCGAGGCAGAAGACAAGCAAACAACCCACAACGTACACCTGTGGAAGTCTCTAGTCCGTGTACTTGTGAGGGAAGGAAGCAAGGAAGTTCAAAGTTCTTTCAATGCAAGGTAGCAGCGTGGAGGCAATCCAAGGCAAAGTCCAATAACAATCCAATGTCGTGCAGGGAGCGAGCAATGCAGACCGAATCAGTATCCAAGGCAATATCCAATGTCAGGCCAATGTCGAGCAGGGAGCGGGCAGTGCAGACCAATTCAGGATCCAAGGCAAAACAGGGACGGTCCGTGGTCAAGAGGGGGAAGGCAACCAGATCAAAGGCAAATTCCAAAGAGCAATCGAAGAAGTGCGAAGTCAAAACAGGAAGGACCAGAAAACTGAGATCAGGAAACAGGAAATCCGAATCCGAAACGCCACCGAAGAAAGTTCAGAAGCGCCGGTGAGTGTACAGGGAGGAGCTTATGAAGACGGTATCACGTGACTTGGTTTGCGTGATACCGTCACAGCAGGACGAGTGCTCCTGTAGTGTAGAGGACGCCAGCGTTGCCAGGCTACCTTCCAGGCACCGCGCTGCATCCGGGGTAAGTGAAGTATTCGACTGCTTGGATACACCTTTGTTTTGCGCTGAAGGCTTTGATCGCGGATGAGCAACTGGCGACGCTGTGCTTTCTTTCCCAGCTAACAGACTGGAAGGGCAGAGAGATCTAACAGACCCAGAGGCAGTTACACTCCTACAGGTACCCCAGATATGCTCTTCTCATGGACTCTTTTATTCCATAAATGCTGTCTGTATTTTCCACAACATGTCCTCCTGGCATCCTCTACTGCTTCCATGACTCATGAGTTGCTGCCCATAGAGGAATGAAACTGACTTTGGATCTGGCTTTGCACCAATTTTGGTGGCCTTGTCTCCCCCAGCAGGTCCAGGAATAGTTAAAACTGTGTTCCATATGCACCCAAGCTAAGACCAGTAGACGTAACCCTGTTGGCCTCTTACAGCCTGTGGAGAAGACCCCTTATCCCTGGCAAACCATCTCAACTGATTTCATCAGCAAATTGCCAAAATCCCTAGGGCACACCTGCATAATGGTCATAGTGGATAGTTTTTCCAAGCTTGTGCACTTCATTCCTCTTCCTGCCATGCCCATGTCGGTAAGAATGGAACAGGTCTTTTTCCATGAGATCAACAGATTGCATTGACTACCAGAGAAGGTGATCTCAGACAGGGGACCACGGTTCGTTTCTCGCTTCTCGCTTCTTAAAGGCCCTCTGTGACCTTAGTGGCATCCAGCATGCATTAAGCACCGGATAGCACCCACAGATCAATGCACAGACTGAGCGCACTAACCACTCCCTAGAGCAATATTTGCAGTGCTACAGCAACGCCCTGCAATCTAATTTGTGTGAGTGCTTGGATACTGCAGAGGTGACTTACAACAATGCCTTCAACACCTCCATCAAGACCAGCCCATCACACTGTACACATGGCCTACATCCGGAGATCCGACCCATGTCCTTACCGGTGAGGAGTACCATACCTACTTCAGATGACCTGATCCAACGCATATAGCAGGTACAGTGGGAGGTAGCTTGTGTTCTCTGGGAGATGGGTACACAGCAAAAGACCATGGCGGATCGGAAACGGTCCACGGCAGCCTCCCTACCAAGATGGCACCCTGTTTCTTGGGACCATTTCATATTCTCGCCATGGCTTTTCGTCTCCAATTGGCAGATGCCTGGCACATTCATCCGGTGTTCCATGTTTCTTTACTGAACTGTACCACTTGGACACCTACGGCGATGGTCCATCTCTGCCTCCGCCCCTGGATGACGATGGCCAGCCAGAGTGTGAGGTACAGGAAATCTGTGACTCCCACTTGTGCAATGGCCAATTGAAATTCCTGGTTGACTGGTAGGGTTATGCTGTTTGTGATCGGTCGTGGGAACCGGCCACTAGGATCCACGCCCCTAGTTGATTCGCTAGTTCATTCTTCGCTTTCCCTGGAAGCCTGGTGCTCTGGGCTTTTAGGGCGGGTGGGCAGGGTGTTCTGTTGCCGCACACACGTCCTCGCACAAACTGCAGTTTCTTTCCTGGACTCTTATATCCCCACTGGTACGTGTACAACAGCAGGGCTGGCAGGTGAGGCTGCAGCATCCAGGGGGAGTCTCTGTGCCTCGTCCAGGTCATGGAAGACCTTCCGGCGGGTGCATCATGGGTACAGCCATGTCCTCTGCATTGCGCATGTGCGGGGATCCAGTGCCACACTCCTGCACCAAAGCAGTCTGGCTAGTGTCTGCTGTTGCTGTGGCAATGACGTCCAGAGCTGTGGGCTCTGATTGACACACACAGGGAGCTATAAATCCCCACATAAATCCCACATACCTGTACACGGATCCGCCTTAAGCCTTTCTGTATGCCTTGTTGCTTGACAGCCACTAGGACCTTCTGTCCTACAGGATGATTCCTTCCCTCTTGTTCTCCCAGCTCTTCCAATTCCTTCTCCTTCCTCTTTGCCTGGCCCTCTTTCTCTCTGCCTTGGCCTTTCTCATTTGCCTGCCTCTGCCTGTGCCCTGCTGGTCTCCTCCTGTTGCCTGCCTTCTTTGATAGTCCTGTCGTCCTGATATGTTGTACCACCTCCTGGCTCCAAATTCAACTTCTGCTTTTGTGTTTTCTTATCTGCTTCAGCATCCAGCTCCTTGGCCAGCGCTTGCTGCTGTCTCTACGCCAAGTTAATCCGAGGAGCTGCTCCATGGCGTAGGGATCCAGGTGCTGGCAGCCTGTTCTGTGTTCACATTGGGGGGTTATGGAGGTATTCAGGCACTGGTTCCCTTGCCACACCTGTGGCCTGAAGAAGCTCTGGATCGCTGTAGAGGCCTGTTAGGACAGTTTTCCTGAAGTCCAACTAAGGGCTTAGTAAAACCATTCAACTGAGGCAGTACAAGACTCCACTCTTAGTATAAGGCTGTACCACCTGAGTTCGGGGTAGCGTAGACAGAGCAGCCAGGCTTATCTTAGGAGGGAGAGAGGCCAGTAGATACAGTTCAAGTGAAATTGTAATACAAATGATCCAAAGAAACACTGAAACACTATGTATTGTAAAAGTAAAGGATTTATTTAAATACAGGTAGGCCCAGATAAAACTAGGGGTTAAGTAAGTACTAACACATTATATGAAATCACAATATAAAACACAATACTATACTTGAAAGTACACAGACCCAAATATAGACCTTATTTGGAACACCTAACAGTAGTTCTAGGGAAGTCAAAACCTTGTTATACACATTTAGTATAGGTCAAGCCTATTCTTTGGGAGTAAAAGACCAATGGTTACTTTCAGATTACTTTTGGTAATACAAGGGCAGTAGGCAGTGGTCGAAGTGTACGAAAAGAAGTAGTGGAACTGTGTTCCCTGCTGGCCTGCACATCCCCACAGACCCCATCGCTGCGCCCCCTCCCATGCACAATAAAAACCCCAAAACACATGTGCCTGCTCTTTAAGCAAACGTCCTGCGCAGTGCACTGAAAGTGCAAGTTCCAACCTCTTCCTACACTTTTATTTTAAAACGAAACCGTTCCGGAACGGTTTCTTTTTTAAATAAAAGTATAGGAACAGTAAAACTTAATTAAAAGAAGTAGAGGAGCACCGCTCCCGACCGCTCCCACCCACTTCGACCACTGGCAGTAGGCCCTTCCAGTTGTACAGTGACTCTTGGAACAAATCACATAAACAGTCAACTGGACAATATACTGTTTTGGTGAATAGTGAAACACTTATTCTAGGTGCAATAGAAACCTATAACTACTTTTGTCATAACACACAGTTATACCAGGTGAGTAAAACCTAAGGATGTAATATAGAATTACAGATGCTTTGGAAATCCGGTAACCCCAGATTGAGGCAAGCAGTAACTCTGGTAACTTGTTTTGGATGGCACACAGCTAACACAAGGTAAGTAAAACCCACATACTTTAACTTCACAATGAAGGGGAAAGTAAAACCCAATATCACACTTTACTGAATAGTTATTCTAGGTAGGCAAAAACCTAATGTAGACTTATTAAGGACAGGCTAGCAGCAATTCAGGGGAAGCAAGACCCAGTTGGGGGACACTCATACAGTTATCCTAACAGGACTAACCTGGTGGTACCAACAGTTATAATCTGGTGAAACCAACACATTACTTTTGTAAAGAGGCACAACCTTATCACAGGAGAGTAAAATACCTTTACATCTACTTTCTTTTAAACTGGTAAATACAGTGGCTAAGGAAGAAAAGATGTTAACCATACTTTTAAGAATAGTGCCTCACACATTCAAGATCAGTGAGAACTTTGTAACTGTTCACTCTGAGAATTACAGTTACCCACCAACACTTTACAAGCAAGTAAACACTTGATTTCTTTTCTAGGCAGAAGCCCCAATCCATTCAAAGTCTTTCCCTTATTCTTGGAGCATGAGTGTTCTCAGTGGCAGAAGGGGAGTGGGGGGTCACTAGGACTAGTGACCAACAGGCAGTGTTAGAATAAGTTCTTTAGTAGCAAAAGTCAGAGTTTCCTTAGGAAGACTGGCAAACAGGTGAGTACTTTACTTCTAGGGTTAGAATAGGGTCCAGGGGCTTCACAGAAGACACCCCAGTAGGATTCTAGCAGTGGGACTGGCTGCACTGGATGAGGGTCCTCCCGATCACAGAAAACACCCCAGGACTACACAGAAATCCCAACAGGCTTAAGGTAAATATATACCCAAGCCAACACAGTACCTCAGCAATGAAGAAGAGATTGCAGCAGGAGAACTTCAGGTACTGCAGCCAAATACCCGGTCAGTGGATTCCTTGTCCTGGAGACTGAGCACAAGACCTCAGAAGGGACTTTGCAGCAGGGATCGATGAAGAAGGCTCTAGGCAAGATTTCTCTTGTGGCTGAATGTGGTTCTGCGGTTTTGGCGCCTTTTCAAGGAGCACAGAAGAAGACAGAAAATCATGGTTGAATTCTTGTCGTTTAAAAGGTCCAGCACTCTTCTGAGGGGACCTTTCAGACTTGATTCGTGTCTCTGGAGATACACCAGGATGCCCACAAAGTTTCAACGAGATTCGGAATTCCGAAGACTGTGCACCGCACAGTGGCTGGAGGTCCCAGGGTATTGGGGTATTGCAAGAACGCAAGGTCGCAGCAACCCACGGGATGGCTCAAAATACAGGTCGTCTTGAGTCTAGTTGGTCTCACCAGGCTCTGGGTTCGGGTCGTCGTTTCCGGAGACCCCAGGTCGATTGGAAGGAAAGGCTGCAGCAGGCTCTGGTTACACAGCAGGCTCTCCGGTCACTGGAAATCATTCCCGCCGCTTTTCCTTCATCATCCTCTTCGGTTTTCTGTTCCAGTGGTCATGACTTCAGCTTCCAGGTTTCCAGTATTTATCAGGAACTACAGCACAACCTCTGCATTCTCTCCCCGCATTTTACAAGAAAGGGGCGTCTGGCTGTCCAATCGGGGCAGCCAGCCCCCCCACTGGGATTTGTCCCAGTTGAAGGAAGGCGTAAGACAAAGGAGGGGGACGTTTTGGATCCTCCCCCACTTCTTGTGCTTACAGACTGACTGTAGCCTGGGCGGGGTTTCCAGGGGACTCCCGCCAAAGACAAAACTCAAACAAAGGAATTTCCCACCCTGGATGTCAGGGGAAGGAACAAGAAACAATAAGAAACACTAAAATGGCAGAAAAAGAAGATGGGGCCATTGTGGTAAAATGAACACCCTTAGGTGCCTTTACTGCAGCTGTGATTACAGCTTGCGGTAAAGGTGCACCAAATTAGTAAAAGGTATCACTGCCACCAGCCATTAAAGGTAAGCTTGTCACTGTAACAGAATTGTTACAGTTCTAATGTGAAAAGGGGATACATTGTATCTCCCCACCGCTCCACATAAGGTGGGGTGTGCTGGTTTCACAGAATCAAATGTAGAAGGGATCCAAAGATCTTTTCTACCCTTGGGAACTGTAGTTCACTCAAGGTTAGCACAAGAAAGTTAAATGGGGAGCCCCTAGGGCAACCCAGCAACAACAGGCACTTATTGCCAATAAGTTGTTAGACATGATAACTTTAAAAAGACACTATGGAGAGTCTTAAAAATGACACCCATAACAAGAGTTAAAGATTAGATGAGTGTGGAAAAAGGTTCCCACTCACTCAGGTATTAATGAAAAATATCCCACTAGAAAACCAAAAAGTTCTGGAGTTGAACCAGGAAAGGAAGATTTACCAGCTCTGTGGGAATCTTACCTAACAAGGTCAAAGCCTAGTTTAACTCACCCGGAATGACTGTCAAGACCAGGAACCCAGCAGCGACAAGACCAGGTATTTGACACTAGGTACTGGAGAATGAGGACTAACTCAAAGACTACACCAAGGAAAGGGAATCACTCAAGGCTCACCCACAGCGCACCACCAAGGACAAGTGACGACGGAGAAGGAAAAAGAAAGGTGAAACATTCATGTAAATGGTATCCAGTGATAAGGTGGCCTAGGAAAAGGCGCCGGAGTGCGAAAATTCCCCAAATTTGCACTCCCATGACACAGCACATTCACAAAAAATTCTTGGACAGGAGTTAGAATATACCATTTTACCAGTCGTAGAATATGTGGGGGAATGCTTTAAGTGGCGCAGGGAAACAATTCACCCACCTGGCAACTTTTTCCCAGGGCACATTATCAGCGACAACCCTGTAAATCAGTAATTGCTTTAGACCTTGAGGAACTCAGTAAGTCATGGATACCAGGGGAGCTGGAGACATAGTTTTTTAACGAGAGCTTACTTTGTGCACAGTTTTTATTTCCCAACAGACAGGAACCCTGCATTTTAGTTAGAAATCTCCGGCCCTGGTCCGACAGGTTACAGTATCCAGTTAAAAAGTCCAGGGATGTCATTTAGGGGTCACCAGAGATCACAACTGTGACCTCTGAGGTCTCCCTTGCGACCTCTGCCTTTGCGACCTCTAAAAAAAAAAACAAGCTCCTGGGCTGTGGCCAGCACCATGTGGCTCTTTACTTCTGGAGTGGCTGGCTTTCTTGTTCAGGCCACTTAAAAAAAGAAGAAAAATAAGAACAGGAGTGCCACAAGTCTAACACTTTCAGCACTGACCCTAAATAAGAAAGAATAGGAATACCAAATAATGTGCCTTTCTGGAATTCTATACAATAATTGCTAGACTCGTTAAAGTTTTATTTCAGGCACACTTCAGGGGATGAGTCAATGATTTAGTCTGTTCTCAAACGCCTCAACTCAGCCTTTCATCCTTCTGAGGTCGATAAATGAGTACCAACACAGGTTGGGTGATATTGGGTGTATGTTTTTTATATATAAAGTGCTTAAGCGTAAGTGCTGTAAAATAACACATCATTATCATTTGGTCATGGGCGTCTGCTTGCATTCACAGTAATTTGGTAATATGGGCCTATACACTGATCTTAACGATACATATGGTGATCTATTCTTGTATGAAATGTACATCACATTATAGTGATAATGTAACCATATTTTTCGTAGTGTACAATGCTATGTGATGGCACTTCCTGTTTTGTCACCAGGTGAAAGGTCGTGTTCCATCGCTTACCACGCTATCACTTCAGGGTGGGGGGGTCAAGGGTCGTGTGATGTCACTTCCGCTACCTCTGACATTATGGTGAAATGACGTCCCTGAAAAAGTCGCTGCAAAAATATCACGGCCTAAAAAGCCGTTTTTAAAAATGCAATTGTTACCGCATTTATATCTGGGGTTGAGTAAGGGTGATAAGTTACAGTGAGGGTAGTATGGGGAGGAGGGCTAATGCGGTAAAAATTGAAGAAAAAAAAGAACGATTTCGGCCGTGACTTTTTCACATAGAACCCAGATTTCCGTTTGCACTTTATGCCACCTACATTTATTATTTTGCCACCACACTGTAATAGTTCCCCAATAAATAACCAAAAACCTCGGTTTTCTAAATGTGTGGGGGTCATTGATCTTCATCACTTACACTACAGCCAGTATGCCCACATAAGAACACATCGGGCTGGTTTGCTGATGAGGCCAGTAATGATACTGTAAGAAGGTATGTCCATGCAGGCTGCACCAATATACGCCAGTATCTCTGTGTATTTACACAGTTCATGTTTGCTTGGCCCACACAGCCACGATTGACGCACCACTATGAATAGCAGTCTAAAGTCCTTTTTGTAAATTATTATTAAGTGTAACAACCATTATAGTCAGCCAACACTGAGGCTGCAGAACAAGCAGTATGAGGAGTATGTAAAAGTTTATTTTGGTGCATAGTCTGTCAAATATGCAACTGTACCTCTAAAAAGAACACACCATACAACCTGCTTCCTCTGCCTTTTTAAGCCCTGCATTTTAAGACACTGTTAGTGTAAACTGAAATATACATTTTCTCAAGTTCACTGGCCTCCATTTTTAAAAAGCCCTTTCTACGTGTGTGGGAAAGCTCACGAGACTGTAATGCTTTAATGGTGTAAATGAAAGTGAACGCTACTTTAAACAGTGCACTGCTTTGCCTGCAAGCTAACTGTTCTCTGTTGCAGCTTTCCAGTTCTTAGGTAAGATTATCACAGCACATATTTAATACATGTCAGTCTTGGTAAAACTCTCAGAATGTGTCTGTGCCCTCGCTTCTGCCTCTAAACATCTGATGGAGAAGGTCTTTGGCACTTTCAAAAGCTAATACGTTTTCCATCACAGCATAATATATGATGCATGTTATTTTTAATACGCAGAGGTTTCTTAGCACGGACCCAGGGATCGAACCTGTGTTGCTCTGCACGTTACCCCTGAGCTATCCTCCCGAGACAATATCCTATACTAGGTTAGTCCAATAAAAGGTATGCAAATTAGAAATGTATGGATTGTTTTTTTCAGTATATGTTTGTCAAGTTTGCCCCGTACCAATTTGCACATCAGGGTATCTGGTGGAGGAAAGTGCGCTGCCTTGCAACCACTAAAACCCCAGCGCCACAATGTCGCTGAGTAATGGCGTGTGTATGTTGCAGTATATTTTCAACCCCATGTTGTTCCACTGTCTGTTCACGCACTGATATATTCATATATTTTTATTTGCTTTAAAAAAAAAAGAGTATCTAAACTTTGGCTGGTCCAATTTCCAAAATGTGTCTGTGAGGTCACCTTGAGGATGAGGCTATGTGTTTAGAAACGCGAAGTGGACAATGTCGAGACATGCGAGTTTAAAGTGTGATATTTCTGTTTCTGTGGTAATCGCAATGCAAGCAGCATTTTCTTAGTACTCGATGTGGTCACGTAACTGTTGATGGGACTTGGCTAAATGTGGCATGAGTGTTTGGATTTAGCCAGATCACTTGCATGCCACACAAGGCGAATTTTCAGGGGCTTGAGCAAATGTTAAAGAGGAAGACATTGACCATTTACTATGTACAGTGTGATCTTACATCTTGTGAATGGAGGCTAGCACAGGGGCAGCACTGGTCTTGGAGAGACATGGGTTCGAATCCCGGATCAGCTCTTAGAAACCCAACTGAGGTGCGGTATTAGGCGAGTTATAAAAAAACGAAATAAACTGTAGAGTGCCAATATAGTTCAATATGGACAACTTAAATTTGAACTTTTCATTGATTTGGTAGGACGCTTTCTGGGACAAGTTTCTCTGAAATTCCCCCACCTGATTTCCCTGGATCTCCCCGTGAACTGGTGCATGCTTTAGAAGTAAAGACAGTCGGTTTAGCCATTTTGGAGAAACATTAACCTTTCCAGGAAAAGGTGATAACACTACTTCTGCTGGTAAATGGCAAATACTATTGGAGCTGGGACGCTACTAGTGACAGAAAGTCTGCTCTGTGTCTGAATGGTATGTGTGTGTGTGTGTTTTGTTTTGTACACAGAGTTTGTCTATATAGTATGGTGCAATGGCCATATCAATTTTGCTTATTTTATTTTTAAACCCACTTCATTTTTCAGTGAGAAGAGCATGCATCAAGGGGTCAGGCTGGTTTTCAGAGTTTAGTCCTACAGTAACTTGGAGAAACTCAGATTCTCTGGATTATTTTTGTGGTTTCGCTGCAATGTTTCCTCCAAATTTGAGCCATCACATCTGTGCCCATAAAACTGATGCACACAATTTTAAGAAATTCCTCCTGAAAAAGTCCTGCAGAGGATGTTGCCACACAATTGCTGTGGAAGATTTGGTGGCATTTTGTCCGGTATTTCGAACTGAAAAACACTACTCATGTTTACTCTTTACTTCCAGGGTCGGACTGGGGCGTAGAATTGTCTTGGGCACCAATGAAAAAGTGGCCCACTGTTGCAAATAGCAATTCATTCCTTGTGTGAGGACTGTGCATTTTAAAGAATATGTATTATTTCAAAACTACTAGCCTCATGGTGAAGTAACTTATCAAACTCGCCCACATGGGCCAAAAATGTGGCCCACTTTGAGCAAAAAAAGTGGCCCATATTACCATTTTGCATTTATAGTTCAGCATTGCCTTATAGGCCAGTCCGAGCCTGTTTACTTCGCAAAGACCGACATAAGCGTAACATGGTGCCCCAAAGGCAACACTATGTTATGAAGTTGTGACATACGACTCTTTATTTCCAGTAGAGATAACAAACAGTTCCTCATGCAATAACAGTTGAGAGCATGCACATGGTTGTCTGCGTATCTAGCTTATCAGAAGATACGAGGTGTTTTTTATGGTTCTTTTGTCATCTGAGAGCAAACAGAACAACTGATTTAAAGCTGGTTGGTCATTATTCAGGTCGCTTGAACGCACCTGCTCCTTTGTATCACAGCTACAGGAAATTGGCAGGATTGTGAATGTAGCCAAAGGCTGCACTTTACTGCTCATACATTTGTACTTGATCATTGGCAGACCAAGGGTCCTGCTTCATTCCCTTGGCTTGAGCTCCGGGTTGGATGGGCCGTGATGAGAAAAAACAGTAAATTGGGCAAGGAGGCAGTTTGTTGTGTATTTATTATTATTTTTTTTAGTTTTATTTGTGTATGTTCAAAAAGAACTTTACAAAAGAAGTTGAAAGTTGAAATCACAGAACTACACAGGGTGGGACCCTCAACCTGTTAGCCTAAGCATGGTGTGTTCTAGTATTTTTGTGGTTGCTAGAAGCCAGGTAATTCGGTCTCCTCCAATCAGTCTTGGCCACCATGTTTCTTTGTCCCACCCACGATCGTCCACGATTAGATGGTTTAGATAGGCCGATCTCAAGTCTGAGGTTTTCGAGCATGACAACAGTAGATGTCTGATTGTTTCGGTCTTGGATTTGCACAAGGTGCACATGCTTGAGTCTGATAGGCCTCTAATGTTGCGGATTTCATTGGTTTCAAGCAAGTTCAGCCTGATCCTTAGAAGAAAATTTCGCGCCCCCCCAGCTCGGGAATTTTTGGAGGTACTTAATCGGCTCGTTGAGTTTGCAGAACGATGGGGGCAGGTTAAGAAGAAGTTTGCTATTGGTTGCTGACTCTTGTGTTTGAATCCAGTCTAAGTCTTTCAGTTTCTTATAGACTCTAGACGGGTTTGTGCTGAGGTCAGCTTCCGAGCACGTAACTGACTCAAGTAAGGCCCTGTTTTTTTCTTTCCAAGATGTTAACATTTTCACCTTGCCAGATTAATGTTCTTTGTTTAGCAATCCGTTGATTTGATCGCTGTCGTCCACGATGCATTTTCTGAATAGCCTGAGGGCATTGATGTTTACAGTTGCCGTTAATGACACTAGACTCAGCTCACGACGGATTGCAGCAATGGATGTAGATTTTGGGAGAGAAAGAACCGCCTTCCAGAACATGCTTTCTAGTTTCTGCCAAGTTCTGGCTGGAATCATTGGCATGGCCTCAGCTCCGTAGGTGATAGAGGGGACGACTTTTTTCGTGTAGAATTCTATCACGGGGATGCATGAGAATTTTCCAAATTTTTAGTCGATTGCCTTTCCTTGGGAGGCCAACTTCTTGATTTTGATTTGGAGGGCGTTCTGCATGGAAGACTCGTGTTTCGAGCTGTCTATCGAAACACCCAAGTATTTGTAATCTGTGACCCTCTTGATCACGTTTTTCTCAAGGCCCCATTTGAATTTGTCTGTGCTTTTCTTTTTCTTCTGGCCGGCTTCCAATATCATGATTTTGGTTTTCTCTTTGTTTATTTTTAAGTTGTTTTCTGCTGTGTAAGTAAGTAGATTGGATAACTGTCTCTGGAGGCCGATCTGAGTCTGATCCAGTAAAATTGGATCATCTGCATATAACAGATGGCTTATTTTGACGGACGCGACTGACGGTGGAAAAGTGCGCGCCAGATCTTCTGAGGCCCCGTAGTCGCCGATGTATGCAAGGAACAGCGCTGGAGCTAGTGGGCATCCTTGTTTTACCCCCCGCCCAGTCTGGATTTCTTCTGATAGAGTGCCTCTTTGTGACAAACGGACCCTGAGGGTGGTGTCCGAATGTAGGGCTTTGATTGGTTGCAGAATCTCCTGGGGGCAACACCACCCCTCTAGTTTTTGCCACAGGCGAGACCTATCAACTAGGTCGAAAGCCTGGGAGAGGTCGATGAAAGTGACGAAAATCCGAGATTTTCCCTCCCAAACCTTGCTTTTCAGGGTGCTGATGGTTAAAATGTTTGCTGCCGTGCCCATGTTTTTTTTGAAGCCCGATTGAAACTTGTCGTTGCACGGGGCCGACTCTGCCCAGGATTGCAATCGTTTCAGAAGCAGACTCCCAAAGACTTTACCAATGCAGTCCAAAAGGGCTATGGGACGATAGTTTAGTGGATCTGTAATGTCCCCCTTTTTGTAGATAGGGACAATGATGGATTTTGTCCATGAGGGCGGCAAAGATTTCTGCTCTGAACATTTCTTAAAGATAGACGCGATCAGCATGGCCCATTCTACTTGGTTTGCTTTCAGATCTATGTTGGAAATTCCATCCAGGCCCGCTGCTCTAGAAGTCTTCAGTTTTTTGATGTGATCTCTGATCTCTTGTTGGCCGTCCAGTTTTAGCCATCCTGCCTTCAGAGATGTCGTTCCGGATTGGACGTTTGAATCGGGGGCTTGGAAGACAGAGGTGAAGTGGGTTATCCATTTTTGCTCAGCCATAGCGTTGATAGTCGAATTGTTGTGTGAGGGCACCGAAGATTTTAACAGGGACCAAAACTCTTTAACTTTGTTTCCACATATGGCTTTTAGCATGGTTTCCGCATCCTGTTGGTAAAGTTGGTGTCGATGATCTTTCACCCAATTTTTGTAGGTTGATATTGCCGACTTTAGCTGTTCTTTGTTTTGCGGCCGGTTTCCCAACTGTCACTTCAGTCTGCGAAGTTCACGTCTTTTTGCCACCAATGTGTCGTCAAAGGTGTGTCTAGGAGGAATGAATGTGGAGGCTGACTGTTTTGATTTCACCACGTGTTGGACCAGTAGAGGGTACATAGTCCAAGGATTTGTTTCCCTCGGCACTCCCATCCCCGGTGTATTTTGCCAGCAGGGCTGTAACAGCTCGTGTTGTCAAGTTTAAACGGTTTCCACGAGAGTTTGATTCCACCTCCATGACATATGGTGCAGGCTCTTCAAAGTGGTTAATCAGGGACATCGCGAGCTGGTTGTGATTGCTGGCTGTTGTCTTGCAGACTTCAAAATCTTTTACCTTTCCCAGAAGGGGTCGGGATACGTAGATATAATCGATGGTGGCATGGAGCGATCCTTGTTCCCAAGTTGAAAGTCGATGTTCGTTTGGGAAGACTGAGTTCAAATTCTCCAATTTTCTTGATGACATTAGGAAGGACCAAAGACACCCTCTTTTCACGGCTGCTGTCGTATTTGAGGTTGTATCCGGCTTTGCAGGTTCGTCGAGGCATTGGGCGTTCAAGTCCCCACAAATTATAATTCGAAGGACCTGGTGAGAAGCTTGAATTTCATCCACCAGGTTTTCCATCATGGATAAATAGGTCTGTTGGTTTATGGCTGCTGGGTTCCAGTAGGTTTCGATTATCGCTATTTGCGATGGTCTGGTATAGGGTTTTTCGACCCAGTCGAGTAATACTGCCAGGATTGAGAGGTTTGTTTGTAATGTGGTCTTAAATTTCAAACCGATCCCCTGCTGGCAGGCCAAGAGAAGGCTCGATGTCGGACGGCCCAGTAGCCCTTTGTTAGCTGGGGCCAAGATGATGTCGTAGCCATCCATGGCCGGTGTTTGTCGCAACCAGGTCTCTTGAAGGCAGATAATGTCGAATGAAGCTAAGTTTGCGTCGCCCTCTCGTTGTAAGGTGGAGATGACCGTGAGTATTCCATGAACAGAGGTGGAGAGATGATGGGAAGTGATCGACCTTCAGGCGGTCCGAGGACCCAGCAAGCCGACCTGCGGGTTGCTATTTTTTCGTTTGTGACAGTGCCTTGGGAAGCCAGGCCCACAAACCCTGTAGTTTGTCTCTTGGTTTTAGGTTCGGGCAGGCGCTCTCTTTGATTGCTTGAGGGGTTTCCCTGATTCTCTGCACAGTGTGCACAGTCAAGCCCGAATTGGGCAATTCGAGATTAGACCTCTGAGACTTTGCAGTCTTACATTCGAAGGTTTTTGTCAGCTTAGGCCACCTAGGATTTTCCTGGAGTCTGGCGCTGGGGGTCGCTTGAAGCTTCGAGTTTGAGTTGTCCACTATTCGGGGGAGTTCGGTGTTTCTTCTATGTTCGACCACCTTCTCTTTTTCTGGAATTTTGTCCTTGCGGTCCGATTTCTTTTCCGAGTAGCCCGTCTCCTGACGGTAGGATTTATAGCTTTGATTTTGCACAATGTATCCTAGAGCAGCCAAGTCTTCGTTTGCTCAAGTGATTTCCGATTTGGTGCTCTTTGAGGCTGCATAAATATAAGCTTTGGCTCTGTCTTTTGAGTGGTATGGGTCCACTATCTTTAAGTCTGAGGATTTTATTCCTCGTAGAGCTGGAATCAAGCTGAATAGGGTAAGGATGCCTCTTCTATTCAGAATTATGTCATCTTCATTGTCTGTGTGTTGTTCCAGCTTGATGGGGGACTCACTTGGGGGATGTTTTTCTTTGCGATATTGCTCTGTTCTCGAAGTGAAGTGGAGCGACGGGTACACCCCCTTTTGTCAGTTAACTTTACCTCTGAGGATGGACCCCCTCGATTCTTTGAGGAGCAATCCGGCTTTTGCCTCCCGGACTGTTGATGGATAAAATGGGCGCTGGGGGACGCCCTTTTGCAGGGTGGTGAGTCACAGGTCCTTAAAGGTGCAAACGACACCACTCGAGAACTGGGAGGGCTGCGAGAGATACTTGTTCGCCGACGATGAAGATTCTTACTGCGCTCTTCCTGAGTGATGAATTTGTGCCCTAAATCCTCTTCGGCGGAGTCTTCGATGGTTACTGGCTCAGCTCGATTGCCGGAGTCAACCGGAGGGGAAGGTAAATTGGGTACCTGGTGCTTTTTCCCACCCTTGGCCGGCAATAGATCTTGGGTGTCTTTGAGATGTTGGGAGATATTCATCAAATCCTCTTCTGCCAGGAAGTCTTCTGTTGTTCGAGGAGAAGCATTGCTTCCCTTTTGCTTAGCTGGGGAGGAGATCGGACTTTGGACTGAATTTCCACTTTTCACTTTTCTTTTGGCTGAGCATATGGTTGGAGGTTTTACTAGTTTCACGTTTTGAATTTTGGTTACACCTCCTTGTTCGGGCTTTTCAGGTCTCGCTGCTGTGAACAGGGGGTAGGAACTGTCTTCTACCCTCACAATTGATTTCGGTATTAAAGAAGCTTTCAGGAGGTCATCTGTGATATCAATGACCTCGTGGTTTACTGATTTCCAAGGACCAGGACCCACTGATTGTTGAACGGCGTCGCTGGGAGGAGAGGGTTGAGATTGCACTGACGGGTTTGAAGCTCCTATTGCGACCACCGTCGAAGTTGTTCAGAGGGTGGGCGTGGATTCTTTGCGCCCTTGTTCCACATCCAAACTTAAGGCTTTAAATTTGTTGTCTAGGGCTGTAATGTAGCCTTCAAGGAAAGTTAATTTTGAAATCATTGATGCTTGGATCGAGGTGTGGTCTTTCAAGGTTTCGTTGATACCTTTGTATAGTTTGGTGAATGGGTTCAAGGCAATTGTGACTGCTGACATTATTGATAGAAGGTCTCTCTTGTTTTGTGCTGGAGAATCCATTGGAGAGCTCGGTGGTAGAGGGCACTGTTTAGGAGCAGGAGATGATAGGTGGCTCTCGTTTAGAAGCCGTCTCACAACAGGCGTAGATGGTAAGTCTACTGGACCACGGCTAACCCGCACCGGGGGCAGTGGTTTAAGATGGTAGCCGAGTGGCGCACCTTCCTGCTGGAGACCGGCTGGCTGTCCCTTGTTTGTCGGGTGGGGGCCTGGTTCTTAAATTGGGATTTCCAGCTTCTGGCCATTGGGCGACGCAGCTACCCTTTGGACTCTGAGGGCTGGTACCTGGGGGTCCTGTGCCCCGGCCAGACCTAGAGTTGTAGGGAGCTCTTTATTTGTCGGCAAGATTAAGTGCGGGAGACCTTCAGTATGGATTTGCACAGCTTTTGGTTTGACAGATGCAGGAATTCCCAGAGAAGCCGCTTTTGCCAGCTCACAGTTGAGATAGGGGATTGCTGGAGTGTCTGGGCCTTTTTCTGGGGCAATCGGAGTAGCCGGACCAGATTGAGGGGCCGGATCAGTTTGCTTTGGCGTTTCCACCCACGGAGGCCGTGGTGGAGAAGCCAAGGCTTGTTGCTCTTTAAGGGTGTCTTGGGACAGAATACGCTGATCTGATGCCAAGCCTATTTTTCTTGCTTTTTCTGGAGGTTGGCAGATTTTTATCGCCTCCAAGATTTCCTCATCAGTAAAGTCCTCTTGCCTAGATTGAGGATCTGGGGCGAAGGCGTGGAACCGAAGACTTGCAACCAAAGGCTTTATTGATTCTGGATTCCATGGTTTCTTGGCTAGTTGGCCGCTTATTTTGATTTTAGAAGCATGTAGACTGTTTGAACGTTTTTGTTTTGTTGTTTTTCGTTTTTTTGGGGGCTCTTTCTTTCTGGAAGCTCTGGCTTTCCTGGTGTCTGGTGTCTCCACCTCCTTCCTGCAGCGTTTTTTATTGTTAGGTACTCCCGCCTGGGGGACGGGCGAGGGGTCTGGGGACTTTACCAGGCAGGGAACGAGAACTTCGTTGGCTTGTATGGCCGGGCCCCTGCAGTCGTCTGATGGCCAGCGGGGAGACCCCTCTGAGATTGGGAGAGCTGAGAGTAGCAGATTGGAATGTACTTGAGCCTCAATTTGGATTGTGTACTTATTGCCGGAAATAATTGGTGGATTTGCTGAGTTATTTGATTCTGGGGCCCCCCTCTCGTCCAGGGAGGGCTCTTGATCCCGCTTTGCCTGCGGATTTGGCCGGTATGAGGCCTCCTTGAAGGAGGGCGTGACCAAGATCGTATCAGGCCCCTCCGTGCGCGAGTCGGTGGCTGCCGAGGGTGGAGAGATGAATCCAGGCTCCTCCCCCGGAATGATCCGCGGCTGCTGCGCCTCGCTCGGCTCCATGCGCGAGACAGCCTTGGCCGAGGGCCGGGGGGTTAGAATTGGCTTCTCCCCCAGAATGGCCCGCGGCGGCTGCACCTCGCTCCTCTCATTCGCGGGCCCCCCTCCCGCTCACGGGCCTCGGTCCTCCCTCCGGAGGCCTCCGGGACATAGAGCTGTGAGGGTGGAATCCGCGCCAAAAGGCGAGTAGACTCCGACTCAGGTGCCGGCAGCGGTGAGGCAGGTACGTTGAGCCGAGCTTCCTCGATTTCAACAGAGCTTTTTCGCCTCAAGTTGTTTGTGATTTTGGTACTTTTGCAGGAAGAATGGTCGTTAGTGTCCGCCTGCCTTAGGTGGGCATATGCTGTTGAAGCTACTGGGATTTTTGGTTGTTTGTGTGGCGGACCCGGCAGCTGCGGGGTTCGTGCGCCGCGGTGTTGAAGGGTTTTTGCAACAAAACGTGGGCACGCGCTTCTGAGCAGGCGGCCCTCCTCTGCTTCCAAGAGTTCGTGCTCAGGGTCCAAGATGGGCGCAGCTTCCGACATTGACGCCATTGCAGCCATGCACAGACTGACAAAGACTGCACACTCGCAGCCACATTCCGCTGCCCGCTCTGCGGGAGGACGAGCGTTTAGTAGAATGGAGGCAAGCAAGCCACCTCCCACTGAAGCTGTAGAAACTGTAGATTGACTGCCAAAGACTGCACACTCGCAGTCACACTCTGCCACACACTCTGTTGTGTATTAACAGAACTCTGTCTATTAGAAGATTGAATTTGAAAATATACCTTTAGTAGTAGCACTTAGATCCAACATGCAGGGACGAGTTTCACCAAAAATCCAGGGGTAGCGGAAGTGAAAAACAGAACCGTGGACCTCTGATGACATCACAGGAAGTGATGTCACTTGACCCCATCCCAAAATGGCATCCCTGGAAGCAATGGAACACAACCTTTCAACCATTTACAAAACAGTGTTATGGTGTAAAAGGATGGCTGAAATAAGCCACACAATGTAATGCATCGATGAATGAAACGCAGAGCCAGGTATTCGTGTGTCTGCTTGTTTATTCAATTAAGCGCAAACTGCCTTCTTGGGCGGTAGCTGTGATGCTGGAAATACATCGGAGGGAAAGGACAGGGCCTTCGTATCCTTGTCCTTAACTGCTTTTTATTGTGTGTTCTGTCGTGTTTTCCGTGTAGGAGTTCATGTGGGACTCCTGGCGGTGCAGCTCTCTCTTTTGGTTTGGTAAACAGACCCATGGGATACCCATATGGCACCCATGGGTGGGGATACAACCCTGTGCCCCTAGTGTATGTTTTTGGACACCTGTGTGTGGCCCACAGAGCAGGGTATGGGCTGGTGGCAGCTCCATGCTAAATTTGACAGGTGCTCCGAGTATCCTCCATTTTGGGTCACCCAGGCCCTGACATTGGAATTAGTTGATTCCTGATAGGCAACAAAATAGCCCCCGTGGCCTCTTGCTTTCTATTGCCTGTTACCTTGTTTTCCCAAAGTCCTGGGAAGCCCTGACTCTGCCCCTTCCCCCTGACCGGCTGTTTGGTGGAAGTTCCATATATGGTGTTGTTGTGAAGTCCAGGCCAGACTGGCTGGAGCCTTCCCAGTGACTGTATGTTGTGGGTACGCCTGTGGGTGGGACCTGGGTGAATGGAGTGTGTGACGAATATGCATTCTGTGTTGTGGGTGTCTAGTATCTGGTGTTTGACACAATGACTGAGACAGCCCTGCCCGAAACTGGTATGAATGCAGTGTGGAGTGTTGAATGGCTGGGTACTTGTCCCAATACACATAACTTGTTGTGAGTGTCTGGAGAGGAGTGAATGGCCTGAATGCACTATGCACCTGATTGGATGCCTGCCTGCATGAATGCCCTTTAGACCGTTTGGTTGCCTGAGTGTGACCCAGCAGAATGAATGGGAGATCAACTAGTATATCTGGGGGCCTCTGACTGCTAGAATTCGTGTTCAGAAGCTGAAGAGAAACTGGAGTTGAAACTGAAGCTTAACCTTGAAGCCCTGCTGGAAGAGAAGAATTGCTGTTGCCCTCCTTCACAATCTGAAAGCTGCTGTGTCTCCAAGAACTGACCCAGAGAGGACCAGGTAAGGCGCCCTCTTCCTGAGCTACGAGGGACCATCGTGCACCAGCTGATCTTTGCCAAAGCTCCCTGGTGGACAGACCTACAACAGGCTGCCGACCGGAGACGGGGACTGCCGCTGAATCCCAAAGAGAAGTGCCTGGACCGTTGTCCGCCACTGCTGAAGACTCCGTGCTCCCGTTTGCCTAAGAACTTAATTTGAGCCAAGGACGCTTTCGTCTGCATCGCCGCCCGCTTTATCCCGCTGGAGAAGGCCCGACCGTCGATGCGCCGAGGAGCATCCGCCGGTGGGTTTCCCGCCACCTAAAGGCCACTGAGACGCCGACGACTCGACTCTCTTGTTGGTCCACAGTTCTTCAACATCTCTTTGCGGTCCAGAACTACTGTTACCGAGGTGCCCCGCACGCCTCTTCCTTGCAGGACGCCAACGCTACGCCATCGACGAGCACTGCTGGGAATGAAGCTGCCACTTCTCTGCCGTAGTTCACCCTGTTCTCCGTCGGACGTTCGACGACCCGTGACTCCTGCCTTAAAGGGAGGGCACTCAAGAAGGGCCATCGATTTCCCGTCGACGAACGCTATAATTCCAGGTACATTGGGGCTGTAGAACTATTGTAGAGGGAAATAAGACTCATAAAACAATATATGGACTGGGCTTGTGATACATCTTTGCTTTACAGGTTGCCCAGGTGGGGGGATCTCCACACAGAACTGTGCTTAACGGTAGAGGCCAGTATTCTGCCTATTGTTTCAACCATCTTGCTTTCATTCCTATTTTCTATTGCTGGGTTCCTTGTTATTGATCTGAGTGACATTTTGTCAGTATAGTTGATGCACTTTAATGAGATCTGATAATAATTGTGGTACCACTTTAGAACTGTATATATTTACCATTATCGATTGCCAGAGCACAAAGTGAGTTATTGTGATAGTGTACATAACCTTGAATATTAATTATATAAAGACTGTGTTTTAACTAATACAGTGTCTGGACATTCCTTTGTGGGGGCCTGGGGACTGCACTGTAGTTAGGAACCAGCCTGCATCACCCCCTGAGAAGCTAGGCCTTGATTGCTCGACCATATCTACCAAATAGAGAATCTTGGCTGGGGTCCTCTGTGCCTCTCCTCTACCAAATAGAGAGCAGAAGTACAGACACCCACCTCCAGTCTTTACACTGGTGGCAGCGGTGGGATGCTTATGGTTTTAAGAATCGGTGTTTAACCGTTCCACTTAAAAGGATATCTGACCTTTGTTAAATTGAGGTTCAGTTGTGTACAAGATAACTGCATTACAAGCAATGGAATCTATTGCGAATGGTAAATTGACTCGGATGAGCTTAGAGGCTCTCCAGAGTGCTTGTGAAGCCAGCGAGTTAGACTTTGTGGATATGTCTAGGGCTGAGCTGATAGCTGGCCTGGTGGACTACCAGGCTGATGGTGAAACTCTTGAAGGGGGAGGGGGGCAACCAATGAGGACTCTACCCCGGGGGTTGTTGCTGAATCTGTTTCTGGGAATGCCACCATTCCTGCTGCCTCTGTTCCAAACACCAACAATTCCTTGGAACTTGAGTTATTAAGGATGAAATTGGCCTTTGAATACCGCAAGTTGGAAATAGAAGCTGAGCTTAAGAAAGAGGAGCTGGCACAGCAAGCGGAACTCAAGAATAGGGATCATGAACTCAAAGAATTAATTTATCTGCCATTCCATTCGCTTGTGGCCACAGTGGCATGATCTTGCGATGCTAGAAGCCCAAGTGTTCTGCGAACATGGCGAAGTCATGTCCATTGAATGGTGGTCCGTTGTCTGACTTTACCATGGAAGGGATTCCATGGCAGTTGGTTTGCCGTATATGGTGGTGAGGGCCTGGTGGTGTGTGATGATAGTGAATGGGCGTCCATACAGAAATAGGTGGTAGTGTTCACATGCCCATACGACTGCCAGGCTTTCCTTTTCAGGTTGAGAATATGCACACTCTGTGGCTGACAGACTGTGGCTTGCATATGCCACAATGCGTCTAAGGGAGTCTGGTGATGCGCCTGGCTTGGATTGTGCTAGTATCACCCCCAGCCCTACCGGGCTGGCTTCTACTGTCAGTTCGGTGTTAAGATCGGGATCATAGTAGGCCATGCACAATGCTGATGTGATGCGCCTTTTGATTTCTTGGAAGGCTTCTTCACATGCACTTGACCAGTGGAATTCTTGGTGTTTCCCCGTGAGTAGTCTGAGGGGCGTGCTTACTGACGCAAAGTCTTGAATGTAGCACGTGCAGTAACTTTCCATTCTCAGGAATGAGCGTACTGCTGACACAGATGTGGGCGTAGGGGCCTCCACAAGAGCTTGCACCTTTTCAGGATCGGGTTGTAGGCCGTTGCTTGAAAATATGGGTCTAAAGAATTTTAACGTGGATTTGCTAATTTCGCACTTGTCTGGATTGAGCGTGAGATGAGCATTTTCGAGGGCCATGCACACTCTTCTCAGGGTGTCATCATGTATTTCTTGGGTGGTGTCAAAGATTAACATGTCATCACTATAATTTAAGCAATTTGAAATGTATCACGAAGCAGAGCCTTTTGTATCTGAATAATCCCAAGTGTGTTGAAAATGTGGTGATATATCTTGGCGATGGGTGTAATTCAAGCTGGTGATGGCCCTTGTTTAAGTCTAATTTTGAAAACACGTTTGCCCCATGGAGTAAGTGCATCATATTGGTCATCCTGGGGGCAAGATGACATTCTCATTCTATGGCTACATTTGGGGCCCTCATGTCTACACAGATGTGAACACTGTCCTTGTTCTACATTTTGGGCACAGGCACAATCGGGGATACCCACGGTGTTTGTCCTGATGCCGGTTCAATGATGTCTTGCAGCAGTAGGCATTGAATTTCATCTTCGACGTGTCTGAATGTTGAGGGGAATGCCCTGTAGTGTTCAGCTCTCGGAGGAAAGTGCAAGTTTATATGTAACTTGATCTGTTTGTATTTTAGTTTTCCCAAACCTTTAAAAAGAGCTGGAAGCATTTTCTGCATCAGGTCCTTCAGGCTTGCGGTGTATGGTTACATGATTTGATACATAATTTGAATGAGGCCCATTTGAATGGCTGACTTGAAACTCAGTATGCATCCCCCTGGTACTTCTCCTTTTATGATGTAAATTTTGACTCTTTGGCTCTTGTCTTTGTATTGGCATGTCTCTGTGAACATCACTCGACAATTGAGGGGGGGTTTTGACCCGTAGGGGTAGATCATTCTGCTTCTTTTAGCACTTGTTTTGTGACGAGAGACTTGTAGGTGTCGTCATCGATTACATTCACAGTTGCACATGTGTCAATCAGAAATCCTTGATTTTGTCCATTTAGTTGTAGTAGTAATGTAGGGCTATATTCCGCGGTTACGCTGTTGCCGATGCCATGGACGTATCCTCTTTTGCGGTCTCCCCTGGAGGAGGAGTGTGAGTCACGTCTTCTACTTGGCGAATCATCCAGATATCTAATCTTTTGTCTTGAATTTCTTCTTTGGGAGTCATGCCTGCTCCTGTAATAACTGAAACTGTCTCTCCTTTCCTATCGTCGAAATATCGAAGTGTTTCATGGCTTGTAGTTGTAGTGATTCAGTGCCGCCATCTTCTCTGGGTGTGGAGTGGTGTGGCGTGGAGCTGGACTGTGGGCTCTGTATTCCACTGTCTGCGTTGCTTTCAGACATGGCCTTGCTGGTCCTCTTCTGCGCGGCCGTTCACTGACGCACTAGTGGCGGCCTTAGTTGCATTCCAGGCCCTGTGGCTTGCGGTTCTGTGAGTGCACCTTGGGGTGGACTTGGCACTCAGTGTAGTGGCTGGTGCTGTGTAGATTAGCCTCTCTGATGTGGGCCGTCAGATAGCTGGTTCTGGCTAATGCAGGCTTTGCCTATCTTGTCATGCGTAGGGGAGCTGGCGAGTGTCCGTTACTGGTGGCAATGACTCGTGCAGAAGATTACAGCTCAGATAAGGCAGCGAGCAGCTGTGTCATAGCGGGTATTGCGGTTGAGCACGGGTGTTTGGCGAGACCACATGTCATATGCGACACACGTATGCTGTAATTATAAAGGATAGTGTTCCTCTGTGACGGTGCATGCAATTAAATCATTATGTTCCTTACTTTCGAGCGTGCCGCTCATCAGACGGTGTCCACATGGTGCATGAGGTAGGGGCAGCTTGGGGGCCTTCGGCGCCATGGTTGCTTCTCGGTGGCCCACGAAGCGAATGACCAGGATTGATGATCGGAGCAAAGGTGCTGCCTCGAGCGTCTGTAAACCTTGTTGCCATTGTTATTGTGTAAAAGGATTGCTGAAATAAGTCACTCAATGTAATGCATCAATGAATGAATCGCAGAGCCAGGTATTCGTGCACCTGCTTGTTTATTCAATTAAGCGCGAACTGCCTTCTCAGGCGGTAGCCCCGCCCGCTTCTAACATGTGGGTCGCAGCCCACACAACTAGAACAACAGAAAGGAGACTCGGCTCCCTACAACAAATAATAACAATGGAAATGGAACATTAGACTAAGTATACTACGACGAAAAATAGGGTTATGATATCACTGTAATGTGTTATATATTTCATACAAGAATGTATCACCATATGTATCGTTAATAACAGTCTCTATAGGCCCATATTACTGTGAAAGTAAGAAGTCCAAGGCCAACTGATAATGATGTGTTATTATATAGCACTTACGCTTAAGCGCTTTATATGGAACAAATATACATACATTATCACCCAACCTGTGTTGGTACTCATTTAACAACCTCAGAAGGATCAAAAGCTTAGTTGGCCTTGCCGGGATTCGAACCAGCAGTGAGCGTTCAACCCACTGAGCTATCTTACCGGCTATAGTAACATGAGCAATTACATGTCGGAATGTTTCCAAAATCGGGAAGCAAATTACACTCTGTAGTGGATACCATTAAACTGGTAACTGAGATTTAACAGCAGGCCAGTTCCTCTGCAGGTCTGCTGCAAAGTTGGCCACATGTCAAGCCTGCGTTGATCTACTTTTCAGGCTTCAGATGTTGTGCAAAATACATACCATTGGGAGGGTTCATAACAGTGTATTAAAGAATTTAGAGTAGCGCAGGAAAGCAGCGCACTCACACGGCATCCGTACTCTGGGCACTCGTTACCTCTACATACAAACATCCTGAACAGCATACCAGGGAGATAGGAAAGACATTTCAACAAAGCATTACTTGTAGCACAATGAAATCAAGGGCCACTTAATGTGCTATGGTACAAACATTTCTACGCTGTACAAAGGCCTTTAGGCACAAGGATTTTGTCAAGTCGGTGAGGACACTGAGATGGACTGTCTTGTGATGATCACAACAGAGACAACGGCAGAAAAAAACATGCTAGAACTGCAACTTGCGAAAAGCAAAATACATAGTCCGAAATGGATGCTTATTCTACTCTAAAGGCTTTTTGGAAGTTTTTGTCTGCATTGTGAATTTGAGGTGTCTAAGAACAGACTAAATCAGTTACTCGCCCCCTAAAGTGTGCCAGGAATAAACTTTTAATGAGTCTAGCAATCTTTGCATTGAATTCCAGAAAGACAAATTATTTGATATTCCGATTCTTTCTTATTTAGGGTCACTGCTCAAAGGGTTCCACTTGTGGAACCCCACGTTTTTTTAAGAGGCCTGAACAAGAAAGCCAGATACTCCAGAAACAAAGTGCCACATGGTGCTGGCCACAGCCTAGGCGGTTCAATTTCTTATTAAAAAAAACATTTTTTGTTATTTATTTTAGGGGTAGTAAGGGAAACCACATGGGTAGTAAGGGAGACCTTAGGGATTGCAGGTGCGACCCCTAGTAACCCCCAAATGACGTTCCTGCCAACATGTCTTTGAAAAGGCAAACGAAACGTGCAAGCAGCTCTTTCTGGTGCCATTTTAGGGTCAGGCACGATCATTGGTTCGGCCACTGCTTTGTCTCGCCCCATTCGAACATAACCACCTGTCTTCCAGTTAACCCCATCTTAGCAGACCAGAACTGCTCTCGCAGCATACAAGTGCACTAGCAATGTCATCATCAGGGTAGACACTGGAGTAGCATTAGCTGCTAACAATTAAAGCCTCTCTCTCTCTGATCTGATAGCAGTGATAGACCAGAGAGATATAAGTGCTATAAATTGGCAAAGTCAAAAGTCTATATATAGCAGAAGGACACAAACTGTTGTCCCCTAAACAGATTACAGATTTGACAGTCCAAAATGTCAAATTGGAGACATGAATATTGTTACACTCGAAGGCGGGTCATTTTAATGAAAAGTGCAAATTGCATGCAGGGGACCGCGAACGTTAGCACTTACGTGCTGTTTAACCCCTGCTTGCAATTTTCATCATTTACAAATACGAGTGTAATAGTGAAGAATAAAACAAGCCAACACCGCCTTCACTTTTACGCTCCGTTTTGCCATAGAATAAACAACGCCAGTAAATGATGCTTTGCAGGCAGCGTTCGTTTAGTAATGGATTCAGTCTGCTAATTGGCAGGGGCAAATTCGAGGTGGATTCCATAGGAATCCATTGGTTATATACCTGCATGAAAAATCTCATGCAGCCATAAACCATGGTGCTCTTGCAAGACAGAGGAGTGATGCAAAGAAAGTATGCACATTCCACGTTCTGGCCCTTGAGAGGGCATGAAAATGGGGCGGAGCATTAAATAGGGGTATAAAGCCATCACACTCCCTTTTACGCTGCCATTTAATGAACCACTCCATCAAAACTAACCAGGGGGTTAACCAAAGTGGCCATCGATTTCCTTAAAATGTCGCTTCTTTTCTATGAACTCCTCATTTACTTCCAGATTACCATCTCTATTCCCTTACTTTTGATCAGCTGCAGTTCCTTCCTTTGCACCATAATCCATGTTCAGCCACTTCTATCATTTCATTGCATCTTTTGCACATTCAGTTATTCCTTCTCTCGATTGTACATTGTTTTTATCATATAATCATTTTGCTCTGGCACTATAGATGTTTTGTTTCTCTCTGGTGCACAATTTCTTTATCTTCTGTTCTTGCATGTCCCATCCATCACATTTCCCTTCTATGCCCTGATGTCAAATTATTTAGTTTTCTATTTTTTTTAAAATTAAAAGTATTTAGTTTATTACAAATATGTACTTGTGAACAATGTTCAGATACCATTTAGATTACAGTTTAAGTTACGGTTTGAATTACAAGGGCGACATAAGGCCTTGCTGAGTAAATCACTTGTCAAGGATTCTGTGAAAGTATGAACTGATCAACAGGAAATCCTAGCCCCTTTGCAGGGGTCAATTTGTTGTACTTCTTGTAAAAGGTTGGTTAAGGCAAAACTTAATTTAAAATCATGTCCCCCATGACAGCGAATTCACCATTCCTAAGCCGACAGATGGTCATTCCTAGATATTAAGGGTGTCCGCAACGTGTCTTTCGAATAAAAGTTCTTTTGTCAGAATGATATTTAGTCTGACTCTTAAGAACATGTTTCTATGATGAACACTTGGGAATTGTCTGAGGTATTTTGGCACCACGTTTAGGAACAGTTTATAACGTGGTTAATATCCAGAGGTTTCTAAGCGCGACCGGGGATCGAACCTGTGTTGCTCTGTGTTGTCTTGCTTCCAATTCGAGCATGTTGCCCCTGAGCAACCCTCCCTTCTTTCTGTTTCGTTCCAGTCATGACACCATATTTTCCTCTTAGCAGCGTCTGGCCTGTTGACTAAGGACCATTCATCTGCGTTGATGTTGATTAGCACCACTTTACATCGTGTTGACCATTGTTGCAGGTGGCAGTCTGTCATTTCTGTGGTTTTCCTTTTCAGTATATCAAATTGTATAGGGATATTGCTCATGATTGTTTTTTGAAAGTTGAAAGAACTTCAATGGGTACCAAACTACGTGTGTTTAATGATGTTAGACCTAGTTTTAATCTTATCGCAGCTATAGACAGACAGTTTGGTAAATTCAGTATTTTCTTCCAGAAGAGTCCTTCCAGCCCATCCCATCCCATATTTCCCACGGGGTCAATAATGTGGACTCAGCACCATATGTCAAATCAGGAGTTACTTTCTGCTTATAGAATGTAATAAGCGGAATTAGAGAGAATTTCCCATATTTTCTGTGTACGACTTGAATCGGTTCGTTGGTCACGATCCATTTGTAAATCTGTTTTTTTTACATCCGGCCACGCAAGTGCCGTAAAATGTAAATTTCTAATTTCTTGATGTTGATTTTCAGGTCGTTTTGTTCAACATAGGTTTGTAGGCAGTTGAGGCTTCGCTGTAGTCCTATCAGCGTTTGGTCCATTATTACAAGATCATCAGGGTAGGGCATGCAATCCAGAGGAGTGCCATTTATTGTCAATGGATTTGCTGTGGATGGAATCAATGCATATTTCAAGTCGGAAATGAAGAGGTTGAACAGGGCCGACGCCAATGGGCACCCCTGCTCGAGTCCTCTCGAGGTGGTGATCTCTTGAGTCAGTAGCCCACCTGCATTCAAACGTACACGGATGGTGGTTTCTTCGTGTAAGGCCATTATTGAGGAGAGCAAGTCGTGTGAACATTGCCATTTTTCCATTTTGTTCCATAAGCGAATTCGATCAACACTATCAAAAGCTTGTTGAAAATTGATAAATGCTGCGAATAAGGGTTTCTTGTTTTGTATGGATCGAGATTGTAAGATATTCAAGAGCAAGAGATTTAAATTACACCCAACGCACTAACAAGGCCAGTTTGACAGACCTCCAGGGTTCCCGATTCTGTTGACCATGCGTTCAGTCGTTTTAGAATTTGTGAGGCAAAATGTTTACCCACTACGTCGAGTAAGGCAATTGGGCGATAGTTGTTTGGGTTTGTGCACTCTCATTTCTTGAATATCGGCACCAGAATTGCCTGTTTCCATGAGGGCGGAAGTTGGCCTTTCTTCATTATTTGTGAGAATAGGATATAGCAAAATTCTACCCAATTTTCAGGATCTGTTTTAAGTATATAATTTGATAGGCCATCTGGTCCAGGAGCTCTTGACCTGCTTGCACTGTTGATTAGAATCAGTATTTTGCTTTTCGCAAATGGAATAAACCATATGATATGATATGACATTTATAACACACCTATACTCAAGTGTTTCAAGGCGCAACGAGGCAAAGGCGGGGGAACAGAGGGAAGACAAAGACAACAGTCTTACTAGGCTAGGTGATATTGAGATCGCACAAGTGCAGGTGGGAGGGGAAAGGGTAAGTGCGGGGGAAAGGGGAAGGGAGCAGTGCAATACATAGGAGCAACAGAAAGAATAGATAAAAATAAATAAGACAATAGCTAAAAGTGCAGCCAGCTAGTGGCAAGTGCAGGAGTAAGTTTAGGAATCAAGTGTCAAGAACTGGTGGGGAATGTAGGGATACAGAAACAGCCCCCAAGTGCAGGGGTTTCCCGGGAGGCAGTGCAGGTGTGCAGCTGGTGGGGGAGGGGACCTGGGCCCGAGATCAGAGGGTGGACAGGTGACAAGTGTAGTTTCAGTCAGGAGCTCAGCAGGGGAGAGGAGGAGAGAAAGCAGAAGCAAAGAGGAAGGTTTTGAGGTGCTTCCGGAACCGGAGATGGTTCTCCTCAAATTTCAGGGAGGCATGGAGGCTGTTCCAGAGGGAGGCCACAGCCGAAGAAAGAGATCTACCAACAACTCATTGCTTGGAGAAGCTACTGAACCTGATGGAGTTGGAAGAGGATAAGCGAAGAGCTCGAGAAGGAAGATATTTAGGTAGAGAGAGTTGGAGGTATTGAGGCCCAGAAGGCCTTGTGGACAATGCAGAGGGTTTTGAACTTAGTCCTCGCAGCCACTGGGAGCCAGTGCAGAGATTTCAGTCCTGGAGAGATATGATCCCTGGGCTTGAGGCCAAGGACAAGTCTCGCAGTCCTGTTTTGGATGAGTTGCAGAGGGAAGAGAGTAGAAGCAGGATGATTTAGAAAGAGGCTGTAGCAGTAGTCCAGCCTAGAGAGAACCAGAGCTCTGAAGACAGTGAGCTTCTGGGGGAAAGAGAGGAAAGGAAGAATACCTCTGAGGAGGTGCAGCTGGTAGTGTGACTTCTTAGAGACGTCAGAGATGTGAGGAGAGAAGGAGAGAGTGGAGTCAAAGATGACCTGAGGTTTTTAGCCTCAAAGGTGGGAGATGGAAGAGGGCCAAGAGATGCCGGCCATAGAGCGACAGGAAAGGAGGGAGCAGGGGTGTCAATGAGGAGAATCTCAGTTTTACTGGCATTAAGGCAAAGATCGTTAGCGGCACACCACTTCAGGATAGCAGACAGACAGTCAGAAACGAGAGAAGGAGAAGAAGTGGCGAATGGAGTCTGAAAATGAGCTGAGTGTCGTCCACATAGCACAGAAAGTTGAGGCAGAGACAGAGAGCAGCAATGTGGTGGGCAAGAAGTTCCACATATTGGTTGTACAGCCAAGGAGAGATGTTAGATCCCTGGGGAACATCACAGATATAGGTAGAGGAGAGGAAGGACCCAAGTTGGACTTGGGAGAGTCGATCAGAGAGGAAAGAGAACAGCCAAGACAAAGCCTGATCAGTGATACCCAGGTTATCAAAGAGACAGTTGAGCAGGATGGCATGGTTGACCGTGTCAACGGCGGAAGAGAGATCAAGTAAGATGAGGACACAGGGGGTATTGGAATCAAGGTTGGAAAGCAGGTCTTCACAGATGTTCAGGAGAGAAGTTTCCATGCTTCTGGCAGCTCTGAAGCCAAACTGATTGTCATGGAGACAACCAACCTATTCAGTGAGAAGATTAAGCTGGGAGATGGCCAGGTTTTCCAAGAGTTTGCTCAGGAAATGAGTGATGGAGATTGGGTGGTAGTTAGCAGGGAAGGAGGAGTCGGCTGAGGGTTTCTAAAGAAGATGGTGCACAAGGAAGTGCTTCAGGGTGGAGGGGAAGACTCCAGTGGCAAACGAGTGGTTGCAGAAGTCAGCCAAAGCAGGAGCCAGGGTGTCAATGTGGCCCTTGATGGTTTTAGAGAAATAGGGGAGAACCTGTTTTGACGAGACTTTCATAGATCGGACTTGTCTAGAAACCTTGTCTGGGGAGAACAGGGGAAAGGCAGATAAGCAGGGAGGAGAGGTGGCAACAGGATGGCCAGAGGAAGAGAGAGGAGTAGAGGGATGAGGAGGAGAGGAAGACGGAGAGGACAGGATGTCCTGAGTTTTAGAGATGAAATGAGAAGCCAGGGCCGTGCAGAGGGCCTGGTAGGGGACAGGAGAGGTAGAGACTGCAGCAGGATTGGCCAGCTCCTTGCAGATTTTAAAGAGTTCGGCTGAGTTGTTGGATGCCGCAGAGACTCGGTCTTGGATGAGGGCTCTCTTGTTGGTGCGAACAGAGAGCTGTTATTACCTTTGGAGCAATCAGCAGGCCAGTTTGTCAGAGGATGTACAGGAAGCACGCTATTTCCTCTCAGCCACCCTACACTTGCGTTTAAGGGTGACGAGGTCTGAGTCATACCAGGAGTTGCACTTAGCTTTGGGCTTCAAGCGGATCCTCATGACAGGGGCAAGAACATCAAGAGTATCGTATATAGCAGAGTGGACCATAGAAAGGGCTGTGTCAGCGTGTGAGTCAGCTGAAGCGAGGGGCGGTGAGAAAGTGGCGGCGAAAGCTTCAACTGACACACCCTTTATGGGTCGGATAACCAAGAAGGTAGGTGGCAGTGCTGGAGTTGGCTTGGCCTGAGGGGAGGAGAGAGTGAGCTGGGAGGAAAGGAGAAAGTGATCACTCCAGGAGAGAGGAGTGGTGAGAGAGATAAAAAGGGGAAGGTCTGTAGAGATCAGAACATCCATAATGTGCCCTGCAGAGTGAGTCAGGCCAGAGTGGAGGATAGAGAGTGAGAGAGAGTCGCTGAGGTCACAAAAGAGTCTGGAGGAGGGGTAGGAAGCATCCAAGTGGATGTTGAAGTCTCCAAGAAGGAGGAGTTGAGTGGTCGAGGCCAGGAGGGAAGAGGAGAGGGCCGCCCACTCAGAGAGGAAGGAAGAGATCTGACCAGGTGGCCGATAGATGGTAGCCACAGTAAGGGAATGGCTAGGAGAGGGAGAGAGCCTGCAGATTTGACATTTGAAAAAGGAGTAAGCCTGTGAAGGATGGACAGAGGCAGGAATCCATTCAGAGAACATCAGGGCTACACCCCCTCTGGAACGATTGGACCTATGCACGGAGAGGATCTTGTAGCCGTCAGGGAGGAGAGTGTCAAAGCTTGTGACAGAGCTGGCCATGAACCATGTCTCAGTGAGACTGAGGACATTGAGGTCAAATTCTTCAAGGAGGCGGCAGATGTCAGAGGATTGTCTGACAGCTGAGCGAGAGTTTAGAGTGGCAATATGAAGACAGTTGCCGTCCTTGAAAGACTTCTGGGGAGGGGTACAAATCAGAGGTATGCCCTGTAGAGGTCTAGAAGTTGCCTGACGGAGGGGGCAGAAGAGGAAGGAGGAGAGGGCACAGTAGCCAAGGAAGAGACAGCAAGGGGATGCAAGGAAGCAGTGGAGGGAAGAGAACAACATGATGTTGTTGGGTTTCTGTGTAGGTTGCTTTTCGTTTGAGTTGAGCTAGTATATAAGTCTCCATAATGATGAGTCCAGACCTCCTCTGGGATAGGATTTGATAGTATTACGTCTTGTTTGGTGCCTGCATGATTTATAATATCCCTAAACCTTTTGGAATTTTTGCCCACAATGATTTTGAGCATTAGTTCATTATCGTTTTGAAGTAAAATGCACTTATGAGATATGTTATGTTCTGTTGCCCATTTATCTAATTCATTTGCCACTTGTTCCACAAATTCAGATGTCTTTACATCTGTTGGGGCCCAATACAGATTGAATAAACCCAACCAATGATGCCCAGGTTCATGTTCCACGTTTATCAAGAAGGTTTGGATATAGCTGTTAGGGTTATATGAGTCTTCTGTTGTAAGCCCCACTCAATTTTTTAGGATTGTTAGGAGGCCCGACATCGGCCTTGCTTTCTCTCCCCTGTGGGACTGATTTAGATGGGCAGAATGTCCGTCGACAGTTGGTGTGGTTCGTAGCCAGGTTTCTTGCATGCATAGTATGTCAAATGAAGTTGCAGTGTGACTTTGGTTGGCAAACAGGTGGACGAATCCTCTAGTATTCCAAGAAAGGACGTTGATTTGGTCAGTGGTTTGTTGTTAATTTTCCTGGCGAGTTGAAAGGGCCTTTCCAAGCCATTCTCACAAGTCGTCGTTATTCACAGTAGCTCTTCCACTTGGGATTTCTTATATAGATCTTCTAACTCTATTTGTGGTGTTGAAAGCTACTCTGAGGGGGGGGCACAACATTGGTGCTTTTGGGTGGAGGATTTTCTTTCTGTTTCGGCGCAGAGCTTGATCTTTTTGGGTCTTTGTTGTTTGAAGTTATTAACGTGTGCTCTAGATTGCTAGGTATTTTTGTCGGTCTGAGAGTAATTATGTTCCTTTTTTTCTGTTGAGTTTCTCTTATTTCTTGTGATGTCAAAGCCTATGGATCCTAATGTTGAGGAGGATTTTAGTAGATATTTGTAAACTACAATAGAGAGGATGATAGACATACATGATCAAGTCTTTCCTCGTCGTTGAACTCTACCACAGTGATGTCTGATGATGTGATGTCAATGAGTTCTGGGAAGTGTTGGAATAGTTGAAGGATGTTATTCCTATTCAGAATTAAATCATCATCAGTATTTAAAATATGTTCTAGTATTCACTGATTTCTGGTGTTTAGGTGTTCATCGCTCTGAGCCAGTGAGGAGTCGAGATGGTGGATTCTGGGATAGAGACTCGTGGGTTGACCAAATTTGGCATGAAAGAGGAACTTGTTTGTTGGGCTGCCAGAGGGTGCTGATCGCCTTCAAAGGTAGTCAGGGGCAATAATGGAGGTTGGTCATTCATTTTCCTTTTCTTTGCTGGTTTCACATGATTATTAGCCAGAAGTGGCCTGGATAGTCCTATGGAGACAGCCATGGGTGAGTCTAAAGAGCTAACAGTTCCTGTAAGAGATGTTCGGCAAGTTTCTTTCCCTCTAGTCAAATTTGCCTTGCACAGCCTTTTTAAGAGGCGTTCTGGTGTTCTTTTTTCTGTGTTCGGGCCTTTGGGTGTCTGTGAGATTGTGTTGAGTTGCTCTGTTAATATGACAGATTGCACTGTTGGGTGGGGGAGAATGTGTGAGCTTTGCACCTGTGTCTTTTACTTGCAAGAGCGCCTCGCAAGGTTGGCATTGGCATTCTGTTTCGCTTGTGGCGTCTATCACTGCGGATAAGAGGTAGTTGTCAGATACTTCACTAGCAGTTTCTAAAAGGTGCTGCACCTTTTTTTTTTAGTTAATCAAAAGGGTTTGTTTGGAGCAGCTGCAGGGACTTGAAAAGAAATTTGAGGCAAAAAAAACTCTTCCTTCAAGCGGGCTCCAAAGAGTAGGGGTTTGGGAGCCGATCGAGGGCCCACCACTTGAATTGGAGGCCAGGATCAAAGATAACAGATGTAAGTCAGTCACTGTTTTTTCCACTCTGCTTTCAGAGACCACTGTGTTTTCGACCATGTGAGACGAGGAGGAGGGCTCCAGATCCTCAGTGCGGGCATTGCAGCTGAACAAAGGCCCGACATCAAATTGGGGCTGGATGTTGAGGGGGAATGGTAGGGGCCAGGTGGAGGGAGAGTAAGCACTAGGGTTTTTGAAGTTTCACGCACCTTGGAGGGCAGTTGGTTCTGGCAGTAGAGCCGGATCATCAGCATGGTTCTCAGAAGGTTCTGTCAGATTTGCAGGGAGCTGGAGTCATGTCTGCCTTCTCGTGTGTTAGGGGGGTGTTCTGCTTCCATTCCCGGCATTTTGTCCAATGGGTGCGGCAGCGGCTGGGCTCTGGCCACCGGGCAGTGGCGTCTCCAGGAATCAAATTTAGGGGGGGTACAGAGGGGGCCACAGACAAAAGTAGGGGGGGCGCCTATAAAAGGCCAATAAATATGCTTTTGTCAAATTGAAACGGGCAAAGTAGTCCAAAGTGGCCCGGGGCAAAATTGTAATACTTCTGAAGCCAGGGCATCAACTGTAAGCCGCATGCCATGAATCATAGGTCAGTAGAAATGACACTAGTTTTAATATTGGCCGAGGAGTACATGGGGCATTGGGTTCCGGTGTTCCAGAATATAAAAACATATCTGGTAAGTCACCATGTACAAGGTGTAGCCTTGCAGCAGATGCATCATATACAAAGTAGAGTGTAAAATCCCCTACAATAATGCCTCCATAGAGCTGTACCCAATGTGTAAGCTTTAGTATCACTGCTGGAAGTACTTCTCCTGAGCACACACAATGCAGAGCTGGCTTAATTTAGAAGACTAGATTTTTTTTACAAATCGTTTTATTGTCAAATGCTTTTCCTACCTCAATTGAAACATGTAACTTAACTTGAAAGCCAAAAATCTTAAAGCTAAGACTGAAACTGAACATGCGTGTTTGTGGTCTCAAATTACAGAAAACTGTTTACATTAATAAAGATTCAAACGTGAATTTTTGAGGAGCAATGCAAACCTGTCAATTACAATGTCCATGCTTATTTGCCCAGCAAGTCTGGACTCAATTGCTAGTGTGGCAAGATCTGACAGCCTTTCCTCTGTCATTGTTGTGCGCAGATATGACTTTATTAACTTTAGCGCACAAAAGCTTCTTTCACATGAAGCGCTACTCACTGGCAAGACACAAGCAATTTTACAAAGTCGGTACAGTTCAAAGAATGGAACAGTATAAAGCTCCAGAAAGCTTGTGAACTCCAGAATTGTATTCACCTTAATGGCATCAGAGGCCTTCTTCCTTGCTAGGGTTACCAGTGCCTGTTTTAGTTCTGTTTGCAATTTATCCAGATCACAGGAGTAGAATGTGGCCCTTTGTGACAATTTCTGAAAACTGAGAAAAGAATCAGATCTGGGATTTAGTGCCTGTATACCTTCCATGATCAGCAAAGAATCTTTTGAAAAGCGTGATTTTAGTTCTGAGATTATCCGGTCAAGAACTACATTCACAAAATGTTTAGTGAAATCATCTTTTGTGCGCAGTCTTGGTCGCTGTCCCACAGTCTCCATTATGGCACTATTTTTTAAGTGGAAAGGCAGTCGACAATCACGCTTTTTGCAAGGCGGTTCAGGCTCATCATTTGTAGATGCTGCTATACCACACTTACTGCTCAGCTGGAGTGCTTCGTCCCAGAGATTTTGTATAGTTGCATCCATGTCTTGATTACGCACTTCCTCAAGTTCTTCTATGACTGTGCGTACAAGGACAACAGCGGAGGCCAAGTCAAGATCTGCTTGCTGTAACATATTTGATAGTGTCTCAGTCCTTTTTAATATGTTTTCAAAAAGCACAAGTGCTAGAATGAAGCTGAAGTCAATGAATTGCCGAATGCCATTTGCTTATATTGCTCTTTCTGTATGTCTCCCTTCTGCCAGTAGTGTGAGGGTTTCCAGAAGAGGCTCAAGTGTTTGGAGGACAGCTTTACAAGCAGAATATTGGCATGTCCACCTTGTATCACTTAAGTGTTTTATCTGTATGACCTGTTTTGACATTTCTGTTTGAACGCTTACAAACACAGAGTGAACAACAGATGTACTGCATAACACATAAAGCTTCTCCAATTTCACAAAAAACTAAGTTGCTGCATATACGTTTTTAACCGTGTCAACAATGACTAAATGAAGCCAGTGATTCATACAATGAACATAAAGTGCAGAGGGCACCTCTTTTTGAACCCGTGCTTGCACACCATTAAGCCGACCACTCATCACTGAGGCCCCATCATACCATTGCCCAACACATTCATTTTTATCAATGCCCAATGATGATAGGACATTAAATATATAGCATATATATAGATTCTGCATCAAGGCTATCTGCTTTGTAGAATTTCAGGAATCTTTCATGGACAGAATTATTATGGAAGTATTTCACAACAACAGACAGCTGTTCGGTTTTGCTGAGATTAAGGCTATCAGCAATGCCCTCTCTAACGAGAGCAGCCATAATTGACAGAAGTTCATTTTGAATGGATGGATGTAAATAGCATGCATTTTTGGGCCCATTAAGTTTTTTTTTTACAATACTGTCTCTTTCAGCAAGTAAATACAATATTTCTCTCACATTTCCGTGATTGATGTCATCAGAGTTACAGCGATGCTCCCTTTGGGCAATTTTAGTTTTGCCAGTCAACAGTAAAACTTGAGCAATTGTTTTAATGTAATGCCGATTTTCAGCTACCTCTCTGATATATGCATCACTGAGCCCTTTCATGATTGATGTATCATCTTTTATATTTCTTTTGAAATCCTCCCATCTCACATAGCCTTCCTTATGGGAAGCAGACTTCTCATGCTGCAATATTCCTTTGCCATTTTCCAATGCATTTTTCCAGTTGGTATATTCTCCATAAAGAGATTTGGACATCGAAAAAAATCAGCATGGAAAACAGTATGCTGCATCCTGGGAAATGGAGTATTCTAGCCATGTGTATACCTGAAACCAATGCGAACAGAATGACCTAAGGCGAGATCCCAGTTTTGTTTGAGGATATTTTTTTAAGACAGGCTGTCGAGGGCCTTCACTAGCACACTGGCTGATATCACTGAGACCTGGTGGTGCCTTTCCCTTGACAGCATCAACAGCCATTACCTCTCTATGAGGTCGATCAAAGTCAGTGCATACTTTTCCACAAGCAGTGTATTGGTTGGTGGGTGGAGGCATTATGCTTGAACCTGGACTTTGTGATGACGAGGGTTCAACACCTTCTGTGGAAGCATCAGCACTCATAGGGTTACTATATTCCACATCTTCTCTTTCAAACATTTGATCCTCATCCACGGAAGAGTCATTCAGCTCCCTCTTGTCTTGCTGCGGCTCCTTTACAGTATTATCTGTTTGACGCTTCACTGTCGCACGGGAATAATAGGACCGGATATCCATTTATGGGGTTGTTGCCTCACTATCAAGTAAAATCAATAAAGAGATATATTTTATTTGTTCAAGGTAGCCATCATATGTGGCTCACTTACCGGTAATCACATTTTAAAGCACGTATGATAAGCCACCTCCCACCTCAAATATATATTCAATGAATAGCTCTAAGAGGTTAAGCATGCAAGCCTTTCTTTTATACATTACCTACATCAAGGGTAAGGAAAAAACGTTGTATTTGGGCAATTCATTCTAAAATGTTCTGCTTACTTTACTCAGACGTGCGTGAAATTAATGATCTATGATATGATATGGCATTTATAACGCACCTATACACAAGTGTTTCAGTACCGACGAGGCAAGGGATGGGGAACAGAGGAGTAATAATAGGTAAAAAGTGTAGCCAGCTAGTGGCCAGAGCAGAGGTAAGTGCAGACATCAGGTGTCAAGAGCTGGTGGGGACTGATGGGATACAGAAACAGTCCTCAAGTGCAAGGGTTGCCTAGGAGGCAGTGCAGCTGTGCAGCTGGCGGGGGAGGGGACCTGGGCCCGAGATCAGAGGGTAGCCAGGTGACCCGTGTAGTTTCAGTCGGGAGATCAGCTGGGTTGTGAGGAGAGACGGCAGAAGCAAAGAGGAAGGTCTTGAGGTGCTTCCGGAACCGGAGATGGTTCTCCTCAAGTTTCAGGAGGGCAGGGAGGCATTTCCAGAGGGAGGTCCCAGCTGAAGAAAGAGATCTACCACCAACTCGTTGCTTGGAAAAGCGACTGACCCTGAAGGAGTTGGAGGCAGATGAGCAAAGAGCTCGAGAAGGAGGATATTTAGGAAGAGAGAGTTGAAGGTATTCAGGCCCCAGAATGCTTTGTGGACAATGCAGAGGGTTTTGAACTTAATCCCCGCCGCCACTGGGAGCCAGTGCAGAGATTCTGGCAGCTCTGAAGCCAGACTGATGGTCATGGAGACAACCAACAGATTCAGTGTGAAGTTTAAGCTGGGAAATAGCCAGCGTTTCCAGGAGTTTGCCCAGGAAAGGAGTGATGGAGGTTGGCCGGTAGTTAGCAGGGCAGGGTGGGTCGGCTGAGGGTTTCTTAAGAAGAGGGTGGGCAAGGGAGTGTTTCAGAGGGGACGGGAATGCTGTCTAAATCACTTAACAGATCTCTTGACCTATGTAGCACATGTGGTTAGTCTGATAGGTTACTTCAGCAAGCGAGTAGAGAGGTTAGCTGGGTGCTTCCACTACTCACTGGCTACAGGGACTTAGCCCTGTGGGCATGCAGTGGGGTTCAGGAGTACTCAGTCCTACTGACGTGCTACCCTAGTGAACGCAGAGTGGAGAGGTTAGCTGGGTGCTTGCAATACTGCGTGGCTACAGGACATGCAGTGGTGTTCAGGAGTACTCAGATCTACTGACATGCTAACCTAGTGAATGCAAAGTAGAGAGGTTAGTTGGGTGCTTCCAATACTCAGTGCCTACAGGGACCTCTCACTGTGGGCATGCAGTGTGCAAGATGGGGACCATGTACACCCACAGCCAACATGCATAGGGCGCGGTTGGGGGACCTCTGTGCCACCAACAGACATCTGTCGCTTATCTGATCACCTTGTGGTAATGTATTTTACAGGCAAATAAGTATCATGAAAACATTTTGCGCAACTATACTAACCAAGTTGCAGGTGGCCTAACCCACTGAGGGCGGGGCCTTCCTGCACATTTCCCATCCTGTGGAAGCTTTTTAAAAGAAAATCCACTCAACTGCTTTAGGCAAAAGCTCACTTTCAAACCCAATTAAACAGCCCGCAAACATATCCTGCATTACTTTGAAAACAATATTAAATGAGAATAATGACCTTTTGTATAGCACACACCACTGGCCTATAAACAAATATTGCCATTGTACGTGGCAGCAATGGTATCAGTCTTGGAAGGATGGCAGACTGAGTCAGCACTGCAGGCATGCATGCCCATGAAGCAGCCTCGGATAAACAGCTTTGCACAAAGCAGCCTGCTGCAGGATGACACAGCGACACTCCAGTGAAAGCAGCGAAGCCACACACGGCAGCCGATAACAGGAGTGGGTGCAGTGCCCACCCCACCCAACCATTTCCCTCCAGGCATGACTCCCAGGTCTCCCTGAAGTGGGCAGAGTGTCTCGGACACCAACCACAGTAGTGGCTGACACAGCGGACACAAGGCTCCACCATAAATCACCTCGGGGTGATTGCATGAGCCCCAAAGCTCTGACACGGGAATGTCACCCCCAAAAGGTAGAGAGGATCGCAAAATGAAACAGGGCAAGGTTAAAGTGCGCCCCAACAACCAAAAAAAGCTGCCTATGCAAAACATAGTGAAAGAATAAATGCATGGCCGGTACTCAGTTTCCAACAAAGAGAACAGTCGAGGCTCAAAGGGAAATATGCCCGCAGTTACCTCGGCTGTCTGATTTATGAATAAAGCCCAAGATTTTACAATTGGAGGGGTGTAATTGCGGTCAGCAAGCCATAAAACCGATGATGCAACAAAAGTATTTCAGACTTCTAACATCCTTTACTTAATGGCGTGCTTGCCGTTTGCAGGTCTCAACTGTTATAGCAGCCGAGGCTCAAAGGCAAGTATGCCCACAGTTGCCTCGGCTGTTTATTTTCTGAATGAAAGAACTTTACTATAAGTGCTGTGACAACAATGAGTGGGTGTTTAGACGTGTGGAAATAAAGGGTCATGAAGTAGGGGTTTCACGGTATTGATTTTCCGACGGTATGATAAACTTTTAATTAAATTATGGTATACCGTGGTTATCCCGGTATGGACCACATGTTTTTAAACCATTGCTTTCAATAAAATTTTGGTAGCAAGAGTCACAAATTCTCACCAAGAATTGTACCTCAAACAAGAAAGCAGCAAGAACTTTTCTTTCTACATATATTTGTTTTGGTCTAACTAAACTGAGCCGAATGGAGTCTAAAGTTCCAATTTAACGCTGTCATATAAAAACAACCTAGAAGTAGGCTGTGTGTGCAGGACGCGCTAGTATTAATTTAATTTACTGCTAGACGTTTGCTGTGTGTGCCCTATTCAATTGCTTGTGCAGTGTTTTTCTTTGGCGCTGTTAAAAAAGATTAACGAAGTGGCTTATTTCCTCACAATACTTGCAGCAAGTGCACTTAATGGGGTTGCAAGACATGTGGTGTTTAGTCATTCCTGCGGAACTGATGTGATTACACCTTCCTTTCTTTAAATGTTCTTTTTGGTAGCAATGATTTTTATATGCGCGCAAAAGTTTCAGTAAATTACTACAAGTTATTTTCATACTACAGTCCCACACAGGGCTCTGACTGACAATCTGTAGATCCGGGTCTATCACCCTTAAGCTACGGAAAGGAACAAAGATATCAGACTGAATATCCATTAAGCCTGGCAAACTTATTAAGGCAAACTAAGCTTTATTCATGTGTGGGTATGCAAACTGTGCAGTGTGCAGCGCCCGCTCCCACTACCTCTAACTCTTCTCATCATCATTAGGGTAAATAGACACCTGGTGCTAGGGAGAATTCTCTTATAAGGCTAATTTCCCAAACCTAGTGAGTCCCCCAACAGCTTTGCTGGATTTCTGGGGTTTGTTTTTTTCTCCTGCTAAGAGTGAGACTCTTTTCCTCCCACTCTTAGGCATGATTTGAGGTATGTCTTTGACTTATTGTGTGCTTATGGGCTATGGGGTAGCCTTTTTATTCCATAGGGCATCATCTGTTTTAGTGTATGTGTTACACAGCACCCTCAGTGCAGTAACACAGGGGTGTCATAGTGACCCCCAAACATAGACTCCATACCCTGGGACTGACTACTGTCTCCCAGGGCATGTAAAGTCACCATTGACTTTACTAGTCCAAAATTGTGAACAGAACCAGTACAAACCATCATATTGTGGAAGTACTGGAAGGGGTTAATTAGATTGCCCCTGGTTCTGTTTTCAAGGATTGCCCCTGGTTCTGTTGTCAAGGGGGCACTGTCCAGACCCCCTTGTCGAGTTTCTGGCTGGTGGCAGTGGTTACCGCGCAAAATATTCCACCGGAATATTCTCTATGGGATTTTCCCATTGATTTTAAACGCACCACTTTTTGGTGCAATGTTAAAGATACCGCCGGTTTATTTAATTAAAATAAACTCACCGGTTGGGTCTGTTTTGCCAGAACTCTTTTCTAAAATGGCGTTTGTGTCCGTCTCTGTAACTCTAACCAAGGTCAAGTCCTTTGTTCCACTTTTTGGCGGGCTTCTCCACAGAAGCCCTCCAACTGGTGCCACTCTGTCTGGGTTCCACAGGATGTGTGGGGAGGGGAATTGGCACCCTGGACTGCGTTGCCTTAGCAACTCAAGTCGCACTCTATTCTGATTGGCATATGTGAGTGACAGCTGGGCTGTTGAATGGGGTTTTTCCTGCATAAAAGCAGGGCCTTTGGGACTGGAACTTCAGAAGTCGCCATAGGACCTAAGAATCCGAAGAGGGGAGAAGCTGAAGCCATCTGCAACGACGACACCACCGGTGGAGCCCTGTTGCAATGACCTCACCACTTCCCCAACGACAAGAGGGGATCTTCTGCTGGAAGAGTCTTCTCCTTCTCAGCTGGTGGGATCAACCAGTTCGCCATTTCGCCTTCCAAAGACGTCTTTTGGTCGAATCACCCGTGCCAAGCACCCCGGCGGCCGGATAGCCAAGCTTCACCACTTTGACAGCGAATAAAAGGAACGCACCTTTTAACTGACGAACTCCGTGGTTGGTATCATCCCTGTGCAGTGCATCGACTTCAAGTTTCCTCCTCGACGAGATCTTCTCTTCCCCTGGTCGAAACCACGAACTGCAACCACTGCCAGGAACAACTGGCACCGTTGGAGCTTCCTCAACTTTAAAGGTACAGTGTTCCACTTGGCCTCCCTTTCCACGGTTTGCTAAAGGTGACCCTTAAATCCTTGGCTTTCCAACTGGGTTGGCCCCAGACCTTCTAACTTTACTTCTTGAATCACCCAAACCTCTTTTGAACATTCTGCAAAGACTTTTAGTGCATTGTAAACTGTGTGACCTTGGGCACATTTTGCTTTGCTCCATTTAAAGTGGGCCTGGCCTATGAACTTTGGCTCTACATTGTATACTGCCTTCATTTACTTGCTCTGAACCTAGAAAAGTGTTGGGAACTGTTTTATTTTCATGCCCTGCCTTTTTCTCTCCCTTTAACTTAACTATTGGAGTGCCATCTAGGTTACGCGCTCGCATCTGTTTTAACAAATAGTGGTGTTTTAACTCTGACTTGTCTAATAGTTATTAAGGGAGATGTGTATACTTTACCTGACTGTGTTTTAACTTACTTTTGATTTGGAGTGCTAGGGTATTTCCTAAAGTGTGTTTTAAATAAATAATTATATACTCTTGATACAAAGCTCTGGTCAGTGTTTGTTTGTTCTACTGTGTTTTTAGCCCTATTGTGTATACTCTATATACTGCCCTACTCTTCTTGAGAGAAGTCTGACTGCTCCGCCACAGCTACCAGGTAAATCTGGGTGGTTCAGACTGCTACCAATTGGGTTTACTGCTTACTCCTGTAGTCTTCTTGCAGTGGTCCCCAAGGGAACTGCACAGGATTCTGCCTAACACCTGGCCTGCCTGAACCAAATGCCTAAGAATCTCCAGGCAGAACTGAACATATAACATCTCAGGAACAGTTACTCAACCTGCTGGGCTAACTTTTTAGCTTTCTACTTTACACTTGTCATTCTGCACAGTGCACACTCATTGTGGGTCACTGATACAGCTCAAGATCACTGTATTACATGCAATTCATGGATGTACAAGACTATAAAGCCAGTGGTACTATTTTCTCTCCAACAACATTGACACTGCACACAGATCACTTGGGATGTACGCCATAAACTGAAAAGTGTTTAATATGGCGATAGCAATGTGAGGTTGCCCATGTACTTGGTGCCTTTTGGGAACACTTAAAATCTTGTGACCATGCTTAAGCAAAGACAGACTAGCCCCCCTTTATAGAAATTGGGAGGGACATGGAATTGGTTAAGTAAAATGGTTAAGTAAAATGACCTGCCAGGAAGAACCACTTGCCCCCATCACTCCCCTTCGTTAAGAGCTTGCCCTGCTGCCAGAAAAATATGTCTTGAATTTGTAGCGGAGCGCTGACATTTTCTTTTCTCTGAAATAACGTGTCTCTCAATGTGACAGGTTTCTCTGTGGTGACTGTCTAGTAATTATTAGTGGGAGCTTCATTGATCCGCAGCCTGAAGGCATTCTAATCTTTGCATTTACTACTGCTGTGTGTCTCTGCATTGCAATGCAATCTAATTAACACCCACTTCAAGCTATGCCGTGACCTCCCCTCACACTGCCAGAATTTCACCTGTTGCAAGCATGGGTGGACTGGGAACCAGAAGAGGCCCTGGAAATGATTTTCAAAGTGGCCCCAAATTACACATATTAAGCAAGCCCAACCCTTTTCCTATGAAAAGTTTCCAGTCTTTTGATGTATGATACACAAAACGTTGCCTTAATTTGCTGGCTATGTAGGGCACTTTGAAAGTAAAAAACAAAAGAACATGCGAGGGGAAACCCGGGAAAAAGCACTCACACTGACAGACACTAGTGACACTGTCAGGTTTACCTGCCAAACTCAAGATAAATCGTTTATCACAGCCCCCTCCGATCACAGGCTCTCCTCTGTGTACAAGTCCAGTACCAGTCTAACCAGTCCAGTTTGTCCGGTGTGCTGAGGGAACAACTCCTGGGTCTGCTGCTGTTACCGGACCAAAGCTGTAGTCAGGATGCTAGAATCACCAAACACTGGCTGCCCTAGGCTAGCACGTCCCAATGGAGCTTTTGCAAACTGTGCTGCGCTGCAAAAGCAATGCACATGCTGGAGCTAGGTCAAATAGTTACATGGATCTGCTCGGGGGAGGGGAAGATTGTTAAGCACCGGGCCTGGCCTGGCCTGGCCTGACTTGCAGCCGCCGATTTGTTTTATTGCAATAAGATGCTACATATCGAATATGAGCTTTTTGTTTTTTCGTTAGCATCTTATTGCAATAAAACAAATAGCTTGCCTTGCAGTCCTCTCCAGCACCTGTGTTATCTCTCTTCATGACAGCCTGGAGGCCTTGCAAGCAATTGCAAATTGGGAAACTAGGGATCACAGGGGCTGGAGAGGACTGCCTGTGTTTTGGTTCAGGGAAAATATTGTTACAATGGAACGTGAGCATTTTTTTTCTTTAACACTGTACACACAGCACCCTTTGCTGCTTACAAAAGGCTGGCTGGCATCTGAGAGCTGAGGTGGGGGGGTACATGGGGGGGCACTTGATTTCAGATGGGGGGGCACTGGCCCCCCCCAGGCCCTCCCCTAGGGATGCCACTGCCACCGGGAACACCAGCAACACAATCGTGCCACACTCTGCTCTGGCCAGGTGTTTTTTAAGGCAAATCTCAAACAGCTTCAATAGAGGGTGAGGCAAGACTGACCGGCATTGTCAACCCCGGCAACGCACTCCCGCAACACTCTGCCAAATTATACATTTAATTCCAATGCTATCCCTCCCTCCCTCCATCACACATTAGAAAATCTTTCCACTCATCTCATAAAAATCACCCTTTTTTTCTCCACCTTTTAGTCTTTCTTCCACAGAGTCCTCCTTTCAGTTGACATCATGTTCACACATTGTCCTTTCTGGCCTTGTGGGTGCAATACAAATGCCACTTTGTATTCACAGTATTCCCTCTCACACTTTCCCTGCAGCTGCAACATGCTGCATGCATCATTATCTAGAGAAGTGACCAACAAGGAGCTCTTCTTAAATGTTTTGTTCTAAGTGAGTCATGTGATGCAGGACAGGTGAACATGTGAAAAACCGAGCACCCCCACCCCACCTAACCTCCTCTCCCCCTTCCAAAAGAAGGATGTCTGCTCCACTTACAGTAGGCCTGGTTGTGGGGCAGTTGCATGCTCTTATCCCTGAATGCCAAGGATCCTAGCCAAAACCTGCCAGTCTTCCCATCTGTGCCCCCATCCCATTGACTCCTAACTCCAACTCCCAGCCATGATAACCCAGAGGGGTGGTAGGGTGGACAACAATCCCCTATTTCTGCGGGACTGTCCCCGCTTTATATCCCATGTCTTGTATCGTCACTTGTTTATAATAATCAAATCCTACTGCTTGCTTCCAATAATAACAAGCGAGTAGTGACATCTGTGGAATCCCACTAAAGCAGAAGTTCTTGTCAGATGAATATTATAATATATAATTGATTATTTATAACGCACTTAATACCGAAGCGCCGACCCGGAATTCAAACCTGTGGTACTCTGCAACATCTTGAAAAGACGAGCGCGTTGCCACTGAGCTATACTACCCGTGCCAAATTATGGTGAGGAACGAATGGCCGTTCAATTAAATAGAGTGGGCTAACAACGCCTTGCCAAGGCCGTTTTCTCTTTTCTGACAGCACGAGAGAGCATGCGTCTTTTAGCACCCCAGACAGACACACACATCCTTCCACACCTGACAATTATGTTCTCAAAGAAGCACAATAAAACTAGCGCATCTACTTCAAAGACCTATGAGCATAAGTGGTGCTGTGGGGTTACACAAACGTCAACGAAATCTCTAGACGGCCTGATAGGGAAGGTTCGCCACAGGCAGCCCAGCTGTGGTGGTCACACTACTGCATGAACTCATTAGCCTGCTCAATGCACGCGGCGCTATTGGCTTTCCGCCAATCCAGGCCAGGATTACTGCGCAGTGGTGCGCTGTAGCACGACGCATACATCGAGGAAGGCAGAGTCGGGAATGTGGATGTGAATTGTGGTCTTACTCCCAAACGTGCACTGAACACGGAATTGCTGTTATGGGAGACAGAAAATTAGGAACGTGTTTTCATCAAAAAGGGCGATTTTTGGAAATGTGTACACATCCCAACTTCCCTTTCTGTGTGCGAGAGTTGTGACCTGGTAGTTAGTGCCTGAGGCAGGATTCTGCAGCCTTTTTGCTCTCCGCGTGTTTTGGACTCACATCCGCCCTAGACAGCATACTCAATGGGGAGGCCAAAATAACAGGAAAGCCACAGGTGCAGAATACTTCCATTATCCCTAGCCCGCATAATCGTTGGTGAGGGATGATGGAAGTTGTAGTCCAATACAACTGGGCGAGCCACTGGTTGCAGATCCCTGAAGGAAGGCGTTTTCTGTAAAATGTGCTGCATTTAGGACCACAGTCCCTCTAAAAGCACAGAGCTTGGAAGGTATGTTTAGCTTTTCACACACTTTTCAAGCTGCATTGCATCTCCGTATGCATTTACTTATTCATTTGGGGTGTTTATAAGGTGCAGTATCCAGTGGCGTGTCCAGACTCTTTAGACTTGGCCCAAGTGGGGCACTGACTTATGCAGGGGTGGCATGAAGTACCAGCGCACACACACATAATGATCATAGTTTAGAATAATGGGGTGGCACCTGGGGTGGCCAATCAGATTCCAGGAGTAGCACGTTCCACCCAGGCCCCTCCCTGGACACGCCACTGAGCTGCTTCTAAGCCATGGCGGACTGGCCTACAGGGACAAGCGAGGCGAGCCAAGAGAAGTTGTGCGTAGCGGGGCGCACGCAGTTCGTGGCGCTTCGAGGCCTTGGGTTTCGGAGGCGGCAGACGGAGTGCGGGCCCCTGGGGGTTTGGGGATTGAACGTTGGAGTGCGGTCAGCGTGTTTCGGGTCGGTGGTTGGGCTGTTGAGAGGTGTTGCGCGGATGGCGGATGCGATTGGTAGTGGCGGGAGTAGCGGAGCTGGGGTCGGGGAGTGAGTTGGTGGGGGGCGTTTGTTTGTGGTAGGGTGGCTGTTGGTGTGGATTGGCTGGGTGTGGTTTGTGGTAGGGTGGCTGGTGGTGTTGGTTTGGGGGTGGTGGTTGTTTGTGGTTTGGTGGCTGGAGGTGCGTGTGGTAGTGTGGGTGTCGCTCGGGTTGGTCGCGGTGGGTTGGCGGCAGCGCGCGGTGCCTCGCCTGAAGCGCATGTGTAGGCGTACGGGCTGGGATCTCGCGGGTCTGCGCGCCGGTCTCCGGGCTCGCTGGGTGGTGTGAGTTTGGGGTGTAGTGTCTGTTGGTGTGGATTGGTGGGGTGTGGTTGTTTGCAGTGGGATTGCGGGTGGCTGGTGTTGGATTGGTGGGGTGTGGTTGTTTGCGGTGGGGTTGCAGGTGGCTGGTGTTGTTTTGGGGTAGTGGTTGTTTGTGGCTGGTGGTTCGTATGTGAGTGTGGGTGTCGCTCGGGTTGGTCGCGGTGGGTTGGCGGCAGCGCGCGGTGCCTCGCCTGAAGCGCATGTGTAGGCTTACGGGCTGGGGTCTCGCGGGTCTGCGCGCCGGTCTCCGGGCTCGCTGGGTGGTGTGAGTTTGGGGTGTAGTGTCTGTTGGTGTGGATTGGTGGGGTGTGGTTGTTTGCGGTGGGATTGCGGGTGGCTGGTGTTGGATTGGTGGGGTGTGGTTGTTTGCGGTGGGGTTGCAGGTGGCTGGTGTTGTTTTGGGGTAGTGGTTGTTTGTGGCTGGTGGTTCGTATGTGAGTGTGGGTGTCGCTCGGGTTGGTCGCGGTGGGTTGGCGGCAGCGCGCGGTGCCTCGCCTGAAGTGCATGTGTAGGCGTACGGGCTGGGGTCTCGCGGGTCTGCGCGCCGGTCTCCGGGCTCGCTGGGTGGTGTGAGTTTGGGGTGTAGTGTCTGTTGGTGTGGATTGGTGGGGTGTGGTTGTTTGCGGTGGGATTGCGGGTGGCTGGTGTTGGATTGGTGGGGTGTGGTTGTTTGCGGTGGGGTTGCAGGTGGCTGGTGTTGTTTTGGGGTAGTGGTTGTTTGTGGCTGGTGGTTCGTATGTGAGTGTGGGTGTCGCTCGGGTTGATCGCGGTGGGTTGGCGGCAGCGCGCGGTGCCTCGCCTGAAGCGCATGTGTAGGCGTACGGGCTGGGATCTCGCGGGTCTGCGCGCCGGTCTCCGGGCTCGCTGGGTGGTGTGAGTTTGGGGTGTAGTGTCTGTTGGTGTGGATTGGTGGGGTGTGGTTGTTTGCGGTGGGGTTGCGGGTGGTTTGTGTGGAAGTGTGGCCTGTGTGTTGATTGGTGAAGGTGGTGCACATCATCCTTTAGGATGGGGAAGCGCCTGCTTGGGTCCGCACACGCGGGAGGTTTGGAGATTTCCAGGTGACGTGCTATCTCGGGGCATGGTGGGAAGGGGAAAGCGCGCGCCTGCCCGCACACACACACTCTCTCTCTCTCTCTCTCTCTCTCTCTCTCTCTTTCTCTTTCTCTTTCTCTCTTTAAAGGCGGAACATGGGGCCATTTTGAAAAAAAACCCAGGGCCTCTGAGTTCCCCTTCGACCCCAGGTAGCAATTTTGGAAAGGTCTAAAGAAAATATTAGACGGTGAAGATAAAAATAAGAGTCAATAAAAAGTAGCAAAGGGAATCTGCAGGTTTGGAGGTTTGAACCTTCAGTAGGACCTTATAATGTTTGCGATGGTGCAAGGTGGAAAAGCCTTGTAGTGCTTGAAGTGTATGAAAAGAGGTAGTGGAGCTATGTTCCCTGCTGGCCCGCCCCGCTCCCCACAAACCCCATTGCCACGTCCACTCCCACGCATAATACAAACCGGCAAACACATGTGCCTGCTCTTCACGGCAACGCTCAGTGCACTGAAGTGCACGTGTCAACTTCTTACACTTTTATTTTGAAGCGCAACCATTCTGGAACGGTTTATTTTATTAAGTTAAAGTATAGGAACAGGAAAACTTAATTAAACACAGTAGAGGAGCAACGCTCCCAACCGTTCCGGCTCACTTCGACCACTGCGTTGTGTGAAAGAACACAGCATGGTAAGTGGTAAACATAAACAGAAGGTTGTGCCCTGTTTTCAGCTGGTCAGTGGCAGTGAAAAACCATATAAAAGGTGCGCTTATTATAATATACCATTCATATTAGGAGGGTGCTTGCATAGGGGAGAATGTTCCCTTGGAGCCCGGGTCTGGGCAGGGCCCACTCTCGAGGCCACATTTAAAATCCCTCCGTGCCCCCCACCTGGGACAAGAGGTGATTAAAACGCTTGACATTGAATACTAGCTGTGAGTTCTTTTGACATGTGTGCGGGCCACCAGCCCCAGTGCCACTTCAGATTCTTCTACAGCAAATCCAGCACACAAGTACAAGTTAAGATGATCAACCAGTCTATCAAAGAGACCCCCCTGAAGTTATGAACCCCCCTCCCTTTGCTAGCTTGTGAGTGTACCTAATCAGAGTGCATTTACAAAGTAACCGCAATTTAAATACAATCGAAATGACTGCATTTCGTGTTAAATTAGTTTAAATGGATATTAATTATTAATAACTTTGCCTGCTGGTGAAAGGGACAAAGGAGTACCATACAGGACAGGACATACAGGAAGCTTGAGGCACGAGGATGAGGGAGCTAGAGCAATTGTAATTATACCATTTTTGAAACAATGCAAGCGCTTCAACCTTCCTGAGCTCTGTTAAGATATAGTCGACACTGCTGTTGATACATTACCTCCTAATGAGCATGATGTGTGGGTGCCATACTCTTCGGAGTGACCTACTTGCATATTATTTTGTATTTTCAATGGTAAAATATATTGGCAGTGGTAATTACCACCTGCTGGGAAAATACCGTTTTCATAGCACGTTATTCCAACCTAATGCCATACATTCCAGTAGCTTAAGAAATGCTTCCTGGAGGCACGCGACGGAGCATCCGAAGAATACAATTCTTGGTTTCCATCTGAGCTTTTTACACCCAACCTATTCAGGCAACAGGGTCTGGTTCTGGGATGCCATATTTGAAGACTTCTCAGAGCTGATCGCATTTTGGGTGGCATATCTTACTTTTTGTGCATTCATATTTTGTATTGAAATATAGATTATAATGTATATTCATTTTGATTTAACACATGTTTGTATTAGGTTACATACTAAAAAAAGAAAGGAAGTGAATTTATAGCTACAAGAAAACGGAGAGGTATGATGAAATGCAACACAAATCCTAAAAGAATGAAAGGAAACATTATTTTAAAAATCTAAAAGGGAAGGGGGTTAGAAAGGGTAACATTTTAAAACAAATCAGGTCCAACTCTGCCATGACTTCTGAAAACCTAAATATCAAATGAATATCTTAGAACAACAAATATACATTCTTGGGTATAAATTCATTAAATAGGATAATGACAGATCTAATTACGAAAAAAACCATTAAATGAGAAACAAGAATACATAACCATAATAAGACTACTAGAATTGGAAAAGTGAAGATGGGAGCAAGTTCATTAAATATGGAATGTAATTTAAATGTTATGAGATCAACCAATGAAGGTTCCTAAGACAAATAATTACATTGTTCCCAAAAGTTAGATTTTATTCTTTGCTGTTTTATTACTTTATAATATAACAAAGCATCTGTTCTGATGAAAGTAACATGGCCACAATGTATGAGCAGAAAATAATTAGATTACTCCGAGATTTAATTAATTGGCTTAATAAGAATAGACATCTACACATTAATTTCCATTCAGATATGAAAGGCACTCATTAATAGTGGTGGATTTGAAAATGAAAGCTTTCCAAGTTATATCAACAGTAATAAGTACAATTTTAGTTCCAATTAATTACATTTCAGAACAGTTATGAATAAGACAATAAAAGAACATATATGGAAACATCACCTCTCTTGGTCCTACAATGTCAACAGTTATCTGGCACATTGGACTTCAGAGAATTCAGACTACTAGAGGCCCAGAAAATCCTACTTAATAAGAAAAATTTCAATTGTGATAAGGTAGAAGGACCAAAACAAATATAGTTTTGTCAGGTTGATGAATCTATCCCATTAATGGCGAGATCTAATAGAATCTGCAGATAATTGGCTAATACCCAGAGTTGGTCCAATTAATGTTACAGGCTTTAGAAGCTACACGGACTGAAAATGGAAACTGAGATTAATATTTCTTAATGTAGGTGGAAAACAAATGCTATCTTTCTTTGCAAAGGGTTACATTTTAACTTTAAGAAGTATTGACACCTGATGTCTGCACTTACCCTTGCACTTGCCACCAGTTTGGCCGCACTTTTATTTATTGCTGTCATTTATTCTATTTATTTTTATTGTCAATCCCATGTACTGCACTGTCCCCTCCCCCTGCACTTTTCCCCTTCCCCCCTTCCCATGCACTTGCGCAATCTCAATCACACCTGGTCTAGTAAGATCGTTGTCTTTGTCTTCCCTATGTTCCCCCTCCCTGCCTTGTCACTCCTTGAAACACTTGTATATAGCCGCATTATAAATGCCATATCATATCATACAAATAAGAAATTCATGATCTGGAAGCTCAAGAAGGCATTACTTCAACAACTATGGGCTCATTGGGTTGAACAAGAATCAATATCGACAGCAAAGTGTTAAATCATGTTCTCTCTATAAGATTTTCCAGACTCAGAACAATTTATGTGCCCTTTCTTAATCTTTTGTTATTGCCATTAAAATGACATAAACCCACTTTCAATTTTGCGACATATTTTATGACAAACAAAAAGAAATCAAATCTACAATGAAAATAGTAAGAGGTAGAAAATTAGGAATTGTTTTGCCAATTCAAGTAGTGATCTACTGTTAGATTTGGGACATCTATAATTGCAGTGTGGCAATCCAGCCTCTATCGAGTCCATAAATAAAATGAAGTCACCCTGATAATAATAAGCTCATTTTCGATGTCTAGTGTATTGGACAATATTGCTTTCCATAATACTGGATCATCATTTGTGGGCCCATATAAACAAAGTAAATGGAAAATAGATAATTTATTAGTATTTTAGCAGGCACATACCTCTCTATTGTATCATTCTATAAATCTAATTGTCAGAATGCACCAAAGTATCAACTGAAAAGGATACAATATTCAAAAGGATACAGGAGGTAGGGTCTTCCGGATCCCTGTTCACCCGACTTGATAGTCGTGAAGTCAACAAAGACCTTCCAAATGATACAACCCTCTGGCTGATAAAACAGGCAGAGCGATGGATCACTGGAAAGGGCGTGGGTAAGGTATAGTAATCCAGCCTAGGACAAATTAAAGTATCATGAATAACTGCTCCAACCTGAGTATGAGGAGTTAGATAATGACAGGAATGATCACACTGACCTGTATCACTGGGTAGAACAATCCAGAAGTCTCTTGATGGATTTGAAATGAAGAACAAAACGACAGGGAAGGGAAAATTAGTAAGGGAGACTTATCCCGGACGGAACGAGGCTCACGCTAGATACGGGTTGAATTCACCACAGGATAGCGTCCAAAGTTCAGTTCAAAGTCACTTCCAATAATCCTTGAAAGGCTTCCTTCCCACTTAGGGATCAATCCTTCTGTTAATTCCACAGATGCAGGAGTTAGAAGAAAATAGCGTTTGAAGACAACGTGAGCGTGTGGATTTACACGCGGGCAGGAATCGCGCAGCCTGGGCCAGCCGCGTGTGAAGACAACGTGCGCGTGTGGATTTACACGCGGGCAAGGTTCGCGTAGCCTTGGCCAGCCGCACTTGAAGACGAAGAGCGCGTGTGGATGTTACACGCGGGCAGGATTTACGCAGCCTTGGCCAGCCGCGTATGAAGACAAAGAGCGCGTGTGGCTTTTACACGCGGGCAGGATTCACGCAGCCTGGGCCGGCCGCACTTGAAGACGAAGAGCGCGTGTGGTTTTTACACGCAGGCAGGATTCACGCAGCCTGGGCCGGCCGCACTTGAAGACGAAGAGCGCGTGTGGATTTCACACGCGGGCAGGATTCACATAGCCTTGGCCAGCCGCGTATGAAGACAAGGAGCGCGTGTGGATTTTACACGCGGGCAGGATTCATGCAGCCTTGGCCAGCCGCGTATGAAGACAAAGAGCGCGTGTGGATTATCACGTGGGCAGGATTCACATAGCCTTGGCCAGCCGCGTATGAAGACAAGGAGCGCGTGTGGATTTTACACGCGGGCAGGATTCACGCAGCCTTGGCCAGCCGCGTATGAAGACAAAGAGCGTGTGTGGATTATCACGCGAAGGGATAGCTCCAGGAATCAGCGTGTGGCGGAACACACGCTATCGAAGGCCCAAAAGTAGCTGTAGGAATATACCAGGATGTAGATCAGAGGTTCAGCTACACGACGCCAATAGAGACGATCAGAAGCAGCGAGTGAAGTTTCTACGCTGCTTAAATACGTGATATCGTAGTACACGTGACGAAGCAAAAGTCACGTGAAGTTAGCGACGTGAAAAGTGTAAACGTCGTTTTCCTGGTAACGTATCGAATAGCCTCCATTTGGAGTAGAACGGTCTAGCTGTTCTACGAGCGTAGCGTCCAGCATGCATGACAGTAATATCTTAACATTAACAGAATTCTTATAAAGAATGTCCACCCCTCCCTTTCTGCCCGCTGCCTGAGAAGAAAATAGCTCAATAATAAAACTGCTCTTCATTCTACAGATGTCCCCATTTATCGAAATGTGTTTCCTGGAGAAAAATAACTTCTGCCTTTTGTTTTTTAGTGTGCTCTAAATATGTGACCCTCTTAAATGGATGGTGAAGATCATTAATATATAATAACTTCATATGATTAGACACCGTTGATAAAAGTAAAGTTTAAAATAATTAACACATCATTGTAAAATATTTATTGAGCTATAGCTCAAAGTGGAACTATTTATTTTTTATTTAGAATTATATAGTTTAAATATAAACTTTTCATTTATCTATTTCACAATATAATAATACATTTTCATGTTTTGTACACAGGCTGATATCAACTGAGCTTCAGGAAAAATAAGAAGAAAAAAGAAAAAAACCAAACAAAAAAAACACGTTAATCAAGCATTATAACAATTAAGATAGTGTGGAGAGTCGGTTGTGTTGTTATTTCGAGTTTATCGCATTGTCCAGTTCTATTATATTGTAAAGAAATTGTGTGATTGTGAAAATGAGTTTGTTTGCTTGTCCGTTCATTATCATAGTCCATCTAGTTTCAGCATCCAATTGGTCCGAAGAAATTCCAAAACGGGGACCAAAGAGAGCTCTCTTTTGAGCAAGCGCTGGGAATATCATTATCAGATGATGTAACATTTCTGGAGCTTCAAGATGTTGACAGAAGCGGCAGTATTGCTCAGTAAAGGGTATTTGTCTGGAATTGGCCGGTTTAGCTCGTGTCAGTATTGTGTTCAAACGAATTTTCATGTATCTGTCTCGGATTTTTTGATCTGAGAATATGGACAGGTATTTAGGGAGTTTGTTGATGGCCCGTGTGTCACCAAAGCATTGGAGACTCATACGGTACGTTCCTTTCTCCTTTTTTGTCTTTATCCAATCGTTCCGCATGAGCTTTCTTTTTGCATGTTGTGGTCGTAGGGTTAGCATTTTGATGGAAATGTCTTCATTAGCCAGTTGTCGCTTTAGATTGTGTTTCCAAGCTTGTAGAACAGTATTGTTCATGGCTTCAGGATGGGATCGCAGGATTTGCATGGCTGGTGTTTTCTCGTCAGACATTATTTTGCTAAGTATATATAGTTGCTAACATAAGACAATGGAAGCAAGTGATTGGGTCACTACTTCATTTCTTATTCTAATCATCAGACAGTTCGGAGGAAGTCTCAGTATTTTTCCCCAAAAATGGCTTTGAGTTTTAGCCAATTGATGGATTGTGCGATGATCATAGATTCACTCCCATAGGTTGTCGGAATCACTTTTTGTCTGTAGTAAGAGATTATTGGTTTGAATGAAAATGTGCTCATATTTTCGGTGTAGAAAGCTGCCTTGCCTTGCTAAGAATTGCATTTTCTCTTCAAGGTTAATTGCCCATTCTTTCTCTGCCTTTGTTTGGTTGATGGTCACTCCTAAATATTTGAAAGTGATGTCTTCACCAAGATCGTTACCATCTAATGTGAACTTACAGAAGTTTTCCTTTTTTTTTTTTTTGAAACTTCTTTTTATTCATTTTCAAAACAGAATTGCAAACAGCTTACATAAATGAAGATAAACAAAAACGAACCTTATAGGCTAGAACCCGCCCCCCACCCCCCCGTAAGTACAGCACCCAGAAACCCTTTCCTATTCACCCTGCCCTTGAAACAACTGCTATCCGCCAATGTCCAAAAGTTTAAGTCTCTGTGGGCACCACTGCTCTCGAAAGTCCCCCTTTAGAAATTCCAGGGTCTCCCCCCATTCTGCATGAAATGCCTCCAATTTATTGTCCGCTGCGTAAGAAGCCCACTCTAAAGAGACAATGTCCCAAATTTTTCTAAGCCACTCCTGCTCCGTCGGGATCACGGGGGTCTTCCATTTTTGTGCGATGGTGGATAAGGCTGCCAACACAAGAATTGTAGATGCTTTGCCCCAGCCCGGTCCGGACCCATTCGCCCCCAATCCGACTCTTACCCCGGTTCTCCCCAGCAAGATTTCACGTGGATGCCGGAGGGGTCCTCCCCCCAGTGCCGGGGCTGTGGCTTTCTTAAGTTCTTCCCAAAAAGGTTGAATAGCAGTGCAATCCCACCAGATATGTGAAGCCGTGCCCTTTCCCCGTACCCACGCCAACAGTCCCCAGAGACAGCGGGGTTCATTGTCTGGAGACGGGCCGGAGTATAATGCCAGCCCAACGAGCATTTATACCACACTTCCCGGACCTGAATCGCCTTTGCCAGTTTAGGGATCCGCGCCCAAAGCCGCTCCCAATCAGCTAGCTCCATGGGACACCCGGTGTACTTCTCCCAATTAGTCATATAGGCCCAGGTAGTGCGCGGGGTGCCTCTCTCGAGATGTTTATATAGAGCCGCTATCAACCCCTCAGTGCCCACATTGGTTGTTATGAACCTTTCAAAGTGAGTTAGATCTCTAGTCGCCGCCTGCCTAACAGCCGGAGACATCACCCAGTGCCTAATTTGAAAATAACGATGTCGCTCTTTTTCCCCCAGGTCAAATTCTTTTTTACATTCCAGAAACGTTTTCACTCTACCCCCGGTGAACATGTCCCTTACGGTCCTACATCCCCCCTCCTCCCACTCTGAGAAAGCTCCCGTCTCCATCCCTGGAGAGAAGTCCCCCTTGCGAAAGATAGGGGAGAACGGTGAGGGAAAGGTCGTGATCCCCCATCGTAACACGGATCGATCCCAACATTCAACCACACTTTTGGTAATGTCGCTCAGGTAGATATGAGAAGGTCGCAACCGTCTCGGAAGCCAAAGCACCTCCCCCAAGTGATGCCTAGCCACAGCCCGATCCATTTTTACCCAATGCTTCTGATACTCCTCCGCGGACCATTCTCTAATAATTCGAAGCTGAGCCGCGTCGTGGTAGCGGCGAAAGTCGGGGAAGGCCAATCCACCCCTATCTCTAGAAGCTGTGAGGAGTTGCCTAGAAACTCGCGATCTTCTCCCCTCCCCAGACAAACCCTCTGACCAGTCTATCCAGCCTCAGAAAAAAGCTCTCCGGGACCCTCAAGGGGATGGCCTGAAAAAGGTAGAGTACCCGAGGGAGTATCACCACCCTAAGGACAGCCCCCCTACCTAGCCAAGAAACCGGGAGGGCCCCCCACCTCCATAGATCCTTCTGGATCGCCAAAAGAGTCGGTTCGTAGTTCGCACCATACCAACCAGCTAGGGAGGGGGTGATCCGCACCCCCAGATATCGCAGCCCAGAGGGGCTCCACTTAAAAGGGGACAGTTCCCTTACCTCTCTCGCCTCCCCCTCTCCCAAGGAGAGGGTCATCAATTCCGATTTTTGGAAGTTAACCCGGAGGCCCGAAACTTCACCAGAGGAAGTTAACAACAACATGCACGCTGGGAGGGATTTTCTCGGGTTGGTAAGTGTGAGCAGCATGTCGTCGGCAAAAGCAGCCACCCTATGCTGCTCCCCACCAAATGGGATCCCCTCTTCCTCTCTGAGGACCGGCGAATAGCCGATAGTAAAGGCTCCAAATAAATAGAGAACAGCAGCGGGGAGAGGGGACATCCCTGCTTCGTCCCCCTCCGAAGGCTAAAGGGTCTAGAGACCTCTCCATTAACCAATATGCGTGAAGTGGGATTTTTATAATTGGCTGCAACCATGTTAATAAAGCCCTCCCCCAAACCCATCCTCTCCATAACCTGAAATAAGAAGGACCACTCAACCCGGTCGAACGCCTTCTCAGCGTCTAATGCTAATAGGAACGCCGGGGTGTTTGTTTTACGAGATTTCTCAATGAGGTGAGCTACCCTCCTGATGTTATCTGCTGTTTGCCGCCCCATAACAAAACCCGCCTGGTCTTGGTGGATCAGGGATGGAAGGTGTCCCTCCAACCGCTTCGCCAGAATCTTAGTAAAAATTTTTGCCTCGGTATTAATGAGGGCAATCGGGCGATAAGAGGTGCAATCCTCCGGGTCTTTCCCTACCTTCTGGATAAGGGTGATCTTAGCCTCCTCCATCGTTCGGGAAATTCCACCCTCTGTGCTAAACGAATTAAAGAGCTGAGTCAAGTGAGGGACCAGCAGATGGGAAAAAGCTTTATAGAAGGAGGCCGGAAAGCCATCGGGACCCGGCGCCTTATTGCGGGGAAGAGCAGTAACAACGGCTCTTACCTCGTCCTCCGAAATGGGGGCGCCCAATTCCTCAGCCACCTTCTTAGGGACCTGCGGCAGGCGCTGATTCTCCAGGAAGTTCTCTGTAAGGGAGGGGATGGATCCTGAGAGGAGTAAAGGGCCTCATAGAATTCCACAAATCTTACCCTTATCTCGTCCGTCCGAGTCAAACGCCTACCCTCCTGGTCTTTAAGTGCGGTAATTACCCTCTGATCCCTCTGCCCCCTCAAAAGGCAAGCAAGCAGGGTGCCTGCCTTATTGGCCTTAGCATAAAAGGTCTGCCTCGTTCTAAGGTGGGCTCCCTCAGCCCTCTTAGTTCTTAAAATCCCCAATTGGCCCTCCGCCAGTCTATAGGCCCTGAAGGCCCTTCGCGTGGGGGTAATTCGCAATTGGGCTCTGGCAGACTCCACTTCTCCCTCCAGCTGAGCCTCCAGCCCTCTCAGCCGCCTATTCCTCTCCGCTTGTAGAGCGATGAGGTCCCCTCGGAGGGTCGCCTTAAAGGAATCCCACCTCGTGCCCAGGCTCGTGTCGGTAGGCTCGTTTCTCCCAAAGAACCCCTGAATCTTATCCTCCAGCTCACTGCGTATCCCGGGGTCCCTCAAAAGCTCTCCCGGAAATCTCCAACTCCACACCCCTGCTCTACGTCTCCCCAGCCTCAATACCATTTCTACAACCTTATGGTCGGCTATCCCCAGGGGGCCCACCTCAACCGCCTCCACCGCCCCCAACAAGCTAGCAGAAACCCAAATGTAATCAATTCGAGATTGGGATCTATGAACATCAGAGAGGTATGTGAAGCCCTCCTCGCTCCCCCGTAGGGACCGCCAGACATCCCGGAGGCCCGCCCCAGACCATCTTTCCCATAAATGGGGGGAGGCCACTGCCCCTCCGCCTTCCTCCCCACCTCTAGAACGGTCTCCAACCCTGTCCCAAGCCAGGTTAAAGTCCCCCATCAGTACCACTTGACCTCTAGCAAAATTCTCGATGGTGTTGAGAATGTCCCACAGAAATTGGTCCTGGCCCACGTTGGGCGCATAAATTGACCCGATAGTGTAGCACGAACCCATTAAGGTCCCCCTCACCACCACATACCTCCCATTAGTATCCCTAAGAACTTCCTGGGGTTGAAAATTTGTCCTCCTACTAACGGCTAGAGCCACCCCTCCCCTCTTCGTAGGGCCCGATGCAAAATATATCAGGGGATAGCCTCTAAGCCGCAAACGGGTTTGATCACACTTCCTTAAATGGGTCTCTTGTAGGGCCAGCACATCTGGTTTGTGGGATCTCACGAAGTGTTCCAACTTTGCACGCTTAAGGGGAGAATTCAGTCCCCTCACATTATGTGTTTGCCACTTGAATGGAACGCCTGGGTATATCGAGCCAACAACACCTTAAGTGCCGAGGCAGCCATATCTGGCCCCAACCAGATTTCCCTCCTACTAACTGACCCGGGACCTCCCCTCCAGCCCCTCTCCTTCCCAGGGAGTTGCCCACCAGAAGCCCAATTCCAAGGGTGACGCTTCCCTAACATGTGCTGTACCTGCCCACCCCACATCCCCTCCCCCACATTCTTCCCCCCATACCCCACCGGGCAACCCTCCCCTGCTCGTCCCCCCACCTTCCGACCCCCAACTTGGAAGGCGTTCCTTTTCTCCCCCCAAACCCCCGGACATTCACGTCCTTGCGTGATCCAAGAGATGCAACCCCGCCCCCTCCCCGAAACCATTGATAGCCTTCTTCCCACCACCCCCTTTACAGAATCCTTTCAAACCTTCTCTACTGGACTCCCCCCGGACCGGGGGCCATGCCCCTCTCCTCCCCGATCGGGCCTCTCCCTCCCCTCCCGTGGACGCCTCCGCGACGATTTCTTCTTTGTGTTGGCGCCCACCGTGGCCCACGTCCACGGTCTAATTCCGTCTCCCGGGGCCGGGCGACCAATTTCAGTGTCACCTCCCATGTCTCCAAGTGGCAGATTGATGATATTCGCTGCCTCCTGAACACTGGTGGCTCTCCTTTGAGCGCCCTCCCATTCAAACAGCAACCCGAACGGGAAGGTCCACTTGTACTTGATGTTCTTCTTCGTGAGTGCCCCAAGAACAGGACGCATCGCCCTCCTTTTCACCAGCGTGCTGTTAGCCAAGTCTTGAAACAGAGCAATCTCCTGGCCCTCATAAATCAGTGGTTCACGCAATCTAGCCACCCTCAACACTGCCTCCTTTTGGGCGTATCGTGCGAATGCTGCCAAAACATCTCGCGGCTTAGCATCTCGGCCGGGGAGAGGCCGGCCCACCTTGTGCACTCTGTCCAGCTCTATCGCCTCGGGGTCATCTCCCCCTAACAGGCCCACACAGATGCTCTGCATTACTCTCTTTAAGTCCTTATCCGTAACTGATTCTGGAAGAAGTTTCACCCTGATGTTGATCCGTCTCGATCTATTTTCCAGATCTTCTAGTTGAATTTCTAAGTTGCGGGTCGCTAGGTCGAGGCGATCGATCGCCTCTCCGGTGGCCGCACCATCACTTTCCAGCTCCTGTAGGCCCCTTTCCAAAAGGTCAGTCCTCTCGCCCAGTTGAGCCACCTCCTGTTTCAGCTCCCCGAGGGCCATATTTAAGTCCGACCTTAGCAACTGAAACTGGTCCTGGACTGCTTTGGCCAGAGTCTCTCCCAGGGCTTGCATCTCGCCCTTGAGGTCCCCCCTTGTCAAGGGCTCACGATCCCCCGCTCCAGGCACCTCATGGTGCTCAGGGTCTTCGCCACTGGCTGCCTCCATTTTTGTTGACCACAAGGAGGGGAGGGTGCCCACGGGGTCCCCCACCTCTGTCCGGCGCGCGATGCTCTCCCCCTGGCTCTCGAGGGCATTAGGGAGCGGGGCAGCCCGCCAGCACTCCCAGGGTCGTCCGCCGCTCCGCCACCAGGTACCACAGGGGGCCGTTTGCCGCTTCCAGGGAAGTTATCCAATTTGTGAAGGAGGGCCCGGGGGCCTCAGCTCCCTCCAAGGAGCCTACGTTATATTTGAAGATCAAGGCGGGGGGATATGCCCAGTCCCCGAGCAGCGCCTTCAGGATCTTCAGCGCCTGCCCCGGAGCCGAGCCACCACCCAGGAGACCTCCTCCAATGCTCGCCTCCTTCCCGGGCCCCGGACACTCCTCACCTCCCTGCTGCGGGCCGGGAGGCCTCCTCCTGCTCCTCGGGGGGCCGCGACGTCAGCCGATCGCTGGCGGTCCCCCACCGCCCCCGCCCCGGGGACGCGGCCTCCGCGGGACCGCCTGTCGCCTCTCACGTCCTCCGATCCAAGCCACGGCCCTTCGCACCGGGGAGGCGGGCCTTCCCCGTCGGGCCCAGCCGCGGCCAGGTCCGACCTCCTCCGCTGCTCCCTCCACGGGCTACTCCAGACGCGGGTCGGCGGGCCGCCCACCGGCTGCTCGGGCGAGTCTCCGCTGGCTCCACACACAGGGCTTCGGATCGAGGGCGCTCGCAAATCCGCCTCCACCGGCTGCCCGAGCACACTCCCAGCGCCGCACAAATCCTCCTCTGCTGCCTATTGCCTTCAGGGGGTGGTGGATCCCTTGGAAAGGCCTCAGGGTGCGGGAGCTGCCGTCGGCACGTCTAGTCACTGCCGGCGGCCATCTTGAATCCCAGTTTTCCTTTTTTGATCGTTGTTTCGTTAGGGTCATGACTTTCGTTTTGTTTGCATTGATGCGCAGTTCGTTGTGTTCCATGTATTCATCCAGGAGTTGCAAGCTGGTTTGTAGACAGGATGGGGTCTTGTCAAGTAATACAATGTCGTCTGCGAACATCATTGCTGGGATGGGAACAGAGTTGATTTTTGGGGGGTTTAAAGAATTGGTTTGGAAGTGATCTTCAAGGAATGCAGTAAAGAGATTATAGAGTGTTGCAGCAAGGGGACAGCCCTGTTTCAGGCCGTTCGATGTTTGGATAGAGGTGGTAGTTGCTCCTTCTTTAAACAATCGAATGTTTATTGATGTGTTGGAATATAGTAATTTGATTGGCTCTATGATGTCAGTCAGGCAGTTGCAAGCTGATAATGTATTCCATAGTTTTTGTTGTGAGATGGCGTCAAAAGCCATGTGGAGATCAATTAAGGGTGCGTAGACGATGGTGTTGCTCTTTATCGCTTTGTTTTTAATCAGATTTAGTAATAACAGATTCACATTAGTGCCAATGTTCGCTGTAAAGCCCATTTGTCTTGTGGCAAATCGGTTGTTTTCTGAGGCTCACTTGCTGAGTTTCTCTAGCAAAAGTGAAGCAAATAGCTTTCCTAAGGGGTCGAGGAGGGCTATAGGTTGGAAATTAGCCAGCTTGTCTCGAAGGCCTTGTTTGAATATGGGTACTATTGTAGTGGTTTGCCAAGATCACGGAATCTGATTTAATTTGTTGATTAGGGAAAAGAGTTGGTCCGTCAGATTGGTTCAGATCTGAGGGTCCTTCTTGAAGATCGCGTTGGAGAGTCCGTCCAGGCCCGGGGCACGAGAGGCGTTTAGATTGTGGATCATCTCTGCGATTTCTTGCTTGTCCCATGATATATGCCACTTCTCTATGTGGTGATTGGCAAGGGGGGTGTAGTCCGTCATATGGGCCTTGTATATGGTGGAAAAGTATTGTACCCATTTTTGTTGCAGTTAGCATATGCTGGTTTTGGGAATTGGTATTCAGCAAATTCCAGAGCTCTCTCAAGTTATGGGTTTTATATGATGTCAGGATGGCTTCTCCATCTTTTTGCAGTAGAGTCATTTGATGTAATTTCCTCCAATTAGTATACAAGTGTTTGGCTGTTTTTATTTTTTGGATATTGTCTGGATTGATGTTTTTCCTCAATTGGCGTAATGTCTTCCGCAGAGCTTTCTTTTTGTCTGCAAGCTCTGCATTATATGTGTGTTTATCATTCTTCTTTTTCTTTTTTGCAGGGGATTTTGGTTATGAAAAGGAATCAAAAGCCATTTGTAGTTTAGCTTATCAACGTCTTTAATGGCCACTTGTTGAAAGAGAATCGGCAGATTTGAGGCTTGAATTTGGCTTATTCTTAATCTTGTAGATGAGCCGATCATTTCTAGTTGGCTGACTGGTTGTATCTGTCTGTGTTGGATCAGACCCGAGCCTAGTATTATCAGTTGATAGTGATTGCTTTTCATGGTCGGAATGGTGTTTGTTTTCACTACTGAGTCGTTTAATTCCGCAGATAGACAGATGAAATCAATTATTGCGCAGGCGTTTCCTTGTACCCAGGTGGGTATGATGTTATTTTGGTCATCAGTAGCATGTCTTGTTAGGATAAGATTGTGAATATGCGTTTCTTTGGACCATCAGCGCAATCGTATTGATAAGTCCTTCCGATCTAGCAATTGGCCAACAAGAGCGTGTGGGTATATATTTAAATCGCTGCAGATTATGAACTCAATGAATCGATGTTTGTCGATAAGATCATCTAGCTTCATGATGTCATGATCTCTGCTTCCAAAAGGTCAGGGTTTTCCCAACTCCCTTGGAAGCAGATCCATAACCCAGGTTCCGAGTGCCAACCAGTCCCAATTGGGACCTTTTGGACCCAGTCCTGGCGCCAGTGGCACCAGGCTCATAAATATGCCCAGTCCCAGCGCTGGAAGCGCCGGGCTCATAATGCTTGGGTGGACTTACCTGCAGCAGACCATGCTGCTTACTTGCCTGCCAGTTGAGCCTCTGATTCTCTTCTGTTTGGAACTACTTTTCCTGTTGGGTGGGGCAGGAGCCACTCCCTAGGTTCAGAACACTGGAACTCTTCTGGAAAGCAGGAACTCTTTTCTTACCTAGGCGTGGCTGTGGAAGGAGACACCTAAGCACTACAGGAGGCTATTTAAACCACACCCGATGGATGAATCTTGCTTTGCGTTATTCTGCATCCTCTGCAGCAGAACGCTCATCGTGTCTTCTGCATCTGATCCTGGGCCTAAGGAAAAAGGCTTACCATCCTGAATCCAGTCTTCAGCAACACCTATAAAGACAAGAAAGAACAGGTTAGCATTATGGTCTTCAGTGACAGCTCTTCACTTACCTGGTCCATCGGCTGTCACCAACGCCTCGCGCTGCATTCCGACATCTGAAAGACAAAGGCTTACCTACTCTTCGTGCGCTCCGGAGGTCTTCACACTGCATTCCGGCATCTGAAAGACAAAAGCTTACCAACTCTTCGCACGCTCCGGAGGCCTTCGGCGCTGCATCCCGCATCTGAAAGACAAAACAAGGTGCGTTTAAAGACATTGGGGAACTTTAATACTCACGTGCCATTACTCCTTTCCACATCTAACCCAGTGGGTATTCCGGCACCCTGCAGCCGCTCCGAACTTGTACCTGCAAAATAAAAAGACAGTTAGAGCGCATCGTGAAGCAGGCAACAAGCGCTTACTTACGTGCTTCCAGGCGCTTCTATTCATCACACGGGCTCCATCTTCAACTCACTTCAGCCCGTCATCCACCATCGCCGGAACCCTGCAAAACAAGAGACATCATTACTAAAGACTTTAAAGACATTAGAATTACTCGAAACTTACCGTTCGTGCAGTAAACGACGGACAGCAGTCCTCTGAAGTCAAGAGGCCTGCTCCCCTTATCCAGTGAAGAAACTGGTTACAGCACCCTGCCCCGAGGCAGATGGAGAGCACGGCGTTCACTTACCTAAGGTGAGAGCGTTAACCTGCGGGGTTCTACAGGAGAGGAGAAAAGGAAGAAGAGAGAGACATTCAATAACCCAGTTCATTAATCCCATATTTTCTATCTGCAGACATCTTACCCTTCGAGTCAGACATACAGTGCACAGAGGTCCAGCCCAAAGAGCCAGCCGTGTGTTACACATCACCTTTGAAGATACGGTATACGCCCAGTCAAGACCGGCGCCTCTACGGGAATCAGGTGAGCGTTACACATGAATACACCGTCGAGGAAAGTTTCATCATTAATGGCCGCCGGGTTACAGTATAGGTTCATGATTGATATGAGTCTCCCATGTGCTCTCAAGGAGAGGGGAGGCTGTTGATTGGCGTCTCCGACTTGTATTTTTATGATGGTGTTTTGTGTCCATGGATGTATGTTCTCAGATCTCACTACACTCCAAGCTGGATCGATTTTGATCAGTGTAAGTAGGCCAGAGGAAGGTCTACCTTGCTTTCTCTGGAGAGGCGGGTTGAGAAAGGTTAAGAAACTGTCGCAACACGGTGTCTCAGTCAACCATGTTTCTTGGAAACAAATAATATTGTAGTATTCGAATTCTGGGGCAGTTGGTTGAACAGGTGAGCATTCCCTCTGGTGTTCCACGGACATAACAGCCAATTGGTGCTGTCTTTTTTTGATGGCTATGAGTTGTTATTCATGTCATAAAGGTATTTGTTTGGTGGATGTCATATTCTCGCCTAATCGGGCATTTGCTGTAATTGGAGCTTGTTCTATTGTGGGAATATTCAGAAAGAGAGATTGGGGTTGGTGTTAAAAAAAGGCATGGCAGTTTGGGCACTTGGCAGTCCGTCTTTTGTATTTGCCTTCTACATATCTTCTCTACGGTTGTCCTCCTGATCATGGATTTTTTGAGTTCGCTTCGCATCATTGCTACTTCTATGATGTGTTGGCATTTAAATCCAAGTTTTAGCAGGATTTTTTCCATCGATAGAATCTTTTCCATCGCAGTAATGTCACAGAGTTCAATTCGAATTTTATCTAAGGCAAGATGGTCCTTGAATCTAACCAATATGTTCGGATCGAATTGCTTTCAGTTGAGGTATTGCAATACATTCGTCCTGTGTGTGAATCAGAGGGGCGGGTCTGCTGATAAGGTTTTCCAGCCTCAGGCTGTAATGTGTTCTTTGGATCAACGGATTGACTGAATAGAAGTAGACATGGTAGACATGGTAGACATGGGTCATCAGCTGTTGTGAAGTTCCTTGCATCCATATTGAGTCCCTTGTCATCCTTATTTCTTAGGGTCTTTTGATTCGGCTGCATCGGGAGGCGATGTCCTGATGGCTGGTATTTGGTAGCCGGCTCTCCATGGTAGTTATACTCTTGTCCATCGAGTAATCTGAGGATCCATCTGAGATTTCCTCGCAGGTAAAATCAGATAAAATAGAAATATCAGATGAATTAGTGATATATTCATCAATGATAACCTGGGCAGATTCGTTAGGGTATATAGATATCTCGTGTGTACCCGGGTCTTCTATGTCCATGTGGGTAGTTAGGTTGAGTAGATCCTCCAGATTATGGTTGTTGTCTTCATGGATGGTTGAAGGGGACGTAATAAGAATGGGCTGAGTATTCTGAGGTATGGACTTGATTGGTTTTAGTTTAAGCTCTAGGGCTTTCCGGGACACCTGTTGTCTGTTTGCAGGTAGGTTTTGCAATGGTTTTAAGTTCCAGAGAAAAGCTCTTGACCCAGTCTGTTTGGTAGATTTATTTTTGGTTTTTCCTTTTGTCAACGCCAGTGGGTTTTTGCTTTGCGAGAGATCTGGAAGGTGTCTGCAGCATTAATTATTGGGATGTTTGTCAAAGGATTAACAATTGTTGGCTGTGATATGGAAAGGTTATCTATTGTGGCCTGTGGAGCCTGCTCAGGTCCGGGCAGTAACGATTCCTCTTGTACAATTGGCGAGGGAGGTATCAGGAGATTTAAGCTATCAATGAAACTGATATTAGCGAACTGGGTGATCGTCTGTTTCTGCAGGGGAGCTTTGAGCAAGGACATCACCTCGGCAGTCAGTTGGATTTTTTCCTCTCGTTCTCCTCTCCCTATCTTGAAGTGTCTTGACTGGCAGAGGCGAGATTGCTCTGCTTCAATGTCCAGGCAGGTCCCTATAGTATTTATGAAGCTCTCTGTGTGAATCTGTTTCGAGTGAATCATGGCTAGTAGCGTCGCTTGGTCCCAGATGTTATCATTGATAGTTTCATGTAATTTCAAAAACGGTATCATGGATTGGGAAAGGATTTCAATGAGCATATTTTGTCGATCTACCATAGTGGTTGGTATCCTGTAATGGGTATGGTCATCATTGTCTTAATCCATGGGTTTGAATCCTTTGGTGTCATCTTTGTGTAACAGTGTTGGTGAAGTCGACTTCTGCCTCTCGCTTGTTTGCGGTGGAATGAAAAAGGACTCTTCAGGTTTGTATGTTAAGTGGTTTGAAAGTGAATTCTTGGTGTTCTTCATCTTCTTCTGTGCTTCAGATTTGATATAGGGTGATTGGAATGGACTAAAACAAGGATGCCCATTGGCTGCCACTTTATTTCATCTCTATATGGCAGATCTCGAACAAAACATCTATACACCTCAAACGAACCCCCCAAAAATCAATAACACATCGATACCTTGCATTATATATGCTGAAGTCATAGTACTCCTGGCTAAAACTCCGAGAGGCTTACAGATTGCACTTGAAAAAATTAGAAATATACATGACAAAGAACAAACTGCAAATAAATATGAAAAAGACAAAAATCATGACTCTAAAAAAAGAAAACAATATCAATCGTCAGCTCGTCTCCTTTTATATTGGCAAGGAAAAAATGGAAACAGTAAAAACCATAAAATATCTTGGAATATGGATATCCCAATCAACACCAGAAGAAGAATGGGCAGCACATCTTAAAGAAAAACCTTGTCCCTAGCCCGACAAGCAAAAACAATACATCGAAAGTATGGAAAATTCTCCATGACCCCAGTAGCTACATTTTACAAACAAAAAGTAACGGCCATCTTAACATATGGAGCAGAAAGCATGATAAACATCAACAATGACATCTGGGATAAACTAGAAGAGAGCTTCTGGAAAAAAGTGCTAAATTTGCCAGCTTCATTACCTACCATACGAATCCGAGCTGAATTTGCACTTAAAGCGCAAACCAAACATCAACAAAAAAAAAAAAGAAAATGGGTGATTGTTTCATGTTGTGTTGGGAGCTTCTCACTAAGGTGGTTGAAGTCGATTGGATGTCCGATTGTCTAAGTTGTAATATGTCACTGAATACCTCCTTTCTTTTTTCCAGACTATTCATTAAGGATTCAATCTCTGTAATGTCAAGGGATAAGCGTGCAGCTTTGGTCTTTCTTCAGAGAGGTTGGTGTGATAGAGGTTCCTTAGCAAGTTTCTATGCCGTGTGCGATTTAAGCCATTTTAGTTTTGTAAGTTTGGCTTTCTCTTTTTTCAGATTGTCAGCCAAAAGTGGTCGAGCTGTCTGACTTTGTTTGGTTCCACTAAGACATTTGTGGCCATATTAGCGCCAGGTTATCCGAGATTGCTTGTTCTGTTTGTAGTTTGGATTGAATAGTGTCAGGTGGGCTATCAAAAGAGTGATGTACTGATGGGTACATATAAAGAGTGATGTACTGATCGGTAGGCTATTGATTTCGTTGTGAGACGGTCAATGGGTTGTTGTTTATTCCAAGATGAGTGGGAGGAGTTATTGTTACGAGACAGATGCAGAGGACAATGACTCTTATCCTTTGGCAGTTTGTCCTTTGCTTTGTCCTGGTGGGAAGAATTTGTGTGATTATTCGTAGCTCACCCACAAGAGTGAGGATGGAATTTTCGCTGGGGATCGGGGCTTCAAGTGATAGGTCTTGGTCGAGGGCAGGAGTCCTGACAGAGCAGGCTACCACATCAGCTGCGAGTATAGTCGCTTCACATCGGCCCGTTGCGTCTTTGGTCAAGGTCTAGTCTGATGTCACTCACAGAGAATTCTGAGTAGTTGGTGATGTGTCGGTACTTTCGATGTCGGGGTCTGTCGTGGTAGAAGAGATTTGCGGTTGGCAATCAATTGCATTTGATTCATCTGGTGAGAGGTGCGGGTCCAATGGTAATGTAACTTTCCTTATGTCCATAGAAATGTCTTGTTGTTGCATTTCATGAGGCTCTAATGGATTTGAAATAAGTTGTTCAATATGTAGAGTCTGAGTCAAAGTAGCTGGTGTGCCTTTCTTAGACTTGTGTTTATGCATTTCTTGTTCTATAGTTAGCTGCATAGAGTCAAGTGGAAGGTGCGTATGAGAGTTCACATCCAATTTCCCACACTGCCTTGTTCTAGGGCTGGGTGCATTAAGCACAGTTTTGTTCTGGGTCGCAGATGGCATGTTTATCTTTATGGTGATTAATAGGTCACCACTGTGTTGTAAAAAGGAAGGAGGAGAATCCCGGGCAGAGGCTCAGAGCTGCAATGTATCGTTACAGGGAGTTTGGGGGCAAGTACTGGGATTGAAGAGGCTTGCCCTCGCAATCTTCCATGTGCAGTCCAGAGTTGGGTTCAAGCGCTGTGCTGAGTGGTGGTAGAGGATGGGGTGGGGTAGGGAAAAGTGGGCTGACTTGCAGTTCGGGTATCAGATGGTTCTCCAAAGAACAATGCGCTGGTATCAAAAGAGAGCCAGTGACTGTAGCAAGAAAAATGCGCGGAACAGGGTGTTGCAGGTGGTGAACGGGATCAAAGGGGCAAACCCTCGCACTCTCCTGCGTGCCGCTTTTAGTTGGTTCGTCGCACTGGCTGCGGTTTGTACTACTGATAGTGCAACGGTTGATGTTTGCTGATTGAATGGTTCTCCGCAAGCCAATGCAGAGGGCTCTAAAAAGAACAGTTCACTGGTGTCGGGAAAAGATGCAGGGCAGCTTGTAAGAGGAGGTGGATGGGATCAAAAGGGCGAGCCCCTGCAGTCTCCAGCAAGTTGCACTCGGTTGGTTTGTCACGCTGTCCGTGGATAGTTTTGTAATAGGCTCCACCAGTGATTATGCCAGCACGTGTTCTTATGGTGATAATCCAGGCGCTCACAGTTATAGTCACGATGCAGATAAGAGCCCCGCCGGGTGGCTGAGCTGTGTGCACATGTCAGGAATCTCGTTCTCCTCCAGCTCTTCTTCAGTCTCCCTTACACCATTACCTGGGTCAGATGCTTTTATTGATGTGGAGGTTCGCTGGGGGTTGCGAGCACTCGAGAGAGGAAGAGTACAGGTACACAGTTGGGCTCATTCTGTGGATGGATCGAGTTGAGGAAATGCCTTTAAGAGAGAACAGATGGGGCTTGGGGGGAGGTCAAACGTGAGGTTTGGAGCAAGTGATAGCGGGACGCTTACCTCTAAGGAATGGAGGCTCTCAATGGTTAGGTCCGTTCTTCAAGGCGTCGTTAGTTCGATGTTTTCTGCCAGCAATTAGATTTCCACAACGCTGTGAGTCTTGGAAAGGGGGAGTGGGGCCACAGAGCCCGCAGAGCCCAAAGACCAAAAAACTCTGCGACCGACTCTGCGGCCCGCTCCGCGGGATAGGTGAGTAGTTAAGCAGCAAGTCAATGGCAATAGAAAGAGGACAGCAGTGATCCAGCAAGCAGCAGCAGCAGTAGACTCTGTCAACCAGCACCAAAAGACTCTGCCACCAACTCTGCGGTCCGCTCTGTGGGATAGATGAGTAGTTAAGCAGCAAATCAATGACAATAGAAAGAGGACAGCAGTGATCCAGCAAGCAGCAGCAGTAGTCTCTGTCAACTAGCACCAAAAGACTCTGTGACCGACTCTGAACTGGAACTATCAATATGTTGTTTAAGGAACAGTCCATAGATGCCTTACTGCTGCACCTGCAGAAAGTTATATGGCAACTACATGAACCGAGGAAGTAATACAAACAACAAACGCCCATTAAGGAGCCATATATGTGCACAGAGTCAATGAGGAGCCCGAGAAACACAATAACATGCAGCCAGGGCCATGAGCGAGGGAAGAAAATCCACCAATACATTTGTTTTTTAACCATCAGTGGCACTCTCTGGTATCTAACTTTTCGTTTAGTGTTCCATGAATGCCCCTGGATCCAGAGTACATAACCCACCACCAGGCTCACTCATCTTTTCTTTTTGGCTCAACGCCAAACTCCCCTGCAGCTGTCCTATAGGCCAGGACTCTCAGCAAGCTATGGGCAAGGGTCCTTCCCTACCAATCCAGTAACTGGGTTTCCTAACTGTCCAGAAGACACCAAGCCATACAGATCGGTAAGGCATACAGATAGCCAAACAACTCCCAGTCACCTACAGGGCTCCCCATGGTTCCATCCTATCCCCAATCATCTTTAGTGTTTTAACCTCTGTGAATTTTCCTAAAAGACCCCAACTTAGCCATACATCAATTTGCCAGTGACACCCCGCTGCACCTCACAGTCAATGGCCACCATCCAAACCCTTGACGTTGAATGCCTACCTTAAGCTTAATCCCATCAAGACCAAATTCTTCTTCATCTACAACCTCCAAACAACAGCTCATCCAAAGGTGGCGTGGGAATATGTTATGGATGCACCTTCCAGTTGTCAGACTAATCTATGTCCCTAGACTTCCTTGTTGACATCAGCCTCTCCTTACAAAAGCACATAGCCATGAAATATCAAATGGCCGACTACATATACCCACAATCCACAAAATCAAACTCTTCATCCCCTGTACGACATCCTCACTGTGGCTCAGACTCTTGTGATCTCCCACATTGACTGGAGAAACACCCTCTTAGCTGTGCTCCCAGCTACGCGTCTGTCCCCCACAAGGCTGTCCTCCACACTGCAGCCTGCCTCATAACATGCACCCCTGATTCAACAACAGTTCTCACCCCTGTGTGAGCTTCACTGGCTCCCTCTTCTCACCAGGATCCTATGCAAAACGGATTGATCATCTACAAAGCAATCTTGAATGGCACACCAACCTACTTCGCAGTTAAACTTCACACCTTTGGACTCTTGTGCCTCCTGCAGTGAATCCAACAAAAGTTGGAGTCAAAGCTAGCATGCAAATTGAAGATCTGCAAACAGATCCTCCTGCCATGCCTGACCCTCGGGAACTCTATCCCACCGCAGGTTTGGAAAGCCCCAACCACCTTCCAGTTCGGCAAAACTCCCAAAACCTGTCTCTTCCATTAATAACTCAGTAGTAGAAGGAGCCCCCTTTTCTATCATGTTATATTTCGACATGTGGTCATACCCCCTGATTCCGGTCTTTGTGCCACCCCCTTTTGATGTGCTTTGATATAAACTTAATATATATTTGATATAAAAGATATCAAAAATGTTGATATCAATTTTATATCAAATGTATATTTTCATTGGAAGTGTTTTCTATTTTCTATAAGTTTGAATATAAAGTGAATATACATTTTATATAAAATCTTTTCTAAAGATGGGAGCAGCGCTCAATGATGTTGCTCGGTCGAGCACCAAGAGCGAAGTGAGCTCTGAAGACAGGGACTGTGAATCTAGGATTTTGCAGAGTGACGCATTGATAATGTCACTGAGGGGTTCCAAACAGGGGTGATAGGAAGGGGATATCAATTTTATATCAAATTGATAAGCCCCCAATCGAAAAAAACGAATTTTTGATATATACATTTATAAAAAAAATCAATATAAAACATATTTTTAGATATTAAAATCTATATAAAAATATTGAACATCATATATAATAAAGAAATGTATATACAAATTAATATTTATTTGATATACTATATTCATTTACCTTTTTATATAAACTTCCCTGAACATTTTGATATCAAACATTTTTTACATACATTTTGACCGGCTTTGATACAGAGTGTAAATAATGAAAAGCAGTTTGCTTTATAAGTAAAGTGTGCTTCCCAGAGCCCATACAAAAGTCAAACTATTGTTTGTAAGGGGTCCCCAGCATCTTGTGTATGGCATAAATGTGTCCCTCTGTGACCCACCAAAGAGCTGTGAATCAACACTGCAGGGGGTTTATATCTACAACAAGGCCTGGGGAATCCTAGGAATGATCTGACACACAGAGTGGCATTCTAACCACATCAGCAGAAAGCACTGATGGGCTTTATATTTAGCTCGCTGGAATACAGGATGTTTGTGCCAGCTGTATAAACAAACCACCCATGTAAATACACACAAACTATGTTTATCAACTAAAACCAAAGAAAGTTAGCAAGCCTATTTCTAACTTATGACTGAAGACTGGCACAGGAAGCATCTGCAGGCTGAACTTAATTTTAGATGTTGCTATAAGGATATCGGAATCTAACTATTCACAATCTACTGTGACACTCACTAATTCTTGCAGAGTATGCATGAAATAGAATGCTCTACTTCTGTTGATAAGAAAAACGATATTGGCCCCAGGAAGCATCTGCAGGGGTGAGGTTATTTTTAGATGTTGCTATAACACATAAGAAGCAGTATGCATGACATAGAATGCTGCATTTTGTTGATAATAAACCCATTTCTGCAAACTAAGCAGAAATACATAAATCTGTGCATAGTTGATAATGAAAAAACATTGAGCTTTCACCTCTTTAAAGGTGTTTGTCTCCAGCAAGGATATTGTCAGTGATTTTGTGTGCTCTCTCAATACTTTAATGTATTGGTTTTGTGATTTGTACAATTTATGTGGTTTTATTCAAGCATTGATAAGGCTTTTCTTCAATGTATTTATTGCTATTGATGACCTTTTTGGGTCATGAGATGAGGCAGGCCCTTTCTGAGACAGGCTGTGCATTTTGAACATGTCAACCACAGTGGTATGTGGCAATCAGAGGCATCAGAAGTATTTGGTCTACTTGTGAGACTGGTTGCAAATGACTCTGGCATGTTTCACATTCCAAATGAGTGAGATGTTTGAGCTATGCTTCATTTTAATTCAGTGCAAAGCCCTGACTTGTGTTATTCACAGATCCACTGCCTGCAGAAAGAATTTTAACCCTTACTTAAATGTTTGTCACCATGACCATCTGTACTCATTCGATCAGCTCAAGGTTTTGCATCTGAGATTAAAGGAGCTAATATATTTTATTGTGTTTGCTTTCTAGGGCTGGAAAGTTTTAGAATAAAAATTCCTTGCACTCATTGTGGACATGCCCAACTTCCATAGCTCAGACATCCTAAGAGTTATACATATACGCTGTAAATGTATGATTACTATGCATTATTTCATTTAATCCCAGGCCACCTGCCCCAAACAGGTTACTGTGTCAAATTGCTGTGAGAAACATTTACATGTATAGGAGGATGTGTACGCATGCACAATTATCTCTTAGCAACAGTCTGCACAAAATGCCCCAATTCTCACCTGCACATACTTGTAAAAGTTTAGAGTTCAACTTAGTTTGCAGCCTAGCGAGATGAATGAGGCCTTAAAATTCCCAGAAAGTTGGCTTTTTAAAAATTAAAGTGCAGCAGGAACATGCCATATGGTGGCTGCTACTGCATATTTTGTAGCCGACCGGATCATTGTACAACATCTGATAACTCAAACTATTGTGTATAACATCTGAATAAACATGGTTGTTTTAAATGTTAATACAAATTCATTGTCTATAGCACCTATTTTGCGTCTTAATGTTCAGCTGTTATGGGCGAACATGTCCGGGGATGAAGTTGTTGGAAATATATTAAGACAAAGGGGATGTTGACAGGTATGAAAGGCTGTTATGAGCTTGTAGCATCAGCTGTGAAAATAAAAAAGCCAGCATCTGGAAAAGCAACAGAGTTCTACTCTGTGTCTTAACTTACAACATGTGATTAAAAATATAGAAACTGTTTTATTTAGACCGTATTGGATTGCTGGCCCCCAGCACATCCTAGCGTTACCCCTCTGAATGGAATACCTTTTTAAAAATCAACCAGCGATGGGTGTTATTATACATAATAAAATGGAACACATAATAAAGAGCCAGCTTACAGGACAATGCTTCCCACTTAAAAACTGTTGTGGCATCTGACACACCCCAGGAATGCCGTTTGGGGTTCAACACCATCTATAGCGTTCCATGATTGAACTCTGGTTGCTGCACTGTCCCAAAAATATAATACCTTGTGACAACAGAGCAGCAAAATCTGTGGCGGTTCCTTAGACCTGAATCCATAAACCAAGACATCCCACTGACACTGATTACCGAGCTCCATTGAGAAATAAAAAAAAACAATCTCCATCTATGAACTGCCCCATCCGTTCACCTGTGTTAGAGTGCCAACATAGGTCATTCTGAAACGGTGGCTGACACCTTCATCCATGGGTTCTCCGGGCCCCTAAACCAGATGGCACATGTACCGTTAGATGAATCATTCGCCATCAATCCAACAGCTGCCGGTTGTTGGTTGCCACAATCCACATCCAGAATCTCTGCCGGCTGGGCAATCCATCTGTTGGTGTACGCAATATCACTAAGAATACAAGAAAAAAAATAGATTCAGAATAAAGCATCTTTTACACAGTGAGCATTAGCACCTTACAGCATTCACCAACAATATTGCAACTATCGCACAGTGTTGCAATGTCTGTATCAACATATTAAATCCAATGTAACAAACAAGTACAGGACCCCTAAGAAATTGAAATTCAAATCTGTTCATATAAAAGAATCTTGGCTACAACACTTCATAAAAGGTGTGATCTTTGGCAACATTTCAAGTCCGACAGTGCCTTATATGCCAAAATCAGGCCTTCATGTTGCACGCATTGTCAAGATTGTACAAAATATTGCACAAGTTTGAACCATATTTTAAAAGTCCCGGCACACTTCTACCTCACACTTTTGTTTTAAAACGGACATTGCAGTTTTCACAAGAAAAGATGCTGGCCAACACTCTGCGCTTCCCTTGCAGACACAGCATAGACACATTTTGTTTTGTGCCACTCTGCATACAGAATAAAATAAAATGTGAAGCCTACTTGGAAGTATAAAACGAATCCGGCACATTCTAAAACATGCACTGGTACAGAAGCCAGCTTTTACACACCCCCAAACATCACAAGCCCGGTGCAACACCCTGGCACTCACCACCCTTAAAAATGTCATCAACTGTTATACTTTGTCCCAATAAATCGCTGCTATACCGTTTGTGCAATATGTGTGATCTTTGGTGAAAACTCAAATACAATCGTTACATTGTACGCTTAAAGTATTTCATCAAATGTATTGGCACTGTGTACCTAAACACTGCATTGTGAGCATGCAAATATGCTACATCACATCACAAATTGATTGTGTGTTGTTTTTGAGATTTTGACTACAACACTTTAGAAGAAATTATGTGTAAAGGGTTTTGTAAGTGTTTAGTGTTTATAGCAACGCTACACAATAAATCAGACACTCGTACAATCAATCAGACACTCACACAATCAATTTGTGATGTGATGCTGCATATTTGCACGCCCACACACACACAGAAATAAATCTGGCGCTGCCCACATCTATGCGCTATCCTACCAGACATTCATAACCGCAGAGCATTGTGAGTAAACTATCCCTTTTCAAACACGTCATTAAGAGCACAGAGCAGTTTAGTTAAAAATGCACAGCCTGTCTCAGAAAGGGCCTGCCTCATGGTATTCCTCAGAAAGGACATGAATAGGGAGGTCTCGGGAGGATAGCTCAGGGGCAACATGCTTGCCGTGGAAGCAAGACGACACAGAGCACCACAGGGTCGATTCCCAGGTCTGCGCTTAGATTTTCTGGGTATTAAGCGTGTTATAAATAACCTATTATATCATATCATAGGGCATGAATAAAACTAAATAAAACGTGGTTGTCGTACAGAACTTGGACACACCGGGAAGGGTGCAGACAGGCCAAGGGGGGAAGCCTCCCTGGATGCTGAGGCTGAACGGTGTTTGTGCCCCGAGGGTTTTGCCCGGCCGGGCCTCTCGGTGGCGCACAACAGGATTGGAGAGCGGCTGAGGTGGCCCCGCAGAGCGCTGCCGAACACGATTCCCATACACGGCGCTCCACCCATTGCGGACAGGTTGGAGCTGCAGTTGGATATAAGGTGGCATGATAAAATGGGAACATTTTTATTAAGACACTTTAGCCCAGGAGCCACGCACACGGGGCCGAGGTTCAACATAACAAGCCACCTTAACAAGACCTGAGCTCTGGGAGACCCCACCATCAAGGAACGGGGCAAAACAGAGCTTGTATCGGCACTGGGCTGGACAATAGTGCTGGGGACATATCTGTGGGCATGAAGACTGTGGGGCCCGGACGGGCCCAGGCGCAGAAGAGGGTGGAAACAGCGGAAGAGCCCGACTACCAGGGGTCCAGCGGAATAACACTCGGCGGGCGCAGACACGTGGGAGGACACAGCCCATTCCTAGAGCGCAGCAGGCAGCAGCACCACGTGGACCCTCACAAGAGAGGCGGCTGTACTGGTGCACACAGAAGGGGTACGGCACAATGTCGAACAAAGTGGTAAAACCAAAGAGCAAAAAGAAGTATCTATCAGAGCACACCTAATTACTCAAAAACTAAATAACTATTTAGAGAAATTTTATTACAATTCTGGGTGCTGGGGAGGAATACACGCCCTGACAGGTAGGAACCTGAGAGATAGGGTTGTGAGAGCCGAAAGAGGCCCGAAGGAAATTCAGATGACATTGGTGACTAAAAAAAGGGAACATTTCCTTGTCTGTCGTGTAGTCATTGTAACAATGTGGCTAAAGGAGAATACATTCTTCACCCGCAGACGGGCAAAAAAATCACTCTTAGAGATTTTGCCACATGCAGATCCACAGGGTTGATTTACAGCATTAAGTGCCCGTGTGGATTAATGTATATTGGACAGACAGCCAGATCCGCACGTGAAAGATGGACTGAACATAAATCTCAAATACGGTGTAAAAATGAGAAATCTTCAGTTGCTAGGCATTTTAATATGTCTAGACATACTATTGCACAATTGAGGTTTAATGTTTTGGAAGTGGTGAAGAAACCACCCAGATGAGGTGACTTTTTGAGAATATTAGCCCAGAGAGAGATGTTTTGGATTGACCTCTTGGGGACTTTATCTCCAAGAGGGCTCAATGAAGAGTTCTCTTTGAATTGTTTTGTGTAGGTGTCGAGGTATGGTTGGTGAATGGTTTAAGTCGTTCATAATGCATACATTTATATGTGTTTGAGGTCTCATGGAGTGATTTGTGTTTTCCGGGCGTTACATACTGGTTGTTCCATTAGAGGTGTATGGAAGAGTAGTTATTAGGTTTGTGTAATGAGTACATAACTAGTTTACTTGGTTATTTTTGAATTTGCCGCGTAGTTCATAATGCATAAATTGATATGAGTTTGAGGTCACATGGAGGGATTTGTGTTTTCCGGGGGTTACACACTGGTTGTTCCAGTAGAGGTGTATGGAATAGTAGTTATTGGGTTTAGGTAATTAGTACATAACTAGTTTACTTGGTTATTTCTGAATTTGCCGCGTAGTTAAGTATGGTTGATGGACAGCAATAGTTTTAAGGCACTTATTTATTATTTTTTTATTTTTTTCAAAAATGCAGTCTTTCTTCTATGTCTATCTCCTTTTTAAATACACACACATTCATCTTTGGTGTCTTTTTTATTTTGTTTGATTTACTCACTCAGTACCTGTGTGCTTAGTTAGCATTACCTGTGTATTTGGCAGGTTGCAGGGAGCTTTGTGCATTCTTTTAGTATTCAGTGCCGGCGGGTCACGTGACTTTATCATGTGACTACCAGGAAACAGTATAAAATGAGCCAGGAAGTGTGTTGTGGGTTGGGATCTGTTACGTGTGAATTGGAGAGGAGCCGTTGAATCTGAGGTGAAGAGGTGCACTTCTGGAAGTAAGCTTAAGCTGTGTGGATGTGTTTATATTTATTTATGTTTGTATTGGAAAGGTGGTGTTAGTTTGTAAATGGTATATTTTGTGTTTGTTTTTTAGTTGCATTATATATTTCTATAATCAGCAGGATGCTTTACATTGAATGCGGGGTACTGGAAGTCCTGAATTTGGATTGGATTGGCTATTGATTTGCCTTAGGTAAATAATATATGTTGGAAGAGTTGCACAATTTAAATTTTGGGTTTTCTTTGAGGATTTGGGCTTTTTAACTTTCTGTGTTAAGTTGATGTGTTGGCACAAAGATGAGGTGGTGGCACAAGGTTGTGGATTTTGGTGATCGTTGAGCTGCACAGATTAGTTGCCAATGAGTAATAAGTGTTTTTTGAACTAGTTGTTTAGTCATTAAGGTTTGGTGATTTAACTACGTGTAATTGGAGCTGATAGATATGCTTTGGTATTCCAGAGTTCGGCAATCACATTTCACTTGTTGAGGACGGCAGGAGTATTCGCAGGGATCCTGGTTCTGTGTACGTCGTGCACAGACAGATGCACAGACAGAGACTCTATTTTCTTTGACAACATTCCCACTGTGAGGTACATACGTATAAGTGTTTTAGGTTTTAATGCATTTTGAGATTTACATTTGGAGCCATACCAATTGTACCACTGTGAATATACAACCACTTGTGTATGTTATGTAGAATTGTGGTTGGATTTATGTGTACATAATTATTTAATGTATTCTCTTTATTTAATGTGTTTAGGTTGCCCAAACTTTTAATGTTATGTGAGATGTCCTCTAATTGTATACATATCTATACTTGCAGATATTTTTGCTCCTGAAGAAGGGGATAGTCCCCGAAACGCGTAGAGCTTGAAGCTGCAGTTCAAAATTGGGAGCTTATTTTCTTGTCTGGTTTGATTTGTTTTTCATGCTGGCCATATTGGAAGTCAGTTGATACCTTTTTTCTGTACTTTTATGAAGATATTTTGTTACCTATGTTCTAAATTGACAATTCTTTCTATATATAAAAGTGCAAATGTTATGAAATTTGACTGATTTATTTCAGCTTGTAAGGTGTGCAGGGGACGGGAGTGTCTTTAAGTTAAAACCAAAGAGCAAGCAGCCCACGCTGGATGCTTATGCAAAGACATCTCCCGGTGCGGAGGGTGCCAGGAATAAGGATAAAACTGCCACTGCGATGGAGGCCCCGGGCACAATCCAGGAGGTGTTGGCGGCGATTGCGGACCTGAAAGTTGCCTGGGAGACCAAACTAGGCCTGGCTATGAACGAACTGAAAGTAGCTCTGGACCTTAAGGTCGGAGCGGTCCAGGAAGATGTGAACTTGCTAAGACAAGATGTGAGGACGCTTGCGGAGCGCACTGGAAACCTGGAGAAGGAGATGGCCCCAAACACGGCAGAATGCGCCGCCCACAAATTGGAACTACATGCCCTGGTACAGCGAGTGGGCAACCTGGAGAACAGAGCAGAGGAAGCTGAAGGACGCGCTAGACGCAATAACATCCTCATCGTTGGATTGCCAGAAGGAATGGAAGGGTCCAACCCAACGGAATACCTGGAAACCATGTTACTGCAGGAGATAACCCACTGACCCAGAGATTTGCTGTTGAAAGGGCGCACAGGGTTTTGACAAGAAGACCGCCCCCGGGACCCCACCCCAGGCCATTCATCGCAAAAATTCTGAATTACCCAGATCGGGAAAAGATACTTGAATTCTTCCGGAAGGATGGAACAATTGAAAGGGGGCCCGCTAAGGTCACCGCATATCCGTACTATTCCTTGCAGGTACATCGTAGCAGAATGAACTTCGGAGTGGTGAAAAGAAGATTGAGAGAAACAGGTCAGAGATATATGCTGCTATACCCGGCCAAACTGAAGGTGTTCCACAAGAACAAAACTTTGTTTTTCGAAACACCAGAGGATGCCATGGATTGGCTGGATATGCAGAGTCAACCCCAGGAATCGGGTATCCAGATGGGAGGAGAAGAAGATAAGTAACATGAGGCTGTGTACCCTAGGTGACATAGCGCAAGACACTGGGACTAGAATATAACATTAAATGAAGCACACAGGGAAGGTGCTGCTTAGACAGTATGTGTTTGCAAGATCCGGTTGAACTGAATAATACCAATCATATAGGCGGGAGCTCCTGGGAAACAACCCTTGAACCCCCATAGCATTACGCTTAGTTAGGTCACTATTAGCTTGGTGACGCCCCGCGGGGTCCTAGTCCTCGGAGTAACGAGGAAGGACCAGACGCGGGTGGGCCTAAGATCCAGGGATGGAGCTGGGCATTTGTTGGGGTTGGGGTTGGGTAGGGAGGGGGAAGGGAAAGAGTTGTGTGCAGTGGGGCATGGTTGGGGTAGGGGGCAGGGGGAAGTTGGGGAGGGTGGGAGGGAAATGAGCCAGAATATGAGCCACCAAGGAAGACATGGGAAGGGGAGGGACGAGGGCGGACATCGTGACAATGGAATCGGGTAACCTCAGAGTTGTGACCTGGAATGTGCGGGCCTGAATAGTTACCTGAAACGTAATAAAGTAATAATGTACCTGAAGAGGATGAGGGTTGATGTGGCTCTGCTACAGGAAACCCACCTCACCAAAGAGAAACTGGAGGTGGTAAGGAGAAAATGGAAGGGTAGCGTTGCGGGAGCCACATATTCGGCATATGCAAGAGGGGTGGTAACATGGGTGGCACCGCACGTGCCATTTCAGTTGCTTCGGTCGACAATAGACCTGGAGGGCAGAATGGTGGTGGTAGCAGGACTCCTGGAAAACAGAGAAGTGAACATCATAAACTTGTATGCCCCTAACTTTGACACTGCAGCTACTTTAGGTCTCTGTATAGTAGAGTTAGCCCCTTGCTGTGTGGTGCAATATTGTGGGGAGGTGATTGTAATTGCATCCTGAACCCCGGGACAGACAGGTCAGATAGCAAGATATTAAACCGGCGCCAGCAGCCAAAGCGTTGGGGACACTGTTGACAGAGCTTGGACTGAAGGATGTTTGGAGGCGGTTGCATCCAAAGGACAGGCAATACTTGCACTATGCTGCGCCACATGACCTACATACTAAGCTGGATTACGTGTTTGCCTCCGCCGAGATAGCGGGAGAAATGGTGGGTGCAGAATACAAAGCCAGGGTACTGTCGGACCATTCGCCATTGGTCTTGGAGTGGCAACACCACCCCCCTACAACATGTATCCCGACGTGGAGGCTCAGAGCTGAGGCCCTGCAGGATTCGGGATTCCGGGAGGACCTGAGGGAGGCCATAGAGGAATATTTCAACATAAATACGGGAAGCGTATGATCCATGGGAACAGTATGGGAGGCATTTAAGGTGGTGGTGCCAAGGGTAGCCATATCAAAATCCAAAGGACTTCAAGGGGGGGTAGGACAAAAATTACAGGAAACTGAAAGGGAGATAGAGGACCTGATGCGAAGGGGGGGACCACCCGGGAGGACAGTGCTGAGAGATCTACAAAATGCTAGCAGCGAACTCTGGGACAGATTATGCAAGCTAAACTATAAAAAATATATTGAGAGGAAACATGCGGGAGGAGACAAGCCAGGCAGACTACTGGTCTGGTTATACAAAAATGAGACACCCCGGCCGGTGATTAGAGAAATCAGGGATGCTGATGGCCAGATCCGGAACACCCAGGAGGGGGTAAATGAGGAGTTCCACAAATACTATAAACGTTTATATGAGGACGTGGGAGGAGATATGAGCCAGGAGATTCTGGAAACAATCGAAGATATCGGGCTGCCCACTTTAGAGGATCTAGAAAGAGTAGAGATGGAGGCCCCAATCAACTTTGACGAACTGGATGCGGTGATCCAACACTTGCCTACATGTAAAGCGCCTGGGTCGGATGGGTTACCTTGCGAATTCTAAAAAGCATATAGGCAGGAGTTACTCCAACCACTTCTGGCCACGTTCAATGAGGCCTACGAACAGGGGGAGCCGCCGGAGTCTCTCCGAGAGGCAGTGATCATCCCACTCTTGAAACCGGGTAAGCCGAATGTGAACTGTGGGTCTTATAGGCCCTTATCGATGCTCAATCAAGATAGCAAAATACTCACGGCAGTGCTGGCCAATAGGCCCAAAAAAGTAATTGGCAAATTGATACATCCAGATCAAAAAGGCTATGTCCCAGGCAGGAATATCACAATCACAGGAGGCTGTACTATATTATTGACCAAACGGAGAACGACCCGGGCGAGCTGGCCATAGTGTCATTGGATGCATTCAAAGCATTTGTTTCAGTGAGGTGGCCATGGTTGATGGCGACCCTGAAAGGATACTGGATAGGGCCGGGATATATTAGATGGGTCAAGAAGGATACGGGATAGGGCCGGGATATATTAGATGGATCAAGATGTTATATAGCTCCCCGATTGCAAGGGTCAAGACAGGCGCTATAATTTCGGATAAATGGCAACTCAGCAGAGGGACCAGACATGGATGTCCCTGGTCGCCCATGTTATATATACTTGCGTTGGAGCCGTTGGCTATTTGCCTCAGGCAACAATATGGAGAGGTGGGGATTCGTACTACAGGAAACACACACTTAATATCACTGTACACAGATGACATGCTCCTCTATCTGCGCTTCCCAGAAGAGAACCTGCAATATCTGTTGGAGGTGGTGGGTCGTTACGCCGCCCTCTCGGGCATATCGGTAAACACCGGGAAGTCCAGTGTGTTCCCCCTAGGAAGATACAAAAATATCCCACTAGAAAACCTGCCCATTCTACAGATACCCTGGCAGACAGAGACGTTCAGATACTTGGGCATAAACATATACCACAAGTTAGAAGTGGAACACAAACACAACATGAAGAAAGCAGTTGCAGGCATAAAAAATAGCATGATGTTTTGGTCCAGACTACCCCTGGCCATGATGGGAAGAGCAGCGCTGCTCAAAATGGTAGTCTTGCCCAGACTACTGCACTTTTTTGTAAATATCCCGTAGTTGATCCCCAATCGTTTTTTTGCTAGACTCCATAGCCTGTGCAGGGGCTTCATATGGCATAATTCTAGAAATAGGTTGGCCTTGTGGAAACTACAAAATTCGTGTGACTAGGGGGGCATAAACCTGCCGAATTTTGAATTATATTACTTGGCGGGACAGTTATCATATTTAGCTAGATGGTTGTCTGCAGAGGAATCTACAGAGGCCGGGCTTCTACAGGGCGACTCTGCCCCATACTTCCTAAAAGAAACAGTGTGGTTCCATAAAACGAAGGTGGCAGAGATGGGGAGACTGTTGGTGCTGGGCTGGGAGGTCTGGCGCAGAGCATGGAGAACGGTGGGTGACCCGGGCCCTCTCTCTCAACAGGTCCCTTTGGTGGTATTATGTGGGGAAGACTCCCAGCTGATCAAAGGGGTCCACAGATACTGGGAACCGGTAGGCTTGGCCACCCTGGGAGACATATGGCAGGAGGGGTAGGCAGTGGAATTCGAGAGGTTGATAGAGGAGTCGGGGGTTCAAAAGGGCCAATATATCACTTACACCAGGATCATGAAACGGGTGAGGGGGAGGTGGCCTGAGACGGTGCTTTCGGAAGAACCTGATGCCTCGGAAGAAATGATGTATGATATCTCGGAGGGTGGGCACGAAATATCTCGGATATATGAGCTCTTGAGTGTTAAGGCGGGGAAGGAGCTGCTCCAACTGCGACTTGACTGGGAGGGGGAGGTGGGAGAACCCATGACAGAGGGACAATGGGATAGAGCAGATTCAGCTGTATGTCACCCACAGAGCTTACTTGACCCTCAGCAGAATAGCCAGGTTTGGGGGCTCGGCCATACAGAAATGCCCCAGGTGCGGGGAGGAAGAGGCGGGGCTGCTACATATGTTTTGGGCTTGCCCATAGGTGGAGATATTTTGGCTAGAACTGAAGACGTGATTGGCTAGTCGGGGGGTGGTGCTTGACGTGTGGTCTGCTTGGGCATGTAGGCTGGGTTGTTTCCCTAGGCCACGTAATCTAAAACATATCAGCAAATTGAAAGACCTGGCCTATATCCTGGCCAAGCGCAGAATTGCGATGAGCTGGAAAGCGGCCCACAGGCCTAGAGTGGAGATGTGGTGGGCAGAGCTCCTGAAATGGGCTGAAGCAGAAACTGCGGTTTGGTATGAAGCAGTCACCAGTGGGGGAGACGAAGAGGTAGGCCCCCTGATAGCCTGGAGACAGCTGGTGGCCTCGATGGCAAACCCCCACCAAGTCGAACAGGAAGCGGAAAACCGAGATGAGGTGGCAATAACTGAAGGCACCTGAAGATGCTCAGGGAGATGGCACGGATACGACGGCTCAAGTTCCTGGAGAGGGAGGGGGGAGGACGGAAGAGAGCATTGAATAATGTGATGTCTTAATATTGATCATGAACGTCCTAAATGGTTGTAATGTTTGCAGTGTTTGTTGAAAATAATAAAAAATATTTTAAAAAAAATTCTTGAATATAATCACATGAATTGTACAAATCACTAAAACAATACATTAAAGTATTGAAATAACCCACCTTTTTGCTGTTGTTGAAATGAACTCTGAAAAACTGAAAAAAAAACTCTGAAAAAACAGGAGGCCCAGCTTCCAATTAAAAGGCTTTGCTTGAGTCCACAGGCCCATGATGAAATCCAGCCAAAAAGCAAAGTACCCCGCAGAGTTGCGTTCAAGATTCCCAGGTCAATTAGCTGGTGTGCGCAGGGGTGCATCAGGCTGGTGCTCTGCTAATGGCGCTGACAATACCCCTGCTGGAGTCAGAGACCCCTTTTAAGGGGTGAAAGCTCAGTGTTGTTTCATTATCAACCATGTACAGATTTATGTATTTCTGCTTATTTGCAGAAATGGGTTTCTTGTCAACAAAATGCAGCATTCTATGTCATGCATACCTCTTCCTATGTGTTAAAGCAACATCTTAAAATAACCTCACCCCTGCAGATGCTTCCTGGGGCCAGCGCCATTTTTCTTATTAACAGAAGCACAGCATTCTATTTCATGCATACTCTGCAAGAATTAGGGAGTGTCACAGTAGATTTTGAATAGTTAGCTTCCTGTATCCTTATAGCAACATCTAAAATTAAGTTCAGCCTGCAGGTGCTTCCTGTGCTTGCCTTCAGTCATAAGTTAAAAAGTGGGCTAAAGGAGCTCCGACGATAGATGGCACATCAAGCCGACACATTCCCCTTTAGAGGACATCATCTGGAGTAAAAACGGAATATTAGCAAAGAGGAGCTAAGACGGAAGAGATGGGTGAAATCCAGAACGAAAACTCTGCTGGGAACTGCAGATAAGCGCCTCGGAGCAACAGGAGTATCGCGCCATGGCTGGGCAAGGACCGAGAAAAAAAGGTGGTAAAATGGCCACACCGTCATTGCACAGCTAACCCAGCACATTAACAACAAAGGCACAGCGGGTCGCCAGCCCCGCCACAACCCGCTTTGGGGAGGTTGGCGGGCAGTTAGGTAGAACAGAGTCTACAGAAGCCGGGACCACACAACGAGAGAGGTGGTGGAGCCATAGAGCCGTACTGAGGCACCAACTGGACCGAGTTAAGGAAGGTGCGGGCTGCCAGCACATTGCCATCCCGGAGGGCAAGCGAAGAGGAAGGCGGGGGCCGCTGTGCTCTCCCTGGGACAAGACCAACAGGTCCATCAGCAACGGCAGAAGGGAAGAGAGACGTGGGCATGCAGGAGAGTGCCCACCCCCCCAAAACGCTGACCCGGAGCGGCAAGTAAGTCAAGTGCACTGCGGGGCGCCCACACCAGCACAGCAGTCACGCGACCCGCCAGCAGCACAGACAAGGCACCAACCCTGGCATAGCCGATCAGCCCCATCGGAGGGGAGACGGAACGCAGACCCCTTTATATGAACTGCACTCACTTGGGAGGGAGACAGTAAACTACACGTGCCCAGACGTGGAGTGCACAGTTGCCACACAATAACCCAGCGGCTGACGCCATAAGGCCCTGAGGCAAAAATAAAATAAAATAAAAAAGCAGCATCAAAGGCACGGGAGGCTAACACACAGAATGGCCCCACACGCCGACAGTGCCCAGCTTGGGGGAATCAGCACAGGTGAATACTGCCACTCCCCGGGTACAGACGTAGCCTCCAAACACGGGCCCAGGGAAAGGCACCCCTACCCATGCCCCCCCAAAAGGGATCATAACACGCGAAGGAGCCCAGGGCCATGGAGCCAGGGCCAGCACCTTGGCAAGGCAAAAAGCAAACGGGCGGGGGGCGCCCTATAACTACATCCAGACGGCGAACGGGCAGGGGTTGACCAAATAAAGCACCCAACCCCACCCAACAAATGGGGAAACCGGGAAGGAGACGCCCCGAGAGCTGCCACGGGGACTGAGGGAAACCGGGGTGGCTCCCGTGGGAAAGAACCCTAGCATACAGCAGCAACAGGGGCCTGACAAAGCCACCACCCAGGCAGCAGTGCAGAAGACACCCCTCTCATACCTGGGGACCCCACCGCCCGGACCCAGAACAAGAACGGGGACAGGAGAGTCCTAACCCACAAGAAGAAAAGTACGGAACAGGCCTGCAGACAGGGCACAAACATCATACACAAGTTGGTCACAAACATATTACCTGAAGAGTGATATACCGCTCCATATGATGGCACTAGCACTCAAACAGCTACAGGCCAAACAAATGATCTCAACCATAAGGGACAAATCAAACAACCTATTAGTGGGGGATGAACAAATAAACGCAAGATTCGCAGGATTCTATCAAGAGCTGTGCACGACAACAGAAACGTGCAAACCCCAGGCCATTGAAGCCTTTCTAGACACAGTGCCCATCCCCAGAGTAGTAGCAGAGCTAATAGACAAACTAGACTCCCACATCACAGTCGCAGAAATCACCTAGGTGATACTATCACTCAGTCATGGGAAGGCAGCCGGCCCGATGGGATCCCAATTGGCTTATATAAAAGCATAGCCGAGGAAATAGCCCAGAAACTAGAAGCCGTCTATAAAGAAGCGCTCACTCAAAAACAGCTACCAAAGTCAATGCTAGCAGCCAATATAGTCGTATTCCACAAGAGCGGGAGGGATCCAGAAGTTTGCGGCTCCTATGGGCCAATCTCATTAATAAACTCAGACACCAAAATCTTGGTGAAATACCTGGCACAAAGAATTGAAAACACCTTCCCGCAGATAGTACACAATCATCAAACAGGTTTCATAAAGGGCAGACACTCCAGCGATAACATACGTAGGCTCCTGCACATCATTGCTGGAGATAGGGATCCCCAAGACACCATCCCAGCAGTAGACTCAGAAAAGTCATTTGATAAAGTACAATGGGAGTTCATGTTTTACGTGCTACCAAGATATGGCTCCCCCCCACGCCTTGTCCAGTTGATCAGACTTCTGTACACAGGCCCAACCGCCTCGGTGGTCACTAACCCTCTTCAGTCGGGTACATGGCAGGTTGCCCCCTCTTGCCCCTACTTTACGCCCTATCCATCGAACCCATGGCGATCAGAATTAGCATGGACCCAAAATGGAGGGGGATATTCCAAGGGACAGAGGAACATCGGGTTTCGCTCTACGCGGCCAACCTACTCCTGTATATTAGCAAGACCCCAAAGACCCTCCCATATATTAAATCACTCCTGCAAAACATAGGCCCACAGGTGGGATATAAGATAAACTGGAACAAGTCAGAGGTGAGGCCACTAAGACGAGATATCCCGTGGGGCCCGGGTGGGGTGGCACCATTTACCCTCCAGCTCCAATCCATGAAATACTTGCGGATCAACATAAGCGCCTCAGTAGCGGAACTACGCGATCTAAATTATCCGCTGGTTCTCCGGAGCATTAAAGCAGATTTAGTGGGATGGGACAACCTGACACTATCCCTGACTGGGAGGATCAACGCCCTAAAGATGAATGCCTTCCCCAAGTTGATATACATAGCCATGATGCTACCAGCCGGCCCAACATCGAGTATGCTCATAGACCTAGACAATGCCACTACCATGTTCATTTGGCGAGGGGAAAAAGCACTGGTTCGCCTTCCCGTATTACAAGCGGACAAAGCCAACAGAGGGCTCGAAGCCCCCTCACTGAAGGCCTACTAACAGGCGGCCCAGAAAAACTGGATAAAGCGGTGGCTAAACGCGAGCGACGACACCAGCTGGTGGATCATGGAACTAGCCATGATGGCCTCGCTAACCCCCTTGGAGACGATGACCACACCACAGCACGAACTTCCGCCGAAAATCAAAGCGTACCCCATAATGGGTCCAACCATTCAGCAATGGCACAGATTTAGTGCGAAACAAGGTGTACCCACCAAAATATCACCAGTATGGGCCAACATAAGGTCGGTACTAGCATATGGGCAACCACAGACTCTCCACCAGAGCCAGATGGCCGAATGGGCAAAGGTACGGAGAATGGACGTCATAGAGGATGGGTCACTGGTACCCTTCTGAGAAGCACGAGGCATCCTGGGACTGGGGGAGGGGGACTGGCTATGCTACCACACCAACCAGGCTACGATCTTAAAATACACAATAGCAGAATCACGCCTATTGCCGCCTGCTCAGTGCGAGAAAGAAATGGGACAAAACATAGAAATCTTTCCAGGGCTCCGCACATTTTATACCATGTCAATCCCAGACAACTGAGGTAGAATACAAACATTAGCCACACTATGGATGGAAGATTTTGGGGTCACAATCAGCATCCCGGACATGCACAATAGCTTCTCAGCTATACCGGCAACCTCCCTATCCCTCAAAAATAGGGAGATACAATATAAAATCCTCCACAGACCCTATTATACCCCCGTGAAACTCTACAAAATGGGCCTCCAAACCACGGCACTGTGCTGTAGAGGATGCAATGGCACAGGGTCAATGGGTCACATACTCTGGTCATGTCCCAACCTAACCTCCTACTAGCATAAACTTCATAGATAACTTGCTGACATAGAGGGAACAGATATAGCTCTTACCCCCAATGCAATGCTCTTGGGTGCAGACAGAGCAGACTGGCACGCTGACGCACTAACATGCAAGCTCATGAACCTGATATTATTCACTGCACGTAAACTCCTAGTCACGCATTGGAAGTCAAACATAAACATACCGCCCTCTCACGAGGAATGGGTTGTCACCCTCTCAAAGACATGCCGACTGGAACGAGCAGCGTTCAAAAGGCAAACAAGACAGAACCCTGAAAGGGGAGACCGATACAGGGTACTGCTAGACCCATATATCTGAGCAAAGCGGGTTCACGCAGAGAACACGACTCCCTATGCACCACATCAACGTGATGGATGTAGCCAGCACCGACGACCATGACTATCTCCCGCGACCTAATTAGGAGCACGTCTCAGGAAAAAGAAAAGGGAAAAGGAAAAGGAGGAAGGGAGGGATCCTTGGGGAGGGAGATGGATGGGAAGGGGGTGGGCAGTTACGGTTTAAATGTTCTTGGTTAAAGTTGGTTCCAGAACATTTAAATCAAGTGCAACTGACGTATTATAACGGTTTATAACCATAATGGAATTGAAACCCAATAAACAGAGTTGAGAAAAATATATATATATATATATAGCCTTACTAACTACTTTTGGTTTTAGTTGATAAACATTGTTAGTGTGTATTTACATGATTGGCTTGTTTAAACAGCTGCCAAAAACATCCTGTATTCCTGCAAGCTAAATATAAACCCCATATCTGCTTTCTGCTGATGTGGACAGAATTCCGCTCTACGTGTCAGCACATTCCTAGGATTCACCAGGCCTCGGCGTAGATAAAAAACCCCAGCAGTGTTGATTCACAGCTCTTTAGTGGGTCACACAGGGACACATGCATGCCACACACGAGATGCTGTAGACTCCTTAGAAACAATATTTTTACTTTTGTACAGGTTCTGGGAAGCACACTTTACTTATAAAGTAAACTGTTTTTCATTATTGTATTTACACTCTTTATCAAAGCCAGTTCAAATAAGATTGGTATACATTTTTATATCAAAATTGATATCATTTTATGTATATCAACATTTTTGGGGAAGTTTATATAAAGAAATTGAAATTAATATGTTATATAAAAATTAAAAAAATGATGAGGGCGGCTCGAGAGCCCGAGCAAGATGGCTGCAGGGTGAGAGAGCTCTGGTATAGAGGAGCCTTGGTGCCGAAATCTATCCTGTCTACATGGTGATGAAGAGACCTCAAATGCTCCGACATGCTGCCAACGAGTGGGGGCTGATGCCATCCAAGTCTCAACCTCCCTACTGACCAGGGCACTGAGATATACGTGATTAGGGCCCGGCGTACCATGATACGCAGAGCTCCAACTGACAACACAGCCCCATATGGCACGGGGTACTACATAGTGCATTACCCGACCTCCACCTTCCTCTCCGGTAGAAGTGCAGCCGCCGGAGACAATGAGGCCGCGAAAAGCACACTAGGATTGAAGTTTGCAGGGTACACATCGCCCGCATATGGGAACTGATCTGGGGGCCGGCACAACACCACACCTAAGGAATCCCACCGGTCGCCCATAGAGCTCTATGCAGTCGCTGAGATACCGGGCGTAGACCGGGGAGCCGCACTCAACAAAGAGGAGCAGGAGAGCTACTCCAACCCACTGCGGCCTCCAGGGATCACCCGGCTCCACACGGAGGGAGCGGTTTGCCCACCCCCGCCAGGCTGACATCAAAACAGATGAGTCCACGAGATGAGAGACTGAATGCAGGGAACCTGGTGGGAGAGGGATGGACTGCGCACTGTGGCGTCCAAACTGCAGACCGGGGTCAAGACCCGGGTGACTGCACAATTCAGGCAGGGAAGCATGTAGGACTCATTATCTCCAACGGGAGACCACAGAACCCTAGGCCCAACCCAATGCTACTCAAGCCACAGAGGCTATCGCACGCAGGGCAACCCTGATATGGGCTACTGATAGAATACCCGCAACTCACAGTGGACACCCCGCCTGCTACCTGCATGAGCTGACAAGACCCCTAAGGGCCACCCCTCGACACAGCCGACCCCGGGATAGCATCCTAGATCACTGCTGAGCAACCATAAATGAGGGTCTCCCAAATGCGCACCGGTCCATACCACTGGTGCCACCAACAGCCCAGCAGCTGAATCCAACTGCACAACCAAGCACCTCACCAAACTGGCATGGTGGAGCCCACCCATGATATTATCCCCAGTGCAAACACAGACAGGGACCCAACAAACACACGGCTGAGATGCTCGACGCGGAGACAACAAACTATGGAGGCCAAAATCCAAACCCAACTTCAGGCGATTCTTCAAGAAATGAAGACTATAGGCCAAAGGACACAAGAAACTAACAGTACACTCCAAGACATCGGAAAAGACCTTCAAGATGTCCATACCCACCTAAACGCACAAGCGGAATGGACAATGAACAGCGCATCAGCTCCTCGGAGGACAACACAGACATGGCTGCAACCGCCATCAATGGTCTTATTAAAGAGGTGCAACACCTGGGTGCAAAAATGGAGGTCCAGGAAAACAGGTCCCATCGCAAAATAACCTTCGCGTGGTTGGCCTACCTGAACAAATCGAGGGTTCAGACCTAGAATCCTACATGTATGACTTCTTCCGGGACAAACTCCAGATCTAGAACCTGAGGAGCCTCATCATTGAAAGGGTACACAGGGCACCGATCCCCAAGCCCACTCCAGGCGAAAGACCGCGGGTCATTACTATGTGCCTGCTGAACTTTCAACATAAGCTCACCATCCTAAAAGCCTTACGGTCTCAGGCACGGTACAAATACAAGGTACAGATATCTGGATATTTATTGACTACTCCATCGAGGTCTCCAGACACAGGAAAGGGTTCAACCCCATATTTGACGTTCTGAAAGGGACGGACCACAGACACTACCTGAAATTCCCGGCCGTCTGGTGCATCATACTCGACAAACAATGGCACTCATACAAAGACCCAGAAGAAGCCTGGCACTTTCTCAGACAACGTGAATTGGACTCCACCGAGTTCCCAACAACCGAAACCTCAGAACTGATCACACACCACCCTCTCCCAGACACAACGCCGACCCCGACCTCAGGGTCATTAGCAGAGAGTGGGCAGGCGCCCAAAGGCAACCAGGTCATGGCCATGATGCCTCAGCAAAATGAGATCCTTAAGGTCGACAATGATGATCCATATCCAGGATACGAAAATTGGAACAGTGCAAATGAGGCACCTAGAACGAATACTAAACCTCTGATACGGGCAGCTATCATATCTCCGACACCGATCTGTACGGAACTGAACCGAACCGAGCGGATTCATTTGGCAGATCGTGGACAGAATGCCACCGCCTACCACCCTGGCTCATCTACCCCACCCCTGGTTTTGTGTTTTAAGTTTTTTTTCCCCTTTTTCACCTGATTGTACTAGTCACCCCTGGACAGGGGCACTGGTATGCACGGGGAACAATGAGGCTCCTCAGAACCTTGAAGACCATCCCCAAAGATTGGGTTATTTTTTGCTCTGTATTGGGGCACAGTTTTTAGGTCCCAATGTTGTAAAAGTTGTTTCTTGTTTGGGGCGTTACTGGGTTTGTTTAATACAAGGGACAGTCCTCCATATATTTCCACGTTGATATCGTGGCTAAAGACTCTAACAAATGATTGGTACAGATATCCCGCAGATATCAGACTCCCCTACCCTCGGAAATAAGATGACCTCTCTTACATGTATTACCCTTAGTATACAAGGACTAGTCCACCCAATCAAAAGGAAGCAAATGCTTAACTATATACGGGACATGAAAGGGGACATTATTTTTTTTACAGGAAACCCACCTAAATGGGGTAGAATCAGAGAAGCTGGAGCAGGGATGGGTGGGGGTAGCATCACACTCGCCAGGCCATGGGAAGAGGTGAGTTTCTATCATAATACACAAACGGGCCCCCCTCCAGGTTACACATACATTGGTAGATGGGGATGGCAGATACATACTGATATAGGGCCGCATACGACACCAGTTGCTCACCCTCCTAAACATCTATGCACCCACATCAGACTCCCCATCCTTCTTTACCAATGTCTTCACTGAATATGCACGCTATATGGGGCCATGACGCTAATTGCAGGGGATTTAAATGTTACTCTAGACAAAGCGATGGATCGGCAGAGCCCTCCCACAACACCACAACCCAACCCACGGAAACTAACTACCATTCAGTCTCTGCTCACTGAACTTAGATTCAAAGATGCATGGCGAATAACCCACGAACATCTGAGGGACTACACCTTTTATTGTAACAGACATGACAGCTACTCTGGGCTGGACTATTGGCTCCTCCCATCCAACACTACACATCTCATCCGTAAATGTGACATACTCACCTCTACTCTCTCAGACCACGCACCCGTCCTACTTAGCATTGAATTGCCAAAGGTCCCACACAGGAGACCGTCCTGGCACCTTAACTTAAGGGCCCTAGGATACCCAAACTTCAATGAATACCTAGAGGGAGATACAGACATTTTCTGGCAAACAACGAGCTGGCGATGGAAGGGCTGTGAGGGAGGGGGGTTTGGGGGGTTAAGTATTACAGCGATTATAATTATCAAGCATACGAATTCAAAACATTATGACTACCTTCTTTCTGAAGGCTTGGAGGCCTTAACCACAACAAAGGTAAACTGCTAACTGTACACAAATACATAAATACAATCACACTGGGCACAATGTCTAAGTGATTCATGCGTAATTGTGATGCAATTACGCATGAATCACTTAGACATTATGCGCAGTTTGTATGTATGTCTTTGTGGCCTTTTGTCCCTGTGAAGTATTAGGCAAAATACCCACAACAGGCAGTCACCTGCTGCCACTTTGACTTTTATTGATTTGGGTGCAAGCGCTCGGTCATCTTAGTCTCCATTGCCAAAATTCAAATAAACTGCTTACTGTACCACAAGTTCACTGCCATGAATCGACTGTAATGTTTTACATGTTTGTAAAAAACTTCAATAAAAAGATTTAACAAAAAAATATTAGTTTTTAATATATATTTCTACATAAAAATATGATTTTTTATATTCTTTTTATAGACATTTTTTATGTACATTTTTATATCAAAAAGCTATAAAAATTGTTTGATATCATTTTCTGCTTCCTATAAAGTTCCTATACGTATTAATGGGGTTCAATAAAATCTCTATCAAAAACTTTGGGGGGATTATCAATTTGATATAAAAGGTATATCTGCTCCCTATAACTCCAGGGCAGAACCCCTCTGTGACTTCATCAACGCATCACTCTTCAAAACCCTAGATTCACAGTCCCCGTATTCAGAGCTGACTTCGCTCTCGGCACTCGACCGAGCAACATCCTGAAGTGCTGCTCCCATCTTTATATAGATTTTATATAAATGTATATTCACGTTATATGAAAACTGATATAAAATAGAAAACACTTCCTATAAAATTATACATTTGATATAAAATCGATATGAATTTTTTAAAATCTTTTTTATATGAAATGTATATTAAGTTAATATCAAAGCACATCAAAATTGTGGCGGGACTAAGACCGGAAGGAGGGGGCATGACCACGGGGCTTGACCACCTGTCAAAACTTACCAGGATAGAAAAGGGGCCTCCTTCTACTACTTACCTTCAGTACTACAGCTAAATCCTCGTTTTTATGCCTTTCTGCCAATAGCACTGCACTACTGCCCAAAAAAAGCCATGTTCACTGCTGGCTTCCACATGTTGTAAAGCGCTCCCCTGCTCTCGACCTCGGTTTGTGCTATAAGCAATACAATCAAATCGAGTTCTAGCAGGGCTCATATGTAATTGTTGACCAAGAGGGAGGACGCAGGACAATTGAGAAGCTTAACAAGGAATTTCCTGAGTGGAGAAGTCAATCTAGCCCTCTGCAGTGCTTTATTGTTTAGTTATTTTGTCAGTTTAATGTCCTTATTCCAGGATTAAGAAGCAGCACTCTAGAATTGTTGTTTGTATGGGTATAGTGCCCCTCCTGGCCATGAACCTTTATTTGAACAGGTCAAAGCACACCAGGAAGCATCTCTGGCACTTTGTGTGCGATGCAGGAACGCCAGTGCTTAATTTTGGGGTCGGGTGGTGCTTGCCAGGGCTCAGCCCTGGCACTGCTTTGAGCCCCAGCACTTATTTCTGAGATCAGCTTATGTTGTGGTATTTTTGCAACTCTATTATTTTAACTGTCAGCCAATCTTAGTAAAGTAACAATCAACAACAGTGTGCACTGGCCCAGGTCTCTGAATCCTAGGCTAGCTCATTGTTATTCAAGAATATGATGACCCAGGTTGGCTGGGCAGTGATAAAGGAGTTGGAAGGTGACAGTGCTGGGCACTAATGCTGGCCATTCCCACACACTGTTTCACTCACCCTGGATTATATTGCTGCAAATGATCTAGTTTAATAACCGGAAGTGTGCTTTGACAACAGGTCAGCAGGATTGGACTGGGGATAAAAACTGTTGCGGGCACCAGTGAAAAAGTGGACCACAGTTGCAAATGGCAAGTCAATCCTTTTGCAACATTTGAGTAGTACCCATGGGGCAGGTTTTTGATAAAATGTGATGCACAAATTATGCTTTTTAAAGAATATTTATTCAGTAACACTGGTCAAGACAACTTGCCGCATGGCGAAGTAACTTAGCAAACTGGCCCACGTAGGCCAGAAAAGTGGTCCGCTTTGACCAAAGAAACTGGCCCACACTAGCATTTTGCGTTTTTGGTTCGGGCATTGCCCCGTTGCCCTATCGGCCATTCCGAGCCTGCAGCTCAGTCAACAGACAGCAGAACCAACACAGGGGCAAGGTCAGTAAAAAAGGCCAATATTGAAGAGGAGTGCCTATCACGAGTGCCAACCTACACAAGAAGGTCAGCCTTGCGTCAGAGTTTGCCATGCAAGTTCATCAGTTCAGTAATGATCCTTCATGCATGTGACCTTCAGCTTACCATAAGAGGAAAGCATGTTTCTTCTTTATTCTGAGGATAGATGGTAAAGATGTTCCACTTGCCATCGATAGGATCAGAGCAAAACGTTAAAGTTGATGTGTTTTAATGACACTTCAACATTTTTTATTTTAAGACACAGCTAATATCTTATGTCCCTTGGCATATGTAAATTGCCCAGTGCATTTATCACCCATAATAAACCGGTGGAAGTTGCAGTTTTAACTCCAAATATATTGACAATGTATGGAGCAGCCGTCGGTGGTGTCAAAAGGGGTGCAGTCAGAATATCGAGAAAAAAAAAGTCGAAAGGCAAAAAAATAAAAAAAGAAATAAAAAAAAAAGTCAAATTATTTTTTTATTTATATTTATTTTTTGGCTCTCGTATGCAAAAAAAAGGTAAAAACAAAAAATAAATAAAAAAGGGGGTTGGGGAACCCCCCCATTTCGAATAAAAAACGTTATAAAAAAGAAATTAGACTTTTTTTCGATCGTTTGACTTTTGACTTTTTGTTTTTCGATTATTTGACTATGAACCGTGTCAAAAGTGGGTGGGTGCTGCCCGCCCCAATGTGGCACAGGCGTGCTAGAAAGTATTTCGGCCCTGGCACTTATTTTGTCATAAATGAAGCCCTGGGAATGCCCGTTGTCAGGTATTCCTGCAAGGCACCCATTGCCCGTCAGGGAGTCGCCCCCAAATCTAAATGCTAATCTCCCAGTTGGCTCTCTAAGCAAAGGAGGGCATACTCTTTTTTGTTGCAGTAAAAGCAACATCCATCACTGTGCAGAAGATTGTGTTTCCCCTTAAACATACTCTGCACGCTTAGTTATTTATTTAATTGTTTTTTTTTTATAACCGCACCTAATGTTATGTTATTTGGCAATTATATTGCGCTCTATAAATCATTGGTATGACCTCAAAGTTCTGGTACGTTGAACGCCCTCGGGGACCGTAGTCCTGGTCAGTTGAGAGAGTAGGGTGTCGTAGGGTGCTTGGGTGCACCGGTTATGTGTGCAGCTGTTGACTTTGCCTGATGGTAGCTGCACCCTAGCATTAGATATGGTGGTATTGATGTCGGCTGAATGTGTGCAGTCTAGCTTTAATACCATACCTGAGTCCAGTTGTTTTTGGTTTTGTTTCCAAGACCAGCGTTACTCCTGTGCTATCCTCCGTTAACATCTGAAGCCCACACCATGCTTTCTTCCAAAACACCCCCCCCCCCCCGCATGGAAATGGCAGTTCTGGGGGCATTTTGGACACTTGTTTTTTTTCAGAAGGTGTTTAGGTCGCTCCTGTACTGCCGCTGCTGCCACTATCATTTATTGGGAACTACCTGAGAGGGCCTCTGCATGCCCCATTGGACTTACTGCTGTTCAGCTTTGCCACAGCTTTAACAAGGCTGTGATGCTTCGACATATGAGTATGGGGGGTTTAGGGAGACAAATAAATAGGTTATCCAAACTACCTGGAGTAATAAACCGTATTAGTACCTAGATTACATTATATTTAACACGTGTTCCCAAAGCACCCATTCGCCTGCACACATGCCCAATACTAAACATTAATGATTTCGCTTAAAGTCATCTTTATTCACAATGACAGAGATTATTGTACGACAAATTGCGCTACGCCTGCAGCAGAAAGACTGGTTTCGGGCACACCTGAAATTTGCCAAGGTTTGAGAATATAAATTGAGCCGGCTCATTGTTCACTCATTTCCTATGCATGCACTGAGTTTCCTTTTAGCGGGCATTCTAGTGGCTTGTGTGGTCAGCGACTCCTTTGTCTTCTCCCATATGGACATTCCTTTCCCGGGCGTGGCCCTATTTTCCCCATGATTCTGTTGTGCAAGAGCTTTCAGTACTTTGTTTTTATTTTTCCATTACCATCCTTGTGCACATGTTCAGAACAATGCTTTCCTTTTCCTTGGCAGGGCCCACCTTATTCCACCTGCACCACTGGCTGCTTTCATAAGAGGCATGGTGGCAGCGCTGTGAGAGCCCGCTTCTGCTTCTTGTTGTTGTCCCTTGGCGTTGTCCTCTGAAGCTGAAGCACATAGTGTCTTACAGTAATCTGTACCTTTTTGAATAAACATGATATCAGAGGAAATCATGCATGTTTAGTGTTTAACAGGGGCACGGGGGAATGCTTGCTCTAGGAACTCATGTTTTAAACGTCATATTCAGGGACCTGTTGGTAATCATTTCTCACCCCAAGTAAAAACCTACCCGCTCTGGGTCTTCAACAAGAAACTAGCACTATTCCAAATTTGGGAGCTGCCTGGCATACCTCTTCTCCCTTTCCCCCCAAGATTATTCTATTATAGACCTCCAATCAGCCAATAGTAATTCTCGGGATGCATTCTATATAATCTCTGTTTTATGGACCTTGTTCCAAGCGTTCTGACATGAGCAGGAGCCGAAAATCACGAGCTTTCCCATTTTAGTTTCACACCTCAGTGTGTTCATTGCTTTACATGCCCCGGGAGAGGTCAAAATCACTAGGATAATGACTGACCCCTCCCCAACTTCTTGGGTTGGGCCAAGAAACTGTGAAAATATATGAATGTTTCTCTTTGGGGAAACCCAAATTGTGGTCTATGAGTGACCCTTTATCGAACTACCTCTTCTTTTACAATCGTCTGTTCTAAATGACATGGCAATATATGCCCTCTTAACAGTACTCAAGTCCTAAAAATGAAAGTGGGGGGGGACTCATTCTTGTCATGTAATTGGCTTTGCATAACCAAACAAAGTGCACTGGGAGAAGAGGTATTTGCCTTTCAAAAAATGAGCACACAAAATATATATAACCCAAGAGAGGTTAATTTCTTCTAATAGTGTTGGAAAATTATAAAAGATGTGCACTTTAAAACCCAAGACTCAATGCCCATGTTTTCCCTGAAGCGCACAGTTTCCATGTGACATTTCACCTTCAATAGTTTCTGTTTGACCGTTTAGTCCTATGGTGTAGATCAGGCTTGAGCAAAACAGAAAGTTGATGGTCTGGTGGGTTGCCCCGAGCAATGCCAGTGGTTAAGATTCAGTCTAAACCTTCCAGCCATCATCACTTTGTTTTTGCTTTGTCACCCCGAGTGGGACGGGTATGCCCAGACGTGGGTCCCGTGCCTGCTGGGCCTAGAGACCCAAGCTACTCCTCACTGATGAGCCCCAATAAGGGCGAAACATGTTTGGGGATGCTTGTGGTCTCGTGCAGAAGGGATGTGACCTAGCAGTTCGGGCTGGACTGCCCCATTTGGGGTGGGGCCATGCCTGATTTGCATATGGTCTTTCCTCTTCTGTAATGGCTTGGCAGGCGAAGAACGATGGTCTGGAGGGTTGCCCCGAGCAATGCCAGTGGTTAAGATTCAGTCTAAACCTTCCAGCCATCATCACTTTGTTTTTGCTTTGTCACCCCGAGTGGGACGGGTATGCCCAGACGTGGGTCCCGTGCCTGCTGGGCCTAGAGACCCAAGCTACTCCTCACTGATGAGCCCCAATAAGGGCGAAACATGTTTGGGGATGCTTGTGGTCTCGTGCAGAAGGGATGTGACCTAGCAGTTTGGGCTGGACTGCCCCATTTGGGGTGGGGCCATGCCTGATTTGCATACGGTCTTTCCTCTTCTGTAATGGCTTGGCAGGCGAAGAACGATGGTCTGGAGGGTTGCCCCGAGCAATGCCAGTGGTTAAGATTCAGTCTAAACCTTCCAGCCATCATCACTTTGTTTTTGCGTAGATCAGGCTTGTCCAACCTTTTTTAATGTGGGGCCGAAGCATTCACTTTTTGTCACCCGGAGGGCCTGCGAGCCAAAAGTGAACACCCTGACCCAAAGCAGTATATTCAAAAGCGATGGTGTGTGACCTTTCACACAATAGCATCAAAGGCATAGCCATGCAGTCCCAAAGATAGCTTTTGGTGTCGGGGGCAGTGATGAAAGGTTAGTTTCTTGTGATTTCTTCCAGTGTGTATGTGTTGATATATCTTGGAAATAGTGGGGGCGACCGAGCGTAGCGAGGGAGCTATAACAATATAGGGAGGGTTTGGGGGGGGGGTCTCCCCCCCTAGATTTTTTTTCAAAATGTGGGGCTGAAATTGTGCATTTTACAGCAGGAAAAGTAACCAAAAAGCCATACGTTTACAATCAGTTCTAAAGGGGAACATGTACATTCCATGTCACTAACAGCAGACAAGAACATTGTAGAACACAACACATTTTAATGATCAATGTGTCCACAGTGTAAGACAGCACTGTCACTGATGTAACACATTGACATGCTGGTTGTGCCCAAAATATGCCTCTGTAGCAACATGTCAAAGCTGACTGTTAGCAATTTAGGCCAGCATTGTCCTCTACAAAGCATGATTGATGCTGCCTGAGCATGTGCAGTGTGCCCAATACATATGCCAGCTTATCTCTGTAATACACATTCAATACTTCTGTGGTAATGAAAGAAGCATAATCCAATTCCAGGGGGCACCTGAGGCAGTAAAAGTCCTCCGCCAAGGTCCGGTTTATTGGTTGGACCCAACACTGCAGAAATCAATTAATTAATCGTGTCCACGGACCTGACAAACATTGAACAAATAAATAAATCGGGCCGGGGAGCCGATTTATGAATTTCCTGGGTGGTGCCCAAATATAGGAAGTGACATAACCAGCACTTATATGACCGCATTTGCAGGTAGTCGCCAACTTGGTTCGAGGGGGACGGGGGGGTGCAGAACAGTGGAAACATTGGCTAGCATGTATTGCATATACTAAAGGCAAGTAAGAAGGAGGTTTAAGCCTTCCAGTTGCATCCCAGTAGGCCAATACTGCCCCTACTCCACCCCTCTATAATCATCCAGGTTGTAGTAGCCCTCAAAAGGCAGAGCAACACAACTAGGATAGGAGATCGAAATGCCATCCCATCCTGTGAGTGTGTCAAACCTCAGAGCAAAGACTGTGCGTGTGCCTTGGAGCACAATCGCGCAAGTGGGTGCATGGGAATGCCATGCGTGTGTGTGGGCTGCATACCCCAGATCACTTGCTCACTTCTTCACTGTGAAACTCTGTCCAAGGCAGTACTGTCCCAATGGTGAGAACTGTCATATTGTCACATTAACTATGCTTAAGCACTTTGGGTTATTGAATAGTGCTGCTACATTCGGAGTAATTCCATCCCTTTAAATATATTAGCTTTTGTATAACCACAACAGTGTTGATTTATTCTGATGATGATGATGATGAAGATGATGTTAGACTTGCTCAATAGTTCTGGTTCTGTATCATTAAATGTACTTCAGATCTTCGGAGTCTCGGGAGGATAGCTCAGGAGCAACACAGGTTCGATCCCGCTGGGTACATTATACCTCTACATCTGTGCACCCCTCTTACAAAGAGGGGTGCACAGATGTACAAATACACCCAACCCAATACGATTTTTAGAAATTGAGGGACAGACTTGCTTTGCATCTGTGCCTCCATTTCTAAAAATCGTTTTGGGTTGGGTGTACCTCTACATCCGTGCACCCCTCTTGCCAAGAGGGGTGCACAGATGTACAAATACACCCAACCCAAAACGATTTTTTAGAAATTGGGGGACAGACTTGCTTTGCATCTGTGCCTCCATTTCTAAAAATCGTTTTGGGTTGGGTTACTTCTACATCTGTGCACCCCTCTTGCCAAGCGGGGTGCACAGATGTACAAATACATCCAACCCAAAACGATTTTTAGAAATTGAGGGACAGACTTGCTTTGCATCTGTGCCTCCATTTCTAAAAATCGTTTTGGGTTGGGTGTACCTCTACATCCGTGCACCCCTCTTGCCAAGGGTTGGGTGTACTTCTACATCTGTGCACCCCTCTTGCCAAGCGGGGTGCACAGATGTACAAAGACATCCAACCCAAAACGATTTTTAGAAATTGAGGGACAGACTTGCTTTGCATCTGTGCCTCCATTTCTAAAAATGCCCATTAGACCTTTCAACACTGTCATAATGGGAAAACACAGATGCACGTCTGTCATGTGCAGGAGAGCGAGAAGTCCAGTCTTCTTTTGCAAAGAAGCAGGAAGTTACGTCCCAATCTCCACACCAACACAATCACCTTTAATTCCTCACTTTACCTGGAGGGGTTCTGATATTGTGAAAGACCCCTTTTGCGCATCCTGGTTTGTTTTGAAAGACATAAGTGAACTGTTCTAATAAATTGTTCAAATCTTGCTTTTGACTTTCAGTTAGATTGGTAGGAATTAGTATATTCTCATCTGGATTTTCTAAGAGAAGACTTGCTGTGACTAATGACGTTGTTAGGGAAGGTTCCTCTTTCCACTCTTTTTAAAATATTGACATGATATATTTGTGACTTAGCTCTCCTATCTGGATGTGTTACTAAATAATTACAAGGTCTGTCTGTTCCGATATTTCGTAGGGACCATGCCAAAGTGTTAACATCTTATTGTCAGAAATGGGTAGTAAGTCCAGCACTGTTTTTGTCCTCCTGAAAAGGGACAGAGAGCAGATTTCTGATTATAGATAGACTCCTGTTGTTTCTGGCTTTTGTTTAAATGGGAATGTACTATGTCTCTAACTATAGTCATGTGATATTTTAATCTTTGCGCAGTTTGGGACAACGGTAGTAAGGCATTCTCCCTTTTCGCCAATGTTTCTCTCAGCATGTCCTATACATCACTAGGTTCTCTACTGCATAGTAATTCCAAAGGGCAGAAGCCTAAGGAACATTTGAGGGTTTTCCGGATGGAAAGAAGAGCCCATGGTATCATCACATCCTAGTTTCTGCCATCTGCTTCTGCCAATTTCCTAAGGACACTCTTCAGAGTTTTATTAAAACTTTCCACCACACTGTCCATTTGTGGATGATACACAGAGGTCCAGAGGGTTTTAATATGTAGGACCTGTTTCACTTTTCTCATGACTCGGCTCATGAAGGTGGTACCCTGGTCCGTAAGGATCTCCTTAGGAACTCCTACTCATGAGAAGAAGGGTATTCAATGTTTTATAGTCTGTTGGGACTTATTATTTCTCAAAGGAAAGGCCTCAGGATACCTAGTGGCATAATCTACGATCACTAGAATGAAACGGCTTCCTTATTTGGAAGAATCAAAAGGACCCCCTTATCCATATCAATTCTTGAAAAGGGGATATGCATAATGGGTAAAGGTTGCAATGGGGCAGGTAATTGGGAACTAGTTTTCTGACAAATCGCATAAATGAGTTTTCTACATCAGAAAAAATGACTGACCAATAGAATATATTAACTAGATGACTCTGAGTTTTTGATGTGCCCAAATGTCTTCCAGTTAAGTGGGAGTGAGTGATCTCTAATACCATTTTCCTGTGTTTCTTAGATACTACAGTCTGTGATCTAGATACCACTTCTGAACTTATATTAACTCTATACAGCAAACCTTATTTAAGAAAATAAATGGTCCCTCCTTCTGTCTTCCTTCTGCAGTAATTCTCTTACTAAAGGCTTCTGTTAAGATGGGATTAGTTGGTTGTACAAATGTCAGATACGGAATGATCTCAGGTTCATCAGGAAAAGATGGGGTAGAGGTAGATTGTAAGCTTGCTTCAGTGTCTGCTTCTTCAAACCCCTTTTCTCCCTGGAGGTGTCATCTATTTGGACTGCCTTCCTGCTTTTTGGGTAATAAGGCTTTCTCAAAAATTCCTTGAGCCATTTTGTCCCCTCTTTTGAACTGATAGGTGGTTTTTCCATCATTTTCACATCCCAGCGGTAGTCTGGATCCCCTACCCCTGCAATTACATTTAGCCCATGGCTGAAAGCTAACCCTGACTTGGAGGTTAATCTGATATAAGTTACTTTTGGGGGAATTGAGATCAAGTCAGTAGGAATTAACATTCGCTCTCCCACTAGTATTTCTCCATCCCGACTACTGGCTAAATCAACGCCAATAGACTCTTTAATAGCTGTAGTGGGATTATAAACCCTATCAATAAGTTTCTTAAACATTGGGGTCCCCAGTCGGTATCAACTGAATTGTAACCCACTGCTGACACCATATGTGAGGAGTGAAGAGTAAGAACAACAGCATGATTTTGTGGCTATAAACCTTAATGAACAAAAGAAGGGTTGAATAAATGCCTATCTTTCCCTACAGTTATGAGGAGGTTTTCCTGCCTCAATAAAACTATCAAATGTAACAGTCAGGATGTCAAAGTAAAAAGTCTTCTGTCACATGTCCAAAACTCTAATCTGACCCTCACACTTTAAACATAACAAGATGTTATAGGGATAACCTTTTTTTAGCCGCAATCTTAAGGCTTTATCCTAGTAGATCAAACAGAACGTTTCAACGTGACAAGACAAAGTATAAATGTTCAAATATTCCCAGAAAACCAGGAAGGACAGACTTTTCCCTTCCTCTAGAATATTACACAATGTTACAGCACTAAGACTTTCCAACAATCCAAGTTGTTTGTTAGGTTCAGCTTCTTTTGAGAAAGCCTTGTGTACCGTCCAACCAGGAATCCCAATTCTCTTTAAACAGTTACAGCTTTCTTTAGAATGCCTGGTATACTCTCCTGGCTGGATTCCCAGCTATTTCTTAAACAATCTTTAATTTCCTTTGGAATACCTGGTGTACTTTCCTGCTAGGACTCCCAGTGTTTCATTAAGCAATTTCACTTTCCCAAGACCTGGTGTACTCGCCTGCCAGTTTTTAACAGTTCTCAGTGTGCCTGGTCTTCTCTCCTGCCAGGACTTCGCCAGACCTCTAATAGTTTTCCTTTTCTCCAGTATGGGGTCCTTGGCCCTTCTCGCTTGACACTTGACAAGATTATTCCAATTTCCTTCTTGCCCCTTCCTGGGGTTTTAAATCTTTCAATGGATTCCCAAATGTCTTTCATTAACGGTTGCCTTTCCTCTTGGATAACTTTATTTGTGTTCCTAACCTTTTGGTTATGATATTTGGCCAATACTTGTTCAACTCCTTGATTTACCTCTGTTGTGTTTTCAGTGTTATAACCATTCACTTTATATAATGCTGGTTTCTTTACTTGGCCTTCTTTCCATATACTTTCAATGTCATTACTATTGACTTTTGACAATACTTCTTCATTCACTCGGTTTCCGTTCTGTGGACTTTTGTTGTCAGTACTATTGGCTTTTAACAATGCTTGCTCATTCATTCCTTTACTTATCTCATCGTGCGGAGGCTCGCCTCTGCGGCTGCTTCGGGGTACATGCGCTGAAGCACCCCGGAGACCTTATGGTTTCCCCCAGGCTCACCGGACATTCTTGGTGACTTCTGCATCCTCCACTGTGCGAGAGCTGCAAGTTGAACCTCCTCCTCCTTGCAACAACTGCTCCAGCCCCTTTTGGTCTGCTCAAATGTTTCTTTGGCTCTGTCCCGTCTGCCTTTCCACACTGAGCCGTTGCTAATTCCCAAACTGCATCTGGATCCAAGAGCCTCCATCTTCTCAGATCACTCTCACTTTTAAAGTTCCCGGTATTGATCACATTATTAAAACAACTATTATGCGTCAGTGGCGTATCTGAATAAGTAATCTTCATTACCCGATTGTTCATCTTCATCTCAGTACATTTACCTTGACACATATAATCACAATCAAAGGTTTCCCCTACATCTTCTATCATACAATAAGACATTCTTACAATATGACATACATTCAGCGGTTGGTGTAAAGTTGCAGTTGTTATTCTGACTCTGAGGGGAATTGTTTGTTTCTTTTTCCTATATAGAAGTCCCCTCTTCCCGGGTAGGTCTCTTCCAGGTGGGTCTCCCACAGATAGCCACCATCGGGGTTGGTATCCTGTAGCTTCTGCCATTCCCTGGGAGCTGACCTTCCCAGAGAGGTTATTGATGTTACCTTCAAGTTCATCACAGAGGACAATCCCTCATAGAAATAGGGCAAGATAGGCTTTTACTTATCTATACCATTTATAATAAAAGTCTTTGAAAACAAGCACACCACCACTGTGTCAGACTCATAATTCTGCACCCTTACAGTGGTCATGTGTCATCTCTCAAAACTACTGAGAAGGGGAAGTTTGAAGGAGTGATTCAAAGTACTCCTTTTCTAAGTTTAAGCAGTACTGAGAAGAGGTGGACCCAAGGAAGCATGAAGATTGTCTGATCGACACAAAAGTGGGACTCTGGCACTCCAATGGGGAGGACCCAGCTACAGATAATAAAAAGCAAGAAGGGACTTACTGAAAGGAGAACCTGGCGGGAAGCCTGTCAACCCCTGGGAATGAGGAAGTGAGCAGAAGAAGCTGGTCCTCGGGCATGAGGACTTCATGGAAGGCTCGTAAGAACTCCCCGTCGTGGAGCAGAAAACCGACCTCGCAGAATTCTGTTAGGTAAGGTAAATCCATTATTAGTAGGGAGAGAAAGGTCCTTTTTTGTTAAATAACTCTTCAGTTGAATTGCCACCCCTTTGTCCGACTCCTTCTTCTGACTTAGCACATTTTCCAGCGGAAATCTAAGAAAATCAGATCTCGAGAGACCACCATGGAAGACTTTCTCCAGTTTACTGATAACCCCATGTTTAACAGAAGCTGTAGTAACATTTGCATTTGGGAAGCTGCTTTCTGAGGACAGCAACATCGACATCTGACAAGCCAGTCGTCCAAATATGGATAGACCTGTATTTCCTGAATCCTGAGAAAAGCTATTGCCGCCATCATCTTGGTAAAGACTTTTGGTGTCGAGCTCAGTCCGGACAGAATGTACTGGAAATGTTCTCTTCCTACCAAAATCCAATTGTATTTGCTGAGCTGGGACCATATCGGGATGTGAAGGTATGAATCCTGAAGATCCACTATGCAGAGCCAATTGTCTTTTAACAGAGACACGTGTATCTGTGCAGGTGGGATCATCTTGAATCTTTCCTTGGGGGATATGGAGATTGAATTCAAACCGGTCTAAGATACTGCGCAGGCCTATAGTTTTTGAACTTCCGAACGGAGTGAAGGAGATCCTTTCTGCTTCAATGGAAGACATCAAGGGGGAATTGAGGGGAGAAGGAGACGAAAACCCTAATGGGTTACCAACAGGACCCAACGATCCTTTGTGATGGTCCGTCAAGCCTTCAGATGTAGAAAAATGTCTCCCCGCTAACGGAGTCACATGAGACCAATCCAAGCCATCATTTAGCTGTTTTATCAGAAGCGGATGTATTGGTCCTTGAGGTGGAGGCTGTTGAGTGGGAGGAAAACCCTGACCACTTGTTCTCTGCTGCTTGCGGTGAGGGCCACTAGGCGAGTGGTCTGGCTGCTGTGACTTTCGGCCCTGAAACCAGTGAAAACCTGCAAGGGATCTGGAACGAATGTCTAACGTCTGGGGCTAAGAAGATTTTGCTGCAGGTGCTTTTGTAAGGACAGACAATGATTTTGCAAAGTACTTGCCCTGTTCTTGGCACGCTCATCATTGGTAGAACTGTTCTTTGGCCTCCTTTGTGAACTTGGTTGCATGGAACCAAGCTTGACGGTTGACATCAATGCCAATCATAAAACCATGCGTTGAATCCATATGATGTGCTGCGCTTCTAATTAATCTTGAGCCAGAACCCTGGCAACTGATAGACCGGTCTTGAAATTGTCAACTTTGTCCTGGGGAATGAACTATTCGAACTCTGAGAGCTCCTTACACAGTTTTTGGTTGTCTGCCACCAAACCCGCTTCTGTATTGGCCTGATGGAGTTAGAGCGCTGCGTTTGCAAATCCTTTCTTCCCAAAACCCTCCAAAATCTTGTCTTCCTTTGAGAAGACTTGTGATGCTGAAGAGGAAGATGCCAAAGTCTTTGAGTGGCGGGTAGCCACTGCTACCACTGTAGAAGAAGGAAGAGGGCATGTGGTTAGATGAATTTCCTCAGATGCTTGAATCCCGTAGTGAATGTCTATCTTTTTGTTCATGTGTTGGCCCGTGGGTGTTTTTTTTTCCACTCCTTTCTTGCTTCAGCCATGTTATTCTTCTGTGAGGTAGGAGGTTCTGGAGTAGGGATGTTCAAATAAGGCATAAGATCAATCACACTGTCATGAAACACCCTGATTGATGAAGGTGGATTTTTCTCTTCCTCATATGCATCTGCCACACCCTTATCGTGGGACTTTTAGCAGCAGGCGCCAAATGCACATCATGTGATGCAGGCTTTGGCTCTTTGGGCTCAGAAGGTTGCTCCAGCAGTGGGAGGTGGAAGCAGTACCTCTAGTGGCCTTGGAGGTTGCTGTGGCTTGGGGAAAACTTCTCAAAAGATATTTTTGAAGTAGGTCTTCATCGGGTCTGAATGCATCAGATTTTGGAAATGGCTGAAAAATGCATCCTCTGAGGATTGTGTTGGCTGTGGAGTTGGTATCTGTCTGCCCAATGGATTCTATCTCCATTTTCTGGTTGACACTGGCTGCCTAGGGAATCGCCTCAATCACGAATCCACATAGTTTACTGTGCCGACATAGGAGGAAGAGAGACAGTGGTAATGGCATTCTCGTATGCAGACTCCTATCCACTCTTGGACTGTAAGGGTCTCCCCCCCCAAAAAAAAGAGGGGAAAGACTTGAGCCAGGCATCACTTGTCACAGCTGAAGGTGTAGACAAAATGGTTAACGTCGTCGACACCTGAGGAGCCGCCATTTTGAGGCTTTTTTCTGACAATGTAAGTCACAGATTTGTCTGAAGCTATGGTGGTTTTTGCTGCAATTTTAGGAGCTTTTGATGATTCTTTAACCCTTTTTGAGGGTTCTTCGGCTGAACCGATAGATGTGGACTTTGGACAAGCCTCTGTATGTTTGGCTCCCTCACCCTGGCTGGTACTATGTTTAGCACCTTTGAGAGGAAACTTGGATGATAATCCGGTTTTATTAGCCCGGGAATGGGGATCCTCGCCTTGCTGGTAGATGTCTTATCACCTTTCTGGGGAAACCCAGGGGTGACCCGGTATCCTTAGACCCCAAGGGAGAAACCTCGGAGGGGACTCCAGTTTCCACTTCAGTTCCCAAGTGGAGAACCTCCGGGCGAGCCCTGGTGACGCTAGAGTCAGGGTGACTCCTCCCTGAACCGGATGAGCCTAGGAAGGAGTCACCCGGTTGGGGTGCTCTAAAAGAAGGGTACTCTCAGGCAGTTTATTTTTTCCTTGATGAATTCCCTTAGGAGAACTGGAGGGCTGGAGGGCTGGAGGGCTGGAGGGACACATAGAAGATCTCTTTCCACCTTTTGAGTCTTCTTTCGAGTGCCTGAACCAAGAGTGAATCGCAGTAGTAGCACAAATTCCAGAGATGATCTGGGCCTAAACACTGGAGGCAATGATTGTGAGGGTCCGCTGCCGGGTATTGATGTCCACAAGAGACACACGATGTGAAGCCCTTAAGCTCCGACATAGGAAAAGAAAACGACAGCAGAGCTGAAGCACAAGAAGCAGGTTGAAAAAAAGCCCTACGGATGCTAAGCACATCCAATCCCGACCGTGCAGAGAAAAGGACTGAAGGGCGATGCGCTGGGTGGAGCTCAAGAAAGTGGGGCTAGAGGCATGCACGTGCAAAAATAGAAAAGGGACAATATTTTTGGATACTACCAAAAAGTCCTCCGGTCCAGTCCCGAAGGATGGACAATCCAACAAGCATGGAGGAAAGGGGACAGGACGTAGGAGTAATACTGACCCCACATTGTCACCAGAGGTTTTGCCTCTGTGCCTGGTTAGGAAATCTACGTCTGTGCAACATTCTTCCATTCTGACTGAAGTCTGCTCCTTGTATATACACAAAAGTAGTGGCTCCAGTGGTTGTGTGTCTGCTCATTGATCAAGTGATCACATTTGGGTTTGAAGGATTACAGGGCCGGTAACGGTCTGCCAGCCAGAGCCTAGGTATGCTTATATAGAAAATGTACTTCCTTTCCCTTCATCCTCAAGGTATTAGCAAAACAACCATGGCAACAAAGTTTCAAATGCGATGTTTGTCTAAGAGGCTACAACCTCTAAATTGTGATCAGCCTTGAATGCTAGACTTTTTGTTGGATGGGTTTACAAAGAACTTGATGGTGGCTACTTTCAAGATGCAATGGGGTGGGATAAGAGCATTTAGACATTGTTTGGGTTGTTTGTCTCTGTTTGATGACATGATACTCCAATTGCCTGGGGAATTTAGGATTTAAGAAGGTCATTACACGTTGGAAAGATTTTTTAATGGAATACTGTCAAAAAGACAATACCATCTCTGCTGTCTGTCTTCCTAAACATCCATCTATTTCAGAGATACCAATGGCCCCACTAGTAACAGCATTAGCAGAATATCAACATCGGTATCCCAGTAATACCAATTCTTGTATTTAAAAAAATAATAATGTTATCCATTTTGCTACGGAAAACACATTTGGAAGTGTCCAGGTTTAGTGTGAGGGTCCTACAGGAATACATGCAAGACTTGCAACATAAAAACAAGGGAACCCTATTCACTCGGATACAACCCCAACAAAAATATTCTCATTAGTGAAACATTTCATTCCTCACATGGTTCTAGAAAATATTTTTGAATAAAGATAAAGGTTTTCTCAAAAGATTCTATAGACATACAGTATTCAAGACTAACAATTACACAAGAAACATAGTACACATATTGTGTACAATATTTTCCTAAGAAACAGTTTTTTGGTACTGTTTGCTTCTTGTTTCCTTCTTCCATAGGAAGACAAACCCAGACCTGTGTGACCCCCTCTTCTATGGGTGTTATGTTTTGTGTACAATTGTGTTACACTTGACACCCAGAGACAAATCCTTAAAAACGAGTGCTAAGAAGACGCATAGGATGTATTTTTATTTGTGCTAGTTTCAGAAATGTGCAGGTCACCTAAGTTTCAGAAATTACCTGCTCAATTCGGGGGGTCTGTGAAGCAGCACAAAAGATGCACTGGCCAGCCCTCCATGTGTACATTAGAGTCGGGAGCACACTCCCAACATTCATGTATTTTAGGCTCCCAGCATGCAGGTGCTGGGACAGGCCTGGTTCAAGCAAGCAGGCCAGGAAGGGGAAGGCCTGTTCAAAGCCCCCCTCTGCCCACCCACCATACTGTGATAGGAGGCCTTTCCAGTGATTTTTACACTGGGACAATCAGTGGATTTTGGTCAGTTTCAGACTGATTAGCATCAGAAGAGCTGCACTGCAGGAGGCCCGTCCAGGGTTTCTGTTCTTGTCTTGGGCAGTGATTTATGCCCCACAGCCATAAAAGCAAAAACTATTTTATAAAATTGGTCCTCATATCGGTCTTCATGTCGGTGTCCAGACTCTAAACGCAGGTCCGGGTATCAAAACCATGCTGCTCAGTGTTGTCTTGCCTCCAAAAGAATCACAATGAGCCACCTATTCAGGCCTAAATTATCATGGAGATGGAGGTCCATTTACATCTCTAAGTGAGGGCTCAAGGATGCTTTCCCAAAACTATCCTGCAAGATACTGTGTAGCTATTTTTTAAAACCAACAAACTGCACTATTCATCTTGCTTACATTTCAGACCTCTCAATTACAATGCAAAGTTACTTTGTGAAACCTAAAATCACAAGTTGATTTCTGTGATTCAATGCATGTTTATTAGTTTGGGCTATTAGGTGTTGCTGAAAGTGCTACCTTTGAAGCCGAAACTAATGTCAATAACATATGAGCTTCAAATATGGCATTTGAATGAGAGCCTGTAATGCTTTTGCAATGGAGATATATTTGAGGAGGGATACACAGTTGTAATCCCTCCCATTCCCTTCCCTTAGCCAATCTAATCCTATTGCTAATCCCACCCATTCCTGCCCATCTCGGAACTCTTTGAGTTTTTGTGAGCTCTTCCATGAAGGCAGCCATCTTGGATGACTGCCTCTAAGGAAGCTCGAAAAAACCCGGCCATCTTTGAATGAAAAAGATACCATGCATCTTCCAAATAAAATGATACATTGTTTAAAATAGGTTAAGTAATTTGCATTTTAGGAGCTTGTTTGGATTTGCAATTAAATGAGGGCTGGTTTTGGTAAGCTGCCACTATGGTGACTTGACATTTAGGATTTTTTTGATAAGTGGCCAAGGCGGAGTGGCGGAGAGTGGCCGTCCTGCAGTCTCCCTTCTGTTTGGTCTGCTTTCTCCGTCTACCTTTACCTGAAGGAGGAGCTACACCATAAAACCTTGGACCTACTGCGGAGCGGACGCGGAGTGGCGGAGAGTGGCAGTCCTGCAGTCATGACTGGCATGACTGGACTGACTGCCCCCCCAGATCCCTCAAGAGGAAGAAAATGGACGCTTGAAAAGCTTGCAACCTCGCCCACAGTGCGGCAAACTCCTTCAAGATGAACTTCAAAAATCGCCAAGCAGTTTAGCACCCTCCACTAAATTAGCTAAACCCACTGTTAAAACTACTGGAAATAAAGTGGGAAAGAAAGTCTCCAAATTATCCACATGGACTTCTACAAAAAGCATGTGGTCCACAGCAAATGGCTCACAACCCTTTATTGATCCTTTTCTGAAACCAACAGAGGAGTTGGAAACATCGGCTACGAACACTGAACAAACAAATACAGACTCTATTTTCAGACCGGCTAATATGACCCCAGCCACCAAGTCTCTCCCCGCTCGCTTACCGGCTTACCCCGGAGGGGGTGCTGTGTTTGCAGTTGAGGAGCAGACCTCTCGCGGGTCCGGGTCCGGATCCTGCCGTCTGAAATCACCAACGGAGACCACGGCGGTCCCTCCAGCATTACTGATCCCCTCCATCTGTCCTGGTACGAAGCCCCCCGGCTGATGAGACCACCGAAGATTCGAGTCTGCCACGATCCTCAGCCGCAGAGTCGGTGGGCGGTGGCGTGCCTGTGGCTCCTCGCGTCGTCCACGCCCTCATACATGCGGAGGGTGGGGGAGCGGTGCTGCCGCAGCTGCGCATGACCGGAGGGGAGACACCCGGGCTGGAGCCGGTAGCCACTACTGCAGACCGTCAACTACATGTCCCGCCAGAGGCGTCATCGGAGCAGGAGCGGCCGGAAACCTTTGAAGATCCTGTCCCCCACCTCCTGGAAGCGCAGCTAAGCCAAAACACAAAAAAAAGCTCAACCAACCCAAAATAAACGCCCACGCCAAACGCAATCGACGTCCAAAAGAAAAAGAAAAAGACATCTTAAAAGCAACATCCCTAGACAAAATAAGGAAAAAAAATCACTGCAAATCTGAAAGTAAGCAATTACAAAGGAAAACCCTCAAGCGAGAAAAATATAGGAGCAAAACTCTCCCCATTATCTACACTGACAAAGTTCTTCCAAAAGAAAAAACAAAGTGGCGAAAGCTGCACAAGCAGCCCATATGAGCTTACAGACATTGAACTATTGGATGCTGTCCAGGAACTCCAACCACTCAGCAAGCACAGGAAAACCGACAAAAATGAAAAGATTACATCAACCCCCTCAAAAACCAACCAACTGCTCACGGGAAAAAAAAACTCAAACCTACTGATGTAGATAGTGGTTGTATACCAGATAAACCTATCTCCATAGTGATTCCGGATGACTTCATCTTCGGCCAAATCCCACCTTTACCTCAAATCCTAACCCCCTCACTACCTCCATCGACCATCCCCCATACTCAACCAACAAACGAGCCAAACCGTGTCACGGATCCTGGGGCCGTGCCAACGGTTCCTCAACACAAGAAACAAACAGTTATCCCGATCTCCCCTCCAATGCCATCACTACTTTACTTAACCCTACAGGATGAAATCACCTCACCCCCTTCATCCCTAATCGAGCAGCAGAACCTTAACCAACAGGAGCTAGAAAAACAACGAAAAGCCAACAAAACCAGTCATAAAAATCACCTGCCCCAAGAACTTAAAGAAAAGAGAAAATCATTCCACGCCCATGATCCGCGCAATGATAGATCGAGCTTCTACATTCCTTCCACCCCAACTCATGGTCAATCGAGAAAACCATCTACATCTACAAGTGAAATACCCTCAAAGAAACCGGACTTACTGTCATATATGTCAGCATTAACTATCGCCTTGGTTCCTTTCACCAAGCTCTACGAATCTCTCCACGACACACTGAAAGACCACACAGTACTTCAATCCATGATCCACAATAAAATTATTTTTCTTGAAGCCTATATCACAGCCCAAAAAGATACACCAAAAATTCCTTGTACGAGCTTGGTCGATATAAATGCACGCCTCCGGAAAATAGAAGCAACCATGAGCCTTCTACAAAAACGATCATCAGTAAATGGAACAATCAATCAACCCAACGTCGCTGCACCAACGATCGATCTTACAGCTGAAAATTTACACAAAAATATCAAAGCTGAAAAAACAATTTCAATTCCTCCAACATTTCAACATATATCATCACAGCCTACAAACAGATCAATCACCAACATTGCCCTCATAATTGATGACGTAGAAAACAAAAGTAAAGCCGCAAAAGACTCAATGGAACAACCTTACTCAATCTTTGACCTAATTAGACCCACAAGCTTAAACATCCCTTCTACCCCTGGCACCTCAAATAATGCACTTCTGACAACAAAACTCAATTCTAACCTGGCTTCTAATCTAGTGCGTTACTTACAAGCCAACAGACTTTTCAAAACAAACCACGACAACACACTGAAAACCAAACGAGCTCCAGATCCTCAGTTACAAGCCAGGTCACTAGAAGCTCTCCAAAAACAATTGAGGACTCTGTACTAAACTATGATTTAATGGATCTCACAGGGCACCTGGATATTACTTCTTATTCGGGCACCCCATCTCATCCACAAGAAAATAAAACCATTCTTTCTAAATTAGACTCACAAACCAAGATTGCAACGAGCCACATCAACACCAACAAAAAATTATTAGAAAACTCACCGATTTTTCTAACACTTGAAGAACGCAGAAAAAAGAGTGAACGCGTGACGCTAAATAAATAGAAAACAGAAATAAACATGCAAAGCAGAAGTGTCGGATAGACCAACTACAAAATACTTACACGATCCACCACAGCGAAGTCATGAATGAAGAAAGAGTCCAAGAAAACCCACCGTCTACACTCCACGATCCAAATACCCTACAACAAACTCACAACACGCTAAATTTGAAAATTCTACGGAAAAATGGGTACTGGAGCTGGAACAAACGAAAGACAATGAAGATGAAATCATACTAAACCGAAGAGGAGTTCTGACCTTGATACATCTCATCCCAAAATTGACACAAATCACAACAGACGATCTGAGGTCTGTCGAACCAAGTCACTATCATGGAAGAGCTAGATGCCAACTCCATATCACTTCAAGAAAGATTAAAAACAAGCCGTTAGACCAAGAAAGAGACTTTAGATCCCTGGGATACCACCTTCACAACAGAAAAACATCTCTGAACGCTCAAGTTTCAAAACCACTGAATCGACACGGAAAAAGCGATCAGAAAACAACGAAAACGGTCGCCACTCAAGACAAAAACATAATGCAAATTCAGGCCCCTACGAACGCAGACACTCGCAGCAAGAAAACTCAGACTCTGCATACCAAAACCCAAATATCCCACCATCGACTCAGACCAAAGTTCCACCTCAATCAACCCAAACCTTAACTAAGCTCGACGATGATTCCAAAGAAGAGCAGGACCCAAAAATAGCTTTCCGCAAAGAACGATATGACCAACATAAGAATCTCACCAAGACCATCCACCCAACACTAGAGCAACCACCAACACTTAATACAAAAAAATCGACCTCAACTGACTTCTGGGCATGGCTTCCAAACGCTCTTGCAATGCATCGATCAAAGTAGCAATTCATGGAAAGACCAAACTCTGCGAGACTAGACGAATACTCAAAAAAGCCCACCTCACGATCTTAGACTCAGATCATGGAACACTAGAAGATTCAAGCACCTAACCTCACCCAGCGACGTCAACCTAGGATCAGTCGATCTGTGGTGCTTTCAGGAAACCTGGCTGACTAAAACTCCATCTTTTGACTGCTTTGACCTCCGTTAGGCACCAGCATCGAAACCCCTGATTGGTTGTCCGTCCTCGGGCTTGCTCACCGCATGCCGCATCAACAGTGGCCTGTCTATAACAAATACTGTCGTCTCAAACTACTCACTGCTCACACTATTACTAACATGGAAACAGTCTTCTCCAAATGGGGTACATCAACATCTAATCCCAGTGGCGATACTAAATGTCTATTGGAACCCAGCTGCAATCGACCAAAAAAATGTCTTGAGCATAATAGAAACCACAGTCGATGAAATACGAACCACCCACAATACGTTCCACATTATAATATGTGGCGACCAAAACGCCCTATGCAACCAGAACTCTACCAAAGAAAAAACACCAAGCGAACAACGAGGTGAAGCGTGGACCAAATTGATGAACTCGAGACATTTGCACAACTTGTACATAGCATATAAAAGCAACTCCCGCCTCCCAACATGGGCAAATAATAAATCAGCGTCTACTATTGACTACACTTTTGTTTCTGAACCTATTTTACACCTAATAACCTCCTTTGACGTCCATCAAACTACGGCTAGCGATCACAACATTTTGCTAACTACATGGAAATCATCATATACAAACCAGGACAAGATGGAGTTTGGTCTTGAACAAAACAACCAAAAAAACAGACTACAGCTTTCGGCGCAAAACATAAGAGATCTAACGAATCGATATGCGAACACAAACGAGACACCGGAATCGGAGACCACGGACTATGCCCCCTTGCTGATTTCATACAAGACGCAGAAAGGTAACTACAACAAACGCTCTCAAGCTCCCATTCATTCATATGATAAACTCCTGGTCGTGAGACGTTGCGCCTTTAGGAAAGCCAAAAGATCCACAGCAACTCTTCCTATGAACAAAAGAACTATAGCTATTAAAGACCTAACAAGAGAATACAAAACTTGGGTAAGAAGACACAGACGGACCCTACACCAGCAAGATGCTGAAGCTATGCTGAAATCCATTTGCTCAAACAACTCGAAAGAATTTTGGTCGTTACTTAACAAAACATCTTCAACCAGCGGCCCAGAAATCACAAATTCAATCGATGAACTCACTTGGGCGGCTCACTTCAAATTACTTTTTGAACTACCAGACGTCTCATCAGAATAAACGGTTCTGCACCCATCGACGATTGAGGCGAAAAGGCCTAAGCAAACTAATACCTGGACAAAGCTGGATGATTTAGATGATATCAGTGACATCATCAAAAAACTGAACAAATCTCGAGCCCCGGGTCCGGACGGCATCACTAATTTCGATCTAAAGTCACATCCTGTCGAATGGGCTAAATTTATAAGAACTGTATTTACACGATGCATGACCATAAAATCTATTCCTCCAACATGGCAGTCCGCAATAGTGTTCCCGATCTATAAGAAAGGCGACAAGCAGGATCCTTCCAACTATCGACCTATTGGCTTACTTGACCCCATATGAAAAGTCTTTGGCTCCCTCCTCTTGAAAAAATGTCAATCCTGGGCCATACGCGCCCCTTGTAATGACAACTTTCAAGCGGGCTTCAAAAAAACACTTGGAACCACCATCAACATCCTACTTCTGACCATCTTAAAAAACAAAGTAAAAAAAGGCTACCCAAAAGTGTACACAGCCTTCATAGACTTCTCCAAAGCATTTGACAAAGTCGATCGCTCCAGACTCTGGCAGAAATTATCCACCTAGGGCTGCCAAAACGACATCCTAAACCCAATCAAAGCTCTTCACATGGACACTAACATCAAAGTGAGACTAAACCATCAAGGCAGTCTATCTTCCCGAATTAAAACAAAGAGAGGAGTAAAACAAGGCTGTCCGTTGGCACCAGCCCTTTTTACCGCCTATATGGGAGAGTATCAATATTCTGAAAATCTGATCAGATCTTTTCCACCGAGAATAGCACAAACAAACATCAGTAGAATGCTTTATGCGGACAATCTTATCTTATTGGACCTAACACCTATAGGCTAACAACGCCAACTCACCAATTTACAACTTTTTTGCAATGAAAACAACCTAGAAATTAACACCGATAAAATGAAAATCATGGTGATGGAGCACTCAGTCAAAACACAAGTCAAGCCAAATTGGTTCCTGGAAAAAGCCGCAATTGAAAAAGTAAAGAGCTTCAAATATCTCGGCGTAACATTAGACAACTCATTAAAAGACACAGCCATGCAAGAAGCCCTGTTCGACAAAGTCCGAAGCTTAGCAACTAAAGGCAAAGCAATAGACGGAAAATTTTCTACCATTCCATTACTGAACTTTTACAAACAAAAAGTGGTCCCCAGTCTAACATACGGATCAGAAGCTATGCCATGCCTGCCTAAGACTCTTTGGCCAAAAGTGGAAGCAAATTTCTGGAGGACGACTCTTAACCTACCAGACTCAACCCCGATTATACTGATACGACGAGAACTCAGTTTGCTCTCTCTTCAAGGCACTGTGGACTGCAACACTCTGATGCTCTATAGGAAATGCATCCTCCCTAACCCTTCCTTCCTCCACAAGCTAGTGCACAAAGACATTTTAGAAGGAAACTGTCAAATCTTAAACCAATGGAAAGAAGAAAATCAGGCTCTATTAAATACCATCAAGTGCATAGAAGATGACCTGATCAAAAACCCCACAAGAATAACCAAAAAAATGAAAGCAATGGATTGGATGCATACCTTAGACGCAGCGGCCGAATACAAGCTTGTCTCTCACTTACCCATGGAAAAAACGAGACGACCCCCACAATTACATCAAAAAATTTCCGAGCAGAGCAGTGCGCAATCTTATAATGAGAGCAAGACTATACCTTCTAGACACAAACGAAATCCGTCATATAAGAAATCAATCGCCGACCAATATCTGCAGATTTTGTATAAAAGAGAAAGAGACTGTTCGCCTTCTTTTACTGGCTTGCCCAAACCTGACAGATATTCGGCATCCCTACATGAAATACATCTGCCAATATTCAACAATAACTGACGAAGAAACATGGTGGAAAAGAATGATTAGTGGTGATCGTACATCATGGCAATTAGCAACCGTTTAGATCCTCTAGCCCATAACTGAAAAATTTGCCTTAGAAAGAAAAGCAAAATAAATCTTCTGTATTGACATGGACGTCCTATTACTCACAGCATCAAACAAAAACAAAAAACAGTTACTTAAGACTTAAAGCCAAGAGACAAAATGTGACTAAACATAAGGAAAAGCACCGAAAATGTTGTAAAAATCAAATTTTTGATCAAATACTCAAATAATAAAAAGAAAAAATAAGTGGCCATTTCGCTATCATACATTACATAAGTAAATAATCATGTTTATACAGTTGTCATAATGTAGTGCTGCAAATACAGTATGCTTTTTTGATCCCTACGGCTAGTTTCTTTTGCAGGATTCCCTTGTTCGATTTTGTATTTTTATAGTACTGAGAAGGCCAATTCATTGCTAGCTGAATTGTACCAATCTGCATGGTATCGCAGTGCTAGTCCTACAGGCGTCACTGCCTGCTGCAAGCCCTGGAAAATGAAGGCACAAGTCTCCGCTGAAATCCTTTCCCATCAGGAATGTGGAATTGCAGAGCTGCTGAGAAAACTGTTTCTTGTAACTTTTCCTTGGAGCACAGCATGGTTCTCTTCCTTGCACTGCCCATTGTAGTGGGCTTCTGAAAAGAGGGTCACAAAGCCAAATCACCCCAAAACTGGTATTTGTCAAAAAAGAGACAACACAGAGTGATTGTGATATGCCAAATGCAAGGTAACCCAGTTTATTGCAATAGATTGGGGAAAAAAGCAAGATTAAAAGCCAAGCTCCTACTTCAACATTCTCCAACGTTTGAACAGACAACAGGAGTTTATATAGTACAAATGAGTCATTCTAATGTCATCATGATCACTGAGTAATGAAAACACGTCGCTCCTGGTCATTGGCTCCCTCTACTAAGCTACATATGGAATCTTATATGTGCACAACTAGGGATTGGACAATCATTATCTAGGATCCCACCCATGAACCTTCCCATACAAATGTGCTACCTCATCATATTTCAATATTAGTGGTAGGCCCTAAATTACTTCTGCAGTGAAAAAAGACATGTGCTCATCGGTTAGAATGCAGTTACACTATCCATGAACTGGCTGCACGATGACATGTTTATCTAGGCAAGAGAGAGAGCAAGTGTATCGTCTTGTTTTAATTAAATCAGACAGCCCATGTCTCTTGCCATGGTCGCAGATTCTCAAGGACCTGTTCGCAACAGTGATCGTCAACCTGTTCTTGACACATTTATGAATAATTTTGTGAGTCATTCTGGTTTCACCCTGCTAAGATTTCATTGCTGCAATTAGTTGTTTTTTCTTTAGTCACATCTTGCATCCCTCTGTCATGCCTAGCCGACTGCAGAAGCATTAATCTGCCAACTCCTTCTGAACTTCCTGGAATGTATAAACTTGAAATGGTTTGCCGTGACTTTGCAACTTAATTTATCTGACAGCTGAACGCACACAATAATACTGGTTCCGCTATGCAACACTCCCCTACGAAGCCTTGGGCTTTTGACATTGCTTTTAATGTAGTTACCATCTAGCTGGCTACAGCATTTTCCCTGAATTAACTGTATTTGTTCAAGTGTGCTTAACTGGGCTTTTTCTGAAAACTGCAAAGCTACCTCTGCAGGACACATTTGTTCTGCATTTATTTGCTATCTACCATTGCCTGGTGCATACCTGGCACATAACATTTCTACATATGGGTATGCTGCAACCTCATCCCTACCTATTAGCCATGCTGCACCCTACATGTGTAGTCAGACCCTATCTTGGTACACACCTCCCTGTCACCTAGTCTATTTAAAAGCACACTAATTGTGCAAGCTAATGCCTCATCTGTCCCCTACTTGTGTAGCGAAACAAACTATTCTTTGTGCCAGCTGCATTTCCAGGAGGATTTAAAAGTGCAGTTTCAAATGTGTCCTTTCTGATTTTGTAATTCAGTCTTTTCTGAGGAAGGCACGGGGGCACATGCTCGCTAATCAACAATTGCCCCACTACACTTTTGTGGCACACACACAGCAGAGTTATTAAGAATGAGGTAGCGGGATACTGTTGCAGGGAGTGCGGTGGTGAGGATGGGGCTGTGCTTTCTCCTGCTGTCAAACTTTGCTCTCTTGCTAAATGTTCACTTTCAGAGGCTCGATGCAGGGTCTGTAGGTAGCATGGAGCGGGGCAGAATGACAGCCAGCAGCACTGCTAATGTGGGCTTGCAGTCTAACCAGCACCTACCCGCGAGCGCTGGCTCTTCCAAGCCGACTTCCAGCCGCTTCACCCATGTACACCCGGCACTGCTTGACCGAGGTAACAAGCGGGGTTCGCATGGCCAGTTTCCAGCTTTGCTCTATTGGATAGCGTTTCTGTGAGGCGTCCTACGAGTATATATTTTGGGAATGCAGCTGGCAAAGACACCCAAAAAATGCACATCGTGAAAGTTGCAGCGTCTGGCAAAGTTTCCATGGCTTGTAGAACATTTTTGCTCACTGCCATATCTTGCAGCAGGTGAAGCGAGGTCCCAGCCCTTTTCATTAAAAGTGCCAGGTGTGCTATATTCTACCTAGGCAAGTAATGGCGCGCCACCTTCCATAATGTACTAAACAATGGTACATCTGGGCTGAGTAACGTAGCCCTCACCAAATTACCCTAATGTCTGTGCTCCTTCCCCTTCACTTTCCTCTGCTCACACCTGCACTTTGGGATTTAGCCATCTTGTTTCTGTGGCTAAGGCACTTTATGATAGCTCGATCAACAATGCTGTATTGCTTTGTCAATATTTGGGTGTAAACGACGCCGGTATAAGTGCGCACATTTACCCCCTATTGTTCAGAGCCATCGTTTTTCTATTTCCTGCATCGATTATTGTCATCTGTATTATTCTTTTAACTGCCATGGGTCCCACTCCCCCAGTGCCAAGGCCTTTTTTGGTGATTTTGGTATGTCGCCATTCAATGCCTTCCAACGTTTTCTCATTCATTAACCCCTTAAGTGCCAAGGACGAGGTATCTCGTCCTTGGCAACAGGGAGGTAATCCCAAGGACGAGATAGCTCTTCCTTGGCACTTAAGGGTAATGGCTCGCGCAGATTGTGATGTTTGGGACCTGAGCGCCCAAACTGTGGCTCTGCATTGGTTAATTACCTTTCTCTACCAATGGGCCTGCCAAATCTAATAATGGGACATCACAGAGGATGGTGCAGCATTTAACTCTCGGAGAAGACTGACTGGAAGCCAATTCATCTCTTATTTTCTCGACATTGCTGCCCCCTAACAGGCACTTTCCCCTATGATGAATTGAGGTGACGGTTAATGAAATCCGTGCGCTGTGCCCGCTTTGCCTGTGAGGAGAGCACAGGCTATGCCAGCTTCAGGGGCCAAGGACTGGGAGAGAGAGTGCGTGTGACTGAACGCTGCTTTCTTTTGAAATTCTCGTAGTTTCGGATTACATTTAACTTTTGGTTCTCTTAAGTGACCTTTATTTGTTCTGTTTCTGTCTCACGCTTTAAATCCTTTTCATTTTTTGTCTTCCTTGCCATTCCTTTTCTCTTCTGTGTATTTTTCATTTCCACTCCCGAGCTCCTCCCTTGGTTTTGCCTACTGCTTTTTTCCATATTTCTCTTCTCTTTTTTTTCTTTTGACTCCTCTCACCTTTTATTTCCTTCCTACTTACACCTTTTCTAGAAGATTTGTTTTTTCATTTACTGCTTACATCCCAGTTCTTTCTAACGCAGATGTCTGCCACATTTGTACATAAGAGGTCCAGAAGAGCCATGACATTTTTGTTTTGATTCAAAACCTGGAAAAAAAAGTGTATTGAAAGAACTAACCCATTTGTTCTTATCATTAATAATAATGCAGGCTTTCCCCTCTGCTCTCAATACCTGTTAAGACGTTGTCACCTAAATTGTAATATTTATTTTGGTGCTTGTATTGAGCCTTTATCCAAAATATTAGTGAAAAAGACGGCACAGGATATTGGAATAAACACGCCATGTTCAGTAGGACACATGGATGGAGAATGCATTATATATATTCTGAACTCGATACGTAAGAAAATGTTTATTATAGGAGTGAAGGAGTTTGATGTTTTCACCCGCCGTGCAGCCAGGCAGTGATCGGTTATATTTTAAGCCCAAACCATTGGCATGGCCAATGCTTGTTTTTTGTTGTTGTAGGAATAGAACTTTTATTCCCATCATGTTTCACAAACAATGAAACTGTATCAAACAATACATGCCAGCAGGTGATGCTAACACTGATGTATGCCCTGGTGACCGTTGTCAGTGCAGCAAATCCTGTGTCGGTTGCCAACACATTGCATTCTGGTACGCCTACGTTTATATTCGGAAAAGGAAACTAAGATACTGTACAAAACAATAATGACTGATGTAAGTTAATAAAAGCTCCGTTCGCAAAGCACCCTTACTGATGACAACGTGAGGGCTATGGTTCTGCATATTTTTCATACAATTCAGCACTGTCAGTTGGTTGGACGTTCAGGTCCATTCCTAAGGATTTTGGGAATATTTGGGAAGGCAGGATGGAGACACGTAGTAGTACACCTCTACATCAAATCTAAACAAGCATTAGCAACACCAAATGTGTGGGCGTTAGTTTAGGCATAGGAAAGGCACTTGCCAGGCACAGCCATTGTGGGAATAAATACCCATTGTTGGTAGCAGGTGCAAAACGGTGCGAGAACCTGGGTTTCAAATAGCAGTGCTTGGCAAAAGCTGAAACGTTATGCAGAAGCCAAAAATGTTGGCTTTGCCAATGCTTGTTTTAAACAGGACTTCAGTGAAGGACACGCTGAGTGCTTATAAATCGAGTGGCTGAAGGCAGGCCATTTTTATTACACCAGTAGCATGTTTACAACTGCAATTAAGTCATAACTCCCAGAATACTGCTTTGAAAGAACACTGGCAGGCACTTTGAATGATAGAGGTTATAATGTTTTATAACACTTCTTTGGTCTATAGGAGGCACCTTGATCCACAGTAGGAATTCTGATAGGAGGAAGATACTTAGAAAATTGGTGGATGCCGGAATCATCTAGGTGATTATTAAGAGAGGATTCATGACAGATAATCTTAATGATGTAAATGAGAATTGAAACATAGTATCAAATAGATTATATGATTGTCATTCATTATCTGTTTTAGATATGGAAAAAGAATACAAAGAATTGAATAAACAGCTCCTGAAGAAGGGAAATATTTTCCCGAAACGCGTACGGCAATACACAAGGGATTGTAACATTACCAAGACTATTGGTCCATTCATGTGTAAAACTTTTTGAATATTGTGGAATCATTATGTTGGTGATTTCAATTACTATAGATAGTGGAAAGTGATAGAATTGAATTTCTAATTTTACTTTATTATTGTATTGGGAAAAGAAGTTGATGTTAATGAATTGATTATGATTTATAATTGATTAATTGTGAATAAGCAACAAGACAAAGTAAATATTTTCTTTTTACTGAACATTGTGTAGCAAGAGGTATTATTGAAAGAGATTTACTATAAATTGAATGATTTTTTGTTTTTACAATACAAATTGGGGGAGCAGGGGACGGGAGAGTTCAACAACGGTGTGGACATCTGCTGTTTTTATTTGACTGTACAAAATTGTGTTAGGGTTGGTTTTTCTACCCAGCTGCCCATTACTTATCAGTAATTTATAAAAAAGAAATAGGAATACAAGGTGTGCTCTTAGACACTTAGAGAAGAGAATAGGCACTTTGAATACAAAACCTGATGGCAAAGCTTGATTAAAGCGAGCTAAAAGAGTTCCCATGAGGAGATGTTTTGGGTAGGTAGAGGCAGGAATGGATGGGAATAGAGATTAGCATAGCCATGGGCAGTCAATGGGTGGGCACATAACCAAACAACAGCTACAGAGTCTGTGCCCCTCCTCATATGTCATTCCTCGCTTTCTGTACTCCAATGCAATAGTTTTGGTTTATAGATGTCGCAAGCGACGCCTAATAGCCCAAACTAAAAAGGGACTAATTTGAAATCCAGACATACATTATACCTACCCACTTTACATCTTCCCTCACATGTTTGGGGCAGGTCAGCCTTTCCTGTGATGTCTCTGCCAGCTCAGACAAAGGTTATTTTTCATGATGGAGCCCTCACCACAGAAAATCTACAATTGGCATCCACACACAGAGTACTAGAACAATGTTTGCTAGACTATTTTGCATTTTGGTGCAAAGATTAAGCTCCAATAGGAAAAGGAATAATCTTAAACATGCAGGGTCGCAACTAGACCTCCACGCTTCACCAATCTATGTGATCTTTGGTAAATAACTACCTAACTGGTTTTATTTTCTGTGGCTACTGACATTGGGATTACCGGGAAGAGGTTCTGAAAAGGGAGCCGTACGTGTTCGACTTGTGTAATTGAAGTTGGTGGGAGAGGTGCACTGGTGGCGATTTTAGTGTGTGTTAGGAGGCTCCTTTGATTGGTGTGTGTGTGTGACATTATCAGTATGCGTATTATGAGGTAGCAAGAATTTGAGCGTGTTATTAATAACTTGTAATAATAATTGTTATTTATGTATCGCTTTTATCCAAAGCGCTTTACATATTATGATGTTACTGATGGGAGAAGGCAGTTAATGCTACTACAGGCATTTGAAGCATCTTATCTGGAGCAACCATGCGGATATCCTAGTGGTGCAACTCAGGGCACAGTCAATGCAGGGAGAGCCACAGAGCACAATGGTCTGGGGGGTTGCCCAGAGCAATGCCAGAGGTTAGGATTCATTCCAAACCTTCCAGCCATCACCTCTTTTTTTGTGCGTAAGTCACCCCAAGTGGGACAGGTATGCCTAGACATGGGTCCTGTGCCTGCTGGGCCTAGAGACCCAAGCTTCTCTTCACTGATGAAGCCCAACAAGGCTGAAACATGTCTGGGGATGCTTGTGGTCTCGTGCAGAAGGGATGTGACCTAGCAGTTCAGGCTGGACTGCCCCTTTTGGAGTGGGACCAGGCCTGATATGCATATGGTCGTTCCCCTTTCTCTAATGGCCTGGCAGGTGAAGAACGATGGACAGGAGGGTTGCCCCAGAGCAATGCCAGAGGTTAAGATTCATTCTAAACCTTCCATCCATCACCTCTTTGTTTTTGCTTTGTCACCCCGAGTGGGACGGGTATGCCCAGACGTGGGTCCCGTGCCTGCTGGGCCTAGAGACCCAAGCTACTCTTCACTGATGAGGCCCAACAAGGCTGAAACATGTCTGGGGATGCTTGTGGTCTCATGCAGAAGGGATGTGACTGCCCCTCTGGGGTGGAACCAAGCCTGATTTGCATATAGTCTTTCCCCTTTTGTAATGGCTTGGCAGGCAAAGACTGATGGTCTGGAGGGTTGCCTAGAGCAATGCCAGAGGTTAGGATTCATTCCAAACCTTCCAGCCATCACCTCTTATGTGTTGCGCTTGCCACCTACCTCACATTTTCCCCCATCGCTTGAACCATCAAGGGAATATAGTGGCCCCTGCTGCTTCCACTTCTTCTCGCTGAAGACTGGGAAAAGTGACCCCCGCCATTACGCCAACTAACAACACTGTCTGCTGCTGCCACCCTAAGACAGTAGGGTACGAGCCATCTCAGCGGGACTCATTTTATCAGTGTCAGAAGGATTTTTTGTTCTGGGTCATCCAACGTACAAACAAGTGGAATTACAGCGTACACACAACTGCAGAAGTTGCATCAACCGACTGAGGACCCATTCACATTACATTCAAAGTATTCTACAGATGTATCACGCATCCCAGGAAACATGAACCTATGCATGAACTGCTTGGAAGGAATATGAAGTTGGTTACGCCTCCTATTCTCTTAGCATGCTTGGAGACGATAATGAATACTACTAAGGACTCAGATAGTCCGGAAGTACTTATTAGTACTTATAACAATCACATTTTAAAAATGCTGGATCATGTTGCACCGTTGAAGGTTAGAAAGGTTAGAGATACCCCTAACCATCAGCGATGGTTTACTGTTGTCCAGTCATTTGGTCGAAAGAAAAAGGTTGACAGGACAAATGGTCGACACCATTTGGTCGAAAGCCAAATGGTCGAATTTTTTTTTTATTTATATATATATTTTTTACGTTTTCGTTTAGGGAAAAAAAGGTTTTTTTACAAAAAACAGGGGGATGGGGGGACCCCCCCCCAAAAAAAAAGTGAAAATACAACCAAATGTCGACCATTTGTCCTGTCAACTTTTTTTTTCGACCAAATGACTGGTAACCGGTTTACTCCAGCACTAGTGGAATTGTAAACAGTTAAAAGACAGGCGGAACATATCTGGCAAAAAGATAACACCCCAGAAAACCTAGAAATCTGGAAAATTAAGGCTAAAGAATACAAGCTGAAAATTGTACAAGCTAAGCATAACTTCTACAACAATCAAATTACTAACGCTGGGAATCAAACTAAAGAGCTTTTTACTCTCTTGAGATCTTGGGGAAAAGCCAGCCAGTATAAACCCGGTCATCAAACCCACAAGGGATGACTGTAAAAAGGTACAAAAAGCTTTTGCTAATAAATTGAAAACGGCCCAAAATAAAATCCTTCAAGAATTAGCCAAAATAACTCCTAGTGCTACTTTTAGCGAACCCAATCATGACAGCAATAAGGAGACACAGTTTAAATCTAAAATTACTTCTAAATCTTCCATTGAAGGAGAACAATCTCCTCAACAACCCCAAGTTAAGTTTAATTTCAAAGAACATACTGTAACAGATATTTGTAACATTATGCGAGCCATGCATCCGACTAGTTGTCCAGGTGAACTTTTACCATCTAAAATCATATTAGAAAATAAGGATATGTATGCCCCTTTTCTCTGTCGCTTTGTAAATTCCTCTTTTCGCACCAATCACATTCCCCCATCTATAAAACATGTAGTAGTCACTCCTCTGTTAAAAAAGGTTGGTCTGGACCCTAATGATGCTGCAAACCTCCGACCAATCACTAATACCCTCTTTTTTTTTCTTCTAAGGCACATGTGGCAGAAAGAAATATCTTTCACACTAAACAATCAGGGTTCCGCAGCTTTCATGGCACCGAGAGTGCCTTGTTGGATTTGCAGATGCACATGCTATCTGGACTGGAATCTGGCAAGTCGGGGCTGCTGATGCTACTCGATTTATCAGCAGCCTTTGACTTGCTAGATCACAAGATTCTGTTAGATCGCATGTCTACTGTTGGAGGTCTCCAGGTGGAGGCAATAACCTGGCTCAGGTCATTCCTTGAGGGACGTAGCTCCCGAGTGCACTGGGGTGAGAGCAACTCTGATGCTGAGATCAACATTTGTGGAGTCCCTCAGGGTGCTTGCCTCTCCCCTTTGCTTTTTAACATATACATTATCCCATTATGCTGGGATATTGAGAATTCAGAACTCTTTTTCTGCAACTATGCAGACGACTTTCAGTTGGTACTAGAGGTCGGTGGAGACCACAGTAAGGACCAACAAAACTTAGATCGGGTCTACCAGATGGTAAAAAGCTGGATGACAACCAATTGGCTCTGCCTTAACGCCACCAAGACAGAGCTAATGTTATTTGGTCCCAGACAAGCTAGAGAGAAGTTGGGTTCTCAGTACAACAGTTTTCTGGTTGATGGATGTCAGATACCAGTGGTACCCAAGTTTAAGACCTTGGGCACCTATTTGGAGGCCAGCCTAGACAACAAGGCACATGTTGACGCCATTGTGAAAGCACTAATTATCATCTGAAAGTGCTTCGTCAAGTGGCTGCGCTCCATTGGTTTCAGAGGATAACCGCAAAAAATTAGTCCGGGCCGTAATATTGCCTAGAGTGGACTATTGTAATGCTCTTTTGGGAGGGGCAAATAAAGTAGATCTACAAAGACTTCAAAAGATTCAAAACTCTGCGGTACGCATCGTTTTTCAGATGAAGCGTCTAGAGCCCACATCTGCAGCCAGGAGGAGTCTCCACTGGCTGCCAGTCTCAGCTAGAATACAATTCAAGCTCTTGAAAACCTGTCATAAATGCATCTACGGTGACGCACCTATATATCTTAAGAACAGGCTAAAGATATATGTACCTAGCAGATCTCTTCGCTCAGCTAAGACCTGCTCTCTACACGTAGATCGAGTAAAAAGAGCTTGTGGTAATGGGCGCACCTTTCATGTGCAGGCCCCACAGGCCTGAAATGCCCTTCCGGTGTCTCTACGCAATACAACCAATCTTCTGATTTTTCGTAAACAGTTGAAGACCTTTTTATTTTCATAAAATCTAATCCAGTTACCTGGTTGTACTAGATAGGGCCTACTTTCCTTCTTCAGGCGCCTGGATGCCTTCGGGCTTTGGCGCCTTACAAATAAAATAACATTACATAAAATAACATAACTGGTATTTAGGCTACTCCTACACCTTTACTCAGTGGAAACGGAGCCCCCGATTGCAACCGTGGCCCACACATACACATTCCAGGAGCCGGGCCTGTGCTGGAAGTGTGTTGCACACGGACAGGTCTTCAAAGAGCCTGTTATAGAGAAATGTGAACAAAGTACAAAAGCAAGTCATCCCCGTTTCGGAGACAGAAATGCAAGTATGACGGCTCCCGTTTAAAACACGCATGTCACACGTAAAAACAGAAATACAGCATACGGTCAAAAATAACTGTTGTTCAGTGAGGACACACGTGTTTGTTTACTGCGCATTTTAACATGCTTCCCACTTTTTTAATTTAGACTGTACATTTCATCCTCAGCTACTGAATGAGAATCACCTGTGTCCATAAATATTTCTTCCAACACGCTCATCATCAGAGTAACATTTATTTTTGTATTTAATTGTTCATTTATAACGTGCTTAATACCAGCGAGTAGCTTGTAAGCACGAGATCGGGATTCGAAGCTATGTTGCACCGCCTTGCCTTGCTTCCAAGACAAACAAGTGCTCCCAGGTCTGTGGAACCACCCTTTCCTCTCAGATAAACAAAGCATGAACTGTGCATGCCTTGACGCGCATAGCCGGTGCATGAAGGGCTGTGTATCTTGGAATCCCACGCTGCCTGGATCCACAAGAAAAGGTCGCCAAGGTCACTCAGGTTCTTTTCTTGCCACCACACTGAGATTCAGAGGCCAAAGGGATAACTCGTTCTATTCAAGTTGGAGCTCCACCCAAAGGTGCTCCCTTTCAGCAAAGCCCTAAAGCCACATTTCGTGAATGCCTATTATAAAGGAACAGAAAGCATTTGTATTTCATAAACAATTTTGGACAATGTAAGGGAGGAGCACAAAGCAAATCTTCCATCTTAAGCCGAAGTGGACTTATTGCATGAGTGGAACTAAGCACTTGGTACAGAGGTTTGGTTTCGGTTATGGACGCAGAGCATCCCAGAATCCTCCCCGGCTTGCCCTGCACTACGAGACAGCTCAGTATCGAAATGGTCACTAGTATGATTATGCTACTGATTGGTTCTGGTAATGTAGGTTGCTCAGTAATCGCTCGTTTGATAACACAGCAAGGATTTTTTTTTACGTGCCTGTGGTCAGCATTTGACCTTTTACACTGTAAAATTTTAAATCACATAAACGTACAAATCATAAAATACTATATAAAAAAAGCATGAATAAAATATATAACAAGTATAGTAGATAACTTCACATCAGATACAATTCATAAAGAAGTTCCTGCAATATTCATGTAAATATGTTCGATAAAATCAATACTTATAATCTTAAACTGAATCTCTCGCAGTCCGTATGATATCTTCCAGCAATCGATAAGTTGGCTATAAATTGGCTATAAGCGTATCTTATCTCTTTTTCACAAGCAGTGAAATGTGGCATTATGAATACCACTTTTCTTTTATTTTACATAGCAGCAACAAATAATAAAGAAAACTACAGCTACCATAATTCCTGTGGTGTTGACCCTCCCCTCCCCTCCGAATGCGCCCAACGATGCAAGAGAACACCACTGGACTGTGGCCCCTGACCCGATGAGCAACGATGCAAGGGAAGACCACTGGACTGTGGCCCTCGACCCGATGAGCCAACGATGCAAGAGAAGACCACTGGACTCTGGCCCCCGACCCAATGAGCCAACGATGCAAGAGAACACCACTGGACTGTGGCCCCTGACCCAATGAGCCAACGATGCAAGAGAAGACCACTGGACTGTGGCCCCTGACCCGATGAGCCAACAATACAATAGAAGACCACTGGACTGTGGCCCCCGAAACAATGAGCCAACGATGCACTACTGGACTGTGGCCCCCGACCCGATGAGCAACGATGCAAGGGAAGACTCCTGGACTGTGGCCCTCGACCCGATGATCCAACGATGCAAGAGAGGAGCACTGGGCTGTGGCCCCCGACCTGATGTGCCAGCGATGCAAGAGAAGACCACTGGACTGTGGACCCCGACCCGATGAGCCAATGATGCAAGAGAAGAGCGCTGGACTGTGGACCCCAACCCGATGAGCCAACGATGCAAGAGAAGACCACTGGACTGTGGACCCCGACCAGATGAGCCTACGATGCAAGAGAAGACCGCTGGACTGTGGCTCCCGACCCCATGAGCCAACGAGTCACTGCAAAGACTGCAAATGATTGTCCAGAGTTTTAAAAGAACAAGTGAAACGTATACTAATGAGTAATGGGCAGGGAGAGATAACGCTCTGTGCCATTTATAGTCACCTCTGTGTCTTTAATAGAATCATGACTGTCTATCATAAAGCATATCATGTGGGCTAACCGGTATCCGATAGCATAGCACAGAGATTCCAATTATGGACTCTTAAAAGCCTCGAAAGACCCACAAGCAAAGCATGCAGAAGAGGTTTACAATAAAAAGCCAAAGGCCAATCAGCAGACTTCAGAATATCCTCTAATAGGGCTCAAGACCAAAAAGGCTTGGGAGAGCTAGCCCCAGGTCAAGACATCCACCCATGTACTTAATAGTTATGCCCATCTGACCCCTTTGGCTAAAGAGGTAGAGGAGACTTTCTGAAATTTCTTAAATAGTTTGTCATTGATTCGTATTGCTACAAACTTTTGACCACACAAATTAGATGAACCTGGAAAGGTCGGCAATTGAATCACTTTAGATGCAGTATTTCTACAATACGAAAAATGAAAGGAAACCCCTGAGGGGTATATACTTCACCCATAATGTTATGAGCGTAAATACTCTACCCATAGTGTCAATACCGTGGATATCCGAAACTCTTCAAAAAGAAACGTGACACGTCGGCAGGACCAATTCGGCTGACAGCACTTTCATAATAAGATTTTCATGAAAGAACAAGGTTTACAGCTATTCCATATGAATATCAAGGCTTGCAGAAGACAACAAGTCAAGGTTTTTCCCTCACACGGAGCCCTTCAACTAGCGCATGATCAGTGGCGTCGCCAGGAATCAAATTTAGAGGGGGCACAGAGGGGGCCAAAGACAAATGTAGGGGGGCACAGACAAAAGTAGGGGGAGAACATGGTCACTGCTCGTCTTAGGTAGCAGGGCACAAGGGGGGGACGCCACTGCGCATGATGGGTAGGTATAGATCGGCAAAGATTCACTGCGCGGTGCAAGGCCCTACTGGCCAAATCCAAATCCAGCAGCACACTCATTACCTGGACTTAATCTGCAGGAAAGGGATCTCCATCTCTTTGCTAACACCATCCAACCCACTGTTTCCAGGCAAAGCTGTATTGCTGGTTTCCTTTCAGCACCCAGGACCTCTTCGGGAGTGTAGACGTTGTCTGCAAAAAACCAAGCAGTGTCTTTCTATCGCCAAAATATGCTAAGCCACGAGAATCAATTTGTTGGCCAGCACCGGAGAATGCCAATGCGTTTCATGAGGGCCTTTGGGAAGGATAGAAGAGGAATGGGACAATGCACAGCCATTTCTAGTCTCACTGGATTCCAACTTGGAATGGCAAAAGAGAATGATTAGAATCACCTTTACGGCCTGCCACTGGGTCTGAACAGTACCCTGGGAACATGGTAAAGGGAGAGAATGGATAGTGAATTCATCGGACCTCATTATTGAAATAAGGCATCGCCTGCACGAGCCAGCGGATCCAATCTCAGATGGGCTTCGAAGCAAGACCACGCGGAGCAACAGAGGTTTTTTTAGAGGCATTATGCATACCACCATTGTGCAAACTTAGAGGCTTAGAAACCCAACTGAGGTATTACTAAGCACGTTATCAATAAATAAAGAAATAAAGAAATAAATGAATAAAATAAATCTCTTGGATAGTTAGCATTTTTGTCTGTGCAGGCACCAGCTTGCTTGGTCCTACAAATGCTGGGACCACCAATATGCCACTCAGTTGTGGGTTCGTGGCCAGAATTGTTCATTGTTGGCAACGGGAAAATTACCAAAAAGCTACAGCTACGTTTGTCTGGTTTTTGGGACTGGTATCCCTAATTTGTTTTTGTACCAGGTTGTTCAATCTCAGGCAGATTGTACAATGTAATTGGTCTTTTGCTAATCTCTCTACTGCAAAGAATCCTGCAAGAATATCTAAAGGATTGATTTGTAATAGAGATTCTTCATAATAATTCCCACCAGTGCAAACCTGGCTGTATTGCACCCTCCCACTTGAGAGACTAATATCTCGCTCTAAGTAAAGAAATGCGGACTGTGGTAAGTAGCCCGAACACCCCATTCTAAAAAGTGTCGCGCAAGACAGCAGGCACTTGCCTGTTCTGGCCGCTACCTGATGTGCCTCCTAGTGGGAGGTCGCGGGGGTAGTGGGGTGATTCCAGCTTGCAGAACCCTCAGTGGTGTCTGAGGACTCAGTTTACAAGAATGGATTGCCAAGGGCCTAGCTGCTCCTGAGGAATTAACCAACCAAAGTGCTTGACCAAGGGTCTTGGTGACTCCTAAAGGCTCAGTTTACCAGAATGCCCTACCACAAGTCTTAGGTATTCATAAAGACACATTTTACCAGGGTCCAATGCCAAAGACTATGGCGGCTCTTGGAAGGGAACTGCAGGCTGACTACAGCACAAGGGATTCAGGGCACGTACCAACACAGTTAATGGACACTGAGAACATAACATTCTCAAATGATCTGAAGTTACATGCGCCAGGGATCAGTGTGAAAACCTGTGTGCACATTTAACCGTGGCGACAGCAATGGCTATCTCAAATTGGAGTAACAGTGCAGCACTGCAGAGCAATTTCCAGCAGGAGAAAGGAATCCAAGAGGAGTCCACCTGCTGCAGGCACTGTTCAAACCTCACGACCCTGTATTAATCATCAGATTGACCCTCAGGTAATTAACCATTACTAGGTGTAAAAATATTAAATGAATGAAATAAGGAATCCTCATGGTATTAACCAATCACCAAACAGAATTCCAATACTAAAGGTGAATAAACTATCCGATGAAAGCTTAGAGAGGCCACCCCAACCTAAGGTGTACAAAAGACGATGGGAAAGAAATGGCAAAGAGGAGAACATCTCAAGAGAGAATCGATCTGTTGGATACCGCTCTCTTGATAAAGGGGTGAGGATGAAGAAGAAGAAGAAGAAGGCTGCGAAGACAGCTGCCGGGCCAAAGGCAGACTTGATGATAAACCTTAAGAATACTAATGCCTTATTACTGACTGCCTGAAAAGGACACTGTAAGCCAGGGTAAAAATATCCATGGAACTGTTCTGCATCCTATCCGGAGAGAACACGAGGCCCAGCAGGAACTAATTGAGAATCTGGAGAGAATACAAGGTCCACAAGGGAACTGTTGTGGATCCTGAGTGATACCAAGGTCCAAAAGGGGCCTGTAGCGGATCCTGAAATAACATGAGGCCCAGGGCAGACCTGTTGTGAAAATTATGTAACCCAAGGTCTAAGCATGAGCTGCCCAGAATTGTGAAAACCAAAGAGTGGGGAGACGCTCATAGGTAAAGATGAACAATCTTTGAAAGCAGTGCAACACTTGTGGGAGCTCTGTGACGAGTCAGAAGTAGGAGTGGGACAGAGGAGTGGTATTTCCAATAAGAAACGTTTGTACAACACATAGATAAAGGCCTACATTTCCCTATCCCTAAAGGGTTGGCCCTACCTAAAAGAAAGATAGCTCGGATTATCGTCGTAAGGGTGGTTGTCCAAATTAATTGTCTGTCCTCTGTCTAATTCTATCCTGCTCTAACGACACCACTAATGATGAAAGGCTTTAACATAAAAGGGAATGGTAACAGGAGAATGGCTTCCTTCTCCTAGTGATCAGGGTTTCATCTTGACAACAAAAGAGAAGGCCAGGAGAATGATCCATTTCTCCTGACAAACTGGTTTCTGTCTTGACAACAAAAGAAACAACTCAAAAGATAAGGGCAGGAGAGTAACTCCTTTCTCTGGGCAATTTAGTTCAATCTGGGTAGCGAAGGGTACGGCCAGGAGACTGAATCACTTCTCCTGGTAACTGGTTCAATTTTCATCACAAAAGATATAGCCAGGAGAATGGCTCCCTTCTCCTGGTATCCGAGTTAAGTCTTGGTAATAACAAATAACAGGTGAGGCCAGGAGAATGACTCCCTCTCCTGGAAAACTGGCTTCAGTCTTTGGTAACAATTCTTAACAGTTCCTTTAGTTCCTCCCAGGGAGCTTTATATATATATATATATATATATACATATATATATATATATATATATATACACCAGGACTCTCTTTATCCTTTTATGTCTGTTGCTAAAGGGGAAGATCACTGTCAATTGGATCTTGGCTTCCTCCCCTTCCTTTGTTCATAATATTTTTAGAAGATCTATTCTTGAAAGTTCTTTTGCTCTGTGTATCCTTGTGACGAGGGAGATTCCTCCTGAGGCACTCTTTATCTCAGAGTCCTTTCTGGTGCTCACTGAGGCAAATTCCACTCTCAGGGTCTCTTTGGTAATTACTGTGATGAGGTAGATGATTCCTAATGCGATTTCCAGTCTCTGTACCTCTTTGGTAATTACTCTGACATGGGAGCTTACTCCTGAGGCTTTCTTGAATCTTGGTTTTCTGGGTACCACTACTGTGATGAGGGAGATTACTCATGAGGCTTTCTTGACTCTTGGTTTTCTGGGTAACACGACTGTGACGAGGGTGATTGCTCCTTATGCAACTTCCACTCTCTGTTCTCCCCGGATGCCACCCGGGTTTCCTGCAGTTCCCATTACCTTGTTTATGTTGGGAACACGTGTCCGGTTCTTCCCGGGTGCGTGGCCGATTTTTTGTTCGCTCATCGTTTCCTTCTGGTTTGTCTGCGCGGCTCCTCCAAGGCCTTTGGCTGGCGGTTTCAACATTGTTGTTGGACCGAGCATTCCACCTCCCAGAGATCACACCACTACCTCGACTTCCCGAGCACTGGAATGAGTTGGCTCCCTGATGACTCAAAGGATTCTTCTGCTGCTTCCACTCTTCTGCAAGGACCAGCTTCTCTGCACAGCTGACAGGTTCCCGGGTTCGAACTTCCTGGGCTTTGCTGGATGCTTGTCAACTTCTCGTCTCTTCCTTCAGTCCTTTCTCAGTTTATATCTCTCCTAGCTGGGCCCACCCCAGGGCAGTGTCAAAGTCTTTTGGCTGTTTCCATGATGCCTCCTCGTGGCCACCTTTTCCCAGTACTCTTAGAAAAAGGCGTGCCATCATTCTTGTTCTTCCTCGTCTCAGTAATTGTCAAGGAAGGAAGGGAGGGAATGTTACAATAGCACATAGTAGTACTTTCAGTTGTACACTCCGCGGACTTCAGGGTTTTTATAGGTTCAAGGGCCGGTGGGTTAGGGAGTTCCTTCATGGAACGGGAGTCCTTATCCCCGTGAGGGGACTCTGTCCCTGTGAGGTCCTGCTTTTCACCACCCCAAGGGGAACTATTGGGTACTGGCCTCACCTCCCTAGCCTCACAGGGAAGGACCCCAATAGTTCCCCTAAGGGTTAAGGAACTAGTTTGCTTTTGAGGCGATTAGCTTAGAAATTGACATTTGAGGGTGCATTTTGAGAACTCTTTGGCTGGCCACACCTTGGAATGTTTGTGTTAGCTTAGTTTAGGGTAGTAAAGAGTCTAAAATACTTGTTGAGATTAGATGTTGAGACTTCTCTGTGGGCTACATCCTTGAGAACAGTGTTTAAGGAACAGGGTTTTTAGCTTCAATATTTAGAACAGTATGTGGTGAACACCTTGAGAGACCCAAATGTTTGTTGACCCATCCTTCATACTGATTTTGCCTTAGAAGATTCTTAGTGATTTCTCGAAGAAAATACTTACTCTGTAGATGTTGGATTCAACACTGCCTTATGAAACTGCAAATAAAGTCAATTATTTTTTAACACTGTAAATCTTGCGACAAGTGCCTCATTAGTCGCCCTACCATTGGACTAACCAAACGGGTTCTCCCATTTAAGGTATCCGTGCAGTCATATCCACCTGTGTAATTCTGATTTTCGGAAGAAAGTTGGGCTGAAACTAAATAATCAGAACCTGTTTATAGAGGACATATTTTAAACCTTTATCGGCCTCCGTAATGCAATGAATCTGGGAATATTGCTTTCATTGATGTTGATAGTAGATATGTTATTCCAGCTACGTGCCATAATGACACCGTTTGTGATATTAGCATTTGTGAAATCTCCTTATTTATTGATAAAATATTGTTTTCTGGTAGTTGTACTGTGCCTATTATACAATTCAAAATGAAACAGAGTCATGGAATTTTCTAGGTGTGGCGTATTGCGGACTTCTCTCACTTTGCCAAGAATACTAGGTATATTAGTAACAGAACCACTACCAGCGATGCCTCTGAAGTGTTAAACCTTTCGGGGAAACATGAAACACACACATCGCTTGGGACCTTCTGCATTAGGAAGAGTGTCCTTGGGAAAAGGACAAAGGAACCAGTCCCCTGTCCTCATGCGGCTCTCAACAATGCATAGTCAACATCTTGAAAGGCCTGTAGACTATGAATTGGTTGAGAGCTGGAATACTGGACGAGTGCCTCTTTACCAGAAAGATATTGACAAAGGTCCTGTTCTGAGCTCAACCCTGGATCTATTGCCCTTTTCTACCACAATAGTTTAATTTCATAATGAACCAGCTGTGCTTGTGCCTTGAGTTACCTGAAAAGTACTCGGTGCTAATCTCTCACAAATTCCATGTATTTTATATCTAGGACACACAGGCCATTTGAAACATTTAACGAAGAGTCAAGAAAATAGAGTTAGCACTCCCCAGAGGAATTAGCTCTTGAGGTATTTTGAAAGATGTCATGCCCAGAATTCGGTGCCTTATCCCCTCTCCTGGGATCCATACCCCTATGTGCTTGGTCCCCTCTTTGGGAAGACGTAAGGTTTGTAATGTTTGTAGACATTCTGGTTCTGTGTCCTCTGACCATCCATCCTATTGCCAAGCTCCTGCAGACACTAGTCCCATAGATGAACCTGCTCTAGCAGAAGGCGTGTCTAAAACCTGTCTCAGCGTACACTGTGCTTTATCCAGGGCCGTGAAAGTGGTCACACATTTCCATATGTCTTTCACAGTGGCATCTTTGAACTGCAAATTACAGGAATCATCCATAGTTTGTGATTCCACTAGCACAACCTTTTTTGGGTTTGTCTTCATTGAAAGGCCATTTTTATGTCCCTTGTAATTAGCGCATTCGGGTCCATGATAAAACAAAAGGCTCTTTGGCCCCAGCCACTATTAAGTTCAAGGTCTGTTTTCCCTAGCGTACTCGGCCAGTTAGAAAACAGTTTGCAAATATCCAGTGGTGTTGAGTTGACTTTCTTGAAATGTCACCTGGGCTTTACCAATGCCTCCACTAAAGGGCAGAATCTGAGGAGACCAGAGTTGAATAGTTTTTCTCATTCATCCCCCAGCAATGAGGTTAGGCCATTGTTAAAGCTGATCTGCTTGGCGGGAGACTCCACTTCCCCTTCATGGGGTGGGATAAGTTCTGTGGTGAGCCTAGGTCACCCATAAAAGGTGTTCCCATGTACCTCCCCACTCATGGGGCATCTGAAATGACTGTCATTCCACATACCATCATGGTTGTCATCGACATGGCACCTTTTTTCTGCTGGCTTAACGTAATATTCGAGCCAGTCCACATCTCAGCGTCTCATGCCCTGCGGGAGATTGCGTGTGACTCCTGGGCCAAGCACTGCCCAAAGCACTTGGAAAGAACTGTCAAAGAACTACATGGAGTTCTGTGTTCTAGTACCTACTAATGAGGTGACTGCATGCGAGCCTCAAACTCTTGTACAATTAGCCATGTTTTGGTGCCATGTGCCTTCTTCATCTGCGCGATCAGAGACCTCCAATGGGGTCTCAGCGTGGCTTTCTTCCCCCCTCCCCTTCAGCCTCATCTCCCAGCACTGCTCGGTATTCTTGAAATAAAGTAAGGAGGTGTTCTGCGAGAAAGCGTAAGGTTCTTTACTTTAAGCACATATGCAGACAGTCACAACCCCTAAAGACTGTTTGCCAATGTAACTTGGAAAAAAAACATATTTCAGAATAGGAGACATAACTGCTTGGTAAGAAGTAACTACCTTGGATTTTATGCATAACTCTGCAAATTTATAAACAAACCGAGAAATACTGACAAGACTGAGAATTACTCCTTATTTATATTATCCTTGTAGGAGTACTTATCTGAGAGGACTTGCTGCCGATATAGAGAAAAACAGTCAGCGCACTACTGGCAGAGGACTATAAAAGGGGAGGGACAAGACAAGTGGAACACAGATTTTCAACACATTCGTTATAAAAAGTCATGATTCTATTAAAGACTTTGATGGGAACGATGATGCTCTCTTCTTCTTGAACAGCCAATAAAATAAACATAATGAACAACAAACTAAGAATGAACTACATGTCCCAATAAAAATGAGTGACTCTGTAGTTTGTTTTTCATAGGTTTGTTTCTTATAGTCCAATCACATCCAACAGATCCAAATAAACACGCCTAACTTCCGTGATTCCTCCTCTTTCTGCAGCTGATCGACCTCTGAATAACTTGCACCCCAACCGGTAGACGTCTTCTCTCCTTCTGGTATCCTGGATACTCCTCACGAGGCCGCTGGTTTATTCTCTGCCCAGGTCAAAACATACGTAACCTCAATGAAACGACTCTTCTTGAACAGGTGGGCAATCGCATATAATAATAATAATAATACATGACATTTCCATGATCAACAGCATGATATCGATAAACGGCTTGTTATCATTCATACACTAATAGCGATTGAATGGGTGGAATAATCTTTCACCTCTGAGTCTTTAATAGAATCATGACTTTCTATAACGAATGTGTTGAAAATTCTATTTCAAGAGGCTCTGATTATGCTCATTTAAAGCTTACTTAGCACCAACAACGCTATCTGATCTACTGGTCTAAAATCAACATTCTTAAAACTCATTTCGTTTGACGAGTCTCTGCCGCCTTCAAAATATCCTCTAGGCGTGCTCCTAGTATAAAGACCGTCAACGCCATAGCACCTCTAGTCAAATGTGCCTCAAATTGACCCACGTCAATGCCTGCTTGTGCCATACACCATTTCACCCAACTTGCTAATGTGGCTGATGCTACTGCCTTAAACGGCTTTCTCACCGTTATTAACAGCTGAGACTTTCCTGTGGGTCTGCCATGGTTTCATAAGCCTTCTCATAAGCCTTAAAACACCTAACTGGGCATAATTAGGGCCTTTTAGGGAAAGCCATATACTCTATGCTTTTAATCCTCGTCTTCGTTCTCCTTTCTATGTAAAATATAACTCCTGTGGGAGAAAAATATTTCCTGTCTACCTCTAATGCTCTGACCTCCAGCACTCTCTTACAAGAGATTAAACATAATAATGTAGATAGTTTTACCCAGAGTGCTTTCCTGGATAGATTTTCATTGTCCGGTGGAGGATTCAAACATCCTCAACACCACACTCACGCCCCAGAGGCATGAATATTTTGGAGTTGGTGGTCTTATGCATTTACCTCCCTTCAGTAATCTACAGATCATGGGGTGTTCCCCCACCGGTTTTCCTTATATATATTTGTGACTGGCAGATATCGCTGATCTGTAAGTGTTAATTGTTTTATATGCCTTGGCTTGTGCTGCCTGTGCTGCTAATAAATTCACCACGTGAATCACATCTGTTCGTACGGGATGAACTTCCCTCTCCATGCACCAATGACTCCATTTGAGCCATGCCACTCTGTAAGCCTTCCCGGTCCCCAGGGCCCATGATTCTCTGATAAATACTTGAGCTGTTCCTGAAAGACTTGGCTTGGCCCAGGATCCCCTGAAATCGCCCATGCTATCAAGCTCAGGTTCCCTGTTTGAACCAGAGGATGAAGTTCTCCAGTTGGGCCCAGCACTATGTCCTGTCTGTGTGGCAGTAGAATTGAAAAGTCATAAGACATCTCCAGAAGATCTGTGAACCATGCTTGACCCCTCCAGTCGGGTGTCACAAAAATCACTGTCGCTCCCGGTCTCCTGATCTGCGCCACTGTTCGTGCTGTGATGCCAAATGGCGGGAATGCGTATTCCGTCGCTGGTTCAGAAGCCTGGAGAAAAGCATCCGTTGCTGCTGCCTCTGGGTCTGGTCTCCAGCTGAAATATCTGGAGATCTTCCTGTTCAGCCTTGAAGTGAACAGTTTTGTCTGACACAGACATCTCTTATGCATGATCTCCTGGAATACTGATTCCTACAGCTGCCAATCGCTGGAGTCCTTCAAGTGTCTCGAGTTCCAGTCTGCAACCTGGTTCTGTTCCCCCGGCAGGTGTTCCGCCATCACGCTGACTCCTCTCTGGAGACATAGGTGCCATAATCCTGGGCTATATCCACCAGAATCTTGGATCTCATCCCACCCAGTCAGTTTATGTACCTGACTGCTGAGATGTTGTCCATTTTGAGCAGAATGGCGCGTCTCGCTCCTTCCTGAGCCCAGCAACAGACTGCAAAGGATCCCGCTAACAGTTCGAGACAGTTGATATGGAGACCCAATTCCTCGCTCGACCATCTCCCTCTGGTCGACTGTTCGCCATACCTGGCACCCCAGCCCCATTGGCTGGTGTCCAATTCTATTACCAGGTCCGGGGATGATCCAAATATCACCCTGCCATTCCATACCTGCATGTGGTAGTACCACCAGTCTAGCTCCGTTCTCGCTTCCTGAGAAATGGGGACTTTCTGTTCGTAAAATAGACCTTTCCTGATATGTTCAATTTTCAACCGTTGCAACACTCTGCAGTACAGCGGTCCTGGAACAATTGCCTGAATCGAAGATGACAGTCTGCTTACCAGCCTGGCTTTCTCCCTCAGGGATATCAATTCCTTGTCATCATGTTCTTTATCTCTCTCTTGATAGAGTTCACCTTCCCCAGAGGTAATCTGAGGGTGCCCTGCACTGTCTCCAGCATGAACCCCAAAAATACCATTGACTGGGCTGGATCTAATTCCGACTTCTCCCAGCTTATTAGGAATACTAATCGCTGCAATAATTCTGTCGTTATCTGGACCTGTTCCACTAAAGTTTCCTTGTCCTGGCACATTATGCAGATATCGTCAAGGTACATAATCAATCTGATACCCTGTTCTCTGAGGTGCCCCCCCACTGGTTTCAACAGTTTGGTGAAGCACCAGGGGGCTGACGCTAGTCCGAAGGGCAAGCTTGTGAATTCCCATTTCACCCCTTTCCAGAGGAACTGTAATAGCCTCCTATGACCCTGATGGATCGGTATCGTCAGGTATGCATCCCTGAGATCTATCCTCGCTAGCTAATCCCCTCTCTGTATGATGTCCCTCAGTAGATTAATTCCTTCCATTTTGAAGTCTGTATATCAAAAAAGAATTCAGTGCTCTGAGATTTATCACTGGCCTGACTTTGTGTTTGCCTTTCACTAGAAACAAATTGCTTACAAATCCTTTCTTTTCCTCTCTGGCCGGGCTGATCACCTGATAATTTTAGCTGTTCTACTTCTCTGTCTAGCAGTGCTTTGTCTTCCCTGCTGTACCTTATCTGTTTATCGGTTGTGCTGTGTGTCTTATCTCTGTGCAGTTGTCTTGGGATGCCCCCGTCAAATAGACACTTTTCTTCATAGCTAGGCGGGCCCACTCTCAATTTTCTCAGTATTATCTTGGGACTGGGCCGTCAATTATATGTATATATATTATGTAATGTACAATGAGCCTCACCTCCTCCGTATGGTAGTTATTGGACCTCGAATTACAGTTTTTCCCGGGACTGTGCCCGTCAACTTTCTCCCTGCACCTGTTGTAATTATGCCTGCAGTGCTGCTTTCTGACCACTAGATGGCATGTGGATAACTTTTTTCCACAGAGGTCTGTGGAGCGTGTATCCTCCTACACCACATGTAGTTGTTGCCGGCGTCCGTTTGTTATTTGTAAATATCTGCTTTTGTTTAATTGCTTGCGCACCTGTATTTGATCACTTAACTCTCTGCCACGGAAGTTCGCAATGGCGCCGGAACCTTTGCGGTCCCGTCGCGCCCGGCGCGGACTTCCTTGTGGCCGTACCTCCTATCGGGGCTTTGGAATGCCAGAGCTTGAATGCCCCATCGTATTCCCTATGCTAATGCGGATACGCTCCACCAAGAGTTCACCTTGCCGTGCGCGTCGCGCTGTTTAATCACACACACACATTAACGTTATATATGCTTCCACTAATCACTCTCGCACCATAACGTAATAATATAAAAAGCACTTAGCTCAGCTTCTCGAGCAGCAAAGAAAGAGGAGGAATCACAGAAGTTAGGAGTGTTTATGTGGAGCTGTTGGATGTGATGGGAGTATAAGAAACATGTGGAGAAACAAACCTATGAAAAACAAACTACAGATTTACTCATTTTTATTGGGACATGTAGCTCATTGTTAGTTTGTTGTTGATTATGTTTATTTTATTGGCTGCTCGAGAAGTAAAGAGAAGAAGAGAGCATAATCACAGCCTCAGAGTCTTGACATAGAATTAAGGGCGCTATATTCCTATTTAATTTCTTAGTATTATGTAATAATATCAAAAAAGAGAAAGTCATAATGGGTCTCTCTGCGCAGTGCCACAGAATAATGGGTGATTGCGATATCTATGTAAACACCTGCACACCAGTTTCTTAATAGAGACTTGTTGTAATAAGACAATGGGCCTCATTACGAGGTTGGAGGTAGCCATGGTGCTATAAGCACCATGGCTACCCCCTTACCGCATTCCGGATTCGGGTTCTCGGAATAGGGACTTTCCGGGTCATTCCAACCTTGGAGGACCCGGTAAGTCCCCATTCTGAGAACCATTCCCCATTCCCATTGAGCCCCCATGGGGCTCAATGGGGATAGAGCTAATAGCGGGCCCGTTATTAGCTCCCTGGTCCCTTAGCGGGCCCGCTAAGGGACCTCGTAATGCGGCGGTAAGGGGTTAACGGCAACGGCATCCTTACCGTTGCCGTTAACCCCTTACCGCTGACCTCTTAATGAGGCCCAATGACAACATAACTCCCACTGCCATTGCGTTATATTGTATTTATTGTGTAAAAAGGATCAATCTCATTTTGATCTGAAATAACACACACAGAAAGCATTAACATAACAAGTGTATTTGTAAAGCGCACGTTCACCCCCGAAAGGGCATCTTGGCGCTAATAACAGAAGTTTATTGTAACCCACGTTAATAGTCCCTGGTGCTATTGATGGGCTGCCTGTAATGTTGTGGGGCAGGGGGCTCTAGGAAAGAGGCGAGTAGAGTGAAAGGGTGCTGGGTCAGAAAGGTTGAGGATCGATAAGAAGCGCAGAGTTCGAGGTGGAGAATATAGAGAAATGCAGTAGGCTTGGTAAGGAGGGGCAAGACCATGGTTATATTTGTATACAAGGAGTAGGAGTTTGAGAGCCATCCAGCCTGGTATTGGTGTGAAGCGGTGAGAGAGGATCTTGGTAGGCTGTTGAGGGTGAGCGTAGCAAAGTTGCAGCCTTGTTGAGGAGTGAGAAAGAGAAGCGGTGATGTCCCAGTTGTAGGCTTGAATGAAATATGAGGTGCGAGTGGATTTTATATAGAGTGGGTTTATCCTGGCCTCTATGGCAGTTGCCATGATGAATTGTTAAAGTCTTAGGAGGCTGTCTAAGAGGACCTCAACATTGCAGGCCTTGAGCGAGGGAGTGAGGGGGGAAGGAGATATGAAACGGGAGGTTGGAGATGGTGTGGAAACAGGCAGGAAGAGGATTTGTATTTTGGATGAGTTCAACAGGCAGCGTAGGGTCAGCCAGTAATGGATGCCAGTCAGAAAGCTGGTGATGTCAATAGAGGGGCTAGGGGTGGAGGCGTTGAAGGATAAAATCATTTGGGTGCCATAAGCAAAGAGGTGATAGTGGAAGCCAAAGGATAAAATGTGTTTGGCTCGGATGGAGATGCAAAGGGTGAAGAGAAGTGGCCCTGGGACAGAACCTGCAGGGACTCCCATGGTAGGAGAGTTAGGGAAGGAGGTGTTGGACTTCCAAGGGATGGAGAAGGAGAGGTCAGAGAAATAAGAGGCCATCCAGTTGAGCATGCTGACCTTGAAGCCCAGGGAGGAGAGGGTCAGGATGAGTTGGGGATGGTCAGCTGTGTTAAAGGCTGTAGAGAGATCAAGTAGAATGAAAATGGAGACGAGGGGAGAGTTGTGAGCAGCGGGTTAAAAGTTTGCAAAGTGTAAGAGCAGTTTTAATTAAGTGTGTGCTCAAGAAGCTTGATTGCACACGGTCGCAAAGCAGGTTTCCTCGAGGTAGATGATGACCCTATTAAAGACAACTCTATCAAGGATTTTGGGATGATGGGGCAGGAGGGCGGGCGCTCTGTACAAAGAGGGGTTGTAACAATCAGCTGTAGATTTCTTGATTATGACGATGACAGCTGTACTTTGAGTGAAGAGGGAGAGGTATGAGTATGTTAAAGGAACAAGGTCCTTAATGGTTTTGGTGTGAAGAGGTTAAAAGGAGAGAGAGAGAGAGAGAGAGAGAAGAGAGAGAGAGAGAGAGAGAGAGAGAGAAAGAGATAGAGAGAGAGAGAGAGAAAGATAGTGAACTGGGTGGTTGGATACAGGGGGATCAATTGAGAGGCTACAAGGGTTGAGTGAGACAGATAGAAAGATAAGACTGAGGATGTTTGGGGGCGCTGTTGCGGTGAAGCATGATGGCCACTTAAGTGGAGAGCTTCCACACCCTCAACACTGCCTAATCCGTTAGACATTGCTGGTGCCTCTTCGAGAGCCCCTCCGACGCATCCCTGCAGAATTCTGGGGTTAAACGCACCCTGGGCACCGAGCTGTGCCTCCCTATCATGTTTGGGCTGCTGCTGCCTGCTCCCCCTTCCCGCGGCTCTCTCCACCACCTGAGAGCGCGGCGCTGCGGGCCGCTGTGGGCGATGAGCGCCGAGCCCTCTTAGGCGCGCCGAACTGCGGCAGCCAGCAAGGTTGCCCCCCTTGCTCCTCTCACTACCCTACTGTGGGCAGCCTTGGGGCCCTGACCCCTTCCGTGTGTGGCCGCCACCTCCTTCACAGCATCGGCTGGATCCAGAGGCTCCGGAGCTCCTGCGCCGCCTACCTGATTACCGCGGATGTTCCTTCTACCTGCACATCAGCTGCCTTCCCCCCGGCCGCCCCCTCCTCAGGATCACTGTACCCGGACAACTACAAGGTAGGCGGCCAGGGGGACATGTGGAACCGTCGCCGGCGATCCTTGCGACTAGCTTGATTGCGCCTTGCGTGCCTCGCGGCCCGTCTCCCTCCACTCCCGCTGTGATTGCGGATCCTCTGCCTGACCTGGGCTGAGCGGGCTGGCGCTGGAAACTGGGTGCTGTGAGCTGTGGCAGAGCTGGGCCCCCGCCCGCTGCCCCCCACGGCACCTGCCTGGATCGCGCCTGGGCCCTGCGGCGCCATTGTCTCTCTCCTGCTGGCGCCCTGTACCCCTGCACATTTACTGAGGAGGCCTAAATACACGTTCCGCAGCTCGCCAACAAACACCCTACTGCGCGTCTTCACCGTTGTGCCATGGACATTGGCTCTCCCTGCCGTTACAGCTGTACAGATACGCGTCTGGGCTAACATACAATACCTCATCAGACTCTGAAGGTACTACTACGAACTACTGAAGTGGATCCTGTGTGCTCCCTGCTGCCGCACTGTGCTGAATTTAATCAGGTGGTCTAACCACGCCATCCTGCGGGTGCGCTGCACGGCTTAAGCGCTCCACACCCTCCTGATTAGTGGCTGTACCTCCCTTGGGCACCTGTGTTGCACTGCTCACGGCTCCCCCACAGTGACTGAGTTGACCACACCTTATACCTCACTGGGCCGACTCTTGTGGAACCCCGCTGCCACTGATCCGAGCCATCTCTTCCTGCACTACTTCAGTGGGCCAGCAGGCCAGTAGCACCATCGCGCCAAACCTCCCCGGCGGCTGTGTCTGGCGCGCCTCGGTCCTTACCGGGCTGTGAGAGATCGCCTTCACGCTGCACCCAACGAACCTCATCATTATCCCTGTGCTAACCCATCCCAGGGCATTCCCCAAGGCATTCAACAACGTGGTATTTAATATTCCTGACCGCTATTTTCGCCTAAGCTCCTGGGTACCACACACGCCTCGTCACCATGACCAAGGGAGCTGGGGCTGGGGGAAAAAAGCAAAGCTCTCTAAACATGTTTGCTAAAACGCCCTCCAGGCCGCCGACTGAGCCCACAGAGGAATCACCAACCGCCTCGTCACCCGTAACCCCGGATGACTTGCCGAAAATGCTGGAGTACATGTGCAAGGACTTCACCACGCTGCATACTAAATTAAACGATATGAATGGTACCATTTCATCTATAAAGGCCCATATCGAAAGAACGGACAGCAGGGTCGCCGAGGTCGAGACAAGGGTTGGTGCCGCGGAGGATGACCTGGGTTCTCTTCGCGCCGCTGTGACTACACTTACCAGCCGGGTCTCAGCGGTTGAGAGGAAAAATGACGACCTTGAATCCCGCTCTAGGCGGAATAACCTCTGCATTGTAGGCGTACCAGAGGACAACATTAAGGAGCCCATGGAGGACTACGTAGAACGTATCCTTCTAACACTCCTTGACAACCCTAAGCTCTGACACATTTTGCAGTGGAAAGGGCTCACCGCTCCCTGACCGCGAAGCCCAGACCGGGGGCACCGCCCCGTCCCATCATAGCCAGAATCCTAAATTTCCGAGATCGGGACGCCCTCCTGCGAGCGGCCAGGGCCAAGGGGGAGCTACTTCTTGGAGCGGCGAGGATACACCTGTACCCGGATTTCTCTGTTGCTGTTCAACAAGAGCGCAAAACCTTTCTGGCGGTAAAAAAAAGACTTTGAGACTTAGGAGTTAAATACTCCATGCTCTTTCCCGCAAAACTAAGGATCGAACACTCTAACCAAACATTCTTCTTCATTATTCCAGAGGAGGCCTCCAAGTTTATAGACAAACACATTCCTGGCTAATCTGCTCATCATCAATACAAGATTCATGTCCATTATGGTTATTGGTGTGCCCGAGCCGCACATGGGACCACCGTCGGCTAGTCCCCCCTATGATGGCCACTCACCAAATGAAGTTATCGGTTGCTGGTTTTGTTAATGTTGCTCCATTATTCCTCCGATAAAGTGGCCTTTCGGAGTCACTTGATTTCCTGATGGGTTCTTAGTTTGGTAACTATCCTATCGACACAGCTGCGAACCCGGTGGTATACCCCGGGATCCTGACTCGGCCATTCTGGGTCTACCTTTTGCTTTTGAGATGGTGTATCAAGGCCCATGGTAACACCCCCTATGGTCCACTTATCCTCCTCCTCTCTGCCATGGCCTCTCCGCACCTACTCCGAGCACCCTGGTTAATCCTACTGTATTGTAGAATCTCCTCACTCTCTCCCCTGTCCGGCGTGCCATCAGCCGGCTGCTAACTGATCCCCAGGAGCTGATGGCTAGAAGTTCGTGGTTGTTTCTGGTTTTGTTTGTGTTTCACCCCTCTGATTGGGGGAGGGATGTGAGTGGGGGTTGGGATGTTATGGTTAAAAATGTCTTGACGACCGCCGGAGGCGCTGCATGCGCCACAGCAGAACATCCTGTGCATTTGGTTAGGGAGCCACATATATCCAGATTTTCAACTTCCTGTTGTTGATGGCCCCTTTGCAGAAATACTATCAATACCCCCGGAGTTATGGCTAGTACCGATCTGACCTTTATGAGCTGGAACGTACGGGGTTGGGCAATTACAAAAAGATGCGGCAGATACAGCTGCATGCTGAGCGACACAGGGTTAAAATCCTATGTTTGCAGGAAACCCATGCCCGCTCTGAGCAATGTGAGTGATTCGCTAAGCGGTGGGGCCTCAGATGTACTATACCAACTATTCCACCCAAAGCCGTGGTACTCTTACCATGATACACAAGTGTCATGATCTCTGCTTCCAAAAGGTCAGGGTTTTCCCAACTCCCTTGGAAGCAGATCCATAACCCAGGTTCCGAGTGCCAACCAGTCCCAATTGGGACCTTTTGGACCCAGTCCTGGTGCCAGTGGCACCAGGCTCATAAATATGCCCAGTCCCAGCGCTGGAAGCGCCGGGCTCATAATGCTTGGGTAGACTTACCTTCAGCAGACCATGCTGCTTACTTGCCTGCCAGTTGAGCCTCTGATCCTCTTCTGTTTGGAACTACTTTTCCTGTTGGGTGGGGCTGGAGCCACTCCCTAGATTCAGAACACTGGAACTCTTCTGGAAGGCAGGAACTCTTTTCTTACCAGGAACTCTTTTCTTACTTAGGCGTGGCTGTGGAAGGAGACACCTAAGCACTACAGGAGGCTATTTAAACCACACCCGGTGGATGAATCTTGCTTTGCGTTATTCTGCAACCTCTGCAGCAGAACGCTCATCGTGTCTTCTGCATCCGGTCCTGGGCCTAAGGAAAAAGGCTTACCATCCTGAATCCAGTCTTCAGCAACACCTATAAAGACAAGAAAGAACAGGTTAGCATTCCGGCATCTGAAAGGCAAAGGCTTACCATCCTGAATCCAGTCTTCAGCAACACCTATAAAGACAAGAAAGAACAGGTTAGCATTCCGGCATCTGAAAGGCAAAGGCTTACCTACTCTTCGTGCGCTCTGGAGGTCTTCACACTGCATTCCGGCATCTGAAAGACAAAAGTTTACCAACTCTTCGCACGCTCCGGAGGCCTTCGGCGCTGCATCCCGCATCTGAAAGACAAAACAAGGTGCGTTTAAAGACATTGGGGAACTTTAATACTCACGTGCCATTACTCTTTCCACATCTAATCCAGTGGGTATTCCGGCACCCTGCAGCCGCTCCAAACTCGTACCTGCAAAATAAAAAGACAGTTAGAGCGCATAGTGAAGCAAGCAACAAGCGCTTACTTACGTGCTTCCAGGCGCTTCTATTCATCACACGGGCTCCATCTTCAACTCACTTCAGCCCGTCATCCGCCATCGCCGGAACCCTGCAAAACAAGAGACATCATTACTAAAGACTTTAAAGACATTTGAATGACTCGAAACTTACCGTTCGTGCAGTAAACAACGGACAGCAGTCCTCTGAAGTCAAGAGGCCTGCGCTACCTATCCAGTGAAGAAACTGGTTACAGCACCCTGCCCCGAGGCAGATGGAGAGCTCGGCATTCACTTACCTAAGGTGAGAACGTTAACCTTTGGGGGTCTACAGGAGAGGAGAAGAGGAAAGAGATAGGGACACCCTGATAACCCCAGTTCATTAACCCCATATTTTCTATCTGCAGACATCTTACTCTACACGTCAGGCATACAGTGCACAGAGGTCCAGCCCAAAGAGCCAACCGGGTGCTACACATCACCTTTGAAGATACGGTAGTCGCCCAGTCAAGACCGGCGCCTCTGCGAGAATCAGGTGAGCGTTACAGAACGCAAAGCCTACCGCAAAACTCTCGCCCAGGCGCTATGGAAACCTCGGATACTGACCCCCTAGCCCGGTTACTTGGGGAACTAAGGGCAGAAGTGCATGCAGCTCGTCAGGAAACGAATGCTCTAAGAAGGGAACTAATTATTTCCAAGGAGAGAACAGACAATCTTGCTAGACAAGTGCTACAGTCACAAGCCGGACAGACCCCGTTACCCGCATCAGGGGCAAATCTTCCTTCAACATCCTCTATGAATCCAGTGCAGATCAACCTACCTGGGAATGTACCTCTGGCTCCGCCCGAACGATTTTCTGGTGACCCAAAGAGGTTTGCAGTATTTATCAATCAGTGCCGGTTGCACTTCTTATGCCGGCTAGCAGCCTTTCCAACTGATCAAGCAAAAGTAGCTTTTGTACTTTCGTACCTTAGTGGCAATGCGGCAGACTGGTCGATCCCTCTAGTTAATCAAGATGATCCGGTTCTCCATGATTTTCAAGCCTTTCAGCTTAGTATGGAAAAACTGTTCGCAAGACATTCACAGGGGCAGGCCTTGGACAATGAGCTTCTTTCGTTGCGACAGGGTAATCAAGACCTTTTGGCTTATATTGCATCTTTCAATAGACTAATAGTGGAAACTCAATGGCCTGAGGACAAAAGGATTACGCTGTTCTATAGAGGTCTACGTGGAGAGCTCAAAGACGTTTTAGCCCAAGTAGTGAATCCCCCACAAGACTGTTCGGATTATATAGACTTGGTCGTTCAAATAGATCACAGGCTGCAGAACAGGAAGGCCGATCGTTCCAAGTTTGATGCTCGAGTATTTTCCAAACCGCCAACTCCTTCCAAAGGAGTAGACTCCGGGGAACCCATGCAAATAGGGGGTCTGAAAGGTCCTCTAACACAAAGGGAGCGGGAAAGGAGGAAACAGTTGCAATTATGCCTATATTGCGGAAACTCAGGGCACTTTCTTCGAGACTGTCCGGTGAAACCTGCCAAGAAGGCAGTAGGAGCTGCAGTTACCAAAGTTACAAACTCTGAGCAGGGAAACAACCTCGCCCGACAAGAATAGAGGTCCTCTTGCCGAGCGTGAAAACCAGTTCCGTGACCTCGCATTTCGTGATACCTATGGTCCTCATTAGCCCTGATAATCCGGATCGATTACATGCAATTGAAGCTTACGTCGACAGCGGTGCCATCGGCAATTATGTGGATCATGAAATGGTTTTGAGGATGAATCTAACTCTTTGTCCCAAGGCTGTAAAGGACGTCATTACTACGGTGGATGGTACGGAGATAGCCTCCGGGCCAGTAACGCATACCACTCAAGAGGTGACGCTAGTAAGTCAAGATGGACACCATGAGAAGATCGTGTTCGATGTGATCAAGGCCCCTCAGTTTCAGATTATTCTAGGAATACCTTGGTTAGAGAAACACAATCCTCTGATCGATTGGCGAGCAAGAACGGTCCAGTTTCCAGAATGTGTCTCTACTTGTCACCCTCCACCTGGTGTTGCACTGGCCGCAATTTCTTCAGAGACTCCCCAGTTACCTCCCGAATACCTAGAATACCAAGATGTTTTCCGGAAGGATCAGGCTAACTCTCTACCTCCTCATAGGTCTTATGACTGCCAGATAGACCTGATACCTGGATCTACTCCTCCTTGTAGTAGAATTTATGCCCTCACCGAGCCTGAGAACCTTCACCTTCGACAATACCTGGATCAATACCTGGCAAATGGGTTTATTCGTCCTTCCAAGTCCCCTGCTTCTTCAGCTTTGTTCTTCGTTCCAAAAAAGGAAGGAGACCTTAGAACTTGTATCGATTATCGCTCCCTGAACCAGATCACCGTTAAGAATAGATATCCGTTACCTTTGATCCCTGAACTCCTGGACCAAGTCAGAAAAGCATGCATATATACAAAGCTGGATCTTAGAGGAGCTTACCACTTGGTACGAGTAAAAGAGGGCGATGAATGGAAGACGGCCTTCCGCACCAGGTATGGGCTATTTGAATATCAGGTCATGCCCTTCGGACTTTGCAATGCCCCGGCCGCCTTTCAATATTTTATGAACGATGTCCTCAGAGAGCTCATAGATGTATGTGTTGTTGTTTACATTGACGACATCCTCGTTTATTCTTCATCGGAATCTGAACATCGGAAACACGTGAAAATGGTCCTCGAAAGATTGCGTCAACACAAACTTTTCGCTAAGTTGGAAAAATGTGTTTTCAACGTGACTGAAGTTGAATTCTTGGGATTCATATTATCACCTGGCAGAGTGCGTATGGATTCAAAGAAGGTCGATGCAGTTCTCAAATGGCCATCACCATCCTCCGTAAAAGGTGTGCAAAGCATGTTAGGCTTCGCTAACTTTTACCGCAGGTTTATCCCCGAATTCTCTCGAATAGTCCAGCCCATCACTGCCTTGTTAAAGAAAAACAAACGTTTTGAATGGTCTACCGAGGCGGAACAAGCTTTCCAGGATTTGAAGACTAAATTTATCTCTGCACCAATCTTAAAACACCCTCGCCCCGAACTCCCCTACATCGTGGAAACTGATGCTTCAAGCCTTGCCATGGGGGCAGTTCTATCACAAAAGGACCCGGTAACCAATCAGTTGCATCCCGTGGCATTTTGGTCCCGCAAATTCTCGCCTCCTGAAATCAATTACACGATTACCGACAAGGAACTTCTGGCTATCAAGTCTGCCTTTAAGGCTTGGCGGCATTATCTGCTGGGGGCCCGACACACCGTTACTGTGATTACGGATCACCGAAACCTGCAATATTTGAAGACCGCAAAAGCCCAATCCTCTAGACAACTCCGTTGGGCATTATTCTTTGCCGAGTTTGACTTCATAATTACCTATCGACCTGGTACAAAGAACGGTAAAGCCGATGCCCTTTCTCGGATGGGAGTGGAAGAACACTTGGTCAACCCTAAACCTGTACCAATCATTCCCGAACAAAGAATTCTGGGTGTAATCGCCACAGAATCCATAGAGGAAGTTAAGGATAAAGCCAGGCAACTTGTAACTCCAGCAGACATACAGAATTGGCATCTGCAGGGAAAGGACTTTGCAGTAAAGGACAACTTATTGTATTTCCAAGAACGATTATACCTACCCAGCACAGATTTACAGAAAAAAGTAATCTCTTGTTATCACGACTCTTTAATGGAAGGTCATCCCGGTATAGCCAAGACCTCAGAAAAGATCAAGCGCTACTTCTGGTGGCCGTCTTGGAAAAAAGATATCAGAGACTTTATAATGTCCTGTGGAGTATGCGCCCAAAACAAGAGTCAAAAGGAAAGACCAGCAGGCCTCTTACGCCCTATTGACATCCCACCTCGCCCTTGGCATACGCTTTCTATGGACTTCATCACCGATCTACCTCCATGCTCCGGATACAATACGATTCTAGTAATCGTGGACTTATTCTCCAAGATGGCGCATTTCATTCCGCTCAAAGGCTTGCCAACAGCAGCAACTCTGGCCCGAGAATTTCTCGAAAACATCGTCCGACTGCACGGTTTTCCTTCGGTTCTAATTTCGGATCGAGGTAGTCAATTTATTTCTCATTTTTGGCGAAGTTGCTGTCGGTCGGCTCAAATTGATGTGAGACTATCGACCAGTCACCACCCTCAGACCGACGGACAAACCGAGAGGACCAATCAAACTCTGGAACAGTATTTACGCTGCATGCTGCAACAAACTGAAAAAACTTGGAAAGATATCCTTTGGATAGCCGAGTATGCCTACAATAACTCTGTCCATTCGGGAACTGGGAAAACCCCGTTTTTTCTTTTGTACGGCAGTCACCCTCGAACCTCGGAGTTGGATCCCCTCCAAGATCTTGAAACACCAGCAGTAGACTACCTGCATTCTACAATCACCCAAGCCTTTAAGGAAGCTGTTTCTCACCTTCAAAGGGCTAAAGAACAATACAAGAAAGGAGCAGATCAACATCGGAAGGAAGCCCCTCACTATCAAGTAGGGGATCAAGTCTGGTTATCCACCAAATATCTATCTCTAAAAGGGCCACGCACATTCAACCCAAGATACCTTGGTCCCTATTCCATCACTACCATAGTAAACCCAGTAGCGGTCAAGTTGGACTTGCCCCCGCACATGAAGATACATCCGGTCTTCCACGTCTCTCTATTAAAACCCGTGCAACCTCAAACCCGACTAACCAAATCTCCAAAACCTATCCTAGTGGATGGAGAACTCGAGTTTGAAGTCAAAAGCATTCTGGATTCCAAGATCTCCAAATCTAAACTATTCTACCTAATTGACTGGAAAGGCTACGGCCCCCAAGAGAGATCCTGGGAACCTGCTGAATATGTCCACGCTCCTCGCCTAATCAAAAGATTTCACCGAACATTTCCTGACAAGCCAAAACCCCCGGAGAAGCCCGGTTTGGGAGGGGCCTTGAGGGGGGGTACTGTCATGATCTCTGCTTCCAAAAGGTCAGGGTTTTCCCAACTCCCTTGGAAGCAGATCCATAACCCAGGTTCCGAGTGCCAACCAGTCCCAATTGGGACCTTTTGGACCCAGTCCTGGTGCCAGTGGCACCAGGCTCATAAATATGCCCAGTCCCAGCGCTGGAAGCGCCGGGCTCATAATGCTTGGGTGGACTTACCTTCAGCAGACCATGCTGCTTACTTGCCTGCCAGTTGAGCCTCTGATCCTCTTCTGTTTGGAACTACTTTTCCTGTTGGGTGGGGCTGGAGCCACTCCCTAGATTCAGAACACTGGAACTCTTCTGGAAGGCAGGAACTCTTTTCTTACCAGGAACTCTTTTCTTACTTAGGCGTGGCTGTGGAAGGAGACACCTAAGCACTACAGGAGGCTATTTAAACCACACCCGGTGGATGAATCTTGCTTTGCGTTATTCTGCAACCTCTGCAGCAGAACGCTCATCGTGTCTTCTGCATCCGGTCCTGGGCCTAAGGAAAAAGGCTTACCATCCTGAATCCAGTCTTCAGCAACACCTATAAAGACAAGAAAGAACAGGTTAGCATTCCGGCATCTGAAAGGCAAAGGCTTACCATCCTGAATCCAGTCTTCAGCAACACCTATAAAGACAAGAAAGAACAGGTTAGCATTCCGGCATCTGAAAGGCAAAGGCTTACCTACTCTTCGTGCGCTCTGGAGGTCTTCACACTGCATTCCGGCATCTGAAAGACAAAAGTTTACCAACTCTTCGCACGCTCCGGAGGCCTTCGGCGCTGCATCCCGCATCTGAAAGACAAAACAAGGTGCGTTTAAAGACATTGGGGAACTTTAATACTCACGTGCCATTACTCTTTCCACATCTAATCCAGTGGGTATTCCGGCACCCTGCAGCCGCTCCAAACTCGTACCTGCAAAATAAAAAGACAGTTAGAGCGCATAGTGAAGCAAGCAACAAGCGCTTACTTACGTGCTTCCAGGCGCTTCTATTCATCACACGGGCTCCATCTTCAACTCACTTCAGCCCGTCATCCGCCATCGCCGGAACCCTGCAAAACAAGAGACATCATTACTAAAGACTTTAAAGACATTTGAATGACTCGAAACTTACCGTTCGTGCAGTAAACAACGGACAGCAGTCCTCTGAAGTCAAGAGGCCTGCGCTACCTATCCAGTGAAGAAACTGGTTACAGCACCCTGCCCCGAGGCAGATGGAGAGCTCGGCATTCACTTACCTAAGGTGAGAACGTTAACCTTTGGGGGTCTACAGGAGAGGAGAAGAGGAAAGAGATAGGGACACCCCGATAACCCCAGTTCATTAACCCCATATTTTCTATCTGCAGACATCTTACTCTACACGTCAGGCATACAGTGCACAGAGGTCCAGCCCAAAGAGCCAACCGGGTGCTACACATCACCTTTGAAGATACGGTAGTCGCCCAGTCAAGACCGGCGCCTCTGCGAGAATCAGGTGAGCGTTACAACAAGAGCCTGAAGTTCACATGTCACCACTCCCACATAGACTCTCTTGGTAGATATGTATTGGTCATTGGCAACTTGCAACACCAGGAGGTAGCCATCCTAAATATATATGGTCCCAATGTCGACAACACCGATTTCTACCTACACCTGGCTTCTCTACTTGAAAGCTACCCCCTGATTTCCATTTTGTGGGGAGGTGATTTTAACACAATACTGGATGTCACCCTAGATAGATCGGGCTCTAGGCCTCGCCAACTATCCAAAGCAGCATATACTATCCTTACAACGCTTCCCCGCCTGGCGCTAGTGGACGCCTGGCGTCTAATGAACCCTGATTCTCGTGCATACTCCTTTTATTCCTCAGTACATAATTCGCATTCCAGAATAGACAGATGGCTCATTACGGACATGCTGGTCAGATGCCTATCTCACCTGGCTATCCTCCCCAGGACGCTATCAGACCATTCACTGGTACTCATCTCCTTAAACTGGGGACCGGACACCAATAGGTCTAGGCAGTGGAGGATGAGCCCTCATTCGCTTCTCGATCAGGTCTTCGCGACCAAGCTCGAATCCTCCATTGAGGAATTCTTTGAGATCAACACAAACTCAGTATCAACACAAGCTGTCCTCTGAGAATCCTATAAAGCGTACACAAGAGGAATCGCCATTTTCAAAGGCTGTGGCATCCTTAAGGGAATCCGCGCAGATATTGTCGGTAGCGAATCAGCCCTGGCTACCCTCGAGTCCCAATGCGCCCACGATCACTCTCCAACCACTCTGGCGGCACTGGGAGCGGAGCTGGATAGGTTCCGAGGCCTTGCCGAGCGTGAGGTTACATTTCTGGACTCCCTGCGGTCTGTGAGGAAATACGGCAAAGGAGAACGACCCGGCCGAATGCTAGGTAGACTGCTGCGATGCAAACTTGGAGTCCCCAATATCCCGGCCATAGCAAGGCCCGACGGCTCACTGGCCACCTCCCCTCAAGATATCAATTCTGAGTTCCTCTCGTTCTACACCTACCTGTATGCGGAGGCCGACGGCCCCCAGGTCCCAGAAATTGACTCCTATTTAGAGAATCTTCCCCTATCAGTCCTGTCGGCCGACGTCAGCTTCTTCCTTGAGAAGGCTCTCACTTCGGAGGAACTTATCGAGGCCATTGAGTCGCTGGCATCTTGGAAGGCCCCTGGCCCGGATGGGCTCCCCATTGATTTTTACAAACAATACAAATCCCACCTGGCCCCACACCTGCTGGCCCTTCGGGAAGAATAGTGCGATAGGGGAATACTCCCCCCATCTCTTCGGGAGGCACGGATTACAGTGCTCCTCAAACCTGGTAAGCCCCCACGCAGTGCGGCTCATACCGACCACTATCGTTGATTAACAGCAATGTTAAAATATACGATAAACTGCTAGCCAACCGCTTAGCCCCATACATGCCCCACATCATCCATCCTGACCAGGCGGGATTTGTCCCGGGTAGGTCCACATCCCTGAATTTAAGAAGGCTCTTCAATGTAATTAGCAGGATCAGCCCGTCAACACAGGTGGTTGCAGCCACTCTAGACATGCAGAAGGCATTTGACTCGGTCTCTTGGAAATACCTGCGCAGAGTCCTTGAGAAGTGCAAATTCGGCCCTAACTTCCGAACCTGATTACGCTGCTTTACACTGCTCCATCGGCTAGAGTCCGCACGGAGGACAGGTGCTCTGCTCCCTTCCAGGTATCCAGAGGCAGACGTCAAGGATGCCCCTTCTCCCCGCTCATTTTCACCATAGCCATGGAACCCTTCGCTGACATGGTTCGGCAGTCACACTCGCACAGGGGATTGCGCACAGCTGGCCAATCTGATATAGTCTCCCTCTACGCCGGCGATGACCTGTTATACATCCGCTCCCCTGAAATCAACCTCGCCCCTATACTAGCAGATGTTGCCCGCTTTGGAGACATATCTGGTTTGAAAGTAAACTGCTCCAAGCCTGCCTTATTCCCGCTCACGGACTCCACGCGCCGCCCCTCGGACTTGTGTGGGTTCAACTGGTCTCCATCTAGTATCACTTACCTGGGGGTGGTGGTCTCCCGCCACACAGCGCAGCTGAGCAAGGACAATTACCAGAATTACCTAACTAGCCTGGCTACAAAAACCTCCAGCTGGGCCAAACTCCCCCTCTCACTAGCAGGCAGAATTGGAATACTTAAAATGGTGGTATTGCCTCAACTACTTTACCGATGTACCAATCTGCCGGTGTGGCCTAGGGACGCTTTCTTCCAAACACTACGCTGCATAAGCAACTCCTTTCTCTGGCATTCAGAGGCAGTCCGCCTCAAACTGTCTACACTGACCGCCCCCAAGGAATTGGGCGGATTCAGCGCCCCAGATTTCATCAGATACTGAGTGGTAGCCCAATCCCAGTTCGCTGCCCATTGGTTTAACACTGTTGATCCTCCCCCACATGTTCGCCGAGTGATTGGCGCCCTGATCCTCAAGCCAATCCCCCCTGACTCAGATTCCGCTGACCCCGTAACTAGCACATCATTAGCGTTGACCAAACTCTGGACAATGGTCGACGTACGTCACCCATTCCACAGGGACCTGCCATTATGGAACTTCTTCCCCGATGTCCCACATATTCCACAATCTGTGGTGTCTCACTGGGCGGATGCCAGCTTCCTTACACTCCGTGATGCCTACGAGCAGGGGAACTTCATTGAGTGGCCTGAACTCCCTGTCTCCCTCAAGCACCGGCCCTCAGTGTGGTTACAATACTCCTCATTCCGGGAGAATCTCAAATCCAGATACCCCGAATTTCCCTCCTTACCGCTTGATGAACTGATAGTTGCAGAGATCTGTTCCTTTCTCTCCTTCAGGGGCAAGGTGTCGCGACTTTACTCCCTGTTGCAGACTAGAGCAGCTCCCCCTTTACCAGGCTGAGACACAGGTGGAAGGAGGATCTCGGGGTCAAGCTTACTGAGAGATGGTTCCGAATGTGTGCCCGCAACCACGATGTGTCCTACAACACTAAATTTAAATTAATCCAATTCAAGGTGCTACACAGGTACCATCATACACCAATGAGACTTCATCGCATGTTCTGCAGCGTCCCCCCCAGTTGCCCCAGGTGTGGCACGGATCAAGCCTCTTACATCCACATGCAATGGTACTGTCCCCGCCTGACCCAATTCTGGTTGGATATCTGTTCCACACTCTCAGACATTTTGGAACACACTATTGCCCCCACCCCACTGCATTGTTTGTTCCATGACCTCCCTCAGTTGCCCCGCGATTCTAAGAAACTAGCAGGTCTCTGCATGCTGTTGGCAGTTCGCTGCATATTGTTATGTTGGCTCCACCCTAGAGTGCCTACCTACGCACAGTGGCTCAGGACAATCACTTGGGCTCATGATACTGAGGAGTCCTAGAGCGCAATGCAACACTCACATTCAAGGCCAAGAGACATTTGGCGGAAATTCTGAGATTATATATCCGCCATGGCCTCACCGTCAAACTCTTCTTCGTCCTCCCCCGGCGGTTCTCCTTAGATGTTGTCCCCCTTGTAACAGTTGTTATCACGTTGTCTGCTGCCTTGCCTCCGGTATGCTTCAGTTGACTCAAGATGTACTGCCCAATATGTGTATTGCTTGGTTTTTATTGCTGGTGCCATGTGGCTCCTGTTGTTCTCTGGTGTGTTATCAAGTCAAATAAAAAAAGTAAAAAAAAAAAAAAAGACTGAGGATGTTTCCACGGGTATGGGTTGGAAACTTGTGTAGGTTGACCGCTGAGTGGTCAGACAGTGCAGAGTCAGGCTGTAGTTGGTGGGTTTTGGATAGGTTAAGGTTACCCAGGATAATCAGGGGGATATCGACTCAGGTGGTTTTAAGTCTAGTTCTAAGAAGAAGCGGTTAAGGGTGCCAGGTGTATGATAGACAGGGAGAATAATGAGAGGGGTGAGTATAAGAAGTTGGACCGAAATAGGGTCAAACGAGGAGAGGGCAAAGTCATAGCAGAGGATAGGGGCTGATAGTGTGTCCTTGCTGATAAAATGGCCAACACCACCACCTTTTTGTTAAGGCGAGGGGAGTGAGAGAAGATAGTGAAGTCAATGTGCAGGGCAGAAAAGGTTGCAGTGATATTGGGGACAGAGGTCCAGGTTTCTGTGACGCACATCACAGAGAGTTTTGGTCGTCAGTTAGGAAAGAGGATTTGTTACAGATGGCCAGAGGCCCAGGGTGATGCCTATAGGGAAAGCAGAGGGTGGAGAAGTGCATGGTTAGTTGATGAGAGATAGACAGGGTAGGTGAGATTGGAGTGGGTAATGGACGAGGAGGAAGAGTGGGAATGGAGTTATTCATAGGGAGGGTGACAGATGAGGGTTAGAGGGGAGGATAAGAGGAGTGATGGGACGAAGCCAGAGATTGGCAGAGGCCCTGGGTGAGGGAGAACATTATGAAGAGAACTAGAGTGAGTAGACTATTGTTATGAGAGAAGAGTGGGAGAGATGGGGTGTGAAAGTATGCATCAGGATCACTGGGAGAAAATGGTTAATTTATTGATTGAGGGTCAGTAGCAGCCAACATCAATCAATTTAGGTGCAATACGTTTGATAGTGACCAGAATATCTATCAATTTACAGGTGTGATAGTGCCACTCATGACCACCATCCATCAATTTACGAGTAATAGGGACGGTAATTGCCAACATTAACCTATTTATCTGCAAACAGGTCTGTAGTGACGGGCTATCCTCACAATGAGGCCTAAATACAGATACAGAAGGAGACTGGGTAGACAGCTGTAGTGGGGAGGTAGCTCAGATTAGGGGTGGCAGCAGGGCAGACAAAGGGCAGAATGGGTGCTCCTAGGACCATACATGACCAAACCGGGTCAAAGATCTTTCCCCTAGATGGCATGCCTTTTTTACCGGGATGCCCGGCGCAGCGTCACCTAGGGTTCGTAAGCAGGTGCGACTGCGAACATGTGTCCCTCTTCAGCTTATCCTCATTTTGCCTGTCCCTGGGATTACTGGGGAAGTGACAGGGTCAGGCTGTGTTGCAGGCCTGGTGATCCTGTGGCCTTTTGCAGGACTCTAGCACAGGGACAGAGAACACTCTCCAGCGAAGGCCTGCGTGGCGATATCAGAAGGCGGGCGACTGAATAATAGTCCTCACGCCATGCTTAATTTTTCCCGGTTGGTGATTATGGCCACACGGCCCTCCTCAGCTTATCTGGTTCCATCACAATGGCTGCTGCCAGATTCAGCAAATCGTCTAAAAGTCAACTAACAAGTCCAGCTGCTTCCAAAAATACTTAATTGAAAGATTCATGAACTTTAAGATTCCATTATTCTAAGCTAACTTTAGCTGGAAATTAGTAGTTGTTAGTTGGTAGGGAGACATTTGCGTGTTTCTCAAGTGCCCTGCTGAGGTAATGACAGGAGAGGAGGAATTTATGCTCATATAGCCCTCGTTCTAAGTGCCAAAACCTGCCTTTAAGTGCGTCTTTATTAAATACTTTAAATAGTTCATAGCAACACTAACAAGTTGCATATGATTTTTTTTCTCCAAATGTACTGATCAGTATTTGGTCCCCATATACGCAATTGGAAGCCCTCTAGCCTCAGACAAAGCTATCATCCTCTTATCAAGCATGTGATAAAAGGATAATGGGACTGTTTTATATGGAATTAAATACCTCCTTCCCCTGTGCTTAGAAAGATATTGCAAGTCCCCTTGGAGTTCTGTTATCTAAGAAAAGGCACCACACGCTTGTTCGACCCCTTAGTGTATCTAAAAATGATGTTGGTGACCCCATGATAAAATCGCGTACATGTTCTACTAACCCACAGTCTTCGCCCCAGCTTTCCTCGGGACCAGCCCCTCAGTTTGAAGGCCACTCCTCAGTAAGGTCCCAGAACTACTCAGTGGCTTGCAATATCATTATAATACATGGTTGGTAGTACTTTCGCCCATCATTTTGCTGCATTCGTGCCTTTTACATGCCCTCTCCTACAGCGGTGAGCCAGCATCTGGAACAATACTTACTGGGGTGGGTCCGCGTGGGTGGCTGGCACTTCTGAAGTCTTCAGCGGCACTGAAGCGGTCATCCCTGTCTGCCAGCTGCGCATTATCTTTGATTGCAGGTATTTTGTATAGCGCAGAAGCTTTTCAGAGTGCTTCAGCAAAATGGGTGTACATTGCTGTCAGAACACATTATGTGTGCTCAAGAAATGTTAGGGTCTGTCAATAATCCGAACATGGGCTCATTTTCTAAATGTAACTCAATGTTTACTCGCATTTCGTTTTGAAGCTTTTAAAAGCACAAATGAAAATATGTTTCAATTACATTTAATAAAATATATAGCTAGAAACACAATGTTTTAATGCAGTGATGGCTGTTGTGATAGACTGGACAAAATCAAAGAAAAAATATATATGTTTGAGTTGAAGAAAATCATATTTATAAGATGTGTCATGGTGTCAGGACCCCCCCACAACCCCCATCCTTTAGGTCGAGTCTTATACATTTGGGCTTTCAGAATCGGTTTGCGAATATGCATTGTTTCAAGCAATGAAAAATACTTGCATACTTGCCAACATTCTACGACCAAAAAGCTGTAGGATTTTTTTAAGTTCGAAAAATGGTAATTAAAATAGGGATAACTTCATGGGAAATGAGATCCCTTGACCAGATAACATCTAAGGAAATAACATCACATGTCATGTGGCATTGAACCACAAGCTTCTAAGCATAACAATTTTAAATAAATACCATAGGTATTGGTATAAAATGTGCACTTTGCTGCGCTCGCCTTACAAACTGTGCTTGCTGGAGCCCTTCCCACCATAATTTCCCATGGGCATACATGCCAACCCTCTCAATTAAGTCAGGAGACTCCTGATTTTTCTGGGGAAAATGTTGATATTTTTAACGTTCTCCCGCCTAAAATAATTCAAGCCCCAATTCATTCCTATGAGAAACTTTAAGTCTCCCACTTTCTCAGAGGAAATCTCCCTCACAGATGCCTCGGAATGTTGCATGTATGGTTGGGTATACCAAAGTGTTATCACCTTGTTGCCTTTGACACCAGTTCCTCTGCATCAGCCACAAAGAAGGATGTATAGATTTCCAGTGGGCATTTATTGTTTTCGACTCCCTGATGGCTGGAAGTCTCTTGATAATCGGTGGCAATAAACCCCCCCCTTGTATTTCTTTGTCTCCATTAAAATGTATGCACCCCATGGGTGCCTTAGACTTTTTTGTGCTCCAGGCAAGGCCCTCGCTTCAACCGTCATGTTGCAATGGGCCCTCACACATCTCTAGCCGGGCTCATCCAAGCACAACCACTTTTAACACCAGCCGATGCCACTGAAATACACTCAACCCATTTTATTGCCAAATCTGCATGGAGGCCATAGTCTTTTTTGCATGCTCCATCAAAAATAACCTGCATGTGCTCCATGCAACTCTGTTCCAACCCAACTGCAATATCAGGTGATTCAGGCGGGGGTGGGGGGCTACTACATCACTCTACAGCTAGTAGCCCAGCACACCAACTGCTGTCATTGTATGCTGACTTCATTTGTTTCCATACCCTCCATATGTGTTCTCTGTTCTGTACACATCATCTAAACTCTGGGCATGTTCAATTTACTACCTCAGACCCTTTGGAGTTAGCTTACTTCCTATGTGCTACTTGCTTCTGTACTCATGGACTTGTGCTTTTCTTACCCAGATATGCTGTATTTCTGAATGCCCCTAAAGTCCCAGACGAAATAATGCAGTACATTTCTTTCAGGGGGATCAAGATATAGAAATAAGTAAAAACACAGGAAACTTGCCCTAGTGAGCACTCGAGGTAGCCGGGAAGCGTGCTCACTCTGAATAAATGTAGTTTTGGGGAGGCAATAGTTCACGGCATTAGGAGCCTGCTGTGATCAAAAGGTGCGAGAGACTTGCAGCCTCTGCATTTTCTGTTGCTACAAGCACCAGTGATTTAGGCAATACGCAAAATACCGTACCTTTTACATTTCGCCATGCAGAAGCCCACTGTAAGCATCGAGTATATAGTAATACATAGCTAATTGCAAAGAACGCTGCCTCAACTTCCTGTGCCCCAGACCTGTAACTCCTCTTCACATAATTCCTTGCCTAAGCACAGCATCCTGCATTACACTTTACAGCCCGATTCTTTCATTATCCCCCCATAGCTGAGGGTGATCCTGTGAGTTGGGGCATTTAAAAACAATCTCATCAAAGCGAATGCTCTGGGAGAATATAATTTGGAAAGTCAAAACTGAACATTGCACATTTGTTCATCTAGCAAATTAATAATATGCTTATCTGGCCCTTGAAATGATAATGGCAGAGAACGAGACTCGTCCCATTCCATCTGTGCTTTAGTTCTTGCACAACTGATCAACATTCACACCATTGCTTTATTACCTCTGCTTGAGAGCACAGCTTTTTTTTGTTTCCTCCTTTTTGGAAGCTTGTCAAAAGCCACTAAATCTTGAGTTCAAATGCACAAGTCCTTATCAGTCTGAACACACTTCAGGTGAAATGCCCCACTGACAACCTGGCGTTCTCTGCACACGTGTGCCTAGAGTCACATCAGGTCAGTCACAGTTCATCACGTAAATCAAATAAATGACTTGACACACACCCACCAGCCATAATCGAATGCTTTCATTTTGCAGCTCTGAGCTCTGCAGCTACTGGCTCTGTGTCTGGATTTCACTCCGAGACATGAGCGCCTGGGGATCCATAAAGCAACTTCACAGACACACTGAAAAGCGGTAGGATCTAACACCCTAATCTGTAGGCGGTAGGAGTGCTTGAAAAGCAGCAACCTACTGCCTAAATCGTTAGGGTTGGCAAGTATGTACTTGCAAATGCTTAGCCTGAGCCTTTGGACTCAGCTTCCCAGAATCCCACATTCCATGCAATTCAAAGATTCCCAGATCACTCTGGGCTTTAAGACTTGGCACCCAACTTTTAGTATTTCAAGCAATAATTTGCTTGCCAGGTCAACATCGTCTTTTAGACGTCTCCCAACCGGCCATGTTTTAGGCTGTGATTATTTCTTCCTTCACTTTGGCCTTTTAGACTCAGTTTTCCAACATGCAGTATTCCTAACAATGAATATTATTTCACTTCGCTCTGGATTTTAAGGCTCACTTTCCCTGCCTGCAGCATTTCAAGCAATGAGTTTGTTTGCGCAGGGCTTTAAGGTTCACTTTCCTGGCATATAGCATTTCAGGTTATACTAGAAAGGGTTCTGTTCGCTCTGTGCTTTACAGCCACCTTGCCCAGCATGCAGTGTTTCCCACACAGTGTCACAATGCCTTACTGTTTTTTTTGTTCAAGGTGCTTTGAGTATCTCATCCAAATCTTAATGTGAAGCTTTACTTCTTAACCTCCGCCACTTTGCTTCACAACTCACTTTCCGGCATGCAGCATTTCACCAACAGTTGTACATCTTACTGGTTTTAACTCACTGAAGTACTTCCAGTGTCTGAGCCAAGCACTTGAGATGCTGCGTTACTCATTGGCTTCTGCTGACTGTCCTAATTTTAGGATTCACTTTCTCAGCATATAGCATTTTTTTATTTTTATTTTTTTTATTTTATTGTGCTTTAGTTTCTTATAGACCTTTTGACACATAAAAGCAAGTCGTCATATATCATTTCACGTCATCAGATTTCCAAAAAGTACAACAAGGCTAACATCTGGCTACATCCTTAGTTATTTCCATCTTTAGCGCACATGTTGCTGTCATCTTCAAATGTTGTGTACATCGTTCCAACCGTGTTCTCAGCGCGATTTCTTAATAGTTCATCCAGCAGGTTCACCAATGCGCATACCATCAACATTTTGTCTCCATACATGGCCAGTGACCACCATTCGTCAGGGCTTAGTGAGCTGGCTTCTGTGAGGAAACTACCCAGATGATTTTGTTGCTTTATCACTGCAGGACAAGGTGGTTTCGACTTATTCCGTTTGCAGATAGAATCAACAACCTTTCGATGCTACATTCACTTGTTTTCTCCTATGCAGTACCTCCATTGTTTGGTACGGATTGAGCCTTAAGATACATCTTTTATTTTTACAATACAACGTGTTTCAGTGTTTCTTTGTATCATTTGTATGACAATTCCATTTGTACTGCTTCTACTGCTCTCTCTCCCTCCTAAAATAAGCCTGGCTGCTCTGCCTACGCTACCATATACTCAGGGGGTACAGGCTTATACTAAGAGTGGAGTCTTGTACTGCCTCAGTTGAATGGTTTTACTAAGCCCTTAGTTAGACTTGAGAAAAACTGTCCTAACACTGTTGGTATGCTCTGGGATAAATGTGGATTGCATTACATTGATTATTGATATACTTTGTGTCCAAAGGAAACCATCCAGTAGGTTTGGTTTAGCCAAAGAAAAGTGTACCTATTGTATTTAACACAAAAACCAACACCCTGGCCTGTTTTAGGCCTGAGGACTACTCTTATGCTGCAATGAAAAATGTGGTCACTGTGTAAAGAGAAGGGCCTCAATTGTAAAGGAAGTAAGCTGGACTTACTACAAAGGTTATGGGATCATATGCATGGTGTCAGTGAACCTATGTCCACTTCTAACAATATTGCTGGGAGTGAGGGTGATGAGGGTTCAGACAGCTGTCCAAACTCCTCAGAGGGGGGAATATGAGGGTTCTGATGAGGAGGATATGTTAGTTCACTCCCTTCTCCTTTTCCTGCCTCTGCCTTACTTCCTATCATGCACCCTGAAATGTCTCTGAAACTGCATAAAAGACAACACCTGTGGAACCACAATTTGAAGATCTGAGAAAGTAAGCAAATGTATGACATGTATGTAAAAGACAGGTTTCTGGATCCTTCTTCTTTTTCAGGGTCTTCTGAGTCTGCAGCTTCAAGGTTCCCAGAATTGGTTGAGTCAGTATGACATTGTTGTATGGCTGAACATTTTTGACCTCACTTGTAAAAGGTTTGGTCTGTGTGAGAGCGATAGAATACCCTGTGTTCTTTCTAGACTCCCCAAGAGTGACTACCAAGTGGTCTTGGATTTGCATGAAGTAGAAAGAAGTAACTAGCATAGGGTAAAAGAATCTCTCATAGATAGATCTAAGAAGAAAGCTTTTCAATATCTAAACCCCTTAAGGGACTATGAGAATAGAAGTAGGTCTAAAAGTGCTACCCCCCATCCCTTAAGAAATCTGTTAATACTGAGTCTAACAGAAAAATTGTAGCCTTTGGCTCAGCTGAGCCCTCTTGTAACAAAACTGTCACTCTTAACCTTGAAGTAAGAGAGGTCCCCTGAGGAGACCCCTCCTTAGAGATAAAAGGCATTTACTGCCACTCTGAAGGGCACTTGGGTGTAGCACCCATAACTTCAAATAGGGATAAAGCCCCTAGGCCCACAAAGCTAGAGGTCACTCCTGTGATCCCACCTTTAGCTGCTGCTAAGGTGATAGAGCCTCTTGAAAAACCACATGTAGCGGAAGTGGTTCAACTAGTTCCCAGAAACTTACAACCTTCTGTCCTAGTACCAATATGGCGTAATACCATTAACCAGGTCACTGGTGTGACCCCACCTCCAGTTAACACTAAGGTGAAAGAACCCCTTGAAAACCCACCTAGAGTGGAAGTGGTTCACCCTATGAATATAAACTTAAATGTTCCTGTCCAATTTATAACACTGTGTAAAAGCTCTGTTGGAGTAACTGAAGTGACTCTGCCTTCAGGAGTGCCTGAGGTAGAAAGTCCCCCTGAAACCTCACTTACAGTGGTGCCTCGACCCTGTAAAGACCGGTGGGGGGGTCTGTACTTCCGCTCTCTATATGGTAGAGGAGAGGCACAGAGGACCCCCGCCAAGATTCTCTATTACGGTAGCTATGGACGAGCAATCAAGGCCTAGCTTCTCAGGAGGTGATGCAGGCTGGTTCTTAAGTACAGTGTATCCCCAAGCCCTCACAAAGGAATGTCCACAAACTGTATTACTGAAAACACAGTCTTTATATAATTAATATTCAAGGGTTATGTACACTTATCACAACAACGCACTTTGTGCTCAGGAGAATCAATAATGGTAAATATCTACAATTCTAAAGTGGTACCACTAATATTAGACCTCATTAAAGTGCACCCACAATACTGTCAAAATGTCACACAGGTCAATAAGAAGGAAACCAGCAATAGAGAGAGGAGAGATAACAGAGGGTTGAAACAATAGGCAGAATACTGGCCCCTACCACTGGACACAGTTCTGTGTGGAGATCCCCCCCACCTGGGCAACCTGTAAAATAAAGAGATATAACACAAGCCCAGTCCATATATTGTTCAATAGTCTTATTCTTTCCTACAATGTTTTTACCCCCCCAATGTACCTGGTGGAGTCGAGTTCTTCGAGGAGGCGTCGACAGATCCTTCTTGAGTGACCCCCTTTAAAGCAGGAGTCACGGATCGTCGAGAGGCGTCGAGAAGCGTCGAGGAACTCGGTGTTCGGTGTCGGGGAATCGACGGCCCTTCTTGAATGCCTTCCCTTTCAAGCGGGAGACACGGGGCGTCGAACGTCCGACAACAAACAGGGTAGAACGGCGTCGACGAGGCGGCAGGCTTCGATCCGAGCGGTGCTCGTCGGCGTCGAGACGTCGGCGTCCTGCGAGGAAGAGGCGTGCGGGGCACCTCGGCGACACTAGTTCTGGACCGCAAAGATTGGGAATGACGGTGGCCCAACAAGGGCGTCGAGTCGCTCGAGTCTTTGGGGTCGTGAGGTGGCGGGAAACCCACCGGCGGATTCTCCTCGGCGCGTTGGTCGTCCTCGACTTTCTCCGGCGGGACAAAAAGCGGTCGACGATGCGGACGAGGGAGTCCTTCGATTCGAATGTTCTTAGGCAAGGAGCGGACGGCTCCGGTCGTCGGCGGCACGGCGTCAAGCGGTTCCCACGGCTGGGCAACACAACTTCGACGGGCCTCCAGCGGTTCCACAGACCTGCGAACCCTGGTCGACGGCAATGGACTTCGACGGCGTCGATGTCCGGGTGCTTCACTTCGATCTCCTCGGCGGTCCCGTCTCGGGTCGGCAGCCTTTCGAGGGTCTGACTTCCAGGGCGCTTCGGCGAAGATGCAGCGGTGCTCGATGATCCCTCGGAGCACGGGAAGAGGGCGCCTTACCAGGTCCTCTCTCGGATCAGTCCTCGACGAATTCGGCAACCTTCAGATCTGTCGAAGCAAATGCAGCAGCAAGTCTTCTTCTTCCAGCTGGACGTCGAGGATCAGCAGTTCCAGTTACTCTTGAGTGGAGACTCAGCTTCTGAACGCTTCTGAACAATTTCCAGTGGTGAGAGGTCCCCAGATATACTATTCTGTCTCTCATCCACACTGCTGGCACACACACAGCAGCCAATCACACAGAAGGGCATTCATGCAGTCAGTCAGCCAATCAGGCACACAGTGCATTCAGGCCACACTCCTCCCTTTCAGACACTCACAACAAGGAATGTGGATTGGGGCAAGTACCCAGCCATTCAACACTACACACTGCATTCAGGCCAGTTTCCGGCAGGGCTGTCTCAGTCTTTGTCTCACATGCCAGAAACTAGACAACCACAACAAGGAGTGTATATTGGTCACACACTCCATTCACCCAGGTCCCACCCACAGGAGGCACCCACAACATACAGTCACTGGGAAGGCTCCAGTCAGTCTAGCTGGGCCTTCACAACAACACCATATATGGAACTTCCACCCAACAGCCAGTCAGGGGGAAGGGACAGAGTCAGGGCTTCCCAGGACTTTGGGAAAAACAAGACAACAGGCAATAGAAAGCAAGAGGCCACAGGGGCCATCTTGTCTCTATCAGGAATCAACTGATCCCAATGGCAGGGCCTGGGTATCCCAAAATGGAGGACACCCAGAGCACCTGTCAAGTTCAGCATGGAGCTGCCACCAGCCCATACCCTGCTCTGTGGGCCACCCGCAGGTGCCCAAAAACATACACTAGGGGCACAGGGTTGTACCCCTACCCATGGGTGCCATAAGGGTATCCCATGGGTCTGTTCACTAAACCAAAAGAGAGCTGCACTGCCAGGAGTCCCAAATGGACTCCTGGGCAGAAAACATGACAGAACACACGATAAAAGGCAGTAAAGGACAAGGATTCAGAGGCCCTGTCCCTCTGATGCATTTCCAGCATCACAGACCCACTGCTCTGGAGGCAATTCCTAGGGCTGACCAGAACCTTAGGGTTCATGTCACACACCTTGTGTGGTGTTTGTCCTTTAGAATACAGGCCCCTTCAGTTACACCTGTAGTGGCTGAACCATTGGAAAACCCACTTACAGTGGAAGTGGTTCCTAAAACTCTAAACATGGATACACCAGAAAACCCACTTACAGTGAAGGTGATCCAGATGGATGTAAAAAGCTTAGGTGTGTTTAACATACCTAAGAGGGCAAGGAATTTCCTTGACCCCAAGGTAGGAATTGGGGTTTCTCCTTTAGTTCAGAGTGCCCAGAATGAAACTTCCAGGCCGGGAAAACTGAAAACTAAAAAGAGTTATAAGAAACCTAAGAATAGCTTTCTTAATAGGCCTTCTAATAAAAGGCCTGTGACTCCAACTACTCCTACAGGAGAGATGGATAGGTGTTGACAAGACTAGGGTCTCTGTTTCAAGAGACCACTCTAAACCTGTGGGATCCTCTAGAGAGAATCCTACTGAAAGTCCTAATGTTAGTAGGGAAACCTTTAACAAAGGCAAATCAAAATATAGACTATTTGGGAAATGGGAGCTCAAACCATGCTCTACCATTTCAGTTCCAATTCTAAAGTCTTTGACCCACACTGAGTCTGAGGAAGGGGTGGATAGACAAGTTGGAACCCTAACTAGGCCTCTAAGAACTAGTAAACCTCAACGCTGGTGGAAAGCCAGAAAAGATATGTCTAAGGCTAATCCCCTTGACATTGTGGGCTCTTCTGCTGAAGACCCCCTGGTAAATCCTAGTGTTAGAAGGGAAACCCCTAACCAAGGTATACACAGATCATAAGAGGAAGTGGAAGGATGTACAATGCTTTGCCACAACCCCTCCAACCAGGATACCTGAGACCCAACCTGCTCATGTGAGAGAGGTGGTGAGGAATCATGGAGACCCCTCTAGGTCTAATGGATTTCTTTATAGGAACCCTTTTAAAAAGCCTATTGTAGGTTCAGAAGTTGTCACAACTTCTGAGGGACTGTTAAATCAGATCCCCTATATATTAGACAAGAGTAAAATGGCCAACACTATTTGTAGGTCATATAGTTTGCAAATGATAACTAATATTAAAAAAAGTATCACAGCAAGGGTTACAAAAAGATTGCTAGTTTACTCAGCAAACAGTTTAATCGACTTGAAACAGGAGATCCATCCAGGTGAGGATTAGCTTCTCCTGTTCCTTAGTCTGGGGGGTGGACAAGTGTTAGGTAAGATTTGCACAGAACTAGTAAATCTTCTTTTCTTGGTTCAACCCCAGAACTTTTTGCTTTATTAGTGAGATATTTTTCATTAATACCTCAGTGAGTGGGAACCTTTTTCCACACTCACATAATCTTTAACTCTTTTTATGGATGTCATTTATAAGACTCTCCAAGTTATCCTCTTAAGAACTTATGGTCAATAAGTGCCTGTTGTTGCTGGGTTGCCCTAGGGGCTCCCCTTTTAACTTTCTTGTGCTAACCTTGAGTGAACTACAGTTCCCAAGGGTAGAAAGGATCTTTGGATCCCTTTTACATTTTATTTAGTGAAACCAACACACCCCACCTTATGTGGAGTGCTGAGGAGATACAATGTATCCACGTTCACACTAAAACTGTAACAATTCTGTTACAGTGACAAGCTTACCTTGAATGGCTGGTGGCAATGATACCTTGCATTAATTTGGTACACCTTTACCGTGGGCTGTGTTAGCAGCTGCAGTAAAGGACCTAAGGGTGTCGATTTTTACCAAAATGGCCCCTGTCTTCTTTTTTTGCCATTTTAGTGTTTCGTGTCATTTCATGTTCCTTCCCCTGACATCCAGGGTGGGAAATTCTTTTGTGTGATTTTTGTCTTCAGCTGCAGTCCCCTGGACTCCCTGCCCAGGCTCCAGTCTGTCTGTGAGACCAGGAAGTGACGGAGGAGTCCATAATTCCCCAGCCCTTTGTCTTATGCTTTGCTTGAATGGGGACAAATCTCAGAGGTTGGCTGGCCATCTTGACTGGACAACCAGACCGCCCCTTCTTGTAAAATGTGGGGAGAGAATGCAGAGGTTGTGCTGTAATTCCTGATAAATACTGCGAACCTGGAAGCAGAAGATATGTCGACGACTGAAAGTTAAACCAAAGAGGAAGATGAAGGAAAAGCGGCTGAGACGATTTCCAGCGACCAGAGAGCCTGCTGTGTAACCAGAGCCTGCTGTAGCCCTTCCTTCCAATCAACCTGGGGCCGCCGAAAACGATGACCCTGAGCCTAGAGAGACAAACTAGACTCAAGGAGTCCTGCCTTTGGAGCCATCCCACGCATTGCTTCAACCTTGCGTTGTTGCAATACCCCAATACCCTGGGACCTCAAGCCATTGTGCGGTGCACGGTCTTCCGAATTTCAAATCTTGCTGAAACTTCGTGGGCATCCTGGTGGGTCTCCAGAGACACAAACTGAGTCTAAAAAGTCCCCTCACCAGAGTGCTGGACCTTTAAAACCATGAGAATTCAACCACGGTTTTCTTTCTTCTTCAGTGCTCCTTGAAAAGGCGCCAAACCCGCAGAACCGTATTCAGCCATGAGGGAAACCTTGCCTAGAGCGTTCTTCATCAATCCCTGCTGCAAAGTCCCTTCTGAGGTCTTGTTTTCAGTCTCCACGATAAGGAATCCATTGACCTGGTATTTCACTGCAGACCCTGATGTTCTCCTACTGCAAAAGCTTCTTCAATGCTGAGGTACTGTGTTGGCTTGGGTATGTACTTACCTTAAGCCTGTTAGGATTTCTGTGTAGTTAAGTGGTGTTTTCTGTGATTGGGATGTCTCTCGTCCAGTGCACCCAGTCCCACTGCTAGAATCCTGCTAGGGTGTCTTCTGTAAAGCCCATGGACCCTCTTCTAACTCTACTTACCTGTTTTCCCAGTTTTCCTAAGGAACTCTGACTTTTGCTACTAAAGAACCTATTCTGACACTGCCTGTTGGTCACTAGTCCTAGTGACCCCACTTCTGCCACTGAGAACACTCATGCTCCAAGAATAAGGGAAAGACTGTCAAGGGATTGGGACTTCTGCCTAGAAAATAAAATAAGTGTTGCAAAGTACTTACTTGTGAAGAGTTAGTTGGTAACTGTAACTCCACGAGTGAACAGTTATAAAAAAAGTTCTTACCGATCTTGAATGTGTGATGTACTATCTTAAAAGCATGGTTAACATCTTTTCTTCCTTAGCCACTGTTTTGCCAGTCTAACAGAAAGTAGATGTGAAGGTATTTTACTCTCATGTGATTAGGTTGTGCCTCTTCCCAAAAGTAAAGTGTTGGTATCACCAAATTAGTCCCTTGAGGATAATTGTATGAGTGTCCCCCAACTGGGTCTTGCTGCCCCTGATTTGCTGCTAGCCTGTCCAGAATCAGTCTACATTTGGTTGTTGCCTACCTAGAATAACTATTCAGTAATTAACTATATTACTGTTCCCCCTCCATTGCGAGGTTAAACAAAGAATGTGGGTTTTACTTACCTTGTGGTAGCTGTGTGCCATCCCAAATAACTTAAGAGTTATTGCTTACCTCAATCTGGGTTTCCCTGATTTCAAAAGCACCTGTAATTGTATATTACATCCTTAAGTTTTACTCACCTAGTATAACTGTGTGTTATGACAAAAGTAGTTATAGGTTTTTACTGCACCTATAATAAGTGTTTCACTATTCACCAAAAGTATATTGTCCAGTTGACTGATTAAGTGATTTGTGCTAAGAGTCATAATATAAGTGGAACGGTCTACTGCCCTTGCATTACTGAATGTAATTATAAAAAGAAACCATTGGTTTTTACTCCCCCAGAATAGGCTTGACCTATACTGAATGTGTATGAAAAGGTTTTGACTTCCCTAGAACTACTGTTAGATACTTCAAATAAGGTCTATACGTGGGTCTGTGTACTTTCAAGTACAGTGTTGTGTTTTTATATTGTGATTTCATATAATGTGTTAGTACTTACTTACCCCTAGATTTATCTGGGCCTACCTGTATTTAAATAAATCCTTTATTTTTACAATACAAAGTGTTTCAGTGTTTCATTTCTACTGATTCTACTGCCCTCTCTCCCTTCTAAGATAAACCTGGCTGCTCTGTCTACGCTACCATATACTCAGGTGGTACAGCCTTATACTAAAAGTGGAGTCTTGTACTGCCTCAGTTGAATGGTTTCACTAAGCCCTTAGTTGGACTTGAGAAAAACTGTCCTAACACCATTTCCAGTAACTTGTGCTGTTCTTTGCCAACATTGCACCTCGAATTTGATATTGCACAAGCCTTAATGCCCTCCACCTTGAGGTCCCCTTTCGCATTCTGCACCACACATTGCTTTGCAAGGTGTTACACCCTGACGTTGAAAGCATCTTGGAATGTGTCAGGATGGGGCTCGGCCTGGCTCAGGTCAAACCTTTTGAATTCAGGGTTAGCTGAAGGATAAAATTGGGCTGGAAGAGTTACGGGTCCTGCTGCATAGCCATTGTTGCCCCCTGTGTTTGCCAGCGTGTTGAAGTTGTTGTGGGCATCGGTTTCCACCAAGTGCTGTAACATGGAGAGATGTACTTCGGAGTCAGTCCCCTGGAGAAGAAACAAACAAGCAAAGCAGTCATGAAACAAAGCTGGTCCCCAGCGAGGACGCATCAGTCACCAATTCAAAGAGTGGAGTTGTTGGAAGACTCAATCCACCAAGTGGGGGCTGCGGTGGCCACATCTTGTGTAGGGGCAACCTGACACATTGGGAAGACCTGGTGGCACAATACAGAATCTGCAGGTAAATATAACGGCCAATCCACATTACTTGTTATGTTGTGGCTTTGCGGCCATTTGCCGATATGACGCCTTGGTTGCAGATGCACTCTGGAGCTTTACTTTGCATTACACACCTTGAATGTGTGCCAGGAGTCTGCAACCTGACGCTCTCCAGCTGTTTTGGACTGCGATTCCCATGTTCCCTTTCCAGTGACTATGCTGGCTAAGGCTGATGGGATGTGTAGTCCAAAATATCTCGACCTATACAAAGACCCACACTGCTATTGCTGTCCATTTCTGACCCCTTTGTTCATTCTCATTTGCAGGGTCGTGCCCTGTGTTGATCGAGCAGTGATGTCATTGCATCACTACTTGTGGCGCGTGAATGCTTGGAAGTGTGGGGCATTTCCGCCGAGTATCGGGACTTTGTAGGGGTGACTCATTTCACTGCCAACCAACAAGCAAGGCGGGATACTCAGCAACTGGCCATCTCACATGCAGAGCAGAGAGGAGGAGACCAGGAAATGAGGACCTCTTAGGAACAGTAAATGAAAAACCAATTTAACCCAGTATAACTAAACACTGCCTCATGCACTTACCTTTGTTTCTCTGTTTGCAGAAAGAGGTGCTCCAGCTACCAACAAAACCCAATGTTGAGCCAAATATTGACAAAAGCTGTTGCTGTGACGTTAACAACAAGGAGTCGGATGGGGTCATGACCAGGTACGGACATGGCCATAACATTGTCCCAGGCACCAATAAATAAGTGGCCCACTGTTGGAAATGGCTTTTCATTCCTTTTGTGACACTGGGGGTCATTAGTATGCCAGTCCGGAAATAAGGTGCCAGTAACAAGGTCTCGGGAGGATAGCTCAGCGGCAACGTGCTTGCCTTGGAAGCAAGACGACACGGAGCAACACAGGTTCAATCCCTTAGTCCGCGCTTAGAGACCTCTGGGTATTAAGTGCATTATAAATAACCTATCATATAATATATCATAACGTGTACTGGAACCTTTTCAAGACCGGCATACTCTGAGTCTACCGGTACGGACAGTGCACTACCGGAAAGCCTGACCTGCCGGTAGTTCAGGCCCCTACTGGCAGATAATTCACTGAAGCACCGGCACCATTAACAACGTTGCTGGTGCTTCAGTAGTTCCCATCCCATGAACCGTTACTCTGAAGCCTGTAATATCCCAGTAATACCAGGTTGTCAGGCGGTGGAAACGGCAAACTGAGATTACTGGTAAGTCGCCGGTAGTACTGATGGCTTACTAGAAATCTCATAATTACCCCCTTATGTGTTCTAACTGCACGTGTGCCCAGCCTATCCTTCACTTAGTTTCCAGTCATTGGGCCTCAATCCTAATCGGGTGGTCTGGTAAAAAAGTGCTGGTATCCGTGGATACCAACACTTACCGGACCGCCCGACTACGGGTATGCTGGGGGACACCAGGGATCCCTCCAGCTAAATGCTGGAGGTAAGGCAGGTGCCCTACCGGCCAAAAAAGCCCTTGTTACCGCCACAGGCATTGCCGGTGGTTGTATTGACAGAAAATCTCCTGTGGGACTCCATGAATGGGGATTTACATTGTGCCGCCAGCAGTCATAATCTGGTGGCAATTCCGCTGGACCGAGTGCCGGTAAAGGTAAGTACTATGCTGGTATCCTGGCTGCTCTACCGCCAGGATACTGGCATACTCAGAATGAGGCCCACTGTTTGAATAGTACCAAATTGCCAATTTGCCTCCTACATTTGCAGCGACTAAGATGTGCCCAGTGCTGCCACCAAGTCGGCTCCAGAGAGCTAAGGGCCTGTTTAAAAGATTCACCCCCGTGCAGGCGCTCCAAAACACAAAAGATTGTAAAAAGAAATGTTGCGTCCAGTTTTATTAACAATATAAACTCACAGTGCTAGTAAGACACTTGTGTAAATCAAATAACATAAAAGGAGAAATAAATTAACATGGTTTGTAAATAGACACCAAGTTTAGTAAAAAGCAGAGGAACTGCCAACTGTATGGTCATGAGTTTCGCCCAACCGGGCTTTCTCAAGGACAAAAGAACAGAAAAACATGTAATCAATTCAACATGTTTAAAGGGTGCACAGTGTTGGAGGTGACTGGCGCCCCCCGCGCGCATCGCTGCAAGCCCCGGCACCAAGGACTGAGGCACACACGTCCGTCTTGGTTCGGGCATCCCGGTCGCTCTAACGCGGCCGGGAAACGCCCCGTTTATTTGTACTGCACACGACGGCGTGCAACGTCACGCTGCCGCGTGCGCGCCCGTCATCGGGCAGCGCCACACTCCTCCTTTTTCGGGGAGAACCAACAATCACAATTCAACTATACACTGCAAACCAAATAACACAAGTCACAAACCCCGATGCCATGAACACCCCTTTATTAGCATCCACCCGGGTCCCCTTAGCTAACAGTTCTCACCCTTCGGATCATCAGCCAACTGTCCTAGCACGTAATCGGTGAGGCGAGCAGGTTTCCCTCGCCCAGCCCTCTGGGGGTACCTCCGGCTCGCCTCCGGCACGGGTGATCTGTCCACCGACGGGCCCAGTGCTGGGGACTCCGGCATGCAGGGTGGGTCTCCCTCGTCCTCCGGGACTCCTCCCAGGTCCGGATCAGGAGGTGGGTCAGTTTTGGGATCCCTAATCTTTTTGAAGAAGCTTACATTGCGAGTTACTTCCGACCGGCCATCTGACGCAGTTACCATGGAGCCCCGGACCGCCACGGCGTCCAGTGGCTCAGGCTCGTACGGCAGGGAGAGCTTTCCATGCGGATGTCGATTGCGAATGAGGACCTCACCGCCCGGCTCCAGCTGTTGCGGGCGAAGCCCCCTCCGCACGTTCTCTTGCTCAATTCTCACTCACCGGTCCATTTCGACTCGTTGGTCATCGATCACCGCAGGCTCTCGTTCTCCGACCTCTGGCAACAATCCTTGAGGACACCTCCTGAACATCGCCTCCGCCGGGGCCACCCCCGTGGACGCATGGGGTGTGGTGCGGTATACCCTCAAGAATTGGTAAAGGGCTCTCTGTAGGGACTGTCCCTGTCCTTGGGCGATCCTAAAGGTCTTATTGAGAGTCCTCATCAAACGCTCTGCTTCCCCATTTGCTCGAGGCCAGAGAGGCGTGATCTTCCGGTGCACCACCCCACAGCTCACCATTAGTTCTGCAAACCGTTCACCCTGGAATGGCGCACCATTGTCCGAGCACAGCGTGTGTGGAAACCCATGAGCCGCAAACAATTTTTCCACAGCCACAACCACGTGCTCAAACACCACGGACTCCACGAACTCCACCTCGGGGTACCTGGAGTACTCGTCAACCAGGACCAGGAAGTGGGTGCCCATGGTGGTGGACCCGAAATCGGCATGGACCACCTCCCACGGATGGGTCCCCCTCGGCATTCCCTCGATGACTGGCTCCCGCTGTACAGGCGATGCTGCCTGGCACCAGACACAAGCCGCCACAAAGTCATCCACCTTGCGTTCCAGCTCGGGGAACCACACCTTCATCCGGAGGCGGGCCTTGGTCTTGGCGGCCCCTTGATGACCCCGGTGCGCCAGTGCAATTACTTTGTCCACCTTTGACTGGGGGACTACAATCCGATCACCCCGAAGTAACAGGCCCGATGTTGAGAAGGACAGTTCTTCGCGGACCTTCCATAGTTGCTCCAACCCCGTCCGGGCCTCCTGAATGCGCCCCACCAGGGCCTCGAGCGCTGACTTCCAGGAGCCTTGCTGCATGGACTGCCTCAGCACCTTTAAACACTCATCCTGTGCCGCCACAGCCTCCAGCTCCTGAAGAGGCATGGCATTTGGCGTGGCTGCTTCCACCACGACTCGGACATGCTCCTCAGCTTCTTCCTCACAGGTGTCTCGGTCCCCTCCTCCAGGCACCCCGGGGTGTCTGGAGAGGTAGTCAGCTGCGTTATTTGCCCCCGGTCGGTACACCAGAGTCACCCCATACTCCAAAAGAGCCAGCATCCACCTCTCAATGCGTGCTGGCGGCTTGGATGACGACCCTGCTAGGATGGGCAGCAGTGGTTTGTGGTCAGTTACCACCGTCACCGGGCGTCCGAGTACATAGAGCCGGAAGTGGCGGCATCCCCACAGCACTGCCAGCGCCTCGCGCTCAATCTGCGAGTATCGTTGTTCGGCGTCCGACAGTGCTTTGCTGGCATAAGCAACTGGCCGGACGCCGCCATCACGGTCGATCTGTGTCAATACAGTACCCAGGCCAAATGGGCTGGCGTCGACGATGATCGCCGACGGTAATGCAGGATCAAAGAACGACATAGTGTCCTCGGCTGTGAGGGCACTTCTAATGTCATCAAAAGTCGCCTGCTACAGTGGGCCCCAATTCCAGATGGTGTCTTTTCTTGTCAGGGCCCTGAGAGGCTCAGACCTGGATGCCAGGTTCTTGATGAACCGCCAGCAGTAAGTGACCATGCCCAAGAAGCTTCGCACCTCCGATACAGACTCCGGTGGTTGTGCCTTCTGTACGTCCGGTAACTTCTTGGGGTCAGGAGACACCCCCCCTCCTTGAACAACCCAAAGAACTCCAGGGAGGGGCATAGAAACTCGCACTTCTCCTTATGGAGGGTGAGTCCCAACGACCGCAGCCTCTCAAATGTCCTCGCCAACCGCCTCAGATGGTCCACCTCCATCCTTGCAAACACCAGAATGTCATCGCTTATGTTCAGGACTCCCTCGAGGTCAGCTAGGGCACCCCGAATGATGTTCTGAAATACTTCAGCCGCCGAGGACACCCCAAAGCTCAGCCTCTTATAGCGATATAATCCCCGGTGTGTGGTGAAGGTGGTAATATACCTTGACTCGGGGTGGAGGACAACCTGGTGATAGCCAGCCCGGAGGTCGAGTTTCGAGAAGAACCGAGCACCCTGCACCTCCGCAATGATGTCATCCAGCGTCGGGGTGAGGTGCCTCTCCCTCTTGATGGCCTTGTTGGGGATCCTCATGTCCACACAGATCCTGACTGTGCCCGGTTGTTTGAGTTTCCTTGCCACTACTATAGGGGACACCCAGGGAGTCGGGCCCTCCACCTTTTCTATGATGTCTAGATCGACGAGGCTGTCCAGTTCTTTGTCGACCTGCTCACGGAGGTGGAATGGTACCCTCCGATGTTTCAGGGCGACCGGCTGTACCGACTCATCGATGTGCAGCCGCACCGGCTCCCCGGCCATCCGCCCGATCCCCTTGAACAGAGCATCATGCTTCTCCAGTAAGTCATTAATGTCTTTCAGGTAGACGGAGTATGCGAAGTTGACGATGCCGAGAGCTTCTGCCGCTGCACAACTTAACAAAGTATTCGACTCACTGGGGTCACGTAGAAGCGTGCTGTGATGTGAGAGCCATCGTGTTCTACTTTTGCTACGAATGCCCCGTCCAGAGGGATGGGCTCCACACCACCGAATGCAAAGATGCAGGCCTTGGGTGTGACCAGCCTGGGCGGCTGATCCATGGTGTTGTAATGTTCACGGGCCATGATGTTTACCGACGCCCCTGTGTCCACGAGGACAGGGACTGGAGACTGGTTCACTTCAACCACGCACCTTGGTTGTCGTCGGTTCCTGCTTCTTAGAACCCCCACGCTTGAGACAAAGAATATGTTCTCTTCGTCTTCTTCCTCCGCCTCTTCCACCTGGGCCTCCTCCTCGCTCTGGTCCACTTGAGCGATGTTGGACGGCCGACCTTGGCGAGTGGAACTAGTTCGGCCTTGGCCCCTTGGCACCAATACGGGCATAGTCGCCCTACACACCCTTGAGAAGTGGTCCGGCAACCCGCACCGTCCACAGGTCTTTCCAGCTGCAGGGCATTCTGATTGGTGGGGCAGGTCATACACGCATTCTTGGCAAATTTCGCCTGCCCTCCCGGCTCTGTCTCGGGTGCTGCCACCAAACCTCCTGGCACCCCTTCCCCCTCGCCACATCACGCAGACCTCTTCAGTTTTGAAAGGGCACGACCCGGCCTCCATTCTTGCGGATCTCGCCTCCGACACCTCATGGCACCTTCCTAGCTCAAGGATGCACTGGAGCGTTATCCCGGGCTCCCTCAGCACCTGGCGCCTGAGCTTGCCTGATGAGCACGCCTGGATAAGCATGGTCCTGATCATATCCTCTGCATCACCCCAGGCACAGGCGAGCGACTAACGCCTCAGGCGCCCATAAAAAGTGTCCAAGGTCTCGTCATCTTTTTGTTTGGCAGAGAGCATCACGAACCGCTCATAGTCCGCGTTGGCAAGGGGAAGAAAGTACGCTTGTAGGGCGGCCTTTGCTTTATCATACGTACCATTTCCTTGTGGCAGAGATTCAAAGGTCTCCTGGACAGAGGGCCCTGTCGAGTATAACATCGTAGCCAGCCTGGTGTCGTCATCAATCACCTGTGCAGCCCTGAAGTACATGTCCAGGCGGTCCACCCACCTTCTCCATCTGGGCCCCAAGCTGGAGGGCGGGCCCGACACATCGAATTTGGGGATGGGCTGCAGAGCAGCATGTGCACGTACCTGGGCCATGACAGGTGCAGCTTGTTGAACACCAGGTGCTGCAGCTGGTTGTATTGGGGGTTGAAGAGCCGGAACCGCTGCCTTATCACCTGCTGGTGCTGCATTGGAGGCTGTCGACCCTGCGGGGCCACTGGCGCACGAGGATGTAGCTGCGCCGCCGCACCGTGTGCTCCGTCCTGGTCCTCGGTGTCACTCATGAGTTTGAGCGCACAGGCACCCCCAGAATGTTGACCAGGAGCCACAACTCAAACACCCAGTCCAAAATGACCCCCAGCATGGACCACCCCTGAATACAGTCACTTGCAACACACCTCTGTGATGATGAAGAGGATGAAGGCTGGTGAGGCCACCAGGATGATGATGAAGGGGATGAAAAAAGGCACTCTGCTTTTAGCTGTTCCAAAAATTGTGCCAAAGGACAAATGGGTTATGCAGGCCCAGCCAAGATGGGCCTTCTCCTGGCTTCCACTCGACGTCGAAAACCCAAAATTGAGTCGATGCACTATTCGGGCATAACCTCGTGTAGATGTAGCTGTCAGCTACCAGGATTTCCAAAAATTAGGCCTGGGGTCGCTTCAGGGCTCAAACCGGAGCCTCTTGAAGTCCCACAGCCTGTTGCACAAAATGGCCGCCAGCCGCATGGGCAACACACTACCCGCGGCGTGAAACGAAGTCTTTCGGTGAAAAATTGTTCCGATGATCACCGCCGGGCCCGGGCATCGTTTCCCCCACTCGTCGCCACTGTTGGAGGTGACTGGCGCCCCCCGCGCGCATCGCCGCAAGCCCCGGCACCAAGGACTGAGGCACACACGTCCGTCTTGGTTCGGGCTTCCCGGTCGCTCTAACGCAGCCGCGAAACGCCCCGTTTATTTGTACTGCACGCGACGGCGTGCAACGTCACACCGCCGCGTGCACACCCGTCATCGGGCAGCGCCACACACAGTGCAGGGTGATTGGTTTGGCAAGTATTCCTATTATCAGTATTTGAAAGGAGGACTGGTTGGCGCACGTGATGGCAGTTCCTTGCTTAGTACTGTCCCATCTGCGGCCAGTGTGCAGGGCCGATCCTCATGCTGGCTGTTTCATGAGTAGCTTATGGTGGGTCCATATGGCGTTCCGTGGACTGCCTACGTCTCGGCAGAGATGGCTTGTAATGTTCCCTTTCGAAAGGTCGGGCTTGCTGCGAGATACGAAGGGAAACAAGAAAGGGGGCAGTTTGGATGGCAGGTTAAGGATGAGAGGTTTTTTGAAAAATTATGTGACTGAGCTGCGGAGTCGGTAATAAACGACTTCCGTGCTTTCAGGACATTACGCTCGTGCGCGTGCGCGTACCCACACACAAACACACACACACACAATGCCAACTTACAGAGGTTGTAATTTAAAAGGAACGACACTGCCCTCGACAGCAGTGATTTACAGTCAGATGACTGATGTAACCAACATATCTTACCTAAACAGTTTAAAGCAAACCGCCAAATTTGAATGTAGTCATTTAGATAATCCATGTACATATACAGAGTGTATAAAGCGATATTCACTACTGTTAGATGGTGGATTAAACTTCGAGGGAAGCGTCTTTGATCAACAATATTTACAAACAGTTTAAGAGCTAAATTGCTAGTGCCAAGCATCATTATTTAAAAACTAACTATTTCAGCCCAAATGTGCAAATTCGTGACATTGTCATGAGCAAACAAGTGCAAGCACTGGTGAAAGCAGCAGCTGTGCAAACAAGGGGATTTTAAAGCTCAATGGAGACTGTAAATTCAAAACCTGCTGGGATGAGAAGCAGCACTAGAGAAAACATACAGCCTAATCATCCAGCCCCAAATGGGTTAGCATCATCCCACATGACAAAATTTACAAAAGCATTACAGAGGAGCAGCAATAACTCTGGCATAATAAAGTGCTCATATGCATAATAATACACAGATTTGATGTGCAAATCTCCATCAGCATTAATTCCACCCAAGTGGGCTATGATAACTTCACAGAACAAATAAAGTACATTTATAGAAAATAAAAATATTAACAGCCACATATAGGGCACACATGACCAGTACCATCAATACAGCCCAGGTGGGCTGGCATAACTCCACACAACAAATAAAATGCATCTATAGAAAGAAAAAGCAGCAAATGGATTATAAAAGCATAGATGTACAAAAATGCCAATCATGTAGAAACCCTCAAATGGAAAATGTACATGTAGGCATTAGTATGCCCAAAAGCACGGGTATTGCCCAAATGGGCTATTATCAACCCAGATAGTTGAAAATGAATAAACCCCTGGTTCAGAGACAAATATTAAAGTGCACACATGCATAATAGTAGCAGCTCAATGTACATCAAGATGGCCATACAAATGCAAAACCCTTCATACCCACACTTGGCATATTGACAGAGAAAACAGAGATATGGAAACACATCAGGGTGATCATAAAAACTCCATAGGGAACAATCCAGGAATACATATAGCTCTTCATCACTGTTGTGTCCATAGGGCTTAACAGTACCAAACTGTATGTTTAATTTAGATTCCAATTGCTGTAATCATTTCTCTCTTTTACCTCCTAGGTATGTGTGCCTTAACATGAGCCAAAGCTGCAAATGACAACGAAATGCAAAGGCAGGGGGTCATTTCCATTCACAGTCTTAATCGCTCTATAGTGTTGCAGGATTCTCAATTTAAGAGATCCTACGGTCGAGCCTATATATTTCAAATCACAAGGGCATTCCAAAGAGTAGACCACAAATCTATTAGTACAGGTAAATGGTCTGCCCTATTGTTCGTCCAATTTCTGGTGCATGAAATATACTGTGACTCCAGTCTGGGCAAGATCACACACACCTTACAATTGTTACATTTGTAAAAAACAGGAATCATATTAATTCAACTCAACCAGTTATCTTGTCCTTGTGTCGTGCTCCTAAGCATGCTGGGAGATAACTTGTCCTTCAAAGAAGGAGCTTTGGTGAACGTGATAGAGGTTGTGCTAGTTAATACTTGGTTCAAGTCCCTATCACTAAGCAGAATAGACCAACGCTTCCTGAAGATCTTTGTCATCTGGTCATATTGTGTAATGAACCTAATAGTAGACTAACCAGCAGACCTAGTTTTAGTTTGCAACAGGTCTGCTCTGTGCCTCCTTTGGAATATTGCTGCTGGAGATTTGCACACCAAATGTGTGTGTGTATTATGCATGGGAGCACTTTATTACTGCTCTTCCATAATGTCTTTCTAAGTTTTTTCCATGTGGCATGATGCTAACCCATTTGGGATGATTAGTGCTGTATGCTTTATCTAGTGCGGCTACTCTGCCTAGAAGGGTTTGAATTGAGCTTTTAAATCCCTTTGCTTGCACAGCTGCTGCATTTACCAGTTCTTGCACTTGTTTGCTCGTGACAATGTCACAAATTTGCACATTTGGGATTTTTTAGTTATTTTTTAAATAATTATGCTTGGCGCTAACACTTTAGCTCTTTAACTGTTTGTAAATGTTTTTGATTAAAGACTCTTCCCTCCAAGTTTAATCCACCATCAAATAGTAGTGAATAGCGCTTTACATATATTCTGTATATGTACATGGATTATATGAATGACTACATTCAAAGATGGCACTTTGCTCTTAAACTGTTTAGGTAAGATATGGTGGTTACATCAGTCATCTGACAATAAATCATGTGACTGCTGTCGAGGGCAGTGCCTTTCTGTTTAAATTACGAGCTCTGTAATTCAGATTTTCAACACATTCATTCCAGAAAGTCATTATTCTATTAAAGACACGTAGGCAAAGGATTATGCTTTATCTTACAATTTACTTCTTAAGCAGCTTTTAAAACATACCAATAATAACTGTAACAAAGCCAAAAAACTACAAGTCCCACTTGTGTTAAGAGTCTTTGGCATGTGAACAAACTAGCCAATCCACATCCATATAGACCCATAAACACGGCTGATCCCTTTGAACATCCTCCTTCTTTTGCTTATCCAACTTTGCGCACAACTGGTAACACGAACCTCAATGTAATTCCTAGGTTCATAGTGACTGTTTCGACAGTCAAAGTTTCGACTGGTGAAAGTTCCGACACAAAAGTGTAGAAAAAAAAGTTTTTTTTTATGGGCCCCCCCAAACCCTTTTTTTTTAAACACCTATTTAACTACACCAAATTAAAATAAACCCTTTACTATTTAAAAAAAAAATTAGATACTTTTGTTTTCAGCACTTTTGTGTCAAAACTTTTACCTGTCGAAACTATTTTTTTGAAACTTTGACCGGACACCTAATCCCTACAATTCTCAGCTCCCCACTGGTTTGTTATCCGCATTGGTACCTACAACAATAAACAAATCTCAGTACACTGAATAATGAGGGTGGACAATCGTGTCAAGCCCTCACATCATTAACAGTACATCAAAGACACAATATATCATGATACAATACATTAAAATATTACCACGAATACAAGGGTGGGATAATCCTTCGCCTCCATGCCTTTAATAGAATTATGACTTTCTGCAACAAATGTGTTGGAAATTTGAATTCTATGTCAAGATCGGGGGCTCGGATTATGCTTGTTCAAAGCTTACTTACCACCAACGTTGCCATTTTCTCAATAGGTTTAAAATGAAAAGTCTTAAAGGTAGACTAATTTGACCAGTCCGCTGATCTGATGATGTCCTGCCACCTGGCTCCTACATTATAAGTCTTTGTGGCTATCGCTGCTCTCACTCAGTGTGTGCCATAACATTGCACATTGATACCGGCTTGTACCATCACCCATCTTGCTAGAGTCGCTGGTGACACACTCCCGTACAGCTTGCGTAACTCTGTGAATAATTGTGAAACTCCTGCAGGTCTCACGTCCTTCATGTTGTCCTCGTAGGCTGCTAAACATCTAATAGAACATAGTTTGGACTGACTTGGGAATGTGTTGTAAGATGCAGACTTCAAACCTGTATTAGTCCTTTTCGTGATGAAAAAGGTCACTCCAGTCGGAGATAGAGATTTCCTAGCCACTTCTAACGGCCTGACATCCGAAGCCCTCTTACATGAGAAGGCATAAAAGCATAGAAGGTTTAGCTGATAACGCCTTTCTAGATAATTCTGGATTATCAGGCCACGCTAAGAACAGTTTCAACACAGTGTCTACATCCCACAACTGGGAGTACTTGGGGATAGCTTTGCCCTCTAAGTCTCTCAATTCTGAATCTAGCAACTACTGATCTTCTACGCTTAGGCATATGTGATTTGGGAGAGTTGTCTGCCCTGGTGTCATGCAGAAATCTATGTGAAACCCCTAGACCGTGTCCAAGACCCAAGCAACTTTGGGTATGGTATGCCAACAGTCTAAATTCTTTGCTAATCTCCTGCCTACTGCAGGAAGATCTACGTTTAATGGCCGCTTTTTCTCGCTTGTTCTCAACAGCATTATTTTGTTGTGGGTCTCCTTGTTGCCAGCCTCTGCCCCTTCCTCTACTTCAGGAGGGAAAGAAGGGGTTTGGCTTATGGTTTTCTTGTTCTCTCCATTGTTCCCTGTCACTGAAGGACCGGGCGTATAGGTATCGGCTTTTCAGGGAGGCCTGTGCCTTATCCAGGGCCACATATGAGTTAGCAAATGTTGTCAGCTCCTTAATGAAGGAGTCCCCAAACAGTTTCCCTTTGGCAGCTGCAGCACTCTCTGAGGTTGCCAGCTCGCTAAGTTTGGGATCCATTTTTACCAACAGTAATCTCCTCCTTTCTGTTGTGATTGCACTGTTGGCATTTCCCAACATGGAAATGGCTCTTTGTGCCCATTCGGGTAACACCACTGGATCTATTGCCTCGTTTTGTCTCAAGGGCCTCCTCAGCCATCTGAAATATCTTCTTGAGCGGGCTCACAATGCCCACATCTTGTCCTGACAAGAAAGCCAGAACCTGTCGAGGCCTTTCCTCACATCCGTCACATACTTCACCATGAAAGTGACAATTTTATCATCTATTTCCGGAGTGTCAGTGATCCCCTCAGGGAGATGCAGCCTTGGGCATTCCACATTTAGCCTGTTTCGGAGCTCCTTCACCATTAGTGCCATAAGGTGCTTCTTAAGGCAAGCCACTATTTTCTTAGGCGGCTCCCATTCTGAAAAGTGAGTATGGATTAATCTAGGGCCCGAAGCATTATGCATGCTATGTGGGTGTTACAACTCTAGGGGATGAAGCACTATACATGCTATGCGGGCGTTACAATTCTAGGGCACAAAGCACTATGCGTGCTATGTGGGCGTTACAACTCTTGTCAGCTGATGTACTTCATGGAACCGATGGAGGGCTGTATTTGTGTTTTGTGGACTGTTCCGCAGCGTTTGGCTGCGTATCACGCCTTAGGGTGTGGGGCAAACTTGAGCGGTGGGGCCTTGACCGCCATTTGTTATATAAAGTTGCTCTATTCCAACAATCACGTTATCTTAGATATTTTGTCTCCTGGCAGAAGAAAAGAACTGAAGAACTCAAAATTGAAGAGAAGGTGGGAGCTTGTAGATCACTGTTAAAGGCCGTTAAACATGAGTTTTGTGCATTGTCGCTGTTAACGATGCTCAAGTACTACAGTGCAAAAACATATGCAACAGTGTTATACGGCTGTGAATTACTAAGTATCAATAATAGAAAATTCTTGAATGGAAGGTAGAATTTTGAAAAGCGTTTTGGGTCTCCCTCCCACGTTCGGTACCAGTGAGTGTTATTCAGCTAGAATTGGGTATGATCATGTGGTGGGCAGAAATGATGAAGCAGAAGTTATCCCTCTTCTTCAAATTGTCCATAGCAGTGAAACCTCACATTGATTTTTATCTGTATAAAATGATGTGAAAAGAACAGAACCCATACTTATGTACATTTTGAAAACAAATGTGATGCCTTTATGGAACAGCTTGGTCTCAGTGAACTTGTCGCTGAAGAATCACTAAAGGGAAAGATAAAAAGATGGGACATTATTGCTGACATGCTAACCAGGCTGACACTACATAGGGGAAGTGATTTAGAATATATACCGGGTCGTGAAGTCAAATTGTATATACAAATGTTTCCATCAGCCAAATATAGACTGGTACCTGAAATTCAGAGTTAACTGTCTACCAATGCTTGAAGTGATAGACCCAAAGTACGGATCACTGAAGAATTAAGAAACTGTAGATTGTGATGTGAAGAGCTAGAATTGCTAAAATACTTGGTACTGCGCTGTCCCAAGAAGATGCCTGCGAGAATTGCCCATTTTAGTACCTTTATAAACTCTTGTCTGTAATAATATCCTCAGAATTCTGGCACAGGTTAATGATGACCCCCCCGCTTATTTTTTCTTGTTTAGGTGACTAGTATCAGTCTGTGCGCTCTACCCTAGGTTTTGTTTGTTAGCTATTCCTTAGACCTGACTTGCCCACATTTAATTGGGGGTTAGTGGCTGCATGGCTCGGAGCAGACCGATATTCACCAGTCGGTCTGTTAGTTACAAAATAGTGGGGGTTGTTTCCTAATGAGCCTTTGCGCTTAGGTTTCGGGTGACCCCACAAGTGTCTGAGATATGCAATAGCTTATGAGGTACTCGCTTGTTAGTTTTTAAACATTGGTTAAACATTTTTATTTTGTTATGTTTCATTCGTATTATTCACATAAATTAATTCACTTAGTGCTTGTTGTATTTCGTTTTACACAAATCAGTACACAGTTACACTTTGTGTATTGTTCTGTGACATCAATAATGACTTTTCTGTTGACTGGTGTGCTATTTCTGTGTTTATTTACAAAAAACCACACACTTTTGCCAACATTTCTCTGCTAGTGCTACTGTTTCGCTCTTTCTTGGGCTTTATCAAGGCACATTCTTTTACTTCGAGTTGTGTGTCAATCTCGTGTTTACACCTTTCATTTGTGTGTATACCTTTAGTGTTCTGTGTTTCAACTCATATTTGCAGGTCCTGTTGGGTGCTTCCCTCGGTCCTACCTTGTTCCCGTGGCCGGGTCCGTCCGGCCACGGGAACACTGTATAAAGATATCGACGGTCAAGGACCAAAGCGAATAGGACCATAACTAATACAACACTGGATTTACCTGAATCTGAGACCCACTGAAGTTTGATCTCTTACAAAGATATAAGAAAAAGAAATAAATACAAAGCAATTGAATGTACATATCTACATATCTATGTAACATTGACGTGTCTCACCTAAACTAAATGTATGCACACAAATGTAAGGAAGGACCCCCCACTTATCACTTACGTTGGCACTAGTGACATTTCTGATGATAACCTTTGCCAGTATTGATAGGATAATGGATTCAGCCCAACTAGAGGTGCTAAATGGCATTTAACAAGCATACATCGTCTTCTTTTATTTACGTTGATTCTTTGTTTTGTCATGATAGCTCACTATCTAGACACATTGCTGCATGACACAAATATTATAAGGGTTGTAAGTGTTGCAAGCAAGCATTTAAATATTGGGTTACTTTTTATGAAATGTGATGATGTGAAGATGTTAGTAATAGTTCATGTAAAAGTACTTTGTGTACTAAACACATTTTTTAAAATAAAAAAAATCACTCAAGTAATGGTTAGATGACACAATCTCACCGAGACAGGTAAGTGCAATTACGTTTCTTTATTGGCGAGACCCCGCAGCCTCTAGCTACGGCTCCCCTCGCTCAACGGCCACTGTGGAATGTTGATTGCTGAACGTGCATCAACATTCCACCAGTGTGCCTATGCACGAGCCCGTGCATATTACAACATTAGACTCACTCAGGAAGGATCAAATTTCCGTACCAGTGACCATGAATAAAGGACTCAAGCTGGGGTGAGTGCTGGCACTCCACTTGTTTAACCTTTATGTGGCCGATGTAGATTAAACCCTGACTAAATGTAGCAACTTTCTGCCTAGTATAGGCGGTGCCCGTATGGGCTGGATCACATTAGCAGATGATACAGTAATTTTGGACCGGGCCCAACTGGGGTTGCAATGCTCTATGGATGCCCAATTTCAGTATGCTGCTGAGAACCAACTGAGCGTCTATCAAAATAAGACGAAGGTCCTGCAGATCTAAGGGAAAAGGAGGAGGCTTACCAAACCTATCTGCTACATGGGAGGCATCAAGCTTAAGATCGTAAACCAGTACTTGTACTTGGGTCTTCCTTTCAATAGTGCTTCTAGTGCTTTGCAATATAGGACTCATATTTCCCTCAAAGCCTCCCGTAAGTGGCTTTTGATTTAAAGCTTCATCACCACTGTAGGTGGGGGATCTATTGAGGGATATCTTGAGGTACACAAGAAGGCTATTGTACCGTGTACCCTGTATGGGATGGAGACACTTGAAAGCAGGTACATTAATTGGGTCAAAACAATTGATGGAAATCTGTTGAGGTCTCTTCTTGGCCTTTCTACATCAGTCTCCATTGAGGCCTTATGGCTTGAATTGGGGGTTACGTCTTTACTTACTCTGTGGAAGATGGGCTGTTGTAAGTTGTTGAAAAATATATTAACGACCAACGACACCACTGGCACTATGTTTACTCTGTTCTCAGTACATCCTAGCTGCAGGACTGGCAATATTGCTCATCTGGATTTGGTCAATACAGTGACAAAACATTTGGGGGCTATTGGTCTACAATTCAGAGGTATGCTGGATATGAGTAACTTTCATCTTAAACGTAAAACAACATCTCTAGCCTAGGATTGCACGTTCTTGATTGATGACGTTACACCATTATACAACGCAGGGCTTTCGATTGTTGGAACTCTAAATGTGTAGTAGCACCTTAAGGCAATTTATGTTATATTTGACAAGGTCATTGATCCAACCCTGTCAGGGGTGAGAGGGAGCCTGTCATGATGCCTACCCCCGGGCATCCGGACCAAGCCCATCAGCCTCGGGAGCAGGCATCCAGGTGCTTACTAAAAGCCCAGCAGCCCTGGCTAGGGGCTGTCTGGGTACAATCCTGGCGGCATTGGCACCAGGCTCATATAGGAAATCAGTCCTGGTGCCATAGGCGCCAGGCTCATGTACATTACTTACCTCATGCATACCATGCTGCAATGAAGTCAAGCCAACGTGAGACCTGAATGGGACTACTTTACTTCAGGGACTATTTTTTACTCGGGTGTGGTTCTGGGGGAACTTCTTACTGGGACTACTTTGCAGGCTATTTAAAGCACATGCTTCGTGTTATTCTGCATCCAGCAGCGTAACGCTCACCGTGCCTGCAGTCAGCATCCAGTCTTCTGCCACGCCCGCCTCGAATCCAGAGCTCCTTGAAATAGAGGAAAGAAGAAGGAAAGGTTAGAACCCGGACATTATTTTAATTCCTTACCTGATTCCGGATCCATCACGTCTTTGAACTTGGAAAGGACATTATTTCTGCACGCGTCGCATCGCCAGCTGCAGCCAAGGCCCAATCATCGCGTCAACTTTGATGGGCATTATTCTTTGCCGAATTTGATTTCGTGATCACTTATCGACCAGGTTGTAAAAACGGCAAGGCAGAAGCCTTATCCCGAACAGGGATGGGAGAAGCATATTCGAACCCGGAACCGTTGCCTATAATTTCAGAACAAAGAATTCTTGGCATAACTACTCTACACACTTTAGAAGATATTCATTTAAAAATCCGACAACTTTTCGATCCTGCAGCCCTGCAGGACTGGGTAAAGAAAGGCAAAGATTATTCAGTCAGCAATGACCTACCTTACTATCAAGGGCGTCTATTTCTACCACACAAGGAACTACAAGAACTAGTTATCTCCAATTATCATGATGCTCTGATGGAAGGACACCCAGGTATCGCAAAAACTGAAGCTAAAATTAAAAGACAATTCTGGTGGCCCACCTGGCGAAAAGACGTAAAGTCATTTGCGCTATCTTGTGGTATCTGCGCCCAAAAAAAGAAATCTGAAGAAAAAAACAGCTGGTCTTTTACAACCTTTGGATATTCCACCTACACCATGGCATACTTTGTCTTTAGACTTCATTACTGATCTACCTCCATGTAATGAATTTAACACCATTCTAGTTATTGTGGATCTTTTTTTCCAAGATGGCCCACTTTATTCCTTTAAAGGGATTACCTTCCGCTTCAATTTTGGATAAGGAATTTCTCGAAATCATTGTTCGAATACATGGATTTCCTTCTGTATTGGTCTCTGATCGAGGTAGTCAATTCATTTCGCAATTTTGGAAAAGATGTTGTCAATTAGCGCAAATCGATGTGAGGTTATCAACCAGTCACCATCCCCAAACGGATGGTCAGACGGAGAGGACAAACCAGAATCTTGAACAGTACCTACGTTGCATGCTACACCAAACCGAAAGCAATTGGAAGGATATTTTATGGATTTCCGAATACGCATACAATAACTCTGTACATTCAGGAACCGGACAAAGCCCCTTTTATACCATATATGGACATCATCCTTGAACCTCAGAACTCGATTCGCCTCAACACTTAGAAATGCCTGCAGTGAATCATCTGCACTCTACTATTACACAAGCCTTTAAGGAAGCAACCGAACATTTGAAACAAGCGAAAGAGAAATACAAGAAAAATGCTGATCAACATAGAAGTGATGCTCCACAATACCAGATTCAGGATCAAGTTTGGCTGGCTACAAAACACATACCTCTAAAAGGGACTTGGACTTTTAATCCTAGATATTTGGGACCTTACACTATTAAGGCCATTATCAACCCGGTGGCCGTCAAATTGGAATTACCCTCTAACATGCGGATTCATCCTGTCTTTCATGTTTCACTCCTGAAACCAGTTCAACCCGGGACAAGACTAGCCAAACCACCGACCCCATCCTAATAGATGGGGAACCTGAATTCGAAGTTAAAAATATCCTGGACTCTAAAATGGTAAAATCAAGTCTTTTTTATTTAATCGACTGGAAGGGTTACGGACCACAAGAAAGGTCATGGGAGCCTAGTGACCATGTTCATGCACCTCGGTTGGTGAAAAAATTCCATCGAAACTTCCCAGACAAACCAGGACCAAGGGGAAGAACACCTTTAGGAGGGGACTTGGGGGGGGGAGTGCTGTCATGATGCCTACCCCCGGGCATCCGTCCAAGCCCATCAGCCCCGAGAGCAGGCATCCAGGTGCTTACTAAAAGCCCAGCAGCCCCGGCTAGGGGCTGTCTGGGTACAGTCCTGGCGCCATTGGCACCAGGCTCATAGAGGAAATCAGGCTCATGTACATTACTTACCTCATGCAGACCATGCTGCAATGAAGTCAAGCCAACGTGAGGCCTGAATGGGACTACTTTACTTCAGGGACTATTTTTTACTCGGGTGTGGTTCTGGGGGAACTTCTTACTGGGACTACTTTGCAGGCTATTTAAACCACGCCCGAAAAGCAGCACATGCTCCGGCAGCGTAACGCTCAACGTGGCTACAGTCAGCATCCAGTCTTCTGCCACGCCCGCCTCGAATCAAGAAGCTCCTAGAAATAGAGGAAAGAAGAAGGAAAGGTTAGAACACAGACATTATTTTAATTCCTTACCTGATTCCGGATCCATCATGTCTTCGAACTTGGAAAGGACATTATTTCTGCATGTGTCGCATCGCCAGCTGCAGCGCCGCGCCATACTCACCAGTCCTCACAGCATCTTTCGATTCGGCGCTGCCTCCATCATTTTCTTCGCCGAACTCCAGCACCTAGGGGACAAAATAAATATAAGGTGAGCCGAGAAAGCCAACAAATACAATCTCTTTTTAACCACCATAGACTTACCTGATTTACCACCGGAGGCATTATTCTTAAACATCCCACAACTTCTTACGCCGCACCTGTAAGGAGAGAGAAAACAACAAGTTAAATACACACATCTTTTACCGGACAGTGTTGGGTAATACAGACTCTTACCTGAACGCCATCAGCAGCCACAAGACAATCTTCTCTTGGACCCAGCTGCAACACAAGAAGGGAATGGGACAAGAGTGAACATCGAACATATTGAACTCTTTGGACTTTATACTTACGGGTTCTCGCCAGGAACCACAGAGTCAATATTCATCCAGAAACTCTTCCAAGGCCTTCGAACCAGTGAAGTAACTGGTATCTACGTGCCCCTGCATTCCCCGCAGGATGGAGAGCTCATCATTCAAAAACATAAGGTGAGATTACTGAAAGGGAATATCGGAGGTGATTAGTGGGGAGAACATTGGGGTGCCATCACTAGAATCCACGGGTGGCTAAATCCCTTTTTCCACTTGCAGGAGAATACTTCTACGGGTCAAGCAGACGAGGTTAGGCGGGCCAGACCAGTCTGTCATCTCTGCACTACGCTTCACTTGGAGGAGACCGCAGCTGTCCGGGTCCGATCGACACCCCTGTGGGAGCCAGGTGAGCGTAACAGAGCCTGAACCCAACAACCCTGGGTGCCAGAGAATATTTAGACAGGCCTCCTCCCATCACCTCCTTACATGCCAGGAAGGTGCTATGGCAGGACTTGGCGTCGTGCCATGGTAACGTCCTGGTACCGTGCAACATCCTCACAAGAAAAACCACAGACCAGCAAAGGAGAAGAGCCAGCTCACCAAGAGAAACTCCCTAATACAGCAAAGCTGCATAGAAAAACGGGCGGGGCTTAACACCCTTATGTAACCTCCCAAGCCCTCCACTATCACATCCCCTGAAAGCAAGGTAAGCCATTGGTAGGGTAAGTGGCCAATCCAGAGAGGGGGACGGATATATAAGAGGGAGCTTGGGAGTTGTTTGGTATGGGCTGCAGTTTGGTGAGGACCGGCAGTGGAAGAGCATGTCCAAGAGACCAGACGAAGTGAGGGAGACTGTAGTGCAGAGGCTATTGTTAGGGAGGAGGTCTGTGGAGTGTTTCTGTGAGAGAGCGGGGAGTGTGAATAGTAGGGGTAGGGTAGGAGTAGTGGTGGAGAGGAGGAGTAGTGGTAGTTGGGAGTAGCGAATGAAGGAGATAGGTGATATTGGGTAGTAGAGGGGTGTGCAGGGCCCCATATCCCTGGGGTTCTGACCAGGGGCTAGCGAGAGAGGTGAGGGGAACATAGGGGTAGAAGAGGTAGTAGTAGTAGTAGTGGAACAAAGCTGTAGTAGAGGTAGAGCGACAGTGAGTGGAAGAATAGGAGTAGATATTGGTGTAGACGGAAGTTATAACTAGAGAACCAGTAAGATGTGGGGAAAGTAGAGTGAGAAGAAGGAGGGAAAGGGATAATGGAGGAAGAGGATAGTTGTAGATAGAAGCGGAAGCAAGAATATGAGTGGGAAAGGAAGTAAGATTGGAGGGTGGAGGCAGAAAAGGCAGAGTGAGAGATTGGAGGAACAGTAACGTGGTGGGGGAGAACAGTTTAAGAGATAAGTATAGAAAAGGGTCAGCTAGGAGAGGGTGTAAAAGGTGTGAGCGTGACTCTGGGGGAAAGAAGGCACCATTCCCTATTCCCTGACAGGAGAAGGAAAGTTAGAAGATCCCTAGGAAGTCAGGTAACCATTGTTTTAGGGCAAACACCTGTAGGATAGAAAGAAGAGAAGACAGATGGAGGCTACCGATCTGAGAGCTGCTAACATCCCTGATGACACCTAGGCTAGGGAGGCAGGGAGAAGGCCGCGGTAGACCAGAGAGAGAGTGGGCCGCCTTAATGCCAAATATCGCCAGCTCCATCAGACCCCGGAAGAACCTTGCGAATCATCCATTCTGACCCGCAAACGATTTACTAAACACTCTTGAATTTTACTCTAGGAGTTAGCATGGTTATTTGTGGCAGGCCCACCCCATCCCAACTATCTATGCCTGAATTTGCTTCCAGTCCTAGAGTGTACTGGGGTCTGGACCAATTTTCCGCGTGAGCACAGATCCGCTTCTGCAAGGACTCGCTCAAGACAAGTCGTCACATACTCACTGACTGTACATGTTTCCACAAGCCGCACATGAAAGGATATGCCAACTTCTGTTCTTCCCCTGACAGAATATGTTCTGACCAATTGTGAGCTACTATCCTTTCAGCAGAATCGTTGGTCATAGTGGCAGAGGCCATACTCGCATGGGAACGCATTCTCCCCAAACGCATAGCATTGTAGAAACTGGTAATAGGATGTAAAATCTATGACAACGATTACGGGGGCCGTCTTTTTTCCTTGTCTTTTTACTTTTTTATATAGATTTATAACTTGTGATATACAATATGTGATACATCATATTTTTTTGTTTTAACTGTATATAATTATTTTCATTATATGTGAGTCATTTATGTGCTTTTTTTATTCATGCAAAAGGCTAGATTTGTTAGCAAAATGCATTAAATAAATGAAAATGAAAAATATAAGTGCATCAGGAAAACAACGGGACCTTCACTGAAAGTCATTTCTCAGCAGTTTCAAGCCCAGGTACTCTACACAGAACATTCCTCCCTGGCTACCCATACAGAATTCTACGTGACCTCCTGCCCCCCCAAGGAAGGCCTCCTCTTACACCCTTCTAAGCTGAGACTGGGGGATCTGCTCCCCCTCTTGTGTCCTTTGGTTGCTTGTAGATCCCTTGCTGCCAAATTGACCACCCTTCCCCTCCGCCATCAAAAGATCCCCTGTACTGATCCGTTGCGATCCGTTTCCCTCACTGTGTAGTTTCTCCTGTGACTTTTAAAGCGCAATGTTGCTTTCTGGATCTAGGTCTGCGCTCATTAATACCGTAATAATAATAATATTATATAATAGCATTACCCCAGCCATTCCAACATACCTTTTTCACATACCACATTTAAGGGGGAAATGAAAGTCGGGGTACTCTTTCGATAACATGTCTGAGCTGCGCGAACATGCGGTCTTGCACGCAAGAGAGCTTTGAAAGCAGGAACCGTTACAAAAACAAACATATCACTCTTCCGTGTTACTTAGAAGCAACATTTAAAAAACGCTTTAAAATAAGAACACCCTTGAGAAGGACTGAAATGGGGGAGTGGTGTCCTGCCTGAAGGGATCGAACACCACAAGTGAAGGCCTAGTTGCCAACATGACCTGTTCCAATCTATAGGTGCTTATCCAGACCTGTTTTCTCTTTGCATTCTGGGACTTGCAGTGCGAGTTTTTAAAATGGAAAAAACAGAACTACAAGTTCCATAATGCAAATAAAAAAACAGGACTGATAAGCAGCTACAGATTGAAATGGGTAATGTTGGCAACTATGAGCGGAGGAGAAGCGGTGTAAGCACAACATTAAGGTGCAAGGAAAGCTTACGCAGATTAAGAAGTGAAGGTAAGCATATTGGTGGGAAGAAGACAAAAACATGCGAGTTTGAGGAAACACAAGAAGCAAATCCGGATGTGAACGGTGGAGAAAGATGAGGGGAGAAGTAGAAAAGAGAGCGGGGTGGGGGCGAAGGCCAGCTGAGGAATTAGAAATAGGCAAGAACAAAAAGAGAAGGTAGGGAAAGGTGTGAAGAAAAAAGGAGGAGAAATGAGTGGGTGAAGTGGGAAAAGTGACTGCCACGAGGAAGAAGAAATATGCGAGTTCGCCGAGGGGAAAGAAAAACCAGCGAAGCGAAGTCAGCCGACCGAAGAATGGGCACGGCTCACCCCCAGCATCTGCATCTCGCTCGGGGCAGTGGGTATCAGGCGACTTCATTTCTTGTAGGATTTAAACCCTGGGCCTATTACCTCTTTAGCGAAATGGGGAACCGTTTCCCGACGACGGGAGGCACATGATCGCACTCCACCTGTTGGCCCGTGTGACAATATTGACTCGCAGTTGTGTGCCATGTCTAATAAATCAGGCCTGTTGTGCAAACCTTTCCTTATTGTGTCCAAAGCAGCAACAGTGCGCGCCTGACCTGCCGTGGTCCTGCCGCTGGAGCACAATAACGCTTTCCTGTAATTGAACCCTGAGTAAACTCCTCTCAGGGATATTCATAAAACAAGCAGCAGCACAGATTTAATTAGCACGTCTGCCTTGTGTTTAATGAATCATCACATCTGCTCCACATGCAGGAAGCGATAACGCGGGCAGATGTCCTGTGCCTGGCTCCCGGGCGCCCGCTTCTCGCTCACCTTGGGGCATGAATATTATCTTTTCATTTCCCGTCTCCCACGCTGCCCATCGGGACTAGAGTGAGTAGCGGTTGTGCGAATCAACGGAAAACATTGTGACAAGAGATAGTTTTCATACTTTACTGAGTCGGAAACTGAGCAGCTGCAGAGGGGAGATCTCCTAAACATTTCAAAATCTGAATATGATTTTCTAAATTTGCAGAGAATTTCGAAAGTCTGTGCTCATAAGAAATTTTCATTTTCTGGAGAAAAATGACTAATCCCCCACACTAACGTGAGATGGGGGTTTAGATTCTATTAAAGACAAGGAGGCGATTATTATGCATTACAATCTTTACTCTGAAACCACAGCAGCAAAGAAAATACTTTTACAAACAAAAAAGTTTCCACAACAGAACTAGATAGAGTTCAATGTCAATGTATGGGGAACTCCCCAAACCATCATGGAGGACAGGTCATGCCCTGCAGGGGACCAATGAGCAGGGACCCTCTTCTATATATGTCCATTACTCTAACCCCAACCCCTCTTTCTGCAGCTGTCTTGCACCAGAAGTCCAATGAAACGGTTGAACTGCGTAGCGCGGAGAAAGAATCCATCGAAACTGGAGATCTCCACCTTCCCGCAGCCTGAATCTATGCCGAAGTTCTTCTGGATAGGACTTCTCATCCAAAATCACGCACTCCACAACTTGTAACTGCGAGCCACACTCCTGATGAGAACCTCAACTCGTGGCCGAAATCACGCACTCCAGAACTTGTAACTGCGATCCACACTCCTGAGCAGAACCTCAACTCGTACCTGTAAGAACAACAAGCAAGAAGGGTGGGTGGTTGGGAAGAACAACAAACCAAAGAATGTTCTCACTTGAACCACCTGTGTACATGCGTATCACAATTGTCATATCATATCATATCATATTCAGGGTGGGTGGGAGGGATAATATTCGCCTCCTTGTCTTTAATAGAATCTAAACCCCCATCTCAAGTTAGTGTGGGGGATTAGTCATTCTATGACAAGACAGGAGGCTCATATTATGCAAGTTCAAAGCCCTTGCATCTCATTAGTACGTACAAAATGATCCAATATAATAGATAATATAATAAAATAATAGGAAAGGAAACATTTTTTAAATGCTTTCATTAAATCAATCTGTTGACCAATCAGAGAATTGCCCAAGACTAGATTGCCCAAAAAGCTGTCTTATAAGGCAAAGTCAAATCCACTGCAAGAAAAACAGGAATGTGCCAAATCCAGCGTTCCTTACAGGCCACCAAAACCAACTGGTTAAAAGAGGGGAAAACATTGAACAAAGTTTTCCTATACTAATAGGTTAGGACAAAACCATCTGAAATAAACACCTATGTTGTTCAATCAAATATTCAAAACACTTAAATTCGTACCATTTTTGGGGACCTAGAAAGCAAACCAATGAAAACAAACACCTAGCTCTCCTGGAGATAAAGAAAAGTACCCCATAGGGGTGAAAGTCTTATAGGTTCCATCCCATGCATTAAAGGAAGATATCGCATTAGAAACAGGGCATGTCACAGAACTACACTGGGGAACCAAGAGGGAAAGACAAATCTTCAAAAGGGTAAAATGGGAGTAAAAAATCATTTTTATAAATTTTGTAATAGGACAATCCATCCTGAGCGGAGCTGAAAAGCAATAGAATTAATCTACAATTGTCTTCAGACATATGTGTATACTAAGGAGGGAAGTCTTCTGGAGGCAGAAGCAGAATGGAAGAGAGGGCCCCACCTGAGAAGCTAACCCGTCAAACCGCCAACACGGAGACCCTCAGACCTCCCGAACTCTTGAAGAAGGACTCTGCTACCATGACAAAAGGCAGATATTATAAACCTGATCCTTAAGAGGCCAAACTTGGCAAGAAGAAAAAATGTATCCGACATCCAATCACTACCATTATAGTGATATCTAAACTCCTTTGTAGGTATGCCCGGTGCTTGAACCTTGATCCCTCCTCCCTGGTGATAAATCCCCTAGCGGATCAAAAGTAACCGAAGGAGGACACCAAATTTCCAAAATCTTAGCAAGACTCTAAACTGCAAAGAACTGATCACTAAATGGTTAAACTGAAGGTGTACACCAGAAGAGGTCCAACCTATATTTCAGCCAATTTGCAGATCTTTGAAGCTCACAGCACCCTGAGCTGGCACCTTACTGCAAACAAACTCTTGTGAAAACCCCAAAGGTCCACCTGCCATGCAGGTGACTATGATAATCAAGTCATCAACCAAATATATATCCCAGCACTCTGGTAATCGTAGCGGCAGACACCGTCTGAAAGTTAATGTATAGACTCTGGAACGCATCGTGATAGAGGGTCATAACGTGGATGGGGGATAGTATCACTCCCAGACCCCTCTATCCCACCAAGGGATATTGAGCCTTCCCAAAAGAGGAGAAACCTCCCCCACTTATCCAAAGGAAAAACCTTGCAATCCAGAAAGAAAACTACCCTGAGGACCACATTAAAGCCCCGCTTTACACCGTTAAGAGAAATAAATACCCACTAGCGCCTCTAACCAATCCCCTGACTGGACAGACTCCAGTTAACTTATTGAAATACCAGAGATTAGCACAAAGGAAATTAACAGACGGGAGGGAAATGCTCAGTGCGAGTCTGCACTGGTCACCCGCCAGAACTCCTGTAAAAAGGAAAAAACTGAAACCATTGGATACTCCCAGAGGTGTAATATTATGATGCAATCTCCCCCAAGGATGGCAGGAAGGGGAATGAGGGGGAAAGAACTCTGGATAATTACCAATGCCCTGTAAATGCAAGGTTGAGAAGAAATCTGGGACCACTGTCCCCTCCAACCCTGAGGTCTGAGTCACTGTATTCATGTGAGGCTGACTGGCCACTAAGGGAATCAGGGGAAGGAAAAACTAAGCACATTGTCCATAGCAAAACAGTACTTATACAGTACTACGAACCCTCAGGTATATGAGTGGTGCTTAACACTACTACGAGCGTTGTGTGGTGTGAGGTGTTCACTTATCGATCTCAGCAGGATAAAAGACTGATGTAGACCTTTCCAAAATTAGGAACCTGTATCAGAACGTTCAGCACGGATATGAAAACAGCACTCTAAAGAGGTTAAGCAAGGCTCATGAGGGTACAGAAGCCTGCGTGTACTCCTCGAGCAGAGGAGAAGTTGCAACACACTGTTAGACGGTTAGCTGAACCATAGGCCAAGCTTTGGGAGGAAAAACATGAGGCAGGCGCCAGCAAGTTATTATTTGGCAACTCGTCTAACTGATACCATCAAGTGTTTCCAAACACTCCATCCAAGTAAAACATGGTTGCTCAACTTGTCATGTAAAAAACTGAACGGTTACCCTCGAGCTGACCCTGTCTCCACCAGAAACCAAAAGAATAAGGAATGTCCAATGGGACAAAAGTAGGGGAGAACAAACGTCCCCACTAAAGAGAGCCTTAAGCCCTACAGACCTCAATAGAGGCATAACGCATCATCTTTATTCTTCCTCATGTTGAGAGAAAATACTGTAGCTTAATCAGCACTGGTATTGGGTGGAGCAATTGAGGTCGGGAATCAAAACCTAAGGAAAGGACTGAGTTGTCCTGAAACTAACTAAGGTAAAGGGTGACAGAATTTTTAACTAAAAGATGAATGATAACACCAGAGAGATGGTTAGAGAGGAAGGTACAACCCCATATGGGTCTGTTTACAACCACTTCCACACTCTTTTCTTTAAAGCACTTAATAAATAAAGAATATATAATATATGAAATATATATAAAATATCCAAAGAAGAGGGGTTACGCCCACACAGGGGACCGAATCCCCGGCCCTTATATAAGCTGATACACACTGAGCTTTCTGGGCCACTGACAATTCTGAAAAAACGCAAATGTGTTCCAGTCAACACTTAAACATATTGTTTATCAAAGCGTACACTGAGCAAGTGCACCTCAACTGCTCACCCCAGCAGGGTGAGGCAACCAATAGTACACGAGGGAGCACCTCGCAGTAGGAACAAGGCGAAGCCTGAAACCGAGCAGGTTACTGCACGCCTACAAGACCAAACAATGGCGTCAGCCATATGCAGCACCTAAACAAAGCTGCCGACCTTAAGGAAGGAATACACTGAGCAAGTGCACCTCCAACTGCTCGCCCGAGCAGGGCGTGATAATCAGCAGTACACGAGGGGGTAACCTCGCATTAGAACTCAGGCAGAGCCTGAAACCGAGCAGGTTATGGTGCATGCCAGTCAAGGTAATTACCCAAGTTGCCCACTTTAAGGGAGGAAACACTGAGCAAGTGTACCTCAACTGCTCACCCTAGCAGGGTGTGGACACAGCCGTATACAAGGGGACCCCTCGCAGAAACCCCAGGCAACCTTGCCACCGAGCAGGTGACTGCACCTTTCCAGGGAAGATAACCCAAACAAAAGAAAACTGTCAAGTTGAAGGTAGGATACACTGAGCAAGTGCACCTCCAACTGCTCGCCCGAGCAGGGTGTGATAATCAGCAGTACACGAGGGGGTAACCTCGCAATAGAATCAGGCTGAACCTGAAACCGAATTTATGGCACCTACAGTGAAGGCAAAGCACATAACTTAAGAAATAAGTAAATGAATAAATAAACAAAGAAAATAAAATAAAACTGCAGACTGGCAGTGCATCGGGCTCTTGCGCTGGATGGTCAGACTTTGACCTAACAAACCCACAGTCTATCAGTAAACATTCTTTCTTTCCAGCACTAAAGGTAAGGAAATGTGTTGTGTCACCAGGGATACGAAATTACAAACATTTAACAAAACCACATTTTTACTATTAAAATGTTTGTGCTATAATCTTTCTGAAGAAGTCATGAACCAACCAAATGCCCATTAGGAAATCCCTGCTCAACTGAGCAAAAAAGGTGACAATCAAATACCTCCACTGTAAAATACAATTATTTAAAATATACAAATAAACATGCGCTGGTCGGCCGCGAACCCGGGTCTTCCTGCATGGGAGACCTGCAGCTCTATATTTGAGCTAACTTGGCTCAGTACTGAAACAGAGGCTTTTGTTACAAACATAAGCCACAGGGGCAGGCCGAACCCAAAGCCTGCAGCACCTGGAATCCCCAGGTGACCATAAATCTGTCAAGGGGCACGAATTCAAACAGGCGAAATGAAGAGGGAACAGTGTAAACAACACTGCTCTCGCGCACGCCGGGAGCGAGTTGATTAATGCACTAGAAACACCTGAGTTTACAAGCGCGAGAAATTTTTAAAGAAGAAATAAATTAGAGAGCTCCCTCGAACTCACAACCTCATGGACTGTAGTCCGAAATTCAACCATTGCACCACTGCTTCAGCTGAAACAGGATGTATGAGCATAATACATATTTTCTTTTTGAAAGACACCAAAATGAAACCAACGGCCGCACGCGGCTATCCAGATACATTGTATCAAATACACAAATTCCTTTATAATAAAAGGTAATTAACACATATTTACCAAATATGCCATATTCAAACTAATAAAGCCTACTACTGACAAACAATGTAAGACACAACTGAAAGGGGTGACTTAGCTCTGTGGTGTCAGCAGCAAAGAAAGAGGGGTTGGGGTTAGAGTAATGGACATATATAGAAGAGGGTCCCTGCTCATTGGTCCCCTGCAGGGCATGACCTGTCCTCCATGATGGTTTGGGGAGTTCCCCATACATTGACATTGAACTCTATCTAGTTCTGTTGTGGAAACTTTTTTGTTTGTAAAAGTATTTTCTTTGCTGCTGTGGTTTCAGAGTAAAGATTGTAATGCATAATATGAGCCTCCTGTCTTGTCATAGAATCTGCTATACAGATTGGCACGGTCTCTACCCATGAGGCAAGAGCATCGGAGCACGGCACAGCTAAGGGCTGTCCCTGGGGGAGACCACACAGTCTATTCTCTATATCACACAAAAGGTGTTCCTCCCGAGCACACCACAGGAGTCCGAAAGCAGTACAGCAAACTCCATTAGCACCTTTTGACACCCGCAGCTGCTCCCTGCCACCCTGAGCGCTCCGGTTGTCCGCCATGGAAAGGGAAGAGGTGCTCCGTACAGAACCCCGCTTTCCCTTTCCATGGCAACCATCTTGGGAAAGGTTTTCCCTTCGTTCAACGGGACTTACTTACGCAGCGTTATCCCAGAGAAGGGCCAAGGCCCAGCCTAAATCTGTAAATCCCTGCTCACGTTAATGTCACTGCGTGGTCCCAACTACATTAGCTTCTGGTACCACATGTTAGACAATCCTGCCTACGTCACAAAATACATTTATCTGTATCCGCTGCCTGTAACACACTGCATCTACTCTCCGCATAACCTAACTGTATAGCCAATATTCTAATCTTTTGTTTTCAAATGATTTGATCCTGTTCAGGTACAGACTGGCCAAAAAGGCAATAGGCGCGTGGTCGAACCAAAAAACGCAACATACTGGCGTGGGACAGGTTTAGAAAGCTATTAAACATATATATATATCAGTCCACGCCCTGGGTCTTCACTCAAGATTTCAATTAGCCCCAGCTGGAGAAAAATACTGCTCAAAGTCGCCCAGCTGGTCACTAGCCCAGGGTGCTGGGCCAATCACGTGGCTTGTCCAAAGGGGGAAGTACAGAGCATTCGGATACTATAATTGAGACAGTTAATATACACATATGTTTTTGTTATGCTTATTGATTATACAATGCTCACCTGTGTTCAGTTGATACAATCCCAAGAAAGCAGAAGTGGGAAGAGGCTTGTTTATATAGTGAACGTGAGTAAGAAGAGTCAGAGAAAGAAGCACACAGCCTGGGAAGCAATACAAAATAAGGGGAGGGTGGAACGAAAGGAGGAGATTGGAAGTAGAAAGGGGACAGAAAAATGGTTCAGCCAGGAAATAAGTCTTAGGGCAGATCAGTTTTAAGGACTGCAATAATGTGCAATAGGGGGGTTTTGGGTTCATCAGCTGAGTGTTCTAGAGTCAATCAGCCTCATTATGAGTTTGATACTGCGGTAAACATTCAGCAGTTAACCCCATAACCACCACTTTTTTGGCCGCAATTAAATTACAGCCAGTTTTACCACATCTCTGAATTCTTACTTTTTAGGTGCGGTAGAGGATTGACCTCCAGCGTAAGACTGGGTGCAAGTACTCTACTTTACCTCCAAACATCTGATTTACTGCTCAGGGTAAATCGGACTAAATCCCATGGAGTACTGGGGACTCCAAAAATGGAGACTAACCATTCGGTTAAGCGTAATCCTGGGGTAAATTTGTGGAACCAAGTGCGGATGACGGAAAACTCGCAGCCGGGTATGAGTGCACAGAAACATCACTCATCCTCGCTTGCGCAGTTCCCCGATGAGGACATTTTTGAGACCTCGGATTTCATTGAACATGTCAGGCAGTAGCAGATCATTTCGCACAGAAAGATATTGAAATCTGATTTAAAAAAATTACTAAAAAACATCCTTTTTTAATTTGAAGCAGCAAATGTAGTACGGAAAATTACCTAGCTAAAGAAAAGAGGGTTTTGAGGGTACCGAATAATAAGTCTAGTTGTGAGACTAGCCGGGGAATGAATATAAAATCGTGAAATATGTAGGAATGCTAAAAACAGTGTCCAGAAGCTGAACAGGGCCACTTTACAAAGCTTCTTCTGCGTGTCAGCCGTCTTTAGGCGTAAACTCGTACTTATTCACAAATGCTGTATTTAACATGTGTCAGCGTTACAAATGTGTGCAAAATGTACATACACTTTTGTGTACTATATGAGGTCTACAAAAGGGCACCCCTCAAGGAGAGCAATGCAAATGGTTGCCAACAGCCACGCATTCATACATTGGAATAGTAGTCACAATAGTTTAGGCAGGTTGGTGGCACACTTATCCATTCCCTTGACAGAGTGGGTATACATGGTGCCTTTTACTCCAAACGACCCAAATGCTGCACGTGATTAGTTCCCACAAGGTTTGTGGGAAGTGGTCCGATTAATATACACATAATTTCACGAGGGAGGAAATGTGAAATCAATAGACTCAACTTTTCAAATGAATTGTTTACAACTGCCCATGTACCATATACAAGTAGGTGCAAGACTGTTCAGAAGAGAATTGCCAGGCAGTTTGGTGCTGGACGGCCCTTGGGCAGGACAAAGAATGATATGTAGTGGACATTTCTCTTCTGTGAAAGGATGGTGAGCTAAAGGCTCTGGTTAAGACTCTAACCCGGGATATAGGCTGGTAGTAGAGAAACTCCCAGAACTCCCCCTCCTTTGCATATTAAGTAGCTTTGGGTTATCACTCTAAGTGACTAGGGTAATCCAGACGTGGAGCCCTTGCTCACTGTTCTTAGAGAGGCACAGCTCCACCTCAATGCCGAGGCCAAGCCAGGCCAAAACACGTGTCTAGGGTTGCTGTTGGTACTCTTGTTCAGAAGACAATTGCCAGGCACTTCAGTACTGGACGGCCTTTGGGCAGGACAAAGACTGATATGTAGTGGACATTTCTCTTCTGTGAAAGGATGGTGAGCTAAAGGCTCTGGTTAAGACTCTAATCCGGGATATAGGCTGGTAGTAGAGAAACTCCCAGAACACCCCTCCTTTGCATAATAAGTAGCTTTGGGTTGTCACTCTAAGTGACTAAGGTAATCCAGACGTGGAACCCTTGCTCACTGTTCTTAGAGAGGCACACCTCCACCTCAGTGCCGAGGCCCAACCAGGCCGAAACATGTGTCTGGGGATGCTGTTGGTACTCTTGTTCAAAAGAGAATTGCCAGGCAGTTCGGTGCTGGACTGCCCTTGGGCAGGACAAAGACTGATATGTAGTGGACATTTCTTTTCTGTGAAAGGGTGGTGAGCTAAAGACTCTGGTTGAGACTCTTACCCGGGATATAGGCCGGTAGTAGAGAAACTCCCAGAACCCCCCTTTGTGTGCATAGAGTTTCAGATACACGTGTGTACATTTCTACTAATATCGCACCATTTCTGACAGGCACAATTTACACTTTTTGAGCACACACCCAAAACCATATCTTTTACAATTGACTCTGAGCCACTAATTATATTAAAATCCTTGCACAGGGGGTTGGGGGAGGGACTGAATTGCACAGAAGCCCCCCTCCATTCCATTTTCAACCTTTGCAAAACAAACTGTCAAAAAAGTGTTAAAACAGACAACATGTGTAAATGCTGCTTGCTTTTTAGGCAAGACAGACAGTATTTTTAATGGAATTTTATGGAACCTGCCTGCCTTTAGCAGGTGCAAAATCCATTGATATTATGCCAGTGTGAACATCATGCTGGCGTAAAACTATTCCTCTTTTGCAAGCGGAGTGGGAATGCATGTGTGCAAATTGTCATCATGTTCCACACCCCCAGATCTCCTGCAAAAGTGTTTATAATCCTCCAGACTGTAAATAAAAGGCGTTAAACCTTGGCATAACCATTTTACACCAGGTTTTTATTCTGGGGGAAAGAAAATTAGCTCCTGACCAGTACATGACTTTTCAGAATCTGCTATAATGAGTTCCAAGTCGATGTTGACTTCTTCTAACTTGAACGATGATGAACAAAAAACTATGGGCCTCATGTTGATGGCCAGGGAGAGGGTAAAACATCCAGACACCAACCCTTGGTTTGTTTTACCACCGGGAACATTTCTTCTTTTTAAACATGTTTTGATGTGTATTGAACTATTGTAGAGGTACAATTAATTGATATAAATAGCTATATTAACATATTAAAAGGGAACATTTCATAAAAAGGGCGTGAAATGGAAGTGGAAATCATGCTCTAAAAATTGATAGAAGCAACAGAAAAAGTGACAAGACGATAAACAGGACAGACACGATAGGAGGGGAGAGACAAATGTGGATAAACACATACTATAGGCAATTCATGGTAGTTTGGGGATATTGCAATTAGGACCAAAACGTTGAACACCAGTTGATGACATGTTATGATTGTGAAATTCAATAAAAGGAGTTCATCTGTGTTGGAATTTCCATATTCAACTGTTATATCTTGCAATACAAGATTCGATGAGTAGAACACAGTAAATTCTATCATGCTTTAATATGTAATCGCTGAGCGTGTTGCCATTATTTAGTAATTATTTGCAAGTATAGGGTGATAAATAAATGAACGTTTAAGGAATCGATAAGTGTAGCATCAGGTGTACCAGAAAGATTGATATGAAATATTCTGTAAAGATAAGAGGGGCATGACATTTAAAAATCTTTTGCAAAATCTCTCAAAATGCTTGAACAAATTTGCATTCAAAGATCATGTGTTTAAAGGATGCTACAGGCTTTCACATGACCAGCTGGTATCTGATGAATGAGGATACATTTTAGATATTGTATGAGGAGTAAACAGGGTTTTACGCATCATAAAGAATCTGGATTGAGTCAAATTAGCAGGCGTGCTTATTCTGAAGATCCAGCACCAAACTGTTTCCACAAGGTCTACAGATATGTTGAATTTACCATCTGCTTACCATGCCAATTCAGTTCTGGATTTATATTCAGGAATTTTTGTTTGGGTCATAAACTTATAGATGACAATGGCTTTGATCGAGGAGGATTTTAGGAAATTAGGGAGGCTGTATAGGATAATTTTACATGAATGATCCAGTATAGCTATGGGAATAGCGTTCATTAATTTGATGTGTAATTTGAGATCAGTATCTTCCAAATTTTATCTATTTTGTAAAGAGTACACTGGTATAGGTAAACCATCTGGGTATAATTGTTGGATATGTATAATGCCTTTGTTAAACTAAGAGAGCCAAAAAAGTGTTTTATTAGCAATATTAATACCTTTATTATAACTTTCCCGCCCCGGACATGGAATTTAACGGCTTGCCAGCCTGAGCTTTGGTAGGCTCATCACAAGGGCCTCAGCTAGGGCTGTGTGCTGTTGAATGTCATGTCCGCCCTGACAACGGGGCGTGAATGTTAACTTCAGGGTATGTATAATTTTCTTTTTTTTTCCGATGGGAGATGTGCTTAGCACAAGCACATCTCCTGTCAGAATGAAAAAAATAGTTTTAAAAAATGAAAATGGCCACTGCCATAATTATAGAAAAGGGAATAGGTCCCTTTTCAGATGACTGCGGCCATTAAAAACATGTTAAAAAAAAAGTTTAGCTGACTTTTTTTCTTCTGTGCAGGGGCGTGAATGCAGATTCGTGCCCGGGAAAGTGGATTCTGATTGGTCAGTCCACCTTTCCCGGGTGCAAATGTACCATATGAGTATGCTAGAATGTATTGTGTCAATCACAGAACATTCGAGAAAGGAATTTCACGCTTGCTTTAAGTTCAGTAGAACACAACATTTTATCATGAGAGGGCCATCATTGAATTTGAGAAAGTTAGGTATAGTAAATGGTTTAACCAGGTGTGATTCTAAAGTACACCAGGACAGGGATTCAGCTCGATCGTGGCGTTATAAGATGTGACAAAAATAATGTCTAAGAATGAAGGAGGAGTGATATGTGTGAAAGTTCGTAAAGGTGGCTTTCCGTTTGGATTTAGGTAGTTTAAGTTTACTGAGAGCGATACGAGGAGGTTTATTATTCCAAAAGAATTTTGATGAAATTGAGTCAATTGTTTTAAAAAAGTTGCCAGGAAATCTTATAAGCAACATCGACAAAGTATATAGGCTAACACAAGTACCATTTTTGATTGGATTTCCTGCATATAGCAGGACGCAGTGTAGAAAATCCACTTGGTGCATGAACCTGCTCCTTGCTGGGAATCCCCACGCATCTTTGGCTGCAGAACAATTTTATACCAGTAAAGAGGCAGGATCCCTATGGAATATGCCTGCACTTTGGCGTCTGAAAAGTGGAGGCCGTGTCCATATTAGTGGCAGCCAGGCGTGTGATTTTCATGCAGCAAAATATCTGATCAGAAACCCAGAGTATACCCAAGATCCCATGCCTGCATCCACTTTGAGCGCATATTAATGAAAATCCCTTGGGGTGGATCTTGATAGCAGAAGCGCTGACTGGTCTGTTTCAACAGACCCTGCACCCACTTAAAATGTTATATTAAAAAGTTCATGGAAAACCACGTCCATGCTTTTTAATAACGTTTTGAAAGAAATGTTCTAAAACTTGGGGTCCCACACTGTGATTGGTAAAGTTCATGCGTTCAGATGTTGTTCGATAGGCGCAGGGGAGAGCTGTGTTGCTTGTTCAGCTTTTCTTCATTGGGTATCAGTTTTAGAGCTGGACTTTTACAGGAGGATTACTAACTGACTTGAAGTGGAACCTCCTGATTGGACAAGTGATGAGGACTAAACACACTGACTGGGACTTTCTTTGGTTAAAGAAGATGAAGTTTAAGTGCGAAGATGTATACTGATAAATGTCTTGAGCCATGCCCCACCGTGTCTGTTGATTAATCTGTGAACACTGACTGCGAGTTCATTCTTTTAGGGAGGTAAGTCATTGCTGTCAAGCAGTTTAAGAAACAGGAGCTTAATCATGCATGGGATATAAGCAGACAGGTACTTCAACCTAGGCACCACCACCATTTTGCAAGTTGCTATTTTACCCTTTAGAGATAGGGGTAGCTTCTTTCAAAGTTCAATGCTTTTCTCTAGACCCCTTATTGCTCTACCCACATTATATTGAAAGGTGTCCGCCGTCGGGTGGTGGACCAGTATTCCCAGGTATCTGACGGAGTCCTGTCCCATTGTATGCCCACCTCTGGTAGGTCCCTGAAATTTGAAGAGAACCATCTACGGTTCCGGAAGCAGCTCAAGACCTTCCTCTTTGCTTCTTCTTTCTCTCCTCCTCTCCCCTGCTGAACTCCTGACTGAAATGGCACTGGTCACCTGGCTACCCTCTGTTCTCGGGCCCAGGTCCCCTCCTCTGCCAGCTGCACACCTGCACTGCCACCCGGGCAACCCCTGCACTTGGGGGCTGTTTCTGTATCCCTACAGTCCCTACAAGCTCTTGATACTTGATGACTGCACTTGCCAGAAGCTCGGCACACTTTCTACCTATTGTTTTATTTATTCTATTTATTTATTACTGTTGATCCTATGTACTGCACTGCCCCCTCCTCCTTACTTCCGCATTTTCCCTTCTCCCCTCCACTTGCGCAATCTCAATGTCACCTGGCCTAGTAAGATCGTTGTCTCTGTCTTCCCTCTGTTATCCCTCCCTTGCCTTTTCAAGCCTTGAAACACTTGTGTATAAGCGCGTTATAAATGCCTATGATATCATATCATATCCCTACATGGCTGACCTTTAAGGGTCCCCAATGGGAAGATGACCTTTCTGTATTGATCATATAGCACGCTCTGACTCTGATATGTTCTAACATGTCTAACCTGTATGGGATGCAAGCCCGCATTCTGCACATAGAGAAGAGCATCGTCTGCGTATAATGAGATGGATCTACGTGATTACTGCGCATCCCGTTTTACTGAATCCGAAAATGTCAAATTCTAGTGACCACATGGATCGCACTGTGCTGCTTTCCCCTGCCCCCATCTCTCCCTACCTACTTACCTTTACCTCATCACACTTACCTGAATTCCTATCTCTTCTCAGTCTCCTCGTCCGTACCCTGCAACGTAAGTCTCCTTCCCCTAATGTGGGTAGAGACTTCCGTTACAGGGTCCTTTTTTCTATTTTGTTCTTCTTTATGTTTTTCTCTCGCCTTGGAAGCGCGGAACACCCCCACAACGCCTGTGCGGTATAATGGGATTTGTCATTTCAGTTCATGCCGAATGCGCAGTAACTGCACATTCAGCATTTCTTTGCTGTATTTGGGGGCACTACCAATGAGATCACACAGGCCCGGCCATCCACTGTTATCCCTGCGTCCCTAAATTGGTCACTGAAGATATTCGCTAGGAGTTCCATCAATAACGCAAACAATATGGGTGACAGTGGGCACCCTGCGTGCGTGCCCCTTCCCAGTTGCCAGCTAGGTGATATCTCTTAGCCAGTTTTCATCCTTACTAGCAGAGCATTATATAATAGGCAAACCCACTATAACATATTCGGACCCACTCCGACCGTCTCTAGTACCTGGAAGAGCCAACCACATTCTATTGAGTCAAAGGCTTTGACTGCGTCTAGCGAGGCTACTGTCATCTCTACCTCTGTGTCTTCTACCCTTTCTATAATGTGCTGAAGTCTTCTCATATTCATAGTGATGTTCCTCCCCCATACAAAGCCACATTGGTCCTGATTAGGGGTGTACCGAATAGTAGATTTAGTATTTGGCCGAATACCAAATAGTTGGCCAAAGTATTTAGCCGAAGGCGAATAAAGGGCAAATATTCCTTTTATAATACATACAGTTGTATAGTTTAAACGGCTTTGTGTGATATATTTTAAGTGGCATGGAGAAGGGTGTTGATTTAGGTAGGGAAAGGGTGCTCTGTGTGTGCTTTCAAAAAGAAAACAAGCATTGGCAATGGCAACAGTTTGGGCTTTTGTTACTTGCCAAATGCCTAATACTTATACACTAGCCAAAACGATTGGCTTTGGCAATGTTTGTTTTTAACAAAACTCCAGAGAAGGACACTCAGTGCTCATTAAAAACTCGTTATTGCTCCTGAGTGACGACCAAATGCAATGGGGAGGTCAGGGGGGAGGAAAAGTACATAGAGATGCGTACAGGGTACAGTCGGCTGCATTGTGTGCCGGGGGTTGTTTTGCAGCCGAGAGTAGAAATGGGGTCACAGCAAGGCAGATGGATTCAAGCAGATTCCTCTCAAAGGCTGCTTTCAGACTAAATACAAGCATTAAAGCAGCACAAATGTTTCATGTTAGGCCCCCACTTGAGTAAAAATATGGTTTCTGGGCCCCAACAGCATCTCGCAGCACAAGGCGCATACACTTTACAGAGCCACACTGACAAGGATACTAGTGCCTTGCACACAGGGAGCACTTAGTTGGAAGCACCAGCATCCGACTTTAATTACTGAAACCTGCCAGCACAGGGCTGTCAGGCTTGTAAACAAGGCACACCATGCTGGCTGTGTGTGGGATGTCTTTCACAGGCTCTGCTTAAATCAGCAGTACACGAGACATCAATGTGCAATGGCGGCTGCATAACAATGCACGCAGCAGAGATTTTAGTTTTTACAAAAAAGCTCTTTGCCTCAGCTTCGTCGCTGGCAAGTGGAAACATAGCTGGAGTGTGCGGTGGTCACAGGGCCGGACTGGGATCCAAAAGTGGCCCTGGACATTTATTTTTTAAAGTGGCCCCAAATTTCGATGAACGAGCGGGCACAGTGCGTGAGCCCAACCCTTCTATGAGGGGATTGGGTGTATCCCCCAAGAAAACGTTCAATAGAATTAGTTAAAATGAGGGAATTTAAAGCATGTTTTAAACATATATGGATTAAAAAGTAATGTTTTAAATAAGTTCATGAGCTCTCAAAGTAAATCTTCAATGATAGAGGGAACTGGGATGTTCCACATTTTGCAGATGAGAAAAACGAATTCATCCAGTATTAAAGGTGCCCAGACTATATGCATCGCTAATCCATGTCATCCTATTCCTGAGATGTGAAGGGCACACAGATAAAAGGCATTCTCAAATGAGCATTGGCTTTTGTGTAGGCATGGGAAAGGCATTTGCCAGGCACTGCCGTGGTGGTATTAACTGGATTGTAGCAGCTGCAAAGTGGTGAGTACCTGGGCATATAATAGCAGGGCCTGATGAATGTGTAATATTGATACACAAGCTTAAACTATTTGCTTTGCCAATGCTTGTTTTTAACAGGACTTCAGGGAAGGACAGGCATAGTGCTTATAAATCGAGTGGCTGAAGGCAGACTTTGCTGACATTTTTATTTCACCAGTAGCGCTTTTACAGTTCCAATTCAGCCATTACCTCTCAGAAGAGTGCTTTGAGAAAACACTGGCAGGCACTTTAAGCACAAAGATTGATGGTAAGACTTCATAAAGCTAGCTCAAACACATGCCAGGAGGACGTGTTTTGGGTGGAGAGGGGCAGAAGGTGGATGCAAAGGGCCATAGGGATTAGCATGGCCATATGCAGTCAATGGGTGGTGTGAGGAACTCATGGCGGCAACAGTAAAGAGAGACACAAGTGATCACAGTTCAAGGGTGTTTATTAAACTTTATGCAGGTTGAAAAAACACCTAATCTAACGCTAAATCTAAGATGGGAACAAGTGTCGACCATCAAATGAAAAATAAGGCAGACCTTATTGTGTCAAGTAAAAAGGGCCTACACTAAGAAACCTATTGCCAAACCTTGCAGCTAATACAAAAAGGGTGTGGGATAGTTTTCAAGAAAAGAAAGAAGTGTTCACCAATAATATGTCAGGATGCGGTTGCCTAGGTCTTCCTTCCCCACGTTATAAGCACTGGGTAAGGTGGGATCTTGGAGCACAGCACACACTCGAGCTTCCCCAGCATGAGTCGACAGTTCTGTTCCAGGTGATCAGGAGCCTCAATGGCCAAGTCTCTTTACTTTCAAAGTCTCTTGCCTTCGAGGGTCTGACGTATTCAAATAACAAAACAGAAGTTCCTTCAATAAAATGAAAGTTTATTTCCTGGTTTTACTGAGGGTGAGGATTCTTCTCCCTTGGGTCCCCGTCTTCTGGGCGCTGACCCTGGTTCCTTGTAGTGTTGGGTGATCGTTTCTCACCCCCTGGATCCACCTCTTGGACCCTTAAACAGTTCCTATTGATATCAAGGCCTTCAGGATTGTGGTTTCCTGGTCCCGAGGGCCTGATAGGTTTACCAAGAAAAACAACAAACACAAAGTTCTATTCTACATATTTCTCAGGGAGGGATTCACCCCTGGGTCCCCATCTTCCGGGCGCAGAGCCCTCTTTGCTTTCAGCCTCCCTCCGCCGGTTTCACTATGGTTTTTCTTTCACTCACAAATCTTAAAGTCTTTTTAAACAGTTCCTGTGGACATCCCTCGTCCGGATTTACTCTTGTCAACACACTGTTTCTTGGGTCTTTAGACTTTGTCCCCTCTTTGTCAGCATCCCTCTTCCAGGTTCACTCTTGCCAACTTCACACTCATATTTGCTTTCTATGTTTGCGGGATTCACGTCCCTTATTTTGTCTACAGTTCTAAGGTCAAGGGCTTTCGACTGTATGAGGAATTTTCTTGACCTCCTTTATGACCACTTTGACCTATCTTGGCGGCTCTCCTACGGCCTTCTGGTATCTATAGGTTCACTCAGACGGGGATCAACCAGAGTTTCACAGAGCAGCACCCACGTGGTGCCAGTCCCCTTCTGCAGCTGGTCTCCCCCTTTACTATTTTACAGTTCTTTGAACCCCTCTCACTTTGCCACTTTACGGCTTTCATTCACGACAGCCCGGTTCTTATCGGCTCTGCCTTCAACCCACCGGCTGTGATGAACCGCTTGGATTTGCCTCCTATCTTGAGTCAAGGCCAGTACCAAGGTAGCAGGAGACTCCTTCTCTCGTGCCTATCAGCATAGACACGCTCTGTGTACCATCAGCATCTGTTGCAGCACACTTGGGCTATTGTCCTCGGTCTTACGATTCTGTCTGCAGAAGTCTTGCTGGGTTTTTTAAAAAAGGGCAACGTCGTGTCTCCCCTCATCAGCCTCTCGATATTTGCCGCCTTTCTCCTCCTCTTGAACTGCTGGGTCTGGATAGCTGTCTCGCTGTGCAGTCTGCCTTGCTCGTACTGTGCTCTCTTGCTCCACCTTTTATCCCTGTGGGGAAGGGAAAGAGCGTCAGGTGTGTTTGATTCTCGTCAATTTCCTGACTTTGCCTGACCTTGTATTGGGACATGTCATGTATACAGCTTTGGTGTTAGTCCGTTGTGCGAAAGTGTTTGTGTTGGAAAAGGGGGTTGCAGTGTTTTTGAATGTCCTACGGACGAGGAAGGGGAAAAGGTGTTGAAGGAAAGGGAATACCACATCTCCACTTTCTGAGGACCCCCCCATCCAGGTGATCCTCCCTCACTGGATCCAATAGTGATGGCTGTGTCGTAGCCACCTGGATGACACATCCCCAGGGGTTAGCCAGGGAGACACCTTCAGGTTTCTCACAGTGGGTATTGTAAGGAAGGCATGGTATAAAACAGTGACGACAGACACAAGTGATCATAGTTCAAGGGTGTTTATTGAACTTCAATTGGGTTTCAATAACGCCTATCTAACCCTAAAACTAAAGATGGGAGCAAGCTACGACCATCAAATAATAATGAACACAGTCCTAGTAGATTCTGGTAAAAAAAAAAGGGACTATACAAATAAACCTATTGCCAATCCTTACTTCTAAATACAAATGGTGTGGGAAACAATCTTATGCAAAAGACAAGTGTTCAAGAAATGATATGTCAGGATAGTTGAGCCGTTAGCTACCCTTCTACACATTTTCATCACGGGACAAGGTGGCACACTCAAGCTTAGCACATACTCTGGCTTTTCTAGCATGAGGATGCAGTTAAAAATCTCAATATTAGGACCTTCTGTGCCAAAGTCTCTTTGTCATTCAAAGTCTCTTATTTCAGAGGGACTGATGCGACAAAGAAACATCCAAAAGTTCCTTTCTCTTCAGGATTCTCCTACGCACAAATTCTCTGGTAATTTACTGTTCACCCCTGGCCCCCCTCCGCCGGACTCAGACCAAATCTATCTCATTTTTCAAACTTTCTTTACTACATCAAAATCAAAGAATTTCAACTGAGCGTAGGATTTTGCTTGACCCGTTGCAACACCACTTTGATTCACAATTCTTAGCTGGACACTTTACAGAGCCCTTCGATTGAGCACCCACGCGGTGTCGGACCACTCTGTCAAAGGTATCATATCAAAGTCTCTTCAGGGTTCAAGCACTCATCAGCAGTTCAAATTTTCTTGCGTCTTTTATCGCATGCGTTTTAACAATGTTCATTCCACTGCTGGCCCTACAATGTTGCTGCTTGCAACCTTGGCTTCAACACAGACCGGTCTTGTATCAGTCCCCCCAACTCCCCGGCTGTGTTGAAATCACTGATGCCGCTTTGTTCTTGGAGCCAAGGACGGTACCACGGCAGCTGCTGCATCTCCCCACCTTGATTAGTGATGCGGGAGGGCTCTGGGTATCTCCGACACAGAATACAGGATTCTTCAGCACGGTTTCCTGGTCTTATGCTTTCTAATCTCAAGGGCTCTTGAGAGCAACAGTTTCTAGTCGGAAAAGTCAAGGGAACTTCCTTCCTTGCGATCTCCTGTTTAGCCGTCTTTCGTCTCTTGTTCAGCTGCCGTCTCGAAACTGCTGTTTCTTTGCGTGTTTTGCCTTGCTCACAGTGTGCTTTCATACCTTTTATCCATGTGGGAAGCTTAATGAAAGTCAGGTGTGAGTGATGGTCAGTAATTGCCTGACCTTGCCTGACCATTGCATTGGAGCACGTCAGGTAAACTGCTAGGGTGTTAGTCTGTTATCTCCCAGAGCGGGCTCTCCGTGTGAAAGTGTTTGTGGAAGAAAGGGGCGGTGGAGTAAAGTTCCTATGTATCCTATCTGATAGGATAGGGTAAAGGTGTTGCAGGAAAGAAAGGGATGCTGTGTCTCAGCATCCGGTGTCCCACTTTCACCCCTCAAGGACCCCTCAGCCAGGTGATCCTCCCGCACTGGTCCACCCCCAGGGACTGGATCCAAAGGCGATGGCTGTGTCCTGGCCACCTTATAGATCCATGGGGACAAGTGGGTGAGACACCTTCCTGTTTCTCACAGTAAATAACCAATAACATGTACAAGCTTTGTGTCCCAAAAGGCACCATAGGGTCAGAAAGTGGACAGTAGGATTCCGGGAGTTGATGATGACAGTGCGGGAAGATCAGCCAGACAGGATCTGTGAATACAATTTAGAGCCAATTACAATAATGTGAAATATACGAGGGACAGCAGTTTAGTCAGGCCTCCTCCTTCAGTTCCAGCTTGTGGCAGCCTAGCTCGCCTGTAGTGCGGTCCAGCATTGCTGATGGGTCAATCAAGACACATTAGAACTTAGCCAACAACCGGTATGGGTCACAGTAAGCTTTTCCCACACTAAAGACAACATAGAAATAATTATCTATTTTGTTTCAAACTACTTTTTTTAAAACCATGCACAATAATAGTTCTCAGAAAGCTAGTATTAGTGCCTGGAAAATAACAAAGTGTTCAACACCAGGGTAAGAACCCATTTCTCTGTTGAGGATTAAACAGGAAAACCTACCAGGTATTTTTAATGTTGTACATGCTTTCCTCGTGCCTCCCCTCCTCCCTTGCATTGCTAGTCCCTGCGGGCAGCATAAGGAATGAGGAAGACACACTGTGGAAGTAAGGGGTGAAAACACAACATGACATTGAAGATGGTTTTCAACAAAGGCGATGATATATTTAACCTACATAATACCAAAGGCGGCACTTTACTCTCAGATGTCACTTGCGACCCCTCCCTGGAATATATCCCTGTACTTGATAGTTAACAGTCCACAGTTGTATATACCGCAACTCTTCTCCTCACAACTTTAGCCCATTATAGGTCTTTCCAGCACCATATCAGTATTGTTATAAATAACCTAAGCTATAATATCATATCATATCATATCGCCAGTCTTTGTCGCACTGTATCAGTAGTTTGGGTCGTGGAGATGTTCCTGTGCCAGAAAGGGAGTGGAAATGCCCGGCGTGAAGGGTACACAAGATGGGGGGAGATGTGGGAAGTGGGAGTCACATAAGGCAAGAAGAGAGTGGTCGAAATGGAGACCTAAGAAGCGGGTAGATGCATTGAGTTTGGGGCAAAAGACAGGCTCGGATGAAGGTGGGGGGCTCCTTGTCACTGTGGGGGAGAGAGGTTAAGTTGAAGGCAGGCTAGACCTCCCCCCCACACCTCTAGGAGCGCAATCAGAGTTGGACAGGAGCACTGGTGAAGCAAATGGCAGCATGGCAAAAACCTACGCTGGAAAACCCATTGCAGGAAAGGCATGGAAGCTTTTAGCCTCAGGGCAGACAGCCGTTGACAGACGGCCCAGATCGAGTGGGCTATTGGGCCGGGTCAGGGTCACTGTGAGACCTGGGTAGGATAGCCCGGGAGCAGAGGTTAATATGCCTTTTCGATACACCACTGAGTTGAGTATTAAAACATGTATTATTTAAAGTGCCATGCAGTGGCGTATCACAAAATGTGGGGGCCCCCCTGCGAGCCCTTCTGAGGGAGCCCCCAACTCGACAACAAATCACGGGCTGTGCTATACTCTGGGCCGGGCTAGATTATCACGCTTGCACAATACGCATGGATGAGCTGCTGAAGGGGTATGCTGCACACTGTACTAGGAGAAAGATATAAATATGTGTTGTAATGCAATATACAGCACACTTTCTGAGCAAAATTGCCTAAAAAGCTAGAGTGTTTGCAATTGTTTTCTAGGGTAACACCAACCCAATACATGCAAGTCACCAACAGTGCACAGGTACATGAATGTTTTGCTATTAAAAATGCCATACCACATTGAAAACATGTCCCACTGGCTGCACAATGTAGACCATTGTATACACGTAATAATATTACAGTAAAGCATGCCAGACCACATTTAGACATACCCAGATTGGTTGCACAAAAATGCCAGTCGAAGCAATAACACTCATCAAGAAGAGAGCACACATTGAAGCCGGGGTCTCTGTGGCCTCTAACAACACAGTCAAACTCTTTCAAATCTGCAAGTAACTGGTCAATCCTGTTGCAGTCTCCACCTCTCCTGTTCCTTCCCAGGCCCTTTCTACCTCTCCTCCTCCTTTCTCCTCTTTCTCTCTGAAAACACCTGACAAGGTTTCTAGACAAGTCTGATCCATAAAAGTGTAGTCCAAACAGGTGCTCCCCTGCTCCTCCAGAACCATATTGCCACCCTTGCTGTACCCTTGGCCGATTTCTGAAATCACTCTTTCACCACTGGAACGTTCCCCTCTCCCATTAAGTACTCCCTTGTGCACCCACTCTTCAAGAAGCCGTTTGCCGATCCTACCTGTCCGGCAAATTATCATCCAATCTCCTTCAACCCTTTTCTGGGCAAACTGTTGGAAAAAAGCTTGCCATCTCCCAGCTTACTCTCCACTTTGACTCTGTTGGTTTTCTCCATGACCATCAGTCTGGCTTCAGAGCTGCCAAAGGCACGGAAACTGCTCTCCTGAACACCCGTGAAGAGCTGCTCTCTAACCTTGATTCCAGCATTCCTTCTGTCCTAATCCTCCTTGATCTTTCCCCTACTTTCGACACAGTCAACCACGCCATCCTGATTAATCGACCACGTGAGAACCTGGGCATCACGGATCAGGCCCTGGAGTGGCTGACCTCCTTCCTCTTGGACTGCCCCTCCCAGGTCCAACTTGGTCCCTTTCCCTCCGCCACCTTTTTCACTCTACATGTGGCATTGCCCAGGGCTCTATCCTTTCGCCGTGGATTTTCAACTTCTACTTGGCCCCTTTGGACCACCTGATCTCTACCATCTCCTCTAACTTTCAGTGTTATACGGATGGCAGTCAGCTTTCCTTCTGGCTCCTCTCATCTCTTGCTCATTCCTGACTGTCTATCCATGATTCTGGATTGGTGCGCTTCCAATGATCTCTGCCTAATGCCATTAAGATGGAGATCATTCTCATTGGGATCCCTGCCCCTGCTTTCTTTCTGACTGTGGCCGCCCACCCACCTTTGGGCCCCCTTCCTTCGCCTTCCTGGGAGGCAAAAAATCTTCTGTTTCATCTTCGACTCAACTTGCCCTTTCTCTCCTCGCATCTCGGATGTCGCCAAGTAGTCCCACTACCTACCCGCTGCTCCTCCTCAAAGTGACTCTTCCCTTTCTCTCACTTTCCCCCAGACACTCACTGTCTCCAGAGCTCTGTTTCTCTCTAGGCTGGACTTCTGCAACAGCCTCTTTCTCAAGCTGCCTTCCTCTACTCTCTGTCCTTTGCAACCCATCCAGAACAGGACTGCAAGATTATCCTTGGCCACAAGCCCAGGGATCATATCTCCCCAGCCCTGAAATCTCTCCACTGGCTCCCAGTGGTTGCAAAAATTAAGTTCAAGGCCCCTTGCATTGTCCACAAGGCTTTCTGGGGTCGGGCCCACACTACATCCAACGTTCTCTTCCCAAATGCCTTTTTTCTCAAGCCCTTCCCCCGGCTACCTCCAACTCCCTAAGGGCTAGGCGCTTCTCCAGGCAGAGAGTGGGGGGTCGATGTCTCTCCTCTGCAGATGCCTCCCTCTGGAATGACCTCCCTGCCTCTCTCAATCTTTAGTGGACCACTTGATGTTCCAGAAGCAGCTCAAAACTTTCCTCTTCTCCTTTGCTTTGGCTCTCTCCCTCCCCTGCTGACCTACCTGTCTGCTGTACCAACTGGTTGCTTGGGTACCCTCAGAGTCTCACTGAGTACAGGCTCTTTCTTGATCAGTCAACCTTGAACTGCCTCCGGCCTACCACGAATTTAGGGACTGTAACTGCACCCTACAGTCCCTTGATCTCCTTGCACTAACCAGAGCTGCACTGCCCTGGCTGCACTTACTCAGAGCAATACTGTTCTGTTTTTCCCTCCCTTCTAATTTGCACTTCCCTCCCCCCTTTCTCCTTGCATTTCCCATTCTCGTACTTGCACGATCTGAAGGACACAAGTCCTAGGTAAGATCATTTATCTTGTCCTCCCTCTATATTCCCTCCCTTGCTTGTTGTGCCTAGAACACTTGTGTACAGTTGTGTTATAATAGACTTATATCATATCATTTTATCACAGATGCCCAAAACAATATACAATTCCGCAGTAAGAAACGGCTAGACTGGCAGCACCCAAATGCCAGTCTAGCCAGGTAATTACACTTAGCAGGACTGCTTTATCAGAAATGCGCAGTAAAAAAAAGTCATACTAAACTGAGGAATAACTAGACTGGCTGCACCAAAATGCCTCTCTAGCCACTAATACCATATATCATGCCTGCTTAGCCTAGACATAGACAACCATTATGATTTGTCACACAATCCCGCCCCCCACACATCCCCTCTCCCTCCCATGCCCTACCCCAACCGCCAAAAACAGCTCCTTGGCCCAGAATTACCTTTGCGTCCCTCTTCCTTGTCCCAGAGCTTACGTTTGAGGCTCCTTGCCTCACAGGTAAGTACTGGGATGAGGAAGAGTGGGATTAGGAGTAATGAAGATAGCTAAGTCAGGCATTACCTCCATGTACCTCTACCTCATCCCAGTATTTGTGTATGAAGCATAGTGCCTCATAAACAAGTATAGGGACTAGGAAGAATAGGGCTAAGAGTAATGACGATTCCCAATAAGTAATTAAGGCATTAAAACAGAAATAGGGGCTTAACAATATTGAGTTGACTGGGCTGCAGCACTCACCCTGAGCGATTTTGGGCTATGTTGACTCAACCTGGCTGACCTTCAGAGCAGTTGCCGGACAGAACAGGACACAGATGTTGAACAGCAACTGGGTTTCGCTGTTAACAAGGGCCCAGCAATTACTAACGTAAAGCATTTCACTGTTAGTACCTGCATTCAAATGCCACATTTTTTAGGCAATTTAAATTGTGATGTGGGTTAAGTACTTTCATGCCAGGGAAGTGATTGGAAGGGTAGAAAGGGAACAGGAGACAGTTCATTCTCACAGCAGTTCATAAGTGGGTGCTGTCACACTTAAAGGAGAGAGTTAACTGCGTGTAACATTGAAGTCGCACTAGAATAGTCTCATTAAAATGCATGAAGAAGTTAGATGCCCCCACACAAATAAGGTTGCCCCTCCCCCGCCACCGGTGAAGTTAGCACCTCTCACAACATTTGAAGGATCAGCCCCCCAACATGTCCGTTTTGTTGCACCCCTGAACACAAACACACACACCATTCACCATATACATGCGTGCACAACCAGCCATCCATACATTTAAGTGTGCACTCTTTCACCATATAGTCACACCCAGACAGCCATCCTGTTACGCCAGTGGTGCCGTGAGACAATTCAATGTGTGATGATGTGCCCTTTATAAATGCAGAATGGAAATGATCGGGGCAGCCTGCATGCCACAGGGTTTATTATTTATTACTGTGTGTGTGTGGCAGCAAAGCAGGCTATGAGCATTGTGCAATTGGCGAGCCATGTCACCCTACCCTTCGGCTGGAGGCCCTCTCGGGCCAGTCTATCAGGCATGTAATTAAATGCAATACCGGCCGTTCTCCACAGCTTTGGCAATATTTGCAAACACACCATGCCATTAAAGCGTTATTGAATGCAAAATATTCTTGGAAGTGAGCACAGGATATTTAGGCATGTAACCTGCAGACCCCAGATCCAGGTGCCAGCAAGGTAGCTAAGTGGGTTGGTGTGAATTGTAGAAATGTGTGGTAACCACATCACAAGTTTGACTGCAGTAAGATATTGCAAGGCGCCAGTGGGATCAGCCACTTGCGCCTTGGTAGAGGGTGTGTGCTTGAGCCAGGCTCGTCATGAGAATTACACTGGCGGTCTGGCGGTAACCAACCAGCAGAAGCAGCAAGTCCGTATCTGGCCTCACTGCTTGAGATGGATCCCCAGGACAGCAGGAGATCCACTCTGTACCAGCAGGCAGCACCTTAGATCCACTCTCATACGCCCTCGTTGTAAATTATCGACTCCACCTCATGTGAATGAATGTAACAATTAAGAGCCCAAAATAAAAATCATTTCCATTTTCTATTGTAATCGCACCTGAAATGGCAGCGCCTATTAAACTTGCTGGCTGCTCGCCCCCCTCGTCGTTGCACGCTGCACTCAGCAGCAACAGAGCCACTGAGTCGGCACGGGTGGCCTAGCTGCGCTGCACCTGCGCAGTGATAACATCACAGCAGCCCGGCCCTCCCTCAGACATGCGCCCGCCGAGAAGAAATTGAAAGCAATGCAACAGCCAGTGGATAGCAATATCTAATCCCCCACACTAGCGTGAGATGGGGGTTTAGATTCTATAAAAGACAAGGAGGCGAGTATTATGCATTACAATCTTTACTGAGAACCACAGCAGCAAAGAATGAAAACTTTGTAAAACGAAATTTTTTGTACCATAACATTATAATAAAGCAATGGGAAACATCCCAGTCCAACATGGAGGGCAGGCCCTGCCCTGGGGATAGCCAATAGGGATCCAGCCAGTTCCATATAGGTCCATTCCTCTATCCACTCCCCCTCTTTCTGAAGCTGAGCATTTCCACACGACCACCGAAACATTCCTCCATTAGAGCGAAGAACAAACTCCCAAGGAGACTTCTGCGCGGAACCTTCCGTAAATTGGATCGAAATCGCTTACTTCTTCCCGCATCGAAGCCATCAACTGGATGCTGAAACAACAATCAAATACCAGTAAGGGTGGGTGGGTGGGATAATACTCGCCTCCTTGTCTTTTATAGAATCTAAACCCCCATCTCACGCTAGTGTGGGGGATTAGATATTCTATGGCAAGACAGGAGGCTCATATTATGCAAGTTCAAAGCCCTTGCATTACGTTCACCGCTACATGAGCAATACGCTTATGGTAAAACGTCTTAAAAGTGGATTCCCTAGACCAGTCAGCTGCTTTTAAAATCTGTTCCAAACTACCCCCCAGAAAGGCTGCTTTTGAGGCCATAGCGCCTCGGACTGAGTGGGGACCAAAAAAGGACGTGTCAACCCCCGCCTCCCGCATGATCCATTTGATCCATCTGGCCAAAGTAGCAGGGGAGACCGGTTTATGGGGTTTCCTGTAGGAAATCAGCAGCTGAGAGGTATTGGGAGGTCTAAAACCTTCAGTTTTAAGCTCAAAACATTTCAAACATTGGACCACACATAATTTACAATCCTCAGGAAAAGCTGGATATGATATAGAGGAAGTCATGCACTTAGTTCTTCGTGAGATAAAGAAAGTAACCCCCTGAGGGGTAAACATCTTATTATCCACATCCAGAGCTCTGATGTCAGAGACCCGTTTCATTGACACCAGACATAGTAACATAGCAAGTTTAGCAAACAACTGCTGCAGGGACAGCTCTTCATTAAGAGGCCAGGACCTAAAGAGCTGTAATACCATATTAACATCCCAGAGAACCGAATACTTCGGTTGTGATGGTTCCTTAATACGAATAGATTTAAGGGCTCTCCGCACCAAAAAGTGCCTACCCACTGGCTCTCCTTTAACCAAAAGGTGACCGGCTGAGATAGCAGAACGAAACCCATTAACAGTTCTGTAGGCTTTCCCTTCTTTAAACAACTCTACCAGAAAATTGACCTCTTCTATGGGAGGGGCAGAAATGGGATTGAGGTGCCTAGCCACACACCAGCCAACCCATCTGTTCCACGCTGCGGAATATCCCACCTTCGTGGAGGGCGCCCAGGAGTCCCTGATGATTGCCATAGAGTCTTGCGAAAGTCCTCTGAAGCACCAGGAAGAGCTGAAATCTTCCAAGCCATAAGGGCCAGGTGTCCCTGCAAGACCAACTCGTGAGGGAGACCCTCCGGATCCACCAGCAACAGGGGATCGGGAGGGAGGAGACGGGGAATATCTACCGCTAATTCCAGAAGGGCCGGGAACCAAACCTGAGAGGGCCAAAAGGGGGTAACCAGAACCAGAGGCACCATCTGTGAGCGAACCTGGACCAGAACCCGAGCTATCATGGCAAAGGGGGGGAAGGCATACCCCAACGGACCCGACCAATCCTGGAGGAAAGCGTCGGTGGCCAGAGCCAACGGATCTGGTCTCCAGCTGTAAAACCTGGGAACCTGACAATTTAGCCTTGAGGCAAACAAGTCTATGGTCAGGGGACCCCAGAGGGACGCTATGCGGGCGAAAAGAGACCTGTTCAACATCCAATCGCTCCTGTCCTGCAGGTGCCTGGAGTTCCAATCCGCAACCTCGTTGCTAACTCCCGGAAGGTATTCCGCCTTCAACAGAATATCCCTGTCGAGGCAAAAATGCCAAAACTCTCTTGCCAAATCCGCCAGGACTTTGGACCTGGTACCCCCCAGGTGATTGATGTATCTCACCGCAGATATGTTGTCCATGCGGAGGAGAACACAACAATTCCCCTGATCCTTGATGAGACTCCGAACTGCGAAGGACCCCGCTAATAATTCTAGGCAATTGATATGGAGCTGTTTCTCCGACTCTGACCATTTCCCACCTGTGGAAACCTTGCCCAACCTGGCTCCCCAACCCGATCTGCTCGCATCGGATTCCAGAACTACATCCGGAGATGGGCCAAAAATTGCCTTGCCATTCCAGGCCTCCATGTGCTTGAGCCACCACATGAGTTCCAACCTGGCGTCCGGCGGCAAATCCACCATTTGGGAGTAAGAGAGAGACTTGCGTAAATGTTTGGCTTTCAAGCGTTGCAGAGCTCTGTAATGAAGGGGGGCAGGGAAGATAGCTTGAATGGATGCCGACAGCATCCCCACTACTCTGGCTAATTGCCTGAGGGAGATCCTCCCCTTCCTGAGGAGGAGACGTATTTCTTTCCTTATTTTTGAAAGCCTGCTGTCTGGGAGAAGGAGGATGCAAAGTTTTGAATCTATATTGAAGCCCAGAAATTGGATGCATTGTGTAGGCGTCAATATGGACTTTCTTACATTTATCACAAAACCTAAATCCTGTAAAAGGGTCACAGTGAATTCCAGATGGGAACATAGGGTTTGATAATTCTGGGCTAGGAGCAACATGTCGTCCAGATAAATTATGATCCGAATCCCCCTGGATCTGAGGAGAGCCATCACCGGCCGCATGAGCTTGGTGAAACACCTCGGGGCTGAGGACAGACCAAAAGGAAGGGATGCAAACTGCCACACCCGACCCCCCCATTGGAACTGAAGAAACTCCTGATGCGGGGGAAAGACGGGGACTACCAAGTAAGCTTCCTTGAGGTCCAACTTGACCATCCAATCGGCCGGGAGAAGGGTGTCCCTGAGCAAGTGAATTCCCTCCATTTTGAAATGGTGATAAACAACAAAAGAGTTTAGGGCCTTCAGGTTGATTACTGGGCGAAACCCCTGGTCTGGTTTTGGGACTAGAAAAATGGAACTCAGAAACTGAGTGGCCCTGTAAGTGGCCGGGACTACCGCCCCCTTGGAGATGAGATCCCTTACCTCCACATCTATGAGGGATTGCTTGACTTCGTCGAACACCAAAGGAAGGGGAATGGATAACTGACAAGGAGGGGCATAGAATTCTATCTGATAACCTTGCACCGTTTGTAACACCCAAGGATCCGAAGTGAGGACCTCCCACTGTGGAAGAAACCTGTTTAGTCTGCCGCCCAATCTTTTGGGGGAAAAAACACTTAGCACCTGAGAAAGTACCTGCATGCCCTCTTGATCTTCCGGCACCTCTGCCGCCACGTCCTCTCCAACCTGAGTTTTGTTGTTGGTAGAATTGGTTATGTGCTCCTCGAGCAGAGGAGGTATGGTATGCGCCTCGAGGCGCGAACTGACGGGGACGGGAGGAGCCCTGGGAAAACCGGCTGGAGGAGCGGGCCCTTCCTCGTCCAGCCTTGTTAAAAACCTTTGGGGCAAAAACCTTTTCTATATTAACCTGCGCTTTATCCAGCGCCGTAAATGTGTGCACATATGCTGACAAATCTTTCAGAAAGGAATCCCCAAACAGATTACCCTGAGCTGAGGGGCCACCTTCCCTCTCAGACATGTCTGCCAATTTGGAATCCAACCTCATTAATAATGATTTCCTCCGTTCCCTACATATGGAGGCATTAGCATTGCCGAGCAGGCATACCGTACGTTGGATCCAACCCCTTAATGCGTCAACATCTATCGGGGTATTAGAGGACGCCGCCTCTTCTGCCATTTCAAAAATCTGTGTGACTGGACCCAATATGTCCAACAGTCTGTCCTGACAACTACGCCACGCTTTATCGACCCCTTTCTTGGGGTCTTTCCCCTTCTGGGAAAGAAAAGCCGCCATAGACTGGTCTATTTCTGGCGCCAGAGCCACCTTGTCGGCGATCAAAGGTCTGGGACATTCCGACCGTAATTTATTACGATCCTCCTTGGCCATAGGACGTCTGATCCAGAACTTGAGGAACGCTGAAACCTCCTCAGAGGGTTGCCACTCGGCTGACCTGGGGTGTTGTATCAGGGCAGGATCAAAGAAAGGAACCCCACTACCATCCAGCAGGGGGCCCTCCAGAGGGGCTACTGAAGTCACCTTCCTTTTCTGCCTCTTAGGGGGCGAATCAGAGTTATCTGAACTGTCAGAGGAGGAGACATCAAAGGGGAGCACCACCGGCGCACAAGGCGCGGGGGCTGGCCAGGAGGTAGAAGATATAGGCTGACCGTATTCAACCCATCCTCGCTTTAAATTACCCTTAGGGGATATGGCTACTATGGGACTGAGTTGTCCCTGGGTATGCTTAGTTTTGGCCTTACATTTCTTGGGGGCTTGGGATGCCGTAGATAGGGTAGCATCCTGGGACGGATGAAAATCCGCAATACGGGTAATCAACCTGTCAAAGGCGGACGCCAAGGTATTATTTAAATCAGATAAAGCCGAGTCCAGAGAGGACTGAATAGCTTGAGCCACCAAAGGCTGGGCATGACCGGCTTGATCCCCCAAATTATCAACCACTCTATCACTTTTTTTGGCAGCGCGCACTTGTGTGCTGGCATCAGCAGAGGAGGGGAGCACTCCTTTATCCATGACAGCACCAATCTTACTCGGTACAAAATTCAAATATATATATATGAAAGTGGTATAAACAAAACAGCAGGGTCTCTGCTGAACCAACAGAAGCCAAGCAGGCTGAAACTTTCACTTCAAAACCGGGGTGCCACAAACCCTAGGAAGGGCCACCCAGGCAGAGTATGTACAAAGTCTGTATCCCACATACAAACACGCGAGCAGCGTGTGAGGGCAATGAAAATTTTTTTTTTAACTCTGTTAAACAGTACACCTGGCAATATGAACAAAAATGAAAATAGAAAGACACAATATGGAAAAAACAGAATAAGAGGCGGAGAGCAGGCACGAACCGCCAACCTTGCCTCTTGTAAACAGCACACCTAAAGCGAGTGCCAGTGAGTTTCACAGAAACAGCACGCGGTCAGAAAGTATCCTAACTGCCGCGTGCTCACAATGCCGAAGAAACACGAAACCGGCCTTCTCTCAGGCCCACGTGGAAAAAGGAACACGAGCGCGTTCGCATCTGAAAGGTCAAATGAAGTTAAACAAACAAACTGTGCAGCTCCCGGCTGCACGCGATACAATTGCAACACTGAGCGGGCTTTCTACACGCTCCAGTAATTAAACTAAATCCCCTCAGGGGCTCGCGGCGGCTAAATAAACAAACGCACGCTGCCGCCTGAGGAACCAAATACATTAACACAATGTATCCATATAAAGGAACGCGTTCATTCGAACGCTATTTCTTGAAACTAACGTTCCACAACTTTCTTCTACACAGACTAAGGAAAAAAACCATAGGTGTGACTTAGCTGTGGGTCAGCAGCAAAGAAAGAGGGGGAGTGGATAGAGGAATGGACCTATATGGAACTGGCTGGATCCCTATTGGCTATCCCCAGGGCAGGACCTGCCCTCCATGTTGGACTGGGATGTTTCCCATTGCTTTATTATAATGTTATGGTACAAAAAATTTCGTTTTACAAAGTTTTCATTCTTTGCTGCTGTGGTTCTCAGTAAAGATTGTAATGCATAATATGAGCCTCCTGTCTTGCCATAGAATTAGCGAATCGCCCAAGCTCGTCTGGATGTTCGTAGTTGACTTGTACCCAATTGGGTATTTATGTATCCTTCCCCAAAAGAGGCCCTTGACCCGAAGACTACCAGGGAAAGTCCCGGTGTAACAGTCCAGCGCTGTCGCCATGTCAGAATGGGCATCAGACCTGCACTTTACTATGAAGGCTGAAACAACTAAGGCGTGTCTGCAGCATGACGAGCGGGATCAGGCCTCCAGTTTTATCAGGGTAGGCTGACTCTTCTCTACATAATTGCGAATGTTCCCGTGGATCGCCTCACCTCCCCCTGACAATGGGAAATATTGTGGTGTCATTTTCCAGCCGTTACAGCCAGGGGTTTGCCAACAGCGAAACGTTTGTATCCTGCTCTTTTGGGCACAGCTCTGTAGGTCAGCAAGGTTGAGTCAACATAGCCCAACATTTCAGTGGAGGGGGTATAGTGTCTGATCAGCTGAATGGTGTTGCACCCCTGGTTACAGCATAGTTCAGGCTCTCACACTGGCTGCACAGGAACCAACTGTCTAACATGCAGGGCAGGTCCATGTCAAGACTGCAGCCTATCTTTGTTCTTCTTAACACAGAAATGCTAAGAACGCCTTGCCCAAAACAATGGTCTACTAAGTGGGCCATCGCTTGACAAATACCCGCCTCCCAGTGGCTATGGTCCCCTTAATGACAGCGTAACATTTTCTTTCTTCTCGCAGAGCTTTTTCAGTCAGAGAGATTTATCGCAGCCACATTTTTCGGCGAGGATGGTCTTTAAGGTTACATTGACAACGTTAGTGTAGTAGCGTTACAAGAAGCCTGGTTGACGGAGCCTTTAATAATGAATGGGTGGAACACGTTGTCGAAACCACCACTCAGGACAAAAGGGGACTTCGTAAAGGCAGCTTGATCTTGGGAGTTAAGAAACCACTGCGTTTGGTAGAAATATCAAGTATATCCCCGAATGTTGTAGCTGACAGAGTTATATACCCTCAGAATGTCACAGTGAGGTTCTAAAGGAACTAATTATCATTAAGATCTACGACCCCTGCTTGCTTGGGCTGCCATGCTGCGGTAATCTAGGAATTTGAAGGATTACATGGCTCTCAGGTTGGATCAACTCCGAGCCTTATCAGTGGGGACTTTAGTCTAGAATCCCGAGACATGACAATTTAAGGGGGCTGGAGTTGGACTTATCGTTGCTTCCTACCGTGAGTGGCAGACTAGATAGGGCTTGTCTTAGAGGGAATCAATGGGCCAATTTGTTATATATGGCTGGATTCAGCACGCCAACATACCCCTGCAATTCACTAGAATTGGGCACCATAGCAGCAGCATCCTAGATTATCTCTTTGTTGCTAACACACCTTACTTAATTGTTGGTATGTGCAGGTTACAACGACAGGAAAGTGACCACTATCCCATTGTTGCCAGTCTTAATTTGCAGAGTCATCAATCGAGTATTGTCCCAACCGGGACACTTCAGGTTAATTCAGCTTTAAATCGGATTACCTGGAGTGACGGTAACATTGGGACAGCATTTCACTTGGCTCAACTTACCTTAAGTGATTACATATTGGACTCTATGGGGGTCATTACGAGGTTGGAGGTAATGGAAAAACGATGCCGGTAAAAGATTACCGGCTTCGCATACTGCTCCGGGCTATTCTGACATAAGAACCCGGTATTAGAGGCACCGCTAATAGCGGCAAGGGCGAGGGCACGCGGCCCTTCAGGCCGGCAATATCGGGATGCCGCTAACAGGAGGACATCACAAGTCAGGCAGACATGCAAATACCGGCATCATGAAAGCGCTAATACGGGATACCGGCATGCCGGCAATACCGGCATCGCAAAGAACCCGTAAACTGCTATGTGCACTGTTTCCAACTGCCACAGGTTCACACAATCATCACAGGTGGAGGCAATGGAGTCTGGGCTAGCACAAAAGGAGCACACCCACACACCACACCCCTTCCCACACCAAAATGATACCACTAGTAGTAGCAATACTGGGGATGGAGGACATTCTTTCATTGCTTCACCAGCAACAACAACAACAGCAGGCACCACAGAGGAGACGCAGGAGAAGGAGGGTGAGACAGGCCCAGCAAGTCCCACCAGTGCAGGCAGAGGCACCACATAGGCACCCACCAATCCCTCACATCAGAGCCAGTCCATACAACCTAACCCCTGAGCAGAACCACACCCTGTACCGGCTGGACCAGGACACCATCACCACCATAGTGGACATGATAAACGTCGACAGCGTCAGCCTGATTGAAATCCTCACTGCCAACCCCCTCTACTGAAGGTAGTGTCTGTGCACCACTTCCTGGCTACAGGTACCTATCAGCACACAGTGTGCCAGCTGCATGGCATATCACAACCTCTCCTTCCATGCATGCTGACCCAAGTGCTGGATGCCCTCCTGAAGCACGCACACAACCACATCTCCCTACCACGGACTGGCTAGGAGCTCGCTGACACTAAAGTTGGCTTACATGCATTGGCAGGCATGTCCAATTGCATCAGTGCCCTCTACTGCACCCATGCTGAATTGGTGGTCCTACATGCCATAGAGGTTGTGTACCGAAATCGTAAGCAATACCACTCCATCAATGTGCAGATGGTATGTGACTCCAGCAAGATCACCACACATTGTTGTGCCCGATATCCCGGATCCACACATGATGCCATGGTGCTGCGGAATTCCTTGCTACCCCGCTACATAGAGCAACATGCTGGACGACGTGCCTGGCTGCTCGGTAAGTCGTATGACAGGCCCATAGCAGTGCAGTTGGGGGGGATGAATACTCCACCTGGGTGTGTTTGGGGGGGTGAGTGGAGACAGCACATACAGCATAACACTGTGGCCCTACATTTTTGTTAAGACAGATTTCTGAACTCTGTCCTAGTGGTGCAGAAGTTCAGAAGGCCAACCTAATTACTTGGAACAGGGTAACCTCTGGACAAGCCAGACCAATCAGGGTAGCGATCGCGGCGGTCAAGACTAGGTCTCAAGAGGGGTGAGGGTGACTGAAAGCCCGCAATGAGCACACAAAGCAAGGACACTTACAAACTACTCCAAACAGGTGTTATATTAAAAATATATACACATTTATTCCAAGGCCTTTAAAACAATGACCGTAGCGAGAAATCACAATACAACTCTAGTAAACCAACACATACCATACCAATACAATATATATACAAATACAAACAAGTCTTAAGCGTTAGATGCACGAAATGTATAGTCCACCTAAAAATGAAGGAAAACAGGCAGTGCGAAATAATGGTTAGACCCAGTCTGCCTTCAGAGGCACCCAACTAAAAGGAAGTCCGAGCCCTATGAAGAGTGGAGCCTTGTGCTCAAAAGTACCTGCACACGCTGGTGCCAACGGGCAAAAGGGGAGTCTCTTCGAGGGAAATCAGGCAGTTCAGTTTAGTGCACAAATGAAGAAGAACAGAGTTCCGCGACTCAAGCGCAGCCTCCACTGTGGGCAGAAGCAGAGCGCGAGTACGGAAAGGCGTGCTGTTTTGACACAGCGGGGAAAAGCTATGGGCTCCTGCAGGAGGGCGACCAGTTCCTAGCTATGCTACTCACCGGTCCCCGATGCAAGCAGACCTAGGCTTCTCCGCGTCAGTTTCAGTCGCTGGCAGGTTCAGGAGAGCAGGGGACGTCTTGTCGCCGTCTTGAGTCTGCAGCAGCAGAGTTGAGTTGAAGATGTCCCAAACGAAGTGAACCCACACAGTTTGTTACCACAGCAGGGCAACGGAGCGGCCGTGTGTATCTGAGCCAAATGTACACTACTCACTTCAGACCTGGGAACGCCAAGTGTACGAATCGTGTGAGAATGACAAGGACTCGAAATACTACACAACCTGGCGGTGGTTACAGAGCAAGACTCCTGTGTAGGCTGGTCAGTCTGCTGGATGGCCCAGAGACGCTTCCGAAGGCTTACGAGCAGGAGATGGTGAAGATGCCGAGAATAGCTGTCCCCGCTATTCCAAGGGTCGAAGTACCAGTACAGGCCTTCTGGTTCGATCAAAGGTGAAAAGGGTTTCACAAGGCGACAGCAGTGCAGAGGAGCACTCCTTCAGCGGGTCACCAGCGATTCCTTGGTTCAGCCTCTTGGTTGCAGGATACTTGGCTCCTGTATTCCTTCGTTCGTGAGAACTCAGGAGATCGACATGGTAGTGGTGTTTCCAGCCCCCTCTTATCCACGGTTCCCTTCGCGCCAAAACGGAGGGGACCCAATGGGAGATCCGCTCATCAACACTCACACCATTCGTGGACCTATCACGGACCATGGTGGTCCCAGGCATTCACACCACCCTAGACTCTCTGGCACCCAGGATGTGTATTGGGACCAGACATCCCAGCCCACATCCTGGAGGCACACACCAGGCATGTAGAAGCCCGCGAAAGCATCCGTGTTTCGCGGGAAAGTACATGCCCAAATAAGGAAGGCCCCGGGTCGGCTCGACCTGGGGAAGGTGAAGGGAGCAAGACGGTCAGCGGACAGGACAAAGGAGCCTCGTGGTCTGGCCATTTTGGGAGCCAGGCCACCATTTTGGGCTAAGCGCGAGAAACACGCTTAAAACGCCAAAAGGAGCTCAAAACACAAGAAACGATCGCTGCCACCATTCCCGTCCGTGAATCACTTGCACCGATTAGTTACAATCCTACAAGAGTATCTAGGGTCTGTAGAAGGCTAGAGACCCAAGAGAGCAGTAACTTAGCTTACAGTGCCATCTTGTGTCATGTTGCACGAAAGCCGCAACATGATAAAAGAAACTACGGAAAACAGCGTTTCCCGGTACTGACTGTTTTAAGAGCATGTCAGTTTCCCCGTAAGAATGGAGCGAAAGCCCAGAGGAGTGCGGCAGAAGGCTGCACTTCTCTGACAAAGTCGAGAACAAGGTGAAAAACAACAGCAACAAGTTTAGGGGTTGCCACATGGAAGGAAAATTACCTACAATTGTGAAATCTTTCCTAACACTCACCCCTCCCAGACTATGGACAGGGGGAACTAATCCACCCCTGGATGAGTCTCTTGTTCAGGTTGGTTAAACATTCTGGACAACCCATCAGCATTGCTATGTTGGACACCTGGCCTATGCTCAATAGTGAAATCAAAGCCTTGTAGACTTATGGACCACCTAAGCAACTTTGGATTCTCCCCCTTCATGTTCATTAGCCACTTTAAGGGCTTATGGTCAGTTTGCACAGTGAAGTGGGTCCCATAGAGGTAGGGCCTCAGCTTCCTTAGGGCCCACACAACAGAGAAACATTCTTTCTCTACCGTGGACCATCTGAGCTCTCTGTCCTTAAGCTGCGACTAATAAAACCAATAGGGTGTTCCTTACCGTTCTCATCTACTTGTGATAGTACAGCTCCTATCCCAGTGTCAGAGGCGTCCGTCTGCACAATAAAAGGTCTTTGATAATCAGGGGCCCTGAGGACATGGGCCTGGCACAAGGACTCTTTTAAGCCATTGAATGCCTTCTCACACACGTCGGTCCAAGTTACCTTCTTGGGTTTCTTCAGAGTGGTGAGGGCAGTCAGAGGGGCAGCTATGGTGCCATAGTCTGCCACGAAGTTTCGGTAATACCCCGTGAGTCCTAAGAAGGCTCTCACTTGTGTCTGTGTAGTGGGGGTAGACCAGTCTTGTACTGCTTGTACTTTACTGGGAAGAGGCTGTATCCTCCCTCCACCTACTTCATGTCCAAGGTAAACCACTGAGCCTTGTCCAATCTGGCATTTACTAGCCTTTATGGTCAAGTGTGCTTTCTGAAGAGCCTGGAGCACAGTCCCGAGGTGTTTCACATGGTCTTCCCAGGTGGCACTGAAAACTGCTATATCGTCCAGATATGCAAGACAGAATTCGTCCAACCCATTCAAAACATGATTCACAAGCCTCTGGAAAGTGGCAGGTGCATTCTTCAACCCGAATGGCATTACCCTGAATTGGTATAGGCCGTCTGGAGTAGAAAACGTTGTCTTCTCCTTGGCATGTTCTGCTAAAGCTATTTGCCAATAGCCAGCAGTGAGGTCAAACGTGCTGAGGTACTTGGAGGCACCCAAAGTATCCACCAGCTCATCTGTTCGAGGCAAGGGGTGTGCATCTGTCTTGGTGACAGCATTCAGAGCCCTGTAATCCACGCAGAACCTCAATTCAGAAGTGCCTGCCTTTGGAACCAAAACCACAGGGCTGGACCAAGGATTACTAGAGGGTTCAATCACCCCAAGGTCTAACATCTTGTTGACCTCGGTCTTAATATAAGACCGTACTTTGTCTGACATCCTGTATCCCCTACTTTTGGTAGGTACACTGTCTCCTGTGTCTATGTTATGTTTGCACCCAGGTGTCAAACCAGGTGACTGTGAAAACATAGGGGAAAACTGCCTAAGCAAACTTTTCACCTCAGCCTGCTGATCAGAAGTCAGGTGAGGGGCCACTCGGACACCCTCAAAGGAGCTATCTGAAGGACCGCTCTGGAACAGGTCGGGGAGAGGTTCAGACTCCTCTTCCTCAACATCTGAAGCCAGTAGCAGTGCTGTGATTTAGACTCTTGGGATGAAAGCCTTCAACCTATTCACGTGAAACACTTTTGGAGCCTGTCCAGGCCTTCCAAGGTCCACTAAATAGTTAACCTCACCCAGGAGCTCCACCACTGTGTAAGGGCCTGACCATTTGTCCTGTAAAGCTCGAGGCCTTATGGGATTCATGATCAGGACTTGCTGACCAGGTGTAAAGTTGATGAGGGAAGCTTTCTGGTCGTACCAATGTTTCACCAGCGCTTGTCCTGCCTTCAATTTATCACTAGCCAAGCCCATTAGAAGTACCATCCGTTTTCTGAGCCCTAGCACATAATCAACTACGTTGGTAGTTACAGGGGGAGTGGGCATCTCCCATCCCTCTTTGACTATGGCTAAGGGTCCCCGTACAGGATGACCAAACAGAAGTTCGAAGGGGCTGAAGCCAACACCCTCCTGTGGTACCTCTCGGTAGGCAAACAGTAAGCATGGTAAAAGAAGGTCCCATTTTCTTCTCTGAGGTTCTTCCAGAGCCCCAATCATGCTTTTTAACGTTCTGTTGAAACGTTCCACCAGACCATTGGTCTGGGGGTGGTATGCAGAAGAGAACTTGTAGGTGACCCCACATTCTTTCCACATAGCCTGCATATACTTCGACATAAAGTTGCTGCCACGATCCGACACAACTTCTTTAGGGAAGCCAACCCTAGTAAATATGCCAAGCAACGCTTTTGCAACTGACTTGGCAGTTACAGTTTTCAATGGGATGGCCTCAGGATATCTGGTTGCATGGTCGACCAGCACCAGGATAGACCTATTGCCTGAGGATGTTTGCGGGTCAAGGGGACCAACGATGTCGATCCCTACCCTTTCAAATGGTATTCCCACAACTGGGAGTGGTACCAATGGAGCTTGGATTGTCGAGCCAACCTTACCAGATAACTGGCAGGAGGCACAACTCCTGCAGTGACTTTCTACTTGCACCCCCATCTTGGGCCAGTAGAAGTGCATGGATAAGCTTTGCTTGGTCCTCTTAATACCAAGGTGACGAGCAAGGGGCACTTCATGCGCCAACTGCAGGAGGAAGGGCCTAACAGCAAGGGGAACCACCAACCTCCTATGGTCTCCTTCTGTAGACTCACTATACAGGAGTCCACCTTCCCAATAAATCCTATGCGTCCCAGGAGGTTCACCCTCAAGCTGGGAGCAGGCCTGTCTCCTTAGGCCTTCCAGAGATGGGCACTCACGTTGGCCTTTACTGAATTCGTCCCTATCAGGATCTCCTTCTACTAACAAGTCTTTTAGTTCAGGATGGTCGTTGGGGTCAAATACTTCAGGCATCGCCACCTCCTCGTCAGGCCCGGGCGATTGACCAACTTCCTCCACCGCAGTGGTAGGCGAGCTCGGGGGAATATTCTCTTTCCCTCGTCTTGACTTGTTTACTCCTTTCGCCTTGGGTTTCCCCTTCGGCTGGGGCGGCGTATTGGTCTTGGCCAATGCTGCCCGTGCTTGAGACCGTGTGTAGGGTCTTTCGGCAGTGTCTCCTACGAGCCCTAAAGCTCTGAGATCATTACCTAACAAGACCTTTCCTGGGACGTTTCTCTGAATGCTCACTGGAATCCTGACTGCTGTACCATTTAAAGTAAGATTTACAGGTATTACTGGGAACATACAGAGTGGGCTGTCAGCCAACTTAGTGGGCATCAGAGTAGCTCTGGCAACTTCCTCTGAGTCTACCAAGGTAGAATCCACTACAGTTCGACTGCACCCACTATCCCTAAGAGCTGGAGTATCTACTCCATTGATCAGCACACTGTCTTTAAAGTAGTGCTTGGTATTATCTGGAATCCTAGCATAAGCCTCTGTGACTTTAGGCTCCCAGGAACCCAGGGAAACTAAAACTACCTCAGCTTCTATCCCGCTGGGAAATGAGTCTGAGGAGAAGGATGCTCCTGTAATCTCTTCCTCCTCATAGGAGGAGAAGGCCAGATTAGCGGAGTGGACCCCCAAAGTCTAACCTTACACCGGGGATCCCCCTTCACGTGGTCAGTTGCTCCACAAGCAAAACAGGATCCATTGGGTCTGTTTACATAGGGAGGCTTATTGTAACTAGAGTTCTGTTTCGGAGGCTGACCTCCACTACCCTGTGAGTTCTCTTGTGTCTTACCCTTATTTTTCTTTTTGTGGCTCTTTTGAGAAGAAGATTTGTCAGATTCTCCACCCTCCTTATCTTTGGACTTTTTCCCTTCCTCCTGCTTACCAGGATGAGTTTTGTCCTTATGGGACACTCGATGTGACACCCATAAGTCTGCTGCAATGGCCAGCTTCTTAGGATCTATCTCCTTCGAATCGGCCAAATGCTGCTTAAGCTCCGGGGAAGAAGATGCAAAAATGTGTTCCAGCATGACAAGATTTATCATGCCTTCGAAGGTAGAAACCTTATAACCTTCGACCCAGCCAGTTAAGTTTTTTAAGGATTCAGTTACATAAGATACCCAAGTACCACCTTCCTTTTTCTTATACTCTCTGAATCGTTTCAAATATTGGGCCGGAGTCTTCCCAAACTTTAAAATGAGAGTTTGCTTTAACATTGCGAAATCAGCTTGCTCAGCCTTCGACATTTCCATAATGGCACTACAGCCAGAATGGGGCAGTCTGCTGAGTAACCAGGCAATCTTATCAGCATTGTCAACTTGTTGAACTTCGCATGCATACTCAAACGCATTTAGCCAGTCCATAATGTCATTCCTTTCCTCATATACGCTGAGCAGATCTTTCGGAAACCGTGGATGAGAGGAGGCCCCAGACCCATGTCCAGGACCCTTGGACCCATTTGCAACCTGAAGCTTGGCCAGTTCCAACTGGTGATCCCTGTCTTTCTGTTTTTCTGCCTGTTGGATTTTTAGTTTGGCTATGCTGAATTCAAGCTCTTTCTGCCTAAACCGCAGCTCTTGCTTCTTGAATTCAAGCATAGCCTCCCCATCAGCACTGGCAGAGGAAACATTAGACATCTCATCCTCCCTGTCCTCGTGGTCGCGGTGGATCAGTGCAGCGGCAGAACCGTCAGTTCTACCAGTGAGAGCAGCCCCACTTCCTTCCGCACTGTCCTCAGAAGTTATAGCGTCAAGCTGCGCTTCTTAACACGCCACGATTCTTTGGATTATATCCAATTTCGTGCCTTGTGAGGAAACACCTCTCTCCGCACACATCTTTTTCAATGTTTCTGATTTGGAAGCATTTAAAGTTAACAAGGTATTTGTTTCCATACTGTTAGATAGGACTATGGCCTTTTTAAAGTTATACTACAACAATTCACTACGTGTCCTGGTAGGAATAACTTGAAATGCCTTAGTTTGTGCGCAACACTGGATACCCTCAGTAGTATCCCACCGCTGTACACCAATTTGTTAAGACGGATTTCTGAACTCTGTCCTAGTGGTGCAGAAGTTCAGAAGGCCAACCTAATTACTTGGAACAGGGTAACCTCTGGACAAGCCAGACCAATCAGGGTAGCGATCGCGGCGGTCAAGACTAGGTCTCAAGAGGGGTGAGGGTGACTGAAAGCCCGCAATGAGCACACAAAGCAAGGACACTTACAAACTACTCCAAACAGGTGTTATATAAAAAATGTATACACATTTATTCCAAGGCCTTTAAAACAATGACCGTAGCGAGAAATCACAATACAACTCTAGTAAACCAACACATACCATACCAATACAACATATATACAAATACAAACAAGTCTTAAGCGTTAGATGCACGAAATGTGTAGTCCACCTAAAAGGGAAAGAAAACAGGCAGTGCGAAATAATGCTTAGACCCAGTCCTCCTTCAGAGGCACCTAACTAAAAGGAAGTCCGAGCCCTACGAAGAGTGGAGCCTTGTGCTCAAAAAAACCTGCACACGCTGGTGCCAACGGGCAAAAGGGGAGTCTCTTTGAGGGAAATCAGGCAGTTCAGTTTAGTGCACAAATGAAGAAGAACAGAGTTCCGCGACTCAAGCGCAGCCTCCACTGTGGGCAGAAGCAGAGCGCGAGTACGGAAAGGCGTGCTGTTTTGACACAGCGGGGAAAAGCTATGGGCTCCTGCAGAAGGGCGACCAGTTCCTAGCTATGCTACTCACCGGTCCCCGATGCAAGCAGACCCAGGCTTCTCCGCGTCAGTTTCAGTCGCTGGCAGGTTCAGGAGAGCAGGGGACGTCTCGTCGTCGTGTTGAGTCTGCAGCAGCAGAGTTGAGTTGAAGATGTCCCAAACGAAGTGAACCCGCACAGTTTGTTACCACAGCAGGGCAACGGAGCGGCCGTGTGTATCTGAGCCAAATGTACACTACTCACTTCAGACCTGGGAACGCCAAGTGTATGAATCGTGTGAGAGTGACAAGGACTCGAAATACTACACAACCTGGCGGCGGTTACAGAGCAAGACTCCTGTGTAGGCTGGTCAGTCTGCTGGATGGCCCAGAGACGCTTCCGAAGGCTTACGAGCAGGAGATGGTGAAGATGCCGAGAATAGCTGTCCCCGCTATTCCAATTACATGCCTTCTGGTTCGATCAAAGGTGAAAAGGGTTTCACAAGGCGACAGCAGTGCAGAGGAGCAGTCCTTCAGCGGGTCACCAGCGATTCCTCGGTTCAGCCTCTTGGTTGCAGGATACTTGGCTCCTGTATTCCTTTGTTCGTGAGAACTCAGGAGATCGACATGGTAGTGGTGTTTCCAGCCCCCTCTTATCCACGGTTCCCTTCGCTTTAAAACGGAGGGGACCCAATGGGAGATCCGCTCATCAACACTCACACCATTCGTGAATCTATCACGGACCACGGTGGTGCCAGGCATTCACATCACCCTAGACTCTCTGGCACCCAGGATGTGTTTTGGGACCAGACATCCCAGCCCACATCCTGGAGGCACACACCAGGCATGTAGAAGCCCGCGAAAGCATCCGTGTTTCGCGGGAAAGTACACGCCCAAATAAGGAAGGCCCCGGGTCGGCTCGACCTGGGGAAGGTGAAGGGAGCAAGACGGTCAGCGGACAGGACAAAGGAGCCTCGTGGTCTGGCCATTTTGGGAGCCAGGCCGCCATTTTGGGCTAAGCGCGAGAAACGCGCTTAAAACGCCAAAAGGAGCTCAAAACACAAGAAACGATCGCTGCCACCATTCCTGTCCGTGAATCACTTGCACGATCAGTTACAATCCTACAAGAGTATGAGTATCTAGGGCCTGTAGAAGGCTAGAGACCCAAGAGAGCAGTAATTTAGCTTACAGTGCCCTCTTGTGTCATGTTGCACGAAAGCCGCAACATGATAAAAGAAACTACGGAAAACAGCGTTTCCCGGTACTGACTGTCTTAAGGGCATGTCAGTTTCCCCGTAAGAATGGAGCGAAAGCCCAGAGGAGTGCGGCAGAAGTCTGCTCTTCTCTGGCAAAGTCGAGAACAAGGTGAAAAACAACAGCAAAAAGTTTAGGGGTTGCCACATGGAAGGAAAATTACCTACAATTACGAAATCTTTCCTAACAATTTTCTGACGTGAACAAGACCCAACAATGCCTTATATTAGACCAATGGTTCACACCAATGACGATACGCCATCCGTAGAAGCAGGCCACATCCCTCAACGCGTCCATTGCACATCAACTGACTATACCCTCTGCAACACAATCCAGCAACATGCAGTGAGTATGCTGAACCGACATGAATGCAGCAAAGCATAATACAGGACATCTGCAAGAGCATGCAAGTGAACACCCTGCAACATCTGGACTACGCACACCTGCAGACCATTGTCCAGCACACATTGCGACAAATGTACCTGTATGCATACATCCAGGGACATGTGAACACCAAATATCTGCAGCCATGACAGTGATTACTACAAGTGTAAAGCCACAAATTGAGTCACACATACCTCATTGTGCCCCCATGCACGTGATGGTGGCTATACCTTGAATCCGTGGCTCCTCACCCCTGTTCGGATCCCGCAGACCAGGCACGAAGAGGAGTACAATCGGGTTCATATCCATACCCGTGTTGTGATCGAGCAGACCTTTGGCCTGTTGAAGGCATGTTTCCGCTGCCTCAGCAGGTCTGGTGGCGCACTCCTTTACGGGCCTGAGAAGGTGGACAAGATCACCATGGTCTGTGCTATACTGCTCAACATGTGCATCCGGTGCAACTTACCCCTGACACCTGACATTGACCAGTAACCACCGGGTGAAGATGGGGATGATGTAGGATAAGAGTAGTACATCAGCCATGTGCCAATGTCCATGAGGGACATGCTGTGCGCCAATGAGTGATGGACATGTACGTTTGATGCACTGTGATGAAGAGGGTGCATCAATTCACACTCGCTGTGCACTGGGTTTGGAGGACTCTGGGCAATGTACACTGTTTGGCATTAAATTCTGACACACTCAATAAGCAATGTCCAGTCATGTTATATGTTTCCAAATGAGATGTAATTATCAATAAAACTATTTACATAGATGAACAGCCCACCCACAATGCAACTGAGACTACCCACCCAAACCCGTCCCCTCCCACCATCCTCCACCACTCATCCCTCTAATCCTCCTACGTCCCCCAAACACCCCCCATCCCTCAACTCCCCCACACACCCACGTCCCGGCACACATTATGAGTTCTAACAGCCTCCATCCCGCATGTCTGTCCAGCTACAGTCGGCCCCTTTTGCATGGAGGCTGTGGCTCTCCTGGCTGGCGCATGGTGCGTAGCAATCTACGCACTGGGCTTGTCTGAGGTGAGCTTACAGGGGTACTGCTCGTGGATGGCGGGGGTTGTGACTCGACAGGTGCTGCAGGACATTGTGCCATGGTGGCAGCCAAATGTGTGAGTGCCTGGGTGACTGATTCCATGTCTTGCGCACCCGCCTAGCAACGCGGTTCACAGCAGGGGTGAGTGCCTGTGTGCTGTCACAGTGGGCCTGGCGTGTGGCTTCCCCTACTGTGATGAATTGTCGCAACATCTCGTCCATGGACTGCTGACGCTCCTCCATGCGGGTGATGCGGGCCTCTAGGTCACGTATGTCCTCCACTGCTGGTGGTCGCATGAGAGCTGGAGTTGGACTGATTTGAAGGCTGAATACGGGTCCAGCTGTCTCCTCCCCGGAGCTACCACCACACGACCCATGTCCCAGGGAGTGCTGTGGTGTGTGCCCCATGGATGGTGTTCCCTCAGTGTCCTCTGACATGCATTGCCCTGCCTTGTCAGCCTCGTCCTGTTGGACATCATCCTCTGCACTATTTCTTGCAGATTGGGACACCTCCCCAGGGTCACTAGTGGCAGGTGACTGAGGAGCATAACCATTGCTGGCTGTTGGTGTACCCTCCTTGTCCACATGAGCTGGCTGCAGTGGTCGTTTGGTCTGTGGGCTTGGGAGCCGGTGTGCGTTGTGGTAGGTATGCAGTGATGGCACCCAATTTCCCAAGCCGGTGCACATTCCCATGTGTCGGGGGTGGATGCTCCTCAGGTCCTATGTCCTGTGACACCTGTTTACCAGACCGCTGTGGCATGGGGGTGGTGGTTTTCATCCGCCCGGCCCTTGACGTGGACGGCCTAGTGCCATCATCTTCCCCTCTGCTTCTGCCTGGTGCTGTTGACTTTGTTTCTGCAGTGGGCCTGTCATCACTGTCTGATACTGTGCCTGTGTGGGATGGAGAGGAAGGGCATGAGTCATGGGTGTAGGGGCATCAAACATATATTGATCTAAGTACATTTTGCACATTTTGGGTCCTGTGTATTGCTGTCTGCATGTTGGAGGGGCAGACATGCTGCTTACAGGTGTTGGGTGTGTGGTGCAGTGTCTGTGCGTCCTTCTAGCGCATCCATGTTGTGCATGCAGTTTGCTTGGTGGATTACGGGTGTGTCGTGGATTGCATGCAGTGTACATGCCTCACTTGGTGGTGGAGATGTCTGCACCATGCAGTGGGATGTGACACTGGTGGGGCCTGCTTCTCTGCAGTGCTGCATGTGTGTGTCTGCATGCTTATGGTACTTGGGTTTGGAATTGAACACTGGTGATTTGTGTCAGTGGGGTTGGTTGCGTGTGTCCGTGAGAGGGGTGTGGCATTTCTGTTGGGCAGTCATTAGGTGGTTGGTGATGGGCAATGTACTTGCTGTCATCAACTTGCCATTTGGACTCAGCCATTGGATTTTGGTTGGTTGTGTTGTGTTCACTTTTGTGTAGTGCCAACGCTCACTCACCTTCGTCAGCCAATGATGTTACTCCTGTCTCAGCACGCCTCACCCCTTCAATGGCCTCCATGTGTATCAGGGAGCAGCACAATTCCTCCCACCATGTTAGCTTGATAGGCGTGGATGGTTCACTTCCTTTTGCCTGGGCCTGCTGACGGTTGGTAGTCAGTATGTTGCGGACATGCAGCCGCAGGTCGTCCCACCTTTTCCGGCATTCTTTTGTATTGCGTGTGGTTGTCCCCACTGCGGACACCTTCTGGGCCACCTCTTCCCAGATCTGTTTCTTCTTCATTTGTGTCGCACGGCGCAGATCTGTGCTGAACACCACATCTGCATGCTGGGCTAGTGTGTCAGCCAGCATGTTTAGCTCCTCATCGCAGAAACGTTGTTTGCACAGACAAGGTGTGCCTTTGAGGGTAGACTGTGTCATTTTCTGGCAGGCTGGGATCTCAGTTTTGTATTTCAGTGCCTGTAGCCATGGGATTGCAATGGATTGTGATTTTCAAGATGGCCGACGTGCGCTTTCCCGTTCCGGCGCGATGACGTTACTTCCAGTTCCTCTTATTAGTGGGCATATTGCATGGAACATGCGCGGACACCCACGCAACCCCCAAATTGTTATTTTTTAATTTATTTATTTATTTTTTTAAAAAATGTTTGTTTTTTTTTTGCCCCTATCGCCACATATATGGTCACCCAAATAATATTGCCACGGCATTTTCCCGGCGATATTATTTACGGCGACCATATATGTGGCGATATTAATACCTGATACCCTTGAAAAGCCCTCGGGACATACATGTTATGATTAGCAACAGAAAATCGTCACATGCACCTGGCCCTGACGGTACTTGTAATTTAATGATCAAGTCAGACATGGAGCTCTAGGCCAAGGCTTTATACTGGTTGTTTCACTAGACCATCGTCTTGGCGGGACAGTACAATTGGCCCAGTCTTAAAAAAAGGAAGCCACACTGAATCAGGTAACTACCGCCTATTGGCGATGCTGGACTCTCCATCTAAGATCTTTGCTAGAGTCATCCTAGAAGAGCTGGAATTCTGGCTGATTCAAATAGCATCATCCTGTTTAATTAAACTGGGTTCAGGAAGGGATTTAACACTACCATAAATGGTCTAACCTTGACCACCGTCATTCAGCAGGCCTGGTTAATCTGTAAAATTACTGTTCATGCAGCATATATTGATTTTAGCGCAGCTTTCGACACAGTCTATAGGGGGCGCCTGTGGAGGAAGATGTGCAACTGGAATATACCTTTAGGCCTGCTGAAGATGATTATATCCCTCCATGAACAGACCAGGCTAAAGGTTTGCATAGACAAACATGGGGGGCTGACCGACTGGATGCAAAAAATTATAAGGGGGCCTCACCAAACATTTGCCCGGGCCTCACCACACCATGTGACAGCCCTGCCCCTTAGTATGTTTCCATGCCACTCTTGGGCCTGAAGAATAGTCTTCGGACACATTAGGAGGGTTGATACGAAGGACCAACTGCATGTTTGTGGCTGCCTGTGACTCTGCTGGGGTTTTCCCCACACTAAACTGGAGAAATTAAGACGATAAACAATGGTTCCTCTTTGCTTATGGAGCAGCAATGCATCCAAGTACATTGCACAGTTTATGATCGGTGCAGGTTGGAGCCCTTTTCATCGCAGAGATTGAATTTACAGACTAATTTTCTGGACTGCCAGGAATCTTCACATTTACCTGTTCTTCGGGTTAAGACTTGAACAGTGAAGCTCATTAGTGGAGCGGGTCCCTCATAAAATTCACAGAGAAAACACCTTAGGTTGAGGAATTTCTTTTGACGTGCTTTATCACATTCTCCATGATTCTCCAGATCCACAGCCGCAATGAGTGCCCTCTGGATCCAGTTAACACCTTTGCTGTAATCCTCAACCAACATCGTTCTGCAGTAAATGCTCCATAGCTAGGTTTGTGCTATATAAGCGCAAATACAAAAGCAAATGTCCAAGAGAGGGAGGAATCCCCTTGTTCTTCTCCCATGGTGGCAGATCTCACAGGCTTTACACTTCTGTTAGTTACAGGCTAGAGGAATCCATTTCTGATGAGTGGATCTAATGCATCATGAGAGAGACAATGAGGGAGATTTCCTTATATAAATCAGTAAGGGGCCTTGCTTACGGTTCTTCCTTTCTGGCAGGTTTCGATTCTGATCCTGAAGTAGATGCTGATTGCAAATGTAACGATAAGGAGCTCTTATCAGTGATATAGGCACATTTCAGGACCAACATAGCCTTCCCCTGATTCTATTCTTCCACAGGCCACTTTGGGTTCCTGTACTCCTGGACAGGATGCAGGCAAAGCAAGGGCTGCCCAGTCTCGATGTTCAGGGGGCATCTTCATGGAAAGGAAAGCTAAAGAAATAAAATTGCTGTTTCCAGATCAATGTCCTGACTTTACTCATTCGGAGAATTTGAGGTGAAATTTCCTGACAGTATTAATTTGGATTCCCTGTTATCCACCCTCCTGGGTCAGATCGTTATGCTTCAGAGAAACTGACTTCCAGGTATACCACAGATTAAAAGGTATATTTGGTGCAGCCATTCACCAGATACTCTGGGTAAATGCTTACGCTACCTGATCTAGGGATCTCTGCTGTCTTGCTTCCAAGCACTCTATCGAGTAGGGCAAGAGCATACAAAAGTATCTGAACTGTTGGAGACTTGGTAGAAACAGGCAGAGTTCCTTTTTGATTAACCTTTCCACAGACATGGAGCTTCTGCCCTGGCATCAGGGTCAACTGTTTTGGCAAGAAGTTATTTGCACATGCTCGAGTGTCAGATTGATGCAGACCAGAAGCTCTCTGCATTTCCTTTCAGAAGGCTAAGCTCTACACAGCCTGTAAGAGGAAGGAAGCAACAGGGACTTTTAGGAGGGAAAACCTGCCGAGCCCCTGTGGGTCAAGCCCAAGCAGAACCTGTCCTCTGATTCAAACAACATTCCTTCTGATGCCCTTTCACATCAATATAAATCTGGCAGATCACCACAAAGGGCCTTCATCAGAACTAGGGCTACTAGATAACTGGCTTGAAAACCTCAAGAGGGAATTTCTCTGAGGGGTCCAGAGTAGAAAAGAACCAATTCTGTTGTGTCTCTTTTGGGTAGGCTCTGCCTAAGGCCTCATGCTAAGGAAAGCAGTCAACAGGAATATCATATGGATTTCTCATCTTCCCCCCACCCCAGATGATGTAATGGGAAGAGGCATGTCTTCCCTTCAGCCTTACAAATATAGCAAGAGCAGAGGACCATCAGTTGCTGCCCTGGAAGGATCTCTTCTTTCCAGTTCTAAAAAGTGCCATTCTCTGAGGTGTGTGTGCATCCAAGTTTTTGTTTCCGATAACTTCCTGGCCTCAGCGGGACCATTTGGTCTTCTTGGTTCACTTCAAGATGCAAACATTGTTGAAGATCATCCCCCTGATGTCCCAGGGGGAACTTCAAGTGATGTTCGATTCAGCAGACCCTTAGCATCATAGTCCTATTCACCAGAGCCATCAAAGGTTTCTGTGGTGTATGATTCAGACAAAGCGTAGCCAGTACAGGGTAATACAATTTTGTGTAAAAATTGCCCCTCAGGTCTTTACCAAGTTCTTCGCCCTGCCCCTATGTACCCAACAGCATCTGGTGATTACAGTAATCCCATTAGACTACTGATGGACAGGAGCCCCCATCTACAGATGGCGTGCCTCCTACTCCATTGTAATGTGTGCATTATAATTTGTGACCAGTCACATGTTGTGCCACATTATGGGAGCCCAGTTCCAGACATGTTTTTTTTAATTGATTTATTTATAGTGTAATTGCTTAATTAAAACCTTAAACACTATTTCAAATTACAATAACAAAGAATTTTACAATCACAATTCACAATATTATAATCTTACAAAACAATTATAATCATATAAAATTATCATCTTCTATAAAAGACGATCTTCTAACAATATTTCTTCCATTTCAATTACAATTTCCCTTACAATTTCAATTTCCTTAAAATTACCTTACCCAGATAGTTACATTCAATTTTTCATCATTGGGCTTACCTACCTAATCTTCATCACAGATTTTTAAATAAAATAAATTATTACCAAAATAAAATACAAATCGATTTCATAGCTATAAACATTACACTAAAATATTTTATTAAACAATTCATTAAAAAGACAAAACCATTTACCACAACAATACCTATTACAATTCATCTTACATCAATAAAAAGAAACTTTGCCTTCATTCTTTTCTAATTGACTGCTTTGGATCCTCTAATTCTTCTCCTCGCAATTACTCAAGTCCAGTTTTTCCCATTTACACATGATTCTTTTCCAAATATAATAAGCAGCCCCAATGTAAACCAAAGTCTCTGCCATATAGATGGTGGACCAGAACTGGTTTGACGTGATCATCCTTATGTCGTCTACCCGACACTTTTAACCTTTATAATACAATTCTGAAATGTTTTCACAAGCAGTCAGTAAATGTCTTATCGTCTCAATCTCCATTAGACAGAGCCTACACATTCTTTTATCCCTGGGTGGCCCAGTCCATGCACCCACATATTCTTAGCAGGGTAAGGTATTAAATCTCAATAATGTTATGAATCTGGAAAAATCCCTATTTCTAATCTTCCATAGATAACTACGAGGTTTAGAGCGTAATATTCTTTGTAGACTATATGTTACATACTGTCTCTTTTTAGCTAACAGATCCAGATTTTTAATTATATCCCACTGTATAGCTCTCTTTTTCAGATTAGTATACAAACGATTCACATCAACTGTTTCCCTCAGTAATTTCATATTAATTTCTTTTAAAAAGGTGAGGGAGGTATCTGGCAAATCCTTCATAGCATCATTCATTTTCTCACTCTTAATCATACACCTACCAATCACATTCATCAAGATATCCTCCTCGTTGCCTTCCAGTTTGATTTTAATATACAATTTGCAACATCTGATTTTACAAAGTTTGGAGAAGGAGGTGAGCCCCAGTTCAAACCTGATTGCCTCTATTGGGGTGGATTTGGCTAATTTCATTGCTGGTCTCCACAGCTTCCCCTCAATTTTACCCAGGTCCTCTGTAAATCTTGATGCCACCGATTCCAACGCGTACAGCGCCCCAGGGACTATACAACTCTTTTATGTCTCCAACAAATCCTCCACAGAGTAACCACCCTTAGTGGCCAAGTATGCTGTTATGACATTCAATTTTTTAACAACCTTATTCTCTATCATTTCCTGATAGAAATTTCGGGGAGGGTTATTCCTCACAGATATACCCAAATATGGGTATATTTCAACCACCTCAATCACTTGAGTGTCAATTGTCCACCTAAATTTACTATTTTCTTTCTTTCTTCTATTCCCCCCGATAATCAAAACCTTTCTTTTTTCCACATTATTACTAAGGTTGTTCTCTTTAGCATGCCGATGTAACTCATTTAGCGTCCTCTGGAGTCCAATGGGAGTTTTTATCCATTAGGACAGTGTCGTCCGCATACGAGATCCAGCTAATTAAGAGCTCTCCAACCTTAGGTGGATGATTATTATTTTCAAACCTCTCTCCCATATCTGCAATCTACACATGACGTTTCTCCCTGAGGATCGGGCAAGCTAAGAGCTTCCCTGCTTAATCTTCTGTCTCCCCCGCCAGCACTCTAAAGTATCAGTGAGACAGTGGCTGCGGGTTCAGGAGCAATTGGCTTCCTGTGTCTTTGTAGTACAGAGGATTAGGCCTCATCTACTGTCAGTATAGGTTCTCTAGAAATGGGAGTCTTAATCTCAAGATTATGATACACTGGCCAGTGGGCCATCAGAGGCAAAGGAGTGTTTCAGTGATGAATAGATCCGGGCACCCTCAGCAAGGGGTGCCCTTTGAGCCTCCTCCTTATAACAGATGCCAGTTCCCTAGTTTGGGAAGCTACCTTGTAGTGCCCTGAGATTCAGAGTCTTTTATCCAAAGAGAAGGGTAATTCCTTCAACGGGAAAGCGCTGGCTTCCGATTTTTAAAGCTCGCCCAAGTGTTCTGTCCTACTCAAGAGTCAAGCCACATGTCTTACGACAGATAAGTGAGTTACATTTGCTTATATAAACCGCTGGGGGTGTTGGTGGGGTTTATGATCCTCTTCCTTGGTAAAACTGCCATGCCAAGCAGGGATCTAGAAAAAGTGGGGTCTTAAACATATTGTATATTCCATGGAATTCATTGTTTTGTTTCCTCTAAAATTATTTTATTGTTATATTAAGTTATGCCTGATAATGTTTGCTTATTATTGGAACTGCTTTTATGGAGGAAGACATTTTTTCCAAATTGAAGCGAACAAACGAACAAACAAACATATGTACCAGGGATCTGTATGGAAATGTTTCTTCTATCTCTCTCAGCATTACATATCAGGTTGGTGGACAACATTCAGGCTTACAGGCTCAGAAAATTATTTTGCTTCAAACAAAGTCTTATTCCACAGGAGGTGTACTGAAGTTTGCAGGAGGTGTTGTCTCCTCTTCTGGATTAGTTTGTATCCAAGGGCAATGCTCGTCCCACTTTTCCTTCTCCCAGGTTCTGGGTGCACAGGCTTGGCATGCGGATGCCTTTTGCAGCCCCTCGCCAGTGCCGCTTCTTTAAGCCTTCCCTCCCTTCCACTTTTCTCCAGCGTGGTGGCAATGGTGAGAGAAGAGTCATCCCCCCAATTTCTGACATGAAGGAGTTAATTTCTCCTGATCACACAAATGGATGTACCAAAGTGGCTATTGCCCTTACCCCCATCGTGGTTCCCGTGAAGTCAGAAAGGAGAAGTACAGAAGCCACTACAGTTCATCAATATGGAAATGGATGGTAAAAACCTACAAAAACAGGGTCTTTCCAAGGAGTTAGCTGTTTCAGTGCAACACTTTAGGCACCTTCCACTCTTATTTCAAGCAATGGAGGCGTTCGAAAGGTGAAGCAGTCATCAAGCAGCCCACTCTATGTTCAGTCCATTCCCTCAGATCTTACACATTTTTCAGGATGTCTCTCTGTGGGTCTGGAAATTTCAGTAGCAGGCACCTAGGATGCATTCAGGGACTCCTGGGTGGGGTTTCGAAAGCCTCAATTTTGTGTCGCACCTTTTGAGATTTTCTTCATTCTGCCTTCCCTGTAGACCCCCAATGCCTTCTTGGGATCTTTGTTTAGTGATGGGTTTCTTCACCAGTTTCCTTTTGAGCCTTTCAATTCAACAGACCTCATGTTGGTAAGAGGGCCATACTGCTGGATATCTTGTCGCCAGCTTGAGTTCACATCATCATGACACAATTAGCCATTATCGAGGGCAGAGATGCCATTACCAGTCTGTTTAGCTTGCCACACAGGTAATTATCATCATTACAGGCCAGCCACAACATCAGGAATGCTAATGGTTGGAAAAAAACCTTTCTTTCATAAAAAGATGTTCACTTCTGAGGAGGAACCTTGGCAACAGACAGAGTAGCTATCAAAACCAAAAAGTACACTCGAAATTAGACCCTTTTCAATTTCCATTTCAAGGACAGACTCAACTGGCGGCATGGCAGGAAAAAGCAGGTATGTTGAAGGCATTCGTTTTTATTTGCAGGGAAATGGGAGGCAGTAGGTTTGCGGGAGACCAGTGGGAAGGAAGTGCACCGGCTGTACAGACCTGGAATGTGGGTATTGTACCAGTGATGAGGCCTGAATTCTGAGCATCCTGATTGGATAACACGGCCATTGAGGATGTTCAATGACCTTTAATATCTTCATTCTAGCACCCATTACTTCAGCCCAAAGGTCTGGAGAATTGGGAGCGTGACTCTACAGGTACACTTTTCCTGGTGGTTAAACCGCAAGCTTTGGCTTTGTGGCACATGCTGGCATTTAAGTGCAAGGAGATTGCTAACTTTCATAGAATACTTCGATTCATCCCCATTTAGAAGTGGGCGAGGAGAGTTTGCATCTGCTCAGTATAAGAAGTGCTGTCCTTATTTATCGCTACAGAATGGATTACGAACAAGGAGGCTTCCTCATTCACCATCAATAAGTGCATCAGGTCAATGATTTTGCTGGGCTACTTTTTGGGCCAGTTTCCATTTCCTCATGGCATTCACAGAAGGCCCACCAGGAGGAATATACTTTCTGTAAAGAGGTTGTACATTTTTACCAATGTGGGCAGTCCCTGCCACTTGCATCTCTTAGACGAACACAAATCAGATTGGCTGTGGTTCTGTTGCTTCGGCATAATAGCTTCATTGGCGTCCCATGCAAGGTGGCAATGGCCTACTGCCCTACTTGATCATTCAAGCAGCTTGGCCCACCAAGTGGAGCATTATTCTCTTCCCACACTCTCCTTTCTCAGTTTTGCTCATTATTTCCTAACCAGACTAAGGTCTGGAGCATCCTGGGCGGAGCACAATACTGAGCGGACAAGGATCAGGCTCTCTGAAACTACTATGATGATGATCTGATGCAGTATAAGAGCACAATAGCAGGACATTAGCATCCAGGGTAAAGATGGGTGCTAAGGGAATGCTTTATTTAGGGTAAATAGCAAGTTTGTGACCTGTTAATTGCCCCAAACAAGAAAAAACAACTAAGATGGTCACAATCGAAATGCCACATGAGGGCTCAGGGAGGAAAGTCTCCACCATTTTCATGGCAGCCCGAGAAAGAATCAGTGGACAGGAAGGCAGAAGTGGAGGGCTGCAACTGGCAATGAAAACTGGTAAGTGAAGGTTTTCTCACTGAAATTGAAAAGCGAGTAGAGCAACGGTCTGTGGGAGTTTGAAGGGGAGCGAATGGGTGGGTGGGGGGGAGGATAGCTTACTCAGAACGTAGCCTTATACATAAAGCAAAGCCTGCAAAACAAATCAACATGAGAGACTGCCAGCACTGCCCCGTTGCTAATGTATGGGTGTTACATTGATCACACGGATATGCTGTTATTTGTTTCAGCCTTCAGCCTCCCGTTTGGGTACCGTACTGCTCATTTAGTAAGCACTGGAATGAGGAAGTGGAACATGGTATTCAGGTCTCAATTTCTTACCTGTAACCACCACTCCTCCCATTCCTTCCTCACAGTCTTCATTAGCCACTGTGAGGGGTTTTATTTAAATGTCTTCATGCCAGAGTCAGCCTTCATCAACTTTGCCCTCTTAAAAAGTAAGGTCTCTATAGAAATTTGGAAGAGAGGGAGGGAAGCGCTGTTGTTATGAAGGAGAGGTCTTGGCAGAGACTTTATTATATTTTTATTTCCTGCACTAGACACAACAAGCCTGCTGTCATGCTTCCATTCAGCACCACAGCTAGTCGATGCTGGAAACATACCACCAGTGGGCTATGTAAATGGCATATCATTATCATATAGGGCTGCTGGCACAGATGTTTCATTGTACCACCGGGCAATGAATACATGAGCAAATTCCAAAACTGCTGTAGTCAATTGGATGCCTCTTCTATTTTATAAAGTTCACTGCATATCTGCTGCCACCAGTTCACATTGCATTGCAGGTGGGATTTCACTGCAAATCAGGATAATATCAACTAGGCCTGTATTATGCAAAGTTGCACAAATGGCCATTTTGCTCATATGCAAACCCTGGTGCTTTGCCCAATATTGCAAAAATACAACAGAAATAAACAGTTCTGTTGGACAGCCGCAAAGTCTTTTGCTTTGCGACTGTATGACAGATCTGACGAATCTGGACAATTCTTCCCTTCTCCCGAGGGGAGCCACCCCTTTTGAGGCTACGGCGGTGAGCCCGCTAAGCAAGACCCTCCCTAGGGGTTTGGGCTTGTGGGACCTCACTAGGAGTGACTCCCCTCTTGGGGAAAATGACTCCCGTTCCAGTAAGGACTTCCCAGTCCTTTCACCCTGTATGGATGTTGGAAAGACTTTGGTATCTGCCATTATGACTATAACCGTCAAAGACCCTTATTTCACTCTTTTGGCTTCAGGTAATGCTGAAGTCCCACTCAATGCCATAATCCAAGAATATGGACACAATTCTGTTTGGTCTGATGACGTGCATAAAAGCAGAGCAGACTGCGAATGGAAGAGAGACTAGTATGGAGGGAGGAGAGTAACCGCTATAGAGAGGCGAGCCACTGTAGGGACACCGCCCTGGAGAGTCAGAGCCACGCCAAGCTGCGGGACCAGTGGTAGCATGGAGAAAGCGAGACCTGCTGGCTGGAGGCTGAAAGGCAGACGTTCTGACTGAGCAAGAGGCTCCAGTCAGGGAAAGGACAGAGATGTGAAGATAACTGTCTTCACTGTTGGCGTGACCACTGGAGAGCAGTGGTGAGCCGGCTGCATGGCAATAGGGGGTGAGAACAGAGGAAGGAAACTAGCACGGGTCCCCGAGCTCCACATGGCAAGTGCCTTTTCCACTGAGATGAGCACTAACAGAGAATCGAACGCTCTTGACCTGAGAATGCCAGTGAAGGCTATGAACTTTGGTTTCCAAACTTACCAAAACGGACGAGGTTAGGGAAACGGAAGAAACATGAAAGGAGAGCACTACGCCTGGGAAAGCTAACAAAGGTACAAAAAGCTGAGAAAATGGAATGCACATACACCCCAGGTAGGAAAGAGATGCAAACAATGTATATCAAGGCTGGAGAAGACGACAAAACTATGAGAGCCTGAATAAATGAACAGTCACACGCCCTGTGTAAAACAGAGTGAAAAAGAATGTGTGCTTTTTTTACCAAGGCTGTGAAAGCCGACAAAGGTATGAGGAACTGATAATCGGACAAGTGTGCATCCTATGTGATTAATATTGAAAGGAGTGTGAATACTCTTCAACCAGTCTTGCAAAGTCAATTAGGGGATAGGAACCTGCAATACCTGAATGGGTAGACACCCTATATTTATTAAGTCTATTTGGGAACCAATACACCTACCAAAGAACCACAGACCTTTGGGGAGTCCCATTTCAACAGAGATGGGACAAAGAAAAGTGTGGTTAGAATGATGCTGGAGCGATATGAACACTTGTAAAAATCGGTGAAAAGTAATCTGAGAAGAATTCTTCTTCAAGGGTTAAGAAAAAACAATACAGAAGATTTGTTTTTTTAAGGATCTACAAGAAGACTGTCAAGTGTGTCATTATATTCAAAGGAACTTTAAGACTGAAGATCAATCGTCAACGAGTTGGGCCAGGTAGAAGTCCATACCGAGGCTTTTGCTCAAGCCTCCCCTTTTCCTTTTAGAGTTTCTAAAGTGGTAGGGCTAGTAAGTTGGCTAGGATTTGGACTTAGGACTATTTCATTTTGGACTTCGACGCACATCCTTAGTTTTGTTTTAGAAGGTAGGAAACTTCGCTAATAGTGATACTGATAGGCATTTTTCTTTTCTTTTAAATCAACACTGGAATCATGATCCACTCTAGTCTGAGTCCTTCTTCTGGTTCGCCACACAGACCATGCAGTACACTGTCACTGTCTTTGCTCAGCGAAGCTCTCACAGTAATGGTTCGTCGGATACAGGTAGAACATATGCTAGTGATGTCCACTTGGACTAGGTTGCATTGACAGGTTCCCAGCATGCTATTCCCAGGTCTGAAGTTGGAATAACGCAAGACGTCACCCCCTTTGAGGGTCAATGAAGTCAGTGGTGCCATCCCCCTTAGAAGGCAGAGGCCCTGAGAATACCTACTCCGCTCTACGCTATGATTAAACTTCTCGCTAGAGGGGATGCTAAATATCAACCACTTGTCAGGATTCTATGCTTCTAGCACATATTGTAGGGCTGGCACGCTCTCCGCTGGAACTGAAACAGCAGTCTAGTTGTTTTGCTCAGTCAATGTCATCAAGATCGCGCTGTACATAGACAGTAGGAGACCGGGAGGCTTTGCATCGCAACGTTCAGGTACGCTGCTATGAAGCTTTTCCAAGTTCTGTCCCGATCTTCTGCCAAGTCTCTCTTACTCCTTTTAATATTTTGTTTCCTCTATCTGCTTTGGTTCTGTTTTCCCCCCCATTCTCTGTTCAACTCTCACTGCCAATTGCTGATTGTCTGGAGATTCTCTGCCTCTCAACCTGCACCTATTGCTCTACTCATGAGCTCCTATGCCTCTCTACCTGAACCATTGGATCTCTTCATTTAATCTTTTGTGCATTCTCTCCCGCTTTCCTGGAAAATATTCAGTGCCTGGAGTGGTTAATTCACCAGAGGGTTCCCCTCCTTGCATTGTGATCTGTACCTGGGCAGGGAAACCAACCACCTCATTATCAATTGAGGTGGACGGTTGGCCTCATACAGAGACAGACCTTTCCTACTTGAGCCCCGGCAGCAACAAAGACCTGCAGTGAGTCCATCCACATGTTCCATACGTGATACCACTCCACTGTTGGCATACATCCATTTTGTTTCTTGGAGGCTGATTTTGCTTAGCTGTACTTTTGTACAGGAGCATGCAGAAGTCCCCCATTAGCAGGAAGAATCCTGCATGCTACTGTGATATGTGAAGGACTGCCTTTGAATGCTTAGATGCTCATTTTTGTCCGTATTTAGAACTGCAGAATCGCTTTCCCAGAGGTAGTGCAACCAGTTTGGGTGGGAAAGAGGAATGCAAACATCTTGAAGACACAGAGTCAGAGTCCTCAGTTGGTGTCACAAATGTGCACAAAAGAAGAAGGTGGATACAAAGAAAAAGTAGTTTTCATTGTCCCAAAAGGAGAGTAGGATCACTGTGAAACAGGCTATTCATGAACATGAAGGCAAGAAGAAAACATCCTCATCTTCCTCATCATCCTTCACCTTCACGATTAATTTCTTATCTTCCTCAATGAGGACCTTTTCATTTGCATTTGGAGATGAAGAGGCAAATACTTAGATATGAGTTGTAACGGTATTGGTGCTAGTACAGGAGAGTACCCGTTTTTTAGAGTCTGCAGCACATGGGACTTCAACAGATTCCATCATTCGATAATAGAAGCATACCCTGCAAGACGGACCTTCCGCATATATCTGATATCAGGAGGCAGATTTTGAAGGAATGGAAAGACCCAGAGCACATCGTAATGCCTCAATTGATGTCAAAACTCTATCTTTTTGAGGGTCAAGAATCAATTTTGCCTAAATCTGTTGAAGTGGATGATATCCTATTCTAAAAAACAGAGGTGATCGCTGGAAGGTTTAGAGTTAATCTTAACCCCTGGCATTGCTCCGGGCAACCTTCCAGACCATAGTTCTTCACCTGCCTGGAGTGGGACCAGGCCTGATTTGCATATGGTGTTTCCCCTTTCTGTAATGACTTAGCAGGCCGAAGAATGATGGTATGGAGGGTTTCTCAGAGTGATGCCAGAAGTTAAGATGAATTCTAAACCTTCCAGCCATCAACACTGTTGATGTGTCTGAGTCATCCCGAGTGGAACTTTATGCCAAGACATGGTTCCCGAGCCTCATGGGCGTAGGGAACCAAGATACACCTCATTGATGATGCCCAATGAGGCCGAAACATGTCTGGGGTTGCTTGTGGTCTCGTGGAGAAGGGATGTGACCTAGCAATTCGGCCTGGACAGCCCATTTTGGGCTGGGACCAAGCCTAATTTTCAAATGGATTTCCCCTTTCTTTAATGGATTGGCAGGCTGAAGATTCATGGCCCTGAGTGTTGCTCAGAGCAATGCTAGAGGTGAAGATTAATTCCAGCTATCACCTCTTTTGTTGTACTATCCTATCCATTCTGGTGGGCAGGTCTTCCATGGCGGCAGAGAAAGCAGCCATCAGAGATTCTGTGGATAGAAAGATGAACACAGCCCTAATGAAATCCAACACAGGTGCTCAACTAGTGCAAAAGGAAAATGTTTACGGTTCAAAATACCCATAACATCTCCCCAGTCACTCTCCAAATCCCTTTCTCATTCAGTACCTACTCTCCCTCCATTAGCTCCACTCACACACCTTTTACGCACTCAAATCCAAATATCACTTTCTCCCACCAACCAATACCTTACCTTTCACAATCCTTCAGCATTCCCCCTCCTTGCTCCGCTGCACCATACTCCTTCTCCTAGCTTGACCTCATCTGTATAACACACAACTTCCTGTTTCCTGTGCCCTTTTCTAACCTCTCCCTTTGCCCTCCATTGGTCTTCTCACTCACTGAGTTACCTGGGCCAACCACTGGCTTTGCTTTCCTCAGGGGAGGTGTTAGAAATGAGCAAACACACAGGGGGTAAAGAGGTTTATGCCCAACCCATGTCCACATGCTTTTGTCGATGGCGGCCAGCTATTATCACATATCCCAGTTCATGTGAGAACTTGCCAAAGCATTTAGTATGCAGGTTGCAGAGGGGGACTGCACCGTGGCCCAGTCACAGGTAAGGGTATTGTCCTTGTGCTCCGTATACTCACTATTGTTCTTGTGCTGGTCCGGGTTACGTAGCATAGCGAGTTCAGTCTGCTTCGCGTGTAGCTCTGTGGCATAGCAGCTCCCTGCTGTCTCTCTCCAGTTCAGGTTGCTTGGTCATTCTTCCACCATTAGGCATCTGACATCCTATGGGCCAAAAAAGGGACTGGCCGGCATTGTGCAGAATAGGCACTGGGCAAGAAAGTGGTACTAATTTCCTACAATCAGGCACACGTAGAAGAGACAAGGACTGGGGCTTTCCCAATTCCTACACTCCACCTGTGGGGCAGGACTGGCTCTGGGGACAACCCTGACACACCTCCCACCCCAGGTTTAAAGGGGTCCCCATCCCTTCTTGACAGGATCAGGTCCTGGACTCTGTCACAACTGGCTCTTTTCAAAATATCACAAAGCTTATAGTCCTGATAAGAAAGTTACACTAGTCTTACTGAGCAAAGTACATTATCAAAACCTTGAACAACCATAAGCATTTTCCGGTCAAAGTGTAACATTCCAAGATGGACAGTCTGGTACATTCCTACTGTACTCTTTCGAAATGGCAAGGGACACATAGCACGAGTTAGGGTTTCATCCGGCTTTGCCTAATATCAAATATCTTAAGAACACCATAGGGCAAGCACATTCCAGCCTTATTTAGTACAGAGAAACAGTTTCATTCCAGGATTGAGCTCGATCTATCATTGTATCCTGCATTCCATTTGGACCTGTTTGTGGCATCCACTACTCTGTATTTCATAATGCCAGCTCAGAAAAGTAGAGGAAGAAAGAGAGGGATGGATGTGGAGTGCCGAATCTGCGAGTGCGGGAAAGAGGAGAGAGCTCAGAATGAGCATTTAAAGTTCTGGAGTCAAGAGGAGAAGGGGAGTGAGCAGAAATGAAGATGATGGGGTGCACATGAATGGAAAGGGAGAAATGGCGAGCACAGGAATAGAGAGGGAGAGTAAAGAGGAAGTAGCTCATATATGAAAGAAAAGGAAGAGGAGAGGGAGAGCTCGGGAATGGAATGGAAGGAGTAGAAGACACGACTAAATAATGGAAAAGGAGACAGAAGAGGGATTTGTTATGCAATAGAGAAAGATCCAGAAGGGAAGAAACCCCAAGAGTCAGAAAGGCTGTAACTGTGACAACACCAAACTCAGACAAATCATTCTGTTTAGGATTTATTATCAAGTTATGCCCCATCCATGAGCACACAAAGAATCACATCTGAATAGATACGGCTTTCAGGGAACTAGTGCACCCCCATCAAGTTACCCCCCTGTTGGAGTTGGAGGGGGTGGAGAGTAGCTGGGGATAAGTAACCCTGGTGCAGCACTTTATTAGAGTCAGAGCTCCCACCCTCCTGGACTCCATGTAGATTACCAACACATGAAGGGAGGGTCACACTCTGGCTCCATGCTTAGTATATCTTTTAGCTTCTTGATCTTCTCCTCCCAATGTTTGCAGTGCTCACCACCTCATCACGAAGGCAGTCTCTTCCAGCAGTTTGCATTCAGTGCAGAAGTTCTCAATTGATGTCAATTTTGCACCAAGGTCTTCGCGTAGCTATAGTTGAAGATTATGCCACAACCACTGAACCCTCAAGAAGTTCCTTTAGAGTGGATACCACAACGCTAAACTGCATTCACTAGCATCATACAAGTGCTAGCTTACCATCTGGCCTACTTTGAATTTCATGGTGCACAAAAGGGACGGGTGATGCTCAGTCTGTGGGGCTGAGAGACATCTTAGCCCAAAATGCAGAAGCAACACATTAGTTCAGTCATATTGGATTATCTGAAAGGCTGTCACCCTGAAGTCCCCAAATTACCTCACTGAGAAACTCTGGATCTCCGGAGGCCTGCAATCCAACAGAAGTAACGGAATGTGCAGACCTGACCTCTGATGGTGCAGGAAGGAAAGAACCAGAAGACAGGTCTAATCTGTCTACGCTCCAAGTCTCTGGAACCTCCTCAATGTCAACATCAGACTTGCCCTGAGTATATATCAGCAAGGCACTGTACAGAAACAATCTGACCTACTAACAGCCAGAAAAGGAGCACTGTGTTGCAGTGTGGGCATTCTTCGGCAAACACTTCACATTAGTAACAGACCACTATGTCCTCGTCCCCTTGTTCAGAAATCCATGAGTAAATATGCGCCCTGACTCCGAAAGGTTCAAAAATATGACAGAACCAGGGAAAGACCTCAACCCTACTGACTACACATCAAGAAACCATATATCAAAGCAGGCACACAATATCTAAAGAGAAGGAGAAGAACACCTCAATTACATGGCGGTCAACAGACTACATCCGACGATCTCTGAAGAATTCTTGTCCATGGCGGCTTCAAATGACACAATGATCCAAGTGGTCAGAGCTCTCTTCAAAGACAACAAGTGGAGGAATTTCAGGAAGCTTGCATCTCATCAGTCAGGAGTCAATTTAAAAGAGCACAGCCACCTTCCACACTGAAGTGGCAGTCTCATGACTCACTGCTGCTAAACGATATGAAGCCCTTTATACCTAGCACTTTGAGAAAAACAATAATCAACATTGCTCATTAAGGCCACTATATGGCAGTTAATGCAGAAATACTCTTTTAGATTTAAATATAATTCCCCACCATAGATGACATAGATGAGGCTGTACAGGAAACAATTGAGCTGTGCGAGTCCTGCCAAATCACAGTAAGGACAGCCCCTCCACTACCACTGAAGATTACCGACCACCCTAAGACAGTGTGGAACACTGTGGCCACCAACTTTTATGGACCATCCCAAGGAGGACTATCAGTGTTTTTTCGCGATCAACGATAACTTGCGCTTCACTATTACTTAGAATTTCTGGTCCACAAACCTCAGGACAGTAGCACAAACGATGCATGAAGCATTCAGCAATTGGGGCATCCCCATGTCGGTACAGTCGGACAATGACCAACCATTCAATAGTCAAGACCTCAAGAGACTGACTGCCCACCTACAATTCATCTACCACAAGATCACGCCTGGGATGGTGGAATGCTCCACGGCCACAATAAGGAAGATGGTTCAAAGAGTTGAAATAGAAAACATATCTCTACAGAAAGCACTATGTAGAATGTTGGACTAATATCATACAACGCATGAGGCCACGGGCATGACCCAGCAGAATTGATGATGGCAGGCCTGTTGATGACTTGCTTCTACAGAAGACCTCTTCTGAGACACGAAAAAGATACAGAAATCAGAGCAAGGGATGCCAAGGCCAAAGACACTGCAAAATTTAATTCAGACAGAAAGAATCATGTATAAAGCAAGTAGTTTCAAATGGGTGATAAGGTCACAGACCAACAATGTCGAGTTCAGAAAACAGATTCCAGATTCATGCCTAAGCCACTCATTATAACCGGTCAAAGAGGAACAATCATCACAAGCGCTTCAGCACATGAGCAAGTAGCATGAAATGCATTGAACATACGACATTTCCAGAGTTCAGAGAATGCTGATAGGCGCAAGACGAAAGAACAAGATATTGAAGGACTTGAGAGAGTGGTGCCACAAAGTAATGAAGACCCAAGACAGAAAGACTCTCAAGAGAACTCAAGAGGAGAGTAACACTCAAGGAGAGCTGGAAGAGCCCAGGTCAAGATGAACAATCCGAAGGACAATCCGAAGGCAAAGCAGACCGGTGACAGGTGGAGGAAATGTAGACGTGACCAGAAAAGTGGGTAGGTGTGCGGGAGATATGCTCTTGCATGGCCACCATCCAAGTGACAAGCAAGGCCACATAGTTCAGGCAGCGAGGGAGCAGGACAGTAATACGGGTGAGGAACAGGAAAGTAAGGTCAGTGGAAAGAAATTAAAGGTGCAAAACTGTCGCAATATATGACGCTGGAGTGAAAGAACGCTTGAATAGAAAGAAAGATTATAATCGTTAACAGGTCTGAAGCCTCATTATTTCCGCCTATGTTCTGTTCACATTTCAGGCAGGCAGTCAGTCACTGTTCTGACCCCTTGCCAGCCAGCTTCTTGGTGATTAGGCTCTCCACAAGATGCAGAGAGATACAGGCCTGCCGTCTAGTCTCGGCACTCTTCGAGCTTCACATGTGAGGTGAGGATATGAGTGCTTCTCTGGGCAAGTGGCCATGTCAGCTAGTGTGTTTCCCTTCTGGCTATTACCTACTGTGAGTCACCAAGAAGCACAGATTAATGAGGGACAAGCCCAGTTTGGATCTTGAGTGTTACGTTGATATAAAATCAAATACAACTCCTGTTATACGGGTCTGGAAAGGTGTTCCTGGAGGTGGTGTCTTTGTTATTCATCAGGTACTAACTGAAACTTAGAACTTGCGGGTGGGGTGGTGCCCAGGATTGTGGTGTTCCATTAGGGATTCAGAAATGACACCTTGGAAGAGTTTGGGGTGGGGCATTCTCTGGGTACTTCCAACATAGATTCCTTGACTGTTTATACATTATTACTACAGCTGGACTGGGTGAGTTTTATATAGACTGTGATCCAGGGTTATGTTTCCTCTACAGCATCTTACATCATGATCAGGGTCAATCACTGGGGTAATGATTAAACCAAGACTTACATTGTTCAATATACACTTTGTTGTTAGGTCCGGTGGACCAGACTGAGCTGTGAGGTTTGGTATGGGCTGAATATGAGGGTCCTTAATATCTTGGGGAATCCTGCACATGCAGTCTCAACCTTACCACCTCCTGCATGATCCTCGAACTTGGATATATATATATATATATATATATATATATATATATATATATATATATATATATATATATATATATATATATATAATTTATTTATTTATTTTGTGTTACAGCCAAAAAATATTGACTTTATACACAAGTCACATAAAAACTTTGCATAAAAAATTGAGACATCAAACAAAGATTTGATAATTCAATCAATACATATTTAAATCACATCCTAATAGAGAAAGGAAAAAGAAAAAAGTGAAGAAAAAAAAACATTTTCGACCAAATATAAAAAATTCATGTCACTCACAATTAATGTGTGCTTAAATCACAATACAATTAAAATAAGAAGAAAAATATGAAAAAGTAATATATCCGAAATTATAGCAACAGACTGAATAAAAAACTCTTAACTAAATGACACTCAAACAGAAATACTTCTAGATCTAGCAGTTATATGGGAATCTTAATTTTTTTCCTAGGTTATTATAACATTTGTTCCCTTCAGATGCAGATCTTTCAGTAGTTTCACTACTTCGTAAGTGAGGAAAAATTCATGTCCTGAGACCATTCTTTCCCAAAATATTTCAGAAACCAAGTCAGTATTGTCGACAAATCTTTCAAATCTTTTAAGTTTAATAGCCCATGTACTTGTACAACTTAATAAGAGATGTTTAATAGATTGACTTTCAGCATTGTCACATTTATTACATATATCAACTGGATGAAGCACCTTATCCCTAATATGGAGGATTTCCAATGTAGGTAATACATTTAATCTAAGTCTAAGGAAATCCATTCGAGGACCCATCGCCGGAAATTTCTTTAGGTACAAAGGAAGGAAAGATCTTGGTTTATCAGTGGGAGTGAGAGAGGAGGATAATTTGGCCAATCTCATCCCATCAATAGTCTGCATCCAATCCATCCTCTTAATGGATTCCTTAGCCATAAGGGGGTTTTGAATCAGAGTTTCGATTGAGGAGTCAGATTTTGTTAATATCTCATTGCATTTCGCTTTGAGTTTATTCAAAAGAGGAGTTTTTGCATTCACCATCAGCTTTGTGGCAACTTCATATAGGGAGGGAGAGGGGGTCCAGGATTAATCTATAAGCCGAAACCCATTTCCATTCTTGCCAAGAAAGTAGAGAAGACAAGCCCAGCTCATATCTAATGCAGCCAATGGGGGTTGACGATGGTAAGCCCAGAGTTTTATTTCCAGAGCTTTGCCTCTGCACCATCCCAGTCAATGTCAAAGACTGGTAGGTTTGATTCCAGACCAAACAATAATTTGGGTACCACTTTTCCGATATAATATTTAATAACCGGAATGATAAAAAATGTGCAATATTTTTTAAGGATTTCTTTCATTTGTGGTCCCAATTTTAAGATCTTTAAGTCCAAGGCTAAAATGAGTTGAGCATTGGTCAGAAAGGCATGGAACTGGGAGCCTAGATATGTAACCTCATTGACAACTGGAATAAAACAATTTTCAATATTCCATGAGAAGGATTTAAGCCTTTTAGGTGGGTTTTTGAAGATAACCACTTTAGATTTATAAGGGTTAATTCTCAATTCATTAACTGAGGCATAATGCCACCAGGGCTTTCAATAATCGCTGCAAGCCGATTTGGCTATGAGCTAATAGCTCAGCGGGTTGAGCGCTCGCTGCTGCGATCTGAGCGTGAACTGCAGGTCGCAGGTTCGAATCCCGGCAAGGCCAACTCAGCCTTTCATCCTTCTGAGGTCGATAAATTAGTACCAATTTCGATTGGGTGATATTGTATGTAAATATGTGCTCTGGAAAGCGCTTTGGATTAAGGCGCTATATAAATAACACATCATTATCATTGTATCGTCGGCATAAGACAAACAATTGATTTTTTTAATACCCAATTTCGGACTAATCATGCCAGTTGATTCCAAGCCCTGAGGTAAATCTGATAAGTAGAGAATGAAAAGTATGGGTGCAGCAAGACAACCCTGTCTGACCCCTCTTTTGATCTTAATTTCACTCGACAGGGCACCCTGTTTATTAAGTCTCACATGCAGTGTGGAATTATGATGTAATTCAATTAGGATATTTAGTAGATTATCAGGCACTCCCCACTTCCCCATGGAGATATATTCAAAAGTAAAAGGTGTTTACTTTTTTGGGGGAGTGCATTTTCCTCAGCCTAATTGCCCTGACAAGTGTTCAATCCAGCCCAGATCCCCAAGCCCAATGATTTTCTACATGTGGACCAACACTCATCTCCTTTTTTTTCAAATTTATTTTATTGATTTTTTCAAAGGGATGTTTCAGTATTCAATACATACATAATAGTGAAACCTGACATGAAATATGAAAAAGGTTGTGACCATAACACCCAGTGTCAGCCATATGAAAAAACATGTTACATTAACATTTCTAATAACTAATATCGCCAGGCCCCCCCCTTCCCATAGTACTGTAGGCGTCGTCAAAGTGTCTCGGTATCTGGCGATAAGGTTCTCAGGCTTAACCATTGGATTGAACAGTGGCACATCATAGTACATCATAGCTCTTTTTGGGCACAGTCGACGGATCAGATTGTCTATTACACTTTATCGTATCGCACAAACATTTCGTCATATGATATATTTGGCCCGCAATTCAGACCATTTGTTGTCAATGGAAGTATGGTCACCATGGAGGGCAGCAGTCAGTTTGTCCATTCTGAATATGTTTTGGGAGACACCGATCCATTCAGTTTTTGTAGGTAGGCTTGCCCTTTTCCAAACTGCTGTGAGACAGGCCCTTGCGGCCAGCAGGAGTCTGTGCATCATTTTAGGTTCCTTAACTACCGTTTCTTCCATCTTAACCAAACTAAATAGGATCATAAGCGGATGTTTCTACCTTTCCGCCCATCTAGTTCTTTAATCCAACTGAGCACTTCATCTCAATATGCTTGGACCACCATAATAATAATAATTTGGCTTTTATATAGCGCTACGAACCCTTAGGTATCTGAGCGCTGCGTATTATTACCCACGGTGTGTGGTGCTCATTTATCGACCTCGGAAGGATGAAACGCTGAGTTTGGCGCTGCCGGGATTCGAACCTGCTTTCGCAGGCTCTGCACTGATGTCAAAGCGAGCGCTCTACTCGCTGTGCCACTTGTCCGGCATACAATCCCACCACACATGTCAGTAATCTGCCGCCTGTCCACAACCTCGCCAGCAGCGTGGGCTTACATCTTGGTACATTCTGGCCAATCTGAGCGGGTCATACTGCCATCTATACAGTAGTTTAATACCATGCAATTTATACTGATATGAGATAGAAGTTTTCAAAGTCCTCTGACATATCTGGAGCCACATCTTCTGGGAGAGATGTCTGACCAGATCTACCTCCCATTTGTTCTTCAGTACGACTGAGGGAGTCGTGTCAACCTCCACTAGTGCCGTGTACATTGCACTTATAAGACCCCTGGAGCCCGTACAGGTGTCGAGGATTTTTTCAAACGGGGTGAGGTCTCTCTGTAATACTTCTTTCCAGGCCTCTCGAGTCATGACACCTTTCAACTTCAGGTATTGGAACACCCGAGAGTGGGCCTATACCTAGAGATTCTTCGAGCTCTTGGAAGGATGATGAATGTCTTGTTTCTCCATAGTTGCCCTGCCCTTTCGAACCCTGCCTCGTACCATGATTGGAAACTCGCTGGGTCCGGGATGGCGTCCCGAATCCCTGGTACCCATAGATGTCCTAGAGGGGAGGGCCATGTCTTGATTCCTTTCATCCCTTTACTTGGGTTCCACACAGCCCATGTGGTTCCAAGAATAGGGTGGTTCTTAATTCTGTGTAGTAATTGGGGACCAGGCACCCAGAGCCATTCTCCTATGGTGAATGGGCGCAAGTGGTAATTATCTAAGCCTACCCACTGCAGGTATTTCTGCTGTCTGGGGTGTGGAATTAGGACACGCAGCTGGGCCGCCCTGTAATACAACTCTAATTCTGAGAGGCCCACCCTCTATTGTCTTTTGAAGGTGGAGCAAAGCTCTGGGGGCCCTGGGTTTCTTGTTTGGCCATAGAAAAGTAAGGAGGGTTTTCTTGGAGGTAATGAAATATTCTTTGGGCAATCGAATGTGGAGCATCTGGAACAAATAGAGCAATTTTGGCAGGATTACCATCTTGATGGTGTTCAGGCGGCCCATCCAAGAAATGGTGAGTCTTGACCATCTTTCAATGTCCATTTGTATATTGAGAGACAAGAGAGGAAAGTTAGCTTCATATAGATAACCTAATTCTCGGGTGACATTGATGCCAAGGTATCGCAGCGTAGTAAGACTGACCTTCATCCCCAGGGGTGCAAATCGCTCCACCTCAGAGTACCTACTCTTATCGATCGGGAGAAGGACAGATTTCCCTGTATTGATTTTGAGACCTGCCAATTGAGCATATTCCTCAATTATTTCTATCGCAGCTGGGATAGAACTCAGAGGGCTAGTTATGTGCAGGAGAATATCATCAGCATATAGGCCAAGTTTATATTCTCGCTCCCCTACTTTAATTCCCTCCACCCTTTTATCGAGCCTCAATTTATGTGCTAGTGGGTTAAGGGACAGGACAAATAGTATTGCAGACAGAGGGCAGCCCTGCTTAGTCCCTCTCTCCAGTGCAAACCATCTCAAGTAGCCACCATTCACTGCCACAGAGGTCATTGGAGATGAGTATAATGCCTTAGTGGCACGTCGTAGCCTCGGTCCCAAGCCTATCCAGACTAAAACCTTTTCCAGGAAATCCCAGGACACCATGTTGAATGCCTTCTCAGCATCTAATGACAGGAGGGTCGGATCCTCCCTCCTCCCCTGTGCTTTGTATATCAGGTGTAATGTTTTCCTCATTGTGTCTGCTCCTTGTCTCCCCATCACAAAGCCGACCTGGTCTGAGTGTATTAGCCTCAGTAAGTGTGTTTCTAATCTAGCCGCAATGATTCTCGCATATATTTTAGCATCTATGTTGAGGAGAGAGATGGGGGCGGTATGATCCGCAGTGTTTTGGGTCTCTGCCTTCCTTTGGGGTGACCGAGGGCCTGTGCAAAGGATGGGGTTACCCGGCCCGTCTCAAAAACATCATTGAAAAGGGTTACCAGAAAGGGGGTAAGGAGCGTGGAGAACATTTTAAAGAAGCCGTCTTCCCCTGGAGCCTTCCCTTCCTTAAGATGTTTGATGGCGTCTAAAACTTCCTCCCCTGTGACAGGTGTGTCAAGGGCTTTGGCTTCAGTGTGAGACAGTGCAGGGAGACCCACCTCTTTGAGATAGGCGTCTACGCTCCCCGGGGTGGGAGGTGGGTCGCTGGTGTATAAGTCTTCTTAGAAGGAAGCAAACGCTTCTTGTATCCCTTCTGGGGAGGATTCAGTTGCATCTATAAGAGTGCCATCCGTTCTCTCTATTGTGTCTTCCCATCTCTCCGCCCTCTGTGCTCGCAGCCGAGTCACCAGGATGGTGTCTGCCTTTTCCCCCTTTTCATAATATTTTTGTTTCAAGTATTGCAGAGTCTGACCCACTTTCCCCATCTCTAGAGATTTCCGTTGTTCCCTTAGCTCTTTCGCCTCAGCGAGGTGTTTAGATCTATTTTGTGGAGATAATAATTATAATAATAATAATAATAATAATAGTAATAATAAGAGATGACTGTGCTAGCTTCTCCACTATGTCTAATTTCCCCTGATGTTTTTCTCTAATAGGGTGCATTCTCTCTTCTTCCGGGCCCCTTCTCTGATGAGGATCCCCTTTCAAGTGGCCATAGCAGCTTCCCATACATGCACCTTCGCGACTTCACCAGTCATTGCTAATGAAGAATTGTTTTATTTAATTCTCTAATTCCTCCCTGAAGACCGTGTCAGACTATAGCAATTCATTGCATCTCCACTTTGTGTTACGAGGGGCGAGACCACCCCAGTCCTTCTCCAACATGACCATGTCATGATCCGACATGATGAACAATGGGGTGTATATTTGTGGTTCGGAGTACCCTCAGCAGGCCCTCTGAGAGGAATATATAGTCAATTCTTGTGAGAGTATTATGGGGGATGGAGTGAAAAGTGAATCCTCTGTCTGATGGGTGAAGGTGGCACCAGCTATCAGTGAGGCCGTATAGGGCAAGGGTCATTTTAATTTCAGCCTCCTCTTGCGTCTGGGGTGGATGCTGTGTTTCGTTTATAGTTTGCCTCTCCATGGTACTATTCATCAATGTGTTGAAATCACCCCCGAGGACTATGTGACCTTGTGATTTATTAAACACCTTCTCAGTCACTGTGTGGAGAAACCTCTTTTGTCCCTGGTTAGGCGCGTAGACCGTGGCGAGGGTGATGACTGTTTCCCGGATTGTCCCCACCATGAGCATGGCTCTTCCCTCTGTGTCGGCCCAGGACTTTAGGATCGCCCTTTCGAATCAGGATCCCCACACCCGCCTTTTTAGAGATGCCTGAGCTCCAGAAGGTATGTCCTATATTCCCACTAGGGATCCCCCTCTCATTCCCTCTCTGATATCATGTTTCCTGTAGGAACAGAATATCAATATCAGATATTTTAAATTTTCTTGCTACCAAAGATCGCTTGGTGGGGGAGTTCAGGCCTTTCACATTGGGTATGCATATGAATAGCGTGCATTTTCTAAGCGTATCAGGCATTATTGCCCTTAAGTGTATATTTGCCTGGCGAGTGTACCCCCCTTAGTGCCTCTGTTCTAGAATCCGGCCTTCTGTATGACTCTTCTCCAGCGAGTCGGGTTGTGATTGACCTTAAAAGGGCCTTTGTTTGATCTTCACCCTCTATAGTTAACTTTTCCCTTAACATCCCCTTCCTTCCCTCCCACCCGCCCATCCAACCCGCCAACCCCAACTCGTCCAACTCTCCCGCCCACACCTCCCCCCACAACACACAGCGTCCGATCCGGCCGGGTTATTGTCACCCAGTCGTTCTCGGACCACCAGTGGGAACCGTACTTCGAACGGTCCCAATCATATTAGAATTGACTATCAATGAGCCCCCAACTACCCCCCTGCGTTGTAACAAAATCATATCGATCCAAACTGTATTTTAAACCCAGATATCTGGCCTGGGCTCCCATCACTCATCTCCTTTTAACCCAGATTAGGGGGCCTAGGGTAACTTCAGGGTCTGGAGCAGTCAATGTGAATCTGCATCAGTATGCAGTTCTTGTTATTTATTTATGTCCTGCTAAAAGGTATCAGCAAAGAAAACTATGAAAAAAACTGACACACACAGTTCCTAGTATTCGCTGCATCCCTTGACTTCAAGAACATGTTCCAAGGTGAAGTGTGAGTATGATTTCATTTTTTGTTTTTTTGGGGGAACAGATCCCTCACAGCCCCCATGACATTGTTGAAAGCCAAACCGGCCCCCCAGCCCAGGCTGCCTAATCTGGGAAAACCCATATCCCATTACGGAATAGGGTTACTCAGTGAAACCGACCTAATGGGTGATGAAGAGCTGATAAAAATTGACTTTAAATGGTAGGAATCACATTTTCAGTACTGATTTGAAAGGACTGTAATCATTTTATCAACCAGCTTTTTTTGAAGCAATTTTGAATGGTTTACAATCACCAATTTCACCAGGAAGCAACATATACGCCTGAATAGGCATAAGAACAGAGGCGTTGCTAGGGGTGGCTAAGGGGGCTATAGCTCCGGGTCTTTTGGTTGTACCCCCGGGTCTTTTCCAGATCTAGCAACACTCCTGCATAAGAATAAACTACTACATGTGGTTTGCAACTCTTTGTGTGGCATGAATAAAGAAGAAATTTAGCCACTAGACCAACACAAACGAGAAGCTGTAGCATGGGGCCAAGACCTAAACACAGAGTGGTCATTTTCCCCAAAGTAGATATATTGCGTAGAGGGTATCAGCAAAATTTGCACTTTCTTTCAAAAGTTCCACTCAGTGCTCTAGTAATTTTTAAAACAGAGTGGAAAATAAAAATGTATGATGTAGTATTCTACTGTGCAGTTGGGTAGTTATCGGTATGTCAGAATGTTGGAGTGTGTGTATGGAATGTTGAGCGTTGGCCTTTGGGGTGTGTTCCAGAGAGTGGCAGTTAGTCTTCAGCTGGCTTGGTGCTGGATGCCAGTGGTTTCACACTTAGGTACTTGCTTACCTGTTACCTGGCACAGTAAATGCACTTACTATACTTCTTGTACTCACTATAGCTCCCCATGTTCTGGCTCCTTGCAATACATGTCACTTCTGTTTGACCTCTCCCCTCCCAAAACATAACAATAGTACTCCTTTTATAGTTCCATAGCCCATCTAACATTTCCATCCCATCTCTTGTCATCATGTGACCCTCTACTTCCGGGTCAGTCGCTTTTATCTGACAATCCCTGGCGTTCACCTCCTCAGGTGAGGGGCACAGGGCCACTGCCCCCTTGACGCACTTCCGGCAAAGAATAGGGCTCATTTGTCTGAAGATGTATGAGCCAGTGAAATCTGGAAATGGAAATGGTGGCCAGGTGGCCTTCACCGAGTCCCCCCGCCTCCACAATGAGAGCTCCTGAAAGCGCGTACAGCGCGTGCCCATTCAGAAAACCCTCTGGGCAAGCATTACCTCAAGCCAATAAATTAAGATTTCACAATCCATAGTCCACTAGAATAAAAGGGAAATAATAAACAATCAGACACATATACAAAATGACACTATGGGTATTCAGATGTCTTTTAAACCTCCTCCTCATCATTTAACCCCATTTATGACCACTCATTAAAGCATCTGTTTATGGCGCTGTCATAACATAAACCCTAATCCCCTTCTCCCTGTGGCAGGTTAAAAGGATCACCAAGTATATCTGCATAGTTTTGCATCATTACAGAAGTGGCTACTCCTCCACTGAGTCATATTGCAGGTTCTCAAAGTGATTCCATATTTTCATGTATTAACGTCACAGGTTAATGTTGTGGAATTTATTAACTGGAATGATGTTACAAGATCAAGAATCTATTTTAAGTCATCCGTTTTTGTTACACTGATCAGGCCATACATTGTGTATTTCTGGAAAATTTGATATAATGGTGAGGTAATCACAGATTTATAAGAGCGAAAATTTGAGAGGATTCCAAAGTAAAACAATGTGTTGCATTATTCAAAAAATAAAACATCAAGAAAACATCTAGAAAAAAGCCTTACTTTTTTAAAATTGTGTTACATTTCAGCATATGAACTTTTCACAAAACATAGAAAAAATAGACAAGCAGATAGAAAGCAGAAAAAAACAGCAATTGATTAAAAACCTACTGTACATCTCATATCAATTCATCATCCACATTCAATTGAATAGCATTTAAAAAATGGTAAAGTGCAAACAGTGCTTGATTTGAGTGCGCACTTAATACACAGCATTTCATCATCCACAAAGTCCATTGTAAATATCAAATGTCTGAAATATTTAATTTGTTTAAAACATAGAGAAGGACAGCTGGTCACAATGTTTTAAAGTTTCTACATTATCAACAATCTTACAGTACCTACATGATAAAAGCCCACTATCCATTAATCCCCTCCTTACTTTAACTTCCCCCATGGGCAAAATGTTTAGGCAGAATCTCATGAGCATGTCTCGGATCTTCCCATTATGAAATAACCTTAAGTATGATAACAAGTGTCCAATACTTTTATGCTTATATTTAAGATGGTCTAACGATTTATATCCATGCATGGTCTCAATAGTCTCAAACCAATCGGACATAAATAAAGCTTTTTTGATTTGCGAGAGCTGCAATGGTATAATTTGTAATGTAAAACCCAATTTCTAAACTATATTAGAGCAGGTTGATGATAAGACTTGCAATGTGAAATTGGTATTACTTCCTAACAGCTCTCCCATGTCTTCATACAGTGATTCATTCAGCATGTCCAAGAATTTCCATATGAGGTAAATTACTTTCCAACATAACCTTGAAAAATAGTGGTTTCAGGCCCAACTTATACAGAATAAAAGAGATAGGGACACAATTTGCTTCTACTATTTCCACTTTCTCCACAATCCATGCCGCCATTACCCCCAAACCATAGATTAACTTCAGGATCACTTTTCCAACGTAAAATGGGACAAAACGTGTTATAGAAAATCTATCATTTTTTCTTTTAATGACACGTATTTGAGCACCTAAACGCTCCGCCTTAGCCGTAAGGAAATCAAAAATGTTCCCTTTATTTGGTTTGTTAAAAATGGGGATACCCAAATCATAATACTTTCTGCCATTCTCAACTTTTCTGAATCTAAAAACACTGAATATTTATACGTTTTACTCAGGAGGAAAACATCTAATATTCTAGTCTTATCAGGATTAACAGAACATTATTTTGGGCATATACACAGAAAGTAGATATCAATTGCTGAATACCTAATGGAGTGGAGTTTCTCCTCCAGATCAGATAAGTATAAATGAAATAAACAAAGGGCCAATATACAAACTTGGCATAGGCCAGTATTGGTTGCTATCTTTTGAGAAAGGCCCTCTTCAGTATTTAATCTAACCTGGAAACGGTGTCACTATGCAGGAGTATCAACAATTTCAAAAGGCCATCTTGTATCCACCAGCCAGCCAATTTGTGCCAGAGTAATTCTCAATTAACAGAGTCAAAGGTGGCCGAGAGATCCATTGATGCAACAAATACATGTTTATACTTCTTATTTTTTTGCCAAGCAGTATCTTGTAGTAATCTAATCAGAAAGCCATTCATTGAGGTACCCTGTCTTTTTCAAAACCCAACCTTCGAATTTCTTCATTCTCCCAGCATCCAAAGCCCATTCCTCCAAATGTTGTAGAATACTAGCCGCAAATCAGTTCTGGTCAGCGTCCATTATCATCAGCAATCTATAATTGCTAGGATTCAAACAGTCCCCTTTATTTATGGATGGGTAGGACAAAGGAGGTATGCCAGGAATCTGGTAAAACACCCACCTCTAAAACCTGTTTTAAAAACAGATACATAATTATGGCCCAAACAGCATCAGCAGCCTTAAACATTTGGTTATTTAGTCCATTAGGGCCAGAGGCTCTAGAAGTACAAGCCCTTCCAATAACGTCCCTGACCATATTTAGAGTGATCATAACATCTTTTAGAGAACCACCATCCAAACATAAGCACACCTTAGGCCCAGAGTCTCCTTTTGTAGACTCAAAATACTTAATCCAACCATCCTCAGAGATAGGATTAAGCTGAAGAGTGAACTGGGCATTTCCCAGACCCTTAATCACCTGCCAAAGCACTGCTGTATTAGTCTGCTTCGACAACCTCAACATCGCCTCCCCGTCATTCTGCCACATGATGTTCATGTGACTTTTTAGCCAATTCTTATATTTATCTTTGGCAGTTTTTATCCCACTTATCTTCATCGCAAAAGAAGCCTCACTTTTTTTTAATTTGGCAAATAGATTGTCTAAGAGCCTTTTTGCGTTGTTTGATTCTATAATCGTATTTATGTGTATGATGAACCATTTGTCTCTTATTTCCCAATGAAGCACATATACCTAAAGCCAAGCTTTCTAACATTTCTCTTAAAAAATCATGAAAAGAGTCCACATTAAAAGTACTCAATTTCCATTCATAAGTACTCACATTCCAATAATGCTTCAGGTTCTCATTAAATACCTTTACTGCATAGCTATTCAAATAAATCTTATTTTTCACTAAGCTTACCCTTGCAGGGCCCGCAGTCATTTGAGCTCTTTTCTTTATAGGTACATCAAGCTCCGTAATCACATGACACTTAATTCAGATACCTTTACATAAAAATGTTCACAAAAGGAATACAGGGGCAGGTCCACAAACACATAATCGATAATAAACTGCCTGCTCCCATTTTCCAATGTGGCTTTTAGGGGGCAATCTCCAGGTTTATTTCCATTAAGCCTTTTCAACCCCAGAGAGGCTAACATTAGGTGCCACGTTTTCCCATAGGTCTTCTTCACAGAACACCCCCCTCCCGATGACACCCCAACTCTTTCCTCATCATGAAAATCAAGCATGCAATCAGCATTCAGATCACCCGCCAAAATAAGGCATTTGTTACCTTTCTGATCTAACCATTTCTGCATCTGAGATCCTAGTTGACTCAAAAAATCCTTCAACAAGCAAACATATTCATTCCAATACACATTCAAGACGAGACAATTCTGGTAGATGCAATCCACACATAGGCGGAGGGAAACAGCTAGCACACCCTTTGCATAGCCACGCCTTAGCAGTGGTTTGCAAGTCATTGGATTTAATGGCAATCATCAATCCACCTGTTGGGCGAACTAAAGAGCCCATCTGCGCCATTTGGGAACACAGCACAGCACAAAGCCATTAATCAGTGGTGGACTAAGAAGCCAATCTTCTTGAATAAATTTTATGCTGAAACTCTTTAAGTACCCCCCAAATCGCAATCAGACAGTACACAACTATAGCCTCTAGAATTCCATGCAACCAGGGATATATCCTGATACAAACATTTTTTTTTACATCCAAGTAGCTGGTTAACCCCCAACCCCCTTAGCCAGGACTGGTCTTCATTATTTGTTTCTTGGCATCCCACAATGGGAGCACATATTTTTGCTTTGTCCAGATAACCCTTGTTTGGAATAAAGCCATTGATCCCCTGTTTTCTGGGTTCCTTCTTACCAAATCCTGATCCACCCAACCGAGCTGATGAAACAAAGACCCCAAAAAGGCTAAGGTAATCAGATTCACTTATTATTAGATCAGTTACAATTTCCGAGACCGTCATCACTGTAACTATATTGATTATATCTTCCCTCATAAATTCCACACATTATCTCTCTAGTTTATATCTTTCAATCTAGGAATCTCTGAAAATAAGGCCAAGATGTTACCTCGATTTAATGGGAAAGAGCCTTGACTGGATCCTTCATATTCAAATATCAGCCTACTTTCCTCTTTTTGTTACCATAATGGGTAGATTTGACCAACTCACACTGGGTTTATAGTTCACCAAACTCTCTCTCTGTTGAATGTGCCCCCTTTAGAATACTCCTGGGCACAGAATCCATGCATCCTGCCATCGAGTCTTCCCTACTGGGGTGATTCATTCTCACAGTCCTCACAAAATTCTCACTCATCTGATAAGATAAACTCTAGGACTCCCTGTTCCTTCCATTCTACTAGATCCACATTCAGAATTTAAGGATGAACAATCCGCCTCCTCCTCATTAAGTTGAATCGTATGTTGAATGTCCATATTTTTATCATCCTCCTGTGCCCGATCACTACCATTCACACCAGGTGCTTGACTTCCCTGCAAATCTCCAACTCTACCCTGCATATTTCCCATTTTATTTAGGGATTCTTCAATATGATACTTGTGTTGCTTAAACTGGCTTTCCAATATCAGTGCAAGGCCAGCCTGCAGTTTCTCTCCCAAATTACAAATAAGTTACTGGATCTCCAAACCCCCACCAACAGTCTGATCATGAGCCCTCAGAGAGGCAGAGGCGAGACATGTAATACTCGCCCCCTTAGGACCTACTCCTTTATTCTTTTCTTTTCCATAATCCACATTTGGTAGTGTCAGATTTTTAAAAAACTGTTTAGAGGAATTCGAATTAGCCTTTGTTAGTTTTTGATTCTTAGTTTTATTTGTAACCTTTACACCCACCTTAATTGCTTGGGCGATAAGTGGGTCACTAGTTGCCCCTACCTTACTACGATGTACAACCTTTTCAACATTCTGCAAGGTCATTATCTCAATAACCTCAGGCAACGTGGAAGAATTTATCTTATTATAAGTCCCCCCAGAGACACTCAAACTCCTTGTTTCCACACAAATCACCTTACTCTGCACCCCATTCTCTCTTACCACCAGTCCATCAGTGGTAAGAGGATCTTGCAGTACATTTAAAACATCAGTGAGGGTAGGCCTATCAGTGGCCTCCTCAGTCAAAAGGTGAGGAGAATCAGGGCCTCCAGATGGACCATCCATATTTACTTAATTTACCACATTCAGATTTTCACTCATACTCCCTTCATGAGGACCACCCCCACTTCCAATAGCCAGTTGATCCATACGAGACACCATTCTTTGTAAATGAAAAGACTTAGCAGACACATTTTCAGAAATGTTCTAATAAAGAACGACAAATTCCACAAGAACCCCGTTCAGGGCTACAATTGCTGACACATTCTGATCCTGAACCTGCATTGGGTGTAATAGTGAGGAGAGACCCCTCTGCTCATCCTGAACCAAGGGTTCAGAGAGGGAACTCTCCGAATCACTGTCCTCAGTCACCAGTTTCCCAAAAATGGGCAGAGTGTTAATGTATCTATCATCCGTTTTGCCCTCAATCCAGCTGATATTAATGTCCGACAAATCGTCATCCGTGACCAGGTCTTTAAATATGGTCCTCTCCACGTGCCCAGAAAAATAAGTAATTTTTGCACCCACCAGTTTTTTCTGAGAGTTAAAGGGGATTTCAATCACCCCACTAATCGATGCAACCATATCCTCGGCTGGGGGACACCGGTAAATGTAAGGCCCTGGCCCGATCAAATGCTGCATCAAATCACTCTCCTTTCCTGATTTCATATTGGCACTCTTTACTTTGTTGCTTCTCAGATCATACATAAGCAAATCCCCCAAATGAATGTCATAAACTTTATCCAGTTAAAATGATATCGAAACACGGTTGGATAATTGGAGAATGGGAGAGTAAAACCGTCACACCGGAAATTCAATCACTGCAAGCCTAAGCAAATGCAACAACGGAGCACCTCATCAACGGGAGCAGTATAACAAATCATGGGCAGGGGGGTAAAAGCAAAAGCCTGAGGGAACAATCTCCTCCTAGACAGGGAAGATCCCACCTGCCCTAAGTTGATCAAGACGCCCTTCCGCCCAAACACCAAAACACTCAGCTCACTCTGCTGCCGATAGAGTAGATAAGAGACCAGCCCCTTCTCCGGGCAAAGGAAACAGTAGAAAGACCTCCAGGCACTGTTGAAACGATAAGATCCTGCTTCCACCAAAGCACTTGCAGCACTACGCTCCCGATAGCGTAGATAAGAGATCAGCCCCTCCTCTGGGCAAAGTGAACAGTAGAAAGACCTCCAGACACTGCTTTAACGATAAGATTCTGCTTCCACAAAAACACTCGGTACCAATTCCGGTGCTGTAACTGATCGCTATTTATTTTTTCTCCCTTTTCTTTTCCTTCCCTTTTCCATTGTTTTTATTGCTTGGATTTATTGATGCCCACTACACAATGATATTGTCTTATTGGACCATGTGATCACTGACATTTTCGTGATGTTTTGTCTCTTTTTAACCATGCTATTTGTCATATCGAATATGTAATTGCTGTGGCGGGATGTAACCAATACATGCATTTTGCAACGTTTCCACCCGGTTCAATATTGATGCATCGTTCTGTTATCTGCATGGGGTTGCCCTTGCTCCACTGATTGTTTGGAGTCCTGATGGCCTTCCTAACGACATGCAAAGCTATATGCCCTGACAATGGACCACTGGTCCGAAATGCATAGGCTTTGTAGCTTTTTGGCATTGGCTGCAGTATAATGGTCAACACATTGAATACAACATTGTTTTGTCTCAGCAAAAATCTGTAGTTATTTACTTTTTTCAACCTATGAATACAACAAGATCACTGACACCATTAACGTACATTGCTCTGGCTCTTTAGCTATACTAAGGGTGTGCAACCCACAACGCAGGCTTTCTCTAGCCAAGGTAGGGAACATAACATCATCTTGGAGGGAAAGTACCATGGTTTCCATCTGAAAAAAGAGACTGCTGCTGCCATGGTCGTAGAAGTAAGCATAAGTCACAGCTCTTCTGCTCTGCTCATTGGTTCTTTGCATCCTGATTATCTGGTTCCTGAATTCCTATCTTGAAGCTGAAATTTAGCTGGCGTGTTCAAGTGCTTGAAATTTGCCTCTCTCAGAAAGGGGTCTTGCCCCTGCGCTTGGACTGGTCCATATTCCTCTGGATTCTTTACAGAGGCCGAGTGGAGGCTTCAGAGTTGGATCACAACAAGAAGGACCGAGGCGTTTCTGGGTGATCTCATCGCTAATTAGTAGATCATTGTAACACAATAGCAGAAACCTGAGCAGAAAATTAATGTGATTATAGTGATGCATTCAACCCTGTGACCAGGAAGCAAAGGAAAACGGTTCTTCCTCAAACAGAGGAAGAATTTGAGGTACAACGTGATTTTAAAACGATAGGATGAAATGAAAAAAGGCAGAAATATGGAAACAATGCTCAAACAACAAATATAGGCTATGCATGATGAATAAAATGATACTGCGCGATTGTACTCCATCACCCACTGTTTCGCTGTGGGTCATTCAAATCACTTGGTTAAGATGCGCTAATTACTCTACTGGTCACGGTGGGATTTGTCCTTTTCCCTGTGAGCGATTTGTGTCTTTTGCGAGTCAGGAGCGACACTTTACTATGCTCTTATTACTTGCAGCCGCAGGGTTCTCAAAGGGAACCAAGGCAGGCCAGGAGGAAATCCACAAGCCCTGGTTTTAATGATATCTCCATGTGCTTTCCATTTACTCTACTTAGTATAATAATGGCCATTCACCAGCATGTATCATGAATGGAACCAAAGGTATTCAATAAATACGGTTTGAAATGTCCTCAAAGCACACTTTTTAAAACCATGGATCGTTTTATAGTTTTCTTCTTGTTATGAATTTAAAGCAACATCCTGTCGAGTGGGCTGAGGAGGCTCAGGGTGCGATAGCTGAAAAGGAGGGTGGTGGCAAACATCTGCCATGTTCACACCATGCACAGGAGATGCGTCTAGCTCTTTATGTGGTTGCATGAAGCTGCACGTGTGACCCGGAGATGCTTGCAAGGGTAGGGATGACTTGTTGGGGCTGTAAGCGAGCAATTAGATAGGCCTAGAGTTGTTTAGATCCGATAAAGGTGGGGGATTTGGAACGGATGTGGGATTCCCCACGCTTTTGGTTAGCTTTCGAGACTTTTTAGCACAACAGAAAGTGGACCTCATTTTATTTTTTATTTGGGTGTTTCAAACTGGTAATTAAATGGCACATTTCTTTTTTTTAAAATTAAAATGCCACGAAAAGGAAACAAACGGTTAAATGTACAGATGATATTTACGCAAGAAAGAAATTAGAAAATAGAACAGTAAAAGGCATTCAAAATTCTTTGTTGAAATTGCCTTTCTTTGCGAAGGGGGCTGCCGAGCTTATGTTTTGTGTAAAATGGCCCCCACTAACATTTATTTTGCTCCTTTGCATTTTTTTGTAGAATGCTCACATTTTTTGACATACTGTGGAACAGAGGCATCTGGATTAGACATTTTCCCATGATCACACAACTTGGATAGGTGGTGAAGCTGTGATTGAAGAAGATCTGGTTTCACAGCTGACAATTAAAATGCTAATTCTCTTCATCAATTTAATTCCAGGTAAGAAATGTTCCTCTCTTTTATTGTTGGTGCTTTTTAATGTGCCAAACTTGTACAGTTACGTTAGTGCGCTGAAGGCTGGTTAAGGCTTACATATCTTTTGGGACATATTAAAAAGCTTTATACACCACAGTAGATTCACAAGAAGTGACCCGTGGCTTCCCTCAGGTGACTACATAATAAGGGCAATGAAAAGGAAGATTGCGATGCTGACATTTGCTATGACTTCCCAGAGGACCAGCTGCCTCATGCATCAGTGAAGAACCTGGGGCATGAGGACTACACCCCCCCATTGAAAACTAAAGCCACATCTCGAGATACACCCTAGACTTGATCGTCCAACAAAACCTACTGATCAATTTTCTGGGGATGCATACAGCACTGCTGAATAAATCCCCCGAGCTCCCACACACAATCAGCATCGCCAACCTTTATCAGCAAGCAACGCCAGCAACAGCCACCTGTTCTGCTGTTCTGAAGAAAATACACTGAACACAACCATCCTCCTCAAACAAATCATTAAACGGCCACAGAGCATTTCGCCGAAAGAGGTATTCCATAACAACTCTGCCATCCAACAAACCTCACACGTAGTCGCCTTGCTCTGCCATACACGCAGAAATGAATAAAAACAATGGCCGGGTCAACGGCACATTAATTTCACTCAATCCCTCTGGAGAACGTTACTGACCACAACAACCCTTAAACAATCCCAAATCATCTCCAAAGTTGACTCTGCAGTAACTTTCTTTGCAAAACAAGACCTTTAATGCATCCATTGCTTCAATACGTCCACACAAGCTTCATAATCCTCCTCCTTTCCCAACTGGCTAAACGGCGTAGTAAACGCAAAACTAACCATGCTACAACACACCAACCACTGATTCATGCCTTCTCTCTTAGGCCGATCTGAAAGCTAACACCAAGGCATCACTCAGAACACACATCAAATCAGCCAAGCCTAGGTGTGCACATTGCTCTCTTCATATACAAGTTTCAGAAACAGCGGCCATACTCTAAAAAACTACTTGCAGCCAGGTCATCAGTCGGCTCGCTCAGGGGTATTTAACCATTAGGTCTCCAAATGTTTTTGACTACAACTCCCATTATCCCAAGCCAGATGAGCCATTGGTGAGGGATCTTGGGATGTGTAGTCTAAAAAATATCGAGATCATGCAGGCTTCATAGTCATCAGCTAGATTATCACTCACCTCAAAACCATGTCAAAAATCCTTCACAAACGCCTATGTAGTCTCAAGCTGACCTTGACAGTCACAACCACTTGGCCTCAATACAGTCATGCTACCCAACTAGGAACAGTCTCAAAACAAGTCTCATTAAAGGGGCAAACCCAGGAAGGCAGACTGTTTAAAACATTAATGTAAACAACATTTGAATCTTGGAGAATAACAGACAATTTATTTATTTAGTTTATTGGTTTATGGTTTTACAAAGAAAACCTTTACAAAAGTTTACAGTACAACAAAAAAATCAAAAACAGGAACTAATATAAAACACAAAAGACTAAAACGTTTTCTAAGAAGGACAATCAAATATCTACCCAAATTACATGTGCATTAAAGAAAAAACTTTGTTTCTCGAAATCCAAATTAACTTTTCCTTCATTTCTTGAAATCCAAATAGACTTTTTCTTTCGCTATCTCACAGTAAAATCATGTAATTAAAATCCTCTAAAACATATATAATAAAATGTACAGAATTAACAGCACAAAATTCATTGATGATCCAATCTTAATTTCGAGCTTTTTCCCTCAATAACAAAGTTAACTTTCTATAATTGTTAAAGAAAAAAAAATAATAATCTCCTTATTCTTTTTTTATTATTTAAAATGATATAGTTTAAACATAAACTTTTCATTTGAGCTCATTAAGTTATATCTCATAGATGACTTAGCATTTACGTCTCTTATTTCTCATACAAAATAGTTCATCAATTGTCAAGAAGAAACGAAAGAAAAAAGAAGAAAAAGAAAAGGAGGAAATAGCCACAAGTTTTGCCAAGTTATAGGGCCTCATTACACGGACGGCAGTAAGGGTTAACGGTCACCGTTAATGGTACCGGTGATCGTTAACCCTTACCGCCTTACTACGAGGTCCCTTTGCGGGTTGGAGACTTTAACGCCTGCTTTTTCCAGGCGTTAAAAACCAACCTGCAAAGGGACCAAGGAGTTAATTACGGTACCGCAATTTGCGGTGCCGTAATTAGCACCTTCCCCATTCCCATAGAGCCCTATGGGGCAAAAATGGGAATGGGGAAGGGCAATGGGGGAAGGGGGAATTACCGCCCCGCCAACCTTGGAATAGGGCGGTAATTCCCCTTTCCTCCAAGGCGGTGCCGGTATTTTACCGGCATGGACCAAGGTGCTAATAGCACCTTGGTCCGCCGCCGTCCGTGTAATGAGGCCCATAGTCTGTGGATGCAGTTCTTTGGTATGATCCAAAATATCAGTGAGAAATTTAACAACTGTATATATCAGTTTCCTATCTTGTCCTCTGAGAATCTTTGTCCATCTGGAATCAGCTTCTTCTTGCTGAGCATGGATTTTAAATAGATCTCCAAAGAAGGCTCTCTTAGCGGCAAGGGCAGGGCATATCATTACTAGATGCTTCAGCATTTCGGATTTTTGTTTGTCTAGGCAAAATCCGGCAGAATTGTTCCGACTTCAGTATTTGCCTATTGTTGGCTAGTCTTTGTCTGGTCGGCAGTGTATTTAAGTGAATTTTCATGTATGTAGTGTGTATGACTGGGTCCAGAAAAAGTGCCAAGTATTGTGGGAGTTCATTGATTGCACGAATATCAATTGTGCATTGAAGGCTCATGTTGTATTTTACTTTTTCTTCTATTGTTTTGCGTCCAATCATTTTGTTGCATCTTGGTATTGGAACGTTGAGGACGGTTAATGAGCATTTCTATAGTAATGTCTTCCTTTGCCATACGATGTAATAGTACTACTTTCCATTCCTTCAGAGAGGTGTTGTTCATGGCATGCGGGGTCTCTCACAAGATTTGGATTGCCGGTATTGCATCCTCGTTTATCAATTTGCGTAGGATGTCTAACTGCTCTCACATAACAATGGAGGTAAGAGATTGCAAAGCCACTTCGAACCGTATTCTGGCCATGGGATAGCTGTTCGGGAGATTCAGAATCTTCCACCAGAAGGAGGCTTCAAGGGTTTGCCAATTTAGGTGTGTTGCAGTAATCATTGTGTCACTCCCGTAGGTAATGGTAGGGATAACCTTTTGACGATAAAACACAATGGGCCTCATTACGACCCAGGCGGACTTCGCGGTGCTAAATGCACCGCGAAGCATGGCGGAAAGCCGCCGATAGCGCCATGGGGGTTGGCGGATTTACCGCCCCATTCCGACCTCGGCGGAGCGGTAAATCCCCAATCCCCATTCTGCCCTTCCCCATTCCCATTTTTGCCCCATAGGGTATAATGGGAGTGGGGAAGGAGTTAATTACGCCACCGTAAAATACGGTGGCGTAATTAACAACGAGGTCCCGTAGCGCCATGGTTTTCTCCGGCTGGTAAAACCAGGCGGAGAAAACCTCCATGGCGCTACGGGAACTCGTAGTATGGCGGAGAGGTACGCCATGCACTACGCTGGCGTAACACCCTCTCCGCCAGGGTCCTAATGAGGCCCAATGATTGGTTTGAAGGAGAATTTGCTGTATCGTCTGTGTAGCATCACTCCTTGTCTGGCTAGCATCAGCATCTTGCCTTCTAGGAAATTCACCCAAGCTGTTTCAGATTTCTGTTGGTTTATGAGTACACCGAGATATTTGAAGGTGGTTACTACCTCTAGCAGTTTATTATCCAAGATGGCGTTTGTTTTCTGATGCCAATTGTTTTTACTTGTGTATTTGGTTAGTTTCATTATTTTAGTTTTTTTGGTATTGATCTGGAGTTCGTTCAGGGTCATATATTTTTCTGTCATGCATAGATTTTCTTGGAGTCCTGAGGGGGTTTTGTCCAATAGGACAATGGGCCTCATTACAAGTCCGGCGGCAACCTGCCGGTTTTTCCGGCTCGGTTACCGCTGGACTCGTATTACCATTCCACCTCCGTGACTCCCGGAATTACCAGGGCATTACGACCCTGGGTCCCAGGAATTCCGGAGGCGGAATTTGGTAAATCCCCATTCCCATTGAGTCCCATAGGACTCAATGGGAATGGGGAAGTGGAAACACTGGCACCATCTCGTGATGGTGCTGGTGTTTCCACGTCCACCTGCAGGGAACGCCACCTCCCGCCTGCAGGACTCGACATCGGGCGGTCCGGAATTAACAGTGGCGGCGGGTTTACCGCCACTGTTATTTCCGTACCGCCCGACCCGTAATGAGGCCCAATGTCATCTGCGTACATTAGATATGTGATTGGAAAAGAGTTAATTTTCGGAGGATTAAGTGTGTTGGCTTTGGTGTGGGTGTGATCGTCGGCGGTGTATAGATTATACAACGTTGCAGCAAGGGGACAACCGTGTTTTAGTCCATTCCACATTCTTATTTTGTCTGTGGCGGTTCCTTCTTTTGTGAGTCTAATGGTGACCGAAGTGTTGGAATATAGTAACTTAATGGGCTCACTGATCTCCAAGGGGCATTTCCATGCTGCAAGTTTTTTCCAGACTTTGTTCCTGTTTATAGCATCACAATCCATATGCAGATCTATGAAGGCCACGTACACTTGAAAATTGTTTCTTATGGCTTTGTGCTTTACTAGATTTAGAATCAGGAGATTCACATTTGTTCCCACGTTGGCTGTGAAGCCCGTTTGCCGGGTATCAAAGCGGTTGTTTCCTTGGCCCATGCAGTAAGTTTTTGAAGTCGGTAAGTGGCAAAGAGTTTTCCCAGAGGTTCTCGAAGAGCAATGGGTCTGAAATTGGACATCTCTGTCTCCTTGTTTGTAAATCGGGTTCAACACTGCTCTTTTCCAGGTAGCAGGTATCTGTTTTAGTTTGTTGATTAGCGTCAGCAGATGGTCCATTAGGTTCGCCCATATCTACGGGGCCTGTTTCAGGGTGGCGTTGGATAGGCCGTCAGGTCCAGGGGCTCCTTATATATTTAGGAGACCGCATCTTTCAGAAAGAAAGCTCACAATCGTTAATTGGAAGCCTATCTTGTTATCGTATAGCATACGAAGCCACAATATGTCAAGGTCAACTCTTTCCGTATTATCCACAAATTTGACAAAGTATAAGGATCTGCACGAAATTAATACTGGACAATCTATCAATAAGTGTCTCAGATTTTCCAAAATACCTGGCTTCTTGCATTGCCTGAAGGGAATGGATGCCTCTGGAAGCTTGCCTCTAATTTCCATGATCTGACCAGTTTGCAATACATTAAAGCGGAATCGCATAAATTAATTTCTGCAATTTCTATTTGGAAAGCGACACAAATTTGACTCTCCGCAGCCCAAACTTTTAAAATGAGATACTAGTTGAGAATATAGGGTCGACCTTGACACTACGTGCATCGTGTTTGCCCAATCCTCATATTGCAGTAGTTTCTTAACTCGTTGTGGATTTTGCATTAACATTGCTACATTGGACGCTACTTTTTCTAGAGATTGAATTGATAACTTCATTAACTTGATTAAAAATAAGGATTTAGAGGCGTCAAGTCAAAGTTGTTGGCCTAAATCAAAATACATGTTTTTACAGTCGTCCAACCTCAATTTTCTATACAGGCAGAGACATTTCCATTCAATCAAACTTTGCAGTGATTGTGCACCAAATTCATCTCATTGCAGCGATAGGGATACATTTAGGAAGACAAAACACCATTCAATCTCAATTCAAACTCAAATTCGGGCTTCCAATTTTCCCAAATCTAAATTGCCACTGATATAACATAGCTCTAGTCCATAACAGGCAATTATAAATATCTATATTCACCATAAACATGAAATGTGCACTTCATTGTGCCTCAGTGGAGAGGCATTTTACAATCAAACTCTTTAGATCAGAATCAAATCACAGTTCTAATGTTACAAAGTTCATCAGTAGGCCTCGCTGCAAGGATACCCATGATTCCGGGATGCTTGTGTTTCCTTGTTGTGAAACATTATAACAGGTCTGTGGCCGAAATCTGATATGGAGCTTTCACTGCAAAATGTAGCCTCTGAAAAGTAAATTTGCGAACACTCTTTTGTACTGAATGAAGCCATTTGCAGAAGTTTGTTGCTGTTTTCCAAGGTTCCATTTAGTAATGGTTTAAGTTTAAGACAAACAATGTGAATGGAGTTCCCATTAAAACTCGAGACACTGTGCTCCATGCTTGTCAACATGACCCATTCCAATCTGTAGGTGCGAATCCAGTCCTTGTTTTTTTCTTTGCATTCTGGGATTTGTAGTTCCACTTTTCCCATTAAAGAACTTGGACTACAAGTCACAGAATGCAAAGAAAAAACAAGGCCTGGATAAGCACCTACAGATTGGATTGGGTCATGTTGGCAAGTGTGGTGCACATCACAGCTGATGAGGGCATTCATTATCTGTTGGCTAGGAAGTAGCTTGTGTCTCAGACTCATTTTCACCGTTGCTCTCCTGCTAACCCTTATGTTAAAACTAAAACCCTTTCTGACTTGCTCCCATCAGTTCTCATGCAACCTCCTACTAAGAGAACCACCAGTGCACGTGCACCATCTATCTCTAACACCTTGTAAATATGGCTCACTACCAGGACCTCATCACTAACACGTGAAACAAAGGCTGGGCTCTGGGAACTTACCTGAACCTGTTATTAGAAGTAAAAGCCTTCCTCTTCAATGCTCCCCTTATCTAGATTCTTGTTTGCTGCATTTCTCACCTGTTTACTGTTTTGTCTGTTTCGTGTGCACCCTGAGGCCTTCAGGTGAGGTGGTGCATAAGAAAAATCCAAATAAATAAATAAATAAAGCATGACTTCTAGCTCCCAGACTCTTAATGGTTTGCATGTATTTGATTTATAAGCCACTATCGCCAAAGCACACTACATACAAAGTTAAAACGGTACAAACAAGAAATAGGTGCATCACAAAATGACAACCCAAAGCAGGGGAGGTTGGGACATAGTGGAGAGGCGATGGGCTTTGAGGGTAGTGTGAATGAGAGAGAACGAAGAGATGTGCCGAATGGGTAGTAGTAGAGTGTTCCAGAACTTGGGGGCAAGAAGACCAAAAGAACGTAAATGAAACTGAGCGCAAGGGGGCTTAGGGACAGATAGAAGAAACTGGATTGAGAAGGGAGAGGGCGGGGGTGGGGCGATGTACATATTTATTTATTCTATGTATTGGTTATTTGTAATGCGCCTATACGCAAGTGTTTCGAGGCGCAACAAGGCAGGTGGGAGGGGGAACCGAAAGGACAAACACGGAAGCGATCATACTCGACCTTGTGACATTCAGATTGTGCAAGTGCAGTGACGAGAAGTGCATAGGGAAAGGAAGGGGGGACTGCTTGAACAGGGCTGAAGGCCCCTGGGAGAGAGTGTGCCAGTGGAGGCCAGTTGGATGGGACGAGGGGAGCTGAGAGAGCAGGTGAAGGAGGGTCCACAAGCTAGTGGCTGGGATGGCTCCAGGAGTGCAGAACACCCAGACAAGTGCAGGCGGGGGCTCATAAGGGCAAGTGCAGGATGAGGGTGAGTATGGGGGGGGTCTGGCGAGACTAAGTGCACAGGTCGGCTGGATAATGGGGGTGGGCCTGGTGCCCTCTATGACGCTTGAAGGAACCAGGCCGCCAGTCTAGGTCAGAGGGGGCGATTACCAGGGCAGGAGGAGAGGGAAGGAGGAAGAGAAGAGGAAGGTGTTGAGGAGCTTCCAGAACTTAAGGAGATCCGGCTCAAGTCTAAGAGGGGCAGGGAGGCCATTCCAGTTGGAGGTACCTGTGGGGGAGAGAGATCAACTCCTACTCTCTGCTTGGAAAAACGTATGATCTGCAGAGAGTTAGAGCTAGAAGACCGAAGGACTCTAGCTGGTAGGTATTTCGGGAGAGCAAGTTGGATGTAGGAGGGTCCCAGGGCCCAGAAAGACTTGTGGATGATACAGAGGGTCTTGAACTTGATCCTCACAGCAAGTGGAGAGATTTAAGGGATTGAGAGATGCAGTCCCTGGGCTTGAGGCCAAGGATAGGTCTCTCAGTCCTATTCTGGATTAGTTGAAGGGGGTGAAGGGAGGAGTTAGGAAGATTGAGGAAGAGGCTGTTGCAGTAATCCAGCCTGGAGAGGACCAGAGCTCTGGAGACATTGGGTCTCGATACAAGTGTGGCGGTCTGGAAAGAAGGGTGCTGGTCGCACACTTTCCTGACCGGCTCACTACAGCTCTGCGGGCGGGGCCATTGCACCCTACAGTTCTGACCTGCCGGGTGCAAGGGCACCCGCCTGCAGAGTTTTCACAGAAGCACTGGCACTGTTAGCAATGGTGCCAGTGCTTCCGTTTCCCCACTCCCATGGAGTCCCAGGAATAGGGAACAGCATTTTCTGGCGCTTGACATCTTGGGCCGCTGGGGCTTGTAATGTCCTGGTGGCACCGGGATATCAGCTGCCGGAAAAGTGTTACGAGTCCAGCGTCAACCCGCCGGTCTTGTAATGAGGTCCATTGAGTTTCTGTGGGAAGAGGAGGAAAGGGAGAATGCCTCTGAGGAGGTGCAACTGAAAGTGGGACTTCTTGGCCAGTTGCATGATGTGAGGAGAGTGGAGTCGAAGATGCACCCATGTTTTTTGCTTCACAGGAGCGTAAGCGGAGGTGGCCAATGAGCACAGGTAGCCCGGAACAAGCCCGTGGTCACATTTAAAAGTGATACTGAGGAAACAGAATTGAAGACGAGCTTTGAAAGATAACCAACAGAGAGAAAGAAGTGCAGAGGAGATGGAAGAACGAGGGGAAAATACAGCAAAGGGTGCAAACAAGTGACTAGGCTCTATACTGTTGTGCACAATTTAGTTAATTACCTTTTCGGACTCTCCAGTACTCAGGGATCTGCTCACAAAAGTGTCTTCTGTCGAATCACAGCTTGATAAGACATTTAGATGATGTAAGCGCTTTGGCAGCCAAACAATTTTAGTTATCTGAGGGCCAATGAGAACCCTTATTCTGAGTAGACGAAGCTGCTTTCTCTTATATCTTCTGCAGCATCACAATTATGCATTTGACACTGTTCCTCAGTCTCTTAGTGATATAATGTATGAGCTGGAAAATAAGAAAACATTTTAAAAAATCCAGTTTCTACATCTCAAGTAGTGAAAAGAGCTGATACAGAGTTTGACTATTAGCATAAAACAGTTCCCTATTCCTAGAAGTTAGGCCATGAACAAGAAGCCTATTATGGGCTATAATTAAATACCTCAGGAACATATGAGTGGTTCCTATCATCAAGCCTTTTTCACTGTCTTGGTGGTCACTTGCAGCTCCACAGCAGCTGCGATATGCACTTATTTTCCCTGCCACTTCATCTATGAAACACCAAACCTTGCAATTCCTGTGGGCCATGGTTCTTTTCCAACCACTTTTACAAATATCTGGTGATGTCATTCTTTTTAGTTTGCTTTGTGCTTGGGATTTTGGCACTTTGAGGGATCTCCGGGTTTTGGAGTTCTACTACATACATACTGTGGGTCTTTATGTTTGATTTGGTGGATCTCTGGTCAGAGTGTAGCGCAGGGGGTCTGTGTGGAGGGTGGGATTCTTGAGGACTTCAGGGTCTTCGCATTCAAAGGCAAGTTTTGATGAAGGGATTTGGCTAGCAAACTCAAACTGCTTCAAAGCTTTTTGGGGGCAAGAGGGTTGCAGGTGGCTCGGACAGTATTCTTGTTCTGCTTTTACTTGTGCGTGTCAGGTCCAGACCGGCCATTTGTCCTATTGCCTTTAAAGTCTGGGGGTTTCGAGGGTTTGGGCCAAATTGGCTCTAGGACTCTGTATTTAGGCACGCAATTAGCAGAGTGGGTAGGAGTAGTTGGCTGAGCTCTTCCGAGTGATGGAATTGAATTAGGTTGATTGATTAAGAAGAGTGGTGTTGAAATAGCAACAGAATTGTTATAGAGAGGGGGTAGAAATGACCGAAAGATCACTGAACGAAGGACAGGCCAAATTTTCACGATGGAGTAGGTAGGCCCCCATACATGAAGCTTTCCACTGACTTTATTTGTGGCATAGCTGTTTGTCTTCTCTGGATACCTGCCTTGTCTGTCCTGGACCATGTCTGTTTATTAGGTTTGTTCACCACACCCTTCATGTTCCCTTTACTCCAAGGTTGTGTGATGAATCCCAGGGTATTGTCACTTCTTCCAGAGGCGGTTCCCGCTTCTATGATACCAGGGAGGTGAGGTCGCTACACGATAGTCCCCCCTCCCACAGTTACCCCACTTTTCCTTCACTTCCTTCCTCTTCAATCCTACCCTCATAGCCTATTTACTTTTGTAAAGCAGTTCGGGTAGAGAGTAATGAGACGAGGAAGATCCTTAGTGAGTTACCACATCAGCACTCACTTAGTATTGAGACGAGGAGGAAGTGCGATGCAATGCCGAATAACCATCGGAACCACTTTTACCAGTTAGTTGTTCACAACAATTGCATAGATGAAACAATATACAAACTGAAGCAGGATTTGACATGGCGTCAAACCCTCCCAGAGGAACCGCGAGAGCCTCTATGGATACAACGTGCAGGTGGGTGCTGACTGGGATGCTGAGAAAAGGGAAAGAGAGTCCCAGGCTGGTCCAGGGCATGTGGACTGCATGGTCCGCAGGCACACTAAGACTATGGGGCGACCCAGTAGCACGAGAGTGCGAGAACACACTATCCTAGAAGAAGAGAAGACGTAGGAGCTGCTGCAGACTAAAGGAAGCTACAGGAAGTTACCAGAGCCCTGCAAACGAGCCCAGCTACCTCAAGAGAGCCAATACTCACGCAGACCATACCACAAGGTACGCGGTTAGCCGAGAAGGCACTGAAGGCTCAAAGAGGTGGTGGAACAAATTGAAAGGCTGGGAAATGAGGGTTTGGGGCCTTAATGCATTGGGAGAAAGCAAAGAAGTACATGGGCGTGGACCAAGCCTACAGAAAGGATAATTAAGGCTGTAATTGCGAGCCTGGGACTTGCACCCAAATAAAACGGAACTGAAAGTTAATAGACAGTTCATACAGTTCATGAACCAAGCCTGTGTGGGCCACTACAGCTTGGGAAGTGTATCCAGGCTAATCTTCTTTGCATTACCCGGTGAGAGGGAACCAGGTCTGCCCACCAGGGTCAGGGACCCACTACAGCTTAGTGCATCGAGGCTGTTCTTCTTCAGTGCAGTATACAGCGAGTAGAAGCCAGAGCTGCCAACAAGTGTCTGGACACTAAGGACCTACATTGTAAGCCTGCAGAAGGCTGGGGAAGGGAGACAACAGTTAAGGAGTGGCTGGAACCATATATGGAAAATCTTACCAAGACAAGAACTGCCTTTTGTCCAGGGGAAGGGAGTAATTCCTCTGGACCAAGGAGACATCTACTTTGATTTAGTTAGCTTAGAGTGTAAGGGACAGAGTTAGGATTTTGTCACTGGACATTGGGACTTTTGCTTTGGACATTCAGACACTAGTTATTTCACCTGAGGCCGAGAAATCTGTCTGAGAGTTAGGGTGAGATAGGGTTTTCTTTTCCTTTTTGTTTAGCTGTGAATACAAGTTTATAGGAAACACTATGCCCCCTCTGTGTCAGAGTCTTACTAGCACTGACCATTCTTAATTGGTGGCCCGGCTTAGCCTCTCTTGCTAATATTGAATAATTGGACACCTAATGTAATATCCTCAAGGCAGCAACAAGACACAGAGCACCACACCTATGACCTATCACTAGAGCTTCTAACATTTGATGGTGCTGGGCATATATCAAACACTGGTGTTTTTGGTTGGGTCATAGTGACCCACCCTACCCCTTGTTGTATTCCCTTATAGGCGGTCTGTTCTGGACTGGGGCGCTGTTGTCTCAGCTTCAACTAGCGCAAGCTAAATCCTTAGGGATTGAACAATAGCTTACTCAATCCTAAGAGCTTCAACACGTAGGAGTTAGAGGCTGTAGAGGAGAAGCTGAATGCCTCTGCAGGAAGTCTCGCCCCTGTCTACCTATATGCTGGCAGCCTGAAATTGTGCCATGTGTGACACCAGCAGTTGTGACAATTCCCCGTCGATTCTTCGTGAAAAGGTACCCACTAAGAAAATCGTACCTGATGTATCCTCAAAGAAATGACAATCTCTTGGAAAAGGTCCCTGAAGGAATATGAAGATAAGAGAACGAGAAGTTGGTGATGTTACAAGAAGTGAACATGACGCACTGAGAAGACTGGCTGAAGAAGAGAATGTATGGACCTTATAGAAACTGGTGACAAAGTAAGAATCGAGTAAGCCTTTATGTGTGAAATGAAGATTGCACGTGTGTGGTGCACTGAAGAAAATGCAACCAATTCAATAACTGTACAGATGCAGCAACGCAAGTAGACGAAGTGAGCATAGAAGCTGGCTATACGTAGTGAATAGACTGCAGGCTAAGCCGCCATTATATAGAAGCTGGGCATTGGTGACGCAATTTTAGTAAGTTCAAACTCTTGAAAAGAATGGCTGAAAGCTGTGTCGCAGCAGAGAATTAACTGGGAGATTAGACGAATCGAGATCATTGCTGGAAGGGCTGTCTGGCTTGATGTCAAGACTGAATGCCGCCATGAATTGGTTATCTATTCTCATAGGCAGAGAACGTGAGATGCTGGATCATCCCTTATTAAGGTGCAAGGAAAGAACACCATGAGGGCCAAGTTCTATTAATTCAAGGCAATTAAATTCTGCAAAATGGGCCAAAATGTGGTCTCTTGTCACGTGAGCCCAGGATGAAAATAGAATTGGTCATGCTGACCCAGAACTATGATAAGCGTGTGCCCATTCTCCCTTTTATTCCCAAGAGAAGAGAATCCATTGCAAGGCCAAGTTCAAAGACCACCGTCATGGCAGAAGGCATGGGTGCTGAGAGATATTGGGCTAATTTGGTGGGGAGGTGAAGGCAAGTTCACCCTCTGGCACCTGGGGTATGAGCTTACCTGCTTCTAGTGAAGTGAATGTACCAGACATGGTACGAGTGTGCCAACCGATTGTAGAGGGCCGTATAACAAAGAGCCTTATAGCTTGAGAGCCAATGATGTACCTGGTCTCTAATAAATGTTGAGGATGACTTGCAAAAGGGGTGGGCATTAGTTGTCCACCTGACTGTAGAGACCCAACCACCATCAGATCCCTTGTAGAAAGTATACTTAGATGTTCCACTTAGACCGATCAAAATCCCCGTATGTTTTCTTATTTGCCACGTAGTATGGCGTCATGTATGACAACATTTTGCTATATAAATGAATTTGTATGTGATTTGCGCTGAGCACGATCGAACGTCCGTTGTTGTCCATTGTAACTTCCTGTTTTAGACTATTGATAATAAAACAGCAAAAAGGACTTTGCCTTCTTCCTGAGTGGTTTGATTATTTGGAGTACAGAGTTATTCTGTTCCCCCATCCAGCTGCATTACACGCTACCCGCCTGGACCCTATGTTCAAGGCTTTCATCATAATCTGGAATTATCAGAAATTCCCAGATCCTATTTTTCTGCGCACCCTATAGAATGAATGTGTGTTATGTTAATATACTTTTAATCAAATAGAAAACAAATACTTGCTTACTGCTTTCAAGTAACAGACTTTTGCACTGTTTCAAACACATGCTTTTATTTTACCACACATTGTGTTTCAAACCAATGTTTCCTTCCAACAAATAATCCCAATGATTACGTTTCAAACAATATAATACGTGTGGATGGGGCAACTATTCTCATGTGAAAGTAACTATTAAAGAAGGACATATAGGAGTAGGACAGTCATCAATTAAAAGCGGCAACATAGGAAAAACGTAATCAATTTCATTAACAGAGTTGTCATTTTAAAGGACATACTATACTGTTAGAGATGGCCCAAGTAGAAATATCATTCCTGGGGCCCTCATCAAAATGTCTGCAGAGGGTCATGTGGCTTTGACAGTCTACAACCTCTTGAATGGAACTTTAAATTGGAATACTGAGCTACTGAACAAATGGTCTAACAATATCACTTCTGAAATGTCCGCTCTTCGCTGGCAGATGGGCAGCGTTCTGCAGGTACAACCCTCGTATGTCTATAAATATTGGGGAGAGAGAGAGAGAGCGTGGCAAGTAAAGCTTTTGAACACAGTAAACTGGACCCCAGTACAGATGTGGAAACCAGGCCGCGCTACTTCTAATCCTTGCTGGGGCTGTTAACAAAAGGAGGGCTCTCTGGAGCATATGTTATGGGACTGTTTCAAGATAAAGACTTTCTGGAGTGAGACCTCTCTCGTACTGGACATGGTTCTTAGGGTGAATCTGCAGTATGACTTAGAGACTTTCATTTTGGGGAGGATACGATCCTGGAGGACCTATCTCACTCTTAAACGACCTGGCTATTTGGGGCTTCTATGGTGGCGAAGAGAATTATCTTGAGGAACTGGAGTGGACGTCTGCCACCTTTCCCACCAAATCTGTGTGGCTTCAGGGACTGCACACCCGCTCTGACATTGGGAGAGTTACATTTGGGCATCGGAAGAAAAGGAAAGTGTTTGAAGAAATTTGGGGCAGATTTCTGGAGATGGATCTGGAGTAACCCATGCCTGGTGTGTTTTCTACGTCGCTGTTGGGACGCGAGTCTTTTTTTCTTTTCTTTCTACACATTGCATTGCTGTAAGACGGGTGTTCTCTGTACATATGATGTTATCTTATTTAGAGCAAGAATTCTAAATACAATAATAAAAAGAAATACAAAAATATCACTCTAAAAGAGCAATGGTTGGAATAAGAAATTGAATAAGATTTACCAAGGTTTTAGCATTTTGTTTTTGTTCTTTGGGATTTTAAGGCATTCATAAAGAGAAGTTAGGATCAAGGTTTCATGGACATTTGATTGCATATATGCATGTGAACTTTGATTAATTTACACCTTGAATAAGTGCCGCAATGTGAAGCTTCTGCACATGTAGGCACTTGCCCCATATCTTGTTTGTATAAAGGAAATATGTGTTTCAAATCATCTGACATTTATCTTGTTTTTCAAGGAAACATTTGTTTAAGAAAGGATTTCTTTGAAAGAGACATTGCTTTTATTTTTTGGAAGGACACGTTGGTTTGAAACACACGTTCTTGGGGATGCATGGTTAAATAAAACCACACATTTTAGTTCTGTTTTCCCCGCATTATGTAACGATACAGTGTTTTGTGTCCTACCTAGATTGGACCAAGCCGCTAGAGGGCATACGAATAGGGCTAGGTGCAGTAAGCCACATTTACACGTTTTTGTTTTCCTTGTAATATCCTGGAATGTGTCAACAGATACACAACAGCTCATCTGACCTTTTTGTATTCTGGACTGGGCACACTGGACTGGCCACACACTTCAAAAGCCAGGAACGTGATTAAATATTCTACCAGTTTCCATGCATGTGACCTGGGAGGCCGTATATCCATTGGTCAAAGTTTACAAATACACAGGCACTTTTCCTCTCCTAATCACATTAAGCATTCAACATCATTCAATACTATTCTGCATAGGAAAACCACCAACCGGCGAAGTGCCTGCCGACTAGGCTGCCACACAATGTCCAACACACAGGATGGTCAGAGATGTCGAGCAAAAAAGCCCAAAGCATAGAGGTAAGAAAAAAACCTGCCTACCCAACTCTAAAACCTCAATTTTCTGCACACACTTCTCCTACAGAAACTCACACAACCACATCTCTGCAAAGCAATCCGCACGCACTTCACCACACTACAACAACATACAAACAACACATAACCTTGCACAACAGAACATGGGAATCGCACCAAGCCGAAAATCACACCTAAGCTCAGCGAACGGGGCAAACCGAACTGAATCTGTCAACAGGACAACACAACTCTCACTTGACCTATTCCCGCTAAACCCTACTAACCACCTCACACACACCCCGTTTTCATCACACCTCCTCACATCCTCCTTTTCAGATCCGCCAGAGCGCCAGGTGACCACTCTGATGGTATAAGTGTACGGTACAAGTAGCCTTTAACATTAACATTAGATTGCAAGCATGCGGCTACCCTAAAAAACATTTTAAAATGTTTTGAACACGCACTAGATACCCACCAGGAATCTTTGCTCTCGACTTGAAGTAAAAACCAGAGTGACCTGATTGTATGGTATGTGACACCACAGTTTACCCTATCAACAGTAACATTAAGAAAATAATGAAAAGACATGGGCCACATGTACAATTAAGAATAGCAGAGATTCAGAAGCCTTTGTTTGCGCTGTAATAGGATTGGATCCAAAGGACCAACTAGTCCACAAATGCTATCAGAGAAAGTGTGCAATCGCGAATACCATTTTGGGTCTACCACCAGTAATAGTGTCACCCACGGCTTACACGTGCAGTGTGCGATTCACAAGAAATTGACTTCTCTCCCTCACGACCAAAGCAACTGCAATAGAAATGGGGGGATCTCTTGCAAAGAAAGCCCGAGCGGGAAGAAATATGTGGGGAAAACCACTCAACCGGTACACACTAGAATTATGGAGCATTGCTCCAGAATCAAGCGCATGGTACCAATTGCTCTCTTAGCACGCAACTTCATCGACATTATTCACACCCTCTGATGGGTGAATGTGGTAGAGACCCATAATCAATGGACTGAAAACATCCAAAAGTCACTAACATTTAGTGAACTCAATTGGATTTACCTCCTTCCAATACACACTGACGGGGTTGATGATTAAATAGAATAACCGACTAGATATTTGATGTTTGAAAATCTTATGCTCATCCAAGCCCCCTCTGTTTAGTCAGTAGACGTGTGCATGCTTTGAAGATGAAATAGCAATCACTTTGGAGCATGAACTTGTCTCTCCTCGTTACAGCAATGATTCTCGATTTAAAATGGCTGACTGCACATGCGCAAACCTGACATCGCTATAAATGTCCCATGCTGCAAGACGGCTCTGCAGCCAGCGTACGGTGATTCGAAATGCTAGCATGGGGAACAGCGATCGAGATAATTTCCCATTCAGGCCCTACTTAGGGACTATTTTTAGTATCAACTTTTTTCTAAAGGGTTTCTTTCAGCCTGACCTGGTGCTCCCCTCGTTTGTAGCTCCCTGCAGCTGTCAGTGAACCGTCAAATGAAAGGTAGCCACAGCGAAACCAGGGGAAGGCTAATGAGCTCCCTGCCGCCAACATCGTTTCCTCATATGAAAGAAGGCGACGTGCCATACACAAAGCAACCGAACCTAAGAGGTTACCCCAGACGTTGGTTTATCTCAGCCCAAGCTAAGCAGTAAAACATGAAAGCATTACTGTACGTACGCCTAGCGTCTGTGCCTCTTTGGCACCCTTTCTACTTGAATACATATGACCTACATGGCAATACCACGTTAACCACCAGTCACATAGCTACAGTTGACATAGATCCAGTATAGATGAAAGTCTATCCCTGCTGTTAATAACTTCAAATGTAATGTTTCCCCCCAGTAGATACTAATTAAACATTATGTGCTATCACGGATATATTAGTACAGCAGTCTGCTCTTCCCTGCTGAGAGGTGTGCGGTCTCAGAAGACCTCCCACCCACATCAGCAAGTTTACTACGGGAGAGACCATCTTTTCCACATATTTATTTTACAAAGACAAAAAGGGGGGGGCAAGGGAGAAAGATACAATAACGGTCGTACCAGTTCATGTGACATTCATATCATACAAGTGAAAAACAAGAAGTGCGAGGGAGAGGCCGTGTGGGGGGAAGTGCTGGACTGCACAAAAGGAAAAGGGGGGAAGAGGTGCGAATACAAGTGCTAAGGGGAGGCCAGAGGGCAGGTGCCGGCGATTGCAGAGGTGAGGGTCAACATGATGAGTGCAGGGATGGGTGGGGTGGACTGAGAGGGGGAGGTAGCCCTGTAGTACTCAGAGGGAGCCCGGTAGCCAGTCACTAAGGCAGAAAGAAGGTGATAGCGGGGGAGGGGAAGAGTGAAGGAGGAGAAAAGGAGAGTCTTAAGGAGAGCTGGCTCAAGCCTAAGAGGGGCAGAGAGACCGTTCCAGAGTGAGGCTCCTGCGGAGGATAGAGATCTACACCGCACACTTTACTCGGAGAAGGATCTGATTTGCGGAGAGTTGGAACTAGCAGACCGAAGGGCTCTAGCAAGGAGGTATTTAAGGAGAGAGAGTTGGATGTAGTGGAATCCCAGGCCCCAGACAGCCTTGTGGATGATGCAGAGGGTCTTGAATTTGATCCTATTAGCAACCGGGAGCCAGTGGAAAGATTTTAGGGCTGGAGAGATGCGGTCTCTGGGCTTGAGGCCAAGGATAAGTCGTGCAGTCCTATTCTGGATTAGTTGAGGGGGGCGAAAGGAGGATGAAGGAAGCTTGAGGAAGAGGTTGTTGCAGTACTCAGGCCTAGAGAGGACCAGAGCTCTGGAGACATTGAGTTTCTGGGGGAAGGTGAGGAAAGGGGGAATGCCTCTGAGGATGTGCAGCTGATAGTAGGCCTTCTTGGCAAGGTCCGCGATGTGGGGAGAGAAGAAGAGAGAGCAGTCAAAGATGGCACCAAGTTTTTTGCCTCACAAGAGAGTGAGTGGAGGGGACCCATACAGGGTGGCCAGAGGGAGAGAAGGAAGGTGGAAGCTGGGGTCCCAATGAGAAGGATCTCAGTCTTACTGGCATCAAGGCAGATATCATTGGCAGCTCATCATGACTGAGTAGCAGACAGATAGTCAGGGATGAGAGAGGAAGAAGAGGATGAGGAAAGCTTGAAGGAGAGCTGCGTGTCATTTGCATAGCACTGGAAGTGAGGTGGGAAGGAAGAGATCACGTGGGCCAAAGGGGCAAGGTAGATGTGAAAAGCCACGCGAGAGGATAGAGCCTTGAGGGACGTTGCAGGTGGAAAGTTTCATAGGGAGAGAAAAGGGCCCAGTTGAACCTGGGAAGGTCGATCGGAGAGGAAGTAAGTCAGCCATTCCAGTGCCAGGCCCATGATGCCAAGGGTTTTCGGGAACCGATTATCAGGGTGGCATGATTGAACGTGTTGTAGGCAAAGGAAAGATCTGGGAGGATAAGAACAGATAGAGAGTTGGAGTCAAGATTCGAGAGCAAGTCTTCACAGGTGTTTAGTAGAGCAGTTTCCATGCCTCTAGCAGCTCTGAATCCAGACTTGTGGTTGTGGAGACAATCAACAGATTCAGTGTGTTGGGTCAGTTGGGAGATGGCCAGCTTCTCCAGGAGTATGACTTGCTTACTCTTGATTTGTGTCCAGATGGATGTATTGGTTGTGTGTACCTCTGCCCCTCTTCCCCTAGTTTATGGAGTCCCACAAGGGTCCATTCTGGGGACTCTTCTTTTTTCTCTCTATACTCGTCCCCTCGCTGCACTTATTGCTTCTTACAATCTGTCATTTTATCACTAAGCTGATGACACCCAAATCTTCTTTTCCCTTTCAGTCTCTTTACAGTCCACTTTCTGTAGCTGTTTTTCTACTATCCAATCCTGGATGTCCTCTCACTTTCTTCATCTTAATCCCTCTAAAACCAAGGTCCTCTGCTTTCCTGCTCCTTCCATTTCACCACCCCTCTTCGGCATATGATATGATATGGTATGGCATTTATAACACGCATATTCACAAGTGTTTCAAGGCGCGACGAGGCAAAGGAGGGGAAACAGAGGGAAGACAGACAACGATCCTACTGGGCCAGATGACATTGAGATCGCAAATGTCACACTACCTTTCTTTTCCCCTCGCTTCTTCTCTTTTCTTCATCAGCTCATGACCTTGGTGTCACCTTCGACCCCTTGCTTTTCTTCTCCCTCTTTATTTCGAATACAGCTCACTGATGCTGCTACACTCTAGTCAACATTCGTCGTGCATGCTCCTTCCTTTCCTAACATGCTTCTCAACGTCTAATCACTTCCTTGATATTTTCTTGCATTGATTACTGGTCTGCGATTTTACTTGGTCTTCCCGCCTCTCACCTGGTCCCCCGCTCTGTCTTTAATTCATCTATCCATCTTCTTTTTTTCTCTCCCTCCTCGTTCTTCTATTTCCCCTTCTCGGCTGTACATTTCTCTTCTTCCCTTTGAATCACATCTTCTCTTCCATTTCCGTTCTATCATTTTGAAATGAATCAATGGTCTCGCCCCTATCTTTCCTCACTGATATCGCTTTACTCTGCCAGTCGTGCGCTACGATCTCAGAATCAGTTTCTGCTCCTAAACCCCTGTGCCACCTCTCGTTTCCCTTCCTTTGTCCTACGCACCCCTAGGAAGGGGTGGAAGCACTGGAAGCCTCTACCTCTATCCTTTCCTCTTCTTCCTTACACATTTTTCAAACCACAGCAGATCTCATCTCTTATCTGCTCTTTCTAACGACTTCTCGTGTCCTTATCCTTACCTCTGTACATAACTTGGCATGTATTGCCTCTTTTGATTGAACAGTTGTTTTATAAAATGTTCAAGTGCTTTGGCAAAAGTGCTATAAAATCTAAATAAAACAAAAAATATTGCATACATCTATTGTCTGCACAAGCCACAACTAATAAATCCTTGTAATAAATGAGTTTACAGGTATGTTTTTTCCCTGTTAGTCACACATTATAAATATATTATTAAGTTGCAAGGATATTGGTATAAATGTGTAGCATAAATGACCCACGAGCATCGCCCTTTGTATTTATTTTACGTCCTTTAATACTTTATTAGAATAAAAGTATACAAACACCAAGGCAACCATAAAAACAAAGTACATGTGCAATGATATGGTGCACCATTAATCATTTCATGCAAGACACATATGATATGATAGCTTATTTATAACGCGCTTAATACCCAGAGGTTTCTAAGCACGGACCCGGGGATCAGACCTGTGGTGCCCTGTGTCATCCAAGGTGAGCGCGTTGCCCCTGAGCTATCCTCCCGAGACTCATGTTGTTTCTGTTTTCCATATTCACAAGCTTCCAAGATTAAATGGCAGGGAGGGGCATACACATAAGGTGGGCTAACACAGAGGCATGTTCACTTCACCATACTTTGGTGCTGCCGCCTCTGAAATGTTGTCCACTGTCCAATCAGCCCTGCGGATCATTAAATGGGCTCCCTATGGATTCATATTGTTCCTGTTTTCCATATTTCACAAACCACACTTTCTTTCCCATCCTAGACTGCAACCTCAATGCCCCCAACCACATCTCAAGCACAGGATTGAAGTCGCGTCATTGCCCATAAACCGGAACCACCAATCTCTCTTCAGCTTCATCCAGTCCTTCACAGGAGTGTAGCAGGATCAGACGCGGGCCTGGGGATCATTTGTTTTGCGGCCGCAGGTTCCTTCTTCCCAGCACTTCTGCCAGTAGCGCCTGAGCCTGTTGCAGGTCCACACCATGTGGCAGAGGCGTCCCTCAGATGCACAGGGTATTATCTCTGATGCTTAGGTGGTGCATTCACACAGGTACCAGTAGGTCCTGCCTACCATCGTCTGCCGCACATATCTCAGGCAGAGAGATTTAGCCGTGCCCTGGTGGGTCAGGCGTAAGTTAGCCTCCATTGAACTTCTGCCATCATCCTATTCAGTTGCCCCGGCCACTCATTGCTCCTTTGTATCTCTACATTAGATTTGCTCTCTTTCTTTCCACCCACAGTAAACAGTAATAATGCGACAGAGGTGTCACTTTCAGAGCCTGAAGGTCATTGGGATATAACTCCACTCCCGCTCTGCATAGCTACCATATCTTCCAACAGCCTGCAGAATTGTCTATATCTTCCTTTCTGCCACTTTGCAAGCTTATATTAAAGTTTTTTAAAAAACATTTTATTGATTAATTAATTCAACAAACAATACAAACCAAACAAACAGTGCATATATCAAAGTTTCAACATGCTTCTTAATTACTAACGCCTACTTCCCTTATCCCACCCCCCTTTACGAGTCTATAACTTTGCACATTCTGTTTCTGCATCCTGTGGTGCAGTCTCTCCTACTACAGGTTCTGCCGGGTCTGATATTGACCCAAACAGTTCTGCTATCTGTGATTTCCAGGCCATCAGGGACTCGGTCTCCTCCTCCCCCCTTGCATTGCTTGTTTCTTGCCATACCATGGTTTCTGCCTCTGCCCATTACTGCAAATCTCTCCACCACACCTCCACTCTCGGTTTATGGCAAGTCTTCCACCCCATGGCAATTCTTCTTTTAGCAAGCACATAAGCCAGATCTTTCAATTTGCCCATATGCCTGAGCTTTTGTGATCTTGGGAACACAACCCAGCAGAAAGGCCCACACTGTGTCCACTACCAGCTGGACCCACTTTTTTTCCAGTTTCTCTTTTACTTCGCTCCAGAAGCGTTCAATGACCGGGCATGACAGAACATATGCACCATGCCCGCATTTTCCTCATCACACTTAGGGCATGCCTGCCACCCCTCATTCACAGACCTCGCTATCCTGCAGGGCGTCATATACGCCCGGTGCGTAATATATAGTTGTATCTGTTTCAGTCTCGCATTTCTAGATACTTTCTTATGATATCCTTGCGCCCTTTCCCACATCCCGTCCTCCATCAGGGCTCCAACTTCCGTTTCCCACTCTGATCTCAACTGCGTGACCTCCTTCCCCACTTTGGATATCAACATCTCATATATTCTGGATATCTCATGGCCCCCTTCCGCTATATCATATATCATGTCTATGATAGCATCTGGCTCCTCCTCCAGCACAGTTTCGGCCATATTTTCTTGATTCTCTGCACCATTCTGTAGTATGTAATATACTTTCCCTCGTGCAACCCAGTTTCTTCCCGCAGCCCCTCAAAAGTAATACTAGAGCCATCCCGCCAAATGTCACCCATTGTTGCTACCCCAACAAGTTGCCAGTGGTTTCTAATTAACCTCCTTAGCTGTACATCTTTTCCCGTTAATGCAACCAGTGGTACCTGCAGTGAGCAGGGGGACGGGTTCTCCATCATCTGGCAAGCCTTACACCACATCTTCCACCCTAATAGCATCATCTGAGGGCGCCCTACCATTTCCGCCTTGGGTACCCACATCATCTCTTTCAAATAAAATGGTGCACAGTCACATCCAAACAGCCTGGATTCAGAGGTCTCTTCATCAGAGAGCCATTTAGCAACATATTGCAGCTGGCTTGCTATATAATACACCTCATAGTTGGACAATTTTATTCCTCCTTTGTCGTGGAAATTCTGCAGTTTCCACAGCGCCACTCTGTTCCGCGTGCCATGCCACAAGAAATCCCTGCACATACTATTCACTTTAATGAAGAACTAACTTCTTAGGGATCAAGTATGGTATATTTCCAAAGTAGTGTAAGAGCCTAGGCAGAACCACCATCTTGAGCATTGCTCCCCGCCCCATCATTGCCAAGGGTAGCTTAACCCAGAATTGCATGCATTTCTCGATTTTTTTAATGGCTACCTCTGTGTTGAACCTATGCCCCTCTTCCACTGTGTGGTATATGCCTATTCCCAGGTACCGAAACGTGCTGACCGCCCATGGCACTTGCAACACGGGCAAGCGCTCCAATGTTATCCCCATATACCCCCCTAATGGGAACATGCTGGACTTCTGGGGGTTCACCGCTATACCGGACAGCTCTGCGTATCTCTCCATCACTTCTAGAATGTACTGGAGATTTTCTTCCGGGGGTCGCAAGTACAGTAGCATGACATCTGCGTATAGGGAGATCAGATGTCGCTCCCCTTTCACCTCGATACCTATGGTGTCATATTGTTGTCTCAAATATATTGCTAGAGGTTCTAGGGCCAATATGTAGAGCATTGGAGACCACAGACATCCTTGCCTGGTGCCCCTACTGAGCTGCCACCTTCCCGATATCACTGATCCTGTCTTAACTCTAGCCAGTGGTTTGCTATACAATATTTTTGCCCATCGTACATATCCCAGCCCCAACCCATAGCACTCTAGAGCCTCGAGCAGCCATGGCCATTTAACTGAATCAAAGGCCTTTATTGCGTCCAAGGACACAATTGCCATTTCACCGTCGTTTTTGCCGCCGCTCTCAATAATTCTCTGAAGTCGTCTATGCTTATTGGTGATGTTTCTATTTGGGACATAACCCATTTGGTCGGGGTGTATTAATCTGCCAATCACCCTCTTCAATCTATTAGCTAAGACAGCAGTCAATATCTTGCTGTCTTGATTCAGCATGGAAAAGGGTCTATAGGAGCTGCATCTGTGCCCAGGCTTATTAGGTGTGGGTAGCGGTATTATGATTGCTTCTCTCAGTGATTCTGGTAAACTTCCCGTCTCAAACGCTTCATTTAACATTTCTAGCAGTGGGGGGATTATAAAACTCACTTGGAAGTCCATACGCTCCCGGGGTTTTGCTAGTAGGCAACTGCCTCACCACCTCCCCTAGCTCTAAAGTAATTGGTGCATCTAGCTCTTCATTCTCTTCTTTACTTATCTTGGGCAATCCTATGTCCTCCAACGTTTCTCTTATCATAGTGCGACTGCTCACACCACCATCCCCATATAATACCGTATAATAGTCTGTAAATGCTTGATTAACTCCCTCTTGGGTATCTGCTACGCTACCCTCGTCTCTCTCTATAGTTCTGATTGTAACTCTGGAGGTCTCGCTCCTATATAGCCACGCCAGGAGTCTTCCTGGCTTATCCCCTCCCGCATGCTGCCTCTCTACATATTTTTTATAATTGAGATTGCACAATCTGTCCCAACATTCCGCGCATTATTGCTGTAACATGAGCATCAATTCTAACTTCTCTGCTGTATCCTTGTCGCCCTTCAAAGCCTCTTCTAGTTTTATCTCCGTCTCCTGTAGATTGGCCAAAATCCCACCTTGTAGGTTCTTTGATTTTGCTATGGCTACTCCCCTCATTACCACTTTAAAGGCATCCCATAGTGTTCCTGCCGAATCCACACTTCCAGTATTCGTCTCAAAATAATTTACAATCTCCTCTCTCAGGTCCTCCCTAAAGAAGGGGTCTCTCAATGCTTCCGCTCGTAGGCGCCATGTCGGGATCCTCGCTCTCGGGGGGCAATATTGCCATCCGAGAATCAAGGGCGAGTGGTCCGAAAGGACCCCAGCTTTATATTCTATTTGTGTAATCTCCGCTATCATTTCAGGTGTAGTGAAGACATAGTCCAACCTAGTGAATAACTGCTGTGGGGCAGAATAATGTGAGTATTGCCTCTCCTGGGGGTGTCTCACTCTCCATGCGTCCTCCAAGCCAAAGTCACTCAGCAATGTCTGCAACGCTTTGGCGGCAGGGGCCGGTCTATCCATCTTCCCATCTGATCTGTCTACCCTTGGGTTCAGTACGCAGTTGAAGTCCCCTCCCCAGATCATCGCGCTTCCCACACACATGCTCAGATTGGTACACAAAGTTCTGATGTATGCCGCTGTGTTCTGATTCGGGGCATACGTGTTGACTATACTTATCTCCTTATTCTCCACCAGTCCTCTCAATATAACCATCCTTCCATCTGTCTCAGCTAACACTTGCAATCGCTGGAAAGGTACATGTGGCGCCACCCAGATAAGCACACCCCTGGCATAAGCGGAATATGATGAGCCCACCAACGCAGCCTTCCACTTGCCAGCAATCACATTCATTCTCTCCCTTGTCAGGTGAGTTTCTTGCAGCAGCGCAATATCTACTTTTTGCCTACGCAGGTACAACATAACTTTATTCCTCTTTAAGTAACTATTGAGCCCTCGTACGTTCCATGTAATTATTTGAAGGTCTCCCATGGCCAGTTTGTTTCCATTCCTCCTCCCACAGGTGCAGTCTAACACTAAGTCCCTCTCCAATCTATATAGACTCGTTTCCCAATTTAAACTCCCTTTAACAAAAAACACCCCAAACTCCCCGTTCCTCCCCCCTCCCACCTCCCGTCCCTTTCCCAACATCACTCCCCTTAACTGTTGCCCAGCTCCATCCCTGGATCTCAGGCATCCCCGTATCTAGCTCTTTCCGGCTCTCGCCTGTACTCGAGGCTCCGCAGGGTGAGGCCGCCCTATTGGCTGACCTACTGCTACTACAACTACAATTCGGGGGGTAGGGTGTTTCTGCCCTGCCGCTCCTGTTTTACTCCAGGTCAATTACACATTGCTACCCAATTTACGTATATATACTTGCTGCTATATTCCAGTTCCTCAAATTCGTTACAGTCAATGATTTCCCAGCCGGATATCCACCTTACTCAGCCACACCCCTTAATCTCAATCTTTATCTTAGGCACTGCTGGGGGATCTCGCTCTGTGCCATATCAGTATGCAAACAGTGCACTAGTCACTTATCGGGTTCCTTTTGAGCCTGCTCCTCGTCTTGTTCCGGGCAACTCTGCAGGTCCAGCCATGACGGTGCTTCCTCCGGGGTATCAAAAAAAAACATTTTGCTCTTATGCACCACCTTCAATTTTGCGGGGTACAGAAGCATGTATTTTATCCCAGCCATGCGTAGCCTCCTTTTGATTGCCACATAACTGTACCATTGTCTCTGGACCAGCATTGTATAGTCAGGATACGCTGTGATGATGCTTGAAGCCCTTTCAATCGTTCCCCCTTTACGAAAGTGCTCCAGTATCTTCTCGCGATCTTTATAGTTCAGTATTTTTGCAATTATCGCCCGGGAAGGGGCCCCAGGCCTCGGCTTTCTCATGAGGGCTCTGTGTGCGCGCTCCACAGCAAATCCTTCTGAAAGTTTTTCGGCCCCTATTTCTTTTAAGAGGAGGTTCTCAACTTAGTCTGTCGGATCTTGTCCTTCCTCCCCCTCCGGCAGGCCTACCACGCGGATGTTGTTCCTTCTTGCTCTCCCTTCTGCTTCCTCCGCCCGATTCTCCAGGTTAGCTACCTGTTGTTTCAGTACGTGAACCTCCTTTGTGTTGTTTATGCTAGTGTCCGTGTTAATTTTCACTGCACTCTCCAGGTTGCTAGTTCTCTCCGTCAACCCCCTGACATCTTGCCTCAACAGGGTGACTTCTATGCCTACTGCGTCTATTTTGGCCTCCAGGGAAGTGCGCTGGTCTGACATCACTATCCCCCATGAGTCTCTCAGCTCTGCAATGGCTGCCAGTATCTGATGATTTTCAGTCGTTGCGGTGCTCTCTGCTGGTGCTATCCCGCCTTTGGGCGCTATGGCCACAGGAGATTGTTGTGTTTTGGCGAATGCTTCCATTGTGGTTTGCTTGTTCTTATTCTTGCTCACTGCCCCTCGCCCCGTCATCGTGTGGCCTCAGTTGGGCGCCTGAGGTTACCTGGTCTCAGATGTGGCAGTTCTACTCCTCTGTGTTGATTCGACACCAGTGTATCTATTCAGGTCTGGGGCAATTATCCCAGTAAAGCCCCAATGTGAGCTTATGTTTGCTGGGCTCTTTATCAGAGTGGGTTGCGTCCTCCCACGTATCAGAGTGTCTCGCTGTGTCCTGGAGACCACACTTTCCTTTGACGCAATCACCAGCTTCCAGGCGCTTTATATTCTGCTCTTCCCCATCTGCATACACATCCGCCTGAACTCGCCTCACATGACGTGTTTTTATGTGGTGGTATCCACTGTTTACCTCTTTAGCTACTCATTGGTCATCTGCATGTTTTCTGTCCCCCTGAGTGCCACCAGCTCCCATTGTTATATTACTCCGTCAGGAGCACAAAAACCTACATTGGAGCGGTTCAATTTTCTTTTCCTGTGTCTCCGGGTAATCGGCACAACAAAGTGCCCTTTTCCCTCAATTGTCAGCCACTTTATAATCCCTGAGCAGCAGTCGTTCGCTCTACGCCGCTTATCTTTGCAATCTTCCGATCATTAAACTGTGCCCGGGAACGTCCCGTGCACTTTACATTGCGGGTGCAGCCAGCCCATTCGCATCGGCGGGGCTGCGCGGGGTCATGCAGTACGCCTGATTTGTGGACGCGCACCTCGCGCCACTGCTGTCTTCAGGTGCACGCAACCTACTTTGTTCTTCAGATGGTCTCGCGCACACCTGCATCCGTGCGCCGCTTTAGCACCCGCCGTGTGCAGTCCAGGGTTGCCCAACACAGTGTGCAAGTTCCGTGTCTCGCGCTTTCACTTTCGTGGGACCCGCGCCTTCAGGGCCAGCCCGCCTTCGCCAAAGACCGCGATGCAGACCAGCGCTTTCCCTTTCAATTGCACGGCTTGCAGCCTCAGGAGCTCCAAGTTGTTCCCACAAGCCAGCGTCCGTCACTTCGTTCGGATGCCAGCCTTATTCAGCCGCTCGGGTTGTATCCGCTGCAATTCCTTTGTTGGCGGCCATTTTGGGATACAATGTATCCAGCGGCCGCATCCCTTGATCGAGTGATTTCTTCCCAACTCCGTACACGATTCTCCTGATCCTTACACTGTGTACAGAGCACACATTCTGACACCTTTAGAGCTAATCCTGGAACTTGTTAAGCATTTTTAAAAGTAGTTTTTGCGGATCATTTGTCGGATCCTATGGAGCCATGCAGGAAAGGACGTCCTACGCCAAGCCACGGCCCCAGCTTATATTAAACTTGTATTAAACTTAAGCAATTGGAAATGTAAAACACCCTGTCATTTCCATACATCTTGAATTGCCAAAATGCCTTCCTTCACAAAACTGCACAATTGCAGCTTTTGGTTGTCCTGCATCAAAGCAGCCCCCGCCCCCACGCCACCCCTGCATGCTGATATATGTAGTCGTCCAAGCCAAGCAAGTTCTTCCATTCCTTAACTGCGCTGGATACAGTTGGCAGATTATTAGCTCATTCTGGCATTTTGCTAATGGGCAACAACATCTCTGGTGCATAAGGGTCACATAGCCATTTCCCAGCCAGGAGTCTTGACCCCTCCCTGCCCGTAGGCTCCCAGACCTAGAGCTTGATGGAGGTGGTAAGGAGTCTGAGAGTAAGCCATTAGGAAAGACCTTTGCCCTCACGTCAGTGTTAAAGGCCCCTAGGACCTTAATAAATCACTCTGAATATGAACCTACCTAGGACGTACTTGAGGTAAGCCCAGCCCACCTGACCGAAGGCCTTTTGTGCATCTCCGCCCATCTCCGCTGAAGGGGTGGGTTGTTTCCTAGAGATGCAAATTATCTTCAGTAAAGTCCAAATATTCCCATTGCCCTACTTGCCCAAAAGAAGTCGGTCTGGGAGGCATTTATCCAACTGCCTAGTACTTTATCCAACTGCTCCACCTAACCTTTGTAAATATTTGTACATCACAGTTCAGCAACCAGATAGGCCTATAATTCTCACAGTAACTGACATTTGTACCTAACCTAAGCATCATGGTGATTTAGGCCTCTGAGATAGCATCAGACAGCTTTCCATTTCAGACACAGTTGTTGAACAGCGCAACCATGAAGGATGGAGGCATGTGCTAATGCATTCTGTAGAACTCTGCCGACAGGTAATCCATTGTTTCACCAAAGAACTTCTGTCAATTGCCTGGCACACCTCTTCTACACAAAAGTCACCTTCCATGCTCTCTCCTTCAGCATCACTAAGTGTTGGTAGACGGGTCCCTGTAAGCGTGAGGTCAAGCTATTCCTAATCAGGGATGGCATGTTCTGCGGAGAGCTCCTTGTAATAGTGTTGGAACACCTCATTAATTGGAAATATTTGAGGAGAAAAGACAGCTGTCCAGCAGTAAAACCGCCCCTATATGCCTAATGCCAACAGCTTCTTCTTACAAGACATTTTTCACATTTATCTCCTCTTTCCGAGTATGCCTTTTGTGGGTGAAGACCAACTTCTCGGCTTTTTATGCAGGTGTTCCATGCCACTTAGCTCTTTCGTATCTATACTGAATCACCCATCGGTCTCACATTTGCCCATTTATTAGAGCTTATATAGCGCTTTTATCCAAAGTGCTGCACAGTAGATTAAAACAACATTACAACAAATAGGAGGAAAATAAGGGAGGTTCAAATATCAATTCTAAAAGCAAGCACTCATGGACAGTGAAGAAGATGATTTTTCAAGGAGACCCGAAAAAGAGAATAGACAGTAATAGATCGAAGAGATAAAGGAAGAGTGTGCCAGTGAGGAGGAGCAAGAAGCTGGAAAGAACGAAAGTGAGACTGAGCGCAGGGTGGACGAGGAACAGTCAACTTGAAAAGACACGCAGAACAAAGAGATTGAGGCGGAATGTAAAAGGACAGGAAAGCACCAAGATAGTCTGAAACTAACCCATAGAGAGATTTAAAGTCTAAGTAGAGAAAATTAAATTTAAGTTGAGAGTGAAAAGGTAACCAACCAAGAGATACAGGTGATGAATAGAGTCACGATAGGAGAGAAGATAAAGTAAGCGGACAGAGGAGTGGTATATAGATTTCAAAGGAGCCAGACGAGATGAAGGGAGACCAAAAAGTGTGACAGAACATTCGGAAAGACGAGAAAAAATAAGTGATGAAATAAGCAGTTTAGTTGCGAGAAAGGTAAGAAAGGAGCGTACTTTGTGGATGTAATACAGATGAAAACGGCAAGACTGGGATGTGAGAGAAATTTGATGGGGAAAAGAAAGATTAGAATTGTAATAAAGTCCAAGATTTCGCAGAGTAAGTGAAATAGAAAGGGTACAGGGTGGAAAAGTAATAGATGGAGGAGCAGAAAAATAATTGGCAGAGAAAAATAGAACCTCAGTTTTCCCAGCGATCAAGGTAAGAAAGTGCAATGACATCCGAGATTTAATGGCATAGAGACAAGAAGAGAGAGTGTGGTGATTTTCAGGTGTGAAGGATGAGAAAAATAGGAAAAGTTGTGTGTCATCAGCATAAAAGTGATGAGAGATTTCAAAGGAGGTACTCATAGGAGCAAGTAATGAAGTATAAAGTGAGAATAGAAATGGACCCAAGGCAGATTCTTGGGGAACACTGTGCTCGAGGGGAAGAGGTGAAGAAGTTCTGACACCCCATGAAACAGAAAAAGTTCTGTTAGAGAGATAAGAGCAGAACCAGGAAAGAACAGAATCCCTGAAACCAAAAGAAGAAAGAGAATCAAGAAGTAAAGAGTGATCAACAGTGTCGAAAGCAACTGATAAATCAAGAAGAATGAGTCTTTAGAGTGGCAAGCAGACAGAAGAGAGTTCAGAACGCAAATTAACGCAGTCTCGGTGGAGTAACTGAGACGAACACCAGACTGAAAATGATGAATAAGAGATCATTCATTAACAAAAGAAGAGATCTGGGAATAGATAAAATGCTCCAGGAGATTAGATAAGTAGGGAAGAAGAGAAATGGGGTGGAAATTAGAGACAACTAGAGGATTGGCAGAGGTCTTTTTTAGAATAGGAATATTAATAGCATGATGATATGCTATGCATAGTGTAGCTAATACATTCTCCCCTTAGGTAGGATTTGATGCATCCCAAATGATTTGCTTGACCAGTCTTCATCACCATCCATAATGTGCTTGATTTGTTCATTAATGTGCTTTTGGCTTGTAGTATTCCCAACTAGGAATGATGTGAAAACCCATTTCAGACTTCACCATGTCATTCCCAATGCAAATCCTTAAACTGATGTTTTGTATTTTAGCTACCTTCCAAGTGGTGTAGCCAATCAGACTTCCTTCCCACAAGATTTTCACTGGCTGGCACACATTCCCCTCAGACACATTTTTCTTCTGACTCTCAGCAGCCCTCCCATCACCGTGCTAAAAGGTGGTCTTCAGGGAAATGACGAGCCAGAAGCCTCAGGTAGGGTTACGCTCCTTACTTAGGTTCAGGTATCACATATACAGGTAAGAGCTTAGTAGGAACACGCAAGTGGGTCTGTCCATGGGAGAGACATCCACCAGCCCCCTCACTCTAGGCAGGCTCAATCCTGCTGACATACATAGAATCTCCAGGGGCATTCGCAACACAACATTCCAGAGGGAAGGATTCCAGCAGGCACACTGTCTCACAGGCATTCATGCAGGAGAGAAGCCAGGGAGACCCAAGACATAACACATCGCCCTCCTCTACAAAACACAGGACCAAAGGGTGCGGAACAGAGAACAGAGGAACCATCTTAAAATAGCGACCTAAAGTCAATACAAGAACTCACACTTAAGACCCCCACCAACACGAAGCCAAAATCTCCCATACCCTTAAACTCCATTCCACCCTCGGAGCAAGGAGCAGTGCTCTCACCAACCAACACCCTTCAAAACCTGCAGACAACAACAGGCAACCAACTCAAAACAAACTAGGTACAAGCGTTCGGGCCCTACATCCGGACACACCAACAAGGAACCAGCCCCAACACCAGACCACAAATCACGAACCTGAAACGCTCTCCACATCACACCACTGATTAGACACAGTGCACTGCAAACACAGCCACTTGACCAACAACAGAAAGCTCCAAACAAAACAAAGCCCACCAACACCACATCTCCCAAAACACAGGGCAACAGGAAACTTATAAACACCAAAGATAGCATAGACTGCTCTCCTCAAAGGTACCGGGCGTCCCAACCAGAGTTTCAGAGGAGAAAAACAGGTAAATCTCCCAGTGAAACTAACCGGTGTCCAACACCCCGAACTGAAGGCACGAGTCCTAGACCCTTCTAGAACGTGCCCAGGTGTCCAATACCCTAGACCCCCCGTGGCCAGGTCGAGCGCCGATAGCAGACACTGCACCACCAACAAACAGACAGGTCAAGCCCCACAGCGGACACTGTACTGCACACACATATAAACATACATGTTGGTCCGCCACAAACCCAGGCCCGTGGTTCGCTACGCCAGTAGACAGGGTTTACAACACAAGACATACAAAATACAGAGGCCCCAACCCATGCAATTACAGGCAAATAGAGCATTTAAGGCATGGCAAATGAGAGAAATGCTACTCGAGTACAAGGTCCTTGAGCTACAAAGTCCTTTAACATTGTTGGAGCTGTGGAGGCAAGGTTTTCATTATGCAAAAAAAATATAGATAACATTATTTTTTTTGCAGAATTTGATAACTCTGGTGTGGTCACTGACACAGCACCAATAAGCATTATAAGAGGCCAAGCCATGCATTAAAGACGCATACATCCATCAACCGGAGCTGATGGAAATCCAAACACGACACAAGGCACAGTGCCCCATTGGTGCCCCGCACACCTGCAAATAAATACAGTCGCCTGCCTTGCCGTTCATCCCTGCATGTCACGCGCTGTTTTCCGATGCCAGCAACCCACACTCTCCCATTAAAGGAAAAGTAAGTTCTTGCTGACGTCTGCTCTGTGACGCTATGGCAGTCCACTCACCATCAGGGTTCTTTACTTCCGAGCAGACAGGGACGTCATTTGGGGGTAGCCAGGGGGCGCAACTGCAACCCCTGAGGTCTCCCTTACTACCGAAAAAAAAAAAATTAAAACACATTTTTTTTATTGAAACTCTAGGGCTGTGGCCAACACCATGTGGCTCTTTGTTTCTGGTGCCGGTGGCTTTCTTGTTCAGGCCTCTTAAAAAAAACAGGGGTTTCCACAAGTGTAATACTTTGAGCAGTGACCATGAATAAGAATGAATAGGAATAACAGTTTGGATTTCTGGAATTAAATACAATAATTGCTAGACTCAAAGGTTTATTTAAGACACACTTCACTGAATTAGTCTGTTCTTAAAAACCTCAATTTCACAATGCAGACAAAAACTTCCGAAACGCATTTACAGTAGAATATGCATCCATTTCGGACTATGTATTTTGCATTTCACAAGTTGTCTCTGTTAGGATCATCACAAGACGTTCCATCTCGGTGTCCTTAGTCACTCGACAAAATCCTTGTGCTTAAAAGCTTGTGTACAGTGTAGAAATGTTTGACCATAGCACATAAAGTGGCCCTTGATTTAATTGTGCCACAATTAATGCTTTGATGTAATGTGCCTATCTTTCCTATCTCCCTGGCATGCTGTTCAGGATGTTTGTATTCATGTATGTGGTAACGAGTGCCCAGAGTAAGGGATGCCGTGTGAGTGCGCTGCTTTACCTGCGCTACTCTAAATTCTTTAATACACAGTTATGAACCCTCCAATGGTATGCATTTTGCCAACCTCTGAAACCTGAAAAGTAGATCCATGCAGGCTTGTATTTGGCCAACTTTGCACCACACCTGCAGCTGAACTGGCCTGCTGCTAACGCTCAGTTACCAATTTAATGGTAACCACTACAGAGTATAATTTGCTTTCTGACTTTGAGAACTTTCAGACATGTAATTGTTAATTTTAAAATAGCCGGTATGATAGCTATAGCTGGTAAGATAGCTCACTGGGTTGAGCACCCGCTGCTGCAATGTGTGTGTGTTATCTGCAGGTTGCTGGTTTGAATCCCGGCAAGGCTAACTCAGCCTCTCATCCTTCTGAGGTTGATAAATGAGTACCAGCACAGATTGGGTGATATTGTATGCATACGTGTTCTATATAAAGAGCTTTAGCGTAAGTGCTATATTATAACACATCATTATCATTTGGCCTTGGACATCTGAATGCTTTCACAATAATTTGGTAATTTTTGCCTATTCTCACTTATATTAATAATCCATTCGGTGATCCATTCTTGTATGAAACTTATATCACATTACATTTTTATTGTAACCATATGTTTTGTGGTTTACTTAGGAACAATACTATGCGATGCCACTTGCTGTTTTGTCGCTCCCTGTGATGGCACTTTGGGGAGGGGTCACTTCCTGTGATGTTATCAGAGGTCAAGGGTTGTGTGATGTCACTTCCACTACCTCTGGCATTTTGGTGAAATGGCGTCCCTGGAGCAGCCCCCAACGTGCTAGATGACCCACTGCGGAACATTCGAAGGGCGTCACCATTCTATCTTGTTCACTCCGCACAGACAGAGCTCCTACTCCGATGATAATGTACACACCAGCCAACGCGGAGCATCCTGCCTCCAGCTCCAAGCATGCAGTTGGCTGCCCCACTCCTGCGCGCCGCAGTTCACCAGCCCACCAACGGTCCGTTAAGGGACCTGAATACTGCCTTCCACCATTGTCTGTTCCAGCAAGTGAAAAGGGGCAGCAGGCCAATCGGCTCCTCTTGCACCCCCAGTCACTCTAAAGGCTCCCAACAGGCCTTCATAGAGAGTCCACCTCTCCAAGTTTACCCACAACTTTGAAGGGTCCTATCCATTTGTCCTGTAAGGCCCTCTGCCTTGTAGGTACCATAACAAGAACAAGCTGGTCTTGAGTAAACTCCACCATGTTAGCCTTCTGGCCATGCCAATGCTTGACCAGAGCTTGACCAGCTTTCAAGTTATCACTTGCTTCTGCCATCATGTGTGACATTCTCCTTCAGAGACCTATCACATAGTCAGTCACTTTGACTGGCTTGGGGGAAGGAACACTCTCCAATCCCTCCTTAATCAGGGCCAATGGACCTCTGACTGGATGGCCATAGAGAAGTTCAAAGGGACTGTAACCTACTCCCTCCTGAGGGACTTCTCTATATGCAAAGAGAAGGCATGGCAGTAGAAGGTCCTACTTCCTTTTAAGGGGTTCATCTAAAGCACCTATCATTCTTTTCATAGTTCTGTTAAGCCTCTCTACCAACCCATTGGTTTGGGGATGGTAGACAATAGAGAACTCGTAGGTGACTCCACAGGTTTTCCACATGGCTTGCATGTAGTGGGACATAAAATTGGATCCCCTGTCAGATATCACCTCCTTAGGAAAACCTACTCTGGTAAAAATACCAAGTAGGGACTTAGCCACAGCCTGAGCCGTAACAGTCCTCATAGGTATTGCTTCAGGATACCTAGTAGCATGGTCTACTACAACCAGGATAAACCTGTTACCTGAAGATGTGGAAGGATCAAGGGGACCAACAATGTCAACCCCTATCCTCTCAAAAGGAACTCCCACCACTGGCAGAGGCACCAAGGGTGCCACATTCTTGGCTCCACTCTTGCCAGAGGTTTGGCAAGTGTGATAGCTCCTACATAATTTGTCTACTTCTGAACCCATCTTAGGCTAGTAGAATTAGAGAGAGAGCCTTTCCTTGGTCTTCTTAAAACTTAAGTGACCAGCCAAAGGTACCTCGTGGGATAACTGTAGGAACTGGAGTCGGTTCACTAGAGCTACTACAAGTCTTTTGCAGTCTCCAGGGATTGACTCAGTTGGTTCACTGTAGAAGAGGCCATCTTCCCAGTGCAACCTATACATTACAGGCTCTTTCCCATTGAGCTGAGAAGCTGCCTGTAGGCAAAGACCTTCAAGAGTAGGACACTCTCTTTGTCCTCTGCTGAAGTCTGCCCTGTTGGGTCCACCTTCTGCCAGTAAAGACTGCAGCTCAGGGTGTTCAACAGGGTCAAGATCTCCAACCAGACTAAGATCTTCTTCTAGATCAGATTCCTCAGTATCTAGTTGAACCCTGCAGGGTTGAACCTCACACTCAGCCTCAGCTGGTGGAGGAGTCACAGGTGTGACTTTGGACTGTCTTGGAGAGGTCCTTCTGGGCACAGGGGTGCTTGCTGGTTTCTTGCTGGCAGACTTGGGTTTCCCCTTTGTCTCTTTCTGTCCTGCAATAGCAGTAAGAAAGTCCTGTGGGCTTGGGGTGATAGCTTCTTCTATCAAGTCCCCAGGAGAGCCTCTCAAGGTTCTCTCGCTAGCAGACCTTATGAGGTCCTGCTTCCTTTTGCTGGGAGGCCTGGGGGTACTAGAGATAACTCCAAGAGTTTTAAGGTCATTACCCAACAGGACTCTCCCAGGTATGTTATTTTGCACACTTACAGGTATTCTGCCAGTTATGTCATTGCACTGGATGAGAGCTGGTAACTGGGGAACCATTTGCACAGGGCCTCCAGCTAACATGGTTAGGTGTTTGGATGCCTTAGCAACATCCTCCACCTTGAAAAAACATTAATGAACCACAGTTATGCTGGCTCCAGTGTCTCTGATGGCAGGGGTCTCCTTGTTAGACAGAATCCTGTGCAGTGCCCTTAGGGACCACTACACCCAATTAAGACTACAAATGGTAATACAAGTTCACCTTTGGTACAAGCCTGTACTACACTGTTAAAGTGGTAGCAGTAGCGGAGCAGGCAGACTTATCTCAAGAGCAAATGAGAAGTAGAAGAAATTACACACAGGACCACAATTACTATGACTCAAGCAAACACTGACTCAATGTTTTTGGTTGAAAAGTAAAAGTACATTTACTTCTAAACCATCTGTTGGTAAAAGACTTCATTTCTATTAAACTAAAACCACACGAAAAATACACTACACACAACCAATTATCTTTGTACAGGACAACTCAAGGTAAGTACCTTATGATTAGATGGACCGGTGTTGTGAAACAAAAGACGTTACCGGGAATACATATGCGATCACTTTTTGACAGTAATGACAGTTCGGTCTTACTAAAGATACGCGTATCCGCGGAAAGAAATGTTACCGGGGTAAAAGCACACTTAGAACCTGAGTTAACAAAAGAGAGTTGGGGCAAAAATCATTGGCAATACTTTTGTCAAGGCAGACAAAATCCGAGAACACTTGCTGACAGGAAAATAAAAGTCAATAGGCCTGTGCCAATGTCAAGTGGAACCGGGTTCCTGTTGTTGAGGATCACACAGTCAGACAGTTCAAGATTCAATGTTGCCAGGAGTACTTGGATATTGTCAACAGAGGAAGCAAAAGTTATAAGAGGGAAGGAAGACAAGGGCAAGCCTTAGATGAGGAGAAAAGGGTTCACCCTAGTTCCTCGAATCTGGACACAGTACCTTATTTGTTGAAAAAGCTGGTGCCACAGCAGTTGTTCCTGGTAGTTTCCTGCAGACTCACAGTTCCTGGAGCTTCAGTCATGGGGACAAGAAGGAGGATGTCTGGAGTGTGCTGCACTACACAGGGATGAGGCCAGCAGCAGCGACAGTGAATAAAAGGTGTGCGCCTTTAAAACAGGAGAGGCTCTTCAGATGGCTATCCAGACCACTACTGCAGGGTGCAGCAATTTCGACCAAGAAGAGGATCCTCTGCCTGTGGAAGATGAGCTGGTTGATCCCACCATGCTCAAGGGAAGAAGACTCCGGACTGGATCTTCTCTTGTCGTTGAAGGGTAGATAGCTCAGGACTGCAGCAGGGCTTCACCGGGACTTGGCACTTGCAGCAGCCATCTTCTTCTCTGCTTCTCTTCGGTTCATTGTAGTTCCAGTGGCGACTCTGACTTCCAGCCCAAGAGTCCTGCCTTTTATGGGAAAATTCCCCATTCACACAGCCTGGCTTTCAATCACTCAGCGGGGGGGTTGTCCAGCTCGGACAACCCCTTCAGCCAATGGACTACACCCCTCCCTCACAACCAGCCCACCTAGACACCCAGGCGCCAAAAGGAGGGCTTCTTGGGAGAAGTCCGCCAAAAGACGGTGAACAAAGAAGGCAAACCTGGTTTGCCGCGCAAAGTAAAACACAAGAAGGACTTTATGTAACGCTCACCTGATTCCCGCAGAGGCGCCGGTCTTGACTGGGTGAATGCCGTATCTTCAAAGGTGATGTGTAACACACCGTTGGCTCTTTGGGCTGGACCTCTGTGCACTGTATGTCTGACTCGAAGAGTAAGATGTCTGCAGATAGAAAATATGGGATTAATGAACTGGGGTTATTGGGTGCCTTTCTCCTCTTCCCTTTCTCTTCTCCTGTAGAACCCCAAAGGTTAATGCCCTCACCTTAGGTAAGTGAACGCCGAGCTCTCCATCTGCCTCGGGGCAGGGTGCCGTAACCAGTTTCTTCACTGGATAAGGGTGCAGGCCTCTTGACCTCAGAGGACTGCTGTCCGTCGTTAACTGCATGAACGGTAAGTTCTGGGCACTTCAAATGTCTTAAAAGTCTTTTGTAATGATATCTCTTGTTTCGCAGGGTTCCGGCGGTAGCGGATGGCGGGCTGATGAGAGTTGAGGATCGAACCCGCGTGAGGAATAGAAGCGCCTGGAAGCACGTAAGTAAGCGCTTGTAGCCTGCTTCACGATGCGCACTAACTGTCCCTTTTATCTTGCAGGTACAAGTTCGGAGCTTTAGAGAAGCTGAAGGGTGCTGGAATACCCACTGGATTCGGCGTGGGAAGGAGTAATGGCACGTGAGTAATAAAGTTGCCCAATGTCTTTAAACGCACCTTCTTTTGTCTTTCAGATGCGGGATGCAGCGCCGAAGGCCTCCGGAGCGTGCGAAGAGCTAGTAAGCTTTTGTCTTTCAGATGCCGGAATGCAGTGCGAAGACCTCCGGAGCATGCGAAGAGTAGGTAAGCCTTTGTCTTTCAGATGCCGGAATACAGCGCGAGGCGTTGGTGACAGCCGATGGACCAGGTAAGAGATGCGCTGCCACTGAAGACCGTAGTGCTAACCTGTTCTTTCTTTGTCTTTACAGGTGCTGCTGAAGACTGGATTCCAGGATGGTAAGCCTTTGTTCCCTTAGGCCCAGGATCAGAAGCAGAAAACACGATGAGCATTCTGCTGCAGAGAATGCAGAATAACGCAAAGCAAGATTCATCCATCGGGTGTGGTTTAAATAGCCTCCTGTAGTGCTCAGGTGTCTCCTTCCACAGCCACGCCTAGGTAAGAAAAGAGTTCCTGCTTTCCAGAAGAGTTCCAGTGTTCTGAACCTAGGGAGTGGCTCCTGCCCCACCCAACAGGAAAAGTAGTCCCAAACAGAAGAGGATCAGGGGTTCAACTGGCAGGTAAGTAAGCAGCATGGTCTGCTGCAGGTAAGTCCACCCAAGCATTATGAGCCCGGCGCTTCCAGCGCTGGGACTGGGCATCTTTATGAGCCTGGTGCCAATGGCGCCAGGACAGGGTCCAAAAGGTCCGAATTGGGACTGGCTGGCACTCGGAACCGGGGTTATGGGTCTGCTTCCAAGGGAGTCGGGCAAGTCCTGATCTTTTGGAAGCAGAGATCATGACAGCACCCCCCCCTCAAGGCCCCTCCCAAACCGGGCTTCTCCGGGGGTTTGGGCTTGTTAGGAAATGTTCGATGAAATCTTTTGATTAGACGAGGCGCGTGGACATATTCTGCAGGTTCCCAGGATCTTTCTTGGGGACCGTAGCCTTTCCAGTCAATCAGGTAAAATAGTTTAGATTTGGAGTTCTTGGAATCCAGGATGCTTTTGACTTCAAACTCGAGTTCTCCATCAACTAGAATAGGTTTTGGAGATGTAGTTAGTCGGGTTTGAGGTTGCACGGGTTTTAATAGAGAGACGTGGAAGACAGGATGTATATTCATGTGAGGGGGCAAGTCCAACTTGACCGCTACTGGATTTACTATGGTAGTGATGGAATAGGGACCAAGGTATCTTGGGTTGAATGTGCGTGGTCCTTTTAGAGGTAGATATTTGGTGGATAACCAGACTTGATCTCCTACTTGATATTGGGGGGCTTTCTTCCGATGTTGGTCTGCTCCTTTCTTGTATTGTTCTTTAGCCCTTTGAAGGTGAGAAACGGCTTCCTTAAAGGCTTGGGTGATTGTAGAATGCAGGTGGTCTACTGCTGGTGTTCCAAGATCTTGGAGTGGATCCAACTCCGAGGTTCGAGGGTGACTACCGTATAAAAGAAAAAACGGGGTCTTCCCAGTTCCCGAGTGGACAGAGTTATTGTAGGCATATTCGGCTATCCAAAGGATATCTTTCCAAGTTTTTTCAGTTTGTTGTAGCATGCAGCGCAAATACTGTTCCAGAGTTTGATTGGTCCTCTCGGTTTGTCCGTCGGTTTGAGGGTGGTGGCTGGTCGAAAGTCTCACATCAATTTGAGCCGACCGACAGCAACTTCGCCAAAAATGAGAAATAAATTGACTACCTCGATCCGAAATTAGAACTGAAGGAAAACCGTGCAGTCGGACGATGTTTTCGAGAAATTCTCGAGCCAGAGTTGCTGCTGTTGGTAAGCCTTTGAGTGGAATGAAATGCGCCATCTTGGAGAATAGGTCCACGATTACTAGGATCGTATTGTATCCGGAGCATGGAGGTAGATCGGTGATGAAGTCCATAGAAAGCGTATGCCAAGGGCGAGGCGGGATGTCAATAGGGCGTAAGAGGCCGGCTGGTTTTTCCTTTTGACTCTTGTTTTGGGCGCATACTCCACAGGACATTATAAAGTCTCTGATATCTTTTTTCCAAGACGGCCACCAGAAGTAGCGCTTGATCTTTTCCGAGGTCTTGGTCATACCGGGATGTCCTTCCATTAAAGAATCGTGATAACAAGAGATTACCTTTTTCTGTAAATCTGTGCTGGGCAGGTATAACCGTTCTTGGAAATATAATAGGTTGTCCTTCACCGTAAAGTCCTTTCCCTGCAGATGCCAATTCTGTATGTCTGCTGGAGCTACCAGTAGCCTGGCTTTATCCTTAACTTCCTCTATGGATTGTGTGGCGATTACACCTAGAATTCTTTGTTCGGGAATGATAGGTACAGGTTTAGGATTGATCAAATGTTCTTCCACTCCCATCCGAGAAAGGGCATCAGCTTTACCGTTTTTTGTACCAGGTCGATAGTTAATTATGAAGTCAAACTCGGCAAAGAATAGTGCCCAACGGAGTTGCCTAGAGGATTGAGCTTTTGCGGTTTTCAAATATTGCAGGTTTCGGTGATCTGTAATCACAGTAACGGTGTGTCGGGCCCCCAGAAGATAATGCCGCCAAGCCTTAAAGGCGGACTTGATAGCTAGAAGTTCCTTATCAGTAATAGTGTAATTGATTTCAGGAGGCGAGAATTTGCGGGACCAAAATGCCACGGGATGCAACTGATTGGTTACTGGGTCCTTTTGTGATAGAACTGCCCCCATGGCAAGGCTCGAAGCATCAGTTTCAACGATGTAGGGGAGTTCTGGGCGAGGATGTTTTAAGATCGGTGCAGAGATAAATCTAGTCTTCAAATTCTGGAAAGCTTGTTCCGCCTCGGTAGACCATTCAAAACGTTTGTTTTTCTTTAACAAGGCGGTGATGGGCTGGACTATTCGAGAGAATTCGGGGATAAACCTGCGGTAAAAGTTAGCGAAGCCTAACATGCTTTGAACACCTTTTACGGAGGATGGCGATGGCCATTTGAGAATTGCATCGACCTTCTTTGAATCCATACGCACTCCGCTAGGTGATAATATGAATGCCAAGAATTCAACTTCAGTCACGTTGAAAACACATTTTTCCAACTTAGCGAAAAGTTTGTGTTGATGCAATCTCTCGAGGACCATTTTCACGTGTTTCCGATGTTCAGTTTCCAATGAAGAATAAACGAGGATGTCGTCAATGTAAACAACAACACACACATCTATGAGCTCTCTGAGGACATCGTTCATAAAATATTGAAAGGCGGCCGGGGCATTGCAAAGTCCGAAGGGCATGACCTGATATTCAAATAGCCCATACTTGGTGCGGAAGGCCGTCTTCCATTCATCGCCCTCTTTTACTGGTACCAAGTGGTAGGCACCTCTAAGATCCAGCTTTGTATATATGCATGCTTTTCTGACTTGGTCCAGGAGTTCAGTTTCCGATGAAGAATAAACGAGGATGTCGTCAATGTAAACAACAACACACACATCTATGAGCTCTCTGAGGACATCGGTCATAAAATATTGAAAGGCGGCCGGGGCATTGCAAAGTCCGAAGGGCATGACCTGATATTCAAATAGCCCATACTTGGTGCGGAAGGCCGTCTTCCATTCATCGCCCTCTTTTACTGGTACCAAGTGGTAGGCACCTCTAAGATCCAGCTTTGTATATATGCATGCTTTTCTGACTTGGTCCAGGAGTTCAGGGATCAAAGGTAACGGATATCTATTCTTAACAGTGATCTGGTTCAGGGCGCGATAATCTATACAAGTTCTAAGGTCCCCTTCTTTTTTTGGAACGAAGAACAAAGCTGAGGAAGCAGGGGACTTGGAAGGACGAATAAACCCATTCGCTAGGTATTGATCCAGGTATTGTCGGAGGTGAAGATTCTCAGGCTCGGTGAGGGCATAAATTCTACTACAAGGAGGAGTAGATCCAGGTATCAGGTCTATCTGGCAGTCATAAGACCTATGAGGAGGTAGAGAGTTAGCCTGATCCTTCCGGAAAACATCTTGGAATTCTAGGTATTCAGGAGGTAACTGGGGAGCCTCCGAGGAAATTGCTGCCAGTGCAACATCAGGTCGAGGGTGACAAGTAGAGACACATTCTGGAAACTGAACTGTTCTTGCTCGCCAATCAATCTGAGGATTGTGCTTCTCTAACCAAGGAATTCCTAGAATAATCTGGAACTGAGGGGCCTTGATCACATCGAACACGATCTTCTCATGGTGTCCATCTTGACTTACTAGCGTCACTTCTTGGGTGGTATGCGTTACTGGTCCGGAGGCTATCTCCGTACCATCCACCGTAGAAATGACGTCCTTTACAGCCTTTGGACAAAGAGTCAGATTCATCCTCAAAACCATTTCATGATCCACATAATTGCTGATGGCACCGCTGTCGACGTAAGCTTCAATCGCATGTAATCGATCCGGATGTTCAGGGCTAATGAGGACCATAGGTATCACGAAATGCGAGGTCACGGAACTGGTTTTAACGCTCGGCAAGAGGACCTCTATTCTTGTCGGGCGAGGTCGTTTCCCTGCTCAGAGTTTGTGACCCTGGTAACTGCAACTCCTACTGCCTTCTTGGCTGGTTTCACCGGACAGTCTCGAAGAAAGTGCCCCGAGTTTCCGCAATAGAGGCATAATTGCAGCTGTTTTCTCCTTTCCACCTAACAGGAAAAGTAGTCCCAAACAGAAGAGGATCAGGGGTTCAACTGGCAGGTAAGTAAGCAGCATGGTCTGCTGCAGGTAAGTCCACCCAAGCATTATGAGCCCGGCGCTTCCAGCGCTGGGACTGGGCATCTTTTTGAGCCTGGTGCCACTGGCGCCAGGACAGGGTCCAAAAGGTCCCAATTGGGACTGGCTGGCACTCGGAACCGGGGTTATGGGTCTGCTTCCAAGGGAGTCGGGCAAGTCCTGATCTTTTGGAAGCAGAGATCATGACACTTTAACAAAAAGAAATGCTGAATAAACCCGCCCAGAGCCAAAAGAAAGAGTATTTGGTCAAGCGGGTTTATGTTCGAGGCTAATATAATAGCCTGGAACAGTACCACGTTTATATAGTATAATCTCGGTAGAAAAGTTAGGGTAGGTACCACTGCCACCAGCCAAGTCTAAATGTTAAAAGAGCAAAACAAAGCTCAGAGAGGCTCAGACAAAAAGGGATAGGAGTTAACCTTTTCCAGTACTCCATGTAAGATTGGGTTTACTGGGTCTATAGTTTTTAAATGACTATGTAAAGTAAATGGCAACTTTACCTGTTTTCTGGGGAACAGTAGTCAGCCACAGAAAAATGGAGTCAGTGGGAAGTCTCAAAGACAACCCTGTGTCACTGCACTGAAGGTGCTGTGTAACACACATTAAAGTGGGGTTCATGGAGTGGTGTACTCCAGAGCCCACAATCACACAAACAGTAGAAATACACATGTCAAAACATGTAAGAGTGGGAAAAAAGGCTCACACTCTTACCAAGTGGAGAAAGTAAACTCCAGAAATCCAACAAAGCTGCTTGGGGACTCACTAGGTGAGGGAAATAAGCTTTTTATGTATAGTGTAGCTAATACTTTCTACCCTTAGGTAGGCTTTGGTACAGCCCAAATGATTTGCTTGATCAGTCTTCATCACCATCCATAATGTGCTTGATTTGTTCATTAATGCACGTTTATCTTATTGTATTCCAAACTAGAAATGATGTGAAAACCAATTTTAGATTTCACCATGTCATTCCCAACGCAAATCCGTAAACTGATGTTTTGTATTTTAACTACATTCCAAATGATGTAGCCAATCAGACTTCCTTCCCACAAGATTTTCACTGGCTGGCACATATTCTCCTCAGACACATTTGTCGTCTGACTCTCTGGAGCCTTCACCGTGCTAAAAGATGGCCTTCAGGGAAATGATGAGCCAGAAGCCTCAGATAGGGTTACGCTCCTTACTTATGTTCAGGTATCACATATACAGGTAAGAGCTTAGTAGGAACATGCAAGTGGGTAAGTCCATGGGAGAAATATCCCCCAGACCCCTCACTCTAGGCAAGGCTCACTCCAACTCCCTACATAGAATCTCTAGGCGCATTCACAACACAACATTCCAGAGGGAAGGATTCCAGCAGGCACACTGTCTCACAGGCATGCATGCAGGAGAGAAGCAAAGGAGAGCCAAGACATAACACATCGCCCTCCTCTACAAAACACAGGACCAAAGGGTGCATAACAGAGAACAGGGGAACCATCTTAAAATAGCAACCTAAAGTCAATACAAGAACTCGCACTTAAGATCCCCACCAACACGAAGCCAAAACCTGCCATACCCTTAAACTCCATTCCACCCTCAGAGCAAGGAGCAGTGCTCCCACCACCCAACACCCTTCAAACCCTGCAGACAACAACAGGCACCCAACCCAAAACAAACTTGGTAGAAGTGTGCAGGCACTGCAGCCGGACACACCAACAAGGGAACCAGCCCCAACACCAGACCACAAATCACGAACCTGAAACGCTCTCCACATCACACCAGTGATTAGACACAGTGCACTGCAAAAACAGCCACTTCACCAACAACAGAAAGCTCCAAACAAAACAAAGCCCACCAAAACCACATCTCCCAAAACACAGGGCAACGGGAAACTTATAAACACCAAAGATAGCATAGACTGCTCCCCTCAAGGGTACCGGGCGTCTCAACAAAAGTATCAGAGGAAAAAGACAGGTAAACCTCCCAGTGAAACTACCCGGTGTCCAACACCCCGAACAACAGGCAAGTGTCCTAGATCCTTCTAGAACATGCCCAGGTGTCCAATACCCTGGAGCGCCCGTGGCCAGGTGGAGCACCGATAGCAGACACTGCACCACCAACAAACAGACAGGTCAAGCCCCACAGTGCACACTGTACTGCACGCACACATAAACATAGATGTTGGGCCGCTACAAACCCAGGCCCGTGGTTCGCTACTCCGGTGGACAGGGTTTACAACACAAGACATAGAACACACAGAGGCCTCAAACCACGAAAGTACAGGTAAATAGAGCATTTAAGGCATGGCAAACGAGAGAAATGCTCTCTAATCGAGCCCAAAGTCAAGAGCTACAAAGTCCTTTAACATTGTTGGAGTTGTGGAGGCAAGGTTTTCATTATGCAAAAAAAGCATACATAACATTCATGTTTCTGCTAAATTTGATAACCTCTGGTGTGGTCGCTGACACAGCAACAATCAGCATTAAAAGAGGCCACGCCATGCATTCAGGACACATACATCCATCAATCTGTCTCCAGAATTGCACAACAAAATTCAGCATAAAAAACAAACCTAGGCACATTTCCAAGCTTATAACCGGCCTCACATGACAACTGTACCAAGGAAAGTCACAATGCCCAAAAACAGAATACGCTCTAAAGAAAAACAATTAACACAGCAGGCTGAATACGTTGCATAAACGGATATGAGCAAAATAAAGATTCTTGGCATGGTAATTGACACAAGGCAATGCACTGTCAAACACAGTTCAGCAGAAATTGACTAGCCGAGCGCCTCTCAAGTTACGAGATAAAAACGAAATGATGGCATTTGCAGCGACACATACAATGACATAAACATTGTCAAAAACAACTGTCATATAACTTATGCGCTTTGCCGTTAAATGCTGTCATCTTGACCCTGAGCTGATGGAAATCCAAACACGACACAAGGCACAGTGCCCCGGCGGTGCCCCGCACACCTGCAAATAAATACAGTCGCCTGCCTTGCCGTTCATCCCTGCATGGCACGCGCTAAGTTCCAATGCCAGCAACGCACACTCTCCGATTACAGGAAAAGTAAGGTCTTGCTGACTTCCGCTCTGTGACGTTATGCCGGCGGTCCACTCACCATCTACATCACGGTTCTTTACTCACGAGCAGCCAGGGATGTCATTTGGGGGTAACCAGTGAGGTCTCCCTTGCTAGCCCTGTGGTCTCCCTTGCTACCCCTAAAAAAAGAATTAAAACACATTTTTTTAAATTGAAACTCCTGGGCTGTGGCCAAAACCATGTGGCTCTTCGTTTCTGGTGCGGCTGGCTTTCTTGTTCATTCCTCTTAAAAAAAAAACAGGGGGTTCCACAAGTGTAATACTTTGAGCAGTGATCCTAAATAAGAATGAATGGGAATAATAATTTGTATTTCTGGAATTCTAGACAATAATTGCTAGACTGAAATGTTTATTTAAGACACACTTCACTGATTTATTCTGTTCTTAAACACCTCAAATTCCCAATGCAGACAAAAACTTCCGAAACGCATTTAGAGTAGAATAAGCATCCATTTCGGAATATGTATTTTGCATTTCACAAGTTGCAGTTATAGCATGTTTTTTTCTGCCGTTGTCTCTGTTACGATCATCACAAGACGTTCCATCTCGGTGTCCTTGGTCACTCAACAAAATCCTTGTGCTTAAAATGTGCCTATCTTTCCTATCTCCCTGGCATGCGGTTCAGGATGTTTGTATTCATGTATGTGGTAACGAGTGCATAGCTCTCAACTCACACGCTTTTGGCGGGTGTCACCCGCCTTGTAAAGGGCTGACTCACCCACCAAGCCTCCTGCATGCCCATTCATTCCAATGGGCATCTCACCCGCCAAAAACAAAATCGGGTGATTTCACCCACCTTCGCGACACAAATGGTTGAGAGCTATGCGAGTGCCCAGAGTAAGGGATGCCGTGTGAGTGCGCTGCTTTATCTGCGCTACTCTAAATTCTTTAATACACAGTTATGAACCCTCCCAATGGTATGCATTTTGCGAACCTCTAAAACCTGAAAAGTAGATCCATGCAGGCTTGTATTTGGCCAACTTTGCACCACACTTGCAGCTGAACTGGCCTGCTGCTAACGCTCAGTTAACAGTTTAATGGTAACAACTACAGAGTGTAATGTGCTTTCTTACTTTGAGAACTTTCAGACATGTAATTGTTAATTTTACAATAGCCGGTATGATAGCTATAGCTGGTAAGATAGCTCACTGGGTTGAGCGCCCGCTGCTGCAATGTGTGTGTGTTGTCTGCAGGTTGCCGGTTTGAATCCCGGCAAGGCCAACTCAGCCTCTCATCCTTCTGAGGTTGATAAATGAGTACCAGCACAGATTAGGTGATATTGTATGCATACGTGTTCTATATAAAGAGCTTTAGCGTAAGTGCTATATAATAACACATCATTATCATTTGGCCTTGGACATCTGAATGCTTTCACAATAATTTGGTAATTTTTGCCTATTCTCACTTATATTAATAATCCATTTGGTGATCCATTCTTGTATGAAACTTATATCACATTACACTTTTATCGTAACCATATGTTTTGTGGTTTACTTAGGAACAATGCTATGTGATGCCGCTTCCTGTGATGGCACTTTGGGAGGGGTCAAATTACATCACTTCCTGTGATGTCATCAGAGGTCAAGGATTGTATGATGTCACTTCCACTACCTCTGGCATTTTGGTGAACTGGCGTCCCTGGAGCAGCCCCCAACGTGCTAGATGACCCGCTGCGGAACATTTGAAGGGCGTCACCATTTTATCTTGTTCACTCGGCACAGACAGAGCTCCTACTCCGATGATAATGTACACACCAGCCAACACGGGGCATCCTGCCTCCAGCTCCAAGCATGCAGTTGGCTGTCCCACTCCTGCGTGCTGCAGTTCACCAGCCCACCAACGGTCCGTTAGGGGACCTGAATACTGCCTTCTACCATTGTCTGTCGCAGCAAGTGAAAATGGGGCAACAGGCCAATCGGCTCCTCTCACACCCTCAGTCACTCTAAAGGCTCTTTTCTAGGTCCAGCAGCAACTCCCAACAGGCCTTCATAGACAGGCCACACCGGTGTCCTTACACTACAAGACGGCCCTGTTTCTTCTCAGGCCATACATCACCACTTAAGTCTCTCCCAGGCTACGTGAATCCGCCAGACAAATGTCTCTCCCAGGCCCTGACGCTACCATAAGTCACTCTCCTAGGCCCACTGGCCGCCTTTAAAAGGTGTCTCTCCCAGGCTGTGTTTACTGGCGTCCCAGTTGCTTTTCGTGTCCTGATTCAGTAGGAAGCCCCAGTTTGCTCGCAGGGCCCTCTGGCTGTCCCTTGCAGTCGCGCCCCAGCCCAGCTGCCCCCAGCCTACCTTGTTCTTGCTGGTTCGCTCTGTGCAGGTGTCAGCTCACATTTGGGGGTGAGTGAGGGTCCTGTGGATGTTCCCCAGATGCTCTCTTCTTTGTGTCCACTGCTCGGCTCTCATCCCTTTTTCTCTTTTCTTCTTTTCAGGCCTGGTCCATGGGTTCTTGAGTAGCCTCGTTGTCAATGTTAAAAGGTGGTCTTCGGGGAAATGATGAGCCAGGAGCCTCTGGTGGGGTTACGCTCCTTCCTTCTGTTCAGGTATCACATATACAGGGAAAAGCTTAGTAGGAACACCCAAGTAGGTAAGTCCATGGGAGAAACATCCACCAGCCCCCTCACTCTGGGCCAGGCTCACTCCTGCTGACATACTTAGAATCTCCAGGGGCATTCACAACACAACATTCCAGAGGGAAGGATTCCAGCAGGCACACTGTCTCACAGGCATGCATCCAGGAGAGAAGCAAGGGAGACCCAAGACATAACAGACCGACTTTACATTCAGTGGGGCTGCTGCAGTGCCAGCCAAAGGGCACAATCTGAATCCATGTTGAGTAAGTAGTAGTTTCGCCACACATTGTACCGAACGTTCACTTACACCTTGACTACAGCATCTGAGTGTCTTCCAAAAAGTTCAATATTGCAACTTCCAGTGGTACAGGAAGCAGGAACTAGACTTGTGACGGGAAAGAAGCACTGGTGCTTCACTGCACCACCGCTCTTGTGGGCCTTTTGTGAATGCTTGAATATTTCCACTGCTACGGCTGCCAGATCAATCTCCTGAACATGCAGAAAACCGGTCCTCTCTCCACCTTTCACTCCACTAAAACGCTGATCTTTTCTCCAATCCTCAGCCGGTTAGATTACTGCTCCAGCCTCATTCTGGGACTTCTCCTCTGCCCTCATTCACAAAGTCCTTGCCTTCAACATCCATGCCCTGTTCAGCCTCTCTGACCCTAATCAACCCCGAAGAAACGTTTCCATTTGGCACGGCTTTCACTGCATAGTCCCTCCCTATTCATACTTCTTCAGATCATTAAAATCATCCAGGGCCTGTCCCACTCCTTCAACCTGGCAAAATCTATCTCAACTCACTCTCACCGATCACAAACCTTCCGCAACCTTGCCGTCGCCATCCCACCCTGATCTGCCTCTTGCATTGTTCCCTTCATTTGGCGAATTCCCACCCCCAGGAAAACACAAAAATCACCTCCACAAGTAAATGAGTTTGAATTCATCCTATCGCTTGCGTTCATTGGAGGGAGCCTCTGAGATCTACTGTGTTATTCTCGGTCCACCGTCTATCTTTTACACCTGAGCATACATAAAAAGGTCATAGGGCCTCATTACGACCCAGGCGGTAAGTTACCGCCTGGGTCGTACCTTTACCACCATGGCGTAAACTACATTTACGCCATGGTGGTTGGCGGACTTACCGCCCCATTCCGAGGTTGGCGGGGCGGTAAGTCCCCAATCCCCATTTACCCTTCCCCATTCCCATTTTTGCCCCATAGGGCATAATGGGAGTGGGGAAGGCGTTAATTACGCCACCGTAAATTACGGTGGCGTAATTAACAACAAGGTCCCTTAGCGCCATGGATTTTAACACCTGCTAAAAGCAGGTGTTAAATCCTCCATGGCGCTAAGGGACCTCGGAATCAGGCGGTAAGGGTCGGCGCTGTTTACGCCGCCGTAAACCCCTTACCGCCTGGGTCCTAATGAGGCCCATAGACTTTAGACTATTGACCAAGTGCTTATATCAGAATATAATATCCATAAAAGAAATGTAGATGAAACATGCAGACCCTAATGAAAGCAGAAAAACAGCCAGCCGCCATTTGCAATCCTGAATTGAAAATACTGACCGCTGACCAAACACCTCCAAAAACAAGGTGATCCAAGATGGCGGCAGTAGGTTTGTAAACTCAGTTGCCTGGATGATGTGCATACAATGCTGGGGGATAAGGTTGATAATCAGTGGGACCAGATAGAGCAGTTCCTGGACCTCCACACCAATCTGGTGAATGACTCAGTGCTACGAGAAGCAGAAGAGGGACACATGAGGTAGGGAGAAAGAGTATATTGGTCCTTTGAGAGTTGGAGAGACATACCTAGGCTCCAGAGTGAGGGATAGTGTGTGAGATGCAAACACAGATGTTGGAAAGCTGTATGCAAAGTGCAGAGATAGAGAGCATATGAGGTTACGGTTGAGTGGAAAAGAAACCAATGAGGTACAATTGCATGATTTGGGCCTGGCAATGCGTTGTAGGACTAGGACAATTAGTCCAAATACCAGAGTGGCCATAAGAGAACAAGAAAGATAAGGAGCCACGATGCTGCATTCTGGAAAATGTAGTCAAAGTGCCAAAGCTTTGCAAGGACATTGTGAGTGATGAAGAGCTGTGACACCTAATACTAAGAAATAAAATTAAAGAAGGTGGCCAAAGGACCCTGTGAGAGAATTTGAGCGGTGGCATTCAACCAGGGGTGTGGGGGGGGAAGGTGTGGTGAAAGTACCTAGGATCTCTGTGGCATTGTGAGAGAAATAGTCCTAAAGCTGCATTCTGGGAACACGTCAAAGAATCAATTCAACAAAAGGGCACAGAGTAAGACAATTCTGTCTTTGCGTTCTGGGAAACCTAGTCAAAAGGGCACAGAGTAAGAGAGTTCTGTCATTGCGTTCTCAGAAACCTAGTCAAAAGGGCGCAGAGTAAGAGAGTTCTGTCATTGCGTTCTCTGAAACCTAGTCAAAAGGGCGCAGAGTAAGAGAGTTCTGTCATTGCGTTCTCTGAAACCTAGTCAAAAGGGCCCAGAGTAAAAGAGTTCTTTCATTGTGTTCTCAGAAACCTAGTCAAAAGGGCGCAGAGTAAGAGTTCTGTCATTGCGTTCTGGGAAACCTAGTCAAAAGGGTGCAGAGTAAGAGAGTTTTGTCATTGCGTTCTCTGAAACCTAGTCAAAAGGGCGCAGAGTAAGAGAGTTGTGTCATTGCGTTCTGGGAAACCTAGTCAAAAGGGCACAGAGTAAGAGAGTTCTGTCATTGCGTTCTCTGAAACCTAGTCAAAAGGGCGCAGAGTAAGAGAGTTCTGTCATTGCGTTCTGGGAAACCTAGTCAAAAGGGCGCAGAGTAAGAGAGTTCTGTCATTGCGTTCTGGGAAACCTAGTCAAAAGGGCACAGAGTAAGCGAGTTCTGTCATTGCGTTCTGGGAAACGTAGTGAAAAGGGTGCAGAGTAAGAGAGTTCTGTCATTGCGTTCTGTGAAACCTAGTCAAAAGGGCGCAGAGTAAGAGAGTTCTGTCATTGCGTTCTGGGAAACCTAGTCAAAAGGGCGCAGAGTAAGAGAGTTCTGTCATTGCGCTCTGGGAAACCTAGTCAAAAGGGCGCAGAGTAAGAGAGTTCTGTCATTGCGTTCTGGGAAACCTAGTCAAAAGGGCGCAGAGTAAGAGAGTTCTGTCATTGCGTTCTGGGAAACCTAGTCAAAAGGGCGCAGAGTAAGAGAGTTCTGTCATTGCGTTCTGGGAAACCTAGTCAAAAGGGCGCAGAGTAAGAGAGTTCTGTCATTGCGTTCTAGGAAACCTAGTCAAAAGGGCACAGAGTAAGAGAGTTCTGTCATTGCGTTCTTGGAAACTTAATCAAAATACCAAAGCATCTATAAGAACTTGCGAAAGAGAAAGGCCCTAAGCCGCTGTGTTTCAAGAGATGTCATTTCCCAAATACTAACCAAGCAACTTCAGTCTGTCCACTTACATAAAAAAAAGTGTAAGCAGAAACCCCAACAGTTTTTGAGAGCTTCTTTGGCTGGTTCTTTGCAGTCGCTGATGTTAGTCGGTCCTGTCACTTTTTATGTTTCCAGCTCCTTCCGTTCCACCACCAGGTTTATGTAACATCCACAGTAACAATTATCTACCGAAAAGCACCCAGAACTTAGATACACTGGGCCTCATTCCAACATTGCACGTAGGAGACCAGCAAATGGTGTTACCGTTTCCGGCACTCGGACCGGCCGCATTGCCAGCGGATTACGGGTGCCGAGAGACAGTGTTAATCCCCATTCATGGAGTCCCATAGGACAGCAAAACTGTTATCAATGCTGCAAACAAGCAACATTGCACCTATGTACATGCCTGCGCGCAGTACACCAACACTTAGTCTAGAATGATCCATCTGCAACATGCAGCACCTTGAAAGAAGTGAAAAGCTCTGCAGTCCAAGAACAGTGGATGTATAAACTGCACATGACTCTTCGTTTATTCAATCAATCAATTATTCATCCATGCATGCCTTCCCTCACCTATTCAAAAAAGAACTAAACTGCAGCACAGTCTTTGCCATTATCTACACAGCTTGAAAAATGACAGATGTTACTATTACCCAACTAAACGATACTAAGTGCATTGACTGCCAATTTGATGTGACGCAGGCCCTGTCAGGGGAGGGAGGGATCTCAACCCCCATCACCCCTAGAGGGTGTCAGCGTGAGGGCAGGCCCACTCCCAACACCTCCTTACCTTCAGAGGTGGTAGTTCGAAGTCCATAGCAGCCAGCAGCAGAAGGAGAGGCCAGGTCGCATACAGCGACCTGGCGCGAGGAACCGTTGTGGTACATCGCGAACATGACCACACCGGTCACAGGTGTGGAGAAGGTGGCAGATGCAAAATCCAGGGATGCAGCAGCAGGGACAACACAGCCGCTGCAACCAGAGGAGAGCGAGGCCCGCGCATACAGAAAAATCCATCAGCCCATTAGGGAGGCTTTTAATAATAAAGAAAGACTTCCATGAAGGGCTTAAGGACAAATACACTAGCCCACCAGGGATATTATTAAGGGAAGCCTCCAGGAGGGCCTGACAGTCCCTGGGAGCCACTACGGCTCCAAGTTAGAAATAGACTGCATGAAGAGGGGGTGGGGCTTGCAGACCCTTTTGAGCCTTGTGAATCTTCCTGTCACACACCCTCAAGGAAGATAAGTTATTGGTCAGGGCAAGGTGGCCAAACAGGGTAGGGTGTGGGCTATCTAAAGGGAAGTGTAGAAGTGGGGTTGCACTATCAGCATACTAAACAGAAAAGCTCAGAGGATTGTACCCACTTGAGGAGCTCTGGCACGCTGATTAAGGTTAGGCCGTATTGGTAGCCTATTGACATTACTGAGAATACCACTCTGTTACATTTGGCCTACCTACTAACACTAAAATAACAGGGGCCCACGGACCAGTTGTGTTAAAAGTAGTTACTAACACTAAAGTGATAGCCCTTTGCTATTCACAATACTATGCCCTTTCTGGTAGGGCATGGTAATGGCATAATGCTGTTAGTGGACCGTAAACCTTGAGGTTCTAGGCTGAGGAGTATTACCTGAGGTCCTGTTCCCCAACGGAACAACATTTGTGTCACGGCACAGCCTTCCCATACATGCCGGGCCGTGCCCTCCTGGAGACTTACCTGGAGGCTTGGGGACAGGCAAGTGATGGGACTCCCACAATGCACTCCTATGCGGCAGCCCCACTTCATGGGGGCCGCCATCTTCCCCTCTGTGCGCATGCACGCAGGACCAGTGGCCCGCTTCCACACATGCGCAGTGAAGCTGGTGTTGGCGGTCGCTCATGGCAACGGACATACGCACACCAGCCTCCGGAAGCATAAATAGACCCTGGACCAGCTCACCGCGCTTCACAACCTTTTCAGTAAGGGACTCTAGTTGCTGCTGGCCTGTCTGCTGCTGCTGACCTTGCCTTGTGCCTACCTGTTTCTTGCTGCTGGCTCTGCCTGCTGCCTCTCTCCCTGCCTTGTACCATACCTGTTTCCTGCTGCTGGCTCTGCCTTGTGTCTTCTAGCCTCTTCCTGCTGCCTTACCTTTTTACTGCTGAACCTTTGCTCTCCTTACCTTGCCACCTACTACCCTGCTATTCAGCTGCACCCTCTTGGGTGTTCTTTTGCCTTCTGCTTTGTCTTCCTCCATCCCTCTTTTTGTTTGGGCCATCCACGTTGGGCCAGTACTGCCTGAAAGCACGCTAATCCATGGTTGGTCCTTCCCCATGGTGTTGGGAAGGAGTTCCCGCTCCTTGGCTGGTGATATCAAAATACTAGCACAGACCCGGGTTCCAGGGGTTTCTTACCACATTGCCCTATTCAGGACCAGACCGGACGTTGGGCTGAAGACTTTCCCTGGACCGTCAAAAGAGCAAAACACCAGGTATGAGGGAGTCACGGGGGGCGCACCTTGACAGATTACGACGCCTTCTCACTACTCAGGAGCCCGCTATGGAAGCTTTACAGGAATTACGGGATGAGTTGCAGACACTGCGTACTGTGGTTTCTACCCTGAAATCCGAGAATATGCCCTTGAGGGTATCCAGTGATTCCATCGAATACAATGCATCGAATGCAAAAGCACCAAATGCAAAAGCCTCGAAAAAAATCATTCTTTTCGTAGGTAAAGTTTTTTTTTAAATTATAATGAGTTTTAAGTGGTAAAAAGACAGGGGTTTGGGGAGGACGCTCCCCATTAACAAAAATGAGAAAAAAAATGCATTCTTTCGATGCATTATTTTCAAGGCTTTTGCATTCGATGCTTTTGCATTCGATGCTATCACTATAAACCATCCTTGAGGGATGACTTGACCAGCACTACCTCTGCAGCCCTTACCGAGAGTGCCATTCGACAATCCAGTTTCGTGCATTACGATGGGGACCGTAGGAAATGTACTGATTTCTGTAACCATTGTACCATTCAATTCATACTTCGACCAACCCATTTCCTGATGGATAAAGCCAAAATAAAGCCATCATCAGTCACTTGATGGGGACTGCTTTGACCTGGGCTGTTCCCTACGTGTCCTCCCACAGCCAATTGTTGGATGATTTTTCTGTGTTTGAAAAGGCCTTCTTCAATGTCTTTAAATCCTCCAACCAGGCTGCTAGAGCCCAAAGCCAGTTACTGGAATTGCGTCAAAGGGTCCAGGATATCGTGTCTTTCATTGGCCGTTTTAAACAACTGGCCAGAAATAATGCAGCTCACCTTGTTTTGCAGGAGTCTGCCTGAGGAAATCACGTACGAGTTAGTCCACGTAACCGAACCCACAAACCTACAGGGTTTGATCGACCAGGTACGAAAGAGTGGCCATCGTCTCACAGAAAGGCATTATGAAAGGCGGCAACTGGATCGTTCCAGTACCCGGTCATCCCAGGGCCAACACGGACCTGCGCCCGCGACATGCTTTGAAGAAACTGGTCCAGAACCCTTGCAGATTGGTTCCATTCACAGTCCTTTAACTGAAGCTTAGAGACAACGCAGTCGAGCAAACAACCTCTGCCTGTACTGTGGAAAATGTGGGCATTACCTGGAGTCCTGTCCAGTCAGTCCTGTGAAGCCATCGGGAAACTAAAAGGCCTGCCTTCGGATGGAAAGCAGAAGATAGGCCTTACTCCAAGCATTGATCCGTCTCCCACACTGCTTGACTGTCTGATACCATTAACCCCTTTATTCGTTCTCCAACTATGGCTTACATGGGGTTGCAAGGACATGGAGACCCGCCTCATCCCAGGCTTGTTGGACTGTGGAGCCACTGGGAATTATCTGGACGAGGAGTTTGCACTAAGGAACAACGTTTGCAGAATTAGAAAACTGCAAAGTGCCAGCATTCAAGTTATCGATGGTACCCCGTTGTCCTCTGGTCCGGTTGTTTTTCAGACGGTAGCCCTGTTGTTGGCCATCGACCAACATAGGGAACGACTGGCCTTTGACATAATTCGTACGCCGGCCTATCTTGTGGTCTTGGGGTTACCTTGGTTAATGATGCATAATCCCTTCATAAACTGGGCCACTCGTGTTCTGATATTCTCCTCTGACTTTTGTACCTCGCACTGCTGTGCCTCAACTGTTCAGACTAAAACTTTGGACGCTTTACAGGAAGAAAACCAGACCCACCTGATACATAACATTTCATGTCTGGCCCTGCCGATTGAATACCAGCATTATCAAGATGTCTTTAGGGAGCCAGAGAACATACCTCTTACTCCACATCGTGATTTTGATTGTGAAATCAACCTGGTACCTGAACATGTTCTGCACAATTCAAGAGTATACTCTTTAACAGAAATCAAAAGAGGCGAACTAAAGAAACATCTCGTGACTGTTTACATCATGGATATATCACACCATCCACGTCATCTATGGGTTCTGCTTTGTTTTTCGTTACCAAAAAATAAAGCACACCAAGACCCTGCATCGATTATCACCTGCTTACTGAAATCACAGTGAAGGATCGATATCTGCTGCCCCTGATCACTGGTATTCTGGAGTCTTTACATGCCGCTAAATGGTTTACCAAACTGGATCTCCGCAGAGTTTACCATTTCGTTCAAATAAGTGCCGGACATGAGTGGAAGACGGCCTTTAAAACACCTTTGGGCCATTTTGAATACATAGTAATGCCATTTGGTCTCTGCAATGCCCCATCAGTTTTTCAGCGGTCCATGGATTCAGTGTTTTCAGATCTCTTCGAGCAGTATGTATGGGTTTGTTTGGATGACATTCTGGTGTTCTTGCCCACACGGGAATCACATGTCCTCCATGTATCCGAAGTTCTCAGAAGACACCAACTGAACCATTTGTATGCCAAAATCTAGAAATGCCAGTTCCATGAATTGGAAATTGAATTTTTGGGATACATTATTAGCTCTGAAGGGATACACATGGACCCAAAAAGGTGCAAGCCATATTGTCCTGGAAAACCCCACACAATTTGAAATCCCTGCAGCGTTTCTTGAAGTTTTGCAATTATTATAGGTGTTTTATCCATGACTTTGCCCAGATTGACCAAAGATTAACCGGTCTCCTACGCACCAAACGTCCTTTCATATGGAACAAAACAGCCGAATAAGTCATTCTGCACCCTTCAAGATGCTTTCATCAGAGAATCTGTCCTCCAAAATCCTGACAACTCGATACCTTCCATTGTGGAAGCAGATGCATCAGACTCTCCATTAGGAGTGGTTCTGCCTCAAAAAGATCCACATTCTGAAACTGAGTTACCGGTGGCCTACTACTCTCGCAAATTGACATCTTGCGAGCAGAACTATTCGGTAATTGAAAAGGAGTTGTTGGCCATTGAGGTGGCTTTTGAAGAATGTCATCAGCATTTATTGGGGGGTCGCTTCAAGGTCGAGGTAAGGACGTATCACAGAAATCTGCAATACCTTAAAACCCAGCAATGTCGTAATAGCAGACAAGCTAGGTGGGCCTACTTCTTCGTACAATTTGATTTTTTCTTCACCTATATTTCGGGAGCACAAAACAAAAAGGCAGATGCCTCGTCTCGTTCCCTGCTTGAGACTGAACCATTTGAACGCCTTGGTCACATCCTGTCTACTGTAACACACTTTTTGGCTGCCATGCTTCCATTGCTTCATCGAACTGTGCTGGAAACAGCATCCAATCCAGCTCTCCCGGCTCGGCTTGCTAATCCCCGAATCAGCTCACAAAACGTCCTCCTATTCTATAATGATCGATTATACATTCCCACTGATTCTCTCTGTCAGATCGTTTAGTCTCAAATGCATGACTCAAAGATGGCTGGTCATCCTGGATGTCGTGCAACTACTGAACTGATACAAAGACAGTTCTGGTGGCCAGGTCTGGGAGGTTTTGTTCAGGAATATGTACTTGCTTGTCCGGTACGTGCTCAGGCCAAGGAGGAACACAAGTGCCAGTAGGTCTGTTACAACCACTGCAACCATCACCATGTCCTTGGCATACCATCGCCACGGACTTCATTGTGGACCTAACTCCTTCGAATGGCGCAACGTGTATTATAGTGGTGGTGGATTGCTTTTCCAAGATGGCACATTTTCTGTCTTTGCCCGGATTGCCTACTGCCACTCAACTTGTTAAGCTCCTCTTCGCCCACATGTATCAGCTCCCTGGCCTCCCAGAAAGGATCAATTCAGATCATAGTGCGCAATACACGTCCCGGTTCTGGACTTCTTTGTGCAGACTTATTGGTGTCTCCAATGCTTTCAGCTCTGTCTATGACCCACAAACGAATGTCCAGACTGAGCGGACTAATCAAACTTTAGAGCAGTACCTGCGCTGTTATACCAGTGACATGCAGTAGGACTGAGACAACTACCTACATATGGCTGAGTTGGCTTATAACAACACTGTTCACTCTGCTACTGGGCTTAGTCTGCTCTTTTGTTACCTGGGCTATCATCCGCTCAACTCCAGTTACGCTGGTTGTTGTGGTATCCAGTTCTGCCCTTGTTCAGCGTCTTCAGGAAGTACATTGTATGGTGCTGGGAAATCTACAAGACTCACAAGCTGTGACGAAGACTGCTGCTGATAATCCCAAGTTGTGACGAACACTGCTGCTGATAAACAGCGTTCAGTGGAACTCCAGCACCAGGTGGGGGATCGGGTCATGCTGTCTGCCAAAAACCAGTCTCTTCGCAACATTCCCAGGAAACTTGCTCCACGTTTTTCCGGCCCATTTCGGATCTCTCATTGCATTTCTCCTGTGACTTTTCGTCTTGTTTTACCTGTCTCCTGGTTGATCCATCCAGTGTTTCATGTTTCTCTCCTGAAGCCTTGCCGTCCTGATGTTTTCCCTCGTCGCACTCCACAGCTGGGTCCTCTCCACCTTGTCTTGTGTTTGCCAGCCCCGTCCTACTGCCATACCTTTTTGCTGCTGAACCTTTGCTCTCCTGACCTTGCCATTTACTACTCTCTTGGGTATTCTTTTGCCTTCTCATTTGTCTTCCTTCTTCCCTTTGTTTTCTTGGGCCTTCCCCGTCAGTGCCTCGCATTGCCTGACACTGCGCTAATCCGTAGTTGGTCCTTCCCTGTGGTGTTGGGAACGAGCTCCCGTCCTTGGTTGGTGATACCAAGATACTAACACAGGACCAGAATGTACATCGGGCTGAATACCTACCCTGTACTGTCAAAAGAGCAAAATACTAGGTTCGAGGGAGACACAGGGGCGCCCATCGACAATTTGCTCCCGAGAGCACAGTCCTCTGCAACATAGTTTTGCAGGGCTGGTAGCTAAATTCTATCTGGGAGTTTGACAGCGATTGACATCTCTTGTTAAAATTCAATAGGCTCTCAGCTATACCCTGATCTCTAAAATCAATTCTGGTAGAATCAAATAAATTGTCTCACTGGCGATGGATCCTGGTGCAGCGTGTGATTTGCTCCTGTGTAATAAACAGACAGCCCCTCAATGCCCGTATCCAGTGAATGCACAGATTTAGGTGTGCTTCACTAGGTTTGTGGTAGTTTGGGGCCAGTTTGGGGACCTTATGAAGGTGACGTGACCCCACTGCCGAGGGTGCCCTTGGCCTATTGTTATTGACAATTAACATGCTAGCGGCACAGCCAAGCCTACGTGGTGCCTGGCCAGATATGGTGTTTGCCCAGTATCCCCTACCTACCTTAGGACCAAGGGGGTGCGATGGCACGGGGGCAACGTGATGAATATTCCTGCTATAGGCATGGTTATCTAAATCTATTTTAAGCAGTGCCTCGTCTCCCGCTGATATGGGTGTGGGATGGTTGCTTGCTTCGATCCCATTATTGAGACCTGTACCACCCCGAGTAGCACTAATGTTATTAGGATGTGTATCAGGCATGGATAAACCAGCTTCCACTCGTTTGTCTGGGTCCCTCATTTCAGCCCCCTGGTCAGTTAATGGCCCCACCTCACACATGCCCCCTCCAACAAGCTCAATCAGAGCTAAGGCAACATTGTTAAGAATCAGCATTTCGGCCAGCACAGTACTACATTTCCAAACATTAGGCACTGGGCCTCTCCCATCAGGATGATTTGGTATAAGGTTTGCCACTTGCTCGCACGGGGATGAGGCGGCAAAAGGTCCTGTGTCCGACGGAAGATCACTGGGTACCCCCGATGATGCAACCTGGGTCCCCTTTTCCACTGACTCTATTTTCGGTCTCATCGATTTATTCACCCGTCGATGGCCCATTAAGAGACCCTGTGAGCAGATAGTTAACTTTATTGAACAAAGAGGGTCATCAGAAACGGGCATCTTGGGTTGCGTTATATTCCCCTCCCCCTCTTAAGGGTGCACAGTTGTTGCTGGGGGACACATTGCGATTACACTCCAGCTGGAATGTCTGGGGGACAAAACAACAGCAGCTGCTGGAGTCATGCTGGTAATACAGGCGGTGGGGATGTAAATCCCAAGGTCGTGGGCTACGACTTCCCTGCAGCCGTCCTTTGGAGAACATCCACGGTCATTGGCTACAGCGCATGTCTCCCGAGGATAGCTCAGTGGCAATGTGCTCACCTTGCAAGCAAGACGATGCAGAGCAACACAGGTTCGATCCCTGGGTCCGTGCTTAGAAGCCTCTGGGTATTAAGTGGTTATAAATAACCTATCATATCATTCCTTCATTAAGTGAGCACGGACATGTGAGTTTTTCAGATTTGTTGAGGACAGTGTCATTAGCAACAGCGCCCCCCATGCTAACTGGCCTCCAAACGATGCTAGGAAGTTGTTGAGTTCACTGATGAGAGAAGGAGCTTTTCCCAAGGGCCTTATAGGGTTCGCTGGATTAAGCTCTGTGACACATACGCTGGGCAATATATCTGCTACTGTAATGCTCCTTTTTAGTAGCAATATTTTCTGTTGTGATATGGGGACAGACACTGCTACAGAGCTTGCTGACGTGTGAAAGATATCATGGACCTCGAGGGATAGCACGGCAGATAAATTCACTAAATTCACCATTTATAGCCAGCTGTGCGATATGCAGGTCCGTTCCTCCTTCAATCAGATGAATCAATAATCAGTCATCAGAAATTAACGGGGTTAAGAGCCTTGGCTTCCATTAGCTCTCTCCTGGTTGCTAAACACCCAGTCTCTCCAGCCCGCAGCAGGGATTCCATCCAGTGTTGAGTGCCGGCAGATAATCCTTGTAAGGGAGCTACTCCTGTCACCGGGCAGTCAGGGGCAATCAGAGGGACCCTCGGGAGCTTTGGGTGTCACGTTAGACCACAGGACGTGAACACCCAGCAGGCGCAAACACCCACTCCCTTTCCCCCAGTGGGCTTTGCCCTCACGTGGGATTCTGCAGCTTTTGTCCAAGAGGGGGCGGGCTTCTAAAGTTAGCAGCAACAACTGACTAGGCTGCCTGGGACAGCCAGCAGGCGCAAACACCTGTGCCTTTTCCCCCTGTGGGCTGCCATTTGCTAAAATCAAACTGCAGCCCTGTTTCCCTTCAGAGAAAGCCTCCAGGCCAAAGCTGTGGTAGTGGGGCAGAACATGTGCTAGCAATTGTCTCAATAAATCAGCCCCAGACTGTTCCCTTCATGAAGCTGTTCACAGGACAGTTGAGCCTCCTGCAATGTAATAGTTTCTTTCTTGGTGATGCGCAGACAGATGCAGGTGTGACTGAAGGACGTTTCCGTGTGAACAAAGACCTTGTGCAGAGATGATGCCGGAGCACTAGGCCAGGCTGGAGCTCTGGTGTCCCCGGCACTGCTGGCCACAGGGTAGAGTAGCTTGCAGACACACATACATATGAAGAACTAGTCCTCTAAGAGTGGAGTCTCCATCACACCTCTCATGAGATGATCTGCTTCCCAGGAGATATGGGGCATTGGCTAGGACACCGTGTACCAGAGATAGCAACAAGGTGCCATAAGGTGACAAGAAGTAGGTTGCATTCTGAGGGACTGCAAGGCCTGAGAACACAGGGGCTGCAAAACTGATGGGTCCCATGGGAGGGAGACTCGCTGTTTCAAGTTTGTTGTTACAGGGGGTCAGGTCCCCGTTTTCGGCTGACTATGCAATGAGGGCATCTGCAGGGGGATACACTCACTACGTCATCAGGTTTGCACTAACCAATGAAATGTCTTTCCATATGTTGTGTTTAGCAACTCCTATAGGTGAAAGCCAATGAGACTGTAGAGATTACAATACACCTCTGATATTTTGTATAATTTGGTAATCTTGTGTTTTCTGTCTTGAAATACTGTAATCTCATGTGGGTGTGTTGAGAGTTCCTCACTCTACTGCTACTGCACTCACCAATAGCCTTCATGCTCTGGTCTCTCGGCCGTACTCCTTCTCCTCTGCCTCCTGTCCTCTACCCACACCGCACACTCATCGTGCTTCTCTGGACCTTATGTGATTTTGGGACCAAAATAAAAGAACGTACGAGTTGCAAGAAAACACAGTTTTAATGCAAAATAATTCCATTATTCCATAAATTGGAGATCTTGAAAACTATCATACTGGGTGTACTACGCTAAAAACGTAGGCACACCACAGAAGAGCCCGTGTGACCAGGGCAGTGTGTTGTACTCTTTGTCGGACACAGGCATGCATGCATCTTGCTATCATGATACCAAATGTACATAACATTTGCAGCTCCACAAAAAAAGTAAATATGACTTTGTGCCTCAAACAAGCAGACATAAGGCACCAGGTAGCTTTTAAAAGTGCTTGTAAGATGTTTACTTTGTGTTTCAGTTTACTTAAGAGTAGGCCATGATTCAAAAGCAGTCTGCCACTTTCAAAATCCAATGACTAATGACCGAAAGGTTAACACTTATCATTCGCTGAGCCTTAGTCATCGAACAGGCCACTCCTACACTCTCTGCGCTGCAACCACTAATGGAACTGCTACGACAAATGCTTTGCTTAATCGAAAGGCAGTAGGAAATAAGGATTTGATTCCAGCTGAATGCTACACTTGATGTGCTGAGAGAATCACTACAACAATTTGCACCACATGCAATGCCTTCATGGCAGCTCTCACAGAGGTACCAACTGAACAAAACAGTCACAGACTGCCCATAAAACCCTGTTTCCTTTCAGTGGTTGGTGCATAACCTTTTGGGGGAGGGGTATAGTGGGTGCACCAATTTACCAGCTATGCCTTTTAGCATTCATTTTTCCATTTGAAAAACTTTATTTGGTGTAAACCTTTAGCACAAATTCATTCCAACAATAATATTGAATAAGGTGATTAGACACACTAAAAACGGGTATATTCATTGAAGTAAAAACCAGAGTCATTAAGAAAGAGAGCTATAGCATGCAAATGATACCATTAGTATTCATCAACTACCACAGCATTCGAGGAGAGCAAGCGCGCAGCCTCTGTAGTGGATCTTATTGATAAATGCTGGCATCTTCATTTCCCATAAGCCTCCGCCTCAGTAGCCAGGCTCGATGCGTGTATCTTGCGGTTGCAGAAACAACCTTCTGGCTAGCTGAGCATGTTAAAAACTGCATAGCTTCATATGTGCATCGTAACCCTTGGTCGTTCAGTGATGGTTTCAAATACATACGCCTCAGTTCCAAAGTAATGGGACAGAATAGCATATACTGCATAACTGTTTCATTTGTGAGTCTACAAAGGGCTCATAAACCAGATCTCAGAGGTGACCATAATCGAGTGTACCATGCTGTATGTAAAATCCCTAGCCTCAATCGAACATATGTTAAAGGTATTTACACCGCGCACCGTCACCAATGAAATTGGTCCCCAGGCGCTCAGGAGGATCTGTAAACAAGAAGGCGGATGGGTTAGATTAGCCGGGTCATATAAAGAACGTTCATATGGTGGTTGGATTGCGTCCAGCAGACCCTTCCAATTTCCCATCATAGTATCAGGCGAGAACTCTGGACCACTCTTAAGTAAGGCCATTTTGAACTCCGGATTTTCTCTATATTTTCTCTTAGTATTTACTTTGAGTTTTTTCTAAGTCCTCATACAATCAGTGGGGTTGTCCTACAAGGGGCCAGCATTCAACAAGTATTACACGCGCTTTACCTGAACCATCCAGTCACAGCGTTTGCCCCCCTCCAGAAGTAAGACATGTTTCAAGGAATCTCCATACAGTTCCAACCCTGGGGAAGTCCAGAGTCTGACACAGTGTAACACAGGTTTATGGGCAATCTGGTCGGCTTTAGGAAAGACACTAAAGTCCAATAATACCAGCGAAGTGGGGACGCTTTTTGGCAACAGAAGTAACTTTTTCATAAATGTATTTCCCAGCGTGGATAAAGATTCCGAGTTGGCGTAACCCCAAAGCTCTGACTCATGAAGGACTGCTGGGAGAGCTTGCTTTTCATACAAATCCAAGGCTGGCGAGATTGCCCCACTACCATGACGAGAAAAAAAAGACTAGATTGCCCCACTATAATTCCCATGGCTGATCTCGGGCTTGAGGAGTTGTTCCATCCAGCCACCTGATTCGTGGAACCTGGTCCCTCCCTAAATAATCAAAATGTTTGACTTGTTCCAACCTTGTACCGTCAACTACTATTCTCATGGAAATACTCTTTGCAAAGTGGGGTTTGAGAACCATAACATTTATTTTGTGATGGTCAACTCCAAACCAAGCTTTTTGATCTTAGCCTTGAAAATATCCAGTGTATTTATCCAGCCCGTTTGAAGTTGTTGCCAAAATCACTGCATCAAATGCAAAAAAAATATCTGGCCATTTCCTAGACGCAATTCTAGGTGCATTGAATGTCTGACAACCTTCAGTGTATCCACTATGCCCTGAAGGTAGATGGAAAAAGGAGCGGCACCAAGACGCACCCTTAGTGAACCACCTTATACACAGAAAAGGAACTTTGACTGTCCCCCTCCTAGCCCATAGCACACAGCGGTCTGAGTTTCAGAGCATGGCAATTTGATTAGTTCCACCGATTGTACAGGTGTATTCCGATCAATTAAGATTTGCCACAGTTTTCAAGTCCAAATATATAGCATACAACTTGATCTTTGACAGAATAGTATACTTTTGGATCAATAGAAACAAAAGCAAACAGTGATCCACAGTTCCCCTACGAGCACAAACACCTCCTTGTGCCTGGGTAATTACCATAGTATCATCTGCCCAATTTTGAATTTTGGTAAAAATTACTTTTCCAAATGTTTTGCCAGCGCAATCCAGCAGCAATATTGGGTGGTTATTCCCTGGGCAATCTGTTCCCCCTTTCTTATAAATAGAGACTATGATTGCATCCCTACAAGTTTTTGGGACTGTCCCTGATCGGATTACAACATTGAAGACCTTGCACAGAATTGGGACCCACATCGACATTTCATCTCTATATAAATCCACTGGCATCAGGTCATGACCTGCTGCCTTTCTGGCTTTTTGCGAGACTAGAGCAGCTTCCACCTCATCCATGGACATTTGCCATTCCCCGGTCGAGGTCGGCCGATCAGAGTTCCCATTTACTACCTCCCCAATTGGTATTTCTCGATTATCGTACAATCTAGAGAAAGCCCACACCAGACATCCTCAGGGATACAGCATTGCAAAACGGGGTCACCACTCAGCTCTGTCGATGTTAACTTCCAAAAGTGAATAGTATCCCCCTCAATCAAAGCCATCTCTAGTGCTTCCCAACGGGATTTGACATACTTATTTTCTGTCCTGGTTAGTAAGGCTGTATATTCTGCTCTAAGACATCGAAGCTTGCTCTTATTAGGGATTGCACCAGATCTTACACATGAGATCATGTCTTTCTTTGCCTTACTGCAATCCTCATCGTACCATTCATTTACTGCCACTCCTTTTTATATCACCGGTTGTATATGTCAAAAAAAAGGAATTAGATTCCTACTCAGCAGCTCAAATTCTACTTTCGCCTTACTATCTGACATGCTGTTACCGCAGATGTTTACCAGGTTTTCTACAATTGCTGCATATGCTTCTGATTTTACACTCATTTCAACCCATTTTACATTTTTCTTTGCATGGTCCTCAACAACAATAGCTTGGTTTTAACTCAAACCGATTTCCGATGGTCTTGACGGTCTTTGCCTGAGAAGATCAAACACAAGCGGGTTATGGTCACTCTCTCTTCTGGCGGCCACTTCAAAGTCATACATTTTGTTCCAGCTATTGCCTGATATAAAAATAAAAACCTGTTGCAACCATTGAATGTTATTTTTGCTGGGGCGATCTCCTGATTGCAAGCCCCTAGATTTAAGTGAGCAATGATTCAGGCTGATTCCACTGCCACTTTGTGTATCCTGTTTAGCGGTTTGGCCAATAAAGTGGGGATAGACCAGATTGTCAGATAGACCAGATGTCAGTTTATCCCAAATATCTTTGGTGTCTTTCAGGGTTCAATCTGGAGACTTATGTCCCCTGCCACTAGACTAAACTGACATCTCGAGATCTTTGGATCATTTGAATTGAACAGTCCCTGTAACATTAGTAAAATACTCATGCCAGACGCCTTATTAGGCCTTTTATACACGTTAGACAACAGAAACTGTTCACACCCATTTGTTGACATAGTTAACAACTGAAGATCTGGAGAGTGTGTCACAACATTGGCCACCTTCCAACCAAAGTTTTCATCAATCCAAATGTGGGGACCGCCCATCAGTCTACCCCTAGGCCCTTTAATAGCTGGGATAGAATAGATTTCATAACCTTGAAACTCGATAGGGTCAAGTGCCCAAGTTGCTTGAAAAAGTACTGCCTGCTGCCTTCTGACAAAGCGGCACAATTCATGATCAAGTATTATTCTATTGAGTCCTGCAATATTGCAATAAATAATGTTCTATAAAAGAGGTACCATTATGTCATTCCCTCGCCCCTTCAGTCAGTCTACCAGGTCCAAGTCAGAGGGGGCTAGAATCATACCACTTTCTGCAAGTCTGTGTGCGCTATCTCTCCCTACCCCGTTATTCTTCAGCCCACTAGTATGGGCCATTCCGAGCCGTGTCTGCTGACATTGCCAAAGTTAGAACCAAAGAATTGCTGTGATCTGACTACAATGTTCACATTGCTAGATGGAAGTGCACAGGAATCAATAACAAAAATTCCTTCAACCAGGCTCCATGATCTCAGATAGACCTCTATATAGTCAGCGCTAGAGTTTGATTGTGGGCCCCTAACACATTTGATAATATAATTTCCAATGATCAATAAACAACCCCTGGTTACCATAAACTAGTATAAACATTTGTTTTTCAGTGCATTTGCATATTTATAAGCACCCAAGGGTGAACAGGGAACATTAGTAAATGTAAACAGAAGAGCTCCTATTTTTATCAGCATTGTTGATTCCAGGGGAGGGCCTGAAACATTTCTCCCATGTAATGAAAATAAATTCATACCTGAGAGTGGGGGACAAATACATCTTTGTTGCGGGTTTCTTCTTTCTAGATGGCCAGCATCTGGTCTATACACATTGTTATATAAACATTTCTGGTGATCATTATCATGGGACCATGGCCGAGAGTGCTCCCTTTCATGTAATAACGGCATTTATAGGCCCTGACCCTTAACTATTGCAGGAGAATGTTCTACCTGGACACCATTCAACCACACCCTGTCACCCTGCAGTAGACTCCCCCAATTCTCTTTCGGGATCACCCCTCTTTGCTGGGTCCTTGTTCTGATAACAAGATCTGCATTCTTTATTAGTATCTACCTTCAATTTCACTGCTTCACTGACGCTACAGAACCCCTTGATCACACTCATGGATCTTCCAGGCACCCACCCACAACATCCCCCTCAGCCTGCAGGGTCTGGTTTGGAGCAGAAGAACAAGTTACTTTCTTACCTGGTAACGTTCTTTCGATGGGATGGTCCGACGACATATTACATATCTATGACAGGTAATGTCCACAGCTGTGCTGCTTTGGAAAATCTTTGGTGTCTGCGTCCTGCGTCGATGACGTTGATGCGCCGTCCTCGAGGACCTCCTCCGACGGCCGATGTCACCCGATGTGATAAGTAGGATGCACGACGCCCATAGCCTCAGTTATAGTTTTTTTCCAGAACGTGTGCCACCAGTTTTCTGCCAGTCAGACACACAAGGCCTTGCGGAACGCAAGCTGCAATCGCAAAAGAAATTCTGCAGCGGGGAAGGCAGGGAGGGAGCGATATGGAATACGTCGTCGGACCATCCCATCGAAAGAACGTTAGCAGGTAAGAAAGTAACTTGTTCTTCGAGGGATTGGGTTCTCCGACGTATTACATATCTATGACAGACTCCCAAAGCAGTACCAAGCATGGAGGTGGGAAAGAATTTAGAACACAAATTTAGCATTCCCAATCAAATTGCGGAATAGAGGACTGCCTTGCCAAAGGCCAGATCCTGCCCTCTGATGGAATCGAGGGAGTAGTGACGTACAAAAGTATGTACTGAAGCCCAGGTGGCTGCATCACAGATGTGACGAATAGGAACTCCCCTCTGCAGGGCAGTAGACGCAGCCACACCCCTGGTAGAATGGGCCCACAAGCCAGCAGGAGGATCCTTACCCGCCAAGCGGTAACACTCAGAGATAGCTAAAATAATCCAACGAGACAAAGTCTGTTTCGTCACAGCTTGTCCCAAACGCTTTCCAACATAACCAACGAAAAGTTGATCGTCCACTCTGACCCGGGACATGCGCAAAATATAAAAGCTCAACGCTCTCCTAGGATCAAGCCTTACCAGGATGTGGAGGAGGATAGAACGCCGGAAGAACAACCTTCTGGCTCAAATGAAATTCCGAAACCACCTTCGGAAGAAAAGAAGGACGAACTCTAAGGACAACCCTGTCCTTATGAAACATAGTGAAGGGTGGCTTAACTGAAAGTGCCTGTAACTCACTCACTCTGCGAGCGGAAATAACCACAACCAAAAACACAGTTTTCAGAGTTAACAGCCTCAAGGGGCAAGAATGTAAAGGCTCAAACGGGGTACCCATAAGAAACTTAAGAACAAGGTTCAAATCCCAAACGGGCACCAGAAAAGGTGACGGAGGGAACACATTAGTGAGCCCTTTCAAAAACTGTGAAATTAAAGGAATCTTAAAATAGGAACACTCTTCAGACGAGCGCTTAAATATGGACAGCGCCGCCAGGTAACCTTTAATGGTCCCCACTTGCAAGCCCCTGTGGGCCAAAGAAAGCAAAAAAGACAGAACCATGGGAATGTCACATTCAAAAGGATCCACATTCTTAACTCTGCACCAGTCGCAGAACTTTCTCCAACAGCAACGGGTCAGAGACTTTGTTGCCAGCCGCCTGGCCGAGAGCAACACCTCCCTCACGTCTTCAGGGAGGTCCCAATCCTTATACCTCAACCTTTCAGAAGCCAAGCGTGAAGGTTGAGGGATCTGACCTCTGGATGGAGAACCTGACCCCCCTCCCGTGAGAGCAGATCGTCTCGGTAGGGAAGACGACGTGGAGGGCAGATGGACAAGTCGAGAAGGTCCGGGTACCACGTCCTCCGGGCCCACGCCGGAGCAATGAGGATCATCCGGGAACCGAACCTCCGTAACCTCCGCAGTACTTGCGGGATGACGGGGACTGGAGGAAACGCGTACAGCAGTGGGAATGACCACTCCACCAAGGCTCCTTTTGGAGGAAATTCCCGCGAGCAAAACCTTTCGCACTTCCGGTTGACACTGGAGGCGAAGAGATCCACATGAGGAGTCCCCCAAAGGGCGAAGATCTCCAGGAGAATCTCCTGAGACAGCTCCCACTCGTGAGAGATCGTGTTCTGCCTGCTCAGAGCATCCGCCGTCTCGTTGTCGTCTCCGGCCAGATGAACAACCGAGATCGAAACTTCCTGCAGGATGGCCCAGAACTCGAGCTGCATCGCCTCCCTGCACAGCGGAAGGGACCCTGCACCCCCCTTTTTGTTGAGGTAGTGCATGGCCACCGTGTTGTCCTTTAGAATCAGGACACTCTTTCCACGCACAGTCGGCAGAAAAGCCTTCAGGGCTAGCCTGACGGCCCTCAGCACCAACAGATTGATATGGAGTCTGGGCTCCGACAGAGACCAACGACCGCTGACTGTCAACTCGTTGGCATGAGCTCCCCATCCCATGAGGGATGCGTCCGTCACGATCGTCACCTCCGGCCAGGGCAGCCAAAATGGGGCCCCCTTCATCAGATTGCCTTTGACGGCCCACCACAGAAGGTCCTGGGCTACCGAGGGCAGCACCTGAACACGGTCCAACAGCCTGCCGGAGGACTGAGACCACTGGAGCTTGAGTGCCCACTGCAAAGATCTCATCCGCAGACGAGCCTCTGTCACCAGAAGAATGCAGGATGCCATGAGGCCGAGCAGTCTCAAGAACTCGGACGCTGGGAGATCGTGGGCAAATTGAAACTTGTTTACCATCTGCTGAATGTGAAGAGCCCTCACCTGGGGAGGAAAACACTGCCCCAGGGACGTGTCGAGCACTGCTCCGATGTACTGGAGCCGCTGCGTTGGTATCAAATGGGACTTTTTTAAATTGAGGGAGTGGCAGGTGACGGACAGATGATCCAGGACTTGCTCGGGAGAGCTCCCCCTGATCAACCAATCGTCCAGGTAGGGGTAGACGTGAATCCCCCCTTTCCTGAGATGCGCTGCCACCACCACCATGAGCTTGGTGAAAACCCTCGGGGCAGAGGTGAATCCGAACGGCAGGAGCCGAAACTGAAAGTGCGAGTCGCCAACCACGAACCTCAGGTACTTCTTGTGCCGGGGATGAATCGGCACATGGAAGTAAGCATCCTTGAGGTCGAGAGACACCAACCAGTCCTGAAGTTGAAGGGCCTGGAGGACTTGAGAAAGAGTCACCATCTTGAACTTGTCCTTCCTGAGGAGTTTGTTCAAACCGCGCAAGTCCATGATGGGTCTCAATCCCCCGTCTTTCTTCGAAATCAAAAGATAAGGGGAATACCATCCCTTGTTCCTCTCCGCTACAGGCACCAGTTCTATGGCGCCTTTCTCCAGCAGGGCTTGAATTTCCTGCACAAGGAGCGGATCCGGACTCTTCAAAGAGAGGTTCCCTGGTGGATTGTCGTGAGGCCTCTGCCGAAAAGGAAGACAGTAGCCATGGGTTATGATCTCCAGAACCCACACATCCAAAGTAATGGCTTGCCACTCTACAAGATGCTGCACCAGCCTTCCCCCAACCGGCGAACCATGGGACCTGGCCTCATGACTGAGTGGTAGCGGCTGCAGCGTTGCCTGAGGGCAAAGAGGCAACTGCCCGAGCGGCCTTGGGACCTCGAGTACCTTTGTTTCCACCTCTGGCACTCTTACGATGGCCTCTTTGACTGCTAGCTCCCCTCGCTTTACTGAAGGACGAGTAATAGCGAAAGGAACCTCCCCTCCCTTGCTGTCCCCTAGGACGAAAAGGCGGAGGTTGGGGAACTGCAGCGCCCAACGATTTTGCTGCAGCTTTGGAGGTCTGCAACCTCTCAAGGCTCTCGTCAGCCTTGCTGCCAAAAAGGTGTTCACCGTCAAAGGGCATGTTGAGGAGCCGGGACTGCACATCAGGAGCGAACCCAGACTTCCGCAACCACGCAAACCTGCGCATTACGGTGCTCGCCGCCATGGACCGGCTGACACAATCTGCCAAGTCCAAACCCGACTGAACGGCCTCACACATGGCATCCTTGCCATCCTGAACCATAGCAAGGAAACCATCCCGTTCGTCCCCTTCGGGAATATGTTCAGCCGCTAATGCAACACAGTTCCACAGAGTGTGTGTGAAACGAGACAAGGCACATATGGAGTTGGCCGCCTGAAGCGCCATACACCCTGAAGAAAACACTTTCTTCGCCCAGCCGTCAAAACGTTTGTCGTCCCTATCCGGAGGGATGGTAGGATACGACGCCTGCTTTGCTGGGGCCGTAGCCCCCTGCACCACCAAACTCTCCGGAGTGGGGTGCCTAGACAAGTGGCAGGGGTCGCTACTGGCTGGACGGTATTTTCGCAACAAAGACTTGCCCACTGCCGGGAGACTCTCCGCAGCACTCCAAGCCGCCGCCACCCTTCTCTGCAGAGCCATATGAAACGGCAAAACCGGGTCAGTGGGAGGACCAAGATCAAGGATGTCCGTGAGATCATCCTGAAAGAACTCCCCTGGGGGAGCAGACCAACCCAAGTACTCGGTGACCCGAGACATAAGGCACCGATATGAAGAATCGGCATGAGTGCCAGGCTCCGGCCTACAAAACTCCACCTCCGGAGAGGTGTCCAGTCTACTGGCATCATGCAGCGACTGCCTCAGGTCATCAAACTGGCTATCGCCCGAGATAAGCTCATCTGGAACCGTAACCGGAACCAAGCCGTCATCAGAGCCTTCATCACCCTCTGAAATGTACTCCAGGCGGGGAGAGGAAGACCCCTGGGGACCAAAGCAGTGCCTGACCTTAGCCAGAGCCTTCCTAGGGGCTAATCCCGTGCCACGGGGCCCCTCCGACACCACCGCCTCGAAAGGTGTCGAGGGTGCCGAACGAGTCGGCGCCGGCGTCGACAGAAAAGGCTTCGACGTCAGCTGCAGCGCCGCCAGCATTGGCAGCGTCGACATAGGCCTCGAAACCGGAGCTCCGAGCGTGTCTCTCGACGACTTAGGCGCCGACGGCATCGACGACCCCCTCGGAGGCGGAGCCTCGAGAGAAATCGTCGACGACCTCGGCGCCACAGGCGTCGACGTCTTCTTCGAAGACGGCACAGGATCACGCGATCTCGAGAGCGTCGAGGACCGGGACCTGGAACGGGCATGGCGAGAACGGCTACCCTTGTCCGAGCGGGACCTCTCCCGCGAGCCGTGCCGACCACCCGAGCCCGAAGGCGTACGAGCGGTGTCTCTCGACCGCTGCCGACCGACCCCACTCAGAGGCGCGGACAGACCGGTGCCCTGCGTTTCAAGAATCGCTAGCATCTGCTTCCCGAAGGAAGCCCATTCCTCCGGTGTCGCTTGCATGGAGGGATAAGCGACCCGCTGACGGGTGGAGTCCTCGGAAGAGGACGGGGAAGGCGACTGATGCCGGCGCTTCCGGGAATGCCTCGAAGAGGCGGAGGAGTGGCGAGACCGACTCCTGGAAGGAGACCCACTGGACTTCCGACGATGACGTGGAGAGTCGCCCCTCGAGTCATCCGTCGAAAGTCCCGCAGACCTCGACTTCCGGGGCTTAGACACCCGGCCTATCGACAGCTTCTTCTTGCGTTCCTGCAAGGCCTTTGCCGTGAGCGACTGGCAGTCGACACAGTCGTCCGTATCGTGGGCCTCCCCGAGGCACCAGAGGCAGGCGTCGTGCGAGTCCGTGACCGACATCTTGGACCCACAGTCCCCGCATTTCTTGAAGCCCGGACGCGGGGTTGAAGACGAAGTAGACATCGCCACGAACAGGTCTTCACAAAAAACCGAACAGGTTCAACGAACCGAGAATTGAAAACTCCAAAGAGTCGAGGCGTACCGAGATTCACGAAGCGAACACGTTCGCGGAAAAAACGGAACTGAGGCTATGGGCGTCGTGCGTCCTACTTATCACATCGGGTGACATCGGCCGTCGGAGGAGGTCCTCAGGGACGGCGCATCAACGTCATCGACGCAGGACGCAGAAGCCAAAGATTTTCCGAAGCAGCACAGCTGTGGACATTACCTGTCATAGATATGGAATACGTCGGAGGACCCAATCCCCTCGAAGGGGTATCATATAACGGGGTGGTGCCAATTCCGGCACCTCCACGGTCATTATTTGTGCTGTTTGTGCTGCTTCATGAATCTATAAATGCTGCAAACCGATAGCTTCTTCACAGGGACCTGTTTCTCTACGTGTGCATGCCCATTGATCTCTTGTTAAAACACACCCCAAGTTAATCAAATTGGGTCACTCTTGCAATCACCAATCCATCACACCATATTTCTGGGAACGTACACTCTCTTTTCTTCCCTAGACATAACATTACTGCTGATTTAGTAGTGTTGATGTGCAGTTCCAGATTTTTCATATAGGTGGAGAATATATTTACCAAAATCTGCAATGCTCTAGGGGTCCGTGCAATAAGGACTGTATCATCTGCATAACTTAATGCTAAAATCAACATATTTTGCAATTCTTGGTACATCAGTGTTACATTCCCATAGATTCTCTAAGAGCTTATTGATATACCGGGAGAAGAGCAGGGGTGCCAAACACACCCCTGTCTTACCCCCTGATTCAATCAAGAACAAGACTGTACGATCTCCCTCACTACCAGAGCGGATACAGGCCTCATTGTCCCTACGTAAGGACTCCAGGGTATCCAGTGCAATCATATGACCTTTGCACCTCCCACAATTTGTTCTGATTTACTTTGTCGAAGGCGGTGCTCAGGACCATGAATGCTAGATATTTAGGTTTGTGCTTAATGTGCAGAGAGTGGGCAGTTGTCACATAGAAATTTAGACATTGTTCCATTGTCCCTAGTTTGGGCCTAAAGCCCAGATGGATTGGGGATACAATTTCATTAGTGTTAACCCACTCTTCTAATTTGGTGAGTAGGCACTTCCCAAACATTCTGATGCTGGTATTCAAAAGGGATATCGGGCAGTATGATTGTGGTGTTTTTCTACAACCTTTTTTATAGATTGGAACAATTATTGAACTTTGCCATTCCCTAGGTATCAATTTTGTGGTCATTATCGCATTAAACAGTATTGTTAAAATTGGACCCCATATTTTGCCATTATCTTGATAGAACTCAGCCAGTATTCCATCACTGCCAGGGGCACGCTTTCATTTCGCATTTTGGATTGCTTTTATCACCTCTGCAAGTGATAAATAAACGTCACCATTTGCAATGTCTCAATTTCTCCAGTTTTCGGTAGGACATGTATCACATTACTCCCCCCTCACTCAGATTGGTAAACCTTACTAAAATGGTTTACCCATGTCTGGTCTTGAATACCACACTCCAATCCCACTAGTTGCTCTCTATATATAGGGCGACCATTAACTTATTTCCAAAAGTTACATGCATCATTTTTACACACTGTTTCTAGCCTATCCAATGCTTGATTGTTGCGCTCTATCTTGCGTTTTCTGATCTGCTGTTTGTACTTTGCGCTTGTCTGAACAATATCCCACTTAGGGGACTCTATGTTTTTGAGTAAGCTTAATAGGTTTGCTTTTGTCAATCTACATTCTTTATCAAACCATCCCGCCTTGCGCCTCTTTTTCACTTTTGGCACACTACTCTCCATACACCCCTCTTCTATGTTCCCCATCAGGTGCATGACTGTTTGTAATAGCACCATAGGATTAGTATCTGGGTTCAACAATGCCTCAATGAGGGCCATATTGGTTTTCACAATCTTTTTCCCCAGCACACCTTTTGTTGAATTATTCCATCTCAGTCTTTTAGTAGTGTTACCTCCACAGGCAACTTCCTTGATATGATCACATTGATTACCTCTCTGCTTCGTGCTAGGACATTTTATAACTAGATCTAAAGCATAATGGTTGCTGTATAGGTCCTTCCTTATACTAAAATCCTTCACCAGTCCCCATATATTAACAGATACCAGAAAATATTCTATAGTTGACCTTCCTCTCGGGTTTCTGAAGGTAATCGCACAAGGAATGTCTCCCTCGAATTTACCATTGGTAGATCTAAGTCCTGCCTCCATCATTCAGTGCCAGAATCAAAGGCCAGTACCACACATCCTCTTGTCCATCATTTGTGGTGGAGGGACTCCTAGAACCCCACCTTCAACCTGGTCATAGAGGCCTTCAGTCGGGCCATTACCCATTTTCAAGTTAAGGTTAATTCCACACACTATCATTATGTCTTTGTTCCTTGTTTGGTTTAGTAAACTGCCAATCCCCTATTTCAAGGCTACAATTGGACCCAGGCCATCTTTCTCTGAGGGGCTTTTATAGATGTTGATACAATACACTGGGAGACCCTCCAGTGGGGTCAATTTAAGGACTTGAATCAGCGTTTCCATTTCCATTTTTACTTCAATGATCTCACAGGCAAGTGAGCCCTTGCCCAAAACTACCAAACCTCCATGATACCTCCCTCTTGGCCCCTTTTTTGCCTTTACCTGATAGACCAAATACCCACCAAAGACTATTTCCTCTTCTTCCCATGTCTCTTGTAGGAGAATGATCACAAGCCCATTCAGTTTCTCTTGTATAGTATTGTTAGTTAATTGACCCTTAGAGCCTGCTATATTCCATGACCATTGACACAATTTCTACAATATCAGTCATATTCATACACTCTAACTGCCGGTCTGTTGTGTAGGTTCTAGTACATAACACCCTGTTATTGTTGTATTGTTGGCCCTGATTATATTAATTCACCCGCTGGGCATTCGGGAGCACACCTCAAGTGTCATGTTAGACCATTATTGGGGGGGGGGTTATTCGTGGTCAATCCAATTCTTCAATGGTCAATAAAGGATCAAATCTATTGGATATAGCAGTATTATTTTTTGTCACTGCTCTTTTGTATCCCACCTCTTTATGATTGCCATCTCGTTGGCTCTATCCAGTGGCTTCCTAGTCAGATATTTATTGGACAAATCTCTCCCAGGTCGGGAAGCTAGGGTCGGGTCAGGATAAAAATATGCCGAGGGGGACCATCCTATAAGAAGAGTTTCCTAAAACATGGGTTAGATTTGAGCCCATATAAAGGATGCCACTTGAGGGGAATCAAAGGAAACAATAATTCAATCACCCTTGATGGGTCTATTTGTACCTCCAACCCACCCGTCCTCCCCCCACCCTTCTGGCCATTAGTATGGAACCCGATTAATTTGTGGCCCATGTATGCATGTGTTTATCCATTGGGCAACTTTATTCATCAGACCAGTTGTGGTTTCATATGATTCATTAGATGGGATCAACCCCTACTATTATACCTACTAATGGTGCTGCTTCATGTGGAAGGTTTAAGGTCACGTTTTCATCACTTGCGATTACCACGCTGCTTCCCTTGCAACCTTTCAGCTATATTCGTGTTTTCCCAGTAGTTATGTGGGTCAATCCCAGAATTTAATTTAGGGATAGAGTCTCCTTTGCCTGCTGTTTTGGGAGTTGTAATTTATTTCCATAGATTGTGCATTCGCTAACATCTCTACTGGAGCACATTCCCGTACACCCGTGGTTCCCATTGATTCTACCAACGAGTCTACATTACTGAGAGCCATCTCCTGAAATTCAGGCAAACACAATCTGGTTTCCCTTTATTCTCTTTCCACATATAAAATATGTTTTTCTAGTTTCCCAGGTATGTCTTTAAGGTAGGTGTCCAATACCGATTGAGACTGCGGCTGTGATCCCTTATTTCGATTTGCCACATTCTTTTTTACTTTCTTTTTAATGTTGGTTTCACCTAAACTTGAGTTTGCTTTCTTTTTCCCCATTATGCCATTATGATGTTTGATGCGAGTCCCGTTTGGATTCCTTTAGCTTACATATTAATATATATATATATTATCGGTTTGACTTACGTTATTAAAATCATTTAGAAAACGTAAAATAGGCTAAAACAATTCATAAAGTGTTAGGTAAACCAAAAGGAAGCCTAACACAGACTTCAATAAGGTGCAATAGTGTGCAGTAAGGTGACGTGTAGTATAGTTAGAGCAGTACAAAAAGGACAAAATACACAATCGCAGAACTATTACGTTTCAAACTCTATAAAAATTCAATTTGATCCGCCAAGCTTAAAAAATAGCTTTGTCAACATTAATGGTTCATTTAAAATGGTCCTTTATAAACACTAAAAAGTCCCTTAAAAAGTATTTTAAAAAGTCATAAAAAATTCCTTAGAGGGTATAATAATGCCATACAAACAATGCTTCTGCCCTATGGTGCTTTATGGATTGAAGCCCTCACTATACGAGATCTAGCTTGGCTAGATAAGATCGAAGGTAGCTTCTGGAAACCGATGTTGAGATTTAAAGTCAGGGCTTCAATACAATATAATAGATTAGAACTGGCCCTGATATCACTTACAGGTGAGCTTTTGATAAAACAGGGTTTATTATACATGAAAACCCATGCAGCCCCTAAATGTGAGTTACTTGGCTTATTGGCTGCCCATGGCCACGGAAAAGACAGTTTTGACTGTTTGGTTAATGATCTCTTTGATCAAATAGGATGGCACCCAGATTTTTCCAGGGGCTCTTCTTATGAAACATTGCAACATGTCTTCACAATAAAAATTAAGTAATGGGATTGGGTGGCTAATTTCTCACATGTGGAGACCCTGAGCAGTCACATTTTTATGGAGGATGTATCATATAGCTACCTTAAATCCCAATTGTATATCAGACAATGCCCAAGTTTGAAGGTCCGTGCTTTTAGGTTGAGGCTGCGGACAAATCAGTTTCTAGTATTGTCTTTAATTGGTCCACAACTGGGACTCCCCCGAAGTGAGAGAGATTGCTGTCTCTGTAAACTACCTGAATATATAGCGACAGCAAGGCATGTTCTGCCAGAATGTGGAACTATGGGTAACGTATGTATGACATTATTAGGACCCTTTGTGTTCCATTACGATTACATTAAGAGTGACGACTTTTGGATGTATTGCCTGAATACAGATAACCAAAAAGTACACATTGCCCTCCACCAGGTGTGGGAAATTGCTGAAAAGAGACTTGAGATGGATGCCAGAGGAAAAGACAAAGATATTCCAATTTAATATTACTATTCAGAAGTTGGAAATATATAGAAGATGCATTTTGTCAAAGTTTTAACTGAAGATTTCTGGGTGCTTACATTTTTAAATACTGTTGACTCCATATTTTATAATTTTTACAAAACATTTTTAGGAAAGTGTAACAGTTCAGTTGAATATCACATGAATAAAACTCTGAGCCAGTAAGTAGAGTGTTTGGATTGTAAAGTAAACCCAATTCTTTTATTAACCACTATTTTTTTCTTTTAGGTATTTTTGGTAAAGGATACGTTTTCTCTCGATCTTCTTCAGCTTCTATAACAGGACGTGGCTGAGGGTAATTCAGGTAAGAGTCAATATAGTTCTTATTATGTCTTTTCCGCCTTGTAAGGTTATTTACCTTTCTGTGGCTTTACTTTTCTCAGTCTCTAAGAATTCTTCTCTTTTCCTTATCGTTTCTTTCTATTCCTTTCCTTATCTTTTCTTTGTTTCTGATTTCAGCTCTTCAGGTCTGTTCTCTTTCTTTACTTCTTGGTACTTAACCAACTAGAAACAACAGCTGGACGTTGAGCTAGATGGGAGCTTTTCTTGTAACTTTCCTTTTCCTAATGTCTCGGAGCACTGGTAATACACACGCTCCCTTTACTGTCTATATAAACTTGTTAACAGTTTCTGCATTAAACAACACCCTATTTTATTAATGTTTATCTTAACTCAATATTAGCTTCATGTTTCTTGTTTTAGGCCAGATCGCCTCCTTAACAGTAGTCAGGGTTCCCTGTTGTCAACGGCGCCTCCTTTTCAACTCTCTGAAGGGACAACGTTCACCTTCCCATATAACTTCCTAAATGCAAGTGCAACGGCGCTTAGTAAATAATTCGTAGCGCAACGGCGCTGTTTCACCTCGGTAAGTCTATGTCCAATCTTCGCTTGGGTTTTGTCACACAACCCTCGCTTCGACAAGCAGCGCCGCTCTTCTCTCCCCACTCATCCAAATGCAGGCGTTTGTTTTCAGAGTTTCGATGCGCCCTCTTCAAATGACGGCGCTTTCATTCCGTCTCTGGCGATAACGATCGCCTCATTCACTCCACACGTCTCCGTTACCTTTTCTTTAGTTTGATTGATGTTGTCTTTCTCTCAGCTTCGTACGTCAGCACTGAACCTCGATTTTTACTGCCTTCCGTGATGATAACGATTGTCCGAAACTCCTCTGCACCTTTGTTTCTCTTTCTTCGTCACGGCACCCAGCAGCGCACAGCTAACGGCTTTCAGCTATTCAAACCCCCCGCTTCTCTGTATGCCCAGTTGTAACCATCCTCCTCCTCCTTTCTCTAGACAACCAAGTATAACAAAAACAACGTCAGATCCCGGTGATTGGCTGTACACGCTGTCAATTACTTTTCCCCAGCTGACAGCTGCAGTTAACACTTGGTAGCCCTGCTTGTCCTGCTTATCATTATATTGCCAGAGTCAGCGTCTGACTGCAGATCTCCTGCACATTTCCCATTGGATTTATTACACACCCCCTCTTCTAGGCCCTTACGCTCGGGAAGGACAGTGTTGTGTGATAAAAAATCAGCTTGGGCCAACAGTTTTCCAGGTAGATGAATGGTCTTGAAGGTGAAAGGCTGAAGAGCAAGAAACCACCTACGTACCCTGGGATTTGTGTCCTTATTGCGAGCCAACCATACCAGAGGAGCATGATCGGTTACCAACCAGAACTCTCGACCTAGCAGATAATATCGTAAAGCCTCTATAGCCCATTTCACAGCCAGGCATTCCTTTTCAATTATGGCATAATGCATCTCGTGGGGAAATAGCTTCCTACTTATAAATACCACAGGTCTTTCATCCTCCCCCTGGTTTTGGAACAGCACCGCTCCAAGACCCGTACCCGATGCATCCGTATGTAAATAAAATGGTGCAGAGAAATCAGGACAATGGAGGATGGCTTTTTCTGAAAGAGCCTTTTTCAAGTTGTTAAAAGCTCTTTCCGTTTCCGGTGTACACCATTCTTTCCTAGGTGGTGCTGAAGACTTTAAAAGATTTCTCAAAGGTGTAGCCAACGTGGAGAAATGAGGTATGAATCTTCTGTAATAGCCTATAAAACCCAGGAAAGCTCTCACTTGTCTGGGAGTTACGGGAAATTGTAAGTTTTTTTTAACCACCAATTTCTCCTCTTGGGGTTTTATGATGCCTTGGCCGACAAAATAGCCCAAATACTTTGTATGAAAATTAGCCATGAAAGACTTCTTAGGATTGATATGTAGTCCTGAGTTTTGTAGTAGTCGCAGAACAGTCTCCAGATGTACAAGGTGATCACTCCAGGTTTGACTAAAAACAATAATATCATCTAGATAGGCTCCAATATACCCTTCATACCCTCTAATAATTGAGTTCATCAACCTTTGGAACGTTGCAGGTGCCCCATGCAACCCAAAAGGTAAAACTGTAAATTGAAATAATCCAGAGGGGGAGGCAAAGGCTGTTTTTTCTTTATCCTTGGGATGCAGCGTTATTTGCCAATATCCTTTTGTTAGATCTATGGTCGTTAGAAACTTGGCCTTTCCGAGTTTATCCAGTAAATCCTCGATCCTAGGCATAGGATTGCGTCAAATTTAGAGATTTCATTCAGTTTCCTGAAATCTAGGCAAAAACGAGTCGTTCCATCTGTTTTGGGGGCTAAAACTATGGGTGACGACCACTCACTATTGGAGGGTTCTATCACTCCTAATTCCAACATCTCCTGAATTTCCTTATTAATTGATTCCAACTTCGTCTCTGGTATCCTATATGGTCTAATCCTGACTACCTCTCCAGGCCGGGTCTCAATGTGATGGTAGGCTAATTCTGTTCTTCCTGGTAAACTGGAAAAGACCTCCGAATACTTCGTGTTAAGTTCTAATAGTTCCATCTTCTGTTTCTCTGACAAATTTGCATTTACATTTAATGCCTCCATTCCCAACTTTACTTTTAACTGGGGAAATTGCTCCAGGGGTATTTCTTTCGTGTTGATCATTGCTATAGCTGTCACTGGGTCAGACCATTTTTTAAGCAGATTTATATGATACGTTTGTGTCGGGAATCTTCAATCGTTTTGCTTCACTTTATAAGTCAAAGGTCCCAGGACTTCTTCAATCTCATATGGCACCCTCCAAGTAGCCAACATCTTATTTTTGGAGGTGGGTAATAATACCAACACTTTTTCCCCTTTTTTGAAGGTTCTTAACTGAGAGTTTCGGTTGTAATAATACTCTTGCTTGATTTGGTTTTTCAGCTAATTTTCTCGTGCAATCTTCTGCAGGTTCCCCACCCTTTCTTTAAGCTTACAGGCATATTCCGTTAAAGAAATCTCCTGTCCTGGGTTTTCCTCCCATCTCTCCTTTAGAATATCAAGTAATGTTCTCACTGGTCTCCCAAACATCAGTTTGAACGGAGAAAATCCCGTTGAGGACTGGGGTGTGTTGCGGAGTGTAAGTAATATCCATGGTAAAATCCGGTCCCAACTCCTTTCTCCAGGTTCCATTGACTTACACAAAATCTGTTTAATTGTCTGATTATATCGCTCCCCGAGACCATCGGTCTGTGGGTGAAATACAGGCATTTTCATATGTTTTATCTTTAGAATCCCACACACTTGCTCCATGACAGCTGACATAAAATTAGTCCCACGATCGGTGACGATCTCTTTTGGTATTCCCACTCGACTGATAAAAGGTATCAATACGTCACAAATGTTTTGTGTGCTGGTAGACCTAAAAGGGAAAGGCTCTGGATATCTAGTTGCGTAATCAACGACCACTCGGATGTATTTATGTCCGCGGGACGATGGCTCTAAAGGTCCAATAATATCCATCCCGATTCTACTAAAGGGCTCAAAAACGATTGGCATGGGTTGGAGTGGAGCTTTTTTCACATTTGCTCGATTTTTCTTTTGACACTCGGGACAAGCCTGGCAGAAAGGAGTTACTTGAGCATATATTCCTGGCCAGTAAAACCTCCCTAAGAGTTTCTGTATGGTTTTCTCCGTTCCCAAATGTCCTTCTCATAACGGTTTGATAGTATTTGCTAGGTACTAGTAATTGTTTGGTAACAACGTCATTCGCATCTTTATTGTATCGATAGTATAGACCCTTCTCTTTGTTAAAGAAAGGCCCTTTTCCTGATATTTCGTCTCAAACACTTGCCCTAGCATTTGCCAATAATGTATCCAATTCCTGGGCCATGCGAAAACTATCACCACCTTCATCAATTTTCCAATCGACCACCATCGGACAAACATTTCTTGCCCCAGTCTTTCTTCAACCTTCTTATAATGGTTTTGGTTTTCTTTTCTTTCGTAAGGGGTAGCGGAATTTCCTGGTGAGCAAAAGGAGCTTCTTGTAACCAACTTTCCTCGACTTTCTTCACTATCTTGGCAAAGTTCGGTACATCGGACCCAATCAGAAGTGGCTCTGGCAATATCGGCATTACAGCGGCCCTGACCTCTATCTGTTCTCCTGCCACCTTTACATTTATTTCCTTGGTAGGATAATCTCTCACATCCCCATGGACACAGCGAATAGGAATCTTTTTATTCAAAAGTTTCTCATCACCTACTAGTTCAGTACTTACTATGGTTTGCAAACTGCTGCTATCTATCATAGCCCTCGTTGGTTTCCCATCGACTTCAGCTTTGCATGTATAGGAATAGGGGGATCTTGTCCCAATAGCTGCGTCAGATGATTCTCCTTCTTTGCTTACCTCCATGTTTCCCACGTCCATAGGCTCTGTTTTGACCCTTTTAGGGCACATTCTCACCAAGTGTCCCCATTCCCCACACTCAAAGCACTGTATTCCTTTGGGGACCACACTTGGCGCTTGTATCCCTGCGGGACTTTCACTACTGGGCCGTAATCTGGTGGGTTCCCAATCTGGTTTTCTGAGCATTGAAATGGGCCATCTTGATGGGCCTAGGTTTTTGGCAGAAGCGTTGTTTAAGTTAACATTTGGCTTGATGTGGGACACATAATTCATTGAGCGTCCCTGTCCAGCGTGTTAACTGCCTGCACAAGGCTGGGTCGATGATGTTGATGGACCCAGCGTTGCATAGGGATGGGTAGGGCCTCAATGAATTGTTCCATGACAATCTTTTCGTTCATTTCCTGTACCATGGTGTTCGGTGTCTGCAACCACTTATCTCCCAGTTCTTTAACCCTATAAAAAAGTTGTTGGGGTGTTTCTTCCAGTTGCAACTTGATCTCACGGAACTTTAGCCTATAGGCCTCCTCATCATGTCCCAAGCGTTCTAGGACCACTCTCTTCATCTCCATATAAGTCGTCTCTCCCGTTGGATTGGCTGCCTGGTAGGCACTTTGCATATCACCTGTCATGAGTGGTGCAATGTAATGGCTCCAGCTTTCATTGGGCCATTGCGCATTCCTTGACACCCGTTCAAAATTGACAAAAAAATGAGCGGGGTCCTCTCCAACGGAATATTTTTGAAGAACTGAAGCCGGTACCTGAGCAAGTCTACGTACTGCAGTCGCCTCCAGTAATTGGGCCCGTTTTACTTGAATCGCTTGCTGAAACGCTTGTCTATCAGCTTGCGCTTGCTGATTCTGTAGTAGCAAGGCTTATTGGAGAAGTTGCTGCCTCTCACTCAGTGTTTTAATGAGTTCCTCCATGGTGTTCTATCGATCCCACTGCTAACACCAAAATTGTAACAGTTCAGTTGAATATCACATGAATAAAACTCTGAGCCAGTAAGTAGAGTGTTTGGATTGTAAAGTAAACCCAATTCTTTTATTAACGACTATTTTTTTCTTTTAGGTATTTTTGGTAAAGGATATGTTTTCTCTCGATCTTCTTCAGCTTCTATAACAGGACGTGGCTGAGGGTAATTCAGGTAAGAGTTAATATAGTTCTTATTATGTCTTTTCTCCCTTGTAAGGTTATTTACCTTTCTGTGGCTTTACTTTTCTCATTTTCTAAGAATACTTCTCTTTTCCTTATCGTTTCTTTCTATTCCTTTCCTTATCTTTTCTTTGTTTCTGATTTCAGCTCTTTAGGTCTGTTCTCTTTCTTTACTTCTTGGTACTTAACCAACTAGAAACAACAGCTGGACGTTGAGCTAGATGGAAGCTTTTCTTGTAACTTTCCTTTTCCTAATGTCTCTGAGCACTGGTAATACACACGCTCCCTTTACTGTCTATATAAACGTGTTAACAGTTTCTGCATTAAACAACACCATAATTCATTAATGTTTATCTTAACTCAATATTAGCTTCATGTTTCTTGTTTTAGGCCAGATCGCCTCCTTAACAGTAGTCAGGGTTCCCTGTTGTCACATAGTGCAACGGCGCTTAGTAAATAATTTGTAGCGCAACGGCGCTTCCTTGTCAACTCTCTGAAGCGACAACGTTCACCTTCCCATATAACTTCCTAAATGCGAGCGCAACGGCGCTTAGTAAATAATTCGTAGTGCAACGGCGCTGTTTCACCTCGGTAAGTCTATGTCCAATCTTCACTTGGGTTTTGTCACACAACCCTCTCTTCGACAAGCAGGGCTGCTCTTCTCTCCCCACTCATCCAAATGCGGGTGTTTGTTTTCACAGTTTCGATGTGCCCTCTTCAAATGACGGCGCTTTCATTCCGTCTCTGGCGATAACGATCGCCTCATTCACTCCACACGTCTCCGTTACCTTTTCTTTAGTTTGATCGATGTTGTGTTTCTCTCAGCTTCGTACGTCAGCACTGAACCTCGATTTTTACTGCCTTCCGTGATGATAACGATCGTCCGAAACTCCTCTGCACCTTTGTTTCTCTTTCTTCATCACGGCACCCAGCAGCGCACAGCCAATGGCTTTCAGCTGTTCAAACCCCCGCTTCTCCGTATGCCCAGCTGTAACCGTCCTCCTCCTCCTCCTCCGTTCCCTAGACAACCAAGTATAACAAAAACAACGTCAGATCCCGGTGATTGGCTGTACACGCTGTCAATTACTTTTCCCCAGCTGACAGCTGCAGTTAACAGTTGGTAGCCCTGCTTGTCCTGCTTATCATTATATTGCCAGAGTCAGCGTCTGACTGCAGATCTCCTGCACATTTCCCATCGGATTTATTACACAAAGTTTTTAGGAAATTCATATTGTGTTATTTACTAAGGTGACGACGGAATTTTTGGTTTACTGAATGATGTAATCATAAAGGAACTAAGAAGGAGATCACCTTGTTGACTAATTGCACATTTTGTGAAAACAAGTAAGGAATTTTGGTATAATAATTTAGATTTATTGTATAATGATAGTAGATTTGGTGTTTTAATAATGTGAAAAATTGATATGTTTTATGAATATTTTGTGAAGTTTCTTATGAAACTAAACAAATAAAGAATAATAATAATTAAAGAAAAATAAGGAACTTATGTTTTTTTTCCAATTCTTTTAATTAGGTTTTGTCAAACAGAAAGAAAAACAAGAACACAACTACTTGAGTACACAACAATATTAGGAACCTTAACATCGGGGATGCGGCACATAGCATAACATTCTACAGTGAGTGACACTATGGGGGCAGAGGATCCATGCCACCCATCGGGTGGGTGTACGGGTGGTCGAGCTCTCCCTTTTCCCTGGTTTCAGTGTTCATTCTTCCCACTTCCCCCATATTTTCGGGTACTTCCGGGGGCACCCCCTTGCGTTGTAAATGTGTCTTTCTAGGGAGGCGCATCTGTTCATTTCATTGGACCACCGATCTGTATTTATCTTATCTGCCGAGCCGCAGGTGGCCGCCATTAGTCTTTTACCTACTCCTAGTGCTACTCCCAGAAATGTCTTTTTGTGTTTGGTGAGGTCGGTTTCACCCCAAATTCCCAACAGAATAAGTTTGGGGTCCTGCAGAATTGTGAAGCCCATTATCCTGGAGAGGCGCAGTAAACATGCTGTCCAGAACTCCTGGAGCACCCCGCATTCCCAAACCATGTGGTAGAAGGTGCCTTCTGCCCTTTTGCATCTGAGACATTCTGTATCTGCTTCTCCACCCCAACTGGCCATTTGCATTCTAGAATAGTAAGACCTGTGTAGGATTCACAGCTGTATCAGTCTGAGTTTAGCATCAATGCCGATTTCCCTTGGGGACATCAGGGGCACCACCCAGCTTTCAGCCTCTTTGTAAGGAACATTATCAAGAGTCAATAGAATCACTACAACCACTGAAATCAATATGTGGCTTTTCTTGGCTTGGTTTAGCGTTCACAATGACACAGTATCGCTAAATGCCACATTCCCTTGGTCAAAATCACCATATGAACACAGTAAAAATGTTGTCTTGGCCCTTTCTTAGAAGCCTGTGTCTATCCCATAATTTTCTTCTTACTCCAAACAAAAAAAGCTTCAATCGATCCGTCCAGCCTTAATATACCATAAATGAGCATGGGAAAAGGTACGCCCGACTGGCTTGAGGGGCTGCCAGAGTCCGACTCCCCCCATCACTCCAATGCGCATATAACAGTTTTCAATCAAGTACGCACCCAGGCCACGGATGCAACCACGACAGTCACAGTCACGGTTCCCCTCAGCAATAGCACTGCATGAAGCTCTTCATGAAATCTCTTCGGGCACAGAAGTTACACTAGGGTGCAAGGTGGTTGACCAAATTGCGAAATCCTCTCTCTCACTCTCTCACTCGAAGTCGGGATAGTAAACCTCCTGTAATGGCAATACAGTGCGCAATATACCTTTTTGGCAGACGGTGTGCTTACCGCAGGACCAGGTTCGGTATGCCTTCATAAGCCAATCAAAAGTCACAGTTTGTGCGTTGGACACCCCCAGGCCAGGTGCAGGTCATCGGAACACGAAACACACTTGTCCCCACTCTGCCATGCTCCACTGTTGACAAGTGTTTAGTAGGCAGGCAGGCAGTGTAGAAGCGGCTGTTCCAGCAATAGCCAGTGTAGACAGACTCAGGAAGGAAAATAATAACCAGGACATGGAACACACTCGGCTATGGACTGGCGTTTAGTAGGCAGGCAGGCAGTGTAGAGGCGGGCGTTCCAGCAATAGCCAGCGTAAACAGACTCAGGAAGGAAAATAATCACCAGGACTAAGGAACACACTCGTCCTCACTCCACCATGCTCTGCTACGGACTGGCGTTTACTAGGCAGGCAGTGCAGAGGCGGGCATTCCAGCAATAGCCAGTGCAGACAGACTCAGGAAGGAAAATAATGACCAGGACACATAACACACTCGTCCTCACTCCCAGTCCCAATCGCTAGAGTATAGTAGTCGGCAGCTAATCAGGAAGCAATGGCGACCCCCACGCCATGCGGACAGATCGCGTTGCAGACACCACTCTTCCCACACCATGCTTCACCACTAAGGGGAAGGCAGCTTCCTTTTGAATTGAATGCAGCACCTGGCTCAGACATGCAGCATGTGACTGGGGACACCTCGCATTGCAGACACCGTCCTTCCCACACTGAGTTTCACCACTACGGGGAAGGCAGCTTCCTTTCGAATTGAGAAGCGGCACTTGGCTCATACATGCAGCATGTGACTGGGGAGACCTCGCGTTGGAGACACCGCCCTTCCCATGCCGGACTTCTTATACCTATTAGCCATGTTCCATAACAACAGGGTATGGGATGGGAGGAAAGGGACCAGACTGTATTTTGGTTATTAGTAAATCGTTTTTGGCAGTGCTCTCTGCCCTAGTTTAGCCATGGGATGCCAGTCCCCAGGAAACAGCCAGGGGGCTGCAGTACTCTCTTTAGATAGAGAGATTGCAGTGTATGGCAGATTGTTGGGAAGGCCTAGCACGTTTAGTCATATCTGGGAAGTGGCATGCAAATGAGGGGGACTGTATAGGAAAGACAGATAGTGAGAGATAGGTTCTCCACTTTACCTTTTAGAGAGAGTTCCTGCCTCCCTGACCTTCTGATGGTAATGATCATCAAGTAGTCATTGGCTGTGAGCCTCTTATTGATGGAGCCTGCGGCCACCTCCCGACCAGAGCATGGAGGACGTCATTCTCCATGCTCGGCTGGACACCAAGACACCAAGGCTCTGGTACGACTTATGATGCTCTGCAGAGAGACTCTGCATTAGAGCCTGCTGAGCCTCTGGAGGGAATTGGATTCCAATTCAAAAGGCAATGAAGATATGGACTGGACTCCCACGTAACAGTCCAATCTAGAGGGTGGTCCTGGGGTGTTGGGCTCCATCCTTGATGCAAAACCCTGCTCTTAGATAAATATCAGTGTTTCAAGACAACCATTCAATTTGATGGGCTTTGGTAACTCTGACCCAGATATCTTACAGCGACGACTCGTCTCCCCGTTTCCTCTTGCCTTTTTGATCTACTTGCCTGGCCAGTTCTCCTAGTCCTCTCACCTAGATCTGTAGTGGCTAAGCTGGCTCTTGCCTACGTAGGCCAGTTATCCTCCTGCTCAATGGGTTATCTCTCACAGAGATTGATATCCTTGAAGGCAACTCTGTCGCCTATTCTTTCCTGCCTTGGAAGCAAGACAACGTGGAGCAACACAGGTTCGATCCCCGGTCAGCGCTTATAAACCTCTGGGTATTAAGCACGTTATAAATAACCAATTACAATTGATATTTTGCATCCAGTTGAAACCGACTTTGCGAAGTTTTCCCAGACTTTAAACCAATTAACGTGAAACTGTTCACAGCCCAAAATGAGGACAGTGAATGATAGAATACATGCAAGAAGAGTAAATGAAAAAAAGGGAATGATGTCCATTAGAAGGTCCTTATGAACCAGAAAGATAGAAAAGTGAGGCCTTGTAAATAGGACCAGATGATGTCACTATGACTGCACTCCCCAACTTTGTGAATAAGTTAAAGAATGTATGAATGGGCATAGTGTCGAAAACAAATGCGACTCTCCCCACTCGTCCATTTTTGTTGCCCCACACTGTGTCCTTTGAGCAAGTATTTAACTAGATCGGACAGTGTTATCGATTCCTTATGGGGAGGTATTTTCTCCAACACTGCACAGCTTCTAGAGGTTTCTTGCCCATCCTATGCTGCAAATGTAGGCACAGTAGTGCTCAGACAATCTGATTAAGCCCTTAGAAGAAGATCTTTATTGGGCTGCTACATATGGGCTATCTCCAGAGATGTCAAAGATTCCCCAGGTAGGTATGACCCATAGCCCTTCTCCGAATCCTCAATGCACGAAGTACACAGATACTGAACAAAAAGCGTTAAACAAACTGCCTCCATTCATCCATCCACCTACGAAGCAACTCATTCATTATTTCTATTAGCACCCGGGATGGGGGGAGCAGCCAATCAGGTTCCTTGGATCGCTGGCTTGAAATACTGATCTAAGCCCACGTTCCATGGAACCTGATGGCTGCTTCCTCCGCCCTGCAGTGCCATCTTCTCCCCACCCTCCCTTCATTTTTAAGTTAACCTATCCCCCCTCCCCAGGCCCACGTACCTGATTGTGACGGCGCAGCTTCGCTCTGTCTCCCTTTGCCGGCTGCCATGGAAATGGAAGAGGGGCCCCGCCTTCCAGCTCCATGGAAGCCGTTTTATAAGTATTTTCTTTCTGTACCATTCAAAGAAAAAAAAAAAGATACCACTCTCAGTACCCCGGGTTACCGTATTGGCAACACTATGTGCTAATAGCGTTAAGCACCCGTTCCAAGGGCTGGAACAGGTGTTAACATCCCGGGGCTGAATTAAAGGCCCAAGCAATCACACAGAACATCAATATGCAAAGCATCAGGGGCCACAGCCAGGTTGGAACTCATGTGCCTGAGAATTTTACAGATGAGCCTGCACATCACTTAGGCAATTTCCAGGAAGACTGCATTACATAATGGGGACACCGCATGAGCATGTGGCTGGGTCACCTCCAGGTTAGACACGAGGCACCGGAACTGAATATGTACCCTTCCAGCAGCTGCTCCTCGTGCATGCCTATTTATGAGTCTGCCTCCAGCAGATTGTTTTCATCAATCCATTTAAAAGGGTTTCTTTCGGAGCAGTCTAAATCAATCTTTCATACAAAATCATGTGACGCTCAAAATAGGTTGATGAACAAGATGGCACAGACTTGTCCCAGGCACTGTAGACATATTTTAGGGACTAACTGGCATCGGCGGTCGCTGTCTCGGGCGGATTGGACACATTTAGCTATTTTGTTACTTGAGGACCTTCGCGCAGTGGTGCAGGCTCTGGGACGAGGTTGTGCTACAGCAAGGCACTTGTGTTGGGTTTGCAGAAAGAACTGACTCGCCACCCTGAGATGACCTGATAATTTTCTGTTTGAGTCATAGCTCTCCACTCACACGCTTTTGGCGGGTGTCACCCGCCTTGTAAAGGGCTGACTCACCCGCCAAGCCTTCTGAACGCCCATTCATTCCAATGGGCGTCTCACCCACCAAAAACAAAATCGGGTGATTTCACCCGCCTTTGCTACACAAATGGTTGAGAGCTATGGTTTGAGTTGTCATTGGCCTGCAGACATTAGAAGGGTCGTTATTCTCTCGGGAGGATAGCTCAGCGGCAACATCCTCGCCCTGGAGACAACACAGAGCAACACAGGTTCGATCTCTGCGACCACGCTTAGAAACCTCTGGTTATTAAGCACGTTATAAAAAACCTGTCATAAGAGCATTGCGATATTGATAAAGCAGACCTACATCCAATCGGAATATGCAAGGAAGAGTAAAAGAAGGCATTATTTGCAAATAACTGCCCGTTTTACAACCTGCTTGCCACGTTATGGATTGGGGGATAATTTAACAAATACTGCTTGTTATATTCCATAGGAATACTGCATGCAGTAAATACTGCCTGATTATGAGGTGAAATGTCTACTATACAGAATGTATTGTACTCCAAATGTTCCCTCTGCTTAAGAAGGGGGTGGGAGAGTATGACATATTAAAAAGCCATCTGAAATTTAAAAAGATTTTTGCATGTAGTGAAGGGAAAGAGTATTCTAAATGTAGACAACAAATTGAGTGAACATTTGGGGCTCTCGCATGCCCACCACCTAAGCCCCATTTCAAAGCAAACGCACAAAAGCATCACAATTGACCCTATTATACATTGTAAAAACAGTGATATTATCGGCTATTGTACACAATCCAAATACATCCTAAAGTAAGGTAACAACCTAAAAAAAAACCTAAAAAATAATGCACGTGGGTAACAGAAATACTGCATGCCGTATTTATGTGAAGCTAGATTGCATCACCACAAACCGGGTCGATTTCTCAGGGGGTGGATTCATGAAATTCTGCCCATGGCAACAATAATTACTGCCTAATGTTCTATCAAAAAACTCCCAATAATGAGTAGGTATGCAGTATTTTTATAATAAAGGCACGTGGTAAGCACCGGATTATTACAAGGAGGTATACTGAGTGAAAATCCCCAGTTAAACATCTAGCGAGCCGCAGGTTGCAGAGCCATGCTGTGTGGGATCCTAAGAGCCATATTGCTTGGCCCAAAACGTCCCTATTTCTAGGCAAACACTTCTGACTTGGGCTCCTCTGACCAAACATGCCAGACGGATGCTCCTCCAGGTGAACATTCCAGAGTAGGGCACCTGCAGGCAAAACTCTGAGTAGTCCTGCTCTAGGCAAACATCCCAGACACTTTCAGTCAGATTAGGGTGGCTGCAGTAGTAGAAGGGTCCCTCTTTTGCACAATGTTACATTTTGAAAGGTGGTCACGCCCCCTGCGTCTTGTCTTAGTCCCTCCCCCTTTTGATGTGCTTTGATATAAACTTAATATACATTTGATATGAAAAGGATATAAACAATTTTTGATATTGATTTTATATCAAATATATATTGGCTATAAAGTGTTTTCTAATTGATATCAGTTTTGATAAAGTGAATATAGATTTTATATAAAATCTCTATATAGATTGGAGCGGCTAGGATTGGTGCTTGCCGATGTTGCTTGATTGAGGGCCGAGAGTGAAGTGAGTTCTGAAGACAGGGACTGTAAATCTAGTGTTTTGCATAGTGATTCGATGATGACATCATAGAAGCGTTCCGACACGGGGTGATAGAGCTAGCAGAGGTAATTAGAAAACTCAAGGCCACTAGCTGTAAAGGAGACCCATGCTCGGCCATGATTATCAAATAATGCCCAGATATTATCCTGCCGGGCACTCACCAGATTCATAAACTCCTTGTTTGAAGAAAATCATGCCCCTCACAAGCTTAAACAAGCATGGATTGCACCACTTATGAAGAAACCAGGGTTGAGTCCCTTAACCCAGACCAACTACAGACCAATAACCAACACTCCTTTCCTCCTCAAAATATTGGATAGTGTGGCCAATGATCAAATCGCGTGACATCTTATTGACTATTCCATCCTCAATAAATTCCAATCGGGATTCCGGTAATATCATGGAGCTGAGACAGCCCTCCTGGACCTGAAGTCCAAACTATTGGAAAGAATGGACAATGGTCAGCTCTCACTACTGATGTTCTTGAATCTGTCTGCTGCTTTTGACCTGGTGGACCATGACATCTTGGCCACCAGGTTAAAAAATGTTGCCTTATTCTCTGATCAAGTGACACAGTGGATAGGCTCCTTCCTAATCGAGCGACAATGCAGAGTGACCAATGGGGAAGCACAAACAAAACTAGCAACACTATTATATGGTGTCCCACAGGGTGCCTGTACCTTGCCTACCCTATATAAAAATTGAATGGTCCCTTTTTTCGATATGTTGGTTCAAAATAACATCACCTTTACAAACTCCGCCGACGATACACAATGTATCATCCCACTATCTGGCTGTTATAGTGTAGATGAAAGTCACATACATCAAGCATACCATCTCATCCACACTTGGATGGTTCAAAATGGCATGGCTCTTAACAACGAAAAAACTGAACTCATGGTGGTCGGGACGGAAAACAAACTTGCTCAACTTGACCCTCTGTTTAACAGCTTCACCATTGCTAATCATAAGATAGATGTACTTAAAAAAGTCAAAAGCTTGGTATAACCCTGGATAGAAGTCTGAACATGAGGGCACAGGTGAGCAGCTTGGTCTCTGCCTCAACATATGACATAAAATTGCTTACACACCTCTGTCCGTTCATAACACAAGGCAATGCAGAAACGATAGCTAGAACAATAATAGGCTCCAAAATCGATTACTGCAGTAGTCTGCTGACTGGTATTGCCCAATCTGAGATCCACCGCGTGCAAGTTAATAAAAATGGGGCAGTCAGAGTGATTAAGAATTTGAAGTGGAGGAGCCATGTCTCAGATGCAAGGCATTAACTACACTGGTTGCCTGTAGAAGGTAGGGTCCAATTCAGAATTATTTTGACTACGCATAAATGCACATGTCACGGTTTATTAAACAGCACACGCCAGCCAGGGAACTCCTTCCCCTAAAATGGATGTGGCGCACAATAAAACAATTTTTATTTTTAATACACTACGGATTCATTTGAGTAGGCCTCCAACCCGTCTCGCACCCAACCTCCACAAACACCCCATGTCACAATGGACTAGGAACCAGGCCGGTGTGTATCAATAAGATATGTATTAATTTATTATTCAATGAAAGGGAGTATAATCAAAATACAGCAGGCACCAAAGTTGGGGAACCACAAAAGCAATAATCTCTACAAAACCACCAAGTTAAGATATACTATTACAGTTAATTCCAGTTTTCTTATGGCAGAACAGAAAAATAACAATTTACCACAAAGTGATAGCACCAACAGTTAAACACTCCCACCTGCAACAATGGAAACATTGTTTTTCAATGATTCAATACTACTGCTATGGGACAGCACAGAGGGGTACTTTGGGCTGCTTACACTAAAGGACAAATTTGGCTTCAAAACAGACTAGTTAGCACACTTAGGAAATTCGATTTGAACACAGACAGCACATGAGACAGAAAATCAAAAAAATAAAGTAAATGCAATTCAGAATCCGTGATTAGGGTATAGTAGGGGAAGAGATATAAACTAGGAACAACCAGTTTTCAAAGGTTAAAAGACATTTTTAGAAAAATGAAAATGGGAATCACACTCATTTTGTTTAGGCTGTGAAGTAACAGGCATCTCTGAGCAATGAAAAATGAAGGAAATGCAATCTGAAATCTGTGCTTAGAATATGATAGGGGAACGGATATACTCTAGTGAAAATGCTTTTTAAAGGATGAAAAGAAATTTTTTGAAAAACGAAATTGAAATCACATTTACTTTGCTGGTGCTGAAAATGACACACATGCTTTCAACAATGAGAAAAGCACATAGGAAAATCGTTTTTTAGGTAAAATGACAGGGGCAGCTAACAGGTACGCTTTGGGCAAAGGGATTACTCACAATGGGAACAATGGTTTGGGTTTAATAGGACAGATGCAAATAGGAATGACACTCGCAAATGAAGATTCACTTAGCAGGGCATAATTTAGACACAGGGACAAATTCGGTTTTCAGCTCACAATAGGAATAATTATTTTGAGGCCTCATTACGACCCTGCCGGCCCGGAAAGAAAGGTGGCGGTAAAACCGCTGCCACCATTGTTTCTGCACTGTCTGATTCAGAGTCCTGCAGGCGGGATGTGTCCGACTTGGTGGGATTAACACCACACGCCTGCAGGCGGACGTGGAAACACCGGCTCTGTCATAGACGGAACCAGTGTTTCCATGGTCCTCATGGGAATGATGATTTACAGAATTCCGCCTTCGGAATTACCGGGTCACCGGGGTTGTAATGCCCCGGTTTCACAGAGGCAGAATGGTATTTCGGTTCTGGCGGTAGCCTGCCGGTTTTTCTGGCACGGCTACTGCCGGACTCGTAATGAGGCCCTATGACAATTAAATAAAAACACTAGACAAGGATTGTTGGTTTCGAATTTCAACAATCCCGATCCGTGAAATTCAATGAGGGAATTAATTGATTTACTTACAAAAATACTAATGATTTACACAGTCAATTTAGGGTTTTTTCAAAGGAGATATGCTAACATACACAGGCAAACAAGAGATTCTTCTATGGGGAGATGGCTGGACTACACTGGCAATTTAGGATTTTCATGGGGGAAATATTGAATGTACTGCTACAAAAATGAAGGGCTTATGCAATTTTAGGCTGGGGTTATTGCTACTTACATAGCAAGCCTTTGTTTAAGTTTCAGGAAAGCCAGCTGTATCTCAGGACACTCTGGAAGGATAGGGCAAGGGTCTGGTCACTGCACTCTCAAAGATGGTAAGTTTCAGCAGCCCTCTCTCCATCCTCCTTTTTCTGTCTTCCTCGGTTTTTGTGTTCTGAGTCCTAGTACGGTCCCCCTTTTATAGCAGAAATGGCATCACTAATTTTACAATCTAGGGGAAGTACCCTTCAATAATCCCTGCCACCAGGATTGAACTGTTTCTCTCTTTCTCTCTGCCCCCCGTCAGGATTGGTTTAGGGATTTTGGAGTACCATCTGTCTTTTCCCCTTTATTACCACCCTTTATTCTCATTTCAACTTTTTTTGCGAAAACTAGTTATGTATCATAACTTCATAATTGTACTGGCCACTGCCATATGAAACATATATTTGGTTTTAGCTGACCACGGGGAATTAGATAAGCCGACCGCCAACTCCGTACGATGAAGCATGGCCATGTGTCACATTTTGTCGTTTCCATAAAATGTACAAAAGTTATGAATATGTAAGTAATCAAGCATATTACCAATTTCATTTTCCAGCTTTGCACCCACTTTTACATTTGTCACATGTCCAGATCAGCCAGAAATCTAGTCTAACTGGCCATTACAGTTCCCAGAGTCCCAGGTAAATGCAATTTATATCCTCAAAACCGCCTGGAAATTTCAAGAACAATGGCATACAATTGAGATCAATCCTCAGTCTGATGGCTGCGCAAAATGCCTAAAATGAATGTAGTCTTTTAAATCAATTGTGAGAGTTTCTGTTCATCAAATAGGAGGCCACTTCATCCCCCACAGTCATCCGTCTCCCTGGGCTCAGCCTGTGACCAGAGTTTTTCATAAGTCTCTTTGAAGTGGTGTGGGCACTTTTGAAGACTGTGCAACAAGCGGTCACACCTTTTACTCATTCTTCAGCTAGGGATGATTTTTTCCTTGAAGTCCCTTGCTTTAACTTCCTTCAGTGCCAGCCAGTCTGGGGAACAGTGGGCTTTCAACACCTGCAGCAGCAGATTCTATAACATGGCATCATTAGATGGGAGGTGTAACATCCGGCTGGAGTGAGGCAATTCATTTTGAAGTTTAGAACTCAGCCAGAAGAGGTTTTTCCTGAAGTAAGTGTCTCTTCACATGTTTACAGGAGTTTTGCGGGTGAAACATACTATAAATTGGCTTTGGTCGCCCCCCCTACATCAGGTTTTGCTTTCCTGACATTTTCCTGTGAGCAGTGATATCTTTTTCCATTGTGGATGTTTAAAGCCGTTTTTATTTGCAAACACCTGTGCAGGCCGTTTTTGCTTTTAATCCTTAAAAATCCTGCTTTCCATGTCACAGGATTCTTTGATTCCTCCTTCTTGGGTGAATTACATTGCTGCTGGTCCATTGGTAATAACAGGAAGGCACCCTTTCCCCATGGTTCCTTAATTTTACCTGAACAAAAAGAAAAAGCCAGGCCATTTTTGGTTGCAGCGTTTAAATGGCTGCTGTTCATGTAAAAGGGACTTCTGTTTGGGGCCTTTAAATGTACCCCAGACACATTAGGGGGCCTTTAAATGTACCCCAGACACATTAGGAAGAATGCCAGCATACCTAAAGGAATGCATCATTGAGAAAAAAAACCTGAGACAGCTGAGGTCTAATAATACATCCCAACTAAAAACTTACCAATGTAAATCCAGTAAAGCTCTTAATGGAGCCTTTAGCATTGCCTCCCCATTAGCATGGAACAAACTACCATTAGATCTAAGAGAAGCCAAATCAACTAACATATTCAAGAAATCTTAAACAAAATTCTATAGATTGTGGTGTGATGTGAATCACCAATTTAAGGAACATTTCATTTCAAGAATACAGACAGGTCAGTGAGTGCATTTCAAGGGTATTTCCCATGTAATTGAGACTAGAGTTCTTGAGAAAGGGGTTATGATTGATGGGCATCTCTCTGTTCCTTTTTATAGTTGATGCCCCATCAGTAAAAACTGCACCTGAAGAAGGAGCTGTTATGCCCCGAAACACGTAGTAATGTTGATGTGTGTATCACAACCTGGAATCCAAAAGTGGATTCAATACTTCTGTGGTTTTCTCTACACATCGACAAAGAGTCGTTACTGTAGATAATTACAAATTTGTTTAGCTCTGAGGAGCAATTATTAAGATGTGTTGAACTTTTTGCAGTGTTTCGTTAGAAACATAAATTGTTAGTGTTTCAATGGAGTAATGCCAATTTTTGGATTTTGAAATGAATTGTGATCAACAAGAATCCTGAGATCATTTCTCAAAAGTGGATATAAAAAATCCCAAAAATAAAAAACAAACTGTGTTAATTTACTTTCAATAACAAACCTTTATGTATCTATAATTTTGTGAAAACTAAGGAAGAGATTATGGTCATATCTCGGGTGGAGCGACCGGGTATTTCATCAGACAGTCTGATGAATATAATGTTTGTGCAGCCGTGGGTGTCACAGATGATGCAGAGTTAGAAACACATTTGGCTGAATATGAACAATCCCCATACAAGGCCTTCGATGAAGAAGTGTGCAGGAATTTCCCAACCGTATATGTGGATGGATGTGCATACCAAGTGGGAGGGCGATTCTGAAAAAGAATTGATGGCAGTGATCGGGAATGTGTGGGTCAAATGTAATGGCATCCCAAGAGAAAGCATGAAGTAAGGTTCCAAAGGCAGTCAAGATGGAGAATTGGCTGTGATTTACAAGGCTAGATCCACGACTGTGAAGAACAAATTGAGAGAAATAATTTTAGTTACTGATTCTGATATGCCCAAAACAGTTTTGTAGAATACATACTATGGTGGATTTTGAGAGGAACTGTCCCATGTAACAAAAAGCCACTCAAACATGGAAAACTGATTCAGGCCATCGATAATCTTGTTTCAGAGAATGACATGGTAATTAACTGGAGAAAGATAAGAGGCCATCTGAAGACACCAGGGGAAGACAAATAGGGGAATGACAAAGCAGATCAGTTGGCCAAAATTGGAGCAGTGATCGGTGAACTATTTTCCATTGAAAATCTGCTTGGTGAAATTCAGGTAGATGTGGTAACACGTTCCAAATCTCAGGAAAAAGTTGTTCAGACTGTGGTACAGTGGAGTTTTGATATGCCTGACCAGGACTAGATCAAGACACAAAAAGAAGACCCGATCTTAGGTCTGTTCTTCAATCATTTGGCAGATGCATAGCAGCATTCCTTGACAGAGGACGGCAAAGGGAGAGAAGAATTAAGGGTGTTGTTAAAGAATAAAAAGAGATTTCTATTGTAAGATGGACTTTTAGTTCGAGAATCTATGTCAGGTCAAATACAATGGGTGGTTCCCTTGTCATTTTGGGGATTGATGTTACATCATGCCCATGATGCAATAACAGCGGGACACAGATGTTCACAGAAAACATTGGAGATATTGAAAGAATATGCTTATTGGCCAAGATGTAGATTGTATACCCGGGATGTTTGGTGTGTTCAAAGTTTCAGCGTGCTTTTTGACCACATAGAGCACCATTGATGAAAAGACTTCTAACACTACCCTGGTCAGATTTTCATATACATTTCATTGGCCCAGTCCAAAGATCAGCACAGGGAAACAGATACATGTTGACAGTTACCTGTTTGATGTCGAAATGGTTGGAGTGCATACCAGCACCTGACTGCAGTGCACACACAGCGGCTACTTTTCTAGTGAATCACATATTTTCTAGATCTGGTTTTCCACAACAAATAGAATCATATGCTGGAATTAATTTCACTAGTGCAGTGATGACCAAGATGTGGCAAATACTTGGGGTGAGAAGGAAGCTACATATTTCCTATCGGCCATCTTCTTCCGGTGGTGTAGAACGTTGCAATAGATCAATAATTGATATTCTAAAAAAATTGGCTTTGAAGCAAGGTCCAGTTGGGATTTGCAGCTCCCTTTAGTCCCAATTGCCATTAGGCTGACACCGTCAAAGTCCACAAGTCTCAGTCCTCATGAAATAATGACAGGTGGAAAAATGGTTGTGCCCCAGCACTTGTTGTACAGGGCCTCCCAGTGGTCGGGGATCAAGGCATCTGTAGAGCCACGGATTGCCTGAGCAATAAACCGGGAGCGGTGCTCCCCCCTCACTCCCCGCCCAAATCTTGGTGTTCCTTCAAATTAAAAAGGTAAAGGTCCCCCAATGCAGCGCCTTGTATTGTTCCAGCACTGGGCTCACATACCTTTACCAATTCCCCCAATCTTGGCATGCATCACTTACTGCTATTTCATTACTAGGAGCCAGACATAGCCCTGTGAAAGGGCTTTCATATGTTCTTGCATGACAACTTATTATTTCAGTGTTGTTCACACACGGCTCTGACAGTGCAATTCAATTCGATCATGCCAGACCCATGCAATTTGGCCTACCACAAGCTCTGCCAGTGCCAGTACACCACAGCCGACTCGCAGAACGTCCTGACCTGATATTCCTGTACTGAACATGCACAACTCTGCCAAATCTCAAATGTTACGTGCTGCATATGATTCTATTATAGTACTGCTACACACATATATCTTTCAATGCATCTACATTCAGACCTTCGCCAGCCCTTGCTTGTCTAATACTAGGATCAAAATACAGCGATGTATATGGGCCTCAGTCCTAACCTGCTTCAACTTCTACTATTAGTGTTTTACAACAACCAAAACCATTCCACTATATGCATCTAATTCCTACATGCGACGTACACCCAGCTCCATGCCGTTTCAATACTGCAACCACGGGCAGGTCCTCAATACACATGCATACTGGCATGCCGCCTTCCTAGCTATTCCTGTACACGGATTTAAACACCGCTCTGGGGATGAGTTAGTAGCATTTTGAAATACATAAATGCGAAATAAACCCAGAAAGACACAACAGGCCTTATTATGAGTCCGGCAGTAGCCGTGCCAGTAAAAAAGGCCTGGCTGTAATTTTTTTCTGGTGCCCGGCAATGGGGATTTACTGAGGCATTCCAGCCCGGCAGTCCCGGTAAATGCCCATTGCCGGGCACCGGAAAATATTACTCCCCATTCCCATTGATTCCCATTGGACTCAATGGGAATGGGCAGGACGGATGCACCGGCATCATTCATGGATGGTGCCAGTGCATCCGTCAAGGTCTCCGAGCAGGTGCCGTTCCGCCCGCCAGGTCAGACCTGGCAGGCTGGAGGGCACCTGCGTGCAGAACTCATAGTTTGCCGGTCCGGTAACAATGGTCCCAGTAGCACAAACAGGCACTATTCCATCTTCATGTCTACCTTATGCCTTATCTTCGATGCATTGTCATTCGGCCTGCCACTTTTCCCTCTGCATCATCATTCCCGGTTCCTCTACAAATTAGAATCCGGTCGGTTTATAATTGCGGCATGTACATCGGCTAGCAGTGGATATGCCTGAGCTCTGGGAGACCGCTCCATGGTGACTGGCCCAATACAAATGACCATTGGCATGTGTATGCACTCATATTTGCCAGAGTTGAAATGCAAGAGTATATTGTGCCTGACTTTGTGGCTCAGCCGTTGCCAACTGGGGAACGCTGGCACTGATCTGATGACACTGATGGTAAATGCTCATCCTTCACCTTGTTCCCATGAGCACTCAAACCCCTCTCAGGCTTTGAGCGTTCCGTGAAGTCACTGGTGTGACACATGCAGTTTGTGGCTAATACTGTAGTGTGTGGAAAGGTGTGCACTTACCTTACCTGTGTCTGTCTCCGCTGTGCCCACACCTCCTCGTTTGATGATGGTGCCCTCAGAAATGTCGGCTGCTACAGTCTTCTCTGTGGCTAACAATTCGGATGGAGCACTTGAGCCTCCGCCACTGCCTACTGCATGAGATATTGCCTTGCCTACTTTGCACCTCTTCTATGGGTCATGTGAAGAGGGAAGATCAGAATATGCCTTTCGTCCCGAAAGACCTTCCAACCAGAAGAAGCACCAAAGACAATATGGCCGCCGATCATATGAGCTCACATCAATTCTCACTGATCCTACGAAGGACAACTACCACAAAAGATACCCTCTCAGCAGGCCCTACAAACCTGCAGCAGTACGAACTCTACCCAGAGTGGACTAAGATACACAAGAAGGAGCTGGTAACTACTACATAGATAGAATTGACTGAAGCACAGAGAAGCCATGCCTCAAGTTGTTAAAGACATCACAACGACATAGCTACATCAGACATGAAGCACACGTGCCATCCACACATTCGGGACACTCTCACACCCAACTACACGAAGAACACATGTGTACAGCTCTATGAGTTAGAGGACAGTGACATATACATACTGTCTGCACTTTTATTATTTTGCCATTATGTTTGCCACAGCAACGCAAGAAGTAAGAATGGCTTGCGAAAATACTTGCAGACGCTTACATGCAAATTACCCCATGGTATGGCAGGAGCACTCAAGAGACCTGACAGCCATGACACACTAACCTATGGACACTATGGAAGGTGCATATAGTAGAAGCCAGACCATGGCATAGGAAAATCTAGTGGGCCACGATCGTCTTAGAGAAACCTCAAGCCTCATTCAATGCTGTGCAAGCAGAACCACTGTGACAGGAATTAAGCCACTGTCAATGTCGCAATGTTGCAAATGACATTCCTCACCCTGAACCAAAATAACACCGGCTGCATGAGAGGCAAGCTCTCTGACAAATACAGAATAATTCAGAGCCCCTGTGCTCACAAACATGGTCTCCAAGCACGTGATTCGGCCCGGGCTGATGAGGAGCCAAGAACTGGTGGCTGGGAAGAGCAAACTCAGAAGGGCAAACTGTCACATGGATCAGACAATGGTCTCAACAAAGTTGTTACACTCAAGCTACAGTACTGCGTTTGGAAACGGAGTGCTCTCATGGCAGGTATGGTGTACACATAGTAATGCCGCAGACACATTGTTGCACATCACCAACACATAGTTGCACATGCACCATGAAGAGGTGTCTAGTGGGCTGGGAACTTAGGTTGTCCCAGGCTTGGGGACCTGCAGCTCAACCAATCAGAAATCATGGCCCTATGGGTGGGTAGCTAGGGTCACTGACCAATATAAGGTCCGCATACTGTAACTAATAGTTAGTATCAGTTTTCGGGGATGGTCCAAGCCTAAAATCTGAAGAAGCCTTGTCTAAAAAGCTTCTCTATAGGCTCCTATCACTCTATATAGGGCCTATATATATAACTTCTATATAGGCTCCTATCACTCAGCAACCTATCTGGAGTGGAGGTAGATTTTGGAGAAGGAGAAGGCCTAGAATGTGACGCAAATTATGAGATCACATGTCATCAAAACTGTCCTGCGAGCCAGAATGTGGCGAGATGTGCCTGGACTTCCCTCCGAGCATGTGATCCTTGTGGTTTGTTGGCTATAATGAACCTCAGTGACACCTTGCTACTTGTGTGGACCTTGCGCTCTTTTGGCCAGAGGAAGGAGTTAGGCCTGCTGTGAGTTCGTCATCCGTGGACTCCGAGCACGGGTCTGCCTGCCTGGGCGTCCACCCTAACACATGCCTCGGTCCAGTCAGTGCTGCTCTCCTGCCAGACTACACGAGACAGAAAAGAATTTTCGCCCTGAAATAGCAGCCAGCTTGAGCTGTTACTGTTTGCAGATGCCATGCACAGAGCTCAGTCAAGCATAGAGCAGCACGAGGTATCATCACTTGCTGCAATGTGCCCAGCTGGCCGCCATTCCAGGGTGAAGATTCTTTTGTGTCTTGTGTAGTGAGAGATGGAAGTGTAAATATATGAAATATATATCATTTTGGTATGCTGTAGTTCATTTGTTTGTTAAAGTGCCACCTTTTCCCTAGGTAGGAGAGAGAGACTTCCAGGCCCGACTGTGTTAAGGGGGGGTGGCGCAGGGGCCGTCGGCTGATGGTAACAATTGTAACTGTCAGTCAGCCAATGGTCCCTGCCCAATTCCCCCTTGACACAGTCTGAGGAGCCAGATCTGCTCTCTACTGACTCGGCAGAGACGGAATGGAATAAAGAGGAGGGGGCATTGCAGCTGTTCCAGTGGGTACCTGCGTGAGTTGTTATCAGGGAGGAGTAGAGAGCGTCTAAATCCTTCTGGACTGGACCATATCAAATCTTTACAGTCACCATTTATTTCAGGGGTGACCCATGAGGTGCACTAGTGCAGCCCCTGAAATGATGCACCCCCTGAAATGGTGTCACACGGTGCGGTCGCTACCCCCGCACCTCCCTAATGACGCAATAGTCTGCCCCAGATAAAGCTGTTGCACCCAAAACATGAGGTCAAAAGGCTGGAACGGGCTGGAGAAACCAGTAGGGAGTGAGAAATACAGCTGTTCCATCAAAATCAAGGTAAATCAATAAATTAATGAGGTAAGTATCTTACACAAGGGACGTAGGGATACATAAGAGCAGGTAGTTTGTTAGGTGTGCATGAAAGCCTGAATGAAAAGGTGTATATATTAAAACATGTACATGTTTATGAATATTATATTTGTACATTGTAAGAAAGGAATATATGTTAAAAAATGTACAGGTTTATGAATAAAATGCTTATATATTGTATAATACATATCTTCGTTTCCATTTCCAGCTAGTTGAAAAGGGGAATTATATTTTAAAAAAATGTTTGCCTGATACTTGTCAGTCTTGCCTCTCTGATTTAGATTGCTAACTCGTTTCACCCTCACCTGCGCCCCGTGGAGCCGGGTGTCAACAGAGGAGGCTCCTGGACTAGAGTCCCCTGGACCGAAATGGAGGAAAAAAAGCAAAAGGAAGGAGACTTGCGGGCGATGAAGAGGAATCTACATGACGACACAGCATCCCATGCAGCATGGGGTGAGACATTGGGCCTCATTACAAGTCTGCTGGTCTGGAAATAAGGGTGCCAGTGGCACGGTACTGGCACCCTTTCCAGACCGGCAGACTACAACTGTGCCTGCCAGCTCCATTGCGTGCAGCAGGTCTGACCAGCGGGCGCAAAGGCCCTGGTAGGCACAGTTGTCATGGAAGCACTGGCATCATTACTAACGGTGCTGGTGCTTCCGATTCCCCATTACCATGGAGTCCTTCCTATATGACTCCATGACAATGGGGTCTAACATTTTCCGCCGCCTGATATCCTGGCCCGCCGGGACTTGTAATGTCCCGGTGGCACTGGGATTTCAGGTGGCTGGAAAAGGTGTTAGAGTTTGGTGGCAACCTGCCGGTAGCATCAGCGGGTTACCACCGGACTTGTAATGAGGCCCATGTGTCCTTTTATTCAAAAATAATTTGACTGTGGAGTTATTCTTAACCTTGATATGTGATGAGCCAGTGAAATGTCAAGTGCTGGTACAATCAGGGCCTGCATCTGGGGACGTAATTGAAGAAGAAGCCCAAGGTTTCATTTTAGAGAATAGAAGGCTACTATATCAGAATATCTACACCAGTGTAAATCCAGAGCTAGGCTTAGAAACATGTCTTAATGCATCTGAGGTTAAGTCTGCCCAAGTGGAAGAATGAGTACAAATGCGTAAGGAAAGAGCTCAAAGAACAGTAAGACAGATCCTGTCGCAGTTAGAGAAGACTTTGATAAACTTGTCCCATTCGAAAAATGGAGGGAGCAAAGAATGGCTGGCTTTGTGGTTGCAGCAATTGTCATGACTATAATTTGTGCTATTGTGAGGACAACTGTCTCTACAACTAATGCTGTGTCGGTAAATATTTTGAGTGGTAAGGGCCGAGAACTGGGGCAGGATTTCAAAATGATTCAACAGGGGCTGGATGAACATGAAGAGGTGGTTTAATACATAAATCAAACCATCCTGACTCTTAATGAACAATCAACAGTACTGGAACATAGCATCAATGCCACTGTGAAACATGACAAACTGCTGGAAGACATTTTTAATGTAGAATGTCTGTTGACACAGTTCCTATGGAAAGTCCAAATTGGGGTACTTCAGCTGATAAAGCGTCACATTACTTTGTATTTTGTGTCATCTTAAATAATCCGTCAAATGATGGCGTGGATCATGTAAAGAGAGGTGGAAATAATCCAAGAGAAAATTGCATTTGAAATGGGCAGTGTGATTCCCTTGTATATATATGCAGAACAAATGGAGTTAGGCTTTCTGTTGGGTATTCCATATATCACGCCAGAGTTGATTTATCAGACTAAATTGGTGCACAACGTGGGTTTTCTGGCAGGGGGACAAATACATCAAAATTGTGACTCCTGAAATGGTGGAGTTTTAAACCTGGGAGCCTGACTTGTATCTAGTCCCAAAAGTGGATAACCCTGTAACATTCAAGGAGCATAACTACATATGTCCCGGGAAACCATTTGTACCTGATGCAAAAAGTTTGTGGTCTGTGGGCAGATCGTGGTGTTGCTGAAGGGTGTGAAGTGTCTATAAGTAACTGAAAAAATGATGAGTTAGCGTATACCAAATTAATTAAGCACAGGTGGCTGGTCAGAACTTGCGCAAACAATTTTACAATCACCCACTTCCATCATCATTCATTTCTTATCAAGTCATTTCAATATTATGTGTTTTATAGGTCTGTTCCTAAAGATACCGTGGTGACAGTCTGGGGATTAACATTATTTCACGTGGATGGGGACCTGTGGTAAGGTAGAAAACATTGCATTTTTCCAGAAAGGTAAGTTTCCCATAGATCCGGATATTGGGTATTTGTTAAGGCATAAAAATGTGCACACAATTAAAATGAATATACACCGAAACAACATTGCTATGTCTGACATGGTTCTTGCAGAGGAAGATGCTTACACATTGGGAACTTAGACAGAAAAGGGTTTGGTGATCAAAGCTGTATCCATATCATCCATCTTGGTGTGGCTAATAGTGCTTATGGTCAGGTTACATGTGATGATGTTCACATTGTTGGCTGTTGAAAGAGGGTAAATTCAGTTACAGTTATGTATTTTAAGGCCCAAGTTGGTTCAGATCTGCAGAAAAAGTAAAATCCATTGTAAAGGATCATTTGTTTTATCATGCTCACATGGGTAGTTAAGATTCATGTTTCTGTAGAGGCCTTTGGTCACTTCAGAAACAAAAGGGATGGTATAGAGATAATTACTACACACATTTCAACCACGCACTAATGTCAGTGAGGCCACTGATCTCAATAGAGACGGTGCACACCAGTAAAGTATGATGCAGGCAGCTGTCACATGAGGAGTGGACTACATTGGAAAAACTCCATTAGGATATCAGAGCATATGGGGTTTCTCCAAACAGCATCCCAGTGGTCTCAGAGTTTTCCCTAATGCAGAGGATGCACAAGCACATCCCTCTCCCTAAGATGGATGAGCGAGCAATGACGTAGAGCCAGAGGGGATACAACAGTAAGTGAGAGAAGCACGGTGCCAGGAATTCCACTATGACCCACAACCATAAACCCTGGAGACAGGGCAAGAATAAAGTTACACCATAAGTGCAGACTTAATCAGTCGAAATACACCAGCCTGGTAGAACTATCTAAGGCAATGGAGACGTACATCAAAACCAGTGATGGTGCCACCGTACAATTGACAACCAATCGAGGCAAGAGAAAGAAATAGATGCCAAGGAAACTAAAGATGGCAAAGAAGATCGTACAAAAGCCACCCTGACAAAGTAGAATCAACAGGGAGACTGATCCAGAACCATCATGAATCAGTCTCCCGAATGATGCAGAACCATCAAGAATCAGTCTTCCGAATGATGCAGAACCATCAAGAATCAGTCTCCCGAATGATGCAGAACCATCAAGAATCAGTCTCCCGAATGATGCAGAAACTACAGGTGTAGAATCCCCTCATCATAACAAGGACATTCCTGGACATCTGTTGTGACTCGAGAGTGAAAAGAAACTACCCCTTAGACTTAAAGACTACACCATGAACTAGTGTCCTTTTCCTTATGGGAGAAGGTTAATCCAGCATCCCCTTTAATTTCCAGCCTTCCCAGTATCCCTGACCTAAGCAGCCTCCCTCACACATGAGGAATGACCTTAAAGTGTGGGTGGCAAAGCATAGGGGAAACAGGAGCGGCCTACTGGAACCCTCGAATACTCCCTTTGAGTGTTGTACTCTCGCTAGATCTGTACCACAAATAAAGCAGCTCAAAACTACCGCCTGGTGGCGCTGCATCACATTATTTTAGAACAGAAACGACTTTTTCAGAATGACGATGAGTGGTCGGGATTGCATCATCTGCACACCACAATGACTAGATGAGAGCCATGCACACTGACCACTGCGGGCAGCCATTCCAAAGGTTGCCCCAACCGGATGCCTCAAGTCAACCGATGGGGTGGCAGAAAGCAAAGGGAAGCAGAACGGGACAAGGGTGCTGGCCACATGTAGCACAGCCTTCTCAGAGTTATGGGAGGCAGTGCTGGTCTGAATGTTCCAGCTACGGTGGAGCTCCAAGGGCATGGCGCTAGAGAGCCACGCCGGGCTACAATGAACAAACAATCCTGCACACCAGACGGGCAAACAAAGGTGGTAGTTTAAGGCACCGTAGTACGGGAAGAACGATGGTAAGGAAGCTGAAAGGACAGACAAAGTGGGCGACATAGCACTCTAAGGTGGAAGTAGGCGTCTTCTCAAAATTGTCAAAAAGTTGCCCAGTGCATACTTGTAAATTCAGCGCCTTTTTGGGTCCCAGATATATTTCAATGTATGGGGTGTCGTGATGGCTATTGGTCTGAAACCTTTGTCTCTCCAGACATTTTGGAATAAATGTCCCATCAGCACTAAGCAGCATTGTACATGGTGAGGGGTCATGGGATTTGTAGGCCAAAACATCTGGAGAACTATAGGTGGCAGTTAGCAGTAACTATGCCTTTACCTTTAGGCAGTTAAAGTTATCACCTGCAAGATGTAATGAATTTTAGATACCGTTTTGGTGAAGGAGGCAGTGGGAAGAGTTTTACATCTTCACACTGGCAGCTAAACCATGCAAGGCTGGGAGGCTCCCATTAGGTGGGAGAGAAAGTGTCTAATGTAGTCTACTGGGTTACTGCAACAGATGAATTGCCAAGACAATAGATTTTAATGGGATCATACTTTTGAATATTGACACCTAGGTCATTATCATATAGGCATACAACGAAACTTCATGAAGGCACAATTAACAGTGAATCCCTTGCATAAGAAACTAGCAGATGAAATATCATTTTGAAGGGGGGGGAGGGCTGGGAATGCAAAACAGCTTCCAGGAATTCGCTGTCACTATATGCATTGTGTAGAAGATTGACTACCACTGCAGTGACTGCTTGGATCCTATGAATATTAAATTATCTTGGGGAAAGCGCAGGCGGGGAAGAAATATTTCACAGCAGGCCCGACACCCATTCAATCACAGCAAGTAAACCTTGGACAGGCCAGTGACTAAGAAGCCTTGTCGCGGGCGAGCCATAAACTCACAGGCCTCAGAGTAATGTTTATTAGGGTAGCAGGACAGCACCCATATGACAATGTCAGCATCTGTTGTAGCTTGGGTTTGAATGCTTGAGTTGTCGTGTTGTCCTTGCTGCATGGTGATTGAATGGTAATGCCAATGAGTGAATGGCGCGCAGGAGAATGTTGGTGGGTGAAGATGCATGCCTGTTCCACCAATGTCAGTTGCACTGAAGCTGAGATAACTAAGGTGTGCTCTCTGTCCTCAACTTACTGCAAGTAACTAAAACCTGTAACATGTGTGTGAATACCTGCATCACCTGGGCCTGCTCAGAAACACAACCTTGTGATAACACGGGTGTCAATTTGTTCTTGACTTTGGACCCTAGTCGTGCTGTGGAGGGGGTGGCACACCCAAGTTGAGGACCCCTCAGATCCGCCACAACTTCTCATCTATCTTCAGGTGAGCCCTACGCTTTGGGGCTATGAAGGGAGAGTCCTGGAGCAAAGTGAGAGTACCATCAAGGAGCCTGCCTGCCTCCATTGTTAACTATAACAAGTGTGCTGATGCTGCAAAAAAAAAAGAAAGAAAGAAAAAAGAGAGTGTTTCTACCAGTGATGCCTATTGTGGGGCCGACAGCAGTCACGCGGCCGGCCCCACTGGTGATGGTGAGCCTAACACCATGTTGGTGTGACAGGGTCACCCGGAGTTACTTGGTTACAGGGTAGGACCCTGTGAGGCTGTGGGGACACAGCCTGGGTGCCGGAGCACCTCGGATGCCGGCAGCATCCTGGATGGTGGGTGCCTGGGCTGGACCCAGGGCACCAGGCTGGTCTGCGGGGCCCAGAATAGCAGGGACCTGCAGGGCTCTGATTACACAGCGTGGGCCTGCAAGCCAGGTCTGCAGGGCTGTGATTACATGGCGTGGGCCTGCAGGCCAGGAATGCTGGACTGTGATCACACGGTGTAGGCCTGCAGGCCCAGAATCAGAGGCAACAGATGTTCCATGTTTGGAGTCTGCAGCCGTTCTGATGCACGGGCCTGCAGTTGTTCATTTTAATAGCTTGGGCTATGACACAGTCATGGCCCATATTAAAAGGGCATTACACTTTGGGAGGGACCCACAACTTAAAATTGCAATACACATGGGAGTGTCACACATCACACTCCTCCTTTTCCATGGCGAACAAAACAAAAGTTGCTGAAACATACATGACCCCCCCCACACCCCTGTTACAGAATGACAATACGAATACCACTTGGGAATGATGGGGTGGACAGATAGGATATGCCATTGATACATACATAGGGACTCAGATAGTTGCAGACATAAAACACATTAACACACTCTAAACATACTCAGCCGGTGGCATTCATGGTTGGTAAACCACCGGTGGAATGGTGGCAGTCCTACCACATTTTACAAGATCCTTTATTAACCTGCGGTAAGTGGAACTTCAACCATTGAATGACACCATTGCTAGCTGCTTCCACCATTTAGAGCATGCCTACAAACTATGGGAGCACAGCATTACATCCATTTGACTGGGGCCACTTTAAGCTCATAATCTACATGCAGGCTCACAGCATCTACACACATGTTTGCTGAGTCTCTTCCGAGCGCTTGCAGGACTGCAGGAGACCAGTTCCCCTTGCATCAGTGTCCGTTCAGGATAGTCATTACCACAGGTCCAGGTCCGTTGATGGTATAGTTCGACAGCTGGTAAAGCCGCACCAGGGGCCACATCAGCTTAGTCCCTTGATGTTGGGACAGGTAGCAAGACGCTGGTACCAGGGCGTCTAGGCAGCGCCACATTCAGGCTCAGTCAGTCCCTTGCTGTTGGGGCAGGAAGCGAGATGCGGGTAGCAGGGCGTCTAGGCTGCACTGCACCACATTCAGGCTCACTCAGTCCCTTGATGTTGGGGTAGGCAGCGAGATGCGGGTAGCAGTGTGTCCAGGCTGTGCCACATGATGTTGACAGGGCATGGGTGGCAGCATGTTACTCACCTCCTCTTCCTTGGCTACACTCCCACAGGCAGGAGTGTCACTTAACGGCAGTGGCACAGGAGGGCACACAAGCACTCGTGCAGAGCTGCAACCCTCACTTGCCCGTTGCACTGCTTCTTGGTGGCTGGCGTCAGGGCCGCATGACGTTGGCTGGCCAGACACAGGTTGGCGAGGTGTCTGGGCCACCTCTTCTTCTCCCCCAGGTGGAAGTGCTGCTCCCTCTTTCCATTTCCCGCAACCACTATGGCAGGGTGCGCTGGTGGCAGGGTGTTAGTGCTACTTGACGCTCAGGGAGGGAGACACTAGTGGCGGGTTGCCAGGGCCACATGCAGGGTGCTTAGTTCTCTCCCCGAGGCAGGGGTGTGGGCAGGAAGCTGCCAGTAGCAGATGGCGCTCACCAGTGTTTCAAAAAAGGTAGCAGGCGGTCCTCTCCAGAAAGAACATGGCATGATAACCTGTTCTGAGATGAGAGTTTGCAGCACATGCTTTTTGCTCACTGTATCTTTCACAGATGGCAAATATCCATTTGCAGATCAGCCTTTGTCCCGCCCACATGGGCAGTCCAGCACTGAAATGCTATGACAATTCCTCTCTGAACAAAAGTACCAACAGCAACCCCATACATGTGTTTCAGCCTTGTTGGGCCTCATCAGTGAGGTGGAGCTGTGCCTCTCTGAGCACAGTGAGCAGGGAGTCCACGTCTAGTTGCGCCTAGGTAACTCAGGGTGACCAACCCCAAGTTCCTTGCAAATATTTCATAAAAGGTAGCTATTTCTTCTTGCGACTGCAGCCTCTCTATTTTCTTCTTCTTTTCTGGCCAGCAAATGCTGCAGGCGCCTCGGGCTGAGCCTCCTCTGGCCGCACGAGCACCCTCTTCACAGAGGGCTGCGACCAGGGAGGATCCATGGCAGGGCTCTTGTCTCCAAGGCGATGGATGCCGCTCCTCCTCCTTTCTCCCTCCATGTGCTTCCTTTGAAGACAAAAAAGAGGGACAGCAGGGCGGCACATCGCTGGGGCTCTTCCTCTGCTTCGTTGCCATTATTGTGGGGCCTGGTGTAGTCACGTGGCCGGGGCCGAGCACCATGTTGGTGTGACTGGGTCACTCGGAATTACTTGGTTTCAGGGTAGGACCCTGTGAGGCTGTGGGGACACAGAATGGGGGCCAGAGCACCTTGGATGCCGGCAACATCCTGGATGGTGGGTGCCTGGGCTGGACACAGGGTACCATGCTGGTCCGGGTAGCCCAGACCAGCAGGGATCTGCAGGCCCATGATCACAAGGCGTGGGTCTGCAGGCCAGGGCTGCAGGACCGTGATGACACGGTGTAGGCCTGCAGGCCCAGAATTCGAGACAGAGACAACAGAAGTTCCATGGTTGGAGTCTGCAGCCGTTCTGATGTATGTGCCAGCAGTTGCTCCGTTTATTAGCTTGGGCCATGACACAGTCATGTTCCATCTTAAAAGGGCATTACACATTTGGAGGGACCCACAGCTTAAAAGGGCAAAACACATGGGAGGGTCACACAACACAATGCCCTAATTAATCAGCTTTAAGCAGCACGCCGAAATTGCTTAACTATAATTCATGGGCTAATGTATTAAATGGTCCTGGGACTTTGTGAGTAATCTCCATCCCTTCGCTTAAGAGGCACGATTTTCTGAAAACACTGGCAAGGAGAGGGAGTAAATCATGGGAGGGAAGAATGTGTAGGGCACTGTTGTGACCCTAAGTGGGGTCTGTAGGTAAAGGATACGCTGGAGGCCAGGAATCTTCATTAGTTGCTTTAATCAGTTGTCATCAGGAGTACATAAAATGATTCAGGATCAGAGCTGAGCCCACTGGCTCCCACCACCCAGGCTACATAATCTCAACTGTCCGTGGGTAGAACACTCACCACACAGCATTCCACACAATCATACCCAAACACTCCTTTCATGACATCACCACTCAGGCACTCATCATACATGCAAGCAAGTGGACAGAGAGGACAGAGTATCACCCTTAACACCTCCCTTCCTTCAAAGCATAACAACCCTAACAGGCACCGGTTTCACGAGATCAGCTCTGGCCGAGATCTCGCGAGATTTTGAACGCACGAGCGGGGGGACCACATAGAGTGGGGAGAGAAGGAGCGGACATCGGAGGAGAGAGATCGCACCGCAACGCTCCTCCTAGATTTACATTAAGATTCCTAGAACCTGTGTAACTTTTACAAAAGGACATTCCTAGACCGCAGGGCGTCCACACAGCGCTTGAAACACACAAGAAGTGACACAGAGACACTGGTTTCTAGTTCATGCACTAACTCTGTGCCTTGCCTGACACCCCATTTATATTGCCAACGTAATGACCTCATACAGTCACATTATCTTAAAGGAACTTCACCACACTCCTCCTTTTCCATGAAGTTTGGACACCAAACATTAATTCTTTAACCAACTGCAACATTTGTATAAACTTATGAAAACATAGAGAAAACCATTTTCATACTTCCAGGTCTACTACATAGTCATGTAATCCCTGTTGGCTCCAACGCAGTACAAACGGAATAATACATAAAAATAAATAAATAAATAAATAAGTAATCGTGCTGGCTGACTCCTTCAATCTCTCTGAGGGTACCTTCTTTCTTCAGCATGATCTGGGGCGATTACTGCTGGCATTTGCAGATTGCCAGTCTCTTCCGGATTCCAGCCATCTTCACCACCCAGGGATTCTTGAGTGAATTCCTCACCGCTATTTTCATCATCAGAGTGGGGGGTGGGTCGTACCTATCTTGCATGGGGCCTCTTCCATCCATCTTCTTGAAAAAAAAAGAGTTTCTGGTAACTGTGTCATGACTATTGGACGCTGTGACCATTGAGCCTTTGACATCCACCACCTCCAATGGACAAGGCTCATAGGTAAGTGACAACTTTCCTTTGGGATAACAACATTTCACTAATACTGTGTCCCCCAGGGCTAGCTCATAGTCAGCTTTTCACTTTCGTTCCTCAATCTCCATTCTTCCACCACCTTCTCATAAATTTCTCCCAGGACCCTTTGTTCTGGGTCCGGTATAAAACTCATGGACATCTGCTAAATGGGGATTCTGCCAGTGAAACTCTTGTATAACAATGTGGTGTGGAGCCGTATTCCCGTAGGAATTGATACAGTGCTCTATTTAGGCAGAGTCATTGCTCGAGCGATCCTGAACACTGTGTTTGCCGTTCTCATGAATCGCTCAGCTTCTCCATTCGCGCTTGGCCACAACCAAGCCTAATATCTGAAGAAGCCTTGTCTAAAAAGCTTCTCTATAGGCTCCTATCACTCTATATAGGGCCTATATATATATAACTTCTATATATGCTCCTATCACTCAGCAACCTATCTGGAGTGGAGGTAGATTTTGGAGAAGGCCTAGAATGTGACGCAAATTATGAGATCACATGTCATCAAAACTGTCCTGCGAGGCAGAATGTGGCGAGATGTGCCTGGACTTCCCTCCGAGCATGTGATCCTTGTGGTTTGTTGGCTATAATGAACCTCAGTGACACCTTGCTACTTGTGTGGACCTTGCATTCTTTTGGCCAGAGGAAGGAGTTAGGCCTGCTGTGAGTTCGTCATCCGTGGACTCCGAGCACGGGTCTGCCTGCCTGGGCGTCCACCCTAACACATGTCTCGGTCCAGTCAGTGCTGCTCTCCTGCCAGACTACACGAGACAGAAAATAATCTTCGCCCTGAAATAGCAGCCAGCTTGAGCTGTTACTGTTTGCAGATGCCATGCACAGAGCTCAGTCAAGCATAGAGCAGCACGAGGTATCATCACTTGCTGCAATGTGCCCAGCTGGCCGCCATTCCAGGGTGAAGATTCTTTTGTGTCTTGTGTAGTGAGAGATGGAAGTGTAAATATATGAAATATATATCATTTTGGTATGCTGTAGTTCATTTGTTTGTTAAAGTGCCACCTTTTCCCTAGCAGGAGAGAGAGACTTCCAGGCCCGACTGTGTTAAGGGGGGGTGGCGCAGGGGCCGTCGGCTGATGGTAACAATTGTAACTGTCAGTCAGCCAATGGTCCCTGCCCAATTCCCCCTTGACACAGTCTGAGGAGCCAGATCTGCTCTCTACTGACTCGGCAGAGACGGAATGGAATAAAGAGGAGGGGGCATTGCAGCTGTTCCAGTGGGTACCTGCGTGAGTTGTTATCAGGGAGGAGTAGAGAGCGTCTGAATCCTTCTGGACTGGACCATATCAAATCTTTACAGTCACCATTTATTTCAGGGGTGACCCATGAGGTGCACTAGTGCAGCCCCTGAAATGATGCACCCCCTGAAATGGTGTCACACGGTGCGGTCGCTACCCCCGCACCTCCCTAATGACGCAACAGTCTGCCCCAGATAAAGCTGTTGCACCCAAAACATGAGGTCAAAAGGCTGGAACGGGCTGGAGAAACCAGTAGGGAGTGAGAAATACAGCTGTTCCATCAAAATCAAGGTAAATCAATAAATTAATGAGGTAAGTATCTTACACAAGGGACGTAGGGATACATAAGAGCAGGTAGTTTGTTAGGTGTGCATGAAAGCCTGAATGAAAAGGTGTATATATTAAAACATGTACATGTTTATGAATATTATATTTGTACATTGTAAGAAAGGAATATATGTTAAAAAATGTACAGGTTTATGAGTAAAATGCTTATATATTGTATAATACATATCTTCGTTTCCATTTCCAGCTAGTTGAAAAGGGGAATTATATTTTAAAAAAATGTTTGCCTGATACTTGTCAGTCTTGCCTCTCTGATTTAGATTGCTAACTTGTTTCTCCCTCACCTGCGCCCCGTGGAGCCGGGTGTCAACAGAGGAGGCTCCTGGACTAGAGTCCCCTGGACCGAAATGGAGGAAAAAAAGCAAAAGGAAGGAGACTTGCGGGCGATGAAGAGGAATCTACATGACGACACAGCATCCCATGCAGCATGGGGTGAGACATTGGGCCTCATTACAAGTCTGCTGGTCTGGAAATAAGGGTGCCAGTGGCACGGTACTGGCACCCTTTCCAGACCGGCAGACTACAACTGTGCCTGCCAGCTCCATTGCGTGCAGCAGGTCTGACCAGCTGGGCGCAAAGGCGCTGGTAGGCACAGTTGTCATGGAAGCACTGGCATCATTACTAACGGTGCTGGTGCTTCCGATTCCCCATTACCATGGAGTCTTATATGACGCCATGACAATGGGGTCTAACATTTTCCGCCGCCTGATATCCTGGCCCGCCGGGACTTGTAATGTCCCGGTGGCACTGGGATTTCAGGTGGCGGGAAACGGTGTTAGAGTTTGGTGGCAACCTGCCGGTAGCATCAGCAGGTTACCACCGGACTTGTAATGAGGCCCATGTGTCCTTTTATTCAAAAATAATTTGACTGTGGAGTTATTCTTAACCTTGATATGTGATGAGCCAGTGAAATGTCAAGTGCTGGTACAATCAGGGCCTGCATCTGGGGACGTAGTTGAAGAAGAAGCCCCAGGTTTCATTTTAGAGAATAGAAGGCTACTATATCAGAATATCTACACCAGTGTAAATCCAGAGCTAGGCTTAGAAACATGTCTTAATGCATCTGAGGTTAAGTCTGCCCAAGTGGAAGAATGAGTACAAATGCGTAAGGAAAGCGCTCAAAGAACAGTAAGACAGATCCTGTCGCAGTTAGAGAAGACTTTGATAAACTTGTCCCATTCGAAAAATGGAGGGAGCAAAGAATGGCTGGCTTTGTGGTTGCAGCAATTGTCATGACTATAATTTGTGCTATTGTGGGGACAACTGTCTCTACAACTAATGCTGTGTCGGTAAATATTTTGGGTGGTAAAGGCCGAGAACTGGGGCAGGATTTCAAAATGATTCAACAGGGGCTGGATGAACTTAGGTTCGAGCAGAAAGAGGTGGTTTAATACATAAATCAAACCATCCTGACTCTTAATGAACAATCAACAGTACTGGAACATAGCATCAATGCCACTGTGAAACATGACAAACTGCTGGAAGACATTTTGAATGAACAAAGTCTGTTGACACAGTTCCTATGGAAAGTCCAAATTGGGGTACCTCAGCTGATAAAGCGTCACATTCCTTTGTATTTTGTGTCATCTTAAATAATCTGTCAAATGATGGCGTGGATCATGTAAAGAGAGGTGGAAATAATCCAAGAGAAAATTGCATTTGAAATGGGCAGTGTGATTCCCTTGTATATTTATGCAGAACAAATGGAGTTAGGCTTTCTGTTGGGTATTCCATTTATCACGCCAGAGTTGATTTATCAGACTAAATTGGTGCACAACGTGGGTTTTCTGGCAGGGGGACAAATACATCAAAATTGTGACTCCTGAAATGGTGGAGTTTTAAACCTGGGAGCCTGACTTGTATCTAGTCCCAAAAGTGGATAACCCTGTAACATTCAAGGAGCATAACTACATATGTCCCGGGAAACCATTTGTACCTGATGTAAAAAGTTTGTGGTCTTTGGGCAGATCGTGGTGTTGCTGAAGGGTGTGAAGTGTCTATAAGTAACTGAAAACATGATGAGTTAGCGTATGACAAATTAATTAAGCACAGGTGGCTGGTCAGAACTTGCGCAAACAATTTTACAATCACCCACTTCCATCATCATTCATTTCTTATCAAGTCATTTCAATACAATGTGTTTTATAGGTCTGTTCCTAAAGATATCGTGGTGACAGTCTGGGGATTAACATTATTTCACGTGGATGGGGACCTGTGGTAAGGTAGAAAACATTGCATTTTTCCAGAAAGGTAAGTTTCCCATAGATCCGGATATTGGGTATTTGTTAAGGCATAAAAATGTGCACACAATTAAAATGAATATACACCGAAACAACTTTGCTATGTGTGACATGGGTCTTGCAGAGGAAGATGCTTACACATTGGGAACTTGGACAGAAAAGGGTTTGGTGATCAAAGCTGTATCCATATCATCCATCTTGGTGTGGCTAATAGTGCTTACGGTCAGGTTACATGTGATGATGTTCACATTGTTGGCTGTTGAAAGAGGGTAAATTCAGTTACAGTTATGTATTTTAAGGCCCAAGTTGGTTCAGATCTGCAGAAAAAGTAAAATCGATTGTAAAGGATCATTTGTTTTATCATGCTCACATGGGTAGTTAAGATTCATGTTTCTGTAGAGGCCTTTGGTCACTTCAGAAACAAGAGGGATGGTATAGAGATAATTAGTACACACATTTCAACCGCGCACTAATGTCAGTGAGGCCACTGATCTCAATAGAGACGGTGCACACCAGTAAAGTATGATGCAGGCAGCTGTCACATGAGGAGTGGACTACATTGGAAAAACTCCATTAGGAAATCAGAGCATATAGGGTTTCTCCAAACAGCATCCCAGTGGTCTCAGAGTTTTCCCTAATGCAGAGGATGCACAAGCACATCCCTCTCCCTAAAATGGATGAGCGAGCAATGACGTAGAGCCAGAGGGGATACAACAGTAAGTGAGAGAAGCACGGTGCCAGGAATTCCACTATGACCCACAACCATAAACCCTGGAGACAGGGCAAGAATAAAGTTACACCATAAGTGCAGACTTAATCAGTCGAAATACAGCAGCCTGGTAGAACTATCTAAGGCAATGGAGACGTACATCAAAACCAGTGATGGTGGCACCGTACAATTGACAACCAATCGAGGCAAGAGAAAGAAATAGATGCCAAGGAAACTAAAGATGGCAAAGAACATTGTACAGAAGCCACCCTGACAAAGTAGAATCAACAGGGAGACTGATCCAGAACCATCATGAATCAGTCTCCCGAATGATGCAGAACCATCAAGAATCAGTCTCCCGAATGATGCAGAAACTACAGGTGTAGAATCCCCTCATCACAACAAGGACATTCCTGGACATCTGTTGTGACTCGAGCGTGAAAAGAAACTACCCCTTAGACTCAAAGACTACACCATGAACTAGTGTCCTTTTCCTTATGGGAGAAGGATAATCCAGCATCCCCTTTAATTTCCAGCCTTCCCAGTATCCCTGACCTAAGCAGCCTCCCTCACACATGAGGAATGACCTTAAAGTGTGGGTGGCAAAGCATAGGGGAAACAGGAGCGGCCTACTGGAACCCTCGACTACTCCCTTTGAGTGTTGTACTCTCGCTAGATCTGTACCACAAATAAAGCAGCTCAAAACTACCGCCTGGTGGCGCTGCTTCACATTATTTTAGAACAGAAACGACTTTTTCAGAATTTCGATGAGTGGTCGGGATTGCATCATCTGCACACCACAATGACTAGATGAGAGCCATGCACACTCACCACTGCGGGCAGCCATTCCAAAGGTTGCCCCAACCGGATGCCTCAAGTCAACCGATGGGGTGGCAGAAAGCAAAGGGAAGCAGAACGGGACAAGGGTGCTGGCCACATGTAGCACAGCCTTCTCAGAGTTATGGGAGGCAGTGCTGGTCTGAATGTTCCAGCTACGGTGGAGCTCCAAGGGCATGGCGCTAGAGAGCCACGCCGGGCTACAACGAACGAACTGTCCTGCACACCAGACGGGAAAACAAAGGTGGTAGTTTAAGGCACCGTAGTACGGGTAGAACGATGGTAAGGAAGCTGAAAGGACAGACAACGTGGGCGGGCATAGCACTCTAAGGTGGAAGTAGGCGTCTTCTCAAAATTGTCAAAAGGTTGCCCAGTGCATACTTGTAAATTCAGTGCCTTTTTGGGTCCCAGATATATTTCAATATGTGGGGTGTCGTGATGGCTATTGGTCTGAAACCTTTGTCTCTCCAGACATTTTGGAATAAATGTCCCATCAGCACTAAGCAGCATTGTACATGGTGGGGGGTCATGGGATTTGTAGGCCAAAACATCTGGAGAACTATAGGTGGCAGTTAGCAGTAACTATGCCTTTACCTTTAGGCAGTTAAAATTATCACCTGCAAGATGTAATGAATTTAAGATACCGTTTTGGTGAAGGAGGCAGTGGGAAGAGTTTTACATCTTCACACTGGCAGCTAAACCATGCAAGGCTGGGAGGCTCCCATTAGGTGGGAGAGAAAGTGTCTAATGTAGTCTACTGGGTTACTGCAACAGATGAATTGCCAAGACAATAGATTTTAATGGGATCATACTTTTGAATATTGACACCTAGGTCATTATCATTTAGGCATACAACGAAACTTGATGAAGGCACAATTAACAGTGAATCCCTTGCATAAGAAACTAGCAGATGAAATATCATGTTGGAGGGGAGGGGGAGGGCTGGGAATGCAAAACAGCTTCCAGGAATTCGCTGTCACTATATGCATTGTGTAGAAGATTGACTACCACTGCAGTGACTGCCTGGATCCTATGAATATTAAATTATCTTGGGGAAAGCGCAGGCGGGGAAGAAATATTTCACAGCAGGCCCGACACCCATTCAATCACAGCAAGTAAACCTTGGACAGGCCAGTGACTAAGAAGCCTTGTCGCGGGCGAGCCATAAACTCACAGGCCTCAGAGTAATGTTTATTAGGGTAGCAGGACAGCACCCATATGACAATGTCAGCATCTGTTGTAGCTTGGGTTTGAATGCTTGAGTTGTCGTGTTGTCCTTGCTGCATGGTGATTGAATGGTAATGCCAATGAGTGAATGGCGCGCAGGAGAATGTTGGTGGGTGAAGATGCATGCCTGTTCCACCAATGTCAGTTGCACTGAAGCTGATATAACTAAGGTGTGCTCTCTGTCCTCAACTTACTGCAAGTAACTAAAACCTGTAACATGTGTGTGAATACCTGCATCACCTGGGCCTGCTCAGAAACACAACCTCGTGATAACACGGGTGTCAATTTGTTCTTGACTTTGGACCCTAGTCGTGCTGTGGAGGGGGTGGCACACCCAAGTTGAGGACCCCTCAGATCCGCCACAACTTCTCATCTATCTTCAGGTGAGCCCTACGCTTTGGGGCTGTGAAGGGAGAGTCCTGGAGCAAAGTGAGAGTACCATCAAGGAGCCTGCCTGCCTCCATTGTTAACTATAACAAGTGTGCTGATGCCGCAAAAAAAAAGAAAGAAAGAAAAAAGACAGTGGTTCTAGCAGTGATGCCTATTGTGGGGCCGACAGCAGTCACGCGGCCGGCCCCACTGGTGATGGTGAGCCTAACACCATGTTGGTGTGACAGGGTCACCCGGAGTTACTTGGTTACAGGGTAGGACCCTCTGAGGCTGTGGGGACACAGCCTGGGTGCCGGAGCACCTCGGATGCCGGCAGCATCCTGGATGGTGGGTGCCTGGGCTGGACCCAGGGCACCAGGCTGGTCTGCGGGGCCCAGAATAGCAGGGACCTGCAGGACTCTGATTACACAGCGTGGGCCTGCAAGCCAGGTCTGCAGGGCTGTGATTACATGGCGTGGGCCTGCAGGCCAGGAATGCAGGACTGTGATCACACGGTGTAGGCCTGCAGGCCCAGAATCAGAGGCAACAGATGTTCCATGTTTGGAGTCTGCAGCCGTTCTGATGCACGGGCCTGCAGTTGTTCATTTTAATAGCTTGGGCTATGACACAGTCATGGCCCATATTAAAAGGGCATTACACTTTGGGAGGGACCCACAACTTAAAATTGCAATACACATGGGAGTGTCACACATCACACTCCTCCTTTTCCATGGCGAACAAAACAAAAGTTGCTGAAACATACATGACCCCTCCCACACCCCCGTTACAGAATGACAATACGAATACCACTTGGGAATGATGGGGTAACAGATAGGATATGCCATTGATACATACATAGGGACTCAGATAGTTGCAGACATAAAACACATTAACACACTCTAAACATACTCAGCCGGTGGCATTCATGGTTGGTAAACCACCGGTGGAATGGTGGCAGTCCTACCACATTTTACAAGATCCTTTATTAACCTGCGGTAAGTGGAACTTCAACCATTGAATGACACCATTGCTAGCTGCTTCCACCATTTAGAGCATGGCTACAAACTATGGGAGCACAGCATCACATCCATTTGACTGGGGCCACTTTAAGCACATAATCTACATGCAGGCTCACAGCATCTACACACATGTTTGCTGAGTCTCTTCCGAGCGCTTGCAGGACTGCAGGAGACCAGTTCCCCTTGCATCAGTGTCCGTTCAGGATAGTCATTACCACAGGTCCAGGTCCGTTGATGGTATAGTTCGACAGCTGGTAAAGCCGCACCAGGGGCCACATCAGCTCAGTCCCTTGATGTTGGGACAGGTAGCAAGACGCTGGTACCAGGGCGTCTAGGCAGCGCCCCATTCAGGCTCAGTCAGCCCCTTGCTGTTGGGGCAGGAAGCGAGATGCGGGTAGCAGGGCGTCTAGGCTGCACTGCACCACATTCAGGCTCACTCAGTCCCTTGATGTTGGGGTAGGCAGCGAGATGCGGGTAGCAGGGTGTCCAGGCTGTGCCACATGATGTTGACAGGGCATGGGTGGCAGCATGTTACTCACCTCCTCTTCCTTGGCTACACTCCCACAGGCAGGAGTGTCACTTGATGGCAGTGGCACAGGAGGGCACACAAGCACTCGTGCAGAGCTGCAACCCTCACTTGCCCGTTGCACTGCTTCTTGGTGGCTGGCGTCAGGGCCGCATGACGTTGGCTGGCCAGACACAGGTTGGCGAGGTGTCTGGGCCACCTCTTCTTCTCCTACAGGTGGAAGTGCTGCTCCCTCTTTCCATTTCCCGCAACCACTGTGGCAGGGTGCGCTGGTGGCAGGGTGTTAGTGCTACTTGACGCTCAGGGAGGGAGACACTAGTGGCGGGTTGCCAGGGCCACATGCAGGGTGCTTAGTTCTCTCCCCCAGGCAGGGGTGTGGGCAGGAAGCTGCCAGTAGCAGATGGCGCTCACCAGTGTTTCAAAAAAGGTAGCAGGCGGTCCTCTCCAGAAAGAACATGGCATGATAACCTGTTCTGAGATGAGAGTTTGCAGCACACGCTTTTTGCTCACTGTATCTTTCACAGATGGCAAATATCCATTTGCAGATCAGCCTTTGTCCCGCCCACATGGGCAGTCCAGCACTGAAATGCTATGACAATTCCTCTCTGAACAAAAGTACCAACAGCAACCCCATACATGTGTTTCAGCCTTGTTGGGCCTCATCAGTGAGGTGGAGCTGTGCCTCTCTGAGCACAGTGAGCAGGGAGTCCACGTCTAGTTGCGCCTAGGTAACTCAGGGTGACCAACCCCAAGTTCCTTGCAAATATTTCAAAAAAGGTAGCTATTTCTTCTTGCGGCTGCAGCCTCTCTATTTTCTTCTTCTTTTCTGGCCAGCAAATGCTGCAGGCGCCTCGGGCTGAGCCTCCTCTGGCCGCACGAGCACCCTCTTCACAGAGGGCTGCGACCAGGGAGGATCCATGGCAGGGCTCTTGTCTCCACGGCGATGGATGCCGCTCCTCCTCCTTTCTCCCTCCATGTGCTTCCTTTGAAGACAAAAAAGAGGGACAGCAGGGCGGCACATCGCTGGGGCTCTTCCTCCGCTTCGTTGCCATTATTGTGGGGCCTGGTGTAGACACGTGGCCGGGGCCGAGCACCATGTTGGTGTGACTGGGTCACCCGGAATTCCTTGGTTTCAGGGTAGGACCCTGTGAGGCTGTGGGGACACAGAATGGGTGCCAGAGCACCTTGGATGCCGGCAGCATCCTGGATGGTGGGTGCCTGGGCTGGACACAGGGCACCAGGCTGGTCTGGGTAGCCCAGACCAGCAGGGATCTGCAGGCCCATGATCACAAGGCGTGGGTCTGCAGGCCAGGGCTGCAGGACCGTGATGACACGGTGTAGGCCTGCAGGCCCAGAATTCGAGACGGAGACAACAGACGTTCCATGGTTGGAGTCTGCAGCCATTCTGATGTATGTGCCAGCAGTTGCTCCGTTTATTAGCTTGGGCCATGACACAGTCATGTTCCATCTTAAAAGGGCATTACACATTTGGGGGGACCCACAGCTTAAAAGGGCAAAACACATGGGAGGGTCACACAACACAATGCCCTAATTATTCAGCTTTAAGCAGCACGCCGAAATTGCTTAACTATAAGTCATGGGCTAATGTATTAAATGGTCCTGGGACTTTGTGAGTAATCTCCATCCTTTCGCTTAAGAGGCACGATTTTCTGAAAACACTGGCAAGGAGAGGGAGTAAATCATGGGAGGGAAGAATGTGTAGGGCACTGTTGTGACCCTAAGTGGGGTCTGTAGGTAAAGGATACGCTGGAGGCCAGGAATCTTCATTAGTTGCTTTAATCAGTTGACATCAGGAGTACATAAAATGATTCAGGATCAGAATCAGAGCTGAGCCCACTGGCTCCCACCACCCAGGCTACATAATCTCAACTGTCCGAGGGTAGAACACTCACCACACAGCATTCCACACAATCATACCCAAACACTCCTTTCATGACATCACCACTCAGGCACTCATCATACATGCAAGCAAGTGGACAGAGAGGACAGAGTATCACCCTTAACACCTCCCTTCCTTCAAAGCATAACAACCCTAACAGGCACCGGTTTCACGAGATCAGCTCTGGCCGAGATCTCGCGAGATTTTGAGCGCACGAGCGGGGGGACCACATAGAGTGGGGAGAGAAGGAGCGGACATCGGAGGAGAGAGATCGCACCGCAACGCTCCTCCTAGATTTACATTAAGATTCCTAGAACCTGTGTAACTTTTACAAAAGGACATTCCTAGACCGCAGGGCGTCCACACAGCGCTTGAAACACACAAGAAGTGACACGAGACACTGGTTTCTAGTTCATGCACTAACTCTGTGCCTTGCGTGACACCCCATTTATATTGCCAATGTAATGACCTCATACAGTCACATTATCTTAAAGGAACCTCACCACACTCCTCCTTTTCCATGAAGTTTGGACACCAAACATTAATTCTTTAACCGACTGCAACATTTGTATAAACTTATGAAAACATAGAGAAAACCATTTTCATACTTCCAGGTCTACTACATAGTCATGTAATCCCTGTTGGCTCCAACGCAGTACAAACGGATTAATACATAAAAATAAATAAATAAATAAATAAATAAGTAATCGTGCTGGCTGACTCCTTCACTCTCTCTGAGGGTACCTTCTTTCTTCAGCACGATCTGGGGCGATTACTGCTGGCATTTGCAGATTGCCAGTCTCTTCCGGATACCAGCCATCTTCACCACCCAGGGATTCTTGAGTGAATTCCTCGCCGCTATTTGCATCATCAGAGTGGGGGGTGGGTCGTACCTATCTTGCATGGGGCCTCTTCCATCCATCTTCTTGAAAAAAAAAGAGTTTCTGGTAACTGTGTCATGACTATTGGACGCTGTGACCATTGAGCCTTTGACATCCACCACCTCCAATGGACAAGGCTCATAGGTAAGTGACAACTTTCCTTTGGGATAACAGCATTTCACTAATACTGTGTCCCCCAGGGCTAGCTCATAGTCAGCTTTTCACTTTCGTTCCTCAATCTCCATTCTTCCACCACCTTCTCATAAATTTCTCCCAGGACCCTTTGTTCTGGGTCCGGTATAAAACTCATGGACATCTGCTAAATGGGGATTCTGCCAGTGAAACTCTTGTATAACAATGTGGTGTGGAGCCGTATTCCCGTAGGAATTGATACAGTGCTCTATTTAGGCAGAGTCATTGCTCGAGCGATCCTGAACACTGTGTTTGCCGTTCTCATGAATCGCTCAGCTTCTCCATTCGCGCTTGGCCACAACCAAGCCTAATATCTGAAGAAGCCTTGTCTAAAAAGCTTCTCTATAGACTCCTATCACTCTATATAGGGCCTATATATATAACTTCTATATAGGCTCCTATCACTCAGCAACCTATCTGGAGTGGAGGTAGATTTTGGAGAAGGCCTAGAATGTGACGCAAATTATGAGATCACATGTCATCAAAACTGTCCTGCGAGGCAGAATGTGGCGAGATGTGCCTGGACTTCCCTCCGAACATGTGATCCTTGTGGTTTGTTGGCTATAATGAACCTCAGTGACACCTTGCTACTTGTGTGGACCTTGCATTCTTTTGGCCAGAGGAAGGAGTTAGGCCTGCTGTGAGTTCGTCATCCGTGGACTCCGAGCACGGGTCTGCCTGCCTGGGCGTCCACCCTAACACATGTCTCGGTCCAGTCAGTGCTGCTCTCCTGCCAGACTACACGAGACAGAAAATAATCTTCGCCCTGAAATAGCAGCCAGCTTGAGCTGTTACTGTTTGCAGATGCCATGCACAGAGCTCAGTCAAGCATAGAGCAGCACGAGGTATCATCACTTGCTGCAATGTGCCCAGCTGGCCGCCATTCCAGGGTGAAGATTCTTTTGTGTCTTGTGAAGTGAGAGATGGAAGTGTAAATATATATCATTTTGGTATGCTGTAGTTCATTTGTTTGTTAAAGTGCCACCTTTTCCCTAGCAGGAGAGAGAGACTTCCAGGCCCGACTGTGTTAAGGGGGGGTGGCGCAGGGGCCGTCGGCTGATGGTAACAATTGTAACTGTCAGTCAGCCAATGGTCCCTGCCCAATTCCACCTTGACACAGTCTGAGGAGCCAGATCTGCTCTCTACTGACTCGGCAGAGACGGAATGGAATAAAAAGGAGGGGGCATTGCAGCTGTTCCAGTGGGTACCTGCGTGAGTACCTGCGTGAGTTGTTATCAGGGAGGAGTAGAGAGCGTCTGAATCCTTCTGGACTGGACCATATCAAATCTTTACAATCACCATTTATTTCAGGGTTGACCCATGAGGTGCACTAGTGCAGCCCCTGAAATGATGCACCCCCTGAAATGGTGTCACACGGTGCGGTCGCTACCCCCGCACCTCCCTAATGACGCAACAGTCTGCCCCAGATAAAGCTGTTGCACCCAAAACATGAGGTCAAAAGGCTGGAACGGGCTGGAGAAACCAGTAGGGAGTGAGAAATACAGCTGTTCCATCAAAATCAAGGTAAATCAATAAATTAATGAGGTAAGTATCTTACACAAGGGACGTAGGGATACATAAGAGCAGGTAGTTTGTTAGGTGTGCATGAAAGCCTGAATGAAAAGGTGTATATATTAAAACATGTACATGTTTATGAATATTATATTTGTACATTGTAAGAAAGGAATATATGTTAAAAAATATACAGGTTTATGAGTAAAATGCTTATATATTGTATAATACATATCTTCATTTCCATTTCCAGCTAGTTGAAAAGGGGAATTATATTTAAAAAAAATATTTGCCTGATACTTGTCAGTCTCGCCTCTCTGATTTAGATTGCTAACTCGTTTCTCCCTCACCTGCGCCCCGTGGAGCCGTGTGTCAACAGAGGAGGCTTCTGGACTAGAGTCCCCTGGACCGAAATGGAGGAAAAAAAGCAAAAGGAAGGAGACTTGCGGGCGATGAAGAGGAATCTACATGACGACACAGCATCCCATGCAGCATGGGGTGAGACATTGGGCCTCATTACAAGTCTGCTGGTCTGGAAATAAGGGTGCCAGTGGCAAGGTACTGGCACCCTTTCCAGACTGGCAGACTACAACTGTACCTGCCAGCTCCATTGCGTGCAGCAGGTCTGACCAGCCGGGCGCAAAGGCCCTGGTAGGCACAGTTGTCATGGAAGCACTGGCATCATTACTAACAGTGCTGGTGCTTCCGATTCCCCATTACCATGGAGTCCTATATGACTCCATGACAATGGGGTCTAACATTTTCCGCCGTCTGATATCCTGGCCCGCCGGGACTTGTAATGTCCCGGTGGCACTGGGATTTCAGGTGGCGGGAAACGCTGTTAGAGTTTGGTGGCAACCTGCCGGTAGCATCAGCGGGTTACCACCGGACTTGTAATGAGACCCATTGTGTCCTTTTATTCAAAAATAATTTGACTGTGGAGTTATTCTTAACCTTGATATGTGATGAGCCAGTGAAATGTCAAGTGCTGGTACAATCAGGGCTTGCATCTGGGGACGTAGTTGAAGAAGAAGCCCCAGGTTTCATTTTAGAGAATAGAAGGCTACTATATCAGAATATCTACACCAGTGTAAATCCAGAGCTAGGCTTAGAAACATGTCTTAATGCATCTGAGGTTAAGTCTGCCCAAGTGGAAGAATGGGTACAAATGCGTAAGGAAAGAGCTCAAAGAACAGTAAGACAGATCCTGTCGCAGTTAGAGAAGACTTTGATAAACTTGTCCCATTCGAAAAATGGAGGGAGCAAAGAATGGCTGGCTTTGTGGTTGCAGCAATTGTCATGAATATAATTTGTGCTATTGTGGGGACAACTGTCTCTACAACTAATGCTGTGTCGGTAAATATTTTGGGTGGTAAGGGCCGAGAACTGGGGCAGGATTTCAAAATGATTCAACAGGGGCTGGATGAACTTAGGTTCGAGCAGAAAGAGGTGGTTTAATACATAAATCAAACCATCCTGACTCTTAATGAACAATCAACAGCACTGGAACATAGCATCAATGCCACTGTGAAACATGACAAACTGCTGGAAGATATTTTGAATGTAGAAAGTCTGTTGACACAGTTCCTATGGAAAGTCCAAATTGGGGTACCTCAGCTGATAAAGCGTCACATTCTTTTGTATTTTGTGTCATCTTAAATAATCCGTCAAATGATGGCGTGGATCATGTAAGGAGAGGGGGGAATAATCCAAGAGAAAATTGCATTTGAAATGGGCAGTGTGATTCCCTTGTATATATATGCAGAACGAATGGAGTTAGGCTTTCTGTTGGATATTCCATATATCACGCCAGAGTTGATTTATCAGACTAAATTGGTGCACAACGCGGGTTTTCTGGCAGGGGGACAAAAACATCAAAATTGTGACTCCTGAAATGGTGGAGTTTTAAACCTGGGAGCCTGACTTGTATCTAGTCCCAAAAGTGGATAACCCTGTAACATTCAAGGAGCAGAACTACATATGTCCCGGGAAACCATTTGTACCTGATGCAAAAAGTTTGTGGTCTGTGGGCAGATCGTGGTGTTGCTGAAGGGTGTGAAGTGTCTATAAGTAACTGAAAACATGATGAGTTAGCGTATGCCAAATTAATTAAGCAGAGGTGGCTGGTCAGAACTTGCGCAAACAATTTTACAATCACCCACTTCCATCATCATTCATTTCTTATCAAGACATTTCAATACAATGTGTTTTATAGGTCTGCTCCTAAAGATACCGTGGTGACAGTCTGGGGATTAACATTATTTCACGTGGATGGGGACCTGTGGTAAGGTAGAAAACATTGCATTTTTCCAGAAAGGTAAGTTTCCCATAGATCCGGATATTGGGTATTTGTTAAGGCATAAAAATGTGCACACAATTAAAATGAATATACACCGAAACAACATTGCTATGTGTGACATGGGTCTTGCAGAGGAAGATGCTTACACATTGGGAACTTGGACAGAAAAGGGTTTGGTGTTCAAAGCTGTATCCATATCATCCATCTTGGTGTGGCTAATAGTGCTTATGGTCAGGTTACATGTGATGATGTTCACATTGTTGGCTGTTGAAAGAGGGTAAATTCAGTTACAGTTATGTATTTTAAGGCCCAAGTTGGTTCAGATCTGCAGAAAAAGTAAAATCCATTGTAAAGGATCATTTGTTTTATCATGCTCACATGGGTAGTTAAGATTCATGTTTCTGTAGAGGCCCTTGTTTATTCAGGTCACTTCAGAAACAAGAGGGATGGTATAGAGATAATTAGTACACACATTTCAACCGTGCACTAATGTCAGTGAGGCCACTGATCTCAATAGAGACGGTGCACACCAGTAAAGTATGATGCAGGCAGCTGTCACATGAGGAGTGGACTACATTGGAAAAACTCCATTAGGAAATCAGAGCATATAGGGTTTCTCCAAACAGCATCCCAGTGGTCTCAGAGTTTTCCCTAATGCAGAGGATGCACAAGCACATCCCTCTCCCTAAGATGGATGAGCGAGCAATGACGTAGAGCCAGAGAGGATACAACAGTAAGTGAGAGAAGCACGGTGCCAGGAATTCCACTATGACCCACAACCATAAACCCTGGAGACAGGGCAAGAATAAAGTTTCACCATAAGTACAGACTTAATCAGTCAAAATACACCAGCCTGGTAGAACTATCTAAGGCAATGGAGACGTACATCAAAACCAGTGATGGTGGCACCGTACAATTGACAACCAATCGAGGCAAGAGAAAGAAATAGATGCCAAGGAAACTAAAGATGGCAAAGAACATCGTACAGAAGCCACCCTGACAAAGTAGAATCAACAGGGAGACTGATCCAGAACCATCATGAATCAGTCTCCCGAATGATGCAGAACCATCAAGAATCAGTCTCCCGAATGATGCAGAACCATCAAGAATCAGTCTCCTGAATGATGCAGAACCATCAAGAATCAGTCTCCCGAATGATGCAGAATCATCAAGAATCAGTCTCCCGAATGATGCAGAAACTACAGGTGTAGAATCCACTCATCACAACAAGGACATTCCTGGACATCTGTTGTGACTCGAGAGTGAAAAGAAACTACCCCTTAGACTTAAAGACTACACCATGAACTAGTGTCCTTTTCCTTATGGGAGAAGGATAATCCAGCATCCCCTTTAATTTCCAGCCTTCCCAGTATCCCTGACCTAATCAGCCTCCCTCACACATGAGGAATGACCTTAAAGTGTGGGTGGCAAAGCATAGGGGAAACAGGAACGGCCTACTGGAACCCTCGACTACTCCCTTTGAGTGTTGTACTCTCGCTAGATCTGTACCACAAATAAAGCAGCTCAAAACTACCGCCTGGTGGCGCTGCATCACATTATTTTAGAACAGAAACGACTTTTTCAGAATGACGATGAGTGGTCGGGATTGCATCATCTGCACACCACAATGACTAGATGAGAGCCATGCACACTCACCACTGCGGGCAGCCATTTCAAAGGTTGCCCCAACAGGATGCCTCAAGTCAACCGATGGGGTGGCAGAAAGCAAAGGGAAGCAGAACGGGACAAGGGTGCTGGCCACATGTAGCACAGCCTTCTCAGAGTTATCGGAGGCACTGCTGGTCTGAATGTTCCAGCTACGGTGGAGCTCCAAGGGCATGGCGCCAGAGAGCCACGCCGGGCTACAACGAACGAACTGTCCTGCACACCAGACGGGCAAACAAAGGTGGTAGTTTAAGGCACCGTAGTACGGGTAGAACGATGGTAAGGAAGCTGAAAGGACAGACAACGTGGGCGGGCATAGCACTCTAAGGTGGAAGTAGGCGTCTTCTCAAAATTGTCAAAAAGTTGCCCAGTACATACTTGTAAATTCAGTGCCTTTTTGGGTCCCAGATATATTTCAATGTATGGGGTGTCGTGATGGCTATTGGTCTGAAACCTTTGTCTCTTCAGACATTTTGGAATAAATGTCCCATCAGCACTAAGCAGCATTGTACATGGTGAGGGGTCATGGGATTTGTAGGCCAAAACATCTGGAGAACTATAGGTGGCAGTTAGCAGTAACTATGCCTTTACCTTTAGGCAGTTAAAGTTATCACCTGCAAGATGTAATGAATTTAAGATACCGTTTTGGTGAAGGAGGCAGTGGGAAGAGTTTTACATCTTCACACTGGCAGCTAAACCATGCAAGGCTGGGAGGCTCCCATTAGGTGGGAGAGAAAGTGTCTAATGTAGTCTACTGGGTTACTGCAACAGATGAATTGCCAAGACAATAGATTTTAATGGGATCATACTTTTGAATATTGACACCTAGGTCATTATCATATAGGCATACAACGAAACTTGATGAAGGCACAATTAACAGTGAATCCCTTGCATAAGAAACTAGCAGATGAAATATCATGTTGGAGGGGAGGGGGAGGGCTGGGAATGCCAAACAGCTTCCAGGAATTCGCTGTCACTATATGCATTGTGTAGAAGATTGACTACCACTGCAGTGACTGCCTGGATCCTATGAATATTAAATTATCTTGGGGAAAGCGCAGGCAGGGAAGAAATATTTCACAGCAGGCCCGACACCCATTCAATCACAGCAAGTAAACCTTGGACAGGCCAGTGACTAAGAAGCCTTGTCGCGGGCGAGCCATAAACTCACAGGCCTCAGAGTAATGTTTATTAGGGTAGCAGGACAGCACCCATATGACAATGTCAGCATCTGTTGTAGCTTGGGTTTGAATGCTTGAGTTGTCGTGTTGTCCTTGCTGCATGGTGATTGAATGGTAATGCCAATGAGTGAATGGCGCGCAGGAGAATGTTGGTGGGTGAAGATGCATGCCTGTTCCACCAATGTCAGTTGCACTGAAGCTGAGATAACTAAGGTGTGCTCTCTGTCCTCAACCTACTGCAAGTAACTAAAACCTGTAACGTGTGTGAATACCTGCATCACCTGGGCCTGCTCAGAAACACAACCTCGTGATAACATGGGTGTCAATTTGTTCTTGACTTTGGACCCTAGTCGTGCTGTGGAGGGGGTGGCACACCCAAGTTGAGGACCCCTCAGATCCGCCACAACTTCTCATCTATCTTCAGGTGAGCCCTACGCTTTGGGGCTGTGAAGGGAGAGTCCTGGAAAAAAGTGAGAGTACCATCAAGGAGCCTGCCTGCCTCCATTGTTAAAGGATAGTTCCTGGACTTTTTTTTTATTGTCCCTACGGTTCGGCCATGTGTTTTTAAGCATAACTCGGTAGATCGTAGAAAACTTTCCTATGGACCTTACCCGACTTTTCGTCCATTGACGCACTCGAAATCAGCCGCTATTTTCTGATAATCCTATCATTTCCCCCCATCGCCCTGGCTCACCTGCTTTTGCGGCACTAAATCAAATCCCCCGCCCCTGAGCCTGACATCAGCAGACGCGTACCGCCCATTTCCCAACGCCAAAGCACGTTTCGTGTCAACAATCGCTGCGCCTCAGCTAATGAAGTGTCGCCATGGAAATGGCAGGACGCCTCTTTCCTCAATAAGTATAAACACACCGTTTCACAACACACAGCAGCAGATTTTCGATTCCATTACTCTCTGTGTGTTACTTTGAGTATTCTGTGACTCGTTTCTGTGCTCTGGTCAGCTACCTTCGCCGCTTCTAGGCCTTGTGAACACCTGTACCATCTCTGTAAATTATTTTACTTTCTTTACCACACAATGGCTACAATAATGCCGTATATGTACGAGCCCGAGTACACCGAGGAAGAACTACTGGAAAGGCAAGCACGCGAAAACGATGGGGATTCGGACGGCAGTTGGGAGGACCAGTCAACGGATGAAGAGCCTGGACCATGTCGCATGGACGGCGTCTCCACCTGGTGCATGTGCAATCGGTGCGAGCTAATGCCAACTGAGGAGGAGAACTGCTGCTGCCGTGAAAATTCCGGGTGCTTGGCCTACATTTCGGAAGGCGAGCCAAGTCCGCAATGCATCACCGAGCTGCCAGAGTTCAGGGAAGCCTGCCTCTCACGGACCGTGTTGAGGATGATGATGGTGCTTATGCACGAACTTTGCGGCACTGTTCGTCCGCGTAATCCGAGTAACAAGTAAGTATACTCTGGTTTTGATGTCAGTGATGCCACTACTATGTCATGGTCGTCTCCCACATATAAAATTACATCTACATATCATTCGAATGCATGGAAATTGGTTCCATATTGTGCATTTTCTAGATAGAATTTTTTTCAAAGCAGAATGACATTTTTTACCTGAATCGACAGTGATAAGAAAGTTTTGTCATTTTAATACAGTTTGCATCTTTCATTTTCACAGGTGGTACAGGCTGGTGGCCTATCGTTGCTTCACTTGGTGGCTTCACGGGAGGCTTGGACACCGCGTTCGGAGAGTAATACCTGCCTGTGCGGTACTTGCCATTAGACAACATTTCCCCAGCGACAGTGGACAATACCGCGGATTTTCCCTGGATGTGCTGCAACCAGAACTTTACAATGTGTAATGTTTATTATTTATGTTCAATTGAAATTAAGATCTAAAATAAAACCCAACATATATTTTAACAATGGTTGTTTTGATTTTTTAAATGAATCTAGTGTGTCTCCATTGAATAGTCTTCCTGTGCCTTGTCTTGTCACACCACATGTCTCCGGCCAGCATCCTCCCTCACGCTGGCCGCCCACCTTCAATCCACATAACCGTTGAACCCATATGCAGCAGACATACATATGTTATTTTGCAGGTTGGCATCAAGCCTCCCGGCCTTGCCTCCTCCCCCAAAAATACTTCCACACCACTTTGTTCAAGCGTTGGCAATAAAAGGAAGGCCGTTGGATTTTATTGATACAAAACATGGTTATAGGTAAATAATCAATATGGTTGATCATAATAAATCAGCCTTTTGGGCACCGGGTACAGAGATGACCCCCTCTGGCCCGTGCCGCCTTGCCACCAAGGGCCAACCTGCTGCTGACTAACTGCCTAGGCATCCAGGGTCTCCAGGGTGAACTGCACCCATATATTCTCCTGGGAGGCTGAGGTATTTATAAACTCACCCCCCTGCCTTCCATGTGCTAGATCCTTCAGCCTGCCTCTTACATGCAGTTAGATGGCCTCTCCTTGGTGAGGCCCTGCGGCAAACGAGTCTTGTCTGCACGACCAGCGCCCTAATCCACACCCCCCCGCCTTATCAAAGGCAGTTCGCACCGGGGTACTTGCGCTGCCAAGTGGAGCTGTCAGGGAGCGATAAAGGCCAAGAGGTGCCAAAGACCATGTACACTTCAAAGTGGTCTATAGAGCATGGGTTGTTGTTCCCATGTCTACCTCCAGACCCCGTGTCTCCTGCCAAGCATCCCCCCTCACGCTGGACGGCCCCCTGCAATCCACATAAGTGTGTCTCCATTCACGAGTCTTCCTGTGTCTTGTCTGCACGACCACCGCCACAATCCACCCCCGCCCTATCAAAGGCAGTTCTCACCGGGGTACTTGTGCTGGCAAGTGGAGCTGTCAGGGAGCGATAAAGGCCAAGAGGTGCCAAAGACCATGTACACTTCAAAGTGGTCTATAGAGCATGGGTTGTTGTTCCAATGTCTACCTCCAGACCCCGTGTCTCCTGCCAAGCATCCCCCCTCACGCTGGAACGCCCCCTGCAAACCGCATAATGCCACAACATATACACGTCATTCATTCACAAACACACCCCTGTTTCGAATTCTTCATAACCCACTTCATATTTCTAATGAGCACTTCTTTGCGCTTTGCTAGTCAACCCGTGAAGGTGCTGGTTATCTGCTCTTCGTCTCTGTGAACTTCCGTGACCACTTCGAGGAAACTCCTCAGTTTGCAACCTGTGAATTGCTCCCTGTTCTACGACAAGAAACTACTCTGATCCCTGCATCTAACTGTTCGTCAAGGTAAGGCCATGTACCATAATCATTTTGCGTCCAATTTCTTTTCGTTCAAGACAGTACAAGCAAGGAACTAGTCACATGTTCTGAGTTTACATTGGTATTCATAGAGAATTGTTGATCTTTACTTTTCAGAACTTTCCACAATGCCTGCCTGTTCCATTGGCGGTTGCCCTTCAAAGACCCATAATAAATCTGAAGGTACTATAAAGCATGTTTTCCCTAAGACAGTAGATCAGATAAGAGAATGGGTCCGATATTGCGGATATCCACCGTCTGACCTTGAAAGTAGAGTCCTAGAAGTCTTTGCGGACAAGAGGGGTGATCGATACCGCATCTGCAGCAGGCACTTTACCTCTGACATGTACTCCACATCATTGCTAATAAAGAAGAACACACCGCGAGCGAGGCGAAAATTGCTCTCAACCGCTATTCCCACTCTATTCGTCCACATCCCTCCACTGGTGAGTCAAGTTTACGTATTTATCTCTCGGCCTTGCGGTAGTTTGTAGCATTAGCTAACAATAATTTCCCCATTTATGCATCCACTCAATATGAAGGCGGAAGATTCTCCATCCGTGTCGTTATTGCAGTCATCAGCCACTTCAAGCGCCTTTCGGGTAATCTTACTTGGCTATTCTGCCACTGACTTGTTTTAGGCATGTAAATCAATAGTTTTCATTTATCGTGTAATTATTTTACCTAATGGTACACGCTTGTACTCGTCCTCTAGTCTTTGTTTTCAGTTATAATTATTGTTATCCAAAATAATGCAAGTACTGTCTTTCAGGGAGATGCTGAGGAGTCCAACGTATTGACGACTACCGTTGATGTCACTCAGATGCTCGAGGTACGTTTCCGGACAGTTCCATCGATGGAGATCATCAGATCTTGCATTCTTGTAGCGTGATTGTTACACACAATGTTTATTTCGTTTTTAGCCATTGATATGTCCTTCTGTCGTCGCCCTCCTATGTGTCTTCTTTTTTCAATATTGTGTTCATTACTAATGAAAGTCCTATGTTTCAGGGAGTCGATGGAGCATTAGTCCAAGAAGAAGCGGGAGCATGCAGTTACGGGTCGGCGCAACAGCTTGCAGAAGTGTGCACCGCAGCTACATCGTCCCTTGATGTTCTTATGCATTTCGAGGTATGGATACTGACAGTTCGATCAAGCGAAATCATATGACGTGATTACATCCGCTATACTTCCTTCTTTATTAACGCAAGTACTATGTTTCAGGGAGATGACGGAGCTTCTTCTACAAGAACATCACCCCTAGTAGTTGATGCAGATCTCTGGGTGGTGACACTTCCAACGATCGAGCAAATCGAATCATATTTAGATATCCATTATTTATTTTAGACAACTGATCATTTGTGCAGGTCTATTTAGATGAGCCGTTGACGCCTGCACAAAGTTTCTGTTCTTTTTATCAAAATAGAAAACCATACTAATGCAATTACTGTGTTTCAGGGAGTTACTGAAGCATCATCTTCAATAATATCATCAATGGAAGTCTATGAGGAGCCCGAGGTATGGATCTTGACAGTTCCATCTAACTAGATCAACTATGCGTGAATAATTGTCGTTTGAATGTTCTACACAAAGCGTTCATTCGTGTTTTGCTATTGAGATGTACGTGGGTATTGGTCCCCAAGTACATTTTGTGTTTTCGATATTATTATACATACTAATGAAAGTTCTATGTTTCAGGGAGTCGATGGAGCGTCAGTGCGTGATGGATGTGCTTATCATGAAAATATAGTCGTTGCAGCGCAAGAGGAAGTGGAGATATGCACACACGAGTCGGAGCAACAGCGTCCTGATGTTGAAGTTCGAGGCAAGAAAGTTTCAAAGAAAAGAAAGCAAAAGAAGGTTAGTGTCCTGGTCACTATATTATGTTGTTTTTCACTGTTAATAGTTCAATACTGTAAGTTGTGTTTAAACTGAACATCCCTTTTCCACTCTGTCCTCTAGTTGCGAGTGGGTGTACGAACTAGATCTACACAGACAGTGAAGCGAACGAGAGATGTTGCTTGTCAAACCTTTTGGCAGGGACTTGAGACTGGAGATGCATCGTGCCAATGGGAAGAATATGAAGTGATTGACAATGGAGCTATACCACCACCAGCCATTGATAGTGAATGTCCTCCTGGTAGTTCGGATGCAGTTGGAGATCAATTCACAGAATCCACACCCGCAAAAACTAAGACCGCGAGAAAGTTGAAGAAATTGTTTTATTCACCCATCGCCGGAGAAGGAACAGATGTTGCAATGGAAGAGAATGAAGTGGACGACAATGAAACACCATCAATATCACTGAACATAGCGGAAGACGATATCAGAGATTCTACCTTTCATGTGAGTGACATGTCCTCAACGTTACAGGCCGAACCAGCTGGGATGCAGAGTGACAGTATAAGGAAAGAGGCCAAATTCATTGTATTCGATAGTTGTTTGATTGATATTATTATTCGGATGAAATGTGGGCATTCGGTTGGTGGGGAAGTATGTGGGGAGCCATTGATTAATGTGACTCGTGCAATTCGAGGCACTAACCTTAAAATACATCCCACCTGTACAAAATATCATCCTTTCTCATGGTCTGCACAACCCATGCTGGGGCAACTGCCAGCAGGCAATCTACTTTGTGCAGTGGCTGCACTTTTTAGTGGTTCAAGTTTTAAAAAGTTAGAGTCTTTCTTTCAGTTTGTGGGAATCCATTTCATTGCGAAAACTCAGTTCTACAAATACCAAACCGATTATCTATTTCCAGCCATTAGCGAAGCTTGGAGAATGGAAAAAATGTCTATTGATAGTACATTCGCGGGCAAACGGTTCAGGCTAGCCGGTGATGGACAGTGCGACAGCCCAGTATTTTCAGCCAAGTACTGCACCTACCACTTTCAGGACATGGAAAGTAAGAAAATTGTGAGTTCGGTGGTCGTGCAGGTGTCACAAAGTACATCCTCAGTGGCCATGGAGAAAGTTGGCTTTGTAGCATCATTGCAAGAACTACAATCGCGGGGAATGGTGATCGACCTGATAGCCACGGACAGACACGTTTCAATTGCCAAGACAATGAGAGAAGAGTACAAAAATATAAATCACCAATTTGACGTTTGGCATCTTGCAAAAACAATCAATAAAAAAATGTCGGCTGCAGGTAAAAAAAAAAATATGCAAGGTATTTCACAGTGGTCCAAGTCAATCAGCAACCATCTTTGGTGGAGCTCAAAAACATGTGGAGGGTCGTTGGAAATTCTACTGGAAAAATGGCGGTCAGTAATGCTACACTGTACCAACGTTCACCGTTGGAACACAAACCAACATTTCCACAATTGTGAACATGGCCATTTGTCCACAGAGGAGGCACGGAAGAAGAAGTGGTTGATTCCTTCATCACCCACTCACAAAGCCATTGAAAAGATTGTATTTGATAAAACTATAACAAGAGATTTGAGGGGACTCACGGAATTCTGCCACACAGGAGATTTGGAGGGGTTCCACAATATGTGCCTAAAGTACAGGCCAAAACGATTGCATTTTGGCATGGAGGGCATGATAAATCGGACTCTTCTAGAGGTCTTGGCACATAACCATAAAGTTGGCCGTCAACAAAGTAGGACGACCGGAACTTTAGGGACGCTTCGCTACAATAAGGCCTTCACTAAAAGAAGTAAACAATGGATTATCAAACCAGTGTTTGAGGATATGCAATATGACTTTATTGAGAGACTTATTGTTGATGTCCTAGATAGGCACATACATGGAGTTGTGAACGAACCTGTGCAGGGGACAACTGCATTGCCACCCAACATTGCCTCTGTTCCATGTCCACCTAAAGAAGAGCTCATTGAGAAATACACATCACGGTTTAAATGATTGTAATTTGATTGTCTGTTCTCTCGAGTCTCCTCATGTCGCAGGCCCATTGAATATGTGTATCTATGTAATGTGTAAATAAAAGTGATTGCTCAGTGTACATGCAATGTGTCTCTCCACCCTTGCCCCTCCCTTCACCGTGCAGTAGTGCGAACCACCCGGGTGTCACCTGTGACTTTGCTCTCGAGTCTCCTCATGTCGCAGGCCCATTGAATATGTGTAGCTATGTATTGTGTAAATAAAAGTGATTGCTCAGTGTACATGCAATGTGTCTATCCAACCTTGTTCATTTGCACATTAAATTAAACCAAACAGTAATATAAATCATTTTTCAAAAAATATAGAATGTCTCCGTATTTATGGTTCTCTGGGGCTGCAAAGCACGCAGACAAAATGCAAAGATGGAGTGTAAATTTCAAGTCCTGTCAGATGGCCTTACACTGAATGTAGCTAACTAGGAATGTGTGCTCGTTCAAAGTGAAGGTCAGCTGCTTTGATTTTTTGCTCGGGTGCCGGAATGGCCCACGACTCAGTATAAGGTTCTATTGTTATTTGACCTTGACAGGCCGGGACCATCCCGAAAGCCTTCTTTTTGGGGGTGTGGTGCAATAACGTAAGAAACGATAATGAATATAATTTCAGAAACGAAAGCCATTTAATGTTTGTTCATTAGAAGAAATAACGTCGGCATAGAAGGAGTGGTATTTCGGGGCTGCCCTACGCACAGACACAATGGAAAATGCAAATATAATGTAAGTAACTCTTTAGATGAGTTTATACCGCAATTTAATTACTATACAGTAGCTTTAAAGACGGGTTAAGTTGTACTTGTTCGTTCTATGTGGCATATTGTTTTGTACCACGCACTATCTTGAGGAGAACCATCTCCTTTTACGGAAGCACCTCAAAACCTTCCTCTTTGCTTCTGCTTTCTCTCTCCCTCTCCCCTGCTACAACTGGTCCACTGTCTGCGACCTCGGCCCTGGGCCCTTCCACTCTCCACCTGCACTGCCTCCCTGTCAACCCCTGCACTGGGGGACTGTCTCAGTATCCTACAGCCCCCCCTTGATGTATAATACCCAGTTGCACTGTCCTAGCTATGAAATAATTTCCCAACCTAATATATAAAATGAATAATTTTAATAAAGATCTGATGGTGAGACTAATTTCATTTTTTATGTTTTTCAAACAGGTACATCATTCATTATTGTATGTGTCACGAGTACCAGACACCGGCGGATGGCTTTTTTAACCGCCAGTTGCTTCTCCGCGAGAACAACATTACCACCCTGACCATTTTATGGGACGATCGCCAAGTACAAGTATGCCCTTACGCGGTACTAACGGCTAGATCCAGCATACAGACCGTTGTGGTGGCCTAGTGCCTCGTTGTTGGAACAGCCATGCGATTATCAGTGCGACCGAAGAGCTTATTTTATCGTAAACCAACACCCTGTGTACTGCACACGAACATCGCGTGCCTCAAGACAAACTATTTTGGATCGAGAGCAAATAAAAATGCAAATCGCTGAATATTCTCAAAACATTTGATGTCAAATAAATGTACTTTGCCAAATGTACAATCTTGCCGTTTGCTTTTAAACCACAGTTTCATATTCCGAATTGTGGCGCTGTATTGTGAGATGATCTAAGACCCTGTGTACAGCAAAGGAACATCGCGTGCCTCAAAACGAACTTTTTGGAACGTGAGCAAATAAAAATGCAAATCGCAGAATATTCTCAAAACATTTGATGTCAAATAAATGTACTTTACCAAATTTACAATCTTGCGGTTTAATTTAAAAGTACAGTTTCATATTCCCAATTGTGGCGCGCTGTGTTGTGTGAGCTCATCTGTGTTGATTTCCGGGTTCTGTGTGGAGTCGCGTAGAAGACGCCTGGGCGCGTTTGCCTACGCAGCTCAGTCACGTCACGGATAGAGGCGGGGAATATGAATGTTTTGATAAAGTTTGTTTCAGGGGCGGGGGTTTTGATTTAGTGCCGCAAAAGCAGGTGAGCCAGGGCGATGGGGGGAAATGATAGGATTATCAGAAAATGGCGGCTGATTTCGAGTGCGTTAATGGACGAAAAGTCGGGTAAGGTCCATAGGAAAGTTTTCTACGATCTACCGAGTTATGCTTAAAAACACATGGCCGAACCGTAGGGACAATAAAAAAAAAGTCCAGGAACTATCCTTTAACTATAACAAGTGTGCTGATGCCGCAAAAAAAAAAGAAAGAAAGAAAAAAGAGAGTGGTTCTACCAGTGATGCCTATTGTGGGGCCGACAGCAGTCACGCGGCCGGCCCCACTGGTGATGGTGAGCCTAACACCATGTTGGTGTGACAGGGTCACCCGGAGTTACTTGGTTACAGGGTAGGACCCTGTGAGGCTGTGGGGTCACAGCCTGGGTGCCGGAGCACCTCGGATGCCGGCAGCATCCTGGATGGTGGGTGCCTGGGCTGGACCCAGGGCACCAGGCTGGTCTGCGGGGTCCAGAATAGCAGGGACCTGCAGGGCTCTGATTACACAGCGTGGGCCTGCAAGACAGGTCTGCAGGGCTGTCATTCCATGGCGTGGGCCTGCAGGCCACGAATGCAGGACTGTGATCACACGGTGTAGGCCTGCAGGCCCAGAATCAGAGGCAACAGATGTTCCATGTTTGGAGTCTGCAGCCGTTCTGATGCACTGGCCTGCAGGTGTTCATTTTAATAGCTTGGGCTATGACACAGTCATGGCCCATATTAAAAGGGCATTACACTTTGGGAGGGACCCACAACTTAAAATTGCAATACACATGGGAGTGTCACACATCACACTCCTCCTTTTCCATGCCGAACAAAACAAAAGTTGCTAAAACATACATGACCCCCCCCACACCCCCGTTACAGAATGACAATACGAATACCACTTGGGAATGATGGGGTGGACAGATAGGATATGCCATTGATACATACATAGGGACTCAGATAGTTGCAGACATAAAACACATTAACACACTCTAAACATACTCAGCCGGTGGCATTCATGGTTGGTAAACCACCGGTGGAATGGTGGCAGTCCTACCACATTTTACAAGATCCTTTATTAACCTGCGGTAAGTGGAACTTCAACCATTGAATGACACCATTGCTAGCTGCTTCCACCATTTAGAGCATGCCTACAAATTATGGGAGCACAGCATCACATCCATTTGACTGGGGCCACTTTAAGCACATAATCTACATGCAGGCTCACAGCATCTACACAAGTTTGCTGAGTCTCTTCCGAGCGCTTGCAGGACTGCAGGAGACCAGTTCCCCTTGCATCAGTGTCCGTTCAGGATAGTCATTACCACAGGTCCAGGTCCGTTGATGGTATAGTTCGACAGCTGGTAAAGCCGCACCAGGGGCCACATCAGCTTAGTCCCTTGATGTTGGGACAGGTAGCAAGACGCTGGTACCAGGGCGTCTAGGCAGCGCTCCATTCAGGCTCAGTCAGTCCCTTGCTGTTGGGGCAGGAAGCGGGATGCGGGTAGCAGGGCGTCTAGGCTGCACTGCACCACATTCAGGCTCACTCAGTCCCTTGATGTTGGGGTAGGCAGCGAGATGCGGTTAGCAGGGTGTCCAGGCTGCGCCACATAATGTTGACAGGGCATGGGTGGCAGCATGTACTCACCCCCTCTTCCTTGGCTACACTCCCACAAGCAGGAGTGTCACTTGACAGCAGTGGCACAGGAGGGCACACAAGCACTCGTGCAGAGCTGCAACCCTCACTTGCCCGTTGCACTGCTTCTTGGTGGCTGGCATCAGGGCCGCATGACGTTGGCTGGCCAGACACAGGTTGGCGAGGTGTCTGGGCCACCTCTTCTTCTCCCCCAGGTGGAAGTGCTGCTCCCTTTTTCCATTTCCCGCAACCACTGTGGCAGGGTGCACTGGTGGCAGGGTGTTAGTGCTACTTGACGCTCAGGGAGGGAGACACTAGTGGCGGGTTGCCAGGGCCACATGCAGGGTGCTTAGTTCTATCCCCCAGGCAGGGGTGTGGGCAGGAAGCTGCCAGTAGCAGATGGCGCTCACCAGTGTTTCAAAAAAGGTAGCAGGCGGTCCTCTCCAGAAAGAACATGGCATGATAACCTGTTCTGAGATGAGAGTTTGCAGCACACGCGTTTTGCTCACTGTACCTTTCACAGATGGTAAATATCCATTTGCATATCAGCCTTTGTCCCGCCCACATGGGCAGTTCAGCACCGAAATGCTATGGCAATTCCTCTCTGAACAAGAGTACCAACAGCAACCCCATACACGTGTTTCAGCCTTGTTGGGCCTCATCAGTGAGGTGGAGCTGTGCCTCTCTCTTAGCACAGTGAGCAGGGAGTCCACGTCTGGTTACCCCTAGGTAACTCAGGGTGACCAACCCCAAGTTCCTTGCAAATATTTCAAAAAAGGTAGCAGGCACTCTGCTCCAGAAAGAATGTAGCATGATAACCTGTTCTGAGATGAGAGTTTGCAGCACACGCTTTTTGCTCACTGTATCTTTCACAGATGGCAAATATCCATTTGCAGATCAGCCTTTGTCCCGCCCACATGGGCAGTGCAGCACTGAAATGCTATGACAATTCCTCTCTGAACAAAAGTACCAACAGCAACCTCATACATGTGTTTCAGCCTTGTTGGGCCTCATCAGTGAGGTGGAGCTGTGCCTCTCTGAGCACAGTGAGCAGGGAGTCCACGTCTAGTTGCGCCTAGGTAACTCAGGGTGACCAACCCCAAGTTCCTTGCAAATATTTCAAAAAAGGTAGCTATTTCTTCTTGCGGATACAGCCTCTCCATTTTCTTCTTCTTTTCTGGCCAGCAAATGCTGCAGGCGCCTCGGGCTGAGCCTCCTCTGGCCGCACGAGCACCCTCTTCACAGAGGGCTGCGACCAGGGAGGATCCATGGCAGGGCTCTTGTCTCCACGGCGATGGATGCCGCTCCTCCTCCTTTCTCCCTCCATGTGCTCCTTTGAAGACAAAAAAGAGGGACAGCAGGGCGGCATATCGCTGGGGCTCTTCCTCCGCTTTGTTGCGTTATTGTGGGGCCTGGTGTAGTCACGTGGCCGGGGCCGAGCACCATGTTGGTGTGACTGGGTCACCCGGAATTACTTGGTTTCAGGGTAGGACCCTGTGAGGCTGTGGGGACACAGGATGGGTGCAAGAGCACCTTGGATGCCGGCAGCATCCTGGATGGTGGGTGCCTGGGCTGGACACAGGGCACCAGGCTGGTCTGGGTAGCCCAGACCAGCAGGGATCTGCAGGCCCATGATCACAAGGCGTGGGTCTGCAGGCCAGGGCTGCAGGACTGTGATGACACGGTGTAGGCCTGCAGGCCCAGAATTCGAGACGGAGACAACAGACGTTCCATGGTTGGAGTCTGCAGCCGTTCTGATGTATGTGCCAGCAGTTGCTCCATTTATTAGCTTGGGCCATGACACAGTCATGTTCCATCTTAAAAGGGCATTACACATTTGGAGGGACCCACAGCTTAAAAGGGCAAAACACATGGGAGGGTCACACAACACAATGCCCTAATTATTCAGCTTTAAGCAGCACGCCGAAATTGCTTAACTATAATTCATGGGCTAATGTATTAAATGGTCCTGGGACTTTGTGAGTAATCTCCATCCCTTCGCTTAAGAGGCACGATTTTCTGAAAACACTGGCAAGTAGAGGGAGTAAAACATGGGAGGGAAGAATGTGTAGGGCACTGTTGTGACCCTAAGTGGGGTCTGTAGGTAAAGGATACGCTGGAGGCCAGGAATCTTCATTAGTTGCTTTAATCAGTTGACATCAGGAGTACATAAAATGATTCAGGATCAGGATCAGAGCTGAGCCCACTGGCTCCCACCACCCAGGCTACATAATCTCAACTGTCCGTGGGTAGAACACTCACCACACAGCATTCCACACAATCATACCCAAACACTCCTTTCATGACATCACCACTCAGGCACTCATCATATATGCAAGCAAGTGGACAGAGAGGACAGAGTATCACCCTTAACACCTCCCTTCCTTCAAAGCATAACAACCCTAACAGGCACCGGTTTCACGAGATCAGCTCTGGCCGAGATCTCGCGAGATTTTGAGCGCACGAGCGGGGGGACCACATAGAGTGGGGAGAGAAGGAGCGGACATCGGAGGAGAGAGATCGCACCGCAACGCTCCTCCTAGATTTACATTAAGATTCCTAGAACCTGTGTAACTTTTACAAAAGGACATTCCTAGACCGCAGGGCGTCCACACAGCGCTTGAAACACACAAGAAGTGACACAGAGACACTGGTTTCTAGTTCATGCACTAACTCTGTGCCTTGCGTGACACCCCATTTATATTGCCAACGTAATGACCTCATACAGTCACATTATCTTAAAGGAACCTCACCACACTCCTCCTTTTCCATGAAGTTTGGACACCAAACATTAATTCTTTAACCAACTGCAACATTTGTATAAACTTATGAAAACATAGAGAAAACCATTTTCATACTTCCAGGTCTACTGCATAGTCATGTAATCCCTGTTGGCTCCAACGCAGTACAAACGGATTAATACATAAAAATAAATAAATAAATAAATAAGTAATCGTGCTGGCTGACTCCTTCACTCTCTCTGAGGGTACCTTCTTTCTTCAGCACGATCTGGGGCGATTACTGCTGGCATTTGCAGATTGCCAGTCTCTTCCGGATACCAGCCATCTTCACCACCCAGGGATTCTTGAGTGAATTCCTCACCGCTATTTTCATCATCAGAGTGGGGGGTGGGTCATACCTATCTTGCATGGGGCCTCTTCCATCCATCTTCTTGAAAAAAAAAGAGTTTCTGGTAACTGTGTCATGACTATTGGACGCTGTGACCATTGAGCCTTTGACATCCACCACCTCCAATGGGACAAGGCTCAGAGGTAAGTGACAACTTTCCTTTGGGATAACAACATTTCACTAATACTGTGTCCCCCAGGGCTAGCTCATAGTCAGCTTTTCACTTTCGTTCCTCAATCTCCATTCTTCCACACCTTCTCATAAATTTCTCCCAGGACCCTTTGTTCTGGGTCCGGTATAAAACTCATGGACATCTGCTAAATGGGGATTCTGCCAGTGAAACTCTTGTATAACAATGTGGTGTGGAGCCGTATTCCCGTAGGAATTGATACAGTGCTCTATTTAGGCAGAGTCATTGCTCGAGCGATCCTGAACACTGTGTTTGCCGTTCTCATGAATCGCTCAGCTTCTCCATTCGCGCTTGGCCACAACGGTCCGCCTTGTAACCTCGTCACCTAGAATCCTGAAACAATTATCATTGTTTGATTCCTCTTTCAGTTCTTCTACTGACATGGAATTTGGCGTCGCACCCTCTGTCGGCATCCGGACAAAATCTTTGGTCTCCACCTCATTGTGGTCCGATGATGCCTCAGGAGGGGTCGGGGGTTGCCTCAAAAGATAGACAGCAGCATACTCCATCACTGCCAACATCAATTTTTTCATACCTCGCTGGTGGTTTGGAAGAGGAGCAAGCCATTATTGGAAGCAATGGTTTATGGTCTGTAATTACCGTCACAGGTCACCCATAAATGTACAGGTGAACATGCCTGCAACCCCACAGCATGGCAAGCACTTCACGCTCAAATTGCGAATAGCATTGTTCAGCCATCTACATCGCCCTGCTTGCAAATGCAACATGCCTCACACCCCCACTCACATCGTACTGGGTAAACACAGCCTCCAGCCAAAAATGGATCGCATCAACCATGACCTCTAAAACCTTCTCCAGGTCGAAGAACGCCATTGTGCTATCAGCTGTGAGGGCCGTCTTGATCCCCTCAAATGCTTACTGCTCCAGAGGAGTCCACTGCCACGCAGTACTTTTTCATGAGGCTTACAATGGCTCAGATATGGTGGCCAGATCTTCGATGAAAAGTCTGCAGTATGTCATCATTCTGAGAAAGCTGCGCACCTCTGAGACATTTCCTGGGAGATTGGCTTCTTTGATGTCTTTCATTTTGGCTGGATCCGTTAAGATTCCATCCTCCTGGAACACAAATCAAAATAATTGAATTTATCTGTGCAAAAATTCACATTTGTCCCTCTGAAGTGTCAGTCCAAGGTAGTGGATCCATTCTAACACCTCCAATCTTTTCTCCCCTGCCACTTCAACTGAAGCCAGATAACTTGGAGTCATATTCGACTCCTCTCTCCCCTTGCTTCCCCACACTCAGGACATTGCCAAGAAGTCCAACTATCAGCTCTTCCTTCTCAAAGGAATTCTACCTTTTCTCACTTTGCCTCAGCAGCTCAATGTAACTCAAGCCCTGGTTCTCTCTAGACTTGACTACTGTAACAGCCTGCTGCTGAATCTTACTTCTTCCACTCTGCGACCCACTCAGCTTATCCAGACTAGGGCAGCAAGACTTATCCTTGGCCTTAAGTCCAGGCACCGCATCTCTCCTGCACTAAAAAGTCCTCACTGGCTCCCGGTTGCTGCATGGATTAAATTCAAATTTCTCTGCATCATCTGTCTGGGCCCGGGGAGCCCAACTTTACCTCTTAAAATGCTCTCCCTCTAGACCACTTTGCTCCTCTGGCAACAACTTGTTGCGTGTAAACTGTTTCGCTAAACAGAGGGCAGGGGGTCGCTCACTTTCCTCCGCGGGCTCCCTCCTTTGGAACAGCCTCCCCCTGCGCCTTGAGTAGGATCTTCTCAAATTCCGGAAGCTCCTTAAGACTTTCCTCTTTTCTTCCTCCTTCCCTCCTTCTCGCCGCTACTAATCCTACAGTTGCTGAATGGGTGTCCTTGGCCCTTATGCATCTTCAGTGGCTTGACCTCACACACCAATGTTTCCCAGCTCCCGTCTATCCACAGCACTTTGCATCTGACCACCTTCTGCTCTGGAGACTTGCACTTACACCTCATGCGGCCCAGGCTGTGTAGGAATCAAAACTCGTAGTGTAGAGGAGGTCCCAGACATGGCCTGCACCCCTGCCCCTCATTTCGAGGTACCAGGAAAGTACTCGCCAAGGTACGTGACGTATGAGGAGCAAGTGAACCAACAGAGAGCCGCACTGGGACTCTGCCCAGTGTACATCAAACGATCCGTACCTGTTGAAACCCCCATAACCAGACAGCCCTGGGAAGCACGGTACCCCATTAGACAACCATACCAGCCACTGATACGAAACAATGAGTATTTGCAGACTGTCCATGAGGAAACACAAAGAGCCCTGATGGAAGGCAAATGGTAACGTAACGCAGGCCTGGACAGACTCGCACACGGACAAAAGTAACACGCCAGCGCGAGCAACCATTAAATATAAATACAAGAGACACGAAAGACAAAACAATGTTGAACCATAAAAGAAACATAGCTGTGAAACTAGATGGAAGAATCGAACCAGCTAATGTGTGTAAATAGGCTTGGAACGCAAGAAGCTAAGAAATCGATACGGCTTGCAATGCTTAGTAGAAGAATAGAGCGGCAAGTGCCAAACATATATCTACCTCAATAAGGCACGCTATACAAGTGCGACTCCATTTTGTAAAAGCAGAAGTACGCCCAGGCAGCCGAGGCCTACCAGGCCAGGTTTCATATCCCGGCCAAAGTCAGGAGAATGACCGGAATCGAAACTCAACAAAGAGCGGCTCATGCCGGGGAAATCGAGGTCAACCAAAGAAAGGGAGGAGAGCGTCAGCTAACAGGAATCGAAACTTCAGAGCATACCAGCCTGCTCCGTGAAGGTCAAGATAAGGGAGGCCCATGTAGGTGGCAGGGCCGAAGCAGAATTAAATACACTAAAAGCTGGAAACTGAATCAGATCCATGGTGAACTAACACGTGACCAGCCAGGCGCGAAGAAGTACCAACGCCTGATGTCATCCAGAACCCAGGATGCCATAACTTTTCCCCGATAAGAGACTACAGTTTTGAGGCCATCCTCAGCCAACTAATTGACACACTGCCCTAAAACACTGATTGATAGAAAGGAGGCAGGGTGAATCCTGTGGGACAAGGCACCTGCCTGGGTGTCCATTCTGCATGCTGCTAATTAAAATGGGGACTTATGTTTAGGGGTGTAACTTGCCCAATCACAATGGGCCATGTAATCTAGGGTCCTATAGACACTGTAACCAATAGGACCTCGTAGTTGAAGTGACGTCCATCACACGTGATGTAGAGGGTTGGGCGTAGATGCCCACCCGATAAGAGTTTTCCAATCTGCATGCTCTGTTACCATATACAGATATAACACCTATACTTAAGTTACCTTTCCTAACCAATTACATTGCATGACGAATTTGTAGAAGTTAGACGTCAGTGATGACGAGTTTTGCCTATAACAATGGCTGTTTGACTGAAGTTCGAGGAAGTTGGAGTGAAGTGGGAGAATGGGACAATACCCTCCCCCCAATCTCATCCAGACCATGGCCTAGAGGATCACGACCCAGACACCACCCACAAGACGAGTTTGTCTACTTACCAGATGACAAAATACCCTGGTTCAGAAACTTACACATAATAGGAGTATGCCCACCAGTACGCCCAGCACCAGCCCGCCTGGCTCAAGCCGACACCTGCGACATGGATGAGCTTGACTAGCACAACAGCCACAAGTACCCACATCGTTAGAGATGTCATAACGACATAGCCAACTGCCAAGAACACACGTGCCACCATGCACACTGGTCACTCACACACCAACTTACACGAAGAACATACACAGTGCTATGACGTAGGTGACTGACACACCCACTAATGTGCATCGTTGTTATCTTTCACATAGGCCTTTTTACAGCACCGCAGAAACGCAAGATGCCTGAAGAGCTTGTGTATATGCTTGCTGACGCTTCTCCCGCCACCCACCCCTAGGACAACACCATCATGTATATCTAATGTTGCTTGTGACACCCTGTCAACCTGCGATCTCCATACTATGGATTATGTACTGCCACCCATGAACTAGACCCCAGTAGGCCGCAAGCAAGAGTCCCCAGGCAGGAGCCTAGCAATGAAAATCCTCCCAGAACAAGAGTACAAGTGCTGACCATGCAGAACAAGTCCCCGGCGAGAGCTCACACCCAAGGCCACAATGTTGCAACCCGCATGCCGCAAGCCCAGCGCCAAGGTTATACCTGTAAAATGCCAAGCCCACAGAAACGAAATACAAATCTAATGCTCATAATTCTGCTCCATCTACGGTCTCTCCACACGTGACCAAGCCAAACTGACAAAGTGCCAAGCTCACGAGACAGAAAGTCGCCAGGGTCCCACGTCTGGGACACAGGTTGCAACAACTAAGCGGCAAGATGGACACCTATAGAGATGGGAAAGACCCGCTCACAAGCCATGAGCAGACCTGTCCGTTGCCTGCACAAACACATAGTTGCACATTGTTGCTAATCACAGGTACACCGCAAGCTGGGAACGACGATGGTCCCAGGCTTGGGGGCTTGCGGGAGAACCAATCAGAATCCAGGGGGGCTTATTACTGACGCCATTACCCTTAACCAATCACCAAGGGTCCCCATGTAACAATTCTAAAGTAACAACTGCAAGGGACAACCCAAGTGTACCACCTGACCCATCCTCATCCACTAATATTTCTTTCCATATGTTACCTATACTAACACTACCACTCGGGGAACCAATCCAGAGTGGAGATAGGTTTTGTGCTAACTTTCCCAGGTGACGTGAGTAGCGCGTCATACTGCCTTAAAAAGGGCCTGTGAGCCCCACTATGATTGAGAGTCTCATCGGACGTGGACGATCCGAGACCCATCCCTGCCGTTGTTATAATAAACAGCAGAACCACCTTGCTTCTTGTGTGTGTCTCATACTCCTTTTGGGTTCACGGGAGGAGTTGGGGCCTTCCCAGCCCGGAGGCCTGTGGACGGCTCTGCCGGCCTCGGGAGAATCCCCCCGACAAGTTGGAGGCACTGCTGAGATCTGTTTGAGGTCTATCTCCTGGGAACTTCATTCCAAGGCCCTTGCAGTGAGGCGACCCAGCAGCGCGGCCCCCTCTGCCGTTGCCCCCTTTTAGGACTACAGGACCATCGCGGAACTGCGAGAAGACCGGACAGCACAATCCGGATATTGGCCCTCGGGAGCCAATTGAGAAGTATTCCGCTCACTGTTGGCGAGTGTCCAGACGTGGTACAGACAAGGGGAGGTGGCGAGCCGCTTGGAGGGTGCACGCAGTCGAGCGGCCCCACATCAAGGGAACTTGGTGAGTATGACATATCCAACAAGAAATGTGACATTGTGAGGGAGGGGGGAGGAATTGTAATAAGGGCGGGGGGAGGTGTTTTTACAGTGTGTTGCAAAGATTTGATTAACAAGTATTGACAGACGAGTGAGCGGTAGCGGGACAGGCACGAGAGCTGTCTTCTACCGCGTCACAGAAGAAGGGTGGGTGGAGCCAGAAGGCACCACGTGCAGTTGCTCGAAGGCACTGATTTGTCTAGATCGTGAGCACCTGTAGGGAGCTTTCCTATGAATTGGCGTTTTAGATCAATGAGTAGATGAGGATCCCTACTAATTGAGTGTTGAAGCTTGTTAGGTAGATGACATTTTCCCGTAGGAGGTAGCCAGATTGTTGCCAAGTGCGGAAGATAATTGGCTGGTTAAGCTCCCCCTGGCGAGGGGCGTATTACACGCGAGGCGACGCATTGTGTGCAGTCCGATTATAAGAATCTTTGTTGAATACCTTGCTCCGGGCGAAGCGAGAGGACAGCTGTGGGGTTGAGGGTGCAGATAGTAAAATGTATTGCGCGCTCCACTAGTGTTATAAAAGGTTCTTACCAGTAGTAGGTTGAAGAAGTTGGTGACGTCACCCGTAGGGCTTTCATAGGACACTGAGGCCACATCGTTTTGATAAAAGGGGTGGCCAGGGAATAAGTATCGGGGAGGGGGCGGCATAGAAGAGGTAGGGAGGCTGCGCACGGTGAACGCCAGCACCCCTCGATAGGCGGAGGGCAAAAAGGGGAAAGGTGGCCGCGCACGGAGAATGCCAGTCACGTGAGCAGGGTGGTTGAAAAGGGGAGGGAGAGGTTTGAGAAGGGGAGAGGAAAGGTGGGGCGGCTTTACTAGCACGTCACACAGAGCATGCAGCCGCAGGGGGCTCCGTGCACGGCGGCCGCATGGGGCCATACGAGTGATATCAAAGAAAGAAAAAAAAACACGAGGAAAAACAAATAGAGGAAAAGAACTGTACATTTGCACTGCCTTACCTTTCAGCGGACGGTCGGAAGTCCCCAATTACGGAGCCAGGTAAAGAAGGTGGTTACTGAAGAAGTTGAAATATAACATAGCAATGTCTCATGGGTCAGGATCCCGAGGGTGGGGAAACACTCTAACTACCCCCCTCCAACACACTGTAAGACACTATCACCCCACAAGGAGAAACTTATCAAGTATAGTATAGATTGGACACAAGAAACAGACAACAAAATGATGGCACCATGGCCGCCTAACGGCAGCTTCGACCCATACGTCCAACACTCGCTGTTGACATACATACATAACACATACAAAGGGAAGAAATTAGCTCATGATGTAGAGATATTCAACTTGTGGAGGATGTTCCAGGGATCCAGGCCAGAAGCAACAGGGATGTTTACTATGGAAGAGGCAACAGAGGAGAAGGGGAGCAAAGAAACAAAGGAGGGTAAGGAGGTGAAGGAAGAAGATGGGGACATGAGCATGGCGAGCAGCAATGCCCCACGTATGGAAGAGGGCACGAAGGGTATGGAGGAGGGCACGAAGGAGGAAGGAGGACCGGTTGCAGTACCAGAAGTAAAGATGGAGAAGGAAGGGACAGACCATATGCCTCTAGCGAAGGTAGTAAAAAAAGAGGAGGGAGGATTGTACCCAGTTACGGAATTAAGAGAAGCCGCTAGGCCACAATTAACAGCTGCTGGGGGGTATTCAAACCCCGCGCACAGCCCTCCACCCTACGCCCCTAAGGATAGCTACCAGAGGGGGGCGGCGGCAGAAAACGGGCGTGCCAGAGTTCAACACAACACAGGCCGGCACGGGGGGAGGGAAGAAAAGTGGAGAACTAGTTGCAAGCATAGGACCAGATGAGTGGATAGCAGCACAGGTACTCCTAAAACTCTGAGGGACACTAACAGAGGAAGAAGAGGACGTGGTGCAGAGAGCGAAAGAGGAGGGAATGGAAAACACACTGACAGGGACTGAGGTGAGTAACACAGAGGAAGGACGGCTGTCACAGGTGGAGGAAGAGATGCTGGAGGAAAGGTTGGCTGAACTAAGAGAAGTACGAAGCGACCTGATTAGACAGTACGAGCAAGAAACACGGGGGAGAAAGAAGGAAAGAAAGGAGAGAGTGTCACGTATGGAGCAGCGGGAAATGAAAAGGAAGGAGGAGGAAAGGGAAAAAGAAATGTGGCAAAAGAAAATATTGTCTGAAAGCACACAGAAGTATGAAGAAGGTAAAGTAATAGAGAGCATATTGAAAAGAGGAGGGGCAAAATGGGGAAGACGGGAAGAAGACGAAAGGATTCTGGCGAAGGTAAGTGCCGAAGTAATGGAAGAATTACGCAAAAGGAGAGAGGAAATAGGGGGTGAAATATTGGGAAATGAGGGAAAAGAGGGGGGATAGGAGAACGGAGAATGAAGTAAGAACATACACTTGCCAGGACTCAGGTGCCTACAACCTCGGGGCAACCATTAAAGGAGGTGAACGCAAGGAGGCAAATTTGATCGATTTGAAGACAGTTACAGTGGGGGGAAAACTAACAGACTGGAGATTGTCTTTCCTTGATGAATTTTGTAGCGAGGAGGAAGGATGTTCGGGAAGGAATGGAGGAGATGACAACAGGGAAAGCTTAGACAAACTGTACATTATGCGGGTAAATTGCGAATCACCCTGGGCATGCAGGAAAAGGGAGGAGGAAAAGACGAGCGAAGAACAGGTAAGAGAAGTATCAGGGAGTGCGCCACAACCAGTGACACCAACACCACGCCCCCAGACACCCACCCCTGCACACACTCCATATGTCGACAGACTTAGAGATCTCTCGGGGCGCAGACAGGAGGACAGGACGAGCACGCCTGCGGTGAAACACGAGGGTAACATTAGAGGGAGGAGGAGTGAAGGGGACAACAGAACAGATAACTGTAATGATATAATGATAGGCCACATGACATGGAGGAAGAGGACGGATACACTGACATAGCCCCACGAGCATTAGGGGAAGTGAAGGGGGGGGACTTAATGCCACTTCTAGAAAGGGGAGGGGTCAGACCACAATAACTCCCATGGAAGAATGCTAATAAAGAAAACAAAGTGCAGGCTCCCATCTCTAAGTGGTGGAGCTGGGAAATGGATAAATGAGATGGAGAAACATACTGCAGGACAAAAACTAGCGGTAGGGGATGTGAAAGGGCTCCTAATACCAATACTAGGGGATACTGCAGATGACATCTGGATAAGGGCAGGCTTCCCAGGGGTCACAATAACAGACACATCACATGACGGGGCGCCATTTGCCAAATGCAGGCACGCACTATGGCAGGCATTAAGGGTCCAGTACCCAGACACGTCAGACATAGGGGCAATTACAAAATGTGTGAGAATGAAGATCCTGTCGATTACATCCAGGAGATTCAGGAGAAGTGGTGCTTGGAAACTAGGGAACCGTGGGATAAAACACTAGCCATCTTCTACCACATACAGATACAAGGTCTCCCCGAACCAGTGCAGAGACAGCTGCAGATAATTGTGGGGGTGGAGGTAAAGCCTTGGCCAGAAATACAACTGACTATAGTATATCACTGTAGGATGTGGAAGGAACAGATAAAGCAAAAGGAGGAAGATAGGAAGGCAGAGGAGGCAAAATTGGTACAGAGAAAACTATCCAAATACGCCATGGAAGGAGCATTATTGACAGCACCCGTGGTAGCAAAACCAGCACCTGCTCACGCCATAGTTGCACAAGACACGGCACAGCAACATGTAGCACAACTTCAGCAGCCAGCACAAATGATAACACAGCAAATGCCCCCACCCACACCATACACGGCAACCGCAGGGGGGATATATGCCAATGGGAAATGGATATTATAACAGCTACAGAGGAAGGGGGGGATGATGAGAGGGAGATAATGATATGTCTGTCCCGCTCCTGTACTCGAAGAAGTCACCAGTAAACATACTTGGGAGGGACATAATGAGTAGGTTAAACATGACAATCTCCTTCACAGAGAATGGTATAATTTGCTCCACACCAGGAATAAACATGCTCACAGCACGACAAATACTGCAAGCTTACTGTGGCCAAACAGTGGCTCGGGCTGAGCCAGTAGATGGAGAGATGTTCCAATATGGAACAGACATGGCATTCGCATGGATGCCAGGGATTGAGGGCAAGATTTGGAGGAGGCCAGCAGCATATTTGTTCAGGCCAGAGACACCAGCAAACGAACCAGAGGGGAAGGTGATTTCAGTGAGCATTGAGAGCATCATGGCAACTGCAGATTACATCGCAGTTCATGCCCAAGACAGGGAGGGGAGGGCACGGAGAGCAGTAATAGCACTGGCTGAGGGGTGCAGGCTCACACAGGTATCAGATGAGGAGCTCTTCTCAGATGATAAAGAAGGAGGGGAGATGGTGTTTATGATGAGTGTTGACATCTGGTTAAGAGTGACATACAAGCAAGTGGCCCTAAAAATGGCAGTGGCACTAGAAGCACCTGCCCCTACCCCAGTACCATTTTATGAGGAAGACATGGTAAAAGTTCCAGCATCACTGTGGACCACCAGTCCATACGACGTGGGCTGCATAAAGAGCATTGGAGGAGTAAAAATAAAGTTGAAAAAGGGAGCAATATTACCTAGGGTGAAGCAGTACCCACTATCAAAAGGGGCAGATGAGGGCATATACGAAACAATAACAGCCCTGATAAACAGTGGCATATTGGTACCATCAGAATCCACATGCAACACGGCCGTGTACCCGGTGCGCAAAGTGAAGGGAGGGTCTTGGCATTTCATCCAGGACCTTAGGCCCTTGAACTACATTGTAGCGGCAGAGTACCCCATAGCCGCAAACCCAGCCACAATACTGTGTGGCATACCAGCAGAGGCATCACGGTTTACCGTAATTTACCTCAAAAACGCCTTTTTCTCGATCCCTCTGCACCCAGATTCACAAGACCTCACAAGCTTCACATACAGGAACACAAAATGGAAGCACACAAGGTTGCCTCATGGGTACTGTCAGGGGTGGACTGGGAACTAAAAGAAGCCCTGGAAATAATTACTGGGGACCAAAAGAGGCCCTGGGAATGAAGTTCAAAGTGGCCCCATGTTAGACATTTTCAGCAAGCCCAATGCTTTTCCTATGAGAACATTTGGAAATACCACACAAAAGAGGCCCAGGGTGCAGAGGCCCACCGGGAAATCTCCAGAGTTCCCAATAGGCCACTCCACCCTTGGGTACTGTGAGTCACCATCCATCTTCAACAGGGTAATACAGATGGATTTGGGAAAAAGTGAAATGGAGAGCACGGTGCTGCAATATGTTGATGACATAATAATTTGCAGCACCACTGAAGAAAGGTGCAGAGAAGACTCAGTAAAGATGCTGACAGTGTTGGCTGAGAAGGGGTACAAGGTGGACAAGGAAAAGTTACAGCACTGTCAGGAACAGGTACTATACATTGGCCAACTCATTTCCCAGCATGGAAGAAACATTGCCCCACAGAGAGCACAAGCAATAACTAACACACCACAACCACAAACAGTGCAGGAACTGCAGCAGTTCCTGGGCCTATGCAACTACTGCAGAGCGTGGGTTTTTGATTACAGTTCATACACAGGACCTCTGCTCGAAGCACCAAGAGAAGCACAAAAAGGGGACAAAAGGTTGGGGTGCACAAGAGAAATGAAAGAGGCGTTTGATGAGTTGAAACACGCCATATCCACTGCGCCCCTGCTAGCCACTCCAAACTATGAGCACCAATTTTTCATTTTTTTACATTGCGACTCAGCAGTGATGAAGGCAGTACTGACTCAGAAAACAAGCATGGGCCACAAGCCAATAGCTTTCTACAGCGGCCACTTGGACCCTGTAATGTTAGGTCACTTCCCTTGCGAACACAGTCTCGCAGCCGCAGCATTTGCGGTGGAAAAATCATCATCAATAACAAACGGGGTGCCCCACCACACTATTTGTGGAACATGCACTGTTCGCAATTTTGAACAAGCCCAAGTCAACCCTGACCGCACAGAGGGCATCGGGTTATGAGATCATCCTATCCAGACCGGAATTGACAATCGTCAGGTGCAGTAATGTAAACCCAGCTAGGTTCATAGCAGAAGTAGTTGAGGAAGGTGATTATACCCATGATTGCACAGAGGCTATTGAAATGTATTCCAGCACAAGGAAGGTTGAGGAGGATGCCCTAAAAGGGGGTGAGATAATGTACATTGATGGGTCATCAACTATTGATCAGAGTGATGGGATAAGGAGAACGGGAGCAGCAGTGGTTAGAATGATGGAGGATTTGATGTATGTCCCAGTGAAGTGTGTCCAACTACCACAGCATTATTCGGCTCAGGCAGCAGAATTGGTAGCACTGATTTTGGCACTAAAAGAAAGCTTTGACAAGAATGTGACTATATACTGTGACAGTGCATATGTAACATCAACGGTGCACTCAGGATTAATAAAATGGCAAAGAAGGGGATTTAGAAGACCTGATGGCACACACCGGTGCAACATGCCATTTTACTGGCTGAATTGATTGAAGTAATTAACGATCTCAAGAAATAGCTTTGGTTAAGTGTCAGGCCCACACTAATGGAGATGATCTCGAAAGGTAATGAAACAGCAGACGTACATGCCAAACATGCTGCATATTTTGGCGAAATGTGGATCCCCCCAGTATCCGAGAGAGGTAGAGGGAGGTTGATAGCAAGACAGATGTTGATGAAGGATGGGTACACCCATCTCCCTGCAAACCAGATAATGGAGTTGCAGGCAGCTTCACCAATGGCAGAAAAGGAGCTATGGGTAAAAAGAGGGTGTACAATGTCTCCCACAGATGCATGGAGGCATCAAAATAATACAGGAAAGGTGGTTATGCCACTGGCACTGTTGAACACAGCTCTGGCTCAGCTACATCATCCGGCACATACAGGGAACAAAGTGATTGCAGCACAAATTAAAGAAGCATGGTTCTGTCCCGAGTTAAATTCCCATGTTGCAAACTTTATCAGCAATTGTCTAACGTGCCAACAGTTCACAGCCGTTCACGCGCTGCAAGTGATAAACCGGTACTATACCCCGGGCGGAAGGACCATTCCTACACTTACATATTGACTATGTTGACATGATCAACTTATGTCAAGGACAAAGATACATGATTGTAGTGGTGTGCCCATTTTCAAGGTGGATTGAGGCTGGACCCTGCTCGCATGCGGATGCTTTCAGAGCAGCTACAATTTTAGTGAGGGAGGTCTTCCCCAGGTGGGGTGCTTGTGAAGTGCTGCGGTCAGATAATGGCCCGCACTTTGCAAACTAAATGTTTGAGCACATCACAGCTCTGCTGCCCATCAAGCACGAGTTTGCATGTGCATATCATCCACAGGCTAACGTGTCTGTGAATGCCTGAATGGCCTGCTAAAGGAGGAGATAGCCAAAATACAGCAGACAACTAAGAGAAGCTGGTTGTACTGCCTTCCCTTGGCCCTATTCGAGCTGAGGAATTGTCAATATGGGCTGGCGGACTAACCGATTTATCAGATTGTTCAAATAAGTCTTCCTCATCAGTAGGACATCGGTCGTGCTCCCGTTCCCTTTTCTCCTCACCTGAGATTGAATTAAGCTTCTTCCTTCTGGCGTGGAGAGTGGGAAGACTCTTCTTCTGTAGAAGGTAAGGTCGGCCTCGAAAGGAAGCCACCGCGGCTCCGATAACAGGAGGCACGGTGACCCCCCTCCGCGACGGACTAACAACGGAGAGAGGGGAAAAGCCCGAATGGCATAAAAACCCCTCAGGAGTACTTGTGCAGGCTGGAACCAGCTAACCGGGGAACTCGGGGAGAATCCGAATGAAATCCAAGGTAGAGAGAGGATTAAGAGGGACCGGTAGAAAATGAGAGAAAGGAGCCGAGAAAGAGATAGCCAGGAAAGGGAGCGGAATCGATACCAACTGGGAAGAGAAAACACTGGGAAGGACTGGAAGGGAAAGAGCACAAGGGAAAGGCAACTAGGGCAAGAGCCCCAAAGGCAAGGGCGGAGCACCGCCAAGGAGAAAACAATAATGGAGCGAGAGCAACAGAGGGAAATCCGAAGTTGCAACGCGCCGAACAGCCTAGCGTGTGGAAATAAATACGCATAGGCGGCGGCCATGTTGAAAAAGACTAGACCGATAATACTGTCAAAGAGAAAACGTGGCGGCACAATCAATGGCGGCCTCGCTTCCACCTCTCCCACAGCTGCCAGTGCCCAGCGGTCGTGACAGTATGCCCCCCTCTAGGGCGATACCCCCCGGGTTTGCCGGGATGTAGGTTGTGGAATCGGTGTAGCAAACGGGGTGCATTCACATAAGATCGGGGTTCCCAGGAATCCTCGGACGAAGGGAAGCCCTTCCAGTGTATAAGATATTCCAGGCGTCCCTTATGGTAACGGGAATCCCTGATGTGGGAGACTTCGTATACTTCAGTGTTAGGGTCGGGCGGAATATGAAGTCTGGGAACTCTCTGCTTTCTCTCATCAGCCACATAAGAGCGGAGCTGTGAAGAATGAAAAGTCGGATGAACACGGCTGAGTGACTTAGGTAACTTGAGGCGGTAAGCCACTGGGTTGATCTTGGTCAGGATGGTAAAAGGTCCTATATACCGGGGGGACAACTTGGAAGGTCTAACCCATCGGGGTAGAAACTTTGTAGACAGCATAACCTTCGTACCTTTCTCCCACATCGGTACCTGTCTCCGGTGGCGATCTGCTTGGTCTTTGTATTGAATGCTTGCCTCTTTAAGACTCTGTTTGGCAGATAAGTGAGCTTCTCTCAATACCCAACAGTTTGCATAAAGCTGACCAAAACTTAGAGGTGTACTGGCTGCCACGATCGGATACAATCTTTTGCGGGAGTCCATGCAATCTAAATATGTCCTTAAGAAAGACTTCAGCCGTGAGTGAAGCAGAAGGTATGCCAGACAGTGGGGAGAAATGCGCCAGTTTGGAATAGGTATCGACTGTTACCATAATGCATGTACACCCTTGGGATTTTGGTAAGTCGATGATGAAGTCCGTAGATATGTTAATCCAAGGACCTGGAGGGATCGGGCTGGATTGAAGTAACCCCAACGATTTCTGAGTAGAATACTTGTTACGTAAACAAGTCAAACATTTTTGAATATGAGTCTGAGTGTCTGCTCGCATCTTGGGCCAAAAGAAGGTTCTTTGGAGCAGTTCAAGGGTACCACGCAGGCCGCGATGACCCGCAACCTTTGAGTCGTGACACCACTTAAGAGCTCGTACTTGAAGGTCATGTGTGGGTAGGATTAGTCTTCCTTGGTTGAAATACAGTCCATCCTTTTCCTCGATAGGTAAATTCATTAGAGTGGGAGTGGGACCTTCCAAAGGAGTATAAGCCCCCTTAACCTCTTCCAGAAAAGACGATACCACCAGAACGATCTTAGTACGGGGAAACATGAGTTCCTTCTGATCGGACTGGTGTACTTCGTTTCTTCGAGACAACGCGTCAGCAACTTGGTTTTGAGAACCCGGAATATACGTGATGGTGAAATGAAACTGAGCAAAGAAGTGTGCCCATCTGGCTTGTCGGGTGTTATAGCATTCCTGTTGTCTCAAAACCTGCAGGTTTTTATGATCAGTTCGTATCTGAAACGGGTGCATACTTCCTTGAAGTAAGTGTCTCCATTCCAGACAAGCCAATTTCATAGCCAGTAGCTCTTTCTCGATGACTGAGTAGTTTTGTTGACTGGTTGTTAAGGTCTTGGAAAAATAGGCTATCAGATGTTCCATGCCATGGTTGATTTGGAGAAGAACGGCACCTACTGCAGCCGAAGAAGCGTCGGTCTCCATAATGAAAGGTTTCAATTGATCTGGTTGCCGAAGAATAGGAGCCGTGCAGAATTTTCCTTTGAGACTGGTAAAGCTGTCTTCGGCTGCATCATTCCAAAGAAAAGGTTTAGAGGATTTCTTAAGTAGAGAAGTGATGGGCAAAATAAGTCTTGAAAACCCCGGAACAAATTTCCGATAAAAGTTTGCCAGACCTAAAAACCTCTGGATGTCCTTTACAGAGGAAGGAGATGGCCATGAGAGAATGGCTTCCACCTTCTCGGGATCCATGGTTATACCTTCTTCAGAGAGAATAAACCCTAAATAGGGTATGGATGATTTAGCGAAAGCACATTTCTCTGGTTTGACCAATAGATGATGTATGCGGAGTCGGTGTAACACCTCCAATACCTGGGAAGAATGCTCTTCTTTCTTCCGGGAAAATATCAAGATGTCATCAAGGTACACTACTGTGTTGATACCTAATAGATCGGAAAATATGCGATCCATAAACCTCTGGAAAATAGAGGGAGCATTTACCAGTCCAAATGGCATCACTCGGTACTCGAAAAGCCCGTATGGAGTGCGGAAAGCAGTCTTCCATTCATCACCGGATCTAACCCGAAGCAAGTGGTATGCATTCCGAAGATCGAGTTTCGTAAACAATACAGATCCCTGAACGGCTTCAAGTATCTCCGAGATTATGGGCATGGGATATCTGTCCTTGATCGTGACTTGATTTAGACCTCTGTAATCAATACAAGGTCTCAACTCCTTTGTGTCTCTCTTAGGTATAAAAAATAACGAAGCACCTGCTGGGGATCTTGATGGTCGGATCAATCCGTTAGCGAGATTGTCATCCAGGTAGCGCCGGAGAACTGCCTTTTCAGCCAAAGATAGGGGGTACATTCTTCCAAAAGGAACCAAGGCCTGAGGTATGAGGTCTATATTACAATCTTCCGGCCGATGAGGGGGGAGTACCGAAGGTTGTTGTTCCTTGAAGATGTCAGCAAATTCCTCGAATATCCTGGGTAAATTGTGGATGGAGTTATTCTCAGTAGCGCATATAGTCTTTACCGTTTCAAACATAGGTTCTGGCAGACACCTTTCTTTACAAAAGGAAGAGTGAAAGCTCAGCAGGTTGTCTGTCCAATTTATTGTTGGGTTGTGTCTGCGGAGCCAACCGATACCGAATATCACAGGAAAATGGGCGGCCCTAATGATGTCGAACTTAAGGACTTCGGAATGTAGTTGAATAGATACCTGGACTTCCTCAGTTGTGTGGGTTATGGGCCCAGAGCATAAAGGAGTACCATCCACCCCTTCTACCTTCTGGTCTTCCTTCTTTGGTACTCGGAGAAGGCCCACCTTTTCAGCCCACACAGTGTCTAGAAAATTACCCGCAGCTCCACAGTCAAGCAGGGCTTGTGTCTCTATCTGTTGTCCTCTGAACTGGAGCTGAACGGCAACTACCATCAATCGATGGTCTTCGGAGGTTTTGGCAGAGGTCACAGAAAGTGTAGCATAGGAACCCGCTGACGCCCCTCGATAGTCTGTTCCACCGACTACCGAGGGCGTTCGTTTCCCGGCCTCCTCGGGGGTACGTCAGGTAAAGTCCCTCAAAAGGTGTCTTGTCGAACCGCAATAAAGACACAGATTGCCTTCTCGCCTTCTCTTCTTTTCTTCCGCTGTCAAAGGGGCCCGGGTGGTACCAATCTGCATTGGTTCGTCTCTGGAAGGTGGACGAGTAACAGGTGAGGAGGTCGACGCGTGGGCTTCAAGGGAAAATCCGGGAGGACGAGTCTTCTTCTTCTCGTTCTTTCTTTCGGTCATGCGATAATCGATCCTTATTATCGCCTTGATGAGATCGGAGAAAGAGTCTGGGCGGGGAATTCTGGCTAGTTCGTCCTTTAAGTCCTCCCGCAAACCCCTCCGGAGTATGGTATACTGTGCTTCTTCTTGCCAACCAGCCTCCGCTGCTATCCGTTTAAAAGCGGACAGATAGGAAAGTAAGTCTGAATTTCCTTGACGCACGTCAAGGAGGTCTTCACTGGCTACAAAGGCTGTTTCAGTATGAAGGAAAGTCTGTTTGAGAAAATCTTTGAAAGCCGAATAATCTTGTAGGACTGGGTCAGATCGAGATACCAAAGGAGTGGCCCATGCTAAGGCATTACCCGTCATATGGGTTATCATGAACCCTACCTTGGTATGGTCTGTGAAAAAGGTGCCTCTTCGGAAAGCAAAGTGAATATCACAAGCATCAAGGAATTCCTTTACTTTCCTCTCGGTGCCATCAAATTTGCCTGATACCAAGGGTAGGGGGGAAAGATCGGCAGTAAGCTGTTCTCGAGCAGCAACCCTTAGTTGCAGGGCGGCATTGTCTGCCTTTAAAGTCTGAACCTCCTGACTCAATCCTTGTACGGCAGCGACGAGTTCCTGGAATTGTTGTGGGGTTGCCATCTCAATATTTTGGCGTTGCAATCTGTCAATATGGGCTGGCGGACTAACCGATTTATCAGATTGTTCAAATAAGTCTTCCTCATCAGTAGGACATCGGTCGTGCTCCTGTTCCCTTTTCTCCTCACCTGAGATTGAATTAAGCTTCTTCCTTCTGGCGTGGAGAGTGGGAAGACTCTTCTTCTGTAGAAGGTAAGGTCGGCCTCGAAAGGAAGCCACCGCGGCTCCGATAACAGGAGGCACGGTGACCCCCCTCCGCGACGGACTAACAACGGAGAGAGGGGAAAAGCCCGAATGGCATAAAAACCCCTCAGGAGTACTTGTGCAGGCTGGAACCAGCTAACCGGGGAACTCGGGGAGAATCCGAATGAAATCCAAGGTAGAGAGAGGATTAAGAGGGACCGGTAGAAAATGAGAGAAAGGAGCCGAGAAAGAGATAGCCAGGAAAGGGAGCGGAATCGATACCAACTGGGAAGAGAAAACACTGGGAAGGACTGGAAGGGAAAGAGCACAAGGGAAAGGCAACTAGGGCAAGAGCCCCAAAGGCAAGGGCGGAGCACCGCCAAGGAGAAAACAATAATGGAGCGAGAGCAACAGAGGGAAATCCGAAGTTGCAACGCGCCGAACAGCCTAGCGTGTGGAAATAAATACGCATAGGCGGCGGCCATGTTGAAAAAGACTAGACCGATAATACTGTCAAAGAGAAAACGTGGCGGCACAATCAATGGCGGCCTCGCTTCCACCTCTCCCACAGCCGCCAGTGCCCAGCGGTCGTGACAGGAATAGGCCAGGGTCTGATCACCAGCTCACTCCCCACGAGGTGGTGACTGGACGCCAGATACGCCTTCCACTAACGCCAACATCAAGAGCCCTCACAGATTATGAAAGTACTGCAAATGTATTTGGTGATGAAATGTATCAATATGTGTCTTCCTTGATTACTAGTGTCACCTTTATCTCCCAACAGCTCGAGCGCATGCGGGGCGGTTCGAAGATCACCCAACCAGAAGTTACAAACGAACAACTAGAGGCTGGACCCTGCTCACATGCGGATGCTTTCAGAGCAGCTAAATTTTTAGTGAGGGAGGTCTTCCCCAGGTGGGGTGTTTGTGAAGTGCTGCAGTCAGATAATGGCCCGCACTTTGCAAACAAAATATTTGAGCACATCCCAGCTCTGCTGCCCATCAAGCACAAGTTTGCATGTGCATATCATCCACAGGCTAATGGTGTCTGTGAATGCCTGAATGGCCTGCTAAAGGAGGAGATAGCCAAAATACAGCAGACAACTAAGAGAAGCTGGTTGTACTGCCTTCCCTTGGCCCTATTCGAGCTGAGGTGGTGACTGGACGGCAGATACGCCTTCCACTAACGCCAACATCAAGAGCCCTCACAGATTATGAAAGTACTGCAAATGTCTTTGGTGATGAAATGTATCAATATGTGTCTTCCTTGATTACTAGTGTCGCCTTTATCTCCCAACAGCTCGAGCGCACGTGGGGCAGGTCGAAGATCACCCAACCAGAAGATACAAACAAACAACTAGAGCAGCAAAAAGAGTGGACTATTGCAGAAGGACACAACGTTCTCCTCTGCAATTTCAACAGGAAGTGGAAGAGCCCCAGATTTACGGGGCCCCGCTTGGTAGAAGCAGTGGCTCCTAGAGCCGTTAAACTACAAGACAAATGAGCTTGAAATCACCTGCATGACATCAAGCCCTACAAAGGCCAGACCCGCCCTAGCGTCGACGGCAGGGCCACTGTAAAAACAACAGCATCAGCAACAGATAGAGACACAGCAACTGCAAAAAAGGACAATTGTGACACTGCCCCTGACCCCTCCCCGGCCACAAACACCGACATAGACTTTGGACAATCGCTCGTAGCTCACCCCATGGTCACGAGATCCCGAAGCAAATAAACCTCCGCCCCGCTCAGCCCCATCCCTGCCATCACCGAATAAAGGACATTGTATAAAAAACTTGAATGATACACACACATATGAACACTTGTATGTTCTCTTTTCTTTTTGTCTTGCACATGCAGGTACCGCATATTACTGTGTTGTTTAGAAGGTGAAGTGACTAAGGTTGTGTTCTGCCCAGAAGTAAATGCTACCCACAGATGATATCACCCCTGAGGCCCTATCACACCAATTTGTATAGCATATAAAGAGGCCAAAGTATCTGAAAAGGAGAAGGATAGGCGTGTACTACACCGCATTTGTTTTGGCCATAGAACAATTATTTCCCTATCTCCACAAGCACTTGCCAGCTCTGAGGGATAGGTCACTGAGATTAGCGTGGCAACAGCTTTTCGCCTGGGTACTAAACGACTATCTGATAGGCAGAGCTTGACTAAAAACACTAACCGAAATAACGCATACCTTCAGAATTTTCAGGCTGGCATATTTATCATCGCAAGAATAAGCTGCAGGACCGCAGCAAAGGTAAGAGCAAAAATGCCAGTGAGATTAGCTACTGTAATAAAGATCATAGGCATGTTGGTTGTCACTGGTCTATTGGCTGCCTCTCTCTGGCAGAAAAACTATGCTTTAAAGATTATGGCTGCACCCAAAACTAACTTACCTCCCCCCACAGCTGCAACAGGTATGATGTCAGGTGGTACAAGCAACCCTAGAGGTAAGGGACATAGGGTTAAACGCAGCACATATGGAGACGAGAAGGGAATTGACACGTATCTCACAGATTCAGCACACGTCTCGAACAACATGTGGTATCAGCACATGACCAAAATTGGTAAGCAGACAACTGAGGACAACTGCTATGTGTGCTCGTTGATCCTGTACACTATGAGCACATCAAGAACATGTGTAGCTACCGAAGTGCCAGCAAAAACAGTGCAATGTCTGATATATTTGGCGCTATTCCAAACAAAAGGATGATTCCAAGGGACGGTGGTGACACTTCAGTGAAAAACAAGGGACACATATCCATACGAAAACAATTTCCTCAAAACATATTTGAGCTACCATAAAAGAAGCCTACAAGCTGAAACTTTCAGATACATGACAGATGGCCCAGCAAAGGAGAAACGAAGAAAGTAACGCTAGAATACATGCCGTGTGATTGGTATGCAACTGAAGTTGCTGGTGAACAAGGGTGCTGGGAAAGACCGCTAATAACAATAACTGGGAAAATATATATATGAACAGTGAATGGGAAATAGGAGTGGTTGGGAGCAACATGATAACAAGAGAAAATATTACCACCATAAAAGAGCACAATGACAGATGCTGGACAACGTGGGGTACATATGTACCAATGCTGACATGGTTGGAGAAGGACGAAGATCCAATAAGCATACTACCACTAACTGCACCCACACTGTGCTATAAACACAAAGGTGATGTGGATGTGGGATACAACACCAAACTGTGGAAGCACAGTAGAGATACATGAGGAGGGTACTGGCACAGCAGTTCTAATGGATCACTATTGGGCCTGTGGCGATAAGGCATACCACACCTTGAGTCCATCATGGAATGGAATATGCACTATGGTACACATCAATGTGCCATCCCTGGTTTTGCCTCAGGAACATGTCAACATAGCCAACTTCCCCAAGATGGACGAAGGGAACAAGAAGAGGAAAAGATCTTCACAATCACAAGAAGGTGACTAGAATAACAACAATAACGTTTTGCCAAGAGTGAAAAGACGAGGGGAACCACTGACAGAAAACTACCTGTGGGGAAGATCGGAAACAGCCCTCACCTCAATCCCACCCGAACACAGACTATTCAGCAGAGCAGCGATGTTCTTGTCATCCATAATACACCCAGGAATACAGGCATATGCAAATGCAAAATGGTTACAGATCACCAGATGGGAGCTGATGATGACAATAAATTCGAGAGTAAATGGATTTAACTCAATAAAAGAAGAACTGAGAGCAGTAAGAATGGTAGCACTACAAAACAGGTATGTGCTAGACCTCCTCACGGCGATGGAAGGGGGAGTTTGTGCCAAAATAGGACAATCATGTTGTACATGAATCCCTGCTAACGACGCAGACAATGGAACACTTACTGAAGCAGTATCGCAACTGGCCCTGATGCACTCCAAAATGGCGGAAGAAAGTAAAGGAGTAAAGAAAGATGGCAACTGGTTCTCGTTCATATGGTCATGGATGCCATCATGGCTGTCAGACGGGCTGAAGCTAATAGTAGGATGTATAATATTAGCTGCAGCTGTGTTGATTGTAATAAAGTTCTGGAAAGTTAGAAAAGCATCCGCAACGGACGAAAGGATGAAGATGGTCGTGTGCACGCCTTACTGCCGGCCGATGATGGCAAGCACACCGACATGATAATACAGGAAAGAGAGAGGTTGCCAAACAGATTCTTGACAACCACATGGATCCACCATCTGTGAAGGTGGAGAACCCAAGAAACCCGAGGAGCTATATCGGAAGATGGATATACTGCAAACCCGGCGGCGGCTGCGTTTACATGTACTGGTCATTTGAAGATCATTTCAACCATTATGGGCACTTGGCTGGAATAACTAAAGTATGGAGAGTGAAAGGAGATAAAGAAAAGGATGAGTTTGTGGTCGACAAGTCGACCAGAGGGGGGACTGAAGTGGGAGAATGGGACAATACCCTCCCCCCAATCTCATCCAGACCATGGCCTAGAGGATCACGACCCAGATACCCGCCACGAGACGAGTTTGTCTACTTACCAGATGACAAAATACCCTGGTTCAGAAACGTACACATAAGAGGAGTATGCCCACCAGCACGCCCGGCACCAGCTGGCCCGGCTCAAGCCGACGCCTGCGACATGGATGAGCTCGACTAGAACAACAGCCACAAGCATCCACATCGTTAGAGATGCCATAACGACATAGCCAACTGCCAAGAACACAAGGGCCACCATGCACACTGGTCACTCACACACCAGCTTACACGAAGAACATACACAGTGCTATGACGTAGGTGACTGACACACCCACTGACGTGCATCGTTGTTATTTTTCACATAGGCCTTTTTACAGAACCGCAGAAACGCAAGACGCCTGAAGAGCTCGTATATATGCTTGCTGACGCTTCTCCCGCCACCCAACCCTATGACGACACCATCATGTATATCTAATGTTGCTCCTGACACCCTGTCAACCCTCAACCTCCATACTATGGATTATGTACCGCCAGCCATGAACTAGGCCCGAGTAGGCCGCAAGCCTGTAAAATACCAAGCCCACAGAAACTAAATACAAATCTAATGCTCATAATTCTGCTCCAGCTACGGTCTCTCCACACGTAACCAAGCCGAACAGACAAAGTGCCAAGCTCACGAGACAGAAAGTTGCCAGGGTCCCACGTCTGGGACACAGGTTGCAACAACGAAGCGGCAAAATGGACACCTACAGCGATGGGAAAGACCCGCTCACAAGCCATAAGCAGACCTGTCCGTTGCCTGCACAAACACATAGTTTCACATTGTTGCTAATGACAGGTACACCGCGAGCTGGGAACAACGATGGTCCCAGGCTTGGGGGCTCATGGGAGAACCAATCAGAATCCTGGGGGGCTTATTACTGATGCCATTACCCTTAACCAATCACCAAGGGTCCCCCTGTAACAAATCTAAAGTAACAACTGCAAGGGACAACCCAAGTGTACCACCTGACCCATCCTCATCCACTAATATTTCTTTCCATATGTTACCTATACTAACCCTACCACTCGGGGAACCTATCCAGAGTGGCGATAGGTTTTGTGCTAACTTTCCCAGGTGACGCGAGTAGCGCGTCATACTGCTGTAAAAAGGGCTTGCGAGCCCCACTAAGATTGAGAGTCTCATCGGACGCGTACGATCCGAGACCCATCCTTGCCGTTGTTATAATAAACAGCAGAACCACCTTGCTTCTTGTGTGTGTCTCATACTCCTTTCGGGTACACGGGAGGAGTTGGGGCCTCCCCAGCCCGGAGGCCTGTGGACGGCTCTGCCGGCCCTGGGAGAATCACCCCGACAGGAGCGAGACAGGTGATCACAATGCTACTGATTTCCATTTGTGTCACTGTTTGATGTACTTGTCATTAAACGGACTTCCCTTTGCCAAATTACTGAGTCCTCATTATTGAGTCGTGTTGGAGTAAGTGAATCCTGCACCCCCAGTCCTCACATGGTGCAGCTATCTTGTCTACAGGTACTTGAGGGTGCGCACAGATCTGTGGGCCCGTCAGTGATAACCCTGCTCCTTAGTACACTTGGTAGCGTGAGGATGGTTACGGCCATTGATTATTGATTATATAATATTAAGACACCTTATGACCAACGGCACAAAGTAACTCTAGGCCTTTGGCAATATCACGAGTCCTTTCGCCATTCCAGCTGAGTAGACTGAGAAGCTTCCCATGGACAATGATAGAGTAAAACTTCAAAAACTGCAGTAGGTCTGAAGGAACCTGCCTTCCAAGCATAACCCTTCCCATTCAAACGGGCAGCAAATCGGACGGAAAAACCTTTAAAGGCTGGAAGAGGAAGGGGCGATGATCCGAAGTTCCAGAGAGGAAAAGATGCGAGCGGTGAGTGAAATGATAAACTCGTTACTTTGGCAAATGTCTTGTAGGCATTAGAGCGAGTAAGGGAAAGGTAACGGTGGGTGGCGCAGAAACAATAAAATAGTTAGAAGTAGAGAAGACTGTATATATATATAAGGGGTTAATGACTCGAGTATAAGATAAAAAAGTGGTTACTGGGGGGACACCCGAGATAAAACAAAGGATCACCGGGGGGGGACACCCGAGATAAAAACAAAGGATTACCAGGGGGTGGTGGGACACCCATTAGAAAAACGAGAGGATACCAGGGGGGCACCTGAGATAAAAACATAAGGATTCGCCTTATTCCTGCGCTTTAATACAGCGGTCAGAAGAAACGTGAACTCAGAGCCCACAAAGGGGGGACAATTAGACTACAGTGACGTTTAAAGACGGCACTAAGGGAGTTCGTTTAAACTCCATGACGGGGTATTGATTAGAAGGCAGGTATATGTATGACCAGCTGGTGTCCATCTAGTCTATCAAGTGTCTGTCATATGTGTTCTGTTGTACGTCGAATGTAAAATAATTGTATTGTTGATTGTTTGAAATGCAATTTGGCTTTACACGATTCTGTAACTGAGAGGGAATCGCCAACGAATTGATGGTTTTCTGAGCAAATCGATAGTATAAATTTTGGCGGGAAAGGATTGGAGCTTGCGTATTTGGTGCTCGCTCATACTATTGGAAGGATAAAGAAAAACTGTATAAATATTGTTGGTGACGAAATCAAGAATGGAGGAAGTTACTCCACTTGCACATTGGTGCAAGCAGTTACCCAAGCATGCACTAAAACTCAAGAAGTATAGCACAGAGTGGGTTAAGGGTACCGCTCACAAGATGTTTATGCTTTGGCCACAGAATGGGTCCCTTTCTAAGGCTGTTTTACAGCATATGACGTCTTTCCTACATGCCACATATACCGGCAAGAAGTTAGAAAAATGCCTCACAGTTCTCGAACTTTGGAAAATGTTAGAGCAAACGAAGGAGGAAGAACCACCCGCAGACTGGATATTAAACGTAGGTACGGAGGGGGGTGAGACGCTTACCGCACCACCAGCCCTGCCTGAGCCAGACATCGAGGGAAGTAAGTCAGAGGGTCTTTACCCGCTAAGAGAACTCAAGGCAGCCACGGGGTATAGCAACCCTGCATATGAGTCACCTACATGCGGTAGTGACGAGACCAAAGAGAAGGAGCAGGAAATTAATCTGGCCTCGTAGTCTCGAGGGACAAGGAGAGACGCGATGATGGAAGAAAGGATCAGGCACAGACTAGTGCACCTCTCGAGAAAGAGAGAGAGGGAAGGAAGTGTAAAGGAAGTGATGAGATAGCATTCACAAAAGCGAATGGATGGGAGGACAGATACTATTGAAATTAGACGGAAAGGGAAGTGATGATGTAAGGCCGAGAGAAAGGCCTGATGAAACGCAAAGAAGGGACAAAGAAAAGGAGAAGGAAATGAGGGACGAAAGGATAAGAAGAAAGGAAAGGCTGAGGCGAGAACAACTATATCGCGAAGAGCAAGAAAAACAGTTTGAGCGTAAACAGAAGGCAGCCTATGACCAGTACAAACAAAATAAGCAAAGGTTGGAAGAAGAGCAAAGGGTACGTGAGAAGAGAGTGAAGAGAAGAGAAGATGAGGAAATTAGAAGGGCAAAGGAACGTAGGAATGAACGAGTGAGGGAAGTAGATGAGGCTAGAGAAGAAGCAAGGAAGCGCAAGGAAATAGACTAGGAGATAGAACGTAAACGCAGACAAAGGGCACGAGATCTTGAATATTTGGAGCGGGAAGTCATAAAACCTAATCCTACAGTAGAATGGGAAGACATAGAAGAATTCTTTCCTTCAAGCGATGCGGTACCAGGTACAAGCGGGACAAGTATTGAAGATGACTTCGACACCAGAAGCATCAGGGAAACGATTGATAAAATATATGGTGAGATGGGGCTAGGACAAATTTCCCAAGGGGGAAGGGAAGACGAGTGCTTAGAGAGCACTCAGCTATATGACACAGAGGATGTCACCTAAAGTAGTGGGAGCAGGGGACTGTCTCTAGACAGGCTGGAGATGAGGCAGAACGAAGATGATGCAAGGAGTTGCGTAAACTGGGATCATTCAGAAACCGACTCCGGTGGGGAAACGGAGGATGAGGCACAAGAAGAGGGGAGGCGGCGCGAAAAGCAGCTCCCAAGCGGCTAGGGGGTTCGATGGTCCGATGCTAGCAAATCTGTGCCCAGGACATCGAAACCTGTCACGGTGCACGGCCAACATGAGGGAACTCCCCACGGTCAGTGGGGGAGCCAGCATCTACCTTATGCAGATAGATTAAGGTCTTTGCCAGGTAGACGACAAGGCGGGAATGCTGCCCCAGCAGTAGACAGGAGAGCTATGGGAAGAGAAAAGAAAGACTGTGCATTTCAGTTCCCGCTGCTAGAAAAGGGGGGAGCAAGACCACAATATATTCCATGGCCACACATGGACCGAGAAATCTTGAAAAACAAACTTCCAATGCTGAGATCGGGAGCTGGGAAGTGGATACACGAATTAGAGAAAATGACGGGGGGAGTCACTTTAGCTATAGGGGATATTGAAGGCCTCCTGATCGGCATACTTGGTGAAAGGGCTGACGATGTATGGAAGCGGGCCAGGTACCCGAGGGTAACAATAACTAACACCACCCATGACGGAGCGCCATTCAATAATTGTAGAGCAGCAGTATGGAAAGCGCTACAAACGCTGTACCCAGACACTTCCGATAATGACTCGGAAAATGAAAGAATCCGAGGACCCGTTGATTTATATCCAGAATTTTCAAGATGCATGGGTGCTCGAAACGCATGAGTCTTGGTCAAAATCTATCCCTGTATTCTACCACATACTGTGCCAATGGTTGCCTGACACAGTGCAAAAACAGCTCAAGATTTTGTTGGGAATATAAGCCAAACCATGGGCCGAAATCCAATTGACAATTGCTCACTACTGCAGATTGTTACTGGAAAAAGGAGGCAACTCGTAAAGGGGAGGAAGCGAAGCTGGTGCAAAAGAAGCTCTAGAAGTATACTCTCAAGGGAGCCATGTTGACCAGCCCAGCTGAACCAAGCGTGCAGCTAGTGAATAATCCATCACAGAATAACTAGAGTAGTGCAGGATTTTACCCAAGGGGTAGAGGATTTAGAGGAAGAGGATGGCAGAGTAACCAGAGAGGTTTTCAGAGTAACCAAGGTGGATTTCAAAATGTACAGATGGGCAGTCCAGCCATGACAGATGGGCAGATGGTCTGACCTCCACCAGTATGTTGGTTGTGTGGAATGACAGGACATGTGGCACATGTGCAGAAACCAAGGTATGTGGCAAAATGGGCAAGAAGTGGGAGCAGGTATGGTGAATCAGCCTGCCGCCCCACAACAAGGCGGAGCACAGGGTTACATAGTGCAGCAGCAGCAGGCGACAGGCTTGCAGCAAGGTGCACAGCAAGGGGTTCAACCCTTGAACATGGGGAACTTGCAACAGGGGCAACCCCAACAGGCACCGCCGCCTATGCCCCAGGGAACAAACAATGGAGGGGAGTCAACCCTGGGAATGGAGGTACTCCACAAGCATACAGTGGGCCGAACCTATATATATGAAATAGGACAGCTCACTGGGAACTCGGATGTGCTGTATCCTATCAGTGACACCAGACCCTAACAGGGAACCTAGGGTGAATGTTGCAATAGAGGGTAAAGAATATTCCTTCTTACTTGACAGAGGTGCAACGCACTCGTGCATATGAGAAGGCAAATTTTCCTTGTCCGGCGAGGCCATAGATACTCAGAGTTTCACAGGAGCTCACAGTAGAGTTCCCTTTACAGATGCGCTCCCGGTCTCTGTAGGAGAGTGCGAGATGAATGTACCCTTATTGTATTCTCGTCAGACCCCAATAAACATCCTGGGTCGAGACTTGATTACAAAGCTAAATATGACAATCTCGTTTACCGAGAATGGCATAGTGTGCTCCACTCCAGGAATGCATTATTCGAACGTGTGCGAAATGATCAGAGCATACTCAGGACATATAGCCATGAGAGCTATACCGTTAGAGCCAGAAGTCTTCGCATATGGCGTGCGAGTGCTCATGGTGGGATTGCTAGGCCTTGCAGATAGAACTATGAGGACACCTGATGAGTTCCTATTTAGACCCAGAATACCAATGCATGAAGAGGAGGGACATGTATTTCCCTTGACGAAACAGGTATCGAGTGACTGACGTCACCGATGTTGATCTGTTCGAAGAACACCCTGCCTTAGAAGAGACGAGGGTAGAAGTAAGTCTCATATTCTGGGTCAAAATGATCAAACGAGAAGTGCCACAGAGAAGGATGTTGGCGCTGGTACGTCCTGAATACTTTGAGGATGACATGGCCCTGGTACCTGTCACAGTATGGACTACAGGACCTTATGACGTAGGACTCCTGAAAGGGCCAGGAGAAGTAAATATCAAGCTAAAACCAGGAGCAATTCTACCAAGAGCGCGACAATATCCCATGTCCAGAGAAGCGGATGAAGGGATTGCGAAGACAATTTCTGCCATGATGATGCAGGGCATCCTAGTGACGTCAGAATCACCCTAAGGTGATCTATCCAGTCGAGAATTCGAAGAGAGGGTCTTGGCGTTTAATCCAAGATTTAAGGGCATTAAACGATATCGTTGAAGCCGAGTTCCCCCCAGGTCCCTAACCCATCTACAATTCTATGCAATATACCCACTGTGGCAATAATATTTCACGGTGATCGATTTGAAAAATGCCTTCTTCTCAATCCCGTTGCACCGTGACTCGCAAGATCTGACATCGTTTACTTTCAGACAAATGCGCCTAAAAAGCACGAGATTGCCACAGGGGTATTGTGAGTCTCTATCCATTTTTAACAGAGTCCTGCAAATGGACCTAAGCAATATTGCGGTGGACAGTGTTGTTTTGCAGTATGTAGATGACATTCTGATCTGCAGCACCAAATACAAAATTGATAAGGAAAAGTTGCAGTACTGTCAACGGGAAGTGTTGTACATAGGGCAACTAATCTCTCATGAAGGGGAAAACGGTAACCCCAGAGAGGGCTGAAGCTATCATGAACACGGCTAAGCCACTCACAATAAAAGAAATGCAGAGCTTCTTAGGCCTGTGCAATTATGTCAGAGCATGGGTCTTTGATTACAGCTCATATACCAAGCCCTTGCTCCAGGCCTTAAAGAAAGCCCAGGCAACTAAAGAGAAAATTGAATGGACTGAGGAGATGGAAAAGGGTTTTGCGGAACTCAAAGGGGCGATTTGTAAGGCCCCAGTTCATGGGATTCCTAATTATGCAGAGGAATTCTACCTGTTCTCACATACCGATGGCAACTTCATGACGGCAGTACTCGCTCAACGAACATCACTGGGGTACAAGCCCCTATCGTATTACAGCGGGAGTCTGGACCCAGTCATGAGGGGCCACTTCCCATGCAAACAAAATCTAGCTGCCGCTGCGTTCGCCATCGAGAAGGCGTTATCCATTGTGATGGGGTGCTCCATGACACTGTACGTTGAGCATTCGCTATTCGCCATAATAGAGAAGCCAAAGGGCACATTAACATCACAGAGAGCATCTTCCTATGAGGTGATTATCTCAACCCTTCGATCAAAATAGTCTGATGTAAACCCTGCTACGTTCATAGCTAAGCCAGTCACAGAAGGAGAACCTATACACGACTGTGTGAATTATGAGGAATTCTATGATGAAATCCCCAGGGTAAAGGAAAATGCCCTGGGGGGTGGGAAAATCGTGTTCATTGACGGTTCATCAAGAATCTACAAAGAGGATGGACAACGATACACAGGCATGGCCGTAGTGAAACACCGAGCGAATGGAGAGTTTCAGGTACTTGTCAGTGCACGAATACCATCTCACTATTCATCTCAAACTGTAGAACTAGTGGCGCTGATACTCGCCATTGAGTATCATGCAGACCAGGAAGTAACAGTGTACAGTAGCTCTGCCTATGTGACATCTACTGTGCACGCAGGCCTAGCACGCTGGAAAAGGAGGGGCTTCCTCCGAGCGGATGGCACGCCAGTGCAGCATGCAGCTGTATTGGACAGGTTGATACAAGCACTACAACTCCCAGTGGGCATAGCGGTCGTGAAATGCGCCGCCCACACCAAAGGAACAGATTTTGTGTCACGCGGAAACCATGAAGCGGACATGGAAGCCAAGCGCATGGCAACCAAGAATGAAACAATCATGGACGTGGAGGTGGCACGTACCCATGAGAGGATGATGGTGGCACGAGCCACACCGGAGGCCTATAGTAGCATGGGGCAGACTCAGTTAATGGAACTCCAAGGGGAGGCACCTCAGGAGGAGAAGAATTTGTGGAAGCGTTGAGGGTGTTCTTTAAACCCCTCTGACGGGTTGTGGAGGCAAGACAGCACTGGTAAACCAGTAATGCCTGTCGCCCTGCTAAAGGTAGCATTAGAACAACTGCACTACCCCATCCACATGTCAAAAGAAAATCTAGCTGCAACGCTTGCAGAAGACTGGTTCACGCCGAATTTAGCGGAGCACGTTGCACTTTTCATGGTGAACTGCATAATCTGCCAGCAATTCACTGCTGGGCACAAATTAAAAGCAGTGAGAGGAGTTATCCCCAGGCCAAATGGACCATTTCAGCACTTTGGTGTGTCCATTCTCTAGATGGATAGAAGCAGGTCCCTGTACACACCTCAACGCTACCTGTGCTGCCAAGTTTCTGGTGAGGGAAGTGTTCCCTAGATGGGGGGTGTGCGAGGTAATGAGATCAGATAATGGGGCTCACTTTGTAAATTCAGTTTTTGAACAGATTAGCTTGTTGCTTGGTATAAAGCACAAGTTCTTGTCGGCGTATCATCCTGAGGGGTATGGCATATGTGAACGGATCAACGGCTTACTAAAAGAGAGGATAGCCAGGTTGAAGCTCACATAAAAAAAAAGGGATGGCTGCACCCTCTACCACTGGCATTGTATGCACTTCGGAGCCAACCCAGCTCCGACCATCATCTCACGCAACACGAGATAGTTACAGGCAGAAGGATGAGGACACCTCTTACCCCCTGAGATAGAGCTAGATGTGATGCCCAGCCGACTAGAGAGGTTCTGGGAACCGAGATGCAGGAGTACCTTAACTGTATGACATCCAGCGCCTCTCATTTCAGGCCAGCTGCAGCGACGGCGAAAAGGGGACAGCTCAGCACAAGACACATCAGGAAGTGCTGAAGCAGACACCGCGCAAAGTCTACATGTGCCCATCATCTTCCCTGGCGACATTGTACTCGTAAGGAACTTTACCAGGAAGAGGTGGAATGAGCAACGATTCAATGGCCCTTTCATCGTAGAGGACTGCACCCCATCTGCCGTCAAGCTCCAGGGCAGAAGGGCATGGATTTTCATAAATGACATTAAACCTTATATAGGGGAGAGCCCTCCTGCAGCATCCAACTGCAAAGAAACCACAGACAACGGGGAAGAACCTCAGCATGTGCAGACAAGATCTATGGCAAGGAAAAAGTATGCATGAGCAGCAAAATCAAGGCAAAGAAACTCTATTTTAAGATTGTGGCGTTCAAAACCAGATAAGCTCTTGAGAAAAGAGAAGTCAGAAAAGGTGATAAAGGACAAGAAATGGACACTCTGTGCATCCTAGTTGCAGGGTAAAGAAAATGGCGCATCCGAAGCCACAATAACATTGATAACATGAACTCTTGAGTCAAGTCGCAAGCTGTGTAAAAAACTAAGACTCTGATAAACTGCAGACAAAGACATTTCTTAGAACCCAACACACTAACCTGAAGCGACCAATATCGAGACTGTGTTCACAGAACGTATGGTACATTCCAGCAGAAGCCTCAAGTGGGATGTACTCACCTATTTTCAACTTGTGGTGTTATCTGTCACTCATAGGGAGAGAAGCCAGTGTTACAGACTTTATTCAAGATCCAGCTAACAAAAAAGTAATCAGGCGACTGCTGACCGTCATTACAGAGGTCTTCGCCGAGTTACCCGAGCATAGTGAAGAAGACACAAATGCTTCCACCGCAAACAGACTTTGAAGAACTCACCTTCGCATTGTTTTTTTGCATAATCGAAAGTTGCCCAGGACTCGTTGAAAGAACGACTGATACCCACACATGCATCAGAGACCCAAGAAATATCGAACGATTAAACCAACTGTGGACCAAACTACACTATCTAGTGGCAATCCACGCAGCAGGCCAGTGCAGAGACTGTTCAAATCAAAAGAAAAGCTTGTGATCAGGACGCAGCAAACAAGACAAATGTCCCTGTTGCCCGAGGACACCCAGCTGGCCCACAATGTCTTATTCAGACTAGTCACAGACTATCCAGAAATGGTGGGAAGGCCTGCAGATGTTGACATCATCACCTTCCTTCGAGATCCAACCAACCTCGCTCCCATGGGCACACTTCTCTACCGTATTATGCTCCAAGTAGAACTAACTTCCAGCGAGAATACCTAAGGAGGTTCCAGTGAGACTTTCTGCCGTGGGACAGATCGAGGAGACAAAGACACAGTTCTTCAACTTTCCGCCATGGGAAATACCGAAAGAAAGAGACATAGGGCCTCATTACACGGTAGGTGGTAAGGGATTACCGGTACCGATAAGGGCACCGGTGCTGGTAATCCCTTACCGCCCTACTACGAGGTCCCTTAGCGGGTCCCTCCCCTAACGGCTGGTTTTACCAGACGTTAGGGAAGGGACCCGCTAAGGGACTTCAGAGCTAATAACGGTACCGCAATTTGCGGTACCGTTATTAGCTCCTTCCCCATTCCCATTGAGCCCTATGGGGGCTCAAATGGGAATGGGGAATGGTTCCCGGAATGGGGACTTACCGGGTCTTCCAAGGTCGGAATGACCTGGTAAGTCCCTATTCCGGGAACACGGACCAGGAATGCGGTAAGGGGGTAGCCATGGCGCTAATAGCACCATGGCTACCGCCTACCGTGTAATGCGGCCCATAGTGCTTTATTCTTCACCGAAGGACAGATCGAGAAGAGCAGAAACGAGAACTACACCATATTATTTTTCTTCTTGTTTTTCCTATTATTCTGATTTTTTCCTATTTTTCCATGTTTACTTTTATTTTTATTTTTGTTTATATTTTTACAGCATTCTATTTGTGTGTGATTTTTGTCAGTTCCATATTTTCATTCCTTCGCATTGAACAGATTCCAGCATGTCCTCAGGACCAAGGCAAATTCGAGGCGTACACTGGGACTTCACCTACCATAGATATGCATAATGAAAGTGATGTACCAGAGATGCTAGTCTAACCTTTTTCCATAGTCTAGCAAAGGAACTGTACTCCCTGCCTAAGAGACTACCCGCATCACTGCAAGAGGGGGACACTTGAAATGCACGCGTCACTTTAAGTATTAATAAACTCTTGAGCTGCGAGATCCGAATAAGAAAAGAAGTAAATCACTGACTATGGACTTGGTCGAAATGGGGGCCCAAAACAGTAACTTAGTTTTACCACCAGCAGAGGGGCGCCCCCGCTTCCCTGGGAGGAAGTGCTGCCAGATGCCCTACAAATCAATCATGTGTATATGCCTAGTAATTATCATTGTCTTTCTCTCATTGACTATCAGAACTGTGTTATTTATTGGTGCACGAAGAGTCCCAATTTCAGTGCATCCACCAGATAATGAACGTCTGGGGCCTACGAAAGCACCCATACCCTATATAGTGATCCCAGTTCCCAGAAAGACTGATGGTAAAACAAATGAGCTGAAACTAAATGTAATTAGCAGTGATTCTTACACACTTGAGGTAATGAATGGAGAGAAAAACTGGAGACAGGGTCAGCACGGAATGAGTGATAATGTAGCACTGACCACAGCACGCACCCACACACTGAGTGCAAACGAACAAGGGCAAGTGTCAATGGCTACAGGGCCTCAAACCAAAACAACAGTAAAAGAGAAACTGCCTACAGAACAAACAGCTCCAGAAAATAGTGGAAGTGACCAAGAGGAGCCAAGTGAGAAACCAAAGAGAGAAGGCATAGAAAAATCCATCAAAAGAACAGAACTAGCCACAAAGGAACTCACCGAGAAAACACGCACACTAGTTGATTATTTGTTCCCACTCATAGTTAGAGCAAAGTTGCTACATGAGGAGCTGAACAATAAAACCACAGAGCCTGTAATAACGAGCATGCCAGCTCCAATGCAGGGACAAGCCTCAGGCCTTCAACACAGCCACGCGTTGGGAGGTTTATGAGCCAATGGTGGGTAGAGGAAGTCTATGGGCCTCATTACAACCCAGGCGGAGGATCATGGTGCTATTAGCACCATAGTCCATGCCGGTGTCCGCCATGGTGGAATGGGGAATTACCACCCCATTCCGAGGTTGGTGGGGCGGTAATTACCCATGCCGCCATGGCCCTTCCCCATTCCCATTTTTGCCCCATAGGGCTCAATGGGAATGGGGAAGGCGCCAATAACGGTACCGCAAATTGCGGTACCGTTATTAGCACCAAAGTCCCTTTCGGGGTCCCTACTTTAATGGCTGGACCCTTAACATCTTAATCAGGCGTTAAGGGTTTAACGGCGCCGACACCTTTTACGGCACCGTTAAACCCTTAATGCCAGGGTCGTAATGAGGCCCTATGATAGACTACAGAAAGGAAGGAAAGGAAACACAAGACCATCTCCTACCAGAGTGATGCAGCCAAGGCAGGCCGCTCCACCGAGACGACCAGAGTGGAAAAGCAGCACAGACGCATTCAGAGACATAGGGCCTCATTACATGGTAGGCGGTGGACCAAGGTGCTATTAGCAGCTTGGTCCATGCCGGTAAAATACTGGCACCGCCTTGGAGGAAAGGGGAATTACCGCCCTATTCCAAGGTTGGCATGGCGGTAATTCCCCCTTTCCCCATTGCCCTTCCCCATTCCCATTTTTGCCCCATAGGGCATAATGGGAATGCGGAAGGTGCTAATTACGGTACTGCAAATTGCGGTACCGTAATTAGCACCCTGCTCCCTTTGCGGGTTGGTTTTTAACGCCTGCTAAAAAGCAGGCGTTAAAGTACCAACCCGCAAAGGGACCTCGTAGTAAGGCGGTAAGGGTTAACGGTCACCGGTACTATTACCAGTGACAGTTAACCCTTACCGCCTTCCATGTAATGAGGCCCAAAATCATAGCAAACTACAGAAAAACATTGAGAATCAAGAGAAGCCCGCATGAAGATAACAATGAACTAAACGATTATCTGGATAGCACAGCCCATCTCGGAAATAATATTTGGTACCAACACATGAAGGAAGTTGGAAGAAGGCAATCAGAAGGGGAATGTTTCGTCTGTGCACTCCTGCCTTACAGCATGGGTAAATCCAAAATCTTCGGGGTAGTAGAAATTGATGTTCCCACAGCACACTGTATTTCACACGTAGCAATGTGCAACACCAGAGGACAGTTTATGGGAAGAGACGCCTCGCTGATATGGGCCAACAAAAGGGATTACACAGATGAAGATGGCTTCGTCCAGGACATTAAAACAAGGAACAGGGCGCACACCAAGAATCATGTGATCAGATATGAGAACCCTGACATCAAAGGATCAGGAATAAAATTGGAAGTAAATCCGAGGCTGAATGTCCAAGGAAAAACTGCAGAAGAGGCTAAAATCTGGAAGAACAGAGGCCAAATGTAGGTCTGGGGGTCAGTAGTCTCCCCAAATGGATGGGAAGAAAGAGTAGTAATCTGCTGAGCTTGGATGGTCTTCGGAGCCTGGCAAGAAGCAATAGAAAATTCACAGAGGTTATGCAAACCTCTATGGCCAAAATTGGTAAAACTGTTAACGTGGGTCGAAGACAGAGGAGGACCCCTGCAGATAGTACCACTGGAAAGCCCGAAACTATGCTTCAGAAGTAATAGCACGAGAAAGATGGGAGAGAATCAAAACTGCGGGTGAATATATGAAGCCCCAGGAATGATGCAAGGAACTGCAGTCATTATGGACCATTACTGGGCGTGTGGGTCCAAGGCATATATAAGACTACCGAAGAATTGGGGAGGCATATGCACACTGGTGAACGTCCATATTCCTGCATTAGTGATCCCCAAAAATGACCTGAATTTGGACAGCTTCCCAAAAGCAGATATCTGTGGAACTGAGATCTAGAATGAAGAGAGAAAATTACTTCTCTGCTAAATCAGAAGAGGCCTTCCACGCAATTCCATACGAACACAGGCTGTTCAGCCTCACCTCAACAGTGTTCACCACGATGCTCTTGCAGCACATCCAAATTGGAATGAATGCAAAATGGTTGCAGATAACCAGATGGGAGTTATTGCAGACCATCAATACCACTATAAGGGGATTCAACGTGATCAAAGAAGAACTGAGAGCAATCAGACTGATGACCCTCCAGAACAAATATGTGCTTGACATGATCACAGCGATGGACTGAGGTGTTTGTGCAAAAATCGGAGAATCGTGTTGCACATTTATACCATCACACGATGAAGAAAATTGAACCCTAACAGAGGCCATAAGTATGCTGACAAATCTAAAGAACCAGATGATCGATGAAACGGATGAAGTAGACAATGACAGCTGGTTTGGGAACCTGTTCTCATGGGTCCCACAATGGATGGCTGATATATTCAAGTTTCTGGGAGCCCAGCTAGTAATTATACTACTAGGTTTCTGTGTTATCAAAATAATCATCACACAGTGCCAGAAAACTGCAAAGAAAGCCATTGGGATGAAAATAATGGTCGATGTCGAACCAGGGTGGAAGCCGAGAGACCTGACTGATGAAGAAATAAGAGACTTTGTGAAAGCCAGTGAATTTGTGCCAGAAGGAACAACGTTCACATATCCTAAGAAACGAAGAAGGTATGAAGGAAAATAGATCTACTGCAGTCCAAATGGACAATGCCAGCTAATGACCTGGAACAAAGACGAACATGTAAAAACAGCAGGAAGTTTGAAAGGTGTGATAAAAATAAGGACATCAAAGACACACATGTTCACGCCATCATGTACCAACCCTGAAAATGATGAACAAAACACTGAAGAAAGGAAATGAATACAAAGGAGGAAGCAGAAGTGGTCGATGAACCGACCAGAGGGGAGAGTGTAGAGGAGGTCCCAGACATGGCCTGCACCCCTCATTTCGAGGTACCAGGAAAGTACTTGCCAAGGTACGTGAAGTATGAGGAGCAAATGAACCAACAGAGAGCCGCACTGGGACTCTGCCCAGTGTACATCAGAAGATCCGTACCTGTTGAAGCGCCCATAACCAGACAGCCCTGGGCAGCACAGTACCACATTAGACAACCATACCAGCCACTGATACGAAACGATGAGTATTTGCAGACTGTCCATGAGGAAACACAAAGAGCCCTGATGAAAGGCAAATGGTAACGTAACGCAGGCCTGGACAGACTCACACACGGACAAAGGTAACACGCCAGCGCGAGCAGCCATTAAATATAAATACAAGAGACACGAATGACAAAACTATGTTGAACCATAAAAGAAACATAGCTGTGAAACTAGATGGAAGAATCGAACCAGCTAATGTGTGTAAATAGGCTTGGAACGCAAGAAGCTAAGAAATCGATACGGCTTGCAATGCTTATAGAAGAATAGAGCGGCAAGCGCCAATCGTATATCTACCTCAATAAGGCACGCTATACAAGTGCGACTCCATTTTGTAAAAGCAGAAGTACGCCCAGGCGGCCGAGGCCTAACAGGCCAGGTTTCATATTCTGGCCAAAGTCAGGAGAATGAGTGGAATCGAAACTCAACAAAGAGCGGCTCATGCCGAGGAAATCGAGGTCAACCAAAGAAAGGGAGGAGAGTGTCAGCTAACAGGAATCGAAAATTCAGAGCATACCAGCCTGCCCCGTGAAGGTCAAGATAAGGGAGGCCCATGCAGGTGGAAGGGCCGAAGCAGAATTAAATACACTAAAAGCTGGAAACTGAAGCAGATTCATGGTTAACTAACACGTGACCAGCCAGGCACGAAGAAGTACTAATGCCTGATGTCATCCAGAACCCAGGATGCCATAACTTTTCCCGATAAGAGACTACAGTTTCGAGGCCATCCTCAGCCAACTAATTGACACATTGCCCTAAAACACTGATTGATAGAAAGGAGGCATGGTGAATCCTGGGGCACAAGGCACCTGGGTGTCCATTCTGCATGCTGCTAATTAAAATGGGGATTTATGTTTAGGAGTGTAACTTGCCCAATCACAATGGGCCATGTAATCTAGGGTCCTGTAGACACTGTAACCAATAGGATGTGGTAGTTGAAGTGACGTCCATCACGCGTGATGTCGAGGGTTGGGCGTAGACGCCCACCCGATAAGAGTTATCCAATCCGCATGCTCTGTTACCATTTGCAGATATAACACCTATACTTAAGTTACCTTTCCTAACCAATTATATTGCATGACGAATTCGTAGAAGTTAGACGTCAGTGATGACGAGTTTTGCCTATAACAATGGATGTTTGATTGAAGTTCGAGGAAGTTGGAGCGAGACATGTGATCGCAATGCTGCTGATTTCCATTTGTTTCACTGTTTGATGTACTTGTCATTAAACGGACTTCCCTTTGCCAAATTACTGAGTCCTCGTTATTGAGTCGTGTTGGAGTAAGTGAATCCTGCACCCCCAGTCCTCACATGGTGCAGCTATCTTGTCTACAGGTACTTGAGGGTGCGCTTTGATCTATGTTCCACGTCTGATCTTGCAAACACGAGAATTTCATCATTGATGTTCAGCACACCATGAATGCCCGCCAGCGCACCCCTTATGGAGTCCTGATACACCTCGCCCGGCGAAGAGACCCCAAAGCTCAGAATCTTATAGCAGTAGAGACATTGGTGTGTGGTAAAGGTTGTGATATTCTGTGACTCCAGGTGCAAAACCCACTGATGGTATCTTGACCTGTAGTCCAATTTGGAGAAGAATAGTGCTTGCTGCAGGTCCGCAAAAACAATGTCATCAATAGGAGTCATGTGCCTCTCCCACTTGATGGCTTTATTGGGATGGCACATGTCGACACATATGCATACTGAGTCAGGTTGCTCTGGCTTGCAAGCCGCCACTATTGGGGAGTCCCCATGGGTGGGAACCTCATTGATTCTATGATGTCCACCTGGACTAGGTTATCCCAACTCTTTGCCTTGGAGCTTTGGACTGTTACCAGACTAAGTGCAACTATTCAAGTTAGCGGGAACGACCCCAAAGGTGCTAAGTGCTTGCAATAAGTTACCATCTCCGATCTCCTAGGCCCTGAGATAGAACATTCAGCTTTGAACCTGTATTTCTTATGTATCTTCCTGCCTGTGGTTCGAAGGGAACAGCCTTCTCCATCTACCTCGAATGAATAGGTTCTGTCTCATAGATTCAGATCACGTGTGCAGGGACCACGAAATGGGGCTCTCTTGTTTGTAGTTAAGAAGATGTTTGACCGTGCCCCTCACAAGTGCTCTATCTCTCTGTAAAAGCAAGGAAATATCGAGGCTGAGTACCACAAAAGGAAATACACCAAACACGGGCTATAAAGATTCAGAGATCTTTAATCTTCTGTACAGTTACAAAGAAACAGAAATACAGATAGCTATCTGGCTCTCAATACATCACAATGAGTACCAGCCCGTCAGAGTGAGGAGAGAGAGTGCTGGACATCTAAACATTCGTGCATTTATACATTTCTATAACATTGTGCAGCCCCTTTACAAGTTAATAATCTGTGGTCTAGGAGTTTGTGCCGAGTTCACTTATGGCTCATACAATAATGTGCAGAAGGATTACAAGAGTTTACATTTCCAGCAAGTTACAATAGTGATGTATATTCTCAGCTCCAACAGTAAGCCTTAGTACAAATCCCTTCACAATGCAGTACAACCTGTGTCCACGCTTGGTATTTGCACAACATTGTTGTCGATGTATGTTCGTGGATGAGGCTTGTTAGCGCAGACAGTCTTGGGAAAACAAGTCATACTAAGTACAAGGTCTCATTACTTAGTCTAAACAGTCGGCCCACGGACAGTCTAACCATTAACAGGATTCAAAGGTCGGAAGGCTTTTTTGCAAGTTTAAAACACAGTCCACCATTTTAGGACAGAGAATCATGCAAACAGAAATCAAAATGGCAGATGAACCTAAAATGGCGGCGAAGTCGATCCAAAATCGGAACATTGCAACGCGGCTTTCTTCACCGAGCAACTAGGCTTAGGCCAATATAATAGAAAGGAGGCACTAATATGATTTCCCGTTTAACAAACCCTCCTTTTGGCCTAAGCCAAGTGCTAACTAAACCTTAGTTACTTTACGAGTAACTCCACGTCTCAATGTCCATACACCCTGAATCACATTCATCGGATATGTCAATCGCCATCAGATCTGTAACAGAAATTTCCTTCATAACAAACTCATTGGTCATTATTTTTGGTGCGTGTACCTTTGATCCTAATGTTCCCATAGTCTGTGCACAACATCCCCCTAACATTGAATATATGGCAGGAAGACATTGCATACAGCAACAACAGAACAACAGAATACCCAGAATTATCAGCAAGACAGAAGGAAGCTTCCATCCCCAAGATCGTAAGAAGTCCCAGAACCAAGCACTAAGATCCCAGTTTCCCTCAGGAACATGTACTTCTGAACTCAGGACGTGCAGATTTTGTATAGGCTTAAAGGTGGTTGGGGAGGAATCTGGTACGAAAACGCAACAAGCGGACCCCACTAATTTGCATATTCTACCACGCTCAGCCAGGATGACGTCTAATGCCATCCAGTTCTGAAGTGCCACTAACCTTATTGCTTTCTGTTCTAGAGTCATGTTATAGAGTATGTCAGTGGTCCGGTTGATGGTCCTCGCCAGTACTCTCACTAGTCTCCTGATATCTTCAGAGTTCAAATCAAAATTTGCCCCCAAAATGGTACGAAGGATTTCGCTACGTCACCCAGATGAAGTAGACAGGTTCGCCATACAAAGGTCTGTCCTCACTGGTCAAGTTCGGGTTGGGGCTATAGTTAACAGTATAGGAAGGTGGCGTGGCATCCCTATTGCCTATAGGAGCCACCTTGAAAGAAATCAAAGATTGGAAAGGTCGAGACAGTCTATCAGAAGGCCTAATAGAAGCAATGTTGAGCTTGCTCCTATTTGCGAAAAGTGAGCCTCCCAGAGCCGTTAAGACTTGCCTTTCAAAGTTATTCAGATTTGTCCCATCAAAGTTCCCCGAGATGCTATCATTCCATCGGCCGAAGAATAGAGCCCTTAAAAAAGCATAACATGCAGTAGTAAGAGGTAAAGGATGAATATACCAGCCCAACCATTTTTCCCCATGTTGCGGTAAATGAGAGCAGATCCAGCAGTTAGACTTATTCAAAACGGCGTGAGTTGCATTCATTATAAGCAGTAGTGTGTTATTGTGGTAACTCTGTCTGTGTTGAGAGTCTCTAGGAGATAGAGTGTGCAGATGCACAAAAGGTGTAGATACAGTAGGTACATTCTCAGTAGGCAAGAATGTTTCAAGCGGATGTACTTCTTCTAAATACCAAAAACCCACGGCAATTAATACTATACAACCAGTTAATATAATCACAGAAAAATAATACGTCTTGCAAGACCACGTATACGATTGTCCATTGTCTTTGCTGGCCGCACGGTCACTTATTTGTTCCGTACGAGCAGAAGCGATAACAGACATTGTTCCTTTGAATCGAAAAAACCCTGTAGTTCGTTTGGTGGCGATCTCCTGATCGCGCGTTTTCTTAGTCCTTCCCTATCACCAGCCACCTATTCTCTTTCAAATACAAAAGATAGGGCAAAAGGCAAGCCCCGCAGTTGTTCACCGTTGGCACAGCCGAACCGTGCAGTAAGTCTAGCTTGATGGCACAGCTGAACCGTGCAGAAAGTCTAGCTCCGTGGACGCAGATTGTACCTTGTGACTCCTGGTACAGTGTGATCTGAGAACAGTGGGTCGTTGCTTCCTGATGGAAGTGGTGGATTTATAACAGAACCAGAAACAGGTGAAAAAGGATCTGCCGGAGAGTGTGGAGATGAAGCGGTCTGTGTGGCCAGGAGGACCTGGTGAGGGCCCCTCAACGCGGTGCGAGACTGGATGCTCTTACAAATGCTTTTCCAAGCACCCAGTTACCAGGTCGGATACCGTAACCTGACCCCTCGTATTTGACTGGGAGGGCTTCTCGCACCTGTTGATGAATCAAATACAGATTTTTAGTCAATTGCTCGCAGTATTCGGAAAGAAGTACATGCTCGATATCCCTCAGTCCCTTAGGCTTAGGCAGGTTCCAAATGTTAGCTGGCCTACCCATAACCACTTCAAAAGGGGAGAGCCCAGTCCAAGTCTGTGGGCTTGTTCTCATAAACAATAACACGATCGGTAAGGCGTCCAGCCATTTCAGATTGGTGGCGGCACACGTTTTAGCGAGCTTGTGCTTTATGATTCCGTTGTGTCTCTCTACCAATCCAGCACTCTGAGCATGTCTGGCCGAATGGAACCGTTTATCGATCTGTAATCCCGCACATATCTGTAGAATTACAGCAGCGATAAAATGTGGACCATTGTCCGACCAGATGACCCTTGGCAAACCAAACCTAGGAAAATATTCCTTAAGCATGGTTTTCGCCGTTGTCATTGCTGTGGCATCTTTCACAGGAAAAGCTTCAACCTATTTACTAAAGGCACAGATAACAACTAGGACGAATTTAAAGTTATTACAACGTTCCATTTCAATAAAATCAAAATGTATAAATTCAAAAGGGACAGAAGGTGGACCAAAACAACCCCTTGGTGTCGATGTGCCCTCCCCCATATTGTGTTGTAAACAGACCATGCAATTCTGGACAAAACGATCAGCAGTTTTCGGGATGTTAATGTTTACCCAGACATTTTCTAACATTTTACAAATCTTCCTAGCACAGATGTGGGTTGGACCATGGGCCATTGAAACCAGCATAGTAGTGTACGCATCTGGAAGCATCCACTTTCCTTCCAAATTATCCACCCAACACCCATCATCGTCCAACCTCGCCAAGCCCTTAGCCCATTGCTTAGTTTCTTCTACAGTGGCATCGGCTTGGATGTTCATTATAGATTCGATTCCTTCATCTATGGTACAGACATGCATACGGCGTGCCCCAAGGGTCGGTACTTGGTTCTTTCCTCTTCTCTCTTTACACCTCCCTCATTGCCCCTCTTATCTCCTCGTTTGGCATCTCCCACCACTTTTATGCCGATGACGCTAAACTCTTTCTCTCTTTCTCCTCCTTCTCATCTGACCTTCACCAAAAACTCTCCTCCTGCCTTACTGCCATTAAGAACTGGATGACTTCCCGATTTCTCTCTCTTAACACGGACAAAACCGAAGTTGTATTCTTTCCCTCTAACTCTCTTCCCTCTCCCTATCCTCCCCCATTTATTCACTTTCCTCCCTCCAATCTTCCTATCTCTCTTCAAGCTCATAACTTAGGGGTTCTCTTTGACTCCTCTCTCTCCTTCTTCCAACATATTTCCCTCACTTCCTGCTCCTGTCGCTACCACCTCTTCAATATTCGCCAAATCTGTCCTTCTCTCACTTTCCACGCCACTAAACTCCTAATCTCCTCCCTTATCTTCTCCCGCCTCTTCTACTGCTCCTCCCTACTCTTTGGACTTCCTACTTCTCAACTTGCCCCTCTTAAATCCATCTATTTATTTATTGATTTATTTATTTATTTATTCACATTTGTTAAGCGCACAGCAGCCTGTGGGCATTGTGGCGCTGGTTACAGTGGATATTCATATCTTAGTTACAGTAGTCTACCACTCTGCTGTTCGTACCCTCTGTCTACTTACCACCCGTGACTCCATCTCTACCTCTCTCTCTTCCCTTGGCTGGCTTCCTTTTCACTCCCAACTTAAATTTCAATTTCTCTGCCTTGTTTTCAGGTCTCTCCATGGTCTTGCTCCACGTTATCTCTCCTTCCTTCTCTCCTTCTACTCTCCCTTCCGTTCCCTTCGGTCAGCTGACCATTTCCTTCTCACTGTACCTCCTCCCGTTTCCACTTCTTCCAACTCCTAGCACCTCTACACTGGAACTCCCTTCCTCTTGCTATCCACTCTACCCCCATCTTCACCTCATTCCGCTCTTCACTTAAATCTCTCCTCCTCCATTCTCCTCCCTGAAGCACCTCCTCCTCCTGTTTCCCCCCTCCCCTCCCTATTCTTTCCCCTAACTATCTCCCCCCTCCTACCTCCCCCCCTCTCACCCTCCTCCTTCCCTCCTCCTACCATTCTTCACCACTCCCCTCCTATCCACTCCCTCCCCCATTCCCTACCTATCCCCCTCAGTTAATTGCTCTTTTCACTGTTTTGTTGATTGATTCATAATGTTTTTGCTTCAACTGTTATGTTGTTTGTTTATGTATTATGTTGTTCAATTGTACAGCGCTTTTGCGTAAGGCGCTTAATAAATCAATGAATACAAATACAAATACAAATTTGTGGCTTCCCTTACAGTGTACATTTCTGAATAGAGATCAGTTGCAGTTTGTTTGGCTATCTGGTCAGCAAAAGCATTCAATTTCCCTACATCATCTATGATTTTCTGATGTGCTGCGCATTTCATAATTGCTAGCTGAGTGGGGACTGCAAGTGCTGAGAGTAGGCGAACTATCAAGGAGCCATATTGAATCTTCGTTCCATGTGAGGTCAAGAAACCTTGTTCTGCCCAAAGTCTACTGAAGTTGTGAACCACCCCAAAAGCATACTGACTATCAGTATATATGATTACTTTAAGCCCTTCGGAAAGTTCACAAGCTCGAGTCAATGCAATAATCTCTGTGGCCTGCGCAGAGTTATGCGAAATTCTTTTGGTTTCCACGATCGTGCTTAGTGTGGTGATAGCATAAGCAGCAGTAGATGTACCATCCGGAAGTTTGAAACAGGAGCCATCGCAAAACAGCTCCCCTTGTGGATCGTTCAGAGGTGTATCTTTCAGATCAATCCTGCCTTTAGTTTCCTGTTTATGTAGCATAAAGGCAGTCATGTGACATTTCGTCACTTGCGGAGAGGTAGTAATTCAACCGGATTCAATACACAACACCTTTTCATTTTTACATGGAGTGCAAACAAGATCAATTTGTATCTTGTTAATCGTGCGGAAGTAAGGTGTTGTGTTTGCGTTCTATTTAACAGAACGTCTACAGAGTGAGGTACCATCAGGGTTAAAGCATGGCCTAGGACCATACCCTCGCTCTGTTTTACAGACGCAGCAGCAGCAGCGACAGCTCTCAGACATTTCGGCAAAGGGCATGCGACAGGATCAAGGGTGGAGAAAAAGTAGCCGCACAGCCTATTCCTCCCTCCATGTTCCTGCGTTAACACAGCCAAAGCACATCCATCACGTTCATGCACATACAACTCGAAGGCCTTTTCATAATTTGGTGTGCCCAAAACTGGTGCTGAACACAATGCAGTTTTGAGCAGATCAAAAGCTTTCTGGTGTTCCAAGTTCCACAGCAATGGCAAAGAAATGCCCTTCTTTGTCAGAGCCAACATTGGTTTAATCACTAAAGAGAAGTTCGGGATCCACTGCCTACAGTAAGAAGCCATTCCTATCAGGGCTCTGACTTCCTTCTGTGTATTTGGGACATGCTAGAAATGATTTTAATCCGTTCAGGCATCAACCTCCTTCCCTCCTTTGACAGGAGATAGCCTACATAGGTGACCTCCTGTCGACAATATTGACATTTTTTCAGTGAAGCCTTATGTCCATGCTTTGCTAGGTGAATGAGCAACAATACAGTGCCCTCCTTGCAAGCATTTTCTGAATCTGCAGCTAACAAAAGATCATCAACATACTGAAGCAATGTACAAGTAGAAGGCAACTCAAGTGTATTGAGCTGCTCTTTCAAAACCCTACTATAGATGCTCAGATTTTCCGTGTACCCTTTCGGCGCACGGTTGAATGTAAATGAGCGTTCCCCCCTAAGGTGAACGCAAACAGGTATCTGCTATCTTCGTGTATAGGAATGCTAAAGAAAGAATTCTTAAAGGAATGGTTCGGTCAAATTGTTTTATTGTCCCTACGGGTCGGCCATGTGTTTTTAAGCCTAAGTCGCTCGATTTTAGAAAAATTTCCTATGGACCTTACCCGAGTTCCATTAAACACACGCGAAAACAGGCAGTAGGGTGCTGCCATTTTGTGATAATCCTATCACTTGCCGCCTCACCCTGGCTGACCTGCTTTTGTGGCACTAAATCATATCCCCCGCCCCTGAGCCTGACATTATCAAAACATTCATATTCCCCACCTCACTCCGTGAATTTACTGCGTAGGCAAACGCGCCCAGTCGTCTTCTACGCGACTTCACACAGAACCCGGAAACCAACACAGATCAACTCACAACACAGCGTGCCACAATTCGGATTACGAAACTGTACTTTCAAATCAAACAGCAACACGGTACATTTGGTAAAGTACATTTATTTAACATTAAATGTTTATAGAATATTCAGCAATTGGCATATTAAATCGGAATGTAATTTTTTTCTTTTCTCTCTATCCGCAAATCCTGTTCCGTTTTATCATGAGTCACGTGCTGTTCCTTTATGGTACACAGGGTGTTGGTTTTCGTTAAAAGAATCACTTTGGTCGCACGGTGAACCGCAAGGCTGTTCCATCAACTAGGCACTAGGCCAGCGTAAAGGTTGATATGTTGCTTCTAGCCGCTAGTACCGCGTAAGGGCATATGGGCCCTTGGCGATCGTCCCATAAGATCGTCAAAGTGGTGCAGTTGTTTACGATAAGCTGCAGCTGGCAGTTGAAAAAAACGTCTGCCGGGGTCTGAAACTGGTGGCAGTAGCAGTAGGTTAGGATATACCTGTTTTGAAAACATAAAAATTGTAATTAGTCTCGCCAGCCGATCTTTATTAATATTATTCATCTTATTTATTACGGCCGATCTGAAACTATTTGCTTTCAAGGATAGTGCAATGGAGTATGTTCGGCTCTAAAATCAATGCGAAAACTAACGAAATAAATCGAGGTTAACACACAATGAGAAACGACTGTTTGTCTACATGCGTGTGGAATGTGGACCTGCATGCCCATGTGCCCGGTACAAAGACGATCCCACAAACGTTTTACTTGCTCTTCATTCATTCATTCATCCATTCATTAATACTTCATTCCGGTATAAAAGCGTCTAAAGAGTTACTTACATTATTATTTGCAATTTCCATTGTGTCTCTGCGTAATGCAGTCCATAAATCCCACTTTGCTCTTGACAATGATTTTTCGTATACTGAACTAACATGAAACTCGGTCTAGTTTAAGAATTTTCTGCCTTATCGACTTTTACGTTATTGCACCTCTCCTTCAAATGAAGTCCTTTCGGCATGGTCCCTGTTTCTCAAGGTCAAAAAACAATAGAACCTTATACTGCCAGTGCGAGTTGTCGGCCTCTTCAGGCCGCCAGCTGAAAATCAAAGCCGCTGACCTTCACTCTAAATGAGCATACATTTTTACTTTGAAACATCCTGTGTAAAGCCATCTTTGAGAACTTGAATTTTCAAATCCATTTATGTACTAGGCCTCAATGTGCAAATGCGAACTGGCTTCTCTCCCATCTGCAACGGCTCGCTTGGCGCGTTCTGAGGACCCCAATTTTGTCCTCGTTGTCCGCGAGCTTTGCAGCCCTAGAGAACCATAACTATGGAGACATTGACTTTTTGGGGGAAGGTCAGGGAAAGTATAACGTACCCGAGGAGTTGAGTTGAAAGTGAGATTTATTGTTTGTTTTTTTTATTATTTGTAATACGCAAGCCTCACCCCGGTTAACAGTGCGCAGCATTTACATGAGATTGCGAAACTTAGTTACAGCAACAAACATATATACATACACATATTGACAAGGTCAGCGATATGAGGTGAATAGAGAGAGAAGTCAAAGATGACACCCAGGTTGTTCGCCACCCAGGATGGTGAAGGGACGGGGTAGAGTTAGCATACTTTGTAGGTACACTGTATAATAACATTTATTTACAAAAAGACAATCATATTACAATTATTTAAACCGGGATTTGTACTTCACAAACAGCTCTGCTTTGGGTGGACATGGCACAATGGCAATGTTTGGTGGCAATGCATCAGTGCTCTGCACAGAAACGTTCAAAATTCCATATCTGTGCTTCTCGAGTACAGCAACAATAAGGCTTATTTACAAAGTCGAACTCCATTTCCTCATAGACTGGTTTGATCACCCATTGCTTACTTCTTTTAAATAACACCTTAGTGTAGCGAGGCATCCTTACATTACCCGTAGTCCCAGATTGTTCACGGCAGAGATTCTCGTTATGGGCGAAGACCGCAAGTAGAGTCCTGTTTCATGCCCTGTATGCTGAAATGCAAGCGCTTTGGCCTGTACTTTAGGCACATATAGTGGAACACCTCCAAACCTCCTGTGTGACAGAATTCTGTCAGTCCCCTCAAATCTCTTGATAGAGTTTTATCGAAAACAATCTTCTCAATGGCTTTGTGTGTCGGTGAAGATGGAATCAACCACTTCTTCTTCCTTGCCTCCTCTGGGGACAAAGGGCCATGTTCACATTGGTGGAAATATAGGTTTTCTGACCAGCGGTGAACGTTGGTACAGTGGTGCATCAGTGACCGCCATTTTTCAAGTAGTATTTCCGCTGACCCTTCACAAGTTTTGGAGCTCCACCATAGATGGTTGCTGATAGACTGGGACCACTGTGAAATACTTTCCAAACCTTTTTTTTTCCCTGCAGCCGAGATTTTCTTATTGATTGATTTAGCAAGATGCCATACATCAAATTGATGTTTAATATGTGCGAACTGCTCTCTCATTGTCTTGGCAATTGAAACGTGTCTGTCCATGGCTATGAGGTCGATGTGCATTCCCCTCAATTGTAGATATTCCACTGATTTTATAAATCCTAGTTTCTCCATGGCCACTGAGGATGTACATTATGTTACCTGCACGACCGCCAAACTCACAATTTTCTTACTATCCATGTCCTGAAAGTGGTAGGTGCAGTACTTGGCAGAAAATCCAGGGCTGTCGCACTGTCCATCGCCGGCTAGCCTGAATCGTTTCCCTTCGAATGTACTTGCTAGAGACAATTGTTCAATTTTCCAAGTATCACTAATGGCCGGAAACAGATAATCATGTTGGTATTTGTAGTACTGCGTTTTAGAAATGAAATGAAGTCCCACAAACTGAAAGAAAGACTCTAACTTTCTAAAACTGGAGCCATCAAAAAGTGATGCAGCTGCACACAGTAGATTGCCTGCTGGCAGTTTCCCCAGCATCGGTTGTGCAGACAATGAGAACGTATGATTTAATCTATAGGCGACATGTATTGTAACGTTACTGCCTTGTTTTTGACGAGTCACATGAATCAATGGCTTCCCACATACTTTCCCTCTGACGGAATGCCCACATTTCAGCATACTTATAATATCCATCAAACAACTGTCGAATACTATGTTTTTGCCCTCTTTCATTAGACTGTCACCCGGCATCACACTTGTTTCGGACTGCATTGTTGAGGACATATCAGCAGCATTGAAAGAAATATCGCCGATATCAGGTTCTGATGCGTCGGTGAATGCTGCTGCTGGTTCATTCTCTATCATTTCAACATTTGTTACTTCAACATTGATGGGAGAACACAACAATGTCGACAGCTTTTTTGGTGGCAATTTTTTGCCGGGTGTAGATTGTGTGAATTGATCTACGACTACTTCCGAGCTATTTTCAATACATTCCGTATCATCTTCTTGTGGTGGTGTAGTCGCACTGTAGCAATGGTCCATTACAACTTTACTGGATTCTCCGGACACATTCATTTCATGTTCTGGCCATTTGATATGAGCATCTCTAGTCTCAACACGCGCCGTCTGAATTAATAGTTCCTCCATAGTGTAAATGGTCTGGCAAGCAACATCTCTCATTCGCTTCACTGTCTGTGTATGTATAGTTTGTACACCCACGGGTAACTAGAGGTCAGATTGGAAAAGGGATGTTCAGTTTAAACACAAGATAAAGAATAGTACAATTGACTGGAAAAAACATAAAATAGTCCCCAGCACAAAGAAAGTCTAAAGTTATGAACTGTTTGTAACTAACCTTATTTTTGTTTCTTTTCTTTGCAACTTTCTTGACTCGAACTTCAACATCTGCACGCTGTAGCTCCGATTCGTTTCCGCATCTCTTCCCTTCCTCTTGCGCTGCAACGACTATATTTTCTGTATCCGCATAGACAGCACGGAATGAGGCTCCATCGACTCCCTGAAACATAGTACTTTCATTACTATGTATCACAATCTTGATAACATAAAACACACGTGAGGACGAACACACAGGTACATCTCAATAGCTCAACACAAATTAAACATTGTGTAGAACAATCAAACGAGAAGTATTCGAGCTCTGATGACCTATTTCCATGGAACTGTCAGTATCTATACCTCTGGCTCTGCATGGACTGCCATGAATGATTGTATTGGAGAGGAGGCATCAGCAACTCCCTGAAACACAGTACTTGCGTTAGTATGGTTTTCAATATTGTAAACATAACACACACTTGGGGTCGACGGCACAGGTACATATAAAGAGATAACCACAAATGATGCATTGTCTAAAAGAATCAAGGAATATTTAAATATGATCAGATTTAATCGACTTATTTCTCCGATTTCTTTACATCTGCATCATCTAAATGGGATCTTGTGATTGTAGTCGAAGCTCCATCGTCTCCCTGAAACACAGTACTTGCGTTAATAGGGAAGAAAGTATAGCAAATGGAATCACGTTATTTGATCACGCTCGATGGAGCTGTCAGTATCCATACCTCGTGCTGCTGAAGAATATCTAGGGATGTTGTAAATGTGGTGCGCACTTCCGAAAGCTGTTGCGATGATTCGTATCCGCATGGTCCTGCTTCCACTTCCCCTGGAATTACTTGAATGTCAGGCTCCGCATCAAGTGCGTGGGTTGACGCTTCAACAACTGCCTGAAACATAGTATTTGCATTAGTAAGGATTACAATATTGAAAACACAACACACACTTAGGGTCGACCACACAGGTACATATCAATGGCTAACCACGAATGAAACATGGTGTAGAACAATCAAACGACAAGTTTTCCAGTCCTGATAATCACAGTCGATGGAGCTGTCAGTATCCATACCTCGTGCTGCTGAAGAACATCTACGGCTGTTGTCAATGTGGTGGACGCTTCAGCATCTCCCTGAAAGACAGTACTTGCATTAGTATGGATAACACTAATTATAACTGAAAACAAACACCAGGGGACAACAACTAAGGTGTATATCAATTGGAAAGCAATAACCAAACAATTGGTAAAATAATCACACGATACATAAAAACTATTACTTGACATGCATAAAACAAGCCTGTAGCAGAATAGCCAAGTATGATACGCGCTAGAAGTGGTTGATAACTGCGGGCACGTCACGGATGTAGAATGTTCTTGCTTCAGATTCAGTGGACAGTCAAGCAGTTGTAAAGGTAAATTATTGTTTGATAATGAAATGCAAATATTAAAAAATTGCCATGTAAACCAACAGAATACTTGGAGAATAATGCTATTGAAAATGCAAAATATAGTACAGTTCCCTGTGCCCATAAATAGATTTCCTTTGGGAGTTATAAAATTGAAAAATAATTTATTGATAAATGTCATTATTCAAAAAGCTATACACTCATATCAATATCGAAAGTATTACAAGGGACACAACACCTAAAATATCAATTAATCCATTTGGCTACCTACACACTACCGCAAGGCCTAAAGCTAAATCTGGACACTTGACTCACCAGTGGCGGAAGGTGGACGAATAGAGTTGGAATAGCGTTTGCGAGCAATTTTCGTGTCATTCGCCGTTTATTCTTCTTTGTTACCCAAGATGTGGCGTACATGTTCGAGGAAGGTGCCGGCTGCAGATGCGGTATTGATCACCCCTCCTGTCCTCAAAGACTTGCTGGACTCTACTTTCAAGCTCTTCCGGTGGATATCTGCAATGTCTGACCCATTCTCTTATTCGATCAACAGTTTTAGGGAATACATGCATTGTAGTGCCTTCAGACTTAGCATGGGTTTTCGAAGGGCAACCGCTAATCGAACAGGCAGGCATTGTTGGAAATTCTGAAAAGTAAATTTCTAGATTACTATAAAACCTTGATGAATACAAATATCATTAAAAAAAGTAAATGAACCATACCATGTTCAATGCAAGGTTTGTTTTGGTCGACGGAACTATACCAGTTCATCATGTGCGGCTTAGTATTTGCATAAGTTACAGACATTTTTTAAATGATGTGACTAAACTCTGAACATGTGACTCGTCCCTTGGATGTTCTGTCTTGCACAAGAAGGAAACATGCTTACATTATAGACTGGACCCCCGAAGGATGCAATTCGATGACAATTGACACAGATGAAAATAAATATATCTATTGATAGCATAACAATTGAAACTCAAGTAAATAGCAATGAGACCAATGACCATAGCACTATTGGGTACTGTAATCGCAAATAGATGGAAATGTAAAAATGACCGAAATATGACTAGGATACATGGCCTTACCTTGACCAACAAACAGTTGGATTCAGCAGGCCGAGCAGTATGTTGCAGGAGAACAGGTAGATGGCCACAGGTAGCACACTGACGAGTTTGCTAGAAGCGGTCACAGATAGCACGACGACGAGCAGATTAGCATAGATCTCAGTGCTTCTCAGGTAGAAGGTTCAGGAGTTGACTTGCAAAGCACAAAGATGTTCTCATGAGACATATCAAGTGGTTTATAAAGTATTAGAAACAGGGGTGTGTTTGTGAATGAATGACGTGTGTATGTCGTGGTATTATGTGGTTTGCAGGGGGGCAGCCTGCCTCAGGGGAGGCCTGTCTGGAGACACGGGGTCTAAGGAGGCCATGTGAGCGATGGCCCCTGGGCGTGGGATACCTTTTGAAGTGTACATGCTGTTTGGCACCTTGGCCGTTTGAGCCCGTGACAGCCCCCCGTGCCAGCGCTCATCCCCGGGTGCGAACCGCCTTTGATAGAGGGGGGTGGGATGGATGGGCCTGGGGCGTGCAGATAAGGCACAGGAAGACTGCTGAATGGAGACACACTTATGTGGATTGCAGGGGGGCGGCCTGCCTCAGGGAAGGCCTGCCTGGAGACACGGGGTCTGAGGAGGCCATGTGAGCAATGGCCCCTGTGCGTGGGATACCTTTTGAAGTGTACATGCTGTTTGGCACCTTGGCCGTTTGCGCCCGTGACAGCCCCCCATGCCAGCGCTCATCCCCGGGTGTGAACCGCCTTTTATAGAGGGGGGTGGGATGGATGGGCCGGTGGGCGTGCAGGCAAGTGTGTGGGAGAGAGGGGCCATCAGGCCCCTCTCATCCTTTACTTCTCAGTAGAAACTCGGACCAAGTGCCTCCAGTAGTGGGTTTTCCCCTTGCCCTTATGTGATGTTAACTTTGGTTGACATTCGCGTAGATGGGACCACTGAGCAGGACACGGGGCATCCATTTTTGTACCCCCTTTCCACTCCATCTTGGTGACCAGGCCTCACTGTGCAGAGCACATGCCCCCCACCCTCGTTCCCACTCTGACTGGAAAACTCCAGAGGTATTTGCAACAGCTAATAAATGTAACACATCACTCTTCCTCTGAGATCACTGTCCTGCATGTGAACCAGCCTGAACTAAGCACATAGCTCGTTCATCTCCACAAACGTGTCCTTGCCCACGCACCATCGCCAGTGGAAACTTACTGCCATTCTGACCCTGTGTCCCTGCAAGTTATTCTCTTCATGTGCTAGACCACTGACCACGCTATGATGCCCACCTAGCAGATCCCAACTAACATTAGACCCCCTACTGCAGTATATCGTTGCCTATCAATAACAAATGCCACATACCGGAGATTCTTGTGAGCACAGACCCACACTTCAAACAGTGTATTATGGTGGTCAAGACCCTTAACCTAAGGCCTGTATAATCCAATGTTAATTGATAGTATATATATGTGTGACTTTATAGAGACATAACCGACTGAAAGACTTTGAACAAGTGTTATTTAGTGCATGCATTATTAAGAATATATTATGTTAGCTTAGATAGTGACCACCCTGCTTCACAGCGACCTGACCTTCACCCATTCGGAGCACAGATGTCTGACGTCCATCCTTGAATGGAGACACACTTGATTCATTTAAAAAATCGAAACAACCGTTTATAAAATATATGTGGTGTTTTATTTTGTATCTTATTTTGATGACACAAAAATACAAGACTTTACACATTGTACAGGTCAGGTTGCAGCACAGCGAGAGAAAATCCCCTGTACTGACCGCTGTGACTTGGGAAAGTTTCTCTTATGGCACGAACGGCACAGGTGGGTATTACTCTTCGAACACGGTGTCCAAGCCTCCCGTGAAGCCACCATGTAAAGGAACGATAGGCCACCAGCCTGTACAACCTGTGAAAAGGAATGAAACAAACTGTTTTTAAATGACCAAGATAAGTTTAATAAACGTTTGTTGTCAATGACAATTCTTGTAACTAATGGCATTCTGCTCGGATAAATGCTATCTAGACACTGCACACTATTGAACGACTTTCATGCGTTACAATGATATGTATATGTAATTTTGGATATAGTAGAAGACCATGAAATAGGAGTGGCATGACAAGCAGAGTATACTTACTCGTTACTCGGATTACATGGACGAACAGTTGCGCGAAGTTCGTGCATAAGCACCATCATTATCCTCAACACGGACCGTGTGAGGCAGGCTGCCCTGAAGTCTGGCAGCTCAGTGATGCACTCCGGTCGTGGCTCGCTTTCCGAAATGTAGGCCACGCATCCCGAGTTTTCACAGCAGCAGCAGTTCTTGTCCTCGGTTGGCATTAGCTCGCAACGATTGCATGTGCACCAGGTGGAAACACTGTCCAATCGACTAGGTCCAGGCTCTTCATCTGTTGAATCGTCCTCCCAACTGCAGTCCGAAGACCCATCGTTTTCGCGTGTTTCCCTTTCCAGTAGTTCCTCCTCGGTATACTCGGGCTCGTACGTGTAGGGCATTATTGTAGCCATTGTGTGTTAAACAAACTAACATAATTTATAGCGGTGGTACAGGTATCTGTTCACACGGGCTACAAGCAGCGAAGGTAGCTGACCAGAGCACAGAAACGAGTCACAGAATACTCAAAGTAACAGAGAGAGAGGAATGGAATCGAAAATCTGCTGCTGTGTGTTGTGAAACGGTCTTTTTATACTTATTGAGGAAAGAGGCGTCCTGCCATTTCAATGGCGACACGTCATTAGTTGAAGCGCAGCAAATGTTGACACGAGACGTGCTTTGGCGTTGTGAAATGGGCGGTACGCGTCTACTGATGACAGGCTCAGGGGCGGGGGATATGATTTAGTGCCGCAAAAGCAGGTCAGCCAGGGCGATGCGACAAGTGATAGGATTATCACAAAATGGCAGCGCCTTGATGCCTGTTTTCGCGTGCGTTTAATGGACGAAAACTCGGGTAAGGTCCATATGAAATATTTCTAAAATCGGGCGACTTAGGCTTAAAAACACATGGCCAACCCGTAGGGACAATAATATTTTTTGACCAAACCATTCCTTTAAGGTCTACAACACTAAAATGAGTAGCAGAAGCTGGAATCATAGTTAATATTGTTGTCACATCAGGCAAATAGGAAATTGTGGAGCGACAATTTTGTTGATAGCGCGTAAATCAATGATAAAACGAAAAGGAATTGCATTATCTCCTTTCTTGTACATGGGCAAAATCGGACTATTGCACAAACTTCCTGCAATTTCTTCAATTACCCCGTGGTGCACAATATCGGAAACTATGAACTTCAAAGCTTGCTCACCATCAACCGAAATCTTATACTGAGGAATACGTGGCAACTTTAACTCCTGGTTTTAAAATGATTTTAACAGGCTCAATCTGTAAAACACCAACATGATTGTCATCAAACGCCCATAAACACTCCATAACATCACTAAATTCTGGCAGCAAAGATCTAGTCAGAAACTTTGAGGTAGAAAATTGCTGTGGTGAAATCGTCAAATGCACTCCGTCCGAAGAACAATGAATTACCGCATTTAATTCCTTCAACAGATTCAACCCCAAGAAATTCTCTCCACAGTTTGTTGTCAAAAGAAACGGACAGTGATCTGTGAATGGACCTAGTGTGATCGGTACCGGTGAAGAAACCGGACTAACCACTGGCATACCGGAAAACCCAACAGAAATGTTAGATTGCCCTGACAGTGGAATGTCTGGAACCCGAGAATGATTAATGGAACACTTCTGTGCCCCCGTATCTATCAAAATTAGATGTTTCCTATTTTCCACTATCATCTCAACGTAGTGACATTTCTGATTAATGGGAATAGGCGTCGGTTCCAAACCCTTCTTCGGGCAATCCTAGCAGAACAATATATCGTCAAAAGGAAGGTCTTCAGGGAGATAGGCAGCAGAAGGATGATCACAAATGTTTCTATTATCCACACTCGATGGCTGACTGTCTTGATAGAAAGACTGTGAATTCTGAGAAAACTGGCTTCTGCCAGGACCCCCTGCCCCAGGGCGGGCTCTTGATCGTCTACCCATGATACCAAATGAGTTATTCGCCCTCTGCTGGAGGTTCGGGCATTGTGCTCGCCAATGACCCTCTTGTCTGCAATAAGCACATTGGTTCATGTGTACTGGACCCAACGGCACATTACCTTGTGGAACATACTGACCCCTAAACTGTGTTCTACCCCCTCTAGGGCCTCTAACAATCAGTTGTAGCAACACTTTAGTCTTCAAGTCTCCCTTTTTCTTTTCAATTCTTTCCTTTTCGTTATTGACTCTGTTTTCGTAATATTGAGCCATATGCAAAACTTCAGACTAAGACTTAGCTTGCCAAGCGCTCTCAGAAGTCATAATTTGCGACTGGATGTCAGGTAGCAATCCACGCACAAATTTGTCTACAAATAGTCATTTTTCAGACCTGTGCTTAAATCTTGTCCAGTGAAATCTGAAAACACTTGTTCAAACCAATTAAAGAATTCGGTAGCACCCTCAGACTTTCCTTGGACACAAGCAGTAAGTTTGTCCCAAACAATCCTTCTTTCAGGAATTAAAGCTTTCAATTTTGTTACTATTCTATCGGACAAAGTCAATATTACCTGCTGGTCTATCTCTATCGTGTGTAGCCAAGTTATCCAACGTGTCACCCAGCCCTGCTATATCATCTATTGTCCTAATCTGTTTCCACAAATCAACAGGTAGGAGCACGGGAAATAACAAGTCTATATCACTCAGAGTGAATACTGACGACTGCAAAACAGATTCTACTTCTTTATAGAACCCTGTCGGATTCTTTCTAATATCTGGGATAGACTGTCTGGTGGTGTTCACTTCCTGTCTTGAGAACGGGGCGTGAACAAACTGCGATACATAATGTGCAGGAATGTCATAGGCAGCTGTACCTGTTGCGGCATTAGCTGAAACCTCGACTTTTGGGATAAATGTCGGAGGAACCTCTCTCATAGGCAACTGAGAAGTAGGAAACTCTGAACGCTTACTAAGCAACAGAACTAAATCGAGCGCTAAAGCAGCTGAAGAAGTGTCAGACGAAAAAGCTCTCTTGTAGATATTCAATAATTCTGCGGGACTACAAATCTTTCTTTTTATACATTCATCCTGCAGGTATTCTACCATTACTTGTATCACTTTCCTCTGCATTTCTGGCATATACTGACTGTACGTGTCATATACTTCTACAGGCGATATCGACATGTCTGAAATCCATCTACGTGCATCTCTTGTGCAAATTCACGTTTCTTCACTCATCGACTTACAAAGAGGAAGGAACCGTTTCTGTACAAACATAGCATCCAAACTATCACCATCTTTTTCATCATTCCGTAACCTTTCCAACTCCCTTCTATACTAAAAAAAAATACTTTCTCTGCAGTATCTCTTGAATATGCTAAAACATTCAGCTCCCTCAACCCTTGTGGGAGATCTACATCATTCAGTCTATTCCACATTACAGATAAATTAATTCCCAGTCTTTCAATAAAAACAGCTTTGTCAGGAAAACTTTCTAAATTAGAGAGTGTAGAAAAAACATCAGATTGTTCACCCCTGTCACTGTCTAGCCCATGCATTCAGATCTTGCTTTCTCTCCTTAGAAACAGTATTGCAAGTTAAAATTTCGATTCTGCTCTCTTATCAACTACAAGCAGAACAGAACTACTTGGAAATCCGGTACAACAGATAATGAAGATGCTATCACTGGTGGAAGAGACAAATCTACTAAACCCATGGAAGTGCAGATGGAGGAGCAACAATACGAGCAGGAACAATAACTGGTGGAAGAGGAGCAATGGGAGGAATGATAGGAGGGGCAGGAACTACTACGGGAAGAGGAGCGACAGCAGGAAGAGGTAAAGAAACAGGAATAGGTACATATGGAGGTGACGCAGAGGCACCAGGCCTCTGTTCATTTAGAAGCGTGTCAATTCATCAGATGCATGAAAATCTTTAAACGGATATATTTTCTGTATACCAAGCTGAAAATCCCTATCTGACTCAGACTGTTTTTGCTGATCATATAATAATGCTTTTTCTGTGCTCGACATATGTCAGTGCGCATGTTTTTCTCTACTTTTAAGTTGCTGCATAGCTTCATTTTTCCAATTTTGCAATACATCAAATGCTGCAGGTCTAGTTTTTTTCTTCAATAATATATACTCTAAATATTCTATGCGAGAAATCTCAAAGCTACCATTGATTGGCCACTGAAGTTCGGAAGCATGCCTAGTTTGTCTGTGCCAAATATCGTTAAACTCTATACTACCAATGCCGTGCTTACAGTACATAGTACATGCCGGCGACCCCTCCATTGGCGCTGGTCAGCCAAATTCCAAAAATTGTCTGTCTCTGCGGAATAACGCCCTGAAACAGGCAGACAATTTCTCAGGCATAATAGATTACTGGTGTTACCTGGTCAATAATTGTTCTCGCGAGGACTATACGCCAAATTCAAATATTAGGATACTTAAGAATCGGGTCACGACTCACCTGATCAAAGTACTAAGGGAGGTACGAACGGATTACTAAGGACAATCAAAGGACCCTCGTGGTTGGTGATTTCGGCAAAACTGCTTGCCTCGATATATGGACCCTCGTCAAGATGCCGTCTCGGACCGCGGGCTCACCGTTCAGGCATCGGGTCGTGCAGTACTGTTGAGATGTCGCGTCTCATCCAAGAAGGGGCCCCCTTTCTCACTGTTTGATCCCGGTCCGATAGCCGCGTCAACACTTCAACGAGATGCCATCAATCTTGAGGGTCCCTATTCGGGCACCACCTGTAAAAGCAAGGAAATATTGAGGTTGAGTACCACAAAAAAAAAAATACACCAAACACAGGCTACAAAGATTCAGAGATCTTTAATCTACTGTACAGTTACAAAGAAACAGAAATACATATAGCTATCTGGTTCTCAATACATCACAATGAGTACCAGTCCGTCAGAGTGAGGAGAGAGAGTACTGGACATCTAAACATTCGCGCATTTATAGATTTCTACAACATTGTCCAGCCCCTCTACAGGTTAATAATCTGTGGTCTAGGAGTTTGTGCCGAGTTCACTTATGGCTCATACAATAATGTACAGAAGGATTACAAGAGTTTATATTTCCAGCAAGTTACAATAGCGATATATATTCTCAGCTCCAACAGTAAGCCTTAGTATATATCCCTTCACAATGTAGTTCAACCTGTGTCCACGCTTGGTATTTGCACAACATTGTTGTTGATGTATGTTCGTGGATGAGGCCTGTTAGCGCAGACAGTCTTGGGACAACAAGTCATACTAAGTACAAGGTCTCAATACTTAGTCTAAACAGTCAGCCCACGGACATTCTAACCATTAACAGGATTCAAAGGTCGGGAAGGCTTGGTTGCAAGTTAGAAACACAGTCCACCATTTTAGGACAGAGAATCATGTGAACAGAAATAAAAATGGCGGATGTACCTAAAATGGCGGCAAAGTCGATCCAAAATCAGAACATTGCAATGCGGCTTTATTCGCAGAGCAACTAGGCTTAGGCCAATATATTCGAAAGGCGTCACTAATACGATTTCCCGTTTAACATCTCCTGTTAACTGGGAACTTTCCTTACCCACTTATCCTTGACGAGGCTGTGTACAGTGTCTGTGCCGGAAGACTTGCCTGCATGCTTCAGCAGGATAAGCCTGTCAGCCTTTCCCTGTGTTCTGAAGTTCGTCTTGCTTTTCCCATTTACTCCAATGTTCCTATGGCTTCCATCTTAATTTGCATGGCCATCCATGTTCGTTGCAGTGTAGCGTTAGCAAGCTGTTCATATTTATTCTTGGGTATCTTGCTGTTTCCGCATCATAAAATGTATACGTGCGAGTGTCAGTCCTCTAAAAATGCGAGTCGTAAGCATTTGCTTCATGTCTATCAGCAATAAAGCTAAATGTCTCTGTAGCTTTGTGCAGGGATGTCTATTTACTTCATGTCTAACGTATCTATGTTGTGATGTCAGTCATGATGTCATCAGTCTTCTTCGAGGTTGCAGTCAGTCGTCTTGTGCGATTGATGACAACTTCAGCTCTTCAATACTGTCATCCGGGTATGGTCTGAATGGTTGTCTGACTGAGTAGTGCTTCTCACACCTGCGATACATCAATGATGGGGATGAAGGGCCCAGAAGTGCTGTGCATCTCTCGTTTCTCTGTCACAGGACTGAGTGAGGGATAGGTGTAGGGATAAGTGTAATGAAGCCACGTTTGGACTTCCCTCTTCACTTGCATATGGCACATGCATTCTCCAACTTGATTATCTACATGACTGCATCCTTTTTAGATGCTCTGACATCTGCCAATTCATGGGATTGGCCCAACTCAAGAATGCGGGTCAGTGCAATGCAGACTTTCTCAGAATATGCCTCCTCATTTTGCTAGACGAGCCGCCCTGTATCAGCTATTGAAGAACCACTCCTTCCTCATCGTTCCATGAACAGGAGACCGCTAAATGCCTCAATCTCCTATGAAAAGCATCTAGGGACTCATTGTCCTTCTGTTTGGCTGAGCACATTACAAACCGTTCATAATCCAGGTTTACCAGCGGGTTAAAATAGTCCTTCAAAATGACCTTTGCAGCCGCATACAAGCTATCAGCAGGGCATATTGTTTTGAAGATCCGATGCACTGCTGGGCCAGCAGAGTACAGCAATGTAGATTTCATGGCGTGATCATTCATTTCACCCAAAGCAACAAAGTACATTTCTTATCTTTCCATCCATAAGTTCCATATTGGGCCTAGATTGGATGGTGCACCAGAAACATCGAATTGTACTGGAGGGGCCACTGACCCCTGTTGTCTAGGCACCTGTGCAGCCCCTGAGGCTACTCCTGCATCATCAGCAATGCTGCAGTCTTTGAAGTGACACTTCATCGGCACAACTCTGTCTTTACACCGCTCCCTGTGCAAACTGAATGCACAAGCACCCCAGTGGGAGCTGCAACTCAGGGCAATTGGCACTTCCAGGCGTGCCACAACAGTTGTCCTGATGGTAATTGGCTAACACGGCACAATAATTCCTGGACATGACACTCCTTTTCCTGTGATCATGACACTCCTTTTCCAAAAATCTTTCTTTTTTTCTTTCCTTTTCTTCATTCTGCTGGGCACACAAGCACTCCTTATTGGAGCCAGGACCTTGGGGTAAGTGGAAAGGACCGTCCAACATGTGCCCTACTGAAGCCGTAGCTTTACAACACAGCGGTCTCACTCACCACGTAGCTTACCAGGTGTCAAGAGATGCACACAGTGTCACCGGACGAAACTCCACCAGATGGTGATGTGACTGGAGTCACTTATCCAGCGACCACCTCGTTGCCATTATTCTGGGGCAACAGGGTCTCCATGTGGCACAGCCAGGAGCACACAAGAAGTGACACAGAGATACTTGTTTCTAATTCGGGCTCCGCTCGTGCACTAACTCTGTGCCTTGCTCAAGCCGTTTATATTGTCATACAGTCACAGTCTCTTAAAGGGACCTCACCACAGACTTGTGTAATGAAGACAGTGCTTTTAACTGCCTATCTTCTACATCTATACATATAAAAGAAGAAGTCCAGACTGAATAACTGAATGACTGACTGACAGACTCAGCAACGCCCAGCTCAAACCTTTTAACCTAGTATCGTGAAATTTGGAAGATACATTTTTTCATGGCGTAGGCATCCACTAAGGAAGGATTTTTGTGAATTGCATCACTAAGATGAGTTAAAAAGGGGGGTATTTTTTTATCAGGATACCTATATGTCAAAATCGGAAGATGTTACAGACGTGAAAATTGGTATTTAGATTCTTCTTCAAAAATAGAGAAACACGTGTTTCATTTTTTTTAAAAATCCAGTTAAGGGAGGTGGAAAAGGGGGGTGATGTTTTTTAAGGATACCCATATCCCACAAACCAAAGATGTTAGAAAAGTAAAAATTCACATTTTTAAATCTTCATTGTAAAGTAGGTTTCCGAAACTGCTTCTTAAAATTGGTAACGGATAGTATCCCGTATTTGGGAGAAAAATTGTCATCCCTTCCAGACTCTGTTCCCCTTAAACTTCTGTTTCGCCATGACCATCAACAAATCTCAGGGGCAGACTTTAAAGGTAGCAGGGATTGACCTAATGGAAGATTTTATAGAGGAAAGGCAAGGGCTCTATAGCAGTCACCCCAATTACCAGCAGAGAGACACTCGGGCCCATCAAAAACTCCCCGTCGCAAGAACAAAAAGACTCAGCCAAAGTTTCCAACAAAATGACAGGGATTACACTAGAAAAACATGAATTCTCCAAAGTTCTTGTCTCCTGAACGTGTGTCACCTGGTTTTATACAGGTGTGATATCACAAAACCAAGTCACGTCCTCATAGTCACATATTGGGCGCTCACGTTGGTCAGTTTAGGCAAACCACATATGTATCTTATAAGGGTTAATTCTACTATTGAGTAGCCATATCTGGTGGCTCCTTGGACCACCTCTACATGTAACGAAAACACTGTTACAGGTTCATCGGGAGTCTATTGGCTCCTGCAACATTTTATGTCTCCATGTGAAAGGTGACTTTGGATTGGGCAGAAAGTGTCCTCCCAGTCCTGGGTCGCTGGTTGGTTACCAGACTGAGTGTACCTTTTGAAGACAATGAGAATGAACATGGAGGGGCTGTGTGTTCCCTGATGTTGCCATCTCTGATCACCTAAGCCTGGGAGAATGCATTCAGTTGGTAGTTTGTGAGCAACACTTTTATCTTTCCACCTCTGGTTCGATAGGAACAGCTTCTCTCCGTATTCCTTGATTGAAAGGGCATTGTCTTTCTCTGCTAGGTCATGTGTGGTGAGACCACGAAATGGAGATATCCTTCCTATAATTGTGAGGATTTTAGCCTGAATTTCTTGCAGGTGGCTTTTCGTCTTGGTAACTGGAACTTTCCGTTTACACTCGTCCTTGGCTGAGGTGCATCATTTCTGCTTGCCTCTGGCTGCAGCAATCGTGTCAACCCTTCCATGTACTCAAAGTCTGTCTCCCCTTACTCATTCACTTCAGTGGGCCTATACTTTCCATATTTGTCCTTATAGCTTTTCCATGTTAGTGGCAATCAAGCATGTGCAAGCTATGTATATGTATACTTGGGCGTCTTGTGGTTCAGCTTTGGCGAGGGATATAGAAATATATATATATACGTATATATAGAAATATGTATGTGTGTCAATCATCCACCCTCGTGAGCCATAGGCATATTTTTCGTGCCTATCGTTAACAAACAAATGCATGCCTGTGTAGCTTTAATGGATGGCTATGTACTTCTTGTCTAAGTGCGGCTACATCGTGCTGTCGGTGATGACGTGATTGATTTCTCAATTTGCAGTCAGTCCACTTGTTCAATTGATGGCATCTCTGTCTCCTCTAGATCATTGATTGGGTATGGTCTGAATGGCTGTCTGAGACAGTAACATTCCTCTAATCTGCGATACATTGATGACGACAAAGAAGGACCTAAAAGCAGTGTGCATCTGTCATGCCTCTTTTTTTTGGGCTGAAAGTCGTGTGGGGGTCATGAGGTACATACTTGGACCTCCGTCTTCAACTGCTTCTCACATGGACAGTTTTACGTGGCCTGTTCCAGACTGAGCTCACCTAACTCTCTGGTAAACTCTTTGGTAGGTTGCAGATGCCAAATAAGTCATTTTTATTGTTTTGTCTGTCTGTCATGCGCCGGTCCTGGAAATGCTGGCAAAGATGGAAATTCACATAGAATCACATTCTACGGTCCAGTCTTCTTCCAAGATGGCTTCCGCCTCTATAAGGGTGGGCGGAGCCATCTTTCCCTTGCATTGTATTCGTTTCTCCTTGGAAGACGCTTCGGAATCTCTCTGCGCTAGAGTTTATGCCTTTTTGCCCTTGTTACTGTTTATCTTTCCTTGTTTTCCTTGGTTGTTTGTTTTTCGAGCTGCTGCCCGCTTCTGCTGTTGCTGTTCCGGTGTTTTTCTTGGGTTCACGGTAATTGTCTTTTGGTATTTATCTGTTTCCTTGCTTTCTGTCCTCTAGCCTCTGCTCTTACTTTAATCCAGCCTTTTGTCTGCTTCTAAACGCCCCGGCATACTTCGGTATTGCCTATTCTTTCTGCTACAGAAGGCGTTCTGACTATCCTTTCTAACCTGTCACACCGTGATCACAGTGCTCCCTCTGCCGTGGTAGCGCATGCTGGCGGTAGCACGTCTCCTCTCTCACCGCTCGGTTCATCTTTATCTTTGCATTTGTTTCACCCTCGTTTGCGGTGTCTAATCTACTGTGTTACAGTACTCTGGCTATAACACGTATTCCTTCTAACCTCTAGTTTCCTTTTATCTGTATTTCTCTCTCTTCTGAACACTCACTGTGACTCTCTGTTCGTGCTTGTTTATGAGCCAAAGGGGGAGACCATTCCTCTCCTTTTTCTTTCTTCTGTTGTGCTCACCTCTGAAGGTTCCCGTGGAATTGTACTCTGTAGACGCCCTGCAAGATTCAAAAGAACTCTGTTGTGCTATTTCCTCTGTCAGACTTTGGGTGTATTGGCGCTGCTCCTCAGCCCCCATCAGCAAGCCAGCACTTCACATTATTTTGTACAAGGATTGCCTACAGTTGGAACTGTCAACCCATCTCTCAGGGTTTTTTCTGCCAAGAAGGCTTTTTCCATGTTATTTTGGGGGCTTGCCCCTTGGGGTCCCTCTGGGACTGGGTCTATTTCAGGCAAATGTGGATTCCAAGGGGGCTCACCCTTATTTGCACCAAAAGAAGGAAAAGAAGGTAAAGGAACCCCGGAAGCCTCGGAAGAAGAAGGACTCTGAGGATCAGGACAGCGCCTATGAAGAGACAGGTGAGGAGGACTCTCAGGAGGGATCTTGGGAGCGTAACAGTCTCATTGTCAGTTTGTAATTACAACACAAAAGAAATTCTGGATGCACATTAATGAAACTATCTTTGTTTTGTAGCCAATATGCCCCGACTAACGTCTGCAATAAACATTGCTTATTACGTTAAGACATCAACCTGTAAATTATATTTTGTACAGTTATGTGCGGTTTGACAACAATTGTACGAAATCCCAAAATCCACACAAGTGAAGCCACAGGCAACAGCTAGTAGTTATATACTTCAAGGTTATAAATGAGAAGAAGAAGGACTCTGAGGCTCAGGACAGCACCTTTGAAGAGACAGGTGAGAAGGATTCTCAGGAGGGATCTTGGGAGCGTGACAGCATACAACGCCCAACAACTACAATGGCTTCAATAGAACAGTATCAAGAATTAGTGAATGCAATCCAGGGCCTGAGAACGGAGGTACAAACATTGCAGACCGAGAACATGGGCCTTCGACAGCAGGTCGCAGCTAGAGATGAGCACCGAAGGGACCTACCTCCTATGCCTCTACCTTTTGGAAAGTATTGCGGCAATCCAAAAACATTGAAGGAATTCCTGGAAGCCTGCGCTGTATACTTCACCTTCCGACCTAAGACTTTGAAGCTGGCCGAGCTAGGGTGGGCTTCTTGGTTTCCAACCTTGTGGGCAATGCCTTGGCTTGGGCTACCCCTCTGGTGACTCACGCTGACCCTTCTTTGACAGACTACGACCAGTTTATTATGAACTTTAAATCCCAATTTGACCGTCCGGTGTTAGGCAGAGTCATATGCAGTACCCTTTGGGAACACCACACACAATTAGGACTACAATTGACAGTACAAATTCACCTTTGGTACAAGCCTGTACTACACAGTAAAGTGGTAGCGATGGCTGAGCAGCCAGACTTATCTCAAGAGTAAAGTGAGCAGTATCAGAAGTTACACAAAGGACAGCAATTGCTATGGTTCAAACAAATACTGACCCAAGGTTTCTGAATAAAAGAATATACTTTCATTTACACAATCATTTGTCAAACATATCACTAAAGTAAAGCAGCAGAAAATCACAATCTTAATATACTACACCACACCCAATGAATTCTGGACAGGTTAAGCTCAAAATGAAGTGTGAACAAAATGGCACTCCAGAAATTTAAAAAGGGAAGGAAATACAAGGTTATTCACAATCAAGCAGCACCAGCAAGTAAGTAGGCAGGGCAATCTAGAAAAGGCTTGCTACAATGAGGATTCAAATCAATAGGCCTGTGCAAATGTTAATGGTTCAGAGTCTTTGCAGAGGATCACACAGTTCAGAGTAGCTTGCAGTTAAGTCTTTGCCAAGAGTTCGAAACGAAGTTGGTCAGAATAAAAGTTACTTAAAAGAGTAGAGAAGGACAAGCCCTCGGATTGGCGAAAGATTTAAAACACTTTCACCGCGGTTAGACGGTACGAACGACCGGGTTTGAACAGTACCTTAATAGAAGAAGAATGCTGTAGCTGAGGCAGAGGTTCCTGGAAGATCCTGCAGTCTCACGGTTCCTGAAGCGACTGTCAGACTGACACGAAGGAGGAAGACTGGAGGGTCCTTCACTGCCGAGGGAAGAAACCAGCAGCAGAGCAAAGCGACAAATAAAAGGTGCGCCCCTTAAAACCCAGACAGGGTCTGGTCCTCCTCGCTATCCGGTTCACTGCAGTGATGCACAGCAAATTCAACCAGGGGAGGGAGGCCTTGCTTGGAGTTTGGCGAACTGGTTGGTCCCACCAGCTCAAGGGAAGAAGATTCCTTGCAGATCTTCTCTGTCGTCGAAGTGTAGGAGATTCTAACCCGCAACAGGGCTTCACCGGCAGGTTCAGTTGTTGCAGCAGTCTTCTTCCTTCAGCTTCTCTTCGGTTCTCTCGATCCAGTGGTGACTCTGCCTTCCAAGTTCCAGAGACCTGCTTTTTATGCAGTTTTCCCAGATTCACACAGCCTGGCTGTCAATCACACAGCAGGGTGGCTCTCCTGGCGGGACAGTCACCTAGTCAATCAAACAGGAGTGCGACTTGGGTCTCCAAGGGGGCCTAAAACCCATCCCTCACATTCAGCTCACCCAGACTCTCAGGCACCTAAGGATGGCTTCTGAGCAGAAGTCCGCCAAAAGACGGCGAACAAAGGAACCAAACCTGGTTTGGCGCGCAGAGTAAAACACGAGAAAGACCTTTACAAAAAGAAATGGTAAATAAACCCAGCCGGAACCAAATTATAGTAAATGAGTTCCAGCTGATTAAAGTTCGGGGCTACTAACTTAGCCTAAAACAGTACCAAGGCCATTTTCATAGACCGTGGTACGGAAGAAATGGTAGATACCACTGCCACCAGCCAAATCTTAAAGAAAGGGGAACTAAATAATGTTCCGTGAGAAACAGACAAAAAGGGATAACTATTAACCCTTTCCAGTACTCTATGGAGGATAGTTTGTACTGGGTTTGTGAATTTAAAAAGACTAATAAAGCCAATGGCAACTTTACATCTTCTGGGAGACAGTAGTCAGTCCCAGAAAATGGAGTTTAGAGTGGGGAGTCTGAAAAAGACAACCTTGTGTCACTGCACTAAAGGTGCTGTGTGGCACACAGTAAAAAGATAATGCCTATGGAGTAGGTAAGACTCCATAGTCTATGAACACACAAAATGTAAAACACTCAGAAAAACACATGTTAGAGTGGGAAAAAAGGATCACACTCTTACCATGTGAAAAAAAAATCCAAGAAATCCAGCAAAGCTGCTGAGGGACTCAGTAGGTAAGGGAAATTAGCCACTCTGGAGAATTCTCCCTAACACTCCCCCCCCAGGCTAAGGGACAGGAGGATTTAATCCACTCCTGGATGAATCTCTTCACTGTAGTCGGTTATAAACATCCTAGAGAGACCACATCAGCATTTTGGTGGTGACATCCTGACCTGTGCTCAATCATGAAATCAAACCCTTGCTTCTTAGTAGTTTTGGGTTCTCCCCTTTCATTTGCATTAACCATCTCAAGGGTTGGTGGTCTATCTGAATCACAAAAGTAGATTGATACAAGTATGGTCCAAACATCTTCAAAGACCACAGAATGGCAAAACATTCACGCTCTATGGTTGCCCACCTTGTTTCTGGTTCCTTCAGTGGCCTACTGATGAAGCAAATGGGGTACTCCCTACCTTTCTCATCCAGTTGACTAAGGACTCCACGTATACCTGTATTGGATGCATCTGTCTGCACAATGAAGGGTTGGTGGTAATCAGGAGCTCTTAGGACTGGAGCTTGACAAAGGGCTTTCTTCAGGTTTTCAAAGGCTTGAGTCACTACTCATTCCATCTAACCTTTTTAGGGAATTTTGGAGAGGAGACTACATTCAAAGGAGAAGCTATGGACCCATAGTTCTCAATGAAATTCCTGTAGTACCCAGTGAGACCTAGGGAGGCTCTCACTTGGGTTTGAGTAGTAAGGGGGGCAGTTTTGTACAGCTTGTACTTTGCTAGGCAATGGCCTTATTTCCCCTCCTCTTACCTCATGACCAAGGTAGACCACTTTGCTCTGACCAATTTGACATTTGCTTGCCTTTATGGTTAGATGGGCCTACTCAAGAGCCTGCAAAACATGTCCTAACTGATCAATATGTTCTTTCGAAGTAGGGCTGAACACTGCAATGTCAACCAAGTATGCCATGCAGAAGTCCTCCATCCCATTCAGAACTTGATTGACCATCCTTTGGAATCTAGCAGGTGCCTTCTTTAATCCAAAAGGCATAACCTTAAACTGGTAGAGGCTTGCTGTGGTTGAAAATGCAGTTTTCTCCTTGTCATGGTCTGTCAGGGCTATTTGCCAATAGCCTGACGTCAGATCAAATGTACTGAGGTACTTGGCTGCACCAAATTTATCCACCAATTCATCTGTCCTTGGTAAAGGATGGGCATCCGTCTTAGGGACTGCATTTAGAGCTCTATAGTCCACACAGAATCTCAACTCCTTAAATCCTGTCTTTGGTACTAGAACAACTGGACTAGACCATGGACTTGTAGATGGCTCTATAACCCAGAGATCAAGCATCTTGTTGACCTCTTCCTTTATGTGGGATCTTACATGTTCTGACATTCTGTAACTTCCGCTTTTCACAGGTAAACAGTCATCAGTGAGAATATAATGCTGGTCCCAAGGGGTAAAGACTGGTGAAAGTGAAAACAGGGAGGCAAACTGATTTAACAGAAACTTGCACTCATCCTGTTGTTCAGATGTCAGATTAGAAGAGAGATTAACTCCTACTATGTTCTCATCCAAAAGTTGGCCTCTGAGAAGGTCAGGTAGAGGTTCATTCTCTTCCTCCTCTTGAGCTGAAGCTAGAAGCAAAGCTCCCACTTCTGGTCTCGAGACATATGCCTTCAAACAGTTGGTGTGAAAGTCTCTGGGAGCCTCCTTAGGTCTGCCTAAATCCACCAGATAGTTCACCTCTCCAAGTTTGCCCACAACCTTGAAGGGTCGTATCCCTTTGTCCTGAAAGGCCCTCTGCCTTGTTGGCACCATAACTAGTAACAAGCTGGTCTTGAGTAAACTCAACCATGCTGTGCTTCTGGTCATGCCAATGTTTGACCAGAGCCTGACCTGCTTTTAAGTTATCACTAGCTTCTGCCATCATGTGCGACATTCTCCTCCGGAAACCTATCACATAGTCAGTCACTCTGACTGTGTTGAGGGATGGAGCACTCTCCAACCCCTTCTTAATCAGGGCCAAAGGGCCCCTGACTCGATGGCCATAGAGAGGTTGAAAGGGACTGTATCCAACTCCCTCCTAAGGGACTTCTCGATAAGCAAAGAGAGGGCATGGCAGTAGAAGGTCCCACTTTCTTTTTAGGGGTTCCTCTAAAGCACCTATCATGCTCTTCATAGTACGATTAAACCTCTCTACCAGTCCATTTGTCTGTGGATGGTAGGCTGTAGAGAACTTGTAAGTGACACCACAGTTTTTCCACATGGCTTGCATGTAGTGGGACATAAAATTGGATCCCCTGTCGGATATCACTTCCTTAGGAAACTCTACTCTGGTAAAAATACCAAGTAGAGACTTAGCCACAACCTGAGCCATAACAGTCCTCATAGGTATTGCTTCAGGATACCTAGTAGCATGGTCTACTACAACAAGGATAAACCTGTTTACTGAAGATGTGGGAGGGTCAAGAGGACCAACAATGTCGATGCCCACCCTCTCAAAAGGAACTCCCACCACTGGGAGAGGCACCAAGGGTGCCACATTCTTGGTTCCACTCTTGCCAGAGGTTTGGCAAGTGTGGCAGCTCCTACAGAATTTGTCAACTTCTGCACCCATTTTAGGCCAGTAGAAGTATAAAGAGAGCCTTTCCTTGGTCTTTTTGAAACTCAAGTGACCAGCCAAAGGTATCTCATGGGCCAAAGGTAGGAACTGGAGTCTGTTTTCTAGAGGAAATATAAGTCTTTTGCAGTCCCCAGGGATAGACTCAGTCGGTCCACTGTAGAAGAGGCCATCTTTCCAGTGTAACCTATGCTTCCCAGGCTCTTGCCCATCGAGCTGAGAAGCTGCCTGTAGGCGAAGACCTTCAAGAGTAGGACACTCTCTTTGTCCTCTGCTGAAGTCTGCCCTGGTCGGTCCACCTTCTGCCAGTAAAGACTGCAGCTGAGGATGGCCAACTAAAGTTATGTCTTCTTCCAGATCTGACTCTTCAGAGACTGGATCAACCACACATGGTTGTACCTCACACTCAGCAGGTGGAGGAGTCACAGGTGCGACTTGGGACAATCTTGGGGATGTCCTTGGTGGCAGCACAGGGGTGCTATTTGCTTTCTGCTTGGAGGTCTTGGTGGGTTTCCCCTTTGCCTCGTTCTTTCCTGAAACAGCAGTGAGCAAGTCCTGTGGACTGGGGGTGATAGTTTCCTCTATCATTTTCCCTGGAGAGCCTCTCCCTTGCAGGCCTAGTGAGCTCCTGTTTCCTTTTACTGGGAGGCCTCGGGGTGCTAGACACAACTCCAAGAGTTTTAAGGTCATTACCCAACAGGACTCTCCCAGGCACTTCACTCTGCACACTGACAGGTTTCTTGACAGTCATATCATTACACTGGATGAGAGCTGGTAACTGGGGAAGCATTTGCACAGGGCCTCCAGCTAACTTGGTTAGGTGTTTGGGTGCCTTATCAACATCCTCTACCTTGAAAAATGGTTCATCAACCACAGTTATGCTGGCTCCAGTGTCTCTGATGGCAGGGGTTTCCTGGCCATTGACAAGAACACTATCTTTATACTACTCTTTAGTATTATCTGGGATGGAATTATAGACATCTAAATTCTGTTGTTCCCAAAAAGCCAGGGACACTAAAGAAACACTAGCTGAGACTCTTATGGGTTCATCAGCCAGTAGGTGAAAGTTTCCACTTGCCATAGGTACTTCCTCCTCTGGGGAGAAGGCTAAGGAGACAGTGTGGACCCCTGAAGGTTTACCCTTACATCTGGGATCCCCTTTCACACGGTCAGTTGACCCACAAATATAACATTTCCCAAATGTCTTGATGGATGGGGGCTTGTTCTGACTTCCATCTGGTTTGGGTCCAGATGGTACACTAGCCTGATTCGGTTTCCCTTGTGGTTTACCCTTATGTTGCTGTTTGGAGCCCTCTTTTGGATTGGAGGTATTAGAATTCTCGTTGTTATCTTTCTTTGGTGGCTTTCCCTCATCCTTCTTCTGAGTGGCCCAGAATCCTTGCGAGTAGCCCTGTTGGCAACCCACAAGTCAGCAGCCTTAGCTAACTTCTTTGGATCTATCTCCTTAGAATCAGCCAAGTGCTGTCTGAGCTCAGGAGAGCAGGCATCATAAATTGACTCCAACATAACAATATTTCTCATACCTTCATAAGTGCTTACTCTGTAACTCTTAACCCAACCATCTAGGTTTTTCAAACATTCACATATCCAGGTAGCCCAAGGGGTACCAGCACGTTTTTTGAGGGTCCTAAACCTCTTAAGGTACTAGGAAGGGGTCTTCCCAAATCTAGCAATTAAAGCAAGCTTCACACACTCATAATCCATCCTATCCACCTCCCCCAACTCCAACACAACATCAGATGCAACAATGGGTAGCCTAGAGAAGAGCCAAGGAAGCAACTGATTCCCTATAATGTCTTGAATCCCATGGTTATATTCAAACATTGCCAACCAAGCCAAAATATCAAGCTTAGCCTCATACATACCAATAATGTCTTTAGGCATACAGGGTCTCGTAGGACTTGAAGACCTAGAAGACTCTGGGAGAGAAGCATTTTCAATAGACAATTTCTTCATGTCTAGTGCATGGTCAACGCCATCTCTCCGAGCTTAAGTTGTTGATGCTTTTGTTGAGTTTGAGCATTAATACGTTTGAATTCCAATTCAAGCCTCATCTTTTCTAGAGTAATGAATTCAGGACTGAGTGTAGGACCTGATGGGGTCACAGTGGACAAAGGTTGAGGTTGTTGAGCAGGTAGAGGAGCAGTAAGGCCTACATTGTGAGACATATCTCCCTCATCTAACTCATCCAGGATAACTGACAAATTATCATCCTCATCATTTTCCACGTTTGCTGGAGGGTTAGGTATTTCAGACCCACTCTCCAGACTTTGTTTCTCTAACAACCTTTCAATTAATTCTGACTTTTTGTCTTTAACAGAGAGATTCCTTTCTCTACACAGATTTTGCAGATAATCCACAGTGTAACTAAGGAGGGTCTCCTGACAGTAGCTTTCCATACCAGACATGATTAAAATTGCTTTTTAGTGATGTTTAGCCTTGTGGTTAGTTGATCCAAGGTAATAGCAGCACTCTAAGTGTAATCACTATACTTGATCCTCACCGCTGTACACCAGTGTTAGGCAGAATCATATGCAGTACCCTTTGGGAACACCACACACAATTAAGGCTACAAGCGAAAGTACAAGTTCACCTTTGGTACAGGCCTGTAAAGTGGCAGTGATGGCTGAGCAGCCAGACTTATCTCAAGAGTAAAGTGAGCAGTATCAGAAGTTACACGAAGAACAGCAATTGCTATGATGCAAACACACACTGACTCAAGGTTTCTGAGTAAAAGAATATACATTTACTTACACAATCATGTGTCAAACATATCACTAAAGTAAACCAGCAGAAAATCACAATCTTAATATACTACACCACACCCAATGAATTCTGGACAAGTTAAGCTCAAAATAAAGTGTGAGCAAAATGGCACTCCAGAAATTTAAAAAGGGAGGGAAAGACAAGGTTATTCACAATCAAGCAGCACCAACAAGTAAGTAGGATGGGCAATCTAGAAAAGGCTTGCTACAATGAGGATTCAAATCAATAGGCCTGTGCAAATGTTAATGGTTCAGAGTCTTTGCAGAGGATCACACAGTTCAGAGTAGCTCTCAGTTAAGTCTTTGCCAAGAGTTCGAAATGAAGTTGGTCAGAATAAAAGTTACTTAAAAGAGTAGAGAAGGACAAGCCCTCGGATTAGCGAAAGATATAAAACACTTTCACCACGGTTAGACGGTACGAACGACCGGGTTTGAACAGTACCTTAATAGAAGAAGAATGCTGTAGCTGAGGCAGAAGTTCCTGGCAGATACTGCAGGCTCACGGTTCCTGAAGCGACTGTGGGACTGAAATGAAGGAGGAAGACTGGGGGGTCCTGCACTGCCGAGGGAACAAACCAGCAGCAGAGCAAAGCGACGGATAAAAGGTGCGCTCCTTAAAACCCAGACAGGGTCTGGTCCTCCTGGCTATCCGGTTCACTGCAGGGAGGCACAGCAAATTCGACCAGGGTAGGGAGGCCTTGCTTGGAGTTTGGCGAACTGGTTGGTACCACCAGCTCAAGGTAAAAATGTGAAAACAAAAAGAAGATATCGAGGCTGAGTACCCCAAAAGGAAATACACCAAACGCGGGTTAAAAAGGAACATACAAAAGATCTTTATTTTATACTGAACAGTTTCAAAGGACAAAGCAACAGATAGATATCAGCCCTCAGTACAACACAGCAAACTCCAGCTCGGTTCGGTGTGCTCAGTGAGTGGGACTGTACATTAGAATAGTCGCACTCTTTATACCCTCGAAATCATTATGTTCAACCCACTTCCACGTTAATATAAGTTAATACATTACGGATCTAGGGTTCGTGCCGAGTTCGTCCATCTGTACGTTTAGGGTTTACCTTTAATATATTCACTAACAAGCCTCAATGGCAACAGTATATCTTAGGATTTCATGTTAAACCTTCTCAAACAGTTTTATACAATGTAGTCAAACAAGTGTTCACATTTCGGTATTTGAATACATTGTGTTTAACATATGCTCGTGGATTAGCTTTGTTGGCGCAAGTAATCCTCTACACACAGGTCAGCGAAGGACAAGGTCTCAGTTCATTACCCCAACATGTAGCCTGCAGGCAAGTTATACATTAGTTTATACACAGAGGTCAAGACGGCCATGTTACATTCAGAATGACATTGTCCTCCATCTTAGAACACAGGGTGACTTCTAGAGGGAGAAACTAAAATGGCGGATAGACCTAAAATGGCGGCTTACACTGATCTAAGGTCAAGACCTTGCAACTCGTATCTCCTCGCAAGTGGCTTATAAGCAGCTTGGCGTAGGCCAATTTATATATATATTCAAACAAATAGGAGGCAGAATATAATTTCCCGTTTGATAAACCCTCCTTTTGGCCTATGCCAAGCACTAAACTACTTCTGGTCACTTCACGACAAATCCACGTCTCAATATCCATACACCCTGAATCACTGTCAGAAATATCTATTGCCATTAGCTCGTCTATCAAAATCTCTTCCAACACATACTATTTGGAACTCTTATCTGGGCGTATACCTTGTGCCCTATTGTACCTATCGCTTGTGCGCAACATCCCCCTAGCATCGAACATATACTAGGTAAACACTGTATACAGCAACAAAGAAACAACAGAATTCCCAAAATGATCAGCAAGACCGAAAGCACCTTCCAACCCCAAGATCGCAAGAAGTCCCAGAACCAAGCGCTAAGATCCCAGTTTCCCTCGGGAACATGCACTTCTGAACTAAGAACATGCAGATTCTGTATTGCCTTGAAGATAGTTGGGGAGGAATCTGGCACGAAAACACAGCAAGCAGACCCCACCAATTTACACACTCCACCACGTTCAGCCAGAAAGACATCTAATTCCACTAGGTTCTGAGATGCTACTAATCTTATTGCTTTCTCTTCTAGTGTCATATTATAGAGTATGTCCGTGGTCCGGTTGATGGTTCTCTCCAGTACTCTTGCTAGTCTCCTGATGTCTTCAGAGTTTGCTATTTGTCCCCAAAATGGCACGAAAGAATTTGCTACATCTCCCAGAACCTGAGCTGGAGTGTCACCATTCTCGTCCCGTCGTGGACGAGCCTTTGAAACCTCTACAGTACTGGCTATGAATAATAATGGTTAACAGTGTAAGAAGGAGGCATGGCATCCTTATTGCCTATAGGAGCCATCTTAAAAGAAATCAAAGACTGAAAAGGACGAGACAGTCTATCAGAAGGCCTCATAGAAGCAACGTTGATGTTGCTCCTATTTGCGAAAAGCGAGCATCCCAAGGGCGTAAGAACACGTTTCTCAGAACTATTCAAATTAGTACCATCAAAGTTCCCCGAGATGCTATCTTTCCATCAGCCAAAGAATAGTGCTCTAAGAGAGGCATAACAAGCAGTTGTCAAAGGTAAAGGATGAATATACCAACCTAGCCCCTTATCCCCGTGTTGCGGTAAATGCGAACAGACTCAACAGTCGGATTTATTAAAAATGGCATGTGTAGCATTCATGATAAGTAACAATGTATCTCTGTCTATGCTGAGAGTCTCTAGGAGATAAAGTATGCAGATGCACAAAAGGAGTAGGGACAGTGGGTACATTTTCAGTCGGTAACAAGGTTTCGAATGGATGCACTTCTTCCAGGTACCAAAAGCTTAACACAGTTACTATTATAAAACCAATTGACATTATAAAAAGACAGCAGTACGTTTTTGGGGCCCAAACAGTTTGTCCATTCTCACTGCTGGTCACACGGTCATTTATCAGTCCTGTATGAGCGGTAGTGGTTGCAGGCATTGCAGTCTTCAAACGAAAAACCCCAATGTTTTTTTGCTGGCGACCTCCTGGCCGAGCGACTTCTTAGTCCTTCCACAACCCTAGCCAACAGAATCCCCTTTTTTGAACAATTACTTGGGAAGAAAGCAAGCCCTCAATGTTCCTTTCTTCTTCAAATGCACAGCCGAACCGTGCCGTAAGTCTATTTCCTTCGACGCAAATTGTACCTCTTTGCCCCTGGTACTGATTGATCCGAGAACAATGTGTCGTCACTTCCCGTTAGAAGCAACGTATCAAGAGCAAGTGAAGATGCAAGATCCGGAACAACAGTTTCCGGAAACAAAACTTTCGGAGAGTGTGGAGACAAAATGGCTGATTCCCCAGGCCTCACGGGCTGAGAGAGAGACTCTGATGCAATCTCGTTGTTGTTTACTGCTTCGGGAGCGTTGGTTGCAGTATTAGTCAGGGCTTCTGTTTCTTCTGTATCGTGTGACACCGGGTGTGGAAGTCTCTTGACATGCGCCGCGTGGATCCAAATTTTTCTGCCTGCGACAAGCACCGCAGTCTGTGTGACCAGCAGGACCTGGAAAGGGCCCCGCCACTGAGGTGCAAGGCAAGAGGATCGCTCAAATGCCTTCGTTAACACCCAGTCTCCGGGCCGAATGCTGTGACCCGGGCCCTCGTATCGTACAGGTAAAGCCTCTCTCACCTGGTGATAAATCAAATACAGGTTTTTAGTCAACTGGCTACAGTAATCTGAAAGAAGTACATTTTCAACATTCTTCAAAAACCGACATTTCGGAAGGTTCCAGATATTTGCAGGTCTCCCCATTACCACCTCAAATGGAGAGAGCCCAGTCCTAGTTTGAGGGGTTGTACGCATAGCTAGCAACACGACCGGTAAGGCAACCAGCCATTTTAGTTTGGTGTCGGCACACGTCTTAGCGAGCTTGTTCTTGATGATGCTGTTGTGTCTTTCTACTAATCCGGCACTCTGAGCGTGTCTGGCCGAATGGAACCATTTGTCGATTTGCAATGCCGCACATATCTGAATTACAGCAGCGACAAAAGGTGGACCATTGTCCGACCAGATGACTCTTGGTAGCCCAAACCTAGGGAAATACTCTTTTAACATAGTTTTTGCAGTAGTCATGGCTGTAGCGTCCTTAACAGGAAAAGCCTCAACCCATTTGCTGAAAGCACAGATGACAACTAACACATTTTTCAAGTTATTACACTGTTCCATTTCGATAAAATCAAAGTGGATGACCTCAAAGGGGACAGAAGGTGGACCAAAACTTCCCCTGGGAGTTGATGTTCCCTTTCCCACATTATGCTGTAAGCAGATCATGCAATTCTGAACATAACACTCAGCTATTTTAGAGATTTTGTCATTTGCCCAAACTTTTTCCAGCATTCGTGTAAGTTTCCGGGCACATACATGGGTAGGGCCATGAGCCATGATGACCATCATCATTACGTATGCGTCAGGAAGTAGCCTTTTTCCTTCAACTATGTCCACCCAACACCCATCATCATCGAGTTTCCCCAAGCCCTCTGCCCATCTCTTGGATTCTTCTAGTGTGGCATCGGCTTGGATGTCCTTTACAGAGTCAACACCCTCATCCATTACATAGGCATTTACGGTCTCTCTTGAAATGTACATCTCTGTGGAAAGACTGGTGGCAGTCTGTTTAGCTATCTGATCAGCAAAAGCATTCCCTTTTCCTATATCGTTTATAATGTTTTGATGTGCTGCACATTTCACGACAGCTAACTGAGTAGGGAGTGCAAGCGCTGAGAGCAGCTGTACTATTAGGGAGCCATGCTGAATCTTTGTATCATGTGAAGTTAAGAACCCTCTTTCTGCCCAAAGTCTACCAAAGTTGTGAACCACCCCAAAGGCATACTGACTATCAGTATATATGTTTACTGTAAGCCCTTCGGAAAGTTCACAAGCTCGGGTCAATGCTATAATCTCTGCAGCCTGCGCCGAGTTATGCGTAATTCTCTTGGTTTCCACAACTGTGCTTAATGTAGTGATTGCATAAGCAGCTGTGGATGTACCATCCGGAAGTTTGAAGCAGGAGCCATCGCAAAACAGCTCCCCTTCTGGATTATTCAAAGGAGTGTCCTTTAGATCAATTCTAAGCTTTGTCTCTTGTTCGGTAGTGTACAGACAGTCATGTGCCTCTTCGTCACTGCAAGCAGTACCTTGCGGAAAGGGTAAGAGTTCAGCTGGATTAAGAACACAACACCTCTTGATTTGTATGTGGGGAGCTAGCAAACATCTTGGCAAAGTGCATGCTACAGGATCAAGGGCGGAAGAAAAGTAACCGCATGGCCTACTCTTCCCTCCATGTTCCTGCGTTAATACGCCAAAGCACATCCATCACATTCATACACAAAGGCCTTTTCATAGTTTGGTGTGCCCAAAACCGGTGCCGAGTACAATGCGGTCTTGAGCAGATCAAATGCTTGCTGGCGCTCCATGGTTCACGGCAATGGTGAAGAAATGCCCTTCTTCGTCAAAGCCAACATCGGCTTAATCACTAGTGAGAAGTTCGGGATCCATAACCTACAGTAAGAAGCCATTCCTCTCAAGGCTCTAACTTCTTTCTGCGTATTTGGGACAGACATGCCAGAAATGAGTTTTATCCGTTCAGGTGTCAATCTTCTTACCTCCTTTGACAGGAGATAGCCTAAATAGGCGACCTCCTGACAACAATATTGAAACTTTTTAAGCAAAGCTTTGTGTCCATGTTTAGCCAGATGTATAAGTAATAACACAGTGCCCTCCTTACAAGCGCTCACAGAATCGGCAGCCAAAAGCAAGTTATCAACATACTGAAGCAATGTACAAGTAGAGGGCAATTCAAGGGTATCAAGCTGTTCTTTCAAAGCCTGACTATAGATGCTAGGACTTTCAGTGTAACCTTGTGGTGCACGGATGAAGGTGAACGAGCGTCCCCCTAAGGTGAAAGCGAACAAGTATCTACTGTCCTTGTGTATAGGAACACTAAAGAAAGCATTCTTCAGATCCACAACACTAAAGTAAGTAGCTGAAGCCGGAATCATAGTTAATATCGTTGTCACATCAGGCACAATTGGAAATTGAGGAGCAACGACCTTATTGATGGCACATAGATCAATTATGAAACGAAAAGGAATTGCATTATCACCTTTCTTGTAAACGGGCAAAATTGGACTATTGCACAAACTACGCACAATTTCCTCAATCACCCCTCGATGCACAAAATCGGAAACAATGCATTTCAAAGCTTGTTCACCCTCAACTGAAATCTTATATTGTAGAATACGTGGCAGCTTTACTCCATGTTTCAGAACTATTTTAACAGACTCGATCTGCAAAGCACCGACATCATTGTCGTTAACTGCCCATAAACTCTCTGGTACATCACTGAATTCTGGCGGAAAAGGTCTAGTCAAGAATTGAGAGACAGAAAATTGCTGTTGAGAGATCGTCAAACGCACTCCGTCAGAAGAACAATGAATTACTGCATTTAATTCTTTCAACACCCAAAGAAATAGGTACCGGCGAAGAAACTGGACAAACAACTGGTGTGCCAGAAAACCCTACAGAAACATTGGTTTGCCCTGACAGTAGAATGTTTGGAACCCGAGAATGATTAATGGAACACTTCTTTGCCCCTGTATCTATCAAAAATAGATGTTTCCTATTTCCCACTATCATCTCAACGTAGGGACCTTTCTGATTAACGGGAATAGGCGTCGGTTCAAACCCTGCTTCGGCCAATCCTAACAAAACAGAATGTCATCAAAAGGAAGTTCTTCAGAGAGGTAAGAAGCAAAAGGATGGTCGAATATGTTTCTAGTATCCACACTTGGTACCTGATTATCCCGTGAAAAAGATTGCTGTTGATCCTGTGCAAACTGACCTCTACCAGGGCCCCCTACACCCAGGCGACCTCTGGATCGTCTACCCATGTTTCCAAATGCGTTATTTGATCTTTGTCGAAGGACCGGGCATTGTACACGCCAATGACCCTCTTGCCTGCAATAGGCACATTCGTTAATGTGTACAGGACCCAAGGGCATACTTCCTTGCGGAAGATACTGCCCTCTAATCTGCGAACTACGCCCCCTAGGACTTCTAACAATTTGCTGCAATAAAACTTTTGTCTTCAAATCACCTTTTCTCTTCTCGACTCTTTCCTTTTCATTATTGACACGATTCTCATAGTACTGAGCCATGTGCAACACTTCTGATTGAGACTTCGCTTGCCAAGCACTCTCAGAAGACATAATTTGCGACTGGATGTAAGGCAACAACCCATGCACACATTTGTCTACAAATAATCTTTTCCCAGACTCTGTGCCTAAGTCTTGTCCACTGAAATCTGAGAATACCTGTTCAAACCGATTAAAGAACTCGGTAGCACCCTCACACTTCCCTTGGACACAGGCCGTAAGCCTGTCCCAAATAATTCTCTTTTCGAGAATTAAGGTTTTCAATTTAGCAATAATTCCGTCAGGTAAAGTTAGTATCACCCGAGGCGGCCTCTCGCCAGCTGGCCTTTCTCCATCGAGTCTAATTATGCTAGCCCATGTATCTCCTAACCCTGCTACATCATCTATAGTCCTAACTTGTTTCCACAAATCTACGGGCAGGAGTACAGGAAATAACAGATCAATATCACCTAAGGTAAATACTGAGGACTGCAAGACAGACTTCATTTCTTTATAGAATATTGTCGGATTTTTCCTAATGTCGGGAATAGATTGTCTAATGGTGTTCACTTCCTGTCTTGAGAACGGGACGTGAACAAACTGCAATACATAATGTGCAGGAATTTCTCGAGCAGATGTACCTGCTACAGCATTAGCCGCAATCTCAACTTTCGGAAAATATGTCGGAGGAACCTCTCTCATAGGCAACTGAGAAGTAGGCAACTCCGAACGCTTACTAAGCAACAGAGCCAAATCGAGCGCTTAAGCAGTCGAAGAAGTGTCTGACTATATGTGTCATATACTTCAACTGGAGTTATCAACATGTCTGAAATCCATCTAATCGCATCTTTCATACAAATTTGTGATTCTTCGGATATCAATTTATGACAAGGAAGGAACCGTTTCTGTACATACATACTATCCACATCGTCATCCTCATTCTATAACCTTTCCAACTCCTTCCTATACTCAAATATCCTCTCAACATGCTCTTGTACTTTCTCCACAGTGTCTCTAGAAAGCGCTAAGGTGTTCAGATCCCTCAACCCTTGTGGGAGATCTGTATTGTTTAGTCTGTCCCACATTACACATAAGTGTATCCCTAATCCCTCAATAAAAACATTTTTCTCAGGAAAATTGTCCATATTAGAAAGTGTGGCAAAAGAATTAGCTCGATCATCTCTCTCCATACAATGTTTAGCCTACGCAATCAAAATTGTCTTCGTCTCTGGAGGTACAGTATTACGAGTGACAACCCTTGATCTCGCTCCTTGATCAACTACAAGCGGTGCAGGACCACTTGGAAGAGGAAGGGTAGGCAAGTTCAGCGGAGGTTCTATTACTGGTGCAACAGGAAGAGGCGGAGGAGCAGGTGGAGGAACAACGACTGGAGGAAGAGAAACAACGGGAAGGAGCAGGGACAACAGGCACAAAAGCAGGAAGAGCAGGAATAACAGCAGGAAGAGGCAAAGCGGCAGGAAGAGGAACATACGGAGGTGGCGCAGAGGCACCAGGCCCTCGTTCATTTAACAATTTATCAATAAATTCATCAGAAATATGAAAGTCTTTAGAAGGATAGATTTTCTGAATGTCAAGTGAGAAAGCCCTATCCATATTCCTAGTCGATTCAGACTGTTTATCTTGGTCATATAACAATGCTTTTTCAGCATTCGTCTTATGACGACGCGCATGTTTTTCTCTACTCTTAAACTGTGACAAAGCTTTTTTCTTCCAATTCTGTAAAACATCGAATGCTGCAGGTCTAGCCTTTTTCTTTAATAAAATGTGTTCTAAATACTCAATGCGAGGGATTTCAAAACTACCATTAATCGGCCACTGAAGTTCGGAAGCATGTCTGGTTTGTCTGTGCCAAATATCATTAAACACTATACTACCGATGCCATGCTTACATACATAGTACATGCCGGCGACCCCTCCATTGGCGCTGGTCGGCCAAATTCCAAAAATTTTCTGTCTCTGCGGAATAACCCCTGAAACAGGCAGACAATTTCTCAGGCATATCAAAATATTGGTGTTACCTGGTCAATAATTGTATTTGCAGATACAATGCGCCAAAACAAATTATCAGGATACTTAAGAATCGGGTCACGACCCACCTGATCAATCCTAAGGAGGTCCGATCGGATTTCAAAGATTCTTTTCTAACTAATCTTACCTCGTGTTTGGTGATTTCGGCAAATCTGCCCGCCTCTATAAGTGGACCCTCGTCAAGATGCCGTCTCTGACCACAAGCTCATCGTCCAGAGATCGGGTCGTGCAGCGCTGCTGAAGTGTTGCGTCTCTTTCGGAAAGGGGCCCCTTTATTTTGTTACACCGTCCGATCCCGGTCCGATAGCTCGTGTCAACCTTCGACGATCCGGCATCAATCTTGAGGGTCCCTATTCGGGCGCCAACTGTGAAAACAAAAAGAAGATATCGAGGCTGAGTACCCCAAAAGGAAATACACCAAACGCGGGTTACAAAGATCTTTATTTTATACTGAACAGTTTCAACGGACTAAGCAACAGATAGCTATCGGCCCTCAGTACAACACAGCGAACTCCAGCTCGGTTTGGTGTGCTCAGTGAGTGGGACTGTACATTAGAATAGTCGCACTCTTTATACCCTCGAAATCATGATGTTCAACCCATTTCCACGTTAATATAAGTTTATACATTACGGATCTAGGGTTCGTGCCGAGTTCGTCCATCCGTACATTTAGGGTTTACCTTTAATATATTCATTAACAAGCCTCAATGGCAACAGTATATCTTAGGATTTCATGTTGAACCTTCTCAAACAGTTTTATACAATGTAGTCAAACAAGTGTTCACATTTCGGTATTTGAATACATTGGGCCTCATTACGACCCATGCGTTAACCATGGCGCTATTAGTGCCATGGTTGATGCCGGTATTTTACCGATAGCGCCATGGTAGATGGCGGAATTACCGCCCCATTCCAAGGTTGGCGGGGCGGTAATTCCCCATTCACCATTGGCCCTTCCCCATTCCCATTTTTTGCCCCCATAGGGCTCAATGGGAATGGGGAAGGCGGTAATTACGGTACTGCAAATTGCGGTACCGTAATTACCTCGAAAGTCCCTTTGCGGGTTCCTTCCTTAACGACTGGTAAAACCAGCCGTCAAGGTGGGGACCGGCAAAGGGACCTCGTAATTAGGCGTTAATGGGTTAACGGCACCACCACCTTTTACGGCGCCATTAACCCCTTACCGCCTGGGTCGTAATGAGGCCCATTGTGTTTAACATATGCTCGTGGATTAGCTTCATTGGCGCAAGTAATCCTCTACACACAGGTCAGCGAAGGACAAGGTCTCAGTTCATGACTCCAGCATGAAGCCTGCAGGCAGGTTATACATTAGTTTATATACAGAGGTCAAGACGGCCATGTTGCATTCAGAATGACATTGTCCTCCATCTTAGAACACAGGGTGACTTCACAAGGGAGAAACTAAAATGGCGGATAGACCTAAAATGGCGGCTTACACTGATCTAAGGTCAAGACCTTGCAACGCGGATCTCCTCGCAAGTGGCTTATAAGCAGCTTGGCGTAGGCCTATATATATATATTCTTACAAATAGGAGGCACGATATAATTTCCCGTTCGAGAAGAAGATTTTTTGCAGATCTTCTCTGTCGTCGAAGTGTAGGAGATTACGACCCACAGCAGGGCTTCACCGGGAGGTTCAGTAGTTGCAGCAGTCCTCTTCCTTCAGCTTCTCTTTGGTTCTCTCTATCCAGTGGCGACTCTGCCTTCCAAGTCCCAGAGACTTGCTTTTTATGTAGTTTTCCCCCATTCATGCAGCCTGGCTTTCAACCACACAGCAGGGTGGCTGTCCTGGTGGGACAGTCACCTAGCCAATCAAACGGGAGTGCGACTTGGGTCTCCAAGGAGACCCTGTGCAGGGGGCCTAAAACCCTCCCTCACATTCAGCCCACACAGGTTCTCAGGCACCTAAGGAGGGCTTCTGAGCAGCAGTCCGCCAAAGGACGGCCAACAAAGGAACCAAACCTGGTTTGGTGCACAGAGTCAAACACGAGAAAGACCTTTACAAAAAGAAATGGCGAATAAACCCAGCTGGAACCAAATAAAAGTAAATGGGGTCCAGCGGATTAAAGTTTGAGGCTACTAACCTAGCCTAAAACAGTACCAAGGCTATTTTCATAGACCGCGGTAGGGAAAAAATGGTAGATACCACTGCCACCAGCAAAATCTTAAAGAAAGGGGAACTAAATAATGTTCCATGAGAAACAGACTAAAAGGGATAACTATTAACCCTTTCCAGTACTCTATGGAAGATAGTTTGTACTGGGTCTGTGAGTTTAAAAAGACTAATAAAGCCAATGGCAACTTTACATCTTCTGGGAGACAGTAGTCAGTCCCAGAAAATGGAATTTAGAGTGGGAAGTCTGAAAAAGACAACCCTGTATCACTGCACTAAAGGTGCTGTGTGACACACAGTAAAAAGATGATGCATATGGAGTAGGTGAGACTCCATAGTCTATGAACACACAAAATGTAAAACACACAACAAAACACATGTAAGAGTGGGAAAAAAGGCTCACACTCTTATCAGGTGAAAAAAATAAATCCTAGAAATCCAGCAAAGCTGCTGAGGGACTCAGTAGGTAAGGGAAGTTAGCCATTCTGGATAATTCTCCCTAACATCCGGAAGTCCAATTCTCCTCATATGAAGCACTCCTGGATATCCAGCAAGGTCTCCAAGATGTATAAAGAGACTCACCCAGTTCTAATCTCTATGGGAGACCACCAAGAGACCCTCGTGTTGGATGAAATAAGAGTGGCACATTTCCCTGTGATACTGGGAATCCCCTGGTTATGCCGCCACAATCCTTTCATCGACTGGAAGGCCAATATTATCAGGTTTACTTCTAAAGAATGCATTCTCCATTGTCTGAAGTGACAGGAAGAAAAGGTCCAACAGGGCAATACTGTTACGCTACCCATTTCCACTGTGGCTTCTTTACCTAGTCCCTAACTTGAGTACTCAGACGTTTTCGAAGATCGAGTTCCCTGGCTTTTGTCTCCACACAGAGCAGAGGATTGCTGAATTGAATTGAAGAAAGACGGCAGAATGTATCCACTCTCACTTCCAGAGGGAAGGGCGCTCAAGGAGTACCTTGAGCCTAACCTACAGAATGGGCTGATTAGGGAATCTAAGTCGGCCGGTGGGGCATCCTTATTTTTCATTTCTAAGAAGGGTTGCACCGAGTTACGCCCTTGCATAGATTACTGGGGACTCAACCTGATAACTGTCCGAGACCGGTATCCAAAGCCCTTAATAGGTGACATCCTTGAAGCAGTCCAGGGTTCACAATTGTTTACGAAGCTGGACCTTAGGGGGGCATACCATCTGATGAGAGTAAAATCTGGTGATGAGTGGGAGACAGCCTTTAGGACACCGCTGGGGTTGTTTGAATACCAGGTTATGCCTTTCGGCCTGGTCAATGCCCCAGCAGTGTTCCAAAGGTTTGTGGATAAGCTATTAGCAGATCTACTGTTTGTCTCTGTTGTCGTTTATTTGGACAACATTTTTATATTTTCCCCAAATCTTGAGGAGCACCGTCTTCAAGTTAAGGAGTTGAGGCATTTGAATGAAAACCAACTCTACGCCAAGCTAGAGAAGTGCACATTTGAAGTCTCAGAGGTTCCTTATTTAGGGTTTATCCTATATGCAGGTGGGGGTACGGATGGATCATGAGAAGGTGAAGGCTATCCTGGGTTGGACAGAACCCACCTCGGTTAAGGAGGTTCAAAGGTTTTTGGGTTTAGCCAACTTTTATAGATGATTTATCCCCAACTTCTCAGAGACCGTCTTGCCCATTACCTCCTTGCTTAAGAAGGGTGTGAGGTTTTCATGGACCCACAAAGCTCAAGAAGCCTTCCAGAAGCTCAAGACTTTATTCACCACCACACCCATTCTGTTGCAGCCTGACCAATTGAGGCCGTTCATCGTCGAAGCTGATTCATCTGATGAGGCTTTAGGTGCAGTTCTAGTGCAGATGGGAGAAGATGAGATGGAACATCCCGTTTCCTATTTCTCCCAGACTCTCACCTCCAGTGAAAGAAACTATTCAGTTCTTGGGAAAGAACTGTTGGTCATCAGACAGGCTGCTCATCAATTCACCATTCGCACTGACCATCGCAACCTTAGAGTACAGCAGATGGAGTGTAAGAACTCAAGACATGCCAGATGTGCCTATTACTTCTCGCTTTTCAACTTCATCACCACCTACATCCCCGGATCTAAGAATGTAGTAGCAGATGCTTAATCTCGTAGCATACAAGAGGATGCGGGCAGCTTCGAGGGTAAGGAGAAGTTGCTTCCCGACAAGAAGATTTTGGCCTTGGTGACCCTTTCCTTCAAGAACCTCGAGATAGGATTAAGACTGAAGGAGTCATAGATCTTCAACAACTCCATTTGGAACCAAAAGGTGGTTACCTTTTCCACAAGCAGGCATTGCACCTACCCAGTAAGTCATTACAGACCCAAGCCCTGCGATGGTGCCACAATCTTCCTATAGCAGGTCACCGAGCTGAAAAGGGGACCCTGGAGTTGGTGGCTAGACATTTTTGGTGGCCTGCTTTAGGTCGAGATGTCAAGTCGTATGTGTCGGCTTGTCCCATCTGTGCCACTAGTAAGGTGCCCAGAGGCAAACCTATAGGATTACTGCAGCAGGATCTACTACCTTCCAGACCTTGGTTACATGTGTCAACCGACTTCATTGTCGAGCTACCTGCCTCCAGAGGCATGACAGCCATAATGGTAACCATCGATTCCTACAGTAAGATGCCCCATTTTCCGGTTCTTCCAGGAATCCCATCTGCCTCAGAGACAGCTACTGTTTTTCTCAGGGATATCGTGAGGTTACATGGGCTACCTCAGAGCATAGTGTCTGATTGCGGTTCCCAGTTTACTACTAAGTACTGGACCATATTGTGTTATTAATGAGGTATCCACAGGGAGCTGTCTTCTGGATTCCATCCTCAGTCAAACGGGCAGACAGAGAGGCTGAACGCAAGCCTAGAACAATATCTCTGTGGGTTCTGCAACAGCAAACAGGACTATTGGGTCGAATACATTCCCATGGCAAAATTTGCGTACAATAACACGCATCACACGGCTATAAATATGAGTCCCTTTATGTGCACCTATGGGTATCACCCTCAACATATTCCTTGGTCCGCACTTTCTGCTTCAAAGGCACCCGCTGTGGACAGTCTTCTTTCTGAATTAAGGCAAGTGTACAAGACTGCTCTGAATTCCTTAGAAAGCAGTCGTAAGGTGTGTAAAAGAAACGCAGATCGAAAGAGGACTGCCGACCCGGATTGGAAACTAGGGGATCAAGTTTGGCTGTCGACCAAATTCCTGCCGAGATGAACACATGCCAGTAAATTCTCCCCTCGATATTTGGGTCCTTACCGGATTCAAGCAAAGATGAATCTGGTTGCTTTCCGGTTGTGGCTGCCTCTGAGTCTCAAAAGAGTACACCCAGTATTTCATTATTCCCTTCTGAAGGCATATGTGGAAGACCCTTTCCAACGCACTGCTACCAGACCCAAGATAGTGCCTCCAGTAACACCTGAAGAATACAAGGTGGCACATCTAGTGGACTCTAGATACAAGAAGGGCATTCTCCAGTACTTGGTCCATTGGAAGGGATACTCTACGGCGGAAAGGACATGGGAACCCATATCTCATGTGAATGCCACCAGATTGGTTCAAAGTTTCCATAGACTGTATTGCGGCATGGGAAGGGGCATGCTGTCATGTGCCGGTCCTGGAAATGCTGGCAAAGATGGAAATTCACGTAGAATCACATTCTATGGTCTAGTCTTCTTCCAAGATGGCCGCTGCATCTATGAGGGTGGGCGGAGCCATCTTTCCCTTGCGTCTATCCGTTTCTCCTTGGAAGACGCTTTGGAATCTCTTTGTGCTAGAGTTTCTGCCTTTTTGCCCTTGTTACTGATTTCCTTGTTTCCTTGGTTGTTTGTTTTTCGAGCTGCTGCCCACTTCTGCTGTTGCTTTTCCGGTGCTTTTCTTGGGTTCGCGATAATAGTCTTTTTCGTATTTATCTGTTTCCTTGCTTTCTGTCCTCTAGCCTCTGCTCTTACTTTAATCCAGCCTTTTGTCTGCTTCTAAACCGTCCTGGCATACTTCGGTATTGCCTGTTCTTTCCGCTACAGACAGCGTTCTGACTATCCTTTCTAACTTGCCACACCTTGCTTACGGTGCTCCCTCTGCCGTGATACCGCACGCTGATGCTAGCATATCTCCTGTCTCACCACTCGGTTCATCTTTCACTTTCGCATTTGTTTCACCCGCATTAGTGGTGTCTAATCTACTGTGTTACAGTACTCTGGCTATAACACGTATTCCTTCTAACCTCTAGTTTCATTTTTTCCGTATTTCTCTCTGTTCTGAACACTCTCTGTGAGTCTCTGTTCGTGTTTGTTTACGAGCCAAGGGGGAGACCATTACTCTCATTTTTCTTTCTTTTGTTGTGCTCACCTCTGAAGGTTCCAGTGGAATTGTTCTCCATACAGACGACCTGCAAGATTCAAAGGAACTCTGTTGTGCTATTTCCTCTGTCAGACTTTGGGTGTATTGGCGTTGCTCCTCAGCCCCCATCAGCAAGCCAGCACTTCACATTCTTTCGGGAAAAGGCTTGCGTACGATTGGAACTGTCAACTCATCTCTCAGGGTTTTTTTCTGCCAAGAAGGGTTTTTCCCTGTTATTTTGGGAGCTTGCCCCTTGGGGTCCCTAAACATTGCTTATTACGTTTAGACATCAACCTGTAAATTATATTTTGTCCAGTTATGTACGGTTTGACAACAATTGTACGAAATCCCAAAATCCACACGAGCGAAGCCACAGGCAACAGCTAGTGGTTATATACTTCAAGGTAATAAATGCCTTGTACCCAGTGATCAAAGTGATCGGCAACAGTCAGGAGCAGTGTTCCACTACTTTTATTTTTTTCTGTTTACCATTCCTCTAATTTTTACGACCATATTCACCATACTATATAGAGGATTTGTCCATTCATGTCCCTATGCAAGTGTAAAGTTGTAATAGGAGCCCTAGGCAGCCGGGGCAAAGCAGTAGTCTAAGTGACTAGTAATAGTTACTTAGACTACTGCTTTACCCCGGCTGCAACACCTTGTCACATTTTACACTATTTTTCCACCTACCCTCTCCCCTGCCAAGACCACATTTCCACTACTTTTTTCGGTACCCTTCCACCACTGCCTGTACCCCATCTGTGTGGAAGACTTAATACTTAGCAGGTCACAAGAGAACACCTACAAATGTCACCCAATTCTAAAGTAAGGATTGGGAAAATTGGGTATTTTCTAAGATCCTCAGAGCAGGACAAAAGGAGTGCGCTCCAGACACCTGAACCATCTCGTTGGAGTCGAGACAGAGGAATTTGGCTGTGCAACAGTACAAGAATTGTTTAAAATGCTCCCACTGTTGGGGTTACTGTTGGGGTTAGGAATAACCTAATACCATCCAAGATGTGGTTCTTCTGGCATCTGCAGTAGCCAGTGCTGAGGCTGCTGAGCGTGCTGGCTCTGCCCCCGTAGATCTGACTATGGGTACAGTGGGGGCCATAATATGGAGTGCACATAGGGAATGATGTGGACAGGGCAGCCCTGCGGCGTAAGGGTGTGGAGGGGCGGCACTCAGCGTGGCCATATTATGGAGTACACAGAGGGAATGATGTGGACAAGGCAGCCCCTGAGGTGTAAGGGTGTACAGGGTGGCACACAGTGTAGGCCATAGTGTGGAGTGCACAGAGGGCATGAAGTGGACAAGGCAGGCCATAGTATGGAGTGCACAGAGGGATTGATGTGGACAAGGCAGCCCTGCAGTGTAAGGGTGTACGGGGAGGCACACAGTGTGGGGCATAGTATGGAGTACACAGAGGGAATGATGTGAACAAGGCAGCCCCTGCGGTGTAAGGTTGTGCGGCGCACAGTGTGGGCCATAGTATGGAGTACACAGAGGGAATGATGTGGACGAGGCAGCCCCTGTGGTGTAGGGGTGTGCTGTGTGGCACACACTGTGGGTCATAGTCTGGAGTACACAGAGGGAATGATGTGGAAAAGGCAGCCCCTGCGGTGTAATGGTGTGCGGGGTGGCCCACAGTGTGGGCCATAGTATGGAGTACACAGAGGGAATGATGTGGACAGGGCAGCTCCTGTGGTGTAAAGGTGTGCGGGGTGGCAAAATCCCACTATTCTGTGGCCCGCATCTCAGCAAAGATAGTTCTACATCTGCTTGATGGGAACCTCAGGGGCCCTGTTACCCGGATGGGTACTAAGAAATAAAGGACGTGGTGGCACCGGAGAGCATGGGTTAACGTCTTTCTTTAATGTAATACAACGCGAAACTGAAAACCCCTTTCCAAACCCCTCCCTTTCCTCCCACGTTCTCTCTCTCTCCTCCCACCAGTCCTGTGTCCTGCCCTTAAAGGGGCAACGACGTGTAACAGGCCCCTCATCACATTTCACAGGAGGTTCCCATCATGGAATCCACCATCAGCGGTCTCTCCGAGAGCTTTTCCCCCTTATATAAAACTATAACCCCACACATACATGTTTGCAAAAGCCATTAACAGTGGCCTCGTAATATGTGTGTGCTTTTAGAATGCTCCCTTCCGTTGCTACATAGTTCTCACTGATCAGTGGTATGACTTGACTCTTTATCCATATATATATTATTTATTTTATTGTGCATTTGTAAGGCGTTTTAAAGCGCCCACAGGACAACAGGGAGCCAGCCCAATTGGAAAGCGTATTTCATTTGAAATTCCTCCAATATTTCATAAATATATTGCCGTCCCTGTCAGGTCATCTCCCGCACTGGCATTGCCAGCCCACATCGTTATGTGGGCGGACCGCCGTTGCGGTCCTTCTCGTGAAGGAAGGGAAATGACGTTGGGGTTAGGGAGGGGGATGAGCGAGTTCCGGCAGTTACTGCCGTTGTTAAATAAAGGCAGGTTATGCGAAGCTCCGGCTCCTGTGTGATTATTGCTGAAGGCGGTTTCTGGGTCCGCGCAAATCCCCGACATCTGGCGACGAGGGGTGCCCGACACCCGCTCGTGCCAATCTGAGGACCGCAGTCAAGCAGCCTGGCACGTCGGCGGTCGTCACCCCAGCACATAACGTGAGGCAGCCACAGAACCCCGGGGCACATGTGTTGAGGTGCGCACAGGGCCATTGAAGCGGCCCCGCCCCTATGCAGCAGCCCCGCCGACAACGGGTTTCACGCTGCATCCAGGAGGCCCCAACACACGCGCACGCTCCGCTCAGGCCTGCAGAGCCTGCACCATTCCCCCACGCCACGGGCAGTGAAGGCACGGGACGACAGGTGGGCCCGTAGGCCACGTGTGGCAAACCCCGGACAGGGAGCTTCATTGAAGCCAGCAAGTGGCATCTGGAAGCACCAGACCCAGGTACAGAGCCCCGAGAGGCGCGCACGTCCACAGGCACCAGAAGAATACATCTCAGACTCCTACACAGGCACCATTTCGAATCCATCCAGTCCAGGAGCGTCCCCATCTACAGCAACAGGTATGGCACCAGATGACGCACAACAGACGCCAGGCGCAGGAGGCTCGTCCCAGAACATGCCCGTGCCTTGACCTTTTGATCTTAGAGACACAGCCAACCTAGGACCCAGGTGGTTCATATGGCTACGTGACTTCAAATTTTACGCAGGGGCAATAGGCCTCACAGACGATGCAAGACTTAAAAACACGTTATTCATGGCCGTTGGCCCAGCTGTCAGAGACATTGCCGGTGAACTACTAAATGTAGACAAGATGACATACGGGGAACTTCATGGCAAACTATCACAATACTTTGCCCCCCACACCAACATAGACTACGAACGTCACATATTCCATACCATGAGGAAAGAAAAAGGGGAATCGATGGACAATTTCATGATGCGCCTCCGCATCAAGTTAAAATATTGCGAATTCCACAAATACTCAAACGAAGAAGCACTGAGATTGGAGGTAATCGCAGGGTGCATATCACAACCTTTCAGAAAACAGCTGCTTCAAAAGAAACGGTCGCTGGAGGAAATACTTGCATTAGCCAGAATGGAGGCAGCTGTAGAATCACAATTGGACAGCCTGGGAAAAGTCACCATACAGCAGCCGACACCAAACACGGACATGATTAACAAGCTCTACAGTGCCTCCACACAAGGCGGAAAACGCGTGGACGCCACCTGCTATCGCTATGGGTATGAGTATCCTCACACTGGTGAATGCTCCGCAGTAGGACAACAATGCGCCACATGCGGCGGAATGGACCACTATAGAGCAGTCTGCAAGAACGCACCAGGACCCGCACCCAACAGACAGAGATATCAAGAAAGACGGAGGAGTTCACGCCTCAGCCCACCAGCCAACAAGGGAGAAGGTGAACAGGAGGGACTGAGAAGGGAAGACAGAGCCCGAAGGCGCTCATACGCACGTGATGACAAGAGGCCATCAGAAGGCTCCAGAAGGTCCCAGAGAAGGAGATTTGTCAGATACATCGAGATGCGATCCCCATCCAGCAGTGCATCTCAGTCATCGGATGAAGACCAGAGGAAGAAAGGATATGTGTGGGCTCTCAACAACACAGTGGCCACCAAGCACAGCCCCACCCTCACACTACAGGTAAACAACACACCTCTAGAATGCCTCATTGACACGTGGGCGACAGTCAACATCATAAGTGAACAAGCATACAACTCCCTCACCAGTCCACCAAAGATCTGCAAGGCCACTGTAGACATCTAGCCCTACGAAGCTACGACCCCGCTACCCTGTAAAGGCACAATCTCAGCATGGTGTTTACACAAATCTCACACCGCAAAGATCCCTCTACACATTTTGAAGATGGAAGCCAACAGCGGCTGCATACTAAGCTTTAAGACAGCGGTAGAAATGGGACAGGTCCACCTACTTTACCAATTTATGGCCCACAAATACTTCGCCCAGCCTGACGCCATAGAACAAGCTTTTCCAAATCTCTTCAAAGGCCTATGGAAGCTGAAACATAGGAAGGTACAACTACACATTAACCCAGAAATCCCTCCGGTTGGCCAGCACTACCGCGGCATACCCGTCAACATACAACAAGTAGAGGAGGAGCTAGACAAGCTCATCAAGCTCAATGTCATCGAACCCATCTCTGGACCAACACCTTGGGTATCACCCATAGTCCCGGTCCCGAAGAAATCCCCCGACGGGTCAATACGCCTGTGCGTAGACATGAGAAGGGCAAACATAGCGATTGAAAGGGAAAGACATCAAGCGCCCAAGTCTTCTCCAAGCTGGACTTAACAAAAGGGTACCATCAAATCGAGATAGCCCCTGATCAAGGTACATAACAACCTTTGTAACCCATCTGGGACTGTTTCAGTTTAAGAGACTCAGTTTCGGCATCTCATCTGCTACCGAGATCTTTCAAGAGGAAATCCATCAAGTGATCAGACACGTACCCAATTGTTTAAATTACTCGGATGACGTCCTAGTCTTCGGTAAAACCAAGGAGGAACACGACACTGCTCTACACAGGGTGTGTGCGGCTCTAGAAGCAGCTGGGCTTACACTCAACAAAGCCAAATGTGAATTCGGAAAAGGCTCCCTACGCTTCTTCGGACATATCTTTTCCAACAAAGGCATGCGCCCGGACCCATACAAGGTAGCTGCCCTCAATTCGCCGTCGCCCCCCACAACCACAACGGAACTGCGATCGTTTCTCGGTTTGGCCAGCTACTGCTCGAGGTATTTAAAGGACTATGCCTTGGTCAGCAACCCACTACGCCTACTAACGCGAAAGGATCAACCGTACGTCTGGTATGAAGACTGCCATAAAGCGTTTGAAGCAATACGCAATGCCATCGCGAAAGCAGAAGACATGGCCTACTTTGATGCCAAGAGGGACACAGAGGTAATAGTCGACGCTAGCCTGGTAGGGCTAGGAGCCACCCTCACACAAAGGGACCCTGGGGCACCCACAAACCTTTACATAGTGGCATACGCCAGTAGAAGCCTCATCCTTACAGAACAAGCATACTCCCAAGCAGAAAAGGAAAGCCTGGCAGTGGTATGGGCGTGTGAGTACTTTCATTTATTTCTGTATCGGAAAGAGTTCACAATCACAGCAGACCATCAAGCCCTGCTCACAATATACAGAGACCCTAAGGCGAGAATGCCCCCGCAGATAGCCAAGTGGGGTTTGCGTCTGCAAGACTCCAAATTTGTCATAAAACGCCGTCCAGGCAAAGAAGACAACCCGCCAGACTACCTGTCCCGTCACCCGACAGGTCCAGCGAGTCCCCAGCCGTCCACAGCAGACGCGTACATTAATTACGTGGTACATCACCTACAACCCCTGCCAGTGCGGTGGGCAGACATCATCACACAGTCAGAACAAGACCCGACTCTCCAGATCGTCCGACACTGCATACAGACAGAAAGGAGAGCACACATGAAACAACAGGCCAGACAGGCACCGGAGGCAGTGCAAGAGGACATTAAATGGATAGACCACACCCGAGATGAACTCTCCATTGTAGATGAGCACATAGTATTAAAAGGTTGCAAGGTGCTCATCCCGGAGGCTGTGCGGGAAAAAACAATACACATGGCGCATGAAAGCCACTGAGCGGTAGTCGCCACAAAGCGGCTACTAAGACAGAAGGTGTAGCTCCCAAGGCTCGACGCCATGGTGGAAGAAATAGTGGGGAAATGCCTGACGTGTGAACAAATAGCACCACCACCACACCCGAACCCGCTCCAGATGTCACCCTTACCAGCACAAGTATGAGAGGAACTATCGGTAGACTTCTTTGGGCCGCTACGAGACGGCACATACGTGCTAGTGCTAATAGACGAACACTCTCGATTCCCGGAAGTGCAAATCGTGGAGAGCACAGCCGCCTCAAGTGTCATCCCGGCCCTGGACCGCATGCTGTCCACCTACGGAATCCCAAGACTGATAAAATCAGACAACGGGGCACCATTCATGAGTCAGGACTTTGAGAACTTCTCCAGTTACATGGGCTTTCAACACTGAAAAATAACACCCAACAACCGATGGCCACAGGCAAATGGCATTGATGAGAGATACATGGCCAACATCAAAAGAACACTACAAATAGCCGCCATCCTCAACAAGCCGTTCAAACAGGCTCTCTACCAATTTCTGAGGGATTACAGGCACACCCCTCATAGCACGACTGGAATATGCCCGGCCGACCTGATGTTTAGAAGATCAATCAGAACACGGCTACCAGAAGACCCCAACCCAGGAGCTGCAACACCATTAGAAAAGGAGGCCAAAGAAAAAGATGACGATGCGAAGGCCAAAATGAAAGCCACGGCAGATCAGAAGAGGCGAGCTTGGGAGTCAACGGTGGAACTAGGAGACCAGGTGTGGATGCGTTAACCAAAACAACGGAAAGAGATGCCACATTCGCAGGGGAACCAATGACCGTGACACAAATGAAAGGAACAATGATCTCGGCACAGAGAGAGGATGAATCTTCGGTAACTCGCAACGTCTCACACTTCAAGCGCATGACGACTCACCCCGAAGACACATGGAACAGAGACACATCCAGCGTGGAGGAAAGACGAGACAAACCCTATCTGGGAGACAGCGAGGCCTTGGAGGGTGAAGACAGCCAGGCAAACCACATCGAGTCCTGGGTGACTCCTCGCAGCACAAGGAGACCACAGAGGAGTCGTATGAAACCTCACAGACCTATTGAAGAGATGGAGTGAGGAGAGGTGAGGACCTGGTACTTTAAAAAGGGGGGAGATGTCAGGTCGTCTCCTCCACTGGCATTGCCAGCCCATATCGTTATGTGGGCGGACCGCCGTTGCGGTCCTTCTCATGAAGGAAGCGAAATGACATTGGGATTAGGTAGGGGGGCGAGCGAGTTCCGGCAGTTACTGCCGTTGTTAAATAAAGGCAGGTTATGTGAAGCCCCAACTCCCGTGTGATTATTGCTGAAGGCGCTTTCTGGGTCCGCGCAAAACCCGACAGTCACTAAACGGGTTTAAGCTAAGTACAGAGACGTAAATAACCTATGCATCTGCAGGGACGGAGTATACCTGAGTATACCCATTCCATACTTTTTGATTTTGTTTTCCGGTGGTGGGTTGCCACCATTGGCTGGAATATTATTGTACTCATTTGCGGCAATGCTTGAACTTAACACTGATTTTCTCGGCTTTGTTTGCATTGCTCTGCTGCTGTTTCTCTGTTGGGAAAACGTGTTACTGGCTATGTTCATCCAGGCTTGAAATGTATTTGCGAAGGGTAGAGCAGGGCTCCTTTGATTCCTCACAGAGGCTGGACATGTAATAAATGTCACTTTCTTCTTCAAACAGTGATATGATATGATAGGTTATTTATAACGTGCTTAATACCCAGAAGTTTCTAAGCGTGGATCCGGGTAGACCTTGTGTTGCTCCGTGTTGTCTTGCTTACAAGGCGAGCACCTTGCCCCTGAGCTATCCTCCAGAGTGGAGGAGGCAACATCGGCCCTGAGCTAAAGCCTAACCTCCTTCCCATTTTACAAACAAGTAAACATTGAGTACTCTCTTTCTCAAGTGGACAAAGCATTATTAAGTCTGACATTACAATTGGAAAAACCCATGTCCTTCAAAGGATATCCCCATAGAAATACATACAACACATGTGAGTGATTTTCACAAGGTAAAGTGCACCAACACATTGAAATTGATGAAAGAGTCGTAAACCAAGGTTACAAACAGCATTGCTGACTGATCATGCAATTTTTCAAGACAACTTTGAATAACATTACATTTTTGTTCCCGCACATCTTTGTTAAAGAGATATGTTTGATTATGCAATATTTGAAAGCTTCAATGAGGCGATTTAGATGAAAATCAAGGCAAATTCGCGATATTCCACAGACATTTCGTGGAAAAGGGGGCTTGCCGAGAACAACAAGTAAACATCATAACATGTCTGCATCAATCAACCAGTCCCTCTATTGCAGCACTAGTAGTTTAACAGTACATCAGGAAATCTATGCACACAAATGTACAAGTTCAGCCATTGATAGAAACTTGATAGAATCGTTTTGTAAGTGCTCCACAGTTTGAAAGAAAAGGGAACTGAGATGCAGGGAGTTTACTCACACCGTCTTCTAGTGGACGCAATCTTCAATCTGCAAAAGCAAAACACAGCTCTACAATCAAACTCAAATTAGAACTCAAAACCTGCTATGAAACCAAGGTCAAACACCGAGTTCTGGCAACCTCAGAACGCTGCAAAAACAGAATTCTGGCATAAATGGAGCCCCTGAGCACTCAGAACCAGACACAATGAAAACCCTGAGACTCTCAGCACCCCTAAATAAACCGAACAGAGACCCTGCTGGCTGGAACAGACACTGTGCATGGACATAACTCCTGTGTTAACAGAGCTCTTGGACCATCAACAGAACTGCTACATAAGCATAACTCTGCATCATCAGAGCCCACATGTCAAAGGTCAGCCTGTAAAACAAACAAAACACACAGGGGGCTTGTAGGAGCTTCAACATCCATCCATCGCTCCAATCATTTTCAGACAACAAAAGATGGACGTTTTAAGATTCCATTAGTTACTTTTTTGAGTAAGGCTTGCTTACGGAAAACATCTAACTATCCCTGTCAGTGATTCTTCTCTCCCTAGTTAGTGCTGGTGCGCCGACTATCTGGGCAAAGGGGACACAAAAGAGATTAGCCCTAATCTAATTATCCAATTTACTAAATAGTTTCATGTTCTAATATTGAACTGGACCCAATCTACTGAATGTCACAGATGCAAACAAAAAAAGCCTTTCCCAAAACTTGTCAAGGCCAACAAAACACTGGGGAAGGTGCCTCACTTTATTGCTCCTTCTTGTGTGCTTTTCGAAAACACAGACATTTCGGTGATTAACTAAAAAATCCTTTTTCCTGGCATTCACTTGTTCGAACGTCCCAAGAGATCAGGGTGTAGCCCTAATTTCAGATGGTCAACCGGTTTCAGCGGGTAGCGTTTTATTCAATCCGCTTTTTTCAGGGCCCAGAAATTATTCATAGGACATAGTATTAATGAATTTATAGGATCAGAAGGGTTTACAATTTATTTCACTGTACAGTTTGTCGGGCTGCTTTTCATTGGCTTAGTATTTGGATGTAACCTGCACCTGGAGAAATACATTTCAAAATGCAAATAAGTCTAAACATCCCTCTGGGGTTCTCATCTGTAACTGATCTCTAAGTTGTTCAGTGTTTACCCCCCATTAAGTTTCAGCTGGTGCTTGCCCAGGCAGCAGAGCTTGTACATAGCTGGCGTTGCTTTGAAATGAGGTACCATAGAGGGGGTCGTCAATATACAGTTTCACAACATAAAACACTTATTTTGCCATTTCGATGATAGATTCGCTATTGGTGAAGTGTTACCCATCCTAGACTGTGGAGTTTAACTCATTTACTCGAGCCTGGGCAGTTTCCATTTCCCTTGTTCGAGCCTGGGAAGTTTCCATTTCCCTTGTTCGAGCCTGTGCAGTTTCCCATTTCCCTTGTTCGAACCCGGGCAGTTTCCATTTCCCTTGTTCGGACCTGAGCAGTTTCCATTTCCCTTGTTTGGGCCTGGGCAGTTTCCATTTCCCTTGTTCGAGCCTGTACAGTTTTCCATTTCCCTTGTTCGAACCTGGGCAGTTTCCATTTCCCTTGTTCGGTCCTGAGCAGTTTCCATTTCCCTTGTTTGGGCCTGGGCAGTTTGCATTTCCCTTGTTCGAGCCTGGGCAGTTTCCATTTCCCTTGCTCCTGTGTGGAAAATGGCCAGTGTGAATCATGGCCTCTTTGTAATTCTTATCTGCATTTTACAACTTCCTCTGAGAGATATTCTAACTCCATTAACATTATTCACTATTTTTTCGGTTATCTGATTACTTTACTGTTAGCTCTGCTGCAACGCAGTAAGTGTGTTTTTTTAATGCACTATGTATATATCGCCAGTCATGGCATATATTATGCCAACTTTACAAACGCCCCACAATGCCATAACAGTTCTTTAGCAATCTCCTTAGCCTATAAAACACCCAAAAAAGCAAGATGACCAGCTTACAAAGGGACAGGAAAGACTAATATATCACCTAAGCCAAATGAATGTTCCAGTGAGTGTTACACGGCAGAAGCCGGAGAAATTAAATACAGGCACTCTAGTGAAGCACACAGACCAAGCGGCACTGGCTAATCCACATTCTATTTAGCCACGTATGACCCACAAAAATGGCATTTTATCAATGATAGACATTGATTGTCCAAGGCAATGTTGAAGCACCAAAGAGAGAAAGTTCACAACCCCAAAAACAAGCTCCAAAATGGGATGAATACCCCTATCTACACTGCTGCGTCACTTGACGATGCCTTCAGAAAAGGAACTAGAGATGAGTTACCGAGCCCCTGAAGAAAGACCCAGCATAATCCAACGCTTCTGGAAAGCCTCCATTGCAACAATGCGAGAGGACTCTGCAAGCACAAGGGATGGTAAGTAACCAAGGAAGTGAAGGGGTACCTTGACAATCTTATCCAGAAGAGAAGGAGGTCAACTTTGAGACTACCACCCAGGACAAGCAGGACTAGGGTGAAGATGACAGAGATCACTTTTGGCAGAATTTAGGTGAATATAGCGAAAAAAAGGGGCGCCTGGCTATTCTCGGATCTCCCCAGGTAATACAGACTTTTTATAACAAATGATCAGGGTGAGCCCGGTTAAACCAAAAACACCCAAGAACGATTTAATGATAATTATAACATAATCAACACATGTTACATTTCATACATGTCCGTGATTACCACAGGTAAGTGAACCCAAAACATTGCAAACAATAAACATACACTGTAACTTCTAATCATTGTGATACTTAGTACATATTTGGAGTATCAATTATCTCATCAGTACATCCCTTTGTAATTGAAAGGGGAATTGTAGTGGTATTTATTTTAGCAACAAAAAATAATAAGTGCCCTGTGTGTGTGATAGATACTGTGCATACTGTGGTCTCAGGAGGATAGCTCAGGGGCAGCGTGCTCTGCTCGGCTTAGAAGCAAGACGACATGGAGCACCACAGGTTTGATCCCTGGGTCCGCACTTAGAAACCTCTTGGTATTAAGCACGTTATAAATAACCTATCACATCATATCAGTATAAAAAGTCGACAGACTGTGTTTCGGCCTTTAGCCCATTCAGATGGTTGTAAGTAGGATGGCCTTCACCAAAGAGTTCCAGATCTTGACTTGCAGTGGGCCTCCAGCCTGCACTGTCCTTCTTATCCATCAGAAAACCCGAGTTTAAAACACTGATGGACCACTCAGTCATCCTCATAATTGTGCCTTTTTCCAAAAGCGTGTTGCTCTGCAAGTCCACCAGGCCTGCTTGGTCACAGTTATTAGGGGAGCAGCTGGGAACCATCCGCACAGGAGTCCCTAACACTCTGTCTTGCGGTCTTGGACTGATAAGCCTGATGTTGCACTGCCAGAGGGAGCTTCACAAAGTACTACTCTTGCCCAGGTGAGCAGAGTGGCAAATGAATAGTCTAGCGCTACCTGTGTTGGAATGCCAAAGCATAGTTCCTCTTGGTGGGTTACAGCTCAACCTCCTCCGTAGAATCCATGACTGGGATAGAACTTGTGGAAACCCTGGGCATTCTGGGACACACTGTACTAGAAGATGCATCGGAAATAGACACAACCACTGTATAGGCCATGACCGCAACCTCTCTCCAAAAACATTATCGGAGCCATAACACAAATCTCTAATATCTCTTTGATCTGTTTATGTTCTGTTAAAGCCCCGATATACACAGGCATCTTTAGGTGCATATATTATAGCCAAATGAGTTAGCTTTCTGAATGGTGATCAAACTATCTTCCAGTCCACCTTCAAAAGGACCCCTGTGGTGTCCACCGCCTTGATCTTATTAGAATTACCAACAAGCAAAGTGCCATCTAGCCACCCTATCAGCAAAGCATTACCAAAGGTCGACCACTAACATAGGAAGATTCTGTCAGGTCAAAGCCATTGACCAAGGGGCAATCACGGTCTAAATAGCAACCTTGAAATAACCCAAGCTGCTTATCCAGACCCCTAAAGGGTGCCTTCTTGTAATAGGCAAAGAATCCAATTCCGGCCTAACCAATATCTAAGACCATAACATTGTCCTGTCCGGCCCGTGCTAAAGAAGGAGCCCAGCGCCCACCTCCGGCTTCCTCAACTTGCATGCCTGAGGAAAAGGCTGCCAGGCTCCAAAGTCGATCTATGGAGCATAAGCTCCATTTAAAAATGGCCGCTGCTGAGGCTTCATCATCTACTGGGCTCTGCCTGCCCACAGTTCTGCCTGTCGAGGTTCGGAATTGGCCATGCCTGGCCTTAGCACAGGAGGCCCATGGGAGCCAGCAGGCAAAGCCAGACCCCTTTGAAGGACAACCTTCAAGGACCTCAGTTCCCGTCTGTCCCGTGTTGAAGAAGGAGCCCACCACCCACCGCCTGGCTCTGCCAACTTGCATGCCTGAGGTAAGGGCTGCCAGGCTCCAAAGTTGATCTACAAAGCATCCGCTCCATTTAGAAATGGGCACCGCTGTGGCTTCATTCTCTACCAAACACTGCCTGCCCATTGTCCCACCAGTGAGGTTCGGGATTATGGTGACACCCTGTACTCTGGCATTCATCACTAACCAGACCAGCCACGCTACTAAGCACAGCCAATCCCTTACTACCATGTTACAGAGCCTAGTGACCCAGACTTAATCAGCCCACATGTAAGCAGCTGCACACCTAACCTATGCATTGTGTATCCTGGAACTACCCTACCTTGCGTGGGACCTACACACCAACTCAAACTCTGGGCCAGAATCTATCACCCTACCACCACGTCCACTCCTCTACCAGGTGCTTCCAGGTGGACACATGGTTTTCTGATCGCTCTCCCTCACCACCACCTGCTCACAAAATATAACAGGACTTAAAATATGCCTTACTCAATGTGTGATCCCTAGGCGCTCATGCCATTGACACCCATGATCTTATCCTCAAACACCACATGGATATCGTAGACTGAATCCTGGCTTCACAAAGCTTATAGCCCTCTGATCTCCCTAGCTATCCCTCCCAACTACATCATATTTAGCACAGACCACCTCAACGCCATAGGAGGTGGGGTAGCCCTCATTACCAAAGGCCTTGATCCTTAGCCACCGCCCCAGGGTATGAAATGCTGCTTGTTAATCTCACCACTGACCCCCAAACCACTTTCAACTTGCTCCTGGTCTATAGGGAACCAGGACTCAGCCATCCTGACTTAAACATCCCACTCCTTATCACTCCCTTTATGAAACCCTTGACCAAATGCATCATCCTGGAAACTTCAACCTAGGTTACAACAATGCCTAAGACCCCAAAGCTGTGATGCTCATAGCAGCTCTCTGCGACATGAACTTTACCCAATTGATTGAGGTACCCATGCACTCCAAAGGGAACACCTTGTATTGGATTCTTACAGCCAATGTAACCATTAACATTTCAGCCATTGACCAAGTTCCTTGGTCGGGTCACTTCCTCATCCAGTTTCAGACCTACTCAGCTAAACTCCACAAACTTGCCATCAGACTGAATCCTATGCAGGTTTGATATACCTGCAACTTGACGCATGAGGATCCAAGGGCCTCACTCTTAGCAACGCTCAGCTCATTCGCCCAGGTGCCAAAGACCTCTACACTAGATCTGGCAAACCAATTCCATGCATGTCTGCTCCAGACGCTCGACCGCCATGCTCCTTTTAAAAATTAAATTTCTAAACCCCATAAACCTAAGAATACCTGGTTTTCAGACAACCTAGTGACCCTATGAAGGAATAGGCCAAGTCACACTAGAGCAAGTTACCACCACCATCCAAGCGCTAAAACCTTCTAATTGTAAAGGTGACCCTTGTACTGCCCACGCAGCAAAACTCTGTGCTCCCACGTTAGTACCCGTCATCACTGAGTTTGCCAACGCCTCTTTCACCACAAACACTGTGCCCTCCAATATCAAATACCCCTGGATCTCACCACTCCTAAGAAACCCTCCCTAGACCCCTCACTCCCTACCAACTACCGTCCCATCATCACTGTTCCTGGACCACCTGGCCTATAACCAAGTCCAGCAATTCCTGGAGCATCACCACCTACTTGGTAACAGACAATCCAGTTTCCGTCCCAAGCACTGCTCTGCTGGATTTAAAAATCCAAATGGATAGGAACTGTGACTCAGGCAACCTTGCCATCCTCCTCCTACTAGCTCTGTCCCTTATCTTTTACTTACTTGACCAATACATCCTTTGCCTGCACTTCAGACAACACTTCAACTTTTCACCTGAAGCCACTACTTGGACCAAATCCTTTCTCAGTGAGCGTACCACCAGAGTATTCATCTGGGAATCTGCAGCCGATTCCATCCCAGCCCCATTAGGTATCCTGCAAGGCTCCTGCCTCTCACCCACACAGAGAGAGAAGGTAGAGTCAAAGGCTACCCTAGCCTGAGGTGTGACATAGGGTCACAGAAATGCAGCGGAGCTAGGTGGTTGCTAGCTCAAAAAAGACAAATCACCTTGGGATACAAGAATATCAAAAGAAAGGTTTAATTTAAACTATCACAAAATACATATTCACAGAAAGTTCCGTAGCACCGAAGATATGCAACATTAAGCACATTGTAGTCTGCATATTCGTGGGTTAGTAGGCAAAGTGATATTCTTATATCCCAAGGTGATTTGTCTTTTTAGAGCTAGCAACCACCTAGCTCCGCTGCATTTCTGTGACCCTATGTCACGCCTCAGGCTAGGGTAGCCTTTGACTCTACCTTCTCTCCCCTTGTATTTCCTAACCTGTAGAGTTAGACCCCTTTAAAAAAAGAGGGTTCCGCCCACTTATCTCACATCTCACCCACACAGTACAACACATACAACCCCTTTTCAATCTCCTCGACCCTAGAGAAATCCTTTACATGAACTTTGCGGATGATATTCAAATCTTCATCCCCATCAGAGGCAATCACGCCCAGGACTCTGCCATTATCAACTCAATGTACATTACAATCCAAAACTGGGTGGCCACTTACAACTTGTGCTTAAACGATGAAAAAACAGAGCTCCTCATTGTTGGCTTCCCGTACCACCTCAAACACCTAGATACCTCCTTCTCTTCCTTCTGCATTGATGGCACAACAATCCCCTTCCTGAACTACCTCAAGATTTTGGGGGTCCAACTCGAAGCAGGCTTATCCATGACCAGGCACATCAATGCTCTTGCCTCCTCCACTGCCTATACTGCAAGGCTCATCTCGCTGAGTAGGCAATTCCTTTAACAGAGCAACTGCCTCATACTCGCTCGAGCACTGATCCTCACAAAATTGGATTATGGCAATGTCTTGCTCATGGGCACCACTGCTGCCAACATGTCCAAACTTCGATTATTGCAAAACAAAGCACTTTGAGCGGCCCTTGGTTTAAAACGCTCTGATCACATCACAGCAACCAGATGTGAGACCCACTGGCTTCCCATGAAAGCACAGGTTATCTTTAAAACTATGACTTTCGTGGACTGAGGGATTCATAAGGAGTCACCCCGCTACCTTAACAATAGAATTACTCAAAACATCCCCATCCGGGTGCTAAGATCCAGCTCCAGCACTTTAATGGTCACTCCCCGCTTCAAGAACAAAATAACCGCCAGGGTCAGTTTGTGCATCACGGCTCCATCTCTCTGCAACTCCTTACCAGCCCCCATCAGAACTGAACAATCCTACACTACTTTCAAAAGACTAGTAAAAACCTGGTTGTTTGACACATTTGAGTAACACCGTTTTCTGGCGCTTTTCTCATCCGACATGGAACACCTTCCACAGTGCCAAGTTACGTGATGGGCAAGGAGAGATGGGTTGTAATATAGTGGTAAGGGAACTATGAGCAGTCTTCCTGTTTACTTGCGAGAGGAACTGGGCCTTGGAAATCCCCTGCCCCAAGAACGGGAGACTCAGCCATAGGACGAAATTCACTGTCTTTCTTAACAGTTAGAATGACAGGGATCTGACCAGGAACAACGCCAAATTCTTCATGAGCTCTCACTCTCCAGGCACATGTCATCCCATTTTGTCGCCTAGTGACATCACAAAAACAAAGTTACATCCCAAAAACCTAACAGGGGAATGGGTTGATTAATTAGGGGAACTACATGTGTAATCTATAAGGCATTAGTATGATCACTGGGTAAGTCTTATCTGGTGGCTCCTCCTGAGACCACCCCTATGTGTTACAAATCAAAAGTTACTGGTTAGTATAAAGATGATTGGCCAGTGCAACATAGTGTATGCTTATTGTGGAAGGTGTTTAGGGATTGGACAGAAAGGGTCTTCTGAGCCTTGGAGCTTTGGACAGTTACCAGGCCAAGTGCATCTATTTTAGGTAGTGGGAACAACCCTGAAGGATCGGCATGTTCCCAATAAGTTACCATCTCTGATTTCCTAAGCCCCGAGACAGAACATTCAGCTTTGGACATGTATAATTATTGTATCCTTCTACCTTCCGCTCACTTCTAACAGCTTTCCTCTGTCTACATCAAATGAATAGGCTCTGTCTCCTAGATTCAGGTCAAGTATTTAGGGACCATTAAATGGAACTCTCTTGCTTGTAATGAAGAGGATTTTTGACTTTGTCCCTTGCAGATGTCCTATCTCCTCTGTTAACTGGAAACGTTCCTTCCATACTTGCCCTTGGTGAGGCTGTGCACGGTGTCTGCGTTGGAAGCTTTGTCTGCATGCTTCCGCAGAATCAGTCTGTCAGCCTTTCCTTGTATGCTGAAGTTCGTCTTGCTTTTCCCCATTTACTCCAATGTACCTATAGCTTACACCTTTATTCCTATGGCCGTCCATGTTAGTTGCAATTAAGCGTAGGCAATCTGTTCATATGTATTCTTAGGCGTCTTGCAGTTTCCGTGTAGCAAAAAGGTATACGTGGTGTCCGGACATTTGGTCGAAAAAAATGGTCGACAGGACAAATGGTCAACACCATTTGGTCGAAAGCCAAATGGTTGAATTTTTTTATTTATTTATATATATATTTTTTAGGTTTTCGTTTAGGGAAAAAAAAGGGTTTTTTTAGAAATAAAAGGGGGTTGGGAGGGCCCCCTGGACCCCCCCCCAAAAAAAGTGAAAATACAAAAAAAAAAAAAAAACTACTTGTTGGTTTTCGACCAAATGGTGTCGACCATTTGTCCTGTCGACCTTTTTTTTCCGACCAAATGTCTGGTAACCGGTATACGTGTGTCAGTCCTATAACTATATGAGTATTTGCTTTGCGTCTATCAGCAATAAAGATAAGTGTTTGTGTAGCTTTCTGCAGGGATGCCTACGTGCTTCATGTTAACGTATCTGTCATGATGTCAGTCGTGACATCATCAATGTTCCTCGAGGTTGCAGTTCGTCGACTTGTTCGATTGATGACAGCTAAATCTCTTCAATACTGTCACCTCAGTATGGTCACACCTGCGATACATCAACAATGGTGAGGAAGGGCCCAGAAGCAATGTACATCTCTCATTTCTCTGTCGCCGGACTGAGAGTGGGATGGGTGTAATGAGGGCCACGTTTGGGTCTCCCTCTTCAATGTGAACCGCTATGATCTCATTTAAAGAAGTTACTCTGCTCTGTTCCCAGCCATGGGGCCTTATCTACCAGCTTTGTTTGTGGCCTTGGCTGTCGTCTCTGTGTCTGGATGTGCTAAGGGAGTGGCAGGTGCACTAATTGGGTCAGGAATGAATGGCTATTGTTGGGATCACGTGGTTGGGGACCACTCATCAGAGCTCAAATTCATCTATTTGTTGGATTTTCTGCTATTTTAACGTGTGTGTGCTTTCCTTTGGCAGCCACTCGGATGCAGTGTATTAATTCATTAAGGGGTGAGATGGCACAGTAGCCACTTGCACCTGGCATTTAAGGATATGTGTATCTTTCATTGCTACCAACTGCAACTAATTAACCTTAATAATCGTAACTATATGTCCTAGGAAACATTATCTGGTGTGTTTCACCTTGCGAAGCAGAACTCCCCTCGGTGCACTGACCTTGTTATCTGAGGCTCGTCCAAGCATTGTGAGGCCTGGGAATAGTCTACAGTATTTCAGAAATGAGGCCTAACAGAGTTGATCTAAGCAATGGCAGCACTTCTGTTCATTCGCCACCATGTTGTTTTCTTCATGTCTTGCATATTAGTGTTCCTTATGTCTACGTGTAAGTGGTTTTAGTGTCTATGAACATGGGTTCTTCGTGTCTACATGCAGGTGTCTTCGTGTCTACATGCAAGTGTTCTTTGTGTCTACATGTGCCACTATTTCATTATTCCCTGTCTGTTTATTCAGCAAAATGCAATCTACCTGTCACCCTATTTAAGTCATACAATATATTCTACACTCAATGTTAACTACATGGCTTTTAGTGTTTTACTGTTTATAGACCAGTTCTCAGCTTATATCTTTGAGGATACTTAGGGATAGGTGGGGCGTCATTTCCATTATTACATTCCCCCTCTGGTCAATTTATTGACCACACCTTTATTTTTCTCCATCCAATCATACCCATCTTTGGGTGTCCATATTTTACACCCCTTCTCAGGGTGCCGCCTCGCTCTAAATATTCTTCTCACCCACATGTCATGACGCAGCTTACAGTTAACCCAGTGCACAGTATAGTTTTCTGGGTCCAGTGGGGGCTCAAACATAGTGCCTGGGGGTTCTATGTCACGACCCTCAGCCCTGATCCCCACTGGCAAGCCCATTGGCCAGGTGGAATCAGACTTCAGATCGCAAATAAGGCCTGGCATCCGCTTCACAGGCCCTCTTGGGGCCAGGCTCATAAACTGGGAAAGACATCTGCTTAAGGAACTACTTTATTTAGGCTTTCAGCCAACATGGAGGCATCCACATAGCTTGATTCCTAGAACCAAACTATGCGGTATAGTGTTTTGGGTGTGATGGCCTAGGGACTACTTTACCTGGACTACTTTGCAGAGGCTATTTAAACCACACCCGAACAAGACACAACGCTTCGCGTTACTTTGCTACTAGCAACGTGAAGCTCACCGTGTCCAGCTTCTCACGAGCCTGGCAAGATCCGGACTTGCAGAAAAAACAAAGAACATCGTTAGCAGCAGAATCTTACCTGCAATCTCCATCCTTCACTGATCGCAGCTCCTGGGCAGCTCCGTTTGGAGGGTTCGCCGCCCGGATCGAAGGACCTGAGAAAGGAAGAAGTCATCATTAAAGAAGGTAGTAGAGACATTTCAACCACGAATCGCTTAGAGACTTACCTGGCTGGTTGTTTTTTGACCAGTATAGCTCCGGAACTCCACCCGCACTGGGAGCACACCGCAACCTACGAAAAAGAGAAAACACAGGTCAGAGTAGACAAGACATCGCAGCGCTGCGCAAAGCGCCTTCTTAATGCATCATAGCGCTATTGTGCACCATCATTTACTGGTGAAAACCAGCCTACCCAGTTCGCCAAGCGGACGCTCTGTGCACCTAAGGGAGAATAAAAAGAGACATTATCGAACAGAGAAAATGCATGCAATAATAACAACGCCATAAATCAAAATAAGACCTACCTGAAAGACATTACTTGGGCCGCTGTCAGTGAAGTAACTGGACCGCACGCGCCAACGAAAGACAACGCGCCCCTGCCCAGAAAGCAGGACGATAACAAGGTGAGAAGAGAACCCGGTGGGGCTGAAATCACAAGGGAGGTAGGGAAAAGCTTACCTTGGTCGTCAAATCCTAAACATAGTCTTCAATTCCAGGCGGAATTCCACCGAGAACCGCACCAGGGAATCATTGAGAAGGGCATCAGCATCCAACTGGCTGAGTGGCATCCCCGTGGGTACCAGGTGAGTGTAACAGAACGTGATGCCTACCATAAATAATCCATCTGGGCGCCATGGAGACATCGGAAATAGACCAATTGGCCCCAATTGTTGGGGGACTTTCGTGCCGAGGTTCATTCAGCCCGACAAGAGACTAATGCACTCCGAAGAGACCTAATAGTGATCAAGGATCGCACCAAGGAGATCGGCAGACAGTTCCTGCAATCGCAGGCAGGTCAGACTCCTCTGCCTGGGGGAAATTCACCGATGTAAAATCCTATCTCATCATCTCATACCACCACACCAGTACAGATTACGCTGCCTGGAACAGTTCCCCTGGCACCACCAGAAAGGTTTTCGAGCGACCCACGGAAGTATGCAGCGTTCATAAATCAGTGTCGCCTTCATTTCCTTTGTCGCCCTGGGGCATTTCCAAATGACCAAGCTCGGGTAGCTTTCGTCCTGTCATACTTGAGTGGAAGCGCAGCGGATTGGTCAGTGCCGTTGGTGACCCATAATGATCCATTGTTACAGGACTATGGGGGGTTCCAGAGAGAAATGGAAAAATGTTTTGCTCGCCATACTCAGGAACAAGCAGTGGATAACAAACCCTTATACCTCCGGCAGGGGAATCAGGACTTATTAACATACATTGCTACCTTCAATAGACTGGTTGCTGAAGCCAGGTGGCCAGAAAACAAAAGAACCATGTTATTTCATCAAGGCTTACGAGGCAAATTAAAGGACGTCTTGGCCCAGGTAGTTGATCCCCCCAGAGACTGTACCGAATTCATAAATCTGTTCGTGCAGCTGGATCATCGGTTGCAAGACCGAAAAGCAGACCGGTCCAAAGCGGACTCTCGAGTAGTTATGTTCGGTCTAGAGACAATTCACCACGGGTGCCAGACAATGCCGTAGAACCCATGCAGATCGGAGGGATACGACCTCCACTAACAAAACAAGAGCGGGATAAAAGAAGACAACAGCAACTTTGTTTGTATTGTGGAAAACCAGGACATTTCCTCATGGACTGCCTGGTAAAACCCCCAAGGAGGACAGTCAGGGCCACAGAAAAGGATGAAGTTAAGGAATCAGAAAACTACCAAGCTCGGCAACCGTAGAGGTCAGTTTGTCCAGTGATAAGAAAGAGCCACTGACCTCGCACTTTGCAATACCCGTGATCTTAATAAACCACCAACAATTGTCAAAGATGCATGCCGTAGAAGCGTACATTGACAGTGGAGCAGTTGGGAATTATATAGATCTAGAGTTGGCAGCAGAGATGGGGCTCCCTTTGTGTTCTAAGTCTACCAGGGACAAGGTGACTACCGGGGATGGGACAGAAATTGCCTCCGGACCAGTAAACCAGTGCACAGATGCAGTAACCATGCTGTGACAGGATGGACATGGGGAGTGCATTTTGTTCGATCTCATTAAGGCACCTCAGTTCCGGTTAATACTAGGGATGCCATGGTTAGTTGCTCACAACCCTTCGATAGACTGGTGGGCACAGAAATTAACCTTCTCCGGCAACTGCTCCCTGGCCTGCTACTCTCCAGAGCCAGAACACAACTCCTGTATCTCCAAGACTCCCAATACAGTAGCATCTACCCTAGGAGTAACTAATACTTTGCCAGATGAATATCCTGACTTTCGGGACATATTCCAAAAGGACCAGGCTAACACATTGCCGCCGCATAGGCCTTATGATTGTCAAATTGACCTTGTTCCTGGGGCACAAATCCCTTCCGGCAGGATCTACACTCTCACCGAACCAGAAAACCTTCACTTGAAATCCTATTTGGACCAGTACCTTGCAAACGGATCTATCCGCCCATCGAAGTGCTTGGCAGCCAGTCCTTTGTTCTTCGTACCGAAAAAAGAAGGGGGCTTGAGGACCTGTATTGATTACCGTGCAATAAACCAGATCACCGTGAAGAACTGCTAGCCCATACCCCTTATCCTGGAAATGCTAGACCAAGTCAAAGATGCCCAGATTTATACCAAATTGGACCTTCGGGGAGCACACCACCTGGTCTGGGTCATAAGCAGAGATGAGGGGAAAACCTCTTTCCGTACCAAATATGGCTTGTTTGAATATCAAGTCATGCCTTTCGACTTGTGCAACGCTCCTGCAGCCTTTCAATATTTCATGAATGACGTCTTGAGAGAACTGATTGATGTTTGTGCCTTAGTGTACATAGATGACATCTTGGTGTACTCAGCCTCAAAACAAGATCATATCAGGCACGTTTGTTCAGTCCTCACCAAGCTCCGCCAACATTGTTTATATGCAAAGCTGGAGAAATGTTTTTTTCACATTACCGAAGTAGAATTTCTTGGTTTCATCCTTTCACCAAAAGGCATCAGAATGGACGTACATAAGGTTGACGCCATTCTAAAATGGCCATCAGCAACATCTCTGAAAGGGATACAGAGCATGCTAGGCTTTGTGAACTTTTACCGCCGATTTATCCCAGACTTCTCTCAGGTTGTGCACCCGATCACAGTACTGCTACGAAAAAGCAATAAAAAGTTTTCTTGGACCGAGGAAGCAGAAAGAGCCTTTCAGGAACTGAAACGAAGATTCACCCCATCTCCAATCCTGCGACACCCTCGTCCAGACCTCCCTTATGTCATAGAAACTGATGCTTCCAGTATGGCAATGGGAGCGGTCCTTTCACAGAGGGACCCAGAAACTGGCCAGCTGCATCCTGTGGCCTTCTGGTCAAAAAAGTTCTCACCCCCAGAAATTAATTACGCCATCACGGACAAAGAACTCCTGGCCATCAAGTCCGCTTTCAAGGCGTGGCAATACTATCTTCTGGGAGCTGGACACACCATTACAGTCATCACAGACCACCGGAACCTGCAATATCTCAAGACAGCCAAAGCCCAGTTCTCACGCCAGTTACGGTGGGCCCTTTTCTTCACCGAATATGATTATGTGATAAAATTTCGACCAGGGATCAAGAATGGAAAAGCTGACGCCTTATCTCGAATGGGCATCGATGAAACGGTGTATACAACCCCAGACCCGGTACCCATCATACCCGAAGACAAACTCTTGGGTATCACGACAACCTTATTCACAAGCAGAATTACGAAACGAAATTCGACAGTCAATGAACCCAGATGCTTTCCTCGCATGGCAAACTCAAGGAGAACAATATTGCATCAAGGATCAGTTACCTTTTTTTAGGGACCGGCTATATGTACCCAAGAAGGAGTTACAACAGCATATCATTTCAGATTATCATGACTCTCTGATTGAAGGACACCCTGGGATTGCCAAAACCTTAGCTTAGGTAAAAAAGAACTTTTGGTGGCCTACCTGGTGTAAGGATATTGTCCAGTATGTTCAGTCCTGTGGTGTCTGTGCACAAAATAAATCACAGAAACCATCCGGTCTCCTACAAGCATTGGACATCCCTCCTGCTCCATGGCACACTCTCTCCCTTGACTTCATCACTGATCTGCCCCCTAGTCAAGGTTTTAACACCATTCTTGTAGTCGTGGATTTGTTCTCTAAAATTGAACATTTTATTCCTCTCAAGGGCCTCCCGGATGCATCCACCTTAGCAAAAGTATTTCTGGAAAACATTGTCAAGCTACATGGTTTCCCTTCAGGTCTGGTCTCTGATCGAGGCAGCCAGTTTGTATCCAATTTTTGGAGAAAATGTAGCGCAATGGCACAGATTGACATCCAGCTATCTACCAGTCACCACCCCAAACAGACGGCAAAACCGAGAGGACCAACCAGACCCTCGAGCAGTATTTACGGTGCATGCTACACCATGAATTAAGAGATTGGAAGGACTTACTTTGGATAGCCGAGTACGCGTACAACAATTCCGTACATTCTAGCACGGGACAAGCACCTTTTTACACCCTGTATGGCAGACATCCACATACCTCAGAACTCAACCTTCCTACCAGCTTGGAAATGCCTGCAGTAAAGACTCTTCAAAAAACTATCACTCAGGCTTTCAGAAAGGCGAAGGAACATCTTATTCATGCTAAAGAAAAACAAAAACACTTCGCCGACCATCATCGGAAAAAGGCCCCAGACTATCAAGTGGGAGAAAAGGTTTGGTTAGCTGCCAAATATGTACCCATCAAAGGGACCCGGACCTTCCATCCTCGATACTTAGGACCCTATACCATCAAGGCAATTATCAACCCAGCAGCCCTCAAATTGGATTTACCACCTAATCTACAAATCCATCCGGTATTCCATGTGTCCCTCTTAAAACCAATGCAACCCGGTACATGAGGCAAGACACCACCTAAACCCATACTTATTGATGGAGAACCAGAATTCGAAGTCAAAGGCATCCTGGACTCTAAATACTCTAGAGCCAAGTTATATTATCTCGTCGACTGGAAGGGATTTGAACCCCAAGATAGATCCTGGGAGCCCAGTGAGAACATCCATGCACCACGTCTGATCAGGAAGTTTCATCAGAACTTCCCAACTAAACCTGGACCAGACAGGAGACACACCATGGGAGGGGCCCTGGGGGGGAGTGCTGTCACGACCCTCAGCCCTGATCCCCACTGGCAAGCCCATTGGCCAGGTGGAATCAGACTTCGGATCGCAAATAAGGCCTGGCACCCGCTTCACAGGCCCTCTTGGGGCCAGGCTCATAAACTGGGAAAGACATCTGCTTAAGGAACTACTTTATTTAGGCTTTCAGCCACCATGGAGGCATCCACATAGCTTGATTCCTAGAACCAAGCTGTGCGGTATAGTGTTTTGGATGTGGTGGTCTAGGGACTACTTTACCTGGACTACTTTGCAGAGGCTATTTAAACCACACCCGAACAAGACAACACTCTTCGCGTTACTTTGCTACTAGCAACGTGACGCTCACCGTGTCCAGCTTCTCACAAGCCTGGCAAGATCCGGACCTGCAAAAAAAACAAAGAACATCGTTAGCAGCAGAATATTCCCTGCAATCTCCATCCTTGACTGCTCGCAGCTCCTGGGCGGCTCCGTTTGGAGGGTTCGCCGCCCGGATTGAAGGACCTGAGAAAGGAAGAAAGACATCATTAAAGAAGGTAGTAGAGACATTTCAACCACGAATCGCTTAGAGACTTACCTGGCTCGTTGTTTTTTGACCGGTATAGCTCCAGAACTCCACCCGCACTGGGAGTACACCGCAACCTACAAAAAGAGAAAACACAGGTCAGTGAAGACAAGATATTGCTGCGCTGCGCAAAGCGCCTACTTACTGCATCATAGCGCTATTGTGCACCATCATTTACCGGTGAAAACCAGCCTACCCAGTTTGTCAAGCGGACGCTCCGTGCACCTAAGGGAGAATAAAAAGAGACATTATTGAACAGAGAAAAAGGCATGCAATAATAACAACGCCATAAATCACAATAAGACCCACCTGAAAGACATTACTTGGGCCGCTGTCAGTGAAGTAACTGGACCGCACGCACCCACGAAAGACAACGCGCCCTGCCCAGAAAGCAGGATAGAGAGCCCACCAACTTCGATAACAAGGTGAGAAGAGAACCCGGAGGGTCTGAAATCACAAGGGATGTGGGGGAAAGCTTACCTTGGTCATCCAATCCTAAACAAAGTCTTCCTTTCCAGGCGGAATTCCACCGAGAACCGCACCAGGGAATCATTGAGAAGGGCATCAGCGACCAACTGGCTGGGTGGCGTCCCTGTGGATACCAGGTGAGCGTAACATTCTATTGGTCTTTCAATTAAGTGCATTTCATGTGGTTCATCTGTTTGGGTGTGGATATGTACCATGTTACCTTTAACCAATATCACTGTCATCATTTGCTGCTCTATAGCCTTTTCCCCAGTTTTCCTACACTGCGATAATATTAATTGCAGGGTGCAAAGGCCCGTTAGTACCAATGCCAGAACTGCTAGTAATATTTTAAATGTGCTACCCAGACAGGTAGGCACCTATGTGAATATAGCTGTAAACCAGTCATCTTCTGCTTCACTGGTCTCCTGGACCTTTTTTGTGTGCACATTTTGCAGGGAAGATATCACTTCCATTCCGCTCCCACTCTGCTCATAGTGTGCAGGTAAAAAATGTGCAGCAGCTTGAGACAATATTTGGGCACATGCCTGCCCCCATAGCAGTGAGGAGGTAGAGGACATGCCTGTTTTGGAGAGTCATCAATCTGATTGCTCTCAGCACCTCTTTAATCACATTGAGCACCTTTTCTGTGGCATTTGTTGCCTGCAGTAACTCCCATCTCGTTATCTGAAGCCACTTTGCATTCGCTGCCCATTATAAGCCAGTGGCAAGGATCTATGAAAAGAACATTTGCACCTTGCTAAATAGTCTGTGTTTGGATGGGATAGCATCCAGGTCGTCAACAGAATTCTTCAAAAAATAATAGTCTTGTTTAGTGTGCTGTGAGTTTTCTGGTCACCTTTTGCAAACACAATCTTTAGTTCACTATATCTTTCACAGAGGGGAAATATCCACAACATATCAGTCTTTGTCCTGCCCTGGGGCAGTCCAGCACCAAAATGCTAGGCAATTCTCCTCTGAACAAGAGTACCGATAGCAACTCCGGACACATGTTTCAGCCTGGTTGGGCCTCATCAGTAGGGTGGTAGCTCTGGGTCTCACCCTAAATTACTAGGGGAATCCAGACAGAGACCCCTTGCTCACAATTCTTAGAGAGGCACAGCTCCACCCTACTGATGAGATCCAACCAGACCGAAACCTGTCTGCGGTTGCTGTTGGTACTCTTCTTCAGAGGAGAATTGCCTAACATTTCGGTGCTGGACTGCCCCAGGGCAGGACAAAGACTGATTTGTTTTGGAGATTTCTCCTCTGTGAATGATAGTGAGCTAAAGAATCTGGGTAAGGCTTTTGTAACCAGGACTAATGTCTGGCAGAGGGAATCCCAGGACCTCCCCTTGTTAATTTCTGGTCACATTTTACCATTTGCACCATGTCACTTTGAGGCACTACCAGTGCTGGTGTGTGTAATATCGCTAGTGAGCAAAAGCCATCCCAATATGGCTGGAGCTGTATATAGGCTTGTGAACCACAGGTCCAATAGTGGGCCATTAACACTGTTGTGCCAACTTTCATGCCTGGCAGATTGTTAGGCAGAATCCTGTGCAGTTCCCCTAGGGATCACTACACACAATTAAGACTACAATTGGTTATACAAGTTCACCTTTGGTACAAGCCTGTACTACACTGTAAAGTGGTAGCAGTAGCAGAGCAGCCAGACTCTCAAGAGTAAATGAGCAGTAGCAGAGATTACACAAAGGGCCCACAATTACTGTGACTCAAGCAAGCACTGACTCAAGGTTTCAGGTAAAAAGTATAAGTACATTTATTTTTAAACCATCTGTTATAAAACACTTCACTTCTATAAATTTGAAACCACATGTAAAATACCCTACACACAACCAATTCCACTTGTGCCAGTAAATTCAAGGTAAGTACATTAGGATTTGACAGACCGGTGTTGCGATACTGACGCGTACCCGCGGATAGAAATGCTCACGAAGTTAAAACACACTTTGTACTTAAGAATTTCAAATAAGGGAAAAGTGAATAAAAATCAAAGACAATATTTTTTCAAGGCAAGGAGACTCGAGGATACAGATTAAAGTCAATAGGCCTGCGCCAGTGTCAATGGAGCAGATGCTCAGTTGCCGAGGATCACACGTTGAACAGTTCGAGATTCGAGATGCCAAGAGTTCGTAAAGATTGTCAATTGGAAGGAAAAGTTATAAGAAGTTGGGAAGAAAGAACACATCATCGTGGAGGAAAAGGGTTCTCCCTGATTCCGGCTGGTCAGACGGAGAGAATGACCAAATGTGCACAGTACCTTATTCCGTTGGAGAAAAGCTGGTGCCACGGCAGTTGTTCCTGGTAGTTCCTGCAGACTCATGGTTCCTGCGGCTTCAGTCGTGGGGACAAGAAGGAGGACGTCTGGAGCGATCTGCACTACCCAGGGATGAGGCCAGTAGCAGCAAAAAAGACAACAATGAATAAAAGGTGCACTCCTTTAAATCAGGAGAGGGCTCTTCTGATGGCTATCCGGACCACTACAGCACAGCAGTGATTTTGATCCAGGAGAGGATTCTCTGACTGAAGAAAAGACGAGCTGGTTGATCCCACCAGGCTCAAGGGAAGAAGACTCCGGACTGGATCTTCTCTTGTCATTGAAGGGTAGATAGCTCAGGACTGCAGCAGGGCTTCACCAGAACTCTGGGTTGTAGCAGCTGTCCTATTCACTGCTTCTCTTCGGTTCCTTGCAGTTCCAGTGGCAAGTCTGACTTCTAGCCCAAGAGTCCTGCCTTTTATGCCAAAATCCCCCATTCACACAGCCTGGATGTCAATCACTCAGCAAGGGGGTTGTCCAGCCCGGACATATATTAAATCTCCAGGGAACAAGGGCAAGGGGGGTATTGCAGCATTCACTTCTAATACTCCTTCTCTGCTGCCGTTAATATTTTCTTGCCCCCCCTGCCGAAACTTGATCTGTCGAGAAATACATTTCAGACATTTAGTCATGGCAGTTAAATAATCATGGATCTCATCTCCTAACACTGTAGCAGAGCTCTCTACAACCAATCAAGCCTACGTGGGAGGAGCAATGATAACATGCATCCTTCTGCCCATTACTATTTCATGGGGCGTGAGGTGGTGGTCTGAGCCTGGCTGATTGCGTAAGGCAAAAAGAAGCAGGGGAAGGCAATGCAACCAATTTTTCTTTAGGATATGCTTCTATTTTGCAATGCGTTCCTTTAAGAGGGTGTTGAGGCATTCTACAATGCTGTTGGCCTCTGAGTGGTAAACAGTACACAGCTTGTGCTTGATGCCAAGCAGGGATGTTAATTCAGAAAATAGCTTGTTTACAAAGTGTGGTCCATGTGGTCCATGGTTCTCATGCTCTTCAAATAGCAATCTCATTGCTACTAACTCAGCTGCCTGTGTAGAAAAATGTGCAGGTAATCTAATGCTTGCCACTTTCTCAAAATCATCACCCTTACCCCTCATCACTGTTGCGCCAAATGCCTCAATCCCATGCTCTGATCGATCGTTGATGAACCATCAACGAATATCACCTCTACCCTCCCTAGCTTTATTTCTTTTACTGGGGGTACATTGTCATTTATGTAGGAATATGTAGAACATGCTCTAATCGATTGTTGATGAACCATCAACAAATATCACCTCGCCCTTCTCTAGCTTTGTTTCTTTTACTAGGGGTACATTGTCATGCATGTCGGTGTATGTAGAACATGGATGAACTCAGTCTCCTCCCTCCACTGGTTTAGCAATAAATCTCACAGGATTCACTGTGCGACATCTGACAATGTTTATTGATGGGTTGGACAGTATTATTTCGTATTCAGATGCTCACTGTGTAGTGAACGTGAACTTTGGTTTCTCTAGGACAGCGAATAGTGCATACTCCACATACAGAGTTACTACAGAGCCCATTGTTATTGCAGATGATTTCTATAATGCAAAGGCCGCTGAAGCAAATGCTTGTTCACATGGGAAATGTCCTCCCATCACTGGATGCAAGATCCCTCTGTAAAATGCCAAGGGTTTGTGCCCTATTGAAGTTATTTGTATGAGGACAGCCATCATCACGTATGCATTCGAATGTGAGAATAAGGAGAATCCTTCCTTATAATCTGGCATCTATAACATGGGAGCTGTACTTATTGCTTCCTTCAGGGCCTCAACTACATTGATCATTGTGTCTGTCCACATTAAGGAGCTCTTCTACTTCTGTGCTTTCTTCAGTCCTTCTAAAAGGGGCTGAACGTATGTTCTGTAGTCAAAGACCCAAGGGCAACAATAATTACATAGCCCCATGAATCTTTCACTGTCACTGGACGGGGGTATTTGCAATTGCCTCTGCTTTGTCAGGTGTTAGTCTCCTTCCTTCCTTTGATAGTATAAGCCCAAAGATAATACCTCTTCCTGGCAACAGTGCAATTTTCCTTTGTCCACCTTGTACCCTTCGTCGGCCAATACTGTTAGTAACGTTATTGAGTATGTCCTGCACTCTTCCTGTGTGGAGCTACACATTGTATGATGGTACTGGGTATCTGTATATTTCCCAAGTCCATCAGCGGCACTCTGTTCAAAACACTAGGGGACACACAGTACCCCTGTGGAAGTCTTGTGTAGTGGAATTGGACCCACAGTAAGTAAACGCTGTGAGAATCTTCATGCATTGGATTGGAAAAGATTTTTTTTTTTGATCAATCACTGTAAAATGTGTGGCAGTCGGTGATATGGTGCACAAAATTGTAGCCTGGTTGGGCACAATGTTAAACTCCACCTCCACAATATTGTCAAAAGGATATAAATCTTGTACGAATCGTCAAGACCCTCCTTTTGTCTTTTTCACTGAGGGCACCGCCTTGTTGCATGGGGATTCAGATGGTACAATTATACCTTGTCGCATCAAGGCATCAATTGTCTCATAAATGCCTTTATCTGCCTCTCTCAATATGAGATACTGTTTAACTCAAGGTAAAATTGCTCCTTTCTTCAATTTTATTCATACTGCTCCAATCCCTTCAGCAGATCTACACCATAGAAGCTGTGCATAGTACACTTGGTACTTTTGCCAAATCTTGTGGAATAAAGGATGGCACTTTTTTGGCAAAAAATATTATCTGAGGTATTTCTCAGTATTGTATTGCAATTGATATGGAATGGATATTGTAAAAAGAAATTACTTCAACATCTATGTCGTCATCTTCAAATAGCTCGTCATCTGTCATGTCACACGACCGCTTTGTTGAGTCTAGTGCTATGGCTGGGCGCCCGCTGTCACCTTCCTTGTCTGTTCCAGGTAACACTTCTCTGTCCTCTTGCACAACTGCTGCTTCTAAATGTATCATTATGGTGTCTCCCTTTGCCATGTCTGTGGGTACTTCTGCTCTGAACAAAAACTCTGTAGGCAATCATAACAGCTTGTCACGTATTCGTGGACGCTATCCTAGCAACACTTTTACCCCATAAAGAAATAATTCTGAGTTTAGGGGCATCCCTTGTAATGTTTACAATCATAAAATATTTGTGCAAGTTGTCTTGCATTGCATAATACATGCCTGGTGTTGAATATATTATCCCTACCTCAGTAAATTAAATTGTCATATTTAATTTGGCCATCATAATGGCCCAATATGTTAACCAGTGTCCTTAAATACAACATTGGTGCTGCCATCATATCTTCTCCCTTTGTAATAAGTAGCTCTTCCATGAATGGAACCTTTGTCATAGCGCCAGAAAACCCTTGTGGATAAATGCTCATCCATGGTCCTTTAAAGGGGTTCCCTCCTACCACTATCGCACACCCTGTCGTGGTCACTGTAGTTTGTGGCAATATATTCCTGTCCCACTGCCCAGATGGTTGTGTTTGCATTTGTAGAAGAATCAAGGCAGAGCCTGACAGTCTGCGGCAGGAGAGCACGGGAGTCTCTCTATATTGTTGTTTGACCTGTAGGAGAAGCCTTGCCACCAACTCCCCCGCTCGTAGCGGAGCGTGGCAGAGTCAAGGCAGAGTCGGGCAGTCTGCAGCAGTCCGCGGTGAATCAGCGGAAGCAGCAGAAATTGGAAAAAGAAATTGGTATTCTTTACCACCAACCGCGTGAGCTTACCATCTAGCTGCGGGAAATTATGGGAAATTATTGCTCTGAGGCCAATATAAACCCTGAACCTGTACTGAATGAGGAGCAGTTCTTGACACTGAGTTACACCATGCAAAAACCACTCTATTTTGTAACTTCTAATGGCTATTAACTAACTATTTGTCTGGAGAAAACCAGTGTCCTTGCCCTCTTGCCACTGATTCCCGCTGCCGTCGGGTTCTGCACGGTATACACACAAGCTCTAGACCTTACGGCCTGTGTGGAAACCTGTGGAAACCTGGACCCCCTAACTTAACCTATACCTAGTGCACGGCTTGCAACAAAGATCGGCTCTTATCGTTAACTTCTTCTTCTCCAATTGCATCATTTGTGCCAGCTTAGATTACAGCTGGTAATTGGCAGTTTGAAGGACACCGGAAGCTCCTCAAGCTGTCGGGCGTGCCATGTCCTCACTGCGCCCCCTAAGTTATTGGTACACTGCTTCAAACTATTCCAGGGGGCAGGGGGGGGGAGTCGGACTAAGGGAGCTCCCCGAGCCGTCGGGCGTGCCCTGTCCCTGAAGGCTGTGTAAACCGCATATTAGTATCTCTTTTTGGGAATATGCCTATGTTTTTATTTTTTTTCTCTCTGTGGTTGATGCTATAAGATGTGTGCCGGACCCTTTGCCTGAGCCTTAATCCTCTGTTTTCCTACCCTTTCAAAACAGTGAGCACTAGGCGTTACCAGGTGGGGGGCTGCAAGTATATCTCTCCCCACCCCTGTTTTGCCTATGGAATATTATAGCTTGGCTCTTCTCTTTATAACCTCTGTTAGGTTGTGTGTATTTTAACACTAGTATTTTTAACTTGTGCATGTGTGTTTTTGTATTTCGTATTTTTCATGAACATTATTTGTTCTATTATTGTACCTCATTTTCATAGTTTTATAACTTTTTCTGATTTATCTGTCTTTTTTTGATAAATTAGAAATTCCTGCACCTGCACTTTAGGATCACTCCTTAAACTATTAGTGGGGCATTATTAGCTAGGAGTACAATATATATACCCTAGTGGGCAGCTACTGCTGATAGTATGGCCATAACCTGTCCAAACGTAAGGCTAAAGCCCCAACGCTGGTGTCTAACAAAACAAAAAAAAAGTAAGCCTAGTACCTTAGTTGGTCTGGGCGGCCCCAATGCTAGCTCTAATGTTCCTAAACCGAAATCCATAAGGACCAAATGTCCCCAGCTCCCATCAGGACAATCTACACTAAATGAGTATCTTAAACATATGGCAGGCAAAATAGAAGAGTGCATTCAACACACCGAAAGGGCTATTGAGGTTGCCAGTTCACACAGTGAAGCTTGTGATAACATAATTCCCCCTCTACCTTCTCCAAATACCTCGCCTCCAAGCCTATCGCAGTGCCTAGAAAACACCTGGAATGACAGTGTTATAGAAAGGGATCCAACAGAAATAGGTGGTTGTGTGGGGGTCTCCATCAGGGACACGGTAGGTGACCAAGAGAATGGGGGGATTTCTATTGGAAGTTTGGGGGATAGGATGGAAACCTCCTTCAGTTGTATGTGTAAATGACTCTATGAACTCAGCCTCACCTTACTTTAACATCTTGGATGAGGTATTGGATAAAAAATTAGCCCCGGTTCTAGATAAAAAAGGTGCCCTAAAAAATTCATTGAGTACCACACTTTGCATTATGGATGACCTAATAAGAGGCCTAAAAAAAAGACATTTTGAAAATTAATGATCTTGTCACAGAACAAAAAGGCTCAATAGTAAATGGAACTGTGGCAGAAAGATCAATTCCCCTCTGCCAATTACTAGTAACAATCAACATGTGGGTGGATTGGTAGGTCAGAAGCCCTTAGTCTCTGCCCATCTAACCCCTATCCCTGTATGCCAGAGTGCACCTCCTTCTGAGGGACCCATATGGAAGGGCAATAGGGGCCCAACTGTGGTTTCTGCCATGGGGTCTCACAAGATTCTAAAAGATAGTGGTCCCTCTTGTGAGCAAATAGTGCTTACTTTACCCCAGAGGCCGCTCCCTTGGTTGGAGTAATCACAGGACTACCATGTTTGGACCCTGGTGTCATGGAATCTACCACTTCCCTCCTAAATAAAATGGCACAATGGATAAACGCGCGCCTTTCGGGGATGAAGGTGAACCCAAGAGGTATAGAGGGAGGCCCAGAAAAGGATGTGAGGACTGGCAAAACTCGATTGGTAATAATCCAGTGGCAATACACACAGACATGTCCTTCTTATGCTGGAATATAGCAGGAGCCGCCACTAAGCTCTCTCAGAATGTGATAGTATGATATAATATTCCTTCAGGAGACGCGGGCCCTCTCCCCCTTATGTTTGGATGGCTTTGTTTCGAAATGTGTTCAAGCTAAGAAAGGTGGGCGTGAGCGCTGTTATGGTGGTTTGGCTATTTTGTTGAAAACTTCATTAAACTTAACCTTAATGGTTAGAGAAACTAAAAATGTGAATATACAGTGCATCACTGCATGTCCTGAGCAGGGCCGACCAATGACCTTGGTGAACTTTTATAATAGCCCACACATTTCTAATCAAGGGGTGCCCAGGGGCATTGAGGGACCTCGTTGATTCACAGTATATAGCTAATGGAAGTCAAGATTCGCTCTTAATTTTGGGTGGTGATTTTAATGCCAAAATGGGCTTGAAGATAAGGCCAGAGAAGATTGATCCCATGGAAGACGACGCCTGTGGGATAGCCCCTGCTCAAATGGTAGATGAAAGAACGTGTGCAGGGGGATTGCAGTTCAGCGAGTGGTTCCTGGAGTGGGCTATTTGCTCGCTGAATGGCCATGTCGGTGTAGATCAACCTGGGAAGCCAACCTTTTGTGGCGCCCAAGGGACATCCACGATTGACTACTTTTGTATTTATGCAAAGGATTGGTATCTAATAATGGAGTTTGAGGTGGTTGTAAAACTATTCAGTGATCACCATCCGCTGGGGTTGGTACTAAGAGTTGACCAAACAGTGGCCGCACATATTAATCTGCCACAACTGGACCATTGTGAAATTAACCCATTGTGTAAGCGCTGATAAAAATGGGACAAGATGGACACTAAGGCTACACAATCTATGGTTTGTAAGACCAATATAGAGGAAATCACCACGATTCTCTCAAATGGGTCAAGCCCTAGCACAATCTCTCTAGCCTCACAAAAAATGTGGAGGTCGATGTCTGATATCTTCCAATAGGACTTTAGAAAAGGGAGAATGAACACTCAGACTTGGTTCGACGAACCTTGCCGCACAGCACAGGGTAACCTCAAAAGAACTTTACATGCAAAAGATAGTACGAGGAGAGAGATAATTAGTGCCCGGGCGCAGCATAAAAATATCCTGGCAGAAAGGAAGAATTATTTAGAAGACCTAGGGAGTTTGTGGCTTATGGGCCCCCTTACAAAAGAACAAGGACCCATAAAGAGAACAATGTAAGTGCAAAGGCATGGTCCAACCATTTTAATTCCCTGTATAAAGTGAATCCCCCCACCACTTATTTGGCGGACAGAGGCACCTAACCCTAAAGGAGATAGAGGTCGCAGTAAATAAGCAACTCCACAACCGAGCCCCTGGCCCGAATGCCATTCCAGCTGATATTTTTCGCAATGAGGTGGATGTGTGGGTCCCATTGCTGACTAATTGGTTTACTGCCTTTTTGGAACTTGGTATTTATCCAGCCTCTTGGCCACAAGCACTAATATACCCAATTTTCAAGAAGAGTGATACAGGCAGCCCTCTTTCTTATAGACTAATATCTTTGTTGGATACTTCTTTTAAAATCTTCGGTCGGGCTGTTCTGGAACGGCTTGAACAGTGGATCTCTGATTCAGGGTTACTTGCAAAGATACAATACGGTTTTCGCCCCGGTCTAGGGACTACAGACCAGGTTTTGAACTTGTATTTAGTGGGTGCAACATCAATATTTGTCAGGGGGGAACCACTGTACCTGGCATTCATGGACCTAAGCACAGCGTTTGATAAGGTGGATACGGATATGCTCTCGCCAGTGCTCAGGTCCATGGGCTGCCCGGAGGACCTGCAAAGGTTCTCCAGGTCATTCACGAAAACACCTCGGCATGTGTCAGATTTGGAGACCAGGGTCAATGCACAGCCTTCTTTGAAACTTTTCTGGACATCCATCAGGGCTGTGTGGTGGCCCCGGTATTATTTGCCCTTTATATAAATGGAATATATCAGGCTTTGGTTGAGACCTACGCCAATATTATTAGGATAGGGGGAGTTCTGCTCCCAATATTGGGCTACACGGACGATATGGTTATAATTGCCTGCACTCCCATTGCTTTACAATGTTTGGTGGAAGTTTACACACAATTTATGACCAAACACAAACTGGCAGTGAACTCCAAAAAATCGGCAGCCATGGCCTGTAGGACTCCATTAGCTGTACTTTTGAAATGGTTCTCGCCACTTGAGCTATGCAATAGTATGTTGGGTCAATAAAGTCCTTCTGGTGGCGACCCGACAAATCTTGTGTTTCTGGAAAACTAGAAAAAAGCCATGTGTGGAACAATGGCTAGTGCAGGTGCAGATCCTTTCACGTTTTGAAAAAATCAAATATGATACATTACATAGAGAGGAATTCTATAAAGAGCAATGGAGTGTAATAAATTAGTTTTATGCTTGAATTCTGCCAGAGTAGGTTTTAATTATATTTTTAATTTCCAACTAGGGGGAGGATGTGTAAGAGGGGTAGATGTTTGTCACGTCTAGTATCTTGAGTTTTTGTATATAATATATATATTTTTGCTAATATTTTGTCTAGTCTACATATTGTTTGATAGTCAGATTATTGCCGGTTATATCTCAGTCGTCTTATTCTTTGTTATCTGAACTTTTCTAATGATGAATTGTTGTGTTTTCCTGATATTTTGATTATCATTCTAAAATGTATTCTTATTTCTCTTTTGACATGTTGTAGTTATGAAAAATTTAAATAAAGTCTTTTAAAAAAAGATGCGCACGATTTGGAGTGGTGGAGAGCCCATACCGAGGGTCACTAAATTTAAATACTTAGGATTTTGTTTTAGTGAAAACCATGTAGATAAACAATGTTTGAGGATGAGGAAGGGGTTGGGGGTTTGACTCGATTCCAAAATAATTGTTTAGGGCAACCCGTTAATCTTATCTTCGAAGTATATAGAGCTCAAACTAAAATGGCTACTAATTATGGTGCCGCATTATGGGGCATGGAAAAAATTACTAATATTGAAAATGTGGAGAATACCTTTCTGAAAAAACTACTCGGGCTACCGCAGTCTGCACCTAATTATGGAACACATTTGGAATTGGGGTGCACGCACATTGGGGATGTTTGGTTGCTGGCCCCTTTGTTGCATTGGCTGGCGAAATGGTCAAACCCAAAAGCTACGCTCACTGATACGATTGTAAGAACACTGGTGACTAGCTCAGTTAAACAGAACATTCTGTGGCTCTCCTACATTCAGCAATGTATTATCCAGTTAAATTGTGATAGCCTGCTATGTCCATCAATACTTTTGTCTTCTTGTTCTGTGACAAAATATAAGCAACTTTATAATGCTATCCTTGTGTCAAACAGGGAAACCGTTGCTCTGGGGATCCCTGCAAACAGAAGGCATATTGTTTTAACCACTACAGAGGGCATTCAGTCGTACCTGCTTCATAGTCACAAGCCTTCAGACCGATGGGCCTTGACGCAAGCCCGTTTCAACTCTTTATGGCTCGGAGCTCAAACCAAAAATTGGTCATACACAATGAACAGCCCGTAGCTTGTCCATGCTCTCAGTGGCCCGAGGAGGACCTATTGCATTTTGTGTTGAAAAGAAAAACTTTATTACCATTGCTTAAAAATGCAGGCATTACCCAGGCTAGACCAGCTGTATGCTATTTGCTATCAGCTGCCACAATGCCAGTGGCTTGGGGTTCTGTGGACTATTTGAGAAAAGCATGGTACCAGCGGAACAAATTTTACTCCTGCAATCTGACAGATCATTGTTAAATTCCAAGACTTCTTAAGAAATTTACTGGTACTGGTCGATATTATCCTTACAGTAACTTGACTGTACACATGCACTTTTTTATCTGTCTTTTAATTGGTATTTCCTTCCTCTTTTATTGACTTGCATGTGATAATGTCTTTTTTAACAAAATTAATTGTATTGATTCTGTATTTTATTCTGCAAGTGTTGTTCATGGATATTTTTTATCCGAATAAACTTATTTGATGATGATGATGATTCAGTGCTTGCTGTGGCTATTGTAAGTGCTATATCTGTGGTGTGTGCTGCTGTGGTGCCTGGTGCATCTGTGGTTGCATCTGCGGTTGTGTCCGTTGTGGGAATTGTTGCTGCTGCGTATCTTGAAATTTACCCTGCTCTTGCCGTGTCTGTGCAGAATATTGTGGGGGAAACACCGCCCCATCCTCTTGGACTGGGAAGTTGCCATCCTCCGTTCATTCCCCCTCCATTCCTGCACACCTGTGCGTAATGCCCTAGTAATCCTGTCCCACCAAAACCTCCCCCATAACTTCTGCCAAAACCTCCTCCATATCCACATCCAAATCCATACCCTCTCCCCCTCAGTGCATACCCCTGCTGCTGGAATAACAGTTATTTTCTCCTCTTCCTCACATATATCCTCTCGCCCCCTGCTGTTGATATTCCTGTTCATTATTTTCTCCTTCAACGTTTGTAATCATTGACCCTTCTACTGTTACCTTTGATCTTGTTCTTCTCCTTCTCTTGTCTCAGTTGCCAATAATCAACAATATTCAATCTCGGCCATCTTTCAATCCCTATAAGTTTCTTTAGCTGTGTCTGCACTTCATCGGGAAGACCCTGGCATAAAATGTGATAAAATATGGGTATATTTTTGTCTGACCCTTCTCTTGTTTCTAAACACCACTCCTCTTGTATTTCTTGTATATATGCGGCTGGATCCTCATCTATCCTCATTTTTTGTGCCATTTTTTCTGATGTATCTGTGTGTTGCACCCTCAATGCCCTCCAAACGTCGGCTCAACAATTGTTAAACAGCGAACCTTCATGTGAATTTCTTTGCACCGTCACACCGGGATAACCTGCTCTTTTCTATACATCATCTGATTGCTCTCCTAATGTTGAAGGAAGTAAGCTCTTCACGTCCCCTACCGCTAATATCATTCCTGCCATCTTTTTCTCCAACTCATTAATCCACTTCCCTGGCCCTGCTGTCAATGAATGTAATGTATCCATCAAATTATTTGTATCTGTTTGTGGTCACGGCACGTACTGAGCCGGCCCCCTCCCTTTTTGGAGCAATGGCAACTGTGTCACCCTTGCTTTGTGTGCATATGCAGCCGCACCCTTTGTCCCTTTTGATGTCATTGCCATGTGGCTTGCTCAGCAACCTGGCAAATTTCTTAATGTGTTCACATATGGTTTTTTACTTCCTGAATTTATTGGGAGAAACAACAGGCCCTCTCTCTGTATTAGGTCATCCTCCCACAAATCTATCAAGTGATACTCTATTCTTTCAAGTATCTCTGTTTGGGGATTGTACCACCTTTTCTTCTACTTCCTTCTCTTCATCTTCCCATTCTTCTTCTTCTACTTCTACCTCTTCTAACGCCTTTTTGTTCCTGCCTCTGCTCACATACACTCCTCTTTCAATCTCATCTGTTATGTTTCTGCTGACATTATCAGCTACTCCTCTCATGCCCACTTCCCCATCTCTGTCCTCTGTCACTCTTCCACTGATGACAGCATTCCCCTCCCTCCTATGCTCTTCCCTCCTTCTCTCCTGCTCACCCCCTTGTTCCAAAACCTTCACGTTATCATTGTCAGTTCCCAGTCCATCTAATTTAAATACTATCTGTCTTCCTAACCATTTGTCCAGTGTGACTCCTGCTGCCTGTTCCCCTCACATCATGCCATTTACCCTTTTTAACACATCTTTGTTTAGCTCTTGGCTTCGTATAGCTACGCTTATAAGCAATGTCTTTTTATCATATTCTACTCACTCTTTGTGCCACTTTCCTTTTCCTTAATATTATCTTCATCCTTGAGGGGCACATATCAGGGATTACTCTAACCTGCAGCCGATTGCAATAGATATAATCCTGATACGTTTGAGTATGGAGGACATGGTTGAGAGGGAGAAGGCGTTGTGGGCTTCACAGGCTCTTCATTGTCTTTTCTACTTACACTTTCTTTTTTAATTTGCTCCTCCTCAAACATTTTCCACAAGTCGAGTATGCTTAGTCTGCTATGTAATTTTTTTCCCATGTGTGGCATGTAATTATGTGTGCATAGTTTTGCAGCAGATGCTTCGAATGTGTCCCTTTTGAGACCACTGTATGTGATATTTTAAAATCTTTAATTTATATTTGGGAAGCGACTAACACAAATGAACAATGGGGGTGTCCCCCATTATAACAATAAAAACTCAACTTACCAATAATTTCAACAATTGCCGTTTCAATGCGCCTCCAACGTTCTTTCCCCTCTTTTTGCCCCCCTCCCTGCCTCTCAATTCCCCACAATTTCAATTTCCCTCCTAGCTCATACCAACAATACACAATCTCAATCTACTCCATACTTACCTCCAAACAATCACAACTGCTACTCTAGCAACACTCAAAAATATCTCTACCATCCTATTTTATACTAAAACAATGTCAACACAATCAACAACAATAACATCTATTCTACACAGCTGTCTTCCCTTTAAACAGGGTATCTCCTCTTATTTCTTACTGCCCCCCGAAGGAGGCAGGGCTTTATTCCAATCCACACAGCCTTCCCCAACTACTGTTGGATGTATCTGTTATTCTCTCTCTATTCAAAACTTTTTTTAACTTAAACAACAAACAACACAAAAAAATACCCTCCGCCGCAGGTATTTTCGTACACGGATATACTCATACCTTTTGATCCCTGAGTTCTGCCGGTTTCGAGTCTCCTCTATCTGCCGGTTTCCACCCTCTGTGCCCAGCATGCTGTCCATGACACCGGGCAGGACTTTGCTATAACTGGCCTCCTGCCGACCTCGTATTAGCTGCACACTTGAACCACTCCCTGCAGGTTGTCTCCGCTGTATGAGGGAGCCTTGGTGAGGTGCCCTCGACCCTCCCCCCTCTGCCGTACACTGGGTATCTCAGCAGTGCCTCCAAATGTCAAGATAGGCCCAAAGGTACTAATAAGAAGAAAATACTCAATAACGACGTAACTCCAAGTGCATTTGAAAAACCCAGCTTTATTCCAAAACAGACTGCCGCTGGGAGAGCATATAAAGGACAGTCTCAAAATGGTACTAAAAAACAACAATTTTTAACATAGGAAATCATCATTGACAGCATTGTTAAATCAATCCCAACAAACTTCTATTCTCATATTTGATTGGACATGTAGGATGTATATTTATCTATATAATTGGTCTTTCTACAGCTCATAACCCCTCCTAGGGTAAACCCTCTACAGGTAATAGATTTGAATATAATACGCCAATGATTGGCACTCTACTATACTAGTCGATTAGAAGAACATGATTTCATTGGTCGGACATTTTCTCATCTGATGTTCAACACCTTGCACAGTGCCAAGTTACATGATGGGCAAGAAGACATAGCGAACCGCTATGATCTAGTTTAAAGAAGCTACTCCCCTTCTATCCCAGGCATGAGGTCTTATCTACCAGCTTTGCTTGTGGCTTTGGCTGTCATCTCTGTGTCTGGATGTGATAAGAGTGGCAGGTGCACTATCTAATTGGGAATGAATGGCTATTGTTGGGATCACGTGGTTGGGGACCACTGTTCATAGCTCAAATACACCTATTCTTTGGATTTTCCTGCTATTTTAATGTGTGTGTACTTTCCTTTGGCAGCCAATCAGAGCACTCTGTATTTATTTGTTATGGGGTGAGATGGTAAGGTAGTCAATTGCACTATGCATTCAAGGATATGCGTATCTCTCACTGCTACCAATTAAAACTAACTAACCTTAATAATTATAGCTGTATGCCCTGGGAAACATTATCTGGTGTCTTTTCAGCTTGCTAAGCAGAACTCTCTTCAGCTGACTTTGGTGTCTGGGGTTCGCCGAGCATCATTAGACCTGGACACTTATTTTAAGTGCTTTTATGTTAGGTTACAGTATTTCAGATTTGAGGCCCAGCAGAGTTGGTCCAAGAAATGGCGGAACTGCTGTTCATTTACCCACCATGTTATTTTCTTTGTGTCTTGCATATTGGTGTTCTTCATGTCTACGTGTAAGTGTTCTTAGCGTCTATATACAAAGGTTCTTTGTGTCCACATGCAGGTGTTCTTCAGGTCTTCATACAAGTGTTCATTGTGTCTACGTGTGTCACCATTTCATTATCCCCTGCCTGTATATGCAGAAAAATGCAATCTACCTGTCGCCCTACTTAAGTCACACAATCTATTCTACACTAAATGGTAACTACATGGCTCTTACTGTTTCACAAATTGTTTATGGATCTAGTTAAAAAGCAGTGTGGGAGCACCTCTAGTGAGAATGAACACGGGTCAAATACCCTGTCCTATGGAATTTCTTCCACTCAGGAGGCTCTGCAACCACGTTTTTGCTCACTGCACCCTTCACAGAGGAGAAATATCCATTTTCATATCAATCTTTGTCCCACCCACAAGGGCAGTCCAGCAATGAAATGCCATAGAACAGGGTATTGACCCACATTTGTTCTCAGTAGAGGGGGTTCCCACACTCCTGTGTAACTTTGTAAAACTTGGGTTTCACCCTAAGTGACCCAGGGTAATCCAGATGTGGACCCCTTGCTCACTGTGTCTTAGAGAGGCTCAGCTTCACCTCACTAATGAGGCCCAACTAGGTTGAAACACGTGTCTCGGGTTGCTGATGGTACTGTCATGAACCGTCGTCTACGTCCTTTCTGGTCCTCCTGGTCCCTGACTCGCAGAGGATTGCATGCAGTATTCCTTCCAAGATGGCCGCTCAGAACGGAACGCTCCGTATCAGTCTATGCGTTCCACGCTGCTCATCCTTCAAGGGCGACACGCCCCAACAGCTCTGCGCGTCTCAACGCTACCGCTACCTGTAGTCGGACGTGCTTTGCCGGAGTTCGATCGGGGCTCTCACTTGATTCCTTGTTCCCAGCTCCTTGATTCCCCGTCCTATTCCTACCCTCTCCCAACTCCTGGAAAACCTTTTGCGCTCAAATCACAGTCCTCCATGCCTCTGAGCGTAACTTGTTTGTTTCCTGGTGTTACCCTGGACTATCTGAACGCTCCTGGAAACTGAACCGCTATCCTCACGCTGGACGCCGAAGATCAGAGTTCGGGTCTATACAAATCCCGGACCGTAAAAAAGAAGAAATCCCCAAAGATCGCAAGTACTCAACAAAAACAGGTGAGACGGGGAGAGACTTGTGACAGGTACTCTTGCTCAGAGGAGATTTGAATAGCATTGCCCTTTTGGGTGGGACAAAGACTAATATGCAAATGGATATTTCTCCTCTGTGAAGGGTGCAGTGAGTTAAAACATGGTTGTAGACCCTCCTGAGTGGAGGAAATTCTATTGAACAGGGTATTTGACCCATGTTTGTTATCAGTAGAGGGGATCCCACACTCCGGTGTATGTTTATAGACCAGTTCTCTGCTTGTATCTTCGTGTTTACTCTTGGGTAGGCAGTGGCGTGGCCACACCTGGTGCAATCCTCATTTCCATTATTACACCATTACCAAGCCTTGGGACAGTGTGTGGCATTCATTCCTTGCTTCAGCCCTCATGTTATGACAAACACCTTAAATGCCTTGAGAAACACTGTCAACACCATAACCTAATGCACATCCAGGTGCAAAAAACATATCCTCAGTAACATCTCTAACATGGTGGCCATACATAATAATCATCCCTTTCCTATTGTCCTTACTGGTCACCTCAATCTTGCTGCACCTCGTACTATTCTGGGCCCCATATCTTCACCCAATGGGCCTCACTACGAGTGTGGTGGGCCAGAAATAATGGTGCCGTCAGTCCAATAACAGCACCCTTATCCAGACCGGCACACTACAACCCGCAATGCCGGAAACCACGTACCCACAAACATGACCCACAGTGCTACCAGCAGCACCGTAAACACCAGCAGCGGCAGGCCCCGAAGGCACAACGGTAGTATGGCATTATTATGACATCTGTCAAAATGAAAACACCGGCATAAAAATGCTGGTGCCGAGTGAAAACCGGATCAAAAACACCAGCATCATGGAGCAGGCGGCAGTATCCGATGTGCAGCAACAGGCCACAGGTAGCCATAATCAGTCCAGCTGCACACCATGAGCACTGTGAATGCTGAAAAGGACCACAGCCACACCCCACACATCTTCCAACACAACCATGCTGGCAGCTGCAGTAGCAGTCATGGAGCTGGGGGCCCTGCATGCCGGGATCCAATATGAGCTAGAATTCGAAGAGTCAGATAGGCAGAGGAGGCGGCAGAAGCACAGGAGAAGGATGAGTATAATGGCCATGCAGATGAACGATGGCCAACAGGTAGCACCCCGCAGGCAGCCACCCATAACCAGTGTAACGGTCACACCCTGGAAGCTCACTGACACACAGATCCACACCCTGTATCAGCTGGACAGGGCGACCATAACCACCATAGTCAACCTAATCCCGGACGACATCCGGAGTCTAATTGGCATCTGGACCACCATCCCCCTTTGCTGTATACCAGGGGGATCTCTCACTCACCAATACTCTGAAGTCAAAGCTGAAGCAAGAAGCAGCTGCTCCTTGAAGCCCAGCTGGAGGAGAAGTCTGCTGCTGCATTTTCTTTGTGTGATCAAAAGCTGCTGTGTTCTTCCAAGGAATGATCCAGAGAGGATCTGCAAAGGAGACCTCTCCGCGAACTACGAGGGACCATCGTGCAAACTGCTACTCTTCATCAGAAGTGCCCTGGAAGCCAGTCCTGTGAACCTGCCATCAAAAGAAGGAGTCTTCATGAGTCCTGAAGATGAGAGGCCGAACATCTCAAGTCGAAGAAGTCCGTTAATCTCACCAAGGGTCCAGAGGAGTGTTTGTGACCACTGGAAACCCATTGCGGTCTACCACCCCAGAGAGGGGCTACCCTGGCATAGTGATGCTTGACACCCAGAGCTGTGAAAGTTCCAAACTGCCTATGAATAGTTCAAGGGACACTCGTGCCATCATCACTGACCACTTTATCCCACCAAAGAAGGTCTAGGGTCACTGAGTGCAGAGGAAGGTCCGCCGGTGGCTTTGCCGCCACCAGAATCCAACAAAGATGTCCCGAGGGTCCAGTCTTGGAGAGGGTCGATGGTCCACTCCAGTGGTCGAGTCCAGGTCACCAGAAGATGTCCAGAGGTCCGTGCTGCAGCTTCAGCACCAAAGAACCAAAAGGTGGAAGTGACGGTGTCCAGTTAAAGTTACGAAATCAAAAGGATCGAATGCCAAAGGTGAGAGTGCATTCGAACGAAAACAAAAGGATCACATTTGTTTTTTTAAATGTACATATTTTTTTTGATTTAGTGAAGGTAAAAAAAGGTGTTTTTACAACAATAACGGGTGTTGGGGGGATCGCCCCCAAAAACAAAACAAAAATATTTGATCCTTTTTGTTGGTCGAATTGACTCGACCCTTTTGTCATTCGACCCTTTTGAGTTGAAACTTTAACCTATAACCGGAAGTGACCTATGTACCCGTCACCACCAGAACTCATCAGAGGTCCCCAGGGGTATTATTCTCATCTGCCAAGCCTTTAAGGAGCTCACAGCAGTTTCATCTTCCCATTTTTCTTCTTGGACTCAGTATCCCATTGGCTTTTTCTTCCAAGGGGAGGGCCATCCTCCAGGGTAATCGTTGAGTGAAACCGAGAAACTCTGCCACTTCGCCTGCCAAGGTACCAAAGATACTGTGATGAGGAAGAGCATCTTCTAGACGCATGAGTCATCCAGGGTCCCAGATTCGTCTTGGATCCTGTTCTCACGTGGCCTTTCAGGTACTTTGGGGTGGTAGAACCTTTAAGAGGAAAGTAGAGGGTTATTGAAAATGTGTGGACTGGGCTGTAAAAGACAAGATATGTTACTCCCTAACCTTTTCATTACAGGTTGCCCATGTGGGGGGATCCTCACACAGAATTATTTATCTAGTCTAAAGAAAGCAATCTGCCACTGTTCATAACTAACCTGCCTTTCTTCCTTAATCTATGCTGCTACACCTACCTTAAGAATTCACATGCCTATCTATAACGGTCTGCAGTTAGTGCATTTATTACTGAATTTAAGCATTGTGTGGTACCACATTGAGTGTATATATTTGCCACTGATTGAATAAAACTGCCTGACTAGACAGTGTTATTATTTATATGCATATATATTGCTGAAACTTATTTGATATTATTAAGATGTGTTATCAACTAACATAGCGTGTGGCGACATTCCTTTGTGGGGCATGCAGACTCACCGTACTTAAGAACCTGCCTGCATCACCTCCTGGGTGCTTAAGCCTTGGTTGCTCGTCCAAGCTACCATATAGAGTACCTTGGCTGGGGTGCTCTGTGCCTTTTTCCCAACCATATAGAGGACAGAAGTACAGATACCCACATCCAGTCTTTACAGCCATTGTGGGTGGCCACATGTACATCTAAAAGAGAGCATCTACAAGCATGCTTAGTGTAACAGGCTGACTGTGTCTCTGCAGATAGCTCCCTTCATATATGTGTCTCAGAACCCTATAACTTCTGTACAGCGATAGTGAGGAATTACAATAGGTACCCTTCTCAATTTGCAAAAGTTGGTTTTGTTGTGAGCACTGGGATTTTTGGGGTGCAAGAGTGGTTCCCAGGGTTCTGGAACACAGATCCTTTACAGTAGACTCATTTGGGTTGATAGTCTAAGCCAGTGCCAGCCCCTTTAAATGCTGTGCCCAGAATCTGTCACAATATGGCAAAGGTAGCAAGCTGACATATTCAGAGGGCAACAGAAGTATAGGAAGTTACACTTAATTTGCATTACAATGGCATACATTATAAGAGGAAACAGGTGATCAAGTGATGTTTCATTGACCTGCACTGCTCTTCTATTATTCCCATTGACTTATATTAACCATTCCTGATTTCTATGGGAATAGGTGGTTGCAGGCAATTCTACGTAGAGCTATTTGCACTCATTTTATTTTTATAGGGAAAATTAGTAATACATAACAATACAAAAAATATGTAGAGTGGAAAACAGGATTTTGGTCAGGGTCGTAGTCATTGTGGTGGAGGATTGGTGTGGGATAGCTTGTCTGATTTAATGCGCTGAATCTTTTTGGAAACTATAGGCAGTTCTCCCCGGGTGTGGTCATAGGATATACTGCTGTTGTTGTAGCCTGTAGGTATACAGAAGTTCAGACCAGGGCAGGTGCGGAGGGGCAGCAGTGGGCAGTGCAGTAAACTGTTTTCCCAGGGGTAGTTTGCTCAGTGCTCTATGGGTGAGCAGGAACAGGGTTTCTAGGCGTACAGTGTGGTGTCTGTATGTTTTTTTTTTTTATCACAATAAGAACATGTGTCGACCACTACTCAATGAGTATTTTGTGTTCGGTGTGCTTTTTGTAGCATCCATGTAGGGTATTTTCTGCCCAAGGCAAAGGAAACTTAATTTGGCTGATAGAGTACTGAAAAGTGCAGAACCTGGAATACTTACCATGATCCAACAGACAGAAACGCAGTATTAATTTCCAACTGCCAAATCAAAATGCTGTTCCAGATAAATTAAATGAAATGGGCCTAAACATGCAGAAACGCATTCTTGTCATTTGAAAACACACTGCCAAATACATCAACATGTTGGCAGAAACAGGTAGATTAAAAATGAAGAGTTCCTTGCATTCGAAATTAAAAGACAAAGTTCCTTTTATTACATATGACGGAGGCCTAGAGGCCGAAAGGGTAACTTTGCAACAACAACAAAAACAGTTACCATGGAAGTGTGTGCATTTGCAGCCTAAAATAATGAACAGATGGATTCAAAATGTCCATTGCCAGAGTAATGTGAACATATCACGATGGAAAAATGGGACTGGAATGGCAAGACACAATTATATTAAAAACGAACACAAGGACTCATCTGTAATGTAATTGTGACATTCAAACACCAGTTTCGGTTTTCTGAGAAATGGCTTCAGTTTCTATTAAGAACACTCGGGCAGTGACCAAGAAGGAATTTTATGAGGGCCTGCTCTTGAAGATAAGCCACAAGATGACCCCTTTGCACTGGGAGAAGAAAGACTGATAGGTTATTTGCAGGCCATAGTCAACAAAGGCAGCAGATGCCCAGAAGAGAAATTAAACTTAAATGTGAAACTGAAGGACTCAGAGGCATGTCAATATTTTGCCATAGATGTACATTAGGAATCACGTTTTGCCCATTAACTTTGGAACCATGATACTTACAGAAATAGGGCATGTATCATTGGCAGATCACGGGGAGATCTGTTGATATCATTCTCATTAAAATTTGAACTTGGGAACCCAGAGCTACAAACTGAAATATGTTTATAGCTTGCTCCCCAGAAAAGGTTACAGAGCAGACATGCAGGGCAGTAATAGTTTAGTGAATCATGTAATTGTATGTAACTTTTGGTGTTTCTGACTTTTATCATTTTTAAGAGATTCCCAAAAAACTGTAACTCAAACATGCAACCTTGTGCAGACATTGGAGTCACTTCATTAAGTCTGTCATGATAAGATATATATATATATATATATATATATATATATACATATATATATATATAGTTAGGTTTATTTTGAAATTAGAGAAAGTTGCCATGTAGAAGTTTTTGAGTGCAAACTGATGTGTTCAAATGTTCATTTCAGTTGGTGGATTGATACCTTCCATCATTTAAATTTAGTCACGACAGGCGCCTATCCAAAGAGAGCGGGCTAGGCTTGATTGAGGAGATGGAATATAGTTGTCCAATCAAAACTTACAACCAATGCGCTGGCATGTTATCATTTAGACATTTTTGTTGGTGTAAAAGATTCATAAGGAGACACACAAGGGAAGCCAGGGAGAACTGCCAGGGAAATAAATTAGAAGGATTGACTGGTGGAAAAATTGCTGCAGAAGTCATATTGCCTGGGAGACAGGAATTGAGAGAGCAGGAAAGAGACAGAGTCTGGGATCTGTACAAGGAGAGCCAAATAGAGGGTTGCATGCTGGGGGCTATCCATGACTGCAGTGCCTGACCAGACCCCTGTTTTTCCCAAGAGAGGGTCCCGAAATGCTGATGTCTTTCCTGAGCACAAAGAGTACAGACATTCTATGTAAGTAATTTGTCCAATAAAACCAAGTGTGTTGGGGGATCTCTTTGAGTCAATACCTTACCCTCAAGGAGTAGGTGTGGGCAAACTAAGTTGGCCCTTAGCATTTCATTAAACAATAATTTCACTAATTCCCATATAGCCAAATTACATGGGGCAATTTTGTTGAAATTCGAAATCAACAACATTGTTCCAATGTGGATAGAAATATAGTATGTAAAATAATTGGGTACTCCTATTTATTTTGCCATCCCCAAATTCCATAAAGGGTGGGGAGCAATAAAAACTAAATTCCTAACAGTTCAGAATTCATCAGAACTTGCCTTTAAGCAGAGGGGTGGCGAATGTAAACTGAATGTCTGGGTTTTTGGTGTTGGGGCAGAAAGGTGTCTTACTAAATGAAATAAAGTGAAGTCCATCATTTTTTTTAATAGCATGCCTAATACCATACCTGGGTTCAGTGTCGAAGTGCAGATCCGGGATTCAAGCCTGTGTTGCTCGATGTTGTCTTGCTTCCAAGACCAGCGCGTTGCCCCTATGCTGTTCTCCATTCACATATGTACACTCCCTTGAAATATACACTCTTTACACAGAGTGAAAAAGTGACTCCTGGTAGGAGAGATTCTGCATTGCATAGGGGCGAAGGAAGAAGGGTTCTATAAATCAGATAAAAAAAGAGGGGTGAGGTGCGCACTGCAATTCCTGGCCAATATACTACCTTAAAAAAGAAAAAGAATAAATGGGTTCAATCCCAAAGTGTCCAATTCACTGGGTTAGATCCCAATTGTTGCAAAAATATTCACAGGGTTAGATCCCAATTGTTGCAAAAATATTCACAGGGTTAGATCCTTTATGCTGCATTGGTACTGCTGTTCTCCTCCTTCAAATATTCACAGGGCTGGATCCCTTATGCTGCATTTGGGCTGCTGTTCTCCTCTTCCTAGCGCTTTCGTGTCCCAACACTCTTCAGGGAGGATGTGTTGCCTTTCACTTCAGGTGAATCCAATTAAATTGCTAATGCAGTCTCTAAGAATTATGGGAGCTGTAGTGAAATCATTAGTTCATTTTAGGTGACCAAGGAAAGTCTCCCCTCCAGGAGCACACATCTTACCCTTAGCAGGGGGAGGGGGAAAACCATAGCTATGATTCTCCACTGTAGGGAAAAATGTCCCCGGTGCTTGGTCACCTGAAATGAACTAATGATTTCACTACAGCTCCCATAATTCTTAGAGACTGCATTAGCAATTTGATTAGATTCACCTGAATCACAGCCTCCCTGAAGAGTGTTGGGACTCGAAAGCACTAGCAGGAGGAGAACAGCAGCCCAAATGCAGCATACGGGATCCAGCCTTGTGAATATTTGAAGGAGGAGAACAGCAGTACCAATGCAGCATAAGGAATTTAACCCTGTGAATATTTTTGCAACAATTGGGATCTAACCCTGTGAATATTTTTCCAACAATTGGGATCTAACCCAGTGAATTGGACACTTTGGGATTTAACCCATTTATTCTTTTTCTTTTTTCATGTAGTATATTGGCCAGGAATTGGAGTGTGCGCCTCGCCCCACTTTATTTTACATGTAATTTGTGGAGATCCGGACTCCAGAGGCTGCAGCACCGGGGACATTTTTCCCTACAGTGGAGAATCATAGTTATGGTTTCCCCCCTCCCCCTGTTAAGGGTAAGATGTGTGCTCCTGGAGGGGAGTCTTTCCATGGCCACCTGAAATGAACTAATGATTTCACTACAGCTCCCATAATTCTTAGAGACTGCATTAGCAAATTAATTGGATTCACCTGAAGTGAAAGGCAACATGCCTCCCTGAAGAGTGTTGGGACACGACAGCGCTAGGAGGAGGAGAACAGCAGCCCAAATGCAGCATAAGGGATCCAGCCCTGTGAATATTTGAAGGAGGAGAACAGCAGTACCAATGCAGCATAAGGGATCTAACCCTGTGAATATTTTTGCAGCAATTGGGATCTAAACCTGTGAATATTTTTGCAACAATTGGGATCTAACCCAGTGAAATGGACACTTTGGGATTTAACCTATTTAGTCTCTTTCTTTTTTTAGGTAGTATATTGTCCAGGAATTGGAGTGTGCGCCTCACCCCACATCTTTTACATGTAATTTGTGGAGATCTGGACTTCAGAGGCTGCAGCACCGGGGGCATTTTTCCCTATAGTGGAGAATCATATTTATGGTTTTCCCCCTTCCCCCTCCTATGGTAGGATGTGTGCTCCTGGAGGGGAGTCTTTCCTTGGTCACCTAAAATGAACTAATGATTTCACTACAGCTCCCATAATTCTTAGAGACTGCATTAGCAATTTAATTGGATTCACCTGAAGTGAAAGGCAACACAGCCTCCCTGAAGAGTGTTGGGACATGAAAGCGCTAGGAGGAGAACAGCAGCCCAAATGCAGCATAAGGGATCCAGCCCTGTGAATATTTGAAGGAGGAGAACAGCAGAACCAATGCAGCATAAGGGATTTAACCCTGTGAATATTTTTGCAGCAATTGGGATCTAAACCTGTGAATATTTTTGCAACAATTGGGATCTAACCCAGTGAATTGGACACTTTGGGATTTAACACATTTATTCTTTTTCATTTTTCAGGTAGTATATTGGCCAGGAATTGGAGTGCGCGCCTCATCCCTCTTTTTCTATAAATCAGGGAAATTAAATATACAAAGCTCTGCATGTGTGAAATTGCTTTTAAAAATAGAAACAATTTGATTTAAATGTAAACTTCATCAGAGATTGCCAATGCTCATGATCTTGTAATGTTCCAAGGTACTGTCTAATTTCGACATTAAGGTTTTTTTGTGTATGATCGAAGGATTGAACTGTTTATTTAACCTGTGTTCTATTTCCATGAGACCCAAAGGTGAAAATACAGATGTGGTGTAATTTCTGTTTTTTTGGATTAACGTTGATTCCCAAAAAGTGAGTCTTTGGGCCTCATTACGAGATAGCGATAAACTTGCTGGTGATTCCGTCACTCCGGTAGCACCATTTCCGGCACCGGCAATGGGATCAACGGAACAGAAAACAGCATCTTTGACAGAACTGGAAGCTCGCCGACTTTCATTTAGAAAAGGTCAATCTAAATAAAATCGGCCACTTCCTATAGTAATCCAGTCATGGAAACACTGGCAACATGGCAGGAATAGCAAAATCATGTGTCCCTGAGGATCGTCAACAGAAGCTGTGGTTCTCAGAGCCTGAACTGAATGAGTTGTCTGATACTATAGAGGCCAACACGGACAAACTATTTGGCTCGGACAACCAGCGAACCAGCCAGTGCAGAAAGTCTGCAACATGGGAGGAGGATGCCCAGAAGGTCACGGCAGTGGGCCCTGTCCCATGTACCCTAAAAGTCTGCCATAAAAGGTGGGATGGCCTTCGCCTCTGAGTGAGGAACCTCCTCTTGGCACACCAGAGGGAATGCCTTGCTACCGGAGGCGGGACAGCCTCCCCACTGAAAGTGATGTCCTAGGAGTAGTTATGCAGCATGGTGCGGCACATGCAGGGGATCGAGGGAGTAGGAGCGGCAGAGGCCGGAGCTGGGATGCAAACAGAGGGCAGTGAGTACAAGCCACATCAAAATACAAAACATGAGACGCCTGTAAAATGTACCACACACATAATGGAGTCATGGCCAAGTGCATGCCAACAATACATGATTACAACATGAATATGGGCCATGCACAGACAGCTGCCAGGGTCATGAGCCAGAGTAAGACATGCACAAGCATTGCACCCCAAAAAAAACCACACAGCCACACAGTCACAGTCTCTCTCTCTCTCTCTCTCTCTCTCTCTCTCTATTTCTCTCTCTCTATATTTCTCTCTCTCTCTCTCTCTCGTCAGGCAGCAACATTCAAGAGTCCCGTATGTTGCGGGATGGTGTGCAGGCCAACAGCTGGCACTATGCCCATTCCCTGGGCTGCACAACCTCTGCACTGGTGATCTTAGCACAGAGGGTCTGAGAGGGGAACAAGGGTGTTTGTGCTCTCACAGAGTCTACCACTCACACCCTGCAGATGGCCCTGAATTATCCCGGTGTCCAGGGATCAGACACCCCCCTCCAGTGACAACACGCTAGCAAGCTCCCACCACGGCAGCCCAAGGCACCACTCCCAGCCAAGGTCTGTAACGTCAAAAAACACAGAAAACACAGAAGGCGACTTTAAACCACAACATTAATGACACTTTGATCTGTGGGGGCACAGGGCGTTGGTTGTACATAATTCCACCTTAAAAATAAATCTTGTTAAACATGTACATCCATGACTGGACATTCCTTATTGGTGTGGTCTGACTAAATGGTTGTGCGTGTCACATGCAGTGAGGAGCGAGGCGCATGGGTCGTGCACAGTGGATGGGTAGTCAAAAGAGGTTATCAATAATTTCCTGCCCATCCCTGTGATCCATGCGCACGTGTTGGTGCATGGCTGGAGCTGCCTCCCCATCTTCATCATCTTCACCTACTGGTGGTGGCATGTCCATATGCGGGGGCAGGGGTATGTTGCATCTGATGCATATATTGTGCAACATTGCACAGCCAGGACTATCTGCCCCACCTTCTCTGGCCTGTGCATGAGTGCACCCCCAGATCGGTGTAGGCATCGGAAACGTGACTTCAATAGCCAGAAGGTCTGCTCAATAGTTTTCCGAGTTCGCACATGTGCAAAATTGTAGGCCACTTCCTGCTGCGTCTGGGGATCTCTCAGACGGGTCATCAACCACGGCAGTAGCATATATCCAGAATTGCTTGCTTGCTTGCAAGGGGTAGGACACAAGGTGAACCATGACATGCATGTGTCTGGACAGAGTTTTTCACAATGACTGTGTGTGTGCATAATACATGCATATGGTACTGTGGACTGGCTGGGCCTCAGGTGCCTTGCGGCACTCTGTGATGACCACTGCTTAAAATGCTGTCTGTGCAGGGGGGTTTGGGTACCTGGGATGTGTTGCTGGGAGTAGGAGAGGACTGGCCAATGACTGGCCCTAGTGGGAGTCACCCATATTCCTGCGTGTCCCCATTGACTGGTTTTAAAAATAATGTATTCTATTGAGCATTTGTTAGGCGCCTTGTAGAACAGAATTGTGTTTCAAAGCGCCACAAGGCTAAATGGAAAGGGAACAGGGGGAAAAATAACAATGAAAAAACATTAAAATACGGTCCTGTCCTACTAGTCCTTGTGTCATTCGGTTGGACGTGCCACTCACATTGCAGTCTCACCTGAACACAATGGGCCTCATTACGACCCAGGCGGTAAGGGGTTTACGGCGCCGTAAACAGCGCCGACCCTTACCGCCTGAGTACGAGGTCCCTTAGCGCCATGGCGGATTTAACACCTGCTTTTAGCAGGTGTTAAAATCCATGGCGCTAAGGGACCATGGAGTTAATTACGCCACCGTAATTTATGGTGGCGTAATTAACGCCTTCCCCACTCCCATTATGCCCTATGGGGCAAAAATGGGAATGGGGAAGGGTAAATGGGGATTGGGGACTTACCGCCCCGCCAAGGTCGGAATGGGGCGGTAAGTCCGCCAACCACCATGGCGTAAACATAGTTTACGCCATGGTGGTAAAGTCACGGCCCAGGCGGTAACTTACCGCCTGGGTCGTAATGAGGGCCAATGTGTTTATGCCAGTGGAGACTGTGCAGTGCATGGGGAGCATTGACATTCACTTTGACATTGAAATGTAATGTGTGTGTGTGAGTGATGGTGCACGACAGTGGTGTTGCTTGTGACTGGGGATTCTACGCAGTGATGGTGTTGGTCATTCAGAGCATGTGTTACATGGGCCTAGGTGAGACTGTTTACAGGTACACTTGAATTGGTGAAATGGCAGTGTTGCATTCTGGTGCAAAAAGGAAGGTGTGTGAAAATATGAACACATTGATTAAAGAAGTCAGCCCACATCAAACTTCAATGTAAAGACTATCATGAGTCCTAGTGCTCGCTCTGAAAATGTAATAACAAAAAGTAAATGTTTATTAATAATGCTGTAAAATATTTGGGTTAAAAACACATATACAAACATACACATATGTTTTTTTACAAAGTTATATGACAGTTAAAATACAATTCATAATGTTCTGACAAGTCACTTTGAAGCAAATCAGCACTAGTGAGCACTGTCACAAATAACTAGTGGGATAGAGGACCCATCCACAACTTTTATAAATCAAGTTGGACGTAGCAATGACAAAAACAAAAACGTTTTTTTTTTACTTTACTCGGTCAAGTCTACAAGATGAGACAACAATTATACAATGGTTGTCTTCTGATTAGAGCTTGTTGAGGAGGCATTAATGTAGTAACCTCCCCTCTAGTTTCAACTTTCAGACTGCATTCTGGTACCTGTAGTGTATTGCATGTGCATGTCCATATGGGCTCAAAATGGAATGGCCTGTCAATGGTACCACTCATGTCTCGTGTTGTTAATGTGAGCCATGGCCATTCAATCGGGCATGCCGTGGATGGTCCTGCATTTGCATGGTGACTGTGGGACGTGCATTGGTGCCAAGCACCCCCCTTGACCTGTGAGTGTGATTGTACATTTACTCACACAGTATCCAGGTCCTCCGTCCCCCATAATGTGCCATGTACACACGCAGGGTGCTGTTCCGTAGGACCATGGAGTCGTGGGTTGATCCTGGGAAGCGGACATAGCAGTGAGTGATGGTGAAGGCGGCTTCACAGTTTACCTGAACATTGAGTGAATTGTACTGGTTATGGTTCTTGAACACCTCCTGTGTGGCCACCAGCTCTACATATGTGCAGTCCAAAGCTGCCAACACATTTGGCATGCCCTCAAGTGCATGAAAGCAGACCTTGGCGGAGTTTACCTGTGCCTGTGTGGTTGGGAGGGCAATCAATATGCTTGGCCACATGGCTCTGGAGGGCATCCAAGACCTGAACCAGCACTCTCAAGAATGCAGGCTGTGATATGCCATGCAGCTCGCACACAGAGTGCTGGAACGTGCCTGCCACGAGGGAGTGCAGGACTGACACCAGCTTCAACAGGGGTGATATGGCTATCCGGATACCTATAATTCTCCCAATGTCATTCTGGATGAGCTCCACCAGTTCTCTGATAGTTTCCCTGTTTAGGTGGTACCGGGTGTGTATCTGGGGATCTGTCAGGGCCCAGGTTGTTGCCCTTGTGTGGTAAATCATTGCATGCCTCTGCATCGCCACTTGCATGGCATTAATTCTCATCATTATCATCCTTCTCCTCCTCCTCCTCCTCCTCACCCTGTCCTTCTGTTGCCACTGATGCAGCTCCAGCTCATAGAGCTGCACTCAGCATACAGCACCTCCATGTCCATTGCTACAACTATGAGTGGCAGCATGGTCGTGCCGCGCAGTGTTTCTGGTGTGGTTGTGGTCCATTCGTTCTGTTTATGTGCTTATTGGGTGCACCTGGTTGCATTGGGTGCACCTGTGGCCTGTTCTACCCAACCTGTGCCTGTTTTCCAACTGCTCCGTGGTGCCGGTGTTCCAGCATGGATTGGCAGGTCATACCAGCATTTTTATAACAAGAGTTTCTTGTAAATCCATTCTCGTAATTACGCTGTATTCTGTGGTGCTGGTGTTTCCAGCACGTGTCCACGTATGTGCCGCAACTACCGTTGGATGCTGCAGCTACCACTGGCTGTGCTACCGGCAACGGTGGCACAGTGTGCAGTGTTACAGGCGTCGTACTACCAGAGATACAACCCAGAATTCTACGGTCTGGAAAAAGTGCCAGTAAACAAAATTACTGACACTTAATTTCTGGACTGGCACACTTGTAATGACCCCCTTTGTATTTCAGTTGTTACATGCCAGAAAGTGGCACATGTATCATTTTTTCCCATATATCCATTGGTCATATTGATTGATAAATGCATATTCTTTCTGTACACTGGCCTGGTTCTGGGATTATCTGTGGCAAAGGTGAAGGATCGTCGTGGCTCTATACGAGTCATAGACAGGGCTAGACTGAACATCATAGTATGTCGGTATGGCACATTTGATTGGGGAGAGAAGGAAATCCCCATGTTAAGGGTGGTGCCTAGATATATCACGACATACCACGGATGGATTTTGGAGGAGTGGGAGTCATTGTCGTGGCACTGAAGAAGACGCTCCGACTGATCTGCCGTTGGGAAGCTGGTGTAGGAAGTGGCTGCACTATTGAGGAAAGGATGAGGAGCGGTTGCAGCGTTCCACTGTGTGGGTGGCCATTTGTGGAGTCGCGGCAGCAATGAACATTGTGTGAGGTCTTTCTCATATACCAAAGGAATCCCTCCCGGGCCTAATCTTCGCCGAACCCACAACTAGTACATTATTTATTTACTATTATATATTTGTTCTAACTCATGGGGGGCTGCGTTCCTCCCCTAGGGGTATGCTTGATCAGCAAACACAAGGAGGACCCATCAAGTGGTGAAGAGATGGTTTGTCTTCTGCCAGGCGCAGATGATCCCAGTGCTGCCCTCTGGCATGGCTAGGCATGGTGAGAGGCAGCAGCAGAAGGAGGTAGCCAAGGCTGTGCCTTCTGGAATCACACGACGGGATCAGTGCCAGATTAAACCCTGTGGAGGCCCATAGGCAGTGAAAATGTCGCCCCCCTGCAAATAATCTCCTAATACGGTTTTCATTTTCTGCGCCTCTTTATTTTGATCCATTGTCGCGGGGCCCCTAAAAGGAGTGGGGCCCATAGGCCGGTGCCTACTTAGCCTAATGGATAATCTGGCACTGGTCGCAATGTGAGTGGGAGAGATAAGAAGTGGGCAGTTGTCACTTGTGCGGAAGCCAGCCACCTCTGTGCCTCTCCCCCACGATCACCCCAATTCTGAGTGTCAGTTGTGGTTGCTGGAGGAGTACGGTTCACCGACAGTGTCATAAGTGACAGACAAATGCAGTAATATGGATACTAATGGTTGGCTGCAGTCCTATGCTTTCACTTCTGCTCTCCTGTGAAGGAGGGTGGGCTCTGCACCCCACGATGGGCTGAAGTCAGACTTGTGTTCGTGGAGGAGGGGACTTTCTTTGCTCTAAGAGTGCTTTTGTTTAGTCCCAACCCTCTGTAGCACTCTTGCAGACACATTTGATGTGGAGTCAGGGTAAGTAAGGACTGTTCCAGTTTTCTAGTTTTGGCAGTTTAGTGGCGGCGCTGTAAGTTCTGCTTAGAAGTTAAAGCTGTTGGCATGGTAAGTGAATATAGGAGAAATGTGGGATGTTAGGAGAGTCAGACAGGTTCTTGTGTGGCTTTTTACCCACTCACTGCCTGTCAATAATCATGCTAGTTCCCATGTCAAATCCCACCCACTTCATGAAGGTGATACCCATTTTGTCAGTACTCTGAAAGTTAATGGCATCTGTAAACCAGCTCCTGGTCTAATAAACATATCTTCACCAAGTATGCCACTTCATCTATAAGCAATATGTGTGCACTCGCATCTGTTCCCTTCATAAATTCCTGTTAAAAAGAAGCAATGGCAAAGCCAACAGTTTTGCCGCTTGCATAGGCATTAGATAGGCATTTGCCAGGTAGTGCCATAATATTCCCTGGTACTAACACCATTTGCCAGATGCTGCCATCTTATGCCAGGTAGTACAATTATAGTAGTTCCTGGAAAATGCCAATCCATTGCCTACACTACAGGCAAAACTGTTTGCTAAAACAAACAACCATTTGCATAGCAAAGTGGAAACAAATGATGTCTTTAGTGGATGTCTGGGTTTTCTTTTTTGGTCTTTACTGGGAATGGGTGGCTGGGACTTTCAAGGGACCGACTGCATACTTGCCAACATGACTCACTCCAATCTATAGGTGCTTTGCCTGTTTTTTTCTTTGCATTCTGGGATTTATAGTCTGAGTTTTATAATGGGAAACGTGGAGCTACAAATTCCAGAATGCAAAGTTAAAAACCAGGACTGGATAAGCACCTACAGATTGGAACGGGTTGTAGAGGAGGAGCCAAGTACCCCTACTCCAAACGCCCCGCCCATATTACCTGTCTGTTGGAAACCAGAGTATGAGACATACACGGGGCAGTTGAACAGGCAAAGAGCAGATTATGGACTCTTTGCAGTACCAGTGAAAGTACTAATACCTAAGAAGATCTGGGAGGCAAGGTACCCATTGAGAAAACCGTACCTGCATACAAGAAAATATGATGGCCATTTGAATGAGATTCCTGAAGAAGCAGAGCAGATAAATGGCAAAGATGAATGGTGACATCACACATAATGTCTGTAGAAGAGATGCAGAGACCAGAGAATGCAGATATTATATAAGGCATCAAGAAAGTATCAAGGATAAGTGACGTCTTGGGATCAAGATCAAGGTGAAAAATCTTATGCCATAGAACCGGAGGAAGATATTAAGATAGCTTATAAGTGTACAGATGCAAAAGAAATGCAAGCAAAAAAATTTATCTTGAGGCTAGCTTTATAGTAAATAGATTGCAGCAAGCACCAATATATATAAATATATATATATATATATATATATATATATATATATATATATATGTATATATATATATATATATATATATACATATATATATATATATATAGACGAGGAAATGAAATGAAATGATATTTTATATTTATATTGCATTCGTACACAAGTGATTCAGAGCGCGACCAGGCAAAAAGGGAGGGGAACAAGGGAGAAAAAGCAGAAAACAGTGATCTTACTAGGCATTTAAGCACAAGTGCATGGAAAAGGAAAACAGGGGAAAAGTGCATGGAAGGGAGGGACTGGAAAGTGCGAGGCAAAGGAGAGAAAACATAAATAAATAGTAAATAGAATAAAAAATAAATAAGGGTGATAAACCATGGTAGTGCAGCCAGCAAGTGGCAGGTGAAAGTTAGTCAGAAAGGTATATCTGATAAGTGCAGAAGAAAAGTGGGAGGGGGACTGTATGGGTACAGATACAGAACCCTAGTGCAGATGGTGGCCTGGAGGCAATGCCAAGAGAAGAAACAGATCAACAGGGGAGAGGGGGAGCAAAGGCAGAGGCAAAAAGGAAGCTTTTGAGATGCTTCTGGAACCAAAGATGTTTTTCCTCAAGTTTCAAGATGGCCAGGAGGCTGTTCCAAAGGGAGGCACCAGCCGAAGACAGAGATCTACCCCCAGCTCGTATCTTTGCAAAATGACTAACCTGGAGGGAGTTAGAAGTAGAGGAGCGAAGGGCACGAGGGGGAAGGGGGGAGGTATTTACAGAGGGATAGTTTAAGGTATTTTGCACCCAGGCCCCAGAAAGCCTTGTGGACAATGCAGAGGGTTTTAAATATAATCCTTGCATCCACTGGGAGATACGATCCCAGGACTTGAGGCCAAGGACAAGTCTTGCAGTCCTGTTCTGGATTAGTTGTAGAGGGCGGAGAGTGGAGGCAGGTAGATTTAGAAAGAGGCTGTTAAAGTAATCCAGTCTGGAAAGAACCAGAGCTTGGGAGACAGTTTTTTTTTTTTTTTTTTTTTTTTTTTTGATTCAACTGTTTTCACAGTTTTTACAAATGGTGTGAACATGAAAAGGCTTCTCTTTTCCGCTTCCCCGCCTGGTCGGGTAGAGATTTTAGTTTTCCCGGTAGCTCTCAGGTTGCCTCTTCTTTCTTCAGTTTTATATTCTGGAGGAACTGACCGACTGCAGATACTGCTTTTACGTTTGCCCCTGACATCAGGATGGTCCACCAGTATTCTTCCTCTCCGCACCTGCTGTTTTTGGATAAGTGTCCCATGTGTGTCATTCTTTTTGCGGCCAGTTCCGGGCATGACAGCAAAAGGTGCCTCAGGGTTTCTACTGTTTCTGGTTTGTTGCAGAATCTGCAGAGGTTGTTAGGAGCAGAACCCCTGATGAATAAGATTTCTTTCGTATGTAAGAGATTCAGCCTAGCCCTTAGAAATGTATTTCTAATTTGCTTACTAGGCCCTTGTAGTAGATAGCTCATGGGTTCATTCTGTTTTTGTTGGTTCACTGGAAGATCTGCAGTCAGTTTGTATTTAGCCGCTTCTTCCAGCGTTTTAATCCAATCCATTTGTTTGAATTTTTTTATTGTTCTGGTGGGGTTATTTTCCAATTCTTCCCATGAGCTTCCGATTTCATCGAGGATTTCCGTGTTTCTTTGCTCCCAAGAGGCTAGAATGTTATTCTCTCCTTTGTTGAGTTCTTCCTTTATTACCTTAAAGATCTTCTCGGAGGATAGCCTAATTTTCCGGCTCAGCATTAGAGTGTTTAGCTTGACTCTTCCTTTTAAAGAGATGACATTGATTTCTCTGCGGATAGAAGCCATCGGGGTAGAATTTGGGAGTGTTAGAATTTTCCTCCAAAATAAGCCTTCCAGCTTCAGCCATATTCGCTCCGGAATCATGAGCATCGCCTCTGCACCATAAGTGATGGCGGGTACTGCTTTCGCTGTGTAGAAGTTCAGCACTGGTTTTAATGAGAATTTTCCATATTTTTTGTCCATCAATCGAGCTTGTGTCATCATGATTTTAGTCTTGGCGATCAAGGATTCCTGCATGGGAGTTTCAAAGCGGTTTGTGTTGATCGTGACTCCCAGATATCGGAATGATTTTACTTTCTCCAATCTCTCTCCCGCCAGAGACCATTTTGATTTTTCATTTTGTATTGTGGTTTTTTCAAGAATCATTATTTTTGTTTTTGATGAATTTAGGATCAGGTCGTTAACCTCAAGATATTCTGAGAGCGAGGTAAGTTTACGTTGTAGTCCTATGGCGGTTTGATCCAATAATAAGATATCGTCGGCGTAGAGTAGTCTTCCAACCTTTTCATCTCCAATTTTGGAGGGGAATGTTCTGACATTGAGGTCCCAGTTTTGGTAGTCGCCAATAAACGCATTGTACAATGCGGGGGCAAGTGGGCACCCTTGCTTAACACCTCTGTAAGTGCTGATCTCCTCTGAAAGTTGGCCGTTTCCGTTGAGTCTAACCCTCATAGATGTTCCGGAATACAGCTCGGTGATTGGGTTCAGGATTGAGGTCGGACAGTTCCGTGTCCTCAGTTTTTTCCAAAGTAGCTCTCTGTTAACCGTATCAAATGCATGAGAGAGGTCTATAAAAGCCAGGTATATCTTCGGTCGTCCCTCTAACACCTTGGCTTTCAGAACACTCAGTAGCATTATGTTTGCCAATGTTCCGATATTTTTTACAAATCCTGTCTGAAAGTCGTCGTGTAATTCAGAGGAGGCTACCCATGTCTTGAATTTGTCTAGAAGAAAAGTTCCGAATAGTTTCCCAATGGTGTCCAATAAGGCGATTGGCCGATAGTTTGCTGGGTTGGCTTTATCGCCTTTCTTGAAAATTGGGACCACATTTGCTAGCTTCCAGGATTTCGGGATGGATTGGGTGTCAGCGCATTGTTGGAATATTCGCGATATTAGTGCGCCCCATACTTCACTGTTATTTTTGAGATCCACATTGGAGATTCCGTCGGGTCCCGGTGCCCGGGAGTTATTCAGTTTCCTTATTTTTTCGCAGATTTCCTTTTCGTCCTTTTCAATATCCCATTGGTTTTTTTGAAGCTGTATGGTTTCTTGGGTGTTACCCTCTGGTAAGGCAAACATATCCGAGAAAAAGGATCTCCAATGCATCTCTCCAATTGAATTGGCTAAAGCGTTATTTGAGTTGTCTCCTTTCGGGTCGATCAGTGCCCAGAAGTTTTTAGATTGTTTCCCACTTAGGATCTTTAACATGTTCTCAGAATCTTCTTGATACAGAATTGCACGGTGTGATTTAAGCCAATTTTTGTAAGATTTTTTCGCGAATACTGCTGCCTCCTCTGTTTGTTTTGAGGGGCGAGATTTCGCTTTGCGTAAGATTCTTCTCAATTCTCTTCTTTTCTCCACCAATTGCTTGTTATACGTGTGGTATGGCTTTTTGACTAGGGCTTGAGCGTTCCTTTGTTGGTGGAAGGGGATCAACAGGGGGTAATAATCAGGTGTATTTGCTTCCCCTGGAGCAACGGTAGTTCTTTCGTAAGTCTTTGTGATGTTTCTTATTGCTTCAGCAGTGAGTCTTAATCTAGTCCCTGCGCCGTTAGTAAGAATTGACGAGGTCATTTTCTGTCTGTTTGCCTCCGATTTCCGTTCTGGGGCTGACCATATAGCCATCAGGAGATTATGGTCACTGTTTTTGGTTCTTATGACTTCGAATACAGATGTCTTTGAGAGCAGGTTTCTGGATACGTATATGTGATCCAGGAAGGCCTTACGAGAGCCTTGTTCCCAAGTTGGAATACAGTTTGCTGTGTGAGAGGTCAAGTAATGGAGATTGTGAAGATCAAGTTCGTCCATAAGGAGTTCCCATCCTTTACCTCTCCGATCAGAGTCTCGAGTTATCGAAGAGTCTTTGGGTACCAATGCGAAGTATGGATCCCAGTTTGGTGTAGTTTGGCCAATGTTGGGTAGTGTCAAGTTTAAGTCTCCGCATATAATGATGTGGTCTGGTGCCATCATATTCAGGCAGGACTCTATTATTTGTCCGATGGTTTCAAGGAGTACTGCTTCCTTCACGACTTTTGGATTCCAGTATGTGTTTATCACTAGATACAATGTTGGTTTGTTCTCGTTCACCCCCTCTCCAGACTTCAGTTCTGATATCATGGAAGCTAGGATTGACGCATTCGATAGTATTGTATGTTTAAGTTGTAGGCCGCTGCAGATTCTGACTGCTGTCAGGAGGCCTGAGGTGGGCCTTCCAAGTGTTCCTTGTGTAGCTGGAGAGAAGTCGATTTCGAAGCCGTCTAATGTTGGCTTTTTTAGGAGCCACGTCTCCTGTAGACAAAGGAGGTCGAATGACCCCAGTTGCACGTCTGATTTGAGTGTCAAGTGGGAGAATCCTCTTGTGTTCCATGACCCCATTTTTAATTTGCTTGCGGTCTGATGAGGGTTGTCAGAATCTTCGTTGACTCCTTTCGTGGTCGATCGTGGCTATCTTCTTATTTCTGTTGAGAGGCTTTCCTGCGTCCCGGACCATCTTTTTATTTCCGGGTCTTGCCGATGGGGACGTGAATGGTTGTATAGTTCGCTTGTGCTATTTCTGGTGTGTGCTCTGTCCCTTGGTGACTTCCAGTCCTGCCGGGATCCCTTCTGGTCACGATCTGAAACCCTGTTACTCTGTTTTTCGATGTGTTCGTTCATGGACCCACTCAGCGCACTTTTATGCCATTGATGGGTTTTGATTGGTGTGAGCTGCATTTCCCATCTGTCTCTGTAGTTGACAGATTTTCTCATCTCCCAATTAGGGGCCCTTCCATCTCTGTAGTTGACAGATTTTCTCATCTCCCAATTAGGGGTCCTTCCGTGCTGTTTTCCAAGTGGGCTCCTATCTTCTTGGTTACAGGTTCTGGTTTCCTCAACGTTTTTATAAGGTCTGTAGTGTGAGACCCGGTGTCGTACGTGATCGTCATGGTTGGCCTCAAAAGTCTTCCTTTCGCTCCTGACTTGAGCTTTATTGCCTGGGTGAAAGTTGGGCGAAGCGTGATGTGAAGCTCGGTCTCTTGGGGAAGTGTCTATCTTGTATGGGGGTACACGGCCTCTGATGTATGTGTGATCTCTGTCCTTTATTCCGATCGAAGTGTGGCTAGGGATCACTCTGTCTCCATGTAATTCTTCCAAGTAGTAGCCTAGTTCTTTGAGGGCTTTGGCCTCCGCCTTGAGTTTAAGTCTCGTGCTAGCTGAAGATATGTGGATATAGACACTGTCTATGCTGTGAGGACCCGAGAATTCAATTACGTCTAGACAGTCAGATGTTACTGATCTGAGCGCCGGGATTTGATGGAATAGGTCCAGTATTACGGTTCTATTTAGAACCTGATTATGCTTTGATTTGTGGCTGGGCTGAAGGAAGAAGGAGCGCGTGTCAGTTGTTCTGTTGTTTCTCGTTAAACAGGTGCGTTTCCATTCTCTTTCACGGATTTTCGGGGGGGTCCGCCAGGCTCTTTCCCTTGTTTGGCTACGATCTATAGAGTCTCTTTTTTGTTTCAAGTGCACTCGAGTTTTCCACCTGTTGGGAGAATGCTTGTTTTTCCTATTAGTGGCTTCCTCCCCTTTTATGGGGCTCGAATAGTGTCTGTGTTTGGTTCCGGCCGAGGACGTAAATTTCACGTCTTCCGCCCTGTATGGTGCCGAGGATTTGGGTTCCAACTGTCTGATTTTCTTTGGAGGTGTGTCATTGTCGTGGCTTCGCTCAAAAGACACTGTTTTCCTTTTAGCTCCCCGGTTATTTTCTGGTTTTGGTTCTTTGGCCCGCCATTGAGACGCGAGTTCCAGGGCGTCTTCCATTAGGTCGCTTTCGGTGCAGGAGGGCGATCTGTTGATGTTTTGATTGGCAATAGTTTGCTGGGGGGTTTTTGGAGTCGACAACTTGGGGCAAATTTTGATATATTTTCTATCAGGCGACAAAGAAGATTTTTTCGAGCTCTGGGGTTGGGCCAAAGACGATTTAAATTGCGCCGGTGATCCGCTTTTTACTTTCTTTGTTGGGACCCGAAGCGTGGGTGGGTCAGCCAAAGAGACTCCGAGATCTTGGTCTTTCTCGTTAATGATGCAACCGTTGGTTTTCTTTTTAGTCTTGCTCGACGAGAGTTTTGCGAATTTAAGAGTGTTTTGATTTCCACTGGTGTGGGTTCCATGTGCTTTCTTTGTTTGCTCAAGGTTAAGACTTAGGAGAGGTGTTTTTAAACTCCATTTACCCGTGGTCGTGGGTACTGCTGGGGTGTTGGCGTGAGCCTTCAAGCACGAATTGTTGGTCTTATCATCAGAGCCTGCTTTGAAATGGAATATTTTCTCCGAAGAGAAATCCGTCTGGGACTGTACTGCTTTCGTTTCTCGATGTTGTAGGTCCACTGTTTGAGTGCTGATGTGTTTTAGAGTCGTCCTATTTTCAGTTTTTGAAGTGATGAAACCTTCTAGAAATGTAAGTTTTGTTTGAGCCAGTGCCGCCAATGATGCTTGGTCCTTTACCGAATCGTTCAATGATTCGTATAGTTTTGTGAATGGAGCTAAGGCTATGGTGATAGCAGACATTATCATCATTAAGTCTGGTTTTTTGTTTGGTGTTTCTTTTGTTGAATTTCCCACAGTTTCGCTTTGTTTCCTGTTCCTTAGCGGAGGAGTTGACGTACGCGGGTTAGGAGTTTGGGTTTCCGATTGTCGACTGGTCGTAGGCGTTTTAAGCATTGTCAAGTGCTCCGAATGGGCGGTGACTTGTGTTTGCTTGCAAGGCAACGGTTGCGTTGTAGGTCCCATCGAGTTGGAATTTGTTGGATCCAGATTTCTTGTTGGCAAACTAAGACTGTCTGATTTGGTCACTGTGGATGTTGATTCTGGTACCCCCTCGTGTAAGGAATATTCTTTAGGCTGATTTGCCTTGTTGAGGTTGTATGATGGAGTTGAGGGCTGCGCCGGAATGTCTGAGGCTGTGAGATCCATGGTCTTCGCCGGCGGTTTCCCAAAATGCCATCTTTTGTTGGTGTGAAACTGGGGACTCGAGGTGTTGGGGTTTCGGGGGTATACGTTGAAAGTAAATTACGTTGGACTAGCAGGAGAGTTGAGTTGAGCTAATTCTACTTGGGAACCCTCCAGAAGGTCTGCGTCTGAAATCTCGGCTTTCGCGTTCTGGTTTCTTTTTCCTTGTTTGCTAAAGAATTTGTCCAGAGTGCCCACTAGGGGCTTCAGAGCCTCTTTGCTCCGCTTTGTGGGCGCTGGCAGCTGGTGATTCTTTAGTGTCTTGTGCGTGAGGGGGTTTATTATGGTCGTTTTGCCTGAGGAGGTTTCTTCATCCTTCTCTTGCGCTTGTTTGTGCTCTCTAGAGATTAGGACTTTCTGCGACCTTCTGTCGATAGTGAATGAGGGGTCCTTATCAAAGTGCTCCGGTGGAACTGACTTTAAGTTGATTGGCAGGAGTGCTGGGTCTTGGTTTAGCGTAGGATCATTTTCTGGATCCTCTATTGATGAGCACGAGCAATCGTCCGACCAGACTGTTTCCAAGTTTCCCAAACTGGAGGGAGGGGTAGCTAAGTCCTCTCTTGCTACTATTGGATGAATCTCCAGTTCAATTTTAATTTTGTTGTCCCCGTTGTTGGGGGCGTCTTTGTTAATCACGGTTTTGGAGTCGTAGCCATTGTTGAACTCGGGTGTAGTGGCGCACTCCAAGTTCTTGGATGGGTCTTTTGGCGCCGCTGGATCTGGCACAGCCCCCCTTCCCTCCCATCCCGGGCTCTGGAGTCCCTTGCCAGCCTCTGTTGCGCCGACCCCTGGCGGGGATATCACGCCCGCTGTCCGCTCGCTGTATGTTCTTTGGTCAGAGGGGCCGCTCGTAGGGCGACTCATCACACCGGGAGAAGCTTTTTCCTCGGCGACTGCCTCCTTGAAGTGGACCCCCCCGTGGCCTGCCAGTGGCGGTGGGGTCTGCCCGCATCCCACGGGTGGGCCCAGCGTGACCGCCTCTGCGACGGTCGTGGGAGGTCGAGCTGGCACCTCCAGACTAGTAGGTAGGAGCGGGTAGGGCTTTGGGAGTAGGCGATCCTCTCTCTCTTCCCTTTTGCCAGCCGCTGCGTTTGGTGGTAGCGCCAGCGCACACAATCCATCTGTAGTGGTTGTGGCGTCCAGCTGCTGCTGGGTTGCCTCCTCGGACTCCTTGCCCAGCTCGTTATCTCCAGACAGTCGAGCTGAGGCGACCAGACCGTCCGAGGGAAGGCTGTGAGCTGGAGCTGTAGAGTTCATACCCTCCCCGGCTCGATTTAGATCCTCCGACCTTAACGCACGAACCGCCACCCCCTGTCCCATCGAGGCTTGCGGGCGGACCGTGCGGGACTTTATGGCGTCGTCCAGAGACCCCACCTGAACATCAGGTCCTGGCGGTCGAGCAGACGCTCCCAGACCAACCAGGAGTGTAGGGGAGGTCCCGGTCTGCCTGTCTTTCTCCGTCAAGGCAGCTCCCCGCATCGCCGGCACTGTGTAGATGGCGGGCTTTTCCCGCCCTTCCCGACTTTCCAGGTGAGGCTGAGTGGCTTGCGGAGCGTTAGCGGGATCGCAGGCAAGCAGTAGGGCTCTGACTTGGGGTCCCCATTAGGTCGCACCGTTTGCTCCCCTTCCCCTTGACTTTGAAGGTTTGTCAAGTGTTTGTTCATCTGTTGGGAGGGAAAGGGCTGCCTCACATCCTGTATTTTCTTGTTTCTTGGCAAATGTTTGTGGGGGCTACGGTGCTCAAGCCCGCTATCTTCACTGCGGGTTCTCTGACTTCTTAGCCAGTGTACTTCTAGTTCTGGTACGCGAACCGCATGATTCATCATGTCTGGACGTGTCTGAACGTGGGGACCACCCCGGACTGCCACAGACTGCCTAGACTCTGCAGCCTCGACTCCGCGGCCCGCTCCGCGGTAAGGTTGGGTTTTGTAGACACGCCTTGCTGAAACAGCAACTGTAGAGAGACTGCCACAGACTGCCTAGACTCTGCAGCCTCGACTCCGCGGCCTGCTCCGCGGTAAGGTTGGGTTTTGTAGACACGCCTTGCTGAAACAGCAACTGTAGAGAGACTGCCACAGACTGCCTAGACTCTGCAGCCTCGACTCCGCCTGGTTAATGAACCAGACAGCAGCAAACCTTTGGTCTCTGAATAGTGGCCAGCAAAGTAAAAGCTCTGAACTTTCGTTGAGGTGCCTCCTGATTCAAAATGAACGTGATACGAATGGTGTGCGGCGAACACTGGCGTCAGTGTCCGTAGTCACAGAAAACCAGGAGACAGTGAGCTTTTGAGGGAAGGAGAGGAAAGGCAGAGTACCTCTAAGGAGGTGAAGTAAAAAGTTAGATTTTTTGGAGACATCAGAGATGTGTGTGGAGAAGGAACGTCTAGAGTCAAAGATAACCCCAAGGTTCTTAGCCACGCAGGTGGGGGTGGGAGGAGGGCCAAGAGAGACCGGCCAGAGACTGAGAGGAAAAGATGGAGATGGCGTACCAATAAGGAGGATCTCAGTCTTGTTGGCATTTAGACATAGATCATTTGCGGCACACCATTTTTGAATGGCGATTAGACAATCAGAGATGGGGGAAGGAGAGGAGGAGGCTGAAGGAAGCCTGAAAATTAATTGGATGGATGGATGTTTCCACTATGCCTTATAAGGAGTGCTGGACATTAGAAAGAAGGCCTCATTTCAGTGTGTCACAGTTAAAAAGTAAATTGAATTACAAAATGAATCTCAGTAGAAGGATGAGCCAAAGCAGCTAAGGTCTTCTCAAACTGGAGTGAACTGACATTGGATAAAATGTGTGTGAAAGAACAGAAACTCCTGTTCCGAAGGCTTCATCAAAACAAAAGATGTCAGAGGACTATAAAAAATAGTATTTTAATAAACTAAAAGGCTCAATTCCATGGTCTCCAGTCACGTGGAAGAATGAAGTTGGAAGAACGAGGTGGTCACACCTACGCACGAGGGCAGTGTGTGCCCACACTCCTTAAAATTTCTCAGAGCACAGTACAAACTCAAGGCCAGGCTCCAAAGCCCTAATTGACACTGGACCATTGAAGTAATGATGGATTGATTTGCTTATTTGTGGGAAGCTAGTGTTAAGACGAGCTCACCAGCACCTGGATGTTCAGTCTGCAAGCTGCTAAACGTAGGTGGAAAAGTACTGCCAGGAGTTAGAAGCCAACCAATTGTAGAGGACCATAGCCAATGGGACGTCGTGCATTTAGTAATGGCCATTTTAAGGGGAGGGCTTAGTTGCCCCACCTGATATTAAGTATCCTATCACTTTCCTTCACTGTTCTATACTGATATGGAACTTATACTTAGATATTCACTTGAATCTTATCACCTCCTTTAATAGGTTTTTGTAGTTTGCCTCGGAGGATGACGTTGGTAATGACGCAGGTCAACATGCCATTGATGACGATTTTGCTTAATATAACCTCTGTTTTTGTAAGATTTGTTGAGTAAGAGGATCGAGCGAGTGCTGATGTTCGTTGTACTCCCTGTTTTAGGTAATTGACATTAAAACAGATTTCCTTTTGCCAAACTACCTGAGTAGTTTTGATTATTGATGTACGAATAAAATCTGCATCCCCATCCATCTCAAGAGTAACTGCTACTCATCAAAGGGGCTGGGATATCTAGTTCACTTGGTAGCAGAGAGAGGATGGTTTATTAAAAAAATACATCGACATAAGTAAACTTTAGAGTCCCGGAAATATTGCACGACTTTTGCCATTCGGCTGACAAGACGTGATGCTCCCCGTAGATAGTGGTTAGTGTAATTATCAAGACCTTTCAAGGCGGGTGTGACGGGTCCCCTAGTTTTCATAGAATCCCCTCCCACGTCTACGAGAAGCTGATCAGGCGACAGTTTTAAGAGGCGGTAAATGAGGCGTGCGATTCCGAGAATCAGAAGACGAACATGCGAATGGTGAGTAGAAACTGAGGAGAGTTACAACTTGATGCATGCGTAGTAAACAAAAGGAAGATATAAGGGGAAAAGAGTGTAACGGAGGGTGGCAGTGATAAACATAACGTGAAAATAAGAGTGTTAAAATATTGAAGAGATATTGACTTGAGTGTGGCCGAGCAATAAGAATCGTGAGCGAGGCAACGATAAAAAGGATACGCCCTATACCTAAGTTTTAAAAGAACATTAGAAGAAATCTTAATCTGGAGTCCTGTAATGGATCACGTAGAAAACGGGTCCGATTTAAGACGGTCCTAAAGAGATTGATTTAAGTTCTGTGAGGAGCATTTTTAGAGTGCAAGACAGATCCAAGAGAAGGGGTGTGGAGATAGATATATATAACCGGTTGAGTAGGTCTGTTTGTCTGTTCGCTTTATGTATCTATGTATTGATGATGATGTCATAATTGAAGAAAATGGATGATAAATAGAGAAGCGCGAAGTTGAAAAAGAAATTGATTGTTTTTATTGCACTTGGTGGTTGTTCTTTTAGCAAGATTAAAGTAAAAACTGTGACCAAAGGGATTGGAGCTTGCGATGGTTGGTGCTTGCTCATATTCTGTTGTTTTCCTAAAACGTACTTTTAATCTGTGATTAAAGCAAGCGAGCGTTACCAAGTTAAGAGTGAAGGGTTAAGGATGGAGGATGTTACTCCACTTGTGCACCTCTGCAAGCAATTGCCGAAACATGCACGCAAACTTAGACAGTATAGTGCAGAATGGGTTAAAGGAACCGCCGGCAAAATGTTTATGACGTGGCCGCAAGGAGGGTCACTATCGAAGGCAGTCCTGCAGCAAATGACGACATATTTGCATGCAGCCTATACTTGGAAGAAGCTAGACAAGCGCCTAGCGAGCTTAGAGCTCTGAAAAATGTACCAGGAGGAGCAAGATGAGCCACCTCCTATAGACTGGAGAATTAATGTATGCAAAGATTCCGCAAATGCCCCATTCGCAGTAACCTCCTTAAGCAAACACAGCACACACCCCCTGGCTTACCCACTGCACTCAACAACAGCATACCCCCCTACAGTGGTGAAATTGCCTGTCATCAAAGGCGCTCTTATCAACGCCAGATCCCTCCCAGCGCATGCCTTAGACATAGCAGACCTCATAACATTGTCAGATCTTGACTTCATTGCCGTAGCTGAAACCTGGCTACATGCCGCATCGTGCCCTTCTTTGTCCTTTGCCATACCACCGGCAAGTACGCCTCTAGATATAGGAAGAGAAATAAAGAGATGTAAAGGAGAAGGAGATAAAGCTGATGAGATAGCGCTCTTACAGAACGAATGGATGGGTGGTCAGATTTTGCTTGAGCTCTATGGTAAAGGCATCGAGGACATAAGCCAAAGAGAAGATCAAGACGAACAAGATAAAAAAGATAAAGAAAGGGAGGAACGATTGAAAGATGAGGGGGCAAAAAGGAAAGATAGACAGAGACGAGAGCAGTTATATCAAGGTGATTAAGCGAAAAAACAAGAGAGCAGCGGAGCAAGGGAGACGTGACAATAGACGAAGAACAATTGATGAGCAGGAAAGACTAGAAAGAAAAAATAGAAGATGAAGAGCAAAAGATAAGAGAAAAAAGAATACGGAGATGGAGGGATGAGGAGATACGAAGGACAAATGAGAGAAGGGATATGAAGAAAAAAGAGGAAGACAGAGTGAGAGAGGAAGCGAGAAAGTGAAGAGAATTTGACGATGATATGGAACGCAAAAGAAGGCAGAGAGCCTGCAATCTTGATCGCCTGGAAAAGGAAGTAAGAGATCCTAATACACAAGTAGCATAGGAGGATATAAAGGAATTCTTTCCAGAATAATAGTAATTACCAGGCCCATCTAGAGCAAATCTAGAAGACGAGTTTGACTCTAGGAGCATTGGGGAAGCGATCGATAAAGTATACCATGAAATGAGAGCTCAAAAAAAGACCTAAGGGAGAAGGGAAAAAATGATCTTGAGAGCACTCAGTTATATGACACAGAGGAAGCCTCATGTAGTAGGAAGCATAAGGAGCTGTCTCTAGATAGACGAACTCTAAATAGAGATGACAAAGAGAGAAGCTGCATGAGTTGGGCACAAGAAATGTCAGACGAAAACAGGGAAACCTTCCATGGTGAAGAGGGAGATGATGCATGTGGTCCTAAGGGGTGCTTTCCTATGGATAAGGAAGTAAGATGGTCGGATTTAAACGCACCTATACCTAGGGCATCAGAACCATTGACACAGTCAGACAGACCTAAAGGGCTACTCCATGGTGAGAGGGGGAGTCGCCGCCTTATGAAAGCAGATTAAAATCATTGCCAGGTAGACGGTAATGCGGGAATACCGTCCCTGTGGTGGACAAACAAATGATGAGAGATGAGAATGAGTTTGGGGCTTCGCAGTATACCTTGCTAGAGAAAGGAGGAACAACACCACAGTATATACCATGACCTCAAATGGATAGAGATAATCTTAGGTGTAAACTCCTGAGTTTAACTTCTGGCACTGGGAAATGGATATATGAGTTCGAAAAAATGATGGGTGGAAACACGTTGGCTATAGGGGACATTAAAGGTCTCCTAATCACCATTCTTGGTGAGAGAGATGATGATGTCTGGACAAGGGCAGGGTACCCTGGTGTGACTAAAGTCAACACTGCTCACGATGGAGCACCATTTAATAACTGTAGGGCGGCAGTCTGGAAAGCACATAGAGTACTGTATCCGGACACGTCCGATATGCGAGCTATAATGATGAACAAGATGCAGGACGGGGATGCCCCGCTTGTTTACATTCAAAATGTTCAGGAGGCATGGAGTTTGAAAACGCGTGAATCTTGGGGAACATCTATACTGGTATTCTATCATATATTATGCCAAGGGCTGCCAGTCCCAGTACAAAAGCAGCAAAAAAAAATAGTGGGTATAGAAGCAAAACCGTGGTCGGAAATTCAGCTGACCATTGCGCATTACTGCAGACTCCTGCAGGAAAAGAATCGCAAAAAAACTGATATTTGGAAGGGCGAACAGGCAAAGCTAGTGCAGAAAAAAATTGTCCAAGTACGCCATTGAAGGGGCAATGTTGACGAGTGTAGATGGATCGAATTCACAGCAAACAGTGAACATGCCGCAGGTGAATAATCAAAGATATTTCGATCAAAACAATAGTGGATTTACTCCATAGGGAAGAGGATTCAGAGGACGAGGTTGACAAGGTAATGAAGGGAATTGGCAGAATAGTCAGGGAAGCTTTCAGAATAACCAAGGTGGGTTTCAGAATATGCAGGGTGGTAATCAGAAATATGCAAAAAAAATGGGCAGCTTGGGAGACCACTGCCTATATGTTGGACTTGTGGAATGACAGGGCACTTTGCTCGCATGTGTAGAAGTCAAGGGTTAGTGCAAAATGGCCAGTTTATGAGAGGTGGGGGTATCAAATCCGCCTGCATATTTGCAGCAGAATGGAGATGAATTTGCTCAGAATCAAACGATGCAGCAGCAAGCGCTGAGAGTGCAGCAAGGTAGCAATTAATCCACCACAAGGACAGTCATAGCAGTCCCCTATGCAGCTTCAGCAAAACACAAGCACAGGACAGTTAATGACTCCTAGGATAGAGGGTGTCACTGTCGATGGAGGGAATCTTTCTACGAGTGATGGAATGAGACTGTACCCACAATAGGACAGCTCACTGGGAGACCTGATGTGTTCAATACTATCCGTGATGCCAAATCCTCCGAGGAACCAAGGTTAGACGTCAGTATAGGAGGCAAACATTTTTCATTTTTAGTAGATACGGGTGCAACACACTCATGTATACTAGAGGGAAAATGTTCCATGTCTGGCAATGCCATGAGTACTCAGGGATTCACAGGAGCTACAAGCAGAGTTTCTTTCACGGAAGAATTACCAGTCTCTATAGGAGAATGTGACATGAAGGTGCCATTGCTATATTCGTGGCAAACACCTGTTAATATATTGGGATGAGATTTAATGACAAAGTTGAATATGACCATTTCATTTACTGATGAAGGCATAGTGTGTTCAACACCAGGAATGCATTATTAGCCGGTCAAGTGGCACAGTGAGTAGAGCGCTCGCTTTGACATCCATGCAGTGCCTGCTAACGCAAGTTCGAATCCCGGCAGGGCCAAACTCAGCCTTTCATCTTTCCGAGGTCAATAAAAGAGCACCACACACCGTGGGTAATAATAAGCAGCGCTCAGATACCTGAGGGTTCGTAGCGCGATATAAATGCCAAATTATTATGGCTTTTCCAGGACTGGTAGCTGCGAGAACCATACCGTTAGAACCAGAGGTTTTTCTTATGGAGTACGCATTCTGTTGTCATGGCTACCAGGCCTAGCAGGCAGAGCAAAGAGAACACCTGATGAATTTCTATTCAGACCAAGAATACAGGAGGGACGAGTCTTTCTCTTAAAGTTACAAGCAGCCATAGTGCGTGGAGAAATGGTTTTGCTTGATAGAAATGATGATGAAGGCAGACAATGGTGCGCAGTAATCGCCATTGGGGAGGGTTACAGATTGACTGATGTCACTGATGAAGATCTGTTTGGCGATCATCCATCTGATGATGAAGTAATATATAACATAGACATCACTTACTGGGTGAGAACAATTAAAAGAGAAGTTCCTCAGAACATGATGATAGCACAAAGGTGTCCTGTGTATTTTGATGAAGACATGGCAAAGTACCAGTTTCATTATGGACCACCGGTCCCTATGACGTAGGGCTACTGAAGGGGGTTGTAGAAGTGACGATTAAATTGAAACCAGGAGCAATTTTACCTCGAGCACGACAGTATCCTATGTCTCGAGAGGCCGATGAAGGTGTTTTTAAGACGAATTTCCGTCATGATGGATCAGTGTATTCTAGTGACATCAGAGTCACCCTGTAACACAGCAATCTATCCTGTGAAAAAAGGGAAAGGGGGATCTTGGAGACTAATTCAAGATCTCAGGCTGATAAACCAGATTGTAGAAGCTGAGTTCCCTCTAGTTCCTAACCCATCTACAATTTTATGTAATATACCTGTTGAAGCATGATGTTTCACGGTGGTTGATTCAAAAAAACGTGTTTTTCTCAATCCCATTGCACAAGGACTTGCAGGATCTGAAGTAATTTACCTTTAGACAAACCCGTCTGAAAAGTACTACAGCTTGTATATAAGAACTTTGGTGCAGGCCTTAAAGAAAGCACAGGCAAAGCAGGAAAACATAGTGTGGACTGAAGAAATGGAAGAAAAAAGCAATTTGCACAGCTCCAGTTTTGGGGATTCCCAATTATACTGAGGAATTATTTTTGTTCTCACATACAGATGGCACTGTTATGACAGCAGTACTCACGCAGAGAACCACATTGGGGTACAAGCCCCTTGCATATTACAGTGGAATCTTAGACCCAGTAATGAGAGGTCATTTTCTGTGTGAACAAAGTTTAGCAGCCGCTGCGTTCGCCATAGAGAAGGCTGCCAGCATAGTGATGAGATGCTCCATGACGTTATTCACTGAGCACGCATTATTTGCTATTTTAGAGAAACCAAAGGGCACATTGACATCTCAAAGGGCTTCTGCCTATGCAGTAGTCATATCGAATCCAGCGATTAAAATAGTCTGATGTAAAATAGTGAATCCTGCCATGTTTATAGCTGAGCCAATAACTGAAGGAGAGCCTGAACACGATTGCGCAAACTATGAAAAGTTCTATGATGAAATCCCTAGAATAAAAGAGAAAGCATTAGCAGGAGAGATTGTTTTCATTAACGGTTCTTCAAGGATCGATCAAAATGATGGACAGTGATAGGCAGGTGCCGCTGTGATAAAGCACACGGCTAATGGGGAATTTCGGCTGCTTAAAAGTACTTGATTGCTGTCTTATTATTCAGCACAAGCTGCAGAATTAATGGGGTTGATACTCACGCTCAAGGATCACGCAGACTAGTAAGTAATAGTGTTTAAAAATTGGTGACAAGGCAGGCGCTCTGTTGCTAGTAGTAACAGTGTATAGTGACTTCTCCTATGTGACGTCGACAGTGCACGCAGGGTTAGCATGTTGGAAAAGGAGGGGCTACCTCCGAGTGGACGGCACGTCAGTACAGCACGCCGCCTTATTGGACAGGCTTATTAAAGCACTAGAACTCCCAGTAAGCATTGCAGTCGTCAAGTGCGCAGCTCACACTAAAAGAGCACATTTTATCTCACGTGGAAATCAAGCAGCAGACGTCAAGGCCAAGCGCATAGCAAATACAGATAAAGAAATGATGAATGTTGAAACTCCTAATATAAATGAAAAAATGGTTGTTATGATGACTGTATCTGAAAGTTATGATAACTTGTCAAAAATGGGGTCGGAAGAGGTCCAAGGGGAAGCACCTCAAGAGGAAAGGAAGTTGTGGACACGAAGATGGTGTTCTTTAAACCCCTATGAAGCATTGTGGCAACAAGACAGCACTGGTAAACTGGTGATGCCTGTAGCCTTATTAAGGGTGGCGCTAGAACAGCTACACCACCCGCGCACACAACGAGGGAGAATCTCGCTGCAACTATTGCTGAGGATTGGTTTGTACCAAATCTATTAGAGCAGGTTGCATTTTATGTAGTGAATTGTCTTGTGTGCCAAAAGTTCACGGCTGGGCATACACTGCGCACAGTTAGGGGAGTTATTCAGAGACCTAATGGCCCTTTTCAGCATTTGCATAGCGACTATGTTGACATGATACAAGTATGTAATGGATATAGATACTTGATCGTAGTAGTGTGTCCCTTTTCAAGGTGGATTGAAGCAACTCCCTGTACACACCCAGATTCCACCTGTGCAGAAAAATTCTTAGTGCGGAAAGTATTTCCTAGATGGGCAGTATGTGAAGTAATGAGGGCAGACAATGGCCCACATTTTGTGAATCAAACATTTGAACAGATCAGCTTGTTGCTTGGTATAAACCACAAGTTTTCTTTGGCTTATCATCCACAAGGAAATGGGATCTATAAGAGGCTCAACGCCCTGCTCAAGGAAAGAATAGCCAAATTGAAGCTTACCTTGAAAAAAGGGTGGTTGCATTGCCTACCACTGGCATTATATGCTTTAAGGAACCAACCGGGTTCTGACCACCATCTCACGCCTCGCAAGATATTGACGGGGAGACGAATGAGGACACCCCTAATACCTCCATCCAGAGTTAGAAGTGATGCTCAGCCAAGTGCAGATTGGCTAGGAGTGGAATTCCATGACTATTTGAACTGTGTGACTTCAAGTATCTCGGTCATTTCAGGACAGCCTCAGCGACAAAGATGTAGGGCAGTACAGAACACAGAAGGAGATGATTCAACAAGTGAATCTCAAGAATTGCGTGTTCCCCAACTTTTCCCCGGAGATGCGGTCCTAATCCACAATCATACAAGGAAGAAGTGGGACGAACCCCGCTTGCCTTCCTGAAATCTCATCCCTAAGAAGTTTAGCAGTTGCACTACAGGGGCATAAACGGGATCCACACTCTGCTCTGCACACCAGTGCACCCAACTGTTCCATGCGGCGTTATAGCTCTTAATGGTCGAAGCTCTGATACAGTCTGCAGCGAGTCGCAAAATGCCAGGCAATTCCCATTTTCTCCTGAAACCCTGCAGGCCATTAGTCGTAGAGTGCCCGCTAAGATTAGCGGATGCGCTCTCCCGGTCGGGTCGAGTAGAAGGTCCGGCTGGTGCGGAACAATCCTCGGAAAATCCGTAGAAAGTTCCATCACTACTGGAAACCATGGCTGAGATTTCCAGATAGGGAGCACCACTATTAGGTCTGCTTGTTCTCTGCGTACCTTCGCTAGAGTCCTCGTGATCATCAGAAACGGAGGGAAGGCATAATGAAGCGCCCCTTTCCATGATTGGAGAAACGCATCTGTGCCAGCTGCACCCGGTTTATCCTCCAACTGAAATATGTCTGTGTCTGAGCGTTCAGTCTGGACGCAAACAGATCTATGTGTACTGGACCCCAAAGGTCTGTTAATGCTCTGAACACCCACGGATGCAGTCTCCAATCGCTGGAATCCACCAGATATCGTGAGTTCCAGTCTGCTACTTCGTTCAGATTCCCTGGTAGGTATACGGTTGTAACCGTTATCTGATTCTGCAGGCAATAATGCCAGAAATCTTTTGCTAACTCTGCCAGCATGCGGGATCTCGTTCCTCCCAGTTTGTTTATGTAACGCACTGCCGAGATGTTGTCCATCTTCAGCAGCACGCAGCATTGCACTTTGTCCTTTGTAAAGGCACGCACTGCGAACAATCCCGCTAGTAGTTCGAGACAGTTTATGTGTAGTTGTAACTCTTGTCCTGACCATTTTCCCCCTGTCTCTACGTTTTCGCATCTCGCCCCCCATCCGGATCTGCTTGCGTCTGATTCTATAATGATGTCTGGAATGTCTCCGAAAATCGCTCTGCCATTCCAGGCTTCCATGTTGAGAAGCCACCACTGAAGCTCCGAAAGCGTTTCCTGATCCAGGGTTATCAGCTGGTGATAACCGAGTCCTCCCTGTAGATGCTTTATCTTGAGCCTCTGTAATGATCGATAATGCAGTGGGGCTGGAAAAATCGCTTGAATCGAGGCTGCTAGGAGGCCTACTACTCTCGCTAGAGCTCGAAGAGAGATCATCTCCTTTGCTATCAGTACTCTGATCTCCTTCTTTATCGCTCTTACTTTGTGATGTGGAAGCTCGAGTGTAGCTCTGATTGTGTCTATGTTGAACCCTAGGAACTCTATATTTTGCATGGGTACCAGCTTAGATTTGTCTAAGTTCACTAAAAAGCCCAGAGAGGACCAGAGCGTGAATATCCATTGCACATTCTTGGATAGCGAGGTTTTGTCTGACTCTAGAACTAGAATGTCGTCCAGGTAGACGATAATACGAATTCCTCTTTCCCGAATAGCCGCTGCTACGGGCCTCATGATTTTGGTGAAGGCCCAAGGCGCTGATGCTAGGCCGAACGGGAGACATGTGAACCGCCATATTTCGCCGCCCCAGCGGAACCGTAGATATCTCCGATGATCCTGGGCTATCGGAATCGTGAGATAAGCATCTTTGAGATCTAATCTCGCTAACCAGTCCCCTGTTCGGAGGAGGTCTCGCAGCAAATGGATGCCCTCCATCTTGAAATGGTTGTAAACAACCCATTTGTTCAAACTTTTTAAATTTATCACCGGACGAGTTTTGTCCCCTCTGTGAACTAGAAACATATTGCTGAGGAATCCTGGTCCCCCCTGCGTATCTTTTTGTATTGCATTCTTGTGTGCTAGGCTGAGCAACTCTCTGTGTAACAACTCTTCTTCTCCCCGGGACACCTGGATGGGACGGGGTTCTGAGCCCTGAATGGGGTCCTGTATGAACTCTAGCTGTAATCCCGCTACTGTCTGTAATACCCATGCATCGCGCGTTAACGCATGCCATGCGCTCAGAAATTGAAGGGTTCTCCCTCCTACTTTCACGCTTATTACACTCACCTCCTGAGGCGTTGGGTTGTCTGTGAGAGCCTCTTCCTTTACGGCCTCTGGGGAATCTGGCTCTAGACGGGAAGAAGGTGTCCTGCTGCTTCCCTTCCCAGTATTGGGCGCGCGGCCCTTGGGGTCTACGAGAATAATTGAAGCGACCGGACGTACGACCCCTGTAACGTCCGGTCCCGGAAAAAACTCGACCAGGGAATATCTTCTTGATTGCGCTTTGTGCCTTTTCTAGCGCGGAATACGTGCCTACAAATTGCGACATTTCCTTCGCAAAGGCTTCGCCAAATAATAGACCTCTAGCTCCTTCAGCATCCTCATACGAGGCCAAGTCACTTAGTTTATTGTCTATTTTCAGAAGAACACCTCTCCTACGTTCCGAAGACATAGCGCAGTTAGCGTTGCCCATGAGACAGACAGCTCTTTGCGCCCAGTTCGCCAGAGCCGAAGTGTCTACTGGTGTTCTTGTGTCCTTGGCTTTTTCCGCCAGGTCCATTATCTTAGCTAAGGGACCTGCAATGTCCAGAAGCTTATCTTGGCACCCTCGCCAGGCTCTGTCTATTCCTTTCCGGATATCTCGCGCTGTTTTCGTCACAAAAGTGACCATCTTGGAGTCAAGCTCCGGTGTCTCCGCCAGTTTGAAGGGCAACTCTGGTCGAGGGCATTCTGACCGCATCCTGGACCTTACCTCCCTGTCCAGAGGTTTCCTAATATGCTGCGCCATATAGGCTGCTACTCTGGGCGACGGGACCCACTCTGAAGATTTCGGGTGCCTGATCGCTTCTGGGTCAAACATATCGGTGGTACCGTCTATCTCCTCTGCATGTTGCACGGAGTCAACGTCGTCTCCACCTTCGTCCTCTGGCATATAGCCTTCATCATCGTCCCCTAGATTGTTCACCCCTGGGGAAGGGGGTCTATTCTGGCTTTACCTCTTCTTTTCCAGGAAGGCTCTTTTCAGCCTAGCAACAGGGTCGTCTGGTCTTTGGGGAGCCTCATCCTCCCTATCAAGATTGCTCGGGGGGGGTCAAAATATGTTTAGTTTTCCGAGCTGCTTTCCGCCCCTTATGTTCAATCCCTTCAGAGGGTTGTCTGGCTGACAGCTGATCAACTGGTTCTTCTGCTTTCCTCTTATTGGCAAGCTGGGCTTGCTGTTCTTGAATCATGGCTTCTAGAACTTCAAGCCTCTGCGCAATAGGCTGCACACCTTGCGATACCGCTTTCGACAATGAATCACCTAATACCATCTTAAAACTCTGTGAGAGATCCGCGTCCTGTTGGTACGGGGTCTCTCCCCACTCTTCCTCAGACCACTCCGGAGAGGTGGAAGGTGGAGCACCGGGGCTGTTGGATTGTGTCATCTCTAGTGTTGGTAATACCAACTTCTGGGCTGTCAGCAGGGAACAACAGCAGCTAGGCCCCTGATCCACAGAGATATGCGTATTGCGGGGTTGTGCAGGGCTGCTTCCACAGAGCCTGAAAAGAAGTATCCGAACTTCTTGCTCTAGCTGTCCCCTAAATAGCACTCTGTTTTTTTTTTTTAAGCCGGTATTAGGTCGATGTTTCCTCACTGTCCGCTGCGAACGCAATGAAATCACTTGCACGCGCGCGCGTGCGAAAAGGTCCCGATGGAATGCTGGGGAACTGAACTTTCCTTCCGTTCCCCTGGGTCCTACCGCCCGACTTGTTGTCGACGCGGAACCTCGAGGAGCGGGGCCGGGTGCCTGAGGCGAGCGCGTTCGCTCGCGGCGCCGGCCCCGCCTCCTCGGAACCTGAACAATGCAACGCCGCAGAACAATGACGAGTGAAATAATATTCCGAACGTCCGAGCGACACGGATTACTTACTATATTCTCTTCAATTGTAAATATTACCTTATATATATATACGCTCTAACGTCAATGAAGGACACACTCATAAATATAAGCGTTCTATATACGCTGCGCTGGGGATTATGAACATACGCACACCAATATTCCAAAGAGATATAATGTGAGGTACTTATCTTTGGCAGCAAAAAAGAAAGCGGAAGGGACCTGGGGAGCAAGGTTCTTATAGACTGACCTATGAGCTGATTGGAGCAGGAGTTGGGGTCAGGACTACAACACCCCATAGGCATCATGGGAGTTTTAGTTTTATAGTCATCTTGAAGGAAGGATCACTTTAGTTGGACTTTTAAAACCTCAGTTTGGCTATTTCTTTGTTGTAACAGAAAGCACAAATGCTAAAGTTTAAAAAGTCATGTTTTTTGAAATGCTATTATGGCAGTATTAAAGAAAGAAAAGCATAATGCGAGCCTCCTGTCTTGTCATAGAATTAAAGATCACACCACTCTTCTTGCAATGACTCATTCAAAAATGATCTACTTGGAAGGCTATATTACTGCAATGGAATTGAAGTCGAAAGAACACTTGGCTACCTTCGACCTCCAAATGGCCGGCTTAAAGAAATTCTGCAACGTCCGTACCCAGAGTTGCCAGTCCTCAAAGGGCACGCAATGCAATCTGTCCACAGAGGAAAAGGCTGGCCTTGGCCCTAACCTTCCAAAGCTCTCAAAAGATACACAACAGTCGGCCATGACAATTGACTTAACCAACGCACCATTGATATCTTGCCCTGTCACGGAATCTTTGGAGGATGGACTGCCGAGGGCCCAACCATCTGACTTGGCTACACCAAGCGGCCTGTCTACAGGATATGCTATCTTTGATAAGGCAAAAGCCAACTTGAAAAAACCTAGAGAAAACCCGAGAAAAGTGGTGTTGCAAATTCCCACAAAACTCCCGCCTCTCTCAGTATCCAACCGGGTTCCTTCAATCACTACTCGACAAGACCCTGTAAATCTCATAACCTCAGCCCCCAACAGGGACTTACAGCCACCTTCGCCCGTTATAATAAATTATTTTTTGAAGGACAAAGATTCCATGGATTTAACCATCCATCTTGAACCCTCTGAAAGCCTGAAACCAGTACAAACAACGCCAATTCCTGAACTTCGGTCGAACATCCAGGGCAAAGAGTGTGTGCAACAGGGGGGTCCTCTCCCTTCGGGGCCAACTCTCAGAGGTTTAACCCTGCTGCTCCATAAGAAGCACAAGAACGAAACTTCTCGGAGACTTTATGCCCACACTACAACTACCCATCGAAGAAATTATCCCTCCACTACAGAGAGTTCACCGAAGGATGAACAACGAAGATCTCCCGTGAGGGACCGACATGGGAAAATAATACCAATTTACGGAACCTCAAGGAAAGAAGACAGTTCAAACTATGACCACCACCCCACAAGAACCTCAGAGACTTCAAGAACACTTAAGGACCGAAAGCAAGGCGAAAGGATGAATTGTTTGACTCGCCTTTTCAAATTGGAACAGACCCTAAAGATAAAGGAAAATTTGATTCTCAACATTCTATGCATCCTTTCCAAAACAGCCAAGATGAACACTTTGAAAACGGAGGATTTCATTCTTATTGAACCTTCTCACAGAAAAGGGCTAGCCAAACCATATCTACACATCAAAGCTGCCTCTCTTGTTACCATAAATTCAGATGTTTACCACGACCTTGAATCCCGAGGTTTTAGACTCACTGAGCTATAAACCAGCAGATTGAGTACAACGTCCCCAAAAGTGAAGCTAACAACCGGTTTGTTTCAAAGACTGAAGCGTTATACAGGAACTCAAGGTGGGGGAGACTCCCAAGAGGCCCCTACAGAGCCACAAAGGACTCAGAGTCTTCTATAAATCAATGAGACAACTCTAAGCCAACAGAGACCAACCACGGCGACGTAGACTATCGTGAGTTGCAGGTCCCTTCTACTCAGTACACAAAACCTGAGGACTGTGTCCGATGGTCAAGATCTCCACAAGCACGTTAAAATAGGAGTCTGTACCTGCGTAAAATATCAGACAAGCCCATGGACCGGAACGTTTTGGAATCCACGTCTCCAGAAAATCATTGAGACGTAAGCTCAAGGAAAGGAATATGGGCATGGCTACCAAAATCAATTGACCCAACGAACAAGAGATAGCAGTCACTGCCGCTGCGTCAGACCTTCGTCAAAAACCTTGTCAAAAACAAAGATCTAATAAAACAGTCACAACTAAAGCTTGGATCATGGAATACGAGAGGACACCAACACCTCACGCAACCAGGAGGAATGGACCTGGGCGCCTTCGACATAATCTGCCTTCAAGAAACTTGATTGGAAGGGATTCCTCTCCTCGATGGCTTCACAGTAATCACTTCCCCGGCAACCAGAGACCTTTTGGGCAGACCTTCATTGGGCCTCCTTTTAGCTGTCCGCAATGGCTCAGGGATAACCCTGATCGAGAAAACATCAGAATCTTATGACCATTTAGCTGCCCTCTTAACCTGGGACGCCTGGGACAATCTGAAAATGGAGCCTAAGAAAACAAAATTGGGGGTAATCACCGTTTATTGGAACCCTCAGAGAACGAGCACTGAGGTTTTTTGTGCAACTTTAGGAGAAGTGATAGACGATTTCTTGTCAGACCATCAACTATCAAATATTCTAATTTGTGGCGATTTGAACGCTACCTGCTCAAATCCACATAATAGACCTGCACTAACATCAACAAGGTCAGCATCTGACGAAAGAGGTGCTGAATGGCAGTCGCTTATGAGCTCTAGATCTCTGCACAATGCCTCGTCCATCTCCCGAGTCAAACAAACGATTCCTACATGGGAACGAGCAGCTTCTTCTGCAACTTTGGACTATATATTTGTCTCCACAGATCTATTGGCTAGACTAGACTCGTTTGAAGTGCAGAGGATTGATGAAAGTGACCATAACCTCGGGTCTATAACCTGGTCTGCTTGGCGTAGCCAAAACCCTTCATGGAACATTACCATTAAACCTAACCGCCAACAAACAAGGCTCAAGCTATCATCAGCTACTATTATCAACTTGGCGTAAAAATACAAGCAGCAGTCCAAAGCCAATACAGACAATGGCAACAAGCTAACTGTAGACTACCAACCTCTACTTATGAAGCATTACATGCCAATTAAATCCTGTCAAAGAAAAGGCCCGCACGTCTACAATACTACTCTTGTTGAACGACGTTGCAAGCTAAGACATTTTAAAAGACTTACTTTGAAATTGAACACACCGGAAGTGTGGCCCCAATATATGACCGAATGTAAGATCTATTCCTCTTGGTTTAAATCTCACAGAATCATCTTATACCAACAAGACGTGGAATGCATGCTCCAGGTTGTCGCTAAAAAAAAACTAAGGCATTTTGGTCGCTTGTTAGGCCCTCTGGCCCTCAAATGAACGAGATCCTCACCAATGCTGTAAGTGAAGAAAAGTGGGTGCTTCACTTCAAGAATCTCTTCGCCCAAATCTCAGACGTCTCTCCACGGTCGAATGAATCCTCCTTGGCCCTGTGGGAAGACGTAACAGACAAGGAGGACATCCTTAGGAAGATCCAGAAGCTAAAAGTCGCCAGAGCACCGGGCCCTGATGGCCTTACCAACTTCGACTTGAAGCAGTATCCGGAGGAATGGGCATCCTTCATCACTCAAATTTTCGCACGTTGTATCAAATTTAAAACCATTCCTCCATCTTGGACGGCGGCGGTGGTGGTGCCCATATTTAAAAAAGGCCTTAGAGAGGAGCCATCCAACTATCGGCCGATAGGACTTTTGGATATTATTGGCAAGATCTTTGCCTCGCTACTGCTTGGAAAATTTCAACATTAGGCCAAATCGTCGGCCTGTGCGACCGGCTCCAAACCGGCTTTTTGAAAAACGGCAATACATCAGCCAACATCATGTCTCTCAACATTCTGAAAAGCAAAGTTCGAGCAGGTGCTTCGCGAGTCTACCTCGTCTTTGTGGACTAACCCAAGCATTTGACAGGGTTGAACTGCACAGGCTATGGGAGAAATTAGCGGTCTGGAATTGCCCTCTATCCATCTTGGCACCCATCAGAGCTCTCCATACAGGAACTAGTATGCGAGTCTGCCTAATCCAAAATGGCTTGTTGTCTGCAGAGATTCCATGATTCAGAGGGGTTAAACAGGGCTGCCCTCTGGCTCCTGCACTTTTCACTGCCTTTCTGGGAGATTATAAGGACTCGGCCCTTCAAGTTCGGGCTTTTCCACCAAAAATTGGCTCATCAGGGATCCCGTACTTAATGTATGCGGACAACGTGATCCTGATCGATCAAACCCTGATCGGGCTCTAGCGTAAGCTTGACAACTTGGTGGCCTTTTTATCTCAAAACCATCTTGAAATCAATAAGAACAAAACAAAATTCTTATTATGGAAAAAGCACCGCAAAAAATAAAAAATCTGTATGGTTCCTGAAGGTTCTAAATTGGAGTTAGTCGACCATTTCAAATACTTGGGAGTCACCTTCGACTTCTCCAAATCTGAGTCCCAGATGCAGCGAGTACTCTGGTCCAAGATCCGTAATCTTGCCGCCCAAGCAAGAACCCTCGACAATAAGTATGGAAAGTTTTCCCTGTTGTCGGCCATCCAATTTTACAAAACAAAAGTGACAGCGTCTTTGATATATGGCACAGATGCTTCTTTGTCAATGCCAGAGACCATCTAGCCAAAACTGGAGGGTTTTTTTTCACACTCAGTCTTGAGAATCCCTAAGTCAAAAGCTGTTTCTGTGATTAGACGTGAACTTGGTCTGCTTTCTCTATTGGCATCTTTAAATAACAGCAGAATTCAACTGTTTAGAAAGCTTCTGCTTCCAGACAGTCCGACTCTCTATCACAAGATCAAAGAGGAAGCCACAAAAGGGACCTGCCCCCAACTAACTGACTGGTGTGAAAGAAATAGAGCTCTGGTGGATTCAATAGCGTGTACAGAGAGGAGCTGATGGCCAACACCCTGAGGTTATAAACTAAGATGGAGTATTTAGATTGGATCAAAACCATCGACCAGGTGGCTTCAAACAAACTTTTGGCTCATCCACCCCACATAGTCCGCAAAAGAAAGGAAGTCGCGGAATATGTAAAAAAATTCCCCTGAGATGCACTTTCCTTAGAGCACGTCTCAATCTTTTACCCACAGGGGAAATTTTGAAAATCCGTTCCCAAGTGGCAACGAACGCATGCAGACTTTGTCCGGATAGCAAACAGCCAGAAACTATATATCACTTAATGATGGAATGTCCAGCAACATTAACTCTCAGGCAGACTTACCTCTCGCCATTGCTCTTGGACAATGATTTTCGGGAGGAAGACCTTTGGTGGACTCGCCTTCTGTCAGGTGACAACACCAAAAGGACAATCGCAGCGGCCAATATTTTTACATTGGCAATGGATAAAATTGCAGATCTTTAACATGTGACGGCAAGCGACACATAAACACATAAACACAGAACAAGTCATGTAAATTTTAAGATTTTTCTATCTTCTTCAACGTCTTGTAAAAGCCTTAATTGGCTGTAAAACAAGTAAATAATTTTTTTTTACAAATTTGAGTTGGTGTTGCGCTCTTTCTCTTCACGGGTAGGTAGAACTAATCGCATTCCTGCTTTCTTACAAGATCCTAAGAATGGCCCAGTTATAAGAAGATTGCTTATAGTTATCACTGAACAAATGTTGCAATTGCCTGAGTACAGTGAGGAGAGCACAAATGCCCCTATCAACTGATGTAGCTCATAGTCTAGTCAGTGTGGTGTTCTTTTTTGTCTGATTGAAGAATACCCACATCTTGTTGGAAGGCACACTGATGTGCTCACTTTTCTTAGGGATCCTAGAAACACGGCACACTTGAATGTGATCTTGGAAGGCATTATAACACAAGTGAGCACAGGGACGTAATTAAGGGGTCGCCAGAGGTCGCAACTGCAACCTCCGAGGTCTCCCTTGCGACCTCTAAAAAAAAAATGTCATGCAAGCTCCTGGGCTGTGGCCAGCACCATGTTGCTCTTTACTTCTGGAGTGGCTGGCTTTCTTGTCCAGGCCCCTTAAAAAAAAGAAGAAAAATAAGAACAGGATTGTCACAAGTCTAACACTTTCAGCACTGACACTGAATAAGAAAGAATAGGAATACCAAATAATGTGTCTTTCTGAAATTCTATATGATAATTGCTAGACTCAGTAAAGGTTTATTTCAGGCACACTTCAGGGGGTGAGTCACTGATTTAGTCTGTTCTTAAACGCCTCAACTCAGCCTTTCATCCTTCTGAGGTCGATAAATGAGTACCAACACAGGTTGGGTGATTTTAGGTGTATATTTTTTCTATATAAATTGCTTAAGCGTAAGTGCTATATAATAATACATCATTATCATTTGGTGATGGACATCTGCTTACATTCATAGTAATTTGTTAATATGGCCCTATACACACTGATATTAACGACACATATGGCGATTTATTCTTGTATGAAATGTACATCACTTTATAGTGATATTGTAACCATATTTTTCGTAGTGTACAATGCTATGTGATGCCACTTCCTGTTTTGTCAACGGGTGAAAGGTTGTGTTCCATCACTTCCCGTGATATCACTTTGGGGTGGGGACAAATGACATCACTTCCTGTGATTTAATCAGGGGGTCAAGGGTTGTGTGATGTCACTTCCACTACCCCTGGCATTTTGGTGAAATGACGTACCTGAGTGAGCATATATTCCAAACGAAATCACAGATCGGTGTGAAACTTTCCTTCGAGTGACAGATCGAGAGGTTGCTTATAAAGAAAGACTCTTGTTTCATGCTGAAAGAAATTTGACATGTCGTCTGGGCTGAAGCAGATTCAAGGCATAGACTGGGAGCTGATATATGTCATTGAGCTTATTTAGACTTACTGAGGTCGTTTTTTCATACTGGAGAGGCATCTACATTTTGGCTGGTGAAAGACTGATTCCAGAAATACAGTAAAAGAATTTGTTCTTATCATCCAGTAAGCGGATAGCTGATTGAGGACGAATTGCTGAGTCAAGACAGCAGCTTCCAGAGGCAGTTCACAATGCTGATGTATTCAATTTTGAGTTTTTCCATCCTTAGGCAATAAAGATGGGCAGCATCAATAGTTGCATAATCATGCCTAACACAGAGAGACGTCCATAGTGTCCACGAAGTAGATGTTGTAAAGTAACTTACCTTTGTGTTATTTACACTTGCATTGTGTTCATAATCGTACTTTTTCACTGACTGTACACACAGTGTTCTACATTGGTGCAAATGGAGCTAAGACTCCTGTGCATGCTCCTTAGCAGAAGGAAAATGTAAACGTGGCAACTACTAGGCAGCCGAGACCCTATGTAATCATTCCTGTCCCAAAGAAAGATGACAAATTGCCAGAGCCTGATATAAGTGCCATTACTAATCATTCACATACAAAAGGTGTCTTAGAAACTCTTTTTGGACGCCAGAGACAGGCTTGGCAAGACAGGCAAGACAAAGGGTTGTTAGAGGGTGGGCCTACACAAGTAATGCAACAGACCTGGTCCTGTATTAAATGACCCAAAAATAATCCCCAAAAGACAGTCACACATGGAGATTTTGCGAGATATTTTAATGCCTAAAGGGTATGTTGAGAGGTCTTGCTTAAACTCCTCCTATACAGGGAGCACTGATGGATGTTCCTTTAATAAAGCCAGCTGGCAGATGCTATGCTTTTACATTTCATGATATGATTATAGCTCACATGAAAAGAATGAGGCCTAAAAAAGCACACAGGAAGATAACTATGAATTAAATGATTACCTGGACAGCACGGTACACTTGGAAAATTACATATGGTATCAACATATGAAGGAAGTTGGGAGAAGGACTTCAAAGGAGGAATGGTTTGTATATGCACTCCTGCCATACAGCATTGGGAAGTCGAAAATCTTCATAGCTATTGAAATAGATGTCCTAACTGCACACTGCACAGTGCATTTAGCATTCTGTTGTACATGAGGCCAGTTCATGGGTTGAACAGCCTCTCTCAAATGGGCAACTGAATGGACAGATCCAGATGAAGATGACTATATTCAAGACATAAAGACAAGTAACAAAGCCCAGACTAGGAGTCATGTGATCAGATATAAGAAGCCTGGTGTACCTGGTGTAAAAGGAACTGGAATCAGACGAGAAGTGATTGAAAGACTGAAAGCTCCAGGAACGTCTGCAGAAGACATTCGTAAATGGAAGAACAGAGGCCAGATGCAGATTTGGGGAACTGTCCTATCACCAGATGGCTGAGAAGAAGGTGTGGTGATCTGCAGAGACTGTGTAATAATGAGTCACTACCAGCCAATGATTGAAGATGCACAAATGTTGTGTAAACCTTTATGGCTGAAACTTGCAAGGCTACTGATATGGGTCGAAGACAGAGGAGGACCCTTGCAGATAGTGCCTTTAGAGAGTGCAAAGCTGTGTTTCAGAAATAATGGAACAAGAAAAATGGGAGAGAACCAGAAATGTATCGAATATTTGAATCACCAGGAATGAACATTGGGACAGCAGTAATTATGGATCACTATTGGGCTTGTGGATCCAAGGCATACATGAAGTAACCTAAACACTGGGGAGGAATATGCACACTGGTGAAAGCCCATGTTCCAGCATTAGTGATTCCAAAGAGAGATCTGAATCTTGAGAGTTTCCCAAAAGCAGAGGCTCACCTGAGGAAGAAGCGATCTGTCGAGCCGATAAAGAGGATGAAGAGAGAGAACTATTTCTCAGCCAAATCAATAGAAGCTTTTGACTCTATACCGTATGAGCACAGACTGTTTAGCCAGACTTCATCAGTGTTCACATTGATCTTCATGCCAAAAATCCAGGTTGGAGCAAAAACCAAGTGGTTACAGATAACCAGGTGGGAATTGCTGCAGACAATTAACACTACAATAAAGGGATTCAATGCAATCAGAGAAGAGATGAGAGCCATAAGACTGATGACTCTCCAGAATAGATACAACTTGGATATTATCACAGCTATGGATGGAGGCATTTGTGCAAAAATTGGAGAATCATGTTGCACATTTATACCTTCTCATGATGACGAGAATGGAACCTTGACAGAGTCCATAGACATGCTGATGAAACTCCATGGCCAAATGATAGACGAAGTGGAAGACATTGCTGATGATAGCTGGTTTGGATCGCTATTTTCTTGGGTTCCACAATGGATGGCAGACATGTTAACATTTCTTGGAGCCCTGATAGTGTTGTTGTTGCTTGGATTCTGTGTGATCAAGATAATAATCTCACAGTGCAAGAAGACAGCAAAAAAAGCCCTGGGGATGAAGATCATGATCGAGGTTGAGGCAGTATGGAAAGCCAAAGACCTGATATACGAAGAAATCAGAGACTTTGTGAAGGCACCTGAGGGAACGAAGTTCCTCTAGCCAAAAAACCATAAGAAGTATGTGGGAAGATGGATCTATTGCAGTCCAAGTGGGCAATGCCTGCTCATGACATGGAGTAAGGATGATCATGTGAAATCAGCAGGATACCTGAAAGGAGTCATAAAGATATGGGTCCCTAAAGAGCTCTTTTTCAGAAGAGGGTGCCTGGATGTAAAGGGTGATGAGAAAGTGGTCAATGAATCACCCAGAGGGGGGAGTGTAGAGGAGAAGCCAAGTACTCCTACTCCAACCGCCCCGCCCATATTACCTGTCTGTTGGAAACCAGAGTATGAGACATACACAGAGAAGTTGAACAGACAAAGAGCAGAGGATGGACTCTATGCAGTAACAGTGAAAGAACCAATACCTAAGAAGATCTGGGAGGCAAGGTACCTTGAGAAAACCGTACCTGCATACAAGAAAATATGATGGCCATTTGAATGAGATTCCTGAAGAAACATAGCAGATAAATCGCAAAGATGAATGGTGATGTCACACAGAATCGAGCTGACGTCTGTAGAAGAGATGCAGAGACCAGAGAATGCAGATATTCTATAAGACATCAAGAAAGTATCAAGAATAAGTGACATCTTTGGATCAAGGTGAAAAAGCTTATGCCATAGATCTGGATGAAGATATTAAGCTAGTTTATACGTGTACAGATGCAAATGAAATTCAAGCAGAAAAAGTAATCTGAGGCTAGCTTTATAGTAAATAGATTGCGGCAAGCGCCAATGTGTGTGTATATATATATATATATATATATATATATATATGCATATGGATGAGTAAATGATGGATGTTTCCACTACACATTATAGGCATCGTTGGACATTAGCGCAAGAAGGCCTCATTTCAGTGTGTCGCAAGTTAAAAAGCAAATTGAATTACTAAATGAATCTCAGCAGAAGGAGTTGGATGAGCCAAAGAAGCCAAGGTCCTATCGAACTGGAGTGGACTGACATTGGATACAATTTGTGTGAAAGAACAGAAACTCCTGTTTCGAAGGCTTGATCAAAGCAAAAGATGTCAGAGGACTATTAGAAAATAGTATTTTAATACACTAAAAGGCTTGATTCCATGGTCTCCAGTCACGTGGAAGAATGAAGTTGGAAGAACGAGGAGGTGACACCTACGCACGAGGGCAGAGTGTGCCCACACTCCTTAAAATTTCTCAGAGCACAGTACAAACTCAAGGCCATGCTTTCAAGCCCTAATTGATACTGGACCATTGACGTGATGATGGATTAATTTGCTAATTGGTGGGAAGCTAGGGTTAAGACGAGCTCACCAGCACCTGGATGTTCAGTCAGCATGCTGCTAGACGTAGGTGGAAAAGTACTGACAGGGTTAGAAGCCAACTTTGTAGAGCACCGCGTAATTAAGGGTCCTATAGTTTGTGTAGCCAATGGGACGTTGTGCATTTAGTGACGTTCATAGTGGCCATTTTAAGAGGAGGGCTTAGTTGCCCGACCTGATGTTAAGTACCCTATCACTTTCCTGCACTGTTCTATACTGATATGGAATTTACACTTCGATATTCACTTAGAGCCTATAACATCCTTCAGTAGGTTTTTGTAGTTTGCCACGGAGGATGACATTGGTAATGACGCAGGTCAACACGCCACTGATGACGATTTTGCTTAATATAACCTCTGTTTTTTGTAGGATTTGTTGAGTAAGAGGATCGAGCAATTGCTGATGTTTGTTGTACTCCCTGTTTTAGATAATTGACATTAAAACAGATTTCCTTTTGCCAAACTACCTGAGTCGTTTCGATTATTGATGTATGAATACAATATGCATCCCCATCCATCTCAAGGGTAATTGCTAGTCATCAAAGGAGCTGGGATATCCAGTTCAGGGTCATGGTGGCAAGTATGTGACTGTCTAAAGTCCACAATTGCACTGGGACAGCTGTCGTTGACCATTGGTTCATTGGATCTCTGATGAGTTTTAATGCTGCGCCTCACTGTTTTAATCTTGTCCTCAGAATGTTGCCAAGCTGTCTGCTATTGGCTGGTTAGTGATTTGGTCAAGGTTTGTCAACTAAGAGTACCTTTTAAAGACTTCTGTAGTTTTCCCTTGGTGCTTAGTTTATGCAGTGGGGGTAGATATAAGTCTCTATTTGCCTACTAGGCAGCTGACATCCTTAGGCCTGTTTTATGCAAGCTTAAGCTTTGATTCACTCCATTTCAGGTGGTATCCGGTCTTTTTACCATTGAAAATGTAAGCAGTGATAATATTGCTGCAAAATACAGGGCGGGGGTTTCTTGGTGAGGCAATATGGGATGGGCAGAGTGTAGGGATCAAGGGTGTGGGGGTTCTCTTCCCATTTTTTGCAGCAAACAAATAAAAATAAAAACACAAAAAGTATAAAAATCACAGTAAAAAAAAGGTGAAAGATCTTCGGCAAAAGCGCATAGAACCTTTATGATCGATGAGCATGGTTTTTTTTCGTTATAAAATATTCGATATATGTTCATTTTATATAAAATATTCGATATAAACACTGCATACTTGCTTTGTGAGCTTAGATCGGTCTCATCTGTTTCAAAGATGTACATTTTTTTTAAATGATCTATAAATTGAAAAACAAACAGACCTTTTATGACAAAATATGGGGAAAGTTTACTGATTTCTTGTTTTTTTTGTGGGGGGGAGGGTTGACTCTGTTGATGTATTATATGTATTTACTGTTTACTTGTATTCTGTATATAAATTGTAAATACATTTTTTAAAAATCAACTAAGCTGGACTGCGCCGTCCTTCTCAGCAGTTCTTTTAACACATGTTGGTGATGCTTCCTATATCACTAAGCACCGAATCACTTATCAAGATCAAGGTATTAGGCAAAAAGGTCCATGTACGCTGCAAGGCCATGCCAATGATACCTCTTCACGCTGGTGCTGCCTGGCCAGTGACTGTGCTTGGGTAGTGGGGTTTGTCCATCTATTAGAGTGAACTACGGGACAAAAATACAAATTAAAACAAGACGGTGGGTCTCTGCTTCCTGCTGATTCAACAAAGAGGGCAGGTAGTTAATCAGGCAATCAGGCCAGCTAAGGCCTTCATCATTCAGGGTCTTGTTCTGGCAGGAGCATGGGAAAACACACATCTGTGTTCTGCTGTTTTTCCGCTAGAGCTATCGCGGCAATGAGATAGGATTTTTTTAAATGACGCTTTCATGCAAACTCTGGTTTTGTTTGCCCAGCTAAACAGAGCGTCTTTTAGAAAAAAGAGGAAAACATCAGGAAATTAAATATTTTCCACCGAGATTTGAAAGAGACAGCACAAAGAGGGTGCGTCAGAGAGCCTAGGTTCTGGAGGCCGCACTGCCTGGAGAACACATGGTTCTCCCATTCAAGGCGTGACGCACCTTCTTTAGGTGGTGGCCGCTTCTTAGCAAAGGAGAGAGAATTGGAGTAGCAAGATAGGGAGTAAAGGGCAGGGGAATAACTCGTGTAGGAGCTAAAAAGCCAGAGTGACAGCGGGGAGCCCACATTTTATTGCAAATGTGGCAGAGCTGTAAGTGGTGAATTTGACAGGTGCGGTGCAGTCTTGCACTAATGAGGCAAGCCAGGGCCATCTGAACAGTTTCTGGGGCCTAGGGCACAGGCAGCCTTGGGGGCCCCCTCCGAAATCCATGTGCTACTCCCCACTCCCCACCCCCCTCGAAACCTATGTCAACCCCCCCCCAACCCAAAACCCATGCCCTCCTCCCAATCTGAAAAATGAAGGGAGTACATACCTTGAGTCAAATTCAACAGATACTTGTCTAAGCAAATGACCTGATTGTGCATGGTAATCCCCATTACTCCAGCTCTCCTCTTTCATCACCTTACAATAGATATGATAGGTTATTTATAATGCGCTTAATACCCAGAGGTTTCTAAGCACGGACCCGGGGATCAAACCTGTGTTGCTCTGTGTTGTCTTGCTTCCAAGACGAGCATGTTGCACCTGAGCTATCCTCCCAAGATACAGGGCACGCATCTACACATGTACTGGCTGGACAGTGGGTGCATTTACATTTCTCTAGTTTAGGCTACAAGCTCCCATCTATAGGAAAAAGCAGTTATTGCGACTTGTAACTCAAGCCCTCATTGGACAGCCTTGCCACTCCCTCGCTACAGAGCAGGGTGTCTCTTTTTCACACTGTTGACCAGCCCTCGCCATTTGGCAGATACTACACATATCTTTCCTTCTCGTCCGCAGGTCTCTCTCTGCCCCTCCCTATCTGTGCATCTCCCTCTATACAGCATGCATGCGTGTGTGCAGCATTATTTCTCTACCTATGGAGACCGTGAAAGAGAAAGGGGGACTTTTGCTCTATCTGCATGGGTAGGTCTCCAGATAGTCCTTGGTATACACATAAAGTAAATAACATGACAAGTAGTAGCAGCCGGCTTGCACGGATATGATATGATATGGCATTTATAACGCGCCTATACACAAGGCTTGGTATACACATAAAGTAAATAACATGACAAGTAGTAGCAGCCGGCTTGCACGGATATGATATGATATGGCATTTATAACGCGCCTATACACAAGGCTTGGTATACACATAAAGTAAATAACATGACAAGTAGTAGCAGCCGGCTTGCACGGATATGATATGATATGGCATTTATAACGCGCCTATACACAAGGCTTGGTATACACATAAAGTAAATAACATGACAAGTAGTAGCAGCCGGCTTGCACGGATATGATATGATATGGCATTTATAACGCGCCTATACACAAGGCTTGGTATACACATAAAGTAAATAACATGACAAGTAGTAGCAGCCGGCTTGCACGGATATGATATGATATGGCATTTATAACGCGCCTATACACAAGGCTTGGTATACACTTAAAGTAAATAACATGACAAGTAGTAGCAGCCGGCTTGCACGGATATGATATGATATGGCATTTATAACGCGCCTATACACAAGGCTTGGTATACACATAAAGTAAAAAACATGACAAGTAGTAGCAGCCGGCTTGCACGGATATGATATGGCATTTATAACGCGCCTATACACAAGGCTTGGTATACACATAAAGTAAATAACATGACAAGTAGTAGCAGCCGGCTTGCACGGATATGATATGATATGGCATTTATAACGCGCCTATACACAAGGCTTGGTATACACATAAAGTAAAAAACATGACAAGTAGTAGCAGCCCGCTTGCACGGATATGATATGATATGGCATTTATAACGCGCCTGTACACAAGTGATTCAAGGTGCGACAAGGCAAGGGAGGGGGAACAAAGGGAGGACAGAGACAACGATCCTACTAGGCCAGGTGACATTGAGCTCGCGCAAGAGCAGGGGAGGGGGTAAGGGGAAAAGTGCGGGGGGCAAGGGGAGGGGGCAGTGCAGTACATATGATAACAGTAAAATAATAAATAAAATTACGGCCAGCTGGTAGCAAGAGCAAGGGTAAGTGCAGACATCAGCAGTGCCATATTGCCTGTAGCAGTTACTCCTCTCTAGAAAACATTACTATTTGGAAACTGACCCCCCCACCCCCCCATAAAGGTGGCCCTGGACCTGTTGCTGGGTCGTGAAAGAGTCAGGCTGGCATTCAAGGGATCATGTGTTGGACTCCTGGCAGTTGAGTGCAGTGCCACTGATACCAATGGAGTGACAGTCAATAGGGGCGGAGAGGGTTCCCCACTGCATTACATAGGTCTAGGAACGGTCTAGAAGTATTGCCACGGGTGGCAGGTTTGCATTATAATGCGTGTTCTTTCAAGAATAACAATGTAGGTTTGGTGTTCCTTTTGGGTGAGTGCCGGATTGGCGGTTGTGAAGTAACATGGCTTCCTAATTAAAACTCAGGGGTTGTTTAGTTACAATTTTCTCCATATTGTTTACATTAACGTGGTGATGGGGGTTGCAAGGAAATTGGTAGGAGCTTTAGGGTTTATGGTTATTTCATCTAAAACCATTGCATCTAATGCCATTCCATCGAAATGTTTCCATCTAAAAAAATTCCATCTAATGCATTTCTTTGTGGGGGGGTCCCCCCTAATCCTCTGTTTTTTACCCCCCTAATCCTCTGTTTTTTACCCTTTAAAATACACCTGAACAATAATTAACCCTTTACCCCCCAAAAACATGCATTTAGACGGAAAAGTTTAAATGGAAGGGTATTAGATGGAATGGTTTTAGATTAATTGACTAGATACATATTTTTTCAACAAGTGTTTTTTTATTTGCATTTGACTTTTTAGGGGTGGCGTGTTATAACCGTTCCTATTGGGGGGGTGCAGAAACTGGCATGGCCCAGGGCAGCCAGAGTCGTTACGCTCTACGCAGAATACAATGAAATGTACAGTTTTTAGGTATGAAAGAAGAAAGAATTAAAACAAATTAAAAATAGCTCAAAATTCAGAACATTCAATGGTGGAAGAGTGCACTGTACTTTCTTTGATGATGAAAGGATTCTCCATCCATAAAGAGGGGTGTGCAGGAAGGAGGGTAGCCCTCCAATCCCGGCGCGCCCGTCCATCACCTCCGGGATTAAGCTGGTCGCTGGAAGGGAAAGGCAAAAGCAGCCTGTCTCTTTGCTTCTTTTCGCCTCTAACAGACATGCAGACTGCACTTCCTCTCCTCCTCCTCTCAGGCCACCTCAGTATTTAAAGGCAGGTCACAGAATGCGGAAAATCTAAGAGGGAAAACTGCATGTTAGGTATATGATGCCTGCAAAGAGGTTTTGGTTGGGATATCCACAATAATATAAAGCAACAGTAAGGAAGAAGGAACATATTTCATTTGTGTAGACCTGGTATGCCAATGTCAGTCATTCCTTCTCCTTTCCACTCTGCGGCTCAGTACGGGCACACTTTCTGTAGACTAGCAACATCAGCTGCTAATGCAGGTCTTGGTCCATGCTGCCTTCCTGTGGGCAATGTTGCAACTATGCACGGGTGTGGAGTGCCATAGGAAACCTGCTGTATTCTTGTTCCAAATGCACCTATAGAAGCCCGAGGAGAACCACTAAAAACAGGACTCGAAAACAAATCAGAGTGGCAACAGGTTTAAAGAGAATTGGTGAATTGTGTGTACACAAAAACCCAGAATCCACAACCTAATCAGTGCAGAGACTAGCGGAAAGGAAGAAAGATGAGAAGAGATGGGCAAGTGTCCCATTATTTGGTTAAAAAACCTCAACAACATTGGCCCAATCCCGGAAACTTTCATTTTCCTTAATACATCTTTGAACGTTATTCTCAGTTTCATTGAGGTCTATAGAACGGCCTGGGATCTGTCATGGCTGGACAAATAAATCCAACCCATGGAATCTGAAGAGACTGCCATGCGAAAACCCTAGGAAAATTCCAAAATATCTACCCAATGATCACTCACAGTTCTGAAGGACCACAGCCTTTGACACAACAACCAGTGCAGACCTTCAGCAGAACCAGTGCCGAGAATCATTTCAAGAAAGGAGTTCCATGTTTCATTTCAAGAAAAGAGTTCCATGTTCGACGATCATACACCAAGAAAGAAAAAGGAACTGGGGAGGGGGACACATTCCAAGTTGCCATACAAGTAAAAGTGAACATAGGAAACTTCAGGGGCAATGAAAACAGCTCTCTGGCGAAACAAAGGGAAAGAGCACCAAGGAGTAGCCACCAATACGGAGTTCATAATTAAGCCTTTGAAGAAGGGAAAAAGGCAGCTTCAGGGAGTTCTAAATACTCAAGCAGAGCATTACACTGCACCCCAGGAGAATCATCAACAGCTGAGGGAAGCCAAAGCCTTGAGAGTACACCAGTATGCACCAGTCTCCGTACTCCAAAGGTTTACCCGCGGTGAAGATCCTGACACCTTTTTTGTGACCTTTGCAGTGGCTCAAAGCATGCTTGAACCGAAGTACTTGGAGTTGGTATATTGCATCCCTGCTAACTGAACTACAACAACTATCCTATAATATTGCTAACCTCACGCAAGATACTATGCCAATATGAAACAATATTCAAAGGGCTTGACCAGAAGTAGTGGAGGGTGAAACTGCTGTTGAATGAGACACTAAGCTTGTTGATTGTCAGCTGTGGGATTTGGCTACCACATGGCATCTGACCATCGATTCAACCAAGATATTTAATACCATCCACATGGAACAGTTTGTTGGTTAACAATTCTACAAAGATTCAGAGATGGTTAAGGCAACACCAGAAGTCTACTTTAGAGAGGCCATTAATATTTCAGCAATCTATCAACAGACCAGAGTTCAAAGGATCAACGGAACAGTCTCCAATACACTAGGACCTATTGTTTTTGCGCACAGAACATTCACAGCCTTACCATGGCAATGCAGGACGACCCGACAAAGGAAGACAGATGTCAACCAGGGCTAAAGAATGGAAGACAAAAATGCTTGCTAACACTCCCTAGTCCATTCAATGGTATTCCTGTGATGAATGGGTTGTCGCTGTACCCCAAAGACCATCAGAAGAGCCTAAGGATACCGGTTCAGGGGCCTTACCAATACGATCCAGGTGGTTGTCAGAAAGATCTGAACCCTGATCTAGCCAACTATTTCGGAACCATGCCAAAAAAGATAGGCACTGGTATCGCTGGAATAAACAACATTGCATCAGATTTATTGACAATGTACTGGAGTACAAACACCTACCATTGAATGTGCCACCATCTAGAGGTTGTACATTGGGTCTACCAAAATAAGAGTCTAGATTACAAAATGCTGATTTCAGTGAATGAGCAACATACAACCAGCATGTTAGGCACAGGCAGACATCGTACAACTACAATGTAGCAGACGGAAAGTAATTGCCAATCATTAATGAGGAATACAGATCTTATCCTCAATAAAATGTATGTGGAAGAAACACTGTGGAAAATCAAAGTCATGCCTGATCTTTTACAATCTATGATGAATAGTTCTGATTGTACCCAATCCTGGTGCAAAGTCTCGGAACACAGGAGAGAGCAAAACAGAGACAGAATGGGACACTGCATTCTGGGAGAAAGAGTCCAATCCCAAAACCTTAAGGCGACTAGAGAAAGAACATTGAAAGATTGGGCTCTGCTGACAAAAGGGGAATTTGGAACCAGACAGAGTGTGATTGCTGCGCATTCATGGGCCTCATTACACGGTAGGCGGTGGACCAAGGTGCTATTAGCATCTTGGTCCATGCTGGTAAAATACCGGCACCGCCTTGGAGGAAAGGGGAATTACCGCCCTATTCCAAGGTTGGCGGGTCGGAAATACCCCTTCCCCTTCCCCATTCCCATTTTTGCCCCATAGGGCTCTATGGGAATGGGGAAGGCGCTAATTACGGTGCCGCAAATTGCGGTACCGTAATTAGCACCCTGGTCCCTTTGCGGGTTGGTTTTTAACGCCTGCTAAAAAGCAGCCGTTAAAGTACCCACCCGCAATGGGACCTCGTAGTAAGGCAGTAAGGGTTTACCGGTACCGGTGCCCTTACCGTTACCGGTAAACCCTGACCGCACTACGTGTAATGAGGCCCTGTAGTCACAGCATCAAGACAACAGGAGGAAGATCACTGAATCACAGTATACCTTGTACAAGCATGAAAGCAATTCAAATTCTGCACCCTGGGAAACAAGGACTCATCCCAAGACATCAAGAAAATAAGAGAAAGAACAACAAATCAATGTACTACGGTTGAGTGAAAGAGTCCAGTATGATTCGGAAAGTGATTCCGATGCTGCATTCTGGGAGTTAGCTTGCTCCCAACTCATCACAGAGGCAAGAGTAGGATTATTGAAACATGTATTCGAAAAACCAGAGGGGATAAGATCCCATAAGAAATGGTGTTTTGTGAAAAACAGAATATGATCTCACAGAGGAGATTGCCAGAAAGCACCAGGAGTGAGAAGTGACTAGAAGGGTTTCATGTCTCTACTTCAATTGTATTTAGTGCGCGGGTCTTTTGAATACATGGAAGACCCTTCCCTCATTGCCCTGTTCCATCCTTACCCACCTCTTAAAAGGGGGTCACCGCTACTTCACCCCCAGCCCATGACCAAAGCGTCCACAAAGTTGGGTTGGACCCCCTTCGGCCCTCCCACCCTACCAGCACAGCACCCCCCAGTTCATGCTCCTAGCACCCACAAAGTTGGGTTAGACCCCCTTAAACTCCTCCCACCAACCTCCATTACAAGTCAGTTACCTTTATCTCCCACTGCCAAGTCTTCCTTCCTCTGACTCCTGTACTGCTTGTTGCCTCACCCCTAAATGCCCACTACCTGCAAACAACCCCTCGCAATGGAACAATGACAAATTTGTTTGCAACGTTTCATGACAGTAACTCAATCCTAACATTCATTTTCTCTACTAAAACTTTGAATGTGATTGTGGTCTTTAGGTCACCTTGTCGCCGCAACCTTTTCTCAGGACTTCTGGATGGAGCATGGTTTTCCTACTTGAATGTACATTTTCATTATTAAACATTGCTTGGCTGACCTTAATCATGTTCTATGACTGTCATGTTTAACATTATGTCCCTTCCTAGCTAGACAGGTGTTTGGGAATCAGAAAATACATTGACACAAGCCTTGTAACTGGTATAGTTGCATCTTCACTTCTTTTGGGACTGGGTCCTTTTACTGTCAATATGTTTCTATGGTAAGGAATGTGTTGCCCGAAATGTAAACACAAAATGTGGGGTCATATGGGTGTTCCTTGTGTAATGACAGAAATGGGAAGGACAGCAAACTTCCCCTCTGAATAAGCGAGGTGACGGGAGAAAGAGAATGGACGCTGCGGAAGGTGAGGCATGGGAAAATAAAGCAAAAGCAAGTGAACCCGATTCCTTCTTATCAGTATAATCCTTGGCTTTACTGGGTGGTAATGCAGTATCAAGTGAGTCTTCCCATCCAGACATTTCTCCGACTATCACATTACTGCTGTCTGACTGTACTTTAGATTTTGTTGGCAAGAGAGGCCTATTTCTCTATATACTGACCCTTCACCTTACATTCTGCTTCTCAAGTCTGGATCGCCTGTCATAAGAAGAGCCCCCACTGAGATCCTGTGCAAAAGCCTCGCATCTGATTTTAGGGGGACACACTCTACAGATCCAGGAAAATCCAATTCAGACAGTAAGTTTGCACTTTCATGCTATTTGTGCTTGGCAGGAAGTTGTTGTAGGGTTGTCTGGAACCAACAAGTACACTAACCCCATACGTTTGTGTTCAACTGCTTTATTTGAGGATTTCTTTACAAGAAGTGCCCAAAGATTTATTGGATGGCTCTTCTCCTTCCTCCAACAATATTCTCTTTGGGATTTCCACTTCAGGACTTGCTGGCCTCTGAATTGTTGGTGCCAGAGGGGTTTCTTTGCCCCCTTCCTGAGGGTTGTGGAGGGTCCCACCTCAGGACCTGCTGTACTCTGGATTGTTGGTGCCAGAGGGGTTTCTTTACCCCCTTCCTGTGAGTTGTGGAGGGTGACCAGAACCCTTCTGCTGTTGATCCAGTTTCAGGCTTTCCTGTGTGTCCCGTAGACTAAGGTTCCTTCAGAGGTGCACTCTTGCAAGCAGACGGGTCAGTATGATTACCAGACAGGGATAGCTGGAGAGTTGCCTCTGGTGGCCTGCCTTAGCTGGGCTCCCTTCTGATGCTTCTTTGCCCGTCTCTCTATTCTCAAGATGACCTTTCTGGGCCTCTCTTATTCCTCCTCTCGCCGTCTGGTCCTGCATAGGGCCAATCTGGCCTGCCAGAACTTTCCTATTCGGTCTGCCTTGGAGACCTGCTCTCTGCCCTCTCCTTATTCCCTAAATCAAAGGTCTCATCCTCTCCTGTACCTCTGCATCAGTAGATGTTATCCTCTCTTCATCCTCTTTTTTGCGAGCTGTTTGTTGCAGCATCTTCACCACCGATGGCTATCCTAAAAAAAAAAAAATCTTCGTGCCATCTCCTCTGGGCGAATAAACTCTCTCTCCTCAATGTAATAAGCTTCCCCTTCTCTCTAAAACCTTTGCTACCACCTTCGTCCACCATATCACTCTCACCAACTGATGCCATCTCCTCTGTGTCACTTGCCTGCTCTTTTAACCTCTTCCTCATGTCTCACCATCTCCCTCTATGCCCCTCCTGACTTCTAGCTCCTCATTCTGATGCTACCGACTTCCTTCGTCAGTGTCTCTTAGCTAATACCACCTCCTTCTGCTCTCCTGTGCTGCTACCCCCCCCAACCTCCTCCAACCTTCATCATCCAGTCACAGACAAACTCAAGCCTTCTCTTCCTCCAACTCACACTCCCTGACGGGGACCTTTGGATTTTATATTGCTCTCCTCGGGTTGGGTTTTTAGACAGTGTTATCAGATGTGTCTTGTAGGACTCGGATTGGCTATAACACCTGGGCACACCTGGCCTCTCTTTGGACCTATGTGCCAGACCAACACTTTATCTGGTATGTTTGCCATTTGTAATTGCACCTGGCCCTCTCACCCAGTCTATAGTGTTGTCTGAACAGCACCCTGATCTTTGCTTTTCACAGCTTGTGAAATGTATGCTTGAAAAACTCGAGCAAGTTTGCTAAACTTTTTGAAGGTCCAGAGAGTGTTGCATCATTTGGAAAATGCTACATTGTGATTTAGGCAGGGGAATGTGCTGCCAGAGAACAATTAACTGCTACTCGTAGCTTTCCTTAGTTGTAATCTCACACTTGGACAAACCTGTAGTGAGAGCTGCAAACTTGCAACAATATATCTAGCACCAGTCTCTGGAGCTCTGAGGGTGTGACTTGAAACAGACTTATCTGAAGCCAGTGATTGAATGGAAACCTTCAGAATTAATGCTACTACTTCTTGAAGAAAGGTTTTGTTTTTCAATATTAGGTATTTGGGTCTGCCTAGAGGTTACTTCAGGCTCTGTCTATTGGAGCGGATCAATTGAATTGTCCCGCACACATTGCTATGGGTCTAGCAGTGGGATCAGTGTTGCTAGGACTACCCTTCACTGGAGCACTGTGCCTCTCCCCTGGCCTGTGATGGGATCCAAGGAAGGTTGACAAGGGGATGCTCCCTATGCCCCCCTACAGCATCCACCGGTTCAGATTGTCACCTGGCCCCATGAGTGACCCACTTGGTGGTCCCCGGAGCAAGGCAGATGACTTCAACAGAATCCCAAAATAGGTTTCGGCCACTCTCACCTGGTCTAGCAAATCTCTTTTCCTGATGCCTTCTCACAAACCTGTGACTGGGGATGCATGGCATCTCATGCAGCCTGGGTGTGACCATAAGGCTGCTGGCTGGATGCTAACCTCAAAGCCCACATGGGCATAGATGACATCAGATAGGCAATTGTCCTTAGCATAGAATTTCTCTGAAAACGTTTGTTGAGATGCACATTTCATGTCGCAATGTAGGGAACAGGTACACGCTACGCAGGTCGTATTAGAACAATTGTGTGGCTAGGTTAGACGCAATGTGGCAATTTAACATGTGCTCAGTGTAGGTAAATGGATTGGGCTAAATGTTACTATAAGTGATATTTTGTGTTTAGTTTAGATACATTTTAGATTTCGATCATCTAGCAACATAATGGAAGCCATGTGGATACAATGTAAATGTGCAATGTGCAACGTGTAGTGCTTACATTAGGAAAGCGAGGAGCTTTATGCATGCGAGAAAGAGAAGTTCAGGATTGGAAAGCCACTGTGAGGGTTGCAATAGTCCGGAACAATGTATATGTGGGATTCGATAATGGTTTAGATGGGAGTCATGTTCTCGGATATTAGGGGATTATGCGGTTTGTTGAGAGTACATGGAAATATCAAAGATATGTTCCTCCATAGCTGAGTTTTTTGTAGGCGGCAGAGAGTGTGATTTGCAGAGGTGAACTTTGCATAGCCTGAAGGGCTGAATGACCAGGTCAAGGAAGGAGGAATGAAGCAAACCACATTTGGACAGCTTGCGATAGCATCAAGTGCTTACTTGAGACGTAGATTAAATGAATGCCATTGGGTTGTGGGTTTACGACTAGATGGGTTTGTGGATATAAAGAACACCTCTTCCTGGGAGCACAAGTCTTTTTGTTAAGTCTGGTCAAATGGTGAGCAGAATTGGGGTTAGGTAATAAAACATATGAAATGGGTGCTGAAGGGCAGAGTTTGCTGGTGTTTTATGGGTTTCGTTTGGGCCCACAGGAAGATAAGCAGGATGTGAGCTGGCGGCTGTATGACCTGATACGGCAGTTGCAAATAAGGTGACGTGAAGGAATGCAGCAGGCATAACATGAGTTGCCAGCACGACTTGGACAATAAGATTTGTATTGCTTGTTCAAAGACATGGTTGTTCTTTCCTCTCCCTCCTCTTGTTTGAAGTGTTCTTGTGAATGTCTCGCCTATCACGTACTGGGTTAAAGGTTTTCTGCCACATGGGATAAGTCATACATTTACTTGTTTTCAGATAATAAGGAGATTATGTTTGGAATGTTATGACTGATTATGGAAAGAAAGCACGTGGAGGAGTGGATTGTGTTTTGTCAATGTGTCCAATAGGGGGATTAGATTTCCTTGTACAGGGTTAGCCAATAGGATTTTGGGGGATGACGTTGTAACAAAATATGTGTGATCATGTAAATTGTTCAAATGTGTATAAATGCTGCAAATCTGTTCAGCACTGGAAGGTACTGTTAGTTTCCAGCTTCACAAGGCAGCTTACCCTTCCGGCTGTCATCATGCAAAACACTTGCTTTTCCGTCACAGTGCATTTACTCCCCGTTGGAGCTGTTTTTTGCATTGGATTTTTGAGTCACATTCTTACACTTTCCAAGACACGGTCTTCTGTAAATTAGTGGCAAAACTTGGGGAGTGGCTGAGGGGATGGAGCTCCTTTCGGAACCTGATGTGCCACTGCTCACTAGAAAAAATGTATTGACGGATGCCCCATGACGGACTCGTTCCTCCTCGTCACCAAGACATGCCACCACCACTTTTGTGAGATAATAAGGGCATGGGTATCATGGGGCCATTTGGTAGTATTCACTGCTTTAGCTTCAACATCAGACTTCTCAAAAGTCAATGGCATGCACTGGCCACATTCACCAAGCTTTACAGCCAAATTCTACCAATCACACAAGTACTGTAAAGTAGCATACAACCAGAAACATTGCAGACAGTCATGCAGAAAACTGAACATCTGCAAGATGCTTTATAGTGTTTCACTGTGAAAAATAGTACTGACATAAGACAGTTATAGTCATTATCTGTTTCCTCAAAGTGCAGAATTACAGCAGACCCTCCCCTCTCTAGCTCACAGTCCATAGAGCTATGTAGCCTGCAAGAGCAACAAAGAAGCATAACTAGTCAAAGAACAAAGTCACCAGAAAAAGAATGTGATCGATTCATTATTATGTAGAGATAAATGCCTCCTGTGTGCATTGGCGAGCAGTTCCTTGGGACTGGCACAACATCACCGCTCCCTGCTTAAAACCGTGTGGTAGCACAGAGAACATTGGAAGCTTGTAAGTGCTCTAAGTGAGATGAGGATAGCCAAGACACCATGGGCCTCATTATGAGTCCGGCGGTAGCCTGCCGGTTTTTTCCGGCTTGGTTACCGCCGGACTCGTATTACCATTCCGCCTCTGTGACTCCTGGAAATACCAGGGCATCACGACTCTGGTGTCCCGGGAATTCCGGAGGCGGAATTTGGTAAATCCCCATTCCCATTGAGCCCCATAGGACTCAATGGGAATGGGGAAGTGGAAACACCGGCACCATCTCCTGATGGTGCCGGTGTTTCCACGTCCGCCTGCAGGCGGGCGGTGTTAAATCAGCCAGGTCAGACCTGGCGGGAATGCCACCTCCCGCCTGCAGGACTCGAGATCGGGCGGTCCGGAATTAACAGTGGCGGTGGGTTTACCGCCACTGTTATTTCCGGACCCCCTGACCCGTAATGAGGCAGGTCCTCACGTTCTGTCTCCCGCATATTACACCATTACTAAGCCTGGGTCAACATATTTGAGTTTGCAAAATCACCCAGGTTTTGGCAGTTTTGTGTGAAACAGTCTTTGCCTAACTTGCAGGGTTTAGGGAGGGAAGAGTTAGAAAATTACAAAAGGACCTTGTTGATGGAGAGGTAGAAAATATAAATCGGACAGGCAATTTTTTGTGACCACTACTTACCTTCCATTACATAAGCACAAGTGCTATTAGCATATGGAGGAGAATAGCATTGCATAATTATTTGGAAGAAGCGGCAGGCAGGAGATTACATTTAATATCTGTCACACAGTGCATCATCTTTCTTGTGGGTGAACCAAAGACTTGTTGCTTGTGAAGCTGTGAATCAGAAAGTGTTAGCATTCATTTTAGACAAGGGAGCCCATTAAAAGTCTGTAACGGAATGTCAATTATTTTATGGCCAGACCAAGGACTTGTTGCTTGCATGGAAATGTTGTACAACTCTTTGGAGGCAGGAGCTTATCCTCAGTGCCTGTGAGTGATTGATCCATCTCCCTATTAGAGAGGCGAGAATCCTAATATCCTCCTTGCAGGGCAGAAAAGCTCTTGCCATTGCTTGTCAGATTGAGGAGAAACTGAAGGGATTGTCTGAGAAAGGAGAGGAGCTGGAGAAGTAGAGTTTAGTGGATCGATCAGCTGTTGGCGAGGTGTTTGCTGAAGAATAGGGGCTTGAGGTCCTTCCTTAAGCGAAGGATGATGCAAACATACATCTGCGCAGCCTGCAGCTGTGTACTTGAACACATTATGATGCACACCTTATACTATTGGACCAACTAGCATGTGGAACACAGAATAGGGTCTCTTGGCAACATGGAGAATGTACATGCAATTGGACTGGTGTACAGAGACATCATAGAAAACCCAAATGAGTAGCCACTGATGAAAAAATAAGAACCAAGGTGAGTAGAATGTCTGAACACGACTAGCTAGTGGTCCAACAAAATAAAGGGGAGTCTGATATCCAGGTCCCGCCGACATCCAGCTGAGTTGGCCAAACCCGCCAGAGATAACCTCACAGCAGTAAATGAAACAGCCGGGTAAAATCTAAACGCCGAAAAAGACGAGACCCCTTCAGAGGCAGGTAGCTACGTGGTGTCCCAAGATGCAATGGGGACGCGGCAATGACTTCAGCCGCCAGGGGGATGAAGTTAAAACAACCGTTTGTGGGTATCTGGAGAAAGTCACAGGGGTTGGGGGCAGTTCCAACAGAGCTGCACCTAACACCATGCGATGGCAAATATCAACAGGGGTCAGCACAGGCAAAACGTTGCTTCGGGGGCTCACAATGGAGTCAGGTGCAGACTTTTCCAGGACCCGTATCGCTCGGAATGTTTCATTACCTCAGCTACTCCAACCAGGCCTCGCTGTGCTACAGGGTGCGGATGCATGCGACTTTGCGGTGCCTTCCATTCCTCTGCTGCAGCCTTCTCACTTAGATGTGCCCGCATCCTCCAGCCAAGTCTCGGCCTTCTCTTCTTCCATCGCGAGATCAAACAAAACACCACCATCTCATATTGGAACACTTGTGTATGGGCGCGTTATAAATGCCCTATCATATCATATCATATCATATCATATTAGGGGCCACATTGTGTGCCTGCAAAAAGAGCATGGACTGGATGGGGAGAAGAACAAACCAGAAATGGGAGTTTAGGGATAGCATAGGCTGGGGTGAGACTGGTAGGGTGTGATGCAAGGGGAGGGGAATTCTTTGGGGCAATTGCATCCCACCAACTCCTCCTGCCCAATCGCTATTTCTGCGTGCCACATCAAGATCTCCTCAACGGTCATATCTGCTATAAAAGTGTGGATGCTTTCCTTCACGACAGCAGCAAAATAGACTGTGGAGTCAGAAGCATGTGGATGGGCCTGTGAAGCCATGAGTATACCACCCACTCAGTTACTGAAGGGCATGGTTGGGGCTGGAGTCCACAGCCTGATTTATGGCCTCTGCCAAAAACCTGCTATATATGAGGCGCACACATGCAAGTACATCGTTCCATGTGTCTGCCCTCACCATGGTGTGTTCACTAGCCACCAGCCCAAGCAGGTTTGTGTTTTGGTCACCCAGCACTCTGGAATCCAGACCGCCTACCTTCCCAGAAACATGTTCTTTTTCTGCATGATGGTAACCCATAAAGGTGCAATGGACCCGCGTGTAGGCGGCATATGGGTGTTAGCAGCACCCTGCATATACCTCTGAGATACCTTTGGGTTCGGTGCGCCATAGAAATAAATAAACAAATAAAACAAACAAACAATGTTTCCAACAGGACATACTGGAGCCTCAGCATGCAAGGGTGGCTCCATCAGGATGGCATAAAGTCATCTGGCACACAGGTCACAGGTCATATTATGCTACAAAGCTTAACACTGGAGGGATTCACTTCCATGGTGGTCTCAGTGTGTCTGTCTGGAGGATGTATCCAGACCTTACTCTGCAGAGTGGAAGGAATAGGCAGATGATAAATGGATGGTAAAGTGGGTGAAGGGCCACAGACATAGGGATGGGGGGTGATGCAGAAGTGGGGAAAGGAGTGTTTTGGGATAACTTGGGATGCGTGGGGTTTGTGAATTGGCCTTGTTTTGTGGTAGCACAGTTTGTGCTGGTGCCCACCTGTCCCTCTTGTTGTTCCTGCAATGGGCTCAAAGGTGTCACATGCTCGTGTCATACAGGCCAATGCTATCCATTCCAATGGCGGCCCTCAGCAATTTGGAAAGGTGCAACACCAAGGCGGGAGCATTAGATCGGGAGGGTCCAGTTTTCCTTTGGAGGTGTGGCCCAAGCGGGCCACACCTGATTTTAATGGTTTACAACCAATACATTTTCAAAACACATTTAGCCTATAATGGAAAATCCTAACTCAGAAGTCGATTGCCTCACTATACAAACCAGCATTGATTGCTAGAAGAGACTCCCCCACTAAAGTGCATAGATGCCTTATTGCACCCCTCATATATCCCATCACCCCTGTCAGCTCATTCTATCTCTGCAATGGAGATTTATAAAATCATTTCTGAAATGGGGGATTCAGGCTTTCCCTGCTTGCACTAAGGCCAGTTGGGTAGTAAACTTCTTGGCCATCTAATGGGGGGTTGGGGAGATGGTCAATAGGGGGTTCTATGTGAAAAGACCTCATTATTAAGTCTCATGAGAAAAAGACCGATTTTTATTGGCTGTTTTTCTTTTGATCATACCTCCCGAGACCTTAATAATGAGATCTTTTCACATAGAACCGCTTTTCTTTTTTTTACAATTTGGAGGGTGTTACCCCCCCATCTCCAGCGCCACATCACACCTTGCCCCCCACTTTCCTATGCCATTACTTTTCTCCACCTACCCCCTGCTATTTCCGACCCCTGCCCCACCCCTCCCAAACCAAGACTCCTCCTAATCCAACACACATGCATACGCACAAGACACACACCAACACACACGCACCCACACACTTACCCATTCTCCTCGTCCTGCGCTTCCGGGTCCCGCTCAGCCTGTCAGACCCTCCATGCACTCGTGTGCGGCAGTGGCATGACAGTTCGATTTAGAAACCGTGAGGTCACGGAGCTATATTTCTAAATCGATTATTTTTCGAAGATATCTTTTCACTCACGACCCATTAGTGAGACTGCTCCTGCAGATTAACGTGCACTAAAGAGATTGAAAAGTTGGTTATTCATTTGCACAATGGTGGGTCTCTTAACAGGGACATGAGCACAAGTGAGTGAAAACATATGTCACATGGGATTGAGGAATTTGCCTCTCTGCAATATTCTTTCACCCAAAACACAAGAGACACAGGGCCTCTTTACGAGGTGGGCGGTATGGGATTACCGTCACCGGTAAGGGCACCGGTGCCGGTAATCCCTTACCGCCCTACTATGAGTTCTCTTTGCAGGTCCTTCCTTAATGCCTGGTTTTAACAGGCGTTAAGGACGGGACCCGCAAAGGAATACTGGGGTCAATAACGGTACTGCAACTTGCGGTACCGTTATTGCCAACTTCCCCCTTCCCATTGAGCCCTATGGAGGCTCAAATGGGAATGGGGAATGGCTCTGGTAAATGGGGAATTACCGGTCCCGCCGACCTCGGAATGGACCAGTAATTGCTCCATCCACCAGACCGGAGTCGGAACGATTTTGGAGGCACCTCCAACCTCATAATGAGGCCCACAGACTCAAGTGCAATGTCCCCTGATGAACACAAATCAGACAGCATTGCTAAATATTAAAAACTAGCACCACCACCACTACCACCAGTCTCGGGAGGATTGCTCAGGGGCAGCGTGCTCGCCTTGGAAGCAAGACGACACGGAGCAAAGCAGGTTCGATCCCGAGGTCCGTGCTTAGAAACCTTTGGGTATTAAGCGCGAGATATAAATAACCTATCATATCATACCTATCATACCATTAAACCTGTTTATCCTACTTGTGCGCTCAAAGACCATCATGAGGCTTACCTCATCAATATACACCAGTGTTGCACCCATTATCAACTTGAATCTCCGACAACATAACATGCTAGCATTGACATTGGAAAAGATTGTCATGCTGCTTGATGTATTACTTCAAGTGTTACTTTGTGTTCAAGGTTGATGCATATTTGTGCACATGAAACATAGAACACAATTGAGGTATGGTGTGCGATGAAGTGCCTAGAGGCTGGGCGGCAAGGAGTTTCATAATGTGCATGTGAGGAAGGGGACTGGTCATGGAGGACCCCATGTAAATGGGGTCATGAACTGGTCATGGAGGACCAAATGTAAAGAATAGAAAATATTTATTAAGCATGCATGCACACTGAGATACATACACAGGGAATTTATAAATCGATATGTAGTGAGATTTTATTAATTCATTAAAACTCTGCAGTTAGGAGTTTGTGCTGCGAATTTGAAATGACTGGGAAAATCTAGTTCTGCAGTGTTGGAAGGGGGACGAGAATTAATGATTAGCCAAACGGATGGTCAGCTAGCAAACTGGCCAAGCATTTATGGCCTGGTAGTTTTGCAGAAAGCATATGTAATCTCCTTTAAGTGTATGAGAGCTTGCAGAAGGGTCCAGCCATTTTTTTTTGACCAACAATAAAATGTGTGGTGAGGTGACGCTCGAGGCCGCAGTGACCAATACTTTTGTATGTTTTGATTGTTTTTTCACGATGTGGCCAGAGGCCATGAGTGTTGAATTGGTAGTCGTATAAATAAGAATGTTCCAATGGGGCCAGTAAGCGGGGTGGATGAGATGTCTATCAACAGTTTAAAGGGAACCTGTTTATTCTGCTCTCTCTCATGTCGATTGAAGTATCCATGAAAAACATGCGCAATTACATTTAGGATTACTAGGTCTCAGACCAGCTTGGACTTGTAATTAATTATGTTTGTATTTGAATGTTTAAGTGTGTGATGATGTCATGACCTGCCACAGACAAATTCTAAAGAGGGGTGCTATGAATATGATCTAAAGATGGTAGTTAAGATATCAGTGACCAATGGGAATGCAGGAATTGGAGAACGATTGGATTTCTTTGTGTAGATTTTCACCAATCATATATGGGGTGGATTTTAATAAAATATATGGGAGTGTTTTAACTGTTGCAAACACGTATATAATGTGTCACCTTATGTGGTTTGGAGAGACTCAGCTTAGTTTCACTCTAGCTCCTCCAGGACGATTGTAAAAATAAAAACATGCTTTACATACAAACGTGCACTCATTCCTTAAGCAGTGGGTCTACTTTGGGTTAAGGTGATTAGGAGCCCATCCGTACATTTGGTGATCATGAAAAGACCCAAGGCTTTCTGAGACATTGGGGGTCTCCTGTCTGCACAACTCGGCTGCGGTGCCTCTCTGCGGGGACCAGTCTTCCATGCACAGTGAAAAAGAGAGGTTTACGGATGCCATGTTGGTTAAAGGCCTGTTTGTTCCCCGAAGGTGTGGTACTGTGGTCGAGCTGTGCAGGGCGAGTTGATAGAGCATCACATCGGGTTCATGTGTATTCACTTTTGGGGGATAAAGCAAGCAGGGAAAAAGGGGAAAGAGGTGTGTTTTTTTGAGTTAAGGGGTTTGGTAAGGGTACAATTGGAGTGTGTGTGTGTGGAGTTAGCTGAGGTTACAGGGATTGAAAGCGCGAATGCTTTGGAGAAGTGAGTGAAGTGTTTTATGGTGTAAGTCCTCTGTATATATTTGTACCTAGTTTGTTATTTTAGAGCTGTGAGGTGTTATCTTGCACCAGCACGTCCATTTTGGGGCTTGTCCTGATACCCTTCAGTTTGCTTGTCTGGTTGGCTGGAGCCCTCACCTAGAGGTGAGGTGGCGTCTTATGGTATGTCTACCTGTTGATACTTTCCTGGGGGATACCCATAGCATTCTTCATTCATTATTGATTGTGTGGTCGGGAACCTCGCCTCACTTTTCTTGACTATTCGAAGTAGTCAAGGGGTATCTTCAAGTAGTCAGGAAAAGATGGTATTTATTTATTAGGTTTTTAAAATGCGCCTATACACAATGGGCCTCATTACAACTCAGACGTTAAGGGTTAACGCCACCGTTAACCCTTAACGCCTGATTCTGATTTTAACGCCTGCTTTTAGCAGGCATTAAAATCAATGGCGCTAACCTGCCATGGTGCTAATTACGCCGCCGTAAATTACGGCAGCGTAATTAGCGCCTTCCCCACTCACATTATGCCCTATGGGGCGAAAATGGGAATGGGGAAGGGAAAATGGGAAATGGGGATTTACCGCCCCACTCACCTTGGAATGGGGCGGTAAATCCGCCATCCACCATGGTGTAAACGGAGTTTACACCATGCTGGTAAAGTTGGTGCACTTAGCACCAAGGTTGTAATGAGGCCCAATGTGTTTTAAGGTGCAACAAGACAAGGGGGGGGGGCAGTGATGACAACAGAAATGGTCCTACTAGGCCTTGTGATATTCGGATAGGGCAAGTGCAGTAATAGAAGTGCAGGGGAGAGGGGAAGTGGGGGAAGTGCGAGAGGGTTAAGAGAGTGCCCGGGGAGGCCAGGTGGACAGAGCCCAGGAAGAAGAGAATGCAGGGGCAGAAGGTCCACGTGCTAAGTGCGAGGAACAGGCTGGAAGGGCAGAGAGGGAGCAGGCCAGCATGACTAGTGCAGGGGGAGGAGCCCAGAAGGGCAAGTGAATGCAGGGGGGTGTCAGAGGAGAGCAAGTGCAGGGGTAGACTGGTAGGGGAGGGCCTGGTGCCCTGTGAGAATCTGAAGGTACCAGGCACCCAGTCCAGAGGCAGATGAGGAGAAATTAGCATGGGAGTAGAAGGGGGAAGGAGGAAGAGAAAAGGAAGGCCTTGGAAATGTTCCGGAATTTAAGGAGATCCAGCTCAAGTCTGAGAGGGGCAGGAAGGCCATTCCACAGTGAGGCACCTGTGGAGGAGAGAGTTGTACCCCCCACTCTCTTCTTGGAGAAGTGTCTGATCTGTAGTGAGTTGGAGCTAGAAGACCGAAGGTCTCTAGCAGGGAGGTATTTAGGGAGAGATAGTTGGTTGTAGTCAGGTCACAGGCCCCAGAAAGCCTTGTGGATGATGCAGAGGGTTTTGAACTTGATTCTTGCAGCAACCAGGAGCCAGTGGAGAGATTCTAGGGCTGGAGAGATGCTGTACCTAGGATCAGGCCTTGGTTAAGGCTTGCAATCCTATTCTGGATTAGTTCAAGGACCGGGGGAGGAGTTTGGTAGGTTGAGGAAGAGCCTGTTACAGTAGTCCAGCCTGAAGAAGACCAGAGCTCTGGAGACATTGAGTTTCTGGGGGAAGGTGAGGAAAGGAGAATGCCTCTGAGGAGGTAAAGCTGAAAGTGAGCCTTCCTGACAAGGTCTGTGATGTGAGAGAAGGAGAGAGAGGAGTCTAAGATGACACCTAGGTTTTTTGCCTCACAGGAGGGAGAGGGGGGAGGGCCCATGGAGGGCTACCAGAGTGTAGGGGGAAAGGAGGGAGCAGGAGTCCAATAAGAAGAATCTTGGTCTTATTGGCATTAAGGCAGAGATCGCCAGAGTGCACCATGCCTGAATAGCAGACAGACAGTCAGGTATAAGAGAGGAAGATGAGGAGGCAGAGGAGGGAAGCTTGAAGGAGAGTTGCGTGTCAGCTGCATAACACTGGAAGTTAGGAGAGAAGGCAGAGATCCTATGGACTAGGGGGGGCAAGGTGGATGTTGAAAAGACAAGGCGAGAGACTACAGACCTCTGGGACACCACAGGTGGAGAGTGAGATGGAGGAGAGAAAAGAGCCCAGTTGAACCTGGAAAGGTTGTTCAGAAAGGAAGGTCAGCCGGTTCAGAGCCAGGTCCGTGATGTAAAGGGTATTATGGAGCGATTTATAAGGGTGGCATGATTGACAGTATCAAAGGCAGAGGAGAGGTCAAGAAGAATGAGAACGGAAGGAGAGTTGGAGTCAAGATTAGAGAGCAAGTCTTCATGAGTGCAGTTTCCGTGCCTCTGGCAGCTCTGAAGCCATACTGGTGGTCGTGGAGACAACTAACAGATTCAGTGTGGTGGATGAGCTGGGAGATGGCCAGCTTCTCCAAGAGTTTACTCAGGAAGGGGGTAATGGAGAGTGTTAGTTAGACAGACAGGAATGGTCAGCAGAGGCTTTTTGAGGAGAGGGTGCACAAGGGAGTGCTTGAAGAGTGAGGGGAAAGATCCAGTGGCAAAGGAGTGATTGCAGAAATCAGCCAAGGCTGGAGCAAGGGGCACAATGTTGTCCCTGATATTTCTAGAGGAGCAGGGGAGCACCTGTTTGTATGAGACCTTCATAGAGCAGACGTGTTTAGAAAACTCAACAGGTGTTATGGGAGAGAAAGAGGAGAGTAGGCGGGAAGGGTGGCCAAGAATAGCCTGAGACCAGGTGAGGAAGAAGGGTGCAGTGTAGAGGACAAAGAGTACAGGATGTCCTGTGTTTTAGTGATGACGCGAGAGGCCAGAGAAGTGCAGAGGGCCAGGGAAGGCAGAGGAGAAATGGAGATTGCAGTAGGATTGGCACGTTCCTTGCAGATTTTGAAAACTTCAGGTGTGTTGTTAGTGGCCACACAATGCAGGCTTGTATGTAAGCCCTCTTCGTCAAGCAGATGGAAAGTGTGTATAGCCTTTGGAGCAGGCAGCAAGCTTGTTTGTCAGAGGATGTGCATGAAGCCTGTACCTGCCACTCAGCTGCTCTGCACTTCCGTTTCAGAGAGGCCAGGTCAGAGTCATACCAGGAGTTGCACTTGGAGGCAGGTTTCATGTGGATCCTCATGACAGGGGCAAGGATGTCCAGTGTTGGAGATTGAGAGTTGAAGGTTAGTAAGGGCTGTGTCAGAGTGAGAGTCAATGGCATGAGTAGAAGGCGGAGTGAAGGTGGCGGCAAAAGCAGCAACTGATACTTGCTTCATGGGTCGAAGGACGGAGAAGGAGACAGTGTGGGCGGGAGCCTAGCCGGGGGACCCAGGAGGTCCAGGTGAGAGGAACGGGGAGAATGATCAGACCAGGAGAGAGGAGTATTGAGGGAATTGGGGCTGGGCATGTCCCCAAAGATGAGAGCATCCAAGGTGTGTCCGGCTGAGTGCATCGGACCAGAGGGAAGAACGGGGAGGGAAAGAGTCACAGAGGTTGCGGAAAAGTCCAGAGGCCACATCAGGGGAGTCGAGGTGAATTTTGAAGTCTGACAGAAGGAGCAGATTGGGGGTAGAGGCCAGGAGAGAAGTGAGGTCAGCACACTCTGAGAGGAAGAGGGAGACCTGGCCAAGGGGTCTATATATGGAGGCCAGAGTCAGAGAGAGGCCCGGAGAGACACCCAACCTGCAGACAAGGCAATCAAAAGAGGAGCAGGCTTGAGTGGGTATGATAGTAGCAGGGATCTACTCAGGGAATAACAGGGCCATTCTGCCCCCGGACTGGTTAGGCCTGGGCTTAGAGGAGATCTTGAAGCCATCAGGGAGGAGAGTGTCAAAACTCGTGACAGATCTGGCACTGAATCACGTCTTGAGTTGATGGTAGCTAAGTGGAGCAGGTTGCCACTTTTGAAGGTCTTCCGATGAGGGGTACATGAGTGTGGTAAACCCCTGAGAGGTGGCAGAGGGGCAGAAGGGGTGGCAGAAGGTGGGGTGGAAGTTGATGAGAGACAGAAGGCGCCTATCGAGATGGAGGAGGTTGGGCTAACCCTGCACCATGACAGCGCCCTTTAGGTAGACTTTAATGATGGCCCTAGAGAACAGGAAGAATGCCAAGAGTACTTCCCAGTGTGTGCCACCTTTAATGGGAGAGGAAGAAAAAGGGGAGTGTGTTGTATAAAGGTTAAATGCCGGAGAAAAGGATCTTATCCGGTGAAGAAAGGGCAATGTGGGAGGTGAGGAATGAATTGTCAGTAAAAGGAGAGTTGTTGTATAGATGGGACAAGTTGGTGGTTCCAGGTTGTCTTAGAAGGAAATTAATAAATTGTGCTCACCAGGGACATATTGGCGTTTGTAAAACAAAAGAAGTTGTAAAAGTTGATTACTGGTGGCCAGGGATTGATCGAGAGATTGAGAAAGTGGTTGGGGCATGCAATGATTGTACCAAATCAGGAAAAAAATGTGATAGCGGTGTCACAACCTATGGGAAAAACAAGCATTCCGGAGGGAGTGTGGCAAGATTTGTCCATGGATGTTCTTGGTCCAGTAGACATGGATGCGGGTAGAGGAAGGTTCATTTTGGTTATGGTTGATATTTTTTCAAGATGGACAGAATTTAAGATCTTGAGGGAAGTCACGTGTTGGTGTATAATTGAATTCATGGAGGATGTGTTTGAGAGGGAGGGTTTACCCAGGAGCATACTCACTGATAATGGTCCACAATTAATGGGAAAATTATTCTTAGAGTATCTTCATAAATGCGGAATTAAACACAAAAGGACCCCTTTTGTATTATCCGAAGGCAAACGGTATGGTCGAGAGAGTAAATCGATGTATTATGGATGCTATTCGTGGAGCGAATGCGTGTGGTCTTGACAGAAGGGTTGCAGTGAGAGACAGGTTGTATGCGTTGAGGATGGCTCCGCGAATAGAAACAGGGATTAGTTCATTTGAACTTATGAGAGGGCGAAAAGCAAACACTTGTGTGGCGCAGCTTGGTTGGGCAGGGCGAGAGCAACAGATGTGGTTGTGGATGTTGTAAAGAAAAAGATAGATGCCCGAAAAAACAAATGGGTGGAAAAAGTAAATGAGAAACATCCAAGAAAAGTTACTGTGGTCGAGGTTGGAGATTGGGTGCGGATAAGGAAAGCGGTTATTTCTAAGAAACGGGAGCCGCTCTGCACAGAACCTGTTAGAGTCACACGAGTTTCCAAAAATTCTGTGTGTGTAGAAAGTGGTCAAATTTGGTGTTTGTCCAGAATTGCAAATGTAAAAAGATAGAAGTTTTAGTATCTTTTCAGTTGGTATATTTCTCACAATAAAGAAATGTATTCCTTAGGGGAGGGGAGTGTGTTGTATAAAGGTTAAATGCATTATGTTTTGTTTGTTGCTATGGTGTCTCTGCTGCAGCTATGTTTATGCTAGGCATGCCACTTGTGATTCCAGAATGGATCCCTGCCTGTTGTACCATTCTGGAATTATGTTACTTCAATATGTTTACATTCAAGTTTAGTCAGTTGTACCCTGGATGCTGCTGGTGTTGGGGGTCTTATGGTATGCTACTGAAGATAAGACAAATAAACTGTCTACCACATACTGGTTTGGTGGCTTCTTTACAGAGAGCACTGTGATCTTATGGGGGATCCAACGGTCCGTCGAGGGGATGACAAATATGATGTCAGTGAAAGTCTGCCTGAAAGAAGCGTTGACATGGGTATCAGCGATGGGCAGGCCTGGATTGGAGACCAGGAGATCATTCTTGAATTGTTTCCTTGCAGGGTTCGAGAGAGGGATAGGATAGGTGATAGAATAACAGTTAGAAAATATAGGGGAGATAGAGGGCACCACTGAGGCAGAGCGTAGAGAGACAGAAAGGGGGGAAGAGGGTAAGAGGGAGAAACTTCAGTGCACAAAACAGAACTACACTGCCCAGCAAAGCAACAAACAAGAATCAGGTGTCCAGGAAGGGGGAAAAAAGGCCTAGGTTACATCGTTCATTACAAAGCAAGACAACTAGAAGCGAGTTACCAGGATAGAGGGACCACCCTAGATAGAGAGATAGAAAAATACCCACACAGATTCGACTTTCCTAGGAGGAGGGGGAATCCCCTAATTTTTAAACACTACAGCACAGTAAAAACACACAGATTAGACTTTCCTAGAAGGAGGGGAAAAGTGAAAGAGGGTAAGCCCCCAATGGCTAACACAATTCACCTAGTGCCAGAAATGGATAACATAAACTTATCTAATAGGAGTAATAAGAGAGGAGGGACAGATACATTGGGAGCAGTAATGGCTGTTCCCCTGGCCGCACCTTTCTTACCTTGTCAATCGCTGCTGGTTGACGGCTGCGCTGCATGGTCCCACTGAAAACACTGGCAAACACCCTCTGGATCTGCTACTGTGGGAGCTTCCCTTTGCCTCAGGCTGTTAGCAGCAGGGAGCCGGCAGAGGGGCTGCCCTGAGATCATGACTTAGGTAGGGCAGCAGGACCTTTCACGGCCCTGGTGAGGAGCAGGAGACAGGGAGCAGGGTGGGGAGCCGGAGAAGGAACAGAGGGTTAGGAAGGAGATCGACACACAGCAAAGCGGCAAATCAGGAAATGTACAAAACCAATGAATGTACATGAGCAAGGCTCACCAACAGTTACAACTCACCGGGCAGGGAGCAGATGCTCATATGATGACAACACGAGTGTCGCAGGGTGAATAGAACCACACTGCCTAGCGTTGTTCTGTCATCTGGCCCAATCACAGCCTTGGGGGGGACCTGGAGGTGGTGAGCGGGTGGAGCGCAGGAGCGGGAACAGAGGGCTAGGAAGGAGATCTACACGCTGCTGAGCGGCAAATCAAGAAATCAACTTTTTTTTACAAAACAATTTAATGTTTGTGAGCAAGGCTCACCAACAGTTCCAACTCAATGAGCAAGAAGCAGATGCTCAGAAATGTTGTATTGTAGTCAAAAATGTCATACTAGTGATGAAGAAAGTGAGAGCAGCGGTGTTTTAGTGAAAAACATTGCGCTCTTCTATGCTTGAGTGTAGGAGATATCTCAGAGATATTGGCCTGCGTGTGTTTTTTTTTAATAAGATTTTGTCTTTTTTGTAAGACTGAGAAGTATAATTAAAGTAAATAGCTAAGCGGGGTGATTGCAGTGAAAGTGAGTATGGCGAGTGACCGTAGGGGAAGATTAAGAAACTGGGAAGGGGAAAAAGTGGGGTGCTTTGGGTGGAGATGTTGTGTGGCAGGTTCAGCTTCGCTGTTACTTTTTGTGAAATTATTTTGGGTAACTTGGGTTCAAGTATGGAGACTCTGTTGAATTATTAGTGTCAAGTACTCCCTAGCTATAAGGCGAAGATTATAAAACACCATTGGGAATGGCTGCTGGAAACTAAGGGTAAATCGCTAAATTCTTGGCATACTGGGGGTACCTATGATAAGGGGATATTGGAGAACCTGCATACTTTTTTTACTACAAGACACAAGGGTTGGAAGTTAGAGAAGCTGTTAAACATCTTGGAACTACTACAGATGTATGAAAATGGTGGGAAGGCCCATAATGTTAAAGCCTCATTGGAAGGGCCAAAAAAGGAGGGTGCCGGAATTCCTTCCGCACCGCCCTCATATGGGTGCTACTCTTTGTCGCCCACACAGGGGTATGCAGACAATGAGTTCTAACATCCATTTTCTCCAGTGGCCACTCCAGTGGTTGCGTGACGGATGCAGATAATGCTTCCATCATCTATAATTCCTAGGAAGTGGGATAGCGAGGAAAGTGGAAAGTTAACTCCTTCAATGGTTGAGAATGGAGAGCGGAAAGGGAATAACTCCCCTGACTGCCAGGTTAGCAGAGAGATTAAGGGTCGAGGAACGGGAGAGAGTAAAGCCGGCAATCAGAAGAGTAGTTGAAGGGTTCAAAATGAGGGTGAAAGGGGAGGCTATTTCTTTTTCTCCGATAGGACAAAGGATAGGTTGCAAATGGCAGGTTGGATGAATCGATAATCAAAGAGGTCAATATGGACCTGGAGTACAGGAATATTGCCATGGGTACAGGATTCGAGCAGGGAGAATGGGAGCTGGCACTCTATGGTAGTGCTGAGTATGCTTCCATACATATAGAAGTGTCAGGGGATGTGATAACGGGAATAGGATGTCGAGCAGGGTGTATCAGCCCAATCTGCTGCTCCAGTAGCAGCATCAGAGAGTACACCATGCGGTCTGAGGACATGCCGTGGTACTCGCATGGCTGTAGTAAGTAGCAGGGGAGTAGGAATCTAGACACCACATTTCAACATTTAGACTCTGCATTTCAGCATTCACCTTTAGAGAGGGTTTGAGTTTTAACTAGGGCCAAGGGTGTGAGACTCATTAATGGATTGAAGAGGGCCTCATTACAAGTTTGCTGGTCCGGTAGTAACGGTGCCGGTAAGCTACCGGCACCATTGATAACGGGCCGGCAAACTATGACTTGTGCTCACACATGCCTCCCTGCTCGCCAGGTGTAACCTGGCGGGCAGACTGGCACCCGCGGACAGATCATGTCAGATGCACCGGCACCATTCTGAATGGTGCCGGTGCATCCGACCTCCCCATTCCCATTGAGCCCTATGTGGCTCAAATGGGAAAGGGGAGCATTTTTTTCCGGCGCCCGCGAATGGACAATTACTGGGTCTGGCGGGGGCGTAATGACCCAGTAATTGCCCATTTGCGGGTGCTGGAAAAAATCGCAAGTTTGGCGGCAGCCTGCAGGTTTTACCGGCAAGGCTACCGCCAAACATGTAATGAGTCTCAAGCAGAATTTAAATAAATGCCAATGCAGAGAGCATATGCTAGAAAATGTTCCCTTTGCTCCATGATGCCATTTAAATGAGCTGCACTAAATAATATACTAACATAAATGTAGCAAACTAATTAAATCAACCACATCTAACATATAACTGATTCCCTTAATAACATTTAATGAAAACGAGTCCATGAAATGAACTGGATGCAGATTGAGCCAATGCATAATACTCTGAGAATGGGAAAGAAAAATGAACTTTAAACGTGCAGGCCGAATCTGCGCTGTGTGGTAAACTGAAAAATGTGAAGATCCATTCTACTAAAAACATGGCATTGTATTAGAGCAGGATGCCCAAGAAATGTGTATCCCTTTGCTCTTCAGCAATGTAGCTAGCACAATGAGAGGCACAGTGGAAATTGCATGATGTGGGTGGATCTGGTCAAGGGGAGGTGTTTTTATGGATGGACAGGGGGTTTGCTAAAAAGGATTTTGAAGCAGAGCATGGGGAATTCCTCTTCTGGCACTGACTGACGAAGGAGGCAGAGGGCTGGTGCTAGACTGATTGCAAGCTGACGAAGGCTGTGGCTCTCTCTCTCCTGGGTGGCGATACTTAGCAGTGCTGCAAAGTCTCAAAACTCCTTATCTGGGTTGACCCTGTGCGTGGCAATCAGAAAGTCTGGGGAAAGATTTACTGCCAAGCGGAGTCGGGACTATCGCCAGCTTGATCTAGGTAAATATACAGTAATTGAGGCGTGTGCTTAGCGTACATGAGAAATGCTTACAGGTGGTATGATAGAAATATGTTTGTTTTCTTAAAGTAATTCACAATCTACATTTTGCGTGGATTCCCATTTTGAAGCAAGCTTTATTAAGTCAAGGGAATTATAGCTGCCAAGAATTGTGGGAGAGAAACCTTCAAGGTGATATCAGACAATGTGTTAGCCAGCCAGCAAACAAATGTGTAACTGAAGCTTATTATTAGAAAAGCTATTTAATGTGTGCAAGCTCTCTAATCAAGTGCATTTTATCCATGTTTAAATATAAGTCTCCAAAAAGGAGTACAGCAGAATACAACAGTTTGTTCCTTTTCTGAATTTTAACATTATATAAAGCCATAAAAGAGAAAAATGATTTGGACTAGCATTTTATTATGTGTCAAAATTATTGTTAACACATAGACTGAGGTCCAACAGGTGGTAAGCCTATTTTGCTGCAGGCGGTAATTCACATTTTAACATATGTGGCAAAAAATAAGGTAAATTACTCATGAGAGTTGAGCATTTCAGAGGTGCTATGTGTGTGTGTGTAATTGCAGTGAATTGTTTTACTTAGAGAGGCTGACTGAATGTGTTGTATTTCAATTGCATGCTTTACATTTGTCGGAACACAGCCAAAAGGGCATCATCATGATGTTGCAAATAAAACATCATAGCAGAGCATGAGCCATTTATTCAGAGTGTATTAAGTCCAGTATTTGTTTTTTGGTAGTGAACCGGGATGAAATAGTTATCAGGCAGTATTCTGAAGTTAGTCTCAACACTATAAAAATACCACAAAAATACCACCATAGCAAAAATGCCACAATAAAAATACCACAAAGTACTAGACGTAACCCCAAACTATATCTAACAGGAGAGATGGAGAAGCCCCCGTAAAAGCGGGTGCAACTCAGTTTCTGTTGCTCCAGAAGGGTCTGGGAAAGGTGTATTATGTCCCATGGTCACACATGGACCGGAATAATTTGATGAAGACGCTCCCTTTGCTCACTTCAGGGGCGGTTTAGTGGATTTATGCATTAGAGAAACACACTGACGGTGTCATGTTGGCCATAGGGGACATGAAAAGCTTATTCAGGGCTCTAATGGGGAAATGGTCAGACAAGCTTTGAAGGAGTGTGGTATCCGTGAGTTCATTTGAATACAAATGCCCACTGTGGAGCATCTTTTATTAATTGCATGGTGCAGGTATGGGGGGCCCTGCACATCATGTATCCTGATATGCTGAATATAAATTCTATTTGAGCTAAAACAACGAAGTTGGATGATGATCCTGCCGCACCCATCCAGTTAATTCTAAAGATGTGGAGGGCAGAGACGGAGAAGCGTGGGATAAGAATGTGGTGAACTTTTAGCACATGCTATAGAAGGGACTGCCCAAGGAAGTCCAGCATGATTTAGATAAAGTAGTAGGCATGGAGGCCAAGAGTTGGCAGGAAATGCAAGCACATAGTTTGCATTTTTGTAAAAGGAGGCAAGAGAAGGAAAAGGAAAGTATGGAGCAGGCAATAAAGGCATATATGATATGAATTGATTGGTTATTTATAATGCGCTAAATACCCAGAGGTTTCTAAGCGTGGACCCGGGGATCGAACCTGTGTTGCTCCATGTCGTCTTGCTTCCAAGGCGAGCATGTTGCCCCTGAGCTATCCTCCCGAGACAAGGCCATGCTTGTTCAGAAAATGTTCACGTAAATCTATTTGAAGAGGCAGTGAATGCTAGTTCCATGGAGAGACAGCAGGGACAATTGGGACAACCGGGACATTGTGAATCGGGTATGACACAGGGTTGGATGGATGGGTATGCTCCCATTCCAAGCCAAATGAAAAGGTTTCGCAGGGGTAGAGGAGGATTTTCATGAGGAAGTGAGTCACTTGGTAAGTCCAGAGGAATGGGGCCCCGGTTTAATGGGCCAATGGGAAATTCTATGGAGGTTTATGGGATTTTTTGGTCGAGCGGAAGATTGGGAAACGTACCACAAGATTGTCAGAGCAGACCACAGTTTTTGATGTAGGAAACCAGCAAATGCAAACCCCAACCATCCAATATGCCCCAGCCTCTGTGCACTCGGAGCAGGCACGGGTTGAATAGAAACCAGCAACTGGGGCTGCACAGACCTATGTGATTCAACCAACCATACCAGCGCAGGTACCGGTACAGACATGGGAGAAAAATCCTTTATTCCAAGGAACAGTCACACGTTACACTGGAGCAAGTGTTTTTGGGGGTAGTCGTTTTCACTCCCCGGTGCTAATATGTACCAGTAATAGGACAACTGACACGTATCTCTGATGTGTCCAGGGTTGTCCGTTACCACCAATCTGGAAGAGGAACCTCAGATAGGTGTGCAGGTAGGTGACCCAATATTTTAATTCAAGGTCGATATAGGGGCTACAAAATCTTGCATCATGGAAGGTGAGTTCCACTTGTTAGGCTAAACAATGGACACACAGGGATTCTCTGGGGCTATTCTGTCAGTTCCTTATACTGAAGATCTACATGTTAGGGTAGGTACACAAAATGTATCTGCTCCTTTGTTGTATTGCAAAGATACCCCGGTGAATCTCTTGGGCAGAGACCTATTGAGCAAGCTTCGAATGTCAATTGCTCTCACAGAGGAAAGTATAGTATGCTCGACTCCAGGGTTGTATCCGGTAAGAGAAGCAGCACATTTTTTATGCATACTGTGGCGACAGTGCAGTAAGGGGAGTATCTGTACATTCAACTTTGTTTTTTTATGGGGTAAAGGTTTTGTTGAGTTGGGTCCCGGGAATTAGAGATCAGACATAGCGGGTACCGGTTGAGTTTTTGTTTCGGCCTGTTGTGCCACCGGAGGTAACACCAGGTACCATTATTACGATTCTCCTAGAGGTAGTAGTGATCAAGAATAACAGGGTGGTTTTCTCAGGCACTGATGAGGAAGGCGGAAAGTGACACACAGTGATGTGCATCGATTCGACCTTATCGCTAAATGATGTGTCCGATAAGTAATTGTTAGAAGACCCTAAAGACACAGGAGAGATGGTTTTTGTGATTGGGGTGCCTTGCTAGATAGCGATAGAGAAAAGGGGAGTACCAAAAACTATGCTCATCGTTAGAGATACATCGCCACATTGGAAGCAGGATTTGGAAAAGGTGCCAGACATTTATGGACCAGCAATTCTCATGATGTGGGGCCACTTAAATGTGTTGGAGCAGTGTGGATATAATTGAAACATGGTGCGATATTACCACAGGCTAAGCAGTATCCCATGTCTAGAGATGTGGATGAGGGGATTTACGAGACCATCATGGCGTTGAAGAAGCAAGGCATAATATAACCTTCTGTGCTCCCATGTAACACACAGCCATCTACCCTGTGAAGAAGGTAAAGGGGTCCAATTGGAAGATGGTCCAGGATTTGCGCCCTCAATAATATTTTGAGGTGGAATTTCCAGTGGTACCGTATCCTGCCACCATTCTCTGTAATATCCCTACTGGGTCACTGAGATGACCCACTTCATGGTGACTGATTTAAAAAAAATATTTTTTCTCTGTCCCCTTAAACCCCTCGTACATAATGATCAGAGATTAGAGCACAAATGGTTGCCCAAGGGGTACTGTGAATCTCTGAGTATTTTTTCAACAGGGTGGTTCAGATGGAATTTACATTGTCCAGTACAGTAATTCATGACGTGGATGATCGGTTGTATACTTATTGACCTTTTCACAATTGACCTTGGGCCAATTGTCCTCGGGAGAATTGACCCAATTTAGAAGGTACATTAGGACATATATGCGGGGGAAACTCCCCGCAAGCCCCCACCCAATCCAAAACCCCCTGCAACCCACCACCCAATCCCCTTATACTATTTATAAATCAAAACCAACCCAATACATATATAAAATAACTAAAATAATATAAAGGTCAATTGTGCAGAAGGTAAATTAGGACCACTATAATTAGGTCAATTGTGCAAAAGGTCAATTGTAAAAGGACAATTTGGGTAATACCGGATGATCTTCTAGTATGCTGCACTTCAGAAGAACAGTGTTGAGTAGATTCAATAACGCTCCTCACCCTGCTTGCGGAGAAAGGGTACAAAGCGGACAAAGAAAAATTACAATACTGCCAAACAGAGGTAGTATATTTGGGGCAAGTAATATTGCCTGCAGGAAGGAATATAATGCCAGACAGAGCCACCACAGTTCAGAATATGCTCAGCTAGTCACAGTGAAACAAGTGCAGCAGTTTCTGGGGCTGTGATCAGTAATGCTCAGGTCTTGGGGTCTCCAAATTGCAAAAAACATTTTATTTATTTTCTCATTGAACCGGGAGGTGATGACAGCGGTCCTGACCCAGCAAAGATCACTGGGCCATAAACCTTTTGCATATTATAGCGGACTCTTAGACCCAGTGATGCAGTGACAATTCACTTTTGAGCAAGCTTTAGCGGCAGAGGCTTTTGCAATTCAAATGTATTCAACCATTACCATGGGTTGCCTGGCGAAATTGTACGTGGAGCATGCAGTCTTTGCGAAAAATCCAAGTCGACTTTGAGTCTCAGGTTGAAGTTATTTTATCGACTGCATCTATACATCCCGTACTGTGTCACCTAGTCAATCCAGCAACATTTTTAGATGAGCCAGTGAAACCTGATGACATTGAGCCTCATTATGAGGTTGCCGGCAACCTTGGATTACAGTTACTGTCTCCTGACATCCGGTGCTACCGGGATATCACACGTTAGTAACGGTTCCGGTGCTTCAGTAAAAAACCTGCTGGTAGGGGACTGAACTACCAACAGGTCAGGCCTGCAGTTGTTCAGTGCCCCTACCGGCAGACTCGAAGTGAACCGGTCCTGAAAAGGTGCCAGTAACTTGTTACCAGCACCTTCATTTCCGGACTGGCTCACTTATGAGGCCCATCATCCGTGATTGTGCAACCTATGAGGGAGGAGAGGACGAGTGTTAAGGAGGATGCTTTGGAGGGAGGTCAGGTGTTTATGGTTCCTCGATAATAAATCAGGACACTGGTGAGAGGCATACGGGTGCAGCCATTGTAGGCCTTGTGGATGGGTAATACCAGGTCAGACTGAAGAAATGGTTGTCATCGCATTACTCTGCGCAAGCGGCGGAACTAGTTGCACACATAGAGGTGCTAGAAATTAGTAAGGGGAAGGCGGTCACTATTTATTCTGACTCTCCTTTTGTAACCTTCACAGTATATTCAGAGTTATCAAGGTGGCAGAGAAGAGGGTTTAGTAAATCTGACAGGACCCCTGTCCAGCATGCTGCGCTGCTATCCAGACTTATTGAAGTGTTAACCCTGTCCACAGAGGTAGGGAGTGTCCCAGGAGGATAGGCAGGGGAAATGTGCTCACCTTGGTAGCAAGACGACACAGAGCAACGCAGGTTCGATCCCAGGATCCACGCTTAGAAAGCTCTGGGTATTAAGCACATTATAAATAATCATTAACAATTGTAAAATGTGCTGCACACACCCAGCGTACTAACTTAATAACTTGGAAATGATGCCACAGACAGATCAGCGAAAGAAGCAGCACATTTGCAATTTACAGGTTCCCAGAAAATGGAAACCGAGTCCCAGCAGGTACTGTTTCAGATCCATATACTGCTGTCCTGGTGCTTCAAATCATAGAAATTCAAGGGAAAGAACCTGAAGAGGAACAGGAGCTTTAGGCAAAGAGAGCATGTGCCCTCTTGCCCACAGATTTGCTGTGAAGATAGAAGCTGACGAGGAAGGTAGTAATGCCTGTAGAACTGCTCCTGAGCAACTACATTTCCTGTTTCACACAAATTGCAGCACAGCTCAATGGGGAATGGTTTATACTGAATCTCGACGAACAGGTAAGTAGATTTGTAGGAAATGACGTTGTTTGTAAGGAATTAAATCCTGGAAACACCCTGAGGTCAGTAAGGGGAGTTTTGCCTAGGCCCTCTGGGCTGTTTCGTGAGCGCCATATAGATTTTGTTGATATGCTTATGAAATGTAACAACTACTGGTACCTTCTTGTAATAGTTTGTCCATTCTACCAGTGGCTTGAGGTTGGTCCCTGCATACACCTTGATGCTAAGTATGAAGCAACATTTCTGGAGGGGGAGGTATTTCCACAGTGGGGAATTTGTGAGGTTTTGAAGTGTGACAATGGAACCCACTATTTTAATGCCTTGTTCTCAGAAATTACTTTGCTCTTGGGAATCAAGCACAGGTTGTGTTCAGTGTACCACCCACAGGCCAACGGAATAGTGAAAATGTTAAATGCAGCCCTTAAGGCCCGGCTGGCTAAGATGTGCAAAGATTTGAGAAAATCATGGTTGTACTGCCAGCTTTTGGGGTTGTTTCATTTGAAAAATCAGCCAGGGAAGGTGCACCACTTCAGTCCTCATGAGATTGTGAGGGGGCGTAGATTACATACTGCTCTCACCTGCACACACTCCCTCAGATGCACATAAGAGCGCAGAGGTCCTATGTGAGGGGTTTAGGGGGGACCTTAGTGTCAAGATTATATCTTCACAGGCTGTGTCTTCTCACCAACAGTCTACATGAGGAAGCGGCAAGGAAACCGATGATCAGCACACGTAACTACTACTCCCGGGAGACCGGATTTACACCCGGACTTTCATTTGGCGCTGAAATGAGCAGCATTTCCATCGGCTGCAGTGAGTGACTTACGGGACTCTGACTGCTTTGAAGGGCAAGAAGAGCTGGGTTCACACCAGCGATATACAAAGAGATACCGGTACTCCTCCACCGGTACAGGAGCAGGAACAGGCTTAAAGCTAAGTATGCCGTAAGGATTTGCAGTTCAATTCAGTAGAAAAGGGGGCGTGGGGAAAGAAATCCAGGAGTTGAATGTCCTTGTTTTAAAAAGAAGAAGAAAACTATGAATTTAAAATGTGTATTAGAATAAATGAGTATATGTTTTTTGTGTGACTTTTGTCAGCATGTTCAGAGATGGCAAACAATGTGGATGCAAATGTATCCAGTCTCAGGAAATGTGAAGACATATTATTGAGGCCAAAAAGGGATATTGATGTTGATTAGCTGAATAATGAGGATGAAATGAAATGATATTCTATTTATATCATGCTCATACACAAGTGTTTCAGAGCGCGACCAGGCAAAAGGGAGGGGAACAGGGCAGAACAAAAACAACAATCTTACTAGGCCCAGTGACATTAAGAGCGTGCAAGTGCATAGGAAAGGGAAAAGTGCATGCAAAGGGGGAGAAGTGGAAAGTGCGGAACAGAGGAGAGAACAGAATAAAATATTAATAAGTAAAATTAATAACAAAATAACAGTGATAAACAGTGGTAGTGCAGCCAGTAATTGGCAAGTGCTAGGTTAGAGAGATATGGTATATCTGATAAGTGCAGAAGAAAAGTGGGTGGGGGACTGTGTGGGTAGTGCAGGAGGGTGGCAAGGTGAGCAGTGCAGGAGGCAGTGCAGGAGGGTGGCAGGGTGAGCAGGTACCTGGGCCCGAAGGTCAGACGGGTGGCCAGGTAACGGTGCCGCGAGAGAGGACAGATTAGCAGGGTAGAAGAGGGGAAAAGGCAGAGCTGAAGAGGAAGGTCTTGAGGTGCTTCCAGAACCGGAGATGGTTCTCCTGAAGTTTCAAGGTGGCAGGGAGGCTGTTCCAAAGGGAGGCCCCAGCCGAAGACAGAGATCTACCCCCAGCATGTTCTTTGAAAAACGACTGACTCTGAGGGCGTTAGAAGTAGAGGAGCGAAGGGCTCGAGAAGGGAGGTATTTCCGGAGCGATAGTTGTAGGTATTTTGGACCCAGGCCCCAGAAAGCCTTGTGGACAATGCAGAGGGTTTTAAATGTAATCCTTGCATCCACTGAGAGCCAATGGAGGGATTTCAGAGCTGGAGAGATACGATACCAGGGCTTGAGGCCAAGGACAAGTATTGCAGTCCTGTTCTGGATTAGTTGTAGATGGCGGAGAGTGGAGGAAGGTAGATTTAGAAAGAGGCTGTTACAGTAGTTAAATCTGGAGAGAACCAGAGATTGGGAGACAGTGAGCTTCTGAGGGAAGGAAAGGCACAGTACCTCTGAGTTGGTCAATGAGAAGTTTGATTTTTTAGAGACGTCCAAGATGTGTGAGGAGAAGGACAGTGTAGAGTCAAAGTGACCCCGAGGTTCTTAGCCTCGCAGGTGGGAGTAGGAGGAGGGCCAAGGGAGGCCGGCCAGAGAGTGAAGGGAAGGATGTTGAAGGTGTACCAATGAGGAGGATCTCAGTCTTGTTGGCATTAAGACAAAGATCATTGGCAGCACACCAGTTTTGAATGGCGGTTAGGCAATCAGAGATGAGGGAAGAAGAGGAGGTGGCTGAGGGAAGCCTAAAAATGTGTTGGGTGTCATCAGCATAGCACTGGAAACTTGAACAGATCATGGAAATGGAGTAGACGAGAGTTGCTAGGTATTGGTTGAAAAGCCAGGGCGAGAGGTTAGACCCCTGGGGAACACCAGAGGTAGAGAGGGAGATAGAAGATAGTAAGGACCCAAGTTGTACCTGGGAGGGTTGTTCAGAGAGGAAAGAGGTCAGCCAGGCCAGAGCCTGATCAATGATACCCACGTTGTCACAGAGACGGTTGAGCAGGGTGGCATGGTTGACTGTGACGAAAGCAGAGGAGAGATCAAGTAGGTTGGAGGACAGAGGGAATGTTAGAGTCAATATTGGAGAGCAGGTGTTCAGGGGAGCGGGGTCTGTGCTTCTGGCAGCTCTGAATCCAGATTGGTGGTCATGGAGAGAGCCAACAGAATCAGAATGAAGGTTAAGGTGAGAGATGGCCAGCTTTTCCAGGAGTTTACCCAAAAAGGGAGTAATGGAAATCGGGCGATAGTTAGCCAGACAAGTAGGATCAGTTGTGGGTATCTTGAGGAGAGAATGTACAAGGGAGTGCTTTAGAGGGGAGGGGAGGGGACAGATCCAGAGGCAAAGGAGTGTGTTTCAGAATTTGGCAAGGGCCGGAGTGAGGGTCTCAATGTGGTCCTTAATCGTTTTAGTTGAACAGGGATGGACCTGTTTTGATGAAGCTTTCATAGATCGGACTTGTCTAGTGACCTCAGCAGGGGAGAAAAGAGGAAAAGAGGAGAAAGAGGGAGGGGGCAGCTGAAGGAGGGTCGATAAGTAGAGAAGGAGAGGGGAGAGGAGGGAAAGCGGAGGAGAGGGTGGGGAAGAGCGAGAGAGAGAGAGAGAGAGAGAGAGGAAGAGAGTGTGAGAGGAAGAGAGAGGGAGGGAGAGGGGAGAGAGTGTGAGAGGAAGAGGGAGAGGGAGGGGAGAGAGAGAAAGGGAGAGGTAGAGAGAAAGAAAGAGAGAGAGAGAGAGAGAGAGAGAGAGAGAGAGAGAGAGAGAGAGAGAGGGGATGTCCTTTGTTTTAGAGATAAAATGAGTGGCTCGGGCATTGCAAAGAGCATGGGGGACAAGAGGATGGGTGGAGACTGCTGCACGGTTGGCCAGCTCCTTGCAGATTTTAAAGCAGAAGTTAATGAAAATGTGGACCCAATAGTAGATGCACATAATGTATGGTACAGCCACCTGAGAAGGGTTCGGAGAGAGAGAGATCTGTAGGATATTGCTACATCTGCTCTCTCATCCCCCATTCTTCTGGTGTCCAGAGGGTGTTTATCCTGAATCAAATAGAGTTAGCAGACACACTGTTTCTAGTGCATCTGGATTTGTGCAGGGTCCAAGAGCAGTTCAAAGGGCAATCAGTCACAGCATCCATTTTACCTGTTGACGTAGAATGTTCGGTTACAGATTGTAATGAGCGGAAGAATTTTAAGTGTAAGGGGCCATAATTACCATTAACTGATGGGAGCAAGGGGTGAAGAGTTGCAGAGCTAAAGCAATAAGAGGATTCTTAGAAGAAGGGGTGGCACGGGTAAACAAAGAATGTGGAAATGTGTGACAAAACTATCTCCAGCATCTGACATGGTGAAGGAGTCAGTAAAGATACAGACATGTACCCATTTTCTCTGTGTTTCAAGGGCGATGGCACAGTGACTGTTGGCACAAATGGGAACAGCAGCTGCACGCTTTGCATCGCCGATCTGGCTGGAGGTACAGATGCGCTTCTTGACATTTTTTGGACTTGCGGATCGCCTACAGGAAATTGCGTGCAGCCTGGTGAGGTGTGTGCAATTTCACCATGTTACATAGGCCTATCCTTGTAATTCCGGAGGAACATTTGATCCTGGCCAGCCCGATGCCCAAAGCCACATCTGGCCCCCTTTGTCCCCTCCGCCCCTTTTGGCCCCTGTTTCACCACACATGGACATGCCAATGACACTGTCTGACCATGGAGAGGAGGGACTATTGCAACGGGCTAAGCAGTCCAATTACATCTTAGCAGCAACATCAAAAGCTTTATTGAAAATGTTTGAACAGTACCGGCTGTTTAGTTGCATAGAGATTTTTTTCTTATGCCTCCTGGGACCTGGACTCCAAACCGCAGCAAATGCCAAGTGGCTCCAGGTAACCCGGTATGAACTCTTGCTATTTGTTAATTCATCTGAATCAGCGTTCAGTGTCATCAAAGAACTACGGGCCGTGAGGCTTATAACCTTGCAAAATAGGTATATTCTCAACCTCCTAACAGCTATAACTCAACCTCCTAACAGCTATAGGTGGAGGGGTTTACCAGAAGATAAGGAGCATGTGCTGTACATTTGTGCCTCCCAAAGATTCAGACAATGGGTCCCTGACTCAGACTGTTGCCACCTTGCATAAGCTCACAGTGATTATGGAGAATGAGGCAGGAATCACAAATGCTCCTTGGTTGAACTCTCTTTTTTGTTGGGTACCATCCTGGATACGCCTTGCTGTAAAAATCCTTCCACCTATTTTGTCTTTTTTCGTTATTATCTTTTGCTCTTGTCAAATGCTCTTACAATGCTGATCTGCCCACTTACCGAAAGCTACTGCCATGTTGACTTTGACCCTGCCCAAAGCTAGAACCACTACCAGTCCATATCACATGGGTCCTCAGACAGAAGCTGTCTTGTGTCCTTCACCAAGTTGTTAGGATTGTGTGGAGCAGATGAGATGGCTATCAACAGTTCAAAGGGAACCTGTTTATTCTGCTCTCTCTCATGTCGTTTGAAGTATCTGTGCAAAACATGTGCAATTACATTTAGGATTAAGCGTCTCGGACCAGCTGATACTTGTAATGAATCATGTTTGTATGTGAATGTTTAATTCTGTGATGATATCATGACCTGCCACCAGAGGCGCTGAGTATGCGAGTGATCCAGGGCCAGGGCACCCTCCAGGAAATGCTATTTTCATTTAAGTCCCTATTCTTAGAATGGGACAGTTTTTTTTGTGCCACCGACCCCATCCCACCCCCATCTCCTGGCTGCCCCCAGGAAACCCAAACTTTGGCACCCCTGACACAGAAAAATCCTAAAAAGGGGTGTGCTATGAATATGATCTAAAGATGGTAGTTAAGATAACAGTGACCAATGGAAATGGAGGAATTTGAGAGCGATTGGATTTCTTTGTGTAGTTTCTGACCAATCATGTATGGGTGGGTGGATTGTAATTAAATATATGGGAGTGTTTAACTGTTGCAAGAATGTATATCATGTGTCACCTTATGTGGTTTGGGGAGACTCTGGTTAGTTTGACTCTATAGAGCCATATAGCTCCTCCCTGGACAATTGAACAATAAACTTGCTTTAGGTATGAAGGTGAACTCATTCCTTAAGCGGGGGGCCTGCTTTGGGTTAAGATGATTAGGAGCCCATACATACAAGGGGCTGCTCTCTTCCTATCCACTTGCGCTTGTCCTGTCTTCCCCCACCCACTCCCTCCTATTCTATGGTGCTCTCTATCTCACCAATCTTTTCTAACTGCTTCTCCATTGACTATCCTGCTCTCCTCACTAAATCTGGTAGGAAAAAGTTTAAAAAGGACATCCTGGTCTCCAACCCAGGCCTCCCTATCGCTGACACCTACACTAGTGCCTCCTCCAAGGAAACTCTCACTGACATCCTCTTTTTCGTGCCTTCTCCTGACCTATGGACCCTTCATATGGTCTCTGTGCTCTCTCCTTTCTCTTCTTCCCCCATTAATAGTGGCACCCGTTGGGATGTCCTCTTGGCTTCCTTCCACTCCTCTAAGGCCATCATTAATGTCTATGCTAATGGGACCGTCTTGGTCCAAGGCCCTCAGGCCAACCTTCACCTCTTCGATAGACGCTTCCCACGCCTCATCAACTTCCTCTCCTCTCCTGCTGTGCCCCCTCCTCTGTCCTCGACTAACTTGCCTCTTCCCTCCCTCCCCACCCCCTCTCATGCTCCTTCTTCACCTCCGCAGGGCGTACCTCTGATCTGTACCCCTCCCCGGAAGTCCTTCAAAGATGGCAAACTTCTCCACATTGCCACTCTTAACTCTCGCTCTGCCGTCAAACATTCCTCTGATATCTGCCGCCTTCTTGAGGAACTTGACCTTGACGTACTCGGTCTCACTGAGACATGGTTCACGGCCAGCTCTGTCACCAGCTTTGACACACTCCTACCCGACGGTTACAAGATCCTCTCTGTGCCCAGGCCCAACCGTGCGGTTGGAGGTGTGGCCCTTATCTTCCCTGAGTGGATTCCTGCCACTGTTACTCCCATGCAGACCTACTCCTCTTTTGAATGTCTTGTCTGCCGACTCTCTCTCTCTCCTAGCCATTCCCTTACCGTGGCTACTATCTATCGGCCACCTGGTCAAATTTCCTCCTTCCTCTCCGAGTGGGCGGACCTCTCCTCCTCACTCCTGTCCTCAACCACTCAACTCCTCTTTCTTGGAGACTTCAACATCCACCTGGATGCCTCCTGTCCCCCCTCTGGACTCTTTCGCAACCTCTGCGACTCTCTCTCACTCTCTTTTCTCCCGTCTGGGCCGACTCATTCTGCAGGGCACACTCTTGATGCCCTGATCTCCTCTGACCTTCCCCTCTCTGTCCCTCTCTCCACTCCACTCTCCTGGAGCGATCACTTTCTCCTCTCCTCCCACCTCACCCTCCCTACCCCACAGGCAAAGCCAACCCCATCACTGCCACCTTCCTTCTCGGTCATCCGACCCATGAAGCGCGTGTCAGTTGAGGCTTTCGCTGCCACCTTCTTGCCCCCTCCTCCCCCTTCGGCTGACTCCCACCCTGACACAGCCCTCTCCACTCTCCACTCCGCTATATCTGATACTCTTGATATCCTTGCCCCTGTCATGAGAATCTGCCTGAAGCCCAAAGCCAAATGTAACTCCTGGTATGACTCGGATCTCGTCACCCTTAAGCGCAAGTGCAGGGTGGCAGAGAGGAAATGGCGTACTTCATGTTCATCCTCTGACAAACTGGCCTGTCGCCTGCTCCAAAGGCAATACCGGCTCTCTGTTCTCACCAAGAAGAGAGCCCTTATCCAAGCCCGCATCTCTGCGGCATCTAACAATTCGGCCGAACTCTTTAAAATCTGCAAGGAGCTGGCCAACCCTGCTGCAGTCTCTACCTCTCCTGTCCCCTCCCAGTCCCTCTGCACGGCACTGGCCTCTCACTTCATTTCAAAAACTCAGGACATCCTGTCCTCACTCTCCTCCTATAACCTCCCCCCCTCTATTCCCTGCCCTTCCTCTGGCTCTTCTGCAGCCACCCCTCCTCTCTCCTTCTCTTCCTTTCCCCTTTTTTCTGCTGACGAGGTTTCAAGACAAGTCCGATCGATGAAAGTCTCATCAAAACAGGTCCACCCCTGTTCTTCCAAAACTATCAAGGACCACATTGACTCCTTGGCTCCTGCCCTTGCTGACTTCTGCAATCACTCCTTCGCCTCTGGAGTCTTCCCATCCCCTCTCAAGCACTCCCTTGTGCACCCCATTCTTAAGAAACCCTCTTCCAACCCTTCCTGCCCAGCTAACTATCGCCCAATCTCTATCACTCCCTTCCTGGGCAAGCTCCTGGAGAAACTGGCCATCTCCCAGCTTAATCTCCATGCTGAATGTGTTGGTAGTCTTCATGACCATCAGTCTGGCTTCAGAGCTGCCAGAAGCACGGAAACTGCTCTCCTGAACATCCGTGAGGACCTGCTCTCGAACCTTGACTCTAACATTCCATGTGTTCTCATTTTGCTTGATCTCTCTTCTGCCTTTGATACTGTCAACCATACCATCCTGCTCAACCGTCTCCGTGATAACCTCGGTATCACTGGTCAGGCTCTGGGGTGGCTGACCTCTTTCCTCTCAAATCGACCCTCCCAGGTCCAACTGGGGTCTTTCCTCTCTGACATCTTCTTCTCTACCTGTGGTGTCCCCCAGGGATCTAAACTCTCTCCCTGGCTGTTCAACCAGTATCTGGCACTTCTCGCCCACCACATCGCCGCTCTCTGCCCCTACTTTCAGTGCTATGCGGATGATACCCAACTCATTTTCAGGCTACCCTCGGCCTCCTCTTCTCCTTCCCTCATCTCTGACTGTCTTTCTGCTATCCAGGAATGGTGTGCCGCCAACGACCTCTGCCTTAATGCCAGTAAGACTGAGATTCTACTCATCGGCACTCCCACTCCCTCCTTCCCTGCTGCTCTCTGGTCGGCCTCTCTGGGCCCTCTTCCTACTCCTACCTGCAAGGCAAAAAACCTTGGGGTCATCTTCGACTCCACACTCTCCTTCTCTCCTCACATATCCGACATATCTAAGAAGTCACACTACCAGCTACACCTCCTCAGAGGTATCCTTCCTTTCCTCTCCTTCCCCCAGAAGCTCACTGTCTCTAGAGTCCTGGTTCTCTCTAAGCTGGACTACTGTAACAGCCTCTATCTTAATCTGCCCGCCTCTACTCTCCGCCCTTTGCAACTCATCCAGAACAGGACTGCAAGACTTGTCCTTGGCCTCAAGCCCAGGGACCGTATCTCTCCAGGACTGAAATCACTACACTGGCTCCCAGTGACTGCGAGGATCAAGTTCAAAACCCTCTGCATTATCCACAAGGCCGTCTGGGGCCTTGGGCCAAAATACCTTCACCTCTCTCTTCCTAAATATCTTCCTTCTCGAGCTCTTCGCTCATCCGCCTCCAACTCCCTCAGGGTCAGCCGCTTCTCCAAACAACGAGTTGGGGGCAGATCTCTTTCCACTGCAGGGGCCTCCCTCTGGAACAGCCTTCCTACCTCCCTGAAACTTGAGGAGAACCACCTTCCGGAAGCACCTCAAAACCTTCCTCTTTGCCTCCGCTTTCTCTCCCCCTCTCCCCTGCTAATACTACTGAAACTGCACTGAATCTGCAACTGGGCCATTCACCGCTCTCGGCCCAGCCACTCTCCCCTGCACTGCCTCCACGGCAACCCCTGCACTACGGGACTGTGTCTGTATCCATACAGCCCCCCTTCCCAGCACTTGTCTGCACTTACCTCGCACTTGCCACCAGCTGGCCCTTGTTATTTATCCTGTATGCTGTATGCTTATAACCCTGTACTGCACTTTCCCCTCTCCCTTTCCCCCATGCACTTTTCCCTTCACCTCTACCCTTGCACTTGCGCGATCTGAATGACACCTGGCCTAGTAAGATCGTTGTCTGTCTCCCCTTGTTCCCCCCCCCTGCCTCGTCGCGCCTTGAAACACTTGTGTATAGGCGCGTTACAAATGCCTTATCATATCATATCATATCATATCATATCATAACCATGGCTCTTTTAAGAGCCAGAGTGGGACATTTGTCAGTGGAGCACCTATCCTGTCCGACACCTCAACGAGGTTGCCCAACGGGAAAGGGGTCCCGCTGGCAGGACGTGTCCCAAGGAATTCCTGCTCAGAAGGCTCATTGTCCTGTCTGCAGGACACCTTACCCTTTCCAAACGGGAGGGGTGTCCGCTGCCAGGACATGTCCCAAGGAGCTCTGGGCAGCAGAGGGCCTCTCACATTGCTGTGTGTCAACAAAGCATTACAATGTGAGCCATTAAGCACTGAAGGAGGGAGGGGGGACTATTAGCAATGACTTTTGCCCCTTTAGAAATGTGAACAGGAGGGAGTGATCAGAAATGAGAAGGGTTTATAATGTTGCATGATTTATGAAATGATGACTATGACTTTAAAACCCAGGGGGGGATTTGTTAGGCTCATAGTAATCTGCATGATGCTATTGTGACTTTGCATGCAGGATGCAGAGAATAAAACTAAAGCCATAATCTTACTGCTCCAGATATTGTTATGACAATGTATATATTTATAGTTAGTTTACTGTGAAAGGCTAGTTTATTATGTAATGTGGTTTGCTGCCAAGGCATTCCTATAAATAAAGTATTATTTAAGCACATGAAATACAAAGCAAAACCTTAATAAATATATATCAACTAAACCTGGGAAGATGTGCTTAGTGTGATGATCACCTCCAGGGTTGAAGGTTTGGGACCAGATATTCAGGCCATAAAGGGTTCTTTGTGCAGATCTGTGGGGCTAGATGGGTACTAGCATGGCATACCAGGCGTTCTCACAATCAGCAGTGTCAGAATTACAGTGTGCTCCCATAGAGATCTAATGGTTAACTAATTCCCTTTAGAAGGCCGCGCTGCGGCTCGCAGACTAGGTAGCAATAGAGAACTAGCAGTTGGGCATGGAGGAATTTAAAAGCCCCACCCGCGCAGTAACACGCACTTCACGTTAGTTCCGCTGACAGCCGTGTAATGCTATTGGCGCTCTGCTCACAGACCTGTAAAGACAATAGAAAAGTCATGTTATGAACATATCGAGTTAACAGAAAATCCACAGACCAAAGATTCAACGTACCTGACAAGAATTTCCATTGCAGCAGTCCTTCAGCAGGTGGCATCTTCCGCTGAGTTCCGCGGTTCAGACTGCAACTATCTTCCTCAGCCGCGGCTTCACTGTGGATCCTGCGACCTCCGTTTAACCTGCAAGACAAGGTACAATAGTTAAAGAAAAAACATTTAAACATTAGTCACGAGTTAAAAATAAACTACGCGCTTACTTACCCGAAGTTCCTACAAACTTTTGCAAGCATTCCAAAGCCTGGCCTCACAGAGAGAACCATTAGGTTGGTAACGAAGGCACGTATCACTGCGCGCCTTCCCAATTACGCGTGCATGCTTACCTCAAGAGAAGACTTCATGTTTTTTCTGCGACGACGCCCGTGTTTCCTCAAGTGTGATTCTCTCTTCATCGAACCTGCAAAAGAAAGAGAGAGTTTTTAGACTTTCATCAAGAGAAGCTCTCTTCAGTTACTATTTTCCCTAAGGGGGTTCAGCACCCAACTGACGGCAAATAAAGTCCCCCACAAAGCACCAAGACACTTTTGAGGCCTTTTCAACGTTTCCAGCCTGGAGTTGTTTCTTGAGCCTCATCATCAACGCGCCTCTGCACGAAAGCAGGATGGAGAGCGCCCTACCACAAAAACAGAGGTCAGCAGGTGCATGTAGATACTAAAAGGGCACTCAGCAGGGTGTGGAAGGGGTGAGCCATAGTATAGTGACCCACATCATATTAATTCCAATTCCCCTCCTGTTTTCTCTCCTTTGATGACAGGGGAAATTCCTGTTTAACCAGTATTGGCAAATCACAGGGGTACCCAGGCCACTTATGCTCCTGCGGAGATAATGTAAGAGTTACACTCAGTTGCTTAAATTGTCTACATCCCGGTTTCATCATTTAACCAAAGTGTGTGATCCTGGGCAGATCATGTAATCACAGCTTTGTAAGTGATTCTGATTCACTTCATAGCTTATGTTAATGTATCATGGTATTAGTAGAATAAAAAGCCTAATGACTATAGAGGTACTTCATATATAATAATAATGCAATTTAGGTAATTTGCAACATGATGTTATTTGCCACTTGGCTTACTTATGGCAAATTATTTTAAAGTCAGTTCCATGGTGCCTCCAAGTATCAAAAACGAATGATGCTCCTTGCAGTGTCATTTTCTTTGAAGTCACTTCTGTTGGTGGAATCCATTTGAAAATTAGGAGGTTTACATGTATTTTGACCCAGAGCACCTGGATAGACCTCTAATAGATGAGTTTCCTGCGTCTGTAATGATTCTGCCACTAATGTTGCCAAAGAGGTAGATTGGGGCAGGTGTGGGATTGCAAATGAGACTATATGAAACTGCACACAATCCATTTGGGGGGAGGGGGAGTAAGTAGCAAGATTTTTTTTCGCAGTTCGTCTCCCCACTCTTGCAATGCTGGATACTTCCGAAACTGCTGAAGCCTCACATACAGTATTGCAGCTGTTCAAACTGTTATATATGTCCTGCATTTTAGAGACATTTCTTTACTAGAGTGAATATTGTGACACATTAAACAGAAGAGTCCATTATTCGCTTAAAAGGTTTTATTAATGAATTACTATAAGACATGTTTAACATTTAAAATTGCTGACATTATGTTGTTCCCAAATGCTCTTTGCTTTTATGCAAATCGCCAGAATTGTGTTCTATATGGGCCTCATTACGAGGATGGCGTAACCTGCCGGTGTCACCGGCGAGTTGCCGCCAATCCTGTGACAGCGATCTGGCAGCTGACTTCCCGATGCCACCGGGACAAGTCCCGGCAGGGCGGGTAGTCAGGCTCTGGATTATGTAAATCCCCATTCCCATGTAGTCACTGTGCTCGCCGGGGTCAGACCTGCTGGGCGCAGCAACTCCCGGCAGCAGATCTTTGGTGTGGCGGTCCGGACAGAAGGGTGCCGGTAATGCTGTGGTCGTCCGGTAACAAGGGTGCCGGTGAGTTTACGGCACACTTGCTTCTGGAATGCCACACTTGTAATGTAATAAGGCCCACTGTGTAGTCTGTCCGGGGACCATGCCACTTGGCCTCGCCCCCTCATTCACAAAGCCCCGCCCCTCCTATTTAATGACAGTTCCCCCAATAAATGTGTTCTGTTTCCAGCAATGCATGCAGTACTTGTTATGCTTCCATGCATAAAGCAGGTGGCCTTTTAAACGTATGAATTAAATAACCACGTGCGTTTACCCTTGACAATGTACTCAAAAGGAGCCCCCACAACCCAGTAGCAGCTGGGTTATGACTTATGTACTAAACTACAGTCAACTGTAAATATAATGGTAAGCAGTAATTAAAAAAAATGGTGTGTTTGCGTTTCAAGCTCCTCTGGTAATCAGACCCGTTCTTTCCATGGAAAATGCTACTGCGTGGTTGAGCTATGGAAGACTCACGAAGCAGCTGCTCAGGCGCGCGGCGCGTAGTGAAATGAATATACGGCGGATGTGCCACGTGACCCTCCGTCGCCTCGCCTGAAGCAATAGTCTTTGCGGCCAGCGGAAACGGAGACTTGTACCTTTAGATAACAAGCCGCCTTCTAGATATGGACCATTCATCTCATTGACGTCCGGTTATGCTAGCGAAGACACGTCAGAGCCTGAATTGTAAATATTGGCATTCGAACTGTCCTGGAGTATTCAGTTGCGTTTACCCGGCTGGTAAATGCCCCATTGAAATGCACTGACATCTTACGCACGGCAGGTGAAAATAGGCCAGGATGAGGTCACCTATTGTTTATCTACCACAGAAGTAGTTAAGCTACTGCTGCCATCATCAACATCGTGCTTATTGTTTTAATTTCAGCACATGGCAGCCCGAAATATCTGAATAAAACCCTGATAATAATGTTCTCATTACAGACTAGCAGGGTAATTCATGGAATTAATGTGCGCGGAAAAGGGGAGCGCAAGCGTGAAAAGCCGCGCATGCAGCTGTTTGCTGATTCATGGAATGTGCTGCGCGTGGCTTACCTGAGATGTGCGCTGAATCCGCGTGTGGTGCACACGTCATTGCGACATCCCGAAGGCTGTGCGCGAGACAGCCAGTGAAGGCGCACATAAGGCAGCGCACACACCTAAAAAGGGGGCAGAACACGCAGAATGGGGAACAACATATGAAAATGTGGGCTTTACGGGGGAAGTACCGCTGCTAAATCCTCGCAACGCACACACGCGCGCTAACAACACGTATTCATGGAATCGAACAGGGGAAACCCGCGCGCCACAAAAGACACGCTAATCCGGGAACACGTACGCCAGTAGGAGGTTGGTGTAAGCGGGCTCTCACAGCATAAAAGTGCATGCAAACAACAAAGAAGCTCAGAAGACTACGATGAATATACCGTTCCTCGCAGCAGTGGTCGTGGGACACCACAGGCGGAGGAGGATAGCCTTTTTGGGATGCCTGATGACCAGGTTTATGGGAGGTACAGGTTTCCACCACATATCATCCTAGAACTGGTTGCTGAGTGGGAGGATGAACTCACATCACCCACCCTGTGCTCCCAAGCACTGAGCCCCTTGGAAAAGGTGCTCAATGTACTGCATTTCTTGGCTACTGGGTCATTTCATCGGACAAGTGCCATTGTTGGGGGCGTCTCACAGGCCACGCAGTCACGCTGCCTACACCAGGTGTTGGTGATCATGACTGCACGCCCCTCAGACCGCAGGCACATATACATGCCCAGAACACCTGCAGAAAGGCAGGCCGTGGTCCAGGACTTTTACGGAGTGGCACACTTCCCCAAAGCATACATGTCAACCCTCCCAATTTAGGCGGGAGACTCCCGATTTTACAGTGAACAATATTGCTATTTTTCATGTTCTCCCGCCTAAAATAATTATTTTGCCAATGCATTCCTATCGGAAAATTGTTGTCTCCCTATTTCTTTTACGGAATCTCCCTCCCATGTTCATCGGAATGTTGGCATGTATGCCAAAGTGCTAGGTGCCATTGATTGCACCCATGTGGCCATACGTCCTCCTTGGGCCACTGAGTACATCTATCGAAACCGCAAGCACTGGCATTCCATCAACGTGCAGGTTGTATGTGATGCCAAGGGAATCATCACCTCTGTATATGGCAACTATCCGGGGTCCAGTCATGATAGTTTTATATTTAGAATGTCACGCCTAAACCGGGACATAGAAGCTGGGAGGCACAGCGACACATGGTTTATTGATGAGTACAAATGCCTCTGCACATGCATGCATGTCAGACACTGAGAAATGGGAAAACCCAACTAATGACAACCATTATCACCTCTTCAGGGTACAGGGCCTACCCTCTGAGCACCTACATGATGACGCCAATACGGAACCCCACCACACCACCTCATGTAAGATACAACACAGCCCATATTGCAACCCGGGGCATAGTGGAGCGCACATTCGGAGTGCTTAAGTCACGTTTTCTCTCCCTTGACCACTCTGGTGGCCAACTGCTATGTGCGGCCCCAGTAGTGTGTAGGATCATAGTGGCAGCATGTGTGTGCCGGTGGACATGGTGGTGCCCCCACATCCCCAACCACGTGCACGGCCGCTGCGCATGGGAGGGGGAAAGGGCACGTGGTGATGTAGCCCGTACCCAGCTTGGGGCAAATTTCATCACCTAAAATCCCACCTCTGCAGAGTGCACACAGGCCTGGCACATAACAGCTGACAATTGATGATGATGACAAAAGGGACAGTCAACTGTCACAACCATACCAACCTGAGATTGTTTTCCTGGAAGTGCTACATTGTGTGCATCCCTAGCTACTTAAAGAGACCCAGAGCTGTGTCAGTAAAAGGCACACATTCATGCAGCATGAAGGACTACCCCCTTGCAAAATAGTACACCCAAATAGTGGTAGGTCACCCAACCCGTCGCAAACCCCATCTCAGCTACCCAACACACCATGGCATGGCATGCAAAGTCAAAGCAACCAAATGAATGCACAACACATGACACAAGTGTCACAAAGTGCACCGTCCCAAATGGAAACAGGCCAGAGACAATTCCCTCTCACCAATGAAAAAGAAACAGCACACATGAACAAATACCAGCAAGACAAAACATTAATACAGGACCCAACAGTGGCAATGTATGACAGTAAAAAATCATAATAGTGCAAGTGTCACAACCTGACAAAGGCAGCACATCGACCCCTTCCATCTCCAGTGTGTTGCTGGTAGGTAAATGTGGCAGGGTACTGCATACAACATGAACTGCATCTGCAATGGAGACAGGCAAGTTAAGACATGAGGAAGCTACACGCAAATATGCATAATGGGCAGTATGGCATACAATATACAAATCAACCATGCAGTGGTGAAATCATCAGCAATCCCCACTAGGGGTGTATAGACAGTTTGGACTACAGACTGCAGACACAACTTATGGAAGCCCAATGCCTCTGTGTAAGTTACTGTTACACGGTGACACCCTTGCGAGCCCATGGAAAGGGGAAGCAGGAGTGGCATATATGTCAGCACCCCAAGTTTCAAACACAAACACAGGACAAGCCTGCATGGGCCCAGCCGGAACACACAGTGGATGCCTACAGGATCCACACAAAGCAACACACTGTAACATGAATGTACAATCTGAAAAAAAAGTTGTGATCAAAAAAGGAAAGGAAAAATAAAATATGAAAATGAAAAGTAAAACTAAAAAAATCCAATGAAAAAGAAAAATTCTAAATCAAATGAAAAAATGAAATTTAAAAAATAAAAAATCAAATGAAAATGAAAAATTCAAATGAAATATGAAAAGAAAATGAAAATTAAAAAATAAACTAAAAAATTGAAAATTAAAAATGAAAATTAAAAATCTAATTCAAGTAGGCCAAAGTTATTGAGGGCCATCCCAAAATCTACATGGCATTTATCGATCTGACAAAGGCCTTCGACTGCATGGACAGGAGGACACTTCTGTGGGGAAAACTGGAAAACAACCAATGCCCACCAGCAATCCTGAACCCCATCAAGGAACTGTACAGCAAAACATCAATGTGCGTACGACTGAACCAGCAAGGCCTATTGTCAACTTGGATAGAAACCAACCGAGGAGCCTATTGTCAACTTGGATAGAAACCAAACGAGGAATGAGGCAAGGATGCCCCCTCGCCCCGGCTCTATAAAAACGCATATATAAAGCGGATTACAAAGAACAAGAGACCAAAGTCCGCTCGTTCCCACCAAAATTGGGAGAAGAGGAAATATCAAGAATGTTATATACTGATGGCATTGGGGGGCATTCCGAGTCCGGCGTTAAGGGAAAAACGAGGCCGGTAAAGGAATAACGACTTCGTTTACCGTTACGGGCCATTCTGACCCGCCACACCGTTATTTACGCCACCGTAAACTACGATGGCGTAAATAGCGGACCAGTGTCGCGCGCCCGACACACCATCGCGGAAATAAAGGGAAGGCGTAAACCATCTCCGATTCCAAGCAAAGCGAACACGGAAATAACGACCTCCACAAGGGCGCAAAGTACCTTACCGCCATGGCGTTAATACCGGCATCCCGGGGAAGGTGTTAACAACCCTGATCGGTGTTTGGAAGAGGAACAGGTGCACCCAATCAGCACAGGTGGAGGCAATAGAGTCTGGCACAGCACAAAAGGAGCACACCCACACACCACACCCCCTCCCACACCAAGATGATACCAATTGTAGCAGCATTCCTGGAGCTGGAGGCCCTGCTTGCAAGGCAGCAACTACGACAACAGCAACAACAGCAACCACAGTAACCACAGCCCCCACCACAGAGGATACACAGGAGGAGAAGGAGGGTGAGACAGGGCCAGCATGCCCTACCGGTGCAGCCACCATTACCACGCCGGCAGCCCCCAATTCCCTGCATCAGAGCCACCCCCTTCAGCCTCACACCAGAGCAGATCCACACCCTGTACCGGCTTGACTGGGACACCATAACCACCATAGTGGCCCTGATACATACCGACATAGTGAGCCTCATAGAAATCAGCACTGCCATCCCCCTCTACTAAAGGTAGTGTCCGTGCTCCACTTCCTTGCCACAGGCACCTACCAGCATACAGTGGGGCACATGCATGGCATTTCACAGCCAATACTTTCCCGGATACTCAACCAAGTGCTGGATGCCCTCCTCAAGCACAGAAGGGACTACATATGCCTCCCCCGGACTCCACAGGAGATATATGATACCAAAGCTGCCTTCCATGCACTTGCAGGCATGCCAAATTGCATAGGTGCCCTCGACTGCACCCACGTAGAATTGGTGGTTCCTCATGCCATGGAGGTGCCGTATTGTCATGATCTCTGCTTCCAAAAGATCAGGACTTGCCCGACTCCCTTGGAAGCAGACCCATAACCCCGGTTCCGAGTGCCAGCCAGTCCCAATTGGGACCTTTTGGACCCTGTCCTGGCGCCAGTGGCACCAGGCTCATAAAGATGCCCAGTCCCAGCGCTGGAAGCGCCGGGCTCATAATGCTTGGGTGGACTTACCTGCAGCAGACCATGCTGCTTACCTACCTGCCAGTTGAACCCCTGATCCTCTTCTGTTTGGGACTACTTTTCCTGTTGGGTGGGGCAGGAGCCACTCCCTAGGTTCAGAACACTGGAACTCTTCTGGAAAGCAGGAACTCTTTTCTTACCTAGGCGTGGCTGTGGAAGGAGACACCTAAGCACTACAGGAGGCTATTTAAGCCACACCCGATGGATGAATCTTGCTTTGCGTTATTCTGCATTCTCTGCAGCAGAACGCTCATCGTGTCTTCTGCTTCTGATCCTGGGCCTAAGGAAACAAAGGCTTACCATCCTGGAATCCAGTCTTCAGCAGCACCTGTAAAGACAAAGAAATAACAGGTTAGCACTACGGTCTTCAGTGGCAGCGCATCTCTTACATGGTCCATCGGCTGTCACCAACGCCTTGCGCTGCATTCCGGCATCTGAAAGACAAAGGCTTACCTACTCTTCGCATGTTCAGGAGGTCTTCGCACTGCATTCCGGCATCTGAAAGACAAAAGCTTACCAGCTCTTCGCACGCTCCGGAGGCCTTCGGCGCTGCATCCCGCATCTGAAAGACAAAAGAAGGTGCGTTTAAAGACATTGGGCAACTTTATTACTCACGTGCCATTACTCCTTCCCACGCCGAATCCAGTGGGTATTCCAGCACCCTTCAGCTTCTCTAAAGCTCCGAACTTGTACCTGCAAGATTAAAGGTGACAGTTAGTGCGCATCGTGAAGCAGGCTACAAGTGCTTACCTACGTGCTTCCAGATGCTTCTATTCCTCACGCGGGTTCGATCCTCAACTCTCATCAGCCCGCCATCCGCCATCGCCGGAACTCTGCAAAACAAGAGATATCATTACAAAAGACTTTTAAGACATTTGAAGCGCCCAGAACTTACCGTTCGTGCAGTTAACGACGGACAGCAGTCCTCTGAGGTCAAGAGGCCTGCACCCTTATCCAGTGAAGGAACTGGTTACGGCACCCTGCCCCGAGGCAGATGGAGAGCTCGGCGTTCACTTACCTAAGGTGAGGGCGTTAACCTTTGGGGTTCTACAGGAGAAGAGAAAGGGAAGAGGAGAGAGGCACCCAATAACCCCAGTTCATTAATCCCATATTTTCTATCTGCAGACATCTTACTCTTCGAGTCAGACATACAGTGCACAGAGGTCCAGCCCAAAGAGCCAACCGTGTGTTACACATCACCCTTGAAGATACGGCATTCACCCAGTCAAGACCGGCGCCTCTGCGGGAATCAGGTGAGCGTTACACGTATCGCAACCGCAAGCAATACCACTCCATCAACGTCCAGATGGTGTGTAATGCCAGTAAAGCCATCACACAATGCAATGCTCGGTACCCCGGATCTACTCATGACTCCTTGGTCCTGTGGAACTCAACACTACCAGGCTACATGGACCGACATGCCGGACAACGTACCTGGCTGCTTGGTGAGTAACCGTAATGGGCCATGGCAGTGCATTGGGGCTCTGAGTAGGTTGTCAGCATACCCCACTGTGAAAGGGGGTGGGGGAGATGCATACTCCACCCGGGAGGGATGGTGGGGGGGGGGGTGCATACTCCACCCGGGAGGGAAAGTGGGGGGGGGGGGGTGGAGAGGGAAAGTGGGGGTGGTGCATACTCCACCCGGGAGGGAAAGTGGGGGGGGGTGCATACTCCACCCGGGAGGGAATGTCAACGCCATTGTACATTGTGCACCTCACAGAACACTGTGCCCCATGACAAGTGGCACGCCACATTACCACTTAACCACACAGTTGTGAATACGAGCCAACACCTAATGGTACCTGACAAACAGTTACCCTGGCCAAAGACCACGACACATGCACCACACATCGGTGGACCTTACACACCGTAAGGTCATCGTGCACCATGTCGCTGACTCCTGCATCTCAACACAATGGACAGTCATCCATGGGAGTGCATAGAGGTTAGTCTAACAGGGATCCTACTGCATGTGACTGGTTCGGCACCTCCATAGGATAGCTGCCAATCACCATGATAGGGATCAGTGCTGAATGAAGGGTATGCTACCAACTACTACCAACACACCCTTACAGCAGGTCTTACGCAAGTCATCTATTAATGCAGTCCAACACTGCTGCATGAATAAACGATGCACATGCAACAAGACATGAAGACATGAGTGCGCACCATGACCCATCAGGGAGAAGCTACCCCCTCCATCATTCCATTGGCCAGCACACATGGCCGGACCAGTAATGGGTTGACTGTATCCAGGGACATGTGTGCATGGCCAGTCATCACCCGCTGCAATGTAAGACTAGCACAGTTCTCCACCTTGAATGTACTAACACTTACCTTCATTCCACTCTCATGCAGGTGATGCTGGCTACCCTTTGAAACCGTGGCTCATGACCCCGGTCCGCAACCCCCAAAACAGGCACGAGGAGGACTATAATAGATCTCATACCCGTACACGGGTGGTCATAGAGCAGGCCTTCGGCCTTCTGAAGGCACGATTCCGTTGCCTCAGCCGGTCAGGTGGGGCCCTCATCTACAGCCACGAGAAGGTGTCCGAGATCACCATGGCATGTGTAATGCTGCGCAACATGTGCATCCGTCGGAACGTGCCACTGCCCCCTGACGTGGGACTGCTACCACCAGATGAGGAGGAGGAGGAGGTGGAGGAAGGTATGGCAGAACAGCAACACGGTGCCGATGCACGGGAGGGACGTTCCGTGCGACAAGCATTGATCGAGCAATATTTCTGAATCACAAGTCAGCTGAGGGGGTGAGGATGACAGGGCATTGGGCACTGGGTGTGGGGATACATGTACTTCATGCACTGTGAGACATTAAAATACACATGCACAATAATGAATGTCCACTCTGTATTGTAGGATAGACCAAACTGTGTATTGTATGATGATGTCCAAATGGGTACAACAGATCCTTCACCCTCACCCCTCTCCCTCTCCCCCCCAACTCCCACACACACCCTCAACCCCCTCCCCCTCCCCCCCATCTCCCACACACACCTTCAACCCCCTCACCCTCCCCCCAACTCCCACACACACCCACAACCCCCTCACCCTCCCCCCAACTCCCACACACACCCTCAGCCCCCTCCCCCTCCCCCCCATCTCCCACACACACCTTCAACCCCCTCACCCTCCCCCCAACTCCCACACACACCCACAACCCCCTCACCCTCCCCCCAACTCCCACACACACCCTCAACCCCCTCACCCTCCCCCCACAACAACCCCACAATGTTCCCATCAGTGCAGCATTGGCCACATGTGTGTGGCTGCACGGTCAATGGGCACTGCCAGAGCTTGGGACATCCCTTCCATTCTGGCGCATCGTGCGCAGTGACCTACGGACCGGGCTGGTCTGTGTGGAGGAGCTCTGGGAGGGTGGCACCTCCTGCTGGGGCTGTGGTCTGGGGGGTGCTGCCTCCAGGGCATCAGCAATCCTGCCAAGCATCTCACAGATGCGGTTTGTGCTGGTACTGATGATCTCGCCCAGAGCCTGAAGGTCATTATGAAGCATCAACCCTGATTCCCGGGTTGTCCCGGAGAAACTCTTCTATCATGCCCGTGAGGTGCTGGCAGCGCACTGTTTCTGCAGCCGATGTGGGCGATGTGGTCGGCAGGCTTCGTGTTGTTGTGCCTGCAGGACTTTTAAGACTTCCTGCAGGGGAAGTGGGCTCATGACAGACAGGTGTATCCCCTTCGCCTGTGAGCCCTGGGGCGTCACTCGACCCAGGGTCGCTATGGGCAACCTGGCTGTACGAGGGAGTGTCTGGGCCCTGTACATAGTCATTGGGCTCCTCCACGTTGTCAATGGTGTTTGGTGATGTGCTGCCTGGCACATCGAGGATGCACATGGCAGCATTATCCCCTGACGCACTCGATTCCTCATGGTGCAGCATGGGGCATGTGTCCCGCAGAACTGCAGGCATGTCCAGGGCCGCGGATGGGGGTTGTGTACCCTCCATGGGGGTTGCTGGGGCAGGTGGTGCGGCATGTGCCTTCTTCCTGCTTGCAGGTGTGCGCTGTCCCCTGCCTGTGCCCCGGGAGGTACTTGTCTGGGGGCCTTCCTGGTCCTCACTTTCATGACCGGTGCCTGTGGGGGGCAAGAGAGAGACGGCATGAGCAATGATCTGGGGGTCAGAATTACTTCTAGACGATGGTATTACGATGGGATAGCAGCGTTTTGGTGACATTTGGGTGCTGAGTGGGACTGTGATCTTTGCTTGGATGGGAAAAGCATACTGTCGGCAGGGTCACTCATGTTGGCGGAGTACTGTGGTGACTGACATTGACCAGCTTTTTGTGTGGCATTCCCAATATGGGTGTCAGCCTTGCACCTGACATCATCCTGGGTCCCAGTTGTTACGGCATCATTGGAGGGGGGGGGTTTACCCAAACATGATGTGACTGCTTGACCAGCCCTTGGGGATGACTTGCATTAGGGATGCATGTACTGTTTACACTCATGGCACTCACCTGCGTCAGCTGATGAAGGATCACTGCAATCCATATCGCCGACACCTTCGATGGCTTCTGTGCCCATCATCTCCGCACATGTTTCCTCCCAGGGCATCATTTTTATGGGTGAGGCTGGGCCTCCTCCTGTCTCTAGGGCCAGATTGCGGTTTGCTGAGAGGATGGCCCGCACCCTCAGACGGAGGTCATCCCAGCGTTTGCAGCAATGCGTTGTGCTGCGGGGGGTGTTTCCGACAGCGCTCACCCTCTGCGAGACCAGCTCCTATATCTCCTTCTTCCTGAGGATGGTGGGCCTGCGCATGTCGCTGCTGAAAACAATCTCAGCATGTTCATGCAGAGTATCGACGAGTACCTGGAGCTCATCCTGGGAGAATTTCTCCTTCCTGATGCGCGCAGCACCCTTTTTTAATGCTTTTGGCATGATGCTGGTCTCTGGAGTCTATTTTGCCTATCACAATATGCCCACGCGTCCTGTATGGAGGGGATTGCAATGGATTGTGATTTTAAAGATGGCCGCCATGATGCTTCCCGTTCCTGTTCGATGACGTAATTTCCGTCTACGGTTTTTACCGGTGCCCGTAATTTACGGTCATCGTTAATTACGGGCACCGTTATTTACACACTACTTGGAGGGCGATGGTGTTAGTTACGTCTCGGTTATTGTCGGTAAGGGGTTTGACGCGCCCTTTACCGGTATGGCGCTAGGGAGTTTACCGGCATGGCGGAAAGCTCGTGCCCGCGAGGTCGGAATATGGTGCTAATTACGCCCTGCTACCAACGCAGATACGGTATTTCCGCCATGCCGGTAAAGTCAGAAATTTAACGCGAACCTCAGAATGAGGCCCATTATCTTAATGGATCAAACGCCAATAGGCTTGCAAAGACAACTTACGAACCTTGACTCCTATCTGCAAGCCAACTACTTACAGATGAACCAAGAAAAAAAACTAAACTCTTGATCTTGGGAAAGGATAAAAGAAAAAGAGAGAACTTTGCCTGGAAGGTACGAGAGGAGACTCTGGAGATCGTGAACGAGTTCAGATACCTCAGAGTCACTCTGAACAAAAACATGAAAGAAATCCTGTTGTGCGAAATCCTTTTGAAAAAAAAAACATCTTCTAATAACCAAGACTAGAATCCTATCCAACAAGTACCGCCGCTTCTCTTTGTCTCCTGTCCTAACATTCTACAGGATGAAAGTTATCCCTACAATAACGTATGGCCCAGAAGCTATGCCTTACATTCCGGCATCCTTCTGGCAGAGAGTAGAAGGTCTGTACTGGAGTAAAGTACTAAGCCTACCACAGTCTACACCAGTGGTGTTAATCAGGAGAGAATTAACACTCCAATCACTGAACTCCATTGTAACACGGAACAAGCTCCTGCTCTATAGAAAGATGCTCCTACCACATCCACCACTGATACTAAAAGCAATAGAGCAAGAAACCAGGGCAGGAACGTGTAAGATGCTCCTACTATGGGAGGAGAAAAACAAACAATGCCTCGACTGGGCAGGATGCTCCCAGGATGATCTCATCAATAACCCAGGAAAATTAAAGAGGTGAGTGATGGAGAGGGACTGGATTCAAACATTGGATGAAGCTCAAGTAGTAAAATCTACCAAGGACAGGCCGGTTAACCCGGCTGAAGTCAATGGTACTAGAGCCTACCTACTAAAGTGCCCATCTAGGAAGCTCCGCAAAAACTTTTTGCGCATCCGCTTGAACATTCTATACACAAATGAAATATGGGCCAGGGCGGAAACAAGTAAACACCAACCTCTGTCGATTCTGCTCTCAACCAGACACGATCGAAACACTCAAGCATTTGCTTCTAAGATGCAGAGGGGTAGATGCGGCGCGCACCCTCCACTTTGCCCGCCTATTCAGCAATGCTTACTGCTTCGACGAAGAGGAGAGATGGAATAACTTGATGAGTGGAGAAAACACCAGATGGACCATAGCCGTGGCATGATTCTACGAAGACCTGGTTCTATTGAAACGCCCGGACCCTGAACAAATAAACCCTACAACCGGAGGCAAACAAATCTCTCCTTGAAATGACAGAGGCTGGCACGATGAGGATTAATAGTTTTGACTGCAAACTGTGTGACGGATCTTCAAAGAGGAATCTTGTAAAAATTGTTTCTTTTTAACAATTGAATCAAGTAATAAAAAAAATGAAAAAAAAGAAAATGAAAAAGAAAATAAAAAAATACAAATAAAAAATGGCCATGGGTCGACCGGGGGGGCACCCAGGAGGGAGGAGGTACAGGGTGCACCCCAAAACCCACATGCGTGGATGTTGAGAACGAAACAAAAAAACTCCATCGGCTCATGGCCTGCATGGCTACCCGATAGTGGGAGAACTGCCGTCGCTGTCGTCACCCTCTGGTGGTACATTAGAAGGTGTGCATGGTATGGGAGGCAGAACACGCAAAGCCCTGGCATGCTCCTCCATGGCAGCAAGCATTCAGGTCTGAAAGGTTTGGTTCTGCAGGATGATGGTCCGGAGATCCCCATGCAGCATCTCACGGGTAGCACAGACTTCTGCCTGCAAGGCCTCACGTGATGCCCGGATCTCCTCACGGGTTGCCTGGAGCTCAGCTGAGATTGCGCGTGTTAGCTGCTCCAGCTGCTGTTCTAACCTTGTACTCTGGGACACCTCAAGTGCACCCAGAAGATCGCTGGGAATGCCCTGTGTTCTAACCTTAGGGCATCCCTGTGGGCCTGTGACTCTACAGATATGGCTGTGCGCAGTCTCCAGTTCAGCCGTCGGTCCCTGTTGGATGCCATCATGTCCTCCTTGTGTGAGCAGCACGTGGACTCCATTGCCTGCTGATGGAGCTCCACCTGCCTTTCTGGGGGGATAATGGAAGTGGCCACCCTATCCACAGCCTGAGCCATCATCTCACACAATGCCCCCTGTTGTGCTGCAATAGTATACATGGAGTTCTCCCATACAGTATTGCCTTGTGGCGCAGGGCCACCGCGTTGGCAGACACCACACCTGTTTGGGCCAAGGTGATGTGCACCTTTCTGTGCTCGCACTGCCTGAGGCTGCAGGACTGCATTCCTCTTGATATTGATCTGCTGGCCCAGGAACAGGAGCAAATATAGTGGAGTGTGACCCTGCACCCGCAACCGCCACAAGCGGACATTCCAACACTGAATGCCCCATTGAGGGGTCTACCCCAGTGCAGGTGCGTTGGACAGAACTGCATCCCTGCCGAAACACTCAACTGCGACGGGACATTTGTTGCAATGTCTGATTCAGCACCTGAGCCATAGAGGTCATCAGAAGTGTACCCAGGGACACCCGTGGACAGGATGGTCTGTAGGACTAATGGATTTTATCTAGTGCCTCATCACCTGCACAAAAATAAAACAAAAGTAATGAAGAAAGGCATGAAATGCATTGCCAACACACATAGGCATCACAATCTACACATTGAATACATTAATGAGACATGTCACACAAGACACTAACTCTGGCATGCATGCACTGGCAATGAAGTGGAAGGGGACTCTAAAAGCAGACACTGAGGACTCCAAAATGGAAAAGCAACACATGTGCTGCATGGTGCATAGCACCTGCATTACACATTAGCCTGTGAGTGGCATGGACAATCCACAAATATGACACATGCCAGCACACAGATGGCACGTAGCATAGCCATGGCAGAATTGACAAGGGCACCCAGATGGTAGTAAATCAGTACTGTCCCCCATCCATGTGAGACGCACATCATGAAATAGAACATGCAAAAGAGTGTGACAAAACACGCGTGTCACACGCTGCAACAAAGCCAGTGTTTACTAATACATTGATGCTAGGCACATGGATACATCAATGGTAGGTCTCTTGGACATGACACAAGTCAATTGTCATGTTGAACATTCAAACAGGGCTCGGACGTGATCATGTGCAGTGCATGTGTAGGTGCACAAAAGTCAATCAGCCTGATTGATGAAATCATTCCCATAAAAAGTAAACAAATGTGGGGCATTGTGGGGTGAAATCTATGTCTGAAGTATGGTGAATTTGGGGCAGAACGGCACAAAAATGTGTGTTTATCATGCATTTGATTCCATCAATCAGGCAGAATGAAAAGAAAAACAGTATTAACAATGTTGTGGCATGATGCCAGTTGAAGGGCAAGTGCAGTCATCAGGTGCAAAGTGTTTTCTGCGGTCAGTAAGGATACTGTTAAAGGCAAACCCAAGGGCGGGGGATGGTTTGGAGGCACGGTGACCTATATCAGTCATGACTACACAGCCTGACCTGGCACTCAATCAGAACACATCACCCAACCAACATACACATGGTTTGCACACACAGGCATGGCCACTCACCGGACATTGCCTCAAGATCTGGTAGGTCTCCCACGCCTTGGATCTGATCCTCTGCGATGAACCCTCCACCGATTGCCTCATGTTTTGTGATTTCATCCTCCTCTGGTGGAGACCCACTGCCAGTTACCAGAGTAGAGGCATAATTGGAAGCCAGCTTGTTTTTTGCTCAGCGTTTGAGGTAATTTCACCGCTTTGAGCAATCATCAGCTATGCGTTTTACAAATCCAAGGGAACTAATGTGTCTGGAGATGCACTGCCAGTGGGTCCTATATTGAGCAGTCGTAGTCTTGCACCCTGTATTCACCAGCACGTCACAGCCATGCGCCGACACTTAGCCCACAAGTGCGTCTAGTTCCACATCATTGAAACTACGCTTCCTTGACGTGCCGGAGGGGCGAGCCGTGTCTGGGGTCCCAGCCTGTTCCACAAGAGCACGCTTCTTCCTCTTGAGAGGTGGTGCGGACCCTGAGTGGGTTACGCCGCTTTGGTCGGTAGGGGCTGAAGCGCAGGTGGACTGGGCACTGGAAGCAGGCAATGGCACGATGACCAAAGGTCTCACTGCAGGCATTGGCTGCTGGGTGCGGTTGCCAGGACCAAGCGGCACAACTGCCTTGGTGTGATGGTCTGGAACCAACACTGTCCCGGGTGGGTGACTCAGAGCCGGGGTGGATTGAGCTGCATCTGCCCCTGCAGCCTCCTCACCCTGGCTACTTGGGGCAGAAGATGACATTGCTGCCCCAGATCCAGTGGCCTGGTGACAGCAACTTTCACCGCCACACGTGGCTTTAACTTCGTGACACGGAAGTCGGCCTGTGAGTCATTCCGTGCCAGTTCCATGACCAATCTGGGCCGGGTTAACAGGGCCTGAGCTGGGATGTTGTCAGCTGCATCTCCCCGACCCATTGGGGGGGCATAGGTGTCCTTTGCTGATCCTCGACACACTGGCCTCTTGGGCCACCCTGCCCATGTTGGCCACCCTGCTCATCCTGGCCACGTCCCCTACTGCGTACACCTCTTGGAGGTCAGCCACCTTTGCCTCCCTTAGCACTTGGTAGCCTCCCAACCATAGCACTGATGTTCTTGTGCGAATGGGAGGTGCAGTAAACAATTATCCTGGGCAATTGGGGTGAAGGGAGCAGGATACTAGATGGAATACATACCCCTGTGCTCTAGCAAGGCTGTCTGTGACCCCTGGGGGAAGATGACGGGTCACACAACGCTCATGCACCCCGAAAACAAAATTTAACATGCACACGACCCCTCGGTAGCCCACGTGTATGTAATTAAGATCCCGCAGTACGCTGAGCACCAAGAAACACAAAAAAAGCATATGCGTGTTAAACGCAGGCTACAATGACCTCTGAATGGGTATGCAACACACGGGGGCAACCACAGTGGAAAAATACATGCGCGACTCACCGTCTGCCTGGAAAAAGAACGTGAAAAAGACGTGCATGGGCGTGTTGGTAACACCCCTTCCAAAAGAAGAATTGAACGCTGTCTCAGTAAACTAGGAGTACGCAGTGCAACTATTTTGAAGTAATCGTGTGTGAACCGACAAGAAGTACAAGAATCACCCGATCGCTCTCCACAAAAAGTACTTACAAGAAAATGGTGACCTACACGGACCTTTAAACCCTGCCCACAGAAACGCCCATGTGTGCCACGTCACTTACATGCTTACGCACCAAGGGCCTTTCCTCCAATTACACACAGTGACAACCAGACGTGCTGTTTTTACACGTGCGGATTCACTATGCACCCGTGCCGAGGGAAATGCCCGTGCGCTTCACGTCGCTTACGCGCTAAGGGCCTTTCCATCAATTACACGCGGACATGCTGTTTTTCACGTACCAAATCACTCCGTATCAAGCTGACCGCGCGACAACACACGGAAGACCACACTCCTGCAGAGAAGGCCATTTTCCTGCCCCCCACAGCCCCGAGCCGCCTCCTACAAGCCATCTGCTGCTGCCTGCCTGCCTGTCTGCCTGCTGCCAACAGTGCCCTGCCAGTTGGTGCCTGCATATCAGCCATCTGCAAGGGTACAGTTGCTGTGACCACCCCTGCTGGAACAGAAGACTCCCTACTGGTATCCCATCGCTCCACAGCACAGCCCCAGGACCCAGTTGCCCACCCACACGTGCCGCAGGGGTTGCCATGTCCGACACAACACCATCCGGCACCAGTGGCAACCCCCCCAGCAGGACGGCAGAGGGCTGCCAGCTCCAATGCTAATGAAGTTGGCATCTTGGTGGAGCAAGTCCTGAGGCATTATGATGCCCTCTTCACACCATCGCATTCCTACAAGGAAGGACGGAAGAGGATCTGGAAGGACATAGTGGGTGCCATCAACGCGGAGGGGGTGGCTCCTTGCAACATCAAACACGTCCAGAAACGCTGGGAGGACTACAAGTCCAGGACCCTCAAGAAGGCCCGGGTCCACCTTACCAACTAGCAGATGAGGGTACTGGAGTGCATTCGCCCAGTGCTTCATCATCAGATCCTCAGGATGCAGGCCCGTCTGGAGTCGAGCGGTAAGTGCCCATGCATTCCCGTTTTAAACAGTGCATGTTGCAGTGTGCTGGTAGTTAGCTACTTGGCAGTATTTGTGACGGGTCATGTATGGATGTGTGTGTGCAGGAACATGATGGTGCTGCATGTGAGTCCAGTCAGGCATGAGCCACATGGATGGTGTATGTGTTACAATGCATCATGCAGAATGCACACATGTATGCATGCCTGTGTCTGTACTGTGACATGTTTGGGGTGTGAGAGATGGGTGCTGCTGTCATGGATATGCATGGTGTACATGTCCGTGTGTCTGAGTAGTGTGTGAGTGACTGGTCAACGCCATGGATGCATGACACATGTCCGTGACAATGTGTTGATTCACTGATACAGCCTAGTCATCCTTGTATCCACTGTGTCTGGGGGTATACATGGCCAGATGTATGACCCTCCGGTGATGTGTGTGCATGTGATCAGCATGTCCCATGATGCATGTGAGTTTCAGGCCACCATTGGATGTTTGTACGGTGCCTTGGACATGGATGCAAATGTCTGTTGCATGTGCCATGCCTGTTCCTGCATGTGTGTAGCCTGCACTGACCCATGTGTTGTGTAGGGACATGATGGAAGTGACGTTTGACAGTGCAACTCATGTGCTATTGGTTTCTGTCTAGGGGACTATTGTACAGTACCCTGATGCTTGTGTTCAATGTCTTCCTTTACACAGCGGCGAGTGAAGAAGAGGGCGGAGAAGGTGATGTGGAGGAAAGTGGCAGGGATGCCTCTACCGGCCGGCGACGCAAGGCCCAGTGAAGCTCCCAGGAAATTCCATCATCTGGGAGAGAGGGGACTGGTGCCGCGTCCACCACTACGGCTGCAGCGGAAGGGGCGGGTGAGCCCCCACAGGGGCTGCCAACGGCGGAAGACATTGCAGAGCCATCCAGGTTGGTGGTGTGTACGGAGGAGGAGGAGGAGGCCGCTTCAGAGCCGCACGTGGGGCCTGGTGGTTGTGGTACCACTAGTGCAAGTGGTGCAGTCCAGGGGCAGGAGGCAGCCCAGGTCACTGCGGAGGTGCCTGTGCATGTCACTGTCCCTGACAATGTGACTGCATCACCATGCACCAGCAGGGATGCCCCATCCCAGGCCCGTCCGCAGGTAGGGGGGAGGTCCACACCATCTGGCACTCCTCTACCTGCGGACGTGGGGACCTGTGACAAGATTGAGTCCGTCCTGATTGGTGTCACTTTGCGTGCAAGTGACATTCATGATGACGTGCGTGGTTCCTGGGGGGACCCCGCACATCATCTCGAAGAGCTGTTGTCATGACCCCTGCCACTGGCCCTAATAGGCAAGCCATTTGGGCTGCGCCACGACCTTCCATCATGGCCTTAAAGGCCTCACCATCTCACCCAAGGTGCTCTTGGAGCCAGTACTGGCGCCTTTGGCACCAGGCCCATGTATGAAGCAAAGAGAATTTGAGAACTGGGCTTGGCAATAGCCTTTTGCACAGCTTGGATGCCCTCATATAGCTCAGTCCTAGAACCGAGCTATGCGCTCTAGTCTTTAGGTGTGGTCAGACCTAGGGGTACCTGGGATACCTGGGGGCTATATAAGCCACGCCCAGCCTGAGGAACACGCTTCGCGTTACTCTGCGCTTGGCAGCGTGACGCTCACCATGTTCAGCTCGGATCTTCACCAGCATTCCGGAGCCGTTACCTATAAGAACAAGAACACTGTTAGTCTACACTTACCTGTGAGTGAATCCTGCTCCTGTCCTCCGCTTCTGGGTCCTGAGAATATTACATCTCAGCGACGTTCCCTCCATCTTGAAGAAGCCGCAACCTGGGAAGAAAAAGAACGAAACAGCATTAGTAAGCGTTTCTACTCCAATACTGGAAATAGCCAAAATATCCCATGCTAACCTTGGTTTAAGTCGCCTTCAGCCCACGTCCACTCTGGGCCATAAGAACGACCTGCAAGACAGAAGAAACACTGATTAGCATACAAAAGATCAAGAAGGCGGCAAGGGCTACTCTTTACTCACCGCTCCCCATCTTCTCAGCAGCATCCATTCTGGGACATCTCAGCGGCCTGCAAGGAAGAGTGAACAAGGTCAGCATCGCGCTTTCACTTACCATCTCGTGCGCAGCCCCAAGCAGCACGGCACCACTATAACTCTTCTTGCCCCTAAGGAAGAAGAACATTAATAGGGGAAATCGCAAAGTAAAGGACAAAACTGCCAAACCAGCAGTCTTACCTGGACAAACTGAAGTCGCAGCAGGTCTGGACTGAGAGGGCCCGCACCAGTGAAGCAACTAGGTTGCGATGCGCCCATTCCACAACGCACCCCTGCAAAGAGAAGCAGGACGAAGAGCGCACCATACAATAAAGCAAGGTGAGGAGAGCACTAGGGGGGGGGGAGTTGGGTCCACAAGGGAGGTGGGCTCCAGACAGGAAGAGACAAAAAGATTAAACCAAAATTCCTGTGTTTTCAGACCCGGTCCTTGGCCGAACAAGAGTACAAAAAAGGGGGTTTGAGGTCGGAAGTGGTCCAACCAGACTGAGTGGCGTCTCCGTGAATATCAGGTGGCTTTACAGAACGCAAAGCCTCACAAACTATAATCCACCTGGGCGTCATGGAAACGTCAGAAACCGACCAGTTAGCTCAGATGCTGGGGCAGTTACGTGCTGAGGTGCATTCAACCAGACAGGAGACCAACACCCTACGGAGGAAATTGATAATGGCTAAGGAACGCACTGAGGACCTGAGTAGGCAACTTCTCCAGTCACAGACAGGACAAGCCCCATTTCCTGGGAACGTCTCACCTATGTCAGTGCCATCAACCAATCCGGTACAGATAACCCTTCCAGGAGCAGTTCCTTTAGCCCCACCTGAGAGCTTCACGGGAGACCCCAAGAAGCATGCAACATTTATGAACCAATGTCGTCTCCATTTTCTTTGTAGGCCTGGGGCCTTCCCTAATGACCAGTCACGGCTTGCTTTCGTGCTTTCTTATTTGAGTCTGTGCCCTAGTCTATATTGACAATATTCTCGTATACTCGACTTCAAAACAGGACCACGTCAAGCATGTCCGTTCCGTTTTTACAAAACTCTGCCAGCATCACCTCTATGCCAAACTCGAGAAATGCTCATTTCACGACACTGAGGTAGAGTTCCTCAGCTTCGTCCTCACCCCAAAAGGAATCCGAATGGATGTGCACAAGGTCGATGCCATTCTAAACTGGTCATCACCAAGTTCGTTCAAAGGAATCCAGAGCATGTTAGGTTTTGCAAATTTCTACCGCCGATTTATTCCGGGATTTTCTCAAATAGTGCATCTGATCACATCACTATTAAGGAAATGCTGTTCCATGGCTCAAATCGATATCCGACTATCCACTAGACACCACCCCCAAACAGATGGCCAAACAGAAAGAACGAACCAAACACTCAAACAGTACCTGCGCTGTATGCTACATCAAGTCGAAGGAAGTTGGAAAGACTTGCTGTGTATAGCATATGCCTATAATAACTCCTTGCACAGCAGTACAGGACAGACTCCTTTTTACACCATATAGGGCAGACATCCACGCACCTCCGAACTGGACGTTCCCACTACTCTGGAAATGCCAGCCATTAAGACTTTGCACACCATACTTTCTCAGACCTTTACAAAGGCAGTTGAACATTTACACCAGGCTAAAGATCGCCAAAAGAAATACGCTGACCAGCGTCGTGAAAGGGCTCCCAACTACCAGGTTGGAGACGAAGTCTGGTTGGCATCAAAACATGTGCCTATAAAAGGAACCCAGACATTATGTCCATGATATTTAGGTCCATTCACCATCGAATCTATTATAAACCCTGTAGCAGTTAAACTGGCCTTACCTTCCAATATGCATATTCACCCAGTGTTCCATGTGTCTCTTTTGAAACCTGTCCAACCTGGAACTCAAGTTACAATACCACCCAACCAGCCATGGTCAAAGGAGAACCGGAATTCGAGGTCAAGAACATCCTGGACTCAAAGTATGTCAGATCGAAACTATACTATCTACGGGACTGGAAGGTGTATGGCCCGCAGCACAGGACATGGGAACCCTGCGATTATATCCATGCACCACGTTTGATACAGCGGTTCCATCACGACCATCCCACCAAGCCAGGACCAGACGGAAGAACTACTCTGAGAGGGGCCTTGGGGGGAGTGCTGTCATGACCCCTGCCCCTGGCCCTAATAGGCAAGCCATTTGGGCTGCGCCACAACCTTCCATCATGGCCTTAAAGGCCTCACCATCTCGCCCAAGATTCTCTTGGAGCCAGTCCTGGCACCTTTGGTGCCAGGCTCATGTGTGAATCAAAGAGAACTTGAGAACTGGGCTTGGCAATAGACTTTTTTTATTTTTTATTTTTTTATTTTATTTGTAACATCTAGCTTCTTACAAACTTTTATTACAACTAATTTCTTCCCTTTACTATTAAATTGTCCAATTTCCGTGTGTGTTCTCTATCTCTTCAGTTTATGGCTTTATCTAGAAAGTTTATTGCCGAACAGATTAGATGTACCGAGCTTCCACTCAGGATCCGGAACCACAGGTCCGCCATCGTATCATTTATAGGCTTGAATTTGCTTAGATGGGTGGGATCTTAAGTCACTTAAAGTAGAACATTCGATTAGTAGATGTTTCACTGACTCCGAGTATGATTGGCAGTGCCGGCATGCTTTGTCTGTGGTAGTCTTCATATGCCTCATCGCCATCATTTGATTTGTTTTATATATGTTTGTTCTTAGTCTGAAGAAGCTGTCTCGATGATGTCTCGAAGGAAACTGACGTAAGTATTTTGGCATATTATCGACTTTTTTTTTTGTCGGTCCCAAATCTAAAGCTGTCGACAACTTTTCATAGTTGTCCAGATTTTCAATCCATAGTCTCTCTTTCAGCTTCTTTCTCGCAATTTGGGGACGCTCCACCAGTGTGTTCATTGAAACATTTACGGTTTGCATGATAGCTTTCACTTTTTCTGACCATTTTAGGAGTAAGCCTTTATGGGAATTTTTGCCTCCTGATCTCAATATTCTAAAACGTTGGTTCAGGATTCAATATTTCCATCTTTCGTAGCAAAGCCATGGATTTCCATAGCATTGTTCCATATAGGCTTTCCAGTGCCAGCTCGTGACATACTGTAATCATTGATAGATACTTTGGTAGTCTCAAGGCGCGGCGCCAGAATATACCTTCTATTTGAGACCAGTACTTCTGATCTATGTTCCAACACGCTTCCGCCCCAAATGTTATTGTGGGGACCAGTTTCTGAAGATAGAACGTACGGAGCGGTGTTAATGAGAATTTGCCATATAGTGTGTGAATTTTCGCTCCTTGAAGAGCAAGTGTTCGAGTCCGATGGAATAGGTCTTGCACCCAGCTCCATTCTCGTATTGAGGTGTTCACCAATATACCTAAATATCGAATTTCAGTGACTTCCTCAATCATTTTGTTATAAATGCACCATTTAACGTTCTTATTTTTGCCTCCTGGTTCACAGCCAAACTTCATGATTTTTGTTTTTGTCACGTTAATTGCCAAATCATTATCATTCGTGTAGGTTTCAAGTTTTGATAGAAGTCGTTGTAGTCCTATCTGAGTCCTGTCAAACAGGACAAGGTCATCGGCATAAATCGCGTAACTTATGTGTAGGCCGTTGATTTTTGGGGGGAAGCAGTTGGCACTCGCTAAGGCAATAGGGATGTCACCAATGTAAAGTTTAAACAGGGTGGCTGCCAGAGGGCATCCCTGTTTCACCCCTTTGTTGGTAATGATGGACTTGGACAGGTCTCCCTTTTCATTTAACCTGACTCTTATTGTTGTTTCGGAGTGCAATGCCTTTATTGGTAGCAGCAGGGCATTCGGGCATTTTCTATTTACTAGTTTCTCCCATCATTTATCTCCGCTTATTGAATCGAATGCCTGCTGCATATCGATGAATGCCATAAATAAGTTGGACTTCTTTTCTATTGCTTCCAACTTCAGCAGGTTCACCAAGGTTATGTTATTCTCTGTCCCCACACCCTTTGTGAAGCCTGTTTATCTTTCATCAAGTAAGCCTGTTTCCTTAGCCCATAAAGTAAGTTTTTTTCTGGAGAAATGTCGCAAATACCTTGCCAATTGTGGCTAAAAGGGCAATCGGGCGATAATTAGCAGGATCATCCCGATTGCCCTTCTTAAACACTGGAACTATTATTGCCTTAGTCCATGATTTTGGAATCATCTTCTTGATAGCCATCACCACAAACAGATTTTCAATAAATTTCGACCACGCATGTTTATGTTCTTTGAGCATCGTGTTACTGATGCCGTCTGGGCCTGCCGCTCTTGACGTCTTTAGCTTAGAGATGGCTATACAAATATCTTCGTTGGTCTCTATTATGTCCCAGCTTGTTTCTTCTGTTACACTTTCTGTCTTGTGTGGCCTCTCAAGTCCTGTAAACACCTTCTGAAAGGGCATTACCCAGTTGTTTTCAGCTACTCCATTTGTCATTATGGCATCTTGGTTTACTGATCCTTTGTTCAGAATCTTCCAAATGTCTCTTCAGTTATTTCTTTGGATCAATGCCAACATTTCTTCCCCACGCTCTTGGTCTCTCTGGTAAGAAAATGTTTTTAACCAGTTTCAATATTGTTGTTTCCTTCTTTTTAGTAGAGTCAATGCACTCATTCCATATTGTTTTTTATTTTAGTTAAATCTTTCTTCAGCTGTCTCTTTTGATTTTTTAGAGTCATGCTCCAATTGTGCTTGTAGTCGTTTTCGGTTTGGTGATGTTTTTTAGAGAAACCCGTTTTCAAACTTGGAAGCAAAGGTATATAATCTAAGGGATCAGAATTTTCTTTATTTGACTCCTGTGTCTCATTTGTCATTTTGAGAATGTGTTGTGCTTTCATTCTTAATTGATTTCGCCCATAATTCACCTCCACTTCTGGACAATATGAGTCTGAATTCTTTTTACATATTAACGGCCATGACATTACTAATGCGTGATGATCACTATTTTCAGATGGTACGGATTGTAGATTATTGATTGTGACAAACACGTTTCTTGATGTCCAGAAATAATCTAGAATCTTTTCGTGGCCCATGTTTTGCCAGGTAAAATTTGGAGGTATATCTCCTCTCACATTTCCATTTATCATAAGACAGTCTCGAGCTTTCATTTCTCTGCTCCACTGTGATCTTCTTTCTTTTCTTAGGGAACTGTCGGTCGATTTATCCTCAATGAGCTTCTTCTGATCATCAAACCAGGAGATGTTCAAGTCTCCACATAGAATGAATGATATGTCGTGACATGTCCTTTGGTTGTTATCTATGATTTTCATTACAGAGGATATGAATTCACCAGCCGAGATCTTTAGTGGGTTCCAATATACCTTCAACAACAGTAGCGTATATATTTTATGTTTGTGATCATACACATTTTGAAGTTATGTTTCTTGGATATATCTCTTTGGATTAATTTCTTCTACTACTTCCCAGTTTGTTCCTGACTTTATCATAGTGATTACTCTGGAAAATGGGCGTCCCTTATTGTTTTTTCCTGCTGGATTTATCAGTGTTAGGTAGCCATCTTTTGGTGGCGGTGAACGCCTTTTGCACAACATGGATGCCCCCACATAGCTCAGTCCTAGAACCGAGCTATGCGGTCTAGTCTTTTAGGTGTGGTCAGACCTAGGGGTACCTGGGATACCTAGGGGCTATATAAGCCACGCCCAGACTGAGGAACACGCTTCGCGTTACTCTGCGCTTGGCAGCGTGATGCTCACCACGTTCAGCTCGGCTCTTCACCAGCATTCTGGAGCCGGTTACCTGCAAGAACACCTGTGATTGAATCCTGCTCCTGTCCTCCGCTCCTGGGTCCTGAGAATATTACATCTCGGTGACGTTCCCTCGATCTTGAAGAAGCCGCAACCTGGGAAGAAAAAGAACGAAAACAGCATTAGTAAGCGTTTCTACTCCAATACTGGAAATAGCCGAAATATATCGCAAGCTCACCTGGGTTTAAGTCGCCTTCGGCCCACGTCCAAGACGGGCCATAAGAATGACCTGTAAAACAGAAGAAACACCAATTAGCACACAAAAGATCAAGAAGGCGGCACAGGCTACTCTTTACTCACTGCTCCCCATCTTTTCAGCAGCATCCATCCTGGGACATCTCAGCGGCCTGCAAGGAAAAGAGAACAAACAGGTCAGCATGAGAAAAGGCACATAACGCCACGCATCGCGCTTTCACTTACCATCTCGTGCACAGCCCCAAGTAGGTCTGGACTCAGAGGGCCCGCACCAGTGAAGCAACTAGGTTGCGACGTGCCCATCCAACAACGCACTCTTGCAAAGAGAATCAGAACGGAGAGCGCACCATACAATAAAGCAAGGTGAGGAGAGCACTAGAGGGGGAGATGGGTCAACAAGGGAGGTGGGATCCAGACAGGAAGAGACAGTAAGATTAAACCCAAATTCCTGTGTTTTCAGACCCGGTACTTGGCCGAACAAGAGTACAAAGACAGGGGGTTTGAGGTCGGAAGTGGTCCAACCAGACTGAGAAGCGTCCCCGTGAATATCAGGTGAGCGTTACAGCTGTGTGGCAACGTGGCCCAGTTTGGAGGGATTATGGTCGGGGGTTTCCTCCGTGTGTCGGCCAGTCTTGCGGCCCTCTCCTCCTCTGTGCACACTATACGCCAGTCGTTCTCCGTGCCGTCTTCTGGCCCAGATGCCACCAGGGCCTCCTGTGTACCTGCCCCAACCAACACAACCAGCCTGGTGGAGATCCCATCCCTGCCACAGTCGGGAGTCGGAGGTCCAGCAGGGGTGGCCTCCCCACCAACTGGACCCCAGCAGGTGGAGTATGTGCCGGCATCATCGGGCAGGGCACGTGCACAACAGCGCAGGGGGATTCCATCAGCCCGGAGGCCGTCATGGTGGCAGTGGCAGTTGTGTCCGAGGCAGCAGCAGGCTCAGCGTGGGAGGCATCATGGCTTGGGGCCATCAACACCCCGGGGGCAGGCATCAGCCGAGGGGCAGGAGGACCCCAGACTGGGACTGTCTTCCGTGTGGCAGCGGTTGGGCCAGCAAATAGATGCAGAGAGGCGGCGGGTGGAGAGGGCACGGCCCAGGATGGTCAGGGCGGAGAACTCCATGCACCGGGCTTTGAGGCGGGCAGAGGGCCTCGAGGAAACTTGCAGGCAGTTGAAGGATTCCATGGCTGCATCCCTGCGAGACCTCGAGGCCAGGGAACAGGAGTGGAGTTCGATGATGGCCTGGCCCGGAAGATCGCTAAATGAGCTTTGGGACTGGCCTGCCACCTTTGTATATAGTTATTTAAGTTTAGGTTTTATTTGTTTTTTATTATTATTCGGAGTCCACAGACTTTGCTCCACTTTTTGTATATAGTTGTATCTTGCATAGGGTTTTAGGTAGGTTTCCTTTTATTTTGGGATCATGGACCCTTCAGACTTTCATTGTAAATAGTTCCGGACATGTAAATACTCTTTTTTTTCTTCATCCCATGGAGTAATGGTTTTTTATACTTTTCATTTTTGGATTAATTTCTATGGACTTTGGCAATGGACCACTTTTCTTTTTTCATGTCTTGGTTTTTCATTTTTCCTTGGATTTTACTTTCTTTTTCAGATTGCATTAATTAAGTCTTCATTTGCATGTGTGGTTTTCTTTTTGTCATTCTGTTCAATTTTTAATACATTTCTTTATTCTACATTATTGGTGTGGTGTACTATGATTTATTTTGCGCATGTCTCCATGAGCATTGGCTCAGTCATGTGTTGCCACTGTGTGGCTCTGTAGGACATTTGTTGATGGGCATGCTGGTTCTTTTCAGACTATCATGGAATGGGTAATTTACTAGGGAGTGGGTGCAGTGGATCATTGGGTGTTTGCACTGGGGGTTGGGGGAGTGGGATTTGGGTTGTCATTAGGGCCATGGGTCTGTATAGTTATGACATGGTGTTTGGGGGGACATGAGTTGGGGCCTTGTGGCAGGTTGCCATCAATGGGGGTGGGGTGAGGGACATTAGTCGGGGCCTGCTGGCAGGTTGCCTTCAATGGGGGTGGGGTGAGGGAAATGAGCCGGGGCGTGCTGTGCGGTTGCCGTCAATGGGGGTGGGGTGAGGGACATGAGTCGGGCATGCTGGCAGGTTGCCGTCAATGGGGGTGGGGTGAGGGACATGAGTCGGGGATTGCTGGCAGGTTGCTGTCAATGGGGGTGGGGTGGGGGAATATGTGTCAGGGCTCCCAAGTGCATGGTGCCATGTAGGCTGCCTGCGGATCATGGTCAGGGGTGATGGGCTGGCTGTAGGTCATGGTCTGGGGTGATGGGCTGCCTGCGGGGCATGTCCAGGGGCGTAGGGCGGTCCCCTGTGGTGTGGGCTGCCTGCGGGTAATGGTCTGGGGTGATGGGCTGGCTGTAGGTCATGGTCTGGGGTGATGGGCAGCCTGCGGGGCATGGGGAGGGGTGTCGGGCACACCCGGGAGGGCCCACACTGCCAAATCACATGCAAAACTCCATGCGCACCCCCGGAATACGCGCACCCTGCTCGCGCCAGGCCAATCGCGTGTAAAACGCCCCGCGCACCCCCGGAATATGCGTATCCCGCTCGTGCCAGGCCAATCGCGTGTGAAACTCCATGCGCACCCCCGGAATGCGCGTACCTCGCTCGCGCCAGGCCAATCGTGTGTAAAACTCCCCGAACACCCCCGGAATACACATATCCTGCTCGCGCCAGGCCAATCGCATGTAGAACTCCCCGCGCACCCCCAGAATACGCGTACCCCGATCGCGCCAGGCCAATCGCATGTGAAACTCCACGCGCACCCCCGGAATACACGTACCACGCTCACGCCAGGCCAATCGCGTGTGAAACTCCACGCGTACCCCCGGAATACGCATACCCCGCTCGCGCCAGGCCAATAGTGTGTGAAACTCCAGGCGCACCCCTGGAATACACGTACCCTGCTCACGCCAGGCCAATCGCATGTGAAACTCCACATGTACCCCCAGAATACATGTACCACGCTCACGCCAGGCCAATAGTGTGTGAAACTCCACGCGCACCCCTGGAATACGCGTACCCCACTCGCACCAGGCCAATCGCATGTAAAACTCCATGCGCACCCCCGGAATACGCGCAGGCAGCCCATCCACCCTCCCCATGCCCCGCAGGCAGCCCATCCACCATGACCATGACTTGCAGGCAGCCCATCATCCCTGGGCATGCCCTGCAGGCAGCCCATCACCCCAGACCATGACCCGCAGGCAGCCCATCAACTCTGGGCATGCCCCGCAGGCATCCCATCCACCCTGACCATGCCCCGCAAGCAGCCCATCCACCCTGGGCATGCCCCGCAGGCAGCCCATCCACCAGACCATGCCCCGCAAGCAGCCCATCCACCCTGGGCATGCCCCGCAGGCAGCCCATCCCCCAGACCATGACCCGCAGGCAGCCCATCCCCCCTGGGCATGCCCTGCAGGCAGCCCATCACCCCCAGACCGTGCCTCGCAGGCAGCCCATCCACCCTGGGCATGCCCCACAGGCAGCCCATCCATCCTGACCATGCCCTGTAGGCAGCCCATTCACCCTGGTCATGCCCCTCAGGCAGCCCATCCACCCTGGGCATGCCCCACAGGCAGCCCATCACCCCAGACCATGACCCTCAGGCAGCCCATCCACCCTGGACATGCCCCGCAGGCAGCCCATCCACCCTGACCATGCCCCGCATGGCAGCCCATCACCCCAGACCATGACCCGCAGGCAGCCCACACCACAGTGGGGACATTTTCCACGCAATTTGCCTGGCGCAGGTGGAGTACGCGTATTGAAGGGGGTGTGCGAGTTGATTTCCACACGTTTTGGCTGCAACGAGCGGGGTACGCATATCGAAGGGTGTGTGCTGAGAGATTTTCACGCGTTTTGGCTGCTGCGAGCAGGGTACCTGTATTCAAGGGGGTGCACAAGTACATTTTCACGCGTTTTAGCTGCCGTGAACGGGGTACGCGTAGTTTTTCCCACGATTACAGTGTAGAGGACCTGTAAACTGGTCCAGGGTTAGCGTGGCCCTTTGCGCCGTATTGGGGATTTCGATGGCTTTTCCTTGCGCAAGGGGCGTTCTTGGGGGCGTAACTGGCACTGCGGGATATTCGCTGCGCCATGGCTCAAAATGGCTTGTGAAAACCATGAAGATGCGGTGCGCCAGAATGCTGCTTAGCACTCACGGCTGGCGCATGCTGGCGCATGCTACCTCTCTACGTTGCTCGCGTGCGCCGATTCTGCGCTGAATTCTATGAATTACCCCCTAGGTCTTGCAATATTTACGTTTAATAAGAACATGTTTTGGTTTACATACTGGTAATCTTCATTGCACTCTTCCTTATAAAGGACCATAACGTGCAAGGCCTGGCCTTGCTCCTTCACACAGAGTATTTGCCAATGGATTTGGGTTGTTTGACCGTGGCAGAATTGTGTGCGGCAGAAGTGACCGTAGTCAATTTAGCTGCAAATACAATTTTACGGTGGCCAAACACACCAAACCCACGTCCTCCCAATTCCCCAGAATATACCCCAACACCTCCCCTACTTACCTTTTCTCTGTCTGCCGCCTCTCCTCACCATGCAGCGTCAGTTCCATCCCTCTAACGCGGGTCGGATCCGGCACTGCAGGATCCCCTTTTCTTTTTTTTTCTGTTCCCTGCCTCTAATGTTCTAGAAGCGGGGGACACCCCTACAACCCCCAAAGGCCAAAAAGACCGAACGAGGGAGCAGGGGATACCCCCGCAACCCAGCTCCACATGTTCGGTATTTTGTATAATCGATCGAATGGTACTGATTATATTTGATTAATTTGGGTAATACCTCTGCCAATATCCCTCTTCTCTTTCCATTCTCCCGAGTCTGCCCCTGCCCTGCATTTCTGGGGGATAAGGGAGGGCACCTCCTTGGAATACTTTGTGTTAGATACCACAAGAATCGAGTTGGGCGCAGTCGCTAGGAGGGTGTCTGAACGAGGAAGAGTAGGACTAGCCATAATGAAGATTACCAGTAAGTAATTAGAATGCTACTTTCATGTCCCCTCTTCCTTGGCCTATTCTAAACGCCTAAACTTTTGAAGCATGTAAAAAACCCTAGACCGACTCAATGTCACAAGAAGAGATGGACCTATTAATTTGCTTTATTTCTTTGATTTATTTTGTGATTTTAAATGTCATAGCATTGGTGATGTCTTCAATTTCATCATTGTTGATGTCATTAGTCTCTGAGCTGAAAGATCTGCATAATGGAGGGCCTGCAGTTAAGGTTGTGAAGAGACATGGAATGTCAGATTTCTTGCATCTTTCGAGTGGATCTGTCCACCACAACACTTACGGGGCTATAGTCCACCATGGCATAAGCAAAGGATATTCACTGAGACAGAAGAGGCCTTTCGGTCTCCTGTTCGCTGAGGAAGGTGATGAAGAGATTATTCCAGGAACAAAAGGCAGAAGTGCTGTCAAGGCAGGTCAGCAGGCTCGACCAGAAATCCAGGATTTCAACTGAACCCCATGCTCAGGATGAAAAATCCAGGAGATCCAGGATAATTAACTTCTGGCATAAGTGGAAGGTGGAGCCCACTTTCGGCAGGAAGGATTACACTGACGCGTGATCGCACCAGGTGAGACTACCAGGTCTGGAGGAGAGCACAGAAGGGCTCCTCAATCCATCTCCTGACAGAAGTGATGACAACTAGAAACAAGGTTTTCAAGGTGAGGAACTTAAAAAAATACTCTGTCTAGTGGATCATGAGGGTGACCCTGCAGAGCTCAGAGCACCAGAGGACGGATCCTGTGGAAGGGAGAGAAGCTTCAACCTATGCCTTGAAGCCGCAAAAATGGAATTGTCTCTCTGATTTAATGCGACCCATGGATCTCTCAAAGCCCTGATGGTCACCCACTGGTCCTAGGGCGAGATGTGAGCTGACCCCAGATTAAAACCTTCTAGGATCATGTGAGCAATAAACTGCTAGAGAGCTACATCCCAGGGGGAGGATATTGTGCCTTCCTCACGAAATCACAGAGAGACCATCCCAAAGGATAGAAGCCTTTCTGGAACTCTTGACTTAGAGGAGAGAGGTCTTGACCCCCATGAATGCTGGAGAACTAATTTTTCAATGACCTTGCACTCAGAGCAATTTGCTGGTAGTTTGTGAACCCCATGGAAGAAGGATTAGGGACAGAGCCCTAGGTAGCAGGAGAGAAGTGGCTACTGTCAGTTAAATAAACAGGGCGAACCAGGACTGTGTTGTAAAATACGGAGGCACCAGAATGACTGGTCCCGTAATTCCTGACCAGACCAAAGGGACTTGGCAAGAGGGGAATGGGAACAAGTGCAAACACTAACATGTCCATCACCTGAACCGACAGCACATCTGTCACCCAAGCTCCCGGGATCCTGGAACAAAACAGAGGCAGTGTGAAGTTCTCTGCTGAAGCAAACAAGTCCAGACCAGCGAGGTCCGCATGTAGTTGTGATCATCTGGACAACTGAGAGCAACAGGTCCAGGAAGAAGAGAAATACCCTGCTGAGAAGGTTTGCCTGATGGTTCTTCACTCCCCGTAGCGAGAAGCCTCCAGAGCAATAAATTTCCTCTCTGCCCAATGAGCTGTCTAGGACGTGATGTGAGGCTGTGGGTGAGATCAATCCCTCTGTCTATTGAAATAGGATACTGCTGGGGTTGTGTCCATCCAAACCTTCACTAACCTGTCACAGAGAAGATGTGTGAAGAATTGCACTGCTCAAGGGATAGCTTTCAGTTCCCACGGGTTGGAGCGCAAGAGGTAATCCGAATGGGACCAAATCCCCTGTGTCACTGGGGTCTGCAGGATGACCCACTAGCCCTGGAGCGTGGGCATCCATTGTTACTACTTCTGGAATGGGGGTTTGAGTGGAAATCCCTGTTGGAGTTTTGATGGGGCCAAGCATCCCTGAAGCTCCTTCTGGATCTAAGGAGAAACCAGGAACATATCCTAGAAATCTGAGCCTGACAGCAATAGAAGCATCCCATCACTAAGTGCGAGGAAACACAAGCAAACTCAGGCATGTTTCATCCTTGTTGAGCCGCACCAATGAAGAGCAACTTGATTTTCTAGGAGCTGGGAATAAATTATTTTAAGTTGAGTCTGTCTCCATTTAGGGAAGACAGACTCAACTTAAAATTATTTTTCCTCGTGACATACGCCTCATTACAAGTGTGGCAGTGAGGGAATAAGTTGTTTCCGGGCCGCCACACTATGGTCTGACCCTGCCGGGCGCATCAGCCCCGATAGGCAGAATCGTCACGGAAGCACTGGCACTTTAGAAACTTTATCCTCATCCCCCTTTTGAGGATACAGACTACCCATTGCTCAGTTATGAAATGGAGTAGATGAAACAAAATGATATTTTATTTATTTCGTGTTTCAGAGCGCGACCAGGCAAAAATGGAGGGGGGATAGGGAGAAACAACCAAGAAAAAAACGAAAACAGCAATCTTACTAGGCCCAGTGACATTAAGAAAGTGCAAGTGCATGGACAAGGGAGAAAGTGCATTGAAGGGGGGGAGTGGAAAGTGCGGAACAGTGGAGAGAACAGAATAAATACTACATTAAATAAATAAATAAATAAATACGGCAATAAACCATGATAGTGCAGCCAGCAAGTGGCAGGTGAAAGTTTAGTCAGATAAGGTATATCTGAAAACTGCAGACGAAAAGTGGGAGGGGGGCTGTATGGGTACAGCTAGTCCTCAAAGGTCCTCATCGCAACTTTTGCATCAGGCTTTTGAATGCAGAAAAACGCATTGGAATACTGAATGAGCTTGATACCTCATGGCCTAACACAATGCAAGTACCCCCTGCTTTCACGGCTACCATCTAATTTATGAGGCCACGTTATTATTAGAAACATACCGCTGTCCCAAACACAACTGTTCTAGGCACTGAACAGTCCCCCTGGCACAGCTCCTACCCAACCAGTGTACAACCGAGTTGGGAATTTCTTCGAAAACAAAATAATCAGAAAGTAAGTCAGATGGTCACTCTTCGTGGTTATGTAGAAGGCCTCATGCCCACCAGTAATAAAGTCCAGTTCTTTAGCCGCGCTGTACGACCCAGAAGCCAACCAGGCTCGCCTTTGATGACAGTTCATGATGCCCTGCGTTATCTAGGTTTCCTGCCAATGGACTGCACAGGTCCAGTGGGAACAACAAGGAAAATTCTACTGGTTAAATGGCAATTGAAACCAATTCAGCCATTTACAAACAGTAGCCAGGGCCAACATCCAAGTGGCATCAACTGCCTTTTCTTTCATGGCTGTTCATCAGATGTCCAAAGACCCCATAGGAGACTAAGAAAGTGCAATTCTGAAAGAGGATAACACGGGCAATGTACAATCCAGAGGTTCCACACACAGCTCTACATTGCCCGCCTTTCCCGGGAGGTGAGGTAGACGCTTATTATTAAGTTCAGTGCTGATAAGGTAAACCACCTTCCCAAGAAACCTGCCTGCTATTGGCCACTATGTTGATAATGGCCATTCATAGTAAAGTACTCTGCTGCTGCTCAGCCATGGGCAAAGCGATGCTGCAGACATCCATGTGTATAGCTCTATGTGGCATAGGTCTGCCAAGGAGCACATATTTGAAATCTCCTCTTTACAGAAATGGCAATTTCAATGCCACAAATGTAGGTTAGGTTTAACAAATTAAGAGTGCTGGCAGAAGGTTCACATTTTTGGTGGAGCACATGTTTCTTGTTTTCAGTAACTCTCCTCGCACAAGTAATTGTTGAGTAAATGTTTGCATGGCTACAGCTGTGCTTGTCCATTAAAAAAGGGGGGGGGGGGGTTATAATGATAATGATGTATTATTTATAAAGCAATTTCTCAAAGCGCTTTACATAGAACATATTTATAGACAATCTCACCCAACCGAAGTTGATACTCATTTATTGATCTCAGAAGGATGAAAGGCCTAGTTGGCTTTGCCAAGGTTCAACCCTGCGACCTGCACAGATCGCAGCAGTGAGTGCTTAACCCGCTGAACTACCTTACTGGGTTATCTTGTTTGTTTGTTTTGTTTTATTTGCTTATATAGCGCACCGAACCCAGGGGTATCTGGGCGCTTTCTTAGGGTACATCAAGGTTACGACATATCACGCTTCATACCGGACTACATACAGCCTCTAAGCACAGAATAGGGTATCAAACCCATGTTGCTTGGCATTATTTGATTATTTCAAGACAAGTGTGTTTCCCTTAATATCTCTTTATAATGGCACAAGAAAACTCTTGCAAGTGCCGAGAGCTTTTAGTGTTTCTCCTTCGTGAACATATTTTGGGCCTCATTCCGAGTTTAATAGTGCAGGGAAAAAAGTGCCAGTGAAAGATTTGCCGCCATTATTACTGCACCTGCAAATTCCTACTTTATATGTAAAGTGGGGAAGAAAACTTCAGCACTTGGCCGTAGGCATTTCCTCCACTTTGCTTGCAAGAATTGAGCAATTACGACCAAATGAATTATCGCTTACCGTAATTTTTCCCAACCTCCGATTGAGTCCTGTGGGACTCCAGAATTTGGAATAGCACCACCTCAGAATCCGCAAGATTTACCTCCAGTTCCGCGGCAGTAATCCAGCGGTAAGCGTAAACGAGTTTGGCAAATTTACTAGTGTAATAAGGCTCATGGTTTTGATGTGGCTTGCAGAGGGCGTGCCATGGCGTCCATGGGTGTTGCTACGTCTGGAAAAGATCTGGGGCTACGCTAATGTCCGGGCTGTCAGAACTCTGGGCTAGCTAGCCTTTTGGTTGTAACCCCCGAGCTTCTATTCGGGGCTACAACTAAAAGACCCGGATCTATAGCCCCGCTCAGCCTCCCCCCATTGCAACACCTCTGATGGCGGCCATTACAGAACTTCCCTGCAGCCTAAAAGGACTGTGCCATTAGTGTGATGAAGGAACGTTGTGTATAGGGAGAGAGACGGAAGGTGCGATGAATATCGGAGGCAGCCTGGAAGCCTTGGAGCCAGGTATCCAGGACGAGATGGACCTGACTGCAATCCCATTTCATCCGCTTGGCTAGATAAGACTTAATTTTCCAGGCCCTGAAACATATTTTGCCGGTGGCTACCGAAGCACCGGTTCACACAGGAACACAGCGCTGAGCAGTTATGGTTTAGCGAGATAGGTATCTGAGCCCACAATGCCAGATCCAGACCCTGCAACGCAAATTAGCAACTAATCGTGTTTAGGGAGCAAATGCAATCTTTGTACAAAAACCTACAGAACAGCCAACAGATAGCAAACACAACAAGGCTTTAGTGATCTGTTTTTTCGTTGGACTCTGGTAATCTTGTTTTCACGCTGCCCTCCACTCAGTGAAAACATCATTTCTTGAGTAGGTGAAGTCAACAACGTACTGCCTGCCCGGTTGAGATATGCTCTTTTACTCTTCGTGATTACCTGGAGGTAGGCGGTATTCTTACTTCCAACAGACAGGAAGTAAGACTAAATAGTCACTAGACAGGATAAAGTACACCCTAGGGAGCGATGTTTAAATGTGGCCTTTGGCTCATTGAATACAACAATATCTCAAATTCCAGGCCTCCATTTTGATTCAGGGTGATGACCCCGATCGAGACCAATACTGGCTCAAAGAATTGGACACGGACCCCCCCACCCTCCCAACCCAACCCCATCAAGTCTGCCCATATACAAATGTACACCTCAATCCCCTGTAAATCCTCTGGACTGCTCCCCTGGCCCGGAACCCATGCCAAGCTGAGGAACTCTCCCATGATCTCCTAAGCACCCGCATTGTGGGATACTGGAAAAATGGGTCTGTCCTGCTCAGCACGGTGCTATTAGAAACAGGCTGGACATATGTGTTAAGATCAACACACACAAAGATGATCATGAATCTTTATTTTGTTTTTTGGACAAAATAAGGGGACCTCACATGTGGTATACAAATGGAGATAGGAAGTGAGATGGGGTAGATAGTGATAGCAAGGATACACACATGCCAACATGCCAGCATACAGAATCCTGAGTGGGCAGGTGCCAAGAAATGGAGATAGGAAGTGAGATGGGGGTAGATAGTGATAGCAAGGATACACACATACCAGAATGCCAGCATACAGACTCCTGGGTGGCCAGGTGCCAAGAAATGGAGATAGGAAGTGAGATTGGGGTAGATAGTGATAGCAAGGATACACACATGCCAACATGCCAGCATACATACAGACTCCTGGGTGGTCAGGAGCCAAGAAATGGAGATAGGCAGTGAGATGGGGGTTAGATAGTGATGGCAAGGATACACACATGCCACATGCCAGCATACAGACTCCTGAGTGGGCTGGTGCCATGAAATGTAGATAGGAAGTGAGGCTAGGGTAGATAGAGATAGCAAGGATACACAAATGCCAGAATGCCAGCATACAGACTCCTGGGTGGCCAGGTGCCAAGAAATGGAGATAGGAAGTGAGATTGGGGTAGATAGTGATAGCAAGGATACACACATGCCAACATGCCAGCATACAGACTCCTGAGTGGTGGGTAGATAATGATAGCAAGGATACACACATGCCAGCATACAGACTCCTGAGTGGCGGGTAGATAGTGATAGCAAGGATACACACATGCCAACATGCCAGCATACAGACTCCTGGGTAGCCAGGTGCCAAGAAATGGCGATAGGAAGTGAGATGGGAGGTAGCTAGTGATAGCAAGGATACCCACATGCCAACATGCCAGCATACAGACTCCTCGGTGGCCAGGTGCGAAGAAATGGAGATAGGAAGTGAGATGGGGGTAGATAGTGATAGCAAGGATACACAGATACCAACGTGCCAGCATACATACTCCTGAGTGGCAGGTAGATAGTGATAGCAAGGATACACACATGCCAACATGCCAGCATACAGACTCCTGAGTGTCCAGGTGCCAGAAAATTGAGATAGGAATTGCGATGGGGTAGATAGTGATAGCAAGGACACACACATGCCAACATGCCAGCATACAGACTCCTGGGTGGCCGGGTGCCAAGAAATGGAGATAGGAAGTGAGATGGGAGGTTTATAGTGATAGCAAAGATACACACATACCAACGTGCCAGCATACAGACTCCTGAGTGGCGGGTAGATAGTGATAGCAAGGATACACACATGCCAACATGCCAGCATACAAACTCCTGGGAGGCCAGGTGCCAAGAAATGGAGATAGGAAGTGAGATGGGGATAGATAGTGATAGCAAGGATACACACATGCCAACATGCCAGCATACAGACTCCTGCGTGGCCAGGTGCCAAGAAATGGAGATAATAAGTGAGATGGGAGGTAGATAGTGATAAGTAAGGACACACATGCCAACATGCCAGCATACAGACTCCTGGGTGGCCAGGTGCCAAGAAATGGAGATAAGAAGTGAGATGGGGTAGATAGTGATAGCAAGGACACACACATGAAAACATGCCAGCATACAGGCTCCTGAGTGGCCAGGTGCGAAGAAATGAAGATAGGAAGTGAGAGGGTAGATAGTGATAGCAAGGATACGCACATACCAACGTGCCAGCATACAGACTCCTGAGTGGCAGGTAGATAGTGATAGCAAGGATACACACATGCCAACATGCCAGCATACAGACTCCTGGGTGGCCGGGTGCCAAGAAATGGAGATAGGAAGTGAGATGGGAGGTTTATAGTGATAGCAAGGATACACACATACCAACGTGCCAGCATACAGAGTCCTGAGTGGCGGGTAGATAGTGATAGCAAGGATACACACATGCCAACATGCCAGCATACAAACTCCTGGGTGGTCAGGTGCCAGGAAATGGAGATAAGAAGTGAGATGGGAGGTAGATAGTGATAAGCAAGGACACACACATGCCAACATGCCAGCATACAGACTCCTGGGTGGCCAGGTGCCAAGAAATGGAGATAAGAAGTGAGATGGGAGGTAGATAGTGATAGCAAGGACACACACATGCCAACATGCCAGCATACAGACTGCTGGGTGGCCAGGTGCCTAGAAATGGAGATAGGAAGTGAGAAGAGGGGGTAGATAGTGATAGCAAGGATACATGCACGCCAGTATACAGACTCCTTGGTGGCCAGGTGCCCAGGCAACTTCAGGACTGGCAGAAATGTTGCTGGAAATTAAGATCAGTCTGCTATGCTGTAATCTCTGGTGCACTGGTTTGCTGGTCAGACTATAGTACTGACTGTCAAATGTGGTGATATGGGAACTGAGGGAGCTGAGGGAACTGAGGGAGGGACATGGAGGGACATGGAAACAGTAACGCAATTCTAGGTTCCAGTTGGGGCGGGGGGGGGGCAATAATGGAGGAGCACAGGGAGAAGCCATTTTGTCCCTTAAATAATGAAATCTGCCCATTGTAAGGCAGTCTTTTTTTAATAGTGTGAACGTAATCATTTCTAGGGACTCCGCTTTCTGCAGTTAAATCATAGCAAGATTAGAGTGAACCAGGGATTTGAACCCCCTCTTCAAATTAGACACTTGACCACATATCTACTAAGCATTACTTGGTACACATATTTAGGTTTTAGCGTTCAAGGACTACAGTAATAGCGTCCGATTGGGTTTCGTTGGAAAAATACTCAAATCCCATAGTAAAGCAACCTGACAACATGTTAAACCAAAAGGAATATTTATAAATGTACTTTTATTTTTCACATCTTGAATGGGAAACTAAAATCCCTAGAATGACAATAATGACATCCTGAAAGTATCCTATTGTAAAGAAGAGGGTAAATTTACTTCAAAATGTAAATTGCATGGAGAGGACCTGTTCTGTTTTCCCTGAAATGCAACCAGGTCCCCTGTGTACAATTTTAGTCATTTGCACAAAAGTGTAAATGTAGCAGTTATAGCTCCAATGCCATACTTTTTAGTTTTGGCTGTTTGGTGGTGCTTAGCCAAAACTGTTCCATTAGATTACAGCTAGGCCCAAATGACATATGACAAGCTTCTAGGTGCTGTTTGGTTATTTACCCAACCATTGACTGCCCATGGCCATGTTAATCCCTATGGCCATTCCCACCCACTTCCCTCCCCCTACCAAAACATCATTCTACCAAGATCTCTTTGAGCTTGTTTTTTCAAGCTTTACCATCAAACTTTGTGCTTGAAGTGACTGCCAGTGTTTTTTCAAAGCAGTCTTCTGAGAGTTAATGACTTAGATGGAGCTGTAAACAAGCGACTGGTGTAATTAAAAATGCCACAACCAGGTCTGCCTTCAGCCACTTGATTTATAAGGACTATGCATGTCCTTCACTAAAGTCATGTTGAAAACAAGCATTGGCAAAGCAAACCATTTTGGTTTGTGAATAAGTATTGCGCATTTGCCTGGCACTGCCATTTGTCCCCCAGGTATTCACACCATTTTGCAGCCATTACCATGGATTGTCAGTTAATTTCACTATGGCAGTGTCTGGCAAATGCATTTCCTATTTCTACACAAAAGCAAAAACTGTTGGCATTGCCAATGCTTGCTTCACTTTGTAGTGCAAACTGAGTGAATGCCAGTTCTTTTACATGCCCCCACTCTGCCATACAAATGAGTGAAAATAAGGCGTGGCATAAAAAGCATGCTTAAAACATTTACTTATACAATTTACACATGGTTTTACGCTACTTCACAATAAACATGATGCCCACTCTTAAAGAAATGATATGAAAAAAGATAACTGGTATAGCGATTGACACAAACTTCCAGTTTTCTCTAATGCATAATGTTAAGAACATTTGATATCAACATGAAAGCAAACCCTCTTTCGCATGTAAAGGTATTGGACATCATGGGTATAAACTGATCTTTTCAAGGGATTAATTATATTGTAGGAAAACACAGATTTGCTAGTGAACTGGAGTGGCACAGGGGTCTTTTAGATGGAAATGCCCCAATGCAGTGTCCAATTGCCTAAGATTTCAACCCTAAGAAAGGTACTGCTCTTAACAAAATGGAAGTAATTGTGCAGCCCTGGACTCGTTCGACATCTGTGTATCGTCCTGTACATGACGGCTCAGGCCTTGGACGGTGCGTACGGTTCGGGCTCCCCGGTCGCTCTGTTGCGGCCGGGAACACCCCTTTTATTTATAGCACACGCAAAGGAGTGGCGTCAATCCGGTGCGTGTTTACTTCCTTAAAGGGGCAGCCACCACACTCCTACTTTTTCATAACAAAAACAGCAAAGAGGTAAAGTACACACAAGGCATAACAACATACTGCACACAAAATAAATTACCCCTTTAATCACAGCCACCTCCCAGACCCATGAGTCACTTTCCAGTCCATGGGCTAGTCCCACCAGTTCAGGGGTCCAAAACATGGTCACCCAGGTGTGCAGGCTTCCCCCTCCCAACCTTTTGGGGATACCTCCTACCTGCCTCCCAGATCGGGCCCTCCTCACCTGTTTTCCCCCGACCTGGGGAACTCAGCCGATGGGCCAGGCCACCGGCCTTGTCCGGTATGTCACCGAAGCCCCTTTTCTGCAACACCTCCGGCCCGGGTTCTCTGACTTTCTTAAAGAAGCTGGCATTGCGGGTGACAGAGGCAGTACCATCTGAAGCAGTCACCATTGAGCCACGCACCGCCACCACGTCCAGGCTCATATGTTAATGACAGTTTGCCTTGAGGGTGCTGGTTCTTTACCAGCACCTCTTCTCCCAGGGATAGCTGCTGGGGGCGGAGTCCTCTCCTGATGTTCTCCTGTTGCATCCTGAGGCTCCTCTCCCGTTCCACCTGCGTATTGTCAACGACGGCCAGCTCTCTCTCTCCCACCTCCGGGATAAGGACCCTAGGACATCGCCTGAACATGGCTTCAGCCGGGGCCACTCCTGTAGACGCATGCAGGGTGGCCCTGTACTCCCTTAAGAACTGATATGATGCCCTCTGCAAACCATGTCCTTGGCCATGAGCGATGCAAAAGACCTTATTTAGCATCCTCATAAATAGTTCTGCTTCACCGTTTGCCTGAGGGAAGAGAGGAGTGATCTTACAGTGCTGGATACCATACCCCTCCATTAGTTGGGCAAAACTGTCTCCCTGGATCGGTGGTCCATTATCAGAACACAAAGTCTGAAGTAGGCTTTGGGTAGCAAAAATCTTCTCCAACGCCACAGCCACCTTGTCAAATGACACAGACTTAATGAATTCCACCTCCGGATACCTGGACCATTCGTACACAACCACCAGGAGGTGTGTGGCCCGGCCTGTGGATCCGAAGCCGGAGTGGAAAATCTCCCAGGGTTTGATCCCTCTTGGCATGATCTCAATCAGTGGCTCCCTCTGGGATGAGGACGCCAGCTGGCACCACACACAGGTCGTAACAAACTCCTCGACCTGCCTCTCAAGGTCTGGGAACCACACTTTCTGTCCCAAGCGAGCCTTGGTCTTGGCAATTCCCTGGTGCCCCGGGTGCGCCAACTCAGTGAACTGGAGGACCTTGCACTGTGGTATCACTATTCGGTCCCCTCGGAGTAATAGCCATAACTCCACAAAAGCCAGCTCGTCCTTTACCCTCCATAGCTTTTCCAGCGCTGACCTTGCTTCCTGAGTATTCAGTGCCAGCGTGTCCACAACCGACTTCCATGAGCCCTGTCGAAGGGCCGCCTTCAGGATAATGAAGCATTTTTCATCGGCTGCCACCTGTTCCAGCTCGTGGATATGCACTGAGTTAGGAGTGGCCGCCTCCACCACAAGTCTCACATGCTCGTCGGCCTCCTCCGCAATGATGTTACTTTGTCCCTCCGGCTCACAACACGGGTGTCTAGACAAGTAGTCGGCAGCATTGTTGCTGCCAGGCCAGTGCACCATGGAGACCTCATATTCAAGCAGCGCCAACATCCACCTTTCGATAATGGTTTAGAAAACGACTGAGGCAAGATGGCCAGAAAGGGCTTGTGGTACGTGATCACGGTCACCGGCCATCCCAGCACTAATAGGCGGAAGTGGCGACATCCCAACAGGACCGCCAGGGCCTCCTTTTCAATCTGTGAATACCGCTATTTCTTCTCTGATAGCGCCTTGCTTGCATAGGTGACCGGCCAGACCTCACAGTGGGCATCCGTCTGTGTAAGAACCACCCCAGACCAAACGGGCTGGCATGCACCACAATTTCTGATGATAGGGCCGGATCAAAGAAGGCCATTATGTCCTCTGCTGTCAGCGCCCCTTTCACGTCCCCAAACACAGCCTGTTCAAGGGGCCCCCACTGCCAAGCTATGTCCTTCTTGGATAACGCGCGCAATGGGACCGGGACGCAAGGTTCCTGATGAACCGGCCCCAATATGTGACCATTCCTAAGAAGCTTCGGATCTCAGATACGTTCTCTGGGGGCAGTGCCTCCACAATGTCTTTACCTTCCGAGGATCCGGCAACACGCCCCCTTGTTGAACACAAACCCAAAGAATTCAATAGTCTTCTTAAGGAACTTGTACTTGTCCCTGTCCAGAGTCTGGAGCAGTTCCAATGTCTTGACCAGCTTGTCCAGGTGCTCCTCCTCCGTCCTTGCAAACACCAGGATGTCGTTGCTGATATTCAAGACCCCATCCAAATCAGCAAGGGCCCCACAGATGATGTACTGAAAGTCCTCTGCCGCCAACGACACACCAAAGCCCAGGCGATTGTACCTGTAGAGGTGCCGGTGCGTGCTGAAAGTTGTTATATATCGAGAGTCTGGGTGTAGCACCACCTGATGGTATCTGGCCCAAAGGTCAAACTTGGAGAAGAAGCACACCCCTTCAGTTCAGTGATAATGTTGTTGATCGTGGGGATGATGTTACGTTTGCGCTTGTTAGTCTTATTCGGGAGCCTCATGTCCACAGGGATGTGCACAGAGTCTGGTTGTTTAGGCTTTCTGGCAATGATGAACCTACGCGATAATGTCCAACTCTACCAGACTGGCCAGCTCCTTGTCCACTAGGTCCCGCAGATGAAATGGGACTTGGCAGTGTTTTAGGGCGATGGGTTGTATTGACTTGTCGATGTGGAGCCTCAACGGATCTCTTGCCATGCAGCCAATGCCTTCAAACAGTTGGCTGTACTTCGCCAGGAGCCCCTGCACATCCTCAATGTAGACTTCATTCGCGAAGCTCACAATGCCAAGTGCCTCCGCTGCTGCACAACCCAACAGGGTGAAGCTGCTGACCATTGTGACATAAAACCGGGCCTTGATGGATGACCCCCCGTGCTCCACGTTGGCTTCAAATGTCCCAGCCAGCGTGATAGGTTGTTCACCGCCAAACGTGAAGATGCGTGCTTTTGAGTTCCTAGCTTGGGCGGCACCACCATGGCATTGTAATGCACCTGCGCTGTAACATTGACAGACGCCCCTGTATCCACAAGCACTGGCACTGTTGACTCATTTACCTTCACCAAGCACTGTGGCTGTCTCCTGTTGGTGGACTGCAGAGCACTGACACTTGGGATGAAGAAAATGTTCTCTTCCTCCTCTTCATCGTTGTCCTTGTTAGGGACACCGTTGTCACCTTGGTCGATCCGGGTGACATTGGGCAGGCGCTGTGACCTGAAGAATCCCGCTCTTACTGGCCCCCTTGGGTTTACCACAGGCATCCAAGCTCTGCACATTCGGGCGTAGTGGTCCAGCACCTCGCAGCGTCGACACGACTTCCCTTGCACTGGGCATTCAGCCGGGTGTGGGAGATTGTACCCACATTTTGTACACAAGTCCCTGGCACTTGCACCCCGGTCCTGCTGACTGCCACTTGGACATCTTGATCCTCTACCACTTTAACCACGGGCCACCGCACACACATCTTCCACTTTCCCTGGGTGCACAGCCACCTCCATTCTTGACGTCCTCACCTCAGACACTTCTTGGCAGCGTCCAAGTCCGCATTATTCCAGGCACAAAGCAGAGGCATGCAGTGCAGCCTGCCATAGAAGTTTTCCAGGGACTTGTCATCCTTTTGACGGGCACTACACATAAAGCGCTCGTAATCTGCATTGGCAAGTGGCATGAAGTACTCCTGCAGCGCATCTTTAGCTGCGGCATAGGTTGCATTTGTAGACTGCCGGGACTGGAAGACCTCATGAACTGCTGGTCCTGCCTAGAACAGGATCGTAGCCAACTTTCTGTCCTCATCTGTCTCCCCAGTGGCCCTGAAGTACATATCAAGCCTTTCAATCCACATCCTCCATCTCGGTTCCAGGCTGGATGGGGCCCCCGAGATGTCGAACTCGGGCATTGGTGTAAGTGCCCCTAACTGTCTCGGCACCTGTGGTGCTTGGCGAGCAGCGGGCCCTGCAGCAGCCTGGGCGGTGGCCTCCATGGCAGCGAGGGCACAGGCACCGCACAAAACTGGGGCCGCAACTCACTGATATACTTCTTCAGCTGCACACAGATGTTGAGTGTGATAATGTTGGTCAGACAACCCTTCCCAAATACTTCTGATGACTTTCCTCCACCACCACACAGCCAGCCAAATGCCCTCTCAGGCACTTTCTTCAACTGTCCATCACAGTAGCCCTCCTTCACCAATGTCCAAAATAGCCAGAAATAACAAAGAAGGAACTTCCATGCAACACTAGTGGCTCCAGAAATTGAGTGGTGTGGGCTCAGGGGATCAGAACAAAGATGGTAGGCCCCCCCATCTCACACTCGACGTAATGGAAGTGTCCAAAACACATCAAAGGTAAGAAATATGCAGCATCAGCTGTCCCCTCTTCAGGCAATCCAAATGTTATGTGAGGATGGGCACACAAGTACTCTGGAACAGAGCTGCGACCCTTGTCAGCACGTGTGTAAAATGGTGGCAAAGCCGCATGGACATCGCTGTCCTTGCGGCATTCAGAATGCAGAGAACAAAGAAAAAAGCTCACCACCCCTCACCGCCTCTGCCCGGGTTGGTGTCCCGCCTCGTTGCCACTGTTACAAGGCTCTGGTGTCATCCGGCGCCCCCGTGAACCCCCCACCGCACACGACACACACTGGATGTGTGTGTACAGTTTGGGCTCTCCGGTCGCTCTGCTGCAGCCAGGAAAGCCCCTTTTATTTATAGCACAAGCAGCAGAGTGGCATCACTCTGCCGCGTGTGTATGCCCTTAAAGAGGCAGTCACCACAAGGCATGGCCCAGAATTTCAGGGATTGGGGAGGAGCAGGAGGCGGAGCTCAAGGTGTTCTTCCATTGCTGTTGGGATGATCTGTTATGCATTATTTCTCACAGTGAGAGGATATGCTGATCACCCCCACAGAGTTAAAGTGCGTTTCGCCATCTTCTGTAAGCCGAATGATTCTGTGTGAAATGCCCTGTGTTGCTCTTTTCAGTGTTTTTACTGTCAAGCCATCTACGACTGATAGTGCCTTATTGGTGGACTTAAGAGTCCACAAGGACTGCCCCTGCCCTTCTACCCTCGCCACGTAGACAGCATGAACCCAGTGTTGTCCAGAGACGAGGACAAACTGTGAGAGGATTGGGCCGCTGGCTCGCAGCTATTCCCTGGCTGAAGTAAAAGAAGAGGCTGAGAATACCGTAAATATGGAAAACAGACCATACCTTAAAACATAACCAGAAGTCCAGAAATCCTGTGTGCAGCGGGAGAAAGCAAAAATAGTGCTAAAAAAGGAACTGACCCGAATAATGTAAAGGCCCAATTCAAGGTAGAGAACTAAAGACAGACTCATGATAACTCAGTGGTTAGTGTAGTGTGTCATTCTATGTCACGCAACAGAGTGACATAACTCTGCTTCATGCAATTAATAAAGGGGTGTTCCCGCACCCGCTTCGGCAGTGAGCACCTAGAGCCAAGCAGCATAAGATTGTGTACCTGTTATCTGTTCTGGGGGGTGTTGGGAGCCTGATGGCGGTCAGGGGAACCTGACAACATTGGTGATGAGGTGTCTGCCCACTCTGGAGCAGGCGCCCAGGCCTGGGAGGGGAAACCCGCGGTCCGTTCCATTTGTGGTGGATGGCGGTGATTGCTCTCATTCAAGCCTGCCGAGCCTGCCTGCGTTAAAGCCTATCTCACTAATGCAACTTCCCAGGGTGGCGGCTCTGCTACAGAGTGCTTGTGCACCTCTGGGTAATTTTTGGAACCACCCGAGCAGCAAACTAGACCATTAAGGAGGTATGTGGATTGTTTTAAACAGTGACGCCGAGTTCTGGACAGACTAAAAAAAATAAAAAAAAGATGAAGGCATGTCCGCTCATGAGGAGGGCCTCCAGAGGAAGATTCCAAGAGTAACCAGGGTAGCGCCTGCTGCTCATATTCCGCCCTGAGTTGCGGCCTCTGACCAAGCCGGGGTGGTGCCTGTGCGCTCAAGGTGTGTAGCTATACCACAATTGTCCCGGTGTTGCGGCTTCCATTCAGACAGAGGTGCCAGTGCGCTCAAAAAGGGTACCACTGCCAGGCGAAAAGGAGTGGCAGTATGGTAAACAATGAAGATGGCGCGATGGCAGCAGCAGGCCAAGCACAAGCAGGCCCTGGGCCCATCGGAGTGGCCCAAACACCAAGACAACAGGGCTCACTGGCCCCCATGCTTGAATTCTACACATCAGGTGCTCTGCCAGGCCTAGGACCCAGATGGCACATGTGGATCAACAGGTTGGAAATGTATTTTAGTGCCAATGGAAAAACCAACGATGATGCAAAGTTATCAACGCTAATGTACGCAGCAGGAAAGGAAGTACACCGCATTTTCACAACACTAATATCAGCTGACAACGCCCATCAAGCAGTGGATGACTGTCTGAGAGAGCACTTCATGCCACTTGCGAATTTAGACTGCAAACGTTTTGTAATGTGTGCAGCGAAACAAAAGGAGGCGGGAGGAATCACTGGACATATTTTATGGCCGCCTCCATTATTTGGCCACGAAGGGTGACTGGGACAATGAAGACAGTCTGGTTCGCCAGCAGCTGATCCAGAGGTGCAGGCCAGATGGGACGTTCTTACGAGCTGGCGGAGGTAAGGGCATCCAAAATGGATGTGGCAATTTGTACACTGAAGATCGACGAGGTGTGCGCAGTAGGTTTCCAACAAGGGGCAGCCCAGGCAAGGAGAGGATAGTTCCCAAAAAAGGAGAGGGGGCAAGAACCACACATGCCGTGCCCAAAGTGTGAATACAATCTCTTTCATCCAGGGGATTGCCTCGCAAAAGGGAGAATGTTCGGACAATGTGGTTTGCCGGTCCATTCTGCCAGAATGTGCAAGGTGCCTACACCAATTGTAATCCCTAGAGGTCCCAACAAATCTCGTGCAAAGACACAGAGGAGGTTACAAGGCCATGGCGCAGGTGGAACAGGAAATGACTCCTAATGATCTGGATGTAGTTGAAGAAGATGAAGAGGACGAGGAGATATTTTTCATCTCCGGCAAGCCATCCAATGAAAGACCCACACCATTCAGACTTTTGAAGCTCTTCCTTTTGACCCCACATTACATCTGCTAGTAACTATGGATATCAAATCCTTGTATGCTAGCATACCACAGGGCGAAGCGATTGAATGTATGAGGAGACAACTGATGAAATATGACCTTCAGGACAGAGTCCCCATTCCTTTCATCATTGAGCTACTTACTTTGGCCCTTACCAAAAACTACTTCGATTTTGACGGCCAGTTTTACCTCCAGACAAAAGGAACGGCAATGGGCGCGACTTCCGCGCCTAGTTTAGCTGTCCTCTTTATGTCAGATTTCAAGGAAATAAACATTCTTGCCGATATCAACCCTTTCAGAAGCCATATACACCAATGGAAGAGGTACATTGATGACATCCTCTTTATCTGGGAGGGTACCAAAGACATCCTTGACAACTTCCTAGTTTGGCTAAATAACGTAAATACAGACATTCAATTCACCATGGAATGCAGTGCGACTATAGTTAATTTCTTGGATTTAGAAACTAAGCACAATAATAATAAAAAGATGAAAGAAGGATTAAATGTAACCTCTTTCGAAAACCAAGTGACAGAAATACCCTCTTGCACTTCTCCAGTGACCACCCGAGACATCTTCGAGAGAACCTTCCTTTTGGTCAATTTCTAAGAATTAGACGTAACTGCTCTGACATTGAGGATTTTTATCAACATGCACATGATCTAGATAGTAGATTGACCAAAAGAGGATACCCACGACACATTATATCAAAATCCAAGAAACGGGCGAGATTTTACAACAGGGAGGCACTATTGACACCTGAAACAAAAACTCCTGATGCTCACCCTAGGATTACCTGTGCCATTACACATGGTACTCATTCCCTAAAAATTAAGAAACTAATTTCTAAATATGGCCTTTCACCCGCCTCTGCTTGCAGGACGAGCCATCCCCTAGATTCGCTTTCAAGCGTGGTAAGAACTTAAGGGAACATTCCAGATTTGTTAAACCTGCACCCAGAGTGGGTCTATGGAACTTGAGAAGTGCTGTGGGCCATTTTGCATGTGGTAATTGCACAGCGTGTAAATTCACAAGGAAAACCAAAGAGTTTGTGTTTAATGGCAAACCATCGACCCTCCGAAATCTGACAAATTGTAAAAGCAAGCAAGTAGTGTATGTCATTGAATGCTCATGTGGCCTTAGGTATGTGGGTCAGACTATGCGTGCAGCCCACATTAGAATTTGCGAACACCGCTCGAGAATTCGCTGTAAGACCGTCAGTGCACCATTGGTAAGTCATTACCTTGAATTCCATCATTCAGTTTACGATATTACCTAGTGGATCATTGATGTAGTTGTCCACTCTTCCAATGCCTTGACGAGCCTTCTGTCAAAAGAAGCAAGATGGATCCATCGCCTTGACCTTTTTCGCAATGGCCTTAATGAGGAATTCATACCTCCTATATGATTTCTAACTGGGCCATTTGTGGTTCCACACATGCCCCGGTGTCTATGAACCTGCCGATTCTGACTCCCTCATGTGTTTTTTCGTGTCTGAAGTTTACCTGCCTTGACATGATTGGTTGATTTATGCATCCAGTTTAGAGTTGACACTCTAAAATCATGTGTCCCTCTCTCTCTCTCTCTCTCTCTCTCTCTCTCTCTCCCCTCTTCTTTTTCCGTGCCCTGCCCCTTATTCTGTTTGGCGGTCTGCAGCCCATTCTCGAGGCTAGCCTTTTTAAACCTTATTCAACCCGGTGTTCTGCAGTCCATTTTTGAGGCCTGCTTCTTAAAATCACATTCAACTTCATGTTCTACGGCAGTATATTTCTTTCCTCCCGCTTAATTTACTTCTTTCCATTCCCTCCCTCTCCTCCCCTCCCTTCCCTCCCCCTCCCTCCCCCTTTCCGCCCTCCCCCCCCCCGTTTCCTTCCCCCCGAGCCCTCGGCCTTAAATCTTCAATTTAGGTTTCTTTTAGATACTGTGTTTTCAGTAACAAGGCTCCACACTTTGTTCGGGCTTTATTTACTTCCAAGGCTGTTGCCGCGCCTTCGTTTCTATTGGCTCCCCTGCCTGCACAATCCCTCCTTGTCTAACGTCCAAGGCTGGACGACACACCCCCTGCCTCCCTGGCCTGAAGCAAGGTTGCCGTGACAACCCTCCCGCGACGTGCAAGCCGGCTTTTACCAGCCTCAGCTGCTCGTCTCGGGAAGGTTTCACGGCAACCCGTTCCTTTGTAGAATGACGTGGCATTCGTTCCTTGTCGGCTCCCATTGCGCGAGCCCTGCTGTCTAAGCCACAATCCCACTCACTGGTAAGCCTTCTGATACACTTGTGCCCCAACTAGTGTTTCCATTTCGGCAACAAGGCCAGCTGCTGCCCCACTCCGGTGCCTTATGCCTTATCTCTGATGGCGCCGTAATGTGTCAATGTGCTGCCATCTATTCTGCCTCTCATCTTCGCTATGGTGGTGTGCCTTTCTTTCCCCAGCACCCTTTGTACCGCTGGACCTGACCCTCATCCACTATGACGGACGTGTACCTAACTCTATTGAGATCCATTGATCAACCCTTACCTGGAATATGATGCAATAATGTATTTCTCTATTTTATTGACCCTTTGCTCTTTTGCCTCTTGCACACCCTATTATTAATAACCTGTAGTTGGTTTTCCTTTGACTGTCTTCTCTACATTTGAGCATCTACTCCATTTTTAGTACTTGCGGTTTTCCGTGCTCCTACCTGTGCACGGGTTCACGCGCACCTGTACCTCACGTAGCCATTGTGTCTGCCGTCTCCTTGGTAAGCTTTCCCCTAGGAGCCTACATTACATCAGCTCTTTCCTATTTTGTCTTTGGTTACTCAACACCTAACCATATTCTTTGGTGTCTATGTTTAACAGTTGAAATTTGGTCCTGAATATAGGCTCTCGGTAAACTTTCACTGATGGATGACGGTAGTAAGCTTTCATGGCCCTTCAACCCTTAAGTCCGTTTTTCTGTTTTATTCTGCTTTCACAGCTGCTGTACCTTACCACAGCAATTTTAGAACTGTGACCCAGGCTCATTCCTTTTCTAATTTGGCTGAATTTTGGTATAGTGCAAGAACTTTAATAGTCTGGAAAAGTAGCGCCAACGGACTCCGCCCTGTCCTTTTAAATTTGTACTGGATGAGTGATCTATATACCCAAGACAGCAATCCTTGAATCTTGATTTTCCGCTGAAGTTGTCTTAACAGAAGTCTGTATGAATAACCTATGTTTCCTCTATCTCTGACCCCTTTTAGGGTGATATTACTAAATCATTTCTATTCCTGCCCTGAGGAAGGCCTCTACTATTGATGCCAGTCTGGCACGCCGAAACGTGATATTTATGTGTTTATGACTTCTTCCAACACGTTGGCAGACAACGGCAGACAACAATGCAAATTTAGCAAAATTGAATACTCCTTTTCTATACCTACCAGGGTAATTTTTAACACACCCTGGTAGCTTCTATGTTGCAGGAACAATTGGCATCCTGCAAGGATTGTTTTATTTCATTAAGTGTTATTTCATTAAGTGTTCCCCAACAATCTATTCCGTTACTTGATGAACATGTCGTTCTTTTGTATTCTATGTATATATGATGAATGTTATGTTTTATGTTTTTTCTTTGTGTTTTTCAGCTGTTTTATTTAATTGTTGTTAATAATTTCGAAACATTCTGAAAAAATTAAAAATTGTGCTTTCAACAATAAATGAATTGTTAGCATTTTCTAGACTTCTTCTTTGGTTTATCTTCAGTGACTGCTTCTGCAAGCATCAGCCTTGAATTGTTATGGAGATTTGATTTAAATAATAGACAGAATTTAGGACTGTCTATAGCGTGAGTACCCTTTTGTTGGTTATGTTTAAGCATCCAATGAAAGAAAACATGACAGGCAAAAATGCACTGTCAATGTGAAAGGAGCGGATGTCCCAGTGCTACTAGACGCAGGTGCCTCAGTGAACATGATGGCAGTGGGACACTATGAAACACTTCCAGGCCCACCTGTGTTAACTGCAGCCAATGCAAAAATGTTCACGTTTGGTGGGAAAACATCCATACCGCTAAAAGGGGTCTTCGTATCCAAAGTACAGTATGACAAACACTCAATAAAGGTGAGATTCTTCATCACAGACATCACCAGTGACACACTGCTCAGCTGTGCAGCGGCGGAGGCCCTGGGCATCATACATTTTGTATATGGAGTATATGCAGAGGACATCAACACACTGCTTGAACTGTTTAAGGATGTTTTTGATATGGTGGGGATTTTGAAAGGGGACCCGGTGAAACTGCTCATCAATGGGTCTGTCCGTCCAGTAGCACTGAAGCACCACCGGATACTGTTCCATTTAAGGAACAGGTCGACAAGGAGCTCGACCATCTAGTCAAACTGGACATAACTGAGAAAGTGGATGGACCCTGGGTGTCACTGATAGTAGTGGCACGGAAACTGAAGCTGCCGGGAGCAGTACATATATATACACATGGACAGGAGGTTCCCAAACAAGGCCATCAAACATGGAGACATTTGACCTCCACGGAGGACAGCATTGTGAGTGAATTGCAGGGTGCCCAAGTGTTCTTCAAACTGGACCCAAGGGCCAGGTACCGCCAAGTGGCACTCCACCCAGAACACGATATATAACAACTACACCAGTATGAATGGCTCAGCTTCGGGGTGCCGTATGCAGCAGAAGTGTTCCAGAACATCATCAGGGGAGCACTAGGGGACCTGGAAGGGATAATTAACGTCAGCGATGATATTCTGGTGTTCACACCATTGGAGGTGGAGCATGTAATGAGACTGGAGAAAGCCCTGCAGAGGAAACACCAGCTTGGGATAACACTTCACAGAGAGAAATGTGAATTCCTGAAAGACCATATAGAATTCTTTGGATGCGTGTTACACGAAGGGGGTATGTCACCCGACTCCAAGAAGATTAAAGACATACAGGACGCCAGACCCCGGGGTCCGCTTTGGAAATACGAAGCTTCCTCGGGATGGTTAGCTACTGTTGGTGTTCATCCCAGATCTGGCAACCATATCTGAGCCCCCGAGACACCTGACGAAAAAGGGAATTGTGTGGAAGTGGACGTCGCTGGAGCAAGAGGTGTTTGAGAGGATAAAAGGGGCTCTTACAGAAGAAGGAACAATGGCATTCTTCGACCCCGCTTGGGAATCTGAAATTATCACGGAGGCCGGCCCATTTGGGCTGGGTGCAGTTTTGACCTAGCTGGATGCCGATTACCATGTGAAACCACTGGGGTATGCGAGGGGTGCCGCCATTTTAGGATATAAATCTTAGGGAAACCGGTCACTGTCATCACTGACCACAAACCGCTACTACCAATTCTGGCGGGAAACTCTTCAAAGCCCCCACCATGTATTGATCGATGGATGCCAGCGATTTTGGAGTACAAAGTGATGCTAACGTATAGGCCAGGGTCACACAATGCAGTGGACTACCTTTCGCGGCACCTGGTCGTACGTGAGGATAATCTACCCAAGGAAGTTACAGAAGCTGATGGACATGTGTGCCTAGTTGTTGAGCCAGCCAAGCCTGTCTCATTGTTGGTACGGGAAATAGCGGAAAGCATCCGATCAGGAAAAGTTTTTTGAACTCATACACGTGGCAATGCAGTCAGGGGAGTGGAAAACTGTGCAAATGGGACACAACAAAAAAGTGCAGGAGGCCTGGATTGAGCTGGAGCAACTATGGAAAGTGCACCAGGTGCTGTCATTCCCGTAGGACAGTGTCCTGCTGAGAGGGGACATGATGGTTATCCCACTCACACTGGCCGGCTGGACTAATAAAGTGTTTTGTATATTTAATGTCCAATGTCCCGCTGGGTATTTATTGCATTACGCTGGAGGTAAATCCCCCACACCGGGCCATACTCGTAGTATGGCGGTGCTGGAACAGTGGCGGGAATTCCATTACTGACAATTCTTTCCCACACCGCCATACTTGTAATGAGCCCTATTGTGTTTAGGTACTCATACAGGTGTTAGCCAATAATGATGTGCGAATTGTAACACACCTGGTATTTTGTATTATATGTTAAACTTACATTTTTGGTCCTTAAATACTGTTATATAATGTGGGTGTGTCAAGAGTCTCTCAGTCTTCATGTCTTACAAGACGACCTCCTGGCTGTTTTCTGCTTTGCTCTAACTTGCATTGAAACTTTGTTTGCTTGCAACTCATGCTTCACGTTTGCTGCAAACACTGATCTTCCAGCATTAGATTCCCGTGTTTAGGGCACTTCTGAACGTCAAGGGCTCTGTGGCTCTCTCCAGGTCTGCCTCCTTCAGTGCTCACCTGGCCTCCTCTGCCTGCGTATGCGTTCCTCTCTTTTGCCGCTTCCTTCGGCCTTCACTCTCTCTTCAACCTCCTTGTCACAGTTGATTGGGGACTTTTATTTAAAGAGACATTGTTGTTTTCTTCCTGGAAATGGCATAACATATCTCTCTTCAGCCGAATCTCTGGACTTAACACTATTTTGGATATTAGATAGTCCCATGTATGCCATCATGTGAATTGGTTTGGAGAGTTCAACCCAGGAACGATAGTCCTTATCCCCCAAGTGGGAGTCTCTCCTGTTGATGTCCCACTTTCCTCTACCGCTAGGGAGGGTTTTGCGGAGTGGGCTCACCTCCCTAGCCTCACATGGGCATGGGGGTCTCCCCATGAGGGAGAAGGGATGAATTCCCTCGATTTGTCACAGTATGCAGAAGGACGGCAGGACCAGAAATAATGTGCCTCAATGACATGGAACCACATGATCACTTTACATAGTAATTAAGCCATTATACATCTCATCCGTGCTCTTGAGTATAGAAATGCTTTGGTCTGTATTTTTATTTAACATTCCTGTTGCTATGGTAACAGTTCTTTAATGCCCCCTGCTTCACTACCCCAAGCACGGCACTGATCGGTGAAGGACACTGCTTTGCTGTTGCCATAACAACAGGCCCTTTTGGCAATGATTGTGTGATCTTTGACTTTGCTTGCAATTATCACAAAACCCCTCACGTGACTGCTAGTCTGCCACTCTTCCTTGTCTAATTATTTAAGCTTGATTCACTATAGAGCCATTGGCAAGATTACAGATTGACAATTACTGAAGAATTACTCATTGCATGATTTAAAAAGGAGAATTGAAGGATGGCACATAATGTGATCATCAAGGTGTTGTTAAGTCCTGGTTAGTGTCTGTTCATGATAATAGCCTGCTGGTTTCTGGGAGCATCGTATGGATGCTCTCTGTAAAATCTCTGGAAGGCGCTTAATACCAGTTAGTATCCAAGTGCATCTGCTCTTTTCATTGAGGTCAATAATTGGTGATCCAGCATACAGTGGTACGTTTGTGATAGTGCATATTGGTCTTTCAGAGTGTTAATATTAATAAATAGCTGCTTTTTCCAAATAATGGGTTAATGGGGCCTTTTGCTGTACACCTTTTGTTAAACATTAGGCAAAAGGCCACACAAAAACACAAATAATGTCCCCATCACCACCAGTACCTAGAATCATGTTCTAATTCATTTGCGTGATGACTGCATTCACAAATGCACCATGCCAGCACATGATCATGGCACTTGTGCCCACAATATACACCAGTATTGCCACTGTAGGAAAACACTTTTGTTGGCTGTGTTCAATAATGCCAATATGACGAAAGTAAGAAGATGTTTTCATTCTAGCTGCTCAATACTGCCATGTATTGGTACAGCCGGCATGAAAAGGTATTTTTAGGGTGGCAATATTTTTAGGGTGATAACATGTCATTATTGCCAGTTTAAGAGTACACTAATTTGGCTGTGTCTAATAATGACAATATTGCCACCCTAAAAATACCCTTTCATGCCGGCTGTACCAATACATGGCAGTATTGTCACTACAAGAACACACTCAGGCTGGCTGTGCTGAATAAGGCCAATATTGCCACTTTCCTGCAACCATAAACAGGTTCATTCTCTCTGTGCCCAAAATATGCTGCCTTCGTACCCACTGTTTAGTTTAGTTTAGTTTAGTTTAGTTGATTTGTAGAGCACAGCCAAACCCTAGGGTAAGTGGGCGCATAGACATGGTGAACAAAAAAGTTACATAGAGGTTGCACATGCGAGATACAGTAGGTAGCAAGAGAACCGGGTTACACAGTGGTTCGTGACAAGGTTACAGAATGCATTACAAAGTACATTATATGTGTGTAGGACTAGTATTCTTACTGCGATGAGAGCCATCTTTTTACTTTAGCTCTGAAAGTCCAAAATGATTCTTCAGCCCTGATTATCATGGGGGAGTGCATTCCAGCATTTCGTTGCTAGCACAGGGAACCTAGATCCCCCTGCTGTTTTCAGGTTGAATTTTGGAATGTTCAGTTGGTGCATGTAAGGTGTTCTGGTGGGTCTGTAAGAACTGTGTCTGGAGAATGTGTCAGATAAGTAGCGTGGGGCAGTCAGCGAAAGGCATTTATGTGTAATGACAAGTGATCTTAGTTTGATTCTATCTCGGATGGGGAGCCAATGGACTTCCTTGTTAATGGTGGAGATGTGGGCCTTGCGAGGAAGGTTAAGGGCACATCTAAGGGCATTATTCTGAAGGACCTGCAGTCTGTTCAGATTGTGATTAGTGGAACCCAAGAAGAGAGTGTTACAGTAGTCTAGTCTGGACAATATCAATGCTCTGGATAGTGTAAGGCAGCTGGTGGTTGAGAGAAATGGCTTACAGGCATTAATTAGTTTGTTAGTGTAGGCCGTGGATGAGATAGTGGCGTTGTCGTCATCCAAGCAGAGGCTATGGGTGGCCATCCATGCTTGAATTTCAAGGTAGATTTCATTAACCACGGTGCACTGCTAAGACTAACACCTAGGACATCAAAGATGACATCACAAAAAGGCACAGACAACCTTGTTAACATTGCGCCTTGCTTTCTCCACTTGTGGACCAAATGAAAAAGAATGCAGCCACATTTGTCTCTGTGCAATACGGGAAAAAATTACTCTGGAGTTTGGATACATATCCAGGACTTTGCCAAGTCCTTCTTTCATTGCAAATTGCAAAGAGATACCGGACAACCGCAGTGTCTGCGGACAAATCAAAAAATCTGAGAGTGGGGAATGAAAATTTAAATAGTGTACCCCATTTCCTCTTTGAGGTTGGCTCTGAAAAGAGCCTTTTTTTTAAGATGCTTCAGAAACACCATTCATTTAGTATTTTTTTTCTTATTTTCCTCCAAATATCTTCACATTAGCTTCTCCAAAGCAATCCTTATATTCCAAAAAAGCATGGCATATCCCATGAAAGATAAAGAAATACCATCTGCTTTAAAGTAAACAACATTACCAGATTCAATGTTATCATTATTGCAAAAGAATATCCTAGCTCCAATCATAAAAGCAAACATGCCTTGGTTAATTAAACACCTAGCAACATTTTGCTGAGGACAAAAAACAGAACTATTGTCCCATACTGCCCTAGATAACAAAGCAGAAAAAATAACCTTGGCATTTGGAAGGACTTTCATGACTGCCTGCACCAAGTAGGGGCACTGACATAGCCCAAATGCACAGCACCACAGTGCAGGACAACTACATCAGACTATTGAACCTAGCCATATCATGACTAACTTCCAAAATTGCCTGCAATTTAAAACCAGGCACAGTACTCCACAGCACCTCCATGCCTTTTACATCAAAATTGTTTGCCACATTCCTACATTTAGCATACTGAACCGAAACCTCCGAGCACCAACACCCGGACTTTCTCCACCTCTGCCATCCTCACTACACACAGCCTTTTTCAATACAAACCACAACCTCAACACCTGACTGGCTGATCCCTACAGTCCTATTTCCATGCCAGGTATGTTGAGAAGTCCTGTATGTGGCACGCCCTGTCCGTGGACTGCCACGGTGTCCGCAGAGCGCGTAACAATGGGGCAGCCCTTCTACCCTTTCCACTTCACTCTCTCCACCATTCCTTCATTGGCTACTGTTAAGTCGTCCCACAATCATCCACCAATCACATGCAAGAACTCTACATCTAACTCCATCATGACAGATCAGCACTTTAGATGTACTATTGATCACTCTCAGTACAATTGAGCTGTGACTGCAAAGGACCTACAGCAACAACTACTATAAAACCCCCCAAGATTTCTACTTGTAGATTCATGCACATCCATAGGCATGAAAACAAACTACAGGTATGAATATGTTCTGCACAGTACATGTACAGCTCTTGTAGGAATACATATAAACAGAGTAACTGCCACTTACCCTGTATAACCTGTAAAATAAACTTACTGTAATTTCTCCCATCTGCTACGATCAAGTGTCACTTGCAAACCTGTATGCTCTCCACATTTTTCTTTACACACACAGCTATCTAGAAAAGTGTAATTTCATATTAAAAGATGAGAGAAATAACAGTATAATTGTGGAAAAAGGCTCTGTAGTGTATTATAAAATGACACACAGCCGCCAGGATGAGTACATGCATCTTTACTCATGCACACAGATAGACAATATCATTACAAAGGCTCCCAGCAGAAACAACACCACTGCCTCTACATATAATCCTTCTGCTTTACTTCCCACACCTTCACAAATGCATACATTGCATGCTTTTCTTTACAGTTCCTGCCATTTACCCTGTAAAAATAGCAAAAAAAGCATATGATTATTTCTTCTATCTCCTAACATCCAATAACACAGCCTTAAGAAACTAAGTGTGCTATGTACACTTACTATTATACTCATTTGTATATACATATTTGTGTATGTTCAACTAACAGATTCTAAGTAAAATATAACAGAATGCACATAGGGAAAGGAAAGTGCATGTACATACAATGCTCAGTTATCAGAAAACACTAATACTGCAAAAACAATAAAAATCAATGTCTACATTAACAACAGTGCTATAAGCACACATATTTACTAACTTCTTTCTTTTACAATTACAGCGAAGAGCACTCTCCTGAAAAGCAGCAGTGTCTGAAGTACGAACAAGAATTTAGAAGAAACCTACTCTTTCCATACAAAAAAGTAAATGCAATACTACCATAATGTTTTAACTGTTACTCAAACACACTAGATTTCTAGTATTGTAGAACAAACAAGTGTTTTCACCCTTCACCATTAGATTTAGTATTAGTGCTTCCCATCACCAGCTGCATACTTTGTATTGTCATCTGAACCCCAGTATAGTAACACACAAATACAAGAATAGCCTTCCCAACTTGATGTAACTGCGCATTGCACAATCACACACCTCCACAAACATCCTTACCATCATACTCAGACACTCATGCACAAAGCACACATACACTGCACAACAGCCCAACCCACACTTTTATTCTCCAACAGACCCCAAAGAATGCTTACCAAAAAGCAACTCTGTAGAAAGCAATGCAGAAGTAGAGCAAATCAAAATAAAAGTGTCCAAAATAAGCATCCATCTCTAGCAGAATTTGTACAAAAAGTTCAAACAAAACAGCTAATACAGTCATTAAGCGAAACAAAACAAGCTTCCAGTACAGAAACTTTGCCTCCTCTTTCAAAATGTAAAACGAAACAGAAAGTGATTAACAAGACTTCAGCTACCACTACTGCTAACACTGCACCTATACATTTTGATGTAGTGGCAAGTAAACATACCAAAAAAATGATTTTCCAAAACATTTTCCACCACAGAGTCCTTCAGAACCTTATAAAAACAGGAGAGAAATCATGCACAACCCTTAAAACCTACCGTAGAAAAGGTATCCTAGAAGGTCTCATAGACAGTGCAATCCTTCTCAAAAGGAAGTTATTTATTTTAGTTTTAAACATAATGAAACCACTAACAAAACCAACTACTAAACTACAAAAAAGACTTCTCAATAAACGGAATATCAACAAAAATAGCTTCTTAAACATCTGTGGAGGTGAATGGAGTCACACCACGAGCACAGAACTATATTTTAATGAAGAAACATACAAAAAAAGTAAACAAACCCAATTGCCATACATAACAGCGGACAAGGGTATGAAAAACTTAATAATACCATTATGGAACAAGAAACGCTGCTCACAAAAATATTCCTAGAAAACTCAGTATCACCTCTCCATTCCACTGAACCAAAACGTCCAGTCTACAAATGGCTGTGCACATCAATGTGTAACATTGCTAAAAAAAACTTTCAAATCTTTACGCCAGTTCCTCAATCAGTATGTAAAAAGCAAAGACAAAATAAAAAAAAAACTACTACAAAATATGAATGCCTGTTCAGTGCGCAAATACACAGGACTACAAGGACATGCATTTAAGGACCTGTTTGCAAAAGCACCAACCATCATATCAAAATGATATCAACACATCATTCAACTATAAGAAATAGGGTCCATAAACTCTACTATGCTAAAAGTCCTGCTTTAGCACTAGCCAATTTAAATAACAATCTTCTACATGGTGCAGCCAAAAAACTACTTGAAGAAATAGAGCATATCCAGAGAAAATATTTTGGAAGTGAGAGCCACTTACAAAATGCAATAGCTTTACAACAAACTGGCAACTACTGTACAAATAGCAACCTTCTATTACACACATACAAAAAAGTTTAAAAGTACATCCGCTGAAGTACCAACCCATGTGTGTGGGTGTGGGTTGCCGCAGGACTTTTTTTTATAAAAGTAGCACATACATTATATGAGAGCATCATAATTCAAACAGTGCACCAATTTCAAGCAATAATACGCATTCAACCAAGAACAGCAAAATTACCTCCCTCTGAATTAGTGAAAGACATTTGTGGCAAAGTAGTTTATTTACCATTAGATATCAAAGAAAATGTACACACTCTGCAAATTAACAAGGGGGGTCCTGGGAGTCCCTCTGCCAGACATTAGTCCTGGTTACGAGAGACTTCCCGAGAGTGTTTAGCTCACTATCTTTCACAGAGAAGAAATATCCCAAACATATCAGTCTTTGTCCTGCCCTGCGGCAGTCCAGCACCGAAATGCTAGGCAATTCTCCTCTGAACAAGAGTACCAATAGCAACCCCAGCTCTTTGGAGGAAAACACATTATTTTCTTCTTCAATAAACACCAGTGAAAGCTGAACCTATTTTAAAAAACTTTAGGGAAAAAACTGTGCCATAAAACTCTTGGCAGCATAGGAAATGTCAACTTTTGGCAACATTTCCAATACAGAGAATTAACTGAAACCATGCGCCAGTCTGCAGACCTCACATACGCCAACATTTTTAAAAGTATTAGAGTTGGCGTACTATCTAAAGAAGCACAATTAATATTAAAAACCAGGCACATCCATGCACTCTTGCCATAACTCATATGCCACTGATGTCATGGAACAATTAGCACACAAAAATGTTAATTGTATGTCCTTGATGCCAACTCTTGCAAGCTGTTCAAAATTTAATGAAACAACGTTGAAAAAAGAAATGCAACCAATAATTGAAATTTGCTCCACAGACAAACTGGACGTACATGGTATGACACTACCTATGTGCCAACAAGCCACAACAAGACTAAATACCATAGAAAACTATCTCCAACATAGCTGGTTTGGAGAAAATATTAAAATTATCTTTAAACTGTAGAGTAATGCTTAAACGTAACCTAGACGTAGAGCAAGGACTAGTTAATGGAGCACTCGGTACAGTTGTTGGCTTTCAAACATACCCACGTGACAACAACATTCAATTTGTCAATATTCTCTTTGACAAACTATCGGAAGTTAAAAAGATAGGACGCTCAACAGCCCACTTCCTTCTTTTCAAAGACATGTATGTACGCAGAGAACAATTTACACTAATTCTAGCATACGCAGTCACCATTCACAAATCACAAGGTCTTACCCTAGATAAAGCATTGATAGATATTGGTAGCACAGTCTTTAAAGAAGGCATGAGCTATGTAGCACTATCACACTTACGTACACTTGACGGATAGTTTCTAATCAACTTTGATGCAAGTATAGTAAATGCTGATATTCCTTGCATTCTGGAATACAATAGACTGTGTTCACTCTACGCCCGCCATCTAAAAACCTATCCTGTTCCGCAAAAAGCAAAATGTTGTAAAAGAAAACTACTTCAGACTGAAACGATACAGGATCTCACTGCAATTCCTCCAAAGAAAGTAAAAGAAGCATACTTCATCAAGTACCACAACCAAAGAAGAATCTACTGCTCGAAGTTACTCAACTACTTCTTCAAAGAAGAAACACACACTCCAAACAAATGACTTCGACACAGAACTGTCAGATCCATTCAACTTTTCAAATGCAACTGGTGTAAATTGCTACGCAAATGTAGCAATAAATATTCTATTCCAATTGCCAACAATCATTGACAACATTTACTTACACAGTACAGACCAATTGGGTTTGCAAATGTTAGCCCTTCATTGAAATGTAACCAACAATCCTGACAACACTTACAGTGTTTCTGGAATAAGGCAGGAATTGGACTACTGTGCTGGAATGGTCAGATTCACTATCAACTCACAAGAAGATCCACAAGAATGTCTAATGTACTTAATACAAGTTCTGGAAAACAGAAACATCCCTATAAATGAAATCTTCCAGATTTCATACATGTGGAAACATACATGCACTCTCTGCAGCCATATGGCACAGGAACACGTCCCTAATGAACGCGTTGTGTATGTATCCATACCTAACTGTGAATCCATTCCATTTCAGCAACTTGTACAAAATGCAAACCATGGCAGATTATGTACTACCTGCAATTCAGATAATCACTCCACCTTACAAATACAGACACATAGTAAATATGTAATAGTAATTATTTTACGTTACAATGCAGGTGGTACCAAAAACAACTGCAAGCTGACTGGATTCACAAATGGTCAAGTATCACTTGGTAAGAAAACCTTCAAAACAATAGGAATAATCTACCATGCAGAAGCCACAACCAATGCAGGTCACTACACTCCATATATAAAAAAGCAATGTGGATGGTTTGAATGTAATGATACTACCATTACTCCACGACAAAGATTACCAGCAAATATTAACATTAACAAAACTTCAATTTCAAAACTACAAACAGTTAGAATACGCCAACAGGTATCTAACTGCCCCAAGATTCTGCAACAAGCAAACAGATAAAAGAATACCTCTAAATTGTAACAAGAAATAAACAGTTAGAATATGCCAACAGGTATCTAACTGCCCCAACAATCTGTAACAAGCCAACAGATAGAAGATTAGCAAGAAACAAGAAATAAACACTGAAAACAATGAAAGAAATATATTGTACCACAACATAAAAAGTTTTTTTTAATCCAGCATGGTTTTTATTCCCCACAGACCCAATGATTTAATAAACAAACACAGAAACTGAGCAAATTGCACAGTACACTGGTTTGAACTATAGTACTTCTAAAGTACTAAACATGAGGGTCGAAAAAATACAGAAATGTCTATTATAGAATGCAATAACTCATTATGAACTATCTACACTAACATATGATCTTTTCTTTTATCACAGAGATTGAAAAAGAATGTCTACTCCAATTATCCATGTCATGAAAAACCTGCATACAACCACAAAAAGTCAAACAGTAAGTATATAATAAACAGACTCACAAACACCGCTGCATAACACACCCATTCAAGCAAACATCTAACCATAGACCACAATCCAAAATGTTTAGTTCCATGGGTATCTTATGCTGCAGTGCTTGTTACCAAACGCTAGAATCTTAACTGCATAGCCTAGCCAAAACTTTACATACAGATTCTATAAATGAAACAGTACACAAACGTTTGTGTTTTGGAAATTTGATGGGTGTTTGATTCTATGAGTGTGTTATGCTGCGGTGGTTGTGGCCAGGGCCTAGAGCCTTGGAGGTTTAGACCTTCTTTTTCATTGTTTTAAAAAGAACTACTGGACAGTATAACTTTGCCCCCCACCATGACCAAACCTCACCAAACCTTTCAGAGTGGGCCATATACTTTTTTTGCAAAGTTTGGTGAGGATTCGTCCAGGGAGAGCGAAGTTATAAGCCACCCAAAAAGTGTTCTTCCTATGGGTTTAGCAACTTAACCATAACTACATGGCCACTACCGTGGGCTGTGTAATATATTCAATGAAAAAACTTTGTTTTTGGGAACAATATGGTTAAGTTGCACTAATAAAAACCTATGAAATTCAATGAAAAAACATTGTGACAGCCACTTTATGGTTACAAGTAAAACTGAAAAAGTTCAGAAATTCGCCAGTTATTGTTAGGCAGAATCCTGTGCAGTGCCCTTAGGGACCACTACACACAATTAAGACTACAGGTGGCAATACAAGTTTTACCTTTGGTACAAGCCTGTAGTACTATGTTAAAGTGGTAGCAGTAGCGGAGCAGCCAGGCTTATCTCAAGAGTATATGAGCAGTAGCAGAGATTACACAAAAGGACCACAATTACTGTGACTCAAGCAAACAATGACTCAAGGTTTCAGGTAAAAAATATAAGTACATTTATTTTTTAAACCATTTGTTATAAACACAACACTTCTATTAATTCAAAATCACATACAAAATACACTACAACCAACCAATTCACTTTGGCACACTCTAACTCAAGGTAAGTACCCTATGTTTTAATGGACCGTTGTTGTGAAACAAAAGACATTACCAGGAATACGTATGCGATCACTTTTTGACATTGATGACTGTTCGGTCTTACTAAAGAAACACGTATCTGCAGCAAGAAATGTTACCGGGGCAAAAACACACTCAGCACCTGAGTTGACCAGAGAGAGTTGAGGGCAATAATCATAGGCAATACTTTTGACAAGGCAGACAGAATTAGAGAACACTCGTTGACAGAAATTCAATAGGCCGGAACCAGTGTCAAGTGGAACCGGGTTCCTGTTGTCGAGGATCACACAGTCGGACAGTTCAAGATTCAACGTTGCCAGAAGTACTTAGATATTGTCAACAGAGTAAGCAAAAGTTATAAGAAGGAGGGAAGACAAGGGCAAGCCTTGGAGGCAAAGAAAAGGGATTCACCCTAATTCTTGAAGCAGAACACAGTACCTTATTCAATGAAGAAGCTGGTGCCACGGCAGTGGTTCCTGGTAGTTTCCTGTCGACCCACGGTTCCTGGAGCTTTGGTACGAAGGAGGACGTCTAGAGGGGTCTGCACCACACAGGGATGAGGCTGGCAGCAGCGACGGTGAATGAAAGGTGCGCTCCTTAAAAACAGGAGGGCTCTTCAGATGGCTATCTGGACCACTACAGCTGTGTGCAGCGATTTCAACCAAGAACAGGATCCCACCAGGCTCAAGGGAAGAAGACTCCAGACTGAATCTTCTCTGGTCGCCGAAGGGTAGATAGCTCAGGACTGCAGCAGGGCTTCACCGGGCCGGGGTAGTTGCAGCAGCCGTCTTCTTCTCTGCTTCTCTTCGGTTCCTTGTAGTTCCAGTGGCGACTCTGACTTCTAGCCCAAGAGACCTGCCTTTTATGGGAGAATCCCCCCATTCACACAGCCTGGCTGTCAATCACGCAGCAGGGGGGGTTGTCCAGCCCGGACAACCACCTCAGCCAATCATGGCAAAGTGCGACTTGGGTTTCCTAGGATACCCTGTGCAGTGGGTGACTACACCCCTCCCTCACATTCAGCCCACCTAGACACCGAGGTGCCTGGAGGAGGGCTTCTTGGCAGAAGCCCGCCAAAAGACAGTGAACAAAGAAGGCAAACCTGGTTTGCCGCGCAAAGTAAAACACAAGAAGGACTTTAACAAACAGAAATGGCGAATAAACCCGACCGGGGCCAAAAGGAAGAGTATTTGGTCAAGCGGGTTTATGTTCGAGGCTAATATTATAGCCTAAAACAATGCCACGTTTATATAGTATAATAGCGGTAGAAAGGTTTGGGTAGATACCACTGCCACCAGCCAAGTCTAAATGTTAAAAGAGCGAATCAATGCTGTAGGAGGTACAGATAAAAAGGCTAAGGATTAACCCTTTCCAGTACTCCATGTAAGATGAGGTGTACTGGATCTGTGGTTAAATGACTAAGTAAAGTTAATGGCAACTTTACCCTTTTCTGGGAGACAGTAGTCAGCCTCAGAGATGGAGTTGGTGGGAAGTCTAAAAGACAACCCTGTGTTACTGCACTCAAGGTGCTGTAAACACACAAAAGAAGGGGGCTACTGAAGTGGTGTACTCCAGAGTCCACAATCACAAAAGCAGATGAAATACACATGGAAAAAACACAGGTAAGAGTGGGAAAAAGAGGCACACTCTTACCAAGTGAAAAAAATAACTCCAGAAATCCAGCAAAGCTGCTGGGGGACTCACTAGGTGAGGGAAATTAGCCATAAAATGAGAATTCTCCCTAACATTTATGGTAAGCTAAGCAACCATAACTCGCGCCACCACCGTGCACTGCTAAGTCTAACAACCAGGACATCAAAGATGACATCACACATGTCATTGATGACATCACATGTGAAATTAATTTTGATGAAAAGTCCCTACAATGGGTTGTGTTTATAATGTTGGTTACATGATGTCAGGGGTGATTGTGTAAAGTTAAACACGTAATAACTAGCTAACAATTCAAGACTTACTACACACCTCTGCTAGTACAAACAATACATATGAAGACCCACAGTGCATACAAATCAGAGGCACATACAGGGAAACTAAAGTAAGGAAGAAAAAAAACAGCATCATTAGAAAATGTTAATAGCATTAAAGTTTATCTTCATGTATACAAATGAATTGTGTGTTTGAGGGCTACCTATTCCCCCATGTACGTGCACCATGAGCTGAGACCAAACCCTACGGAAAGTACTTTAAAAACATATGACAAGGTTAACGTCTAGATATACAGCACCTTTTGAATTTTAATATTCTGATTGTCAGTGAACAAACCACCTGGCCTAGATATTTCAGTGAACAAAAACAAGTGAGCAAGATATGTGATGTCATCAGTGATCTCATCAATGACATTTGTGATGTCATCTTTGATGTCCTGGGTGTTAGTCTTAGCAGTGCACGGTGGTGGCGCGAGTTATGGTTGCTTAGCTTACCATAACTGGTGAATTTCTGAGGTTTTAAGGTTTTACTTGTAACCATAACATCACTTTAACAATCTTTTTTCATTGAATTTCATAGGTTTTTATTAGTGCAACTTAACCATAACGTCCCTTTAACAACGTTTTTTCATTGAATTTCATGTTTTTATGAGTGCAACTTAACCATAACGTCCTTTAACATAGATTTTTCAGTGAATTTTATAGGTTTTTATTAGTGCAACTTAACCATAACGTCCCTTTCACAAAGTTTTTTCATTGAATTTCATAGGTTTTATTAGTGCAACTTAACCATAACATGCCTTTAACAAGGTTTTTCCAGTGAACTGTATAGGTGTTTATTGGTGCAACTTAACCATAACGTCTCTTTAACAATTTTTTTTCAGAAAATTCCATGGGTTTTTACCAGTGCATTCTATTTTCCTACAACTTACTAATATCATACTTACCCCAATATAGCAACATGTTTGTCGAATTTACAACGTTTCACCTTAAAACTCTGCCAGTTCCCACCTTCTAACATAATTTTTAACACTTCTATACTTTTTCCACTGTTTTTGCTTCCATCAACGTCCGCGAACGTCTGACATCATTGTGGAACTTCCAGAAAGTGCCACGTGGCCATGCGCTTGAACGCGTTTGCACTTCGTGTTCGGGTCCTTGCTTCGAGGACAGTTCGGAACTGCAATATTCTACTGATCTAGGAACTTTCAAGCTCAAAATGTACCCTTGCACAGCTCCTATGCCTATTCTTACTCATTATCCATTAACAATCTAGTACAAAGCACATACTTGGAAGAATAGTAGCAAAACTGTTATTTATCTTAAAAATGGCCTCAGCTATTGCTATCCCTCCTTCCCAAGAGCCACCACCAGCTGAAGGACCCACACAACAAAAAAAGCACAGTATTTCCAAATACAATGAAGAGGATTAAGAAGATGATGTAGAGGAAATGCCTATCTCTAGCACCCAGAGGAAATCAAGGGTGTGGCAGTTCTTTACCACTGTTGAGAATGCACCAACGGCTAAAGCTACAAAAGTGAAATGCACTGAGTGCAACTTTGTTCTCAGTCGCAGACTACCTGGACATAACTCCTACGGAACCACCTCCATGTGCCGACACACCAAATCCAACTACTGCAATGCTCTCAGAAAGATTGTTCCTTTCTAAGCAAGTAGTAGGCGGTCTTCCTCCACTTCATCTTTCTCAACCAACACTGTAACCACACAGCCTACTTCTGGGGGCACAAAATCCCACCAGCTACCTTGCAAGCAATAAAAGAGGCTGTTGATCCATATTTTTGGAAGACAACAGTCCTCTGTATATACTTCAACACACCACTCTGCAGGGGGTAAGCAATTTCGACGTGCGTTTGAAGCTGTAATCAAGGAGCATAAGAACACTGCCCACTACCTTAGGAGTAACACAACCGCAACATCTTCCCCTGTCTACCTGCCCCTCCATATTAGTATATTAGTGCTTGGTGCCTCTTCCCTCATTTCCCTCCTCACCTTGCGTTCTAACCTCTCCTGCACATTTTTTTTTATAAACAACAAAAGAATTATGCTAATGGGAATAATGTGATGTTCATCCCCCGTTGCAGGGACCGGAATGGGGGATAACGGCCCAGCAGCCCAAGTTATCGGCCCAAGCGAAGTGTGTCTGTGGGCGCCCTGATGCCTGCGGGCTTTAGCGCATTATACATAAATAAATAAATAAATAAATAAATAAATAAATAACGAGGTCTCTGGACCATTATCCTCCATTGCAGCCCCTGCAATGGGGACAAAGGCCATTAGCACCCCTGGTTCCCAAAGCGGGAACCTGGGATGGTAAAAAATAGATTTTTCTTCCTAGAGCGGGACACCTGCGGCGTCCCACTGTAGGAATGAAAAACCTTTTCCCAGATGGCTACCATGGAAAGAGAAGGCGGGGCTCCGTACAGAGCCCCTCTTCCCTTTCCATGGGAGCCTGCAGAACGCTATGACCATATTACCACAAGCACATTTTTGTTCCCCTTTCAAACCTATCCTACTTTCGAATAATTTTACCACATAGCCGGTCCCAGGTGGACATGGCCACTTTAACACCATTCTTCGTCCCTCGCGGTCATGGCCAGTAGCCAGATTGTCCGGGTCATGACCTTATACCATGACCCGGATAATCAGGTCACTGCCCATGGCCACAGGTATATCACATTTTTTTGTACCTACATTATGACACTCGTCAAAAAATAAAACGGGCTCATTTGCAAAACCATGCTTTAAGGTCCTTGCCAGTGCTCTTTATATGCGTTTGCTTGAAATATGCCCATGCTTTTTTTTTTCAAAAGTGTCCAAATGTATCTACATACAATAGTCATATAACTTACACGAACATTGAAGGTTGGGTCTATAATCTTTCTCAAAACTTTTGTCCACATTCGTCAAACGGCAACAAAGTTATGAGCCATCTAAAAATGTTGAGACCCCCCTCTAATTTTGCCCCCTCTTGAGAAAATCCCACCAGACTTTAAAAAAACATTTATATGTTGATCTAAAATCTTTTTGCAAACTTTTGTGTAGATTCGTCAAATAGCACCACATTTATAAGCCTTTACATCATTTTGGAACCCCCCTCTAATTTTGCCCGCTCTTGACAGAATCCCACCAAACTTTACAAAACCATTTATATCTAGATCCAATATCGTTTTGCCAACTGTTGTGCAGATTCGTCAAAAATGGCACCACATGTATAAGCCTTTACAATATTTTGGGACCCCCCTTCTAATTTTTCCCCCCTCTTGAGAGAATCCCACCAAACTGTGCAAAACCATTCAAAAGTAGGCCTACAATACAATTCCAAAATTACGTGCAGTTTCATTGAGTGGCGCCAAAGTTATAAGCCATCCAAAAACTGCTTTTCACTAACCCTGTAATGCAGAAATAGCCACAGATGTCCTCGGACATCTGAGGTGTCTGCGGACACCCCAGGACTGTCCCAGGACTTCTGGAGTGTTCGCAGACTTCGGGTATGGAAAACACCAGTTTTTTGGCTTCTTAAGGCCAAACCCCATCCCATCCCATCCTCATCGCCCCCCACCTCCCCAGAGATTGTTTGTTGAGTTTGACAAGTGCAATGTTGCGTTTTCTTTCTAGGTTTCTACTGCGGTGTCCGCGGACACTAGCAAAAGATTGCGAATTCAACATGGTGGGCATTTCAAGAAAACTGACGCATTTCATGCTTTTCCCCATCCAATCAGTGGGTGCGCCCAATGTCCATGTACTTCCCGTCGCCCGATAGGCTAATCAGATGACTGTCCGTGGACCGAACAGAGAAATGGGTCCACGGACTGAAGCCAGATTTCACACATTTTTTTTACCTACTTTTTGGTCGTTTAAAAAAATAATACTGGACAAATTTACACCAAATTTACAAAGCACGCTTTCGGGACTAAGCTGCCACTCCTGCCGCGAATTTGGTGAAAATACGTCCATCGCTTTGCGCTATAGGCTTGAGCAAACATTTTTTACATTATGTTTATGGAAAAAATAAAATGTGCGACCCACCTATAACTTTGCCCCCCCTCGACGAAACCTCACCAAACTTGACAGGAAAATGTATTTGCAAAGTGTGGTGAGGATTCGTCCAGGGGGAGCAAAGTTATAAGCTGCCAAAAAAGTGCTCTTCCTATGGGTTTAGCAACTTAACCATAACTAGATGGCCGATACCGCAGACCGTGTAATATACATATTATAGGGTGGCGGTCGCCGCCCTATAGTTAAGGGGGGTCGGACTCCCATAGAAAGCCCTCAAAATTGTATTGTTAATAGTTAATAACTTTTGAAGTGAATAACAGAATTGACAGTGATTAAGGATTCGCGGGCGTTCATAGACTGCAAAGTTTCGCGAAGATTTGTTAATAATTCAAAAAGTTGTAAGGCAGAAAGATTTAATTTTTCTTCCAAATGTGCGGCCTACTTCCCATTCATTTTACCATAGACAAACAAGGTCAACTTTTGCCTTAGCGCACAGCTCAAACCACTGGACAGATTTGGACCAAGTCTGAAACAACTTGGGCAGGAAGCATTGACTCACGATCCATGTATGGTTTGAGGTTAGTCAGTGCAGTAGTTTTTTAAATATTTGATGGAGAAGGGGGGCCCCTTATCAAAAATAGATAGCTATATCTCAGGGATTTACCCAAAACCGGGTGTTTTTAGAAATGAAACAGCCGCCATCTTGTTTTTACCTTGATGCGAAAGATAACCGTAGCTATAGCAAAGGATATGGGAAAATAAAACGCAGGAAAAAGCTATTTGCAGGTCAAAAACATGCAAAAGCCATCAGGAGGTGGGGGTGACTTGAGGGCACCAAATGAACTTTGGGAGTAGGAGGGGTCTAGGGAATGAGTTTGCAACACAAAGCTTTCTGTAGCCTCGGCTATGATATGATATGTCATTTATAACACGCCTATACACAAGTGTTTCAAGGCGCGATGCAGCAAGGGAGGGGGAACAGAGGGAGGACAGACAACGATCCTACTAGGCCAGGTGTCATTCAGATTGCGCAAGTGCATGGGAAGGGGGAAAGGGGAAGTGCAGAGGGGAGGGAACTGTGCAGTACATGGGATAAAAGAATAAATAACAATAAGTAAGTACGGCCAGCATGTGTCAAGTGCAAGGGTAAGTGCGGACATCAGTGTAAGAGCTGGTAGTGGGACTGTAGGGATGCAGAAAATCAGTCCCCAAGAGAGGGGGTTGCCAGGACGGCAGTGCTGGCGTGTGACTGGAGGGGGAGGGGACCTGGGCCCGAGATCAGAGGGTGGCCAGGTAACCAGTCCAGTTTAAGTTTCAGCCAGGAAGTCAACAGGGGAGAGGAGGAGAAAAAGCAGAAGCAAAGAGAAAGGTTTTGAGGTGTTTCCGGAACCAGAGATGGTTCTCCTCAAGTTGCAGGGAGGCAGGCAGGCTGTTCCAGAGGGAGGCCCCAGCCAAAGAAAGAGATCTACCACCAACTCGTTGCTTGGAGAAGCGACTGACCCTGAGGAAGTTGGAGGTGGATGAGCGAAGAGCTTGAGAAGGAAGAAATTTGGCAAGAGAAAGTGGCAGGTATTGAGGATCCAGGCCCTAGAAGGCCTTGTGGACAATGAAGAGGGTTTTGAATTTAATCCTTGCAGCCACTGGGAGCCAGTGCAGAGATTTCAGACCTGGAGTGATACGATCCCTGGGCTTGAGCCCAAGGACAATTCTCGCAGTCCTGTTCTGGATGAGTTGCAGAGGGCGTAGAGTAGAAGCAGGCAGATTTAGAAAGAGGCTGTTGCAGTAGTCCAGCCTAGGAAGAACCAGAGCTCTGGAGACAGTGAGCTTCTGGGGGAAGGAGAGGAAAGGAAGAATACCTCTGAGGAGTTGCAGCTGGTAGTGTGATTTCTTAGAGACCTTAAAGATGTGAGGAGAGAAGGAGAGTGTGCAGTCGAAGATGACCCCAAGGTTTTTAGCCTCACAGGTGGGAGCAGGGAGAGGGCCAAGAGAGGCTGGCCAGAGAGTGACAGGAAAGGAGGGAGCGGGTGTGCCGATGAGGAGAATCTCAGTCTTACTGGCATTAGGCAAAGATCATTGGCAGAACACCACTCCTGGATGCTGGACAGACAGTCAGAGATGAGAGAGGGGGAGGTGGTGGCTGAGGGTAGCCTGAAATAAGCTGAGTGTCATCCGCATAGCACTGGAAGTTGGGGCAGAGCGCGGCAATGCGGTGGGCGAGAAGTGCCAGGTATTGGTTGAACAGCCAGGGAGAGAGGTTAGACCCCTATGGAACACCACAGGTAGAGATAAGAATAGAGGAGAGGAAGGGCCCAAGTTGTACCTGGGGGGGTTGATCAGAGAAGAAAGAAGTCAGCCACGCCAGGGTCTGACCGGTGATCCCCAGGTTATCACAGAGACGGTTGAGCAAGATGGCATGGTTGACCGTGTCAAAGGCAGAAGAGAGATCCAGTAAGATAAGGACACAGGGGGTGTTGGAATCAAGGTTAGAGAGCAGGTATTCACGGATGTTGAGGAGAGCAGTTTCCGTGCTTCTGGCAGCTCTGAAGCCAGACTGATGATCATGGAGACAACCAACAGATTAAGTGAGAAGATTGAGCTGGGAGATGGCCAGCTTTTCCAAGAGTTTGCCCAGGAAAGGAGTGATAGAGATTGGGCGATAGTTAGCCAGGAAGGACGGGTCAGCAGAGGGTTTCTTAAGAAGAGGGAGGACATGGGAGTGCTTCAGAGGAGAAGGGAAGACCCCAGTGGTGAAGGAGTGGTTGCAGAAGTCCGCCAGGGCAGGAGCCAGGAAGTCAATGTGGTCCTTGATGGTTTTGGAGGAACATGGATGAACCTGCTTTGACAAGACTTTCATAGATCAGACTTGTCTAGAAACCTCATCAGGGGAGCACAGGGGGAAAGGCAGAGGAGGGAGAAGAGGTGGCCGAGGAATAGCCTTGAATAGCCGACATCTCAGAGCAAATTGCGTCACAGAGAAAGGGAGAGGGCAGGGGAGGTGAGGGGGCCATCTGGGGAGTGGGGGGAGCTGGCACAGATGAGGGGGAATTTAGTGAGGGCTACAGGGGAAGGAAAGCATTTTATTTCCAGCTATTTTTCCAATATTCACAACTATATTCGAAGCTATAAAGGACTACGGATAGCCGAAGGTATGTGTAGTTCAGTACCCGTGGTTACAGATGTTTTTTTAAAAGATATTTTTACAGCTATAGTGATGTCGGGGGTGAAATACCACTGGCCATGGCCAGTGACATGATTGCCTTACAGTTCTCCCATCCATGCAGTAACCAGAACAGACCCTGCTTAGTTTCAAAGTGAGGAAGGAGCCAGCCTCCTCATGCAATGTTTCCCGATCAATGAGTCAAAGTTACAAGACAACTTAGAGAGAAGCGGGCTGGCCCTTTCCTTGCTTTGAAGTTAAGCAGGGTCAGTCCTGCTTTGAAGCTAAGCAGGGTCTTTACTGGTTACTGCATGGATCGGCAACCAAATGGGCATCCAAATTATTATTTCTTTTTAAACTGTGCTACACTCAGTCCTTGAAAATGTTGCATTCTGGTATTTGTAGTCTCCCAGTCAATAACAAAACAAAACAAATAGATATTTTTACAGCAACAGTGGGTTTCCCATCCCAGCAGTAACTGGACGAACCCTGCTTAGTTTCAAAGTGACAAAGGTGATCAGCCCCCTAGGCCATGTTGCCTAATAAATGAGCCACCTTACAAGACCACTTATAGAAACATAGCCTGGGGGGCTGGATTCTTCCTCACTTTGAAAATAAGCAGGGTCGGCCCCGGTTACTCCGGTTGCTGCATGGATGGGAGACAGCCCTCAGTCCTGAATGCTGCCTGTTTTCTTAGTTTGAAATATCTCGTAACACACAGCATATGCGTTATTTTATTTTTAAACCGTGCTACTGTCGTCAGTCCTTGAAAGTTTTGCACTCAGAGACCATTTATTTGCCTTTTGCTGCATTGCATTCAGGTATTTGTAGTCTCACAGTCCAGATGTGGGTAACAATACCACACATGTACACTTTTTGCCTAACATAGTTCTATACAGATTTATATATTTGAGTGGTATGTGTACTTTTCAAGTTAGTTTTATAAAGCAGGGTATTGTTGAAAGCAGGCATTAAGGTGAGGAGGGGAAATGTTGAGAGGGCAAGTAAGTCATGCGTATTTGCCCACAATGTGGCAAGAGAGTTTGTAATACTGGACACTTGTGCAGTTATTTTCCCCAGATTGTGGGGTTGTGCGATGTATCACAACATTCACCAAGAGACTGTCCATAAATCAAGGGGCTTGTAGCAGGGTGCTAACCAAAATGTGTGATCCTTGGCCAATAATTTAATTACACAGAGCATTAACTAAACCATTGGGAGTTCTCAAAGCCTGCTATATTTTTTACATAATTAAAACAAATAGATATTTTTACAGCTACAGTGACATCAGGGGTGAAAAATCACTGGTGACCCGGGTCTCCCATCCATGCAGTAATCATGACCCACCCTGCTTAGCTTCAAAGTGAGAAACAGGCCAGCTTCCCTTTGAAGCTAAGCAGGGTTGGTCCCAGTTACTGCATGGATGGGAGACAGTCCACAGTCCGGTGTGTTTTCTTCATTTTAAATATGTCATAACACACTAAGAAAATACATGGCAGCAGCTTTTTTTTAAACATGCTACTGTCAGTCCTTGAAAGTATTGCACTCAGAGACCTTTTTCTTTTGCCCTTTGCTGAATTGCATTCTGGTATTTGTAGTCTGCCAGTCAAGAGGGGGTGAGGGGTAATGGTAAAATTGTACATTTTTTACATAACATAGTTCAATAAGGATTTATATATTTGAGTGAAACTATGGAATGTGTACTTTTCGAGTTATTTTTAAAAAGCAGAGTATTGTTGAAAGCCAGACATGAGGGTGAGGAGGGGAAATTATGAGAGGGCAAGGGAGTCATGAGTATTTGCCCACAAAGTGGCAAGAGAGTTTGTAATCCTGGACACTGGTGCTCTTATTCTCCTGTGATTGTGGCTGCTTTCAGGGCAAAAGTAAAGGACACATGTGGGTGAAGTGTGTAACTTTTTTTTCAGAGTGCATGTGCATCACAAATTTTTTTATTTAGGTTGGCAAGTGTTAAGATGGATTTCTGAACTCTGACCTGGTGGCCAGAGGTTCAGAAGGCCAGCTTAGTTTCTTGGAATAGGGTAACCTTCTGGACAAGCCAGACCAATCACGGTAGCATTGGTGGTGGTCAAGACTAGGTCTCAGGAGGGGTGAGGGTGATCGAAAGCCCACAATGAGTACACAGAGCAAATGATACGCCAAATTACTCTCAGTCAGCTGTATTCTAAAAATATATATACACTTATTAAAGGCCTTTTAAGTAAAACACAAAGTGAATATTCAGCAGTAATAACAAAACCAACACAACACTAGCAAATATATATACAGTAACCAATGACCTAAAGGAATAGCCCACAGCATTGATCCACAACCTGTAATGAAAGGGGTCACCCAGTGCGAATATCGTTTAGGAAGTCCTTTACAATTCAAACTCCAACTAAGAGGTAGTCCAGTCCCTAAGGTGAGTGGAGCCTTGAGCTCAATAGACTTTCGATGCTGGCGCACGCGATTGTGCAGTTAAGTCAAAATGGGGTCTCTTCAAAGGGTTGTAGCAACTCAGGAAGGTGGGTGAGGCAGTGAAGAATAAGTTCCCACTATTTGAGGAGGTCCTCCCCAAGAGGGAAGAACAGGATCCAAGATTTGGGAATAGCTTGGTAGCACAGGCTACCTTGATAAACAAGAGTGGCCCTCAGGGGACACTCGTGCGTAAAAATGGATGGATGCGCCAGGAGTCACCGGTAAAGGTTTCAAGTACTCACCACCCTCGGCGCACTCCAGAACCAAACTTTGGCAGTCAAGTCCACTTTGGTCGCAGGATCAATTCCTGCAGTTGTGCAGCTCTGCGGCTTTCAGTGGCTGCGTTCCAGGAATGATTCTGTGGTGGGACAGTGGCGATTTTTCCGCTCCTGATGAAGGGATCAGACCAGTGCTGCTGCAGCGCATCTTAGGGCAGAGGGGGGCACAACACAAAGGCACCCACAAAGTTCATCACCACAGCTGGGCGACAGGGTGACCGCGTATGCTCGGGTTCAGGCATACTCTCCTAATTCCAGATCTAGTAATGCTAGATGTACGAAACTCAGCGGGAGAGGGCTTTATACCCAGAGGTTACAGTCTCCAAAGGCTAAAGTAAACACCTTAGACAGTGGCGGTTCCAGGGCAAAGATCCCGTTCGAGCTGGTCAGTTCACTGGACGGTCCAGGAACACTTCCGAAGAGGCTCGCTTATAGGTTAAGCTGCAGGGGCTGAGAATAGTTAGTCCCACTGTTCCAATGGGTTAAAGCGCTCTTACAGGCCTTCTAGGTTCAATCAGAAACAGGGGGTCCGACAGGACAACAGCGGGCTTAGGGTGCCAAACCTTCCAGCGGGTCACCAGTGGTTCCACAGATCTGCTTAGTTGATTCAGGATACTTAGCTCCTTTACTAAATTCGGTGTGAATATCGACCTTGAATGAGTGTAAAATGCCTTCTCTTATCCAAAATCTCCTTCGTGGAAAAACAAAGAGAAACCAATAGAAGATCTGCTCACATACAGGCATCCCAGACGTGGACCAATCATGGACTATGGTGGTCCCAGTCATCCGAGCACACCAGACATCCTGGCACCCAGGATGTGTATTGGAACTAGACGGGTTCAGCCTACATCCTGGAGGCACACACACAAGGTATGCAGAAGCCTGTGAAAGCTTCGGTTTGTGCAGGGGTCTGCATGACCAAATAGGTCTGATAGCACAGCGAGTAGAGCGCTCGCTTTGACATCTGTGGAGAGCCTGCTGACGCAGGTTCGAATCCAAGCAGGGCCAAACTCAGCCTTTCATTCTTTCAAGGTCGATAAATGAGCACAAAACACTGTGCGTAATAATAAGCAGCGCTCAGTTGCCTGAGGGTTCGTAGCGCTATATAAATGCTGAATGAAATGAAGGAATTTCCCGGGTCTGCTTGACCTGGGGAAGGCATAGGGACAAGATGGCCAAAGGACAGAACAAAAGACCTTATGGCATGGCCATTTTAGGCACTTGCCACTGTCCTGGGCCAAATGCAGTAAACGCAGTTTGGACGATTGAAAAAAGTTGAAAACACATAAAAAATAACAGCTACCAGCAGCTCTGTCCAAGGCACACTTGTACATTCAGCAAAAATCCTTCGAGAGTGGCTAGGGCCTTGAAAATGAAAAACTGACCCCTTTGCATTAATGACTGCCTTGTGCAAATTCATGAACGCTTCCTTTCTGGAAAACTATGTTCCAGAGGGGATTAAAAAAAACACTGGTTTACTCCTCTTTTAAAAAAACCTGGTTTATGCCCGAACACAGCGACAACTTATAGACCTAGTCTAGTACGAACACACCTTTTCTTTTAAAGATATTGGATCGTGTGGTTTATGGTCAAATGTCATCACATCTGAATAAGCATCAGATCTTAAATAAATACCAATCCAGCTTCAGACAAAGTCACAGGACTGAAACAGCACTGCTGGAATTGAAATCTAGGTTACTCGATTCTATGGACAAAGGCCAAGTCTCACTCTTTATGCTGTTAGATCTATCAGCGGCTTTTGACCTAGTGGATCATTCCATTCTGATCACTAGTTTGAAGAAAGTGGTAAAATTCTCGGACAGTGCCGCTCTTTGGATCACCTACTTTTTGTGCGTTAGACAGCATAGAGTTTTTAGTGGGGAGGCGGAGGTAAGTCCTGTGAACCTAGTTTATGGCGTTCCTGAGGGCGCCTGTGTATCCCCGGATGAACGCAATATTAATAAGGTCTAGGACCTTATTCAAACTTGGATGATGCAGAATGACCTGGCTTTAAACAAGGTAAAAACAGAACTTATGGTGGTGGGTAACCAGAATCAGACCGCAAAGCTTGTTCCTATCTACAAATGTCTTTCCATTGCAGATTGTAAGATTGATGTTAAAAAGAAAGTGAAAAGCTTAGGCATAGTACTGGAACAGAACCTCAATATGAAGGTGCAGGTCAGTAGTGTGGTTCCTTCCTTAACATATTACATAACATTTTTAGCACACCTTCAGCCTCTCATTTCTCAGAAAAACACTGAGACGATTGCAAGGGCCATAATAGGTGCAAAGATTGATTACTGCAGCAGTTTACTGATAGGTCTCCTGAAATCTGAATGGTGATCCAGAATAGTGCCATTAGAGTGGTCAAATGCCTTCATTGGAGAGATCATGTCTCGGACGCTAGATGAAGCCTACATTGGCTCCCGGTGGCAACAAGAATACAGTATCAGCTGCTATTAGTCACTCATAAATGTCGTGAGGGACCCATGCCAGCTTATCTGAGGGCTCTACTAGTGAAGAAACACAATCTTCGATTGCTTAGATCTAATAACACGCATCAATTGAAGACACCGCTATGCATCATCAGTAAAGCGTTAAATGGGGCCTCATTAAAGCCGCTTGCAGAGCTTGGAATTCTCTCCCGCCGGACTTAAGGGAAATTAAGTCCAATGAAATGTTTAAGAAAACATTTAAAAAGTTGTTATTCTGCTAGCTTTGTTATTCATTGGCTAATGTTACTCTGCTGCAAAGTTGGGCCATGCGTTAACTCTCTTTCTGTCTCAGCTGTTTGTTTTGTTCGATATGCACCCTTACGCCTCGGGTAAGTTTGCGCATTACAAATGTAAAGTAAATAGCAACAAAGTGAAAGACTAAAGGAAACAAAGTCTCCCAGTACTGACTGTCTTAAGGGCACGTCAGTTTCCCCGTGACAAAATGAGCAAAAGCCCAGCGGAGTACAGCAGAAGACTGGGCTCCACTGGCAAATGTCACGCTAGGACGGTCAGACAACAGCAAAAAGTTGGGGGGTACACAACTGGAGGGAAAATAATCCATTAATGACAATCTTTCCTAACAGCAAGTTTGCTCAAGTATTTGGCTACCAGGATTTTACTCATGTTGTCATGTTCCCAGTGCAGACGCTTACCCACAAGACCACAAGCTCTTGTTTTGTATTGGGATTTTGTTTACCAGGGAATTTTCACGACAGATTGCTGGGTTTAAAAGGTGAGCGCCTTTTATACTTTTCCAGCATATTTATTGGAGCATTTCCTACCTCAGGTTCTTATTCTAGTGTTCATTACTTTTTTTTAAAATTCCAATGCTATTTTGTCTTGCGCACTTTCTTCTAAGGGGAAGGTCAAATTAACTTCATTTGTATATTTCACTTTAAGATATCATAGAGACGGCAGCTGCGTACAGCTCACAGGGATACGGTCTGATCCGGAGCTCGGAGTAGCTTACAGCGCTGCAGGTCCAGCGCGATGTAAACAGTGTTCCGCATATCAACACAGCACGCTCCCATTTTCCCCAGCACGCTGTGGGAGCACGAACGCCCTTTTTGCTACGCCTTGAAATTAAATACAAAGATGCAATGAAGATTGAACGTCTGCCTGTCACATCAGACGTGCAACCCGCCCCAGGCCATGGCTGAATCATTCCACACAGAATCAGGGAAACGGAAGTGCCTCTAGGATCACTACGTTGATCTATTGAAGGAAGTACTCCTTGTTGATCTAATGGTCCTGAAGAAGATGATCGCAGCCACCTAGATCATCGAAACCAGTCGACCTCCAGTGGCATGAGTGACCTCATGCAGAAGACGATGTTCAACAATTTAATACACAGACACGTCCAGAAATATTGTTGCCTTTAGACTAGACAGCTACATTAGCCTCTAGCGCATACTGCTCTCTGAGTAGAGCAGTTTGTTACGCCTCTATCAACATACAGGTCTATAGTGGCTGCGATTGCCTCTGTTTAATGGTGATTAAAACATAGATGGAAAATCCAGATGAGAGGACAGCCCACTGCCATTAAGATCCAGGCAGTAGCATCCAACATGTCTTTTTACACGAAATACCAATGACCAGTATTTGATTTTTATTGGATTCAGGTTTGTACAGGGCTTTAAGTGGGGTAAGAAATCGAGGGGGGGCCCTCATTTGGGGGTGTGGCTTGTGGGAGGGGCGTGGCCTGAAAACTAGGCAAACCGTAGGGTATGCACACAAATATATATAAAAGTTATATATTTGTGTGGAACCTTACTATGGTGTGTGTACTATGCAAGCCATCTTAACTTTTAAATATAAATATTTCTATGTTTAGAAAAGATGGCTTGCATAGTACACACACCATAGTAAGGTACGCACACAAATATATAACTTTTATATATATTTGTGTGCATACCCTACGGTTTGCCTAGTTTTCAGGCCATCTTTTTTAAACATTTCGGGTTTATAAAAGATGGCTTTGAAAGTACACAATTCAAGCCGTCTTTTATAAAGCTTTGACTACGGACAAAATTGTCCGTCGGCAAAGCTTTATAAAAGATGGCTTGAAATGTGTACTTTCAAAGCCATCTTTTATAAACCTCGAAATATGTCTAGGAATCCCCAGGTTCGCCGAGGGTTAAAGACGCCTCGGCGACCTGGGGAAACAAAGGGACAGTAACTGCCTCTGGTGACCTCTCGCGCGAGGGGTCACCAGATGCAGTTACTATCACTGACGGAAGTGGCAGCCAGGCACAGCGTTGCTATGGTTGGCTGCCACTTCTGTCAGATCGCCTGACTTCATGGCAGGCGCCTCTCCCGTCGCGGCTGCGGCCGCGACGGGATAATGCATCCTGCCAATGTTGCGGGCGGTGGGACGGGGCCCCGGCAGGGCCCCGGCTCAGCCCGACTTTTTGGAGACTGCCGGGGCCTGGCCCTGCAGGCCCCGGCCCACTTTAAGCACTGGGTTTGTATGAAAGAAGGTTGAATAGCAAGAGCCCTCTTCTCTATCCCTGTTAGATAGGCGGTAAACCATTTGTAGCCTAGCGAGAGATCCTTTTGAAGATCGTTGTAGTTTCTCTTGAAACAGGAGGATTGTGAGACCTTGTAAATGTGTTTCTCCATTGCTGTTCTGTAGTGTTCCAAGTAATATTTATAACGGTCGGATAGTATCTAGGACAACAAGTCCTTTTCTAAATGAGCCCAAGGTGTTTTTGTTAAAATATATTTGGCCATGCACACTGACCATGGCTGAATGCCATGCTTAATGCCAGTTACTGTTGTAATGTAATTAGTGATGTTCTCAGTGATGTGATCTGTGATGTTATCATTGTGATCATAGGCTGCGCAACAGGGGGCATGAAGTTAAGGTGGCTTTAGCTGAATTTCAGGGGTTTTGTTGCATTAAGTTCTCACCTTAACGTCCCTGCAACTAAAGTTCTTTCCTTGAAAAAAAAAAATATATATATATATATATATATATATATATATATATATATTTCAAAAAGCAAAAGAAACACTTTTTCTTTAAAAGAAAATTCCATGATGGTTACAACATGTTAATGCATGCATTATAAACAACAACACTCAGTATAGTTCATATGTGCTCATATTACATTTGGGTTGCAACATTACTGCTCCCTTATCCCATTAGCCCCTGCATCTGTCAAGGGCAAATCTTGTCTGCTGACTAGGTAGAGGCGAAATGGGGCCCGTATGTCTTTGGTTCTGTTGGTGGCCCCAACATATGAGATGTAGCTCTCTCCACATTCATTGATATATGCCAGATCTTTAATCCATGCCTGCACCGTAGGGGCCGCCTTCGCCTTCCAGTTTCTAAGGATATTGCGTTTAGCGACTGCTCCCGCAACTGTGAACAACCTGCGTGTCTTGATGGATACCTTTCCAATGTCGCCTTGGAGATATTTCAATGGAGTGGCCGGAATGTGGATATCCAGTATATTGCTAAGAGTTGCAGCCACCCCCACCCACAACTGGACCGTCACAGTACATGTGGAATGAGTTGGTTCTGGAGCTTTGCATTTTGGGCAGAGTGCTGGTACCTTTTGGTCAAATTTCATCATTTTCTTGGGGGTGAAGTGAAGGTGATTCAGGATTTTGAATTGAATCAGCCTGAGGTTTGCATTAAGAGAGACTGTTTTGGTGAGTTGGCAGTAGCGCGACCATTGCATATCATCTATTGTTGTACATAGGTCACTCTCCCATTTCGTTTTCATTACATTTACTGATGGCGAGTGGGACTGTGTCACTCTATACAACGCGCATGTGCCATCTTTGACCCTGTCCTGCGTTATGATAACAGATGTGAATGGGTGGGTGATCGGTTCAGACGGAAATGCAGGCCACCTGTGTCTGAACACCGCTTTCAACCAATGGTATTGCAGTGTGATGATGGCTTCGTGCCCAATTTGATCCTGTACCTCTTCCAATGCTACAAATACCCCACTAGGAAACATATCTCCCACCGTCAGTTGCTTTTGGGTGTCCCAAGCGCTTTGTAGTGTTGTGTCAAATGTGGGGGCAATATCGGTTTAATGCCATAGGGGAGATGTGGCGCTATATGGTTCTGTGCTATCCACCCTCCGAAATAGCCTGTATCATGCCTGCACCGTCCAGGCGACTGGATCAACCTCCGTAGTCTTGCCATATGTCCTAGTAAATATAACTGAGCGCATGTCTGTGGGAGAGGCTGCATACTTCTCCACCTGTATGTGGCCATATTTTTCAGTGTTGTTAAACCAATATCTTGAAAATTGTGCTTATGTAGCATTGTACTATAATTCAAAATCGGGGCCGGCGAGGGCCCCAGTGTCATACCTCTCGCACAATTTAGCCCAGCTCATTCTCACGGCCCCCCCCCCGACAATGTTGGATGCGATCGACCGCAGCCTAGCAAAAAAGGCTTTGCCTGGCCAAATTGGAATGTTACTGAAGAGATACAGTAGTTTTGGTACCACTACCATTTTTAGCAAAGCTATACGGCCATACACCAGTATCGGTAATTTGTTCCAGATTTTCAGTTTTGGTTTCCAACTGTGAGATGTATGGTTCATAGTTGGCTGCGTATAGAGTGTGCCGGTCAGTGCCCTCTATAATCCCTAAGTAACCGGAGGGGCATGGGGACCTTCGCAAATCTGTCATGGTAACCGTCTGTGCAGTTCCCTGTGTCAGTGGGATTATTTTGGATTTGGCCGGATTGACTCTGTATCCGGACTATTTGGAGAATTCATTTATATCTGACATAAACGGGGACAGGTTACTTTCTGGGTCTCTGATATATAACAGGGTGTCATCCGCGTATAACAACATTAATTGAGGGGGGCCACGTATCCGGACACCACGACATGTGTGTCTGTGACGTATTAATGCTGCCATGCCTTCTATAGTGAGGGCGAAAATAAGGGGAGGAACGGTCACACCTGGTGTGTGCCCCTGTGTAGTGTGAAGCTGGGTGAGAGGGTGTGGTTTGTTTTGACTCTGGCACTTGGATCCTTATGTAGGAGTTGCATAAAACCTAGGAACTTGGTCTGAACCCCAGCCGACCCAGCACATCATACATATACTTCCACGGTACTGCGCTGTAGTTCTGTTCTTATCGCACGTAATGTTCTGTGCGCCAGCGACAGTAGATGGCCCTGCAGCCAGACCTTGAATGATTCCCACACTATGGCCATGGATCCCACTGAGCCTTCGTTGCGGACAAAGTATTTTGTAATGTATTCCTATATAAGTCCTGGGAGGATTGCTCAGCTGCAACGTGTTCGCCTTGGAAGCAAGATGACACGAAGCAACACAGGTTCGATCCCCGGGTCTGCACTTAGAAACCTCTGGGTATTTAAGTGCATTATAAATACGCAATTAAGACAAAAAAAATTATGCAACTAAAAACAAACAATTCCTGTAACAGCGCCTCAATGCTTGTGGGCTGTAAGAGCACTTTAAAAATGCAAAAAAAATAAATAAATAATGTCGACCCTAAGGGGTTCTATTATTGCATTGTCTTGTAGCAGAGTCGACGGCTCCAGAGGTGGGGACCCTGCTCAAGGTGGGTCATTCCCACTTCCAACAACACAGGCGAATGATCAGACACCGTATGAGGGAGAATGAAACTGTCTTTTAAGATGGCAATATATTCCGTCGAACACCACCAGAAATCTATGCAGGAGCTTGAATTATGAAAAGGGGAGTGGAAGGTAAACTCCTCCCCTTGAGGATGAAGCCCCCGCTAGGCAACAGTGAGTGGTAAGTAGGACATACCCTGAAGAATCGTGTGTGCAGCTTTGGTGAGTGCCCGGGGGGTCTTGGTAGTCCTGTCCCTTTGCGGGTCGAGGATAGTGTTGAAATTGCCTCCCCATATAACTTTGGCACCATTTGGCAGTGATATCAGATCAATGATGTGTAGATAGAAATCAGGTTCATCCACATTTGGGCCATATGTGTTGACAAGTATGACATCCTGATTACACATTGACCCCCAGAAAATCACGTACCGACCCAATGTGTCAATCATGGATTTGGTTAGCTGTAACCCTATGCTTTGATGTATAAGGATCAATACACACACTGACTGTGAGGAATAATCAGTGCCCACACGTAGTGGGACCCAGTTACGCGCAAATGTGTCCACCACCTTATGCTGGGCGTGTGTTTCTTGCAACATCAGGATATGGATCTTGTGTAGGCAAGAATTTTCCGGGCCTTAATGGGGTTGCTCATCCCCCTGATATTCCATGTGAACAGACTAATCGTGCGGTCCAGCACGGCTATGGCCACAGTAAGTCAATAATTGAAGAGCAACCGACCATGAGATGAAATCTGTGAGCTTAATCCCAACACAACCGTCAGTTTTTCTGCATAACCATTCCCCAACTACCCCCCACCCCACCACTCCCCCCCTCACAATCCCCCCAACTGGACAGTGTATACCCATTCCTGAACTTCCAAGTCTGCAACAGCGAGAGGCAATGTTTGACCTCAGCTGGTGGCATTAACCATTGTGAGCCGTACAGTGTGGCTTGAGCAGACTGGGAGGACCTCTCAGGACTATGCCCATGTGGGCCCAGCAACTGTGAACGCTGCATGAGGTTGATGGATAGAGCCAAATGTCATTCCCTGCCTGGTTGAACCAGAATTATAGTGCGCGGTGGGGCCCTTTGGTTTGGGTGGCGGGGCCAGAGATCTATGAGCTCTCTCCATGAAGAATTGCAGCGAGAACTGTGCTTCAGGGAACATTGTGTAAAATGCCTCCTCCAGGAACACCTCCATTGGTACATTTATGGACCTCCCGGCCATGCCCACCACCCGAATGTTGTTACGCTGTGACCTAGATTCCAAATCGTTAAATATGACACACACAGCTTTTAGGCTCTTGTTTATGTCCTTAATGTCCTTTCCATCCGCGGCCGATATATCCTCCAGGGGAACTAACGTGGTCTCTGCCTCTGTGACCCTTGCACTTACTTTCTGTAGGTCGGTGTTTATGGAGACAATATTGCTGCATATGTCATCAAGTGTACTATACACAGCTGAAAACTCCAGCCTGTAATGCTGACATGCATGTGTCCATGTTCTTATCTGTATGGGCCTGACTTGCTGCCGGGGTATCCTGGTGGCTCCAGTCAGCTTCCTGTGTGGTGTGCGCATTCGTAAAGGCGTCTATGGGGCCCTTTTTATTGCCTTTCGTGCCACGTGTCATCTCCTCCCCCAGTAGACAGGTTGCAAATGAGGGCTTAGGCTATGCGTTCCAGGAAGTGGCTGCTATAAGTTTATATCAAACAAGGTATGCAGGGCAGCAAATGTAATCCGTTGTTTCCCTCCTCTTTCAACAGGGGCTGTGTTGTGTTAAACATGATTACCCACTGTAACGCTCCATCGGTTTAATATCGGAGTTGAAGGTGGCCGCGCAGGATGAATGCAGGGATCTGGTGTCAGGGGTGTATTGTGATCCTGCGCCGCCAGTTCCTATCCCGCAGTGTGTGCCCCCCTGCGCTGCAACCCTTCCGAGTCGTACAGTTTTCTTCCGACAGGCAGGCCCAGCCACGTACCTGCCATGGCTGAAAGCGCAGCAGCTATGGTGGTGCCGGCAGTCCCAGTCTTCCCGGACCACGAAGAGAAGGAGTCCACGGGGCGTGCAGCTGCGGTATGCTGTATTGCCGCACGGCACCCCACACCCTCCGGGCAGGATCTCTTGTAGTTGGCGCGCAGACCACATCTCCATCCCAGAGCAGGCCGGCTGATCAAACGCTCGGATTGGGGAAACCGCAGCAGTATTTCACACACAATTAAAACAGCTGCTGTAGGAGTACTTCATTACTCGCCAGCTGTAGTTTCTGGAATGAGAGGTCAGGGCATTTCGCAGGATATCTTTTTCAGGATTTAGTATGTGCGGAGCTCCTCACTCAAGCGGCCATTTTTGTCGGTGCACAACAATGCCCTCCAGAAGAAACAGTTTTGTCTCCACATGGGGAATGGCACACTTAGGCAACATTCTGAAGAAAGGCCTCATATAGGAACGTCCAAAAAATTCCAGATTTATTTTTGACTCAGTCATTAGAATAGAAAGAAAACACGGTACAATGCGTTTCAAAGCACCTGCTACTTGTTCACATACCATATATATATATATATATATATATATATATATACACACACACACCAAGAAAGTTATAGATGGTTTAAAAAGGTTTGAAAAAAACCCTTTCACCTGAAATGTGAAAGTGGGAAAATCCATTTGGGTCAAGTCACACACACTCCACAGTGCCCCTAGTAGCTATACTGGATGTTCACCTCCAGTCCTGAGCCACAACAGCAAGGCATTGTGGGTATGCAAATTAACCCAAATGCAAACCTTTTCTCCATGAAATTGTCTTTATCTAAGAGGTGTGCTATTTTATACATAGCTTAATCAACCCAAGACAGACATTTTGCAACGCTATCAGGACAACTAGATGCCTGGTTTCACCCTTATTAGGGATCATCAGTGCAGTATAGTCCTGACAGCCTTGTGGTTGGAGCATTTGCCCATGTTTTCACAACACCAATGAAATTATGGTGGGTTTAAAAAGGTTTGAAAAAACCCTTTCACCTGAAATGTGCAAAATGTCTGTCTTGGGTTGATTAAGCTATGTATAACTTAAGCAACAATGGTAACCAGGGGCACTGTGGATTGTGTAACGTGACATATAATGTAATAAACTAAATTAAACCCGGTCTTTCCTGTTGTGGAGGCCACGCCCCCTTTATCGTGTCACGCCCTGCAACCTGCGTCCTCAAGTACTGGTTGCCTCGCGCACCTGCGCCGCGCACCAAGTACAGGACAAGTACTGTTTGCTGTTGCTGCCTCGTCTCTCTACTCGTGACTTTATTCATCTTGGACCTTTTTGGATTGTGCACGGAATTGCCCAACGCCTTTGTCACGGCCTGGAGGACGTCCTTTAAGGGTGCACCAACGTGCCTGACCCAAAGGTCTTTCCTGTTGTGGAGGCCACGCCCCCTTTATCATTTCACGCCCTGCAACCTGCGTCCTCAAGTACTGGTTGCCTCGCGCCCTGCGCCGCGCACCAAGTACAGGACAAGTACTGTTTGCTGTTGCTGCCTCGTCTCTCTACTCGTGACTTTGTTCATCTTGGACCTTTTTGGATTGTGCACGGAATTGCCCAACGCCTTTGTCACGGCCTGGAGGACGTCCTTTAAGGGTGCACCAACGTGCCTGACCCAAAGGTGACTGTTTGCTTAAATTAGTGTTACACACAGAGGGCTCTCTGTGTTGCTCCACAACTCGAGCATTGCACAACTGTGCCTTTCACAACTGTGTCCCTTTCAAATTGTGTGCTGTAAGCAGTGTTGCTTTACGGCTTGTGCATGGCAGTTTTTTCTTTTGTGCTCCTTTACTAAAAATCGCCTTTTCTGCTTTCTTCTGCAAAGGTCTTTCCTGTTGTGGAGGCCACGCCCCCTTTATCGTGTCACGCCCTGCAACCTGCGTCCTCAAGTACTGGTTGCCTCGCGCACCTGCGCCGCGCACCAAGTACAGGACAAGTACTGTTTGCTGTTCGCGGTGCGCGGCGCGGGTCGCGGGGCCTCCTGATATTGGTATCTTTGTTGTCAGAGGAGAATTAGCTACTGTGTGGTGTAGGCTTTATAATGGTGGTTAGTCTGCGAAGCAGTAAGAGTCTTGCTGAAGGCAATTCTCACGCAGGGATGAATGTCTCTAATCCAGTGATACTACATGACTCCGATATGGATCTAAATTCATTTGCAGCGGTTGGTGAAGATGGTTTAAACGATATAAAAAACATCCCGTATAGCCTGCAACCATTAGCAGTAGAACCAAACGATGATGATTGCAATCAATTACAATCTTGCATATCTAACGCTCCTCCTGCAGATGGTGAATCAATTAAAAAGCCTACCATTTGTAATACTGATGATATAGCAAATTCAGAGGAGCTAGCAGGGAATTTGGCAGCTACTAAGCAAGATGTCAAAACCTATGTGGCATCTAATATTATTTCTGATGTTTCTTTTCTGGGCCCCGCATTGATTGGCGAATGGGAGAAACGCTGCCGGATTTCAATGACTCCGAATTCACCTGTTGTATTTTTGCCTTCGGAGGTTGAACGCATCTGTTTGCATAATCTCCACGATGGGCCCTCTATCCATTCATCTGCATGTATTGATTCTTACCATCATGAACGTGCAAAGAGACCTTCCTGCAGCTGGCCTATATTCTGTAAAACCTCGACTGCTGCAGGCCCCATTTCAGCCCCTAAACAAATGGTGAATGAGACCTTTGATGAAGATTTGTGCTACGAGGTAGGGGCACGATCACTACCAGTCAAACTCCAACAATCTCATTCCAAGGATCTAAATAAAGATGATGATCTAAGTAATTTTCCGGTGATTTCATCTCTCTTAAATCTCTTGGATAAGGGTCATGACTTAACTCACATGCAAATCAACTCCCTAAAAGAAATAGTGTTAACTCTCACTAACAAGGTTTCCAAAATTGAGGGTATGCTGACTTTGCAATCTGCTGTTCAATCAGAGAAACAGGCACTTATAGATGCATGCTTACTGAAAGCTCTGTCAATTAACGACCAAACGCGCATGAATCAATATACACAAACGGATGATTCTTCTGTAATTGTGGCATTTGACTCACGCACGTATGCAAGAGCTGTAGTGGAAGGACCAAAGGAGGTATGTTCCTCTGTGACTTATGCTGGTTCTACTGCTTTAGTGGATGAAGTGAAACAGAACTCTCGGATACTAGATGATTTAGTTCGTTTATTAACAAGGCAACATTTAGACTTAAAATTTGGTGGGGGACGGCTTGAAGAGTACGCTGATGCTATTGGTTCTATGTCAATCCCAAAAGAGAACACACCTAATAGCCCCTCTCCCCTGGTAAATGTCATAATTGAAGCCGAAGAAGAACAACGGAGAAACTAATCTATTCTCGCTGAAAATCTGGTGAAATTTAGTGAGAAGGGAGTTATAGTGAGTACTGAGTGTGAGGACATTGATCCTGAAGGGTCACAGTTACTTTTTATGTCACGCAAAATGAAGCGAGCTCATATTAGGGCAATTAAAAGAGAAAACAAACTGAAAAAAAGCTATCAACACTGGATGCAAAAAAAACGAGCCAGGTCGATAGCAAAAAAAATAAAAAAAATAAAAAGAGAGAGGCTATTGCCGTTGACTTGGATGAGTTGCAGTCTTCAAATTCAAACGTAGGCTCTGCAAACGTTTCAAAGATTGACTTGACTCAACTGAATGATGAATCAAAGTTAGTCCTAAATGTGGATCCTGCAACTGCTTCCCATTCTCAATAAAAAAAAACGGGAACTTTTGTGAAGTCATCTGTGGTTGAGTTGGGATTGGTTAATTCAGGACAGATGGCAAAAGCAGGCTTTCGACTTTTTATCCTATAATTGAAAAAACAACCACGGTTAAGGGACAAATGAAGGATTCTGCTCCAGATAAGCTTACCGGGGCAGTTACCAAACAGAAAAAAAAGCCTGCGCTATGTTGACGGAAAAAAGTTCTGCAAGGAACACAGATAATCCCCGATCTGATGAGGAATCTGAAAATAACGACAATTGTCCAGAAAGCCAAATCGATTCAAACGATTTTGAGGGGGCATTTATAAATGCAGCAATGGAAGCTATTGACACTAGAGAATCAGTTGAGAATAAGCCTCTGCCACCAAGCAGCAATGAAAAAGAAGAAATCAATTATGTTTTTGAAAGAAATGTAAGATATTTTCTAGGCTGGTCTAGTGATCAGGCAATTAATGGTAAGCAAAGGTTGAACAGATTGTTTTTGTTTAATATCTTTAGAGAGAGTCCTAATCTAAGAACCCTCCGCATGGATGATATTGAGTGGTTAAGGCTGGCAAACCATAACAATCTCAGAATGATTTGTGCCCCACATTCAGCGATGATACTCCGGTTATTGTGGGACCATAGAGAAGATTTCAATTCCAGCGGGCTAACCCTACATCTATTTAGAACGATTGAAGAAGCTGAGATATTTCTGAATGAAATGTTAGAACCTGAGGTTGTGAGTGGTTCCACTCGAGCAAACTCATCAGCTGGTTCCGAACATACTGTTGAATTAATTACAAAAATTTCTGAGCTGATGGCAGCCACTTCGAACATTTCTTGGCTAGCTCCCCTTATGTCTTCTATTCTTGATTTTTCTAACAAGCAAAACAAACAATAGACAAATAATGTCACAGCTCAGAAGGTTCAGAATCTTAAAATAATATCTTGGAATTGTTGTGGGAAAAGTAACCTAGAGAAATGGTCATCCCATTTTGGTTCAATGGGTCCTCACACTATTATATTCTTACAAGAAACTATGTGTGTCAACAAATTGAATATTGAGGGTTACTCCAACTTTTGTGTACCTGCTGTGAGAGGTGTAATTGGTCGACCGCTTGGAGGTATTGGTATACTCATCAACAACAACATAAATCACATTTCAAAGGTTATGTATGCAAAACACGGAGTGTTGGCAGTTGAGTCTATCCTTACAGGTGCAATGTCCAATATACTGTTATTGGTATGTGTGTACCACAACCCTGCCAACGTATCGATTGAGGCTGCATTGGATAACATGGATGAGCTACTCAAGGAAGCCATGGTTAGAAACCCAAAATATACGATTGTTATTGGGGGCGACTTTAATGCTGTCTGCCTATCGACTTCATCTAAGTTACTTCACAAGTGCAAGTCTTCTTCGAGAGCCTCGGAATCTATGGGGAAGCGTTGGGTCTCATATTTTAAAGATTGGAATATCCAATTGCTGGAATTTCTTATTGGTGACCATAAAGGAACATGGAAGAGGGGGACTCACTCCACATATATAGACTACTTTTTTGTCTCATCCGTATGCATGCCTTTGGCAAATAATGTTTTAATTCACAATCAAACTATGAGTGACCATTTTCCAATAAGTACAAGTATTTGATGTGACCTGGCATCTTTAAATAAAGAAGCAGCGTTGGGATTGGTGACCCTCCATTGACCACAGAATTCTGTAGGCTGGTCCCCTAAAATGTGTAGAGAGCTTTCCTTTTTGGTTCATAGAGATGTGATTCGGGTTTATAACAGGGTTGAATTGTCTTTTGATGCACATAGAAGAGATGATTAGAATTCCTTCATAATCAAAAAACACATTGACTATCTAGTCCAAAAAGATCAATCACTTAACCCAACAGGTGAGAGTGGGTACAATTTGGAAATAGCAGCAATTAAGAGGGAAAAAAAATCGATCTATACATGCTTTAAAGAAAAAAAATCTACAGTTTTCTCTGTATCACTCCACAAAAATGGGAATCTTAAAAGAATATAGGCATAAAATTGCATCAATAAAGTTTAACGCAAAACTATCGGCCAATCAGCAAATGATGAAGTATCTCATCACTCATGATACCAGGAACATTTGGGCAATACTCAACAACAAAAAGCGGGCGCTGTTGCATGACTTTGCCTCCCCAATTGCTTCAAGTACATGGATCGACTATTTTAAATGCGAATATAGTTTGCCTGTCCAATTTAAGATACATAACTCTGGTATACTTGAGCAACATTGTAAGGATCTTATATTCTTCTCTATGAATGAAATTGTTGAGGCCATTAATCTGCTCAATTATTCCAAAGCTGCTGGGCCTGATGGTCTGCCTGCCTGTATTCTAAAAGATGACCCATATTTTTGGGGTGCGATTCTCTATACCAAATTTGCATTTATTCTATCTACCAATCTCATCCCAAAATCTTGGCTTAACGCCATAATAATTCCTCTATATAAGAAAGGGAATCCTAATTTACCCTCGAATTTCAGACCAATTGCATTAATGGATGCCTCTGAAAAGGTTTTTTCTATAATTTTACTTCAACGACTCCAAAGTTTTATTAAGAATAAGAATATATTCTCAAAGTTTCAAACGGGGTTTCGTAAGTATATGGGGACGTCGTTAAACGCTCTAATTATCTCCCACATATTTGCTCAAACTAAAATATTAGATTCTGGCACAGTCTATATGGCTGCACTTGATATGAGCAGTGCTTTTGACTCAGTCATAAGAGAGGTTTTATGGTCAAAACTCTTAAAACTTGGTTTTCCAAAAAGAATGATTCAACTAGTTGCAATGCTACACAACCACACGACATATCAAATTAGGGTAACCAGAGATGGCGCCTTAACTGCTCCTATTATGACTATGACAGGTGTCAAACAAGGCTGTAATATGGCTGCCACTTTATTTAACCTATACCTTTGTGATATGGATATGTTGTGGAATGAATCTGGTATGTTTCCTGTGAAACTAGGGGAACTGAAAATTTCATGGTTCGGTTTTGCAGGTGATATCTTACTATTTTATCGCACTCCTAGTGGACTACAGTTAAAACTGAATCGATTTGCTAAATATGCAGCATCTCACAATCTATCACCCAATTCTTCAAAATCACAAATTGTGGTATTCCGAAATTTCAGAAAAATTAAATCGTACAAGTGGTAACTTAATGGCATTGATATCGAATGCGAAAACTCAATTCGTTATCTGGGGAATCCCCTAAATGTCCAGTACTCTCTCAAATTTTGGCAGAAATACCTAAAGATGAAGGTCTGTCCACTAGTATCGATGATGAAGATCATGCTGAGAACAATCTGTGAATTTTCGTTGCAACCATTGATTGATTTTTATTTATTGAAAGTGGAACCGATCCTCTTATATGGGTTAGATATATGTCTTCATGACGTAGGGGTCATATTGAATCAAATTCAGGGTAGTGTGTGGAAAAGCGTATTGGGGCTATCTATATCAGTTCCCAATTCTATAATTAGGCACGAACTTGGTCTAGTATCTCTAGCAGCTAGATGGGTTTGGAGAAAACTATCACGCTATGCTGATATTATGGCACCTCACAAGTATTCTCTATATGAGGACGTATATGGGTTGGTTGTGCTGTCCGAATTAAAATCCATGTGTGCTTTTGTTAATCAAATGAATCTAATCCTCGTTGATTGTGACTGCACAATTTCTGACCTAGTAATGAAACTCCCAAAAGTCAAAAGAAATCTTTTTGATCGGGACTGGTCAACCACCTTAGATTGTAATAATTCATATCATCTGTATGCGGAATATGCCAAAAGGCCACGTGGTAGAGATATGAGATCGTCGTATTTGGTGTTATGTCCATCAAGAAAGATACGGAGAGCATATTTAAGGTTTAAATTAAATCAATATTATACACTTGAAAGAATCTACCTGTGGCGTATCTATAAAGGTGCCTTTTCAAATCAACACTGTCGCTTTTGCGACTATGACATTAATGAAACATAACACGTGTCTGGGGTTTCTGTTGGTACTCTTGTTCAGAGGAGAATTGCCTCGCATTTCGGTGCTGGACTGCCCCAGGGCAGGACAAAGACTGATATGTTTGGGATATTTCTTCTCTGTGAAAGATAGTGAGCTAAAGACTCTGGGTAAGTCCCTCGTAACCAGGACTAATGTCTGGCAGAGGGACTCCCAGGACCCCCCTTGTTAAATCTGCATATTTAAGTAACTTTGGGTCTCACCCTAAGTTACTAGGGGAATCCAGACGTGGACCCCTTGCTCACTATTCTTAGAGAGGCACAGATCCACCCTACTGATGAGGTCCAACCAGACCGTAACACGTGTCTGGGGTTTCTGTTGGTACTCTTGTTCAGAGGAGAATTGCCTCGCATTTCGGTGCTGGACTGCCCCAGGGCAGGACAAAGACTGATATGTTTGGGATATTTCTTCTCTGTGAAAGATAGTGAGCTAAAGACTCTGGGTAAGTCCCTCGTAACCAGGACTAATGTCTGGCAGAGGGACTCCCAGGACCCCCCTTGTTAAATCTGCATATTTAAGTAACTTTGGGTCTCACCCTAAGTTACTAGGGGAATCCAGACGTGGACCCCTTGCTCACTATTCTTAGAGAGGCACAGATCCACCCTACTGATGAGGTCCAACCAGACCGTAACACGTGTCTGGGGTTTCTGTTGGTACTCTTGTTCAGAGGAGAATTGCCTCGCATTTCGGTGCTGGACTGCCCCAGGGCAGGACAAAGACTGATATGTTTGGGATATTTCTTCTCTGTGAAAGATAGTGAGCTAAAGACTCTGGGTAAGTCCCTCGTAACCAGGACTAATGTCTGGCAGAGGGACTCCCAGGACCCCCCTTGTTAAATCTGCATATTTAAGTAACTTTGGGTCTCACCCTAAGTTACTAGGGGAATCCAGACGTGGACCCCTTGCTCACTATTCTTAGAGAGGCACAGATCCACCCTACTGATGAGGTCCAACCAGACCGTAACACGTGTCTGGGGTTTCTGTTGGTACTCTTGTTCAGAGGAGAATTGCCTCGCATTTCGGTGCTGGACTGCCCCAGGGCAGGACAAAGACTGATATGTTTGGGATATTTCTTCTCTGTGAAAGATAGTGAGCTAAAGACTCTGGGTAAGTCCCTCGTAACCAGGACTAATGTCTGGCAGAGGGACTCCCAGGACCCCCCTTGTTAAATCTGCATATTTAAGTAACTTTGGGTCTCACCCTAAGTTACTAGGGGAATCCAGACGTGGACCCCTTGCTCACTATTCTTAGAGAGGCACAGATCCACCCTACTGATGAGGTCCAACCAGACCGTAACACGTGTCTGGGGTTTCTGTTGGTACTCTTGTTCAGAGGAGAATTGCCTCGCATTTCGGTGCTGGACTGCCCCAGGGCAGGACAAAGACTGATATGTTTGGGATATTTCTTCTCTGTGAAAGATAGTGAGCTAAAGACTCTGGGTAAGTCCCTCGTAACCAGGACTAATGTCTGGCAGAGGGACTCCCAGGACCCCCCTTGTTAAATCTGCATATTTAAGTAACTTTGGGTCTCACCCTAAGTTACTAGGGGAATCCAGACGTGGACCCCTTGCTCACTATTCTTAGAGAGGCACAGATCCACCCTACTGATGAGGTCCAACCAGACCGAAACACGTGTCTGGGGTTTCTGTTGGTACTCTTGTTCAGAGGAGAATTGCCTCGCATTTCGGTGCTGGACTGCCCCAGGGCAGGACAAAGACTGATATGTTTGGGATATTTCTTCTCTGTGAAAGATAGTGAGCTAAAGACTCTGGGTAAGTCCCTCGTAACCAGGACTAATGTCTGGCAGAGGGACTCCCAGGACCCCCCTTGTTAAATCTGCATTAATGAAACATGAAACATCTTGTTATTGAATGCATTTTTTTTTAACAGGATAGAAAAAATTTATTGGGGAAATTTGCTCCGAAAGATACTGATATTTCCAAAACATCATTATGGGACAGTTGTATGTATGGAGGGAGCATGGTACTTGTCATTTCGTTAACTCGCTTGCTGAGTAAAATTGAAAATGCGTTAGAAAGTGTAAATGTCTATTATAACCCTACAAGCTAAATCTGTGCATTTCAAGGTGTGGTCTATCGAAATTCTTGGTATGTTTAGGGCAGGCCAATCTTAATATGGGTATGAGAAGGTTGCGCAAAGTAACAAATCATAAAGATACAATGTAATTTTTTGAATTAACAATGCTAAATTTTAAGTTGCAAAAGAAATGGTTGATGATCTAACTGTCTGTCATTCGAAATTTTAATGAATAATATATGAAATTTTCAAAAGTTTTGTAAAGGTTTGCTTTTTGTAAAACTATAAGCAAAACGCTAATGTCTTTTAAAATAAAAAAAAATTTAAAAAAAATAATTAAACCCACATTGATTTTCCTACTTTCATATTTCAGGTGAAATGTAGTTTTCAAACCTTTTTAAACCCACCATACCTACTGGACGGATGTACACCAAATTGCAAGTAGGTCGAAACAAATTTGTGATATCTATGTCCGGTCCGTAGGCTCACATCTTGATTCGGTGTTCGCGGACGCCTGTGGACCAATCAGAGAGCCGCGTAACGTGCCCAAACATTATACGTGCCTGCTGATTTATCAATTAAAAATGTGAGGTGCGTCAAAACGTTTGAAATGGACGCCATGTTGGATTCACGAACTGCGCCATAATCTACAGACATCGCAGTAAAAACATATTTAAAAACAAACATACAAACTAATGAAACAATCTCTGAGGATGTGAGGGGTGATGAGGACGAGTTGGGATATGTCCAGAAAACAAAAATCATGTGTTGTTTCTTCTCCGTAGTCCTTGAACATCTCAGATGTTTGGGGACATTGCTGGGATGTTCGAGAACTTGACAAACGTTCTGAGGACATCCATGCATATTTCTGCATTATAAGTCGGTGAAGAGCAGTTTTTGGATGGCTAATAGCTTCGGAACCATTTAATGAAACAGCATGACATTTTGCAATATCCTTTTTAGACCCAACATGGAATTCTTTTGTAAAGTTCGGTGCCATGTCGCCAAGAGGGGGCAAACTTATATATTATAAGTTTATACTTATATAAACCTACATGTTTGAACGGCTCCTACATTTGGTACCGTTTGACAAACCTGTGTACAAGTTTGCAAAAAGATGTAAGACCCAACTTTTAAAATGTATGCAAGGTTTGGTGGGTTTTGGCAAGAGGGGGCACTTTTAGGGGGGGTCTCAAGATTTGTAGATGACTCATAACTTTGGTGCTGTTTGATGAATATGCACATATGTTTGCAATACGATTATAGACCCAACCCTGAATGTTTGTGCAAAGTCTGGATGTATTATGTCAAGTAGGGGCCAAGTTATATCACTATCTTTTGTACCAACATCTTGACACTTTCAAAAAATAAAACATGGAGGGATTTGAAGCAAACTTGTGGGTGGAGCATTGTCAAGGACCCGAAAGCAGGTTTTCGTAAATGTGGCCGTGTTTCATTTTTTGAAAAGTGTCATAATATAGGTACAAAAATAGTGATGTACCCTTGGTGACTGCGGTATAGCCTGTGACCATGGGCCATGACCAGGACAATCTGGCCCCTGGCCATGGCCACCAGGGACCGGCAATGGGGTTAAAGTGGGCATTGTCACCAGGGTGGTAAATTTAAAATGAAACATGGACAGGATTGCAGCAAACCTGGGGAGGAGCATCAGCAAGGACCTGAAAACATGCTTTTGCAAATCCTTCCTGTGTTTTACTTTTTCCAACGTTTCAGAATGTAAGCACCAAAAATAGTGATATTGGGCCTGGCCGTTGCCAATGACAAATTGTGTACTGTATTGTACTGGAATTTATAAAGCGCAGGCAAGACCAAGAGGCATCAAGGCACTGGAGGGGTGGGTGGGGGTTCGAGGAGACTGCAGACCCAGAGGATTCAAACAGATATGCTTTTAAATATTTACAAAAGGGGGTGAAGTCAGAAGTGTTTCAGATCTCTGGAGGGAGGGCATTCCATTGCATGGGGGCTCGGATCTTCCAAAATTGAGGAATGTTCAACAGTGATTGATTGGCCTAGCGGAGGAGTCTGCCCGGTTTGTAGGATGTAGGTCTAGATTGAAGAAACTCAGCCACGGCATTGCAGGTAGCACGGTGAACGAGGCATAGGATTTTAAAATTAACTTGGCTCCTCACAGGGAGCCAGTGAAGGTGGCGAAGAAGTTTGGGGGAGTGAGCCAGTCTGGGGGTATTCAGGGCAAGGTGAGCCACTGACCTTTGGAGGATCTGTAAACGTTGTAACAGGGCCTCGGGTCTGTGTCTTCTCTGATTTGCTTATTGGGACATGCAGCATGGCTGAAGTCCATGCCCCATGGATTGTGGAGGCTGGCCATGGCTGCAAGCCATGAGCACTGGCCATTGGTCACATTATGAGGGTATAGTAGACACTGAACTAGGATTATGGGTCGGTGCAGTGGATAACAGGAGTGGTTTGGTGGGGTTGGGGTCATGGTCGAGCCTCATGCCCGAGGCAATTCAACAATGGCTTGCATGCCGAGCATGAGCTGCTGATAACGACACACATCAGTATGCATCGCAAAAGAAATGTTTGTTAAAGGAGGTTTATAGTTCTTTCATGTTTGTTAAAAGAGGAATTATTAACTTATATACAGTGATGTAACATCATGAAATATTTTTGCTAATAAAAACCTATGAAATTCACTGAAAAAACATTGTTAAAGGGATGTGATGGTTAAATAACACTAATAAAAGCCTATGAAATCAGTGAAACTATTTTGTTAAAGGGACTGTGAGGAAGGCATGCTATCAATAGTAGATGCAGACACAATGGATTCAAGTTTCAAAGACCTTTATTTACACTTTTGACTGTGAATTCCTAACTGGCCCTAACTCTAAAACGGGAGCAATCCCGACCATTAAACAATAACAAAACAATTCCAAGTCAGTCTGGTCAAAATAAAAAGGCATATACTAAGAAAACCTAACCTATTAGTTAGTTTCTCAAAACACAAACAATGGGTGCATGGCACAGTTCTGTCAGTCTTTTACACTTTGGCTTACTGGTACAATTGAACAGTTCACTCTTAGGCTTTCAACTTCTGGTAGCCCAATCACTTCTTTTCGCCCGACTTGCCATCAATAGTCAGTTCATATTTTCTTAATTACTCACAGTTCTGCATAGGCTTCCCTTCGCAAAGCTCTAGCCTGTTTTGCTTCACTTTACAACACAATATCTCACAGTTCTGCACAGGCCTCCCTCTTCCGGGCTCGAGCCTGTCTTGCTTTTGTGGGGGTTCCCTTCCCCATGTTTTTATCTCATATATCCTTTTCACTGTCAAAGACTTTCGAGACTGCAAGGGGTTACCTAAACCTCTGCATGACCACTTTGCTTTCTGTTTCAACAATCCTTCAATTTGTAAACAACATCTACTGGCACAAATACTTCTCGGTCCTATTGGTTCTCACTCTCTTTGATTTGCCCCTGTGCGCTCCCTTTGGCCTTTTCAAAAGTTCATATGTAATACCAATACCTCTTGGTATTAGTAGTTCTTTTCTCTTCTAATTTCAAAGTTCATATTCAACACCAATTGTCTCTTGGTATTTGTAGTTCTTATTCTCTTTCACCCCCCTTTTTGGTCTTTCTCCAGGGTTTTTATATTTTACTATTGCTCCCTTGGTACATTTCACAGTTCATTTTACTTTTGCCCTCTTAGCATATTTCACAGTTCACTTTACTGTTGCCCTCTTGGCATATCTCACAGTTCAGAAATATTACTTTCCACTTATTCAATCTTCTTTCCTTATTGCGGTTTTCTTTTTCCTCCACTTGCAATATCTTTAAAATTCCATAAACATTTCACAAAGTCTTTCGAATGTTTGACTTTCTCTCGCAGGGCCACTCTGCTACTTTGTATCTTTGTCCTTTAACAATTGTCCTCTTCATTCACGTTTTATCGGCACACTGGCAACCTTCAACTTTACAAATTACAGTCACTTTCCCTTTAACAGCAACCAGACTTTTGTTTCCCTTGATAACTCACCGGCTATGTTAATTGGATTTCTTTCATCTAATTTTTGCAGCTCAAGGCCATTACCAACGTCTCTTCTGCTCCTCCCCAACTCCGGCGTTCACCCGGGAGGGTCGCAGGCAGCTTTCTGACAACTTGAAGGTTTCTTTTCTCCACTCGCTCGGCTTTACTTTTCGACTGCTCGTGGCCTCCCGAAAGCATGGAAATCTTGCCTAGATTCGTTCCACTGCCGATCAGTCCATTGACCTTCTTCATTACACAGCCTGGTTCGCAACAGCCTCGGAAGAGCTGTTCCTTCTCATACCCAGCCTCGCTCAAAGTGTGATTCTGTGTGACACTTTTTATCTTCACAGGGCATGCTAATAAATGGCAGGTGTACATTGTTGGAGTTAAATGTCTGACTCTGCCTGGCCTCATTACAGGGACAAGGCCAATGCAAGTCAGGCGAGGGAATCCTTCTTACCATATTCCTCATCTTCTTTGGTGCAGTACTTTTGTCAGCGAGAAGTGGGGAGGAATCATGGGAGTTGTATTTTCCCATAAAATAAGTGGGAATAGTGGTTAGATAGGTTGTGGAAAAAGGGGGATACCATGTCTCACCATTGGGTGTTTCTCCCCCACTGCCTAAAGACCCCCTACCTAGGTGAACCTCCCTTGCGTGTCCACCCCCAGGGTCGGGATCCAAAAGCAATGGCCGTCCCCTGGCCACCCGAACACGGATCACGGGGACTAGGTTGTGAAACACCCTCTGGTTTTTCACAGGACGTTATGCTTAAGCTGCACTAACAAAAACCTATGGAATTCAGTGAAAATCTTTGTTAAAGGGACGTTATGGTTAAGTTGCACTAAAGAAAACCTACGGAATTCTGAGAAAAAAACTTTTTAAAGGGACATTATGGTAACAAGTAAAATAGAAAAACCCAAGAAATTCAAACATGACATCACAAATGGCATCATGGATGACATTGCAGATGACATGACATATTTTATCAATTCTGATGAAAAGTCCCTACAAGGGGTTCTGTTTAGAATGTTGCTAGCAACATATCAAGGGTAAACTACACCATGTACCAATACATGTACTTATTTAAACCAAAATGTTATATTGAAGTGTTGTTACAGCAATGTAACATACACATGGACAATGGCTGCAGCATGTACCATTGAAGTATAGTATTTTGTTATCTGGTAATATCTGGTAATATTACATGTAGCCCTCTGATTACTCTAACTTTCACGCTTTTAGAAAGCCGTTGTGACCGCTGTCCTTTATTGGACCACGGGTGTTACTGACAGCCTGACACTCCTAAAAAAAGCTACACTGGCTACACACCGGCATAGAGACTTGCCCTGATGAAGGAGTTTGTATACTCCAAAATGCATTGGCATATTAAGTCCATACCTAACATGTGATGTGTAGCTGCAGCCTCACTAAGATATCATTAGTGTTGTGCTCTTATCAATGATCTTTTGATAAATTATTATTGAATTTATTTCTGACTTGGATTCTTTTTGACTATCATTTTTGAAATTGGATACAAGCACGTTTACCTATATACAGGAATATTTTGAAGAAAGTCTTTTTAACTTCATAACCCGTTGTTTTGGGTATAACGGAGAGCGGCTGTGTGACTAAGTTGGCCATACTTAGTCTTTTCCTTCACTAATATTGCCAGAAGAATCATAAATCAAAACGTATCAGAATTTTGACTAATGTTAAACTTGGTATTAACATCTAACAATACAGGAATTACTACACACATGTGTTAGTACAGAAAATACATATTGTGAGCATCAATGCATACAAATCTGAGGCACATTAAGTGAAACTCTAGTAAGGAGCAAAGAAATGTCATAATCAGAAAATTACAATATGAATAGAGTTCATCATCATGTATAAAACTGAATTGTCTGCTTGGGGCCTGCTTATTGTCCCATGTATGTGTACCACGAGCTCAGGGCAAACCTTAAGGAAAGTACCTTAAAAACATATGACAATGTTAACGTCTAGATATACGGCACCTTTAAAAATGTTACATTCTGAGTGTCACTGAACAAAAACAACCGGCCCGGATATGTGATGTCATCAGTGATGTCTTCAATGATGCCATTTGTGATGTCATTTTTGATGGCATGGCTGCTAGTCTTAGCAGTGCATGGTGGTGGCACAAGTTATCGTTGCATAGCTTACCATAACTGGCAAATTTCTTAGGTTTTTTGATTTTACTTGTATCCACAACGTCCCTTTAACAATGTTTATTCTCTGAATTAGATAGGTTTCTATTAGTGGAACTTACCATAACGTCCCTTTAAAAAAAATTCACTGAATATCTATATATGGTTAAGAAATTACTAAAGAATGCATTGAGGAATAATATTATTTAAATATCAAGATATACATTTATATATTAAGTTTCTTCCTATCTCTGGGAAGGGGGATATACCATAGTTGAATGATAAATAAAGAAGGAAAAAATAGATTAGTTGAACGGTCACAAATAACTTTCCCATATGTCTTTAAATATCAACTCTCTATCATTGTTTTATCCAGATCATTTCCTTTCGGAACACACAGTTCTAAATACCACAGATTGGCAGAGTTCTAGTCAGAAACATCTTTGATTTCTAGTTCATCAAGGTTATCTGTTTGGCCACTGCTAAGACTTTTCTTTCCAAATTATCAAAACAATCACAAAAACAAATCACAATGGACAGTTCTAGAGTAGTTAAGTAGCATAATAGCACATCCATACAAGTTGATAGGAATTGTGGTGGGTCAGAAGAAGGACACAGACTCTGATTGTTCATTTTCACTGATGACTTTATTAACTGAAAGGGATAAATGCCTATCTTTCCTTATAATAAGCAGTGGCGTCGCCAGGAATCAAATTTAGGAGGGGCACCGAGGGGGCCAAAGACAAAAGTAGGGGGGCATAGACAAAAGTAGGGGGAGCACATGGTCACTGCTCATCTTAGGTAGGGGGGCACAAGTGGGGGCACAGGGTTTCAGGGGGGCCCTGCCCCTCCCAGGCACCCTCCTAGAGATGCCACTGATAATAAGGGCTTTCTCTTCCTAACAGAATTAACTACGGTGCTCATCAGTGAACAGTAAGAGTCCAAATCAGAATAAGTCCACTGTCCAAAATAACCTGCTCTAACCCTACCACCATTATAACAACAGATATCAGTAGATTGACTCCCTTCTGCGCTGTAAGCTGATTCTGTGCCAAGTTCAATAAGGTATTTTTAAAGTAGTTCTGTGTTAAATTGCGCAGTTCTGATATTGAGTTCTTCAAATGTATAAAACTCTCTCGTTTTGGAATACTCCGTTGATCCTTCTGATTCTCTTCTAGTTTTCTTTTATTTGCATTTATTCTTTTCCTCTCATAGGGCAATTGTATCCAATACTTAAAACTTCTCCCTTGACTTTCTGGGTTTTCAATCTTTATTTCACAGTCTTTGGTTTGACATTGGGTTCGACTCTTATTTCTTGTTTCAATTTGTTCCTCAATCTCTCCCCTCCCAAAAGGTTTCCTATTATGTAATGTTTCAGGGTTTTCTCCTTGACTTAATGCCAATATCTTAAGACTGGGATGAGTATGAGTGTTCCAGTAATGATTCTCTTTCTCTTCATACAATGCCAATATGTAAGGACTGGAACGAGTATAAATGTTCTCGTAATGTTTCTTTGTCTCTTAATTTAATGCCAATATAGGACTGGGATGAATATGAATGTTCCAGTAATGATTCTTTCTCCTCATTCAATACAAATCTCTCAGGACTGTTATGAGTATGAACATTTCAGTAATGATTTTTAGTCGACCTACCGGGTTTCCCGCCTTCCCAGTTACCTGTGCTGTACCGGGATAGCATCACTGGGGTTCCCGCCTGGTTGGGATGTTCTCATTCACTTGTCAGGTTGGCTCTTGCAGTCTCTGTGGTTTGACAAACGAACTTCCCAGTTTCTCGTCCGTCAGCACTTTCCATGTTGTATCAAAGGCAGTGGTATTGGGGTTGTTTACAGACATACGGGTCCACCTTTTCAGTCATGCCACCACTTAAATCTTGTCCATGATAAAAATGCCTTGTGTCCATCTCAGCTTCTCTCCATTCCTTCTCTTCTTGACGCTGCATGTCAGAATCTTCCCTCAGTTCCCTTTTTGGTATAGGGCTCCAAGCATCCTCTCTTCCTTCAGCACATGCCTGCGAGCAAATTCGTCCCTCGTGGGCTCTCTCTTCTTCCTCCCCAGTCTAAAGCTCTTTCCTTTATTACTATGCTGTGGGCCTTCACCGGCACACTGTCACAGTCCTTTCTCTCTGAATGTTTTGGACTCTGTATTTTTCCAGATATGTATCTCCTCGTCTCATTATAATGTAGTCTTTCCTTTAAAGGAATAACCTGCATTTCCTGGGGACAATAGCACATCTTGGTATGTTCTTCATACTTTTCTTCACTGGATGTTTTTAGACGGAACAGGTTTAACAATATCTTCGGCCAGAAAGTTGGATTGGCCTTCAGGGTGGCATTTGCCATCCCGTCGGGTCTGGGAGCACAAGATGACTTTAGCTTCTTTATGATGTGGATTATATCCTATAAAAGCAGTTGGTAGGGGCGTAAAGGGATAGTAATAGGTTCTTCTCTTTGCTGAATGGTATGACTGTGAAATGTGCTCCATTCATTGAGCTTCAGATATAGGATTTAGTTCAGTTGGAGCATTACCAGCCATATGCTCTCTGAAGTGCAACCAGAATCTGCGGCTATCGTTAGTTTTGAGCACACATGACATATTGAGCCAATTCATTCTGTTCAGTGAGTGTCTATGCTGCCTGAGACCATTTTTGTCTCGAGTTGCCAGGGATAATAATAGGGCCTGTTTCTCGTTAGTGTCTAGAGACAGTTGACTTCTGACCTGTGCCCTGGCCTTACAGTACAACAACATTTTGTGGTGTATTAAGGGGTCAAAGTTATTCAAGTTGATCCCCTTCTTTTTCCCAAAAGGGCAATTCAAGCTGTGTGGTTATCACCTGTGCTAAACTGGCTATCAGCAATTCAATATCCCAAGCGTTTAGCACAAGCCAAGTCTCTATGTCAGCTTGATATGTTAGTAGTCCCGCTGACCAGTGAATGCGATTCCAACCGAATTCACTCTTAATACAGAAAAGTACGGCACAGTAGCCATCGGTTTGTCTATGGTGTTTTATTCTTATTCTACTCTGTATTCTATTCTCATTATCCAAATGCTAAAAGTCAAACGTAAACCCCAAATCATAACACTTTTCCTGGGACATTCTCTAGGTCCATACACTGCTCAGTTGAACCGGGTATTGCAAGCTTATCCATGACTTAAGCCATCCTATATCCGGGGTCAAGCACCATTTTCTCAAAGTGTGGTGTTATGCCTCTTAGCCACCACTGCTGGTTTTGATTTCTTTGCTAAATTTATCATCCACCCTTTTGCCCAATAAGAGCTATTATGGATTGATCAATTCTAGCCTAGGAGCCAAGCACTTTAGATAAGTCATCTCCTAACCAGGCTGCAGGATAAGACTTTTGTGAGAAATGTTTTACTTATTTCTTATAAGTGGATTTTTAAACCTTTTCAATTGCCCTTTCACATCCTTGTAATTTTCATGAATCTTTGTCATTATTTCTGGGGCCCCTAAGAAAGGACTTTCATTAATCAACACAAGTATACACCTGCTATGGTGGGTTTGAATACACAAGAATGGACTCCCACCAACAGATGGGTGCTTTGCAATATTGTTTAGAAATCACTGTTAACCGGAATAGTTCTATCCAATTGCAGATTTGGAATGGCACCATGGCTCATTGCATATATGATGAAAATAAAAATGTGTTTTTCTTCCTTATATTTAAAGTGTTTTTTTAATAAAATATACACCCTGGTGTAAATATTTCCACTGTCAAAAGACCAAAATTATTTTAGCATAGTACTTTTTCTTTGAACAATTTCCAGAATGAATGGCACTGTAGTTAGACATTTAAAATAACAGAATGTTTGTATATCAGTAATTGTCACCTTGCTGCATCTTCTAAAATAAATGTCAGAAATGCCAAATCAAAACAGCTGTATGATCTTGATTCAGCAGAAATTCTGCTTCTGATTCCTTCTTTCTAAGACTATTCACTCATCATTGACAAATCTGTACATTGATCAAGAAAGAGAAGAGACTTATTGTAATGCCTGGAGGGGACGAGCGTAGCAAGACAGGTGTTAGGAGAGATAGGCCTCTGCATCGGCTGCTGGGCCATCAGTAGATACTGAAGGAGCCAGCCATTGAGAGAAAAGAACCGAAATAACCAAAATAACTATTCTGATTCATATGTACTCAACAAGCCTCTGCTGCGATACTCCAAGTTAAGATCAGAAACTCAAGACAAAAAGTATTAATTGCCATCACACATTCAATTGAGAATGCTTTAGATCAATATGTTTGTACTCTGCTTTGATAGCAGAGGAAGACTTGGGAATATGAAAAATGGGAAGATTCCTTTTGGGCCACCTGCGTCTCTCAGCATGTTTGCATGCAGAAAGATGAGTCATTCCCTTTTGAGTCATAGACCACCAACAATGTCTTTATAGGTCAATGATGGAGGCAATTATTGTGTGTTGCTCAAGCTAAAGGGCTTCTGTGACTTTGTTTAGTAAAGACAGACATCAGAAGCTCAAGGCTCAGCACAGCACATAGGCCTCACAGACCCCTACCGCTCACCATCCTACTCTTCATTACACTTCTCCTCTGCCCTCCCTGGATATTCTCAAAGCCCCTCTATAACTTGCTTGCATTACTTTGAGTGAGGCTTTTGTTGCCGTCTAGTATATTTTGGAGTCTGACCCTTATTTTCTCATATTCATAGTCAGGTAGCATGCTTGAAAGTGTCAAGCTCCCTTTTCACTTCCCCTTCCTCAATCAACATAACATTCTGCTGCCAATTTCCCCTCTAGTTTCCCCTTCCTCCAACTGTTTTCTGTCAGCGATAAAAAGCCTTTCATTGTGCACAACCTTCAAGTAGAGTCTTTTAGAATGGATATGGTACTGCTAAGATCCTCTTTTACTGATTCTACATGTGGAGGAGGTCACCTTGTTTAAGTGCCAGAGCACTGGCATGGAGCCACAACATTGGAGAACGCTCACACTGCTAGAATCCAATTTCACTGATAGTCGTTGGATTAAGGTCACACTACTGGGATTCACCAGCCCTCAACACTGTTCTGCTGGAGGAAACTAACCTTACCCAACTGAGACCTTATGTGACTGATACGTCACTGCTGGGATCATGTAGCACTAGCAATGCACTTGTGAGGAAGCTTACTGTGACAAATCACATCGGGTCTCATTATAAATTTGCCGGTCCGGAAACAATGGTGATCATTCCTCTGCCATTTCATATGGTCCCCAATACTAGTTCCTCTGAGAAATGTAGCTCACGGAAGGCCCAATGGCACAGTATGCAGAGATTTGTATGAACAAAAAGGCAGCTTCCACTACTAACGGTATTCTAACTGTCCTGTGGGGTGATCGGCGGACAGTTAAAAGGGCCTTCACCTCATACTCAGGATGGCCTTGAACATAAATGGGGGGTGGCTTTGTGGTCTGGGTAGTGGGTCCAGCTGGTTTTAAAAGCGATACATGTAAGACTGGGTTTATTTTCATCTGTGATGGCAACTGCAGTTGCATGGTGTTATAATGTGTGCCTTCCCTCCTCTGTCTTTCCTCCATTCCATTACCTCCCTGGAGTGGTGATGTCAGTGGAGTGAGGTGATGTCACTGTGCTTAGAGTGTTGACATCTGAATATGTGTTCCATGGGGAGCAGTTGGAGATAGAGAGCTGTCTGGCAAGGATGTGCCGGTGTTCCTGCTGTGTACTTAACTAATAAACCCATATAACTTACCTGCTGGCTCAGGTGTGTTGATGAAAAAATGACATTGCTACACTGGAAACGAAGGTGGGATCCTGTCGAGGAGAGGACAGCAGCTGATCAGGACACCGAACTCCAAGTGTCCACATCCTGGGAAGCAGCCAGCTGTGCAGCTCTGGAGGTCCGGACCAGAGTCTGCAGTTCAACAGGCCGGGTGGTGTTGAACAAGAGCAAGTGGCTCCTGAGACATCTTGAGCGGGAGCCTGGACTGTCTGAGTGCTCAAAGGTGTTCCTTCCAGCCTGTAGCGGACGCTTTCTAGCAGGATTGCCCTTGGGACCAGAGCCGGTAGTGGAGCAGCTGAGGAGGCGTACTCAGCAATCTCCGCAGGCGGCTGTCCGCCGTCTGTAGCAGAGACCACAAAGTGAAGCTCCTTGGGTCCAGAGCCGGAGGGTCGAGCGGAGTCATTGGAAGTGAGAGGTTTGCCGTGCTTTGGGCCGAGAGCATGAGCATTCCTGGCAGGCGTGGATGACCGCTGTCCTGCAGTAATGCGGCCCGGCCGGAGATGTGCCTGCCATGTCATCATGGAGTGTTCCAGCATGTCGAGTTGGAATGCGGAACACTTTCGAAAAGTATCTTCTGTGGCATCCGTAGCAGGGTGATGACGTGTACTGATCTTTGTGACATGTCCCAGCAGATGGCGCTAGAACACGGAAGTGACTCGATGACTCGATGAACGCTGCGTATTCGACGCAAGTTATGGTGCGCTCCCGATGTAGGACGTGGAACGGGGCACGTAAGGAACAAGGAGGTGTGGGTTTCCTTGGCTTTCTATTTGTGTTAATCTACATGGCTGAGGAGCAGGACTGGACCTGGAGGTCATTGGTTTCCCTGGAAATGTCTTATGGGGAATCTATTTGCATTGCGAAGGAATGGAAACGAAGATTGCAGTGTAAGCGCATCTCTCCGGAGGAATCGGAAGTTTCAGGTGTCCTTGGGTTTTTCGCCGGTGTGACTATGGGTGCAAGGTTTGGTTGGAGTAGACTTATGTTTCTGCATTCGGTTTCAACCAGATGTGCCAACTCAAGAGGACAAGATGCGTTTTTGCAAAACTGATTTAAGTCCCTGTAAGGCCGTGGGAGTGGTGTCTCGTTTGTGTTTTGTGGCCTACTTGTGTTGTGCTCCGGAGTGTTCAACGTTAAGGGCCTGTATGAATACGTTTGTTTGTGTTGTGGCCCTACTCTTTAAGAGTTTTGGAAATTAAACATGAATTGTATTTGATGTCATTATTATGTTGTGCAACAAGATATAAAGTAATTGCAGTTGGTTTTTACTGTGGGTACTTGGACTCGTGGGTGGCGGGTTCAACTTTATTGTGTGTTAACATTTTTCTATTACAGTTGAGGGCCGAATATATTTTCTGGACGTACTCACGGGTGGGTTGGAAGACTCGTGGGTTATGTGCATTGTTATTATTTCTTGCACATCTATGTTTGCTTTTATTTTTCCACAGAGTAATTGTAGCTTTTGTTGCACAGTGGACGTTGTCATGTAATGATGTTGGCATTTGTTCATTTGTCTCTGTCTGCCACTTTAATGCGGTAATGGTCGTGTGGAGGGTGAAGTGCTATGGGCAGATATTGTGGCCACGTGCGTTATGATGTATTGCTGTCCTGTGGTTAGGCACGGACTTGGGGTCCAGGGTTAAGAGTGGTGCGATGAGCTGCGGTGGTGCAGTGGGAGTGTTGTGTTGCTGTGATACACTCCATTAGTGGGCAAACTTGGCAGGGACTTGGGGTCTCAATTATGCTCGGGTGTACTGCAGTTTCATTTGTGATATACTGTAGTACGGTGGGCAGGGACTTATCGGTCCCGGGAAGTGTAAGTGTACTGTACATGCAGTGGTGGTACTGTGGTACAGTTGGCAGGGAACTGGGGTCCCGGGGATGTGTAGGTGCACTGTATATGCGGTTGTGGAATACTGTAGTACAGATGGCAGGGGCTATGGGTCCCGGGTATGTGTAGTTGTGCTGTAGATGCGGTTGTGTTATACCGTGATACAGCTGGCAGGGACTAGGGGGTCCCGTGATTGTAGAGGTGTTCTGTGCGCCAGGGGCTAGGGGTACCGGGGTTGTAGAGGTGCCTTGCATTTGGAAGGGACTGGGGGTCCCATGGAGTGTAGTGGTGTCTGTGAAGCAGGGACTAGGGGTCCTGTGGTTGTAGAGGTGTTCTGTGTGGCAGGGACTAGGGGTCCCGTGGTGTTAGGGTGGTCTCTAGCTTGCACCGTGATATGGCGGTTTTTTTGGATCCTTTTGGTGAGCTTGTGCGTTGTTTCACAGGGACTAGATTTGCATAGTATTTTCAGGTTTGGTTGAGTTTAGAGGTAAAGTGTTCTCTATATTTTTAGAGTGTTGGAACTGAGGTTGTTAGTTGTGCTTGTTGTTGCTCATTTGAGTTGGGTTAGTGCCCGGTGGTTGCTCTTTTGAGTTGGGTTAGTGCCCGGGGGTGGCAGCCCTGGTGCCCTGGGGTGCAGACCAGGGTGGAAGGATGTAGGTGCACTGAAGGTTTCTGATCGTTAGGTAGTGTATCCGTTTTGGGAACGCTGGGTTGTGGCAGGCCCTAGGTTTCAAAGGGCAGCTTGAAACAGGTGGAGTTCTTATTTTATTGTTTTTGTTCCTCGATTTGTATTTCCAATTCAGTTGAAGGGAGGTACAGCCCTTACTTCATGTCGGTGGGTTCCTCTTTTGTGTGAGAGTCTATTAGTGAACGGAGTGGAGTTAAGGTGCTGTTGGGTGAATCTGCGTTCATATTGGGATATTGTGTTGAGCATGGTGTTGGTTCCATCTTCTTAGTGCTCCCGGGTTTTATTAGTGTGGAGCGAGATTTCAGTGCGCTTTTGTACCTTTATGGTAGTGTGGAGTGTTTCTGCTCTATTGTTGGTTTTTGTGTGTGAATGGATTTCATGTGGACCGTTTCCTGGGGTTGGGTCTCGTGTTCACATGAGCTTGGGTGTTGCTGGGGCAGGTACGTGGTGGCCACGCGTATTTGTATCGGTATAGTGTAGAATGGTACTTTGTGTGTAAGAATGACTAAGAATCTACCATTATTTGGAGTTTTCCTATTATTAAATGAAGGGAGGGAGAAGTGTTATAATGTGTGTCTTCCCTCCTCTGTCTTTCCTCCATTCCATTACCTCCCTGGAGTGGTGATGTCAGTGGAGTGAGGTGATGTCACTGTGCTTAGAGTGTTGACATCTGAATATGTGTTCCATGGGCAGCAGTTGGAGATAGAGAGGTGGCTGGCAAGGATGTGCCAGTGTTCCTGCTGTGTACTTAACTAATAAACCCATTTAACGTACCTGCTGGCTCAGGCGTGTTTATTTATTTATTTGCATTTATCAAGCGAGCTTGCAGCCCATGAGGCATCTAGGCGCTGTTACAGATGATAAGCAGACTTGAGTTACAGGCGGGTGCCCAATGGGCTCATGGTTACACAGTAACAAACAAATATGCAGGGAATTGCTCAAACCAATTTGTGATAGATATTCTGTTTAGACAAAGAGTCCAGTTTTGATAGCCTTGCGGAAGGCTAGGTGTGATTCAATCAGTTTTAGGTGAGGTGGCAGTGTGTTCCAGTGCATGGCTGCTTGGGTGGGGAAGCTGGAACCTCCAGCGTGCACCTTTCGTGAGGTAGGTGTGACAATCGTGTTGGCATAGCGTCATTTTAGGGGTCTGGTGGCCGTGTGCCTGATGATTCTGTCGATCAGGTAGGGCGGGGCGAGCTCGTGGAGGCATTTGTGGGTGAGGGCAAGCGTTTTAAAGACAATTCTCTCTTTGACAGGGAGCCAGTGGGCTTGCCTTCAGATTTCAGAGATGTGGTCTCTTCTGGCTGTACATGGGGCTGCCCTGAGCGCATTGTTTTGAGCTAGCTGCAATTTGGCCACGTTTTTGCTGGAGGTCCCAGCGAGGAGGGCATTGCAATAGTCTAGCCTTGACCCGATAATTGCCCTGGCAATGGTGAGGCAATTGTGGCGGGCCAGGAAGAAATTGATGACAATACGACATTGTTACACATGGCTACTGGATTAACCCTTTCTAGAACAGTGAATAGCCCTAGAAAACGAGGCTGTAATTTGCGGGGATTGTGTAAATGCATATGCCTCGTAGAAAGCCACACTCAGTCTTCTTTGGTATACTGCGTAGTGGCCCTTCAGTGTGCATCTGCATATTTCTGACATTTGAGTATAGGCTGGTTAAGGTTCAAACTTACATCTTTCCAGACTTGCTGCATGTACTCAAGGTGACCTTGCATGATTGGGGAAATGACGGTGGTTGGAACTGTGACTGGTAAAAACCATGGGTGACACCCGTACTGGCTGTAATACAGGGTTTTCTTAGTCGATGGGTCTACGGTGTTATTGTACGCTACTTCCTCTAACCACACATATTGCACCCATGACTTTTCTACATTGGTGGTAAAACATTGTATTGTTCTACCCCTGATAAACCTTCTTGGTCTGCCCGTAAGATTCCGGGTGATAACTGGTGGTTGAGAAGCAGATCTCTGCACCAACCAAGGTGCAGAAGGCGCACTAGAAGTGGGACGTGAACTGTGGCCCTCTGTCTGTGACGATGTGGGTGGTAGGCCATGCAGGCTCACAACATGCTCCAAAGAGAGTTCAGTGACCTCACTAGCCATTGGAATCCCCTTAGAGGGTACAAAGTGGCCCAATGCAGTCAGCTAATCCACTATCACAAGGAAGGATGTGAAGCCCTGCACTGGTGGGAGCTCTACTATGAGATCTATGCTTAAGGTATGCCAAGGTGACAGTGACGTGGGCAGTGGCTGTAGGATGCCTGCAGGTTTTGGTGTTCTTGTTTCTGACAGTTCCAAGTTTCACAGTTTGTAACATTCTAGAGTATGTCTGTTCGTACCTTAGGCCACCAGAAGTGACACGTTAATAATTTGTGTGTCCTAGTGAAATTGGGGTGCCCAGCCAATGATGAATCATGGCACCAACGTAGTGTTTGTTGTTGTAACTGCTCTGTGGGTAAAATACAGAGCTTGTTCGTAGAACGGAAGGCCGTCCTTCATGGTGTGTTAAGTGCTACTTTTACACCATACATATATGTCTTGTATGGGAATAGTTTTTTGGACTGAGGTGTACAGATCAGTACTTAGCGTAGTCACCCCAATGATTTGCGTGGATGGGATTACAGGCCTTCGTGTTTCCACAGGAACTGCTTCAGAGAGCTCTGGGTAACGAGAAAGCAAGTCTGCCTTTCTATTTATTTATTTATTTATTGTGTGAATCAGTTAAAATCAAACTTTACACGCATCTCAACAAATAATTGCAATAATCAACAAATAGCTTAATCAAGTCAATGTCATATATGGATAAAAGCAACTTTAAAAAGTTTAAAACATTAATCAACAGCCTGTCATTAGGATTATTCAGCACATTACACCATAAATCACACCAAGATAAAAACAAGCGAGTGCTAAAATATCCTTTAAAACTCTCTTCTCTGGCAATCAACAAAGAGATGTTTCAGGGTTTCAACTCCCAACCTACAACAGCGGCATACACGATCGGCTCGAAACACCTCAGAATGGCTCCCCATAACATCACTAGTTAATAGGAGATTCAATTTAATCCACAACCAGAATATTCTGAGAAAAGGGGAAGCATGTTTAATCAAGCAGTGATGTGGAACGCTATAAGATTTAATGTCCATTAAAAAAAATTCAAATATCCTATAAAACACCAGCTTCTCCCTGTTAATAATCCAGTCAGCCTCAAAGTGCCCCTTCTTAACCTTGCTTGGGTTACGTTCCAACTCTTCAATGGGTTTATCGACCAACAACAGGAGGACAGAGTTCACCCAATGTTCGAAAACAACACAATTCCCCTGAATAAGCAAAAGGTTAAGTTCCTTAAACAATGTAAATGCAGGAGGGGACATTACACAACGCAAAAACAACATTTCTTTCCAATCTACCTTGGAGTTTAGAGAAGAAATACCCATAATGTGCCTTATCGCAGAAAGAGGGGTGCCACCCGGAAGCTTCAAAAGGCGTTTCCACAAATATGCCTCTTCCTTATCCCAGTCTGATTTAACCTCCTTAGTTTCAGCCCCATAAGTCATTTTTGGGACACTCACTTGATTGCATAGATTAAGGGCAGGGATAAAAGAGAAACACCCATATTTCTTGTCTAATATATGCAGTTGAGTTACCGCTGTAGTCATATTCAATCTCAGTGTGTTAGACACCAAAAACTTTGACCGTCTGGAGCTAATTATAACTTTAAGGTATTTGAACTCAGATCCAACCTGCAACCTTGCGCCCTGAGTATGGCATACAAAGTCTGCTCTCCAAGAAACTCATTTTCTACGGTTGATCTCCAAGCCCAATTCCTTAAAAAATGGTGGGCTCTCAACAAAGACCTCTGGAGTCCTGTAGGCGTATATTCAACTAAAACAAGGTCTTCTGCATAAAGAAGATATTGTACGATGATATGACCCAATCTCGGGGGATTAACCCCTGAGCCTTCCAATGCAGTCCTAATACCCAAAATGTGCAAATTAAAAAGAAAGGAGGCAAGAACACATCCTTGTCTAAAGCCTCATGCAACAGACATCCACCCTGAATAACAGCCGCGGTTGTCAAGTCTGACCTTAATCCTGAGGTCTTGGTGTAGAAACTCCAACATCAGAACAAGGGCCTCTGGACAGCCCCACAACCTAAGCAATTCCCATAATTTATTACGGCCAAAATAGTCGAAGGCTTTTGTAATATCAAGCATATTAAGCATTTGAAGGATTAACCCATTAAGGGCTGTGTTTGTACCATTGTGGAAACCGGACTGATTACAGTCCAGCATATTTGCGGAAAGAGCCCACCTATCTAATGCACGCAATAGGAATCCTGAAAACATTTTGTATGAAGAGTCCAAGAGGGAAATGGGACGATAGTTACCTGGGCTAGTCCCATGCCCCTTTTTGTATCTAACAACAATAATGGCTTCTCTCCACATCTCCGGGCACACATTCAAACAGACCATGTTACGGTACAGCTGTAATAACACTGAAGCCCATAAATGAGGTTCCGATTTAAGGGTTAGATTAGTTGTACCATCAGGGCCAGGAGCATTTGAAGACTTAGCCTTCTTTATGGCCCACAAAATTCCATCTAAATCAATGCCTATCAATGCCCATGCCTGGGGCCCCCAAGGGATAACAGATTGTGTAGTCCGACCCCCCTCTTGGAGACCCCCTAAAGCATACAGCTTCGTAAAAACTCCTCCCACACCTGACCAGAGATAGAGTGATGTATCATTGAGCGCTGTCGCACCCCCATTCGATTTTCTGTGCTCGGACGATATGTGATGATGAAATCGTATTCGGCAAAATATAATGCCCAACGTAGTTGACAAGGGCTAAGAGTTTTGGCCAACTTAATAAACTGTAGGTTACGATAATCTGTCATAACTGTTACAATATGGTGTGCCCCAAGTAAGTAGTGCCACCACTCCTCGAAGGCTGCCTTTACAGCTGGGAGTTCACGGTCGGCTATGGTGTAGTTCACCTCTGCCGGAAGTAGTGTATGGGAATAAAAATCTACCGGGTGTAACAGGCCCGTTTGTGGGTCTCTGTGATAGGATCGCCCCAAGGCCAGGCTTGACGTGTCTGTTTCCACTATGAACGGTTGTGAGCTATCGGGATGCCGTAAAACCGGCGTCGTGGTGAAGGCTGCTTTTAGGATTTGGCTGGAAATTTCTAATGTGCCATCACAGACTTGACAACATAAACATTGGCACCTTTCTCCCAAAGTGTGAATTTTTCACCGAATAGTCACTGAGGCTGAGGTTGTCCGCGTTATGTATTTCCCATTGGTTGCTGGCTTCTGGGCAGTCCCTCACCGCAGTGTTATAAGTATACAAAAAAGTAGTGTAACTGCTAAAAGTTAACAGTGAAAAATAAAAGTAGTGGAACGCCGCTCCCGACCGTGTCTGCTCACTTCGACCACTGACTCTCCCCGGCACAAAAGCTGGAAATTACAGGACAGAGTAAACAGACTAAATAAAATAAGAGGTCATTGGTAGCCTAGAAGACAGCTTTGCTGTTGGGAGGTGGGGGGTGGGGGGAGGGAGGGGCATCCCCACTGATGACCGCTTTGGACCCTACTCACACCTTCCCTCTGACTGGCCCCACTCCACCTCATACCAGGTTAAATAGCGGAGGTTTGCGGGGTGCGCTAAACAAAATTACATGTTGAAAAGGTAATTGTGAGGCTAGCGCCATTTCCTATTGAGGTGCCAATCGTCTCTGATAATGCAGCAGTGAAGGAAGAAGGGAGGGGTCATAATGTGCCCCTATGGGTTCATTTCATCTGCTGGCCTCCATCTTTCTGCAGTAGTTTTGTAAAGGAATATAGCTCGGTGGGTTAATGTTTCTACTATGCACAAGAGTGGGTTCATTTATCTATTACCTTTGTAAGTTCAGTTGAATCTAGGCAGTGGTCCAAAGAGACTGGGGGATTCCAAGAAGAGGGCAGGCGATCTCAGCAACTTTGCTCAAACATATAGTGCGTCAGGTATTTAAGAAAATCCCCTCATCGCAGGTTCAAGTTCTAGCGTGACCTCTGCAGCGTTTCTTTTCGCCTAAACCAATAAAGCGAGTAAAGCCCCACTTGTCCTTCACATCCCCACGGCGCTGCAGGACTTTGACAGCGAGGCTGCTAAGAACAAGACGTTATTGCAGGTGACGCTTGGCAGACACGTGACCACGCCGTCGGCTCTTTAAAATGGACGGGCTGTAAACACCCTGCCCGGGAACGCTTCATGAAATGCTTCAGCCAAGTAGATGGAACGGTTTAATTGATGGGCTGCCTAGTTTCATTAGCATAATGTGATGCCTCAGAAACAGTACATAGAAAGGACCAGAAAGAAGAAGCCGTTTCTGATTAACTAAGAAAATGGGGCTTCGCTGGATGGCAGCAAGGATTTTATTGATTTTATTTAATTTATTGTATTTAATTATTTAAGGATACCGATGCAAACTGTATTAGCAGATGTGGGTAGAGCTGGCAGATAGGAAAGCACCACCTTTAGCCTGGTACTGGCAGAAAATTACAATCATGCTATTAATAAAAATTAAGCTTTATAGGCGGAGATTATGGCCTGCAGGGGTGGACTGGCCTGTTGGGAACTCAGTTTTCCCGGTAGGCCTCTGCACCCTGGGCCTCTTTTGTGTGGTATTTCAAAATGTCCCCATAGGAAAAGGGTTGGGCTTGCTGAAAATGTGTGATGAGGGGCCACTTTGAGCATTATTTCCAGGGCCTCTTTTGGTTCCCAGTCCACCCTTGATGGCCTGACATAACATTAGCTTTGAAACACTTGTGTATAGGTGTGTTACAAATGCCATATCATATCATGAAAATGCCATTGCCTGTGAATAGCACAGAACATGTACAGGTGGTTGCAGCCACGTGGCTGTGTGCATGCGCTGCATTACTGCCGGTAGATTTGTGGACATTCTGCAGGCTTCGCAAGTCTGTGGGCTATATCACCTCGTATAGCCTTCAGATTGTCCAATGACAGGACTGCCTAAACGCTCCATGGCAAAAAGATTACACTTTATGGACCCAACCCGAAGGCCGTACTTTACAATATATAATGTACTAGCAGTAACCGGCCACTCCCCCTGGCGTTGCCCGGGTCTGTAGCTGACTTGCACGTGGGGGTCTGCTATAGCATCGTGTATGTTTTATTGTGTCATAACTTCTTATTTTTGAAAAATCGCAAAATCGGCAATCTCCCAAAATCGCTTATACTGATAGCACAGGGCCGGATCCCGCTCTACCCATGAGCAGGGCGAATGGGTGGGGTCGGTCAAATTTCACTATCGCCAGTACACCCCAGACTGGTATGACGACCGTGTGTCCTAACTTCCTATTTTTGAAGAAGTCGTAAAATGGTCAATTTCCCGAAATCACTCATACTGATAGCAAAGGGACGCACCCCACGCTGTGCATGGCAAATGGGTGGGGTTGGTCAGATTGCACTATCACCAGTAAACCCCAGACTGGTATGCCGACGTCAGGGCGAAATTTCAGCCCACCAACTGTTTTGGGGCTGGAGCCAACCCTGCACATACAAACACACTTTCAGAAAAAAAAAATATATATATATATATATAGATATAAGTTGGCATTACAAGAAGTCAGCATGGGTGGTCACAGACAATTGGCTGCAGGGACACTCTGTGCTGTTGGTATCCTTGAAATGCAGCATTCAAAACAATCTACAAGCTATACTGGTTCTTGTAGCCTGCATATTGTCCAATGAGAGCCCTCTCTCAGCATTCCCAAGGGCTTTATAATGGGTTGTCCTACGTGTAGTCCTGGCCATTAGCCTGAAACTAGTTAGTTAAAGTATTTTCTATTCCTTGTTCAGTGCTCATTTGTTCTGGGCCAGTGTGACTGTAAATGCACCTCTAATAAAATCGTGTTCTTAGCAGCACTTGCTGCCAAAGTGTTGCGCTACCATGGGGATGTACACGGCAAGTGGATGTTTACCCCCACTTCAAAGGTACTGATGTCATTGGCCCTAGGAGAAAAGAAACACTAGAAAGGCCATGCTAGTATTTGAACCTGGGATGTTTGGAATCCATACAGTAAAGGCATGACACACTATGGGGCTTATTCGGGAGTTTCCTGTAATTAGGCGGTGGGGACATCGTTACGTGTGCACTTTCATGTACACGTGTCCCCAAATTTTCCTCATTTGCATAGCGCACTGCAAAAAGGGAGGGCAAAAAAGGTGGTGTACAGGCTTGCACGCCGCCCTTTTGCACTGCTTGCAAATTGGGTAAACACTGACAATCACGTACTGATTGTGGGAAGCATTTACAATGGATCCCTATAGAGTCTGCCTGCTTTTTGCTGGTGCAAAAGACCAATGGACTCCATAGAAATCCCCAGCATTTGCGCCGCATGGAAATCCAAGCCAGCGCAAATGCTGGAGTATTTGTCTGGCAGAGAAGAAGGGAGCGGGGGAAACGTAAGTTACGTTCCACCCCTCATCTTCTCCTTCCAAATCAAGGAATGGTGGCACTGTGACACTGTTGTTCAGGTGTCATGTGTTAGTGTGGCTTTACCCTAGCATGGCCTGCTCTTCTTGCCAGAGGTGCTGTCTTCTTGTGTATATGCATACATGTTATGACCCTTCTCAGAATGTTCCTACTCTTAGTACAAACTTTCATTATTGTAAAGTGTTATGTGGACCCTTTAAGTTTAGTTCCATGCAATTCTCATAGATTAAGGGGTATCGGGTAATCATGTTGCCATGAAAAAAGTCGCCAGGTTGTCGACTTTAAAAAAAAATGCATTAATGATGCACCCTCCAGACTATCAAACACTTTCCCAAAATATTCTAGGACTGGAGCTAATAATATATAATCATACCCCTCCTACAATATTTGGGGAAAGAATTTTGGTAGCCAGGAAAAAGTCACCAGAACCTGACGACTTTTTCACAGCGACATTATTACATGGAACCGATTAAAGTTAATACATTAGATACTCAGTTATTGGGATATATTCTAATATGGCTGTGAAAGTGGGTGGTTTCCCATTCTTGTGGTGTGGACGCCAGCTTCCTGTGTGTGTAGTTTGTATATCAGGTATGCATACACTTTCTGGGGTACTGGTTCTGGAGGCCACTTCATGTTGGCAAACTCTTTCGGATTACCTATGTTGGTGGCTACTCATTTGTGCGGGGCTTCTTTTTTAAATTGTGGCTTCTCTTGCTGTTATGCATGCATGAAATTGCATGGGTTATGAGAGTGTGGCATTCTGCTGGTCAGAATGTATGGTGCAATTATGGAATGGATTGCATGGGTGGCATGTTAAGGGTTCCTAGTGCTCAGTGTTCCACTTATTGGCAGCTAGAAAGGGACTGGCCGAGGTGCTGGATGTCTAGTGATATTCTGTGCTGTAATACACTTAAGGATGTCTTGTATGTAGAAATAAAGGCACTGACCTTACTCCGGACTGTCGTGGTACTTACTTACTGGAAGAACCCACATGCAACAGATATCATGGCAACAAGAGGTGACTGATACGCCAAGGGTGGAGCCTCTGTTCGGCATCCATTGAATGAATGTGTGTGTGTGTGTTGATGGGTCCCTTTCTTTGTGTGTTTGCAATCGTGGCCTCTGCTTTGACTGTGAATTTGAGCTGGATGTATGCGTCAGTCTCTCTTGTGTATTTGACTTAAGAGGCTGCTCTTTTGTTTATGTTCTGTGGGTGTGCCCTCCGCCCGGAAGCCATTGATAGTGTGGCTTGGTGCTAACCCCCTGCTGCTGCGTGGCTAACATATGCTGTGTGCTCTTGTTCTTCACTCTCTTTGATTTGTGGGAGTTGTGCAGGGTTCCATTCCCATGGTGTGGAATTAAGAGAACACATGTTTTTGTGGGGTGTGCTCTCTGTTCAATGCCCCGAGGGGAACCAAGCGGCACCTCACTGATGAGGCCCAACAAGGACGAAACATGTCTGGGTTGCCTGGGTTTCCGTGCAAAGGGCACATGGCCTAGCAGTTCAGGCTGGGCTGCTCCCATTGGTGGCCGTACCTGACTGATTTGCATATGGTTGGACCCCTTCTGCAATGGCGCAGATGGGCTAACAAACGAGGTGTGGAAATTTGCCCAGTGCAGTGCCAGTGGTTCAGATTAATTCAAAGCCTTCCATCCACAACTTTTTTGGTTATCGTAGGTGGGTATTGGCATGATCTCCTTGTATTTATGCTCACAAACTTATTTGAGTATCAGATTTATGGTGCCCTGGCTGCAATGTGATTTGAGAGAGAGAGAGAGAGAGAGAGAGAGAGAGAGAGAGAGATTGATTTATTTTGTGCGAGAGCGAGGACACCATTGTTCCTATATGCTACTTTCTTTGTTTCTCTCTCTGTGTTACTTTCATACTCTTTGGTGCAAATGTACATTTGCTTTGTGCATCCGGTGTGTGTGATTTGTACAGGTGTGGCGTGAATCAGATTTGGTTTGTATTGTGGAAGAAATGAGGTGTTCTTTCTTGGCTATTAGTGAGATCCTATGGTTAAGTGTCCTGTGTAAATGGTCCGGCCGGTCATCGGTATATGTGAGTGAATGACAGCTCAGGAGAATGTTGGATGTGTGATGAAGCATAGGTGTCCTGTGCATGTCAGTGGGGCCTGACCTTAAGATAAGTGAGGATGAGCGGTGGTTGTGTGTCTGCCTATATCGTTAACCGTAAGTAACTGGAACAGATACATATGTAATAATGAAGGGATGTCATTCTAATTTCTTCTTCCCCCATCTGTTCCTAATCTGAGAAGACTTTCATGAATGTAGGAAGTACAGTTCAACTCTGTGTTATTTATTTATTGTTTTAATGCATGCCCTGTTTTTAATTCTTTATTATGTACTAGTGTACAGGCCTGTGTACACAGGCCAAAGTGCAGTTTTTCCTTATCACAGTAGGACCAGGATATATCCTAAGCCTACAACTCCCTCTAGCGGAGACAACAGGTGAAGCTATGCGAATTGGACTACTGTACATCCTATGGCAATAGCTCCCTCTAGTGGAGCATTCGGTGCGTTCAGGTAGCCTCTACTGCGCATGACAAACATATAGCTGTCCCTTTATTATACAGGAGATTCTATTTATTTCCTGCTGTTTCCAGTACATATTGTAATTGATGGGTTTTCTAATTCTTGTTTTAATTACATACAGGCTCTTGCAGTTACATTTCCGTTTTTACCATTAGAGGACCTCATGCCTAAGAATTCATGTAGAATATCGATAGGTATTAGATACAATATTCAGCTGCCCTCCTCTTGCTCACATCTCCTCTCCAGCCATTCTCACACGACAGAACTCTGAGAGCCAAGTCATATGGTACTGTTCTCTGGTCATCAGGGGCAATCACGGCGTCTTGGCACCATAGTGGGGATGTGGGAAACACACCCTTATGGTGAACCCCTGACAGAGCATGGCAGCACTTCATACAGGAAAAGGACGGCATTTGTTGGACAGAACGTCTGCTGATGAGACAATGGCCCATGTGGCACTTAAAACAGAGGGAGAGATTAGCAAAAGGACCTTTTCTGCTTGTTCACATCTTGTAGGATAGTATTTTCCAAGACCTAATCTGACTGTGTTGATCTCTAAATGGAGAATACCAGCTCCTACAGCAAAGAGCAGATCATACCATGTGAGCAGTTCTAGTTCATTAATAACCCAGAGCTGGGAGGTCAGAAGGCATCCATGAAATAGACAAACCTCAGAAGGCAAAGGAGATTCACCCCAAAGAACAAGAAAATCTGAGTGCTGTGGCAAGCCAAAAGGAGAACTCGGACCAGGGTACATGGGTTTCAAGTAACTTTATTCAACTTAATAGAAAAATGGCACTCTAAGCCTATTGCTAAAAGGGGGAGTTCCCTTCCTGTCAAACTAAACTAAAGTGCTCGTCAATAGTCAAAAGAAAAATAGTTCTCCGTCCACATCTATACACTAAACTGGCCCTACCACCTGGACAAAATAAAAGAAAAGGTGGAGTTCCCTGCACTCAGTGTTGGTTGCTAGAATACTTCCTAATTGTTACAGGAATCTCTCCTGGCTTTAGATTTCTCTTGGTAATAAGTCTCCTTATTTTACAGTTCTTGGCAGTTCCAAGTCCACAACTAAAGTCCGGATGATTTTAGCTGCCCCGCTGGAAGATCTGGCTCATTTTATTCTATTTTGTCATGGGTATGGCGTCATTAGAGTGCGGACCATACTGCAAGTTTTGAGATGCACAGATTTTCATCAATATAGGCCAACATTATCTTTCTTATTAAGGGCAGAAACGAAACTATCAGCCTGGGCCTTAGTGCTGTATTTGAAGCTGCAATGTATTATAGAAGGGAATTTTTGAGAAGGCAAGGGGTTGCATTTTAATCTTATTGTAACATGTGGATATAAATTGCATTGAACAACTGTACGTTTTAATAGCACCAATGTATTGTTTTATTGTATATTTTATATGTATGTGTTTAATGAATATTTTATTGTTCGAATAAATATTTACAAACAAACAAGTCTCCTTATTTTACAGTTCTTGGCAGTTCCTCAAGTCCACAACAAAAGTGTTAAGTTCTCCAAAAACACCAAAATGTCCACAAAGTAAAATCTTAAGTTCCAGAGAAAACAAAATGTCTCAAGTTCTTAAAATGGAGGGCTTTTTCCCTGATCCCTCTCCACCACTTATGTTGTTGACTCCCCACTAGATGGAGGGTTTGGGGGCATTCAGGCTCTCCTCCGGTCTGTGCCTCGCTTTCTTGATTAGGGCTCTGTGGCTCCCTTGGGTTCCTCTATCCCAATACTTGATTAGATCTCTAGGCTGCATCCCAATACTTTGCTTAGCTCTCCAGGTTATCAGTAACCCGTTTCTTCTGCTTCTGATTCTCTCAGTTCTTGTGTATTTTTCAGACCCTTCTGGAGGTTTATCCACCTTAAGTTTCTTGGGCTCTTGGGCTTTTGTGACCCTTCTCTTGTTCAGCCTCTTTCGATGGGCCTCTCTGACCTTGATACCGGGCTAGGACAAATGTTCCTCTTTCTCCCCTCATGGCATATGGTATGCCTCCGTATTGGAACGGTGGCCTCTATCGCTTCACTTCCCTCGGTGTTCGCTTCTCTCTGTGCCACAGCCAGTTCTGCTGTGCACTACAGCTCCGCCCCTTGCCTATGGAGCCTCGCCTCTGTTCACAGTTTCTCCTCCACTTAAGGGTTGTTGGCCCTTATTCCCAATCCTGTAATGAGAGATCATTTCTCGTTCAGCACAGTTCGTCAAATAGTTGTAAAATTCCTCATTACCTTGAGCCAAGCATGTACAGGTATAGTCAGCATTATCTTGAGTCCCACACAGATGTATTATCAGTATTACTGACTCCCATGTATGCAGATAATCTCTGAGGTATGGGGAGTTCCCTATGGGGCTGGGAGTCTGTGTTCCCTGGAGGGGAGTCATTCCCAGTGAGGTCCCACTTCCCCAAACTCCAACGGAGGGTTTGTCTTAGCTGGCTCACCTCCCTAGCTTGAAGGGGGTGGCTGCCCTTAGGGGAGATGTGCTGAATTCCCCGGATTAGTCACAGGGCCTAAAGTGAAGTACAATTTCCTATTTAGCGGCTTAGGTAATTTGCAGTGCTTACCTTTCTCATTGTTATTGTCATTTTCAAGGATTTGAAGTACAGCACTGTGTGCTCCTCATTGCAGCCTTTGCCATTACACGTGTCTCATTTACTCTGTTGACATTGGAAGAGTTTGATACCGTATGGGGCTATATTACTGCCTGTTGTGTTCTTGCCAATACAGTCTTCCAATTACTAGTTTCTCATTCACTCTCTTTTGGCATCGATAGAGTTTGATACTGTATGAGGCTACAACTCTGTCTATTGTGTCTTTCCCACAGCCTGTTAGACGTGGCCCATTAATTTGTGTTCGCCTAAGAAATTAACACCATGTATGTTCTTTTTCTTTAGCGCCAGGACCTTTGATCGTGCTGGACATTGCCCTCAGTGAGCCATTGCCACTGAACAGCATCATTAGGCGGGAGAAAGGTCAGGGCCCTGTCAACCTGACCATGACAATGTGGAATGAGGAAAGGAACAAGGGTGAGACCCCATCAGCGAGATTGGTGAGAGGGTTGAGTTTCAAATAATGGATCAGGTTGATGTGGCTGGTGGACTTTCTCGGGGTCTTCAAAAAAAGCCCAGCGCCTTCAGGGCTGCTTAAGCATCCTGCCACCCTGGTTGTAGGCCACTTACTCAGAACTGTACACTTAGAGGTGTTATTATAGACTTTTAAGTCACATTGTGTTCTTGCTAAGGATGGAGAAGAGGGGCATGTGGCAAAGATGGACCTCAGACATATTGTAAAGGAACAGTTGAAGCCTCAGCCTGAATAGCCCAGCACCACGACTCCTGCAATCCATTACTTATGACCCAGCAACCAACACCATTGAATGGCATTGCCAGCTATCCTGGGGCTGCCATCCCTGCCACTCCAAAACTAATCACCACAGAACCACTATACTCTGCCCATCTAACCCGACCGTTGACTCCTTCATGACACCACTCATCGCCAGCCTCACAACACGTATCTAACTGACTTCATCACCCATGGCAGTTAGACACGCAACACTTTAAACCTGTCCACTTGAGATCAGCACCCCTTATCCCTCATTGCTGCTTGCAGCACCCTACCATGGTTACTCCCCATTGGAGCAGAGATCCTTGACCACGCCTCATGGAGAAGAGCACAGCGCCCCTTTGCCTGACTACCTATTGTGTGACATTATCTGGAGGATGAGAAGGTCACCATTAGTATTTGCTGGTACTCCTCTGGTGAAATGGCATGCATACTGAACAAAAACAACGGTTTTGTAGGAAGGAAGCAATTCATTAGTTTCTATAAACAGAAATAACTGATGATAAAATTTGCTCAGACTAAAGTCTAGGGCGCGGAGTGTTGGAAAAGAAGAAGGCAAATCCACTTTGGTTCTTTTAAGCACTGTCCAGAATTTAGGATTAGATTCTGAAGTGGCCTTGCTGTAGTCTGAACGACCTCATGACAGGTCAACTATTTTCTTTTCCTTTCTGTGTGTAAGTCTTTTAATTATTCCCATAGGTCACATCAAATCGGAGGTACTTGTAGTTCAAATGTGTGGAGAAGCCTGGTGAGATAAAACTGGGCCAAGGGGCTGTAGAGTTTAAGAAGGCTCTTATAAAAAATACACACTCCTTTCCCTTCTGAGCATGCGCAGGAATGGTTTAAAGTCGCAATATCTTCTTCCTTGGATTCGGGATATTTGCAATGGGTCATGAGAGCCCTCATGACCACTGGGGTTGACCGGTTTCAATGGCGTGAAAGAATAATGCCATCTTCGTCAGGACCAAGATTCAAGGTATAGAGCAAATCCAAAACGTTCAGAATTGCTGAACTGTGGCAGGGATCTCCTGCAGGGACACACAAAATGGGAGGGGGGGAGAAGAGAGAACATATGTTTTAAAGTGGGAAAACTCCAAGGAAAAGGGGAGGGAGGGGGGGAGGTAATTATTAAAATCCAAGCCCCGGCTAGAGCGAGAGAATAATTTCATCCAAATAATGGTACACTACATCTACCAGGAAAGTGAAGGTGCCTGGGCACCAGTGGACTAACCTCATCACCCAGAGTGAAGGGAAGGAGGGAATGGGGAGGTGCAGGGTCCCTCTCCCGATGGGGGTACATGCTGTGAGCCATACAAGGATAAAAGGCTGTTACCTCAGTGCACAACTGGTGTGCTGGGGAAGGTCTGATCAGTTACTGGCAGGCACCACTGCTGAAAAGCCAAAAACAAGGTCTAAGACACGAGGCAATAAGCATCAGGGAGAGTGCTTGCAGCGGGGGGCAGAGTGCCCTGTAAATACCTGTAAGCAGTTGCTGAGAGGGGCACCGTTGTAGAAAAGCGACTTCTCCGGAGCGGCGTACGGCTCTAAATGAGTTTGAATAGACCGAACGAGCCCGATCGCCTAAAGAAACAAAGGCGAAGTGCGCGTCTGCCCAGCGTCGTTGTGACGTGGGCGGGCGTCAAGGCAACGCATGCAGGGAGCGGTAGCAGCCTGCAAACACGCTGTAAGCCCAATCGCTTCTAGAGAGAAGCGAAGAGCGCGTGTCGAAAACAGCTGATGCCGGGTGCTGAAATAAACGGCACACAGCTAAAGATGTGCTCAGTGGAGCATCCGCAGAGGCTCAGACCATGTGGGAGCCAAAGAACATAAGCATGTTTGAAAAGGGGGGGGCAAGGGGGAGTGAGCGGAGGGGCGGGGGGTTTGACGACTGGCTGGGGGGCAACTGACTTGGAAAGACCCTGCCTAGTGCAGGCTTGCTGGCCAAATTGAGGAAGGCTGAACAAAAGGGCAAAGCAGGGGATCACCCCTGTGTGGAAACAGGGGAAGGATACCATGAGGAACCCTCCAGTGCCTGCCAAGGGCAAATAGCACAAGTGCAAGCTAAGGTGCAACAAATGGAATGCAAAACATAAATTGCACACAATAATAATCCAAGCAAGGCTTCAGAGTAGTAAAGAAAGGGGGTTGCAAGATGGCATCTAGGGGGCTTATTCAAGCACAGCTAAATCGTGCCACTGGATGCTTTCATTCAGGGCTATAGAGCACATGTTTAGTCTGTAAATCCACTGCTGTTCCCTTCTGAATAGGATGTTGCGAAAGTTGCCACCTCTGGCAGGTGGTGAAACTCTTTCAATTATAGTCCATTTAAAAATCTCTGCAGTGTGTCCTGCCACTACAAAATGCTGTACTAGAGGGGCAGTCACCTTGTTAGTGCGTATGCATGATCGATGTTCGATCATGCGAGTGCGGACTGTCCTGGTTGTCATGCCTATGTATCTTAGATCGCACAAGCATGTCATCATATTGATGACTCCCTTGGAATTGCAGTTGGTCAGCAATTCTGAACGTTTTGGATTTGCTCTATATCTTGAATCTTGGTCCTGACGAAGATGGCATTATTCTTTCACGCCATTGAAACCGGTCGACCCCGGTGGTCATGAGGGCTCTCATGACCCATTGCAAATATCCTGAGTCCAAGGAAGAAGATATTGCGACTTTAAACCATTCCTGCGCACACTCAGAAGGAAAAGGAGTGTGCATTTTTATAAGAGCCTTCTTAAACTCTACGGCCCCTTGGCCCATTTTTTTCTTACTAGGCTTCTCCACACATTTGAACTACAAGTACCTCTGATTTGATGTGACCTATGGGAATAATTAAAAGACTTACACACAGAAAGGAATACGAATAGTTGACCTGTCAACAGGTCGTTCAGACAACAGCAAGGCCACTTCAGAATCTAATCCTAAGTTCTGGACAGTGCTTAAAAGAACCAAAGTGGATTTGCCTTCTTCTTTTCCAACACTCCCCGCCCTAGACTTTAGTCTGAGTAAATTGTATCATCAGTTATTTCTGTTTATAGAAACTAATGAATTGCTTCCTTCCTACAAAACCGTTGTTTTTGTGCTACCACGTCTATCCTGTTAACGGTTAAAAGGAACCCAACGGCTTGTCCGTGCACTCTTGCTTACAGTAATTGAACCTGTTTGTTGTTATTATGCATACTGAACACCCACTCTTACTTGAACAGCAATGTATTAGGAATTCAACTTTGATGACTGGGACAACAAGGCATCCCTGTCCCTTATTCCGAGTAGCCCTCTACTGAGTTGTGTGCATGCAGGCTTTATGTGGATGACATCCAGCTCATAAAGGAGAAAAATAATTCTTGCAGATGGTCCGCTGACCTCTGTGATCCCTCACCTCATTCGCCCCAGATCACCTGTTCCCCAAAATAGCCAGGCAATAGTCACTGACATCCACCTCAGGCCAAAACACAACTCTCCTAGGCACACTAATAGTGAACTGTATGTTGCCATTTGAATCGAGGAGTGACATATTGGACTCTCGTTCCTCTTTCTTTCTCTTCCCTTTCCTTGAATCCTTTTTAGTGACACCATTGTGCGTGGATCCACACATGAAGTTCTGGAGTACTAACATCTTCCTGACAATATTGCAGCGACAATTTCTTGGGAATTTTTTTTACCCCACATAGTATGTTGAGTGATAAGGTCATTCCTTTCCGCGTGGATTTTCTTGCACTGCAGACTTCTTGGGCCCGGTTCTTGGGGTACCCTGCATGTTGACACCTAGGCACAACGTCACTACACACAGCCATTTGGGGCAGTTCTTATTTGTTTCTTTATCTCCCCCTCTCCTCTCCCCTTTTCTCATTTTCCCCTTCTTGCTTTACCTTTTATTGGCAGGCGTGGTTGGGGGATTTGAATACGATGTTCGGGTGGAGGATTTTTAACTTAGGTGAGACCACACTGTTGAGGAGGTGTAGCTCGCCTGGATTAGATACACACAGGATTTTGGTGTTTTTTGGTGGAGGTTCCTTTCCCCACTTTTTAACATTTCTTATTTATTTGTTTATTTTTGGTTGCTGTGTTTTTATAGTATGTTTTTACATGGCAGTAAATTTATTATTTATCACATCCACAGAACTCCATCTCCCTTGGGGTCCTGACGAAGGCAGTGTAATTGATGTCCTGCCGAAACGTCCCCTGTATAACTCTGTGTTCTCGAGTTATGCTGTACGGTTTAACAACGTTACCAAGGACGTAGACCTGGGATGTGTTTTTTGGTCATGAATAATTATTTTTAGAACATGAAATAGGTGACATTGGTAAATTGAGGATGTCTGTGACTCATTAGCCAGACAGGGCCAGCAAGATAGTGTCTTTGCCAGTCTCTCTCCTCAGAATGGATTTCTTTACTGTGCCACCAAAGTTTTTAATGATTTATTCATAAAATGGTAATGGATACATGCATGCATTTTCCATATTGATATATGTATTTATGTGTTTTTTTAGCTTGTAACCATAGGACCAAGGGCCTATGTAATAAATTATGAAAGTTTTAGTACAAAAAGAAAAATACTATTCACTGTGTGTTCTGTTCCTTGTTGTGATTTAAATAACCTATGGAGTAGGACCCAGTATCAGTTAAGACTGGGTCATTGAACTATTTTATTAATGGTTCATCTGGAGGACCTCCCTATGTGTGTTGGCTTTATGTGGTTGACATCCAGCTCATAAAGGAGAAAAAGAATTCTTGCAGATGGTCCGCTGACCTCTGTGATCCCCCACCTCATTCGCCCCAGATCACCTGCTCCCCAAAATAGCCAGGCAATAGTCACTGACATCCACCTCAGGCCAAAACACAACTCTCCTAGGCACACCACAAACACTCAAACATAACTCTACCCACACCGCGATGATTGCAGATTCATTTCAGTATGCACTCGGGGCTTTTTCGGTGGCGGTCGCTAAGGCGTGCAATCAACTTCCCTTGGCACTGCGTGCAACCTCCAACCACTTCGCTTTCCAGCAGTCCCTCAAGACCTTCCTCTTCTGAGTTTGTGTTTACTCTAGTTTTCCTCATCCTACTGCTCAGCGCCAAGGTGCCTTCGGCAGTACGTGCGCTTTTATAAATTCATATAACATAACATAACACTATATACTTTAAAAAAATATATTTTTATGTATAATTATTATTTTTATAAAGTGCCCAATACCAAAGAGGTTTCTAAGCGGGACCCAGGATTCGAACCTGTGTTGCTCTGCGTCGTCTTGCGCGTTGCCACTGAGCTACACTACCTGTATCTTTGAATAGCTGTAATATCTGCAATTAATCAATATGTGCAAATAGTAATGGAAGCTGGTTTTGAAAACAAAGTCCAACATTAAATTTGGCCTTGGGCCTTTTATTTTGTTGCTTTTGTTTACCAGTTGATAAATGGGATAATATGGGCTTGAGGCTCATGTCTGCTTGGAGCAGGATCTTTGCCTTGCTTTTTGGTGGCTGTGTGGAAGTGCTACACCCTGTGTAGTGACGCTGGATACATTTAGATAATCCATGGATGGTTGCACACAGTTTCTAGAGCACCTTGGCTCCCAACACTGCTTTTTAGTTACACAAACAGTGTTGGGAAGGAACCTGGGTCCTCCCGAACCCCAAGCGCTTTAGAGTTAGGAAAGACCTCCTTAAGACGCCATAGTGGACTAGGCGGGAGGAAGGCCACTATGAAGGCTCTCTCATGCAAACATTTGGGGTCATTACAAGTTTGGCAATCCGGGATCTACAGTACCGGCAAACTATGAGTTCTGCTTGCGGTTGTCATTACGGCCGATAGGTCTGTCGTGGCTGCCGTACCTGCACCCGCGAGCAGAGCATGTCGGATGCACCGGCACCATTCTCAATGGTAATTGCCCATTCTTGGATGCTGGAAAAAATTGCAAGTTTGGCGGCGGCCTGCCGGTTTTACCAGCAAGGCTACCGCCAAACTTGTAATGAGGCCCATAGTCACATACGCAGACATAAGCAAGCACTGAAGAAGGTAGTTACTGTCTAAATATAAGGCACAATTAACTATTAGCTGGATAGATTTGTAATGTCAGATCCTAAGCATTGTACAATCTTAGTGCTGTATATGAGTCAAACTCCCCCCCTCCTTCCCAGACGGAATGCGTCCTGTGGGTTCTAAAACCACAGGCGCTTATGCGGTGTTCCTCTCTATGGCCAGCACAAACTGATTCACCAACTGTCTAAAGTCCGTCAAGGGTCCATGCAGGTTAAAAATAGGAATTACATGTTCTGTGCGGCAAAATGCAGAATGGTATAAATTATAAGAATAAAGTGTGGAGGAGACTACGGGACCCAGATAAAACGTTATGAGTGGAATATGTAGAGAATGACTGGAAAATGTTTGTTAAAAATGTTCAGTTTTTCCTTGAGTTAGGCCTCAAGGTTTGTAAAAGTCTGCAGAGATGCAGTGTGTTTTTGCAGAGGTAGCAAAATGGACGAACGCATGAACCACAGTGTGTTTTTGCACAGCTCTGACAAAATCGCTGACAATGAAGAAAGAAGGCGTTGGAACATCCCTATTATGGAAAAAGAACGTATTGGGATGAAGCCATGATCCATATCCACTGAAACCACCACAGCAAGCAAGGCCTATAAATCCCCTGCCTGAAACCATTTTGGCAGCAAGGTACAGAAGAGGGACAGGAGAAGACCGTTCAGGCAGCAGAGTACTTTGGTATCATACTCATTTTGTAAGATTAAACTTGTTATCCTTACAAAATTGTGTTTTTGCCGTATTTCCCTAGAAGGGTGTATTCATTCTGGTCTGTGCGTAATTAGGGACATCCTTACAAGTGGTGACCCTGACGTGATCCCAGTTCCCTGCGTACGTTGCAGAAAGGTTCCAGACAACTTCACCAGGAAAAAAAAGAGCCACGCCCACCTACAGCGACTGGTCTCCCAAATAAAAAAGGAAGGGGGGATGTCCTGCTCCTGGCCAGAGCAGGGCTCGCATAACAGAAGCACGCTAGAAAAAATGTAAGGCGATATACACCGTAACACCTAAACCTGCAGAAGGGTATACAAATCCAGTCTATAAGCCTCCAGTGGTAGAGAAATGGTCGACAACAGTATCAGGATCAGCAAGTAGGGGGAGAACGTAAGAGCTTTTGCACCTCCATATAACCCATCCACAAGCCCTGCATGCCCATAGCATCAGTGTACCCAGGGGGTTCACTAACAGTTATGAACAACAAGTTAAGCGCGTTGCAGAAAAGGTTGGTCAGGTTAAAAGAACCTGGAGTAGTACCACCAGAAATAAGGGTACCGGTGCAGAAAATCAGGAGATTTTTTGGTTATATTCAACCCTGGGGCAATAAGAAATGTTTGTGTCAAAAAAGATGATGGGGAGAGGGTATGGACGGTCCTGGGATAAGAAGTCGAACCAGCAAAGGAAAATGAATGGAAGATCAGCACAAATAGGTAGCAGAAATAATGAAGTGGCAGGGCAAGAAAGAGACCGAGGAGAGGAGGCGGCGAGAAACCCATCCCCACCACAAGAGGCAGTGGGAAGGGACAGACCGAGAAATAGACCAGATTTAATGGTGGTAGCACAAGATCAGAAAAATAATACAAAAGGGGTTGAAAACCAAATAGACATGCAGATGCCTCTTATACATATAGGAGTATGGATATGGCAGTATGTGCCATGGACTCAAATGGACATAAATAATTTGATTAAAGCTCTCTCCTAGCTTACAGCTGGAGCCAGTAAATGGATCTATGAATTTGAAAAACAAACATCAGGGGTAGCTTTGGCACTAGGAGACCTTAAGAGTTTACTGGGCGGCATAGTTGGAGACCAAGATGGGGACAAATGGGATAAGGGTTGGGTAACCTTGGATAATTGTTGCAAATAATGAACATGATGGAGCAACCTTTAATGAATTAAGGACAAGGGTATGGGATGCCCTACGAAAGATGTACCAAGACACCCCTGACTTAGATTCCTTAACACAGTGCACAATGGGTTATGATGAGGACACAATTAGGTTTAGTCTTAAGATAAAGGAAATGTGGAGAGTTGAGACAGGAGGGTAATGGGACCACTCAGTACCATTTTTCTATTTTATCATAAAGAGGGTATTACCGAAAGAGGTCCAGAAGGCACTAGATAAAATTGTGGGAGTTGAAGCCAAAGGGTTGGCAGAGATACAAAGTATAAAAGTCCACCATTGTAAGAGAATCAAGGAGCGGGACAGGGAGACTGTCCAGAAGTGGCACACGGACGAGGCAAAACTAGTGGAATAGAAACTAAATAAGGTTGTCGTCCAAACACATGTGACGGCACCGGCTCAGGGGGAAAGAACAGGAGATACTCAACAGATTGTGAATGCCACAATTCCGGCACTATGGGCCAAAAAAGGACAGGGACAATGGGGTGGGGGGCAGTACCCCAACCCACAGTGGCAGCATGAAGGAGCCCCAAGGGCAAGAGGGGTAAGAGCAGGATGCTTTTGGGGGGGATAGGGCCACGGGGAGGATGATTGGGAACATCACAGTGCTGGTATATCTGGAGATGGGGGCATTTTGCAAGGGAATGCAGGAACAGGCCTGGGATGGGATTTAATTATGGACCATCACCTCCAGGGCAGGGATTCCAAGGGCCTCAAGGAATGGGACATCTGCAATGTGGGCGAGGGGGTAAAAATCAGTTCCCTTATGGGGCTGACAAGCAAGGGCAATGTGGGGAACAACCGCAGCAGGGTGAGGGGACACAGTTTAACAGGATGGCAGGGGGAACAGGCGGCCCGTCCAAGGAGTTACAATGGTGGGTGCGGCCCTTTTTCATTCCCTGGGACAAATACATATTCTGATCAGGACAGCCCGCAGAGAGCACTTGCATGTCCAATCCTATTGACAACCGCATACCCTGAAGAGGAGCCCTTGGTGGTGGCGGAAATAGGAAACAAGCAATTGGTATAATTTTCCATTATCAGGTAAAACTCTTGACACGCATGGATTCTTTGGGGCTATTTCTACAGTTCCATACACTGAGGAGCTGGATATAAATGTGGGAGGGAAGGTCGTACGAGCCTCCTTGTTATATTCCAAGAGTTCCTCTGTTAACTTGTTGTGTAGGAATCTGCTCATTAAACTAAATGTAACTATATCATGTAGCTCGAGCAATGGTAATAATCAATACAATGGCAGTCAGTAGTCCGTGGAGGTCCTGTGGTCCCAGACATATTTGTCTATTTGTCATATTTGTCTATGGCATCAAGGTACTAGCAAAGGCAGTGGCTCAAATTGCGACAAAATGTTGGCGAGTGCCCACAGATTTTATTTTCCGACCCCTGGGGCCACTCGAGTTGGTGGCAGGGACAATATTGTCATTAACTTTGCAAGGACTAGTAGTGTCAGACAAAAGAGTAGTGCAGATTGGAACAGACCAGGACAGGTGCGACTGGCGCACGGTACTATGTGTAGACCCGACAGTACAATTGAAGGAAATTACTGATGACTAGTTATTTGAGTACAGTGAGCATAATGGGGCGATCATTTTGGAAATCTGCACCCCCTGTGACATCATGGTGCAGTATAGGAAGGTACAGTTCCCCCTGATGGCAGTGGTGACCCGTCTTTATTTTTTGAGGAGGACATGCGAAATGTGGCAGCACAATTATGGACAGTTAATCCACATGATGTTGAGTTACTGAGAGATGTGACACTAGTACAGATTACATTGAAGTCAGGAGCAGTACTCCTGAGGGTGCAGAAGTGCCCGTTGTCAAGGGAAGCAGAGGAAGTGATAAATGGTGCTATTCGGGCTGTATTAGAACAAGGGATCATTGTGCCGTCCATGTTCCCACATAATACGGCCATATACCTAGTCAAGAAAGCAACAGGGCGTAGTTTCAGCCACCTTTTTCATACTTGTCAGACACACCAGCCTACATGTGCAATTACTCTCCCTGTGTCACCTACGAGTGTGCCCGCTGTATAAAATAAATAATTAATATGTTATAGCACGCTCAATACCAGAGACCAGTCTCTAAGCACAGGACTAGGATTCCAACCTGTGCTGCTCTGCGTTGTCTTGCCTCCAAGACAAACTGGCTGTCCCTGAGCTATCCTCCAAGCCTACAAACAATGCTGCTTCTTATTTCCCTCATCCAGAAACAGCAACAACACATCACTGCATATTATATTTCTTCCATAAACCATGTCCAGCCCCCTTAACATTCCTGTTGGCTGGTACCATGCAGTGCATGATGACCCAATGTGTCTGTTTGGTATTACAGACTCCGGCACCTATCTGATAGTGTAGGGAGTCTTTCCTTAGCCGCCTGCAAAGGTCTGGCGTTTGTGTCTTGCGACAGTAAGGATCCAAACATTTTAAGTGGTTTTGTTCCGGTCTACCCTTTATGCTAGGGGAGTTAGTGATCCCTAGAGAATTGTAGATATAGTGATAGCAGTGAATGCATTGCAGTAAATAGCATATTAATTTATTCGACGGCTTGCATCAACCTTGTTCCTTAAATTGAACTTACTTGCATGTCATCGTTGCCATTGCAGTTTATTGCCATGCACAAACACAAACAGAAATGGAGAGTTTTTTATTGCCTTTGGAGCGCCGCCACTTCAGCCCGCCCACTCCATGCCCAATGCGCACAGGTCTGTCCTGAAGCTTTCACTTCAGACCCCACGCATGTGGGCCCTTTGATTTATGGAATACGCTGTTGCTGGTATCAGCGCCGGAGGGCCTGCCCACTCCACGCCCAATGCGCGCGGGCCTGTCTGAAGCTTTTGCGTCAGGCCCGACACACGTTTGTGGGGTATATATTATAATATATATATTATAATATGTTTGCATTTATTTATATTATGATTTAGATGTACCGCCCAGCCCTGCCCCACGTTCAAGCCTTTCAGAAGCTTTTGCGTCAGGTGTTGCACACGGGGTGAGGGGGGGTTTTAGGGCAACATTTGGTCTTGGAAGCAAGACCACGCAGAACAGGGCTTCGAATACCGTACCCGCGCTTAGAAACTCAAATCATATAGGTTTTAAGCGCGTTATTTATTTATTTATATTTGTAGAGTGCACTGGCAGCCCGCAGGCATCGAGGTGCTGAATCAAAGCTAAAGCAGGCTTAATTAAGGGTTACAATGAGGCCGCCGATGAGAGAACTTGTTCATAATACAGGGCTGCATGTTTTTGAGGGTACAGGATGACAACACAAGATACATCAAACAAAGAGGTTCGTTTTGACTGCTTTGCGAAACGCTGAGTGAGAGTCAATGAGCCTGAGGTGTGGCGGGAGGGCATTCCACAGAGTGGGAACGACTGAGGGGAAGCTAGAGCCGCCTGCACGGGCTTTGCGAGTTCTAGGGACGGAAAGCAAGTTAGTGTATTGAGATCTGGATGGTTTGGAGGTAGAGGGTTTGGTAATTCTCAGTGCTAGATAGGGAGGAGCGAGGTTGTGGAGGCACTTGTGAGTCAGAGCTAGGGCGTTTAAGATAATCCTTTGCTTAACCGGAAGCCAGTGGACCTGTCTCCTGAGTTCTGAGATGTGTTCTTTACGTGAGCGACCCGTGGCAGATCTGAGCGCATTGTTTTGAATAATTTGATTTTGCCCACAATTTTGGCCGAAGTGCCTATGAATAGGGCATTGCAGTAGTTGAGCCTTGACCCAATGATGGCCCTGGCGATGGTTAGGCAGTTTTTTTGGGATAGGAAAGGTCAGACTGCATTGATGAGCTTGGAGTGGTAGGCTGACGTGGAGGCTATGGCATTAAGCTGCCTGTTCATGGTCACGTCAGGTTCTAAGAAGACACCCAAGGTTTTGATGGAGATAGGAATGTTGTCAATGGTGAAGGAGGAGTATTGAGTGCCTAGTTTACTCAGGGTGGAGGGTGAACCCACCAGCAGAAGCTCGGTCTTCTCACTGTTGAGGCAAAGCCAGTTTTCTACCATCCAGGACTGGATTGTTGAGTAAACCGAGATATAAGATTATAAGATTATAAGAAGATAATAAATGTATTTAAAACATTAAGGCATTTTTCTGGAAAATATTGGCACAGCTGGTTTGCCTTGCTATAGGCATACCATGGCCTGCTCGGCTTCAGGCTTTGCCTGAATTATAGGGCGAGGTTACCCCAGAGTGCCACACCCTGCTAGGCTGAGCAGCTTATATGTGCGCTTGCGCAGTATGTTTTTCCTATGTTTCCTCTGTTACAGCGAGGATATGAGCCGTGTTTAAGGAACATTAACCCTTACCTGCTGGGTTTGCGGTTATATTAAGTACAAATAAAATACTGTATTTTTCCTTCTAATAAAAGTGAAAAGCATTAGTGGGCCTATGAAAGAGACCTTCCAAAGTCTTCTTTCCAGATCAACCTCCCTTTAGGTGCATTAGTAAATCCAATCATGTTACAGGACAACTCAGTCCGTCCGTCCCCATTCCCCGCGCCCCTTCCCATGGTAAGGAGTCAGAGAAGAGAGTTGGAGAAATACAGACAGTCTCTGTCTGTTCCTTCTTGGATCGGATAGCTGCTTCCCGCAGTCCTTGTTTCTTCTATTGACAGCACAGTGCTCAGGAATTTGCCTCCGGAAAAGGAGCAAGATAAACTTAGATCTCACAGTTTTTCCTCCACAAAAAGGGTCAGTCTCGTTGCTGGGGGCATAGCATTCTTCATTATTTTTTCTTTATAAAAGTAGCCCTCTTTCCAGGAATAGACCACTTCAGGGTATCTTTTTGGTCCCAAACAAAGGGGACAGGCCCCAAAAAAGGGGGTAGATAAGGCCTTGAGGAGTTGTCAAGGCAACTTATTGAATGTGTTGGGTCAGGTCTCCCAGACTTTGGTACGGGGTTTGCCTGTGGATGTGCTGCGGAACTGGACTTTAGGAACGGTTTGCCTGCTCGGCATCACTAACGCCTACATTTCTACAGATTGGTGTAAGTCCTTTTTTTCTCATGTGACTTCATCCCAAGTTGTCATTAGGCATGGTTGCTTTTATTAAGCTCTTTGCTCCTCAGTGGAATAGAGCCTGCTCCTTTGGCTGTTTTTTCCCTGTGCTCTACCCATCCCCGACAGGGCGCATCAAGAGGTGCGCATAATTACTCCTCTGCTCGAGGGGCTCAAACACAATTGTTTTGCTCCATTGGAGAGGTTATGCGGGCAGAGGTCCTGCTAGGCCTAGGGTACCTCCTGTTATACCTCATGTGCTGGCCAGGTTTTTCTTGGGAGGCATTTACCGCAATCCCCGGGTGTTGCAGTCAGTTAAAGAGGGTTCCTTTTTAAGTATTTCCTCTCTTTTGTCAGTTCTCCCTTGTCTCCTTCACCAGCGTTCAGTAAGGCAAGCAGAATTGGATAGTGTGGAGGTCAGTGACCTTATTTTTTTGTTGTTGAAGGGACGATGGTACCAGCGTCCTTCACAGTTTTCTCAATTGTGAACGCAATAGCCCGGGTCCCGCTACATGAGGGGGGGATGTCGCCCAGTCATTAACTTACACGTTCTAACATATATTTGTAACTACTTAAAAATTGAAGGGATTATTCTACACATTGGCTCCCTTCTCCCGGCGGGTTCTATGATCAAGTTAGACCTCAAGGATGAGTGCCGGGTGGTTCCTGTTTTTCCTCCTCATCAGGGGTTTCTTCTTCAGTTCCACTGATGGGCTCGCACTTACCAATGTCCCTCCCTTCGGTGTGGCCTTTCCCATCAGCGCCCTGATGAGTCACCAACGTAATGAAGCTGGTGATAACTCACCTCAGTTTCAAGGGGTTTCGGATAATATTTATTTAACGACAATTAGCGGTGTCCCTTCTAATGTCATGGTTTTGTTTTGTTATAAATACAGGGGTTTGATCTCCGTGTCTTTAGCTGCCGGATGACAGCTTCTCCTACGTAAGGAAGTAATTAATTTTCTCCCCTCGAACGGGAGGTTTTCCCTCAGACAGCTGGCCAGAGTTGGGGGGATTTGGTCAGTTCCATCCGAGTTATCTTTCCCCTCTCCGTTACAGGGCGTTATAACGCCTCAAAACCAAACATCTTCGCAAGAATCTGTCTTCCTCTGAGTACGGTTCTGTTCCCTGAGTTCAGGCCGGATCTCCTTTAGTGGCTCAGGCTCATGGATGCCGGGAATGACAGGGCACATTTTCCGTTCCCTCTCCGGATGTTCTTCTGGATTCGGAAGCCAGCAATCTGGGCTGGGGGTGCCAAGATATGAAAGGTTTTTCCACAAGCAAAGTGGTCCTCTTTAGTGAAGCAACTGCATGTCAGCTCTCTGGAGCTGTTAGCGAGATTTCTTGCAGTCAAAAGTTTTTATCTAGGATCAAGACAATTTTGCGGACGGATAATATTCTGGCTGTGTGATACATCAATCATCTTGGGGGGACCAGGTCCAAGGACCTAGCAGATCTAATAAGGGAAATTGTTTTTTCTGTCTGGTTTGGGACATTGTGTTGAAAGTGGAGTATTTTCTGGGAGTTAACATCTCTGTTACGGTCTGGTTTCTTTTTGGACATCTCTAGGACAAGAGCAACTGGATGTTAGACAGGGTTCTTTGCCAAGATCTTGTGTTTTGCGGTCTGATTTAGTGTTTTTCTTTTCCTCGTGACTTATATGCTATATTCCCGGCTCTGCAGTTAGAGTCCGGTTCCCAGTGCACCGCCTTCGACACTTTCCTCCAAGATTGGTCCGGTCCATTTTTCTTTCGTACGTTTTTTCTCCTTTGCTATGGTAGCAAGAGTCCTGGTTCAGGTGTGCAGGCAGACGGCAACGCTAGGGTTGACCTTCCAGTGGGTGGCTGCCAGCCCTTGTGGAATTGGAGGTGGATATTTCTCCCTCTCCACCCGCGGCCTCTCTCTGCTCGGCAGGTTTCCCTTACGTGCTGGTCCTTTAGGGACTCCTCTCTCTTGAGAATTAGAACATTTCTTCTCTTCCTGGTGTTTCTGAGGTCTTTTTGCAGGGACTCTATCTTTGTCGTTAAGGACTTTGGGGCAGCCTCTAGTAATTCAGGGTGCCCTTCAGCTTGGAACAGCTGGGTTAGTCGGTGTGTTGCTCAATTTTCAGTTCTGTTTCTCCTTTTCAGTAGAGATGGTTAACTTCTGGTGAAGTTTTTTTTAAAACGGTAAGATTTACATGTCGGTGAATGCATTTAACTGCCTCTGTCTCAACCGGACATGTTGTTGTTAATGATGAGGCAGTGGATAAGTGCTCCTTTGTGCGGAGGGCCTTCAAGGATCCCACATTAGGATAGGTATTTTTCTTCTATGGGATGTTCGTATAGTTGGGATTTGTCTGTTCTTTTGGTCTTTTCTAATGAAGGTTGGTCTTTGTCAGGGTTTTTTGTTCTTGTTAAGAAGTTCTCTGGTCAGAACATTGGATTTGGGCAATAAAATGTTCACCCCTCAGGGGGTTACTTTTTTTGTTTTCAGGAGATGTAAGCGTTTGGTTTCCACCTTTTTTTCTTATCCAGATTTTCCATAAGAGTTTCAGTTATGTGTTTTGGAGTTTAAAATGTTTTGAGTGCATGAAGAGAGGCTCTTAGCCTCCTAATACCACTCAGCTGCTATTCCTATGGGTACTCCTTGCGGGTCCCAGGCCACCCCCCCCACCCCTTTTTTGCCAGATAGATTAAATAAGTTATGTGGAAGCAAGGAGTTAATTCCTCCTTTGGTTCTTTTCAATTGAAGGTGTGAGGGCGTTAGGAGGTTCTCCTGGGGGTGGCCTTGGGAGGTGGGGGGAGGGAGAATTATCATAGCAGCTGATTGGTCAAGGCAGTTATCATTCAAAACATTTTTCATGTTATTTTATCACAAGTGTATTGATCATGTTGGGGTTAATGTGATGCAACGGCTTTAAACTTGCATAATATGAGGCCTCCTGTCATGCCATATAATGGTTAATCCCCTCACTAACGTGAGAGGGGGTTTAGGTTCTATTAAAGACAGGAGGCAAGTATTGAGTTTTGGGTCAAGGTTCTCTCATAGCAGGTAATTAGTACATTACATTGTTCTTTTTTTCAAACTCTGTTTATTAGTGGTCACAAAGAGATACACAGCACCTTTCCACATTGCACCTCAGACAATCAAAAAACATACAATTTGTGGTCTTTGTATTCAAAGAAAATTACAGAGATTCATCGTCATCGGAAATCATATTACATAAATAGACTCTAAATGGGCCCCATATGTCTTTGGGCCTGCAAGTCGGAGGCTGGGTCAGGACATATTGCTCTTCCGTTTCATTTACATGCGTTAGTTCACAAAGAAATTGGTTCATGCTGGGTGGAACAGTGCTTTTCCATTTTTGTAGGATGTATTTTTTGGGCACCGCACATGCAATATTAAACAAACTTCTAGTTTTCTCGTAGCGCTTGCCAATATCCCCATATAGATATTTCTGAGGTGTTAATTCAGGGCGGACCTGTGATATTTCTTCCACCATCACTGCCACATTTTTCCAAAAGCCTGCCACCACCTGACATTCCCAGTACATATGTAAGTCTCCTGCCTGCGGCATATTGCACTTGGGGCATGCATCAGAGACCTCTGAAGCAAATTTTGCTACTTTTGCCGGTGTATAATGTAGCCTATTTAATATTTTGAATTGGATTAGCCGAAAAACAGAACATAGAGACACCTTCTTAGTGATGAGCAGTAGCTAGTCCATTTCACTTCTTCAATGGGCATCTGTAAGTCCCTTTCCCATTTCTCTTTAATTGGATTAGCTGTGGGTGGTTTGGGCCTGCACTGCTAAATACAGCCTGGAAATTCCCAGGCCTCCTGTGGCGGTTACCAACTATACACATGGGTGTGGCTGAGGTTCATCTGGGAATAGCGGCCATTTTATCTGGAATGCCGATCTCATACGGTAATATTGGAGTGTCCTAAGTGGCCCTCTTCCAGTGCTCTCAGCAGTTCCCCCAGGGTCGCAAATTTGCCATTAATGAACATATCCCCTATTTACATTTTGTTATTAGGATCCCAGGATTCCTGTATAGTGCTATCATGTGTGGGGGGTATACCCGGGAAATTCCATAAGGGTATTTCGGGGTTATAGGGTGTCTCCAACCTCAGTCTCTTATAGTTAGCCTCCCATGCCCTGACCGTACAGCTTACTGGGTTGTATTCGCATGTGTCCTTGTATTGTGTATCAAAAATGACTGATTGTATATTCGTGGGGTGTGTTGTGTATTCTTCTATCAATGTGTGGGGTGTCTCATGTGTAGTATTATACCAATATTTTGCAAATTGTGCTTGAGCAACATAATAGTAGAGCTCAAAGTTGGGGGCTGCTATACCACCAGTGGAGTATGATTCCGTCATCCTTTCCCAGCTTATCCTAGCTGTCTTCCCGTTCCAAAGGAATGCCACCACCATGGATCGGAGTTTGGAGAAGAAAGTCCTGCCCAGCCATATGGGGATATTGACAAAGTAGTAGAGCAGCTTGGGCAGGATTACCATTTTAAGGACAGCTACCCTGCCGTATAACGATATCGGAAGGCGCTCCGAGATTTGAAGCTTTGTATTAATGGTCTGTAGCGTGGTTGCATAATTATCTGAGTATAATGTGAGTCTATCCCTAGACACAAGGATGCCCAAGTATCTAATATGCTGTTCTGACCATTTGAGTCCGTTCAGCATGTCGGGGCATTTAGTGGCTAGTGTGAGCGGAAATATTTCCGACTTGGCCCTATTCACCATATAGCCTGAATAAGTAGCAAATTCTTGTATTTCCGCCATTATCGGTGCTATATTTGTCTCGGGTTCCCGGATATATAATAACGTGTCATCAGCATATCGTGAGATCAGTTGAGTGGACCCTTTCATTTTGATCCCCTTGTCAGCATGCCTCAGTCTTACCGCAGCCGCCACTGGCTCTATGGTTAGCGCAAATAGCAGGGCCAAAAAAATGGCATCCCTCTCTGATGAGGTCCAACCAGACCGAAACACGTGTCTGGGGATGCTGTTGGTACTCTTGTTCAGAGGAGAATTGCCTAGAATTCCGGTGCTGGACTGCCCCAGGGCAGGACAAAGACTGATATGTTTGGGATATTTCTTCTCTGTGAAAGATAGTGAGCTAAAGACTCTGGGTAAGTCTCTCGTAACCAGGACTAATGTCTGGCAGAGAGACTCCCAGGACCCCCCTTGTCATGGTACCCCTGCCTAACAGAAATAGTTTGGAGGTGGATCTGTTGGTCAACACCCGAGCTCCCGGTTCAGTATACAGCAGTTTTACGTATCAAATGAAATTAGGACCCACCCCAAATGCCTCTAGCACAGCCAGTAGATAGACCCACGATACCGAATCGAAAGCTTTCTCAGCGTCCAGGGATATGGTCACTGCGCTTCTCTTCGGATCTATTTGTGCCATTATCCCAAAAAGCCTGCAGAGGTTCAGGGCTGTGGACCTCGTAGGGATAAACCCATTTTGATCAGGATGGACAAGCCCAGGAACCGCCGGCAAAAGTCGATTGACCATCACCTTTGCGAATATTTAAGCGTCAGTGTTTATGAGTGACAGGGGACTGTAGGACGATACATCTTGTGGCGGTCGGCGTGGTTTGTGGAGCACCATGATCACTGCCTCTCTCATAGATGGGGGTAATATGTTGCACACAAGGGATTCCTCCCACACCAGCATAAGTATCGGAACGAGGTCCTCTCGGAACTCTTTATAAAATTCAGCCCCTATCCCGTCTGACCCCGGTGCCTTGCCCGATGACAATGCTTTGATTGCTTTCGCAATTTCTTCAGCGGATACCGGCTGATCCATCGCTAAGCGATCCTCATCCGGGAGTTTTGGAAGGGCAAGAGCCGCGAGGTATGCCTTGATGTCCGCTTGTGATTTCTTATCTTTGTTGGCATAAAATTTAACAAATTCAATATTTATCTCCTCCTCCCTCAAGAGTACCTCCCCCTGTGGTGTTTGTATGCTAGAGATCTGGTTAAATTGCTTATCCTGTTTGAATAGGTTGGATAGTGTTCTGCCAGCTTTGTTACCCTCCCCGTATTTGCATGCACATATGGGGGCTGCTACATAGCGTACTTCTCTGGTGGCCAGCTCATCAAATTCCTGTATGTGTGTGTGTATGTCAGCTAATATTTCCCTGTCCTGTGTATGAGTGTAGGTTTCCTCTAGTTTATCTAATTTGTTTTCAATGTCCATAAGCTCGGCAGGTACGCTCTTCAGCATGCCTACAGACTTAGACAGCAACACTCCTCTAATCCACACCTTGAAGGATTCCCACACTGTAGAGTAGCTACCCACCGTTCCCACATTATTGGCGAAAAATTCTGCTATCTCGACATGTAATGCTTCCCCCCCCCGGGGTCTCCTAACATCCCACTTGGCATTCTCCATCTTCTAGCGGGACAGGGGGCATTTCGGAGCTTTAACTCTAACATCTCTGGGGAGTGATCTGAGAACGTGCGGGGCAAGATTTCACATTTCTGCAGTGTAGTAGACATGACCAAGGAAACAAACCAATAGTCAATTCTGGATTCAGAGTCATGAACAGAAGAATAGTATGTGTATCCCCTGCTCCCTGGGTGCATTTCACGCCAGGCATCCACCAATGACAGTTGTAAGAGAATGTTACTCAGGGTGAGGGCTGTCCTAGTCAGTGCTCTAGTATTTATCGAGGACCTACCCAGTGCGGGGTTCAATGCCACATTGAAGTCTCCGCCCCAAATCACATTGGACACACCATAGGCAGCGATCATCTGGTACACGTTCACATAGAAAGTAGGATTGTCTATATTGGGCCCATATGTATTAACCAGTAGTAATTGTTGGCCAGCGACCCTTCCCCACACAACAACATACATGCCCTGTTGATCCACCTTTTGGCCCACTAGCCCGAATCCCAAGCTTGGATGGCCTGATTAGAGTAGTCAGTGTGGAACCGTAGATTACCTCATTTAGGCATTATGTGCATGTTGCTGCCTCCCATTGTGTGTGTTTCTTGCAGCATCAGGACCTGGGGGCCATGTCTAGCAATGTAATTGCCAATTTTCTTGACTTTCATTTGATTATTTAGTCCCCTTAAATTCCACGTAAGGAATATTATCCTCAACCCATCACCAGTGCTGCATACGAAAATATTTTGCCATTGTTACGACCATTGGGGTTATACCTTAGGTGCAAGCCGGTCAGCGCCAATCTCAATGCAAACCCCAATTTTAACATTCAACAAATAGTTGTCCTCAGTCAAACTACCATCTGGATCGAAATATCTTCCAGTGGCCCCAACTTCCCCGATTAACCCACAATGAGTTTCTTTCCAACCAGGAATAAACAATATCAGTCCCACATCCATCCCCCCACCCTCATCATCACCCCCAACTTGACGATGTTCCCATCTGAACTTGTGGAGCATTCCAGGGATAGCCATGTTGCTTCACATGGCCGCCGACTAGGGTTCAGCTCCACTTGACCACAGTGCGTGGTCCACCTTTACCATTAATCAGTCGAGGCCGCAGCCCCTAGGATATAGTAACCAGCATACACATGTTCATTCATGAATTCTTAGTCTGCCAGCCGAGGCCTGTTGTTCTGTGCTGGTCTGCCCCCCCTGGGAGGCAGGGGTATGAAGGTTTCAATATATTGTACGGCCTCGGCCGGGTTCTTGAAAAAAGTGTGCCCTTCCTGCATGCTGAATCCTCATCTTGGACGGGAACATGAGGGCATATGGGACCTGCCGCTCTTTCAGGAGCCTTTTAACAGGTTTGTAGGATCTTCTGCTCGCCTGAACCCCGGCCGAGAAATCCAGGTAAATGTGGATTTGGTTTCCTTCATATTGGAGTGTTCCATCCTCCCTTGCCAGACGTAGGATTGCATCCGTGTCCCTGTAGTTAAGAAGTCTAGCAATTATTGTCCGTGGCTGTTAGGCAGAATCCTGTGCAGTGCCCTTAGGGACCACTACACCTGATTAAGACCACAGGTGGCAATACAAGTTTTACCTTTGGTACAAGCCCGTACTACTAAGTTATAGTGGTAGCAGTAGCAGAGTAGCCAGGCTTATCTCAAGATTATATGAGCAGTAGCAGAGATTGCACAAAGGGACCACAATTACTTTGACTCAAGCAAACACTGACTCAAGGTTTCAGGTAAAAAATATAAGTACATTTATTTTTAAACCATCAGTTATAAACACAACACCTCTATTAAACTTTAAACAAAACCACACGTTAAATATACTACATCTAACCAATTCACATTGTACAGTAAGGGCCTCATTCCGAGTACGGCGCTAACCAATGGCGCTATTAACGCCTTGGTTGACGCCGTACCCGGACCGGCAGCGCCTTGGTGGATGGTGGAATTACCGCCCCATTCCAAGGTTGGCGGGGCGGTAATTCCCCATTCACCAAGGCTCTTCCCCATTCCCAAATGAGCCCCCATAGGGCTCAATGGGAATGGGGAAGATGCAAATAACGGTGACCGTTCATTACGGTCACCGTTATTGGCTTGGAGGCCCCTTTGCGCCCTCGACTTTAACACCTGCTCAAAGCAGGCGTTAAGGGCGAGGGCGCAAAGGGAACTCGGAGTATGGCGGTAAGGGATCACCGCCACCGGTCTCGTTAACGGTGGCCGCTATCCCTTACCGCCATACTCGGAATGAGGCCCTAAGTCTTAAGGTAAGTATCCTGTGTTTGAATGAACCGGTGTTATGAGCAAAACACAATACCGCGGATACGGTTGCGATCACTTTTTGACAGTTTGGTCTACTAAATAAACACTTATCCGTGACATGAAATGCTAACGGGGCAAAAACACACTTAGCACCTGAGATACCCAGAGGGAGTTGGAGGCAAAAATCACAGGCAATATTTAGGTTAGGCAGACAGTATCGAGAAACACTCAGAAACAGGAGTTCAAAAGTCAAAGGGTCGGAGCCAGGTTTAGGTCACACCGGAGGCCTTTGCCGAAGATCACACCGTTAGACAGTTCACGATTCAGTGTTGCCAAAAAGTACTTGGATATTGTCAATGTTCGGAAGAAAAAGTTATAAGAAGGAGGGAAGACAAGGACGAGCCTTGAGGATGAAGAAAAGGGATTCACCCAGTTTCCTCGAGTAGAACACAGTACCTTATTCCCACAATGCAGCTGGTGCCCTGGCAGTTGTTCCTGTTGGTTTCCCGCAGACCCGCGATTCCTGGAGCTTCATTGTGAAGGAGGACGTCTGAAGGGGGTCTGCACCACACAGGGATGAAGCCAGCAGCAGCGACAACGCAAGGGTGTGCTCCTTAAAAACAGGAGAGGCTAAGCATGTGGCTATCCGGACCACTACAGCAGTGTGCAGCGATTTTGACCACGGCGGAGATCTCTGGCTGAAGAAGATGAGCTGGTTATCCCCACCAGGCTCAAGGGAAGAAGACTCTGGACTGGATCTTCTCTTAGTCGCCGAAGGGAAGATAGCTCAGGACTGCAGCAGGGCTTCACCAGGACGGGGTAGTTGCAGCAGCCGTCGTTCTCTGCACTTCTCTTCGGTTCTTTGTAGTTCCAGAGGCGACTCTGACTTCTAGCCCAAGAGACCTGCCTTTTATTCGCAAAACCCCCCTTCACACAGCCTGGCTGTCAATCACGCAGCAGGGGGGTTGTCCAGCCGGGACAACCACCTCAGCCAATCATGGCAAAGTGCGACTTGGGTTTCCTAGGATACCCTGTGCAGGGGGTGACTACACCCGCTCCCCACATTCAGTCTAGGCTTCTCTGCAGAAGCCCGCCAAAAGACGGTGAACAAAGAAGGCAAACCTAGTTTGCCGCACAAAGTAAAACACAAGAAGGACTTTAACAAAAAGAAATGGCGAATAAACCCAACCAGAGCCAAAAGAAAGACGATTTGGTCAAGCAGGTTTATATTCGAGGCTAATATAATAGCCATGAACAGTACCACGTTTATCTAATATAATCGCGGTAGAAAAGTTAGGGTAGATACCACTGCCACCAGCCAAGTCTAAATGTTAAAAGAGCAAAACAATGCTCAGGGAGGTAAAGATAGAAAAAGGGTACAGATTAGCCCTTTCCAGTACTCCATGTAAGATGGGGTGTACTGGGTCTGTGGTAAAAATGTCTATGTAAAGTAAATGGCAACTTTACCTTTCTCTGGGGGACAGTAGTCAGCCCCAGTGAAATGGAGTCAGAGGGAAGTCTAAAAGACAACCCTGGATGTACACTCTTACCAGGTGGAAAAAATAAACCCCAGAAATACAGCAAAGCTGCTGGGGGACTCACTAGGTGAGGGAAATTAGCCCTAGAAGGAGAATTCTCCCTAACAGTGGCAGTGCGACTGGTTTTTGGAGCCGGCGCCAGTGTATGGTGTGCTCTTTCGACCAAGAAGTGTTCGGAGAATGCCTCTGGCCCAAACAAGGATTTGAGTTATGTTTCAAGCTGCTTCTCCATCGGTCCTTTCCCAAAGGATTCCGCCACGCCCACCACACGGATGTTATTTCTCCTTGATCTTGTTTCGAGATCCTCACATTTATTCTGCAGTTTGGGCATGGTGTCTTTAAGTTGGGTGATGTCCCGGCCGTGGTGTGCAATGGTATCTTCATTAGTGCTTATTCTGCTTTCAGTTTCTGTGACACTTGCGCTCTCTTTGTCAACTCTGGCCTTGAGAGAGCCAATAGTGGATACTATGTCATCCAACTTCATATTTACTGCACGAAATCCATTCTGCACTATTGTTGTCAACCTGTCTTCTTGGTCTCCAGTTCCTGGTTCCAGGGTCTCAGTAGTGCTGGTGTGGTTGTCTATGGCAGGATTCAGATTTTGGCTGCCAGTGAACGCATCCATTGGGCCCTTCTTCCTGCCGCTGGGGGTCTTGGTTCCCTTGCCTGACTTGTGTGGTTCGCCCATTTTGTTTTCGGGATATTTGCCGTTATCTTTCCACAGCGGCTCGCTATCAGGCTTGTCACCCTTCCGCGTGGTCACAGTGCTAAATCTTATATAATGTCACTGCAAGGGGCCTGGGTAAGGATTCTTGTTTAGGAGTGATGCTCGCAAGCACCCATGTGCCACGAGCGGCCTGTGTCCTCCAAAGTATTTTAGTGCTCAAATTTGAATTTGTGATAATGCGCGTCTTGTTGCCCTCTGCAATGTCTTGAATCACCAATATTTGCCTGGTGATTTTATATAGGCTCAGCTCCAGCCTGCCTCTTGGTGCAATGTCTATTCTTATGTAGTGGGGCAACTAGAGGACCATCATCATCCGAGAGCCCCCCCGCGCTGTTGCGTGTTCTCATGCGTATTGCACCCCGGGGTCACGGTGTCTGTCGTGGCCCGCCGGGGACCGCATGCAGGGTGGGTCCCCCAGGCAGCACAGAACCAGCTTCTCTGTGTAGCCCACGTAGTATGGGGCCCAGCTCCCGCAGGCGCCGCAGATCCAGTGAGGTGCGCCGCGGTTATGTTATTTTCAGAAAGACTTCAGCCGTCTTAGCGGAACCCCCCAGACAGCAAGGGCCTGTCGGCGCACACCTCCACCGCCTCTCCGACCCCCTTACTTGCATGTTTCAGGGCATCCGCCATGCCCGCCCGGGGCCTCCTTTTCCAGCAGTGCCACAGCAGAGCCGGAGGCCGGCTTGGCGGCCCAGCGGCAGGAAAGCATTGCAGTCCGGGTCGTACACTGCGGTCTGGCAGCCCTCCTCCGTCTCACACACCTCCGCAGCCCTCATGCACCGGCGCCTCAGCAAGGATTCAGGCTGGGCGTAGGGCGCAGGAACAGGCTCCTCCTCCTCGCGTCCTTCGAACCGTCCACCACCACGGCTCTCAAGTTGTTATGCCTGGTTCCCACCGCCGGGTCCTTTCAAGTGTGCGGGTCGGCCAGTTTTCAGTCCGCCGTAACTTCGAAGTTTCTGCACGTTTTTGGCTCGGATTTTCACGGAGTACCCGCGGGCACCAGGGCTGGCCGCGCTGCTGGTTTTGGCTTGGCAGGCGACCTCGAGAAGGATCTCGTAGAGCAGGATTTTGCAGTGGAGCGGGAGCTCCGAGATTAGGCGGCCATTTCCACAGTGCGCAACACCACCCCCCATACATTACATTGTTCCAATGGTGTCCAAGCTGGAGTTAGTCCCTCCATGTATTTGGCCAAGTTGAGGACATGGTGCTGTATGCAGTGCGTTAACTCTTATTTATGCTTGTACAGACTTCGCACATATAGCTTGGATTGTGAAATGGTTAGGACATAGGGCCCCAAATGAGGAGCAATGCATCCAGCGCTGATAAGCGCCCAAAACCCACACGCATCTGGCCTGAAGCCAAAAAAGCTTCCGTCATGCCCACGCACATTAGGTGAATAGGACAGCGGTGACAACTCCGTCAGAAGCGGAGCTGCTCAACAAAGAAAAGAAAACTTCAAACAATGAAGCGGCGGTCGCACGTGACCTCACTGAGACTTCTCATTACAATAATAATAAGGAAAACTTTTAAAAGTGAACGCAGTAAAACTGTCACTACAAAGTAAAACACTACTCTACATAATATAATATAATGTACAATATGGTATACAAAGTATTATGCCAATAACTGACTAGCATGCAAGGCACAACTAGAAGGAGTGACTTAGCTGTGGTCTCAGCAGCAGAGAAAGAGGAGTTGGGATTAAAGTAAAGGACATATATAGAGGAGGGTCCCTGTGCATTGTCACCGGCAGGGCATGACCTGTCCTCCATGTTGGATTGGGGAGTCCCCCTTTACATTGACTGTCAACTTTATTTAGTTCTGTTATTTAAACTTTTTTGTTTGTAAAAGTTTTTTCTTTGCTGCTGTGGTTCAGAAGAAAAGATTGTTATCCGGTCATGCCAAAGAATCATCACCAGTGCAGCTCCTGAGCGAACAGACGACCAAGAAGTTAATTGCTGCCCCAATCGAACATGCACTTCAACAGCATTTTATCTACCTTTTTCTGCCGCATGAACCCATTAGCAACAAAATCCCCTTGTTGCCAAAAGAGCAAATTGGGTGTAGGGCGCTATTTGAAATGTCCACCGGAAGTACAGTAAGGTGTATTTTGAAATGGAAATAGGCAGGCAGGCAGTGCTTCACTTGTGGTGGTGTTTGCCAGGGCTCTGCCCTGGCACTTATTCCTGAGCCCTGGCACGTTTGTCCGATTCATATTGACTATGAAGTGATGATAGCCAGAGCTTCCATCAACCCCAATGAGCAGTTGCCAGCTGTAGTTTAACCCCAAATGTGTTGACGCAATAGGGGGCGGCTGTGGGTGGGGGCAGCAATGGTGGGGAACCGCCCGCCCGCAGTGTCACCAGCGTGCCAGAAAATATTTAGGCAGCATGCCAGAAAATATTTGGGGCCTGGCACTCATTTTCTTACAAATTAAGCACTACGGGCAGGAGCCTAACATGTTTTGGTTCAGAGTACAGAAGATTACACGCATGCCACAAAGTAGGTTTTTCATGTTGTGGCCTGTATACCATGAAGAGTAAGGAATGAAGTATCCCTAAGCATAGATAGTTGGGCTATTAGTTTCGTGAGGATAGCTCAAGGGCAACACCTCATTTTGGGCAAGACAGCACCACGTGGAGCAACACAGGTTCGATCCCCGCGCCCGCGATTTGAAACCTCTGGATATCAAGCAGGTTATAAATAACCAATTACAATTATTGCAAAACATCTTTCAGTGTTGTAACCTCACAAAGGCGTTCTAATAGCTCCTCTGTGTACGGTAACAGACAAGTGATGATCTTTTAGTGTGTGAATGTGGCACTTTAACCCATAAATTAACCCTTTCTTGGTCGTGGTGTGGGCTTCAAACCTTCTCCAGGTGTCCTTTACCTGGCTGACATACCAATAGGGAACATGAAAAGAATCCACACGGCATCTCAGTGTGAGTGGCCATAGAAAGGAGGCACCCGCAGACTGCTCGCAGGGAAGGTGTTTGGAGAAGCGACTCCCTCTGCGTGTAATCAAAACACGCTCAGATTTGCCTGTGCTCATTTGTAGGCCCTTGACACCCAGGCAAGCCTCAGCGCCCTCTAAACAGAGGCTGTGTGGCTTTGGAACTGAATACAGTAAAGGATGGCCCTGCCCAGGGCTGGCCAAAAAAAAAAAAGATATTGACAATACTGCTAGGAAATGAGAGTGAAACAGATGTAACCAAGTATGTCTTGCACAGGGGGAGCAGAAAATAAGCAGGGTTTCTCCGGCCCATTTCCTTGGGGCCCTTAACATTCACAAACACGGCGGCATCCATGCAGGATGGGCGACTTGCTGCAGGCGAGCCCCTCACACGTCGCCACGAACCCACCACCTGGTCCTGTCCACTTGCTCTCATTTAGTTCCCTATGAATACACGGGGCTTTGTTGTGTCTGCTGCTATCGCGCGGCTCGGCTTCACATCTGCCTGGATCGGCGGTGAGCCGCTCTAATTAGGCTAAGTGCAGGAAATTCTGACTGCCAGGCCCAGCCAGGTCGGCGGCCTGGCAGATAAGGCTCCGCCTGATGAGGCGATAGGCCCATTTGAGCATATATGCCAGGTCCACGTTCATTTGCAAGCAGTGGTCGAAGTGTGCGACAAGAAGTAGTGGAACTATGTATTTTTTATTTTTTTATTGTTGCGTTTACAGTTTACAAAAAAACATACACAACAAAATGCAAAGGAAAACACAGATAAAAATAGTAAAACAATAAAATACAATTCTCAAAAGACATCTTCCCTACAGCCCACACTCGCTCCCCACAAACCCTATCCCCACCCGCAATACAACCCCCACAACAGGGTCACGCCTTTCAAGGAAGCCACTCCGACCCCCTACAATTGTTTTAAGGCTGAAAGAAACGCAGTAAAAGAAAATGCAAAATGCACCCTAAACAACCCCATTTACCTCTATTCATTGTCCCTCATAGTATGCAGATGTACGCACCCTCCCCTTTCCCATCACCCACCAGCCCACCTGCATGTACAGCTATGCCTGCAGCATTTTCCCATTAAGTTGGCTTACATGCAAAAGAAACTTTTTGATTACAGTGGGAGAAGGGTTGTGATGGGATTTGAGAATGGGCTTTGTCCCAAGCAGGCACTGAAAAAAATCACAGCAACCCAGCAATTCTAGGACAGCTCACCTGATGTGAGGTTGGAGCTGCAACAGCAGGTTCCAGGTTGCAGCCCCCAGTATGGCAAAGCAAAAAAACAAACAACTCTAAGCGAAGGTCCTACCTCTGGCTGCATGACCCCTGACCCGGCGTACTGAAGTTCAAGTTTCAACTTCTTCCTACACTTTTATTTTAAAATGAGAACATTCCGGATCCGGTTTCTTTAATAAAAAAAAAGTATAGGCACAGTAGAACGTAATGAAAAAAGTAACAAAGTGCCACTCGCAACTGCTCCCGCCCACTTCGATCACTTTACGGCACTAGGTCTCCAGTCTCACTAGTAATTGTAATTGGTTATTTATAACACGCTCAATACCCAGATGTTTCTAAGCGCAGAACCGGGGATCGAACTTGTGTTGTTCGCTGTCGTCTTTCTTCCTCCAAGGCGAGCACGTTGCCCCTGAGCTATCCTTCCGAGACGGTTTGCGGAGAAGAGACATGGAGCAGTTTCACTGGATTCCTAGTGAGCGAGGGAGCTAGTGTAGCAGACATCATGGCTTTTCAGATCACATGTGGGCTGTAAAAGGTCTGCAAAAGAGCAGTCTCCTGCATCTATCACTCAAACCTTCCTCAAAATAAGAGATAGGATTGCTAAAAGCAAGCATTATTAATGCATACCTACCACCTTTTTCTAAAACTAGAAACACTGGCAAGCGGGGAAGTCTCTAATCTGGCGGCAAATTGTTGGAATAAAAGACAAAAAAAAAGTGGTGCAGTGGGGTTTCACTGTAGGAATTTAGAAAGCGTCAGGAACTGTGGCTGTTTCAAAAAGGCTTAACAACAAGTGTGCCACAAAAGGAGACCCTTATTCAGAGCTGCCTACCCTCCTTTAAGTGCCACAACAGACAATTTAGCATCTCTGTTCCTGAGCAACAAGACCATTGTCTGTCGACAAATGTTTTGGGATGCACCAACAAGTATCATTGAAGACACAGCCAAGAAAAGTAGATGTGGACAAGAGCAAAGCAACCTTATCCAGCTTCCAGAGGAAGTGGGTCATGTTGCTAAAAGTAGCATCAAAATTGTTGTGGTTTTGCAGTATCTTTTTTTGTCTCGCAAGTTATAACGGCACTCCGTTTATCTTGGCGGCTCAGCGGTTTCAAAATGATTTAATAGCACTATATACCCTTCAATACATAAATTACAATTTTCCCTTGCAGTTCAAAAATCATCCCAACCTACCCTCTAAAACCTGGATGTTATTTCACAGGAAAAGAGGCCTTACACTGCACTCTTGAAAGTCTTGTGAGGTTTCAATTAAATACAAGAATGTTATAAGGAATTAGTAAGAAAACTTAAGATGCAGGGGAGTTTGGCGATTCACAGGATCTTGTTGCTTCTCCCCAGAGGGGAGCCCTTCCCTGTGAGGCTAGGGATTTGAGCATGATATGCAATATTCCCCCTAGGGGTGGCGGGAAGCAGGACCTCACAAGCAGAGACTCCCCTCTTGGGGATAGGGACTCCCATTTTGCGAAGGAATTCCCTAACACTTTATCGTATGAGACCCTTAGCTCATCACCCTTAGTTCATGAGTCTCGGGAGGATAGCTCAGGGGCAACACGCTCGCCTTGGAAGCAAGATGATGCAGAACAATAGAGGTTTGATCCCTGGGTCCGCACTTAAAACCTCAGGGTATTAAACGTGTTATAAATAAATAACCAATCATAATCACTACCTTAAGAACTACTACCACCTGAACAGACTACTGTTTTCTATTGTAACATCTCTTCCCTTACCCCATTAAACACCACAACTACTGAGAAGAGGAAGTGTGAGGGAAACATGAAGACTACCAACATGTTGGATCCACTCATGCTAGGAAGAAGAATAATCAAGGAATGATCACGATCACTCCATAAAATACATCACTGGGAAGACTTGGAACCATGGAGTCATGAAGAAGAATACTTCATGAAGGCTGGAATGATCATCCACTTGGGAGGACCCAGCCAGATAGTAGTATACATTGAAGAAGGACTTGCAGAAGGGGAGTCGGGTGGTGCCGAGCAGGATGTGATGAATGTCTTCACTTCTCTCCAAGGGGGAACTCCTTCCCATGAGGCCAGGGAGGGGAGGCTGCTACCCGACAGTCCCCGTGGGGTGGTACTCAATGGGAGGATCTCATAGGGGAGATAATCCCCTTCTAGGGATATGATGACCCTCCACCCACTTCCTTTACAACCCCCTCCAGGATGAGGACGATTAGGGACTACCCAAGAGAAACATCCTTGGCTCATATTGGGATGTAAGAGGGCAGCGGCGCACCAGAAAAAAATCCAATGGGCAACTACTGGGATGAGGAGGAGGGGCAGAGCCCTTTCGACTATTCCTAAAACCTCTAATTCTAGTGGTTCTCCAACTCCCATTGGAGAAGCACATATGGAAATAGAGGAAGGACTATGGAAAAGAGAAACAAGCCATCCCTGGAGGAGTTGCGAGATTTGAAGCCGCGAGCGGGTCAAGCAGATAGAATTGGAGTCAAGATGCTTGTCTGCCAACAGAGACGGTTCTGGCAGGTCCACTGCGGACGGACTGACAAAAATGGAAGAACAGGCATCCAGCTGACCGAGGCAGGTGGAACATGCAGTCAGCTGGAGATGCGGAGCCTGAGAAAGAGAAGACACTGTGGAGTCACCACGGCCGCTGGAGAAACAGCCTGAAGACCAGTAGGGAGCGCAGGGAAGCACACAGCCAACCGGTAAGCATAGGCAAGTGCCCTGGAGATATCTGGGTTGCCGGGACAGTTGGTGGGACACCAGAAGGGCTGAACAGTGATGTAAGACAGGTCTAGGACCCGCACCCAATAACAAATAGCCTCCTGGGCCATCTTCTTTGTGGCAGTACCTTACAGGGTAGTGAACGAGGTCTGCCAGAGTACGAAAGAGAAGAAAGGCTTGGGGAAGGCAGTCATTCCCCCCTGGTGTTGTGAACTGTGAAATTAAGAATAAGAAAGGCCAGGGGAAGGGAGTCATTTCCCCTGGTTTTGAGAACTGTGAAATTAAGAAAAATGTATAATTAGTTATTCATAACACGCTTAATACCCAGAGGCTTCTAAGCGTGGACCCAGGGATCAAACCTGTGTTGCTCCACGTCGTCTTGCTTTCAAGGCAAGCACGTTGCCCCTGAGCTATCCTACCGATACTTATAAGAAAGGCCAGGGGAACAGAGTAATTTCCCTGGCATTATGAAATCATTGCACCAAGTGAAAGGGAGTTGTTTCCCCTGGCTTTGTGTCAAGATACCGGGAGAAGAGAGGTATTCTCAGGAACCCAATAGTGAAGAAGCAACTATAGGCAACAAGGAATGTTGATGTTTGAACTGGAACTTTACCTTTCAGATTTGAATTGAGAACTTTACTGCCTTTTGTCACTACAACCTACATTTTTAGCATACTTAAACATCTTATACTTTACAACGAATATGTACACCCCATTATAGGCAAATATGAAACAAGTAAACATAATAAAACCACATAAAACAAAATAAACAGAATGATACAAAGTGAAAGTGAGAGCCCTCCTTGAAATTACTTAGAACTGACAATCATCATTCACTTTGAATTAATTTATGCAGAATTCGAGCCGGGGAAAATTATATTAAGAAATTGCACAATTGCAAGTTGTATAGTCATTCTTGGATTAGAAAACAGACGATTCCATATTTGCACAGAACTGGTGCCACTCTGAACCGACAACTTTCCCCCGAAGCATTTCACTCTGATGTCATGTAATGTGGGGCATTCAATGAGGAGATGTTGTAATGTTTCACATTGTCCATTAACTTTACAGTGACGACAGAAATTCTGATCCTTCGATATTACCTTTCTTCTAGACAGGATCTCATTTGTCTCATATTGATTGAATCTGAATCTTAGATATTTCTGCCGGCATGCATGTGACGGAATTTCAGCAGATACTCTGCTATTACCCCATACCTTTTGATGCCAAAAGCTTCGAGGTTAAAGTCTTTAAGTTTTGTGCAAAGTTCCATGTTGAAAATCCAGTCTGCTTGATAAATTTTATTTTTGGCATGATCCGGATTAGTCAACAGAAGCTCAATCGATACTGAGGCATCAGCAGCCGCATTAAGCGTGTGACTTCTCCACATCCTTGACATACCAACTTTTGCAGTTAATAGATTTTGGGCTAGTACATTTAGAAAGGTAGGCCTCCCTAAACCATCCAGCATTTTCCGTAGAAGCGCACACTGCTTCCATAATACATGGGCATATAAGGAGACCAAACCCAGTTCATATCGCAGCATGGCCAGTGGTGTACCTGGGGAGAGTGATAGAACTTTTTTCCAAAATCTAGCTTCTAAGCTATCCCAGAATTTGCGGTTTTGTGGTACCAAAGCCTCGACACCATATAGCAGAATTGGAATTACTTTGGCCTTAGAAAAGAGCACAATGTGTTTCACGGTGAACTTCCCATATCTTCTTAACATGATTTTAGATTGTGAGATCAAAGAACTAAGTTTAACCCTAATTTCAGCTGTCATGGTACTTAGGGTTTTCTTGTGCTCAATATATACTCCGAGATACTTGTATCTGGCAACTTTAGTTAGTACACAATTTTGAAGGGACCACTCCAGATGATATTTTTTTGTAAAATGATTATTACACACTAAAATTTGGGATTTGGCTGTGTTGATCACAAGGTTATTTGATGTTGCATATGAACCTAATTGGTTTAGCATGTTTTGTAGGCCTATGGGAGTGCGGGATAGTAATACCAAATCATCTGCGTATAGTAAGTAGGCAACCTTTTGAGATCCCATACGAGGCGCATCAGCTACGCAGTTCATTAGTGCAGGGCCTAGATCAAAAATAAAGAAGTTAAATAAGAATGAGGCAAGAGCACAGCCCTGCTTCACTCCTCTATATGTTTGGATAGCTGGTGATAATCTTCCGCCCATATTTAGTTTAAATCGCATAGAGGTAGAGGAGTGTAGTAAGATCACTAAGTTTATAAGGGACATTGGGCACTGATGTTGCCTTAGCTTAGCTATAAGCATATCTCTATCAATGTAGTCGAAGGAGGATTTAAAGTCAATAAACCCCAAATATAAGGGGAGTCCACCATCAATTTGCTCTGATTGTATCATTGAGAGTGCTAAGATATTCGGTATTGTGCCCATGCCCCTTACAAAGCCTGACTGGAATGGGTCTCTTAGACTATTTTGATCTACCCACTCATTGAGCTCCTTTAATATTATTCTACAAAATATTTTCGCAGGTGCATCCAATAGAGAAATTGGTCGGTAACTCGTTGGTAATTGACCGTCGCCCTTTTTATAAATCGGAATTGTAATTGCATCCGTCCATGTTTTTGGTAATTTTTGATGGTTGTTTATTGCAGAAAATATCTTGTAGAGAATTGAGCTTCAGACTTCAGGGTGTTTTTTCATCAGAGAGTTCGAAATCCCATCAGGCCCTACTGCACACGAGTTGCTTGATGTCATAATTAGGTGTTTTATTTCCTTTTGGTCAGTATGTAACCAGAACCTGCACCTCTCGTGTATTTAATGTCGAGACCGTATTTACGGGTGACGCATATAGGGATTCGAAGTAATCTACCCACCGATGTACCTCAACTGTCGATGTCTGAAGGTCTAATTGGCGGGCATTATTAGTTTGATTTATTATTGCCCATATTTTTGTGATATTTTTATCAGCCAAAGTCGACAACATAATTGCACCATCTTTTTGATATAGATTGGCTCGATGTCCTTTGACCCAGTTATTGTAATTCAGGCGGACTTTTTTTATGAGAGTCAATCTAATGGTTAGAGGAAGCTTTGCCAAACTTCTCACTTCAGCACGATATGCTCTCTTCCTAATGAATATAGAGCTATCAAAAACATGGATGTGCCTTTCTCTTTTGGAATTCACAGCCTTCTGGTGGCTATATAATTGCATTGTATTGGAATATATCACACCTATGTCTGATGCTTGCCAGTTAGTTGAGGTGTTTGAGTCATATAAAATTTGATTAAAATGCCACAGGGCGATCTCCGACCATCAGAGTCGGTTCTTGCCGCCATTTACCACAAAGCAACCACCTTCAATTATCTTATGTTTGATATCATTCGCATTTGCCATTACTTGCCAAGTGGCACACAACATGTTATGATCACTTGTTACAGATGGAGACACACAAAAGGAGCACATTGCTGACCATAAGGCACAATTTACATAGATGAAATCAATTGTGGATACAGAATTTCCTCTTTTCCAAGTTGGTGCAGGGGGGATGTCTGTATTAAATGCTCTATTCAACATTTCCAAGTTCCTGTGAGTGACCATTGTGTTCCATTGTACCAGCTTTTCACTATTTTGTGCCCATTTGTTGCTAAGCAATTCATATTCAAGTCACCTGCTAAGATGAAGTACAACATCTTATCATCCGCAGATACTATGTCAAATAATTTATTCAAATCCCTAAAGAAACACTCAGTTGTGATGGCTACTGGGTTCCAGTATATATTCAAAATTGCATAGTTGTCACCATTAATTACCGCCCTTACAAGTAGCATGTATGCATTCGGCATGGCCCACACCTGTGATGATGATCCCGGTTCGTCTTTCAGCGCCACCAGTAGACCCACAGAGGGTCTGCCTATTGCGGGCTTCCGAGCTGGATTCAAGTGTATTTGATAACCTGACCAGACTATGGAAAGGATCCCAAACAGAAAGGTTCCTTGACAAACCAGAGATGGCCCAAGTACTGTCCAACCCAAAGAAGTCAATTCCTTTGGCCCCTTTCTTTCTGAAAACTAAACAAAAGTCACCAGGTAAAGATCCAACCAAACAACTGGAACTATGATCCGCTGTCCAAACCAAGGGAGTAATTCTTCTGGACCAACAAGATACACTACCTCTTTAGTTCAGCTACAAGTGTTAGGGATAGAAGCAGGTTTTTTTTACACAGGACAGTGGACTATTGAGTTACACAGACATCTTGACTGAACCATTTTATCTGAGGGAGGCAACCCCCCCATTAGAGTTAGGGAAAGTTTGTTTTTATCTTTATTTTCTCTTTAGTTTCATTACTAATACAAGTGTATGCCAACAACCATACCACCTCTGTGTCAGTCTCCTCCTTCTGCATCCTTACAAGAGGTAGCCTGGGAAGTACAAATCCGGGAGGGAGAAACCTATGGAAGCAGGCTGGTCCTCGGTTGAGAGGCCATGGTGAACTAGAAGCAGAAGCAGTCCGGGAGAAGGTAGCCAGCCGGCTAACAAGAATGACTGGGAGATCCAACTGGTGGCATGACTTCAAGGAGGTGGACCGTGCGGTCCGCAAACTACATTGAGACTGCTGAACAGAGGGCTCAGTGGAGCCGCTGAGAAGCAACAAGAGCCAGGCCCCCCCCTGTGAGGTCCAAAACCTTGGGAACATCTTTGACTCCACTCTCTCCTTCTCCTCACACATTTCTGACATCTCAAAAAAGTCTAACTATCAACTACACCTCCCCAGAGGCACTCTACCGTTTCTCACAGTCTCCAGAACCCTTGTTCTCTCTAGGCTTGACTACTGCAACAGCCTGTTCCTCAACCTCCCTGCTTCTTCCCTGCGTCCTCTGCAACTCACCCAGAACAGAACCGTGAGAGTTATCCTTGGCCTCAAGCCCAGGGACTGCATCTCTCCGGCACTGAAATACCTCCACTGGCTCCCCGTGGCTGCAAGGATAAAATTCAAGACCCTCTGCATTGTCCACAAGGCTTTCTGGGGCCTGGGACCTACTTACCTTCATTGTTGCCTTCCTAAATACTGACCCTCCTGAGCCCACCGCTCATCAACCTCCAACTTTCTGCGAGTGAGCAGGTTCTCCAAGCAGAGATTTGGAGGGAGATCCCTTTCCTCAGCAGGCGCCTCCCTCTGGAACAGCCTCCCTGCCACCCTTCGTCTTGAGCCTGATGTTCTTAAGTTCCGGAAACTCCTCAAGATCTTCCTCTTCTCCTTCTCCTTCTCTCTCCCCCTGCTAACCTAGCTCTCTGATATTCCCTCTCCCCCTCCTTTCCATACAGCCCACTGACTGGCCGTCTGGTGTATTCCAGAGTCCCACAGGTCACAGGCACCCCTGCCAGTCCTTCTGCACTTGTCTCAGGGCCCTGCACCCCACCCACTCACTGCACTTGCAATAAATCCTGAGAGCTTCTCTCTCTGCACTTCCTCAGTCTTGACCGACTGGGTGCACTTGGTCCCCTGCTCCTCCCTTGTCCTGCCTGCATTTGCACTACAGCCCTGCCTGTAGATCGTTCTGTCCTTCCTTGTCTCACCCCTTAATGTGCACTTGAAAAAACAGCAGAATCGCCGTCAGGCCTACTTGTTGTATCTTAACTGTTAAATGTACCATATTCACTTAATCTGCCTGTGCAGACCATTATCGCTTCAGAAATTCAAGGGCTCTGAGCGACTGTTGTTTTTTTCCCTGTGTTCCCACCCTCCATGATCGCCTTGAAACACTTGCCTGTGTATAGGCGCTATATAAATAAACAATGACTAATCCCCCCCCACACTAGCGTGAGATGGGGGGTTAGATTTTATTAAAGACAAGGAGGCGAGTATTATGCATAACAATCTTTACTCCTGAATCACAGCAGCAAAGAAAACTTTTGTAATAAAAAAGTTGCAATATAAAAACTTATAACACAGATCCAAACAGCTTAAGGGAAACATCCCAGTCTAAAATTGAGGGAAGATCAGGCACCGGAGGCAACCAATGGGCTGAGAGCCAATCCCATAAAGGCCCATTCCTCTAGCACCAACTCCTCTTTTTGTAGCTGTCCTGCCTCAAACACCCACTGCACAATCGAAACGCGTAGCACGAAGAGCGAGGGTCCAACGAAAAATAGGCGAAATCTGAACCTCTCCGCAACTTGAAACTGCAACGAAGCTCCTCTTTGACCAGGACCTCTCACCCGAAAGCTGAAAGAATAACCATAAAACAGGTAAGGGTGGGTGGGAGGAATAATACTCGCCTCCTTATCTTTACTGTGGGGGATTAGGCATTCTATTGCAAGACAGGAGGTTCCTATTATGCAAGTTCAAAGCCGTTGCATTACATCAATTGCAACATGAGCAATACGCTTATGATAAAACGTTTTGAAAGTTGACCCAATTGACCAATCAGCTGCTTTCAGTATTTGTTCCAAACCACCTCAGAGGAAAGAGGCTTTAGAGGCCATAGTGCCCCGAACCGAATGAAGACCAAAGGAACCCGTGTCAACCCCCGCCTCCCGTATAACCCACCTAATCCATCTGGCAAAAGTGGAAGGGGATACTGGCTTATGGGGCCTCCTGTAGGAAATCAGCAGCTGAGAGGTATTCAGAGGCCTAAGACTTTCCGTTTTCAACTGAAAACATTTCAAACATTTGATAACACATAGTTTACAATCTTCTGGAAATGCTGGATAGGATACTGAGGAAGTCAAGCATTTAGTTCTTCGTGAACTAAAAAAGGTAACCTCTTGAGGGGTAAACATCTTATTGTCCACATCCAACGCTCTGATATCAGACACTTTCTTAATAGACACCAGACATAACAACATTGCCAGTTTGGAAAATAACTGTTGCAAGGCCAGGCCTTCATTAGGAGGCCAGGCTCGGAAGAGATCTAACACCATATTAACATCCCAAAAAACCGAATTCCTCGGTTTTGGTGGGACCCTAATACAAATGGATTTTAGGGCCCTACGCACCAAAAAGTCTCCACCCACTGGTTCCCCTTTAACCAACAGGTGTCCCGCAGAAATAGCAGATCTGAAACCATTAATTGTCTAATTATTATTAGCTCTGAAGTCCCTTAACGGGTCCCTTCCATTGAGGAAGGGATCCGCTAAGGGACCTCGGAATAGGGTGGTAAGGGATTACCGGCACCGATGTCCTTACCGGTGCCGGTAATTCCTTACCGCCCACCTCGTAATGAGGCCCATTGTCAATGTGGATGAGGACACAACAATTCCCCTGATCCTTGAGAAGGCTTCAGACTGCAAAGGATCCCGCCAACAACTCCAGACAGTTGATATGCAGTTCTTTCTCTGAATTGGACCACTTCCCTCCTGTGGATACCTGACCCAACCTGGATCCCCAGCCCGCTCTGCTGGCATCCAACTCCAGAATGACATCCGGAGAGGGACCAAAAATTGCTCTGCCATTCCAGGCATCCATGTGCTTTAGCCACCAAAGGAGCTCTGACCTGGCCTCGGGGAACAACACCACCACCAGCGAGTAAGACAGGCACCTGCACAGATGCTTGGCCTTCAGATGCTGCAACGCTTTGTAATGTAGGGGGGGCTGGAAATATAGCCTGGATGGACGATGACAACATCCCCACAACCCTGGCCAACTGCCTGAGGCTGAAATTCCCCTTCCTGAGGAGCAGGCAAATCTCTTTCCTTATCTTGGAGAGTCTGCTGTCCGGGAAAAGGAGGATGCCGAGCTTTGAATCTATATTGAAGCCCAGAAACTTGATACATTGCGTAGGCTTCAATATGGACTTTTTGACATTTAATACAAAAGTTAAGCTCTGTTGAAGAACCACTGCAAACTCCAGATGGGCGCGAAGAGTGTGAGAGTTCTGGACTAAAAGGAGCATGTTGTCCAGGTACATTATGATCCAAATCCCCTTGGACCTGAAGAGAGCCATCACTGGTTTCATTAACCTGGTGAAACACCACAGGGTTGATGACAGGCCAAACGGAAGGGAGGCAAACTGCCAAACATGCCCCCCCCACATTGAAGCTGAAGAAACTCTTGGTGACGAGGGAAAACAGGAACCACTAGGTATGCATCCTGAAGGTCCAATTTGACCACCCAGTCCGCCGGAAGCAGGGTGTTCCTGAGTAGATGGATCCCCTTCATCTTGAAGTGGTGGTATACTTCAAAAGAGTTGAGGGCCTTCAGGTTCATGACTGGGCGAAACCCCTGTTCTGGCTTCAGAACCAGGAAAATGGTACTGAGAAACTGAGAGGCTGTGTAGGAGGCTGGGACTACCGCTCCTTTGGAAATGAGGTCCCTGACCTCCACATGTATCAGAGACTGTTTGACCTCGTCGAACACCAAGGGAAGGAGATAGGAGACCTGTCAAGGGGGGGGTAAAACTCTATGTGATAACCTTGAACTGTCTGCAACACTCAAGTGTCTGAGGAGAGGGCCTCCCACCGTGGAAGGAACCTGGTCCGTCTGCCCTCTAAATCTCTGTGGGAAAAAAACTTTTAACACATGAGCAAGTACCTGATGTTCCTCTTGATCTCCCGACACCTCTGCCGGCCCGTCCTCTCCAATTCAAATTTTGCTGAGGATAACATTGGGTATTGGCTCCCAGAGCAGAGGAGGAATTGTGTGCGCCTCTGGATGCGTACTGGCGGGGATGGGAGGAGCCCTGGGAAAAACGGCCGGAGGAGCGGGCTCTAGCCCGCCCAGCCTTGTGGAAGCCCTTAGGGGCAAACACCTTCTTGATGTTAGCCTGGGCCTTATCCAGAGCAGTGATGTGTGGACATAAGCGGAGAGATCCTTCAAAAACCGATCTCCGAACAAATTGCCCTGGGCCGATGGACCCCCTTCCCTTTCTGACATTTCCGCCAGCTTAGGATCCAACCTCATTGGCAAGGATTTATGCCTCTCCTTGGAGATGGAGGCATTTGCATTGCCGAGGAGGCAAACTGTTTGTTGGATCCAACCCCTCAAGACGTGAACGTCCACCGGAGTATTAGAGGACGTCGCATCCTCGGCCAATTCAAAAATGTGTGTGACTGGACCCAAGGCGTTCAACAGTTTATCCTGGAAGCTACGCCAAGCTTTGTCTACCCCTTTCTTGGGGTCCTTCCCCTTTTGAGAGAGAAAAGCGGCAATGGACTAGTCAATCTCAGGCAAGCAGGCAAGGATGGTAACCTTACCACAGTACACAGGCTTTGCCTGCAGCCTAGCAGGCAATTGTACGCGAGCAGCGTACTTCTGGGAACCCAGGACCAAAGAAAGAAATACCATGTAGAATGGAAAAAACAGCTGTGATACGCGGCAGGCTTGAAGCAAAGCTTCCTCACTGGCTGCGCGCGTAACAATGACAAATGGGCATAATAAAAGGCACACCCTGCCTGAACGGGGTCGTGTACCTAAGAAAATAAATCAAAATAATATCTGACAGGAAAAACTCTCTCAAACGCATGGCTGTCTGAAGCAGGGCTACATGCGAGCAAGAAAACAATCTGTCAGTAGGCAGAGGCGGCAAAAAACAAAGGGGGAAAAACGCCACACAAAGCTATAAACTCTAAAGCAAACCATGTTTCAAACCAAACGCGAACGAAAGAACAGAATTGAAGTAAACCCACTTCCCAAGCGAACGCTAAGCTAAGCGAACGCGCCACTGGAAGAACAGAATGCAGTAACTCAATACTGGCAACAAAGTAACACCATTAAACACAGACTAGCATTCCTAAGGAAACAACTAGAAGGTGTGACTTAGCTGTGGCGTCAGCAGCAAAGAAAAAGGAGTTGGTGCTAGAGGAATGGACCTTTATGGGGTTGGCTCTCAGTCCATTTGTGTCCTACAGGGCATGACCTGCCTTCCATTTTGGACTGGGATGTTTCCCTTACACTTTTTGGATCTGTGTTATAAGTTTTTATATTGAAACTTTTTTATTACAAAGTTTTCTTTGCTGCTGTGGTTCAAGAGTAAAGATTGTTATGCATAGTAGGAGCCTCCTGTCTTGCCATAGAATACCATACCAACAATACCAGAGAGAGAAATGGACACTGGAAATACACGTGTCAGGATCCTACCCACCTACCATCCAGCACCCCTATGTGCGCACATTTAAAGACTCTGATTATGGCATAATTACGAAGTTAAAACCTACAAACTACCTCTTCATTCATTTAATTGTTTTACTGCTGCAGTTTTGGGCCAATCTAATTTCATGTTTCATTCCAGGTTTTGGGTTAAACCAGCATATTCATTCTGGTACATGTATGCTGTCCAAGAGGCAGAGGGCTGGAGGAGGCATACCAAGTACATTTGTTTGCAGCAATCTACTAAGAGCTGTAGAGGCCCTGATTGCACATCCTGGAGCACACACAAGACCTGTAGAAGCCCGCGAAAGCATCTGTGTTTCGCTGGAAAGTACATGCCCAAATAAGGAAGGCCCCGGGTCGGCTCGACCTGGGGAAGGTGAAGGGGGCATGACGGTCAGCGGACAGGACAACGAGCCTCGTGGTCTGGCCATTTTGGGAGCCAGGCCACTTTTTGGGCTAAGCGCGAGAAACGCGCTTAAATGCCAAACAATGCTCAAAAACACAAAGAAACGATCGCTGCCACCAGTCCCGTCTGTGATTCACTTACACCGTTCGTTTTCAATCCAAAGAGAGTATCTAGGGCCCGTAGAAGACTAGAGACCCAAGAGAGCAGTAACTTAGTTTACAGTGCCCTCTTGTGCCATGTGCGAAAGCTGCAACATGATGAGGAAACTATGGAAAACAATGTTTCCCGGTACTGACTGTGTTAAGGGCATGTCAGTTTCCCCGTAAGAATGGAGCGAAAGCCCACAGGAGTGCGGCAGAAGGCTGCACTTCTCTGGCAAAGTCTAGATCCTGGTGAAAACAACAGCAAAAAGTTTTGGGGTTGCCACATGGAAGGAAAATTACCCACAATTAAGAAATCTTTCCTAACACTCGCCCCTCCCAGACTATGGACAGGGGGAACTAATCCACCCCGGGATGAGTCTCTTGTTCAGGTCGGTTAAACATTCTGGACAACCCATCAGCATTGCTATGTTGGACACCTGGCCTATGCTCAATAGTGAAGTCGAAGCCTTGTAGACTTATGGACCACCTAAGCAACTTTGGATTCTCTCCCTTCATGTTCATTAGCCACTTTAAGGGCTTATGGTCAGTTTGCACAGTGAAGTGGGTCCCATAGAGGTAGGGCCTCAGCTTCCGTAGGGCCCACAGAACAGAGAAACATTCTTTCTCCACTGTGGACCATCTGAGCTCTCTGTCCTTAAGCTGGCGACTAATAAAACCAATAGGGTGTTCCTTACCCTTCTCATCTACTTGCGTTAGTACAGCTCCTATCCCAGTGTCAGAGGCGTCCGTCTGCACAATAAAAGGTCTTTGATAATAAGGGGCCCTGAGGACAGGGGCCTGGCACAAGGATTCTTTTAAGCCGTTGAAAGCCTTCTCACACTCGTCGGTCCAAGTTACCTTCTTGGGTTTCTTCGGAGTAGTGAGGGCAGTCAGAGGGGCAGCTATGGTGCCATAGTCTGCCATGAAGTTGCGGTAATACCCCATGAGTCCTAAGAAGGCTCTCACTTGGGTCTGTGTAGTGGGGGTAGGCCAGTCTTGTACTGCTTGTACTTTACTGGGAAGAGGCTGTATCCTCCCTCCACCTACTTCATGTCACTGAGCCTTGTTCAATCTGGCATTTACTAGCCTTTATGTTCAAGGGTGCTTTCTGAAGAGCCTGGAGCACAATCCCGAGGTGTTTCACATGGTCTTCCCAGGTGGCAATGAAAACTGCTATATTGTCCAGATATGCAAGGCAGAATTCGTCCAACCCATTCAACACATGATTCACAAGCCTCTGGAAAGTGGCAGGTTCATTTTTCAACCCGAACGGCATTACCCTGAATTGGTAAAGGCCGTCTGGAGTAGAAAACGCTGTCTTCTCCTTGGCATGTTCTGCTAAAGCTATTTGCCAATAGCCAGCAGTGAGGTCAAACGTGCTGAGGTACTTGGAGGCACCCAAAGTATCCACCAGCTCATCTGTTCGAGGCAAGGGGTGTGCATCTGTCTTGGTGACAGCATTCAGAGCCCTGTAATCCACGCAGAACCTCAATTTAGAAGTGCCTGCCTTTGGAACCAAAACCACAGGGCTGGACCAAGGACTACTAGAGGGTTCAATCACCCCAAGGTCTAACATCTTGTTGACCTCGGTCTTAATGGAAGACCGTACTTTGTCTGACATCCTGAATCCCCTACTTTTGGTAGGTACACGGTCTCCTGTGTCTATGTAATGTTTGCACCAAGGTGTCAAACCAGGCGACTGTGAAAACAGGGGGGAAAACTGCCTAAGCAACCTTTTCGCCTCAGCCTGCTGATTAGAAGTCAGGTGAGGGGCCACTCGGACACCCTCAAAGGAGCTATCTGAAGGACCGCTTTGGAACAGGTCGGGGAGAGGTTCAGACTCCTCTTCCTCAACATCTGAAGCCAGTAGCAGTGCTGCGATTTCGACTCTTGGGACGAAAGCCTTCAGCCTATTTACGTGGAACACTTTGAGCCTGTCCAGGCCTTCCAAGGTCCACTAAATAGTTAACCTCACCCAGGGGCTCCACCACTGTGTAAGGGCCTGACCATTTGTCCTGTAAAACTCGAGGCCTTATGGGATTCATGATCAGGACTTGCTGACCAGGTGCAAAGTTGATGAGGGAAGCTTTCTGGTCGTACCAATGTTTCACCAGCGCTTGTCCTGCCTTCAATTTATCACTAGCCAAGCCCATCAGAAGTACCATCCGTTTTCTGAGCCCCAGCACATAATCTACTACGTTGGTATTAACAGGGGGAGTGGGCATCTCCCATCCCTCCTTGACGATGGCTAAGGGTCCCCGTACAGGATGACCGAACAGAAGTTCGAAGGGGCTGAAGCCAACACCCTCCTGGGGTACCTCTCGGTAGGCAAACAGTAAGCATGGTAAAAGAAGATCCCATTTTCTTCTCTGAGGTTCTTCCAGAGCCCCAATCATGCTCTTTAACGTTCTGTTGAAACGTTCCACCAGACCATTGGTCTGGGGGTGGTATGCAGAAGACTTGTAGGTGACCCCACATTCTTTCCACATAGCCTGCATATACTTTGACATAAAGTTGCTGCCTCTGTCAGACACAACCTCTTTAGGGAAGCCAACCCTAGTAAAGATGCCAAGTAACCCTTTTGCAACTGACTTGGCAGTTACAGTTTTCAATGGGATGGCCTCAGGATATCTGGTAGCATAGTCGACTAGCACCAAGATAAACCTATTGCCTGAGGATGTCTGCGGGTCAAGGGGACCAACGATGTCGATCCCTACCCTTTCGAATGGTATTCCCACAACTGCGAGTGGTACCAATGGAGCTTGGATTGTTGAGCCACTCTTACCAGATAACTGGCAGGAGGCACAACTCCTGCAGTGACTTTCTACTTGCACCCCCATCTTGGGCCAGTAGAAGTGCATGGATAACCTTTGCTTGGTCCTCTTAATACCAAGGTGACCAGCAAGGGTCACTTCATGCGCCAACTGCAGGAGGAAGGGTCTTACAGCAAGCGGAACCACCAACCTCCTATGGTCTCCTTCTGTAGACTCTGTGGGCTCACTATACAGGAGTCCACCTTCCCATTAAATCCGATGCGTCCTAGGAGGTTCACCCTCAAGCTGGGAGCAGGCCTGTCTCCTTAGGCCTTCCAGAGATGGGCACTCACGTTGGCCTTTACTGAATTCTTCCCTCTCAGGACCACCTTCTACTAACAAGTCTTTTAGTTCAGGATGGTCATTGGGGTCAAATACTTCAGGCATCGCCACCTCCTCGTCAGGCACGGGCGATTGACCAACTTCCTCCACCGCAGTTGTAGGCGAGCTCGGGGGAATGTTCTCTTTCCCTCGTCTTGACTTGCTTACTCCTTTCGCCTTGGGTTTCCCCTTCGGCTGGGGCGGCGTATTGGTCTTGGCCAATGCTGCCCGTGTTTGAGACCGTGTGCAGGGTCTGTCGGCAGTGTCTCCTACGAGCCCTAAAGCTCTGAGTTCATTGCCTAACAAGACCTTTCCTGTGACGTTTCTCTGAATGCTCACTGGAATCCTGACTGCTGTACCATTTAAAGTAAGATTTACAGGTATTACTGGAAACATGCGAGGTGGGACGTCAACCAACTTAGTGGGCATCAGAGTGGCTCTGGCAACTTCCTCTGAGTCTACCAAGGTAGAATCCACTACAGTTCGACTGCACCCACTATCACTAAGAGCTGGAGTATCCACTCCATTGATCAGCACACTGTCTTTAAAGTAGTGCTTGGTATTATCTGGAATCCTAGCATAAGCCTCTGCGACTTTAGGCTCCCAGGAACCCAGGGAAACTAAAACTACCTCAGCTTCTCTGGGGAAGGAGTCTGAGGAGAAGGATGCTCCTGTAATCTCTTCGTCCTCGTAGGAGGAGAAGGCCAGATTAGCGGAGTGGACCCCCAAAGGTTTAACCTTACACCGGGGATCCCCCTTCACGTTGTCAGTTGCTCCACAAGCAAAACAAGATCCATTGGGCCAGTTTAAATAGGGAGGCTTATTGTAATTAGAGTTCTGTTTCGGAGGCTGGCCTCCACTACCCTGTGAGTTCTCTTGTGTCTTACCCTTATTTTTCTTTTTGTGGCCCTTTTGAGAAGAAGATTTATCAGATTCTCCACCCTCCTTATCTTTGGACTTGTTCCCTTCCTCCTGCTTACCAGGATGAGTTTTGTCCTTATGGGACACTCGATGTGACACCCATAAGTCTGCTGCGATGGCAAGCTTCTTAAGATCTATCTCCTTCGAATCAGCCAAATGCTGCTTAAGCTCCGGGGAAGAAGATGCAAAAATATGTTCCAGCATGACAAGACTTATCATGCCTTCAAGACTTATAACCTTCGACCCAGCCAGTCAAGTTTTTTAAGGATTCGGTTAGATAAGATACCCAAGTACCACCTTCTTTTTTCCTATACTCTCTGAATCTTTTTAAATATTGGACAGGAGTCTTTCCAAACTTTAAAATGAGAGTTTGCTTTAACATTGCGAAATCCGCTCACTCAGCCTTCGACGTTTCCATAATGGCACTACAGCCAGAATGGGGCAGTCTGCTGAGTAACCAGGCAATCTTATCAGCATTGTCAACTTGTTGAACTTCGCATGCATACTCAAACGTATTCAGCCAGTCCATAATGTCATTCTTTTCCTCATACACACTGAGCAGATCTTTCAGAAATCGTGGATGAGAGGAGGCCCCAGACCCATGTCCAGGACCCTTGGATCCATTTGCAACCTGAAGCTTGGCCAGTTCCAGCTGGTGATCCCTGTCTTTCTGTTTTTCGGCCTGTTTGATTCTTAGTTTGGTCATGTTGAAATCAAGCTCCTTCTGCCTAAACAGCAGCTCTTGCTTCTTGAATTCAAGCATGGCCTCCCCATCGACACTGGCAGAGGAAACATTAGACATCTCATCCTCCCTGTCCTCGTGGTCGCGGTGGACCAGTGCAGCGGCAGAACCGTCGGTTCTACCAGTGAGAGCAGCCCCACCTCCTTCCACACTGTCCTCAGAAGTTATAGCGTTAAGCTGCGCTTCTTGCCACGCCACGATTCTTTGGATCATATCCATTTTGGTGCCTTGAGAGGAGACAGCTCTCTCCGCACACATCTTTTTCAATGTTTCGGATTTAGAAGCATTTAAAGTTAACAAGCTATTTGTTTCCATACTGTTAGATAGGACTATGGCCTTTTAAAAGTTATACTACGACAATTCACTACGTGTCCTGGTAGGAATAACTTGAAATGCCTTCGCTCGTGCGCAACACTGGATACCTTCAGTCGTATCCCACCGCTGTACACCAATTTGTTAAGACGGATTACTGAACTCTGTCCTGGAGGGGCAGAGGTTCAGAAGGCCAGTCTAGTTTCTTGGAACAGGGTAACCTCTGGACAAGCCAGACCAATCAGGGTAGCGATCGCGGCGGTCAAGACTAGGTCTCAAGAGGGGTGAGGGTGACTGAAAGCCCGCAATGAGCACACAAAGCAAGGACACTTACAAATTACTCCAAGCAGGTGTTATATTAAAAATATGTACACATTTATTACAAGGCCTTTGTAACATTGACCGAGCGAGAAATCACAATAAAACTCAAGTAAACCAACACATACCAAACCAATACAATATATATACAAATACAAATGAGTCTAACGAGTTAGACGCACGAAATGTGTAGACCACCTAGATGGGGAGGAAAACAGGCAGTGCGCATAATAATTAGACCCAGTCCGCCTTCAGCAGCACCTAACTAAAAGGAAGTCCAAGCCCTACGAAGAGTGGAGCCTTGTGCTCAAAATTACCTGCACGCGCTGGTGCCAACAGGCAAAAAGGGGAGTCTCTTCGAGGGAATCAGGCAGTTTAGTTTGGTGAACAAATGAAGATGAACAGAGCTCCTCGACTCAAGCGCAGCCTCCACTGTGGGCAGAAGCAGAGCGCGAGTACGGAAAGGCGTGCTGTTAGACACAGCAGGGAAAAGCTATGGGCTCCTGCAGGAGGGCGACCAGTTCCTAGCGATGCTACTCACCGGTCCCCGATGCAAGCAGACCCAGGCTTCTCCGCATCAGTTTCAGTTCTGGCAGGTTCAGATACGAGCAGGGGACGTCTCGGCGTCGTGTAGATTCTGCAGCAGCAGAAGTTGAGTTGAGGATGTCCCAAACGCAGTGAACCCGCACAGTTTGTTACCACAGCAGGGCAACGGAGCGGCCGTGTGTATTTCAGCCAAATGTACACTACTCACTTCAGACCTGGGAATGCCAAGTGTACGAATCGTTTGAGAGTGACAAGGGCTCGTAATACAACACAACCTGATGGCGGTTACAGAGCAAGACTCCTGGGTAGGCTGCTCAGTCTGCTGGATTCCCAGAGACACTTCCGAAGGCTTAAGTGCAGGAGAAGGTGAAGATCCCGAGAATAGTTGTTCCCACTATTCCAAGGGTCGAAGTACCAGTACAGGCCTTCTGGTTCGATCAGAGGTAGAAAGGGTTTCACGAAGCAACAGCAGTGCAGAGGAGCAGTCCTCCAGCGGGTCACCAGCGATTCCTCGGTTCAGCCTCGTGGTTGCAGGATACTTGGCTCCTGTATTCCTTTGTTCGTGAGAACTCAGGAGATCAACATGGTAGTGGTGTTTCCAGCCCCCTCTTATCCACGGTTCCCTTCGCGCCAAAACGGATCTGATCTGCTCACAAAACACTCACACCATACGTGGACCTATCACGGACCACGGAGGTCCCAGGCATTCATGACACACTAGACTCTCTGGCACCCAGGATGTGTTTTGGGACCAGACATCCCAGCCCACATCCTGGAGCACACACAAGACCTGTAGAAGCCCGCGAAAGCATCTGTGTTTCACGGGAAAGTACATGCCCAAATAAGGAAGGCCCCGGGTCGGCTCAACCTGGGGAAGGTGAAGGGGGCAAGACGGTCAGTGGACAGGACAACGAGCCTCGTGGTCTGGCCATTTTGGGAGCAAGGCCACCATTTTGGGCTAAGCGCGAGAAACGTGCTTAAACGCCAAAAGGAGCTCAAAAACACAAAGAAACGATCGCTGCCACCAGTCCTGTCCGTGATTCACTTGCACCGTTCGTTTTCAATCCAAAGAGAGTACCTAGGGCCTGTAGAAGACTAGAGACCCAAGAGAGCAGTAACTTAGCTTACAGTGCCCTCGTGTGCCATGTTGCGCGAAAGCTGCAACATGACAAAGAAACTACGGAAAACAACGTTTCCCGGTACTGACTGTCTTAAGGGCATGTCAGTTTCCCCGTAAGAATGGAGCGAAAGCCCAGAGGAGTGCGACAGAAGTCTAGATCCTGGTGAAAACAACAGCAATAAGTTTAGGGGTTGCCACATGGAAGGAAAATTACTCACAATTAAGAAATCTTTACTAACACCCAGTCTCTTAAAGGTTTACTGTTTGTTCCTTACCTGCAATATTACCAGTCTTCAGTCCATAGTTCTAATGCCTGTTCTTAAGTACTCAGAGTTTCCTGATCCCCTCATATTCACTGTGTTGGCAGCGACCTATCTTGTCTGAGTCCTTTGCCTTGTGTATTCTGATATTCCAGTCTCTGGTTCTACTTTGTTTCTAAATCCTGTCATGTACCTGGTTATTTCTTTCAATGCTGCTTTCCGTCTGTATTACATCTTGGTCCACTGTTGTGCCTCTGCTCTGTAACCATTTATAGTGTGACCCCTGGGTTAGTCTCCATTCATATCAGATGCGGGAAAGACTTCTGTTGCCTCTGTCCAGTCAGTTGGTGTCTTACCTGCCTCAGTATATGGTCTCCAATTTTAACCTTATACTGAGTACAACAGTCTCTTTGATACACCTAACTCATGACATGACGCTGCTGTATGACAGTTGTTAAGAGTAATCTGCTGGTTCAGCTACCAAGGTATTTCCCTAATCCCTGGAGACCCCTTATTATATTCCCATACACCATTTATTCTGATCAATACTTTTTGCCCAGTGTATTTGCGTGTCTTTGCTTTCACTCTGTCTCTTTACTTACAGCCATCTCCTGCCCCTACAGTTCCTGTGAATACCTGTTTCAACTCAGATCAGCTTGGTATGTACCCTGTTTCTGTTATATGCTAACATTGCCTCGAGAATCTCCCCTAATCCACAGTGCATACTCTGAGATATAGCTTTTGCCCTGTGCTCTCCGCCTAGACTCCTGACAACGCAATCCCAGGAAGAACCAGTGACACCAACCCATCAAGACAAAGGTAATGGGAGAGGTGGGGTAAGGGACAGGGGCCTAGAGAAGGCAATAAGGAAAGTCAAAAAGACTTTAGGAGTCATCCCCCTTGGCTCATTAATTGGGAAAACATTAAAGCAAGTCAAGAAGACTTCGGGAGTCATCTCCCACGTCTCAATAACTGGAACACCAGTTAAGGAAACCTAGACTACGACGGAGACATCTCCCTCATCCCATTAGGCATGAAGTAACTAAAGTCAATCGAGAGGACTATGGTAAATGACCTTCACTAACTCTCTAATGGTTTTTGAACTGATTGTTATGAGATTGTACTACTGCTGGTTTTCCATCTTCATTGCATCTACAGATTTGATTTGAAATTGTTCCTGAAGAAGGGACCACTGAGTCCTGAAACACATTGAGCTGGATCCTAGTGTTTTAAAGAATAAATCTTCTGGATGAAGAACATAAGGATTGGACAATAGTATTCTTTCTAAAACTGTATCTATAAAACATATCCTGAATTGGCATTTTCAGCCTTGGATAGAGTGCAGGGGACGGCAGTATCCACAATCTTTGGGATACTGTTCACTCTTGTCTGTTTTTTCAATAGCCCTAATTGTTCAAATCTGCTGCAGGTGGGTGGTCTTCGTTAGTCTTTCCCGGCTATATGGAACAAACTGTCTGAAAACCTACTCAAACATGTCAATATATACAAGTCTCCATGAGACTGTCTGGCCAACACCTGAAAACCCAGAAGGCTCCAAAACCCTCTTGCGATCAAAGCTATTGGTTGTGCCATTGGATTTTTATTAATAATTTAGTACTCATAACATGGCATGGGTTGGACCACCAACAACAAAACTGCCATCCATGCATCTTAAATTTTCAAGGCATGTTTGGGTGGATAGATGGTAGCAGACATATGAGTTTTCACTGCCACTACATTCGCCGAACCTGTTCTTTTAGTACTTGGGGGTGGAATGCCATTAATGCTTCACTCAATGGACTGAAGAAAAACATCAATAAGAACATTACATTGAACATTATATTCCAATAACCAGCATTCTCCACCAAAGGTACTAATAATATAAAAGAGTCAATGGGGCTCATTACGAGTGTGCCGGTATACGGAAAAAATAGTGGTAATAACAGTTACCACCACTTTTACCGTACTGATAAATTACAGGTCGCTTCCTGCGCCGGTATTACCATCAATGGTATATTCGACGATGGTACAACCGTCGACGGAATTACTGGCAAAACGGTATTACTGGTATATCATGAGTCAGAAATATGGCAATAACACCACCAAATAGTGCCGGTAATACAGGCAAATGCACGACGGAGAAACCTCCACCTGAAAGCTGGAGATAAATCCATACAGGTGAGTGAAACCAGGCCAAAGGTGTTCACAGGTGCATCCAATGCACTCAGGAAGGGTATATAAGGGCCACAGCCCACCACAACCACATTTCCCAACACCACCATGCTGACACTGGTCTGTGCAAGGGTGAACATGCAACTGGTCTGGTTGGACATTGACCTGCCGTAGCAGGTGGACCATCAGAGGGAGCATGCAGCAGAGGTGAAGAGGAGGAGATGGATGGCCAGGAGGACACGCCAAGCAAGGAGAGCACCCATACCCCGGGTCTGGGCCTCACCCTGGACCCTAACAGATGGCCCGATACTCACCATGTATTATCTGAACAGGGAGACTATTGCCGATCTGCTGTCCCTGACCCAGGGAAACACTGGAAGCAGGATCAACATCAGCACAGCCCTTCCACCGCTGACGACTGTGTACCACTGTTGAGAAGGCTTTGGTGTGTGCCACAACAGGTGGTGGCTGTGGCATGGACGTGGTGGCTGCAGTGACAGCTGTGTCACCTGCCTGGCTGGTGGAGGGGCCACTGTGCATCACCACAGAGATGGTGTCTTGCTCAGTGGTAGATGGTGTTTCCACTGTGGTCTCGGATGGTGGTGGTGGAGGAGGAGGTATTGGTGGCGTAGCCTGGTAGCCCTGCTCTGCTGCCTGCTACCACTGGCATGGGGTCTTGCCTGTGCAGGGGTGGTGGGAGCTGATGTGCCTAAAGTGGAGGGTCCTGCCTTGTCACTGTCCGTGGACTGTGTAACTGTCGGAAATAGAATTACATGTTGTCAGTCATCTTGCAGACTTGTTTGCGAGCTTGCAGTACACTCATACAACATTGCTGTGTGTTCCAGGGATGCACTATATTCATGATTGACATGGGTGGTATTGGTGCAATGGGTGCTGCCAGTTCCACATGGTGGTAGTGCCTGCTGAGGATGTACACAGTGCATGCATATGCTTACTATCTGTTGGGCTGCCAAGGTGGCATGTTTTCATGTGTTCGGGGGCGCATTGTTAAAATGGATTTCTAAACTATGGCCTAATGGACAGATATTTTGGAGGCCACCTTGTTAGATAAACAGGGGACACCTCTGAGACGGTAGCCAGGCCAATTAACTGTAGCTTGGAGAGCAGTCTAGGCTAAATCTCAGGAGGAGTGAGGGTGATCAGGGGTCTCAAATGAGCACACACAGTGAAATACCAAGAATTACAATTAGTTAAAAGTATACCAAAATAGACAATTTTTTATAGGCTCAGTAACAACTCAATGAATAATGAAATGCTCTAGTAAAATATCCCACAAACAACACACTATGTAACATATATACAAGCACTAGAGTCTATGCGAGAAAGGTAATAACTCCACCAATACCTGGAGATGAAGAAGGTAAGTAACTTTTGTAGCATTGACAGACTTCAGATATGGCAATCCTAACTTTAGGAGTTCAGCCCTAAAGTGAGTGGAGCCTTGTGCCAAATGTTCAATGCGCGCGTAATGCGCACGGTTGTGCGTAAAGTTCACAAGTACTTTTTAGGGAGCAGGTAAAAGTTGAGAGAAGAATTCCAATGGGGTGAAACGGGTTCCAAGAGTCAGGTGAGGATCTTCTACTGTGAATAAAGCTGTTCCTGACTTTCTGAGAGCACTTTCCAGCAAGTACCACCAAATCCAACAGGAAGGACAAAAATTAGCCTTCAAAGAATACATGCATTTGAATGAACAAAGGGCCACAGGTAAGTGACTTGGCTACTCACCACTTTTAGTTCAATTTTGATCCAGACTTGGCAGGTCCAGAGGTGGTCACCAGAGGTACAATTTCCCTCTCTCTGTTCGGCTTCCAGGCGCTGCGGGGCAGGTACAGGTTCACTATGGCACAGGAGCTGATACACTCGATTTTGACAAGGAAAGAAGAAAACACAGATGCAGCAAGTCCACTAGAAGGAACGCAGGATAATCATCTTCAGTGACCGTCATCGCAGCACAGTGATGCAAGGGGACCCAGCTCTCGTGGTATGACACAGCCTTGAATCTCGGAGCCCAAAGTTGCTGGGACGACAAAATTCAGCAGAAGGATGCCTTGTTGGACAAGCTAGGATCGCTCAAACAGCGACGCTCCTGCACAGCAACCTAGATTCGAGCTGGATGGCCCAGGGACACTTAGTGTAGATTGGGACCAGACAGTTCCAGCCCACTTCATGGGTGCCTACACACGTGACCTGCAAAGGCCTGCAAAAGACGCAGCTTTTGCATGCAAATGCATGCCCAGAAAAAGAAATCCCATTCTTCTATGGGCAGGGAGAAGGCAAAGTGACAAAATGGCCAAAGGACCAAATAAAAGACTTTGTGGCACGCCCATGTTGGACACTAGCCACAGTCAGCAGTCACGCAAAATAAACACGTTAAGGCTCAGTAAAAAGTTATACAAATAAAATAAAAAGCTACTGCTGCCACTAGTTTGTCTTGAAGCTCATTGTACACTCACCAAAAATTCCTTAGAGCGTGTCGAGGGCTATGAAGCCCAAAGGCCCTGGCATGTTACTGGAACATATTTTGCACAATGATAAAATGCCAACAAAGTCGAAAGACTACGAGAAACCAAGTTGCTCAGTACTGAAAGCCTGAAGGATGTGCCAGTTTCCCCATAACAATGAGCAAAAGCCCAGGGAAGTGAAGCTGAAGACTACACTCCACTGTAAAATGCTAGGTCAGGATACAAAAACAAATCCAATAAGTTTGGAGACCATGGACTATGGAGGAAATGTTGCTTCTAGAGAAATCTTTCCTAACAGGTTTTGCTTACCGACATGGACGTACATGGCATGCATGGGTGGTTCTCATGTTCCCCTGAATTGATATACACGTGTCACCTATGTACATGCCTACGTTTCCCCACATCCCCTGGCATATGTGTCTCCTTACTGTGTAGTGACACATTTGCCCATGGTGTATCTCTCTTCTGGGGAACGCTTGCTCATGGTCACAGCATTCACATGTACATGGGGTCCAATTGACTCACCCGCATCACCGTGGGACCCAGCATCGTCCTCTGCCCTCCTATCCCTGTTGATACATACCATGTGGAGCTGGTCATCTCATCCCATGGCATTAGTTTGAGGGGTTCGACCATTCCTCTTTTACTCAGGTCCCTAACTGCTGGGTGTCGGAGGCGGCCGTTTGATGGTGCTGCTTGATGCCTGTGGGTCTGCTTCTCTAACCCTGTGGCTCTGTAGCAGTACTGGCTGTGGTAACTGGTGGGGAGAGGAGCAGCATACACGCTGCAAGCAGGCTCTGCTGCAGAAGAATAGCTAGTGAACGAGCGGTCTACGACTGCAATCCTCGCTTCAGATTCGGGTGGCAGTAATGGCTAGGGAGCCAGAGAAGAAATCGCTGCAGAAGCCCTGAGCGGCGGTCATTGACTCAACAGTCCTGTCTGCCAGTAGCCTCACAAGCACAAGATAGTGGTGGCTTGTCAGGTGAGGGCAGCAGTGTATATATCTCCTGCTTACCTGCAGCGGCAGGAGTAGATGTGCCGGGCGTGATTTATTTTTGCGTTCCCAGGGGGCAAGTTGCACACTAGCTCTGGAGCCAAGTGAGTGATAAGCACTCTGGTTTGACTTTATGTGCTTGAGGCTCAGAAGGTATCATCTTCCTTTCTTTGATCATTCATTTTCCCCAATAAAAAGTCTCATAATGCTAAGAACTAGGGCATGCTCCGCTAAGGAACTCATCTCCCAGGTTGAAAGTAGTGGCTCAAAATCACCTAAAGAGTCATCTCTATTGATGGCTAGAGTAGGCCCTAGGGAACAAGACTTAGTGGAACCTCACATGACGCATCTGCATGTTACTCCTAACAATACTAGGCTTTCGATGGTCCTTGCAAGGAGCGCTTGGAGAAGACAGCGTCTCCAGGAAGAAAAAGGGGCACAAGGAATTGAGGGTGAAGGAATGTCCACAATTATGCCTACAGTTGACATGGAAGGGTTTAAAATGAATCCTATCTGTCAGAAGATCGCTGGGATTCTCAAGAAAGATCTCTTTGCTGAAAGCTACTTGGAAGATTACACCCCTTTAGGGCAACAGTGGAAAAAGCTCCACAATCACCAACTAAGAATATGTATAATGCTATTGTGGAAATCATTGTGCAGACTGCTCAGTTAAACGCTAAGTTGCCGAGGGGGAAAGCCATACGGTGGGTTGGCAATATATTAAGGAAAGGATCATCTCTCACCTTAACCAATGTCAAAATAGCTTCGACTTCACCCGATGGGTAGAATCCTTTGATAACTTTGTGGAACAAAGCCCTTCGACCAAAATATACATTCATTGTCAAACGGATTAGAACAATGCCCTGAGTTCTCCCCCTAGGAAGAGTATAGCGTGTCAAACCACTGATGCACATTTTTAACATCCTACCAGGGATGGTTGCAGATGGCCCCTGCTAAGGAGGATATATCGAAGTTGGCAGATAGAGTAGTGCCTGCTGTTAAATCAAAGCCTTTATTAAAAAAGGACGCCAACACTCATACCAGGAGCATCAAGGCTACATCGGCGGAGAAGCTGTGCATGCCGGTGATCCAAGACTCTAACCAGAGGGAGTGTATTTTGGACCATAGACATTTTATATTGACTAGTGTTAACAGACCTGCACAGTGGGAATCGAGACAATCTTTAAGAAATATAAGTTTTTTTCGCTGGTTACAAGCAAGAACTGGGCCTGGATGTATTAGAATGCAGGTTCTGAGATTCCTACGTAGGACACAAATCAAGGAGTGGACTATAGACAACAATGTTGATTGTGTCATAGTAGGATGTGGGTAGAGTAATCTACCTACGTTCCTCAGCCGATGTAAAACTCTGCGGAACTGCCCTTCTATTTCTAATGTTAGAATTATTTTAGACAATATATGTTTTTAGTTGTAATGCAATTTTTTTTGGGGGGGGGGGTTTGTCTTGTGTATGGCTTTTGTATTTGTGTGTTTAGCACCTTTATGCCTCACAGCCAATTTATGCGCTACATAATAAAATAAAATAAAATCCACCTCCTGTTGCAGCACTCTCCCTCCTTTGTCTGACTAATAGTCTGCTCACCCTCACCTTTAAATCACCCCAACTCTTGTGGCAGTCCTTGGAAGTACAGGTTGCAGTGCCCAATACTGACACCCTTGCCATGATCTCCACCCACACTGTGATCTTCCTCTGTGCAGAGGTCTTTTCCTGTCTGCACCCAAATAGATCCTTGGAATGCTCCATGACAGCATCAGCGAGTACTGTGAGCTCTGCCTCAGTGAACTTTGGATTACGCTGGCGAAGTTCAGAGAGGCGGGCCTTCTTTTGTTGTGCCGTACTGCTGCCACAAGTTTCGTGAGTGGATGGCAAATGGATATGGTGGATTCGGAATGGACTGTCTTTTTAAAAATTGCTGCCGTAGCACTTCCCGTTTCAGCAGCGTGTGTTATTTCCGCTTCTTGTAATACCAGCAACGGTAATACCGGCTGATATGGGGCCGGTATCAGTGATACTGCTGCACCAATAGCAGTTTTACGAGCAATCTCATATTTCTGCTGGCTGTATTACCGTTACGGCAGGGTGGTGCGCATGTCCACGCAAGGTTGTGATGCAGTTGTTATTCTGCCGGTCACCCTGCCGGTAACGGTAACATCTCCTTGCCAGTATTATCGCTTTTTCATCAGCTAAGTTGTAATGAGCCCCAATATCATCGCTGGAAGTAAAATAACTTCCATTTCTCTGACGATGAAGTACCTTGTTTAGCCCACCAATCAGCATATAGAAGCGCATTTTAAAGGCTGATTATTTCCATTGCCAAGCACATAACAAATAAACAGATAACAAGAGATCACATGTATTTATTAATGAATGTATTAATTCATTATGGTTTATGTAAAGGACGGCTTTCCACACTCCTTTAAAGGCTTTATGAGTACATTGATGGGTGTGATAAAGTGCCTCCCTGGTCTCATCACATCAATCTGGGATTGATACACCCACTCCACAAAGCCAGTTCTAATACTTCAAACCTTATCAAACCTTCTAGACCCTTTCAGAAAATCCAATAAGGAAGAGCTACCTCTCCTATGATAACCCTTTCTCAAAGAGGGAAAGCCCTGAGTGGATACAGGTAACTGAATTGCGGTAAAAGAAGAAGGTTGACTAGTCATTAACCCCAATCAGGTTTCCGAATCCAGGGATAACACTTAAGAACATGTTCTAAGACCAAGTTACTCTGACCCGGCTGACAAACCAAAGGGAGATGGACAACATTTCTCATAATGTTGTTCTCATAATGTTCTCATAATCTGGGATTGATACGCCCACATCCACAAAGCCAGTTCTAATAATCAAAGCCAAGGCTTCCAGACCGTTTCAGAAAATCCAATGAGCAAGAGCTACCTTTCCTACGATTACCCTTTCTCAAAGAGGGAAAACCCTGAGTGGATATAGATAACTGAATTTTGGTAAAAGGAGAAGGTTGACTATTCGGTAACCCCAATCAGGTTTCCGAATCCAGGAATAACACTTAAGAACATGTTCCGAGACCAAGTTACTCTGACCCAGCTGACAAACCAAAGGGAGATGGACAACATTTCTCATAATAGCCTTCTCCAGCAGAGAGAAAACCTTCCAGATCAAGAAAAGGACTGAGAAGGAAATGTCAAAGGGCCTTGAAAAAGGCAAAAGAGAAAGCAAACTGAAAGAGTCGCCTGAGAGATGGCCAGGACACAGAGAAGCAAGAAACATCACCTGGGGACTACACCAGGAAGACGACCAAAACCACTCTATAGATTGGGGCCAGATCATCACCCCTACCATCCTGACAAGCAAAACAAATTAAGTTAAACTCATAGAACTCATAGGAGGTCATTACGACCTTGGCCGTAAGGCGTTAACGGCACTGGTAAAGGTGCCGGAGCCGCCACCCCCTTTGTAAAACCAGGCGTCCTTAGCGGGTCCCGCGAGCAGCCCAGCATGCTAACAACGGGCCTGTTATTAACGGGACCATTATTAGCATGCTCCCCATTCCCATTAAGCCCTATGGGGGCTCGAATGGGTATGGGTATGTTCAGGGTCTGGGTTCATTGAATGAGGAATTACCGGGCTCTCTAAGGTCGGAATGGCCCAGTAATTCCTCATTCAAGGAACCCGGACCCGGTACCCGGTACCCGGTACCCGGTAAAGGGGTAGCCATGCCGCTAATAGCGGCATGGTTACCTCCTACCTTGTAATGACCCCCATAGTCCCAGTTGCGTCTTTTGTAGTGACTTGTGACATATGATGGCATTGTGGGATCCGAATTGGTGCCTACCAATTAACGGAGATGACACAAGGACAGGAAATGGAATTCTTTGAACCAACACTGGAGATAATACCAGCCTGTCATCGGAAGCAGTTTTTCCCATTAAGATACCTCAGTGGAGCTATGCCTAAGAATTTGTTTTTGGACTATTATTGAATTCCAGGGGAAGAGAGAGTTCTACTCAAACTCAAATCGGACCTATATGTCGTAATCCTATCTGGTTGTTGTTGATTCTTGTCACTTGCGGCTTCACCCACGTTCATGCCTATAGTAAGCATTTCCTGTGCTTTTAACCTATGGAACATCCTAGTAACATAATTGTGTTACAACTAAACATTTCAGAACAACCTCTCTAGGTGAACATGGGTTATTTCATGGCTAGACTCAATTGTGAAAGCATGCGGTTCACTGAAGAGCAAACAGAAATAGTTACACCCCCAATGGCAGGTTCCATTACTCAGGAAACCCAGAGATATTCTCCAAAACAGCAATCATAGGAAAGACGACAATTACCACAACAGCAGCCCCAGAGCACCTTTTGCAAATTCTACCTAGCGCTGCAGCAACACAGTGGTTAAAAATATAAGATGTGGAGGTTTCGGAAGAAAGAATGTAGGTAGTCAGCCCTGCAAGCAAAATGCACAGAGCGCTATCTCTTGGGTACCTATGAGGGAAATGTAAGGACATGTATGGGACTTTTGCCAGCATATAATATATAGCATTTTTGCCAGCATACAATATACAGTAGTTTTGCTAGCATACAATATACAGCAGAGAAACACAGCCAGGCCCAGTTTGAAACTGCAGGCATTCAAAGCAAACAGAAAAAAAAAACTTAGTGTGCTGCCAGGTTAAAATAATGATGTGCACATTTTATATTGGATGCTTCATGTGTGAGGACTACATTAGAATACATAACTGATTAACATTACTAAGCTAACTAAAGTACTAATTTCAACTTCTCTAACATTATAATACAGTCTTCTATGCACAATGAGGTACAGTCCATGTTTTGGGTGCACTGTGTAAAAATCATTTTTCAATGAGGAAATGCACACTAGCGTTTTCTTCAGCTTGTGGAGAACAGAAAATATGCAAGATGCAGGAAAGGAAACAAAACGAAACAGTTACTCTGGACATGAAGTCTTCATTGTTTTGAAAATGGAGGCTGGCACAGGCCCTGATTGGTAGGGATTGTAGGGGGACAAGCCACGTCAACAAGGGGGCTGAATGAGAGTTTTGCTAATGAAGAAAAAAGAGTGGTTGGCAGTTCATGCTGGGTTCAGGAGACAGACAGAAGGTGCTATCTCTGAGGGTTGAGCGCTGACTTTGACTCTAATCAGTTGGCACTCCCCACACATGTATGGAGGAGTTTCGCGCTGAGACTGGGACTGCAAAAGACAACAAGGTCGCGCTGGGATTTCAAATTTCACAGACCTTGGTGAGTTAGTACCAAGTGAGGAAAGTAACGATGTACAAGTGTTGCTAGAATCTTTGGCAGTGCAGGGAGGTTAGAAAAAAATTGCATGTTCATCTTTCTCTCTATGTTCAAAGTATGAGAATATAAATTCATGTTTGCAAAATACATGTTTGTTTCTGCTGTTCATTTATATCTTAAAGGTGATGCTGTAAATATCATGTGGTAAGATTCTGTGGTTTGTAACTGGTTTGTAACACAAAAACTGAGATTTTGGTGTCATTCATGCAACTGTGGCGCAGAAGTGATGTTTATACCAGTGTAGTAATGTATTTACCAATTTATCATTGTAGCTAAAATAGCAAACAAGAGAAAGTCAGTAATAGACATCTTCAAAGTAGAATGTTGTGTGCAATGTAATGAGTGATTCCTTCCTTGCATGCTGATGGGAAGGGGTGCCTAATCCGGCACCTAGATTACTGGATGTACATACGCCAGTAATATCAGCCATAAACTATAGGTGGCGCCTTGAATAAACTCATTGGGTTCTCTGAAGTGTTCTAAGTCTGGGGCTCTCGACAGGCGACTAGAAGGCATTCTAATAGAAAGGAAAGGTTTGCTTTATGATGGGGTTATAGTATAATTAAAAACAACATGCTCACCACTATACCACAGGAATAAGATAATTCTGAAAATACTGCAAGGTAAGATACCACTAAAATTACTGCCAATACAAGCTAACAAGATATGGTCACTAAAATAGTGTGATACCAAACACACTCTAAATGTAAGACTAGTTTACCGCCAAATTACCACCAACATTTTTACACTAAGAAAATACCACCAAATCCTGAATTTACCCCAATAAGACAAAATCTCTTACAAAATATGGTTCGTGGCCGGGAAAATAGACTGTAGAGCATCCACTGGGCATGGCAGGTGTGGCTAACACTACCACACGTGCATTAAAGGGAACTCATTTTGTAAGAACAGTGTGAAACCGGAAGTGAATCTCAGAATGTCTCAAATGGAGGCCACATTCCTAGAGTCGGTGCAATATCTGCAGGCAAAATGATATGCACATGGAACATGGTCATCAAATAACGCCAGGGAGTGGCATGACCGTATCTATGGGGAAGTTCAGAAAGAGCCATTGGACAACATTTTTGAAGAAGGTAGCATTATTCAGGGCTGTCTTCTGAGATTATTAAATGCTGCTGATAAAAATGCAGAGAAAGATTGCCTGATACGGCTATGTGCCAAAACATGGTTCATTTTAAATAGGTCCCTGCGAATGCAAGAAAATGATGCCAAGCTGATTAGCAGACTAAAAATTGAATTAGATGGAGCTAGTGAACAGGAGGAAAAGTTAAGAGCAGAACTGGAGGTATGTCAAAAGAACATGCAATCAAAGTGTAAAGAACTTGACACTCAATTGTCCCAAAGGAAAAACACCTTGAGGATAGTGAGCAAGAATTAAAACACTTGAAAGGATTGGTAGGTCATATTAGACAAGATAAAGACAAGGTTATTTTGGAAATGCAAATTTTACAAAAACAAAATTTTGAGAAAGAAGGTGAGCTTCAGAATGCTGAACAAGATATAGCTAAAATGTTTCAAGAAAGAGACAAGAGAGACAAAGGGCCTCATTACGACCCTGGCGCTAAGTGGTTAACGGCGCCGTAAAAGGCTGCGGCGCCGTTAACCACTTCGCTCCTTACTACGAGGTCCCTTTGCGGGACCCGACCTGAGCCCTATGGGGCAAAAATGGGAATGGGGAAGGGCCAATGTTCAATGGGGAATTACCACCCCACCAACGTTGGAATGGGGTGGTAATTCCCCATTGAACATTGGCAGACTCGTTACGATACTGGCACCAACCATGGTGCTAATAGTGCCATGGTTTAGCGCCAGTATCGTAATGAGGGCCAAAGAGTTTAATGAATGCCAAATGCAAATGAGCGATATGCAAAAAGTGAATAATAAGATGGGTGATGAAAACAATTACTTGTGTAAGGGGGCAGATCGACTCCTTAAAAAGTGCAAGGATTTGGAACAGCAAATATGCACTTTCAGGTCCCAGGATAAACAACAGGGCACCACATTCAATGGAATTTAATTGAATTCCATATCTACATGGGGAGATAGTGCCCCAGTGGCTGTGCCGGTGTCTGAGCTTGGTTGCAGCGCCTTTGGGGGGGTTTGACACACCCATTGGGGGCCGCCACCAATCCCATTCGCCTGAAACCAGGGTTGAATCACAAAGTAGTATAATCCCAAACATAGCACCAAGTAGTCCTATCAAGATAATGAAATCAATCAAGGCTCTGATCAAACCATTCAAAAAAGGAGGGGAGTGCTGTATAAAGGACCACTTAGAAGCGGTGCACAATATATTTAAAGCCCTCCATATACCTAAGGAACAATATGGAAAATACTTTCACTTAACTATGGACGCTCCCACAGCGAGTATAATCAGAGGATTAAAGGAACAGCAGAACATGACATGGGCAGAATTTGAAAAAGAGATTTGACGTAATCTTTCTCCATTCCAGTCATTACAGGAGGCAAAATAAGTTTCATACACGATTACAGCTGGACCAAATATGTCCCTTCACCAATTTTTGCAAGACTTAAAAAGAGCCTTTTCTCATTTTGATGTATCTTTTGATCCCAATTCCAATGAGTTTAAAACTGACTATTTCTATGGGTTGCAGAAAGAAATTATATCACAGTTAGTCCGCAAATTTGATCGTGAGAAGTCCCTTGAATGAATTGTACACCATAGTACAAAACTATATGAAGTGCTCTACTGTCAGAGTAGAGAGGGTGATAAAATGAAAGATACCAGATCAAAATCCAAAGAATCCTCGGCAACAGTAATGGAGATCAGGTCAGCTAAAATATCAATTGAGTCCGCTCAAAGTCCAGGCAAAAATAATGTGACACCCGAACAGAGGGGTAGTCCACAGAGGTTGCCGCCCTATGTGCCGATGTTTCAGTCACATGACCCTAGTAATAGGGAGAGCAACATTAGCCCTAGGTACTTAAGAGACAGACCCCGGGCAGGATACTGGCCTGATATGTCAGGTATTAACAATAATCCAAGACGAAACCAGGATCAAAGAAGTAATGGTCCCTACCAGACATTGGGAACACAGAGCAGATTTGACCCCAACACCATGATATATGGCAAACAGGATAGACCCCGGTATGTGGATCGATTTACTGAAAATGGAAATCAGCATAGGGGGACAATACTCACAAAATGAGAAACAGGACATGAGGCAGAATATGAACTATTCTCCACATCAATACAATCAATCATCACCACCAGGGGATTACAACCAAAGAATAGGTACACCCTGCTCTCCGCCCCACATGAATCAAGAGTTCAGAAACAACTCGAATAGGAATCACTCTCCTGAGAGATACCAGAATAGATTTAACCAAGGGGAAAACACCCAATATCGGCATAGGTGCAAAGAGAAGGTTCTAGAGAGATGGAAAGATTCCAGTGTCTCGAGGTCCAAGTGAAAATGTTGGCTGAACAAATAGGAAAACTTTGTATGGCTCAAAAACAGTCATCAAAGGAGTGGCAGAAGGCCATAGTAGTGACCACGTGGCTTCTGATAATAAGTGACTAAATATTCATGACACCTGCAATGATAAAAAGACAGATCTGGTTTTGTATAATGACTCTGAGAGGCTTAATGATTTAAAAATGAAAATACCGGCAAATGAACATGAGGCAGAAATTGCAAATACATATAAAAAAGAGGTTTGGTTTAAACTGGAGTTAAATCAAACATTGGAAATTTGCACAAATGAAAAAGGAAAACGAGAAAAACATGAAATTCCAAAAGAACAAATAGACAGCTTTAAGAAAGACAACTCATGCATGGATAAAATAACTGATCAGGGAGTAAGTGTGGATGTTAAAACGCCCTCCCTAGACAATCAAGATGCTAATAAAATACAGGCAGGAAGAATAATTACTAAAAAGGAGGGTACCGATCAATCACATGAAGAGTTATTTGAGCCACAGATTTTTGAGGAAGTTAAAAAGATTGGTACCATGCCAAATACCCACAAATGTCCAAAATTAGAAAATGACAACTTATTAGGTGATGTTTATATGTATATTCAGTTGGAGGATTGTAGTGTGAACTCTGATGATCCCCGGATTGAAGGGCGAACAGTGGCCACACTCCAAAGGAGCTCTGAATATGGGGCGATGAGTAAGGTTTCTCAAATGGAAATGGACAGAAAGGAGGGAAAGATGTGCTTTCATTTACCGATGTGCTTAGCCAAGAGTGAGCAGGGTCTGAGAAAGGTGAATCCTGAAATCAGTACGAATTCACACTTTTTGTGTGTATTAGAAGAAGTTGAAGACAGATATTATGCTCCCGTTACTGTCGAAGAGAAGTGCAATGCATTTGCAATGATTGACACAGGCGCACAGGCCACAATTATGTCCAAAGAATTGGTAAAAAGTATCAATGAAGGGAGATCTCCACAGAGTCTGATCAAAGTGAGGCAGAGTGAAGGCCCAGTAGATAACTTTAGCGGTGAGGAGGTGCCTATCGAGGGTGTCACAGATGTTGACATAAAGATGGGAAAACACAGAATGAAACAGGAAGTACTGATCACATATATTTGTGAAATACCATTCTTGATGGGGACAGATTGCCTGAAAAGATTGTCTCCTCTCATTGATGGGGTAAATAGGGTCCTGTGGTCTTTAACAAAAAATCATTAAGGCCTAAGAAAATTAAGTCACAAAACAGCAGTGTAAATTAATGCCATACTGTTGCCCAATCAAATGATGCGGTTGAGGTGTATCTACAGAATAGCTGTGTGCCTAGTGTCACCGTTATTTTTATGTGTCAAGACAAAACGCAAAATGAAAGGGAAAAACAATCCATGCAGATTTATTTGGACCCTAGGAAGAAATGGCTAACTGAAATAGATGAACACACGTTGCGCTTCTATTTAAAAGAGAAAAAGTGCAAACAGAACACTATTCTCAAAGCAGGCACAGAAAAACACATCACCACTGTTGCTGAAATACACATGGAAGATGAGCAGACATGGATTCACATTGGTATAAATGGCCATTCTAAAATGATAAATGCCACTTTGGCGCTTGAACAGGAAAGGAGTTTTATTAATGAGAAACTACTGCAGAGAAAAATGGAAAGGGAGGAGATCCCTAAATTTAGAATTAAAAAACAATATATCTCTGGTTTGGACAAGCCAGATTTTGAAAATCGAACTGCAGGAAGGTGCATGCTAAAGGTTAATGTAGGACAAAAAAACATCTACCACAATGTGTGGTTAGTGAGTGGAACACAAAATTATTTTTATTTGGGCAATGATACCAAAAAATATGGTCACACTATGCAGGCCTGAGCCCGAATTTGAAGACAAGAGAAAGGCTTATCATTGTGCACAATTTGTCCCATATGCAATTGAATTACAGGTGAAGAAGGATATTACTATCCCTACATTCACCAAGCAGGTTGCTATAACACTAAAGTTCAAGAATGGACAGGAAGGATTCTGATGCATTTTTGTGCTTGAATGAATCCATGAAACAGCAAGGGCTGGATTATGAATATACCCCATTAATAGATATCAGGGAGGGGTCCGTCAAAATTATTGTGGATAATAAAGGATGTCAGGATATTCATTTAGAAGAGAATTCCTTATTAGGAATGGCCATACAAAAATCACATTATACTGCAGATTTCAATAACATGGTGATTGGAAATATCCCTGAGAGATATGTAGATGCACAGGGTGTGTTGCCAGAGTATCTGGATTCTCAGCCCAAAGAGATCTTCAAAATTCAATCTGTATACCCTTATGATTCTAATGAGACAGTGTGCTGTCACCAGGAGAATTGTATAGTATTTGACTTAAATGAAAATGAAACAGAAAATCAGCACAATGAAATGGAAGCTGATATGCCAAAATATTTAAAAGTGGCAGCGTTGTAGAGAGATACAGCCACACAGTTGGAAGAAAGCACAGAGGTTCCTCCACTGGAGGATTTCCCAGAATTTTCAAAAATGGTTGAGGAGCAGATTCTGTTAGCAGATGCATGTGATAGCGAAGAGGATAAGAAGGAATTGAGAAAGATATTTATGGAATTTAAAGAAGTTTTTGCCAAAGCTGCATATGATTGCGGCCTAACTAATTTACATGTTGCCACATTACCAGAGGGGTGTGGTAGAATTCCAGTATTCGTGTGCCAATATTGATTGCCACTGGCATGCTTAGAGTTGTTGGCAGAGATAATTAAAAACTTGGAGTAGAGGGGAATTATCAGACCCATTCATAGTACCTCCAACACTCCTATTTTAGGTGTATTAAAGCCAAATGGACAATGGCGTCTGTGTGCAGACCTGAGGGAATTAAACAAAAGAGTGCCAGTGTCTAGATGGCCGCTGCCATTCATTGATCAAGGCCTTGCTCAAGTGCATGGGTCAAAGGTATTTACCACATTAGATCTTACATCTGGGTACTGGTGTGTGCCATTGGCAGAGGACATTCAGAATTTATTTGCATTTTCATTTGATAAAACGCAATACGCTTGGTCTAGAACGCCATTTGGGTATGTCAATAGTGGGAGCGAATTTGGCATATTTTTGAGAAAGGCTATGCCAGATGCAGCGGAAAGAGGAAACATAGTTTATGTAGATGATGTCCTGATAAAAAATGAAAATTTAAAAAGACACTTTGATGAAATTAGACATGTACTTGACCAATTGCAAAAGGCGGGTGCTATAGTATCTTTACAGAAGGCCCAACGGTGCAAGAAAAAGGTGAACTTCCTAGGCCATGAAGTAACTGAACATGGGCTAAATCCACAAAAGAAAAAGGTGGAGGCCATACAGAAATGGAAAGATCATAGAAATGTGAAAGGTTTAAAAAGTTTATTAGAAATGACAGGAAATGACAGGAAATGTATTGAAAATTATGCTGAAATCACTCAACGATTGACTAAACTATTGAAGCTGAATACACCCTGGAAATGGGAAAAGGAGCAATTTGAGGCAGTTGCTAAATTGAAAGAATGCCTCATATGGCACCATGCTTGGCGTACCCCATAAAGAACAAAGATTTCTGTATAGAAATAGGATTTACTGAGCAGTGTATGCCAGCAGTGTTATCTCAAAAACATGATTTGAACCTCAAAACTATTGCTTATGTGAGTAAGGTATTTTCTCAGGTTGAAATTAAATTCAGTGAATGTGTCATGCGCCGCATTCTCAGCTGGCGTCTTTGGCCCAGCTGCCGCTTACGGACTTCCTGATTCCCGTCACGCTTGACGCTGCGTTCACTAAGCGGTCTAGTCTTTTTCCGCTTGGTTGACCGTAGCGTTATTTAACCACTCCTCTCCCTTGGTCCAGCACGTTGCAACCTTCCACAGTCAGATGCTTTTCCTCGCTGCCGCGGTCTTGCCACACGCTGTTTACCTCTTGCTCCTCGAGCCTTACCTTTTGCACTTTCCTTTCTCTTTCCGGCCCTTCTCCGGTCCCCGCCTTCAGGTCTCTCCCTCCTCCATCCTTTCACTCCTTCGTGCCCGGCTTTCTGCCTTTCGTTTGTTTACTTTCTTTTCCGGTGTTTGTTGGAGTTTACTTATCCCGGTGCTTCCTGTTGCTGCCTTCTCCCGTCTCTCGTCTGCTTTACACGAGCCCAGCTGCCATCAGGATACCTGCCGGTTCAAGGTTTTTTTTTGCCTATTCTGGCTTTTTTCCCCCTTTTTTGTCCCTCCTGGGAGGGGGGACACGGTCAGGGCGTATTTACACGCTCTCACTGTGGCTTCCTCTTGTGGGAGACACGCTCAGCCTCGAAAAAAGGAAAAGGACTACACGGCACACCGAGCGCTCAGCCCAGTTGAGGAGGATTTCGACTCCACAGGTGAGGAGGTTGAAGAGATAAAAAAGGGAACTAAAATTGTATTAGAAGCCGGTGCTGACAGTTTGCAACGCCCACAAACAACAACCATGGCAACTCATGAGCAAGTGCAGGAACTAATTGCTGCAGTACAAAGCCTCTCTCTCGAAATGCAAAATATGAAAACCGAAAACAACCTGTTAAAGCAAATGGTGGCAGTGAGGGAGCCCCCCAACACAGACCTGCCTCCTATGTCATTGTCTTCGGGGAAGTACGATGGTTCCCCCAAAACTCTAAAAGAATTCCTTGACGCCTGCAGGGTGTATTTTTCCTTCAGAACCCGCACCTATGCCTCTGATCATGCCAAGGTTGGATTCTTGGTGTCCAATATGACAGGGAACGCTCTTGCTTGGGCCACCCCCCTAGTCACCGGAAATGACCCTGTCCTTCAGAATTTCGATGCCTTTGTTGACTTTGTCAAACGAACCTTTGAAAGACCCAAAATTTCAATGGCAGCTGGAGAAGACTTGATGGACATTCGTCAAGGACAAGTTGATGTGCTGTCTTATATCTCCTCATTTAAGAGATTGGCCCTGGAGACGGGTTGGTCTGAGCAATCCCAATTTATTCTGTTCCGCCGAGGCCTTAGGGAAGAATTAAAAGACGAAATGGCTCACTTCCCTCGTCCTACTTCCCTGCAGGATCTGATGACGGCCGCCCTTCAGATGGAGTTCAGGATGCAAGAAAGACGCCAAGAAAGAAGAAAGACACGTACCTCCTTTTCAAGGACCTCCTCACCACCTTCAACAGCGCTCAAACCTCACGACGAGCCCATGCAAATCGGCACTACTCGCCGTTCTCTAATGCCTGAAGAAAGAAAGAGGAGAAGGGAACAGGGCCTATGTGCCTGTTGTGCCTCTGATCGCCACACGGTGCATAATTGTACTGAACTAACCAAGAAACCGGCGGAAAACGCAAACCCTCGAGCCTAGTTGGGACGGGTTATCGAGGGCAGTCTTCCAGTCCCTACGTGACTATGTCAATTGATTCCTCGAACCCTTCTGAGGATTCCCGCCTTATGGTTATAACGGTTAAGGTTACTATCCATGGCAGCCCTGTAGAGACGCTGGCTCTCTTGGATTGCCGTGCCTCAGGGAACTTCGCTGACACCCTTTGGGTAGACAAAGTTGGTGCTTCACGGATAGATCGCAGACACGGCCAGAAAGTAGAAGGAGTTGACGGTACACCTTTGAGCTCAGGACTCATCGTTCAGACGACCAAACCCCTTCCTCTCACTATTTTTCAGCATTCAGAAGTCATTACTTTTGACATCATTCGAGCAGCCCATTTTCCCCTAATCTTGGGTATCACCTGGCTGCGACAACATAATCCCCATGTCGACTGGAAGTCTAATTGTTTGCATTTTAATTCCAGCTATTGCCAAACACACTGTTTCCAAGAAGCACACTACCAGGAGGTAAAGATATCTCCCACTGTTCTCCCCACGAGTATAGGGGTGCATTCCATTGACAAGGTATTGGAAGAATACCCTATGGTGTTTGCTGAATCTGCCCCTATGGCATTACCACCCCATAGACCGGAGGACTGCTCCATCGAGCTGATACCCAATGCCCTGGTGCCATTCGGCAGAATGTTTGCTTTATCCAAGACTGAAAAGGACGCTTTACGAAAGTATTTGGATGACAACTTATGCAACGGTCTCATCAGACCCTCTAAGTCCCCGGCGGGTGCTCCCTTGTTCTTTATCCCAAAGAGGGATTCTAAAGACCTCACGCCATGCATCGACTACAGGGGACTCAATAAGGTAACTCGCAAGGACAGGTACCCCATGCCCCTCATTCCTGACATCTTGGAATCGGTACAGGGAGCGACAGTTTTCTCCAAACTGGATCTGCGCAATGCATATCACTTACTCAGAGTAAATCCCGGAGATGAATGGAAGACGGCCTTCAGGACGCCATTTGGCTTGTACGAATACTACGTGATGCCCTTCGGACTAGTCAATGCTCCAGCTATTTTTCAAAGGTTCATAGACCGGATATTTTCAGATTTATTGTTTATTTCAGTGGTAGTTTACCTTGACGACATACTTGTTTTTTCACAGACTGTGTCGGAGCATCTGCTGCATCTCACAGAGGTCTTGGAGCGCCTTAAAAAACATCATTTATTGGCCAAACGTGAAAAGTGCGTATTTGGGGCATCTTCGGTACCTTACTTGGGGTTTATCCTCTCACCACAAGGAGTACAAATGGATCAAAAAAAGGTAGAGGCTATTCTCCATTGGCAGGCTCCTTCCTCAGTCAAAGAGGTTCAGAGATTCATGGGCCTGGCTAATTTTTATAGGCGTTTCGTGCCAGGTTTTTCCAACACTGTTCTACCGATTACCAACTTATTAAAGATGACATCTGTGCCTTTCATCTGGAGCCCTCAGGCTGAAGAGAGCTTTCAGCTCTTGAAGAAGAGCTTCTGCAGCGCTCCCATCCTATGCCAGCCGGACTAAAACAAGCCTTTTATCGTTGAGACAGATGCCTCTGCCGCAGCTATAGGAGCTGTTCTACTACAAGAGCATGACAACGCGGAACACCCAATAGCTTATCTGTCAAAAACTCTCACTACTAGTCAACGGAATTATTCCGTAATTGAACGTGAACTTCTGGCCATGAAAAAAGCCTGTGAAGTCTGGAGACACCTCCTACAGGGGTGCAGTCACCCTTTCGTAATCCGGACCGACCATAAGAATTTACAAGTTCTACAGTCAATGGAGTGCATCAATTCCAGACAAGCCCGATGGGCGCATTTTTTCTCACAATATGACTTTAGCATCACTTATATTCCTGGAAGCCAAAACACTTTGGCAGATGCCCTGTCCAGGAAGTCTTTTTCCTCCCATGTTGCCTCATCCTGCCCGGAGAAGTTGTTTCCCAGGAACCGCATTGTTGCCACTATCTCCTCCTTGTTTCAACATATAAAAGAAGCCGTCTCCTTACATCCAGAACCCCGAGGCATGATTCAAAAGGATGGTTTGTTCTTGAAGAATCAGAGGATCTGGGTACCATCCAAACCTCTTCAGAAAGACATATTGTCCTGGTGCCATGATCACAAGACTGCAGGCCATAGGGGGTAGGCGAGTACCTTGGACCTGATCAGAAGAGCCTTTTATTGGCCAAGTTTGTCTGAAGACGTTAAACATTACGTCAGGTCCTGCAGAGTCTGCTGTCAGAGTAAAAACAACACAAAGAGACCCATAGGTCTGCTGCAACAAGATTCCATCCCGGAACGTCCGTGGAGTCATATATCCACTGATTTCATTGTGGACTTACCTTTGTCTCAAGGATGTTCATGCATAATGGTGACCATCGATTCCCTCACCAAGATGGCTCATTTCTCTCCACTCCCTGGTATACCAACTGCCGATGGTATGGCATTGGTTTTCATTAAAGATGTGTTTCGACTCCATGGTCTCCCAGACAAGATTGTATCAGACCGAGGGAGCCAATACGTCTCCAAATTCTGGAAGTCCTTATGCGCCGCTCTTAATATTCAGCGCGCATTGTCATCGGGATATCATCCCCACACTAACGGGCAGACAGAGCGTTTAAACACCACCTTGGAACAATATTTGCGCAGCTACACCAACTTGGAACAAGACAACTGGGTGGATATGCTGCCGACGGCGGAGTTCGCATATAATAATGCCAGTCATTCCGCAAGCAGAATGTCTCCCTTCTATTGCTCTTATGGATTTCATCCCCGAGCCATCATTCCTAATTTTCCCTGCATACCTGCACTTCCGGCGGTAGAGGAGGTACTAGTCCGAATAAGGGAAATCCAGGAAAAAGCTAAGTTGAACCTCAGAGATAGCTTCCAGGCCTACAAGAAGCAAGCCGACCGGCACCGGCAGGTAGTACCTGATTGGGAGGTGGGCTCCAAGGTGTGGTTATCCACTAAATACCTTCCTAGATGGTCTCGGCCGTCTAAGCTGTCCCCCAGGTTTATTGGTCCCTATCCCATTACTGCCAAGATCAATCCAGTGGCCTTCCGCCTAAAGCTGCCACATTCTCTTAGGCGGATTCACCCAGTGTTTCACGCATCACTTTTGAAGAGTGCCGAACAGTCACTAAGGGCTCGTCCTTTCCCCACTCTCTCTCACTCACCTGATACACCCGAGTATGAAGCATCCAGGTTGCTGGACTCCAGGTACCGCAAAGGGCACCTGGAATACCTGATGCATTGGAGGGGTTTTTCCCATGCGGAGGACTCCTGGGAACCCAAAGCACACATCCACGCTCCTGTCCTTCTCCGGAAGTTTCACCGATTACATCCCGGTAAACCGGGAGGTCTGGGCCTTGGCGGGGGGCATACTGTCATGCACCGCATTCTCAGCTGGCGTCTTTAGCCCCGCTGCCGCTTACGGACTTCCTGATTCCCGTCACGCTTGACGCTGCGTTCACTAAGCGGTCTAGTCTTTTTCCGCTTGGTTGACCGTAGCGTTATTTAACCACTCCTTTCCCTTGGTCCAGCGCGTTGCAACCTTCCACGGTCAGCTGCTTTTCCTCGCTGCCGCGGTCTTGCTACATGCTGTTTACCTCTTGCTCCTCGAGCCTTACCTTTTGCACTTTCCTTTCTCTTTCCGGCCCTTCTCCGGTCCCCGCCTTCAGTTCTCTCCCTCCTCCCTCCTTTCACGGCTTTCTGCCTTTCGTTTGTTTACTTTCTTTTCCGGTGTTTGTTGGAGTTTACTTATCCCGGTGCTTCCTGTTGCTGCCTTCTCCCTTCTCTCGTCTGCTTTACACGAGCCCAGCTGCCATCAGGATACCTGCCGGTTCAAGGGGTTTTTTGCCTATTCTGGCTTTTTTCCCCCTTTTTTGTCCCTCCTGGGAGGGGGACACGGTCAGGGCGTATTTACACGCTCTCACTGTGGCTTCCTCTTGTGGGAGACACGCTCAGCCTCGAAAAAAGGAAAAGGACTACACGGCACACCGAGCGCTCAGCCCAGTTGAGGAGGATTTCGACTCCACAGGTGAGGAGGTTGAAGAGATAAAAAAGGGAACTAAAATTGTATTAGAAGCCGGTGCTGACAGAATGTGAAAAGGCTCCTCTGACCAATGTGTTTGCATTGCAACCTTTTCGGCCCATTGTTCAAGGGGAAAAGGTAATCATCGAGACAAATCATCAACCATTGCAGTTTTTACAGAGTAAAAGGATTAGATCAGGCAATCTAGCACAGTCCAGAATTACTTCATGGACATTGGCATTACAAGGCTTTCCTGTAGAAGTGAGATATGGCCAGAATAAAAAGAGCCCAATTGCTCAAGGGTTAGCAGATTTACATGACTGTGCAGCTGAATGTGTAACAGATGAAGTAGAGGTGGAATCTAGTTTGCAGGAGTTTGAACAGTCACCACACAAAGCTTTTGATGAAAATACATGCAAGAATTTACCAACTGTATATGTTGATGGATGTGCTTTTCACATTGAAAATGACAGCAGTAAACAGTTGGTGTCAGGGATAGGAAATGTCTGGTTGAAATGTAAGGATATTCCTAGTATAGTGATGTGATTAGCCAGGTAGCAGAGTTGGCAGCCATTTATAAAGTAATTACTACTGCAGTTGATAATAAATTCAGTGAAATTGTCCTGGTGACTGATTCTGATTATGCACAAAATAGTTTTGTAGAATATTTGCCTGGCTGGAAAGCAATAACCATGCTCACATATAATGAAAAGTCCCTCAAGCTTGGGAAAATGATACAAGCTATAGACAAATTGGTGTCAGAGAATGATTTAACAGTATACTGGAGTAAAATTTGTGGACATTTGAAAACACCAGGGGAAGATAAGGAGGGAAATGATAAAGCAGATTAATTAGCCAAGATTGGGGCTGTTATGGAAGAGTTGTTGCCCAATGAACACTTTATTGGTGAAATACAAATAGATGCAGTTACACACTGTAAAGCTCCAAAGGAGGTAGAACAACCAGTAGTGCAATGGAGTTATGATACACCAGATCAAGATCTAATTAAGGCGCAAAAAGATGATCCAATATTGGGGATCTAGTATAATCATTTGATGGACCCCGAACAAAATCCTTTAACTGAAAATGATTGTACAGGAAAAGAAGAGTTGAGGGTGTTATTAAAGAATAAAAAACAGATTAGACTACAGGATGGATTTATGATCAGGGAATCCATAACAGGACAGATACAGTGGGTGGTACCTCTTTCATTCAGAAGGCTGATGCTACACCATGCACATGATGCAATAACTGCAGGACACAGAGGCTCCCAAAAGATTTTAGAAATACTGAAAGATTATGCTCACTGGCCACATATGTCCCAAAACGTGGAATTATATCCCAGGGGGTGCCTAGTATGTGCTCAATTTAAACCTGCTTCACCAATGATAGAGCTCCACTGATGAAAAGAGTTTTAACCCTTCCATGGTCAGATTTACAAATTGACCATGTAGGGCCTGTAAAGAGGTTGAGTATTGGAAACCGTTATCTTTTGACCGTGGTTTGTTTGATGTCGAAATGGGTAGAGTGTATCCCGGAACCAGGTTGTATGTTACGCTCACCTGATTCCCACGGGGGCGTCGATCTGGACTGGCCCGCTGTTGCTTCCACCAGAGTAACAAGTAGAGCCGAGATGATAGATTGGACAGACCCACTTAGCTTCGTTTGTTGGATTCGTACGAATATCTTTCTGCAATGGAGAAAGGGAATTAACCTCCCGTAATCTGAGCGTTAACCCGGCTTCCCACTCCCCTGTCTGCCCACAGAACACTCTTGAAGTTCCCTCTAAATCTCACCTGAAGATTTGGAAAGATGAGCTCTCCATCCTGCGTCGAGCGCAGGGGCGCGTAGACGACCAGTTACTTCACTGGCGTGGAGGAATTGGTGAGTTCCAGTATTGACTCTAAGTCCAATTGTTCGTAAGAGTTCAATAGTCTGATCTTCACTCTGCCAGATTCCTTGCAGGTTGCGGATTTAAACCACCAGAAGAGTTCCAAGTGGCAATTGGTAAGATCCTGGTAAGTCTATTGTGGTTCTCCCCTTTGGGGCCGGGGTACAGCGATGATACAGAATTAACTGCGCCGACCCGAAATGAGGTGAGTACCCCCTGTGGTAAATCAGGTAAGTCTTTGGGGGTAGGTTGTATTGTCCTTGTTTTTTCCCCTTAGGGGCCGGGGTGCGGCGGTGATGCGGAATTGACTGCGCCGACCCGAGATGAGGTGAGTACCCCCTGTGGTAATCAGGTAAGTCTTTGGGGGTGATTTGTATTGTCCTTGTTTTTCCCCTTAGGGGCCGGGGTGCGGCAGTGATGCAGAATTGACTACGCCAACCCAAGATGAGGTGAGTACCCCCCTGTGGTAAATCAGGTAAGTCTTTGGGGGTGGTTTGTATTGCCCTAGCTCACCTATCTGTTCTTGTCTCCCCCAGGTGTTGAAGAATGGCCTGGAGATGCTGGATTCGCGATGGAGTTAAGGAATGCAGCCCCGGTTGGTGAGTTCAGCGCGGCTCTGCGAGGTGCGTGGCAATAGACCTGAGAAGGCTTCTCTCTTCCAGATCGACGATGTGCTGGATCAAGGATTCAGGTAAGGGTTTTGTTCTGACCTCTTCTCCTTCTCCTTTTCTTGTTCCAGGTGTTCCAGGGCTGAAGCGGGCGTGGCTGAAGACTGGTGGTGCTGAAGACACGGTGAGCGTTACGCTGCAGCAAGCAGAATAACGCGAAGCACGTGTGGCTGTCCGGGTGTGGCTTAAATAGCCTTGGGAGAAGTCCCAGGTAAGTATTCTTCCACAGTCCCACCCGAGAGGAAAGGAGTCCCTGAGGTAAAGTAGTCCCTCTAAGCCTCATTTGGCTTGTGGCTTCGTGCAGCATGGTCTGCATCAGGTAGGTATGCAGCATGGTCTGCAACAGGTAAGATTTCTGTAATGAGCCTGGCGCCCATGGCGCCAGGACTGACTTTATTCTTATGAGCCTGGCGCCATAGGCGCCAGGACTGTAGCCAAAGAGCCCCTAACTGGGGTTTTTGGGCATGCTTCAAGTGGCATGATGCCTGCTTCCGGGGTTGCTGGGCCTGGTCTGGCTTTCCGGGGGCAGGCATCGTGACATTGTAGTGCACAAACAATAGCTACATTGCTGGTAAATCATATATTTTCAAGATTCGGATTATCACAAAGAATAGAGTCACACAGAGGAAGTCATTTCACAAGCACCTTAATGAGCAATGTTGGCAGATATTAGGGGTAAAAAGGAAACTGCATATCGCAAGTGGCCCGCCTCTTCTGGAAGCGTTGAACATTGCAACAGATCTGTCATGGAGATATTAAAGAAGTTTGTAGCGGAGGCAGTTCCAGTTTACGATTACCTCTGGTATTGATGGCAATAAGATCGACTCCTGCTAAAGCGACAGTTATCAGTCCTCATGAGGTGTTAACAGGAAGGAAAATGGTACTGCCACAACATTTATTATACAGGACACATGAGCAGGCACTTGTGAGTGCATCTACAGTTCACGAATATGTGGAAGAACTGAGGAAGCAATTACAACATGCATTTGCATTTGTGCAGTGAAATTTGGAAAGAGCTGCTGATAGTGCAAAGTCATACTATGATAAAAAAAGACATCTGTGAAAGAGTATAATGTAGGTGATCAGGTATATAAGTTTCATTTTGGAAAAAGTAAACATGAAAACTCAAAATTTCTTGCTGCATGGCAGGCTCCATTTGAGATAGTGGATAAAGTGTCTGTGGTAGTTTATAAGATATTAAAGACAGAGGGTGAAATGGTAACAGAACAATTTTTCATGTTAACCAAATTAAGCCCTGTCACCCTAAACACGACATCAGGAGGCTTGAGCAGGTAGAGACAGGTTAAGTATACTAATTTCATGGAAAGAAAGATGCAGTGACTATTTCATAATGTCTAACGCCATAAAAAATAGATATGTGGAGATAAATGCAAATGAAAGTACCACAGCTGGGAAGAGTGCGGTAATATATATATTAGTAAAAGGGGCTGAATTAAGTTAATTTACTATGGTACAATGTGCTAAAAGGTTAAAAAAAATTGTTTTGATGTATGATAATGTGAAATGTATGTTATTGTTTTCTCTAACATGTGCTTAGTTGCAGGTTATCGGAAGAGGAAATCAGAATGTTTTGGACCATATTTTGTTTTTGGCAAAGTGGTGGAAAGGGTGAAACTGGTATTGTGCTATGTACTTAATCTATTCGTTTTCTATTTGATTTAGAAAAATAACTAACCTTGGTTGGGGTCAGAGGCCGCAGGACCGAAGGACGGGAGATATGATGGACCCCTGGAGTCCACGGGATGAAGCCCAAATAAAGCCTCTGGACCAAAGTATAGAGGTGAAGACAAAAAGACTGGGATGCCTAAAGAGATGATTTCTATGGAAAAGCACCTAAGAGCGCCACAATGAAAGAATTTCACCGAATGAACCGGATGATGAAAAGTTGTTGATCGGGACATCGCAGAGGTGCAGTCATGAAGATGATGAATGCCATCAATTGAACAGTAGTGAGTTGAACTTAATTGTGCAGCGTTGCGGGTGGAGCATAGTATCATCCTATGTGACTGGAAGTGAGGGTGATGGAGAGTCACAACTTTGTTATTTTATTTAATTGTTTTGGTTAGTTATGTTAGTTAATTGTTTTATTTATTTATTTTATTTTATTACTTTGTTGTCATATCTGAAATGTTGATAAAAACGCATATTACACGCATGCACGCATATAAAATCCATGATTGAAAAGACATTCAAACATATGTGGACATTTCGGTTGGAAAGAAATGTGTACAATATTTCTATGAGGACTTATGGGGTCATTTGGGATCTGTTTTACTTTTGTTATGATTAAGCAGTGCTTTGTTGTGAAATGTCTAAATGTTCAGTTTATTAAGATGCTATTATTTCAATTGTGATTCATATGATGGAAAAAGAGAGATGTACATTTTAAGAAGTTTCCTCCAATTATGGGTTTGTTAGCCAAAATTGTCAGAAAAAGGATGGAAATGTAAGGACATGTATGGGACTTTTGCCAGCATATAATATATAGCATTTTTGCCAGCATACAATATACAGTAGTTTTGCTAGCATACAATATACAGTAGAGAAACACAGCTAAGCCCAGTTTGAAACTACAGGCATTCAGAGCATACATAAAACAAACTTAGTGTGCTTCCAGGTTAAAACAATGAGGTGCACAATTTATATTGGATGCTTCATGTGTGAAGACTACATTAGAATATATAACCTATTAACATTACTAACCTAACTAAAGTGCCAATTTCAACTTATCTAACATTATAATGCAGTCTTCTATGCACAATGAGGTACAGTCCATGTTTTGGGTGCACTGTGTACAGATAATTTTTCAATGAGGAAATGCACACTATCGTTTTCTTCAGCTTGTGGAGAACAGAAAATATGTAAGATGCAGGAAGCAAAACGAAACAGTTACTCTGGACATGAAGTCTTCATTGTTTTGAAAACGAAGGCTGGCACAGGCCCTGATTGGTAGGGATTGTAGGCAGACAATCCACGTCAACAAGGGGGCTGAATGAGAGTTTTGCTAATGAAGAAAAAAGAGTGGTTGGCAGTTCGTGCTGGGTTCAGGAGACCAACAGAACGTGCTATCTCTGAGGGTCGAGCGCTGACTTTAAATCTAATCAGTTGGCGCTCCCCACACGTGTACGGAGGAGTTTCGCGCTGAGACTGGGACTACAAAAGACAACGAGGTCGTGCAGGGATTTCAAATTTCACTGACCTTGGTGAGTTAGTACCAAGTGAGGAAAGTAACGATGTACGAGTGTTGCTAGAATTTTTGGCAGTGCAGGGAGGTTAGAAAAACATTGCATGTTCCTCTATCTCTCTATGTTCAAAGTGTGAGAATATAAATTCATGTTTGCAAAATACATGTTTGTTTCTGCTGTTCGTTTATATTTGCAGGTGATGCTGTAAATATCATGTGGTAAGATTCTGTGGTTTGTAACTGGTTTGTAACACAAAGTGCAGATAAAAAAAACAGAGATTTTGGTGTCATTCATGCATCTGTGAATCATTTGTATATGAGGCGCACAAGTGATGTTTATACCAGTGTAGTAGTGTATTTACCAATTTATCATTGTAGCTAAAATAGCAAACAAGAGAAAGTCAGTAATAGACATCTACAAAGTAGAAAGTTGTGTGCAATGTAATGAGTGATTCCTTCCTTGCATGCTGATGGGAAGGAGTGTCTAATCCGGCACATAGATTACTGGATGTACATAAACCAGTAATATCAGACACAAACTATAAGTGGCGCCTTGAATAACCTCATTGAGTTCTCTGAAGTGTTCTAAGTCTGGGGCTATCTACAGGCGACTAGAAGGCATTCTAATAGAAAGGAAGGGGTTGCTTTATGATGGGGTTATAGTATAATTAAAAATAACATGCTCACCACTATACCACAGGAATAAGATAATTCTGAAAATACTGCAAGGTAAGATACCACTAAAATTGCCGCCAATACAAGCTAACGAGATATGGTCACTAAAATAGTGTGATACCAAACCCACTCTAAATGTAAGACTAGTTTACTGCCAAATTACCACCAATATTTTTACGGTAAGAAAATACCGCCAAATCCTGAATTTACCCCAATAAGACAAAATCTCTTACAGGTGCTAGTAGGCAAAGGGATCTCAGAAAATGCCTGGAAAGTGAAAGAGGCAGGTGTCTTGACCCAGGAGTAAGGAAGGCAGGTATTGGGCTTTATTGTTCCCCCTCAGTAAGGCTCTCGAAGAAGGAAGCAGACACAAAGGTGGCATGGTGGTGGTTATAAACGTGTTTGTGCATAAAAAGGTCCTCACTATCCCTATCTTCTAAGAAGGGTTTCCTGCCTCAAACTAATACTAAAGGGTACTGTCAGAATGTCTGTCAAATTAAACTCCACCGTCCTGTGTCACAACCTACTTCTTTCCCTCACATTACAACTAAAGGATAATCTAACAGAAGGTTTCTTCTTCAGGAGAATGGCTCCCTTCTCCTGCTGCTCGCATAGGACTCCCTTACTCTGGCTTGTGGTTTTCCCTTCACCTGGTATAAATCTATACAGTACCAATAAAACCAGGGTCAATTACTCCCTTCCCAAGGTGCCAAGGTGTATCCAGCAACACTCCCAGTTCAGGACCGGGAGAATGACTCCCTTCTCCTGGTATTGCTTGGCACAGTTCACAATAATGTCAGGGGGAATGATTCCCTTCCCCTGGCATCATTTAAAAAAACTGCTAGTTTGGGACCAGGAGAATGACTCCCTTCTCCTGGTGTTGCTTTCTCACAATCTTCAGCTTTATGTACACTTTTCCATTCCAGTTTCTTGTTAGCAAAGTCCCAAATCCTTTTTAGTTGATTACTGAGTTTAATGCAGCCACTGCGATGAGAAAGTTCTCCTTGTTTGCTCAGTTCACTTGTGTTGGGGCCCCAGACCCTTCTCTGGTGGTCAGTGGGCTTATTGCCGCCATTCAGATGAGGAAGCTCTCCTGGAATACTTTCAGTACTTGCTTTTGGGTCCCAGACCCTTCTCTGATCATACCCATTAGAAAGGCTCCCCACTACTGAGGCAAGAGAGAGCTTTGTGAATCCCTTCTACCCTTGTGTCCCCTCCAGGTCTCCCGTACCTTCAGTTACCTTGTGTGGGATTGTGGTACATCACCAGGGCTTCCTGGGATTGCACTGGTTCACCGCCGTTGCTTAATCGGCTACACAGTAGTTCTCCCATCTGTTCCACATCTCTGCACTCCTGCTCGGTCTTCTGTCTGGGTTTGCTCCTGCAGAACCCATGAAGGACTCCCACAGCACTTCACTGGTGTCCTCTTCCAACCACTCTTTCGTCAGTGTCTGAATCTTTCGTGCAGGTGCGCCTCCACCCCTGCTGCCAGACTTAGCAGGGTTTGACACGGTTGCGCTTGACACGGCTGAGCTTGACACATTTGATAGCCCTTTGTTACTTTTTATACCTTGCATCCAGTTTCTCCCATGTGGACTGTAAAAGTCCTTTGACTCTGTTGATAACTTAATCTTCATGCCTCCTTTGGGCCACCTTGTATCAGTGCTAGCACAGTCAATGACCTTCATGTCTTCTGTGCTCTTCCTCGTCATAGTATTGTTGGTTTTAGCGTTATCTCCTGTGCTACAACAATTCATAGGTTTACTTTCAAGAAAACTGTTCTGAACAGTGGGGAGGGCTATGGAATGTTGGGGAGTGACAACAATCAGTGGGCTGTACCACAGGTGATCGTCCTTGTCCCTCCCCATGAGGTCCTCCCACATTAAACCACCCCTAGGGGAACTATTGGGTAGCGGCCACACTTTCCCAGCCTCATGGAAAAGGCTCCCCCTTGGGGAGAAGTGATGACAACTTGTGAATTGTCACACCTCTCTTACTCCAGATATTCCTAGATATTTTCGCTGCCATAGTTTGGTTTCATGGTGTCACACATTGTTCCCTTTCCTATCAGACACACCTTAGAAAATCTATAATTTGCTAGCAGCTTTCAACTGGCATGGCAGGCATATGGGCGGATGCTTTGCGGTGCTGTGGCTCTGCATTCCACCGCTATGTGTTAGAAGGACAGATCCTTTGTGACCACAATGGCCTACTACATGGTGGCATGTGCATTTGCCTCTGTTCTTTGTGTCAAGTGGCTAGTGGCTTGTCACTGATTTGTCAGATGATGTTACCTCCGTCTGGTGTAACTATGGTGAGTTGGAGACGGTTTGCCACCACTTAATAAAAAAGAGTATAGTTTAATCTGTCTCAGCAGGAGGTCATGCCAAACGTTTATCGTTTTAAGTTATATGGGTCAACACGGGTGTTAGATGCACTATTTCAAATGTGTGTTGTGCACACATTTTCATATGGTGGACATGTTTGACATACTTTGCAGCCTGGTAATTTGCATTCACAATACACTTTTGTACAACCAGCCCTTATTATTTTCTGTTGATTCTTTTTCACGTCTAGCTAATGTGCTTCAAATAATGATCAGCTGATAAATATAGAGACAAGTACAAACAAATCATGTGAACTCATCATTCTTCAAATATTTTAAGTGTATTTATAAAGTTTGAAATTAGTTTCATCAAACAAATAATGTAGGTCTGAAGTCCATTCCAGGAGTTATGGGCCCTGAAAGCCGAATTTAATGGCCGAGCACAACAAGGGCATTTAACGAGCTACAAGGGCCCATAACTTCCAGTACGGTCTGAGGGCAAGCTATTAGTGCACCGCTGGTACTTCCATTCAAGAAAGAAAAAATAACTGACATAAATCATAGTGGAATAAAAAAAAGGAATTTATTTAAAGGTCGCCTTGAACATTTGCAGGGTTTTGACCAGCAGGCGGAGATGGGACATAGTGAGCACATAGAAGCACGGGGTGGTGCTTTGTAAACAGCCAGGTAACGTCTGCCGAGTGTGGCTCAGCAAAGCAACTGAGTGGCAGTCTGGGGGGCAGTTAGAGGGGAGAGGCTAGGTCAAGTCTGCTGGGCGTGGCTTGGCGAGGATTGTGGAGGCTGGATGGGGACATTACCCCGAAGGTAAGGATGGGGTTGAGGGAGGGTATTTCTTGTGCTCGGACCGTGTCTGTCAGGTGCGGCACTGGGTATATTGGGGGCAAGGAGATGAGCAGTCCGGGAAGCAGGCTGCGCTGAGAGAAGCGCTCCCATGATGAGAGGGAGTGCCATGCTGAGAGCAGCTCCATGAGCATCACTGTGACGTTCGCTATACTCAGCTAGCTATACTGGTTGGTATAGCTCACAGACGGGCCAATCGCCACAGCAAATGGCACCCGGGAGCTATACTAATATTCAGCCTAACCCTAATTTACAGCGAATTGCATGCTTGTTGTTAACATCACTTATCACCTGAGAAGCTCTAGTGCATTCATTCTTGTTCACAAAATATTCTTTTGACCAGGATCGACAGGGTGACTGGGACTTGATTATAGGCAACTAGATGACTTTGATCACACAGCTGATACAATGTTTATATATGTAAAATGTGTAAAGATCCCACATTCAATGTACTGGTGCAGATGCACAGTAGATTAACAGAGCAGGCCAGAGGGCCAGCCTTGTTCTATTAGAATTAATTTGTTTCAGGCTGGGAATAGCACACTAGTAGTAGAAGGGGCCCCCTTTTCTCTCCATCAAAATGTTGACAGGTGGTCACGCCCCCTGCTTCCTGTCTTACTCCCTCCCTCTTTTGATGTGCTTTGATATAAAAACGGATATAAAAATGTTTTGATATCGATTTTATATCAAATGTATATTGGCTATAAAGTGTTTTCTAATTTATATCAGTTTTGATATAAAGTGAATATAGATTTTATATAAAATCTCTACATAGATGAGAGCGGCTGTGAGCGGTGGTCGTCGATGTTGCTCGATCGAGCGCCAAGAGCTAAATGAGCTCTGAAGACAGGGACTTGAATCAAGGGTTTTCTGGCGTGACGCGATGATAGCTTCACAGAGGGGTTTCGCCCCTTGGTGATAGGAAGTGGATATTCATTTTATATCAAATTGATAAGCCCCCCAAAGTTTTTGATAGCTATTTTACTGAACCCCAATAAATGCTACATACATTTAATATATTTCAAGAATCCCAAGAATGTTTGATTTCAATTTTGATTTAAAGGCACAGCCCTAAGGCTAGGATGTTGTGGGGGCAGGGGCTTACAACCTGCATATAATGCCTTTGTGGTAGGTCTGAGAAACACAGGCATTCTTCCAGATTTCCTGGGGCTTTCCAGGAAACAACAATTATGAACAGTTAAAGTTACAATGAGGGGAAAACACCCCATGGATGTCCCAGGTGTTATGATAATAGTCATATTTCTGATTGTTTTACGGTGTATGATGGGATGAAAGATGCCCAGGATTTAATGGCTGACTATGAACCCAAAGAGTTTCGGGACAATGACGATATGGTTTTGCAGCAACCAGCCATAGCCAATGGGGGCCTCGAAGACAGGGACTGTGAATCTATGGTTTTGCAGGCGGTGATGACACCAGAGAGATCTACCCCCCATTCCCTGGGGAAGTGATGAAAAACAGGGGCCTGTTTCCAGTGTGTGGGGGTTGATGAGCGCCAAGCTGTAGCAGAAACTATCAATATTGATTGTGTTTCCTGCTCAAACCAAATTGAAAACCCAGGGGATCACGATAATAGCCTGTGTAAGGCTTGTGCTTTGCTAATGGAGACTGGCAGCATTAAAGATGACACGGTCACATAGGCTGTGACCGGAATTTATATTCTGTCCATAAAAGGTTTTACGGCCATAGTGGTGAAAACATGTTTAAAAAAACAGTTTTACAGATGGTGCTATGGACAAAAAATTACTGATGCTCAGCAGGATACTTACGAATGTTTAGCAAAAGCTTACACAGATAATTCGCTACACAAAATATGTTTCGTGTTGAGCCCTCAAAGTAGATTTGCTGCACTTGACGCAGCTGCTGACACAGATAAGCATTGGCATGGGGACTGAGCAATGCATGTCTAAAACATTAGGGGCTACAGAATCAGTGAATAATCCTCTTTGAAAATAAGGCAGTTTAGACGCATGTGTCCATTGGGTGTTAGAAACATCATTGAAAAAACGGTTTGCATGCGGGGCAGCGATAAAGTATATATAATTGAACATCAAATGGAATGTAACATGTTTGCTTATCGAAGCCGCAACATGCCATGTGCTTGGGTGGTAATCGCATGTATTATGGATTGTATAACAGGGCAGATTGCTCTAGTATTTTACAAGGTAATTCATGGAATAAATGTGCGCAGAAATCGGGGGCACAAGCGTAAAAATTGCAGCGCAAGCAACCATTCCAGTATTCATGGAACACATTGTGCGCGGCTTACCCTCGATCTGCGACGAATCTGCGCGGCTTCCACATGTCATTGCGACATCACGGAATCCCTGCGTGAGATGCCCAGAGAAGGCGCACACCGTTCATCGCACCCACCTAAAAAGGGGGTGGAACACGCGGAATGGGGAACAACATGGGAAAATGTGGGTGTTACGGGTTAAGTACCGCTGCGAAATACTTGCAATGCCCACATGCACGCTAACAGCATGTATTAATGGAATTGAACAGGGCAAACCCACGTGCACCAAAAAGACGCGCAAAGCCGGAAACACGTATGCCACTCAAAAGCAGGCGTAAGCACCCCCGCGCATCATAAAAGTGCGCGCAAACAACAAACAAGCATATACAGCTACAATGAATGTCACATTTCTCACAGCAGTGATCGTTGGACACTGCAGGAGGACGAGGATAGCCAGGCCCCACATTTTTTACCCAGTACCACCCTTTTTGGGATGTCTGATGACCAGGTCTATGGCAGGTATAGGTTTCCACCCCATATCATCCTAGACCTGGTCACTGAGTGGGAGGATGACCTCACATCACCCACCTTGTACTCCCAAGCACTGAGCCCCTTGGAAAAGGTGCTCAATGTCCTGCATTTTTTGGCCACTGCGTCATTTCAGCAGACAACTACCATAGTTGGGGGTGTCTCACAGCCCACGCAGTCACGCTGCCTACACCAGGTGTTGGCAATCATGACTGCATACCCCTCAGTCTGCAGGCAAATATACATGCCCAGAACACCAGCAGAAATGCAGGCCGTGGTCCAGGACTTTTACAGGGTGGCACATTTCCCCAAAGTGCATGGTGCCATAGATTGCACCCATGTGGCCCTACGTTTATGTTTATGTTTATTGAATTTATATAGCGCTTTAAGCCAAAGCGCTTTACAATATAACAACAGGTACAAAAGTGAGAGGAGCATTTTTACAAACATGAACAGGTCGCAAGAATAATAAGTAGAACTATTTACAAGGGGGGGGTAGAGGAGGGGATAGGTGAAGTGAGTTACAGTGTAGAATTTGAGGTAGGGGAGGGGGAAGGGAGGGGAGGGGAGGAGGGGAACGGAAGGGGGAGTGATCTAGTGTCCTCATTGGCCTTAAGTAGTATTTGTTACCAATTTAAGGCCAGATGGGAAGGAGAGAGAATGGGGGAGGGATGGGGGTAGGGGAAGGGAATGGGGAGTGATCTGGTGTCCTCATTGCCCTTAAGTAGTATTTGTTACCAATTTATGGTAGGAGAGAGAATGGGGGAGAGAAGGGGGGCAAGGGAACGGAAGTCAGGGAGGGGAGTGAAGAAGATGGGCTTTCAGGGGGTGGCGAAAGGATGAGTAGGCGGGGGTGGAGCGGATGGAGAGCGGCAGGGAGTTACAGTGTAGAGGGGCCAAGAGTTGGAAGGAGCGGAAGCATGAGGAGGCACATGGGGCTAGGGGTACAGTGAGGAGGTAGAGGTTTGCTGAGCGGAGAGATCGGGAGGGGGAGTAAAATGAGAGGAGGCAGGAAAGGCAGGGGGCGACAGGTCATGGAGAGATTTGAAGGCAAGACAGAGGAATTGAAGGGAAGCCAGTCAAGTTGAGAGAGGAAGAAATGGAGCCTCGAGGGCCGAGGAGACATAAAGTACGGATTGAGGAGTGGTAGGTGGATATTAGGGGGGGTTAGGTGAGAGACAGGGAGTCCAAAGAGGAGAGATGAGCAGTAGAAGAGGCGGGAGAAAATAAGGAAGAAGATTAGGAGTTTGGAAGCATGGAATGTGAGAGAGGAGCGGATCTTGCGGATGTTATAGAGGTGGTGGTGACAAGCTCAAGAGGTTAGAGAGAGTTGGTTGGAGAAGGAGAGAGAGGAGTCGAGGTGGAGGCAGAGAATATGGGCATGGGAAGATATGGGGAGGTTGGAAGGTGGAAAGTGGATGAAGGGAGGGGGAGAAGGAGAGAGTGTTAGGAGGGAAGAAAAGCTCCTCAGTCTTGTCAGTATTGAGGCAAAGAAAGTGGGATGACATTCAATCTTTTATGGCCATAAGGCAGGAAGAAAGAGTGAGGTGGAGGTCAGATGTGAAAGAAAAGAAGGAAAGAAAGTCCACCTATGTCTACCTAGGGCCACTGAGCACATCTATTGCAACCGCAAGCACTGGCATTCCATCAACGTGCAGGTTGTATGCGATGCCAAGAGAATCATCATCACCTCTGTCTATGCAAACTATCCCAGGTCCATCCATGACAGTTTCATATTCAGACTGTCAGCCCTATACTGGGACCTGGAAGCTGGGAGGCATGGCAACACATGGCTCATTGGTGAGTACAGATGCCTCTGCACATGCATGCATGACACACAGAGACAAATACACAAAGCCAACTAATGACAACCATTATCACCTCCGCAGGGGACAGTGCCTACCCTCTGAGCACCTACATGATGATGCCAATACGGAACGCCACCACACCACCCTAGGTAAGATACAACGCAGCTCATATTGCAACCAGGGGCATAGTGGAGCGCACATTCAGAGTGCTCAAGTCACATTTCTGCTCCATTGACCGCTCTGGTGGGCAGCTACTATATGCGCCCCCAGTAGTGTGCAGGATCATTGTGGCAGCATGTGTCCTGCACAACGTTGCAACACAGTGGGGCGTACCGGTGGACATGGTGGTGCCCCCACATCCCCAACCACATGGACGCCTGCTGCACATGGGAGGGGAAAGTGCACGTGGCGAGGCAGCCTGTACTCAGCTTGTAGCTACATATTTCACCTAAAATTCCACCCCTGCGGAGTGCACACAGGCCTGGCACATTCCAGGTGACAATTGATGACAAAGGGACAGTCAACTGTCACAACCTTACCACCCTGAGAATGTGTCCTTGGAATTGCAGCATTGTGTGCATCCCTAGCCACTGAAACAGACACAATCCCGTGTGACCAAAAGGCACACATGAAAGCTACAGATTCCACCACCCCCATGTAAAACAGCATAGCAAAATCCTGGTATGTCACCTAACCACCCTCAACCCCATGTTAACCCACCCGACACACCATGCCATGGCATGCAATGTGAAAACTCCCAAATAAATTCACAACACATGTCACAACTGTCATAAAGTCCACCGTGAAAAATGGAAACAGGGCAGAGACAATTCTCCCAGACACGGACTCCGATGAAAACACTGATCCAAAATATCAAGACTATACCAAAAGGATGTAAATGCATGCCACCAAAGGTTAGAACACCAAAAGTTTGAACCTTTGGTGGCATGCATTTCAGGCAATTCCAAAAAAAAGGAAAATGAATGCGGGTGCTGCGGGGGTGTCCCCTGCAACACCCCACTCACTACACTACACAGTAAAGTGAACGTGGGTTGCAGGCTGGAATCCCCTGCAGTTGCAGAAAAAATGATCAAAATAAATGAACCTGCAGAGCCAGTTCCCAATCACGAAAGTGAAAGTGAACCTGCGTAGCAGGGACACAGCATGTCTCTGAAGGTAAGTAGTGTGTGCATGGGGGTATGTTGGGGTGGAGTTGGGGGTGGGGGTGTGTTGTGTGTGTTTTGTGGGTGTGGGTTTGCAGGGGTGTTCAATGCATGTTATTCAATGCATGTTTGCATGTGAAATGTACAAACCTCAGTGTTGAGTACATTTCCATGTGAACCACTCCATTGTGGACTCATCGGCAACGGAAAAATCTTCCCGATCCCCTGAAACATCAAACGCAAACCAAACACAGGACTATCTATTTACCAGCATAACATATGATAAACACAGGACCAATGTTCCCTCTTAGCTGTGTGCATGTGCGCTTGCCCAGCTTCCTTCTGGATGACGCTCAGAAGATTTATAGCAGCGCACACAGACAATTCTCACCTATTCAAAAAGATTTAATAAGGCACAAGCCTAAAAAATTACCTGAAACTGTCTTTCTCTTAAAATAAGCAACTAGTCTTGATATTCTGCTAATTTGCATTACACTTACATGAACAGAAGAATCTGACCAAGATATGCCTGCACACATTAACCAAAAATGTTCCCTTCCCACCCATGACTCCCAAACCTATCTCTACCACACTTTCAACTTCTGCCCCAGAACACATTAATTACTACCAGACAACCTTGACTCTTCCTCTCTTGGCTCTGCGAGTACCAACATCCACTCGTTTTCTGTTTGTTCTAACATGAATAACGTTCATGTGCCAGAATTGTTGTCACTCATTGTGCCTTACCAAAAGCGTCACTCACACTATATAATTGAAATACCAGCTCAAATATCGGCTACTGACTGTAAGTAAGCAGGCTACTTGGATGTGTAACCAAATCCCATACTTCCTCTTCTTTGTACATATGTCACACAACTGCTTTGAAGCGGCCTCCTTGTAAGTTAATGCATTATAAAACTCAAATATTAATGTATCCTCTACAGATTTTGAAAAGACAAATGTGATGCTCAGCATCTCCTACTTTAGCATTACTAACATTACCCTATAAGTAGAGAGCAACATTGCAATATCATTTACTTAGCCTACAAGGGATAATGGGTATGGACTATGCCTGGCATTACTCATCCATAGTATTAGGGCACCGGATATTCAGACAGAAGAATGCTTTTCACACAAGCTGCATCGTTTCCTAGTGTTCAGAGTTCCTTTGGGCATAGACCTTCACACATTATATGGTAACTTGCGTCTATACAAAAACAGTTTCAGTGAGCACTTGTGCAATCCGACACAATGGTATAAGGGTGGGGTATGTTGCAAACAATCTTGCATGCACTGCAAAATAATGGTTTACATGCAGAGGCATGATATTCTTAAAATGCACATTATATGTTGAGGCATTTAAAGATGCCTTGCTTGCAAAGTGTTGTGGGTCTGTAAATATCTCAGTTAGTGTTTACTGCTACACTCCCTCACTTTTTACAGTGCTCTATCAACTAGTATTGGAGGCAAGCACAGGGGCCGGGGAAGGGTATGGGTGGAAGCATCACTCCTTACGGGTGATGAACAAAGCAGCACATTTCAAAGACCAAGACAGACGTTTTTGCAGTGCATTGAAGGAAATGTGTTGCGTGTTTGCTAAAGCATAGCAAATTCTAGTACCCATCTAGACAACAGCACCTTCTTTTTCTTTCTATGCTCAACTGCTGAGGGCTTTTCAATATAACCATGTATTCCGTGTGTGCAGTCTCTACCATCTCCCTGCATCTTATTTAACTGATCACAAATAATTACAGAAGAGGAATCCATAGTTACAGAAGAAGGCACTCAATCAGTTGTATCTCTGATGAATTGATGCAATTAACTTAAAAGGCATATATGTGTGATTTTCTTCAACAGGGCTCCATAATAAACCGCAGTAAGGCTCTTGTTTAATTTTAACTAGGCTGTGCTGAGGAAGGGTGGGCAAAACTATACAGTGTATTATGTGCATTGTCATTTCACTCCCTATGTCAGGGGTACAAGCAGGGCTCTAATCAGATTTTGCTCCCTACTTGGAGTCAAATGATTTTTTAGGGAGTAAAAAATTAATTAGCTTTGCCAATAGGGATATTTTCTGATTATTAAAAGATATTCTTTCCCCATAAAATTCCTTTTGAGATTGGGCATTAATATTATTAGAGTTCCTTCCATCCTATGCTACTGCTCTACTAGTCACTAATTCGAAAAAATCAGTGGAGCTTTGTGGATTGAAGCAATGATATGTTAATTGTTTCTCATTTTTGTTAGGCACATTTTCCTCCATCAACGAGGAGGGGGTGACACCCTGTGACTACAAGCATGTCCTGAAGCACTGGGAGGACTTCAGGTCCAGGACCCTCAACAAGGCCCGGTGCCTCGTCGAGGCTGAGGATGAAGTGGGGCGCCGGGACCAGTTGAGTAACAACCAGATGAGGGTCCTGGAGTGCATAGCTCAGTGCTTTACCACCAGGTCCTACTGTTGAAGAACCGTCTGGAGTCGAGCGGTAAGTGTCCATGTGTCCATGTGTTCCTGTCCAGTGTAGAGCATGTTGAGTTGTGGCTGGAGTGTGCACCTTGGCCTTAAGTCTGGCATGCCCCATGTATGGATGTCTGTGTGCAGGGACATGACAGTGCTGCATGTGAGTCTAGTCAAGTTTGTTCCACATCAATGGTGTCTGTGTTGCAATGCATGATGTGCACCAGCATGTGACGACGCACACATGTTTGAATGTCTGTGTGTGGACTTGGCCATACGAGGGGTGTGAGACATGGATGCTTATGTCACCTTCATGGATATGCATGTTGTACATGTGCGTGTGTCTGAGTAGTGAGGGTGTGACTGGAAAACGCCATGGATGCATGACACATGAGCATCAAGATGTGTGATTGACTGATGCGGCACAGTTGTCCATGAGTGCACTGACGGGAGGTAGACATGGCCAGATACATGACTGTCCAGTGGTGTGGGTGCATGTGATGTGCATGTCCCATGATGCATGCGAGGTCCAGCCCCCCTTCTGAAGTTCCTGCAGTGCCTTGGACATGGATGCGAATCTCTGTTGCACATGCCATGCTTGTTTGCACATGTGTGTTGCTTGCACTGACCCGTGTGTTGTGGAGGGGGATGAGGGTTATGACATTTGACAGTGCCACTCATGTGCATTTGCTTTGTGTCTGGCAGACATTTGTTCGGTACCCTGATGCTTGTTTTCAATGTCTCCCTATCTACAGCGCGGATGGAGGCGGCGCTGTGGAGCAAAGTGACAGGGATGCCTCCACCAGCCGGAGACGCAAGGCCTGATCACCCTCCCAGGTTACGACATCTTCCGGGAGCGAGGGGACTGGTGCTGCGTCTGCGACTACGGCCGCAGCTGCCGAGGGGATGCCCAAGAAGGCGAGATTGGACGTGGGCTCCTCAGCAGCGCAAGGGGCAGGTGAGCCCCCAGAGGGGCAATCCAATGCAGAAGACGGTGTGGAGGCATTCAGGTTGGTGGTGGACGAGGAGGAGGAGGAGGCCGCATCAGAACAGCACATGGGGCCTGGAGGGGGTGATGTCACAGGTGCACTTGGTGCAGTCCAGTAGCAGGGGAAGGAGGCAGCGCAGGTCACAGCAGAGGGGCCTGTACCTAATCCTGTCCCTGATCCTGTGACTGCATCAGTGGGCACCTGCAGGCATGCCTCAGTCCAGGCCGTTCTGCAGGTAGGGGATGGGTCCACGTCAACTGTCCCTCCTCTACCTGCGGACCTGGCAATCCATGACAGGGTTGAGCCTGTGCTAGTCAGTGTCTCGAAGGGCACAGCCGTCATTCGTGATGACGTGCGTGGTTCCTGGCGGGACCATACATGTCATCACAAAGAGGTCTGTGCCATCCTGGACTGGCTAGCACGGCTCATTGTCGCGGGTTTGCTACATGTGCCGGGACGTGATGCGACCCTCTCCTCCTCCACTATACACCAGTCGTCCTCCCTTCTGTCTACCGGCCCAGATGCCGCCAGGGCCCCCTTTGGACCTGTCCCAGCCACCGCGGCCAGTCTGGTGGAGATCACATCCCTGCCACAGTCGGGAGTCGGAGGTTCAGCAGAGGTGGTCACCCCAGCAACAGGACCACTGGCAAGGGAGGTTGTGCAGGCACCTTTAAGCAGCGCACGTGCACGACGGCCCCAGGGGTTGGCATCGTTCCCGAGGCAGTCGTGGTGGCACAGGCACATGGCATCAAGGCATCAGCAGGCTCAAAGTTGGAAGCATCAGGACTCGGGTCCAACTACATCACGGGGGCAGCATTGGCCAACGAGCAGGAGGACCCAAGACAAAGTGTGTCTTCCGTGTGGCAGCGGATGGGCCGGCAAATATGTGCAGAGCGGCGGCAGGCATTGAGGGCACGACTCACCATGGTCAGGGCGGAGAACTCCATGCGGCGGGCAGAGAGGCAGGCAGAGTTTCTCGAGGAGACTCGCAGGGCGTTGGAGAGGAGCATGGAGGCGTCCCTGCGACCCCTCGAGGAGAGAGCTGATTCCCGCCTCCGGGCCATAGACACAGAGTTCGATGATGCCCTGGCCAAAATTCTTGTGAGTCGTAGGACTAGCCCACCGCCATTGTATATAGTTCTTTGGTGTTAGGTTTCCTTTGTTTATTTTATTATTTGGAGGACACGGACATTGCTACACTTTTTGTATATAGTTGTTTTTTTATAGGGTTTTTTCTGTGGATTAATCTGACTTTTGGGATCATGGACCCTTCATCCTTTCTTGTATATAGTTGGACTTTGGTAGATTTTTGGGCAATTTTTTTCCCATGGAGTAATGGTTTTTGTTTTACATTTGGAACTGCAAACATTACTTTGGACAAGGACCAGTTTCTGTATTTTCCCTTTTTTGGATTTTCATGTGCCTTTGGGATTTGCATTTTCTTTCGATTTACGTTCATTTCATTTTCATTCTCATCTTTGATTATCATTTGGTGTATTTTACTTTTTTTAATACATTTTCATACAGTCCAAACTGAGTGTTGTCTGCTCTCAATTGTTTGGTGCATGTGTCAATCGTCATTGGCTCAATCATGTGTCACTGCTGTGTAGCTATGTTGGGCATGTCTCTGGGTGCATGCATGTGTGCTTTTGTGAATACCATGCCATGGGGCCAGTACTGGGAAGTGGGGCCAATGGATGGGTGTGGAGTTGCACTGGGTGGAGGCAGCGTGGTTGGCATTTGGGTGGACATTTGCTACATGATTGTATGTTGTCACAATGTGTTTGGTGGGGGGGATCATGAGTCAGGGCCTGCTTGCAGGTTGCAGTCACTGGTGGGGGGACATGAGTCGGGGTCTGCCTGCAGGTTTCTGTCACTGGTGGGGGGACAAGAGTCAGGGCCTGCTTGCAGGTTGCGGTCACTGGATGGGGGACATGAGTCGGGGCCTACCTGCATGTTGCCGTCACTTGTGGGGGTGGGGGTACATGAGTCAGGGCCTGCTTGCAGGTTGCTGTCACTGGTGGGGGTGGGAGGACACGAGTCGGGGCCTGCCTGCAGGTTGACGTCACTGGTGGGGTTGGGGGGACATGAGTCGGGGCCTGCTTGCAGGTTGCCTTCACTGGTAGGAGGACATGAGTTGGGGCCTGCCTGCAAGTTGCCATCACTGGTGTGGGTGGGGGGACATGAGTCGGGGCCTGCCTGCAGGTTGCTGTCACTGGTGGGGGGACATGAGTCAGGGCCTGCCTGCAGGTTGCCGTCACTGGTGGGGTTGGGGGAACCTGAGTCAGGGCCTGCTTGCAGGTTGCCGTCACTGGTGGGGGGACATGAGTCAGGCCTGCTTGCAGGTGTATGGTGCCATGTGGGCTGCCTGCAGGGCATGGTCACAGGTGATGGGCTGCTTTCTGGGCATGGTCACAGGTGATGGGCTGCCTGCGGGGCATGGTCACAGGTGATGGGCTGCCTGCGGGGCATGGTCACGGGTGATGGGCTGCCTGCGGGGCATGGTCACAGGTGATGGGCTGTGTGTGGGGCATGGTTACGGGTGATGAAGGTTCCCTTGTGGTGTGGGCTGCCTGCGGGGCATGGTCACAGGTGATGGGGGGGTCGTGCCCACAGCGAAACTGCGTGAAAATGACCTGGTGTACCCCCGCGAAATTCTGTACCCCGCTCACGCCTGTGAAATTGCGTGAAAACGCCCTTGCGTACCCCCATAATATCGCGTACCCCTCTTGCGTGAGTCAAATCACATGAAAACCGCCTCCTGTACCCCCAAAATCACACACCCCACTCGCGCCAGTCAAATCACGTGAAAACGCCCTCGCGTACACCCACACAAGCAAACCGCATGAAAACTGGTTGCGTACCCCCCGAAATCACACACCCCAGAGAGGCAGGCAGAGTTTCTCGAGGAGACTCGCAGGGCGTTGGAGAGGAGCATGGAGGCGTCCCTGCGACCCCTCGAGGAGAGAGCTGATTCCTGCCTCCGGGCCATAGACACAGAGCTCGATGAGGCCCTGGCCAAAATTCTTGGTAACAACGGTGAGTCGTAGGACTAGCCCACCGCCATTGTATATAGTTCTTTGGTGTTAGGTTTCCTTTGTTTATTTTATTATTTGGAGGACACGGACATTGCTACACTTTTTGTATATAGTTGTTTTTTTATAGGGTTTTTTCTGTGGATTAATCTGACTTTTGGGATCATGGACCCTTCACCCTTTCTTGTATACAGTTGGACTTTGGTGTATTTTTGGGCAATTTTTTTCCCATGGAGTAATGGTTTTTGTTTTACATTTGGAACTGCAAACATTACTTTGGACAAGGACCAGTTTCTGTATTTTCCCTTTTTTGGATTTTCATGTGCCTTTGGGATTTATTTTCTTTCGATTTACGTTCATTTCATTTTCATTCTCATCTTTGATTATCATTTGGTGTATTTTACTTTTTTTAATACATTTTCATACAGTCCAAACTGAGTGTTGTCTGCTCTCATCACGCACCCCGCTTGCGCCAGTCGAATTGCGTGAAAATGCCCTTGCATACACCTGCGCCAGGCAAATTGCGTGAAAACTGGCTCACGCACCCCCCAAAATCATGCACCCCACTTGCGCCAGTCAAAACGCATCAAAAGTGTCTCGCGCACCCCTGAAATCGCGCACCCTGCTTGCGCCAGCAAAATCGCACGAAAACGCCCTTGAGTACACACGTGCCAGCCAAATCGCAAGAAAACTGGCTTGCGTACCCCCCAAATCACGCACCCCGCTCGCAAATCGTGTGAAAAGGCTGTCATGTCCTGCCATCAGCCGCGAACACCCCCTAGAGGTAGCACACACCACAGGGGACCCCCAACACCCGTGACCATGCCCCGCAGGCAGCCCATCACCCGTACCCATGCCCCGCAGGCAACCCACACCACAGGGGACCACCAACACCCATGACCATGCCCTGCAGGCAGCCCATCACCCATACCATGCCCTGCAGGCAGCCCATCACCCGTGTCCATACCCCACAGGCAGCCCAACACCCGTACCCATGCCCCACAGGCAGCCCACACCACAAGGGACCCCCCATCACCCGGAACCATACCCCGCAGGCAACCCATCACCCGTACCCATGTCCCGCAGACAGCCCACATCACAAGGGACCCCCCATCACTCGTACCATACCCCACAGGCAGCCCACACCATATGGGTCCCCCCAACACCCATGACCATGCCCCACAGGCAGCCCACACCACATGGGGACCACCAACACCCATGACCATGCCCTGCAGGCAACCCATCACCCGTACCCATACCCCGCAGGCAGCCCACACCACAGGGGACCAGCAACACCCATGACCATGCCTGCAGGTAGCCCATAACCCGTACCCATGCCCTGCAGGCAGCCCATCACCCGTACTCATGCCCCGCAGGTAGCCCACACCACAGGGGACCACCAACACCCATGTTACGCTCACATGATTCCCACGGGGGCGTCGATCTGGACTGGCCCGCTGTTGCTTCCACCAGAGTAACACGTAGAGCCGAGATGACAGACTGGACAGACCCACTTAGCTTCGTTTGTTGGACTCGTACGAATATCTTTCTGCAATGGAGAAAGGAAATTAACCTCCCATAATCTGAGCGTTAACCCGCCTTCCCACTCCCCTTGTCTGCCCACAGAACACTCCTGAAGTTCCCTCTTAATCTCACCTGAAGATTTGGAAAGATGAGCTCTCCATCCTGCGTCGAGCGCAGGGGCGCGTAGACGACCAGTTACTTCACTGGCATGGAGGAATTGGTAAGTTCCAGTATTGACTCTAAGTCTAATTGTTCGTAAGAGTTCAAAAGTCTGATCTTCACTCTGCCAGATTCCTTGCAGGTTGCGGATTTAAACCACCAGAAGAGTTCCAAGTGGCTATTGGTAAGATCCTGGTAAGTCTATTGTGGTTCTCCCCTTTGGAGCCGGGGTAAACGATGAAGCAGAATTAACTGCGCCGACTCGAAATGAGTTGAGTATCCCCCCTGTGGTAAATCAGGCAAGTCTTTGGGGGTGGTTAGTATTGTCCTTGTTTTCCCCTTAGGGGCCGGGGTGCGGCAGTGATGTAGAATTGACTACGCCGACCCGAGATGAGGTGAGTACCCCCTGTGGTAATCAGGTAAGTCTTTGGGGGTCGTTCGTATTGCCCTTGCTCAACTATCTGTTCTTGTCTCCCCCAGGTGTTGAAGAATGGCCTGGAGATGCTGGGTTCGCGATGGAGTAAAGGAATGCAGCCCTGGTTGATGAGTTCAGCGCGGCGCTGCGAGGTGCGTGGCAATGCACCTGAGAAGGCTTCTCTCTTCCAGATCGACGATGTGCTGGATCAAGGATTCAGGTAAGGGTTTTGTTCTGACCTCTTCTCCTTCTCCTTTTCTTGTTCCAGGTGTTCCAGGGCTGAAGCGGCCGTGGCTGAAGACTGGAGCTGCTGAAGACACGGTGAGCGTTACGCTGCAGCAAGCAGATTAACGCGAAGCACGTGTGGCTGTCCGGGTGTGGCTTAAATAGCCTTGGAAGAAGTGCCAGGTAAGTATTCTTCCACAGCCCCACCCGAGAGGAAAGGAGTCCCTGAGGTAAAGTAGTCCCTTTAAGCCTCATTTGGCTTGTGGCTTCGTGCAGCATGGTCTGCATCAGGTAGGTATGCAGCATGGTCTGCACCAGGTAAGATTTCTGTAATGAGCCAAAGAGCCCCTAACTGGGGTTTTTGGGCATGCTTCAAGTGGCATGATGCCTGCTTCCGGGGTTGCTGGGCCTGGTCTGGCTTTCCGGGGGCAGGCATCGTGACAACCCATGACGATGCCCTGCAGGTAGCCCATCACCCGTACCCATGCCCTGCAGGCAGCCCACACCACAGGGGACCCCCCAACACCTGTCACCACACGTGCAGCCATTTCCACGCAATTTGGCAGGCACAGGAGGGGTACAGGATTTCGTGGGGGGTACGCGAGGCCATCTTCACGCGATTTGGATTGCACAGGCGGGGTACGCGTATTCACAGGGTTACGGTGAGCACTTTTCACGCAATTTGACTGGTGCGAACAGGGTATGCGATTTCGCGGGGGTACGCGAGGCACTTTTCACGCGATTTGAATGGCACGAGCAGGGTATGTGATTGACTGGCGCGAGCGGGGTACGCGATTTCGTGGGGGTACGCAAGGCACTTTTCATGCGATTTGAATGGAGCGATCGGGGTATGGGATTTCGCAGGTATGCGCTAGGCTATTTTCACGCGATTTCACTGCCGCGAGATGGGTACGCTCTGATTTTTCATGGGAATACGATGGTGGGCAGCTGTGTGCTGGGCCAAGGGTAGCGCAGGGCCTTTGCGCCGTATTGGACTTTTCACTGGCTTTTTCCTGCGCAAGGGGCGATGTTGGGGGCATAACTGGCGCTGCAGGATGTTAACTGCGCCACAGCTGGTTACTGCTCGGGAAACACATGAATACGCGGTGCGCGTAAAAGCTGTTTTGTGCTGCGCCTGGCACACTTTAGCGCACACTGCCTCTCTGCGCGAGGTGCATGCGATACTTCTGTGCTGGATTCCATGAATTAGACCCCTAATGTGAATATATTTTGAAAAAGAATTGCCATTTTAAATGTGAATACAAATCTGTTGTTTACAAAAACTAATTGTGTCTTTATGTTGAGCAGTTATGGGGCCACCATGTCTGACCTGAAGCTGTCAAAAATATATTATGACAAATTGTTATTGAGGGCTTGTTGCATCACCAGTGAAAATAAAAAAAAAATATTTTTGAAAACAACACCAGAGTTTTAGCTTGTGTCTTAACTTACACTGTGAAATTAAAAACGGTGGAGCTCATTACGGGTCCAGCAGTAAACGTGCCATTAGTACCAGCGGGTTGCCACCAGACATATTTACCAGCGCCTAACGGGAGATTACAACTCCGGTGGCCCGGAAAGTCAGATGTCGGTAAAATGTTATTGCCCAACGACTCTGTGGGAATGGGAACACAGAAGCACCAGTACTGTTATTAACAGTGCCGGTGCTTCCATGGCGGGTCTGCCTACCGTGGCCGCTGTGCCGGGCAGGTCAGACCTGTCATGTCCTGCGGCTCCAGCAGGCAGACCTGTAATATGCCGATTCGGAAACAACAATGCTGGTAAAGCTTACCGGCACCATTGTTTCTGGACCGGCATAGTCAGAATGACACACAGTTTCTCTAAAAATGGTTGCCTGTCACAGCCCATGGTCATTCTGAATAAAATACAACATTCAAAAACCAACAAGTGATGGGTGTTATTATAGATAATAAAAATAAAAACGTAATAAAGAACCAGACTGTTTTATGATTTTGAACAAATATTTTATTCATAAAAATATATATTTAATACATAAAGGAAAAAAAAGGTTAGGCACAAACAGTTCAATGCAGAGAGGAAAAATGTTATAAGTGTAAAATGCAAAAGAAAAAATAAACATGCCCATTCAAATACCCAACTCTCAGACAATCCGCTAGAACGGTGATTTAGAGATAGCAAAATGTCAGGGACGCTGTGGAATAGTTAGGGGTGGGTAATAGTTTAATACCCAAAATATTCGATAGCCATACCCGGTGGCAGTGTTCTTTTATCAAACACAACACTAAGCGTCTTTGGTAGAGTGATGGTGCTAATAGCCCACTGTTTTCTATTGATCACTATGCCTGGATGTGTAACGATGATAGACAGTGGGTTGTTACAAGCATCTTTCTGAATACAGGATTGCACCAGCTCTTTCGAACTATCAAAATGTATTGCAGCTGTGTTGTTAATATTTAATGGTATACCTTTAACTTTCATGCTGACTGTCTCTAAAGATGTATTCGCCAGGAGCTAGCTCCAAAGTTAGATCCCTTAGATATGATATGATTGGTTATTTATAACGCGCTTAATACCCAGAGGTTTCTAAGCATGGACCCAGGGATCTAATTGTGTTGCTCTGTGTCGTCTTGCTTCCAATGCGAGCCCGTTGCCCCTGAGCTATCCTAACGAGATAATTGCTGGTGGGCGGGTTTACATTCCCAGGGCGGCTGACAATAATAATGCTACCGGTATACAAAACCTGCTCTTGTAATTGTTCCATCACACTAAACAGTTTTAACCATGCGTGAGCATTTGTGAACACCACTAGGAATATGTTTGTGTTGTCTGAAGCAGTTGGATATTCCATGGCGTAGTGCCAGCACAGAGAAGCCGGTTCATCGCCTTTGAATACGCAGCTGCTCACGTCATAAGAATTATCAAATACATAGGCAAGAAGCACATCAGGGTCTGTGAAGATGGATGTGTTTGGCAATTTAACTCTTTGTGCAAAATGACCCCACAAACGTCTAAGGCATAATTTTGCCAACAGCCGCCGAGTGGGGTTGTCCTCAATGTGCTGCATATGCAAATGTATGCCCACATGTTTATAATAATGATCAATGTAAGCCCATTCCCTGAACCACAGTATAGGCGTCCAAACAATAATGTCCGTAGCGTTTTTCACCACCGCCAGTTACGGCGTGCTGTATAGAGATGTTGTCTGTTTCTGAGATGTATAAAAGCCACTGAATAGACAGCGACAAATAATGTTTTTAATATCCATGATATGAATCATGGGACAGCAGCATGATTGTTAGAGGTTTTAGATATAGTTGTCCGTAGATCCACATACAAAAACTAGCCAGTATAGTGCTTTGAAAATGATACTTCACCCTTTATAGGTGTTTCATAACGAGTGAATTGATCCTACCACTGAACAATTTCCAAGCCTGTCTTAAAATGTTGACATTTTCTTGGCAGTAGGTCCTTAACTCTTAGCGAAAGACAAACACTGTGTGTTCATTCGCCTTGTACCACACTATAAAGAGGTCTTTTTTGCTAGGCATTATGTATTGAACGCCATACTGGTCCGGGTTTGCAATCAAATTTATGTAGCTATCGTTAGCAGCCAGCTACACATGAGTCCTATTTAAATTTTGAATAGCTCTTCCGTGTTAGATGTCTGGCATATATATACTTCAGTTGGTGGGTTACATTCTCTTGGCGAACCTCGTTGTCATATATTATGTAGTTCTTGGCTTTATTTTGAGGTCTACCTGCCATCATGTAACACAATTGTTTATCCATGTTGACAACAGACACTTTACCCACTTTACAGATTATTTGGGTACAGTTATGATTCTTGGGAAGACATTTTTCTTCCACGGCAGACCTCAACGCCAATTTTTGAATGTGCATGGGTAGACAGCTCCGAGACCTCGTGAACGCGTGACAGTGTTTACATTTTTAAGGTTTTTCCTTAAACTTTTCACACTCTTCTCTTAAACACAAACAACAGTGATATTGACAACTGTGTCTATGTTTGTTTTTGGAAATGTGATGGCAGTTGCAAGGGAGGCATGGTATCACAAGTATGACACTGACACAAGAGCTACAAGTTGTCGCACCTTGAAACACTTGTGTATAGGTGCGTTATAAATGCCATATCATATCAAGTTTCAAAACCTTTATTACATACTTGGGGTTTGGAAAAACAACTACTTCCACCAATAACTATGATGGGAGTAGTCTCTACCATAAAATAATAAAGAAAGCACAGTCCTAGTCAGTCTATGTCAAATCTAAATGGCCTATACTAACAAAACCTAATGCCTGCCCTAAAGTCCCTTATTCCAGTTCACCAAAAGTTCTTTCACAGTTCAACAAAAGTTCAAGTAGGTCTCCCTCTGTCGGGCTCAAACCTCTCAAGGCATCAATAGTTCACGTAGGTCTCCCTCATTCGGGCTCGGACCTCTCAACACAAAAAGTACCAGATTCAACATCAGGTAGGTCTCCCGCAGTCAGGCTCACACCTAGCAATCACAGCACTTGCAGGGATTCCTTCCCCACATTCATTAGGGGTCCCCTTCCCCTGATTTATTTCATATTCCAGGTCTCCCTTGTCAGGCTCGGACCTTTCACTGATGTTGAAGACTTTCTAAAGTGCAAGGCTTTTTCCATAGACCACCGTAGGGTCACTTCGACTTTCACTTCAGCTCTCCTTTATGGTGTTTGCCCCAGTGTCTCCTGGTCTTGGTAGTACCACAACACAATCAGAAAAGTTTAAAGAAATGTTTCTCTTTAAGCAATCAACTTTTAACTTCCCATCTCGATGGGATTAATCCTGACCATTGCACATTACAGAGTTCGTTTACTTTGACGCTTTTTAAAAAGACATCAAACATTTTGCGGAGACTTTAGAGTGGGCTACTACCTTTCTCGGACCACACTGCTACGCTGTATCACTGGTTTCACAGTTATCGGAATATTTAAAGTTCACTACTGATTTGCTTTCTTTCGTATCTCATCAGCACACGCGCAACCTTCAAGTTTAAGATACACTGTTGCAGCTACAATCTTCCCTTCACACAAACCGGCCTTTCATCTCTTTCACTAACTCACCGGTTGGGTGCAGTCCTTTCTTTTCTTTGCGGCTTTGATTCCCAAGTCAAGGTTGATACCACAGACTTGGCCTTGCCTCCCTAACTGTGCTGCTCACCCAGGAGGGTCGCCGGTATCCTTGAAACACAACACAGGTTTCTTCTCATCTGGAATTTGGTTTTCTCTGCGTATCCTTCACTGTTTCCTAGAGGCAACAACCTTCTGCAGGGATCTTCAGGATCTCTCTATCCCTCGCTATATTCCCTCGATCAGTCATCCTGCTCCAGTGGGTTTGCCTTCGCCCTGGAAGATCTGCTCCTTTTCGTGTCTCACCTTGCCCAGAGTGTGTCTCTATGCTCTGCCTTTTATCCATTTGGGGCGGAGCTAATGTGTATCAGATGTATGTGATTAGGGTCAAGTGCCTGACTTTGCCTGACCTGATTAACTAGACATGTCCAATGAGATATGTAGGTGTTAGCCTCTTTACTCTCAGTCGTCCTCTTCCTCGGCCCATTGCTTGTGTAGAAAGGGTGGGGGGAGTCGGAACTTCGAGAATCCTAAAAAATAGGAAGGGGCATGGTCACAGAAAAGGGGGAATACTGCATCTCACCATCTTGCCTCACCCCCACTCCCTAAAGATCCCTCACCCAGGTGATCTTCCCACATTGGTCCACCCTCTGGGTCTGGATCCAAAGGCAATGGCCTTGCCCTGGCCACCTGAGAGAGAGATCCCAGGGACTAGCAAGTGATGCACCCTTTCGTTTCTCAGATACCCTTCTCCTATGCTATGTAGCCGAATCTGTTTTACAGAGAAAACAGGAAAGGAAATCAACATTCCCCTGTTCTTTACCTTTTCGGTGTTCCACAGTGAAACAGTAGGGTTGAAGGTCTAAGAACTATCACAAAACTCAAGGGTTACAATCCTTTCGTTGACCTATCCATACCAAAGGTGAGAGGTCAATGATGAGTATACATTTTCTTCCTAGAAGGTAGTATCTAAGATGGAGAATTGCCCATTTGATGGCAAGGGCTTCCAGTTCCAACACAGACTAGTTCTTCTCTCGGGAGAAGAGTTTACGACTAGTGAATAGGATGGGGTGTTCAAATTCATCATGTATTTGTGATAATCCTGCTCCTAACCTGGTGAGGGAGGCATCAGTCTGTAATACAAATTCCTTTGAGAAGACTACTACTTTTAATATGGGATTCTGACATTAGGTTTGTTTCAGGGTATTGTAACACACATCAGCCACATCAATCCAATTAATGTTCTGGGGTTGTTCATTTCTTAATTTATCTGTCAGTCTGGCTGCTTTGAGATAAACCTGCGATAATATCCAATTAAACCTTGGAATGTCCTAAGATCTCTCTTGGTCTTGGGTGTGGGAGCATCCAGGATGGCTTTCACTTTTTTGCTGGTGCTGAACACTAACATTCCCTACAAAGAAGCATAGGTATTTTACTGCTGACTGAACCAGCTTACATTTTGTTGGGTTGGCATTTAAGCCGGCCTCTTGGAGGGTTCTCATAATAGTGGAAAGATGGAAAAGATGGTCTTCCCAGGTTTTACTATAAATGAAGATGTTGTCAATATAGGCCCCACAGAAATCGGAATAAGGCTGCAATAATCTGCCCACGAGTCGTTGGAAAGTCGCTGGGCCACATGCAACCCAAAAAGAAGGACTTTGAATTGGAATAGCCCTATTGGCATTGAGAAAGCAGTTTTTTCCTTATCAGGTCCATGCACAGGGGCCTGCCAATATCCTTTGGTTAAATCTAGGGTTGTCAAGAATGTGGCATTTCCCAGTTTATCTAATCATCGATACGTGGCATTGGATAGGCATTGAAGGCGGAGATGGCATTGACTTGCCTAAAGTCTATGCGAAATCTTCAAGAATGATCAGGTTTAGTCGCCAACACAATAGGGGAGGACCATGGGCTTGAGGAGGCCTCGATGATATTTGCCTTTAAAAATGTTTTAACATTGTCAATCAATACCTGCTTTCGTGGTTCTGGGAGTCTGTATGGCCTCAAATGGACCACTTTCCCCTTTGGAGTTCTGATATAGTGGTACGTACTATGTACTCTCCCTGGCTTCTCACAAAATATATTGGGGTATGCAGTAATGAGGTAATTGAAATCCCTTTGCTTATCTTTAGGTAGTTAATGGGAAATACGTTCTAAGTTGTCAATCTCCTTGGGTACCAAACAAGATAGTATAGATGAGATAGCAGCAGAAGGATTTTATTTCCACTCTTTCAGGATATTTACGTCATAGAGGTGGATATTTTGCCTTCTATTGGGTTGGGCTATTTTATAAGTACAGGTTCCTGTTTACTATAGTACCTCATGGGCCCATGCCACTTTGATACAAGTTTATTTTAAGAGGTAGCTAAAAGGACTAACACTTTCTGACCTACTGAAAACGACCTTAGATTTACTTTCTTGTCATAGGTAAGATTCTTACCTCCCAAGATGTGCAACCATCAAGAACATTGCAGTCAGTGCATGGCGCTCAGGTACAGAAGTCTTTGGATGTGATGCACTTCCAAAGGATTTATTCCTGGCAGATGTGATGTATATATGCAAATGCTGAGTTGTTATATCTGACCCACCTAAGACAGATACTGCCCACATAGATGCAGTCAATGGCACCAATTACATTAAGGAGTCCTGCAATGGCATGGAATATGTTTCAGTTCTAGTCTTTCTTCCAACATCAACTGGGAACTTGTGTCATTGTGGTCAGCATGGTAGTGCTGTAATCACAATCCTGAATTTGTGGAACAATGCAGGCTCTGGAAACCTACTCGGCATAGCCATAGCTGACTGGTAGGAGCTAGTTGTAGAAAGCTGCAGGACACTTAGAGTAAATGAATGGTGGAATGGCAGTATCCAGTGAAAACGTTGTCAACTAAAAAGTAGTTAGTGAAAAATCGTGGTGAAAATACCTTTACAGTGAAAGACGCCAAGCAAAATGCAGTCAAAAAATGCAGATGAAAAGCAGGCGTACACAAAGTGTTAGGGTATGCGATAGGGTTAAGGAGGGTGCGGAGGTCTCGTGATTGCCTGGTTTAGGATTGGGATTATGATTAAAGATTTTAGTTAGAAATCGTGGCAGGGTTAGAGTCAAGGTTGGTTGCAGAGGGCTTGATGTTATGGCTTGGACAGGGGATACAGTAGAGTAAGGGTCAGGGTGCATTTTATGGTGGAAGTTATGGTAATGCTCAAGCTAACAGTGCCTGGGTTTGGGTTAGAGTTAGAGAAAAGCATAGAAAGGTTTGGGAAGGCTGATGATTCTGGGGTAGGATAGGAGTTAGGATACACTTAAGGCTTAGGTTAGAAGAAATGTTAAGCTAAGGGTTAGTGCTGGGTAAGGTTAGCATTCGAGCAAGAGTTAGGATTAGGGGAAGGTGTAAAGACTGGAGGGGGGTGTCTGTACTTCTGCTCTCTATATGGTAGAGGAGAGGCACAGAGGACCCCAGCCAAGATTCTCTATTCGGTAGCTATGGGCGAGCAATCAAGGCCAAGCTTCTCAGGAGGTGATGCAGGCTGGTTTTAAGCACAGTGTAGTCCCCAAGCCCCCACAAAGGAATGTCCACACACTGTATTAGTTAAAACAGTTTTTATATAATTAATATTCAAGGTTATATACACTATCACAATAACTCACTCAGAAAATCAACAATGGTAAATATATACAGTTCTAAAGTGGTATCACAAATATTATCAGATCTCATTAAAGTGCATCAAATATACTGTCAAAATGCCACACAGATCAATAAAGAGGAAACCAGCAGTAGAGAGAGGAAGGAAAGCAAGATGGTTGAACAATTGGCAGAATACCGGCCCCTACCACCTAGGCACAATTCTGAGTGGAGATTCCCCCACCTGGTCAACCTGTAAAGCAAAGATGTATCACAAGCCCAGTCCATATATTGTTCTACGAGTCTTATTTCCCTCTACAATAGTTCTACAGCCCCAATGTACCTGGAATTGTAGCGTTCGTTGTCGGGGAATCGACGGCCCTTCTCGAGTGCATTCCCTTTAAGACAGGAGTCACGGGTCGTCGAAGATCCGATGGAGAACAGGGTGAACTACGGCTGTGAAGTGGCAGCTTCGTTCCTAGCAGTGCTCGTCGACGACGGAGCGTTGGCGTCCTGCAAGGAAGAGGCGTGTGGGGCACCTCGGTGACGGTAGTTATGGACCACAAAGAGTTTGAAGAACTGTGGCCCAGCAAGGGTGTCGAGTCGTCGGCGTCTCTGTGGGCGTTAGGTGGCGGGAAACCCACCGGCGGATGCTCCGCAGCGCGTCAACGGTCGGGCCTTCTCCAGCGGGATAAAGCGGGCGGCGATGCAGACGAGAGTGTCATTGGATCAAGTGAAGTTCTTAGGCAAACGGGAGCATGGCGGCTCCAGTCGGCGACGGGGGTCGTCGGCAGTGGCGGACAACAGTCCGGGCGCTTCTCTTTGGGATTCCGCAGCAGTCCCCGACTCCGGTCGGCAGCCTGTCGTAGGTCTGTTTACCAGGGAACTTTGGCAAAGATCAGCTGGTGCACGATGGTCCCTCGTAGCTCGGGAAAAGGGTGCCTTAGCAGGTCCTCTCTGGGTCAGTTCTTGGAGACACAGCAGCTTTCAGATTGTGAAGGAGAGCAACAGCAATTCTTCTCTTCCAGCAGGGCTTCAAGGTTAAGCTTCAGTTTCAACTCCAGTTTCTCTTCAGCTTCTGAACATGAATTCTAGCAGTGAGAGGCCCCCAGATATACTAGTTGATCTCCCATTCATTCTGCTGGGTCACACTCAGGCAACCAATCAGTCAGAAGGGCATTCATGCAGGCAGGCATCCAATCAGGTACATAGTGCATTCAGGCCATGCACTCCTCTCCAGACACTCACAACAAGTTATGTCTATTGGGACAAGTACCCAGCCATTCAACACTCCACACTGCATTCATGCCAGTTTCGGGCAGGGCTGTCTCAGTCATTGTGTCAAACAACAGATACTAGACACCCACAACACAGAATGCGTATTCGTCACGCACTCCATTCACAAAGGTCCCACCCATAGGGTGTACCCATAACATACAGTCACTGGGAAGGCTCCAGCCAGTCTGGCATGGACTTCACAAAAACACCATATATGGAACTTCCACCCAACAGCCGGCCAGGGGGAAGGGACAGAGCCAGGGCTTCCCAGGACTTTGGGAAAACAAAGTAACAGGCAATAGAAAGCAAGAGGCCATTTCCTATCAACTGAATCCAATGGCAGGGCCTGGGTATCCCAAAATGGCTGCATCATTTGTGTGCTTATGAAAGGCACCCTATTCCTGGTGCTGCTCCCTGTGATTGGTTACTTACTCCTACTAAGGTTCAATAGCATTGGCCGGTAGGCAGAAGCCGGACCCTGAATTTCTAAGGCCCGTTTTGAAAGGTCTTGTCTGTGCCTCTGTTCATTTGGATTCACCTCACCAGTCACGCCGTGTGGGCAAGAACCCTCACCATCTGATCAGCCTCCCATGCTGCAGGAGCAGCGAGATGGCATTCACCCTTCCAGTAAGTCGGGTGGGCTCTGTGTGATCTCCTCTGCATTGTGACCTAAGAAACCTTTAAAATTGCTGCAACGCGTAATTGTGGGCCTGCACTGAAACGTGCATTTAAATCACAGCAGTTCTGCCTTCATGCCCAAAACGAGGATCGGAATCACCCGAAAAGCATTTATTTCCCATATGATCCATTTGCTTCTCATATTGCTGAAAGATGCAAATCTGACCTTCAAAATGGCGGCATCATTTGTGTGCTTATGAGAGGCACCCTATTCCTGGTGCTGCTCCCTGTGATTGGTTGCCGACTCCTACTAAGGCCCAATCGCATCGGCCGGTAAGGGGGAAGCCGGCCCCTGACTTTCTAAGGCCCGTTTTCAAAGTCCCTCTCTGTAGCTGTCCATGACTGGAGAGACTGCCTGCCACTACGCCGCTCCGATACACGCGGTAAGTCTCTCTCCTCCTAATCAGCTTATTGACTATCTGGCTCCATATTTTGCAATTGTCCCAACTATCCAACTCATTCTGAGCTCACCTGAGTTGTAAAGTTGCATACTCGTCACAATCTAGCATGAGGGATCCGGCTGCGCCGGCTCCTTTCGATCCACACCCTTACTCTAACCACAACAGCTACCGACACATTTATCTCTGCTGTGGCCTCCCAGAGACTGCTATACCTACAATCTATCGCCTTGGCTGCTCCGTGTCTAATATGTACCAACAGTGCTTTGCAAGCTGATATTGGTCCTATGCCTGCCATTTACCACCGAACATTGTTTGACAGGACCTGCCACTTGGTTTGCCGGTACTTGATGCCTAATGCACCTAGTTCTCTCGTCCATGCTGCAATGTCAAGAAATTGTATTTCATTTGTTAATGATGTACCTAGATGTACCTGTACCTGCAATGTCAACAAATTGTATTTCATTTGTTAATGATGTACTTAGATGTACCTATATGATGCCTAATGCTCTCTAGCCTACTACCGTCCGTATGTTGAGTGTTAGTAATTTGCACTGCACTGCCCCTATATGCTGGCAAATGCGCACATAACCGCTGCCTTCCACTGTCTGGTCTAGGCTAGTAATTTACATCTCACGCGTCTGTGAACCTTAATGCTCCCAAGCCAACCTATTAAAGATGGCGCCACCATCCCTATATCCGAACCTGGGGCCGGAGCATCTAGCTCCCAGGACCATGATTGGCCCCTACCCAAGCCAATAAACAGAATTGCTATTCACCAAATAGCGAAGCCGAGAACCGAAGGCAGTAGGGATAGGCTGATGCCCCCTTGCCCAGACTTCCGCTGCCTGCCGTGTGTGTCAGTGGAAATCACTGCCCGTAGGGACAACACGCACCAAAGTAAGCCAAGCGTACTGCACTGTACTGCTGGCGCTTATGTGCAGGTCGGAAAATGGCCTTGCTGCCTTTACTGCCCACGCCACATCCTCACCCGATGCCCAACACCCTTCCTCTCTCAAGTATCTCCATTCGAACTACCCTGCGCAACGCTATCTGATGTCCAGATAAGTTATTAATCCCAACCACAGTACAGCCCCTGAACACCCCACTAGTCATATCTCTGACACCCGAGCCACAAACACCAGTACTGGGCTTCCAACGCCCACCATAATCAAACAGCCACCTACACTTCTTCAGCTCAGGCAAACTTCACCAAAGCTATTAAAATGCCCACTGAGCGCAACCCCAAGACCACCCGTAAAACGCCCTCTTCTCCCAAACAGTTACTCCATCCACCAACCCGCCTCCAATGCTCACACACAACTCCCCTTAGAATAGGACAGATAGGGCACACCAGGCCGTGCATATGCCCAACTCGACTTGTGTGCATCAGTTCCAGAACGCAAACTGCACTACAGCACATTACCATACCCACTCGAGGGTCAGTTAGACAAGCTAGACTCTCATCATGCACACACCAGAATTACCACCACACTCACTTAACTGGCCCCTCACCACATATCACTAACACCACACTGGTGCATACTCCCACTTTTATAGCACACTGTGACCCCCCATTCCACAACTGGTACAGGGGACGGCAACGCACAAGGATCCTATCCCATCCGTACCTACCACCCAAGGCACGGACCCCCTGCCCCACAAAGTAGCCACTAACAATAGACTTAAATGTGCCCTGATTAATGCTCGCTCCATAGGAGCTCCTGCCATTGACATTCATGATATAATACTTGATCATCATCGAGACCGCTTAGCCATCACGTAATCCTGGCTACACCCTGCATCATGCCCATCTCTTGCACTTGCCATCCCTCCTGAGTAAACAATCTTCAGGAAAGACCACCAGGATGCCGTAGGGAGGCGGGGGAGTAGCAGTAATCTACAAAACCACAATCCAGTTCAGATCATGCCCGACAGACCCTGTGAAATCCTGCTCTTGAAGCTCACCACTGATCCTAAAACCACATTCAACTCCCTACTTATCTACAGACAAATGAATAACAGTAACAATTCCTACCTAAACGTCCCTGAAGCCACTCACCAAATTCATTAGCCTAAATATCAAACTTGGATGTGACGATAAATCAAATCGTAAAGCCACTGCTCTCACCTCTGCTCTATATGACATGCACTTGACACAAATTGTCAATTCTCCTACCCACATCAAAGGAAGAATCCTTGACTGGATTCTGAAGTTGTATGTAACCTTAAATTTAGAATCCATCTCTGAAGTTACCTGGACAGACCACTTCCTAATACGTTAAGACCTCCTCACAACTAAAGCGCAGGCCTCACCACCTGCCAGTCACAACCTTTTCAGTATCAGAAACACCCGATAGCTCACTGCAGGAAATCTCATCCCTTTACTTGCAGACGCTCTTACGACTCACTCCCCCACAGATACTAACCCTGACAGTATCTCCACTCTTTATCAGAGAAGCCCCACTCACCTCCAAAATACCACAAAAACCCAAGCGAGGGAACATCTGGTTTGGTGAACTCATACTCTTACATCATAACAAAAGAGCATTGGAGCACCTTCACAAAAAGAACCCGTTCACCAATACCACTAATGCGCTTATCTTAGCTAATATAACTTACAAATCAACAGTGGTAGTTCACAAAGCTAACTCCCTTAACACCTTCATTACTAATGCATCTTCAAGTACTAAAGAATTCTTTTCAATTCTGAGGGAATTAGAATCACCCATCCCCACAGTAGCACTTGCCCACACAGCCACAGCCTGGTGTACTACCATTTAAAATGCAGTGGCACACAAAATCTCCCCCCTACAATAGAAAATTACTAGCTGGCAAATGTATGCCCTCACACTTACCTAGCGCTAATGTTGATACCACTGCGACCCAATTCAAATTCAGTACAGTATCCCTAGATCAGGTGTTAGCCACCATCACTACCCTTAACCTTACAACTGCAAAGGTGACAGCTTCCCCGCCCAGCTGGTCAAACTCTGTGCACCAGCCCTAGTACCCATTTTCACCGGTTTTATCAATGCTTCATTTACTTCCAATTCAGTCCCATCCAGCATCAAAACGGCCTGGGTAACCCCACTACTCAAGAAACCCTCCCTAGATCCCAAGATCCCTACCAACTATCGCCCCATCACTAACTTTCCATTCCTTCTGAAGATAATTGACCGAGTAGCCTACACACAAATCCAACACTACCTGGAAAGTAACCACCTGCTAGGAGCTAGACAATCAGGTTTCCGCCCCAAACATAACACTGAAATAGTGCTTTTAGATTTAAAAAGCCAGATGGACAGCATCCAAGATTCTGGGAATATAGGCATCTTACTATTTCTCAACCTATCAGCTGCATTTGACCTGGTAGATCACGACAAGCTGTGCCTTGCACTGGCCGAAAACTTCCACTTTTCCCCAGAAGGCACCCTATGGATCAAATAATTCCTGTTGGAATGCACCTCTAGAGTCTTTATCAGTGCTGAGGCGGCTGACCCCATCACAGTTCCTCTAGGTATCCCCCAAGGCTTCTGCCTTTCACCTACACTTTACAACACATACACTAAACTACTATTTGCAGCACTTGACGCCATGGGCGTCATGTACACAAATTTCGCAGATGACACCCAGATACTGATTCCTATCACTGGGGACCACAAACAAGATACTGCCACTATCAAGCAAGATTTATGCTATCATTCAAAATTGGATGGCCACTGATAGCCTATGCCTGAATGGTGAGAAAATAGAGATCCTCATTGAAGGTTCCCCCGCCTGCCGAAAATCTCTAGATAATAGCTACGCCACTATAAATATTGATGGGACATCCATCCCAGCCTCGAAACAAGTAAAAACATTAGGCGTCCACTTAGATGCTAATCTCTCCATGACCAAGCACATCAACACCATATCGTCTTTCACCGCCTATACTACTAAACTAATCTCACTCAGCCAACAAGCCAACAATTCCTCACACCCAGAACTGCCTTACACTAGCACGAGCCCTCATCCTTTCAAAACTAAACTAATGCAAAATCCTTTTACTGGGAACCACAACAACTAATCTTGCCAAACTGCAACTACTCGAGAATAAAGCCTTACGTGCTGCCTTTGGCTTAAAACGAAATGATCACCTCTCCCGTATTAGAAGAGAAGTGCATTGGCTCCCTGTCAAAGCGAGAATCCTCTTCAACACCCTGATCACTGCGCACAAATGCATCCTTAATGATGCCCCTACCGATTTGAACAACAGCATTACCCAAAAGGTTCCAACCAGATCCCTAAGATCAAGTTCCAGCACACACCTGATCGTTCCCCGCTATAACAACAAAAAGGCGTGAGGTTCTAGATTCTCAGTAGCTGCTCTAAAGCTCTGCAACTCTCCAACAGCACACATTAGAAATGAGCATTCGCACCAGCGATTCAAGACAATGATTAAAACTTGGCTCTTTGACAAATTCGATTAAGACCGTAACTATCTCCGTCAATGCTCCTAATATGTTGTAGCTGAATGTATGTTTGTAGCTTGTATCCTAAGTCTGTAATGAAGTGAAGTTTTTAAGTAACCAAAGCCATGATACCCTTGGGTTTGGGCATGTAACAAATGCAATAAATAAACAAAGTTCCTATTGGCGGGTGCCTTTCATGATGGAGCTCGGGTGCTCTGTTAACTGTGTCCTCTCCAGGACACGTGTTACCTAAATCAGGTATTTTCCCTCTTTTTTGTTAACGGGGGATCAATTCTCAAGCGAGAAAAACAGTCAAAGCACATATACACAATATGATTAATTGATTACCCCTCTTTACGCCGAGGGCAAATAGATTGGTGGTGTTTTCATGTAATATTCAAATTAACATAATGGCCTTGAAAAACCAAAACAATTATTATATAGTGGGACCAGACATCACAATCATTACAAAAAAGGTTTATTAATATATAAAACAATTTAACAAGCTATTCATTCATAAATTCAATTCATAACACCTCCAGGTAGACCTATAGTCTCCGCCTTGAACTCAATACTCAAACCTTTATCCATTTACTCAGATTGGTTTTTAAGGCCTTTTGTTGGATCTATGCCATCCTTCGTCAAAGATATGACAAGCATGATCTGGTGGTGGAACAAGATGACGTATTGGTGACTCTTGATGTCACAGCATTAGTTACCAGCGAATGTTTGGAAGTCATGCAAACTTTTTGAACAAACGCACTACCACTTTGGAAAAAGTTCCGACGAAGCTTCTACTAGAATGCATAAGGTTAGCGCTAACTGAGAATTTCTTTCTGTATGATGGCTCTTATTACAAACAGATACACGGAACAAGCATGGGGGTGACCTTTCCCCCGATTTAGCTAATCTTTTTATGGACTTTTTTGAAGACTTGTCTATATACCATGGAAATAATCCATATAAAAAGAACATCATTAGATGGTTTCGGTATCCAGATGATGTTTTCTTGATTTGAAGAGGAGATTTGGTCACCTTAGAGTATTTTTTGATATGGCTCAACCATCATAACACATGCATTGACTTTACTATGACGTACAATCACAAACAACTTTCTTTTATATTTTACTTATCTGTAAAACATCATCAGGCTATTTAGCTACAACTCTGTATCGAAAACCGACAGATAAAAATATGCTGTTAAAATACAACAGTTTTCATCCTCTAGGACTTCGAGACAACTTACCGGTGGGCCAATTTTTAAGAATCAGGCGCAATTGCTCCACCGTAAGTGATTATGTAAAAGAAGGGAAGGTGCTTAAACAAAGATCGCAAGCACGTGGCTACCCAAGAAAAATAGTGCATTCTGCTTATAAACGTGCACAACATGCTAATAGAGACAGATGCCTCTATCCTGAAGCAAAAATTCAAGAAGACAAGATCACTTGTGTCATCACATATAATCCAATTAGCAACTCTCTCAGAAGAATAGTTAAAAAACATTTGCATATGTTAAAAAAAAAACTTCTGCATTTAACCCAGCAACCCAGAGATTTGCCTTTAAACGGCAGAGAAATTATAGGGATATGCTGGTACATACATATCCAACCAGACAACCAATAGATACACAAACCACATTATGGGCACTTCCTGCCGTCACAGAACATTTTAAGTGCGGACAGTGTTCCGTGTGCTCGCTTACAAAAAATCTAACATCCATTGAGTTGAATGGCAAAATGTGGCAATTGCGAAATTTCTCAAACTGCTCAACCGATTGGGTAATTTATGGAATTAAATGCCCTTGTAATCTATTGTATATTGGAAAAACTATAAGACCTATAAAACAAAGAATTTGCGAGCATAGATCATGCTTGAAAAACAAGGTGGAGAAAAAACCTTTAGTAGCCCATTATGAAATAAAAAACCATAAATACACCAAGCTCTTTTGGTTCGTTGTTCCAAAAATACCATCTACAGCCAGAGGGGGCAATAGAGAAAGGATGTTGTCCCTCTGTGAACAACAATGGATTTATACTCTTGACACAGTCAAACAGGGTTTAAATGTGTCCATCGAATGGAATACTCTTCTAAATACATTTTGGGATTTTTTTTGTTGAAAAAAAGTTTTTTTAACTGAATTTTTTATCGGGTTGCCTGCTAATAATAATTTTTTGAATGGGTTGCCTGTTAATGAGGACTTCATGCAAACCCGTTTTGTGAAAATCTTTTTCCATAAATGGTTTCTGTAGAATTTTCTGGTTCCTGCACATTAAAACAGTTAGAAAAAAGATTGCACCTTTGCACCCCTTGATAAGGAGATCACACGTGTGCTTTGTCAATGCTTTTTGCCCTGAACAGACCAGCCTTCAGTTTGTATTTATTTATATATTTATTATGTATTTCATTTTGATATAGCGTGATACGCCTACAGCCTTCAGGGCGCACCCAAAAAACACCAAACAAAACAAACAAATCTAATCTGGGGGCAATCAATCAGAAATGTCAGCAGTATAGAAATCATAACCCTGGACCTAATACATCAATCAGTCAAGCTGAAGTGTCACTCAAAGCTAAAAAGGTGACTCTTCAGGGCTGGTTTAAACTGGGGTAGCTGTAGGATTGTCCTGATGCCAAGGAGCAAGGCGTTCCAGGCACTTGGTGCCACAGTATTTCATTCATAACATTTATGTAGCGCCCAAACCCATAGGTATCAAAGCGTTTGCACCAGTACAAAGGACAAAGGAAGAGATAAACAACACTTACGCAAACAGTAATAACGAGTCATGAGCCAGGATTAGCGTGGTAGGGTAATAACCCCCAACTGCTCTTACAAGTCATATTTGTCGAACAGCCAGGTTTTTACAAGTCTCTTGAATGCTACATATTAGGGTTCATTCCTAATATTCGGGGTAGGGAGTTCCAGAGTGTGAGGGCGGTAACATTAAGGCGCACGCCTCCTGCTCTGGCACAGATGAATCACGCAGAGTCCAGGGAGTTGCAGCTGGAGGATCGAAAAAGGCGTTTCTATTGTCTCTTAGATATGGTGCTGTTCAGGAAGCAAATGAGCTTTGTTGTAGATGCACTGGTGGGCAATGGATAGGGTTTTAAAGTAGATACAGGTTTTGATAGGTAATCAGTGGGATTCTCTGCGTGCTGCCATCATGTGATCAGAGTGACCGAGGCCCAGAGCAGCGCACAGAGCTCTATTTTGTAGTAGTTGGAGCTTACAGAGATTAGAAGCTGATGTGCCTTTGAAGAGTACATTGTAAAAATCAAGTTTGCTTAGGGTGATGGCTCTTGAAAGGGTGACGCGGTTGCTGGTGGAAAGAAACGTCCTGCTCAAAGTGATGAGCTTGGAGGTGTAGGCTATTGATGAGGCCAGAGCATTAATGTGTTTGGGCAAAGTAAGCCCATCATCAAGGACAACTCTGAGGGTATTTACTTGTTTGAGGACAGGAATGGGAGTGCCATCGATGTGAAAGGAGGCGTAGGCAGTATCTCGGATTTCAGGTGATGGGGTGAGCCAACAATGAGTAACTCTGTTTTCTCATTGTTTAGATATAGGTAGTGTGTGGTCATCCAGTTTTGTATGACACTGTACATATTGTTTATCATAGTGGTGTGCTATGTGTAATTTCCAGAGATCGGGATGAGTATTTGAGTTTCATCTATGAAGTTAGTGTAGATGATACCTAGAGAATCAAGGATATCAAAGAGAGGCTTGGTGTAGGTGTGATAGAGTGTGGGGGAGAGGCAGGAGCCTTGTGGGACACCGACTGGAACTGGCATGGGGTCAGCGGCCACTTTATCGATGGAGAACCTTAATGTGCGCTCACTTGGAAAAGACGTAACCCAGGAGATGGCTTCCCCAGAGAAGTGAAAGTGGGAGTCGAGTTGTTGTCAGAGTGCATCATGGTCAACCAAGTCAAAGGATGCCGAGAGATCAAGGAGTAGGATGGCTAGATTGCTGGTGTCACAGACCTTGTCTAGTTATACTTTGAGGTCCAAAAAGGCTGTCTCTGTGCTATGCTTAGGGCATAAGTACCCAGTAGGAGGTGTGGTATGAGGAATTGTTAAACTTGTACATAAACTATACGGTCAAGTATCTTGAGGAGGAAGGACATTGTAGTGATGGCGCAACAGTTGGTGGTAAGGTACGGTCAAGAGAGGGATTTTTGAGGAGGGGTGACCCAGGTCACTTTGTTGCTGGTAGAACAGTGCATGATTTGAATGATGCATTGACAAAGTTGGTGATGATGGTGGTGACAGTGGGGGCGCAAAGCTTGATGATGTGCGCTGGGCAGACATCTCCCTTGAAGTTGGATGGTTTTAAGGTTTGGATGGTCTCCAGAACATGGTTTGAGACACTTGGGAGAAGCAAAAGGGGGTGGTGAGAGCAGGAGAGGTGGATGCCGAACCTCCCGGGTAGGCCAACAAGGTGGGCTTGGCTGCCAGTTGGCTTGTTTGTTGTTTATTTTGTCACAGAGCAGGGTCATTTTGTTGGGGAGGGCATCTTGAATGGTGGTGCACCACTGTTTATCTGCCCTGATGTGGGTGTTAGGGGGACATGGGTCTCTAATTCTCTGAGTATAGTAAAGAGTTCTTTAGCATTGGATATTCTGGAGTCGCAAGAGGAGGCTTTGTTTGAGATGACTACTTTGTTGCAATTTGAGTGGGACATGTAGGTCGATGGTAAGGTGGCAGAGATTGCAATATCTTCCACTTCACTTCAGTGGTGGGGGTGAGTGAGGACAATAGCATGGGTTTGATGATCTCATGTGTGAGTTTCTTGGTGTTTCTAACAAGTGCTTGGTCAAGCCTGGGATCTTTAGTCTGGGAGTCTTTTAGGTGAATGATGTTGAATTCTATAAGGTTATGGTCAGACCAGGGATCTGTCCTGTTCTCCATGTGAGAAAGTGGCATGGAGTTGCACTACCAGCAATGGAGGAAGCCGGGGTTAACTGTAGGGCAATGAGAATAAATATACAGAATTCACAATATTGGAACCTAGTTGGGGGATCTGGAACTCAAAACTTTCATATCATCATATCACAATTTGATTTGAGTCAATTCTATTCAGGTATTGCTTTTTCTTATGGGGGTTCACTCCACACTGTTGGATTCCTGTTTTTACTTTGTCCTTCAAAGTTTTGCACATAATATGTTGTTTCCCAAATAAAACATTACATTTTTATTTCGTTTCTTTGGAATGCAACCTTTATTAAAAAATTAGAAGTGTTGATCTGGTGTCTCTCAGCTGCAGAAGGGATTATATAAGTCGAGAGATAAAACTCATGAAACTGTTTTATAAGTCATATTTGTTACAAAAACATCATTTGGAGTGTATGGACCAGGAATAGTCAAAGACGACTCCTATTTCTTTTGATTCGGGGATGTATTTCTTGATATGAGCTCCGAACCTAAAGTTTTTATGAGATTTTCACGATCCCTATTCGTGTTGGGATCAGAAGTGTGGTTTGATTTGGGGATATCTCTGATCTGTAATTTTTCAATCAGGTCACATCGAAGCCGACCGGTTTCAGTGGTATTGGAGTTATTAGGACCACTTTCTTCAGGGCTAGGGACCAACACCCATTAATGTGTGGTCTGATTTCTTCTGCTGGTAGTGGTGAATCTCTGATTTCAAAATAGGAGATTGTCCCATTACAGGTGAGGCAACTCCCAAATGTCAGGGTCCTGGATTCGAGTAGGTAAGTTATTTACAGATTCCCGAATCCGAGATGATCACACATTCCTTGTTCACCTCCCGGTGGATGAGGAGTACCCCTAGAGATTCTGACCAAGTACGATGTCGATACACGGAACGACGTCTAAGCTGCAATCTCCTATTTTGAAATCAGAGATTCACCACTACCAGCTGAAGAAATCAGACCACACATTAATGGGTGTTGGTCCCTAGCCCTGAAGAAAGTGGTCCTAATAACTACAATACCACTGAAACCGGTCGATTTCCATGTGACTTGATTGAAAAATTACAGATCAGAGATATCCCCAAATCAAACCACACTTCTGATCCCAACACGAATAGGGATCGTGAAAATCTCATAAAAACTTTAGGTTCGGAACTCATATCAAGAAATACATCCCCGAATCAAAAGAAATAGGAGTCGTCTTTGACTATTCCTGGTCCATACACTCCAAATGATGTTTTTGTTTTAACAAATATGACTTATGAAACAGTTTCATGAGTTTTATCTCTCGACTTATATAATCCCTTCTGCAGCTGAGAGACACCAGATCAACACTTCTAATTTTTTAATAAAGGTTGCATTCCAAAGAAACAAAATAAAAATGTAATGTTTTATTTGGGAAACAACATATTATGTGCAAAACTTTGAAGGACAAAGTAAAAACAGGAATCCAACAGTGTGGAGTGAACCCTCATAAGAAAAAGCAATACCTGAATAGAATTGACTCAAATCAAATTGTGATATGGGAATAAATATACAGAGCCAGCAAAGGTTTCAACTTGTCTTTATTCCGTGCGCTGGCAACTGCCTAGCACAGGTTTTCTTATTGCGCATGCGCGATTCCCCGCAATTCCCAGCGTAATATTGCACCTGCACTGCAACTTGCATTTAAATCACTGTGGTTTTGCCTTCATGCCCAAAACGATGATCGGAATCACCTGAAAAGCTTGTATTTCACATATGATCCATTTGCTTCACATATTGCTGAAAGATGCAAATCTGACCTTTAAAATGGCTGCATCATTCGAGTGCTTATGAGAGGCACCTTATTCCTGGTGCTGCTCCCTGTGATTGGGTTCTGACTCCTACTAAGGCCCAATAGCATCGGCCAGTAGGTGGAAGCCAGACCCTGAATTTCTAAGGCCCGTTTTCAAAGGCACTGTCTGTGCCTCTGTACATTTGGATTCACCTCACCAGTTATGCCGTGTGGACAAGAGCCCTCACCATCTGATCAGCCTCCCATGCTGCAGGAGCAGCGAGATCGCATTCTCCCTTTTAGTAAGTCGGGTGGGCTCTGTGAGATCTCCTCTGCATTGTGACCTGAGAAATCTTTGAAATTGCTGTAACGCGTAATTGTGGGCCTGCACTGCAACGTGCATTTAAATCACAGCGGTTTTGCCTTCATGCCCAAAACGAGGATCGGAATCACCCGAAAAACATTTATTTCGCATATGATCCATTTGCTTCTCATATTGCTGAAAGAAGCCAATCTGACCTTCAAAATGGCTGCATCATTTGTGTGCTTATGAGAGGCACCCTATTCCTGGTGCTGCTCCCTGTGATTGGTTGCCAACTCCTACTAAGGCCCAATCGCATCGGTCGGTAAGGGGGAAGCCGGCCCCTGACTTTCTAAGGCCTGTTTTCAAAGTCCCTCTCTGTAGCTGTCGATGACTGGAGAGGCTGCCTGCCACTACGCCACTCCGATACACGCGGTAAGTCTCTCTCCTCCTAATCAGTTTATTGACTATCTGGCTCCATATTTTGCAATTGTCCCAACTATCCAACTCATTCTGAGCTCACCTGAGTTGTAAAGTTGCATACTCATCACGATCTAGCATGAGGGATCCGGCACGCCGGCTCCTTTCGATCCACACCCTTACTCTAACCACAACAGCTACCGACACATTTATCTCTGCTGTGGCCTCCCAGAGACAACTATACCTACAATCTATCGCCTTGGCCGCTCCGTCTCTAATCTGTACCAACAGTGCTTTGCAAGCTGATATCGGTACTAGGCCTGCCATTTGCCACCAAACGTTGTTTGACAGGACCTGCCACTTGGTGTGCCAGTACTTGATACTTAATGCACCTAGTGCTCTCGCCCATGCTGCAATGTCAACAATTTGTATTTCATTTGTTAATGATGTACCTAGATGTACCTGTACCTGCAATGTCAACAAATTGTATTTCATATGTTAATGATGTACCTGTATGATGGCTAATGCTCTCTAGCCTAATACCGCCCGTATGTTGATGTGTTAGTAAATTGACCTGCACTGTGCCTATATGCTGGCAAATGCGCACAAAACCGCTGCTCTCCACTGTCTGGTCTAGACTAGTAATTTACATCTCACACGTCTGTGAACCTTAATGCTCCCAAGCCAACTGGCGGAGTGTGTCTTTCCCCATTGGCATCATCAGGCTGACCGCCTACTAAAGATGGCACCACCATCCCTACATCCGAACCTGGGGCCGGAGCATCTAGCCCCCAGGACCATGATTGGCCCCTACCCAAACTAATAAACAGACTTGCTATGCACCAAATTGCGAAGCCGAGAACCGAAGGCAGTAAGGATAGGCCGATGCCCCCTTGCCCAGACATCCGCTGCCTGCTGTGTGTGCCAGTGGAAATCACAGCCCGTAGGGACAACACGCACCAAAGTAAGCCAAGCGTACTGCACTGTACTGCTGGTGCTTATGTGCAGGTCGGAAATGGCCTTGCTCGCCTTTCCTGTCCAAGCCACCTCCTCATCCCATGCCCAGCACCCTTCCTCTCTAAAATATCTCCATTCGAACTACCCTGCGCAACTCTATCTGATGTCCAGATAACAGTTATTAATTCCAACCAAAGTGCAGCCCCTGAACACCCCACTAGTCATATCTCTGACACCCGAGCCACAAACACCAGTCCTGGGCTTCCAATGCCCACCATAATCAAACAGCCACCTACACTTGCTCAACTCAGGCAACCTTCACCAAAGCCTATTAAAATGTCCACTGAGCGCAACCCCAAGACCACCTGTAAAACACCCCCTTCTCCCAAACAGTTACTCCATCCACCAACCCGCCTCTAATGCTCACACACAACTCCCCTTAGAATAGGACAGATAGGGCACACCAGGCCGTGCATATGCCCAACTCGACTTGTGCGCATCAGTTCCAGAACGCAAACTGCACTACAGCACATTACCATACCCGCTCGAGGGTCAGTTAGACAAGCTAGACTCTCATCATGCACACACCAGAAATACCACCACACTCACTTAACTGGCCCCTCACCACATATCACTAACAACACACTGTTGCATACTCCAGCTTTTATAGCACACTGTGATCCCCCCATTCCACAGCTGGAACGGGACGGCAACGCACAAGGATCCTATCCCATTCATACCTACAACCCAAGGGACGGACACCCTGCCCCACATAGTAGCCACTAACAATAGACTTAAATGTGCCCTGATGATTAATGCTCGCTCCAGAGGAGCTCCTGCAATTGACATTCAAGATCTAATACTTTATCATCATCTAGACCGCTTAGCCATCAAGGAATTTTGGCTACACCCTGCGTCAGGCCCATCTCTTGCACTTGCCATCCCTCCTGAGTATACAATCTTCAGGACAGACCACCAGGATGCCGTAGGTGGGGGAGTAGCAGTAATCGCCAAAACCACCATCCAGTTCAGATCATGCCTGACAGACCCTGTTCCAGGATATGAACTCCTGCTCTTGAAGCTCACCATTGATCCTAAAACCACATTCAACTTCCTACTTATCTACAGACAAATGAATAACACTAACAATTCCTACCTCAACGTCCCTGAAGCCACTCACCAAATTCATTATTCTAAATATCAAACTTGGATTTGACGATAAATCAAATCGTAAAGCCACTGCTCTCACCTCTGCCCTATATGAAACGCACTTCACACAAATTGTCAATTCTCCTACCCACATCAAAGGAGGAATCCTTGACTGGATTCTGACGTTGAATGTAACCTTAAATGTAGAATCCATCTCTGAAGTTACCTGGACTGACCACTTCCTAATACGTTAAGACCTCCTCACCACTAAAGCGCAGGCCTCAACACCTGCCAGTCACAACCTTTTCAGTATCAGAAACACCCGATAGCTCACTGCAGGAAATCTCATCCCTTTACTTGCAGACGCTCTTACGACTCACTCCCCCACAGATACTAACCCTGACAGTATCTCCGCTCTTTATCAGAGAAGCCCACTCACCTCCAAAATACCACAAAAACCCAAGCGAGGGAACATCTGGTTTGGTGAACTCATACTCTTACATCATAACAAAAGAGCATTGGAGCACCTTCACAAAAAGAACCCGTTCACCAATACCACTAATGAGCTTATCTTAGCTAATATAACTTACAAATCAACAGTGGTAGTTCACAAAGCTAACTCCCTTAACACCCTCATTACTAATGCATCTTCAAGTACTAAAGAATTCTTTTCAATTCTGAGGGAATTAGAATCACCCATCCCCACAGTAGCACTTGCCCACACAGCCACAGCCTGGTGTACTACCATTTAAAATGCAGTGGCACATAAAATCTCCCCCCTACAAGAGAAAATGACTAGCTGGCAAATGTATGCCCTCACACTTACCTAGCGCTAATGTTGATACCACTGCGACCCAATTCAAATTCAGTACAGTATCCCTAGATCAGGTGTTAGCCACCATCACTTCACTTAACCTTACAACTGCAAAGGTGACAGCTTCCCCGCCCGGCTGGTCAAACTCTGTGCACCAGCCCTAGTACCCATTTTCACCGGTTTTATCAATGCTTCATTTACTTCCAATTCAGTCCCATCCATCATCAAAACGGCCTGGGTAACCCCACTACTCAAGAAACCCTCCCTAGATCCCACCATCCCTACCAACTATCGCCCCATCACTTCTGTTCCATTCCTTCTGAAGATAATTGACCGAGTAGCCTACACACAAATCCAACACTACCTGGAAAGTAACCACCTGCTAGGAGCTAGACAATCAGGTTTCCTCCGCCCCAAACATAACACTGAAACAGTGCTTCTAGATTTAAAAAGCCAGATGGACAGCATCCAAGATTCTGGCAACATAGGCATCTTACTATTACTCGACCTATCAGCTGCATTTGACCTGGTAGATCACGACAAGCTGTGCCTTGCACTGGCCGAAAACGTCCACTTTTCCCCAGAAAGCTTCCTATGGATCAAATAATTCCTGTTGGAATGCACCTCCAGAGTCTTTATCAGTGCTGAGGCAGCTGACCCCATCACAGTTCCTCTAGGTATCCCCCAAGGCTCCTGCCTTTCACCTACACTTTACAACACATACACTAAACTACTATTTGCAGCACTTGACGCCATGGGCGTCATGTACACAAATTTTGCATATGACACCCAGATATGGTTCCTATCACTGGGGACCACAAACACGATACTGCCACTATCAAGCAAGATTTATGCTATCATTCAAAATTGGATGGCCACTGATAGCCTATGCCTGAATGATGAGAAAATAGAGATCCTCATTGAAGGTTTCCCCACCTGCCGAAAATCTCTAGATAATAGCTAGGCCACTATAAATATTGATGGGACATCCATCCCAGTCTCGAAACAAGTAAAAACATTAGGCGTCCACTTAGATGCTAATCTCGACATGACCAAGCACATCAATACCTTATCATCTTTCACCGCCTATACTACTAAACTAATCTCACTCAGCCAACAATTCCTCACACCACAGAACTGCCTTACACTAGCACAAGCTCTCATCCTTTCAAAACTAAACTACTGCAACATCCTTTTACTGGGAACCAAAACAACTAATCTTGCCAAACTGCAACTACTCCAGAATAAAGCCTTACGTGCTGCATTTGGCTTAAAACGGTATCTTCACATCTCCCGTATTAGAAGTGCATTGGCTCCCTGTCAAAGCGAGAATCCTCTTCAAGACCCTGATCACTGCGCACAAATGCATCCTTAATGATGCCCCTTCCTATATGAACAACAGCATTACCCAAAAGATTCCAACCCGATCCCTAAAATCAGGTTCCAGCACACACCTGATCGTTCCCCACTATAGGAACAAAAAGGTGTGAGGTTCTAGATTCCCAGTAGCTGCTCTAATGCTCTGGAACTATCCAACGGCACACATTAGAAATGAGCAATCGCACCAGCGATTCAAGACAATGATTAAAACTTGGCTCTTTGACAAATTCGATTAAGGCCGTAACTATCTCCGTCAATGCTCCTAATATGTTGTAACTGAATGTATGTATGTAATTTATATTCTAAGTCTGTAATGAAGTGAAGTTTTTAAGTAACCAACGCCGTGATACCCTTGGGTTTGGGCATGTAACAAATGCAATAAATAAACAAATAAAATTCCTATTGGCGGTGCCTTTCACGACGGAGCTCGGGTGCTCCGTTAACTGTGTCCTCTCCAGGACACGTGTTACCTTAATCAGGTATTTTCACTCTTTTTTTGTTAACGGGGGATCAATTCTCAAGCGGGAAATACAGTCAAAGCACATATACACAATATGAGAAATTGATTACCCCACTTTACGCCAATGGCAAATAGATTGGTGGTGTTTTCATGTAATATTCAAATTAACATAATGGCCTTGAAAAACCAAAACAATTATTATATAGTGGGACCAGACATCACAATAATTACAAAAAAGGTTTATTAATATATGAAACAATTAACAAACTATTCATTCATAAATTCAATTCAAACACCTCCAGGTAGACCTATAGTCTCCGCCTTGAACTCAATACTAGAACTTTTATCCATATACTCGGATTGTTTTTTAAGGCCTTTTGTTAGATCTATGCCATCATTCGTCAAAGATACGACAAGCTTGAAGAATACATTGGGAGGGGCCGTGGCCAGCGAGCACAGCATGAGGACGTGATCTCTCAGTGCTCCCGGGGGCCATCCTGCAAAAATCCTGAGAAAATAGATGTTCACACCCACAAAAACGACATCTACCAGTGGCAGAAACCTGACACAATGGGTCGCTGAAGTTGAAAAATAAACCGGCGTGTGAATCCAGAGAAATACGCCACGGAAAGAAGAGGCAGCCGGCATCGCGCTCGAAACAAGATGGCCGCTGAGCGCGAAGGTAGGAACAGACCGAATGCTACCATCCACTGAAGCCGCGCTACAGATAGAAGCAAACGCACAACAACTGCGCTCCAACATGAAGGCGTGAGCTTCCCGGGCAACCACAAGAAGCACATTCCTGCCTCTCCACCGCCATATACCGAGCAGGGAGAAAGATGACACTAAGAGGAGGAGCCCGTCCCTGACAAAAAGCCAGCGTTGTGCCGCATTGAACTCCAGGCCTGAATGTAAGATACACAAGACAGTCATGGGCGCTCCGTACCACGTAGAGCGCCCTGCTGAACCATCTGAATCATTCACCGTGCTGGCGTGTGGCCCGCGGCTCCCCCGGCGTGCCAGAGAATCACAACGGCAGTAAGGAGAGAGGGTAGCGGGAGACTGATGACACAGCCCACACTGGGAAATGCCGCTGTGAGGGGGGGACCCTTGTTTACCTGACCATACCAACCTAGCTCTACTGGCCCCACGAGCCCCGAACAACACAGCTGGCACACCGCCCAAAACATGCGGTTGGGAACCCGCGTGTCATTAAGGGAATATAAACGTGATATGAGCGAAGGACTCCCTGCTCGACACGCTGGGAACAGGGGGTGCGCGGGCCAGCCGTTGACGGGCTTGGCAAACTTGTGGAGGAACTGAACCTACAAGAGACTGGGTGGGAGCCCTGGGAGCTGCAGCCAAGGACCCATGCAAAAGCGGCATAGTAATAGCAAGGGAGGTGACCAGGGCACTCAAACTTTAGCAACCACAGTAATCCGCGGCAAACATCGAAGCGGGGACACTCACAGAGTGGACATGAAGGTACTAAACAAAGCAACTGCAGACAGAGAGTGACCCGCCTGTGGGACAACAACAAGGGCCACATACAGATGCAACCAGAATACCAACGCTACCCGCTAAAATACAGCCTGAACCGCCAGAACTGTATGCGAACTCCGGATTGAACAAACAGAGCGCAAAACAAGCACCAATTGAAAATAATCCAGAAGGCACCATTGCCCCCAGAGCCATACCCCTGTTGTCCACTTGCGAACATGCCCTAGCCCTGTATTGTGATATACAGAGCAGCCTTCAACTGAATCACTGTGGTACTACGCATAACTCTCTGGGTGAAGGCATGCAGGACACGCATGCCAGCAAGAAACGTACAGGGCTAGACACTTCGAGAAAATAGAGCACTCTATAAAGGCGCCACCGGAATGAGACTGTGGCCAACACCAGGGTCTGAAACAATGCCACAAGCGCCCTGCCACACACTGCGAAAGTGAACGACGTGATGCTCTAACTGGAGGCAGTGGGAGTAGTGGGGTCACGGACAGGCGAAGTGCGCCTGTTGTGGGCCGAAAACATTTACACAAGATGACTCGCTGTATCACCGGAAAGCAGAGGTATCAGTAGTGGGGTGGAGGAGGCAGCATCAGGCCTGCAAAAGAGGTGGAAGTCCTTCCACCTATGGCATAGCATAACCACGTACCTGTGTGCAACAGAGTCTCACACTATCGCCTAATCAGGATATCTAGCCCATCAGATCCCACAAAGACCCGGGAGTAATGGTGGCAATCGGATAACATCTCGCCAAACAGGTTCACCTAGATGGCACTCCACTGTTCCAAACTATTCTACAAACATCAATTGCGCAAGAGTACTCTCCTACAAACTGCCATCCGCTAACCCTCCATGGGGAAAGACAGAACAAAAACTGGGTCAACGCAGAGCAAAATGGACCAGTACACAACCCCCGCCCAAACCTCCCCATAGGAACAAGCCAAATCTGCCGACACATTGGAAACAGAAGGGGATATATCGCTCAAGGATGTCATGAACGCCATCGCCAACTCGAGAACCTACATGGAAAAAAAGATGGATGGCAATAGCACAGAAGTATCGCTACTACGCCATGACCTACAAAAACTCACTCCCCGCACGGGGGAAGCCGAGGGTCGCATATCAGAAACAGAGGACGGATTGAGGACCAAAAACCATAAAATGACAGGAGCGTTGGCTCGCCTCAAGGCACTGGAAGAACAAGTGGAAGAGGAAGAAGGCAGGGCAAGATGGAACAACATCCGGATCCTGGGGCTACCTGAAAAATCGGAAGGTACAAGTATGAAACTGTTCCTCGAACAATGGCTTGCAGACCTTTTTGCACCCAAGACTCTATCGAATTTCTTTTCAATCGAAAGAGCCCATCGGATACAGTCTGGCAGGCAGATTCCTGCCCCCCCTCTCACAGTGATAGCAAGACTCGTGAACTATAGGGATCGAGATGCGATACTTCAAATGGCCAGAACCAAGGGCTCTATAACATTCAATGGCTCCAAAATTGCCTTCTTTCCTGACTTTACCAGAGAGGTACAGAAAGCAAGCCAGTCCTTTGACCCACTTAAAAAATGCCTTCAGACCCTCAACATAAAATATGGACTCCTATTCCCTGCACAACTGAAAATATACTTCAATGGAACGACTGTACATTTCATGGACCCCAGAGAAGCATGGAGCTGGGCAGAAAGCCATCTGGAAGGCGATTGGAGATTGAGTGGGTGACCTCTGATGCTGTGCTGACAAGGGGCGTCAAAAGTTTGGTTATTTGTTAGAAAGTTTGGTTGTGTGGGCGACAGATGCTTCAGTTGGGGATGGAGTATAGGGAGGGGGGATTGGGATTCGAATTGAATGTTTTTGCTATTAAAGTATGCACGGTTCGACTGTTTACACTAAACACAAAATGCATTGAGGTACTCAGGATTACGAAAATAACTAATACCCCCCTCCCCCGTGGAGGCTGTGGCTGCCTAAACATAGAGATACATAAAAAACACAATGACTCTAATTGGGCCTAACACCAAACAACTTCGTCTCTTAACATGGAACGTGAACGGCCTGGGTAATAGTATTAAAAGAAGGCTGGTGACACAATATCTAAATCGACATAACCCAGATATAGTGCTCCTCACAGAGACCCACCTGTTAGGCACAACATGGCAACTCTTCAAGAGAACTAAATACCATACAGCAATGCATGCAGGATTTTCCATGGGATCGAGAGGGGTACTAATATTAATCAACAAAAAAACTCCCATTGAGATCTCCAACATAACCCAAGACACAGGGGGGAGATTCGTATTGATACATGGTACACTATGGAATCAGACCATAGCAATACTAACAGTCTACTCACCCCCAGCGCTCATGACCGTCTTATTGGAAGATATTACACCCATAATAGCTAACAATATAGCGGACACTCTGATAATAGGAGGGGACTTCAACGAAGTAATGAACGTCAAGGAAGATCATACACATATAAGAGGAAGAAACCCAGCAATACCAACCAAACTAGCTACCTTTGCAGCAGCACTGGGGCTGCGAGACGTGTGGAGACACTTGAACCCGACATAACGACAATACTCGTTCCACTCCGGTGCACATGCAACACTATCCAGACTGGACTATTTCTTTACCCCACCTGAGAACATACACAAAGTAACAGAGGCAACCTTGCTCCCTCGAGGGATATCAGACCACTCTCCACTAATGATACTACTTGAAATAGAGAGACCCCAGCCCCCACCAACCTGGTGGCTAAATAGTTATTACCTGGGTTTTCCAGACTTAGTGGAGAAAATCCAAGAGACCACATCCTTATACTTCGAGTTGAATCAGAGCTCGACAGATGATAACGAGATACTATGGGAGGCATACAAGGCAACACTGAGGGGTGAAATCCTGGGCTGGACAGCAGCACATAAAAAGACACATAGGAAAGAAGTGGAGGATGCTGAAATGGAGGTACATAGAGCTGAGGTACAATACACAAACACAGGGGCAGTTGAGGATAACAGAGCCCTACTCTTAGCGCAAAAGAAACTGCAAAATGTGACGCTGAATTGTGCAAAACAAGCGCACAGAACAATGCGAGCTATGTTATACAAAACCGGGGACAAAGCCAGTAAGATGTTAGCATGGCTGGAAAAGAGGGACGAAGGACATCACCAGGTTAGAAACATAAGCATCGCAGATGCAGGGCGGGCCTCGACCGACCCAGACATTGCAGAATGCTTCGCAACCTAAAATGAGGCACTGTACGCTGCCCCAACAGTCTTGATTGACCCCACCGCACTAGAAGAAGTTATCCTTCCGTCCCTTGATGATGCACAAAGAATGAATTTAGAAAGGGAGATCACAGAAGAGTTAATAACAACCCTATCCCAACTCCAAAATGGGAAAACCCAGGGTCCTAATGGTTCCCAGTGGAAACCTGGAAAAAGATAGGAAGCAGTGATGTGGCAGCACATATGCTTAACATGTGTCCACACACAAAAGAAAAAGGAATCCTCCCTCCAGACCTGAGGAAGGCCAGTATAGTGGTGATACAAAAGGATGGCAAACCTCCAGACATATGTAGCTCCTACCGGCCGATCTCGCTCAAAAACACAGAGGCCAAAATCCTTGCAAAAATCCTCGCCAATAGATTGCAAAATGTAATAACTACTCTCATTCACCGGATCGGTGTGGCTTTATGCCCCAGAGATCCACACGAATGAACATCCACAGGCTCCATGTCACCCAGCACTACAGGAATCACTTGCACTCTTTTCCATTGATTTTGAGAAAGCATTTGACTCAGTCTAATGGGAGGCCCTGTGGATGATAATGACTAGAATGGGATTTGGCGACCAATTTATGGGCTGGGTTAAGCTCTGTATAACGCCCCGACAGCCGAGGTTAGAGTAAACGGATGGTCCTCACACAGCATTAGACTGGGCAAGGGAACAAGACAAGGATGCCCCCTATCTGCGATGCTATTCGCACTGATGATTGAACCCCTCGCAATAATACTGAGGGACGCGAAATCGTGGAGGGGATTCCACTGGGCCCACGACTGGGAGGATAGAGTCTCCCTGTATGCCGACGATTTACTCATTTACATAAGTGACCCGTCGGAGTCCTGCCCCATTGTCACACAAATATTGAAGCGATATGGGCTGTTCAGCAGGCTAAGGATAAATTGGAACAAATCGATACTATTCCCGGTAAAAGGGATAAATAATATGACCCCAAATAACTGCCCATACCGAGTAGAACTCGAGCAATTCCGCTACCTCGGCATGCAGATCACGACCCAGAAACCTATATCCAATTACAGATTTGCAAATGATGTGATACACTGGATGGCTCTTCCCCTTACTCTACTGGGGAGAGCGGCACTGTTTAAGATGCTGGCCCTCCCGAGGTTCCTATACGTTCTGCAGAACGCACCATTATATATACCCAAATCAGAGTTCCACAAAATAGACAGTATACTCAGGAAATTGTTATGCGGAGGCGGACACCCGCGAATTGCCCTGAACACCTTGCAGCGCTCCATCTGGGAAGGTGGTATCGGACTCCCCCGCCTGCAAACATACTATTGGGCCTCCCTGATGGCAGTTGTAAATGATATCTTACACAAGAGCCCCGACCTATCACACATCCGACAACACACACAGGCGGGACAGGGGTTTTCCCCACTGGAGAGTCTTTATCTGAACATAACCCACCCTATCCCTAACATGACAGCTGCTCACAGAGCACAGGTATGGAGGGATGCACACAAACACTTAGGTTGGGAGGGGAAGATCACACCGGTACAACCCCTGTGGAGGAACAGACACCTGCCAGAACTCAATAGGCTTCCGAAATGGGCAAACTGGGAAGCAGTGGGGATAAACAGGGTCGGGGACGTGACACAGGATGGTAAGATAGTGTCCTTTAAGACCCTAAGGAACAAATTCGGCCTACCTTTGACAGAACACTTCCACTACAGGCAGATGTTACATGCACTTACAACACATGCAACAGACCTATGCAATATGCCTGAATGCACGCCCATCGAAAGAAATATTGTCATAGACCGAATAGATAACAAAATAACCTCCACAATGCATAACCAAATCTCAGCTTTTGCAACACCAGAGTTCGGTAGCCTAAAAGCCAAATGGGAAAAAGACGTGGGACCATTACAACCGGAGGATTGGATCACGGCCCTAATGTACCCCAGAGAAACAGCCATATCTGCCAGAATCAGACTGATTGAACTCAAAATACTCCACAGAATATACTATCCAATTAACAGATCCCAACTGTCTAAGATGTCACCTAGAGAGGAGAACTTTTTTCCACATCCTATGGGAATGTCCACGAATTCAACCTTTTTGGCAGAAATGCTGTGACAGGCTTGCACGGGTCATAGACCGAGTAGTACCCATGGACCCCAAACTGCTGATACTGGGAGTAGACGCGAACATTGAGTTGTCCCACTTTGAAAAACATGTGTTCTCAACGGCCACCGGGTTTGCCAAAAGGAACCTGGCACAACTATGGGGGTCAAACTCTGCTCTGCAATACGAAGAATGGGTGGCAGATGTAGATGTGTGTATTGCAATGGAGACCAGGGTATACACCACTAGAGGCTGCCCTGGCAAGGCGCATAAAATATGGCAAAGATGGGAGGAAAATTAGAGATACCAGTCTGTAACATGCAAGGCTTGATGAACATCTGAGAGCAACCTGAACTGTATGAAAAACACAAGGTCACGGCCTGATATATGCAGAAGTACCCACATAATGGTTTTAACGTATGAACTATGCATTAAGCATGTCTGTATGTTTAGAATGTTTCTATTAAGTGTTGTTCTTTAAAGAAAATCAATAAAATGTGTTTTAAAAAAAAAGATACGACAAGCATGATTAACCTTTTGAAAGATCTAGTGGTGGAAAAAGATGACGTATTGGTGACTCGACGTCACAGAATTATATACCAGCATCACTCAAGGCGAATGTTTGAAAGTCATGCAAACTTTTTGAACAAACGCACTACCACTTTGGAAAAAGTACCGACGAAGTTTATACTAGAATGCATAAGGTTAGCGCTAACTGAGAATTTCTTTCTGTATGATGGCTCTTTTTACAAACAGATACACAGAACAAGCATGGGGGTGACCTTTGCCCCCGATTTAGCTAACATGTTTATGGTCTTTTTTGAAGACTCGTCTATTTACCATGTAAATAATCCATATAAAAAGAACATCATTAGATGGTTTTGGGATATAGATGATGTTTTTTTGATTTGAAGAGGCGATTTGGTCAGTCTAGAGAATTTTTTGATATGGCTCAACCATCATAACACATGCATTGACTTTACTATGATGTATAATCACAAACAACTTCCTTTTTTAGATTTACTCATCTGTAAAACGTCATCAGGCCATTTAGCTATGACTCTGTATCGAAAACTGACAGATAAAAATATGCTGTTAAAATACAACAGTTTTCATCCTCTAGGACTTCGAGACAACTTACCGGTAGGCCAATTTTTAAGAATCAGGTGCAATTGCTCCACCATAAGTGATTATGTAAACGAAGGGAAGGTGCTTAAACAAAGATTGTAAGCAAGTGGCTACCCAAGAAAAATAGTGCATTCTGCTTATAAATGTGCACAACATGCTAATAGAGGTAGCACTATTTTGGAAATTTATTTCCAGCTGGTTCTATTCTTTTTACTCTTTTAATTTGGTTCTTTTAGATAAGAATAGGTGTCCTTATTCGTTGTCTGTCTTGTACCTCTGTTAGCGCCTTTATGCCTGCGGGCATAAAGGGCGCTAAAGAGCGCTATATAAATATTATGTAATGTAATGTAAGATGCCTCTATCCTGAAGCAAAAATTCAAGAAGACAAGATCACTTGTGTCACCACATATAATCCAATTAGAAACGGTCTCAGAAGAATAGTTAAAAAACATTGGCATATGTTAAAAACATCTGCATTTAACCCAGCGAAACTGATATTTGCCTTTAAATGGCAGAGAAATTATAGGGATATGCTGGTACATACATAGCCAACCAGACAACCAATAGAGACACAAGCCACATTATGGGCACTTCCTGCCGTCACAGGGCATTTTAAGTGTGGACTGTGTTCCGTGTGCTCGCTTACAAAAAATCTAACATCCATTGAGTTGAATGGCAAAATGTGGCAATTGTGGAATTTCTCAAACTGCTCAACCAATTGGGCAATTTATGGAATTAAATGCCCTTGTAATCCATTGTATATTGGAAAAACTATAAGACCTATAAAACAAAGAATTTGCAAGCATAGATCATGCTTGAAAAACAAGGTGGAGATGAAACCTTTAGTAGCCCATTATGAAATTAAAAACCATAAATACACTGAGCTCTTTTGGTTCATTGTTCCAAAAATACCATCTACAGCCAGAGGGGGCAAAAGAGAAAGGATGTTGTCACTCTGTGAACAACGATGGATTTATATCCTTGACACAGTCAAACAAGGTTTAAATGTGTCCATCGAATGGAATACTCTTCTAAATACATTTTTATTTTTTATTTATTTTTTTACGTTTTTTTTACTGAATTTTTGACGGGTAGCCTGCTAATAATATTTTTTTTAATGGGTTGCCTGTTAATGAGGACTTGATGCAAACCTGTTTTGTGAAAATCTTTTTCCATAAATGGTTTCTGTAGAATTTTCTGCTTCCTGCACATTAAAACAGTGAGAAAAAAGATTGCACCTTTGCACCCCCTGATAAGGAGATAACACGTGTGCTTTGTCAATGCTTTTATTAATATTCTCTCCTAGTTTGGGTTTGACAAGCTTAAATATTTTGTTTCTTGTCAACATCGAAAGCAGGTAAGTTTCTTTGAACATTATTATGCATACATACAGACAAAACATGTTGTTTAAGCCCCGGGTCCCCTTCCCCTTTAATAAGGGGGGAATCCTTAGCAAATGCGAAGAAAAAAAAAAGCACACGTTTGATCAGGGGACTGTGCACCATTCGGCTTGCGGAACGATAGATAAATAGTCAGCATTCTGCAGTTCCCCTCAGACGCCTGCGACACTGAGATGGGAGTACAAGGCAGAAACATACGTCCGCCGCCCTACAGGTAAGTTCCATCGAAGGACATTTTCGGCAGATAACTCGGGTTCGGTAATCGACCCCATTTACTAATATCTTGCAGTCTATCTACACTAAGAATACTAGGAGAGATTAGTTGGAATTCCTTGGTTATAGAGGTTCTTTCTCCTTTCCACTTTAAACTGTGAGGGCAGCGGGGGGAAGTATACAGAGTCCCGCACCAGCAAAATTCTGAGGGCAGTTGTTAACTTTGGAACCAAAAGGTTTGCTGCCACAATAACACACGTAAGTGCCGTAAACCAGTACTAAATTAATACAAAATGAATTCACAATATGTTGGTAGTACTAAATTACTTGTGTTAACTATAATCATTGTAATGTCTGCAAGGTAATCCCTGCCGCTCTGCACAAAACGTGGATGATTAAGTCCATCACTGTAGATGTTAATCTCCTACACAAATTCACAAATCTGTTAGTATTGTGAAAGTAAGGCCTTTTTTCAATAGGAATCCTTCTGTACTTTCTTACTCCTTAATTTATTGTATTGATGGAGCTTTGCAGTGATAGTTGTGCTGTTTAAGTAATGGAAGTATTCACGTTTGCCCTCAGGAGATTCGAAGCCTGTCCAGTGTACGTTTTGAAGTAACGTCGGGCCAACTGTCTAAATTAAGCCTGCAAGCTCAACCGCTGAGGCCTTAGTGTAAGTGGGGTAACGAAAATATTGATCTAACATTGGAAATCATGTTTTTAGAATGGAGTGCTTAGGTAAAACCATTTTTGAAAGTGACCTCAAGAAAATTATGCACACCTATAACTTTTGACAAAACATAAATGAATATGAATCATCCTTGAATCAGAGGATACAATGGGATTGTGCCAAACAAATATGGCTACTAAAAGAAATGTGCTCTCTCAAGTGATAGAGAATTTGTCTTACGCCCTTAGCATAAAGAAATGCAAAGATTGGTGTTGTTTTCTCGTGTAGTAGACACAACAATAGATATTGAGGAGTTTGTTAAATATATCAAATGCACAGATGTCTAGAGATTGAATGTTCAATATCATATATTCATGGACCATGCAATTGTGTAACTGTTTTTATTGTGTCTAAGTGTTATTTATAGATTACTGTCTATGAACATCAAGTTTCGGGGTGTACAAGATTCAACCATTAAGAAATGTTTGTCCAGTAGATGGCCCTTATATCTATATCGACACAGACACTAGGGATAGTGTCTAATGTAAAATGAGGCCGAAACATGTATACTATCTGAAAAACCCATACTAATAAGAATCTGGTTTTCTTGACACAAATTACTTGCTTATGGATTACAAATGTTGTGATTCCCATCCCCATGAAATTTGCTTTTTGAATTTTGTTATTTGTGAATACGTTTTTAGATTTTGCAAACTATGACAACAAGTTAAATGATTCTGTCTAGTTTGTTAATTGTTTTATTTATTAATAACCCTTTTTTCTAATGATTGTGATGTCTGGTCCCACTATATAATACTTGTTTTGGTTTTTCAAGGCCATTATGTTAATTTGAATATTACATGAAAACACCACCAATCTATTTGCCATCGGCATAAAGAGGGGTAATCAATTTCCCATATTGTGTATATGTGCTCTCCAGCACACGACAGGCCCTTGGCTGATGGTAGTGATTTTAATGGAGGAATCGGTAGTTAGTATCCAGTCTAGGATCCATCCCCTTTGAGTATGTGGGGGCATATACTAATTGGGAGAAACTCATGTCATTGAGTGCTTGTGCTAAGGCTGCAGATTTGTGATCTGTGGGATTTTCGTAGCCGATGTGAAGGTCACTTAGAATGATACACTTGGTTAGGAGTTTGAGTTATGGGGGGGTGGTCAGCAGGGGGTTGTCAGCTTCTGGTACATTAGGTGAGTTGGCTTGGCGATAGACCAGGAGGATGTAAGTTGTTTGTGGGTTGAGAACTTTTTTGCACTAATGTTTCACAGCCAATGATGGGCAAGGAAGGAGAGGTACCAATAGAGAGCGAGGATTTAGCATTGAGGGCAACACCACCTCTGATTGCGTGAGTGCGATCTGCACTGACAATAGTATATTCAGGGGGGGAGGGCAAGCATGAGCTGGGGGCCAGAGGAGCTATGTAGCCAGGATTCTGCAATGGCGAGTAGGTCGAGGTCGTTGCCTAGTATGAGGTAATTGATTTCAATAGTGTGAGTGCCCAGTGAACGGGCATTGATGAGTGCACACTTGAGGGAGTCAGTCTGGTCAAGGGGTAAATGGGGAACTGAGCTGACTAAGGGGATATTGGAAGAGGTGAAGGGAAGTAGAGAGCAGATAGTCTTCATCTTCTGGGATTGCCTGCTCAAGGGTAGGAGAAGCCTAGCAGTGTAGCGTTAGGTTTACTTGTTCTAGTAGTTTGTGGAGCCGTTGTGCCCCGTGTGGTGAGTGAGAGAGGTGCAATAGGTGATGTAGGTGAGATATACAGTCTGGCAAAGGTGAGGAGGCATCCTTGATTAGAGTGTGTGGCTGTCTGTTATGGCAGGTATTCACATTGTTACTGGCTAATGCATGCATCAATATGAGCTGTAGGTGAGCCATACGGAAGAGACATGGATGATCTAGGATTGGGAGACTCAGGCCTGAGAGCAGGCGAAGTGACTGTGGTAGGTTCATTGTGAGTGCCTCACGTGTAGGCACTTTCATGCGCCATGCTTAGATGGACTCATGATCGCAGGGGGCAAGAAGGAAGTGGGTTTGGATATCTGGCAGGGCAGTGAGAGTAAGGGTGTCATATTAGCGAGCTGTCTCGCTGGCGCCTGTGTGCTAGCATAGGCTGGCATGAGGTTGCCAGTAGGAGTGCAGCATTGAAGAATCCTAGAATGGGTGAAGCGGGAGCCAGAAATAAGGTTGTGGGATACGTGCAGCATTATCCCTGCTAAAGGGGTCATGTGTGCCGGTACCAGGAGCGCCGGCATAACAATGCTGAAAAGGGCTGGTCATAGTGGCCTGCTTGCTGAGTGGGCGGGAGCACAGGGGGATTTCAATTGGTCATTGCTAAGCAGAGTAGTGCCAAGCGCATCATTGCATGCCTTACCTTGCACGTATGCGGCAGAGCGCCCTTTTGAAGACGGGTTCAATGGGCTTTGGAAGCCGGAGTCCTGCGCTTCAGAATGTCAAATGGAGCTATTGGGGGAGTGAGGGGTGAAAGTGGCAATCAAACATTGTGCCACCATAGTGTGGTGAGGAGTCTGGAAATTTCATTGTAGGCCCGGCATTCTCATCAAGGCGAGATCCCTGGGTTTTTGCCAAACGACATAAAAGTTCATTATGATCACTGGTTAAAAATGACAGCAACCACAGTCTGAGACATTCAAGCATTAATTTAATTTATTACATGTTTATTTGCATTGTAAAGTTACAACTTGTTAGGAAGTACTTATTTCTTGCATTAATTATAGATCTGATAGATTGGTAGAAAAACTACCAATACACAACAGTTTTCATGGACATGGTAGAGTGCATAGGTGATTGATTGGTCCAAGAACTGCATTCCCAAACATTCCATGCTGTGTGTATCCTTCGGCATGCAAAATAGTGCACTGCAAAATTATACACACAGCAATAATACTTCAGAGTCCATTCACCCATTGGCAAGGGGAGGGCGGTATGTTACATTGCAGTATTAATGGTAGAACTACACTGCAATAGTGTAGACCTTTTTCAATTTCGGCCTCAGCTTCAAATTAGCACATGGAAGCACCATGGACACCGACCTAAAACTCACCCAACAAACTCATCAACTCTGTATCCAGAACCTGCAACATACGCATGCTAAGCCGAATCTTTTCCTACCTTTTCTATTCTCAAAGAGTCTCTGCTATACTGGCCATCATCATCTCGGTGATCCAGCACGCCAGCTCAGGATACTCCAATGAATCCGAAATTCAGCAGCCAGACCGCTCTGGGCCCTTTTGCCCAGAGAACATATCACCCCCGCACTCAGAGTTAGCCTAAGAGCAACCTTCAAAACCATGTGCATCACACACACACAGAGCCCTCCATAATACCTGACCCGAGTATCTCCAGTAGAAAATCATCCACTACAAGCCCCCCAGAAACCTCCAATCGGGCTCAGCTCTCCTCCTTGCCTTTCCCCCTTACCACTCCACCAGAGTTAGCGGCCTGGCCTTCTCTATCCTAGCACCGACCAAACACTCTTCCTCTGCACATCCACTGCACAGAAAACTATTTTTTCTTTAAAAAAGTCTTCAAAACCTGGCTATTTGCAGCATTATCCTGAAAGCCTTCCCTAAACCTTCCAATTCCCAGCTCCAAACAGAGACCCACTCACTACCAGGTGGCGCTGATCGTATTTTCCACGGCCCCGACTTTGCAGCACCTGGCGGCACAAGCCATTACCGCGGCAGCCCGGACCTCACACACTATCTTACACCAATCATTACCCTGGTTTCTCACAAACACCACCAGATGAAATGCAGCGCTTAATATCTTTTTTACCCTTTGAAATGCCCCAGGATTGATTAGTCATTGCACCTGGCATCTACGGGAAAACAGGCAATCGCACTCAAAGTGTCTGTGATAGAATCACCACCATCGCAATCGGCCACGTCGAGATGCACTGCTGTGTATTGCCATGGGAGGAATTGTACCGTGGCAGCCCGGACCTCACACACTATCTTACACCAATCCTTACCCTGGTACTCTTGTTCAGTGGAGAATTGCCTTGCAAAGACTGATATGTCTGGGATATTTCTTCTCTGTGAAAGATAGTGAGCTAAAGACTCTGGGTAAGTCTCTCGTAACCAGGACTTATGTCTGGCAGAGGGACTCCCGGGACCCCCTTGTTAATTTGCATATTTAAGTAACTTTGGGTCTCACCCTAAGTTACTAAGGGAATCCAGACGTGGACCCCTTGCTCACTACTCTTAGAGAGACACAGCTCCTCCCTACTGATGACGTCCAACCAGACCGAAACACGTGTCTGGGGATGCTGTTGGTACTCTTGTTCAGAGGAGAATTGCCTTGGATTTCAGTGCTGGACTGCCCCAGGGCAGGACAAAGACTGATATGTCTGGGATATTTCTTCTCTGTGAAAGAAAGTGAGCTAAAGACTCTGGGTAAATCTCTCGTAACCAGGACTAATGTCTGGCAGAGGGACTCCCAGGACCCCCTTGAAAATTTGCATATTTAAATAACTTTGGGTCTCACCCTAAGTTACTAGGGGAATCCAGACGTGGACCCCTTGCTCACTACTCTTAGAGAGGCACAGCTCCTCCCTACTGATGAGGTCCAACCAGACCGAAACACGTGTCTGGGGATGCTGTTGGTACTCTTGTTCAGAGGAGAATTGCCTTGCATTTCAGTGCTGGACTGCCCCAGGGCAGGACAAAGACTGATATGTCTGGGATATTTCTTCTCTGTGAAAGATAGTGAGCTAAAGACTCTGGGTAAGTCTCTCGTAACCAGGACTAATATCTGGCAGAGGGACGCCCAGGACCCTCTTGTTCATTCCCACAAACACCACCAGATGAAACACAGCCCTTAATATCTTTTTTACACTTTGAAATGCCCCAGGATTGATTAGTGATTGCACCTGGCATCTACGGGAAAACAGGCAATCGCACTCAAAGTGTCTGTGATAGAATCACCACCATCGCAATCGGCCAAGTCGAGATGCACTGCTGGGTATTGCCATGGGAGGAATTGTTCCATGGCCTTGTCACGCGCCAGAAGGCCAGGTGGGGTTTCTCATACATTACTCCAGGAATGCAATCAAGAACTAGCCCAGAATCGCACTGGAAGGACTTGAGGGATGGGCGGGTATTTCGTATGTATGAACTATAGGATTGGTCGCCCATGGTAAAGGTAACAATTGAGAAGGTACAGTAAGTGCTCGATATCTGTGTAGACTCGCCACGCTATCCGCCTAGGAGAGCCTTTAAGTATAACCTGTGCTCCTCTAGTTGCAAATAGCTGGAGCATAGACTGTTGCTCTAGCTAACCATTTTATCGCATCCGCAAGAATCGACAGAAGCCAATACCTGATTGGGCGCACAAACAACACATCACCACCGAATCTGCTAGGTACATATAGCGCACCACTCCGGTGGACACTGGCTGTATGCTTGGCTACACACACACACACATCAGAATACAGCAAGGACTATGACAATATTTGGTCATGCTGGTCACATAATTCTCTACCTACTTAAACCAGACTGTGCCTCAACACCTCTGACATCAGAATGCAGCGAAGACCTATGACAAATTTGGGCACGCTGAACACATAGCCATCTCTAGCACTCACGGCATCTCCCGACTCCTCTCTACCATAGCTCTCAACCATTTGTCTCGCAAAGGCGGGTGAAATCACCCGATTTTGCTTCTGGCGGGTGAGACGCCCATTGAAATGAATGGGCGTGCAGGAGACTTGGCGGGTGAGTCAGCCCTTTGTAAGGCGGGTGACACCCGCCAAAAGCGGGTGAGTTGAGAGCTATGTCTCTACTGTATCCTGGCCAGTCCTGCTAAGCCTTATTTGGCTAAATGCACACATGCATTCTAATCTTCCTCCACGCTCTCCAACACTCTGGACTTGGGTCCACCAAGGGCTTTCCCACTACAAGCGCATTGAGACTATATTAATGGCAAAAAGCGCTATATAAATGACAAGTACAATACAATACAGCAGGTCAATGGTGCGAGTCCAGTGCATCAGCCCAAACTATTGATATTTCGATGGCATGTTTTAAACGTGAACTTTGCTTACTCTTGTAATTCCTCTGATGATTTTCTTTTTTTGGAGTCTTGTGGTGGAAATAAAAACTAATTTATATACTGTGCCATGGAGAATGCATCCAACATCGAACTGTTCTGATACCAATTCTAAACTCTTTCCCAGCTCAGGAATGCTGTTTTATCAACAGAACCAGTACAAGGAATCATGCTGCCCCAAGATGACCACAGATATTGTTCTTGTCCAATTAAACTCTTTGTTGTCATTAATGTAGAAAGCGAAAGAGGACACACACGCTTCTCTCTTAATAGGCCTGGGAGTTATTTGGTAAGTAAAGGAATGAAATGGCCGCCGTTCCGTATCAGAAGTGCTACCAGGGGAGCTAAGCTCCATTCCTCATGTGTACAAGCTAAAACAGACCTATTAACAGAAGGCTTCGATCCAGGGCAGCGCCGGGCCTCCAGGAAACGCATTAACAGAATTGAGGCAAGTCCTTGCACGCCTGAACTCCGAACTTGCTGAGTCAGGGCAGCGTGGAAGAAGGCACCCAGTGATCCCCGGTGACGGCACATCCGCCTCCCGAGCACTCACTGGAAGAGCTTTAATTAAAGCTAAGCCCTGAATAGCACGGTCCTTGGGGAGACCAGGCCCACGTATTCAGGGATAAAACGTTCCCAATCAAAATAAATTCAATGGAATGACGCTGCCGACAGCTCTGAGATTTGTCACGTGCCCGCTACTCTGTTCAGTGAACGTCACACCTGCCACAGTGCGCCATATATATTTGAAACTATTTAACGTCACTGTCCTAGACGTTGCATGACAGCATTGACTGTTGCCCCAGGAGGGCTTCTGCCATCAGAGAGACCAGCAGCATTCAAATTTCCAGTGGGGGGGGGGGACTTTAGGGCCACATAGAATGTGTACGTGGGAAGAGGGCAAGCCCAAAATGTTACGTGGGAAGAGGGCAAGCCCAAAATGTTGCGTGGGAGTCCAGACCTTAAGTCTGTTAGCAGGGGTGTAATATCGCTCCAGTCCGTTGATTGGACATCGAATGAATGAAAGGGTGAGGAAAAACTCTGGGGCATGAACGATGGGAGACCCCTGTGACATACATGCCAACATTCTGTGACCAAAAATCTATAGGAATGTTAAAGTTTCAAAAATATTGAAAAAATCAGTATTTGTTGCCACTAAATCGGTAGGCGGTGGGACTGCTTAAAAAGCAGTATCCTACTGCTTAAATCGGTAGGGTTGGCAAGTTCGTAGCAGGTGCCTGAGAGAGGGGCACTGTGTTGTGCAGCTACGCTGAAGAAATAGCATATTGCACTTGCAGGTGGGTGGAAGTGGCGAGTCTCGCGCAGGCGGGGTTGAAACATGCGGTTTCTCCCCGGCTCCTGGCGTAAGCTCACACCTGCCGGAACTCATTAGGAGGAGTGGCTCGCCATTGCTTCAGTGGCTCGCCCCAGCATGTAGATGACTGGCACTGGGGAGCTGAGGTACGGTGAACCATGTGGCTGTTGATATCCAGAAGTGCTGGAGCCGATCTCACGGGCACCTCTGACAGTCTGGGGAGGTTGCACTGGCGCACTGGTCTGCTATCTGCTGCCAGTAAGAACACACCATTATAAAAGCAGCAGCTTGGACACATCCCCACTGAAGAACGTTCCTCGGATTCTGTGTACTTGCGCACCCTGCAACCATGGCTGAACAGGCCGCTAAATCCAGCTAAAAAATAAACAAATAAAAAAAACCCCAAATAAATAGGTATTTGTTGCCACTAAATCGGTAGGCGGTAGGACTGCTGAAAAAGCGGTATTCTACCGCCTGAATCTGTAGGGTTGGCAAGTATGCTGTGAGGCATGCCTGAACTGGATTTTTCTGGTGGGTGATCAGGCTCCAGAGCACCCGCATGCTTGGCACTCCCGTGCTGGGATTGTAAAACCTATTTCTTCAACAAGAAGCAGCAAGTGAAATTGGGTCCATCTATGTGTGAGATCTTTAAGCACTGGCTTTCTATATGTTTTCGAGAACTACAGCCCCCTACAGCCCCAGCCAGCATAGTTAATGGTGAGGGATAGTGGGAGGTGTAGTCCAAAACATCTGGAGGGATGCAGAATGCAAACCCCTGATATGCGTCAACCACAATGCCCACATATTTTGTGGAGTTGCATGGGGCCCAATGCTTTCAGCCTCACTCCCCAGTATTTACATGTTGACTCTCCCGAAAAAACTCTGTCCAGAATCTCCCTTGCCATACATGCGCCCACATCACACACGTATGCGCACATGTTCACGCGCCTTAGTAAGGGTTTGCTGCATTTCAGGTGCCATGAGATTAGAGCTGGGAGGCGCAGGGAACTCTGGGGTAGGGCCGAGCCAGGGCTGAGCGTCGGGGTCTGGCCTGGCTCTAGGGACCCCAACGCAGGCCGACCCCAAGCTTTGTGGTGGCTGGATGGGTGTGTGGGGACAGTCTATTTTTATGGTAAGGGGGGGCATGTGGCAGACAAGTGGATGGTGGCACTTGGGGGGGGCAACGCTGTTTTAGGGATTGCAGTCGGATGGGACAGAGAACAAGGGTATGGCGGTACCTTGAGGGGGCATTGCTGCTGTTTTGAGCATGGCAGCGGGGCAGGGAAAAGAGGGTGATTGCGCTTGGGGGACTGGGGAAGTGCTGCTGTAACGGGGATGGGAGGGACAGGGAAAAAGAGTGTGGTGGAGCAGGGGAGCAAGGAAAGCGGGGGTATTGTTTGGAAGGGAGAGGACCATGGGAAATGACGAGGGGAATAAGCGCTGTAGGAACAAGGCAGGCATTTACCTTTTGGTCTTACTGCACAAAAACCCAGACTCGCTTGAAGTGGAAAAGGTTGCTTTAATGTGACAGGCCAAAGCTCACAAATAAACCCTAACCTGGCCCCTGGCCTTACAGACTAAAATTAACTGCTTTAACAATTTGCCAAAACATTAAATAAATAACTCTTCATGCCCCCCAACAAATAAATAAATAACCTCAACTTCCTCCCTACCTAATACCCAGGTCCTTACCATCCCCTTACCATCTTCTCACGCCTTGGTTCCCGCTTTCTCCCATCATCTCCCCGGGGCCATGCCCCTCCATCTTCAAGACCTGCTCCCCTCTCTGCACCCCCCGGGGTAGCCCATTCGTGCAAACAGCGCCACCCCCATCCTTACCCGTGCTATTCACCCATTGTGCTTGCCTCCCCCCTCATCCAAAGGGGCCATGCCCCCCAGCAACCTCCGTACTCAAACCCCTTCAACTCCCCTTTACACCAAACCCCCCTTCCTCAGACCCGCAGCCAGGACGACCTGTCACATCAGCAACAAGAACCTTGGAACATAACCCCCAACTAACGCCCCGACCTGTCACACGAAAACTACCAGCTTTCCCCCCGGACCTGTATCCTTAAACCCAAAATCGCTGAAAAAAACCCATGTATGGGGGAAAAAAGAAAAACTTCCTGCTCACAAATCAACTACCCATTCTCTGACCCCAATGGACCTCACAAAAAAGGAGGGGGTGGGGACAAAAGCTCGCCCTCAACAGTCGCCTGCTCCCGAACCTTCCCTGCCCCCTTAAATACCTCCCCAGCGATGTGCTATGCGCAGGCCAGCTCGCTGGCCTGTGTAGCGCCCAAAACCACCCCGGGGGGAAACGCTACGCATTCACCCTGGGTCCCCCCTTTGGGTTTACTGCACAAAAACCCAGACTCGCTTGAAGTGGAAAAGGTCGCTTTAATGTGACAGGCCAAAGCTCACAAATAAACGCTAACCTGGCCCCTGGCCTTACAGACTAAAGTTCACTGCTTTAACAATTTGCCAAAACATTAAATAAATAAATAACTCTTTATGCCCCCCCAACAAATAAATAAATAACTCCAACTTCCTCCCTACCTAATCCCCAGGTTCTTACCATCCCCTTACCATCTTCTCACACCTTTGTTCCCGCTTTCTCGCATCATCTCCCCGGGGCCATGCCCATCCATCTCTAAGACCTGCTCCCCTCTCTGTCATGATCCACAGAACGCGTCCCTTTTGGACTTCCTGGTCCTTGTCACAACGAGGCTTGCACTCTTTGATACTCCAAACATGGCCGTCTAACGTGGTACGCCTTGCACCAGCTTCCACGTCGGACATAGCAAATTCCACAAATAGACCACGCCCCCACGGCCCCACGGGTCTAAACGCTATCGCTGGTAGTGACTAGACTTGTGCTCCGTAGTTTGCTGAACTATTCTCCTGTCCTTGGTTCCCGTGCCCTCTAATTTCCCAATTCATTCCTCCCTCATCTCTTACCTTGTTTCCCGGATTTCGTGTACCTCCTTCGTGTACACTTCCTCGCTTCCTGGACGTCCTGAGCATCCGAGTATCCTGGAACGCTGAACGCACGCTGGAGTCAGAGGAGGCTCGCGCGGGCTTGTACAAAACCCGTTCCGTGAGCAAGAAGACTTCCTCCAAGAAATCCTGCAAAGAGCCATCTCAGGTGAGAAGGGGGGAATTCCGTGACAGTTTGAGACGCCTAATGACCGAAGTTGAACCCAGCATGGAACAGGCCGTTCAGGATCTCATTTGTGGCATGCAAGAATTAACGACCGAGGTGCAGAATTTAAAGGCGGAAAATGCCACATTGAAACAACTAGTTTTGTCCCGCGATTCTGCCACAAAGGAAAGCGTGCTACTGGGTGGCATTGTAGACAAATAGGATGGGTCTGCAAAAACCCTTAGTGGGTTCCTTGACTCTTGTTTAGTCCACTTTACCTTTAAGCACTACTATTTTTCAACTCCCAGGGCGAAGGTGGGCTTTATAATCTTGCACTTCTCCGGGAATGCACTGACTTGGGCTACTCCTTTAGTCAATTCTGGAGATGCCCTCCTGGATGATTACGATGGATTCATACAAGCCCTTAAGACCATGTTTGATCGCCCAGAACAGGTCTATAGTGCCCAGGAACGTCTGCTTGACTTTTCGGCAAGGATCCCAGGACATGCTTGCGTATGTCACACGATTCAAACAATTGGCCAAGGAAGCGGATTGGTCTTCAGAAGCAAGCTTTACTCTTTTCCGAAGGGGGCTAAATGAAGAGATAAAAGACGAATTAGCCAGAGTGGCTCGTCCAAGTTCATTCCAGGCCCTTATGGATCTTGCCATGCAGATAGACTTTCGTATCCAGAAAAGGAAGGCAGAGAGGAAAAAGACCAAGATGCCTTTTTAGAAGGTTTCCCTTGAGACCTCATTGAAACCCGACCCTACTCCAGTTTCTGGTTGCGATCCAGAACCCATTCAAATAGGGGCCTTCCGTGGACCCATATCCCCGCAAGAAAGGATGAGAAGCATCCACACGGGCTTATGCATGTATTGTGCCTCGGATAAACACCTAGTTAGAGAATGTCCTGTAGCCCCTCCACGGCGTTCGGGAAACGCCAGCTCACGATCCTAGATGGAGCAAGGATTCGGGAGAGAGATGTTTGCTCCACATCTATTCCATCCTTGAACTCTCCTGGACAGAACAGTCTAGTGATTCTACAAGCCTTCCTATCGTCATCCAAGAATGAGACCTACCCCATTTTGTCCTTGGTGGATTGTGGGGCTATGGGAATATTCATTGATCAAGATTGGGTCTTTAAACACCACATTCCATATGAAACATGAAGTATCATGCAACCTGTGGAGGCGATCGACGGAAGACCTCTCTCTTCAGGACCTATATCCTTGCAGACCAAAGAAATCCAACTCTCGATAAACCATCACCAAGAGTTGATCAAATTTGACATCATCAAGTCAGCCCATTACCCCATGGTACTGGGTATGCCTTGGTTGCAGAAACACAATCCTTACATCAATTGGGCAGCAGGATCCTTGTTTCTTGGTTCTGAGTTTTGCATGTCTCACTGTCTATTCCCGGATTCCTCCTTGACAACTTCCGAAAGCACACCAACAGACCAGCAAGGCCCACTCATGGTTTCAAACGTCATACAGGTTCCTAGGGCCTATCAGGAATACGCTGATGTGTTTTCAACTGCTATAATCCAGGCCCTACCCCCTCACAGACCTGAAGACTGCGCTATAGATACAGAACCTTCAGCAGTGACTCCCTTTGGGAGGATGTTCATTCTATCCAAACAGGAAAAAAAGGTCCTTAGAGAATACTTGGATACCAACCTTGAAAATGGCACCATAAGACCATCTAAATCTCCAGCTGGAGCTTCGTTGTTTTTTGTTCCCAAGAAAGACACTAAAGAGCTCCTTGCCCTTAATCTCTGATATCCTGGAAGCGGTGAGAAGAGTTGTAATCTTCACAAAGTTGGATCTCAGGGGTGCCTACCATCTGATCCATATCAGGGAAGGAGACGAATGGAAAACAGCCTTTAGAACACCCTTTGGTCACTTTGAGTACTTGGTCATGCCCTTCGGGCTTGCAAATGCCCCCGCAGTCTTCCAACGCTTCATGGATAGGGTGTTTTCTGACATGTTGTTCCTCTTCGTCATCGTTTACCTGGATGATATCTTGATTTACTCCAAGGATCCTCAAAAGCATAAAGAGCATGTAAAGGCAGTTTTGCAACAGCTACGTGAACACAAATTCCTGGCTAAACCCGAGAAATGCCTTTTTTATGTCACTTCTGTTCATTATCTAGGATTTGTCCTTAGTCCAGAAGGAATAGGAATGGACCATTCAAAGGTAAAAGCTATACTATCTTGGCCTGTTCCCACTTCTGTGAAACAGATTCAATCCTTCCTGGGGCTTGCCAATTTCTACCGGAAATTCATACCATCCTTTTATGAGATAGTTCAACCGATCATTACATTATTGAAAAAAGATACCCCCTTCTTCTGGACCCCAGCCCAGGACAAGGCATTCCAACGATTAAAAACGGAGTTTACTCAAGCCCCTCTCCTTGCTCAACCCGATATTAATCGACCATTCCTAGTGGAGAAGGATGCCTCTAACTATGCCATAGGAGCCGTGTTAAAGCAGGAATTCAAGGATAAATTAGAGCACCCCATTGCTTACCTCTCATGAACCCTAACTTCCAGAGAGACTCATTACTCCGTCTTGGAAAAGGAACTGTTGGCCATCCGTCAAGCCTTCACCGAATGCCGGCATCAACTTCTGGGAGCTAAACATCCAGTTCCGGTCCGTACGGACCATCGAAATCTTCAAGTTTTGCAATCTATGGAATGTAGGATTAGCAGTCAAGCCCGTTGGGCCTTCTTCTTTGCCCAGTACCAGTTTCACAACCATCATGTCCCCGGATCACAGAACATAATTGCTGACGCTCTATCTCGACGTCCTGATTACGAAACTCGTGAAGATCGGGCCTACCCAAAGATGTTTCCCACACAATTTTTGTAGCTCAAGCAGTCAGTCTCCTGGAAGGCATCCAAATGCAAACCCAGTCCTCTGAAATCTGGAAAGAATTCACAGGAAAGAATCGATGGAGTCTAAAAACTAGAGACGGATATTTGTTCAAGTACAATGCCCTGGTCATTCCCACACCGAGACTGCAACTACGGATTATTAATCTCTGTCATGGCACTCTTCACTCCGGGCATCGTGGTGTCACCAACACCCTTCATATCGTACATAGACAATTTTGGTGGCCCAAAATGAAAACAGACATTCAACGGTACATTCAAGCTTGCGCAGTCTGCAATCAAAACAAACATGATAACAAGAAACCGGCATGTCTCCTACTTCAACCTATACTACCTTCTAGGGCCTGGGAGTTCATCGCTACGGACTTTATCGTGGAATAACCACCATCTAGGGGCTATACGACAATCATGGTCACCATTGATTTATTCACCCACATGGCCCATTTTACACCATTGTACAAATTGCCATCTTCCTCAGAACTCGCTGGCATTTTCCTGGAACATATATTTCGCCTTCATGGAATCCCTTCCAAGATCATATCAGATCAAGGACTTCAATACATCTCTCAATTCTGGAAACATCTATGTCGTATTCTAGGAATCCAACGTGCTCTCTCATCGGGTTATCACCCACAGACTAACGGAGCTTCGGAACGTGTAAACCAGACACTGGAACAATACCTTTGTTGTTTCACCACCAAGGTACAGGACGACTGGTCACTCCTTATACCCGTGGCTGAATTCGCTTACAACAACTCTGATCATTTGGCAGTCAAGACCAGCCCTTTTTATTGCAGCCAAGGATTCCACCCATCAGTTCTACCTTCCATTCTCCCACATCCCACACCTGTACCAACAGTTGACTTCTGGATTGAAACTCTCATCAATGTTCACAAGGAAGCCAAAGAACATTTAGAAAATGCCTGGACTCACGCTAAACATTATGCGGAAACCAAAAGAAGACCAGGGCCTTCTTATGCAGTCGGTGATCAGTTCTGGCTCTCCTCGAAACTACTGCCTCGACATTTACGACCAAACAAACTAGCCCCCCCGTTACTATGGACCTTTTTCCATAAAGGAAATCATAAACCCAGTCTCATTCCGGCTCAAGTTACCAGACTCCTGGAAGAAGATTCATCCAGTTTTTCACACTTATTAAAACCTTACATCAGATCCTCCCTGAAATCCTGCAGACCCAACCCCGTGGTTGTGGACAATCAGCTGGAATATGAAGTATCCAGAATATGCGACTCCAGGTATAAACGGGGTCAACTTCAATATTTGGTCGAGTGGAAAGGATATCCTCTGAGTGAAAGAACCTGGGAACCACTTTCTAATCTGAATACCCCCCGATTGCTCAGAATGTATCATCTCATACACCCGGGCATACCTGGTAGAACAAGTTTTCGGAGGAGGCATGCTGTCATGATCCACAGAACGCGTCCCTTTTGGACTTCCTGGTCCTTGTCACAACGGGGCTTGCACTCTTTGATACTCCCAACATGGCAGTCTAACGTGGTACGCCTTGCACCAGCTTCCACGTTGGACGTAGCACATTCCATAAATAGACCACGCCCCCGCGGCCCCGCGCGTCTCAACGCTATCGCTGGTAGTGACTAGACGTGTGCTCTCTAGTTCGCTGAACTATTCTCCTGTCCTTGGTTCCAGGAACCTCTAATTTCCCAATTAATTCCTCCCTCATCTCTTACCTTGTTTCCTGGATTTCGTGTACCTCCTTCGTGTACACTTCCTCGCTTCCTGGACGTCCTGAGCATCCGAGTATCCTGGAACGCTGAACGCACGCTGGAGTCAGAGGAGACTCGCGCAGGCTTGTACAAAACCTGATCCGTGCGCAAGAAGACTTCCTCCAAGAAATCCTGCAAAGAGAGATCTCAGGTGAGAAGGGGGAATTCCGTGACACTCTCTGCACCCCCTGGGTAGCCCATTTGTGCAAACAGCACCACCCCCATTCTTACCCATGCTATTCCCCCATTGTGCTTGCCTCCCCCCTCATCCAAAGGGGCCATGCCCCCCGGCACCAGAAAAAACCCTCCCCTGAGGTGTTCTTTTCTGCCCCACCACCGAACTTCCTACTACTTCCAACTCTTTACCATGTCCCCCACTTGCAACGTCAAATCCAAGAGGTAGTAGCTATTTCCATAAACCGACAAATGAACCCCATCCTCCCTGAAAACCTCAAAATGTTCATATGCAATCTCCTTGTGCTCCAGAACTCGCACTGCTGCCAAGCCACACACTTTATCATCTCCCTATTTATTTTCTTTCTTGTCTGCTCTACCGCACCCTCCCTTACTGCCCCCCTCCCGACTCTCCTCGGTAACAACTTAGTCCATATCAAACTTACCATAGGCCATATTTCCCTAAGCTATAACAGGTCCCTTTTCATTTTCTTCAACAGAGCTACTCCTGTATCGCGTACCAGGTCATTCTCCCCGGCGTGTATGATCAACCCATCCGGGACCCCAAAATGCTCGAAAAAGACCCGACCACCTCACAATCGCCACTTCATACTGCACCCCTATTGCGTGCCAAAAATCCTCTTCTCTGCCTCTCTAACCGCCCACTTCACAATGGAATGCCCGACAATCCAGATTTGCAGTATCTGTCCCGGCCTCCTCGCCGTCTCTGAAAAAGAAATCACATTGTCACTCCACCATGCCTCAACCCCTCAACCCCACGCCATCCCCTCGAACCCGCTACCCCATCTCATCCAGAACCTTTCCCCAGCTCCCTAATATATCCCTTATACTTCCCCAACCTCCATCTGCCCAAACTCTTAACTTTGTCCTCTGATAGCCCCAAATGGTTACCCTCAGATGCCGCACCCATCCTGAATGAATGAGTTCCAAACTCCTCCGGATTCTCCCCTACTATCACCAATGCCTTCCTCATTACCCCCAGCACCTGTGCTGCTGACACTCCTGACCCATCCTCATGCCAGAAAACCAGCCCCAACCTACCCCCGTATAGATCCTTCCATGCCAGACCTGACCAGACCGGGCACAGCTCCCTACTTCCCCACCCCAGCGACACCCAGCAGCCCCTCCCTTTTTGATCCGTCTTTGACCTCCCAATCCAAATATCCACCCCCAAATCCGAGAAATAGACATCTTCCCACTGCAACCCACCTGCTCCTCCCTTTACCCCCACAAGCTCTGACACCCTGAATGCCCCAAAAAACAACCATGTAAAACAAACTTGAAACATAACTCCTTCCCGCGCCGACCAGCAGACCTCTTCCAAAGCCCAGCATAAACTGACCAACAGGGTTGCCGATACCGGCCTCCTACTATCCTTCTCTCTCCTATTTTCCCTCGTCCAGCCCTCAAACATCCTACTCGCCATTTCCCCGCCATTCGGCTGGAAGCCCCAAAACCATTTGCCATAGAAGGCTATTCCCGCCAACTTCCCAGCTATAGTTGCCCTCGACCAACCCCTATCCATACACCACAAAAGTAAATTGACAACATCATCCCTTCTGCGTTTCTCCGCATCCTCCCTACCCCTCCAGCTATGCACCCCCCTTTTATGAATTCTTCCCATGCCCTCCTGTAAGCCACCCTAGTTGCCGGGGCCAGGGAGCCCTCCACTAACGACAGAGCTCTCAACTTCCTAGCTTCCACAGCTCCTTTGGGATCCGCTGCCCAATATTGTCCGCCCTGGTGCCAATCCACGGAATCTCTGCCATTGAAAACGAGATAATGCATCAGCAATGCCATTATCTTTACCCGGCACGTGCGTGGCCCTGACCAGCACATTCCATTCCATGCATCGCAGCACAAACTCCCTCATTAGCCGCGCCACCGTCTGGTCCCTGGCCGATTGCCTGTTGACCACATTGACCACGCATTCATTATCTACATTGAAATTCACTTTCCTATTTGAAAATTCCCTGCCCCACAATTCCAATGCCACCAACAAAGGAAAAAACGAAAGAAATGCTATACTTCTTCCCTCCTCTAACCACTGCGGCGGCCACTTCTCCACACACCATCTGCCTTCCCAGAATACTCCAAAAACCCCCGCACCTCCTGCATCCGAAAATATCTGCACCTCCCAAGCTACGGGATCCCCCTGTAGCCACATAGACACGCTGTTAAAACCTTCCAAGAAGCGCAGCCAAATCCTACAATCTTCCCGCACCGCCCCTGAAACCCTTACCCGATGATGTGGGCACTTATCTCCCGCCATGGCCTGTGACATGTTCCTACAAAAAGTAAATCCCGGGCCCACCACCCTACATGCAAAATTCAAATGCCATACCATCCGCTGCATCTCCAGCAATGTTATCTTCCGCACCACTACTGCCTTCTCCATTAAACCCACTAAATGACTCACCTTGACGTGCGGCCACAGAATCCAATTCAGTCCCCAAAAAGGTCAAAACCACCGCCAGCCCTTCCGTTTTGTCCTCTACCAAAGGCAACCCCAACTTCTGCATCAATGCCTGGAAATTCTCTAGCATGTTCCTGCACTCTGATTCATCACTCTGCCCCGCTGATGAACAAAGAATTGTCCAGGTAGTGCAAAACCCCTTCCTCACCTGAACTATATGTAAAAGCCCACTGCAAGAATTAACTAAAACGTTCAAACAACGCGCAAGAGATCGCACAGCCCATCGGTAGAGCCTTGTCCACGTAAATGCGGTCCTCAAATTGCATCCCCAGCAACCAAAAATCATCCGGGTGCACCGGCAGCAACCTGAACGCTGCCTTGATATCACACTTAGCCAAAAATGCTCTGCGACCCGCCTTCCTTACCAATTCCACTGCCTGATCCACGCTCGCGTATGACACCCCGCAATCCTCTGGGGCAATGAAATCATTGACCGACAAGCCCTCTGGCCAAGATAAATGATCTATCAGTCTGAATTCCCCTGGCGCCTTCTTGGGCACTACCCCCAAAGGGGATATCACCAAATCGCCTGGCAAATCTACAAATGGATTTACCACCCTCCCTGCCATCACTTCCTTGAGCAACTTCTCCCTAACAACCTCCACATTTTCCCTGGCCGATTTCAAATTCTCCGCCCATCTACGCACTCTTGGACCCTGGTAGCCTAGCCTGAAACCTTCCCGACAACCGTCTCCCAAAATCTTCACCCCCTTCCCTGTCTGGATAAAAACTAAGCCACCTTACCAGGACCTCAACCTTAACTGGAGTAAAAGCCTTTCCCCACAACCCCTCGCCCTGCTCCACGCCCCCGCCCTCGGTCCCTTTGCTGAAAGCACTGTGTGACTGGGTACTGTCCTGCACATCTGGTGCACTCATGTCTGAACCTACACGCTGTCCTTATGCAGCCATCCTTATTGAAGCCCCAGCACGCTGCTGACTGCTGACCCCTGCCTTCCCCCCCTTACCCCTCGAGAGCGGGGCGACCAAGAAAGGGCCAGTAAGGCACAGGTAAGCCACTCGCTGTGTGTACCGTCGGAGCAGGCCTTGCCGGCGCCATCCATTGCAACCAAAGGTCCATGTCTATCTCCCCCCAGACCACCTGGCTATCCTCTGCCAATCTTGCCCTAAATTCCTCATACCTTTGGACGCAAGGCCAACTCCCTCTCTTCTTCCATAGAACCCTCCTTGGCTCTGACCTCCCTGTGTAATAGCTTGAAAATGTCCACAAATTCACCAGCCCAAATCGTATCCTTTGTAGATGCCATCAAGGTTGCTCCCAAAGGTTTAGTGATGCCAATATATGGCAACTTCTTCTCTCTTCCTTTACCCTCTGCATCCTTTTCTTTTGGCACCTGCACTTCAGTTGCCCCGGGCTCTATCACCCCATCAGTCTGCACCTCCACTGAAGACACCTTTTTCTCCCCCCCAAGGTCCCCACAGCCTGCAGGCCTATCTCTCTCATTTCCCCTTGCACCCTTACCCCTTTCCCACTTGCCCCCAACCTCGTGTCCCCCCTCTGCCACGCAGCTGACCACTCCCTTGCCTGCTCACCTCGTTCTGCCTGGCCGCCGCCTGTCTGTAGCCTTGCCTCAACTCCAACGCTCCTCATCTCCCTCCTCAATGGGCTCCTACTGCGGGAAGAAAACATGTCAACAGTCTCGCCCGACCAGTTATTCCCCCGACCTTTTAAATACCAACCTCCTTGCTCTTCGTCATCACCTTCCCACCTTAACCCTTCACTCCCTCTCTCCCTCCTCCTAGCCACCCTCTACCTCTCATCCACCCATTGCCCCACATACTCTTCCACCCCTTCATCATCCCCAATGCCATACCAGGGCTGTTGCAAGCACATGCTAAAGCCAGGCAGCTCCTCCTCTGCTGAACTCAGGGCGTCCGCCCCACCGCTCCTTCTCCTTCTTCTCGGGGGGGCAGTGGAAACCCCTGTCTATTCTTTTCTTCTTGGGTGAGGAGTCCTCACCTCCACTCGTTGATCATCCTCACTAGGGGCTGTGCTGCGCCCTCTAGGCTGCTCCCTAATATCCCGCAGAGGGGCCGTTCTTACGCCCTCCCTTGGCTGCTCCTGAAGAACTGTGGGGGCTGCCCCAAGCCCTCCACCTGAAGCCCTCCTAAACGGGGAGGCCGTTCCGCACCTCTCCCTCTCCTCACTGCTCTCCGGTGACCGCTCCCTCCTTCTACCCCTCACACTCTTCTGTAGATACTTACCACCCCTACCTCTCCGCACTACCATCTCCCTCTGTACCCCAGCACCCCTACCCAGGTGCTGCCCAGCCAGCACCGTGCTGCAAATTCCTCTCTCCCCCTTCCCCACCCGCACCCCCCAAAACCCTCCTTGATCTATCTCCCTCCTCCCCAGCCCCTATTGATGCTCTCCTGGGAATCTCCCTCCTGCTCCTCCTACCGCCTGCTTCCCAGGCCCCCCTCTACCAGCCGCCGGGCTACATGTGACCACTGCTGCAAGCGCCCCGTCTGCCGCAGCTCGCCTCTGTGGTCTCCCTCCATCTTCCTCCCTTCCTCTCGTAACCTCCGCCACTGCTCCCTCCAGCTGAGCTTTGGAAGCCCTGCTGATAATCGCGAGAGCCTTCCTCAATGCTTTGGCATCAATTGGCCCCTTCTTGTTTGCCCCTTGACCCACCATCCAGCACCCCACCTGCGCACCGCCCTGCACCACCTAAAATGCTAGCACAGCCCCCTGACCACACTTCCCCCAGCCTGCGGCCCAACCTACTGCAAAACCAAAGCCAATTGCCACACTAAGCTTGCCCTAACCACTAAACCCCACTTCCTGGCATAGGCCACCATTCTGCGCCACCCCTATATTTATTGTGACACTATGTATTATTACTTCATACACGTGCATTCCTTATACCAGTGTTATTATTTAACACTAAATTATTATTATTATTATTATTTTAAATATATTAACCCACCCACCTGCCAAATTCCTCCCAAAATGCCCTGTTTCCCCCCTGCCTGGACCGCTAGATCTACGAGGCAGATATACCCCTTAAAACCGAGAGGCTGCCACGCACACCCCTCCCTTCCCCCACTACTGGACCCTCCTGCCCCCTGGCGGTGCTCTGCCCACACTGCACTCGCGTGCCCTTTCAATGAGAGGCTGCCGTGAGGCCCGCTCCACTACCCAGCCACAAAACTAACGCGGCCCCTTTAAGACACACGCCCTGCCTCCACCGGCACCTCCTTGCTGCTGCAACCTGCGACGGGCGCCGGCTGCCAGAGGTCACGCACCCGCCGACAACGGAAACTCCCTCCCCACAACACCACAACAGGCCCCCCCCAGCTGGCCTGACCGGACCGCCGGCAGAACGCCCGCTCCCGGCAATGCGGACACTGCCGCCCCCCAGCACTATGAGGACGCAGCCCTCAGCCGCCGCTCCCACCTCCAGGAGCCCTCCACACCCTACCCTATACCCGCTGATGGCGAAGCCGCCTCAAATGCCGTGGTAAGGAGGGGTTACCTTATCTACGGTACCCCCACTATGTATGTATTCCTTCTTTTTTTTTATATATATATATGCCGCAACTCCGCACTATCTGCCTGCCCACTGCCCCTCAACTGCTCTAAATCCAATCTCTCACCTCCTCTAACCCACTAGCAGGCCCAGAAAAGCATGGAAGGCTCAAGAGCAGGTGACCCGGACAAAAGCTCATCCTCAATGGTCGCCTGCTCCCGAACCTTCCCTGCCCCCTTAAATGCCCCTCCCCAGCAATGCGCTATGCGCAGGCCAGCTCGCTGGCCTGTGCAGCGCCCAAAACCACCCCGGGAGGAAACGCTACATGTTCCCCCCAGAACCCCCTTTAAAGTAGACGTCATCTGCTGCAGCGTAGTAACAGGAAGTGCTCCTGCCCCGTTCCAGCCTATCAAGTGGCTGGGGCTGGACAGAAAGTCAGGCGGCCCGGATAGGAAGTCAAGCACCTGGCTCCTGTAAGCAATTTTCTTTTTTTAAAATGCCCGTGTTACGGGGGAGCAAGCGGGGCTTGCGGTCGGCCTCTGCTTTGGGCAGCGCAACATAGGTTTGATTCCCGATCCTGTGCTTAGAAACCACTTGTTGATATTAAGCGCGTTATAAAAGAACAATTGTAATTATAACCAATGGGAACTACACATTGGCATTGCCATGTTGGTAGAAGACAAGTATTTATTTGTTAAGGACATGGTGCGTTGATGATAAACACGTACAGAGATGCATATAATGGCCAGGGTAATCCCTCAAATGGGGTCATAAGGGGTCAAGAATGTGCCGGAATAGGTTCGGACCCTTCAAGACATAAGAGATTGGGCTTGAGGGCAAACTTGAATGAATGAATGTTGGGGGTGTTCTTCATTTCGGTACACAGGGAGTTCCAGTTGGTGGCTTCAAGGAGAGAGACGGTGCAGGGTGGATGGGGACTGCAAAGATGGAGAAGGGTTCTTGAATGGAGGCTAGAAGGAGAAGAGTGGCAGTGCTTTAAGTGGGTTGGGGAAAACCTAGAAGTGTCCAAAAGTTGCTCTTGTGCCAGTGCCTTGACTAGGGCGCCCCAACCTGATTCTCCCACATGCTGACATTTCATTGATGAGTTGAGCAGTAACATTACCACATATTCAAAGGTTATAGGGAAACAGGGGAGGCAAAAGATGCTATGATAGTTCGTCAGGCTTTTCAGCCGCAGAGGACTTTTAGAACGGGTAGAGAAGTTGTTTCCTTAAAGCAGACAAGCAAGATCAGAGAGAAAAAAGGGTTTGAAGAGGCCTGAGATTTCGGAGCAGGTAAAAAGGTATTAATTCTTTGATGCTTTGAAGAGCAAAGGGGTCGTTGGTGCTGCACACAGGCTAGCTCTCTGAAAGAAGGGAGCCAGCTCGATGGAGGAGATAGAAGAGAAGGAGCAAAGGCAGTGTTGGGGGTCTCTCCTTGACCCATGCGGCAGTCCCCGTGAGCCCCCAACCCACAGACTCAGGCACACAAGCCTGTTCAGCTCAGGCTCCCCGGTCGCACTATCACGGCCGGGAATGCCCCCTTTAGCTATAATGCACACGGCGGCGTGCAATGTCATGCCGCCGCATGCGCGTCCCTTAAGGGGGCAGCACCACACTCCTCCTTTTCCATGAGGACAAACAAATGTGCATCAACAGTCTCAAACAACAACAACAACAACATAACGGTGCAAATTCCAAAACTCCCCACAACTCACCTTTATTCACAACCGCCCTAGATCCCCATGACTATTACACACGGCCCACGGGCCCGTTAGGAAACTTGTCCAAGCATGTAGTCGTCGAGGTAAACGGGTTTCCCTCGCCCAGCCCTCTGGGGGTACCTCCTGCTTACCTCTGGCACGGACAGTCCATCCGGGGGCACTCCCGGGCTGGGGATGCGGGCAGGGGGGGTTTGCCTCCACCCTCGTCCGGTACTTCCACCCTGTCTGTTTCGTGGGGAGGTTCAGGTTCGTATGGGAGAGAGAGGTTTGTGTGGGGGTGTCTGTTCCTTGTGAGCACCTCATCTCCAGGTTCTAGGCGTTGCGGGCGGAGTCCTCGTCTCGCGTTCTCTTGCTCCGTCCGCAGTCTGCGATTCAAATCCACCTGCAGATCGTTGATCACTCTGGGCTCCTTCTCCCCAACATCGTGCAGCAGCGCTTGGGGGCACCGCTTAAACAGGGCCTCGGCCGGGGCGACTCCTGTGGAAGCGTGGGGGGTGGTGCAGTAGACTCACAGGAACTGGTATTGTGCCCTGTGCAGGCATAGCCCCTAGCCCTGCGCTATCGGGAAAGTCTTATTCAGAGTTCTCATAAGCCTTTCCTCCTCACCGTTGGCCCGAGGCCAGATCCGGGTGATCTTCCGTAGTTGAACCCCATACCCCTCCATCAGTTCTGAGAAGCGTTCGCTCTGAAATGGCGCCCCATTGTCCGAGCACAGGGCCTGGGGGAAACCATGGGAGGCAAAGACTTTCTGGATGGCAACTGCCACATGCTCAAAAGCCACTGAGTCAACAGACTTTACCCCCAGATAGCGGGAGTACTCATCCACCACCACCAGGAAGTGTGTGCCTAGTGTGGTGGACCCAAAGTCTGCATGCACCACCTCCCATGGCCTTGTCCCCCTGGGCATTGTTTCAATCGCCGGCTCTCATTGCAGCGGGGGCGCCGCCTGGCACCAGATGCATGCAGCAACATAGTCATCGACCCTCCGCTCCAGCTCGGGGAACCACACTTTGAGGCGTAGCCGAGCTTTGGTCTTGGCGGCTCCTTGATGTCCATGGTAGGCCAGATTTATCACATCTTTGATCTTGGCTTGGGGCACAACTATCCGATCACCCCTTAACAGGAGGCCCGTTGCCGAGAACGACAGTTCCTCCCTCACTTTCCACAGTTGTTCCAGCCCCACCTTGGCTTCTTGCGTGCGTCCGGTTAATGATTCGAGCACGGTCTTCCATGACCCCTGCTGCATTGCGGTCTTCAGGATTTTAAAGCATTCGTCCTGGGCTGCTGCCACCTCCAAGTCCTCGAGGGGCATGGCGTTAGGGGTGGCCGCCTCAACCACCATCCGAACGTGGTCATCCGCTTCCTCGGCACAAGTGTCTAGCTCCTCCTTACTGCCGTCACTGGGATGCCTGGACAGATAGTCCGCCACATTGTTCACTCCAGGCCTGTATACTAGGGTGACACCTACTCGAGGAGAGCAAGCATCCACCGTTCAATCCTCGCCGGTGGTTTGGACGAGGATCCCACAAGTATGGGCAATAGGGGTTTGTGGTCCGTCACGACCGTCACTGGACGGCCCAGGACGTAGAGTCTGAAATGCCTGCACCCCCACAGCACTTCCAGAGCCTTCCGCTCGATCTGGGAGTAGCGCTGCTCGGTGTCAGACAGCGCTCTACTAGCGTAGGCTACAGGGCAAAAACCACCATCTCGACCAATTTGTGTCAGTACGGCCCCCAGGCCGAATGGGCTGGCGTCAACGATGATTTCTGAAGGGAGGGTGGGGTCGAAGAACGCCATGTGTCCTCAGCTGTGAGAGCGCTCTTGATATCTTCGAATGCCGCCTGTTCGAGAGGGCCCCCAGTGCCATGTTTCTTTTTTTGTGATGGCCCTCAGGTGCTCCGACCTGGACGCTAGGTTCTGGAAGAACCGACCGCAGTATGTCACCATGCCGAGAAAGCTCCGCACATCTGACACCAACTCAGGCGGTTGGGCCTTCTTGATGTCTTGCACCTTCCTCGGGTCTGGCGACACACCCCCTTCCTTGAACACGAATCCAAAGAATTTGATGGTCGGTCGAAAAAACTCACACTTATCCCTTTGAAACGTGAGGCCCAGTGATTGCAGCCTCTCGAAAGTCCTGGCCAACTTGCGCAAATGGTCCACCTCAGTCTTGGCGAACACTAGGATGTCATCACTGATGTTTAGGACTCCATCCAGGTCAGCGAGGGCACCTCTAATGATGTTTTGAAACACCTGCGCTGCCGATGACACGCCAAAACGGAGTCTCTTGTACCAATAGAGTCCACGGTGAGTTGTGAAGGTAGTTATATACCTTGATTCCTGGTGCAGGACGACTTGGTGGTAGCCAGCCCGAAGGCCAAACTTGGAAAAGAAGCGAGCCCCTTGTACTTCAGCGAGGATGTTGTCGATGGTCAGGGTCAATTGTCTCTCCCTTCTGATGGCCTTGTTGGGTAGCCTCATGTTGACGTATATTCGGACCGAGTCAGGTTGCTTCGGTTTCCTTCCCACCACGATAGGTGACACCCATGGTGTGGGACCCTCGACCTTCTCAATGATATCTAGATTGTCTAGTTCCTTGTCAACCTGCTCCCGGAGAAGGAACGGGACCCTCCGATGTTTCAGGGCTATGGGCTGCACAGATTCGTCAATGTGCAGCCTCAATGGGTCACCAGCCATCTGACCAATTCCTTGGAATAGGGCGGAGTATTTGTCCAGCAGGTCATGTATGTCTTTGAGATATACAGAGTAGGCAAAGCTGACAATGCCTAAGGCCTCCGCCGCAGCACAACTCAGGACGGTATTTGTGCTCACCGGTGTAACGTAGAATCGGGCGTGATCTTCGATCCGTCATGCTCCACCTTTGCCACGAAAGCGCAGTCCAGGGGGTTGGTTCCAGCCCACTGAAAGCGAAGATGCGGGCCTTCAGACTGACCAGCTTTGGTGGTGTGTCCATTGCATCGTAGTGTCCCCGGGCCATCACGTTGACCGACGCCCCCGTGTCTATGAGCACCGGGACGGGCGACTTGTTCACTGCTACCACACACCTCAGTTGACGTCTACTCTTTGATTTCAGAGCTCCCACATTGGACACAAAGAAGATGTTCTCCTCCTCTTCTTCCTCCTCCTCTTCCGCTGGGGCACCATCTTCACCCTGATCTACCTGAGCCACGTTCGGGGGCGACTTTGATGCAGGAACCCCGACCGAACTAGGCCTCTGGGCACCATCACAGGCAGGGCCACCTTAAATACACGGGAATATCGTGGAAGCCGGCACCTGTCACCTGGCCTCCTGACACCTCTGGATGCCCAGGCCTGTGACACCTCATGGCAGTGCCCTAGTCCAAGGATGTGGGCAAGCGTAGTGCCTGGTTCCCTCAGTACCTGCCGTCTCAATATCCCCGGCGAACAGGCCTGAATTAGCATAGTTCTGATAATGTCCTCTGAGTCACCCCAGGCACATGCCAAGGAGAGGCGTCTGAGACGGCCATAAAAAGTGTCCAGCATATCGTCTTCCTTCTGCGGGCTGGCAGAATTACGAATCTCTCGTAATCGGCATTGGCGAGTGGCAAGAAATGGTTTTGAAGGGCAGTCTTTGTCGCCCCATAAGAGGTATCAGCGGGCTGGAGGGACTCGAAGATTTCTTGCACTGCAGGCCCAGCCGCATACAGTAGGGTCGCCAGCTTGCTGCCCTCATTTCTCTCCATGGTGGCCCTGAAGTACATGTCCAAACGGTGCCCCCCCGTTTCCACCTGGGCCCCAAGCTGGATGGGGGGCCTGGGACATAGAACTCTGGAATGGGCTGTAGCGCCGCAGGGGCCTGCATCTGTGCCATGGCTTGAGGAACCAGCTGCGTGACAGGTTGCGCCACAGGCTGGGGCAGGGACTGAGGCTGCTGTTGGTCCGCGGGCTGCCCATCGTCCTGGTTGCCAGGGGCACTCATGGGCTAGAGCGCACAGCACCCCCAACGTGAACTGGGGCAGCAACTCACCCAACCAGCACAGTCCCACCAGGGGCCGTGGAGTGCACCAGTCCAGACACACACAGGAGTCACAAGTCCAAACCTGATGATGATGATGGTGGGTAGCAAGGACTTGCCATACCAAATTGTGCCTTTTACACACAGCAGCTAGGCATGATGATGAAGGTGACAATGAAGATGGAGATCCTCAGCTGCAGGAGAATGTGTAGCAGCAGTCATCCAGCATGAAAGTCCCAAAAATTGAGCCAAGGATGTCTGGGAGTCAAGCAGGCCTCAGCATCTTACCTCCCTTTCCTCGCCTTCACTCTACGTAACTCACCCAAAAATAAAATAAAAAATAAAAATTCAAAATTCGGGCATGTGTGGGCAGGTACAGCTGCCCACTATCAATGTTTCCAAAAATGAGGCATGGATGCCCCACACGGGCCCTACCGGAGCTCCGTGAGTATCCCCTGCCAGGAATCCAAAATAGCCGCCTGCCGCGTGGTGTCTGCACGGCCTACGGCATCGAATGAATCTCCAAAGTTATCCGCTCCGCGTCAAAAATTCAAAGAATCTTCACCCCCAGGCCCGGGCAATGCAGCAACCTCATTGCCGCTGTTGGGGGTCTCTCCTTGACCCATGTGGCAGTCCCCATGAGCCCCCAACCCCACAGACTCAGGCACACATGTCTGTTCAGTTCAGGCTCCCCGGTCGCACTGTCGCGGCCGGGAATGCCCTCTTTATTTATAATGCACGCTGCGCCGTGCAACATCATGCCGCCGCGTCCGTGTCCCTTAAGGGGGCAGCACCACAGGCAGGATAGGTAGAGGTGGGAGAGAGTGTAGGCAAGGAGGGTGGTGAGGGTCCTGGCGACCTTAAAGGAGAAGTAGAGCTCAAATCCATTAGCTGAGGGTGATGTGGAAACTGCTCGATGGTAGTGTGGCAGAATGCGTGTTTAACGGATAGGAAATCAGGGTGGAGATGGCCATGAAGTTGGCATCGGGGAGTGTCCAGGACCATTGTTAGTCCTAGGAGGGCCAGGATAGTGTTTCTGAAAGGGGGAGCTAAGGGACACGTTTTTTAAACATTGTATTTATTGTTGTGATTTAGTGTACATAAAACCTTATTCAACATCAATCTCAAAAGAATGAAAGGATCAAGTTGAAGTCATTGAAGACCTGTTCACTGGAGGATACCTGAAAGGGAGCCGGAAATAGGAGGCAGAATCTGAACCCGCCCGGCCAAGGAGCCAGAGAGTGAAGCTTAAGCTTCTTTTGGGGACTGAAGAGGGATTTGGAAGGGTGTAATAGGCATAAACAGAGATGTTGAAGTTAATGGGAGAATGGTCAGAGAGGCCTGGCCAAGAGTGGGCAAGTGAGGTCTGGCAGGAAAATAGAACGGGAAGATAAAGAAAGTTCCCTTGGGTGTGAGAAGGCAGGTTGTGGAGGAAGTTCAGGGAGTGGGATAATGGGCGAGTCTCGAATTAAAGTTGACGGTACAACACAATTTTGTAAGGTTAAAGTCTTCTACAAGAGTGATAGGGGCTTCAATATGAAGCGCCTTGTGAAGGATAGTAAAGTCAGGCACGAAGGCCTTACAGATAAGGACAGAGGATATATGAGGTTGGAATGTGATTAATGACCTCTGTTATGTAACCCTGAGTGCCGGGATTGGATAGTAAGGGGTGGGAGTGAGCATAGACGAGTTCTAGAAGCAAAGACCTGGAAAACTGGGAAACGGGTAAGGGAGCAGCCACGGAATGGGGGCAGCGTGATCGCCTTGGAAGCAAGACAACATGGAGCACCACTGGTTCGATCCACGGGTCCGCACTTAGAAACCTCTGGGTATTAAGCGTGTTATAAATAACCTATCATCATCATCATGGTTCAGGACAGAAGTGAAGAAGATGCAGTGACTAGCGATCTGAAGACAACGTAGAGCGATGCAGTACCACTAGAGGCTAGCTTGCATAGTAAAGTGTCACAGACTGCTGCAGGTGTGTTGCGGCCTGTTGGGGTCCATTTCAAAATTAAGTTTGAGGGGCCCCTTTGTCAACAGCTAAATGTTGCAGTAAATGTTGCATTGCATCACGCACTAACATACTAGCCAATGTCAACCAGTGCTACACCTATAGAGAACGTTGAAGATCAACCTGCGTCACCTTTAGACAGGGGCAATAATGTTAACATGTGCCTCACTTAGCTGAAAGTCTTAACCGTAGATTGCGTCACATCTAGATAGAATCGTGAATGTTAGCATGTGCCACACTTAGCTGAAAGTCTTAACCTTAGCTTGCGTCACTCATAGATAGAATTGCGAATGTTAGCATGTGCCACACTTAGATGGAATTCTCAACCTTAGCTTGAGTCACTTCTAGATAGAAATGTGTTAGCATGTGCCACACTTTGATGGAATTCTCAACCTTAGCTTGCGTCACATCTAGATAGAATTGTAAATGATAGCATGTGCCACACTTAGCTGAAAGTCTTAACCTTACCCTGCGTCACTTATAGATAGAATTGTGAATGTTAGCATGTGCCACACTTCGATGGAATTCTGAACCTTAGCTTGCGTCACATCTAGACAGGATTATGAATGTTAGCATGTGCCACACTTAGATGGAATTCTCAACCTTAGCTTGCGTCACTTATAGATAGAATTGTGAATGTTAGCATGTGCCACACTAAGATGGAATTCGTAACCTTAGCTTGCATCACATCAAGACAGGATTATCAATGTTAGCATGTGCCACACTTAGATGGAATTCTCAACCTTAGCTTGCGTCATTTATAGATAGAATTGTGAATGTTAGCATTTGCCACGCTAACATGGAATTCTCAACCTTAGCTTGCATCACATCTAGACAGGATTATCAATGTTAGCATGTGCCACACTTAGATGGAATTCTCAACCTTAGCTTACGTCACTTCTAGATAGAAATGTGAGTGTTAGCATATGCCACACTTATCTGAAAGTCTTAACCTTAGCTTGCGTCGTATCTAGACAGGATTATGAATGTTAGCATGTGCCACACTTAGATGGAATAGTGAAAGATAGTAGGCTCCACACCCAGACATAATTGCATGCACAGCAATGCCAACAAACCAATCCACTAACAATTTAATCCCTCTGCATACATCTCTCAAACTCTAACCTAACACAATCACAAGCCTTAAACGCAGCAAACCGCAAAAACTTCACTACACTGCAACAACAAACTGCTCATAGACTTGCACAACAGCACACGACGACTACTGACCATAAATCACCCCAAGCCCAGCCAACTGACCCACCGGGCTGAGGCTGCCAACAGAAAATCACTGCTATCTTGCACTTTTCCAGCTCATTCCCACTAACTCACCCGCCCTGTTGCTCCGTGTCGTCTTGCTTGCCACTAAGATAACCTCCTGAGACAATGCGGGGAGATGGTTAATAGCAGCAGATTATCAGTCGAAACCCTTTGAGGTGGTGTGTTAAATGGATGTATAAAAGTGTGCGGTAATGCTTGTATTCCTCCATGAATAAGTTTCATGCCTTTCCATGCGTGGGGTGGTGGTCAAAGCGGAGTTTGCATCTCGACTTTGCTGCCCTCGCCTGTCATTGAAGGGCACCCGGTTTTACACCGGAATGAGATTTTCATGCTGTTGTAAAACAAATGGATTACTGGATTACTAGGGAATAGGTCTCGCGTTCACACTTGGTAAATAGCTGGTGTATTCTATAATAATATAATAATATAGCCGATCCACGACTCCACACAACAGCATTGCCGAACCCGGCCAAGTACGGCTATTCAGCCCTCTGGCACCCACACTTGGGAGGACCAGCCCATTCCACCTGGAAACTCAACCACCAAACCCAATTGGCCTTGAAAAAGACTTAGGTTGAAACGCGCGTCGGCTGTGTAACATATCATCATGTTATGAATATTACATTTACATCCAATGATGTCTTTCATTGGTGCTGATTATAACAAGGAATAAACCTAAAAATCTCATGTTTAACACACCAACAACCTGGACCATCTAATTTTTTGTGCAAACTGCCTACAAACAAATACTGGACTATCAAATCCAACCAGCGCCTTTCCAGTCCAAAAGTTTGTCACTCCCCACAATTAATATATTGAAAAACGCTGCCTGCAAAGCGTAATCTGCAGGCATCATTTAATTTTTTTACAGAGTTAAAGTGAAGAGAAAAGGTGATTTCACTTTGATTTACTGTTCAGGTCACCCTTTTATTTATTTATTTATTTATTTATTTATTGTTTTTTTATAACGCACCTAATACCGTACCTGGGTTTGGTTTCTAAGCGCAGATCCAGGATTCGAACCTCTGTTGCTCTGCGGGTTATTGCTTCTAAGACCAGCGCATTACCCATTGCAAGCGATGGCAATTGCATGCAGAGTACTCAACAGCATGTAAGTGAAAGCGTTGGCGGCTCTTGCATGCAATTTGCGCTCTTACTAAAGTGACCCCCCCAAATATCCACCGAAAAGCTATTAAACTCTCTGTCAGCATGCTACTGATGTAGCCGAAACCAGACTAAAAACAAAATGAAGTGATAAGAGCCGTGATGGATACATTTAAGGCCTGAGGGATGTGAAATTTTGAGGGTGCCAACAAAAGCAGATTGTAACATGCGTGCTGAAAAGTACACATTTTATGTCAGAGGTCAAACGTTATCTTATTTTGTGATAAGGTTTACAGATATGAAGGCCAAACCAACGCGCAAATCCTGGGTAATGTACAGTACAGTAGTCAAAACATTCGTTAAAAAGGTATTAATTTCCACATCAACTCAAGTTGAGTAATAGATAAAGGCCCTCATTACGACCCTGGCGGAATTCGGAAAACGATGGCGGAAATGCAATACCGCCATCGAATAGCGCTCGGTGCGACTATGACCCGTCACCGCAAAGTACGAAGCCATTAGCGACACCGTAGTGAACGCCAACGCTAACTGCACCAAGCACGCGCGCGCGCGCCATGCCAAACCGTAAATACCACCATGGCGCAAGGGTACGCTAATTCCGACCCTAGCGGACATGTACCTAACGCCATCAAGCATGGCGGAATGTACCATTCCGCCATGGTGAGAAGTACGGCATCGCGAATCAACCGTAAACGGCCCCACTGAGTGCCTGTACACCGCTCCCTGCCCACAAAGTACAACTCCCCGTAGGTGCAATGAAGTCACAATGCAACCAGTGAAATGTACAAGTCACCCATGCATGCCAACGAACAAAAGAAACACAAGAGGGGCCAATGGGAGCTGCAGGGCACAGATGGCACGAATACAGAAGCCAATCCAATGGACATGACCACAGTCCCCCCCCCCCGAAACGCACGCAAACACAGGCACCTGTGACCAGCAATATTCCGAAAATCACATCATTCCACCAGTCCACCTGGCTGACCGGCATCTGTTACACAAAACCCAATCCCCCGCCCCTGAGCATGACAACATTCAAACAGTCATATTGGCAGCCCCCATCCCTGACCTCACTGGGCTTCGTAGGCAAACGCGCCCAGTACAGTACCACGCAACTAAACTCCGAAGCTGGAACCCAATGCAGATCTCCTCCCAATACATCGCTCCCCAAATAGGAATATGCCACATCACTTGCAAAGAAGAACGCTACACGGGCCAAATCAGAATAGAAATTTAATGCACAACAAAATCACCAAGCCCATACAGCCATTAGGCCATGAACTCCAAAACACATTTCACCATTGTGGGCTGCATCCGCAAGAAATGACCAGCCACTACTTGTGTGACGCCCTGTTCCATCATGGTACACAGAGCCACATTCACGTACGAAAAGGCAACATGGAAGCGCACAGAACCGCAGGGCCGTCCCAATGGGGAGGCACTAGTCCAGCTGAAAGGCCGAAATGTTGCTCCGAGCCACCAGTACTGCGTAAGGGCATGTGGCCCATTGGCGATCGTCCCATAAGATCGTAATGCTGCTCCACTGATTAACACGAAGCAGCAGGTGTCGGGAGTAAAAGCCATCTGCAGGAGTGGCATACAGATGGCAGTGGCAAAAGGGGAGGAGATACCTGTCAACCAAAAGAAAAGAAAAAGAACAGAATGGCAATCAGAACTACATCCGAACAACTCACTTCAATGATCACACTAAATCCACAGCCATATGCATGCTAGCCCACTCCAAAGGATCATCACCACCCCAAAACCACTTGCGACTCATAACCATCTATATCGAGGTGTAAACACCATCACAAACGAGTGTACCTGTGCATGCATCTGTCAAAACAGAATCCATCAGATGGGATTGGTAACGTGCATGGACACAAGTGTCTGAGGGCGCGTCGAGACAGGGAGGGCTCAACAAGGCCAGATAGACGATGGTCCCACTATGGCAGCCCTGCATCACATAGCGCAGGGGAGGCGGATAGATTCCAAGAAGCCCTGTACATGGCAAACTCTGTATCAAATCACCTGCCCATGCATCCATTCATCATTCCCTCATCCCGGGATTAAAACGCCTGAATATTTACTCACATAACATTAGAAATATCCATTGAGTCTGTGCGTTATGCAGCCTGCAAAATCCACAGTGCCCCAGCCCGTAATTCCAGTGTAGTGAAGTAACATGTATTTGGGAACGTCCGGCCTCATCGCCCACGTCGCTATTGCGCATCCCAAACCATTCATATCAATCATTGCATCCGCGCCATGGCCCCTGTCTCAAGGACATTGAACAATAGAACGTTATATTTGCAGTCAGACCTGTGGGCATTTCCTCGCCGCTAGCTGAAAACCGAAAGCGCCGCCCTTCGAATTCCTCATTTGCAACATCACGTCGAAGAGGCATCTGTGGCCGTTTGAAATCACTAATTAATCCATCTAGTGCGGCTGTGTGTGAAAATGGCAACTGCCTTCACCCACAAATGGGACGCCCCGCCCGTCGTTGCAACTCGGTACAGTGATGCATGAGGGCCCACCGTTACTCGAGTACTACGTTCCACTGACCCTTCACAAGTCTGTTCGCGACTGCACAGATAGTATGTGAAACAATGGGACCACAGCAGAATGAACATATCAACCAATGTTACACGGCCATCGGGTACAAATACATGATTGCAATAGCAAGATGCCATTCCTCGAATTGCAGCGTTGTGTGCGGGACGTGCTCGGCCAAAGGGGAGAGCAGTTTGCACAGGTGGAATGAATCACCACAGGTGGAGGCCATACAGCCTGAAAACACATAAATTGCACACCCAGTCTCCTCCCACAACCACACCCACTCCGAAATGCTACCGGCAGGACTCGCGATGTTGGCCCTGGGGGACCTGATAGCACTGCAAGTACTCCAACTCCAAGAAGAAGACGAACACCAACTACAACCGGCCGCACGGAGGAGACGCAGGAGGAGGAGGAGGGCAAGGCAGGGCCAGCAAGGGCCGCCAGCACAGCCACTACCACCACGCAGGCAGCCCGCAATCCCACGCCTCCGAGCACATCCGTTCAACCTCACTGATGAGCAGATCCACAGCCTCTACCGTCTGGACCGGGACACCATAGCCGCCATTGTGGACATGACACAGGCTGACCTTGTCAGCATGATAGATAGCCCAACCGCCATCCCACCCCTACTGAAGGTGGTGTCTGTACTCCACTTCCTGGCCACAGGCACCTACCAGCACACAGTCGGACAGTTGCATGGCATTTCTCAGCCACTGTTCTCACGGACACTATTGCAAGTGCTCGATGCCCTCCTGCAGCACGCAGACGACTACATCTCTCTACCACGCTCGGAGCAGGAAATTACAAACACAAAAGTGGGATTCCATGCACTTGCCGGCATACCGGGTTGCATTGGTGCCATCGACTGCACCCATGTGGAATTGGTCGTCCCACATGCCATGGAGGCCCAGTACCGCAACCGTAAACAATTTCATTCCCTGAATGTACAAATGGTGTGTGACTCCAACAGGATCATTACACATTGTTGTGCCAGATTCCCTGGATCAAGCCATGATTCTATGGTCTTGAGGAACTCTACTATACCACGCTACATGGAGCGACACGCAGGGAACAGATCCTGGCTACTCGGTGAGTCTCATTTCATGCATGATGATGTGGGGTATGTGATGCGGCAATGACCTGGCAGGAAGGGGGGGGGGTGTGCGTACGTAGCAATGGCATTCCACATCATACGTTTCTCGTCCACATACAGGTGATGCTGGGTATCCACTGAAGAGATGGCTCCTCACAGCAGTCCGGAACCCACGGGACCAGCATGAGGAGGACTACAACCATGCCCACTCACGTACCCGTGTAGTCATAGAACAGGCATTCGGCCTACTGAAGACTCGTTTCCGCTGCCTCAGCAGGTCTGGCGGGGCACTCCTGTACCGCCATGAGAAGGTTGCAAAGATGGTCATGGCATGTGTCATGCTCCACAACATGTGCGTACGTAGAAATGTGCCCATGCCCCCTGACGCAGAACTGCAAGCACCTGATGATGGTCATGATGAGGGTGGGGATGTGGCAGCACCTCAAGGAGTCTGCGAGGCACCGGAGGGCCGTGACATTCGTCAGCATCTCATTGATGCATGCTTCTAGCACTCACGCCTGGTGGCTGATACATGGACACGGGACTCGTGGCACTGTGTGTGTCTGGGACATGCACAATATGGACTGTACGCCTATGATGGCCTAGTACACAAAGATCAATGTCCACACATCTCATTGGTTGATCGTGCACTGTTTATGGCATATGTGATATCATGTTGAACACCCTATCGACCCGCCACCCAAGTGAGCCCAACACACCCCCTCCACCCTCCTACCTCCCCCCGAACACCAGTGTCCAAAGATGCTCATTGTCAGTGGGCTGTCGCTATTGCAAGCCCCCTCTGCGGGTATCAGGGGCACCCCTGCCTGTGGAGCGCAGGTTCCTCCCAGATCTACGTTGGGGGCTGCCCTGGACGGAACTTGCAACGGATGATGTCTCTGCCTGCTCACGTCCATGCATGTCCCTAAGGGTTTGCGAGAGCTCAGTGAGCACACGGCGCACTGCGGCAAGTTCGGCACATACGTCTTTGGACGTCGCATGCAGTTCCCCCCTCAGGCTCTCGGTGCTTCTCTCCATTTGGACTCTCAGGCTCTCGGTGCTACTCTCCATTTGTGCCCTTAGTGTCTCTGTACCTCTCTCCATTTCTGCCCTAAGTGTCTCAGTTGATGTTTCTATGTCTGCCTTAGTGCCCCCACATTCATCGGCATGGTCCTTGAGGAGCGTGGCCAGTTGCTGCTGTTGCACGATTAACTGGTCGAGGGACTGTTGCCTCTGCTGGGCCATGGCCATTTGCGGGGGTGTCACAGAGGGGCTGTTGACCTCATGTTGCCTTGCCACAGGGCTTGTGGGGGATGGCCAGTCGTCGTCTTGTGGGTGCCCCTGCGTGGTATCCTCATGTTGTACGGGATGGGACAGACAGGGGGATTGGGACAGGTCATGGATGGATCTGACTTCGACATCCCCGTCTTCTGTGTCGGAGCATGCTGCCATCAATGGGGTGTCACCTATGGTGCTGCTGCCACCAGAGGCAGTGCCTTCTGTGGCATCCGTTGGGGGGACCTGTGGTGGTGGTGGTGTGGGCATGCTGGTTGCTGGGGTGCCTGTTGATGTTCCCTCCTCTGTGCTGCCACCTGATTTGTGCTGCTGCCGTGTCTTGATGCGTGCAGCTGAGGTGGAGGGTCTTTGGCCGTTGGTCTTGGCCCTCTTTGCAGGTGTGCTGGTAGGGGTGTCCTGATGCTCGTCGTTTGGATCGGACCCTGTGGTGGAGTAAAGGAGGGCGAGGGTTATTAATGGGTCTGTGGGAATTGGAATGGCATTGTATCACATGCATTGGGGTGGTACCTGAGGGTGATTTGGGTCGGGGCCTTGGAGGTGCTTTCATTTGTGTGTGGAGTGAGGGTGCAGTTGTTTGGCAGCCTGCAGTTAGGGTGTGCCTGCTGCACGTGTAGTGCGTGTTTTAGGGGTTTTTAATTAATTATGTATTTATTGTGGGTTTTAACGTGCGCTATCAGGCCGATGTGTGTGGACGTTCTCCTGGACATGTGTTTCTGTTGCACTATGTGGACACATGGTACTTCACATGATTGGACTTTGTGGATTTGGCATTGTTTTATCTGGCCCACCTACCTGAATCTTCGGATGTCTGCACTCCTTTCTCCATCCCTCCGACTCCCTCTATGCTCTCCATTCCGATGGTGGAGGCACAGATTTCTTCCCAGGGGGTCAACTTGATGGGTGATTCAGGACCTCCCCCGGTGGCTGTGGCAATGTTGCGGTTGGCAGAGAGTATGCTGCGGACGCGTATCCGCAGGTCGTCCCATCGCTTTCTGCATTGCTGTGGGTTGCGGGGTGCGGTCCCCACCGCACTTACCCGCTGTGCCACCAGAGCCCATATGGCCTTCTTGTTCGCAAGTGCCGTCCTGGTCATTTGCGTGGAGAAGACGACGGCTGCATTCTCCTGGAGGGTCTCTGTTAGCACGGTGAGTTCCTCACGGGAGAAGTGGACCTGCCGCTTGCGGTCGCACGCTTTCTTCGCTACTTTTCCCATTTTTCTTGGTTTCGCTAGGGTGGATGACGGGTTGGGGTGTGTCTCAGGGTAGTGTTTTTGGTGGTTGTGTGGTTTTAGTGGTTTTATAGGTGTACGGCGGGATGTTTCCCGTTCCGGGCCCATGTTTTTACTTCCGTTTCCGTATATTTCCGGTCACCGTACTTTCCGGTAGGCGTACACTGCGGTGTCCGCTGTGATGGGTGGCGGTATTGCACCTAGGGCGCCGTACGGCGGCGGTGTGGGCCGTTTTGGGGTCATTTCCGCCATCGCGGACTTTGCACTTCCGCCATGCCGTGGTGCTCGTGCCCGATGGGTCGGAATGGGCCGCACTTTGCTCCTTCGTGCAATGGCGGAAACGCTATTTACGCTGTGGCGGTCCGGTCAGTCACTTTCCGCCAGGGTCGTAATGAGGGCCAAAGTCTTTATAGTGTTTGTCATATGGCAAGTAAGATCAGCCGACACGTGTTTCGACCCACAAGGTCGTTGTCAAGGCGTGAGTCCTGAAAAGTAATCCAATGTTGAATACAATGATGGCTGGATTAGCAAAGGAGTAATAGAATTAATATTGAGAGATTGAAGGAATTTAGAGTCCTACTTTGCTGTTGGGGATTAATCCCTTCTATTTGGTTACATGGAACTGACTCAACAGGACAACATTGCCTTTATTACATTTAAACTACTCTGCATCTGTGATACTTACTACCTGACAACAGGAACAGGATTCCTTCATATCTGTAAACCACACTGCTTGTTTCTTGGTGCTCACTAGGGGGCACCTTTGAATGTGCACTGGCGCCGCAGTTCTATCTACATAGTGATTACTGTATCTAACACTGTTACTGGCGGCATTGAACAAGCACACTGTCTCTTGACAACGCCTAGGTTTTCCCAAAATTGTTTTGTGATAAGACTGCCCACGTGGGAGCAGCTGCTCTGGGGCCCTACTGCGGCTTCAGGGGCATTTCCACTAAAAGAGATGTAAGGCCCTGGCATCATCCCTGTACATGGGGTTCAGGTCCTCTAGTGGTCAATATTCAAAGTGGAGGGTTCCCCTGCCACTAGCAGCCAATTAAGGCCTCTACTGACCAATGCGCCAAGTAAAGCATTGCAGAAATGCTAGCAACCAGTGTGCAAAGCCCAGGGTTGCAGGGTCTCTAGAGACCAATACTCAAAAAAATCAGCATCCAAATTTCAATTGGTTAGTACGCTTAAGGAAATGGTACTACTAACCTTGCAAATGGAGACTTTTACCGACAAACCAGAGGAGTTGCGATGGGGGTTAAATTTGCCCCCTCACTTGCCAATTTGATGATGGCAATGTATGAGGACCTACATGTGTATAAAGATGAAGCATTTCAACAAAACGTGATCCTTTGGACTCGATATATAGATGACGTTCTTCTAATATGGAAAGGAGAAGAAGATGGGTTGGAACGATTTAGGACCAGAGCAAACAACAATTCAATGGGGATAGAATTTATTGGAAATTCCAGCAAAGTTGAAATAGATTTCTTGGATCTCAACATTTACGTGAAAGAAAACAAATTGATGACCAGAACTTTTAGAAAAGCAACAGAGGCGAACTCAACCTTATACGCAACCAGTTGTCACCATAACTCGGTCATTAGGAACATTCCAAGTGGAGAGTATATCAGAGCCCGTCACAACTGTTCAGAAAAAGAGACCTTTGAGGAAGAATGTCACTTGCTTTCAAGAAGGTTCAAAGCTAGAGGGTATGCCACTTAAACCATTAGCAAGGCTCAAAAGAAAGCTAAGAGTCTGAACAGAACAGAGACTTTAACTTCAAAAACCAACAACCAAATAGAAGAAGTCAGCTTCATCACGACATACTGTAAAAATAATGGAATTCTTAGGAACATCCTCAAAAAGAATTGGCATCTTCTACAATTAGATCCACATGTCAGAAATGACATTAAAGACAGCCTAATGATCATATCCAAAGAGCAAGGACTATCAAGAACATCCTGAGCCCATCTTTGCTTCCAGACCTAAAGACAGAGAATGTAACCACTTGGTTACCCAGACAAATAAAGGGCTTTACAAAATGTGGGACCTGCACAATGTGTAAACATGCAATGGACAGTACATTAAGTTTTGAAGATAAATATGGCACAAAACATACCATCTCTGAACATATCAACTGCAGAACAAAATATGTCATATATGTTAAAATTTGCGATTGTCACAAGATTTACATAGGAAGCACCATAAGAGAACATTTCTCATCCATAGGAAATCAAAACACATCCTCGCCATTAGCCCAACATTGGCAAAAGGAACACCAATGCAATGACAAAAGAACTTTATAATTTGCAGGTTTGAAGAGAGTAACCCTTGAAACACCTGTGTATAGGCGCGTTCCAAATACCATATCATATCATATCATAGGACCAAGGGGAGGAAATCATGAACTTAAACTGCGACAGGAAGAAGCTAAAATGATCTGCAAATTTTGTACAGTGGAAAGAGGTTTAAAATCGGAAAATGAGATGTACTCTTTTCTGTAGATTGTCTTTCATGTAAAATCTGTTCATCTCATTTAATAATGATCAAGTATTTTCAAGGCATGAAACATTGTTCTTTAATGAAAGCATACTAGCGAATGGTGATAAATCCAACCTTACCCCATTACTATTAATGTTACTCATTAGGGTACAGCACTTCATCCCCTAACGCTTTACATAAGGGAAAGAACACTAATCTGACTTCACTACACCCAATATTCATTCACCATTCAGTACAGATTCGCACATAGTACCAGAAGTTAGGCTTCCAGCACTGATATGGAGCATTGACCAATGGGTATCTAATAAACAGATTCAATAGAGTTAGCAGACATCCATAAGGGAACCTGCCCCCAAAACACTTGGGAGACCTTGAAATATTCACCAGAGAAATAGAACTTAATTTCTCGTAATAATAAGCGAATCACATATAGCGGGAGCGAACAACAGTGAATTTTATCAAAAAGGAAAAAAATATATTTCCTAAAATCGAAATATGATTTTCAGTATTTACAACTTTTGAGAATAAAATAGTTGAATCTCACGCAATTTTTTTATTATAATAGAAGCAGTCAGCAGCGTTACATATTGGCGTGCACAACTGACAAAGGACAATGGGACAAGGAACACACACTTTACATTGGAATACAAGTGGATTAGCCCATAACATGGCGGCCGTAAGGGAAATAGTAGAAGGACTTATGTTACCTAGCAACGAAAGCCCATAACAAACTGAAATTGGGCGGACACACTAGTACGAGGACAGGAAGGCTGTCTAGCCCTTGGTGGTCGTGCAGATTCGTCCTACCACCTCCGACCCCAAGCACCACCCAGGCAGGAAATAATAACACAGCCCGTGCAGCGCTTGAAACCACAGGTGGAGAACGTCGTCTTATCAGGAACCAGAAACGCCAAGGACCCCCTGACCACTGTAAGGCAACGGAGGGTTAATCAACACAGGGAATGGACAACAAAGCCTTTATGATAGGATGACAGAAAAGGGGCTTACCCGAAAGTGAAGGAGAGGGTGGCCTGAGATGTGTGGTGGAGTAGTGGGGTACAGCAGGCACTGGTCGATTGTGTCTCTGACAGGACGCGTGATGTAAAACTCCGAGGCATATACGTGGGACAATCCGTGAGCAGTCCAATAGGCAGTTCCGGGGTCAATAACCAAAGTTCAGTGTTCAAGGGAATATCCGTAGGCAGTCCAGTGAGCAATTCCGAGTCAAGAAACCAGTAGCAAACAAACAGCGTGATATCCGGGATAAAGAATGAGGCAATCCGTGTACAGTTCCGTGATCAAGTAGTCGTGGCAGCAAAATCCATAAAACGCCAAAGCAGTCCGTGAAGGAAGCAGCTGTGAAGCGGTGCTTCCGTGTTTCTCTGCTCCCTTTAGCTTGTGTGGAAGGTCACGTGATCACATCACGGGAGGGGAACGTGAGTAGTCTGTGTCACATGACCCGTGATGGTGACGAAGGCCGTTGTGGATGCCTTGTCACGTGACGTGCGGTTCTGTGTGTGCCCAATCGGCAGCGCCAGTCGTGTGAAAACCTCCACGGGAGGTGCCAGTGAAGGAAAGGGCGAAGATCCCTCGGGCCGTGATGTACGGGTCTCCTCTGTTTGGCAGGAGAACCTCGCCGCTCGCCTGCAGGGACACGTAGGCCACGTGAGTCTTGATGGTGGCGAATGTTGGGAGACACGACAGAGCCCCCCCCTAATGGCCCACGACCCCGTGGGCTGGATGGATGATCACGATGGAACTGGCCAACCAACTGGGGGGCCCGGACATCCCTGGAGGGCACCCAGGAACGTTCCTCAGGGCCGTAACCCAACCAGTCCACGAGATAGTGCAAGCGACCCCGAATATGGCGGGAACCCAAGATGGCACTGACCTCATAGATGTCAGGAGAGGACAAGGAGACAGGGGCAGGAGGGGCAGTGAGACGGGTAGGACCTAGACAGGGTTTGAGCAAGGAGGTATGAAAAACCGGATGGATACGCCAGGTGGCAGGAACAGACAACCGTAGAGCCACAGGGTTCAGGACTTTAACTATACGGTAGGGACCCACAAACCGGGGAAGCAACTTGCGGCAGCCAGGGATGTGTAGGTGGCGGGAGGACAACCACACTCGATCCCCCACCCGATATTCGGGAGCCGCCACCCGTTTTTTGTCAGCTGCGGACTTCATGGAGACCTGGGCTTCGCGCAAGTGGACTAGGGTTTGCGCATGGACCGAGACTAGATCGCGGGCACAGGTATTGGCAGCAGGAGTAGTGGATGAAGTGAAATCAGGAAATGGAAGGGTGCGAGGATGCTGGCCGTACATGGAATAAAAGGGAGAAAAGCCAGTGGAGGAGTGCAGGGAGTTGTTATAGGCGAATTCCGCCAGGTGTAGTAAGTTAAGCCACGTGTCTTGGTACTGGAGAGTTAAACAGCGCAGGTACTGTTCGAGGGCTTGGTTCACCCTCTCAGTTTGCCCATCTGTTTGCGGGTGATAGGCTGAGGAAAAGCGGGCATCAATGCCGAGTAGCTTGGTCAAGGTTGTCCAGAAACGGGAAGTAAACTGAGTCCCACGATCTGATATAATGATCTGCGGCAGACCGAAGAGACAAAACACAGATTTGAAAAATAACTGGGCCAGGGTAGGAGCGGAGGGTATCCCTGTACAAGGTACAAAGCGTGCCATCTTGGTATAGGAGTCTACCACTACCCAGATGGTGTCGAAACCTTGCCTGCGGGGCAGGTCCGTGACGAGGTCCATCGAGATAGTGTGCCAGGGTCTGGGGGGAATCGGTAATGGCTGGAGTAACCCCAGTGGGCGACCCCTGCGTGATTTACCCTGTGCACACACTGAGCACGTGTTTACATAGTTCTCCACGTCACGTTTCATTGATGGCCACCAACACCAGCGTTTTAGCAGTTCCAGAGTGCGACGTTGCCCCGGGTGGCCATTAATGGCGGCATCGTGTGACCATTCTAGTGCCTGGTTGCGTGTGTCGGTAGTGGGAAGAAAGAGCTTGTCTTGGATAAATGGTAACCCCTCCTGAAGAACCAGATCCCATTCCGCCAGTGCGTGTGGATGTTGGGAGACCCAATGACGGATGGTGGACTGCATGGACGAGGACGGTGTGCAGACACAAATGACATGACCCCCCTCGAGCAATGTGGCAGGAAAGGATGGAAGAGACTCCCCCCCCGGGGAACGTGACAGTGCATCGGCCTTCCCATGGACAGCACCCGGTCTATGCCTAATTACAAAATCATAAGCAGCGAAAAACAGGTGCCAACGCACCTGTCGGCTATTAATGCATTTAAGGGTAGCCAGGTCCTGCAGGTTCTTATGGTCGGAATAAATCGTGGTCTGGTGCCGGGCCCCAAGGAGGTGGTGACGCCAGGTTTGCAGTGCGTCCTTGATGGCCAACAATTCCTTCTCAGTGACAGTATAATGCAACTCGGCTGAGGTGAGTTTCCGTGAGTGAAAAGCCACGGGATGCAAACGACCAGTGGCCGGACAGGGTTGGGAAAGGACTGCACCCAAAGCAAAAGAGGAAGCGTCCGCCTCCACGATGTATGGGAGTACAGGGTCCGGGTGCTGAAGCACGGGTGCAGTCACAAATCTGGTTTTTAGCTCCTCAAACGCCTGCTGATGTTTCAGGGTCCAAGAGAACGGAACCAGCGGACTGGTAAGAGCGGTAAGGGGAGCCACTATGGAGGAGAAGCCAGCAATGAACCTCCGATAGAAATTAGCGAAACCCAAAAAAGATTGTAACTGCTTGAGGGTCTTTGGAGCAGGCCAATCCGTGATGGCACGAACCTTTGACTGGTTCATTGATAGACCCCCAGGCGTTAGGTGGAACCCCAGGAAGTCGACCTCCTTAGTGTGAAACAGGCACTTTTCGGGCTTGGCAAACAAGGCGTTTCTGTGTAGACGGGCCAAAACCTCCCTAACGTGGACGATGTGGTCTTCCAGAGAAGGGGAGAAAATCAAAATGTCATCCAGATAGACCACGACGTACACGTCTAAGATGTCACTGAATACTTCGTTAACAAAGCGCTGGAAGGTGGCTGGGGCATTACATAAGCCAAAAGGCATTACCGTATATTCAAAAAGACCCTGTCGGGTGCAAAACGCAGTCTTCCACTCATCCCCCTGACGCATGCGAACCAGATTATATGCCCCCCGGAGGTCCAGTTTGGTGTAGATGGATGCATGTGTTAACCTGTCTAGTAACGTGGAGATGAGGGGAATGGGATAACGGTTCTTCACAGTGATGGCATTCAAACGTCTATAGTCCACACAGGGTCGTAGGTCACCCTCTTTCTTCGGGACAAAAAAAATGGGACTGGCAGCCGGTGAATTGGAGGGTCGGATATGACCTACCCGCAGGGCTTGTTGTATGTACTCTTTTAGGGCCTGTTCCTCCGACTGTGATAGAGAATAAATCCTACCTCTCGGTATCGGGGCATCAGGGAACAAATCAATAGGGCAATCATATGGCCTATGGGGTGGCAGGCCTTCTGCAGAGGCCTTGTCAAAAACAGTCAGGAAGTCATGGTATTCGCTGGGAATCCCGGCCTGAACGGCTCCAACGGTATGTGGCGTTGCAACCGGATGGTCCCCATCGTTCATGTGTAAAGCAGTCAAGGCCCCAAGAACACTAGCAGGGTTGGAGATAGATTCGGGTTCCGTTAAGCAGTAATGTTGGCAGACCTCAGACTCAAAGGAGACCTGTCCAGTACCCCAGTTGATAAACGGGTTGTGTTGCCTAAGCCATGGTATACCCAGAATGATCCCGAATTGCGGTGTAGCGATGAGATCAAAGGACATGGTCTCCTTGTGAGTGTCCTGGATCACCACCTCCAAAGGAGCTGTTTGCTGCTTGATCGGGCCCGAAGCAAGGGAGGTCCCGTCCACCGCTTGCACGGGTTCTGGGTACTCCTTGGTTATCAAAGGCAAGTTGAGGCGATGGGCTAGCGTGATATCTACGAAACAACCCGTGGCTCCTGAATCGATGACTATGTGTACTGGGTGAATGCAGTTACCGGTGGGTTTCAAGAGAGCCTGGACAACGATGGGTCTAATGGGACCGAATGAGGGCTCAGTGGGGGTCAAAGAAACGCTCGCCCGTCCCCCCGGTCTCAAGGGCGAGCTTTCGGAAAACCCGGATTCTTGTTTCTTGGGCGACGGGGGCATTCCTTGACGTAGTGCCCATTGATGCCGCAGTAGAAACAGGCATTATCTGTCCTTCTGCGCTCTCGCTCGGCCTGGGTTATCGGACTACGTATTCCCCCTATCTGCATGGGTTCGGGTTTTGTGTCCCCCAAAGAAGGTGATTGCACGGAAAACCCGGCTTCTGCCCTCCGCTCTGAACGTCGAGCGTCCACCTGCAGGGCTAGGTCCACCAGATCCGAAAAAACGGCCGGGAGAGAGGGAACCACAGAAAGAGCATCTTTCATTGCACTGCAGAGGCCCGTGTAGAACACGATAGCTTTTTTGTTCTCCGGCCATGAGGTCTCTGCAGAGAGTTGGTTGAAGCGAGCGATGTACTCGATGAGTGTTTGCTTGCCCTGTGTAAGATCGAGTAATTCCAGATCCCGGGAATGTGCCTTGTATCTAGTGTCGAACACTTTGGCCATCTCACTAACCAGGAGGTCAAAATCGTAAAGAGCAGGGTGGTCATTTTCCAATAAGGGATTCGCCCAGGTGGCCGCTACCCCCGACAAATGAGAGAGGAGAAAAGCCGCCTTAGTAATAGAGTCCGGAAATGCCTGGGGCCGACATAGGAAATGGAGCTTGCATTGATTTAGGAAGGTTCGGTACTTCCTTGGGTCACCCTGGTATCTTTCCGGGGCTGCAAGTGGGAACGGGGTTGGGAGAACCAAGGGTGTAGGAACGGGGGGCGGAGTGGATGATGGAGGATCATGAGCTGGGGCGTCCCCAAAGCCAGCGTCCTCGGGTAAGGGGTGACGGGCACTCTGTAAGGCGTCAAGGCGATGGTGAATGGCAGTCGTGGCTGCGGCCATGTCTGACCGAAGGGCCGCGACTGCCTGCATTAGAGCGGTCACAGGGTCCTCGGCCGAGATATTCATAATCCGGACGACCAAAGAAAGGCTTCACAGTCTGTCTAGCCCTTGGTGGTCGTGCAGATTCGTCCTACCACCTCCGACCCCAAGCACCACCCAGGCAGGAAATAATAACACAGCCCGTGCAGCGCTTGAAACCACAGGTGGAGAACGTCGTCTTATCAGGAACCAGAAACGCCAAGGACCCCCTGACCACTGTAAGGCAACGGAGGGTTAATCAACACAGGGAATGGACAACAAAGCCTTTATGATAGGATGACAGAAAAGGGGCTTACCCGAAAGTGAAGGAGAGGGTGGCCTGAGATGTGTGGTGGAGTAGTGGGGTACAGCAGGCACTGGTCGATTGTGTCTCTGACAGGACGCGTGATGTAAAACTCCGAGGCATATACGTGGGACAATCCGTGAGCAGTCCAATAGGCAGTTCCGGGGTCAATAACCAAAGTTCAGTGTTCAAGGGAATATCCGTAGGCAGTCCAGTGAGCAATTCCGAGTCAAGAAACCAGTAGCAAACAAACAGCGTGATATCCGGGATAAAGAATGAGGCAATCCGTGTACAGTTCCGTGATCAAGTAGTCGTGGCAGCAAAATCCATAAAACGCCAAAGCAGTCCGTGAAGGAAGCAGCTGTGAAGCGGTGCTTCCGTGTTTCTCTGCTCCCTTTAGCTTGTGTGGAAGGTCACGTGATCACATCACGGGAGGGGAACGTGAGTAGTCTGTGTCACATGACCCGTGATGGTGACGAAGGCCGTTGTGGATGCCTTGTCACGTGACGTGCGGTTCTGTGTGTGCCCAATCGGCAGCGCCAGTCGTGTGAAAACCTCCACGGGAGGTGCCAGTGAAGGAAAGGGCGAAGATCCCTCGGGCCGTGATGTACGGGTCTCCTCTGTTTGGCAGGAGAACCTCGCCGCTCGCCTGCAGGGACACGTAGGCCACGTGAGTCTTGATGGTGGCGAATGTTGGGAGACATGACAAAGGCACAACGCGAGGAGAACGGAGGTAAGTTCCACATTATTACCAGTCCACCCAGAAATAGAACAGGGACACAGGGCACATGGTCCCTCATGGATTCTGCCCCCCTTTAAAAGAGATAACAACCGGTGATCTCATAAGTACAAAGCAATTATGCGAAATGCAGCTTAGCTCCACGGCGAGCAACAAGCTTAAGCAAGGTCTCAACCAGGCACAGAACGTAGTAAAACATGTCAGTAATTGTATTTTAAGCAAATATACTGCCCGTGCGAAGTCACAGTAAAGAGAGGAAACGAAATCCAACATAATCACGTTTTTTAAAAATCAAGCGTACAACGCGGGCCAATTATACAGGAACATTATGCCGGAGTTAGTCACGAAACAAATGATCACGTCTAAAATTCAGAAAAATGTAAATGTTCACGCCTAAAATTCAGAAAAATGTAAATTGAGAATATCCCAATAATAGCAAACGCACACATAGGAAAACATGTCAACAATGTTGTTTTTACCATTAAAATATAGACTAAATGACTGAGAGATTGTGGATGTATATATTTATTAACAAGACAGGGATTATCCCATGACTGGAAGAAAAGACTGTGAGGATATTTCAATGCTACAACAAGCCACCGGGTAAGGACTAAATGTTGAGGGGAAAAAAAGTTATTTATGATAAAGATGACAAAGGGGTTTTAATGTTCTGTATTATACCTACCAATGACAATATAATTGTTTTTTCTTCTTTTTCTCTTTTTCTTTGACTTCCCACAAACCTCCTACCCCTCTCCCCCTCCCTAAACATGGCCATGTCGTTTTTTTCTTCTTTTTCTTTTTCATGAATGAACTAACAATTGCTAATACTTTTTCGTTTTACAAATAACATGCTTATTTGATGTTTTCACCTTTTATTCATCAAACAATGTGGCAATGATTGTGATAATTGCAACTAATTATGCTTTATTTATTTATTAATTTTGGTCAAATACAATTGTGAATGTTCAATACACATTTCTTATTTAATTTTTGAAGCCCTGATTTGAGAAAGATGTTGCATACGTCGAAACACGTGTCATCACCATAGGGCATTAAATTCCTTATGAATTGATACTGTGTGAAATTTTCAAAAGAAATCAAACAATTGGGCGCATGAGTACACCCGAAGGGTGACTTTTTTCAAAATTGGGCTTTCCTAATGGAGTAGAGGAATCAAGGACTCCATTGTTGCCCGGGTCAATGCAACCTTATAATCTAAGTGTTTAAACTAATACAGAGGGCACAGAGTTCTAATCCACAAGTACCTCGAATAGATTCCTCACCTTCTCAGCAATATTCAAAGTAACCATCACTGTGCAAAATATAGGAGTACAGGGCCACTGGGGACCCATTTGCAAACCATAGGGCTAAAGGGCAACTAGCAGCACATGTAATGTAATAAGTACAAATCCAGCAGTGTAAAGGTAACCGTAAGGGAACAAGGGCAAGGAGGACGAGTCAGGCAACAGCGTGTTACACATGGCAATGCTACCATTCACTGGGCCACTTGATAGGCTGGTTGGCACAGGGAGAGAACACTTATGGAGGTGTCTGTAATTTGTAGAATGGTGAGGAACCAATGGCATCCGTGTGAAGCTGCCCTGTTGCATTCTGGGAAGCTTCATGATGTAAATGAGTTGCTCTGGGGTGGGCGTGAGGAAACTAAGACTGAGTACCAACCACACTTTAGATGACAGATCTCCCCCGCCACGTGGTAGCCTAGGGACCCAATAGATGCCAAGCAGAGCTCCCTCACTGCCTTCAGGGGAAAGCCATGGGTAAGTCACCTGCTCTGGAGGGTGGGAATACAGGGACTGAAGCCAAGTGCCTTCTGCTTTCTAGAGCATAGTAGTAGCCACTTCCAGCTGCTAACTTTGTGGTAGGCTGGGGGCCCAATGGCCACTCAGCAGAGCTGATCCATTGCCTTCACGGCCAAGTCCCGGTAGGTGGGAATCTGTGGACGGAAGATAAGCCCTGTATGCACTCTAGATGATAGTCAGCAGCCCCTTCTGTGTCCGGGCCTCGTGGTACAGTGGGGGCGTAATGGCTGATGAGCAGTGCTGCCCAATTGCTTTCTGTGGTTCTCCATGATGTAGGTTGGTAGCTTAAGTGGCTGAGTGTTGACTGACGCCATGCACCTCCTGCACTCTAGATGACAGACCTTACATCCCACAGGTGTATCCCGGAACTGTGGCATCTTGAGGTGAAGGTAAGAAAGAGTATCCAAAAGAATCGAATCCTCCCATCCCCTGCACACGGTTGTGCTGAAAGGATCAGGCAATACAATTGGAAATAACTTGTATTAGATATCATTTGATATACTGTGGTCAATAGTTCCACAGGCAAAGCAAAATAGAAATAATCCAGTCCCCAGCAATTCAGCAAAATGAAAAGATTCTTTGTATTCAGTGCCGCCTTCCCAACGCGTTTCGGGATTCTGTTCAATTCAAGAGTGGATAATGCAATAAAAGATAACATTTGGTAAGTTTAATGTATTTGAAATTGCTTTTCAACTATAATGTAACTATAAATAAATAAATAAAATAAATGATATTTTAAACCAATAGATTTGAGAAAATCTCTCTGTTATAGCCATGGTTCACAAAAGATCCAAGCAATATACTATAGCCATGGTTCACACAAGATCCAAGCAACATATTATTATAGCCATGGTTCACAGAAGTTTCAAACAATATATTATTTTATATACATATGTGTATTGGTTAACTGGATTCTAGGGTCTGATCAGCAAAGTCATACATGCACTGCGGACATATATCCTGGGTGCACTATTGCTATTTACAAGCAATGAAAAATTTGCATATCGTGCCTGTAACGTTTGGCATGTGTGACTAATATGTAGGTACAGTTCCTAACCTCATCAGGAGGAAAAACAAAAAGAGACAGAAAGAACAGATACATTACCTAATTTCTATGGGCATAAGTATGTCTTATGCATATATAGCAGGAATTGGATACATATGGAAATCACTGTAGGAATCCACAGCATTCGAAATTTGTTAGTGAATTCAGCACGAGGCTCGCAACTGCAAAAAAGTACATAAAGGAGCGCTTGTGAATATATGTTCAATCGAGAGACAAAACAATTGAAGTGGGCCAAAGATCTGTGGCTGCCTTCATGTTACGTAACTTGCAGGAATGGAAAACGTGCAGAGGTCACAATGACAACATTCAGGGGGATATCGGATTACGATAGAGAAATCAGCTGAGAGTTGATAACTATAAGGAATACACAGAAGTCCTTGTTTAATATATTGTGAACGCTAGACCAGGAGATCTAATGCATGAAGTGGCTGTAAGGAAGGCATGGTATCAAGTAGTAGACACACACACAATAGATACAGGTTTCACAAAACTTTATTTGGTATTCTGCTTGGGTTGGTAGACTTCCTAGCTGGCTCTAAGTCTAAAATGGGAGTAATCTCGACCATTAAACAAATAACAAACAAGTAAAACAAAGTAGATGTGGATTATCGCATTCGAGGTCTGTGCGCTAGTATTCACTGTTGGTGTTGATACTGGAGAAATTGAAGTGTGAGCTGCACTACCACCTACGCCAGCCAGTCCACCCTGGCTGGTACCAGAAAATATGTACAAGAGGGGAGTTGAGGTGGAGATGCGCTGAACACCATATGAATAAGGAGCACTAATTATAAAATTGATGCTTTAATTGTTGTAGAAACAGCCGACACGTGTTTCGACACGCAGGTCGTTTTCAAGGCTGAGTAGTCACATACAACATTTGATTTATCATATTATTCATGACAGAAAAGAGGATACAAAAAATTGTAACAATCACATTGAATTTGAAAAAAGTAAATACAGACCATATCACATAAAGTTAAAAAATAGTAGTGACATATAGCAAAAAAGATAGTGACATATAGCAAATATCATAATATTATATGAATAAGAATCATTGGCATACCGTAAACCATGGTTGGAGGGTGGAGTAAACAGAAGCAAACGGTAGTTGAAAATAATGAAACAAAAACAGAAAATATACAGTAAGAAACAAGCTTAAACATTTGAGGAATACATCCTTCCTTAAATGGAAGAACAAAAGAAACACATAAAAAGGGGGATTTCCTTGACCTATGCGCTACAATACCGGAGCCCTCAATCAAGCATGGTGTGCACACTTCACCCATGCAAATAATGAAATTGTGAACTGATCGGCACCAAAAGTTAATGGACACACGTTGAGTAGAAACCAATAGCTAATGCAAAAGATACAAGATCAAAGTAATAAATTGAGCTTACCACAAGAACACAGAGTATATCGAAGAAATCAATAAATGGGAAATCCCTGTGTAGAACAAGCATGAATGTCAGTTGGACAACTCAAAACAAAGGATTGCTGATAATTTTAAGAAAATACAAGATATAACCCAAAATATTCGAGTCTACATACCACAAGAAGCAGCGCGTTATAAGTATTACGCTGGTGTCAAGTCCAAGCCGTGATGGCCGTAACCAATATATAACCTGAAAACCAATCAGTAGAATATCTAAGTACTTCAGCCAGATAGTATGGAATCAAATCACTGACTATTCAGCAGCAAAAGATCAAACTCACTCGTTGGATCGAGCAGTCACAGTTACAGAGGAATTCCCCAGAGCAGTCATCTGTACCAAACATTGGAAAAAGATAAAGAAAAGGCAACCGACGTCACAGCGGTGACGTAGGTTGCGTCGCATGCATCTGGCGTCGCGTGAGTGACGTCAGATGTAAACAAACAGTAAAAGTGAAAATAAAAATAGGACTAAGCCGTCAAGTAGGGATAGTATAGAGAAAACTACTAATATGTGGCCGGTAACCAAATACTAATTAAAAAAGAGAAGGAAATAGTAGAAAAGAAGCAGCAGACGTCACAGCGGTGACGTCCGTTGCGTAGAACGCTGTTAGCGTCGCCCTGATGACGTAAGTATATTTAAACAACCTATTCCAATGGTAGGGCATATCAAATATTTAAATTGAAATGGAAAAACATTTTTTATTAAAACTAAGGGTGCCTGTGACGTCTGCTGCTTCTTTTCTACTATTTCCTTCTCTTTTTTAATTAGTATTTGGTTACCGGCCACATATTAGTAGTTTTCTCTATACTATCCCTACTTGACGGCTTAGTCCTATTTTTATTTTCACTTTTACTGTTTGTTTACATCTGACGTCACTCACGCGACGCCAGATGCATGCGACGCAACCTACGTCACCGCTGTGACGTCGGTTGCCTTTTCTTTATCTTTTTCCAATGTTTGGTACAGATGACTGCTCTGGGGAATTCCTCTGTAACTGTGACTGCTCGATCCAACGAGTGAGTTTGATCTTTTGCTGCTGAATAGTCAGTGATTTGATTCCATACTATCTGGCTGAAGTACTTAGATATTCTACTGATTGGTTTTCAGGTTATATATTGGTTACGGCCATCACGGCTTGGACTTGACACCAGCGTAATACTTATAACGCGCTGCTTCTTGTGGTATGTAGACTCGAATATTTTGGGTTATATCTTGTATTTTCTTAAAATTATCAGCAATCCTTTGTTTTGAGTTGTCCAACTGACATTCATGCTTGTTCTACACAGGGATTTCCCATTTATTGATTTCTTCGATATACTCTGTGTTCTTGTGGTAAGCTCAATTTATTACTTTGATCTTGTATCTTTTGCATTAGCTATTGGTTTCTACTCAACGTGTGTCCATTAACTTTTGGTGCCGATCAGTTCACAATTTCATTATTTGCATGGGTGAAGTGTGCACACCATGCTTGATTGAGGGCTCCGGTATTGTAGCGCATAGGTCAAGGAAATCCCCCTTTTTATGTGTTTCTTTTGTTCTTCCATTTAAGGAAGGATGTATTCCTCAAATGTTTAAGCTTGTTTCTTACTGTATATTTTCTGTTTTTGTTTCATTATTTTCAACTACCGTTTGCTTCTGTTTACTCCACCCTCCAACCATGGTTTACGGTATGCCAATGATTCTTATTCATATAATATTATGATATTTGCTATATGTCACTATCTTTTTTGCTATATGTCACTACTATTTTTTAACTTTATGTGATATGGTCTGTATTTACTTTTTTCAAATTCAATGTGATTGTTACAATTTTTTGTATCCTCTTTTCTGTCATGAATAATATGATAAATCAAATGTTGTATGTGACTACTCAGCCTTGAAAACGACCTGCGTGTCGAAACACGTGTCGGCTGTTTCTACAACAATTAAAGCATCAATTTTATAATTAGTGCTCCTTATTCATATGGTGTTCAGCGCATCTCCACCTCAACTCCCCTCTTGTACATATTTTCTGGTACCAGCCAGGGTGGACTGGCTGGCGTAGGTGGTAGTGCAGCTCACACTTCAATTTCTCCAGTATCAACACCAACAGTGAATACTAGCGCACAGACCTCGAATGCGATAATCCACATCTACTTTGTTTTACATTTTTTGTCGCTAGTCTGCGCCTGCTGACCTTCACTGCACAATAATGGTTGATTATATGTCTAATAGAGACAAGGATAGGGCAGCATTATTTGCCCCTAGGGGTAGCACAGAAAATCCATTCAAACGTAATTCTTCAGCACCTGAGACTCTTAAACAAAAATTTATTAAACTCGAACGTCTTTCGAAAAAAGAAATTAACAAGTATTGGGAGCAAGCTTCGCTCACCAATTATCTTGAGAACAATCTTATCCCTAGAGGCTTACGGATTCTCACATTCCCTAATTTTGATCACGAAGAGGATGCGGATCTAGCAGAACAATGGGTAGATAATTTAAACCAAAGCTCCAAACATATGTTGGAGCTATTAATTCTACATGCGACTAGAGAGCATAAACGTGTTCTAACTAAGATTCAAGTAATTAAAGAGGAAATCAGTCAAATGCCTAATGCAGAAGAAACTAAACATAAGAATTTTGAAAAAATGAATGAAATCTTAGTTGAGTATCAAGACGAAATTAAACTGCGTAAATTTCGTAAATATTTTCGTGACGATAAAGATTATCGTCAGGATAGAGTCTATACTTTTCAACCCAAGTATGATGATATCAACACCCATTCTAAACCACCTTCAATAACTACTACCCCTGCTAGTTCTGATCCAGACTCAGAAACAGAACCAATTGAATCAGATGCTAATGAGGCACAGCCTGGTGTAACTCCCAATTTAAAAGGACAACTTTTTTTGGGCGAAATCAGGCGCTACAAAAAGGGCAATATCATGATTGATATTAGTATAGAGTGCAACTACATATTAGTAGTTTTCTCTATACTATCCCTACTTGACGGCTTAGTCCTATTTTTATTTTCACTTTTACTGTTTGTTTACATCTGACGTCACTCACGCGACGCCAGATGCATGCGACGCAACCTACGTCACCGCTGTGACGTCGGTTGCCTTTTCTTTATCTTTTTCCAATGTTTGGTACAGATGACTGCTCTGGGGAATTCCTCTGTAACTGTGACTGCTCGATCCAACGAGTGAGTTTGATCTTTTGCTGCTGAATAGTCAGTGATTTGATTCCATACTATCTGGCTGAAGTACTTAGATATTCTACTGATTGGTTTTCAGGTTATATATTGGTTACGGCCATCACGGCTTGGACTTGACACCAGCGTAATACTTATAACGCGCTGCTTCTTGTGGTATGTAGACTCGAATATTTTGGGTTATATCTTGTATTTTCTTAAAATTATCAGCAATCCTTTGTTTTGAGTTGTCCAACTGACATTCATGCTTGTTCTACACAGGGATTTCCCATTTATTGATTTCTTCGATATACTCTGTGTTCTTGTGGTAAGCTCAATTTATTACTTTGATCTTGTATCTTTTGCATTAGCTATTGGTTTCTACTCAACGTGTGTCCATTAACTTTTGGTGCCGATCAGTTCACAATTTCATTATTTGCATGGGTGAAGTGTGCACACCATGCTTGATTGAGGGCTCCGGTATTGTAGCGCATAGGTCAAGGAAATCCCCCTTTTTATGTGTTTCTTTTGTTCTTCCATTTAAGGAAGGATGTATTCCTCAAATGTTTAAGCTTGTTTCTTACTGTATATTTTCTGTTTTTGTTTCATTATTTTCAACTACCGTTTGCTTCTGTTTACTCCACCCTCCAACCATGGTTTACGGTATGCCAATGATTCTTATTCATATAATATTATGATATTTGCTATATGTCACTATCTTTTTTGCTATATGTCACTACTATTTTTTAACTTTATGTGATATGGTCTGTATTTACTTTTTTCAAATTCAATGTGATTGTTACAATTTTTTGTATCCTCTTTTCTGTCATGAATAATATGATAAATCAAATGTTGTATGTGACTACTCAGCCTTGAAAACGACCTGCGTGTCGAAACACGTGTCGGCTGTTTCTACAACAATTAAAGCATCAATTTTATAATTAGTGCTCCTTATTCATATGGTGTTCAGCGCATCTCCACCTCAACTCCCCTCTTGTACAAATAACAAACAAGTCCAATCAGTCTAGATAAAATAAAAAAAGGCCTGTACTTAAAAAAACGAACCTTGCCCTCCTTCTCAAAATGACAAATGTGTTAAGGGAATACAAAAGCAAACTAGTGTCTCAAAAGAAATGTTAGAATGGCTTAAGTAACAACTCCCTTCCCCATGTTCGGCACCACAAGGTCTAGAGAGCTTCTTGAAAAGAATATGTGAATGGCACAGTTCTATCAGTCTTGAACACTTTGGCTTACTGGTACAATTGAACAGTTCAGGCTTGGGATTCAAGCTTCTGGTAGTTCAATCACTTCATACACAGTTCTACTTTTGACCTTTACTTTCCCACAGTTCAACACAGGCTTCCCTCTGCCAGGCTCATGCATGTCTATTCACCTTTTCACTTTACCACACAGTTCTGCACAGGCTTCCCTCTGCTGAGCTCAAGCCTGTCTTTCTCCTCATGGCGGTTCCCTTTCCCATGTTTTGTCTTAGGTGTCTTTTCACTGTCAAAGACTTTCAAAACTGCAATGAGTTTACGTAGACCGCTGCATGACCACTTCTACCTCTCTTTAAACAAATCTACAATTCCCAATCTTCCTCAACTTGCAACATCAATGCCTCTTGGTCATTGTAGTTTCTTATTCTCTTTAGAGTGACCTCTTGGCCTCTTTCAATGTTCATCCTAAAGAAGCTCCCGCCGATCCTTCCTCTTTGTCTAAAAATCGCCCGATCTCCATCATTCCTTTCCTGGACAAGCTCTTGGAAAAGATGGCCATCTCCCAGCTTAATCTTCACACTGAATATGTTGGTTGTCTCCATGGCCACCAGTCTGGCTTCATAGTGGCCAGAAGCGCGAAAACTGCTCTCCTGAACATCTGCAAAGACCTACTCTCTAACCTTGATTCTAACCTCATTCTCATCAATCTTTCTTCTGCTTTTGATACGGTCAACCATGCCATCCTGCTCAATCGCCTCCGTGATAACCTCAGTATCACTGATCAGGCCATGGCCTGGCTGACCTCCTTTATCACTAATTGACCCTCTCAGGCCCAGCTGGGGTCCTTCTTCTCTTATATCTCTCTCTCTACCTGTGATGTTCCCCAGGGTTCTAACCTTTCTCCCTGACTGTTCAACCAATACCTGGCACCTCTTGCCCACTGCATCACTGCCCTCTGCTCCAACTTTCAGTGTCATGCGGATGACACCCAGCTCTTTCAGGCTCACCTCGGCTGACATTACTCCCCTCATTCCAGACTGTCTAACCGCAATTCAGGAGTTGTGTGCCACCAATGATCTCTGCCTTAATGCCAGTAAGATGTAGATCCTCCTCATCGGATCTCTCTCTCTCTCTCTCTCTCTCTCTCTCTCTCTCTCTCTCTCTCTCTCTCTCTCTCTCTCTCTCTATCTCTCTCTCTCTCTCCACCCCCCCTCCCCATCCCCCACTCTCCCCATTCTGGATCCTCTTCCTGACCTGTGAGGGTAAGAACCTCGGGTCATCTTTGATTCCACCCTCACTTTCTCTCCTCACATCTCCAAAGTCTCTAAGAAGTCAAACTCCCAGCTGCACCTCCTGAGAGGCATTCTTCCTTTCCTCACTTTCCCCAGAAGCTCACTGTCTTAAGAGCTCTGGTCCTCTCTAGGCTGGACTACTACAACAGCCTCTTTCTAAATCTTCCTGCCTTTACTCTCCGTCCTCCACAACTTATCCAGAACAGGACTGCAAGACTTGTCCTTGGCCTCAAGCCTTGGGATCATATCTCTCCAGCTCTGAAATCCCTTCATTGGCTCCCAGTGGCGGCATCGTTCCACAAGGCTTTCTGGGGCCTGGGGCCACACTACCTCCAACTCTCTCTTCCTAAACATCTCTCTTCTCGAGCTCTCTGTTCATCCACCTCCAACTCTCTGAGGGTAAGTCACTTTTCCAAGCAGAGGGTTGAGGCAGATCTCTATCTTCAGCTGGGGCCTCCCTCTGGAACAGCCACCTTGCCTCTCTCAAACTTGAGCAGAACCACCTCGGTTCCGGAAGCAACTCAAGACCTTCCTCTTCACTTCCACTTTTTCTCTTCCTCTTTCCTTCTGATGACCCATCTGCTCCATGCACTGGTCACCTGGCCACCCTCTGAACTTGGGCCCAGGTCCCTGCATGTCCAGTTGCACCTCACACTGCCTCTTGGCTCCCCCAGCACTCGTGGTCTGTATTTGTAACCCTACAGTCCCTTCTCTCTGCACTTATGAGCCACCCGTTGGCTGCACTTTCGGACTTACCTGCACTTCTCCGTCCTCCCCCTCCCTTGGCACTTCTCCCCTCAAACTTTCCTGCATTTGCACGATCTGAATGAAACAAGGCCTAGTAAGATTGTTATTTTGTCCTCCCTCTGCTTCCCCCTCTTTGTCTTGTCACGCCTAGAAACACTTGTGTACAGGCGCGTTATAAATGCCATATCATATTATATCATATCTCTGCCATACAACAGATCAAAGGGTTGAAAATCTGCTAAATGCTTGAGAGGTTTTTCTCATAGCATATAAGGCCAATGGAATCATGCGATCCCAATCTTTCCCTCCTTCATCAACTAGTTTTCTTAGAAGGGTTTTCATGGTCTTATTAAATTGCTCTACCAATCCATCTGTTTGATGAGAGTAAACTGAAGTTCTTAACTTAGTGATATGAAGTAATTCTTTAACTTCTCCCATGTGCTTACTCATGAAATGTGTTCCTTGATCTGTCAGAATGTATTTTGGGAACCCAACCCAGGAAATAAATGGTAGCAGATGTTTTAATGTTTGCTGGGTCGTACAATTTCTAATTGGGAAAACCTCAGAATTGATTGATTGATATTTTATTTCTATCGCGCTCGTACACAAGTGTTTCAGAACGCGACAAGGCAAGGGAGGGGAACAGGGGAGAACAAAACAGCGATCTTACCAGGCCCAGTGACATTGAGAATGCTCAGTGCATGGGAGAGGAGGAGGGGAAAAGTGCATGGAAGGTGGGAGAAGTGGAAAGTGCGAAGCAGAGGAGAAACAGATAAATAACAAGACATAAATAATAAAGGCAACACACAGTGGTAGTGCAGCCAGCAATTTGCAAGTGCTAGGTTCAAGGCAGCAGACAAGGTAGGTCTGATAAGTGCAGGAAGAAAAAGGGGGGCTGTATGGGTACAGATACAGACCCCAGTGCAAGCGGTGGCCCGGAGTCAGTGCGGGAGGGTGGCAGGGTGAGCAGGTACCTGGGCCCGGAGGACAGAGGGTGGCCAGGTGCACAGTGCCAAGAGAGAACAGATCAGCAGGGGAGAGGGGGAGCGAAGGCAGAAGAAAAGAGGAAGGTCTTGAGGTGCTTCCGGAACTGGAGATGGTTCTCCTCAAGTTTTAGAGTGGCAGTGAGGCTGTTCTAGAGGGAGGCCCCAGCCAAAGACAGAGAACTTGTTTCTGGTATCATAGTCAACAATCACTAAGACAAATGTATGCCCAATTTAGATGTTTCAAGGGGTACAATAATGTCCATCTCGATTAGGTAGAATGGGACCTCTATTGCAGGTATTGGATTTAAAGGGGCGGGTGGAGGAATATTGGTGCTGGTCTTTTGACATATCTCACATGTCTGCACGATGTTTTTAATGTTGGCACATATTCCTGGCCCAAAAGACTTTTCACTGATATGGGCTTGAGTTTTAACTTGTCCTAGATGTCCCTCTGTTAAATGTGAGTGGGCAATTTCCAGAACTATTTTTCAATGGGTTTTGGGTATTACCAACTGGGTTTGACATGTTCCTTCCCCTGAGGTTTCCTTTCAATATAACAACCTCTGTTTTAAAATGAAGAAGGGAGCTCCTTTATCATTGCATTCAGACTCTGGGATTACTTGTGAGAAAGCCTCTGCTAATAATGGATTGTTTCTCTGAGCAAAAGCCAAATCTGGAAGGACAGTTGGTTCGTCATCATGGCTAGTATTGATGTTAGGTCTCTCATCAGCCTCTCCAAAACCTAGATCTCCTCTCTCCATCACCTCCTGTTCTGTCTCTTCTTTTAACGGGGAAGTAAAGCCCTTTCAAGAATCCTGTGTGCTATTGTATCCCCAGTATGAATGTCAAATGATGTTTCCCCATGATTGAGTAAATTTCACCTGAAATCGGACCAATAACTCATGCGAGTACATCTAGTCCGAATTTCCAAGCTTAACCGGATTTGGGGGCTAGTCTGTTGTAGCATCAATGGGAGGTATTAGAACTAAGTCGGTGGGAATTATACTCCTTTTCCCTGGCGGAATGTATGCTTCCCTACTACTGCAGATTTTGAATCCAGTAGAACCTTTTGTAGCTAAAGTGGGGATTGAAGCTTTACCACTTTGTTTTTGAAATGCTAGGTTTCCCCAATTTGTTTCAATTGAGTTGCCTTCCACTTCTGACACCATACATAAGGGAGGCATGGTTTCAAGTAGTAGAAACAGACACAATAGATACAAGATTCAAAAACCTTTATTTGGTATTCTGGTTGGGTTGGTAGAATTCCTAACTGGCCCTGTGTGATGAACCCAGTCGGATCTGCACGGATCACCTGTCAGGCACTGGCTCTGGTGATATCAGCAGGAGTAAAACTAAGCAGGGCAACCAAGGGTTAAGAATTCACATCAATCAGGGGGGATAGACTGACAGTGTGTATGCCCAATCACAACCAAAGTTCAAGTGTTGACTTTCCGTTTTCCCTCCCTGTGGTTGCTAGGAGACCGGAGAGGGAGAGTTGGAGAATGACAGTTACGAGTTGGCGTATTAGAAAAAGCCCAGCTGAAGCGGAAAGAAAACAGAGTGTTTTGACAGATATTTAAGTTAAAAAGAAAAGGGGCACCGTTGCGCTTTCATGTAGTTTCTTGAAGAGGTTCTGAAAACAGTCGTGTACCAGAGAATCGGAGCCGCTGACCGGGTCGGAGTGTCGAGACGCTGCTGACTTCGAGAAAAGGAGAATTCATTTGCACCGAGAGGAGGAGAAATCACAGTCTCCTGTAAAGGTGTGGCAGTATCGGAGGAAGTTAACTAAGATTAAGCCCGGAGGTTGTACGGCGGGGAAGCCGCAACACGAACGCTGACCCAGAGCCATCGAGTCAAGGAAAGCCCGCTAAGAAAAGGGGCGGAGAAATACCAACCACTGACAAGAGGCAGAGCAAGAGGCGACGGAGTCCCGTCAAGGAACTTGAACAGCGGTAAGCAGCTGATTAGAGGGACAAAAAGGCCTTCATAGCGAAAGAGGTGGGAGGAAAATGTGCCAACGCACAAAGCACTCGCGTCATATAGTTTTTACGGACTTGTTGAAGTTTTTTTTTTTGAAGAGGCATTTATTTTTCCCTGAACACTGACATTGTGATAAGGGTAGTTTGAAACCCTGGGTGAACAAAGTGGCAGAAAAGTGAAAAGTGAAAGTATGAGACACTAAGATACGAGCAAGTATAGATGAAAGCTCGAGAGAGGGAGTTGAAGATAATCCCGACTCAGCACAGTATAGACTTTTGTGAAGAACGTTGAAAAGAAGTCGTTGACAAATAAAGTGGGAAGTTGTACGCATGATAAAACAAACCACAGAGCTATAAAAAACAAAAATAGATGGGGAAATGATCTAAGAAAATACAAAGGCAGTACAAAGGAGGAAGGAAGCTAAGCGGGAGGAAACCCGAAGAGTCAAGGCCGTAAGATAGATCCTAAGACAACGTTGATTGTAAACACAGATCACTAACATTGAGAGAGAGTGAAACCTGAGAGACTTACCTGAATAAACTCACCAAGTTGCCTGAGGAGATTTTCTGTCGAGCTGCCACAAGAATTCAAGACGTATCCTTTACTTATAAAGAAAAGTTCAAGTTAAATAAAAGTTGTTTACCTGAAACAAAATACCCTACTTTCAGTCTCAGAGTAATTATTTCATAATACCTAGAACACAGGCTTACAAATTTGGTGTCAGAAGTGGGATCGCAACACGCCATGGAAGAGTTGATCAAGACACTGAGTGAGGGGCAGCAACTTCTTCAGCAAGCTTTGCAACTGCAGAATCAGCAAGCGCAAGCAGATAGACAGGCGTTCCAGCAAGCCATACAAGTACAACAAGCCCAGTTATTGGAGGCTACGGCAGTGCGCAGGCATGCTCAGGTTCCTGCATCACTACTTCAAAAATACACCAATGGAGAGGATCCTGCGCATTTCTTTGTCAATTTTGAAAGAGTGGCAAGGAATGCACAATGGCCTAATGAAAGCTGGTGCCATTATATTGCACCCCTCATGACAGGTGAGATGCAGAGCGCGTATCAGGCGGCCAACCCAACGGGAGAAACGACGTATATGGACATGAAGAGAGTAGTCCTAGAACGTTTAGGGCACGATGAGGAGGCCTATAGACTAAAATTCCGGGAGATCAAGTTACAACCGGACGAGACACCCTGACAACTCTTTTATAGGGTGAAGGAGTTAGGGGATAAGTGATTACAAACAACGAATACCACACTTCAGGAAATGAATGAGAAGATTGTAAATGGAACAATTCTTTGAGGCCCTACCTATCCCTATGCAGCGCTGGGTCCGTCAACATCATCGACCCAGCCTTGTGGAGGCTGTTAACATTGCCTCCGCTTATCAGAAGGCCGGTCAAGGGCGCTCAATGGTATACTTGCCCACCCCTAAATCGAGCACTAACTTTAATGGCCCTCCCGCAAAGAACATAGGAGCGGCAAGAGGGCTTAACTCTATGCTCAGGAAACCGGTTTGGGAACCTAATAGGGTAAGGCCCGGCAGTGAAGGTCCCGCAGGAATGCAAACGCCAAGTGTGATTCCTAAAGGAATACAGTGCTTCGAGTGCAGAGAATGGGGACATCTGGCCAGAATGTGTCCTAAGAGAACCAAGACAGAGCCGATGGACGTGGGGAACATGGAGGTTCACAAGGAAGGAGAATCGTCTGAAACAGCAGTACTGACAAAGTCACAATATGCATATACCTGTGAGGCGGAGGTCGATGGGAAGCCAACGAGAGCCCTGCTAGACACTTGTAGCCTACAAACTGTAGTAAGTACTGAATTAGTAGGAGATGTGAAATTTACCAACAAAGGGATCCCTATACGTTGTGTCCATGGGGATGTAAAATCTTACCCTACCAAAGAAATACATTTTAAGGTGGCTGGGGAACAGATGGAAGTCAGGGCCGCTGTGATGCCGGTATTGCCAGAGCCACTCCTGATTGGGTCAGATGTGCCGAACTTTGCCAGAATAGTGAAGAAAGTTGAGGGGAGTTGGTTGCAAGATGCTCCTTTTGCTCACCATGAGATCCCGGTATACCCACCTAAAGAAAAGAAAACCAAAGCCACAATAAGAAAATTAAAGAGAGACTGGGAGGAGAAGAATGTCTGTCCCATAGTGGTCGACTGGAAATTGGATGAGGGTGGCGATAGTTTTCGCATGGCCCAGGAACTGGACCCGTTGTTAGCAAATGCCAGGGCTAGTGTGCGAGATGACGTATCAGGAAAAGAACCTTTTTTCTTCAAGGAACAGGGTTTGTACTATCGCTACAGCGAGAATGAGAATGGAACTATCAATAAACAATTATTGATCCCCAGAAAATACTACCAAACAGTCATGGAAGTGGCACATCTGCAGTTGGGCGAAGGGCATTTAGGAACAGAGAAAACCATACAGAAAATTTTAGGGAGATTTTACTGGCCTGGGAGATATGCACAGGTAGCCTGATTTTGCCAGACTTGCCCAGAATGTCAGAAGAAAAATCGAGCCAACGTAAAAAAGGCGCCACTTCAACCCATGCCAATTGTGTTGGAACCCTTTAGTAGAATCGGGTTAGATGTTGTTGGCCCTTTAGAACCATCCTCCAGAGGACATAAATACATCCTAGTGGTCGTCGACTACGCCACTAGGTATCCCAAGGCTTTCCCTCTCAGAGCAACCAGCGCTCCAAGTTTATGCGACGCATTGATACCTTTCTTCAGTCGAGTAGGTATACCAAAAGAAATCATCACTGACCATGGGACCAATGTCATGTCAGCAGTGATGGAACAAGTTTGTGGGGTATTGAAGATAAAACATCTGAAAACGGCCGTGTATCACCCCCAAACTGATGGTCTCGTGGAGATATATAATCAGACCATCAAACAGATGTTGCGGAAATCTATGGAACCTGGAGAAAGAAGTTGGGACCGGATTTTACCATGGATACTACTCACCCTACGCAACACACCCCAGTCCTCCACCGGATTTTCTCCATTCGAGTTGATGTTTGGAAGACCCGTGAGAACGTTACTCGACATTTTAAAAGAAAGTTGGGAAGAGAATCCAGGTCAGGAGATTTCTTTAACAGAGTATGCATTCCAGTTTAAGGAAAGGGTGGAGTTCTTACAGAAAATTGCACGAGAAAATTTACTGAAGAATCACGTCAAGCAAGAGTATTATTACAATCGAACCTCGCAGCTGAGAACCTTCCAGAAAGGAGATAAGGTGTTAGTATTATTACCAACTTCAGAGAACAAAATGTTAGCTAACTGGAGAGGGCCATATGTGATCGAAGAAGTCCTAGGGCCTTTGACATATAGAGTAAGACAAAACGATCAAAGATATCCAACTCAAACCTATCATGTGAACCTGCTTAAAAAATGGTCTGAGCCAGAGACGGCGATAGCAATGATAAATACTATGGAAATACCGATGGAGCAGTTCCCGCAATTAAAAGGAAATCTGGGATTGGAGGCATTGAATATAAATGAAAGTTTGTCAGAGAACCAGAAGATGGAACTCGGGGAGCTTAACAAGAAATATGCAGAAACCTTCTCCAGTTTACCAGGAAGGACGAAGTTAGCCTTCCACCGCATTGAGACTCGTCCTGGAGAAGTAGTCAGACTCCGACCTTACAGAATTCCAGAGGCAAAGCTAGGTTCAATCAATCAGGAGAGCCAAGAGATGCTGGAATTGGGGGTCATAGAGCCCTCCAGAAGTGAATGGTCTTCACCCATAGTTCTAGTCCCTAAAGCAGATGGATCTACTCGATTTTGTCTAGATTTCAGAAAGCTGAATGAAATCTCAAAATTCAACGCATATCCTATGCCTAGGATTGAGGACTTACTGGATAAACTCGGAAAGGCAAAATTTTTAACAACCATAGATTTAACGAAAGGATATTGGCAAATACTGCTTCATCCTAATGATAAAGAAAAGACCGCTTTTGCCACTCCATTGGGTTTATTTCAATTTACAGTCTTACCCTTTGGGTTACATGGAGCACCTGCAACGTTCCAAAGACTTATGAACTCAATCATACGGGGACACGAAGCGTATGTTGGAGCCTATCTGGACGATATTATCATCTTTAGCCAAACATGGAGTGATCACCTTGTTCATCTAGAAACAGTACTGCGTCTGTTACGAAGTTCCGGGCTTCATGTGAATCCTAAGAAGTCCTTTATGGCTAATTTCCATACTAAGTATTTGGGCTATTTTGTTGGGTAAGGCATCATAAAGCCCCAGGAGGAGAAATTAGTGGCTATAAAAGACCTACAATTTCCCGAGAGTCCTAGACAGGTGAGAGCCTTTCTAGGCTTCATAGGCTACTAGAGGAGGTTCATACCCCATTTTTCCACGTTGGCAACGCCTCTGATCAATCTTTTGAAGACCTCAGCACCACCATGAAAAGAATGGCGGACACCAGAAACGGAGAGAGCTTTTAGCAGCCTGAAGGAGGCTCTCTCTGAAAAAGCAATTCTTCACTGTCCAGATTTCACAGCACCATTTTATCTACACATGGACGCATCAGGTACCGGCCTTGGGGCAGTACTCTATCAAAACCGAGGAGAGGCGGAAAGACCAGTGGTGTTTATAAGTAGGAAGTTACTTCCCCACGAGATGCATTATGCCACGATAGAAAAGGAATGCCTCACAGTAAAATGGGCTATAGAAGCATTAGGATATTATCTATTGGGACGAGAATTCACTTTGGTGACTGATCATGCGCCACTGGTGTGGTTATCTCGTAATAAGGACATGAAGCCTAGGGTTCTTAGGTGGTTTCTTGCCCTGCAACCTTTCACTTTCAAAACAGTACATCTACCCGGAAAACTATTGGCACAGGCTGACTTTCTATCCCAGTCGGTTGTGATGAACCCAGTCGGATCTGCATGGATCACCTGTCAGGCACTGGCTCTGGTGATATCAGCAGGAGTAAAACTAAGCAGGGCAACCAGGGGTTAAGGATTCGCATCAATCAGGGGGGATAGACTGACAGTGTGTATGTCCAATCACAACCAAAGTTCAAGTGTTGACTTTCTGTTTTCCCTCCCTGTGGTTTCTAGGAGACCGGAGAGGGAGAGTTGGAGAATGACAGTTACGAGTCGGCGTATTAGAAAAAGCCCAGCTGAAGCGGAAAGAAAACAAGAGTGTTTTGACAGATATTTAAGTTAAAAAGAAAAGGGGCGCTGTTGCGCTTTCATGTAGTTTCTTGAAGAGGTTCTGAAAACAGTCGTGCACCAGAGAATCAGAGCCGCTGACCGGGTCGGAGTGTCGAGACGCTGCTGACTTCGAGAGAAGGAGAATTCGTTCGCACCGAGAGGAGGAGAAATCACAGTCTCCTGTAAAGGTGTGGCAGTACCGGAGGAAGTTACCTAAGATTAAGCCCGGAGATTGTACGGCGGGGAAGCCGTAATGCGAAAGCTGACCCGGAGCCGTCGAGTCAAGGAAAGCCCGCTAAGAAAAGGGGCGGAGAAATACCAACCACTGACAAGAGGCAGAGCGAGAGGCGATGGAGTCCCGTCAAGGAACTTGAACAGCGGTAAGCAGCTGATTAGAGGGACGAAAAGGCCTTCATAGCGAAAGAGGTGGGAGGAAACTGTGCCAACGCACAAAGCACTCGCGTCATATAGTTTTTACAGACTTGTTGAAGTTTTTTTTTGTTTGAAGAGGCATTTATTTTTCCCTGAACACTGACATTGTGATAAGGGTAGTTTGAAACCCTGGGTGAACAAAGTGGCAGAAAAGTGAAAAGTGAAAGTATGAGACACTAAGATACGAGCAAGTATAGATGAAAGCTCGAGAGAGGGAGTTGAAGATAATCCCGACACAGCACAGTATAGACTTTTGTGAAGAACATTGACAAGAAGTCATTGACAAATAAAGTGGGAAGTTGTACGCACGATAAAAGAAACCACATAGCTATAAAAACCAAAAATAGATGGGGAAATGATTTAAGAAAATACAAAGGCAGTACAAAGGAGGAAGGAAGCTAAGAGGGAGGAAACCCGAAGAGTCAAGGCCGTAAGAAAGATCCTAAGACAACGTTGATTGTAAACACAGATCACTAACATTGAGAGAGAGTGAAACCTGAGAGACTTACCTGAATAAACTCACCAAGTTGCCTGAGGAGATTTTCTGTCGAGCTGCCACAAGAATTCAAGACGTATCCTTTACTTATAAAGAAAAGTTCAAGTTAAATAAAAGTTGTTTACCTGAAACAAAATACCCTACTTTCAGTCTCAGAGTAATCATTTCATAATACCTAGAACACAGGCTTACACCCTAACTCTAGAATGGGAGTAGTCTCGACCATTAAACAAATAACAAACAAGTCCAAGTCAGTCTAGTCAAAATAAAAAGACCTATACTAAAAAACTAACCTTGCCCTCCTCATCAAAATGACAAATGTGTTAAGGGAATACAAAAGGAAATGTATCTCAAAAGAAATGCCAGAATGGCTTAAATAACAACTCCTTTCCTCACGTTCAGCACCACAGGATCTGGAGAGTTTAAAAAAGGATAGGTGGATGGTACAGTTCCATCAGTCTTGCACACTTTGGCTTACTGGTACAATTCAACAGTTCAGGTTTGGGCTTGAAGATTCTGCTAGTTCAATCACTTCCTTAGACTGTGTCCACCTTGTCATAAATACACAGTTCTACTTTTGACCTTTACTTTCCCACAATTCAACACAGGCTTCCCTCTGCGGGGCTTGAGCATGCCTCTCTTTTCACTTTATCTCTTTTCTGCACAGGCTTCCCTCTGCCAGGCTCATGCCTGTCTATTCACCTTTTTACTTTATCACACAGTTCTGCACAGGCTTCCCTCTGCTGGGCTCGGGCCTGTCTATTTCTCTTTTCACTTTATCACACAGTTCTGCACAGGCTTCCCTCTGCTGACCTCAAGCTTATTTTTCTCCTCATGGGGGGTTCCCTTTCACACGTTTTGTCTTGGGTGTCTTTTCACTGTCAAAGACTTTCAAAACTGCAAGGAGTTTACCTAGACCTCTGCATGACCACTTCGACCTCTTTTTAAACAAATTGCAATGTACAATCTTCCTCATCTTGCAACACCAATGCCTCTTGGTACTTGTAGTTTCTTATGAACTTTAGTGTACCCTCTTGGCCTCTCTCAAAGTTCATATACATTGCTGTGATGCTGGAAATGCATCGGAGGGACAGGGCCTCCGTATCCTTGTCCTTTACTGTTTTTTATCGTGTGTTCTGTCGTGTTTTCCACACAGAAGTTCATGTGGGACTCCTGGCGGTGCAGCTCTCTCTCTTTTGGTTTGGCGAACCGACCCGTGGGATACCCTTATGGCACCCATGGCTAGGGCTACAACCCTGTGCCCCAAGTGTATGTTTTTGGGCACCTGTGTGTGACCCACAGAGCAGGGTACGGGTTGGTGGCAGCTCCGTGCTGAAATGACTAGTGCCCTGAGCGTCCTCCATTTTGGGATGCCCAGACCCTGTCATTGGAATCGGTAGATTCCTGATGGAGACAAAATGGCCCCCATCGCCTCTTGCCATCGATCACCTGTTATCTTGATCTTCCCGAAGTCCCCGGGAAGCCCTGCCTCTGTCCCTTCCCCCTGACTGGCTGTTGGTTGGAAGTTCCGTATATGGTCGTGTGGGGAAGTGCCGACCAGACTGGCTTGAGCCTTCTCGACGACCGTATATTGTGGGTACGTCTCTGGGTGGGACCTGGGTGAATGGAGTGTGTGACGAATATACATTCTATGTAATGGCTGTCTAGTATCTGGTGGTTGACAAAATGGTTGAGACAACCCTGCCCGAAACCGGTATGAATGCAGTTTGGAGTGTTGAATGGCTTGGTACTTGTCCCAATACACATAACTTGTTGTGAGTATCTGGAGAGAAGTGAATGGCCTGAATACCTTGTGTGCCTGATTGGCTGCCTGCCTGCATGAATGCCTGTAGTCGTGATTGGATGCTTGAGTGTGACCCAGCGGAATGAATGCGAGATCAACAGTATATCTGGGACCTCTCACAGCTAGGAATCGTGTTCAGAAGCTGAAGTCCACTATGACGAGTAACTGGAGTAACTGAATCTTGATCCTGAAGCCCTGCTGGATGAGAAGAATTGCTGTTGCTCTCCTTCACAATCTGAAAGCTGCTGTGCTTCAAGAACTGACCCAGAGAGGACCTGGTAAGGCGCCCTTTTCCCGAGCTACGAGGGACCATTGTGCACAGCTGACCTTTGCCTAAGCTCCCTGGTAGACAGACCTTCGACAAGCTGCCGACCCGATATGGGGACTGCTGCAGAACTCCAAGGAGAAGCGCTCGGACTGTTGTCCGCCACTGTCGCCGACCGCCTTCGCCGACTGCAGCCGCCATGCTCCTATTGCCTAAGAACTTCATTGACCCAAGGACGCTCTCGTCCGCATCGTCGCCGCCGTATCCTGCTGGAGAAGGCCTGACCGCCGACGTCCTGAGGAGCATCCACCGGTGGGTTTCCCGCCACCCAAAGACCACAGAGACACCGATGACTCGACGCCCTTGCTGGGCCACAGTTCTTCAACTCTTTACGGTCCAGAACTATCGACACCGAGGTGCCCCACACGCCTCTTCCTTGCAGGACGTTTACGCTTCCCCGTCAACGAGCACCACTAGGAACGACACGGCAACTTCACCGTCGTAGCTCGACCTGTTCTCCATCGGACGTTTGACGACCCGTGACGCCTGCCTGAAAAGGAGGACACTCAAGAAGGGTTGTCGATTTCCCTGACGAAGAACGCTACAATGCCAGGTACTTTGGGGTTGCAGAACTATTGGAAAGTCCAAGTGTGAACAATATATGGACTGGGCTTGTATCTTTCTTCTACAGGTTGCCCAGGTGGGGGGGATCTCACACAGAACTGTGTCTAGTGGTACGGGGGCCAATATCCTGCCAATTGCTCGACCATCTTGCTTTCCTTCCTCTCTCTACTGCTGGTTTCCCCTTTATTTTGATCTGTGTGTCATTCTGACCGTATGCACTTGAATAAGATCTAATAAGGTTAGTGGTACTACTTTAGAATTGTACATATTTACCATTGTTGATTTTCAGAGTACAAAGTGAGTTATCGTGATCGTGTATATGACCTTGAATATTAATTATATAAAAACTGTGTTTTAACCGATACAGTGTGTGGACATTCCTTTGTGGGTGCTGGGGGACTACACTGTACTTAAGAACCAGCTCCCATCACCTCCCGAGAAGCTAGGCCTTGATTGCTCGTCCATTTCTACTGTAATAGAGAATTTTGGCAGGGGTCTCTGTGCCTCCCCTCTACCATATAGAGAGCGGAAGTACAGACCCCCCCTCCGGTCTTTACAGCTGGTGGCAGCTGTGGGATGCGTATGGTTTTAAGACTCAGTGTATAACCGTGCCACTTACGAAAGATATCTGCACTTCATTAAATTGAGGTTTAGTCGTGTACAAGATAACTGCATTACAAGCAATGGAATCTATTGCGTATGGTAAATTGACTCAGCTGAGTTTAGAGGCTCTCCAGAGTGCTTGTGAAGCCAGGGAATTAGACTTTGTGGATAAGTCTAGGGGCTGAGCTGATAGCTGCCCTGGTGGACTACCAGATAGATCGATTGTGAAACTCTTGAAGGGGGGGATACAACCACTGGGGACTCTACCCCGGGGGTTGTCGCCGAAACTGATTGTGGGAATGCCACCATTCCTGCTGCCTCTGTTCCAAACCCCAGCAATTCATTAGAGCTTGAGTTATTGAGGCTGAAGTTAGCCTTTGAATATCGCAAGTTAGAACTAGATGCTGAGCTTAAGAAAGAGGAGTTGGCACAGCAAGTGGAGCTCAAGAACCGGGATCTTAAGCTAAAAGATAGGGATCTTGAACTCAAAGATAAGGACCTTGAACTCAAGAACCGGGACACTGAATGTCAGCGAATCCAGCTAGAGAAAGCTTGAGTGGAGACTTCAGCGAAACCAGTTGAGAGTGTCAGGTCCCCAGCAACCAAGTTTATAAAAGATTTGTTTGGTGTGTATGCAGAGGGTTCCGATATCCTCCAATGGATCGAAGCGTTTGAAATGCCTCGTGCAATTCACAATGTTGATAAGAGAGATTGGGCTAAGTGTTTGTTAAGCCGAGTGCCTCAAACTGGATATGACTGTATTCTGAAACTGAGTGTGGAAGAAAGGGGTCAGTATGAGTGCATGAAGTCTGCCTTAATCGCCAAGTTTGGCAAAATGCCTACCCAATATCTTAAATGGTTCAGGGATTTTAAGAAACAAGAGAATGTGTCTTGGGTTGACTGGCTGAGTGGTGCGCACATGAACATGATAGGGTGGATAGATGGTTACAAAGTGAAAACGTTTGTTGAATTGTCTCACCTCTTGTTTTTTGAGCATTTTTCGGAAGCCTGTTCACCAGAGCTGCGTCAGTATGTTGCTGACGAGAACATTTTGGACCCCTTTAAGCTGGCTAGGTTGGATGACAAGTGGGTCTCCCACCCGGTGTCCCTAAGGACTCCAGTGGGAAGGACAAGGACAAAGAAAAGGGGGCCGCTCAGAAAGCAGAGGAGTCCCAAAAGCAGTCACAGTCGGGTCAACCAAAACCTTCCTCTCCGAAGATCCAAAAACCTAGTGGCGATAAGTCTGTTGTGGGTGGGAGTAAGAGTAGTGGTCCGCCTGCTGCAAAGCACGGTCCCAGTGGTTCCCGTACTGTACCCCGCACGCCCGGCACATGTTGGGATTGTGGGGCTCTGGATCACCGAAGGGGTGACCCCAAGTGTAAGGGTAAGGCACTTGGAGTCCAGGCTGTCAGCTGAGGTGGAGGCCACCGTCCTCCCCTCCTCTACTGGAATCATCTTTGGTGCTCCCGTAGAGATTTCCTTAGTGTCCCTTGGGGCCTGGGACCAATACGCAGAAGTACTGGCGACTATCCCACAAAGCACTCGTAGGTTTTTGAGAAGTGTCCTCTTAAATGGCCAGCCTTCTACTGGTTTGAGAGACACTGGGGCAAGCACGACAGTGGTGGACAGGACCCTGCTCAAGCCAGAGGACTATGTAGGTGCTCCTCTGAGAACCACCAGGTTAGCTGGTGGGCCTCCCAAATTATCGCCTGTAGCCTTAGTCAACATTATGATTGTAGACAAGACAGCAAAGCTTACGGTCCTACGTGCCTGCGAACATTTTGTTGGGAAACGATTTGGTCGAGTTGGGGATGATCACGGATGGTCTACCCATGGCTGCTGTGGCAGTCACCCGATCGCAGGTCACACAGGGTCCGGCTGCGAGCCCGGTACCCTTGCCGACGGGGAAACCCAAGGCACAAAATAAATGGAGGAGTAAGAAGGCTGCCCCTGTGGAGGGAGCCCCTGCTCTTCCCGCTGTTTCTACAGCACCCACTGGGATCCATGCTCCGGACGGGCTGGGTCCAGTGTTAAATCCCATCTCAACTCCTGTGGGAGATGAGCCAGAAGACTTTCCTGTGGGAGAGGCTCTTAACCCAGAGGATCTTCCCGACCTTCAATGCTTGTTGGCTGAAGGGGGACCTTCCCGGGCGGACTTCTGTAAGAGACAGAGAGAGTGCCACTCTCTCTGGGGTCTGAGGACACAGGCCCTGTCCCAGCACAAGGAGAATTGCCTAGGACATTTAGGATTTATTGGGAGGGTGAGCTCCTTGTTAGTGAGCCCACTAAGCCTGAACCTGGTGCCCTCAAGAGGTTGGTGGTACCCCAGGTTTTCAGGCCCTTCCTGCTGCAGTTGGCGCATGAGGTGCCCTTGGCTGGTCATCTTGGTACCAAGAAGACTAAGCAGAGGCTGTCTGCCCATTTCTACTGGCCACGGATGGGAGTAGAAGTGGAGTCCCACTGCAGGTCCTGCCCAACTTGTCAGTTGTCTGCGAAGACCGGAGTCATCGCCCCACTGCAACCGTTGCCAGTGGTGGGCACACCGTTTGAGAGGGTGGGCATCGACATCGTCGGTCACCTTGACCCTCCCACGTCGGGTGGACATCGGTTCATCCTAGTCTTGGTAGATCATGCCACGAGGTACCCTGAGGCTATACCCCTTCGGGCGGTTATGGCCAAGGTGGTTGCCAGGGCTCTCCTGGGCATTTTCACCCGTGTTGGATTCCCTAAGGAGGTTGTCTCTGATAGAGGATCCAACTTCATGTCGAGTTACATGAAAACCATGTGGAAAGGGTGCGGGGTAACCTATAAGTTCTCCACCTCTTACCACCCCCAGACCAATGGTCTGGTTGAGAGCTTTAATAAAACTCTCAAAGGCATGCTAGGTGCTTTGGAAGAGCCCCTCGGGAAGAAGTGGGATCTTCTCCTGCCATGCCTGCTGTTTGCTTACCGAGAGGTACCTCAAGAGGGTGTTGGTTTCAGCCCCTTTGAGTTACTCTTTGGGTACCCCGTGAGGGGGCCCCTCGCCTTGATCCGAGAAGGTTGGGAGGCCACCCCTCCAGGTCCCGCCAAGCAAGTGGGGGACTATGTGTTAGGCCTCAGACGGAGGATGACACAGATGATGGGTCAAGCAACAGCGAATCTTAAGGCCAGCCAGGAATTGAATAAGTACTGGCATGACCTTAAAGCATCGCAAGTGGATTGGACTCCGGGACAGGAGGTCCTCGTGATGCAGCCTCCCAAGCCTCGGGCTTTGGCAGATAAGTGGACTGGACCCTTCAGGATAATCTCCAAGATGGGCAAGGTCAATTATCTGGTTGACATGGGAGCCTCTAAGGTAGCCCCTCAGATATTCCATGTTAACAGGCTCAAGCCTATGGGCCGAAGTCTCATGTCTCTTGCTAGCTTCAGGGCAAGAAGAGGATGAGAGTGAGCCACTTTCTGATTTGCTGCATAGCAACCCTCAGGATGGCTCAGTGGAGGGAGTACATCTCTCTCCGGATCTGATGACAGAGCAGGAGAAGGCCTGCAGGACTTTGCTCCGGCAGTAGCCTCTCTGTTCTCACTGACACCAGGCTTTACACCATGGTGTAGGCACGAGATTGACACTGGTGACAGTGTGCCTGTCAAAAGCAGGTGCTACTGTATGTCAGATACCGTCAAGAACCACATCCAGGCTGAGGTCACCAGGATGTTGGATCTGGGTGTTATTGAACCCTCAACCAGTCCCTGGTCTAGTCCCGTGGTCCTTGTCCCCAAGGCAAGTTCCCAGACAGGTACCAAGGATTGGAGATTCTGTGTGGACTACCGAGGAGTCAATGCCGTCACCAAGATTGACACGCACCCGTTGCCCCAGGCTGATGAGCTTGGGGACACCATAGGTGCTGCCAAATTTGTGAGCACCTTCGACCTTACCTCAGGCTATTGGCAAATAGCGCTGACGGTCCATGCCAAGGAAAAGACGGCATTCTCAACACCAGAAGGACTCTACCAGTTTATAGTCATGCCTTTCGGGCTGAGGAACGCCCCTGCCACTTTCCAGAGATTAGTCAACCATTCGCTCAGTGTGCTGGAAGCCTTTTGTGTGGCTTACTTAGACGACATTGCTGTCTACAGTTCCACCTGGGAGGAGCATTTGACTCATCTGGATAAAGTGTTGCAGGCGTTAAAAAGGGCTAACCTCACTATCAAGGCCACCAAGTGCCAGATAGCTCCGGGGAAAGTCACCTATCTTGGTCATGAGGTAGGAGGGGGTCAAATCCAACCTCTCCCCAGTAAAGTACAGGATGTACATGACTGGCAGACTCCCACTACTCAAACCCAGGTGAGAGCCTTTCTGGGCCTCACTGGGTATTATCGTAATTTCATGGCAGACTATGGAACCATAGCTGCACCCCTGACACCGTTGACTTCGCCCAAACAACCTAGGAAGGTTAATTGGACTGAAGACTGTCAGAGGGCCTTTGATGGCTTGAAAGAAAGTCTGTGTCGGGCACCCATGCTGTGTACACCTGATTACAGCAAGCCGTTTATCGTTCAAACTGACGCCTGCGACACCGGAATTGGAGCCGTCTTGTCCCAGTTAGATGACAAAGGAAGAGAACATCCGATCATATTCATCAGTAGGCAATTTAAGGGTAGGGAACTTAGGTGGGCTACTGTTGAAAAGGAATGTTTTAGTATTGTTTGGAGCCTTAGGCGTTTTAGACCCTACCTTACTGGGTCTACCTTCAAGGTCCAAACCGATCATAAGCCCCTGAAGTGGCTTATGCAGATGAAGGGTGAAAACCCGGAACTGCTCAGGTGGTCCCTTAGTCTGCAAGTACTAGACTTTACCATTGAGCACAGACCAGGGAAGAGTCACGATGATGCAGATGGCCTTTCCAGAAGGTATGTTGACCGTCTGGATGAGGGTGTCTCTCCCGTGGGAGATTAGGCACCCTCCACCTCAGTCTGGGGCAGCGAATGTGATGCTGGAAATGCATCGGAGGGACAGGGTCTCCGTATCCTTGTCCTTTACTGTTTTTTATCGTGTGTTCTGTCGTGTTTTCCACACAGGAGTTCATGTGGGACTCCTGGCGGAGCAGCCCTCTTTCTTTTGGTTTGGTGAACCGACCCGTGGGATACCCTTATGGCACCCATGGGTAGGGGTACAACCCTGTGCCCCTAGTGGATGTTTTTGGGCACCTGTGTGTGACCCACAGAGCAGGGTACGGGCCGGTGGCAGCTCCGTGCTGAAATGACTGGTGCCCTGAGCGTCCTCCATTTTGGGATGCCTAGGCCCTGTCATTGGAATCGGTAGATTCCTGATGGAGACAAAATGGCCCTCATGGCCTCTTGCCTTCCATCACCTGTTACCTTGATCTTCCCGAAGTCCCGGGAAGCCCTGCCTCGGTCTTTTCCCCCTGACGGGTTGTTGGGTGGAAGTTTTGTATATGGTAGTGTGGGGAAGCGCCGACCAGACTGGCTGGAGCCTTCTCAACGACCGTATGTTGTGGGTACGCCTCTGGGTGGGACCTGGGTGAATGGAGTGTGTGACGAATATACATTCTATGTTGTGGTTGTCTAGTATCTGGTGGTTGACACAATGGTTGAGACAACCCTGTCCGAAACCGGTATGAATGCAGTTTGGAGTGTTGAATGGCTCGGTTCTTGTCCCAATACACATAACTTGTTGTGAGTGTCTGGAGAGAAGTGAATGGCCTGAATACCTTGTGTGCCTGATTGGCTGCCTAACTGCATGAATGCCCGTAGTCGTGATTGGAGGCTTGAGTGTGACCTAGCGGAATGAATGGGAGACCAACAGTATATCTGGGGACCTCTCACTGCTAGGAATCGTGTTCAGAAGCTGAAGTCCACTACGACGAGTAACTGGAGTAACTGGAGTAACTGAAGCTTGATCCTGAAGCCCAGCTGGACGAGAAGAATTGCTGTTGCTCTCCTTCACAATCTGAAAGCTGCTGTGCTTCAAGAACTGACCCAGAGAGGACCTGGTAAGGCGCCCTCTTCCTGAGCTACGAGGGACCATCGTGCACAGCTGATCTTTGCCTAAGCTCCCTGGTAGACAGACCTTCGACAGGCTGCCGACCCGATACGGGGACTGCTGCGGAACTCCAAGGAGAAGCGCTCGGACTGTTGTCCGCCACTGTCGCCGACCGCCGTCGCCGACTGGAGCCGCCATGCTCCCATTGCCTAAGAACTTCATTGACCCAAGGACGCTCTCATCCGCATCGTCGCCGCCGTATCCTGCTGGAGAAGGCCTGGACCGCTGACCCACCGCCACCCAAAGACCACAGAGACACCGATGACTCAATGCCCTTGCTGGGCCACAGTTCTTCAACTCTTTGCGGTCCAGAAGGTATTACCCAAATTCTTCGTTTACAATTGTTCGAATGAACAATTGACCAAATGTAAATGGTCACAATTGACCTTTTCACAATTGACTGTATATATATATATATATATAGGTGTTTGGCGTTGGGTGGGGGGTTGTGGGGGGTTTCCCCCACATATATGTTACAATTGACCTTCACAATTCGGTAAATTGTGAAAAGGTCAATTGTAATTCGAACAGTTGTAAAACGAACAATTCTTATACAACCGTCCAGAACTATCGACACTGAGGTGCCCCGCACGCCTCTTCCTTGCAGTACGTTTACGCTTCCCCGTCAACGAGCACTGCTAGGAACGACGCGGCCACTTCACCGTCGTAGCTCGACCTGTTCTCTGTCGGACGTTCGACGACCCGTGACTCCTGCCTGAAAGGGAGGACACTCAAGAAGGGTTGTCGATTTCCCCGACGAAGAACGCTACAACGCCAGGTACTTTGGGTTTGCAGAACTATTGGAAAGTCTAAGTGTGAACAATATATGACTGGGCTTGTATCTTTCTTCTACAGGTTGCCCAGGTGGGGTATCTCCACACAGAACTGTGTCTAGTGGTACGGGGCCAGTATTCTGCCAATTGCTCAACCATCTTGCGTTCCTTCCTCTCTCTACTGCTGGTTTCCTCTTTATTTTGATCTGTGTGTCATTGACCATATGACTTGAATAAGATCTAATAACGTTAGTGGTAGCACTTTAGAATTGTACATATTTACCATTGTTGATTTTCGGAGTACAAAGTGAGTTATCGTAATCGTGTATATGACCTTGAATATTAATTATATAAAGAATGTGTTTTAACCGATACTGTGTGTGGACATTCCTTTGTGGGTGCTTGGGGATTACACTGTACTTAAGAACCAGCTCGCATCACCTCCCAAGAAGGTAGGCCTTGATTGGTCATCCATTGCTACCGGAATAGTGAATCTTGGCAGGGGTCTCCGTATCTCCCCTCTACCATATAGAGAGCGGAAGTGCAGACCCGCCCTCCGGTCTTTACAATTGCCCTCTTGGCATATTTAGAGTTCACATAATTTTCTTTTCACTTATTAAACTTTCTTTCAGGATCACAGGTACTTTTTGCCTTTGGTTCCCATTGTAATAAACTTCAACTCAGAACATTACACAGAGACTTTCGAATGTGCAATTCCGCCTCGCAGGACCACTTGTTAATTTGTATCCTTTCCTTTTACAATTCAGCAATTGTCCATTCCATTACATGTTTTACCGGCACACGTGCAGCCTTCAACTTTGGGGTTAGAGATACTTTTGCTTTTAACACAAACCGGGCTTTTGTTGCCTTCCATAGCTCACTGCTTGTGTTAATTGGTCTTCTTTCATCAACGCTATTCATGCAGCAGTCAAGGTCATTACCAATGCCTCCTCGCTCCTCCTCAACTCTGTTTACCCAGGAGAGTCGCGGGCCACTTTCAAGTATCAAATATTTAGATATGGATCAATTTCTATAGTGAATTATTACTATCATGATGCTGATTCTCATATTTGTGACCCTCTGAAACCCCTGCAACAGTGTATATTTGGGTGTAAAATGAAGATCTCTAAACCAATCATTGTGTGTTATATCTGATATAAGACCTAAGCATGTTATATATACTTTCAGATACTATTTTCCTAGGTTTCCACTGCCTGGGTCTTGATTTTGAATTTGGACAAGTCCATCTTTTATCTTTAGCATTGTCCCGATAGTTGAGTCCTCTTTCTATGACCCACACCAGTACTATGGCAACATAATATATACACGTGGCAAAACTCGCTCTGCCGTTTGAGGATCGCTCGCTCCTATTGTAGGTTAGTTCGTGTCTCTCTGCCATTTTGCGCATTCGATCTCCTGATCTAACGTTCACAATATATTAAACAAGTACTTCTGTGTATTCCTTATAGTTATGAACTCTCCGCTGATTTCTATATCGTAATCTGATATCTCCCTGAATGTTGTCATTGTGACCTCCACACGCTTTCCATTCCTGCAAGATGCGTAACATGAAGGTAGGCACAGATTGTTCGGCCGCTTCAATTGTTTTGTCTCTAGATTGAACATATATTCACAAGCGCTGCAGCATGTAATTCTTTGCAGTTGTGAGCCTCAAGCTGAATTCACTACAAATTTCGAATGCTGTGGATTTCTACAGTGATTGCCATATGAATCCTATTCCTGCTATCTACGCATAAGACATACTTATGCCCATAGAAATTAGGCAACTTATCAGTTCTTTCTGTCTTTTTTTGTTTTTCCTCCCGATGAGGTTAGGGACTGTACCTACATATTTAGTCACACATACCAAACGTTACATGCACGATATGCATATTTTTCTTTGCTTGTAAATAGCAATAGTGCACCCAGGATATATGTAGCTGGCGCATGCATGACTTTGCTTACCAGACTCTAATCTAGTTAACCAATACATATATGTATACACAATAATATATTGTTTGGATCTTTTGTGAACCATGGCTATAATAATATATTGCTTGGATCTTTTGTGAACCATGGCTATAAAAGAGAGATTTTCTCGAATCTAATGTTTTAAAATAATATTATTGTTTTAAAGAAATGTCAAATACATCACACTTACAAAATGTTATGTTATATTTTATTATAGACTCTTGAATTGCACCTGATGAAGGGACACAGAATCCCGAAACACATTGTGTAGACAGCACTGACTACAAAGAACCTTTCAATTTACTGAATTGCTGTGGACTGAATTCGTTCTATTTGCTTTGTCAATGGAACCATTGACCACAATATATCAAATGGTATCTAATCCAAATTATTTCTAATTACATTGGCCGATTCACTCAGCACAAAAGTGTGCAGGGGATGGGAGCATCCGATTCTTTTGGATACTTTTTCTTATTTATGTTGTATTTCCAACATTGTGTCAAGGTTGTGCTGCCTCCTCTGCACTCAAGGCTAGCCTGATTTATGAGAATTGCTGATTCGTCATTATTCTAATTCGAGGTGTGCACTTACACTCACTTGCACTTCTAGCATCTTGAGGTGAAGTCCGAACAACTTCTAAGTGTGGAGTAAAGAAACTGTATTCTAAGTTTCCTGCGAACATTTTGTTGGGAAACGATTTGGTCGAGTTGGGGATGATCACGGTGTCACGACTCGCTCCCTTCGCTCCCGTTCCCACCACTTGGGGGCATGAGTTGGGGTTTATTCCCTACTGGACCTTTCCTCCGAACCTTATGCTACAGTGCTGTGATGAATGGGGAGCGCTAAATCCTTATTTTCCAAGCTACTTCCCTTCCGGATCCATTCCAGGCTTTTGGCAGCCAGCATGCTTCTTTAACCAAATGACTATGCTTCCCAGAATGCCTGGCCCACTGCTTCACCTCCACCCTTGCAGGACAAGGTTGGGTGGAGGATAGGCAACACCTGTGGCTGCAGGTGCAGCAATCAGCACACCTGAGGCGTGTGCTCGTTAAGCAGCTTTAAAAGCCTCAGTCTTACTTCAGTCCAGCGCTGGTCATCGTTTGCAGTGTTCCTGTTGTGACTAGTCCCTTGTTCCTTGTTCCTTGCCTTTGTACCTAGTTCCTAGTTCCTGTTTTCTTGTTCCTCCGCCCTGAATCTCGGATTCATGCGCTAATTGATTTCTGCTCCCTTGATTCCCTTTTTGTCTTCCTCTGTTTGCAGGCAGCATTTCTCAGTGCTTTCCCCTTTTAGATGCAGCCCAGTTTGTCTGTGTTCTATATTTCTTTGACTCTGTCCTTTGCTGCTGTAAACCCGTATGCCTTAGCCTTCCTCTTAGATTAGCTTCCTGTCTTTTCCTTGGAGGGGTAGGGAGAAGTTTGCATTGGTTATTTTGTTTTTCCCTGCTCCTGATCCTTACTTTCTATTGGGATCCATTCCATGTTTTCCATTGCACTTCTGCATTTATTTCCCATTTGATTATTAGGTGTGGTGTGCGGTTGTAGCTAGCTCCTGTGTGAATGCTTATGTTTTCCTCACTAATTTGTAATCACTATTCCAACTTAGGTATTTAGTTTTCCTCCCATTGCTGTTCTAGCCTTTCTGGGTCCCAGTTTCATCAACAGGATTCGTGGGCTAGCTGACATTCAAGAGGTTTATCTCGTCCTCGTGAGTACAGTTCTTTAGTTCCCTTATTTAATACCATCAAGAGTGTTAGTTCACAGATCCTGTCATTGCTTGCCCTCCACGTGGGTTTAGCGCTGTCAGTACCTGTAACAGCTATTGGGGGTAAGGCGCTTGCCGACTTTCCTCGCGGTCAGGTGCTTACCCCACATCCCTTTTCATATATTGGTTTTGTTGTCACACTCTATTTGCACTCCTGGGTTCTAGCATACATGAGTCGTTGTTCCTGTGTGCAAGTAGTTTAATTCGAAGCTATTCACTGTGTGATTTAGTGCACATTTCCCTTGCCATATTCGCTGCCTTTGTACTCGCCTGACTAATCCTGACAGAATGACCAGCCCACAATTCCCATTGAATATGGCAAGTTTAAGAAAAAAAGGCAGCAAGGCCTCTAACAAGTTTGTACAGAAAGCTTCCCCTACATTTACCTGTGACAATCAAATCACTAGTCCTGACTTAAATGAACTCCTTGTCACGAATGGGCATTTACGTGCTAAGTATTTTTCCCATAGGATGGCACATCCTACATTGCCTGATCCTAGTTCTATCTTTTGTTTTGATCCAGATTCTATGTCAGCGCAAGCCTTAGCCGCAGAAAACAACACACTGTTAGACTTATTATACAAGAGTACCTCTGTTGTTGAACCCCATGATTCCAGTTGTGCTTCACCTCAGATAGAACAGTTTCATGGTACAAACATACAGAATGGAGGGGTTCCCTGCATAACTTCTGTTTTCTACCTTCAGTCTAAAGCATACTCCTTTGCACAGGTACATACTGTAGTCTCTAATGCCAAGAGGTCTAATGTCAATAGTTTGCTTAAGGGAAACACAGACCAAGTTAGTAAGAGAAAGTATAAATCTCAGAACCTGAAAGCAGTAGAGGACAATGCACAATCGGTGCACATCCAGATTGCTAGTGCAGGATCCAGCCCTGATGCCACTATGCCTCCCCCTGTGCCTACTGATAGTGATGTACAGTTAATGCAGGGCATGCTAAGAGCTAAGCTTGAGGAGTTAAGACAAGAATTCATTTCTTTACAAGAGGAGAATAAAACCTTGCACTCTTTACTGAATACACCTCAGACTTTATCTGTTGATGTTGAGGAAGTGAACACTGTTCAGCCCCTGAGTGCAGAGACTTTGGTAAACCATGATATTTGTCAATATGTTAGATCTATTGGGAGTGAAGGTCTCTCGTCTAGCACAGCGCTTAATCTGGGCACAGTTTCTAACAATTGTTCTGCTGTTTGTCAGGGATTGCAGTTAGCTGAAGATTTACAAGCCACTCCTTTACCTAAAATTTCCTGTGTAGCAGTTTGTCATAATTCTGAGCTAGCACACATACAAGCTTCTGATTTCCAAACACAATCCACAATGGTGGCATACACAGATTCAGTCACTACAGTAGGCTTAGGCCCTGCTCTTGATACAGCTGCTGAGACTGAAGTAGATGTTAAAGCTGATGTGGAAAACGATGTTACCTCTGGATTCACTCTTCCTTCTGCCAATTCTGATCAATACGAACAGTCAGAGACAGTACAGATTTCATGTTCTGATGGACTCATTCCACAGTATACAGAACCAAAAAAACGGCAGGCGATTCCTGAACTGTTGATTGTTAATCTGCCTCTTTCAGAAGCTAAAACAGAGGAATGGACAATTGACGAAATCCTGATTAACAGAGACTTTACTATGGTAATTCCACTGGTTGATTTTGACTTCTACAAAGAAAAAGACTCTGGGTCACCCACTAAAGAAAAGGACTGCAAGGGTACAGCTCAGTCTTTGGTTACTGGTGCCAAGGAGTCTACTGCCCTAAAGGTGCCCTCCATTCCTGAGCCACCAATGTGTCTGTCAACTTCTGAGACTTCTGTCTGTCCTCCTACAACCATTGACTCTTCTATGATCCAATCCACAGCCCTGCAGTCATCTTTGGCACACGTGTCTTCACCCAATGAACCGCTGCCATGTATGCCATTTATTCAAGAGCCAGTCCCAAAGACCTGGACATGTTTGTATCCAGCAACCGAGATTGCTCCAGCTTGCATGCCTTCAGCCTCAAGGTTTCCTCTGGCCTGCCTGTCTTCAGCTACAGTGACTCATCCTGCAGATCATCCTTCAGCTATAGAGCCTCCGGTAGTCCATCATAAGGGCATGTCTTCAGTCCCGGAGTATACTGAGTATTTGCCTTCAGTTCATGAGACGCCTGTATCCTGCTTAGCCTCGCTGCCAATATCAGAGGTATACCTGTCTACACCATCAGATCCTGCTGTATTTTCTTCTGCTCCAGCGATTCCTCCTGAATCCCAACCATTTACTGTCGATGAACGTCTAGCTTGCCTTTCTTTTGCTTCAGGAGGAGCACCAGAATGCCTGCCTTTTCCACAAGACGATTCTCCCAACTGCTTCACTTTAGCATCAGAGCCTCCTAAAAATGCAGCATCAGAGTTTGAGACTTTTGCCAGCTCCCGCTTCAGAGTCATCAAGCTGGACCAAGTGGTGAGTCAGAACCACTCACCTGGGTGTGCACAGGGGGTGGTGCAGACCGGCGTATTACCTACAGGACTTGTGCAACAAAATTCTGCCAAGAAGCACCAGTTGGGTGCTAGTAGCCAAAGGAAGGGAATGACTGCTGCAGTTCAAAATGTGTCTGTTATTGCTCCTTCTGCGAGTGTGCCTGAAATACCAAGTACTGCGTCTATCACTCCTATCAGTATGCCAAACGTCCCTGCTGTTGTATCCCACGTGCAACAAGGTGGTTACACGACTGTCACCAGGAGTACCAGTCTTGTACAATCCATTGGACTTTCAGGTCTCCAAGGCGTAGAACATGTGCAGTCAAACCTTAGTCACTTTCAACCACAAGCCTTTTCCCAGATGGATGACAGAAGAAAATCTGAACCTCTACCTCAGCCGCCACCTTCTCTAATGGCTGAACATAAACCTTTCCTGAAGCCAGCAATTTCCTCACCTCCCGCATGTCCACTCTCGGCAGAAAGGCTAACAGGGCTTCTACCATTGTCTAAGGCATGTTGCACCAGCCTGCCTCCCTCCTCAAAGACTTATAAGGGTCCACTCCCAGTGACTGAGCTTCCTGGACCTTCCAACTCTGCTTCAGGTCCTGCAAGTCCTTCATGCCTTTCTTCGAACCATGAGTCTCTTCCTCACCAGAAGCCACCGTTTCCATCAGTACCACCTCCAAAGACAAAGCACTCCTATCATGGAAGTCCATCTGCCTTTGCCCACAGGCCACCATTTCCATCAGTGCCACCTCCAAAGAAAAAGCACTCCCATCATGGAAAGAAGATGTCTCGTGCGGGTGGCGGGCACCCGAAGACGGCCGTAGGAGGGGGTATACTGTCACGACTCGCTCCCTTCGCTCCCGTTCCCACCACTTGGGGGCATGAGTTGGGGTTTATTCCCTACTGGACCTTTCCTCCGAACCTTATGCTACAGTGCTGTGATGAATGGGGAGCGCTAAATCCTTATTTTCCAAGCTACTTCCCTTCCGGATCCATTCCAGGTTTTTGGCAGCCAGCATGCTTCTTTAACCAAATGACTATGCTTCCCAGAATGCCTGGCCCACTGCTTCACCTCGACCCTTGCAGGACAAGGTTGGGTGGAGGATAGGCAACACCTGTGGCTGCAGGTGCAGCAATCAGCACACCTGAGGCGTGTGCTCGTTAAGCAGCTTTAAAAGCCTCAGTCTTACTTCAGTCCAGCGCTGGTCATCGTTTGCAGTGTTCCTGTTGTGACTAGTCCCTTGTTCCTTGTTCCTTGCCTTTGTACCTAGTTCCTAGTTCCTGTTTTCTTGTTCCTCCGCCCTGAATCTCGGATTCATGCGCTAATTGATTTCTGCTCCCTTGATTCCCTTTTTGTCTTCCTCTGTTTGCAGGCAGCATTTCTCAGTGCTTTCCCCTTTTAGATGCAGCCCAGTTTGTCTGTGTTCTATATTTCTTTGAGTCTGTCCTTTGCTGCTGTAAACCCGTATGCCTTAGCCTTCCTCTTAGATTAGCTTCCTGTCTTTTCCTTGGAGGGGTAGGGAGAAGTTTGCATTGGTTATTTCGTTTTTCCCTGCTCCTGATCCTTACTTTCTATTGGGATCCATTCCATGTTTTCCATTGCACTTCTGCATTTATTTCCCATTTGATTATTAGGTGTGGTGTGCGGTTGTAGCTAGCTCCTGTGTGAATGCTTATGTTTTCCTCACTAATTTGTCATCACTATTCCAACTTAGGTATTTAGTTTTCCTCCCATTGCTGTTCTAGCCTTTCTGGGTCCCAGTTTCATCAACAGGATTCGTGGGCTAGCTGACATTCAAGAGGTTTATCTCGTCCTCGTGAGTACAGTTCTTTAGTTCCCTTATTTAATACCATCAAGAGTGTTAGTTCACAGATCCTGTCATTGCTTGCCCTCCAGTTGGGTTTAGCGCTGTCAGTACCTGTAACAGCAATTGGGGGTAAGGCGCTTGCCGACTTTCCTCGCGGTCAGGTGCTTACCCCACATCCCTTTTCATATATTGGTTTTGTTGTCTCACTCTATTTGCACTCCTGGGTTCTAGCATACATGAGTCGTTGTTCCTGTGTGCACGTAGTTTAATTCGAAGCTATTCACTGTGTGATTTAGTGCACATTTCCCTTGCCATATTCGCTGCCTTTGTACTCGCCTGACTAATCCTGACACACGGATGGTCTACCCATGGCTGCTGTGGCAGTCACCCGATCGCAGGTCACACAGGGTCCGGCTGCGAGCCCGGTACCCTTGCCGATGGGGAAACCCAAGGCACAAAATAAATGGAGGAGTAAGAAGGCTGCCCCTGTGGAGGGAGCCCCTGCTCTTCCTGCTGTTTCTACAGCACCCACTGGGATCCATGCTCCGGACGGGCTGGGTCCAGTGTTAAATCCCATCTCAACTCCTGTGGGAGATGAGCCAGAAGACTTTCCTGTGGGAGAGGCTCTTAACCCAGAGGATCTTCCCGACCTTCAATGCTTGTTGGCTGAAGGGGACCTTCCCGGGCGGACTTCTGTAAGGGACAGAGAGAGTGCCACTCTCTCTAGGGTCTGAGGACACAGGCCCTGTCCCAGCACAAGGAGAATTGCCTAGGACATTTAGGATTTATTGGGAGGGTGAGCTCCTTGTTAGTGAGCCCACTAAGCCTGAACCTGGTGCCCTCAAGAGGTTGGTGGTACCCCAGGTTTTCAGGCCCTTCCTGCTGCAGTTGGCGCATGAGGTGCCCTTGGCTGGTCATCTTGGTACCAAGAAGACTAAGCAGAGGCTGTCTGCCCATTTCTACTGGCCACGGATGGGAGTAGAAGTGGAGTCCCACTGCAGGTCCTGCCCAACTTGTCAGTTGTCTGCGAAGACCGGAGTCATCGCCCCACTGCAACCGTTGCCAGTGGTGGGCACACCGTTTGAGAGGGTGGGCATCGACATCGTCGGTCACCTTGACCCTCCCACGTTGGGTGGACATCGGTTCATCCTAGTCTTGGTAGATCATGCCACCAGGTACCCTGAGGCTATACCCCTTCGGGCGGTTATGGCCAAGGTGGTTGCCAGGGCTCTCCTGGGCATTTTCACCGTGTTGGATTCCCTAAGGAGGTTGTCTCTGATAGAGGATCCAACTTCATGTCGAGTTACATGAAAACCATGTGGAAAGGGTGCGGGGTAACCTATAAGTTCTCCACCTCTTACCACCACCAGACCAATGATCTGGTTGAGAGCTTTAATAAAACTCTCAAAGGCATGCTAGGTGCTTTGGAAGAGCCCCTCGGGAAGAAGTGGGATCTTCTCCTGCCATGCCTGCTGTTTGCTTACCGAGAGGTACCTCAAGAGGGTGTTGGTTTCAGCCCATTTGAGTTACTCTTTGGGTACCCCGTGAGGGGGCCCCTCGCCTTGATCCGAGAAGGTTGGGAGGCCACCCCTCCAGGTCCCGCCAAGCAAGTGGGGGACTATGTGTTAGGCCTCAGACGGAGGATGACACAGATGATGGGTCAAGCAACAGCGAATCTTAAGGCCAGCCAGGAATTGAATAAGTACTGGCATGACCTTAAAGCATCGCAAGTGGATTGGACTCCGGGACAGGAGGTCCTCGTGATGGAGCCTACCAAGCCTCGGGCTTTGGCAGATAAGTGGACTGGACCCTTCAGAATAATCTCCAAGATGGGCAAGGTCAATTATCTGGTTGACATGGGAGCCTCTGGGGTAGCCCCTCAGATATTCCATGTTAACAGGCTCAAGCCTATGGGCCGAAGTCTCATGTCTCTTGCTAGCTTCAGGGCAAGAAGAGGATGAGAGTGAGCCCCTTCCTGATTTGATGCATAGCAACCCTCAGGATGGCTCAGTGGAGGGAGTACATCTCTCTCCGGATCTGACGACAGAGCAGCAGAAGGCCTGCAGGACTTTGCTCCGGCAGTAGCCTCTCTGTTCTCACTGACACCAGGCCTTACACCATGGTGTAGGCACGAGATTGACACTGGTGACAGTGTGCCTGTCAAAAGCAGGTGCTACTGTATGTCAGATACCGTCAAGAACCACATTCAGGCTGAGGTCGCCAGGATGTTGGATCTGGGTGTTATTGAACCCTCAACCAGTCCCTGGTCTAGTCCCGTGGTCCTTGTCCCCAAGGCAAGTTCCCAGACAGGTACCAAGGATTGGAGATTCTGTCTGGACTACCGAGGAGTCAATACCGTCACCAAGATTGACGTGCGCCCGTTGCCCCAGGCTGATGAGCTTGGGGACACCATAGGTGCTGCCAAATTTGTGAGCACCTTCGACCTTACCTCAGGCTTTTGGCAAATAGCGCTGACGGTCCATGCCAAGGAAAAGACGGCATTCTCAACACCAGAAGGACTCTACCAGTTTATAGTCATGCCTTTCGGGCTGAAGAACGCCCCTGCCACTTTCCAGAGATTAGTCAACCATGCGCTCAGTGTGCTGGAAGCCTTTTGTGTGGCTTACCTAGACGACATTGCTGTCTACAGTTCCACCTGGGAGGAGCATTTGACTCATCTGGATAAAGTGTTGCAGGCGTTAAAAAGGGCTAACCTCACTATCAAGGCCACCAAGTGCCAGATAGCTCAGGGGAAAGTCACCTATCTTGGTCATGAGGTAGGAGGGGGTCACATCCAACCTCTCCCCAGTAAAGTACAGGATGTACATGACTGGCAGACTCCCACTACTCAAACCCAGGTGAGAGCCTTTCTGGGCCTCACTGGGTATTATCGTAATTTCATGGCAGACTATGGAACCATAGCTGCACCCCTGACACCGTTGACTTCGCTCAAACAACCTAGGAAGGTTAATTGGACTGAAGACTGTCAGAGGGCCTTTGATGGCTTGAAAGAAAGTCTGTGTCGGCACCCATGCTGTGTACACCTGATTACAGCAAGCCCTTTATCGTTCAAACTGACGCCTGCGACACCGGAATTGGAGCCGTCTTGTCCCAGTTAGATGACAAAGAAAGAGAACATCCCATCATATTCATCAGTAGGCAACTTAAGGGTAGGGAACTTAGGTGGGCTACTGTTGAAAAGGAATGTTTTAGTATTGTTTGGAGCCTTAGGCGTTTTAGACCCTACCTTACTGGGTCTACCTTCAAGGTCCAAATCGATCATAAGCCCCTGAAGTGGCTTATGCAGATGAAGGGTGAAAACCCGGAACTGCTCAGGTGGTCCCTTAGTCTGCAAGTACTAGACTTTACCATTGAGCACAGACCAGGGAAGAGTCACGATGATGCAGATGGCCTTTCCAGAAGGTATGTTGACCGTCTGGATGAGGGTGTCTCTCCCGTGGGAGATTAGGCACCCTCCACCTCAGTCTGGGGCGGCGACTGTGATGCTGGAAATGCATCGGAGGGACAGGGCCTCCGTATCCTTGTCCTTTACTGTTTTTTATTGTGTGTTCTGTCGTGTTTTCCAAGCAGGAGTTCATGTGGGACTCCTGGCGGAGCAGCCCTCTCTCTTTTGGTTTGGTGAACCGACCCGTGGGATACCCTTATGGCACCCATGGGTAGGGGTACAACCCTGTGCCCCTAGTGGATGTTTTTGGGCACCTGTGTGTGACCCACAGAGCAGGGTACGGGCCGGTGGCAGCTCCGTGCTGAAATGACTGGTGCCCTGAGCGTCCTCCATTTTGGGATGCCTAGGCCCTGTCATTGGAATCGGTAGATTCCTGATGGAGACAAAATGGCCCTCATGGCCTCTTGCCTTCCATCACCTGTTACCTTGATCTTCCCGAAGTCCCGGGAAGCCCTGCCTCGGTCCTTTCCCCCTGACGGGCTGTTGGGTGGAAGTTTCGTATATGGTAGTGTGGGGAAGCGCCGACCAGACTGGCTGGAGCCTTCTCAACGACTGTATGTTGTGGGTACGCCTCTGGGTGGGACCTGGGTGAATGGAGTGTGTGACGAATATACATTCTATGTTGTGGTTGTCTAGTATCTGGTGGTTGACACAATGGTTGAGACAACCCTGTCCGAAACCGGTATGAATGCAGTTTGGAGTGTTGAATGGCTCGGTACTTGTCCCAATACACATAACTTGTTGTGAGTGTCTGGAGAGAAGTGAATGGCCTGAATACCTTGTGTGCCTGATTGGCTGCCTAACTGCATGAATGCCCGTAGTCGTGATTGGAGGCTTGAGTGTGACCTAGCGGAATGAATGGGAGACCAACAGTATATCTGGGGACCTCTCACTGCTAGGAATCGTGTTCAGAAGCTGAAGTCCACTACGACGAGTAACTGGAGTAACTGGAGTAACTGAAGCTTGATCCTGAAGCCCAGCTGGACGAGAAGAATTGCTGTTGCTCTCCTTCACAATCTGAAAGCTGCTGTGCTTCAAGAACTGACCCAGAGAGGACCTGGTAAGGCGCCCTCTTCCTGAGCTACGAGGGACCATCGTGCACAGCTGATCTTTGCCTAATCTCCCTGGTAGACAAACCTTCGACAGGCTGCCGACCCGATACGGGGACTGCTGCGGAACTCCAAGGAGCAGCGCTCGGACTGTTGTCCGCCACTGTCGCCGACCGCCGTCGTCGACTGGAGCCGCCATGCTCCCATTGCCTAAGAACTTCATTGACCCAAGGACGTTCTCGTCCGCATCGTCGCCGCCGTATCCTGCTGGAGAAGGCCTGGACCGCTGACCCACCGCCACCCAAATACCACAGAGACACCGATGACTCAATGCCCTTGCTGGGCCACAGTTCTTCAACTCTTTGCGGTCCAGAAGGTATTACCCAAATTCTTCGTTTACAATTGTTCGAATGAACAATTGACAAAATGTAAATGGTCACAATTGACCTTTTCACAATTGACTGTATATATATATATATATAGATATATAGGTGTTTGGCGTTGGGTGGGGGGTTGTGGGGGGTTTCCGCCACATATATGTTACAATTGACCTTCACAATTCGGTAAATTGTGAAAAGGTCAATTGTAATTCGAACAGTTGTAAAACGAACAATTCGTATACAACCGTCCAGAACTATCGACACTGAGGTGCTCCGCACGCCTCTTCCTTGCAGGACGTTTACGCTTCCCCGTCAACGAGCACTGCTAGGAACGGCGCGGCCACTTCACCATCGTAGCTCGACCTGTTCTCTGTCGGACGTTCGACGACCCGTGACTCCTGCCTGAAAGGGAGGACACTCAAGAAGGGTTGTCGATTTCCCCGACGAAGAATGCTACAACGCCAGGTACTTTGGGTTTGCAGAACTATTGGAAAGTCTAAGTGTGAACAATATATGACTGGGCTTGTATCTTTCTTCTACAGGGTGCCCAGGTGGGGTATCTCCACACAGAACTGTGTCTAGTGGTACGGGGCCAGTATTCTGCCAATTGCTCAACCATCTTGCGTTCCTTCCTCTCTCTACTGCTGGTTTCCTCTTTATTTTGATCTGTGTGTCATTGACCATATGACTTGAATAAGATCTAATAACGTTAGTGGTAGCACTTTAGAATTGTACATATTTACCATTGTTGATTTTCAGAGTACAAAGTGAGTTATCGTAATCGTGTATATGACCTTGAATATTAATTATACAAGGAATGTGTTTTAACCGATACTGTGTGTGGAAATTCCTTTGTGGGTGCTTGGGGACTACACTGTACTTAAGAACCAGCTCGCATCACCTCCCAAGAAGGTAGGCCTTGATTGGTCATCCATTACTACCGGAATAGTGAATCTTGGCAGGGGTCTCCGTATCTCCCCTCTACCATATAGAGAGCGGAAGTGCAGACCCGCCCTCCGGTCTTTACAATTGCCCTAATTTTCTTTTCACTTATTAAACTTTCTTTCAGGATCACAGGTACTTTCTTGCCTTTGTTTCCCATTGTAATAAACTTCAACTCAGAACATTACACAGAGACTTTCGAATGTGCAATTCCGCCTCGCAGGACCACTTGTTAATTTGTATCCTTTCCTTTTACAATTCAGCAATTGTCCATTCCATTACACGTTTTACCGGCACACGTGCAGCCTTCAACTTTGGGGTTAGAGTTACTTTTGCTTTCAACACAAACCGGGCTTTTGTTGCCTTCCATAGCTCACTGCTTGTGTTAATTGGTCTTCTTTCATCAACGCTATTCATGCAGCAGTCAAGGTCATTACCAATGCCTCCTCGCTCCTCCTCAACTCTGTTTACCCAGGAGAGTCACGGGCCACTTTCAAGTATCAAATATTTAGATATGGATCAATTTCTATAGTGAATTATTACTATCATGATGCTGATTCTCATATTTGTGACCCTCTGAAACCCCTGCAACAGTGTATATTTGGGTGTAAAATGAAGATCTCTAAACCAATCATTGTGTGTTATATCTGATATAAGACCTAAGCATGTTATATATACTTTCAGATACTATTTTCCTAGGTTTCCACTGCCTGGGTCTTGATTTTGAATTTGGACAAGTCCATCTTTTATCTTTAGCATTGTCCCGATAGTTGAGTCCTCTTTCTATGACCCACACCAGTACCATGGCAACATAATATATACACGTGGCAAAACTCGCTCTGCCATTTGAGGATCGCTCGCTCCAATTGTAGGTTAGTTCATGTCTCTCTGCCATTTTGCGCATTCGATCTCCTGATCTAGCGTTCACAATATATTAAACAAGTACTTCTGTGTATTCCTTATAGTTATGAACTCTCCGCTGATTTCTATATCGTAATCTGATATCTCCCTGAATGTTGTCATTGTGACCTCCACACGCTTTCCATTCCTGCAAGATGTGTAACATGAAGGTAGGCACAGATCGTTCGGCCGCTTCAATTGTTTTGTCTCTAGATTGAACATATATTCACAAGCGCTGCAGCATGTAATTCTTTGCAGTTGCGAGCCTCAAGCTGAATTCACTACAAATTTCGAATGCTGTAGATTTCTACAGTGATTGCCATATGAATCCTATTCCTGCTATCTACGCATAAGACATACTTATGCCCATAGAAATTAGGCAACTTATCTGTTCTTTCTGTCTTTTTTGTTTTTCCTCCTGATGAGGTTAGGGACTGTACCTACATATTTAGTCACATATACCAAACGTTACATGCACGATATGCATATTTTTCTTTGCTTGTAAATAGCAATAGTGCGCCCAGGATATATGTAGCTGGCGCATGCATGACTTTGCTTACCAGACTCTAATCTAGTTAACCAATACATATATGTATACACAATAATATATTGTTTGGATCTTTTGTGAACCATGGCTATAATAATATATTGCTTGGATCTTTTGTGGACCATGGCTATAAAAGAGAGATTTTCTCGAATCTAATGTTTTAAAATAATATTATTGTTTTAAAGAAATGTCAAATACATCACACTTACAAAATGTTATGTTATATTTTATTATAGACTCTTGAATTGCACCTGATGAAGGGACACAGAATCCCGAAACACATTGTATAGACAGCACTGACTACAAAGAACCTTTCAATTTACTGAATTGCTGTGGACTGAATTTGTTCTATTTGCTTTGTCAATGGAACCATTGACCACAATATATCAAATGGTATCTAATCCAAATTATTTCTAATTACATTGGCCGATTCACTCAGCACAAAAGTGTGCAGGGGATGGGAGCATCGGATTCTTTTGGATACTTTTTCTTATTTATGTTGTATTTCCAACATTGTGTCAAGGTTGTGCTGCCTCCTCTGCACTCAAGGCTAGCCTGACTTATGAGAATTGCTGATTCGTCATTATTCTAATTCGAGGTGTGCACTTACACTCACTTGCACTTCTAGCATCTTGAGGTGAAGTCCGAACAACTTCTAAGTGTGGAGTACCTTTACCTATCACCAAGAGACTGGATTTCAAGTTTCATTTTATAGTTAATGTATTCTGTAGCAAAAAGGGGCATTCGTTGTTCGTCCTATTTGTATCTGATGTTCCTCTTTGTTTTTCTTCATTGAAAGATCTTAGAGAGAGACCATCGTCGCCCATGGACTTCACACAAACTTCAAGCTAAGACGCCTGTTGCTGCCCGACTTCAGCCTAGCACTTCCAGCCATTCGTAAAGCAGCTACCTTACTGAGAACGTATGCTGGACACTATGTTATACTTCCGCCTATTATTTCCTAGATTAATATCACATTGTAGATAATGCTACACGCAGTATTTCTTCCACTTCTAGGTAGGGGGGTACCAAATAGCATGTTTAGTATTCAGATGGAAACAATAGTTTGTCAAGTAGCCGATGTCGAATATGAGGCCAAATAGTTCTTTTATTTAATAAATCATCTTCCATACATGAAAACACTTAAAAAAACAAACAAATGATAGCACTATTTACATGTTCCCTTGTTTCATTTATTTCACTTCATTTTAATTGGCATAGCACACAACCCACAAAAGAAGAGATTAACAGAAAAGCTGGAGCCACATGTAAGGAAGGATGTTGCATCTGTAAAATCAGTGCTATTCTATGTGGCAGACTTTACAGACTTTACAGTGCTAGGCTGCAATGAACAAACAGCACCTTGGATGCAGCCCACAGAGACATGTATAAATGGTTTCTGTGCACTCATTCAGGACATACATTAAGCGTACACTTGAGGTGAGTGTACACCATCACCCAACTGTTTCTACCCTCCTTATAGGACAAACAAGGGGAGTACACACCCAGAAAGGTGACTATTTTTTTTATTTTTATTATTATTTGTATGAATCAAAATAAAAGATTGATTTTTACAAAGAGCTTGTCACTGTCCATGTCTGTTAAATGTCTTTTTGTTGATTTTGTTTACATGAGAAGCAAAGTTGCTAGGGTTTTCAGCCTTCTACGGCCTCTTCAAACTTATATTAGTGAGTGGAAGATATGATTAATCATGATCTCTATTCACTCGCGCCTGCTACCTCTAGGTTTCGCGAAGTTGAGAGGGCAAACGTTGCGTCCTGACTTTCTGCTGGCATTTCTGGAGAGGTCAAAGTGTCCAGTTTTGCCATGATTTGGTGAACTATTTGCGTGGTAGCCGTTAGCCAGGTCGGTCTATCTCCACTAGTCATTCTTGACCACCAACAAAGTTCACTGTCTAAAGAAGGGTCCAGTGAGAAGTGTTGCATGTAGGCGGTCCTAATTGGTTTGGTTTCTGGGCAACCCAGTAGGAGATGTCAAACTGTCTCTTTTTCGTTTGTATTGTGACATAATCTGCAATGTGATAGAGTTGACATACCCCTAATGGCTCTAATTTCATTTGTAGGCAACAAATTCAATCTCACTCTTAGAATACAGTTTCTTGCTTTTCTGTTGGGAAATTGTTTGATGTATCCCTGTAATTCATTCAGTTTCTTTGTATTCGGTGGCAAGTGTTGAGTTAGCTTGTTTTCTGAAGCTTTTGCCAACGTCTTAATCCAGTCTAGCTCTTTAGTTTTTTTCAGAATTTTTCCCGGATTTGTGATCAAGTCATTCTCGTCACATTAAATTTCTTTTAGCAGTCTTGAGATGCAGGTCTTCCAGGATTGTAGAATTTTGTTAGACTCGGCTGCTAGTTCGATTTTGATCAGTCTGTGTAGCAGTGGACTTTCAGGAAGTAAGATTTTTCTGTAAAGCCTTAGTGAATTACAGTTCAACGTCCCTTGCAGGGACAGAAGACTCAGTTCCCTTCGAATTGATGCTACCGGCGTAGACGTAGGAAGGCCGAGAACAGTTCACCAGTAATAGGCTTCAAATTTTGGCCAAATTTCACGCGGGAGCAATATCATTGCTTCAGTACCGTAGGTTAGAGCAGGAACCACCTTCATTTTGTAAAAATCAATTGCCGGGATCGTAGAAAAGTGACCCAGCTTATGATCGATAGCTTTTCCTTGTGAGGCAAGTTTCCTGGTTTTTGTTCTCAGATGATCTTGCATGGCTGTTTCTTTTTTGGTGTTATCCAGCACAATACCCAGGTACTTGAAGTTTTGAACTTTTTCGATCTCCTCTGATTGAAAAAGCCACTTTAGTTTTTCAGTTTTCTTCGTTGATTTTCCCAAGGTAAGTATTTTTGTTTTGGTTTTGTTTACTTCCAGGTTATTTGCTGTAGTATACTCGTACAGGTTGTCCAGTTGACGCTGTAGACCTATGGGTCTTTGATCGATCAGTATAAGGTCATCGGCGTAGAAAATTCTGCTAATGGTGTGTTGACCCACCCGGGGTGGGAAGGCTCTCACAGAGGCTTCTGAAATTTGAAAATCACAGAGGTAGTCCAAAAAGAGGGAGGGAGCCAAGGGGCATCCCTGTTTGACACCTCTTTGGGTTGCTATTGGTTTTGATAGCAGGCCTTGGTAGTTCAGTTTAACACGGACTGTCGTGTTCATATATAGTGCTTTAATGGGGTTCAGTATGGACTCAGGGCAAGACCAGGTTTTCAGTTTCCTCCAAAGCGCAGACCTGTCGACTCTGTCAAATGCTTGGGAAAAGTCTATGAAGGCCAGATGTAACCTAGGCCCTCCTTGGAGCATTTTGATTTTCAGTATACTTATCAGAAGAATATTGGCTGTAGTTCCCAAGTTCTTTTTAAATCCAGATTGAAATGGATCATTACATGCAGCGTTCAAGGCCCATTGTTGGAATCTTTTCAGTAGCAAAGCGCCGAATAGCTTTCCTATTGGATCAAGGAGCGCTATGGGGCAATAGTTCACTGGATCGTTGATGTCTCCCTTCTTGTATATGGGTACAATTGTGGCTGTGGTCCAAGAAGCAGGAATTGATTTTGATTCCGCACATCTTGAGAAGACTTTACAGATAAAAGAGGACCAAGCTTCTGGGTTGGATTTCAGGTCTATATTTGTAATACCTTCGGGGCCGGGAGCCCTTGAATTTTTCAGGTTGACGATTAGGTCGAAAATTTCTTCTTGATCGCTGATTTTTACCCAGGGTAGTTCTTGACTCTCTAGTGTAGCGGGTTTCTGGCCCCAAGGTAGACCAAAAGTTTTCTTTATGTATTTGTCCCAAGTTGCTTCTCCAATAGCGTTTTCAATGCTTGCACTACTGGTAGATGATTTGGAGTTTATTAATGTCCAGAAATCTTTCGAATTTTTTGGGCAGATGGCTCTCAAAATAGCTTCGGAGTCTTGTTGATATAGAGTTCTGCGATGAGATTTTAGCCAGGAGCGGTAAGTGGACTTCACTTTCCTTTTCTCCCTCTTTGCTTGGTTAACTTCACAGACCCTCCAGGATATTGCGGCATGAAATGGAAAATTTTGCGGCACAAAAAAGAAAAAATTGCGGCACACAACTGCATTTTTTGCGGCATTATTTATTGTCGAAAAATACATCATTTAACATCTTTTTTATCCGAAAACAGAGAACTTGAACAGTACAGAGTGTTGCACATTGAAACAGGAATGTTTGAGGTGATGTGGAGAACTTTTAACAAACCTTTGAGCTAACTTTATCGAGCAATAGCATAAACTGTGAGCCTGAAATGCCCGTCATTGTTTTTTCAAAGCAGTCTTCTGAGTTAATGCCTTCTGCCACTTGATTTATAAGCACTATAATGGCACTGATTGCATAGCTTTCTGAGCACCCCCGTCCATTCCTGAGCTACATCAGTTTCAGTACTTGGTCTCAATCCCATCTCCCCTAATCACATCAGTCCTGACTTGCAGCTCCTCTTTTATTCTGTGGGTTCCTAAATATAGCTCTACCAGTCGACCTCAGTCCTGACTTTCAGCACTCTACGCAACTCCTGCTTTGGTACCTTCATAATGCTGCCCAGCTATAACCCCTGCATTTTCAGTACTGGGATGTAGACACATACAGGCACACACGCACACAGCTCTGCTGATCTACTTAAATTCTAAAATGCGCCCCTGCTTCTATCCCCCTACTGAGATCCTCTCACACAGGTGCGTCCAGGCACACCTGTCCCTAGTTAAGGTAACCCTTATGGTCCATTTCTGGAAGCCCATCACTGCTTCACTACCACTCTTTAGTCATGGCATGTGAACCCAATGTGTACAGGCAGTCCTCTGGGGTTAGGTCCACACATTTCAAAACAATGACATTGAAGTGGAGCTAAACACCCTCAAAGCCTAAATTGGCAGATAAGTACCAAAATCGAAAATTTTAAAAGACTGGGGAGTGAAGCGTTGGGTATAGATAGTGGGTGAGTGCAGTGAAGAAAGAGGAAATCCAAAGATGGCATGGGGGTGGTGGGATCCCTATAAAAGTAAATGGAAGGTGTATCTTAATTAAAGATGACAACGTCGATACGATAATCTCAAAAAGACTCAGTCTCCCATCCAAATGAGCCATGAGAATCCTCCCTTCAGCGGAGGACAGGAGCATCCTCTGCAGGCCATCTGGCTTGCCTCCAAGGCTGAAGGCACTTCCCTCGCCAGCATTCGTCCCCCAGATCTATACTCCCAGTCCGTTGCTGCGCACTGCTAGAATTGTTTTGCATAAATCAGGGCATTTATGTAATTCCTTTAGCTCTTAGTCTTCACTGTGGGTCACCTGCATCTGAAAATCACCTCCTTCCCAGTTCCTATTCCAGCTTTCTACCAGATTCACTGCCTGCTCCTCTGGAAGCACTCTCGAAACCGCATAACACTCTGAGGTGCTCCCACAGTCGGTCCATCGCTACTAGTGTTCTGTGAGTTGCTCCCAAAGCCTTAATCCTCCACAGCAACACTGTTATTTGGGGAAGGTGTCCCTCAAGATGCTTCTTAAGCTCAAGGGATCCAGTAAGCGCTCTTGCCAGTAATCCTGCTAGGTTTCCTGGCACCTTAAATCCTTTAAGTCATTTAGTGCGGTGGACAGGCCACATCACTGGTGAGGGTCACAGCACAGCTGTGGCAGCAATGCGCTTTACAGGAGCTTGCTGCCATGTGAAGAGGATATGGGATACTGCTGTTGCCGAAGCTTGGTCTCGGCAAGCTTGGTGTCAGTGCAGACCCTCCCTAGAATAACTCTGTTACACTTAATCAGGTCCAGTACCTCTGCCAAACACAAAACGTGGGTTCCTTCCCCAAGATAGTTTCTATGAGTGTCCTTCACTGAAGTCCTGCTAAAAACAAGCATTTGCAAATCCAACAGTATTGACTTGATTTTAACATAACTGTGTATAGGAATTGCCAGCTGCTGCTATGGTAATTAATTGCAAGGCCTTTGTCATTTGTGTCCCGTTCTGTCTGGCCACGCTCTTTAGGACAGCCAGGCTGAGTCACCACAGCCTAACATTTTGGGGTGTGGAGGGGGGAGAGGGCTACAGCTCGATCAGCTCCATGGAGGGGCTTGAATTCAAAGGTGTCAACCCTGGTTCACACCTTTGAACTGAAGCCCCTCGGTTTATTTGCTTTTTGCTCAGTGGAGTTGTTAACCTTTGAGCTGCTGCAATTGGCAACCCCTCTCTGGATGCTATAAATCATTAAATGAGCGTGAAAAAGATACATAAAGCTAATGTGTCTTTTTTGCGCTCATTTAATGATTTATAGCGGCCATAGCGGGAAAAGGCAAATTTTGCGGTTTTTTTGCAAATCTCAAAATCGCCATAAGCTGGGTGGTCTGACTTCAAGTTTACCGGCAATTCTAATTGCTTTGCGGTATTCTCTTCGGTTTTCCACTAGCCGTATGTCATACGAATGCTTTGATTCTAGGGGGAGAGATCTGGTAGTACCAGGCTTCCTATATGTTGTTAGCAAGGGGCCGTAATCGGTCTCAAACTCCAGGTTACTTGTTTTGGCCTTACTGTACTTATTGGATAGTTCTATAATATCTTTTGCTGTAAGGCGTAATCTGTTTCCCTGAGGATTTAGTTCCACCTGGTAGTTCAACGATTCAACTGCTTTGTTGGAGCTTTGCCACGTTGTAATTAGAGGGTTGTGATCACTTGCCGTTGTTTGTTTCACCTTGAAGTCTAAGATCAAGTTCAAGAAAGGGCGTGATACGAATATGTGGTCAATTGATGACTCGGAAACCCCATTTGACCAGGTCGGTGGACGTGACTTGTCTGGAAAGACCGTGTCTAAATTCTGGAACTGTCTAGACTTCATAAGGTCGAGCCACTGACTTCCTCTTAAGACGGCAGGGGTTATGGCTTTTTTTGGTTTTTGTTGGGGACCTGCTGCATTTAGATCACCGCAAATTAGTATATGCGTCACTTGGTGGACTGTCAGAATCTCGTCTATTTCTAGTTCCATTTCTCTAAGGAAAGTAGTCACTTCTGTTTTTGCTGGATATTTAAAATAGCTAAAGATGTGTTTTGGTCTTTATTGTCGTGATTGCTTTGTTGGGACCACTTTAGAAGAACTACTAGAAGGTGTTGGTTGGCTCTTAAGACTTTTTCCAGTTGTAAGCCGTGCCCCATGCGGATGGCTGTCAAAAGGCCAGAAGATGGCCGGCCTTTCGTGCTTTTTAAAGCTGGCGCCAAGACAAGTTCGTAGCCAACTAAAGTCGGTAGTTTTGTTAGCCACGTTTCTTGTAGACATAGTATATCATAATCCCCTAGATGGATTTCGCCTGGGTTGGTCAAATGGTAGAAACCCCTCGTGTTCCAAGAACATAGACGGATTTCATGTCTACCCACGTCTGTTGTCTGGTGGTCTATATGGCTGTTTTCCGAGTACTTGAATTGCTATTGAATTTTCTTTGATGTTAGTGCTTTTGGAAGCCAAGCCCATAGGCTCGTTGCTGTAGACTTGGTTAAAGTTCCAGTTTTGTCCAACGTTGAAGGTTGTTCCGGTTGGCTGAAGGTCTTGCGTAAGTTTTCTCTAGATGGAGTGTTTGTAGAGGACATTCGAATATTCAGGTTCGTTTTTGGTCCTGTTGCATCGTACTTCGAGATAGATTTGACTCGCCCCTTTGGACTGGGTAAAGCGTGGGTTTTAGTGTCGCTGTTCTCACTCTGCTCTATTCTGGCCATCGACCGTTCCCCATTTCTTTGGCATGTTTGGGTAATTTAATTCATTTTTGAATAGTCGCCTTGGGATTTTCTGTTTCCCCTCGGGGTGAGGGGTTTAGTGCGCGAGTGATCTCTGCTGTTTGTTGTTTCTGTGAGGTCGTATCCCATCTTTAGTAGATTTTTTGCTTCTCTTCTTCGCAGGTCTTTGATTGTTGTTGAAGAAATGTGCAGATATGTTTGCGCCGTACCTTTCCTGTGGCTTGGATCAACTATCCTTAGGTCATTCGTATTAATTATCCTCAGCTTGGGCACATGATTGAATAGTATTAGTACTGAGCTTCTATTCAAAATCACGTCGTCATGGTTTCCTGGAATTTGTTCCAGTTTGAGGACCCAGACAATCTTGAGGGGCTTTGGAGATCTTTTTGTATTTTTCTGTTTTGGATCTGTAATGCAGAACCTCGATTTTTTGTTTTCGGTTACTTTGTTCAGGTCTTTCTTCGCTAGACTTTTTTCCTAGTGATTGCACCTCTTTCGAGGCTTCATGGCTCCGAGCGTGATATCTTTGTGAGTCAAACCTTGAACTAGTGTCCCTCACCTTGTAGGAGCTCGTTGTTAGTTTTTGTTGGGTTGTTGGCTGAAGTTCCGTTGCTTTCGGTTTCAGCTTCTTTAAATTTTGAATTGTTTTGTTACGACGTTCTTCTAATGTGAGGAAGGGTACAAGTTGGTTTAGGCGCACTTCTTCTAAGGTGGCATCTAAGCTGGAATGATGGCCCACTAGGATTTCTGTTTTTCCTTGCGATTTAGCTATTTCCTCGAGGGTGTCTGATGAATAGCCTTCCTCTAAGTGCAGGCTAATATTCATCAACGATTCCTGGATCATGAAGTCTTCAGTCGTTTTGGGAGAATAAGTGGCTGTGTTCTGGGGGGTGGGAGTGCTCTGGGTTGCCGAGGGAATAGTCTCCACTCTAGCACATTCTGGGTCGACTCTGTTCGGTTTAGTTCTGGGTTTAATTGAGGGTTCCTGTTGTTTCTTCGGGTTGGATGGTTGGACATCGCTCCTTTTGCTTTGGTCCTTATCCGTTTTCTTTTTGGTAAAAATCTTGTAGGCTTGTTCAGTGCTTTGGCTCTGGAAGGGGTATGCAGTGTCTGGGGTGAAGGTGTCGTCTACTACCAGCACAACTTCCTTTTTCTCATCTTGGCCTCTAGGTTTTGTTATAGAATTCATTTGGCTTGTGTCGGTTTGGGTTTGACAGTTCTTGATGGTAGTTTTCACTGTCAAATCTATGAACGTGGAGGTTTGTTCTCCCACCTCTCTCGTGGTTTTATTATGCAGTGAATCGTCAAGTGTTGGATTTTCCTTTCTCGCTTTCTGTTGTGATGGAGTAAAATAAAGGTTTTGATCTTTTGCTTGTTTCAGACGCTCTTCGTGGGCCATCACATAGCCCTCCAGGAAAATTAGTTTAGTGTATATCATCGCTTGAATTGAAGTGTGGTCTTTGAGAGTCTCATTTAAGGATTCATAAAGTTTGGTGAATGGGGTGAGGCCTATTGAAATTGCAGACATGATGGAAAAAATGTCTGTTTTTTTCGCTGATGGAGTTTTTGAAGGCGATTTGGCTTGGTTGCTAGGACTTCTTTGAGGCGAAAAAACAGTAGAGGCCGTCTTGTAAGATTTATGATAATGTCTTGTGGAGGGATGGTCGAGAGAGTGTCTTCTGTGAGAAGGCCTGGCTGGTAGAAATTGATTTTGGGCTTTCCGTCTCACGACCAGTGCTTCTAAAATGTTCTTTGTCCACTGTAAGGGCGCTATTTGGCATTAGAGGTTGGGCCAAATCCGCCGTCAGAATAGAATCATGCTTTTCCTGGTCTGGAGGAGGTCCAGAGTCTGACCAAGAGATTTGGGGATCGGGCTGAAGATCTTCCGATCTGGGAATTGTTAAAACTTGCTCTTTTGTGGTCACCGGTGTTGAGTTCTTGACTGGTTCATTTGTATTGATTGGTAGGCCAACGTCGTGCTCCTTGTCATTGCTTTTGTTGGAAATTTCCCTGGTTGGTGCTTTTGGTTGTACGGGGTGGTTTGTTTGGAACTCTCTCCCCTTCTCCGTCTGGGGCTGAGGTTTCTGTTTTAACGGTGGTGGCGTAGCCTCTGAGGTGTCGGAAAGTTGCTTCTCCTTTTGGTGTAAAATAGCAGTAGCTAAAGTCGCCAATGTTTGTGGGTGGTGAGTCAGTTGCACAGTCTTCCTGTATTTTGACGGTGGGGGGTTTTCTTCTAGTGCTTCCAAAATTTCAGTGTCCGTAAGCTCTAGAGTGCGATGAGAGTATTGAGAATATTGAGAAGTTTTTGGATTGAAAAATCTGGTGAGCAGGTTTTGTGAGGCAGTGTTTTGCATTGCCTTACCTGACCTTTTCGAGTAGGCTGTTAGGCCTTTGTTATTAGTTGTCTTTGTGACTAAGCCCTTATTTAAAAGCAGCCTTCTTTTTTTGTTGTCTTTTTTACCGCCTTTAAGGCGTTTCTTTTCTGTTGTTTTATGAGCTGCCGGTGAGTGTCTAGGGCGTTTACTTTGTTTTGACCTGGCCGGCGTTGAAGTAGTGCACAACTTATCTGGATTTTCCTGGTCATTGCAAGCGAGTACCTCATCCTGGTGGAGAGACTCGGGGGGAGTCCTCAGTGCCGAGGCAGATGACGGTGGGTCGCGCCCCCGCGGGGAGGGGTCTTCTTTTTCAGCGGCCGCGTCGCTGTGTATGAAGGCTACAACTGTGACGCGGTTGCAGGGTTCGACCACTCCGGACTCAGCAATTACTGGGCCTTCTTCGTGCGGCTGACTTCGGTTTTTGCCGGTCCTCGAGGCTGCATCGGAGGCTGAGGCCTTGGACGACGGCAACGTACATCCTTGCGGGCCTGGATCCTCTCCCCTGGACGGCACGGACCTAATATCTCCTCCGGGACCAATAGGTGAGGGCGCCAGAGGGACAGTGATCGCAGGGTCCACGAGGTACCCGGTGAGTCGGGCCTCAAGATGTAAGTCCTCTATGATTGATGTTACAGAAACTCCTGGCTCTGGTTCCGGCATCGTTTCTCGTTGTTTTTCTTCCGTCGAGAGCGCCGAGGGGGCCGTAAGAACGGCTGCTTTCCTCCGTTGCTGTTTATAGTTGAGCAGTGTCGTTGCCGGCTTATCAGTTTTTCCTGTTTTTCCTGTTTTTCCATATGAGCTACAAGCTGTGGAAAAACAGTAGACTTGATTTTGTTTAGTGTTTGTCAGTTCTTCTAAAATAGAGGGAGGACGCAAACTGCGCATCCAGCGTTTTGCTTCCAAGTCAGTAAATGGTGAGGTTGGAGAGGTGGCAGTCCTCGCAGCCTCGCCTGCCATGACTGCAGGACTGCCACTCGCCGCCACTCCGCGTCCGCTCCGCGGACTGTAGAGGTAGTTATAGAGTAGTTGAGAATTGGCTCCACCTCCTATGAAGACAGGGAAAGCAGACTCTTCAGGCAAGGGATATTGCAGGACTGCCATTCGCCGCCACTCCGCGTCCGCTCCGCGGACTGTAGAGGTAGTTATAGAGTAGTTGAGAATTGGCTCCACCTCCGAATTGCAGCAGCTGATCCGAGAAGGTTTCCTGGCCAGGCCCGCTGCTCCTGCAGTGTCGGGGCCTTGGGAGATGAGCTCCTGCTCATCCAAAGGAATCCACACTATCGTAGGAAAATCTGACAGCAATTGTTATGATAGCAAAATCCGACGTTACACCGGCCCCATTGTTGGGTGTGACTATTGTTGGGTGTGAGATACTTACACAAGGTAAATCTCATGTGACTGAAAACTGCCCAAAACACAATTTGCTCTAAGAGGGGACTTTCCTGTTTGGCAGTCGCTCAATTGCATCAACTCTCAATCCACATCCGCTTTCCCACCATACAAGATGATGCAAGTGGCTCTGTCTTTTTGTATGTCTCTCTTCATCCATAACAGAGGACGATAGAGTGCTCTCCATCTCCCTGCCCACCCAGAAAGGTGCTCTGATTTGTATTACATCATTGCTGTTGGGAAAGTCTGGCCTGTAATGCAATCACTCACATTTTTATTGTTGATGTTTTTAAGTTGTAACTAGGACTATATTTTCATTATTTTCATTAATCACTTTGCTTGGGCATAAGGTTCTTCAGGCTGTAACTGTATTGTGTTGTGGTTTCGTTTATATCCACATCCAACATCCCTTTTATCAGTTTTAAGTCTTGAGCATGGCCAAGCTACCCAAAGGTGAGTTAGGGAGAATTAAGTAAGGATTTTAGTGTAGCTCTGTTTTCACGAAGCAGGGTAGGGTTTTGTGGGAGCCAAGCTAGAGCCTATTTAGCATCTAGCACTCTTTGGATTGCCAATAGCTATCTCTCTCTCTCTCTCTCTCCCTCTCTCCCTCTCTCCCTCTATATATATATTATATATATATAATATATATATATATATATATACAGATAACCATTAGATATATATAAACAGATATTCATTAGACAGATATATTTATCTGCCTAGTCTATATTTATTATGTCTGTCTGTCCTTTTGCTTTGCATTTCTACCTGTCCATACACCCGTTTGGGTGTACCATCTTTCGCTTGCTATATGTACCTATCCCTATCCCTTTGCCAGCTGTCTAGACTACATTGTACTGTAGGTCTTACTGTTAACTCTCAACCGCTAATTGAAATTTCATAAACTCCTGCTAATTAAAATACCATCAACAGGGCCAGGGCAGTAATCAGCTTTTCTGGCTTAGCAGTTGGCTGTGAGAGTTCAGGAGTGGCTCATGCTCTGTGAGACGCGGCCACGAGAGGTGTTCTTGAGGTAAGCTCGGCATTAGTCTTCATTACCTCAGCAGCGCAGTACGGACAGACTGAGACCAACGGGGCAGTCAAGTGCTTTGATAAAGAACCGAGTCATGAACATGATGCCGTCAAGAGAAAGGGAGAGAAACGCAAGTGCTGTCAAGTGATCATTTAATGTGACAAACATGTGTCAGGAGACGAGTAATCATTCATCACAGCGGTTTCCACTGTTATTATAATCAGAATTGCGGTCCAGATATACACATTTAAGTGTTCTTTGTCATTTGCATTTTCTTTTTGCTTTAACTGAAAATGGGTGCGTTGCTATGGTGATGAGCTAGGTCATGGGAGGAGCCAAAAAAGGAAGAGCAATTGCCATGGGAACAGATCATGAAGCCAAGCGGTTGGAAGTTTGGGAAGAAGAGGGACAGAGCCAATTCAGGGATTTGCCTGTCGCAGGGAGTCATATTTGATGTTTTAAAGCCAAAATGGCACCCTGTAGCCCACCACTGCTGGCTGTACGTTAGTCAGACAGCTAGGCATTACGGTAGCATTTGCTGTCAAGAGCATATTATTTCTGTGTCATTTCCCTATACTGTTACCTTAGGCTAAGGAGTGGCTGTTGTGATGAAATGAGGGAATTCACCCAGTCTTCCTAAGGGGGGGGGCGGTGAGGCTGGATGGGTGAGCCCGTTCTGCAATACCCTCCCTAGGGGTAGAGGCAGCTGGGACCTCACCAGGAGAGAATCCCCCTTTGGAGACAAGGACTCCCGTTCCCCTGTGGAACTCCCTGAACCTGTACACATGATGGCACACCTGGGATGCTCGTAAACATCTGAAATCCTTTTCCAGCACAAACGGGGCAAAGAAACTCTGCAGGGGTCTCATTATGTTACTGAAAAGGAATATGTCCCTTTAAAACCAAATAATAAATCTACTGAGACAAGCATGTTTCTTAACGTTGTTTCAACAACACATACGGAGAGAGGAGAGAAAGAGTAAGACAGAAGTTGGACAAGGGAGGTACCGAGCCGCACAACACCTGCAGGAGGCAGGAGTCTGATAGCCTGCAAGTTTTGAACTCGCTTAGCAGAGGAAAGCAGAATGCCAGAACTGCGTGGTCGCAAAAACCTGAGAAGCCAGGCGGACAAAACGCCAGGAGTAGGTGGTGATCAGAACATGGTTGAGGACCCGTGGTGGTCCAGCGGTCCGGTGGAATTCACCGATACCATCGCGTATGGGAAGCGGCAAGGTATCTATTATCACATTCATGCACCAGAGAGCCGAGAAAGGATGAGAGACCAGAGAAACAGGAGACACTGCGAGAAAGCGGATCAGACGAGGGAAAGGCAGGCGATGGAAGCCAAGCAAGAAGGATTCCGAGGAACCCAACTCCGGAAGACATACTTCACTGGAGAAGAAGATTATGGGAGTCACGGGGGGCCTCGAAGGGACGATTACATCGCACACCCTCCTCGTCTCACTATTAACATTGAAAGAAAGGTAACCTTACAAGAAAGCGAGACAAAGTCAAGTAAATTAGAAGAACACTTTATTAGGAACCGGAATCAAGTGAGAGACCCATTGATTGTAATTCCCTGGGAGAAGGGAAACGTATGTAAAGTGAACCTAAATATGGACAACAAGAGTGAGCACACCATGAAAAACCGGAACAAGAATATGAAGAAGCCAGTAAGAACAATACCCTGGAGGAGGGCAGAAAGGGTGCCACAAACATCAGGTTGGAGAGATCTCAGTAATTTGAACAATAATAATCTAAGAGGGGTAGCCACCCCAACCTAAAGGGGAATCATTCAGTGCATTAAGAAATCCACAAATGAGGTGATATGCATTAAGAACGCAAGAAAGGAAAGACTTAAAGAAAGATGAATATTCAGAATCACTATTGAAGAATTACAGAGACTAATTAAAGAGGTCACAAAAGGATACCTAAAGATCCCATACTGAGTCATGGACAGATACTAGAAGTATCCAAAGGAGAAGAGAGTCATTGTCCTGATCTATGCTAGTTCTCATAGTTCTACGGTCAGTTTGGTTAGTTTTGGACAGTGGACTTTATTATTTGGACGTTCACGACTGATGGACGATCACATTAGTTAGTAAGATAGGCAGGGACCACCCATAGTGATGGGGAAAGTTAGGCCCCACACTTATTATTTAATAAACCATCCTGAAATATATCACATAATAGTCTGTGTCTTTCTTCTGACCCGCCACAATGTGGAATGGCACTGAAACGACCTCCTCACCCAGTGTATGAAACTGATCTATTCCAAGCTGTCATCTTTGTGTTGCCCGTGGCGACATGCCTCATTTCATTTTTTTACATAGGCGCAATACCTTCCCTCCTCCTTCCCGCTCCATCCCCAAAAAATCCATGCTACTTCCTGTTCCCTACCTACATGGCAGGTTAAGTGGGAACTCCGCCACCAGCCTTTTTAACCATGGCCTTTTACTGCAGCCTAAAGAATGTCCAAGATGCCTCCCTACAACATGCAGCAAGGGGGTATGGAACAGCCCCTCACTTCTTATCACAGTTTCGTAACTTGTGGAGACATGGAAAAGGGATACCCACTAGCAGAGACTCTTAAATGGTTTAAACCTGGCCTCCAAGTGTGAATGATGATCAATAGAATTGTACTAGTGCCACTATATGCAAGGTTTTCCAAAGATGTCCGGCAGTCACAGTGATTCCCCTATAAGATTCTCCCTCGGCATAAAGTGGTTAGCCAGATGGCAGCAAACTGATGGTGCGTGTGCTTCCTAGCTCCCATTTCTCAGGAACTAACAAGCCCCATCTGAGGTGCCCAAACCCTTAGAATGGTTCTGCAGCTGGTACTACACACCAGATAAATACTTGAACCTCTGGAACATGTTGTATGAGAGCAATAGACAGGTGGGATGTCTGGTCGAAGGTCGTGATCTAAGAAATTGAACCATGATTGCATAATCTGGATGAAGAAAATAGAAGACTAAGCATGCATAATAGAGAAAAAGTGACACATTGAATTGAGCCATCCCCTTTGGAACTAGGAGGTGAGCCTGCTACGCTTAACACCCCCTAGGGGACAGGAAAATGGGATCCCTCTGGAGGTGACTCCCACTTAGAACAAGGACCCTGAAAGGAGTATAAATCAGCATCCCCCTACCCACCTTTGCAGATTATCTAGGGTCTATGATTTACTATAACCCAACAAACCCTTTTGTAATGGCTGACTTGGCTCCTGATCATACCTGGGCCCACTCTTCTATAGAGAATGAAAAGAGACGAGTGCATTATCTCCCAGAGGAGCGTCCCCCTGACAACCAATCACAGGGGAGACTCAGCAGCCGACACAAAACGTAACCGCCCCAAACAGGAAGAAGAGTGTGGGAACAGCAAGAGAGCGAACCCTGATGCCGGCTTCCTGACGAAGGACACGCACCAGAGTGCAGAGCAGCACAGTGGAAGGTGGACCAGAGCAGCCCAGAGAGGCTACATGAGTGAGGTGGTGGGGCCTAGGAGGAGCCCAGCAGAATGGTCACAGTAAGCGACTCTACCTGGCCTAAGAAACTGCAATAGTGAGGCAGGAGGGACTCAGAGGACCAGTATGGAGTCCAGCTAAAAGTTAAATAAGCAACTCTGCTCAACCGATCAGCTGCACGAATGAGGAGCAATTGCCTCGACTGACCAAAGTGGAGTCCAACGAAGAGGATGCGCAAGAATGAGGACGGGTTGCCTCGACTGGCCAAAGTGGAGTCCAGCGGAGAGGATGCGCAAGAATGAGGACCGGTTGCCTCGACTGACCAAAGTGGAGTCCAGCGGAGAGGATGCGCAAGAATGAGGATGGGTTGCCTCGACTGACCAAAGTGGAGTCCAGCGGAGAGGATGCGCAAGAATGAGGACGGGTTGCCTCGACTGACCAAAGTGGAGTCCAGCGGAGACGATGCGCGAAAGGCTCTGCCACCACAGGGAAAGCAGCCCGACTTCATGTCCCTCCTGTGGAGCACCGCACAAGCCAAACAGGTCCAGTGGAAAGGGAGGCAGGCAACAGAGTGGAGAGACTGAATACGGCAGAGTGGGGAGTGTGAAAGCGAAGATCCCCAGAGTGGGGAGAGAGAGCAAACCCCCTAGAGTGGGGAGTGCAAGAGAGAGAGAAGAACCCCATAGTAGGGAGTAACAGCGAACATCTGAGAGTCAGTAGTGTGAAAGAGAAGAACACCATAGGGGGGAGAGACAGTAAAACCCCACAGTGTGGAGTGCAGAAACGAGGAGCCACAGATTGATCAGAGACAGTGAATACCTATTGAGTGGGGAGTGCCTGAAAGAAGAACCTCATGGTGGGCAGTGATAGTGAAAACCCCAGTGTGGAAAGAGACGAGCCCCAGAGCGAAGGAAAGACTAACAGGCCGATTCATGGAATTAATGTGCGCCGAAAATTCTGGCGAAGAGGTGCCAAAACGTGTGAATCGCAGTGCAAGTGCGAAAATCGCAGGGAAACCAGCGCACATCAATTCATGGAAGTCCGTGCGCGAGAAAAATATTGGATGTGCGCTGAAAAAGTGCACGGCGCACGCCGGCGCACAGGTCATCCAACGGCATGCGCCACGGCCACAGCGAAATCGCACATAGCGCGGCGCACATAACAAAAGTAGGCGGAACACGGGGCGCAACACTCGGAATGGGGAACAACGCGTGAAAATATGGGCGTCACGGGTGAAGTACAGGAGGCAAGTGCCCGGAACGCCCACACGCTCACCTACAACTCGTATTCATGGAATCGAATAGGGCAAACCAGCGCACGGGCAAAGACGCGCACAGGGCCAAACAAGTCCGCCACAAGAAAGCAGGCGGTAGCGTCCCTGCGCCTGAAATAAATGTGCGCCAAAATGTGCGCTAACAAAAAGCACCTATATACAGCTATGATGAATGATCCATACTGTGGCCCTCTAGGACAAATGAGGTGCAAAGGGGTACGTGACAAACACGGACACCCGCTGTGTGAAAAATAGCGCGTGTGTGTATTTCGGGGTGCGCGGGAAGTTCCACCCGCGATTGTCCTTGGTATGTGTATTCCGGGGTGCCTATGAAGTTTCACATGCGATTTCAGCAGGGTACGTGTATTCCAAGGTGCGCGGGAAGTCTCACATGCGAATTTGCAGGGTACGTGTATTTCGGGGGTGCCGGGGAGTACTACACATGAATTGGCCTTGTGGGTCCTCCCAGGTGTTCTCTCTACACCCTCCACGGCTCCTGCAGGCAGCTCAGACCACAGGGGACTACCCTGCACCCCTGCACATGTCCTGCAGGCAGCCCATCCACCATGGCCATGCCCCCCAGCCAACCCACATGTCACCTTGCACTACTGCTCACCAACGCATGTCTCCCAGCACCCCCACCCCCCCAGCAGTCAAGGGCACCCTCCACTAGGCCCCCACTCATGTCTCCCAGCACCCCCACCCCCCAGCAGTGCAGGGCACCTGCCAGCAGGCCCCCACTCGTGTCCAACTCATGTCCCCCTGCACCCCCACCCCCCAGCAGTCAGGGGCACCCTCCACCAGGCCCCCACTCATGTCTCTCAGCACCCCCACCCCCGAGCATCCAGGGGCACCCTCCACCAGGCCCCCACTCATGTCTCCCAGCACCCCCACCCCCAGCATCCAGGGGCACCCTCCACCAGGCCCCCACCATGTCTCCCAGCACCCCCACCTCCCAGCAGTCAGGGGCACCCTCCACCAGGCCCCCACTCGTGTCCAACTCATGTCCCCCTGCACCCCCACCCCCCAGCATCCAGGGGCACCCTCCGCCAGGCCCCCACTCATGTCTCCCAGCACCCCCACCCCCAGCATCCAGGGGCACCCTCCACCAGGCCCCACTCATGTCCCCCTGCCTGCACCCCCACCCCCAGCATCCAGGGGCACCTGCCAGCCGGCCCCCACTCATATCCAACTCATGTCCCCCTGCACCCCCAGCAGTCAGGGGCACCCTCCACCAGGCCCCCACTCATGTCCAACTCATGTCTCCCTGCACCCCCACTCCCCAGCATCCAGGGTCACCCTCCACCAGGCCCCCACTCATGTCCCCCTGCACCCCCACCCCCCAGCATCCAGGAGCACCCTCCACCAGGCCCCCACTCATGTCTCCTAGCACCCCTACCCCCCAGCATCCAGGGGCACCCTCCACCAGGCCCCCACTCATGTGTCCCAGCACCCCCACCCCCCAGCATCCAGGGGCACCCTCCACCAGGTGCCCACTCATGTCTCCCAGCACCCCCACCCCCCAGCAGTGCGATTGTCCTGGGTACGTGTATTTCAGGGTTGCGCGGGTAGTTTTACACGCGATTTCAGCAGGGTACGTGTATTACGGGGTTCGCGTGAACTTCCACACGCGATATCAGCAGGGTTCGTGTATTACGGGGTTCGCGTGAACTTCCACACGCGACTGGGCCTGGGAGAGTGGGGTACTTGTATTCCTGGGGTGGGCGGGAAGATTTACACGCGACTTGGCCTGGGAGAGCGTGTTACGTGTATTCCTGGGGTGGGCGGGAAGATTTACACGGTCGCCTACAACGCGCCAAAAAAGACGGTCCAATCCGGAAACAAGTACGCCAGCATGAAGCAGGCACACGTCGACTCGCGCAGCATAAAAGTGTGCGCAAACAACAAACAAGCTCAGACGCCAGGATGAATATACCGTTCCTAGCAGCAGTGGCCGTGGGATACCGCAGGAGGAGGAGGAGGATAGTCAGGGCCAGAATCTTTACACCCAGAACCAGCCTTTTTGGTATGCCTGATGACCAGGTGTATGGGAGGTACAGGTTTCCACCTCACATAATACTCGACCTGGTCAGTGAGTGGGAGGATGACCTCACATCACCCACCCTGTGCTCCCAAGCACTCAGCCCCCTCGAGAAGGTCCTCAATGTACTGCACTTCTTGGCTACCGGATCATTTCAGCGGACAAGTGCCACAGTGGGGGGGTGTCACAGGCCACGCAGTCACGGTGCCTACACCAGGTGTTGGCCATCATCACTGCACGCCCATCAGTCCGCAGGCACATATACCTGCCCAGAACACCTGCAGAAAGGCAGGCTGTCATCCAGGATTTCTACGGGGTGGCACAATTCCCCAAAGTGCTAGGTGCCATTGATTGCACCCATGTGGCTCTACGTCCCCCCAGGGCATCTGAGCACATCTATAGAAACCGCAAGCACTGGCATTCCATCAACGTCCAGGTAGTATGTGATGCCAAGGGAATCATCACCTCAGTATATGCCAACTATCCAGGGTCCACCCACGACAGCTTCATTTACAGGATGTCAACCCTAAACCGGGACATGGAAGCTGGGCAGCATGGCAATGCATGGCTGCTTGGTGAGTATAAATGCCACAGCACACGCATGCATGTCAGATACAGAGTAATGTCACTACCCCACTAATGATACCCATCACCACCTCCCCAGGGGACAGTGCCTACCCTCTGAGCACCCACATGATGACGCCAATTCGGAACCCCATCACGCCTCCCGAGGTAAGGTACAACACAGCCCATATTGCAACCCGGGGCATAGTGGAGCGCACATTCGGAGTCACGCTCAAGTCACGCTTTCGCTCCCTTGACCGTAGTGGCAGCATGTGTCCTGCACAATGTTGCAACACGCCGGGGCCTGGCTGTGGACATGGTGGTGCCCCCACATCCCCAACCACATGCACGCCCACTGCGCATGGGAGGGGAAAGGGCACGGGGTGAGGCAGCCCGTACGCAGCTGGTGGCTAATTACTTCACATAGAAATCACACCCCTGTGGAGTGCACACAGCACTGGCACATACCATCTGACAATCAATGATGACTCAATCTGACAATTATGATGAATGAAGGGACAGTCAACTGTCAGAACCCTAGCAGCCTGAGATTGTTCACCTGAAGTGTCACAATGTGTGCATACTTACCTACACAAACACCACCGATGCAGTGTCATCAAAAGACACACTTCTATGCAGCAGAAATGAATTGCCACTTGCAAAATACAACATGAGAACAGTGCCATGTCACCCAACACCTCCATGGCACCACCACACAACACACCATGGCATGTCATGCTATGTGAGAGCAAACAAAGTAATCCCCACAACATGACACAAGTGTCACAAAGTACATTGTCCCTAATGGAAACTGGCCACACATGAAATGCTCACAGTAATGCAGGACCAACAACACGCATAACCAAATATTTAGCAATAATAAAAATCACCTACACAACCTCAAACCTACCATAAACATGACAGTACGGATTTAAAAAATTGGTAGTCTCACTTCCTGATAATACCAGCACTTTGACCACTTCCAACTGTACAGTGTTAGCGCCACCCAAAAGTGTAGGTGCACTGCTTACAACATGGACTCCATTTCCAAAGTAGACCGCCTTGTGAAGACATGAGGAATGGACCTGCAAATTAGGAGGATGAGATGGATGCAGAGGCACATATCAATACACCATGCAGTGTACAATACAACAACAATATGCACTAGGAATGTATACACAGTATTGACTACAGACTGCCCACACAGCAAATGGGAGTCCAACGTCACTGTGTAAGTCAATGTCACTTGGGCACACCCTTTGCAAGCCCATGGAAACGGGGAGCAGGAGGAGTGTGTGTCACACAAACCCAAGCATCTAACCCAAATTCAGGACAAGCCTGCATGTGCCCAGCCACAATACAGCGTATGCCCACGGGAGCCACACAAGGCAACACACTGTAAAAAAAATCAAAAATCAAAATTCAAAAATGGCCATGTATGGGCCATGGGGCGTGGGGGAGGTCACCCAGGAGGTCCGAGGACAGGGTGCACACCAAAACCCACCTGTGTGGATTTTGGCAAAAAAAAACACCTCCATGGGTTCATGGCCTGCACGGCTACCCTATTGTGAGGGATTCGCTGCTGTCGCTCTCCTCACCCTCTGCAGCTGCATCAGGAGGTGGTGGTACTATGGGAGGCAGCCCACGCAAAGCCCTAGTCTGGTCCTCCATGGCAGCTAGCATGCAGGTGTGGAAGGTCTGGTTCTGGAGGATAATCGTGCGGAGGTCCCCATGCAACAACTCACGGGATGCCCGGACCTCCTCCCTAGTTGCCTGCATCTCAGCTGAGAGCGTAAGTGTGAGCCGCTCCAGCTGCTGTTCTGTCCTCATGTCAGTTGAAGCCTCAAGCTCAACAAGAGTCACCCTGAGCTGACAGAGTTCCACCCTCAGGGCTTCCCTGTAGCCCTGGGACTCAATAGAAATGGCTTCCCGCAGAGTCTCCAGTGCCGCCCGTCTGTCCCTGTTGGACACCAACATGTCCTCCCTGTGTGACTGGCAAATGGAGTCTGTTGCCTGCTGTAGTTGTTCCATCAGCCTTTCTTGGGGGACAATGGAAGTGGCCACCCTATCCATGGCCTGAGCCATCATCTCAGATGATGCTGCCTGTTGGTTTGCCATACCGTATATGGATTGCTCCCATGCGGTATTGCCAGGTGGCGTACGGCCACCGCGTCGGCGGGCACCCCACCTGTCTGGGGCAAGGCGAACTGCGCCTTGCTGTGCCGGCACTGCCTGAGGCTGCAGGACTGCATTCCCTCTCTGATCTGCTGGGCCAGGAACAGGATCAGATGTAGCGGATTGTGACCCTGCATCTGTAACCACCAAAGGCGGACCTACCAACACTGACATCCCCATTGAGGGTTCTACCCCTGGTGCAGGTGGGTTGGACAGTACAGAATCCCTCCCAGAAACACTTACTTGCGACGGCACATAGGTCTCATCATCCGAATCCACACCTGAATAGAGCTCGGGGGAGGTTCACCCAGAGACACCCCTTGAGAGAATGGTCAGCAGCAAGTGTGGGTTCTCACCCACCACCACACCACGTCCCTCACTGGTGCCCGGTCGGGCCTGAGACTCCTCCTGGGTCTGCACCATCTCCACAACCCCAGCAGTATCAAGTGCGTCATCCCCTGCAAAGACATGAAAGAAAAGAAATGGGAACAGGCATTAGCACCGTGGCACACAATTAGGGCTGAGAAGCAATAGAACCAGTACTTCATTGACACATGTCCCACATGACTATAACCCTCCCATGCATGCACCGTCACTGCGTATGAAGGGGAGGCAAATGACACACATTGATGACACCAAGATGGAAGACCAACACATTTGCTGCATGCTGGCTAGCAGTGCCATCACACATTGGCCTGTGATTGGCATGTCCAATACACATACATGACACATGCCATCACACAGATGGCATGTACCATAGCCATGTCACACATGTGACAATAGGACTGAGAAATGCCTAGTGAAAGTGGTGGAATGCAAACAATCAGCCTGAATGAACACAGAATAATACGCAACAATGTTGTGGCAAGATGACACTTCAAGGGCAACTGGCGTGAGGTTGGGCTAAATGTCTACTGTTGCCAGAAGGGATACTGCAATACCCAAATCCTGGTGCGCAGAATGTATTTGATGAAGCACATGGGTGACCCAAACCACTCAGGCACACACACCCTCACCTGGCACTCAATCAGAAGCCCTCACACACACACCATGCACATGGATGACACAGACATGCATGTGCACTCACCGGACAATGCCTCGTAATCTGGCAGTTCTCCCACGCCTTGGATCTGTCCCTCAGTGACGTAGGTCCCAGCAACATACTCATGTGTAGTGAGTTCAATGTCCTCTGCTGGAGACCCACCTCCAGTCACTAGAGTAGGGCATAACTTGAGGCCAGCTTTTTCTTTGCCCTGCGGTTCAGGTCATTCCAGTGCTTGTAGCAATCATTAGCTGTGCGCCTCACGAATCCAAGGGCACTTATGATGTCTGCGATGGTCTGCCAGTGTGCCAGACGTTGTGCAGGTGTGGTCTTGCATCCTGCAGTAATCACCATTTCGCTGTCATGTGCGGACACATACTCCACAAGTGCATCAAGTTCGGCCTGATTGAAGATGGGCTTCCTTGGCGGGCCGGACTGTGTAGCCGTGTCTGGGGCATCAGCCTCTAGTGGACGAGCACTCTTCCTCTTCCGCTTGGAAGGTGGTGGGTATCCTGAGTGTCCTACGCCGCTCTGGACACTAGAGGCAGGAGCCCCGGTGGACTGTGGACTAGGAGTGTGGGAATGAACACTCACCATGGGACTTGGTGCAGGCATTAGCTGAAGTGTGATGTAGTCAGGGGGAATGTCAGCAGGATGGACTGGGACCGACACTGTCCTGGCTGGGAGACTCAGAGCTGGGGTAGATGGAGCCACAGCTGCCCCTGCAGCCTCCCCACCCTGCCTACTCGGGGCAGCAGATAACATAGCTGCCCCTGATCCACGTGGCCTGGTGACACCAACGTGCACCGCCACACGTGGCCTAGACCTGCTGACCTGGAAGTCAGCCATGGCGTCACCCTGTGCCAGGTCTGGTGCCACAATGGGCTGGTCCAACAAGGGCTGAGCAGGGATGGTTTCAGCCACGTTACCCTCAACCAGGGGGAGGGAGGGCATGGGTGTCCTTGACTGGTCATCCACACATGGGCGACTAGGGACACCCTTCAAGTCCCGGCCACGTCCCCTACCGTATCCACCACGCCCACCTCTTGAGGCTCGGCCACCTTTGCCACCCTTACCGCGTGCTCGCCTCCCAACCATGGCACTGATGTTGTTGTGCGTATGGGAGTTGCAGTAAACTATTGTCCTGGGCAATTGGGGGTGAAAGGGGTAGGGTACTAGATGGAATTCATACCCTAGTGCTCTAGCAAGGCTGTATGTGACCCCTGGGGGAAGATGACGGGTCACGCAATGCACAGGCACCCCAAAAAAGGGAGATAATGTGCACGCAACCCCTCATAGACCACTTGCGTGGAAAAATTAACCTGTACTACGCTGTGGCACCCAGAAACACAAAAATGAACGTATGCGTGTCACACGTAGCCTAGAAGGACCTCTGAAGGGGTACGCGACACACGGGGCAAGCACAGATGTTAAATACGTGCGCGACTCACCGTCTGCCTGGAAAAATAGCGTGAAAAAGACGCGCGTGTGTGCGTTGGCAACACCCCCGCCAAAAGAAGAATTGTACGCTGTCTGAGGAGACAGGACAACAGAAGAAGTGAACGCTGTTTGAGGAAACAGGCCCAGGAAAAAGACAAAAAGAGAAAAAGCTGTCAGAGGTAACAGGGAGTACGAACTTGGAACGCCGTGAAGTAAATTGCGTGTGAACCGACAAGAAGTACAGATTTCACCCACTCGCTCTCCACGAAAAGCACATACAAGGAAATGGCGTTCTACACGTACCTTTTAAACATGCCCACACGTCCAGCGTCACTTCCGCGTGTACGCGCTAAGGCCCTATTCTCCAATTACACGAGCTGACACTCTGACGTGCAGTCATTGAACGTGTGACATGCACCCGTGTACAGGGAAACGGCCACGCACGCACATCATAGACGCTCATACGCGCTGAGGCCCTTTCCACCAATTACACGCTATGACACTCTGACGTGGTTATTTTTTCTACGCGCCATGGAAAACACATGTGCGCGTAACATCATAGACGCGTCTACACGCTGAGGGCCTTTGGGCTAATGTATTCGCGTACGTGTGCTGACGCGCTTACGCGCTAAGGCCCTTTCCTCGAATTACACGCAGACGTGCTGGATTTTCACGTGCCAAATCACTCCGTATCAAGCTGGACACGCGTAAGCACACGGAAGACCACGCTCCTGCCCAGAAGGCCGAATTACTGCCCCCCAGAGCCCCGAGCACGCTCCCACCTGCCATCTGCTGCTGCCTGACTGCCTGCTGCCCACGTGCCCTGCCATTTGCTGCCTGCACATCAGCCAGGGGTGCTGTTGCTGTGACCACCCCTGCTGGAACCGAAGACTCCCGACTGGGATTCCATCGCTCCACAGACCAGCCTCAGGACCCAGTTGCCCACCCACTCCTGCCTCTGGGGTTGTCATGTCTGGCACTGCAACATCCGGCACCACTGGCAACCCCCGGCCAGAGGGGCAGAGGGGCACCAGCTTCACTGCCACCGAAGTTGGTGTCCTGGTGGAACAAGTCCTGGGGCAGTATGATGCCCTCTTCGGAGGTTTGCGTACCGACAAGGAAGGACGGACTCGGATCTGGACGGACATCGTGACCGCCATCAACGCGGAGGGGGTGGCAGTCCGACTATTCCATCATGTCAAGAAGCGCTGGGAGGACTTCAGGTCCAGGACCCTCAAAAAGGCCCGGCGCCTCTTGAAGACAGCGGATGCTAAGGGGCGCCGGGGCCACTTGTCGGAAGATCAGATGAGAGTCCTGGAACGCATATCCTCAGCGCTCCACGTCCAGGTCCTTGAGAGCCAGACCCGTCTGGAGTCGAGCGGTAAGTGTACATGCATCCTGATTGTAAGCTGTGCGTGTGCTGGTGTGCCAGTAGTGTGCAGGTTGCACATGTGTTTTCATGGGGCCAAGTATGGGGGGGTTTACAGGGCCGTGAGGCTAACACATGCGAGGGCTCTCATGTGTGAGACATGGATGGTGCTTGTGTGTGTAGGCTTGCATGCCAAATGCAGATGTGTGGGCACACATGTTTGAATGAATGTGTATGTAAGTAGGCATGTTCGCGATGTCACACATGGATGTTGGTTTCAGCTGCATGTATCTGCACTGTGTACATGTGCATGTGTGTGTATTTGACAAGGGTGCAACAGTGATGCAACATGGATGCATGTGACACCGGGATGTGGAAGACTGATTGGCAGATGTGACATGGATGCCGATCTCAACATTGCGACAGTTGGCAGAGGTGTACACATGCATGCAAGTGTGGTGGTGTGTGTGCATGTGTAATGCACTCCCTGTGTTGCATGTGATGTCTGGCTCACCTTTGCCTGCTCATGCTGTTGTATGTGTATGGATGGTGCTGGCTGTTGCGATATGGCTGTGGTATGGCTCATGTGCGCGAGTTGAAATGACATGTGTGTTGGCGATTGTGATGCCATGTCTGAGGTTTGCCAATGCCACTCATGTACAACTGTCATGTGTGTATGTATCCATTGTACAGTGCCCTGATGCCTGTGTTTTATTTCTCCCTGTCTGCAGCGTCAACTGATGAAGAGGGCTGAGAAGGTGCTGTGGAGCACAGCGGCAGGGATCGCACCGCCAGCCGGAGACGCAAGGCCCGGCTCCCCTCCCAGGTTGTCATCTCGTTGGGGAGTGAGGAGTCCGGTGCCGCGTCCCAGGCCGCAGCTGCCGGGGGGAGGTCCAAGAGGCGGAGGTCGGAGTTGGACTCCTCGGCAGCAGAAGGGGCAGCTGGGACCACACAGGGCCCAACGGGGGAAGATGGCACGGAGTCATCCAGGTTGGTGGGGGGTTTGGTGGAGGAGGAGGCTGTGCAAGCGACAGAGACGGGGTCTGGAGGTAGGGATTCCACTGGTGCTAGTGGTGCACTACAGGACCAGGGACAGGAGGCAGCACAGGCCGCCGTGGAGGTGCCTGTGTGCAATCCTGTCCCTGATCCTGTCACTGCATCATCTTGCACCAGCAGGGATGCCTACGTCCAGACCCGTTTTCAGGCAGGGGATGAGCTTACAACAACTGGCCTTCCTCTGCCTGCGGACGTGGCTATCCAGGTACGGGTTGAGCCTGTCCTGACTGGTGTGGCGTTGCGTCAACGGGCCATGCGAGGTGACCTGCAGTCTTTTCATGAGGAGACTGCACGTCATCTTGAATGGCTCGTTGACCGCGTCGGCCTACTGGGACAGGTCACCCAGGCCGGATTCCTCCGTTTGCTGGAGCTTGTTCCGACCCCCTCCTCAACTGAACACCCTATGCGCCAGTCATCCTCTGTGCCATCTTTCCACCCATTTGTCACCTGGGTGCCCTGTGGAGCTGCCTCTGACGGTGCGGCCAAGCTGGTGGAGGACACATCCCTGCCACAGTCGGGAGTCGGACGTCCAGCGGGGGTGGCCACATCAACGACTGCACCCCGGCCGGTGGAGGATGTGCAGGCAGCAGGAGCCAGGGCACGGGCACAGGCACAGCAGCAGCAGTAACGAGGTGGGAGCCATGATGGCTCGGGGCCTTCGACATCGGAGGGGCAGGCATCGGCCAGAGGGCAGAAGGACCCAGGACGGGAAGTGTCTTCCGTGTGGCAGCGGTTGGGTCACGCCATAGATGCGGAGCGGCAGCGGGCCGAGGAGGCATGGCTCACGATGGTCAGGGCGGAGAACTCCATGCGGAGGGCCCTGAGGCGGGCCGAGTGCCTCGAGGCAATCCGCAGGGCGTTGGAGGAGAACATGTCGTCATCCCTGCGGACCCTCAGGGCCATGGAAGAGGACTGCCTCCGGGACATTGAGCAGGAGTTCGATGATGCCCTGGCCCGGATTATCCAGAATTGAGCTGTCGGACTAGCCCGCTGCCCTTGTAAATAGTTCTTTAGTGTTAAGTTTCCTTTCGTTTTTGTTTTGTTTTGGGGCGCTTGGACAATGCCCCAACTTCTTGTATATAGTTCTTCATTAGGTAGGATTTTATTTTATAGGTTTCATTTAAAGGATTGGGCACATGGACCCTGGATGTTCACTTTGTACATAGTTTGACAATGGATTTGGATTGTTGATTTTTTTTCCCATGGATCAATGGTTTTTTATTATTTTTGCACCTTGGATTTATTTTCACAGACTGACACTTTGGAGACTTGCTTTTGGATTGCTTTTCATTTGGATTTCATGCGTCTTTTTCATTTATTGGACATGCTGGATTTCATTTATTATTTCCATTTTCTTCTGTTCCATTTCATTGCTTTGCTTTTCTGTTTAATACATTATCATTTGGTACTTCAATGTGTGGTATTCTCTCTTTGGTTTCATGCATGTCACAATGTGTGTTTTATCATTCACATGCTGTCATTGTGTGGGTTTGACGGATATATGTTGATGTGCAGACTAGCCATTTAGGATGCATCATGTGCTGGTGATTTCTTTGTGGGGTGGATGTCATACCTGGTGGTGTGTTCGGACTGTGGTGGCGTAGGCAGTGTATTGAGGGGGAATGGGGGCCATGATTATGGATCGTCATGAGGTGTTGGGGGGACATGTATGGGGGCCTGCTGGCAGGTGCCCTGCACTGCTGGGGGGTGGTGGTGCAGGGGGACATGAGTAGGGGCCTGCTGGCAGGTGCCCTGCACTGCTGGGGGGGTTGGGATGCAGGGGGACATGAGTGGGGGCCTGGTGGAGGGTGCTCTGCACTGCTGGGGGGTGGGGATGCAGGGGGGCATGAGTGGGGGCCTGGTGGAGGGTGCCTCTGACTGCTGGGGGGTGGGGATGCAGGGGGACATGAGTTGGACATGAGTGGAGGCCTGGTGGCGGGTGCCCCTGGATGCTGGGGGGTGGGGATGCGGGGGGACATGAGTTAGACATGAGTGGAGGCCTGGTGGAGGGTGCCCCTGGATGCTGGGGGGTGGTGGTGCAGGGGGACATGAGTGGGGCCCTGCTGGCAGGTGCCTTGCACTGCTGGGGGGTGGGGATGCAGGGGGACATGAGTGGGGGCCTGGTGGAGGGTGCCCTGCACTGCTGGGGGGTGGGGGTGCTGAGAGACATGAGTGGGGGCCTGGTGGAGGGTGCCCTGCACTGCTGGGGGGTGGGGGTGCTGGGAGCCATGAGTGGGGGCCTGGTGGAGGGTGCCCTGCACTGCTGGGGGGTGGGGGTGCTGGGAGACATGAGTGGGGGCCTGCTGGCAGGTGCCCTGCACTGCTGGGGGGTGGGGGTGCAGGGGGACATGAGTGGGGGCCTGGTGGAGGGTGCCCCTGACTGCTGGGGGGTGGGGGTGCTGGGAGACATGTGTGGGGGCCTGGTGGAGGGTGCCCCTGACTGCTGGGGGTGGGGATACAGGGGAACATGAGTTGGGCATGAGTGGGGGCCTGGTGGAGGGTGCCCTGCACTGCTGGGGGGTGGGGGTGCTGGGAGACACGAGTGGGGGCCTGTTGGAGGGTGCCCTGCACTGCTGGGGTTGGGGGTGCTGGGAGACATGAGTGGGGTCCTGGTGGAGGGTGCCCTGCACTGCTGGGGGGTGGAGGTGCTGGGAGACATGAGTGGGGGCCTGCTGGCAGGTGCCCTGCACTGCTGGGGGGTGGGGGTGCTGGGAGACATGTGTGGGGGCCTGGTGGAGGGTGCCCCTGACTGCTGGGGGGTGGGGGTGCTGGGAGACATGTGTGGGGCCTGGTGGAGGGTGCACCTGACTGCTGAGGGGTGGGGATGCAGGGGGACATGGTTGGACATGAGTGGGGGCCTGGCGGAGGGTGCCCCTGACTGCTGGGGGGTGGGGGTGCTGGGAGACATGTGTGGAGGCCTGGTGGAGGGTGCCCCTGACTGCTGGGGGTGGGGATGCAGGGGGACATGAGTTGGACATGAGTGGGGGCCTGGTGGAGGGTGCCCCTGACTGCTGGGGGGTGGGGGTGCTGGGAGACATGTGTGGGGGCCTGGTGGAGGGTGCCCCTGACTGCTGGGGGCTGGGGATGCAGGGGGACATGAGTTGGACATGTGTGTGGGCCTGGTGGAGGGTGCCCCTGACTGCTGGGGGGTGGGGATGCAGGTGGACATGAGTTGGACATGAGTGGGGGCCTGGCGGAGGGTGCCCCTGACTTCTGGGGGTGGGGGTGCTGGGAGACATGTGTGGGGGCCTGGTGGAGGGTGCTCCTGACTGCCGGGGGGTGGGGATGGAGGGGGACATGAGTTGGACATGAGTGGGGGCCTGGTGGAGGGTGCCCCTGACTGCTGGGGGGTGGTGGTGCTGGGAGACATGTGTGGGGGCCTGGTGGAGGGTGCCCAAGGATGCTGGGGGATGGTGGTGCAGGGGGACATGAGTGGGGGCCTGCTGGCAGGTGCCCTGCACTGCTGGGGGGTGGGGGTGCTGGGAGACATGAGTGGGGGCCTGGTGGAGGGTGCCCTGCACTGCTGGGGGGTGGGGGTGCTGGGAGACATGAGTGGGGGCCTGCTGGCAGGTGCCCTGCACTGCTGGGGGGTGGGGGTGCAGGGGGACATGAGTGGGGGCCTGGTGGAGGGTGCCCCTGACTGCTGGGGGGTGGGGGTGCTGGGAGACATGTGTGGGGGCCTGGTGGAGGGTGCCCCTGGATGCTGGGGGGTGGTGGTGCAGGGGGACATGAGTGGGGGCCTGCTGGCAGGTGCCCTGCACTGCTGGGGGGTGGGGGTGTAGGGGGACATGAGTGGGGGCCTGGTGGAGGATGCCCCTGGATGCTGGGGTGTGGGGGTACAGGGGGACATGAGTTGGACATGAGTGGGGGCCTGCTGGTAGGTGCCTCACAGTGCTGGGGGTGCTGGGAGACATGCGTTGTTGATCAGTAGTGCAAGGTGACATGTGGCTTGGCTGGGGGGCATGCCCATGGTGGATGGGCTGCCTGCGGGACATGAGCTGGGGTGCAGGGTAGTCCCCTGTGGTGTGGGCTGCCTTCAGGGGCCGTGGAGGGTGTAGAGGGAACACCTGGGAGGACCCACACGGCCAATTCACGTGTAGTACTCCCCGGAACCTCTGAAATACACGTACCCTGCTGAAATCGCGTGTGAGACTTCCCGCGCATCCCGAAATACATGTACCCAGGACAATCGCATGTGGAACTTCCCGCGCACCCCTGAAATACACGTGCCCTGATGGAATCGCATGTGAAACTTCACGCGCACCCCTGGAATACACGTACCCAGGACTCTCACGTGTGGAACTTCCCGCGCACCCCTGAAATACACGTACCCTGCTGAATTCGCGTGTGAAACTTCCCACGCACCCCGAAATACGCGTACCCTGCATGATTCGCGTGTGAAACTTCACGCGCACCCCGAAATACACGTACCCAGGACAATCGCGTGTGGAACTTCCCACGCACCCCTGAAATACACGTACCCTGATGGAATTGCGTGTGGAACTTCACGCGCACCCCTGAAATACACGTACCCTGTTGGGATCGCGTGTGAAACTTCCCGCGAACCCCTGAAATATGCGTTCCCCACTTGGCGTTTGCTGTTTGCCAGCCCTGTAAACTGGTCCAGGGTTAGCGCAGACATTTGCGATGAATTGGGGATTTTGATGGATTTTCCTTGCGCGAGGGCGTTCTTGGGGGCGCAACTTGCGCTGCTGCAGGGTCGCTGCGCCACTCTGCGCCATGGCTGGTTTTGGAGGCTAAAATCCATGAATACGCTGTGCGATGAAATGGATTTTATCACACGCGGCTGGCGCAGTGTATCGCACAGGGACACTGTGCGCCAGCCGCGTGCGCCACTTTTGTGCAAAATTCTATGAATTACCCTGCAAGAGTCCCAGAATGTGGGAAGAAAGAAAGAATGAAAGAAACCCCGGCAGTGGAAAAGATGGAGGGAGACCTGGGCTTGAACACCCGGAGAATCTGTCTTTCCTGAACTGGCACTATTAGCAAAAGGCCTTTAGTGATGGGGAGAAGGTTGGGGTCAGGGGCCAGCAGCCCTTCCCTTGAGATGACAGTTCCACAAATGCTTGATATTGGTTGGTTGATGTTGTCTTTCTCCCTTTTAGGAAATAGGTTCGGGGGTAGGTTAGAGCAGGACTCTGGACAGAGGAACAGTATTACTTTAGATCTCCTACAAGCACATTTTCTTTCATACGATAGTGCTTGTGCTGATAGTTTTCGGGTAAGAATGTTTTGAACCTGACAGAAAAATAAAAAAATAACCCTGCATGGACCCAAGACCTACTAAACCTCTAAAACTGTAACAGTGAGTGGCATTTGTTATTCACAGGAGACCATAAATGCGGGTATAAACGAGGATGGGTTGATGGAGCAAGAGTGCCGGATGTGACAGAAGCGGGGCTGATAAGTAGGTGGAGGGAAGAGGAGGAAGTAAGATGAGGTAATACTTGAAGATAAACGCTCTTGATGCAATGAATTAGAGGATGGATAGTGCTTGTAAATGACCAAGTATTGATTTTTCTATTTATGCTGGATGGTCTTTTTTTATTTAACCTATGTTATTGCTAATAAAGAAATATAAAAACAAAAAAAGATGAGTGATTACTTATGTTAGCATCAAGTGCACAACCACATCTACCTATAACAATTGGTTCCACAACCTACAAAAGGTATTATGCCAATCACTATATTTGCTGCAGTCTTTCATTTAATATTTCAAAGGTATCTTTAATAATCAGAAGACGGGTATGGGGCGTTCACAGAATAATTTTAAAATTGATTGTACATATTTTTGTGTATCCCTTGCTGGTTGTATGGTAGCTTAATTAGCTGTGTTGTTAAAATAATAGGTGCATTTGTATGCTTATTTCTGTGGACAACCTTTTACTTGAAAGACGTGGTCTATGTTAACTACTTTAGTTTAAGTATTTTTATTAAGCTATACCAATACCAAGTAATTATTTGTAAAATATGTAGTAAGTAACCTTTTACACAACATTTAAGAGTAATTATAGAAAACAGTAATTGCCAAATTGTACTAATGTAAGAAAACCTATGAAGTTAACAATGGGCTAAATATTCAATCCAAAAACATTTCATAATGGGGGACAGTAACAAAAACATAAAGGAGTAAACATAAAATATATAAGCAAACAGACAACAGACAAAAGGGTGGGGGGGAGGGAAACTATCAACAGTGAAACTAAAGATACATCTGTTAATTCTTATAATTCAAGTACTGTAAGAACTTATTCCATTTCTTATTGAATTTGGATAACAAATTATTCGTTGATGCAAAGCAATGTTTCATTCTATGAATCGAACAAATTGAATTCCAACACAAAATATATGAGGGATTGGTTACATTTTTCCAGTTGCTGGTAATATTGTGAAAAGCAATCATAACAAATTAGAATATTCAGATTGACTGATAATAAGAATATCGAAGGAGCCACTCATCAAATTGTTAAGTGGTAAGGGAGCAGAAAAAGTAAAAATCATCTGCAATTGTCGCCAAACCTTAGTCAAAAATGAATAAACTAAATTGCATTCAAATGTGTTAACTACTTTAAACCAAGCTCCTGATCGCCTTAGTCAACCTTAATGCTTAGCCGTCTTAACAATTGAGAGGTTGGGTAGATTTTGGCGGTTCACCTTTGTAGATTGACAAAGATTGGCCTCTCCGAATCCTATATCAGTGGTGATTTTGAAAGAAACTACTGGTAACCATCTACTTGGGAAATTCTTAACACCAAATAAGTAGAAATTTAAAGAGATGTGGTGGGAACCAATTAATTCATGCTGTATAACACCAAAATCAAACCCAAACCCTGTACTCTCCAATACTAATAAGGATGGAGTGAAAAACTGGAGGATTCTGTCATAAGAATGTATTATCAACATTCTGGGAGGATAGCCCAGCGGCAACGTGCTCGCCTTGGAAGCAAGACCCACAAGGCAACACTGGTTCACTCCCCAGGTTCGTGCTTAGAAACCTCTGGGTATTTAAGCGTTTTATAAATACACAACTAAGACAAACAGCTATGCAACTAAAACAAACAATTCCTGTAACAGCGCCTTGATGCCCGCAGGCTGTGTGTTCACTTTAAACATGCAAAAAATAAAATTATCCTGAAAAAAAACATTTTAAAAGAATGAAGTGGAGATTAATTATTGAAGCAGCTAAGTCACCAAGAAATGTTGGCAGTTGGTAGCCAAGGAAATGGACGGCCTCCAAATAAACATGGCTAGAAAGATTTCAGAGGCACAATAGATGGACCACTTGGGTAAATATTTTAGGATCCATAAGTGATGCCTAATTACCCATTTTAAACATAGACAGAACCCTGGCCTCCAGGGATCCAGATGACTGGTTGTATATCTCTATCCTATCCAAGGAGATGGGGGACTTGGCCAGAAATAAGGCACCTGGCAAACACGATACCTTCCAAACCCTTTAAAAAATTGGACGGAGGGTGGGACATTCTTTTAGAGGCTGCCTGTAGAAAGAAATCTTTTTAACTCCCAGCAATTCCAATGGAATTGGTCCAAAAGATTGATTGTCCTATTATATAAAAGAGGGAGCAAAACAAAGCTGAATATGATCATCCAACTAGTCTCTCAGATATTTGTATTGGGAGGATAGCTCAGGGGCAACACGCTCATCTTGGAAGCAAGACGACACGGAGCAGCATAGGTTTGATCCCCGGGTCTCCGCTTAGAAACCTCTGGGTATTAAGTATGTTATAAATAGCCCATTACAATCTGGAGACCTTCCCTGAATGCCTTCTCCTGTAATTGCAAGGCTGGCGTGAGTATAATAATATGTTATTACCAACCCAAGGAAAATTCTACAATGGAAGGCCAACCATAGGTCAGATTTTCCCTCCTCTTCACCTTTTTGAGAAATTCGGTTCATTATAACTATTAAGACAGTGTAGAGTCGCTGTCTCTGGAGGAAGCGTGAACACCTGCAGCTTGATTGACCACTGCAAGCAGACATCATGCAGCTGACGTGTGCATTGAGCTTATGAGGAAGTTAAGGAAGGGAATCCCGGTCAACTGCAGAGTCAAACGTGGATGTCTCTTTGCTCCAGCCCTCTTGAACCTGTATATCAATGACATTATGAGACATTAAACGAGGTGGCTAAAGATGCCCCTATGATAAACAACAGAAACATTCCGATCCTCCTTCACGCAAAGCAAACTATTCAGCCCTCCGAGCTAAAACCCTGAAGTGCTCGAGAAAGCTCCTATATGCAATCCCAGAATATTTTACGGAAAATAAGATCCCAAATAATGGGAATAAATCAAAGATCATGATTATCTCTATCAAAGTGGTAAGGACAGGAAAAGTGCCATTCAGGATAAACAGCACGAAGTTGTAAACTGTTGTAGCCTTCCCTCATCTTGGGGTGTATCATAATAACAATGATCGTAGCATTCGCCATCTGAAAAAAGCACCCTTGAGGGCACTTATTAATGAAAATGGGACTAAGAAGAGTGCAAGGGTGATGGTCCATAATTCCCCAAAGTACCCATATAGGGAAATTGATGCCAAGGTCAGGGGGATAGCCACTTATGGGGCCAAGCCATGGAATTCAAATTTACCTGGTTACTAACTAAAAACAATGAGAAGAACATGTGGAGAGGGATGACGCAAGCCCCTGGGGCAGGGGGCTTCATCCTCGGGCTCTCCAGATGTTTTGGACTGCACAACACCCATTAGCACTAGTTAACAGTCAATGGTGAGGGGTGTGATGAATACAATGGAGTCATCATGGATTCACTGACAGGAACCTCCTTCCATGTGGCATGGGGACGGCAGCTGCTACTTGATCCTGAACCTGGGGGTGGTTGTATGAGGGAGGATCACATGGGAGGAGATAACTACTCGGGAGATATCATGACTTCATAGAATGAGACACAGAATTCCCTCCTTTCCCATGAGGAAGACTCTCTGACACCCAGGAAATTAATGGCCTATTGTCAGCTAATGGTTCCCACTTACAGAAACCTTTTCTCTACACTATTCTGGTCAGGCACCCATCTTTGATCCAAACACCCACAACTCCCACATAATACCTTTTGTTTCTGGTGTGCCTTTATGTGAAATCTCTGAGAAACACATTATAAGAGCTCAAAAATTCCAAAGAAATCAATGGACTCCAACTCCCATAATGTCTTGAGAGGACAAAGGCGTGAATATGGCAAGGGAAATGTGCACAAGGTCACACAGTGAATAGCTTTGCGTCAAACAACATAACACTCATTAACCAAGACACTTGTACACTAAAACCCAGAATGTGCAAGTAGAGCGTGATAAGAATACAAATATGTATACGAAAACGGATGTGGGGTAAGCGTTAAGAAGTTCCTTACCATTTCAAAGAAAGTCGTCAAGTTCCTTACCCACAATTGCTGTTGCAGGTACTGTCAGCTCTAAGCCCACATACAGGGCAAGGAACAACAGGATCTGCGAGCTAACACTCTTGATGGTATTGTGAAAGGTAACTTAAAGACAATACTCACAAGGACGAGAAATAACACCTGAAATGCCAACAAAGCCCACAAACCATGTTGATCAAACAGGAACCCAGAAAAGCTATAACAGCAAAGGGAGGATAACTTATTACATCAGACCCCTGATAAGTAGGAATAGTGATTACAGAACGATGAGGAAAACATAGGCATTCACACAGGAGCTGGCTACAACAGTACACCATACCTAACAATCAAGGGAGAAGTGCAAGGGAAAACCTGGAACAGACTCCACGATAAAGTAAAGGAACAGGAGCCGGGAAAACGAAATTACAAGCGCAACATCCCCCCCCCCCTTACCCCCACCCCCACCCAGGGAAGGAAAGGCAAACTGGGACAAAATACTAAATCTATAAATGAGGAGTGACTAAAGGATCAAGATTTTGCTGCTGAATTGGGCAAGGTCAAAGGAATAAAGAACACAGACAAACTGGCCGGCCCAGAAAAAGGAAAGCACTGGGAAGTGCTGACTGCAAAACAAAGGAAGACAGAAAGGGAATCCAGGAAGCAGAAATTACAAATAAGCACACTAAATTCGAAATCCGTGGAAAAGGGAACAAGAAATTAGAAACAAGAAACTGGACACTCGCTAAGAGCCATGAACAAGGGACCAGTCACAAACAGTAACACTGCATCAATGACCATTGCTGGAATGAAGCAAACTGAGGCTTTTAAAGCTGACCAACGAACATGCACCTCAGGTGTGCTGCTTGCTGCACCTGCCAGCCACAGGTGCTGCTTATCTTCCACCCAACCTTGTCCTGAAAGTGTGAAGATGAAGCAGAGACCCAGTCATTCTGGGAATGATAGTCTTTTGATTAAAGCAGCATACTGGCTGCCAAAAACCTGGAATGGTGGGGGCCTGGTGGAGGGTGCCCCTGACTGCTGGGGGGTGGGGGTGCTGGGAGACATGTGTGGGGGCCTGGTGGAGGGTGCCCCTGACTGCTGGGGGTGGGGATACAGGGGAACATGAGTTGGGCATGAGTGGGGGCCTGGTGGAGGGTGCCCTGCACTGCTGGGGGGTGGGGGTGCTGGGAGACACGAGTGGGGGCATGGTGGAGGGTGCCCTGCACTGCTGGGGTTGGGGGTGCTGGGAGACATGAGTGGGGTCCTGGTGGAGGGTGCCCTGCACTGCTGGGGGGTGGAGGTGCTGGGAGACATGAGTGGGGGCCTGCTGGCAGGTGCCCTGCACTGCTGGGGGGTGGGGGTGCTGGGAGACATGTGTGGGGGCCTGGTGGAGGGTGCCCCTGACTGCTGGGGGGTGGGGGTGCTGGGAGACATGTGTGGGGCCTGGTGGAGGGTGCACCTGACTGCTGAGGGGTGGGGATGCAGGGGGACATGGTTGGACATGAGTGGGGGCCTGGCGGAGGGTGCCCCTGACTGCTGGGGGGTGGGGGTGCTGGGAGACATGTGTGGAGGCCTGGTGGAGGGTGCCCCTGACTGCTGGGGGTGGGGATGCAGGGGGACATGAGTTGGACATGAGTGGGGGCCTGGTGGAGGGTGCCCCTGACTGCTGGGGGGTGGGGGTGCTGGGAGACATGTGTGGGGGCCTGGTGGAGGGTGCCCCTGACTGCTGGGGGCTGGGGATGCAGGGGGACATGAGTTGGACATGTGTGTGGGCCTGGTGGAGGGTGCCCCTGACTGCTGGGGGGTGGGGATGCAGGTGGACATGAGTTGGACATGAGTGGGGGCCTGGCGGAGGGTGCCCCTGACTTCTGGGGGTGGGGGTGCTGGGAGACATGTGTGGGGGCCTGGTGGAGGGTGCTCCTGACTGCCGGGGGGTGGGGATGGAGGGGGACATGAGTTGGACATGAGTGGGGGCCTGGTGGAGGGTGCCCCTGACTGCTGGGGGGTGGTGGTGCTGGGAGACATGTGTGGGGGCCTGGTGGAGGGTGCCCAAGGATGCTGGGGGATGGTGGTGCAGGGGGACATGAGTGGGGGCCTGCTGGCAGGTGCCCTGCACTGCTGGGGGGTGGGGGTGCTGGGAGACATGAGTGGGGGCCTGGTGGAGGGTGCCCTGCACTGCTGGGGGGTGGGGGTGCTGGGAGACATGAGTGGGGGCCTGCTGGCAGGTGCCCTGCACTGCTGGGGGGTGGGGGTGCAGGGGGACATGAGTGGGGGCCTGGTGGAGGGTGCCCCTGACTGCTGGGGGGTGGGGGTGCTGGGAGACATGTGTGGGGGCCTGGTGGAGGGTGCCCCTGGATGCTGGGGGGTGGTGGTGCAGGGGGACATGAGTGGGGGCCTGCTGGCAGGTGCCCTGCACTGCTGGGGGGTGGGGGTGTAGGGGGACATGAGTGGGGGCCTGGTGGAGGATGCCCCTGGATGCTGGGGTGTGGGGGTACAGGGGGACATGAGTTGGACATGAGTGGGGGCCTGCTGGTAGGTGCCTCACAGTGCTGGGGGTGCTGGGAGACATGCGTTGTTGATCAGTAGTGCAAGGTGACATGTGGCTTGGCTGGGGGGCATGCCCATGGTGGATGGGCTGCCTGCGGGACATGAGCTGGGGTGCAGGGTAGTCCCCTGTGGTGTGGGCTGCCTTCAGGGGCCGTGGAGGGTGTAGAGGGAACACCTGGGAGGACCCACACGGCCAATTCACGTGTAGTACTCCCCGGAACCTCTGAAATACACGTACCCTGCTGAAATCGCGTGTGAGACTTCCCGCGCATCCCGAAATACATGTACCCAGGGCAATCGCATGTGGAACTTCCCGCGCACCCCTGAAATACACGTGCCCTGATGGAATCGCATGTGAAACTTCACGCGCACCCCTGGAATACACGTACCCAGGACTCTCACGTGTGGAACTTCCCGCGCACCCCTGAAATACACGTACCCTGCTGAATTCGCGTGTGAAACTTCCCACGCACCCCGAAATACGCGTACCCTGCATGATTCGCGTGTGAAACTTCACGCGCACCCCGAAATACACGTACCCAGGACAATCGCGTGTGGAACTTCCCACGCACCCCTGAAATACACGTACCCTGATGGAATTGCGTGTGGAACTTCACGCGCACCCCTGAAATACACGTACCCTGTTGGGATCGCGTGTGAAACTTCCCGCGAACCCCTGAAATATGCGTTCCCCACTTGGCGTTTGCTGTTTGCCAGCCCTGTAAACTGGTCCAGGGTTAGCGCAGACATTTGCGATGAATTGGGGATTTTGATGGATTTTCCTTGCGCGAGGGCGTTCTTGGGGGCGCAACTTGCGCTGCTGCAGGGTCGCTGCGCCACTCTGCGCCATGGCTGGTTTTGGAGGCTAAAATCCATGAATACGCTGTGCGATGAAATGGATTTTATCACACGCGGCTGGCGCAGTGTATCGCACAGGGACACTGTGCGCCAGCCGCGTGCGCCACTTTTGTGCAAAATTCTATGAATTACCCTGCAAGAGTCCCAGAATGTGGGAAGAAAGAAAGAATGAAAGAAACCCCGGCAGTGGAAAAGATGGAGGGAGACCTGGGCTTGAACACCCGGAGAATCTGTCTTTCCTGAACTGGCACTATTAGCAAAAGGCCTTTAGTGATGGGGAGAAGGTTGGGGTCAGGGGCCAGCAGCCCTTCCCTTGAGATGACAGTTCCACAAATGCTTGATATTGGTTGGTTGATGTTGTCTTTCTCCCTTTTAGGAAATAGGTTCGGGGGTAGGTTAGAGCAGGACTCTGGACAGAGGAACAGTATTACTTTAGATCTCCTACAAGCACATTTTCTTTCATACGATAGTGCTTGTGCTGATAGTTTTCGGGTAAGAATGTTTTGAACCTGACAGAAAAATAAAAAAATAACCCTGCATGGACCCAAGACCTACTAAACCTCTAAAACTGTAACAGTGAGTGGCATTTGTTATTCACAGGAGACCATAAATGCGGGTATAAACGAGGATGGGTTGATGGAGCAAGAGTGCCGGATGTGACAGAAGCGGGGCTGATAAGTAGGTGGAGGGAAGAGGAGGAAGTAAGATGAGGTAATACTTGAAGATAAACGCTCTTGATGCAATGAATTAGAGGATGGATAGTGCTTGTAAATGACCAAGTATTGATTTTTCTATTTATGCTGGATGGTCTTTTTTTATTTAACCTATGTTATTGCTAATAAAGAAATATAAAAACAAAAAAAGATGAGTGATTACTTATGTTAGCATCAAGTGCACAACCACATCTACCTATAACAATTGGTTCCACAACCTACAAAAGGTATTATGCCAATCACTATATTTGCTGCAGTCTTTCATTTAATATTTCAAAGGTATCTTTAATAATCAGAAGACGGGTATGGGGCGTTCACAGAATAATTTTAAAATTGATTGTACATATTTTTGTGTATCCCTTGCTGGTTGTATGGTAGCTTAATTAGCTGTGTTGTTAAAATAATAGGTGCATTTGTATGCTTATTTCTGTGGACAACCTTTTACTTGAAAGACGTGGTCTATGTTAACTACTTTAGTTTAAGTATTTTTATTAAGCTATACCAATACCAAGTAATTATTTGTAAAATATGTAGTAAGTAACCTTTTACACAACATTTAAGAGTAATTATAGAAAACAGTAATTGCCAAATTGTACTAATGTAAGAAAACCTATGAAGTTAACAATGGGCTAAATATTCAATCCAAAAACATTTCATAATGGGGGACAGTAACAAAAACATAAAGGAGTAAACATAAAATATATAAGCAAACAGACAACAGACAAAAGGGTGGGGGGGAGGGAAACTATCAACAGTGAAACTAAAGATACATCTGTTAATTCTTATAATTCAAGTACTGTAAGAACTTATTCCATTTCTTATTGAATTTGGATAACAAATTATTCGTTGATGCAAAGCAATGTTTCATTCTATGAATCGAACAAATTGAATTCCAACACAAAATATATGAGGGATTGGTTACATTTTTCCAGTTGCTGGTAATATTGTGAAAAGCAATCATAACAAATTAGAATATTCAGATTGACTGATAATAAGAATATCGAAGGAGCCACTCATCAAATTGTTAAGTGGTAAGGGAGCAGAAAAAGTAAAAATCATCTGCAATTGTCGCCAAACCTTAGTCAAAAATGAATAAACTAAATTGCATTCAAATGTGTTAACTACTTTAAACCAAGCTCCTGATCGCCTTAGTCAACCTTAATGCTTAGCCGTCTTAACAATTGAGAGGTTGGGTAGATTTTGGCGGTTCACCTTTGTAGATTGACAAAGATTGGCCTCTCCGAATCCTATATCAGTGGTGATTTTGAAAGAAACTACTGGTAACCATCTACTTGGGAAATTCTTAACACCAAATAAGTAGAAATTTAAAGAGATGTGGTGGGAACCAATTAATTCATGCTGTATAACACCAAAATCAAACCCAAACCCTGTACTCTCCAATACTAATAAGGATGGAGTGAAAAACTGGAGGATTCTGTCATAAGAATGTATTATCAACATTCTGGGAGGATAGCCCAGCGGCAACGTGCTCGCCTTGGAAGCAAGACCCACAAGGCAACACTGGTTCACTCCCCAGGTTCGTGCTTAGAAACCTCTGGGTATTTAAGCGTTTTATAAATACACAACTAAGACAAACAGCTATGCAACTAAAACAAACAATTCCTGTAACAGCGCCTTGATGCCCGCAGGCTGTGTGTGCACTTTAAACATGCAAAAAATAAAATTATCCTGAAAAAAAACATTTTAAAAGAATGAAGTGGAGATTAATTATTGAAGCAGCTAAGTCACCAAGAAATGTTGGCAGTTGGTAGCCAAGGAAATGGACGGCCTCCAAATAAACATGGCTAGAAAGATTTCAGAGGCACAATAGATGGACCACTTGGGTAAATATTTTAGGATCCATAAGTGATGCCTAATTACCCATTTTAAACATAGACAGAACCCTGGCCTCCAGGGATCCAGATGACTGGTTGTATATCTCTATCCTATCCAAGGAGATGGGGGACTTGGCCAGAAATAAGGCACCTGGCAAACACGATACCTTCCAAACCCTTTAAAAAATTGGACGGAGGGTGGGACATTCTTTTAGAGGCTGCCTGTAGAAAGAAATCTTTTTAACTCCCAGCAATTCCAATGGAATTGGTCCAAAAGATTGATTGTCCTATTATATAAAAGAGGGAGCAAAACAAAGCTGAATATGATCATCCAACTAGTCTCTCAGATATTTGTATTGGGAGGATAGCTCAGGGGCAACACGCTCATCTTGGAAGCAAGACGACACGGAGCAGCATAGGTTTGATCCCCGGGTCTCCGCTTAGAAACCTCTGGGTATTAAGTATGTTATAAATAGCCCATTACAATCTGGAGACCTTCCCTGAATGCCTTCTCCTGTAATTGCAAGGCTGGCGTGAGTATAATAATATGTTATTACCAACCCAAGGAAAATTCTACAATGGAAGGCCAACCATAGGTCAGATTTTCCCTCCTCTTCACCTTTTTGAGAAATTCGGTTCATTATAACTATTAAGACAGTGTAGAGTCGCTGTCTCTGGAGGAAGCGTGAACACCTGCAGCTTGATTGACCACTGCAAGCAGACATCATGCAGCTGACGTGTGCATTGAGCTTATGAGGAAGTTAAGGAAGGGAATCCCGGTCAACTGCAGAGTCAAACGTGGATGTCTCTTTGCTCCAGCCCTCTTGAACCTGTATATCAATGACATTATGAGACATTAAACGAGGTGGCTAAAGATGCCCCTATGATAAACAACAGAAACATTCCGATCCTCCTTCACGCAAAGCAAACTATTCAGCCCTCCGAGCTAAAACCCTGAAGTGCTCGAGAAAGCTCCTATATGCAATCCCAGAATATTTTACGGAAAATAAGATCCCAAATAATGGGAATAAATCAAAGATCATGATTATCTCTATCAAAGTGGTAAGGACAGGAAAAGTGCCATTCAGGATAAACAGCACGAAGTTGTAAACTGTTGTAGCCTTCCCTCATCTTGGGGTGTATCATAATAACAATGATCGTAGCATTCGCCATCTGAAAAAAGCACCCTTGAGGGCACTTATTAATGAAAATGGGACTAAGAAGAGTGCAAGGGTGATGGTCCATAATTCCCCAAAGTACCCATATAGGGAAATTGATGCCAAGGTCAGGGGGATAGCCACTTATGGGGCCAAGCCATGGAATTCAAATTTACCTGGTTACTAACTAAAAACAATGAGAAGAACATGTGGAGAGGGATGACGCAAGCCCCTGGGGCAGGGGGCTTCATCCTCGGGCTCTCCAGATGTTTTGGACTGCACAACACCCATTAGCACTAGTTAACAGTCAATGGTGAGGGGTGTGATGAATACAATGGAGTCATCATGGATTCACTGACAGGAACCTCCTTCCATGTGGCATGGGGACGGCAGCTGCTACTTGATCCTGAACCTGGGGGTGGTTGTATGAGGGAGGATCACATGGGAGGAGATAACTACTCGGGAGATATCATGACTTCATAGAATGAGACACAGAATTCCCTCCTTTCCCATGAGGAAGACTCTCTGACACCCAGGAAATTAATGGCCTATTGTCAGCTAATGGTTCCCACTTACAGAAACCTTTTCTCTACACTATTCTGGTCAGGCACCCATCTTTGATCCAAACACCCACAACTCCCACATAATACCTTTTGTTTCTGGTGTGCCTTTATGTGAAATCTCTGAGAAACACATTATAAGAGCTCAAAAATTCCAAAGAAATCAATGGACTCCAACTCCCATAATGTCTTGAGAGGACAAAGGCGTGAATATGGCAAGGGAAATGTGCACAAGGTCACACAGTGAATAGCTTTGCGTCAAACAACATAACACTCATTAACCAAGACACTTGTACACTAAAACCCAGAATGTGCAAGTAGAGCGTGATAAGAATACAAATATGTATACGAAAACGGATGTGGGGTAAGCGTTAAGAAGTTCCTTACCATTTCAAAGAAAGTCGTCAAGTTCCTTACCCACAATTGCTGTTGCAGGTACTGTCAGCTCTAAGCCCACATACAGGGCAAGGAACAACAGGATCTGCGAGCTAACACTCTTGATGGTATTGTGAAAGGTAACTTAAAGACAATACTCACAAGGACGAGAAATAACACCTGAAATGCCAACAAAGCCCACAAACCATGTTGATCAAACAGGAACCCAGAAAAGCTATAACAGCAAAGGGAGGATAACTTATTACATCAGACCCCTGATAAGTAGGAATAGTGATTACAGAACGATGAGGAAAACATAGGCATTCACACAGGAGCTGGCTACAACAGTACACCATACCTAACAATCAAGGGAGAAGTGCAAGGGAAAACCTGGAACAGACTCCACGATAAAGTAAAGGAACAGGAGCCGGGAAAACGAAATTACAAGCGCAACATCCCCCCCCCCCTTGCCCCCACCCCCACCCAGGGAAGGAAAGGCAAACTGGGACAAAATACTAAATCTATAAATGAGGAGTGACTAAAGGATCAAGATTTTGCTGCTGAATTGGGCAAGGTCAAAGGAATAAAGAACACAGACAAACTGGCCGGCCCAGAAAAAGGAAAGCACTGGGAAGTGCTGACTGCAAAACAAAGGAAGACAGAAAGGGAATCCAGGAAGCAGAAATTACAAATAAGCACACTAAATTCGAAATCCGTGGAAAAGGGAACAAGAAATTAGAAACAAGAAACTGGACACTCGCTAAGAGCCATGAACAAGGGACCAGTCACAAACAGTAACACTGCATCAATGACCATTGCTGGAATGAAGCAAACTGAGGCTTTTAAAGCTGACCAACGAACATGCACCTCAGGTGTGCTGCTTGCTGCACCTGCCAGCCACAGGTGCTGCTTATCTTCCACCCAACCTTGTCCTGAAAGTGTGAAGATGAAGCAGAGACCCAGTCATTCTGGGAATGATAGTCTTTTGATTAAAGCAGCATACTGGCTGCCAAAAACCTGGAATGGATTTGGAAGGGAAGTAACATGGAGAATCAGGATTTAGTGCTCCCAATTCACCACAGCACTGTTGCATAAGGTCTGGAAGGAAAGTCCAGTAGGGAATAAACCACCAATCAGGCCCCCAAGTTGCGGGAGCGAAGGGAGCGAACCGTGACACATAACCACTGAGGTACTGAGATGAGGAGGAGGGAGTTTGTGCAAAGTGACAGGAGCTCGAAGTACATCATGCAGGCTAGTTATTTTTGCAAGCCTTTAGTACGTAGGACATTTAAAGATGGCAGCCGCACTACTGGATCGAGCAGTGCAGGAGAAGATGTTGAACCCTGTACTGAGATTCAAGAACGCAAGGTGCACAGACAGGTCTGGTGGAATGGAGAAGGCTGCCTGGACAGGAGGAATAAATGCTGCGTGCAAGCAAGAAGAGCAGTTGAGATGCTGGGAGCCACACACAAGGTCCTAGATGTTGGGCCGCTCAACAAAACAGCGTTCGGTGGGCAGAGCCAGAAAGGAAAGCTGGCGTGTGAACATGGAACCGCCCACAATGCTGGAATTATGCCTGACTATAGAGGAGGCATGCTATCACAAGTATGACACAGACATAATCTGTACAGTTTGTAAAATCTTTGTTGAAGTTTTGCCCTATAACTAAGATGGGAGTAGTCTCAACCATCAAACGATAAACAAAACAGTCCTAGTGGAGTCCGTCAAATTAAAATGGCCTATGCTAACAAAAACCTAATGGCTGCCCTATCTCGTGTACAGAAAAGTGCATGAAGGAGAGATGTATGTAAAGGAAAAGTCAGTGTTCAAAATAATAAAGGTGGCTGAATCAGCTCTCCTCCCCATGTCAAACAACATGGGGTAAGGTGGTCCTTAGAGGCAGGATGAGGCACTCGGGCTTGGGGTTTCAACCCAATAAACAGTTCCAAAATGTGGATCGAGGCCCACCTGGTCTTCCACGTTAAAGTCTTTCTTTTTACTTCCAAAAAATGTTTCAACAAAATGTTCACGTACGTCTCCCTCTGTCGGGCTCAGACCCCTTCAAGACACAGGTCACATGGGTCCCACTCTGTCGGGTTCTGACCTTTCACAAAGTTCACATAGGTCCCCCTCTGTCCGGCTCAGACCTTTTCACCAAAGTTCACATAGGTCCCCCTCTGCTGGGCTCAGACCTTTCACCAAGTTTACATAGGTCCCACTCTGTCGGGCTCAGACCTTTTCAGCACATAGCAACAAAACTTGCACAGGGGCTCCTCATGCTTATTACACTTCCAGTCTCCCTCAATCGGCTCAGACCTTTTTGGATGTCGAAGACTTTTGAATGTGTGTGGCTTTCTTTACAATTACAGACCTCTGCAGGACCATTTTAACTCAAAGTTCAATAAACACCTTTTTACTCTCCCCTTCCCTCTGGGTTAAGTTTGCTTATTTTGCTTTTGCAGTTCATTCACTTTTACACAGTTCAAACAATATACCTTTCACAGACACTTTCGAGTGGGCTGTTTCCTTGGTCTGAACACTCCGTTACTCAGCATTGCTGATTCCACAGCTGCCCTTACTTCAAAGATTCATTTTCAGGCTTGCCTTTCATTGCGTCTCATCCTCACGCGTGCAGCCTTCACTTGTGATTAAATGTTATCACTTCAAACTTTGTTTAGCACACACCGGTCTCTCCGTTTGCTTGCCAACTCACCGGCTGTATGCATTTCTTCCTTGGTTTTCAAACTGTCGTTCACAAGTCAACGTCCTCCTCAACGCTGCTGTTCACCTGGGAGGACCGCTGGCATCCTCAGAACACAATGCAGCCTTTTGCTGCGGGATCTGGCCATCTTCATGTGTCGATCTGCTGCTCTAGTCCCTTGATCCATCGCTCAGCTCCAGTAGGTGGTTCTTCATCCCAGAAGCTCTGCACATACTCGTGTTTTGCCTTGCTCAAAGTGTGTCTTTTGGTTCTGCCTTTTATCTGTGTGAGGATAGCTAATCGGCATCAGGCATCAGGCATTTGGAGTCAAGTGCCTGACTTTGCCTGACCCAGTTAGTGGGACATGTCCAGTATGATGTATGAGAGTTAGTCATGTTACTCTCAGTCACCCTCTTCCTCGGCTCAGTGTTTGTGTAAAAAGGGGGGGTCTAGTGCATCTCACCATCAGCTTCCTCACCCCCACTCACCCCCACTCCCTGAAAACCCCTGACCCAGGTGATCCTTCTTTACTGGTCCACCCCCAGGGTCTGGATCCAAAGGCGATGGCCATGCCATGGCCACCTTCTGGTTTCTCACACCACACTCCAAAGTGGAAAGCGGGTGAAAGAACCACCATGCAGAGGCACGAACAGAGTCGGAGACACAAGAAGGTATCCCGTCAATCTGCCCAAAGCAGCTGGGGACCCTGGGAGACCCTGGGGCACTGTGACAAGAGTGCCAACAAATGTTTGAATGGTATGCAGTTGCTGATGCGGAAAACACCCGAAGTTTGTTTGAATGCAGTCAAGGCAAAGTACAAATTCAACACCCAATAAGAAGAATGTTTGAATGCAGACAACACAAAGTAAAAAGGCAAATCCCAATCAAGTACAGATGCATGACATGCCAGAATGGGGGAAATGTTTGAGCAAATAAGAAGAAGAATATTTGAATGCAGACAAGGCAAAGTAGATACCATAGACAGATATACCATTCAGCTCACGGTATATGCTTTTATGGTATAGCCAAAGAACTGTGAAACCATAAGAAGTCCTGGCAGATGAGTACACCAGCCAGCTGAAATTGTATAGAGATCCCTGACAGGGGAGTGATTTGTAAAGGTACAAGAAATACTACAGATGATGTCCTGGCAGGCGAATACACCAGAAAAAATATAAGGGCGATAGCTTTCTTTTTTGTTAACGGGGGGGCCTGGTTCTGGAAAGCAAGGTCAATATGAAAGAAAAAGGGAAATAGAGACCAGGCTACCCCTCCCTTCTAAACGCACAAGGGGGAAACCTAAATTGGAACTAGTCATTATTAAAGCTTTAATAATTACTAGCTCCAATTAAGGTTTCCCCTTGTGCGTTTAGAAGGGAGGGGCAGCCTGGTCTCTATTTCCCTTTTTTTTCAGGCGAATACACAAGGCAGCTGAAACTGTTTAGTGATCCCGGGCAGGGGAGTATACAATGTGATCCGCAATGCTACAGGAAATAGTACAGAACAAGTTCTGGCAGGCGAGTACAGCAGGCAGCTGAAATAGTATGGCGACCCCTGGCTGGGGAGTACACCAGGTGATATACAAAGATACAAGAAATATTACAACACTACAGAAAGACTGAAAATGTGTGAGTGCAGTGAAGACACAGAGAAACTAAACTAAACTAACTAAAGAGGCATTATTTTGCCATCCAATCTAAGAATCGAGGGGAATGGGACCACCCTCTTTTGTTGAAGTCATTCGTATACTTTTGGTTTTGAACACTTTTGCCAACATCAAGTTAAAGACATTTTCTTGCACCACTTTGTTGTTTTGTTTGTAGTGTGAGGGTCAGGGTGGGATGTTTTGGACACAAGGACAGCGTTTTCAGAGCCTGACATCCTGACACAGACAGATCCTTAGTTTTTGGTTTCTAGGTAGGGGAGATCCTCTGTAGAATATGGCCAGAGAGCTATTTTTCCAACCCATTTTTTATTTAAAAAATATCTTTAACCAAAAACATGACAACTTCGTGTTCGGCTTTCATATCTGATCCCTCATCAAATTTGGAGTATAAACATATGGAAAGCCAAAGGTTGCATACCCCTGACCTAGTGGCATGCCTAATACCATACTATAAGAGACATTGGGCCTCATTACGACCCTGGCGGTATGGGTTAAACAGCGCCGTAAAAGGTGCCGGCGCCGTTTACCCCGTACAGCCTCATTACGAGGTCCCCTCGCGGGACCCAGGAAGCAACGCCTGGTCAAACCTGGGTCCCACGAGGGGAAGAGGGAGCAAACAACGGGCCAACTCGTAATGGCCCGTTGTTTGCTCCCTCTCCCATTCCCATTCAGCCCTATGCGGGCTGAAATGGGAATGGGGAAGGACCGGGTCTGGGTCCTTGGAGGGAGGAATTACCGGGCCTTCCGAACTCGGAATGGCCCGGTAATTCCTCATTCTGTGGACCCGGACCCGGACGCAATTTCAGCTGCAGCCATGCCGCCAATAGCGGCATGGCTACCGCCGAGGTTGTAATGAGGCCCATTGTCTATTTCCCGATTTACGATATAGAACAAGACTGTGGTTAAAGTGGTATCTTACATCATCAAGCGGCACATCAGATGCAACAAGGACCTAGTGGATCAATGATGGAAGGAGAAGGTAGGCAATACTCAGTAGAGAAAGAAATGATGGTGCTGGCATAATCTTTTGATATAAGTGCACCCATTGAAGGGGTATTACAGAGGAAGCTCTCAAAACAGTGCATGTTAAGAGACTCGGGAGGAAGCAACATGATAGGAAGGGAGGAACATTTTTGATCTGCATTTGATGCACTTAGGATTCTCCCCTGGCAGGTTTGCACAGCTGTATTTGTTGCATTTTGAGCCCTTGGGTGAAGGGGAGGCTTCTGAGGTGGCAGTGCTAACAACCTCTCAGTTGGGGCAGTCTTGAACAGATGGAATAAAGGTACCCTTGGCTTCTGCAGTTGTTGCCTAGGACATGAGGAATCTCATCTATGTGATAAGTAGCGGTGTCCGGTCAAATGGTCGAAAATAAATGGTCGAATGACCATTTGATCGAATCAAAATGGTCGACAAAAAAAGGTCGATTTTTTTTATTTATATATTTATTTTAAGTTTTGGTTGCTTAAAAATATTTTTAATAAAGAAAAAGGGGGGTTGGGGGGAACCCCCCCCATAAAAAAAAACAAAAAAAAATTCGACCTTTTTTTCCGACCATTTTACTTCGATCAAATGGTCATTCGACCATTTGGTTTTCGACCAAATGACTGGTAACCATAAGTAGCTACCCTTGTAAAAACTCATTAAAAAAAGCAGCCTTTTATCCTTGATGCGAGAAGCAGTCAGTGAGAGAATTGATGGCCCTCCTAGGCAGGGAGACCTCGTAGGAGGCATTGGCCAGATGGCTGCCCTCTATGGTGCTGCATTTCGATGTGACATATGGAACCAGAGATAAAGAAAGCAAAACGAACTAATAAGCCTTATTGAAGGGGCGCAACCAAGGTTGGCGCATATTCAGAAAGTTGGTGCAGTCCCTACAGGAGCCAACAGGTAGGCACTTTTCTCTCGTCCTTAAACAGCCAGGCCTTTGCGCTCTCCAGTTTTCTCTCTCTTTAACTCGTTTTCCTCTGTCTTCTCTGTTCTTTGCTGTCCTGTATCCCATCTTTAGCATCAGGGCCAGCTGTTAGGTTTTCATTGACAAGCATTTTCTTTAACTATTATGCATTCTTTAATTTGTATTGTTATCCTCTTTTACAGTGTTAATTTTAAAGATAATGTTGTACTTCTGAAATGAAACGTATTTGCTGAAAATGCATTAAAAAATAACCTCTTCTTCCGATGTCAGAAAGGCCAGAAAGTTGAGCAACTTCCCCAGACACCATGAATGCCCATCAATTTAATTTATCGCTGGGTACTTTTATCACTAATCATGCTAAAATTAGCATGGGTTTGGCTTTGAACACTTTTGTGATTTTCGCTCTGATATTAATCTTTTTTTCTATAGCTCCCGCCTTGGAAGGATCTTTTTTCTCTCGTCCTAGGGCTCAAAATAAGCATCTTGTGTTTCCATTGGCTTTATTATTTTATAGTGCCAAAGCTGGCCTTCTGGGACACGGATATATTATGTGACATCTGGTCTCGGACACACTAAACTAGTGGCCTCTAGCGTCAGTTGGATGCCAAATCCACACAGAGCATGGCCAAGGAAGGCATAACAGAAAGATCGTGAAGGCCAGAGGCTCAAGACCGAAATGTGCAGAGGTAGCAAATTGTGTACAAGGCAAGAAAAGCATCCCTCATTGTGTGCTCCTCAAAGAAGACATCTACTCAATGGAAGACTCAGCTGTGACTGTATCGATGGAATGTATAAGGCAGGTTGACTTGGACCACCCTCTCGCAATACTGCAATCCTCACACACTCTCACCTAGAGGTTAAGATGGAGGATCATAAAATACATTTTGGCCTGCCTGCATGAGTGCCATTTAGCTGTTGCTGTGGCTAGCAATCGTTGACCATCTGTTGCCGCGTGCAACTCTCGCAGGCTCCTTTGCAATCTGTGATGAATCCCAGCGCTTGTGCCTGGGAGTGGTTAATGGAGTGCCCACATTAGCCAGTTGCCCTCAGCTTCTGCTATGATGCTAGACTGGGAGCGGAGGTACATGGGTTATCCTGTGGACCTGTCCATCTCTCCCCAAGGCTGTGCCAAGGGCATTGTCACCAAAGATGTGCACAACCATTTATTTTCCCTTTAAGAAGTGCTCCTGCCTATGCGTGGAATAAGATACTCAGTCTTGGCCGCAAAAAACATCCACAGATGGCCACCTGAGACAGCAAAAGTATATGTCAATCTAATTGAACCTTTGATCAGTACGACAGCATTTTGTGTTGAATGTTAGTTGCAGGAGCCCAGCAATGTTTACACTGATGGGGTTCTCTCAGCAGCCATAGAGATACGTGTATGAAAACCAAGGGCCTCATTACGAGGCTTGCGCTCCCGTAATGAAGGGTGCCGGTACGGGACCGGCACGCTTCATTACGGGATGCGCAATTACGAGGTTCCCTTTGTGAGACGTTGCAAGGACACCTGGTAAAACCAGGCGTTCTTTCCGGGTCCCTCGAGGGGAAGAGGGAGATAATAACGGGCCATTTATAATGTGCCCATTATAACCTCCCTCCCCATTGCCACTGAGCCCTATGGGGGCTCAAATGGGAATGGGGAATGGTTCCTTCAAGGAGGAATTACCGGGTCCTCCAATGTTGGAATGACCCGGTTATTCCTCATTGAAGGAACCCGGTAATGGAGCCCGGTTTGGAGGCAGCCATTGCCAATAGCTAATAGCACAATGGCTACCTCCAAACTCGTAATGAGGCCCCAAGATGGCAGACAAGCCTTTAGAATGATTAGTACAGTGATCATTAACCCTCGAATCGTAGTAATAGACCGTGCTTATAATCAGGGAGATTATAACCTAAGGTTGGGTGACTGTAGTGTGGGGGCAGTGTGTCCAAAGAAATAGACCTTGCACACAATGGGGGTAATTATGAGTTGGGCGGTAAGGGATACCGGGCACCGGTAAGGAGATCGGTGCCGGTAATCCCTTACCGCCCAATTGCGAGGTCCCTTAGCGGGAACCGTAAAGGACGTGTGGTCTGACCACACGCCCTTTACGGGTCCCGCTAAGGGACCAGGGTGCTAATAACGGGCCTGCTATTCGCGGGCGCGTTATTCGCGCCTTCCCCATTCCCATTGAGCCCTATGTGGGCACAAATGGGAATGGGGAATGGTTGGTTGAATGGGGACTTATCAGGTCCGCACAGGTCGGAATGTCCCGGTAAGTCCCCATTCAACCAGACCGGTGCCGGACCCGGTATTGGAGGCAGCCATGGCGCAAATAGCGCCATGGCTACCTCCAATCTCGGAATGAGGGCCAATATCTGATTGCGCAGCATGCTGGATGGAACTACATCAAAAAGCTGGCAAATGATTCCTCTCTAAAACTATCAGAGATGGGATTGCGCACAGTAAATAGGATGACATTATCAGAGACTCTGGGCCAATTTACATTCAGAAATACCAGATACAGGTAGACAATGGACTATATTTTAGTCCATGTTCAATACTGCACTAACAGCATGACCTCTGTGTCCAACGTCCTGAGAGTGACCACGACCCATTAGTATAATCTGTAAAACTACATAATATCTATCTATCTATCTATCTATCTATCTATCTATCTATCTATCTATCTATCTATCTATCTATCTATCTATCTATCTATCTTAATTGTTGTATAGCGCTAAATCGCCCAAAGGCCTCGAAGAGCTCACAGAGACAGAAACACAGACATGTACACAGAGAAGAGGTTAAAGGAGGTTGATTAACCAGAAACGGCAGGGCAGATGGGGTGGAGACTTACTCTACTCCTTCATCAAATATCCAAGTCTTTAACTGCCTTTTGAACAGGTTGATACATACATAGGGCCTCATTACGAGGCTGGCGGAATGGGTTTAACGGCACCGGTAATGGTGCCGGTAAACCCATTCCGCCCTACTACAAGGTTCCCTTGCGGGTCCCGCTCAGAACGTCTGGTCAGACCAGACGTCCTTTGCGGGTCCCGCAAGGGGACTAGGGAGTTAATAACGGGCCTGTTATTAGCTCCATCCCGATTCCCATTGAGCCCAATGGGGGCTCAAATGGGAATGGGGATGGGTTTTTTGAATGAGGAATTACCGGGTCCTCCAAGGTTGGAATGACCCGGTAATTCCTCATTCAAGGAACCCGGACCCGAGTTTGCGGGCAGCCATGGTGCTAATAGCTAATAGCACTATGGCTGCCTCCAAACTCGTAATGAGGCCCATCGTTTTTTAGTGGCAGAGGAAGGGAGTTCCAAAGTGTTGGTGCCCAGAAGTTAAAATTAGTGTTACCAATTATTTTTAAAAGTTGACAGGGTTGCAGCAAGTCTTGGTTGTTATTAGAACACAGGTTTCTCTTAATGGGGGCTTTTATTAATTTTCTAGCAAGATACTTTGGTGCAGCACCCATAAGACATTTAAAGGTCATCACTGCGCTCTTAAACTTAATTCTTTGTGCAACTGGGAGCCAATATACGTTCCTCCTAGCGGTAGAGGTTCTAGAATGTCGGCTAAGACCATTTACTTCTCTGACAGCACTATTTTGGATGGTTTGCGTTTTTCTTATGTTAGATTTTACGGTGCCCATTAAAATACTGTTACAAAAATCCAGTTTTTAATTTATTTTAGCCCCAGCAATTACAGCAAGATTGGTCTTGGATAAGTATTGATATTTTATTTCTATCGCGCTCATGCACAAGTGTTTCAGATTGCGACAAGGCAAGGGAGGGGAACAGGGGAGAACAAAACAGCGATTTTACTAGGCCCAGTGATATTGAGAACGCGCAAGTGCATTCGAGAGGGGGAGGGGAAAAGTGCATGGAAGGGGGAGAAGTGGAAAGTGCGAAGCAGAGGAGAAACAGATAAATAACAATAAATAAATAATAAAGGCAACAAACAGTGGTAGTGCAGCCAGCAATTTGCAAGTGCTAGGTTTAAGGCAGCAGACAAGGTAGGTCTGATAAGTGTAGGAGGAAAAGGGGGGGCTGTATGGGTACAGATACAGACCCCAGTGCAAGGGGTGGCCCGGAGGCAGTGCGGCAGGGTGGCAGGGTGAGCAGGTACCTGGGCCCAGAGGACAGAGGGTGGCCAGGTGCACGGTGCAAGAGAGAACAGATCAGCAGGGGAGAGGGGGAGCGAAGGCCGATGAAAAGAGGAAGGTCTTGAGATGGTTCTCCTCAGGTTTTAGAGTGGCAGGGAGGCCAATAAGTAAGGATGCATTTGCCGGAGATGGCTGCAGAAAAAGGTGCATGTAGATTTAAGATATGAGGCATGCCTTTTAAAGGATAGATGTGAATCCAAGAATATGCCCAGTGTTTTTACACAATCAGACACCGTGATAATGCTTTTGTTAATTTTAAAACTTTGATATTGATCCTTTAGTTGTTTTAGTCTCTGGGGAGTACCCATTATCATAAGTTCTGTCTTTGTTCATTGAGGGACAGGGAGTTTGAAGCCATTTTACATTTTATTTTTTTGAAGCCCTCACACAGCCCGCGGGCATCGAGGCGCTGTTACAGGAATTGTTTTTTGGGTGTGCAATTGTTTTTTTTTTGTCTTAGTTGCGTATTTATAACACGCTTAAACGCCCAGAGGTTTCTAAGCGCGGACCCGGGGATCGAACCTGTGTTGCTTCGTGTCGACTTGCTTCTAAGGCACGCACATTGCCGCTGAGCTATCCTCCTGGGACACTATATTATGGCTGAAACCACCTCTCTGACTCTCTGGGCGTCTTTTTTTCGTAATCTCCTGACAGTGAGAAAACCAACTGGGTGTCATCAGCGTAATTTGTTATCTTGACACCCATGGTTCGTAGCATCTCGCATAGTAGCTTGGAGAAAATATTAAAGACAAGAGGTGATAAACAGGACCCCTGCGCGACACCGCATAGCAGCAAAGATGGAAGGGAGGTAAAGTCCCCCTTGACAACTGCTACCATCCTCGGGTCCAGGAAGGATTTGGCAGAGGAGCATCTACCAACTGTTATCAGTCTTTCGGCAAGTATGTCATGATCAGTCAGATCAAACGCTGAGGAGAGATCTAACAGAAGGAGTAGTGCTGGGTTACCATTTTCAATAAGAGATGCAATGTTTGCCTGCAAATCCAGGAGAGCTGTCTCAGTGCCGTGATTGGCACGACATCTTGATTGTTCTTCGGCAAGGATGTCATTTTCTTCTACAAATTGTTGATATTGTTGATAAGCAATCTTGTCTATTATCTTTAACAAGAAAGGCACATTTGTGATGGGTCTAAAATTACCTGGAACTGAGGGATCAAGATTGTCCTTTTTAATAAGTGGGGTGATCCATGCCTCTTTAATATTACTTGGCGCATAGTACTCAGCAAAGGACTGGTTTACAAAATGGACAACCCAGGGGGCTAAGATCTCAGCAAAATCCTTGAATAGTTTAGCCAGAAATAGATCTGCTTTACAAGAGGAGGGCCTACATTTATGAATAATTTCAAGAACCTCTGTCTCTGAGATCCTTTGGAAGGTAAAGGTTTCAGGAGGAGATGGAGTAAAAAGGGGGCGTAGGCTCTGGTATCATAGCATCATTAGAGAAGATCGTTAGTTGTTCATTGATAGCCAGTTGATGTTTTTCGGTTTTGCTGGTGAAGGCTTCATGAATTGCTTGACACCATGCGTTACTTTCTTGTTCCTGGCTAATGACTGGGGCATTTTTTAGCTCCTGTAAAATGGTGAAGATTTCTTTAGAATCGGACTTTGCTTGATTAATTCTTGTGTTGGAGTTTTCAGCTTTGGCATTAAAGATTGATTCTTTGCAGTGTTTAACTGCTTGTTTATATTTAAACATTGTTTCAACTGAGGGGGCTTTTCTCCAGTGTCGTTCCGCTTTGCATTTAGTTTGTCTGGCAGCCAGAATGTCCTCAGAAAACCATTTATTTTGGTTAGTAGATTTATTCATTTTGGCTAATTTAAGGGGGGCCAACAAGTCAAACACAGAGTTTGTAGCCGTCCTGAATAGATGGGGTTACCTGCTCCTTAAATGCAGACTAGGTCACATTCTTTTGGTTGTGCCAGGTCTTAAGAGGTTTTTTCTTAACTAGCAGATCAACCTGAGGAGGATGTGTCAGACACTCAAGGTTTACACGGTAATGATCCAACCAAACGCAATCCATTATGGACGAGACATTTACTTCTTGGTTCTTTGTGACAATCCAGTCTAATGTATTTGCGTCACTATGAGTTGCAGCTTGGATCTGTTGCTGGAAGCCAAGGGATTTCAGTGACACTATGAGATCCTTGGAATCTTCGTCTACAGGGTTGTTATACCAAATGTTAAAGTCACCAAGGATGACAACAGGTGTGGAGTTCTTGGATTACTTTCCTATGGTAGCCAATAATTGTTCCTCAAACAAAGGGGTGGTTCTTGGGGGGCGATAAAGAAGCATGAGGGCAATAGAGGCTACAGGATTTATTTTCCGTTTCACCATTAGAGCTTCGTAGTTATCCAAGTTGGAGCTGTTAATTGTGTGAATCTTTAGATTATGCTTATAGATAATAGCTACCACCCCCCTCCTCTGCCTTCCTCCTGATTGGTTTGAAGGGCAAGGTATCCAACAGTGTAATAAGATTTCTATTGATCCCTTGAGAGAATCTAACGCATCAAACCAGACCCTGAGGAAACCACTAAAATGGGCTGATGTGGATAAGGAAATAATCTCTGGTAAATTTATCAGTGGATGCTTAAGCTGCATAGAAATCTGCCTTACTAGAACACAATCTGCCTTAATCAATTCACCCAGCTACTCAATCTTTCAGTCCAACCTGAATCTCCTGTCTCAGCAGACACAATGCACTGTGAATTAACTCAAGTTAAGCATTTGTTGATGCAATTTACGATCATAGACGTTAATAGTGCTTTGCTTTCTTTTCCCACAGGGAAAGCTCCTGTCTTGATCTAACTGCATTGGATGTATTCAAGTTCAATCATTTGATTTGAGTGCCTGTATTCACCAAGATATTTAATCCAATAGCTAATAACCTAATTTGCTGCAGCTGGAAGGAGTTCATAATAATATCATACTTCAAGGAAGGTGTTAGGCTGGGCCCAAGATGTTACCGCCCAATCTCATTAATTGATTCCTCAACTAAATGGCTGGATAGGGTGGTATATAAATCACATAATCGAATGGGCACAAACTAATAATATCCTTTCCAATGAACAATATTGATTCACAGCAGGAGTTGAGACTGTGGAGCAGGTCCTCAACCTCAGGTTGATTCTTGACAATTATGTCCAGGGACATGGATGCCCAGTGTACCTGGGGTTTATAGACCCGAGTTTGGAAATTGACAGCGTGAACTGGCAACAATGATGGTATGCCCTGCATTCCATCGGTCTGCCTTGGCCACTCCTAAATGTGTTCATATCATTGAATAACAACCTCTTTATCAGGGTGAGATTGGACAATATGGGTAAGGCTCCAACATAATTCTGTATATTTCGGGGGTTAGGCAAGGGTGTGTGTTGGCCCTGTTCCTATTTAGTCCTTACGTCAGCACACTATCCATAGAGCTAAATAAACTATCAGAGTGCCTGCCTAAAATAGCAGGCAAAAACAACTGTGTTCTATGATACATGGACGATGCTCTCTTACTGGCCCACACCCGGAAGGCTTTGCAGAAATGTATAACTGGACACATTGGATATATGGACATGAGAGATCTGGTGCGGAATTCTGAAAAGGCCGATCAACTGTGTGTGGGCAAGCCTACTGACAATCTACCCTGTATCACAGCATCTGGTCAGAAACTAAAGTGTATTTACAAAGGTACACAGATCTTGGAATAGTGTTCAACAATGTACTCAACTGGTGTGATCATATTAACTGTTCTGCTGCTAAATCTGCTCACGCAAGTGGTGTCATCATTAATTTTGGCAGGGACATGAGTGATTTAACCTTTGATTCAATTCTCCCCATCTATCAGGTTAGGTCAATCGCAATTAGAGCATTTGGAAATGAAGTGTGAGGATTTTCCCCTGTGTCACTGATCCAAATTAAAGAGAACATCTTTTAACAATATCTTTTAGAAGTAGCTGTGAAAAACCAGAGGGTGCTTCACAACTTAGTTCCTGGGATACCGTACTCAGGTGGCCAGGGAAAAGCCATCGCTTTTGGATCCCGTCCCGGGTGGTGGACAAGCGAGGGAGGATCACCTGGGGAGTGGGGGAGAAGTGCCCAATGATGAGACATGTGTGGAGTGGGTCTCGACCCCTCCAGCATACCCCCAGAATGACAGATGCCACCCACTGAAGCACCCAATAGACCATACCTGGATGACATCAGCAAAGTAATCATGAAAAGGTGACATGGCTGAACACACCCACAGACACATTAGCCAGGTGCAAAACAACACACATGAACTGCTTGCTGACACTGAAAAAGCAAAATGAAAACCACGGCTGGATTGAAAAGAATTGGGAAAGCCCAAAACACAGGGCTGAAGCCTGATGCACTGACTGTCCTGAGATAAGCAAAGCAGTCCTGGCAACATGTCCAGCCCTATCAAGGATGCTCGGGGAGAGAGCTTGAGTCAGCTGAAAAGATACAGCACCTGCAAGGACAAAAAGGCTGAAATCCCTCATAAATGCCAGCAGAGAAAATATTTTTTTCGGTCCCTTATTATGTGACCTGGAGCTGGGGAACAAGGCCCATTCAGAAAAGATAAGGTCATTCCCATCAAATTGAAGACAGAAGATGGAAAAAATGCAACACAACATGAAGATGAAGAATGAGTGTCCTTGTTCAAGGACTGGGAAGTCAGAGGGGTGAAACAATATTGGGAAGCAGGCGGTGCTCTGAGCTCACCTTTCCCACCCATCATTTTTGCTCACATGCTGGTAAATTTCCTAAAATGACAAGGCTTGCACTGACCTGGGGGTGGTGCCATGTGGAGCTACTAGATCCAGCCAGGCCAAATGATCTGTCCCATGTAGACTGTAAGTATGCCTATAATGTTCACTGAATCCCATTTCGCCTAAGAGCGAGGAATTCATCTTTTGGTTGTGAGGTCCCTGTAGCTTACAAACTCACTGCCCGTCTGTAATGAGCTGAGAGTGCATTTGGAGCTGTAGAATCTGTGTGTCTATCCCTGCTTGGATTAATAAAAGCAGCAATTTGTCGCAATTCTGGATTCCTCTGTTTTTTGGGCATGGGGGGATTCCCTTGAGCCAAATTGATTTTTTCTAACTACACTTCAAGAGGTAGCAGAGCAATGGTTGCTCATGCTCTCGGCTGTAAATCGCATCTCTCCTGACTCCCCTGCATTCTTTCCTGCTACGGAGAGCAGAAGGTGGGGCTGGCAGGCCGGGGGTGTGACAGTGAGTCCCAGAGCTGCAGCAGAGATGTAAGTACGAGCCCAGGAATCTGACAAATACAGACATCAGGGAACAGCTTTGGGCTTGTAAATTCTTTTGTCAGCATATTATGGAGTGCAATATGGCAAACAGGGGAGGATATGGACAGGTTCCGTTTGATGTTTGTGTTAAAATTTTCGTTTCATATGAAATGTTGCTGTAAAATCTTTTCTGTTTGGTTAGGAAGCATTTGGTCTTAGGTGATCAGTATGGGCAGTGAACTTAGACGATTCACTTAAGAGTACAGATGACAAAAGATATGTAAATATTGGATTTCCTATGAGATACACGTTTTAGCTTGCTTCATGGATGATGGTTACCTGTGGGAAAGGTTTTTCTCCTCATAGAGGTAGACTTCTACAGGCAACGCAGTAAATCAAAAGAGGACCACAAGAATTACTGGAGAAATATTGGAGTTCACTTTTAGGTAGACAGGAAGGTTTATTTGTTTGTTTGTTTGTTTATTTATTTGTATAGTGCAAGCCAGGCCCTTAGGCATCAGGGCGCATTGCTTGGTTACAGTGGCAGAGTAGGAATACATTTACATAAAAGACAATATACAGATATATACAGTAATATAATATACAGGTAAATCATTATTTACATATGAGGCAAGTGTGGTAGTCATGGTAGAGCTAAGGTAGAGCTGAGTGGAAAACAATGGGTATCGTGGTGAGGAGAGAAGGTAGTATATGAGTTACTTATTGTTCTTTCGAGAGTATCCAAGTTTTTCAATTTTTTCTAAAGAGTTGGAATGAGGCTTCTGTTCTGAGCGTCAGTGGTAGAGTATTCCAGAGTTTGGAGGTAAGCACAGGGAAGCTGATGCCTCCTTCTTTCTGGAGCTTGAACCTGGGGACTTTCAGACAGTGAGCTTGTGTCAATCTAATGGGCTGTGAGGTATTGTTCCAGGAGAAGTTGTCAGCTAGGTATTTTGGTGCTTGATTGATCAAGCATTTATGGGTAAAAGAGAGGACTTTGTGCTCTATTATTTGCGGAACTGATAGCCACTTGGAGTTTCGTCTTAGGTCTGAGATATGATGAGATTTTGGGACGTTCAAGGCTGCTCTTAGAGCATTATTTTGAATCACTTGCAGCTTGTTGAGGTTGGGTTGGCTCGTGCCGAGATAGAGAGTGTTACAATAGTCGATTTTGGATAGTACCAGTGCTCTAGCTATTGTTATGCAGTTGGTGGGGGAAAGAAAAGGTCTGCAGGCGTTGATGAACTTACAGGTGTAGGCTGTGGATGAGGAGATAGCGTTGATTTGTATATTCAGAGAGAGGGCAGAGTCAAGGTAGATTCCTAAGGTTTTGACATCCTTGGATACTTTGATGCTGTTGCTGTCTATGAGGAAAGGTGTGTAGAGTTTGTCAAGCTTGTTAAGTCTGGGTTGGGAGCCAAGAAGAAGTAGCCCAGTCTTGTCATCATTGAGGCAAAGTCCATATTTGGTCATCCAGGCTTGGATGATGGAATAAATGTCGTTGAGGGCTTTGGAATCTTTGGTATGGTCTCCTGTTAGGGGGATGAGTATTTTGGTGTCATCTGCATAGTTTGTGTAGGCGGACAACACGCACATCGTTTTTTTCTAAGAGTTTCGAAGATTATACTCTTGCCAACAGGCGTTGGCCATGGACCAGCAGTGAAGGGAGCGGTAGGAAAACTCAAGTAGACGAAGCTAGCTCATGTAGCACGAAAAGCTATGGTGCATGCAGCTGAGTTCTCAACAAATGTTTTGGGCAGCATGACATAAAATGAAGCAAAGCAAAAAGCACTGTGCTAGGCACACGAAGAAAAACATGTTTTGTGGCTGACAGCAGTATGTGAACAACAACAGACGTGGAAATTCCAACATAGGAATACATTGTGTCAACTTTTATTACATGGTGACCTGGAATAATGTGACTTTCTGCATTGGGGAAAAGTGCATGGAATTCAGGCATTGTAAAGTGGAAGGGAATTTTTGGCAAACGTGGGATTTAAATGGCTGGGACACAGCATGGTGGTTTGTGAGATGTGATTTGGGGAGCAGAAAAGAACTGACCTTTTTTGTCATTGAGGCATTTGACATGCAGAATAGCACATTTATATTGGGATAATGAATAACACAGTGGAACGCGAGGATATTTTATGTTTTTTAACAATGTATTACTGCAAGTGTTGTTGAATTTGCAATGCTTTACCTTATAAACCATATTGATAAGTCATTAGGTTTTGTGTTGAAGATTTAAACATTTATTTTTCTGTATTTTTTTTTGGCCCACTTAATGATGAACACCAGTTTTGTTTTGTTCTAGGACGGTATGGGAATGGGTGGGGGAATACAAATGATATGTGAGTAAAGAGCCACCATTTTTTATACCAGGAATAAAGCAGCTTTTGGTCGGCATTGGCAATGGAACAAGGGTCAGGACATGTTATGGAAAATATGGATTTTAATGTAGGCTCTTAATTGCCCCAAAAGCATGTAAATGCTACCCTAGAGTAAGGACTAATTTTGTTGATAACTTTTATTAAAACATTTATCAAATATATAGGTCAGAATAATGGGAATGGTTTGGTGGGAACAAGCAGAGTGGATATTTTATTAGAAGGAATTTAACGTGAGGGTTCTTGTAATGAGGAAGGGACAGTGAAAGGAGAATGAGTTAAGGTGACAGGGTAAATGGATGAACAGACCTTGTTTGGGTTAACAAACAATTTATTTGGTCTGCCAGGTAGCTTTGCTTTTTTTAAGGTTGGCACCGTGTCAGTGGGTTTTAAAGAGCATTTATTTTCAGGCACTGCGCAGACCCATTTAGCTTTGTCGCAAGCACTTGGTACTAGCAATGAGTGTTTGAAGTTTCAACACTTTGAAGTGTACATGGGTCAGGCACACTACGCAAAGGGGGAGTACTGCTTTCTGATTTATGGAGAATGATAGCACTGGAAGGTTCAAATGCATTTCAGCGATCATGGGCTGGCAAAGGAAGGTTTCCACACACACATAGGAAGGCAGAGATTCTCAAGGGTTTAGATAAGGGTGCCATGACACAGATAGGGGAAATTATGGGAATTTACGAAACCACAGATATAAAAAGGATGCATTTTAGCTGCGCACAGGAGCGAAATGTGGGAGGAAAATTATGGCAACATTTTCAAGCATGTAAGGAGGAAAAGACCACAAAAGACAAGGGGAAATTGGCAAGACTTGGGAGGGGGGTACACACACCCTTCACAGTGCAGTGCACAACCACATGAACGGTAGGCGACAGATCCCAGAGTCGGGAGCATGCGCTGCCAATTTAACACACATAGCATACAAATAAGGCCATTGCAGGCACCAAGGCAATGCAGATACACACACATAGAAAAGGGGGGCGGGTCACATTGAGGGGGACCCACTTCAGGGGAACATAGTGATTTTTATTTACATAATTTATGGTAGCACTTAGGGAAGATGCAAGAGCAGGCCATTAGAATGGGAAGGTTGTTCACAGTAAAAGCATACACAGCAGATATGGCCGGCAGAAATTAAAGCCATATTGTCACGATACTAACAGCATTTTCTTTCAAAGGAAGGGCACGCATAGAGAAGGAAAAAATGACAAATAGCTATGAGCAAGCTTCAGAGATGCGATGGTGAGAGGGGGGAGAGTGACGGCACTCACATGAGATAAAGATGAGGGGGTGAGGCGGAAAAGCGAGGCAGCTTTTGATGAAAGGGCAAGAGAACTCAGTAGACATCTTGGGTGAGTTTATACCAGGGGAATGAGTGTTCAATATAAGAACAAACCCAGAGAAGGGGATGATTTGACCTTAAAATGAATTATGCTGCGAGATGGCAGCAGATAAAATAGTTACACATTGAAGGGAACCAGGTTGGAGGCACGGGAAGAGAGGACATAGTATATTGCTTAAAGGGATTAAAGCTGTGTTGTAGCAGGATTTTTTTTGGTCATGTTTTCTTTTTGGCTGAGAGGGAAAGGGGGCAACCTTGGCAGGCGATATTATTGCAACAAGAGAATACAAGCAGACCAAGTAAAAGAAATAAGGTGTTTAACTGGACACAAGAAGGAAGGAGGGGCAACAGAGCAAGCAATGAATGAGCGTATTACGGTAAGTAACACATTTATGTATATTATTAATGGACATTTTAATGTGTTGATGGATTTAGAGGTGACATTATTTCATGTAGCATCATTGGGGCAAGGTAGCAATGAAAAGAGACGGAGCAACACTTGAAGAGGTAGGTACTTGCAGAAGGGAAGAGTAGCTGGATAGATAAGGCAGGTAAGTACTGGGGGAGGGCCTATATGGATATCTAGGTGAAGGGAAGGAGACGCAGCTAAGTAACAGGTAGAAAATTAGGGAGATGAAGAAAGGGTTTCAGTGAAGAGTATCTTTTCGTACAGGACAAGAGACACAGATGAAGCATGGCACTGGGAACACAGCTCTATGCAAAAAGTGAAGTACCCTTTTTTATGAGATGTACACAATTTGAATAGGTAAACGTGAATGAAGATGTAAAGGGCTCTGGTAATTTCAAGTGTAATGTTTATGTGTAAATGTTTTTCATGATTGGAAATGTAATGTTTATTTGAGATGTGTAACCTTTCATTGAAAAGAAGCAGAAATGCATGTGCAAGAAATGCTAGGCAAACGTGGGTACACATATCTCACACCTGCATGTACTAACACATCACCTGCGATTGTCTCAGTGTCAAGAAAGGTTAGGGAGGTAGCAGCATTCATTTGCAGGCACGCCGCAGCTCAAAGAAGATGGACAAGGGGAACATGCCAAGGAAAAAACATCTCATGCAGGCCTGCCAACAAACAGCAACCCTAAAGACAAGTTCAGCATTAAGGGGAAGAGGAAAACATCTTGTACATTTCGGGAAAACACAGCACAGACATCACTAGCTCATCACATGATGATATCACACAGCAACAAGGCCACGGCACCACACGCAGGGAAAGAGAGAGAGCTCATCAAAAGGGAGGTACCGTTCTGTCCATTAATTTATTATGACTTTGGTCCTCATCTGGTTTTTAACAGGACAGTTTAATTCAACTCCTGGATGTACCCAAGAGAAAAATAACAGAAGTGCCAAGGGTTGGAAAAGGACTATGTTATTGTTGTTTATGTTGTGTTTTTTCTCGCTCTCTCTCATGTGGTCAAGAAGGGAAAATGGGACAGTAAATGCTTCAGATAAATTAGGGGAGCACCAATATTATAAATGACATCTGGTATAGAAATGGAGTGGGTGGTAGGCAGGGAAGATGTGAAGTTGATGAAAGGAATACATAAGTAAAAGGAATTAGTAGTTAGCATTTAGGCAATGATGGGGTATAATAAAGAAAATGTATATACATTTCGTGAAATTCACCCGGTTTTCCCTGTGTTTTGGGCACGAAAGGACTTTCAACTGCATACCAGAGTGATGTCCAGCAGGCGACCCAGGCAACCGAGCCCATGAGCAAACAAAGACGGCCTATCACCAGGAGGGCCTATGGGGCCCAGCCTAATGCCCAGATGTCAGAAACTCGGACACCAGAAAAGCCCTTTGATTGTGTGTTCCCCAATCACTCTGTTTCCTCTTACCAGCAACAGTTCTCGCCATGCAGTGACTGTCTTACTACTTAGTATTTGGATTTAAGGTTCATAGACGTGGAGAAGTTTGTAGTAAACATGGTGCACAAGCAAAGGACAAGGTGGACGGGAGCATGAAAAAGAACTATGGAAAGAGACAAAAAGTACATTTTGGGGTGGCAACTGTTAAAAGGAAAAGATGGAAAAATGTTTTTATTACAAATGGAATGATGGGTCCCACTGGGAAGCTGGAGCATCACCTCCCCTGCTCGTGGTGGCAAGGGTCACCCGTTGTGCATCAAATAAATAAGGTTTTGAGTAACTGGGAGATTACACATTTGAAACCTGTGGAATTGCACCGCGGGACAAGATTGTGGCTCTGTTTTATACTCTGCTGTCTCTACTTCTGTCCCCTATTAGGACAGTAACAGGGAAACATAAACAGACTAATTTTCTGGAATTAAATAAAAGTAGTGACTTTACCCCTTCTATTAACATGAAGAAATTAAGTAGCTTTAATAGAAGATTATTGTTGATTTAAAAGAGGAAAAAGAGAATTATGTATATATATATTACACGGCCTGCAGTAGCGGCGCTGTAGTTATGGTTAAGTTGGAAGAGCACTTTTTGGGCGGCTTATAACTTTGCTCCCCCTTGGCGAATCCTTACCAAAGATTGCAAAAAAAGTACATGGCCCGCTCTGAATGTTTGGGGTGAGTTTGGTGAGGTTTCGTCGAGGGGGGGCAACGTTATAGGGGGGTCCCAAAACGTGTTTTTTCCATAGACGCAAAGGAACAAATATGTTGCTCACGCTTCCAGCCCAAACCGCTGGATGCATTTTCACCAGATTTGCAGCAGAGCAGGGGCGGCGGCTTGTTCCCGAAAGCATGCTTTTGTAAATTTGGTGGAAATCCATCCAGTAGTTTTTTTTTAATACAGGCAAAATGTAGGTCCCAAAAAATGTGTGATATCTGTGTCCGCTCCGCAGACAGGACTCCGATTGGCCTGGCAGGCTGCATGATGTCCGCGGACACCCAACACAGCGATTGATTGGCTGGAGGAAAGCGTGATGTGCGTCATATTTTTCCAAAACGCCCGCCATGTTGTATCTGCCGTGTAGAACAAGGCTGGGAAATATGTTTTGAGGCATTCGGTGTTGGGAAACGTGGGGGGGGGTGGTTGATATGATGTATTTGTTTAGGTGGAAGAAAACCGTGCAGTCTGCGGTCGGGACCTTGGGCGAGCACCTTATCTGGTGACTGCAGGAAGGCTTCATTAGGGTAGGGCATTGGAATGTAATTGGGATGTTTGTATAAGCTGTTTTATGCTGTGGTGGTTGTGCCAGCCTCTAGACTCTTGGGTGCATGGCCGAGCACCCAAGAGTCTGCCCACTGGTTGTAAGTACTGTAGAAGTATGTGTACAGAAGTGGAAAGGGCCTCGGTGGCTGGCTTATTTTTTTTATTTTTATTTTTTTTCTTATAAAGCGCACGGTTGTCCGGAAGCATCATAGCGCTGGAGAGGTAGAGGACAAAAAACCCTGAAGAAAAGCTACTCAACCATACGTCACTACATACATTTTAAGAACCTTCCTAAATGCCAGATGGTTAGATGTTTATTTCAATGTCACAGGGAGCTTGTTCCATAACTGTGCCACCGCAATGGAGAAAGCACGCCCTCCAATCTGGGAGCGGCAAAAAGGAGGTACACAGAGTAGGCCAGCCGATTCGGATCTCAGGAAGCGCTTCGGAAAATAATGTGAGAATTTAACACGAAGATACTCTGCACCCTGATCGTGGAGAGCACGATGCATGATGCAGAGCGCCTTAAGGGGACCCTGTTGCCACCCGCTCTGAAAAATTCTGCAGGCATTGTGTGTGTGTGGGTTGTGGCCACTGGCCAGAATCTTGGGTGCATGGCTGAATTATGCTGTGGGGGTTGTGCTCTGCCCCTAAACTCTGCCCACTGGTTGCAAGTACCATAATAGTGTATGTACAGGAGTGGACGGGGCCTCTGGGTGCAAGTATTGTAATAGTATGTGTACAGAAGTGCACAGGGCCTCAGGCAGCTGGTATATGTGTGTGGGTTGTGGTCGGTAGCCAGAATGTTGGGTGCATGGTTGTATTATGTTGTGGTGGTTGTGGTCTGCCCACTTTACTGTAACAGTATGTGTACAGAAGTGGATATGGCCTCTGGTGGCTGGCTTATGTGTGTGGGTTGTGGCCACTGGCCAGATTCTTGGATGCATGGCTATATTATGCTGGGGTGGTTGTGGCCTGCACCTACACTCTTGGGTGCAAAGAGTATGGCCACTGGCTGCAAGTACTGTAATAGTATGTGTACAGAAGTGGAATTTGGCTATTGGAAAAAAACATTACAATAATATGTATACAGTAGTGCATAGACCAGGCCTTTGGGCAGACAGCTTATGTGGTGAGTGCAGGCAGGCTTTATTAAGTTAGGGGAGTGGAATGTAGATGATAGGGGGATGTTTGGATAGGTTCAAAATAAGACTTTACCCACAACTATTGCAGTAACTGGTGTTTGGTGGCCAATTGCAGAAACATGTTTGGGCTCATTTGGTGACTGCATGAGGTATTCTTACAGTAGGGGAGTGGAGTCTGCATGCTATGGTGATATTGGCATTGGGAAAAAATACAGCGGGTGGGCTACTTCAATATGTGGAGATGGTGTTCAAATTGGGAAGGTAAGGGTTACTTGTTGTGTGTGGGTTGTGGCTACTGGCCAGATTGTTGGGTGCATGGCCGTTTTATGCTGTGGTGGTTGTGGCCAGTCCATAGACTCTTGGGTGCATGGCCTGAGGCCTCTGACTATACACCCAAGAGTCTAGGGGCTGGCCACAACAACCAAAGCATAATACGGCCATTTGATGTCTTTGATGGCCTGGGTGTTAGTCTTAGCAGTGCACTGTGGTGGCGTGAGTTATGGTTACTTAGCTTACCATAAATGGCGAATTTTGCAGGTTTTTCAGTTTTTTCTTTTAACCATAACATCCCTTTAACAACGTTTTTTCATTGAATTTCATAGGTTTTTATTAGTGCAACTTAACCATAATGTCCCTTAGAAAAAGTTTTTTCATTGAATTTTATAGTTTGTTATTGGTGCAACTTAACCATAGCGTCTCTTGAACAAAGTTCTTTTCAGAGAACTTTAAGGGTTTTTTCCAGTGCATGCTATTTTCCTACTACTTACTAATATCATACTTAGCCCAATATAGCAACATTTCTGTCCAATTTACAAAGTTTCACATTAAAACTCTGCCGTTTCCCACCTTCTACCATCATTTTTAACACTTCTATACTTTTTCCGCTGTTTTTGCTTCCGTCGACGTCTGCAAACAGCTGACGTCATTGCGGACCTTCCGGACAGTGCCACACGGCCATAGCTCGCGCGTGCCATGATTACGTGTCCATGAACGCGTTTGCACTTTGCGTTCGGGTACTTGCTTCGAGGACAGTTTGGAACTGTATTTTCTACTGATCTAGGACCATTCAAGCTCAAAATGTACCATTGCACAGCTCCTACACCTATTCTTACTCATTACCCATTAACAATCTAGTACAAAGGACATACTTAGAGCAATAGCAGCAAAACTCCTATTTATCTTACAAAATGGCATCAGCTATTGCCATCCCTCCTCCCCAAGAGCCACCACCACCAGCTGGAGGATCCACACAACAAAAAAAGTGAAGTATTTCCAAAGACAATTAAAAGGATCAAGAAGATGAGGTAAAGGAAGTGCCTACCTCTGGCACGAGAGAGAATCATGGGTATGGCAGTTCTTTACCACTGTTTGGAAGGTACCAAAGGCTAAAGCTACAAAAGTGAAATGTACTGTTTGTACTTAGTCACAGACTACCTGGACATTACTCCTACAGGACCACCTCCATGCGCCGCCACACGAAATCCAACTACTGCAATGCTCTCAAAAATATTGTTCCTTTCTTAGCAAGTAGTAGGCGGTCTTCCTCCACATCATCTTCCTCAACCAATACTGTAACCACACAGACTACTTCTGTGGGACACAAAATCCCACCAGCTACCTTGCAAGCAATAAAAGAGGCCGCTGATCCATATCTTTGTAAAACAACAGTCCTCTGTACATACTGCAACACACCACTCTGCAGGGGGAATCAATTTCAAAGTGCGTTTGAAGGTGTAATCAAGGAGCATGAGAAACACTGCCCACTACCTTAGAAGTAACACACGCGCAACATCTTCCCCTGTCCACCTGCCCCTCCATATTAGTGCTTGGTGCCTCTTCCCTCATTTACCTCCTCACCTTACGTTCTAACCTCTTCTGCAAACATTTTTTTTTAAAACAACAAAGGAAAGGTTCCTTTACACCTTTCACAGTTAAAAAATATAACAATAAAAAAATCTTATATACTCCCTCTACTTTACATTTCACAGTAAAGTACATAGACTTAATACGTTTTTCCAACATTTTCATTAACATTTTGTGTTATGCTAATGGGAATAATGTGGCGTTCATCCCCCATTCCAGGGACTAGAACGGGGGATAACGAGCCACCAGCCCAAGCGAACTGTGTCTGTGTGGGCCCTGATGCCTGCGGGCTCCGGCACATTATAAATAAATAAATAACACAGGCTACTGGCCATTATCCTCCATTGCAGTCCCTGCAATGGGGGATAAAGGCCATTTGCACCGCTGGTTCCCAAAGCGTGAACCCGGGTGCTAATAAATCGATATTTCTTCCTACAGCGGCATCCCGCTGTAGAAAGGAAAATCCTTTTCCAAGATGGCCACCATGGAAAGGGAAGGCGGGCCTCCGTCCAGAGCCCCTCTTTCCTTTCCATGTCACCCTGTAAAAGGCGAAGACAGAACCCTATGACCATACTACCACAAGCATATTTTTTTTCCCTTTCAACCTATCCCACTTTCGAAATAACTTTACCACATAGCCGGTCCAAGGTGGACATGGCCACTTTAACCCCATCTTTCGTCCCTCGCGGTCATGGCCGTAGCCAGATTGTCCGGGTCATGACCTTATACCATGACGCGGCCAATCTGGCCACTGCCCCTGGCCACAGGGTATACCTCAGTCACCAAAGGTTTATAACTATTTTTTGTACCTACATTATGACACTTGTCAAAAAATAAAACATGGGCACATTTGCAAAACCATGCTTTAAGGTCCTTGTCAATGCTCCTTAAAAGGAGTTTGCTTGAAATCAGCCCATGTTTTATTTGTTCAAAAGTGTCAAAATGTATGAACATACAATAGTCATATAACTTTGCACCCACTTGACAAAATCCATTCAGACATTACACCAAAATTGAAGGTTAGGTCTGTAATATTTCTTAAAACTTTTGTTCACATTCATCAAATGGCAACAAAGTTAAAATCCATCTAAAAATGTTGTGACCCCCCTCTAATTGAGCCCTCCCTGACCAAACTCCACCAAACTTTGATAAAACATGTATGTCTAGATCTAAAATCGTTTTGCAAACTTGTGTAGATTCGTCAAATGGCACCACAGGTATAAGCCTTTAAAATATTGTGGGACCCCCCTCTAAATGTGTTCCCTCTTGACAAAACAGCTATACACTTTCCAAAACCATTCAGAATCAAGTCTAGAATAACATTTCAAAGTTTCATGCAGTTTCATTGAGTGTCACCAAAGTTATACGCCATCCAAGAACTGCTTTTCACCAACCCTGTAATGCAGAAATAGGCACAGATGTCCCTGAAATGTCCGCAAACTTCAAAGGACTGCCCCCCGTCCCCTCCCAGAACATCCGGACTGTTCACAGACTTTTGGGGTGAAAAACACCTGTTTTTTGGCTTCTTATGGCCATATCCCATCCCATCCTCATCACCATTCACCTCCTCAGATTGTTTGATAAGCTTGACAAGTGCAACATTGTGTTTTTTTAAATGTTTTTACTGCAATGTCCGCGGGCACCAGCAGATGTCTGCAAAATCCAACTTGGTGGGTGTTTCCAAAAATCTGATGCACTTCACACTTTTCACCAACCAATAAGGGGGCGCGTCCATTGTCCGCGGACATCATGTCACCCTCTAGACCAATCGTATGCCTGTCCGCGGACCGAACAGGGAAATGGGTCAGCGGAGCAGACCAGATATCACTAATTTGTTTGACCTACATTTTGTATGTTTTTTTAAAAATACTGGACGGATTGCCACCAAATTTACAAAAGCACGCTTTCAGGAACAAGCCGCCGCTCCTGCTGCAAATTTGGTGAAAATCCGTCAAGCGGTTTGGGCTGTAGACGTGAGCAAAGTTTTTTCCATTGGAAAAAAAGAAAATGTTGGGACCCCCCTATAACTTTGCCCCCCCCCCTTGACGAAACCTCACCAAACTTGCCAAAAATATTCAGAGCGGGCCATATACTTTTTTTTGCAAAGTTCAGTGAGGATTCGTCCAGGTGGAGCAAAGCTATAAGCCGCCAGTGCTATTCCTATGGGTTTAGCAACTTAACCATAACTACACGGCCGCTACAGCAGACCGTGCAATATATATATATGTATATATGTGCTTGTATGACCAATTTGGCCCACACCACTAATGATATAAAGTACCAGCATGTGACCAATGTGGGCAGGGGGGTTTCAGGGAAGGGCTGCCTTGCAAACCCTCCTACTTCCCAGGCCATCAACAACTAGAAGATTTCTATGTCGGTTCTAGAAGAAACAGGCTATGCTACGATGAAATACACAGGAGAAATGACTCCATGAGGACAATTACATTAAAACCTGGACAATGATAGAGGATTGCTCGAATACAGATGACTTGACAACACATTCTGAAAGGCCGTAACAAAGGAAGTACAACACAAGGGGAGCAGAGTGCCTCAAGGGTGCAAGAACAAAAGTGGGAGGACTGCCTGAATGTCGCAAGAAACATCAGATACCCATATATGGATAAGAGTTTGCAAGAGAACAATAGGTTGAAGGCTGCGGGGATGCATAGCACAAGTGCTCCTGGCAGTTTCAGTGCAGATGGTGCAGAGAGACAAGGATGGATACATCAAGAAATGGCAAGAAGTTAAAACTGCTTACGCGGGTAAAAAACAAGGCAGGCCTCTGTCCAGAAAGCCATCAAGAATAACACCATCATGTTGCCAGAGCAAAGATTAAGTAAAGAGTGGAGACAAAAGATATGATATGATATGATATTTTATTTCTATCGTGCTCGTACACAAGTGTTTCAGAGCGCGACAAGGCGAGGGAGGGGAACAGGGGAGAACAAAACAGCGATCTTACTAGGCCCAGTGACATTGAGAACACGCAAGTGCATGGGAGAGGGGGAGGGGAAAAGTGCATGGAAGGGGGAGAAGTGGAAAGTGCAAAGCAGAGGAGAAACAGATAAATAACAATAAATAAATAATAAAGACAACAAACAGTTTTAGTGCAGCCAGCAATTTGCAAGTGCTAGGTTTAAGGCAGCAGACAGGGTAGGTCTGCTAAGTGCAGGAAGAAAAAGAGGGGGGCTGTATGGGTACAGATACAGACCACAGTGCAAGGGGTGGCCCGGAGGCAGTGCGGGAGGGTGGCAGGGTGAGCAGGTACCTGGGCCCGGAGGACAGAGGGTGGCCAGGTGCACGGTGCCAATAGAGACCAGATCAGCAGGGGAGAAGGGGAGCGAAGGCAGAAGAAAAGATGATGGTCTTGAGGTGCTTCAGGACCCGGAGATGGTTGTCCTCAAGTTTTAGAGTGGCAGGGAGGCTGTTCCAGAGGGAGATCTACCCCCAGCTCGTTTCTTTGAAAATTGACTGACCCTGGGGGAGTTGGAGGTAGAGGAGCGAAGAGCGGGGAGGTATTTGCGGAGGGATAGCTGAAGGTATTTTGGACCCAGGCCTCAGAAAGCCCCTAAAAGAGACACAGAGGCATTCCAACACTGGTCCAGAAGCTCATATGCAAGTGCCACCCAAATGAAGAAGAAAATATGCCATAATGCCATTGATCACACCAGCCCTGATGATGAACTAGAAAGACACAGAAGTGAATGGATGCCCCGAACTGGATGCACAGTGGAGGAAAAGAGGGCACTGATGCCGAGCAGGGTGAAGAAGAGGAACTGACCTGGAACACAAACCAACCCAGGAGCTGAAGCGACCTGAGGGGTGTGACAAAGATTTGAAGAAACAAGACACCCATCTGTGGGGAGGGGCTTTGAGTTTGTGGTCCAGGCTGAGGGGCTGCAACGGAAAAGGGACTGTTCAGGGGGTCTGAATCCCCCCTCACCATACCTCCAAGATGGCAGATGACCCCAACTGAAGGAGCCCACCGACCATACCCGGATGACATCACCAGAGTAAACATCTAAAGGCGACATGGCTCAACACACCTGCACAGACATTAGCCAGATACAAAACAACATATATGAACTGCTGCTTGCTGACACCGAAAAAGCAAAATGTAAACCACAGCTGCATTGAAAAGAATTGGGAAAGCACAGAACACAGGGCTGAGGCCTGATACCCTGACTTTTCTGACAGATGCAAAGCAGGCCTGGCCGCATGTCCAGCACTACCAAGGATGCTGGGGGAGAGACCTTGAGTCAGCTGAAAAGATACAGCACCTGCACAGACAAAAAGGCCAAAATCCCTCATAATGCCAGCAGAGAAAATAATGTTTACGGTCCCTGAACATGTGACATGGAGCTGGGGAACAAGGCCCATTCAGAACAGATAAATTCATTCCCATTGAATTGAAGACAGAAGATGGAAAAATTGCAACACAACATGAAGACAGAGAATGAGGGTCCTTGTTCAAGGACTGGGAAATCAGAGGGGTGAAACAATAGTGGGAAGCAGGTGATGCTCTGAGCTCACCTTCGCCACCCATCATTTTTGCTCACATGCTGGTAAATTTCCTAAACTGACAAGGCTTGCACTGACTTGGGGGGTGGTACCAAGGTGAGCTACCACATCTAGCCAGATGAATCAAATGATCTGTCCCCTACAAACTGTAATTATGCCTATACTGTTCACTGAATCCCATTTTGTCTAAGAGCGAGGAATGTATCTTTTAGTTGTGAGGTCACCGCAGCTTAAAAACTCACTGCCCACCTGTAATGAGCCGAGAGTGCACTTGGAACTTTAGAATATGTGTGTGTATCCCTGCTTTGATTAATAAAAGCAGCAATTTGTCACATTTCTGGACTCCTCTGTTTTTTGAGCATTAAGGGATTTCCCTTGAGCCAAACTCTGTTTTTCTAACTACAATTCACATGGTATCCCCCTTTTTTCACAACCAATATAACCCCTATCGCTGCTTATTTTATGGTAAACTACAACTCCCATAAATCCTCCCCACTTTATCTTAACAACAGTACTGCACCAAGGAAGGTGAGAATGAGGCCAGAAAGATTACCTCGCCTGACTTGTATTGGCCCTGTCCATGTAATGAGGCCAGGCAGAGTCAGGCACGTAGCTCTGACAATGTACACCTGCCACTTATTGACACTCTCTGTGAAGATAAAAGGTGGTGCACTCAAGCACACTTGGAGCGAGGCAGGGTACGAGAAGGAACAGCTCTTCCGAGGCTGATGCGAATCCGGTGGTAGAAGTCGGAAGGCCAACGGTCTGATCGGCAGTTGAGATGATCAAAAGAAAGCCAGGCAAGATGTCCATGCTTTCGCGAAACCGCGAGCATTCGAAGAGCAAAGTCGAGTAGAGCGGAGGAAAAAAAACTTCAAGTTGCCAGAAAGCAGCCTGCGTCCCTCCCGGGTGAATCGCAGAGTTGGGGAAGAGCAGAGGAGTTGTTGGTAACGTCCTTGAGATGCAGGAAAAAGATTAAAGCAATCCAATTAACACGACCAGTGAGTTATCAAAGGGAACAAAAGTGTGGTTGATGTTAAAGGGAAGGTGACTATAATTTCATAGTTGAAAGCTATGCATGTGCTGATAAAATGCAAATGAAGAGAACAATTGTTGAAGGAAAGGATACAAAGTAGCGGAGTGGTCCTGTGGGGTGAAGTCACACATTCGAAAGTCTCTGTGAAATGTTATGAGTTTTGAAAGATATTACAGCAGAGATCAAAGGAAAGAAAGTCATAGTGATAAAGAAAGAAAGTTGAATAAGAGGAAAGTGTAATATATGAACTGTGAATATGCCAAGAGGTCAAGATATAAGAACTTTGGAAAAGGCCAAGTGGGCAAGCTAAAGAAAAATAAGAGCTACAAGTACCAAGAAGCATTGGTGCTGCAAGAGAAGATTGTGAATTTAAGGATTGTTACCAGAGAGGTTGAAGTGGTCATGCAGAGGTCTATATGAATTCCATGCAGTTTCGAAAGTCTTTGACAGTGAAAAGATACTTTAGATAACCGTGGAGATGGGAACCCCCATGAAGGAGAGACAGGTTTGAGCACGGCAGAGGGAAGGCTGTGCAGAACTGTGAGAAATTGAGAAAGTGAATGTTAACTGAATATTGATGGCAAGGCAGTGAAACCTAAGGGAGGGATTGAACTACCAGAAGATGAATGCCTAAGATGGAACTGTTGAATTGTGCCAGTAAGGCAAAGTGGGCAAGACTGATAGAAATGTGCCATCTACCTATTCTTTGTTCTTTAATAGACTCTATAGACCCGTAGGGGTTATACCTAGGGAAGGGAGTTGATGCTGAATCCATTCTGATATTTCTTTTTGAGACACTATTTTCTTTTTGTGTTCCCTTAACACATTTGTCATTTTGAGAAGGAGGGCAAGCTTAGGTTTTCTTAGTATGGGCCTTTTTATTTTGACCAGACTGACGTGGACGCAAAGTTTTCTGATTATGCTGCCTATATACATTTTTTCTCTATACAGCTGAATTGCCTCTCTAAATATGTAATTTATGCCATCATATGTATATGTGAAAAAATGTATATAGGCAGCACAATCAGAGAGCTTCACGTACGTATCAGAGAACACTTGACCACCATAAGATCACAGGACCCTAAACTGGCACGTCACTGGCAGACTACACACCAAATGGGTGAAAAGAAAAACATTTGGTTTATAGGACTACAGACAGCCAAGTACGGCACCCTAGGGGGTAACCATTACCTCAAACTAAGACAGCCGGAAGCAAGGTTGATCTGCCACTTCAGATGTGTTACCAATGGTCTGAATTCAGATCATGAAAGTAATGTTTTTTTTATAAGCCCCAGCGGATTGTCGCTAATTGAAATATACCATGACCTTAAGAAACTGTTCTAGCCCTTACATGATATCACATTGCCTAAATCTAGCCAGCTCACAATCACCGATGATCATAAAACGTCATAGACTGGTCCTGCACTTAGGCGGTGCCTCCATCGGGGGCACAGTTTGAGCACCTGTAGGGATGAACTTAGCAGGAAGCTGCACTGCAAGCTTTAGGACAGACCCCTAGCACTGGGAGCAACCAGTAACATGAGCCCCCTGGCTCAGTGGGACGTCTCTACACATATGGGACTGGGTCCATCTCACGCGGCAGAGTCCAACCTCTGGCTTTCTCCAATTCTATGCGAATATACATACAATGTTCTCCAATCATGTAACCAATTGTATACTAATCAGTAGAATGATCCTTATTATACATTTCGCCACCGGTTGCGCACAATTAATAAAGGCAGAACGGAGGATATAGCAACCACAGGAAACTATGACTGGCACAAGGCCAGGAAGCACACGCGCACCTGAACAGCCCACACAAGCAGTTGCGGTCTGATAACTGCAGAACAGACCATATCAAGAATGGACCTTCACGCCAAATGGCAGGTAAGACCTCCACCCACACTGGTTTGTAGAGCCTGGCTTTTGTTCAACTATGGGAATTACAACAAACCCACCTAATATACCTGCTACCATCGGGTCCGACCCAAACACACTCTCCCCAACCAAAAATGGGTAGGGGCCAATAGCTTCCATTTGGTTAACCGAGGTGTAACTCCTAGCTTAACACAGGCAAGCACGGCCCTCCACTCACCATCCAGTGTGGCTCATACATGGGGCACTCCCCTTGTACAATCACCCAAGACTCTTTAGCAAGCATTAATTCATCTCAGTGCAGGGGCACATACGGGGTCACTAGCCAACCAGCCCTGAACACTTTGCACGCATTGACTTTCCATTAGTTAACACACAGCACAATAAGGCATTGCATTGGACACTTCTTAAGGCGGGCCCCCACAAGCCAGCCCATTTGGGACCACTCACCGCTTTAATCATCTGGGCACAAGTACTTCATCCCAAGTTCCTCATTCCCACCGGGGGAATTCCAACACATCAACTTTTTTTTCCTCACAGAACCGATGCCCAGTGGGGCATGCAAGTCTAACCGGACTTACAGTGGGAGGAACACACTCCGACCAGTCCTTGAGCACCATTTCACCGTCTGATGTAGAATATCATAACGCTTTAGGTAACACCTACTGTGTCAGGCTTAAAACAATAATATTTACAAATGAATTCACTAACATTTAAATCCTGTATCAATGCCCAACATTATACTAACCCAACTGTGTTTTTCTTTCTCTCCTTGACCAATTTGAAATATAGTGTTATATTATTCTATGTGACTATATTTACAAACAAACATGTCTTTTGTCCTAAAACCTGTATAATGGGATTTCATACGAATGAATCACACCTATCACCAAATGTATCTACCTATACCACCAAATGACACTTTAGATCACACTATATTACACAATGTAACTAAATTTAACAACTCAGCCTTGATAAAGACCTGCAGGGTCGAAACATGTGTCGACTGACAACACAAATCACGATTTAAAGCAATAAGCAGCCAAATTAAAATAAATATTACTCAAAAATAGGTCTACACAAATAGACTCATTCCCCTTTATACGCAAGATATCCATGCCAACCCAAAAGTTTCAGCCCCACAAGAGGTGTGGGCAACACCTCCATGACTCGTGATCTCGCAGCACGCAATCTCATAACAAACAAGCAGCGTATAATTTCAGAGTGCTGCGCAAGTGGAATTAGAACTCTAGTGCCCAACTACTACTCTAGACTATATAAGTGATCCAATCAGTCTCAAACTTGTATTATTCTGGATCAGAATCCAGAGTTACATATGACACATGCTATCATTAAGGAACTGTTAGTTTCTGATATCTGTTCTAAAATTCCCTGGATTAATCCATTAAAAAAGGAATTTAATTCCCTTGGTCTTTCCAAATTCTTTAGTTCCTTCCCTAATGTACACAAAACGGATGTAATTTTCGTTTGAGATTTATGGAAGAGAGAAGGAACCTGCACCATAGAGAAGACCTCAGTTTCCTGTTATTTCACACTTGATCGCATTCCGCCAAAGGTTAATTTACGTGCTATGGTTTTTGAGTCCGCGTAAGAGGTGCGTGCTGTTCAGCGTAAGGGCTGTCTACCTATACCCATTGTGCTGAGCCAACATATAGATGGAAATGGTCATCAGTTGCGTGCACTTTGTCCCTGCAATGACAGATCTCAGGGTGACATCATCATTTCTGATTCTTCTATCCGCCATCACGTGCCTTGGAGACAATACTTTCAATTTTGTTCCTGAAAAGAATAACTGAAGAGTTGATGCAAACAAATACCTGTGTTCTGTGCCAGACAAACGAGCTGCCTACACTGTGTTCCTTCATTGAAGGAGTTCTAACACTAAATGATGAATCTTCTCAGAACAAATAGGTTTGTGCATGGGTTTATCATTGCTATTTCTGTGTATAATTGTTTTAACCTGTATTGCATGAATATTCTTTTATGATGGTTTTTAACCTTCAAAATAAAGATTCGAAAATGTGAACATAATTGTAAAGAAAATGTAAAGAAGAATTGGTCTGCTGAGCCGCTCAATGTGGTTCCCCCCCCCACCCCCCAAGTATACAATGGTGAAATGAATTGGTGACTCTCGCGGCACCAGTGGTGTTCCTAGCTCTGGAAAAGATCTGGGGCTATGCTATTGTCGGGACTGTCGGCACTCGGGGCTAGCTAGCCTTCTGGTTGTTGCCCCTGAGCATCTATCAGGGTCCACAACCAAAAGACCCGGGGCTACAGCCCCCTCGGACACCCCCTAGCAACGCCTCTGTGCGGCACCAAGGCTATAATCATTATTGTAAACAGATCTTCGCATTTATACAAATTGCAGAACTGAGGACGGGGCAGGGCCATAAAAGCTACAGGCGCCTGGTGGGTGAAAGTAGAAGGCGATTGGGAGGCAGAGTCAATTGGTGTCAAAGTGAAGCAGAGGCATGTAGGGAGATGGAGTAGGGTGGAGAAATAAGGAGAAGGGAGGCTGCAGGGGAACAAAAGGAAGCAGTTGGAGGGAAGAGGACAACAGATATTTTGGTGGAGAAGGTTGAAGGAAGTGGAACGAAGAATGTAGGAGACATGATAGCCGAGACTGGAGCGAGAGAGGAGGTTGGGAGGAAAGACCAGGAGGTGGTTGCTGGAAACCTAAGGGTGAGGAAGGAGGTTGGAAAGAGACATAATGAGATGGAGGAGATATTGGACAGAGGAAGGGCGTTGGAAGAAGACACCAGTATCAGGGTGATGGAGACATTGGCAGAGACGTTTCTATGGGAGGGCAAAAGGGGCCTTGCCCAGGGCCCCCGCCCTGGAGGGGGCCCCATATTGCTGCCTGATCTGAAGAAGTAAGATTCCATTGTTCAGCAGTCTTAAATAGCACACGTCAGGATATTTTATGGGGTGCTGCTGAGGCTCTAAACTCATTGCCTTTCTGTTTTGACAAGTACATTCTGCCTTCATCAATTCATCATGTATTGCTTTCTGCATTCACTGTGGAATACATAGTGTGTGTGTTCGTTACGGCACAACTCTGTAGCATTCTTTCCTTTCTGTGGGACTTATTTTGATCATGTGCAATAGGCAACAGTGAAATGCATATTGATACATTGAGTACCACAATGGTTCAGAAGTTAGCTCAGCGTGCAAAGCACCCATTTGCAGATGTATGTGTTCATATGAAAAATTAAAATATCAAATTACAGCAAGGTTGGCTGAGCCTTTCCTATGTCTGATGTTTATAATCCTGTCTGCATATGCACTTGCTTTTGACGAACAACATCTGCTATTATCAGCAATGTACCTGCACCAGATAGGGGTTGCTATAAAAACTAACATATCATCCGTATGGTGAAGGTCTAGAAATTGGTTTCTTCAGATGGGGTGTTGTAAAACCTGGGCAATCGCCTCCTACGATGGCATAAACTGTTAGTCCTAGAGGTGAATAAGTATCCAAATTCAAAACAATGGAACGAAAGCGTTCATGCTTGTATCCTGGATTTGCCAGCAGACGATGGAGTGATCCTGGTTAAATCATCTAATATCTCTTACATTACTGTGCTGTCTTCTGTGAGGTTTGCCTTCTGCTTCTTTGCATGCTGCTGGTATCGTTTAGCCCATTACTTGATCTTTCTTCTTATGTAGGCCATGTGGGTGGAAGGGCTGGTAGACAGAAGAGAGCGGACCAGATGTTGCAGGCCTCTGGCAAGCATATTTTAAGGTCTGCTTTTATGACACAAGAAACGGTTTGCTTTTTGGTAAACGTCAAAGGTTTTTATGCAAGTTTATAAATGAAAATGTCACATGCCATTGTTTTGTAAGCATTTAAAGCTTTAACATACAAAAGACAAACCCAGATTAAATGTGTTAAATCACATCGATTGGTATGCTGGTACTTATATACTTCCCTTGATAATGGAGAGAATTACACTAGAATCATTCCCATTTTGCAGAACACTGTTCTATAATATTTTCTTTAAAAATGGTCATGTTTGGTAATGTGTTGGTCTTCAAATGCTACTTGTTTATCATTCTGATTAGACCAAGAATGAAGAGGGTAAGGGGACTTAAAGAGAGTAAAGGAGCTTATGCTGTGAGACAGCATATCAACTATAGGTTGTGAGCGCGACGGGTGGGGGGGCGACGGGTGGGGGGGCGGTTGGCGCTACCCGTATTCTTGATCCCTTAATTCCTTTGGTTTGGTGGCGGGAGGCCCCAAAGATGCCCGTGCCCAAGACCTCAAAAGTGCTGAAGACGGCCCTATACATTGGGAGAGGAAGGAGGGTAAAAGGTGGAGTCAGCGGAATAAGAGCTGGTGGAAAATCAGAAGCAGGCTATTTCAACCTCTAGTAGGGTTGATTCTGAGAGTGGTGAATGTAAATACACATATTAGAACGTCAAGGGGGTTAAGAAGAAGCCAGCTGGAGAAAAGAGGGCAGGAGGTGCAAAAGATACTCCGCGGTGTAGGAGAATATATTGATGCATCAAGAAAGGCAGTGGAGAAAGGAGGACATTCAGAAATAGTGCCAGCACCCAGAGACATGGAGGAGATGTGTCAAGCACAGGAGGTTCAATTAAACACCCACTCCACAGAAGCCGAATGGAGTACGACCCTCCCACCTTAGATGGCTTTGGTTCTTGGTTCGGGATAACAGGTAACCACGAGGCAGTCAATGGGGGGAAGAGGCTTAGGGGGAGGTTGTGGATAGGCATGGGGGTTTTAGGGAAACCGAAAAGAGGGTTAGGGTACGTGATTGGAAAGGCAGGGGGAAACGCAGGGAAAGCTCTGAAGACCTGACACCCCTGATGGGTACAAGTACACACTGACCCTGAACAATAATCCTGACTCCTAACCATAAACAGTAATCCTAACTCTTGACCCTGAACCTATTGCCTACTTCCTATACATACAAGCCATGAATTACACACAAAACAATGATGATGATGATACACACAAAATACACCATTCATCTCACACATTAGATGCATGTGCCCAGCACATGTACATGTAACATGTAATGCAAACTCAATGAAATGATGACATATAGCGTCCCTTTCTTTGCTCTATGGGACTGAAAATCAGACGCTTGCTAGTGACTAATTAAACACCTGCTAAACACTCTTGAGTCCAGAACCGCTTGTTGTGAAGCACAGCAGTGGAACATGCACGAACATAAGGATATTTCACTGAGCATTTTCAATTAGGGTTTCAAAACCGCTCGTTCTGAAGCACGGAGGCGTAATCATGCACGAACATAATCATAGACTTATCTAATGCGCAGGGGGCATCCCACGGCTTCCTGGGGCATGCTTAACTCCAGTGTTGTATGAAAGCATTGGCCCTGGCTCCGCGTGTCTATGAAGGCAGTCGCCGGACTACCGATCACAGTGTCCCGTTATGCTCTGCACCCGCTTGGCTGAACTCCTGTATCCTACTCGCCACACGCGTCAACCGACCCCGCGTCCTGCCCGTGCCATCACGAACAATCACCAACAATTAGGCACTGGCAGGGCGGTCTTAAAGGTGCTCCGCTGGAATGTGCGCAAGTGTGTTGCTGCTGGGCACCATGGGAATTGTAGTTTCCCCAGTGTCAGCTACCGCAGATGTCCCCAACAACCCCTAGTGTCCTCACATGATGAGAAGATAGGAGTGCAGCCTCTTTACCCACTCAGACTCTTGGTGGAAGTTCTGGGGTTTTGCTCAGTACTGCCATACCCAAACATCTTTCCGCTCCAAAACCAAATGTGACACCACAAGTGGGGACTCACAGTACTGAGGACCAGAAGCAAAGACCAGCTATGCTGGTCCAAGGAGACAAGAATGAAACATGGGGGACACTTAAGACTCTCAGGACTGTGAGTGACTTTTAACTCATTGTCCACATGGGTAAAAGAAGCTGGGATGAGATTTGCTTCCTAAAAGGCTGTAACTGAAACTAACAGAAGCCATCATGTAGTTGTTACTGAACTTTTATGCTGCAGTTTTTTAATTTGGTCCAGTTCTGCAAACAGCCCTGTATAGCTCTCTTGTGAAATATGTATTGACCTTTAACTTCTTGTGCCTGTATTGTGTTGATCCGACTTGGCTTTGTGACAAACCACTGACACTGAACTAATCTGCTATTTTCTTATGGATTTGTGACCCTTTGTTTTAAACATTTGCTCCATATTGGTGTTGGTAAAGGATTAGAGATCAGCCATATTGACATTCGATATATGTGGTTTGAATATGTATTTTTGAGAATTCAAATGTGTTTTTGCCAGTGAATCCTACTGCTGACACCATGTGTGAAAAGCACACTTCTTCTTATGATACTAGACCCAATGGAGGACAGCAGGCTGAATGCCAAGTTGAAATATGATCATATTTTGGTTTGCCCCAAGTAGGTCATAGGGTTACAGATGCTATTTTTAACTGAGCAAAACATTTTCTTTTGTGTGGTAGTGTGAGTGCAATGTGTTTCGTTTTCAATGCAAAATGTGAGCACCAATGAAGACAGTAAAAATAAATAATGGAATATCCGGACTGTTACATTCCAATTAAAATGAATGGAGGATTGAAGTTGTGGGGGAGGTCAATGGGGACCGTATGAAACCTGGTACACTTGTGGCATTGCTGGGGTACACTGGAGAAGTGCCAAGGCACGCAATGAGATTGGCCAGATTGATGTTAGTGTTAGCCAAAAGGCAGGTGTCTATGGTGTGGGGAAGGAGGGAGGTGTCTTCAAAAGACTTGTGGTTGAAAGATATTGCTTACTGTTTTGATATATGAGCTGAGTATAGGCTTATTATGAATGCAAAAGCAAGGCTCATGGACATCTGGGGTCCGTATGAACAGTACCAGTTGGCTAGGCGTGAGTCATCACCAGAGTGGGGGGGACACTGAACCCGGTAGTGATGTGTTGTAGTCACTGTGTAAAATGAAGCAATATTGCCTTGATGTACTGTTATTGTCTTGTTGACTCTAGAAGCTGTCTTGTAAGTTCTTCTTTTTTAAGAATGGAGGAAATATAAGCAATTATGACCAACAAATCAGGAGTGGACCTTTCCTTGCATCCAACCACAAGTTATTTCAATGTGTTGTCTGGACTCCTTGCTCTTCTATTTGCTCCTCAGTGTCTAGATGTGCCGACCTGTGGAGCAAATCAAGCATTTGCTGATCAAATTTCAACTGTACGCCAATGATATACTCAGCTAGTGGTACAAGGGAAAAATGGTGCCGCACTACACATGCCTCGATCCCAGTCCTTGTCCCGGGAGGATAGCTCAGTGGCAACGTGCGCGCCTTGGAAGCAAGACTACACGAAGCAACACAGGTTCGATCCCCGGGTCGCGTTTAAGCGCGTTATAAATACGCAACTAAGAAAAAAACAACAGTGCCTCGATGCCTGCGGGCTGTGTGAGCGCTTTAAAAATGTACAAATAAATAAAATAAAAAGGTATGTTTCAAAACAATCCAAGGGTGGCTAGCATGAAAACGGATATTCTCCTGCTTAGTACCTCCAGAATGCAACACTCCCATTCCAGTAGGTGGATTGCCTGGCCTCTCCAACCACTCCTGTTGGGACCATCTGCAATCTAGTAATCTGGTGTAATGCAAAGATTCCCTAATAGAGCAAACACGGGAGTTTGTCAAGTATTGGAATCACCACCTTGACTTAGTCAAAAGCCTCCTCCCAGCCCCTTCTCACTCTTCAAACCTCTATAGTCAGAGGTGTTCATTTTCATAGCTGATGCTGAATTGATACAATGCTTTGGGCACGCTGCACTCTGAATTCACTCTCAGAGTTCCAGACCTCTGGGCACCCCACAAAGTCCTGGACAAGACTACACCCCTCTGCCTTTGGGATTCAACATCCACATTTCCTCCATTTGGAAGCTAACATCTCCCAACATCTTGATACCTCATTGACTAGATATTCTAAATGGTGTATTTAAGGACACATATATATAGGTAAAGCCCTGATCATCAATGTTGACCAGCTTCAGTCCTTGAGGGACAGATTTTCAGGATACCCCTTATTAATATGCATGAGATAAATGTGCATACAATGATATGATATGATAGGTTATTTATAACGTGCTTAATACACAGAGGTTTCTAAGAACGGACCGGGGATCGAACCTGTGTTGCTCCATGTCGTCTTGCACGTTGCCCCTGAGCTATGCACATTTTTGCTCATTAATGAGGGGAACCTGAAAACCGTCAGGCTTCCGGCCCTTGAGGCCTGGAGTTGGACATCCCAACTTCTGCCCTCTGATGTGAACAGTCTGCATCACTGCATCCACAGCACGTCTAATTCTACCATTGCTTTCTTTGCTTCTAGCTACTCCTCACCTTGTTGCTGCTGTGGATGATGCAGGGGATGCTGTGCAGGAGGGTTACAAGTGTACTATAAACAAGTAAGATTTCTGAAAAGAGGAGAGACATACAGGGATTGCAAATTGGAATCTAGATATCCAAAACCCTGTCCAGAAAACCTTAAAGGGGCCCATTTTTTGAGAGTTCGAGAGGTTCTAGCATCTCTAAAAAAGGTATTGCTGTTCCTACCTTAGGAGTCTGTGGTTGAGGAAGGAGGAAGGAGCCAGGACCAGCGCACGGTAGCATCAGCACTAAGAGCTTGTCCCCCAATGGATCAATTAGCAAACTGCAAAGAAATCCGATCTTCTAGAGTTAGACCTTGACATGGCTGCACTTTGTCTGGAACAAGAGCTCAGAGTAGCTTGGCTATCCTACCTAAGGCTAATGGATTCATCAGATTCAAGTTCTCCAGAAATGTCCTCAACGCTGACGTTTCTGGGGATTGACTGTAAGGAAGGTGGGTAACCGTCTGCAGGGCGGACGGTCCCAGCAGTTGCTTGTGAGCTCTGCAGAGAGATTATGAAAGAGGGGGCGAACAAAGGCAGATCCATCATTAGTTGAAACCCAACCAGAGAATGGACCCCCACCCCTTCTTTCGTCTAAGGATGAAACAGCCAAAAGGCAACAGAATGGACATTGGCTATGTTATGGATTCATATAAACAAAAGGGTCAAGTCCACGTGAGTAATGGATTCATAAGGTCTGGCAGCTGAATAATGTTGAAATGTGCTTGACTCACTCCAATTAATTACTTTTTTGAAAACGCAGTTAATACTGGAGACCAGTCTCTAAGCACACGACGGGACTAGGATTTGAACCTGTGTTGCTCTGCGTTGTCTTGCTTCCAAGACAGTATCGCTGCTGCTGAGCTATCCTCCCAGCCCAACTCAAAATTGATGTTCATCTGCATACGGCACCAGTACAGGAGTGTGCCCACGTTCACAGATCTCTCTGGCACACTTATTTATTTATTTTGCAAAATAAATAAATAAATATATATATATATATATATAGCACACCAAGCCCCAGGGCATCTAGGCGCTGTAAGGTAGTGTTGTTGTTTCAATGCCAGAGTACGATGTTAGAGAGGTACTGTTAATACACCTACTTGTGCAGGGTGACTGTGGGGTCGTAGGGGGCGGGCTCATTCATGGCGGTTGTATCTCCGCCTTAGGTTGTGGGGAAGGCGCACCTTTCTGGGCTCTATTTCGTGGCGGATGCCTTCTGTCCAAATCAGAGCAGGGCAAGGGTGCCATCGGCGCGACCGCATAGAACGAACTTGTGTTACAAGCCTCGTTCTCGTGACAGCACCCGTTTGTGCATGCGCTTCCGCCTTGCACTCCAAGCCTCACTTTCATGCCGGATCGCTATTTAAGTGTTTCCGGTCCAGGTAATCACCACATCTCAATGGGGTTTGGTTTACCTTCCACTTCGCTCACCTACTACCTTGTTGCTGCTTCTTGATCCCTGTCTTTGTGCCTGGTCCTGGGGTTAGGTCCCTGCTTAAACCCTTCCTGTGCTGGGTTGTCCTGTCCCTGCCTTCCTGCCTCCTTCCTTCTTGTTCCTTGCCCGCTGTCCTGCCCAGTCCTGCATTCCTCCTGTTCTTCCTTTCAGACCCTTCCTTTTCTTCCCCTCTGGTTTTACCTGATCCTTGCCTGCCTTGCTTGGGTACCGGTGGTCCTGGTCATACCTGTTTGCTACAGTGAAGAATCCTTTGCTACCTACCTTCTTTGCTGCCTTGGACATTCTGCTTACTGGCTACCAACCTACCATCATTGCTGACCCGGACATTCTACTCACCATTTGCCAGACAACATATACGACCTCCCCTACCAGTGCTTGCACTGTTCTGGCGCCATGTTAATATAGGGGAAGAGTCATTCGTGGCGTCAGGAGCTGGCCCCTGTTCAATCCTGTGATTTCAGGACGGATCCGGGGTCGACTCTTTGCACCACATTGCTTCGTTCTGTTGACTTTGTCGCCTGCTGCCAGCCCATGACCTGGCTACACCAGTACGCAAGACCCCTGGAGAAACAGGTACACATCATCCACGTGACGCACAGCTTAACAGGTACGCAGATCATAAGGTTACATGGTCACACTTGTGTGGGTTTCACGTGACACCCCTAGGAGCATGCCCGCAGGGGTGGTTGCTGAGGCCAATCCCTTGCGCAGTGAGTTCCTGAGATTGTCTCACACCTGCTTTTTTTAAATTGTCCACACACAGGCAGCAATGACCTTTTCGAGGGTTGTGTTGATCGTTGCAATGTATCTGCTGGCCCTGGTACCATGAGCTTTTCTGGAGCCCTTCCGCTCTTACAGGCCTGGAATAATACAGTTATCGGATCTATAGATGGGTCTGCAACTCCGGAATTTAAGAGCAACAACTAAAAAATCACACTGGCTTTTATTGCGATTCGTTGTATTGAAATGTATTTTGTGTGGGTATCCTGAAAACGTGGGAGTGGATTTAGCTCTCAGGCCCGGGCTCTTATCTTGAAGTGCCCAGTGTAAATTCCACAGCAAGGCCTCAATCAATGATTGAAACATCTGTGCCAGAGTGGAGTGGGCAGCCATTACTGGGGGCCTAGTTGTTCCGTGCTGTTTATTGGTTGTACAGTGGTACTGGTAGATGTAGTTGCTGTTTGCATGATTGAGTGATGCTCGTATTTTTCAGGCCTTGGGTCTCTGGCTTCTGGCACCCTATGCCCCAGCTTCACCCCTCATGTTCCACCCCCCACACACTCCACCGCACTCCTCCCTTCCCCCGGCCTTTGGCCTCTATCTGGAAGAGGCTCTGGTGTATTTGTGGGTTTTCGCTAATCCACCTGCTCCACTGACCTGCATGCAGGGCTCTCGAGGCTGGCACGCCGGTGGCCCTGACCTAGTTGCGGGGCAGATCTCAGACACACCTCTTATCGATCAGGTGGTCACTGGTGCAGTGCCAGCGGACAGAGAAACGGGTGTCACCGAGAGACTCGGGACACCCGGAAAGAAACAAAGTGCCGAGTCATTCCTTCTCAGGGTCTAGCGCCTTATATCACACCGGCAATGCACGGATAATGCTGTGATAGGCTGCGGCCGCTGAAAAACACTGCGCTGGGGCCGGGGCGGGGGAGGGGGGCAGTGGGAGCTGTACAACAGAGGCGATTCTCTGTCACAATGCACACCAACCAGTTCAAATGTTTTAATGGTCGTGGGGCAAATCGATTTTAAACACACGAAAAAACTCATACCGTACCTACACACACAGACAGGCCGAACACTGGGCGGGAGTGCGGGGTCTGGTGTACCGTGTGACCCTAAAAAACATGTGGTTCCGTTTCCGGCGCGCGTATTCTCTGCTGTTAAAGTGAGAAAGGGGTCTCCACTGAGTTATTCAATTAAGATAACGTTGCAGAGGGTCTATCAAGTGAACGGCATCCCAACAAGCATCGTTCCCCAAACATTCATCATCAAAGGGGAAGTCAACAATCCCTGGTGTTGGGGAGTCAAGATAACTAAAATAATGTGTGTTATCAATAAATAGGAAAATAGGACCTTTTGAGGAATGTCTGTGTTGGTGCAGCCAGGACACAAGTCTTTAACCCGTACCTTGTACACACATCTGCGTAACCGGAACGTTAACCCACTGAGGTATCTCGCAAGTGGAGTGCGCCGTTCATTTTTGCACCCCGCTGTGCCCCCTGCTGGCGAGGAAGGGCAGCGTTCGCAGGTCAGCTTGAGACGTCGGATGCTCGCCTCCTCCCAAGCCTGAGCCGAGCACGAGTGTGGGGGCAGGGAGGCGCACCTGCCGCCGGCGCAGCCCTCCCTCGCCTGCACATGCACGGTAACTAGGGGAGGGCCGGCATTGCACGGGGAGGGCCTCCGCTGCTGACATCATATCCAGGGGCTGGGAGTTATAAATGGGGCGATGCTGCAGAGCCCAGCAGCTCCTTCACGCGATGCTGTAAGAGGAGGAAGGTGACCCGGCAGCCAGTATCCCCCGTCCAGCACACCTCCCACGGAGCAGCCCCCTCTCTGTGCCCTCCAGCCTCGGACCATCGACGGGATACACGATGCAGCGCCTGGGGTGGCTGGCCATTGCGCTGTGCGCGATGCACGGTAAGTGATGCGCGATGGCGGGTGGGCTTCAGGTCCAGGCGATACCCTATAGCCATAGGCAGCCAGCACCGGCTCCTTCGACACGAATGTTGCCCCCTCGGCACCAGGGGAAGCGTGGAGCATAGGGACAAAGGAGCCGACCCCATTGAAACCAATGTAGCCCTTCAATACAATGGATAGAATGCGGATCCATGTGTGCCCTGAATCACCAATGATAGGTTTCCTGTGCCATCAACAGCAAGTGGGTACTTCCGCAGCAGAGACAGGGACCGGATGCCAATGAAAGCGAAAGTGCCCTTCAACTTCAAGGACAGAGCACCGGAGACCACAGTGCCCTAAGGCACCAGGGACAGGGTAACGTATCCCCACGCTTACCAATGGCGCCCTGAGGCACTTAGTACTGTGCAACGGTCCCTATCAGGACCAGCGCTGTCATTCAGCACCACGGAAAACGACGCCGGACAATGCCCTTCAGCACCGTGGACGCTGCCGGCTGTCATTGTAACCAGAGGCGCTTTCCGGCACCATGGACAGAGCCAGCGGGCCCTAGCAAAATACAGCGTGCTTTTCAGCACCATGGACAGAGCCAGCGCGCCCTAGCAAAATATAGCGTGCCTTTCAGCACCATGGACAGAGCAGCTGCCGCCACCTAAGCACAGGTGCCTTGCGGCACTAGCACAGGCCCCATGGGTCTCTGTGTGCAGGTGGACTCCCAGCAAACCACTGGCCTCTCGATCCTTCCGCTTCATTTTTTTACTGACTTTTCTGAGGGATCAAAATATTACATCCGTCACTGTTTTTTTCATTGCCGACCCTTTCTCTGCTGCATTGGTCCTCGAAGGTTACTTTGCTGTCCAAGGTAGACTCCTCTTCCTGTAGCACGCCATGTGAGCAGCCCGTGAAATCCGAACGATTGTAGAAAATTAATAACAATAATTACACTCGTGCGATGAGCCATAGCGCTTTCTGGCACGGGCTTTGCACTTTGAAGCGCTGTAAACATCCAGTGCTGTGATTGATCTAGCTGTTTCAGTGCATGCTCCGCCCCCCTCTCGGCTGCACGGTGCATATCTGTGAATGAACCGGCGCAGGCCGCCTGCATCAGGCGGGTTGGTCGCTACATGCCAATGGGATTGCATTTTCTTGCTTCATTCTTGTGGGGGAGGGGCTACTGCACTGGGGTTACCAGCTGCCCTGGCTGCCCGCATTGCAATCACCTGGTCCCATAGTCCTTGCATTAGCAGGGTCTGCATGCGTGCTTAATCCTGTAGCGATGTGGGGGAAGGTGATATTCTTTTCTCGGACCCCCTGCTGTAAGGGGGGGAAGGTGGATGGGGGAGTGAGCACATGAATTCCTTTATGCACCTGAAAAACACTGATTAATGACCTAGACTGCCTCATATCAAGATAAGCTTTTTAAATGTTGATTTCAGCCATTGCCATTGTTTGCAATAACACATCATCAAGAAGTGGTGAACGTTATACTGTAGGTTTTGCTGCCTGCCGGCTCGCCATTGTGACTAATTGCATTTTACCCCCCAGAGTATTCCCTGCTAAAAACTCTCCAATACTCTGCACACTCTTCCTCAAACACTGAACAAATCACACACATGCCTCCACCCGATAGAACAAACAAAAAACACTGCACAATATAGACACCACACAACACCCAACAGGAAACTAAAGCAATCACACACAAATCACCCGATGCACACTCTTGCACCAAACACCACATAACGTCGGCCGACTGAAAACAAACCTGCACACAGTGACCGGTTTTTCCAAACTCTAGCTACCAACAGCACACCGAAGCTCTCTTGCGCTTTCCCCTCTCAGTCCCACTAACTAAACCCTCCGAACCCACTTTCCTTTTCAGATCAGCCAGAGCACGTGGAGAGCATGAAAATGCCAGCGATGCGCGGGTTAAATCACAATAATACAGGCTGTGAAACTGGAAACACGCAGAGCACGAAACACCTGGAGAGTAGCCCCAACATGCTGAAGAAAAATAAGGTGGACCATGTCGACCTCTAACTGATTAAAACACATACACGATCTGTGCTTTCCTCTCCCAAGACTCCACTACCCAACTCCTCCACAGTCATGCATCATTCTCTCTCCCCATTCCTCCTAAGCCCTTCCACAGGAGGTATGGGCGATACCCCTGTATTCCTCCAGTCTTTCATTTTCCACAACCAAGCAAGAGGTAGGCTCCTTCTTACTCAACCGGCACCCCACAAACCAGTGACCCCAGGCTTCACTTTACCTCTTGGTCTACATTTTAGAAGTCGATGTTATTTTCGCTTTATTTTGGTTCAAACACATTCCTACGGTCTATATTACTGATGTATATCGCAAACAGACAGACTTGCTACAGCTTAACAAGGTCCCACTGTCAGTTTGGCCGGGAGGGTAACACCATGTGGTAATTTTAAATACCGCATGATGTTACCGTTACCGCCAAACTCACAATTTTAAGTACCACAGTTTTTTTTTTTTAATTGCACCCAACTATGAGTTGGAGCTGTGTGGGATATTTACATCATAAGGAACATAGAAAGTTAAGCCTGGGGTAAATATGGGTTATTTACCTAACATAGTACAGTCTATGTGCCCAAAGTGGTAACTATTACGTGATCTCAGCTTAGTTTTATTTTTAAAAAGAAGTGGTATTTAAAACACCAAATTGTGAGCATTGCCACCACAGTTAAAAGAAGACCTCATCCACTCAGAGTGGTGTGGCATGCTTCATTTTTAGTTTTTGCAAGTAGGCGGCTTTAAGCACTGTCTATAAGCCAACATATGTGCATTGCAGTACAGATATGATTGAGATATTGGTGTAAAGAGGGACACACATGTTTGTGGGGTCTGGTTGTAGTTACCCACCATTGATTGCCCATGGCCTGCCCTCCCCACGCAAATCAGGACCTCTTGGGATCTCTATGAGCCAGCACTCTCAAGGAGTGACATCACACTGTGTGCTCTAAAGTGCACGCCAGTGTTATTTCTTGGCAGTCTTCTGGGAGTTCTTGTCTACGTTGCAGCGGCAAATGTGTGACTTGTGTAATAACATTTCTAAACTAAGTGTGCTTTCGCCCACGTGATTTATGAGTAATAGGTGTCACCTCACATCTGCTCTTTGTACTGAAGGCCACGGTTTTGAATTGTGCAGATCTGTATTAGACAGTCTTTTGCGAGGCACTGCTATCATATGCCCGGGTGCTCACACCGTGTTCCAGCTGTTGCCATCCTATGACTGCTAGAACCATTATGGCAGAGCCTGGCAAATGTCTGTGCAATGCCTGCACGCCAGCAAAAACTGATGGCTTTTCCAATGCTTGTTTTAATTAACGCACAAGGCTATTTAAATAGAAATTAGAGTGAGAGGAATACAAACGAGTGCACGGGTTGGTTTATTTAATGTATTTATTTAATGTGTTAAAATGACTTTATTTTTTATGTAATGATGATGTGTGCATTTTTCTTTGTAATGTATTATTACCTAAGGTAAGAATATTTGTTATTAATCAATAATGTTTGTCAAGTAAATGAAGGTTTTGTAACTCAGTGCGGTAGCTGACTGGTGCTCCCATGCCAGACACCCTTAGGCGTGTAGCTCGAGCCTGTGAGTAGCTCCGGAGCCGTCTGCTGCTACACCAGACACCCTTAGGCGTGTAGCTCGAGCCTGTGAGTAGCTCCGGAGCCGTCTGCTGCTACACCAGACACGCTTTGGTGTGTAGCCCAAGCCTGTGAGTAGCTCCGGCGCCGGCTGCTGCTACACCAGTCACCCTTCGGTGTGTAGCCTGAGCCTTTAAGTAGCTCCAGAGCTGGCTGCTGCTATACCAGACACCCTTCAGTATTCAGCCGGGGCCTGTAAGTAGCTCCGGCGCCGGCTGCTGCTACACCAGTCACCCTTCGGTGTGTAGCCTGAGCCTTTGAGTAGCTCCAGAGCTGGCTGCTGCTACACCACTCACCCTTCAGTATTCAGCCAGGGCCTGTAAGTAGCTCCGGAGCCGACTGCTGCTACACCAGTCACCCTTCGGCGTGTAGCCCGAGCCTTTGAGCCATTCCGGAGCCGGCTGCTGCTACACCAGACACCCTTTGGTGTGTAGCCCGAGCTCAAGCCTTTGAGTAGCTCCGGAGCCGGCTGTTGCTACACCAGACACCCTTCGGTGTGTAGCCCGAGCTCAAGCCTTTGAGTAGTTCCGGAGCCGGCTGCTGCTACACCAAACACCCTTCGGTGTGTAGCCCGAGCCTTTGAGCAGCTCCGGAGCCGGCTGCTGCTACACCAGACACCCTTCGGTGTGTAGCCCGAGCTCAAGCCTTTGAGTAACTCCGGAGCCGGCTGCTGCTACACCAGACACCCTTCGGTGTGTAGCCCGAGCCTTTGAGCAGTTCCAGAGCCGGCGTGTTGTTAGCAAGCGCCGCTAAACCCCAGGGATTTTCGTAGGGAAGGAACAAGCAGTCCCTCAGAGGACCGTTTGTTCCAACACAGATTACTGCGTATGGATTAAGTGCCTCCGCGGTAATGATCGGAATTTATGACCTATAGATTGATTGGGGGAAGGGGGTGTGGGGCTTTCGCTGGACCTTTTCATTAATAACTTTCCCGGTGGTTCTTTCTCATCCTTTGTAGCGAGTTCCCTGCCTGTGTCCAGTGATACGAGTCAAGACGACACAAAGGTAAGGATTGATGTTGCGCTCCCGCAAGAGCTGTGAGACATGCGCTGCGGCTAGCTGTGCTCGTGCCCGCACTGGAAGACTCTAAAGTCTTGGACATTAGTCTGCCTTTGTAGACACTCTGTCGGAGTAGGTGGGCCGAGAGGGGCGCACTTGCGTCAATAGTTGGTGCTAAACTTGGGAAGATGATGGCCACACTCTCAAGGGTGTCATTAAGTCAATTTCCTTGTATACAATTGGCAGGCAATGTTTGTATGTTCCTTGTGTCAGGAGGGTCGTCATGCCCAGAAATTGAGTCTTGGTTCTCAACTGTGGCATTTAGGAATGTATTAGAAGGTATCTGAACTATACACAGGTCAAGTGAGTAAGATTGAAGCACATTCATGCCAATAGTTACGCTTTTTGGGGACTTGTGTCCCTGTGTTCTCGTGTCTGAACCCTGTTGTCCCCTCTCCACAGTACCCTTGAACCACTGCCCTAATGTGTTTTCTTTGAATGAGAATGAATTGGTTCCAAGAGTAATCATTCCTGCTGCGACCCGACGGGTCTGAAATCTGGCATGGCCCATGGAGGATGTTACCAGGGAGTGGAGAGGCTCAAAGGGAGGGAGGAGGGAGGGGTTTAGAATGGGAGGACCTCAGCTGCACCTCTTCCAACACTGGGAAATCCATTTTCTCCCCCAAAGCAGAAACGATTAAGATCAGGAAAGTCAAATACTTCAGATTGAATGGTTGACAGTAATATTAAGTGCACCCCAAAAATGGCACCCACGCGGTGCAGACAGAGACTCGATAGCCCTGTGAGGGTGCCAGGAGTGCATACCCCTCGTTACGTCAGGGTTCAACCTCTGGCTCTATGGGGGAAGCTGGATCCAAGGGTTCGGTTCAGCTTCCTCCTGGTGTCCAAGGCATTGCAAGGCCTGGGATTAGTGCAAGCACTTTACAGGCAGCACTTCCAGAAGTATTGAAGCGGGCACATGGAGAGGACACCGGATGGGAAGGCAGCATTATGGCCGGGGATGTGTGGGCACCACACAGAAGGGACGGACGCCCTGCTCTGGGGGTGAGAGAATAGGGATATAGCGCAGGGACGTCCTTTGGGGGTCACCAGGGGTCGCATCTGTGACCCCGAAAGTCTCCCTTGTTACCCCTGTAGATTCCTCCCATGTTACCCCTAAATAAATAAAAAAAAGATTATTTTTGTTTTTTTTATTGAAGCTCCTGGGCTGTGACCAGCGTCACGTGACTCTTTTTTTCTGGAGTGGCTGGCTTTTTTGTTGAGGCCTCTTAAAAAAACAGGGGTTTCCACAAGTGGAACACTTTGAGCAGTGACCCTAAAAAAGAAAGAATAATAAATAATGTGCCTTTCTGGAATTCTATACAATAATTGCTTGACTCATTAAACAGGTGAAAGGTCGTGTTCCATCGCTTCCAGTGATGTCATTTGGCAGTGGGAACAAATGACATCACATCCTGTGATGTCATCAGTGGTCTGGAGTCATGTAATGTCACTTCCGCTACCGTTGGCATTTTTGTGAAAGGACGTCCTTGGATATGGGCACTGTGTCCCAAGTGTCGTGGCAAAGTGCGCAAGGCTGCAGGAGGCCACAGGGCAGGCAGAGGTGAGACTAGGTGGCATATCAAATGAGAGTCTGGGGTTCTTGCTCTGGAAGAGGAGCGCCTCTCGGAGCATATTTACTGCTGAGGGAGGAGTTTGTGACGTAAGCAGGGCTTGTTCCACTGATATGCGCCCTCCTCAAGTTGGAGAAGGTGTGTCACGCGGGTAGGGCTTATGTGAGCAATAGGAATAAACTGTAAGGAAATAGGGCGTATCCTCCAAGTAATAAAGGTTAAGAACAAATGGAGGGTTAATATGTTCCTGCATTAAAATGAGTAGGCGATGGGGTTTGCAGAGGCACTGTGTGGTGTCAAAGGGGACAAGGTTATGCCATTCTGCTACGCACAATGTGACAGTCAGGATTGTAGAAAGAAGGTAGGCTTGAAGGCAAACATATTCCAATTGGTTATTTATGACGTGCTTAATACCCAGAGGTTTGTGAGCGAGGACCCGGGGATCGAACCTGTGTTGCTCTGTGTTGTCTTGCTTCCAAATCGAGCTATCCTCCGGAGACATGCTCTGGAATAGCACACCCGACGACAGTGGAGTAGGTTTGACGAGTCATGTGGGACCTCAGGGCGTGAATGATCAAGCTAAGACACCACCCAGGTTAGCAGCAGTTCCCCACACAGGCCTTACTAAAGAATATTTATTTGACAAGTTAGGGGTAGGCAAATAGGAAAAGCACACACCCATGCAGGGGGGGCGGGGTGGGAATATACCATTCTCTTCATATTCCAATAAGTATAATGAGTGGCACTACTGGTGACTGTTAGAACACTTTCCCAGATTCAGGCAACACAGACCCCAACACTAGGGTGACTAGATTTTCAAAAAACAAACCCGGGACAGGCCGTGAAAATAGAAGTAGGACTAAAGTAAATACACATACAACTGTAGTCCTACCTCGATGTCCGTGGCCCATTTTGGGGGGTTAGGGGGAGAGGGTGTGCTAACAGGCACACTGCTCTCATTGGAGGAGAGCGCCGGTGAGGGCAAGGGGGGAGGAAATGGGGGCGTGAAAAGCATTTCACGCCCCCATTCCCATAGGAAGAGATGCGCCGGAACTCGATTTTGGGATTTCGAAATCAGATTGCAGCAAAAAAAAAGAGACTGTAGGCGAAACCCCGGACGGGATTCATAAAATAAAAAAACTCCTAGGACGTCGGGTGATTTCCCTGGACTGTCCTGGGAAAACCAGGATGTCTGGTCACCCTACCCAACACTCCAGGGAGCTTTGTGATAAATGAGGTGGAGTTAGGTGGGAAGAGAAGTTGCCTTATCCCAACCTTTGCATTAGGCACAGATGAAGCAGAATTACTCTGAGGGATCACAGGTATGTCCAATGAGCGCAGGGATGATGTATCATCATGGGGAGGTTAGTGAAGGACCTTGATTACAAATGCTTGGATGTGTGCGTCCAGGATAGAAGGCACGCCGGCGGAGGGCAATACAGAAGATGGCTCACTTTGCTGCTAAGTAGAGGTGGCATCATGAGAACTACTCATGTGATCAGAAGGGACGATGCCATCAAATGGAGGGTACTGTACGTGTTGAATGTGCTACGCAGTGTAACATAGCTGCGAAACAACGGATCACAGTAAAACAAGGGGATAGAGTAATGGGGCACGCTTATGGATCCACTTAGAGGAAACATCCAAAAATCCCATAAACAAAAATTCTGAACGGCCGAAAAGTTCAACCAAATCCCCCATTCGGTGCTAAGGGCTGCAGGGGCTAAGGGGGTGTCCCCCGCCCCGTTGTTCACTATATTGTGAGCAGGGTTTACAGGGGTGTCCCCCACAGCCGATCCCAAAAAAGTGAAAAAAATAAAGTAAAACATTTTTTAAAAAAGGAAAGGACCCTGCGGCGCGATCACGGAAGTGAAAGAGACCAGGCATCGCAGGGACACAGAGTCAGCGGCACACAGCAAAGTGTGTCGCCGCAAGGTAAGTAGGTGGTGGGGGTGTGGGTGGGGGCCAAGCCAGAAATGTTCAGGGGTGAAAAGAACAAAGATTATTTTAGGAAAAATAATCTTCGGTCTTTTATCTCTCGAACATTTCCGTCACGGGATTCCAACACCAATCTCAATTAGAAGGACAGACTATTACAGGTCTACTTGGTAAACGCTCACTGCAGCCCATGTACTAGAATATCGGGAGCCAAACTCCAGAAGGGGGCAGACAGATCCGACAGCAGCTCCATGTCCAACTGTTCACCCCAATGTGGAAGTAGAGCATTGAGAGGTTCCACAGCTGGGGTCTGAATCCTTAGGACCACCAGATGTTTTGGACTATAACTTCCATCAGCCATGGTCCATTATACACGGTCATGGCAGTCATCGTTCAAAACACTGGTGATCCGCAGATTGCAGACCTCTGTTCTACAGGATCAATACGGGTTGCAAGCTATGCAGCCATCCTTTACCATCCAAGAATACATACACAGAAGCAAGCCAACAACTAGACACCATAGGAGGCCATACCAAGTGCCAAACTGCCAGACACCCACACCTATGAATGGAAACAATCAGGAATACCCGATAATGACTATGCACATGGCATTGGAACCACAGCTGCACAAATTAAAAACCCTAAACATGATATAACAATTGATGGCGACCTCAAGAACATTTGGAGGAAACTGGGACCCATAAAACCACACATGGGCCTTATTATCCTACCACGCCAGGCCTCAACTTCAACTACCATTCTCTTCTACCACTAATCACCCCGTGTTCACACTCCCTCTGCCAATATACACTCCATACATCAACCACTGCCCACACAGCAGTGGCTTGGCTGCTGATACAGCAGCCACTCTACACCCACCACTCTGATCTGCTCTATCATCCCACCACGTTGCATTCCAACATCTACCCATGCTCGTTGCTTGGCAACCCAAATCGTACTTGCCCGACTCACGTAGAATCCCACTGGCACACAGAGCAGATATTTCTTAAATCTGCTCTCATCAACACACCAGGATTGGTATCATGCGTCGCCACCTGTTCCTATCAAATCACAGCCATGTGTACAGAGTTTAGCGCCAACAGGCCACTTAATTGGAGAAGTCGTGCTGCAGAAGACTTCATATTTGAAAAATGGGGTGAGTGTTTTATGGTCAGAAGTGTTTTTTTTTTTAGTAGGATAAGAAAAAGGCAAGAATGGGGTTGTAGAAGGGTTGCCCTGTTTGGTATTTTGGTTTCTCTGAATTTTCTTTATTACATTAGGAATGTTCCTTTGCACTTTTCACAATGTAATGTCTGTATGTATGTATTTTTACATCATTTTTCAGTCAAGACTTTTAGTATCCTAGATAACAAATACAATATTTTAATTTAGATGCAAAGATATAGATGCGAAGGCTCAGGAGGATAGCTTAGGGGCAATGCGCTCGTCTTGGAAGCAAGAAGACGCAGAGCAACAGAGGTTCGATCCCCTGGTCCGTACTAAGCGTGTTATAAATAACCAATTATAATTGTAATCTAACTGCCAGCATGTGGGTGATGGGATTTCATGTATGAAGAAAGGGGATATCTTTTGTTTTGAAAGCACAATGTTTCAACGCATTTACGTATAATCATTTGTTCTAACTTTGCCTTATCTGAAAAGGACAGACAATGTAATGTTTTCTATCAGCCCATTTAGATGTTTATCCGTCTCATGGAAAGCGTGCACGTCTATATTGCTATTAACATGCAATGTTGAACATTCATTGGGATTTAACCCTCCCTCCCCCTGCTCCATACACCCCCAGTTTGGTCTCTTTTCTTCCAAGCACACGCCAAACAGTTTTCCAACTTATTGCGTTCTTATTTGTGTAGTTGATGTGCTGCTCTTTTATTGTATACATTACATAATATTTATTTTACATTTTTTTCTTTCATTATTTTACTCAGAAATCATTAACACCTTTCGAACAATCGTTTTCCCGTCAAAATGACTTCTCACAAAACACATTTCATCGTTTTCCTTATAAAGAACATCCCCTTAGTTTGGCTTTGTGGGCATCCGGGGAACTGATGCCGCGTGAGTAAATGCCGCTCCATTCCAGTGGCCTAACGAGAGATGGAATGGTGTCCCTGGTATTTGTATTGTAGGAGTAGAATTCCCTTTGTTTTTAGATCTCTGGACATTTATAATCCGATGTCTCTAGAGCCGCATCTCCCAACTTGGTCTAATAGAAACTATTTTTAACAGTTCAACTGCAATTTCACCCAGGGTGATATTAGCAATAAAATTATTCGGGTGTCGCTGTGCCACCACTTGGCTTCCCAATCCTCCCCCTTGTGTTTCGCCCTCCCAATCCTGTGCTTTGCTTCTAACATGCCCCTCTGTTTCTCGTGGCATCACCCCCGGTATACCAGGCACCCTGGGGAGGGTATCACAGGCAGCCCCATGCTTTTCCTCAGTGCTCTGGGCATGCTGCCAGCTGGCTCACTCTGCCAATGCAATCAATAGGAGCTCGAGGAATCTGGCTTAGTTTTCTCGGGCCTAGTTTACAGTGGGGGACAGATGAACCATGGACGCTGTTTTTAATTACTTCACTTGCAATGAAGGGTACACACGTGCTACTCTTCCCTTCCTTTTTCAAGTATTTATTATTAATTACACAGTGCAATCTCGCCACATCGTTGAGCATGAGAAAAAGGAAAAATAAAGCAATATATACTATACATTAAATGTTCTAGTACAAGGTGTTGGGCAATACATTAAGTTGTCAATTTCACCTCACACGTTTTACACTGATAGTTTCAGAAGAATTGCATCATGTCAATTTCAGCACACAAGAATTACATTGTTTCAATTTCAAGGCAAGCCTTTTTCCCTTCCAGTAAATCCTTTGATGGGGCCTCATTACGCATCCGGCGGTAAGCGTACCGGAAAAACCAGCAGGCTGCCGCCAGACCCGTAATACCATTCCGCCTCTGTGATTGCTGGAATCACTGGGGAATTACAACTCCGGCGACCCGGTAATTCCGGAGGTGGAATTCTGTAAATCCCCATTCCCATGTAGTCCCATACGACTCCATGGGGATGGGGTCCATGGAAACACTGGTTCCGTCTATGACAGAGCCGGTGTTTCCATGTCCGCTTGCAGGCGGGTGGTGTTACTCCCGCCAGGTCAGACCTGGCGGGAGTGACACCTCCCGCCTGCAGGACTCGGAATCAGCCGGTCCGGAAACAACAGTGGCGGCGCATTTACCACCACCGTTGTTTCCGAACCGGCTGACTTGTAATGAGGCCCACGTTAGTCACCTGTTCTTTCATTACACCATGCATGGAAGGGCAGTGAGGCAGATACAAGGGGTTGGAGGTCTTGAAGAGGGGTGGATTGGTTTGAATGGTAGGAATTGAGGGGAAGCCAATGTCAGTAAAGGGGATTTCTCAAAGAGAGCACTCTTGGGCAAAAGGCCCTTGGAGGTTGAAAAAAGTCAAGTGGGCAGTTGAAGGGAGGAAACTTGAAGGGCATATGGATACACTGATATTATCATGCTAGCTAAAGGAATGTGTGGCATGACGGAAGTATGGTTTAAAAGGGTTAATGTGGAAAGTCCATGGGTAGTGAATAGGAAGGAAGAAGGGTGGGTGACTTGGGAGGCATAGTGGGTGACGCACAGCGCCAGAACAAGGCCTTTTTACACCTTAGGGGAAAAGGTTATTTTGTCACCCTACAATACCAACCAACTAGCCGATGTGGCCTGATTATAGAGTCCTCTTCCCCCAAATGTATCTTCTGCTCTTCACAAGCATGTCCTGCCCACCACGTTCAGAAGCTACCATTTCACCATTGTGCTTTAGAGTTCCTTTTCATAAAGTAAAATGAATCTGTTTTACACACACACAACCTAACAGGCAGGGTTAGAAACAATGACCAGAGCAGGCGGGAGAAGATATAAAACTATCAGACAGGACTAGTCAGGTATAATTAGAAGTCATGACCATCAGGCATCTCCACCCACGCTACTCCCCACCCAGCAGTGAGACAGACAGACAGACATGCTGCAGTTTACTATGTAAATGTGGGTCCCCCAGTCAGTGGTAAGGGCTGCGGAGGATGCAGGGGTGCTACTCGCACCCTTGTTCACTATATTGTGAGCGTGGGTTGCAGCGGTGTCCCCCGCAACCGATCCCAAAAAGTAAAAAGAAAAAAAAAGGAAAGGACCCTGCAGCGCCAGGACCCTGCAGCGCCGGTTCCCGATCACGGAAGTGAAAGGGAACAGGCATTGCAGGGACACAGCGAGTTGGCGCCACACAGAGAAATGCACCGCCGCAAGGTAAGTTGGGGTTGGGGGTGGCCAGTGGGTGTGGAGTGTGGGTATGGGCCAAGTTTGAAATGTTCAGGGGAGAAAAGACCGAAGGTTATTTTCAGAAAAATAATCTTCGGTCTTTTCTCCCTCAAACATTTCCGTCACAGGCTTCTAACCTCGATCCAAATGACATACGTTAGGCATCTATAAAGGATGTCGAAAGGAGACTTTCCCTACCTTCCACCAACCATCTCTGCCAACACAACCTGATTGAATGTGGAAATAATAGCTGGCTGTGATTGCAGCATCTTCGCCCTACCTTCACCAGCAGCCCTCAATAAGCCAAGCGGCAAGCCAAGGAAAGGCAGACAGTGTTGGTGGCTGGTGGTAGCTTTAGAACCACCACCACTAAACTTATGGATGGTGGTGTCCCTCCAGCAACCTCCTTCTAGGCATCAGAGTCAGCAGAAAATATCCTTTGTGTGGCCATACATTCCCGCTAAGTGGAATTAACTAATGTGGCATCTCGGACACCTGGAAGGAGGATAGGAAAGAACTGATCCCGCCCGCCCTAGCACACTGATCCCTGAATACACTATCCAAAGCACCTTGTGTACGTTCATCCACCATGCTGAGTACTGTCAGCGGGCGGCTGTTAGCACTTGATGTAAAACTGAGGTGGTGGCTTTGCCTCGATACCTACGTATGTGTAGCCCAGATGTGGCTGAAGTTCTGTTTCCACTAGATTTGCTAAATAGTGGCTTTAGTGCCCTGTGCTGATGGGGTTATAACCAATTTTACTGACCCCAAATTTTTAAAAAAATTGCCACCTCCCACATTTAAGCCAGGACACGTGCATACATGAAATCTGCCGCTGCAGAAAGGAAAGAACCAGAAAAAAGCCTTCTCTGCCTACGCCCCAAGACTATGGAACCTCCTCCCCCGTCAGCATCAGACTCCCTCCACAATTCAGAAAAGAACTTAAGACCCACCTCTTCAAGGAGTCTCTCCTCCTCCAGACGTAGGCCATCACACCGCCCCTCGCACCACCTGACTCGCTAGATGTCATCCGCCCCTCGTCTCCCACCACCCTGTACAGATGTAACCCTACTCTGTGCCCCTCTGTATCCTGCCCCCCGCTGTATATCTGTTCTGTTACCTCTGAAAAGCACTCCGTTACGCATCTGTGCTGTTGTATACCTCTGTAAAGCACTCTGCTGCTTCTCAAAGCTAGGTCCGCGCTCAGTAAAAACAATTTTTTTATTTATTTAATATGGCGCGCAAAACCCAGAGGTAACAGGGCGCTACAGAGAGCAGGATGGTAGGATTACATAAAAACTTAGTTGCAGGATAAGGCACACATGAAAGAGAGGCATGGCATTACATTGCGTGGAATGTGCATATATACCGGTAGTTAATAAATTGCTTACATATTTACATATTTAGTGCTGTGCATAGAGACAGTTCGGTTGCACTCACATATTTACATATTTAATGCTGTGCATAGCATTCAGGTTTGAGCAAAGGCATGGGCGGGTGAGATGGCAGGGTTAGTCATGGGGATCATTGGACCACAACCAGGTGAGGGTGTTTCGCCTGAAGCTGTAGTAGGATTGGTCTGTCCTAATGTTTAGTGGGAGGGCATTCCAATGTTGGGCTGCCAAAACAGGGAAGCTACTGCGCCAGTTTTCTTTTGTCTGAAGTTGGGTACCTGTAGGCAGTAAGAGTTAATCGTTCTGGTGGGGCGGGTGGAGGTTTTTTTTCTTTATTCTGGATGCGAGATAGGGGGGTGCTGGCTGCGTTATTTAAGCATTTGAAAGTGAGTGATGCCGTTTTGAGAGAGATGCGGTCAGAGATTTTGAGCCATTTGTGTTCTCTCCTTTTGTTGGAAATGTGTTCCTTGGAGGGTAGGTTAAGGGCTGTTCTGAGCGCGTTATTTTGTAGTGTCTGTAGTTTGTTGGTAATGCATTTGTTGGCTCCTAGGTACATGGCGTTACAATAGTCAAGTCTGGATAGTATTAGGGCATTGGCAATGATGATGCAGCTAGCTTGGGTGAGGAAGGCTCTACTTGCCCTGATTAGCTTGCATGTGTAGGCGGTAGAGGATGCTTGAGAGTTGACTTGTTTTTTTAGTGACAAAGCCTAGCGTTTTCACTGTTTTGGCCACTGTGATGGTGTTGCCATCAATGTTGAAGGCCTTATAGTTGGAGCTGAGATTTTTTAGATTAGTGTTGGATCCGAGGAGCAGGATTTCGGTTTTCTCATCATTCAGGCATAAGCCGTGTGTGGCCATCTATGCCTGAATGATAAGATATATTTTGTTTACCAAGGCCGTATCTGAGTCGAAGTTGCCCGAAAGGGGTATGAGGATCTGGGTGTCATCTGCATAATTAGTATATGACACACCAAGTCTTTCCAACATGTCAAATAGGGGCTTGGCAAAGATGTTGTAGAAGGTGGGAGAGACGCAGGAGCCCTGGGGTACCCCGCAAGTTATTTTGATGGGGTCTGCTGAGGCTAGGGTAGAGAAGACCCTCATGGTTCGATTGTCCAGGAATTATTGGATCCAGGCTATGGCCTCTTTCGAGAAGTGGGCAGCTGAGGCCAGGTGTTCGCACAGGACTGCGTGATTCACCAGGTCGAACGCTGCCGACAGGTCGAGGAGGAGTAACATGGCGGTGTTCCCTTTGTCGTTAATCTCATTGATCTGGGTTTTAAGATCGATTAGGGCTGTCTCAGTACCGTGCTGCGGTCTGAAGCCCGATTGGCGGGTGCCTAATAGTTTGTGAGTTTCAAGATATTGCTGAATTTGCAGGTATGCTACTCTGTCGATTATCTTTAGCAGGAACGGCACTGTGGTGATGGGCCTGTAATTGGTGGGAATGGCAGGGTCTAGGGTTTGCTTCTTGAGGAGAGGCAGGACCCAAGATTCTTTGAGGTTGCTTGGTATGGTGTTGGAAGAGAATGATGCGTTGATCAGTTTGGTTATAAAGGGGGCTAGGTCCCTAGCAGCATCCTTAATTATCTGGGGAGGGCAGTTGTCGCCTTTGCAGTTAGATGGTTTAAGTGAGGCTATAACTCTTTCTGTTTCTGGGATAGATATTTTGGTGAACCTGAAGAGATTCTGGCCTGGAGGGTTGTTGGTAGTTTTGGCGTGGTTGCTGGGAGTTTTTGTGCGATTTTAGTTTGGAGAGTTTTGATTTTATTCGTTAGGGCATTTTGGACACTGGTGCACCATACTTTGTCCTTAATTATGTTGTCTGGTGGGGGAATGGGGGATTCTAGTTCCCTTAGTATTGCAAATAGTTCTCTGGTGTTAGAGCTAGATTTTTCGATTCTATCATTGAAGAGATTCTTTTTGGTGAGTAGAATTTCTTTTTTATAGTTGTTTGCAAAACAAAGTTGTGATTTGTTTTCTTCTGTAGGGGAATTGCGCCATTGGGTTTCAAGTTTCCTTTTGTGCAATCTACGTTCTTTCAGATGTGGGGTGAAGCAAGTGTTCAAGTGGGCTTGTTGTTTGCTCTTTTGTAGTTTAAGAGGGGCAATGGTGTCTAGTCCTTTCTTTATGGCATTGTTATAGTTTTCTACTAGACACTCTGGATTTAGGTTGTCGGGAAGAGCATTGAGGGTTGGCAGTAGTAGTGGTAGGAGGTTGTCAGGGGTTATATTTTTTTTGCTCTAGTGGGCAGTGGTGGTGCCATGATTTTTTTCCTGTTGACTTCTTTATTGAGAGATAAAGTGAAGTCAATGAGGTGATGGTCTGTCCAGTGTTGGGGAGCGGTTTTGGTGATGGCGGTGTCGCAGTTCAGGGTGGCCATCCAGTCCAGGGTCCTACCTTTATTATGGGGTGGGGGTAAGCACTCTTTGGATTAAGCCGTGTTCATCTAGCATGTTAGCCATGGCTTGTGCTGGTTTGTCGTCAAGGTCATTTAACCCAAGGTTCAAGTCGTCTAGCAATAATATTTGGGAGGTGTCTTTTATGTTGTTGGCTAGGAGGCTGGATAGGTCTGCTTCGAATGAGCCAATGGGGCCAGGTGGCCTATATATTAGATAAATTGTTAAGGTGCGACAGTTGGAGATAGGCAATTTGGCTACTAGGAGCTCGCAGGATTTGAGAGGTGCTTGAGGCAGTGGTCTTAGCTCGAGGTTTGTTTTAGCTATGATGGCTAGGCCACCTCCTCTGTTGTTGGGCCTGTCCATTCTGATTATTTGGTAATTTTCTGGAATGGCTATTGAAAGTGCTGGGCCTGCTGCTTCGTGCAGCCATGATTCAGTGATAGCTAGGAGGTCGAGGTTGTTTGAGGATAAGGTGTCTGCTATTTCTGTGGCTTGGGCCACTAGCGATCTAGCGTTGATCAAAGCGGATATAGTGGTAGTATTGGGTGTATCCTGGATTGTTATAGGGGTGAGTTTGGGTTGGGTGGAGTTGGAGCAGGGTGTGGTGTGGTGTGGTTCGGACGGATTTTAGTGTGTTGCAAGGTGGGTCTCTTGTTGTGGTAGATGGGCTGGTAGAGGCGGGGTAGTCTGGCTCGTAGTCTGGTGTTTCTTTCTGGGGTTGGACAGGGTGCATTTTCTGCAGGGTACATGGTTATGGCAGCAATAAAGATGGTAAGGTGTAGTAAAGGTATGAGGAGGTACGGTAGGGTGGCTGTTTGGCTCTTACTAAGGTACATTGTGCGGTTGGGCATGTGCAAATAGACAAGGGTTCACCTAAATTCAGAAATCACACTCGGTCATCCACATTAATCAGGCAAAGTGACTGGCATAGAGCGGCCATCCACATTAATCAGGCAAAGTGACTGGCATAGGATGGTCATCAACATTGATAAGGCCTGGATTCGATTTTAGCAGCCAATGGTAAAAAGCATAGGAAATAGCAAAATGCACAGGCTATGGGCATCTCAATTTGATTTTTAGCAACCAGGGGTACACATGATATATATGCAGCAAAGAGGCAAGGTCATACAAGTTGCAGCAGTATAAATATCATTACTAAGAGGCAATCAGTGTATATGGTTAAGCAGAATCTGTGATACTCTAGGTGCAGTGTGTTAAAGCAATGGCTAGTGTGGGCAAGAGTCAATCATGGCAGCGAACTAGAAGCAGTTGTGTTGCTGCTAGGCAGAGTCATGGCTGCACAGGATAGAGTTTACTAATGTGATCATTAGTTGGGAAGACATGTTCCTCAGCGTTGCGCCGCAATGGTGATGCTGTGAAGGTTAGAAGTTACCTGGCATGTGGCAGACAGGGGGTCTGGCAGACGGCAGACACAGGCACAAACAGGCATCTAACAGGTGCTGGCCTTGTTACAGTGGGCCTTGGGAGATGTGGGCCGGCTTCAGCTGCCGGTGGCCAATGGTGGCTCAAGAAGGCACGGCAACCTATCAGGATGGATATTGGAGCCTCAGTAGGCACTGTAGTTATGCAGTAGGAAAGCGGGCAGCCATTTTAGAAAGGCAAGTGTACTTTAATGCCGTTTTCTGTGCCACAGCAATGTCGGATTTTCGTTTCAGAGGATTTAGGGGCCAAACCTTCCTTCAGGGTGGGCGCGGATCAGTTGAAAATGCAGATTCGTGATTTTAGGTTGCTCTTCAGGGGAAGGCGCTACAAAGTTAGCGCTTACCTTAATATTGCCAATATTGATGTGTCCATGGTGCAGGTAATAATAATAATACTAATGGTGCCCAAAAAGGCCCCTCTGGTACTAGTGAGTTTGTTGCGTGAAGTCGCAAGCTGTATTCTTTTGGGAATGTAGCTTCTACAGATACTTACTTTACTCACTAAACAGGTACAGCACTTGCAGAAACAGTGCACACCTCATTCACACGCAGAAAACACGACACATGCAACAGAAGTTCAAAGTTTCCTAATATACCGGAGACGTACAGTATGGGAAGCATCAGAACAAGTGACCGCCACAAAAGGAACAAGTGCAACACAGGTAGCAGCATTGAAGGAGACAATCCCGCACTGGACGGGTGCATTGTGAATAACAGAACTGCAAGCTACTGTCACACTCTGAACAGGCAGAGCATGAGGAGCAGCATCGCCAGCATCTCTCACAGCTGCCCACAACAGTCACTGCATTGGCAGCAGCTCTGCAAATATCCCAGTAGTACCCGCGTTCCTCACAAATACAGCACATATTACGAGCAGCACATGTATCTTCTAGAAATGGGACAGGTGCAGGTGTAGGCGCAGCGTAGGCAGGGCCACTGCAAGCTTACCCAGCAACCAAGCGCACTGTACAGCACGAGCAGGACAAGCCCAACAAGCTCTCGCAAACGATCCGCTATGGGCAAGTGGACGTTTTCCCACAAACAGATACAGCGTCGGCATGGTCAACGCTAGCATCCCTCAAACATAACAAGGTATAGATTGGGCATGGCCAGTGCATGCAGCGTGGATGGAGCGATGGCTGGGTGGCGGTGGAGGGAAGTGTGGCCTTAAGGGTAGTATAGTGTTTGTGGGGATGAGATCTGAGGGTGGAGAGTAGGTTGGTGAGGTAGCTGTATGTAGCTGCATCAACCTTGGTAGACAGGGAAAGGAGGGTGTCCCGGTAGGCAGTCAGGGGAGTTGTCTTTGCTCCAGTGTCGTAGATGACGTTGCATGTTGGTCTTGAGCCAGTGAACATCTGTGGAGACACAAGGCTGGGGTGAAGGGCCTGCGTGGAGAAGTTGGGTATTGGGGCTTTGTTTGTTTGGTGTTTGTTTTGGCATCAGTTGGCATGAGGAGCTAAAAGTAGCGCCTGGTAGCTGTTGGTGTCAAGCTAACCAAGCTCTTCTTGGCTACAAGCAGGAGCTAAATAGCTCCCAGCTCCCCTCAATTTCGAAGCCTGAAATAAGCACTATAAGACAACCCTTCCACCCTAGCCCTAATTGACTATAACAATTTGCAGTGCCAGCCTCCATTTGCATATCCTCAGCTCCCAAAAGCAGAGGCACTGGCTGTGATCTGTTGCACTCGCACCCTTCTCAAGCACCATGTTGCCTGCACACGCCCAATATTTTATATAGTCTCTGCTTGTAAGAGCTCCAACTTTTGGCAGATGAAGGAACTGAGACACAGTACCAGGAAAGGATTTTAAATGGATCACACATTGTGGTCAAATGGGGAAGGTGCAGAGGTTTAAGTGAGCCGGGGCTCGCAGTCTCCCAAAACCTCCATCGAGCCTGGGGCTTCCGACAACCACTGTTTTTTCTTTCCATGATAGAGATTCGAACCCACGCATTGCCAGACACTAACCAGTGTCACGTTGCACTGTGCTATCCTGTAGGTGCTGGACTTCATTTGTTTCATTCAACAGACTATGTGTCAAGCAGTCTATTGAATGAAACAAGAAATCCAGCACCTACAAAATAGCACAGTGTGATGCGACACCAGCAGGGCGTGTGAGACAATTAAAAAAAAAGAAAGTAACCCCACAACTTCTTTATTGTCCCGTGATGGGAACACTTCAGGCCAAGCCTATGATTTCGGCCACACTCTCTCGTTGCACACGCCTCCCCCCTCCACTCGATTTCTGATCCTGGGAATCCGTGATTGGAACCCGCGTCTCTTTGCTTCACACACAACAACTCTAGTGAAAGGAAACATTTCCTGTGCTGCCCTCTTAGAAGGCGGTAGGGAGATACATTCTGCGGACGAGGAGGTGGAATAGGGAAGCCAGCTCTACTCCCACTCTGTCCTTATTCCTCCCACCGCCCAAATGCTGTCATGTCACGTGTCGGAGCCAACTTCCGCGCAAGGGGTTCAGCGCCATCTGCTCCTGGCAGCAGCCACCGACCGATTGCCACACGCCGCGAAACCGCAATGCAGCGAGCCCCACAGAGCCCCACACAGCAGGCTGTTCATAGACGTGTCCACGCACCGGCAGGATGTCCTCCTAGCGAGGGAAGTCGGCAGCTCACCGCCCAGACACTGGAAGGCCGGAAGGACTGGGCCAGTGCACATCCGCCTTAAAGTCACAGTGCGGCCATCTCCAGGGGGAGACGCAAAACGCTTCTACGTGTTTCATAGACCCTTTAAACGTCAGCAAAAATCGTGCTTTTTGGTCGACGAAAAATCGATCCGTGTTTTTTTTTAATGGGGGGGCAGGTCCCCTAGCCCACATACCCACCCCTTACCCCCACGCACCTTCACCCCCTACTCTCACAAACACATATTTGTTATCAAAAGTGCACTAACAAACTGCTGACTCTCAGACAGCAGTCTCTGAAAACACCTGTGTAGTGGAGCTCTGGCAGGGATGCGGGGAACACCACGTCCTGTCTGACTGGGGGCGTGGGGGCGCTGAGCATGTCGAAAATCTAATCAGCAGCATTTCTGAGTCATTAGTAATAAGGAGTGGCGTGCCTTTCCTCCTGCACTATTTTACATAACGTTTTTACATCACGGCAAAAAAGGCCCACCCAAATTGGAAATGGTGTCACGTTTTTGTTGTTCGCCTAATAAGGCACAGAGAAGGGACATGTCATTTCATTTTTCAAATGTGGTCTACCGAGCAAAGTTTGAGGGAAAATAAATGTACTCAGATTCTTACTCCATAAAATAACAAACAGTGCATAAACAGTGTACAGGTTGTTTTCACGTGTTACATGGGCTGAATTAAACCAGTGTGTTCCATTCCCCATCATATGACCATCAAAAAGGGATCAAAAAGTGGTTGCTCTCTGTTTTTGCATTGGTGTAAACTTTACAACTGAAGGCCTATGGGAAGGCGTCCAGCTGCCAAACAGGGAGTGCCTGTTGGTTCCTAAATATCACAGATGTGCAACATGCTTCTCTCTAAAGCTCTGTAGCGAATCTACCTATTAACTCTGATAACTGTACCAAACGCTGGGATACCCGAAGGCCAGGGTGTTACAAAAATGTTATAAATACAATAAAATAAATAAATAAGGGCTTCACGTAAGCAAAGCAGAAGCAGTAGGCCTGGGGAGCCGCGCTTACCATTCTCAGTGAGATGGCGGGGACAGTGCTTGAAGAAGAGAGAGGCCGCCTGGATGTCACGACAGTGGTTGGGTGAGGGGGCGGGGGGAGTGCCAAAAGCTAAAGTGCAGTGGTGTTTGGCTGACGACTGAAGTGCCAGCCCTTAAGTCGCCCTGAATCATTAGCCCCTGACTGACAGTAGATATGTACTGCTAATGTTGTAAAAGTACAGAAACCATCCCAAATTAGCTACTAACCCCACCATGTACAGAATCGTATGCTTCATGTCTAGTACATGATCTATGACATAGACTTCTGTTTTGTGTTTTTTAGCCTCTTAAATATGAATACATTTAGTTTTATCAGTATTTTTCTATTGTCTATGTGCGATCAAATGGCTAGCTCATAATAATTCCTAGCCCTCTTTAAGTTTGCCTTGTACCTCCTCAGTGTCAAAGAGAGGGGCAGCTTTTGACTCTCTGTCCCCTTTTTCTCTCATAACAGTCATCAGGCCAGCTGCAGTTTTCCCCAGTCCCAATATTCCTTTAATGGGACCGTAGCAGCACTTCTCAGCAAGCCTGGCATACATCGGGCCAGCAGCAGTTTTCCCCAGTCCCAATATTCCTTTAATGGGACAGTAGCAGCACTTTTCAACAGGCCTGACATACATCGGACCAGCTGCAGTTTTCCCCAGACCCAATATTCCTTTAATGGGACCGTAGCAGCACTTCTCAACAGGCCTGACATTCATCGCGCCAGCTGCAGTTTTCCTCAGTCCCAATATTCCTTTACTGGGAGTGTAGCAGCACTTCTCAACAGGCCTGACATACATCAGGCCAGCGGCAGTTTTCCCCAGTCCCAATATTCCTTTAATGGGACCGTAGCAGCACTTCTCAACAGGCCTGATATACATCGCGCCAGCTGCAGTTTTCCTCATTCCCAATATTCCTTTACTGGGACTGTAGCAGCACTTCTCAACAGGCCTGACATACATCAGGCCAGCGGCAGTTTTCCCCAGTCCCAATATTCCTTTAATGGGACCGTAACAGCACTTCTCAACAGGCCTGACATTCATCGGGCCATCTGTAGTTTTCCTCAATCCCAATAGTCCTTTAATGGGACCGTAGCAGCACTTCTCAACAGGCCTGACATTCATCGGGCCAGCTGCAGTTTTCCTCAGTCCCAATATTCCTTTAATGGGACCGTAGCAGCATTTCTCAACAGGCCTGACATTAATCGGGCCAGCTGCAGTTTTCCTCAGTCCCAATATTCCTTTAATGGTACCGTAGATGCACTTCTCAACAGGCCTGGCATTCATCGGACCAGCGGCAGTTTTCCTTAGTCCCAATATTCCTTTAATAAAACCGTAGCAGCACTTCTCAACAAGCCTGGCATACATCGGGCCAGCAGCAGCTTTCCTCAGTCGCACATTTTCGTTTAATGGGACCATAGAAGCACTTCTCAACAGGCCTGACATTCATCGGGCCAGCGGCAGTTTTCCCCAGTCCCAATATTCCTTTAATAAAACCGTAGCAGCACTTCTCAACAAGCCTGGCATACATCGGGCCAGCGGCAATTTTCCCCAGTGCCAATATTCCTTTAATGGGACCATAGCAGCTCTTCTCAACAGGCCTGGCATTCATCGGGCCAGCAGCAGTTTTCCCCAGTCCCAATATTCCTTTAAAAAACCGTAGCAGCACTTCTCAGCAAGCCTGGCATACATCGGGCCAGCAGCAGTTTTCCCCAGTCCCAATATTCCTTTAATGGGACAGTAGCAGCACTTTTCAACAGGCCTGACATACATCGGACCAGCAGCAGTTTTCATCAGTGCCAATATTCCTTTAATGGGACCGTGGCAGCACTTCTCAACAGGCCTGACATTCATCGGGCCAGCTGCAGTTTTTCCTCAGTCCCAATATTCCTTTAATGGGACCGTAGCATCACTTCTCAACAGGCCTAGCATTCATCGGGCCAGCGGCAGTTTTCCCCAGTCCCAATATTCCTTTAATAAAACCGTAGCAGCACTTCTCAACAAGCCTGGCATACATCGAGCCAGCGGCAATTTTCCCCAGTGCCAATATTCCTTTAATGAGACCGTAGCAGCACTTCTCAACAGGCCTGGCATTCATCGGGCCAGCAGCAGTTTTCCCCAGTCCCAATATTCCTTTAAAAAACCGTAGCAGCACTTCTCAGCAAGCCTGGCATACATCGGGCCAGCTGCAATTTTCCCCAGTGCCAATATTCCTTTAATGGGACCGTAGCAGCACTTCTCAACAGGCCTGGCATTCATCAGGCCAGCTGCAGTTTTCCTCAGTCCCAATATTCCTTTAATGGTACCGTAGATGCACTTCTCAACAGGCCTGGCATTCATCGGACCAGCGGCAGTTTTCCTTAGTCCCAATATTCCTTTAATAAAACCGTAGCAGCACTTCTCAACAAGCCTGGCATACATCGGGCCAGCAGCAGCTTTCATCAGTCGCACATTTTCGTTTAATGGGACCATAGAAGCACTTCTCAACAGGCCTGACATTCATCGGGCCAGCGGCAGTTTTCCCCAGTCCCAATATTCCTTTAATAAAACCGTAGCAGCACTTCTCAACAAGCCTGGCATACATCGGGCCAGCGGCAATTTTCCCCAGTGCCAATATTCCTTTAATGGGACCGTAGCAGCACTTCTCAACAAGCCTGACATACATCGGGCCAGCGGCAGTTTTCCTCAGTCCCAATATTCCTTTAATAAAACCGTAGCAGCACTTCTCAACAGGCCTGACATTCCTTTAATGGGACAGTAGCAACATCATGAGGCTTGATAGTGCTTTAAAGCTCAGGCTCTCCGGATGTGTTGCACGGCAGCATAATCATTGGCTTATGTATGTTATCGCCCAAAACATCTGAAGAGCAAGCGGGCTTCCTGCTTTAAAGGGACAGTGTAACCAAAGAACGTGATAGGTGCAAGATTTCTAATAAGAATCGGCTCTTTAAAACATGACATGCACTCCCATCACCGAGGTGAGCGGGGGGTAGGGGGTACGGGGGATTTGCAAACTTAATAACCCATAAACCAATGCAGAGAGGAAACAGTGTGCGCTCGCACTTCAACCCACAGCCTTTGGTAAATTAGGGGATAAACAGCCATGCGCACTATGTAGGTTTGCGTCATGCCCCAGAAACCTAAATCGTGTCCTATGAGTCACAGAAAACCACGAACAGGGGTGGACTGGTAACCAAAAGAGGCCCTGGAAATAATGTTCAAAGAGGCCCCACATTACACACTTTGAGCAAGCCTAAGCCTTTTCATATGCGAAATAAAACCGGTTACCACACAAAAGAGGCCCAAGATGTAGAGGCCTACTGGGAAATCTCCCGAGTTCCCCGTAGGCCAGTCCACTTCTGAGGCCTATCAGCAAATCTCCCGAGTTCCCAATAGGCCAGTCCACTTCTGAGTCCTACCAGCAAATCTCCGGAGTTCCCCGTAGGCCAGTCCACTTCTGAGGCCTACTGGCATATCTCTGGAGTTCCCCGAAGGCCAGTCCACTTCTGAGGCCTACTGGCAAATCTCCCGAGTTCCCCGTAGGCCAGTCCACTTCTGAGGCCTACCGGCAAATCTCCCGAGTTCCCCGTAGGCCAGTCCACTTCTGAGGCCTACCGGCAAATCTCCCGAGTTCCCCGTAGGCCAGTCCACTTCTGAGGCCTAATGGCATATCTCTGGAGTTCCCCGAAGGCCAGTCCACTTCTGAGGCCTACTGGCAAATCTCCCGAGTTCCCCGTAGGCCAGTCCACTTCTGAGGCCTACCGGCAAATCTCCTGAGTTTTCTATAGGCCAGTCCACCCTGACAATGCAAAAGCCTCGTAGTTCCTTTTTAAACATCAAACCATATTTGTTTACAATTAATATTTCTTCCATGAAACATAAAAGTGCAGACACTGAGAGCCTCTTTCACGCCTCCACCCCGTCTCCTGTGATTTGCATCTGCACCATTTCATTGAAGTCGTGTGCGTTCTCAAGTTATGCTTCGCCTGCATTGGAAATGTCATTAGGAGGCCAGCGAGGGCCTTGCCCTTATCCCGGCCTCATCAACCACCGCCGACTGCCCATTTGAATCTACAAGCGAAAAGGCGTATATCAAGACAGATCGCAACACCTTTAGGCACGTACGGAAGCCTGGGGGGGCCTTCGTTGCCCGCAGTAGCTGTAATTCGATATGATGCCATTCCGTGCCAGGCTTCGCGGAATTGTGCTTCTGCGCAAGGCCCTGCGCGCAGAAGACAGGACCTTTTCCTGTAAAGCGGCTCTGCCATGTGATGAGCTCAGCCTGACCTGCTCTGCAGCACGTCACTTCTCAGGAGAGCACACACCTGCTGGCCCGGACTCCAATCCCATCAGACAGGGCTCAGCTTTGCTAATAATACACTTTGCGCTGCCCCTCTCCTTTCACTCTGTTCACAGAGGCTGCAACGCCTCTACCTCTGACTGTGCGGCATGGGGGAGAGCGTGAGCTGGGAGAGTGCATCCAGGACATTCTCTCCCTGTGTAAATACCTCCCCTCTCGAGCCCTCTAACTCCATCAGGGTCAGTCGTTTTTCAAAGAAACGAGCTGGGGGTAGATCTCTGTCTTCGGCTGGGGCCTCCCTTTGGCACCACAGCCGCTCTGCCACCTTGAAGCGTGAGGAAAACCATCTCTGGTTCCGGAAGCACCTCAAGACCTTCCTCTTTGCCTCTCCTCACTCCTGCTGATCCAGGGCTGTCAGAAGATGTGGTGAGGCCCGGGGTAAAACATTTGGTGAGGCCCCCTTACAATTTTTTGCACTCGGCCAGCGGCGGCACATCAACAAACAGGAGACTCGAGAAATCTACCCTTGAGTTTGTACGCAGGATCCCAAATATGGTTTACTACTACAACTCCAAAACAACTGCAGCAAAGTTAGATTTCTCCACTGAAGAAAGGTTCATGCCAGACTAACTTTTTTATCATATGAATAAATATATATAAAATGGCATGAGCTCTCCACTACGCCACCTCCAATTCTCTGAGGGTCAGTCACTTTCCAATCAAAGAGTTGAGGGCAGAGTTTCTTCGGCTGGGGCCTCCCTCTGGAAACAGCCTCCCTGCCTCTCTGAAACTTGAGCAGAACCGTCTCCGGTTCCGGAAGCACCTCAAGACCTGTCTCTTTGCTTCTGCCTTCTCTCTTCCTCTCCCTTGCTGATCACCTGCTTGATCCATGCACTGGTCACCTGGTCAAGCTCTGAATTCGGGCCCAGGTCCCTGCCTGTCCTGTTGCAATCCCGCACTGCCTCTTGGCTCCCCTGCACTTGTGGTCTGTATATGTAACCCTACAGTCCCCGCTCTTGCCCTTATTCTCCACCCGTTGGCTGCACTTATGAGTACCCTCACTTGTCCTACTCCTTTGTTTCACCCTCCTTGCCTTGTCGCGCTTAGAAACACTTGTATACAGGCACGTCATAAATGCCATATCATATCATTAAGGAGCACCCTGCCCCTGTGTGCGCATTAAAACACACATCATAACAGTGACAATTGATGTACAATGGAGGCTGGTACATTTCTGAACTTAAGAGGCTTAAATGTTTGTGCCAATTAGGCAGGATCAACAGAGCACAGTGAGGGCGCCCAAACCAAACAAGGGTTGCTTGAGGGGGTTCTCACTCCCAAGAAAATGTTTGAAACATTGGGCTAAAAGTATGCATTTGACAGCACTTTCTTTGCAAAATTCGGTAGAAATCCATACAGTTTGCAATTGGTTTTGTATGGAAGCACATGGACATTTCCAATAGTTGCAAATCACAAATTGTGCATAGGAACATTTTCCAATACATTTCATGTCGCCTTTCCACGCAAGATATGCTAGTATAAAATATATATTCATGCTGGTTGTTCTAATTATGTCGATGCAGACTGCATTAATATTTGCCATTATTACCATGTACGGACTTCCAGCCAGTAAAAATGCCATGCCACAGAAAGTATATCCAGGCTGACTGTGTACCATAAGTGTTATCACTGGCTAGATTGGCCTACATTCAATGTGGGCCAATTTAGCCAAGTAGTATGTTTGCTTTAACCTTGATGCATAGTCATGTGCATCAAGGGTAAAGCAAAAAGAGCACTGGCAATGCTAACAGTTTGGGCATTCATGTAGGCATGGGAAAGGCACTTCTGTATTGGTATTAGCTGGCCTTTGATAGTGTCAGTGCAAAATGGTTTGAGTACCTGAGCAGCTAACAGCAGTGCCTGGTAAATGCCTAATACTTATACACAAGCCAAAACTGTTGGCTTTGCCAATGCTTATTTTTAAAAGAACTTCAGCGGAAGACACGCAGGGTGTTTTTAAATTGAGTGGCCAAGGCCAGACCTGATTAAGACATTTTTATTACACCAGTTACGTGTTTACAACTCCAACGAAGTCATGAACTCTCAGAAGACTCCTTTGAGGAAACACTTGCAGGCACATTGAGGGCAACGTTTGATGGCAAGGCATGTTTAAAGCTAGCTCAAAGAGTTCCAGTGAGGAGGTGTTTTGGGTGGGGAGGGCAGGAACTGGATGAGAATTGCCTTAGGGATTAGCATGGCCATGAGATGTCATTTCACTGGTAGCACCTGCATTCATAGCCATACATTTTTAGGTAATTGAAATCGTGATGTGGGGTTAGCACTTGCATGCTAGGGGAGTGATTAGAAGGGAAGTGGTGACATGAGATATCTCATTCTCACAGCAGTCCTTAAGTGTGATGTTTCAGAAATGAAGGCAAGAGGTATCTGCTTGTAACATTGAAGCTTCACCAGAATAGTCTCATTCGAAATGTGGAAAGATGTTAGGTGCCCCCACACAAGGATGTGTGCCCCTTCCTCACAGCCTCTGACGTCATCGCCTCTCCCAACATTTGAAGTGTTAGTCCCCTTTCCTCCCTGACATTTTAGCCTAGGTGCACCTCAGATGCCATGAACTCACCCCTTAATGAAGTGGCCCCCAGGGTGGCTACATTTAGGGGTGGTGCTGAACACACACTCACAAAAAACACCTTCACCCATGCATTCATCCACCAGTTACACAACTCCATACATGCATGTATACATAAAACCAAACACAGCATTGACACAAACACCAACATGCACGCATGCATTCATACGTACACATATACATACTAATTTAATTTAAATAGACATATACACTTTTAATTTAAAATAAAAAACACTTACCTTACCTCCACGCACCCTTAAAAAGCATCCACGCAACCGACACGTAGACATGCTGCCTGAAAAGAGAGAACTCCTCTCCCATCTGTCAGCGTGATCACACTGACAACATGAACACACTGACTGACAGGAGAGGAGAGGAGACCTCTCCTGTCAGTCAGCGTGGTCATGCTGAGCAACGTGAACACACTGACTGACAAGAGAGAACTCCTCTCCCATCAGTCAGGGTAAAGCAAAAAGAGCACTGGCAATGCTAACAGTTTGGGCATTCATGTAGGCATGGGAAAGGCACGCTGAGCAACGTAAACACACTGACTGACAAGAGGGAACTCCTCTCCCGTCAGTGAGCGTGGCCATGCTGAGCAACATGAAGACACCGACTGACAGGAGAGGATTCCTCTCCTGTCAGTCAGTGTGGTCACGCTGAGCAACATAAACACACTGACTGACAAGAGGGAACTCCTCTCCCGTCAGTGAGCGTGGCCATGCTGAGCAACATGAAGACACTGACTGACAGGAGAGGATTCCTCTCCTGTCAGTCAGTGTGGTCACGCAGAGCAACGTAAACACACTGACTGACAAGAGGGAACTCCTCTCCCGTCAGTGAGCGTGGCCATGCTGAGCAACATGAAGACACTGACTGACAGGAGAGGATTCCTCTCCTGTCAGTCAGTGTGGTCACGCTGAGCAACGTGAACACACTGACTGACAAGAGAGAACTCCTCTCCTTTCAGTCAGCGTGGTCATGCTGAGCAACATGAACACACTGACTGACAAGAGAGAACTCCTCTCCCATCAGTCAGCGTGATCACGCTGACAACATGAACACACTGACTGACAGGAGAGGAGCCCTCTCTTGTCATTCAGCATGGTCATGCTGAGCAACGTGAACACACTGACTGACAAGAAAGAACTCCTCTCCCATCAGTCAGTGTGGTCACGCTGAGCAACGCGAACACACTGACTGACAGGAGAGGATTCCTCTCTCGTCATTCAGCATGTCCACGTTTTCAGCTGAATGACGGGAGGCAGCAGAGCCCACTTCTGAGCCCTGCTGTCTTCCATTATTTTGCTGTTTGTTGCGGAGCCAAACGGCCTTGCAACAAACATAAAAATCATTGCAGGGCAGAGAGCAGACAGTGCTGCCTTCCTCTTAGGAGAGGGGGCCGTGAGGCCCCCCGCAAGTGCGAGGCCCGGGGCAGTTTGCCCCCCCCCTGCATCCCGCTCATGACGGCCCTGTGCTGATCTGTTTACTCTGTTGGCACTGTGCACCTGGCCACCCTCTGTCCTTCGGGCCCAGGTACCTGCTCAGCCTGCCACCCTCCTGCACTGGGGTCTGTACCTGTACCCATAGAGTCCCCTACCCACTTCTCTTCTGCACTTATCAGATATACCCTATCTGCTTAATCTAGCACTTGCCACTTGCTGACTGCACTACCACCATTATTTATTTATTTATCTATTTTACTTATTCATTTATTCTGTTCTCTCCTTTGTTCTGCACTTTCCACCCCTCCCCCCCTTCCATGGACTTTCCCCTCTTCCCTTTCCCTTGCACTTGCGTGTTCTCAATGTCACTTGGCCTTGTGTCCCTCCCTTTGCCTGGTCGTGCTCTGAAACACTTGTGTACGAGCGCGATATAAATAAAATATCATTTGATTTAATTTCATTGACCCACAATCCTTGTGCAAACAAACCTAGTTGTTTCTCTTTCCACATGAATTAAGCAATAAACCCTGATGGACCAGGTAATGCCTGGACCAGTTAGAAGCCCCAAGCAAAGCGAGGGCTTCAATGTTAGCCTGAGCAGAGGGTTGGGTGAGGAAAGTGTACATTGGGGTTGTGGAGTGGTGGGAAGGGGAGCTATGCACACTTACCTGAATACCCATTGGGGAAGATGACAGCCTCCTGCTCCCGAGGAGGCTCGGAGTGGGAGATTTACCCTGTTGTAAAGACCCCATTCTGGTCCTCCTGATTGGCTGCGAGGCCGCTACCTCGCCCCTCGACCGGGTACTAATAGATAATAAACACGTCTTTGGTGTCTCATATTAATGGCAGGCAGGATTATTTTCTTCTAAACTGTTTACAAATCTCACAAACGCACTAACATTTGTAGGTGATAGCCCAAGAGCAACCACACTAACTCTATGTAAAAGAACATAAAAGAAAGACTAACTTTTCAGCATCTGTTTGCCGAGCAGATTTGCTGCTGTCTTTATGGATGCGTGCGGCTCTTCATTGTGATACATTGAATTAATAAAAGGATTAAATGGTTAATTTGGGTACAGAAACTTTACTGAGAACAGCTTCCCAGCCCCAGATTACCTGCGAAGTATCTTTCTATGGAATTTGTGCTCATTTCCTGCCCTATGTATCCCTTCTTCATTTGGTACTTGATCACTGAATAGCACTTGGGCAGTGTAGGGTATTTGGTGAGGTTTCCTAACTTGTCACTAACACAGAATAGACTCACTTTGGGATCGCTTGCTAGAGCAAAAACAGGATTTACTGCGCGCTAGGGACACCATTTCTCTGCCTTTTTTGTATTGCATTGATGGTTCAGTGTAACTACTCAGACTGACAAATTATGTGTTTATAACATGGGTTTACCATGGGGTGTAACAAGCACAGCTCTTTACACCTTACAGAAAGAATGTGTCACACAGTAAATAGCCATGCACAGCCTTCGTTATTTCATAAGTTGCTTCATAGATGTCTGCATGTCAGAATACAAACACACACAGGAATACACAATATGCAATCATTGTACATTGTAGGCGAGCCGAGGGCAAAGAAATGTACACTCATTTATCGACACATGCTGGTTTCATAAACGGTCAGCAGCAATTTTAGAAAACGTTCTGCTCACTCACCCCAGGTGACATTTCCCTCTGTCTGCCCAGTGAAAATACTGCAGCTCTCTCCCAAGGCTCTAAACTTGGCAGAAGCCACTGTGCGAATAACCTTGAGGAATAACTGATTGCTCTTAGCTCCTGCGAGCAGTAACCTCTCTTTCAATTATAATTTGTTTGGCAACTAATCTCACATAGAGAAATGCACTTCACTTCAGCAAATGGAGAACAAACAGACTTTGAGATGCCGGAACAATTCTCACTCGCTAAATTCTATCGCACACAAACGCGATGAAATGTCCTGACTTGGTACTGGCATGCTTACCAAAATATGTCCAAAAGGGCCTTGCTTGTAACACCAGCAAGAGAGGCCTCTCCGTGTTCTGGGCTGCTTGGTTGTCTCTCCCCCCCCTTCCCAACTTCTGCAGGAAAGGCCTCTTTCAGCCTAGTCTGTCCGTCTCCTCTCTCTGCCACACTCCCAGCAAAGATCGCTCCTTTGACTAATTGCACCTTTTTAAGTTCTTTCTGCACTCCTCCATCAAAGGCACATCTCCCTACAGAAGGCATATCCTTTCCCTGCCTCTCACAGTGATACCTTCCCATTAATCAGACACTGCCTCTCAGCAGCCAGCCCCCCTAAAACCTTCCAGAATGTTAACATATACCATTTCCTTTCACCTTTTACACAGAATTCAGCTCAAGTGGATGGCCTAGCTGTAACTGTGGATGGCTCTTGCTTAATGTGTTAAACAATGGCCTATTTCAAACAGAATGACTTCACAAATTCCTTACACATGTCTCCATCGCAAAAGCAGTTTCTATTCATTTATTTTCCAAGCAACATTGCTGAGCCCGTGTTTGCACCCCCATGAAGACCGATAGTTTGTATCGATGATTTACACCAAAGAGCTGTGGATTGTGGACTCTAATATTGTTAATGTATTAGTAGGTTAAAGGTGTTAGTAGCAAGTAATTGATATTCCTACATTTCATTGCAATTCAGTCCATGCTATAGCATGGTATGGTGCATTGTGCTAGGGTATCTGCTACTATGCAATGCTTAATGCAACCCCCTTATTGTTTTGTATAAATTCACAGCAGTGACTCACACAATCATACCTCTTTTGCAAGAGTATGTTTTTGATAACATTCTGCCCTAGTTGAAATTCATATTCTGTAACCCCTACATACCTCGCCCAAAAATCCCAGCTACATTATTTCACCAAATTGCATGATCTTGGGCATATTTGAGAAAAAGCACGGATTTTCATTTTTTTAACTCCAAAATCATCAGTTACTGTTCCCAAAATAAATCCTTAACATGCATTCATGTCATTAGATAGCATGCGGTTTGCAGTTACATGATTTAACATTTTTTTGGGAGTGTTTTTAAAGTATAATGTGATTTTGGGAAACATTTCTCCTGTCTTCATTTTTCTTTCATCTTTCTTTTTTATAACCACTATGAACATTTATATATATATTTTAAATCTTTTTCATTGATAATTGCTCTTTTTTGTCTTTAAACAAATCTTTTCTATGAAATTATCAAAAACACAACTACATCAAGTCCTTTTCTGAAAAGAAAGTAAAAATATAAAAATCTTGTGATGTTTGTCCATGGTATCAAGAATTTCTGTGTGTCCTAGGACTAGATGACTGCAGCAATAGTCGACACCTAGAGTTAACCACATAGAAATCAATAGTTGTGTTGAAAATATCTGGCTCCAAAAGACAACATTAGTTTTTTGGAACAGTGACAATGCAGCAAAGCAAAGAGAGCAGCCCTGAAGAAAGAGGCCAATTTAAGATTGGATTGGGAAAGATAGAGAAGTATGTTTGCAAAAGACAAATTCCTTACATTGGTGGTGGCAGCGCCCTCACAAGGCCTAAAAATTGCCCGGTTTCATGCCACATATTTCCTTGGTGCAAAGCCACATTTTCATCAACTGCATTTGGCGTTTCCTTCAGGCTCGCCAGTCGCTCATCCTTTGCCCCCTTCTTTGTCCAGGGGGTTTTGGTCCAGGTTTTTATTTTAGTCCAGGGGTCTCCAATTGATCCAGTGGCCTCCGATCCAGCATGCCAGGCTTCGGCAGGCAGCTCCAGAAGTGCTGGAGGGGCAATTAAGTTAGTGTCTAGGCTAGGGCAAAAGAGAAATAGACAGATTAAGAATCAAGTACACCAAACATATTCATTTAATTTCCTTTGGAATCTACCTGAAATGCAAATGATCAAGCAACATAAAATCTACAATATCTGTACAGTTCTGATTCTTTTATAACAACCTGGAGATAAACACATGTGTTAAACCTAGAACAACATAACAGTAATATTTTCATAGCTAACTAGAAATAAACACATGGGTTAAGCATGGAAACCATACCATAATTACATTTCCTTTGATTATTGGCTGGAAATAAAATATGCGTTAAGCATTTAAGCAATATAACATGCAACATATATCTTTTTTTTTTAACCTGGAATGATCACGTGAACACCACTTATCATTCGGGAAGTCTGATCCTTCTTGTACCCTTTGTTTTTGTTTACACATTGCATCTTATATCTGCATCTGTTTTTTTTCTTTGTACCTTTACTTGTGCATGTTGTCATTCACATGTTCACCTGTTTTCTCCCCCTTTTTCCCCACTCTAATCTTGATATTTATATTGACACCTACTTACCTGCTACGGAAAATCCTTTCAGCGCAAATGTCATCTGTTTTCCTACTTTGACTCCAAGGTAACAAATATACCTTTCACCCCCTATTGGCTTCTTCAGTCTGTCAAATATACCTTTCACCCCTTATTGGCTTCTTCAGTCTGTTCAAGCCTTTTCACCACATCCTTTGGGTGAAATGGCTTGATTTGCTTAACATGGACAAATTGTTCCACAGCCAAATCTCCTCCTTTTATCACTATTCTGTACATCATAGGTGATATGTTGTCCAAAATTATGAATGGACCGCACCAGGATGCGAGAAATATTGCATTTTTATGTTTCCCATTCCCAAAATTGAATTTATACACCTGCTCACCTACTTCATACTCCCTCACAGATGTCTTCTTATCATAGTATGATTTTGCATTGTCAGCGGCTTTTGCAGATGTTGCTGTGTGAATGCAAATGCATGCTACAAGTGCTTTCTCAGCTCTTCCACATATTCGTGAATTGTGGTTGCGTTTACCAGAACCTGTTCATTGTTCCGTTATAGCAAATGTTGTGGCAAAGTCATCTTCCTGCCTGTTAGAATCTTGTGCGGACTGAGGCTTGTGGATCTGGATGGGGTTGACCTAATAGTCAACAGCACAAAAAGGAGTCGGAAATCTCAGCTGGACCCTGCCTCAGCTACAAACTTTTTCAAAATATCAATGATTTATGATATGATATTTTATTTGTTTAATCGCGCTCATACACAAGTGTTTCAGAGCACAACGAGGCAAGGGAGTGGAACAAGGGATAACAGAACAATGATCTTACTAAGCCCAGTGACATTGAGAACACGCAAGTGCGATGTTCCACAACCCCAGAAGAAGCAGGCTGATATGATATGTGCAGTTTCCTTTTTTTTTTTTACATCCAAGATTTTCGACATTCTTGTCATCACTACACTGGTGAAATGACTCCCACGGTCTGATTCTATCCTTTGGGCTAAACCAAATCTTGAGAAAACATGATTGACTAACAATGTGGCTGCTTTTTTTGCGCACTGCAATCAGGTGCTGGAATGCATTCCAGCCACTTGGACATTAAATAAGTGACCATCAACAAATACCTGTTTCCCGTGCTGACCTTTGCGCAGCACCTACAAAATTGATTTGAGCATGGAGGTGTCAGACCTCTTTTCATTAATGGGGCTCTGTGTGTTGGTGAAGTAGGTTGAAACTGTGTGCACTTCAAACACCCTTTTGGCTATATTTCTACATCTTGGGACATGTGTAGCCAATAAGCATATTCTTTTTGAATGTCTAATGTTTTCTGGGAATCCCACAGTTATGTCATCATGAGCATGTTGAAGCATCAATCCCTGAAATGACAATGCTACCACCCATTGAATTTGGCCTGACACAGAATCCTGAATCATCAGTCCATCTTGTAATCAAATTCTCTTTTTGTTCTTTAGCAACACGCTCCGTTCTTCTTTCCCTTTGCAGTCCTCATCAGTCAAGAGGATTTTGCTCTGCATCCAGCAAATGGTTATATTATAGGCCTTAAATAGGGTCTTCTTTTTGTGCCTTGGCCAAGTCCTGATCAGGGGTATCAAAACTCCATTGTACCACAGGCTGATCAACTATTCCCTGAGTTTTGGAGCGTGTTATTTCTTCCACCTGGATTTTACCACGTAGGTGGTAAATAGGAAACAACTGCCCCATCAAAGCCCCAGTCTTGGCTAACTGATCTGCCTTGTAATTCCCTTCATTGTCCTAGCCTGGTGTTTTCAGATGGCCTTGAATTTCCATCCAGTGAGTGATCAAGCCATTTATTTTCTGAAATAGGTTTGTCTTTGGCTTGGATCACTTTGCCATGTTAAAGCGGTTTCTTGTTATTTGTGACCATTCCCCTCAATTTCCACCCGGGTAAGTACTCTACAAAACTATTTCGGGCATAATCAGAATCATTGTCAAACTATTTCTTTGAATTTACTTTCCACCGCTGTGGATATTGCTTTATAAATGTCAGCCAGTTCAGCAACTTCACTGCTTTTGAGGCCAAATTGCATGCTGACCCTTGGAACGCCATTACACTTGGCCCACCCATTTCCTATACCTGCCACCAATTATTTTTCAGAATCATCTCCAACGTGGTATGCACATCCATTCACATACACAGTTGGGAGATAGCTGCATGTTTCTTCATTGAATGCCATACATGGAGATTGTTCAAACTTGGTTACATTTGTTTCTAATCCTGTGTCAGCAGAGACACAAGCAGCTGCACAGTCATGTAAATCTGCTCGCCCGTGAGCAACTGAGCTGTTTTTATTCTGTCAATATTTCACTTCCACTGGAAATTCCTGCAACGCCAATGTCCATGAAGTGATTCTTGAGTGGGCCAAATTCTCCGACCTAATCCTTTTACTTTGTAAAAATTACAGCGACTGATGACTTATTTCAACTATCACCACTGTGCAATGCCCAGAAAGTGGTCAAATTAGTTTTTTCACGTTCGCTAAATTTGGTTTCTACCTTTGACAGTGCTTTGCTTACATATGCAAGGGTTTTGTTATTTGCATTGAGTTTTGGCACAGGACTGCAGTCATACACTGATCTGTGACTCCTTTCTCAATGAAGAAATCTTGATTCTTTGTTCGATAAACCAAACATAGAGCTTTCGTCAAACAGTCATTTAATTTGGCGTTTTCTTCACTTTGTTCCTTTCCCCATAACCAGGGTACCCCTTGTTTCAATGATTTAGTTAAAGGTTGTGTGATTTCTGCATAATGTTCAATGAATTTCCTGTTGCAACTCGTCATTCCTAACAAATTCTTCTGGCCTTTTAGGTTGGTGGGACCTTTTAATTTCTAAATAGCTTCCACCCTTTACTTTTGTGGATTTAATCCATGCTCTGTTACTTCATGCCCTAGAAAGCTTACACTTTTTCTACACCACTGCACTTTCTGTAAAGATACTTTTGCCCCAGCCTTTTGTAACTGACCGAGGTGACTTTGTAAGTCTTCATTCTTGATCAGCACATCATCCACATAAATCACAGCTCCCCTTTCTGCTGCATCTGGGAGCGCTTTACGTAGGAATATCCCAAACTCACTTCCACTATTGATATAGCTAAAGGGGGCATAAACCCATGCATACTGTAATCGATTAAAAGAGAAGGCAAATAGATTTGGTATGTCTTCAGCAAGTGGCACACCCCAGTACTCTGCTATAAGATCCAGAGTGGTAAATATCTTGGACCCATGAACCTGTGTAAGGCCCAGATCAATAAATGGAAGCGGCCACTTTGAAACAGGTACTTCTCTTAACTCTGCCACTGGCCCTTGGGCTTTAGCACTCCTAATATGGGAGTGTTTGAAGTACTATGGATAGACCTGATGATGCCTCTGGATTACAAATGTTTAATTAATTCTGCTAGGGACAGCAAAGGGTAACCTATATTGTCGCACAAATACTAGCTCCCTAACATACCCTTCTGGTAGTGTGGCAACATGCAAGTCGGTAAGCATGCAATCATAGGCGTCTTTAGCAAATACCTCATTGAACTCCGTAAAATAAATTCTTAATTGGTCCATTTCCTCTTCATTTGTGCAAGCACCTTTAATATGTTCCCCTACCATTTTAGAGAATTCTGGGAAGTCCTCCAAATGAGGGCCTTGTGTACTTTCCTCTAGCTGTGTGGCAGTGTCTCTTTGGAGAGTCGCCACCCTCTGGTATCTTGGCACACTAGCCGCCATTTCAACCTACTGCATTTCACCTTGCTGTTCTTTTCTTTCAAATTCATCAATTTTCAACAGGGTGCAATGGTCCTGATTGCAACATATTACATCTTTTGGTTCATTGGGGTACACACACTGTGGGCCTCATTACGAGGTTGGAGGTAGCCATGGCGCTATTAGCGCCATGGCTGCCTCCAAACTCGTTGCGACTCTGCCCCGGTGAATGTAGCAATTACCGGTCCATTCCAAGGTTGTCGGAACCGGTAATTCCCCATTCCCCAGGGCCATTCCCCATTCCCATTTGAGCCCTCATAGGGCTCAATGGGAATGGGGAAGATGCTAATAACGGTACCGCAAATTGCGGTACCGTTATTAGCTCTAGAGTCCCTTTGCGGGTCCCGTCCTTAACACCTTAAAAAACTAGGCGTTAAGGAAGGACCCGCAAAGGGAACTCGTAGTAGGGCGGTAAGGGATTACCGGCACCGGTGCCCTTAACGGTGCCGGTAATCCCTTACCGCCCACCTCGTAATGAGGCCCTGTATCCTGAAAATCCCCTTTGGTTTAGAATCCAATGACTCAGGTAATTCACAGTGGAAAGTTACATCGCTTTCAGGGATGTTCCCGATCACTGAGTTGTTTAAATCAGCAGCATAGTGGGATTCCTGTATTGCCATCTCCAATACTGTATTTCCTTCCAATGGAATGTTCTTGCATCCCTTGTTATTCACCAGTGTCCGAATGGGGGCCTCCCCAATCTCTACCAGCAGTGTATATTCACATTCTGGTCCCTGCTGTCTAATGGATTCATTGAGGCACACACATGCACCAGGCCCTTTAATCTGTTGTGCCTTTCTGTACTTTAATGTTATTGCAAATTGTCTGGTGAAAACAGAAATAGTGACATCCTTCTTTACCTGAAGCTCAACTGCCTATGGCATCATTTGGGCACAATAGTAAGCTTGCCTTTTGTTCTCAAATTCAGGTGCCGCTCCACACAGCCTAGACCAAATTTTGTTTCAAGAAATCTAAAACCATATTTATTTATTGGTCACTTGTTAGGTGCTTATACAATGAGCAAAAACTGTTTCAAAGCACCCATACAAATTCTGTGCATGATGTTATTTCCCAAATAGAATTTATTGTGAGTTTAAATTACTATCTAAACATTGGGCCTCATTCTAAGCTCACCGGCACCCTTGTTTCTGGACTGGCAAACTACATATTTGCCTGCCGTGGCCACTGTGCCTGACAGGTCTTACCCTGCCGGGCGCAGTGGTCATGGTAGGCAAACCCTTCACAGAAGCACCAGCACCGTTAGCAACGGTGCCGGTAAATCCGTGTCCCCACTCCCATAAAGTCCCATAGGACTCTATGGGAATGGGGACGTACAATTGTTCCGGCGCCTGACTTCCAGGACCGCCGGACCCATAATGAGCTGGTGGCACCAGGAAATCAGGCCCCAGGAAATGATTGCGGGTCTGGCGGCAATCCGCCGGTAGCACCGGCAGGGTTACCGCCGGACACATAATGAGGCCCATTGTGATTAATGCTTTTGGGGCCTTTTGTGATTCTCAACATGCATCTTCCCACAATTCATTGCACCAATTCAGGGTTGTCCAAACCAAAAATGTGTTGATTTTTTATTTTAAAACTTGGTATTTCCTCTCTGTCAAGCATTTCTTTAAACATATTTTCATTAATGGAACTCTTCTTCTGCTCTAGGGCCAGCACTGCATCAATTGTTTCTGGATGCCCATTCACATGCACAGGGATCCAGGCCTGCCCCTCTTCCATGTGCATCTCTGCAATTGTTGAAATGACTATGCAGCAACATTTGGTTCCCTCATTTAGATAAAACACATTGTGTTTTCATCTGTGTGTGCCAATTTTTCTTAGGGTCCAGAAAAATCTCTAAAGGTTGCTTTTCCTTTTCTCCTTGCGTTTCCCCCTGGTACATGAGGATGTATTTATTTAATTGTTTTTTTATAACGTGCCTAATACCATACCTGAGTTTGGATTCTACGCGCGGTTCCGGGATTCAAACCTCTGTTGCTATGCGTGGTCTTGCTTCCAAGACCAGCACGTTGTCTCTATGCTATCCTCTGTTCACAGGATGACCGTAACACTAGGCACACAGCCATTTTGAAGATACACTTCCACTGCACCGTCTGATATAGCAATGGTGTGACATTCTGCACTGTTGCTCTGGCTCATTAACCTTTTAGGTTTCAAGGTTTTTTTGGCCAAAGACCTCTGCAAGATTATCAATTAGAGAAACAGGTTGGTAGTTGTTGGATTAACACACACAATCTCAGCTATGGTCTAGCTCATAGGAACAATCCTCTGGGAATGTATGTCATTATAAAACTCGGTACGAAGCGGTGTCCAGAAAGTTACACTAATATGAACGCAGTCAATGGGTATCTTATCTAGGTCCGGTGCTTTGTTTTATATTTGAGTGTGAAATGCAGCTGCAACTTCTATCTCACTAAATTCTAAATATATTTTGCATGATGACACAGCAGCAGGGTTAGTATTGGCACAGCCACCGTATAAGAACCTAAAGAGCTGGTACCATGTTTGAGACTGAATCACAACATCAAGGGGCTAGTAAGCTCCGTCTCAGACGTCCAGATGTTACAAGGTGTCAGAATTATAGTTGGTCTTTTACATTGGCTGCAGAAAGCAACACTTTCCACATTTGCACACATGCCTCCTTTTTTCCCCTTTCAGTGAAATATTTATATTTGAATCTTAGTGTGGTTACCACTTAACTATTGCTTCTATTATTTTGTGATTTCTATGTTAAGGGCTTGCTTAGTGACTCTGCAGTCACCATGGAACCAGGTATTACGATCATTAAGATTATGATGAGATGAAGTACCTGTACTGCTTACATAGCAGACACTGGAGCTGCTAGGTAATTGGTACATTTGGCCTGTACCCATCTCTCCAGTGGCATTGGCTCCTCATAATAAATAAAAAAGGAGTAAGAGCAGAGTTAATTCCAGGAATAATATAGGTTACATCTTCTCTGTTCTATTTAATAGCCCTCCTGCTACTAGATACAAGGAGATCAGATATTGATCTCACCAAATAGTGAGCAATGTTTTAAGGTTTCAGGAATTCCAAAACTATTGCATCATGATTGCTCCCCACTCTCTTTATCACTCTGCAGTTGGGCACTAACCCTCAACTGGCCAAGTTGACTAGAGTCAATGTGGGAGCTTGAAAAGGTCTGCCTAAAGGTTGGATTTGTGGGTTGGTCGCTGAAACACCACCCATTAATTGCATGTGCCCCAAGCTCAGCCATTTTGGAAGAGATGTGGGGGGTGTTCTGATAAATTTGTGAAGGGGGCGGTGAAGTAAATTTGGAACAGCACAAACTTGGTCTTCTTCATCGACGATGCACCTCAATGTGAATAGAGGCTAATATTGGGCAGTAAAATCCCCAAATACTAAAACTTCCACATCTAGAACGTGGTAAGATTTCAGTTTGGTCACTAGATCATTGAGGGTCTCAATTGGAATTATGTCCACTTTCCCTCCCCTAGGTCTGAAAAGATTAAAAAGAATCATTTTGAAAAGATCCCCACAGAAAAGGATAAACACATTAGATCTGGGCATTTAACTTCTATTTTTGCAATTTGGATACCTACATTCAAATGGTTCCACACTGCCACCTCCCCCTCACCTTCACTCCCCAACCCCGGCTTGGTCTGCCCTTTCTTCCCTTATTAGCTGGGGTTTCGAAGAACTGATATCCAGATTATAAAATTGTGACCAATGACCAGGTTTCCTGTAAGCAGATAATTGAAAATTGGCTAACAAAATCTTGCCACTGCAGATCACCACACTTTAATTAAGGCTGCAATATTCTAGGATACTATTGATAACTTTTCTTGACAAACCTTACATAAACTAAGGTGAGGGTCATCCCCCAGGCAGGGAGAAGGATGCCACGCTGCTTACAGACACACACAAATTGAATAGATGCAGCCTAATGCTGTCAGTTACCAAGTGATTGGACAATTGCGGGACTGTAAGAGTTTAACTAGGAACTGGTAAAAGGGAAACAGTAATGTGATGTTTTTATAGCATACAAACCAATGTAGTAATGGAAGAAGTAGTAATGGCAGTGTCAGTAGACAAACAACTAGATAAGGAAGGTTACATGCGATCTTTCCAACCACAATTACAGAACTGTAAATTTAATCACGGACAACATCCCGAAAAACACCAATTATTTTATTTGGGGGGCCCCCCACAAGCCACCTGTTTTTCTACCATTATAATGCCACCCCAACCCCATCCTGACCCATTGTAGCCCCTTTATCCCACTACCCTTTATTTATTTAATTAATGTTTGCTGTGTTTTTCAGTGTTACGGCCCACTCTGAAATGTACCACTCTGTAATGTTTTATTAGATATATTGATACCGGAAATGGGTATTATGTAAAGGATAATTCTCATCTGGTGGTAACTGCTTAAGTGACCTTCGTATCACAATATAGGAACCCATCGGAGTAAATGTCCTAAAGTCAATCGCCAGGAGACCTGTCACCAATTAGTGGTTCACAAAGCTTACACTGAGGACACCACGGTCCTTGTCCTAGGGAGGAGAGGGTCTAAAAACATCTGTCATAGCTTCTCTGATGATGGAACAACATCCATTGGTGAAACGGACCCAATGTATCATCTTACTTTTTCAGGACCTCCTGGTTTCCTTCAGTATTTACAAGCAGTTTAGTCACTTTATTTAAAATGCATGCTTTTGCAGGTAGCTCCAAGAATTGACTTGGTTGATTCCTTTTCAGGAAGGGTATTCCAATTGGCCCACCTGATTGGGAGCATGTTTCTGCACCCCTCCCTGTGTAAGACTCTATTGGTTAATTCCTAGGGAAACGGGGATTATACATTTGACATACTGAATTGAATGGAATTGTATATTTGTAAAGTTGATTTTCAACTAAATGTAAAATAAAAAAAAGAAAAAGGGATTACAGGGGACGTAAGATCAATAAGAAGCTCTGGATCATTTACACTCTTATAGATGGAGTTTAATGTTTTCTGCCATCCTACGTACTTCACTAGCCTCCTTTCTTTCATTACCATTACACTGGCCTGGTATCAACATGCTAGCATCATTAAAGTGTAAAGCCAAACATGTACTTAGACGGGCAAAGAAAAAGTGTGGCTACGCTTGATGTGATGGGGTCTGGGCAGGGCCACCTCACACGGAATACACAATGCTCAAGGGGTTTACGGGATGGGGGTGGGGGGTTTACATGTAGGAAAGTTAACACCCATAGCCCAAGAAGATACATTTGTATCATCTATACCTCAAGCTACTGGGAGACTTGGGTGTTCTGAGACAGCATCCGTTCTCAAAATAGCACGTGTTTTTTTACCCCATCTTGCCTAAAGTCCTCCAACAACATCTCAGTTTTATTGATAAGTGCATTGGCTTCTAAAACTGATGGTCTCACCACCAGTGACTTCTGAGGTTTAGAGGAATGCCTGCGGGGCGCTGTTTTTCTCCTCATGAGAATATCTAATAAATGACAAAACCTAAGAATATTGGTAGGTCAACAAATAAATGGGAATCAGACAAAACTAATAAGAACAACTCATACAAAGCATACAAAGTGCAGTCTAGATTAAAAATCTTGAAGACTGAAAATTACAATCCACCCCAGAATTGTAGTTAAAAAATAGATACATTTGCAAGAACAACATGTTCAATAAAAATTCAAACGTTTTGTGTGCAAAAAGTCATCCTGTGTTTAACAGTCAACATTAAAAGACCTTCGGATCAGGGAATTTTCCATTAAAAACGACTGAAGTCTTGATTAATCCTTTAAGAATATTAGGGAATATCGGAGTGGTTTACGGGGTGACCACAGTCTGAGTCCCGGCCCCTTAATCAGGACAGACAATGAATCCCACTCCTAGGATCAAGATGAAATAAGCTTCAAACACTTTCATAAGGTGTAAATCAATGAACACAAAGCCACAGCCTGAAACCAGGAAAATCCAAGCATCACCTGCTCATTGCTCGCAGGAGCAAATGGTAGGAAACAGACCAGGCACCCAATTGGTGTAGCTCCAAGGACAGGTATTTGTTTATTTGCAAGGTTCCACCAACTTCATCAATCAAAAAGGGCACCCAAATTAATTGAGGTGAGAATTCCCAAAGGCTGATAGCAGCACAAGCTTAAGTCAAAGACTATTAGCTGTGGCACACACTTTCCTTTAAAGAAAAAGCTACGCACAGGGCTGCAAAGCTTTTTTCAGCATAAAACCCCTACAAACAAGATGGCCACCAAGGAAGAGGGAGTGCCAGAAGTTCCCTTTTTTTTAATTTCCAGGGTGCTAAGTGAGAAGATAGAGGCTCAGATGGAGGGGAAAAGTGGGTTAAAGAGCATTTTTAAAGCCAGTTTTAAAACATTTTTGGAAGTAGTTGTTAGGAAGGAGACGAGATAAATGGTGATACAATGCAATGCAGGTTTATACCATTACATTGAACGCCATGTTCTAAGCAAACTGACTGCTTGACGATGAGCGAACAGTTGGATGGCCATCTGTGATCCAAGACGACTGGGGCGGTGGGGGCAGGGACAGGGTAAATCAAAGGAATAGGGGGTGAGTCTGATGCTGATGGGGAGGAGGTTCCATAGTCTTGGGGCAGAGAAGATTTGTTTTCTGTCCTTTCCTTTCCTTTTAGCAGCGGCAGATGTCAAGTCTGCACGTGTCCTGGCTCCTGGTGGTGCACTGTCCGCCAGAGATGCTGAGTTTCTCTGAGAGGTAACTGCGTGACTTGAGGGCGACCGAGCATTGTGGATAGCAATAGGGGTAAGAAACAGGATCATGGCTCGAGTTAGCGTTATTGGTAGAGTTGGCTTGAGGTTAGGTCTGGTGCTAAAGCTATGGTTAGGACTCAGCATAGAATTCAAATCAGGTTTAGCTTTGTCACACATTTAAGGGTCATGGTGAAGGTTACAACCAGGAGTGCAGCTACATTTAGGAGTAGTCTTGGGTCAAACATTGAATTGCTGAAGCCTTTCATCCCTTGGCCATGTACATAAGACAATGGCCCCCTTTGCTTGATGTCCAGTGTCTGTATCCTATCAGTTAATGTATGGAAAGGACGTCAGGTGACGTAACCAAGGGTTGCCCGAGTAGGAGATTAGCGTTTATCCTAAGCCCTAATTGCATCAGTCACGTGACTCTAATGCTTTGGAGTGCGCACCGTCATCTGTGCCTGTTAGCACGCGGAAAGGTATCCCTGACTACCAAACAAAATAGGTGTTGTCGTCAGAGGCGTTGCTAGGGGTTGGCTAAGGGGGGTATAGCCCCTAGTCATTTGGTTGTAGCCCCGGATAGAATCTCAGGAGCTATAACCAAAATGCTAGCTAGCCCCCAGTCCCGACAGTCCCGACATTAGCATAGCCCCGGGTCTTTTCCAGACCTAACAACACCCCTGGTTGTCGTTCAGAGTCGTGACTCCAGTAATGATACAAAGCAAGATGGCGCCTCCCGTCTCACCCTGAGATCATTAGGGAAGTGAGTAACGATACTCCTGTGTGTGCCCTGAAATGTTACTGGCAAGAGGTAACGGCACCTGACGGTCACCCAATTCATTGTTCACATGTACCATGTTAAAAAGCAATTCTTAATGTGCAAAATCACTGGCCTGTGGGAATCCGTTGGCGAAGTGATTTGCTGTAGAATCTGTCGACCTGAATTTCAATCCGGGCTCCTCCGTGTGACCGATTTGTGTGATCTTGGGTTAATCACTTCATCGCCCTCTTTATCCTGAAAGGATATATTCAGTGAACATCACGACCTCGAGCTATATCAATACATACTGATGTAAGGGTTTACAGTTCACGCACTGTAGGAGTCCCACATCTATGATTATGAGCCAGACAACTATGTTCCCCAAGAGAGTCCCGGGAAGATAGCTCAGCAGCAACGTGCTTGTCTTGTAAGCAAGACGACACGAAGCAACACAGGTATGATCCCCGGGTCAGCGCTTAGAAACCAATGGATATTTAAGCGCGTTATAAATACGCAACTAAGACAAAACAACTACACAACTAAAAACAAACAATTCCTGTAACAGCGCCTCGATGCCCGCGGCCTGTGTGAGTGCTTTAAAAATGCAAATAAATTAAATAAATAAAAAATAAAAGAGTATTTGTTGGACAAGCAGAATCACCAGTGTGAATGAAGTGGTCTTGAAAGGTGGTGATTAAGGGCAATGCAGACAAACCCAATGAGCTGGCCTGCGCATAGCACACCTACGGGGGTAATTAAGGGGGCAGGGAAGGTTCGGGAGCAGGCTATGATTAGGACGAGCGTTTGTCCCTGCCCGGCCACCCTCTTTTTAAGGTCGGCAAGGGCGCAAATTGGGGGAGGTGGTTTTTTTTATTAGGAGCTTTTTGTTGTGCCCCCCCAAGAGGTTCATGGGTTCTTTTGCTTAGAGATGAAGGGCTGGGGGAGGAGTGGGGGGGGTTTGTTGGTAGTTTTCTTGTGACAGGCTGGGGCATTCAGGCTCGGATTGGCCCCTTGGCCTTTTGGCCTGTGGCCGGGTCAAAATCGTCCCTGGGGTGTGGGGGCCGGTTTCTTGCTATGCCTGTGCCGGTTTGTAAAAAAAGAATGTGAAAAAAATATATATATATTTTTTCAAAAATGTTATTTTTCTTCATAAACCTTTCTTCCTTCTTAGGTTGATAAATGAATACCAACACAGGTTGGGTAATGTTGTATGCATATTTGTTCTATAAAAAAAGAGCTTAAGTGTAAGTGCTATACAATAACACATTATCATTTGGCCTTTGACGTCTGCTTGGATTCACAGTAATTTAGTGTACTTAGAAACAATGCTATTTGACTCCACTTTCTGTTTTGTCAAGGGGTGAAAGGTCGTGTTTCATCGCTTCCCGGGATGTCACTTTGGGGTTGGGTCAAATGACATCACTTCCGGTGATGTTATCAGAGGTCAAGGATTGTGAGGCGAGCAGTGGGCCACTTTTTTTAGGCGAGGGATGGGACTTTATTTTGGGTGACCGGCCTATTTCCTGTCCCTGTCCGACCCCGGGGGCATTAGTTGGGGAAGTTATGATGTAAAGTTTTCGTTGCTGATGTGGCAGGTCAGCCTGGCTGCAGGTTATAGGAAGAAGGAGTTTGGTGTAGAGGGGAGTTCAAGGGTATTGAGGTTGTCGGTTGCCGGGGCATGGCCCCTTTAGATGAGGGGGGAGTGACGCACAATGGGGGAATAGCGTGGGAAATGATGGGGTGGTGCTGTTTGCACAAACAGGCTACCCCGGGGAACAGGTATTGAAGATGGAGGGGCATGGCCCCGGGGAGAAAGCGGGATGCCTTGAGAAGATGGTAAAGAGATGGTAGGGACCAAGGGATAGGTAGAGAGGAAGTGGACATTATTTAATTATTTAATTATTGGGGGGAATTGAAAGTGTTTAATTATTAAATTTGTTTGGTTGTTAAAACATTTTGTGTTAGTCTGTAAGGCCAGGAAGTCAAGTTAGCAGTTATTTGTGAGCTGTGGCCTGTCACATTAAAGCAACCTTTTCCACTACAAGCGAGTGTGGCTGTTTTTGTGCAGTAAGCCCAAATGGTCGTCTTTATATTGTTGACACATGTTTCATGCCAGTTATGTACTTCTGCAGGGCGAAGACCAATGTAGCTAGTACTTTTCCAAGATGGCTGCGTGCTAATTAAATCGTATCGGTTTCTCTGTGTATCCACAGTGTTGGGGATTGAGAGTTGGAAACAAGACGACACAGAGCACCACAGGTTTGAATCCCAAGATCGTCGCTTAGAAACCTACTATGGTATCCAAGGTAGTACCAAGGTCAATGCAGAGGATGTGGAACACTAGCAGAGAGGGGTCCTAGCAGGAGGTCCACTGTTGGGAAAACCTGACAAGTATAAAACATGTCCACAGTACTTGGGTTCCTAGAAAGCTAGGTAGGTGGAAAGCGCCTTTACTAGGATTAGTGGCAGACCCCTGGCTAGAGCAGGCAGGGGTCTGCAACCTTTAGCTCTCCAGATGTTTTGGACAAAAACTCCCATGATCCTCCTCCATTGACTATGCTGGCTGGGCATGATGGGTGTTGCAGTCCAAAACACCCAGAGAGCCATAGGCGGCAGACCCCCTGGGAAGCAAGCTTCTCTGTGGTCAGTAGAAAGATCAGAAGTTGTACCTCTTTGGACCCGTAAGGAATTGCAAAGGGTGCTTAGTTTGGGTTCAGGCACTTCCTTAATGCAGCGGCAGCGCCCAGTATTCCAGGAGGGAATATGTGCTGGGGGGAGGTACAGCAAAAGAAACATCTGGGGTATCGAGAGCTTTTTAAAAATTGAGCGTGTGCACCTGGATCTAATTTTAAATAAAATGTCTTCTAACGGGTACCAGAGCGCTGGGACAGTGCAGTGGAGCTATCCAATGCAGCGCGTCACCTGTGAAACCTCTCATCACTGCCTTGCATAGATACCTCCGGGTTTGGAGTGCTATGTAAATAAATAAATAAATGTGAGACAAAGGGCCTCGTTGCGAGTTTGAATATCCTAATACCACCAAACACAAGGACCGTTACAACTCGTGGTGACAGTGACGTCGACGGCTTATTATGAGTTTCTATTAGTGCCTATTCTGAAGCCGCCTTGGACTTCATTGGAAAATCGTGCCATTACCCCCGGGAGCATTCCTACAGCTTGTGAGTTTACCCTCGCAGGCAGACTGGAGCGACAGGCAGTAACACTGCTGCCATCTGTTTGTTCAGTTACCTCTAAACTTGTAATGGGACCCCACAGCCTTTTCTGGAGCTGCCTGGCACTCGCATGTGTGGTAAAGGCTTTCATCACATCTAGCGGGTGCTGAAGGCACTTTGCGTTTGGCTTGGGCGCCTCATCATGCTTGGGGGTGTGCAGTGAAATCCTGCCCCAGGCTTATTGTCAGGAAAACCACGCACCGCCCACACCGCAGAAATGCTGTATTTTATGCCAAACCCAAAAATGGACGAATTTATGTACCTTATTAAACCAATGTGAATTTCTCTGGGTAGCATTTGAATAAAGTGCTTTCATCTCATCTATGCAATTAGTGAAGACGGGAGTCAACCAGATCAAGCCCCACAAAGGAGCAGTCCAGACCAAATTAATATTGCCAAGTGATCTCGACCGTTAAGCGTATGCAACTCTTTGTCTATAGAGAACCACAACGATCAGTTCTTCCTTGTAAAAATCACAAAGTGATTACACACAAGTAATAAAAAAATAATTAAAAAAAATTATATATATATATATATATATATATATATATATATATATATATATATATATATATATATATATATATATTGCCCCATTAATATGGTACCAAAAGCAGCCTCAACCACTTTACGGCCTTGGCGTTCTCTCTCTCTCTCTCTCTCTCTCTCTCTCTCTCTCTCCCCTCCCCTCCCCATCCCTCTTCCTCTCTCACACGCTCTCTCCTCTCTCCCTCCCTCTCTTTCTCCCCCCTCTCTCCTCCTCGCTCTCTCTCCTCCCTCCCTCTCTCTCTCCTTCCCTTCCTCTCCCACACTCTCCCTCTCCTTCCCTCCCCTCCCTCTCCCTTCCTCTCTCGCTGTCTATATCTCCCTCTCTGTCTCTCTGCTTCTCTCTTGCCTCCCCTTCCCCTCCCTCTCCTCTCTCCCTCCCTCCCTCCCTCCCTCTCCTCCCCCTAACTCTCTCTCTCCTCCCCTCCTTCTAAGCCCCCCTCCCTCTCTCGCCCCCCTTACCCTCCACCTAACCCCCTCCCCCTCTCTCCTCTGCTCCCCCTCCCTCTCCCTCTCCTTCCCTTCCTCTCTCACACTCTATCTCCTCCCCTCCTCCTCCCTGTCTCTGTCCGGCTCCCTTACTCTCTTGCTCTGTCTCCATCCCCCTCTCCCTGCCTCTCTCCCTGTCCCTGTCTCTCCCTCTCACCTCCTCTCACCTCCCCTCTCTCTCCCCTCCCCCTCTCTCTCTCTCTATCTCCATCTCCCTCCCTCCCACCATCTCCCTCTCTCTTCCTCTCCCCTCTCCCTCCCTCCCTCTCTCCATCTCTTGGTCTCTCTCCCCCCCCTCTCTCTCTGTCTTTCTCTCTCTCCCTCACTCCCCTCTCTCTCCCCCTCTCTCTCCCACCGTCTCTTCCCTCTCCCCCTCTCTATCTCCCTCCCTCTCACTCCCCTCTTCTCTCTCTTCTCTCTCTCTCGCTCTCTGTCTCCCTCTCCCTTCCCCAACTTTAGACAACACTTCTTAGCCGCTGGCAATGACTCTGGGTTGCATTCAATCTTATCATTTCTGATTGTATGTTTCCTTAATGCATGTCATTAAAGCAGACAAGGCCTCTCCCTTCCTCTCTCGCTCTGTCTCTATTTGCCTCTCTCCCTGTCTCTGGCTATGCCTCTCTCACTCCCCTTCCCCTCCCCCACCCTCTCTCCCCTCTCTCTATCTCCCTCTATCTCCCCTATCTCTCTATCTCCCTCCCCTCTCTCGTCTCTCGCGCTCCCTCTCTTTCTCGCTCCCTCTCTCTCTTCTCTCTTTTCTCTCGCTCTCATCCTCTTCTCTCTCGCTTCTCTCTGTCTCCTTCCCTCCCCTTCTCTCTTCCTCTCTCTCTATCTCAAGCTCCCTCCCTCCATCTCACGCTCTCTTCCTCTCTCCCCTCACCCTCCCTCTCACTCTATCTCCCTCTCGCTGTCTCTCTCCGTCTCCCTCCCTTTCCCTCTCCCAATTTAAGCCAACACTTCTCTGGGTTGCATCCCTCCCTCCCCCTCTCTCTTCCTCTCTCTCTATCTCAAGCTCCCTCCCTCCATCTCCCTCTATCTTCCTCTCTCCCCTCTCCCTCCCTCCCTCTCTATCTCCCTCTTGCTGTCGCTATCCCGCGCTCTCCTTTTCCCTCTCCCAACTTAAGCCAACACTTCTCTTGGTTGCATTCAATCTTATCATTTATGATTGTATGTTTTCTTAAGGCATGTCATGAAAGCAGACAAGGCCTCTCCCTTCCTCTCGCGCTCTGTCTCTATTTGCCTCTCTCCCTGTCTCTGGCTATGCCTCTCTCACCCCCCCTTACCCTCCCCCTCCCTCTCTCGCTCTCTCTTCCTCTCCCTCCTTCTCCCTCCCTCTCCCTCCCCTCTCTCGCTCCCTCTCTTTCTCGCTCCCTCTCTCCCCTCTCTGCTCTCTCTTTTCTCTCGCTTTCTCTCGCTCTCTCTCGCTTCTCTCTCTGTCTCTCCCTTCCTCCCCCTCTCTCTTCCTCCCTCCCTCCATCTCCCTCTCTCTTCATCCCTCCCTCTCTATCTCCCTCTCGCTGTCTCTCTCCCTCTCTCTCCCTTTCCCTCTCCCAACTTAAGCCAACACTTCTCTGGGTTGCATTCAATCTTATCATTTATGATTGTATGTTTTCTTAAGGCATGTCATGAAAGCAGACAAGGCCTCTCCCTTCCTCTCGCGCTCTGTCTCTATTTGCCTCTCTCCCTGTCTCTGGCTATGCCTCTCTCACCCCCCCTTACCCTCCCCCTCCCTCTCTCGCTCTCTCTTCCTCTCCCTCCTTCTCCCTCCCTCTCCCTCCCCTCTCTCGCTCCCTCTCTTTCTCGCTCCCTCTCTCCCCTCTCTGCTCTCTCTTTTCTCTCGCTTTCTCTCGCTCTCTCTCGCTTCTCTCTCTGTCTCTCCCTTCCTCCCCCTCTCTCTTCCTCCCTCCCTCCATCTCCCTCTCTCTTCATCCCTCCCTCTCTATCTCCCTCTCGCTGTCTCTCTCCCTCTCTCTCCCTTTCCCTCTCCCAACTTAAGCCAACACTTCTCTGGGTTGCATTCAATCTTATCATTTCTGATTGTATGTTTTCTTGATGCATGTCATGAAAGCAGACAAGGCCTTGGTCTCCATCTTTGCAGTGAACCGGAGCAGCGCGTGCTAGACTGAATGGGAATCCGATGCAGCACCAGAGACTAGGGCCGGGCGCGGCGTCGTGGCTGCCCTTTTCCTCGCGAGGGAGGTGGCACGTTGCAATGCGGTGCTGCGACCAGGGATGTGCTGCATGGCAAGCAGCCTCTGCAGATGTCCTTTTCACACACATGGGGCCAACATTGTAGAGGAAGGCGTCACTGGGTAATGCAATCCAGGATTCTCGATTAGAAGGTCCCCCCTGCAGCCTCCATCGCCCCCGAGCTCATTGTAATGACAAGGGCTGGATAGATCCTTGTCTCTTGCACTGCGGTCCAATCATTTCTGAAACTGACAAGTGGAAAAAACACTGTTAAGTGGTTATGTCCTATGATACAGCTGTAAAAAAATTAGGCCCGCACTGTGCATCATTTATGGCTGGCGGATGGGGGGGGGGGGGAATACAAAATGAGAGATTTTAGCGTGCATGAACATAATAGTTTAAGGTTAAAACTTTAGGGATGTGTCTTGGCCGTCGCAAGCATTCATGTTTTTGAGATTCTTCTATGGTTGTGTATCACTGCGATGCCTGTGATGGGGGTTTGTGTGGCAAGGAAGTGCCTAGAGACGAGAAGGGGGGCAGTGCTAATAGAAACTCCATCATTTAAAGGCATATTATGCTACAAAATCAGGAGCTGGACCACCCATTCAATCAAGTGCCAAATAGAGCCCGGGAGGAGGTATGCGAGAAAAAGCCAGAGTTTAGCTTAGTTTAGTTTTCATCATCTTATATAATAAAAGGCCAGATGTATGTGTGCCAGAAGCCGTCATGCGCAGTAGAGGCTGCCCAAATGCACACACTGCTCCACTAGAGGGAGCTGCAGGCTTAGGATCTATCGTGGTTCTGTTGCCTTAGGAATAACATATTAACACTCTGAAAATGTCTCTCCTCATGCTCTTTGGCCCGTGTACACAGGCTTTCATACAAGTAGGTCTATAAAGGACGAAGATTCAACTGTAAGAATCTTGGTACATTTTCCATAGGTCTATATTTTTCTTTGTTGATTTTAATCTAAAAACATATATAATAATTCTGTTATAGAAAATGTTGAGCATGGCGATAATGCAACAAACTGGACTTAGATGAACATCCATCCCTCAAGCTACATATGATTAGCATCCAGGCAGACACTCATCGAACCCCTGACACAGGCTTCTTCTACTGGTACAAGCTTTCATTCCAAGGTGGCGCACTAACGTTTTTTCGGGCTCATCCAGCAACTTCCTCCCACACACTGTAGTCAAGAAAATAATTAAACAGCACTTACCAACCACCTCTCTCCACAGGCCTCCCACCTAGGGGGAAGGCCCATCCGTTTTTTGGTGAACATACAAGAGACAAGAAGCTCTTCATAAAGCTCCCTTTGCTCTTCTCATGGCAGCCATCTTTGTTTCCCTGTGCAAAGCGGGTTACCAAAATAAAACACAGCCGGATGCTAACAGTAATCACACTTGAGGGGAGTGGTGTTACCGTTTGGTGTTGGAAATATTTCAAAAAAGGTAGCAAGCGCTCCTCTCCTGAAAGAACACGGCATGATAACCTGTTCTGTGGTTTTTTTCCCACCATGAGTTTGCAGCACACGCTTTTTGCTCACTGTACCTTTCACAGATGGGAAATAACTATTTGCATATTAGTCTTTGTCCCACCCACATAGGCAGTCCAGCACCGAAATGCTATGGCAATTCCTCTCTGAACAAGAGTACCAACGGCAACCCCAGACACGTGTTTCAGCCTTGTTGGGCCTCATCAGTGAGGTGGAGCTGTGCCTCTCTGAGCACAGTGAGCAGGGAGTCCACGTCTGGGTGAATAAGGTCAATTGGACTTTGTTTCCAATAATAGGATACTAGGATACAATTCCTACATACAGTCCATTGAAATACTGTTGCACTTTAAGCAAGCACTTTCATGTAATTTGCACTGTTGGTCTGAATTAGTGATGTTTGGTGTAATTTTAATGTGTATTAATAGTAATTAACTGTTTAAGGATATGACCTTGTCTATGTATGTGTTTTGAGAGATATGTAGAAGCAACACAATCAAATTGCATGTTTTCTTTTAAAAGAGTGCGCCAAGGGATTTATTATCCAACAAAGTAGTTATACAGACTGAGGTGTCACTGATTGGAGGCATACGAGGGCAGGCTACCCTACTCTGTGCTTTTGGTATATTACAATGCACCCCGTTTTTCGAGTAGGTGACCTTTCTACGGATACATGTGAGGGGTGACATCTTATTTGTGTAGTTGATTGGCAAACAAATGGTAGTATCTTCAATTACTATGACCAATCACACCTGTAACAATGAGGGGGTAAGGGCAGGGGTAAAGGACACATGTGAAATCGAATTGTTAAGAGATTAGATTTGTTAAAGGAATGGTTTAACATAAGTGAATTATAATCAAACACTGCTTTTCTTGATGAAAGTTGATTATTGTTGATTCCCTAAAAACACAAGAAAAGCAATACAAAATGAAAAGAAATAAGAAACCTGTTAAAAGCTAGTAGGTTTGGTGTTTGTAGTTTTTAACTGACAAATACTTGTAGCTTCAGTTACTATGCTCAATCAATTATGCAGAAATGTACGAAATGGCAAGCATTGGCACCTTTGCCTTTTCTAGTAAATAACAAGCATTGACAAAGCCTATATGTTGACATTTTTAGATATGCATTAAGAAACAAATGCTTGTACCATCAATTACTACAAGCAATCACTCATAAAAAAGTAGCAAATCACAAACATTGGCAAAGCCAATCATTTTTGTGTTTGTAGATGTTCATTGATGAACGGTAGCCGTTGCTTAAAATAGTATGATCAAAGAAAAGGGCAAACCTTTCTATCTCATGTGTAAAGTGTAACAGCATATACAAACCTACAACGAAAAAAATGTTCACTATGAATTGGAAAAGCCAAAAATGTTAGCGTTTGTGGTTGTTCTTTGAAAAACAAATGGTCATAGCTTTGTATCTCGGTTCATAGGTCACGCTATATCCGATTTCTACAATGCGCAAATTTGCACTATGCAGTAACCCCAAAGAAAGTTACCGTGAAAAAAGCATTATTACTATCTATAAAAGGTAAAGTCTCCAAACATTGGAAATACCAATGCTAAAATGACTATAAACACTGAATGTAAATTAAATATGAATAATACAAATATAGTCTCGCACTCTACAAATGAAACCTTCACTAACACCAGACCACTACTTCATGACACTGGCCGTTCTTAGAATTTCTTTGCAGGATTCCCACACGATTCATTGTTTCTTTGCTTCTTTTCAGGTGATGAAGTGTCTCTTGGAGGTCATATCCACAACTTTGTCAAAGCCCAAAGCAACGCCCATCAGACCAGAGTGCTTGCAAACACTCCGAGAAGGTAGGCATGATCTGTCCTTTTTCTATAGATGCTTAGATGCTTACAGCATCATGACAGCCTCCTACCCCAAAACACCTATCCCGCCACTTACTTAGGGACTGTTCTCTTGTAGTAGTGTAAATATTGCAAACAGCCACTTTATAAGAGCTTGACATTTTCATTGACTTTTGGACACACAATTAAATTCCCAAAGCACTGTAAGTGATCAAGATTAAGACTTGGACATAGTGGCATATTAGGTTTTGATTATAGACTTATTTCCAGATAATAATAAACAGGGTTCACTTCTCCTCTCACTCTTGGTTTGCTCTCCTACCGGGATATCACTTTGCTTCTCTTCTCACTCCTATTTACTCTCCTGCAAGGATTTTACTTCACTGCTCACTCCTGGTTTACTCTCCTGCCAGGATGTTACTTCGCTTCTAACTCCTTCCTCGGTGTGAGTGCCAGAATCACTGTTTGGCTGTGCACTAACCAGCCACAGCTTTTCCTTTCTCTATTCACTCTTTCTTTCATCCATGATACTATGTTTTCAATGTTGGGTGCCTGACCCTTTCAGGACAAAGTTCACAACTGTGTTAATTCCTCTTTTCAAGTGTTGTGTCTCTGACCCTCTCTGAACACTATTTGCATTTATATCAAATCGCCTCTCAAGCATTGGGTCACCGACCGACGTTTAACACTGTTCATATATGTATTAAGTATATCAAGTCCTCTTTTCAAGCATTGGGTCTCTAGCCCTCCTTTAACATTGTTTATTTATTTATTGAGCATTTGAAAGGCACTTATACAACAGATAGTGCAAATAGTGTTTCCAGGCGCCACAGTGCAAACACGGGTGGGGGGGGGAATAGTGTTTCAAAGCGCCACAAGGCCAAAAGGGCAGAGGGGGGATAACAGAACAGTCCTGCTAGTTCGTGTGACACTCAAGTACAGTAACAAGAAGTGCTGGACGGGGGAGGCCTGTGAGAGTGGGGGGGTGAGGTAGGGAGTGAGGGAGGTACAGTAGAGAGGGGAGCCCCGAGGGCTAGGCAAGTGCTTAGGGGAGGTCAGGAAGGCAAATGCAAGGGGAAGTCAGGAGGGAGGCCGTAAACTAAGTGTGAGGACGGGGTGGACCAGGCATGTCGGGGAAGGGTAGCTGAGGGAAGTGCTGGTTATTGGGGTTGCTGTGGTTGACTGGTCGAGGAGGGCCTGGTGCCCTGTAAGACTCATAAGGGATCAGGCAACCAGTAGCAGCAGCTGGGGGACGTTAGCAAGGAGTGGGAGAGGGATGGAAGAGGAGAAAGGGAGGGTCTTGAGAATCTTCCAGAACTTAAGTATATTAAGTAGATCCGGCTCAAGTTGGAGAGGGTCAGGGAGAACAAAGAGATCTACCACCACACCCCCCCAACTCTCTGCATTGAAAAACATCTGATCTGCAGAGAGTTGGAGCTAGAAGGCTGAAGGGCTCTAGCAGGAAGGTATTTAGGGAGAGAAAATGTAATGTAGCGGGCCCCAGAAGGTCTTGTGGATGATGCAGAGGGTGTTGCATTTAATCCTTGCAGCCACTGGGAGCCAGTGGAGAGATTTGAGCGCTGGAGAGATGCGGTCCTTGCACTTGAAGCCAAGGACAAGTCTTGCAGTCCAATTCCGGATTAGATGAAGGGGGTGGAAGGAGGAAAGAAGCTGATTAAGGAGGCGGCTGTTGCAGTAGTTCAGTTTGTAGAGAACCAGAGCTCTGGAGACATTGAGTTTCTGGGGAAAGGTGAAGAAAGGGGGAATGCCTCTGAGGAGATGAAGGTGAAAGTGGGCCTTCTTGGCAAGGTCAGTGATATCAGGTGAAGAGGAGAGAGAGAGAGGAGTCGAAGATAACACTCATGTTTTTAGCCTCACACGAAGGTGAGGGAAGGAGGGGGCAGGAGTCCCAATGAGAAGGAACTCAGTCTTGCTGGCATTAAAGCAGAGATTGTTAGCAGCACGCCATGCCTGGATTGAAGTCAGACAATCGGGAATCGGAGAGGAAGGAGAGGAGGCACAGGGGCAAGGTAAATGTTGAAAAGCCACGGCGAGAGGATAGAGCCCTGAAAGACACAGCAGATACAGAGTGAGGTGGAGGAGAGGAAAGTGCCTAGTTGAACCTGGGAGCAATAGGAAGTCCACCAATCCAGTGCCCGGTCTGTGATGCCAAGGTATCACAGAGCCGATTTATGATGGTGACATGATTAACCATGTCAAAGGCAAAGGACAGATTGAGGAGGAGAACGGAAGGAGAGTTGGAGACGAGGTTTGAGAGCAAGTTATCACAGGTGCTCAGGAGTGCAGTTTCCATGCCTTTGGCTACTCTAAAGCCAGACTGGTGCTCGTGGAGACAGCCAAGAGATTCCGTGTGGTGGATTGGTTGGGAAATGGCCAACTTCTCCAATAGTTTGCCCAGGAAGGGAGCAGTGCAGATAGGGCAGTAGTTAGCCAGGCAGGAAGGGTTGGCTGATGGCTTTTTGAGGAGGGGTTACAAAAGGGAGTGCTTGAGGGGTAGTGGGAAGGAGTGCGCAATTTTCAAAAGCTTTGACTGAAAAACTCCCTCGTGGGTACTAATCAGAATTGCCACTGGCGACTGTAGGGCACTTTTTCATTGGTGCCCAGGCTAATAATGTGCCAGTCCAACCCTCATGAACACAGTATTCTTTTCATGATCAAAGGTTCCACTGGATTTAAACAGAAAGAACAGTGAGCCATGGGGGTCTCCACCAAGAAAAACAAACAAAAGAAAGGCAGTAGGCAGGGCAGCACACGTGAAGGGACTAGGGAGCATAGGATGGAGCAGGCACGGAGGTACACAAGACATTAAGACTCTGATCCCCCAAAAGCACATGTCAAAGTTCCAAAGATTCCCTCATCGACGAACTCCCAACAGAAACAAGTAACATCCATTACCCTTTCATTCTACCGCTCCCCAAATCTCAAGTTCATTCTTTTTATACTGTGAAGCAGATCATCAATTATAAATGCATTGGCATTAGGTTAACCAAAGATGGGTTAAAAATGTAATCAACCTTGTTGGGACTCGAACCTACTGACCTCAGCTTCTTCACTGAATTTCACATCAATTGATCAATTGCTCAGATATGTTCAGTCCACTTCTGTTGGATACTGGGCTTAACTGACATGCAGCAAAGCAGAACATTTTGTGTTTGGCAGGGCTGTAGCAGAGACTGTGACATGATTGGTGATTTCAGGCCTTCTGTCCTTTCAGGACCACTGGCCTCTTGTATGAACTCTTCATTTTCTAGTATAATGGCCCACCACTATCTTTAGGGTGCACATGTTTCATCTTTACAGGCAGAAACAAAAATTGACCACAGTGGTGCCCTTTCACCAAGTGATATCACCTAATCATTGACCCCTATGATATCACAGGAAGTGCTTTCACATGATCTGTGACCCTGATGAAGGGCTAGTACATGTTATACCTTATAGTGCACTATACCTTATAGGCGCCCAGATGCCTTTGGGCCCGGCGCGCTATAAAAATGAATAAAATACAAATACAAATAGTAGTCAACAGTGGTTAATAACAGCCAGACACTACGAGCGACTAGAACTAGCATAGCTGAAGTCCAGAGTAGTCAGATGGTTTATATTACAGGTTTCAAAGGACTCTACTGGGCTTTAAAGCAGCAGAAGCATTAAGCATAAGGTAGTGATTGCCACCCTGTCATGCCCCAATTGACACCAGTGAACGAATGCCTCTTTTCTTGCAGATGAAAGGATCATATCCATCCTCCGGCACGAGAACCTTCTGAAAGAGCTCCAGCAACTGGCCGCAAAAGGTACTGCCCTTCCCTGAAAAAGAGGGGGATGGTCCAGGAACCAACCCAGTGAAGCAGTTTTACATTCAAATGGGTTGTGCAAGATATTCTCTCTCATGTTTGAATGCTTGGCGGCGGCGAATGGCTGAAGGTTGCCACCTTCTGCCCTTGCGGTAGCGTTGTTCCCGATGTCCGCTCCTTTACTGAAGGAGGATGCTTGGGTGAGGTCTGTATGCTGTGTTGAGTGTGGAGTACACTCCTGACTCCTCCAGATGGGGACAGGGAGTGTTTGCCGCAGCATATTTCATGGTGAATAATGAATGTAGGGAGGTTAAAGGGGGCTTGTGGGGGGTCTCCCACACATATATTTGCGGCAAAATCATCCAGTAAATAAAATTGTAATGAATTCTACTGCAATGAAATAAATTCAACCAAATCACATGGATCCTCTAGTCTAGACGATCATCAGCTTTGTCTGGAGGATGTGGATGCCTCAATAGACACCTCTTGTCTTTATGCAGCCAAATGTTGTCTCAAATTACAGGCTGTTTCCATTCTTCCAACCAGCAATGTTAAGTGGCTTGAAGTAGTTTACCTGCTTCTCTTTCACTGTTTCACCGTATAGGGGAGTTCGTATCTCCCCGCTCAGAGCAGCTTCATGCCCCGAGGCTGCCATCTTCCCCTGCCATCTTATCTTCCCCCCGCCACGGAATGAGGTAAGTGATCCGCCCCCCTCCCTTACCTGTTTTCTTGCTCCTCTTCGGGAGCGGATGCACTGCAAACACTTGTCTCCAAAGCATCTGCTCCCAATATGCAACACGTGTCCATGGAAAGGAAGAAGGGACTACACGTAGTAACAGTCTATTGGTAAGGGAAGCTGGTAAACTATACATTTAATTGCAATTGGCACAGAATGCAGAATTCCTGATCTTTGGCACGCAGGAACAATGCCATATTTCCCCTCTAAGAAGATCTCCCCACTGGCTTCCGTTTAAGCTGGAATTCAGTTCAAGATCGGACTCTAGTCTTTGAATCCATCCCTTGCCATGCCCCTAGTTACTTGAGCAAAAATCTCAAGTAGTACTATTACTCAAGGATCCTCCAGTCCTCGGACGCCAGCCTATTGACTGCGCCCACACATAACAAGGTCTCCTTGAGCTTCAGGGCTTTCAGAGTCAAGGGGCCTTCAGTCTGGTGCAGATTCTCAGCTGCCTTGTGTTCTCAGCCTGACTGATTCCACAGTGTCCCTAAAAATATGTTTTCAGGTGGGGCCCTTTGCAGCGAGCATAGGTCTGTGTTTTTCAAGCTCATGAATGATCAGGGACTCGAGATGGTTCATTCCAGAGTTTCGTGCACCTGATACATTTATAGGCCCCCAATCACATAATCAATAACACAACACAACTTTGTTTTTAGACTACACTGTGATGCTTCTTCAACTATTAATTAATTTCCCAGACTAATGCATCCCTTGCAGACAGCTGGGAATAACCCTCAGGGGCCGGGCTCTAATTCCAGCAGGTGACTACCGCCTCTCATCTTCTCTAGGTGGTGAAAGAACCATTGAGCCATCCACTAAGGACGCCTATCAGCACCTATATATTATGTATAATATGCAGTAGAAGTGCATAGATAATAGAATAGTAGTAATAGTATTAGTTATTAGTAGCTTTACCTAAACTATTTTCTTAAGGACCTGCCGGAAGAGCTGAACTTCAATACACTTACAAAACTGCCAATCGCGGTATCTCACCTGGTGGAGAGGAAAGCAAGAACGGGTAAATGCAAGGTGGGGGATGGTGTAGGAAAGATCATGCTACAGTTAATGGCAGATCATGTTCAATTCCCCTGGAATATAGACCCTGCTCAGCCTGTATCCCCATTCTCCACGGGAGCGCTCGTCCTTTCGTGACTCCAGCTCATCTTACTCTCCGCCCTTCCTGCATCGATCCTTCCCATCGGAATCGCTTACTCGTCTACTCTCTGCCCGCTCCGTTGCACTTCCGCAAGACAGCACTGTATCCGCCTCTCGAGCAGGTCAGCATTTCAGCATTCACTTGGAGAAAGACGATAGGGGCGACTGCGGAAATGGACTGGCGAGGAGAGCCTTGCGGTCAGCAATCCGATCGCATCCGCATTGGGGGGGGGGGGGGGGGCTGACAAAAAAACTAGTCTTTCTGTAATGACAGAATGGAAAAGGAACTTTTACTTAATACATTATTTTTAATCTATCGTGTTTTAAAACCACTCGTCTTTTGTTTGTACTATTAGTCACATCATAGGCCTATCCCACACTTCAGGAAAGGCCTCTAGACCCTACTATCCAATCGCTGATCTCTCCATTCAACCCTATATCCCCCGCCCCCGCCTGGGGGTTCGTCCTCTCCCCAGCTCGTTCTGCCAGAGACGTTTTTATGGGGGGGCAAAAGGGGCACTTGCCCCGGGCCCCCACCTTGGAAGTGGGCCTCACAAGGCTGCCTGATGTAAAGAAGTAAGATTCTATTGTTCATCAGTCTTAAATAGCACACGTCAGGATATTTTATGGCATGCTGCTGAGGCTGTAAACCTGTTGCCTGTCTGTTTTGACAAGTATATTCTTCCATGATCAATTCATCATGTAATGCTTTCTGTGTTCACTGTGGTATACGTAGTTTGTGTGTTCCTTACTGCACAACTCCTGTAGCATTCCTTCTTTCCTGAGGGAATTATGTTGATCATGTGCAATAGCCAAAGTTGAAATGCATATTGATAGATTGAGTGCCACAATCGTTCAGAAGTTAGCTCACGGTGTGAAGCATCCATTGCAGAGAAATGTGTCATATGCAAGATTAGAATAGCAAATTCCAGCAAGGCTGGCTGAGCTGTTGCAATGTCTGAAGTTTATAATCCTGCCTTCATATGTACTTGGTTTTGCAGAAAAACAGGTGCTATTATCAGCAATGTATCTGCACCAGATAGGGGTTGCTATAAAAACTGACATGTCATCCGCATGCTGGAGGTCTGGAAATTGGTTTGTACAGATGGGGTGTTGTAAAACCTAGGCATTCACCTCCACGATGAGCATAAACTGTTAACCCTAGAGGTGAATAAGGATCCAAATTCATGACTGTGGAACCAAAGCATTCATGCTTGTATCCTGGCTTTGCCAGCAGACGATACAGTGATCCTGGTCAAATCATTTAATATCTCTTACATTACTGTGCTGTCTTCTGTAAGGTTTGCCTTCTCGCATGTTGGTGGCATCGTTTAGCCCATTTCTTGATCTTTCTTCTTATGTAGGCCATTTGAGTGGAAGGGGTGGTAGACAGAAGGGAGCAGGCCAGATGTTGCAGGCCTCGGGCAAGCATATTTTAAGGTCTGCTTGTTTGACACAAAAAACGGTTTGCTTTTTTGTAAAAGTCAAAAGGTTTTTCTGCACATTTATAAATGACAATTTCACAAGCCAGTGTTTTGGAAGTATTTAAAGCTTTAAAATACAAAGGAAACCCCACATTAAACGGTATGCTGGTACTTATATACTTCCCTTGATGATGGAGAGAATTAAGCTAGAATGATTCCCATTTTGCTTAACACCCTTCTATAATATTTTGCTTTTCAAAATTGGCATGTTTCATAATATGATTTGTGTACTAAGTCAGTTTTATAAAATGAGATTTTAGATCATGGTAAAAACTGGAAAAGAAAGTGTTCAAATGCAGAGTTGTCACAAATCCCAGCTACACCCCTTGACCACTGTGTGATCCTGGGCATCTCATGCATTCTTGTATTGCTTAACCTCTCAAAATTGGCAATTCCTAAACCTTTCAAAATTGTCAGCCCTTCAGAGTGATTTCCTTCTCAGGTTATGATCTTCAAAAAAAAACCTCACTCGTGGTTTCACTGGCTATAGTGTTGCTTCCACTATAATAGTGAGCATTGATTTATTGCACAGAATAGGCACGTGTTCCTTTGTTTTCTAATGGCAACACTATTTGAAAACCATGTCTCACTTCTAATCTCAGTCTGTCTGGCTATAGACAGCATTCCTGGTAGCTTCTAATCTGCATCCACTTTTCATGCTATGAAATGTGAAGTTTTCTCCTTCCTTCCAATTGGACTCCTCTATAATTGAGCACTTTTACATTCTATGAGGCAGCTTATGTGAGATCTCTGTCTATTCAGGGTTACATGTACCTTTTGCATACGCTCCTGCAATAATACTACAGGCTGCTGGATGCTATTGATAAAGACTCCCGTAGATATACTAGAGCAGAAGTAACCTCTTCGTAGACTGCTAATGTTGGCATTCAAACGCTACTTGTTTATGATTCTGATTAGAGCTAGAATGAAGCGGGTAAGGGGACTTAAAGGGAGTAAACGTGCTTATTTTGAATTCTGCGAGGCAGCGTATCAACCTATGGGTTGTGATCGCAACAAGGTTGGCGATCAGATATTCTTGGTCACTTAATTCCTTCGGTTTGATGGGGGTGGGGGGCCCAAAGATGTCCATGCCCTGGGCCCCAAACGTGTTTAAGATGGCCCTGCGCCCTGGCCATCTCAGCTTCTCTGCTACACCTGCACCTTAACTTGTAAACCCTTGCATGCGTCCTTGTTGTAGAGCACTCTGTAGCTTTCCAGATATAAGTCCTATATTTATTTTCAGAAAACTTTGAACACAACTAAGCAGATCATACCCCTCTTAGTCCTTTCTAAGCACAGAACTGTGTATTCTGCTGGACCGCGGTTCCTTAACCTGCACTTTGTTTCTTTTTCCATTTTCATGCCTGCTTTGGTGCCCTCCAGAGGAAGCCATGGTCATTGCAGCGCCTTAACACGTAGGCTCCTCCCAGGGGGACACAAGGCTGTTGGTAACGCTATATGGGGCATGGCCAATTCTTTTCTGTGCCTATGTGCTGTGTGGCTTGGAGTGAGGCGTACTGCTGCCCCTCACAATAGGAGGCGGGCAGCAGCAGAAGGGCCGCCCGTTGCAGAAGCCTGCAGGAGAGCGAGGGTTCACGGCAACCCTCCTCTTCCCCCTTCTCCATTTGCCTCCTCTGAGCAACTCATGACGTAAGCGGGACCGTGGAGGTAGGAAGGGAAGAGAGACAGCATGAATGGCACGCTTGTCTGCTGCTTCCTGCACACCCCCCACTTCCCGGCCAGACCCACTGTATACATTAGCATGGCCAAGCAAGCTGGCATAGGGTAGGGGATTAGAAGCCTTGGCAGCCTGTACTCCCCTTTTCTGCCTCCCCGGTTCTGTCTATAAATACAGCAGCATTGTAGAGTCAGGGGGGCTGCAATGGGCCTACTTATGTCTCCCACCACTGCCTCCACAATTGCTCTACTCCATCTGCCTTTCTGTGCCCACCGTCTGCAGATGTACAGGCCACACCAATGTACAATGAAATCTGCACACCTTTGAGGGTATGGGGGAGGGTGGAGGAAGGTAATTGTTAGTTTCGGCTCTTAGGTGTCACTTACGACATCTATACGTCAAAACTATTGCATCAGTTTACAGATAGGGAGAAATGGCATGTGAGGAGGGGCACACAGCCTGTAGGTGTTATTTGCCTACCCATTGACTGCCCAAGAGCATGCTAATCCTATGGCCACTCCTGCCCAGTTCCTGCCCCTCCCCGCCCAACACACCTCCTCGTGGAAACTCTTTGAGCTCACTTTAAGTAAGCCTTACCATCTAGGTTTGCACTGGTTTTGCCAGTTCGTGTTTTTCAAAGCATGAACTTCTGAGAGTAAATTGCTTCATTGGAGAGGCACACCTGCTACTGGTGTAATAACAATGTCTTAACCGGGCCTGCCTCGTTTTATAAGCACTTTGTCTCCTTCACTGAAGTACTGTTAAAAACAAGCATTGGCAAAGCCAACAGTTTGGACGTATGTATATGAAATGTATTAGGCATTTGCCAGACACTGCTATCAGATGCCCAGGCATCTGCTACCATTAATGGCCAGTTAATACCGCTACACAAGGGCCTTTCCCGTGCCTACACAAAAGCCCAAACTGTTGGCACTGCCAATGCTGGTTTGGGTTGGACTGTCTCCAGTGGAGTAACTTTGTTGAAAATATTGGGGGGGGGACATGACATCTGAAGAAAAGGTGCCCCAGCCAAATGAATGGGGAGAAGATGGTTTGCCATGAAAGTTGGGGGGGGGGGCAAAAACCCATGCACCCCCCGCCCCCCATAAAATTACGCCCATGACTGTCTCCATTGGTTAAGACGCGCGTACGTCCCGTTCCTCGTGTTTTGCACACTAGTTCACGCCAGTTCCGTCTGCCCGCCTAGCAGGCCGTTGAGTGCAGTGCCCGGCGTGGCAGCCTGGTGGCAGGAGAGACAGAGGCCCTATGCTCAAGTCTGTTGCTAGGACGTCCATGCATGCTGGGCGATGAGATCCTTGCAATGCCAACCTCTGCAAATATTTACAGTCGTGCCCCTCTTCCCTCCAAGCATCTTATTCCGACTTGGAAACTTCCAAACCCAGCATAAACATTTCACACGGGTGTTTGCTTGAACATTATATAAAGTCGGATTTGCCCTTAACTAAACTTTATAAAAATCAAAGCGAATCCAGATTTGTGGAGCCCTGTTGCTTACAGTAGCGGATCCCGAAGGAAGCGGAGCGCTTCTATTTCTGGATCTGCCGGCAAGGTTTCCATGTGACGTCAGGAGCGGCTTGGGATTTTAATCCGCCGGTCTTGTTAATGCTGTACCTGAGCGGTGATGTTATTGTGACAACTGCACCTCCACGTTACAGTTCTTCGCTCGGGCCTAGGGCGCTTAGCAACATGGACGTGGATGTTTTATGTGGCACACGATGAGCCGAAAGCCCGCGGCCCGCCTGGAATTTGGCACAACAGAGGACTGCCACGAGTTGCGCCTGCGCTTTCGCTTCTGCAGGGCTCTTGGAACCGTAGCTTGTTTCACAGAAGGGAGTGATGGGTGCAACAGGAAGGACCCTTCTTGCCTTCCGGGAGGGGGGGGGGGACAAGAAAGAGGGGCAAGCTCTTAAAATTGAACACGGAGGGAGGGAGCATTTGTAGAAGCTGCCCTTTCCTTCAGCAGCTCCGCAAACAGCTCAGTCAGGTCTTGAGCCGACCTCAACCGTTTTAGAGAGGCTTATAAGCAGTGCTTTCGGTGGCCTGCACACTCGAGCCGGGGCTCTTAAGGGCCGTGGCCTGGAAAGGGGTCGGCGCGGCAATTAGGAGGCCACATTTACCTTACCTGAGTGCTGCCTGTTAGGTAGGGTGACCAGACGTCCCCGTTTTTGCTGCTCTGTCCCCCTTTCTCGAGATTATGCTTCCATTGGAAACTTCAGTGGCCCTGGTTTTTGGTAGTCAGTCTTCATAGCTGACAGGCATGCACAATCTCACACACAATAACTGCGCCATTTTACAATTTAAGATAGTGTTAGTTTGTGATACTATTCAAATAAACACATATTATAATTAATGTAACACTTAAACCCCCCTTCTCCTCCAACCACTACTGACAGCCACTTTAAAGAGTTAGTCCTACTTTTATGTTAGTTGCCCTGTGCCGTTTTTTTTTTAACTTTTTAAATATGGTCACCCTACTGTTAGGCCACAACCCCGCAAGAGCTCTGGCTCCATTTTGCAAAAAGGTAGGGGCCTTGCCCTAACAGGCACCATTCAGGTCAGGTAAGTGGTTCCTTGACTTTTAATTACAGCGTTGACCCCCGTGCCAAGGACCCCTTTCACTGGAGATTCGGGCATCAGCACCCTGCCTGGCAAGGGGTTGGAGAGGCAATGAAAAGCCAGGCTTTTTTTGTTTTTGAAAAGCTTTAAGTTCTCCCTTGCACTCAACAGTTTCAGGCTTTATACAAAAAAGTCTCGCCTTTTCATTGTGTCGCCGACCCCCCTCCTCCCCCGCCCCCTGCCAGACACCCCTTTCATTACAGATGCAGGGAGGTCGGCGGCACAGTGACAAGGCAAGGCTTTTTTTCTAAAGCCTGAAGCTCTCGCTTTCACGCAAGAGCTTCAGACTTTCGAAATAGAATGTGTATTGCCCTTGGGCCTTGTGCCACCATTTGGTGCCCTCTTGATTGAGGTGTGGGCACTAACTTCGCGTATTTCTTAGTTGGCCATTGTGTGCTCAAGTCACATGTAGCAGCTCTGCACTAGCAAAAGCAGCGGGCAGTAAGGTTGGCGTGTAGCTGCAATGGATGAAATCCCCTGCCATGCCCACAGTTCCTCTACTTAGTTCACCTTATCTGTGAGCTGACGACAGGTGGCATGAGCCGCACCGCTGTCTCAGCCGGCTCATTCCACATGGACATTCAATGCTGTTCCTGGAATAAACCCCACCAGTAGCTTTCTCTTTTCTAGTTCTATGCCACTCCCTTTCTCCATTAATTGCCCCTATGTTTAGCCCAATTTGGCCCAGTTTCTGCATGTTGCTACCATGTGTTTGCTTATCCCTCCTCATCCTTGCTTACGCCTTTTATCTATCCTCTGTATCACTTGTCAACAGTCACAACAGTGGACCTCAGGCTCAAGTCCCTCATTTAGTTCTCGTCCTTGCTTGTGCCATTTATCTAGCCTCTGTGTCACTTGTCAGCAGTCTCAACAGCCCCTCATTTACCACTCATCCTTGCTTAAGCGGTTTATTTATCCTCAGTGTCACTTGTCAGCAGTCTCAACGGTGGACCTCCAGCTCAGGTCCTCCATTTGGCTCTCATCCTTGTTTATGCCGTTTATCTATCCTCTGTGTCACTTGTCACCGGTCTCAACAGTGGACCTCAGGCTCAAGCCCCTCATTTAGCTCTCGTTCTGGTTTACACCGTTTATCTAGCCTCTGTGTCACTTGCCAACAGTGGACCTCAGGCTCAAGCCCCTCATTTAGCTCTCATCCTTGCTTACAACGTTTATCTAGCCCCGGCGTCACTTGTCAACAGTCTCAGCAGTGGACCTCAAGCACCTCATTTAGCTCTCATCCTTGCTTATGCCGTTTATTTATCCTCTGTGTCACTTGTCAGCAGTTTCAACCATGGACCTCCAGCTCAAGCCCCTCATTTAGCACTCATCCTTGCCTATGCCATTTATCTATCCTCTGTGTCACTTGTCAGCAGTCTCAACAGTGGATATCAGGCTCAAGCACCTCATTCAGCTCTCATCCTTCTTCTATCCTGTTACTTCATGTTTCCTCTTCACTCCCACACCCTTCAACAGATGTTTTGGAATAAAGCTCCCATCAGCCCTAATTGGTGAAGTATTCTGGGAGTCACAATGCAAAAGATCTGGCTGCAGACCCCTGATGTAATTCATAAGTATTGACTTCAAACCATCCATGTGCATGCCCACTTGGCAGCTTGTAGGTCAGTGGGCCGCAATGACGTATCTTTTTTTGCTGAAGTTGCCATACAATAGGGGTCTGCAATCTGTGGCTCTCCAGATGTTTTGGACTACAATTCCCATGATTCCTCACCATTGGCTTTCCTGGCTAACACTGGTGGGATATGTCCAAAACATCTTGAGAGCCATATGTTGCAGACCCCTATCCTCGAAGAATGGGTTGATAATAAGGCTTTATTCAATGCCCTGGTGATACACTCTTGTCCCCAATATTTTGCATGCAAAAATAATATTAAATAACTACTATAAACGAACAACTCTTTTGGATAAGGAGGAAAACTGAGAGGCGATTAGGGGGCTAAGTCTTTATCAGTGACTAGGCAAAAGTGGGCACTAGATGCTGAATCAACATGCGCAGCACTGAGTCTTTTGCACAATATTTGTTTTTAGGTTTTGATATTTGGATTAGCAGCAAGTTCACAGGAGGGAGGGGCGTTACCCGCACGTCTTGTGTTAGCATGAAAGGGTTGCACCCTGTAATGCTAGCACTGATAAGGACGATGACGTTTTTCTTAAGTCATCCGACAGATGTTTCGACCCATCAGGCTCTTTCTCAAGGCTAAATTGATTCTTGGCTGCCCATGGTGGATGGGTGACTGGCTTGCTGGTTGGACCATCCTGTTGGCAAAGTGGAGCCGATCCCTTAGCTCAGTTGGGTGTTTTGCAGCAAGCCACATGTATCTGTGGCTTGCCCATCCTATCCTGTATAGGAAAAACTAGAAAAATTTTCCTCTTCCTTATTATCAGCGCAAGCATAACAGGGCCCAACCCTTTGAAGTCTTTATCAGCCCTAAGGAGAAAGCAGACATTGTGCTGTAGGTGAAGGTTGCGAAGTTGACACTTGATTCCCATTTTATTACATGGTCTGTGGGATTTAACTGCTGGAGTACACCAATGTAATCGTAATTGGTTATTTATATCACGCTTAATACCCAGAGGTTTCTAAGCACAGACCCGGGGATCAAACCTGTGTTGCTCCACGTCGTCTTGCTTCCAAGGCGAGTGCATTGCCCCTGAGCTATCCTCCCAGCCAGGCTCTTCTGGCCAACTAAATGTGGGAGGATATCAGAGATGAACTGAAAATTGCTAGGAATAGATGCGGACCGACTTGTAACAAAAATGTGGCAATTGTGGGGGAAGGAGGGGCGGCGGACTGAGAATGTATGCTCTTTGTGCCTTTTGCCTGAAATGAATTAGCACTACTGGCCAAACAAGTACTTCTTAGGTGGGTACATTGAAGGTAATAGAAAGAGGGGGGGCATGGGTGGTGGGAATGCCCCGAGTTCCGTCGCTCACTTACCTGGCTAAACAGGTGCCCACTGGCAGGGCATACTGATTCTAATGGAAAATGGGGTGACTGGAGAAAAAGCCCATGGCTCCCTTGGTGCGGTTTGGTCTGTCCCTGCCCTGGGCGAGCCTGGTGATTGGGCACTGAATAAACAGATAGGGGCATCTGTAGAAAGTCTGGAGTGGATCTGTGGTGGGTCTGGTAGAAAGCCCCTTAATCCTCGAGTCCATGGTTTTCTCAACATGGCGCTTCGTGGGATCAGCTGTCAGTCTGAAGCCAAACAAACCACCACCATCTGTCTCCTGAGCATCACAAATTAAAACAAGCCCCCTGGTTGGTCAAGTGATTTAAGTCCTACAATAGAAGCGTTAAAGCAGATCCATTGGGCCAGGTGTTTTTCATTGAATAGAAAGTCAGCGCAACATCAATGATCTGTGTGCAGCTAGCAGGACACAGACAATGCCATGGCTTTTAGCTGCCTCAGACCGATATATGACTACCATTGGTTCAGTGGCGGTCACTTTCATAGGGCGGGGGGGGGGCACCGCCCCCCCCCCTCCCCACCACAGAGAGAAGAAGAGACAACTCCTTTTTGCTGTTCGGTGACGTCAAAATCAAATTAAATCAATGTTTTGCAGAGCGGCAGATTAATTATTTATTTATTAATCTGCCGCTCTGCAGTATACTGGGCTGCCAGGCAGGCCTGCTTCTAGAGCTGTAGAGCAGCGGGGCACGTCCGGATTTACGTTCATTTTCCATGTAGAGAGTGCGTGGAGCTCCTAGCTCCACGCACTCTATGTATCCCATCCTCTCATTTGAGAGGCTGTCGGGGAGCTGGAGGGTAGCCCCTCACTGTTGGTATTCTGCGCAAACCGCGCAGAGGAGACCTCCTGTGCTAGCACTCTAGGACATGCAGCATAGCAACAGGTTGTGTTGGATTGTCATTGGCTGTTTACCAGCCAATGACAATCCGTGTGGGTGGAGTCGGGTCATGGGCTTCTCGTTCTTTCCGTCTAGTTGCGTGTGGTGGTGGTGGACTTTAGGAAGGACTTGTCGTTGATGTCGCAGTGAGTGACCCAGGCCCAGCTGCCCAGAACAAGGCCCATCCACGGACCAGACGTGTGCTGCTGCAGCCCCAGATAAGTGAGCTACTAAGACGTTGTGTTTGGCTTAGTTAATAAACTCTTAGTCTTCCATGCCGCATTGGCAAAGAAGACTAAGAGTTTCCTTAACTAAAACAGCTTAATGGTGGGAGGGCGGCCGCGGGACACTCGGTCTACTGTGTTTGACTCATGGCCCTGCTCGCAGGCCGGCACTGACCATGCTGTGCCCCTGGCCCGCCGCCCGGCCTTCACCATCACCAGATTGACGGTGAAGGCCAGATGGTGGGCGCGGGCAGGACTGGGAGTCGGAGCAGCACCGACTGCACAGTCAGCCCAGGACAGCTCTGTCTCCCAGTCCTGTAGTGAGCCAGGCTGGGATTCAGCCTTCTTGCAACAGGTATCGCTGCAAGGACACCGGTAAGTTTATGCCTCTGTGTGGGGGGACAGGGAGCGGGGGAGCTGGGGGCAAGGTGGGATGCTCTGCCAATGTTTATAATGCTTCGAAAAGTTAAGACGCAAAACCAGCTAAATGTATCCCTCATTGGGTTGTGCACCCGCTATAGGAGCTTATGTAACCCACACACGACAGCAGATGTTGTCCCCGCAGGATCGACTCAGCCTTTCAACTTTCTGCAGTTGTTAAAAGGCATGCAGTTGATTTGGGACTAAGATGATTCGTGTTTGCCTGGTGCGTGCACCATTGTTCTTCCAGTTCATTGTAGATATTGAGGTAATTAAGGGGTGGGGTGGGGTGTTTAGGTTTGAAGAAGCAAGGCCATACGGGGAGAGGTCAGAGGTATAGCGAGGTAGCAGTGGAGATGCGATGACGCCATGTGGCTTTCTCCTGACTCAGACGGTGCTGGGAAACCAAATCCAGCCCAGGTGGCCCCCTCGACCACACTCGAATCCCCACCCAGAAAAGGGCCTTCCATGGACGCTCTAGTGCAGTCTTGTCAAGAAAAGGCAACCTTTCCCCATTGGCTTCCTATGTGTTAATGGATTTGTGCAGCTATTTGGTTTCTCTGGTCAGAAACATCACTCCTGCACGCCCACACCTCGAAGACAAACCTGCACCCTGTGCTGAGCTTAGGCGCGACTCCTGTATGAATCTCGGCATCGTCCTGTCTCTCCTCTACCGCTGCAGTGCCACAGCGTTTCCTCCTCTAACTTCCTGGACTATTCAGATGCGCTACAAGAAGAATGCCACTGGCTGTGAAGCTGTGTAATTTGAAGTAAAGAAGGGGCGGGAAGTTGTTTAGTGGTTCCCAATGCCCTTAAAGTCACCTTGCGCCGCGAAAAGATCTTTGTTAAGATGTCCTTGTGAGAAAAAAACGAGTTTCCTGGAACAGGGGCAAAGGACGTATTTCTCCAATTAACTCCAGTGGTGTGGGGTAAAACCAGTGCTCTCTTCCTTGTAGGAAATGGGGACAGGATTCTTCATGTCCCTGTTAGTGCGCAAGGGGTCTGATCTTCTCTTGGTCAGTGTGCTCTATGAGTAAGGGATGCGCTTCTCCTTCTAAGTGCTGTTGTTGTGGCCTTGCCGATGGGCCGTTACTCAGAGGGCTCCAGCAGTTGGAGAGGAGCTAACAACGCACAACACCCCACTCAAACACAGAGTGGAGGTCACACACATTCATCACGCAGCACGTCTGAGGACGTCCAACCTCCCTCCTTCACAGAGTTACAGCAACATACACAGGAGACCAGCACAAGCACACCCCCAGCTGCAACACAGAACAAGGGTGTGGCACACACACACACACCTCATAGATTCACACACACCCCAAAGCAACACACAGAGAATACAAATGGACACACATAGCTACTCACATGTGTGCAAAACACACACGCAGCACAGACTGGTGTGGATGCCTGCGAGTGTGATGTCAGAGAATGTGAGGTCATGTGTGGAATGACGATGTATGGGAATGCCCGCAGTGCTCCACCAAGGACCGCTGGAAAGCCCTACCTGGGTCGTGGTCACTGGTGGTTCCTACACATGCCATGGACTTCATTACATTTATAACTGAATAAAGGACTTGCCTGAACAACTTGCCTAAGGACTGCCATCTGCAAGGATGTAAAAACCTTTGTTTTTTGGGATTTTTATTAACCAAATGTAGGGTGCCAATTGGATGTAATTGCTAGTGATGATTAGTAGCCAGTGGTTATTGTCCGAGTTGAGTGGGGTGCTGTGGGTTTCTGTACGAAACCTCCAAGGGCGAGGGAAAAATGCTGCTTATAGTGGTGTGGTGTCAAAGGGGGGCTCTTCTGTGGAATTTGGATTTGATATGATGTGTTTAGGTGTGTTATAAATGCCATATCATAAGTGTTTCAAGGCGCGATTCTCTAAACTTGGCGTACACTGTACTTGGTTCTCTGTTCCTGGGCTGTAGCAAATGAGAAAAAATGGAAGGGAAAGGTTGGCTGGATATTAAAGCAGACCTCTTATTAATGCCCAAAACATGAAGTTGTTTCTATGAATGCGAGTTGTACTGCTTCTGATATTTTTCCATCATGACTATATAATGAATTTCTTTATGCATACACTATAGTACCAGCTATTCCCAATACAAGCTGCTGTAAAATACACCATAACATTTGCACACGTAAGAATAATGTACCACCATTAGTTTGTAAAACCTAATGCTTTTATGTCATATTTCAGTGGGTTTGGACAGTAAATTGCACATTTTGGAGGCAATTTTCCCAAATATTTTTGCGGGGGGGGGGCCCGTCTGCACCCCCCTTTGAGTGGCGTGGGCCGCGCGCTAAGCGCGCTCGCTCACAATTCCCCAGGGGAAACTTACGCCCCACCAACTTTCAAACTCACCAGCCGCAACTGCATTGGTTGTAATTGTAATTGGTTATTAATAACTCGCTTTAATACTCAGACGTTTCTAAGCCCAGAGCCAGGGATCGAACCTGTGTTGCTTGCATCGTCTTGCTTCCAAGGCGAGCATGTTGCCCCAGAGCTACCCTCCCGAGACCCTACCATTGACTTTGGGATGTAATAATAGCACTTATTATATAAGCACCAATAAACAATTCGGTTTGTGTCAAGGCGTATTTAGTTGCTTAAAAGAGGACAATGTGTACTTGTGAAGCATTGCCTTATTTCTCGCTTGGATTTCGCCGTAGGTGCCAGTGTGAAGGCGCGACTGCAGAAGAAAAGCAGCCGCTTCGAAGATGAACTCTCGAAGGTCCTTGAGCACCCAGAGGAGGAGAGCAACAGCGAGAGAGGTGTGTGTCACAATAACCTTACAGCTGGCGTGTCTGATAGTACTTTTAATGACCTTGGCGTTCACAGGAGCTCTGCCGGTGAAACCTTGTCTTAATTACGTTTACCGCCCTCGCTGTGTGTACAGCGCGAAGGATACGTCCCCTAAGTGACGCAGTCTCACAGTACTGTCAGGCTGTTTGCAAAGGCAAATTGGCTTGCTGGCAGTGGTTGAAGTGTAAAACAAAAAGTAGTGGACCCATGTTCCCGTTGCCCTGCCCTTTATGCCCCCGCTCATACTCACCCACCACCCCCCAATCAGAGCCCTTCTGGGTCCTTCCTTTCCTCTACTCCACCCAGCCAAGCTGCGTTTTACAACAGTTCAAGCAAGACTGGGGAAAAACAGTGCAAGAACATGCATTTCAATCAGCACCATTAGTGTATCATCGTCCCCCACAGCATGCAGCTTTATGCAGGCTCCCCTTCAAATCACCCACCATTCTCACCTCTAAAGAGACATGACTGGGGCCCCACACCGCCCCTCCAAACCCTCCACCCATTACCTGCAAACACTGCTGCAGAGCTGGGTTCTTTGGCTGCTTAGGAATACGTTTTATGTTCCAAGCAGTCTATTGAAATAAACAACACCAGACCAGGCATGGCGGATTTCGCAGTGACATGTTATACTGGCTTGTTATTGGCAGGGCTTAGGTTCGAATCCCCAGTGGGGGAGAAGTAAAAAAAAAAAGTTGCAGTTCTGGATCGGTAATTGGAGGTTACATAAAGTAAGAGAACAATCCTGGATCGCCCCGACAAGTAATGGAACGTCGTACCCTTTAGTTCCCCCAACGGGGCAGAAACAGGGCCGGATTGCAAGGGTTAATACTAACAAAAGAAAACTGCCCTTTTCATTAGCTAAATCTCTTATTATGATGCTAGACTAGATGTTTATAGTGTCTATAAGGCTTCCCCATTGCCTTTCTTGGTGGTACCCAAGGCATCTGCTTGCAATTGCCTTACTGTATCACCAACATGGGGAAAAGACAGTCAGACTGAGATTTACAGACAACATGGTCAGTTGAGTTGGGGGTTAGTGAGTCGCATGTGCCATTTTCCCGTTTGGTTATGCCTCTTAACGGCCAGTAGAGCCGTGTCCGAGTCAGTCATATTTCAGACAAGAGTATGAATCTGCCGCCCCTGGTGGAATTTGGTTTGGCAAAGGGTTTCTGCTGCATCTTGTTGTTGGCATTTCAGTTATTGGCCACATTAGCTAAACTGCTATGGGGAATATTTAAGTTGATTCCAGTAGCCTATACAGTGGTTCTGGGTGTCTATTCATTTCAGTTGGAAACAGTGGACATTCCCTTCCCCTCATACGTTTGCCATCGCTTGATGGCGTAGAGAGACCTGTGTAAAGGCTCAAACGACATTTGTACCAAGGAGCAGCCAGCCTGTCAGAGGTACACGCTTGTGGGGCAATCACATCTTTTGAGGGTACTGCAGGGTACTGCAGTCGCCAGTTCAGTAGTATCAGAACTGTAAAGGAACAACATGGAGTGGTGCTTCAGAATCTCCTCACTTAACAAGTGTTGAAAATAAATAGAATTGGCCATTTCTCAAACAATTTGGGAAGGAGGTATTAAAAATAACTCAATGGGTTTTGAGATTAGCAAAAGCAACGAATGCTCTTGGAATCAAGCCACACCTGTACTAGTTTCAATATATCAATTACATGTCAGATATGGGCGGTTAGATACATATTAAATAAATACCAAGTATGAGAGATACGCGCGTGTGTGATAGAAGAAGAGACTGAACAATAGATGTTAGTGATAGCCAAATATTGTGGAATTTTTAGACAGACGAGGATGACATCAATAAAAAAGATAGAGAGCACAAAAAGTGTCAGAAAAAAACTAAAGAGACAGAGACCGGAAGGTAGAGATTAGCAACATTAAACTGAAAAAGACCATCCCATGAATGATGTAATAATAGACGGGAACAAAAAGGTACTGGGGACATTATACGGACCTATAGAAAGTAGATATGCCATCAAAATATTAAACAGAGACTGAAAGATCAGTATAGGACATATTAAATAGATACTGGGAAAGAAATATGGGTATTAGACATCTTATACGTACTTAGGGGTAGGATGGATAGTTCTTAGATATATTAACCAGAGAAAGAAAAATAGCTATTAAGGATAGTAAAGAGGCACAGCAAGCCAGATGTTGGATATATTAAACAAAGAGAAAAATAGAGGTTAGACATTGTAATCAGACATTGAAAGATAGGGGAGAGAACTAGTGTTATATATATATATATATATATAATGATTTTAGGGTTTAACTGAAAACAGGGAATGATATTTATGTATATGATAATGACAGGCACAGATTGAAATATATACGTGTTATAAGTAATGAAGACAGGAAGCTGGATATTATAGCTAAGGCAAAAACATAGAGACAAGCACCAGTCCATTTTAACATCTACTTTAAAAAATACTTCATTTTGTAACTCTTTTCTTTCTTTTCAAGAAAACCTGAAAGAAGAGTCGCCTGAAGCCGATAAGAATGCTTCTAATGAAGAGAAGAACAGCATGGAGGAGCGAGAGCCTTCAGAGCACGAATCCACACCTGAAGAGGAAGAAGAGAAGAACCAAGAGGGAGGCGAGCAACTGCAAAGTAACGAGGTTGGAGACCAAGAAGAAAACCTGAGAGAAGAGAGCGTCGACAACCACATCACTGATGACATCAATTCCAAGGACCTCTCGGAGGAGAAGCATTCAGAGCTGGAGATTCAACCAGAGGGCATACACCAAAGTCAGGAGCTCAAAGAAGAAGAAAAGGAGCATGTGGCCAAAGAGCTTCAAGAAGAACAGGAAGAATATGCGGACGATGGTCACGAGGAAGCACGAAGCGCATCAGAAGGAGAGAGCATCGCAGAATCGATTTCGAAATCTAGCAAAGACGACGCAGATGAAACCCAAAGGAAGGAGGGTGGGTATTGCACATAATATGCTTACAATGAAAAAATATATTTTCTTTTCAACCAAAAATGCATGTATCCAAATACAGATATTTCACACGTAGTTACTGAACCAACATAGCTTCATCCGTGTGTGCTTATCCATTTCAATTGAGATCTCATAGCATACCGATTAGTCATAATCAGCCATTGATCATTGTGATGCTGAACATCTAAAACAGAAACAGAAATTATGCTGCAATTCAGTTCACTGTTATAACTAATAGTAACATAAGAATGGTGTAAGGCTGGAGAAGCAACTTTGACAAGTACAAAATATGTAAAATACCCTTGGGCCATCTAATGAATTTACTTGTCTTTACACTATGAACCGAATTTGATCAGTAGCTTTACAGAAAAACACAACAAGCGACCGATCCGGAGGCATTGGCAAGAGAGTACTGACTCGACATCGTGAAAGCGGCCATAGGTCAGTTGGCACTAACAAGCCCTGGGGGAATATGTCCAGAGGAGGCAGAATTTAAGAAGACCCTTGAAAGGCAGCCTCAAGCTTGTGTCTGGGCCTATGAGGAAGTGAGATTTTTGGTGTGGGTGTGTTAGGGCCAGGTCTTCTGGAAATGGGATAGCGAGTGACTTAGTCCGGGACTGTGAGAGTGGATGGGTCTGCTCCCTATTTTGGCAGTTTGGGCTGGAAGTTTCTTACCGGTCCCTCAGCTATTGTGTTGAGTGCAGGCTGCCTGTGACGACACCTGCAGGGATGCTGGATGGTCTAAAAGTATCTACCTCTTTGGATAAAAGTGTACATCCACGTGGTGAGCTACAAACCCTTCACAAGGTGTGGGTGGTTCCTGTGAGGCCTTCTAGCATGAATAGAGGGTGTAGATTGGACAGGGAAGGGCACGTGATGTGCCTGTTCTGGATGCCAGGAGCCAATCTGGTGACAGTGATTTGGAACGACCAAAGTCTTCTAGTTGGTTAGTAGGCAGCCCAAAGAATAAGAAGAGGGTTATGGGTGAGTTGCAGGAGAGGGGAATGGTGAAGAGAATGACACATGTGTTGGGCAGCGGGGATGATGAGTACGATTCTTGCAGCACAGTTGGTGGTTTCACTGTTATCTCCTAATAACCCGAGCATGACCTATGAAGTGACATTTTTCTTTTTTAAAACAGCTCAATCAAATGGACACTTAAAAAAAAAAACTTAGTAGGCCAAACGATGAACACTGCACAGAGGGAGTGAAAGTGCAATTTAGAATTATGTTTAAAATGAGGCCCCCAGTATCTCTGCACCCAAAGTGGAAGGGGCCAGACACTTGGTGATATTCATATTTTTGCTTTGCAATAATAGTGACACGCCCACCTTGAAGGAGGTATTTACAATAGATTCTAGAACCTGACCAGGCTCCGATTACAAACTCTTAGATAATGCTCTGAGTACTAATATAGGTATTAAACCAGGCCTACATTTTAATGCTATTTTCAGCTCCCATTTTAGCACTCCAGGGGACTGGAAAATCATACCATATATGTAAAAGTAAATAGAAAGTCACCTAACTGTAGCTTGTTCTTATTACTATATATATATATATATATATTTCAAAAATATATGACACCATCCATACAAACACTTCCAATGACTGATTAGTTAGATAGTAGAAAAAAAATGCCCAAGCACACTAGACCAAACTTGATGATAAAACGTGTAATTCTTTAATTTGTTATAACACGAGCATCATATACACAGTAAAATTTCATTACATTAGTCTTTATGCAGACCCGGTCAAACAGAAAACTCCCCCCACTGGGTGGAAACTGCCACGCGTTCCGCTCTGCTAATGAGCTTCGTCGGGCTTGTTCTTGTCCATATTGCTGCTGTCTCGCGTTTGTTTTAAAGGAAGTGGGTGCATACTAGCGACCGCTTCCGCCTGTTCTCACCATATGGGTCATGTGACCAACTATCAGCTACTCACTCCAAGCTACCTAAACTCTATGATCCGGCGAACTATGAATTCCGCCATCTCAAAGGAGTACATTCTGGCATAATGCCTGTAGGAAGAGTATGTTGATACCAAAAAGTATGCGTAAATATAATATATTTACAAGTTTAAATGGTGTAATTGGCCAGTTACGGTTGCGCGATCTGCACCTCTTCCTTAAAGTCAAACAACATTTTATTGCGAGAATACTGCACTAATGGGCAAAATGTAATTCACAATGGGCTACATGGAATCGAACTTAATTTCGATCCATGTGCCAAATTACTCCCAGATGACGCGAGTTCTACAAGCAACTAAAGAACTGCAGCAGTTTCTCCTGAATTGTCGTAACAGACCCAAAAGCATATATCTATTGTCTCTCACACTGCTAGTGCAGGGATATACAATGATTGCTATTTCATCTAATGCACATTCTTAAAGTGCTAGTGCCTGTTTGATAATGTTCAAACACTTCCTATAACCATATATTCTAAAAAGTGACAGTGCTCTATACATGATGAATCTTATCAAAAAGTGCAAACTTGCTTAATATAAAGTGCTATTGCCTAATATCATATTATGTATGCTTATTGGATCAGATGATGGGCTAAAAACCAATTCAGGGAAGTCACACCCTCAAACATACCAGACAGGTTCTGTGCTGCAACCCATAATCTCAGCTATAATACCGGAGATTCTCGGATGCAGTAATGAATCTTAACCTTTTACCGCCAAAACCAGCATTGAGGTTGAGCGCAGTCATTTTTGGCACAAGTGGTATTTGGAGATCTATATATATTGCAAAACATGAACAAAGTTATGTAGGGTTTAGAAACGTTTCAAAAACCCTTGCACCTGCAATGCGAAAGAAGAATAAGTAATTTGAGCCACGTCACAAATTCCACAGGGTGATCTAGCAGTTATCGTGGAAGTGGACCTTCATTTCAGGGCCACATGAGCAATGCATTGTGGGTATGCAAATGAACTCAACTGCAAGCTTTTTCTTTCAGAAAATTGCCATGAACTTGCAGTACAGTGATATTTTATACATAGATTGGTCAACCCAAGACTGACAGCTCCCAAAGCTGCAGACAACTGTATTACTGGTTTCACCCATATTAGGGATCAAACCCTGTGCATCGTCCACAAGGCCTTCTGGGGCCTGGGGCCCCAATACCTTCAACTCTCTCTTCCTAAATATCTTCCTTCTCGTGCTCTTCGCTCATCCGCCTCCAACTTCCTCAGGGTCAGTCGCTTCTCCAAGCAACAAGTTGGTGGTGGATCTCTTTCTTTGGTTGGTGCCTCCCTCTGGAACAGTCTTCCTGCCTCTCTTAAATTTGAGGAGAACCATCTCCGGTTCCGGAAGCACCTCAAGCACCTCAAGCACCTCAAAACCTTTCTCTGTGCTTCTACCTTTTCTCCTCCTCTCTGCTGACCTCCTGGCTACCTGGTCACCCCCTGATCTCGGGCCCAGGTCCCTCCCCGACCAACATCACACACCTGCACTGCCCACCTGGCAACCCCTGCACTTGGGACTGTTTCTGTATCCCTACAGTCCCCCTACCAGCCCTTGACACCAGATGTCTGCCCTTACCCTTGCCCTTGCCACATGCTGGCCGTTACTTTACTTATTATTATCTATTCCCATGTACTGCACTGTCCCTGCCCCCTTCCCACGCACTTGCGCGATCTGAATGATACCTGGCCGAGTAGGATCATGGTCTGTCCTCCCTTTGTTCCCCTCCATTGCCCCGACGCGCCTTGAAACACTTGTGTATAGGCGCGTTATAAATGCCATATCATATCATATCAGTACAGTATAGTCTGACAGCTTTGTAGTCGGAGCATTGGGGCATGTTTAGCAAACCCCATCAAAGTGTGTTTAGAAAGGCTTGAAAATAAACCTTCACCCTGAAATATGAAAGAAGAACAAGTCATTTGAGCCAAGTCATACATGCCACATAGCCACCCAGTACCCATCACTAGATGTTCACCTCCAGTGCAGAGCCACATGAGCAAAGCATTGTGGGTATGCAAATTAGCCAAAATGTAAGACTTCTGGTCCCGAAATTTGCCTTGCTCTTATAGGGCCGTGCTGTTTTATACATAACTTAATTTCCCAAAGCTGCAAGCAACTATATACCCGGTCCCACCCTTATTATGGGTCGTCAGTACAGTAGACTGTATTGATAATCGTCACTAATAGACATCAGACCATGCTTTATAATGTACTAATGCAAGAGAATTAACAAAAGAGGAAACAGAGCAGGAAAGGTCGAAGAGACCGAATGAGAGGGAGAAGGGAGAGAACAGGAGACAGAAAGCTGGAGGAAGAGAGAGAGAGAGAGAGAGATAGAGCGAGAGAGAGACAGAGGGAGAGAGAGATACACAGGACAGGATGAGAATGATGGGCGAAGGAAGACAGAAGACAGAGGTGAGAGGATGGAAACGAGAAAAAGAAGAGACAGAATAAGAGTGGGAGACTAAGAGAGACAGGGGGAAGAGAAATTAAAATAGGCAGGACAGAATGGGGTAAATGAGGGGGTTACAGGGGAGTGATGGCTGAGACAAGAAGTGGGGGAGAAAAAAGTGATAGACAGCCTTGAGACGGATTGGGAGATGAAGAACCAAGAGACCAAATGAGAAGGAGGCAAACAAAATAAGAGAGTGAACTGGAGGGAGAGGCAAGACAAATTGTGAGAGATGGAGAGGAGAGACGTCAAGAGTTTGACAGAATAAGGAAGAGAGAAGGGGCAGGCCGGGAGAAGAAATGATACACAGAACGGTGGGATGCAATAAGGAGAGAGAAGAGTCAGAATGCAAGAGGATGGACAGGAAGATGGAAAGAGTGTAAGAGGTAAGGTGAGAGCTAAAGAAAGAGTTAAGGAGGCAGTTAGGACAAGTGAGGAAGAAGAGAGGCAGGTGTAAAAGAATTAAAGGGAAAGGAAGAACAGGAGAGATAAAGAGACAGAGACAGGGAGGAGTAAAGACAAGGAGGCAGTGATGACACGTTCAAAACAGAAAATATTAAATAATGAATCGAGGGAGTCTGTTGATGTGCTACAATGTCTACAAACCATCCTTGAGAACTAACAATTTGATGCAGCCTTTTTGGGACCTATTATTAGGTAGGAATTGATGTAGTAACACTGTGTGAGACTACACAAGACTTATCTGCTTGGTATTAGGTAACCCACCTTTTGGTATAGGTCTGTACTGCACACGCTGGCAGTGTAAATGAGCAGCCAGGCCTATCTCAAGAGGGGTAAATGTGAGCTGTAGAGCTGTAGCAGTGAAATTCGTAAATACAACACTTACACTCAAGGTTTAAGTCATAAATAGTTATTTATTTAATTAACATCAAGCTATTTTTAAAAGGGAATTCTTATAACAATGTAAATACACTTTAAAATCACTTTTCAGAATCAGACTAAGTCAGTGGACAAAATTTGGATATGCTTCATACACAATTCCTATACCCTGAGGTGACTTCATTCACAAGGACAGTAATGGCATGTATATATCACAATCGTTATGCTTGGCAGAGTCTGAGATTGCAGGAAGGAAAGGTTTAAGGAAGGAAAAGGTTAAACGGTTATCATTATATGTGAGGACACTTAAATCTTCCAATGAAATCTAGACAAGCCTTTCACAGCAGGAACAGTCTAAAGCAAGTTACCACCCATGGGGGACAAACAAAAGCAAAGTCAATGGGCTAGAAGAGTCTGCAGGGAGCCAGGACACAGTCTGTGGAGCTGAGGCACTTCTTAAAATCAAAGTCTTGCACAAAGTTATAGAGTTTGTAAAGGAACATCACTTGTAGGGTCACAAGCTGTTAAGCCTGTGAGAAACAGAGTTGGACTCAACTCTAAACGTAAGCCACTGCAAGTCTCAACTGAGAAAGGCACAGCTCAAAGACAATGAGGTAAATACCCCAAGTCTACACAGTACCTCTGGTTTGAAGAAGAGCGGTCCAGCTGGATTCTGTCCGGCTACAGCGGTGCAGACCCCTTGTTCCTGAGTCTCATTCATGGGGACAAGAGGGAGGATGTCTGGAGGGCTCTTGTGGTGGTACTTAGGAGGTCATCGGGCAGCTACAGGCTCTTTTCGGTTCAATCAGCAGTTCACGATTTCAGTGCTTAGTAAACAGCACCGTCGTGGATCTCTGATACCGGTTGGGCTTCTTTCGCTCCTTGGGTCCTGCACTCTGGTGAGGGGACTCGAGCTCTGGTGGTCCTGCTTCTGGAAGGTCCTTAGGAGACTCCTGGAGCTTCTATCTGGATTTCAGACGTTGCACTTGACTACAGATTTTTCGACCCCTGGCACTCAGTTCTTGCAGCGAAGAAGTACAGTCAGTCCGGGAGGATGGTCCAGTGGAGTTCGTCTCGAGGTTAGTTGGTCCCACTAACCCAAGGGAAGAAGTCGTCCCTTCCAGAGCTTCTCTGTCGACTTGAAAAAGAAGTTTCAGCCCACCAGCAGAGCTTCACTGGGCAATTCAAAGCTCCAGGAGGATGCAGCAAGCTTCTATCACGATTTCTTCGACTGGTGTTTCTCCCAGTGGTCGACTCTAGTCCCAAAACCCTCACCTTTTAAGCAGGTTTCTCACATTCATGCACATCCTAGGCTGTCAATCACACAGCAGCCAGCCAATCAGGACTGGGAGTTTCGGGACCCTCCCTCACATCTTGTCCTTCCAGACACACTGGAGCTAGAGGTGAGATTCAGGGCTGAAGCCCGCCAAAGGCAAGACAAACAAAGGCCTCATATCTATTTTGACACAGAGTAAAACCCAAACAAAGACCTCACAAACAGAAAATGGAGAAAAAAGAAAAGCGGGCCATTTTGACGAAATGGTCACCCATGGGTGCTTTACTGCAGCTGAGGGTTCAGCCTGCGGTAGAAAAGCACAATGGTAGGAAAAATAAACCACTGCGACCAGCCATTTAAAGTATTGAGGGTAACATAAAAATGTTACATGAGAAAGTAGGATAAGGGGCTACTAAGTAACTCCCCCCCAGCACTCCACAAAAGATGGGGGTGTGCTGGACCTACAAAGGGAAAAGGTAAGCAAAGTCAATTTCACTTTACTATTCTTGGGATCAGTAGTTCACACAAGAAAAGGTATTTAAAACTTGTGAGAAATCTAGAAGGATTTCTCTGTGACACTGCACTGTGGGTGCTGTGTGTAACCGTACAAAAGTAGATGCCTATGGAGTCAGACTCCAAAAATAGTAAAATCACATAATGCAAATCAGGTCAAAACACATGCGAAAGTGAGGAAAAGGGCTCACTCACTCCAGGGTTAAAAACAAAAAGTCTTAAAGTTCAGCAACAGAGCTGGGGGTCTTCAAGGTTGAAGGGAATTAGCACAGAAATGAGAATTCTTCCTAACACCTATGCTCGTCCCTCTGACCCGCTTCCATGATGCTGGAGTAGAAGCAAACCTCTCGACTCTCTCCCATTTGGATGGTATCCCCCTTGTTGGACTCATTTTACTTTGACCAACCAAAAGCCCATATGGACTTCAACCGAACCACCTTAAAAATATGGGTTAGCCACTCCGTGGCGACTTCTCAGGTTGTGAGCTATGCATGAGAGTGCGGGCCGTTGGTTTCTCAGCAGGTTGCCTGCTCCCAGCTACCCCCATGAACGCGGAGAGGCAGTCTCTGGCAAGCAGTGACCCCCTGCCCCCTTTCAGTGACAGCGTCCCCTGCCTTGCCCTAGTTACCGCGGTGGGAGCAACTCAGGGGATGCTATGTGGAGACCAGAGGCTGTGTGGGGGAGGGGGGGATCCCCCAGTCTCTAGCACAGCATAGTAAGGGGCCAGAAGTGTTACATACCCTTTAAGAGGAATTGGTGGAGGTATGCAGGCTGATCTCTCAGGCGCTTATCAAGCAGACCCGAAGCATTATCATCTGATAGACTTTAAGCATCATAACCTGGACATGTTGGACCTTTCAATAAACTTGAACGACATGTGTTGGTTCCACACAGGGATTTGGTTGATAATGGGGCAGCAGTTCCTAAAAGGCTCTCCTCATTCACGCAAGGCGGAGCCCAGCAGGTGGGCACCAATGCACATGCATCACCAGCGGGTTCTGTCCATTGTGGGGTCCCCCAGGCCCTGTTCTCTCCCCGTGGTTGGCCAATGTCTGTCAGGCAACAGGGTGATACCACCTGGACACGTTGCCTGCAGCACCACCAGAATGCTGAAGGGATGCAGATGTCTGGTTCTAAGGTGCTCCAGAAATGCCTGGTATTGCTACATGGGCAGAGGATGAACGGCGGAAGTTGGATCTGGAAAAGCAACATTTATGACTGTGGGTTCAGAAATATGACGAAAACTGGGTTAGTGCGATTACCATTTGCCATTGGTTAATGGCGTCCACCCTATTCTTGTTACTCACGAAAAAACACTTGGGAATCTACTCGATCACATGCCTTCACAAGTAATAGCAGTGGTTAATTTTGTTATTTGGGTTATCAGGGTTTGCGCCCTTTACTGTCATCATCTCTCTTAGAGTCATTAGTCCACATGTATGCCTTGATGCGTTTGAATTATCAGAATGCATCAGGGATTTAAGTGGGCCGGGGCTAGCCATGGCGGAACCCTGGCAGGCTCTGAGAATGGTATCTGAGACAGGCCCCTGCCGGGGCTCAACAAAGTCCCCAGCTAACCCCAGCCCACCAGGCTGCTATATGCCAAGGCTGTTTTTCTAAAGCCTGAAGCTCTCGCTTTTAGGCAACAGCTTCAGGCTAGATGCCAAGGCAACACTTAACTGACATGAATGCTGGCAGTTAGGCCACAGCCGCAGCAGATCCTTTTGCAAAATCGAGCTGGGGCTCTTAAGGGGGTGTAGCCTAACTGGCAGCATTCAGGTCAAGTAAGTGTTGCTTGCATTTAATTGCAGCGCTGACCCCCCCTGCCAGACCACTCCCCCTATGAGCCCCGGCTCGACTTTGCAGGCCACTTAAAGCATTGTAATGCATTGTATCCAAAGCTACCTACATGACTAACATGGAAGGTGCAGCTGTTGCTGAGGTTTTTCACAACTAAAGAGCATTACCCGGATTCACTGCGATCGACACTAGCCGGCTGTTACATGTAGTCTTCTATAGAGAGTGCATGCTGGACCTGTTGTCCGCACTTATCCATGCACTTGCCACCTGCTGGCAGCTACTTACTTATTGTTATCATCTTGCCATGTACTGCACTGTCCCAGCGCCCTTCCCACGCACTTGCGCGGTCTAGGATCGTTGTCCGTCCTCCCTTTGTTTCCCCTCCCTTGCCTCATCGCGCTGTGAAACACTTGTGCATAGGCGCGTTATAAATGCCATATCATATCATGATGGCAGCTCTGCAGGCTGTCGCAACTGCAGTGACGAGCATCGCAACTGCAGTGACGAGCGCCGCGCCCCACAGTGGGCGGTGCTTGCGGTGCAAAGGGTGCTGCGTTTAGAACGCTGGGCAGCCGTACCTTCTCGAGCGCGGTTCCGAGCCGGGGCTCATAGGGGGAGTGGTCTGGCAGGGGGGGGTCAGCGCTGCAATTAAATGCAAGCAACACTTACTTGACCTGAATGCTGCCAGTTAGGCTACACCCCCTTAAGAGCCCCAGCTCGATTTTGCAAAAGGGACTGCTGCGGCTGTGGCCTAACTGCCAGCATTCATGTCAGTTAAGTGTTGCCTTGGCATCTAGCCTGAAGCTGTTGCCTAAAAGCGAGAGCTTCAGGCTTTAGAAAAACAGCCTTGGCATATAGCAGCCTGGTGGGCTGGGGTTAGCTGGGGACTTTCTGCACCTACGTCACTAAGATGCAGCCTGCACGCGCCCTGTTCCAAACGCACTGCAAGACCCACTTTTCCCATTTGGTCTTCCCTGCATAATTATCTCTATTTTTGTAGCTTTGTTTTTTTTTCTTCAATTCTCTGTAAGTGATTTTTTGTGAAAATGTGAGTAATAAGTGTGGCCATTTTGGATCGTGACAATAGAAAGATGTAGTTAGTGAAAATGTCCAGTGTTATATAGCACTCAATGTGAGTTTACTGGTACCCATGGACTCCCAGTTTTACCAGGTAAGGGCACATTACGCAGTGAAGGAATGCAATTTGGCCGGGATCAGAGAATAATGCATGAAAATTAATTGCTGTCAGAATGCATGTCTTGTTTTTAAAGTTACCAATTTAGTCACAATTCAATTACTGTTATTCAAGTGTCGAATTGTCTAGAGTCTTAGAGAAAATGCTTCCCACATGGGGAAAGATTATGTATGATTGCTTTTAATTCATGGAATGTGAGGAGAATGTGAGGAATCTATAAATATTATAATGTTTGTTTATCAGTCAGAAATTGATTTCTTTTGCTAAACAATGCACCAGAAAATCACACACAGTGTAAACAATTGAAATTCATTTTACAGAAACTCGGAGTATCACATTCATATGTCGGATTATAGCACAATGTCATATCATTTCATAGAAGAAAAGCACTAGATGGGTAATAATTAGTTAAAGTGACAATACAAACCACAGTTAAAAGACTTCCATCTACACCACTTTCTTCCTCAGCTTCTCAGCTTTTCTAAAATACTGTGACGTGCCCCACAACATCATAATATGTTTATTTATAAACACCTTTTAAAAAGTGTCCATCGACCTTCTGGCGCAATAACTCAGACAAACGTGATTTTCCTTTTCTTTTACTGAATGATGTAGGGAGCTCGGAAGATGTTACGGATGGTAAGAAGGAGGAGAAGAACTCTGGAAGCGATGAAAAATCTCACGAAGACCTCGAAGACAGTCATGTGGAGAATGACCTGACGCACGAGGATGAGACGTCCCACGTGAAAGAATCCAGCAGCGAGGAGACAGGACCTTCTTCCTCCAAAGAACTGGAGGACGCCAAGAGATGGAACAAAATGGACGAGCTGGCCAAGGAGCTGACGTCAAAGAAACGCATGGCTGAAAAGGAGAGTCTAGAAGAAGACGAGGAGGAGGATCCCGACCGGTCCATGAAAATCCCCTACAGGGTCCGTAAATATAACTTTAACAGCCGGGAACGAGATGCCAGAAGGCCTTGGCATCAAACCACAAATGAGGACAGTAGCGAAAGAGGGAGCGATTCTGCATTCAGACCGAGCCCCGAGGAGAAAAAGGACGAGGAAGGGAGTGCAAATCGACGAACAGAGGTTAGTTGACGTATCTATTGCATTATTAAACAAATCTATTTAATGATACTTACATTGAGTTTTAAACAAAATGGTGGATGGTGTGAGTCCTTACCCGTTGGCTTTCGGTCTGTGGCGTTACGCAGAATGCCTTAATTGTATTCTCCAACCCAATATAAGCAGCTTTACCTAAACGTTCATTTTTAAGGATGTATGTTGATCCGCCGCAGTGGATTGCTGCGCGCTTTAGCACAGGTACAGAGGGAGGAAAGAATCATTGCATTTCCAGTAGCCTTAAAAGCTGAAGCGTATCAATGCTGGTCACACTATGGTATTACCCGTTCGTTGCCTACCTCTACAAAGCATCAAAATCTGCTACCGCTTCTAGATGGTTTCCAGTAATACGTTAACCAGTCTTTATGTTCTGCCTTCGTTCTGCATTAATACACCCTTTCTTTACAAAATCAGCACCAGGCAATGTAACATATTAGACAAATAATTGGTTTGCACCCCATTGAGAAGCTGAGCAATTCTGGGGCTGTTAGGGCAAGCATTCCAGTTTGCAAGTATGTACATGCTTCCAGTATGCCTATTTCAAAATCCTCCATCGGGGAAGATACGGATGAACATGGAGAATCAGTTGCCACTGGTGTAGGAATGTGGTACACAACACCTAAGAAACATTGGCAAGGGGAGCATGTGTGCATGCGTGTTGGCTTTGTGTATACATATATAGCGTGATCCATGGTAAATCATACACTATAGAGGTTTTATATCCATAAAGGGGTTGTGGAGGTTAACCATAACCATAAACCACTGTTTGTAAAAGCCAGTACAGCAAAGGGAATCGGGGCAGACTAACTAATGAATGCTGGAGGGGGTTATTCGGCTGTGTATGGGTGCGGCCATTGACATTCTACCATCTACAAGAAAGGATGAATGAATAAGTGTTCCCTAAGAAAAGATATTTTTACAAAGATCTTTTCACTAAAAGGTCGCTTTAGAAAGACCGCTCTGTGACCGCACGGAGCAGTCTTTCTGAAGCAAACTGTTAAGCCCCTGCCGCACACAAGTTCGTGCACGGGCAGACAGGCTCTGCAGGACCAGGAAGTGGAGGGCGAGGAGAACGGGTAAGTTTGTGTGTGTGTGTGCTCGCGTGTGTGCTGGTGTGCGTTTTAAGTGTGTTTTTGGTTTAGGGGTGGGGGGCTGGTACTGAAATCCCACGGGTAAGGGTGTGGGAGAGGGTTGGGGCTGAAATCCCACAGGAGAGGGTGGGGGGAGAAGAATGGGCGCCTTGGGGGTGTGAAATCCCCCGAATATATATTTTAAAAAAAGGAAAACCGAATTTTAAAGGTCTCAAGAGAAAAATACCTTTACAATGACGGTTTTGCGATCAAAGGCAAATTGGTCAAAGTAAATCAGTCTTTTCTCTTGAGACCTTCAAAAAAAAGGTCATTTCACATAGAACCGTGAATAAGATGTTATATGCACGTGGAAGTCACTGACAAGGAGTAAATTCATATCCTACGTTGACCTGAAAGTGGAAATCAGTTCACGATCCACCACAGTGGCACACATGATCGTCTACCCTGAGGAGGATCTCCTAAACTCCAGGAAGATGCTGAAGAAATGGCGACTCGACAGGGAATAGTACTTAAGCCCATTCACCTCTTAAGAAAGAGAACAAGTAGTTTGAGACCAGCTTCGCAAAGGTGATTCTGTGCTATATACAAGCACATACAGTATGATCGCCTTCCATTATCTAACTTAAAGCATGGCCTGGCACATCTTGTCCATTCATGTCAATGCCTTCTTTACTCAACACCAACCCCCCAATTGCTTTTCAGATGATTACTCATCGCAACTGTCCACTGCTTTTTATACATTTCTTTCTAGGCCCTGCATTTGTCTTCTCTTGTAGGATTCTAATCAAAATAAAGCTTGAAACATACCGATTTTGCTCAGCTAAATTGTCAGGACAAAGACTGATATGTTTGGGATATTTCTCCTCTGTGAGAGATAGTGAGCTAAAGACTCTGGGTAAGGCTCTTGCAACCAGGACATTTGCATATTTTAAGTAACTTTGGGTCTCACCCTAAGTTACTAGGGTAATCCAGACGTGGAACCCTTGCTCACTGTTCTCAGAGAGGCACAGCTCCACCTAACTGATGAGGTCCAACCAGACCGAAACACATGTCTGGGGTTGCTGTTGGTACTTTTGTTCAGAGAAGAATTGCCTAGCATTTCGGTGCTGGACTGCCTCAGGGCAGGACAAAGACTGATGTTCTTGGATATTTCTCCTCTGTTAAAGATAGTGAGCTAAAGACTCTGGGTAAGACTTTTGTAACCAGGACTAGCGTCTGGCAGAGAGACTCCCAAGACCCCCCCCCTTGTTATTTGCAAATTGTCATGTGAAGTCACCTTTCTAATATGTATTGTTATATTAGTCCTCCGTTTAGTCTATCACTTGCCTGCCATCGCTTCGCCCCTGCGTTGCTTGTCCGTCCCCCACTGATAGTGTAATTCCACGGCCATTTATTTTCATCTCCAGCATTAGTGGACTCTAAATCCATCTCCTGCGTAATGATTAGCTCTCGGCTCCTGCCTAACATCCGCCGCTGGCACTGGCTGACTAAGCAGATCACAAGAGCCCCATTGCTTCAGCAGATCACAAGAGCCCCATTGCATCACCAACCATTATCTGTATACCCACCCCCCATACCCTCAACTCACTGTTCATGACCTAACCACCCTCATCCAATGAAATACTTTCTTGGATGGGTGTCAGTCATTTCTCCCCAGTGGGTGGTTCTCAAGGAAACTGAATTAAATCACATTCCTTCAGAAATACATATTGGATGCACAGGTCCATAGAGCACTCTGTTATGCATCTGTAGTGTTGTACACCTCTACAGTGCTCCGATATGCATCTGAAGGGTTGTACACCGCTGTAAAGATCTCCGTTATGCATCTGTAGTTTTGGGCACCTCTGTAAAGCATCCGTTATTCATCTGTAGTGTTGTAGACCTCTGTAAAGCATCCGTTATGCATCTGTAGTGTTGTAGACCTCTGTAAAGTGCTCCGTCATGCATCTGTAGTGTTGTACACCTCTGGAAACGGCTCTGTTATGCATCTGTAGTGTTGGGCACCTCTGTAAAGCATCCGTTATTCATCTGTAGTGTTGTAGACCTCTGTAAAGGGCTCCGTTATGCATCTGTAGTGTTGTGCACCTCTGTAAAGTGCTCCGTGATTCATCTGTAGTTTTGTAGACCTGTGTAAAGGGCTCCGTTATGCATATGCAGTGTTGTGCACCTCTGTAAAGCATCCGTTATTCACCTGTAGTGTTGTAGACCTCTGTAAAGTGCTCCGTTATGCATCTGTAGTGTTGTAGACCTCTGTAAAGTGCTCCGTTCTGCATCTGTAGTGTTGTATACTTCTGTAAAGTGCTCAGTTGTGTATCTGTAGTGTTGTAGACCTCTGTAAAGAGGTCCGTTATGCATCTGTAGTGTTGTGCACCTCTGTAAAGCATCTGTTATTCATCTGTAGTGTTGTAGACCTCTGTAAAGTGCTCCGTTATGCATCTGTAGTGTTGTAGACCTCTGTAAAGTGCTCCGTTCTGCATCTGTAGTGTTGTATACTTCTGTGAAGTGCTCGGTTGTATATCTATAGTGTTGTAGACCTCTGTAAAGTGCTCCGTTATGCATCTGTAGTGTTGTGCACCTCTGAAAAGGGCTCCGTTATGCATCTGTAGTGTTGTGCACCTCTGTAAAGCATCCGTTATGCATCTGTAGTGTTGTGCACCTCTGTAAAGCATCCGTTATGCATCTGTAGTGTTGTAGACTTCTGTAAAGTGCTCCGTTATGCATCTGTAGTGTTGTAGACCTCTGTAAAGTGCTCCGTTCTGCATCTGTAGTGTTGTTCACCTCTGTAAAGCATCCGTTATACATCTGTAGTGTTGTAGACCTCTGTAAAGCATCCGTTATGCATCTGTAGTGTTGTGCACCTCTGTAAAGCATCCGTTATGCATCTGTAGTGTTGTAGACTTCTGTAAAGTGCTCCGTTATGCATCTGTAGTGTTGTAGACCTCTGTAAAGTGCTCCGTTCTGCATCTGTAGTGTTGTATACTTCTGTGAAGTGCTCGGTTGTATATCTATAGTGTTGTAGACCTCTGTAAAGCATCCGTTATGCATCTGTAGTGTTGTAGACCTCTGTAAAGTGCTCCGTTATGCATCTGTAGTGTTGTACACCTCTGAAAAGGGCTCCGTTATGCATCTGTAGTGTTGTGCACCTCTGTAAAGCATCCGTTATGCATCTGTAGTGTTGTAGACTTCTGTAAAGTGCTCCGTTATGCATCTGTAGTGTTGTAGACCTCTGTAAAGTGCTCCGTTCTGCATCTGTAGTGTTGTTCACCTCTGTAAAGCATCCGTTATGCATCTGTAGTGTTGTAGACCTCTGTAAAGCATCCGTTATGCATCTGTAGTGTTGTAGACCTCTGTAAAGTGCTCCGTTCTGCATCTGTAGTGTTGTATACTTCTGTGAAGTGCTCGGTTGTATATCTGTAGTGTTGTAGACCTCTGTAAAGTGCTCCGTTATGCATCTGTAGTGTTGTAGACCTCTGTAAAGCATCCGTTATGCATCTGTAGTGTTGTAGACCTCTGTAAAGTGCTCCGTTCTGCATCTGTAGTGTTGTATACTTCTGTGAAGTGCTCGGTTGTATATCTGTAGTGTTGTAGACCTCTGTAAAGTGCTCCGTTATGCATCTGTAGTGTTGTAGACCTCTGTAAAGCATCCGTTATGCATCTGTAGTGTTGTAGACCTCTGTAAAGTGCTCCGTTCTGCATCTGTAGTGTTGTACACCTCTGAAAAGGGCTCCGTTATGCATCTGTAGTGTTGTGCACCTCTGTAAAGCATCCGTTATGCATCTGTAGTGTTGTATACTTCTGTAAAGTGCTCAGTTGTGTATCTGTAGTGTTGTGCACCTCTGTAAAGTGCTCCGTTATGCATTTGTAGTGTTGTATACTTCTGTAAAGTGCTCAGTTGTGTATCTGTAGTATTGTGCACCTCTGTAAAGTTCTCCGTTATGCATTTGTAGTGTTGTAGACCTCTGTAAAGTGCTCAGTTGTGTATCTGTAGTGTTGTAGACCTCTGTAAAGCGCTCTGTTGTGTATCTGCAGTGTTGTAGACCCCTGTAAAGCGCTCTGTTGCTTCTCGATGCTAGGTCTGCTCTCAGGAAATACCATAAATATAGTGTTGATATCATTTATAGAGAGGATATAGTACAGGCACCTCACACCTCCCAAGACTGGAGTTATTAGTGCTCTGAATAAAAATGAAAAAAACAGTGTTTATTAAAAGGGTGCATAAGGCACTGGCAGGGCATCTATTTGGGATTTTTGGAAAACAGGACTGCAAAGACTTAGAGGTGGGACATGCCTGAAAATTGGTGCTTACTTCATGGGATTTAAGTATTTTGGTCGACTCACATCGAATTGTTTTTCTCACACCGTTTTCTGCCACTATAAGGAAGATTGTCGTTTGGGGGTCAGACAATATTGAGAAACAAAATTCAAACAAACATGGGGCCAGTTCAAATTCGATTAAAACGCGTAGATCCGATATTGCATCAAAGATCAAGACAAGCGATGAAAGAAGCTTAATAACATTTGAAATCTGTAAAAGATTCCAGACAGAACAGGGTTTTTGCATTCAAATTTAGAATCATACACTCCCCAGAATCAGCACAAAAACGTAATTTATTTATTGGCCAACACAACCTGTCAACGAATAAGTACACTTATCTGGATAAATGTCGGCTCTTAACATTGTGCCAAAAAACCTGCTCTTTTGCTGCTTTCATGGTTACATTACAATTGGTGAGCAAAAAGAAAGCTGAACGAGACAGGGGCTGAAAACCTTGACGTATGTCGCACCACCTGCCCTCCAGAAAATGTGGAACCTCAACTAACCCTAGTAGATTCAAAATCAAAGCTAAGAAACTCGGAAACCACAACCAACAAATGAACATCCTCGATGACATTGAACAGGCCTAGCCTTCTGCGGCCGACACAAAGGCTTTCACACATCAGTCGAGGATTAAGGGTACCAGACCAATTCGAGTCAGTCTCTCTATTCCCCATAAATGGAATTAGAATGGTGCTCTCGCGGGTTGTATGTCATATCATCGACGGTTGTTTTTTCGACTGGTGTTTTATTTTTATTTTTGGGGGTTCCTCCCCCAAGTCCCCACTTCCCACACCTATTTTTAACTGTTCCTGGACCCCCAACCCTTTTCCTGTCCTTTCCAACCCCTCCAAAAAAATGTAGATGAGTTTTTTCAGCAAAGTGTTTTCATAAGAACACATGTAAAAAAAAAAACAACTGTCGACGAAACACTGTTATACCCTCTCACGAACATGCCGTGGGCCTGCACGCAACACATCAGTCAAGGAATATGGAGATTAGACTAATTCCGATCAATCTCCCTCTGCTGCTTAAACAAAAAAAAAAAGAACCCCAAGAGGCCTTCATCATCCGAGAAGGATACTATTTCAATGACAATGGAGTACTAACCTCTGTACCGAGTTACGCCTTCATCTTCCTCCACATTACACTACTCGCGCAATAAACCCTCACGCGGGGCAGCAATCGGTCAATAAGCGGTCCACATCAACAGAGCAATGCCACTGCTCACTTCTTCAGCCCTGTTAACCACCCACTTTTCCCCCAAGCACCCATCGTCTCTGCGCGGACTTCAACTGGTTATTCGTGGGCTCTCGGTTTTGTTGAGACACGAAACTTAGTTTCTCTGCCACTAACTGACATTCAGGGCCGAAAAAATCAACATCACATGATTTTCTCCGGCCTACCCCTGTACCCCACTAACAACCATCTTCCCCCTTTTTTGCGCGGCCATGTGAAGCAAGGCCACCAAGGCATAAGTGTTTTCTCTTTCAAGACTAGCTTACATTTCATTACACCTTAACGTCACTTCCGGGATGCTTCATCCAGTGTAGTGTCCGAGGGAGGAGGGCTACTGTATGACTCGGTGGAAAATGTTCCCACTGCTGGAATAGAAGCTGCCCATGTGGTAGCCTGCCAGTACATCAGTGTTCAGACTTCACTTGGTCACTATAGTACCATTGCTCGTCGCTTTACAGAAGATTAGCACTCGTTCATACCCTCCTTTTTATTTTTCAACACCCCCTTTTCCTTTTTTCCCCACTTTATTTTTTGGGATCCAAAAAATGGAGGAAAAAACAATACTTATGCCTTTACACCCATGGAAAACATAGCAATGCCTTTGCACTGATGTTCAGACATGCCACGGCAAATGGTATAGCGTGTATTGGGCATGCCAGGGCAAATGGTATAGCTTGTATTGGGCATGCCACGGCAAATCGTATAGTGTGTATTGGGCATGCCACGTCAAATGGTATAGTGTGTATTGGGCATGCCATGGCAAATGATATAGCTTGTATTGGGCATGCCACGGCAAATGGTATAGTGTGTATTGGGTGTGCCATGGCAAATGGTATAGCTTGTATTGGGCATGCCACAGCAAATGGTATAGTGTGTATTGGGTGTGCCATGGCAAATGGTAAAGCTTGTATTAGGCATGCCACAGCAAATGGTATAGTGTGTATTGGGTGTGCCATGGCAAATGGTATAGCTTGTATTGGGCATGCCACAGCAAATGGTATAGTATGTATTGGGCATGCCACGGCAAATGGTATAGTGTGTATTGGGCATGCCGAGGCAAATGATATAGCTTGTATTCGGCATGCCACGGCAAATGGTATAGTGTAAATTGGGTGTGCCATGGCAAATGGTATAGCTTGTATTGGGCTTGCCACGGCAAATGGTATAGTGTGTATTGGGCATGCCAAGGCAAATGGTATAGCTTGTATTGGGCTTGCCACGGCAAATGGTATAGTGTGTATTGGGCAGGCCATGGCAAATGGTATAGTGTGTAATGGGCATGCCACGACAAATGGTATAGTGTGTATTGGGTGTGCCATGGCAAATGGTATAGCTTGTATTGGGCTTGCAACGGCAAATGGTATAGTGTGTATTGGGCATGCCATGGCAAATGGTATAGCTTGTATTGGGTATGCCACGGCAAATGGAATAGTGTGTATTGGGTGTGCCATGGCAAATGGTATAGCTTGTATTGGGCTTGCCACGGCAAATGGTATAGTGTGTATTGGGCAGGCCATGGCAAATGGTATAGTGTGTATTGGGCATGCCACGGCAAATGGTATAGTGTGTATTGGGTGTGCCATGGCAAATGGTATAGCTTGTATTGGGCTTGCAACGGCAAATGGTATAGTGTGTATTGGGCATGCCACGGCAAATCGTATAGCTTGTGTTCTATGGAGTCATTTTCAAAAGCACAACATCAGACATTGATGTGACCTCCTCCGAATAACCGTTAAGCCTTTAACGAGCTTAACATAGAAACGGTGTGTGCAGATCACTTACTGTAGGTCTTTACATTTCTCGGGTGGATCGAGGTAGCCAGTGGCAGAGTGATCCTAAAGGTGTTTTGCTGCCCCAGGAAAGCTCCCTCAACCATTCGTACTCTCCTGATCCCGGATTCCACCAACATTTTGTCATTATCTAACCTCATGGCGCCTGCTGCGGTGTGTCATGGCCGTTTGCAAAACAGTGGACCTATTTGGTAAAATGCTGTGCGTACAGTATATACGTCTGTGCATTCAGTAGGCTCACCACAGGAAGCCAATGCAGGATTAAAAGGGTACATTATGTGCCAAAATCATGTTAACCGGGCACAGGATACACAGGAATCCACGATAAAGCCTGATGCCATAATCAAGTTATTTTATTTTTATTTATTTTATCTATTTATTTGTAATGCGCCGTTAACTCGCGAGTTTCGGGGCGCAGAGACATGGACACGAAGACAAACCAAATGGGACGAGACGGTTCCTAATGATATCAAAGGTTCAGTGGGTCAAGGATGGCGAGGTCAATTAAAGAGATACGTTTTCACTAACTTACGAAAGCGTAAGTAGTTGGGTTCTTTCCTTATGTGGACTGGCAGATTGTTCCAGATACCTGCTGTAATGACTGGTAAGGATTTTCCCAGTCCAGACCTACGTTTGTGTGGCATTACAACAAACCTGTTTTGATCCGAGGATTTTAAGGCGTGGCTTGGGACATAAGGACGTACTTTCGATTTTAGGTAGCCTGGAGCCTTCCCGTGGATGCATCTGTGGGCTATTGTAAGCGCCTTGAAGTGGGTTCTACTCTCCACTTTGAGCCAGTCTAATTCCTTCCTGGATTTACTGATGTGGTCTGATTTGAGATTTGCCCTTGATTATCCTAACTGCGTTGTTTTGGATAATCTGGAACGCTTGTATGCTTTTTTTGTTGGCTCCTAGCATAAGTGCGTTCCCGTAGTCTAGACGAGAGAGGATGGTTGCTCTGGCCACTATGGCGCAGTTGTTCTCTGAAAAGGTACGGTCTAATGGCTCTAAGGAGTCTCAAGTAATAATTGCATGTTTTTTTATGTATTGAGTCTGGGCTTCTGCTCCTAGGGATGCTTCCATCATCATGCCCAGGGTTTTTACTTTCTCAAGTACTTTGATGGTGACGTCTTTGATCTTAAAGTTTGCGTAGTCATGGGACAGTGAGTTTCTGGCTTGGGTGGATCCGAAAACCATCAGATCGGTTTTGCTGCCATTCAAACACATCCAATTGGAATCCATCCATTATTCAATGATGTTATACATTCTGATTAGATTGTCATTGTCAGTTTTATGGTCCCCGCTAAATTCCAGTACCAGCTATGAGTCATGGGATACCTTTGTAGATGTCAAAACTGTACACTGTAAACTGAAAATATGTGCAGGAGGAGAGGGGTGCTAGCGAGCCCTAACAAGATGGTGGCGACTAGGGGAAGCTCTGTGTCATGAAGGCGCGCCTAGCAAGAATGTGGCCGCTATTAGACATTCTCTGCCGAGGGCACTCACTTTGGGCTGGGATCTGATCACAGTGCAGCGGTAGCTGAGGAATCGGAGCAATTGCCCAATCCAATCTTGAGATCTCGGCGGATGCGTAAGAGGCCAGACGGTGTGGTTGAGCGGGAATGGGGGCATGCCGCCCATGCTGGGTGTGGATGGTGTTGGCGCTGTTTAGTCTTGGTGCGGGGAACCCCTCCTGCCGTGTCTCGTGCAGAGTGCCGGGACCCCTGGCACGCGGCACACTTGTGCCAGCGCAGGACGCCTCAATGCATCCATCTCAGCTGGAGGCCGAGACGCTGAGGTCCAAAGGGACGTATCTACAACCCGGACGTACTTATAAACTCGGTGGGGCCTCAGAGTGCCGTACAATGAAAAGCAGACGGCGGAGCTGATCACTCACCAACGCAGTGCATTGCAGACAATCAGAGGAAGACATCCAACGAGGACTAATTAAACACTGCAATCACAAGGGTTTCGGGGGAAGTGCAGGCAGATACCGTACGCCTCTTTGGAACCCCGTTTTGTTCTCCCCCACCCCTGCGCACCCCCTTCCTACCAAAGGAGTTAATTGTGAGTAGGCAGAGGATTGGCTGTTCCGTGGAGTGTTCACAGAGATCTGCCGCCGGGCAGAGGTAAAGGGCCATGGCACTGGGAAAAGGAAGGAAAATGGCCACAAGGTAAAGAGAAGGCTGTCCATTCTGAAAGGCAATCCCTAAATTATTGATAAATTAAATGATTGTCATGGATACTTTCTGCGTCAGTCACACCGCTCAAATTTTGAGATCTGCTCTGATCGTCCTTGGACACTCGGATTGCATAGAAAAAAGGCCTGCCTTATTCATAACTTAGATGAAAAAGCCGGATGATCTGTTCAGACAAGCTGATCATCTGAAGACGGCCAGGGGAGCCAAGCGGTCACACAATTACAGGTACCATGCATTCAAAACAAATGGAGGTAGAGTCTCCTATTCCTGGATCCTAAACTATAGAATGCACAGCAGTCAAAGTGTCTACTAAGCTGCAACAATTGCCACAGGAAACACTCTTGTTTCAAAATCTTGAAGCACCAAACTCTGTCTGTGATTACATTATTTATTTCTTCCGTTGTCTCTAAGGAAATTGTACCTGTTTGGGCTCGTGTTATGCAAACGTTGATTGCCAACTTTTTAGATCAACATTTGGCATTTCCTATGACATTCACTTTCTCTGCCTTGTGCTCTGTGGTGGGTGAGGTAGCTAAAGATATCCCTTTTATAAGTAGAAAGTAAAAAGAGACTTGATTTTCAGATATTGTGCTGAGCCCCTAAACAAATATTGTATACATTACAGTTCACAGCCTCAGTGAGTCAGACCCGGGGATCGAACCTGTGTTGCAGCAAGATGAGCATGTTGCCCCTGAGCTATCCTCCTGAGACGAATACGAATTGGGGCTCATCCTATTTGCTATTCCGAGTTGTCTAGGCAGCAAAATTGGTGCTAAATTCATTTGCAACATGTTTTGCAGAAAGGCAAAGTTTTGATAGTCTGGCCCTAGTAGGAAGTAGTAATTAATAGTAGTGTGTCGGGATGCGTTATGGTCTGGCATAGTGTGTGCTATGTTGAAGTCTGGTATATAATAAGGAATGGTATTCCTTAATCCCAAAAGTGTCCTTGCCCCTTCAGGAAATAAGAAAACTGGTGCTGCACACTGAGAAATGCCTGCCTTATAAAGTAAAAAGTCAGCAGTAGATGTTAACAACCTTCAGAAGTGCTGTATTGTAACTCTTTTCTTAATGTGCAAGACCAGGCCTTTTGGAAGGAGAATCCCCTTGCAGCGCCTGCCCAGCAATCCCCATGGTTGCTAGGGCAGTTGTCAAGCCATCAATGAGGCACGTGCAAAAGACGAGGCTTTGATGCAAGGCTGATACATTCCCACTGACAGAATATGTTGCTTTTAATAAAAGTGGTCTTCCATCTCCAGATATAAAATTCTTAAAATGTATCAAGTGATCTAAAATATTTACATCTCAATATACAGTACACTATATTACATCAGAGGTATTACACAACATAACACTTTAAGTTGGATCATTTCTGCAATTCACAGTCAGATTAACATATCATTAATTAACTTCTTCTAGTGGTATCATACCTTTCATTCTATCGATTGCTAATTTCTCTTTATTTCTTTCTAGATAATTTATATTTTGACATGATCCTCATAGGTCAATCTATTGATTAATAGTGAGTTGTTTTACAAAATCATGTGTCTAGATTTAATAGTTTTAGAATTTTGACCTATTCTTAGACATTTACTATTGTTGCCTTTTTTTTTATTAACCTACTTTTTACTTTTGGAGATTGGTCAAAATCTTTCATTAATCATCCAATGAGGTTAGTAATTGTATTTATATCCACCAAAAAATGATGTTCATGTTGAACTTCTATTGTCTTCCAGTTGCTCAATATATCTATTAAAAGAAGGTTACCACATTTCAATGTTCTCCCTATACTTAAGTAGTCTCTAACTCAGCCTCTTATTTCTTGATATACAAATCAATTTGTATGTTTCTTTCAAGTGCACCACATGTAAGCAGCGCGCTCATGGCAGATGCCATTTTTAGAACCTTTCATTTATCTTAAGGATTTAATAGAGATAGACAAAGGACCAATTCCTAATATGGTGTCCCATTTTGGTGCTTATCTTCGTATGTGTAAACTCTCTATTTTGTCTTGTAAGATGTCAATCTCAAATTATTAATTTCTATGTAGTTATTTCTATTTACGTAAATTTGTAGGTTATCTTTTTTATCTAATAGATAATATATGAGTAACACAAACATTTAAAACCTTCATTTTTTAGTTGAGTTTATATTTGTTGTATCTGATGCCACTATTATGTGAGTTATTTAATGTATTTGAACCCTACTTATAATAGGGTCATTTTATTGTTTGGTGTGCCACCTTTGATTTCCCAACTCTGATGTCCATTTAACACATTATCTCCAATTGTTTATATGCATCAATAAAATGACATCTTTATAATATGATGTGGATGTACTTATCGTATTGCTCTTAATGGAGTTAAGCTTCATCCAGCAAGCCCATACTAAATATACTCTTCCATGGGATAGGTAGTATCTGAAATGGAATTTTGATTTACTCTTTCACCAGAATAAAGTGTACAGCAATGATGTGTGCATATAGTTGGATTGCAATTCATTTTTTTTTCAATAAGTGAATGAATACCTTCAACAACTCAAATGCTATAAATATTGCCTTTGCCAATGCTCTTCCCATTTTTTCATTATTGAGCTTGCATTTTGATCAACAGAGAAATGCAATATTATGTTTCATGCTTTCTTAAGTTATAAAATGGATACTAGCATATCCCTTAAAAATAGCTTTTGTGCCTATGAACGTTTTGCATTCTGGTTACAGAAACGTTAAAACATGTTTTTCGTAAAGTGGGAAAGAGAGGGTCTTCCTCATAATTGTGCTAGCTCCATCCCATTGGTACTGGCACTCTCTCAGACTAGCTGTGCCCATGCCGCCTTCCTGTAGAAAGTTCAGCTGTCAGCCATCCACCCTGCAAGACCTCTTCTAGATATGTATGGATGTACCGCTTCCAGGATTCTGTGTCTTCTATACGGCCTGTCTTCCTTTGCCTACTACAGTAACAGTGAATCTACTCCATTACATAAGCCGTAAATAACTTTTGTCTGATTTTACAAACATTGCAGTTTATATATTGTCCCTTGTTTCACTTTTACTTTAAACTATTTAAAGTTTAAACTGAGCTCATAACCACCCTAGTGATGTTTCAATGCTGAAGCTTATCCGGACAGCCACATATTATGTCCCCACCCAGGGAGGATTGGGGGGTTGGACCAGATTGTTGTCTGTAGTGGAAAGTAAAAGGAAAAAAGTGAGAAGCTTAGAGAAGTGGGTATAGGATAGTAATTGCCAGAAAGGGTTATGCTTGTAGTCATAGGGGTGCATGTGTCGTCATTGATAGTTGATGAAACAAATGTTGATCAGAAAGAAAGGAAGCAAAACCCTGACAGTCCTGCAGAGAGCAGATTATAATGCAGTGATTGTGTGGTGATAGAATTAGTCAGTGTATGGTTGTGTGATTGACTCAAGAAGTGCTGAAGCATTCTCTGAAGTGTGCAGGCTTCTTCACCAGGAAGATTGCAAAGTTCCTCCAGGGAGACCTATAGGATAATCTGTGGGTTCCAAGCCACTTGACAGAAATGCCAGAACCAAGAGTTGGCTGTACACAGAAGAATGTAGGGCACACACAAAAGGAGAAGAGAGCGAGAGTTCCTCCAAGAGCCAAACCTGCTTGGCAGCATGACAAGGGATAAGATTGACTTATCCATGTTAGGCAAAGTCAGAAGAGCGTGATCCATTACCTGGAAGTAGGCTAGCAAGTTAAAATAACATGTATCCATCTTTAGTGTGAAGACCAATCTAGAGGTCCATATCAAGGCTCTATTCAGCTGCCCAAGAAGTGCTCCTGCTAGTTGGTTGGTTGGTTGATTGATTGATTTTTGTATTTATACTGCACAAATCCTTTTGGAGGCAAGCAAGACATTGCATCTGGGCGCAGATGATGTAGTAGTAAACCAGGGAGCCAGATGTATCAAGAACAATTATTCAAAGAGATAAGTTTTCAACTTTTTCCTGAGAGCACAATGGCATTCAATTTTCCGACCATCCTTGGCCAGGCAGATCCAAGCTCGAGGACTGCAGAGGAGAAACGTCTATCCCTCCAGGAAGCAGATCTTGATGCTGGAGTTATTGTCCTGTGGATCGTAGGCAGCGATTTGGGTGGTAAGGAAGGATCTTTGAGGAATAGAGAGATAGGGGAAATCCCTTGGAGACATCTAAAAATTAGACCGAGAGTCTTAAACCGGACCCTTTGCTCTATCAGTTACCAATAAAGGTTTCTCAGAAACCGAGAAATAGACCAACATCTGGGCAGTGATTAAACCAGCCTAACGGCTGCATTTTGAGTAACCTGCAAACGATTGATTTGACCTTTTGGAATTCCCAATTATAGGGCATTGCAATAATCTAATCTAGAATGGACTAGTGCACCAACTACCAGGGAGCAATCTTTATCTAAGGTAAGTGGTAGCAGAGGTTTCAACAATTTAAGATGGTAATATACAGATTTTACAATTTCATTTACCTGCAAGTTACAGCTTAAATGTGCCTTCCAGATGCATCCAAGGTTCTTTACCTTGGATGAAAAGGTTGTTGAGACCTCAAAGAGTGCGGGGACAGGACGGACACTGAGATTTTAGTTTGTTTTGTCTTAGATCCAAATATTATAATCTCCATTTTAGTTGCAATTAGTTGGAGCTTATTCGCCAGCATCCAACTCTTTATTTTACTGGCACAGGATAGCACTCTGCTCATTGCTTCCACAGGTTCTGCGTGTCATTTGCGTAAGCGTGATAGTGCAGTTTAAATTCGGAGAAGATGTCCTCCAGGGGGGCAGACATAAATGTTAAATAACAGTGGAGACAAGGAGGAACCCTGAGGCACTCCACATTTAACTGATAGAAAATCTGAGATGAATGTCCCCAGTTACTGGGTTTGATTGCTCAAAAAAGATGTAAATCATTGCAGTGACTCATTGGATGCCTGAGCCACTGTGGAGAGTCTTGAGATAAGAATCTCAAAATCATCGGCGTCAGAGTTCCATCACCCAGAGGCAAGACAAGCACTATGCCCACTACTGCTATGGTGAGGTAGATCTACGTGGCCCATTATTTGCCCTCTCAAAGCCACGAAGTAGGCATTCTTACTGAGCCGGCCTTCGAAGCTTTGATAATAGTGGCACAGACCGTACACACATTACATCACTATCGTAGTGGTTTCAAAGCACTGTTTGAGAAACCGGGTGCTAGTGTGAAATTGAGGTAATTTAGACAGGTTTAAAATATTTTATTTTCAACAGTTTGGATTAGTTGAGAGGATAAGACCAGATGAAAAACAGTGTACCCGTAAAACACTTTAACACCATTTGGCAGCCATGTATTCTCTGTCTAACTTTAAGTTCCTGGGTTAAAGTTGATAGATTCCAATTCGGTGCAGAGCGGTTAGTATGTCAGAACAAGCCTTTCATGAAGTATAACAGGGGGATCGCCTGTAGAGAATTATTATAGTCGAGATATGACATCAGAACTCTAGTACGGTATGAAAATGTCAGAGCTGAGCTTCCCGGTGATTGCCACCAACAATTTGAATGCCCTACCGCAGCATCTAAGATCGTGACACTCATATTGGATCTTCCGATAAATACTTAAGACTCTCCTTTCTCACAGGAGGCTAACCTGGATTGTTCCTCAACCTAAAAAAAAAAGTAAAATGTTTTTTTTCTGTATCTGTCTTTGATGATTTACATTTACACCCTGCTATGTAACTAGTGCCTTATTGCCTCTGCTATACAAATGAAAAAAATAAATATGGGACTAAGACGCAACATACACAGGTCTAGCCCATCATGCATCGGGTCTGTTTCTATGTTCTACTGTGATGCCATGCAGTGAATCGTACTGCCATTTAGAGGGATTTGCTGCCATCTAGTCGTAAAAGATTGTGCTTGCAACCAAATGCCACTGACATTCTCAGCCTTTTCATGGATCGATTGTTAATGTTAATGTTAAAGGATATTTGTACCGCGCACTATCACCACCAGAGTGGTCCCCTGGCGTTCTGGCGGCTCTGCAAAAGGGAGAAGGGGAGGTGAGTTAGTGGGAATAAGCTGGAAGAGTGCAGTGATGTGCTGTTGGCAGCCTCAGCCCGGTAGGTCTGTTGGCTGGGCTTGGGGTGTTTTACGGTTGGTAGTCGTCGTGTGCTGTTGTGCAAGTCTATGTGTGGTTTGTTTTGTTGTTGCAGCGTGGTGAAGTTTGTGCGGACTGCTGCGCCTACGGTTTGTGGGTGTGTTTGGTTAGAGTTTGAGAGGTGTATGCAGAGGGATGAAATTGTTAGTGTATTGGTTAGTTGGTATTGCTGTCCATGCAATTGTGTCTAGGTGTGATGCTGGCTATCACATGATTAATAAAATCCACCTTATCATACATGGTACATGCCCGGTCACTGATCTTATACAGTTGCCAGGCAAACAGCATAAGGTCACTGAATTCCTTTCCATACTTTGTCGTTATAATTCATGAAGTGCTGCTCGCCTGCTTAGAACATTCCTGCTTCGCTGCACTTCCCAATTTTAAGCACGCTAAGTAATGGAACCTGTGAATATGTATTATTTGACCTGGATGTTTAAGCAACTAATTGGCCGTAATATTCTGCTCTGTAGCAAAATGGGTATCTTGTTGCAGATGTGCTTTCATTTTCTGACTGTCGGGCAGCAGAGATGTAATGTTTTCTGTACAACAGCTTTGAATCCAAAATGTGCCTGCAATAAGGAACGAATTTACAAGTTGAAATGAAGGCATTGCAGTCCTTTGCGTATCCAATAACCCTCAACATAAGCGTGGCAAAGGCTGTACAATGCCTCTGCACCTCTCTCTGTGGCCCCTTACTCTCAACGATCTAGAATGAATACTCTGTGTATAATGCTGAAGGTTACATGCCATGGCATGTGTGGATCATGCTGCTACATGCCATGGCATGTGTGGAGCATGCTGCATGCCATGGCATGTGTGGATCATGCTGCTGCATGCCATGTGTGGATCATGCTGCTGCATGCCATGGCATGTGTGGATCATGCTGCTGCATGCCATGGCATGTGTGGATCATGCTGCTGCATGCCATGGCATGTGTGGATCATGCTGCTGCATGCCATGGCATGTGTGGAGCATGCTGCATGCCATGGCATGTGTGGAGCATGCTGCATGCCATGGCATGTGTGGAGCATGCTGCTGCATGCCATGGCATGTGTGGAGCATGCTGCTGCATGCCATGGCATGTGTGGAGCATGCTGCTGCATGCCATGGCATGTGTGGGCTGCTGTCTCTATTATCCAGAGCGTATACCATGAAGTTGTGACAACACAACTCTCCGATCATACTATAATGCACCCTCTGCTGTACACTTGCTGCGGTTGCTGCTGCTCCTTTAAGCAAATGGAAGCCATATTTCTGAGAAGCCTGGGCGTGGAGTCCCGAGGAAAGTCCAGTCAGTCTTTAAAAGACTTGGGCCCTCATTACAACCCCGGCGCTAAACCATGGCGCTATTAGCATCATGGTTGGTGCCGGTGTTGTAACGAGTCCGCCATGGTGGAATGGGGAAATACCGTCCGGGCGGCGGGCGGTATTTCCCCATTTCACCATGGCCCTTCCCCACTCCCATTTTCGCACCATAGGGCTCAATGGGACTGGGGAAGGCGCTAACTACGGGAGCCAAAATGCGGTACCGTAATTAGCACCGAGGTCCCTTTGCGGCACCCTACTTTAACGGCTGGTAAAGCCAGCCGTTAAGGTCGGGTCCCGCAAAGGGACCTCGTAATCGGGCGTTAAGGGTTTAACGGCGCCAACACCTTTCACGGCACCGTTAAACCCTTAACGCCAGGGTCGTAATGACCCCCTTGGACTTGCATGGGACGCTGTATCCTTGCTGCTGTTGCTGCTGCTCCTTTAAGGAAATAGAAGCCTATATCTGAGAAGTCTAGGCACAGAGTCCCGGGGGAAAGTCCAGTCACTCGCTTGTCAGCCGACAGGAGGTGACCGGCGTGTGACCCATGGAGGAAGAAAAGGACTCCGTGCCAAAAAACAGCCCCAGGAAGCCGGCGAGACGAGATGGAGCAGGACAGAGAGGCAGAGGATTTGTTTGAGAGAATGAGGTCGCTCAGAAGTGCTGCAGTGTCAAGGGCTGGATCATTGCCCTCTGGTCTGCACGCGACTAACCAGGCCCCCTCCCGGTTTTGCAAGACCTGCACCGTAGACCCAACAACTCGGGGACTCCTCGAGAGGAAACGGGTAACATTGACCCAAAACCTGTCAAGCTGTCAAGCATCGAAATTGCTTGTCCCTCTCTCTGCCGTCATATGATTTTCCACCAAGGATTAATTATGGATGCTATGCCGGCACAAACTGGCTCAGCCAAGACTGAAACTGAGCATGAGAGCTGGAGGGAGGGGGGGAGGGGGATGATGGTGGACGAGAGTGTAACTGACCAGACCGGCTACTGGGTGAAACCTGTTGGTGGGCAGGGGGATGGCTCAGAGGCGGAACTGGCTGGTTCTGTGTCTTCTACGGTTGCGGCCGTACAACATGCCCCACTAGTACCTCATCTGGGGAAGTAGGGCAAGGGAACTGTGCAAGGGCTGCCTGAAACTCACCATGTGGCCATGTCTGGGGGGGTGGGGGTGCCGGTGTAGGGCAACTTTGGACGAAATTCCGATGTCAGAGTCCAGAGAGACTGGGGAGGACTATATGAAGTTTGACACCCTCCCTACCTGTTAAGACGGATTTCTGAACTCTGTCCTGGTGGCGCAGAAGTTCAGAAGGCCAACCTAATTACTTGGAACAGGGTAACCTCTGGACGAGCCAGACCAATCAAGGTAGCGATCACGGCGGTCAAGACTAGGTCTCAAGAGGGGTGAGGGTGACTGAAAGCCCGCAATGAGCACACAAAGCAAGAGCGCTTACAAACTACTCCAAACAGTTGTTATATCAAAAATAGATACACATTTATTTTAAGGCCTTTAAAACAATGACCGTAGCGAGAAAATCACAATATCACAATACTAAGCCAACACATACCATATCAACACAATATATATACAAATACGACAGTCGCAAGCATTAGAGGCACGAAATGTGTAGTCCACCTGCAAGGGAAGGAAAACAGGCAGTGCGATAATGCTTTAGACTCAGTTCGCCTTCAGAGGCACCTAACTAGATGGAAGTCCGAGCCCTGCGAAGAGTGGAGCCTTGTGCTCAAAGTACCTGCCACGCCGGTGCCAACGGGCAAAAGGGGAAGCTCTTCGGAGGAAGTCAGGCAGTTCGGGTTAGTGCCCAGCAGAAGGAGAACAGGTTCCGCAACTCAAGCGCAGCCTCCACAGCGAGCAGAAGCAGAGCGCGAGTACGGACAAAAGGGTGCTGTTTTTACACAGCGGGGAAAAGCAATGGGCTACTGCAGGAGGGCGACCAGATCCTAGCTAAACTACTCACCGGTCCCCGAAGCAAGCAGACCCAGGCTTCTCCACGTTAGTTTCAGCAGCTGGCAGGTTCAGAAGAGCAGGGAACGCCTCGTAGTCGTGTAGAGCAAAAAGACGTCCCAATCGACGAAACCAGCACAGTTTGTTGCCGCAGCAGGACAACGGAGCGGCCGTGTGTATTCGAGCCAAATGTACACTCCTCCCTTCAGACTTGGGAACGCCAAGTGTACGAAGCGTGGGAGAGTGACAAGGACTCGAAATACAACACAACCTGGCGGCGGTTACAGAGCAGGACTCCCTTGTAAGCTGGTCAGTCAACTGGATGGCCCAGAGACGCTTCCGAAGGCTTACTTGGCAGGAGATGATGAAGTCGCCGGGAATAGCTGTTCCTGCTATTCCAAAGGTCGAAGCACCAGTACAGGCCTTCTGGTTCGATCAAAGGAGGAAAGGGTTTCACAGGACGACAGCAGTGCAAAGTAGGATTCCTTCAGCGGGTCACCAGCGATTCCTCGGTCCAGCCTCTTGGTTGCAGGATACTTGGCTCCTGTATTCCTTCGTTCGTGAGAACTCAGGAGATCGACATGGTAGTGGTGTTTCCAGCCCCCTCTTATCCACGGTTCCCTTCGCGCCAAAACGGAGGGGAGCCAATGGGAGATCCGCTCATCAACACACATACCATACGCGGACCAATCACGGACCACGGTGGTCCCAGGCATTCACACCACCCTAGACTCTCTGGCACCCAGGATGTGTATTGGGACCAGACATCCCAGCCCACACCCTGGAGGCACACAAACGACATGTAGAAGCCCGCGAAAGCAACCACGTTTCGCGGGAAAGTACATGCCCAAATAAGGAAGGCCCCGGGTCGCTCGACCTGGGGAAGGTGAAGGGAGCAAGACGGTCAGTGGACAAGACAAAGGAGCCTCGTGGTCTGGCCATTTTGGGAGCCAGGCCACCATTTTGGGTTCAGTGCGAAAAACGTGCTCAGAACGCCAAAAGGAGCTCAAAATAAACAAAACGATCGCTGCCACCATTCGAGTCCCTGAATGACTTGCACCGATCAAATACCATCCTAAAAGAGTATCTAGGGCCTGTAGAAGGCTAGAGACCCAAGAGAGCTGTAACTTAGCTTACAGTGCCCTCTTGTGTCATGTTGCGCGAAAGCCGCAACATGATAGAAGAAACTACGGGAAACAGCGTTCCCCGGTACTGACTGTCTTAAGGGCATGTCAGTTTCCCCATAAGAAAAGGAGCGAAAGCCCAGAGGAGTGCGGCAGAAGGCTGCACTTCTCTGGCAAAGTCAAGAACAAGGTGAAAAACAACAGCAAAAAGTTTAGGGGTTGCCACATGGAAGGAAAATTACCTACAATTACGAAATCTTTCCTAACACTCGCCCCTCCCAGACTATGGACAGGGGGAACTAATCCACCCCTGGATGAGTCTCTTGTTCAGGTCGGTTAAACATTCTGGACAACCCATCAGCATTGCTATGTTGGACACCTGGCCTATGCTCAATAGTGAAGTCGAAGCCTTGTAGACTTATGGACCACCTAAGCAACTTTGGATTCTCCCCCTTCATGTTCATTAGCCACTTTAACGGCTTATGGTCAGTCTGCACAGTGAAGTGGGTCCCATAGAGGTAGGGCCTCAGCTTCCTTAGGGCCCACACAACAGAGAAACATTCTTTCTCTACCGTGGACCATCTGAGCTCTCTGTCCTTAAGCTGGCGACTAATAAAACCGATAGGGTGTTCCTTACCCTTCTCATCTACTTGTGATAGTACAGCTCCTATCCCAGTGTCAGAGGCGTCCGTCTGCACGATAAAAGGTCTTTGATAATCAGGGGCCCTAAGGACAGGGGCCTGGCACAAGGAGTCTTTTAAGCCATTGAAGGCCTTCTCACACTCGTCGGTCCAAGTTACCTTCTTGGGTTTCTTCGGAGTCGTGAGGGCAGTCAGAGGAGCAGCTATGGTGCCATAGTCTGCCACAAAATTGCGGTAATACCCCGTGAGTCCTAAGAAGGCTCTCACTTGGGTTTGCGTAGTGGGGGTAGGCCAGTCTTGTACTGCTTGTACTTTACTGGGTAGAGGCTGTATCCTCCCTCCACCTACTTCATGTCCAAGGTAAACCACTGAGCCTTGTCCAATCTGGCATTTACTAGCCTTTATGGTCAAGTGGGCTTTCTGAAGAGCCTGGAGCACAATCCCGAGGTGTTTCACATGGTCTTCCCAGGTGGCACTGAAAACTGCTGTATCGTCCAGATATGCAAGACAGAATTCGTCCAACCCATTCAACACATGATTCACAAGCCTCTGGAAAGTGACAGGTGCATTCTTCAACCCGAACGGCATTACCCGGAATTGGTAAAGGCCTTCTGGAGTAGAAAATGCTGTCTTCTCCTTGGCATGTTCTGCTAAAGCTATTTGCCAATAGCCAGCAGTGAGGTCAAACGTGCTGAGGTACTTGGAGGCACCCAAAGTATCCACCAGCTCATCTGTTCGAGGCAAGGGGTGTGCATCTGTCTTGGTGACAGCATTCAGAGCCCTGTAATCCACGCAGAACCTCAATTCAGAAGTGCCTGCTTTTGGAACCAACACCACAGGGCTGGACCAAGGACTACTAGAGGGTTCAATCACCCCAAGGTCTAACATCTTGTTGACCTCGGTCTTAATATAAGACCGTACTTTGTCTGACATCCTGTATCCCCTACTTTTGGTAGGTACACTGTCTCCTGTGTCAATGTTATGTTTGCACCAAGGTGTCAAACCAGGGGACTGTGAAAACAGGGGGGAAAACTGCCTAAGCAAACTTTTCACCTCAGCCTGCTGATCAGAAGTCAGGTGAGGGGCCACTCGGACACCCTCAAAGGAGCTATCTGAAGGACCGCTCTGGAACAGGTCGGGGAGAGGTTCAGACTCCTCTTCCTCAACATCTGAAGCCAGTAGCAGTGCTGCGATTTCGACTCTTGGGACGAAAGCCTTCAGCCTATTCACGTGAAACACTTTTGGAGCCTGTCCAGGCCTTCCAAGGTCCACTAAATAGTTCACCTCACCCAGGGGCTCCACGACTGTGTAAGGGCCTGACCATTTGTCCTGTAAAGCTCGAGGCCTTATTGGATTCATGATCAGGACTTGCTGACCAGGTGTAAAGTTGATGAGGGAAGCTTTCTGGTCATACCAATGTTTCACCAGCGCTTGCCCTGCCTTCAATTTATCACTAGCCAAGCCCATCAGAAGTACCATCCGTTTTCTGAGCCCTAGCACATAATCAACTACATTGGTAGTAACAGGGGGAGTGGGCATCTCCCATCCCTCTTTGACGATGGCTAAGGGTCCACGTACGGGATGACCGAACAGAAGTTCGAAGGGGCTGAAGCCAACACCCTCCTGTGGTACCTCTCTGTAGGCAAACAGTAAGCATGGTAAAAGAAGATCCCATTTTCTTCTCTGAGGCTCCTCCAGAGCCCCAATCATGCTCTTTAACGTTCTGTTGAAACGTTCCACCAGACCATTGGTCTGGGGGTGGTATGCAGAAGAGAACTTGTAGGTAACCCCACATTCTTTCCACATAGCCTGCATATACTTCGACATAAAGTTGCTGCCACGATCTGACACAACCTCTTTAGGGAAGCCAACCCTAGTAAATATGCCGAGTAAAGCTTTTGCAACTGACTTGGCAGTTACAGTTTTCAATGGGATGGCCTCAGGATACCTGGTTGCATGGTCGACCAGCACCAGGATAAACCTATTGCCCGAGGATGTTTGCGGGTCAAGGGGACCAACGATGTCGATCCCTACCCTTTCAAATGGTACCCCCACAACTGGGAGCGGTACCAACGGAGCTTGGATTGTCGCGCCAACCTTACCAGACAACTGGCAGGAGGCACAACTCCTGCAGTGACTTTCTACTTGCACCCCCATCTTGGGCCAGTAGAAGTGCATGGATAACCTTTGCTTGGTCCTCTTCATACCAAGGTGACCAGCAAGGGGAACTTCATGCGCCAACTGCAGGAGGAAGGGCCTAACAGCAAGGGGAACCACCAACCTCCTATGGTCTCCTTCTGTAGACTCTGTGGGCTCACTATACAGGAGTCCACCTTCCCAATAAATCCTATGCTTCCCAGGAGGTTCACCCTCAAGCTGGGAGCAGGCCTGTCTCCTTAGGCCTTCCAGAGATGGGCACTCACGTTGGCCTTTACTGAATTCGTCCCTATCAGGACCTCCTTCAACTAACAAGTCTTTTAGTTCAGGATGATCGTTGGGGTCGAATACTTCAGGCATCGCCACCTCCTCGTCAGGCCCGGGCGATTGACCAACTTCCTCCACCGCAGTGGTAGGCGAGCTCGGGGGAATATTCTCTTTCCCTCGTCTTGACTTGTAGACTCCTTTCGCCTTGGGTTTCCCCTTTGGCTGGGGCGGCGTATTGGACTTGGCCAATGCTGCCCGTGTTTGAGACCGTGTATAGGGTCTTTCGGCAGTGTCTCCTACGAGCCCTAAAGCTCTGAGATCATTACCCAACAAGACCTTTCCCGGGACGTTTCTCTGAATGCTCACTGGAATCCTGACTGCTGTACCATTTAAAGTAAGATTTACAGGTATTACTGGAAACATACGGAGGGGGCCGTCAGCCAACTTAGTGGGCATCAGAGTAGCTCTGGCAACTTCCTCTGAGTCTACCAAGGTAGAATCCACTACAGTGCGACTGCACCCACTATCCCTAAGAGCTGGAGTATCCACTCCATTGATCAGCACACTGTCTTTAAAGTAGTGCTTGGTATTATCCGGAATCCTAGCATAAGCCTCTGCGACTTTAGGCTCCCAGGAACCCAGGGACACTAAAACTACCTCAGCCTCTATTCCGCTGGGAAATGAGTCTGAGGAGAAGGATGCTCCTGTAATCTCTTCTTCCTCGTAGGAGGAGAAGGCCAGATTAGCGGAGTGGACCCCCAAAGGTCTAACCTTACAACGGGGATCCCCCTTCACATGGTCAGTTGCTCCACAAGAAAAACAAGCCCCAGTGGGTCTGTTTACGTAGGGAGGCTTAGTGTAACCAGAGTTCTGTTTCGGAGGCTGACCTCCACTACCCTGTGAGTTCTCTTGTGTCTTACCCTTGTTTTTCTTTTTGTGGCCCTTATGGGAAGAAGATTTAGCAGATTCCCCACCCTCCATATCTTTGGACTTTTTCCCTTCCTCCTGCTTACCAGGATGAGTTTTGTCCTTATGGGACACTCGATGTGACACCCATAAGTCTGCTGCAATGGCCAGCTTCTTAGGATTTATCTCCTTCGAATCGGCCAAATGCTGCTTAAGCTCCGGGGAAGAAGAAGCAAAAATGTGTTCCAGCATGACAAGATTTATCATGCCTTCGAAGGTAGAAACCTTATAACCTTCGACCCAGCCAGTTAAGTTTTTCAAGGATTCAGCGACATAAGATACCCAAGTACCACCTTCCTTTTTCTTATACTCTCGAAAACGCTTTAAATATTGGGCCGGAGTCTTCCCAAACTTTAAAATGAGAGTTTGCTTTAACATTGCGAAATCAGCTCGCTCAGTCTTCGACATTTCCATGATGGCACTACAGCCAGAATGGGGCAGTCTACTGAGCAACCACGCAATCTTATCAGCATTGTCAACTTCTTGAACTTCGCATGCATACTCAAACGCATTCAGCCAGTCCATAATGTCATTCCTTTCTTCATACACACTGAGCAGATCTTTCGGAAACCGTGGATGAGAGGAAGCCCCAGACCCATGTCCAGGACCCTTGGACCCATTTGCAACCTGAAGCTTGGCCAGTTCCAACTGGTGATCCCTGTCTTTCTGTTTTTCTGCCTGTTCGATTTTTAGTTTGGCTATGCTGAATTCAAGCTCCTGCTGCCTAAACCGCAGCTCTTGCTTCTTGAATTCAAGCATAGCCTCCCCATCAACACTGGCAGAGGAAACATTAGACATCATATCCTCCCTGTCCTCGTGGTCGCGATGGATCAGTGCAGCGGCAGAACCGTCGGTTCTACCAGTGAGAGCAGCCCCACCACCTTCCGCACTGTCCTCAGAAGTTATAGCGTCAAGCTGCGCTTCTTGCCACGCCACGATTCTTTGGATCATTTCCAATTTAGTGCCTTGAGAGGAAACACCTCTCTCCGCACACATCTTCTTCAATGTTTCTGATTTGGAAGCATTTAAAGTTAACAAGGTATTTGTTTCCATACTGTTAGATAGGACTATGGCCTTTTTAAAGTTATACTACAACAATTCACTACGTGTACTGGTTGGAATAACCTGAAATGCCTTAGTTCGAGCGCAACACTGGATACCTTCAGTCGTATCCCACCGCTGTACACCAATTTGTTAAGACGGATTTCTGAACTCTGTCCTGGTGGCGCAGAAGTTCAGAAGGCCAACCTAATTACTTGGAACAGGGTAACCTCTGGACGAGCCAGACCAATCAAGGTAGCGATCACGGCGGTCAAGACTAGGTCTCAAGAGGGGTGAGGGTGACTGAAAGCCCGCAATGAGCACACAAAGCAAGAGCGCTTACAAACTACTCCAAACAGTTGTTATATCAAAAATAGATACACATTTATTTTAAGGCCTTTAAAACAATGACCGTAGCGAGAAAATCACAATATCACAATACTAAGCCAACACATACCATATCAACACAATATATATACAAATACGACAGTCGCAAGCATTAGAGGCACGAAATGTGTAGTCCACCTGCAAGGGAAGGAAAACAGGCAGTGCGATAATGCTTTAGACTCAGTTCGCCTTCAGAGGCACCTAACTAGATGGAAGTCCGAGCCCTGCGAAGAGTGGAGCCTTGTGCTCAAAGTACCTGCCACGCCGGTGCCAACGGGCAAAAGGGGAAGCTCTTCGGAGGAAGTCAGGCAGTTCGGGTTAGTGCCCAGCAGAAGGAGAACAGGTTCCGCAACTCAAGCGCAGCCTCCACAGCGAGCAGAAGCAGAGCACGAGTACGGACAAAAGGGTGCTGTTTTTACACAGCGGGGAAAAGCAATGGGCTACTGCAGGAGGGCGACCAGATCCTAGCTAAACTACTCACCGGTCCCCGAAGCAAGCAGACCCAGGCTTCTCCACGTTAGTTTCAGCAGCTGGCAGGTTCAGAAGAGCAGGGAACGCCTCGTAGTCGTGTAGAGCAAAAAGACGTCCCAATCGACGAAACCAGCACAGTTTGTTGCCGCAGCAGGACAACGGAGCGGCCGTGTGTATTCGAGCCAAATGTACACTCCTCCCTTCAGACTTGGAAACGCCAAGTGTACGAAGCGTGGGAGAGTGACAAGGACTCGAAATACAACACAACCTGGCGGCGGTTACAGAGCAGGACTCCCTTGTAAGCTGGTCAGTCAACTGGATGGCCCAGAGACGCTTCCGAAGGCTTACTTGGCAGGAGATGATGAAGTCGCCGGGAATAGCTGTTCCTGCTATTCCAAAGGTCGAAGCACCAGTACAGGCCTTCTGGTTCGATCAAAGGAGGAAAGGGTTTCACAGGACGACAGCAGTGCAAAGTAGGATTCCTTCAGCGGGTCACCAGCGATTCCTCGGTCCAGCCTCTTGGTTGCAGGATACTTGGCTCCTGTATTCCTTCGTTCGTGAGAACTCAGGAGATCGACATGGTAGTGGTGTTTCCAGCCCCCTCTTATCCACGGTTCCCTTCGCGCCAAAACGGAGGGGAGCCAATGGGAGATCCGCTCATCAACACACATACCATACGCGGACCAATCACGGACCACGGTGGTCCCAGGCATTCACACCACCCTAGACTCTCTGGCACCCAGGATGTGTATTGGGACCAGACATCCCAGCCCACACCCTGGAGGCACACAAACGACATGTAGAAGCCCGCGAAAGCAACCACGTTTCGCGGGAAAGTACATGCCCAAATAAGGAAGGCCCCGGGTCGCTCGACCTGGGGAAGGTGAAGGGAGCAAGACGGTCAGTGGACAAGACAAAGGAGCCTCGTGGTCTGGCCATTTTGGGAGCCAGGCCACCATTTTGGGTTCAGTGCGAAAAACGTACTCAGAACGCCAAAAGGATCTCAAAATAAACAAAACGATCGCTGCCACCATTCGAGTCCCTGAATGACTTGCACCGATCAAATACCATCCTAAAAGAGTATCTAGGGCCTGTAGAAGGCTAGAGACCCAAGAGAGCTGTAACTTAGCTTACAGTGCCCTCTTGTGTCATGTTGCGCGAAAGCCGCAACATGATAGAAGAAACTACGGGAAACAGCGTTCCCCGGTACTGACTGTCTTAAGGGCATGTCAGTTTCCCCATAAGAAAAGGAGCGAAAGCCCAGAGGAGTGTGGCAGAAGGCTGCACTTCTCTGACAAAATCAAGAACAAGGTGAAAAACAACAGCAAAAAGTTTAGGGGTTGCCACATGGAAGGAAAATTACCTACAATTACGAAATCTTTCCTAACACTACCCAACCACCAAAACTACCCAGTGCTCCGTGAGCCCCCTTGCCAAAAGCAGGGGAGTGAGTCTAGAGCTGGCTGCGCCCGGTGCCCAGCCTAACGCAGCGGCCATTGACAACGCCCAATTAAAACTTAAATCTTCCCTTCTGCATAAGGCTGTGGACATTGTGAGGGGGGCCGTGCACCAGGAGCCCTCCGAGATATGGGGGGGGAGAGGAAGGTCCTGCCGACCAATGGAAGTTGCCTCCTTCTCCGCCATCACCTCAAAACACCTTTCGGTCTCAGCCCGCTTACCACCCCCTCTGAGTCTCTCTATGAGACCCTCCAAAAACCCACTGCTAAGATGGAAACCTACAACTGGTTCCAGGGAGCCTGCGGGAAGATGGGGTAGTAGAGAACGGCACCAGTTCTTAAAGATAAAACTAACAACTTTTCTTGGAATAGCAGAAGAGGAGAGAAGGAGCCAACGGATGGTGAAATCTTGGAGGGGCTGGTGGACTTCGATGAGTTGCTTCTGCCACCGCAGGGTGTGAAGAGGCGACAGTGAGAGCGCCAGTTCAAAAGCTCACCATCTCCCATGGAGCCTATATCCCCTGAGCCCGATCCACACCCAGAGCCCCCCCAAAAATCAGTCTGCTGGCAGCCACTCAAGTCACAGACCACCTATTTACAGCTGGACGTCTTTACCATCTCCATGCCGACCTCAATTGAAGCTGGGTCATGTAGGGCTAAGTTGTGCCCGAGTGGGGGGGCCTGGTGAAAAGGTCTATGCTGAAGGAGTGGAGGCCCTGGCAGAGCTGGAGACCTCGGATCTTGAAGTGTCAAATTCCTGCACCCCGCCAAACTCGGTGGGACCAAGTGGTGCACCGAACATTCAGCCGCCTTCCCAACAGAGCTGCTGTAGTAAACCAAAGAAATCAGCTGACAAAGGAAGCAACAAGCTTTTCTCACAGTTGTCAGTGGTAACTACAGCAATGGCGCTATTCATGAAACTGTACTAAGCCATAAACGACACCCTAAAAGACCAGGCAACTCTTCTTGCAATGCTCCATTCTAAGCTGATCTTCATGGAGGGCTAGGTGTTAGCAAACCCACAATTAGGGAGCGTGGCCTACTCAAAGCTACGACTTCTAATATCAGCTCACTCTCAAGATCTACATCTGTCTCTGAAAGTGACTTTACTGGAGAATCAGAAAGGACAACGAACGTCGGGCAGAGCGTGGGAGGGCCTGAGTGGAGAGAAGCAGGCTGCGTGGCAGAAGCAGGCCCTGTATGTACCAAAGTGACTCTGGAGGCATTGAACTTGCTAGGCGATAAGGATATTGTCCAGTCCATCAGTCAATCAAGGATCTTTGATGCTAAGCCCCTTGGCTTGCCCAGTCTCTCAGCAGCAGGCCAACAGCTCCTGCCAGGTATGTGAAAAGTCATCACTGACCAGCTATTCACTGTTTATTAAGCCAAACAACGGTCTTTCCAAGAAAACCAGGGTGACAAAGAGCTGATCCTCACCCTTAAACCTGAGAAAATAAAAACAAAAAGGGAATCTTACATTAACGGGCAAATACAAAAAAAAAGAACTTACCGCAACAACAGGAGTCAGCGGCCTCCGAGAATGAGATTGAGAAGGTAGACTAATTTGGGGAAGGGGTGACCCCAGGGAGACTAGAACCGGATCGTGATGGAGGGAACCCTGCGGTGCTGGCCAGGGATGAGGATGACCTTATTTAGCAAACAAATTTATTACCACACACCACTGACGGCGAGATGCAAGATATGATCGTAGCTCAACTGTCATTGCCCAATAAAATTATGCATTGGACTGAGGAGACTATACGGGCCCCCCAGCCGGTTCCAAGAAAGAACAGTCCTTTCTGAACTCTTGCACAAAGAAGAGATTGAGTGGGAAAGAAATTTGGCCGGACTCATGGGTCGGAATCTTCACAGAGGAATGAAGCAAGGTCGAGTTGGAAGGAACCTAAAACAGTGTCTAGGCCAGCACCGCTGTCGATGAGTCCATAACATTGGAAAGCTGCTGGACCAAAAGATTTTGGCAGCCCTCTCAAACCACTGATCCCTAAGCAAAGGGAAAAAAGACGAGATCCTAAGGCTAATTGCACACCGAGACCTCTGTCAGACAGCCATGATCGACGAAGAGACTGGTCCCAATGTACAAGACTAGAAAGAGTATTGGACCTTGGCCAGGAATGTATCTTAAATAGACAAAACTTCATGGAGCTCTGGCAATGTACCCCTCACCTCTGCCAAGTTGTACCAGCCGATGTCTGCATCGTAGAATTCCCCGACGAAATATGCACTGATGAGGTGTATCTCCATCTCCGCTCATCAGTCGTCCAAGCTATGACGATGGAGGGTGCACCCAGTCTGCCCTCCTTAGGCTTTGATGTAACTAGCCTAAGAGAGACAGCATATCTAGCCAACGACCGTCTAAAGCAAGACAACCTACCGAAATCTAGAATTGAAGAGCAGGAGAGAGCTTTGCAAACCAACTTGAAACCAAAGGCCCTAAGAAGTCCATCACCCGTCAGTTGCAGGGAAAGACCACTAGAAGGTCCAGGACAAGGGCTACCATTATCAAGCAAGGGCAGGGAAAATGTAGTCCTGACAATCAAAAAGGTGGGAGACAACCCCTCATGCAGATCGGTATAATTTGTTGCAGGCCCCATGTGCTACAAGGCCCCAAAATCCTCTGAAAGAGAAGTCTAGCAGCGAACCACAGGGGACCCAGGTCGGCCCTACCTGTCCCGGATATCCTGGAACACAAGAGAATTTGCACATCTGACAAAAAAAGGAAGTACCACGTGGAGCAAAGAGGAATCATCTGTTTGCAGGAAACATGGCTCATTAGAAACCCTGCACTGGAGGGTTTTGTGTCTTTTCTGAACCCGGCATCAACAGGCGCAGGGGGACCCCCCCTAGGCAGGTCTGTTGACTCTGATAAAAAATGAACATTTTTTGAACCAGTGAGGTCATCTAATTATAGTCTCTATATACAGCTGATGGTCTTAAAACAACAAGATAAAACTGCACCTTCTTCGGCAAAAACAAGGGCGCATTTAGCTCTGATCAATATATATTGGAACCTGAAGGAGAGTGCCGAGGTCCAAATGACGTTAGATTCTGCAAGGGTCATTGATGAGGCGTACAATTTGGATAACACCTCCATAATTTTGCGCAGGGACTTAAATATGTCCTGTGGGGAGAGTTAGCCCATTGATGCCAAAGGCATCTCTAACTGCCTCCGCCTAAAAAGCTGAGGAGAAGCTCAATGGGCTTTCTTGATGAAATCTTACAATCTACACATCTTAAATGGAGATTTTGAAAAAAAGAAGAAACAAAACCCGACATGGCATAGGGGGAGTCAGTCCTCTCTCACTGACTATATTTTTGTCTCCAGAGGTTTTATTGACGCAATAGAGTGCTTAGAGGTAGGTAATTTGGAAAAAAGTGACCACGATTTACTCAGAGTGCACTGGGCTACGGAAGAAACTCATCAAACTAAGAAGCATCAGTGTACTGTTGAGGTGGAGAACAGCGGTTCTAGGCTAAGACTCGTAAAACACGACATCAATAACATGGCCGATCTCTGCATAACCAACTAAACTGGGGCAGACAGATGAGCTCCGATACTATAGTCAACTACCTGCTACTGCTCGAGCTCCACTGTAAACACAGGTATAGAAGCCACCTCAAGGGAAATTCGCACAGACATGGCTATGATATCCAACTAGCCAAAAAAAGCAATTTTGAGGCGTGAAGTTATACTACTTAAAAGGCTAGACAATTCATCGGCCAGAAAGAACATCGTAAGATTGAAGACCATCTCCAGGAACTGGGTGAAAGTTCAGATGAGAGATGCTCAAAAGGGATGCTCAGCTAATGCTGAGAGCACTGCTGAAATAAAACAAACCAAGGGAGATATGGTCAATTATCAACGCTACAGACCATAACCAAACCGTTTCCTGATCAACGGCGTATCTGTAACAAGATGGTCAGTCTTTTTTCGAGGAACTATATGCAGCCCCCAGCGGAGACATCGCTTTCTTGATTAACCCGGCTCCTTGGTGCTTATCGTATAACCATGATGACTTAGCCCATCTGATCACACAAGCTAAGGCATCCCGTTCACCGGGTCCCTACGAATATAACGTTAAAAGAAAGACCTGAAGAATGTGTGGCCGTACTGAACTGAATTCTGAAAATGATCCAGGCATCGAGATCAATCCCTCAGTCCTGGAAGGAGGTGACTGTAGTCCCGATCTATAAGAGTGGTGTCTGAGACGACCCAGGGAACTACCAGATGATTGCACTTTTGGATGTCTTGGGAAAACTCTTCACTACCCTCCTTTTACAGAGATTGAAAGTGTAAGCAAATGAATCCGGGCACCAAGATGAGCTGCAATTTGGATTTATGAAAGGCCTTGGAACCTACCAACCGTTATTTCTGCTTTCATTGCTGGAAAACAAAATGCTGAAAACCACCAGAAAATGCTATCTGGCTTTTGTAGACTTCTCAAAGGCCTTCAACAGCATCAGTAGACAACTGTTGTGGGGAAGCTAACAAAATGGAATTGCCCAACTGACCTTATATCCCAGATCAAAGCCTTGCACACAGGCACTTCTTTCATGTTACGGCTAAACACGGACGGCATTGTGAGGTATAAAATCAAAACAGAGCATGGTGTAAAACCGGGGTGGCCGCTTGTTACGTACAGCTACAATCTATATATATCTGACCTCGCAGTGTTTATGAAATCTTGCACATGTTTACATCTGAAAATAGGCGCCAAAGCCATCACCCATATCTTGTATGCAGACAAGGTAGTACTGGTGGCTAGGACCCCAATAGGTCTACAGAGGCAATTGATCCGTCTGGAAGAGTATACCGTGTTGAATAAACTTTTGATCAACATAGGGAACACTAAGGTCATGAAATTCCAGAAACAAAACATCAGGAATCAGTCCTTTAGCTGGTCCATTGGTGGGGAAAAAACTACAGTCTGTTCCAACCTTTAAATAGCTGGGCCTTGAGATATCAGCAAACGAAGGAGAGAAGATAAACACGGTGGCCCTGAAAAGGAAAGTGGAAACTTTGGCCAACAAAGTATTAACCCTTAAGCGCGGATTCTGTGCATTTTCCCTGCAACCACTGCTGGATTTCTATAAAGCCAAGGTGGTGTCTATACTCGCATACGGTTCAGAGGCTTTGCTATCCACCCCAGACAGCTGTGGCCGTTACTTGAAGTGAAGTTTTGGAAGCACGTTCTTGGCCTTCCAAAATAAATCCTGATACAAATTGTGAGAAGAGAGCCTAATATCGCTCAAGGCATCTGTGGAATGGAAATCACTATGTTTTTCCAGTAATTCATGCCTGAACCTGCCTTTTGTTTCCAAATAATCCACGTTGAACTAGCCAAGGGAGACAATGTACTAGGTGCATTCTGGGAAAGTTTCTGTAGAAAGCTTCTAGAAACAAAAGAAACCTCACCAGAAGAGCCGATGACAAAACTAAGAAGGAGCTGTGGGAAAAAGACTGGATATCCACTGGGGAAGAAGCCAATAACTACAAACTCCACAAACAGTTGGAGCATGAATCAAGAGCGTATGGCCAGCCGCAGTATTTAAAGAAATTCCCAGACATGATGTACAGAAATTATCTGATGAGAATCAGATTCAACCTCTTGCCGACTATAGAGATCATCGCAAGTCGATCAAAGGGCCATTGAATTGCGCCGACGTGTAGGTTATGTAAGGCAGTATCATCATAGGAAACATTACAACATCTTGCCACAACATGCCAGGCTGTAATAGAACTGAAATCAAAACATCTTGGCAAGCAAATCACAAACGCAGAGTCTTTGCCCACAGCGGAATGGGGGTCAATGGCATTGAAGGCGAACGTGTGGGCCTCACTGCCGATACGGTTGACTTTATCACTGAGAGCCTATGTCTGAAGGGCCTTGTATCCTAAAGCACTGTCAATCTAAGGAGGGGGTCAGAGGGAATGCAAAGACAACCACTAGGTCAACGAGGGGTTGGGACGCATCTGTTCCTTCTATGACTGGCATAAGGCTTGGAAGTAATTTCAGTGTAAGGAAAGGTGTTTGTTAAAAGCGTGGGACTTTAAAATGGTTTTGCGAAAGGTTTTTTAAATAAACTAAATCTGCAATGAAAAAAAATAAAATAAAATTGTAATTGGACAGTTGTGATGTCAGTGGACACATATCAACAGGTAGCTTAACTCATTTGAACTGTTGCAGCCATTGGTCTTTTTTATTCCCACCCTGGTAGTAAAGTACATAGATAAATTAACCCAGACAGCTGCAACTTCCAAAAGCGAAAGGCAGCCACTGCAATAGTTTCCTAAATTGAAAACTCGCATTGACTACCTTAAATGGAAAATAACCATTGCTATGTTGCTGATCTATAGGTTATTCATCCTAATTATGTATGTCTAATGCATGCTGTAGGTCATCTTGGAGATCTGTGCCTGTATTTAACATATGTCCCCCACCCCTGCCCTTTACTTGGTATAGAACCTCCAATATGTTGCAATACCCATATGGCGTACAGATTGGGGTGCATCATGCTGTACCTAATGTCTTCTGTACTACGAACCAAAAGAGGTCAACGCGCCCCTCTGCAAGAAAGAACACGCACGGCTTGTTAACCTGTTCTGTGGGAATGTACCCACTCAAAGCCGGCAACCACACGTTTTAGCTCACTGTACCTTTCACAAAGGAGGAATAACCATTGGCATATCAGTCTTTGTCCCGCCCACTTGAGCAGTCAAGCACGAAATGCTATGGCAATCCTCCTTTGAACCAAAGTACCAACGGCAACCCCAGATACGTGTTTCGGCCTAGTCGGGACTTATCAGTGAGGTGGAGGTGTGCCTCTCTAATCACAGTGAGCAAGGGGTCCACTTCTGGATAACCCAATGTAATTTAGGGTGACCAACCCCAAGTTCCTTTTACATACAAAAAGAGGTCAGGGCGCCCCTGTGCAAGAAAGAACACGGCATGAGATTATAACGTTCTGTGATTATAACGTGCTTTCTAGTCACACTGGACAGCTATCCAAAGCCTGTGGTTGAAGTGCTCAGGTTTAGCCAAATATGAAATGTTAATGCGGTTTGTGTTTTCTGAAATGAAAGCTAAGCAGAAGAAACAGATACTATCCAATGGCCATCACTTACCAACGCCATCTTGTCTTTCAGGATCAAGAGCTGGAGAGCCTGTCAGCAATAGAAGCCGAGCTGGAGAAAGTAGCCCACAAGCTCCATGAACTAAGAAGGGGCTAACGTCTCAAAAGGGGAATCAAGATATCAAAATAAAAATCTTTAAAAAGAATCTGAAATTTACTATTGCACCTTTTTTACACTGCATTTTAATTCAAAATGAAGAATCAAACTGCAAAGTTTCATATAGAAATGGCAACATCGCCAGTAGTCTCATAAAGATATAAGCACTGTGCATTTAATCCGCTTTCTGCGTCATTTTGTGCTGTCTTAAAAAATGTTTGCAGGTGACGCTACTGTGTAATCCCACTGGACCCCCAAGCCCTGAGCTGCGTGACAGTTACATATTTCTTTGTTTTGTTTTTGTTTTAAATGACTGCTTTTTAGAATGATGTATTTTCCCCATTAGAGTCACTCAAAGAATAACATAAAAAAAACACTGCAATAAATTGTTACTTTTCGATTAAAGCTGGGAACTGTAATATATTAAACATTAAATTTATCTACAGAAATTGACATGAGCGGATTCTTTATTTTCTGCATAACTACTGCACGTGATGCAAGTGGCACACCTGTTTGTCGTCAGTGTGACCTGCGCCGCAGCTTTCTAGACATCACGTCCGAAAATGGTTGATTTCTTGCAATCATCTGAATAAATGTTTCCACTCTTGAAGGTGGCACGCACATGAAAACCCAAGGAATGTTCGATGCTTTTGTCTTGGAAAAGTTGTTCGCCACACCCTTGTTAAAACTACACCTGCCCTGCTTGGACAATCTACCTATGGCTCAGACGGGGACACCTGATTGATAACACACACCGATGGCTGGAGTCCATGACTCAAAAATGGGCAGACTGGGGGCTCACTGCACTGAGTCTGGTGAGATTTCTTCTCAACTATGTAAACTATGTCTATGGGGCACACGAGAATCCAGGACACAAATGCTTGTATTTGATTTTTTCTATGACTATTTTACATACAATACACAGTCATCACAGTCATCACTAAAGGGAAAAGTCAACGGACCGGAATCTTGTAATATTGTCGTCTTATGAGCCGGCGCTAGTGGGTTCAGAAGACGGAATCTGTACACGTTGTAGAAAGGCAACCTTTTTGTAGCTCCTTGAAGTCTTGATTTTTAAGCAGGTGGCACTCCCTGATTTATTAACCTCACAAGATTAATTCAGGCCGGCAACAGTAACCTCCCACACCATGTTTCAAAATAAGGATCTTTTGTATTCCAAGATGGCGGCGTTGGTGTGAATACGCGCCACCCCGAGCTACCGCTCCGAGATCGCTGAAAAGCACCTAAAGGCCTAAAATAGCCCTCCCCGGGACCCAACGAGCAGTGCAAGAGCCTCCAGAAGATGAACGTGGCAATCTCCCCACCGAAACTCCTGAGCAGCCGCTGTCCCGCAGCACCATAAGAGGAGGCACGGAGGCGCGGCCGAAGCTGAAACAGAGAGGGGGCTTCCCCCAGGAACAAAGAAGCCTCAGATAGCTCCGGGGGTCATCCCGCGCTCTACTATGCGACATCGAGCTCGGGGGTGGTCCCCTCGAGGAGCCCCCCTGCCTGGACAAACAAACCCACAACACCGGCTGCAGGGCCCCAAACAGCCGTAACTCGTGGACCATCCGCTGTGAGGAGGAGCTGAGGCAGACCCCCGGAGGACACCGCGGAACACCCGTTCACCAAGCACCAAGCCCCGGAGAGAGCAGACGCACGCGGGGTGGTGCTCTGCCCTAAGGGACAGCTCGGGAGATGACCTGGCGCCGGGGCCCGGGACACCCTTCCCCATCAGCCAGAGTCCATCTGCAAGAACCTGCTGCCCCCGCTGAAGCTGGGCTGAGGGTCGCTCGGCCGGCAGGCACAGCGGCCTGTCAACATCTCCCTGCCAATACCTCTCCTTCCCCCAGGGAGGAGGATCTTACACAGGCCATCTATCGACGGCAGATGGCAGAACCACAAGTAAGTGGGGGTGGCGAGGAGGCAGCGTGGGCAATAGGAGTGAAGGCTGGGTCCCACTGCATGCTCCCCCATCACTGGTACATGCAGAGACACAGCAAACACTGCATGCTCCCCCATCACTGGTACATGCAGAGACACAGCCAACAGGCAGAAATAGGGCACCCTGGGGCAGTTAGCCCCAGGCGGAGAGCCCAATATCTACCACCCCACCCGAACTGCCAACAGCTAAGACATTACACAGTCCCGGGCCGGTTGAAGGGCCCACATATTGCTAGCCAAATCAGGAGCCCTGGCGCGGCAATCCAAGATTCATCACTGAAATATTATCAATTTGGGGAAAATGCAGCACCGCGACCCCCATCTAGGCCACTAAGAACATAGACCCTCGACATCGGACCAGCTGGCCTCCCACGAACTACAACAGAGGCAGAAGGCGTCTCAGGCCGCTCATTCACCGCCAGATAAGACACCATCCACACCAGATTAGCCAACGACTGTGAGGACCCTTGAGCATGCAAAGGGCAGTATAGATAACCCCCCCCCACTGACAGCTAAAGCCTGTAGCGACAGCAGGGCCAACAGGGTCACAGCACCGAACAACCCGATCAGGCTCTACCCAGGAACCCCCACATCTTTCCGGCATGTCCAGAAACAAGACCAAAGATTCTCCAGGCCTTTCCAAGCAGCTGAGAAAGACTCAGGAAGGAACACTAGAGCAAATCTGGGCCGGGGAATCGAGTGAGCAGAGGACTCACGACCCCAATGATGGGACCACGGAAGCAGCCTCAGCCTGGGGACCCCAGGCAGGATGTACAGGAAATCCCCATCACTCAATCAATGCTCAAGGTTCTCCTTGGGGGAAATCATGGAGAAAATCACTGATGCCCTGCAGAAGCAAATGGACACATTAAGGAAGGATCTGGCTGAAGGTCTACAAGAGATAAAAAGAGACCTCAACAAAATTGAAGAGAGAGTGGACACTAATGAGAGGGGCATACAAAAACTAATGGAGGGCACACTAAAGTCAGACACCCTTCTGGAAACCCTAGCAACAGCCACCCACAACCTTGAGCTGAGGGCCGAGGACTTGGAGAATAAGTCCAGAAGTTCCAATATATGCATTAAATCCCCCCCAGAGGCAGTTCTGGACCAAGACCTGGCCGAAACAATGAGAGGAATATTCGGGGACCTATTAGAAGAGGACCAGGACGGCGACATCAGGTTCAACAGGAGACACAGGGTAGGGCCAAAGCGCCATGAACCGGGAGCGAGACCACGTGATGTCTTGGTGGCGTTCCATAGTTACACACTGAAGGAACAGGTTTTACAAAAAGCCAGAAAGGCAGGCCAGATTACTCACAATGGTGCAGATATCCAGCTATACCAAGACTTATCCCAAACCACCTTGAACAGGAGAAGGTGGATGGCACTGATTCTGGGCCATCTAAGAGCGAACCAGGTACGATACATATGGCTCCACCCATTTGCCCTCAGCTTCACGTGGCAGGGGAAACCCCATAAAGTTACGACATGTGACCAAGGAGCAGCTATACTCTGGCTGGAGGACGATGCACCACCACCACCACGCGATTTGCCCGCCGGCCAAGGGGCCACCCAGAGACCCTGGGAATGGACCAAAGCCAGACCAAAGAAATCAAGGAAGGAGCGGAGACAGCCCCTCCGCGGATATCAATCCCGGGAACTGACACCAGATCAAGGAGGACAACCAGCGATGAAGGACAATAAGCCGATCAAGGGGCACAACCCCTAACTTCAAGACACCCCTGCGGAGGACGTAAACTTAAAGATTAGTGCTTAAAAAAACAAGCAACGGTCTCGCACCGACACATGAGTGGGACGCAAAGGGGAAGAGGGGGGGGGGGTTGGCTTCTTGGAATGGGAGAGGGAATTCCCGCGTGGAGACAAGTCAGGCAGTTACTAGGGTCTGGCTCTCGGGCTCCCAAACCGAGAGGGATTGAAAGCCAGCCAGACCCACTCAGCAAGGGGAAGGGGGAGGGGAGAGGAATGCGTGAGGGGGAAAGAGGGGGAGGAGAGGAGATTAAGATCCAGGAGTTAGGAACCAGCAAAAGACACCCAAGGGCCGATGCCATGCCCTCTGTGACAAGATATCCAGGACGCCTCTGTCTACATAAGAGAGGCGCGATCTCAAAGGCCCACCTCAATGGCTAACATGGAACAGCTGAAAGTGCTGTCCCTAAACATCAACTGGTTAATCTCCCCACTCAAGAGAAAGAAAGTGGAGAGGTTCCTCCGCAAAGAAAACCCATAAATAGCCACACTCCAGGAGACCCATATCCAAACCAGGGACCTACATAGAATCAAAATCTGGGGATATAAAAGGCTTATCCAGGCCACACAAGACTGTAAGAAGGGAGGGGTAATAATCACCCTGAAAGACGGATTAGACTTGGCAATTAAATCAACACAGAAAGATAACCAGGGAATGTACCTAGCAGTGCTGCTCAAGGGCAGGGGGGAGACATTCACAATAGCAACACTCTATGCACCCAACACTGGTCAGGACTCATTCATCCAGAAATCCCTCATCTGACTGTGCAACTATGCTAGAGGCCGCATCATACTAACGGGGGACTTTAACATGGCATGGGTCCCCTCTATAGATAGAAGCAGGGACATATAGGGGCTGCAGGGTGGCCCCTGTGGGGATCTCAGGAAGAAATGGGAGATCTGGCCCTAATAGATACTTGGAGGGAGATCAAGGGGAGCACGGCAGGCTACATTCTATTCATACGCGCATAAAACCCACTCCCGAAAATAATACATATGGATATCCTCCCCTCTCCTAGGCTCCTCAACATACATCAACCTAGGGACCATGTCAATATCCGACCATGTCCCCCTCACCCTGACTATTGCTAGGCCACGCGGGCCAACAGACCTGTGGAGGTGGCGGTACCCGACCCCCTTGTTCAAAGATGCAATACTAGCGGAGGAAGTAGAACAGGAGTTGGAGGAATTCGCAGCCCATAATAAATGGGGGGATAATTCACCCCAGGTGTGGTGGGATGCCCTCAAGGCCACGTTAAGGGGCAAGATTATCGCGATTAAGGCAAGGAGAGACAGGGAGATGAGATTAGAGGAAGGAAATCTAGAAATCAGACAGAGGCAATGGCGCAGATGACCACGAAACATTTGAGAGCAGCTGAAAGAGAGGTTCACACACTCAGAGGTCAAATTAAATTTCATTCAGACCAGGGCAGTGGAACGAAGCCTGCTGTGCCTACGCCAAAGGTACTATGTAAAGGCAAACAGATCCGACCGCCTCTTAGCGAAAATGTTATGAAAGGAAGAGAACAACAAAACTATATTGAAAATTAAGGGGGTGGGGGGCTGGACAGATACAAGAAACCAGGAGATACAAAGGGAGTTTTGCCAATTCTACACTAATTTGTACTCCTTTAGCAACCCCAATCCCGCCGCGCAAGAAGAGGAAATAACAGATGAGGTTAGGAAGGCTATCGGCACACTAGCGACAAATAAAGCTCCGGGTCCTGATGGGTACGTCGCTGAATTTTACAAGCTACACAAAGAACTCCTAATCCCGCATCTAACAAGATTGTTCAACCACATAGGGTCCACCAAAATCCTATCTAGGTCAATGGAGGAGGCAAAGGTCATCCTTTTACACAAAAAGGGGAAGGATCCGATGATGTGCGGGTCCTATCGCCAGATAGCGTTAATAAATCTTGATGCTAAAATACACACCAAGGTCCTTGCATCCAGGCTAGACTCGATCATGCCCAAAATAGTACAATCTGACCAAGCGGGCTTCATTAGGGGCCGGCAAACGACAGACTAAGTGAGGAGAATAGCTCATCTAATAGAAATGGTGCAGCAAAAGGAGGTACCTGCACTACAACCAGCGATAGATGCCGAAAAGGCCTTTGATCGGGTGGAGTGGAGCTTCCTCTTCACCACAATGACTAAAATGGGCTTCGACCCCAAATACTTGGATAGGATTATGGTCAACTATCAAGCCCTGACCCTCCATTGACAATCAACGGTCAAATCTCTGACCAGGTTAAAGTAGAGCGAGGCACTAAACAGGGTTGTCCACTCTCCCCGCTGCTGTACGCCCTGCACCTCGAACTGTTCTTGGCGGCGGTAAGAGCGGCAGACTCCATAATTGGTATGCCATTTGGGGGGCAGGAACATAAGGTGTCCGCCTTTGCGGACAATCTGCTTCTTACATTGACACGCCCTTAGCAGTCCCTACAGGGGGTCTGCGAGGAACTCAATTGGTTCAGAAGAGTGGCAGGGCTGAAAATGAACACCAATAAGTCGGAATTACTCTAAATCTGCCCACCCCCACTGAACAACAAATTAAATCCACCCACTCCTTTAGATGGGCCAGCCATAAAATCAAATATTTGGGAGTACACTTAACTAAAACTATAGAGGAAACATATCAGGCAAATTACCTGCCTCTACTGGAGAAAATTAAATCGAAGCTAATTGATTGGGGGCCGCTATCCATCTCGTGGCTGGGGCGGGTTCACGTCTTAAAAATGGCGATACTGCCACTGCTATTATATCTATTTGCCGCACTACCTGTAGACATCCCACGTGCCTTCTTTAGAGCCCTACAGAAAACTACAAATTATTTCATTTGGGATCAAAAACACCTGAGAATCTCTGCAAACCTCATGAGAACCCCAACGTCCCGTGGAGGAATGGGGGAGCAATATTTCAGGGCATACTAAATAACGGCACAAATTAGAATATTCAGGGACTGGCAAAGGGACAACCAGAATTAACCGAGGCGCCCAATGGATAGAGCGGTGGTGGTAGGACACCTAGAGGCAATGCTTATGGAAAGCGAGGGCTGATAGAACACCCCAAATATATGTCAGCAAAATTAAATCGATAGTGGAGGAGGCATGGGATGCTGCGGTGAAATGGGCTCATGTTACTACCTTCCCCTCCCCCTACACGCCGCTATTCGAAAACCCACAATTCTCCCCCGGGTGTGGAACCTCAACCTTTAACAAGTGGTATCAAGGAGACTGTTGAATGGTGCGAGGGCAAAGTCAAAGACTTTGAACAATGTAAGTCAGACTTTGAGCTAGAAGAGAGGCATAGGTATGGATACATGCAATTGCACCATTGGTTGTCCCACCCAGAGCTGAAACAAGTGGGCTCATGGCTCCTAACCCATTTGAAAAATACTTAGATACCCACTCCGGGGACGTTTTCAATGTTTCAATGTGGATTTCTCTTTAAAAAAGCCAATAAATACATGTTGAAAAAAAAATAAGGAAATTTTCCTATGGAAAAAATTAGCTAACTTCACACTGGGGAAGCACAGTAACTCCTCAAACACTACCCGCTTACTCCAGGTAACAAAAAAGCCTTGCATGTCACATTTAGTCCAATGTGCGTAGACACCAGGGGCCAGATTACAGAAACTTTGCACCAGTGCAAGTGCGAATTGCACGGTATTAGCACTAAGGCAAAATTTGACGTATTTTAAAAAACATTGGGACACATTAAAAAAACAGTGCACCTCGACAAGTGCAGTTTGGCATATTAAAAGCACCAGGGCTAAAATTGCAGTAGTGGTAAAAAGATACATTTATGATGCATTTTTGCATCAGGGCAAAGTGTGCCCTCGTGCTAATACCATTCCTTATTAGCACTAGGGCAAAGTTTGCCCTGGTGCAAAGATGTAGTGATAATGCATCTTTTTTGCACTAGGGCAATTTTTGCCCTTGTGCTTTTAATATGCCAAACTGAACTTGTCATGGCGCAATGGTTTTTTAATGTGTCTCAGTGTTTTTATAAATAGGGCAAACTTTGCCTTACTGCTAATACCGTGCAAACTTTGCACTTGCACCGGTGCAAAGTTTCTGTAATCTGGCCCCTGGAGTCTCATGCTCATCTCATATAGGCGTCACACTACGTCGCCATTAGCCGAGAGGGAAGCAAAGCATCTAGTTTCAAATGCTTACTGACTTCAGTAGGAACACATGCACACAGCTCCAAACACAGGGTAGTAATCAGTACTTGTTGGTTAAATCTTCGCGTTTGGCAAGCAAAAGCAAATATGGCATCCAAAAAACAGAATGAGATTCAGTAAAAATAAAGGCATACTGCTATTAACTGAAATAGATCAACACTTTTCAACTAAAGCACTGCTTCTTTACACAAGTTAATTTCCCACCTTTTACCCAGCTTCGTATGCAGAGTTTGAAAGAGAAATACAAAATGTTTCTTTTGCAATACATTATAGCTTACACCAAAAAAAACAATCACAGACCAAAGTTTGTGGTAAGCGTTTGTCTGGGTTGGATACCCATTTCATCTAGGCCATTTCCCTCTTCCCCGGCATTGTTGATCCTTCCTCCCTCGTGTTCCCTCCTGGTCCTCCAACAGCCTGCCATCCTAATCCCCGATTGGTTGGTGCCAATGGATGCTCCAACACGCTCTCCACTTCATAGGCTCCACCAGGGCAGCCTTGCCTGGGCAGCCAGCAAAGGGCTACTGCAAATGGCAGTTCCACTCTGGGCAGTTCCAATTCTCTGTTTGCCCATGAATGCCAGACCACTCCCCCTACAGCTAGACCCTATGTAAGGTGGTACGGGCAGGGAGCACAGCTATTATTGTACTCTGAAAAAACCCTACCACTCCCCAATACTATTACTTACGCCTAACCTGATGTAGACCGACAGTGTGCACCCTCTTAGCCTATGTATGGCACCTGGAACTACTATGAGGTTTAGCCCTGATGTTATACTAGAACGACTGTGAAAGTGGCCAGGGTATTGCACTCGGAGGAGTCATGGGGGAGACCAGTGTCTCGCTCCGGGAGGAACTTTGAGGGCAGGCAAGGGTTGCACTCAGGTGAATTCCCGAGGATGTGCAATGTCTTGCACTTAGATGGATTTTGGGGGTGGGTGATGGTTTGCACCTAGATAGAGTTTGAGGGTGGGCAATGTGTTGCACTTTATAAGGATAGCTTGTCTATGACACTAGAAGATTTATAGGAATAGCCTGTCTATCATGCTTAGAAGATATATGAAGGTAGCCTGTCTATTTCACTTCGAAGATTCATGACTTAGCCAATGCATTGCACATATAAGATATTTTCAGCTAACCTTGGTATTGTATTTATAGGATTCTGATGGTAGCCCGTCTATAACACATAGAAGACGTAGAGACATCCTGTCAATTACACCTAGAAGGTATATGAGGGCAGACTGGATGTAGTACTTGACGATTTAAGAGGGTAGCCTATCTATAGCACTGTCAAGTACTCACCCAGTCACCCCGATGTCGTGATTAGCCAGATCCCTTAAACTGGGTATTAGAAGATAGACCCGGGCCCGCCCTGGACGGGGTCCCTTCCTCACTTGAAGGTGAGGGAGATCTTCCTTTAGATACACCCTTTTGCTGTTTTGAATTTAACAGGACAAAGTGACAAATCAAACGAAAGAGCGGGAGAACCACACCAGTGTAACCAAGGCTGAAAGGAAAATGGTAGAAGATCAGACTTGGATAAGCAATTCAAGACAACAAAACAGAACAGTGGAACGAATAGCATACACCAATGTGGACTCTATATTGCGGTAACACAGGAAATGTGACTCTTCTTCAGTGGGATGAGGGGTGACAAGGCTTCCTAACCCAATTCCACCTTACAAAAGAAAAGAAAGCAGAAGAGAAATAAATAGTCACTAACAGTTCCTGTAAAAAAAAAAAAAAAACAATGGTTCCAATGATTGCAGGAGCTTACCAAGTTCGTGTAGGGCGTGACCAATCCAGAATGGAAATCCAAAATACAAACGACAGGGGAGGGGAAGGTTAGTATGGACAATAACCCAAATGGAATAAGGGACACGCTAGTTCTGGGTTGGTGCACTGGAAGGTGACTGCAAAGCATCCTATGAGCGTGCACAGAAGCCGATACAAGGAAGTCTCAATGGAGGTTGGTTGAAGCAGGAGAGTGGGTGAGGCGTAGATTGAAGGTAGGATGGCTTGGAAGTAAGAAGAAACAGTAACTCTCCCTCTCGTCAAGGTACTAAGGTCTCTGTGTTATGTAGAACACATAGAAGGAATTGACTGGAGATTAGTCGGGGGCGCACTGGTTCAGTTACCGCGCAGACTGGAACAATACAGACGTCCATGAGGCAGGCAATCTGATAGGCAAGCAATGGTCTGTTAACATGCAGGCAGAAAGATACAGCAAAATCGGCAGGCGAAGGGAATTCAAGGATACAGTCATTGAGCCTCGATGAAACAGACAAATGAATACAAGTACTTGAGTTTTCATCAGAAGCAGCATTTCATGAAAAGGAGGGCTTTATACCAACCTCGCCCGCAAACAATGGCAGCAGTGCACATGATATGGTCATGTGACCATAAACACATGCATCGCTCCCCGGAACGCATCGTACCTAGGAACACTTTTGCACCGCGTGTTTCCAAGGCAACCAAGGCCGATAGAAAGGATATGCAGCATAGCGGCAGGAATGAAAAACCTATTTTCTCTTCTTTTGCCGTGCAGGTAAGTTGAGAGTTGGCCCACTGCCCGTCATGGTCGTGACAAGCACTTAGGAGATGTATTAGGATACCTTCTCCATTGCACTTAGCCCTGGTATTGTACCTAGAAGATTCATGATGTTAGCCTGTCTATTGTGCTTAGAGGATGTATTAGGATATCCTATCTATTGCGCTTAGAAGACTTTACAAGGGTAGCCTGTCTATTGCTCTTGGAGGATATTATGAAGGTAGCCGGTCTATTATACAGATCATCTGATCACTCAGCTACATCAAAGACAAAACTCCATCTGAGCCTCAGGGTACGTATTCACACAGCACTTTGGTGGACACCTGCCATAGGCACAGCTAAAGACCTACAACAAATTTCAGTGTAGCAGGACGCATAGTAAGTCTCTTGCACTCACGCACGATCCTGACCATCTCAGCAGCCATTGTCATGCCTGACCTTAATGAGTAGTTTACTGCAGCTAAGCCAGCCCACATTATTCCCTATCTTGGCCAAATACATGCATGCATTCTAATCCTTCTGACAATGTTCCCATATATCCCACTTCAGTCCCCCGAGGGAGTTCCCACCACAAGCACGTTGAGGCCATACTAATGGGATAAAGCACTATATAAATGACAAACTGCTACTTTTGAACTGCGACTCATAACTGATTTTTGACTATGGTTAATGTTCACACAGTAAATATAAACACCCTAAATGCCTAAGCTTTACCCCAGACACTTCGAGAAGCAACTATTCTACCAATGGAGGGAGTTTTCTCAAGTCGAGTCTCGATCAAGTTTGTCAGTCTCACTTTGGCTGGTGTCCTTTGGTGTGTCAGAATAATACAAGGAAATAAAACCACAAGACCTAAGAACAGAATGCTAGAAAACAGGTGCTACAAATTATACTTATGATTGACATGTAAAGCACTGAACAAACGCCCGTTGGTGCAAAACATGTCTTTACAAGAGCCAGGACATAGTTTATTTAGCAAGAAGTGATATGAATACAAAAATGATTTTACAGTTATTTTAATGTATTCCAAGGGTTTCGTTGTTGGATCTGGGAGAATCCCTTACCCATAGGGGCATGCTAAAGTACATAAAATATGCAGAGAATCTAGCAGTATAGCTGGGTGTTCGTATCATATGTGAGAATTAGAATTCTTCGGCAGCATTTACTAATTTTTTAATCAGCAATAGTAATATTATCAATGGGTCTACTTTTAGGAGTAATAGGGATTCAAGCATACCAGGATTATTTGAAACTCGAGGAAGCATAGCCAATGCTTTTTCGAGTTGTGATAAACACAAATCAATCGGTAGAACATTTGAGAAAATGGAGCATCTGTTTAAAAAGAACAAATAGGTTTTGGGTGGTTCTAACATCAGATAAATATTTTTACAAAATAAACGGATCCCCTTAGTATTTGAATTATGCCAAACTTTGAAGATGAAGATATGGATCTAGCTGAAACATGTGAAAAGACTTTATAAAGGGATACTATTTCACTTTAAAGAAATCATTGAAAGAACATGCAGAAAAAAAAATGCCAAATACGAAAAAGAATTAGAAAATATCAAAAAAGAGCAAGATGAAATTAATCTTCTTGATATTACAAAGAAAAATGACGATATCTATGATAAAACAATGACAAAATATCGGGACCTAAAATGAAGGAAAACCACAGAAAAATGTTTTGATTAACAAGATTATCGTCAGCAGATGTGTTGCTGGGGGGGGGGGCCTTAGGGAGCTATAGCCCTGGGTCTTTTGGTTGTAGCCCCAGATAGAATCTCAGGGTCTACAACCAGCTAGCCCTGAGTCCCGACAGTCTCGATTTTAGTGTAGCCCCAGATCTTTTCCAGACCTAGCAACACCCCTGAACGTCAGGGATGCTTATATACTTTTCAGTAAAAATATGACCATGTAAAATGAAAACAGATTCAAGGACCAGCTGAATATGCACATGCACCCAGTGATGCCAAATCTAGTTTCCCACCATGCAGATGTGGAAACAAAACATTATTTGAGGGATCATACGTTTAATTATTTAGAACAAATATGACTATACCAGAGAGGACATACAAAAACCATTAGCAATAATGTGGCTTTCCAATTGGGAGAGACATAGACAGTGTACACTATCATATTAGATGAACTATAGGAGGTTAGAAACATCAGAAGAGTATAAAGAATATATCAGGACTCAGTTTAGGGTATTATGACAGAGTAAAAATAAGGAGAGAACTCTTACCAGAAAAGGAGGAATCGCTAAACTTGGTTGTAAATTTATCATCCAAACGATTAGATAAATTAGCCATTAAAGCCTTGGAGAGGGGTTTAACATTTACATCACTTACAAAATGGAACAAAGCCAAGGTATACATGCATTTAAGTTTACCAGAAAATTAAAATGTAAAACAATCTTTAAATATCAACATAAGTACCATTGACACATGAACTGGAGAAATGAGCTGGAAAGATCATAGGACAAGTACAAATGTTAACATCTCAGAGAGGGAAGTATATGGAAGACTTGCTAATCTAAAACACTGATATACAATCAATATTATTGTAGTAGAGATACAGAATTGACATCTACAAATACATTTTAGCTGCCCATAGCACAAGACAGTTTATTGGAGATACATTTTTTATCTGTCACTAAAGATTTGATATTTGGAGAACATTATACAAAAGAAGAAAAGAAAAAATCAATGAGAACATATACAAAAAAGAACAATGGCTTTGGAGAGTTGAAAAGATGACAGCAGCATTATAATATAGAACACTGTCACAAAGGGAGCAACATGTTGGTCCTACACAAGGCTGAGTACATTGAGCAAGCTATGAAACATTTGAACAATACAGAATTCTATAGATGTGTTAAAAGCAGTTCCTACACAGGACATTACATTTTTTTTTAAAAAAGCCAGATATCTGGTGATTAGAGTATCTAATTACTAAAGATGAGAAAGTTTCAGTTTGTGAAAAACCTACTTTGGTGTTCATTTATTTTTTTTACAAAGTATCCACCGAACAGGCTGTGTGTTCCCACCTCAGAGATCTGTTACCAATGGGAATGGCACTGCAGCAGAACATAGATCAGAATATATTGATACAATACGTAATCCTATAGTTTGATTTGATGATTTCTTTGTATTTGACATAATCCATATAACACAGAGATACAAAAGGGTATCAAGCAGAATTCACTGCATCCGAGCACAGTTGGAACCGATATTGGGACACTGATTCTGAAACTTTAGAACCAATCCAATTAAGAATAAAAGGGGAGTTAAGGTTTTCAGGTTTTTTTTTACAAAAGTTAATGAGTTCAAAGAGCAAAGATTAATCAGGAGATTGTTTCAAGGCAAGACCCTAACAAAGAATCACTACTTTCCTCAAGTAATGTAATTGTAGAGCAGGACAATTACCAAGTGTAGTTTGCGGAGCGAAGTGGGCACATGGGTTGATATAGTTAAATATTCTGTACAGCGTATTGCAGTCCTAAGCCATGAACATACTTAAAACTAGGCAGAGTACCTTAAAAGTGATGAGCTGGAAAATAGATAACCAAGCCAATACAAAGGATCAGCTTGTGACAGAAATTGAGGAGCACCAACGAAGAAGGGAAATTAATCAGTCGTGTTTTGGATGAATTAGAGTCGGTGCATACGATAATTAGGACGACCTGCATACAAAGCATTAGCAAATTCAAAACAAGAGTTTATCACGGCACCCACCACTGCAGCATGTTCAGAATATGGAAGATATGTAACAGTAAATCGCAATAATCGAAGACAAAAAAAGGCTGACGTAACCACCCCGTTGACATGTTTAAATAGTCTGAGTTCAAGCTCCCAAAATATTCTAAGGATTTTGACTTTTTTAAAAAGGTTATGTTTAGACCAAAGTAACAAAAGTGGAAGGTGGATGTCATTAATAATCATTTAGCATATGTTTAGATCCCAGAGGCACAATGTCCGTTTTCAAAGGGTTTAACTGGAGGTTATTATTGGGAACCCTAATTTGACCTTCTGGAAACAAAGGTGACATTGGTTAAATGTCTCCAGAGGGCCAGATACCTTGAGGAATGAATGGAACTGGATGTTAAAGTTCCGAATGAGTGCCATCATAGGCAGGACATACATGTTAAAGAGGAGGGGCAATAGATAAGATCCCTGTGGCACTCCACAAGTAACTGGGGAAGAGACTAAAGTAAAATAACTCTTCTTTAAAGTCTGCTCTTCCAGAGAGAAAGCTCCAAAAAAATTCTAGAGAAGTGCCAGAAATTCCAAATATATCTGAAAGCCAAGAAAAAGAGAATTGATTAATTCACTGTATCAAATGCAGCAGACGGGTGTAACATAAACAGCAAAAATAGATGCCCATGTCAGAGTAGTGGCAAGGATCATCCCAGACTGAAACTACGGCAGTCTCTGTCCCATAAGTGGGTTGGAAGCACCACTGAAACGCAATTAAAATCTGATTAAGCTCTACAAAATCCATCAGTTGTTGCATCAACATTTTCTCAAGAATCTTAGTCATCCAAAGAAGTGCAACTATATGTCGATAGTTTCCCAAAAAGGCTGGATCAACAGAGGGAGTAGGGGCATGATTAACACATAATGTGTGTTATGTGTTAAAACACACAAATCATATAAGTCACAGCATCGACTTAATGAATAGGCCCAAGCAAATCAGTTGGCAGCTAAGCCTCTAGTTAGTTTCTTTCAATTGGGACATTCTGTACACATTAAGCATCAACTAAAGAAAGATGCAAATAACATTCATTTACAAAAATAATCTGCTAGTTTTGTAGTGTGCAATTGTATGATACTTGATATGATAGATGTTAGTGAGCTGAGTGTTCCGAATTGCGATAATTCTGTGTTACATTGTTTTGGTGGAGCTGAAACTACTCAGAGTCTTTCTTCACTTTCTACACATGAATGGAGGTGGCTATATCTTCTGCCTCATTAGCGAAGCGAGCGGAGTGTTCCGTGTTCCTGTGGCTTTGTTGGCTCTCGTATGCTAAGGTGTTCAACAACAAGAGACAAACTGAGATACACCCGAGGTTTCACCTTTGAGCATGGCCACAGTTCTCCGGAGTAAGTCACTGATTTTGGACCCTCCTGATTTAATTACTGCTTTTACTGACATTGAATCTGTCCCGTTAATTGCAGCACTGCAAAATGTTAATTATTTATCAGACTAAACATCATCCACAACTGACTCTGTCGCTTCTATTTCATGTATGTCAACGTCACCACATGTTACGATCTTATCCAACTTGCACTCGGTTGAGTTGGAAAAATCTATATCTTGAGGTTCGATATCTGTCAAACAGCATAATATGCAGCCTCCCCCTGCGAGGGAGAAACCAGACTTTCATTCTGTGGATATCACATATGCCCAGGTCCTCTTTTCTGAGGACATAAGCACGGCTAGCGGCTCTGTTACTAAAGACCATCAACGCTTTCACACATCAGCATTAGAAAAGACAACGATCAATGTTGCTGGACAGTTATCTTCTATACTAAGTTTACCAATTAATTAGGACTGATCCACCATTTTAGATTAATCTTTTTTGAGATTTTGTAGGAACATGGAGGTCTCTATCATTGTTAATACGGAGGTGGTTAACCTAAATGGTAGTGTTATTAATAAGAACTGTTATAATGCACATAGGGCCACTTATGATGCTTTAAATTTGTAGAACCACAATGAATCAGATCTCGCCCTGAAGAACATCCACCTGAGAAGACAGTCAGGGATCTTACCTAGGGTTGATTCCCTAGATCCTGCTTCCTTCAGTTTCTGCCCTGTATTTTGTTATGAAGTCAATGTTAAGACTATACACACTTTATCGATGGAGGAGAGTATCTTCAATTTGAATGACTATCTTAAAACATCTTAAAACAGGTAATGGGCGTAAGATGGTTTTTACTGACAATGAGGACATTACTCAATACTTGTGTCAACCTGAACAAACATCTACCCGTCAAACAGCAGTGAGACATACTGACAACATTGATCCAAATGGGTCCATTTATGCCCAATCCGATTGTTTGTCACAAAATGTTGGGGTGGGAAAGTAATTCTCAAATAAATGGTATGATCCGTATGAATTGGACTAAAGTGTTGGAGATCTTTCAACAGATTCCTCTACTGACACCCCTACGTTCAGAGGATATTGATCTAATTTCACTCTCATTGTTGAACAATAAACATATGGAGCCTCATTATGACTCTGACGGTAGCCGTGTGGGTAAAAATGGCACTACTGCCGCCAGAGTTATTTTTTTCCCGGCGCCCAGCAATTGGGACTTACCGGGACATTACAGCCCCGAAGCCGGTTGGTGTAATTCCCTATTGCGAGGCGCCATAAAATATGACTCCCCCGTCCATTCGAGTCCCATGTGATTCAATGGGAATGGGGAGGATGGAAGCACCGGCACTGTGTGCAACAGTGCAGGTGCTTTTGCCAAAGTCTACGGCCAGGTGCCGTTCCGCCTGCCAGGTTGCACCTGGCAGGAGGAACGGTACCTGGCCGCAGTACTTGGACCATGCCGGTCCGCTAGCAACGGTGCAGGTAGCTTACCGGCACCATTGTTACCGGGCCGGCAGGGTCGTAATGACCCACATGGTGTGTTATTTCCATTCATATATTGTGTCAAACATGGTCTGGGCTCAGCAACCTACTTTACACTCTTCGGGTTTTCAGCTATATGAAGTGAAATCACCTAGGGAAGGCAAGTCTTTAATATCTACTCCATTACAAGGGAAGGAACCCAGGTAGGAACACAAAATCTCAATTAATTCTAAATGTCATCTGTCTGCCTCTAAAGTAGCTCAACTTGCTAGCATCTGTAAAGAGGGTCAGGACTGGTCTTGGGTCAATTCAGCACTGAGGTCATTTGCAGTTCTGAGACAGGTGCTGACCCACCCCAAACCTCGCCCAGATCAAGGTGTTGTCGTGGAATGTTTGAGGTTGACCAATTTATGCAAAATGTTTGGTACCTCTGATTTTATGAGTCATTTTAATATCCTTCTGTTACAGAAGACAATGACGTCTTCTCAATTTGACTTGGAGGGCTATCTGACCTATACCAGGGTAACCAAGGGGAGTTCTGGCAATAGTGATAGATAATTCCTTAAATGTAACAGAATTAATTTATAACTCAGAAAGTCTAATCGCCGTGGGCATTTCTTCCAATATAACGCACTCTGAGATACTGTTGGTAAATTCTTATTGGAATCCCTCAAAATCACACATGGAATCTGTCCAATTGGTTTTGGTACAACTCCTTGAGGCCTGGTTATTGAAGTTTCACAAGCATTCCATAATTGTTGGTGGGGATTTTAACTCTAATTGTGCAGATCGTTCTAAGCTGAATGCATCTAGAATTAGATCGTATTCTGCCAAATGAGTACCAACAGAAGAGTGGTTTGGAACGCCTTTTCCTCGGACTGGGAGTTATCCCAGCTTGAACTAGAGATGTCTAATGACACCTTTTTTATGTGGCATAGAGGTTTGCTATGTTGGCAGATCAATTATTCCTAAGTGTCCACTTGTTCAAGATCAACAAGCGGCCCCGTTAAGTCTTTATGATCCACAATTGAGCGACCAACTGGTCTTATATTTTGCCTTCGACTTTGTCCCTAGATAGAGGTGGCCAAACATTGAAATGGAACAATAGAATGTGCCACAACTTTACAGATTTCTTGTCTAAGGCTATTAATAACTTGGGTCTAGGGTGGAATATACATCAAACCAACTGTGGGATGGTTGAGATATTTAAGGAACTTATTACTGCTTGTCTAAAGTGTATAATCTTGGACTTTGACACAAAAAAGACACACTTTTTTACATCAGTATGACACAAAAATTGCTACCTCTAAGAGGTTTAACGTAACAACAAACATCTCAGAGCCAAGGGATTAAAACATATTAACTATCAGATAGCAAAAAAATCTGAAGGCCAACGTCATAGAAATCTCGTAAAATCCCTTAAAATAGAACTATATATTAAGATAACCAAAGTATGTTGGGCCATCTACTGGCCACTAATGGCTGTCATGCCTCATGGTCTCAATCACACATTACTCAAGTCTTTAAAAAAGGTGATCCCGGCCTTCCCAAAAATGATAGACTTATAGCCCTAATTTGCTCCATCAGTAAGGTCTTTTCCATACTACTTTTATTAAGAGACCTTAATTTAGTTTGGCAACAATTTTCTATCTTGTCTAGAGTAAAAGTGGGATTTAGACAAAATATGGGGCCTCCCCTTAATGTGACTGTTTTGGATCATTTGCTTCAGAATGTTAAACATAGTCGCACAGGTACTGTTTATATGGCATTGTTGGATATGTCCTCTGCTTTCTACGGCGTAATAAGACCAAACCTTTCAACTATAATGTTCCACATATGCTGGTACTACTTATAGCTCTTCTCCATAAGAATTCTACCATCAAGATTTGTCTAATGCGTGAGTGTGCTCTCTCTAGATCTATTCCATCGCAAGTAGACTTAAATGGTTTACACAATGGCCCTAACCCTATTCAATGTTTACTTAAGTGTCATTGATATGTTGTGGCAGGCCAACAATATTTCACCTGTGATGCTAGGTCATTTGAGGTTGCATTGGCTAGCCTTGGCAGATGACTTGATTTTTTTTCGATAGACCGGCCCTGGGTCTGCAGCGTAAATTAGAGCTGTTTTTTCAATACCCTGCTGCTAACAACTTACAGACAAATGAATCTAAATCCAAAATCATCATTTTTTCTAGCAATAGTAAACCCAAGGTAATGTGGTGGGTTCTGGGAGATATTGATATTGATATTTTATTTCTATCGCGCTCGTACACAAGTGTTTTAGAGCGCGACAAGGCAAGGGAGAGGAACAGGGGAGAACAAACCAGCGATCTTACTAGGCCCAGTGACATTGAGAACGTGCAAGTGCATGGGAGAGTGGGGGAGTGCATGGAAGGGGGGAGAGGTGGAAAGTGCCAAGCAGAGGAGAAACAGATAAATAACAATACATAAATAATAAAGGAAACAAACAGTGGTAGTACAGCCAGCAATTTGCAAGTGCTAGGTTTAAGGCAGCAGACAGGGTAGGTCTGATAAGTGCAGGAAGAAAAAGGGGGGGCAGTATGGGTACAGATACAGACCCCAGTGCAAGGGGTGGCCCGGAGGCAGTGCGGGAGGGTGGCAGGGTGAGCAGGTACCTGGGCCCGGAGGACAGAGGGTGGCCAGGTGCACGGTGCCAAGAGCGAACAGATCAGCCCGGGAGGGGGGTAGTGAAGGCAGAAGAAAAGAGGAAGGTCTTGAGGTGCTTCCGGAGCCGGAGATGGTTCTCCTCAAGTAGAGCGTGTTCCTTCTATAAGATATCTGGGGTATAACCTTTCGAATACCAGCTCTACAGCTATGCAGAGCGCTACCCTGAAGGACAAGCTCTGCCCCCTCATTTCCCAAATGAAACGCTTACTCTCACGAGTGTGTACATTTTCCATTCTCCGTGCTTTGAGATACTACTTGATGAAGATAGATCCAGTTCTCTTAGTTGTGCTTGACATGTCACTCATTGACCTTAGTAATCATCTAAATGTCCTGCAAGGACAATTGTGGAAAAAGTTCTGGGTCTTCCTTCGTCTATACCCAACGCAATTATGTGTCATGAGTTGGCACTTACAACTTTACAAGCCCCTTATTTATGGAGACAGTTGTTAAACTATACCAAGTTTCTTTGGCCTCCTGAATATTTGCTTTACTCTGATCTAAGCAAGGTGGTCAAGGATTTGTCTATCAATTCAATAAAATTGTTTAAGCGCAAGATATAGGATATATTACTTACCATATGCTCTTCGGATGAGGAACTAACTACTAAATTGTCCTGGTAGTGTGAAATCTCTTCAGGCATGACTGGATGCTGACACTGGACGCTATACAATCATACTCTTCGTATTGCGAGTATGCTACATTTCTCCAGAAAAAGGAACATCTTTCATCGTATTTGATTCGTTTTCCGTGTAGCAAAATACGAGCACTCTATATGCGTTTCAGACTGAACCAGTTGCCTACTATAGAGCGGACGAAACACTGGAATATACTCAAATACGCTGATGAACTGTCCCATATGTATTTCCATGGGGTCAGTCAACACTTTGCCCCATTGGGTTCTAGTATGTCCAAACCTGCCTCTTAGTAGAACTAGGTTTTATAAAGACCTTGTCTGTTTTGACAGACTTTTCTAGGAACTTATTTTGGGCCAGATGGATGTGGGATGTCCCCTTAATAATGGCATTATGTCATTTCTTAAATTATTTCTTAATTTGTTTTGTGTCAATCATATTGCTTTTGTATTTGATTTTTATTGGAAATTGTATGTATGAACAAAGTTAACTTTTCAAAGTTGTGTAAGGTTTCTCTTTGTAAACTGCTTCCAAATTAAAAAAAAAGATATGATAGATATCACCTTAAACAACGTTTCTGTTTTGAATGGAGAAATCATCAAACAAAAGAAGGGGTGGCCATGGGTACTCTATTTGCACCAACATTTGCACATCTTTTCAGGTCACATTAGGACAAAGGGTCTGCAACCTTTGAATCTCCAGATGTTTTGGAGTACAACTCCCATCAGCCCTTGCCAGTATAGTCAATGGTGAGGCATCATGGGTGATATGGTCCAAACTATCTGGAGGGGCAAAAGTTTCAGACCCCTCCATTATGATCTATCGCATGTCTGGCAATCTGATACCCATGAAATGGGGAGAAAGGTTATGATTGAATAGAAATATCGTTCAGGTGAAATTAACTATGAATTACACACACACACACACACACACAAAGAACAGCTTTTCTTTATTATTGTACAAAGAAAACAAAGTAGAAACCAGAATTGTCCACAAATTAAGAAAACTAATTCAATTTTGCATGCTAATAGTGGTCATAAAATAGACACGTTAAACAACTTATCATACATAGAGCTTTTATGAAGTAATAGTGGCTATAGTGGAGACAAAATCTTTCAACAAGAGACTCCTTTGATTCAGAAAACTGTTTTGGCCACAGAGTTTAAAATACAATCTTAAGAAAGCAATTAATTTTGGAAAGAGTATCCATGGAACATAATAAGAAAGTTTGTTTGAAAACAAGATTTTCTAGAAATAAAAAGATTTAAAATATACTGAAGAAGAATCGCTATTTCCTTCTTTTAGGGAATGATACAAAAGATTGATGAACCAAAAATAAATTTATAGAAAGTGAAAAATATTACAAACAGTATTAAGGCCAAGTTTGACAGCAAACAAGACCACAGAGGAACATGGGCTAAAAACCCAACGTTGAGGTGTTTACAACTGTGGGAATTGTGGAGCATGTGAGTTTGCATCAAATATAACTAAATATTTTGGTTTGGGTGACAAAAACAATACAAGATCACAGTTTTTTTATTAACTTTAAAACACCTTTGGTAGTATATTCCATAATTTGTGTGTGCATCAAGACATACGTAGGAAGTATAATTTTGAAATTACGGGATCACATTAATGGGCATGTCAGAAGCATTAGGAATATGGATCTACTGCAGCCACTATCTTCACATTGATATTACGAACGCAGGAATTCATTGATCTGAAATATTTAATTCACAATATTCACAGACACCACACCTCGCAAAACCTTCAAAAGAGTCATCGACCATGACAAGAAATGCATCAATGCGGTCTAGAAAGACTAGAAGCAACCCAATCTACCATCCCCAGACAGACCAATAGCCATGCTAGATCTGAATTGTTGGATTGTTTTGCCCATAAGAATTTTTTCAAGAATTCTCAACAAATTTAACAAGTTAATGGTTCATTCCAGACTAAATTACTTAAAGAAGTAAAATCAATAACAGGAGATAATCTGGAGCACAATCTGCACACTAGCAAATTTGCCTGCCATCAACAGTTACACCTTTACAGAGCTGAGAATTCAAAGCAAAGAAAGCACACTATTCCAAATGTGTTTACTCGGCACATCAAAAACAAACAAATGTTTAAGGTCATCCAAAGAATTTAATAACCCGACAGCCTGCAACACAACCCCTACATCTACCCATGAGCTCTGCAACGAGGTTGCTGCACAATTCAGCCAAACATTCCTCGATAACCAGGAACACCTCCACAAAGGATTCTCCCACCCATAGACCACATACGAGACTCCAGCAACAGCACCCACTACTTCCTCCTCTAATGTCTTTCGACCTTCTGTCTGCAGGGGGTCTGCAAACTACCATTGACGTGTGCAACCCATCAGCATCTACTGAGGATCTATGCCCCTCCAACCTTACAAATACATCATGAAAACTTCTGAATTAAAGCCCATCTTCCCACTCTCCTTACAAACTCCATCAGCAGCGAAAGAGTCCCAGCTGGTTTGAATTTGAATACAGACATCTGCTTGTAAAGCCCAGAACTGACCCATATGACTGAGCCAGCTATCTCCCTTTCTCAAATGCCCCTTTCATCTAGAAACTTGTCAAAAAATTCATAAATGGTCAACTCCATAATTTCATCGAAAGAAATCACTTCCTAGATAAGGCACAGCACACATTTACACCTTCCAGGAGTACAGAATCAGCTATGTGCTGCATCTGGGAAACACTCAAAACAATGCAATTCAGATGAAAACTTAATGTGCTCATCCTACTGGACATATCAGCCACTTTTGATACCACCCGTCACAAGATTCTCCTAAGAAGACTAGAAATTATTGGTATTAAATTAACAGCTCTACACTAGAGCACATCCTTCCTCACGGGTAGAACAGAAACCACTTTCTTGGGCCCCTACAATTCCTGGCATTAATGGTTTACTGTTCACTTGTTAGGTGCTTATACAGGAAGCAAATACTATTTAAAAGCACCCACAGGGCAACACAGAGGGGACAGGGGATGATAGACAATGTAATTTCAACAATGTTAAATAATTAAATACAACAAAGTAAGAAGAGACAATGGGGAGTGGAAGACAAACCTACTATGCCTTGTTAGTGTTCAGAACGTGCAAGTGCAGAGGAGAGAGTGGTATGGGAGTTGTGCTGAGTTGCTCATGGAGAGCAGCAGGTGGACTTCTATGAAGAAAGGTAAGTGCAACGTCCTGTGGTGGAGGGTGAGCCGAAGCAAGTGCAGAGGATAGACAGCAGCTGGGATGATAAGGCGTGGAAGGTCAAGTCCCAAAGGATACATAAGCACCCTGCACACCAGTGAAGCTACTGTGCTATTAACAGTGGAGAGAGGGAGTGAAGGAAGAGGTAAAGAGAAAGGTCTTGAGGCTTTTATTCGGAACATAAGGAGGTCCTGCTAAGAACAAAGAGGGAGGGCGAGGCTGTACCAAAGAAGGGGGCAAAATGTGCCATTCCCCACATTTTTGTGGTGGGTCCTCAAGAATCCACGCTCTCACCTCTACATTTCATCATCCAAATGGAATCCCTGCTAGACAGCAATAATGGCTCTGGTATCTTCCTGCTACAACTATTTGGATGACACCCAATCTGTAAATATGTGAACCACCCATCGCTAAGCTCTTAAGAATTGCCTTGCACAGATGGACTCATGGATAACAGCAAACTGAATGAAATGTAATCCTAGCAAAAACAGAGCTGAAGCTCTGCACACCTGCGGGTTCAGCTCTACCACAATTCCTAAGCTTGAAGTGATGGGCCCTTGGCCCGACGAGAGGGGTCCTTGGCCAACCCAGTCAACCACCGTAAGACATCTTGGAATCACAATGGACAACACCCTCACTCTTGATCCCAAAGTCCGATCCCATTGTAAGGTGTTTCTTCCATCTGTGCATACTACGCCACATTTTAGCTTACTTAACATTCACTCACAGGGCAGCGGACATCATTTCTCAAATACTATACAAACTGGACTATGTGAACATCATCTATCGCATGCTGCAAGATTACCCAATGATGACACATTAAAGACTTTGAAATGAATCACCCGTCATTTCTACCATGGAAGAGTCACTTCCTCCTTCAAAAGTAAGTTTCAACACCTCAATGCCTCCATAATACTTAAGTACAGCATTGATATACTAGTCTCTAACTTCAATAAGAAAAGACAATGACAAGCTTCTTTTTCAGTTCTGTCCATGAAACTCTGGAACCCGCTAACCATACATCTCTGCCTAGAACTGAAACAACTGACTTGCAGGAGAAAAGGTATAGATGTGGCTCTTCAACCAACCACTTGGAAAGAAATCAAAGTTATAGCAAGCAACTAAAAACTATGCACCAGAAACTTAGGCTACTTTACGGGAAGCAATGCTTTGCTGCACAAAACTGGTCCGCCCCTGAATCTCAATGAAATTTAAAGTCAAGAGGCTTTAAGCAACAATACCCCCATCCCGACCTCCTCTACACCCACCCCTCACATCCCTCTACTAGCTCCTCACTACTAAATTCTTGAAGCCTTACACTTGCCACACCTCTTTGGATAACTGACCAGGCCTTTCCACTATCCAACTAACATTCCCCACCTTTTTTAAAGATCAATGCGCAGCAAGGCCAACATAATTGGATGAAGGGACTGGGAGCTATATAAAACCACTTTACATTACGTGTCCTTGTCAGGATATACTTGAATTAATGAATACTGGAAGACATACTTTAGACATTAATTTGTCATGGTTGTACTCTGCCACACTTAGTGTAATCATTCTTTACATGTTTTATTTACAATTGTAACATGTAGTTTGTGACGTGAAATGTATGATCAATATGTTTTTTAATAAAAGTTTGTAATAAAAGCACATTTTTTAAAGTGTTGTGACAAACCAGAAGAAGGACTTGCCCAACAATGGGTCATGAAGTAAATACTTTTTTTCAAATAATATTAAAAATGCTGAATTGGCCGTATCGCTATGAGAGAAGTTCCCTGCCTTTTAAAACAAAACTTAGGGTTCTCATCGTAGCCCAAAAAAACAAAGTGTTCAGAGTCATAATTCCTAACCTCTGACTGGCCCTACAACTTTAGAAAACCTAACTAAAAGAAAAAGTAGGCTTGCACAACAGCTTTGGAATGGGCTTCTGCCTTGCCCAGCACCTGCAGGACTTAACAGTCTCAGAGTTCCTTAAAATGTCTTCATACAGTGCAGTCTTTGTGTGGTTTGTCTGGATAAAATTACAAATATCTTCAAGGTGGTCTTCTATCTCTCCCCCCTCTCTGAGGAAAGACACATTCTTCCTCCTATGTGTGTTTATCGGTTTACTACTGGTTTAATCCCACCAGGATCGCTTCAGCTTTTCACCAGTAGTTAAATCTCTCCGGGATCACTTTGCATATACTTTTCTGTACCCCAACTTTGTGACACTGGGACTACCCAAGGTCCCAAGGCTCGTTTGTAGGGTTATTGGTTCTCAGTCCAATTTTTTTCTGATATAATTGGCAGCTTCCACAGCCTTGGTACGAAACATGCCTATCCCTTCCACTCCCTGTTTCACAGGATGTGTGTCGATACAGTTCTCTTAGATTCTTATACTGTGAATGGCTTCCCCAGCCTTCATATATAGTCTTTGTCTTTTTTTTCACTCTGATTTACTTGGGTCACACGCATGTTCCATTCTTTCAAACATTCATACTCTTAGCGACTTCTCCAGCCTTGACATGTAGTATTCACATCGCTCTCATTCTGCTTTACCTGAGTCTTGTGCCTGTTCTGGTCTCTCAGCTTCTCGCACCATGAACGTCTTTGGCAGTCTTTGACCCCACAGTTTACATCCCTCATTGGCTGCCTCACATAGGGAGCATTTGCTTCCCTGTTCGTGCTCATCTTGCATGTACCGGCACTCGGCGTGTGGAGCTAGGGGATTGGGGCTCTTTTATTCGTCCTGATCTTGGCATCGGTTACTGGGCACTTGGCCCACCACTGTTTGCTAGTGGTTGCGCCAGCAGGAAATACTGTTTGCTTCTCATCTGTGCTTCGTTTCTGATCAGAGCCTCTTGCTAGGTCATCGTACCTGCCTCATGGCCTCCAGCTAGTGGGCGGTGCCCAAGCTATGCCACAGCTGGCTCAACAGCTTATTGTAGCTCTGCCCCACAGGACGTTATCAGAGTCTCATCTCTGCATATCATGGATTCTCCTCCCTCTGTAGGCATCACATATGGCGTAAGAGGTCCCCATCTTGTGGCGGGTTGGAAAAGGGTGACACTTGAAGGACATTATTACTGGTGTTTATTAAAATAATAAAGATAAGAACTATCTTTCCCTATTGCTGGAGGGTTATCCGTGCATATATAAATAACTGAAGGTGCTCGTCAGTCATCAGGAAGTCCCAAATGGTCCACAACTAGTTCTAACTAACCCTACCACTATTTTAACTAACAAATTAAACCAGGAGAATGTCTCTCCTCTCCTAGTTATCTCTTATGGCAATGTCACTTCTTAGATCAGACAACATGTTGTAAATCAACTAGATGACATCAAAGACACAGGTAAATCTGCCATGCTCCTTATGCTGGTCCCACAGCCGCATTTGATCTCGTTGACTATCAGTTTCTCTGCGATCACCTCACCACCACAGCAAACTTCTCTCTTGCAGCCACTGACTGGATCAGATCCTTCCTAATAGACCGATCCTTTCGGGTCTTCATAGACGATCATGCTGCTTCACCCACACCAGTTACCTGTGGCGCCCGCAAAAAAGGTTCTTGCTCTGTATAACATTTATACAAAACCCCTTTTCGATCACCTGGATGTCTTCGGCATCTCCTACATGAACTACGCTGATGACACCCAGATTCTCCTCCCTCTCTCAGGCTCTTACCACCAAGACACTGCTACCATTAACTCAGTCTACAACATCATCCAAAACTGGATGGCAACACACATGCTATGCTTAAATGACGATAAAACAAAGATTCTCATTGCTGGCTCACCCACCACTCTCTGCAACTTGGATCCGGCCTACAAAAACTTCAACATCGACAGCATCCTAATCCCCATCTGACCCACTGCCAAAACTATGGGTATCTATCTGGACACTTCACTGAACCTCTCACGTCAAGTTAACACCATCTCCTCTGCTGCCACCCACACAGCCAAATTGATCAACGCCAGTAAGCCTTTCTTCTCCGTATACAATCATCTCACAATTGTCAGAGTCATCACTGGGGACACGTTGGACTACTGCAACGCCCTCTTTGCTGGGACCTCTGAATGCAATCTGAAAACACTACGGAGCATCCAGAAGAATGCCCTCCAAGCTGCCCTCGGCCTCACCAAACAGGCCCACATCTCAAAAGCCGGAAAAGACACCCATTTCTACCGATCCAAAAGTGAATCAACTTCAAGATCCTCTCCTTCATTCACAAGTGGATCCCTGAAACTGGACCGGAATACCTTTCTCAGCATGAGGACAAATACACCCTGTCTCATCCACTAATATTCTCACACAACCACTTGCCCAAAGTGTCCAGCTTCATTTGCCAAACTGGCGGTGGCTCAGGCTTCCACGTTGTCATCACCAAGGTGTGGAACAATCTCCCTATGTTCTTAAGAATGGAGCCCTCCTATGGACCTTCAGGAGAAACCTGAAAACTATGCTTTTCACCTAAGCTCGTCTGAGCCAAGACACTATCACTGCTGAAAGTGTTGAACGTATGCCTCTTGCATTCCCTATTTACCTTTACAACTCCTTCCCCCTTTCCCTAATGTCACTAGCGCCTAGATACTGAAGGGCTCAGTGCATTGCTACAAATGCAAAAATAAATAAATAAATGAGTCCATAGTTCGCTTCAGTAAGATATCTTCAAATAGTCTCTTGCCACCTTCTGAACAAGATCTTGTAATTTTTTTACAATGTACTTGTTTTTTTTATCCCATTTAGAGACAGTTGTTCCACAGTCATTTGTATCACTCTTTCTTGTACTTTGATCCAGAGTTATAGGCCTTCCTGACTCTTGTAATCTAGGCCTTTTTAGGTTGTTTATCCTTGGTAATGCCTTGACCTTCCCCCTCGCCTGGAGTTTCTCAGTTTGATTAGTGCTCTTATCTGCTTCATTTGATTTCACTTTATATTCATATTTATATACTTCTCCCCCTGGTTTCCACCACTCTATTTCTTAAACCATTGGGTGCTTTCCCCTCTTCCCAGGATGTATGTGCCCAGTTTTAATAGCTCTTTCAGGCATATTCGTTATTCTTTTGGCTTTATATTTAATATCTAGTCAATTTCACTGGTATGAGTTTCTCCTGCTCCAGATCAATGTCCCGGAGGCCCTCCGGTACTCCTGTTCTCCCAGTTACAGCTGTATCTGCAGGGGAACGCTGTCCAGCGCAGCGCTCACTCGGGTTCTCTTCCTCTGCTGATCTCGTGCTTCACCTTGCTGTCTTTGTCACACACTCCACCCTCTCTCTCGTTGCTACCGGGTCTGGATGCGTGATGCAGGGCATCTCGTTGACTCCCACGATAGGTGGTTTCGGTGCTGCTCGATGAGGGCAAGGCCACAACCGGGTTAAGGATTCCTTTCTCCCCAGCTTCTCTCTGTTTGCCAACCCCAGGCCTCCAGCGTTTCCCTCCGATGCTCAGGACTGCTCTGAAAGTCGTGGGATCCGTTGCTCCCCTCAGCTCCACCTCCTCCAGGCGTCATCACCTTGTCAGGGGCTTCTGTTCTCTTCTCTCTCTGTGCTTCACCTCTCCACGGCATGTTGCCCTTTTCCAGCTTACTCATCTCAGTTCAATTTAGGATCTTCTTAAGGAGACAGATCCCCCTCCTTATGTATAACAGGATATTTAGTTTTGTCTTCAGCCAAGTCCCTAGTCTTACAATGTTCTTCATATCTGAGAGTCTTGTATATGCTACTATGGTGGATGGTTTAGGGACTTCCTCAAAGGAACGCGAGTCCTTGTCCGCTAAGGGGGAGGCTTCCCCTTGGGGAGAATTGACAAATACCCTAAATTCATCACACGCTCAGTTCACAGTTCTTGAATACTTCATCAGAATACAAAAAGGTGTGTCCCTCCTTGACAGCAGCGTTCAGATGGAACTCAGCATTATCTGAAGCCAACAGGGTGGAAGGGGATTGCTAGTATTTGTTGTTAACATCTGAGAACAAATAGTTATTTCAAGTCCAGTCCATTCAGGGAGGTCCTCATTGGACTGGGAATCCATGTCCCCAAAAGGGTAGTCCCGCCCAGTGAGGTCCCACTTGCCCAGACCCCTAGGGCGGGTTTTGCAGAGCGGGATCACCTGCCTAGATTCACAGACGGTGGCCCCCCTCTGGGGATAAGGGCCAGTGTTCAAGTGTCTGGCAATGTCATAGTAAGATTCAAGCTAGCAGGCTCTGCCAGTACTTTTGGGTGATGCAGGCTTGATGCTCAAGTCCTCCTTTTAAAAGTCATGAGGAGAGACAAGACCTCAGCAGAGCATCATTCAGTTTGAGGAGGCAATTGAATAGGAGTCTCAACCTCATCCTTTAAAGAATGTCAGAAGACTTTACTTTGCTTGACACAATTTCTCTGCCCGCACTTCTTTAGCACTGGTATTCATCTGGGTAACGTTGCCCTTGTTTGTTTTTTATCATCCCGTCCATTTCAGAATTTTACCAATGGTAGCCAATATGGGTATTGAGCTACTGAGGCAGCCGGTACAGTTTAAGTCACTGGTTACGTGAGGTCGGCTTTGGACAAACTCAGGAGTGTGACGAATTCAAGGAGTTTGTCACCTCTGCCTCAGGGGGAGCCACTCTCTTTGGGACTCAGAGCATTAGCCGACCCTTAACACCCGAGTATGGCACAGGGTAAGTGGTATCCCTCTGGAGGAGACTTCCCTTTGGGAGAAATGGGAACTCGAGACTCAAGTCACCATCCCTCCCCTGCTCCCTCCCCCGAGGGACTGACACCTTTAGGGGTATGCAAGAACTAGTGTGTGAGAGGAACCTTTAACAATGACTGTAATAATTAAAAATACCCTTTTGACATGGCTGACCTAGCTTGAGAGCAAAACTTAATTTCATCCTCTTTAGGGAAATGAGCTACCAAAACTGAGCATGCCAGCCCAGCCTCCTACACCACCACAGACAAAATGAATACAACAGAACGGCAGAAAGACAAGACTCCTGGAGCCATATCATTGAAGAACCAATCAGGAAGGAGGACCCGAACGGCCCGGGGGGTTTAGTTATGCTGCAGCACACATTAGGAGGAGAGACGCTCAGAGACAGAACGCCAGACGTGGCGAGGAGAATGCAACACGGCAGAGCAGGTGAAACACTGGAGAAACAAAGAATCCCAGAGTGAATTTTTTTTAAAACATCTTTTTATTAGTATGTCAACAAATATCATTCATCATAGTATAATACAGGGGTGTTTGGCAAAGCCATAAATGACCAGTTCAACAGCATTTTATTAATTATATAATAAGTAAACATTGCAATCAAATTCACCCTCTAGACATACTAAGCAACTTCAATGTATGCATGCAGTAGAAAAAAATACCAACATATTTATTATTATTAGAACACAGACACAAATACAGGACTACACATAGACAAACACTAAACTGAACCATCAGCAAAGAAGATAAAGAAGAAGGAGAAGTAGAAATAGAAAAGAAAGAAGAAAGAAAGGGAAAGAGAGAAAAAAAGGGAGAGTAGCCCACTCCTCATTATTATTCACATCTTAAATATTCTGTCATATAAGGCATGAATGGCCCCCATATCGAAAGGTATTCTACCTCTTTTTCTTTTCCCTTGAATGAGAGTTTTTCATAATTCAATAAAGTTTGCAATTCTACTAACCAGTCCTCCACTTAAGGCTTCTTCCTAGTTTTTCAGACCCGAAGAATCAGTCTCATTGCCATTAACATAAACTTATCTATCCAATTGTTGTATTGTATAGAGTTTTTACATCCATCCCGATGCATTAGTCAGAATGCATTCACCGCTGATCTCTGTAAAACTATATTTAAAGTTGGACAGCTCCAAAGAAGGTTTAACAAGGTACCCCTTTCATTTCCACACCCCCATCATAAATCATCTATCTGCAGTTCCAATTTATAAATTTTAACAGGTATCAAGTATACCCTGCCTATTATTTTCTGTCTGATCAAATGCAAATTTAGGTCTACTCCCACATTTGCACTCACCCCAAGTATATCTTTCCAATCTTTATACGTAAAGTGAATATTCATATCCACTGACCATGCAGATCTTAGCTTTCCCCATGCCACAACATGTTTGTTTTCCAATTGCACAAAGTTCATGTACGTAGGTAGATTATATTCCTGTCCCATAAGTAATTGACATAATTCAGGTTTAACCCGCAGGGAATCATTGACCATACTTCTCCTGAGGATAATTAATGAGATTAAATTAATCTTCTTTCTTTTGCACTCAAATAATATTTTCTCTGTATTTCCTCACATGACAAAAGACGATCACCATCTAGTATATCACCCGGAGTCAAAATACCCTTCTTGACCCAACTCTGCCAATTCAGGCATCTATTTTGAGCTGTAGTGCCTTATTATACCAAAGTGAAGCCTCCTAATTGAATCCATACTTCTGTTTATTCTCTCCAAACCACATCCAAAAAATTTGTCTAGTTGCCATTATTGGTTTTAACTTCAATCTATTGGCCGACATTTTCCCCATAGTATAGAGGTTTTTTTAAATGGTACGGACTGCAAGTATCCCTTTCCATGCGCAACCAAAGTGTACCTTTAAAATCATCATTTTTGAAATAATAAGAGCTCTTCTTAAGTAGGAATTCCTTGCAGTATTTTTGCAAATCTGGATAGCCAAATCTGCCCTCTTCAACCTTCTGCATCAATATATATATTGGAATTCGAGGTCTTTTACCCAAACCCCATAAAAAACATTGGAAAACTGTATTAGTCTGCAATATTTGCTTTTTGCTAATTAATAATGGAATTGACTGGATAATATATAATATTTTTGGCAATAAAACCATCTTAATGCCATTGATGTTGCCCATAGCGATAGATTAAATCTTTCCTATCTTCTTATAGAGTATCCGCCCAACACACAATCCTTTAATTCTTTCACATTGCCTGAAATAGGCAGCTAGTGGTTCAAGTGCTAAGTCAAATAAGAATGGTGATAGGGGGCATCCTTGTTGCGTGCCTTTTGTTAATGTAAAAGACTCAGAAATCAGACCATTCACAGTCACTCTTGCTTTAACTTCATGATGAATACATTTGATCGATTTCATAAAAACTGGCCCAAAACCCATCCTCAAAAAGGTGTATTCTAAAAATCTCCAATTAACCCTATCAAATGCTTTTTCTGCATCAAAAAACCCCATGATCCCCTTTGAGTCCTTATTGTGATGAATCCCTATAATATTTAATACAGTCCTGATGTCATCATATCCATACCTCCCTGGGATGAAGCCCACTTGAGACTCATCAACCACATCTCCATATTCGCCATAAGGCAATTTGTCCATATTTTTGTAAATATCTTAAAGTCTACATTTAGCAACAAAGTTGGCCTATAGTTACCACACTTTTTGTGATCCTTATCAGGCTTAGGTATAACAATTATTATAGCATCTGTCATTGATCTACATATTGTACCTGACATTAAAAAATCATTAAAAAGTACACATAAAATTGACGATTATTGACTTGCAAACTTTTATAAAACTCTGAAATTATCTCATCTGGCCCTGATGATTTCCCATCTTCCATTTGTAATATAGCATTATTCACCTCTGCCACATCTATCATAGATTTAAGTATTTTTTTTTAATCTTTTCTAAGTTATGAAAGATTTACTTTATCAAAAAAAGTCTGTAGGTCTTTTTCATTAGGATGTAATTCTTCCTTATACAACTTTTCATAAAAATTTCTGAATTTTTCACAAATTTCTACACTTCTATGAAATGTTTCTCCATCATTTTCAATGGATGAAATACATGCGTCAGTCATTAGTCCTATAAGCTTATTTGCCAAGACTTTGCCATTCTTGCCTCCAAATTCCCAAAATAGCTGCTTTGAATAAAACAATCCTTTCCCTGCATGTGTCTGCACTTGATTCCTCAATTCCTCTTCTAGTCTTTTCAATTTTTATTTTTTGAATTACGAGTCTACATGCACATAGCTTCTTTGTAGTTCTACAACCTCTTTTTCCAGCATTTCAATCTTTTCTTTTTTTTAGCATGCAAAGCTCTACAAAACATTTCTCCCTGCAAAACTGCCTTAAAACAGTCCCATACTAATTTCACATCTGCCGAACCATTATTTTCCTTAAAATATTCCCTTATGAAGTCATCTAAGCCTGTTATTTTTTTTTTACACATTATTCAAACTGATTTTTAAGTTTAACGCATGATCAGAAATATTTCTTTCTCTAATACCAGAACAAAGTGTGTGATCAACTAGTTTATCACTAATCAAAAAATAAATCTATCTGTGAGTATGAATTATGTATCATTGAGTAAAATGAATATTCTCCATCTCTTTGATGATGTACTCTCCAAATATCTATAAGATCATACTTAAAAGCAAACTGTTTCAATTCTTCACCTAATTTTCCACCATTATACCTGCAATCTGATTGCCTGTCTAGTTTACTATCCATCACTAAGTTGAAGTCGCCACACAAAATTATACCTTCCCCCTCCATCTCATACAAAAGACTATCCAACTTTCTAAAAAAGCAGATATTTGGTGTGCATGGAGCATAAACTGTCCCGACAGTCATCTTCTTCCCATTATACAGTACATCAATTAGCAGAATACGACCTTCTTGATATTTTACCGTCTTTTCTATTTTAACTGATAATCCTCTTCTGAACAATATGCTAACTCCTCTAGATTTTGTGTCAAAATAATTTGAAACCACCTGTGGATATTTATGATAAGATAGATAATCCCACAATGTGTTCATTTAAATGTGTCTCCTGAAGAAATACCACATAACCCCTACTTCTACATATCCGTCCCAAAACCTTCCGCCATTTGATTACACATCCAATGCCTTTAACGTTCCATGACACAAAATTTAATGGATCAATATCTCACTATATAAGTATAACTGTTCTTATTCGCACATATGAAATTATTTTCTATAAGCTTACATTTTCTTTCTTTAATATCAATTGTGAGACAAAAGCATTCAACAAGGAAGTGGGAAAAGAAAAGAGAAAGAAGAGAGATAGAAAGGAAAGAGAAAAATAAATAAACTACACCCACACACACATAAAATAACCAGAGTGAATTATAAGTGTTGAACTTTAACTGTGGGCCAAGTCCTTTGGGGATCGAACGAGAGAGACCTGAGCTAGAACATTCTCCAAGCAGTCTAGACCACCAAGAACTGTTTTTATTGAACTTAACCTTTGGTCAATGGCCTTGACTGAAAGGAGCAATCTGGGTCAGAAGCCAATAGCCATCCCTACTACTGCACAGTTCTACAAAGGTTTTTTGTTTTGTATTTTGTTTCTTTTGTTGTTGTCTTTTTGTCAGATAAGGAAAGTCGTTCGGTTCGAAAAGGATTCTGGATAGAGGACTTTGTTAATTTAAAGACATCCTGCAGAGCACCCGTTCTGGCGTTCATGTGTTATAGACTAGGGCATGGGCTTGTAGAGTTAGGGAAAGGTTATTTTGTGTACAGAAAAAAAAAAACCAAAAAAAAAAAATCTCAGTGTCCGAGTACTGATTCTAACTTACCACAGGCGGAAGCCTGCTTTGTTATTTATTTTATTTATTTATTTTGCATTTTTAAAGCGCTCACACAGCCCGCGGGCATCAAGGTGCTGTTACAGGAATTGTTTGTTTTTTAGATGCGTAATTGTTTTTTTTTGTCTTAGTTGCGTATTTATAACGCGCTTAAACACCCAGAGGTTTCTAAGCACGGACCCAGGGATCGAACCTGTGTTGCTTCATGTCGTCTTGCTTCCAAGGCGAGCATGTTGCCACTGAGCTATCCTTCCAAGACATTAAATTCCCGGGAGGATTAAATTACAGTTAAATTACAGTATTAAAAATTCAAAATCTCTTACCTAGGCCATAAAGAAAATATTGCTTTAGTTTCAATTAAAGCTGGTTATTTAGTGTTGGGGAGGACTTATCAGGAATGCACCACCTAAAAAGGAAAGCAAAGCATGTGTATTCCTATCAAGCATCTGCTTCACTGAGCTCTGAGTCCCATACTTATATTGAGGTAAAGGAAGCCTGGGAATCTGACCACTATGGGGCAATAAAGGGCAATAAGCACAAAAGGAAACTGTGCAGCCAATCATGGGTCAGCGCCCTGTCGAAATGACAATGGGGATTGGAAGGGATTGGAAGCTGAGGAAGGCTTGTGAAGCTGCAGTCCTGAAGGAACAGAGATGATCAGCTGGACGAACCACAAGCCTGACAGCAGTTCTGTAACTACTAACTAGGACCCCCAGCTCACTCTCAGGGGGACAGTGTCATGTAGTTGACTTTCCCACCTTCCCTGGCTTGGTGCAAAAGAGAGGCCCAATTCTTGTAGGAAAACTGTACTGAGTCCTCCCAGAGTTCTCAAGTCCAAGGACATTACGCATGAAATTGCTGTTGCTCAGCATTCATTTTGAATTCAAGTTTTTTAAAAAATTTTATTGGTTTGGCTGAATAATTCAACCTTTCAAACAGTATAGTTTACATCATTAACACAAGTTTCATACATTTTAAATCTGATTAAAATTAGTTTTGACACAAAAGAAAAGATAAAATTGAATATGCACAAATGTGTAAATTTACAAAATCTTGCATTCTTAGCTTAATTGTTCAGGGATCACATAGTTAACAAACTGAACCAACGCAATTTGGACAGAGGAATTCGTACTGGTCAATAAGTAATTCCAAATGTTTTCAATAGGATACTCTATATAAAATTTACATTTTGCATGGAGAAGTTTGTACCTCACACATTTCAGAGCAGGGCACTCAACCACTAAGTGGCATAATGTCTCGATTGTTTGTCAATTAAGGCAGTATCTACAAAAGGTTTGGTCTTGAGACACCAGATGTCTCCTTCCCAAGATCTGTCTTGTTAAACACAAGTTTAGCCGAATGTGCATCAACTGAGTTCTCACATAACTTGAAGGACATTTAATTAGGTATGACTCTGGACAACGCATTTTTTTATGCGAATACTTTACCAAGTCGCAATCCACATATTCTAGGCATTGTTGGCGCGTGTTTATCCAGTCATAATGATGCAATTTTAATTTTGCCTTAGTTGGATTCATCAACAATAATTCTATATAAAAATGTCAGCCTTAACTAGTATGTCTAGTACACACTCAGACCATTTCCCCGGAAGTTTCAAATTGGAGGTTATCAAATGATTAGCCAACACACCCAAAATATTGTGAGAAGGTGCAGCAATTAAGCATTTCTGATAAAATGAGCAAAATTTCCATAATACTTGACAATATACGGAAATTAGTCCTAGTTCATAACGAATCATTGGAATTGGGGTCGACTGCAGCAATCTCAAAACACCCTTCCAAAATTGAGATACAAGACGATCCCAAAAGGTTCTTGGCTTTGGTGCTACAGTTTCTGCCCCATAAATTAGAATAGGTGTCACTTTTTGCTGGAAAAAGGCAATTACATGAGTGTCATGATGCCTACCCCCGGAGCATCAGGCCAGGCCCAGCACCCCCGGAAGCAGGCATCATGCCCTCGGGTAAAAGCCCAGCGGCCCCTTATAGGGACTCTTTGGACTCAGTCCTGGTGCCATAGGCGCCAGGCTCATAAAGGGAGGTGTTTTGTGCACTTACCTGATGCAGACCATGCTGCATGCTTCAGGCCTCCCTGAGACCTGAAAGGGACTATTTTTTCATAGGGACTATTTTTTCACTTGGGCGTGGCCAGGGAAGGATACATACCTAGTTGGGGAGGGATACATACCTGGGACTTCTTTGGAAGCTATTTAAGCCACGCCCAGGCAGCAGCTCATGCTTCGCGTTGTTCTGCTTCCTGCAGCTTAACGCTCACCGTGTCTGCTCCTGGACTACAGCCACGCCTGTCTTGAACCTGGAAGACCTGCAAGGAAGGAAGAGAAGAGAAAGGTGAAAACCAAGGATTATTTCAAGCTTCTTACCTGCATCCGGAATCTTCTCGCCAGCATCCCTGAAGGAAGACTTCAATTTAAAAGCATCGCGTTGCTCGCTGCAGCGCCACGCTTCACTCACCTGTCCTATCCTCGAGACATCTCCCGGCTCCATCGCGGCTGTCAGCATCGGACGCCACATCTCTGCACCTAGGGGAGAGAGGAAGAAACAAAAGGTGAGCAGAAGGACACACAGAAGGAAAGCCTGATTAACAGCCATAATACTTACCGGCTTTTCTTCCACATTTCGGGTCGGCGCCGCCCCGTTGGCAGGTACCGTACCCCGGCCCCTATGGGGAAAGGACTAGAGACATTTCAGAGGAATGATAAGGACATCTAGAGGGATCACCCTCATTACTACTCACCTCGGCAGGTTAACCCCTCGACGCATCGCCTTCATTCTGCACCTGAAATAAAGGACAGATCACAGGTGAGAAAGACAGCATAAAGGGGGCCTCACTTGAACTTTGAACTTTCATACTTACGGCGCATCGCTCAGGAAAGTCAAGTGGATTTTGCCAGCGCCATTCTGAAAACCAGTGAAGTAACTGGACGAACGCACGTCCCTGCACCGGAAGCAGGATGGAGAGTTCAACCTTCCAAACCATAAGGTGAGCTTAAACCGGGTTTGGAGGAATAGAGAGGAACGGAGGGGGTAAGGGGGGAGCTAGCACACCATTCTGCAGACTGTTAATCCCCTTTCTCATCTGCAGAAGGATATTCCTACGGGCCAAGGAAGCACGATTTGGAGGTCCTGTCCAATCGGTGTTCCGGGTCCTGCGCATCATGCTAGAAGAGGCCGCAGTAATCCAGACTAGATCAGCGCCCCCGTGGGAACCAGGTGGGCGTTACAATGAGTTAGTGTGAACTTGCCGTATTTAAACAGTAAGATTTTGACTTGTGATGTTAACGAGCGATTTTTTGCATCAAGTGTTACACAATATATATCATCGTTCAATACTTCTGAAAATGGAAGACCCAGATACTTGTATTGTTGTACTACGAGTAACTCTTGATTATCCAAAGACCAGGTAAATCTACAGGTTTTTTTGATTGCTGTTTTGTGACACACTACAACTTGAGTTTTTTCGAGATTAATAATTAAATTGTTCTCAATAACATACTCCTGCAATTTGTTTAAGAGATTTTGAAGGCCATAAGGTGTACATGACAATAATACCAAATCATTGGCGTATAACAGCCATGTAACTTTCAGATTACCTAGCTTGGGTGAGTCGGAGATTGGTATGAAATTTGAGAATGCAATGTCTAACAGAAAGAAATTGAATAGTGTAGACGCAAGGATGCACCCTTGCTTTAGGCCTCGCTCAGTTGGAATAATAGCTGTAAGGAGCCCTTCTAAAGATAATCTCACCTGCAAAGAGGTGTGGGAATGCAAAAGTTTTATTAGTGTGAGAATTGAAGAGGGACACCCATGCTGATGAAGTTTTTGGAATAGTAGTTGCCGATCAATTGAGTCGAATGCAATACTAAAGTCAACAAAAGCAACGTAGAGATTGCGGTTTTGATTAACATATTTTTGTTTGATCAGATTAAGTGCGAGCATGTTTGGAGCAGTGCCAATTCCTTTAATAAAACCAGACTGAAATGGGTCTCTTTTGAGTTCACGCTGCGTCCATTCGTTAAACTCTCGCAAAATGATCCAACAAAACAATTTGCCTGGAGCATATAGTATAGCAATCGGACGGTAACTTTGAGGCCGCTGACAATCACCTTTCTTAAACAATGGTACAATTATAGAATGTCTCCAAGTAGCAGGAATAGTTTGAGTAACAATAATATTTTGAAAGATCTGAAATAAGACCTCTGCCCATAGATTCGGATAACGCTTCAATGTTTTATTCGAAAGCCCATCCAGCCCTGGGGCCTTAGATTCACTCAGTGTTGAGATAATGTGCAGTATGTCACCTTTAGTGAAATTAAGGTGGAATGGCATAATTTCACCGAAGTGTGGCCCCACAAGGGCTGCTGTAGGTCTCGCATAGATTCTGGTGAAATGTTCAGTCCAACTTTTTTCAGATACATTATGCGACTGTATCAGAGCTTGAGGGTTGGATGAAACTAAATTTAGTGTGGTCCACATCTGAGCTGTATTTTGATTACGAGTCATAGATAACATGTTCTCTCCATCCTTTTGATAGAGGGTTGCTCGGTAGGAGCGCATCCAGTTTCGATATTTTGTTTTAATACAAGTTAAAACTGTAGTTCTATATTTGAGAGAGAGAAGATTAGATTTTCGCTTTTGTGCACGATACTCAGTTTTTTTCTTTTTTACCAATATATCAAATACGTGATTTCTCAAAGTTGTTTGTCGTTTGGAGTTTTGACCCCTTGGGAGAAAGTCCTGCATGAGGTCATAATAACAAACGTTTGGATGAGAGCTGCTTAGTCACGAGTGGGTGAATGCGGCCACTAGTGAGCTGGTGTAGCGCTGTATTGTTGCTTCATACCAGTTAATTCGATTTAGCTGAGAATTTGCACTGAGCACTTCGGATTAAGTTGCTACATGCTTTAATGGTGTTGCCAAAGAAGTTGTCCAGTGACTAGTTAAAAGCAGGTGATCACTGTCACTTCGAGGTAAGACCTTAAAAGTTACCCCACTCATAAACAAATTTGAGTCGACATATATGTAGTCAATAGTTGCTCTTCGCACACCACTTTGCCAAGTGTGACTTGGTGGAACATCTCTGTAACGCTCACCTGATTCTCGCAGAGGCGCCGGTCTTGACTGGGCGACTACCGTATCTTCAAAGGTGATGTGTAGCACCCGGTTGGCTCTTTGGGCTGGACCTCTGTGCACTGTATGCCTGACGTGTAGAGTAAGATGTCTGCAGATAGAAAATATGGGGTTAATAAACTGGGGTTATTGGGGTGTCCCTATCTCTTTCCTCTTCTCCTCTCCTGTAGACACCCAAAGGTTAACGCTCTCACCTTAGGTAAGTGAATGCCGAGCTCTCCATCTGCCTCGGGGCAGGGTGCTGTAACCAGTTTCTTCACTGGATAGGTAGCGCAGGCCTCTTGACTTCAGAGGACTGCTGTCCGTCGTTTACTGCACGAACGGTAAGTTTCGAGTCATTCAAATGTCTTTAAAGTCTTTAGTAATGATGTCTCTTGTTTTGCAGGGTTCCGGCGATGGCGGATGACGGGCTGAAGTGAGTTGAAGATGGAGCCCGTGTGATGAATAGAAGCGCCTGGAAGCACGTAAGTAAGCGCTTGTTGCCTGCTTCACTATGCGCTCTAACTGTCTTTTTATTTTGCAGGTACGAGTTCGGAGCGGCTGCAGGGTGCCGGAATACCCACTGGATTAGATGTGGAAAGGAGTAATGGCACGTGAGTATTAAAGTTCCCCAATGTCTTTAAACGCACCTTGTTTTGTCTTTCAGATGCGGGATGCAGCGCCGAAGAGTAGGTAAGCCTTTGCCTTTCAGATGCCGGAATGCTAACCTGTTCTTTCTTGTCTTTATAGGTGTTGCTGAAGACTGGATTCAGGATGGTAAGCCTTTTTCCTTAGGCCCAGGACCGGATGCAGAAGACACGATGAGCGTTCTGCTGCAGAGGTTGCAGAATAACGCAAAGCAAGATTCATCCACCGGGTGTGGTTTAAATAGCCTCCTGTAGTGCTTAGGTGTCTCCTTCCACAGCCACGCCTAAGTAAGAAAAGAGTTCCTGGTAAGAAAAGAGTTCCTGCCTTCCAGAAGAGTTCCAGTGTTCTGAATCTAGGGAGTGGCTCCAGCCCCACCCAACAGGAAAAGTAGTTCCAAACAGAAGAGGATCAGAGGCTCAACTGGCAGGCAAGTAAGCAGCATGGTCTGCTGAAGGTAAGTCCACCCAAGCATTATGAGCCCGGCGCTTCCAGCGCTGGGACTGGGCATATTTATGAGCCTGGTGCCACTGGCGCCAGGAGTGGGTCCAAAAGGTCCCAATTGGGACTGGTTGGCACTCGGAACCTGGGTTATGGATCTGCTTCCAAGGGAGTTGGGAAAACCCTGACCTTTTGGAAGCAGAGATCATGACAATCTCCTTCGCAAGCTCCATTTAGCACACACAAACCCTGTGAAAACATCAAGTCTTCCTATTGAATTAGTCTAAATTTTTCCGATGGAGCTCTTACAGAGAGAAGATGCACATTGAGATCACCAGCAATTATAGTATGTGAAATTTCTGGAGATATCACAATAAAGTCCAACATACAAGTCATCTCCTTGAAAAAAAAGTTCATCAGTAATGCTGTGATGGTTCCAATAAATATGAATTAAAGCATACAATATTGAGCAAATAGAAATTATGGTTAGTTGTATAAATGCATTTGGAGAAAAGGTTGACATAAGTTTGATGGTAGAACTAATTTTGATGGCAGTTAGAAGACCAGACATCGGGTGACCTTTTTCGCCCCGTACTGCAGGAGTAAAATGTATAGTATGTCCTTGCCAAATGGGGGAGTTGGTAAGCATAGTTTCCTGCAACATGATTATGTCAAACAGGTTTAGTTCTGTATTGTAGTTATTAAACAAATGAGAGTGACCACAAGAGTTCCAGGAGGCAAGTAGTATTGACTTAGTTGGTGATTGTTGGCCTAGCTAACTATTTGGTACACAGTTGCATTTGCAATTACATTGAGATGCACACTCTCCATTTCTTGAGTTGACCACTGCAACAACCTCCTGTGAGAGGTCCCTAGGTGGTTCATTAGTCAATGACGAGCCGGGGATAATCAAGAAGCCCATGTCAAAAAGTTGGTTTTTGGCAGACCATATAATATTGCGAACTAAACGAGATCGCAGCTTCAGGCAACTGATTGTTAAAATGTTCTTATCAATGAATTCTACTTGTTCAATATCGGCTGAACTCATCCTCTAGCTCATTTATATCGGAAAAAATCTTAAGAATACTTTTCCTGTTTAAGAGGAATTGTGGGTGAGGAGCTGGACGACATCCAATAATTAGTGAATTCAAATTATGATTCCTTGCCAAAGGTTTAGGTTGCTTTTTCTCAAGGGCATGTACTTGCTGGGGTTCGGCTATATGTTACGCTATACTCTTCGATTGAGTTTTTGGTAATAGTGCTCGCACCATTTCGGCTATTTCTAGCAATTGACCCTCTAATGTATCATTCTCAATTCTGTTTTTCTGGATTGGGTTACCACCTCTTCTAACTTCCTCACCAGAGTGATTCGCTTTAAGGACATTGGCACCAACCTTATAACAATCATTCAATGATGGTAGATTGTGATCCTTAGGGTTAGTTTCAGAGGTCACATGTGGTACGGAGACTATTTGCTTAGCTCCCAATATGGGAACTTGCACAAAATTAACCATATAGGCTTCAACCGCCCTTTTGATTTCTGCTTGTCTAGAGGCTTGCTCATTAGGATCAATTAAATTGGTTGACTCACTAGAAGAGACAATAGCGGTCGTAGGGGAGATCACCGGTCCAGTAGATATCAAAGGATGATGACTCTCAATTGCTTCCACTAGGCCATCTAAAGGCGAATGAGGTAAAGGGTTGGACAACAATTTTACATTTCCTCCTCTCGCTCTCCGCTTTTGGTTCAAGAGTGCATATTTTTTTGTAATGGCAACAGATGTCTTGTTTTTTTGACTTGGGGTGGTAAGTGCATTAATAAACTGTTTTGCAGAATTTGAAACGTCCCCTTTTCTAGTCCTTATGTTTTTAGATTTCTTTTTTTCCGGAGCTACTATTATTTTTTGATTTGGCTTGCCTAGATCTTGATTTATAGGTTTTGAAGCGGGCGTTCCACTCTTGGCGGGGTTAGCAAAAATTGTATAGATTGGCTTACTGCTTGGCTCTACACAAGATGGCGGAGGGTTCAATTCACCATTCACAGAAGCCATGGGGTCAAAAATATTTTTGGGGAAAAAGGGCACTGCAAAAGAAACATCATGAAGTTCCAAATTGGAGAAGGTCCCCTCTCGGTGTTGACTAGCATTAAAAGGCGATGAAGCCTTGTCATAGTGCTTAATTCTAATAGGGGAGGTGAATTTAGATTCAACCGAGTGAATGTCTTTTGGATTAGGCAATTGCACCGAGGCTTGCTGTTAAGACGGATTTCTGAACTCTGTCCTGGTGGCACAGAAGTTCAGAAGGCCAACCTAATTACTTGGAACAGGGTAACCTCTGGACGAGCCAGACCAATCAAGGTAGCGATCGCGGCGGTCAAGACTAGGTCTCAAGAGGGGTGAGGGCGACTGAAAGCCCGCAATGAGCACACAAAGCAAGGACGCTTACAAACTACTCCAAACAGGTGCTATATTAAAAATATATACACATTTATTCCAAGGCCTTTAAAACAATGACCGTAGCGGGAAAATCACAATATAACAATAGTAAACCAACACATACCATACCAATACAATATATATACAAACACAACAAGTCTCAAGCGTTATATGCACGAAATGTGTAGTCCACCTAAAAGGGAAGGAAAACAGGCAGTGCGAGATAATGCTTAGACCCAGTCCGCCTTCAGGGGCACCTAACTAAAAGGAAGTCCGAGCCCTGCGAAGAGTGGAGCCTTGTGCTCAAAAGTACCTGCACACGCTGGTGCCAACGGGCAAAAGGGGAGTCTCTTTGAAGGAAATCAGGCAGTTCAGTTTAGTGCACAAATGAAGAAGAACAAGTTCCGCGACTCAAGCGCAGCCTCCACTGTGGGCAGAAGCAGAGCGCGAGTACGGAAAAGGATGCTGTTTTGACACAGCGGGGAAAAGCTATGGGCTCCTGCAGGAGGGCGACCAGTTCCTAGCTATGCTACTCACCGGTCCCAGATGCAAGCAGACCCAGGCTTCTCCGCGTCAGTTTCAGTCGCTGGCAGGTTCAGAAGAGCAGGGAGCGCCTCGTCGTCGTGTTGAGTAAAAAGACGTCCCAATTGAAGAAACCCGCACAGTTTGTTACCACAGCAGGGCAACGGAGCGGCCGTGTGTATCAGAGCCAAATGTACACTACTCACTTCAGACCTGGGAACGCCAAGTGTACGAAGCGTGTGAGAGTGACAAGGACTCGAAATACTACACAACCTGGCGGCGGTTACAGAGAAAGACTCCCGTGTAAGCTGGTCAGTCAGCTGGATGGCCCAGAGACGCTTCCAAAGGCTTACTAGCAGGAGATGGTGAAGATGCCGAGAATAGCTGTTCCCGCTATTCCAAGGGTCGAAGTACCAGTACAGGCCTTCTGGTTCGATCAAAGGTAAAAAGGGTTTCACAAGGCGACAGCAGTGCAGAGGAGGAGTCCTTCAGCGGGTCACCAGTGATTCCTCGGTTCAGCCTCTTGGTTGCAGGATACTTGGCTCCTGTATTCCTTGGTTTGTGAGAACTCAGGAGATCGACATGGTAGTGGTGTTTCCAGCCCCCTCTTATCCACGGTTCCCTTCGCGCCAAAATGGAGGGGACCCAATGGGAGATCTGCTCATCAACACTCACACCATTCGTGGACCAATCACGGACCACGGTGGTCCCAGGCATTCACACCACCCTAGACTCTCTGGCACCCAGGATGTGTATTGGGACCAGACATCCCAGCCCACATCCTGGAGGCACACACATGACATGTAGAAGCCCGCGAAAGAATCCGTGTTTCGCGGGAAAGTACATGCCCAAATAAGGAAGGCCCCGGGTCGGCTCGACCTGGGGAAGGTGAAGGGAGCAAGACGGCCAGCGGACAGGACAAAGGAGCCTCGTGGTCTGGCCATTTTGGGAGCCAGGCCACCATTTTGGGTTAAGCGCGGAAAACGCGCTTAGAACGCCAAAAGGAGCTCAAAACACAAGAAACGATCGCTGCCACCATTCCCGTCCCTGAATCACTTGCACCGATCAGATACAATCCTAAACGAGTATCTAGGGCCTGTAGAAGGCTAGAGACCCAAGAGAGCTGTAACTTAGCTTACAGTGCCCTCTTGTGTCATGTTGCACGAAAGCCGCAACATGATAAAAGAAACTACGGAAAACAGCGTTTCCCGGTACTGACTGTCTTAAGGGCATGTCAGTTTCCCGGTAAGAAAGGAGCGAAAGCCCAGAGGAGTGGTGCAGAAGGCTGCACTTCTCTGGCAAAGTCAAGAACAAGGTGAAAAACAACAGCAAAAAGTTTAGGGGTTGCCACATGGAAGGAAAATTACCTACAATTACGAAATCTTTCCTAACACTCGCCCCTCCCAGACTTTGGACAGGGGGAACTAATCCACCCCTGGATGAGTCTCTTGTTCAGGTCGGTTAAACATTCTGGACAACCCATCAGCATTGCTATGTTGGACACCTGGCCTATGCTCAATAGTGAAGTCGAAGCCTTGTAGACCTATGGACCACCTAAGCAACTTTGGATTCTCCCCCTTCATGTTCATTAGCCACTTTAAGGGCTTATGGTCAGTTTGCACAGTGAAGTGGGTCCCATAGAGGTAGGGCCTCAGCTTCCTTAGGGCCCACACAACAGAGAAACATTCTTTCTCTACCGTGGACCATCTGAGCTCTCTGTCCTTAAGCTGGCGGCTAATAAAACCAATAGGGTGTTCCTTACCCTTCTCATCTACTTGTGATAGTACAGCTCCTATCCCAGTGTCAGAGGCGTCCGTCTGCACGATAAAAGGTCTTTGATAATCAGGGGCCCTGAGGACAGGGGCCTGGCACAATGAGTCTTTTAAGCCACTGAAGGCCTTCTCACACTCGTCGGTCCAAGTTACCTTCTTGGGTTTCTTCGGAGTTGTGAGGGCAGTCAGAGGGGCAGCTATGGTGCCATAGTCTGCCACAAAATTGCGGTAATACCCTGTGAGTCCTAAGAAGGCTCTCACTTGGGTTTGTGTAGTGGGGGTAGGCCAGTCTTGTACTGCTTGTACTTTACTGGGTAGAGGCTGTATCCTCCCTCCACCTACTTCATGTCCAAGGTAAACCACTGAGCCTTGTCCAATCTGGCATTTACTAGCCTTTATGGTTAAGTGTGCTTTCTGAAGAGCCTGGAGCACAATCCCGAGGTGTTTCACATGGTCTTCCCAGGTGGCACTGAAAACTGCTATATCGTCCAGATATGCAAGACAGAATTCGTCCAACCCATTCAAAACATGATTCACAAGCCTCTGGAAAGTGGCAGGTGCATTCTTCAACCCGAACGGCATTACCCGGAATTGGTAAAGGCCGTCTGGAGTAGAAAATGCTGTCTTCTCCTTGGCATGTTCTGCTAAAGCTATTTGCCAATAGCCAGCAGTGAGGTCAAACGTGCTGAGGTACTTGGAGGCACCCAAAGTATCCACCAGCTCATCTGTTCGAGGCAAGGGGTGTGCATCTGTCTTGGTGACAGCATTTAGAGCCCTGTAATCCACGCAGAACCTCAATTCAGAAGTGCCTGCCTTTGGAACCAAAACCACAGGGCTGGACCAAGGACTACTAGAGGGTTCAATCACCCCAAGGTCTAACATCTTGTTGACCTCGGTCTTAATATAAAACCGTACTTTGTCTGACATCCTGTATCCCCTACTTTTGGTAGGTACACTGTCTCCTGTGTCAATGTTATGTTTGCCCCAAGGTGTCAAACCAGGTGACTGTGAAAACAGGGGGGAAAACTGCTGAAGCAAACTTTTCACCTCAGCCTGCTGATCAGAAGTCAGGTGAGGGGCCACACGGTCACCCTCAAAGGAGCTATCTGAAGGACCGCTTTGGAACAGGTCGGGGAGAGGTTCAGACTCCTCTTCCTCAACATCTGAAGCCAGTAGCAGTGCTGCGATTTGGACTCTTGGGACGAAAGCCTTCAGCCTATTCACATGAAACACTTTTGGAGCCTGTCCAGGCCTTCCAAGGTCCACTAAATAGTTAACCTCACCCAGGGGCTCCACCACTGTGTAAGGGCCTGACCATTTGTCCTGTAAAGCTCGAGGCCTTATGGGATTCATGAGCAGGACTTGCTGACCAGGTGTAAAGTTGATGAGGGAAGCTTTCTGGCCGTACCAATGTTTCACCAGCGCTTGTCCTGCCTTCAATTTATCACTAGCCAAGCCCATCAGAAGTACCATCCGTTTTCTGAGCCCTAGCACATAATCAACTACGTTGGTAGTAACAGGGGGAGTGGGCATCTCCCATCCCTCTTTGACTATGGCTAAGGGTCCCCGTACAGGATGACCGAACAGAAGTTCGAAGGGGCTGAAGCCAACACCCCCCTGTGGTACCTCTCGGTAGGCAAACAGTAAGCATGGTAAAAGAAGATCCCATTTTCTTCTCTGAGGTTCCTCCAGAGCCCCAATCATGCTCTTTAACGTTCTGTTGAAACGTTCCACCAGACCATTGGTCTGGGGGTGGTATGCAGAAGAGAACTTGTAGGTGACCCCACATTCTTTCCACATAGCCTGCATATACTTCGACATAAAGTTGCTGCCACGATCCGACACAACTTCTTTAGGGAAGCCAACCCTAGTAAATATGCCAAGTAAAGCTTTTGCAACTGACTTGGCAGTTACAGTTTTCAATGGGATGGCCTCAGGATATCTGGTTGCATGGTCGACCAGCACCAGGATAAACCTATTGCCCGAGGATGTTTGCGGGTCAAGGGGACCAACGATGTCGATCCCTACCCTTTCAAATGGTACCCCCACAACTGGGAGCGGTACCAACGGAGCTTGGATTGTCGCGCCAACCTTACCAGACAACTGGCAGGAGGCACAACTCCTGCAGTGACTTTCTACTTGCACCCCCATCTTGGGCCAGTAGAAGTGCATGGATAACCTTTGCTTGGTCCTCTTCTTACCAAGGTGACCAGCAAGGGGAACTTCATGCGCCAACTGCAGGAGGAAGGGCCTAACAGCAAGGGGAACCACCAACCTCCTATGGTCTCCTTCTGTAGACTCTGTGGGCTCACTATACAGGAGTCCACCTTCCCAATAAATCCTATGCGTCCCAGGAGGTTCACCCTCAAGCTGGGAGCAGGCCTGTCTCCTTAGGCCTTCCAGAGATGGGCACTCACGTTGGCTTTTACTGAATTCGTCCCTATCAGGACCTCCTTCAACTAACAAGTCTTTTAGTTCAGGATGATCATTGGGGTCAAATACTTCAGGCATCGCCACCTCCTCGTCAGGCCCGGGCGATTGACCAACTTCCTCCACCGCAGTGGTAGGCGAGCTCGGGGGAATATTCTCTTTCCCTCGTCTTGACTTGTTGACTCCTTTCACCTTGGGTTTCCCCTTCGGCTGGGGCGGCGTATTGGTCTTGGCCAATGCTGCCCGTGCTTGAGACTGTGTGTAGGGTCTTTCGGCAGTGTCTCCTACGAGCACTAGAGCTCTGAGATCATTACCTAACAAGACCTTTCCCGGGACGTTTCTCTGAATGCTCACTGGAATCCTGACTGCTGTACCATTTAAAGTAAGATTTACAGGTATTACTGGGAACATACGGAGTGGGCCGTCAGCCAACTTAGTGGGCATCAGAGTAACTCTGGCAACTTCCTCTGGGTCTACCAAGGTAGAATCCACTACAGTGTGACTGCACCCACTATCCCTAAGAGCTGGAGTATCTACTCCATTGATCAGCACACTGTCTTTAAAGTAGTGCTTGGTATTATCTGGAATCCTAGCATAAGCCTCTGCGACTTTAGGCTCCCAGGAACCCAGGGAAACTAAAACTACCTCAGCCTCTATCCCGCTGGGAAATGAGTCTGAGGAGAAGGATGCTCCTGTAATCTCTTCTTCCTCGTAGGAGGAGAAGGCCAGATTAGCGGAGTGGACCCCCAAAGGTCTAACCTTACACCGGGGATCTCCCTTCACGTGGTCAGTTGCTCCACAAGCAAAACAAGATCCATTGGGTCTGTTTACATAGGGAGGCTTATTGTAACCAGAGTTCTGTTTCGGAGGCTGACCCCCACTACCCTGTGAGTTCTCTTGTGTCTTACCCTTATTTTTCTTTTTTGTGGCCCTTTTGGGAAGAAGATTTATCAGATTCCCCACCCTCCTTATCTTTGGACTTTTTCCCTTCCTCCTGCTTACCAGGATGAGTTTTGTCCTTATGGGACACTCGATGTGACACCCATAAGTCTGCTGCAATGGCCAGTTTCTTAGGATCTATCTCCTTCGAATCGGCCAAATGCTGCTTAAGCTCCGGGGAAGAAGATGCTAAAATGTGTTCCAGCATGACAAGATTTATCATGCCTTCGAAGGTAGAAACCTTATAACCTTCGACCCAGCCAGTTAAGTTTTTCAAGGATTCAGTGACATAAGATACCCAAGTACCACCTTCCTTTTTCTTATACTCTCTGAATCGTTTCAAATATTGGGCCGGAGACTTCCCAAACTTTAAAATGAGAGTTTGCTTCAACATTGCGAAATCAGCTCGCTCAGCCTTCGACATTTCCATAATGGCACTACAGCCAGAATGGGGCAGTCTGCTGAGTAACCAGGCAATCTTATCAGCATTATCAACTTGTTGAACTTCGCATGCATACTCAAACGCATTCAGCCAGTCCATAATGTCATTTCTTTCCTCATACACACTGAGCAGATCTTTCGGAAACCGTGGATGAGAGGAGGCCCTAGACCCATGTCCAGGACCCTTGGACCCATTTGCAACCTGAAGCTTGGCCAGTTCCAACTGGTGATCCCTGTCTTTCTGTTTTTCTGCCTGTTCGATTTTTAATTTGGCTATGCTGAATTCAAGCTCCTGCTGCCTAAACCGCAGCTCTTGCTTCTTGAATTCAAGCATAGCCTCCCCATCAGCACTGGCAGAGGAAACATTGGACATCTCATCCTCCCTGTCCTCGTGGTCGCGATGGATCAATGCAGCGGCAGAACCGTTGGTTCTACCAGTGAGAGCAGCCCCACCTCCTTCCGCACTGTCCTCAGAAGTTATAGCGTCAAACTGCGCTTCTTGCCACGCCACGATTCTTTGGATCATTTCCAATTTCGTGCCTTGAGAGGAAACACCTCTCTCCGCACACATCTTTTTCAATGTTTCTGATTTGGAAGCATTTAAAGTTAACAAGGTATTTGTTTCCATACTGTTAGATAGGACTATGGCCTTTTTAAAGTTATACTACAACAATTCACTACGTGTCCTGTTAGGAATAACTTGAAATGCCTTAGTTGGTGCGCAACACTGGATACCTTCAGTCGTATCCCACCGCTGTACACCAATTTGTTAAGACGGATTTCTGAACTCTGTCCTGGTGGCGCAGAAGTTCAGAAGGCCAACCTAATTACTTGGAACAGGGTAACCTCTGGACGAGCCAGACCAATCAAGGTAGCGATCGCGGCGGTCAAGACTAGGTCTCAAGAGGGGTGAGGGTGACTGAAAGCCCGCAATGAGCACACAAAGCAAGGACGCTTACAAACTACTCCAAACAGGTGCTATATTAAAAATATATACACATTTATTCCAAGGCCTTTAAAACAATGACCGTAGCGGGAAAATCACAATATAACAATAGTAAACCAACACATACCATACCAATACAATATATAGACAAACACAACAAGTCTCAAGCGTTATATGCACGAAATGTGTAGTCCACCTAAAAGGGAAGGAAAACAGGCAGTGCGAGATAATGCTTAGACCCAATCCGCCTTCAGAGGCACCTAACTAAATGGAAGTCCGAGCCCTGCGAAGAGTGGAGCCTTGTGCTCAAAAGTACCTGCACACGCTGGTGCCAACGGGCAAAAGGGGAGTCTCTTTGAAGGAAAACAGGCAGTTCAGTTTAGTGCACAAATGAAGAAGAACAAGTTCCGCGACTCAAGCGCAGCCTCCACTGTGGGCAGAAGCAGAGCGCGAGTACGGAAAAGGATGCTGTTTTGACACAGCGGGGAAAAGCTATGGGCTCCTGCAGGAGGGCGACCAGTTACTAGCTATGCTACTCACCGGTCCCCGATGTAAGCAGACCAAGGCTTCTCCGCGTCAGTTTCAGTCACTGGCAGGTTCAGAAGAGCAGGGAACGCCTCGTCGTCGTGTTGAGTAAAAAGACGTCCCAATCGAAGAAACCCGCACAGTTTGTTACCACAGCAGGGCAACGGAGTGGCCGTGTGTATCTGAGCCAAATGTACACTACTCACTTCAGACCTGGGAACGCCAAGTGTACGAAGCGTGTGAGAGTGACAAGGACTCGAAATACTACACAACCTGGCGGCGGTTACAGAGCAAGACTCCCGTGTAAGCTGGTCAGTCAGCTGGATGGCCCAGAGACGCTTCCGAAGGCTTACTAGCAGGAGATGGTGAAGATGCCGAGAATAGCTGTTCCCGCTATTCCAAGGGTCGAAGTACCAGTACAGGCCTTCTGGTTCGATCAAAGGTAAAAAGGGTTTCACAAGGCGACAGCAGTGCAGAGGAGGAGTCCTTCAGCGGGTCACCAGCGATTCCTCGGTTCAGCCTCTTGGTTGCAGGATACTTGGCTCCTGTATTCCTTTGTTCGAGAGAACTCAGGAGATCGACATGGTAGTGGTGTTTCCAGCCCCCTCTTATCCACGGTTCCCTTCGCGCCAAAACGGAGGGGACCCAATGGGAGATCCGCTCATCAACACTCACACCATTCGTGGACCAATCACGGACCACGGTGGTCCCAGGCATTCACACCACCCTAGACTCTCTGGCACCCAGGATGTGTATTGGGACCAGACATCCCAGCCCACATCCTGGAGGCACACACACGACATGTAGAAGCCTGCGAAAGCATCCTTGTTTTGCGGGAAAGTACATGCCCAAATAAGGAAGGCCCCGGGTCGGCTCGATCTGGGGAAGGTGAAGGGAGCAAGACGGTCAGCGGACAGGACAAAGGAGCCTCGTGGTCTGGCCATTTTGGGAGCCAGGCCACCATTTTGGGTTAAGCGCGGAAAACGCGCTTAGAACGCCAAAAGGAGCTCAAAACACAAGAAACGATCGCTGCCACCATTCCCGCCCCTGAATCACTTGCACCGATCAGATACAATCCTAAACGAGTATCTAGGGCCTGTAGAAGGCTAGAGACCCAAGAGAGCTGTAACTTAGCTTACAGTGCCCTCTTGTGTCATGTTGCACGAAAGCCGCAACATAAACTACGGAAAACAGCGTTTCCCGGTACTGACTGTCTTAAGGGCATGTCAGTTTCCCCGTAAGAAAGGAGCGAAAGCCCAGAGGAGTGCGGCAGAAGGCTGCACTTCTCTGGCAAAGTCAAGAACAAGGTGAAAAACAACAGCAAAAAGTTTAGGGGTTGCCACATGGAAGGAAAATTACCTACAATTACGAAATCTTTCCTAACACTTGCCATGCCATAATCGAAGCAATCTGTACACTTTGTGTATTTAGCTTTTCATTAAGTGATTTGAACAATTTCACTAGTGTGTTCATAGTTGTGTTCATGGCTTCTAATGCTAAGCCCACGATTCTGTTACCCATCTGAGGGGACTGCGAATCTCTAGGAGTTATTTCCCTAATTTGAGATTCCCTGTTTAATGTATGCCTTGGAGTGGGGTCAAGGAATGATGAGGACGTGTTAGACCTTTCGATGCTAACATTAGAAAACATTTTTGGGGAGAATGATAATTTTTCTGAAATGGTTTGTGCCGAGTAGCTAGTATGCATGGAGTCTAAATCGATTACCACTATATCTGTTTGATCCTTGTTAGAGTTTTTATGTTCAAGGGTCTGACCACTTATTGGTATTGTAATTATATCATTTGAAGTTATATTATTTGAAGTGGCTACATGCAGCATATCACACTCAGGCAATTGTGGAGACAGGTCAGTTAACACTACAGTATTTGGGCATCAACTCCTTCATCAACTTAACATTTTCCCACCTGATTAACAAGGGGCAACAGGTTCATACCTCTTGTTGAGTGGCCCAAGTAACAGTTACGAGTGTCCGCTGTGATTGAGTCCTTTAGTGATTTCGCAGGAAGCGGACACAGGGCCAACTGTTTTGGAATGGAACAGTTTCGAGAAAAAAAGCTTTTTAGAGATTTAGTCCGTTCCTTCGATTGTAAGGGGTTAAATTCGTCTGCTCTAGATTTTACTGGCATTGGAGTCCATGGTGAATAAAGTGGCTGAGTCATTTTCCAACTAGAACGGCAGCTAACAACTCAGTAATTCTAGAGTGGCTGGGTAAATAAACACTGCAACAATAGTAATCAAGGCAGTGAGTTCTACGGCAAGCCCCGAGCGACGCCACGGCGAAGCGGCAAAGCGGGACTCACCGGGACTCCTTCGGTAGGCGCGCGCGGTGAGATAATTTATACACACACCCACAAAAGTGGCAGGGTGCCTAAACAAAGAGAAGAAATAGTGGTGAAATGAATGCTCGTCTAAGTTTAAACGAGCAGATAGTTATTTCGATATGCCTTCACCTTATGGGAGGTGTAGTCCAAAGTCACAACATAATCCAAACAGGCAGCAGGCTCCAGCAGGCGATACTGTGCGGCAAAGCAGGACTCACCGGGACTCCTTCGGTGCACGCGCGTGGTGCGCGCGCGTGTGATAATTTATACACACACCCACAAAAGTGGCAGGGTGCCTTATGGGAGGTGTAGTCCAAAGTCACAACGTAATCCAAACAGGCAGCAGGCTCCAGCAGGCGATACTGTGCGGCAAAGCGGGACTCACTGGGACTCCTTCAATTCAAGTCACCTTTGAACCTGATGAGCGATCAGTGAAGAGCCTACGAGATGCTGAGACGAGACGCTGACACGTCACATAACTGTCCCCCTCTTGTGCACCAGGCCCTTACCTTCCCTTACTTTCTAGCCACCTGAACCGCCAGATACGACACCTGCCCAAAATGTCCTCTGTTTATCAAGCTAATTTACCACAAGACGACTGGAAGAAGTCTCCTGGTTTTGCTGCAAAGCGAAGCGCCAACAAACCTGCTTGCTACTGTAGATACTTTTAGAGAACAGGTAGTAAATGTGCACTCTATGTCGCCGTTCCCAGGCATTTCTAGGTACAGTAGTGGTCATACAGCTGTGCAGTATTCTCTGGTGCACAATGCCCTTTTTGCGTGTTGAAGAGATTCATAGTCTTTTATTTTTTTTATTTTTTTTTTTTAAAAGAGTCCTCTGCCTGATTTATTTATTTCCCCCGGACCTCCATCATTGATATGTCTAAAGAATAGCCAATTCTACCTCTCCATTGTGTGGCACAAGGTCCGGCCCATGTGCAAGGTTTTTCGGTTCCATTGGAAAAATGTTCCAAGGAAAATGTAGTCATGTGAAAAAACAGTCAGCAAAAACTGTAGTCATTCAATTCAAGCAATGCAAAATGTGAAAATGTTGCCAGCGATAAGGTCGCAAAAAAAGCTATGTTTAAATGCACAGAAGTACAAGGCTGTCACCCTAACAGTGACCAAAACCTCCAATACAACATCCACAATCACACCAACTCCATTCCGAACCATTACCCCAATTGCAACCCATATTCTATGCAGAACCCTTACCTAAAACTACCCCATCAGCGCGCTAAAGTACTGTATTTGCATGTGGTGACGCAAAACACCAAATAAATTAACAGTGAACCTAACTCCAACCCCATCACAAGCTCTCCACCAATTACACAGCCCTTTCTCTAATCCAAAACCTTGCTCTAATCCTAACCTTAACCTCACCTGCAATTCTAGCACTTATCCTAATACTTACTCTACCCTAACGCTTATGTTTATCCTAACACCTATCCTAGGACAACATGAATAGCCGCTTCCAAACTCCCCATCCCTTTCATTAATATGTACCCTAACCATTACTCCATTAGCCCTAGCCTTACCATAACTCCTATCCTAGAAATTATTCGAACCCTAGCCCTTACCCTAACATCTATCCTAACACTAAACTAGGTAATCACAAGCCCACGGCACCCTCTTTAACCCCAACACTTACCTTAGCAGCACTGCATTTTTGGCTACTTTTAAGCAGCCTTTTTTGACTACTTTTTGCCTGGCGACTTTTTCACGGTAGAGGTATTTTCACCACAAATGTTTCACCAACTACATTTTTGGTGGCACATTTTTTACTGGCTATCGGTTTTTCTCAATCTGAGTGCATTGTGAAATATGGGGGATGTGTACCCCTGGCTTCAGCTTCACAGCTTTGGTTATGAAGTTAGTGAAAGTATTCTCCTCTTAGGACGAGAGGCCAGGGCAGCTAGATCGAACTCTTCTCCAATGCCTTTTGGAATTGGCCTTTCTTAAAAAGGTGTTTGCAGCCTTTATTTTGAAATATCAAAAAAATTAAATTTGGAGACTATAGGGGGCGAGGGCAATATGGCAGCCTGACGGAGGAGCTCCGAGATCTGGCCCCGATTATGAGAAATGTCCCCCATCAGATAAGCACACCCATTACCCCAGTGCCGTTAAAGCCGTCATGGTGCCCTAACCAACAGCGGGCATTGGGGAAAAAGGAAGACACGGTTGAGGGCTGCGGCTGAAAGGAGGCCGTGGACACGGGCCGGGCAGGAAGGGTGCTCTGATTGGAAAACGACCTGGAAACTATGCCATGGTGTGGAGGTAGTTCTGAAAATGGGGCGAGCATCTCCCTAGCGTATGGAGTGGCTGAAGAGTGAAGGGCAGGGGCGGGCTCCTGAGCCATCAAACCCATGCACAAATGCCTGCACACCCACAGGAAAATGTGATACATTGTAACAAGTGGCCCATGAGCTTGAAGGCCCACAAAAGATGAAAAGGGCACAGCGGCATCTGAGGAGAGTGAGCAAGGTACCTAGGAACAAAGCAACAGGTACAGTGCTGAGGTGACGAGACCATTACAGCAAACCAGGGCAATCTGGCTGGAGCTGGTGGGAGGGACAGACGCAGCTCATTAAATAGTGAGTGTGAGGCTGGGTGAACATCCCGGTGTGCCATTGGAGGTCCGAACCAACCAGCCAGAGAGGAGGGGGAGTGTGCCGGCCCGCTCCCTGGTGCAGAGCACTACGGGAGTCTGTCATCGGTAGCACGGCTGAAACAATCCTCAGGGGAAAAAAGAGTGACACTGGGCCACAGGACAGCGAGAGTCCATGTAAAAGGGGAAGGCGCAGGGTGTGTAGCATAGAGAGTGCCAAGTAAAGTGCTATGATAAGTCGTTTATAACAGGCCTGTACACAAGTGCTTCTAGGCACGAATTGGCTTAGCCTCCGGGTAGTTGCAATAGTTGGACACTTGATCCAGACACTGGGGGACCCAGATGTTGCTGCCACAACCTACTGGGAGGCTTGTCGGGTGTGGACAGAAAAGGGAAATCTTGCTGCATTGAGTGGTAATGGGGACTCCTGAAATCCCAGTATAGAGGCTGTCAACAAGTGAGAATGCATCAAAGTTGGCTGGGTGCCGCCTCGCCGCATCACATCAGACGCACTGCTGCTTCTTCAGCAATTTAGAAGAATCATACAGCCAATGCTGCCAGACATTCAGCGGCCACTGCCATCTCAGCCAAGGGTGGCGTCTGAGGAAACTGCTGCTTAATCTGATATCAAAGTCCTCCTAAAGGAGATTAAACCACTACAAGGAGATCTTCATGGATCAATGTCGGAACTCAAATCAATAGTTGAAAAGACTATGGACAAAGTAGAGGCTCTAGAGAACAACCAGTTGTCAACAGACTTTGCGGAAATGACAGACGATAAGCAGATGAAAGACCTGGAGGACAGGGCATATAACCTAGCCGTAAACGTTGACGACCTTGTAAACAACCTTGTAAACTGCAAAAGGAGATGTGATTATTCACAGGATCTCGTCACTTCTCCTAAGAGAGGAACCCTTCCCTGTGAGCCTGGGGAGGTGAGTCTGGTATGCAACATTTCCCCTAGGGGTGGCAGCCAGCGGGACCTCACATGGAGAGACTCCCCTCCTGGGGATAAGGACTCCATTTCAGTAAAGGAACTCCTTAAAACCCTCGATGAAAAGCCCCACTTAGCACCAGAAATTCCTGCAAACCATCATACACAAGACACTGTTTGTTATTGTAACACCACAGAAAACCAACAATAGAAAGTCAAATATACTGAGAAGAAAAAGAGTATGAAAAACATGAAGACTACTGAGTGGTTGGAAGCCAACCAAACTGAGACAATTAAGATTGAGCGAGTGAAAACAAGTGCTCAAGGGAGAATGACAAAGGACTACAGGTCTACACTGGGGAGGACCCAACACTTCCTCATAAAAAGAGAGGAAGGACCAACATGCAATCTTGGTGGAGCCCGGGAAGTTCGAACCTGGGAAGAGAGAGAAGCCAGGAGAGTCTGGGAGGTCCTCAGTTGAGAGGACACAAGCAACCAAGAAGAGAAAGAGAGACTGAGCAGGCAGAAGACTGAATGGTGTGCCTGTGAAGCAGCTTGAGGCAGTGGCATCACCCAAACACGGTGGATCAGTTGGTCCTCGAACTACGGCGAAACCGGAGAACGTGCCCCATGGAGCTGTGGAAGAATGAAGCAACGCAGGCCGCGTTTGTTGTAGCAGAGGGAGCCCGACCCCACAGTAAGAACTGGTGATGACAACCCAACTGAGAGAGAGACTCAGGAGGGGAGAAGGGTTGGAGAAACACATGAAAGCAAATAGCGAGTATACCGGAACTCATACTGATCCCAGTGGCTGTGAATACCTTAGAACAATTCAAGAGTAAAAAGGGACTCATCACATTCGTCCGAATACCTTAAAGCAATCAAAGAATACAAAGGGACACCTCATAATCATCCCAGTATTTGTAAATATAATAAAGAAAGTGACGAATATAAAGGGACTCCTCGTAATCGTCCCAGTGGTTGTGAATACTCTAAACAAAGTGGAAAATGTAAAGCTAATCATTACATTCGCCTCATCAAATGTGAAAGTCACAAAGAGTGTAAAGGATACTTTGAAGCCCAACTCGGCCAATGCAAAAGGGAGCTGATTTTTTTAAATTGTAATATTTCTTTTTATTTAGGTTGTAACATTTCACAGAAAAGATGAAAGAATAACAGAATTGCACCATACAACCTTATTTAAACAAATAGCCTCCACTCTCCCCCAGTGGAATGGTTCATATTCACCCAATTATTGTTGCGAGACTAACCACCTACTAGAGGCCGCACAAGGAAATCTCCACAAACTACAAACTTGTCTGAGCCAGAATCCTCTCCCTTTTCCCACGACCCTTTAAAGAATCTCTTCTATCTTGGTTCACCCTTCGCCATCTTCCTAGTGGTCCAACCCTTTCCCAATGATGTGCTATGTATCTTCCTTGTGGCCCACCCATTCATGCACCAATGGACACCATTCCGCATGGAAGGACGCCATGTGGTCATTAACCAATGGTGCTAATTTCTCCATTACAAACACGTCCCTCACCTCCAGCCTCCACTATTACTTAGACGGTAGTACCCTGCTTTTCCACTTCTGAGCAAGAGCTACTAGTCCTGCCCTCTACATTGCTTCTCACATCTTTCAGAATCTAGATTCATCTCTATCTTCCTTGGGTATGTCTAAACTACAGAAAAGATTTGTCCATGAACAGCTGACCCACCCTCTCCAAGCCCCGGTCTGACCAAGTTTGTGCATAAGGAATCCATGTCTATGCAGTTCGACCGGAGGTCCCCACACCAAGGTCATCGGGGAGGGGCCAGCGGGAGACCCTTTATCTTTTTTTTTTGTTACCTTCACAACTCCAAGGGTCGGTGTTTCCTCAATTTATCTGGCATCCTATTGATAAGGGGCCATATAAGGTCTCTCACCTTCCTGGGGTGTGTCTCAATATCTTCTAAGTAGGACCAGTACATCCTCAAATCGTGCCTCATATACTTCAATAACACCTGTAGTCGAGAGGCTTGGTAATGAAGCCTAAAGTCCGGAACACCAAATCCTCCACAGTCTCGCGGCAAGGAGAGAGTAGAGCTCGTCGCCCAAAATGAATTTCCCGATTCGATTGAAGCTCCACAAAAAAGGAGACCGGGAGAGGCGATGCAATGGCAGTGAACATGTATAAAAACCACAGAAGCACATTCATCTGAGAAGGGGTCATGCGTCCATACCACAAGAGGACCAGAGGATCCCAGCGGTGCAGGTCCAACGTAACTGTTGCGAGTAAGGGGTAGTAGCTACTGTGCGCTAGGGAGCCCAAATCCCTTGGAAGTATGACACCCAGACAAGTAATCCCCGTTCTTTTGATTCTCATTCCCTGGATCTTGTCTGCTAGGTCAGAGCTTAGGATCCCCTCATGTTCTGGCATTAGACTGGATTAGTCCACATTATTCTTTAGACCAGAAAAGCGCCCGAAGGCTGAGCTCTGTTTCAATAACTCTGGAAGGGAGCTGTGGATATCGGTTAAATGACCCAAAATGTCATCTGCAAAAAGGGACAATTTAAAGCCCACCTCACTATAGGTAATACCTTTAATTTCTTTGGTTCGATCTGATTGAAATGGCTAGAGGTTCCAAAGTCAAAGCATAAAGGCGGGGGTAGAAGGGGCATCCCTGCCTCGTCCCCCTCGACAAAGCAAAGGAGTCAGGCAAAGTCCCATTCCCAAATACCCAAGCCTTCAGTGCCTTGTACAGGACGGATACCCATCCGTGAAAGTTTGGGCCAAGCCCCATCTTTTCTAGGACGTTAGTCATGTAGAGCCACTCCACCCAGTCAAAGGCTTTCTCCAAGTCCAAGGATACAAAACAGGCATCTAATTCGTTGGACTGATCATAATGCATTAAGTTAATGGTCTTCTAAATATTGCCACTACTGTCTCCACTTAATAAAATCCCAAATGATCCCCATGAACTAATGACATCACATACTCCAATATATTACCCATGATCTTGGCCAGGACATTAATATTGGAATTCAACAAGGATATAGGTCTGGAGGATGCACAGGAGGCCTTGTCACAGCCTTTTTTGTGTATACCCACTATGATCACGTTCATAGAGTATGGTATGTGCCCAGCCTCCAATTCCGCATAGAAGACCTTTACCATGTGCAGTGCCAAGCCCTAGTGGTACATCTCTGGAAATCCTGGGTATAGGTAGTCGATCTAGGAAAGAATCCATGAGGGATCCCTCCCCCTTATATTCCGCTGTGTACAGGGTCTCATAATACCATCTTAACCCTTCCCCCATTTTATCACTATAGTATTTGGGGGTACCCCCCAACCCCCACCTGGGGTTAAAGAGCAGCTATTCTTTCTCTTATGGTCTCTTCCTGTCACAACCTCTCCTTTTGTGAACCCACTCTTTACAGGTGCTTTAAACCCACCCCATAGCGATTGCAGTCCAACTTCACTCGTGTCATTGAACTACAAATATTCCTTGATTTCTGTTAACAGAATCTGTGACACTTCCCCATCTTTCAACAAGAAATAATTACAACTCCATCTCCCTCTTGGACTGGACCCCAGCCCATCCCTATTCAGACCAAGTCATGGTCTGACCACGGGACCGTGATCACCTCAGATGATGTGACCCGCCCCTTCAGAGACTCAACAACCAGAATAATATACATTCTGCAAAATGACTCATGTACATGAGAGAAGTATGTAAACAGAAGATCCCCACGCTCGCTCCACCACCGAGTTGACGAGCCCCAATTCAGAGTTCATCTCCCAAAAAGTGCTGGCCTCAGCCCACCCCTCCCGCTTGTGCTGAACCGAGAGCTCCATCCCAGCCTCTTTCTTTCACGTAGGGGGGCCAAAACAATATTGAAGTCTCCCCCCACCAGTAATGACTGATTCGCCTGATCCCCTTCAGTAAAGCTGCGATACTCTTTTCCATGGAGTTAGCATCTTCTGCCATTACCAAGACAGGGTGTTCACCACCACAACGTCGGGAATAGGATGACTGGTGTATTGGAACCACTTCAATGATTCTCTACAGGATATCAATGACCATGGGTATTGCCCTTCACTCACTTGATCTCTCTCCCGCTGGGATATGGAGAACACTTCACTGCACCCTTCAGCTCATGCCAGCCATAACGCCCAGACAAGAAGGTATGGGATCATATGCAACAGCCTCACCTGCGATAGCGTCAACTCTTCCAAGGTAGACTTTGCACAGGGGAACGTCCCCACAGCTGGGGAGCAGCAGGAGTTCTGGGTGTGATCTAAAGGCAATGCCACCCTGCCCATTGTACCAACACTGGTGCCCTGAGTAACACAGGCTTGTAGACCATGAGAACGCTGCAAGGTCTGAGGGAGGGTTCCACCCCTTAAAACTGCTCCTGCCACCACTGAAATGTCCAGCGTCCGTTCCCTTTGCCTCCCACTGAGCTGCAGCGTGGGCCCCTTCAGGACCTATTATCTCCAACCAGACTCCAGGCTCTCCTCCAACATGAACGGGAAGGGACATCCCGAACCAAGTATGGCAGTGCTCCACTCACTCCGGACAGCCTTGACCTCCCCAACTCCATGCCAGGATTGGGAAAATGGGCTGTAGGATTAGGTCTGTATGCAGCGCTGGGTGCCGGGACATAGCCAGGCCCACCACATAGATACTCCAATGAGCACCACTGCAGGCATGCAGAGTTAGGACTCGCCCGCGTCACAGGCCGAAAGCTGGGTATGAGGTCATGGGGCCTGGCCAACATGGTGGGCAGCTCCCAATGTCCTGGGTGCTTCCCTGTATGGTCTCTAAGGCGCAGCTGGAGCAGGTACGTCTCAATCCCGTCCGACACACTGTACCTCGCCGGCCATTATCCCCTGCACCATGGGTCCCGGGGACATGCACCCCACGTCCTTCTCAGCCCTCTGTATCTTGGTTGCCGTGAGGCCAGTTATCTCCAGATTTGGCCCCTAGTCGCCTGAATGGATAGTGAGTGGTGCAATTCACAAAATCGCCTTTCACAGGGGTGTAAAGGGGGGCTCAGTACCCCTTTAAGTCCAGTATCGTCTGAGCTGCACAGCTAGGCTTGCCTCATCCATGTGCCCCATGATGGCCTCTCTGAGCTGATATTTCAACGAAGTGTGGGAAATAATAAAGAGACACCAAGATTCTACAAGGAACAGGGGCTAAGCCCTATCTTGGTAAACCAAAAAACAGTATTTAAAGAACAAAAGAAGAAAACCAGGAGGTTGAAAAGTCTCCTAGAGGACTAGGGGAACTGGTTCAGCGAATCTCAAAAAACTATTTGAGGATAGCATACTGAGGCCAGAGAAGCGTATCCAGGAGAAGGGAGTCATTCTCCTGGAGCTATTTTCTTTGATATTTTGTTGAATAGTAGTAGAGTCAGTAAAGGGTAGTTTTTTGACCGGAGCATGTACTGTCGATTTCGACCACATTCCCGATGACGTGCACCCTACTGAGTTTATGCTAGGTAGGGCAAACCCATTGTGTTAGGGATAGATAGGGAGGCCTTTTCTTTATTATTTTTAAAAACAAAACATTGTCAGAATGCCACCATGATGTCTGCCTCCTTCTGAGCTTCCACAGAGAACTAATATAAAGAATATGGGAGTAAGAGAGAACAAGGGGGGTGGGGCATCTTGGCAACCAGGAAGCCACTGTGAAAGCACTCAAACATGCTTTTGTGAGAAGAAACAAGTTACCTTTGACAGGGTCCTTAGGGGAGTGGAGGCACCTAAGGGTACTCAGTCCATCCTGTCGAAGTGTCACTATTATAGAGATAAATTGGAGATCATACCCAAGATCAGAACAAGGACATTGACTTTGAGGGACCCAAGGTACGGATTTTCAAAGACGGTTCGATGTCATTTCATCGCGGGATGAAACAATGGGTTTTTCTCTGTGGATATTTCAATGAGAAAACTCCGTTTTTTTTATCCCCTTTAATTAACTATTCCCGAACACCCACACCCCATCTATATATTTTTTTTAACCCCCCCTACAAAATTCGATGAGTTTTCACGTTGAAATATCAACTGAGAAAAACCCAGCGTCCTTTCATCCCACGATGAAAGGACGTTGTACCTTCCAAGACCGCTCATTCACGTTGGCAAAAAGGAGAGTGTAAATAGCCTACTACTTGGTTCATTGAACATGAAGTGAAATATAGATGAGGGTTCCCTTTTTGCGCTCTGCTTTGAATACCACAAAGATGAGTACTATATAACAATGAAGGAGCAAGTGGAAGGAGCCCTCTCACACCTAAAGGATCAATTGCAGGAACCTTAGTTAGGGCAGCCGCAGAGAACAGACTCCGCAAGAGACAGATAGATGACGAATGGCAATCATAGAGGCTGAACTGAAGGTCTGAGAAAGTTCAGAAAACTCACCATAAAAAGAGCCCCAGACGACCTTGACCAACTTCGGACGGATTATGCCGCACAGGGAGAGGTTGGGAATGGAGAGATGCACTGTATCTGGAAAGAGGGTCCGATATAGCGCTCCATGGGCAAGTCCAACCAGAGAAGAGTTCTTGCAGCGGTAGAGCCCACTCTCCAGCTTAGCTAGAAATTAGATGGTATTGTGTTGGGACTTTTTTTTCTGGAGGTTTGATATTTGTTTTATGATATGAGGGGTGAAAATGGGGGAGGATATTGTGTATATGGCCCGATAGGAGAGGTGTCCAACTTGGTGGCCCTGATATCTCATAAGGGCATCTCTCTGAGCAGGATCAATGCTCAAGGCTAAGAAAAGAGGAGTGGGGGGGTGGGGTTTAGGGGTGTTTATTTTAATAAAGTAATGGTTTATTACAAAGTCCTATGCTACATTGAATTTAAGACAGTCCAGCAGCAAAAACAAAAAATGTTGGTGTGTTGACAAGGTCTAGACAGAACCTACTAGGAGTACTGGGGATATGGCAGTCCTACAATGGAAGGGAAGGGAAAGGGATGATATGTGCCACATTAAATGTGAAAGGTTTGAACTTGCCAGGGAATAAAGCCGTGTTGGGCAGGTTATTCCACAAAGAATACAGATGTACTCTTAGTGCAGGGAACTAGATTCAAAGCAGGTAAGGTATTTGTGATTAAGGGTCACCAAATCGGCGGATTCCTTTGGGCCTCATGTCTGAGTAAAAAGGGAGAGGTGGGAAATCTATAAAGAAAGTCACTGGGTTTGGAGGTTATACAGAGTAAGAGATTGATGCAAGGATGTTTTCTGGCAATCAGGTACAGTGTGTAATGTTGACACTTTGCTCATAGTATGCTCCTAATCAAGGACAGGCAAAGTTCTATGAGGAAACCTTGAGCCTCTTACTGAGTGGAGGGAGGTTGTTCTAGTTTGCGGATGTTACCTTACAATGATCACAGATCCAAACATGGACCGGTGTTCTCTAAAGGGGGGAATGGTCAAAACCAGAGACCCGTATAACAGCAGACCAACACTGATTTGCGGGAATACTGTGTGAGGAGTCAGGGATGAAACTCGGACACAAGTTAGCCATGTTTTTGGTTAAAGACCTTTGTTGAAAATAAAAGGGTTGTAAAAAAGGCCTCTCTGAACCTGCTGTGATAGGAATTGCCCTACCTAAACCAGAACTAAGGATCTGTCTGTGTCAGGATGTCAAAATCATAACTATCCTATGTCCAAAGTTCTATTCTGACCTTCACACTAAAACTAAACTCTAAGATGAAATGGGAAATGTCTTTAATCTTGGGAGGTTTAGAGAAGTGTTAAAAAAAAAGACCAAATGGCTCCAACACAAAAGTTCTTCCAGGATAGAGATCCGTGTTCCAGAGAGTGGTTCCCTTCTGCTGAATTCCTCTCGGCTTGCCGAAATTACACATACAATAGTTCTTTATGCCTTTCCAGGCTCACCCTAATTGACGTACAAACTTATTTGACTTTGCAATTGTATTTCCAGAACACTTGATCTGCTTTTCTGTCAGGCTTCTATTTCTCCTTTCCTGGTTCACATATCTCCTTTCTAGTCCTATTATTCCCTCTCAGGATCTCTTTATATCATAATGTTTTTGGTATACTCTCCTGCCAGGACTTCTTGTATTCACACACTTGTGATTGCCTGGTATACTCTCCTGTTAGGACTTCTGTTGTTCACACACTTGTAATCTGTATTTATTTGTATTTATTATTCATATATAGCACTTTACTCCAAAGCCTAATTACCTGGTATAATTGCCTGGTATACTTTCCTGCCAAGACTTCTTATATTCACCTGGGATGTCTGTCCTTCCCCAAAGTTGTATATACACTTTGTTAGTCAATCTGTCCTCTGGATAGATTATCCAGTTTGGGTTTTCCCAAAATGTGCATAACTCATATCCCCTTTTCTTGAAAGTGATGCGTTTGTTACTTAACCCCCCCTTTTTTCATCAAGTTAACTTGTTCTCGCTTTCCTGGTTATTTGTGCATTACCACTTTCACTCGGAATGGCTGCTGACACACCCTGGGGTCCCCACTGCCTTTGGGTGGACTCACCAGCTCTTGTTGGCATCTTTTGTTTCTCCCGCAGTCAACCGGAGAAGCCTCTCTGTCTGCTTCCTTCTTGCGACAGCACATTCACGATTCCTTCATCCCTCACAGCTTCCACTTAACACGTCTGCTTCTATCTGGGCTCCGGTAAGTAAAGCGCTGCTGTCAACTGTGAACGCCCATGAGTCTCTGACCAGGTCCTGGTGTTCCCACAGCGTGTACTTCTCACACAGGCTCTTCTTTCTTTGTTGGTGACCTGCCTGGATCCACCAAAGTCGGTAACTGCCTTTCGGTTTCTTCACCTTCACAGCAAGACACGGCTCTTTCCTGCCAGCAGCAGACATTGATTCGCTGCTTCAGTTGCCTTTTAAAGTTCCCGGGCACAGGTGTTAGCTAGCAACCTCTAGAGTGCTCACTGGGCTTGTAGCCTCTCTCGCTCTGCACTGCTGAATTCCTCTTCCTCATCCCAGTGTTTTGGTCACTCTGGGAGATCAAGTTCACATTTTTTTAATTCCATTTTTTATTTATTTAATATGGTTTATACAAACCTTTTAAATAGAAATCAATACATCATTGCAATACCATTATGATATCATCCTGAAATATCTTGGACAGCCATTGATGATAATAAACCAAATTTCAATAAAGGAGAAAAGAGAAAGAAAACTAGTGTTCTGGATCAAAGACTGGCAGTTTAGTCCAATGTAGTATTTTCCAACTTTCTTTCCAGAAACCTCATTGCTGCCAGAGTCAAGGTTACATCCAAGCCACCTACAATTTTATTCCACCAATCATCCACAGATAGCAAAGTCAATTTATCAACAAATTTCCCCAGGTAAAAAGTCCTCAGGGTTTTTAGTGCTGGGTAATGTATTCAAAAATGTTGCAAGCTCTCACAAACTTCATAGTTCTTGCAGTATAGTGTTAGAATCCTAAGGAAGTGGTGGGCTGTTGAACTCGTAGTGAAGTAGCGAGTTCTTCCCACCAATGTAATTCTCAGGAGTACAAAAGGACAGACTGAGAAATATATTGGTTGAAAGATGGTGTGGACATGCTGGAACCCTGATGGCTGTAGGAAACAAATGGAGGTTAATACACAATTTGGAATGGAGATACAATAACATATAAGCAACAAGGATAACCAACCTGGGAGTAGTCAACACGAGAAGGAACTGTGCCAGTAAGACCAGCCAGTGAAGATAATAGACTCTGTGGGGGATAAATGATATCTGGTTATAAATAGACTAGGGCCCTAGTGTAAACAAATGCAAGGAGAAACAGTAATATGTCTTACCAGGGTAACTGCTTTCAAGTCTTACAAGATGTGCCCTTCCTGTATTCCGGAGAAGAGCAGCACAATTGTTCTTCTTGGGATGATCCAGGAAAATAAACAAAAAAAAAACATATTCCCGCCCGCACGAGGATGCCTAATTGCTGAGGCAGTCTCTAGTCCAGCATAAAAGTTCCTATTCCCACCGGCACGAGGATGCCTATGGCGCTGAGGCAGTCTAGTCCAGCACAGGGATACCTATTCCCACCGGCACGAGGATGCCTGTAATCATTTCCAAAGCACCAAGTAGTTTGTAATCCAAATAGCAAGTGTGAGGCAATCTGTGTCGGTAACTGGAGGGCAAGTAAAAATATATATCCGTGAGGCAAAGCAAAGACCTGTAGGAAGCTGAGGTAACTGAATTGAAAAAAATCACAGAGGCAGGAATTCAATGCAAGAGCAGGTCATAAGACGGTCCGTGGTCAGTAGCCAGTAAATCAAGAGGCAGATGGGGGCAAGACAAGGAGGAATCCGTAGAGCAGGCGAAGGTCCAAAAACAAAAATCCATACACGAAAACGCTACTGTCAGTATCAAGATACGGGATCAGAAGTGCCGGATAGAGCGGTGGGAGGAGTTATGTAGCGGTGTTTCAGCAACACAGGGAGCACGTGATTGAAGTCGTAATGAGGCACGTGATAGAAGGCATGTACAATGCCAGAGTTGCCATGGCAACACCCCCCGCTTGTAGTGCGGATACCGCCAGTGATATGAACCCAAAAAAGCCCTCTGACAAGTGCCGTTCTGTGGACATAATGTATTCCCCAGCATGTGAATCCAAGTTTTTGTAGCTGGGGGCATCTTGATAAGATCAATTCCTGGTTGTTAGAGTCCGCTAGCTCTATGACAATCTTATCTAGGTTTAGTTCGTCTTTGAATGTTATGAGGTCAATATCTTTTGTTGCTATTTTGTTCAGGTGCGGTATTGCTCCAAAAAGGCGTAGAACATGGTTTCTATTTAGAATTGGAGGTTCCGATCTGTTGGTTTCGTTTTCAATGTGAATTTCATAGATTTCGTTTTGTCATAGCGGGTTGACAAATGATGGAAAATTGAAACTATGTTCAGTGAGATCTTGTGATCTTGTCACGAGTGAATCCGATGAGATTTGGTCATAGATTTATTTTGTTTGTTATTTCATCCATTGTGTCACTTTCTAGGGACACGTCTGAGATTTCTTCTTGAGAGAAGTCTGAGATTTCTTCTTGGTTGTCAATTGTTGGTTGTTCATGTTCCAAAGGATATTCGTCAATTATTATAAAGCTCGCATGGTCTGTTGGTTTGGTGGGTGGCAGTATGTTATCTGATATTTGGTCTGCGTGGGTAGATAAATTAAGTAGTTCTTCATCTATAGATGATTCAACTGGAGGTCTTCATTGCATTTGAGGCTGCGCCTGGGATTTGAGGCTTTGCCTTCCCTGGGTTTCGGCGGTTTGTAATGTCAGTCGAGTTTGGGTTTTGCTTTTTGTAGCTGTAGGAAGTTGATCGGTTGGTTTCACGGTTCTTAGGAATGCTCTCGAGCCTGTTTGTCGTTTGTTGGTTTTTGGTTGTGTAGGTTTCGGCTCCTTTGAGTTTTTTTTTCTTTTGGAAAAATCTGGTATGCCTCTATAGAGTTCTTGTTAGCTTGTTTAAGTTCCATGGTATCCAATTTTGAGATGGTGATATTTCCATCTGTTTCTTTCAGTGCATGGTGTTCGTGAATCGGAGTTGCGACTGTTGGTTGTTGCAGTAAGTTCGCAGGAGGAGGGATTGGTATTCCTTGTTCATTAGGTAGGTTGGGTTGGGAAGCTGGTTGCTGTTCGTGATGTGCTTTAAGCATCTGTAGTAGTTCTGTTAGCTTTGTTTTTTCTTAGCGATCGCCTCTCGCTATTTCAGCTAGTCTTTGTTGCCAGCGATGTTATTCTTCTGCTTCAGCAGTCAAGTGGGATTCGATTGACGAGAATAAGTTCTCCATGTAGATTTGTTTCGAGTGTATCATGGATAAGATAGTTGCTTGGTCCTTGATGCAGTCTTTCATATTTTCATGTAGTTTGAGGAAGGGAATCATCGCTTGAGAGAGTATTGCAATGAGCATGTTTTGAAGGTCTATCATCGTGGTCTTTATTCTCAGGTTATTGTTTTCCACAGAATGATCGTCTTTTGGTGTGGTGTTGGTATTTTTATCTTGTAAAGTGATCGGTTTTGAGTTCTAAGTTGTAGGATCGGGAGTGTAGTATGAGTCATCAGAGTCGTAGTTGAAACGTGTTGGGAGGGTTTGTTTCTCAGAATAGTTAGGTTGGGGTTCTGTTTTCACAGGTAATTTTTTACTATCGTGTGTAATACACTGAGTCGAGGTTAATTGGAGCTGATGTATTTCTGTTAGATTGCCAAATATTTCCTTTCTTTTTTCAATGCTTGTCATTACTGACTCAATTTCAGTGATGTCCATTGATAATATTGCTGCTTTGGTTTTTGTTTTGCTGGCGGCAGCGTCTAATGGTTGTACGAGCTTGATGGAGTTGTGAGTGTGTAGCCACGCGAGTTTCGCTAGTCTTGCTTTTTCTTTCTTCGTTTGTTGAGATGACGTCCATGATGATTTTTGGGGATTTGTGTCGTCTCTAGGTTCGATTGATTGGTGTGTTGGAGTGTCTTTTCCAAGAATGTTATTAGTTGGGTCTTTTGTTGACAATTTGTTGATGGTTTCTTGTGTTGCGGGGATGGATTTGAAGGGCAGTGTATTTCTTCGTTCACTTGTTGTTTGAGCTTCTGTTTTTGCTGTCTCAATGTTGGAGTGGTTCGAGTTGATATTGGGAGGTTCAATGTAGTCCGATGTTGTTCTGGGTTCTTGGTTGGTAAGTGTTGCTAATGATATTGTATCTTGTGTCGTGTTGCACTGAGAACTGGTCTTTGCAAGTCGCTCCTTTTCAGTGGACTGGGCGATAGTATGAGCTACCTGGTTGCTGGGGGGTGACAGAGGAGAGCAAATGGCTGGAATTAATGGATCTTCTTGTTGATTCGCAGTACAAGGATTGTGGACTTGTGCTGTGGTTTGAGTCGGTATTGTTTCTTCATGGTTGGATTGGTGGGTAGCCTCAGCAGTTTGTTTCTCAGATTCAGGTTGAAGATTTTCTTGGAAAGTGGTGCCAATCTTAGAGGGGTCCTCTATTACGAGGCAGTCTTCTCGTTTGGCTTTGGCGTTCTTTGATGAAACTTTGGGATTTCATTTGTGATTCGGTGCTCTTTGAAAAGATTGTTCCATGGTTAATTGTGACACGTCTTGATAAGAGGAGCCAGCAGTGGTAAGTTTGGTTCTTTGTCTTGTTTTTGGTCGTTGGATGAATTTTTGTTTATTGGTTCGATTTGCTGACATTCTTTGTGAATTGGTGTGTTTCCTGTTAGGATCCAAGGGACGAGCCCTTTCGGTCTCCTAGCAGTAGTTGAAGGTAGGTTATGCTTGATGTTGTATTCAGGATCCAAGGGACGTGCCCTTTCGGTCTCCTGAGCGGTAGTGGAACCGAGTCTCTAATATGACTATAACGTGGTTTGATGCGTCTTCCTTGTTGGGATCCAAGGGACAAGCCCTTTCGGGGTCCTACTGGTATTGGTCTTTGTATTGAGGCTGATCTATGACGCAGGATCCAAGGGACATGCCCTTTCGGTCTCCTGTAGGTAGCTGGCACAGATCTCCTGTATGTAGCTGCCACAGATCTTTGTCAGAGGTGTCGGTTGTGTTGTTGGATCGTCTTCGTTGGGATCCAAAGATCAAGTCCTTTCGGTCTCGCAAACTGACGGTATTTCGTTGTTTTATGCCTGTTTGCAGGAGTCGATGCGGTGAACTAATGGTGAAGAGGCACGAAGGGTGTGCTTCTTGAATCCGTTGTGGAGCGGTCTCCTTTGGACTTCTCTCTAGCTTTGCTTCGTTCTATGTGGGAATCTGTGGCTTGCTGAGTAACTCTATCTATGCCCAGTTTTCTTCACAGGTTGTGGTTTCAGCGCAGCAGATTCAGGATTCCCGGTTCTCACAGGATACAAGACCAGAGGGCTGTAGCATCCCTTATGCACGTGGCTTCCCAAGGAGTCTTTTCAAATAAAATTAACCATCCTCCCAAGACGAGGCAACATTCCGTGCACGTTGCCAGCATCCGTTCCCCCGAAACGGACCGCTCACCTCTTCTTTCAAAACAGCAGTTTCATCCACCCAATGGACTTGTTCGACTTTTGCTGAAGCAGTGTTGTTCTTCTTTTGGGGTTTCGAAACAATCCGCGATGTTCGTTGCACCGGGCAACGGAGCAGGAAGGGTGCACTGACAGGACGCTTGCGGAAGCACAGCCCTTAAAACACGAGAAATATGAAAATCAACCCGAAAGAGGGAAGCTGCCTGCCCTCGCACGGACAAAAACACTGCAAAGCCTTTTGTTTGTAAGTTCGACCAGGTGAAAGGCCAGGTAATATTCCCTTTGGTCTGACCATTTAATAGATTAGATGTAGATTTCTAGCTTTAGTGCATTCTGTCCATTCATATGCATTTTTGTCTAAAAAACGTTTATCCAGGACACCTCCTTCTGAACCAAGGGGCTTCATATTCAAATCTCCACATAAAATTATAGATAGTTTCTGATATTGAGTGATTATGTCATCAAGTTCATTCATGACTGTCATTAGAAACGTTTTAAAGCTACTCCCTTCTGGTCTCCGATAAACATTAAAAATGATTCATGTTTGTAGCTCAGGGCACGTCTCACTTGTGTTGTTAATTATGAGGATTTGACAGAAGAGGTTAAATTTCTGCTTTCTTGGACCACCAGGCCCAAACCAATTCGAATGAGTCTGAGGAGGCCAGAGAAGGGTCGGCCAAACTATCCTTTTTTTGCAGGGTTTAGATAGCAAGAGTACCCATCACAGGTAGGGGTTTGCCTTAGCCACGATTCCTGGATACAGATGATGTCACATCTTAAGGCCTAATGTTTCATCATTGAAGAGATGATAAAAGCCTGAGAGTTCCATGAGCCCATGCAAAGGCATATCCTCACATCTTCCTCATGGCCCTAGCCCTCTCTCTGTCTTGCTAGTGGCTGCAGCGACCCAGCTCCAATCAGACTTCATTATCTTGCTGAGATCTCTCCTTTTGATTGCCCAGTCCTTTAGACAAAACGTCATTCCCAAAGTTAACTTGGATCTGCATAGGCAGAAGCTCTCTCATTACCTGTTTCCAGTCAGCTTTGTGTGTTAGAGATGTGATCTTAATTTTTGGATCGTTGTTTATCTTTCGACATTATTGGCTCATTTTTGCGTTTTCTGCTATGATTCTCATTCAGAGTTCTTTCAAGATTTTCTGAGTCCGATCTTTCATGATTTCTTATTTAAAACCCCAAAGGTAGGAAGTCAGTTGCTGATTCCATTAGACTTTGCGTAATTAGTTGAAATCTCAGGTGTAATATCAACGAATCAGTGCGCTTTTCATTCATAAATTGAACAATCTTAATATCATCAGACGTGATGCACCGAAGCTTGGCGCTGTGATGTAAGAGTTTCACCACAATTTTTCGATTTAATGTTAGGACATTACGCGAGTGAAGGATCCTTTCAATTGAAATCAAGTTCAATGCAAGCACCCTATCCTCTATTTTGGGTTTGTGTCTTGTGTCTTCAACTATATGTTGATTTTTCCTTTGGTTGACACTGGGTGACTGGATGTTGTCGTTTTCATGTGATTTGGATCGTTCATTGTAGGAGCACGAACCAGATTCAGGCATTGATGCCCGGGTGGGACCTGCACATCCCTATGCACTTTATTTCTTGTGGAGGTGAGTGTGGAATTGATCCCTCGGTGTTAAATATGATCTCCTTGGTTTCCTGAATTGCAATTACATCAAACAATTCGGAGATTCCTTTGTAATTTTCACTCATTTTGCTTCCAGTGAGTGACAGGTTGTTTGGATCCCTCTGATCTGGTTTAAGGTCCTCTCTCTGTGAGTTGTTCACACATTTAGATCCTGTGGTCATTTGTAATCGCTGACTCTTTGAATTTTCTGAGTCAAGGAGAGGCTTTGTTGATTCAATTTGACCCTTCTTTGGGTTTCCGTTATGCTCAGTTGGTGGTATTCTTATTTTTGGCAAGAAAGCTCTAGATCCATTGGTCCTTCTGTACAAAACGTACATTCTTGGGCTTTTTTGTCTGTGAGCCATTTGCTGGACTTTTTCGCTAGTTTGCTCTGCCACTGTCAGGGCAGTTGTAGGGCCCTTTACACTGGAATTCTTTTGAAATAGGTTGAAATGCATCAGATTGTTCTGTAGAGAAGTTATATCAGATCCATCAGGTGGAGTAATTGTATCTCCCATTATTAATGTTTCACTCACTTCATCTTGTCAGTTTACAAGTATATGGTTGTCTATTTCCATGTTTGGACAAGAGTTTTCATTCTTAGTGTCCAAATGTTTAGAAGCAGTCACATTTAATGGTAGTGCTTTCCTAGTTTCCGTGGACTGGTCTTTCATTCGTTTTTTTGACATATTGCTGGACGTAACTGCATCGCGTTGTTCATTGATCTTATACATATATTCATTTGGCAGCCCTGGTGAATTATGAGCCATGCCAATAGGTTGCAAATTATCTATTTGTTGTGATTTTAATGATTGACGTATTCATTTGCAATTGTCTAGAATTGTTGTCATTAAAGTAACTTTGTCCGATTCTTCCCTTCTGGCCAAGTCACAAAGTCTATTTTGCCACATTGGGGACTTCTCGGCTTCATGATCCAATCTCGCATCAACCTTATTTACTAAACCTTCCAAATGTATGAATTTTGTGCGACACATAGCTATTAGCGTTGCTTGATCCTTAAGAGTGTCATGAATGGCCTCGGACAGCTTGATTACATAGGATGGGGAAAATACAATTTTCCAGCTGATGTATTGTTTCAGCTGTTATATTGACTTGGTAGCCGTCATGGCGGATGTCTGCGTTGTTTCTGGACATTTGTTCACAAGAATGTAGTGATAGATTTGATCGATATGCTCTGTTGTCATCGTCATCTTTCTCACTTCCCTGTGATTCAGGTCATTCTTTATTACGCTGCAACCTATTAGCCTCAGACTGTGTCACGATTGTATGTATCCTCTCTTCCATCTTGCAGTTCCGGATGTCACAATCTGCTCAAGTTAGGCTTTATTAGCATTCTTGTTGCCATCAGAGGTTTTAGAATAAAAGGACAATCGTGTTTTGATTTCAGCAATGTTATGTGCAAGCCTCATTGGTAGAGCCGAGTGCTGCATTGATCCACTTTTTGGATCATGCATTTCAGGCCTTTGAGAGGAAGGAAGGTAGTCTTCCTTTTTTCCACTTTTAGAGGTATCCATGTTGAGGGGCGAGCTTGGAATAGCAAATGCTCGTTCTAAGGAGCTATTCCCTGCCGAGTATTCCACATTAGATTCGAAATGTGTAGTTTTTTTGTTGAACATCTTGATACTCCAGTTAATCCTGGGGTCTGTGTTGATCCCTTTGCTTTCGCTTTCATGGCGTTCCAAAGGCTTCGCCTCCAACATTCGGTCTGGGCGGTCAGCGGGGCGAACATGGATTGGTGTGCAGTCATGCACCAGAACATGATTCGAGACCGGCAGGCCACTCCCGCCCCTCTCGCCTCTATACAATCTGCGTCTCTGCTCACCGGATATCCAAGCCAACGCCGCCATTACAGAAGGTTAGTTTCATATGTGCTGCAGTTATTTTTAGATTTTCACCTTGTTCATTTGCATTTGATGTTCATAGCAACAAAGGATCGTTTCTGGGATGGGTGGAGATCAAAGGCATAGCTGACATTAGTGTCAAAGGACTAGATGTACAATTTGGGAGCTGATTGAAGCCCTCACATTGGTTTCTTTTGGAACGTTGAAATGCTTCCATCTCTGTTTCTATATGAATAGCTTCCTTCATTGTTTGACTTTCGTGGCCAGCAAGAGTTGTATAGGATGTAATACATGGACAATGCTCTCCATTTAAGGTCGTATGCCTATTAGTACACTCGTCAGGATGCTCATTGGTGTTGTAGATGATGTGAGCCTCAGGCATGGTTTGGGATGCAATATTGGAGGTATTACCTCTTCAGAGTTGGTAACCCAAGCATCCACACTTAGCTGCCAGAGTTTCTATCTAGTGACGGGCCAGGCAAATGGCATTTCTTATAGCGTCTCGAGCAGGATTCAGCTTGAGACTGCACCACCTCAGCACCCTCTCCACGTTGGAATCGGGTTTCTGAAGGCACGGCAAGTGCAGCTCCTCCTCTCAACACAATAGCACAGGAAAACAGACTGGACTGCACCACCTCAGCACCAGCTCCGCGCTGGAATGGGGTTTCTGAAGGCAGGGCAAGTGCAGCTCTTCCTCTCAACACAATAGCACAACGCAACACGCTGGACTGCTGAGACTGCACCACCTCAGCACCAGATCTGCCGTTTGGGAATTGATTTTAAAAACTTAAATAAACATTTCCAGTAGTCTTAAATGGTAAATGAGTTCTGGATCACTGACGAGTGGATTTGAAGAGGGTAATTTCCCTATTCTTCATGGGATAAGGACTGGATGTATCACAATAAGCCAAGAGGGTGTTGCATATGGAAGGTTATTCTCAAGAGAAAACAGTGGATACCATGTCTCACCCAATGAAGCCATGACATCGCCCCAGAGGTGTCTTCCCCATTCATATAACCAGGTTGAGGGAGCGGCTGCCATCCCCTGGCCACATGAGAGGATGTAACTACCAGGGAATCAGTGATGACTCCATCCGGACATTACAACTGTTTGTAAGACACATGGAGGACAACTAACCCTGGAAAACAGGAATATACATTCTACTCCATTCTGCATAAAACATGCACAAGGATTTATATTATACTGGAAGTGGGGCAGGAGCACAAGCTACAGGAAGCGTCAATACATGTGTCAGGTTGATCCGATCATTACTTTGTCGGGGTCATGCTTCATCTGGGGGTGTGGGGGGATTAGGAGAGAGCAGAGACGGATTTGTAATGATACCCGATTAAGGGGCCCTGTCTTCCACAGGGCAATGCAGGAAAACATCCACTCCTTTGAAAATAATGTCATGAGAGAGGCGAGATTAAATATAGTTTGGGAAGTGGCTCAGGCTACATTCCAGGGCCAGTTAATCGTAGAAAGCGTGTCTAAAATATGAGAGAAAGCTCTCCTGGCATCCAATCTAATAAGGGACAAACGAACACTGGAAAACCAGATGCTTGAGAATAAAACAGGGGAAGGCCTCCAGCCCCAGGATCTCTTGGGTAAAAAAAAAGGATCTGAGGAAATTATGGACTTCAAACTTTTATGGACAGCTGAAGTTACTAAAGCAGAAATATTTTAAAAAAAGGAGACAATACACATACACTACTTGCAAATATTTTGAGAGTGCAGACAAAAAAATATCAATAATAAATGACGAAGAGGGAGGCCCATCACTGACCCCCAGTGTATTGCATATACATTTGCTCATTTCGGTCATGTCTTTACACCTCTTGCCTTTGAGTGACGCTGCTTGCAGACATGCAAGGTGTTGTCTACCACCTCCAGAGAAGACCCCGAATCATTTAACATTTCTTTCCAAAAATCTATTTCCAAAAACATGGACTTCAATTCCCATAATGCGCCTGGAGGCTACCTGGAAAACCAGGCAGCATAATCTGGAAATTTTTGGAATCTGAGTTGCATGCACACTGGTTTCACTGTGACTGGAAGCACACCATTCAAATAGCCACTGTTATTATTGTGCTTTTGTTTCCATACAAAACCCCTGGTGTTTGTCAGCACTGGATCCTCTCCCAAACTCCTTGCCAGAGATTTCCATTTACCACAACTGCAACTGCTTGTTTTCAGCCCAATCATGCACCTCCACCCTGGCTTTCCACCCTGCTAGCACTGCTTATAAGCTGCCACGCCCTCAAGCTTCCTTGTTCCTGCATTGTGTTCTGAACCTCATGCAGCTGTGACCCGTTTGGGTTCTCTCTGCCTAATTGACTTCTTCCTTGTGCTTTGCCTGCGAATCTCCCCTGCTCCTCTGCTGCCTTACTCCAATCCTAAAGCTTTGCCTTGAAGGCTCTGTCCAGCACCCTCTTCCTGCTGCCAGTGTGTTTGCTACTAGTCTTTGTGCTGCACCCTGCAGTAATTTCTTGTCCTGATTTCCTGCAGCGCCCCGTCCCAGCCCCAGCACTGTGTCCCTACAGCTTCCAATATCTGTTACTTCTGCTGTTTCCTGTCAGTCTCCTCTGCTCCTCTTTCCTTGCTTTCAGGTCTATTTACTTCACAGCTTTACCCTATTAGTCACTCTTTGTTTATCTTGTTTCTTTTTGTACCCTTTTCCCTTTGTTCTAGTCTTGTTTTCCAAAGTCTTGCATTGTATAGTTCATGTGTTTCCAGTCCAGTTTTCCAGCCTACTTTTGTTACCTAGATTCAGTTACCTTGTACTATGATCCTGCTCAGTTACCTTGTACCTGTTCCATGCTAAATTGCTTTCCAAGTTCCTGCTTTCCCGTTCTGAACTCGTTTCCCTTTTGGGGCTCTTAGTGTCTGGTAAGTGTTGTATGGTGTCCGCCCCAAGAGCCTATGTGTATTCCTTTGTACAGAGAATGGATCCTATACAGTAGGAGGCAATCTCTGCCCCTTCCCTTGTCTCGTTTGACTTGTAGTCTATAGTGTATTTGATATAACAGTGGGTTGCGTTCTGTTCCCAACAAAGGCACCCACTGTATGTTTCCGGCTGTACCCACCCCGGCTTGTCTCACGTAAGTACACTCCTGGTTTGTGCCTTAGGGTCCAGATACAGAACCCACTCTTGCTGCCCCCCTACCATGGGCTTGCGGCATATGGTGCCTGTAAGAGTAACTTGCACAAAGGATTTGAGCTTCCCTTATTTCTGTGAATAGTTTCAAGTGCAACCTGTCTGTATAACCCTAGTGGGATACGTTATTGTTCGTCAGTGAATGGTTCCCATCCCTTCCTGTTCACCACTCCGGTCTGCCCCTTCTCCCAGGTCCATTCTGATTTACCTTGTCCGTTCTTCCTTCTTTATCCTCTAGCCGTATGCACTTGCCTGTCCCCTTATATTAGCATGGCCACCCCAAACCTACCGGGGTGCCATGTGTATCCCCCGACAGTTTCTATAAAGATCTATATGAAGCTGATGATAGAGCGGCAATGGACGATAGGAGACAACGTTTAGATGACATGATGCTGCTGATCCTATGTCAGACTGAATTAGACACCCTGGAGAGCCAGATCCCACAAGAGGACATTCCAACAGTCCTAACGGCGATGAAATGTGGAACCTCCCGGGGACAGACCCATTTCCATCAGCCTTCTATAACGGATACGCTGAAGCCCTGGCCCCCTGCGTGAAAACATTATTTAATGATATCTTAGATGGTGGGGAAGCCCCAGAATCATTCTTTAAGGCCAAGATTATAGCGACATCCAAAGAAGGGAGCCGGAAAGACCACTGTGCTTCCCAGAGGCCTATCTCCCTTTTAAATGAAGATTTGAAACTATTCACAGGTATATTTGCAAACAGGCTTACGCGATTCTTGCTGCGGATAATCTACTGTGACCAGTTAGGCTTCATTAAAGAAAGACAGGGAGTGGACAATATGCATAAATACACTGGACCCAATCGTGTCGAGGAAAGAGCAGTAAAGACTCATGGCTACTTTCCCTTGACACTGAAAAATAAAAATAAATAAATAAAATAATCGCGTGACAGGGTGAGCTGACCCTTCCTCTTCAGGACTATCGAGGAGATAGGCTTTGGGTAGAGATGGACCAGCGGAGTAGAATCGGTTTACCCATGCCCAGTAGTGGGAGTGACAGTGAACAAGGTGGCCTCAGAGGACCTCAGGTTAGGTAGGGAGACTAGGCAGCACTGCCTGCTCGCCCCCCCCCTGCAGTTTGTGTTTGCGGCGGACAGCCTTTTCATTGAGATAAGAGAAATGGAGGCGATCGGGGGATTCCAGGAAAGAGACCAAACTTAAAAGTTGGCCCTTTTACAGGTGACATATTGACAGAGGAGCCACAGGCCACCATCTCTGCCATACTCAGACTGTTGACACAATGTGGCTATTATCTGGTTTTAAGTTGAATGTGCATAAGTCAATAGCAATAACGCTCGAGGAAGTGCAGAGTGAGACTTTCCGGTTGGGGTCACACATTAGGGTGGAAAGAGATAATATAACGTATTTGGGGGTTCAGATACCTAGACATTTACCCAAACTATTTGCAGCAAACTATCCGCCATTGTGGAGACTGCTAAAGAAGTAATGAGGAGAGGGGCTATAAAAATCCTCCAGACATTAATTTTCTCTTCCAGATGCTCTCAACACAAGTCACGCCAAACTTCACTGCAGAGGTGAAAAAGGTCACCGTCATTCCTGTGGAAGGACAATAAACTTAGGATAGCAAAGTCCACCATGACATGTCCCAAGGAGGAGTTACGAGTGGGATTCCCGCGTTTGGCAGAATATAGGGCGACTCAGCTTAGAAGGATGGTGGACCATTTAAGGATAAATGAAGAGAGGCAATGGTACAGTTAGAGAATGTAGTGATGGTTCTGGGTACAGTTGGGGTTCTGGTTACAGTTGGGGAATGGTTGTAGGTTCGACAAGCAGGATCCCAAAGAGGATATATAATCCTTTCCTGAAGGTGCTATGGGACCTATGCAGGGAAAGGGACAATATGCAGGGTTTTTCTACATGGCCATCCCCTCTAACTTGCATTTAGGCACCCCAGGTCAGGTACCACATACATGAACCTTTTCGATTCCAGGGAAGGTTCAAGGCTGCATTAGTTAGGTTGGATCAATTATGGTATAAGGATACATATATTGACATAGGCAAACTACAGGGAGCCCTGGCACAGAGCGCAATATGTCCCATTTTGTTCCTCCAGTTTAAAGGGGTGATCCCATTCCCAAAGAGGAGAGAGAAATTAAACAGACAGCTTCTCCCATTTGAGCAGGTACTAGACACGTGAGTGGGAACTAACGGCTTGATTTAAAAAATGTCAAGAGCACCGAGAAAGGGACAACTGCAGTCAGCCATAACTAGTAAATGTTGGTGGGAGACAGATCTGGTGATAAAGGGCCTTTGTACCGCGCACTCACATTAAGAGACTCACAGACATTTGATTTTATAAGCTGTGGATGCGCAAAACCTAGATTTATGCAATTGTGGCAGTATTCGCCTAAAGTCCATAATTCAGTGATGTCAGATGCTAGAAGGAGGGCTTACTGGAAAATGAAACCATGCACCTGCCGGACTACATTCCAGCGAATGAAACAAAGGACAGGATGCCCACCTCCAATATACTCTGGGAGGTTGGGCAACTCCTCCCTGCCAGGCCCAGTGACTCACAACAGATCATCTACTGGCAGCCTCGCTGCAAAGAGGCCATTGCAGCAAGGCCTGCCTCACAGTAGGGTTTTACACACCGAAGGGCCCTTATGGCTAGAGACGGGGTGGGTTTAGCCAATCGGGCAGAGTAGAACACAAGGTAGCAAGGATTTGTCCATCTTAATTTTCTTTGGACCTCTCTTTACTCACTGGCTCATACAATTTCTGAATAGTAAGCATTTTGGGTGTGATGCAAAAAGACACAAGCCACTTGTTATCGTAATAAGCAATTGACCCCTTAAACAAGGCTTGCTTTTAACCAATCCTCTGTGGCTTGTTTTTAATAGGAGGGATCTTCCCTTTTACATTGATTCAAACTTGAAGTTAAAAAATAATTAATTTGGACCTCTTTTGGGAGAGCAGACCTTTCCAAAGTCCTCCACCAGTTAAGTGAATGATTGTCCCAGGCAGCTGCTCCTTTCATCCAGCTAGGAAGCTCCCAGAGCACATGAACCCTACCTTGGGCAGTCCACCGGGAAAAGTTACTTCAAAGGCAGTCCTAACATTGAAAGAAAAGCCACTCTCACACCAGGGTGCTGATCACAGGAGTCCAAGACAATAGATGTAAGAAATGAGATGGAGGTACAGGAACCCAGAGGAAAGAGTAAGCTAGGAGAGCGCTTCGAACATTTTGGTTTCAGTTAGGGCTCCCTACATTTCCTGCCCTCTCTGTTTGTCTGTTGAAGGCAAGGGACATTCGCTAAAGCAGCCTGGATTGGAGCCCCGACAAGCTTTCCTGGAACCAAAATCCTGTAACGTGTTGCTTTTAAAAAGGGAGGGACACCCTTCTCTAAGTTGATTCACCATTGCACATCAAAAAACAAGGATCCACCAGGAACTTTATTGGGCATAAATTTCATATCAAAATCTTCTACCATAGAGGAGAAACAAAAGGCTCCAAAGGAAGAGGAACGCTCTTCTCTCTATTCATCCTGAGGGTATATTTGGTATGAAACAGATGTGTGTACAAGGCCTACAGACAGAGGCATTGGTTCAAAAGGACCCTGCCACTAAATGTGATGAACCTCGGCAAAGGCAGACTACAAAATGTCCTGGTTGGGAAGAGCAGAATAAAGGACTCATTGTCCCTGGAGATCCTGGACTAGAGCCTTCCTGTAACCCACAAGTCAAGAAACAGACAGGACCCCGATTTCCACCTCAATCATACTGTTGCTACTTGGACTGCACCGTAGGTCGGACTCAGTCGACCAGCTCACGCACCCATCACCAAATCAGTGCCTCATGAAGCTTGAAGAAGCCCAGCTCAACGCTGTTTAGCCACCAGAGAAAGAACTGATGGAAAGTGGTCATGTCTACCTTAAAGGGCACTAGTAAACTTGTAAGACCACACAGTTTACCTATTAAAAGCCATAGCCGTAAAAATTGACAATGCAGCTGAAATCTTTTGCCTGAGCACCTCTGTCCAGCAACCTAGAATGCCCTTTATTCTCAAAGTCTGCATTCTCTACAAGGGGGGCGGTTGGGGCATTAGTATTTTGAATTAGTTGTATGCATTGTTACGTTTTATGTTTATAGAACATTGGTTTGACATTCTTTTATTTTGGAATCAAGGTACTACTTTTATGTTTGTTATCACTGCTGGTTTAGTAGTAGTGTAATGTGGGGATAGGTATGCCTTTTAGACATCTCTCCTCCCTGTACTTAAGCACAGCAGTAGTAATATGTAATGTTTAATATGGTTATTGTATGACAATACGAGTTGTAGCTGGGATGTGGTGAAGAGGATTAACACCCCTTTATTTCTTTGGCTTGGACGGCCTTTCAATTTGGCTGTGCAGGGGAAACATTGCACTGTGGCCATCCTGCACAGTCAAGTACAGGTGCCAGCTATCTTTGATCATACACACTTACAACTGGCAAGCGTGGGCGCTGTGCCCTGTGAACACCAGCAATTTGTAATATATAGAGACACACACATTTAACTTTTTAACAGTCTAGCCAAAAAATACACTTGACCTGAAAAACACAAAAGGTAATAACTATTAGGAGTACTTTGTTCTCGGTCTACTGTTATCACATGCTAGTAGGTCATCGGCCATTAGCAGCTAGGTTCATAGTACGATGAGTATTTGTGAAACGATGTGCTTCTGCTTCACTATTGTTGGAAACCTTCCACGACATCTATGTAGATCAGGGCCTGCTCTTGGCTCATGCCACCAACACAGAAAAGGAGGTATAACATTGAGTGGATCTGTTTATCTTAGGAACTGAAACACCACTTTGTCTAAGGAACAGCCACAAGCGGAACTACAAGATTGGGCTTAGCGCCTAGAAGCCTTTGCTCCCCTGTGTACTTCTGGCCAGTAGTATTCGTAACCCTGACTGGTTTATATAAATGCCTTATTTTATAGTGGTTCATTGCTTTTGTAATGTATCATGAAACTGCTTCACATTTTGTTGTCCTCTCTATTTTGAGATGGGACATCCAAAACACAACTGTAAAGGGAAAGAGAGGAGAGAAAAAAGAGAAACGATTAGTTTAGAAATTGATTACATTGGTGATCATGTTATATGTTTTTCCATCCTGTGAACCCAAATAATAGCCATGCGTTTAGTTGTATGAGCATGTGTCGTAATTCCAAGTAATCATGGGAGTTCTGACACACTCCTTATTGATGTAATATCGTTCATATGACTGTCAAATCATATATTTGATCAAAAGTTCGCTCACCTCTGTACTTATATTTTGAATATTCAGGATTTAGTTCCCAAACTATTATTGCAACTCAATTAATCATCCTGGTGAACAAACCCGATAGGAACTGGATGATCTCCAAGGTGAAGGAAAACCCCTACTTTAATGCCTACCCCAGAACACTCATTGATGAATGAATAACATGAGCGGGGGACGTCAGGTTAATATCTCGAATCAACCTGTGAAAGGTATATTGGCAGATCCAGAATCAAAAAAAGGCTGCTTTCATGTCCCAGATAGGTTTATTCAAATGTACAGTACTTTCCTTTGGGCTGCATGGAACACACATCACCAGCTTTTAGAGAATTCAAGCACTCACTCTGCCAAATCGGCCCCTCATAATGATGGACTTTGATGAGCATTTTATATCACAAACAGATGTCTCTTGAATCAGCTCAAGAGCAGTCCTTTCACAAAATAGGAATGGAGTAATGCAGCCAATCCTACGAGTAGCAACATACACAGGAGAGCGAAGAAATATGCAATTGTTGAAGGAGACTGTATGATAATTGGTTTGTCTATAGTTGACCTTAACTACTACCCGACTTATCCTTCATGCCAGGTGGGCACGCTGTGAGGGGCGGTGCTGCAGAAGTCCATTACAACATCGCCTCCAGACTCTGCTATGATGTACATGACGTCAGCATGCACTCCTACCTGGAAGTGCATTTCCATCCAGGTGCTGAAGTCAGATTGAGTTTCAATGCCCCTTTTCCCTCGTGAATGGACCTTCTTGGCGCTTTCTTTTTCATCAGTTAGTTCTTTCCTCCCATGGATCATCCCCTCCCCGTTTAACATTTACCCTCGCTTGTTTTACTCCTGGGTTCCTTTGCTACCTTCTGCTTACCTGTTTTTATTGAAGTCCGCGGCTTTTGTTAGATTTATTGCTGCCTACATTTATTTGCTATTTAGGTTGCCTGCTTCTGCCTGCTCCGAAATTGAGAGCTCTATGCAACTTGGATTGTCTTCTGCCAACTCTACAAATATTCCGGCGACAACACTTACTGGAGGTTTTTTCAGCGGTCTGCTTTTTCCATCATCGATTCTCCGACGTTCCCACTATTAATGGTATTCCAAAATCACCACCCGCTATAGTGGCTGCCCGGGTGTACCAGCCTTACCACAAGGTCCCATATCACACACGAAAGAGAAGATAAGGCCAGTGGCTGACACCGACATCACATGAGCCCCCTCACTTGTCTCTCTAAGGCCAGGAACATCAACCTCAGTGATGCATTGGGTCCCAAGTTAGCAAACCACACACCTCAGCAGTTCACCGACCATCAGAGAAAGAGGTGCAAACAGACTATTCCATATGTTACCACTTTGAGGCTCTAGTGGACGTTTTCAAAAAAGGGAGGGAGGGATTTGTGACAAAATCCCCTATTTAACTTTGGAGATCCACCATGGAATGGCTAACATGGCAGGTAATACCCCAAGCTAGTGGTTGAAGGGCTAGGAGGAGGATACAGGGGATCACCAACCACCCTCACTAGGGCCCGCACTAAGATAATGGCAGTCACAGGAATGCTCACCCTCTTATAAACTCTACAGACAGTCAGGATCCTCAAGGAGGGGGCCCTAGGGGCACACCCCAATGCCTCTGATAATAGGCAGGGGAAAAACAAAGGGATAGGTAATGACATCAGTGCTTCAAGGGGGATGAAGACTAAAACCCTGTGCAGGGGTGTTGCTAGGTCTGGAAAAGTTCCGGGGCTACGCTAAATTTGGAACTGCTGGGACTGGGGACTAGCTATCCATTTTGGTTGTAACCCCTGAGCTTCTATCCGGGGCTACAACCAAAAGATCCGGGGCTATAACCCCCTCAGCACTCCCACTGCCCCCAGCAACGCCTCTGATCCAGTGAATTGTCCTTCTGGAAATCAAGATGGCAGCTGGCCTTCATGTTACCTCAGGCTAGTCCCCTTCCAAGCTACATGACTCCAACCCAAGACAACCACAAAACAGCAGATCCCTCAATATCAAGGTGTTCTCAATATCATTAAGCACCACTGAATGTGAAGAGATACCCTACTATAAAAATTAGGCAGTTACATTTGGTAGTGTAGAAATGATGAATGGAGCGAGTTTGGATAAGAAAGAGGACAGGAAAGCAGATGAGTCAGCTGGAGATTGGAGGGATAGTCTTGTTAAGGTTTGAGTAAGCGTGAGGTGTCATCAGAGGAAGAAGAGTTGTAGGGGGCAGAGGTGGACCATCAACAGAAAAGAGCTTGGAGAAGGTCGGAGAAACAGTTGGCATCATATGGGAAATCAAGTGGAGGTAGGCAATCAGAGGAAAGCGAAACAGGGAGGAAGTTGGAGAAGGAGAATTGCCAGAAGAAAGAAAAGAGCCGAGAAGACAGACAAGTGGAAGAGAGAAGAATGTAAAGAGGTTGAACGATAATTGACACAATTTAGCATGGATGGGAAATGTATAGAATTACCATCAGGAGACAAACCATCCAGGAGTGCAAAGGAAATTGAAGCCCTTAACATCAGTGCCAGAGAGAAAACAACTATCGCTAGATAAACACTACTATACCTGAGGCAATGAGAAAAAGGGACACCTTCCAGTTAGAGAAAGTGAGATGGGAGTGTTTCACCAAGAGAGGCCTACATTTCATTTTTGATCGATACTACACCAAGAATGATTCAGGTTAAAGCTCCCTGTCAAGTGTGGAGACAATACATGACGGGCGAATTTTTGAGCAGCACCACACTTTTAGGTATACCGAATATAGACAAACATTTTTAGAAGAGTAAACACCAATTGCAAAGTATTTTAATGTGAAAATGAAATCCAAAACAGGGATATCTTTTGTAAGAAGGTGAATCATCCTAAGATGCTTATGATGATTATCCGAACCGCAAAGATTGATTGCTTTTTAATACGTACCCTTTAAAATTTACCAACTCTGCATTCGTACAACTAATTCAAACTGCACTGAACTAAAATGGATACATTTAATGTTAATAATAAGCACATTGTGACGAATTTAGGGAATTTGTCCCTTCTCCCCAAGGGTGACCCCCCCTGTGCCTGTGAGGCTAGGGAGGCGTGTCCACTCTGCAACACCCTCCCTAGGGATTGAGCTAAGTGGGACCTCAACAGGAGAGGACCCTCACTTCATTGGGGACAAGGACTCCTGTTACCGTGAGCAACTCCCTGATGCACTCAAAATGATAGTCTACATGGACTTGGTCTAACATATCAAAACATTATCAATTCTGTAAAATTGAAGCAAACTTATGCTATCCACAACAGAAAACTCAGGCCGAGGAGGCTGAAAAGGGATGATATGACAAGAAAGAGAGGGGAAAGGTGAGAGGCCAGAGAGATAGCAAGAGAGGTCAAAAAGCTGAGAGAATCCGGAAAGCAGAGAGAACCAGGGGAAGCCCCTGTGCGTAGCATAGCGGAAGGGGATGGAGCTCTTGCAGAATGCAGGGCCCCATAAGTCAGTTGAGCTCCGGCACAGTGCAAAAGACACTTTCATATGAGAACGGAAGAAATCACAGCACGAGTGAAGAAAGTTTGATGGTGGCGTTACCACACAGCAACGGTTGTGGGCATAACAATGCTGATACCACTAGCGGGAGAAAACCACTCCCGACCCAAGCTACAGAACAAACTCAATTAAGACGAGAACGAAATGCATGTGAATCAGCCAACAAGAAGCATACAGAGTCCAAGACCTTAATGGTACCAGTGACATTCCCCCTCAGAACAGAAGGTAATACGATTAACAGGATTCCCCGACAGTTAAGAGGGACTCATAACGCGAACAAAATCCATCCCAGTACTAATGAGAAATTACAAGTTACTCACCGTAGTAACTAACATACTCCTAGTCCCGTTTCCTCCCCACTGTATGGGCGTCCCAGCCTAAGGAAGGGACCGGAACCTTTTTTCTTTGAAAAATAGAGCATTTCCCATTTAAATGTACAGGTTGCGCGTAGGTGCGGCTACAGCCGTGACCACGCTGAGGTAGCTCCGCCCTCCGGCAGCTGGCCTCCAGCCCCTTGTACGTGCCGGATTGCTACACTAGCCGGACCGGTTTATACTGGAGGGGTGGCAGGGAGGGGGGAAAATGGATTGTATGGAGGAAAGGAGACTATGGACTAAGAGTATTTTAGTCACTACGGTGAGTAACTTAATTACTCCTATGTCCCATCCCCTTTCCTCCATACTGTATGGGTGAATACAACCCATACACCCTAAGGGAGGAGTAGCATTGATCACTTAGCAAACCGATTCTAGAGGACAGCTTGTCCAAAGTGGGCATCAGCTCTAGCGCCAACATCCAGACAGTAGTGCTTACAAAACGCTGATGGCGTGGCCCACGTGGCTGCCTTGCTAATGAACTGCCATGGCACCTGTCTTTAGAAAGCTACAGCTGCTGCTTTGGCCCTGACCGCATGCATATTTTGGGGGCATGACTTTTTCTGCAACTTATCGGACTCAGTGGTGGCCTCCCCCATCCACCTCGCAGTTGACGCCAAAAGTGACAAGAAAGGTATCAGACTTCATGAACTGCTTTGTCCTGCCTATGCAGAATCTCACAGTTCTCCTGATGTCTAGACAGTGCAAGGTCTTCTCAGCCTCTGACTTAGGATAATGAAAGAAGGTTGGAAGGACAAGCTCCTCATTGATGTGAAATGAGGAGACTACTTCCAGTAGACATTTCGGGTGAGTTCTCATGACCACCTTGTCCGTGTGGAAGACAATATAGGGCCCTGAACAAACCAGGGCCTTTTTTTTGCTAATGTGTCTGGCTGAAGTTAATCCCAGTAAGAGAGCTGTTTTATTTGTAATTATTTGTAAAGCGCTTATACACAAATTTAGTGCTTCAAAGCACTTCAAGACGGGACGGGACAAGAGAGTACAGTCATTCTTAGCTCTTGAAGTTTCCGAATGATCTAACAAAAATAACCAGCATACTAAGCCAGAAGCATTTCTACCAATGCAAGTGCATGACAGGAAGGAAAGAGAGAAGGGGCGGGGGACATCACCCACTTGATGTGCGTAGTGGCCATGGATTAGAGCGGATTGTGCACTAGCACAGCCAGCACCGTATTGACATCCCATATGGTGTGAGGTCTCTTGACAGGGTTATAAAGACTGGTGATGCCCCTTAAGTTGTCTCTTTACCATGGGGTTAGCCGAGAGAAAAAGATTGTTCTTCTGTATGCCATGATGGCTGCCAGATAAGTGCGGAATGTGTCTACTTGCACACCAGTGCTGGCCAGTTATGCTGAAAACGACAGCACGTCATCGAGAGAGCAGCCCACCGCTCTCACCCCTTATTCTTGGCCCTGATACAGAATCTGGTCCACTTACTCTTGTACTGCAGTCTAGTAGACTGCTTCCATGCAATTTGAATAATGTTCATGTTGGACTGTGACAGTGCCATGCTCTGCATTTTTAGTTGCTCAGGTACCAGGCTGAGAGGGATAGGGATTTGGGTTGGGGTGGAGGACTGCTCTGGTAGAGATGAACCAGCCCCATTATGTGCAAAGGCACCAGACCAAACTCCCCATGTCAGAATACCAGATTCTTGGGGGCGCGCTGTTGAGCGCCGACAAGATGGCCGCTTGAACGTTCGGCTCCGCAGCCTGCAGATAATCCACAGCCAACAATTATCCTTCCCGGTCACGATAATTCTCTGGAACGGTCCCTGGAGCAGCCTGAGAGGTGCTGCTTCCGAGTGCCCTGCTTGGACTGGTCCCAGCGCCTGAATTACTGTCTCTGCTGTCGTGGCCTGTATACTCCTAACGCATGATATGCACTACACGTGGCACGATCAGGCTGGCCCGTCGTTCATTACCTGTGAGGGGGGCAAGCTACAAACGGAATCACTGCCTAGAGTCCCTTGATGTGCCGATGAGGAGCGGGCTCACTGGACGCCGCGACACCCTGCCACACCAGTGGAAACCTCATTGTTGGAATCTATCTATTGAGCTCCCCCCCCCCCAGCTACTCTGGAGACAGCGCTACGATCCCTACCTTCCTCGTCCCCGGCTGATCGGTGGCGCGGATTGCCGGGCCTCCCCCCGGTACGTTGTAGGAGCCTCTGCTGGCTGTGTTGCCCTGCTGGAGCCAGAGAACCGCATCTGTTGCGGGGGGAACCTGCCAGTGGTGCAGTGGGTGTTGCAGCCGCAGTCTGCAAGCGGAAGCCTCCTGTGGCATGTTACGAGGTGAGCCAGACAACAGTTAGCCTGAAAACCTTGTGCAGATGCTGCCAGCGGTACTTTAGCCAGCCTGCCTGACTTCCCTGCCCTACATCTGCATTGCTTTCAGCTGTGAGCTGGCCCCGGCGCGACGCTTTGCCTGCAGTCTTCCCGCACTGTGCGAGTCGCGCGTTCTGCCCGTGCTCCTCTCTGAAGGTGCTCTCTCTCCCCCTAAATCATCCCCCACCTGCCATTTCCGACTACTGGCCACAGATGGAATTCATGACCAACTGACCCTCACTGGGTCTCACATGCGACTTCCGAGTGCAGTGGCCAACAGCTGCTGATGTGGGTCCTGCTTCCATGGATTTGTTAGGGGCTATCAAATTTGGTACCGACGAACCCGGATGGGCTTTCCCTGCTCTCTATGTACATGCTGACAACTCTGGATGACCTATTGTGGTGACTCTATGGGAAACTGACAATTGGCTCATACACAGCCTCTCAGCACCTTGGTCCAATGGTAGGGGCTCCTGAGCAGCTGCCCTAAACATTCATACCAGAACAATTGACTGCAGGCCTTGCTATCAGCAACTAATGCATGGTATCCCCAAGAACTCTGCTTTGTAGCACTCTGCATGTAACTACCAGCTGCTGCCTGTGCTACTGGTCACATGAACCCTCTAACATACTCACCAATAACTCCAAAGGTTTGAATTGTGCCCTGAAGCTGCTACGGTCCCAGCATCCCCTCGGGCTGTGCGTGGCACCTTTGATACTTGACTGTGCTGAACTACGCAAGGCACCCCTGCTCCCTTTGCTGGCCTGGCGTTCTGCTGGTTACCTCCTTATGTTCTTGGCAGAGGCCCCCAACTTTTATTAATGCACATCCTGGCACGCCTCGACTATTACCCTGCTGGACTGGTGATAACACTGCCCCACCATCTAATACCTGCCTCACTACTAAGGTCACAGAATTGTCATGAATAAAGGGGGAAACTAGAAACAAAGCACTATGAGCATGTTTGTTAAAACTAACCCCATGGACCCCAAGGGCCCAGAGGAGCCTACGCCGGCCCCAGCTCCCCCTGGCAGTGGGGAGACCACTGAGATGCACAAGATATTAGACTATATGCGTGAGGGATTCACTACACTCAACACTAAGCTGGATGATATGAGTGGGACGATCAGCGCAATTAAAGCCCATGGAGAAGACGGATACCAGGGTGACTAAAGTCAAATGCAGCGTTAGGGTGGCTGAGGATGATATCATGGCGATCAGGGCTGACCTCACTTCGCTCACCAAGCAGGTGCAAGAGATCAATAAAAAGAACGAAGGCCTTGAGTCAAGATCTCGGCGTAACAACGTACGCATCATTGGGGTGCCCGAGGACAACATGACAGGTTATATGGAAGAATTTGTGGAGCACACTCTTCTCCTTGCTTGATGGCCCCAAACTATCACCTTATTTCGCAATTGAGCGAGCCCACTGATCACTTGTGGCGAAGCCTAAGCCAGGAGCTCCCCCTTGCGCTATCACCGCCAGAGCATTAAATTACTGGGATAGAGATGCACTGCTTCGTGTCGCAAGAGCTAAAGGGGAGCTTTTACTGGGGTCAACTAGAATCCATCTCTATCCGGATTTCTCTGTGGCAGTACAGAATGAACGAAAATCTTACTTGCTGTGAAGAAGCAGCGCTGCAAACTCAATGTTAAATACGCAATGATGTTCCCAGCCAGGCTTTGCACTGAATAATCCTGAAAACTCTTTTTTCACAATACCCGAGGAGGCAATGAAGTTTATCCAACAGAACTTTCCTGTCTGACATAGCCCCCGCAGTCACTATAACGCAATGCCAGACGAGGTCCACGGTTTCTAGATTGAGATATCTCAGGTTGCTACCCCTCGGATGGTCCTGGGTAGTTAATGTTTCTCCAATGCTTTAATGATGTGCCTTAGTTACATTTACAGTGACACTCCTGTGGGTGTTGCGGGCTGTTACCGCGATCAGCTCCCTACCCCGCGCGCCCCCCATGCGAATCTGCAATGTTTTTTGTTGTAATAGCTCTGGGATGGTCATCCCCCTGATTGGGAGGAGGGTGGGGTTGGTGGGTGCATGGGTTGTTAAGAGTTCAGAAAATGCCTGACATAGGTTGCTGGGATATCGGATTGCGGCAATTTGCCCCGTGACATCAAACTTTTGCAAACATTGCCCGGACCGAAGCCGGTCGGGGCCTCTCCATCTGTCGGGATTTGATTATGGCTGACACAATAAAATGCATGAGTTGGAATGTCAGGGGACTGTGCAGTTGTTTCAAGATGCGCAGGTTACAGCTGTATGTGGAGCAGCATAAGGTACACATCCTCCATCTTCAGGAGACACATTCACATGTGGTTGGCTGTGAGAGGTTCGCAAAAAGTTAGGGTGCCCAACGTTTTTACACCAAATACTTGTCTCAAAGTCGCAGGGTGATGACCCTAATTCACAGGTCAATTCAATACACTCCCAAAGGTACTCTTATCGATCCACTGGGGCGATACGTGTTGCTGTATGGTACACTGGCTGGAAGGGAGGTTGTAATACTCAATATTTATGGGCCTAACACTGACGATTCTGAGTAGTATACATAATTGTTTGACATGCCGGACAGATGCCCCTTGGTTCCAATTCTCTGGGGAGAAGATTTTAACACTATACTAGACCTCCATTTAGATAGATCAGGTAGCAGGGCCAGGCTTTTGTCTAGAGCAGCCTGCACTATTCTCTACAAACTGGACTGACTTGGCGCAGTTGGCGCATGGCGACTGTTGCATCCTCAGTCCTGTGGCTACACGTTCTACTCCACGGTACACGATTCTCATTCCAGGATACATCTATGGCTAATATCTGGGTGGTTGATTAATTGTGTAGCCGGTTCCGACATACTACCAAGAACATACTCTGACCATTCCCCAATCACCCTGTCCCTATCCGTGGTGAAACGGCTGCCCCTTGGTCGTTCCTGGAGATTTAAACCCTTCTCACTTCTCGATCCAGTGTTCAGGGATGAGTTAAGGGAATGCATACAAAACTATTTTGAACTGAATGCAGGCACTGTAGAATCCCTGGCTATCCTCTAGGACGCTTTTAAAGCATATGCCCGAGGCATGGCCATGGGAAAGGAGGTGGTAATCCTAAAGGCAATACGAAGAATTATGCGCACATGTGAAAACTCCCTGAAACAACTAGAACATTCATATGCCCTGGACCCGGCTACTACAACACTGGGCACTATTAAAGTGGCTCTAGACTGGTTCAAGGAGGCGGCAGAGAGGGATCGTACATTTCTTGATAGTCCAATGGCTGCCAGGCAGTACGGGGGAGGTGAACAACCTGGTTCTCTACTGGCCAAGCTGATTCAACGTGAGGAGGGTGGTTGCCACATCCCACTTACTGAGGACTCCATTGGTAAACTGGTTCATACTGAAGGAGACGTTAATGCAGTATTCTGCACTTTCTTTTCGAAATTGTATACATGCTGTGAGGAAGCCCCGGATATCGATATTGGGACTTTTCTGGATGGGCTACCGCTCTCTGTCCTGTCTGATGAAAGTAGGGACGCTCTGTACCTCCCCATGGGTGTCAAGGAGATCACACAGGCTATTGACGCCTTACCACCCAATAAGGCCCCCGAGCCTGATGGAATTACCATCGATTTCTATAAAAACTACAAAGATCTCCTTGCCCCTCCCTCCGCCCCAATCTGGTTGCACTATGGGACGAGTCTTGTTTTAAGAAAGAGCTGCCACCCATATTACGGGAAGCAGTGATAACAGTGCTGCTTAAGCCTGGGAAGCTGCCCACACAGTGTGGTTCGTACCGCCCCTTATCATTAATAAACAGTGATATTAAGATATTTTCCAAAGTGCTCGCCCTCAGTTTGTCCCTGTATGTGATGCACCTGATACAGGCCGATCAATCCGGCTTTGTGTCTGGCCACTCCATGGCCCTCAACCTGCGCTGGCTGTTTAACGTCCTCTCCAAGATTGATCCCAAAGTCAGTGCTGTAGCGGCCATGTTGGACGTACGGAAAGCATTTGACTCCATGTCCTGGCGATTTATGTGGGCGGTATTAGAAAAATGCAATTTCAGCCCTAGCTTTGATTCCTGAATACAGCTACTATATACGAAACCTTTTGACAGTGTAAACACTAAGGGCCAGCTGTCAAACCCGTTCGATATCAGCAAAGGTACGAGACACGGATGCCTCTTTGCCCCACTTATTTTTGCGATTGTCATGGAGCCCTTTGGAGACTTGATGCAGCATAAACATTTTCTTAGGGGCATACGGCCAACTGGGTCTCCTGAGATCATTTCCCTTTATGCAGACAATGTGGTATAATACATAAAGAACCCAGAAGACAATCTAGTCCCTATTATGCGTGATGTTGCCCACTATGGGTCCCTGTCTGGTCTTCGGGTCAACAGGTCTAAATCTGAGCTTTTCCCCCTAACCGACACCATGGTGGCCCCAACTGACCATATAGAATTCCTATGGGCACCTGAGGAGAAAAGGTACTTGGGTGTGGTGGTAACTAGGCGCCGGGACTCCCAACTTAGTCATAAGCTGCTTGCTTGGGCAAAGCTACCAATCACCCTTACTGGCAAAGTGTCTTTACTCAAGATGGTGGTGCTGCCCCAGCTGCTCTTTCGGTTTCCTAAATATTCCGCTGTGGCCTGGCTCAGCACTATTTGGTAGGCTTAAATCAGAGTGCAATAGCTTTCTTTGGCATTCTGGTGCGGCTCGGCTGAAATGGTCCACTATGGTGAGAACACACATGGACAGGGGGGGGGGAGGGGAGTGGCGGCCCCCGACTTTGAGCTGTACTGGCTCGCAGCGCAAGCACACTATGCAGCATATTGGTCCGTAGACAGCCCCCCAATTCCACATGTGGGGATCGAGCGACTCTCAGCTGGCTCTAGGGAGTTTCGCTCCCTCATCCTGCCTCCACTGTGGGGAGATTCGGGCTTACCCAGCATGTCACTGCACTGGCATGGGCCAAAATAAGGAAGCGATCTGGCAGCCCCCATCCATTCCATCAAGATCTACCGCTACGGAACCTCTTCCCAGACTTCCCGAGAATTAGCAAAGCTGCCGAAAGCATGTGGTCAGCTTATGGCTACTCAACCCTGGGCGATATATATGAACAGGGCACACTTATCAGTTGGGCCGATATCCGCTGGCACCTTGGGGCTCTACCTTCTGGTTGGCTTCAATATGCTGGGCGGAGGCCTGCTGTTAGAGGTCGGTGGCCTGAGTTCCCCACACAACTCTTGGACGACCCCCTATTAACAACCGTCACGGGATCTACCGGCCCTTCAGCATGGTTTCTAGGCTGTACCGTGCACTCCAAGAACAATGTAATCGACCGCTGACGAGATTCCGCGGGATCTGGAGTAGGGACCTTAGAACCAAAATAACAGAGGAAATGTTCGATTCCATATGGGGACGTGCACACACAGTGTCCCTGAATGCCAAGTTCTTTCTGATTCACTTTAAGGTACTGCACAGGTACCACTATACTCCTGCCAGACTACACACCATGTCCCAAGAACACACCTCTCTGCTCCCGATGCCACACCGAGGGTGCAGAATACCTTCACATGGCCTGGGCTTGCCCTAATTTGACTGAGTACTGGTGTGAAGGTCTGTTCAGCCATATCAGCATATGCTGAAGCGTATTGTTGTATCGTCCCCATGACTTTTCTGTTTCACAAATTCACATCTATTCAAGGGGCCAGCCGTAAGATGGCTTCTCTTTGTATGCTGTTAGCAATACGTTGTATACTATTGTTATGGCTCCAGCCTTCTATACTTACGATTAGACAGTGGCTCTGTGTCGTAACATGGGCAGCAAACACAGAGTAGCAATGGATTTCTATACAGCCATCTAACTGTAGACCTCAAGATATATGGCCATTTCGAGCATACTTACAGTCTCTAGGCGATACTAGGGGGAAAGAAACTGAGGAGTTGACACCATCGGGCCTCACTGGATAGCTTGTGGGTCAGTGAATTAACTGGTTTCCCCCCCCCCCCCCCCGAACAGTGGTTAAGCCCCAAGATATATTGTATACTAAATGCATATAGTATATGTAAATGTATAAACTATGCCACTGTATCATTGCTCTGCTGTTCCTGGTTTATCTAGTCAAGCACAAATAAAGGTTAAAAAAAAGTCGTGTCCTGACATTTCCTCAGCCCCCTCTGAATCAACTGTGTTTGAGGGAAGGCATAACCCCACAGGTTGCCCTAGGAGATTTGGAGAGTATCCCCCAGAGAAGCCCTGCCACATCCCAACCAAGAAGCAAAAGGTCTGTGTTTCGGGTTGCTCTCTGAGGTGAAAAGATTGATGTCCGAATGACCCCCAACCCTGGAACAGAGACTGGAGGACGCTGCCCACCTCCCATTCATAGTAGTCAGTCTGGAGCCCGTCGGCCTCCGTGTTGCTTTGCCTTGTACTGTGATGAGGTGGATACCCTGCTGCAGAGCCCATACCTCATACCGCCATGCTTGTTGAGACAAAACATTGAGTTGGTACTGTCTGTCCTGATGAGCACCAGCTTGTCCTTTATGAGCGGTAGGAAAGCCTGTAAGGCCAATTGAATAGCTGTTCATTCCAACACTGTTGTTGGTGAGACCACCAGTGGTCTATAGTGGCCCCCTAGACCTCCAATGAAGAGTCTGTTGTTAGGACCACTGTTGGCGGAGGCTGATAAGGGCGCCAGCTTCATAATGTTTTCCTGTTGCCTTCACCAACCCAAATTCGTCCTGAGGTGGTGTAGTATAGGGAACTTGTCCGACTTGGAACCTTTTTCCAGGCCCAGCTTGCTTCCAGATGCACCTGCAGCCTTCTCATGTTCAACCTGGCGTGAGGAACAGCCAGGATGCATGCCACCATAAGGCCCAGCAGATGTTGATACCACCAAGCTGAGGTCATCTCCCTCTCCAGGAAATGTATTGTGGCCTTGAGGATAGCCCCGAACCGTTCTTGTGTAGGGAAAATCCTCTGAGTTTTGGTGTCACATGTCAGGCCCAGAATAATAGACTGTGTAGGGATGAATTCAGACTTGGTCAGATGCACTGAATACCCCAACTGGTATAGGAGATCCATGAGACACCCCAAGGTGCTGAGGACTGCCTCCCTCGGGCTGCCCCCAATGAGCCAGTCTAAATAGGAGTGACGCAGTGACCCCTGGCTCTCAGGAGTGCTGCTACAGCGTTAATAATTCTCCTGAAAACTTACAGAGCCGAGTTGAGGGTGTAGGGCAAGTACTCTGTACTGGAAGTGATGTCCCATGACTGCAAACCGCAAAAATTGCCTGTGTGGCTGCCAAATCGGGACGCACAAGTAAGCATTCTTTAGGTCCAGGGATCCTATCCAGTCTCCCTGGCAGAGACTCTCTGCGATCTGAGCTGGCATGATTATTTTGAATATTTTGAGTAGAAGAGATAGGTTCAGAAAACATAGGTTCAGAAACACCCTCAGGCCAGCCTGGTTCTTCTTGGGGATGGCAAAAATTCTGTAATAGTAACCTGAGCCCCTTTGGTTCAGGTGCACTTGCTCGACCGCTTGGACCTCTAGAAGGGAGTTCATTTCATCCAAAAGAGAAGGAGACCCTATTTGTAGCAGTGGAAGAGAGACAGGGTGTGATGAAGGTACTGAAAGTCAACAACCTCCTGAAATAATGGAAAGAAACTAGGGGTATTTTACTAGTGATCGTCTGCTGTTTACGACGTTGTGGGTTCCGCGATTTGTCAGGTTGCCGTGCCCAGCGACCTTGGAATCCCCGGAACCCGCTGACAGACCTGTTACAGTGGTCTGCCTGCCCTTGAGGGATAAACGGCCTTGAAGCTGGCTTCATGAGGATAGCCAGGCTTTTTTTCTTATTTAGCTCCTCATCTGTTGAGGAGTGGGGCAGCTGTGTGCCTTCCAAAGAAAGGTCTACAATCCTCTCTTGCACGTCCAAGTTCAACAACGCATGTTCATCACCACGCAGATACCTCTGGCTGCTGTATCTATGTGCTCCACTGTGGACTCAAGCAAATCTTGCGTGACCACCTTGGCCTCTGCCAAACCGGCTGTGAAGGCTGCCGCCTGTGACCTGGTAGAAACTCAGCTATTTCACGTTGCAGCTTTTGGTTGGCTGCCTGAGGTGCAACCCTGTGTTTGTATAAACCTTTCTGCCGTAGGCTTCAAGCTGTTTGTCCTCCTTGCAGAGGAGGTTGGCAGCTGAGGAGCTGTGGGCCCTGAGGTTTGGGGCTTTGCGTACATTGATGCCACTGCGATGAATGATAAATGAGACCTGGGGTGAGAGGAAAGCATAATCACCTCCCCTTCCACCTGCCTGCACTTGCCGTCTTGGCGCTTGGTAACAGAGAGCCGAGTGTGATTTCAACCAGCTCTTGGCTCCCGGCGCAGAAACACCTTTTTGCATAGGAATGCCAGACTTACTGTGTGTCCCGAGGCCAACACTTCTGCCAGCACCCTGTTTCCGTCTGTTCTCGTTTTTGCAAGTGTACTCACGAAAACTCTCCCAGGCCCTTCATACAGCCACGGAAGGCACTGTTGGCTGCTGAAGTCTTGGTGTCCTCTTACTCGGCAGTGTCCTTATCCCTCTGTGCCGTGTCTGTCTTCTGCAGAGCATCCCTTTGTATACCTGGGTCTGGAGACGGGGTAGTAGCCAACGGGAAGGCAGGTGGTTGCTCACCTTCAGTTGTCTGGGTACCAGCTGGGACCCCTGCCTCTACATGAGTGGGAGCTAGGGCGGACTGCATCGGAGGTTGCACCGGCGCAGGCATAGGTGCCGGCGGGGCCTGAGGAACCACCTCCTTTATCAAGGATTTTAAGAGGCCAGTCCTCTCAGGGGATTGCATGAGCCCCATGAAACGCTCACAAAAGGAATCCTCAAACCCCCCCCCCTCCGCTCTCCCCCCCAACTGAAGCCTGTCAAGGAGGTGCAGCCCTGTGCAGATGGGGACCACCAGTCTGGCTGAACCTCAGGGTCGTGGACATGAGTGGGTATGTAGTACACACCATTGCACCTGTGCCACCGACCATTCCACCCTAAGCGCAAAGTCAGGCCTCCATGGGATGGAAGGCTGCTCTGCAAAGCCGCTTGTCCCTGGGCTAGGACACTCTCTCGGTGCTGCATCATGGCCCAATGCCATCTTGTCACTGGCCACCATTTTAAGTACAGGTTTTTGTTAAGGAATGCACTGGAGCAAGTCCGGTGTAGGGACTGCAACCCTAGACCGCAAAAGGCCCTCGAGCAAGGGCTTGGTTTTGGGAATGTCCTCACAAGAGATCCCAGTAGGCGTACTGCCCTCGGGCGCGGTAGTCAAGATAGTAGAACGCATAGGCATCCCCTCGGGCCTGGGCACAGTGTCAGAGCAAGACTGCGACTCAGGACGAGTCCCGGAACCAGAGCAATGTCGCCCCTCGGCCCCTTTCTCAGGAGGGCCTAAAGGCCCCTCGGTCATGGCACCGGGTGCTTGAGCAGCCTCGAGATATGGGCTGGTGCAAGGGTCCTTAGAACCCCTCCAGCACAGAGGAATCCCAGGGAAGGAATCCCCCTTGCGACGTGCCTTGGTAAAGAAAGATGAAGAAGCACTTACCTTACCGTGTCCTTGGAGGAAGCCGCGAAGATCTCCCTCCAGCACGCAAAGTGGTTCTTCAATGACTGCGGAAGGAGGGCGTGGCAGGCTGCACAACCTTCCCACCTGTGGTCCGCACCTAAGCACTAAAGACAGAGGATGGAGATCTGACCCGGTGAAGCAACTGTCGCAGGCGGAACACCTGCTAAACCATGCTTGAGCAGACATGTACTGGGGCAGGTGAGGCACCTGAGGCCGGTAGAAGAGTTGAAAAAAAATACACCAGGAAAAACAAAAACTGGCAAGCTTCTTAGAGATTGCTGAAAGAAGGTCTGATCCTGTCAGCGTGGAAAAGGGGACTGAGGCCAGGCGGCAGAGGGGAAATGCTCTTTTTTTTAAGAAAAAAGGTTCTGGGCCCGTCACTATGCAGGGGCGCCCATACAGTATGGAGGAAAAGGGACGGGCGTAGGAGTAAAGTATTGGAAATGAGCCATGGTTCATGAAAGATGGTTATCTGAAATACACAAAGTGGGAGACGGATAGAGTTGAAAACTCGCTGCCTTGGGAAAATGGAAAAGTTAGCCCAGGTCCAGAAGATGTGAAAGAGAACATAATAGAGAAAAGTATTGAAATAAGCAGAGGAATGAGAACCATGTTCATGAAAGGCAGAGCTACATGAAATACACAAAGTGGGAGACGGATAGAGTTGAAAACTCGCTGCCTTGGGAAAATGGAAAAGTCAACCCAGGTCGCAAAGAAGAGAAAGAGAATATAATAAAGGCATTTTGGAAAAACACACACAGGAGACCAGGAATTCAAAACTCATACATGAAACAGCACTCTGGGAAGAGATGCTAGAAACTGACAAGAAACTTATACAAAAGTAAGATTGTTGACTTAAAAGGGGAGAGGAACACAATACGTCCCCTACAAGAGTTATAGGACTTAATCCAGATGATATCAAGGGACTAATTGCATATGGTCTATTGAGTGGAATGAAAGAACATAGAACATACCGTGAAAAAAAACAGCAACAAGGAGAGGGGAGTCATTCTCCTGTCCTTAGTTACATTAGTGGTAAGGGCAGATAGGTTAGATTTGGACAGTGGACTGACTTGTTTTTGGACATTCACCCTGACTGACTAGCACCTTAGTTAGCAGAATAGGAAGGGAACACTTCATCAATATATATATATATATATATATGAGGGAGTAAGACCTTATTGTTACTTTAGAATAAACTTCATGCCTAAAAAGTCTTCACAGCCTCTGTGTCTTCCACAACATGCAACATCTTGGGACAAGCCCTTTCCTCGCAGCATTAGAGGGAACGCCTGAAGAGAAGCATTGTATAAAATATTAAGAATAGGAAGTAGAGACACAAGATTCACAAAATCACGCCACTCTTTCTATTTTTTATAGACACCTGGATAAAGCTAAATTGTACATTTGGGCTATGAATTTTCTCTGAACAAAGCTGGCAGAAAGGTCAAGCAGATTACTTGAAAAATCGATAGCTCTTTTAGTTTTTAATAAAGATTTTGTAATCTTCGTCTTGACTAAGTTAGTCTCCTTCAGGGCAGTAGGTAAAAATCACTAAAAGTGGAATTGATGTCAGGACCTGCTGACTTGTCCAAGCTCGTTCATACTGGCCATGGAAGGAAGGCCCATCATCGTACTCAATCAACGAGGGCTCGTGAAACTTGAAGCCGCAGGACCAAGACCAGCGTTATCAATCAGACACTCTAGCAGGAGGCAACCATCTTTGCTGAAATTCTGTTTGATACTTCATGACAAAGTCATTACTTTACTAGTCCATTGTTGTGGCGATCAGACAAAACCCTATTCTGTGACTAAAATGGGCCATTGTGTCAGCCTCATGGTGCCTCCCACCCGGCTGTCTCGTCACATAATGTTTACACTTTCCCTCCTATGAAGAGTCAAAGCTGGCTCTAGGTTATATGTGCCAATCACTGGCAGACAAGGTCTTTCAACTGATTCTGGGCAATTTGTTGTAATTGGGCCATGTTTCTAGTCTATCTGCATATTCCACTGTGATTTCTGCGTTTCAGTATGTTATGTTATGTTAAAGGTATTTATATAGCGCACCTTCACCAACGGAATTGGTCCCCAGGGGCTCTGGCGGATCTGTAAACAGGAAGGACGGGTAGGGTTAGTCAGGAGGAGGCGCGAAGGAGAGTGGGAGAATTGGTGTGCTGTTGGCAGCTTGAGCTCGGTATACACCGAGTGCTGGGCTTTGGTGCTAGTATCGGATGGGGAGAGGCCGCGAGTGCTGTTGGTGATGTTTATGTGTTGTTGATGCGGTGTGGTAAAGTGCGTGCGGATTGCTGGGAGAGAGATGGTTGTGTGGGTTAAGTATGCAGAAGATTGAGGGTTGGGTTAGTGGGGTCTGTATCCTGATTCAGGTACTTCTGGTTCCGTTAGAGTATATACAATGTATATCTATAGAATTCAATTCAGGATGCAAGCAGCAATTTAAGCATATCAGTGTTAACTGCATGTCAAACCTGCATCCACACTTACTCATCAGTGCTAGTAGACCTGGCTAAATGGGTGTACTTGCTATGAGCACGGAGTACCATATTAAAAGTGTACTTCAAAATTGGAGTATAAAACAAGGATGCATTTTTAGGCTTCTTTTTCTGCCTATATAAATATGCAGAAAGAATTTTCACAAAACCAAATCGCCTTATTTTGTAGAGGAAATACTTGGCAGGTGACAACCAAAGCTGCAAACGGTCCAATCTTGAGCCAGTTCTCACTTTTTAAAAGAGGAGCAGTTTGCATTCTGGGTCTAGCAGTTCGGTTTTCCTAATTTGCATATATTATGTAATGTCAGGTAAAATAATAGGATCACAGATTAGACGCATACATGCAACTGTTGATTATAAGGAAACCTTAACATTGTGGAGGGAAAATATAAACTGGGTGACAACGGAAGTGTCAGCATGGTTCTGGGTCTGTGCACAAGTGAAAGTTCAGGGGAAACTAAAATGGCTTTCATTAGCCTATTGAGGCTTCAGGCTCCGTTTCTGTGACACAGGGAAAACAATGTCCCCAGCCTCGAGTTGCAAAAGTCTCTTCTGCAAACAAATGTTCATTAAGATACCAGGTGACTGAGACTTGCCTCTTCCTGGGTTCTTTGCCTGTCGCCCACTGTATGCGGCCATCTCCCCCTTCTTTCTCGGTCTCTTTTGGGACATATTCAATGGCCTGTTCTTTGGGTTTTGTACCATTTGCTCTGGTAAAGAAAGTAAGAGGCCTGGCTCAAGGTCAAGGCAATGCCAAGAGTCTGGGATGTGGGAAGGGTGAGAGGGCAGTCCACGACACTGTAGTCTCCTAGGTGGTTTACCACGCTGTACTCTGATCATCAGCGATCTGGCCTATCCTCCTCTCCTCCTGCCACTTCAATGGCTAGGCTTCCTCCTACCCCGGACTGACCTCTTTTAGTTATTTCCTCTTTGGGTGTTCTTCCACGCCCTTCTCTTTCTCGCACTCTGTCATTTTAACACTCTTTCCTACACTTCACTCGTACACTCCTCTACTAGTACCTAGATGAACTTTTTATCTCACTCACCCAAAGACCAATTTTTGTAGCCTCCTTTGGTTTGTTTACTCTGTCGTTTCTTTTCTCCACCTTCTTCACAATGATCAGTCCTCACCTTTGGGTACTAATATTACTATCTTCACCTTCTGTACCCCTCTGAGTCCTACCGTCCACGACACCAATGTCACTCAATATCTTCACCCCTATGGGCACCTCCGCTCCTTTCACCCTCACCCTCCTAGGCACTCTTTCACCCTCAGGTTCTTCACTGCTCTGGGCACCTGCTTCCCGCTGTTCTACACCACCCGGTCACCGCTACTGTCCCCCTCATTGCTTCCTGCTTCATCTCCCTAGAATACTTGGTTTGGTCTCCTGAGTCTCTCTACCAGAATCTCGGGTCCTGTGTTTCCCAGTTTCCTGAACCTCTCCTCTAGTACCCTGGGCACTGAGCAGTTTTTTGGTCTATCCCCCCAAAACTGTCTCCCAATAAGGTCATATCTCCACTCTCCAGCAGGGCTGGACTGGGAACCAAAAGTGGCCCTGGAATTTTTTTTCAAAGTGGCCCCACATTAACATGAACTGAACGATTTGTAAGAAATTCTGTATTCATCCCACTCAAAAGGGGCCCACCAGAAGATCTCCGGAGTTCCCTATAGGCCAGTCCACCACTGGTAGTGGGCAATGATTCGCAACGTATAAACGCTGAAACCTATACAAGGCAGGGCACATCTTGGGCTCTTACTGCTTACTAGTTATTGAGTGCAGAACAATACATCCAAGTCAGAAGACATGTCTGAGAGGAATTCATGCCAATTAATCCTGACACATTGTGAGAGCCATTTGCATCATACATTTCAGGGAAGAATTAAAATGAGTGTTTCGCGATCAAGCATTTTCTGTATATTGTTTTTACACCCTCTGAATGACAATAGGCCAACCTCTGTGGTCTAAAAGTAGAATGAGTTGCCAGATCCTACATGGACCTCAAGTGTGCTGTGTTCATCCAGATCTGCTCGTTCCTTCAAGCATTCACCGCACACTGGCATTGCACTGCTACTTCCTCACTTTTTCCTTTTGGAAAACACCTACTGGACTGCTGGATAATGAAAGCGCTGTGATGACATGTTCTTGGTATATGATCGTGCATGATGACATGTCCTTGGGATTTGATCGTGCTCGTTTAAAGTTTAAATCCAGTTATACATTAATTTAAAATAAATAAAAAAATTAAACTCATTTCAAAGAATATCAGCATCCTCTCAAAACTACAAAACACACAGCGCCATTTTATCATTTAGAAAATTATTAAAATACCAACAAATATTTAAATTTAAAATACCTACAAAATGTGTAAATACCTACGCATTCTTAAATATTTTTACATATTTGTTTACATGTATAGCTCAATAATATTTCAATTTCATATTGTGCTTTATGACACATTCTTCATGCTTCTAAGCGCTATTATGATAGCTGCTATTATTACTAAGTTTCATCTGCCTCTTGCTGCTGAAGGTCTGAATTAGCTATTTCGGTATGCCATATTTAGCATTCATTGAGAGCACATCTGACCCCGTTTTGGAATCTTTTGGAACTACAGTCTTTTCAATACTTATTTCAGAATGGTGGTGCAAGTATTCAGATGCTTACGCTTGAATGTTTGAGGAAGTCATTAGGACTCCAAAAGTGTATGCATTGTACCCTAATAGAAGATCTGCTAAAATGTAGCTTACATCGCAACATGCCACCTTGAGCAACTCCTGATCTTTCACCCACAGTAAAACACTGTGCTTTCTGGAACCTGTAGTTTCGTTATTCCGATTACAAGTATAGGCGTAGAAAACATGGGGCCTCATTACGACCCAGGCGCTAATGGGTTAACGGCACCGTAAAAGGCTGGGACGCTGTTAACCTATTAGCCCCTAATTACGAGGTCCCTTTGCGGGACCCGACCTTAAAGGCTGGTGTAGACCAGCCGTTAAAGTAGGGACCCGCAAAGGGACCTTGGTGCTAATTACGGTGCCGCAATTTGTGGCACCGTACTTAGCGCCTTCCCCATTCCCATTGAGCCCTATGGGGAAAAAATGGGAATGGGGAAGGGCCATAGAGAAAGGGCGAATTACCGCCCCGCCAACCTTGTAATGGGGTGGTAATTCCCCCTTTCTCCATGGCGGAGTCGGTAACTTACCGGCATTGACCATGGTGCTAATAGCACCATGGTCTTCCGCCAGGGTCGTAATGAGGCCCATGGAATATGATATTTAGAGAGGACAAACCGGATTTAAAAAATGCTATTGCTGATCACCAAATGTATTTTGAAGATTGGACGAGTACATGCCTTACAAATAAACGATCATTTTGGTGACTTTCAAATGCATGCAGCACCGTCTATTCTAACGTTTGTTAAATGTTCACTCGTATTGAACTGGACATTACAGCGAGTAGTCATACCCTGAAAATAGTGAGAAACGGTCTTTTGCTAAAACACTGACTGTAACAGTGACCTAACATGTGTGGAATTAACTGGATAAAGACACCGGTGCAGATACTGAACTAGTGAAAGAAATCAGATGCATACAGCCATTCAGACAGATATATGGAGGTCTATAACAGAGAAACTAAGGGAGAGGAAGGAGCAAACAGAGAGAGGGAGATACACGCATAAAGGAAAAGAAGAGTGCCAGACAAGAGACCCAGAAGCAGGAAAGAGAGAATTACATGATTGCAATTAATTAGCAAGAAGGCAGTGCATGAAACGCATTACAAGATTACCTGAGGTAAAGAGAAACAGAGACACACACCCACCTGCTGCAGGCACCAAGAGCTGCCACTTGCAGCGTGATTCTCCATGAGACGGCCTGATGATAGGAGAGCTCAAACCCGCAGCAGTCTGGGACGTCATTTCATCAAAATTCCAGGGGTAGCTGAAGTGACATCACATGACCCTTGACCTCTGATGACATCACAGGAAGTGGCATCATTTGATTTGCCCCCCCCCCCTCACCCCCCAAGTGACATCACCGGAAGTGATAGCACATGACCTTTCACCCCTTGACAAAACAGGAAGTGGCAGCATTTTTGAACACATCAGAAACACAGGGCCTCAGACAAAGAGTGATCGCCCGGAGCAATACAATTTCTGCTACTGTCGCAGACGCCTGTCCTCCAATTACCAGATCTTAACATATCAGTCTTTGGTCCCTGCCCTATCCTCCCATTCCTCCACCGGCACATTATGCTATTTTCCAACCTGCCCTATCCTCCCATTCCTCCACCGGCACATTATGCTATCTTCCAATATGTATTTCCCTTTACATTCATTGCTCACACCAGTCAGTCACTCACGTGCTATGAAATCTCAAACTCGTTTCTCGCTTATGCTTGAACAGCCTTAGAGGCACAACGACACCTACATTTGGGGTGGTGGAGCTAACCCTTGAAATGTTGGGAGTGGTGCTAACTTCAGAGATGTTGGGGAGAGGCAAACCTATTTGTGTGGGTGGCATCTAACTTCTTTACCCATTCTAATGAGACTATTCTAGTGCAGCTTCAATGTTACAAGCAGTTCACTCTCTCCTTTAAGTCTAAAAGCACGCACTTAAGGACTGCTGTGAGAATGAGCAGTCTCCTGCCCTCTCTACTCTTCCAATCTTTCCCCTGGCATGCAAACAGTTTTGTAGGGAGCAGGGAAACTCATGAAAAAAGTACAATAGATGCAAGTCACCAAAGGTGTACAAGCGCATTTCCCAATGCATTGTCATGCCGGTTCTTGCAATATATGCCGGTACAGTATAAAAATATTTTCATGCTGGCTGTGCCCATACATTTCCATGCTGGTTCCATCAACATATGCTAGTATTCATATATAAGAACATGCTTATGTTCGCTTTAAGATGTGTTTTATAGTATCATTACTGGCACCAGGCACAAAGCTGGCTCCGCAAACATGCCAGTACTTCTATGTAAGAACATACTCCAGTTGGTTTGGACATTAAAAGGTGACATGTCACAAGAAGAAAACATGTCCGAACTGGTTCCAACGTAAGCCAGTCTAGACCAATAAGAACACTTATCATGCTTGCTTCATTATACCACTTCATAAAATATGCCTGGTAGAAGCCACTGCAATGTTTATTTGCCTGGCTATATGATGTCTGCATTTCCAGAAAATGAAATCATTCCTGCCACCGTGGCAGAATTGAGGTCTTTCAAACTACACTTTGGAAACCGTGGGCAGGTAGGCATTAGACTGCTCTGCCAGCTTAAAAAACATGAAAACATTCTTGAGGTGTAGAAGTGAGTGTGTTGCACCACAGCTATATGCGATCACTTGAAATGGTAAAGCACGTGCGATGTAAGACCTTGTAAGATGCTATCGGAGTCAGCTGCATGCTATTACTGTAATGGCATTACTGGGCTGAATAAAAGGAAATTGCTGCTGCGTTGGAAACTTTACATTCACAAAACAGCGCAACATTTCCTTCTGGGAATGAGTGCTTGGGCCTGATTCAGACGTGTTGATTTTATAGTTGCAATAATCAGAAAACGCAGGAGGATCTTTCCATTGGTCTCAATTTACTTGTGAAATGAAAAAAGCAGAAAACAGCATAGATGGCCTAAAAAAACTTTTGTAATCAAATATAATCTGGGATATTTGCAAATATATGTATTATTAAGTGAACTACATGGTTCATTCAACTTTGTAGGATGAAAGCTTGGGTCGGCCCTTCAAAAATGTACCAACCTCATGCACATGCCTGGCTGCGGCGACAGCGAGCAGTTGTATTAAAATATTTAAAGAAGGTTTTTTTGGGGGATTATTTTTAAATCCTTTAAAAGCTACCCACAGTTGGCAGGTTTGAAAGAATAGCTGAAATGTGCATATGATTTTGCTTTGCATACTCGTAAATAGGACATGCTCGGAAAATGGCAACATATTTAACAGCAACAAAAAATAAACAAGGATGAAAAAGTGCAAGAGCAAAAAAAAGCAGTTGCTGAATCCAGTGACTTTTTCAACATTTTGCTGTCTGCAAACACAAGCGCTAACTCTCCATATTCAAGGCACTCCATATTTTTTATAAGCCCTGTGGTGGAGAATGTGCTCCAGAAGCTCGGATTGACAGTTAACTACAAATGTAAACATATCTCACACTACAATCCTTCTCCACAACAGTCACGATAAGCCATGGTTTGCTTATATTACTTCTATATTAAACCTGTCCGGCATCACTTACTTTCTCAACTGTGACCCGCACACGAGAACGAACACGAGCACTGCACTGTGAATCCATTACAGCCAACCTCAGAATATACAGACTGACTGAAACCTCTCCCTTCATCACACAAACCATTTACAATTGCAAACGGCTCTGGCTGCACGCCTTTATGGCACCTGGAACGCTGACCTTGTGACCCCTCCAAGCATCTGGCATGAAAGGCGCCACCAATAAAGCCACGGAGAAGTTAACTCTACAATTGAAATACGAGATAACTTTCCCCATGGCTTATTGTTGCTCTTTCACTTCACCGCTGAGGCGCCAGCCCGGGCCGATTTAGCAGCTTCTGTGCACATGTCAGTGTCAGACTGGCCCTGCAAATGAAGAAGCCTGAGTGAGGGGTGAGCTTGAAGTTGCTGGTGTCCCCCGCACTGTGGGCGCTGCGAAGCTCCACAGGAGCTTCTGTTTAACAAAAAAAATGTGATTTTTTTTTATGTTTAAAAAAAAATTGTTTACACCCAAAAATCAGGGGTCGCAAGGGAGTCTCTAGTAGTCTCGGAGGTGGCCGCAGCTGCCGCGACCTTTGGCGACCCCTAAATGACGTCCATGGCATTCCCCCAAGAAAAGAGGCCCTGTGTGCCCAGGCCCACCGGGGAAACTCCCGGTGTCCCGGTGGGCCAGTCCAGGCCTGCTCTCCAGCCACCACACCAAACACCAACACTGACAGATTAAGGGTGCATGCTTTTACAGTGCTGGGTTCCCACCTCCAAACACCCCCCTTGTGAAAGGGGATTCACGTGTGTATAGCTTGGATGGCTGTAGGACTCTCACTGGGCTGGTTTACAGTTCGGGTCTGGGACTTGAAAGGCTCATCCCTTCCCCTTAGGTGGTCCTCGGTCTTTCAATGCCAGACCCTGGCACTTGCCTTTCAGCATTTCTCTGGATTAAGGGAACTCTGGTGTGTAGACTTGGTATTGGAAATTGTAGTTTTGTCAGCATGGTGGGTGTCTTGTCTTGTGTAGGCAGTCGTTTGAAACCCTCTTTCTTCTTTCGGTCACTGGTATAGTGACTGACCCACCCCTCCTCCCCCCAGGATAGTTTCCAGGTCTGGGGTGAACTTAGCTAGACCCCCCACCCCCCCACACACCCCCTCGGGTGGGCCTCTCTGGTTGTCACACTCCATCATGGCAATGGCCACCATAGAAAGGGAGAAAGGACTATGTGTAGTAATCTTCTGCCTAATCCCAAGGTGGCCCTATGGGTCTGAAGCTTTTTTAAAGTTGCTAAACGGGAACCTTGCCATTTGTCAACATAAACAAATAAAAAACTATTATCAAATAACTATATCATGCCGGGATGCTATCAGCAGTAAACCCCTCAAGGCTTTACCAGGACAAGTAATGCCCAGTCCATGGTTGAAGCCCTTGCGGGGCATATTGCTTAATTATTAAGTGGAGAAAATACATTTCTACAGTACAGGTCAACGCTACTTCCATGAGATGGTTTCTAATGGTGAGTGTCCATTTGGTTAAATGACTCTTGATATTTGGTCCCAAGAGCTTACCAGATAATGTACAATGTCCTGACGTTCTGAGGCAGTGTCACATAACTTTAAACAATAATGATACTATAATGGGAGGATAGCTCAGGGGCAACGTGTTTGTCTTGGAAGCAAGATCTAGAGCAACAAAGGTTTGAATCCCGGTCCTTCACTTAGAGACTGGTCTTCGGTGTTAAGCACGTTATAAAAAAGATTAATTAATTCAATGTATAATACCATTTTAATTATTCCCATGTTCATTTACTCTTAGGAATGTGTCAATCTCAAAACTCCTGTCATTTGACAACAACCAGAAACACATTTCTTTGCATGCTAAAGCATGCAACGTATTGAGGCTTTGAAAGGAAGTAGGTCTTCTAGTGCCATTTTCAAGATGGTCGGATATTTCGGTGGGCACATTTTCTGTGGTACCTGACCCCTAACATAATGTTCCTTTTCCCACCTGCTCCCTTCCACCTGTGCACCCTACTAGCTCTTGCACTTTATTTACCCTTGAGCCAACCAGTTCCATTTGATGAGAGCGGTGTCTTCGGTGTCCCTTGAGCTGAATGGTGTCCTTTTACATGGCATGGGGCAATCCCTGTGACCTGTGGTTCTCTTTCATTCTACCATGGGGCACAACCATGTGGCCCCCGTGCTCTCTGGTGCGGGTCCATTCCAGCAACCTCAACAAATCCTTCTGCTTTACACCTGCCAGATCCGATGCTCCTCTCCCGGTCCACATCATGGCTACTGCAGCAAAACTGCCAGCTGGAATGTATCTGTGGACACTCGACCTGCTCCTAGACCATCATTGTTCATTTAAGACCGTTCACTTGTATCCACTTACAGTCTCCACAACACCCCCACCAGCTTTCAGGCACCCACGAGCCACATTTATTTCAGCAGAAATAGACAAGAATAGTTTCTACTCCATTAGAAACAACAGTTACATGTATTTATAAATATATACAAATATCATGTGTTAAATTACATAGTGAGAATCCGAAATACCAAGTCATTTAATAGGAAGTTAGAACACTCAAAAAGCAGTATCAGACACTAAAATGGAAGCAAGTACCCTCCTCTCTGCTTCTCAGCAGAGCTGTACACGTTTACTTTGGAATTCAGAATTGACTTCTGCGTAGGAAAAGGGCTCTACATCTGTGAGGAATGGAAAGGGGGACATGAACAGGCGAGCATAATATTACAAGTTCACTTAAACAGGTGTAAATGACAGTTTCTGTGCACATCTGCATGTTGCAAAAGATGTGCATTTCTTGAACAGGGGCCTAAGCAGACCCATAGCCCACTCCCCCCCTCTCATGTAATGACTGACAAAGCAGCAGGGGTTCAAATGTTAAAAGTCCAATCACACGCTTCTTTACCAAGTCTTGGTTCAGATGCAGGGTTACTGTTTGCACTTTCATTGGAAGAATGGTTGTTTATGACTCCCTGTGGGTCCCTTTGTGAGTTCAGGCTAGCCAACATGGGATCTGTGACACAGAGGCCATACAGGCCCACAAGTAAAGTGATAGCAAGCAGCAGAGTTAGAGAAATACCATCCACAACAGAAATAAGAAAGTGCAAACATGACAATTTGTTGATTATCCAAATAGATGGTTGTGGCTTTGTCAAAACAACAAAGACACTAGGCTTGTAGGGTGCTGGAAGATAGCTTACCAGTGGCATAACACTATTACATGCTAGCCAGTGAATATGTGCTTAGACACTGCATCACATTTTCATCAAGCTCAACAGACACCATAGTCCAATGCTGGGATGGTCTTACGCGCAATTAACTCATTTTAAAACATTTAGGTTGTAAAGAAATGGTAATGTAAATCACTTTTTACAATGACTATTATGCATTTAAATTGTAGACACACAAGATGTACACATTTATTTTTTTGGTACTGGTTGACCAATATTGAGAGCTTCCAAAGTAGAATTATTGGGAAATGTGTGGGAGAGTTTATGCATAAAGAAGTGCCTGCAATGCTGTACCCTCTGTCACTTGAGTCGATATTAGGCAAACGTGAGTGGATTGTTAGGGACAAGAATCCAACTAACAACCTAAGAACACAGATACAATTCTACGGGGGTGGAATGAGACCGACCAACTAGCCTCTTTTTTGCCTGAGGCAAAACGCTCCCATCATGTGGGAAACCACTACAACAACATGTATGACTTTTTTGAAAGCCAAGTCATAGAATCCTTGACATGCTGTGAATGACATATTGAAATCACTGGATAGCTCCACCTTTATGAACTTCAAAAGGATGAGGAGCATAAACCCGCTGAGCGACTTCACTAGGCAGTAAAAAAGGGAGACTTTACAGAAGAAAATGCAAGCTTGTGGAAGAAAACTTACTGGATACCGGTAAGTTATTTCACCCTTTTTTTCTTGTGCTCATTTATTAATTGTAAAATATTGAGGGCCTACAAACAACCAGAGGCCATCCAAATAAATATGCATTTAGGGCAAGCAATGTAGGGAGGAAAAGTGTACACTTCTGAACAGGATGATATTGTAGATTGGGCTCTATGAAGCTCTTCTCATCAATTGAAAGATGTAATCATGAGCAATTGCCTCACTCCAATTTGTGGTGCAAATCAGCATTAAGAGCTTTGGTAAACAATAGGCCACCATTAAAAAAAACAAGTGGCGTCAATCATATTGCACATTACTAAGTCAGTTCCAGGTGGAATGCCTTTTGTAGCAACTATGCATACAATAGCCTGTGGAAGAGGAATGCAAAGAAACTTTGCACATCAATGTATCCCGCTACTCCAGCTCCTAAGCGCCTCATGCCCCAACACCCCACAGAGAATCATTTACTCAAACCCCTGTACAATGAACGCGATCATCGACATCAGGGTGACGCTCCAGGGAGTGAGACGGGGCTGGAAGAAATCTCAGAAACCTAGAATCCAGCTGAACATGCTGTTTTCAAGGTGTACAACCAGTAGTACATTTTCTCTGTACAATACAGAAAAGCTTCCAAAACTGCCGAGTTTCATTTTACTTGAACACCGAGGTTACCTTTGCTTCCCTGTGTGATTGGTCCTGCTAAAAACCAGCATAACAGACAGAACATGACAGTTAACGGGTGAAGGTGGAGCTCTAAAGTGAACATCGATACATGCCCCTACTCTAATTATTTTTTTGAAGTATGTAGTTCTATTTAAATGAATTAAAAAAAATGTTGAGGAAGATGTTTCGGCACACACAAATCCCCTCTTGAAATGTAACGAGAAAGAGGAAACGCAGATGGACGTCCGCTCACCCTGCTTACTTATCTTTTTGGTCAGGTTAGCAGCCATGGTCCCTGTATGTATGTGTCTGTATATATATATATATATATATATATATATATATATATATATATATATATATATATATATATATATATATATATATATATATATATATACACCTGGAATGAAAAGGCAGGGACATTGGAAAATGTAAAGGGTGGGAGGAAGGCAGTCAGGGGCAGTGGGATCTATGGAGAACTATCTGGTCCTAGGGCAGGCTTTCCACACTGGTGTTCCCACATAACCCCAAATGTCCAGGCAGCGGTTAACAGCTAAAAGTAAGATCAGCTAGTAACCTCATGAAAATGGTGAGACAGAAGCGCAGAGGCGAGGCAAAAGCAAGTTCAATCATTAATACTTCTACATTTCTCAAAACCGTTTCAACCAGATCTGGCTCAAATCCACTGAGGTCAGGTTCACGTGCGGATTACGGGGAAATGAAGAGGACCCATCCATCTTGGGTCTAGTGTTAAATACACAAGCATGTGTAAACGTGCTCCAACTGGAATCCACAAGGTGGTGCATCCATCTTCCATTGTCTGCCCACAACGGGTTCCTTCCATTCTTAGCAATTGGAGAAATAAAAGAAAAGAATCAACTGGGAATTTAGTGGGGTAATGTTACCACCTGCTCTGATTTTGTGATCCTGATTAGGTTATCTCTTCCCCCACCTTCACCCCTGCTTTTTGTTTGATTTGCAGTTCTTTGCAATCATTGGTTATTGAGAGGACGCCTTGGCTGCCATCGTCGACACACAGTGCTGCTGAAAGCTTGGGGAGACTGCGGAGTTGCAGCCCAGTCTCTGGTGGTGGGGTAGTTTGACAGAGCCATTGGTCTCACTTTCCACGATCCAGGATTCCTTCCCCACCACGCTGCAGCAGCTGGCGGAGGACGGGCATGTGCGATCCCCAACCACAGCAGAGCCAGCGCTCGTCTGCTCTGCCTGCAACTTGCCACAGTTCAACCCTGCCGGCTGCTCCTGGAGGACTGTGGTGATATGATTAAGAAGGTCGCTGAAGAACTCCGGAACACCCTCATAGCCTGGACAAAAAGACAGAAATATTGTATTCTCAAGAGGGACATGTTAAAATATCAAAGTCCCCAGCCTCCAACTGCCCAATGCAAGGGTAATAAGTTATGAAGTTAGGGGGCAGTTTCACATTTTACTTAAAACAAGCAGAAACAAAACAAGGTTTGTTGAATTCTTTTTCACCAAATCACAAAAGTAGGTATTTCCTTAGACAGCCACATTAAAACTTAATGAACTTTGATTATTATTGAATGAACGAGTCAACATATTTTAAACAGCTATTTAACTTTTAAAAACATGCTTGTCTTGTTTAACAAAAATGCATAGGGGCTTATTCACACAACGTTTTTCAATGGGGTTGTGCCATTATAAAAAGGCTTCTGTGAATCAGGCCCCAAGTAATTTATTAAAAAAAAAGAAAACTGATGGCTTGCTAAAAATTGCTTTTGCTTTGAAAATATTTTTTTCCAGAAATAATTGCATTGCATTTCATTATCTTGACAGACCATACATGAAAGAAATTCTGTGCATTCTTATTTCCCAGGATAACATACCCTATACCTTTCTAGATAGCCCACTGCAATTCCTACACATACCTGCCTGTGTCATGAGGATACATTAGTATCCAATAAGTTGTAATGTAAGCCAGGGAGTGGGGACATTGACACACTGCAACGTCATCCATACCCTCAAACGGTCCAATCTTGAGCCAGTTCTCACTTTTTAAAGGAGCAGTTTGCATTCTGGGTCTAGACATGGCAGTTAACTCATCATGTTGGCTTTGCCCAGAATGCCAATAGTAAAACCATGCTACTGTAGGAAGACATAACCACATAGGTTGCACTAAAGTAGGTCAGTATCCCCATGTAAAAACATTCATCATGTTGGCTTTACCCATAATGCTAGTAAACATGCCATGCCACACTATGAAAACGTGTCCATTCTAGCAGCAACAATGTTGGCCAGAATCTCTTCACATGTATTAAAACACGAACGTTTGCTTTGCCCAATGCCCAAATAGTCAGCAATGCCATTAAAACAAACAGGTCCATGCTGGATGTACCAATGTTATGTTATGCTAAGTTGATTAATACCAGACACTGCTGATATTTCTATGGTCTACAGTTACTCTCGTGGCTCTGTAAGGTAAAGAGGGGTGGGTTGGTTAGGGTTGAAGAGAGGGATACGACAGGTGTGCTCAGCTGTTGAAGTGTGTAGAACCAGTAAGAATTGGCATCTGTGCTTTCTGGGTTTGCTTTGTTTTTTACACTGGATGCTTATTGTTTCCAGATGGGCGTCATCCAGTGTTTGTGTTGTCAGGTGTTGGAGTCTATTGGGGTTTGTGAGTTGGTTTGAGAGTGACGTGAGGTTTGGGTGCTTAGCGGGGGCTCGCGAGGGTGGTTGAGAAAAGGAAATGGTCTGTTGGTTTTTGGGAAGTATCTGGATATTTTGCAGCTAAGCTATTCTTTTTTTCTTTTTGTAGGGCCCTCACTTTTGCATTGGCGTGGGGGATGATGGGTGGGGCAAAACAAAAACAAGAAGGGGAGGTTAAGTATAGGAGTGATAATTGCGTTGGGGACTGCAAGATGCCTCTGAAGTGAGCATTATATAGAGGGACTGGGGTAGGGGGTATGGGGTTTGGGTTGCCTGGTTCCTCCTGAGACATTAAACAAAACTGTGTGTATTCTTGAAACATCAGTAGGAGTGGTGAAAAAGAGTTTGGTTGTCAAGGTTCCCGCAATTCATTCACTTGTGCTTCCATGCCTTTGTGGGTGGGGTTTGGGCATAGTATGGGTTGAGGTGACATCCCGTAAGGATGAACATTGTGTAGTTGTTGATCAATTTTCATCCCAGCGAGTGGAATAACCATGCTTTTAGCCGTTTCCCAATGATTAGGTGGTCTTCCGTCCTAATTTCCTTTGGGATTGCGTTCCATAGTTTGGTTATGAGAATAGATAAGGACGTTCCTCTGAATTTAGTTTTCTCATAGTGTCTTGTTTCTATTTGGAGGTCAATGCTAGATCTTAAGGTTCTTCGGGATGGTATTGGGTGACTTACTTGAAGGGTGGCAGCTCCTGCTTTTCTGACCAATGCAGAGGGCTTTGAAATGTATTTGTTTGACAGCCAGCGCAGTCTTCTCACGGATGGGGTGTTGTGGCTTCCATTTAGTCTCAGGAGTAATCTTGCCACTGTCTTTTGGAGGCGTCGTATTTCTTTTTTGTGATGGTTCGGGCATTCCTAGGTAGCGACTATTTGCATAGTCTATTCTTGTAAACCAGGGAAATTATGAGGTTCTGTATGGGAAGCTGAGATAAGGTTTAAGTTACTTATCTGTAACTCTTGTTCTCTTCGACCTGGGATGTGTGTCTAGATCTAAATATGTTTTATTACTGTTCATGTACTCTACTAATTCTAGTTAGACAGGGTCAGTAGTATAGTTCTTCTATCTGTGTCAATTAGATTGACTCTTACGCAAAGCCAAGTTTCAGTTGTTACATTGTTTCTTCGTCCTGCGTCTTACAAATATGTTTCAGTTATAAAATTCTTTATTTGCATAAATGTGTTATTGCCTGTACAATAGGCCATCTAGCATGCAATATTTGTTTTGTCCAACTGGTCAGAGATGTGGTTTTATTGTTTTACTATTCATTTACTGCATCAGTGTAATTTGAAACAGATTTGATAAACTTTATGAGGTGTATTTTTGTAGGACCCATGGGCCTGCTGAATAAATAATGCATTTCTTATTCAATTGTATGCCGTTCAGAAGATTTATTCAAATACAGTTTATGATGGCTGCGTGTTCTAGTAAGAGTGTGGCTTTACAGAATCAAATTTTGAATTTGTTCATTAAGGGGACTGCCTTTTTGTGTGACAGCATGGGTCTGGCATGGATTCACAAGCTCATGAATATTCCCTGTCGTCAGGCTTGGAATCCTCTGTAAAAGAAAAACCGAACAGCTTCACTTTAAAACTGTATCTCTCCTCTAAACCAATCACTGTCCTCTGGGTCATAGTGCCGCATCTAATGACAGTCCTCTGCATAAACTTCACTCCTGGTGGCCATCTTCAGATTTGGTAAGCACGTAAAGTGGCAGTATGAAGCAAGAAGAGCCACAGACGGGAAGGAGGGAGTGCTCACACGTGAATCCATGCCAGACCCATGTTGGAGAACACAAGTTAAAGTTAAGTAACTCAGAACTTCTCCAGCATGGGGTCTGGCATGGATTCACATGCTCATGAATAACAATTACACAGCAGTACATATACACAGCCACAGGAGGTGGCAATGCTCAACTGAAGCATTGTCGCAAAAAAGTTGATTTGGGGCCGACGCCACTCGTGGAATAGAAGATCCACTTGGTTCTGGCAAAACTCCCACTCGTGGCAAGAACGTAGCTCCTTACCGAGCAAGTCTGCAATGATGTTTTTGGTGCCCGCCAGGTGAAAAGGGATGGGACACATGCCCTAATGAATGGCCCAGTGCCACAGATCCTGGGCCTCCCTGGAGAGAGCCGAGAGCGCGTCTCGCCCTCCATTATGTAGAACATGGTGGTGGTGTCCATGAAGATCCTCACCATCTTGCCCCTCAAAGATGGCAGGAAGGACTTGAGGGCCCAAAAGACAGCCCAAAGATCCAGTATGTTGATGTGAAGGGTCTTTTCTTCCTCACAGCCAGAGGCCTCTGGCGTGCAACTGTCTGGTGTGGGCTCCCCAACTTTCCAGAGAAGCGTCCGTGGTGACCATCTCCTGGTAAGGAGGCACTTGAAATGGAGCCCCTTGCATAAGATGAGTGTGCCTGCCCCACAGAACTCCACATTGAGGGCAATCTTGTCCATTCAGAACCCAGAGACTTTTAGCCACCTTGCATCCAGAAACTCCTGCAGAGGTCTCATCTGAGGCGATAGAGCCCGTCCCTATCACCCCCTTTTTTCACATGGCCTGGACCTCCTGCAGCAGCTGCGCCACATGCTTTTTTTGTCAAGTTACAGGGGGGAATGTGAGGACTTCTGCATTGGAACTCCAAGGTGTGCCCCTGCCCGAGAGCGTCCAGCAGCCATCTGACAGCGGTGATGGTCTTCCACACGCTGATGAACCTCGCCAGCCAGCCTCCCACTGGGGTGCACAAGTGAGGGCCAGAGTCTACAGCCAGTTCAGGCCTGTTTCGGTGTCGGGACCCTGCCCAATGGGCAGCAGCAACGCCTATCCTCTGCTGCCATATGCCTGCTAGCGACCTCTGTACGCCTCTTTCGTCGCAGAGCGAGAAGGCTGCCTATAAGAGGGGGTGTAGCCCTTGGAGGACCTGCCGGGCTTTCCCTTAATGGAACGAAAGACATTGCTGCAGGTTACTCAGTGAATGTGCCGTCTCCGTGTCAATCTTGATGTGGAGCGACTCGTCGACCGTCTTGCCAAATAGGTTTTCTCTGTCAAATGGCATGTCCAACACCTTAGACTGAACGTTTGGCCTGAAGTTGGTAGGTTTCAGCCAACTGTGCCAACAAAGGGACACTTTGTTGCTCATCTGACGGAATCTGGTGTCTGCAATGTCCACTGGCACTGTGATGGCGTGGTCTGAGGCCACTTCCCCCCCCGCCCCCTTCCTGGAACAGCTCAATAGAATCTGCCTTCTTGTCGTTGGGCAGGAAGACCAGGATAGAGCTCAGCCTATACCACAGTTCCTGGTTGTAGTGGAACAAGATGGCCAAGGCATTAGCAGCCTTAATAGTGCTGGCAGCTGTATAAATAATTGTATATACAGTAGGTCAAACCCTTAATTTTTATTTTACGAGGCATCTGTGATATAACAAGGGTAATAACAATCAAACAACATAAGTCACAGACTTCCTCCTTCTCCAGTACTCGAATGCTGGCACACCGCACTAGCTAAAGACAAGGTTGACCTTGATGTCAACCACTGAACACCCCACATTCGGTCCCTGCAAGAAATATTTGTTTTCAATTTCCGCCTTTATCAAAAAAAATATTTATTTAATTTCCACATTTCTCCCCTATGGAAAATGTGATCATGTTAAAAGGCATGTGTTGTCTTATATATTACATATTCACATACAAAAAAATTAACACATTATCTTGGGTTAGTAACAAAGAACATAGGATGTGGCTCAACCTTTTTGGCCACAGTTACGGTTGTTACCCAACAATGATGTTAACAGATATTCGCTTGTTATCGGAACATCTACATGCAAGAGTAAGAAAACCAACATCACATTTTTCTTTTTCAATATTATTGTTGCAGACAGTATATTTCAAATGTGAGATGCACTCAATAGTCCACTTGTTGATCTCTATGCAATACACTGTCTTGCGCCTCAGTTTTTGCGTCAACTCTTTTTAATCTCTGCAGAATATATTATTGTCCATTATCCCATTTTTTGCCAAAGGTTTGAAAAACAACTTGTGTCGACGCACTGCGTTTCGGCCTAAACATCAAGGGGTAGGTCTCATCCCAGGTGGGTTTCTCCCGTCAGTTTCACACAGGCCTTCATCAGGACAAACAATTCTTTTGTGGGTACAGTAATCCTCGATCTTCTAACCCCAGACCTTTGTTCAGACCAATCTTATTAGGTTCCAAGAACAGGATGAGGTCTCTCACTGAGGAGCTGTTGTCTCGTACAGCTATGACTACCTATGTCGTCTCACAGGTATCAGCGTTAATTCTGAATTTGTCCGCTTCATTGGGGGAGCTGTATAGATAATCCTCTTCCCCATAGCGTCCAGCTTCTTCCCCTTCTGGTTCAGGGGCACCATGGACAAGGGCGACGGGTTTGCAGAGCGTTTCCTGGCAGCGGCTGAGACCACAGAGTCAGGTGAAGGCTGGGACCTCAGGCACTTGGGGGCGGAGTTTGGGATTCTGTATTTCTTCTCAAGCCTTTCCCACTTGGATGGAGCGGTGCTCTGATTCTTCAACAGGGCAAGCCTTCATCACAGATATTGTTCAACAGGGTGACAGACATGATGGTATTCCGTCTTGACTCACAGCGCTCCTCAGGCACCAGTTGGAAAAATTCAGAGGCCCTGAATATCATCGAGTGGAAGAAGCCGACCTCATCCGGCGCATAGGCCCTCTGCGGATCTTCAGCACCTGCTGGTTCCCTGTCAGCTGGCACAAAGTCATCAGCTTGGTCGGTGTCAGTCGCGTGGCAGGATCCTCAATTGGGGTCAAGTCCCGAGCTGGAGGTGGAGTCGGTGGACGCCTTGAACCAGCAGGGTCCCTTGCACACACAAGGGATTCCGGGAAGCGGTCTTGTGGGACTCTTAGATGGAGCAGGGCCTGGTGTGGGCGGCAGTCTCTGCTGAATTTCCGATACCAGCGTGCACAGAATGTCGAAAGGCACATCCCTGGGCTGAGGGGAGGAAGGAATGAGAGGAGGCAGCTCTGGGCTGGTAGGCCTCTTCAGGCAAGATAGGCAACAAGATTCATCCGCATTTACCCACCTACAAATAATGGTTCCTGGCCCCCTTCGTGGTCCGAATTTGTAGTCTTCTTGCAGGTTGCCATCGCCCTCATCAGAGTTGATATAAATTTGCACTGGCCTCCTGGTTCAGCCCCTTGTCCTGTACCCCTCCAGAGGTCAGAAAAGCCTTACTCCTTCCGCTCTCTAGAGACTTCTTGGAGGGGGGGGGGATAGGGAGTGGTTGGTGTCCCCATTCTAGGGATCTTCACTGAAACTGCGACAGCTGTCTCACGCAGCACCGGTAGGGACACCTTGCAGAGCAGTCACTGCGACTGTGGACACCACCCTCGTGGCCTGCCCCCTTTTGCATAAGAAGTCTTAGATACTTACCTGTAATTGTATTTCTCCAGCATTACTATCTTTCATAGATTCACATGCTTCAATATTCCCCGTCGTCAGACTGGGAAGCCCATGTATTTTAAATAATAAAATTAATATAAAATGTCTTCCTTAGGAAGAGAAAACTGCACCCAAAGAGCCCGACAAGGCCTTTGTAGTCCTTCACTTGTGTAGTCCCTCCACCTCCTTTGGTCCTTTTAGGCCCCAACCAATGATGTGGCATGGCTTAGGCTTCACCCCAGTCAGCTATCTTCCGATTTTGAACCGTAAAGGGTATTAAGAGATGACGACTGGAGAGGGAGCAGGGGCGGGCGCATGCGAATCTATGAAAGATACCAATGCTGGAGAAATTCAGGAGGGTGGGCCCATGTGAATCTATGAAAGATACCAATGCTGGAAGTAAAACCATCCAAGACTTCTCCAGAATTGGATCTTTCACAGATTCACAAGCTTGAATAGAATACCAAGTAGTTAAATATCATCTAACGTGTCTGATAGTGGAAGGTTGCACCTGTATGTGCATGCGCTATATATATCTTGTGCAACATCCTTATAGCGTACACAGTAAGGCTACCAGAAAAAATATGTAGAGGGACGGTGGGAAGAAATAAAAGTCAAAGAATAAGAGGCTGCTCCTACCTTAAGTGAATAAGTGCTGAAGCACTGCTTGTCATGCCACAGATTCCCTTCTGCTGTCTTCTTCCAAGCAGTAATGACGGGCTAACATGTGGAGGGTGCTCCAGGTGGCCGCCTGGCAAATGTCCTTCAAAAAGACACTCCTGCCCGGAACGCACTGGTGGAGTGCGTCGTGGGCATGGCTCGCATAGGGTTATATCTGATTTGGTGACAGTGAGTAATGCAACTGGAAACCCAACGTGCCAAACCTTGTTTTGATGTGCATTGACCCTTGGTTCGTCCTGCAAAGGCGACAAAGTCTTGGCCAAGTCCTGAATTATCCTGTTCTCTCAATGTAGAATTTGAGTGTCCTCGCAACATCTAGTGAATGTAGCGTCCGTTCCGCTGCGGTTGTGTGGTTGCCAAAGAAACTGGGCAAAACAATTCTTTCTGCTAAGATGGATTCAGACATGACCGTAGGAATGTATTTAGGGTGAGGTTGAAGAATGACCCTGTCCTTGTTGAAAGATTGTGAAAGGTGGCTCGTGGTTAGTGCTTGTAGCTCCCGATGCGCCTGGTTGAGGCGATAGCCACCAAGAAGGCTGTTTTCCACCACAACTGTTAATAGGTTCACAAGGGGCTCTCAGTGTGGCGAAGACTGTGTTAAGACTCCATGCAGGAGCAATTTTCCTTTGTCTGGGAAAAGAGCGCATAAGTCCTTTAATAAATGTTTTGACCGCCGGTCGTGCCACTAGCAATTGTTGATGAGGCCTGGTGGTATAAGCGCAGATGGCAGAGAGATGGACATTGATGGAACAAACTGCCAAACCACTCCTTGCTAGATGTAGAAGGTAAGGTAAAATGGTAAACAGTCTTTATAACAAAACATGTATATAGACATGCACATTTAACGAAACCTTTATAACGCAAAATAGAACAAACATGTATGTGGTGGTGTAAAGGGTTAAATCTTGGGGGCAAAACATTTGGGTGGGTTTTCTGGGGTGGGAAACTGGGGTTTGGGAGGTACCCCACCCCCCTCAAAACAATGTGTCATTATAAAGACATGTAACCGGTCAAATCTGTACTGCAGATGCCGAGAAGGGATCTGTGCCAGCTTTTGAACATCAGGATCTGAACCATTTCCATTTCTTAGTATATGTCCATCTGGTGGACGGAGCCCTGGCAGCTCTCAGCATACCCCAGCATTTGGCGTCTAGGACAAGGTCATGGAATTTTCGCTGCTGAGGAACCAGCCTCAGATGGACAGGCTGGCTGGGTTGTGGTGAAGCAGTTTACCCCTGTGCTGAGACAACAGGTGCAGGTCAGGCTGGAGGTGAAATGGCTTCTGCAGTGCTAGTTGAAGGAGTGCAGGGTACCAAATTTGCTGTGCCCACATTGGTGCTATCCGTATCACTGTGCAGGGTTGTTCGTCCATCTTGCGGAGCACACGCAGGATTAAAGGTGTCGGAGGGAACACGTAAAGGAATTTCCCCTTTCATTGTATGGAGAACGCATCGCCCAGGGAGTATCTCTACTGGTACCTGGAAGTAAACTGATAGCACTTCTTGTTCACTTGAGTTGCAAATAGGTCTATGGTGAGTTTTCCCCATCTTAGGAATAATTTGTCCCAATCGCGGTCGTTGATCTCCCATTTGTGGGATTGAAAGAATTGTCGGCTGAGTTTATCTGGCAAAACATTGTCCGTCCCAGGGAGATGTTCTGCCTTCATGTGCATCTTGTGGAGAATTTCCCAGTCCCAGAGCTGTTGTGCCTCCATCGAGAGGATGTTGGACTTGGTGCCACCCTGTTTGTATAGTGCACTGACGTGGTGTTGTCCGTCTGCATGGTCATCATCTGCCCGGAAAGTACCGGTAGGAAGGACTTTAGCACCCACCGAATGGCCCTGAGCTCCAGCACATGTGTAGACTGGCTTCTGCTGATGACCAGACCCTGCTGGCTTGTAAATTGCCCAGATGGGCCCCAGCCCATGAGTGAAGCTTCCGTTCTCAAGAGTAGAGTGGGTGTGGGTAGCTGGAAGGGTAAAGCTTGTAGAGGATGAGCGTGTTTGGCCCATTATTCAAGGGTTTTGTGGAAATTTGGCATGAGATGCACAATGTCCTCCCATGACCCACTGTGTTAAGCCCATTGTCTGACAGTGGAGCTTGTTCTCTCGTTGAACCATGCGATGAGGTTTCACATTGTGGCCACCTTGTCCGGAGAGGGGCGAACCTTGGGAACTCGGGTGTCCAGATCTGCTCCTAGAAAGATTGCTGTCTGTGTGGGTAGTGGTGGCGATTTCAACTCGTTGATCGAGAAACCTAGGTCTTGGAGTAGGGATGTGTTTCTTCCCACTGCCTCCGACGCCGTTTCCAGGGAGCTTCCTTTCACTAGCCAGTCGTCTAGGTATGGAAAAACCTGTAACCCAGAGCGCCTGAGGTGTGTGGCCACTGGGGCCAGAGATTTCGTAAAACACTCTTGGTGCAGATTTTAGCCCGAAAGGAAGTACTTTGAACTGGAAATGTTTGTCGCTAACAGTAAGCACGGGTTACTGTCTGTGGGGAGGATGGGTATATGGAAGTAGGTGTTTTCCAAGTCTAGGGTAGTGAGGCAATCGCCCTTCTTGAGCCATGGAAGGGCCAGTTGAAGGGAGGTCATCTTGAATTATAGGTGACGAACAAACTTGTTGAGGGTACGTAGATCTAGTATTGAGCGCCACTGGCCGTTTTTCTTTCTTACTAGAAAAAAGTAGGAATAGAACCCTTCCCCCACGAGGCAGTCGTCGAGAAGATCTTGCTGCCTGATGCTCTACCTGGAGCCCTGCCTTCCGTCTGAGGTTTTTGGCTGCTGTTTGACTATCCACAACCCTGTTTTGCAGTTATTCACCTCTACCATCAGACGCCTTCTTTCAGTGCTTGCACTGTCTCTGCACCACTTAAATAGGGAGGTGACGGCCCGTGGTGCAGGAAGGTTGCTGCTTATGGTTCTGGTGCTATGCCTTAGGACCATGAGAGTGTGGGCTCTATGCAGTGTGCACACCACAAAGCTTATCCAGCCAGTCGCCGTAGATCGCCGGGAGTACCCCAGGCCACACAACGCAGATACGCTTGACACTCACCCCTGGCACCCTTCCTCTAGAACTCCCTAGCCCGAGAAATCAAAAACGTCCCACAATACAGGGTTTTGAAGTAATTCTCAAGAGGTACATCGTATACTTGGAAGGCCACCCGCCCCTTCATCTAACAACCTCCCAGATTGCTCTGCTGCTCCTGTTCAGCATCTTATCTGTATCAATAGTGGTCTTCGCTCAACTGGTCATATTGCCATTCATCCATACTATTGGAAAGTATTCACTTGGGGAATAACCCACATTTAAATCCCCTTCTTCCAAATGAATGACTTCCTCCCACATTCAGATAAAGCAGTATATCCAGTAAAACAGTGCGTCCGGCACGCTACCACAAGGTAAGCTGAATACATCCAAATATTGCCCCCAGATGTAATTAAACATGTTTCATCCATCACTTAACATGCATCGCTCTCAGTTTTGTGTTTTTAAAGTTTCATATAGATACATTCAGACGGAAATGGGTACGTACGTTGTCTGCATTTTTTGTAGTAAAATACAGAAAACAAACAGGAAGTGGAAGCAAGGTTAGGCAGTCTGCGGTGGCAGCATGGCTGCCGTCGCTGCTATGCCTGAGCGCATGAGTGATGGTAACTGCCCATCGATGCTGCAGCAGAGCTTGCACTGCAGGCAGCCAATGAGGAAACTGAACACTCAAGTGAGTGTGCTTTACTGGTAAATGTCCCATCTCAAAGTGGAGTGAACCCATTGAAGAAGAAAAAAAGCATACACAAATACCAATTATAGTTTTGAGGTATGAACATAAACGGAAGAAATAACATTGGGAAAAGATTTTGTAAACAAATATTTAAAATACAGACAGGAATTTCTGAAAAGAGATTTATAATTAACTCCCATAATGGCAAGCTTGTTCCTCTCACGCATACAGTCTTTAATTTTAAGCGTGACTATCCTTTTCCAGCTTAGCAGCATTAGTCTCCTGCCCAGAGGCATAGATGTCTTTCGCCTATGGGCCTTGTCATGAGTTGGAAGGTAGCCCTTAAATGTGGCAGTAACAGGGTTACCGCTGCATTTACCGCTCCGCCCAATCTCAAATCTGGCATGTTTACCCCCAGCTCTGAGCTGGGGGTACACCCACCAGGAAAATGCCAAATTTTGGTGCAATTACCGCTGGGCCCAAAGAGGAATGAGAGTAATGTTTAGCACCCAACCCATGATCCGGCGGTAATACCGCCGGACGGGTGGGAACTAATGCAAATAAAGTTGGGTGGTATCCCAGTCGGGGTAGCACCCAACTCTTGATGAGGCCCTTTGTCTGATATCAAGACACAAGGTTTTGCTGTTTATGGTGGTTAGATTTAGTTGGACAGCTGCCTAATACCAATGACATGCCCAAAGTTATATAGATTCCGACAAAACTATCGGTCAAAAGGTCCTTCCGACAACTTAGCTGCATATGAACATAGGTTCCTTTTCCCGTTCAGAGCTTCAGTAAGCATCTTTTTGCATCTTACACGCCATCCAGTGTAAAGCCATACGGAGGAGCCTTTGTTGAGGCAGAATGTCCTACATATGTATAGATTTGCCTCAGATGAATGTGCCAAAAACCTTCATCTTTCTGCGTTGCCTAAATAAGCTTGTTCTATGGAATTCCAGTCCGGTAAACATTTATCCAGGGGACTGCCATTATTTAGTTGTGCAATTTTGTTTAGAGCAGCCATCCTCACGTTAGATGTACTAGCCAAGAAACCAGCTTGCGTTTGGAACGGGTCATCTTTCTCCAGTGCATGGACTGGAAAGGGAGAGTGGCTGGACTGGGTCACGCCCTTGGTTCTTGAAGGTAGGTTTGCCCCATAGTTGTTTACAGACTGCTGAACATGTGGACAACTACATACTCTGCAAAGTAAGTTGACGTCAGAACCCAGGGGTCTAACATGAGGATCTCCAGATGTTTTGGACAAGGACCCCCCGGATTCCTACACCATTGCTTTTGCTGGTACGGGTTGATGGTAGTTGTATTCAAAACTGGAGAGGTTGCAGACCCGACCCCTGGTGACACCCGCTATGAGTGCTGGCCCACACTTGTGTGATTTTTTATACTGCTACCAAGCGTTTAACACTTCTTTGCAGATGGCGTGTCAAACAACATATAAGAGAGATTACATGTACAAATGTATTGCAGACTAGTTTGCTTCATTCCTTTTGTGCACAAAACAGGCATTGGGTCCATTGCCCAAACGAAGAGGAGAAAACGCATATTAAAAAGAACATGCTGAAGAGAGAACATCCTGAAGAGAGAGAACAAAAGAGGTTACAGCATAGTGCATGAATAACTGGTATGAAAAATTGCAACTATGGGAAAAGAGAATTGTCATGATGTGATTTTTTACTCTTCTCAACAAATGTTTTTTCAGCATATGATATGGATTTTCTCTTCTTTTCTAATACATCTAACCTCTACCTATGTCTCTTCTATAATTCTTTATCATACAATAACTTGATAATTGTATACCCAAATAAAAAACAAAAAAGCTGCACTTACAGTAGTTGCTCAAATTATCGTCGGGGAAGAGAGATGCATGCGGACCCACCACAGGTCTAAGTACGTCAGGACGATAGTTTCACTTCAAATAAGGAACATACCCCTTCTTTTGTTTCAAAATGTTCATTGTGATTGGAAACATTCATGTGGACAAATGTCTGTTCAGAGACGCAACAAATACATTTTTGTTAGAATGTATGTACTTTAGCCCAGACAATGAACCTTGGGACAATATTTGATATATTGTATGTTTACGTGATTTATACTATCTTGTTGTTCTGTGTTGCGTCTCTGAACGGGTATTTGTCCACATGAATGTTTCTAATCACAATGAACAGTTTGAAACAAAAGAAGGGGTATGTTCCTTATTTGATGTGAAACTATCGTCCTGATGTACTTAGACCTGTGGTGGGTCCACATGCATCTCTCTTTACCGACCCTTTCATTTGTGTCTACAACAATTTAGCCCTCCTGAGCAGAACAGGGTCTTGACCAGGAGCCCTGTATCCTTAATCAGGTGCTCAAATTATCCAAGACAATGCTACTTACTGTATCAACCTTGAGAAATTGAAAGAGCGATTGGTCCCACCAGGATTCGATGCATGGACTCCATTTGACCACTCCCTCCCACGCTTCTTTTATTCTCATCTCTAGGTTGCTTTCTCGCCGCCTCCCTCCATTTGTCTCGTTATCTCTTTCTCAATCTACTACCTCCTTTCTCCGAGTCCATCTCTTTTTCACAGAATTAGCCAATTTGTTAGAAAATGTTTGTTCGCATGCAACATTTGCTCGTTTTTCACATGTGTAATTTGACCTTCGGAGCACTTTGCCTGCATATTATACAAAATACCGAACAGGGAGAGCGGGGGTTGGTGGGGAGTCCCCCTCTGCTCATGTTCGGTATTTGGGGTCTCAGGGGTGTCCCCTGCTTCCTTAACTTTGGCTGCAGGGGGAAAAAAAAACTTGAACTTTTAAAGCGTGGTTCCGAGCAGTTATACTGCGGGCAGTTTGCTGCGATCAAAAATAAAACCAAAGAAACAACCCCAATCCTTTTTCACACTCCATCTTGGCTCCTACACTCTGCAAGCTGCTCTCCTCCATTTCCCGCTTTCTCTTTGCCTCCCCACCTCCGTCTTGCTCTACTCCACATTTTTCACTCTCCCTTTCTCTATCCTATACCTCTCGTTATCCTGGCCCTTTAATTTGTATTCACCCTTTTGGTCTACCTTTCTCTGTTCCTTGGCCAGTCATTAAAACTCCCATCTCTGGTTCCCTGGCTCAAATTCCTACTACCCTAGCACAGCTGGACATTTAAAAGAAAATGGAGACCGGCCAATTTGAAAAGGGTGAAGGAGCACTTTCTGTGTATCTTATAAAATCCACGTGATGGCTCGGTATTACCCAAATTGACCTTTTACAATTGACCTAATTATAGTGATCCTAATTGACCTTCTGCACAATTGATCTTTATATTATTTTAGTTATTTTATGTATGTATTTGGTTGGTTTTGGATTATAAATAATATAAAGGGATTGGGTGTGGGGTTGCGGGGGTTCTGGATTGGGTGGGGGTTGCGGGGGGTTTCCCCCCCTGCATATATGTCCTAATTGACCTAAATTAGGCCAATTCTCCCGAGGTCAATTGTGAAAAGGTCAATTAGTATACAACCGATGTCTCATTAATTTCAGAATGTAAAGGCAGCAGTGCATCATTGAACAGGACTATTTTATGCGAAGGCCATCTTGCTCGCTTACCTGGGAATGCATTGATGTCGATGACCGCGTGCTGGCCCGTTTGGTTATTGATGATAATGTCGATGCCGAAGAGGGAGACGCCAAGTGCCTGCCGCAGCGTCTTTGAGATCCCACGGATGACCTCATCACACGGCCGTTCAAAGACACCTTCCACTTTTTCGAGCTAAGAGAAAAAACAAGTGTTTTACGTCATATGTGGGTCAGGTCGAAGAATGGATTTTGAAACTGTATTCAGAGTTATCTATTCTTTGAGTTCAATTCTGGTGTAAAAAGAACATAGTCGGCTTTAACTCTGAAATAGATCTGATCACAGGTCTGAAAATAAATGCACGTATCCCTTGCAAACGCCTGCCACAGTGCACAATTACTTCAATAGAACCAGTACAGTCATGCTATTAATACTTTAGAAAACCTGGCCTTAAGCCTTGCAGTAAAGTGATTTATGGCACCTGTCCTGTGCTGGTCACATGTCGGTTTCATGCGTGGAAACACCAAGTATTTATTTTGAAGAGGGCCTGGCAGAGCTCTTGTACCAAAAACCAATCAGTACAAAAATAGCACCATTTCTAGCCATCCTGGTCAGTACCCATTATTCAGAAGGCAACATAAATACAAAATAGTGTACACTTGTGGCAGATCTTCGTCCTATGTTGGGTAACAAAGACCCATCAGCTGTAATGTACCTAAAATGGCAGCAAACTTGAAGGAGACAGAGGTTATGAGCCCTGGGACCAGTAATTGTGAATCTGTGCACTGCTGAAAGTACCCAAGTTCAGCCTCACCTTGATGTTATGTTATGTTAGCGGTACTTGTATAGCGCACCGTCGCCAACGGAATTGGTCCCCAGGCGCTCTGGCGGATCTGCAAACAGGAAGGGTGGGTAGGGTTAGTCGGGGAGAAGGAGAGTGGGAGAGGCGGTGTGCTGTTGGCAGCTTCAGCTCGGTATACACCGAGTGCTGGGCTTTGGTGCTAGTATCGGATCGGGCGAAAGCCTCGAGTGCTGTGGGTGAAGTTTATGTGTTGTTGATGCGGGTTAATCGCCGGGGTCCATGAGGCAATACCGGCAGTGTGCCAGCACCAAAACCAATCTGCAAGTGATAACCATGTAAGTGAACTAACTCATTTATTAACCACTGATCGAGGACAGAACTGCTCTAATTCCGATCCACAGTTTGGGTCTAGGCTAGACATTATCAGCATGGCTAGTGGATTTGTTCTAAGATAACAGACGTATCTTAGTATGCGAGTATGCACTAATCATAAATGTATATTCCACAAAGGGTTCAATTTTTTTGGTGAAAACTTTGGGTGCCGACACTTGCTCTTTGGAGGAATGGCAAGAGGCAATAAGGAGAATTTGCTTTTCTCTGCCCTTCCTAGCACTAGAACTTTTCCTACAATTATATCAGGGTCTTGATAGCTCAGCAGGATCCTAGAAGCATCGTTTGGTAAAGGAGACAAAGTAAAAAATGCAGTCTCAGGTCTGATGAGACCAAAAGGAAATCATTCTTCAGGCTGGCTATTTGGATAGAGACAATTCAAAGTCAACCAGACATGTATATGACTTCGAGAACATGTGCCATTTTCTCAGCCAACCAAAGACCAATACAAATATGAAACGCTCATTCAACTCTAAATTCTCCCCATTTTCCAATCGTTGAGGTTTCATCTGCATTCCACTGCCCTATCTTTGGAAAGCATCTGGAAACAGGAAAGGTTCATCTGTGAATTTTCTTGAACAGTGTTCTTGTTCAAAGCACTAGGTTATCCCCCCAAACAAATCATCTCCAAGCTCTCCATCTGTGCTCCCTCAGCAACCAAAAGAATTATTGTTCCAAATAATTCCAGGATATATGTGGTGCCTTTGAAGCAGTAGCCACACATTGTGCTTAGGATCGTTTCTGGACATCCTGTGCACTATAAGGTATGTTAAAGGGTCTTATACAGTACAACATCTAACACTTGCACACCCTCTTGGTGCTTTGGGGCCTGTAAGCAAAGTGGGGGTAATGGGGTAGCTAAGGAGGTGGCAAGAAGAGAGTATGGTTGCGTTTGCTAACATGGTGATATACTGTAAGCACATGTAAGCATCTATGTGTTATGAAATCTTATCGGAGAGAGGAAAAAATTACTCATCTCCCAGTAATGTTCTTTCTGATGGATGTTCCTCCCCCGGGTTCGGTTCCTCATCTATGATATCCCCATTCCAGCGCAGTTGTTCTCCAGAAACATTTCCGCCACCAGGGGCGCAGGGTACCTCCGTGTCCACTCCATCCAACGTCTCTACGCACCAAGCGTCAGATATGACATTGGGGCCAGCAAATATATATAACGGTAACGCGCCCCATAACCTTAGTGCCACCCTTTTTCCCCTAGCACTCTGAAGCTGAGGGACGTACAACCAATGGTATACTAGCTTCCCGCAAGAGGGGCAGATAGGGAGGGCACAATGAGGAATACATGGAGGAACATCCATCACAAATAACATTACTGAGAGGGAAGTAAGTTGATCTTCTAATGGATTCTTTCCTCCCACAGATTCCTCATCTATGATATACTCCCAAAGCAGTACGTAAACCTGGAGGTGGGAGGAAGCAAGAACATCACCTAAACCAGAAAACTCCAGAGGACTGCCCTACCAACATGGACATCCTGACCCAAAAGAGAATCCAAACAAATGCAAAGTTGGCCATGGTGCTGCCTGGCAAATGTCCAGGATTGGGACTCCCCTCTGCAGGGCAGAGTTGGCAGCCACTCCTCTGGTAGAATGAGCTCCGAGACCCTCAGGCACATTTTTCCAAGCCGGATCGCAGCATTCTGAGACGCAGAGAATGAGCCACCAGGACAGGGTCTGCTTGGTGACAGCTCAGCCAGCACGAGCACCAGCATAAACAAAGAAAAGCTAGTTATCTTCCCTAGTCTCTCGGATACCAGAAGTGTAGAACTAAAGGGCCCGTACAGGGTCCAGCTGATGGAATTGTTCCTCTTCTTGGAAGGGTAAGGTGTAGAAAAAACACAGGAAGATTGATTCTCTGAGAAGGATTGAAATCCAAGACCACATTCTCAAATGATCTTCTCTTTGGATAATAAATCAAATAGGAAGGTAAATCTGACAACACTGTTCACTCACCCGTCTCGCAGAAGTGATGGCAATCAGGATAATCACACTTAGGGTGAGCAATCTAATAGGAGATGAATGAAGGGGCTCAAACTGAGTGCTCATAGGAAACATTAAAACTAAATTCAAAATGGCATTTGGCGGTGACATGCTTTTGGCCCTCTCGAGGGGGTGGCCTCAGAAATGTCAGGACTGAAAATTAATGTGCACAAATCAGGTGCTAAACATCACGTTACTGCAGGAGGACCTGGGAGAGGCAAAAAGGCGTTCCCCATGCCACTGGGCAACAGAGAAAATAAAATACCTGGGGATCCATATAACGAAATCCTTGGACACATTGTGAAGCAAATTACCCCAAACGCCTTGGCGCTTTTAAAACAGATCTTGCATATTGGAACCCTCTCCATATATCCTGGTTGGGGCAGATGGCCTCGATCAGAATGGTGACCCTTCTGCGTTTCCTATACTACTTTCAGGCCCTGCCAGTCACTCTCCCCAAGAGATTCTTTAGGTCACTCAATCTGCTTCTCTGCTTTCTTTTGCAGCAATACAAAAAGGAGGGTGGCGCTGCGGGTACTGTTGGCTCCGAAATGCAAGGGGGGACTGGTGGTTTCCAGATTTTAGACAATAATACTAGGCCACCCAGCTATGAGTCTTGAAGCACTGGCTAACAGGGGGTGACAGTAAACTGTGGGTGGACATGGACAGAGCGGTGGTCTGGGCTCCACAGGTAGAAGTGTTCTGGCTAGTTAAGGGGGAATCGACCAGCTAGTATGCAGGCATCCCAGATCACGGCATTAGTCAGGGAAGTGTGGGATGATCTAATTAAACAAGGGGGATATAGACACTGCTAGGCCCATTCACACCTCTATTTGGGAACCTGCAGTTAACACTGGGGATGGACGAAAGGGCTTTTGGGAAGTGCAAAACAGCAGGTTGTAAGAGACTTAAGAGATATTATGCAAGGCCAAGAAATCAAATCTTTTGAGCAGTGTAAGCAGTCCTTCGCTCTCTCCGAAGGAGATAGGTTCCAATACTATCAGCTCAGGCACTGGGCGATGCACCCTCCCAACAAGCAGGCGGCGAGTAGGCAATTCACCGCATTTAAGAAGAACATCACCTCCAGCTCAGTGGACTCTCACCTAATCTCGGTTTTATATACTTTAATTGTGGAGGGGGCAACACAGACGACGTGGTCTTACATGAGCAAGTGGGGAGGGAACGGTGGGAAGGCACATTATGCAGGAGGAATGGGAATGTCTGTGGGGTAGTATTCTCAGGCTTACTTGGTCGATACAACTGTGAGAAGCTTGGTACAAGGTTCTCACCCAATTGGCACTATACACTGGAGAGATTAGGGACTATGTACCCAGAGGCTCCATCGATCTGCTGGCTATGCAGCACGGGACGGGGTGACTGGCACATATCTGGTGGTCATGCCGAGCCATTTCCCCCTTTTGGGAACAGGTGAAAAAGGCAATCAAAAAAATGTTGCACTTGGATTTGCTACTGGGGATGGAGGTATGCACGCTGGGTCTATGGAGGAGGGAAACGGCGCTGCAAGGGACAGCAACTTTAAGGTTTGTATGGTTATGGTCTTAACAGCATTTCTGGTGGTAGCCCGCAAATGGAAAAGCAAAGTATCCCCACCACTTCATGAGTGGCTGTCAAAGATATGGCACATTCTAGCTATGGAGTGGGTTACGTACAACATCCAGGTGGGCTATATGCAATTCAGGGAATATTGGTGATTGGTGTTGACATATCTGTGGGAGGATAATCGGCTTCAAATGTGCCCGCAAAACCTAGGGATTTTGGACATTGTCTGATGTTGCCATCTTGGTCAAGATGCTGGGGGCAAAGTACTGTTATCTGTGTGTTGGGGGGAAGCAGCTTGGGGGGGGTGGGGGTTGTGTTGGAGGTGGAGGAAAGGGGCTCAGGGTAGAGGGGTTTATTCTGTCATTTAATGCGAAATGTTAATAAACAAATCTTTAAAAAAAAAACTAAATTCAAATTCCATGACAGAATCACAAAATGGCATGGGAGGAAACTGGTTACACAACCCCTGCAAGAACTGCATTATTGTGGGATATTGCGATTAAACAAGACCTCTTCTGGGGACCTTTTGAACACAAATAGCAGTGAAGTAACCATTCACAGTGCCAATCTGCAGGCCTGTCTGGCCCAAAGATATTAGAAAATCCAACACAGGGAACAGAGGACAGGATAAAGGAGCCAGGTCCCTCTCCCAGCACCAAGTCGAAAATGTACGCCACATAAAGCAGAACATCTCACACTTCCTGTTGGAACTGGAAGCAAAGAGGTCCTCTTGAGGAGCACTGCAGAAAAGAGAGGATCTTCTCCAGAACTTCCAGACAGAGTTCCTACTTGTGAGAGGCCAGATTCTGTCTGCTCAAGGCATCCGCTGTGAAATTCTCTCGTCTGGCCAGATGAGCAGCCATCAGAGACACACTGTTCTCCAGAGCCCAGAACGAGTCTCATTGCTTCTCTGCACAGAGACAAAGAACCCACACCACCTAATTTGTTGAGGTAGTGCATGGCCAATGTGTTGTCTGTTAGAATCAGCACAGTCTTGCGTTTCGCAGAGGGGTGGAAAGTGACAAGGGACAGACTGATAGTCCTCCACCCCAGAAAGTTGAAGTGTTTCTGGGACTCAGCAGGAGACCACAGTCCGCTCACCGCCAGGTCTGACAGGTGAGTGGCCCAGCTATGTCAGAGATGCATCTGTCACCACTGTCACCTAGGGCCAAAGTTGACTCAACGCGCATCCCAGCAAGTTGACTCGCACGGCCCACCATGTCAGATCCTCCTGGACAGAGACCTGGAGGAGGTAAGACATGTGGCTCTGGAACTGCAGCCCTTGAAAACAAAGAAGCCATGGATCTCATGCACAGCCTCGCCTCTGAACAAGGATGCAGGAGGCAATGAGGCCCAGAAGGTTCCGGAAAGGCAAGGCACAGACTTGTTCCTGTGATTGGAGGACAGTGACCATCCAAAAGATGTTTGCCACTCGATCCTTGGGCTGGAAAGCCCTGCCCAGGCGAGTGTCCAAGACTTCTCTGACAAATAGGAGAAACTGGGATGCCAGACCGTGAGACTTTTTGAATTTCAGGGTTAAGCCCAAACTGTGCAATAGAGTGCATATGCGGAATAGATACTCTGACACTAGCTCTGGGGAGTGAGCTTGGACGAGCCACTCATGCAGGAAAGGAAAGATATTGACGCCTTCTCTCCTGAGGTGAGCCACTATCAGCATCTTGGTGAAAACCCTGGCTGATGATGAAAGACTGAAAGGTAGGACCTTGAACTGGTAATGCTGTTGTCCCACTACAAACCTTGGGCACCTCCTTGTGCTTTAGACAAATTGGAACATGATAGCAGGTGTCCTGAAATTCTAGGGAAACCAACCAGTCCTGCAGAAGGAGGGCTTGCTGGATCCAGGGGAGATGCATGGTAAAAAACACATCACTGAGGTTTGGTGCCATGGGGTGCACAGTGGACAGAGGAAGCGGCAGGCAATGCCACCTCTCTGGGCAACTCTCCCCTTACCTCTGGGAAGCACCTGCCTCTTCCTGAGGCAGATTGACCACGGCCTGTTGGGGCAAAGGCAGTGGAGTACGGCAAGACCTGAGTACTTAGCCGTTGCCTTTGACGACTGAACCTACTGGAGAGCGTCATCAGCCTTGGCTCCGAAAAGGTTGGTGCTATCGAATAGCATGTCAAACAATCTGGTTTGGACGCCAACTGCAATTCCTGATGTCCTTAGCCAGGAGTGGCGCCTGACCACTGTGCTGGTGGCCTTGGCCATACCCACACAGTCTGCTGTGTCCAGACCTGATTGCAGAATTTGGTGTGCTGCCTCCCTCCCATCAGAAACCAGTGCTTGATATCCGTCCCTCATTTTTCCATCGGCAGATGTTTTCGGCTGCATTGGCCACCATTGTACTAAGGCCAAAGGAAAACCTTGCCATGGCGCATGAGGCATTCACGGCTTACAGTGCCAGACTGTGTGCCCCAAATACCTTCTTGTCCCATGCATCCAACCTCTTACTCTACCTGTCCAGTGGAAGGGAATGGAAGGTAGATGCTTGTAGGCTAGCCGTGGAGGACTGGACTACCAAGATCTCAGTTGAAGCATGGGAGGAGGAGGAGAAGAAGAGAAAAGCTCGGTCTGACAGGGCGGGGCAGTTTTTCTTCTCTGTGTCTCTGTCCACAGCCAGAAGAGTGGGAGGCGTTTCCCACAGCTCCAGCAGGGGCGCTTCCACATTTTGGGTCCCTCGTCCAACATGTCGGAGCTCATATTGTACCCTGGGCCTGGATGAAGAATATCATCCTAAAGTGCTGGCCACATTTGCCATTAGGCACTGGAATGCGGCTAGGGGCTTTCCCGGATTGGGACCTGGTAAGAAATCAATTTCCGGTGAGGCGTCAAGGCCGCTGGTTCCTTTCAGGTCCTCTGCCAGAGCCAGTGCATTCCCACCTTCCCTGTAGAATACCTCAGGGAAATCCCTCGAGGCCAAAGGTTCCAGCTCAAAAGGGATCTGGTCAACCTCATGGTCATAGATATCATACATTTGAAACATAAAAGCATCCGTAGGGAGTGGGCATATTCCCACGGATCCGCAGTGTCCCCAGCGTTGATGACCACGATGCCCGAATGCGGGGCCTGTGGGCACAGAATTATTACAGCTTCCTTTTGGGCCAGGCCTGAGCTGGTGGGTGTGGTCCCTAGAGGGTGCCCTGCCAGTTGCAGCAGACGCAGTGGGCCCAGGCGTCCCCATCCCCAAAGTCGGCATTGCCTGTGCCAAAAGTGCTGGTGCCAAGCGGAGAATTAGGTTGGAAAAGGTTCCTCTTTTGGCCATTCAGGCAAACCCTTAGAGCGATGGCTCTTCTTCAAAAAAGCAGACAACAAAATGCAGGTGTGAGGACCCATTCAGAGAGCGGGATCTCTTCTCTTCTTTCTTCTGCTTTTCCTTGCGCGGAAATGCCCAATCTTCGGAGTGCCTGATCCGTGTCTTGTGACCTCGACCGAGATTGTGGCGCCTCACCCTTCGCCTTGTAGATGAAGGTGAAAACCTTTGCTGCCCTTTCCCATAGGGCCTTCGGATGCATGGACTGCCATGACCCTCAGTCCTGGATGTTGTGGTCCTCACCCAAGCAGTATAGGCAGATCTGGTGCGGACAGTGGGTGAAGTGTATGAAATGAATTAGTGTAACTATGTGCCCTGCCCCGCTCCCCACACAACACCCATCATCGCGCCCCCTCCCACGCACAATACAAACCCCCAAACATATGTGCCTGCTGCTTAAGGGAAGGTTCAGTGCAGTGCACTGAAGTGCAACTTTCAACTGCTTTCTACTCTTATTTTAAAATGAAACCATACTGAAACGGTTTCTTTTTTAAATAAAAGTATAGGAACAGTAATATTTAATTTAAAAAAGTAGACACGCATCACTCCCACCCACTTCGACCACTGGGTGCGGATGCCCGACCTCTGTCAGCTGCAATCCGCACCTGGCTTAAAACCTGGGGCCTTAGACGGATTAGGCATGGCATTGTTAGAAAAGTTATTTAACCTTGATGAGCATGTTCCCGAATAGCGAACAGAGTGCATGAAAAAAAGGAACTGCGGTCATGGGGCGAGCCGTCGCTATATACACACTAGCCTGATGCCATAACTGGCTCGGGTCATGTAGAGGCGCTAGACGAGCCGACCTGCGCCCTCACAGTTTCCGGAGAGCAGGTGCGCTGGGATAGGGAATCCATGGGAGGAAAGAATCCATTAGAACTCTTTGCAGGAGGTAAACATTTAGGTGTAAGCAAACATGTGGTAATCTATGTCGCAGATTGATATTTCTGGGTTTGACGCAGATAAGAGGCATGTGATCTTCAATCTTTCAATTCTATTGTGAAATATGCTACAAGAATGGTTGCGCTCGACGCTACCATCCAATATGGGATTGTCAGATCTCTCCCTGAGGCCACTGTGTAGCTCCAATTATTTTAGTTCTTTAGAAATTGGCCGAAACCATCGAGGTAGGGGGGCGGGTCTAAACTTTTATCAGATCGACAAAACTGAGGAAGTTCCGAAACATTTGTCATATAATTACCTGGTGATCTTAATAGTACAGTTTCCATTGTGTGCCCCGTCCACGTATCCTCTCAGCCTATCAAACATTCGACGAGGTGTTGCCAGAAGTTACTGGATCAAGAATGCCTGGATCCCCAAAGCCGTAGGGGGCAGAACTTCTGTACGCAGATGTGGAAGAGGGCCAGGAGCCCAATAGCATACATGCCAGAATCACTCCACTAGCAAGCAAGCAAGCGCTAGAAATGTTGCAATGCGAACATGTTCAAACTCTCAAGGGTGCTGTGCCAAAGAAAATCCAAGTGGGAATTCCGCTCATGGCTGCTGGTCACACCATGTAGCCACGGGCAAGTATAACACGAAGGTTGCGGGGGGGGGGGGGTCTAGAAGATACTGTAGTGAGTGGGAGATGGCAGAAGATCAAGCTGGAGAAAGGGGTGGCGGGGGAACACGGGCATGCGCTTTAGGGACTGGCGGAAGAAACACTGTCAGAAGGGGGGCAGCAATGTGGACATGGCACTGGGAATGTGTGTAGAAAGGCAAAGCAAAGCGATTGCCCTTGGATTGAGTTGGAGTTTGTGGGTGCAGGGGTGAAGACGCACTCCTATTTCACAAAGATGGTACTCCAATTAAATCTTCCTTAATCAGGGGTGTATTCATTTCCAAGGGATTTATGAAGATATGGGCCGAGGATCGAATGCCAGGAAGCCGGGCCTCAAGCAGTGCTCTTGATGTATCCAGAATGGCACCCCTAATTTAGGAGGTCTTCACATGCACTAGTGCAGAAGAAATTAGGACATTGAGCTTCATAGCGAGTCAGCACGAGCCCCGAGCAATTAAAAGGGTTCAACATGACCAAATGATGCGGCTCCCGAGTGGTCGAGAGCCTTCGGTCACCCTGCATCACGACACACCAGGGAGCAGAGTCCTCTCCAGAGGCAAATCCCTTAGAGGGGCCACAGACGAGACTGGAAGCGGTACTTACTGCTGTTAACACCGATGACGACTCTGGCTTCGACACATTGTGACTGTTGAAAAATATGGACTTCCGATCTGAAAAAAAAAAATAGAAGACAGATTTAGCTCCCAGGTTTTAAATGGATATTTTTATTTAAATTATATAAATACAGACCATTCATGAACATGACGGTTCGAATACACAACATTGCTGCATATGTCCTGCTGGAAAGTCCATTGGACAAGCTGCACACGGTTCTGCGGGATCCGGTTGCAGAACAAGGCATTTGAACACTGGACTATATAGATCCAGTGGAGGAAAATCAGGACTAGTCCACAGGTTAAAAAGCTCCTACTGAAACCTAAACTGGGACTAAAGTGCATCGGCAAGACGCAATCAGTGCCATCTAGAATCGTCCGTAAAGGTTTAACAGCAGTTATAAAAAACACACACACATACAAAAACATGCCAGCAACTCGTTCCAGAAGCAACCATTTGTGATTGGTCAGCTGGAATGTCTACCAGTGGGTACTAATCGGATCCATTAATACCAAAATAAGGACTTTACAGCACACAACACAAACTTCTGCCACCGAATGGGGTAATGGCAAGAGCAGCTATTTCGAGGGTATGCGCGTGAATATTTCGTAGCTGAAAATAACGCATTTGAAATGTTCGGCACTTACACCAGCCCCGCCCTGCTACCCCTAAATCTTACCTGCGGCGGCCCACTTCCCAGATGTCCCCACCCACGGCTCTTCCCCTGTGACCCAAGTTCCGCCTCCCCATTGAGACGCAGAACTTCCAACGCAGGGTACGTGTGTGTGTCCCACTTTGATGTATATGGTAGTGGGGGACACGCCCGAATTCCATAAATGTCGATTAAGGGCATCGGGGCACACCCCGCAACACCCGCTCCCCTTATTCGACATTTTAGGACCTCGTCTGTTTTTTTTTTTTTTACACACTGCCCTAATTTGGCATTTTGATGCATTCGGGGTTTTCCCAATCTTTTGGGGTAATACCCATTCGAGGGTGTCCGGTCAGCAGACAAAGCGTTAATTAATGGTGTATAACATCATGACTGTAGAGCACGACTGGCTATTATTGCACAATACAATCATACAGATGCCATCGAGATTGGTGGGGGGCGCTAGGTCTGCCCTGTCGGACTTCAACCCTTTAACCTGTCCTGCCTTTAAGAACAGAACTCTGCCGCACTAGTTCAACCCACAGAGCTATGCTACCAACCTATAACATAACCAAGTAACAAGGGCTAGTGGTTTTACAACCACACAGAATACACGTATTGCTACATCTGAACGCTAGAGGGTGGCATTGTGAAAAAAACGAGATCGTGTACAGTGGCTGATGAGGATGCAAGTAACATGTGCAGATTCAGAAAATGCAGACTAGAGAATAAAAACAACGCCCAGGCAGACAGCCTAGCTTTAAGAAACACACGAAATGGGCAGACACCTGATAAACACCACACGCACACACACGAACGTCCCTTATCACGTACCCACTCATTGTTTACCTTTTATTTTGATTTTCTAAAATGAAGATCAGAAAGAAAAAAAACGAGGAGTACTGATAATATAAATTACACACAAACCGTGCATTTAGCATCAATGATGCAAATATGGTTACAGCAGATTAGTCTGGGCGAATCCCATAACTTGTCCAGCATACCCATGTCCACATGGTAATACAATAGGAACACTCCTTTGCATATCAGACAATGCAGCTATCCATGTACTCGTATCCTCGTCCAGCGACTGCTCTACCTGGACTCTCTAGCGCCCGTTCATCCATTGAGAGAGCTAGGACTGTAGCAGAAAGCCAGCCCACGTATTATTGCTCTTCTGCCCCCTTCCGTCCGGTACTACCCACTCGCTACTGGGCTGCCTTTCACTAGTACGTTATGCCAAACATTATCCTCCAGGGGGAGCCTTCCGGCACCTGCCAATCTTTTAAAAAATAATATATAAAACAATCATTTTTATTATTAATACTTTTTGTTTTGTTTTATTCTCAGCATTATTGAATAAGTTACAGAAAACAAGGAAAAAGATTCAAACATTGCTGAAAAACATCGTTTAATGCAAATTGGCTGAGCAAAGCAAGGACTCCCTTCAATCAATGGAGGAAACAGATCGATTAGGTAGAAGAGCTCACATCAAATTAAATATAATGTCAGAATCCGTTTAAATAAAACGACATGGTATATAGGGAATGCAATGTAGGAGTAGCACAATACTATACACAAAGGATAGGCACTGAGGCAGGATTCTGAGGAGTAGCAGGCACAAGGTCACCCAAGCCGAGGACATGAGGCCGGAGAGAGAATGCAAATGACTGGGGCCAGCCAGACAGGTCTTTAAGGAAAGGGGGCAGATAAAGTCTACGGACACTGTTAGACATGAGGAGCATTCCACATGTGGGAGGGCAGAAAACGGGTCTATGATTTGGTAGGCATGAGCTGCATTCCAAAAACTCATGAGGGTGGGCAGAGAAAATGCCTATGGGTTGCTAGGAGTGAGATGCATCCCAGAAACTCATGCGGGAGGGCAGAGAAAATGCCTATAGGTTGCTAGGAGTGAGATGCATCCCAGAAACTCATGCGGGAGGGCAGAGAAAATGCCTATAGGTTGCTAGGAGTGAGATGCATCCCAGAAACTCATGCGGGAGGGCAGAGAAAGTGCCTATGGGTTGCTAGGAGTGAGATGCATCCCAGAAACTCATGCGGGAGGGCAGAGAAAGTGCCTATAGGTTGCTAGGAGTGAGATGCATCCCAGAAACTCATGCGGGAGGGCAGAGAAAATGCCTATGGGTTGCTAGGAGTGAGATGCATCCCAGAAACTCATGCGGGAGGGCAGAGAAAGTGCCTATGGGTTGCTAGGAGTGAGATGCATCCCAGAAACTCATGCGGGAGGGCAGAGAACGTGCCTATAGGTTGCTAGGAGAGAGATGCATTCCAGAAATTAATGCGGGAGGGCAGAGAAAGTGCCTATGGGTTGCTAGGGGTGAGATGCATTCCAGAAACTCATGTGGGAGGGCAGAGAAAATGCCTATGGGTTGCTAGGAGTGAGCTACATTCCAGAAACTCATGCAGAGGGCAGAGAAAATGCCTATGGGTTGCTAGGAGTGAGATGCATCCCAGAAACTCATGCAGGAGGGCAGAGAAAGTGCCTATAGGTTGCTAGGAGAGAGAGATGCATTCCAGAAATTAATGCGGGAGGGCAGAGAAAGTGCCTAAGGGTTGCTAGGGGTGAGATGCATCCCAGAAACTCATGCAGGAGGGCAGAGAAAGTGCCTAAGGGTTGCTAGGGGTGAGATGCATTCCAGAAACTCATGCAGAGGGCAGAGAAAATACCTATGAGTTGCTAGGAGTGAGATGCACCAGAAACACATGGGGGAGGGCAGAGAAAGTGCCTATGAGTTGCTAGGAGTGAGATGCATTCCAGAAACTCATGCAGAAGGGCCGAGAAAGTGCCTATGGGTTGCTAGGGGGGAGATGCATTCCAGAAACTCCTGGGGGAGGGCAGAGAAAGTGCCTATGGGTTGCTAGAAGTGAGATGCATTCCAGAAACGCATGCAGGAGGGTAGAAAAAGGCTCATGGGTTGCTAGGGGTGAGATGCATTCCAGAAACGCATGCGGGAGGGCAGAGAAAGTGCCTATGGGTTGCTAGGGGTGAGATGCATTCCAGAAACTCATGCGGAAGGGCAGAGAAAGTGCCCATGGGTTGCTAGTAGGGGTGTCACGGTATTGGTTTTAGTGCGGTATGATAACCTTCTTGCCAAATGACGGTATATCATGGGTATCGCAGCATAGCAGGTGGAGTTAACTAATCTTAACTGATATTTCTTAAAGGTCATAAATTGTCAGCATTTTGGAACTTGTCTCTGCACATTTTTAGCTGATCCTCCAGGAATCTAAGGCGGCTGCAGATTTGGTCTTTCATGGCGCTCACTCTATCGCCTTGAATGAAAGAGTGACTAGTGGAAGTGTTAAAATGCACATTTTGGGCAATGAGCTTGCTGCTCAGTCACAGGTCATCGCTTTGAAAATCGGCCTCGACCTGCATTTTGGAACCACATTGCATGGGCATCATGACCCCTCGCTGCGATCAGTCATAAATGTTTGTTTTGATAACGCTTTATCCCATTAAAGGGAGAACGGTCAGTCATGGGCGGTCTGAAAGCCCATGTCATTGTGTTTCTTTTGTCAAAATGTCATAGCCAACACACTCGCTGAAAGGTTGCATATTGATCAAATCACTATAGCTTGTTTACCATCTGCCTGGTGTATTCTAAAGGTCTGATGTTGGAGTCACCATTGACCATGCAATCCTAACAGGATAGCGTTCAGTGGGCGCTGTTGATTTCTTCCTTGATTCTTGCAATATATGTTCATTTACCTTCTTAAAGATAGTGGCACAAAAAACATTTTGAAAATGACAAAGTTAAAATACATATCGGCACAAATATGGCCTACACCACCACCTCACCACAACCCCATCACTACCATTTCCCCCAGGTCTGAGCGCATTGGGACCCTTGTCATGTGGGTTGAGACGGAGGAATGCTTTCATGGGTGGTGTCACAAATCGAGGATAGACCTGAGAAATATCTCACTCCCATTGCTCTGGATACTTCAAATTGAATGTAGAATTTGTCCTGCCTGCTTGAGTCCAGTGCCATATGCAGAAGGCAGGAGAAGTATCAAGCGAAGCAACAACTCTAGTGCCAATGTGTAAATCTACACGCAGGACAGTGGGGGGGGAAGCACTGATAGGCCCAGTGTACATACAGTTTAATGAGCCAACATTTTTGTGGACATGCATCAGAAGGGCATCCAGTTAATTCCCCCCTTTGAATTCATTCTGGGATGTGGAGTTACCCATCTTTCAAATTGGTGGGAAAACTACAAATCTACTGATCTTTAACCCGACTCTACTGATCACAGAGAAAGAGCGGTCACAGCATCAAAGCTGCATTTACTAATGTGGCCTCACGTTCCCTATGCTCTTGCTGCCAAACGCCACATCCCACAATGCAAGATCCAGAATGCGAAGCACTTGCTTACTGCAGCCTTTCCAAATCGGATTGAAAAGCTCACTTAATAGCTGCAGGCCCTAAAACTGTATACCGGTATAAACAATGCGACGGTTATTATAGTTCAATTAAGCTGTTCATGGTATCTCTAACGGTATACTGTTACACCCCTAGTTGCTAGGGGTGATATGCATTCCAGAAAATCATGCGGAGGGCAAAGTGTCTATGGGTTCCTAGGAGTGAGATGCATTCCAGAAACTCATGCGGGAGGGCAGAGATAGTGCCAATGGGTTGCTAGGGGTGAGATGCATTCCAGAAACTCAAGTGGGAGGGCAGAGAAATGATAAGCTACTCACCGTAGTGACTAACGTACTCCTAGTCCATAGTCCCCTTTCCTCCATCCATACTCTATGGGCGTCCTTTGTTAGGGATGGGAGACAGAACCTTTTTCACCCGAAAAAATCGTCTTCCTCTTTAAATTTAGAGGCGCGCAGGGACACGGCCCTGCGAGCAAGCGCTCCTCTGACTCCATCCACCGGCGCAACTCCTCAGTCCGCATTGATGCGTCAACAATAATACCATTGCCTAATGGAACCACTTTTATTAGGGAGGGGGGATGGTGGGACGTATGGAGAAAACGGGACTATGGACTAGGGGTACATTTAGTCACTACGGTGAGTAATTTATAATTACTCCTACATTCCCAGTCCCCTTTCCTCCATACTGTATGGGCGATCCTCCTTAAGAAAACAAGCTCCTTGGCACAGCCTGTCCAAATGCCACATCGGACCCGGAGCCGGCATCCAAGGCCGAAGGGGAGGCCCACGTGGCCGCCCTTCTGATGACTTGCCACGGAACGTGCCTCTGGAACGCGACTGCAGGGGCATTTGCTCTTACCGCATATGCATCCATGTTTGCTGGAAGTGGTTTGTGCTGCCCTTCATAGGCCTCCTTGATGGCCGAAACCATCCACCTTGCTATAGAGGCCTTAGATGCTGGATATCCTGGCCTTGATCCCCCGAAGGTGATGGAGAGCCTCCGACCTGCAAAAGCTCTTAGTCCTGTCCAGATAGAATTTCATGCCGGCCCTGACAGGCAGTCAGTGCAAAATCCTCTAAGCATCATCCTTAGGGTCAGCGAAGAAAGTAGATAACACTATCTCCTCATTCAGATGGAACGAAGAGACTACTTTAGGCAAGAACACGGGGTGCATTCTAAGGAACACTGTGTCTCTGTGAAAGGTGTGTAAGGTTCTGAAGCAACTAGTGCCTGAATTTCACTGATCCTGCATGCAGACATAAGACCCCACCAAGAGGGCTGTCTTGATGGTGATCAGCCTGATGTCCGCGGACACCATTGGCTCGAAAGGTTTGTGCGCCAAGGTGCCCAGCACTACATTAAGGTCCCACACAGGGTGTGGCCTCTTGATAGGTGGGTAGAGCCTGATGAGGCCCGCCAAATGCCTTTTAACCACCGGGTTGGAGGATGAGAAAACGCCATCCTCCGATTTCCGGTAGGCTCCAATGGCTGCCTAATAGGTGCAGCACGTGTCTATTTGCACTCCTGAGATGGGAGGTGTGCAGAGAAGGCTAGCACGTCGTCCAATGAGCATGTGAGAGGATCGACCTCCTTTGATTCTTCCCAGTGACAAAATCTAGTCTACTTGCTTTTGTACTGGCTCCTGGTAGCATCGCTCCTAGCACCCTGTATGATGTCAGACGCAGATGCTTTAAAATGATCTGTTCAGGAACCACGCTGCAAGCGCCAACTTCTGCGGGGCGGATGACCGTGCCCCACTGCTGCAACAATAGAGGAGTTGGGTCCAGTGGAAGGTGCATCAAAGGTTTTTTGCCAAGGCGACAATGTCCTTCTACATCGGAATCCCTGTGCTCACTGCGTGGCGTAGAGTGAGGACCTAGGCCAGAACCCCTGCCTTGGGTTGTGGAGTATTCTGCCAAACCTGCAAGACGTTCATGCAAGGCCTTGGCTGAAGATGGTGTGTCGGGGTCCTCTTCCTTGTCAGTGTCCACTAGGGTTTCCAGCTGGTCTGGCGCCCGAGGAGAGGTGCTGGGCGCCGAAGGCTGAGGTGTGGAGACCGTAGGCTGTTGCAGAGGCTTGTGTGGAACTGCGTGAGCTGTAGGAGGCAGGGAAGCTGGAATCAAAGGACTCCTGGTGCTGCACGAGGGCCTGAGGAACCAGAGCTATAGGAAGAATGACTGTAGGCGCTGGAGGAGGGACTGGAGGTAGCATGTCCTTGATAACATCCTGAGGATGGCGCCCATTTCAGGGGACCTCATAAGAGTGAGGAATTTCTCAAAAAACATGTCCTGACAGGCTGGTGGGGTGGCAGGTGGTATTGACAGAGTAGCGGGTGGCTGCTGGTGCCTGTGCATACTCTGCCTTACTTTTTGCGGGGGATATCCGTGGTGAAGATCAGTCCCACCTGGACACTCGATCTCCAACCTGCTCCCCAAACGGGGATGGTGTCGGATGAGCAGCCATCTTTTCTGGCCATTTTGTCAAACTGCAGGCCATGTGCCTGCGCTGTGGTGCCTGGCTCGCTGGATGCGGCCTCCTCCTGAACTGTTGGTGGTGGCGCTTGAGGCCTACCCAGCACCTCAGGACGAGGCCTGGTAGGCGTAGTGCCCTCGGCTGAGTCACCGGTAGTGCTACGTACAGGCACCCCCTTAGACATTTGTCCGGTAGTAGGGTGTAGCCCCTTGGGTGGACACCCGGTAAAAGAACCTTGCGGTTCCTCAGCACTGTCTCCGGAAGGATCTAGCGACCCCTAGGCCTGGCAGCCGGTAGCTGAATGAGCCTCGGTACCTGTGCTGGTGTGAGAACCAGAACGGTCCCTCCCACTCAGACTTTTCTTAGGTAAGGAGTCGCCCTTGCAGGCTGCGATGGAAAAAAAGCAGCTTTACCTTGGGCCTTGACTTGTGTCTGACAAAGTTCTTCAAGTCCTCTGGAGGCGTTCCTCCACCGGGCTAACCTGTTCTTCAGAGCTCTAGGTGCAAGAGCATCGCACGCAATACATCCTTCCCAGCCATGGTCGGGGCTAAGGCAGCGGAGGCACAGAGCGTGGGGGTCAGACGTGGGGAAGAGCCCCTTGCTGGCTGGACACCTGCTGAAGCCCAAGGACGTCGACATGCACTGGGGAGGGGTAGTGGCACCAGAGGACCGATTACCTGGTTAAAGATCAGAAGACAAAAGACAAAAAAGACAGTATCCGGGGAAGAGCATGTGGAATTACAAGGCCGAAGCCAAACCCAGGAGCGCTGGTGAAAGCAGTCCGTTCCCGTCAACACGGAAAAGAGGACTGAGGAATGGCAGCAGAGTCAGCCGGGCGCATGCTCCTAGGGCCGCACCCCTCTAAATTTAATGGGGAAGGAAATATTTTCTGGTGAAAAAGGTTCCGTCTCCCGTCCCTAGCGAGGGACGCCCATACAGTATGGAGGAAAGGGGACGGGACGTAGGAGTAAGTGCCCATGGGTTGCTAGGCGTGAGATGCATTCCAGAAACTCAGGCTCCCACGCGAGTTTTTGGAATGTATGGGCAAAAGTGCCTATGGGTTGCTAGAGGTGAGGTGCATTTCAGAAACTCATGTGGGAGGGCAGATTAAAGTGCCTATGGGTTGCTAGGAGTGAGATGCATTCCAGAAACTCATGCGGAGGGCAGAGAAAGTGCCTATGGGTTGCTAGGGGTGAGATGCATTCCAGAAACTCATGTAGGAGGGCAGAGAAAGTGTCTATGGGTTGCTAGGAGTGCGATGCATTCCAGAAACTCATGCAAGAGGGCAGAGAAAGTGTCTATGGGTTGCTAGGGGTGAGGTGCATTCCAGAAACTCATGCAAGAGGGCAGAGAAAGTGTCTATGGGTTGCTAGGGGTGAGGTGCATTCCAGAAACTCATGCGGGAGGGCAGAGAAAGTGTCTATGTTTTGCTTGGAGTGCGATGCATTCCAGAAACTCATGCGGGAGGGCAGAGAAAGTGTCTATGGGTTGCTAGGGGTGAGGTGCATTCCAGAAACTCATGCAGGAGGGCAGAGAAAGTGTCTATGGGTTGCTAGGGGTGAGGTGCATTCCAGAAACTCATGCAGGAGGGCAGAGAAAGTGTCTATGGGTTGCTAGGGGTGAGATGCATTCCAGAAACTCATGCAAGAGGGCAGAGAAAGTGTCTATGGGTTGCTAGGGGTGAGGTGCATTCCAGAAACTCATGCAAGAGGGCAGAGAAAGTGTCTATGGGTTGCTAGGGGTGAGGTGCATTCCAGAAACTCATGCAAGAGGGCAGAGAAAGTGTCTATGGGTTGCTAGGGGTGAGGTGCATTCCAGAAACTCATGCAGGAGGGCAGAGAAAGTGTCTATGGGTTGCTAGGAGTGAGATGCATCCCAGAAACTCATGCGGGAGGGCAGAGAACGTGCCTATAGGTTGCTAGGAGAGAGATGCATTCCAGAAATTAATGCGGGAGGGCAGAGAAAGTGCCTATGGGTTGCTAGGGGTGAGATGCATTCCAGAAACTCATGCGGGAGGGCAGAGAAAGTGCCTATGGGTTGCTAGGGGTGAGGTGCATTCCAGAAACTCATGCGGGAGGGCAGAGAAAGTGCCTATGGGTTGCTAGGGGTGAGGTGCATTCCAGAAACTCATGCGGGAGGGCAGAGAAAGTGCCTATGGGTTGCTAGGGGTGAGGTGCATTCCAGAAACTCATGCGGGAGGGCAGAGAAAGTGCCTATGGGTTGCTAGGGGTGAGGTGCATTCCAGAAACTCATGCGGGAGGCCTGAGGGCAGAGAAAGTGCCTATGGGTTGCTAGGGGTGAGGTGATTTGATGTTGCTTCTGTGACTTGCACAATTCCATGAATTGATGTTTACATATTAAACTAGTAGAGTTTTATTTTTAGCGAATCAGATATTATTTATTTGTATTTATTGTATTTGTATTGCGCACCATGCCCTGCAGTGAATTAATGCTATGAATTGTAAAATGTTCAATCTCTTTACTTATTTATGCAGAAAATTAATTTTAGAAGTATTTTAAATATTGCTTTTAATGATGTTTAAAGTTGTATTTGAAAAAGTGCTCAAGGTATGTATTATACCCAAACGCACAATAAAGAGAAGAAAAAAACACAATTAAAAGGCAGTTTTGGGAAGCTTCAAAATGTGTTGCCAGTGGATGAAACTAGAACAAACTTCCCAGTGCTGCAGAGTGTTTTGGTGTCACTACAACAAACACTGTGGAAACGCCGGGAATGCTGTTACAGACCTTAGTCTGTTCCTTGCTGCCTGACGAGGCGGAGCCTGATATAAACAACCTGTTTGGCAGAGTGTTGCAGAGTGTTCTGGTGCGCGAGCGCGAGAGCCGACTACCCCCAGACCTCACAGAGCCTTCTTGGTAAGCGGCATTGGCCAGGCGCATGAACACTTTGGAGTGGAGTCTCTTCCCTTCCTTTTTGTGACTTTGCGTCTCACCCTCCCTGCGAGCCTCATACAGATTCAAACAGAAACTTCCCCCACCAAAGTTGAATCTGAAGCGCCGAGCCACTACGGCAATTGCCACGCGAGGCACTGAACAGGCCAAGCTAGCTGTTCAAAGAAAAATGAATCCATCTTTACAGCCTGGCTCACTGACAACGAGAGGGGGAGGCAGATGTAATCAACGCAACTGAAGTTATTGATGCTACAATTGAAACAGACTCAAACGGAGACTGTAATGCTCTAAGCAAGACAAACACTTTAAATAATAATGTCTCTGGTTCTGGCTCTGAAAGCAACAAACTAACATCCCCCGTCATCCAAGGAAAAAAACGAGCCAGCCCACAACGAACAGCAAAGCTAATCGCTAAAATGGATAAAAAGAAGCCTGCTCTTAAAATGCTACCAATGACCGATTACTTTACAGCATGGGGCTCTAAGGGGCAGCATGAGTGATTGATCTCTGCGCTGACCCTTGCTCCGACTTAGCTGAGGAGCTCACTGCAGCAGTCCCTTGCCTTGGCTAAAAACCCATTGAGATGGTCATAAGAGCCCTAATTGTTCCTAACAGGGGCAATAATTTAGATCTTGTATAACCCGCTTCTGGCACACCCTCACATCATCCAGTGCCTCCGTTTTTCCTTCTCCTTCCTCTGGGGAGCCTCAAGATGAACACAATGATCAAGGAAACTACCAACTACAACCAGAGCAGGAGGTGGCTACTGGTACAAATACATCAAATAACAAGCAAATATCTCTTGACCAACTCTTCCTTGAATCAGTGAAGGAGAGGTCAATAGAGGATGAGATCGGTCGCCTGCAGGATGGTAATGACGAGGTTGGTGAAGATGTAGACTTAAGTACAAACTCTCAGGATGGAAATGTCAGCAGCTCCTGTGTTCTCAGTACTGGAGTACCGCAACTATGACAAAAGCGACGTTACTGATACTAAGTTGAACAAGTTGTGACCCAACTTTGAAAGAGTTGTAATAACACTAAATAGCCTTCACAAGCGCATAGGCACTTTCTCCAGCTCGCTTGATAAAATCGGTAAAGATACCAGCAATTTGGTAACTATTTTCCAGAAGCAGGCACAATCATGCTTACCCACACGGTTACTGGGGTGGTAAGTGGACCAGACAAGGATTCGACTGTTTGGTATCAAAGGAACACTTGTCTGACCATTCTAAAAGAGTAAAAAAACTGTTGCAGCCAATACTTCTTGAGGTTGGAAATACTGAGCCTCTACTTAACTTGGAAACAAGAAAATCTAAAGTTGACCTCGAGGAAAAAACCAATGCACCAAACTCTGCTTCACTTAACTGTGTATCATATTCCTCTCTAGCAGTGGAGGATGACTTGACGATACCCAGAGTCACCAGTGCGAAGACACAGCAGCTGCTGGCAGTTCTCCAGTTGGATAAACAAATAACGAACACAGACTCCGTGCAGCAATATGGAGCCCCCAAGATTGGGAAAGGATCGACTTGTTGATCCACGGTTGGATAAACAAACAACCGAGCATAATTGCAGCAACAGAGTCACCATGCACCAGTGAGGATCTGCCAAGTCTAGGAAAGGACTCACTCGCCAACGACACATTAACCGACAAGGGGCTAGGAGAATCTTGATCATACCAGAACCGAGCCCTTAACTACAGTGGACTCAGTCAGAGGTATGACTCACCGACTGACGAGGGTAGGGGAGAACACTGATCAGACCAGAATCGAGCCCTCAACCACAGTGTACACTGTCAGGGCTTTGAAGATTGAGAATGTCTTCTGTAAAGGTCAGAATTTCCTCCTTCCTGAACACGCGTAATGGACCTTCTGCATTACATCATCCCATTACGACACATTAACAGTAGTGATATTGCCATAGTTGACATCTGTACAGATGTCAGACACGCTACAACAATAGTCCACTTCTTTACAGAGAATTCCCTTCTTTATACCCTGGAACACTAATTCTTTCTACAAATTGGGCTACGAATGATCCATGATTGTGACAAGAGATCCTCGCTTATATGGGCCATCTGGGATGGCAAGCATGTCAGCCAACGAAAAAGGCCAATCAACTGCACAATCCAATTTTGTTAGAGCATCTCACTCTAACGCAACCAACACTGTACCAAGGATGCCTATAACTTCACTATCAACAAGAATCAGCAGAAACACAGAGGAGACCAGCAATGCGTGGCTGGCCAATATGGTGGCAGGCCAGGTGGAAATTGCGTTCCTAACCATTGAAACATATAGACAGACTGAGCATTATAGTGCTACGGAAACTTCGCTGACCAACCCCCTAGTAGTGGATGGGTGGCAACTGATATCTTGCCCTGCAGTGCAAGGCATTAGAGGACGTCCGAAAGGGGAACTGCTCTTGGGAGTTAGAAGACCCATCAGAATGGAAGAGGTTCCCTGCTCCTTGTCGAACATCTTCATAGGGAAAATTACTCTTCCACAAGATTACCCTGAAATTACAGCCCAAGAGATTGGCGTATTCAACATCTTCGCTCCCCCGTATTATAAGAGTCATTGTGTGGTGACGAGAGAGTTAAAGAAAGCACTAGAACATCTGAAGGCCATAGACACACTACTGGTCTGTGGTGATTTTAATGCAATTATCCCCTCTATACTGCAATCGGAGGACGATGACATGCTGTGTTCCGCCCCATCACTCCCTAGGCCCAGACTGAGCAGAGCCAAGAAGGGGCTAAAATGAAGCTGTTTAATGGCAGTGGCTGGACTTTCTATGGTTAATGGAGCGGTTCCCTCTCACTCTCCTGCTAACCTCACTCGCGTCAGCAGCACTGCAAGTAACATTTTCAACAGCGCAAGGATAACTGAGGACATGTGTGTGTTGCATCACCACGACAGTGACCATTACCCCCTTATAACCAGGCTATGGCTCCCAGGACTGCATTGGCATCACACAATCTGGACAACTCTTTATAAATACTGCTCTGAATCGGATTTTGTGGAAGGACACGAACATTGGAAAAACACTGCTAGTAACCATACATGCCCTAAATACGTTTGTGGGGAGTTCCAGGAAATATTTTTACAAAAAGTGCTGAAACCGCAACTTTAGCCCTTGAGGCATTTGTGAACATTGTTGAGAACATCCGCATGTGCGCAACTGAAAGGAGCATGTCGGCTAGTAGCTAGTAGAGTATGTCGGCATCATTGCTAACAAAAAACCGACATCCTCACGACAGGGCTATACGAGATCCCAAAAGAGCCCAGACATGTGACCTTCGAGCTCTCGCAATGACCGAACTAGATCTCATTGATCATTGTCGAAAACATAAGGACCGGAAAAATTGATATGTCAACTGGCCGAAAAGGGAGAAGTACCCGATTGAATGCAATAAGTGGAAAGCTCTGGTTTTTGACCTCAAACTAATATGTCCCCTGAGTTCTGGCGTATCATTGGAGAAGGGCCCTCAGAGAGTAAGGAAACCAGGTACTTAAATGGTGCCTCAGAAACAGCATGAAACCTGCATATTGAAAAGGCACTTGGGGTAGCAGATGTGGGGACCCAGAGTGTATACGGCCGACGTACAAACTGGCCCTAATGCCTCACTGCTAGAGATATTAGCAGCCATATCAATGCATCGAATTCTTCTAGGGCACCGGGACCTGATGGCATTTGCAGTTCACCAATTAAATCTGCCACTGACATCTGGACTGAGGCCCTACACGTACTCTTCTCCACTATTGGAATCACACAGAAAATTCCTCCATCCTGGCGCGACAGCATGATTGTTCCGGTGTATAAGAAGGGCAATCCAGCTCATCCATGTAGCTATGGTATTCTGGCAATGTTGGATGCCCCGGATAAGAACTTTGTCAGAGTACTTCTACAGGAGCTAGAATCATGGGCAAAGGGCTGTGGAATCATCCCCCTCAATCAAACAGGCTTTAGGAAGGGGCACAACACTAGCACTAACACCCTGGCCCTCAACACAATTATTCAGCAGGCATGGATGGTAAGACAAACACCTGTCTACGTGGCATTTATCAATCATAGTGCCGCGTTCGATACTGTAGACCGTAACCGACTTTGGGGAAAGTGGCTGGCTGTAGCATTCCGCCTGGCCTACTGAACTTGATCACTTCCCTACACGAGAACACCAGAGTCAAAATCAGGATGGATCAACATGGAAGAACCACTGCATGGATAGAGACACAGCGGCCTCAAGCAGGGTTGCAACCTTGTGCTTATACTTTTTAATCTCCATCTAGCAGATATCGGCAATACTTTGACTAGACCAGCCGCCATCCCCCCTAAACTGTGCTCAGTTGCAATGAAATGGTTGGGATATACGGACAACATCTGACTCCATGTGACTGGCAAGCCTCCCTGGACAACCTGAAGGATTACACTGACTGTAATTCTCTGGTGGAGAATACATCGAAAACCAAAATAATGGTATTCTACCCGCCCAGGAAAAAAATAAAGCAAGTGAAGTGGGAGATGGGCGGAAGACAAATCAAAGTGGTCACCAAGTACAAGTACTTGGGTCTGCACCTTGACAATAAGATACAAGGCACTGTGCACCTAGAGTATGTCCGGACCAGAACCGCCATCCTCATACCGTGCTTAGAAACCTCTGGGTATTAAGCGCGTTATAAATAACCTATCATATCATAGGCACTGTTAGGTCTTTCGCCAACAAGGCAGGAGGGTTCTCAATCGATGCACTACTCAATCCTTACCATGCTAAGGTGTCCTCTACCATCCTGTATGAAACAGAACTATGGGCTATGCAAAACCCCACAATGGTCTGCAAACCCTGAGTGCACCCTGCTAAAAAAGGCTATTAAGACTACCACAGCAAACCACTATTGACATGATCTTCCTTGAATTCAATGTGTTGGTCATAGCCTTAAAAAATTCAATATAGCTGTCTGGTCACAGCATGGAAACTCTCAAATTTGCCAGCTCAAACTCTCATGAGCCTTATATGTATTGCCAAAACGACATGAGTAGCATTAATGCCTAAGAGCTACTTGGTCAAAATGAATACACTTACCAACCACTGGCTACAGCAAGGGGATCTAACGCTGGACATGACACTAAGCACATTTAAGCACTGACTCAAGGAAACGCTGAACATGAAAAGCTTTGAGCAGTTAATGGCTAATCTAGTGACTAAAAATCACGCATCTGAATGTTGCTGGCACATCCAGGATTGGTACACACCGCCCCCATATGCCCCAACATGTTATTGGCAACTCCCTTGTCTGGGACTAACACCGTCAGGACTAGGGCGATAGAGGGAGCGTGGTACGGCATCCATAGCGAATGCACAGAATGCCGATTGTGTGGGGCAGGTGCTCGTGAAACAGTAAAACATCTTTTGTTCGAGTTCGAGGGCCTGGGAATTCGGAGACAACCACACTGCTGGCCATAGATATGACAGGTGTGGAAAGGCTGCATGGAGGATGGGAGCTGTTTTTAAGTGGGACGAGTGAAGGATGCATCGTCTACTTCACACTCCTGCGGAGAAAGGCCTCAATTATCCTGGACATCATCACTGGACAGAATACCCCGAGTTTCTTTCTCTTTCTTCTTTTTATTTCAATACTCGACTGCGCTGCAGTATTGCTATGTAATCATTTTATGGCCATATTATTTTTTTCTTGATTTTGAATTGGATTAGTATTGCTATGTTGTGTGAAAAATTTAATCAAACTATATCACAGTAAATTAAATAAATAAAAAACTTCCCAAAAACAGATTGTCCACTTAAATATTTTTGTGAAGTTCTGTATAGTGCCGGTGAAGGGCAATATTACCATGTGTTTTCTTTCAAAATAATGTTAAAAAGGTCCAAAAGTAGGTCAGAACAGATTATATATATATTTCAGTTGGAGTCAAAAGAGTACACAAATACAACTTTGAATCAAAAGCCATGGCCGTGATTGGTGGTTGAGAGCCTAAATGTCTCTGGGTTTGGGTTTGCAAATTGTGTGCTGACAAAACATTTTCTTGAGTATTATTGCAGCTTTTAGCATGACCTGACACTGGGAGGGCACAAGAAATGGAAGAGGCGGCTTAAGAAAAGAAAAAGAAACAAAATCAACATATTGGTCCCCAATTTCAAAACAGGGGGCAGTGGCTTTGGACACGTCTGCAACCCCCGACAAATTCACAGTGAAGCGTGTCTATAGGAAAAGGCAGTTTTGGGAGGCGTATGACTTGCCACCGTGCACAGAGCTGAACGTGACCAAACCATATACAGCCAACTTTGAATATTTCTGGAAAGTTCCTTGAAGGTCAGTTTTTATGAGTCAAGATCAAAGTTATAGGGAAGAACTCCAGAAAAAAAAATGTCGTTCTATTCTGGATGTTGAGGAGGAGAATGCACACAACTTTAAAATGTTGCAGGTAGGGCCAATGTACAAAGCGCGGTGGCTGCTGGGCATGGCAGCAGGCGATACCCAGTGTGCGCTGCAGTCTCATGCCCAGTGGCACAGTGGCCACTAGGCATGAGACAAGTGCTGTATGTAAGGTCACTGTGATGGGGCATAGCCTACGCCCGCTCATGCCCAGTGGGTACTTAAAGTAGGTGGACTGTGCCCAGGCACAGTGCCCAATGAACATGGTGAGACCGTGCAGCTAGGGTCAGTGTGCAAAGCCATGCCCTAGTGACAATGCCCCGGGAGCATGGTCACAGGCCATTGATGTTGGGGCGCATGCAAGAACTTCCTGCTTAACAGCAGAACACTGCACATCATTGGGAAGGAGTGGCTATGCTTCGCAAGGGGACTATTGCATGCCCCTTGATGCAGCAGTGACATACACACCTGTGCAAATACACCTCTTACATTAGGGACTAGGTTAGAGACATGTGAATGATAGTGACCCTGTTGCAAGCCTGCGCAATTGACGCAAGAAGATCGTTACAAGTCTCCTGGCTAATAGTACTGATAGTGACCCCCTGTGACATTATCATCAGAGCCTTGAGGCCATGTCATTAGTATATTTACACTTTCCTGAAACAGGGGGCTTTGGAAATGTGAACACATTTCCAGTAATAGTGGAGCAGATGGGAAGCACCAGATTTATGGAAATCACTTTTTTCGTTTAAAATACCCTGTGCTGTAAATTGCCAAATAGTAAGATGCACACTTTGCGTTTCCAACATTCTATTTGACTAGTTTTGCTTGACTTAACTTTAATGCACTAATTCTGAAAAAAGATGTGACATTTTCTATGCCTATAATAGGTTTTCATGCGGCCCAGAAAACGCTGCCACGCTAGGACCCAAGTGATTACCTGAAACTCCGGGTGAGAAGTTCTTCAAAGATGGCCGCTCCACCACAGTGTAGGACTCGCCCACCACAAAGACCTTGTAGAGCACAGCATTGTGGCTGATGAAGCTCTGAATCACACATGGCGGCTGGATGGCCCTCAGTCCCTCCTGGTTGAATATGATGGCCATCTAGAAACACAGAAAACACATTCATAAAATAATCAACCACGGGGAAGAGAAGGGCACAGGGGGCAGAGAGCAGCAGATGCCTGACGAGCAGCAGATGTAGAGAGGAAAACACTGAAAAAAATAACAAAAGAAGGCAAAAGGGGATATAAGGCTGAGAGACAACTTTTGGGGAAGATAAGCAAATGACGGGAGTGGAGCATATTTATGATGGGAAAGGCAGGTGCAAGCACTCCATGTGCTGAGAGAGAGGAGAGCGTGATGTGGAAGACAAACATCAAGGCAGAGAGAAGACTGAGGAAGCAACGACAAGGCATAGAGAAGCATGTGGAGAAAGAGCGGCCAAGGGAGAAAATGGGACCGAGGGAGGAAAAAGGAGCCGCGGCAGGAACACATATGGAGAGAGAAGAAAGGGGACAAAGAAGAGAGAACGTTGAGTAATGGAGGTGCAAATGAAGGACAAGAGTCAGAAAGAAGACTTTGAAGGCAGAGGAATAAATGGAGGATGCCAAACGGAGAAGAAGCAAGTGAGGTCCATGCGGAAGAAGAGTAAAGAGCGTAAGACAACTACATGTCGAAGGAGCAATTCAAAGAGAGGGGATGCAATGCAGAGAGAAGACATGTAGAGAGATAACAGATTTTAAAATAGGAGAGCATGCAGTAAAAGACAAGTACGCAGCGGAAGACAGAAGCATGTAAATTAAGAGCTTGTGGATAAAACGGAGCACCTGCAAAAAGAGAGGACTAAGGATTGACAAAAGCAGGTGAAGAAAATGATTATGTGGACTAAAGGAAGAGCACAAGGATTAAAATAAACACAAAGGAAAAGAGTGAAAAAATGAAGTGCATCTGCAGAACAAGGTGCATGGAGAGAAGCAGGTGGAGAGAAAGGGTTGGACCCAGAGTAAGGGGCGGATCCAGAGAAAAAGGAGGACCCAGAGAAAAAGGAGGATTTATTTATTTATTTGCATTTGTTAAGCGCACATGCAGCCCGTAGGGCATCGTGGCGCTTGTTACAGACATGACTTGTTATACATACAATGAAGTCATTACTTAGTTGCAAGAGAGTAGTAAGGAGAAGATAGGAGAGGAAGAGGAGATGATGTCGTAGGAGGAGCTAGTTGAACAAGGTGGTTTTCAGTTTTTTTCGGAAGGCAGTGAGAGAGGTTTCTGCTCCGAGTGTGCTAGGTAGTGCGTTCCATAGCTTCGGGGCAATGTATTCCACCTGCTCTAGCTCGTTTGATGCGTGGGACCCTAAGTTGGTTGGTGTGGCATTGTCTGGTTGGTCTAGTGGAGTGCGATCTGACTAGAGTATCAGACAGGTATGAGGGTGCAGATAGGTTAATACATTTGTGTGCAGTGGTAAGTATTTTGAATGTTATGCGCTCTTTGACAGCTAGCCAATGTGCTGCCTTTCTGGCTTGCGCGATGTGGTCCCGTTTAGGTATATTGAGGGCTGCTCTTAGTGCATTATTTTGTGTTTGGAGTTTATTGAGATTGGTGTTGGAAGTGCCAGCCAATAGCGCATTACAATAATCTATCTTGGCTCCAATGGTGGCTCTGGCAATAGATAAGCAATTATCTTTGGTTAGGAAAGGTTTAATGGCATTAATGAGCTTAGTGCTCAGGGCGGAGGCAGAGACAATGGAGTTGACTTGCTTGTCCATGGATAGTGAAGCGTCAATGTGGACTCTTAGTGTTTTAACAGAAGGTAGAACTGGGATGACACAATTGTCTATGCAGAAGTTTGTGTAGAGTGGGTCGAGATTCTTGAGAGTGGATTTTTGGCCAAGGATGAGAATTTCGGTCTTATCACCGTTAAGACATAGGCCGTTCGTGGCCATCCATGCTTGGATGGTGTATATATTCTGGAGGGTGGCTGTGTCCTGAAGGTAGCGTCCTGTGAGCGGGAGGAGTACTTGGGTATCGTCAGCGTAGTTGGTGTATGTGATCCCAAGTGCGTCCAATTTATCAAAGAGAGGTTTGGTAAAAAGATTATAGAGGGTGGGAGCTGTACATGAACCCTGAGGGACTCCATACCTGATGGTGGTAGGCTCTGCGTTGGCTATATTGGAAAACACTTTCATCACTCTACCTTCGAGGAAGGAGGTAATCCAGTTTGTGGCTTGTTTGGAGAAATGAGCGGCCTGAGTTCGATGGTTCGTGAGAATGGCATGATCGACTAAATCAAATGCCGCCGAAAGGTCTAGGAGGAGCAAAAGGGCCGGCTTGCCTTTATCTAGGATTAGGGTGATTTGATTCTTCAGATCTAGTAAAGCGGTTTCAGAGCCATGACCTTTACGGAATCCGGACTGCCTTTTACCTAGGACAGAGTTGTTTTCCAGGTAGGCCTGTATCTGCATGTGTGCAGCTTTATCTAGGATTTTTAGGAGAAATGGAACCGTTGTAATGGGCCGGTAATTGTTAGGTTGGGCGGGGTCCAAGGTTGGTTTCTTTAAGAGCAGGCGTACCCACGCCTCTAAGGCTGTCAGGGACATTACCCGTCTTGAATGAGGCATTAATGAATGCTGTGATGATCGGTGCGAGGGGTGCCGCACATTCTTTAATTATCTTGGGGGGGGCAAATGTCGCCTTTGCATTGAGATGGTTTGAGCTGTTTAAGGATGTGGAGAGTGTCTGACTCGGTGATTGGCGAAAAATTGAATTTTGAGGTGTGCTTTTCTTTGGCGGTATTGACGGAGAGGGTCTGTTGGGGGTGTAGAGCCTTAAAGTGTTCTGCTATTTTATTTTGGAGAAGGTCTATTTTATTTAACATCGCTGTTTGGATGCTATTGCACCAGGCTTCATCCTTAACAATCTCATCTGTGCAGGTTGGGGGGATAGTGAGCTCTTTAAAGATGGTGAAGAGCTCTTTTGAGTGGGAGTTGGCTTCCATGATCCGTTTATTGTAGGTTTCTGACTTCGCCTTGAATATGGCATTTTTGTATTTTTTAGAGATACAAAGAAAGTCTACTTTGGTGGCCTCACAGGGATTGGCCTGCCATGTTTTGAGGGCTTGGCGCTTACATTGGCGAAGATTTAGTAGGTCACCCGTGAACCATGAGTTAGAGTGAAACGATTTTTTTTCTTTTTTGTTTTCAAGAGGGGCTGCGGTGGGGATGCAGAGAAAAAGGAGGATGCAGAGAAAAATAAATATGTGGAGAAATAAGAACATGCTGAAAGCAGGGGATCTTTGGCCAGAAAGTCTACTATGGAGGAAGTGGGGTAAAACAAGAGAAGAACAGAAAAAGGCAAGAGGAGGAAAAGGAATAATTAGAGCAAATTGAACATGGGGAACAATGGAATATGGGAAGAACATGAAGGAGGAGAACCTTAGTTAGTTGTGAAGGGAAAAGGATGCCGGGGAGAGGAGCATACTGAAGATGAGAGAAGACCATGCATTAAAAGAGGTGGATGTAGTGAAAGAAGCATGTAGCAGAAGAGTGGAGCACATGGAGAGAGGGATGGAAAGAAAGAAGGGATGTGATGAAGTTTCCTGCCGGTTTTGGAGGGGTTACTGGAGGTGTGACAGAGAGCAGGTTACCAGCTCAACAGAGGATCATGGGGCCTCAAACGGTATGGGGAGGATCTCAAGGTCACCCTCCCTGGGGACAGTCACAAAAAAAGTGCTTGTAGAGCCCCTCCCAATACAGAAAGCTTAACGCTCTCTCTAGGCTGAACCCCAAGTCAAAAGTCAGACAAATAAATGTCTCTCTTTAAAAAAAAAAAAGTTAGTGGGCCTCATGAGTTTGCCGGTAAAGTGCAGTTGATTCCATGCCACCTTTTCAGTCAACCACAACCAGGGAATTACTGGCACATCACAACCCTGCGGGAGCACGCTATCCAGCATGCTGGTAATGGTGCAACCGGCATGACGGAAACAGTGTTACCATTCAATAAAATCGGTAGCACCATCAAGAATGCTGGTGGCACCGTTAACGGCGTGCATCAGACAGAAACACTGTCAACAGAAACACCAGGACCGGAAACATCGTCACTGCAAGAACTGGAAGCTCGGCGGTGGGCATTTTGAAAAATGCAATTCACATACAATCACTAACTTCCTGTTGCCATCCGGTCACGTTGATACCGGAATCCTGACAGCAGTCATGAAATCTAGAGTCCCTTATGTGCGCCACGCTTCACGGAGCAACAACTGACATGCTGACAGAGACCGTAGTGGAACATGCAGGGGAATGGTTTGCAACTGACCACAGGTGGAATAGCCAACTCTGCAAAAATGTCATCTGGGAGGACGTGGCGCAGAAGGTGTTGCCCGTCGGTCCCGTCCCACACACCCAAAAAAGATTGCCATAAGCGGTGGGATGACCTCCGCCTGCAGGTCCGCACCCTGCTTTCAGCCCATAGGAAGTCATGTTTGGCCACTGGAGGTGGGACGGCCTCCCCAATCAAGATCATGCCATGGGAGAAGAAATGTAGCAGTATTCTGCACCTCAAGGGAATCGAAAGAATGGGAGTGGCCAAGGCCAGTGCAGGGACACATACTGAGGGCAGTGCCACACCAACATAACTATACACAGTGGACAGGGAAACGCAGCAGACACTACATGGAGTCATGTTCAACTGCAGGCCACCAAACCATAGTGGCCAAGAAACCATGGCCGTTGCCCATGGGTACATAAGCATTGCCCACCTAAAACATCCTAACTCACATTGCCACATGAGTCCTGGTCTTATGCAGCAAGGTGGCATGCATGCACCACGAGCAATGTGCTCCCCTACCACACTCACATACATGCATGCATGCATCAAAGACGTCCTGAAGTAATAACTCCATACACAGGGATCATGTCACACAATGTAAAAACTGCATGTTGCAAGGCCATAGGATGTCACAGAAGTGAATAAAGGCAAGCCCATCTCACCGCCACAGGCACCTCGTTTGACAACGAGCAGGGTGGACCAAGCCCATCCCATCCCATCCACCGACACAAAGGAGGAGGTCAACACCCTATTCCACCACTGCCAAGGCCACACCAGCCCCACCCACACAAACTACGGGCCCTGTGAGCATGCTGGCTGCCCCTGCAGCAGCACCACCAACACCCACAGAGGAACAGGAAGAGCGAGTTGTGCCAATGGCTTGGTGTAGGGTGAGGCCGGTGGGTTGGATTGGGGACATGACTGTCCGTGGACATGCTGCCTTATGCGAGTGGCGATCAGAGCTAGGTGCGCCTGCTCCGATGCTGCTTACATTCGGTCAATTCAAAGTTAGCTGAGAGGTAATATAATGCAGAGAGCCCAGTACATTATTTGGCTATAAACCTATGTTTAGTGTAGTCGCAGTTTAATGTTTCAGAAGGAAGGCATGTGCGTGTATTTTGGAGATGGACTAATTATTGCGCTCATTGAGTTGGTAAGAGTCAGCAGTCCAATTGGACAAGTTGATTCCTGACTACGGTATTATAGACTTGGGTGTTGGGGTGATTGAGTTACGGTAAGGTGTAGTCACGTGGTGCTGTCCAGCTACAGTTACAGTGGTTGGAAGAGCTCCGGTTCAGGGCTGCATAGTAAGTGTTGCAATGGTGTGCAGTGAAGAGAATAGCAATTATGTGGTGCCGAAGTGCTTATTTGTTATTTCATACTTACACGAGGAGCTGCCAGATTCTGGCGGCGATGTGTTGATGCGGCTGGGGTTTACGCAGGAGAAAGTGGAGAGACAGAGACCATGCAAGCATTGGACACACAGGGAGTCCCGGCTGGTCTGAGTGCAAGGTGGCTTACCTGCCAGGCTAGGATTGGGCTCGCAGTCAGGATGAGCGGTTACAGTGATCTGTCTGATCCCGTGTGCCATCATGAATGAGGCTTAAATACTCAGAGGCGATTGATTGGGTGGTTGAGAAAGAAAAGATTAATGATCGGGCAGCTCTGGTTGTTCCATTCAAGGACGGAATGCGACTTGCAAAGGTTTGTTAGCGTACATTTTTTATTAAAACGTTTTCTTCATTGGCATTTTAAAGTTTTGAACAGTAACATTAGTTAACCCCTTCCCCACCGACCTCCCTCTTCCCCATCCCAATCACCCCCCTCCCCACGCCTGGATCGCTGCAAGGTATATCTTCTGGGGCGATTGTCCTGGGTAAAACGAGTACAGATTATAGTATATCCAATATTCTTAGTCTCTGAGGGCACCATTGTTCACAGTAGTCTTTGTGCAGGATGTTTGCGACCAAGTCCGACTCATTCTTGAATTTCGCATAGTCTCCCGGGATAGTGTATGTCACCCATTCCAGTGAGGTGTAGTGCCATATTTCAGCTATCCATTCCTGTTCATTTGGGATTGTGGTTTGCTTCCACTTTTGCGCAATTAGAGAGAGGGCCGCCACGCTTAGGACCATATGCGCTTTGCTCTGTGCCTTAGTCAGAAGTGTCCAGCACATAGCTTCTCCATATTCTCTCTGTATTTGGGATTTAAGATGTCTCATTTCTTTGTTGATCACTTCCCAGAATGGCTTTAGAATAGGGCAGGACCACCAGACATGCAGCCATGTGCCTACCTCTTTGCATCCCCGGCAGCAAGTCTGAGATGCTGAGAGGTAAATTGTATGTAGCTTCTCGGGGGTTAGGTGCCACTGCACTAGGATCCTGGTCCACATTTCCCTGGTCTGCAACCCGCTCATTAATTTTGGAATTCGCTGCCACACTTCCCACCATTGTTCTTCGGAGATCGGGAGAGGTAGCATATCATCCCATTGTTTCATTTAGGGTCATTGATTCTGGGCCGCTGGCGTGGTAAATAACTTGCATAGTTTGCTTATCACTTGGCTATCGCCAGAGTTCGTTAGCAAGTACCTTTCTAGCGGGGTGAAGTCTCTGGCAATGGGTTTTTCCATGTATTGTGAGGAGAGCCAGTGCTGCAGTTGAGCGTAGTGAAACTGATCTTCCTCCCTCAGTCCCATAGTTTGTTTACAGAGTTGAAATTATTTAACCTCTTGCCTCTCCTTCATGTCCCTTGCACGGGTGCAGCCTGCCTCTTCCCACCTAGCAAATGCGCCTTTCTCCAACCCCGGGGTGAATTCTGGATTGCAGAATAAGGGGGTGAACGGTGATGGCTAGGCCGTGCCCCCTGCCCTCTTAGGCATCCCAAGTATTCCCCACCTGGGCCGTTCTACTACTTCTGTACATGTTTGGATGCCTGTCAGCTCTGGGACACCACAAGACCTCGTCCAGTGGCCTACCCACCACCGCCCTGTCCATCCGACGCCAAATGCTCTTGGGATTCCTGTTGAACCAGTCTCGGATTACCCTCAATTGGGCTGCTCGGTAATACATTAAAAAGTTCGGGACTCCCAGTCCCCCCGGCCCGTGGGGGTGGTCAGGACCTTCCATGCCACCCTCAGTCTTTTCCCTTGCCAAATGCAGTTCCGTACAAGTTTATTCAGGGTTTTCAAAAATTTTTGAGGGACCGCCAGGGGGAGAGCCTGAAGTAGTATAGTGCTCTGGGGAGGATTTTCATTTTAATGACATTCATGCAGCCCATCCATGAGATGTTAAGGAGCCTCCTCTCGCCAACCATGTCTCGATTGTTTCCAGCAGATGGGGGTAGTTTGCTTTGTACAAATCCTCTAGGGTAGTGGTTATTGTCACCCCCAGGTAACAGAGGGATCCCTCTGCTCGTGCAAACTGCCCTGGGTCTTATGCTTCTGAGGACTTGCCTCCTTGCAGCATCATTAACTCAGATTTTTGGTTATTGGTCTTCAGGCCTGCCACTCTGTCAAATTCCCCCAGGAGTGCCGTTAGCATCAGGAGGGAAGAGCTTATGTCTGTAAGTACGACCAGGAGGTTGTGTGCAAACACCATTTCCTTATGGTCTTCCCCTCCAAAGGTAATCCCTTTTATTCCACTCTCCTGTCTGATTCTGGCCAGGAATGGCTCAAGATAGATTGCGTAGACTGGTGACATGGGGCAACCCTGTTTAGTTCCCCTGGATCCCCCTGTCGCTTGGGAGAGGTGCCCGTTGATAGCTAACCTGATCTGCAGTGTTCAGTAGTTGGCTTTAACCAGGTGAAGGAAGGCGGGCCAAACCCCATAGCTTCCATAGTGGTGAATAGGAATGAGCATTCGACCTGGTCAAAGGCCTTCTCGTCATCGAGCGCCAACACCCCCGCCCTCTGGTCTACACGGTTTGTTTTCTCTATCAGGTGGGACATTCGCCTAATGTTGTCAAATGTTTGTCCCCCTTGACAAAGCCCGCCTGGTCCCGGTGGATCAGGTCCGGGATTATTTTGTTCATTTTTGATGTTAATATTTTTGTAAAGATTTTGGCGTCCTCTCCCATGGACTGGGAGATGCGGCCTGTGACTGAGAAGGAGTTGAACAGGGATGTCATTATCGGGACAAATGTAATTTGGAACGCATTATAGAACATGGCAGGATATCGATCCGGGATGGGGGCTTTATTTGGCGGCAGCAATCTGAGCACCGCCCGAACCTCATCGTCAGTTATCGCCCCCTCCAGGGCATTTCTCTGACTCTGTTCTATTCTTTTAAACTAGCAAGATCCCAGAAAGGCCTTTTGGAGATCCCTGTCGGCATCTCTGTGGTGTACAGGGTAGTGTAGAACTCAGTGAACGCCTGCAGAATCTCCTCCGTTTGTGTTGTTTCCTGTGTCCCCGCCGTCTGGATGTGGCGTATCGTACCTTCCTTTTCCTGTTTTTTTAACCTGCTTGGCTAGAAGCCGGCCTGTTTTGTTGGCCTGAAGGTAGTATTCCTGCTTCAGGAATAGAAGTGGTTTTTCTACCTGTTTCATTAGTAGGGTATTGATTTGCCCTTTGAGGAGCCTATACTGTTTCCTAATCGTTGCACCTTTGTCGGTTACCATTCTCTCCATTACCCCTTTTAAACACTTTTCTAAGTCCGACTGGAGGGCCCTCTCCTGCTTAGCTCGTGTTGCCTGTTTTGCTAAGAGCACCCCGTGCATGGTTGCCTTAAAGGCATCCCACACCACCGGTTTCTGCACCTCTGGTGTCTTGTTTTACACAAAGAAGTTGCAGATGGTTTCAAGTAGCTCGTTGCATATGACTGTCTCTGAGCAAGTGGTGGGGTAACTGCCATTTCCAGAGCCCCGACCCCCCCTTTTTCCCATTGGATTTCCAGCTGCAGAGGAACGTGCTCGGACAGGGTAACGGGCCCCATTTCTATGTTCCGTACTTGTCTAAGCACTGTCATTGAGACCCATATGTAATCGATTCTTGAGAATGAGCAGTGCACGTGAGAATAGTAAGCATACCCCTTTGAGTCCCCTTTTAGTTCATGCCATGTGTCCACTATAGCCAGTCTGTCTATACTAGCCTTAGCTTGCTAGACGGGCCAGTCCGCGCTTCGGTCCTTGGTTGGGTGCCATGCCAGATTAAAATCCCCCGACAGGATAAATTGGCCCGTCGTGAACTGGTCTAGGTTCTCCAATACCCCCCGTAAGTATCCATCCTGCCCTGAGTTAAGGGCGTACACCGTGGCTATTGTGGGGTTTGCTTCCCCATTGAAGCCGCTATGAAAGCCCCTCAGACCTTGCTCTTATCGTTGGCCTGTAGGACTTGGGGGTACCCTCACAGCTTCAGCTTATGTTTGTCTTGGGTGCGGATGTGGGTCTCCTGGAGTGTCACGATTTCAGGTTTAGCCACCTGTAGGAAATTCTCCAGTTTCCGCCTCTTTACCAGTGTGTTTAGTCCTCTAATATTAAGTGTAAGAATTATGATTTGCTTTATCCTACCCATATCTCATTATGCCCTGCTTGGTGTCGTATTGCTGCGATCCCCCTCCCTCTCGACCCCTCTTTGCCCCCTCTGGCTAGACTCAGCATTTCTTCCCCAGGGCGTAATATCATCCTAGGTTGCCGGGTCTTGTTCCAATCCCGGTGAATAACTGTGTGGGGAGAGCCATCCCTCTGCCCGCCCCTGCTTGCAAGATCCGTCGTCATCCCCCGCGCGTCCCCGGGCTGACCCTTGACCTGGCATTCCCCTTGGGACCTCTCTGGGACTAGACCAAGTACTTCATTGTTTTCCGGCCTCCTGTTTTGTCCTCCCCAAGTGTTCCCTTCGTCTTCAATATTCAAGATCTTGAGCCCATCCTCCAACGTAGTGATGCAATGTTGGCACCCTTCCCACTTGAAACCCATTCCAATGGGGAATGTCCACCTGTATCTCCGGCAAGGGCTTTGGTCACTGGACCCATTTACATCCTCTTGGCCAGTGTGGATTTGGCCAGGTCCTGGAAGAGCTCTATGACAGTGCAGTTCACCTTTATCTCAGTTGTTTGCCTAGCTGCTTGGAGCATCAGTTCCTTTTGATCGTATCTCTGCAGAGCCATCACTACTTCTCTTGGCCTGGACCCGGGATCTTCTCGCTGTGGGTGCACGCGGTGGAGTCAATCTATCTGGATTTCTCTTCCGGTCTCTATGTCCAGCAAATCTTTGAACACGTGTGGCATTGTTTCCCTGATGTTGGCGTCATTCACACTTTCAGCCCCTTCACCCTGATGTTCCACCTTCTCAAGCGGTTCTCCAAATCTTCTGCTTGTAGCTCATGGTTGTGCGTTGCTACCGCCAGTTGCTCCGCTAAGGCATCTATCTTTCGGGTGTCTTTCGCAAGTTCTTGTATGGCGTTCTCATTTGTGTCGACCCTGTCGTCCAATTCCGTTAGATCACCTTTTATTTCCGGAAGGGATTGTGCGAGTTCTGTGCGTATCAGGCTAAGTTGTGTCTGCAGGGTGGCCATCACCTGGTCGCTGAATGCCTTAAAGCATTGTTGGAGCACCTCGCTTGTGACGTGTCCTTGTGGCACGGTTGGGGGTTCCTCCAACCCCTGCTTCTCTGTCCCCGTCTGGTCCTCTTCTTCTGTGGGTTCTCCCTCTTCTCTCCATAGCCTTTGGAAGACACCTTCCTGTTTTTTTTGGTTTTGGCCCCTGTGGGGCCCTCTTTGGGCTTGTTGCAGGACATTGCGACTTCCTGCTTGCACCCAAATGTGGGGGCTTCTCCCTAGGCCTCAGAATGCTTTCCTGACCCCTGGTGTTGATCAGTTGTGCCGTATTGGCAGGGGGGAGGGTCTCCCCCTCTCTCTCTCTCTCTCTCACTATCCCTCACTCTCCCTCTCTCTCTCTCTCTCTCTCCCTCTCCCTCTCCCCTGGGCGCCACAGGAATCTGGTTCCCCTCCGAGTGCCTGGGTTGACTGACCCCAGGGGAGGTGTGGGCCTGGTGCGCTCAGTGGTGGTCGGAATCTCAATGACTCACCAGACAGGCGCCACTTAGGTTTCCTCACAAGGTGCCCCTTGCGCTCCACTGCTCCTAAACATTATGCCGGCTCCTGCCTCCATGGAGGTTCCCCTCTCGGTTTGCCTTTCTTGGCAGCTTCCATTCATCGTGAAGGTGGGTGGCGGTGTGAGACTGCGTTCTGCTAGATGGCTTAGCATTGGGGCTTAATGATCTCGCTGCCACCCCTCCTCCATGCCGGTGCTTAGGGGACGCCGAGAGAGGCTGATTACTGCTGCCTACGGTTGCTGCCGGCTGCCTTCTCTGTTGGTGATTACAGAGGATTGGCCCCTTTGCTGGGTCCAGATGCGCCTGGTCTTGCCCGCTGATGGGGGTCCTCTTCGATGTGAGGACTCAGGTGCGTGGGGACTGAAGCTCCCTGTGGCCTCTGTCTGTTGGAAGGGAGCTGCAGAGGCGCTCCTGTTTCGCGGCGGCCCGCTCCTTTAGTTATAACTGCCCACCCTCAGCCTTATGGAGTGTGCAACCCTTCTCGGGGGCCCTGTGCACCGAGGTGTTGGCCTTCACTGCGGGGCCCAGGGTGCCAGTTGTCAGAGGTTTTTTGCCCGCCCCCCTTCCTTACTTGAGCTGTCGAGTGTCCAGGTTGCCCTGGCTCTGCTGCGATTGCCCTGCAAGGTTTGCCCTTGCTGATCCCACGGGCACTCCGGTGCGGCAGCCTCGCCTCCCCCTAGCACGAGCCGCGGGGGCGAGGACGAGGAGGCGGTCTGCTCGCCTTCCCCAGTCGCCTGTGTTCCCGTTGCTGGGCGGGCTCCCTGTGTCTCTGTGCAGTCCTTGCAGGGAGACGTCTCCCCTCTCTGCCTATGCCGGTCACCAGCCCCTGTGCGACTGGCACCGCTGTTGCTGGCTTTGGGTCCGCTCTCTCTGCCCCTTTCGGCTCTGGTGCTCCGGTTAGATTTTTTCTGGGGACCGCTCCATTCCCAGGCTGTGCCTTTTGGTTTTTATGCCTCATGCTCTTGCGTTTACAAAGCTTATTGCTCCTTTTTAAGGTCGCTGGGGAGGAGCACGCTCCTCACGGTGGAGTGGGCTTGGCAGCCATCTTGTGAGCATGTTAGCTTAACTTTTAAGGCTAGTATATTACATTTGTGCTAGCAGTAGACCAGCATGATTGCTAGAAAGGAGAAGTGTTTAGGAATGGTACATATCATGGCTTGCCAGTAAGCGATACTGGAGCATGGAGCAGATAAGTTAGACAGGAGACTTGTGTGTCAGCAGTTGGTAAATGGCGTGTCTTATTCCCGTTTTGGTAATTGTTCAGAATGTTGGAAAATAGGAGACAAATAGTGATATTGATGGGTCATAAAGGGCAGAGCTGAGGGCGGTGGTGTGCATGCCAGTGGCAAGACAGGATGTGTATAGTGTTATCACATCTTTTGTCATCACTATGTGCGGGGAGAAAGACGCTGGGGCGTTGGCATATGTGTAGTCTATCGCTTTAAGCAATAGTACATGGTGTACAAAGCTTTCACATCCAGTGAGTGGCCCCCATACTAATTGCTGTCAAAATGTATTGACCAAATTCATCTCAACTGTGACTATTAGCTGGGACTATGTCCAATGCGCCATGCTGGGGAAGGCATTAGCAAGTCTCTGGGGGTCAGGGGTGCTAACCGTTACACGATGCGACCAGGGCAGGTGGAATTTGGGGGATCGTAGAGAACTTCTCTCCCCTCTCCAACCTTCTCAGTAAAGTTATCCCAATGGTGATGCCACCATGTGATAGTCATCAAGTTATGGTAAAGAAAGTAGAATGATGGTTCGTGAATTGGGACCATATGCTGTAAACTATGGCGATTGTACAGATTCAGAGAAAGAGGTGTCCGAGCTGAACATGAGCACCACTCCCACACGAACTAGATCAGTAAGTCTCTGTGCCGCATAGTAAGTTCGTGGAGATACTGAAGGTGAGACATGAGTGAACACTGGGGGGCATGACGGTATCAAGCAGCAGCCATGACAGTGCTGCACGATTACAAGATGGTGGAGGCCTCTATGTTCTAAGCCCACAGAATCGTCAGTGTCGATTTCCTCCTAGCCAAGGAAAAATGTCATATGTCTATTGCATTTTGCAGAAGCATGGATTTGATAAATGCACGTAAGGAAACATTTGCATGAATTATATATTTACTTGGCACATTTACACGTAAACACACCACACACTATTTGGTTTTCTGTATTTTGCACACGCAGTTCCTTTCTTGTTCTAATAACTATTTCGCTTTCCACAAAGAGTCACCAGCTGAGTTTCACCATCTACTTCCAGGGCAATTGCATATACATTTCCAAGTAAATTATAGTAAATTGTGCGATTTGACAATGTACTCTAAATGCATTGCTGTTTCATGATGAAAAAGGATTTATTTGAAGAGATACTGTTTTCACAGACAGTGGATGCTTAATAGAGACGCATTGATTCTATAGCAACAGTGAGTTTAGCATATATTTTCAAGTGGCACAAACTAGCAGTATTCATTTGCAAATGTATATGTAATTGGCCAGGAAGTAGAGAGTGAAGCTCCGCTCTGTTAATCTCTCAGCCATTTGTTCATTTGATTCAGGTCCGCAGTCGGAGGTAGCAGTGGAGTAACTTTGCTGAAAATGTTGGGGGCGGAGGGGGACATGACATCTAAATGAAAGGGGCCCCTGCCAAATGAGTGGGACAAAATGGTCTGCCACAAAGGTTGGGGGGTGGGACAAACACCCTTGACCCCCTAAAATGACACCAGGATCGGTAGCACATGGTGTGTGCACTGGAAGATTTTCACGGTATCTGAACGTTTCAGATTAGAAGCAGAACATGGGGATACATACATCAGCCAGCCTAGAAATAGCAATGCTTAATTGTGTTTCACTTCAAAGTATGTTACAATTGAACACCCATTGTCAATGTGCTCTGTCAATATGATTTCGTATGAAAAACGGATGCATAAAATCTCTCCTTTAAGTCCAATTTCAGTATGATTATGCATTTAATTATTGTGAAATGAAGCTTGTGTGTGTTTCGTAACTTCTAGTCAATTTCTTAAACCTGTGTCAGCTCCAAGCCTGTACAATCTCTTGTCTAATGCAAGGGATCAGAGTGCAATAACTATGCATCCCAAAGCATCATTTTTCTTAAGTGAGGGGTTGATATTTTAATACTATAAACCTTACCCTTTTCACATCCAGTTTCCACTGGCCATGTTGGATTTTGACACATTGACATATGTGAGTGGCCTACAAACTAAAGATTTGTGAGCGCCTGCACGGTTCTATATTAAAGCTTTCTTAAGAGGAGGATACCATCTTGAAATCAGGCCAATGCACTCTTGGCAAGTGGACTGCATTGCCCCTACAAGGGCCTAGATACTACTTTAGAGCACATCCTTGGAATTATTCCAATTGCAGCTGAATTGTAACTATACGTTCAGGTAGCAATTAAGGTGCTTTCATTTCTAGACACTATAAAAAGATCTACAATGATATTCTAACATAAAAAAACACAGTATATGTTATGTGTCTTGCTATGCATTAAGCTTTTTGTGTAGCACAGTGTCTGGAAGTGTACTTTGGTTACATTCATGGTAAATGTCACAGCATTTATGGTTGCTAAAATAGAGTGTCGGAGCAGATTTCACACAACCCATTGCACCAAGAGAAAGGGAAAGAACAGAGGAATACAAGGAGCTAGAGAATGATTGGAGGAGGGCAAGATATAAGAATGCAAGTTTCACCAAAAAACTGAAGGAGGAGGAAACAAATTGGGACAAAGGCAGAAACATAGCCAACTGAAGACAGGAGGTGTTAAAAGGAGGGCCAGGAGAGTGGAAAAGGGAAGGGCTTAAGAAGATTATTCTGTTTTTTTAATCATATATGGGAAGGTCCTTGCCCAGATCCTACGAAGGGTCATAGTCCAAATCCTGGCCTGGGCCAGAGAGATGAAGACAGACAACCTGCTTCAGGTGAACATGTCAGGACCTGGGGGGAGGTGAACCTCTAGTCTAGAACCTTCCTTGGCTGGGGAGACATAAGAATAACTGTAGCCACAACATCTACCCATGACAGGAGAGAAAGACATGCCCGTCTACAAGCCATTGGCAAGGAAAGGCCAGGTGACGCGGCAGGAGCTTGCAACAAATCCCAGGAGGACATTCCTCAGCTGGGGTGCTAAGAAAGTGTACTCGGGCAACCTAAAACTGCCTGTGGCTGTTAGGGAAAGTGTGTACAAACCTTCCAAGTACTACAGCCCTCAGACTGAATTATGTTTGCGTAGTGAATTTTGGTTCCGGACATTTGGTTCTATTTAGGTAAGACCCTTTCAGACGGTTCAATTGTTTGTGTGCGTCCTATACTCTTGCAGTGTTGTACTTGGCTACATTCCGGGTGTTCTCATTTCCTCCCAAAGGACCTTCTCCAGCCTTGCTTGATACCACAATAAAAACTGGTGAACACAAGAATCTGTTGTCGCAGTTTGTGTATCACATGGCTGTGTGACAGAGCACTTGTTTGTGCCAAGCTTAATTTGGAGGATATTTTGAGTAGTCACAGGTTCTACATGTCATGAAGAGTACTTGGCTAAATATCCTTGTGAATTCTCGTGAATTGCAAAACTACAAATATACTTAAAGAAGCTTTGAATCACAAATGAGTTCTTTTTTTAAATACAGTAATGTTTTCAGAGTTTTACATTTTTGAGCATATCTTGTTAAGATACCTCTGTGATATACATGCTGTTCTTTATTTAATTGTTCTAAATAAGCTGAAAACATTGAGAAATATCCATTAATTTTGTTTTTAAATGGCACAATAATTAAACACAAATCTGAATATCATTTTTTAGACTAAGCATACTGTATTGGAATGGCCTCCATTCAGAACTAACAAGTAAAAACATATATAGACCTGACATAGGAAATGGGGGTAGGAAAAAAGGTTATTTAGACATCAAATTAGTGAGCATGTATTGACAAAGTCCATGGACAAAAGTACACAGACAGTTCTGATATGTCCTCACCATCAAAAAAGAGGCTAAAGCTTAACTACGTACACTCTACAAGGACTGGTTCCTTGACTTTTGAGTGAGTGGAGATGGTGGTCAATTCCAAGTATAATCAATTTACTCAGCAAACAAATTCTGAACAGTATTTACACAGTACTGTTTAACATATTATAAAGTTAAACAAAGACTCTCATGCATAAATAACAATGAGAACCCTTTTTCTCCTTGCCCAGAATCGACAAACAGTACCGGGACGAGGAAGAAAATAACAGACTTCCTAACCAAAGAACCCAGCTACATGCTCTAGTGTTTGGATCAACTCAATTGAAACTGGAAAGTTCCAAAAAGGCGAGAACCATAGAGAACAGAGACTTCCTTCCAGTTTCAGCTGGGAAGAAGGTGAAGGAGAAGACGTTGGCTCCCTCTTCGAGCCGCAGAGCGCCCAGGAACTCTCTTGCAGTTCCCAGCCTCTCTGCGGCACTTCGTGCTCACGCACCGAATTTCTCCTTCGAACTGGCGGTCTCCTCCGCTCTGCCACACAAGCATGTGTTTCTTGCAGAGGCTTGGCAGCACAAGAAACACATGCTTATGTGGCAGAGCAGAGGAGACCGCCAATTCGAAGGAGAAATTCAGTGCGTGAGCACGAAGTGCCGCAGAGGGGCTGGGAACTGCAAGAGAGTTCCTGGGTGCTCTGCAGCTCGAAGAGGCAGCGTTCTCCATACCAGGACATGAAGGGAAGCAGGGTGTGACAGCAGAGCCGCGAAGGGAGCCAGAAGGACGCCGGTGCACTCTAGAGTGGGAAGCGAGTGCAAGAGCCTCACCACAGAAACACAAAAGATACTGGAGACGCTGTAGAGAACCAGTGAGTCAGCCCAAAGACAATGGGGAAACCAGGGTGTTCTGGCAAACGTGGCAACAATTTGAATATGATAATTTCTAAAATTCCAAAAAGAAGTTTGTTTGAATGCAGAAAAGGCAAAGTACATTTCAAACCCCAGTAAGCTGCAGATGCATGAGATGCTAGGGTGGGACAAAGTTTAAGCAAGCACTGCTGCAAACAAATACCAAACCAAGAAAACTGCATACAATTTTGGTGATACAAAGGAACTGTGAAAAATATAAGTAGTCCTGGAAAAGGAATGATACCAGGCAATTGAGATGCATAAGAAGACCTGGCAGAGGAAGAACAGCAGGCAACTGAAACACAAAAGAAGTCCTGGCAAAGGAAAGCTACCAGGATATTGAAATGCATAGGAGGTCCTGGCAGGAGAGTACACAAGGCAGTTGGAAATGAATGAGGCTATCTGGCAGGAGAGCATATCAGGAAGTTGGAATTGCAAGTCGTGGCAGGGGAGTATACCTGGTGATTTGCAAAGCTACCAGAAATAATGAAGAAGGGCAGTGTTTTCTAGCTAGAAGAGAAACTTGTGTTAAAGAAAGAACGTTACAGAACGTGTTGCCTAAACCACCTTGTGAATCAAGGAGAGAAACAAAGGAACGGTTAGTAAAAGATGCAATTGCCATCCTACTTAAGAATCCAGGGGAAGCGGAACACCCTTTGGATTCAATGTCTTCCACCTTGAAAAACATTTTTGTTGCAGTTATTCTTATTTTCAGTTGTGAACATCTTTTTGACCATATCAGGTTGAAGACGTTTTCTTGCACCCTTTATTGTCTTGTTTATAGTGTGAGGGTCACAAAGGACATTTTGGACACAAGGATGACTTTTCAGTTATTGACATCCTGACAGACAGATCCTTAATTTTTGCTTTTTAAGCAGTGTGAGAAACCCAATGGTATTCTCCCACCTACTCATTCGTGATCTTCCATTCAGGTGGCCAGGGAAGAGCCATCGCTTTTGGAACCCGACCTTGGGGGTGGACAAGTGAGGGAGGATCACCTGAGTGGAGGGTCACGAGTGACTCGGAGGAGGATACCCAAGGGTGAGACATAGTCTTCCCCTATTCCCAATCATACCCCAACCCAGTTCCCTCAGTCTCCATGGGGTATTTTCAATCTCACCCCATCTCCCCCTCCTCATTTCCAGCAAATACGGAGACGAGGACGATGCAGCTATTATCAGCCAAGATTACACATAGAAGCAACATGGGTGAAAGTAAGGGAAACCTACTATAGAAAGAACACAAGTTGTCCCCCTAATAGTCAGGCAGGGCCTGGAATTTGATAATGACCACTCACACCGGACTCCACTTGACTGTTTGTACAATGATAAAAGGTGTGGTTTTTCACAGAGGAGCCAGCAAACTGGGGAAGCTGTCCGGACCAGAGAGGCCAAGGAGCAGAGAGCAGCAGAACCTGAAGCGTGGAGGAGAACGGCATGCCAAGACGCAGGCCTGGTGTTTGTGAGGGGCTGCAGCGTGCCTAGGGAGCCGTGCCTCTGAGGCAGCCTGCATCCTGCTGTTGGTGTCTGACGAAATGATTGTTCACTTGATATATGATATGATATGGCATTTGTAATGCGCCTATACACAAGTGTTTCAAGGCTCGACAAGGCAAGGAAGGGGGAACACAGGGAGGACAGAGACAACGATTTTACTATGCCAAGTGACAGTGAGATCTCGCAAGTGCAGGGGAGGGAGGAGGGGAAAAGTGCCAGCGTAAAGGGGAAGTGCTGTACATGGGATCAAAACAATAACAAGAAGTGCGACCAGCAGGTGGCAGGTGAAGGTTAAGTGCAGACAGCAGGTGTCCAAAAGTGTAGTTAGGGGAACTGTAGGGTTACAGATCCAGACCAAAGTACAAGGGTTGCCAGAAGGCAGTGCAGGTGTGCAACTGGGCAGGGAGGGACATGGGCCCGAAATCAGAGGGTAGCCAGGTGACCAGTGCAGTATCAGACAGGAAATAAGCAGGTTAGAGGAAGAGAGAAGACAGAAGCAAAGAGGAAGGTCTTGAGGTGCTTCCGGAACCAGTAATGGTTCTCCTCACGTTTCATAAAGGCAGGGAGGCTGTACCGCAGGGAGGCCCCAGCTGAAGAAAGATCTACCACCAACTCGTTGCTTGGAGAAGTGACTGACCCTGAGGGAGTTGGAGGAGCGAAGAGCTCGAGTAGGAAGGTATTTACAAAGAGAGTTGGAGGTATTGAGGACCCAGGCCCTGGAAGACCTTGTGGACAATGCAAAGGGTCTTGAACTTAAGCAGAGAAGTAGAGCAACAGGGAGATCACTGAAGGAGAGACCAAGGGACCCTTTCCATGAGGAGGCAGCCGTGGTGGGACCTGAAGTATGACCACGAGGCCGGCCGACAATCAAGAGCTGTGGGAGCCTATGTGACAGAGCTTAAGCAGCTGGGACCTGAAAATGACAAAGGAGAGAGAAAGAACACTGGCGCGTCCACCCAGAGGCAAAAGGGTTGCTGGCGCACACAGAAATAGAATTGACATGCAAATGGGGCTCGCAGGAGGTGGAAGTGCCAGCCTGGGATGCTCGAGAATGCAGCAAGAGCCGCCGGAGCAAGATGCAGCTGACTGGTGAGTGTTGGGGAAAGACACTCGGTAACCGGGACACTCCTGGTGGGCTGCATGCAACAAATGAAGTGCTGTATGAATGAAAACTTCAAACCACAATAAATACATATTGAGTGCTGAAATGAATGGAAGTGAAGATTAGCGCTAAACTATACCTATTGAATAGCGAACTGAATGGAAGGTGAAAGCAGCCTTAAAACTCCATAGAGAGTTAAACAACGCATATTAAATGCTGAACTGAATGGAAGTTATTAAAATCTCATATCATATATCATATCAAAACAATGCTACCCCAAGCAGATTGAATACTGAATTAACGGAAAACCCAAGAATTAAAACCAGATTCAATATTAAAAGGAAATATAAACTTTATAAAGAAAGCAAATGGCTAATAAGGGCTAAACAGGAAAATGCCCATATGAAAGCAACCTATGGTGAGGGAAACAAGTATGAAGTAGTGCAACCAAAGGTGAGGCATGAACAAGAAATAAGTGAACTTTGTGAATAAATGCAGTTTGGCAAGGCCAAAGACTGGCAAGAGGTGCGTGACATATGATGGCAGAGCCAAGAGGCTAATCAGGAGAAGCCAGAGGAGTGAAAATATTGCACCAAGAGCCAAGCAGCCAATGAGGAGAAACTAAAGGAACGCGACCTTGTACACACAGGGGCAAATGCAGAGGAACCCGTGTGGGCTGAATAGCAAAAGGGGTCCTGGTCACGCGACCTGTGATGGGTGGACTGTGTGGTCTGATAACTGCGCATAGACCAGTGAGCCCTGCATTGTGAAGATAGCGATAGGTGGAAGCAAATAACATGGAGCACCGGAAGTGATCTGGTGAGGCAAACCAGACGGAGGGTCAGGTTGAGCCAGTGCTAAGCTGAACTTTGAAAGAATGGAATCACATATTGGTTGCTACGTTGAAGTCTTGGGAAGGGAACCCTACGACTTGATGAACTACACATCTTCTTGAGGACGGGGCCTCAAGAACCTTTTGTTTGAATTGTATTGCTTTGAACTTGGGAAAGGGAGTCCCGTGAAGTTTGTGGAACTATTTGAACTTGGGGAAGGGGAGATGAAGAATAAGCTGGGAGCTGAAAGAAGCTCAGACGTTGTGTTGATCACCATTTCTTTGATTATTGACATCCCTACACACTGCTTTGCTTTAGTTGTGAGGGCAAGTATAGGTTTTGGACACAGGCAGACTTGTAAGTTGAACTCTTTGACTCAGACTTTCCTTAGTTTTGTTCAGCAGAGGGCAAGCCAGGCCTTTTACTATCCTGACATTGAAGTTAATGCATATCTTTTGTTTTAACTTTAAGTCTGTTGTCTTAGTCTTGCTTCACAATGCCTTCTCACCATGCAGAAGTGTTTGCAGGGGACTGGCAGAGTAACACAAGTGGATTGATTTACTGATAGCCTCCAAGGGAACATGCCCCTGGAAGCCCATCACAGTAACGTTGGCCCTGAATGCATGAGAGTATAATCTCTTAGCGGGCGTCTCTTTTGTGAAGATGCTTTATGGTCCTATACCTGCATCCAAGTTGGAAATAAATCACATCACCTCACCCAGGGAGCAGACAAAGGAGTTAGCCCCTCTTTCTACTGATCAGAGGTAGAACCTAAGCCATTTTTTCCTGTACTTGACCCTAGTTGATTTCTTCCTGGTGTGACAATTCACATGTTCTCGTCATTTCTCCCTAGAGGGGATCCCTTCCCTATGAGGCTCGGGAGGCGAAGCCGCGACCCAATAGTCCTCCTAAGGGGTGGTAAAAAGAGGGAGGCTTCATAGGGAGAGACTCTCCTCACGGGGGTAAGGACTCTCATCCTGTGAAAGCCTCCCTAAACCCTTTAACCAGAAGCCATGGCCCTACTGGCTCCTCCTCCGTCCCAGCCTGAAACTACTACAGTGCGTTATTGTGAAGTTTCTATCTCACCTGTAAGACCAGATATGACAAAGAAGAACCAAAGAAACAAAGAACAATAGTAGCAAGGATTACCAAAGTACTGTGACGAGGTGGCCACTAGGAGGCATAAAGATAACTTCAGAGGCATTGACAACAAACATTAATGCTATTCGGGGTGGTCCTAGCAATATAAATTAAAGACCGAAGGAAGACGAGGTGTTCAGGAGTAGGATGAGCAGTGAGGGAAACTGGCGTCCGCTCTGCAAGACACGGGAAATTCACAACCGCGCTCCCCAAAGGGACGAGAGACAGTCTTGAAAGAAGAAGCGAAAAAGAACCACACAAGCTGGAGTAAATCTGACTCACAGCAGGAGCAGAAAGAATCCCCCGGTGGTGTGGCCTCTGAGGTGGAACCAAGTGTCCCTAAAACACTCAGACTGCCGCAGCAACAGCTCTGTGGAGCTGCACAGAACAAATAGGAGAAAACCAGCAGGAATACATGCTAAACGTGTGCAGAAACAACAGCGACCTGACACCCCGGGAAGAACTGGTAGCGCACCCCAGTGTCGATGCAGATAATGGGATTGCGGGAAAGCCGAGTGTGTTCCAGGAAGTAAAAAAAAATCAAGTATTCCTCGAGAATGATCTCCCTCATCACAGTAGTGATGCCCAGAAAACCAAGAGTCGAGCATTCCTCTGGAGTAATCTCCCCATAGCAGTGGTGATATTCAAGGGAAGAAGAGTCAAGAAAGTCAAAGGGGTAATCTCTCAGATTAGAGGAGCAGCCTGCAAAGTAAAGAGTGCATCCAGAGTGAACTCCCTCGACACAGTGGGAAACCCAACACATGTGAAAGATACCAAAAAGACCAAGAATTGTCAAGTAGTAATCTTCCAAATAGTCAAGATATAAAAAGTTCAGACAAAGGCCCATCACTAAGAAGAAGAGTTGATAAAGCCCTAACGTTTGTTAATCCTCGGAAGGAAGTTAAGAGACTGCTAAAGAATTGTACAAATGACTAACAGTCTCCAAAACTCTTACATCAACCAAGAGAAGGGGGTAATTCTCCTGGACTAAGTGTATTAGGTAAATCAGACCCTGTTACACGAGACTGCTGTTAAGTCAGCCTTAGAATGGATTGTTTCACCGGGAGAAGGGAGCCTTTCTCCTGGTGGCTTGATAAGAAGTTCATTGAATCTTTTTTTGGTTTATTTTTTAGTGGTAGGGATAGAGTAGTTGATTTGGACAGAGGACGTATATTGGTTTTTGACTTACATCCTGACAAGCACCTGAGCTATTCTATGTTGAGGTAGGGAAATCCCCTCTAAAAAAAGGGATCTGAAGGTTATTTTCCTTGTTTGATTACAAATCTATACAACGGTAACGCCTTGTCAGCCTTCTTAATCCATCTCGCCACACTGAATTGTCTTGAAAGAGGAAGTGGACTCTTTATGTTCTGCTCCACAGGAGCATGGTGGTCAAATTAATCGAATGATGGGCGGGATGAACAACCTCCCCTTAATGTTAAAACTGCTGAAGAAACACTGAACCCTTCCTCATTAGATTGAGGTCTGTAAACCAAAACTTTGCTGGCTGGAAAGAGGGGCAGGGGGGGGTCACTGGAATCGGGGACATCCTCAAAGACTGCTTCAGCAACAACTTGTGCACACAAAGAAATGGGAGAAGGCACCATTCCCATTCAAAAAGCATAGCCGTAGCACTTACTGTCCCCTTTCGATGCAAACAGATCCAGCTTCGGGGGTTCCAAACATTGGAAGAACTAAAAGAATTTGGGGGTATATTTCCCCTGCGTAGCTGGACTGGCTGACGTGACTTAGCTTGTCCATTTCTATAATGTCCTCAGCCACCTAAATATACGGCCTTCTGCAGAACCCAGTTCTCATGAGACAATCCCCTTATGTGCAGAGACAGCTAGCAGAAGGGGTATATATGTCCCCTTGTTTATAAAGTACTTCCATGGCATGTCTGTCTGTAAAGGAACTAACTTTGCCTGCAATTACTGGCATGAAGGCTGTGAGTGAAGGAAAATGGCACACAGCCCTAGCATATGAATGGTCTTTCTTTGTTTTTTCTGAGACCAAAGGCTGTGCAATGAGAGCTCAGGTTTGCTCCTCACGAAGAAGGCAACCGTGGTCATAATAAGTGAGTGCTAAGTACATACAAAGGGATACCCTGTCATAGATGCATCACTGGAGCTCCTTTGTGAATGGAAAAAAGAATGGATACTCATCATTTCATGGCTGGTCAACTGGTTTCAGTAGCTGGCTAGAGGAATCAAAATCTTCCTAATCTTCAACCTGGCCAGTGGGGCTGCCCAGGCACAGCAGCCTCTTAAAACTACCAACAGGATGTTTTCCTTCTCGATATGAAACAGTGGGAAGTCTTCATGATATTGTCTTGTGTTGGCATTCCATTGATAAGACAATGAAAAAGATTCCCTGGGTTGGGCTAAGCCCCGACTTCTTCTGAGTGACCGAAAGTGGAAGATCCAGCAGGATGGAGAGAAAGATTTGAAGGGCTGTCTGTGCTGATTCCGAAGAAGGGACCCAGATAATCTATTCATCCAAGAAGGGTTTACTGTGCACGCCCTGTACCCAGAGCTAGAACACCACAGCTGTCATTCATTTTATGAAAACCGTAGCCCACATTCGGACAAAACGGGAGCACAATATTGATAGTGATTCACGCTATGAGAAATCAAAGAAACTTTCTGTGAGTGTGCAATGTCCTGCTCTTCCACCCTCTTGGGAGCGCCAACTGTGAGGTTAGTGGCCCTTCTGCCTTGTTTGCTGACTTTCTTTCATTCATTCATTCTCGCTCCCCTCGCCTCCATTCCCCATAGCTCCTTCCCAGTCCTCTTCCTTCCCACCGCTCCCGTGATTGGTGCTTCTCCCAACAAGCAGTGCTCTTAACAAGGAGCCGAGGGCAGCCTTGGCCGGACAGCAAGTGAAGGGCTCAAGACAAGGCTACCATCCCCTGTAGCCCTGTTTGCACTGGGCACCAGACGAAGCACTCTACAGCTACAACCAGGTAAGGTGGTAAGAGTTGGGAGCTCAGGCATCACTGGGCCCCTGAAACCCTGCCACTATTACATTATTACCACCTGATTCGGTCATTCTTTGCTCTGCTTTGAATTTTGCAGCACTACTTAACCTTGGTATTTGATTGAACTGTGTTCTGATCCTGCCTTTTGCTGAACCTTGCTGTGCTCAGAGGCTTAGGTACTATATTAATCCCTGCCACTGTTTGAATCCTGCTGTGCTCATTGGTTTTGGTTGCTGCTTATCCCTGCCACTGTTTCTAAACCATACTGGATTCAGATTTACATATTGTGATTGCGTAAATCTTGCTGCGCACACAGGGGTTTAACTACTGTTGACTTCTGCCACTGTTAGAATCTTGCTGCGCTCATAGGTTTTAGTTGCTGCAAATTCCTGACATTGTTTCTAAACCTTGCTACATTCATAAGATACACACTGAGGGTCATTACGTATTTCCCAGTCTTGAAAAAATGCTAGCAAATCCAACACCAGACATTTTTTGGACTGGGGAAAACAGGTTTGCCAGTGGGAGCACTGCCTAACCACCAGGCCTGACCTGCCTGTAAATCAGGCCCCCACCAGCAAACAAAGTAGGACTCCATAGAATTGGGATTCACCACCCTTTCCACTGCTTGTGATATCCCGGTAATACCTGGACATCAGGTGGCAGAAACGTTAGGGGCAATTTGCCAGTATACCACCAGAATTATTTATTTTTACATTTATAAAGCACGCTAAGACCGGGGCATCAAGGCGCCGTTATAAGCAAAGTTGCATACAAGACAGACGCATACAGTATTCATAGTAGTACATTTAGGAAATGAGGCAATGAAAGTCTGAGGCCCGCGCGGCTTTGTCCAAGTGTAGAGGCTGCATTGGTAAGCGGCCAGTTAGGTGAACAGCAAAGATTTTTGCGATTTGCGAAAGGTTCAGTATGAGTGCTCAGCTCTAAAGGAGGGAGGGAGCAGGTTCCAGTGTCCGGTGGCTAAGGCATTGAAGCTGGAGCCTCCCACTTTGGCTCTTATGATTTTAGGTTGGATGATGCAATGAGTGTAGGCAGCTCTCGTCGGTCTAGTGGGAGGTAACTTGAGAATGTCTGTGCAAGGTAGGGTGGGGCATATTTGGATAGGCATCGGTGAGTGATGGAGTGTTTTAAAGATAATCCTCTCACTGATGGGGAGCCAGTAGGCGTGTTTTCTTGCAGATGTGATATGCTCTGGTTTAGGGATATTCAGGGCTGCTCTTAGTGCGTTATTATGAATGATCTGCAGCTTTTTAGTGTTATATGCCAAGGTTGCTGCTAATAGGTCATTGCAGTAATCAAGTCTTGATCCGATTGTGCCTGTGGCTATAGTGAGGCAGCTCTCCGGAGAGAGGCAGAGTCTGGCTGAGTTGATCAGTTTTGTTGTGTACGCGACTGAGGATGCAATCTCACTTACTGGCTGAGAGAGGGACATGGTATCATCTAGGTACACTCCAAGGGTTTTCAGAGATGGTGAGACTGGTAACATGGTGCCGTCGATATTAAAGGCTGAATATTAAGAGTCGCGTTTCTTGATCATGGACGGGATCTTTCTTGATTACTGGCGGGATACCGGCAAACTTGTAATGAGCCCCACTGTGATTGCTTTCAATCTTTCTGTGCTCAGAGGTTTTAGTTACTGTTGATTCCTGTTCACTGTTTCTAAACCTTTCCACATTCAGAAATGACACATTGGGACTGCTTTAAATCTTGCGGCTGAACAGAGGTTTATCTACTGTCGACTCCTGCCATTGTTTAAATCTGGCTGTGCTCATAGGTTTTAGTTGATGTTAATCCCTGCCATTGCTTCTAAACCTTGACCCATTAAGAAGTTACACACTGGGATTGTTTCAAATCTTGCTGCACTGAGGCGTTATAGTTGCTGCTGATTCCTGCCATTGCTTCAAAACCTTGCTGCATTCAGAAATTACACAATGGCACCGATTCTGCTTTAAATCTTGCTGCGCTCGGATGTTTTAGTTGCTGTTGATAACTGCCATTGTCTCTAAACCTTGCCACATTCAGAAATTACACATTGGGACAGCTATAAATCTTGCTGCGTTCAGAGGTTAAGCTACTGTTGAATCCTGCCATTGTTTGAATCTTGCTGCACTCAGCGGTTAATTACTTTTGATCCCTACCACTGTTTAATCTTACTCTGCAAAGAGACTCTGCTAAGGTGTTGATTCCAGCCACTGATTAAATCCAGCTGCCGCCCAAAGGTTGGCTACTGTTGAGTCCTGCCACTGTTTAGATCTCACTGCGCTCAAAGATCTAGCTATTGTTGATTCTTGCCACTGCCTAAATCTTGCTGCACCCAGAGGTTTGTTACTTCCATGTCCCATTGTTAGGCAGAATCCTGTGCAGTGCCCTTAGGGAACACTACACACGATTAATACAAGTTTTACCTTTGGTACAAGCCTGTACTACTAGGTTATAGTGGTAGCAGAGCAGCCAGGCTTATCTCAAGAGTATATGAGCAGTAGCAGAGATTACACAAAGGGACCACAATTACTGTGACTCAAGCAAACACTGACTCAAGGTTTCAGGTAAAAATATAAGTACATTTATTTTTAAACCATCAGTTATAAACACAACACTTCTATTAACCTTTAAACAAAACCACACGTTAAATATAATACAACTAACCAATTTACTTTGTACAGTATGTCTCATGGTAAGTACCCTGTGTTTGAAAGAACCAGCGTTTTGAACAAAACACGATACCGCGGATACGGTTGCGATCACTTTTCGACAGTTCGGTCTACGAAATAAAAGCGTATCCGTGACATGAAATGCTACTGGGGCAAAAACACACTTCGCACTTGAGATACCCAGAGGGAGTTGGAGGCAAAAATCACAGGCAATATTTAGGTTAGGCAGACAGCATCGAGAAACACTCAGAAACAGGAGTTCAAAAGTCAAAGGGCCGGAGCCAAGATTAAGTGACACCGGAGACCTGTTGCCGAAGATCACACCGTTAGACAGTTCACGATTCAGCGTAGCCTTAAAGTACTTTGATATTGTCAATGTTTGGAAGCAAAAGTTATGGAAGACAAGGACGAGCCTTGAGGATGAAGAAAAGGGATTCACCCAGTTTCCTCGAGCAGAACACAGTACCTTATTCCAATGGTGCAGCTGGTGCCCTGGCAGTTGTTCCTGTTGGTTTCCCGCAGACCCACGATTCCTGGAGCTTCGTTGTGAAGGAGGACTTCTGAAGGGGGTCTGCACCACACAGGGATGAAGCCGGCAGCAGCGACAACGAATAAAAGGTGCGCCCTTAAAAACAGGAGAGGCTCGGCAGGTGGCTATCCGGACCACTAGAGCAGTGTGCAGCAATTTCGACCACGACTGAGACCTCTGCCTGAAGAAGAATAGCTGGTTATCCCCACCAGGCTCAAGGGAAGAAAACTCCAGACTGGATCTTCTCTTAGTCGTCGAAGGGTAGATAGCTCAGGACTGCAGCAGGGCTTCACCGGGACAGGGTAGTTGCAGCAGCCGTTGTTCTCTCCGCTTCTCTTCGGTTCCTTGTAGTTCCAGAGGCGACTGACTTCTAGCCCAAGAGACCTGCCTTTTATGTGCAAAAACCCCATTCACACAGCCTGGCTGTCAATCACGCAGCAGGTGGGTTGTCCAGCCGGGACAACCACCTCAGCCAATCATGGCAAAGTGCGACTTGGGTTTCCTAGGATACTCTGTGCAGGGGGTGACTACACCCCTCCCTCACATTCAGCCCACCTAGACACCCAGGAGCCTTGAGGAGGGCTTCTGAGCAGAAGCCTGCCAAAAGACAGTGAACAAAGAAGGCGAACCTAGTTTGCCACGCAAAGTAAAACACAAGAAGGACTTTAACAAAAAGACAATTTGGTCAAGCGGGTTTATGTTCGAGGCTAATATAATAGCTAAGAACAGTACCACGTTTATCGAAAATAATCGCGGTAGAAAAGTTAGGGTAGATACCACTGCCACCAGCCAAGTCTAAATGTTAAAAGATCGAAACAATGCTCAGGGAGGTACAGACAGAAAAGGGGTACAGATTAGCCCTTTCCAGTACTCCATGTAAGATGGGGGGTACTGGGTCTGTGGTAAAAGTGACTATGTAAAGTAAATGGCAACTTTACCTTTCTCTGGGGGACAGTAGTCAGCCCCAGCGAAATGGAGTCAGAGGGCAGTCTAAAAGACAACTCTGGGTTACTACACTGAGGGTGCTGTGTAACCCATACAAGAACAGGGGCACCTGGAGTGGTGTGTTCCAGTGCCCAAGATCACACGAGTAGAAACACATAGGCCAAAACACATGTAAGAGTGGAAAAAGGATGTACACTCTTACCAGGTGGAAAAAATAAACTTCAGAAATCCAGAAAGGCTGCTAGGGGACTCACTAGGTGAGTGAAATTAGCCCTAGAAGGAGAATTCTCCCTAACACCCATCCTCACAAAAGCACAAGTAACTGCCTGGAGTGACACAAGGGTAAAGCTCCCTCGGCACATATGTAAGGTTACACTCAGTCTTGATAACACTTTGTTCCCCACATAGCTCACTCCCTCACCCACAGCAACCACAACATCGGACCTAGATGATTTTAACCATCTCTGTTACGCTAAATTGCATCCCAGTGTACGTCTTCCCACAGGGCAGCTCCGGCAGAAGCCTGCCTACACTTTACTACCCCACAACCCTAGTACTGGACCAACACAAAGCTGTCTTCAAAACTGTGTACCGAAAACTAGCAAAAAAAAAAAAAAAAATTCATCACAAAGAGGCCTTCGCCACATTAAAAAAGTATTGGGCACCACAATGAGGCTTTCACCACTGGGAACCAGATACAACCAACCACAAATCCAACCTCTGCTGAGAGGCCTACAGTCCTGGGCGACCACAGGGAGGCTTCTACCACTGTGAACCAGACTCTAGCACAAACCCAAACCACTATAGAGAGACCTTTGCCACTGGAAAGCAGAGATCTACACAATGTTCCAAGTTGGACCACGTCGACTTATAAGGAAACCGGGATAGTGTGGAAACTTGAGACCAGGAAACAACCGCCTCAAGAGGGCACCAGCCCCGGCCAACACACTAGAATACATCTCAACCCAAACCCGAAATGGAGGCAATCACCAAAAACCGTAGCAAGGCTGACACTGCAGCATAAGGTTCCATCTCTTATTCCCAAGCAACAAAAGAAATAATGATAGCAGCCCAGAGGGCACACACCCCTGGAATACATGACAAATCCAACACAAAACAAATAAACCCAACCACTAACATGCCTCAATAGAATAAAGACAATGAAACAAGAAAGGAAAACAGAAACAGGAAGGCAACCACATCCCAACAGAACTGAAACTACATGTACAACACCCAGAAACCCTGTGGGGGCCTCACTAAACTGACTAATGATCCAGACCAAGAAAAGAGCAAACGTGGAACATATCTCACACTACTGTAAGGGTGCAGAACTAAGACTGACATGGAGGGGTCATGGTGTTGGCTATAAACCTTTATTCAAAAGGTGTAAAAGGAAAAAGAAAACCCTAACTCACCCTAATTCTAGGCGGGGTTTAGCCTGCCTCAATGGAAATAACTAGTCAGTGTGACAAAATAAAGTAACAAACACAACTCAGAATATATAAATCACCAGTTCTCAAAGAAAATAAAACATACTATGCCACGAGAATTCAAGCTGCAACAAACCCACAAAAAGAACTCTTCAATATCAACAAAGAAATCAAAAACCCTACATCCTGCAACAAAGGGTCATCCAATTACACGCACTATGTGACAACATCAACAACTACCTAAGAACAAAAATAGAAACAATCCAACAGCCCTCTGAAGCAAACCACACAACTATAAACACAAATACAACCACGGAACCACCAACAGCTGGCAATCCACCAACCGCAGCAACACTCAACCCATTTTCCACACTAATAAAGGACACAAACCTTGCTGGATCGGAAGCGATCCATGCCCCCATGCATTTACAAAGAAATCCTCAAGCACAACACCCCAGCATCTTACTTCCAGCTACTGATGAACCTAGCCTTAAACACAGGAATAATACCACAATCTTTCAAATCAGCATGCATCAAGCCACTATTAAAAAATGAAACGGGAACCGCGGAAGACCCCACCAACTACAGACCTATATCTAATCTACCCTACCCAGTGAAACTACTGGTGAACTACGCATACAAAATCCTTCTCAATCACATAGAAACAAACCGAATACTCAACCATTCGCAGGTCAGCTTCAGACCCGTGAGAGGAACAGAACCAGCACTCCTATCCATATGGGACAACCTAAAAATAAATGCAGACAGCAGGCAGCAACGATCTGTCCTTATACTTCTGTACATACCAGCTGTGATCGACACAATCAGACACTCAACACTATTTGAGACACTGTGGGGAATGCAGTGTAATAAAGACTTCTCTACAATGGCTAAAATCTTTCCTCACCAACCGAAAGAACTTACCGACCATCATTTACCTCTAACACCAAAAACCCAAAAATCATCCCTTCTGGTGTGCCACAAGGCTCTAGCCTCTTCCTACTCCTCTTCATTAATCCGTATGTCGCCCGTAATAAAAAATTTCAAAACCACGGGCTAACAACTTAAAACTATGCAGATGATACCCAACTCATCGTCAAGATATCCACAACCCAAGGCCCAAAGAGCACCCTCAACAACTGCCGCACCGGCATATACAGCTGGATGACATCCAACAACCTCAAACTAAACCCGACCAAAACAAAAATAATGTTCTGAGCCCTAGAGGACAACGCAACAGACAAAACTGGACTGGAAGCCTGGCACGGAAACACAACCGGATGCATCGACCAAGGTAAAAAGTTTGGGAATACATGTGGACAACAGACTTTCACTGGTACATCAAGTCATCGTTATAGCAAAGCAATCCTTCTATTCCTCCTGAGACTGCTTAGATGGATCCTCCTCCGTCTCTCCTTCCCACACACAACACTCGCAATCATCTCCCCAGTATCATCAAGAATTGACTACGCAAACAGCCTCTACCTTGAAAAGCCAGAACAGTGCACTAAAAACCACCACGGCATCCAAAACACTACAGCAAGGATACTCCTGAGACTAAACAGAAGAGATCATATCAGACCAGCCCCTGCGGCAACATTTAGAGCTAATGTAATTTAGTGATGTGGCATTAATCAACTCTAATCAAACCATTAAGCCAGCAAAGGGCTTCTATCAGGCAGATCATTTGTCAATACTCAGTTCCTATCAGACAGCTAATGTATTTTTCTATTTGTATTTATTTGAAGAACACAGATGTCAATTTTGATCAGAAATAACTTACCACAGCACATTTACAGATGGAGGCATTCCACTGAAGTGCGCCTGTAGAGCACAAACATTAGAACAAGTGATGAGGGTGTGTGTTAACCTGTAAACCCCTTAGCTTCTCGATTAGCAAGCCCAAATCTGCCAGGGTTTGCCGCCATAATCAGGCCTCCAGCAGGCAACACTTGTGCCAGTGTTTATGTCCCACATGACTGCTATTGTGCCAGTCATCTGCTGCCAAAGGTAAGCTACTGCAATCATATGCAGCTGCCACTTAGCAGTTAGTCTACCAATTAAAACGTCCAATGGGAAAGTATTACGTTTTAATCATTCCTTTTCTGTAATTATAATACTTTGGACAGCTGTTGTGCCAGTATTTAGGACCTTATCAACTCATTATGCCTGCTATAGGCCATCATTTTGAGCGTATCAACCAGTTCCCAACTGCCACTGGTTGTGCCGGATGGGGGTAATCTCACTACAGGTTTTCGTTTTTGGGGTATACCCGTATCTGTCATTACCCACCTTCCGAATGGCCGCCATGCTTCTCTCATGCAAGCATTTGCTTTTTTGGGGCGATTTCCATGGTAAGAGGACCTGGCACCATTGTGCTGATTCCAAGGTGCAAATCGGGCATGCTATTCATAACCCCCATCATCCTAAGAGCCAGGTGGGCTGCTAAGCTAAGCACAGGAACACAGCATGTGTGTCCAGGTAAATGGCTCCCCGGGAAACATCTCCTAGCACTGCACATGTATGCTAAGTGGCCTATGTCTTCGAGGCACTCGAAGTCGTTGATATACAAAGTAGTCCCTTTTAACTAAAGAACACAATATACATACCTTGTCAAGTGCCTCACTTAGCTCTCTCTTCAGCCATTAAATCTCAAAACGCTCCCTTCACAATCATCACAGTGGACATTTTCTAAAGCTGAAAGCTCTGGCCTACTTGTGCAAGCCAAGTGGCACTACACGAGAGGCCTTGCTTTCAGTGAATACTGTAGCTCAATGCGGAAACCCTGTATACACAGAAGGGTCCGGCTGCTGCAGAGATTTTTCCTGCACAGTTGCTTCAAAGCGTAACGAGCAATCTCAAAGCCAAAATTCTAGTTTTAACTTTAAACTTGGCTGTTATTAAATGTTAACTGTCCAACAAACCTTCAGCACTGTCGCGTGGCCCCTTTAAGGGCAAGCACGCGACGGAGTGACGTTCACTCCGTCGCGTGCCATATAAATAAAGGGGCGTCGCCCGGCGGCAGCAGAGCCACCGGGGAGCCCACACGAACAACATCGGTCTCCGTGTGTCTCTGTGTGCACGGGGGTGTGGGGGCTCACGGGGGCGGCGGGATCGCCCGCTAACAATGGCGACGAAGTCGGATCGATCCCTGGGACAGGTGGCAACGTTTCCGAGATGCGCAGATGATCGCGTGTGAGCGCATCCGTGAAGGTTGGCCGCGGAGAGGGGAGAGACACGCGTGGCCGGCGGCCATTTTGACGACAAAGCCTCGGAAACTCACGGCTTCATAACGAAGCATCTGTGAGAGATCCGGACCCAATTTTTGGAGAATCCAGTGGCGGACAGTCACTGCTTGCAACACGTGCTGGTGGAAATGCAAGTCATTTGCATTTTCACTGTTTTTCATCGAGTTTAAGGGTGGAGCTACCTGGAGGCCTACTGGATGCACACTGGGGCCTACCCTGCTCAATTTTTGGACTCTTCAATCCTACACCGGCTGAAGTCTGGAACCTGGTGGTCCTACATTTGCCTGGAAAATCCTCGAACCTGGACATCATCTGAATCTTCTGAGGGGCTGGGATCCTCATCAAGGTACTGGTTGTGTTTGGTGTCCAAGTTGCGGCCCCATCACGGGGTGCCTGTGCGCTTTTACACCATGGATCAAGGTGCAGCGGCCGCCGTGGCCCAACAGCAGGCTGCTGCTCCAGCCCAACCCCCGCCTGCCCTTCCACCAAGACCATTGCAGAGACCTCCCGGTACCCTACAGCCAATGCCAGAGTTTGATGTCTCGGGCACGCCATCAAGCCTGGGACAGAGGTGGAAGATGTGGATGGACAGGCTGGAAATGTACTTCAGGGCCACGATGGAGACGAGTGACGACAGTAAGTTGGCCACTCTCCTGTATTCTGCAGGCCCTGCTGTGCACGAGATCTTCTTGTCCTTGCAACCAGCGGATGGGTCTTTTGATGCCGCCAAAACTGCGCTCCACAATCACTTCCTGCCCATGGCCAATGTGGATTACGAACGGTTCCTAATGGGCAACACCAGACAGAAAGATGACAAGACTTTGGATGTGTTTTATGGGCGGCTGCGCAGGCTGGCGGCACCTTGTGCTTGGAATGACCCTGATGAGATGATTCGCAACCACCTCATTCAGGGCTGTTCCTCTGGTAAGCTGAGACGTCAAATCCTGCGCGAGCCTGGTATAACACTACCCCGCATCCTAGAACTGGGGAGGTGCCACGAGGTGTCGGAGCTGCGGGCATCAAGGATGGAAGCGGGCGTGCGCCCTGGTAGGGTGGAAGAGGTATGCGCAGTCGGAAGAGGTCGCGGATCAAGACGCCCCATGAATACTCAAAGTCCACGGCCCCAAGGGGCGCAGTCCTCGTGCCTAAAATGTGGATATGACCTCCCGCACCCAGCAGACTGTCCAGCAGCGGGAGTGAAGTGTGGACGATGTGGGGGCACAGACCATTTTGCAAGAGTGTGCAGATCGACGGTCCCGAAAATGGTCCCCAGGGGACCTGTCCGGGCTGGCTCTTTCCGCCCCCAGAGAACATCCAATGTTGCCCAGGTGGACCAGGCCGACGATGGCCCCCCTCAAGAAGGTGAGGAGGAAGAAGATGATGAAGAGAATGTTTTCTTCGTGTCATGCGTAAGAATGCTGAAATCGCACTCCAAGAGACAGCCGAGATGCGATGTACTGGTCAATGGGGATTCAGTACCCATGTTGGTGGACACGGGGGCGTCCGTGAACGTGATGGCCAGGCAACACTATGATGCAATGCAGGCACCGCCACCGCTGGCGGCACCGAGAGCGCGCATTTTCACATTTGGAGGCAACCATCCAATCCAACTGGATGGTGTGTTTGTGGCTGACACTCAATATGGCAACTCAGGCATTCGGGCAAGGTTTTACGTCACGCCGGTGAGCACCAACACGCTCCTCTGCTGCGCAGCTGCTGAAGCTTTGGGGATTGTGACATTCGCATACAACGTATATCTTGACGACATCCAGGAGCTCCTGGAGAAGCACACATCCCTCTTTGAAGGCATTGGACAGTTGGTGGGGGAACCAGTCCGCTTGCACATTGATGAGTCCATACAACCGGTGGCTCTGAAGCACCGGCGCATACCGTTTCACCTCAGGGATCTGGTAGACCAGGAATTAGACAACCTTGTTCAGCTGGACATAATTGAGAAGGTGGAAGGCCCCACTCCTTGGGTCTCACCCATTGTCGTCGCATGGAAGCCCAAACAACCAGATGCAGTAAGGATTTGTGTCGACATGCGCCTGCCCAACAAGGCGATCAAAAGAGAGAGACACCTAACCCCCACCATGGACGACATCATTGCAGAATTACAGGGGGCGAGATTCTTCTCCAAGCTGGACTTGAGGGCAGGATATCATCAGGTGGTTCTGCACCCTGAGTCCCGATACATCACCACCTTCACCACCCATCGGGGCCTGTATCGGTATAAGAGGCTGAGTTTTGGAGTGTCCTCTGCAGCGGAAGTTTTTCAAAATATCATAAGAGGGGCGTTAGCAGATCTGGATGGGGTCATCAACATCAGTGACGACATCTTAGTACACTCCAAGTCAGAGGCAGAACACATGGCCCGCCTTGCGAAGACATTTGAGCGCCTCCGTCTCTTGGGACTCACCTTACACAAAGAGAAATGCGAATTCCTCAGGACAACAATCGAGTTCTTTGGGTTCGTGTTTAAAGCGGATGGGGTGTCACCCGACCCCCGTAAGGTGAAGGACATTAGAGAGGCCCGCCCACCTGAAAACGTCGCTGAGGTGAGGAGTTTTCTGGGCATGGTCACTTATTGTGGCCGCTTCATCAGGAATCTAGCGTCCCGCTCTGAGCCTCTAAGATCTTTAACCAAGAAAGACTCCGTGTGGCAGTGGGGGCCCCTCGAGCAGGCGGCATTTGATGACATCCGGGGTGCCCTAGCGGCAGAAGACACCATGGCATTCTTTGACCCTAGCCTGCAGACGGAAATAGTCGTGGACGCCAGTCCCTATGGTCTGGGGGCGGTCCTCACTCAAGTGGGGCGCGAGCAGGAAGTTCGGCCAATAGCCTATGCGAGCAAGGCACTCTCGGACACTGAACAACGCTACTCGCAAATCGAGAGGGAGGCCCTGGCGGTGTTGTGGGGTTGCAGGCATTTTCGCCTATACATTCTAGGGCGTCCTGTGACTGTCATCACTGACCACAAACCACTGCTACCCATCATGGCAGGCTCCTCCTCCAGACCACCAGTAAGGATAGAGCGCTGGATGCTTGCCCTGCTTGAATACGGCGTGTCGCTGGTGTATCGGCCTGGTGTAAGCAACGCTGCAGACTATCTGTCACGTCACCCATGTGGGGATGCCTGGGCGTCTGTGTCCGCGGAGGAGGCTGATGAACACGTTCGTCTCGTCGTTGAGTCTGCCACCCCCAACTCCATGCAGGTGGAGGCGCTGGAGCTGGCGTCGAATGATGACGAGTGCTTCGCCATTCTAAGACTGGCCATGCAACAAGGTGCGTGGAAGACGGTGCTTGAAGCGCTTGACCGTCGAACATGCGAAGCCAGGGTGGCACTGGAACAGCTCTGGAAGGTGCGGGAAGAACTTGCATTCTCGGAATCGGGACTCCTGCTGAGAGGCGACAGAATAGTGGTGCCACAGACGAAGATCCCACAGATAATCGCTCTCGCCCACCAGGGCCATCAAGGGGCGCCCAAAACAAAGGCTCGGCTTCGCCAGAAGGTGTGGTTCCCGGAGCTAGAGCGGAGGGTAGAAGAGTTTGTGGCCTCGTGTCGGTGGTGTCAGGCCGCATCCCCAGCCCAGCGGGACCCATCCATTGAGACAATGCCTAGGGGAACCAAGCCATGGGAAGTAGTGCATGCTGACTTCGGCTCTACATCTAGAGGGACGCACTTCCTAGTGATGGTCGACGAGTGGTCGCGATACGCGGAGGTGGAATTTGTGGAGTCGCTGGCGTTTGGTGACGTGGTGATCGCCGTGGAAAAGATCTTCGCCACCCATGGCCTTCCATCGGTTGTGTGCACTGACAATGGCGCACCGTATCAGGGTGAGAGCTTTGCTGAACTCTTAAAGAACTATGGCATTCAGCACAGGAAGGTCACACCCCTCTGGCCCAGGGCAAACGGGGAGGCCGAGCGCATGATGCGCACCCTTAACAAGGTGTTCCGGATCGCCCAAGGCAAGGGTGAATGTCTGCAGAGGGCCCTGTATGTATTCCTACGGGGATACAGAACCACTCCCCATTCATCGACAGGAGTAGCACCGGCGGAGGCCCTCTTCCAGAGGTGCCCTCGGGATGTCGTACCTGAGGTAGGGGCCCGAGAGCCCGCCATCATTGACAATGAGCAGGTGGAGGAAGATCGGCTGGCAAGAACTCGGGCGGAGAACATGAGAAGAGGTCTGAAGCCACCCAACATTGCCCCAGGGGATGAGGTATTAGTGAGGAACCGTCATCCGCAGGGCAAGCTCTCCCTCACATACGAGCCCGCCCCCCTGGATGTTGTAGCGGTGAAGGGGTCTATGGTGACTGCATCAGATGGGACATCGTCGGTGACCAGAAATGCCAGTTTCTTTAGGAGACTGGGTGACCCGGGAGCGAATCGAGTAGAGGCTGGCGAAGAACTACCCGACGATAGTGGAGGAGATGTCCCCACCATGGACTCGCCTGTTCGTGGAAGAACCGACTCAAGTACTCCGGTAAGGGACAGTGGCAGGAGGTACCCCCTGAGAACAGGGCGTGGGAAACCTGCCCACCTGAGTGACTATGTGACGGACTGGTCTGGGGTCATGTTGGCGATGGGTCGCCGGACTGTATGAAGGCACCGCTGGGGATCCAGGGTGGTTGCCAATAAATGGGGGATTCCTAATGTGTGTGCTGTAAAGTAGTGATTAGTCAGTTTTGTGTGCTGTAGAACGTAGAACAATTGTATCCTCCTTTGTGTTTGTTGTTATGGAAAAGGAGGAGTGTGGCGTGGCCCCTTTAAGGGCAAGCACGCGACGGAGTGACGTTCACTCCGTCGCGTGCCATATAAATAAAGGGGCGTCGCCCGGCGGCAGCAGAGCCACCGGGGAGCCCACACGAACAACATCGGTCTCCGTGTGTCTCTGTGTGCACGGGGGTGTGGGGGCTCACGGGGGCGGCGGGATCGCCCGCTAACAAGCGCTACACTAGTTTTACCACATGCTAAAGTTTTGGTACATGCATACACACACGAACGACTGCAGCGTTGGTGGGTGCTGAGAGACAGGAAGCAGTTCGACATTTGAGCACTTCCTGTCACATGACTTTCTAACTTTTAGTACTTGCTGTCACGTGACATATGTTTGCTGCCACTGACTCCCACAATTGATTCCTTAACGTAAGCGTGTGTCTGTCTGCAGTGATCAAGGTCATCTTGCTGCACCTCTTTCTGCCACAGCATTTCTTTTCCGGGTCATTGACACTCGGCCTTCTTTCCAGTGGAGGATTTGGCTCCGTAAAAAGACAGATCTGTGCTCTGTTAAAATCAGAGGTCAAGTCCTAAACATTAAAGTTGGGGGGCTCATCAACAAACGCAATGGGATGCGACGTCGCCAGAAATTAGCATTTCAGGTAAAAATGCACATTTAATTAAATTGGCCTTGTATAACCACCCAAAATGCACAGGACGAATGGCATTTACCTTTTATACAATCGACACATACACAAAACCAAGAGGATATTTTCTTCTATTGGTGTTTGTGAATAACGTTAAAAAGGTGTGCATGTGTTAAACTCCAAAAACCAATACTAATGTTTTCCATGGAACATGAAGTCCCAAAATGAGACATTTCACCTTTACTGCCTGATTCATGGAATTATTTGCGTGAAAAACACAGATGTGCGCACTTTTCTGTCCGAAAATCCCCATACTTCAAACAGGGATTTTAGTGCAGAAAGGCGCTCCTGCAACGGGCGCATCCGGAGCCTGCACATGGGAATGAGGTAGATGCAGGAAGACATCATTCCGAGGAGGGACTTGATGGACCTCACCTTGGCTGCGTCGGCCACCAACATCCGCTGCACCAGGATGGTCCTGGTCCTCTCCTCCGACGGGGAGGCCAAAAGGGACACTGTGTTGAGCCTCGCTCCCAGAAACAGAGTGTCTTGCGCGGGTACCAGGTGGGATTTGGCGTAGTTCACGGAGAATCCCAGGTCCGTGAGAAGTTGGACGGTCCTTGCCGTGTGAACCACGGCGAGCTCCCTTGTCTTGGCCCGGATGAGCCAGTCGCCCAGGTAGGGGTAGACGTGGATCCCTTCGCGGCGCAGCTGAGCCGCCACCGGTGCGAGGCACTTGGTGAACACCCTGGGTGCCGACCGTAGACCGAAGGGGAGGGCTTTGAACTGGTAATGCCGCCCTTGGACCAGAAACCTGAGGAATTTTCGGTGCCCCTTCAAGATGGGAATATGGAAGTAGGCATCCTCCAAATCCAACGACGACAGGAAGTCTCCTTCCTCCAGCTGACCCAGGACGTGCTGGAGGGTGACCATGCGGAACTTTTGCGTCTTGATGAACTTGTTCAGACGTCGCAGGTCCAGGATGGGGCGCCATCCCCCCGTCTTCTTCTTCACGAGGAAGTATCTCGAGTAGACTCCGGAGCCCCGAAGCCTCTTTGGGACGAGTTCGATGGCGCCCTTCTTGAGCATCGCCTTCACCTCCAGGAGAAGTTGAGGGACGTGAAGTTCTTTCCTGGCCACGGGGGGGGGGGGGGGTCGCGCGGACACTTTCTTTGAAACTCGAGCGCGTGGCCCCGGGCCAAGGCGTCCAGCACCCAACGGTCGGTGGAGATGGACTCCCACACGCTGACGAAGCTCGCCAGCCGGCCTCCCACCGGGGTGCTTCGGTGGGGGCCCGACCCCCCGGCCGGTTCAATCCTGCTTCGACGAGGCTTTAGCGCCTTGTCCTTGGCGACGACGGCGGGGTCCGCCAGGCTTGCCTCATCCTCTGTAGGCCTCCTGAGATGACGAGCGGGCCGCTTGACGGTAGGAGGAGAAACCGCCGCCAGAACCTTTGGAGGCACCTTGCCTCCGCTGCTCCGAAAGGGCGTCCGTCGCTGTTGCAGAACTCCAAGGGCCCGGGCCGTCTCGGTGTCCGCTTTAATGGCCTGAAGGGAATCTTCCACTGTTTTCCCAAACAGGTTGTTCCCATCGAAGGGCATGTCCAGGACTCTGGTCTGAACGTCTTGACGGAAGTCCGTAGCCTTGAGCCATCCACGCCGCCTAAGGCAAACGCCGTTGCCCAACTGGCGGGACCCAGTGTCGGCGATGTCCGTCGCAACGGTAATGGCGTGGTCCGAAGCCATCTCACCTTCCTGCAGGATCTCCAGGGCCTCTGCCCTCTTGTCGTCCGGCAAGAAGTCCAGCAGGGGAGCCAGTTTGTACCAGAGCTCCCTGTCGTATCGGGCCACGATAGCCAAGGCGTTGGCAGCTTTAATCGTCGTCGCTGCAGACGAGATGACTCTGCGTCCCATAGCGTCCAATTTCTTTCCCTCGCCGTCCGGTGGGGAAGTCGATGTGGAGGCCGCACCCCCCCCGCTTTTTTCCTGGTCGCCGCGGAGACGACGGAGTCCGGAGTAGGCTGCGCCCGGAGGCACAGGGGGGCCGTGTCCGGGACCCGGTACTTTTTCTCGTACCGGTCTCTTCTAGCTGGCGTCGTGGACGGGTTCTTGAGGAGGGTGAGGCCATCATCCCAAATGTCGTCCAATAGAGGCACCGCGAGGACCGTCTTCCTCTTGGCCTCGCGCCGCTGATAAAGGAAACCTTCCTTCTTCTCCTCAGGGCAGAGTTGGAAAAGCTCGGATGCCCTGGCGATCATTGAGTGGAACGATCCAATCTCGTCGGGCGGAGAAGCCCTGGTGGGAGGCGACGACGGTACATCCTCGTCGTATACCTCGTCGTCCGTACCCGTCGCTGCCGTGTCAGTCCCCGTATCATCCCCTCGGGTGGACGGGGAGGAGGGCTGGAAGGGGCGCGACGGCTGAGGTGGAGGGTGGATCCTTCTTTTCTTGGTAGGGGGAACACCAGAAGGTCCCGGTTCTGGGTCCCCCGACGGGAGAGGTTCCGTCGGCAACGGTAGTCTCGTCCTTATCTCAGAGCACAAGGACTGTATAGCCAACAAAATGGCCGCCGAGTTGTCTCGCGGCGCTGGCAGAGGGAAATCCGACGGGCGATCAGGGGCCCCGTCGGTACCCTCGACGATGTCGTCGTCACCTGCGTCGGGATCCATCCCGACGGGCCGGTCTTCTTCCACGCCGAGGCCGTGGCTTAAGACCTCGACCAGTTCCTCCTCCGAGGTTGAAGCCGAATCTACGACTACGCCCTGCCCCCCCTTTTTCTTCCCCACGGGGGATTTCACGGGGGTCCTATCGATGGGCACAAAAGAGGACTCCCTCCGAGGTGGCAGGGAGACTCTGAGCCCCGAGGTCGCCACCACTGGTGTAGCCTCCACAGGCTGAGCCAGGGCCGCCACGACAGTTTCGATAGAGGGCTTGGCCGGATGGATTAAGGCCTTCACCACCTTAGGTGCGCTCACCGCCTTATCCTTGAGGGGGGGGACACTGCCTCGCTCCCCCTCCGCCTTCGAGCTCGACCGGGGCCTCTCCAGGAGCTTCGCCGGGTGCTCGGCCTTCCTCTTACCCGACCCAGAGCGTTGGCTCGTGGTTGATGGTGCCGGGGAGGGTGCGCCCTGCCTGGCGCCCGTAGAGCCCGACCGTTCGGCTCTCCTGGTGCCAGCGGACTCGCGGTGCTTGGCCTTATGTTGGACCCCCGTCGCCGGGGCGTCCTCAAAGGTCTTAGAAGACCGCTCGGATTTCTTCCTTTTCTTCTCGCCGGACGGGCTCTTCCCTTCTAGCCAGTTGGCGAGACGTTGATGGCGGTCCTTCATGGTCCGCTCCGACATGTTGCCGCAAAACGCACAGTCCTTCTCCACGTGCGTCTTGTCCTCATGTAGGCAGTAAAGACAAAAAGAGTGTTCGTCCTCCTTGAAGACGTTCTGCAGCTGGCATCCAGGGCAGACCCTGAACAGCTTTCCGGGCGTCGAGCTTCCCTTCTCCTGGGCCATGGCCGGGCCTGAGAAACTTCTGGAGTCCTCCAAAAGCGTAGCTCGACGAAATCTTCACCCTTGAGGGGCGCAGACGAATCCGAAACGGGTCCCCGTTGATCGGATGGTGAGTCGGTGGAGCTTGAGGCTCTTTTGACCGAAAAAACGAAGTTTTTGAGAAAAAAAACGTGAAAAAATAGCACTAACTCTCGAGAGCAATAGCACGAGGATCCCAACACATGAACGTGCGGTAAAAATCTGAAGATGGCTGCCAGAGGCGGTGCTTAGGTAGAGGGCAGTCATTGGCTGTGGTCAGTATGACGCAGAGACCAGTGATTGGTTATTACTACGAAAGACAGATCAGAAACGAAACTGATGCTGGTTTTTTCTTTACCGAGGATTCCCAGCCTGACGACAGGGAATATTCATGAGCATGTGAATCCATGCCAGACCCCATGCTGGAGAAGTACCCTTGACTTGAGCTCTGTTTAAAATGTGACATGTAGCACTGCTATGCAGAGGCCCAAGGTGCAGACCTCCCATGATGTGTGAGAGGGCTCCTGCTGCGCTCTTTCTGTCATCCATAAGCAAAACAGGGGATTGCTCCTGTGTGCATGTCCTTAATCTGCAGGCGCGCTTCCGCCAGAGGGGGTGGGCGAATGACTGATTTACAATCTCTGCAAAGCATTTAGAAAAATGGGATACCCTTCGCTCACAAACAGAACAAGCCATGCCAAGCCTCGCTTCCTAAACAGGCACTCTCAGACTGAGTATATATGGTTTGTCTGTTGCAGACATTTTACTGTTAGGTTGAGTGTTGTAACAAAATATATCAGCATAGAGCCCACTATACATTACTTACTCAGGGGGGTTTCATGCAAGAATCACTGTGTCAGACCCATTTCCAATATAATATTTGCTGGTCATTCTTGCGTTCCCAAGATGCTTCTTGCGTTTATGCAAATCAGCAGGAAATCACATTGACGCCTCCTTTCTCGCAGGTGATACATTAACAGAACGAGGGTGATTTCCTGACTGCATCGTTTATATAGAGTCTGAGAGAGTGACTCACTTATAAACCCCAGAGAAGTGATTTTACAATATGCGGACTAAATGCAAGCAATCATTGTGGCTCTATGACTGACTCATTCCATCCTGCAGGTGCGCTCCCCCCCACCCCCACCAACCCCCCAGTTAAACTTTATTTAATTCATTAAGGTGATTGGGTCAACCTATACTGAGACTTCACCCCTCAGCCCTGCCCACAGCACTCCGACCACTCTTCCCTGCACAAAGATGGGGGTTTTTCCACAGAGTATTGTTTCCATCACAAGCACAGCCTCTTCTCCAAACGGTGATCGTTTCAAGCAAATCTGAACCTTTTTGGTCCAGTTTCCATGGCCTTCTGCATTGTGCCCAAATTCCGTGACTTATTTTCACACCATTAACAGAGGGTGATCACATGACCCTCGCCCACTCATTCCCAAAGGTTCAATTGTACTGCTGGTCGGCCAGTCCATGGAGGGCGGGTGGCATGCGTTGCCAGTGTCACATGTGAGGCAGCTCGTAGCATGCGCATGAAAGGTCAGTGTTCGATATTATGCCCTCGTGAATAACTGCATGGACTAGTCACCCTTCAAGCCACGCTCCGACAGAGTGGACTTCAACTGAAGATGATTTGCTTATTCAAGATAAACACGTGGACGAATATTTTACATTTTAAGGTGAAAATGACAGCCATTCTTTAGAATGCTTGGCTGTTGTGAGAACACTTAATTTGTAGACTTTTAAAAATTGATTTGAGAACAATAAGCAATCTGAAGCCATCGCAATCTGTTCTCAATGGACTCCTCAATCACTCTAAATCTCAAGCCCATGGTGACAAAGGCAGCGGACTTGCCCTGCAGGTGTACACCCATTGTTTTGACGGTCTATGGCACGCATGCATACCTTGAGAGCAAAGCTATGAATCTATCAGGATTCTTGGGTCAGGACCGCAGTGCCCCCTGCTGGAACTAGAGAAGAGTTGTCTGGTGGCAAGGTATTTCGGAGTGGAATTACTCCTGGGTATGAGCACCTGTGGGGTGCTAATAAAAATGCTGAGTTCATGGGACCTAGATCCACTTGCACAGCTGACCAACAGCAAAACAGGAGGCTAAAAGCCAGATCAGGTAGGGCAAAAAGGGGCAGGGTTACGCTAAAGCGCCAACAAAGCAGCACCAAAAGGATTTGCAATGACTAGCAGTTGGGTGGTGCAGAGTTCACGTGACTTCGATCCACTTGCGCCAGCTGAGCAATTGCTTATCCATGTACCTATATGTCTAAGAAACTTTGTGTCTATGGGCCTACCTCTCTAAGGCTCCAAGGAAGTGTATCTGTCCTTGGGCCCATCTCGCCATTACAAATTACACAATAGAAATTACACATTCACTGCAAGAGCTCTTATGTTTTTCAATACAAAGCTATGGTTATTTCTTTTCGCAAATAAAAATGCTATATTTTTGGATAACCTTTGTATGTTGGTATGACATTCCACATTATGAGTGTTCTGCTTATTCAAATGCGTGTGCTTGTTTATTTACTTGCTTATTTATTTCAATATTTGTTAAGCGCCACACACCGGGAGGTCCCAGAGCACTAGAAGAAAAAAACAGAACGAAACCTGTACAAACAAAACCTATCGCCCCAACAAGGTTTAATCTATCCCTTTATTGAACAGGTATGGTTTAAGATCCTTTTTGAATTTCGGGACACATGGGCAAACACACAATGCAATAGCATTCCTTGCTGTGGGAGACCAAGCGTCCTAGTCCATAGTCCCCTTTCCTCCATACTGAATGGGCGTCCCTCGCTAGGGACGGGAGACAACCTTTTTCACCAGAAAAAAACCTTCCCCTTTAAATTTAGAGACACGCAGAGGCACCGCCCTGGGAGCATGTGCTCCCCTGACTCTGCTCACCGGCGCCACACCTCAGTCCCCATTGACGCATCAACAATATTACCATTGCCTAATGACACCAGTTTTAATATGGGGGCAGGGGAGTGGTGGGAAGTATGGAGGAAAGGGGACTATGGACTAGGAGTACGTTAGTCACTTGGGTGAGTAAGCTTATAATTACTCCTGCGTCCCGTCCCCTTTCCTCCATACTGCATGGGTGATTACAACTCAATGTAGCCCCCGGGTAGAGATGTGATCCTCCTTAAGAAAACAAGTTCCTTAGTACTGCCTGTCCGAAAGCCGCGTCTGACCTAGAGCCGACATCCAAACAGTAGTGCTTGTAGAAGGCCGAAGGAGTGGCCCACATGGCCGCCCTGCCGATGATCTGCCACGGGACAGATCTCTGGAACGCGACCACTGTGGCCTTGGCTCTGATAGCATGGGAATGCATGTTGGCTGGAAGTGGCTTGTGCTGTCCCTCATAGGCCTCCTTGATGGCCGAAACCATCCACCTTGCTATAGAGGCCTTGGAAGCCTGATAACTCAGCCTTGACCCCCTCCAAGGTGACAAATAGAGCCTCCGACTTGCGGAACCTCTTGGTCCTGTCAAGGTAGAATGTCAGAGCGCGTCCGACATCTAGACATTGCTAGACCCCCTGTGCATCGTCCTTAGGGTCCACAAAGGAAGCGGATAACACCATCTCCTCATTTAAGTGGAACGCAGAGATTACTTTATTGAAGAATGTGGGATGCACTCTCAGGACAACCTTCTCTCTGTGAAAAGTAGTGTAAGGTTCTGAAGCCACCAGTGCCTGGATTTTCGCTAACCCTACATGCATACCTAAGACCTACCAAGAGAGCGGTTTTAATGGCGACTTGTCTGATGTCCGCGGACACCATCTGTTCAAAAGGTTTGTGCGCAAAGGCGCTCAACACTATGTTGAGGTCCCACACCGGGTGTGGTTTCTTGATAGGCGGGTAGAGCCTGGTGAGGCCCACCAGATGTCCTTTAACCACTGGGTTGGAGGAAGAGAAAACATCCTTCTCCGAGTTCTGTAGGCTCCTATGGCCGCCAGATAGGTACAGCATGTGTCTATTTGCACTCCTGAGTATGCGAGGTGTGCAGAAAAGGATAGCACATTGTCCAACATGCAAGTAAGATGATCAACCTCCTTTGATTCTGCCCAGGGGCAAAACCTAGTCCATTTGTTTTTTGTACTGGTTCCTAGTAGCATCGCTCCTAGAACCCTGTTTGATGTCTAGGTTAGCCTGCGATAGCCGCTGATGCTCAGGAACCACGCCGCAAGGGCTAACTTCTGCGGAGTGCAGTGGATGACCCTGCCTCCCTGCTGTGATAGAAGATGGGCTGGGCCCAATGGGAGGCCTGTCCGAGAGGCTGAGCAGCTCCCAGAACGATGGTCTCGCAGCCCACCAAGGAGTTATCAGAATGATGCTGAGGTGACGTGATTCTCTTGCAGATCACCCTGTGAACCTGGGGAGTGGGAGGAAATGCATATGCGTTCATGCTGTTCCACTGTAACTGCAATGCATCGCCCAGGGAGCCGGGGCACTGTCCCCGCCAAGACGCAAAACTGAGGGCACTTCTTGTTGTACCAGGTAGCAAAAAGATCCATTTGAGGATGCTCCCATCTGCTGAAGATCCCCTGAAGGACCCAATTGTACAATTGGCATTCATAATTGTCCGCTCCCAGTCTGCTGAGCCTATTCGCCTCCAGGTTGGACTCCCCCGGGAGGTGGATTGCGCTCAAGTAAATGTTTTTCTCCAGGGCCCACTCCCAAATGCTGACTGCTAGGCTGACTGCTAGGCTGCACAGCGGAGGGGGCCTGGCGCCACCCTGCTTGTTGATGTAATACATGCTGGTGGAATTGTCTGTTTGAATGAGGATCATCTTGCCACTGATAATCAGGAGAACAGCTTTGAGAGCGAGCCAGATAGCGTTCAGCTCTAGCCAATTGATATGGGTCTCCTGCTCCTGGGAGGGACCAGACTCCATGGACGCCTTGGTTGTCCAGTGTAGCCCCCCCCTTCCAGGGAGGAATCTGTGGTGGTGGTCACTTGCGCTGCTTCTTGCCGGAAGGGCCTGTCTGTCCGCAAGATGCAGTCCGTGGACCACCAGACAAGGTCCTGGTGGGGAAAGGGAGGAATGCTGATGAGCTCTGTTTGGGAGCCCTGCTCCCGATTCCATGACGCTGCAAAATGCAGCTGCAACCTCATTTTGAGCCTCGTGTGAAGTACTGCCAGTAGGAACGCCGCCATGATACCCAAGAGATGCTGATACCACCAAGCTGAGGTCACCTCTCTGCTGTGAAAATGACATGTGGCCCCTCTTGATGGCTGTGATCTTGTCCTCCGAAGGGAAACTCTCTTGGAGCTTGTGTCCCAAATGAGGCCCAGAAAAGTCTCTGCGTAGGCTGCAGCTTTGACTTCTTGAGACTGATGGAAAATCCCAGTTTGTGGAGTGTGTTCATGAGAGCGGGGGAGGTGTGCTGGACCACCTCCGGGGATCTTGCACCGATGAGCCAATTGTCCAAGTACGGGTAGACATGGTAACCTTGGGCCCTGAGAAGGGCTGGCACTGCATTCATCAGTCTGGTAAAGAACCTGGGGACTGAGCTGAGGCCGAAGGGTAGAACCTTGTATTGGAAATGGAAGCCCATGATCCTGAAGCGTAGAAAAGACCGATGAGGCTGCCAAATTGGGATGTGTAGATACGCCTCCTTCAGATCCAGGGAGGACATCCAGTCTCCCCTGCACAGTGTCTCTTGAATTTTTGAAGAGCGAGGGAGAGGTTCAGGGTGGAAAGGTCCAACACAACTCTCAGGCCAGCCTGGTGGTTCTTTTGTATGGTGAAAATCTTGGAGAAGAAGCCCATGCCCCGCTGGGAGGTTGGGACTTCTTCCACTGCCTGGCTCGATAACGAGCAAATGAATTTCCGCCAACAGAGTTGTTGTCCCAATCTGTGGGAGTGGAGGGAAGGGGAGGCAAGAGGAGAGGGAGGAACCGGTACGCAGTATCCCGTGGACACTACAGATAGGATCCAGGGGTCCGCAAACCTCTTATGCCAAGCCCCCACCGGAGACACGTGGATCTGAAGGGGCGCGTCATGCCTTCTTTCCCTCTGAGGCTGGGGCTGAGGAGGGGCACTTAAAGAAGCCCTTGCTCCCCCCTTCTGCTGCTTGCACCAGTGCGGACTAGGAGAACGGTCCGGCTGTCTCAGCCTCCGTTCCTGGAAGCCCTGGAACCCGCCAAAGACCCGCCCCTTGTCAGAGCGTTGATGCGACTGGGTATAGGTCCTGGGCGTGGCCTTCATGAAGATAGATACAGACTTTGCAGTTTGGTAACTGTTCTTCTTATCAAGTTCCTCATCAGTGGTGGAAAGAGGTCGCCACACTCGAATGGAAGGTCCAATATGTGTTCCTGGACGTCCGGGTTGAACTTGGTAGCCCGTAGCCAAGCAGTTCTTAACATGTCCGTGGCGATGCAGATGGCACAGCCTGAGGTGTCTATGTGCGCCACGGTGGACTCCATGATATCCTGGGACACCATTTTGGCTTCTGCCAGCCGAGTCTTGAAACGTACCTGGCTCTGCACCAGAAGTTCTGTAAGGAAGTCAGCTATTTCCCACCAAAGCCTCCGATTAACAGCTGCCAGCATGGCGTCTGCGTTGGGTTGACGAAGGCGCAGAGAGGCATTGGAATAGACCTTCTTTCTATAAGCCTCCAATATCTTCTCCTCCTTGACTAGAAGCACCGAAGATGAGGTGGCCAAGGACTGAGGCTTGGATGTAGAGTGATGCCGTGGCGATCATCGAAGAGTGTGGTTGAGGATGCGCCGACCGCAAGAGTGGATCCCCCTCCATGTTGCCTGTACTTGGCGCTGAGGCGCTGGTTGATAGGCTGGGCCGAATGGGATTTCAGCCATTCCTTTTTGGTCAAGGCGATAACATCCTTCTGCATCTGGATCCCCGTTCTAGCTGCGGTGCGTAGAGTGAGGCCTTCAGCTAGGACCCCCGCCTTCGGTTGTTCCACCTCGGGTTGTGGAAGCAACAAGTATTCGGCCGAAGCTGAGAGCCGTTCGTGAAAGGCCTTGGCTGCGGATTGCGTGTTGGGGTCGTCCTCCTCACCGGTGTCCACTAGGGTGTCCAGCTGGTACAGCGCGAGTGGAGGAGTGCTGGGTGCTGAAGGCTGCAGTGTGAGAACCGGTGCCGGTGGCTGGTGTGGAACTGCCTGAACTGTGGGAAGATGGTGGAGCCGGAATCGAAGGACCCAGCATGGGCAGCAGGGGCTGTGCGGGGGCCTGAGGCGCTAGAGTCATAGGAGGAATGACTATAGGCGCCGGCCATGGGACCAGCGAGAGCATGTCCCTGATCACATCCCAAAGGATGGCCTCCATAAGAGGAGACCTCATGAGCATGAGGAACTGTATTGACGGAGTAGCGGGAGACTGCTGGGACCTGTGCGTACTCTGGCTTGCTGGTTGCGGGGTAAATCTGCCCTGCGAGGCTGAAGGGTAAGCTGTAGGCCGCATACCCGGAGCGGTATCGGACAAGCAGTCATTTTTTCCGGCACGGCAGCCATTTTTATCAGGCTGCATGCCTCATGCCTGCATCGTGGTGCTTGCCTCGCTGGGCCCGGCCTCCTCCAGGACTCTTGGCGGTGGAGCTTGAGGCCTACCCTGCACCCCAGGACGAGGCCTGGAAAGCGTATTACCCTCGGCTGTGTCGCCGGTAGTGCTGCGTACAGGCGCCCCTCAGACATCTGTCCGGTACTAGGGCGTAGCCCCTCCCATGGACGCCCAGTAAAAGAATCTTGTGGTCCCTCACCACTGTCTCCGGAAGGATCTAGCGAGCCCTCGGCCTGGCGGTCGGTAGCTGAATCTGCCTCTGTACCTGTGCTAGTATGAGAACCTGAATGGTCCCAACTGCTCGGGCGTTTCCTTGGGAAGGAGTCGCCTTTGTGGGGTGCGATGGAAAAAAGCGGTCCTACCTTGGGCCTGGACTTCTGTCTGAGGAAGTTCTTCAAGTCCTCTGGAGGAGATTTCTCAAAGAGCTCCCTCCACCGAGCTAACCTGTTCTTCAGAGCGTGTGGTTTAAGTGCATCACATCCGGTACAACCCTCCCATCCGTGATCGGGGCCAATGCAGTGGAGGCAAAGAGTGTGGGGGTAGGACGTAGAGAAGAGCCCTTCGCAGGCTGAACACCTGCTGAAGCACTCTGACGTTGATGTGCACCGGGGAGAAGCGTGGCGCCAGAGGACGAGTACCTGATAAAGACCAAAAAACAGAAGGCAAAAGACAGAAGACAGGCCTGGGAAGGGCGTGTGGAATTACAAGGCCGAAGCCAAACCCAGGAGCACTGGGGAAAGCGGTCCACCTGTGCCCATCAACGCGGAAAAGGGGACTGGCACCATTGGGCAGCGTCACGGGAGCGCATGTAACCAGCATGCGCCCCAGCATGCCTCTAAATTTAAAGAGGAAGAATGTTTTTTTTCTGGTGAAAAAGGTTCTGTCTCCAGTCCCTAGTGAGGGACGCCCATGCAGTATGGTGCGAAGGGGTCGGGACGTAGGAGTATGAAGTTGGCTAAGAGACAAGCCTTCATTAGAGCATAAGGATCTTGCTGGGATTCTGAGGTGTATCCGGTCCTTCAGAGAGTGCGGAGCAGACCCGGCCACACATTTTTTGGTCTGTGTTATTTACTGCAGTGTTGTACCGGTAGCCAATAAAGGTCTTGTCGCAAGTCAGTAATGTGTTTGCCTCTCTTAAGGCCATAAATAGCTTGGATCGCCCCGTTTTGTAGGGTCTGCTACTTCTTAATGTTACTTTTTGCAGTGCCAGCTGTGAGAAACCTGAAGGTGCTCTCACATCTACTGCCCAGGGATCTCCTGTTCAGGTGGCAAGTGAAGGGCCATGACTTTTGGATGCCGATCTTGGGAGTGGACTAGCGAGGGAGGATCACCTGGGTGGAGGGTCCTTGGGAATTGGAGAGAGGTTACCTGAAGGGGTGACATGGTATCCCCATTCACTAGCACTGACTCATCGGACCCTCCCTCAATCTTTATGGGACATTGTCAGTCCTTTCCAGCTTTTCCCCTGTAATCTTACTTCAAGTTCTGAGGCGAGGAAGAGACAACCAAGAGTAGTGCACACTTCATATTGGAAACACCACTTTAGTACTGGGACAAAAAAAGGCAGCTTGAACACTACATAGCTGAAGGTCAAGAATGTCCCAGTAATTGGCTTAATTGGAGTCAGGCAAAACCAGCAAGAGAAGCACACCTGAATAACCTTGATGGGTTGGAGGTGTATAAAAAGGGAGAGGAAAGCAGCAGAGAGCGCACAGCAGGAAGGTCAGCTGCTTGCGAGATGCCAGAGGAGAACATGACGCCAAGATGATGAAGGGCTTCAGAGCCCAACAGAGGGTCATTATATGGCGAAGGAGCAGTGTCTCCAAGGAGCCGGAGGAAGCGGGAGAAGGGAGCCGTCGAAAGTGGCAGCCCCTTCACTATGGCCAAGGAATGCTCATCCCCCCACCCCTGAATGGAAGTATCAATTCAGGAGTGTCCGAAGGTAAAACCCAGTGCGTGTATGAGAAGGACTGAGTTACATTGCATCGGAGCGGTCGCGTGAAATCCGCATGTTATTGAAAGCCTCTGATTGCAGCAGGGGAACAAACTGAAATGAAGTCTTTTGAAAGAGCTTTTTATAGAAATACAATATCAGAATGGTCACGCTGGAGCGGTACGTGTTCACAAGTCTCTGATTAACTAAGAACATTGGGAAAGTAACACAGCTGAGGGGAGCCAGTGAAGTCGGAGCAAAAATACTGAATGGGGAAAAAAGCAAGTGGAGCAAAAGTGAAAGTTGTACCTGAAAGTCAACAAAGTACAATTTGTGGGAAAGAGGCTAAAGAAACAGCAAGAAGGCAACCCATCAATCTATGAACTTGTACGTTTTTGAAAACCATCAAGAGACCAGAAAGCCACAACACATTTTGTAAAGAAGTATGAAAGTCATCCTGAAACAAGATAACGCTGAAGAGTGTAGAATATTGATTTTGTGAAACTGTGCTTAAACTTTGGAAAGGGAATCCTGAGCTTATTTTGGAACATTGAGAGAATGTTTTCACTGTGCGCTTGAGGAAAAACGTGACTTTTTCCTCTATGGGAAAATGAAAGGGGACTGGGCTGAAGCTGTGTTTTTGTTTTCATAATAACTTCTTTAATTTTTAATGGCCCTTTCCCAAAATGTCCATTCTGGAAGGGCCCGTACGTATATTGTGTTTGCAAATTTCAGCCAAATCTGTCATACAAGTCAAAAGTTATTAGCAATTCATTTTTCGGATTTCCTTGGGGTAGGGGGGCCTGTGACGATGTGTAAGAAAAAGGGGTTGACCGGAGCTTATATTAAGGCTGAACGCTACATTGGGTTCTGTGGAGGCCTTGGATATGTGCGACTTGGATATGTGCGAGGACTCCTTCCGTCCGTTTCAGAGCACCACTGATATTGCACACCTTCAACTGGGTCCCCTTATACTTCCTGCATGAGATTAAAAACCACAGAAACCTCTGATAATCCAGGGAACATGCTCGCAGGTAGCTGGCAACTTTGTTCCCCCTATTACGCTAGCGGGAGATCAGTGATGGTTTATTCTATCACTCACATGGCTAACATGTCTCGGTTTCATTCCATTATGTTCATTTGTTAAGCACAACTTAATATCCGCTGGGCAGACGCGGTTAGCGCAAGTCTGGATCATTTGCATGAATGCTTCCTCCAGATATGCAAAATGGTTGGAGCAAAGGAGTGGAAAGTAGAAGTAGAAGGTACATCTGAATCATTTAAAAAACAATGCATTTCTATTTATTTTAGAAGCACAATTGAATCCACAGTGCATCTTAAACCAGGCTTTAAGTGGGCCAGGGGTAGACTGGACTCAGGAATGCCAGATATTAACCTCGAGTTGGGGAACAGCTGGATCCTCTCAAACTCACTTCCATGACCTCATGTACCCACACACTGAACATCAATGAAGAGATGAGGATTGGTAAAACAGCTCTTCGCCAGTACACGTCATTATCTGCCATCTTTAGCAACACATACCTGGAGCGAATTGGAATGAGATTGGTGTCTAAGACTCTAAAGAGAAAATATGACGGAGAATAAATGCATGGTTGGATTTCGTAACATATTACAATGAAGTCTTGTTCTTTGAATGATTTCATTAAAAAAAAATCATAACAATATTGGTTTTCCTTTAAAAGGACTCAGGGATTTGAGTACCTTTAACCATTTGGATTTTTTATTTGAAGAGGTTTATTTTAGTCGATTTGTTGACAGCCCATCACTTATATTTCATACACTTTAAACAAAGATTGTACTCCCTATGCTTCTAGAAACGAAAACTCATGCATGTTTGTTTTGGCACTGCTTTATTGATACGGGCAGTAGGTATCTTATGGAGGCAGCACCAGATGCTTCTGACTATCCCCAAATATTACTTCACGACACGTTAGCCACCCCCCCTTTTTTCGTATTCCACCTAAAGCACGGTCTAAAACACAATAATCTAAGCCTCAGTAACTGTTGGGCATTGCTGCATGGGCATCCCACAAGCGAGGCAGGGTAACTGCTGTTACCATCGGCAGCTGGGAGAGGGGCAGCCCCAACCTCCCCGTGCCTGCTCCTCTCCTCCCCCAGCTACGGAGACACACAGTCTCGGCAGCACAAAGCCACGGAAGGGTAAGGTGCGAACAGTCATCTCACCCTTCCTCCAAATAGCAAGGTGCTAAGCGCCATAAGGAAAACAACCGTCAGGCAGGGCCCAAGTTCAAAAGATCTGCCCCCACCAGGGGGTCAGACAGTCGGCTATACGGCCGGGGGCTGCAACAACAGCAGCCCCCCACCACATACACAGCAAAGACCCAGGGCCTCCCTGGGTCCTATAAATGCGAGCAGCATGCTCAGAGTAAACACAATATGTTTGTGGACCCTGAACGGGGGGACCCAAGCAAACAGGAGGTTCACTGTTTACTCAGTGTCTTCCAAATCTTCTTGCTCGTTTACCACAGAACCCGCCCACCCTACAAAAAGGGGAGAAGAACAAAAAGTAGTACAAGGCACTGTACTGTGCCCACAACAAGTCCTGGGACACAAGAAGGCAGCACGGGTCCGAAGGGGTAACCTCAGGACCCGGTGCCCAAAAGTATGATACCATCACGATATGTGATATTGTTATTGCCATAACTCATATCTGTACAATAAAATCCTACGGCCTTTTATTGCCAACACTTGATACAAGTTGTGAGCCTATCATTATGGGAGAGGGTTTGGGGTTCGGCCATTACTAATGCATGCATATGGGTTCAGCAGTTATGAAGAGACACGGTCTATGGCCTGGACTGTGCATTGAAACCTTTTAATGCATGCCTATTAATAGCGACGGCACTGCTTCCTTAAACAGCTCATCTCGCTGAAGGGTTGAGAACGCGGCTGCACCATCTCTCCGCCTGCAAACGCCTGCCGGCATCTGCCCCCGCCCTCCTGCAGAACGTCTTCCCGGAACCTGCTCCCACACCATGACAGTAATTACTGGGGCAGGTCTAAAAATATATATTTCCTGCTAAGTAGACCTTTCCCTCTTGAAATCAAGTGCACCGTGTTTTGAATTATTTTACATTTAACAAGTGTGGTTGGACAAGTAAATGAATAATTCTGTTGGATTAATGCGAAAAATGGGGTTCGTGCAGATATGTTTCCTCCACTGTGAGGGAAAAAATGAAAGCATCAAAATGGAGACTCGCAAGCAGAGGCGCCAACTAGATGGGGCATGCGTCTTCGCCGTCCCCGTTTGGCCTTCACTAGGAGCGCAAGTGCCCCCATCCTGCCAGCGCAGGTCCTGCCAGACATTTCTACACTGTCTGCTGAATAGGACAGTGCTCGGCACTTAGCAGGGAGATGGGCACGTGTTCACCTCCATGCAAAACCCAAATAAACCAAAAAAGGAGACCATTACACATTGAAACGTTTTTCTTGCAATGTATCAAGTTGTCGTTTCCATGATGCGCACTTACACCATTTTGTCTGACTCCACGTTTTCCGTGAGCAAGCTACGGGCGGGCCTGCATTAGCCAATGACTGAGGCAATCGCGTCATTGCAGGAGAAGAAGCCAGCGCTGAGTTTCACGTGCGAGATGCTTAGCCAGCCCTGGCTTTGAACTTTGCTACTTATAGTACTTACACCTTGTAGTGACGTCATGCAGGCAACACGTATCTAGGGCACCAATCATCCATGCGTCAGGCTGCTGGTCACCCACGCTGTGCCTGCCGCTACTCCGCAGGTGACTACTTCTCACTATGATGCATTGCTGCAAAGTTACAGAAATGATAACTCCCTGTTCTGTAAAACACCTGCTTTGGGGCTGTGCCCTTGCAAAGCAATGTTCTAAACCCACCCAGGGCACCAACTGCAGGTGCATCAAATTTCACCTAGGAACAGTGATGGAAAGTGGCACAGGGTCATCTGGGATTCCACCTCCTTGCGGGGTTGGGAGACTGATGGAAGTGCCAGAAGTGTGAGTGGCACTGTCTGCAGAGGTGGCATTCCTGCTGTGAGCAGTGATGGAAAGTGGCACAGGGTCATCTGGGATTCCACCTCCTTGCGGGGTTGGGAGACTGATGGAAGTGCCAGAAGTGTGAGTGGCACTGTCTGCAGAGGTGGCATTCCTGCTGTGAGCAGTGATGGAAAGTGGCACAGGGTCATCTGGGATTCCACCTCCTTGCGGGGTTGGCAGACTGATGGAAGTACCAGAAGTGTGAGTGGCACTGTCTGCAGAGGTGGCATTCCTGCTGTGAGCAGTGATGGAAAGTGGCACTGGGTCATCTGGGATTCCACCTCCTTGCGGGGTTGGCAGACTGATGGAAGTACCAGAAGTGTGAGTGGCACTGTCTGCAGAGGTGGCATTCCTGCTGTGAGCAGTGATGGAAAGTGGCACAGGGTCATCTGGGATTCCACCTCCTTGCGGGGTTGGGAGACTGATGGAAGTGCCAGAAGTGTGAGTGGCACTGTCTGCAGAGGTGGCATTCCTGCTGCGAGCAGTGATGGAAAGTGGCACAGGGTCATCTGGGATTCCACCTCCTTGCGGGGTTGGGAGACTGATGGAAGTGCCAGAAGTGTGAGTGGCACTGTCTGCAGAGGTGGCATTCCTGCTGTGAGCAGTGATGGAAATCAGGAAAAGATAATCATGGATCCCAGCTCCTGAGGGGTTGGGGGACGGGTGGAAGTGCCAGAAGCGAGTCGGGGCAGTCAAGCAATAGTTATTTGCACTGTCTGCAGAGGTGACATTTCTGCCCTGAGCCATGATGGAAATCTGAAAAGGGTAATCTTGGATTCCACTTCCTGTGGAATGGCGCGTCTGGTCTGAGCGAGGAGGGGTGGGACTGAGGGGCGAAGTCATGTGCAGTTTCAGCAGCACTACTCAGCAAGCAACATTAAACATTTCCTTGGTATTCAGGGAAGAATCAGTTCATTAGTTTTCATGTAAGTGCAACACTTCCCAAGAAACTAATCACATTTTGAGACACAACACAGTGTTTTCTTAGTAAAAGAAGCTATTTCTTTTAAAGTAAATGATTTAATAGTACTAACATTATAAAGTTGCTTTTTAAAGGGTCGCGCTAACAAAATTGGGCTCTCCTGAGTTTCTTGTTAACATCCTTGGGTATGCATATCAATACTAAAAACAGACTTCTATTTGTGAAGGTTGCATTTCCCTGGGCACAGGAGACCCTCTGTTTATTTTTAATACAATTGCATCTTGCCGCCAATTGTTCATTCACTCATCATTATACGATCATTTTGGGAAGGGAAAACTCCATCCGTTTCCTATTTCAGTTGCAAAATGCACCCACTTCCAGGATCACAGTTTCTGGGTTTCCAAACGCCATCTTTCCATGTAGAATAAGCATGACTTTTTCTTGGCTTTGCCAATCACATGCAAGGCCCAATAAGTACGTGGGTTTCTCCTTATTTGAAACAGCCTTATGATATGTGGCAGATGCGAAGGAAATACTGCCTTTTCAGTTTGGCATTCATCTCTGCATGTTTTCAATGCCCTGCAATGTTTAGTCCGAACGTGGCTAAATGCAGTTTCCTCCTTTTTTGGGCAATTTATATCCCATAAGAGATCCACAAGATTTTTGGGTTAGCGTCCAATCTGAATTTAGGCTGAGCCTAAACAGATGACCAAGTCTCATAATTGGGGTGGGTGGCTTGTTAGTGTATCTATGTAGCATCAGGCCATTGCAAGAATTCTGCTACCTTAGTTGGTTGGACTTATTTCTGGCCCGTCCCTTATAAAAGGGCTAATCATCCTGCATCCTGGGAAGCAAGAAGCCCCTCTTTTCGTTGTACTCCACTTCTGCTGATGCAGAATTGCCCATAAACCGAGCCATTTTTACCCTCACATACAAATCCTGAAGCTGTCCGAATGAGTATTTATGGGTACAAACACTTTACTGCAAGGTAGGATTGTTTTAAAAAATGAAATGATCACCAAGCCAGCCTGCAATAAGCACTTAGTGATTGAAGTATACAAACCCTTTAACGCAGCCATATTTGTAAAATATATCAAGATATGAATGTTCCCAACATGCTTTATGATTTTATGCACAGAAATCAGGAATCCTAATTTGTGCTATTTGTCCCACTGCCTTTTCTCAAAGGGGGTTATTCTAAAGAGTACAGTAGAAGTGTACCAGACTGTCTAGGTTAGAATTATGACCTTTCTGATTTGTTCAACAAAGCTTCTCACAGACAAAATAAAAGCTAAAGTAAAAAGTAGGTTTAATTCAGCAAGCCGTAAAACCGGCATTGTATATACACACAATTCATTGATCACTCATATAAAGTGATGCAAAGCATAAAAACAAACATTTCCTACGAGGATAGAACATGTTTATTCCAATAATTCATAACAATACAATATATTGGATCAAATTCATCCCTGTACAAACTTAGCCCCTTCAAAAACAGTCAACATAATCACCACAGCCAGATTTGAATCAATAACCAAAACAAGAGACTACAATACAGTGATATTAGATGTTAAATAATATGTTCCCAAACACAATCAGGGGATAGTTAATAAATATTTGTAACTTATCGCCCATGGTTTTCCTAAATTAATTCATATAGAATAGTATATGTGTTGTAAGGGTGTTGAAGAAGGAAGCTGGCACAAGGGTGGCATGTTATTGCAGCGGAAAAACCTTCACTAGCCCTATCTCTAAGAGTGTGTGTTCCCTCCCTCAAACTAACACTAAAGGACTTGTCAGAATGTCAGTCGAAATTAAAAGTCTACCGTCCTGTATCACAACCTACTTCTACCCTTTACACTACAAATTTGTCTCGGGAGGATAGCTCGGGGGCAACATGCTCGCCATAGAAGCAAGACGACACGGAGCACCACAGGTTCGATCCCCAGGTCTGCGCTTAGAAAGCTCTGAGTATTAAGCGTGTTACAAATAACATATCATATAATGATCATATCATATATCAAAGAATATTAAAATCCAACAGTAAGTTCCTTCTCCAGGAGAATGACTCCCTTCTTCTGGTATATGGGTGGCGTTCCTACAATGTCCTCTTAAAAAAAGCTACCCAGGGGAATGACTCCCTTCCCCTGGCTTGTAGCAATCGAACAGAAAGTTCTTTCCCCAGAAGAATGGCTCCCTTCTCCTGGTATACGGGTAGTGTTCCCAAAAGGTCTTCTTGTAACAAATGATAGGAGGAATGACTTCCTTCCCCTGGTTGGTAGTTGCAGCACTTTGTACAGTCAACTTCCTGGACCAGGAAAATGGCTCCTTTTCCTTGTTACTGGTCTGCACTCTCCAAGGCCAGGTTGAATGACTCCTTCCTCTGGTGTCTCTTCAGCATACTTGAAAGGATTCAGTTTTTTCACCAGAAGAATTACTTCCTTCTCCTGGTGTTTGAGAGTTCTTTTTCAACTTGATATTTTCTTTTGGCACTCTTTCACTTCATCAGTAAAGTCCCTATATTAGAGTCTCAGGCGCTTCTCTGGTGGTCAGTGCGTTTGTGTCTGCCACCGATACAAGGAAGATTTCCTCAGAATCACTCTTCTCTTCTGTTGCGGTCCCAGACCCTTGATGGCCCTCTGATAGGCCTTACGCTGGCCCCAGCATGAAGCAGAGACCTCTCTCCTCCCCCTGCGTCCCTACCGGTCCACCTGTGCTTCCAATCACCTTCTGATGCTTGCACAACGCTTGCCTCTCCAAGAACTTGGGTCAGTCCCCTTCCCATTTTCTGCAGCCGTCTGCTTAGTCACTGCATCTGCGGTGGCTCCACGTGTTGTGGCTTCTTGCAGTCTCAGCACTGTTCAAGGACCGTGCGGTCCAGTGCCTCCTCGAGGTAGTGCCGCTGCCTCCCCTGCTTCCCACTGGGCTCGGTCCTGCCGAGACAGGACCAGTCATGGACACCCTCAGCCACTCGCTCCCGTCCTCTGCAGCGCCCTTTCTTCAGGTCGAGTGAGGACTTTGAAATTCCCTAGTTCTCCAAAGCGGTTGGAAAATGAAGACCTCAAGTCCTCCTTCTCTTTCCACTTCATAGGTCTTACTATGCACCACAGCGTAACGTCAACATCTGTTGTCAATGGCTCCTTGGTGTTCCTCTTGCCTCCTATGAGCATCCTCTTCTCATTACTAACAGAGTCCGCATTCCTTATGTTCTCTGTGCTGTTCTTTGTCCTAGTATTTTCTGTCTTGTTGTACCACTGGCACTACAGAAATACATTGGTCTATTTTCAATATAGTGGTCTGAAATGGAGGGGGAGCTAAGGCATGTGCGGGTGTGATGTTATACAACAGGTTGTTAAGGTGGTCGTCCTTATCCACAGAGGGAGAGTCCCTCCCCATGGGTCCTCCTGCAATAAAACACCCCTGGGACGGATTATTAGGTAGCAGACACCCCCCTAGCCTCATGGAAAAGGGTTCCTCCTTGGGGAGAAGTGACGATATCTGGCAAATCTCGGTTGCACTTTTTAATTATTGGGATTGTGTTAAGATTTATCGATTTAAAAAAGTTAATCACTCCTTGGTAGCACGGGGGGGAGGGATCTATGCATCTCTATATGAATCAGAGAGGGCTAGACTGAATACAATTCTATATTGTGTGGCGCTTTAATCGGGGGAGGGGCGTATCAACTCCCCATGTTAAGGGTTGTGTTACACCCCGTGCAAAGATATAGGGTCAGGACCTGGGTGGTTGTTCCTATTTATTAACCAAATTAAGTTCGAGTACGCTCGAAATACTTCACAATAAGGGACATTATTAAGTGTTCTAAGCATGCATAAATATTAAGGGCCCCTTTTGAAATGCGCTCCAAGATCAACAAAACAATCATCATAAAATAATGCTCAGAAAGGAGGTCCTCGGCTCTTAAAGCAATGTCCCTGCTTCAAGACAATGTTCCCTGGCTCTGTGAGGCAGCAACAGTCCAGGTCGACCCATTGTACAGCGGCTGCAGCAGCATAAAATCGAGCAGATATGGAATACATGTCCCTGCTTCAAGACAATGTTCCCTGGCTCTGTGAGGCAGCAACAGTCCAGGTCGACCCATTGTACAGCGGCTGCAGCAGCATAAAATCGAGCAGATATGGAATACACGTAGCAGAGATATCTGGGAATAACCAAGGGCCAAGCACATGACTAATTAGCAGCATTGGTGTGACAGTAGGGCGGGAAAAGGGATGGATAAAAGACCTGCTGACTTTATATGCCTCACTATCCATGTATCCCATGTAGGGTCTGCGGCCTGATCATGTGCAACTCATGGCTACTGCCATTAAATCTGTAGCATTCGAAATCTAGACCTCCACAAATCGTTGCCTCTAGGAGAGCTGGCCCAAGGGAGATTCAGGAAGTAGGCATCTTGCTAACGTTTTTGAACTCTTTCCCCACCCTTCAACTGTTACGTTCTTTCACTGAAAAAGGATGCCATTAACCTGGAAAGTGTTTCAGTGTGTTCTTAAATGAGTACGATGTTGAAGGAACCCATGAGCTTAAACAAGGCGTTCCCTTTTACAATGGCACAATGTGGTCGAGTAACGTGGAATCAGCACAGTGGAATCAGCACAGTGGAATCAGCACATCGTATTAGATTCCGTGCACGCATGCTGGGACTTCCTTTTCTTGGTGGATATTAGCTTCATCTTTCGGGACACCCCAACAAAACTCCTCGGACCACTTTCCAACTGGTCCCTGGCCAACGTACCCAAAACTTTTTACAAACTTAAAAGATTTGTAAAAACTACAAAAAAATGCTCGTAAAGTAGTTGATGGTGCACCCCTTCATATTCTATTCACTCATTAAGGGGCCCGTGAACTGAATCTAAACACAGACTAACTAAATAAATTAGCTGATTCATTCTGCACCAGACCATATTTGGGTCCTGAAGAAGCTCTACGCTAGAAACACATGAGCAGTTCTCTTTTGGTGCTATGCAATAGATAGGGACAATTTACGTATCTAGATGAAGTGTTGGGCTCTAACTGCTTAGTGCAGAGTAGTTTTGGAGTGTACAGCAGGATCACACCCTCTTTAGCAACAAATGGCAGTTTTCGCTTCATTGAGCATAACACAGTTTTGCAAGAGCAAACTATCCCTATTTTGACAGCCTCCTAACTGTTGGGCGAGTGTGATTAAGTGCTGCTCTCAGAGAACATATTTATACACTATAATGCGGCCCCTCTTCAGGCCCAAAGTTTTACAAACACAATGACTTGGTTCTGGTTAAAAGCTTGCATGATTCACATTATCCAATTAACAGGACTTGGAAGGGAGATGGGATCCACACGCACTTGCAGAACAAAGGCCCATTATATTAGGCAAATCACTATGTCTTCTGGCCTCTGTAATTACTTAGTATTGACCCCACATTACTGACGTCCTAGAGAAGTACACTGATTCGGCTCAACATTGGACCCATTTTACCAAGTACACTGCTGAGACTATAGAATGTTCTGCGCCAGTTCTCAGGTCCGCGATGAGTGCCCTGCAGATCGGTGAGATGATCAAGTCTCATTGTTCCCCCTTTGCTTGTTAATCATACATTTAATTATGCTATTTGTTTTTCTTCACTCTACACAGTGCAGAGTATGTCTATGCCAGGCGGTTACAATGTTTTATTCTGTTAAATGTTAACACAACAGATTAGTTAGTTTTAGTGGGGGACAAGTGTGTTTGTCCTCCCCGCAACCTTTGTGCCACACCATTTTGTCCTGCTCAGTTGTCAGGGGACCCTTTCATTTATATGTCAGGTGCCCCCACCCCCCCCCCCATAATTTTCAGCAAAGTTACTCCGCTGTTTTTAGCAGACACATGCTTCATGTCAATACAGTGCTTTATCGAGGTTGTACTTTCTTAGATCAGCACTACTCAGATCGTAGGTGCAGTAGATAAATACCGCTAGGTCGTTAGTACATGCGCAGTAGCACATGTAAATCTGATTCAAACCTGGCCCAGTTCCTATAGCCTGCATTCAAATACACACGCTCATAAGTGAACTACTGCACTGAAGGTATGACTGAGGGCCTATCTAACAAATAACAGCCGTGAAAGGACATCCGATTGGTACAAAACACGCCAGCAAAGAACTAATAATTATGAATAAAAAATAAATTGACATCAAAATCAACAAAGAACCTGATTATTTATTAATGGACAATCAGCACAGGCCACACCACAGGGCGTTAAAACTCCCTTTGCTCTCCGATTGCACATAGAGACACAGTGCTAGCACTCAGCCAATGCACCGACACAGCTACAGAGCTGGAGCATCTCTACACGACCACGTAAATACAATGAGACTACTTTACAGAGCCAGCACTTCGTTCAGTCCCCATTCCCACATGCACACAGTTGCTGGTAAACTAGTTTTTCCGTATCAGCCATTAGTGAGTCGGACACTAGGTTCTTGTTCACGGCATCTAATACCTCAAGTTAACGCCAAGTGCTCTGGTCAGTAGATACACAGGGAACAATGGCTGCATTTAGGAAGCATTAAGTATTTTGCAGGCGGGTTATGTAGCAGTGTTTGGGCTGTTTTTTAGAAGCACTGTTGTAACTCATACAATTGGTGTTCTCAGTTCTACTTTTCCACGATATACTCACTTCTGATTGCTATGCCTGCTATTAAATTAACTTCTTTCACAATGGAACATAGACTAAGCACTGTATTTACACAAAATAGAGCCGATAATGTATACTCTCATGCTTTTCACGCAGTGGTATGTTTTGAAGGAGAGTAGAGAGCCTGTGAACTTGTCCCTAAGAGGATGGCATATACCTCACTAAGTCGGCCCTGTAGTCCACCTCATTATTACATTTAAAAATATATATATATATATATATTGGTTTAATTACAAACCTTTAAAATAATACACATCATAACAAACTCCATTCCCCGATCTTACTCAAGTATACACCTCTTAAAATAAAACCACGCTTAACCGATCCATTCTTAGGTATTGCTATATACACTCTTCTTTCTCTAAACCTCATAGTCAATAACATCTTAATAGGTTTTGCATACGTTTAGAGTCAATTAGGACTAGTCAGCCTATTTTCAATTGTCGCCAAAAAAGATGTTAGAGGCAATATTAATTTCATATCTATTACATTAAACATTTGTTGCCACCAGTCTTCGGCACAAAAGGACGGATGTATCACACTCCATGGGCCCAAGAATCTTGTTCTTTCCTTGCGTAGGTCACAGCAAAATAGCGCCAAGTGCTTTAGGGTTTCTTTCTCTTTAGCACAGCAGCGACACATTGGATTCAAGTTTGCATTAGACGACCATGCTCGCAAGTGTTCTTTTGTTTTAAAGGAATTTAACCAAAGTCCCATGAACAGCCTTCTGGTATGTGGATCAGGAAACAATTCTATATATTTTTGAGTATTGCCAAACGCCCGAGCTTCAGGTGGAGCGTCATTCATCATTTTTAATGCCACTGTCTGTGAACATATCTGCTCCCAGTCTGCACGCCAAATTTTTAGTTTTGCTGCATCTGGATTCTCATGGAGCATGTCAGGCTTAATATCGAATTCCGCCATCAGACATTCACATTGTTTAATGCCAATTATTAATATGCACTGCTTCTCCTGAAATGGGATGTAGGAAGCAGTTTACAATTGGAAACAGCACTGTGAAATAGAATATGAATAAAACACGTTTAAAAAATAAATAAAACACCATTAGTACCCGGCATGTGCGGCTGAACAGGAATACTGTGTGGTGATTGGCCCATTTGCGAGCCATACCACATGGTATTCCCATCCACGCCATGCGTGCCGGCTACTCTGTTCCAGGCGGGGGGCGTGGCAGCCCCTCAGCCAATGAGGAGGCTCGAAACAGGGCAATCCCCGCTCCGAGCCTCCCCATGGCTGGAGGCTTCCCCCGCTGGGGACTCGGGTAAGAATTTGGCCTGCCACCTCGTGGCTTATTGCCACAGTATTGTTGGGATTGAGGCAGGGTAAGGTCTGAAGTGACTTCTCCTTGATGCACATTGCCTTCTGACTTAATTAAATATTTTCCTGTAACCATCAAAGGAAGATTTTGCCAAAAGCGAGGACATTTGCAAATTCACCACAGCAACTTCTTTTCACAACAGATACATTTCTGTCAAGTTTTTAATCGGCCTTATTCCAGGAAGGGACTTGAAAAAACATGTCTTCAATTTGCACTGCGTTCTTACAGCTAGTGAGGAGTGGAGTTCCATTCAAGCAGAATGTGAATCTAAGCAAAGAAAGAGAGGGGCAAGAGGGATGCCATGGCTAGGAAAATGGTAACCCAAGAGATAGAAATGGAAACCAAGGGCAGGCAGAAGTTTCTACCAGAAGAGACTGAAGAGCACAGAAAGGTGAAATGAGACGAATAGGAATCTAGCAAAGGAGAATAAAGATCAAGACAGTATAAATAAGACAATGGAGAAGAGAATGTGGTGCAGCAGAGGAGAAATAAGGCAGAATACAGTAGAAGTGAACAGAGATATGATGAAGCATGTCGAGGTGATTGGGGATCTTGAACATGATCGTGGTTCTATAGGAGGATGATCTAAGCTACGCTGACAGCAGAGGCGACATGAAGGGGATAAAGGATGCAGGCAAAAGGAGCTCTCAAACAAGAGGCAATGAAATCAAGAGAAGAGAATAAACTCAATAAGTGGAGGGGCTGCTGGGGAAAAGCAGAGGAAAATAGAGCTTGGAAATAAAAATACATTTTGGTTAAAAAAAAGAAAAGTGGGGAAAGAAATCAAATGTTGTCAAACAGAATGGAGCACTTGGAAAAGAAAAAAGGTTTAAACACAAAGGAGATCTTAATGTAGGAGGATTTTGGGAAGGGCATCTTAGGATTTCAAAAAAAGATCTTTGGGTCGGCAAAGAACATCCAAGGGAAATAAACCTGTGAACAACTATGCAGCTCGAAGGGAGGAGAGCAAAGATCATGGAGAGACAAATTAGATACTGCAGCAAAAGAAGACTTCCGGCAGAAGAAAAAACATGGAGAAACATTGCTTTTTATTCAAGCCAATGCTCTTTCACTCACCTCATGAGAATTTGTGCCGTGTGCCACTCTTGTTTTACAAACTAAAAAAGAAAAGAAAAAACACACTAAATTATTGAAGCAGGCATACAAATGATTTCTACTAGTAGAACAGGTCGGTTTGTCAGTCCCAAGGGGAACCGAGGATGGAGGTGACATGGGCTGGAGTTAATGAGTCAATCGCCCACATATCTTTGTTTTACCACTGGAGGATAGAAGAATGCATAGATGGCAGAAGAGAAGTAGCATTCCTATCTACATCTAAGCGCTCATGATCGCTCTTTTCACTTGCACAGTTTGCCATTATTGCATCGTTGAGTACCAATGCTTTAACCAGTAATATTTGTTGCTTCTTTCACGGAATAATCGTCCTTCCCTAGAAAACCCTGGAGTCCCCGTAGTTTGGGTTGGGATGTCCATATCCAAGAGCCCCACAGTTGACGCCCCCTGTTATTATTGGGATGTCATACCAAAACGTCCTTTATTGCACAGCATGAATATAGCTGTAAAGTGCAGATTTGATCACCTTAAGTGGATGTGTAGCAGAAACAAAAGGACTTGGATTAAGATTATAGTTGCAAGGAGCGTACAGGAATCATTTTCATCGGACTGTTGCGGCAAACGAGAAATATATATCTAAGTACATTAAAAGCAAAAGGTAACAAAGTATAAAAGCTGTCCTCGATATTTAAAACCAGGCAAAGATCTTTCACATCTTTTTTCCTGACTGAGTCTCCTCTCCATGTAATTTTCGAGGTAGACACATTTTAAATTGTGCACAGTAGTTTTGCACTGACCAATATTGCAAAATGGTGCAGGCAAGTGATGCAAGTTACGAAATTGAAAATTTGTGATCTGTAAATATTTGGTCAATAAAATCCACATTTCCTATTGGTGTCGGAAAAAGCCTCATTTGTATGTGGTCTTTCCATTCCCTAACTGCTGGACAGGCTGAAAAATGATGGTTCAGAGGGTTGCAATCCATTCGAAACCTTCCCGCCTTGGAACCATTGGTGGCTTATATCCGACAAGAGCAAATCATTTGTGGGGTCTGTGTGGGATGGTCAAGATGAACAAGTTACTTTCTTACCTGGTAACGTTCTTTCGATGGGATGGTCCGACGACGTATTCCATATCTATGACATGTAATCACCACAGCTGTGCTGCTTCGGAAACTTTTTGGCGTCTGCGTCCTGCGTCGATGACGTCGATGCGCCGTCGTCGAGAACCTCCTCCAACGTCCGACGTCATCCGATGTGATAAGTAGGACGCACAACGCCCGTAGCCTCAGTTGTAGTTTTTTCCCCCAGAACGTGTGACATTAGTCAACTGCCAGTCAGACACAAAGCCTTGCGGAACGTAAGCTGCAATCGCAAAAGAAATTCTGCAGCGGGGAAGGCAGGGCGGGAGCGATATGGAATACGTCGTCGGACCATCCCATCGAAAGAACGTTACCAGGTAAGAAAGTAACTTGTTCTTCGAGGGGATTGGGTCCTCCGACGTATTCCATATCTATGACAGACTCCCAAAGCAGTACCAGAGCAAGGAGGAGGGAAAGAATTTAGAATCTAAATTTAGAATAGCCAATCAAATAGCAGAGCAAAGGACCGCCTTGCCAAAGGCCAGATCCTGTCCTCGGATGGAATCGAGGGAATAGTGACGTACAAATGTATGTACTGAAGCCCAGGTGGCTGCATCACAGATGTTGCGAATAGGAACACCCCTCTGCAGGGCAGTAGATGCAGCCATACCCCTGGTAGAATGGGCCCGCAAGCCAGCCGGTGGGTCCTTACCCGCCAAGCGGTAACACTCTGAGATGGGCAAAATAATCCAGCGAGACAAAGTCTGTTTCGTCACAGCTTGCCCCAAACGCTTTCCAGCGTAACCAATAAAGAGTTGATCGTCCACTCTGACCCGGGACATGCGTGAAACATAAAAGCTTAAAGCTCTCCTAGGATCAAGCCTATGGAGCCTCTCCTCTTCCTTACCAGGATGCGGAGGAGGATAGAATGCCGGAAGAACAACCTTCTGGGCCAAATGAAATTCTGTCACTACCTTCGGAAGAAAAGAAGGACGAACTCCAAGGACAACCCTGTCCTTGTGAAATACAGTGAAGGGTGGCTTAACTGAAAGTGCCTGTAACTCACTCACTCTGCGAGCGGAAGTAACCGCAACTAAAAACACAGTTTTCAGAGTTAACAGCCTCAAAGGGCAAGAATGTAAAGGCTCAAACGGAGCACCCATAAGAAACTTAAGAACAAGGTTTAAATCCCAACCGGGCACCAGGAAAGGTGACGGAGGGAACACATTAGTGAGCCCTTTCAGAAACTGTGAAATTAAAGGGATTTTAAAGTAAGAACACTCTTCAGACGAGCGCTTAAAGATGGACAGCGCCGCCAGGTAACCTTTAATGGTACCCACTTGCAAGCCCCTGTGGGCCAAAGAAAGTAAAAAGGCCAGAACCATGGGGATGTCACATGCAAAAGGATCCACATTCTGAACTCTGCACCAGTCGCAGAACTTACGCCAATGGTACAGAGACTTTGTTGCTGGCCTTCGGGCCGAAAGCAACACCTCCATCACGTCTTCAGGGAGGTCCCAATCCTTATACCTCAACCTTTCAGAAGCCAAGCGTGAAGGTTGAGGGATATGACCTCTGGATGGAGAACCTGACCCCCCCCTCCCGTGAGAGCAGATCGTCTCGGTAGGGAAGACGACGTGGAGGGCAGATGGACAAGTCGAGAAGGTCCGGGTACCACGTCCTCCGAGCCCACGCCGGAGCAATGAGGATCATCCGGGAACCGAACTTCCGTAACCTCCGCAGCACTTGCGGGATGACGGGGACTGGAGGAAACGCGTACAGCAGTGGGAATGACCACTCCACCACGAACGCGTCTCCTAAGGCTCCTTTTGGAGGAAATTCCCGCGAGCAAAACCTTTCGCACTTCCGGTTGACACCGGAGGCGAAGAGATACACTTGAGGGGTCCCCCAAAGGACGAAGATCTCCAGGAGAATCTCCTGAGCCAACTCCCACTCGTGAGAGATCGCGCTCTGCCTGCTCAGAGCGTCCGCCGTCACGTTTTCGTCTCCGGCCAGATGAACTGCCGAGATCGAAACTTCCTGCTGGATGGCCCAGAACTCGAGCTGCATTGCCTCCCTGCACAGAGGAAGTGACCCTGCCCCCCCCTTTTTGTTGAGGTAGTGCATGGCCACTGTGTTGCCCGTCAGGATCAGGACACTCTTTCCTCGCACAGTCGGCAGAAAAGCCTTCAGGGCTAGCCTGACGGCCCTCAGCTCCAACAGATTGATATGGAGTCTGGACTCCGACGGAGACCAATGACCGCTGACTGTCAGCCCGTTGGCATGAGCTCCCCATCCCGTGAGGGATGCATCCGTCACGATCGTCACCTCCGGCCAGGGAAGCCAAAATGGAGCCCCCTTCATCAAGTTGCCTTCGACGGCCCACCACAGAAGGTCCCGGGTGACCGAGGGCGGCACCTGAACCGGGTCCGACATCCTGCCGGAGGACTGCGACCATTGCGTCATGAGTGCCCACTACAAAGATCTCATCCGCAGGCTAGCCTCTGGCACCAGAAGAATGCAGGATGCCATGAGGCCGAGCAACCTCAAGAACTCGAACGCTGGGAGCGTCTGGGCATGCTGAAACTTGTGCACCATCTGCTGAATGTGAAGAGCCCTCACCTGGGGAGGAAAACACTGCCCCAGGGAAGTGTCGAGCACTGCTCCGAAGTACTGGAGCCGCTGTGTTGGAGTCAAATGGGACTTCTTTAAATTGAGGGAGAAGCCCAGCCTGTGAAGGGAGTGGCAGGTGACGGACAGATGATCCAGGACTTGCTCGGGAGAGATCCCCCTGATCAACCAATCGTCCAGGTAGGGGTAGACGTGAATCCCCCCTTGCCTGAGGTGAAAACCCTCGGGGTGGAGGTCAATCCGAATGGCAGGACCCGAAACTGAAAGTGCGAGTCGCCAACCGCGAACCTCAGGTACTACTTGTGCTTGGGATGGATCGGCACTTGGAAGTAAGCATCCTTGAGGTCGACTGACACCAACCAGTCCTGAAGCTGAAGGGCCTGGAGGACTTGAGAGAGAGTAACCATCTTGAGCTTGTCCTTCCTGAGGAGTTTGTTCAAACCGCGGAAGTCCATGATGGGTCTCAATCCCCAGTCTTTCTTCGAAATCAAAAAATAAGGGGAATACCATCCCTTGTTCCTCTCCGCTACAGGCACCAGTTCTATGGCGCCTTTCTCCAGCAGGGCTTGAATTTCCTGCGCAAGGAGCGGATCCGGACTCTGCAAAGAGGTTCCCCGGTGGATTGTCGCGAGGCCTGTGCCGAAAGGGAAGACAGTAGCCGTGGGTTATGATCTCCAGAACCCACACATCTGAAGTAATGGCTTGCCACTCTACAAGATGCTGCGCCAGCCTTCCCCAACCGGCGAACCATGGGACATGGCCTCATGACTGAGTGGGAGCGGCTGCGGCGTTACCTGAGGGCAAAGAGGCAACTGCCCGAGCGGCCTTCGCACCACGGGTACCCTGTCGTCCACCTCTGGTACCCCTGTGCTGGCCTCTTTGACTGCCAGCTCCTCTCGCTTTACTGAAGGACGAGTAATAGCGAAAGGAACCACCCCTCCACTGCTGTCCCCTAGGACGAAAAGGCGGAGGTTGGCGAACTGCAGCGCCCAACGACTTTTCTGCAGCTTTTGAGGTCTGCAACCTCTCAAGGCTCTCGTCAGCCTTGCTGACAAAAAGGTGTTCACCGTCAAAGGGCATGTTGAGGAGCCGGGACTGCACATCAGGAGCAAATCCCCGACTTCCGCAACCACGCAAACCTGCGTATCACGGTGCTCGCCGCCATGGACCTACTGACGCATTCAGCTAAGTCCAAACCCGACTGAACGGACTCACACATGGCATCCTTACCATCCTGGACCATAGCAAGGAAACCATCCCGTTCGTCCCCTTCGGGAATATGTTCAGCCGCTAACGCAACACAGTTCCACAGAGTGTGTGTGAAACGAGACAAGGCACAAATGGAGTTGGCCGCCTGAAGCGCCATACCACCAGAAGAAAACACTTTCTTCGCCCAGCCATCATAACGTTTGTCGTCCCTATCAGGAGGGATGGTAGGGTACGACGCCTGCTTTGCCGGGGCCGTGGCCGCCTGCACCAGCAAACTCTCCGGAGTGGGGTGCCTGGTCAAGTAGCAGGGGTCGCTACTGGCTGGACGGTATTTTTGCGACAAGGATCTGCCCACCGCCGGGAGACTCTCTGGAGCAGTCCAAGCCGCCGCCACCCTTCTCTGTAAAGCCATATGGAACGGCAGTACCGGGTCAGTTGGGGGACCAACATCAAGGATGTCCGTTAGATCATCCTGCACAAACTCCCCTGGGGGAGCAGACAATCCCAAGTACTCAGAAACCCTAGCCATAAGGCGCCGGTACGAGGAATCGGCATGAGAGCCAGGCTCAGGCCTACAAAACTCCACCTCCGGAGAGGTGTCCAGTCCACTGGCATCATGCAGTGACTGCCTCAAATCGTCAAACTGACTATGGCCCGAGACAATTTCATCTGGAACCTGACTAGGAACCAGACCATCAGAATCGTCATCCGCCTCTGAAATATATTCCAGGTGGCGAAAAGAAGGCACCCGAGAGTGCTTGCTCTTAACCAGAGCCTTCCTAGGGGGTTCCCCCGTGCCACAGGGTACCTCCGACACGAAAGGCGTCGATGGCGTCGAGCGAATCGGCGCCGGCGTCGAGAGAACAGGCATCGGCGCCGAGAGGATCGGTGTCGAGGAAATCGGCGCCGACGTCAGATGCAGCGCCGCCAGCATGGGCGGCGTCGACACAGCCCTTGAAGCCGGAGCCCCGAGTGTGTCCTTCGACGACCTGAGCGTCGACGGCTTCGACGACTTCCTCGGAGCCGGAGCCTCGAGAAAGCCGGTCGACGCCCTCGACGCCTCAGACGTCGATGTCTTCCTCGAAGACCTCACAGGTGCACACGGTCTCGAATGCGTCGAGGACCGGGACCTGGAACGGGTACGTCGAGAAAGAGTCTCCTTGTCCGAACGGGACCTCTCCCGTGACTCGTGCCGACCACTCTTGCGAGCGGTGTCTCTCGACCTCTCACGACCGACCCCACTCGGGGGCGCGGACGGCTTAGTACCCTGCAACTCGAGAATTGCCAGCATTTTCTTCCCGAAGGAAGCCCATTCCTCCGGCGTCGCACGGCTGGTGGGGTAAGCGACGTGCTGGGCAGAGTCCTCCGAAGAGGACCTGGAAGACGACCGGTGTCGGCGCTTCCGAGAATGCCTCGAAGAGGCTGAGGAGTGGTGAGACCGACTCTTAGAAGGAGACCCACGAGACTTCCGACGATGACGCGGAGAGTCACCCCTCGAATCATCCGTCGAAAGCCCTGCAGACTTCGACTTCCGGGGCTTGGACACCCGACCTACCGACAACTTCTTCTTACGTTCGCATAAGGCTTTGGATGTGAGCGACTGGCAGTCGATACAGTAATCCGTGTCGTGGGTCTCCCCGAGGCACCAGAGGCAGGCGTCGTGCGAGTCCGTCACCGACATCTTGGACCCACACTCCCCGCACTTCTTGAAGCCCGGACACAGGGTCAAAGACGAAGTAGAAGACATCTTCACACGAAGGATTTTCACAAAAACGAACAGGTTCGAAGAACCCAGAAGAACAGAACTCCAAAGAGTCGAGGCGTTAACCGAGAATCACGAAGCAACACGTTCGCGGAAAAAACGGAACTGAGGCTACGGGCGTCGTGCGTCCTACTTATCACATCGGATGACGTCGGAGGAGGTCCTCGACGACGGCGCATCAACGTCATCGACGCAGGACGCAGACGCCGAAAAAAGTTTCCGAAGCAGCACAGCTGTGGTGATTACATGTCAGATATGGAATACGTGGGAGGACCCAATCCCCTCGAAATACAAGTATTGTCTTAAGCAGATGAAATGGCAGTCCTTTTGTCAAATCCGGGGGCAGTGTGGTGTGTTGCTGAAGGATACGTTTGAGGAGGTGAAAGGTAGCCCAACTTACAGGGGTACCCACACCAGATTAAAGTTCACCCATCTAGGGAATTAAGGCCAAGAGTCTTTATCTTGCAAGGATAACAAGTTTAATCTGTACAGAACTGAGGATGGTCGGGGGAGGGGGGTGTGCAAAGAACTCTGCTCCCCGACCAGCATTCTGTCCCTCTTCCGTGGCTGGCTCCTGGAGACTGCTGCCAAGCAGGAGCCTTATATACTGTTTGACTTGATCACTGGATCCTGGCATGGCGCATCAAAAACTGTGCTTCCCTTACAAGGGATGCTGCAGTCTTCCTTCCTGCATGGCTGGGTTTCAGTTTGGGTCATACTACTTAGCATATTGCTAGCTATGTAAGAATGCATTGTAGCTCCTGTTTATCATCATGTTGCTATATTATAAACATTTATACATAAACACACCTTCCCGCCATACTCTCCACACTTCACTCAATATACTCATTTTATCGGGTCCAGTAATTCCCCTTAAAACCATATTTTCAAATAACGTTGCATTGTGTGCATGAGCATGTACACTGCCTTATTCTCAGTCTGCATGGGCTTTTGATGGACAGGAAACAGCTGCTCAGCCACTTTGTGTGCTCTGCCAGAGCTAGCAAACACCAGGCAATTCATGTAGTCTATTTTTAGCACAGGCTGCATTCCTTTTGGCACAAAGCATTCTGCTCTTTAACGTGCTTTGAGAAAAACTAAATACAATTTAACATTTTTACAAATTCATTCAGCTAATCGCCATTTACACCTTATATTTAAATACTAACTACCTTCATTTACTGCCTGGCCACGTCTGTGTGTGATTATGTTTGCATGAAAAAAGCTTTCTCAGTGCTCTAGTGCTTAGAGAAGTCTTGCATAATTGTAAAGCGCTTGGGGGTGCAGGAAGAAGCTAGCTCCTCCCCAACAGAGGTGGAGAGGCTGTCAGGACATACATTCAATTGGGACAAGACAGAGGTGTTCCCTCTGCACTTCTTGTGACATGGGGATTTTTCTTCGTGAAATCGCAAATGGGCTGAAGTGGGGGTGAAGTATCTGGGGGTGCATATTATACGAGACCAGTGACAAATTGTGGAATTCACAATGAATTAGGTGGGTGAAAAATGTATGATTGATATTCGGAAGTGGGAAAGGTTGACCATGTGAATATGGGACAAGGTGAATGCAAATAAAATGGTGGTATTGCCATGGATTTTGTATGTCATGCAATCGCTGCCACTACAGCATTCTAAGAGTAATTGCCGCACAAAATTGATAGGGTCTTCCAGAATGTTTCGTGTGGTGTTGGTAAACATCCAAAAATTCCATGATTCATTCTGCTCTGCAGTGTCAGGGATGGGGGTTGGTTACCTGGACTTTGGAAAGTACCACAAAGGGTTTCTACTTAAAAAGCCAGCTCAATATTTCACATTGGAGGAAGACGCGTCGCCACTCTGGTTGAGAATAGAAAAGAATGCATGCAGGCCATATGCACCGAGTAATCTGTACTTGTTGAGGAAGTTGCTGAATGTGAAAAATAAGTTAAGTTGACTCCTGTTAATACTAAGGCAGCACGAAAAGGACAACCCCTCCAGGAAGATGAGCCATTGTAGGGGCATTGCTGAGGTTGTTTTATGGCGGCACTGAGAGATGTAGCCGCCGCTTTGGAGGTCCGCAGCTTCTCCAAACTTTCATCCGCCTTGCTGCCAAACAACCTTGAGCCGTCAAAAGGCATATTAAGAATTCTGGATTGCACATCTGGTGCAAAACCAGACTTTCTTAACCACGCAAATCTACGTAGCACCGTGCTAGTTGCCATGGACCTACTGATACTGTCAGCTGTGTCCAAATCTGATTGAAGGCATTCTCCCGAAGCCTCCTTTCCATCACTTATTATGGCTAGAAAGCCATCACGCTCTTCACCTTCTGGGATGTGTTCAGCTGCCACTGACATGCAGGGGTACATTGTGGATGATGTTTGGGGAGTTACTTTGTGTTGTGGAAGTGAGGGGTGGATGTGTGTGTTTTTGTGTCTTATGTCTTGTTTTATGGTGTTATGTTTGTTGGTTGCATATCTATGGGATATTGGATTTATATTTGCTGGTTATTTCATATTTCAGAAACTTTTGTAAATGACTTTGACATGACAGGATTTTACGGTTATGACCCACTGTATTTCAGAAGTTTGAGTTTTGTCCATGATTGTTGATTTTATGTGAAAACTGATTAATGTTTTTTTTTAAAAAAAAACTTCCTTCCACCACTCTTCAGTTTTCCTCACATACAGTCTTGGCTCTAACCAGTCCACAACCAGCTCTCCCAAATATTGATTGTTTCTGCTGTAGCATCTTGTGAATAGGCTATGAAACCTATTTTGGTTACATTTTCAATTTTTCAGGAATAAATAGTCCATGTGAAATAACATAAGTGAGGGCCACATCATGATGCAAGCACCCAAAATACATGAGTATGCATGAATTAACCTGCACAGGTCCAAACAAATTATTATTGCATCCACATAACGAATTCAGAATATGACCATTGTGTGCTTTTTCAAACAGTAAATGTGAAATCCTTCTAGCAACAATAGATTGACTTTGATGTTTTCTGAAGGAACAGATTTTTCACTTGACAGGTGTAAACATTTGGAACCAGGCTTGCCCGTACATTGGTATTGTGGAACCTTGTAGTACTTGTCCCCTGAAAACATTTTCTTGAACATAATGGCCTTCCTTCTTTGAGGTTTACCTGCTTTAGTCCATAGGTCCAAGGTACACAATACCATCTATTTGCTTTTGTATATACCTTAAATTAAATACTACCTGTAATCGTTTTTATCACTCCCTTCTTACTAGTGTTTATTTACAAACTATGCATGCGTTTTAACCTTTAATGTAAACAATGTTGTTAAAACCTGTATCAGTAGTTAGATCACATGAAAGCCCTTATGTCTGCCCAGTTCCTTAGATAGCTGCACTTGCCTCTGTTATAGAATAAACAGCATAACTCATGAACTATAAAACTATTCAGGATTTTTAGTGCATGTTGTGTTATCCGCTGGATCAAGGGTCTGCAACCTTTGGCATTCCAGATGTTTTGGACAACTCCTATCATCCTTAACCAGTACAGTCACTGTTGAGGGATCATGGTAGTCATGAGATGGAGGTTACAGACCCTTTCACGAATAACTCCTGTTTGTTGCTGAATTATTTATAGTTTCCATATATTAGGTGAAAAACATCAGCTGGATTTTCCTGTTCCCATTCAAGACCGCACAATACTTTAAGTGGACTTATAAAGTTCTTCTGTCCCATCAATCAACAATACTTTAACATTAAAATCTCTTCATAATTTTCTTCACATTTGGGTTACTGAGAAATCTTATAAAACTTGCTTATAGAGCACGACAGTGAATTACATACCGCTGGCTTTAGTTGGGACTTCTTCATAGAGGCCATGTACACCAGAAAAAGTAAATGGCACATCACAGATCCTGACATATCACACGTTTCTTCGGACAAACAGGAAAGTCCTTGCATCAGTCTGATAGTACAAGTCCCAACAAAACATTAACATAGGTACAGGTCAAAATGCAGGTATTCCGTATACAGAAATAAATCATTCATAAAAATGTGTTTACGAGTCAGGAACCCATCTCAGCCAAGGGGCCTGCCAACGGGATTCCCAGAGCCAGTCCTGCCCCAGAAGCGGGGTGCAGGAGTTGGGAGGACCTAAGCCCTGTCTCTTCCACATGTGCCTGCATGTTTGAAGCAAGTACAGCATCTTCCTGCCCCATACCTGTTTTGCACAATGCTGGTCAGTCATTTTCTGTTTAACAGAGAACTATGTTAGCCAGCAGAGCTACAAGCAAGCAACCCAAGATAGAGCGAGACAGCAAGGAACTGCAGGACCGTGTAGTGGTCCACATCTCAAATTGGCAATACAGAGGCTCTACAAAACAAGAACTGCTTTTAGCACAACCGCGCAACAGTTCACATCACAAATAAAATATCCAGACACTCCATACATTCTTGCCATTAATTGGAGACACAGTTTATACAAACTGCTGCCATTACCCAAGAGGAAGAGAATAAACTCAATATGCTAAAATGAACTTTATTCAGAGCAGGTCGCAAATACAAAACACTTGAGGGCCCGCATATGAAGAGGGGGCTGTGCTTAGTTCTGGTTTTATTTGTTTCAATGTCAATAACCCCACCCCTAGAGACAAGTGAGCCAGTGGGCAGCCCTTGGAACCAGTGCACTGGGGGACCAATGGCAGGGACCGAGGGAAGATAAAAAGGAACACGAAAGTGGCCATGTGGGTTGGTTGGGTGAGGTCAAGAGAGGAGAAAGATCAAGAGATCAGGCTGAGGAAGGACGGAGCAGAGGAGAGTGGAGGAGAATTGTGGAAGGAGTGTGAAAGGGGAGGTATTGGTTGGTGGGAGGAAGTCGTTCTTGGGTTTAAGTGCATGTATGCTGTGCGATTGGAAGTGACGGAGGCAATGAATTGCCATCTGGTAGGGTGTATCAGCCCTGGCTTCTTTAATTGTGGAGGTCGTATTATCTGGGAAGAAGCGGACCACCTTCCCCTGCAGCTGGGGTTGAAACGACTTGAGTGCCCAGAACACTGCCTGGAGCTCTAACACATTGATGTGAAGTTCCTTGTCGTCCTGTAGCCAGAGGCCTCGGCATGGAGTTGACCTGTCGGCACCCCAACCCTCCAGAGATGCGGCAATAGTAAAGGTGATCAGCCGGTGGGTGAAAGGGGGAACTATAAGGAAGGCATGGTATCAAAGCAAGAGAGACAAGTGATCACAGTTCAAGGGTGTTTATTACACTGTAAAATGGTTTAGATAAACGGCTAATCTAAACCTAAATGTAAGATGGGAGCAAACTACGACCATCAAAAAATAATACTGTCCAAGTGGAGTCTAGTCAAATATAAAGGGCCTATAATAAAAAATAATATTGACAACCGTAACCACTATGCTACAAAATAGCTTGGGATAATGTTCTCAAGTAAAGGAAAGACGTATTCACAAAAAGATGAGTCAGGATGTTATGGCCACGGTCTCCCTTCCCCACGTTTTTAGCACGGGACAAGGCGGGAAAGCACAGCACACTCCTGGGCTTCTCTGGTACAAGCTTACAGTTCCTTTTCTATATATCAGGGCCGCCTGTGCCCAAGTCCCTTCTCATGCAAAGTCTCTTGCTTCAGAGGGCCTGATCTAACTTTCACAGCAGGCGATTACTCTTCACCCTAGGATCTCCCTAAACTGGGGTCCGAATTTCCTTTCAGCGTCAGCCTCCTAAAGCACTTGTCAATTTAAACAGACTTCCGAAGGGCAATCTCGTCTCACTGGGTCACTCTGTTAGCCTATGGCAAGTGCAGGCTTCACAAAGTCACAGTTTGCACAGCGTTCACCTCAGCCGGGCGCAAACACCAGTTTCACAACTCCCTCAGTCGGGTTCACACTTTCCATAGTTCACAATTTCTAAATCTAATCAGAAAGCGGGTGTTCCCCTCCCCTAGATTTCTTTTGGCATCCCTCCGTCAGGTTCACATGTGCCACAGTTCATATCTCAACAAAACGTCATTCTAGACCACTTAGGTTCTTCCCTTTATCCAAGTCTGGGTGCTGGGCCCAAGTCAGGCTTCGCACATTTCTTTCATCACAATGTCCTAGGGGGTGTTAGGGTTCACCCCAATTCGCAGGCATCCCTCAGCTGAGTTCACGTCTGCCTACACAACATGTCAAAGACTTTCGACTGTACAAGGGGGTTTGGTTTGACCCACGTTTGACTACCTTGACACCTCACGGCAACTTCCCCTAAGGCCTCTGGGTACTTGTTTCTCCTGGTTCAGGCGAGGGGGCGCCAGCCAGAGACCTTCGAATGAGCGCCCACGTGGTGCCGGACCACAATCTTTGGTGCCAGTTTCTCTTACAAAGGTTCAGTCATCAGGGTCTCCCTCCACCGGGTATGGACTCTCTCACAAAGTTCACAAGGGTCTCCCCTCTGCCGGGCTCGGACTCCTCTCACAAAGTTCATAAAGAAGACTTTCCTCTGCCGTGCTCAAGTCTCCTCACAGTTTTCAAAAAGGGTTTTGGGACTTCCAGTCCCAGAATGTGCTGTCAGGATTTTGCTCCCACTTCTTAGCTCCCCAAAACGTCATTGGGAGCTGCAGAAGCTAAAAGGGGATATTCTGCTGGGTCAGGGTCACTTTCACTGACCCTCAGAGACCTCAGAGACCTGGGTTTGCCTTATTGGCCCAGGGAAGTCTTGCTGTGGGTACCACCAGGCAACTCCAGCTGCCCCTGGTCTTGCCTTCTGGAGGTACAGCTCCCTCTCCAAAGTGCAGTTTCCTCTGAATTCACAGGGCCAGGGTCAGGCAGGTTTCCCCTCCTCCTGGTCTCCCATGGTCTCTGCAGCTCTTTTGGTCCTTGTCTGGCTTTGTGCACCTTCAAGAATACCTGACTCGCTCAAAGTGTGATTTCCTGCCCCGCCTTTTATACTTCCTGGGAGTGATGATTTGGTTCAGGTGTGCATGGTTGGAATGGAATGCCCGACTTTGCCTGTTCTCGTTAGTGGGTCATACATAGGAATCAATGGTCCAGGGATTCCGATGGGTAATCCTCAACCCGCCTTGTTGCTTCCTCTTCTTCACAGTATTTGAAGGATAGGGTGAATGAAGGGAATTCTGGGAAATGTAGCGAGTTGCAGATTTTGGGAGAAAGTCGGCTGAATGATTATTAAAAGTTTTGTTAACAAGAAAACAGGGTATATGGGGTTTGAAATGTTCCACTGAAGAGGAGGGAAGGTTGTCAGAAAGAGGGGGGGAACAAAGGGGGGAGGAGGTTGGGCAGATGGGCCGTTGTGGATAAATGGGTTTTCGCTTGCCTTTTCGTAAAGGAAAGCACTGCGGTAGGGTGGGACTGTGGTGGCAATATCCTATAAAGACTCAGGTAGGGGTGTATTGCAGAAAAGGTGATATCACGTCTCACCCAAGGGTGTTCCTTCTGCAGTCCCCAAGTGCCCCTTGCCTAGGTGATCCTCCCTCGCTTGTCTGTCCGTAGGGTCAGGACCCAAGCGCGATGACCCTCCCCATGCCACCTGACAAAGGAGCCCGGGGTCTACCAGTGAGAACACCCTCAGGTTTCTCACAGCAGGTGAGGTGTTGCTGATGTTTCCACCACTGGAGTGACTTGTCGAAACTCTGGGTTGAGCGCAGCCTTGTCGTTTCAGGAGCCTGATATTTGTTTCCACCTGGCATCTAGGAACTCTGAGCAGTCTCATGTGCAGCCTGCAGTGAGGACAAAGCGAGATGCAGGAGGACATCCTCCCCACAAGGGACATGATTGGGCATACTGTAGTTGACTGGAGAAGAGACAACTGTCGGACCTTTTGAAACATGGACTGTAGTCTCTCTTCTGAAGGAGTGGCAAGTTTGTTTGTTTTAATATTTGTAATGCGCGCCAGACCCGAGGGTATCAGGGCGCAAAAAGCATCAAGGAGATTGTTCAGCTAAGGTTACATTGCTGTGCAGGTACAGACAGTTTGTGTAATAATTAGGGATGAAGGCAGTTTATACAAGGTAAGACTTAAGGCAGCCAAGTTACATGTTCACACAATATATACAGAGCATAGTGCACAATGTGCAAAGTGTGTATGGTCAGGCACTTTGCAAGTTTGAAGGCATCAGGAAGTAGACACAGACAACTGAGGAAAGTTTGGGCTATAAACATTTATTTAAAATCACAAAGAGGTTGGGATAAGGCCTATCTTGCCCTATGCTACAGTGGGATTTGCCTACCTATCTAAAACTAAGGATAGTCTGTATTAGTAAATGTTTGTGTGTCCAAAACCTATACTTGCCTTCACATCTATTTGTTCAAACTACGTAGGGATGTCAGCATCGAATGAAAAAGTGTTCCAACAAAATTTCACAGCTTCTTCCAGCTTCTTCCAGCTCGTGGTCGGAAAGGGGTTCACCCTTCTCCAGGTCTCCAAATAGTTCACTTTTGATCACAAGGGGTTCCCTTCCACAAGCTTCACAACAATAAAATTCCTCAGGAGTCTTCCCAGCTTTCAGGAATCTTGGCTCTTTCATCAATATCAAATTCCAACTCTAGTTCACAACATACAAGCCTCTTTGGATATTCAACCATAAACTTAGATATGGGTTAGGTGGCTTCTCTTTAGTGGGGTGTAGTCAGTCTAGGTGCAGTTGTCAGACCACAGAGTCCACACATTAAAGGCCATTCAACCAACACAATGGATTGGCTTCTTTTCCACAGTTACGCCACCACTGCTAAAGATCAACAGTGGTATTGGACTTGCAGTCCTTTTCAACACTTGTTTTGACACTATTCACTTGCTGGACTATCAAACGTTCTCCTAGTGTTGCCATAGTTACAACTCGTACAGTTCCTCTTTTCCGTATGGCTGTTGCCAATGCTTGCTTATTCTCAGTTCTTTATATTTATTAACAATGCTTGCTTTCTTTAGTTTCTATGATTCACAGTTCCTTTGTATAAGGGAACGCTTTTTTCTGCTTTCTACTAATGTGGCATTTACTCATTATTACTTTCCTTTGGTTTGGTATTCAAAGTTGCAGTTCATTCATATCAAAGCAACGTAACTGCAAATTCCCAGTTCACTCTCCTGCTGGAAATGTGCACCTTGCATTCAATTTCAAGTTAAATGCTTTTCTGGCACTTCCGCAGCCTTCCCAATTTCAGTACAGGTCAGTATTCACAAAAAGCTCCATTCATCAAACTTCACATTATCATATTCATCAAGCATCTGTGTTTACAATTTTGGACCGGCAATCACATTGTCTACGCAGTCACTCGTGAGCGCTCTGACCTTCTTTCACAACACGGCCGGCTCGCACCACGCGTCCCAGAGTCATTCAGCCTCACTTGACTCACCAGGTACGCTGCCTTTGTGTGCCCGCTTCTGTCGGTTCTTCGCGGCTGCTGCTGTTCCCGGCTCAGCAAGGCCATCTTCCTTGGTCTCCGACACATCGGGCTCCCGAAGAGGGTGTCCTCTGGAATCCAGGAGGTCGGCAGCCTGACCCTGCCACCGGAGACCTTCCGACGACGACAGCCACATTCTGTTTCTCTGCAGCACCACCGCGCTTCGAACACGCATCTTCCTGCCTTCACTGTCCCTTTGGCTTCAGGTGCAAGCCATTTACATTGATTTCACAAAGGTCTTGGTACTCGGCATCCCTCTTACTCATTGAAGTACCTGAGTGGTATTTGTGTATGTAAGAGTTAATAAAGGATGAATTTGAGTTCCTATGTGGTCTCTTCCTCGTCTGAGTACCATAGGGGTATACATTGGGAGATGGTTTTCTACCATAATAGGGAAGGGGTTGGAAATATCCCAAAAAAGCCTGGGGGATATTTGTTACTTGATGAAAGGGAAATGGGGGGTAATGTGGTATGCCATGTCTCACCCAGGGCTGCCTCATCCCCACTCCACAAATCTCCTCCTCCCAGGTGATCCCCCCCCTCGCATATCCACCACCAGTGTCAGGATCCAAAAGCGACAGCCTGTCCCTGGCCACCTGGGGTGGAGGGAGAAGAGGATAATTTGGGGAAATAAGTGATGAAGCCCTCAGAATCCTCACACAAGACACTGCAAGGTGTTCAGTTGAGATCCCAGGAATGGAGCGTTATTAGACGGCGATAGACAGGACATGGTAAAGTTTATGGAGAATCCAAGAGACATCAGACATTGAATGGTGGTGTTGGTAAGAAGCAGTGCTAGTTGGTGAGACTGTAATCGGATCAACCAGTCATCCAGACAGGGGTAGAATTGCACCCGTGTACGATGTAGATGTGTGGCCACTGGGGCAAGGCACTTGGTGAACATCCTTAGGGCAGATTTTAGCTCGAAGGATAGAGCCTTGAATTGCAGTTCTTGCCTTGCACCACGAAGCACAGGAACATTCTGTGCATCCAATGGATGGGTATATGGAAGTACAGTGTCTAACAGATCTAGAGAGGCAAGAACATCCCCTTGTTCCAGCTTCTCCAGGACCTGTTACAACATGACCTTCCTGAACATTTGTGATTTGAGGAATTTGTTGAGTTTCCTGTGATCCAGAATGGTTCCCACACACCATTTGTCTCAGCAGAAGTACATGGAGTACACTCTGGAGCCCTAGAGGTGCATCAGAACTGGTTCTATAGCCCCCTTTGTTAGCAGGGACTGAACTTCCTGTAGTAGGATGAGCAGATGTAGTTCCTTTTTGCGTTCAGGTGGAATGGCAAGACACTTTCCTAGGAACTCCTGAGTGTGTCATCTCTACAATGCTGAGCACTCTTTTGTCGTTGGTGATGTTCTTCCACTGGTCGCCAAAACGAGACAACCAGCCTCCCACTGTGGTGCTGAAGTGGGGGCACAGCCCCTGATCCTGGTCAGGCCTGCTTTGGAGTCTGGGTGTGGGTGGTGGATCCCTGCCGCTCCTATACGCTTGTAATCTCCCATGCTAGGTATCCTGCAAGGAGATGCAATACAGTTGCCGATATAATGGCTGTTGATAACTCCTGGAGGTTCTGGAGAGTCTCTCCTTCTCAGATCAAAAGGGGTGTATCCGCTGCTGGAGGGTACCCAACGACCGAGACAGAGTCAGAGGCCTTCTCAACTTCTTCCAACCACGCGACTAACCGTTGGTGGCAGTCTTTCCGGGTTTTAGATGAAAACTCCTGGCAGATGGAGCAGCTCCCTACTTCACGCTCCGGATGCAGGCAGTAAAGACATTTTGTATACCGATCATCCATGACAACGTTCTTGAGGCCGCATTTGGCACAAGACCTAAACAGCGTCCACCATAGCCATGTGGAGAAGGCCCCAGCGATGAAGTCCCCCCCCCAGCTAGAAGATCCCTGGATGGTTCTGATCTTCACCGGCAACAGATCCCTGCTACCGATAGTCACTTATGTGATGAAGAAAAGGTGAAGATTCATGGATCAAAATTGGAAACAAAGTCAAACAATTCAAGAAGCGAATATCAAGGCCTCCCAACGCAGACATGTGGTAAAGTAATCTAAAGATGGTCACCCTGGGTGGAGCTAAGGTGAACATCACTGGTTGGGGCAGTATGACCCAAAGTGAGAACAAGGGGCTATATAAAAGTGACAAACAGTTTTTTAAAGCTTCAAAGCAAAACTGTTTAATATTATAGAGGGTTCACAGCCTGACGATGGGGAATATCCACAAGCATGTGAATCCATGTAAGATCCAATGCTGGAGAAGGTGCCACCATCTTGTTTCTCTCTGCTTCTCCCTCTCCTTCCTATTCCCTCCACTTCCTCTAGCACAAAACACGTAGGCTGTGATGTCAAAAAGGGCAACAACCACTAATTTCAAGCAGGCTAGCTTTAGTCCAATCACCTAGGCACTTTTACCATTAAAGGAAGAAGTTGATATATAACATATGAAAAGGTGATTCAGGTTCTCTTGGTCCAGGCTCTCCGCCCTTCACAACTGATTGGGAATACCTGCATCCGCAGGCAGGCTGGAAAAGCTAGCTGAAAAAGATAGCTGTCACTTTAAGAGTTTTAGAAGGGGAAGGGCCTACGTCACACGTGCGTCCCTCCGCACGCCGGGCCCACACCTTACCCTCAACATCACCAATGGTCCACACCCAGTTCCTGTGGTTAGGCCGAAGCAGTAGAATTTAAGTACATGCATACTGCAGGGGATGGCTGGGTGGGTGTTGTGAAGGAGGGGGATCCTGGACTAAGAGAACCTGAATCACCATAAAGATAATTTTTCATTTCTCCAGCGTCCTGGCTCTCCCTCCTTACCAGCTGGTTGGGACCAGGCTAAAAAGCCTTTGAATAAGGGTGGAGGAGACAGCATGTACAGGATTCAGGCAAACAAGTTGCAGAGAACCTCTTGGCTGAATTTTTCATAATTTTTGGACGATTTGTGTCCATAGAATAGTGCTTGGAAAAGGCAAGCGGGGTAGCCCAGGGGGCTGCTTTACAGATGTCTACAATGGGAATGTGCTTGGTAAAGGCGACTACAGATTCTGCCTTGGCTCTAGTAGAATGTGCCCAAAGTCTCTGTAGAGTCGCAAGCCCTTTCAAGCCATAAGCCTTGGAGATGCAGGAGACAACCCATCTGGCAATAGAAGCCTTTTGCTGCTTTATTGCCAGCAGAAGGATCACAGTAGGTAACAAAGAGCTGATCTGCTTTTCTAAACAGTTTGGTCCTTTCAAGGTAGAATTTTAAAGTTCTTACTACATCTAGCTTATGCAATTTCTCTTCTGCCGCAGACGCATGCGGTCTAGGAAGAAGACATACGAGAAGACATATTTCCTGGTTCAAGTGAAAATCGGAAACCACCTTAGGCAGAAACGACGGAACCGTACGCAAGACAACTTTGTCTTTATGGAACACAATAGATGGTTCCTTAGAAGAAAGAGCTTGGAGCTCCCCAATTCTTCTACCCGAAGTAATGGCTACTAAGAAGACTGATTTTCAAGGTAGGGATTCTAAATCGCATGAAGCCATAAACTCAAATGGTTTTTGAATTAGGGCTGCTAAAACCACGTTGAGATCTTACTGAGGTGGAGGTTCACGAATAGGGGGATGTAAACTTCCTCAAAGTACCTTTTAACGGCCTCGTTGGAAAGAGAACAAGACTTGTGTTCTCTATTAAGGTAAGCAACAATAGCTGATAAGTAATGTTTGCAAGTGTTTTCCTTGACACCAATGGAAACAAGATAAGACCTTAAGGACATGACATTATCAATGGAGGCCATTAGGGGTTAAGGTTTTGGTTTAAGGCCCAGTGACAGAAACTTAACCATTGGATACAAAATTGTTTTTTGGTGGAAGATTTCATGGAGGCCGACATAATGGCAATGTTTTGTTCTGACAAATACAAGTGGGAAAAGGCTAGCTTTTCAGGAACCAAACCTTCAAGTTGAGCAACTGAGGGGAGGGGTGAAGAACCCGCCCCTTCTGTTGAGTCAAAAGAGCTCTTGAAAGTGGAAGTTCTAAGGGGGGGGGGATTAGGGGTGTAACGTTATAACGGTGTACCGTTATAGATACCGTGAACAGCTTAATTGAACTATAATACCAGTCACATTGTTTATACTGGTGTACCGTTTTAGGGCCTGCAGCTATTAGGTGAGCTTTGCAAACCAATTTGGAAAGGCTGCAGTAAGCAAGTGCTGCGCATTCTGGGTCTTGCACTATGGGATGTGGTGTTAAAGTAAGGCCAAATTAGTAAATACAGCTTTGATGCTGTGACCGCTCTTTCTCTGTGATCAGTAGAGTCGGGTTAAAGATCAGCAGATTTTTAGTTTTCCCACCAATTTGCAAGATGGGGAACTACACATTCCAGAATTCAAAGGGGGGAGGGGGATTAACTGGATGCCCTTCTGATGCATATCCACAAAAAAGGTTAGCTCTGTAGAATGCATGAATACTGGGCCTAGCAGTGCTTTGTGCTAGTATATAAACTGCCCCTGTCCCCCCCACCCCCACTGTCCTGCGTGTAGATTTACACATTGGCACTAGAGTTGCTACTTTGCTTGATCCTTCACCTGCCTTCTGCAAATGGCACTGGACTCAAGCAGGCAGGACAGATTCTACATTCAATTTGAAGTATCCAGAGCAATGGGGTGAGATATTTCTCAGGTCTATCCTCGATTTGTGACACCACCCATGAAAGCATTCCTCCGTCTCAACTCACATGGCAGGGGACCTAATGCGCTCAGACCTGGGGAAAATGGTAATGATGGCGCTGTAGTGATGTGGTGGTCTAGGCCATATTTGTGCCAATATGTATTTTAACTTTGTCATTTTTAAAACGTTTTCGTGTCACTATCTTTAAGAAGGTAAATGAACATGTATTGCAAGAATCAAGAAAGAAATAAACAGCACCCACTGAATGCTGTCCTGTTAGGATTACATGGTCAGTGGTGACTCCAACATAAGACCTTTATAATACTCCAGGCAGATGGTAAAAAAGATATAGTGATTTGATCAATATGCAACCTTTCGGTGAGTGTGTGTTGGCTATGACATTTTGACAAAAGAAACACAATGACATGGGCTTTCAGACCTCACATGAGTGACCTTTTAACTATTATATACCGTCATTTGGCAAGAACGTTATCATACCATCATAAAACCAATAACGTGACACCCCTACGCGGGATACCCCACTAACTCCAGAAGATCTGGAAACCAAATCTGGGGAGGCCAGAAAGGGGCTAATAGAATCATTGTCAGGTTGTGTGACATTTTGAATTTCAGCAAAGGTTTGTGAATCAATGGAAGAGGTGGGAAGGCATAAAGTGCTAGATTTGACCAATCCAGATGTAGAGAATCTCCCAGGGACCGAGGACCCTGACCTTCCCTTGACTACAATTTCGGAAACAGTGTGCTGGGTTGATTGGCAAAGAGGTCTACTGATCAATGGCTGCACTTCTGAAATATCATGTGTGATACTGTCTGTTGCAGCTCCCATTCGTGTAGAGCGGACTGTAACCTGCTTAGTTTGTCCGCCAGGACGTTCTTCTTGCCCTCAAGATGGGACATAGACAAGAAAATGTGATTTTGAATGGCCCAATGCCAAATTTGTTCTGCTAGGAGACAGGCGGCGGGAGCGAGTCCCCCCTGCTTGCTGATATAAAACATTGCAATGGTATTGTCTGTTTGAATTTTCACCACCTTTCTTTGAATTGAGGGAAGAAAAGATTGGAGAGAAAAATATGGCTCTTAGTTCCAGTACATTTATGTGGTCCTTCCTTTCTTGAGAGGACCAAAGACTGTGAGCTGTTAAGCTTTGACAATGAGCTCCCCAACCGTACTCTGAAGAGTCTGTTATGACTATTTGGTGAGGGGAGGTAGAAAGGGAAATCCCGTTAGCTTGTTCTCTGGGGAGTTCCACCAGCCCAGAGAGTCTTACACTTGGCCTGGAATTTGGATCTTTGTTTCCTGGGGATCCGAGAGCTGATTCCAGTTGAAAACAAAATGCCAATGGGTCGTTCACATATGGAGCCTTGCAAAGGGAACTAGGTTCATGCAAGAGACCATGAGGCCCAAGAGCCTTTGAAACCACCAAGCTGTTAGTGACTGATGAGTGGAGAACCGAACAATCGTTTTTTGAATGGCTCCCACTCTTTCCAAGGGTGGAAAGACTGTGTGCAGAGTAGTGTCTATAACTACTCCTAAAAACTGTATCCTTTGCAAGGGACTGAGTTTGTATTTTGTCACATTTATGGAGAACCCCAGGTAGAACAGAGTATGGCAAGTAATTTGCAACTTCTGAAGCAATACCTCCGGAGACTGGGCTTTGAGAAGCCAGTCGTCTAGGTAGGGATTTAAATGCACTGTTTGCAACCGAAGGAAGGCTGCCACTGACCCAAGAACCTTTGTGAAAACCCTGGGGGCAGAATTTAGCCCAAAGGGTAGACATGGGAACTGGTAATGAGACTTTCCTACTGTGAATCTCAGAAACCGACAATGGAGTTTGTAGATGGGGATTGAAAATACGAATCCTGTAGGTATACCGATGCCATCCAATCGTTTGGATGTAGGGAAGCCAGAATCCGAGGTATGGTTATCATATGGAAAGTATACAGAGACAGAAATTGGTTGACGTCTGAAAGATCCACCTGATTTCTTTGGGATCAGGAAATAACCCGAGTAAAATCCCTCACCGATTTCCTCTTGGGGAACCAATTCTATTGCTCCTAGAAGGAGTTTTTGAATCTCTTCCAAGAGCTCCGGGGATGATTTTAGGGCAAGGCAGTACCCATGTTGAATAATATTTGGAACCCAGTCCTCTTGAGTAACGGTTTTCCAAAAAGGGAGGAAGTTGGAAAGGCTTCCTGCTACTGAGGATGTATGCTCCTGTATGATGGTTGGAGCGGAAGGTAATTACATGTCCGAGGGAAAGTCAAATAGACTTCTTCTGCTCCTGAACAGAATAAGAGGCACAGAGGGATCGGGGGACGATTTATTCCTGGGTCTATATGGTCTCTTTTTGGAAGAGTAGTACAATTTAGCAGAAGTGGAGGAACAGCCGTTGCCTTGTGTACGTGGTTTAAATGCCTTGAAGTTTTGGTGATATGGTTGTTTCACCGAGATGGAGCAGAGAGTTGTAGCTGCTGTGACACTGGCCGTACATTTCTGTAGGATCTAATCTGTAGATGGGTCAAACAACGTTTTGTCATCGAATGGAAGGTCAAGCACCTTCTCCTAAATATCCCGATGAAGGGAAGAGGCAGACAGATATGCGTAGCTCCGCATGTAGACTGCACTAGTAACTGCCCTAGCAGTTGTGTCAGTTAGGACTTCAAAGACTTGAAGCTTTTGCATAGCAGCTTCTCTGCCTTCAGAGATCTACAAAGAGAACGCGACTGCGGCTTCCTGAGGTAGCATGTCAGTGAAGCGCTCTATATTCTCCCAGTTAAGGATATTAAATCCCAGCAGAACTGTAGCAGTATTAAAGGCATGGTCTGGTAAAAACATTTATTTAAAAAATAGATAGGCAACATAAAAAAAAAATGCTAGCATTCTCTTTTTTAAAACTTCCTATGTAAAATTTTGAGCTATTCAAGCTCAAAATTCACAAAAGCAAGCACATGGGCGCATCCATTTTGTGAAATGGATGCCCTCCTGTGCTGGCTTTTGCGGCACTAATGAAGGAAAAGCTAGCCAGCTGTAGTAAACAAAAGCTACCGCTGGGTGGCTTTCCCTTCATTAGTGCTGTACGCGGAGGACGGGGACCGGAGACAAGAGCAGGAAAGCTGCAGCTGACTCTCGTTAAGTGCTATTTATTTAAAAAAAAAAAAATAAGCACTAGCTGAGGTTTTTTTTCTACGTTTTCCGGGCTGGAGAAGCCTGGAAAACTTAGAAATAAAACTGCAGCTTTAAAAACGTTGTATTTATGTTTGCGGTCTCCTTTGAAGCGACCGCAAACATAAATACAACGTTATTGTGTTGGAAAACGCTGTGGTTTTTCTTTCCAAGTTTCTCAGGCTACTCCGGCTCGGAGGAGCCTGAGAAACTCGGAATGAAAAACCGCAGCGTTTTCCAACACAACCGCGTTGTGTTTCTGCCTGAATCTGCTTTCCCATTTGGGGCTCTCGGGCTCCCCAAGGGGAGCCCGAGAGCCCCAAATGGGAAAGCAGATTTAGGCAGAAACAACGCAGCATTTAGCATTTCCCATTTGGGGCTCTCGGGCTCCCCACGGGCAGCCCGAGAGCCCCAAATGGGAAATCAGCTGTAGGCAGAAACACTACGCGGCATGTAAACACAACCGTGTTGTGTTTCTGCCTGCTGTGGCTTTCACTTTGGGTCTCCGGTGCTCCCCTGGGAGCGGTTGTGTTGGAAAACGCGGATGTGTTGGAAAACGCTGCGGTTTTTCTTTCTGAGTTTCTCAGGCTCCTCCGAGAAGCTGTTGTATTTATGTTTGTATTTATGCGGCACTAATGAAGGAAAGGATGTTTGCGGTCGCTTTTGAAATACGTTTTTAAAGCTGCGGTTTTATTTCTATGTTTTCCGGGCTCCTCCAGCCCGGAAAACTTAGAAAAAAACCGCAGCTAGTGCTTATTTTTTTTAAAAAATAAATAGCACTTACCGAGATTCAGCTGCAGCTTTCCTGCTCTGGTCTCAGGTCCCCGTCCTCCGCGTACAGCACTAATGAAGGGAAAGCCACCCAGCGGTAGCTTTTGTTTACTACAGCTGGCTGGCTTTTCCTTCATTAGTGCCGCAAAAGCCAGCACAGGAGGGCATTCATTTTACCAGACCATGCCTTTAATCTGCCTAAGTTGTAGGTTAGGGGTGGTGTAAAACTTCTTACCTTGGGTCTCCCATTCTTTTGCATTTCTGTCCAGCACTGAAGCTGGAGAAGGAGAAGGAGCTTTACCCATTCTGCCCAGGGCAGCAGAGACTACTGTTGATTGAGCTGGAAGATTTCTCATGAGAATGAAGGGTTCATCCTTGGGCACCTTGTATTTATTATCTAAGTCCTTGGGGATGTTGGGATCAGAATTAGGTTTTCCCCAAAGAGCTAGAGCTTGCTCCATAACAGACATTCCATGGGCAGAGGAACCTTACCAGTCATTTCAGGCTTATCCTTTGGGAGGATTTCAAGAGCCTGCATGGCTTTAGTGATAATGTTATGGAACACTTTAGAGGTTGAATGAGTGGTGTACTCGTCTGAATATGATTATGTGTCCTTTGACATTTTCTGTTTTTTCGGTGGAGGAGCAGGTTTCACATTGTCCACTGGTACCGGTAAAGGGTTGGGGGGGGGGGTAGGGTCAACTGGTACCGATCCCTCCGGTAGCTCTGCTAACATTTTGTACTTGATGCGCTGAGCCAAGACCTCGAGGTAGGGCTCAGAAAGCATTGCTTTCAGCACAGTGTTAGAGATGTTGTTTGCCATTTGAGAAGGGCTAGGTAAAGGTTCTTCCAATGTGATAGGAGAAGTAGAAGAATCAACCCTATCAAGCAGATGGCTAGGATTGAGAATGTTCAACACCACCCACCTAGGCACCCGAATATTGGTTAGAACCAGTTGGTGTGCAGTTTGTGATGGCCCCAGTGCAGGTTGGCCCAAATAGTCCTCAGACTGAGGAGAACATTGAGGCAAAATGTAAGGAGTCTGAGCCCCCATAGGAGTGCCCATAGGAGTGCTGAACAATTGTTCTGGTGGAACAGTAAAAAATGCTGAAACGTCAAAGTCTACCGAGTTAGAAATTAAAGTTGAATTGTTTTTCTGGCTCTCCGGTACCGAGCCAGAGACCGAAACCACAGGAGATTTCTTTCGTTTCTGTTTCGCAGAGAATTTGGTACCAGACTAGCTGTTGAATGAGAGTGCTTATGCCTCTTATGAGCCGACTTATGAGATTTCCTTGGTACCGAGGAGCTTGCAAGCTCATCTGCAGTAGTTGAGGGTAAAAGCTTTTCTTTCAGTACCGAGGTACCAGAAGTTTTATGAGCAGAAGCCGACTTGGCTTTGTCCGGTACAGGGGAATCGGAATCGACCGCATCAACCCTGGAGGCGCGATCCTCTTTGCACCTACCCTTGCCGGTTAGGTGTACCGAGGCAATAGAGGATTTTGCCGGTACCGTGATTATTTTACCCAGAGTAAATAACTCTTCTGGTACCGGGTGGGTCGTCTGTGAACCTTTCCCACCTGGAGGCATTAGTGTTGAGGTACTAGTGTTTTCCAACCCAGAGGTATTTTCAGGTGAACAGGCCGGGGTTTCCCCCTGAACGGTCCTGTGAAGACTCCGAAACTGAGGAGGCAATCTTCCCTTGTGTACCGACAGCAGGTGGCGAAACTATTACCTCACCTGAAGGTACAGTCCACCTCTTACCGATATCGGCCTCCCTCCTGTTCCGAACGAAGCCCTCTGTCGCCTTTGGTACTGAACCCAGCACGGACATGGAGAGAAGGCGAGTCCACAGAGACTGCACGTGAATTCCACAGCAAAATTGTCATGATTCCTGCCCCTCATGTCCCCAGCCCTCCAAGATGTCAAGCTGGAGCCAGGCCACGATCACCTACATGGCCCTCAAGGGCCTCTCCATCCCTCCAAAGATCCACTTGGAGTCAGACTTGGCACTTGTGGCACCAGACTCACTCACTCCCATAGGATAAAATTGGGGAATTGGACTTTTAATGCATTGATGGGGACAAGATGGATGCCCCCACATATTTCGGTTCCCAGAACTGCATGTGCAGTCTAGTCTTTTGGGTGTGGTTCAGCCCAGAGACTCCTGGAATACCCAGAGACTATTCAAGCCACGCCGAGAAACATGATTTGTGTTTTTTGCACCTGCTGCTTGACACTCACCATGTTCGGATCAGTCTCCAGTAGGCCTGCCTCTTTCTTCTGCGCTCAACTCCTGCAAGAACAAGAACACGTTAGGAACAGCCTTACCTTGCAGCGCTTCTGCCCATCATTCATCGCTCCTTCTGTTCTGCGGGCACCTTCAGCGGTGTCATTCCCATCCCGGCACGCTTCTTCCTAAGAAAAAGGGAAAATAACAGAAAAAAGGCATTAGTAAGCATTCCGCAAATCTTCGCTTATTTTTAAAGACTGTACGAGCTTCAAACGCTTACCTGAATCCAGGCGCTCTGGAGGAACTCTGTCTCCGGAACTTCTCATCCATCTGCAAGAAGGAAAATACACTCCAGGTTAGCGTGAAAACATCTAGAGGCGATGCATACCACGCTTACTCACTGCATTTCTTCTTCATAACCGGCATCCACGCTGAAAACATCACGGCACCTAAAAGACACAGAAAAATAACTCGGTTCAATACAAATACGAAAGGGTCGCATCGTGCTCTCTCTCACCTTCAGCGCTACTCATCTCCGCAGCACGTCGCCATCCCCGGACGCCGGCCATCATCTAAGGAAGGAAAGGAATGAAGATAGAGAACTGTTCAAAAGACTCATACTTACCTGTTAGACTCTTGCCAGTGAAGAAACTAGGCAGCAACGAGCCCGCATCACTCAAAGTGCCGCTGCACTGAAAGCAGGACGGAGAGCACGCTTTCCAAGAAAACAAGATGAGCTGTGGATCAAAGAGAAGGGTTGGACCCGGGGAAGAAGGGGTTGAAGCACACAGAGACAATAGGGAGTTAAACTCTACCAATCCTGTGTTTCAGGCCCAGTCTCCAGTTGAGTAGACTCCAGGGAAGGGTTCAAGGTCGTAAGAGGTCAGAACAGGCCGAGTGACGTCCCCGTGGATACCAGGTGAGCGTTTCAAAAATATGCAGTTACTCACTGGGTGATGTATACCCAGACAACGGACGGAGGCATGGTGAGGATCGGCCGCAGAAAAATGCTTCCGGCAAAGGAAGCACTGCTTGAAGCCTGTCGCATACGGCATTCGTAGAAGGAGGCACCACAAATAGAAGAAAAAAAAAAGTAACAAAGAAGCAATCACTAGGAAAAAAACGGAACGACAGCCAAAGGAACACCCAGAAAAGGTAGTCACAGCTAAACATTTTGACCCGCTGAGTAGGCAGAAAAACAGTAACTGGGTTTGGACCATTGGTGACGTGAGGGTAAGGTGTGGGCCTGGCGCACGGAGCGACGCACGTGTGATCTAGGCCCTTCCCCTTCTAAAATTCTTAAAGTGACAGCAATCTTTTTCAGCCAGCTTTTCTGGCCTGCCTGCGAATGCAGGCGTTCCCCAACAGTTAGGAAGGAGGGAGAGCCAGGACGACAGAAGTATATATATTATAAATATAAACATAGAAATATATAGATCCAAATATTTTTCAAAAATTGAGATACTGTTAAATGTCCATATGAAAATGCTTTGCTGAATTTACACACTTCTTTGGTTAATAAATAACTCCAAAAAGGGTTTAATAATTCTAATTGAGTTCCCTGCCAGACTGGTGGATGGTGGGGCTGACTCGGGGAACAAGTGCTGCCCCTATACAAGTGATGCTAGGCATGGAGATGGCCTGTGGAGCAATTCACTTGGCTACCGCCACCATAACCCATGTGGTAGGCTGAGGCTCGTCCCATTACCCCCTTAGAAACTCCTGTCTCCTTAATGGAATCAGTTATGAAGGACATTCCTCTGAAGTTGGCGGTGCCTGGAGGCTCTGCTCTTTCACAAGTGTATAAATCACACGCAAATCCACAGGAGGGAAAGGGTGAGGCTTGAATTAAGACCATAACATTAAGTATTGAATCAGTCACTCATAGGGTGCCATATACAAGACCTGTCACTCTAAGGGAGTCCTCTTGAGGACAAGGCCAGTATATAAGCAAAAAGACGGCAGCTCATGAAGGGGTTTAACCAATCCCTAGGCCCACCTCAGACCTATTTTCTGTTATCTACACAGTTGATTGTACTATGTGCACTGCACTTTCTCTGCCTAGTGCAGACTTGTATCATTCAGAAATTCATGGGCTCTAAATGAGCCCCCCCTTGTTCTCTCCCTCCTTGAGCGATTTGAAACACTTGCTTTGTGTATAGGCGCTTTACAAATAAACAATACCAAAGAACTGCAAGCCTTCACAATTTGCGAGTCCCATCAACCAATGTTATGTTATTGAGAACTATAACACGCACCACTGCCATTTTCATGGTCTCCTGGTGCTCAGGGGGATCTGAAAAGGAGGGAGGGTTGTGGAGGGTTAGTTGGTGGAACGGAGAGAGATGGCGCAAAATATCTTTTTGCTGTTGTGAGTATTCCTGTGGAGTCATCACCAATTCCCCAACAAGGACCTCCTCCCATGTGGCCAGGGGACAGCAGTCGCTACCTGATCCTGACCCTGGGGGTGGTAATATGAGGGAGGATCATTGTAAAGCACGAGAGGGGGGCGTCTGTACTCCTGCTCTCTATATGGCAGAGAGGCACAGAGGACCCCAGCCAAGATTCTCCATTTGGTAAAACGTGGCAGAGCAATCCAGGCCCAGCTCTCAGGATGTGATCCAGGCTGGCTCTCAAGTACAGTGTAGTCCCCAAGCACCAACAAAGGAATGTCCACACACTGTATTAGTGAAAACAGTCTTTATATAATTAAGGTTCAAGGTTATATACATAATCACAATAACTCACTTTGTGCTCGGTTAATCTACAATGGCAAATATATACACAGTTCTATGTGGTACCACAATTACTATCAGATTTCATTAAAGTGCATCAACTGTACTTTGGTCAAATGTCACACAAATCAATTAATAAAGGGAACCAACCATAGCCATAGGAGGAAAGCAGTCGGTTAGAACAATTGGCAGAATACTGGACCTGTTTACCTACACAGTTCTGTGTGAGGATCTTCCCACCACCTGGGTAACCTGTAAATTGAGATATACAAGCCCAGGCCATATATTGTTCTCCAGAGTCTTATTTCCTTCTAAATAGTTCTACAACCCCAATGTACCTGGAATAGCAGAGTTAGACGTCGGGTCATCGACAGATCCTTCTTGAGCAGCTCCCTTTAAGGCAGGAGCCATGGATCGTTAAGATCCCACGAGGAAAAAGGGGTGCACACTGTTGTTGCGGCAGCAGTTTCAGTTCTTGCGGTGCTCGTTGACAATCGGGCGAAAACGTCCTGCAAGCTCAGGCATGCAGTGCACCTCGACGACGAGTGTTCACTGCCGCAAAGAGTCAATTAAGAACTTTGGCCCAGCAAAGGTGTTGAGTCGTCGGCATCTGGCGTCGGCGAGTGGGACGTGACCACAGCCAGCTTCAGTAGCTACGTGGGCGTCTGAGGACTTCGGGTGGCGGGAAACCCACCGGCGGATTCTCTTCGGTCGTCGGCAGCCTTGAATTTCTCTGGCAGGATGAAAGCGGTGGACGGTGATGAACAAGGGAGTCCTTGGATCAAAATGTTCCTAAACAAAGGGAGCACTGCTGCAGTCGGAGACGGTGGAGGGCTGTCCGGTGCTTCTCTTCTTTCTCCTCAGCGGTCCCCTTCTCCAGTCGGCAGCCTTTTGTAGGTCTGTCTGCAAGGGAGCTTTGGCAAATATCAGCTGGTGCACGATGGTCCCTTGTAGCTTGGGAAGAGGTCTCCTAGCTCGGTCTTCCCTTGGATCAGTTCCTTGAAGGCACAGGACCTTTCAGATTAGAAAAGGACAGCAGAAGCAGTTCTTCTTCCAGTGGGCTTCAAAGTTAAGCATCAGTTTCAACTTCAGCTTCTAAACGATTTATATCAGTATTAGACGCCCAGTGATACTGTTGATCTTCGATTCAGTCTGCTGGGTCACACTCAGGCAACCAATCACTCAGAAGGGCATTCAGGCAGTCAGGCAGCCAATCGGCTCACAGTGCATTCAGGCCATTCTTCTCCATCCAGACACTCACAACACGGGATGTGGATTCGGACAAGTATTGAGCCATTCAACCCTCCACACTGCATTCATACCAGTTTCGGGCAGGGCTGTCTCAGTCATTCTGTCAACCACCAGATACTAGGCACCCATAACATGAAATGCGTATTCGTCACACACTCCATTCACCCAGGTGCCAACCCACAGCGTATCTACAACATACAGCCATTGGAAAAACTCCAGCCGGTCTGGCCGAGACTTCCCCACAGCACCATATATGGAACAGCAAGTCAGGGGGAAGGGACAGAGTCAGGGCTTGCCGGGACTTCGGGAAAAGGTAACAGGGGATAGAAAGCAAGAGGCCACGGGGGCCATCTCGTCTCCATCAGGAATCCACTGATTCTAATGACAGGGCCTGGACATCCCAAAATGGAGGATGCACAGGGCACCTGTCAATTCAGCACAGAGCTGCCACGGCCCGTACCCTGCTCTGTGGGCCACATACAGGTGCCCAAAAACATACACTAGGAGTACAGGGACATACTCCCACACATGGGTGCCATACGGGTATCCCAAGGGTCTGTTCACCAAACCAAAAAGAGGAAGAGCTGCACGGCCCGGGCTCCCACATGAACTTCTGCGCAGAAAACAAGCAATAAAAGACAAGGATTCAGAGGCCCTGTCCCTCCGATGCATTTCCAGCATCACAGTCACGTGGGAGGAGGCGACTGCCGGGGGGAGGTGGAGACGCCACTGGAAGAGATGCAGCATTTCCCCCTTTCTACTGAAAACCCTCTGGCACCCAAACCCTCTGATGGTATACTGCCATTCTAGTCAAAACCGCATTCAGACTTCCTGCATATATAATACATACATAACATCTCCTGTGTCTGACGTTTGTCTAAGTACAACTCCTAAACAACCTTATTTTAGAAATCCCATAAACTCTACGGACCTCAACTCCCATAAAGCCTCAAGTACTGAGACTAGGAAGGGGAGGGAGGAGTTGATGTAGACTGAGAGAAACCCAAAGTTGAATGTACAGAGTAGTTGTTTGGTTCAATCACAAGTGCGCAGGACATTTAAAAATGGCATCTGTAAAAGTAAAAGCAGAATGGGAGAGGACCGTGCCGAAAAAAGTTGAGACAGCAGGCACATCTATGCGGCAGCTCACAAAAGCGAGAATCGCATGCTGGTGTGGCGAGAAGGAAGGAGAAATGTAGAGGGCACCTTTGGAGAACCGGAGTACTGGGAGGAGCTACGGGGCATCTTGAAAAGCAGCATTCTCCAGCCCAGGTCATGGTGAGAAGCTGACATGAAAACGCAGAGCTAAAAGGAATGCTGGAGGAAGGTCTGCAGTGCACAGGAGGCTGTTCCAGAGAGGAAGCTTCCTCGCAGAGACACGGCACAGGTCGAGAACACTACAAAGTACCAGTGAGTCTGCCCAGAGGCATTGGGGACCCCAGGTCACACCCACAGGCTTGTACACAAGTTAATGAATTGAGAACATTTGAATACCGACCAGATAAAGTGCAACAACAACATTTTAACAAGTCCCTGTGTGTGTGGTGTCAATATGGGGAAAGTTGGAGCAAGTATGACCTTAAGCAAGCAAATAGAAAGACAGCAAAGTGATACAACTGTGGCATACTTAAAGGACAGTGAAATCGGGAAGAATCCTTGGTGAAAGAAGTACACCATGCAGTTGACATTTGGGGAGGAGGGAAGATACCTGGCAGAGAAGTGTACCATGGGACCTGCAGGACCCCAGAGAAGGATTCCTGGCAGGGGATCTGAGAAGTCCATAAGGAAGTCCTGGCAACCAAATATACCAGGCACTTTGAAATTGAATACGACCTCTTTGTGGGAAGATACCTGGCTCAAGAGTACACCAGGGAATCTGAAGAACCCATAAGAGGATTCCTGGCAGGGGAGTATACCAGGATATCCACCAAAGCTGTAAAAAGGAAGCTTAATGTGAAATGCATCATCTTAATAAGTACACTTGTGAACCCAGTATAAAGAGTTGAATATTAGGTAATGTATTGTTTGCACAAGACCTTTCTGAATCTAATTCACAGATCCAAGGAGATTGTTTTTTGAAAGAGACACTTTTGCCATTCCGCCTAAAAATCCAGGGGAAGGGAACCACCCTCTGGATCCAAAGGTTTCTCCCTGGAAAATACTTTTCTGTTGCATTTACTCATTTACTTGGGATTATGATTTTTATTTTTCCAACTATGTTATCTCTTACACTCTTAGTTATTTTCTAGTGTGAGGGCCAGATTAGAATGTTTTGGACACAAGGACAGTTTTATAAATTGAATGTCTTGACACAGACTGATCATTAGTTTTAATTTCCTAGGCAGATCCAAACCATTTTTGTTTAATAAACATGTCTGAAACTATGAAAACGATACCTTTGTGTCAGCCTCTCTTTAAGACCCCTCACACTGTGCTGTTGGTTGCGTAAATTCGGAAAAAACAGCCAGTGTGTGTTGGGTTTGTTTCTAGATGGTATGGGTTAGGTGTTTTGATGTGTGGGTTTATATGGGATTGTTTGTGTGTCGTCTGTGACAAAGTGATGGAGATTTAGTGTGGTGGCTTGCATGCGAATACAAAGAAGGTGTGCCGTTTGCTGTGCGATTTCCAGTTTGTGATGTAGTGTTGCATTTGTAGGTTCAGCAGTAAGTGTGTAGGAAGTTGAAGGTTTTTAGTATGGTTAGTGCTGAAAGAGGATTGTGCGTTCTTGTAAATTGCATTGTTTCAATTAGGCCGAATTCCTTATTTTACAGTTTGTCGAAATGATCTGTTCCTTTCATTGGGCCAGTCCTGTTCATTTTGGTTCGATTTGGTTCTACAATGGTTTGTGGTGTCTTTCCTATTTTCACTGTCAGAAATGTATTCTCACTAGTGCTTCCTTTTTAGGTCAGTGTGTTAAAGAGACAAGTTGTTAGTATTTATCTGAATTTTAGGTGTTCTTCTGTTCGTTGTTCCTTGGGGAGGGAGTTCCAAAGTTTTTCTGAGATGATATGATAATGATAAGGCATTTGTAACGCGCCTATACACAAGTGTTTCAAGGCGCGACGAGGCAGGGGGGGGGAACAAGGGGAGACAGACAACGATCTTACTAGGCCAGGTGTCATTCAGATCGCGCAAGTGCAAGGGTAGAGGGGAAGGGAAAAGTGCATGGGGGAAAGGGAGGGGGGAAGTGCAGTACAGGGTTATTAGCATATAGCATACAGGATAAATAACAAGGGCCAGCTGGTGGCAAGTGCGAGGTAAGTGCATACAAGTGCTGGGAAGGGGGGCTGTATGGATACAGACAGTCCCGTAGTGCAGGGGTTGCCGTGGAGGCAGTGGGATGCAACAGAATGCTGATCTGCTATATTTCAGTTCCGGATATTTCTTCGATTCCGGGGGATGTGTAGATGGAGATTATTTCCTGTATGAATTTCGCTCCTTGGCTTTGCTATGCAAAGGGGTTTGAAGTAAATCCTTTTTGTAGGCCGGTAGGGTGCTTAATGCTGGTGTGATCTGCTCTCTTTTCGAGTCTGAGGAGTAGTCTTGCAGCTGTGTTCGCTGTAGTTTTCTGGTTAGGTAATCCAGCATTCCAAAGTAGATTCTATTGGCGGTGTCTATTCTTGACATGACTGAGGCGATGACAGTGAGAAATCTGTGTGGGTAGGTGGAGAAAGGTAGAATCTGTTGAATTATGCGTAGGTGGAAGAAACATTTCTTTATGACTGCATTGTGATTCCAGTGGTGGGTTGTTGTCCATTAATATGCCAAGATTTAGGTTCCTGTTTGTTTCCCATTTCGCTAGTCCAAGGAATGTGATTTTGGTCAGAGGATTGTGGGGCGTGATCATGATTTTGGTTTTGCTTGGTTTGAGTTTAAGGCTTTGGCCGTCATCAATTCGTTTGTGTGAGACAGTTGGTGAGGGTTTGGTCTGGTGCTCCAGAAGTGTTGATTTTATAGTTGATCTGTGTGTCGTTTGCGTAGTTTTAGCAGGCGAGTCCATGTCTTTGATGAGATACATTTATTTTGTATTTATTTATTGGATAATTGGGTATTTGTAAGGCGCTTATACAACAAATGGTGTTTCAAGGCACCACAACAACAAAAAAAGGGAAGGTGGGGAACAAGGGAGAACGATCACAATAACGGTCCTACTAGGCCTTGTAACGTTCAGATCTTACAAGTGCAGTAACAAGAAGTGTGAGGGAGGAGGGACGGGGGAGGGAGGTGCCGGTCTGCGACAAATGCAAAGTGCTAGGGTGGAAAAGGAAGTGCAGGGTAAAGAGGTGAGAGTGCAAGTAAGGTGGTAAGGGGGGGAAGCGGGCAACAGGGGCTAGGCAAGTGCTAAAGGGAGGACAGGCGGGCAAGTGCCAGGGAATGCATGGGGTGCAGGTCCACATGCCAAGAGTGCGGAGAGGGGCTTGGACTGGGCAGGTGGCCTGGTGCCCTGGAGAACTCATAGGGAACCAGGCAGCCAGTCACCGTAGCTGACAGGGGTGTTAGCAGGGAAGAGGGAAGAAAGAGGAGCTAGAAGACCAAAGGGCTCTAGCAGGGAGGTATTTAGGGAGAGAGCGTTGGATGTCCCAGGCCCCAGAAAGCCTTGTGGATGAAGCAGAGAGTCTTGAACTTGAACCTAGCCACAACCAGGAGCCAGTGGAGATATTTTATGGAAGGAGAGATGCAGTCCTTGGGTTTCATGCCAAGGATTATTCTTGCAGTCCTATTCTGGATTAGTTGAAGGGGCAAAGGGAAGATTGAGAAAGAGGCTGTTGCAGTAGTTCAGCATAGAGAGGAACAGAGCGCTGGAGACATTAGGCCTCATTACGAGGGCGGCGGTAAGGGGTTAACGGCACCGGTAAGGATGCCGGTGCCGTTCACCCCTTACCGCCGCATTTCGAGGTCCCTTAGCGGGTCCCACTAAGGCCGGCTGGTTTTACCAGCTGCCCTTAGCGGGAGCCGCTAAGGGAACAGGGAGCTAATAACGGGCACGCCATTTGCGGGCCCGTTATTAGCTCCTTCCCCATTCCCATTGAGCCCTATGGGGGCTCGAATGGGAATGGTTTTCAGAATGGGACTTACCGGGTCCTCCAAGGTTGGAATCACCCGGTAAGTCCCCATTCTGAGAACCTGGACCCAGACACGAGTTTGGAGGCAGCCATGTCTCTAATAGCGCCATGGCTGCCTCCAAACTCGTAATGACCCCTATTGAGTTTCTAGGTGAAGGTATGGAAAGGGAGAATGCAGCTGATAGAGGGCCTTCCTGGCAAGGTTTGAGATGTGAGGCAAGAAGGAGAGAGAGAGAGAGAGAGAGAGAAAGAGAGAGAGAGAGAGAGAGAGAGAGAGAGAGAGAGAGACACCAAGGTTTTTTGCCTCACAAGAGGGTGAAGGGTGAGGACCCATAGGGGGCGGCCAGAGGGTAGGAGACAGCTCGGGTCCCAAAACTTAAGATCTCAGTCATACTGGCTTAAAAAGGCAGAGATCATTGGCAACACACCATGTCTGAAAAGCAGTCAGACAGTCATGGATGAGAGAGGAGGAAAAGGAGGCAGTAGAGGGAAGCTTGGAGGAGAGCTGCATGGCATCAGCATGTGAGCAGAGGAGGAGATCAAGTAGGCCAGAGGGGCAAGGGAGATATTGAAGAGACACAGCAAGAGGATAGAGCCTTGAGGGGCGCTGTATCTGGCAAGTGATGGGGAGAGAAAAGGGCCCATTTGAACCTGGGAAGGTCGGTAGGAGAGGAATGACGTTAGGGGTACTGACCAGAAATCTGACGAATATTACTGCAGACAGGATAGTACCCCTTTTAGGCACCCTGGTTAATCTCTCGAGTCTTACATCCTCTGATGAATTGTCAAGGTTTTTTTAAAATCAGAATGCATAAGGTAGGTAAAAAAAAAACGTATGGTTTTCCCCAGCATTAAAAAAAAATGAAAAACTATGGACTCTCAAACTCTTTTATAGATGGAAACTAAATCCCACCCAGCCAGCCTTGGTAGCCTAGAGAGGCGCTGGCAAAGACTACAGGCTAGCGATAATTGCGTGAAAATATGTATTTTCTTTTAACGCTAGAATTCAGAATGCGCACTCGGACACTAGGGAGCTTTTTAAGATTCTCAGAGAACAAGAAACCACCTAATCCACAGATTCAGAATTGTTGGTTAAGGATGCAGACTGGTGTGCAGAGATTCGGAATGCTATGCAGGGCAAGTTAAATAACATTACGGCTGATAAAGCCTTAAAAAAAACAAAAAGAAGGCCTACCCGGAGCAGTAGGTGGAAATCCTAGTGGGGCTCACGTTAGATTCCCTTCCATTCCGCAATTTAGCTTTAATGCTATATCCCCATAGCTGAACTGGCCACTATATATTTGTTTTTTTTAAACATTTATTTACAAAATATCATGTTACATACATTAAAACAACCTCCATGAAACAGTCAAATACTGAAATAATCAATGCATTTTGAAAAATAACTATGTACAGTACGAGATATAAATCATATCATATTCCCCCACCAAATCAGTTTCATCTCTCAATTACCCACCCCCCAATTCCTCAACTTACCCATGTTCAAAACCAAGTCTAGTATAACTGAAGAAATGTACCCCAGATTTTCTTAAACTCATTTTCCCATTTCTACTATAAAGCATCCTTTCCATTTCTGCCAAGTCGTGCATTTCACTCAACCATGTCTCAATATTCAAAGACAAAGTAGATTTTCAATTCCGCAAAATAATTCTCTTACCAATCATTGTCCCTCTGAATAACCACTTCTTCTGATGAACTGGCCACTATAGTTGAACAATTGAAAGCTTCAAAATGTAAAAGTGATCTCTGTGCGGCTATCATTATAACAACCTGCCCACCAACATTGCTTAAAGCAATCTGTAAGTTAGTCAATCTATCCTTCGCTGTGGCTCATTTCACCAGGAATTTTAAACAGCCTGGGTAACTCCAATCCTCAAATAGCCTGGACTATTGGTTGATATCCCAAATAATTACAGGCCAATCACCAATACCCTTTTCCTTTTAAAAATCTTAGATCGAGTGGCTTATATGCAAATCTCCGAGCATATGGAAAATGTCCCCATTCTGAATGACCATCAATCTGGTTTTAGGTCAGAGTTTGGAACAGAGACGGCTCTGCTTGAATTGAAGCTTAGACTTTTGGATCGCATGGATAAGAATAAAGCTTCTATGCTGATGCTGCTGGATTTGTGGGCAGCCTTTGACCCGGTGAACCACTACATCATGGTCGCCAGGTTGAGGTCACAAATTTCTCACCTGCAGCAGTCCAGTGGATTTCATCTTTCCTCTGCAACCGGGAAAGCAGAGTTTTCTTTAAGGAGGCAGAAGCAAAGCCCATTGCATTAAGATTTGGTGTACCGCTGGGGGCCTTGTACCTCACTCTATTTGTACAATATCTTCACAGCTTTCTTCTTTGCCCTTTTAGCACAAGAGGGGGTGATATTTATAAACTATGCTGACGACACCCAGTGTGTCATCGCCCTGACTCCGAATCACGACATAGATTAAGCACAGTTGAACAAAAATATATGCCTTGATAGAGAACTGGATGGTTCTCAATGGCCTCTCTTTGAATAAGGACAAAACAGCTTCCGATTGTGGCTCACCTTATTTGATACAGAAACTCGGACCAGCCTATGAGTGTTTTGATATTGGAGCCTCTAAAATAAACCAACTTAAGAAGGTTAAGATACTGGGCGTCATCTTTGATCAGCACCTTAGCATGAAGGCTCATGTTGGGAGCTTGGTGTTGGCCTCTGCCTTTTATATCAAACTGTTGGTCCATTTTAGGCCTCATTACCCAAGCTAACACAGACAATTGCGAGAGCAATTGTGGGGGCAAAAATTGATGATTGTTCTAGCTTGCTTGTGGGCATTAATAAGTCAGTTTGTAATAAGCTGCTGGTTACCCAGAATGGAGCAGTGCGAGTAGTCGTGGGTCTTGCCCGGAGAGATCATGTCTCAGTGGCAAGACGAGCATTACATTGGATCCCTGTTGAGTCAAGGATCCGGTTTCGGCTACTTGTAATTACACATAAATACAGCTTGGGAAAAATGCCTGCTAATCTTCAGAATCTTTTAGACAATAAAACCCATGGAAGATCGCTCAGATCTAGTAATCAGGAGCTTTTGATGACATAGGCATAGTATGAGGAAGGTTTCTAAGGGAGCCTTTCACATTGCAGCCCCTCAGGCTTGGAATGACCTGCCTTTGGAATTGAGGGGCATTGAGTCGACTGATGTTTTTGAAAGAAAATTGAAGACATTACTGTTTGCCTAAGGTGATCCATTGCTGTAATCCGATTCCTTATCGATCACCTTATGATTGGTATAGTTATTTGCGTTTCGCTGCGCCCTTAAGCCCACGGGTCCAAGGCCTGCGCAATATAAATCCATAACAGTAATGTAAATGAGGCCAACCAGTCCAGTGCCAGGCCCATGATGTTAAGGGTGTCACAGAGCCGATTTGTCACGGTGGGATGATCGACTGGGTCGATCCAGAAGGATAAAAACCGATGGAGATTTGGAATCGAGATTTGAGAGCAAGTCTTCAAGGGTGTTCAACAGAGCTGTTTCCTTGCCTCTGGCTGCTCTAAAGCCAGACAGGTGGTCGTGGAGACAACCAACAGATTCAGTGTGTTAGATATATTGGGAGATGACCAGCTTCTTCAGGAGTTGGTCCAGGAAGGGGCCAATTGAGATAGGCTGGTAGTTAGCCGGGCAGGAGTGGTCGGCAGAGGGAGATTTGAGGAGAAGATGTACAAGCGGGTAGGGGAAGGAGCCAGTGACGAAGGAGTGATTACAGAAATCGGCCAAGACTGGCACAAGGGAGGCAATGGTGCCCTTGATAGTTCTGGAAAAGAAGGGAAGCACCTGTGTGGTGGAAACTTTCATAGAGAGGACTTATGGGCGAGAAGGAGGAGAATAGGAGGGAAGGTGTTTGGGGGTCCAAGGGAGGCAGGAGAAAGGGGAGTATAGGAGAGTGAAGACAGGATGTCCCGAGTTTCAGTTAAGAAGTGGGAGGCCAGTGAAGTACAGAAGGTCAGGGATGGCAGGGGAGAAGTGGAGACTGCAGTAGGATTGGTGAGTTCCTTGCAGATTTTTAACGGTTTGCATGTGTTAGTGGCCCCAGAGATGCAGGCTTGGATTATGGGCCCTCCTCTTTGAGCGGATGCAGAGTCTGTATTGCTTTTGGAGCATGTGTTTGAACAGGCTGCAGGACTGTGTCAGAGGATGTGCCGGATTCCCGCCACTTCGGCTCAGCAACTCTGCATTTGCTTTTCAGAGAGACTAGATCAGAGTCATACCAGGTGTTGCGCATGGAGGCAGCCTTCACGCGGATCCTCATGACATGGGCAAGGATGCCCAGGGTGTTGGTGAGAGAGGTGAAGATTAGCAAGGGCAAAGTCAGTGTGGGAGTCCGTGGCAGGAGTGGGAAGGGGAATGAAAGCGGCAAAAGCAGCAACTGACATTTTTTTTAATTGGTCGATTGACATAGGAGACAGGCAGTGCAGGCAGAGGCTTAGCCGGGGGCCCTATGAGATCCAGGTGAGAGGACAGGAGAGCATGGTCAAAACAGGAGAGATGTGTAGGGAGCAGGTTGGAGATGGGGAAGTCTGCTGAGATGAGAACATCCAAGGTATGTTCTGCTGAGTGGGCCGAACCGGAGGGATGAATGGTAAGGGAAAGAAAGTCAAGAGGCTGAGGAAGAGTCCAGAGGCCGAATCAGGGGAGTCAAGGTGAATATTGAAGTCTCAGAGGAGGAGACGCTTGGAGGTGGAGGCAAGAAGAGGTTAGGTCCGACCACTCAGAGGAAGAGGGAGACTGGGCCAGGGGTTCTGTAAATGGTGGCGAGAATAAACAAGAGGGTTGGAGACGCCAAGCATGCAGACGAGGCATTCGAAAGAAGAGTAGGTCTGAGTGAGAATGATAGTAGCAGGGACCCATTCAGGGAAGATCAAGGCCACTCCGCCTCCGCGAGGAGTCTCGCTAGGTTTATAAGTGGGGTATTGTAGAGGTTGAAGAGTAGCAGCAAGAGGGATGAGCCTTGTGGGACCCCAACAGGATGCTGTGAGTGGTGCTGAATTGAAGGGGCTTAGTCACGTTGTTTCCGTTCTTTCTCTTAGGAAGGACTTTACCCATAGCAATGCTGTGTCGTTAATCCCCATTTCCTGGACTCTTTTGATGAGTTTCTTAGTGGCCTGTGTCGAAAGCTGCTGAAAGGGTTAGAAGTATTAGTGTTGAAGTGACATTATTATTATGGTATTTACGGAGCACGGACCTAGCTTTGAGAAGCAATGGAGCACTTTACAGAGGTATAAAACAATACAGATACATAATGGAGAGCTTAACAGAGGTATACAACAGTACAGAGGCATAACAGTGTGCTTTTCTGAGGTAACAAAACAGATATACAGAGAGTGGGATACAAAAGGGGCACAGTTGTACAGAGTGGCGGGGAGTTGAGGGGTGGGTGGCTTCTACCGAGTCAGGTGGCGCGAGGGTCGATGTGATGGTCTAGGTGTTGAGGCAGAGAGATTGCTTAAAGAGGTGGTTCTTGAGGTTCTCTTCTGAATTGTAGGAGTGTGGGGCAAGTCTGATGCTGTCAGGGAGGAGGTTCCAAAGCCTTGGGGCATAGGCAGAGAAGGCTTGTTTTCTGGTCCTTTTCTTTTTGCAGCGGCGGATTTCAAGTCTGCACATGTCCTGGCTTCTGGTGGTGTACTGTATGCCAGAGATGCAGGGTTTCTATGCAAGGTAGCTGGGTTACTTGAGGGTGAGTTCCTTATAGATGATGATGCAGCAAGACTTGAAGGTGATTTGTGCATGCAGTGGGAGCCAGTGAAGGTCGATGAGGACCGGGTTGATGTGGTTGTATTTGCGTAGATCCTTGATGAGGCGTGCGGCCGCGTGTAGGACAGTTCTTAGTGGCACATGGGAGGACGATGGGAGGTCTTCTAGGTGGGATAGGACTAGTGCTTGAACAGTGGATCTAAAGCAGACTGGAGCGAGGAAGGGCTTGACTTTTCGCCGGAGGGAGCGCTTATACCAAGCTGAGTTTTCTAAGCTATGTGTGTCTTGAAGGAGAGGTGTTTCTCGATGTGGAACCCGAAGAACTTGGTGCAGGAGGTGAGCCCGGGGTGTGAAGCCCTCAGTTCATGGTTGATAGCCAGGTCTGTATGTCTGGGTGTTCTGGTGCGTAGTAGGAATTCAGTCTTGGAGGGATTGAGCTTCAAGTATGCACTGGACATCCAAGACGATCAGCGAGAGGCAGGTTTTGAGCCTATGGATGTCGATGGAGTTGATCTTGAGGTATAGCTGTGTGTCAGAGTATTGGTAGATGTGGATGTTGTGTGTGACTAGGAGTCATTGGGGTCTTTAGTTTTTAGATCATCCCAGACAGATAGTGCAGTCTCCCTTCCCCTCATGGGTCCAAAACATACTTGTGCCTGGTCAAGTAACTGATCGCTTGCCACATAATACAGGATTTACCATGTCCAAGGATTTGTTCATATATGTATGTTTCTAGGAGTCTTACTAGGTAAGGGATGTTTGAGCTAGGTTGGAAGTTGGTTAGGTCTTGTGCGTTTCCGAAAGGCTTTTGAGGAGTGGTTGAATGTATACCGCTGTAAAGCTTCGAGGTACAACTCATGTTGCCATAAAATGATTCATGCCGTTCTGCAAGTATTCTACAGGGGTATCTTGAGTCAGGGTGATCTTTTAGATGTCTGGTGTGCAATGGTCTGCTGGGGATCCTGCTTGTTGATTTGATTCACTAGGTTGTGCGATGGGTCTAAAATGAGAGGCGGATACAAAGTCTTCATATTCGCAACATCAGACATCTTTATTAAAGAAAAGCGGTTGGATGAAAGCCTCTCTATCCCTATCCTAATGATAGTTTCCCTGCCTAGAAAACTAAAACTAAAGATCAGTCGTTGTCAAAACCTATGAAATCAACTTAGCGTGCAAGGAAATGTCTCTAACTTATGCTTGGCAAAACGTGTTCATAATGAAAACAAATAATTCTAACAGAAGCGGTTTTCTCCAAGGAGAAATCCTTGGATCCACAGGGTAGTTCCCTTCCCCTGGATATTAAGGTATGATGGTGAAAGTGTCTCTTTCAAACAGTTTCTTTAAGATGGCCAAAGTAGCTCATTCAAACAGTTCCTTGAGTATGACAAAAGTGTCTTTGGTATACTTCTTTACCATGTACTTTTCCAAATAAGTATGTTTCTTTATACAACTTTCATGTTCCTCCTGGTATACTCCCCTGCCAGAAATCCTCTAGACAATGCTTCAAATCCCCTGGTATACTCCCCTTCCAGGAATCCCATTTTAGGTCATGCCGATTCCCTAGTATATTGCTCTGCCAGGTATCTTCCTCCCAATGTTCAATGCCCGACATGTTTCTTTCACCAGGACTTCTTAGATTCAAGGTCTTTTAACACAACACAGTTCCATCACTTCACTGTGTTTCTATTTGCATGAGGTATGACTTGTTCCAACTTTCCCCACATTGATATCCCATATATGTGGACTTGTTCAAGTTCTGCCGCTGTGCTTATTTCTTTAACATATATCTGCTTAAGGTTATACTTGCTTCAACTTTCCCCATATCGGCATCCCATATATGGGGACTAGTTCAAATTCTGCTTTTGTACTTAAATCTGTTCGATATTCAAATATTCTTCTTTGTTTTGTTGGCTTACATGCCTTTCGGTACGCCCCGGGGTCTCCTATGGCTTTGGGTGAAGTCACCTGTGCTTCTCAGAATTCCCGACCCATGACACTTTGTTGCAATGAAGCCTCTGTCGCTCTGCCGACCTTCATCCAACTCTCCTTGCAACTTCCAGCACACCCGCCGGCTTCTCTCCAGGACCAAAGACTGCTGCCTCTCAGCACTACTGCGTCTCGAGTAGCACCGCTGCCTGTCTTCTGCTGGTCCTCGAGCAGTGGCTGCAGAATCTCTCCTGGTCTTGCGCCACGCCAGTTAGTAACTCTGATAATTGCTAGCTGCCGTCTAGATCTCCTCCGATACGGTCCTTTCTCATATCGCTTCCTTCGCCTGCTCTCACTGCAGTTTGATTGCCAATAGCATTTTTAAATGTCCCGCTCACTCGTGATCCTTCTAAAACAACTAGTCCGCACATTCAGATTTGAGTTTTCTACAATCTGTATAGACTCTTCACTCCTCTTCCTCGTCTCAGTACCTGAGTCTTTATGGGAGTTTGAGTTCCCATAATTTCTAAGATTTCTACAGTGATATTGTTCAGAAATTTTATCTAAGAAAACATTAGAACTAGGAGATTATAGTTTTGGACTATATTTGTGTGAGGTATGGATGGCATATTGATTAGAGTGATCTACAGAAAGGAGTTTCTGGGTTTTACACAGAGGGCTTTATAATGTGACAACAAGCCATCAAAAACGTAGGTTTTATGAGGTCTTCTCTGGCAAGTGGTGAATACTGCATCTCTCCTGAGGAGGTCGCCATTCCCCCCCCCCCCCGACGGCAGTCTCCTCGCATGTGATCCTCCCTCCCACCCCAGGTTCAGGATCTGGTAGCGGCTGCCATGCCCCTGGCCACATGGAAGGGGATTCTTGTTGGGGAATCGGTGATGACTCCACAGGAGTCATCACAGTTGTTAAACTTTTCTTTTGAGATCACTGAGATGTAGTTTATTTTTGCAGGTAGTTCCAGAGATGAATGGCTCGTGAAATTGTAGTTTATTTTCTTGGGCATATGCTTGATGACGCTGCTGGATGTTTGGGATTTTGTTTTTAAAGTGACTTGCAAGGTCGCCACACAGTTTCTGGGAGGGAGTGGGTGTGCGGTCGGGTTTCTTAGGTCGTTGATGATGTTGAACCTCTTTTTCTGGGTGTTGCTTGCTTTTGACATGCGTTTATTGTAGTACAGTTTTTTGCTTGTTTTCCGTTTAATTTAGTCATAACAGTCTCCTTTGCTGTTGGTCTTAGGTTTTCCTCCATGCTTGTTCCAGTTTCCTGTTTGTTTTTTTCAGGGCTCTGAATTGGTGTTTAAACCATCTCGCCGTCATTTTCTTTTGAAAAGTGGTTAAAGGCTTTTCTGGTCCAAAGCATTTTGTGTTGCCGCAATCCGTTTTTGTAGTAGCTCAGTTCTTTGCTTCTAAGTGAAGCGTCTCTTGGACTGCGCGTTGTCTATTCTAGTCTGGTGTTGAGATAATTGGTGCTTAGGAATTTACTGTTTCTTTTCTGAGTTGTAGGGATTTTTAGGAGGCCGGTTTGTATTCATGTTGGTGCATGGATCACAAAAGGTATTATAAGGTGGACACACCAGAGAATGTGAATTAGGGGTGCAGTTGTGACAAGGTATCTTTTGCAGAAAATTGCATCTAGGGTGTGCCCTGTTGAGCGAGTTGCTCCCTTCAACAGTTGCTGTAGTTCGATTGTTGCTAGGTGAGATGTTAGTGATTTGGGGGAGTACAAGATGCACAGATAGACACACCTCAATCTCATTAAGCAACAGAGTCTGGAAGACAGTGTCAAGGGACTATAAAAGGCAAGGCATTTGGCAGAAGGTTTTGGGTGTCTGGAAAAGGAGTTTTGGAGATGGATGGCGACAGGCGGCAAGAGGAAAGACACAGGAGGCTAGTGAGAGAAAAACGTATATAGAGAGCGGTTGAATCAGAGCACGGGGTGCTGGAATAATTCCCTTATTGCATCCATGTACAAAGCATTCTGTGTTCTGCTAAATGTTCAATTAACAGCAAGAAATGCTAAGCCTGCGAAGCTTAGGCTGACCGTGATTCAGAAAATCACAGACACAGATTTTATTGAAAACCTTTATTAAGAACATTTATGGAATTTGCACATTTTTAAACACAAAAAGAAAGTAAAGAAAAGACTGGTATTTGGATTTGCACATCACCTAGAAATGCTGTCATGTGATTTCAATGAGAGCACAGCATTGCATTTAGACATTAAGAAAATGGCCTTTCTTCAGAACTCTAAACCTCTCGTTGTTAAGATGAATATTTGAAACTTCGTAATATACTTCTCATTCAGAATATGAGGTTCCCGGCAAGTGTATGTAAATAATGTTTTTCTTAACAGAGATGGATCTATAAAGTGCACTAACATTTCTCCATAAATATATGTAAAAGAAATTGCTGTGATCCAACTGTGATTGATGGAAAGCATATTTTAAATGCACGAAAAGTTACAAACTACACAAACTGCTAGAAATCATACAATAATTATACTGTTAGATTGTTTGCATTAGCATGACCCCAATATTAGTGTTTCATATATTTGTTCTGGTCTGTTGCAAAGTAAAACGCAGGACACAACGCAACTCCAGTTCGAATTACAATGGAGGACCAGGATAATCGCAGTAAAACCATCTGGCAAAAGTCAGACCAGTTTAGCCAGCCATCAAAGAAACACGTTAGACCCACCAACAACAAGAAATAAGCTCTGCCTAAATAAAATGCCAAACAAATACATCTAGAAGTTCCAAGTAAATGAGGTCTTGCTACCACATAAAATCTGAGAGGTGATCACATGGGGAAGGTCTGGTTTCTGGAAGGCTTGCAACAGTTGTGAACTCTGCCTTCCTATACATTTATACATTTACCATCTGTTAAGGCTTCACAATAGGACTCTCTCAGCTATTCATATTAATCATTACCTTGAAAGCCTCAACATGCAGCGTGCACTAAAAATGAAGCCGATTCTTGTGTATGACATTACTTGGCGTTTAAAAAATGTTTTGCCTAGAACTTTGCCATGCTTAGGTCTTTTTGATATATATTCATACTTCTCAATAATTGATAACTGGTATAAAAGTTACAAACTCTCAATTTTGATCTCACATACTCATGTATTTTGCTTGATCATGCAAATCTGGAAATCCATATCACATTGCTGGTAACAATTTCTGTCAAGAGTTGTTTGAGTCCAAAAGTGTCCAGAATGCACATGTTAAAATATGTTTGACTCACCAAATTAAGGGGTAGATTCTCTGGGAGAGTCAACCTATTAAGCTGGCGGATGGGAAGACCCAACTAGTCACAAATTGTGATATTGTAAGAAATACTGTGGGAAACTTTAGAGATTATTTAAGTAGAAACCCACATCACGTAGGAAGAGTGCTCTGGGATTCTGTAGGCTACAAACTGGTAACCTCTGTCTGAATGGATGAGTGCTGGAGTAGAATGATAACTTTTACCTGAGGCAGACATGATTCCCCGAGACTGATAAAGAAGAGACCCGAGGGACCTAGCTGACTGGTGAGATTGCCTGGAGGATGTGAGGGGCAATGCTGGCTCTGTGCCTTAAAGGAATAATCTAAAGTGAGTATCAAGCCGCAATGTAATTAGATATATGTCATCTGGAACCATTTCTCTGCGAAGCACCTGCAAAGAAGGGAACTTGGGAGTGAAACTACCGGGGGAGGTTGATTCCAAGTTGAATGCTTTAGCATTTAAAAGTGAGACATATTTTGCTTTCTCAATATATTCAATGCCAAATGAGATCTAATTCAGTGTAGAATAAATGACATGTGCCCACACAGAGCCCATAGTTTCTTGAAACAAAGTTAAGTAAATTGAATGCTGTGTCTCTTCACAGGTGTAGCCAAAACTGAGGCTATGAACTGATGTCCAGCGCTCCATAGCCTGACAGGATTAATAAACCAAGTCCTGTGAAGGCCTAGTCTCTCAAAAAGAAACCTACTGGGATGAAAGGGATCTTAGCTGAGCCACTTCCATTCCATAGATAATTATGAAGATTTCAATTAACATTCAAATCTCGCTCATGACATAGCGAGAAAGGGGAAGATCCTGTACTAAATAAACGCAATCTGAAAAGTGAAGTGGGAGGGTGACTTATTCTGCTTCCAGGAAAGCGTAAAACCAAGTTGCTAGGTTGTGCAGATAAACAAATATTCCGTCTGTTATAAACCGATAGCACAGCTTCCATAAACTTAAAACTGTAGATTATATGCTGCATACCATAGCTTGTAGTTCACATGCATGAATATGCTATAAAGCAACCACAACACCTTGCTAATGGGGAGTGCATTAAAAACAATACATGTCATTTTTCTGTGTAATCTTTCTCTGATCTCAATGCTCGTTGGTGACATGAGAATTTTTTTTAAAAAAAACTACACAATGGCAATCAAGCACCCGGGCCAACATTACATCGTATATAATGCTTAGAAATACATGGAGATATAGGTGCATTTTATTCAGGAATGATTGTGAGTTTTCGGTTTCTTATTGAGATTTTCACAGGCAGGTGAATTCTACTTATTGTAACTAAGCTGCAAGTTTATATAATACTGTGGTGGCTATCCCCAGCATAGGGTTAGGGGGTGGCATGTAGTTTCAATCTTGTATTTGAATAAAATAAGAGCCTTGACACCAAAAACAGCACGTTTCCTTTCACAGAATTGTGAGGTGGGAGTGTATGATAGGAGGTGTTAAATCTGAGAGTACAACTTAAGAGTTAAGACATGCATTCAAAACTAAATCTGCTAGGAGGCTGTGGGCAGTGAGAGGGGGGAAAGGGTGAGAGTGATGGGGGACTCAGAGGGGTAGTGACGGTGGGAGAGTGAGCTAGAGGGACAGAGACACACCCCATCCCAGGAGGAGGGGAGATGTGGACCCATGAAAAGTGGGAGAGGTGGACCTGTAAAATTGGGAGAGATGGGCCTAGGAAAACGGGTAGAAAAAGGTTTGGGAGAGCGTCAACCAGGAGGCTTGAGAGAGAAGGCCCATACATTTGGGAGAGAGACATTGCAAAGTGTATCGAAGCGCAAGGCATCGCCCTCTGAAAGGGGAGGAACTTCCTCTTATGATATCCTGGAAAGGAAGCAATATTCTCACCCTTTTCCTGACCCTAGAAACCCCCTTCCCTAATAAACTCATGACTAGTGGTAACTCTGCCGTTACCCTAAAAAGTACTGATGCGAGGAAGAAGGCGACCTGCCTTCCCTAAGATTACCTTGTAGCTATTGACACGAGGGAGAAGAACAGAGGAACAAGGATTACCTCCAGGAACTACATTCTAGTGGTTGCCAATTTCCTATTGGTTCCCCTCCCAATAGAAATAGAGGAAGAGAACCAGAAGAATTGTCAAGCCTTCCCCCTGTAGGAGCAAGGAACCAGAATCCTGTGCAGGAGGAGAAGGAGCTGTGGACCACTACCTTATTCAGAGAGAGGGGGGACCCCTGGTCCCCAGCAGTCTGTGGGGAACTAAGGAAGACCGGAATCTCTCTCTCTCTCTCTCTCTCTCTCTCTCTCTCTCTCTCTCTGGGCACAGCCTGGAGCAGCAGCAGTCTACAAAAGGACTGAGGGAAGCAGGAGACATCCTCTCTGGAAGAGGGCAGCTGGGGAAGACCCTGAAGGAAGACTCAGAGCTCAGGAGAAGCCGTAGATGCTTACCAGTGGCCAAGAACCGGGACCCTTGTGGACCAAGTACCAAGGTACGCAGAAGGGAACCGGGAAGGCACAGGGAGACCCCAAAAACCTACTGAAGTCTACGGTAGCACCAAAAGATGATGCACCATTACAAACCTGACACAAGGGTGGGGGACCCATAAGAAACTGGGGAAGCCACAGTTTAATACTAAAAAGGGCAAGGACCCATTGACGTCTACAGAAGTAAAAGTAGTAGTAAAATTAGAAGACTTCGTAGACAAAGACCAAAATTCAGAGAAGGTGAATATAGGACTCACATCCTCTTTGGAAGAGAGCTGAACTCCTAATCTTCATAGTACTTCTTCGCAGTACTTGGGCGACGTCTGCCAAAGAAGGAACTGAGACACGGGTCTGGGACCCACACACTAAGAAAGGAGACACAGTCACTGGGAGGAGAGTATACAAGCGCTGTGGACTGAGGACTTCATGAAGAGCTAAGAGGAGGGAGGTATCCTCTTAGCCAATGTTAATGTGGAAAAGACCAGGGGAAGAGGACTGTCCCCCTTGGCACTCCAGATATGGAACGTTTAAGGGTAGGGAGTTTATAGACCAAAACATGCCACCGCTGTGCCTCATACTTCTGACCCCTCACAAAAGTTAGACCTAGTTGAAGAGGTGCTTAAAGAGGAGATGAGATGAACCACAGGAGGCAGAGAAGAGAGAAGCCCACAATTAGTGTGGAGGGGCCCAAAGAGAAGATGTTTAATAGCAAGGGCAGTATTAAATATAAGGGTGACCAGAGTAGTATCACAACGAACGGTAGGAGAGAGGGAAACACAACAAGTAGGAGAAAAGGAAAAATCAGAGATAATAAAAAAAGAGGATGAAGATTCCAAGAAGATGAAAACATTGAGGTGATTTTGGAAGCACATGAATTTAAAGATGGAGAAAAAGAAGGAATGAGAGGAGGTCTCATAGGTACAAGTCTGTGTCAGGATGTGGAGGAGAGAAAGGTTGGGTTGGAAAGCCATAGAACCAGGACACTAGGATGAGAGGCATAAAGACCTTTCGTGTGCCTCATGCCCATCCTTGGATCAAGGCCTTAGTTTAAGGCCAGCTCAGCATGCAACCAACTACAGAATCAACCATCAAGTTCCAGAACAGACTTCAGATGCTAGAGGAGGACTGGCCACCCTACACTTATTACACAACAATATCACAACAGTGAGCACATAACCCCACCTTTGGTATTGTGATGTTAAGCCGATAGTAGGGACCATTACCCAGCCTTAGCAAGTACTGAACACATGCCCACTTTCGATCTTCCTGAAACTTCCAGATAGACCCTTATGCTTACATTAGTGCTCGACCATCCTGAAATATTTTGAGTTAATGTTATCCACATTATTGACCTTGATTTAATTATTTTTAGTTTATCCATATAGCCCTAATAAAGACCTGTTTTTTGAAACCTATTCCATACCTCGCTCATGTCTGGTCCGTGTATGCTACGTGATACCAGGCCATCTATCAAAACACACATTACCTCTATTGCAGCTAAATTGCCAGGAAATTCGGGTTCATTGGTTCAAAGATTTGCCATTTGCCACAGAAAAAGAAAAGCCCTGTGCACAACAGTCGAATCCCACCTACAAGGAAAAGTCTCCCTTGAACAGCCAGTCATTTTCCCCTTTTGGGATAACACGGGGCTCAGACTTGTTCTTGCCCCATGCCATGGGCGTATCCTATTCGCGAGGACAGATGAATTAAAAAAAGAAAGCACTGCTGCTCCTATGGCATTCAGGCAATAGACAGACAAGTTAAGAAGCGCATGCACAAGTACTTCAATTGAATTTCTGTTCTAGGTTACTAATTTTGGGGACAGCTATGACAGGAAATCATCTTCAAATACCCTCAGTTTGGACACCACTTAATTTAAAAAAAGGTACAATGAATGAAACTGCTGCTTTATTTATTTTTTATTTCTTTATTTGCATTTTTAAAGCGCATCGAGGCGCTGTTACAGCAATATATGTCTCTTAGTTGCGTATTTATAACGTGCTTAATACCCGAAGGTTACCAAGAGCGGACCCGGGGATCGAACATGTGTTGCTTCGTGTCGTCTTGTTTCCAAGGCGAGCACGTTGCTGCTGAGCTATCCACCAGGGATTGCTTAAAGCTGAAAATGTTTTCAAAAAGAGACAAAAAGTGTTTCTACCACAGGAATGCAAATAAGATGAATAAAACCTACTGAATGGAAAGGTCAGGCCACTCTTCTCGATCACTTGCCAGGCATCCTCTCCTCGCTCGTGCATCATCTCGATGAATGGTGGGGAGCATATCCTCTCGTCTGCAAAACAACATGGGAAGGATGGGTTTAGCGTGCACTATTCACTATCACAAGGAGGACCAATCCCAGGCAGGTCAAATATAAGCCATCTAGGAAAAGCAGAACAACTCAAGGCTAGCAGAGGGAAAAGCAGAACATGAAGGACTCGCCCTAATGGCAACACTGCGAGTCTACCCATGCAAGGAAACTGTATGACAAAGGAAGAAAACCCATTTGGCTGATTCAGCGAGTTGGTATCCCTCCATGTTAGTTCAGTATTTTTACCATCACAGATCTATTTGCATTCGGTTTAGCGCATGAATGAAATTGCTTCAATGTGCAGCATCGATACTGGAGGTAAAACCAAGCTATGGCACTAAACCAAACGTCCCATCAGAACCAGTGAAATTTGCTTCAACAAACGACGCATGCTGTGGTAGCTAGTGGTGCATAGTATACGCGGTGTACAGAGTCGCTCAAAGCTGCATGGACATTTGTGTAAAAATCAGCCAAGGAAAGGTTTTTTGTACAATCCATCGTCACAGCTTTTCAATCAACAAGCATGGATGGGCACATGACAAAACAGTGCCAAAAGAACCTTCAAAATTGTTGTGTGAAGGTCCCGGATGTGTTTGACCACTACTATACACTGCACACTAGATAAATGTCCTCAAAAACTCTTCTCTGCAGAGAGCCATTACTACAGATGTTGCATTAACAATGGTTTATTCCCAGCAAAGCAAACCCAATACCAAATAACCCAGAAACACACAAGTGATTGGAAGACACGCCCAGAGAACCACACATTTGCCAGTCTGAATTACTCTATATGTATAACAGAACATTCTACAGAAAACTACCGTCAATAAGGCATGGCAGCACTAGATGGGCGTGCAGTGAAAGTGAGGTGTGCTGGAAAAAAGAACCCAGTCCATCCTTTCAACCAATGTCCCCCTCGTACCACTTAAAGATGAGTCAGCTTCCTGTTTGATATTGACATCCCCCAAACCTTTACTTCCGCTTGGCAAGTACTGCAGGATTTGTCAAAATGCATTTTTCTTGCTGTCCTCGTCAACAAAAATCCACTTTCCTTCACCATACCCTTTTCCTCTGATCGTCTCACTCTGTTCCTCAATGTCCACAACCACAGGATTCTCAATGACAGCAACCTTAAAGGTCACCACTTCAATGTCTCCACTACAATCGCTGCCATGCTCAGGCTATTTAATATAAGGAAGATGTGCCGCAAACCCCCAGCTCCCCACGTTCTCGCCACTCCAGCAGAAAACTCATCTCCACTCCTTACTCGGTTGTCTTGACTTTTGCGCTAGCTTTCTCGCTGACTTCCCTCTGTCCTCATTTGCTCCCCTAAATAAAACTCTAAATGTGCAACTCGCCTCCCCTACTACTCCTTACCGGATCAGCATGCATCACTGATCCTTATTCAAATTCCTCCTCCTGGTCTTCGAATCTGTCTCTGGATTAGTCCCTCACTATATCAGTCTAACTCCATCAGCCACTATTCCACACAGCTCCTCAGGCCATCCAATCTAACATCCTGCTCACCTTTCTGTTACCTGCCTCCCATGTGCAGCGTCCCTCGTCTACTGGAACTCTCTCTCCATCCTTGCATCAAAGCATAATTATTATGCCCTCAAACTCACCTCCTCTCCGTTGAATGCCCCCTTTTCTCACCTCCTTCATTGTTCCACCATAATCCCCCACTTTCACCATATGTACATAATGTCTATAACAACTTCAAGATGTATACTAAACCCCATCTCTTGATGTCTAACTTTGTTCATGTTTATGCATCTCGTCTGTGCCGTCAGTAAATTATGTTATGATCACCGCGATTACCATTTCATCATACTGACTACACATTTTTATTTGCATTTATTTCGGTGTTTGGCCTGCAAATGCAAACCTCTCACCAAAGAAAGCATTCATATAAAAGATTTTTGGCAATTCTTGCCCTCACATTTGATACAACAGCCTTATTAGTACGTTCCTTAACAATCAAGCAAATACCATTATTTACAACAATCCTCAAGATTAAACTAAGTTTCCTCTTAGGGAATACCATACTTTTCCGACAGGAATCCCTCTACAAGTCATATCCAAAAATTCCTCTTCCGAGGAATGTGTGAGTGTGTGGATATTATCTATTGATTTGACTTACCGAACTCTTCACCCTAAAATCCCAATGATCAGAGAGAGTTTTCCTCCCGCACTGACCCATGCCCATAGCTCTTCAAGGTAGAGACTTCCCTCAAACATTTTCCCAAGTTTATGTCCCAGATGATATTCAATCCCGAGCAGCCCAAAACGACATGCTCTAGTGTTTATCCTACTTCCCTTCTTTTGCAAAATAGACAATCCAGGTCGTTGCTGTTCCATTGTTTCCTTGCCAGCAGTACTTCCTTTGTGGGGAACAGGTTTAATCGGAAAAAGTTCTGGTGCAACAGGCTACTGAGCATTTTCGCTAAGTTCTTAGGTAGTACATCCCTCCCTCTCAGTTCCCAAGCTGCTATTCGGAAGAGTTTCAAGCCCACCCCCCCCCCCCCCTTTGGTGGCAGGTTTGGACCCAGTCCCTTTTCCATAGCCTTTTTTTCACCAGCATGGGATTTTGCTCTAGAGTTACTTCATTCAATCCCAACTCACCGAGGACGGCTTGGCAGGCCTCGTTCCACTGACCATAAATTGCTTGACTAAGCACCAAACCCATTGGAAGGCACCCTGAAAAAGCACTGCACCAAGCACCATCATTCCCGTCTTGGTCAGCATTTCTGATAGACTTGCAGTCCAGTTATTCAATGACTACAAGTAAAATAGGTCTGTTTTGACCACAGAGGGTTCCGAGTAGAGGTGCTTGCTCTGCATTCCCCTTAATGCCCCCAAAAATGCAGGTGGGATTCTTTCTAGGATTTCCCTAAATCTAGTGACAACTCAACTCCCAGCTTGGGTGGTATTTTACAAATGGGGGGCGAGGCTACACACTGGCAGGGGGCCTGCCCTAAGAACAAGACTGTCCGTGCCTAACAAAATAATGTAGTGAAACATCCTCAACTCACAGCAAGTCCCTGCCAACGCCCTCAGTTATACTGTCTAACATCCTTCAGCTCCCAGACACCCAAAGCGCTGTGTGGGAAATTAAAGCAACGCAGACGTGCCCCCCCCCCCCAAAAAACACATACATACATTTATTTCTAGAACCTGCCTTATTATTTTCACTTATAAGCAAAAAATGATAGTTAAGGGAAGTCAGAACAAGAACGGATGGGCTGTGCCCAATGGGGCGCGACTGACACCAGCATGGAGGTGGCAGTCATGGGAGGCTGAGTGTCCATGTTTTCCCCACAAGATAAACACATCTTTTACTGTAACAGCGCAGATTCTTCTAAGAAAAGCACATGTTGACTCTATTGCAACCAAACGCCTTCAAAGCCTGTGTCATGATGAAAATGATATCCCCTTGCCCACATCCAACCATAGGTATCACACGCCACAAGGGAAATCAGCATTCATTCTCCCGAGTCATGCTCTGCTGCAAACGTGTGTTAAACACAGCTCGTTTCTCAGGGTATGATCGTGAAGGACTGGAAATGTTTCTTCACTATGAACCTCTCTACCCACCGAAATCCTCAGCTCCCAGGAGCATGGACTTAAAAAGTATTTATAAAAGACTTAAGATTATCTATATAAAGAATACCCCACACACGCTGGAAATACCCGAGCTAGGGCACCACACCTATACAAAATGTACTTTAACTGTGCAATGCTTCTATAAGAGCGTTACCACCAGAAGTATTCCATAGTTATAGTGGGCGTTGTGAAGTGGTGGTGGGGTGTCATTTAAGGTTTCAATTGTACTGTGAGAGACTATATAAAGGTCTATGAATATTTAACTACACGGACTGTAGTAACCTTGTTATTTCCAATATTTGTAGTGTTGAGTTTTTATAAATAGTAACCTTAATGTTTTATATTCACTGATTTCTATTCCTATGGCAGAACATGTAAATTGGGTGAGCATTGTGGCAAAGGGTATTGATTTATGTGGATGATTTTGGATTGTGGTGAAGGGTGGGACGTTTGGTGGGGGTGGATTTGTGGCTGCGGCATGCAGTGCATATGGCAGTATAGGACGATGGTGTGCATCTGTGGATGGTTTTGCGAATGGTGGCGTAGGCTCATCGTGGGTATGTGTGATTCACGGTGTATATGGTGGCGTAGGCTCATCGTGGGTATGTGTGATTCACGGTGTATAGGGTGGCGTAGGCTCATCGTGGGTATGTGTGATTCACGGTGTATATGGTGGCGTAGGCTCATCGTGGGTATGTGTGATTCACGGTGTATATGGTGGCGTGGCTCATCGTGGGTATGTGTGATTCACGGTGTATATGGTGGCATAGGCTGATAGTGGGTATATGTGGATGTTGGAGCACATGTTGCCGGGGACAATGTTCTGGATGAAAGCAGAAAATATAGATGTTGGCAAAGGGTGTTGAGAGGAACAGGGCATTCCGTGTCTGTGTGGATGAGGGTGTAGTGCAGGTGGCAGAGTGTGAGGAGGGCACTGGTGTGAATAGTAAGAATTGTAATGGTTGTGCCACCAAGCAATGCTCTCAAACACTGCTTAGAATCAGACAATGAACAATGGAAGTGTGCAAAGGCCAAAGCAAAGATAAATATAGCTGCTGTCATTAGTGGATGTTTTATAAAGTGCAACCACCTAACACAGTGAACTGTGCGTCCTAGAAATGAACCTGTGCTGTGAACATGTTGATTACTACATATGTATGTATGTATGTATGTATTTCAAATTACGGAATAGAAATACATATGCACTAGGATATTTTCAAAGTTTGACCATACGAAGCTGCGTGATCACCAGAGAACGGAAAAGACACAAACAGCCTGGACACTGTTGCAGACTCCAGCCAGTTCAATCCATAAACACCACTGGGAACTACTGGGCCATCAGAAGCACAACCACAGAAAAGGACGACTTCTACATCCATATATTATATGGCTGTGTCACCAAGTCATGGGTTACTTCTTTCTCAAACACTTAGTTCTGCATGGGCACTGTGCAGACCATGGTAAAAAAAAAACAATGGCTGTTGTACAAAGTGCTTGCTACCCTGCTCCTTAGCATTGGTGTAAGGGAATAATATCATGTTACTGGCCATAGGTCATGAATCCCAGAAAGGAAGATTGGCCCTTCTCAGACTTGAGCCTGCGACGTGCAGTTCTTAGCGGCAGCCACCTAACCAGCGAACACGAGATGTGTCTATGTAGAGGACTTGTCATGTTAGTTAGTATTCCACATTAAGAATGGGATGCCAGCACATGCCTGGGGAATATTTCTCTCCATAAACACCCCCATCAAAAAGAAAAGGCACTGCCACCCGGACATGGGGTTATGTTCGACCTCAAACACCTACACTCACAGGAGACAAAGGCAATGTGCACTGGCCATCGTAAAAATAAACATAACGCATAATAATTTTAGCTGTGCCTGCTGCTCTTCTTCACAGCTTCACAGCACTGGTAAAATACCTACCATTAACATTACTTATTTTATCAAACCCAGAAAGAAAAACGGTCTGGGCCTTGAACACGTGATCCGCCTTGCCAGCACAGTTCTTAGCAACAACTACCTGGCATAGTGAGAGATCTGTCATGCAAGTGAAGAGGTGCTGTTTACATGTGGATCACTATGTATATATTCGTCTGTTGTATTTCACATTACACAATACACATACACAACTAAAGTGTGTCAGAGCTTTGCATTTCACAATAAGCTTTAAGACTACTGTGCAACAAAAAATATCTTGATTTTGACCGATTCGATGTTCTAAATTTTTGAAGCATACACAACTTCCAGGCAATTTTACAGGTGTGACAAACATCTCAGCTTTGAAGCAGACAATTTCAAGAATATGTATTCGGAATATTCCTTTCCTTTATGCAGTGAACATGTATTTCATTCAACTACATGGTGAAAAAGTTTGGATAAAACAGGGAATGGAAACTGTGCTGCAGTGGTGCCCACGGTCATGCTTGCATACATGTTGTGAAACGTTGAGTGCGCGTAAGGCATGTGAGTAACAGTATACCGTTGGCATCACTTGGATCGATACTGGCATGGATGAGGATGCGCCAGCGTAGGCGATGGTACCTTGCGGTAGTACTTCGCTATTTCTTATCTGCATCTAAAGAGATTAGGAGCAACAGAATTGTGGATGGGTGCGGAAAAGTGATTTAGCTTTAAAGATCTTGAATGTACTAATGGAACGTGAATCCATACCCCACACATAGTAAAGAGGCGGCTTTAGGAACACGATTGGATAAACACAATGTATGGAATCGCTGGGTACAAATTATACCCCGATTTGGCCCGCGTACATCAGAAAAATGTGTTTATGAAATGTATTTTTTGTAGCCACAGCAACCTTTAATTATATGTGAACACCACTTTTTTATTTTATTCATTGATTGTATTTGGTTTCTCTTTTTAAAAGATTAATAAAAACCAATTTGAAAAACGTAAAGTGTTTAAGAAAGATTTGTACTAACCTTATGATGGGTGATCATTAAGACGGATTCAATATCTACACAGTCTCATTCTTACAGTTGCACCAATAAATGGCGCAGTTCTACTGTACTCCGCACACTGGAATAGAATTTCCTATTCTTTTTTTTGTTATAAAATGGTGTCGTTTATTATAAACTTTTAATTTGTCTGATATTTTAGGAATTTGCACATTACATTTCTCTGTAGATATCTATCTACGTAGATGTCTGTGTTCTCACATAACTTAATCTAGCGGGCATTAGGCCATATTTGGATTTTACAGTGTTCCATTATCCAGTTCTAAAACATTCTGCAGGAATTGCACAACTGTAAAGATGAGTTTATTTTCTTGTCCATTCATAATCTGTGTCCATCGTGTTTCTGCATCCATATACTGAGATGCGATGTTAAAGTGTGTACCAAAGAGAAGTTTTTTTTGGGAAACCTCAGGGCAAACCATTACAGATGGTATATTGTTTCCGGTGTGTTGTGTTTTTTGCAGAAGCGGCAGTGCTGCTCCGAGGCAGCTATTAACCGCGACATAGCTAAGTTGTCTCTAGTAGGCAAAGTATTCAATCGAAGCTTCATGTAGGTTGCACAGATTGTGAAATCTGGGAATCTTATCAGATATTTTGGTAACTCGTTAATGGCACGTATATCAGTGTGACATTGAAGGTTCCTGGAATACGTTATTTTGGTGTTACACGTCTTCATCCAATCATTCGCCATCAATTTGTGTTTTGGCATGCTCTGGTCTTTGTGTGAGCATTTCGACTGAAATATCTTCAATTGTTGGTTGACGTAGTAGATCTTCTTTCCAAGCTTTCAAGACAGAGTTATTCATGATATCTGGATGGTCTCTCAATATTTCTATTGCTGGTATTTTCTCGTCAATCATCAGTTTGCGCAAAATGTCTAGTTTTTTCCATTTAACTATTGACATTATTGACTGTGTGGCTATTTCATGGCGTATTCTAACCATTGGATGAAAGGTGGTAGTCTCAGGATCTTACACCAAAACATTGCTTCCAGTCTTGTCCAGTTAATGGTTTGTACATGAAGCATCGCTTCGCTTCCAAAAGTTATTGTTGGAATTACTTTCTGTCTATAATACGAGAGTATTGGCTTGAAAGAAAATTTGCTGAATTTGCGAAGGAGCACACACCCTTGCCTAGCTAAGGCTTGCATTTTGCCTTCTAGGTCAGTAATCCATTGTTTTTCTACTTTTGATTGGTTTATCGTGATGCCTAGGTATTTGAATGTTACAACTTCATCTAGTCGGTTAGCATCAATTGTCAAGTTCAGCGATTTGGCTTCTTGAAAGGTTGTTTCATCAGGGACATCACTTTCGTTTTGGTGGTCTTGATACGTAGTTCGTTTGCGTTTACATAGTCTCCCAAGAGTTGTAGGCTTGTCTGCAGCCCGGACGTTGTTTTGTCTAATAGAATGATGTCATCTGCGTACATCATTACTGGGACGGAGTTAATTTTGGGAGGATTCAGAGCGCTATGTTTTAAATGATCTTCAAAGTTTGCAGTAAACAGTTTATATAGAGTTGCTGCCAAGGGGCAGCCTTGTTTTAATCCGTTCACTCTCTTAATGGAGGGGGTGGTAAGGCCATCTTTTGAAAGTCTGACCGTTGTTGAGTTGTTTGTGTATAGCAATTTGATCGGGTCCAGTATTTCAGTGGGACATTTCCATGCTGTTAACTTCTTCCACAGATTCCGTCTTAAGATGGAGTCAAAAGCCATATGGAGGTCAATGAATGCAGCATGGACCAAGGGTTGTTTTTTATTGCTATTCATATTTACCTGTCAAAACCTTGCTCAGTAATGGGAATTGCAGAACATGAATTATAGTCAGATGGGGTGGTGTGCATGTTGCAGAAGTGGGACCCCGCCTTCCATGTCCATGGTGATTGGCATGGGTTACATTTTGTAAACAAAGGTCATTATTGTTATTAGCACCTCGGCTGTTGCACTGAGGGTGCTAACAGAAATAAGACCCTGTACCACAGGCTGCACCGGCCGTAACTATGCCTCAGCTTGATGTAAAGGCCCGAGCAAAACTTGAGCCCAAGGATATTAACAGCTGGTGAAGCTTGCGGAATAGGGTGTTATCGCTTAAATTGCAGGTTTCTAAATGCTAAGAAATGTAAATAAATGTCAATGGACCACAAAGGATGCTGGGAACTTCTCCAAAGTCTAACTGAACTGTTTCCCGCCTGAAGCTGTGGAACGCTGCAGTGCATTGCGCGACTATGTGACCCAGCAAGTAAGAGAACCTTGTGCAGGAAGACAATACCCATGCACTGCCAGAACCATAGAGGCTTTCCCGGGATACGTCCTCTTGCCAACATACGTTTCAACCATCACCCAACGTCTTCGTACAGAGTTGCATGCGTTCTCAATCGTTAAGCGAAAAAGACGGGTGTTTGCAAACCCGGCACTAAAAAACCACCAACAGCTCCTACATTTGTGAAATAAGCTTTTCAATTCTGCTAACATGGATCCAACTTAAACTTCACTAGCTAACAGTGAATTTTCTCTGTTTCCCAACGATCCACCCAACTGATTGCAACAAAAAGCTTGCAAATACTCTTAATCTCTCTCTCTATATATAAAAGGGACATTTGTGGATATGTGTGCCTGTTCGAAAGGTTCAGAAAACTTCCCAACGTGCTACAGACCTGAAATGTGGCATGTGGGTAGGTTCCATGGTGTAGACAATGTAAAAAGTATAAAATATGCATTTTACTAATTGTTTTGTAAGCGTTTTTTTAAGTGGTGTACAATGCTTGGGTATGTGTGTGTCTGTTCGAAATGTTCAGCATACTTTTCAACATGCTACAAACCTGAAATTTGGAATGTGGTTAAACTCCATGGTGTAGGCAATGTATAAAGTGCAAAACACAAATTTACCTTTGTCAGATTTCTTTTCTAGAAATTCCTGTGCGAAGCACAGGTAGAACTGGTACTTATTACTAAAAGAGGTATTTATACAAGACAACTCCCTTTAGTGCCCCTTAAGGCGTTATATATTATCCTAGCCAGTAGAATCATAGTGACAATGTACTGTGTGGCCATCTTGCAAATGAACCTCATTTCTGCCACAACACACACAAACGTGATCATAATTATCGTAGAATCTGTGCCATGAAGCAGAGACCGCAGAAATCAGTATGAACAAGGTTACATTAACCAGACAGCTTTAGGCTCACAAACAGTGCTAAGCTTATATGCCTTCCATAGTAAGACACATGACCCTAACAATCTTTCCAGAAACACGCATCCTCTTGCTAATCCACCCTCATCCAGACTCGACAGTTTTACTAATTTCTAGATTATCTTCACTGCATGCTGTGAAACATCTACTTTGGTGTAAAGTACCTCTTTGTGAACCTCTACCTGCCAGTGAGGTATGGCAGACGTAGCCTTGTCCTTCCTCCTTTTCAATCCTTCTCTGGTTTTGTCTAAAACCTTCTTGGGCTTAATTGCCCTTAGCTAAGAAATACTGCAGGTCTAAACACAATGTAAACCTTTCTTTCCCTTCAATTCCCAACCAAAGGATGGGTAACAAACCGATAAACATTTGCAGTTGACATTTGTAACAAAGTGAGGGAATTCATCACTTCTCCCCAAGAGGGAGCGCCCATTGAGGCTAGGGCGGGGGGGGGGGGGGGCCCACTCCGCAACACCCTCCCTACGGGCCGAGGCAAGTAGGACCTCATCCACCAGGAGAGACTCCCCTCTTGCGGACAAGAACACCCGTTCCCGGGAGGAACTTCCTGATGCCCTCAAAGTGATGGCCTACAATGGATTTGTCCAACATAAGGGAACATTAACAATTCCATAAAGATGAAGTGTACTTATGCTATTCACAACAGGAAAGTAACTATCGCTTTAAATCAGTCCCTCCAATGGACTGTGCTGTGAATGCTGAAAGGGATAAAACAAGAGGTTGAGAAGCCGACAGAAGCCGGAAAGCAGCGCGAACCATGAGGATGCCCCTGTGCATAGCAAAGCAGAAGGCGGCAGAGGTCTCACAGAGTCTGCATAAGCCAGTCGAGCTCTGACGCAGCGTCAAAGGTGCTGGGAGACCAGCGGTGAGAACGGAAGAAATGACAGCATGAATGAAGAGAGTTTAGTGGTGGCATGACCACACAGCAACAATGGTGGGCAGTGCACCCGCAGAACAACGCTGATACCACTAACAGGAGAGAAATACACCCGACCCAAGATACAGAGCAAGTTCAGTTCAAAAGACGAGAACAAAACACACGTGAACCAGACGATGCACCTAGTGAGCCGTGGAGCCAAGAAGAAGCAGAAATAGAGTCCAAGACCTTACTGTTACCAGTGACATTACCCCTCGGAACAGAAGGTAATATGGGGAATGGGATAACCAACCAGAGAGTTAAGAGGTACTCATAACTCTAACAAAACTCGTACCAGTGTTGTTTTAAGAACCAAGCTATCGCTGTGATATTGGCTGTTGCCACAGTATTGGTGCCTGAAATCGGCTCCTAGTCTTTCTTGATAAATTGTAAATAAATATTCTTACTATACACCGGCCTGGTTCCTAGTCTATTTGATACACATGGTATTTTTTGGGGTGGGTGTGAGACGGGCTGGAGGCCTCATCAAAGTAAATCCGAAAGAAATTGTGCTTTGTTTTGCGCCACCTTGCTTTGAGTGGAAAGGAACTCCCTGAATAGAGTGTGACCGCCCAATAAACCGCGACAAAGCACACAACCAATGGGAGGCGCTATAGCTCAACAAAAGTAATTGAATGAACACTCACCTCATGCAAATAGGTTGCGAAGCACTGCCTGGCCGATACCGACTCCCTGGAATCCCTGTCAATGCAGTAAAATCTCATGAAGGTGTGGACAAACCTCCATGCAGTAGCCCTGCAGATGTCGAGCAGCGGAGCACGAGACAGCAACGCCATGGTAGAAGCTACGGCTCTGGTGGAATGTGTCCTTGGTTTTACAGGTCGAGTCAGAGGAGCCGGCATCCTCCACCAGCCAAGTTACCAATCTGCAGTGACGTCCCTTAAGAGTTTTTGATGAAAAGTACTGGCAGATGGAGCAACGGTCCATGTAGGGGTCTGGGTGTAGACAATATAAGCACTTGTGGTGGTCCTTCACATAGACATTCGTGGGGTGACGCTTCATACAGGCCCTGAAAATGCTCTTCTTTGTGTCCATCATCGTGGCGAATGAGCAAGGACTCAAACCTTTGAAGAGTACTTTACATGGTTGAGAAGATTCATCGAATGGTGGGATCTTCACCAGCACTGGGTCCCCCGTAGCTGGTGGTCACAGAAGTGACTGATGTTGAAGAAAATTATTGAAAAAGTGCTCAAAAATGGGACAAAAATGACAATATTTTGAGCATCGAAACGACCCACCCGCCCCCAAGGTTAGGGAGATTTGCCAGTTTCTGTGCTAATTCCCTTTAACCTGAACGACCCCCAGCATGTTTGCATGACTCTGTACTTTTTTTATTTTAATCTCCTGATTGAGTGAACTTTTTACCCCTCATTCATTCTTTTTCTCCGACTGGGATTTGTATTTGTACTATTTTAACAAGTCTGGTAAGCTCCATATGTTTAATACAGGCATCTGCTTTTTGTTTGGTGGCACCAAGCAGCACCCTCTGAGCAGTGTCACTGGGGAGTCCGTTGGACTTCTCTTCATGTTTAAATACATTTTCTTGTGGGAACTACAGTTTAAGTAAGATAACAGTTATCTTACTTGCCTTCTCTTTTGTGGGTCCCGCACATACCACCCTCTGTGGGGTGCTGGTGGTTACATTGTAACTCCTTCTGTAACTTTGTTACACTAACTTAAATTGCTGGTGGCAGTGGTTGCGTTTTACTACCTTTTGTGCAGGTTACTAGCAGGCTGATTTCTCAACTGCAGTACAGCACTCATGGGTGGCAATTTTCTCAAAATGGCCCCAGTCTTCTTTTTTCACCATTTTCCGTTTGTCAGTTCCTTCTGGAGTTTTCTTCTATCATTAGGAGTCGATGTGAGTCCTTTGTGAGATTTGCCTTAGGTGGGCTTCAGCCCTGATGCCCGCCCAGGCTCCAGAGTGTCTGGGAAGGCAGGAAGTCGGGGAGGAGCCCAAAATTCACTGACCTTTGTCTGTAGGTTTGTTTGGCTGAAACCAGTTCTAACTGGATGGTATAACAGCTCTTTCAGTGGGAATGAATGCGTTCCAGCACCTAAGGCAAGGATTTAGGTTCCACGGGCAGAGTCGACCGATGGAACAAGGAATCCAAAGCAGAAAACGAGCAGAGACGCTTACAGCCCCTTCCAGGACCGCAGAAGCACCAGTGAAGCCCTGCAGCTGTGCTGACCACTTTTTCAAATAGACAGGGAAGACCCGCCAAGGACAACTTCCTTCCTTAGGCTGGCCATACCAACTAGCCTCAAGACCTTCATTTTGTGCTATCACCGGACATCCTCTGACTTTCCCGGGCCGCAGAACATCAATACCCAGGGTACCTGGACCATTATTGAGTGCATAGTCTTCCGAAGATCGAATCCGGCTAAAATGTTGCCAGAGTTCAGGACCAACAAATCGAAGAGAATCCCACCAGTGCTATTCATGTATTCTTGGTGCTGAGAAAAAGGCGCCAAAACCACAACAAACGGCTGAAGTGCGCTGTATCCATTGCTGCCGACCCCTTCTCCCAATCGCTGCCGCAGAAGCCCACCAAAGGTCTCCCCTTTCGTCACCACGACCAAGGAGCAGAATCAGGGTCTGCAACATTGCACCTAGAAAGAAGCCAGCCACAATTTCATCTTCATTTTCATGGTACTGTGGGGCTTGGGTTGTAATTATCTTGTGCCATTTTCGGTGCTTCCTGGCTTGGGAAGTGCTGTTTTATTCAAGCGAGAGTTAACCTTCACTCCTCTGTGCAGGCCTTGGAGCCTGTCTATTATCAGGGAGGCGCCCCGTGAGCTCCTGTGTTTTCTTCATGAACCACTGACTGATTTAACTTTTCCTCTGAAGATCTTCATCAGAACTGGAACTGTCCATTTGACTTTGGCTGCGCTTGTTTCCGAAAGGTCCATCTTCTTGATCCTACTGTCTTTGGCAATGCTGGGTCCCCCATAGGTTTTTTTTTTTATTTTTTTTAAATATATTTTTATTGGCATTTCTTAAACATTAACTTTGCGACTCAACTTAGTCCCAAACTTCCCTTTCCCACCCCCCTCCCTCCCCACCGGTATTAGTGTCTCTGCGGTCTTTCGAGTCCCATGTGTGTTTCTGATTCAGCTTGTAAACATGTCTAAGATTCGGATGTTATGTGGGCACCATTGGAGCATGTAGTCACTTTGCAGGAATTCTATGGTGTCTCCCCAGTCTGTAGCGAATCTCTGTCTGTCCCCTTGGAGGGTGTATGTTATCCTTTCCATCGCCACATATGTCCATATCCTGTGGAGCCATTCTTGCGTGGTTGGGGGGGTCTTTTGTTTCCAATGTTGTGCTATTGCCAGCCAGGCGGCTATGAGGAATCCCATAAAATTACGTTTTTGTGTCCTATTAAGTGTTTTGTCTGTGGGGGCCCACATGCCGCACATCCAAATCTCTTCTTCTAGGTTGGCCGTGTCCTTGAATATTTCTTGCATCTTATTTTTGACTTCTTCCCAGAACTGTTGTAGCTCTCGACAGTCCCACCAGATATGTCTCCAGGTGCCCACTGAGTCACATCCTCTCCAGCAGTTATTTTGTGTTGTCGGGAACATTTTGTGTAGCCTTTCCGGGGTGTAGTGCCATTGGATCATCACTTTAGTCCACGCTTCCCTTGTTTGAATTGCTCGCGTCCACTTGGGAATTATATACCACAGGTATGTCCACTGCGTTCTCGGGATTTGTTTTCCTAGCGTAATTTCCCATTTTTTCATGTAGTACCATGTAATGTGTTCTTCTTGGACGTTGATGAATTTGTAAAGGGAGGAGACAAATTTCTTTTCTCCCGTTTGGGTTAGTATGTAGTTCTCAAACGGGGTTGGATCTCTGGTCAGTGCCTTCGTGATTCTGGGTGACATGAGCCAGTGGTGGATTTGCTCGTACTGGTATCTGTCCTTTTCCGTGAGGCCTAGTATATCCTGGCAATCTGTGAATGATCTAATCTGCCCTCCCTCAAACATGTCGCCCACTTTCGTGCACTCTGCGTTTCTCCATTTCTGAAATGTGCCTTTTTCTACCCCTGGGGGGAAGTCTGGATTGTCGAACATTGGGATGAATGGAGCTGGGTCTATCGTGAGGGTTTCTCTTTTGGTGGCTCTGTCCCAGATGTCCATTGTGGTGCTCAGGATTTCGCTTCTCTCGATGTTTTGATGCCTGTGTGTGGGTCTCTTCCATAATAGATGTTGCAAGTTGGATCTCGCCACTGCCCTGTCCTGAGCCTTCCACCATTTATCTGATGTGTCTGTGATCCATTCGTGTAGCACCCACAGCTGGGCCGCTTCGTAATATTTCCTGAAGTGTGGGAGCGCCATCCCTCCGTCTGGTTTTTGGGTGGTAAGCGCTTGTTGTGAGAGTCTTGGTGTCTTGTTTTGCCATATGTATTTAGTGATTAGTTTTGTGAGTGACTTGAAAAATGACGTTGGGACTCTTATGGGGAGTGCTTGGAAGTAGTAGAGCAGTCTGGGTAAAATCGTCATCTTAACGACCGTTATTCTGCCCCACCAGGATACTTTCAGAGGGTTCCATCTGCTCAGATCTGATTTGACTTGTTCCAGGAGTTTCGTGTAGTTCCCGGGGTATAGGTCTCTTATCGTGGGTGTAAGGGTTACTCCTAGGTATCTCACTCCTTCCTCTGCCACTTGGAGACCTAGATCTTTCGTTATCTTGCGTGTCTCCTCTTTGTCTCCGGCCAACGTCATTACCGACGATTTCTGCTTGTTTATTTTAAGGCCTGATATTTCTCCGTAATCATCAATCAGTTGGATAAGATGCGGGAGCGTCGTACTGGGTTCTGTGATGGTCATCATCATATAGTCTGCGTAAGCTGCTGTCTTATGATTTGGACCTCCCATTTCTATTCCCTTGACTTCTGGCGTTACTCTGATTTTTTCCAATAGTGGTTCGAGGAATATTGCATAGAGAAGGGGCGACAGGGGGCATCCCTGCTTCGTACCCCTTCCTATTCTGATGGGGTTTGAGAGTTCCTGATTGACTGCGATCCTAGCGGTCGGTGTGTTGTAGATGGCTCGGATCATGTTTATGAATTCATTCCCCATTCCCATTTTCTTGAGGGTTGCCATCAGCATCGTCCATTCGACTCGGTCAAATGCTTTTTCTGCATCTAACGATATTATTGCTGATGGAAGTTTCATGATGCCTGCCTTCTCTATGAGATGTATAATCCTTCTTATGTTGTCGTGTGTTTTTCTGGTGGGGATGAAACCGGCTTGTTCCTGGTGGATTAGTGTGGGGAGTAGCGGCGCCAGCCGATTCGCTAGTGTCTTTGTATAGAGTTTGGCATCTATATTGATTAGAGCTATCGGGCGGTAGGAGCTTGGGCTCTCTGGGTCTTTCCCCTTTTTATGAAAGACCAGTATCTTTGCTTCGTTCATCGATGGGGTAATGTTATTTTGTATTCTGAAGGTGTTGAATAGGGTGGTCAGATGTGGGATCAGGGTTTCCGCATATGTTTTGTAAAATGCCGCGGTGAAGCCGTCCGGCCCCGGGGCTTTATTCTTTGGCAGGTCTCTGATTGCCTTCCTCACCTCTTTTGGCGTTATTGGCGCATCCAGGGCTTCTTTCTCTGACGGGGATATTGTTGGTAGGGAGATGTCCTTGAGGAAGGCCTCTTGTTCATGCTCGTTCGGGTGTTGCGAGGAATATAGGTTCTGATAGTAGTTTCGGAATACTTCTTTAATGTCTGTTGTTTGTGTTTTCTTTGTTCCTTGTTCGTCTTTTATGGTTTGCACCGTTTGTTCCTGCCTTTTACCTTTCAATTGTCTTGCTAATAGTTTGTCCGCTTTATTGGATTTCATTGCATACCAGTGTTTCGTGTATAACAGCTGTGTTTCTGCTCTTTTTGTTCTGATAAGGTCTAATTGGCTCTGTATGTGTCTGTATGCTCTTTTGATCTTTCTGGAGGGGTTCTTTGACATTTCTTCTCTTGTTTCTTCCAATTTTACTTCGAGTTCTTCTTCCCATTTGTGTGTGATCCTGTCTTTTTGTGCTTTTATAGCTATTATGTGTCCCCTCGTCACCGCTTTGAAGGCTTCCCATGTCGTGCTTGGGGTGACTTCCGGGGTGGTGTTGTCCTCGAAGTATTCCTCTATTTTCTCTCTGATGGTTTCTTTCGCTACTGGGTCTTGTATCACTTCTGCCGGTAATGTCCATCTCCATAGGTTCGATCTTTTCGCAAATTTTGGGAGTGAGATCCACAGCGGAGCATGATCTGAGAGCGAGATATGGCCTTTTTCGATGTCTTGTATTTCCCCTACTAGTGTCCCCGTTGTCCAGATATAATCTATCCTGGAGCTTGTATTATGTACATGCGAGTGGTAGGTATATCCTTCTGTCGTTCCTTTGAGTCTTCTCCAGATGTCTTCTAGAGCTAGGTTTTGCATTGCCTTCTTCAGCGCCTGCTTGGGGGATCCTTGCTGGGTGCCTTTGGGGTTCGAGCGATCTTCCATGCGGTTCCATGCCAGGTTAAAGTCTCCGGTCAGGATTATCTCTCCCTCTGCGAAGGGTTCTAGTTTGTTTATTGTGTCTTTGATGAAGCCTTCCTGGCCTGTGTTAGGCGCGTACAGGGTGGCTATTGTAAGAATGCGGTTATGTATCTGGGCCTTCGTGAATATATATTGGCCTTCCTTATCCGTTAGTGTTTCTTTGATCCTTACTTGCAAGTGGTTTGCAAAGGCCAGGAGTACTCCTTTCTTTTTTCCTTCATTGTTTGATTGTAGGATTAGCTTGTAGCCTCTTAGCCTGAACTGTCCTCTCTTTCTTTTCTGTATGTGAGTTTCTTGGAGGGTGATTATGTCGAATTTTTCTTTGTGTAGGAAATGTTCTATTTTCTTTCGTTTCACTGGTGAGTTCAGTCCTCTGACATTGTACGTTAGGATTTTCAGCCCCATTCTTTTTGATTGGTTTGTTGTTTCGTATTATTTCCACCTCGTGGGACTCGACTGCGTTCGTTGATACCGGTTTTGGGGTCCCTTCCCCTTTGAACTTTCCCTTCTATTTTCTCCCTCTCCCACCTCCCCCCGCCCAACTTTGTCCCTGAGGAGGGCACTGGGCCCTATGGTTGCTCTGGCGTTGTGCCTTTGCTCCATGCCCTCTAACTTCTCAGGGGTAACGGTTTGCAGGGAGTCCTAAACCCTGCTTGTGGAGTGGATTCCATGGCCGTTCCCCGGCACGGCCGCGCTTGTGGTCGCCTCCTGCTCTGGCTGTCTTACTTTTGCGGATATTGTCTTCCCCTCCGGGTAGTTCTCTCTCGTGTAGGGGGGTTCCGATGTCTCAGCATTTTTCTGATTTGCGTGATTGGAGTCTCGTTTTCCGTTTCTCCGTTTGCCAGCCCTTCGGTTGTCTCCTTTGCCTTCGGGGTTCACTATCGTTTGTGGTCTCTGGTTCCTGGTCTCCCAGGATCTTAAGGCCGTCTTCGCAATTCGTTACTCGGTGTTGTCTTTCTTCCCAAGTGAAGAGGAGGCCGAATGGGAATGTCCATTTGTATCGTATTTGTTTTTCTGAGAGGATTTTTGTTACTTGACTCATTTCTCTTCTTTTTCTAAGCGTTGATTGGGCTAGATCTTGGAACAGCTGGATTTCTTTCCCGTTCATTCTTATTTGCCCCATTGTTCTGGCCTTCCTAAGAATTTGTTCTTTCTGTGTGTATCTTGTCATGGCCGCAAGTACGTCCCTTGGGCGGGATCCGGGTTCGTTTGTTCTGCGGGGCCCTACTCTGTGTATCCTGTCTATTTGGATATCTTCCTCTGATCCCTCCTGTAAGATTTCCTGGAACACTTGTTGTACTGCCGTTTGGAGGTCTTTGTCGTCTATTGTTTCCGGCATGTTTTTAATTCTGATATTCGATCTTCTAGATCTGTTCTCCAAATCCTCGCATTGAGATTCTAGTTCCTGCGCTAAACGGGCGAGTCTGTCTTGCGCTTCCGCTTGTTGGAGTGCCTCCTCATCCATGTTCTGGACCGTCTTTTCCAGATTGTCTGTTCTCTCTCCGAGGTGGTCTATATCCTTTTTTAGTTCCTGTACTGCTTGCTTCATTTCGTCCTTCATGTTGTCAAATTGCGCCTGGGTAGATGTGATGAACTGTTCCTGAAATTCCTTGAACCAGGATTTCATATCGTCCCTCGTGGCCATATCTGCGTTTTCTACTTGTTCCGGTGTGTCGCCTCCTTTATGTTTTTGTTTGATTGGACGTTTGGGTATCGAGTGTCCCAGTCCCCAGATTTGGGTCAGGTCTTGGTCTTGTCTGGGTTTGCCTTTTTCCGCCACCGTTGCTTGTGATCCACTCTTCGTTCTGGGCTTTGACATGTGTTTGGTCCTCTTCGCTTGGATTAATTTGATCTGTGGTCGGTGGAGTCGTTTCTTCTGTGGGGTTTTCTGGGGCTTGTGAATCGCTTCTGAGATTCCTTTAGCGGGGTTCTCCTTAGTGGTTATTCGTTTGTGTTGGATGCTTGTGGAGTTCTGCTTTCTCGTGTTTCCCCGTGGTCTCTGCTTCGTTCTTCTTTCTCGGCTTTTGCTAACCCGCTTTTCTGCCTTGTGCCGGGGGGGGGGGGGGAGGGTCTGCTGTGGAGGTTCCCTATCTCTCTCCAACTTTGGGTGTTGCACGAGGATTTGTCTCCCCGTCTTCCCCCGCTGGATGGGGGGGGGTCTTCGTTGCCAACGACTTTTGTGGGGATATCTCCTTCCCACTTATCCCTCTGCCTTCCCCCCGCCTCGTACCTTTGATCCGTTAGTTGCTCCGGGGGCTCTCTCGAGGGTCTGCCGTCCGCCTCTCGGGCGCCGCGGGCTCCTTCGCTGGGCTCGCTCGATTCCTGATGTGGGGGTGGGTCTCGCTGTCTGGTCCCGTCCTTATCGGTGTGCTTCCCGCCGCTGTGTGTGGCGTCGGATCTGGGGCCGATCTTGCGCTTGCGGGGTGCGCCGTTTGGGGAGTTGGGGAGCTTGCTTCGCTCCGTCTGGCTGTGCCCCGGCTGGTTCCTTTAGTTCCGCCCGGGCTGGTTCTTTCGGCGGGAGTCGGGCCCCTTGGTGCGGGACGGTTCCTTGCTTCGTGCGGGGGAGGGGCGGGTCCGGGCCGGCGCTCGATCTCTTTTGGTGTTCCCCACGTTCCGTAGCTTGTCGGAGGGAGGTTGTTTCACCTTCCTCCCTATCTGGGGGGGAAGTCGCTTCTCAGGTGTCTCGGTAGGCTCTCGAAGTGAGGTGCTTAATGTTGCGGCCCGAGCCGGGGGACGGAGCTACGCTCACGCACGTCCGCTCCGCTCGGCCGCCATCTTGGAATCCCCCCATAGGTTTTAATTAGGAACACTTATTACTAGGAAACAGACTGCCTATTTTCCTCTGGGAGAGTGAACTTGTTATTTACTGTTGCTAACTGTGTTCCATCTAACCTTAAACTTTCCCTCCAATCTCAATTTTGCAAAGGCGATACACATAAGTGATGTTACTGACCTTAACTGACATCCCTCTGTGTGCTCGATATGTAAAGCATAGAAAAAGTTACTCACCTGCATTATTGTTACTTTTATAATTTGATTCCATTTCTAATTGAATGTTATTGTAAGTTGCTGCATTTTAGATTTGGTTGTGTGCCTTGTGTATATATAAAAAAATATTTTACTATAACTTTAAATGAGTAAGTGTTTTCTTGGGTCTATGTGTGTACTGATTTCTTTGTACTGCTCTACAGTTCACATTACTCCCTCGTAAGATAGGCCTGGCCGCTGAGCCACTCTACCGACTTGTGTAGTACAGGCCTATATTAAGAGTTGGGTGCCTAATACCAAGAGATAAGTCTTATGAAGTCCCACACCAGTTGGACTTTAGAATAACGTACCTAACACCCATCATGTAAACGTGAGTGTCAAATCTGAAGGTGGCCAACAAGGGTGGAGCTAAGGAGGACTAATGTCATTGGCTGGGGCAGTATGACCCAAAGTGACAGCAACAGGCTATATAGGTGACAAGAAGTTTTAAGCTTTAAAGCGAAACTGCTTTAATATTACTGAGGGTTCCCAGCCTGACGACAGGAATAGTCATTAGCATGTAAATCCACGAAAGATCCAATGCTGGAGAATAGATTGTTTTCGTTTGTATTAGGAAGCCACTCCACAGCAAGTTTATGTTACTTGTCTCAGGATACTCTGCTGTAGCCTGTGAAGCGAGGCATCCGTTGATGCCACCGAGCAGTGCATATCATTCCTGGCAGCAGTGCAGGCTTTCTGTTTGGTCTAGCGGTTCTCCTGCTTCCTGCGGTTGATACCGATATGATGATTAGAGTCTTCTGCTGAGATGTTTGTATCGTGTGGTTGCTCTCTAGAAGAAAAAGAAACTGGCCAGCACTGTGTCCAGGATGTATGTGATGATCCAAAGTGGTACTGTTGAGCTACATACATGCACACACAAAGTGGACAGGAAATGGGGGCCCTGCCAACAGCCTTCTTCTCCCTCTGGTGTGGGAATGGCTCCGACCTCCAGCATGCTAGGCCTCCCACCCCTGGCTGAGAGCCCTCCCCCCTTCTCTCTTGACAATGTCACATTACTGAACTTATCCCAACTATCAAACTTTAGAAGACTAATCCTGGTCAGAATTCAGCATTGTGTCTGTATTTGTATTTTAGGTGTTTGTATTTATTGAATAACAAGAGAGCACTTTGGTCAGAAATGCTGTTCAAGCGGTACACAATAGTGGTAGTAACAGTATGGAGGGCGTTTTATAAGGGTCTATCTAGGTGATTAATTATTAAGTTTGTGGGCAGGGTGCTAAAAGGGTAATAACATTGGTCACATAAACGGAGTACAGACAGAATAAAAGGAAAGAATAGTATTTACAAATAAGCAGATTGATCATAAGATACATCAGGCAGGAGGACAATACATGTGCATTCAGTGGGAGTGAGGGAAATCGGGCAGGGGCCATTTGGTAGATAGGTGAACTTTTCAAGTAAGATGAAGTAGAATTTCAGGGCATTTTTAGTATTGCTATAGAGCGGTTACGTTTAAGATGTTAGGCGGGAGGGAATGCTAATGGGGAAGAGTAGTGAGGAGGAGCGAAAGCGGGAGACATCACAGTGGCACACAGATCAGGCGTGGCGGAAAACACTAGAGCGCAGGGTTTGGGGACAGGGAGTTGTATGTGATCGAGGAAGAAAGACAGGGAAGGGCATAGGTGTGTGACAAACAAAATAGGTTCTAAAGGGTACCAGTCGCTAAATTGAGAATTTTGTTGAGACAGACCAACGGCATGTAGTACGTCATTGCTTCAATTAACGCGATGATGTCATCACGCACACTCAAGGAAGCAGAAATATTGGATCGCCAACCCTCATGCGTATCGGCCTTCCGAATTCTATGGACAACTATGGACAGGTAATTTAATCTACTGTAGTGAAAATATGCATCCCTTTACCACAAAGCAGCAACCTAGACAGGATACTAATGTAATTTAAACACACATTTTTTAAAGATTCTATGCAGTCGCTGAAATAAGAAGAAAGCAAACATTTACTGTTCACTTACACAGTGATTAGAAGAGTAACTAGCAGATTTTTGGAAAATATCACAGTACAAATTGTGATCTTAGTACAACAAGCTATTTCGTTTTGTACTTAATCATAAAACATTTTTAAAAATAAAAACGTTTTGTTTTAGATCCATGTGCATTCACAAAAATGCTGGATTAATAAATTAAATAACCTCCTGAAGACCCACAAGAGTTATTGTGGTGAAACGCGTGTTGAGGTCAATGGTTACCTGAACCAAGTAACAAATACAAGCAATTGTGGATCTTATTGGAAAAGGTCAAAGTTATGTTGAACTAAGTAATGCATACAAATAATTTGAGATCCTATTAAAAAGGAGAAACTGAATAGACTAAATCAAGAAAACTGTATCATGTGGACTTTAATGTGTGAAGATAAAGACTTTGAATTCCATGGAATATTAAGAGCAAGTGTGAAGATTAACACTTTGTATACTATAAGTTGCAACATTTGGACTCTAATGCAAATATAATTACGAAGAATCATAATCAATATATCAAAAATACAAGCCATTATACCCTTCAGGGCTTCCAGTGTTTTTAAACTATCATTAATACTTGAAACTGAATTATCGACAATGTAATTAAAAAGATTCTGGGAGTAGAAAGAGGCCGTCAGAAGAAGTGTTGTTAGGGTCAGCAATGAATGCCTGATTATGGGGATGATAGTAGCAGAGAGGGAAAATGCCAGTAAAGAGGAAAAGATCAAGAGCGCAGGTGGGAGGGTGGGGAAAGGTGGGATGAGGAACCAGTGACAGAAGGTGGTGCAAAGTAAAAAGCGAGGTAGGAGAACCAAGGGGGTGAACAAGGTGTCACACATTTTTGCAACTTTAAGTAGTAGGAGGCATAGTCATCAGAAGAGAGGACGATAGTGAGTTTTTTTGTGGAAAAGCACATCATGGGGAGACAAAGTCTGCATGGGTATGTGCACAGCGAGGATTTCAAATTAGTAAAGTAAGGGTAATTGGCAGAGTCAGGAGCAGTAGGGAGGGCAAAGGCAGAGTAATTGTAAGTAGTGTGAAGAGAAGGGGAGTGACCATTTCTCCAGTGGCATAAGTGGATATGCACAGTTGTCTTCCACTGCTGGAGGGCTGTGAAGATCCATAGTTTAGGGGAAAGGGTGAGATGGGTAGAAGGATTGAGCTGGAGGGTAACAGTTGAAGGAGCTAGTGAGCAGGTTATTGAACTCTGTAAAGGCAACATCGATTAGGTGATCAAGCAGATGCGAGAAGGGAGGGCTTGACGTGGTCAAAGTATGGGGCAACAGAGTCAGGTTTGACTTTCCACTTCGTAATGGATGAAGGAGGCGAGGTGAAAGTAGGAGAGGAAAAGATATGGTGCAGTGAATGAGTCATCAGACTGAGATGGGTCAATAAAGTTGTAGGTATAGTATAAAGTGAGATCAAGGGGCTCACATAGGTGTGGGTCGGAAGGTTTGTACATTGACCCAGGTGTGGTCATTGCTTGGCTTTGGAAATGTTGGAGGATGCCACCAACTAGGACCATGGGGATGTTAGCCAGGATTCATTTCAATTGTAGGTCTAGTTATGAGAAGGAGATAATAAAGGGGCCACGTGGGCGTTTGATGAAGAGGAGCGGGATGAGAATTAGGATGGAGATATGTTCTTGCGGATTAATAATTACATTCCATATTAACACTAGTAGACAGTTGGGCATATAACAGCTAGGGTAGACCCAAAAGAGTATTGAACATTCCATACATTTTATGCATGGTTCTGGTTTGATAATTTCGAGTTGTTTTGAAAAAAAATGTCCCTTGCATTATGAAATATTTATTAAGATGTAAAATACGTATAAGCGGTCTGCTCTTTTCCTGACTTTGTTGGTGTACATTTACACTTCTACTTCTCTGTCTAAATCAAATTCTCTGATCTTATGTCCTTGTGAATGTTTTTTTTCTACACTATGTAATCCTGTAACACTTTGGCTCTCATAACCTCCAGCTTTCAGTAATGGCTGACCCACCTTGAAAAGTCGGTTTACAATCTTTTGCCTGCGAGGCCACATACTATTGGCCAAATTCTTCGGCGTCACAGAGGCTGTGCCCCACCCCACAGGGCAATCCTGAGCACACTTCTGAGGCTCTGGCATGGACACTTTTTAGGCCACCCTCCACCGAACCAAAATAAGTAAGGTATCCAGAATATCTCGTCACGCTCCCTAATCGTGATCCCAACACAGTTTATATGCTGCCCCTCAGTGACCAATATAAGCATGGGTACTCCCTTTCAGTCCCTGCAACCGATTCATTCTTGCTGTAATCAGAATGATAGACAAGTAGAATTTCCAGGCCAAAATTAGCAGTCCATGAAAAGGGTACTCTAGTTCTAGCATAGGGGTAGGCCACTTCATCAATAGCTGCCACGAGAAAGGTATTCTGTCCATAATATAAATGCAGCAGATGGATCATATGAAAAAGATGCATGTAATCTAGAATAGACAGACAACTCAAATTAGCTACCTCATAGAATGCAACAGTGCTCAAGCATGGATACAGGAGATGTGAAGGCATCATGAAGCAAGACACAGACAACAGATTCAAAGTTCAAACAAAAAGTCTTCATTAACTCAAATATCAGGATGGTATAAGGTCTAACTTGCCCTATACGAAGGTGGGATTTCCCTACAGGATAGTCCAAGTCTTTGTATTCAAAACCTATACTTGCCCTCACAACCAAAGCTAAACAATGTGCAGGGATGTCAGCCACCAACATAACAGTGTTCAAACTAAAGTGCTGAGCTTCTTTTAGCTGCAGGCGTATTCTTGGCTCCCTCTCCCAAGTTCAAACTGTTCCAACAAAATGAACACAGTTCCACAAAATGTTCCTTGGGTTCCCTTCCCCAAGTTCAACACAGTTCCTCAAAATGGTCTCGGGGTTCCCTTCCCCATGTTCATCACAGTTTCAACAAGACTTCAAATTCACAGTTAAATTCACTTGTTTGGAATGCCTCTTATTTCCATTGTGTGCACAACTCTTAGGCCGCCCAGCCTCCGTTTTTTTTATTCCTCTTGGTTCACTCCAAGGAAGGGTTTGGCGGTCTAGGCGCAGTTGTCGGACCACGTGGTCCACCCAACACAGGTCGCGCAAACAATAAACCCTAGCACTTAACAACAGTTCATACTTTCTTATAGGACTTCCTTGACAAAACAGGTTTCCTTTCTGCCCCTGCGTTATAAGTCCCCTTGTCTTCTCATGCTCTTTAATGGCCTCTAGTCTTTGTCAACATGTGACTCACACACTTTTCCTCGTGGTATTTCTACTGGTTACCACCTTGCTTTCACACTATCCAATAGGGTTTTACTTTGTTCATTTTTCACTTGCTTTGCAAATGCTGTTCTTTAACTTTGTTTCGTTCACCAATGCTCTTCAAGTTGTTTCATTCATCCGATATTCTTATATCTTTATAATTCAGCATTCAAACGTACTCATGCTTTTCAACTTGTCTGGGATTCTACCGACACATTATTTATTCAAAACTCACTTTGTACTTGGCATATGGTTCAGTTTCAATAGTTTACTTTCTCCGGTCTACAGACCCATCTGGATCGCATTACAGCTTGTTCGGCCTTCCCGTCACCCACACCATGCCCCTGGTGCACCCCTGCCTGAGTGAACCTTTCCCGTCACTCATCGGTGTATGGCCGCTCCTCCGGGTGCACTGGTCTCATTTGCGGGTTCTCTCTCGCACCTCCTTTACTGCTGAAGGGCTCTGGCTCTCTCTCTACGGTCTCTCTTGCAGCAGTCGGCAACTGCAGTGTTCTTCACTCCCAACAGGGAACACACAGCAACAGGCTTTGCTCAGCTCCAGATCCTCTCATGGCCAGTGGCCCGGTCTCACTCTCACTCTCCCTCTCCCTCTCAGGCCACCTCCTCATCGCAGTAATAGAGCGGTGAAATTAGCTGTTAGTGTTCACTACTTTTAGCCGCCTCTTCCTCGTCTTAGTACCATCATGGTTTAAATGAGAAGAAATGAGGGGCGATGACTCAACAGCCTATAAAGGTGGGAGAGGGAGGGCGGAATTTGGTTCTCACTAGAAATGGGGAGATACCAGGTCTCGCCTGTGGATATTCTCTCCCCTATCCCTAGGAACCCTCCGCCCAGGTGATCCTCCCTCGCATCACCACCCCCAGGGTCAGTATCCAAAAGCGATGGCCTTTCCCTGGTCACCTGAGCAGAGGATCCAAGGCGAGTAGGTGTGAGGATACCCTCAGGTTTCTCACAGAGACCAAGTGTAAGCAAGGAGAAAGCCACACATACCATAGCATATGTAGTGGATGAGATTAGAAGCTACCCGGAATGTATCAATATCGAGACAGAGCGGGGATGAGAGAAGGGACATGGTTTTCAAGTAGTGTTGCTGTTAAAGAGTAAAATGAACAAGTGGCTGTATTGTGCAATGTAGCAATTGTGGTGAATCAAGGCTTTTCCTCGCACAGATAACATATCGTTGAATGTCTGTGGCAGCGAAGGGAGAGAAGCGGCTGGTCAAGCTGGCAACGAGATGCACTACCAGCATGGAGAGGAAAATCACTTTGCTGCACAAAAAAGTCTGCAGCCTCTCCTCACCACTGAATAACAGTACAGCTGAAATAGCACAGTGGTAGAGTGGTTACCTCCCACCTAGAAGACCCGGCTGCAATTCCCTGTTAAGAGTCGTGGGTAAACTGACTCTAAATTAATGAAATAACATCTACATCACCACAAAGACATGGGGAAATAAAATAAACCTTCTTTCATGAAGCAAGAGGAATACAGAGAGCCATATCTACCATCTACGCAGGAGAAGTAAACCATATAAACTGGAGCAGCCCTCTTATATAAGAGTTAATTGGAATTCCTAATCAGTCCAACTGTTATTTGAACTGACCAATAGTGGATGACCTACTCTGCGAGGATATGATGTATGCACTGCTTCCACCAATGGCAAAGCTGGACAGTTCAGCCAATCAGTTGTGGGCTAAGGGGAGAAAGGAGTGAATAAAAGAAGAGCCTGTTCCCAACTCAGTTGCAAGTTGTCTGAGTTGGGAACAGGCTTCCTATCTGCTGGTTAAGGAGAAGAAGCCAGAAGCAGGGGACGGAAGGATGCCTTGTGCCTGGTGGCTTCCCTGTTATGCTGAAGAGGGAGACTTGAGAGAGCCCAGCTGAACCCTGAGGGGGTGAAGAGGCCCACACACCTCAGATCCATATGCCCAGAGGAGCTGGTAGAAAGGCAGCATGTGCTAATCTGTGTAAGGGGCTAGGCAACCTGTAGTTCCCCAGTGAAGAAGGGCCTGGGGGCAGCCGGACTACTTCTAGAGGACAAGAGGTGAGAATATATCTGTTCATGGGAGACATCAATTTATGGCTCAACCATAAGGAGGATAAAATAGCGCTTGAACTCAAAGAAGCATTAGATGAATTGGGATTCTCGCAACTTATCCAAGAGCCAACACACATTTTGGGCCACACCCTGGATATGGTGGCTGGCCATGCAGTTAATACTAGAGACATATCTGCTCTATCTTGCCCCTGGTCTGACCATTATTTTGTTAACTTTACTATTGTAGTAGATCTACTTATAAAAACCAAACGCCAACACAATGTAGCACCACATCGTAATTTGAAAAACATCACCCCTGAAAAAATTGAACCATTACTCAATAACTCATTGAACCATTCTAACGCAAACACCACTGAGGAATAATTCGATTTCTATGAATTTGGAAAGATTTGCTAACAGCCTAGCTCCTATTAAAAACAACGTAGTAAAACCTGAAATTAAACGTAATGTCTGGTTCACCCCAGAATTACAATCCTTGAAATCTTTAACACTAAAATCCTATCATGCGTGGAGAAACAAGAGTACACCCATGCTTCTTGAGAATTATAAATCAGCTGCTACTTCGTATAAAAAAGCCATCATTGATGCGAAATGAAACCTTTTTAATAATAGAATAGAAAGCGCTCAACATAACTCTAAAGAACTCCTTCGTATTCTAAAAGAGGAAGAAAGCACTAATCATAGTACCACTGAGAGAACCATCAAGGTTAATACTACTTGGTGTAATGTAATGCAACATGCTATGCATGATAAATTAAACACTAAGAAAATATTGAAATAAAAAGTAAAAGATAACAAATATAAGCCAGAGGAATGGATCTATAAAAGATCTCGTGCTACTCCAGTTTTTGACTTCGTACCCATTAATGAAGTTGACCTAGAAGGCATTATTAAACAACTTAAAGCCACAAAATGCAAAGATGACATTCTCAGCACTATGATGATTAAAACCTGTTGCCCAACTATCTTTATGGCAATTTGTAAATTCATCAATGCCTCTCTATTGTCAGGCTCGGTACCTCAAGATCTTAAGAAAGCATGGGTTATGTCAATTTTAAAGAAGCCAGGTCGATCAGTGGATCTTCCTAACAATTATAGGCCTATCACCAATACTGCCTTCTTGCTTAAGATCCTTGATCGTGTGGCCTATATCCAGATATTTGAACATCTTAATAAATATCCTATCCTTAATGATCATCAGTCTGGATTTCGTGTTGGCTTTAGTACTGAAACTGCTTTATTAGAACTTAAAGCTAAGTTATTAAACCGCGTGGATCACAATGAGGCTTCTTTACTCATGTTGCTGGATCTCTCTGCGGCATTCGACCTGGTGGATCATGAACTCATGTCCACCAGGTTGTTCGAGGTCGCTAACTTTTCACCTAACGCAACTGATTGCGTCTCCTCTTTTTCTCAATAATCGAGACAGCAGGGTGTTTTGTGGTACGGCAGAGTCTGAGCCCATTACGACTGCTTGTGGTGTTCCACAAGGGGCCTGTACCGCCCCATGTTTTTATAACATCTTTACGGCTCCATTATTTGCCATGTTAGATCATGAGAACATTATATTCACAAATGTTGCAGATGACACAATGTGCCATCCCATTATCGGGTTCACATGATGTGGATGAACTGGCCATTCAAAAAGTCTTTGCTAGCATCGGATCCTGGATGGTCATAAATAAGCTAGCATTAAATAAATCTAAAACGGAACTTCATGTTATCGGCTCCTCATAGATATTAAAAAGACTTGGTCTTAGCTATGATAGTTTTCAGATGGGAGATGAAACCATCATTCCGCTAAAAAAGTGAACACACTTGGTGATACGTTTGACCAGAGACTATCTATGAAGCAACTCGTCATGTGCCTACTATATAAAACTGCTGGCACACTTAAGACCTTTTATATCTCAAGAAAATACAGAGAATATTGCAAGAGCTATAATAGGCTCCAAAACTGACTATTGCTCAAGTCTGCTACTAGGATTGGACAAAACTAGCCTTAGTAAACTTCAAATGTGTCAAAATAGCGCTGTTAGAGTTGTTATGAAACTCAAGCGTAGAGACCAGATCACATCCGCTAGACGGGCCCTACATTGGTTGCCAGTGGAGTCTAGAATCCGGTTCAGAACCCGGACAATTATATATGAATCGCTACAGGGCAAAATGCCAGATTATTTACAACAATATTTTACCACCAGAACTAATAAGAGCTCTGAGATCTAACTCCCAACATCTCTTATTCGTTCCAAGATGCCGCACTGGCAAGGTGGCTAAATCCGCTCTTTAGCACGGGTCCGATCATATGGAATGCCCTTCCCCTCGAGTTGAGGTCCATTGAGTCGCTTTAGATTTTCAAAAAGAAGCTGAAGACTCATCTTTTTAACTAACTAGTTGCTATATGTCAGTGAACATATCTTATTCCTTTTACTTCGGTTTACTGCATGCAACCTCCTTGTTGTTCTTGTGTAATTGTTATTTGTCTTGTAGCGCCCTCACGCCTTCGGGTCTATGGCTGCGCTATACAAATCAATTAAAGTAAAGTAAAGAAGTGGTAAGCCCAGTGTGAAGGAGTCATGTAAGAGGCTCATCCCCTTACTCTAAGTGAAGCCAATCTAAGAGAGTGAAGATAGCCCAAGAGGGTTTGAGAGTGAGGATACCCTGACAGGGGAACGAGAGTCATGAGATCTCAAGAGAAAGAGTAAGATTAAGAGTGGCGAGACCCCCAAGAGAGGGGAAAAAAGAATGAAGAGACCCAGAAGAAGGGGAGAGAGTGAAGGCACCCTGGAACATATATGAAAGAAAAAATAGAAATACCCTGAATGGAGTGAAAGAGTGTGGGATGCCCTGGAGAGGAACAAACGCACTCTGCAGTGGGGTAAAAGAGTGAAAACGGCACCCCGAGGTGTCAGCAGAAAGAGCGACTGAAATGCCTCAAGTAAGATTTTTATTTAGAACTAAATTTGGAACATTTAGAAATTACAATGGCACCTGAATAACTTAATATTGCGGGGAGAAAACCTGGAACAGAAGCAGCAGTTAAGCATCGTTTTAGTTATTAAACCCATTAGATGTATATGAGTTTATTTTGCTTTAAATGTGGTAGGCTAGTATAGGATTTGGGTTAGGGACTTAATGATTTGGCTTTATCCTTAAAATTATATCTTCTCCTTGAACCTTTGAGTTTTAGAATAGGGAACTTAACACAGAATTAATCTTCATTATTTTAGTTTGTTATTTTCTTTGAAGCTGGCCAAGAAGTCACGCTAATTGTAAAAGAATATAATGAAAATCCATGAACATGACATCTCTAAGTCAGAGTCCTCCTTCTGGTTCGAAAAGCGATTCTCACTATTATAGAGGGAGCAACACTATAGCCAGGTAAACTAGAGACTTTTTGGAAGATCATAATACCATGAGAACGAAAAAGGATACCAATTTTGAAAGTTTTAGGAACAGGCCATTTTGACAAGTTAAGCAATACAAGATGAACTCCGATGCGCAGCTCCACACTTCGGTGAAGTGGTGAAGCTGGGATTTGTGCCAACTGCAATTTATGCACTTTAACACTTTCTTTTCTAGTTCGTACAATTAACTAAAATAAGTAAATTTTATAGAAGTGACTTGGAAAGTATACATCACATAACCTAACATGGCAATCTTTAAAAACAAAATGTTATAGGAACATATACTCTTACGTCCCGTCCCCTTTCCTCCATACTGCATGAGTGACCCTTCCAAGGGACGGGAGACAACCTTTTTCACCAGAAAAAACCTTCTTCCTCTTTAAATTTAGAGGCATGCAGGGGTGCGGCCCTGGGAGCATGCGCTGCCCTGACTCCGCCCTCCGGCGCCACACCTCAGTCCCCTTTTCCACGTCAACGGGAACGGGCCAAATTCACCAGTGCTCCTGGGATTGGCTTCGGCCATGTAATTCCATGCGCAGATACTTCTTCTCTGGTTTATAGTGAAAGGTTTGAATATGCAATACTTTCGAACCAAAAGAATCTATAAAAAAAAAAGAATTGGAATGCCAGTTTTTTTTTTTTGGGGGGTGGGGGGTCCTCCACCAAACCCCCGTTTTTTGGGGAAATACCACCAATTGATTCCTATACGAAACCAAAAAAATAAAATACATAAAAAAAGGCATTCTAACATTTTTTTTCCCGATCCTTTTGTTTCCAACATATTGCATTTCGAAACTTTGTATTCGTAACTTTGACTGCACACCTTCTTCTCTTCTTTCTTTTTTTGCCTTTTTATCATTTAGGTACTCAGCCCTCAGGCGTCACGCTCCTCCCCGGCGCATGTCGACTTCTACAGGGTTCAGTAGGTGTCCATCCTGAGACAGGCTCTTCCCGACTAAAGACCCCCACGCCTTCTGCCTACGGTGCCTTGGCCCAGACCACGGCTGGCAAGCTTGTACCGCATGCAACGCTCTCTCCTCAAGGTCTCTGAAGAACAGACTAGCCAGGTGGAAGGAGCTCTTCTAGAGATCGCCACCAAAGGACCTAAAGGATTTCATCTATCATATATCCAGGCCCAAGGTACGGCCGCTCTTTTCCAGTGCACCCTGCAAGGGAGACTACTTCCCAAGGACACGCCCGCGAGGGAGGGACCGCTCAGGTCCTGGTAGCAGCACAAGTACTGAGGCTGCATTAGCTACTGGCCGACAGGCCAAGGGGTCAGTGCTGAGGGACCGGAAGGTTCTTTTACCGGGTCTTCACCTGAGGGGCTATGCCCTAGTACTGTCAACATGTCCAAGGGGGCACTTATACTCGGTTCTACCAGCAGATCCTCCGAGGGCGAAATGCCTACCGGACCTCGGCCTGAAGAACAGGGTCCACATGATCCACACTCAAGAGTCCTGGACGGGGCGAGGCCCAGTGAGGCGATCAAAACGATGCAGGCACATGGAAGGCAGCTCAACAAAATGGCTGATGTGCCAGAAAATCCAGACATCCGTCAGACGCCGCTCCAGTTAAGGCAGCAGGTGGAGGATCGTGTGTCAAGGTGGGACTGGTGTCAACCAGGTATGTGGCCTACAGCTTACCCTTCCTTCGCGCAAGGCAGGTTCCCGATGCATCCATAGGGCCAGGACACGCAACGGCTCCTGCAGCCCCTCGCTACCCCGTCAATATCGCCTACCACCAATCGGACCTGCGTGGACAGGTTCTTTGAACAGTTCCTCGGGCTCATGAAATCTCCTCGGATGGGGGACATCCTCAGGAACGCATCAGAGACGTGCTCCCGCCAATGGCTCCGGCCTCTCAGGCTCCGTGCAGATGCCCCTGGCCCCTATTCAGCCTCATGTCAAGGCAGTTCCGCAACAGCCTCCGGCTCTGGTCTCCACACCACAGCCACCGGCTCACAACTCCCCGCCTCCGATCCCTGACCAACAGGACCCGCAGGCGGACACAGATGAGGAGGAGAACGCCGACACGCCATCTTCGGCCAAAGCCTTCCACGAACGCCTGGCAGGGCTGGCAGAGTACCTGGGCCTTCCTCAACCCGAGGTCGAGCAACCAGCATAGGGGGTCCTCACAGAAGACCTCATGCTATGTCCTGCGACTAGAATGGGGATCCCAATGCAGAAGGGCGTAGTTGCCTTGGCCAAGAAGGGTTGGCTCAAGCACCACTCAGTCCAGCCGGTGAACAAACGCCTGGACGCCAACTACAGGCAGATGGAGGGGGATACACTCTTTCTATTGGCCCATCCTCAGCCACACTCTTCGGTGATCGCTGCGGCATCACTATACTCTAAGCCTCAGTCGTCTCAGCCTCCTCCTCTGCGGCGCTTCTAGGCAAGGAGGAGAAGATCTTAGAGGCGTACGGGAAGAAGCTGTATTCCAACGCAAACTTGCACCTTCGTCAAGCCAACAAAGATGCCATGCTGGCAGCCGTTAACTAGAGGCTCAGGTGGGAAATTGCAGATTTCCTCTCAGAGCTTCCGGCGCAGAGCCAATCATGATTCAATGCGGGATTGGCAGAGGCCAAGATGGTGGCGCAGGACATCATGGTGTCCACCGTGGCCCATATTGACACCTCTGGCCGTGCCATCTGCATTGCCACAGACATGGGAAGAACGGCCTGGGTCCGTGCTACGAAATTCAACCCGGATGTCCAGATCTTCCATTCGAAGGGGGTGACCCCTTCCACTCCAAAACAGATGAGGAGCTGGATAAAAAGAAAAACAGCTCACAAACGGCCAAGTCTTTATTCATCTTGACAAAGACCACGCCCAAAACATACACCTAGTCACAGCAGCACACAGACAAGGGGCGTACATACGGAGGGTTCTGCGACTTCCAAGAGCGGAGATCCAGGCAGCCGGACCGTTCGCCGACTCAACATCAGCGCAAACAACAAAAAGGGGGTTCGTGGGGGTGGGGGAGTAAGGGCTTTTTCCAATCCCCCTCCTCCACAACAGCCTCAGAGGGAAAGAAGGCATGACACGCCCCTCCGGGTCCACGTGTCTCCAGTGGGGGGCAGGCTTGTTCTCCAAGCACATTTCTGGTGCCAAAATTTTGAGGACTCCTGGATCCTCTCGTAGTCTCCACGGGGTAGCGCCTCCCTATCCCAGCCTCCACTCCACTCCACTCCCACAGGTTGGGAAGAGCAACTCTTGACAGAGATCTGGTCGCTCGTCGAGAGCCAGGCAGTGGAGGAAGTCCCAGCCTCCCAGCGAGGCTTGGGCTTCTACTCCAGGATTTTCGCCGTTCAGAAGAAGAACCAGGCGGGCCTGAGAGTTGTGCTGGGCCTTTCCATCCTCATCCTCTCCCTACCTCTACAAAAATTCAAGATTGTTACGCCAGTTTTGATAGCGGAGACATTGTGCAAGGGAGACTGGATGTGCTCCCTGGACCGGAAGGACGCGTACCTAAACGTCCCGATCTGGCAGCCTTATTGTTCTTTTCTACAATTCAGGATCATGGGCTACCATTTCCAATACAATGTGCTTCCTTTCGGCCTCAACTCGGCCCCCAGGGTCTTTACCAGGTTGATGAACACTGTGGCGGCCCTCCTCAGGTTGCAGGGCCACAGCAGCTACCCCGTACCTCGACGGCTGGCTAGTCAGGGCAACATCTCCAGGAGCAGTGCACCATACTTCTCAGGCTCTTAGGCACAAGCTGCATGAGCTGGGTTTTTCACTAAACTTCAAGAAGTCGCAGCTGCAGCCCATGCATAGACTGACCTTCTTGTGTCTCATTTGGGGCACATGCTCCGAGAGAGTTTTCCCCTCGGAAGACAAGATCATGGCCCTCAAGAGGGCATCCGCGCACTTCCTCAGCAGAGAAGTGACCTCGGCCTGGTGGTACCAACACCTACTAGATCTCATGGAAGCAGTCCTCTTGGCCGTCCCACACATGAGACTCAGGATGAGGAGGATACAGCTGCACTTCGCAGCCTCTTGGAACCAGGAGCATGGCTTTCAGTCAGAGATGATCAACGTTCCATCACTTCACCCAGACCTCACATGGTGGTCCAGGGATTGCAAACTGCAGCTGGGCAAACCTTTCCAGCAACCCACCCTGCAAGTCAGCATCACCATGGACTCCACCCTGGACAACCACTTTGTCCATGGCACCTGGACCCAGCAGAAGACCTTTCTTCCTTTCTTCCTTTCTTCCTTTCTTCCTTTCTTCCTTCCTTCCACAAGCAGGTGGGGTACCAGATTCCCCCCACTGTGCAGGCTCGCAGTCAGCATGGGGGAATGGGCCCTTGAGAACAGCATCTACCTTAGGGCTGTCCACCTGCCGGGGGAATCCAACCTGGAGGCAGACAGGCTAGGCAGATTGGGGGCGGACAACTACGAGTGGCAGTTGAACGACCTAGTACTGCAGGAAATCTTCTACAAGTGGGGACACCCCCAGGTGGACCGCTTTGCCTCATGGGAGAGCAGGAAGTGCCATTTATTCGCCTCCTGGCATGGTCGGGGCCCCATGTCCCTGGATGATGCATTCCAGCGTCAGTGGGATGGAATGACAGCATACGCCTTCCCGCCTACACCACTGATATACAGGGTGATATGCAAGATCAAGGAATCTCGCCACCTCAACATCATTCTAACAGTACTGTGGTGGCCGGCCAGGCCATGGTTCTCAGTGCTGTTCAGCCTCTCAGAGAGGCCGCCCATTCGCCTCCCGATGGGCCCAGCACATCTTCTGGCGCAGCAGGGGCGCAGGGTCATCCACACTGCGCCACAGAAACTAGCCCTCACAGCGTGGTTCCTGAACAGGTAACGCTAGGTCACCTCAGCCTCTCCCAGGCTAATCTAGAGATCATACAGGGCACCAGGAGCAAGTCTACCAGGGCCCACTATAAAAGCAAGTGCCCCAGGTTCTGCCACTGGGCGGACTCTAAAGGTATCAACCCCCTTGCATGCACCTTGGACGACGTGCTCTCCTTCTCGGCGTACCTCACCCACTCAGGTGTGCAGGTGGCCCACCAAGAGGCCTCACCCCGTGTGGGACCCCAACGTAGTTCTGGGTGCCCTCACGCACAAACCATTAGAACCAATGGCATCCGTGGACATCAGCCTAGCCACCATCAAGACAGCCTTGCTAGTCGGCCTCACCTCGGCTCGCAGAATCAGTGAAATCCAGGCGCTGGTCGCCTCAGAGCCATATACTACGTTTCACAGGGACAAGTCCTGCGGACACACCCAGCATTTTTGTCCAAGGTGCCTTCCGCATTCCATCTGAACGAAGAAATAGTGCTACCTATGTTTTTTGCCGAGCCCAAAGATGAGGCACGGAGAGTTTTGCACTGCCTTGATGTCAGGTGTGCCCTTAAATTCTCCTTGGACAGGACCAAGGACTTCCGCAAGTCGAATGCACTTTGTCACCTTCGGCGGATCAAGACCGGGGTATCAGCCCTCTAAGGCCTCCATAGCACGTTGGATGGTCTCGGCCATCTAGGAAGCTTACAAGGGTCAGCATAAGCCTCTGCCGCCCAACATGCACGCCCATGCGGTCATAGCCAAGGCAACGGCCTTCACTTTCCAGCCAGATGTCCCTTGGCAAGTCATAAGCAGGGCGGCCACATGGGCCTCCCCTTCGGCTTTCTGCAATAACTACTGTTTGGTTGCCGGTTCTAGATCAAATGCGGCTTTCAGACAGGCGGTTCTTTAGAAACCTGTTTGCTTAAGGAGGGTCTCCTCTCCACCCTGGGGCTACATTAAGTTGTAATCGCCCATGCAGTATGGAGGAAAGGTTACAGGACGTAAGAGTAATTATAAGTTACTCAGCATAGTGACTAACATACTCTTAGTTCTTAGTCCCCTTTCCTCCATACGTCCCACCAACCTCCCATTAGGCAATGTTAATCTATTGTTGACGCGTCTATGGGGACTGAGGTGTAGCGGCATAGTCAGGGCAGCTCATGCTCTCAGGGAAAAACTTCTTTCCCTTTAAATTTAGAGGCGTGCAAGGGTGCTCCCTTGCACGCCTCTAAATTTAAAAGGGAAAGAAGTTTTTTTTCTGGGGAAAAAGGTTCCGGCTTCCGTCCCTTGGAAGGGACGCCCATGCAGTATGGAGGAAAGGGGACTAAGCACTAAGAGTACGTTAGTCACTACGGTGAGTAATTTATGCAAAATGGGAATGATTGTACATCATTGTCACGAGAATCGACCCAAAAGATTGTATCATAGATACAGTTTTGCCACATTCAGTATGGGTATAAAATACTGAATCTGAAAATACTGAGGTAGGTGAGCAGGGGTCACGGGGGTGTCCCGTGCACTCCTAATTCGGTATTTTCAGTTTCAGGGGCTGCTGTGGTGTCCACTGCATACAAGAAGCGATGTGGATGACAAAATATAAATCTAAAACGAAAAGCTTGTGGTGGAAAATGCGGCAGAGTGGGCATCAGTATTTTGCAATTCGAGCTTTTCGTCTACGTTTTTTTTAAAGTACATCCATTGTCTCCATCAACAAGCGGATTATATAACAGCATGCTAATTGACATGATCTTAAAAGATTTCATCTGGGTTTCTCTTTCGTATTTGAAAGCTTTTAATAAGCCCAAAACACAGGCTTGTGAAATTATTTATAAACGTGCAGAAAAACCTCTGAACTACACAAAAAAAATGGTTTTGGTGTCAAATGAGCAGACCTTAAAATATGCTTGCAGGAGGCCTGTAATATGTGGTCCGCTCTCTTCGGATTAAAACCTCTTCCACTCAAATGGTCTACAAGAAAATAAATATTACATAATGGGCTAATCAATGCCACCAGCCTGTGAGAAGGCAAACATTTTCAAAGAAGAAAGCACAGCAATGTTGGTGATATAAGATGATTTGTCCAGGATCAATATCCAGGATACAAGTATTAACAGTTTTAGTTCCAAAGTCTTGAATTTGGATACCTAATCACCTCTTGGAGGTGGATGCATAGTTTTTACAACTCCCCATCTGAGCAAACCATTTTCAAGACTTTCACCATTCTGATGCTGTTACTTTTTAGAGCAACCACTATCTGGTGCAGGGACATTGCTGATAATAGCACCTGTCTACTTCTGACTAGGAAGGCTGAGTCGACCTCGCTGTCATTTGGTATTGTAATCTTGCAAATGAGCACAGACCTCTGGCAAAGACTGCTTAAAACACTGAGCTACCTTCTGAACCATTGTGGCCCTCAAATATATCAATATGCAGATCAGCGTTGGCTGTTGCACATGATCAACATAATTTGCACAGAAAGGTCAGAATGATGCTACAGGTGTTGTGTCGTAGTGCGTGCACGAGCCATGTACACCAGAGTGAGCACAGAAAGCATTACATGCTGAATTCATCAGAGCAGAATGTACTTGTCAACAACAAACAGGCCATAGGTTTAAAGCCTCAGCAGCACACCATAAAATATCCGGGCACGTGCTATTTAAGTTTCATAAGCAATGGAAACAGACCTCTTTAGATCAGGTAGCCTTGTAGCGCCGCCTTCCAAGGTGGGGGCCTGGGGCAAGTGCCCCTTTAGCTCTCCCATAAAGACGTCTCTGCTGCCCCCACCTGAACACGAGCATGCAGGGGCCGAGAGGCTCTTTCTCCACGGTTCGGCCGGAAGAAGGGGCGCATCTATGTTTCTGAGCTTGTTTTTGTGCTTTTGGGGGATGTGAGAGGAAAAATGAGGTCCGGGGGTGAAACACACTGATGAGAATACATACCCACCAACACAGGAGAAACGCAGGGGTGGCGCGTGGTGAAGAGTTTCCAAAGCAGGCTTTGGGGATGCAGTTGGCTCTTTCTTGCTCGTTGAAGGCCGCTCCAAACCGGCCTAAAGGAACAGGCATTTTTGGATGCGGTCTTCAACGTGTGGGATTTTGAAATAGAGCCAAAAATGCCATACATATCGAAAAGTAGGAGCGATCGCGCATGAAAACGCATGGTGAGTGACAAAGTCAGGGGCAAGCAGGGATGTGTAGTTGTGGGTACGCGAAAATGCAATATAGGAATTCCAATGGCAGAAAGCATTCACTTGAGGCTACAGATAGAATGAGTGACATGATTTACAGCCATGTGTACTCTATATGTGCAGACACAAGAAAAAGCATAGTTGGACAACTATAGCTATATAGTGCCCCAAATGACCAGGAGTACCATGGGGCCCGATAGAGTGTGTATATATGGTACCCAGTTCTACTGTAGGCAGAATTGCAGGTTGAGGTGAATAAAGATCACAGGAGAGGGGGAAGACACCAACATCCAGGGAAGCTAAAATGGCACTAGTACCACTGTTTGTTTGTGGACCCCTTGGATTCTTGGGAATAAAGTAAGCAAATTAGTAATTACAAAACGGTTTTCCCCTACAAAAGACTCCACTGGCAAGATACACCTGATTGCCCGCAAACTAGAGCACGTTATCCCTCAATCGCTTAGCATGTTTTTCAACCTCAGCTAGTAGCTCGGAATAAGGGCAGGGAACTACGCTGGGCTGCCGCTTGCAAATTTGGTGCTTGGACTGGGCTCTCTTAGATGAGATAGTGTTTCCCTCAGCCTGGCAACAATGCCAAAGCAACATTCGGTTGTTAGCCTCCTCTACCTCCCTTGCTCATTCGCGCAAAAATAAACATAGGGCTTCACCTTCCAGGACTATGACAATGTTAGCAGATCAGCACAACTTCACAGTTGCAAACATTTCTCTGTAAATGATCTGCCTGAGAAATTTTAATCCACGAGTCTAGCTGCCAAGAGCAATGCCTTAAATGGCCATAAGAACGGCTTATACTAAAATGCAGCAACAAAAGTAATCTATTTATCCACTTCCTGAGAAAGAGCAGCCCTTGTGTACCTCTGATTAACTTCTGGTTACTGCAATGGCAAGAAGCCAAAGCATCTCCATACCAATGTGAGCTACAATGTCAGTGTTTCGATCCTATAACATTTGAATTCCCACCATTCCTCAGTTGTGGTAACTGGTTGGTGCCAGGAATAAATAGGAAAGGTAGCGGGCAGTCTTCTACTGCACTGAAGTGGGAGTGAGGACACGACTTTGGGCTTCACACCAAGGTGCTGAACTTAAGTGCCTTTTTCAAGCACATCACAGTGCTCAGCACAATGGAATATTGCATTGGGAAAGAAACACTAATTAGCATAAAAATAGAACCCAATGGACAAGACAATGGGACATCAATTACCAAGGCAACATGGTGCCAAGGGGCAAGGCAGTAAGGAAATTGGATGCCATAAGACAAGACAAAGGAGAGCAGAAAACAAATGGTATGGAAAAGGGACACCAACGGACAAGGCAAAAGTAAACCACAAAACAACAAACACCATTGGACTAGATACAGGACACATTTTGCCAACTCAGTGGGACATTAAGGGACAAGGCAATGAGATAAAGACAAAACAAAGGGATGCCAATGAGACGGCTGCGGACAAATGAGACATCAATGGGCAAGGAAACATGGCACCAGTGGACAAGGCAATGGAGCTATGGATAACAGGCAAATGAGAATACTGGGACTATGGAAAAGTACCTACATGGTGTCCCGAAGTCCCCTGCCTGTATCTGGGGTGCTGTTGGATGGGGTAAACACAGGGACCCGCCACCAGCTGCAAGATGATGGCCAGAGAAACGGTAACTGGTGCTCCCCTTGATGAACCTACTGGGGTGCAACTCTATGGCAGACGACTGTCAAATGAAGTGAGACTATGCTAAGCCTGTCTCTTTAAGAAGTGATCCCGTGTAAACTTAGCAGAGCTGCCCTAATGGCCTCCATGTTCATGCATCATCTGTTGGCCAACACCTGGGTAAAGGAACAGAGAAGGCTGACTTGTGGAAGGGATTGCTGGTATCTGGTTCTATAACACAGCAATTTTGCAGAGGAGCGTTGCGCAAGGAAGACCGTCTGGCAACATGGAAACTGTGCATGCCCAATCCCTGATGGAGGACAAGAATTAGGAGAACACGGCCCATGTCTCGCACCAGCCCGGCATGGACACTACGGGTGCATAACCAAGAAATCATGATCCCAAGTTCCTTTTACCCACACGGAAACTCACAATAAACACTGCTAGGAGGGAGGAGCTGGGGCACAATAAAACGCTTCGCTGAAATTATGTGCGTTAGGAGTTGGCGGGAGACACAGATGGTGGGAAAAAGGAATTGGAAGGACTATGACAGCAAAGGCTGGATGAATGACGCAGGAGGGCGTGAAAGGAGGACGTTTGGGGGCAACATCAAAGAGAAGGGGTGGAAAGAGCGGGGAGGAGGCTGGTAGAAGTTGTTATGAAGCAGTTCTAAGGAGTAGTTAAGAGGGTGGTGGAGAGAACATTGGCAAGGTGGTCAGCAGGTACTTTTAGGAGGAGGTTGGCAGTAGCGAGGAGAGATCATCAAGCAGAAGTTTAGGGGGATCATCACGCACAATATTGGTGGTACAAGTAAGGAAGGGAGAGGCAGGAAAGTGGAAAGGCAGAGGTCCCCCTCGGAATGAGTCCATTGTGAAGAATCAAGGAGGAAGACAAGGCTAGGGATTTGTGGAATAGAACGAGGACCATGGCGCAGGGAGATAGTAAAAATGAGAAAAAGGAGAGAGGGATCTGTGAGCACCTGTGATATAGATAGGAATGTGTAATATAACAACTGGCAGCTTCAGCAATAGAAATCACTGCAAAGTGTGAGTCCAGTAGAAGGTGGGCTGTGAAGAGCAGTGGTAGGTGAAGCAACAGTAGTCCCTACAAGTTTTCCCCTTTGGTGTATGCTGAGGGGGGTAGTAAAGGCTGTATTTGGCTGAAGGATCTCGCAACAGCACTTCTCAAATACCCCTCTGCCTGCATGTGCTGCAGTCCCTGAAGCAAAGCACCAGGCAAGGCCTGGCAGCAGCATCTCCTTGCAGCCCCTGCTTCACTGAAGAACGAGGCTCCACAGCATTCCCCCAGCAGCTGCACAGAGATACCAAGTTGCTCAATGCCACGTCTTGGATAGCTCCCCACCGTGCTTTTTTGACCATTCATAACAGGACGCAGTGATTCATTTCAAATGGAATAAATAAGAGTGCAGCTCCCACAATGCTAAGGGAAACAGGGCTGAATGTACTACTACTGTTCTGCATGTGACTGTGCAGCATCAGAGAGGTCCCTATTGAAGCATATTGCTGTTGTGCTACAGGATGAAAGGCCTCACAGCCGCATGCTCGGCAGTGCACGCGTCACTGCTTCAAATGATACCACGCTGCAAGATCCCTGCACTTAGCTTGGCTCGAAGACCCTCTTTAAGGATGACACTGTGTCGTCAGGTACAGGCGTGAGTGTATTTCGCATGAAGTCAAGGAAGACAGTCATGCATGAATGCGCAAGGTTACAGACTAGGGCAGGGAATGTAAGATGCCTGGACTGGTGCCCAGCAGCACAGCAGGCAAGGCTTTGGAGCAGCAAATCGTTGCTCCATAATGGAGATTGGGCCCTGTAGAAGAGCCCCATATACACCAGATGCCTGGCAATTATCTTGCCCCTGCCTTTGACCCAGTGACTTACAACAGGGTATGAGCAGCAGTTGATACGGGATTTAATTTGGGAGTAGACAGGAGTTGGGGGGGTCCAAAAGAGGTGATGGGATGCACAAAGGAGAGGGGCATCGATCTAGCACGTTGGGGCCTTCGAAGGCACTGACTTTGGGGCTTTATCCTTCGTTGCAGCAAGTGTGTGATGAAATGCTGGCACTGTAGTGTGCACATCCGGCAAGTGCATGACGAATCGCTAACTGGAACTGTTTCGTAGCAAGGGCATTGGCAACAGCTTTCATGTACATTTATCAAGGGAGAACGTATTTATATAAACTACATTTGGCAATGTCTAGTGTTTGAATTTTGCAGCCACATTTATTTCAGCATTTTTCATTAATGTTAAATGGGGTCTGTGGGAAGTTTGCAGGACTGCAATGTGCAAGTAATCAAAGGAGGTGCAGCACTGAGCTTTATTAAACACATCTCTGAATAGGTATCATGAACTGATTCTTAAGCAAGCAGTCAATGTTCCAGCACAAAGCCCAGAGATGTGACCCTCTTTCGCTGGTCACCCTCTGAAGCCAGCTGTCACACACTCCACATCTTTTGGGGGCATATTTTGTTTGATGGACACATCTCAGAACACTTCTGTTTAGAATTTAAAGTTTCGGGTAGTATTTGTTCATGTGGCACCACGTGTGTTTAATACAAGGATTATTAGTGCACATAGTTCATTGGCCTAGTGCATTTCTCTTAGGATGAGTAGATAATAAGCAGGCCTTATTTTCTACATCAGGGTGTACATAAGATATTCCACTTGTAAACAAAAAGGGGGTAGATATCGGACTTCGCAACTTACTCCATAACAAAAAGGTTTAATAGACGCTAACCTCCCTCTGACCTTCACAAACTCCATACCCCTAACTTTAACTTTCTGCTCCCTTAGTCCACCTGTTACAATAAATCCATCTTCACCGTGTTTGGTCTTAGTTTTTCTAATCAACTGTAGCCAAACTCCACATGTGTGCTCACCCCACCTGCCTTATTCACTGGTTTCTTCTCCTGGTCCCTTTGCTTAGTTCAGGTCTGCGTTCCTATCCGGCTACTTTCTACCACGCGTCAAGCACATACACACACCATCTAACACCTCCAGTAAATCCCCTTCGCCCTTCAAGGGTGCCCTATTGCCACTCTTCCGACTCCTATACCCTTGCCAAGGTCCCAGAGAGCATTCATAATACCTTTTTATTAACTGGTTTCATGCCTCTCGTTTTACTTGTACTTCAATTATACTTGTTCCTACTACAAACTCTCTTCTAGCCTCATCTAACTTGGTCTATACACTGCCTTTGATACACTGGTCTACACGTTCCTGCTCTGCATTTTGGTTCCTTTAGGCAATACCGGTCCTGTTATTTCCTGGTTCTGTGCCCATCTCTACACTCAATCTTCCTTAGTGCATTAGATGTGCTTCCTTTCATATATGCCTCTGCCACTACCGCTGAACCCTTAAAGGTCAGTTCAGCCGATAATGTATCACAACTGGTTATCAACGGGGGTAAAGAACCTGCTGCACAGATCTGCAGCGGACCTGTGGGTAACTTGTGCAAGTGCCTGGAGCGTCAGCTCAGTCTTCCATTCCTCTGCGGCCAATACAATGAGTACCGTTGAGCTGGTAATAATAATAGCAATTATCCAGGCACTAATTGGCATTTAAGTGTTCCTCTGCGGCCAATACAAGGAGTACTGTTGAGCTTGTAATAATAGCAATTCTCCAGGCACTAATCGGCATTTCAGTGTGTGGGGTGCTCTACACAAATGGGCAATGTGGGTACAGCATTCATTATCCAGTTATTGGTCCTCTATCATCTTCTTACACATACTATCTGACATGCAATTACATCCATTGGAGGTTTGGGAATTTCTTTGCAAAGGAGATCTTTAATTCACCTTTAGCTTGTGCTCACTGGATTCCTTCTTATGTCCTTCATTTCAAACTCTGGAAATCTGAAATTCTCGTTCTCTCAGTTTAGTTGCCCATTCTACATTCTTTGCTGATCACGACTTTACCCACAATAAAGCAATTCCAGGTAGTGCCCGCAGCATCATTAGCAGCGCAGACCCTGAGGCACCAGATCGCCCTAAAAGCATCCCATCTATCCCTCTTGAAAGAGAGCAGTGACAAAAGGGGGCAGGATACATCCTTGCATCCATTCGGCCACCAACTTGCTTCCCTCCCTTCCTATAATTTATTTACTTCTTATGACCTGATCATTATACTCAACCACTTCGCAACCATTGACAAACACATTACAATCAATATTCCTAATAAATTCAGATTTGAAATTGAGAATTTTTTGACAACATAATCTTGGAAATGCAGAGGGCGTATTAGTTTTTGTTCAGCAAGAATGTACTCCAATTCTAAAATCAGGATTTTGTTGTGGTTTGTAAACCAGTCCTAGATGATGCAACCACCACCAAGTTCCTCTTTTTTGTAGAATGGTGCTGCTGATGATACTGATCGGAATGGTGCAGTGCCAGTATAAGCAGTACACAATAGACCGACCTGTGCAAAAATGAAAATATAGAATCTGCATACATTAAAAAAAAACCTTTACTGAAAATAACTAAGATAAAAATGAAAAAGAAAATCCCAACTTATTAATTAAATTCACAAAATAGATTGAAGCAAAACGAAATAAAATCCTGCTGGAATAAGTAGGTTTTAAATCGAATGAGGAAGGAGGGTGATGGGTTTAGGTGGGACTGGTATGGTGGTATTTCCATGGTATTGCTACATCAATAAAAACAACAAACACATTTAAAAAAAAACATAAATTTGCACAGTTGGTCATTATTGGTTGGTTTTATAATATTTGAAATTATTGATATGTTCAGTACGTATTTATGTTGTTGCAATGCTTTTAAGATTTTATATTGAAATAAAGCTATCTTTACATTTTAATATATTTGCACTAAATTTGCCATTAAACATAGAAAATTAAGATGCACTTATTTTTACTTTATCAATTTTAAATGCCTTTATTTTTACAGTCTACATTACCTCCAATGTAAAATTTGTTATTTTTACATCTTCATTTTTAGCACTTCATTTGCAGGTTGGGTTATTCTTACCAGCATAATGAAGCATAGATGAAAAGTAGCAGGGGACAGAGTTCTACGTATCCAGTATTAAAATGTTTTGAGTTTTACATATTGTTCTATTTTTTTTTTGTGGGAGGATGGTCTTAGTTTCAGAAGTATAGCGGGTTCTGTTATGCTTGATTCAAAATGGCGCGGGCGCGCAATGCATTCTGGGAGCGCTCGGAGCCATGTTGGACATTTACTTCACACCGCAGTGAAAGGCTGCACACATTTTGCTGAAGTGTTAAATTCACAGTGCTGAGACAAACATGCTTGTCCAAACCTGGTATGCGGTCAAGGCCATTTCTGCTGGGAAAGCCAACGTTATGGCTTGCTACTGTTCTCTGTGGAGCGTGTTTTTAGAGCAGGGAGGCCCTGCGTTCCTTAGGGGGAGCTCTCTATTGACCCAGCTGGCAACCGACGGCTGTTCCTCAAATGCACAGGTGCAATTTCCAGAAGGTTCGAGAATTAACTCCCCATTGTGGAGTGTGTATATATGCGGAAACCCGGAGGGGGACAGGTGAGACTTCAGCCAGAGAAGGACGCTCCGTCTGGCCTTCCTGTGAGCTGTGGTACTCTCGGCCTGGCTGTTCCCGGGGTCTTCCAGCCGCTTCTGGACGAGATGAGGACTTCTATCACGCTCACGGTGATGTATTCCCTTTTGACTTCTTTATTTCTTCTGTGATCTATGTCCATATTTTTATGAGTTATTTCTATGTACTTGTAAGCTTTGAATAAATAGCCGTAAAGAGCTGATTTATCTTCTAAGAGTGCGTGGTTGTGAGTTATTGTGTCTGTGTTTTTTTGGTTCAAAGTACTTGCTCTATAACTGCATTGATGATTTATGGTTGTTTCATGCACTTTTCGGGGGAGAGCAGTACATTTTTGGCGTCACGAACAGGATGTACGTGATGAGTTGTTCCGTGCATCCAAGAATCTGTTGAAACATAGATAAGATTTGGCTGTCGTGTAAGTGAAGTTTTTTTTGAAAATTGAAGTTTTTTGTTGTCTTTTTGGTAACTGTGAGTGCTTGGGGGAGTGATTGCAGTGTGGAGAAGAAAATATATAGGTTCAACAAGGTTTGCTTTTTTTGCGATAATGAGTAGTTTGTTCAAGAAGAAGAACGTTACCGCTGGCGGTGACTGTTCTGATGTTGTTATTCCAGGTTGGACTAAGAGTCCGTATGATAAGTTGGCTCAAGCGTGGGCATGTGGTGCCGGTTTAAGTGAAACTTGGGATCAAGGATTGGGAGATGCCGATCCGACTGATGTAATTGCATGCTTGCAACAAGTTCCAGTACAACGTGGTAAAGAATGTGCAGCATTAGGTAGGCGAGGTTGGGTTCTTTTGCATGCTTATAGGAAAATACATCAGAGGCAAATGGACATAAAAAATGAGGTTTTAAGATTAGAGAGAGAACTAGCTGCAGAACAGCAGACTGCGCTAATGCAGCCGATTCAAATGAAATTGTTTAAAGATAAGGCCGACATATATCAGGCGGTGGCCGAGAGGGCAGCAGTCAGAGTAGCTCGATATAAGTATAAGAAAAGGCGGGGAGGGTCAACAAAAGAAAGGTGGCAACTGTAATCGCTACCGCTGGTGTAGACTGGAATCCGGACAAATGGGATGGTGATATTTTTGATTCGACCAGTCTAGAAAGTAGTTCTGCAGAAGAATCTGACCCCAAACCAGAGGTGAAACAGAAAACAGTGGCGGCGAAGCCTGTTAGAAGGCGGCGAGCCGGGCCACACCAGCAGAATCCTGGTGGTGCTATGGTGGATTTAAGCACTTTTGAAGATTACACACAACAGGAGGTTGGGGAAATTATTACCAGTTTGAGGCAAAAATCAGGGGAAGCTTTATTGACATGGATGGTGAGATTACTAGACGGGGGTGATGCAGGGTTGTTGGTAGATTCTACGGATTCACCGCGTTTTCTACCCCTGTCAATTGACACCAATGTACAGGAGGTCTTAAGAGCAGGACCGCCCCCTGACGCTAATGGTCAAGATACACAGGTGTCTTTGTTGCACCCGACAGCCCAAGCATGTAACCGTAAATACCCTATTACCACCTCATGGAACAATCCGCTCTGGCCGATTAAAAAGGGAGATGGGTCGTGGAGGATGACGGTGGATTACAGGGAGTTGAATAAACACACTCCTCCCTTAGTGCCCGCAGTCCCAGATGCTATTACTTTGATTGAAAATGTCCAAAAGTTTGAGGGGACTTAGTATGCAGTGATCGATCTAGCTAATGCATTTTTCTCCGTGCCAATTGCTGACGAGTGTCAAGAACAGTTTGCATTTTCGTGGGGTGGACGTCAGTACACTTTCACGAGACTAACCATGGGGTACATGCACAGTCTGACTATCTGTCACCGGCTGGTGGCAGAGCATTTAGACAAGATACCATGTAAACCTGACATACAAATCTCTCATTACACGGATGATATTTTGATCCAGGGCAAGGATGAGCACAGCGGGCAAAGTCAGCTAGATGTCCTTATAGAAGGATTGAAAAAGGAAGGGTGGGAGATTAATCCGAGTAAAATTCAAGGTCCAGCTGAAACATTGATATTCTTAGGGATTCAGTGGCATCATGGGCATCGAGAAATGGTGCCAAAAGCACGACAGAAAATACTTGAATTCACTACTCCAACGAGCAAAAAGCAAGTTCAGCAGTTTATAGGACTGTTTGGCTTTTGGAGACAGCACATTCCGCATTTAGGGCAGATTTTGGCCCCCCTCTACAAAGTGACACGAAAGAAATATGAGTTTCAGTGGGGGGGAAGAGCAGCAGAAAGCCTTTAAGATGGCGAAAGACAATGCAGCAGATGCTTGATTTATGGCCCTTGAAGGAAGGCGAAGTGGAATTAAATGTGTCTGTGCAAGACAATTATGCTAACTGGAGTGCGTGGCAGAAACAAGACAGGAAACGTGTGCCATTATGGTTTTGGAGTCGTAAGTTGCCCGATGCTGGTAACTCATGTACTCCGTTTGAGAAGCAATTGCTGGCATGTTATTGGGCTCTTGTTGATACCGAGCAGATGACCTTGGGCCATGATGTATTCATGAGACCTGAAATACCAATCATGCAGTGGGTACTGAGCTCTCCTAAAACACATCATATAGGACATGCTCAAGAAGCCAGCATAATTAAGTGGAAATGGTGTATTCAAGACAGAGCCAAATCAGGAAAGGGTGGCGTGGCAAAATTACATGAGCAAGTAGCCAACATACCGCCCTCAGATTACATACCACCGGAGGTGCCTGAAAAACGTGAGTCTCCCGTGAAATGGGGAGTCCCTTACAGTGATTTGACCGTGGAGCAAACAGAGCATGCTTGGTTCACGGATGGTTCAGCTCGATATGTGGGAACAGAGCGGTACTGGAAAGCAGTGTCGAACAATCCCAAAACAAAAAAGATATTGACAACGACAGGGAAAGGAAAGAGCAGTCAGTTTGCAGAACTTTACACAGTTTACCAAGCATTGAAACAAGAGACCCCTGGTCAATGTCATGTGTACACAGATTCATGGTCGGTGGCGAATGGATTGGCAGTGTGGTTGCCGACTTGGCAAAAGAATGGATGGAAGATTCATTCAAAAGAGTTGTGGGGGAAGGAACTGTGGCAAGATATTGCAGAGATGTTGTTACAAAGTGAAGTCACTGTATATCATGTGGACGCACATTGTGCCACAGATACATTAGAACGTTGGTTTAATTCTGTTGCAGACGAACACACCAAGATTGTGACAATGGATGCAGAGGCTCGGGAAGACGATATAGAGGGTTTGGCCAAATGGGCCCATCAGAAAAGTGGGCACCTTGGAGAAAAGGCTACTATCAGGTGGGCACAAGCTTGAGGTATCAGTCTTCCGTTAGAACTAGTGAAAACAATTATTTTACAGTGTCCAGTGTGCCAACACCAATTGCATAGACCTATACCTCAGATTGTTCGAGGCACATTGAGAAGAGGAAAATTACCAGGTCAAATTTGGCAGATTGATTATATCGGTCCTATGCCAAACAGCAGAGGTTGTCAGTATGAATGCACTATTGTAGATACATACTCAGGATATTTGATGGTTTTGCCGTGCAAACGTGCAACCCAATTCAACACCATCAGGTTGTTAGACCAGATCATATTACATTATGGAGTGCCTTTGCAGATTCAAAGTGACAATGGGTCACATTTCAAAGGCAAATTCATCCAGGAATTTTGTCAGGAAATGAGCATTGAGTGGATTTACCACAACCCCTACCATTCAGCTGCGGCAGGGCTAATTGAACGAACGAATGAATGGGTTACTGAAAGAACAGTTGCGCAAATCTGGAGACGGCAGTTTGGCAGGCTGGCGTGATCGTGTGTTTGATGCGGTGCAAGTGTTGAACAATAGGCCCGTGTATCAACATGAAACTCCTTTGATGCGATTAATGACTCCCAATTTACAGGTTCAACCCAATTCAGTTAGAGAAACCTTGATATACTGGGAAATTACGCCAGGTTCTTTAGCTCCCTATCGAGCAACTCCAGAGTCAGCAGGGGTAGACTTGCATTCTAATGAAGAAATCAGATTAGATCCAAGAGGAATAGTTGTCCTTGAAACAAGGATTGGAGTACAGATTCCCCCAGAGCATATGGGATGGATTGCCCTTAGATCTGGCCTAGCATTGAAGGGAGTTCAAGTGTTGGGAGGGGTAATTGATGCCGATTAGCAAGGAGAGATCAAAGTCATCCGAAAGAATATTGGGGATCAATTGGTATCAATACACAAGGGTGATCGAGTGGCCCAATTGATAGTCATTCCAATTAAATTGTCCATGATTAAGAAAGGGGAGCCTCCTACAGTGTTAACTACGCGTGGGGATCACGGTTTTGGCTCTTCAGACAGTATGGTACTGGGTGCAAAGGTGTGGGTGGAAAAGCCAAGTGGCCCACCAGTGCCAGCAGATGTCATTGCATCAGGCAAAGATCAAGTGGTTTTGGTAATGGAGCCTGGTAGAAAGAAATGGCAATATGTACCCGCAGACAAATGTTACCTTAGAGAGTGATGTGCAACACTGATCTCTCTTTTCTGGGTTTGCTTTGTAGATCCTGGGTCTGGTTGGTGTAACTGTGGCACTAAATTGACTCCATTTGGACGAATTAGACGATATTCTGTTACCAGCGATAAATGTTACATCTGTGCCAGCGATCAAGGGGATACTGATAGTGATGAATAATGTTGTCCCCAAGCAGCCCTATGCCAGTGCCGACAAGCCCGCCAGACCGAAGACATGGATCCGTGAAAAGCGACGAACACACCAGGAGCAAGTGAAAACGATCTTGATGCCAGTTGTGCAGGAGACCTTTGTAGGACGGAGGAAACACTCTCCTATGATTACCCAAGAAGAGAATATGTGGATATATCTGGCACAGCAAGTACTGAATATATAACACTTTTGTCTTACTGATGTGCCCAATGCTGAAGCTTTATTGACTACGTGTTTAGTAGCGGTGCCGACGCCCGTTCCAGTTTTAAAGCATATTTTTGGCATCACACATAATGATTCTTTAGTTCAAGACTCAGACATTAGACAATCTTTTTCAGTTTATGGATATTGTAGGTTCTGCCAAGAAACCGACAAGAAATGGAGAAATTTGACACGTGTGATTACGTACAACATAACCCAAGGCGATGTGTGTTATATTATGACGTGCAAAGCACAAGAAATTGGTAAATGCAGACAAATAGAGTTCACCAATCAGTACAATCATACTACGTTCAGAGGAGACTGTGTTCACGAATGTCACGCAAATGTACCAGTGTAAATAACACTATGTCTTGCAATCATACAGTGATAACTGCTAGTCATTTGAATCATGTGAAACTTCCAACAGGATGGCTCTTTTCATGTGGTAATATTACATATACTTATATTCCAGCTAACATTTCTGGAGGTCCATGTGCTTTGACTCGATTAGGACTAATGATGTTTCCTTTACACTCAGCGACAACTTGAGGTAAAAGGTCAACCTTTGAATCTGTAGGGCTATCTCCTGACTGTGATTCACATGTACATTTGCTATCAGAAGCTGAGGTTTTAGCATTAACCCTTTCATTAGTAGGTGTTTGGGGTTTAGCTGCTGAAGTTTACAAATCTTTGATGAAATTAGCGTGTTTAGTAGTTAAAAGTCTTAATCATACTCCGCAAGCTTTAGAAGAATTACTCCTTGATAGTCAAGTTATTAGAAAAGCTACTTTGCAGAACAGAGCTGCTGTTGATTACTTATTGCTGAAACATAATTTAGGGTGTAATGCCTTTGAAGGTATGCGTTGTTTCAATTTAAGTGACCATTCACGATCCATTGAAAGTCATATTCGAGGTTTGAGGGATCTCATTTCTCAAGTGTCTGAAGATCGTAACAGAAACTGGTGGGATTGGTTATTTTCATGGATACCTGATATTGGGGGTACACTACGTTATATTTTTGCTTGCATTTTTATTATTCTGTCTATTATAATTGCTTGTTGTTGTTGCCTTCAATGTATTCCCAATTTAGTTTTAACATTTCGTAGGTTTCAGAGACCGGTTCCAGTGCCACCTGGCTACGGAAGATAAATATCCAAAGGGTGGAATTGTTATGCTTGATTCAAAATGGCACGGGCGCGCAATGCATTCTGGGAGCGCTTGGACCCATATTGGACATTTACTTCACACTGCAGTGAAAGGCTGCACACATTTTGCTGAAGTGTTAAATTCACAGTGCTGAGACAAATATGCTTTTCCAAACCTGGTATGCGGTCAAGGCCATTTCTGCTGGGAAAGCCAACGTTGTTATGGCTTGCTACTGTTCTCCGTGGAGCGTATTTTTAGAGCAGGGAGGCCCTGCGTTCCTTGGGGGGAGCTCTGGATTGACCCAGCTGGCAACCTACGGCTGTTCCTCAACTGCACAGGTGCAATTTCCAGAAGGTTCGAGAATTAACTCCCCATTGTGGAGTGTGTATATATGCGGAAACCCGGAGGGGGACAGGTGAGACTTCAGCCAGAGAAGGACGCTCCATCTGGCCTTCCTGTGAGCTGTGGTCCTCTCGGCCTGGCTGTTCCCGGGGTCTTCCAGCCGCTTCTGGACGAGATGAGGACTTCTATTACACTCACGGTGATGTATTTCTTTTTGACTTCTTTATTTCTTCTGTGATCTATCAAGAGCTGATTTATCTTCTAAGAGTGCGTGGTTGTGCGTTATTGTGTCTGTCTGTTTTTTGGGTTCAAAGTACTTGCTCTATAACTGCATTGATGATTTATGGTTGTTTCATGCACTTTTCGGGGGAGAGCAGTACAGGTTCATACTCCCCTTATCTATGCTCTTTGGCACAGCCAATCCTGAATGCCATTTCTACAATCCATCCCTTTATAGAAGACCACACTTGCTGAACTACTTGAGCACTCTGTATTACCCAGCCACAAGAGGGCACAATTCCAACAAAAGAGTCTAACCTACCTTGTATTAATTCTACCATGCACTAATTTGCCAGTCACTAACAGCCAATCAAATCTGTACTGTTTAAATCATAAACAAGACCTATGTTAACTGAAGCATGGTCAGGTTTCAAAGCAGGAATGTGACAAATATAGGCCCGGGATGTACGATTACAGGGAAGAGAAATGTATTCACTCTGTGACAAATCACAGGTATTCGTCCCTTCACTCCTAAGGCAAACAACCCATGTGAGGTTAGGGAGGTGAGCCCACCCCGCAAGACCCCTCCCTAGTGGTCGAGGGGCAAGTGGACCCTCACCAGGAGAGAGTCCCCCTTTGGGGACAATGACTCCCCTTCCTGTGAGGAACTCCCTGAAGGAACTACCATAGACGCGTATATGGGTACGCACTCCATGGAGAACAATATGGAGGCTTCATTTTTGGCTGAAAGCAATGCAGGAAGAAAACCGCCTGAAGAAAATAAGGAAAATATTGCTTTAACTCAAGATGCGTATTTAACTGCGACGAGTCAGAGCAGAAGGAGAAGAGGAGAGCTTGATACACAACACGTCTTGTGGAGGCTGAGTCAAGGTGAATCGCAGAGCCGCAAGTTTCAGAGAAGCACCAGATTGTGAGATGCCAGAATCCCAGTGAACAGGACTACAAGAAAAAGTAATACAGACCAGAAGAGAAAGAGAAGGTACTTGGTAGTGGCGCTTGTAGACTGGTTGGCAGGACGCCTGAAGAATAGTGTCAAGACTATCGTGATGGGAAGTCTGAACACCTTCCAAGCACCGGTGTATGCAGACGGTAGACGTCCAACACTGAGCCAATGAGAATGAGGAACAGCGAAAAGAGCAAGAAACAGTACCCAAGCAAGAGCCGAGCCCTCCAACATTTCTGCACATCACGAGAGGTACCGGGTGGAATAGGGAACAGCGGGAGGCCACTGTAGAATCATTGTTTGCGTGAGGCAACTCATCCCAGTCTTAAGAATGAAACCATAACCAGAAAGCTGAATGGTTGTAACTGTGAAAATCGAAGGGAACATACAATACATAATCCGGTAAAGAAAGACCGGAAGTATATGGAAAGAGAAACTCTTCCCAGTATTGAGATCAAAATATTGTGGAAGAGCCTGACAAAGAAAGGGAAGTGAGCAACAAGTGATAAGACAGGCATTTAAATAACCCAGGTGGGAACAGAAACCCTAGGAAGAAGGGCAAGATCTGCTCATAAGAAATCTAAATAGCCAGAGCCCAGTAAGGAGCTTAAAAAAAAGAAAAATAATTAAATAAAAGAAATAGATTCAGCACCCCTTCCTCCTGGGAAGCTTGGTTGCTTTCATCTCATTCCAGCTATCTGCCAATTCTCAGTCTTCGGTTAGTTCTGTCGCCGAACCACAGTCCTCGGGGGTTGAACTCACCCAGTCATATACCCCTTGGGCTCCCTATTTTCAAGACTTTCCACGCCTACTCTCCCTATCCTTCAGTGCCAACTAGGAATTTCGCCAACCATGGATTTTTAGCTGATTGCATTGTCCATATGTGCAGCATGGCAAAATACATGGCTTCTGTCCTTTAGTGGCAGCTAGGAATATGGCCAATAATGGATTTTTAGCTGACATACTGTAGTTCTGCACAGACTAGTCAGGGACAATTCTCTGCCCTTCAGCAGCATTTAGTATCAAAAGAAATGTGGCTAAAGAGAAGACCAAGGAAAGAAGAGACATTCGCTTGGCCTCTTTATTTCATTATATTTTGTGCTAGGGTCAGAGAAGGTTAACCTGGCTGGAAGACAGTGTTACTCTGGACTTCCTGACATCTGATGAGCACCTTTAGTTTTATTTAGATAGGTAAGGTATTCCCTTTAGTCATGGGGAGAGGTAGGTCTGATTGCTTTTAGTTTAATAAAGTATGATATGATATTTTATTTATATTGCGCTCGTACACAAGTGTTTCAGAGCGCGACAAGGCAAGGGAGGGCAACAAGGCAGAACAAAAACAACGATCTTACTAGGCCCAGTGACATTGAGAATGTGCAAGTGCATGGGAGAGGGGAAAAAGGGAAAAGCGCATGGAAGGGGGAAGAGTTGGAAAAGTGTGGAGCAAAGGAAAAACAGATAAATAATAAATAAGTAACTAATGAAAGGCAACAAACAGTGGTAGTGCAGCCAGCAAGTGGCAAGTACAAACATTTCCTCAAAGTGTCTGACTCCATTTTCCGGCTCGCCACAACTGCCTTACCTTTTGTAAGTGCCATCTCTTTGCTGTTGTTAAACCTGTGCCCTGATGATGTTTATTCTGCCTGGTGTGGGATACCTTACAAGTATATCAAATCAACTGTCAAATCTAAACCTCAAAGTTATTCATTAAGATTGCTGAACTTGGTGCAAAGTGCTCTCTTCAAAGATCAGTGGACAACTTAAAGTCACAAATTCAAATCTAACTCAACCCTTTATCCTTCAGATGTCATTTAATTCACCATCAATAAACAGGTAATAGCCCCTGTTATTACAGTGCTTAGAAGTGGGAGGCCTCCGGCATGAAATGCTTATCTAAAAATAGGAAATTATTATAAGGATTCCTCATTCAGGCCCCATCATCTTGAATGAGCTGCGGGCTACCTACTTGCATCCTCTTCTTGGACTCACTGCCTAACAAACCTCCTTACTCAAAGCCTTTTCACAAAGCTTTTTTCAGTCCTTTTTTTCTCCTACTTCCCTCCCTTCTTTTTGAGGCTTTACCTAGCAGAGTAGCTGCTGGAACCAGCTCTTCTCCAACTATCCTCGCTCATTCTATTTGGTGTCCAGAGAATACCGATTTTTTAAATATTGAATCCTCAAGCTCAAATCCCATCAAACCTTGTTGTCCATGTTCTCTCAGAAACCCATCTTCCTAGGGAAATTGACGGAGAGTGGACCTAGCAGTCTTGGCTCCTCCTGCCCAAATATATAACGTAGGCAAAGAAGAGAAAACCAGGATACTGGAAGCAGTCTACAGGCAGCAAAGGGCAAGTGTAAAAGGACAGCATGCTTAGGATTGCTGTGCCCTTGAACCCTATTTACTGTACTCCCTAATTGTGTGCTAACTCACTGTCGGCTCACTCTCAGATCATGTTTCTTTTTACTGCTGCCTGCTTGATTTTTCTTCCCACTGCAACCTGTTCGCTCCCATTTCCTTCTTCTTTCTACTCCCTGGCCCTTACTCCTCTTACCCTACAGCATTTTGAGAAGCCTGAACAGGTCTTAAGAGGTGTACAAGGGACCTACCTCTGTACATGTATAACAGGAATACAGAGTATTGCAGAGATTTGCAATGATCAAAGAGCACAGCGAACAAGACTGAGCCAGGGCTACAATCTCAAAGTTCCCATCACTAATGTAAGGAGGAATATTGCAGAGCCCCTGCACTAATAGGCACATGCATCTTCATTACTCTGTGAATTGGGCTTATACTTGCTTTTCAAACCCAACGTCTTGCCCGTTTTGTGGACAGAAACGTATTGCACTTACTTTATTGTCAATCTTAATTTCAAAAGGAAGGATTGTGTGTACCTGAAGACACCACTGAAACCCAGTCTTCATTACACTTGACATGCGACTGCCACTGCCCCCGCTATCTAAGGCTCCAAGAGCTGTGCTTAATATGCATTTAACTTAACCCCAGCAGCTGACAACCCTTTGGAAAATCTGTTCACTTGTGCCCAGTGCAGAAGGTGCCACTCTTAACAGGTAGGGGGGTATTGCGCACAATCTGCCAAAACCACAGCCTGCTTGCCCTCCACCGGTGGTTAATTCAAATATTGTACTGTTGTCCCTTTGATGGCACGTGGATTCCCAGGTACGCACCTTGCAGCTCAGTCACTCTTATTTTGCTGCTTTGTATAAATGAACCGTTTCCTGCAATAAAAGGTCTTTTTAAAAAAAAAAAAAAAAAAAAAAGGGGCACCATTTGAAATTAGTTGGGATTTCACGGCGCAAGTCTCATCACGCAACTCTCTGCGTTCTACAACCTCCTATATTTGTACAATAGCCTTTCCCCCACTCTTGCCCCCGTGTCCGTGCATTCTATACTCCCCTCCAATACTCCCAGTGGCTCCCCCCCCCCACCACCTTACCCCCTGCTCTCCACAGCTACTACAATGGCCTGTCCTCCCACTCCCTCGACCCAGTCTCTGCCTGCCATCCTAATCCAAGCTGCAAGGACTACCTTAGACAATGGTAGTTCGGCAAACCAAGGGGCTGATTTGGAGTTACAAGAAGCGCCGTACAATGTATTGTTTGACTGGAGGCCAAGTAGAAGACTGCCATTCAGGCAATGGAAAGTGCGGATTGCAACGCAAAGCGTATTTGCATGGTAGCCATGTTGTAGTGGCATGGCAAGCTGCAAGGTTACACTTCCCCTGCAAAATCAGGTTGGCACTTGTCTGAGGAGTTGGTGTGCTGTGCGTGTGGGGCGTTTCTTGTCCTTGTGTGTCACCAAATGGGTGGCACCCTAATTTATTGCAGGCCCCCTTATGTCGCTGGGAAAGGAGGGGCCACCAAGTTCTAAACAGAAAAGCTGTTAAGAATATAATTAGCAGATAAGAACATCATTAATGATTACATTTAATCACACGTTCACAAAATTATTTCCAAGGAGGTAATTACATAGTTCCCATAATCTGACAGCATTCCAAAACTCCAATGAATATCAGGAACGTGTAGGATTTTGTTAAAATATACAGACTATTTACATACATACAAAAAGGGCATTTTAATTTGTAAATAACCAGCCCCTCTCAATATGCACTTGCTTGCAACTTACATTTTGTTTACTCCTGCTGAAAAGAATCCCAGGCTAAAAAGTCAATCATTCATCAAATTATTCAAGCACAAATACACAGACACGCTATGTTCTCTCTACTGTATCACTGTCAATTCAGTGCTAGCGCTAATTTTGGTGGCAGGCCTTTAATGCCTTTATCAGGGGGATAATATTAGACCCATCTGTATACAATTCAATACTAGTAACATATGCACTTTTTGTGACAGCTTTCGGTTACATACTCTAAGGATACAAGGATTCATTACTTAGATTTCGTACAAACAAGATAATTGAGTCATAATTCTCCATTGGTTTATTTAAACTCCATCAGATGCTGATCCTCTAGAATTTGAGGCACATCAACCTACCATTGAAAGACTATGGGCCTCATTATAAGGTTGGCAACGGACCAGCACCCTTTCCAGACCACCAAACCACGAGTCTGCCAGTAGGGGTACGGTACTCCCGGCAGGTCAGGCGTGCCGGGAGTTCAGGCCCCTACCGGCAAGCTTTTCACTGAAGCACTGTTACTAACGGTGCCTGTGCTTCCGCTGCCTGTGATAACCCAGAAGCACTGGGATGGCAGGTGGTGGTAGCAGTGTTACAGGGTTGCCGGTAACCCATCGCCTACCTGCGTGTTTTACCTGCAAACCCCTAATGAGGGCCTATATATACACACACCCACACACCCTAAAAATAGTTCTATTTGCCATCAGAGTAGTAATATGATTAATATAGTTAAAACACATCACAAAATCAGTCTGACACAACATTTTAAAGCTAAATCGATTATCATTTTAAAGGATGGAAGTTGCTTCTCATTAAAGCCAAAATGGAGCTGTAAGCATTGATCGTTTTTGGTAAGGCCAAAGAAAAATTAGATATCTACATACCTCTCTTCCTATATAAGGACAATGAGCTACTCGGTGTACATGAAAGCAGCATCCTTATGTTTTTACCCCACTTCGGGGAAAATAACCGGTTTATCTAATGATGGTACGACGTCCTTTCGTTGCGGGATGTTTTTCCGCTGGGTTTTTTACTGCAAATTTTTTGGGGAAAAAAACCCTCGGATTTTTTAGAAAACGAAAAATTAAAAAAGAAATGGGTTTTTTCAAAAAATAAAATTGCGGTTAAAAAAACCCATGAAAAAACAACCCGCGATGAAATGACATGGAACCCTAATGATTAACCACTGGAGTTTAACAAGTGGCAATTGGCCAAATTCAGTCATTTCATCTCCACCATATCACTGGAGAAGAACAGGACATCAGTGACCTGACAATGGTTAGAGTCTGTTGGATCTTTTTTCAAGATGTAGCTCTATTACACCAAAACCTTTTTTAAGGATTTATACACTAGTCTTCCTGGGTAAAGCCAGGCTGGTCTAGAAACTATGACATGTTATTGTTGAAAGCAATCATCTTTTTCATTTGGTAGAGTTTTTATCTTTCTCATACAATTGTCCAAAAGGTTTACTCTCCCTCAAGTGAGCTGGCTGGTGTTGCGACACAGTTTTTGTAGTCCATTAGTTTCCAGCATAGTTTGAAAATCATCATACAATTGTAATACTTTAAAAAAAAAATGCAATTCTTGGTTATGAGACAACTGCACATTTCAGATGTTCATCCCTCTTTTAGTTGCTATAGAATGACCCAGAGGCTCTGGGTCAATAAACCCTGCCAGAACAAGAAAACATCATCTAGGTACCATTTTCAGATACCTGTAAAAGGATGAAAAAGGGCTCTCAGCTGCAATATGAAAGGATTCAAACTGTGCAATATAAAAATGGGTAAACCTCGGTGTGAAGACTGCACCCATGGCCGACCCTTGGCATTGCAGCTACACTTGCCTCATATACAGAGCATCATTTTTCGCAAGCACAATTTATAGTAAATTAATAAGAAATGATGTTGGAGGAGGACCAGGCATAACATGGCTGCAAAACACCTGTTCCATAATATGTACTGCATTTTTCTGAGTTTTGTTACTATAAGGGGTGGGGATATCGTGGGAAACAAATAGTTCCTTCTCCGGTTTGATTTGTAGATCTACACGGCACAATCTCCTGAATGAGAAAGCATAATGTAAACCTTTATTGAAGTTGAAAACTAAACTGCACACTATTTTCAATCTCATCTCTCATTGAACTGTCACTGTCCCATTGCACAAGGTTATTCTGTGTTTATAGGGGTTTACTTTGTACACCCTCTAGCCATGTGCTTCCCTGTGAGCAGTGGTGCAGCTCTGGAGCTCCCTCCATTGTTTACAGTGATCTGCTTCGTGACTGGAATTCCTTATTGCCTTCACTGCCCCAAGAACACCCCAGGTCTCAATCCAAAAGAAGCATAGAAGGGGGGGCCCCACACATTCACAATTGGACAAACTATGTGTGCAGCATAGTGCACTGTGCTAAAAACCGAAGGCCTTGACAGTTAACATCATCTGGGCTGCAATGCGTTAACCCAATGCAACCTAAATTCAAGGTTCTCTTTTCTCGAATGCTAGGCCGCCCTTAGCCCCATGAGTGTGCATCCACCAAGTGGATCTATTGATAATAAGACTGGCTGCCTTGCCATTGGTATTTAGTAACAGAAATGTGGCTCTCCAGCGTACACAAGCATGACAACATCAAATCTCTACATAGAAACGGATAACTATTTACAATGGCTATGTTCAAAGGAGTCACTTTAAATAGAAGTATCCCCAGTATTGTAAACTGAACAGGGTCAGCAATTCCTAGGACAAAGCTGTGTGCTTCTATTTCTAAACTTGGAACTCAAGCCTAGATAAACAGGCAGTGCCAAATAAAGCTGCGTGATGAAAGGGTTTTCTTGGATACCACTTACTTCCACATTGCCCTTCACTCTGAACGCATTTAGACTTCGGATAATATGCATCTTATAAATAGCTGGTAATGGTCTTTTATATATAGATCTGTCAGATGAAGCTAGGGCCTGTGATCTATGGAAATCCTGCTGATTCTATAGTGAATGACTCTTTGCATCACTCGACTGGTATCCGGCGTGTCAAATTGTCTCAAGACCAGCTGGGTATTTATAAAGCATGTCACTGTGCATGTACATCCTCTGCCTAACAATTATCATGATCTGCTTCCTTTAACACGTAATTGCGAGTAAAGGAGAGGTGTTCTAGTTACAGCCTAGATCTATGATCTCAAATGCAAAGATGTAGTAAAAAACCAATCAATGTAATGAGCTGCCAAGGGAAGAACATACAAACCTAGAAGGTATCTAAGACAGGTCTCTTAAATCTACACTGTTCAATCTCACAGTATGGACTAACACAGACGGAGTACCATGCACGCTACAAATGATGAGATTTCCTATAGGAAGGCTGGGGCATTCAACGCTCACAGGATTTAAACCCAATATTCCAACACCCTTCCAATTAAATGGGCTGCATTGGGAAGAGAACAAACTCCAATTCCCTTTACCTAGACAGGCATCAACAGCAAAGACAGAAAAAATATCTGAACGTCACTTTGATAATGTCTGGTTGGGTATCGAGACTACTGTGATTGAGGCTTCTGTGAAATATTACATTAGACTGCTCCTGTATTGCAGAAAAAGAATCCAGGTGTCTTAAGAAAGTGTTTATGTGTCCTCGATTATCCGTATAGGAGGATATGCGTGATCAAACAATTGTTGATAAAATACTTCAGTAGTTCATAGCCCTTTTATGGAGAACTGTGGTTGACCTGTTGGTCACAACTTCCAATCCAAACAAGATTGACATTGCCTTTAAACCTCCTTGGTAAATAAAAGGAGCCCCGGTGACCTACAGCACCCTGAATTCCGTTTGGAGTTCATGGCTTTAGAAAATCAAGTTAACAAGATGACCACTTTGAATTTACCAGATCTTTTGCAAATTAATGATGTTGAAAAGCAACCTAAATCCATCTTGAGGGAAACGCGCAAGTTTTCACATCTGTGACATTTGTAGCGTTTTGTATCATTTCTTGTAACATTAAAAACAACTTCAACTCAAAGTTTACACATACCAGGGTGTAACTATTTTTTAGAAGTTGAAATCACAGACAGAAGTCCAATAAATAACAACGCTGACTTCATCCTTAAGGAAAGAAGTTTAAATCCAGACGAGGACTTTAGATAATTTGGTAATAAAGAGGGATTCTAAACTGCCACTGCTCACATACAAGTTCCCTGGAGGAGGGGGAGAGAATCAATGAACAATGTGGAAAGCATTTCTTTTTCCAATAAAGGACAGAAGAGTGTAGGAAAGGCATGGTATCAAACACTGAAGAGAGACAAAAGTGATCACAGATCAAGAGTGTTTACTGAACTTCAATGGGTTGGATGAACGCCTAGCTAACCCTAAATCTAGGGATGGGAGCAAGCTACGACCATCAAATAATAATAACGCAGTCGTAGTGGAGTCTCTGTCAAAACAAAATGGCCTATACTAATAATCCTATTGCCAATCCTTTCTTCTAAATACAAATGGCGTGCAACAATAATGTATGCAAAAAGAAAAGTGTTCAAGAAATAATATGTCCGGATAGTTGAGAAGCTGGCTTCACTTCCCCATGTTTTCAGCACGGGACAAGGTGCCAGACTCTAGCTTCATAAACGCTCTGCTTCTCTGCCACACGGATGCAGTTCAAAACGTAGGTATCTGGGACTTCTGCGCCAAAGTCTCTTTCCCAATAAAAGTCTTATTGCAGAGTGCCTGGCGTAATAAACAAGTACCAAAATTCCTTTCTAATCAGGATTTTCACATTCACAAGCTCTCTGCTTTATTGTTCACCATCGGTCTCCCTCAGTCGAACTCAGACCCCCTTAAAGACAAGTTCACAATTGGTCTCTCTCGATGGGGCTCGGACCACGGGCCTCCCTCGATCGGGCTCAGACCATATAACCTCTCTTTCTTTGCATTTTATTTTTGTTATCAACATTCAAAGACATTAGACATATGCGATGGATTTTTCTCAAACCATTCCAGGACCACTCCCATTCACTTCATCCATAAGTTTCACCTTATTGCTTTTTTTTTGTTGACACTTCTTGGCTGGCTACATCACACAGAGACCTTAGATTGAGCACACCTGTGAAGCCGGACGACTGTTACTTTGTCTCGTACCTTCTCTGATTCATATTGAAGTTCAAACATTCATCAGCAATTGAGCTTTACTCGCGTCTCTCATCGCACGCGTCAATATTCCTCGCTCTTCATACAATGTTGCCGCTTGCAACCTTGACTTCCACACAGACCGGGCTTGCATCGGTCTCCTCAACTCACCGGTTGTGTCGATTTCTCTGGCGCTGCTTGGATCCCGGAGCCAAGGACAGTACCATGGCGGATGCTGCTCCTCCCCGACTCAGCCAGTCATGCAGGAGGGCCCCAGGTATCTCCGACACACAATGCAGGATTCTTCAGTCTGGTTTCCTGGCCTTATGCCTTTTAATCGGAAGGTTTCTGGAAAGTAACGTTTTCTCCCCCCGGAAAGGTCAAGGGTATCTCCCTCCTTGCTCTCCCTTCTCGTTTGCTGACTTTCTTCCCTCATTGAGCTGCCGTCAGGAAAATGCTGTTTCTCCGTGTGCTTTGCCTTGCTCAGAGAGCGCTCTTGTGCTACGCCTTTTATCCGAGTGGGGACGCTTAATGGAAGTCAAGTGAGAGTTGTTAACAGTAATTGCCTGACTTTGCCTGACCATAATAGTGGGACATGTTGGGTACAATGCTTGGGTATGAGTCGGTTTTCTCCCAGAGCGGGCGTGTCTGTGTGAGTGTTCATGTAGGGAAGGGGGGCAGGGTTTAGAGTTCCCAGGTATCCTACCTGGTAGGATGGAGTAAAGGTGTTAATGGGGTGAGGGGGAATACCACGTTTCGCCATCAGGTATCCCACTCCCGAAGACCTCTCACCCAGGAGAAACCCCCTCACTGGACCACCCCCAGGGTCTGGATCAAAAGGCGATCCTGGGGACTAGCGGGTGAGACACCCTCTGGTTTCTCCAAGAGGCAGGCTCCTTCCAATGTACCCTATTTATAAAAGCAGAAGCCTGAAGTCTAAGATCAGTTCTTTTTGCATTCTTTTGGGGTTCAGGGTGGTTCTATGTCACCAGCCTCCAGAGGGCAAAGCTAATAAGATAGGCAACAGAGAGCTCTGGGGTGCAATGGACCATCCACCTCATTTTCTGTCCGCTTCTGCATCCTCTTGCTTCTTCGACCATGGGGTTCTGTGTTGAATTTCATGGAGACAGGCTTGTAGACCGTCTTTCATTTCCATATTTTTAAATACATTTGCTAACCTACATTTAATCACCCATCAGTGTAATGCCAAAGCGTTGACGTAAGCACCTCTGAAGCAGTTGTGGACCACAACACTAGTGTTCCCCAATGATAAAAAGCCATGATTTCTGCATCTGTTTGCGGACCTACCAAGGCGGACGGAATGGATGCAGGGCAGATGTGCAGTCTCTGAATGACTGTCTGAAATAGAAGTTTGGGTGCATGGACAACATGGGCTTCTCTATTTGGGGGTATATACATTTGAAACCCATTCAGGGGCAAAAAGACCGTGAGCTACCAAGCTCCTGCTCGTCGCCTAGTGGAGCCTTATAAGCTTCACACCAACAGCTACTAGGAGCTACCTTTTACGCCTTAGGTGAACTGGTGTCAGACTTACAATGATACTCTGTCATTAATTAATCCATCCATTTTACCAGAGGGCATCAAGGTGCTAGATCCAACAGAGAAGACCATCCCCCATGGCCACAAAAGAAGTTGAGAAAACCGATGTTTTTTCAGACGAATTTTAAAAAGATTGAAATCTGCAATAATCTAAAGCGAGGATGGAAGCAGATTCCGAAGTGTAGGGCAGGCGATGGAGAAAGCACACCACCCAAACGCCCATAGTGATGGAAGAAAGAGCACAATTTTCTTTTGCAAAGATAGATAGCCCTTCCCCTGCAATGCACGATGTATAATGCACAGGGATTGTAATACAATGCACACAGGAAGTGGCAGCCAATGGAGTTTGCCACGGGCTGCAGAGACTAGGAGTCTATGTGGAACTTGTTCGGCAAGGCGAACGGCTGCATGCTGTAGAACTTACAGTCGATTCAAAAGATAGGCTGGCTGAGCTAAAAAAATGGTATTACAATAATGAATATATAGGTAAGCAAAGTAGCAATAATTGGAGCTTGGAAGGAGTCAGGAATAAAAGGAAGAACTTTCTTTAATTGCTTCAATCTAAGAAAACCAGCACTGCAAATAGTGGTAACCTGGGAATCCAAAGAGGGTAGATGAAATCTTGACTCCATGGTTTTTTTGCTACTTTGGCAGGACAAGGAAGTGGGCTGAAAGCAGGTGGCCTATAATCCCTAGTCTACAAAGGAGTGGAAGAAATTGAAGAGGGGCCCATCCCAAGAACCTCAGTCTTCTCCCCATTGGGATTTAACCAATGTTATACATGTTCACATTTGCAGGGCTTTTATACTGCACTGCATTTTTATGAAAACTACCCACAGCACAAATCTAAGAACTTCCCCTGATAAATGTTCGACCAGCGTGGTGTTAGGAACTGAAACATGTTGGGAATTTGATGTAGAGACACTTTAAGAGTGTTCAAGTTTATATTGTGTGTCATTGTGTCTATTTCATTGTCAATTGCTGATGTATTTTTATCTTGTTTTATGTGAAATTATTTTGAGTTATTTCATACTTTGTGACTCTATGCGTACAAATATTTTTTAATTCTTGTGATTAATGAATTAATAAATGCAGTGAGTTTATAGAATACATTTTTTTAGGGTTACTGGGTCAATTTTTTCAGGACAATCAGTAAATAAGAGTGGGAGTCACCCGTTATGAGAGATCTAATCTGAATTTATAGTTTTTATCTCTTTTCTTATACACACCCAAGTGGAAAATCGTACATTTTTAAGCACAGAAACCCATAAACACGGGTCACAACATGCAGGTTTAAAAAACGTTTTTACTGCCTGGAGATTTAGGATTATTTGTCAAGGAATATTTTCAAACAAAAAATGGCAAAAGGTGCATTTGTACGCACATTGAGCTAGTAATATTGGTCAGAAATTGGAGCAATTAGTGACCACTGTACTGAGTGGTAACTGGAGGAATGGGCTGGCATTGCAATTAAAACGTATGCACATATGTTTTATGCTTTAGATGGATTTTAAGATTTCGTAATTGGATAGTAATGTAAGTAATGTTGGATTGTTAAATGTCTGTTAATATGAAAATAAAGAATAAAAAAAAGGAAAACATATGCACAGTAAATTCTTTTGTAATCAAGTTATGGAATGTTTTTAACCATGGACAATTTGGCATGCATCTTGATTTTTTGCAATTATACAAATGTCACATGGACAAAGTATCAGAGGATACCATTTTGTTTACCAGGACACTGCAATAAGTAACACAAAGCATGCCTATACACATTAAGCATACACAAATGATGTAATGATGGAAAGTTGGGCATGCATTCAATCTAGTTTTTGTGTCAATTGTCCACTACATAGATGTCCATAGGAACAGAAGATGACCGCTGCTAATCAGAACACAACCATGGGCATGTGGACAGACATTTTAATTTGCTAGCATTTCTAACCAATAATGTCAATGGCGGATGGAAACACAAATCTTGCAAGCACTAAAAAAGCGACCTGGAACCTATGCAATTATGAACAGTTGGGCATTTATGCAACTTATTTGGCCATCATGCTTTTGCCAATCCTCTTCTAACAGCCCCATTACACCTTACCAGAGTGCAGAAGGGGAGGCCAAGCTGGTTACAGTGGTTGCTGAACAAATTAAGGGCCAGCTCCATCTAGTGCTCCTGGCTCTTATTGGTGCAAAGATTGTACAGCGTTGGCCAGGCTGGTTGGACCAGTAAATGCAGGCTCATTAATGGGCTGCTTTACTGCTGATCATAGCAGCAGTATGCGTGTTCTTCCCTCAGCTGTTAAGGCTGCGTTAGTTTGGGCCCGAGAGGCCCTTCTCATTTGCCACCTCATTAGGTCAATACACGTTGCACAGGCAGTGTGGGTGTAGCAGGACAGGGTATCGCTCCTTATTTGAAGTGTTACGCTTTCATGAAGCCCGCCTAATCTGTAGCCTCAATGTTAAGATCATGAGCCTCATGCCATGCTCCCAACAATGCAGACCCGCCTGACCACCCGTTGTGATAGCGCAATAACGTGTTGTCTGTGCTTTAGTCCATTAGAACCTTTCAATCCTGAGCCTGTATCAGTCCACTGCAACAATGCCTTGACAAGTAATAGGTCATATCTCTGCCAGGGTAGGCTTCTTGGGTAGATTTCCATATCTTTCCTGGCTCAGCATATGCTGCCATTGTTGTCACATCACTTTAGCACTTCCTCCTCCTTTGCTTCCACACAGTGGCAGTGGTCAAAACAACTGGCGAGTAATATTGTGAGGTGATCGAGCAACATGTTGCTCCCCGACCTCCACGCTGGGGATCACAGGGTTAGTGCCTACTATAAACCATAGAAATTTCCTGTGAGTTTTCTTTACCGGGACGTGAAAATAAGCATCTGGCAGATCCAATTACACTAGAAAGTTATTTGGTTGTACTGTCTTGATGAAGTCTGCTCTGGTGAGCATTTTGAACCTTTGCGTTGTAACGAACTTGTCTAGGGCTTGTAGGTCGATAATTGGTCTCCATTTTCCATCCGGCTTTTTTACCACGAAGGAGCGCAAGTAAACTCTCATGCCTTGGTCCCTGCTTGGGACTTTCTGTATAGCTCTTTCAATGAGCATTTTCTGTGCCTTGGCATGAAAAACATTTAGATGAGGTTACATCCGAAGCTTTGGGGGGTTTCTGGCAAACTCCAGGACGTGACTGTGTTGAATTATGTCTAGGACCCATGAATGTTGTAATAGGTTTCCATTACTCTAGTTGTTCGAGGTTTCCGATACCTGCACCGGCGTGACGTTTATTGTGGGTTTGGAGCCATGCCTGTTTATGTTGTCTTCCTCTACGGGATGAAGGCGATGGCCTACATATCTGCGTGTTCCTATATTCCTTGGTATGACTTCATTTCCTGAATACCTGAGAACTACGTTGATAGGATCAGCCTCCTGTCGTAGGAGGCTGCTGAGTGACCCAATGCTCCCCAAAAAGGATGAAAATTACGACTTGCCTATAGAGAAGTACGCGACCCTGAGGTGTCTGCGTCTGTTTTTATTGCTTTTAATGCCTTGTCTATTTTGGGCCTGATAAGCTGTTCTCCATCAAACGGCATATCTAGCACCTTATTTTGGACATCTGTGCTGAAGTCTGTGCAGCGCAACCAACATTGTCTGATGAGGACCGGTCCATTACCAATTTGTTTAAACCCGGTTTCTGCAATGTCAACTGCTATGTTGATGTTATGGGTTGACGCTTCTTCTCCCTCATGAAGGATGGATAAGGCTTCCTTACCCTTTTCATCAGGTGAATGTTCGAGGATATGTGCCATCATGTTCCACATTTCCTATCGTACCGAGCCATGATCACCAGAGCGTTTGCCGCTTTAAGAGTTGATGCCCCAAATGGCTAAGACCTTCATACCAAAGGTGTCCACCTTCCGACCATCTTTGGCAGGAAGGAATGAGCATTAGACCCCTGAGTTTCAGCTTTGCTTCCTGCTGCTGCCACTATTGAGCCTATGGTAGGCCATGTTGCAAGACATTTGGCCATGTTATACGGTGCCCTATGTTTCTTCTTCAGCCTCCCTTTTAAGGCAGGTTCTGAAAAGGTTTTTTTCATGAGAAGGAGGCCCTCTTCCCAGACATGATCTAAGACCGCAAAGGAGATTAGAGACTTTCTTTTGTTCGTGAGGTCAAATAAGAAACAATCCTTTTCCTCAGAAGGTGCCAGAACAAATTCCTCACAAGCTTTTGTTATCATTGTGTGGAATGCTCCTACCTCGTCAGGAGGTGATTGTTTGGCTGGTTCCTCTGGTACTAATCCCCTAGGTATGGCAGCTGTATCCCAGTCATTTTTCCCTTGCAAGAAAGATGTGGAATCGGTTTCCCGTCACCTTAACAACGACCTTCACCGTTGTCTAGCTGTTGAATCCCTTTCTGTGGGAAGGAGGCAGCGCTAGAGAAAGTGGTGCTTGTGGAACAGGCAGGCTTGTGTCCAAATGGGATGCTAAGGTTTGCCAGGATGTGAGCGCTTGCATAGTGTAGCATTGCCTGAAGTAGGCATTGGGGATAGCAATGGTGCCGTGACTGGCACCTGTACTGGCGCAGGCCCTTGTAGATTTTTAGATCCTTTTAGAAAATATGCTTCATCAGAATCTGAAAACATTGGAGAATATCTTTGTTCAAAATCGGAGTCTATGCGGTGCTGTAATATTTGATAGGGCATGAGCTCAGAAACCAGTGAGAAAGCTGGAGAAATTGGTTGTGGAGAATGCAATTGTTGCTTTTGTTTAGTCTATACTTTTGCTGTTGATTCCTTATCAGTTTGTGAGGGGGTTGACTTTGTGTCCCCCATTGACAGTGTAGCTGATGGTATATCACCTTGTGTTGGTTTGGTTGGCAATTTAATTGCCGTAGGAATTTTCAAAACTATAGCTGGTGCCTTTCCTTGGCGTTTGGGTATTTTACCCTACTCCGCCATCGACAGGCTGTCACCCATTGACGCCTTTGTCGTTATATCCACTGTGACAGTCTTCGACATGCGTGCTGACGGTGTCAGACTGCTTCGTCAACAAGGTCTTACACCTGCTTCCATGGGTGCTCGTCAACGAGGTATTAGATCTGCATCCATGGTCAGTCGTCAACAGTTTCTTTGATCTGTCTCCAGGGAAGGTCGGTGACTGTGTCTTGTCTCCGCTCGTGGACGACCCACCAATGATATCTTGGACTCATTGGTCAACAAAGTTTTCAGACCCATTCCGTGAGTGCTCATCAACAGTCTCGCCACTGAATGTACACACTTCAACAGGTCTCCCATCGTGGGCGGCACTGTTGCAGCTTTTGGTGTGATTATCGTCATCAACATTGTTCCTTTCAGTTCCACGGTTTTATGCTGTGTCTGTGGCCTCTCCTCTGACCTGGACCTCTTTTGAAGCTGGGAGGTCTTCCCTACTGCCACACATTTGGAGGATTCTGCCTCAGATGAGGGGTACTTGCCCTCATTGAGCCAGCACACCTGCCTCATATGCCGTTCTCTTAGTGTTTTTGCACTAAAACCTTGGCACAGCTCACAATCATCTGTAGTGTGGTTAGGGTATAGACAGTAAATACATTATCTATACCTGCCCCTTCATGTCAAAAGTTACACACGATTTAAACAACTTCTTAGATCTGCCTTCCATATGGAGCACAAATCTGTAGACTTATCTGATTTCTTCAGTTTTTAAATGAAAGTTTTATCTTTGGAGAAAGTTAAGAGTACTCAAGTCTGCAAGACGTGTGGTTAGAACAGGAGGATGGCCTCTGGGGGTGGAGCTAGATACTTGACATCATATTGGATCGGGTTAAAAGCACCCAAACGGACGTGGACTGACTACAAAACACTCCTGTGCTTTCTTTATATAATTAAAGTAGGAAGTGTGTAACCAAGAATTCCCAGCCCGACAACAGGGAATATTCAAATCATGTGAATTCATGAAAGATCAAATGCAGGAGAAGTAAAGACATGCATTCATATAGATAACTTCCTGAATAGTAATTCTGGGACTGCCAAATTGACTATGTGTGAGAAAGTGAATGCTGTTGGTCATTAAGTTCAAGGAGACACAGAATAAAGTAAAATTAGATTGTCCCTGCCCCCTAGATGTAAACAATATTTGTGTTTTCCTTCCTGGAATTTAAGAGGTGAAAGTGTAGCTCAGCGATTTGGCAAGTCCGAACAAGATTGTGTTCTTCTGATCAGATTAGGGTCATGAATTAAAGCTTTTGATATTGATTTTGACAGGTACACTATGTAACTTTGGCTCTGTGTGTTTAGGAATGTTTATAAAAGAGAATGAGGACACCTCAAAAGAATGTAGAAAGCATAAAGTATCCCTACATATTGTACACAATAGTTCGCAACGCATATGAAGTTTAATTCACTACATACTAGGGGCCTCATTTAGAGTTGAAAAGTATTTCAAAAGGAAACTCAAATAACCTCACTACATGTGATAGACCTGCAGCAATTAAAAGGATCAGCATGCTTTAGAATCATGCAGACCCTTCCGTTATTTCCCATTTTGGAGCGCTCGCTATGTGCGTAGATGAATCTCTCCATTGAAAAATATTAGCCTTTTTTAAGCGGGCTAAAGTGACTGATGAACTAGCAGGAAAACTTGGTATTTCTGAGCCAATCCACCTTGTGTGGCCAAACTGACAACTGAGATTTAGATGAGTAGAGCCACTTGGGTAAATGGCGTCGTGAGCCGTCCTTTCCCAAGTGAGGATACCATGAATAGGCAATATATAGAAAAACAAAAAGGTGCCTCCGCCCTGGTTAGCATTCTAGGATAATGTGAGAAACCTGGAGGTGTCTCTCCCACTAGTCCCCGGGGATCGGTCATCCAGGTGGCCAGCACACGGGCATTGCTTTTGGATCCAGTTCCTGGGGGTGGACCAGTGCGGGAGGATCACTGGGGTGAGGTGTCTTCAGGGAGTGGGACACCAAATGGTGAGCCACAGCATCCCCTTCCTTGTAACACCTTTACCCCATTCTACAAGGTAGGATACTTAGGAACTCAACTCCTGACCCCCTTCAAAACACACTTTCTCACAGACAGCCCGCTATGAGAGAAAACGGACTAACACTGAGCCGTATACATGACGTGTCCCAATGCAATGGTCAGGCAGGTTCAGGCAATTACTGACCATCAAGCACACCTCACTTCCATTACACTTCCCCCAACATGGATAAAAGGCGAAGCACGAGAGCACACTCTGAGCGAGGTAAAGCACACGAGGAAACAGCAGTTCCAAGATGGCAGTTTAACACGAGGAGAAAGACAGCGAAATAGAAGGGGATCGCAAGGAGTGAAGTGCCCTTGACCTTTTCGACAAGGAACCGTTACTTTCACGAAACCTCGAGAATAGAAAGCGTAAGACCAGGAAACCAGGCTGAAGAATCCTGTATTGTGTGTTGAAGATACCCGGCGTCAGTAATCAAGGCAGGGAGAATCACCAGCCTCCGTGGTACCGTCCTTGGCTCAAAGTTCAAAGCAGCAAATCAACACAGCCGGTGAGTTTGGGGAGACAGATAAAAGACCTGTCTGTGTTGAAGCCAAGGTTGCAAGCAGCAACATTCTATTGTGAGCGCTGGAACGAACATTGTTAAAACACGTGTGATAAGAAACACATGTGAAGTTTAACTGCCAATGAGTGATTGGACTGTGAAACGAAAATACAATACTTTTGACAGAGTGGTCCAGCACCGCATGTGTGCTCAGTAGGAATTCTCTGTAAGGTATCCAGCTGAAAATTGGCAAAGTGAAAGAGAGAAAGAGAGCGAGTAATTGTGAATTAAAGTGGTCCTGCGGCGAGTCAAGCAAAATCCAGCGCACAATCGAAAGTCTTCGATTTCTGAAGTAAAGAAAGAGCAAGTTGGTCCGAGCCCGACAGAGGGAGATCAACTGAAAGCGCTGTGTTAAAGTGGGTCTGAGCCCGGCCGAGGGGGACCCGGGGTGAACAGTGAATCACCCAAGAAGTTGTATATGAGAATCCTGAAGAGAAAGGAACTTTTGAATGTTTGTTTGTTGCATCAGGCTCTCTGAAGTAAGAGATTTTGAATGACAATAGACTATGGCACAGAAGTCCCTGACACTGAGATTTGAACTCTATCCTCGTGCTATAAAAGCCAGAGACTGCTAAGCTTGAGTGTGCCACATTGTCCCTTGCTGAAAACGTGGGGAAAGGAAGCCAACGGCTTGAATATCCTAAAATATAATTTATTTTCTTTGTATAACATTGTTTCCCACACTATTTTGTATTTAGAAGTAAGGACTGGCAATAGGTTTATTAGTATAGGCCCTTTTATTTTGACAGACACGACTAGGACTGTGTTATTATTTGATGGTCGTAGCTTGCTCCCATCTTTAGATTTAGGATTAGATGGGCGTTTTTCAAACCCTATAGAAGTTCAATAAACAACTTTGTACTTTGATCACTTGTGTCTGTCTTACTGTTTTATACCATGCCTTCCTTACACCTCCCACGTATTCCTCATCTTATGATAGACTCCCAAAGCAGTATTTGCATCTTTGGAGGAGGGAGTCGGAATTAACCATTTCCAATTAGAATAATGAGGTTACTTATTGGTCTGTATGTACAAAATACAACACTGCCTTCCCAAAAACACCTTCCCGGGCCTGAGGAAGAGTCCAGACTATAAAGCTTGGTGAAAGTGTGGACTGAGGACCATGTTGCAGTTGCACAGATATCCTCAATGTGTTCTCCCCGAGCAGAGGAAGTAGCCACGCCCCTGGTCGAATGTGCTCCGAGACCTTGAGGAGGATCGTTTCCAGCTAGTCTGTAGCATTCCAATGTTCCTAGGATGCTCCACCTAGATAAAGGTTGTTTTGAGACCGCCATACTGAACCTATGGCCTGTGAAACCAACAAAAAGTGGATGTTCTTGTCTTAATTTAGACATTCTGGTAATGCAAAAACTAAGTGCACGTTTTGAGCCTCTGTAGCCTCTCCTCTTCCTTTCCAGGATGGAGTGGGGGACAGAAAGAAGATAGAATGATTTTTTGAGTTAAATGAAACTCAGACAATTTTTGGTAGAGACGTAGGTTTAACCTTAAGGACCACTAAGGAAGACTGTCTAAGGAGGCAAGCAGGACCAGGCTTGACGTTCACTCACCCTACGGCTGATGCAAGAACCCCTAAAAGGATGGTCTTTAAGGTTAACAATCTTAAAGGACAGGAGTGGATAGGCTTGAATGGAGCACACATTAGGATTTCAGAACTAGGTTGAGGTACCAAACCAGGACTTGCAAAGGGACTGGAGGAAAAACATTAATCAACCCTTTTAAAAACTGTTTAACCAGTGGAATCTTTCAGAGGAGCACTTGAAAAAAGATGGCGCTGCTAGATACCCTTAAATTGTACCAACTTGGAGCCCCACATTGGCCAGGTGTATTAAGAATGATGACACCATAGGTGTACTGCATGTAAAAGGGTCCACATTCTTCTTCCTGCACCAGCTGCAGAATTTGTTCCAACGACAGCTGTATAAGGATTTTGTTGCAGGCCTTCTGGCAGAAAGCAAAATCTCCATTACTTCATCCCGGAGGTCCCAATCCTTATACCTCAGCCTCTCAGAAACCATGCGGGAAGGCTGAGTGTCTTGACCTCTGTATGGAGAACCTGGCATCTCTCGCAAGAGAAGGTCTTCTCTTTCTGAAAGATGTATTGGAGGGCTGATGGACATGTCCAGAAGGTCCGGCTTCCACGTCCTCCTGGCCCAATCCAGGATCATGGATTTCCCAAACTTTCTCAACCTCATGATCACGTGAGGAATGGCGGGGACTGGAGGAAACGAATACAGGAGTGGAAATTCTCAGTCGACTATAAACGCATCCCCTAAAGCTCCTTGTGGAGGAAATTCCCTTGAGCAAAATAGTTCGCACTTCGGTTGACACTGGTCACGAACACATCCACTTCAGGGGTTCCCCACAGGATGAAGATCTCTTGAAGGACATCCTGAGCTAGTTTCCACTCGTGGGGGACCATGCTCTGCCTGCTCGTCCGTCACCGTATTCTCCTCTCCAGCTAGGTAAACTGCTGATAGAGTGATTCCTTCTTGAATTGCCCAGAACCAGAGCTGCATTGCTCCTCTGCACAGTGGTAGTGACTGTACGCTTCCTCTCTTGTTGAGGTAGTACATGGCCACTGTGTTGTCTGTCATGATCAGGTCATTCTTTCCCCATACAGTGGGCAGAAAGGCCTTCTGCACTAGTCTGATAGCCCTCAGCTCCAACAGGTTGATGTGTAGTTTGGACTCCGATGGAGACCAACGACCGCCGATAGTCAGATCGTTGGCATGGGGTCCCCACCCCATGAGTGAGGCGTTCGTCACTACTGTTATCTCTGGCCATGGTTGCCAAAAAGCTTCTCCTTTCAAAATTTTGTCCTCGCAGCCCCACCACAGAAGGTCCTGTGCGACTCTGCTTGGAACCTGAAGGAGGTCTGACATCCTGCCTGAAAATTGGCACCATTGAGTACTGAGGACCCATTGAAGGGATGTCATTCTCAGGCGTGCCTCTGGCACCAAGAAAATGCAGGATGGCATGAGGCCAAGCAACCTCAAAAAACAGAAGGTCGAAAGACGCTGGGCACTCTGGAATTTGGTGACCATCTGCAGAATGTCTTGGACCCTCCCCTCGGGTGGCAAGGCATTTCCCAAGAAAGCGTCTAGGACAGCTCCAATGAATTGGAGCCTTTGAGATCGTATCATGTGGGACTTCAAGTTGAGGGAGAAGCCCAGTATGTAAAGACAGTGACAGGTGGAGCTGAGATGTTCCCGGGTCTGTTCGGGGGAACGTGCCATGATCAGCCAATCGTCCAGGTAGGGGTAGATGTGAATCCCCCCCCCTCTCCTGAGACTCGCTACCATCAACTTGGTGAAAACTCAAGCGCAGAGGTCAGCCCAAATAGCAGAACTCTAATGAGAACCGCCAATGGCGAACCTCGGGTACTTTGTATGCTTGTGATGGATTGGCCCATGAAAGTAAGCATCCTGAAGGTCCAATGATACCATGCAGTCCTGAAGATGGAGGTCCTGAAGGATCTGAGAAAGGGTTAACAGTTTGTACTTGTCCTTCCTGAGGAACTTGTTCAGTCTCTTAAGTCCAAGATGGGTCTCAATACTCAGTCCTTCTTGGGTATTAGAAAGTAAGGGGAGTACAACCCTTGTTCCTCTCCACTACAGGTACTGGTTCTATAGCACCTTTCTCTAGCAGGTCCAAAATGTCCTGCACGTGGAGCAGATGTGGAACTTTGAAAGAGCTGCCCAGTAGATGATCTGGAGGCCTGTTTAGAAAGGGAAGGCAGTAACCCCTGGGCAACTGTTTCCAATGCTAATGCATCTGAAGTAATACCTCGCTGGATCCTGCCGATGTTGCTGTCGCTGGCTGAGGCCCCTGCGTTGTAATGGTTCTACCACTTGTACCCAGATTTCCACTGCCCTAGCCCCACTGTTTGTGAAACAATGGGGGGAGGGGTCATGCCACATGTATTTCTACTCACTCACATTAAATCATGCACGTTTTTGTGCTTTCCAGTCTATTTTTGGTTTGGGCTTCTAGTCGTCCGCCCATTCACATCCTTAACAAAGGCAACGCTGGATCTGCTGATGCAAACATGCAAATACACTACAGTTTCCAAGATCTTTCACAAACAGCATTTATTAATTAGCTGATGGAAAGTTTTTTAAAGTGATTTTTTAAAATAAATGTTATAATTTTTCATTAAACATACACAGTAGTACATAAACATACAAAAGGTTTACCAAACATGAAAAACACTTTCTTCAAAGTGTATACAAGGCACAAATCATTGTGTAGAGCCCGCATTAGAGGGCGGCCCCTGCACTCTTGTATCACAAATGTGGGTGACACATAAATACAAATAATCACATACACTCAAGAGCATATGAAAGAATGTAACTATTCCTAATCTTAGTTGCTAACAGAGGTATGTTAAAACAATCTCCTCTCTTGACCTCCAAGGGCCAATCTGCCAGACTAAAAGGTGACCTAAACCTAGCCCCCCACTCTTTGCCTCACAGCTGTTCTTCTTGCTGATCAGAGGATGGACTGGCATACCTCCTGTCCCCCCCTTGCCCGGCGGGGTTGGCTGCAGATCTGGCCCCACCAGGCCTTTTCTTTGCCGGTGGAAAGGCCACCCTTGGAGCCACATTCTTTCTCCTTAGCCATGCACAAAGGGGTTCCTCTGTGGCCCCTGCCACCCCTTCTTGCGCTACCTCTACTTGCCCCGCTCCTCCGCACCCCAAATCTTTTCCCTGCAGCAGTGCAATAATTGCAGCCAACTTTGCCGGATCTATGTTTGCTACCTGCCACGAAAGCTCTCTTAATCCACCTCGGCACAGTCCTGCCAAGTCCTAGCGTTCCTGCAGGCACACTTTCATATGAATGTTCTCCTGTATAAAACTGACTATATACCAATGAGTCACTGCCCTGTTGTATCAGTAAATGACCTCCCATTTTCTCCCTTGTTTCGTGTTACAGCAAAACTTCCCAGGATTCACCTCGCCGCCCGTTCCAACAGCACGTCTTGCAAAGGCAATATACAATGTAACAAAGTCCCGGGCTTTTCCCTGTTGCCCAGGTAACCTAACTGCTGCCTATAAGTGCGCAAACTCACAAAGCAACTCGCCCAATCGATACCTGTGCCATGCCCAGCTTCCTGCAATCTACTTGTCCCTGTGGTCGAGCTCCGGTACGGCTGCCAACAGTCTCAATTCCCCAGAGCACAATCACTGTTAACCAGATTTTCGGGCCCTCAGAGAGAACCAAGGGGATATAATGCTGCAAAAACTGGTAAACCAACACTTTTCATAAATGCACAATAAGAAAAACAAGGGAAATGAATGCCCCCATGCCACTGTACAATCCACAATACAACAGTAACCCTGACCTAACACTCAGTCCCCTGACTGGCCCCCACACACACCCTGGACTGCTTCCCCTGCACTTATCCCGCAAAAGCGGTCCCACCCTCGACAGCCCCACTTACCTCGCTGCACTGCCAGCCCCCGGGCAAAACACACGGGCTACCTTTGGAAAAACAAGATCTCTTTGAAGCAGGGCAGGGCGCTCTCCCCACCCCCTGGGGCTGCTTCGAAGCCCCTCAGATTGGTGCACCATGCCCACCCCCCCACCAAGGCAAAGCCGGCAAAACTGCCACCACCCCCCCCATTACCCACTGGGGATCAGTTCTGGCCGGCGGCCGCCGCCAGCCCCCTCCACCAGGCCGCCCCGCACCCACCTAAAACGTCAACCCTGCAATGGCAGGTTTTGCCTCCGTTCTTCCAAAGTCGACAAGCTGACAACATTTAATTGGACAATAGATGGTATTATTGGAGTGCTTAGAAGCAGCGGGAATTTGAAGAGCTGTATAAAAAACTCAAATCTGACATCAACTGATGTCACAAATGCGCTCGCTTTCCCAGTTTCCTTTGCTTTCTTTAAGAGACTTTCATTCCACATTCACTCTATAACCACTAAACACACGCGAACTAGTAGCATTATATCAGCTAGACCATGCTCTGTTAATCCCACAGCATGACCAGCTATGTGATGCTCACTGAGAAATAAAGAGAAGGAATAAAAGGTTCATATCTTTTAAATCCAGGTCATTAAGTGTCCATCACTCCAAGCACACTGGAATCCTGAGGCTGATTGGTGTTGATACTAAGTTGGTGATAGAGTTTAAAGATAACACGAGAACGTTCAAAGTAAGTTCTAAAAACTAATTTCAGATATTTTTCAATAAACTATGTTGGGATCTTGACAAGGAGTTACAGCCTCCACACAATCTACACTGCTGTCTCCTGCTAACCCCAAGACTAAGAGCAGGTTTGGTGAGCAGAACACAGACGTTGTCCGGAAAGTTAAAGTATCACATAGGTATGTTCAACCGGACCAGAACCTTGGATGATAAGTTGGTAAATAGGTCGGCAGACCTGGTCCCTTGTCAGGCAAGTCTTGGAGGGAAACCACAGAGAACCATGAAAGCTACATGCGAGTGATTTAGGAAGGGCTGTAAATAGGCCCGAACCTGCCCCCCCACCATAGGTTCTAAAATCTGCGCTCAGGTCACTTTAGGCCAGCGACCCAGACCCTGGACAGATTCCAACTCCTTTCTCCATATGGTGCCTCTGCCGCGGCAGGGCATTCTCCACACACTGCTGGCTATGTCGCCAAGGGCTTTCTATACATAGAGCCTCTGCCGTCAATGCGTTAACGCACTGAAACACAAAGGACACATGAGACTGCACCTTATAACAACTCAATGATTAGTTGTTGCAGAGTGGTGCTAGAAGGAAACGCAATATTTTGCCAAAAAATAAATAAAAGAGCCTTTATACGCAGCAATTTGAAAAATATATTTTTTCTTTTTTTCTTTGGGGAGGGGTGTGGGTTGGGTACAATATTGAGAGTCAAACGTTTTTCGGATTTCTCCATCAACAACAAAAATAATAAACATAGAACAGTCATAATAAACGAACCGTAGTCAGAGTCTGTGTGGAGCTGCCCAGTTTTGGTGAAGGGATCTGCCCTGCGTGATATGCAAAGATCGCTGCAGTAGGCGCCTTAAGGCTTTAACAAAAAGCATCCATAACAGTTGCATTTACAGAGCACACTCTCACCCCTGGAGAGGGGTACCGTGGTGCTGGTAACATTGTAACCACCTCAATGGTACTCGTTTTATCCACCTCAAAAGTATGGAAGGCTAGGTGGACCAGCTGGGACTCCAAACTGGGATCTTGAGGTAAAACAGGATCCCTACAGAGTATTCATTAGTACTTTGTACCACATAATCCACTTAGAGCTTTCTAACTGGGCTTAGTAGACTAACATTATGTTGAACATACCTTTTTAAAATATGTTTCTCCCTTTAATGCGAGGTATAGCCTGTAAAAGATTTAAAACGCAACCTTATCTGTTCCGCCATGCCCCTTTTAAAGGTCCTTTAGTTACTTACACCTCTTAAACCGTTCCAGAAAATTGTCAGCTCCAGGCACAACATACTTCTATCTAACTGGTTACTTGCCCCTCCTTGGCTCGATTTCTCATCTCATTTAGGGACACCCATCACTTGTTGATAAATTACTCATTTGTGTTGGAGGTTATGGCACATAAATTAAATATCAGTGTCACCAATGAAGGCAGCTGCGAAGGCACGCCTCTTAAGGGAAGGTTAATGTAAACAAATAGTCCTTTGAATGCAAATGTTTCCTGCTTCAAATACCTATAATTAAAGGCCTGAGGCCCAGGCAACAAAAAGGTGTGTGTTTCCTCTGGTCAGATTAATAACACGCCTGTGTGTCTCCAACACATAATTTGCCATGCACTTCCAGGAGAGTAACAATGTGTCATAACAAAATAGGTTGCATGCATTTGACTGACCTGTCCTTCAACTTCAAAAGAACAGCTCTGCACAATCGCCAAGAAATGCACAACCCTCCAAAACTGGGGTAGCCACAATGTCATGGCATCAAGCCACACGGTTGTAGTGCTGGGACTGACGCCAGCGCGCACCACATTTGTTGCACTCAGAATGTCATGGAAAGGAGAAGCGATCGACTGTCCTGTCAGAGGCGATCGGCTGTCCTTCTGTCAGAGGACTATTCTACATGGCATAACCAGAATCTCAGGTTTCTACAACCATGACACCAAAAGGTGATACTGCTTGAGCCAATGATTCTGGCCTACTTGGTAAGTGAGATAGCCTTCCATTATCTTATCTGTGCCATTACAGGAGACCAATGCTCATGCAACCGGGTCCCTTAATACCAATCCATATAACAAGGACGCATGCAGGTCTGTCCGCAATCTTTCCATAGGTCAACCCCGCCAATACTCAAGTAACCACTTTAGCTAGCACCCCGCACCCTCTCCGAATGACGCATTGATGTACCCCCAACCAACTAGCAAACCCTGAGAAATTTGCTGCTTACATTTAGTACGCTCTGTTTTTGTAAGTCGCTAGATTTACCTCTGCAATTTGGTAGCATTTTTTGTACTGGTTAGATTAAGCATGCAGATAACTAAAGCCCTCTTACAGGTATGTATCTGGTGCAGCAAAAGTACAGTAGCCATGTTAGGAGAGTAAAATGATGAAAATGAGGGAATGCCAAAGTCTGGAAATGCAAACGTTTTTTACCGGGCGCAGAAAGTCAGTGATTGGCGGGAGCAATTCTTCCTTCATCACATGAGAGGTATGTGCAGCCAACACTGTAATCAGATGCCATGTCGAGCTGGAGAAACTTTACCACCTGGGAATGTCCACATGAAATCAGCCAGCAGGCAAGAAACTGACACTGTGCGAAGGGCTCAACCACACAGACCTGGTACAGTTGGATGGAACGATTGGCCCAACTCTACTCCACTGAACTACTGGGAAATAGGAACGATTGTTGACAGCTGGCAAACAGTCACTTCTATAGCAGGGACCAAACAGATTTTCTTTTGTTTCTGGGGGGTGGGCTCTCCTAATTTTCTATAAGTCAATCCCCTCTAGTTGATGCAGAATTCATGCATTCCATGAATAGACTCCGCCCATTGTTTGGCAGGAAAACCTTCCTGTTCCTGCTTTTGTTCAAATCTGAAAGAGTGGCAATAATGTTTTTCTAATGGTTGTCCAGCTTCTATGGCTAACAGGCTTCAAAGATAACCTATTCTTACATTACTATATCCATTTACATGCCACTTCTTCCATGTATCTGAATCCTAAATTTTTTATTCATCGTGTCTCTCGCCCTACCTAGTGCCTTTATGTCAGGTATCCCTAATCCTTTTCACAAGCACTTGCAGCATTGGAAACTCGAATCCTTCTTTGGATATATACACCTCTGGCTTTCAGGAGTTGCTTTTAAATTCTATTCAGCCTTGCTCTCTGCACTCTTCTCTGAAACAAGCAGCTTGGTGACTAAGAAGGAGAAATTACTTACAGTAATGTTCTTTCCATGGATTCTTCTCCCAGCGATTCCTCATCCGATAGATATCGTTCCAGCGTCAGCTGCTCAAACTTATTTTCAACAGGGGGTGCAGTACGACTCGGCTCCTCTGGACTTGGCCATGCCACTCCTCGACTGCGGATGTGAAGTTGGCCATATATAGGTTACGAGGTTACGTGAGGTTACGTGACTGTATCCCCGTACCCCAGTTCCCCACCTTTTTTCTGCCCAAGCTCAGCAGCTGCAAGGGAAGAATCCATAGGATGGAGCTTAAAGACAGCCTTAAAAAATAGATAACTTTATTTTTGTGGGTAACACACACCGTACTGAAAGCAACCGACTGACAGCACCCACTGCAAAAGACACCAAACGTGCCTAACACCAAATAGTAATCACCTCAAGTTCTCACCGTTTAGTAGTGATCAACCAGAGAAATGGCAACAGACAGACCTCTTTTATAGCGGGGCAGGAATGGGAAGTCGATAAGGAATCTGCAGGAGAAGAGTCCACAGAAAGAACAGTTAAGTAATTTCTACTTCAATGGATTACATTCTCCCGCAGGTTCCTCATCTGATAGACTCCCAAAGCAGTAGAGTGCGAAGGTGGGATGAAAGTCCTCAAACAAGGAAGCTCTGCAACACCGCTCTACCGAATCAGGCATCAGAACCACGTGCCACAAATAAGCAGTAATGCTTAGTAAACATGTGGAGCGACCACTGCGTCGCTGCTCAACAAATCTCCTTTTCTGGCTAACCCCTTTGCAAGGCTGATGATGCTGCCAGGCCTCTGGTAGAATGAGCTCAGATACCTGTGGCAGATCTTTTCCTGCTCTCTGAGAACACTCTGCAATGCAGAGAATTATCCAGCGAGAGATTGTCTATTTGGACAAAGCCAGACCCTTCCTGGACAGAGAGAAAGCCACACAAAGTTGGTCATCACACCTAAACTCTGACATCCTAGCTACGTAGAAGCTTAGCGCCCTCTTAGGGTACAGCCTGTGTGGACTTTCCTCAACCTTAGGGGGATGTGGAGGCAGGTAGAAAACGAGCAAATCAGTGCTCTGGGACACATTAAATTCTTAAACCACTTTTGGCAGAAGAGGATGCACCTTGAGAAAAGCCTTTTTCTTGAAAAATAAAATTGCAGGAAGGACGCCCTGCAAAATAGAGCCTGAAGCTCACTTGAACGTCTCGCTGACGTGATTGCGACCAGGAAAGCCGTTTTCAGGGTTGGTGACCTAATAGAACACAAATACTTGGGCTCAAACGGAGACGTGATCAAAAAGGACAGAACCAAACTGAGGTCCCAGTCGAGAGAACCAGAAACAGAGTAGGCAGGAACCTATTTACAAGGCCTTTCAGAAATTGGGTCATTACTGGGACCATGAAAAATAATCCCATATCCAGTGACCTTTTCAACACAGGCAAAGCCGTCAGTAGCCCTTAACCACCTATCTAAAGGACTGCTGTTGCCAGTGGCTGAAGAAACTCCATCACTCCATTGGTGGGACAAGTGATAGGGTCTATGCTGAGTTCCCTACACCATGCCTCAAACATTCTCCACCTGCACGCACACAATGATCTCATAGAAAGACTGCGTGCAGCCAGTAACACCAAGTATCTCTTCTGTGAGGTCCCAGTCATCACACATCATCCTATCAAGAGCCAGGAATGTAAATTGAGGGACTCAAGAGTTGGGGTGGAGCGCCCGACCTTGTGACTGGTAAAGGAGGTCCAGCTGCCGTGTTGGCCGAAGAGGTTGACAGGTGGTCACGTCCAGGAGCTCAGAGTACATGTTCTCCTCGCCCAGTCTCAGGCGATCAAGATCATGGCGACTCAAAACCTCCTCAACCTCCTGAGAACCAACAAGATGACAGGTATCGGAGGAAACGCATGGTGGAGTTCGAAGACCCACTGCACCAGGAACGCACCTCTAGTGCCCCCTTCGCTGGTAATTATCTCAAGCAAAACGTACTGAACTTCGCGCTGGCCCTACTGGTAAACTGTAGAGAACAGTAGAAAGAGCAAAGCGAGAGGGAGAGAGAGAGAGAGAGAGAGAGAGGCAACAAGACAATTTACATATGATTATTTGTATCGTGCTCATACACACATGTTTCAGAGCGCGATGAGGCAAGGGAGGGGAACAAGCGAGGACAAAACGATCTTACTAGGCCCAGTGACATTGAGAAGGCGCAAGTGCAGGGGAGAAGGAAGGGGGAAAGTGCAAGGTAGAGGTGGAAATTGCTGAGCAAGGGATAAAAACAACTGGAGTGCAGCCAGCAGGGTGGCAAGTGCAAGGTTTAAAGCGCAGACAAGGTGTGTCTGATAAGTGCAAATAAGGGGACTGTAAAGTTGAGACACAGCAAGTGTTTTGGCTTCTAGGCATTCATCGCCGGGAAAGGGGAGTGAGGCTGTTGCCAACAAGTTGCCTGGCAACCAGACAGCAAAGCGTACCGCTTCTGATGAGGAAGCTGTGTTGTTGTCATTGACTGGCAATGTCCCGCTGCACGGAATCCCAGAGATGCCAGAATCCTTGCCAGCAGACACTTGAGCAGCGGGACCCGCATTATGAAGGTAAGCAGGAGCTGGCACAGCGGCAAAGGACCACAGCTGTGGTGTACCACAAGACAAACTCCAGCGGGGATAGAGCTGCCAGCCACTTGAGCCAAGCCTGAGGGGCTGGGAGCCAGGCGGGTGCTTAACAGGGAACCATTCTCCTGGTATAAAAAGGTGACTGTACAAAGTGCTGGAGTTACCAGCCAGGGGAAGGGAGCCATTCCCCCTGGCATTTGTGTTTTTGAGGACATTTGTGGGATCATCATACATACACCAGGAGAAGGGAGTCATTCGCCTGAGGAGAGAACCATCTGAGATTGCTGCAGGCCAGGGGAAGGGAGTCATTCCCCCTGGAATTGTCTTTGCAGGAGAACATTGAGGGAACCTTACCCATACACCAGGAGAAGGGAGTTATTCTACTGGAGAATGAACTTTCTGTTGGACAATATTAGTTGTAGTTGTTGTGCAAGGGTTAGAAGTAGGTTCTGACACAAGATGGTGGATTTTCATTTGGACAGACATTCCGATAGTCCCTTGAGATTTAGTTTAAGGCATGGAAACCCACCCTTAGAGATAGGCATAGTAAGGGTTTCTTTTACGTTAATAAAAGTCTTTACCATAAACATGCCACCTTTTTGTCAGCTTCCTTCTTTGACACCCTTATAGAATGCAATTCATTGAAAATACCATATACACAGTGGAAGACAGACAACCCATTTATGTTTACCTCCTGACCTAACACGCATCTTAGAGTACTTTGGGCCCATACGCTATTGATTTTGCATTTCTGGTTTCATTATTGGAGACAATAGAACATGGGCAAGTCTGCTGCCTTTTGGATGGTGACATGTTGTAGTCTTTCTGGAGATCCCTCCGTTTCCTGCCAAGTCGGTGGCATCACCTGAATTGGTGATGAGCAATGAATCCAGCAGCCATAGTATTAGTGACTGCCAGTGATTAAAGCTGGCAATAAAGCCAGAATATATCTGAAAAGCCCCGTACTCTAAAGGGAACACCATTGAGGGGTTGTCTGGGAATAACAAGGGGCATTCTTAAGATGTGCATTATTGACTTCAGTTGTGAATAGCCTCTATGTCCTGATGAAGGCCCTCCAAACCTGTTTAAGAAACATTATGGGAGATTGTATTCTGACCATAAGGGCCGAAACACATAGTTTCGACACCTGAAATCTGGCACCAATAAAGTGACATCATGTATCTTGTAGGGGATGCTAGACCCCTTATCGTGTATGATTTAGACACGTTCGATTTGAGTGTCTAAGCGTGATGAAAATGTACATGCATTTTTCATGAAATCACAGCTAAAGAAAGAGACAAGAACAGCCTATTCTCTTATACAGTATTTGAATACTGTTGCACTTTAGCTTTTTCTTGCAGTTTTATGCATTAATCACTTTATGGTAAATTATAATACTGGTCTTGCATTTTTGCACTGAGAGAACATTATGCCTGTATTGTTCTAATACTATCAGTGTTGGAGTGTTTGTGTGTGTGTATATTTTTACAGAAAGTGTTGAAAATTGGTATTTGAAAAAATAGATTATATTATGATGTGTTTTTCATACACAATGTTTGAGAGATTTGTGGAACCCATTTGATAAAAAACGTTATGCAATTGTATAGTGCTTATGAGATAGGACACTGTGTGTACCGTCATAATGACCTAAGTTGTCCTTTTGCTGAGGTATTACGAGGGCAGGGCTACTCTTCTTGGTCTGATATTGATCTGAGGATTGCCCTCTTTGGAGTAGTAGTCATTTCATTTTGATAAATGCGAGGGGTGAACCATTATAGATTTTGTGAACGAGCCTCACGGCCTTCATTGATGTGGAAAAATCACATGCCTTAGACCTTCGCCCCACACAAACAAAGAAACATGTCTGGCTTTGTAATTGTTTATTGAACATTTTGGGCAGACAAATGGTTTCAGCTGTAAACAGAACAGCAGAGCATCATTCTCTCCATCAGCCCTGCAGATAACAGTGTGAAGCAGCCACTTCTACTTCCTCTACAAATCAAAAAAGCTGCCCGTCACTCAAACAGCTCCATACATGTGTTTGGCACACCAGTACATTTAATGCAACAGGAAGACAATACTATTATTACTGGTCAATCTGAAGAAGCAAACGTGTATCTTTTAATGTGCATGAATAACTAGGTGCAAAGACATTATTACAAAAACATTTCTGTTTTATAGTTACACATTTTTTACTTACTTATAAAATACACCCATTATGAATCGGACACTTGTTTATTCCATAAAAATAATTTTACATCCAACTTTAAAAAGTAGGGAGTAAAATACTTGAATGACCCATTGTAACGTCCTTAAATTCCATAATGAGGTAAAGACTATTTCCCTTCTTTGTAACACTTGCTGACTAAAGTCCCACAGCGTTCACGAAACTGGTAAATGACTGCCCTAATACCTCACTGCCTGCCTGGCAACCCCCGCACTTGGGGACTGTTTCTGTATCCGTACAGTCCCACTACCAGCACCTGATGTCTGCACTTACCTTTGCACTTGCCACCATGGCCGATACTTTACTATTGTCATTATCCAATGTACTGCACTGTCCCTTCCCCCCGCACTTTTCTTTCCCCCCTCGCTGCACTTGCACAAGCTGAATGACACTTGGCCTAGTAGGATCGTGGTCTGTCCTCCCTTTGTTCCCCCTCCCGTGCCTCGTCGCACCTTGAAACACTTGTGTGTAGGTGCGTTATAAATGCCATATGATATCTCTTAACAGGGAAGAGGTTTAAAGCCAGTCCAATATCACTTATTCGGGTTATTCGCTCTGCGGTCTCTTTAAGTTAACGCTTTCTCCATTGCCTCCAAAGTACTTTTTAGGGACACTCAATCCTGGCAGACAGTTAACCCTGATCTTTGCATACTATGTGCGACAGTTCCGGTCTGCGCAGTAGTGCCATAAACTTCTCCAGGGCCGGAATGATCTTTATTGATCTACCTGGGTAAGGCACGTGAGTCAAGCAGCACCACCATCCGGGTTCTGTACGTTCCTATTGGGCCACCGACAGATTTGCTGGTCAAGAGAAACAGGACATGGATACCACAGTAAGATCCTATTGTGTCTTTTTTCCCAATTCAATTTTATATATGTTACATGTTGCATTAGCTTCTCCCAGTCACCCAGGTATCTCTTACTTGGTAGGGGCCAGTGGTTGGGCTCAGCTCTCACTCGGGACTCTTCTTTATCTCAGCTTCTCATCGTCACATTCTCGGGTCTGTATCGGACTCCTGCTTTGCACTGGCTCTGCGAATTGGAAACGCTCCTCTTTTCTTTCATAGGTGGCATCAGCATTGTTCTTCGGGTGGCCAACCCACCACATCCAACTCGTGGTCACGCCAGCACCGGTTTGCTTGCTTCTCTCTCGGTCAATCCGAGACTCTACCTGAATCTGCACATGCCAGTTCTGTGGCACCTCTTCCTCGTGTTCTCTCCCTCTCCATAAGCCGTGGGCTTCCGTGACTAGCTTCTGCTCTGCCTCCTGCCAACGTAATGATAGGAGGCTTCCCCAGCGCATAAGGTTTCACTTTGGTCTTCCTTTTCAGCACAGCTAAATGTGCATCTGACATCAAAGAAACATATTCCTTTTCTCATGTTATTCCGTTTACTCCTGCATTGCCTTCAGGCAAAGACAAGGATGCCACATTCTCAGCTTATCAGCTAGTCCCATGCATGCCATTAAATTAGTTGGTGTAAGGAGTTCTTCACAGGAGTCCTTGTCTCAAATGGGGAGTGGGGCGGGTCTCTCCCTGTGAGGTTCCATTTGCCTCAACCCCTATTGAAGGTTTTGTGCAGCGGGCTCAACTCCCTATCCTCGCATGGGGGGGCTTCCCCTTCAGGAGAAGGGGCAAATACCTGCAATTCGTCACACGGGCCATATCAAGTGTCAGAGCGTGTTGCATTAATAGCTGGGGTATGTGAAGCCTATCGGAACACAAGTGACATTAGGGTTTACAGCCAATGATACTTGAGAGACAGCCTATAAACCAATCATATGAGAAGGTAAACCAAACTAACAGTAGAAAAGTTAGATATATTGGTGTGCAAAAGGTTTGACATAGTGGCAAAGTACATCAAGGTTCAGCACACCTCACTAATGCAGAAGTCTTCAAAGTTCCTTTTTTAGGGCCAAAGGTACATAATATATGCATACAAATATGACGATCATGAGGCATACATAATTTCCAGTATCAAACATCTAAATCTATCAAAAAATACATGTAGAAAAGGCAAAAAGTGTAGGATTTTTTTTTAATTATTTCAAATATCAAGAATAAAACTGCCACATATATATGCTATTATGTGAGCATTCGTAACGGATCTATAGCTGCCCAAAACAATTTCCAACTTCGCTTTTTGTAAAAATGTCCTTCGCCAAGAAATATTTAGCCACTCTCAATGCCGCACCTGGGGGGCTTAGCAGCCTCAACATCCTTCCATGAATGAGGATTACCAGCATAACTGCTTTCCAGATATTTCTTCACTATGGCCGGGGTCTCAGGCCAATAGATTTCAAGCTCAAAGAAAGCTAACTCAGGGGCACTGTTGAGCGCCGAACAAGATGGCCGCCTGAGTGTGTCTCTCAGTGGTGGGTAGATCCCACAATCCTTTTTTGGGCACTTTCTGGCTCTGTTACTTGGCCCTGGAGGGTACGACTCGTCTCCTGAGGCGACTGGGTACCACCCGGTCCTGTTCCTGCTCGGATTGTGGCTGGGGATCCTGAGATCCGGGCGCCCCTTCCCCCATCGGCAGCGCGGCTTCGCGCCATTATCAAACCTGGCTGGGCGAGACGCGCTTGCCTCCCTGCATCCTGGAGACTGCTGGCCGCTCCGGTGAAGACCTGCGGTACGCCTCGGGGTTCCGGCCCCCATTGCCTGCTTCTGCTGAGACCCGCCGTGCGGGATTGGGCCCCCCACCGTTCCGGGGGTGCTGCGGCTGCAATCGCTGCTGCTGTGCAGCTCCTTCCTGGGTCCTGGGCCGCGCTCCACCGGAGACCCCCTCCTCTACACTCCCGAGTCTGCCGACCGCTCTGGGGTGGACCCGCGTGGTGCTCCGTGGTCCCGGCCCCCACCGCCTACCTCTACATGGGCCCACCTGGCGGGAGCGGACTCCTCTGGTGCTTCTGCCCCGCTCTGGTCCTGGGGCCCCCTCCGGCTGCTGTGGGGGGGCTGCGGCTGCTGCCGCTGCTGCTACTGGGCGGCTCGCGCCTCCCTGGAGACTCCCTCGGTGCTGCCGTGGCCTGACCTCCCATGGTGCCTCGGCCCGCTCTGATCCCGGGACCGCCTCCGGCTGCTGCGGGGGTGCCGTGGCTCGCGCCTCCCGGGGGCCTCCCTCGGCGCTGCCGTGGCCAGACCTTCCATGGTGCCTCGGCCCCGCTCTGATCCTGGGACCGCCTCCGGCTGCTGCGGGGGTGCCGCGGCTCGCGCATCCCTGGAGACTCCCTCGGCACTGCCGTGGCCTGACCTTCCCTGGACGGCATTCTACTGCCCCCCCCCCCCCCCCGGTGGCGAGGCTCTGCTGTGGTGCGTCCCGGGACACCGGGTGCCGCACTCCCCTGCAGGCTCATGCGGTGGGCCGGGAGTGATTAAGGTACGTCAAGGGGGGTGCTGCTGCGCGCCCCCCCCCCCGCTTGGCCTCGAGACTCTGGGGCACACTTGGAACACTGGTCTTCCCCCCGCGCCTACTGCGCTCTGACTTCCCTCAGCATCAACCCACCAGTGTGCCCCCCCCGCTTTGTGGCCCTATTTTCACCCATTCGCCTTACTGGAGGAGGCCCTGGGCCTTGCCGGTCACCCACATCCCTATTCTGGGGGGTCTCCTATCTCCTGAGTGGGCCGTGGGGTCCTTGGAGCCACTACTCCGTACTGGATCTGCTGTTCACCTGGGACCTGCTTTACCCCACATCGCTGTTCCCGAGGCTGCGGCCGGCCGGCTCGCCCTGCACTTGGTCAACCCCTACCTCCACGGCGACCCCTGGTCATCATCACCCCCACCCCAGGGGCCTTTTGCACTTGTGTCCCCCCTGGCGTTGCCCCCCAGGTCTCCCTGGGCTAACTAAACTTCAACAATCTGCACTGGCAGCCGCAATATCTCATATTCATTGAATTCACAGCCTCTGGCTCCTCCTTCGTGCTACCTCCGGTTCCATACCGCACCCTGCACCCGGAGCTACGAGGTATATGGTCTGAGCTCCTCCCGCCTTTCTCCCAGGGCTGTTGGGGATCCCCCCTCACCCCGCCCGACCTTCTACATCGCCAGGATGACCAAGGGGGGCGCAAGGAAACTGTTCCATCAACATGTATGCAAAGGCGGCGGTGAGACCGCTGAGCAGGCCCCTGCCGCTTCATCTGACACAGCTCCTGAATCCCAAAACATGATGGACTTTATCCGGGAGGACTTCACCGCACTTCACTCAAAATTAGACGGCATGAACGGCACTATATCCTCTATTAAGGCCCACATCGAGAGGACTGATAGCCGAGTGTCGGAGGTCGCGACACGGGTCGGCTCCGCTGAGGATGCGCTGGGTGCCCTGCGCTATGAGGTTGTTGCTCTCTCCGGCCGAGTCCTTGAGGTGCAGAAGAAGAACGAGGACTTGGAATCCCGCTCAAGGCGTAACAACCTCCGCATTATCGGAGTTCCCGAGAACGAAGTCCATGAGCCAATGGAGGAATTTGTTGAGCATACATTGTTGTCACTCCTGGATTCACCCAAGCTTTCCCCCCACTTCGCTATTGAGCGGGCACACCGCGCCCTGACGGCTAAGCCTAAGCCGGGGGCTCCACCTCAGCCCATCATAGCCCGTGTGTTGAACTACCATGACACCCTCCTTAGGGCCGCAAGGCTCAAGGGTGAGCTACTACTGGGCGGCGCAAGGATTCATCTTTACCCAGAATTTTCAACAGCCGTCCAACGTGAACGCAAGACTTTCCAAGCGGTGAAACGGAGGCTGCGAGACCACTCAATCAAATACGCTATGCTCTATCCTGCCAAATTACGCATTAGAACACGCTAACCAGGTGTTGTTCTTCACGATTCCGGAGGAGGCCTCCAAGTTTATGGACGAACATTTCCCAGGCTGACCCTCTTTTTCTGACCATGGTCCTACAGTTACCCTTTGTGCCCGATGGGGAGAGGCCAGGTCCGGCCGCCTCCCTGCATCGGGGCCGCACTGATCCTCTATCCCGTAACCTGCTTGTGCTGCTCATCTTACAAATATGTGCCATACCACCATGTGCAAAGTACCTTGTCCAAGTTACATGTAATGTATATTGTGGGCACCTTATGTTCTACTGGATCTGCCGCAGCCCAGAGTGACGCGGCCAGTCCGGCCTACAGGCCCCCAGGCGCTGAGGCCTCTAGTTTGGTTTTGGTTGAGGGGGGTTGGGATTGCCATCCCTCTGTTTGGGGGATGTGGGGGGTGTGGGTGGGGGTGGGACATGTTTGGGGTTCTGTTATTAAAAAGTTGGCACTGGCAGCGAAGGCGGACTGCGGTGTGGCACTCATCCACTGGTTATCGACATTTTCTCTGACTCAAACGCCACTGCATCTATGGCCGAGAGTGACTTGACCTTCATGAGTTGGAACGTACGGGGGTTGAGCAACTATAAAAAGATGAGGCAGCTCCAGCTGCAGGCCGAGCGCCATGGGTCCATGATTCTTTTTTACAAGAGACACATGCCCGCACGGAACAGTGCACGCGTTTTGCTAAAACCTGGGGCCCCCATAGATTTTTTTACCGATTTCTCCACTCAAAGCCGCGGGGTCATGACCCTCATTCACAAGAGTCTGAAGTTCACCCTTATTTCCTCACAAATTGACCCCCAGGGCAGTTATGTTCTGCTGCATGCCACACTTCAGAACAAGGAAGTGGTTCTGCTGAACATTTACGGCCCTAACCTGGACGACCCAGAGTTTTATGTACAGGTCACGTCCCTTCTTGATGGCTTCCCCCTTATCCCCATCCTCGGGGGGGGTGATTTTAACACAATCTTTGACGTAGCCCTCGATAGATCAGGTTCCAAGCCCCGTCATCTCTCCAGGGCAGCTTATGCTGCACTATCATCCTTACCACGCCTGGCCATGGTAGACGCATGGAGGTTCTTTTACCCGGATTCCCGCATCAATTCTTTCTACTCCTCAGTCCACGACTCCTATTCCCGTATTGACCGATGGGTGATCTCCAACGTTTTGGTTAAGAACGTTGTACAGTTAATGATCCTTCCCAGAACCCTGTCTGACCACTCTCCAGTGACTATTACCATAGGTTGGGGCCCAGATCCCGGCCGGACTCGTTGCTGGAGGTTGAAACCCTTCTCCCTACTTGACCCGTAGTTCTGTTCCGAGCTCGAGGTGTCTATTGAAGAGTTCTTCGAGACAAACACGGGCTCGGTAACATCACATGCCACTCCATGGGAGTCCTTCAAGGCTTATATTAGAGGGATTGCGCTGTCCAAGGAGAATGGGGTCCTTAAGTCGATCCGGAGAGACCTTGCCGAGAGTGAATCCCGACTGCCTACCTTGGAAGCTACAGGCTCACTTCACTCTACCCCGGGTTGCCTGGCGGACATCGGGGTGGAGCTAGATACATTTCGATCCCTCGCGGAGCGCGAACAAAGGTTTCTGGACAATCCTGGTATGGCGAGGAAATACGGGGAGGGTGAGCGCCCTGGTCGACTCCTGGCGAGACTGATCCGTCATGAGACGGGGTCCCCACACATACTTGGGATCGAGAAGCCTGACGGCTCTATGGCCGTCTCCTCGCAGGACATCATGACGGAATTTTTCACTTTCTATGAGACCCTATATTCTAACTCAGATGAGGTGTCAATGGCGGAGATCGACTCTTTTCTCGAAGCCCTTCCTTTGTCGACGTTATCTCCAGAGACTGCGGGTTCCCTTGATTCCCCACTTATGCTGGAGGAGCTCTCAGATGCCATTGACTCCTTATCCTCGGGGAGAGCCCCCGGCTCAGATGGTTTCCCAGTCGAATTTTACAAGCGCTATAAGTCACTGCTGCTCCCCCACTTGCTGGCTCTTTGGGAGGAGTCGGTGGAGGCTGGTGTGTTTCCCCCTTCACACCGTGAGGCCTCAATCACAGTATTACTTAAATCTGGCAAATCCCCCTCGCAATGTGGTTCATATCGCCCGCTCTCACTTATAAATTGTGATGTCAAAATATATGCAAAGGCTCTGGCGCTCCGGTTAGCTCCCTTTCTACCATCCATCATCCATCCAGATCAGGCGGGCTTCGTCCCTAAACCTAAGGCGTCTATTTAATATAATTAACAGAATTAGCCCCGAGACACACGCAGTGGCTGCCACGCTCGACATGAAAAAAGCGTTTGACTCAGTTTCATGGCGGTATCTGTGGCGGGTTCTCGAGAGCTGCAAATTTGGACCCTCCTTTCTCTCTTGGGTCAGATTGCTTTACTCAAACCCTGTGGCTAGGGTCCGCACTGACGACCGTTGCTCCCCTCTCTTTGGGATCGCCAGGGGGACGAGACAGGGGTGTCCCTTCTCTCCCATGATTTTTGCTATAGCAATAGAGCCCTTCGCTGATATGCTCCGCCAATTTCACTGCGGATCAGGCGGATATAGTGTCCCTATATGCGGATGACGCATTGTTGTTTATACGCTCCCCCTCCATCAACTTACCCCCAATACTGGAGGACATCGTTCAGTTTGGCCGGATCTCGGGCCTTAAGGTGAATTGCTTGAAGTCCACTCTCTTCCCACTCACGGAATGCACTCTCCCCCCTCCTGACACCCTGGGATTCACATGAGCTCAATCCACGTTCACCTACCTGGGGATAGAGTTAACGCTCCAGCAGGTGCTAACCTTCAAAGAGAACTATCAGAAGTATCTTACACACCTGACGGCTAAAGTTCTAGCCTGGGACAAGCTCCCGATATCCCTTGCAGGCAGAATAGGGCTATTGAAAATGGTGGTGTTGCCCCAGTTGCTTTACAGGTTCACCAATGTACCCTTGTGGCCAGGAGTGGACTTCTTTCGTGATTTCACCCGTACAGTTAATTCCTTTCTTTGGCACTCGGGTGCGGTCCGTCTCAAGCTTGAGACCTTGTCCGCCCCTATGACTAACGGGGGCTTCGGTGTCCCTGACTTCCTTAAATACTGGCTGGTATCCCAGATCCAATATACGTCATACTGGTTTAATACAACGGACCCACCCCCTCATGTCCGACTCGAGAAGCTTGCGGTCTGCGATCGCGACATCCGCTCCCTGGTGATACAACCCGCTCCCCTGGCACTGGACTCACAGTGCCCGGTCGCTTGCACATCCCTCGCATTGGCAAAAACATGGAAGCTGACCGGAACTGCTTACGCTTTCCATGGCAACCTCCCTCTTTGGAACTTCCTCCCGGGGGTTCCACGGGTTGCACCACTCACGGTTCGTCACTGGGCTGAAGCGGGCTATGAGTTGCTGCGTGACGTTTTTGATCAGGGTATATTCGTTGAATGACCTGATCTTCCATTGCCCTTGAGGAGCGGCCAGAGCGTATGGCTCCAATACCCGTTTCTCCGTAGGACCCTTAAGCGTAATTATCAAACGTTCCCCGCATTACCACCGGACGACCCTGCCATCGAGGAACTCACCTCCCCCTTGCCCATGAGAGGCAACATTTCCAGGTTATACTCTATGCTGCAGTCCAGATCTGTCCCAGAATTTGCTAAACTTAAGCGAGCGTGGGAGCTGGACCTAGGGGTGGAAATGTCAGATGAGCGCTGGGCACACTTATGCGAGCGCACTCACCGAGTGTCCTTCAACTCCCGTTTTAAACTTATTCAGGTCAAAGTGCTGCATAGGTTCCACTACACCCCGATCAGATTGCATCGCATGTCCAGTGATCATCCTTCTAGTTGCCCTAGATGCGGTCAAGATGATGCCGACAACATCCACATGATTTGGTCCTGCCCCAGCCTCTCACAGTTCTGGGAGGCGGTTTGCTCGACGGTGTCTGCAATGCTTGATCACCCCATTGACCCTTCCCCGGCGTTGTGTCTCTTTCATGACCTCCCAGGCCTCTCCCGAAACCCCAAAAAAACTGGCTGGCCTCTGCATGCTCCTCGCGGTGCGATCCATCCTGCTCTGCTGGCTTCACCCCTCACCTCCCACACATGCCCAATGGCTAAGGGCGGTCACGTGGGCCTCGGAATCCGAGGAAACCTGGTCTCACATGCAACCTACCCACTCCAGGCCTAGGAACATCTGGCTCAGGTTCCGTTCTTACATGTTCGACCTCAACACGACACCGGAAGCTTCACCCCCACCTGCTTCCCCCCACCAGCTTGGGTCCTCACCCCTGTAATAGCTCTCTCCCACCCTCCCCCATGTCATAAACGTTCCTATGGTTTTGTGTTAATGTGTGAACCAATCTCTGTATGCCCATACTGTGTACACTTTATTCATATTGTACTTGCCTGGCGCTGTTCGCCTGTGTTTTGCTGCCATGCATAATAAAAAGAAGTTTAAAAAAAAAAGAAAGCTAACTCTGCAGTGGGTGGTTATGGCAAACCCACCACTTTGCCCATTTAGTCAGAGATTCTATTCCAGTACACCTTCAGGCAAGCCCAAAACAGCTGTTCAATATCTGGCTACTTATTCTTGCATAAGGGGCACGGAGCTAATAGGCTACTATACCAGTTTGCCGAATAACACCTTATGAACATTTAGATGACGATTTGTTTCGGTCTATGCCTGACTCTAAATGTGTCCCAATGAGCTTTTGCGAGGAACTTCTGAGATTAAAGGAGTGGTGGCAAGGAACTTCTGAGATTAAAGGAGTGGTGGCCCATTTTTCAAGAACTAAGTCTCTTTGGAACAACAGGGTAGAGATGTCAAATTTCACCTCACAACAAACATCAGATTTAAAAAAAAATGAATCAAGTGATTTTCTTTCCCAAACAAATCCAAGATGACATTCTAGAATTTTGTATTTGTGAATAATTGACAAAATATGCCTAGTACTGCAAACATGTGACAAGTCAAAAAATGCACAGTAGTATAATATCTGTGCAGTTTGCCAGGCACCGATACTTGCTTGTTATCACACATCTAAAACCTCCACTCCCCACACCCCCTGCTGCCGCCTCATTGGAATAGAAATCTAAGGTGACCCCTGATTCTGCAAACATGTAACTATGGTGCAAGAGAAATGTCAGCAATTTACAAATATGGTTCCACTCAATCAAAGTAGAAATATTCCCCAAGCTTCAAAGGTGCTCTGCCCAAATGTATCCTAGTTGTGCCTCATATTTGACAGTGGCGTACTGACTTGCATACATAGTGGCAAATACAAAAATACTTAAACACGGTTCCAACTGTGAAGTTTGCGCTGTAGGCTGGGTATGCCTCTTGTTCAATAATGGGTACTAATCATTTCTGCTCCGACATCCATAATCGTCATGCATGATGCATGTGTACTTACCCATTCAGGGATCTAAACATTGCACTAAAAATGTTATGTGAGAGGTAGTAGCGGCAGGTCATCATCTGATACTGTCCATGTGGCTGCCTTGAACGTCCCATTCTCAAAGTAGGCCATAGAGTCATAAATTAAATGAAATTATTATTTCATTTATATCACGCTCATACACAAGTGTGTCTATGTTCAGACAAGCATTTTTCAGGCAGATAATCTTTAAGAACTCGAGCTCTTATGTTCTTCTGTATGTGGTATTCAAGAAGTCACCTTTCAGTACCATCACTGACAGGTCATGCAGCGTATCCCCATCCTGGGTGACGTGTTGACAAACTGGTGTTTCTCTTTAGTGGTTCAAGATGGTGTATCTAGACAGGTTCATTCTTTGACGTAGTCCCTTGCAAGACCGATCAATATTTTCCTCATGCACATTTCTTGCATTGACTGAGGTATACCACAGTGAATGATTTGCAATTGTATGTTCCTTGCATCTGTAATGTCTAGTTCTGTGGAGTTTTTGCAGCCGATTCAGTGCAAATATGTTAGCAGGTTTTGCATCTCCTAACATTGCATGGGGATGTTCCTGGTCTTCTTTGATTTACAACTGGTAGAAATGGTCTTCTGGTGAGGGGTTATGCTAGAATCTTTGGGTGTTTGTATGCAGTTAAAGGGGCTTTCTTGAAAATGTCCTTCAAATATTAATTGTAGATCCTTAACAATTCCACTCAATTGTGTTAGTACTGGATGATGATATGCGATGACCAAGGGTATTATTTCCATGGCATCACTGTCTCTGTATTGAAGCAGGTAATTTCTCAATTGCCTAATCAGATTTCCTATTGTAAGAATTATATACAAAGTATGGCAAGCTGGTTGTCCCTTGTCATCCTGTTGGAGCATATGCATTGCTATCGGAATGCTTAGCTGCAATTAATAGATCAGTTTGTGTGGCATGGATAAAAACTTGTTCTATGAAAGTATTTGTTCCTGTTTGTTGGTTTACTGCATGCAGTTGTTTTTTAGGTGGCAATGTTTTCCGCAGAAACGGGGGTGTCCAGGCAGTGTATGCTCACTTTGGAGTATGCTCACCTAATGCAGTGTGAGAGGCTATTTAGGTATTCATAGAATTGTTTCAAAGAATCTTCACCTTCAGTCCAAATCACGAAAATGTCATTGATGTAGCTCATGTATTTTAGTGGTTTCTGGGATTGTTCTTGTAAAAACAGATGCTCGAGGTCTGCCATGAAATGTTTTGCATACTGGGGTGTGCCCATGGCAGTTCCTGTCTTTTGTGTGAAATGTCTTCCATTAAAGAAGAAATTGTGTGCAAGTATGAACCCCATGAGATTGGTTATGGCTCTAATTGGGATGTCTGTCTTGCTGGATGTGTTTTGCAAAAACTCTGGCGTGCAGCTATTCCTTCATGCGATACGATATATATGATATGTTAGGTTATTTATAACATGCTCAATACCCAGAGGTTTCTAAGCGCAGACCCGGGGATCGAATCTGTGTTGCTCTGTGTTGTCTTGTTTCCAAGGCGAGCACGTGGCCCCTGAGCTATCCTCCCGAGAGATGTGGAATCTTGGAATAAAGTGAGGTGACATCCAATGCTGTGTGGAAGGTCAGAAGAATATTAGTTGTCACGTTCAATTAGTGATTTATTGAAATAAGAAAGTGACCTATTTATCCCTATTCTATGGGTTTCCCTACCGAGCAAAGATATCTATTGTGCTTGTCAGTAGTGAAGTCCAAAATGTAAACAGTCTGTACTCCGTCTCAAAACAAATCTATTCTGAACCTACCACTAAGCAAAACAACAAAAGTCTGGGAGAATGACTCCCTACTCCCTACTTCTGCATAGGCTGTTCAGCCCCAACAGACGGTTTTCATATAGTTCAAGGAATAGCCAAGTTCTTCTCAGGGACTTCACCACCTCCTGGCACACCCTTTCCTTTCAGAGATTACCCTTTTCTCATTGCATTATTTGCGTGTTCACCCCTTTGGGCTACACCCTCTTGAAGTGTCTCTAGAAGGTTCCCTTTCCCCAACACTTTAAAAGGAACATAAATGTCCCTCATCTTGACTCTATATCCTCCTTTGTTTCATTATTTCCCCCCAAAAAACATGCTTTACACAAACTTCTCTTGGTCTTTATAAACAGCTGCTATTCACTGGGTCAAGTAGGCTGAATTCTGTAGTTATTCTCACTCCTATTAACACTTGTTGTGTCACCGAGACGAGTAGGCCGATTATGTCCCTGCTCCCCGTATCCTTCTCCGTGTCTTTCGCTTCTCCTGTTACCTTTTTGCTCACAGGCTAGCGTCAACGGATCTCTCTTCAGGATTGGAATAACTCTCGCCATCAGAACGACTTTTGGAGGTCATGTCAACTCTTCTTGGTTCTTCAGCGTGGCCCTGCAAAGTCCCGGCTGCAGCGGTCTCAGTGCCGTTTCTGGACTGAACAGTTCACCTTTCCCAGGTCACACACCTGCTCATTCCGTTCTCCCTTCATCAGGATTCCTGTTCCCCTGCACAACATGGACCTCTGTTTTCCCTGTGCCTCTTTGTATACCCACTGGCCATGCCCTCACAGCGAGACGTTGTCTGTTCAAAGCATCTCTCCGCTCTTCCCAGGTTTCGAACTTCCCAGGCTTCACTTTCTATCTTCAGTACCTCTTCTATTTTTAAATCCGAGTTCTGGGTCCTCCGGAGCATAACATCAAAGTCTTTTCTCTCACTTCGATGAGAAGAACAAGTTACTTTCTTACCTGGTAACGTTCTTTCGATGGGATGGTCCGACGACGTATTCCATATCTATGACATGTAATCACCACAGCTGTGCTGCTTCGGAAACTTTTTCGGCGTCTGCGTCCTGCGTCGATGACGTCGATGCGCCGTCGTCGAGGACCTCCTCCGACGTCCGACGTCATCCGATGTGATAAGTAGGACGCACGACGCCCATAGCCTCAGTTGTAGTTTTTTCCCCCAGAACGTGTGACATAAGTCAACTGCCAGTCAGACACAAAGCCTTGCGGAACGTAAGCTGCAATCGCAAAAGAAATTCTGCAGCGGGGAAGGCCGGCCGGGAGCGATATGGAATACGTCGTCGGACCATCCCATCGAAAGAACGTTACCAGGTAAGAAAGTAACTTGTTCTTCGAGGGGATTGGATCCTCCGACGTATTCCATATCTATGACAGACTCCCAAAGCAGTACCAAAGCAAGGAGGAGGGAAAGAATTTAGAATCAAAACGTAGAATAGCCAATCAAATAGCAGAGCAAAGGACCGCCTTGCCAAAGGCCAGATCCTGTGCTCGGATGGAACCAAGGGAATAGTGACGTACAAATGTATGTACTGAAGCCCAGGTGGCTGCATCACAGATGTTGCGAATAGGAACACCCCTCTGCAGGGCAGTAGACGCAGCCATACCCCTGGTAGAATGGGCCCGCAAGCCAGCCGGTGGGTCCTTACCCGCCAAACGGTAGCACTCCGAGATGGCCAAAATAATCCAGCGAGACAAAGTCTGTTTCGTCACAGCTTGCCCCAAACGCTTACCAGCATAACCAATAAAGAGTTGATCATCCACTCTGACCCGGGACATGCGTGAAACATAAAAGCTTAAAGCTCTCCTAGGATCAAGCCTATGGAGCCTCTCCTCTTCCTTACCAGGATGCGGAGGAGGATAGAATGCCGGAAGAACAACCTTCTGGGCCAAATGAAATTCCGTCACTACCTTCGGAAGAAAAGAAGGACGAACTCTAAGGACAACCCTGTCCTTGTGAAATACAGCGAAGGGAGGCTTAACTGAAAGTGCCTGTAACTCACTCACTCTGCGAGCGGAAGTAACCGCAACTAAAAACACAGTTTTCAGAGTCAACAGCCTCAAAGGGCAAGAATGTAAAGGCTCAAACGGAGCACCCATAAGAAACTTAAGAACCAGGTTTAAATCCCAACCGGGCACCAGGAAAGGTGACGGAGGGAACACATTAGTGAGCCCATTCAGGAACTGTGAAATCAAAGGGATTTTAAAGTAAGAACACTCTTCAGACGAGCGCTTAAAGATGGACAGCGCCGCCAGGTAACCCTTAACGGTACCCACTTGCAAGCCCCTGTGGGCCAAAGAAAGTAAAAAGGACAGAACCATGGGGATGTCACATGCAAAAGGATCCACATTCTGAACTCTGCACCAGTCGCAGAACTTACGCCAACGGTACAGAGACTTTGTTGCCGGCCTTCGGGCCGAAAGCAACACCTCCATCACGTCCTCAGGGAGGTCCCAATCCTTATACCTCAACCTTTCAGAAACCAAGCGTGAAGGTTGAGGGATCTGACCTCTGGATGGAGAACCTGACCCCCCCTCCCGTGAGAGCAGATCGTCTCGGTAGGGAAGACGACGTGGAGGGCAGATGGATAAGTCGAGAAGGTCCGGGTACCACGTCCTCCGAGCCCACGCCGGGGCAATGAGGATCATCCGGGAACCGAACTTCCGTAACCTCCGCAGCACTTGCGGGATGACGGGGACTGGAGGAAACGCGTACAGCAGCGGGAATGACCACTCCACCACGAACGCGTCTCCCAAGGCCCCTTCTGGAGGAAATTCCCGCGAGCAAAACCTTTCGCACTTCCGGTTGACACTGGAGGCGAAGAGATCCACTTGAGGGGTCCCCCAAAGGGCGAAGATCTCCAGGAGAATCTCCTGAGCCAACTCCCACTCGTGAGAGATCGCGCTCTGCCTGCTCAGAGCGTCCGCCGTCACGTTTTCGGCACCGGCCAGATGAACTGCCGAGATCGAAACTTCCTGCTGGATGGCCCAGAACTCGAGCTGCATCGCCTCTCTGCACAGAGGAAGTGACCCTGCCCCCCCCCTTTTTGTTGAGGTAGTGCATGGCCACTGTGTTGTCCGTCAGGATCAGGACATTCTTCCCTCGCACAGACGGCAGAAAAGCCTTCAGGGCTAGCCTGACGGCCCTCAGCTCCAACAGATTGATATGGAGTCTGGACTCCGACGGAGACCAACGACCGCTGACTGTCAGCCCGTTGGCATGAGCTCCCCATCCCGTGAGGGATGCATCCGTCACGATCGTCACCTCCGGCCAGGGAAGCCAAAATGGAGCCCCCTTCATCAAGTTGCCTTCGACGGCCCACCACAGAAGGTCCCGGGCGACCGAGGACGGCACCTGAATCGAGACCGACATCCTGCCGGAGGACTGCGACCATTGCGTCTTGAGTGCCCACTGCAAAGATCTCATCCGCAGGCGAGCCTCTGGCACCAGAAGAATGCAGGATGCCATGAGGCCGAGCAACCTCAAGAACTCGAACGCTGGGAGCGTCTGGGCATGCTGAAACTTGTGCACCATCTGCTGAATGTGAAGAGCCCTCACCTGGGGAGGAAAACACTGCCCCAGGGAAGTGTCGAGCACTGCTCCGATGTACTGGAGCCGCTGCGTTGGCGTCAAATGGGACTTCTTTAAATTGAGGGAGAAGCCCAGCCTGTGAAGGGAGCGACAGGCGATCGATAGATGATCCAGGACTTGCTCGGGAGAGCTCCCCCTGATCAACCAATCGTCCAGGTAGGGGTAGACGTGAATCCCCCCTTGCCTGAGATGCGCTGCCACCACCACCATGAGCTTGGTGAAAACCCTCGGGCGGAGGTCAATCCGAACGGCAGGACCCGAAACTGAAAGTGCGAGTCGCCAACCGCGAACCTCAGGTACTTCTTGTGCTTGGGATGGATCGGCACATGGAAGTAAGCATCCTTGAGGTCGAGTGACACCAACCAGTCCTGAAGCTGAAGGGCCTGGAGGACTTGAGAGAGAGTAACCATCTTGAACTTGTCCTTCCTGAGGAGTTTGTTCAAATCGCGCAAGTCCATGATGGGTCTCAATCCCCCGTCTTTCTTCGAAACCAAAAAATAAGGGGAATACCATCCCTTGTTCCTCTCCGCTACAGGCACCAGTTCTATGGCGCCTTTCTCCAGCAGGGCTTGAATTTCCTGCGCAAGGAGCGGATCCGGACTCTGCAAAGAGAGGTTCCCCGGTGGATTGTCGCGAGGCCTGTGCCGAAAAGGAAGACAGTAGCCGTGGGTTATGATCTCCAGAACCCACACATCTGAAGTAATGGCTTGCCACTCTACAAGATGCTGCGCCAGCCTTCCCCCAACCGGCGAACCATGGGACATGGCCTCACGACTGAATGGGAGCGGCTGCGGCTTTACCTGAGGGCAAAGAGGCAACTGCCCGAGCGGCCTTGGCACCACGGGTACCCTGTCGTCCACCTCTGGTACCCCTGCGTTGGCCTCTTTGACTGCCAGCTCCTCTCGCTTTACTGAAGGATGAGTAATAGCGAAAGGAACCACCCCTCCACTGCTGTCCCCTAGGACGAAAAGGCGGAGGTTGGCGAACTGCAGCGCCCAACGACTTTGCTGCAGCTTTTGAGGTCTGCAACCTCTCAAGGCTCTCGTCAGCCTTGCTGACAAAAAGGTGTTCACCGTCAAAGGGCATGTTGAGGAGCCGGGACTGCACATCAGGAGCAAACCCTGACTTCCGCAACCACGCAAACCTGCGTATCACGGTGCTCGCCGCCATGGACCTACTGACGCATTCAGCCAAGTCCAGACCCGACTGAACGGACTCACACATGGCATCCTTACCATCCTGGACCATAGCAAGGAAACCATCCCGTTCAACCCCTTCGGGAATATGTTCAGCCGCTAACGCAACACAGTTCCACAGAGTGTGCGTGAAACGTGACAAGGCACAAATGGAGTTGGCCGCCTGAAGCGCCATACCACCAGAAGAAAACACTTTCTTCGCCCAGCCATCAAAACGTTTGTCGTCCCTATCAGGAGGGATGGTAGGGTACGACGCCTGCTTCGCCGGGGCCGTGGCCGCCTGCACCACCAAACTTTCCGGAGTGGGGTGCCTGCTCAAGTAGCAGGGGTCGCTACTGGCTGGACGGTATTTACGCGACAAGGATCTGCCCACCGCCGGGAGACTCTCCGGAGCAGTCCAAGCCGCCGCCACCCTTCTCTGTAAAGCCATATGGAACGGCAGTACCGGGTCAGTTGGGGGACCAACATCAAGGATGTCCGTCAGATCATCCTGCACAAACTCCCCTGGGGGAGCAGACCATCCCAGATACTCAGACACCCTAGCCATAAGGCGCCGGTACGAGGAATCGGCATGGGAGCCAGGCTCAGGCCTACAAAATTCCACCTCCGGAGAGGTGTCCAGTCCACTGGCATCATGCAGTGACTGCCTCAAATCGTCAAACTGACTATGGCCCGAGACAATTTCATCTGGCACCTGACTAGGAACCAGGCCATCAGAATCCTCATCCGCCTCCGAAATATATTCCAGGTGGCGAAAAGGCACCCGAGAGTGCTTGCTCTTAACCAGAGCCTTCCTAGGGGGTACACCCGTGACACGGGGCACCTCCGACACGAAAGGCGTCGATGGCGTCGAGCGAATCGGCGCCGATGCCGAGAAAACCGGCAACGGCGCCGAGAGAATCGGCGTCGACGTCAGATGCAGCGCCTCCAGTATCGGCAGCGTCGACACAGCCCTCGAAGCCGGAGCTCCGAGCGTGTCCCTCGACGACCTGATCGTCGACGGCTTCGACGAGGCCCTCGAAGCCGGAGCCTCGGGAAAGCCTGTCGACGCCCTCGACGCCTCAGACGTCGATGTCTTCCTCGAAGACTTCACAGGAGCACACGGTCTCGAACGCGTCGAGGACCGGGACCTGGAACGGGTACGGCGAGAACGAGCCTCCTTGTCCGAACGGGACCGCTCCCGTGACTCGTGCCGACCACTCTTGCGAGCGGCGTCTCTCGACCTCACACGGCCGACCCCACTCGGGGGCGCGGACGGCTGAGTACCCTGCGACTCAAGAATCGCCAACATTTTCTTCCCGAAGGGAGCCCATTCTCCCGGCGTCGCACGGCTGGTGGGGTAACCGACGTGCCGTGCAGAATCCTCGGAAGAGGACCTGGAAGGCGACCGGTGACGGCGCTTCCGAGAATGCCTCGAAGAGGCCGAGGAGTGGCGAGACCCACTCCTAGAAGAAGACCGACGAGACTTCCGACGATGACGCGGAGAGTCACCCCTCGAATCATCCGTCGAAAGCCCCGCCGACTTCGACTTCCGGGGCTTGGACACCCGACCTACCGACAACTTCTTCTTACGTTCGCGTAAGGCTTTGGACGTGAGCGACTGGCAGTCGACACAGTCATCCGTGTCGTGGGCCTCCCCGAGGCACCAGAGGCAGGCGTCGTGCGAGTCAGTCACCGACATCTTGGACCCACACTCCCCGCACTTCTTAAAGCCCGGACGCGGGGTTGAAGACGAAGTGGAAGACATCGGCGAAGGAAATTCACAAAGGAACAGGTTCGAAGAACCAGAAAGAACAGAACTCCAAAGAGTCGAGGCTTAGAACCGAGAAACACGAAGCAACACGTTCGCGGAAAAAACGGAACTGAGGCTATGGGCGTCGTGCGTCCTACTTATCACATCGGATGACGTCGGACATCGGAGGAGGTCCTCGACGACGGCGCATCGACGTCATCGACGCAGGACGCAGACGCCGAAAAAGTTTCCGAAGCAGCACAGCTGTGGTGATTACATGTCATAGATATGGAATACGTCGGAGGACCCAATCCCCTCGAAATCTCTCTTACTCATATGGACTCCTTCGCCACAGTTTGATTAACTTTAGACCATGGAGCAATCTGTATTACTCGCCCATCTCTCTTCTTCGTCTCAGTGGTTGTGTCAGACATTTCTGGGCTAATATTACAATAACAAACAGTGGCTTGTTCCGATGAACTTCTCTGACGCATGGATGTTATTGAAGATATGATATGATATTCATAACGCGCCTGTACACAAATGTTTCCAGGTGCCACAAGAGGGGTAAGAGAGAGAACAGACAAAATCCTAGTAGGCCTTGTGACATTCGGATCATTCAAGTGCGACAGCAAGAAGTGCAGCGGGAAGGGAGTGTGCGAATTGCAGAGGAGAGGGTAGGGGGAAGTGCAGAGGAGGGCAGCATGGCTCTGGGTAAGTGCAGGATGCATGGGAGCTGTGGAGGTAACAGTTACAGCCCCTAAGTGCACGGTAGGCCAGGCCGCAGTGCAAGGAAGACTGGACATGGAGGAGCCTGGTACCCGATGAGACACTGAGGGTAGCAAGTAACCAGTCGGCGCGCAGACAGGAAGTTAGCAAGGAAGCAAGAGAGAGAGAGAAGGAAGAGGAGAAAAGGAAGGTCTTGAACTGCTTCCAGAACTTCAGATGGTCACTGAAGTCTGAGAGGGACAGAGAGGCCGTTCCGGAGGGAGGCACCTGTAGAGGGGAGCGATCAACCCCTCCCGCACCCACTCTCTGCTTGGAGAAGCGTCTGACCCTCAGAGTCAGAGGTAGCTGAGCAAAGGGCTCTAGAAGGAAGGTATTTAGGCTGAGAGAGTTAAATATAGGGAAGCCCCAGGCCCCAGAAAGCCTTGTGGATGAAGCAGAGGGCCTTGAACTTGATCCTTGCAGCCACCGGGAGCCAGAGAAGAGATTTGAGGGCTGGAGTAATGCGGCCCCTGAGCTTGAGGCCAAAGGTAAGTCTTGCAGTTCTGTTCTAGATTAGTTGCAGGGAGCGAAGAGTAGAGTTAGGCAGATTGAGAAAGAGGCTGTTGCAGTAGTCCAGCCTGGAGAGAACCAGGGCTCTGGAGACAGTGAACTTCTGGGGGAAGATGAGAAAAGGTAGAATTCCTCTAAGGAGTTGGAGCTGGAAGCGGGCCTTCTTGGCAAGGTCTGATGTGTGGAGAGAAGGAGAGAGTGGAGTCGAAGATGACACCAAGGTTTTTTGCCTCACAGGAAGGCGAGGGCAGAGGGCCCAAGGAGTGCGGCCAGAGTGAAAGAGCAAAGGCGGGAGCAGGGGTCTCAATGAGAAAGATCTCCGTCTTACTGACATTAAGCAGAGATGATTGGAGGTGCACCAACCCTGAATCACGGAGAGACAGTCAGGAATGTGCAAGGAAGGAGAGGAGGCTGATGGAAGCCTGAAAGAGAGCTGAGTGTCATCCGCATAACACTGAAAGTTAGAAGAGAAGGTGGTGATCAGGTGGGCCAAGGGGGCCAGATAGACATTGAAGAGCCAGGGTGAGAGGCTAGATCCCTGGGGGACACCACATGTGGAGAGAGAGGTGGTAAAGAGAAAGGACCCAAGTTGAACCCGAGAGGGTTGGTCCAGGAGGAAGGTGGTCAGCCAGGCCATGGCCTGATCCGGGATGCCCAGGTTCTCGCGGAGATGATTGATCAGGGTGGCGTGCTGCACTGTATCAAATTCAGAGGAAAGGTCAAGAATAATGAGGACAGAGGGGAGAGCTAGAATCAAGATTAGAGAGCAGATCTTCACAGGTGTTCAGGAGAGCAGTTTCCATGCCTCTGGTTGCTCTGAAGCCAGACTGAAGGTCATGGAGACAACCAACAGATTCAGTGCAGAGAGTAAGTTGGGAGATGGCCAGATTTTCAAGGAATTTGCCCAGGAAAGGAGTGAGAGAAATCTGCCGATAGTTTGCCGGAAAAGTATTATCGGCAGGACGCTTTTTTGTGAGGTGGTGCACAAGGGAGTGCTTGAGGAAAGAGGGGAAAGGTCCAGTGGCGAAAGAGTGATCACAGAAATCAGCTAAGGCTGGAGCGAGGGTGAAAACGTGGTCCTTAATAGCTCTGGAAGCAGTGAAGTACCTGTTTGGACAATACTTTCATAGATCGGACTTGTCTAGAAACATTGTCAGGTGTTATCAGAGAGAAGGAGGAAAAAGGAAGAGGAGGGGGAGAGGCGGCCAAAGGGGGCCTGAAAGGTCGAGGGAGAGAGGAAGAGGAAAGCGAGGTCAGGATGTCCTGCGTTTTAGTGGTGAAATGAGAAGCCAGAGGCATAGATGGCCTGGGAGGGAATAGGAGCGGTGGAGACTGCAGAAGGATTGGCCAGCTCCTTACATATTTTAAAGGGTTCAGCCATGTTGTCAGAGGCCGCAGAGATACAGGATTGAAAATGGACCCTCTTCTTGGAGAAGACAGTCTGTATTGCCTTTGGAGCAGGCGGCAGGCCAGTTTGTCAGAGGATGCCCCCGAAGCCCTCCACTTCCTCTCATCCACCCTGCACTTGCATTTCAGGGCAGCGTGGTCATAGTCCTACCAAGAGTTGCACTTGGAGGTAGGCTTCAGACAGATTCACAGGTCAGGGGCAAGGATGTCCAAGGTGTTGGAGATAGAAAGATGCATGTTAGAGAGGGCTGTGTCAGAGTGGGAGTCAGTCGCAGGAGTAGGAGGCGTAGAGAAAGTTGAGGCAAAGGCAGCCACTGACACTCACTTCATGGGCCGAATGACCCAGAAGGAAGATGGCAATGGTGGGGATGGCGTTGCCTGTGGGACAAGAGGTTTCAAGAGGGTTAGAGCGGGGGATGTCTGATGAGATGAGATCATCCAAGGTGTGTCCGGCAGAGTGTGTCAGACCAGAGGGTACAAAGGAAAGATAGAGAGTCACAAAGGTTGCAGAAGAGCCCAGAGGAGGAATTAGAAGCATCCAGGTGGATGTTGAGGTCCCCGAGGAGAGAAGAAGCTGAGAGGTTGAGGCAATGAGAGAAGAGGCAATGTCAGCCCATTCTTCGAGGAAGAGGGCGGTCTGGCCAGTAGATGGTGGCCACAGTTAGAGAGAGGCCAGGAGAGAGACATCCTGCAGACCAGGCTTTCGAAGGAGGAATAGGCCTGCATAGGAATGACAGAAGCAGGGACCCACTCAGGGAAGAACAGGGCCACTCCACCTCTGGGCCGGTTGGTTCTGGGCTTGGGAGAGGAGCTTGTAGCCCTCAAGGAGGAGACTACCTGAGGGTTCGTAGCACTAAATATATATATGTTAAATTATTATTCTTATTACATTATTAGAGTGTCAAAACTCGTGGCAGAGCAAGCCGTGAACCATATCTCAGTGAGAGCGAGGACATACAGGTCAAGATCTTCGAGGAGGTGGCAGAAGTTAGAGGAGAGTAGCGACGTGGAGCAGTTTGCCACATTTGAAAGACTTCTGGGGTGGGGTACAGGAGTGGGGTAAACCCAACGGAAGCAGCAGAGGGACCAGAGAGTGGGCAGAGGTAGTAGAAGGAGGTGGCACAGGGGTCAGAGAGGACGAGGCGGGTGGTGCTAGAGAGAAGGCGGAGGAACGCAGTGGCAGAGGAGCCAGAGATGTGGTAGAGGGAGTAGAAGGAGAGGGGAGGAAGTTGATATGACGCAGGAGACGTCTATCCAGAAGGAGGAGATTGGGCTGAGTGCCTGCCCTTGACCATGATGGTACTATATTGATAGACTTTAATGATGACTATGGAGGCATGGAAGGGGGCCAAGAGGACCTCCCATCAGGTGCCACCATTAATGGAAGAGGAGGAGAAAGGAGGGAGAACAGAGACTATATGAGGGGTCCATAGGTCTGGAGAAGGAACGACAAAGAGGAGGTCAATGAAAGTCTGTCTGGAGGAAGCACTGATGTAGGTATCGGCGATAGGAAGGCCTGGATTGGAGACCAGGATATCCTTCTTGAACTTTTTCCTTCCAGACTTAGTGAGAGGGATAGGATAGGAGAAAGAGTAGCAGTTTGAAAAGATGGGAGAGATTGAGAGCACCATAGAGAGTGTGAGGAGGAAAAAGAGAGAAGAAAAGAAGCACAGCCCAGAGCCGCGCAGAGCAGGATGCACCAGAGGGGAGGCTTCAAACAGTAGGAGGCACACAGGAAACACAACCAGGTAACGCACCCCATGCTTAAACATGGTACGACAGGGAGGGTTTCAACGAGTTCTTTAACAGAATGGGAGACCTTATCCCCAAAATGGCAGTCTCTCACTGTGAGTTCCCGCTTACCGCCACCCTTAGGGAGAATGTAGCATAGTGGGCTCACCTCAGTAGCCTCACAAGGAAAGGCTGCCCTATGGGGAGAAGTGACGAAACCCTGCGATTCGTCAAAGTTGCCAATAGTGCATACAGTAGTACACATTATACCTCTTGAACCTTTCTGAGGAAATGTGTTGTGTCCATACCAAGCTGTTTGTGCCCTTCACCAAAGGTTTTAAGATTGATTCAATAGATCCAGATATGGCTTTGGTTAATGTATTGACCCAAGAGATGAATGGGCGGCCCGAAATTCCTGGTTTGTGGATCTCAGTCAGCATATAGAATGTCGCAGGAGTCGGATTGTTTGGCATCAGATGTTGGAGCCGTTCTTCCACATTGCTCGTCATGGACTGTTTGTTCCAGAGTTTAACTCATTTTAACATTAATCTGGAGAGCCACTCTGAAGGTACAGACTCTACACAAATTATAATTGGATAATCTGCCAAAAAATAGCTGGGCATTCACAGCCAATGGTGTGGGAGTGCCCAAGTAGCACCAAGAGAGGCTTAGGGATCTATCAAGGGAACAACAATTGCATCTTCAGCCCTGAGGAGACCTCAGTTTAGGACACAGTTAAAAGTTGAGTGAAAAAACTAGGAAAATGCAAATGTCTCGTGTCAGGTTGAAGACACCATCTGCTGATTTGAACGCAGTGTATAAATGAGACCATTCCTAGAAGAGGCGGTGAATTAAAGGTAACACTCCGAGAGGTGCCTGAAAAACCAAATCAGGCACGCCACTTTCACAACCTACAACTCGCTGAATCTCATTATTTAATGGCACAAAATGTGTTTGTCTTTGTCTTGTTAATGATGCATGTCTTTAATACCTCACCCACAAAATAAAAGCCTGTCTTTTGACCAGCGCCACGTTATATGTCAGAAAGCTTGAAGGCGGGGCAGAGCTTTTTAGTCAAGGGCTTCTAGTTTGTTGTTGCAGCACTTGAGTGAAATCTATAAATCTAAGCTCCACCCCATACATCGGGCAAGACACTGCCTGCCAATATGGCTATTTTACAGCATGGCGTGAATGTATTTCTTTATCCACCTCCGCATGCACACGAACATTAACCCCCCCACACTGCATTCAATATATCATCTATCAATGAGCATTTTAAATCAACAGGGTTTTCACAGTAATAAGCAAATTAGGAAATAAATCCATGTGGTTTCAGTCCTCCTTCGACAAAGGATTTAGGAAACAAGCCTCATAAAGCTGGGCTAATGCCTTGACAATTCCTTCCCCGATGTGCCGATTGCTCCCCACCTAGCGCATACCAACGACCACATGCACCACTCATGGAAAATCCAGGCCTTCTGTGCAGTCATTCACTCCATTGTTCCAATGTACCTGCCACCACTTGAAGAGTGCTTTGATCACAGTGGAGCACGCCCCCAGCTCAGTTTTCCACTGCTTTTAATCTCTTGGGATGGAGCGCTTTCTGCTCATTTGCTAGCCACTTGGAGAAGATTTGGGTGCACCACATGACCGCACAAGCCCCACTTCCTTCTGTGATCTCCTGCCATTGTTGGGCTCTTAGTAGTACACGGAAAGGGAATAGGTACACTTAAGAGCGCAGTAGAGGATTAAGAGTCAAAGGGTAAGCAACGCTGGGCGTGGAATACCACAGACTGACATCATTTTGCATTACAGGCAGTGCCAAGGAGGGCCTGTGCAAACAGGAGCATGCTGTAACAACTGAGCTGGAAACAGACAGGTTGAAAACAACGCTGTAAGCACCTCCATGCATCATGCAAAGCCCAGTCACCTGCGGCATGGCCAAGTATTGTCTAGCTTGGTTATGTCATTTGATTGCATGTGCTTTCCAGCCGAAACCTTTCAAAAGGGACCGTGCACGTACATCACGTGTTGGGTGTCAAGAGAGACTGGCCACTCAGCTGGCACATCCTCATTTCTAGGCCCAGTTTGGAGATCCTCCATGCTCTGTCTATAGTGTATGCGCACATGCCTGCCTTGACAAATACAATAACTTGTTTGACAATCTCCGGAGGTAAGCAGGCCATATTTTATTGTACACCATTACCATGCCTTAATTATTGCGGGTGACCCAGCATAATTGTTACAAGTTAACTTGGCCATGTTTCCGGAAGCTACTTACAACCCAACAGTAGAAGCCCGTTGGCTTACCAGTTGTCAGAGTGGATCCGGTACCATTGTGAAGACAAATGTTGATGGGGATGGGCACCCTGACTGACCAGCCAACAGTTCACGCCCATTTGATTCCCTATTCGATGGAGGAAGACACCTCACATGGAGAAAAGTGGAGGCTACACAGTTCATCTATAGGTCAAGGTGATCAACTTTGCAATCACAATGATGGAGGTCCCCCTCAACAGCACCACATGGCAGGTGCCCTGCTCCCCAATTGCTCTCCCCCTTTCATGAAGTCACCTGCCTATGAGGTGAGCTGGTGTAGGAGGTGGAGTGACCACAGGGGGTAAAGGGGGTGCCCCTCAAGAGCTGTGTGATACTGGGTCCTGTGAAGGTGTGCCAGGGATCCTCTGGACTACCCCACCCTGCTCTGGCTTTTACAAGGCTTGTCATATGGAACAAAATGCCCTTTGAGAGATGTTCCAAGTGTGAGGGGAGCAACTAATTTAGTTTGAGAATTGTGTGGCTGTTTGCAGGTGGAGGAGTCCTGGAGCAAATATGATGCAGTCAGAAGAAGATTGAAGCAGAGCTGGAGTGAGATGAGAAAGGGGCTGGTAAGAGGAAACTGGAGGTGTCCGGTGGTTAATTGGGAGCCAAAGGAGAGGAAGGTGGAGGTGAAATTGGAGGAGGGAGATGAATGCAGAGGTGGAAGTTGGAGGAGACATCAAGGCAGAGGAGGAGGAGGAGGAGTGGGTTGAGAATAAGGTTTTGGAAGAGAACAAGGCAGAGGGGTGAGTTTATTAAGAGGTTGATGGTGACATTGGAGGAGATGTACGTTAAGAAGAGGACTATTCGAGAAGAGATTGAAGAAAATCGGAGGGAGGCCGGGGAAGAGCAGACCCATCTAAAGACGGATGGCTGTCAGTTGAGATGCGGTGGAGGGACAAGCACCTAGGGAAGCTTTGAAAGGAGAGAGAGGAAAGGAAGTGAAGCAATGTTCCTGTTAGGTACAAGGCTGTTGTAACATGTTGATGAGGTAGATGGGAATGCAGTGTTGGGATACGTGGCAGGGCCCTAACACAGGGAGGTGGAGAAACACCCAGACCAAACAATAAGAACGTTTTGGTGAAGGCTCTTAGGATTAACTTGCTATTCACCTGCCTACCTTCTGCTATCGTCCTGGCTAAATATGCAGGTTCACATGGGGTCCCGAGACCCGGGCAAGCATCCTCACTGGAGTCAAAGACAAGAAGCAGAGAACCTGGAGTGCAGTACAAACAAGTGACAGGAATGTCGCAAAGCAGTGGGGACGGCGCAGAAAATGTAACTCATGGATCGGATTAAAAAGGTTTCATTATTATGTACAGTGTGCAAAAGTTGGCATCTCAAAGGGGTCAGAATAGCAGACAAAGGTCTTGCATCAGAAATGTTTCCACAAAACTCACTGGGCCTCTCCTCCGTCTCAATCACAGTATTTCGGCACAAATCTGCTCCATTAGCGGATTCTCTCATTCGGAGTGGGGCTCTCCCTGAAGGCCTGCGTTAGTGCCTCTCAGGTGATGCAAACACTCATGTTGAAGTTCTAGGGTTTGTTGCATCAAGGCCCACAGCCTATCCCAGAGGAGAGGTAGGCCAAGTGGGTCTCTAGGTTTTGGTCAGGCTCTAAGTTGCTTCACTGTCTCAGGGACCTGACCCTGTTCCCACAAGTACATCTCACTTCCTATCTCAGTTAAACAAAGCTCACAAGGGCCTGTTGGCTTATTTGTAAGTCTCACTTCTGACCCTAGAGCTGAATATTGAAGACCTCACTGTTACACTACAATCTTTTTCTTCCTTCACCGTCCTGCGAAATTACCACCAACATGTTGTCTTATTTCCAGCTCCTTCTACCCCCCTAGACCCATTTCTTGTCAGCTCTCGTACAGCCCGTCTTCAGATATTCTCTGACAATTCACAGAATCTTGATGCTTCTTCCCAGAGCTGAGCCCTTCCGTGAGGCTAGGGAGATGAGCCATGCAACATTCCCCCTAGGAGTGGCGGTCAACAGGACCTCCCAGGGACACACTCCCCTCTTGGGGACAAGGACTCCCGTTGCGTGAAGGAACTCCCTGCGCCACTTTCCTACAAACCCCTCAGACCATCACTGCCTCCGAAGACACAACCTGAAGAAACCACTATTTGCTATTGTAATACAACTTCCAATATTCTAACCCAACAGAAATATACTGAGAAGAAGAGTGGAGGAGTAATACTGATCCCTCCTCCATGGCAAATAGAAAACACTGTGAAGAGTGGGAACTAAGGAATGGAGTAAGAGAATACTGCAGGGAAAGAGAAGGACAAATATCCTCCGGTGGAGAGGACCCAGCTCAGATGCATAAAAATCAAAGGACTGTCATTAGGGATACGTGCTCACCGAGCAGGTGAAGCCCAGAAAGTTCCAACCTGGAAGAGGCAATCAAGGAGGTCCTCAATTGAAAGGACGCAGAGAACGAAAAAGGGAAGCAGTGCAGGAACCGGCAGGGAGCCGAGTGTGTGTGGTGTTTTGACCTTGAGGAGGTGGACCGTGTGGTCTGACGACGACACCAAGACCATCCAGCAGAATATTCCACAGAGGCACGGAGAGAGCAGCAGAGAAGGAAAGGAAGGCATTGGAAGCGTTTATCGACTGTGATCCTGGCCCCACAGGATGAACCGTGATGCCAACCTGACAAGCTAGAGGTAACGGAACGATGGGAAACCCGGGTGGGGCCACAGGCACACACTAAACAGCAGACAGGATCATGAATACCGAGAGACTCATGATACTTGTCCCAGAAACTAGAGTAGTAGTAACAAGTTTAACGAATACCGAGAGACTCCTCATACTCGTGCCTGTAACTGTGAAAGCAGCAGTGTATAATGAATACCAAGGGACTCCCCACGCGCGTCTGAGTGGTTGAAAAAGCAGTAAAAATAGTGAAGAAAGTCAAAAGACTGATAATACGCTTGTCTCTGTTTGGAAGACCTAGCTCCCAGGTTACATTCAACGCGCCTTGAAACACTTGAGTATAGGCGTGTTATAAATGCCATATCATATCATGAAAGCAATTGTTGAAACACTGGCCATTACCGATCTGGAGCAACACTAGCCTCACTCCCACGGCAGTACTGAAGCACAAAGATGGCCTCATACCCATGCCAGACAACTGTAGCAACCAACACTAGCAAGACCATGGCAGTTGCGTGTCCCATCATTTTGGGAATCAGCATTCCCCATTCTGAAACACAAAGCTGTAGCAAGGAATAAAAAAGAGATCATAGGAGTTTGATGACAGAGTGAATCCGCTGCACAGCATACCTTTTCTGCACTACCATCTGGCGCCACTATGCAGCCATATACATAGCATCACTGCACCTCCCATCTTCCTTCTCTACCCATCGCACCTGCCTATGCTCTTGCCCCTACCTCTTCCCCTTGCCCTACCCCCAGTACTTCTAACCGCCCAACCCATCTAGCCTGCATTCTGCCCTCAGAACTGCTCAATGCAATTTTGTAAATATGTAAATACTGGCGTCAGGCTCGCAAGGTAAAAAAAAAAAAAAAAAAGTGTGTCCTAGAGTTCTTATCTTTTGCACATGTTCCTACACTAAACCCTTGCACACCAGGTACATGGCATTCAATCCAACAAGGACGTTACAATAGCAATGCCGCTGCTCGGCTTTCTCTTACTGCGTGCTGTGCAAGTCATTTCTGTTACAAATGACACCCGATTCGTAAATACAAAAACAAATCAATGCAAAGCGCACAGTCTGAAATCTGAACACGTCCTACATGTACTCGGACTTGCCTTAGCCTGGGGAGACCTCTGCGCTGCTAGCTGATGCAGTATAAATGAGGATTCCCTTTTCTGCGCTGATGTATACCTATGGATCCCTGAATTTTAAGCCGACATAGGGAGCGCCAGCCTTTCAACAGTTTTAGCCCGATTCATGAAGTGATGGCCCTGGAGAGGCGTTTATAGCGTGTTGCACAGTTATGCTTGAAGTCAAGAGAAATGCCAGGAATGTTGGTCTACATGCAAACGGGCATTCGGTGGGAAGGAATCCAGTCGCAGCTTGCTGAAGTGTAACATGCGATGGGAGAAGTCGTTCTCATGAATTAGAGGCTTGTGGCCAGTTCATGATGCATGCTATTACTATATGTATAACCGAGGGCAGCCCTCCGGATAAGCAGTGCGCATGTGTTTTTACTACATATTATGTGTCCTAAAGTCCCAACCAAAACGAGCATTGGCAATGCCAACCGTTTGGGTTTTTTACATAGGCATGGGAAATGCACACGCCAGGGATGGCTGTAGTGGTATTAACTGGCCATTGATGGAGAGTAACTGGGCATCTAGTAGCAGTGAATGGAAGAGGTCTAATACTGCCCAAAACTGTTGGCTTTGCCAATACATGTTTTTAAGAGGACTTCAGTGAAGAATATGCATATTGCGTATAAATCGGGTGCCTGAAGGCAGACCTTGTTAAAGAGTTTTTATTACACTAGTAGCACAGTTACTGCTACAATTAAGTCATTCACTCTCAGAAGACTGCTTGGAAAAAACACTGGCAGGCACAGAGTGCAAACTTTGATGGTAAGGACTGAATAAAGTGCGCTGAAACAGTTCCCATGAGATGTTTTGGGCGGGGAGAGGCAGGAACTGGGTGGGAACAGCCACAGAGATGTGCATGGCCAGGGGCAGCCAAATAACCAAACACCACCTACAAGCTTTGTGCCCCTCATACGCCATTTCTCCCGATCTGTGCTCTAACGCAATAGTGTCGGCTTACTAGCCCAAACCAAAAACAGGTGTAACAGTCACACGTGTCTCCTCCGGGTTTCCGCTGCACTGCTGCGTTTCTGTCCAAACCAGAGGCAGCAGCGCATGACACACACAGAAGATTTACTATTCAGGCTTCCGGTCTGCAAAGGGCCGCCAATTACTGGGTACAAGCAAAGTATCACACTCAACAGAAATGCATAGGTTTTTAAAACTAAAATGTATTGTGACTTCTCCAAACTTGCCCCAAATCGACAATGGGAAACACTTTTACAGCCTGAAAAATCATTTTACTCCCGACTTCCAAAATGAGAGACTAAAATACACCTGAAAGCCTTTCTGAAATCATGCACAGGGTGCGTGTTCAATTACAGGCCCTCTGGGCCCTAGAGATGCGCAGGCGCACTTTGATCTTCCCAATTCTGACTTTTTTTATAGCGCACCTGACAGCCTAAATATTCAGTGCTGTCGGAGTATTCGGGCCTACTGGGATTGCAATCTGTACAGGTTGCACCCTAGGACCCTGGTGAAGCTCGGGCGCACTTGGCCCTGCTCGCGAGAATGCAGCGGCAATGCCTGCTTAAGGGTGTCTGATAATAAAGGTGGTTCTGAAGGAAATGACGTCAGTTCGTGAAGTACTCCATTCCGCGTGTCGATGCACAGGTCCTCTCTGCAGCTTAGCCCCCAAGGGCCCTAGCGCAGAATGAGAGCATGCCCTTGCGCAGGCGCAGGAGAGCCTCTTAACTGCGCACGCGCTGACGAGTAGTGCGAAAGCAGTCCATAGCGTATGGTCTAACCCACCCAACCTGCAGCACTATGGGCAAAACATGGCGCCGTTGCGGCCGACTCCATCACCACAATCCACAGGAAGTGTTGGGTCTTCAATACGCGTCTGCATGTGCCAAAGCTGGCAAAACAGCTGGGTTATTGAATGCCTCTACTGCATACGTCTGTATGTATGTAACCTGCACACATAGGAATCCCAGAAGGCCCACATCTTTCCAATGAAATGACACCACTAAAGTGGACTGCAACAGCACTAAATACACGGGTTGTTTGTCACGTGCGATATAGCAAATGTCATCAGTGCTATGAATATGCTTGCTACAAGAAATTAATTCTTCAATCAGTATCATGGCCTGCTGATAAGCTGTGGATGTGAGTGACATTTAGTGGGGGCACGGCAGCAGGTCTGTTTCTGAAAGAGAATATTGCTTATCAAACCCCTCCCCTTTCAGAATACTCTATGCCAAAATCACAGTGGACGAGTGCCTCTGCTGTGGTCTCCTGACATCTACAGGGCAGGTGCAAAGATCACATGTGCATTCCAGACATGCTCAAACACAAAATTCCAACAGGCAGCTCTGATTCAAGACATAACTGTACACTAGTCAGTCCAGTAGCACGTTAACTGTAAATAGAAGCCATGACTGGTTACGGCATGGTGGCTACTGGGGGGCCAAACAAGTATACAGCCATAGCAATTGGAGGTCATATTGCGTTTGCTTGGTGAGAAATGCTCCAGCCATGGCAGTATTAGTATGCATTAGGTGCCTGGCCTGCGTGTGATGATAAAAATAATAATGTGGGACCGTGGCCCAGGAAGCTGCTTCTTTGATCCCCCCCCCCCCAGAGGAAGGAAACACCTTTCTTCTGGGCACACAAACCCTCCCAAGGCCATTCCTTGGGAACCAGTGCTTAAAAGACAGCCCTGACGCAAACCATGCGCACCAGGGCCCTGATAACACTTTTTCAAGTCTACCAGAGGAGGAAGGGGGCAGACCTGGAGGAGCCTGGGACAGATTTACAGGTGACTGAGGTGTTCTACCATCTTGGATTCTATGTAGGGACTCGAACCTGCGGCCCCTCCCCACTTCCTGGAGACAGGGCACTCTGGGTATGAAATCAGAGGGCAAAGGGCACTTGTTACAGCAGCCACGACTGGACATCTAAGAAGTTTGCTTTGGATCAATTGACAGTAGCATTTTGCCTTACAAAGGGCAGGAAATCATGTTCTTAGTCAATTAGGCTTTGGACTTCAAGACGAGAAGAACTCACCTGGAACTTTGTTGTTGGGAGATACAGTCTATTCAAAAGTCCTCTGCATAGAGGTGAAGGCAGAAATCACCAGGGAAGAAGAAAGCTCATCTCCCTACCCACCTCATGGGCACAAGTATACCCAATCTCTTTCCTCCAACTGATGGTGTGTCTGCGGACAGGTTCTTTATATCCTCTGCAAGGGAATATATATATATAATAGAAATAAAAAGGGGACCAGCACACACCCCTGTTTCACCAGGAAATTTTGCATCTGCGTTCCCACAAGGCCAAATCGGACATCAGCAGTGTTCCCATCACAGAACTAAAGACAGCCGCTATCAGAGAGGGAGGAACACCGAAGCCTATGTTCCTTGCCACAATAACAATCGAGGAACACTATCAAAGGCATTCTTCAGATCAATAAAACCAAAATATACCGGCTGGGCTCAACGGATCACACATTTTTATTTTTGTATTTATAAAAACAATCTAAATACTTGTTTGACTGTTGATAAACCGGTTCTAAAATCGGCCTGTCAATCTACTATGATATTGGAGTCGACTGCCCACTCCTCCATGCAACCCAATAGCACTTTCCTGTATACTTTGGTTGAGGAAACAATTAGTGAAATTGTTATGTAACTTGCTGGGTTGGAGTGGCTACCCTTTATAAAAATCGGAGTTATGGTTGGAGTTGGCCAGCTTTGAGGGAATACAAGTCCTCCATTAATATTATTAAACACTTGGTTAAAAAAGGAATACATATATTGGTCCTGCTTTTGAACAACTCTCCCAGGATCTTGTCAAGGACGGGGGCTTATCTAGACTTTTGGGAATGTTTAGGTGCCTCGATTTTGCTCTCCAAAAAAGACAGGCTATCCCATGATCCAGGAGCAGCCATAGAATTAAGGATATGTATAGACATTTGATAAGCCAGGTGATTGCACTTATACATGTGCTCTAAGTGGGTATACTGAAAAGACTATTGGGCGGCGGGTGGTTAGTATGGGATAGCTGTCTATCAATTACTCGGCCGTCACGAACTGCCAGAATCTTTGTGCATCTTTTGCCTTTACTATGGATATAAGCTGGTTGCGCTTATTCTCTAAATCCCTTTTCTTACTTGAAGCTAGTGTTGGCTTAATCAATTTTCTATGATATACAATCTCTTCCATTGGTTTCCCAGCTTTTACTGCTCCTAGAAGCCTACTTTTGGCTGCCCAGCACTGTTTATCACAGCATCCTCATTTTGCCATTGTTGCCCTATTTTCTAGCCTACACTCGGTCACATATGGTTCGATAAGCCGAGACAGGATCTAATGCACATCATTGCATGATACAGGCCATGTATGCAAGTTAGAAAGATGGTTGCATAAGGCGGGGATCAGGTCATCTCATATAGACGTACTATTTTGGATAAGGTTGAAATTTTGTCCCAATTGACCCATGCTCTGATCAAGTTGCTTCTGGTTGTATTTTTGATAATAAAAGTTACATTAGACCAGCCTAGTTGTATGCCAACAGCAAGCGTTCGGACAAGTGGGTCTTGGTCACTCAAGCAGTGATTAACACCCTAAAATCTATCATAAGCCTCCAGCTTGAGACATGCATTAGAATATAGTCCATGTGGCTCTTTTTTCTGAGCAGATCGGAATGTGGGAGCTGCCAGTGTATCCCCTGAAGGTCTCCCATTGCAGCAGCCTAAACCTAGTTCACTTGCCAAGATTGTTATTTTTTGCCATTCTTGTAGTATTTGTAAGCATTATGTTTATCCAAAGTACATTTTAAATCCAGCTAATCTTAAATCCACAATTTGTAACCAGGGCAAAACATATTTTAAGGCACTCCTTACTCTTTCTCAAGTGCTACAAAAAACGAATAGACAGCTTTTTTGTGAATATACCCTCTTACAAGAAGGGATGCCGGTGGAATCTCAACAGCTCTTCAAAAGATGCTAACTGAGCAATCCAATGTTGGCACTATTCATTTCAGCAGGATGCCAAATGGCAACTAAACTTCCAGCAACTGACAGAGAAAACGTACTACAGGAAAGGACGTCAGAATCCAGAACATACTAAAGTCACATGCTCAAAAGCCTAACCAATAAAGTCGGAACAATAACCGCTCCAAGACACAATGATTTGTTCCATGACGGTATTGACATTGTAAAGAATACTTGCCAAAGCGTTCATTTTGAAATAACGATTCTGAACATCCGCGATGTGGATGAGGTGTAATGTTTCAGGATTAAAAACATGCAATTGTGCCTCACTGTGACCCACTTCAGTGAAGCGTTGAACTAATGAATATTTTTTATTTGTTACGTATGTCACATTCATGTTGGAATAAACATTCTCAAATCTTTTGGTATTGGGCAGACATTTATTATGATATCACCTATATTCTGCTGTCTTTTTAATACAAATATCAGTAATTATTTGGCCAATTTCACCGTCACGTGTCAAAACTGGCCAATATTTACAGATATGGTTACCATTTTTCACACGCGGGACTCTTGAGTAAGAACAAAAAATAAATGATCTGTTTTTTTCTTTAAAAACCACAAAGATTGATCTTACTGAATCTTAACTTCACTAGGGCCTCAGCAGGGAGAGCAGTAGGCCACATGCCTCGGTCTGCCCTAATCAGCCCTGCACAGAGGATATAGACCCAGCTCAGGCACACATGCATGCAAGGACCATCCCTTCCAAGCTTTGTGACCTGCCACACTCAAACATTAGGATTGAGATGGGGAAAGCATTGCAGTGTGAATGTCACATGTTCCTATATTTTTTTTGTAATTGAAAAAATCTACAGTTTTAACATAACGTAAAAACTTTTGTTTCAATTCCACAAACACAACTCAAATAAAACTTAGGAAACCAAACACCTTGCACGTAAGAGAATGGAGGAAAATGATTAGAAACAAGGAAAAGGAAAAGGTAAATCAACCAATTTGTAAAAAGGTGAAGAGTATCAATTCTTATCATTTCGTTTCCTCCAGAGAGCAAGTAAAAATGCTCATCCGTCTCACACTAAAGAAAAAACTAGCCAGATCAATATAAAAAAATATTGTCATGTCAAAATGTATCAAGAGCAATAAATGTTGTTCACTGCTCTCTCAAAACAGACATTTCAATAGTGCGTCTAGATAATTCACAATTGCACAAACATGTTTTACATGTTCCTATTATGTATGTATTCCATGTTTCTACATTCCAGAAATTGCCACTTCCCGATTCATAAGGCAGATTATTTTGTACATTGTGAGGCACTTAAGAACCTTCAGCGTGTAATGCAGCCACTTGAGTGCGCGCTCTCAATAAAAGCGGGGTACGATGAAGCCACCCCAAAAGGTTAGCTAGTTTAGGGGCACAGGCCCAACCATCTATATATGTATATAAATATATTCTGTTAATATATTGAACAGAGTGAATGTTAAGAGTATGGTCTCTAAAAACACCAACCGTGAGCATTTAAAATTCGTCGAGCACTGTAAATAACAGGATATTAGATCATATAAGATATATATCAGGTATATAAGAAATCCACCCCGGGCAGGCACATGAGACTATTCATAGAATAATATCGAAGCTAGAGCGGACCACTTCCATTCCTAAATTCCTTCCATTACACCACACCACCTTGCATCTCAACGCCTTCCTTTCTTTGCACTTTGAACACGCCCAGCAGGGCAGACTCGGTCCTTCTTCCTTCCAAGGTAGATAAGGGTAAGAAACGGGCAATGCCCACGCTCCTTATTGCAGTCTGGGTGCCAGTGAAACGGCGTAACATGCCCACCCTAAAATCGGGCCAACCTACCAAAGAAATGAAACAGCAGGCCGCAGGCATCCAGAAATATTCCCTTCGAATCTATGCAATCCCCTCGAATCTAGGAAAGAGCCAATGCTGGAGAATGGAAGAGACTTCCTCCTCAGATTCGCTTTTACTTCAAACTTCCAAAAGTAGCAATGCAAGTACTCCTCCCTGAGACTCTGCAGCACTGATTAGAGTGACTAGAAGCGGGCTGAAGCCATATGAAGGTTAATAGAAGCCTCTGCAGCATCCAAGTCTATCCTAGGCCGCCCCTCTGGAAGCGTACTAACAGCAATCCGTCTAGGCTCCGGGATCACACCCAAGGGAAAAATAGCAGAGGCCTACGGAATGCTAACTACGCTGACTTCATGGTTCCACCAAGATCAAACCAGAGACGTTTAGATAAACTCGGAACTAGGCATAATAAATGTGTACTGGAACCCGGCTAAAACTAGTACTACTAAGTTCTGTACCATGGTTGCCAACCAAATTGATGACCTGACGGTGGAGCGAAAAGTTCCAAATATCATAATCTGTGGCGCCCTGAACGCCAAATGCGAAGGAAAAATGAAAGACGAACAAAGTCCCAAATCAACGATGGATGAAAGAGGACAGGCATGGTGCCTCCTAATGAAAATGAGAAAGTTCCATAACGTGTCATCTCTTCGAGACCAAGGGTCCCGAATTCCAACGTGGGAAAGATTGAGTTCGGCCGCCACTCTGGATTATATTTTTATCACAGAAGGGCTGATACCTTATTTCAGCGACTTCACAGTTATAAAAACAAAGGAAAGTGATCACAATCTTCTCAAAATGTCGTGGAACGGGACAGCTGTAACAAGATCTCTTTACCCAGCAGCCATTGAGTCAAACCTGCGACAAAACAGACTTTGCCTAACATCCGACAATGTAAGATCCTTTGCGTCCAATATTTCCATGAAACTTGCTCAAGCAAGGGATGAGAAATGCGACAAAAGACCGGAGTACGTCTCCCTCCAGACCCCCCACAAAGTGAACTTTGTGGGGAAAAATCCCAGTCAGCCCACGCACACGCACTCATTCAATAAAGAAGTGGCGACAAAAAGGCAGAGAGTAAACAAACTAAAAAAAATGGCTCTAAAAACAGACTCCCCAGAAACCTGGACCGCATATCTACCAGAATGTAGGCTCTACAAATCGTGGCTAAAACAGCAGCGACTGCAAATGTACCAGAACGATGTCGAAGCAATGCTACACACTTGGGCTACAAGAAACACTCGTGACTTTTGGTCGCTATTAAAATCAATAAATGGACAAAGGGCAAATTCACTCTCTAGCTGCGTCCCTGAGCAAAAGTGGATCCAGCTTTTCACGGGGCTATACCGCAGTCCCTCAACCTCATCTCTGTCGCAAGCAGCTCTCCCTGATTCTCCATGGATCCCCTTATCATCTACCGACGACATTAGGGAAGTGATCATGAATCTCAAATCTTAGAGGGCCCCGGGGCCAGACGGCCTGACGAATACCGACCTGAAGAAACATCCACTGGCGTGGGCACGAGCTATTGGTGAAATATTCAATCAAGCCCAAAAAATCAAACAAATTCCCAAAACCTGGACAGAGGCAGTACTGGTGCCCATCTACAAAAAAGGCGACAGAAGTACCCCGGCCAACTACAGACCCATAGTCTTACTTGATATCATAGGGAAGATTTATGCGTCGCTGCTACTACGCCGCTTTAAGGACTGGGCAAGCTCCTCCCCGGCAGCCGACATCTTCCAAACAGGCTTCCAGAAGGGAGCTGGGACGGCGATCAATCTGCTAATCTTGAACATAATCAAAGCAAAAGCAAAGAGAGGAGCACCGAAGGTCCACATGGCAATGGTGGACCTTTCCCAGGCCTTTGACTTAGTAGATAGGGGAGAACTGTGGAAAAAGCTATCTACCTGGAAATGTCCGGCTCCGATTCTTGCACCGATAATAGCACTTCACGCAACCACTTCGCTCAGAGTCCGCCTAAACCAGCAAGGAGTACTTTCGGATCAGATCTTCACAGAACGCGGTGTAAAACAGGGCTGCCCCCTGGCCCCAGCCCTGTTTATTGCCTTCATCTGGGACTTCCAAGACTCAGAAAAAACACTAAGATCTTTTCCCCCTCAAGTGGGCACATCGAAAGTCTCAAGACTCTGGTACGCAGATGACCTGATCTTGATGGACCAGACTGCGATTGGCCTCCAAAGACAACTTACAAATCTGTCCAAATACATGGAAGAAAACAACCTCCAAATTAACAAAAACAAAACGAAAATCTTGTCCTTCTCAAAAAACGCAAAAAAAGCCAAGATAAGTCCCAGCTGGTTCCTTGAGGAAACAAAAATCGAAGTGGCCGATTAATTTAAATATCTGGGCGTGCAATTAGACAACTCTCTGAATGAAAACTCACTTCAAGCCTCACTATGGGCAAAAATGAGAAACCTAACAGCCCAATCTCGAGCAGTAGACAGAAAATTCGGCAAGTTCTCATGGACACCTGTACTACAATTCTACAAAACCAAGGTAGTCACTGCAATAACGGACGGCATGGCAGCCAATCTAAACCTACCTGAGGAATTCTGGTCGAGACTTGAAGGCTATCTTTGGAAATCGGTTTTGGATCTTCCAGCTTCAGCCCCCATGCCAGCCATTCGTAGCGACCTTGGCCTCCAATCACTAGCCTCGGTAGTACTCCAAAGTGCAATTCTCCTCTACAGAAAAATACGGACTTCTGACACCCTCCCGATCTTTCGAATAGTAGAAGCTGAATTGAACAAAGGAACCTGCTTACCTCTAATGAATTGGGCAAAAAAACTGAGGAAAAACTAGATGAAGTCCTCCTCATCTCAAACCCTGGACGAGTCAAGCTAAAACTTCACAAGACTGGATACATACCAACGAAAAAACACTCCAGTATAAATCTCTAAAAGATCTGCCACCTACTCACAACCGGCCAAAGGTCCCGCTGAGATACTGTGAAAAATTCCCTGAGAAAAAGCTGAGAAAATTACTTATGCGGGCCCGCTTAAACCCACTTCACACTAGAGAAATCCTGGCCACCAGAGCACTTACAGAAACATCAAACTGCCGGGTTTGTGGCCTAGCTGACCAAATAGAGTCAGTCCGACATCTCCTCTCCTCCTGCGCAGGACTCGCGGCAGAAAGGCGGGCTCACCTGGCACCACTCGTCACCTGCCCTACGACACTTGATGAAGAAACAATATGGTTTCGACTGATTGCGGGCGATTCTACGAGATGGTCTAGAGCGGCAGCCAAAGTTCTCGAAGTAGCCCTTGCGAAAGCAAGTGCTCTTGGCCCCGCTTTTTCCATTTCGTCAAAGCTGACGCCCGAACCTGAACGTTAAACCGGACCTGCGGACCTTTGAGTGGTGTCCTGAGTAGCCTCGATAAGATGAAATACAGTTCGCCATGGCACTTCGATTTTGTAAAAAACCCAAATTGGGTTAATAAACAAAATAATAATTAAAAAAAAAAATAGTTATAATGAATAAAAAAAGAAGAATACTGAAGCAGAGGTGCAAACTCACCGAGCCGGCAGGCACCGGCCTTCAAAGTCATCTGGGATTGAACTTAAGCTCATTTCTGCTTCCCGAAAAGCACTCGTTGGGAGTTCCCTTGCAGCGTTTCATCCAAGCAGTGCTGTGTACTGTTGAGGGGGCTTGTCAGGATATCCAGTCCCAGAGATGCAAATCTCTAATCCAGCGTCCCGCGCCCACACAAACAACTTTAGCAAAGGTTTCTTTGGCCGAGCTTCGATGACGTATTATCAACGTTGCGCCTTGACATAAGCGTATCCCTTCAATTTTAGTCCGAACGATGAGATCTGATTGGCCACCCTCAGGGTCAAGTGTTAGCAGAAAAAAAAAAACAGTGCTGTGTAGTATTTAAGTGCTCCAAAGTCTTATCCTCAGTTCAAACACCTAACACGAATGGAAACACGCGCACTTCAGTGCACTGCAGCCTCCTCTGGCAAATTGCTGTTTGCACGTTGAAGTGTGTAAAATGCAGGTAAATCGGGGCAGACCCAGGCTCATGTGCAATTTTTGCACTTATTAGAGCAAACAGGTCTAAATTCCTCCCACCACGGATGTATTGAGGGAGAAATGGAAGCCTATTTGGATCCTATGGCACTTACCAAGTGCTAAAAGTAGGCCGATTCCATAGACATGAGGTCTGCAACCTTTGCTCTCCAGATGTTTTGGACTACAAATCCCACCAGTCGTAGCCAGCATAGGGAATCATGAGGGGCCATGGGTGTTGTAGTCCAAAACATCTGGAGAGCCACATGTCGCAGACCCCTGCCAGAGACATTCAATACTAGCCTGCATGCATTACTTTGTGGCCGGCAGAAAAGTAACGTATTCCTTACCGCAGCTCCGCCTGCCACAAATGGTCAAACCCACCAGAATGGTAAAACATGGGCAGCACATGTAAACACGATGTTAACATTTGTTTTAGCTCTCCAGGGGGTCCGGCAATAACTCCCATACCATACACTGAAAGAGTGATCACAACACAGCTTGTTTCAGATCCTGGACAGACTGAGTGATAAAGGATTTAAAGCCCAAGTAAGGACACTTGCACAGCCTTGACGGACTCTCGGAGTGACCGAGGATGTCAAAGTACATATCCTCACTCTCTGAGAGACCGGTTTACGGCACAGGTGCATCCAATTCTACATTCTGTAGAGGCACCCAGACGGATAAAGTCTGGGTAGGAGCTTGACTGGGTGACGGGGAATGCGATCCAGACACTGGCAATTCACCCGTGGCACGCTTCCTGAGAGTTGCTAGCTTCTGGGCAGTGAAGATGCACTCCTGGCAAGGGAGCAATGGGGCGTGTGTGTCAGCGGAGAGCTGCCATTCTTTCACAACATGACAGTACGCACTCTGGCACTTAGCTCGTTAAATCACACATCAAACCATTGTAATGAAAGGTGGCAAACGGCCCATACAATGGCATGTTGAGCGCCCCAGATAAGATTTTGAAGAGGGAATATTGCATGCTCTGTTTATTATAATTGGAAGTGAAATTACTGAGTAAATGGTAACAGCGTTATCTTTTAGGCGAGTAAAACATATTTTAAACTAAAACAAATCTTTCTGTAATTCACATTTTTTTGAACCTAGACATTCATGCAAGTTAAAGGATGCCATGTTACCCCAACATCCCTTTTCAGGTCAGGCAATCATAACATTAGCGCTCCTTCAGTGCACCACCCTGCTGGTCCCACTGATCCAAACACATCAATGGAGCCATCTGGGGGGTGGGAGCAGTGGGCAAGCTCAGCAGGGTTTGTTAATCCCTATTTTTTGGGGGACTATTTTTACTCCCAACAAAAAAATAACATTAGGGAGCATTTGCCCATTAGCGATTAAAGGCACTGTGTAAGCTGCTTCTCTGTGTGCTGCCAGGGTGAGCATTCATGCACTATGCTGCGCTGTGAAGAGCTGGAGTATTCTACTAGGTGGAGGAGGAGGCATCATTGGCATGTTATTTGATTCTTAGAGACACTCGTGACATGTAAGATCAGAAGACAGTGGCTGGTCACACGTTGAAGGCGAACACGGAGTACTTGCCGCTGCCACTTTCCATGCCATAGTCCAAGACACCTCAGGTGCAACAGCGAATGCATTTCAGACAGATGACAGTTCAAGAAAGTACACATATTTCGTGCTTGGAAAAAATGCATAAGAACTTAAAAAGCAGTTGCCCAAATGGGCAAAACTTATGGCCGTCAGCACTGCACAGAGCGAAGTGGTGGAACAGTACCTTGCATGTAGGTCTCTATCCTGCGGATGAGCTCGTAGGACTTGAAGCGGTCCAGCAGGGTCCGGATAGAGGGCAGTGGATCAAGGATGATCGTTTCAGGATGAGCGCTGACGTAGTCCTGTGAACATCAACAAGAAGAGACACCTCTTCACATGCCATTCTGGCTGTACTGGAGCAATAAGTGGCAAGCCGGGTACAAGACAATACATCATGTCCCAAATGCAGGAGCCAAAGTACTAGCACAGACCACTACTTCTAGCACAGAGTCTGCAACCTGTTGCTCTCCGGATGCGACAGACAGCCACTCACATGTTTCATTCCAATTGACTATGCTGGCTACAGCTGATAGGAGTTGTATTACCAATCTTCTGGAGAGCTAAAGGTTGGAGCACTGATGTCAACTGGTCCCATGTCATGAGGGTTATCCACAACATCTCCGGCCTTGTTAGCCAACCATGCTTTGCTTTCTGGGAATTCATTTTCCCATTATCACTAGAACCCTATACGTCTCAAAAGGCAGTGTGTGGTTGGTTAACATTGAGTGTGGCTGTTGGAGCCTCATGGCATTGGTTCAGTTGATAGCTAGGCCTCAAGCTTCAAGGCAAGCACTATTCAATCTTACATTACTCTGTAAAGAATTAGCTTGCAAATGGTGTGAAGCACCAACAAAAAAGGAAGAAAGTTGATTTGTAGGCCAGTGATGACTGCTGGAGATGCAAAACATAACATATAACAAATGCTGCACAGATATAGAGATACAGGGCAACCTCTACCTTCAGCTCAGTGATAACACACCAACCACAGTGATCACAGAAAAAAACATATTGGTGTACATATTAAACCTATGAGAGCTTCTGGAGGTGTAGAAGGTCTTGAAAGGTCAACCACGTTTGCAGTCCAACACATTTGCTTGGCAGTGTTAACATTTCAGGAACTTGTAGTGTTCTTTGTGGCTGAGAAATGTTGTGACCTGAAGTGCCCAAAATAAAGCAGCACCTCTTGATCATGATCTGTTCTGGGTCTTGCCACGTTTATTGGCATAGTCTTTGCCGTTGTGCAGGACGTTTGACTCTTCACTATTCGTCACCCTGATGGCCTAACCTCCTGCTACTCGTCCTCCTGATGGCCTAGCCTTCCCCTACTCATCCTCCTAATAGCCTAGCCTCCTCCTACTCGGCCTCCTGATGGCCTAGCCTACCCCTACTCGGCGTCCTGATGGCTTAGCCTACCCCTACTCGGCGTCCTGATGGCTTAGCCTACCCCTACTCGGCGTCCTGATGGCTTAGCCTACCCCTACTCGGCGTCCTGATGGCTTAGCCTACCCCTACTCGGCGTCCTGATGGCTTAGCCTACCCCTACTCGGCGTCCTGATGGCTTAGCCTACCCCTACTCGGGGTCCTGATGGCTTAGCCTACCCCTACTCGGGGTCCTGATGGCTTAGCCTACCCCTACTCGGCGTCCTGATGGCTTAGCCTACCCCTACTCGGCGTCCTGATGGCCTAGCCTCCCCCTACTCGGCGTCCTGATGGCCTAGCTTCCCGCTACTCGTCACCCTGATGGTCGAGTCTCCTGCTACTCGTCACCCTGATGGTCGAGCCTCCTGCTACTCGTCACCCTGATGGTCGAGCCTCCTGCTACTCGTCCTCCTGATTGTTTAGCCTCCCGCTACTCATCACCCTGATTGCCTAGCCTCCTGCTACTCATCCTCCTGATGGCCCAGCACCCTGCTTCTCATCCTCCTGATGGCCCAGCACCCTGCTTCTCATCCACCTGATTGCCTAGCCTCCTGCTACTCATCCTCCTGATGGCCCAGCACCCTGCTTCTCATCCTCCTGATGGCCCAGCACCCTGCTTCTCATCCTCCTGATGGCATAGCCTCCCACTACTCATCCTCCTGATGGCATAGCCTCCCACTACTCATCCTCCTGATGGCATAGCCTCCCACTACTCGTCACACTGATGGCCTAGCCTCCTGCTACTTGTCCTCCTCATGGTCTAGCCTCCCCATACTCATCCTCCTGATGGCCCAGCACCCTGCTACTCATCCTCCTGATGGCCCAGTACCCCGCTTCTCATCCTCCTGATGGCATAGCCTCCCGCAACTCATCCTCCTGATGGCATAGTGTTAGATAGTACACACTGACGTCATGTCAGTGGAACTTAGAGTTTACAGAACGTTCTCTAGGGAGCGTTCAAAGTTCATTCCTATCCCGGCGGGTGTCCAGTCAAACGGTCGAAAACAAAGGATCGAATGACCATTTGATCGACAGTCAAATGGTCGAAAAAAAAAAAAGGTAGATTTTTTTTATTTATATATATTTTTTAGTTTGGGTTGGTAGAAAAATGTTTTTAATAAAGGGGAACCCCCCTATTTTAAAAAAAAATAAAATAATAATAAAAAAAAATCGACCATTTTTTTCGATCATTTTAGTGTCGATCAAAAGGCATTCAATCCTTTTGTTTTCGACCATATGACCTACAACCATGCCAGCGGCTTCGCTCTCCAGGGGCCTACAATAAAGCTCATGTTTAAAGCTCATACTGGTACGTCCATTCATTACAAATGGCGATGAGGAGTACCCAATAAGGCCCCCAGAGTTATCCCCACTGCGCCGCCGATGAGCAAGTGAGGACGAGCATCTGAGGACGAGCATCTGACGACGCTTCAGCTGCCTACTGTAGCCTTCCCTGACCTCACCAGAACAACCGTTGGGGGGGATGCAGGTAGGAAGAAAATCAAAAGTATCATTAAACCTGCCGGTGCGCTGAATGAGAGAGCGTCTTACCAGTACTGATCGTGTGCGGGGGAGAGCATCTTTCGAATCGCTAGCCAACGGCAGACGCTAGCGATTCGAGGAAAGGACCTTAGAGCGTCAGATTGCGTGCGGCTATTTTCACTGGTTGTAATCCTGTTGCCATTAACGACGACAATACGGAGAGAGCACGGAGAGTAGTGCGAGTGCCATCTCTTGAGGAACAATCCGATGAGACTCTAGGAATATATTATAGAGCCGGCACGCCAGTGAAAGTTATAAAGAGGCTGCCAAGACACATAACCAAGGGGGGAAACATCCTCTAATGCACAATGCAAACCTAAAAGACACTATACAAGCCAAGTTGTCTGCAATTGTGTTAATGCTGCATTTAATCTCAATTGAAAAACCATTTTGTGTTCAAGTTTTACAAGACATTGCCAAACAAACTGAAGACATCTTCAAGTACTGCTGGTGCACAACACTCAAGAGTTGCTACCAAGCCCTGTTACAGAACCACATACAGCCATGCAGAATGTCCCGCCTCCCAAAAAATTTCTTCCATGTCCCGGAAACCCTGCATGCCCGTGGGAGCAATGGATAGACGACTTCCAGTATATCTAAGGGCCATTGGTGGTAACAAATTTAATTGTGACCTCAAGGAAGCGACCCTACTAAATTGCGCTGGAGCGGAGGCCCTAAGGATATTCAGGGCGCTTCCTGAATCCGATGATGCAGGAGGAGATGGCAACCTCAAATTTGAGAGTGCACTAGCCAAACTTACCAAACACTTTGGAAATAAGACCAATGTTGTGCTGGGGAGGTACAGATTCTTCTCTAGGAAACAACTGAAGGGCGAGTCAATTGACACTTACATAGCATCCCTCAGGACGCTTATGTCAACCTGCAGTTTCACTGGCGCCGGAGACTAATATCTAAGGGACTAACTGGTACTGAATGTTGCCGATCCACGTATTCATCAAAGGTTATGGCAGACAAAAAAAACCATTGTTGGAACAAGCCACTGAAATAGCGAGAAGCATGGAGCTGGGGGATCGCTGCATGAAGGAAAGATTTGACCAAGTGGGGAATACAGAGGTGAAATCCATTGAAGAAGACATAGGTGAACCTTTAGTAGCACTCGTGAGAGGAACATCCACATATACTTCGAGACCCAATTCCAGGAGAGGAAGAAATCCAGATTATACCAATCAAAATCAAGGTCGTTGCCAAAAGTGTGGCTGGTACAAACACAATGATACCAACAGAGAATGCCCTGCGGCAGCCGTTGAGTGCTACAGATGTAACCAAATTGGGCATTTTGCAAAAGTCTGTAGGAATACACGAGGAAGATCTAGCAGGTTTGACAGATTCACTAGAAGACCATTCGCCAGGTCAATGAGAGGCACCGTGCGAGTTGTTGAAACTGATCAAGGACGCGATGATATGCTAACCATTAATCAGAGAAGTCCACCAATACAAATACTCACCGTCACGTCCTTGCAACAATCCAAAGGTCCCTGGGTCAACATGCAAATCAACAGCATATCCTTGCCCATAATGGTAGACACCGGATCCCCATTGTGATGCTGGAAATGCATCGGAGGGACTGGGCCTCCGTATCCTTGTCTTTTACTGCTTTTTATCGTGTGTTCTGTCACGTTTTCCGCGCAGGAGTTCATGTGGGACTCCTGGCGGTGCAGCTCTCTCTTTTGGTTTGGTGAACGGACCCGTGGGATACCCTTATGGCACCCATGGGTGGGGGTACAACCCTGTGCCCCTAGTGTATGTTTTTGGGCACCTGTGGGTGGCCCACAGAGCAGGGTATGGGCTGGTGGCAGCTCCATGCTATAATCGACAGGTGCGCGAAGTATCCTCCATTTTGGGATACCCCGGCCCTGCCATTGGGATCAGTTGATTCCTGACGGAAAACAAGATGGCCTCTGTGGCCTCTTGCTTTCTATTACCCATTACCTTGTTTTCCCAAAGTCCTGGGAAGTCCTGACTCTGTCCCTTCCCCCTGACTGTCTGTTGGATGGAAGTGCCCTATATGGTGTTGTTGTGAAGGCCCGGCCAGACTAGCTGGAGCCTTCCCAGTGATGTATGTTGTGGGTACCTCCTGTGGGTGGGACCTGGGTGAATAGAGTGTGTGACGAATATGCATTCTGTTTTATGGGTGTCTAGTATCTGGTGGTTGACACAATGACTGAGACATCCCTGCCCGAAACCGGTATGAATGCAGCTTGGAGTGTTGAATGGTTCGGTACTTGTCCCAATACACAACTTGTTGTGAGTGTCTGGAGAGAAGTGAATGGCCTGAATACCTTGTGTGCCTGATTGGCTGCCTGCCTGCATGAATGCCTGTAGTCGTGATTGGATGCTTGAGTGTGACCCAGCGGAATGAATGGGAGATCAACAGTATATCTGGGGACCTCTCACTGCTAGGAATCGTGTTCAGAAGCTGAAGTCCACTACGACGAGTAACTGGAGTAACTGACGCTTGACCTTGAAGCCCTGCTGGACGAGAAGAATTGCTGTTGCACTCCTTCACAATCTGAAAGCTGTTGTGCCTCCAAGGACTGACCCAGAGAGGACCTGTTAAGGCGCCCTCTTCCGGAGCTACGAGGGACCATCGTGCACAGCTGATCTTTGCCAACGCTCCCTGGTAGACCTTCGACAGGCTGCCGACGCGATACGGGGACTGCTGCGGAATTCCAAGGAGAAGCACCCGGACTGTTGTCCCCCACTGTCGACAACCGCTGTCGCCAACCGGAGCCGCCGTGCTCTCGTTTGCCTAAGAACTTCCATTGATCATCGGACGCTCTCGCCTGCATCGTCATCCGCTTGTCTCCCGCTGGAGAAGGCCCGACCGTCGACGCGCCGAGGAGCATCCACCGGTGGGTTTCCCGCCACCTAAGGACCACAGAGATGCCGACGACTCGAAGCCCTTGCTGGGCCACAGTTCTTCATCATCTCTTTGCGGTCCAGAACTATCGTCACCGAGATGCCCCGCACACCTCTTCCTTGCAGGACGCCAACGCTCTGTCGTCGACGAGCACCGCTAGGAACGAAGCTGTCACTTCCCTGCCATAGTTCACCCTGTTCACCGTCGGACGTTCGACGACCCGTGACTCCCGCCTTAAAGGGAGGGCACTCAAGAAGGGCCGTCGATTCCCCGACGCCAAGTTCCACGACACCTCTCGACGATCCGTGGCTCCCGCCTGAAAGGGAGGCACTCAAGAAGAGATCGGTCGACGCATCGTCGGAGACCTCTACTCCACCAGGTACATTGAGGGGTACAACCTTAATAGGAGGAAGTAAGACTATCGGACAATATATGGAGTGGGCTTGTGCTATATATCTTTATTTACAGGTTGCCCAGGTGGGGGGGGATCTCCACACAGAACTGTGCCTATTGTATCAACCATCTTACGTTCCTGCCTATCTCTATTGCTGGTTTCCTCGTTATTAATATGTGTGACATTTTAACCGTACAGTTGATACACTTTAATGAGGTTGGATAACATTAGTGGTACCACTTTAGAATTGTATATATTTATCATTATTGACTTCTGAGTACAAAGTGCGTTATTGTGATAGTGTACATACCTTTGAATATTAATTATATAAAGACTGTTTTCAGTAATACAGTGTGTGGACATTCCTTTGTGGGGGTTCGGGGACTACACTGTACTTAAGAACCAGCCCGCATCACCCCCTGAGAAGCTAGGCCTTGATTGCTCGTCCATTGCTACCTTATAGAGAATCTTGGCAGGGTTCCGCTGTGCCTCTCCTACACCATATAGAGAGTGGAAGTACAGACACCCCTTACCAGTCTTTACACCCATATACCATGGTGGATGTAAAGACCTTCCTTGGAGAATTGTCCGGCAAGATGGAAGACATACGGAACACTGTAGTACGGGCAACAGGATATGGAAAAACCCTCATAGACATCATTGGGTGTACATGGGTAAAGCTTAGATTTCGCGAAAGAGAAACGTACTGCAGACTTTTCATTGCGAGAAACGGCTCATCTGTAGTAGGTTGGGAGGAGCAAGCCGCTCTCCGTGTGAGGATCCACCCTGGAGAAGAGAACCCCATATTGACTGTATTGAAAGATAATACTGATATCAAGACGACACTGGCGAAACAATTTCCCAAAGTGTTCAGTGGAAAGATTGGACTCCTCGAGGGTTTCCAACACAATCATCTTGAAGAAAGGTGCCATTCCAACAGCTCAGAGTTCGTGGAGTTCCTATTGGAACTAAAGAAGCACTAAAAAATGAACTCGCGCGCCTGTGCGAGCAGAACATCATACAACCCATTATCAGGTTTCTTCACAAGCCCTATCTGACCCAAGTTACTCTCCTCACTGATGAGGCCCAACAAGGCCGAAACATGTTTGGGGATGCTTGTGGTCTCATGCAGAAGGGATGTGACATTGCAGTTCGGGCTGAACTGCCCCTTTTGGGGTGGGGCCAAGCCTGATTTGCATATGCTCTTTCCCCATATGCGAAAAAACAAAGGGCATAGAACCCTTGCTTCTGCCATTTGTAGATGGATACATATATACCAGGCACACCACCAATGGCACATCCTTTACTAAGGTGTTTCATCATCTTGCAGTGAGCCTGCTAGCCTCTTGATTCATAAGCAGTAGAGAATCGTAGCAGAAAGTCCTGAATTAAAGTAAATAGTTTGAGGCTCAGGGGCCAATCCTGCGGGGACACATCTGCCTTCAACTAAACTCAGAATTAATAACCAGGCTGTGCTGATTTTAAATGCTGATAACTATCATTTCTATTGTAATGTATACAAGTTGTAGTGTTCAAAATATCTGAATATGGTGTCCTGCAACCCTGCCACAGAGCTCTCCCAGAGACTACCTTGTCGCCAGGGAACCCTATCCCACGGAAATGGATGAAGAATACCTTTAGGGATCTTTACACCAGTCTCTGCCCAACACTGGCACAATCGAGTAGCCAGGAAAGGACGAGCATGGCACAGACTTCCAAAGAACTACTCAGTGTGGGGTTGCATTGCATTGTTTCCGGTATATAAATCACTATCACTCAATTAGGCATATTAGCATATCTAGGAAATGGAAAGATGCCAACTCGGGTGAGAGACGGCTTTGTAAACTGGATACAATATAATCATACAGCGCATAGTCCACTGGAAGTCGTCCCCAAGAATAATGGTAGTGGAGGCAACATCGATTGAATCCCAGATGCAACGCTTGCTAGCTTCCACAGCGCCTCAGGAACACAAAGAAATTAAGACTCAAGCTAGGCCACTGCTCAGGCCCGCTGGAGTTCATTTCAGCCTACTGCCTCCTGCATCACCCAGCAGGGCTGCACTGGACTGAACCAAGCGAGGAGATCTTACAAGAGACGGGTAAGCCTGCTTACGATGCTCTGCATTTTGCGGCTCCCTTATTCTCTGGCAAACTGCTGTTGCAATGTAGTTAGCTGGCGTTTTAGGATTCGTTTTTTTGTGTGAAACAAGGGTCAGTCCCCTCTGAATTCTAATACCCTTGCAGGGCTAGAGGATGTGCAACACTAAAGGACTGGGAAAGTGTGTACTGATCGAATGTGCTACACACATTTAATATGCACTGAATAAACCTTTATTTTGGTTCACACCTCATACAGGTAGACTAAAGGGCAATGTGAACTGACTGTTCGATACAGTGAGCAATAACATACATGACTACAATACAAACGACATTCTCCTTTCAGTACAGTCCATACACATGTTTCCTTTAGCATAAAATACAGATTTCGGCAATGAATGTCCCTGCTCGGTATCCCAAACCTAATTCTCCCACAATCGGATTGTCAAGCCTCTATCCAGGACCATCTGTAGCACCTGGCACTTGAGGGGCTGGGGATACCGCCGCTCCCCGCCCCCAACATTAAGCTGTTGGGCATTTGGTTTCGGCTACACAGAGTGCACCATACTCCTGATCCACATCACTAAACCAAATCATATCTTCATGCCAGGTCTTAGCGGCTGGGACAGTAGAACTGGCACACTTGACTAAAATACATCTGCGTGCTTGTATCATGCCTGTAGCTAACAGTTTCCGGTAGCACTTCAACAAGCCCGGGAGCCACCCAAACATACAACACAACATTTAGCATGGGAACTCATGGCCCAACATTCGCGTTAATCTCACCATTACCTACACCCAGAATTCTTGGACGCGGGGACAAGACCATAGTATGTGAATACAGTTTGCTGGCTCTCCCCGACACCTGGGACACCTACCATCCCAGGTGGAATCGAATAATTGAAGACGAGAGGGAGCCAAAGACACCCTATGAAGGGTCTTCAATTGGATGAGCTTAAGCCCTAGTTTGCCGCACCACTCTGTGTACATTCACATACAATCCCCCACTGCTTTTCTGAGAGTATCGTGCCCACATGCCCACATCCTCCTCCCATTTCTCTCTCCATTTCAGTGCGGTCTTCGGGGTGCCTCGTAAGATTGTCCCATAAACAGAGGAGACATGTTTTGCCGAGGCCGAGTTCAGGAGGTATTGTAACAAAGGCAGAGTTGCAGGCAACACCGAGAAAAAGGAGGCCCATGCCCTAAAAGCAGCTCGTAAGCAAAAATATGAAAGTGACGGTGGAAATCCTTTCCTACCTTTGCTTCAAATTGATCTTGAGATATAAAAACCCCATCCGGTAATACAACGCACATATGCCCAATGCCCAATTCTTCCCATTCCCTGGTAATTACTTCATCACATGTCGGCTGTAGAGATTCTATATGCCAGATCTGAGTGCCAGAGCATAGGGGCTTTCACCTGCAACCGCTTCAGGACCCTCCTCCAAGCATGTATAGTACAAGCCACCGGGTCAAATTTACACTCATCACTGACCTTATTGGAAATTAGGGTGCACTGTAAAGAAAAGGGACGTACTGATCACCTCTCAATTCGCACACGAGGGTAGGACGCGGAGCCCAGCATCCAGCATGACACAAAGTGGAGTAGCAACGCCAGAAAATAGAGCTCTGTGTCCGGGATCCAACTCCCCTGCTTATCCCATGGCAGAGCTAACGTGTCCCAGCAGACCAGAGGGGATTTTGGGATGCCACACCAGCTTAACCATTAGGGAATTTAGTTCCGAAAAAATGAAGCTCCCGGCCAGATAATGACGTTCTGAAAATAGTACAGCAGTTTCAGGACAATCACCATATCACCATCTTGGCCAGGGCAATATGTCCTAATAGGGAAAGGAGTAGATCACACCATTTATTCATCTTAGCACGAAGAATTTGAAGGTACGAGAGATGGTTTTCCTGTAAGAGACTACCAACACTCCTACTGACCTTTACACCGAGAAACTTAATCGAGGTCTGCTCCCATCTATATGCTCCTATGTTCCTCGGTTCTATCGTCGCTTCATTCAACGGTAACAATATTGATTTTGACCAATTAATTGTTATGAATCCAATGGCATCAACATTGCTTTCTCTGCAGTAACCTTCTCCCATGTGGCCAGGGGACCGAAGCCCCTACCTGATCCTGGGGGTGATTACACGAGGGAGGACCACATGGCAGAGACAACATCCGGGAAAGGGTGGTGCTATCATCTGATGAGGCATGGTATCCCCCCTTTTTTTTATGAAAATACATCTCAGAATCCTGCCCTAATCGCCTATTGTAATACCTCCCCTCTTCCACCCATGGAGGGTAGTATGAACCTGTCATTAAATTCCAAAGGCCAATTCTTAAAATCCAACTGGCCTTGTAAAATTGTGAAAGACATGTTTTCCCAGTCCTACAAACTCTTCCTCCAAACCTATTTTGCCTTTAAAACCCATTGCAGACAACCTCACACTATTTTTACAAGGGGACTACTATTCCCACAACACTGGGAGAAAGAAGAGGAATGGAGTTACGCAGAGCACGGAAATCCACGAGCACAGACAGCACTCTAGTTACAGCGATTGCACACTATTGCCTGGGATATTTAAATTGCAGAAGCAAGAACCGCAGAGAGGTTGCTGGCAGGTGCAGGTTTCTCCTCTCCGTGCAAGAAGTCTGTGAAACCAAGCAGCTCGGAATCCTAAGGGGAGAATGTTGCTGGAATCAGGTGACGCACATCGTGAACGCCAGATGCAAGCAGAGAGGTCCTGGGCGCTCGCCGGTGTCGCAGAAAAGCACTTTGCTTACCGGGATCCTATGCGAAACAGGAGCGCAGCAGAAGCCTCCCGAAGCAAGGAACAGGTGGATGAACATTTGCGACGCGGTTGGCAGCAGAAGTCAATGGCAGAGTGTAGAAACAATGGCAAATGCCATCAAGAACCGGGGAATCCACGCAGGGGCAGAGGGAACACGAGGGCGTGCCTGCAACTAAGCTAAACTGAAATGAATGTAACTTTTGAAGCAGTGAGAAAAAAAGGAATGGTTTGTAAAACCGGAGAGAGAAAGATGCAAAGCACAGTTTCCGAAAGGGAGAAACTTTCAAGTTCGTCCATGTATGTTACAAATATAAGAAAGAGACTGAAAGTCAATATATAAGAAACCAAGTATTTTAGCCAAGAAGGCTGCAAGACAGACCCCATCAAAGCATCAAAGGTGGGAGAGTGAGCAGGAGCTCACGCCCGAAAAGCCATGGCAAGCGAATATACTAGGCAACTATAAGTTTGTGCATTCAAGAGAAACCCTGGCAGGAGAGTATACCAGGCAGTTTCACATGCAAGATTACAGAAAGCCCTGGTAGGAGATTACTCCAGGCAATTGCAAGTGTGTATTCTGAAGAAGCCCAGGCAGGATAGTGTACCAGGCAAGTTGAAAGCAAACAAAATACAAGGAATAGCCAATAGGCAATGTTGGTCTAAGAGACTGGAGAACGAAAAACCCTGGAAGGAGAGTACACCAGGTATTCCGACCACAGACAAAGAAACACAATCAGCTTAAAGTTAATCTTTATTGTTAACGTCAAGAACTGTTATTTATAACGCAGAAGAGCGACAAAGAATCCAGGGGAAGAATCCAGGGGAAGGGAAGAACCCTCTGGAGCCAGGAAAGCTATCCTGGAGAAACTTATTTTTGAGGAAATTATACATCTTTTGTTTCTTTTGAACATTTACCAAACACTGAAGGACAAAGATATTATCTTTTTTCACTTTAGAATTCATTTGTTTAGCATGTGAGCGTCGGAATAGTTCTTTGGACACAGGACAGTTTTATTTTGACATTCCGGCACTTACAGATCCTTAGTTTTGAGTTTAGGTAGGGAAACTCCTCTAGTGCAGGACAGCGAGGCCTTTTCCCAACCCCTTTTTTTTTCAAATAAGAAGTCTTCGGCTAAAATAATGTCCAACTTGTGTCCAGTATCATTCCAGGCTCATCACATAATGCAAAGCCCCGAGAACCTCCCAAACTCCTCTACCTCATGCTTCAAGGGACTCAGGTAAGCCTCTGGTTCCTTGAAATACAAAATCACATTATCTGCATATAGGGAAACTAGCTCCCTCAGCCCGCCCATAGCCAATCCTCTCCCATAGTGAAACTTTGTAATCCGAGCAGCCAGCGGTTCGATTGCAATGGTGAAAAGTAGCGAGAGCGAGCAACCCTTCCTAGTCCCACGCCTCAATGCAAAAGGTGCAGAGTGCTTACCAAAGAGGCATATATGGGCATTAACCCCAACATATAGGAGTTGTACAGCTGTGACATACTAGTGGAAGAAACCCACCTGCTTCAAGACTGAAAACAATTATTCCCACTCGACCGAATCAAACGCTTTCTCTGTGTCTAATAGGGCAGCCACTTCTTGTACCTTGCAGTCAATCTGCGATAGAATAACAAATAGGCGCTGCAGGTTCAGAGATGTATTTCTTCCGGGAACAAATTCAGATTGGTCCGGGTGGATTATAGTCGTTAAATATGGAAGCAGTCTATCTGCTAATATTTTTGCAAATATTTTAGTGTCTAAATTGAGTAATGAGATCGGCCTATATGAAGTGCAATCTTGGTAGTCTTTCCCAGGCTTCAGTATCAAGGTAACTACCGCCTTGCGAAGCGCTGTGGAGAGCAGTCCCGAGCTCATCACCTCCTGCCACATATGCAGCATGCGAGTGGCTACCTCCGGTCCAAACTCCTTGTAGAACTCAGCCGTAATACCTTCAGTACCAGGAGTTTTAGAGGTAGGCAGCAATTTTATGACTGCCAAAATATCCTCCGTCCTAAATGGGGTAGCAAGTGCTTCAATAGCTTCTTGGCCCAATTTGGGTAAAGAAGCCCCACAGAGGAAATGCACTAGCGAGTCCCCATTTGCCCTACTGTGTGATGCTTGGAAACACAATTTACTTGATGTATAAGCGGCTTACATATGCACAATAAATAAAATAAATAAATGCATATCGACACTCGTATATACGTAAAATGTCAAGAATTTGTTCCGGATCAGGAACCACTTGTCCCACCTCCAGTCTTACCATTGCAGCCAACTGTCGACCAGGTCTACCCTCCTCTCCATATTTCTTAGCTATTACGGGTCGCACCAGGTATTTCACCACATGATCTGCTTCACTGAGAAAATGGTCCAGTGCCCCCCTGATCACTCCAAAGTGTCAGCATTGTTGGCCTCCCCAAGCCAAATCTCTTAGCTCTAATTCCAATTCGTTAATTGCCGCCTCATAGCCTTCAGCACCCCGAATTTCAGTGTCATACATCTACACCACAAGAATACTAAGGGCCTCACACACAGTGGCCATGGAGTCAACCGACCCAAGGTTAACTTCAAAATAAGTCTACATCATATCCAGCACCTCACTGCAGAACACTAAATCAGTCAAGGCCGAGGCCTTAAAACGCCAGCAGGGTCTAGCCACACCTCCCGCCATGGGTCTACTGTCCATTGAATCAGGGAATGATGTGGGCCAGCCGAAACATAATGAATCCTAGATTCCATGTCATGGACCGACGAGTAAAAAGAGTACTCCCTATTCACAGGGTGTAGCGTCCTCCACACAAGGCCCAGGTCACTCATACAATTACAGATCGCACGAGCTGCCTGTGAAACCGAACTAGCATTTCCCACAGATCTATTCTTAATCCCATCCAAAATTGTATTGAAGTCGCCTGCCCATACTATATTAGCATGTACATATTTTTAGCATTTATGAAGAAACGCCTCAAAAACTCAAGGTCTTCCACATTTGGGTAATAGATGTTGACAATTATGATAGGGGTGTGAGCCAAGATACTCAATACTATCACAAACCTTCCCATCGGGTCTATCACTTGCTCCACTAAACGAAAGCCAAATGATTTATGAAATAATGTCATAACTCTCCTTGAATAAGTCGAAAAGGAAGTGTATCTGCAACCCCCCCAGGAACTAGCCACGCTTTCATTTGTTGCCCCAACCTCCTGCAATATCATCACTTTCTCACCATGTCTATCGCAAGAAGTAATGACTTTGCACACTTTACGTGGGTTATTAAGCCCGCAAATATTCCAGTTTATAACATGACAGGCTGTCATATGCCTTCAATAAGAAAATAAAGTGCACAATATTGACAACCCCGCCCATAACTCCCGTCTGCCCATGCTTACAGCCACTTCTGTTCCAACTGCACAATCTCAAGATGTGAACCGATTTTCAATTTAAACAACCACCACCCCCGCACTGCACAACGCCAACCCGCATTGAAGAACCCACCCTCTTCAATCCTATTGAACCCCTCATAACATTTTACCCAGGGGCGTCGGACTCAACGACTTCGTCAGCCAAGCCTATAAGAGCAACCCGCTAGAGGAGGAGGCCATTATACTTCAAAAATGTAACAAATGAACTGTACTGTTAGAGAGACTAGAATAGCTGTACCAGTGATTAATACTAATAGAACAACAAAAGCCATAAACCCGCTTGTGCCCAACAGCAAAATCTAAATTAGTGAATGGACGTGCTATAATTGTCATAGAATGCTAAACATTAAACAGCCCCAGCCCCTCTTTCATCACACACTGAGGGATACTGATGCCCCAATTGTGCCCTCAGTAGTAAAATCAACTCATGGGTAGGGTTTCCAGAAGACTTTGTACTTCTGCCCGTTCCAAAAAATAGTGTATTGTAAGCCACGTTCCCTGAGCAAATCTTTAGCCGCCGGGGATGATAGGCCCGCCCACTGGACTGTTGGGGTGAAATCATATTAAAACGGGACTCTAGCCTCTTTATACTGAAGGGCTCCTAGCTCCTGAGCCTGCGCAGAATCACATTGCATTCATGATTATTTAATAGACGTGCGATAAATGGGCGCAAGTTCTACCCTGGCCTGGGCAACTGCATCGACACTCGGTGGGCCCTCTCAACCATGGGATGAAAGTGGGGGTCTTCCACTGCTCCTTTAATAAAGGTTTCCATTAAGGATTCCAAGTTCCGCGGCAGGACAGACTCCGGGATCCTAACCAACCTTACATAATTGCAGTGGGACACTGCCTCCAAATCTTCTTTCTTCTCTGTGACGTCCTTCAGTTCTTGCTGCAATGTGCGAAGGGCCTGGCTCATCTCAGTACTCTTATCCTCAAGCACTCCCACCCCATGCTCGGCCTCCATAATACAGCCACACTCCTCCTCAATGCGCTCTTGTATCCGATCCATCTTATAGTCAATGCTATCCAACTTCACATTAATGAAGGCAAATCCACTTTTCATTTCAGTTGGCACTTTACTCAGATCAGGGGCTGGGGTATTCTTGTCAGCAGATGCCCTCAAATCACCTGCATTCAACGCCACCTCCTCAGTAGCGGCTGGCCGAGGTGACGACATGGCTCCCTTACCCAAATCTAACTGTAGACGATTTTGTTTTTTGTTGCCCGGAGCCATTTGGAAGATGCACCTCCCCACCAGGACAAGTCGCGAGGCACACTGGAGCAGACGCTATAAACTGTCAGAAGGCTGCAAGACACCAGATCCGACGAGATCAGCCTCCACAAATCTTACTACAAGCTGCCAATGTGGGCAGCTGGCCTTCACTCTCACCCACAGCAAGCCTGCAGCTAGGGCAATTCTCCCAAACACACTGACTGAAGGGGAGCAGTCCATATCACATCATTACTTTGCTTGAAGTGACTTCCGCAGCTCAGACTGCAGAAGGGTCCGATCCTTCCCTGCTGGTTTTATGCAGGCTCTCTCCACTAAAGAGATCTCCTGGAAATCATAGGCCTGCGAATCTCTCCCAAAGACAATCCGGCACCCTCTCAGGACATAGCTCACCCGCATATCACCAGCCTCTGCGGGGAGAAGAGCCCATCCGTTCCAATATCATGGCCAATTCTTGTGATCAGCAGCGGGTACACACAGAGCCAGGGATCCGAGCTCTAAAGGCACCGCCTGCCGACTGCAGCGCTACTGCCATACCAGGACCTCGCGGCTGCCGGGGCTGCCGTTGCCTAGGGTAAGCACTGTCCACACCATCCGGGCAGAGCACCTCCCCAGGGCCCGCCTTCCGTCAACGCCCAGAGTCCTGGCAGTGTCTTAATGGTGGCCAGAGCTTGGTCCTCCACAGGCTCTGGCGGCACTCTGTGGCCACACAAACCCCGCAGGAGTGCGTCAGCTCTCCCCCTCACAAGCTCAGCTCGTCCGCTCCGATTCAGCTCTCCCTCTCCCGGCAGATATACTTCAAGGCACCAAACAGCCTCAAAACCTAGGCTGCAGCAGCATTAGGGTTTTCAGTGTTGATCTCCACTACAGGATCATTTGTATACCGGGTAAATGCAGTGTGCAGCCCCTTCCTCACGTCACCTCACTGCAGAGCTCAAGGGACAGCAGCAGTCTTGGCCGCAAGCTCGCAGGCGCCCCCCATACCCCCCACACCCATCTCATTCTGTTTAAGAAAATTAAAGTCAGGTTAAAAATGTCAACTGGCAAGCTACTAACCTGGCATAAGTCACTCGCCAACTCAGCTCCACATACCCACAGTACAACATTTCATGTTTGCCAAGAGTCAATTATCACTGACCAATGGCTAGTGCACATTTTTTAGAGGTATTTAAATACTGTTATTTATAGGTCCAAGTTTGGTCAAGATTTGTTGCAAGATACATGTCTGGACTACAGTTATTGCCTAGACAAGTGTTGGCAAAAGTGTTTGTTCGGTGGTTAAGAGCCTTTCACTACTGTGTATGTGCATTCATAATCCAGAAACATTTGAGGGGTCGGGGAGGTGCACTCTGTGCCACCCAGTCGGGAATAAAAAAAATACACAAATCCCCCCTGAAATTAGTTTTAAATCCCTATGTTTTTCAACTGAAACAGAATTTGTGACAATTTTCATTGCATTGTTTGCTTTGCATACTGGAGGATAATGGGGTTTGGCTCCACACAGGGAGGCACTATCTTGTAAAATATATTTTAGACATAGAATGGACAAAGGGACTGGCCCTAATTGAAAAAGATAGCAAAATACACCACAGAGCCTCCATGTGTGGCCCAGGAGACACCTGGTGTGTTCCCCAACACTGCACGTAGAGATATCACTTAAACTGCTCTCCAAGACTAAGATTGATTTGTATAGGTCTGCCAGAAGTACAAAAAGCAGAATAGTGTGGTGGAGCAGCTCTCAATAATGAAGGGCAGCAATATTTTGGCCAACACAAATATCACAAAAATAAATGGGATGGGCTGTTCTGTAAACCTGGGGTTCATCTTGGGCTTCCTTACAGTCCGCACAAAGATTGAAAGAAGCTGCGAAATGATACCAGAATCTACTGGATAATGGGTCTAAACTTTGCATCCAACTGTTTCTGCAATCTGTTACCACAACAAACAGAAAAATTATCATTCATCGTATAATGATGGTGGCTGAAAATAATTTGCTGTTTTACCTATATTAAATAAACCCCAACACAGGTGACCAAATAGCAACATTTTGGTGTGTTAAACTGTTACACAGAGTATACAGCTCATTCTTACTTAATGGTGAAAAGACGGATGGAAGGGAGTGCTATGTTACGTTAGTGGGATTGATATTGCTTATTGGTGCTTTTGCATGGTCTCCAGGCTCTCTGTCATTAGCTTAGTCAGGATGGCCAAGGACTTGGCCGTTTGTGTAGGGATCTTCTTTGTAAACTCGTCATCGGTGGACGAATGAAAAAGGTCTGAGCCCTCGAAGAGTATCCGCTCTTGTACATCCGATGAAAATGTAGTGGCATGCATCCACCCCGTCCTTCTCATCTCGACCCACAGCCCTGTGCTGGCTGTGTCAATGTGGGAGACAGAAGACTCCATGAGGTCCTGCGCAATTGCCCTGGTGTCCGCTAGGTCGGCCTTCAGGGAGGCTGGTCTCGCCAGAGGGAGGTTAGGCAGAAACTCCCTAAGCTCTCGCCACAGATAGCCTGATGCAAATCCAAGATGATTTAGCACAGTTTACAGAACAACTCAAGGACCTGGTCGTCTTTGGAAAGACAACTGAAGGAGGCTCCCACAAAGGAAGATGATGGTTTATAATACAGTGAGGCCGCAGACACCACTGAAGACTGAGGCTAGGGGTGGAAGGCCAGTAGGACTGGTTCTCCGTCCGCCAGCTTGAACACCTGTTGTCTAGTTTCTTTTTTCATCTGGGCGTTGGCCCTTGGCTTCTCCCAGACCTTTCTCGCTACTTGCAGTACATCCTTCTGGAGCAGAACACCTGAACGGCACAGGGTGCGCTTGCCCAAAACCTCTGCTAGCACACCCAACTCCTGGGGGCTGCCTCTGGCTGGGGGACCCCAAGAGCTCAACAAGGCCCTGAAGGTGGTCATGGAAGGCCTTTACAGATGCCGAGGGTTCGTTGTCCTGGGTGTCATCGCCACCATCATCCATGTCTCCCCTTTTTTCCAGACGGAGAGGAGTCCGGGCCCTGGGGCACAGGTGCCAGTGGAGTCCTTCCCTGATCTGGGCCCCAAGATAGATGCAATAGGTGTTGATGGGGAGGCATTGGTGGTACAGGAGGACTAGGGGGCGGGGGTCTGGATAACCAGTAAGGCCTGGACCAGAGGAGGTACAGGCAACAGCACTGGCAAGGCAGGTGGAACTAGTGGAGTGCCCAGAGGTGGAGGGCCTAGGAGGCACAAACTTTGGGATCACTTCATTGACTATATCCTTGAAGAGCCCCGTCATCAGAAGTGAATGCAGGAGGAGGAGGATACGCACAAAAGAACTGGTCCTCGCAAGTCGTGGGGGCCCTGCCCTCAGCTGCAATGGGCCTCTATTTCTGATCGAAGCGCCAGGGCGCCGAGGCATGTGGCTGTTAGGCTGTGATTGGTAAATGTATCCATGCGCAGACCAACCGATGGTACATATAGTCTGCTGCCACTTCCCGAGGGAATGGGACTGGGACCTTCTTGCATGGACCACACAATGGGCGAGGGACGGCGCAGGACCTGATCCGAATCCAAGATTGCCACTGGTATAGCAGGCTCCGCTGCGTGCTTATCTGCCATCTTGGGGTCTTGCGCAATGCCCAGGGTGGGATGGCTTGAAGGGCCTGTGCCACATGCAGGATTAGACATGGAAGGACACGCCTTGGCAGTTGAACCTGAAGCGTCAACCTCGGAGAAAGCTCTGGTAGGCCTTGAGCCTTCGGCCTGCTGACTCATGACCGCTGAGATGGCTCCAGTAGGCTGGGCATCTTCAGCAACAGAGCTGGTAGTCGTGCTGGATCGTGCGAAGGACTGACTTGGAGGTAGAACACAGCGATCCTTTGCCTACTAGGGCCGAAGAGGATAATGAACTCCATAGCCCATCCGTGGATCGCCTGGTAGAGCTCCTGAGACCCTTCGCTTGGGAGCTGGAAGCCTTTGCGGCCTGGGGTCTGCCAACAGATTGCCCGATAGAGCCCTCGGCCCCCTCAGCTTGAGAGCAGTAGCTTTAGCGGCCTTCAGTCTCCCAGAACCTGAATCTAAGGTACACTTGTCCGCGAAAACACCCAGAAAGGAGTCTCCATACAGAGGATCTGCTTTAGATGACCTGGAGGAGAAGCGTGGAAAATCTTCCTCCAACGTGATAAATGAATCTTCAATGCCCAGTGACCGAGAGTGCTGTAAGCCATGCACGAGTACCAGCAGTGGCCGGGCCCCAGGCACTCAAGACAGAGTGCATGGGGGTCCAAGTCTGGGATTGAGAGGTCCCGGGACGCACATCTCATGAATCCTCCTGCTACCGACATGCGCTGGGGGAGGAGAGGCACCTAAGAAAGGTCAAGAAGATTGAAAAAAAAAAAAAAAGAACGGCAAGCAAGCGGAAAGTAAATAAGTCCCTGTGCCTAGCTGCTAGGTTCGACACCGTCCATGCGGAAAAAGTGACTGAGGTGAGGAGGCGAAGGGCGGCCCCTCGGGGGGCTGCACCCCTGATGTACTATACTAAATTTAAAGGGGGAAGCTCAATTTTTAACTGCCACATGGTTCAACGACCCACAAGGATGGGCAATATGAGTATATGGCTTGGGACATGGGGTCAAATACGCATGACCATATGTTGTGATCTTGTTCAAATAAATGTACTAACATATTACCATTGCCGTGAACACCTCTTTGCTTTGTTGATTTTTTTAAATGCCTTTTTTAATTGTTATTCCCAATAGCTCTAGTTTGCACTAACCACTGTGCTATTCCCTTTTTCTGTTCGTTTTGTCAGCATCGAGTGAGTCGTGGTGAAAATACCTCTGCAGTGAAAAAGTTGCCAAGCAAAAAGTCAAAAATGAAGCTGAAAAGTAGCCAGAAATGCAATTGTTAGGGTTAAGAGGGTTTTGTGGGCTTGCGATTGCCTGATGTAGGGTTAGGGTAGGGGTGAGGGTTCGAGTAAAGATGTTTTTTAATTAGAATTAGGGTAGGAGTTAGGTTTAGGGTGGTTGGTTAATCGTTAGGCTAGATTAAGTTTTACGGTAAGGGTTATGGCAAGGCATGGGCTAATGGAGAAATGTGCAATTGGTAAAGAAAGGGTTAGGAAAGTTTTGGAGGGCTGCTGATGTTGGCGTAGGATAGGGGTTAGGATAGACGTGGTGGTCAGAGCAAAGTAAGCGTTAGGGTAAGTGTTAAGAGTTGCAGTAAAGGTATGGCTAAGGCTAGGATTAGAACAAGGATTTGGGTTATGCCATTTGTGGCAAACTAGTGATAGGTTGGCGGTAGGTAACCTTTAAATGTTCCATTGATTTTGTATTGAGTAACATGCAAATAAAACGCTTCAGCACGTTGAAGGGTTAGTGTTCTCTAAGAGTTCAAGTTAGTAGTTTGAGTTAGGGGAAGGTTTAGGAACGGAGTTAGGGTGATTGTGGAGGTTTTATTAAACGTTGGGGTCATTGTTAGGGTTACAGTCTTGTACTTCTGTGTATTTAAAAATAGGTTTTTGGCATTATTACTGGCAATATGTTCACACTCAGCATTAATTGCATTGAATGACTGCATTTTATTAAACAATTTTTTGCCTGCTGCATTTTCACATGACATTTTCCTGGGGACATTTTTACATAGAACCCTTTTTGCATCTGTTCAACCAAATTAGATTCCTTTGCTGTCACTGAACATCCGTTCATTTAAAAATGTAGCTTTCACAGACCGGGTACAGTCAATGACTCAAATGCATGATTCGTATGTTGTTGTCAGTGGTGATATCCGTGTGAACAGGTTGCATCAGGATTTGTATCACACTATGTCTGCCAACGGATGATGCTCTTGCAACGCATTACATTATACAGATTACAAATCATGCTCCTGCTTTGTGGTGCAGCCCATATTACACAGTGAGCAAATCTACCTGCACCAGAGAGTACATTCAAAAACAAAACATATCCAGTGTGTGTAGAACTTCATTAGGTTAGATCTCTATAGAAACAATCTAATTGAAGCAAAATGCCTTTTTATGTAAAATTAAATCGCTGTTGTGTTGAAAAGGATAAGTGAATTGTTTAAGGTGGTAAGAAGAGGTTACAACCCCTTGCTATATAACAGATTCCCTCAAAGGACCTGCTGAATAAATGTAATCTTAATTTATTCTGAAAAATCTAAGTTATTTAAAAAAATCTTTGCTCCCAAAATTCAAATTGTGGCTCTTTCATTCACTGCACTCCCTCCTCAGGTTGCCCACATTTCGGATTGCTTTGAACTTCTGAGGAAACATTCCTTTGTTCAGGCTTTGGATTCAATAAAGCAAATATCTTATATAGAGTATCCCATTCCTGCTGCGCTACTCAAACTAATTGCATCCTGGTGGCTCAATGCTACTTTCCTTCAAGGAATCCATCGAGATGCATTAAAAGACGCGCGTATAATGGCAATTCAGAAATCATCTCCCGCCAAGTTGATGAATTGTTCTAAGTTTTGGCCCATCATCTCATTACCTCTTCTTGAAGAAATTGCTTGAGCGGTGAGCAGCAGATGATCCATTCCGTCACATCTTCAATCACAACCTTCACTGGGAATATTCATCAGATTTCGGTCATTTGTGTAGTACAGAGACAGCCAAACTGTGATTACAGGAGGGTGCCATGTTCTGTTCTTCTTGGATGCTCAGGAGACCGCTTTGTTGGGGGGTCCATCTCTCAACACCATTAATATGGTGGGCCACAGAGCACTGTTAAACATCTTGTCCACCTGCACAGGAATGTTTAGGCCTGTACTTAAGTGGACGACATCATACTAGAAAGATTGAACGCAATGTGTGCAGGTAGGATCTATCAAATTGTGCCACCTTCCCATGCAGTGTGGTGTGCCGGAGGGCTCCATTCTATCACTACTGGTCTTAAATACATGGACCTGCTAGGAGTTCTGATCGCTCGCTCGGATCACTCCGTTCACCAGCATGCGGCTGACACTGAATTATATATCACACTGTCTGTCATCTACGGCAGACATCGTCTGCTTAGGGTCTGTATGGTATGCAGTGTTTATAACGAAAGAAAATAACGACACTTTAACGACACCTAAATAACAACAATAAAAGTAACGTTAATTAGTAAAAGTATATGTGGGGGTGGGTTAAGGGATTAAAAGGGGTGGGGCAGTTGGGGGCATGGTAAAAAGGCAATTTATTCAGGTGTCATTGTTAAAGTATGACGTTATTTTGGGTGTCGTCATAAAGATATGCAACCGTCTGGATCACTGCTCTGAGGGACTGGATATCTTCGCCACCACTAAAGCCTAATCCCACTGAGACAGAATTTCTTATTATTTTTCCTTCAACACTTGAACCGAAAAATAAAGAGTGGCGATCATCTCTTCTTCACTGGTGTGCTCCGCTAAATCTCTGGCCTTTCTTCCTGATTCTAACTTTATCCTTAAAGGTCCGAATGCACAAATATCATTTCGTGTTAGGTGGGAACAGTAAATCTGGTAATATCTGCCAAGTACCCCAGGATGTGCCATCCGCTCAATTCGGGGTAGGGAGGTAAATTTACCTTCTGCTGTATTCTAATGGGATACTGGCAGCTGCAAGTAAGGCAGCTTCTTATACTAAAAATCCACCTAGTTTTACCTCCACTTCAAAGGTAGAGGCAAAGATTGCCTCAAACTTCTTTTTTAACTTCCAGAGGGGAACACCAGGCCGCCCCTTGCAGTACAGTGAAAATGTTCTTTGAATGGACCATGGTGGGCAATTCTGATGCCCCCTCTCAACTACTTACCCGTGTAGCACAAAGTCGATACTGACCTTTTCTGCATTAAAAATGTCCAGTAGTGTTCTGAACAACTCTTTATTCAATCTTTTAAAATGATTCCATATATGTTTTTTAAAAGGCTTCATTTTTAATGTATTTCATAGTGATCACATGTTAGTACAGCGCCTCAATATCTTTGGGTCAGGGCCGCACTTTACACATTTTTAAAATTCAAAAAACAAAAGTATACATACGGTTTAATATTTCCTGTGAATTTGTTAACGTACCAATGTCCCTAACATAGTGCTATAAACGGGACTTGTTGCAGCCGCTCACAATACTGCAGCTTCGGCCAGGACTGCACCAGGAACATTACACGTCGCTATTATTAACGAGGCGTGCATGTCAGTTGCCCAGACATCAAACTGTAACAGTATGCCACAAGAGACTTTTACAGTGTGTTCGGCATAAATATTTATACATAAACAAAGCAATTCCATTCATTAGGCCCACTAGCTGCTCACAATATCTACAGGAACAGGGCACTGTCGGCAAGTCAACATAAACCTTACCAAAAAGGGCTGTGCCAAAATTTAGAGATCTCTGAAGCCCGAGATACAGATAAAAAACAAATAAAACTATTAGGTTTCACGTTTGGAATATGCTAATAATATGGTGCTTTGGGAAATATTAGTTCAGGGATAGGTGAACTGTACTGTTTTGTGGCTGAGCAAGTTCCCAATGCTGCAGTGCAGTCTACCTCAGTTATGAAATTGGTATTGGCCAACAGCAGTGCATTTCCGTTGTGTCCCTAAGGGTGTAGAGCTATACATAGCCCAAAAGATAAGCAGCATACCAGCCTCCTTTACTCCCTAAAACCAGAAAAATACTTCCACCAAAATATAGGAAACTGACAAAAAGAAGCATGCAACCTCACTTTCAGCCACATAGCTAAACCGATGAGATCAGATCAGTGGTAGCAGCAGGGCAGTGCATGAAGCGAGCCATAGGGACTTTCAATGGTTTGGCTGCTATCCGATTTAGTCCCAGGGGATGGTTGGGGAGGATATCCAATCAGCTCCATTTTTATCGATCAGACATAGTATCCCCAAAAAACGCCTAGGACCGGAAACTGTCAAAGCTCAAGGCATTCGATTATGTGGCAATCAGTTTGCCCAGCTGCTGAGTAGAAGCAGTCTCTAGCCAAGAAAAGGACCTTGAAAAAAAAGTAATGGAGGTCGTCAAGCCTGAGCGTTCTAACCAAGACCAACTACAACCGGCTCCAGGAGTAGAACTGCAGGAATTCGAAAGCAGCACAGAGCTCTCAAAGTCACACCGCAGAACATGCTACATCCAAGAAAGAAGCTAAATTGCGATTACCTTTGGAAGGCAAAATCAAGGAGTGATGCAAAGTCCTGCACGTTCTCACGGCTGACATGCAGTCCACAGACCAGGAAGCAAACGGGACACTGCAAACCTGTCACAAGCGAAGAGATGAAATCCAAGAAGGCCCAAAAAGCTGTTGATGCTTTAAAGTCTTGAAGTCCCAATTAAAATGGCCATTAATCCATCAGATTAGCCAATGTAAAACCTCAGCTAACAAGGTAATAAAGGCAATTAAGAATTTAAACAGAGCAAACGACTGCTGAAAAGGGATTCAGAAAGCCAATGAGAGTGACAAATAGGTGTTTAGAAAGAGCGTCCCCATCTCCAGGTGCATAAAACAATTATGGAACTGTAAGTACGGACACACACCCTGAGAAGGACCTACCTCGAGAGCAGTGGTGTGCTGTACAGGGTGTGGTTAGCTAGCGTTTGAACAGTTGCGCAGTGCTGTGAGTTGCGGTCTGTGTGTCGGTCTGTGCGTCCATTGGGATTAGTCTTTCGTCAGGTGTTGTAAATTGGTGAATTGTGGGGGCATTTCTGAGCTGATGGTGGGATCCAGTTGCAAAGGGTGGATGAGTGCCAAAACAAGGATTGTTTATGGGTCCTCTCTTTGCAGGCGAGTTGGGATTCAAGCCGGTTGGTGGGTTTGCTGAGCAAGGATAGTGTGGAGCTTAGCGGTCAGACCCGCTGGTGTGCTATTGACACAAAGTGAGACTGATGATGCGACAGCCACCTGGGAGAAGGAGGGTCATTTGAAGAACTTGAAAGACACCCAGAAAAAGGCAGTAGAGACCTTTAGGAGCTGGAAGAGCTCTCTAGAGGTGCCTGGCGCCTGGAAACCAAGAGGCAGTGTTGTGAATAGAAGCACACTATAGTAAATCTTGAGAAGCCTGGTCTGAAAGGTCACCACTGCCAACCCCTCTGAAACAGAGCGAATACTTTACCTCTGGCAGGATGGTAATTTAAGAATGACTGCCTGATAGATTAGGATGAGATTAACATGAAGAGTGGGAGAAATAAGTCCTTGTGAATAATTACAAAATGAGAACGAGGTGTGTGCATCCTAATCCGCAAAGGTGTGAATGTGACTGTTGAGAGGGTGTGAAGGGATGAAGGTAGGATAATCTTGGCTGATGTATTTATTTCTAGATGAGTCCTCTTCACCATTGGTTCAGTCTACGGGTCATGTACTCCAGGAGGCAATTATGACGTTGTCCACTTTATTTCGGAATGGCAGGGGAGAGAAAGTCATTATAGGGCAAGATGTTAACTGGGTCCGAGACTATAAATTGGATCGCAAAGCGGCTTGCCTAAATACCAATGTTAAAGATGGATTACCGTGAAATGATCGAAAATAAAATACCTACTACAAAATGACCTAATTATTTTGGGTCGATTCTTTTTTTTTTTTTTTTTTTTATTAACGGGGATTCCCCCTCCACCTTAACCTATACCCTTACCCCAAACCATCTATTTTTTATTAAAAAAGTACACAAATCCCTAACAAATTAGACCAAAGAAATTAGGTCATTTTGCAGTAGGTATTTTCGAATTCGATAATTTCTGCAGATAATGTTAAAGCCAGCCGAGACCTTAATTGCTTTATTGATGACTATTACTTAGCTGATGTATGGAGGGTATTAAATCCCACAGAGAGATCATATTCTTTCTATTCCCCAGTTCATAACTCGTATTCCAGGACTGATTTGCTCTTGGTTTCTGACAGACTCATGAAGAAAGTGGGAAATGCTGAGATTAAGAAAAGGGGGGGGGATCTCAGACCATGCCTTGATAGATGTGGATATATTTGTTGAAGCAAGGAAAAATGACTTTAATAGGTCGAGAAGGAAGAATCAGGATCTGCTGGTCACTTTGTCTACATTTCCCGATATTTACTTTTGGGAAAATCATGACTCAGCATATCAGCTTGTGGTCTGGGATAGTTCCAAAGTCGTGCCTGTCATATGAGGAAGGCTGGGTTAGTGGAGATTGGGGAACTGGAAAATAGCCTAGATGAACTCCAGAGGAAATATGTGCTGATGGGTAAATCAGAAGGACAGATGGGTGATGCAAAAGGCTTCCGACTCACTGCAGGCTGTGGTGGACTCCCAGATGGAGAACAGTCTTTATCAGAAGCAGAGGCACTGGGAGGGGGCGATATGCGCGGCAGTCTGGTGGCGAGTAAACTTTAAAATATTGCTGAGAAAACTGTGGTAAAAGGTGTAGTAAAAGAAGATGGGGTATTGGTGACTAAAACACAGATTTGTGAGTGTATTTGCATCTTTTATGAGATATTATGTAGCGAAAAGAATGTTTCCACTGAGCAGGCTATAGATGATTTTTTTAGTATGATTTAATTGCCAAGATTATCTGATGAGAATAGGATGTGATTGGAGGCTGCGATTACGAAATTGGAGGTTATAAAATCTATCTCCCAACTTCAGGCTGATGAGTCGCCGGGTTTGGATGGTCTCCCAGGGAAATTTCCAAAATCAGTTGTCTTTTTTTGTGTGAGCTCTATAATCTTTCCTCATGGGCGGTAATCTATGTTCATCAATGAGGGAGGCGCTCATTACTCTCATTCCTAAAAGATCACACAAAGTGTGTTAATTATCATCCTATAGCTTTACATAATGTGGATTTGCAACTTTTTATAAAGATCTTAGCAAACAGTCTTGCTGCATGTATTGGTGAAATAATTCATGGGACACAATCTAGGTTTATGAGACAGACATTCGGATATGATAATGTGAGGCTTCTGGTTGACATTTTAGGATTACGTGGAGAGGTGGCCACTGGAGCTGCAATCGTTTTCTTGGATGCAGAAAAGGCTTTTGGTAGAGTCGTTTTTTTTTTGTTGCAATGTACAATGAGGGAGATGGGCTTTGGTGAGATTTCTTTGGGTGCAATAGATTGTCTTTATGCGAGCGCTATGGGCAAGATCTGGTTGAATGGGATAATCTCTAAATTATCCGTCCGCTGTCCGCTTTCCCCGTTCTTATTTAATTTGGCATTAGAACCGCTAACATGCATTAGACAAAAGGTTGGTATCTGTGGTATATATGTGCGGAGTCAGGAGCATACGGTTCTGTCATATGCCGACGATATGGTTGTGATTTTATCCAACCAAAATGAGAGTAGTGCGCTGTTGAGAGTATTTGAGGAGGTTGGGAAATTGTCCGGACACAATAAATCGGGATCAGACTGCAGTCTTTCCCTTGTCACCCAATTGTACCAATAACTGTTTTACATCATGCGACTGTAAATGGTCAGATCAACGGATAAAATATCTAGGAGTTGATCTTTTGAGAAACCCAAGTAAGATTGTGGATTATAATGTAGATAAGCTGATAGACAATTTCATGGGATGTAAGAAGGTGGGAAAAGTTGAGATTAGGTATATGTGGAAAGGTTAATGCGATAAAATGACACTCCTCCCAAAGGTACTTTATGTCATACAAACTTTACCCCTGAAGTTCACAAAGAAGAACTTAAGACAGATTGACAGGGTTTTTCAGATTCCTGTGGGGCAGTGGGAAGAGACCTAAGATTCCAGATTTATGTTGATACGGGTGGTTAGTGAAGGCAGTTATGGTTATCCTATTTTGGGAAAGTGTCAAAAAGGGTTAGTGCTGAAGAAGGTGGCCTACTATTCTATGCCAGAAGAGAACAGTGTGCCAAGTTGGGTGGAATTGGAGAGGGTAGTAAAACCGTTTACTTTGGACAATGTACATTCTAGGGATAAGAGATGTTCTGGAAATAATTTTTTGCCTTCAATTGAAGCTACTCGTGTGTCGTTGGTTACTTGGTTTGAAGAGAATGAAAAAGATTGGTGGTTCAAAATTTGAAACTTCCTTATGGAATAATCCTGCGTTGCAGATTGATAATCGGTCACTGAAATGGAAGAGATAGATTTCGAAAGTGATTATGAAAATTGGTGATGTCTTGAAGAATGAGGTTATGTTGAATTTTGAAGCACTGAAACATAAGTATTACATGGGAAACGAGAAAGGGAAAGGTATATGAAGCTTCGTAGGTTGTTATAGCACACAATGAGTTTGTTCAACTTTCCACAGGTTGGAAGCCGAGATCGTAACTTTGCCCCCTGGAGGCATTTACCATCTGGGGCATCGACACCAACAGGAAAGCTATCTTGGGGAAAATAGGGAAGCTGATAAACTCGAGAGCCCCTGGGACCGATGGGCTGACAAATATGGATTTGAGAGCCAATCCAGAAGAATGGGCAACCTTCATCTCAGGTGTAATCAAAAACGGTATCCCAACAAGTACCATCCCAGTTTCATGGAAAACAGCGAACATTGTACACATTTACAACAACAACAAAAAATGGTCATGAAAACAAGACAAGGAGTTACCGCCCAATTGCATTTCTTGGATGTAATTGGTAAACTCTTTGGGTCTCTTATTGGAAAAAAATCAAGATTGAGTCATCACTTCGTTTGGCTTCGACCAATACCAAACTAGTTTCAGGATGAATTTAGGAACTACTGTAAACATCATGCTCCTGAGTACACTAAAGTCCAAAATTGCAGAGGGAAGCCAAAGAGTTTTTCTGGCCTTTGTTGTCCTGACTCAGGCCTTCGACCGGGTCAACAGAGAAAAACTTTGGCAGAACTGTACAAGTTGTGGATGCCGGCGTCAATCTTGTATCCCATCATTCAGATGCACTCTGAAACATCTATCAGAGTAAGTCTCAGCAGTGATGGATTACTTTCTGGTGAAATGGCCCTATACAATGCGTACATGAGCAAATTCCAGGCCGAGGAAGGAAAGTCGCATTCTTTTCCGCCAACGATTGGTAAGGAGAAAGTGAGACGTCTATTATACGCAGACGACATCATATTGGCTGACCAGATGGCCACTGGCCTCCAATGCCAATTGAACGACCTGTGTGCCTTTCTTTTAGATAACGACCTGGAACTCAACGCAGAAAAAACAAAGATAATGATCCTGGAAACAAGTTCAAAACGAAATGAAAGGTTCCAGTGGAAAATAGCAGGGGAAAGATTGGAAAGAGACACTGCCCTCAAATATATGGGCTTTTTCCTAGACAGAACTCAAGGAGAGGCGACTATGCAAGCCTCACTCTATACTAAGATCAAAACTCTGGCTGCCCAATCAAAAGTAATGGATAAAAAATGTGGGAGATTCACTATGAAGCCTGTCATTGACTTTTATGAAGCTAGAGTAGCACCTGCAATTACAAATGGAGCAGAAGCTATGACAAAAATTCCAGAAAGACTATGGGCTAAACTGAAGGGTCTTTTTTGCCGAAAAGTCCTAAATCTGCCTGCGTCAACTCCAGTTGCATCAATAAGAAAAGAACTAAGCCTGGTCTCTTTAAAAGGAACTGTGGATCTAAACAGCTTAATGCTCTTTAGAAAAATTCGACTACCGGGCCGGTCAAAAACTCTAACATCTCCAGGGAAATGGAAGGTGACATAAACAAAATGCGTCACGATTGGTCAAAGGAAAACCTGGCCCTGCTAAAAGAAATTTGCAGCTCAGAGGAAGAACTGGAATCCAACCCACAAAAACCCAAACAAAGTCTGGTTTAAAGGAATGGGATTAGATCCAGACACTCGAGACAGCAGCAAATAAGCTGACACGACATTTACCAATGGGTACACAAAAAGTAAACAGCCAATTGGAATACCTAATGAAACTTCCCGACAGAGGATGGAGAGCAACGTTCCTAACAGCCAGACTGAATCTGTTAAAGATAAAGGAAATTTTAGCCAGTAGAGGACACTCGCTAGCCAACTAATGCGACTTCTGCAACAACAAAGACAAACCGGAAACTCTTCAGCACTTGTTACTGAACTGTCCGGACATTCAAATAATAAGAGAGAGACTTTGGCCGACACTTTAGAGGCCTATGTATCTACGAAGATACGCACGATGAATGGGAAAAACAAAGCTAGTGATCGCGGCAGCCAACTTCTTCCAAAACCTTGGTCTGGACAAACGACTCATGAAGAAAGCAGAGTAACAAATCTTAGGGGAAATGAAAGAAAGGGACAATAAACTTCTCACTTAATTTTCTCCATCCCCTTCATCTTCTTCAATGCCCTCTCTATGACGGACAAAAATGGTTGCAAAATTAGGTAAATAAAAAACTTTTTTTTTTAAAAAAGAGTTTGTTACAATCGCAGCTTGATAAGAGAGCAGGGCTGTGTGAGATTATTAACAACCCTAGCACATGGAATCTACTTTCCTTAAGTCATGGAACTGGCATGCGTGGAACGTTGGGTTAAATTGAGGCAGGAATGGAGGGTGGAATTGTAGTGTGAGATTACATTGGATCATTGGGAATATATGTTGGGTGCAGGATTTAGGGCAAAATTGGATATAAATTTAAGGTTGATTCATTAAAAGGTGCTGTGACGTTTATATTGGATGCCAGTACACATGCATAAGCTTGGACTGATTGACAGTGATCTGTGTTGGGGCTGGGGTTTGGAGGCATGCACGTTGTTACATATGCTGTGTGAGTGTATGAGGGTATGTGATTTTTGGGAGGATATATTAGATAGATTGGAACCGTAGTGAGTATATATTTTCCTCGTCTGCCCTTAACGTCTGTGTTGTTATCAAGGACCAGTAGACGTACGGTGGCTCTGATGAATGGTCAGTGGATAGATTAATCATGGACGATGGCTGTCAAATTAAAAATTGACAAGGGGGGTCCTGGGAGTCTCTCTGCCAGACATTAGTTCTAGTTACGAGAGACTTACCCAGAGTCTTTAGCTCACTATCTTTCACAGAGAAGAAATATCCCAAACATATCAGTCTTTGTCCTGCCCTGGGGCAGTCCAGCACCGAAATGCTAGGCAATTCTCCTCTGAACAAGAGTACCAACAGAATCCCCAGACACGTGTTTCGGTCTGGTTGGACCTCATCAGTAGGGAGGAGTTGTGCCTCTCTAAGAATAGTGAGCAAGGGGTCCACGTCTGGATTCCCCTAGTAACATAGGGTGAGACCCAAAGTTACTTGAATATGCAAATTGACAAGGGGATATTTCTTCTCTGTGAAAGATAGTGAGCTAAAGACTCTGGGTAAGTCTCTCGTAACCAGGACTAATGTCTGGCAGAGAGACTCCCAGGACCCCCCTTGTCAATTGTCAAATTAAAAATGAAGGTGTCGAAGACTTGAAAAAAGACACAGGCTGATAATTGGATTTGTAAATTGCAGGTTCTGTCAAACTTTGAGAAGGTTTGGTTTATGAAAAGAGGTAGAGTGGAAGAATAGTTTGAGAGATTGATGTCTTAATGAACTCTATGGGTAATTTAAATATTAGGTTGCATGGGTTTGTGGTATGCAAATTGGTGATGTGTGATATGGCTGATTAGCATTATATGGCTGTGTCAGTGTGTATGGTTTGGTTTATTGTCTTGAGATGTTATTGTATCTTATATGATTTACTTTGCTGATATCAATGTTCTTTGGATAAATGATTTGAACTGTCTGTGACAATTTTTACTATTTATGAAAATGTAAAATAAACTGCCTGAAAAGTACCCTGCATGAGGGGAAGAGGGAAGATACCCAATCAGGTGTTGCGAGGCCAAAATGTGTCTGGGGATGCTTGTGGTCTCACGCAGAATGGATGTGGCCTGGCAGTTCAGGGTGGACTGCCATTTTGGGGTGGGAGCAAGCCTGATTTGCATGGTGCATGGGTGTCGAAGAAAGAAGCTGACACAACAGAGGCATGGTTTTGGTTATAAACCTTTATTTCTCGAACAGAAAACCTCACTGTCCCCATCTCCAAGAGAGGTTTCCCTGCCGAGAAATAAAACTAAAGGAATTGTCAGAATGTCTGTCAAATTAAAGTTCCACCATTCTATGTCAAATCCTACTCTAACTCTTGCACTATATAAAGGATAAAATAACAGAAAGTTCCTTCTTCGGAGAATGGCTCCCTTCTCCTGCCTCTTGAACAAAGTCCAATCAATCTTTTTTTAACAGAAATGCCAGGGGGAATTACCCCCCCTTACCCTGGTTTACGGGCATCACCCAGTCTTTATGCAATATCAGGAGAATGATTCCCTTCTCCTGGTGTAAACCTATGCAGTTCCCAATAAAACTGGTGTCTCCAGAACAGCTCTCAGCCCAGTACCAAGAGAATACCTCCCTTCTCCTGGTGTTACTTTGTGAACTCGTGTTACGCCTCGGGAGGATAGCTCATGGGCAATGTGCTTGCCTTGGAAGCAAGACGGCACGGAGCACCGCAGGGTCGATCCCCAGCTCTGCGCTTAGAAACCTCTGGGTATCTGGGTAACCTCTGGACGTTATAAATAATCTATCATATCATATCATACAGTTAACCACAAGACCAGGGGTAATGACTCCCTTCCCCTCGGGTCCTCAGCACAGGTCCTGAGCCTGTACCAGGATAATTACTTCTCCTGGTGTTGCTTGGTTCAGTTCTCAATACAGCCAGGAGGGTGGGTGGGGGGAATGACTCCCTTCCCCTGGCTTCTTTATCACAGCTATTTGATACCAGGAGAATTACTCCCTTCTCCTGGTATTTCTTGACACTGCTCTCTCACTGTTGGGGTTCCAGACCCTTCTCTGGTGGCCAGCGATTTCCTCGCTACCACTGCGTAGAGGAAGATTTGCTCTGATGCTCTCTCACTGTTGGGGTCCCAGACCAGTCTCTCATTATGCCCATTAACGTCCTCGCTAATAGTGGGCCAGGGAAAAGTCACCTTAGCCTCTGCGTCAACCCCTGGGTCCCCTCTGGTTCTTGTGCACCTCTCCTAACCGCTTATGGTGCTCTGGTACATTGCTGTGACTTCCTGGGACGGGAGCACACTTCTCTGACTCTGTGGGCTTCTCTCCTCTGCACTAGCGGTTTTGCAGTGTCTTCCTGGCTTTGGGATTTGGTCCACCTCCACTCAGCGGGCAGAGTTAATTCATACGAGAACGGGCGATCACAACATCATATAATGGCATTTTTTAGCATAAGCCTCCATAGACCTTACAGGTTTCGGGGCCTCAAGGATGAGAGGGTGAGGGAGTTCATGCATCGGACTTAAGCCTTTAAACCCCAGAGTCAGTTGATGTTATCGTTACCCTGTTGGGTTGGGGATTAGAGGGGCCTTTCTCCATATCAATATCCTTGTCCCAAAGAGAAGAGTCCCTCTCCATGAGGACCTCCCGCATTAAACCACCCCCTATGAGGACTATTGGTAGCAACCACACCTCCCTAGCCTCATGAAAAAGGCTTTCCCTTGGGGAGAAGTGATGAGAGTAGGTGAATTGTAGCAATATGGTTTTTCCCCTTTACATAATGCCCTGGCAGGTCGAAGAACAATGGTCTGGGGGGTTAACCCGAGCAGTGCCAGATGTTAAGATTAATTCTAAACCTTCCAGCCATCAATTTTAGTTTTGCAAAATGTTAGTAAGCCAAGGTCCAGAAGGTACTGGTTGTGAACCCCAACAAATCTAAGTTCTGGGAGGGCCTTGTTGTTAATCACAGAAAGCCAAGTTATGTGGAGGACCAGTTGTGTAGCCTGAATAAACAGGAAGTCTGGTTGTGACCTGTTCTGTAGTCTGAAAACCCAAGAGAACCATTTGCAGGAATCCAAGAACCAGTAAACCTGAGAGAAGCTTGGTGTTAATCCAATAAGCTGAAAAGGAAGAAACAAGCAAAGTTACCAGGTTGTGAGAGGGCCAGCAATGCGGCAGAAGAGGCCCTGGAGTCGGGAGGCTAAAGCAGAGATGACAACTGAACAGTCCAGACTGAGTAGCTACCGAAAGAACCTTTACAGGAACTGTTGGATTTTAGGTTTGTTGAATTAGTATAGGGACAGAGACTTCGTGTTGGGAAGGGGAAAGATCATCCCACACCCCCAAGGGCTCTAGCATAAGGCAAAGGCAGTCACCGTTTATGTAAGATACCAGGGGGAAGGGAGTGCCCTTAAAGGCTCCTACACAATAACATTATTGCATGTTTTATAGGTGCAGTGCAAATGCAAAAATAGCTGCCATATTAGATATTAGCAGCCATATTGGAACACAAAGCTTAAACGCGGCATAGCAGTCAGCATCCCAGGCCTAGGCCGTGCGCATTAGTAAAGAAATAGGTTGGATCCCGGGCACTGATGCGAAAAGCCAGAGCTACACAGACCCATAAACCCTTCATTGTCCTAAAATGTTACCAACCTTTGTGTCCTGGGAAGGTGTCCTGCAAGGCCATGGGAGAAGGGCTGGGCGCCTCAGTGTGATACAATCCCACGAGAAGGAGGCCATGGGCCTCCGACCCCCACATCCCCAACTCTTGTAGCACCCAAATGCCATGGTTTCAGGACCTCTGAATTCCAATGCATCAGCAAGCCCCAGACAACTGATCATAAACCTGGTGGCTCCCGATTGATAAAAAAGATCAGAAAGCAGGGCCTTCCTGCCTTCAATTCAAGGTCACATGTGCTGCGAGGGGCAGGGAGGCATGAAATGACAGCCCAGAACGAGGGTGGAAGACCTTGGAGATGTGCCGGACTGTCTGGGAGCGAGTGAAGTGTTTGAGTTAGTATGAAATCGGCTTTCCCCCAGACCCCTGTCTGCTCGTACCTCGTGCGCTGCTACATAGAGATGTGATGTTTACTTTGCAAAATAATTGCCTATTACTTGACTGGCGAATGATGACGAATCCAGCATCCCCCACGTGGAAGAAGGTTGAACGGACAGGGCTGGGACCAATGGCCTGGCATCCCTTATGGAGCAGGTGACCTATGTGTAGGGTCGCAAACGGTCGCGGGTTTCTACTGTATATAATGATGTCACTGATGATAGTGTGTACCCGTATAATGTGCTGCTCAGATTTTTCCAGAACGTACGCAGCAGCAGAGTTCTTCATTGGCACCTTTTCCTTTGTGTATGGAAATAAATCTGGTTATTCTTGCAAGAGGTTTATTGGGCCTTTTTCCCTAGAGGTTTGAATTTTTCTGGTGTGAGCATCTAGGAGCTTTCCTACATTAGGTATTGAATACTCTCGAGCTGGCCACTGTTGGAACATTTATGATATTAGCTAGCGTAAGTAGGAAGCTAAGGGCTTGTTAATACTAAGCTGAACTTTTTTGTTGCCCATTGTTTTGAACATTATTTTGTAAAATAAAGGGTCCCAGGAGAGGCAAATTATAAGTTACTCACCGTAGTGACTAACTTACTCCTAGTCCATAGTCCCCTTTCTTCATACTGTATGGGCGTCCCTCACTAGGGACGGGAGACAGAACCTTTTTCACCAGAAAAATCATCTTCCCTTTTAAAGTTTGATGCGCGCAGGGGTGTGTCCGTGGGAGCATGAGCTTCCCTGACTCTGCCCACAGGTGCCACTCCTCAGTCCCCTTTGACTCATCGACAATATCAACATTGCCTAATGACACCAGTTTTACTAGGGGGGAGGATGGAGGGACGTATGGGGGAAAAGGGACTATGGACTAGGAGTACGTTGGTCACTACGGTGAGTAAATCAGAATTACTCCTACATCCCGTCCCCTTTCCTCCATACTGTATGGGCGATTACAACTGAATGTAGCCCCAGGGTGGAGAGTTGCCCCTCTTAAGAAAACAAGTTCCTTAACACTCCCTCACCAAATGCCGCGTCCGACCTGGCGCTGGTATCCAAGCAGTAGTGCTGCTTACAGAAGGCTGAGGGAGTATCCCAAGTGGCCGCCTTGCTGATAATCTGCCACGGAATGTGTTTTTGGAAAGCTACCACTGTGGCCTTAGCTCTGATGACGTTGGCATGCATGTTTGCTGGTAGCGGCTTCTGCTGCCCTTCATACGCCTCCTTGATGGCCATAACCATCCACCTTGATATGGAAGCCTTGGAGGCCCGACAGCCTGATTTTGACCACCAAAGGTGACGAAGAGGGCATCTGATTTGCAGAAACTCTTGGTCCTGTCCAGGTAGAATTTTAGAGCATTTCTGACATCTAGACAGTGCAGTACCCTCTGAACGTCATCCTTGGGGTCCGCAAAGAAAGTTGGTAACACTATCTCCTAATTTAAGTGAAAAGAGGAGACTACCTTCGTTAAGAATGCGGGGTGTGTTCTGAGCACTCCCTTCTCCTTATGAAACGTGGTATATGGCTCTGAAGCCACTAGCGCCTGGATCTCACTGATTGTGTGCCGAGGTAATGCCCACTAGGAGGGCCGTCTTAATGGTTACTAGCCTGATGTCTGCGAATGCCATAGGCTCAAATGGTTTATGGGCCAGGGGGCCCAAGACCACATTGAGGTCCCACACCGGGTACGGTTTCTTGATAGGTGGATATAGTCTAGCTAGGCCAGCTAAGTGCCTCTTAACCACCGCATTCGAGGATTAGAATACCTCCTCCTGAGAGTTCTTGTAAGCTCCAATGGCCGCCAGATAAGTGCGGCATGTGTCTACTTGGACTCCTGAGTGTGATAAGTGTGCCGAGAAGGAGAGTACGTCGTCCACCGTGCAAGTCAAAGGATCGATTTCCTTTGACTCTTCCCAGTGACAGTGCCTGGTCCACTTGCTTTTGTACGGGTTCCTGTCAGCAGGTACTGTCCCTATGTTGATGGTGATACGCCGCCTATCTAAAAGGGAAAGAGGGAGAAAGCTATCCCTACTTATGAATGTGGCACCATAAATGAGCTCAGTTATTAAAAATCCAGAGGGAGTGACCCATGACAGGTGAACATGAGTAACCCTGTCTTATGTATGTTCACAAGATAAACATTGCCTGGGGTGGAATTTCACATACCTTTATTAACCAGCTAGGCAACAGGTTCTCAGAACAAATACTGATCACTCCTGGATATTAAGAAAAGGTCCCACGCGGGGGATCAAGATAAAACGCTTAGAAGTGACCTGTTACCATGAACAGGTGTAAGCCAATTGAAAGACCTGTATCCTAACCTGAGTCAAGGATATAAGCGGCACATCACCATCAACCTAGGGACAGCACCTACTGACAGGGTCAGGGTGTTCTTCCCTTGAGGGATAGTGGTAGTGGTCTGCATGCACTTTTTTGCTTTACTTTAAGATGACATGCACGAGAGAGTGCTCCATTGTCCGGTCATGTGTGTGGAAAAAGGGTTGCCCAATCCCTCCTGGAAACTATTTCCCCTGCCTGGTCTCTGATGGGAAAAGACATCAGGAGAGCCTCTATTTTGTCTGGCCCGGCAGCCGTTTTGTTTTGTGCCCTGAAGAGCGTGTGGAATTACTAGGCTGGAGGCCTAACCCAGAAGCGCTGGTGAAAGCGGTCCGTTCCCGTCGACGCGGAAAAGAGGACTGACGCCAGTAGGCGGAGTCAGGGGAGCGCATTCTCCCACGGCCGTGCCCACGCACGCATCTAAATTTAAAGGGGAAGATGATGTTTCTGGTGAAAAAGGTTCAGTCTCCCGTCCCTAGAGAGGGACACCCTTACAGTATGGAGGAAAGGGGACAGGACGCAAGAGTAGTACTGAGTAGGAGTTTCAACTTTCTGATTTTGAGCAAGCAAGATTTACGGCACCTGCAAACCCCACTTTACTTGATTCCTTCCTTGGCAATATTCTGCTCAGAGAAGCACTTCTTTCTAGAAACTCATTTTATTGAAAACCATACTAATTGTGTCTAGCATGTCTTTGTTCAGCCTTTCTACGCTATACTGAAATACGTAAGCAACACAAATGTGGGCAAAGACCATCATCTCACTGCTCCTAGCAATACCCAAGTGCAAGCTAGCATGCACCCCTGTTTACTAGTTTATGATAGGCAAGTCAATTTGCCTAACACTCTCCCCGATCAGATCACGAGGAGATGCAATATTCTCCCATCTAGTAAAAAACCTTTACTCACAAGATTTACCCAGAATTCAAGCAATGATCAGCCACCCACTGCACCTCTAAATAGTCACACATGAACCCCCACTCTCAATTTATGTTAAAACAATTTAAGGAAACCTTTATATCCACTTTTGATCTCTGAACAACAAACCAAAATAACCCAAGCAATAACAGCACTATAAAAAGTGAAATTTAATACATAATATTTTGTTGGATTTTCTCCATCTTGATTTACATATACTGCTTGAGGAGTTATCATAATAAGAAGCGTATTGCCCAGCCTAAAAAGATGATTCTACACAATACAGTAGAAAGCAATACACGTGTTGAGAAAGTAAACCACATATGAAGTAATAGCTATACCTGTTTTTCTTCCCATTCCCTCAGGGCAATGCAACATTTGATCATTTTTCAGGTGTCCTTTTACTGACAGGCGGGGAAATTGTGCAGCCTCTTATGTTACGGGTATTACCCATTTTGTGGACATTGTGATACTCTAGGACTACAGTATAATTCAGAACCAATTGAACCAGCAGGAAAAAACGGCTTTTTGAAATGTGTAGCTTGAAACAACACCATAGGCAGTGGGCATGCTCTCAACTCAATGGCACGTGGGCAATACAGAAGAAGTTTATCTTGCAAGGAGTCACTATTTTATGTCTAACAGAAATTAATGGTTTTGCTGGTCTTTGGCTATTGCCCGGCTCATGGATTCCAATGGGGTTGTTTATGAGAAATTGCCTTTTTTGAGCACATATCCTAGTGTTCTATGTTTTGCTGACCATGCACTTGGTAAAAACATCTTGGTAGAGAATGGCCATCATAATCAAGATCGTAAGAATGGGTAACAATAGCAATGTGGGGAGATGGCTCCAACGAGTTGAGCTCGCCATTAGCAACTCCTTAAAGGAAAATATGAATAGTCATTAATACTCAACCAAATAGATTTCAATGGAACAATACACATATGGGAGTAAATCTTAAATCATCCCCACCAATCACATAAGGACACAGGTTACAAACACATGAGAAGTCTTGGGATTATGTGCATGTTCAGTGAGAAATTAGGTCTACACAAATCCAGAGGTTATTGAACTGAATGTTACGCACTGGCTTCCTCAGTCTGTGTATTTTCATTTGTTAATTATTTGTTGGTTTATGAGCGTTACAAAAGAGGGCATGGACCTTCACAGAGCTGCATTACTCTAATCCCTGATGTAGCAAGTCTGCAATTCAAGAGTTCTCTTGGCCCGTCTGGTGCTGCATGCGATTCAGGACTACCCAAACACACTCTAAAAAGGGAATCCCAAATGCAGCAATGAGATGTGCAATATCCAGGTTTGGGGCACTGTCCATCTTAGAGTTGCAGGTGGCTTGGTAAGGTAGCAAGGAAGTTCAATGCCCCCCACCTGTAACCACAGGGAGTGCAAAACATATAACTTGTGTAACTTAACGGGCCATATGATTACAGCAGCCAATACAAAATGTTCCTGTCTGCAAAGAACAGGCAAATACCAATTTCAGTGCTTCTCTGAAAGGATTGGTGCACTTATAAACAGTTTTAAGACAGAACAAAAAAAACACCTTGGGCATGTGTCATCAACTCTCAGGCTCTCAGCAAACGTGGATTGGAGGGACGTCAATCAGTAAAAAAACCTGGGTGCACTTATCACAGCCAGTCACGTAGAGATACTTCACAAGCTCGGCATGTTAAGGGCACCTACAGGGAGTGGCCATTTTCAACCTTCAATTGACAAGAGAAATTCTATGAGTGGAGTGTCTACTGCTTAAGAAAAACAAGAATGAACACACTACTGATTATTGGCAGGCACTATTTTAACAGAAAAATGTGATTCCACCTACTAAGTGCCCAAAGGTAACACCCCAAAAATGCTCGATTTCCATCCATCAAAACGTGTGAATTACGAGGGGCAGAACGCTCCACCACCAACGCTCCTTTCTTTCCAACTCCCTTCCATTGTATCTACAACACAAACCCATCCATATGAAGTTAAGAGCAGTGAAGTCCTGCTTGTGCTATGCTGCATACAGATCCTCGATTTTAGGTCACAGACGGCCGAGAGCATTTATACGGCACATGGTGATGAAACAGATCCGTCGAACCAATATATAGACAGAACTCGGCACATCTAGAAGGCCCCAGAGCAGATGAATATCTGCACGTATCTACTGAAAATGTTTGTTCTGCAATGAAAGAGAACAGTACATTGACCTTCAAGGTGAGTGCAACTGTTAAGGGTTTATATGAGGAACCTAGGAAGGGTAATGTGGGTACTAAAGAGATTCAAAAACATGGGCATTTAGAGGAGAAGCCAATTTCAAAGGAGATGAATTGCAAAGTTTTGGTGCAAGCACTTTCAATGAAAAGATGCAGGAAATTGCCCAAAGAGAAGCGGGCAGTGTATTAGGATTTGTAAGAGCAGAGAAGAAGGAGGGATTAGAGAGAATTAAGAAGTCAAAGATGTGGAAAGATAATTCATGAATAGGCTTTAAGACAAGAAAATGAAATGTAGAACAAAAAAGGAGATAAGAAGCCATCCGAAAGTAGTGGGCGAGGATTCAGAGGCCGAGGGTAATTGAATTGGTAGATGGACAACCCCACTCTGTATAGATCTGAAAGGGGAATGTGTGTAGAAAGTTAAGACCAATAGACAAAACACAGTATTTAAGATAGGATGTTGTTTAAATAAAGTTATTCCAATCGAATAAAGGTTTACTTTTGACTGGTTACATTTATATATACATATAGTGGTATTTTGCCTTATTAAAGGACTAAGTATCTCAAACACGTAGGCCATGGGTCTGCAACTTTGGCTCTCCAGAGGTTTTGGACTAGAAATCCAATCCCTAGCAGCACAGTAAAAATGTATTGTGGGATTTGAAATCCGAAAGATCTGGAGAACCACAGATTGCAGAAACCTGCACAAGGCGCTGTATCCCAGACAGATTAAGGGCTCACGTAGAGAGCTGCGATCTTCCTGCAAAAGACTATGCCCTAAAAATGGCAACATAAAACTTCTATTTACTTATCTGAACTTCCTGAATCACACAGGGTAGACACCTTCAGCATGTGCTGTGCTGCAGAGGTACAGTAACACAGTGCACCCTACCTTAATGGACGAACTTCACGTCTCTACCTTGATTATAACGCTAGGCATGAGAAAAACAAGGTCACAGCGCCTAATATAGATCTCTATACATGGGCAGAGGTGTTAAAATATTTATTACATTACCCCTTTGAATGCCCTCAGGCCGTGTGTTCTTACAAATGCTAAAAACGTAATCTTGTCTAGCCAAAAGATGCATATATAAATCCTAATTTGGAGAGGCAGTATACCCCCAGTATAAAAATGACAAATAAGGAAAAAGCTGGCATGCTGACTATTATGGAAAAAGAAACTATCTGATTAGCAGGGAGTATAAAAGTCCAACAGAGAAAGGGGATACACAACATCAGTTCATAATACAGGACACTAGCCTCAATATCATCGCAAATGTTCCATTGAGGACATCTGGTTATGCATGTATCTATATGATATTCATAAAGCGCACAAAGACTGAGGTATCGAGGTGCTGATGAGTGAGAAGAGGCATGATAACGTCAAACTAAAACAGATAAGGGCCTTGCAAAATGCAAAATGGAAAAAACGCAAGATTGCAAAGGTCAAGGGGTGAAGCGTTCCAGAGCGTGGGGCGGGAACTGAAAAGGATTTCCCTCCAGCTCTGACCGAGCAGGAATGTAGGGCACCACTTTGGAACGCAAATATTCTGCCCCAACATTGTGAATAGCACGGTAAACCAAACAGAGACCTTTAAACTTAATTCGGCTTCTAATGGGAAGCCAGTGTAGTTGATGTAACAGTTCTTGAGAATGGGCCAGTGTAGGAGCTCCAATAGCGAGACTTGCGGCTGTATTATAGAGGATTTGAAGCCGTTGAAGTAGCCTCTCCGGTTGACCAAAATAGATTGCATTGCAATAGTCTAATGAACTCATAATGGATACTGTAACAAATTTTGACCTGAGAGCAGTTTGAAGAAAAGTTAGAATGTTTTTTTAGAATCTTAAGTTTTATAAAGCCCATTTGGAAAATTGCAGAGACCTGGGCTTCCCGAGAGCCAGTAGCCAAAAGTTTAATCCCAAGACTCTGAACTACTGGAGAGGGCTGGGGACAAGGACCCAGGGAAGGTCAGTAATGACAGGTCCACAGCTGACCCTCAACATTAGAGCCAACCAGGAGAACTTCCGGTTTCTCTCCGTTCAGTTTCAACCAGTTGTTGGCCATCCAGTTTCCAACTGCAACAAGACAGTTTTTAAGTTTATCAAGGGAAGGAGGGGTTAGAACAAGGCATTTTTAAGCAAAACAGGATCAGAGTATCATCAGCGTAGGAGAAAGAATTTACTCAATGGCTGCCAACAAGTTTAGCCAGTGCCTGCATATAAAGATTAAAATAATCTATTGCTTCCTTCATGGCACTGGACCACAATCCTTCCCCGGCATTGCAAAATCAATCGTTGGCAGTAGGATCTCGCAACCCTCCAGCAGTGGTTAAGGGCTAAACCAGTGCAAAATAGAACTCCAACTCTCCTACTTAAGGCATAGGTGAGATAGATTGTGAACTGAGCGTCTGAGAAAACATCTATACACAGTGCCTATGAACAATAACCCACTGAATACAAAAGGGGCGCAACAACCAACTGCCTTCGAGACTTCCTCTTGTGGAGAGACGCTGGCCAACTCAAAAACAATAAAACACAGGTTTAGGCGAGGCCCTGCTTCCTCCAAAGAGCAACACTTATGTGATCCTAGATAAAGGGGCCCCATCTAAAGCTGTACTTTACTTCCTCTGATGGAATGGAGCAATCTGTGGTAAAGCGGCTCAGGGAACATCGTCTCAAGGCCAGACCATAAATGGTGAACCTCAAATCTCCAGCTGCTCACAGAAAGATCGGACTCCTTTGTTAAGCACAGGGGAGAAAACTACTGGATTCTGCTGGCTGCAAGGCCCAAGGCTGATGTTCCCTAAGGAATAGTCTATCATGTACTATTTGTTACAATACAAACTCCAGATAGAAGCCCTGAGGAGTGTCCACCTGCCTGGCAACTACAATGAGAATGCCTACAGCCTCCCACAGCACATGTCTTACAGCGGAACACCTACCACATGCTGCACAAAACAGAACCTCTGAAATTAGAAATGTAGACAGTCACTTACCACAAGACGCCACAAGACACAAGCCTCCATTACACAGGTCCAGCCTGGCAAGGCATAGCCTTTCACCACATCATGTCGTCCATCACACCCCAAGTCAATAACACATGCCGAAACATGCAACACTAGCCTCCAGAGAAAGAAGCTTTCACAAAGCATACTGAAAGTTGCTCTTTTGTATGCAAGCCCCCAGAATATACTTTGTTTCACCCTATATTCCAACCAGTAGCACAACACGAACAAATAATTGTAGATTACTTAATTTAGGTTACTAGTTTGGATTCTGCCTCAATGCAGGTCTACTTGATATTCAGTAAGGGCCAACTACCATGAAATCAAGCCTGTTGGCATAGTTATCAGCTAGGAGACAGAACCAGGATGTGTATGAGCACACTGGTGTAAAGCTTGTCTGGTATGCTCTAGGCTTGTGAATAAACTCGAGGAGAATGGTTGAGTGACCAAGGCCCAGAAGAGTGCTAGAATGCCTGAGAAACCATTGTGCACTGTAAGTGCAAATCTGACCTCTTGCCACGCTTGGCAGCGATATGAAGCAATCTGATCCCAAGAGACTTGGAATCTCGTACAGGCTGCCATGCTACCTGCTTAGAGCAAAATCAAGTGGCCCATATCTGTGTGTTTTGCTGTTCTATAGGAATTAGTAGTAGCAGTAAAAGTATTCAAACACAAATACTAGAGAAACACGGTTTCAATATGCTACAAATAACACAGACAAGACACAAAATTGAAGAATATATATAATGCATAACAAATACCATATAAAACTGACAATCAAATTCAAATAATAAGATTAGAAAAATAACAAAGAAACCAGGATTCGCCAGAAATACTTCACATTTCTGGAAACCAACATGCCTGAGAGGTAGCCAAATGGTGATACAATCTAACTATGAAGGTTGACAATTAAGTGCACTCCCATAATACTGAGCGGAAGAACATTCCAGATTAGATTTGCTGTAACCCGAGTCCAGTGCGTTTCCCCTGCACGCATAAGAATCAATGAGACTTCCAAGAGTCTGATGTCACTACTTGCAATGTTTTCTGGGTGGATGTTTGAGTGTGTGCTCTGCTCTACCTCATTCAGTTATTCTCCGAGACTTACTTTACGCATCCATTACCCTCGTCATAAAGCAACTTTTAACTTACAAGTGATTCCACAGCATCATTAGTGTCTTCCTAGCTTTCATCAATTACAACAAGATTTCCTATCACAGCAAGGGATTTTCCACAAATGTGTACTCCTATTTTCGTTCAGTTAACTCGGCTTCCTTGCTTTAACGCAGTCTCCAAGATGAGCCCTAATGTTTCAATAAACTGGCGAGGTCTTCAAGAGCAACACCACTGAGCGTTTTCTGGACCATTATCAAATTCTGTAGTTGAAATTGGTCATACTTAATAAATCAGTCAAATGACAAACAGGCTTGTGAGATGTGGTCACATTATTTGTATGGCCTGATTTTGGACCACCTGTAGTTAAGGCGAAGAAAAATCTCAAGAAGCTAATGAAGAGTACTGTAATCTGGTCATTACAAGGGCTTGAAAAGGTCAGTTGAAATGAGTTCTGCTAAGCAAGGGGGACATGGTTACGACATTTGGATACTCAACAAATTATTAATTTGGTACCGTCACTACTGCATTGAACTGAGGGGAGAAGGATAGTTGACTTTCAAAAAGGACCTTCAAATTCCTGAGCAACTCCACCGGGGCCTGTGGTTGTCCCTTATGGTCTGGCCCCTACAAAGGAACCATATGCTGGTGGGGGCACAGCTCAGTGCCTATGTTTTATTGCTATTACGGTGTCGCCAGGCATCAGCCACTCCCAAATTTTCCCAGCAATCAAAGTTCCACATCATATAAACTGTGCCATAAGCCAGACACTCCACCAGGTAGGAAAGGTGAAATATATAGCTCTTAAATAGCAGGAGATAAAGAAGAGCTCTGCAGTACTCCGCAGGTAAACAAACAAACAAGCAAGATGCAACTTCCTAAGCATAGTCTTTGACAGCTCTCTCTCTCTCGAAAAAAAAGAACATGTCCTAGGTTATGGCGGGAACATAATAGTCATTAATTCCTCCAGGTGGGGGATCAAAATGTTGTGGTCTAGGGTGTCAAATGCACGGGACAGTGAGCATTCCCCAAGACTATTCTTATATGTCCTTGCCATTCTTTGGAATTAGCTTCTCCTAAGCTTCATTACTCACAAAGCATTTCACACGCATCACAATGACGATCTCCACAATAGGGTGAGGTGCTGCTAGCATTGTAACGTAAAGATCCCTTAGAAACTTCACAGGCTGACACACTCACTTAAAGTGCTGCCAGCTAGCAAGATACCATTTTCTGAGCATTTTTCTTGGAGAACCAAGAAATCAGTTTCTTGGTGAAAAAGTCAGTAATCAACAATTCTGCTAGGATCTTGTTGATACTGGTGGAAGATTCAACACTGAAAGGTTTCAGAGAGCTGTTGGAGTCAAAGGTGTGAAAAAGCTTTGGGGTTGAGGGAGAAAGCAGGGTAGACCTATGGGTGAAATGAGAAGGGATTCGGGCACCTGCTTGGACCAACCCACTGACAAAAGCCTTGCTCTGCCTGGACCTGGGCAAACGTCCCAGCAGGGAATCAAGCAGAACACCTGAATATGTTAAGAGTAAGGTTTGTGACATCTCTCAGCCTGATTGACATCCTACTAATGAAGGTGAAATGGGTTACTGCGGTCCTCAAATGTTAAGATGCCCTTTCACTGAACCCTAGGTTCTTGCCTCTCGTAAGCCTTAGCAGGTTACGCTAAGGCCTGAGTTTCCCCACCGCCCGCCCCTCATCTGCCAACTCTCAGATGCTTGTTTTGTTCCTCATGGGCACAATGTATTGAGAGAGCGAGAAAGAGAGCGTGCACGCATAAGATGCTAGAGAAACATCTGCAAATAGCCTGTGGTAGGCAGGGTTGCAGGTGTTTTTGCCTTACAAGGCCTACTCCTGCCTTCCCCCAACTAACCCACGACCCTCTATCACCACCTTACACACACAAAACTCCAACAGAAACACACCATCAGCCTAGCTGTTAGCACATCAACACTAACCAAGCCATGACTAAGCTCTCCTCTTTAGCCCTGTAGCACTCCCCAACATCAGCAGCTAACCAGACAGACCCAGAGCGCGATAGTCTAACAGATCATGTGCTTGTCCCCATGTATAACATACTCCTACGTTTCTTGCGCCAAACCCATAGAAAGCAGTTTGGCACTTAGGAACCGGGTACTTTCGACCTGCACCCATCAACACCACAAGTTTCACATCTGCCTTTCCCAATCTCCCACTAATTAACCCCACTCTCCTTTGCTCTTACAGAGCCAAGTGCAGCATGGCCACCAATAGTGGCAGACAGGTGCTATACAAGACACTATGACGAATCCAAGAAGATCCCCGAATGGTGAGGGAACCAGGAAGCACCAGACTGAGGGGGGAATCATTTATAGAAAGATCCTAATACCACCCCCAAGGTTAAGATCAAGTAGCGACTGCCTTCCCCATACCACCTGAGAAGAGACTTTAGGCAGGGATTCTGTGAGGATTCTGCAGGATTCTTCACAGTGCTCACTAGGAATAGGTGGCCTGACGAATTTAGTTGCATCAGTTGCAATTGTGATATGTAGCTGCATGGCCACCCCCAATTCACAGTTGATCCTACTGCATGACTTTAACCACCAGACATGCAAATCCAGTAGGACCAACCTTCAGGAAGTATAGTTTGTTAGGGAGGCTTCTTGATTTCCCTATATTTCAATATGCCTTAAATCGGCGCTTGGACAAGGTTTGAGTAGTGAAAGGCGGGTACCGAGGTACAGGTTTAGCAGTGAGAGCAGATTAAAACTTGGGCAGCAAAGATAGTGTCATCTCGTAACTCATCCTCATTTGGAGGATCTCACCCTTACTGGACCGCTCGATTCCCTTTCACACACCCAGCAGAACAAATGAATTCAGCAGAACTAAATGGGATTACCACCCATCAACTTCCAGTACCGTCCAAAACATATTCATGTCCATCACCTCCAATTGTATCATCCTCTATATGTCTCTGACTTCACCCTGACTGAACTTGGTGAGAAGTTCAAGCGCTTCTTTCTCTACCCACCCTAGTTTCTTTGTGTGCTGGCATCCATTTAATCTTTCACTCCGACAGTCTCGTCTAATTTGGGATGTTATCTGCTCAGCCAAACAAGCAAATATTCCCCAAGAATTTTCAAAACACAGATTTATCATGCATAAATATATAATAACTATGCTACCAAACAGAGTGGGTGGAAATATCCATTTACTAAGGATTTACCCTTTTCAGAGGCAATGATAATGTCCGATGCCATAGCCCGCATTTAATCTTGCTGGAGTGCCATAGACAATAGCAAACTGCCGATGTGATCCTCACAAAGCTGTTGACCAGGGTTTAACCTTTTAAATAATTTGTCAACAAAAGCCAAGGGCACTCAGTTACCGGCACCTGATATCCCAGTATTACCTGGAAATTGTAGGTGCCGGCTATGGCAATAAATCCACCTTACATTGAGTCACAAAGGACTCCATGGAGGGGATTGCCGGTATTTCCAGCACCGCTAACATTGGTGCCGGAAATACTGGCTGTTATTTGCCGTTTGGGGCCTGATTTACCTCCAGTTTTTGGCTATGGGTAAGTCAGTCAACCCCCACTGCAACAAGTTTGCCGGACTGGAAAAGTGCTGGTACATACTTGTAATGAGGGCCAAAGTATGCTACTGGTGTTGTTCCCCCTCTTGTGCCGTGAGGCCGGCAGAAGAACAAAAATGGGGTGGCAAGGAGAGTTGTGATATAGAAAACTGGATTAGTGGAACTGGATTAGAGAATGAGCTGTGACTGTAAAAAGTTGATCTCATAACTGCGCACCTGTGTTGTACGCAAAACTTTCTGGCTCACAATGTGCCAGGAAGAGATTGAATTCATGGGATGGGCAGCATAAATAACATTAATATACAAGTGAAACGTTTGTGGAAATTCAAAGCCACTTTTCAGTGGCAATCCGATTACCTATGCATGGCTGTGTACATAGTCGTGGTTAACATGCCGGACCCCTCTCATTTGCAATAAGACTATTCTATTCGAAAAACTGGTTTAAAGACTATTTTCCAAAAACAGGGATCTATATTGAGCCTCTCAAGATGGGTTCAATTTAACCAACCAATACATAATCAGAATCATAGCATAAATATTGATCTTCATAAATAAAGGACAATTTTGCACAGATGAATGTTTACAAGTTTATAATTCATCGAAATCGGCGCACAAGTGGCGCACGCGGCTGGCGCACAGTGTGTGCGTGCAGCAGTCTGCGCCAGCCGCGTGCGCCAAAATCCATTTCAGCGCACAGCGTATTCATGGATTGCAACATCAATAACCAGCCCTGGAGCAGAGTGGCGCAGCGACCCTGCAGCAGCGTCAGTAATGCCCCCAATCCCGCCCCATGTGCCAAAAACATTGCACAATTCTCCAACATGGCGCAAAGGCCAGGGGACCGCATACAGTCCCCCCCCTCCCAAGCACGAAAATGCGTGTAAAAGTCCATGCGCACCCCTTGGAATACATGACGTACCGCTCTCGCGCTATCGAAAATGCGTGGAAAACTCCCTGCGCACCACTCGGAATACACATATTTTGCTTGTGCCAGCCAAAACGCGCACCTCGGAATTCACGTACTGCATCCCACGAAGAGCACGTACAGAGCGATGGAAACCCACGTAGGACCTTCAACCCGTGGCAAGGGAAACGCCTGCGCATGTTACTTCACAGATGAGCTTACACGCTAAGGGCCTTTCCTCGAATTACACACCGACGTGCTATTTTTTCATGTGCCAAATCACTCCGTATCAAGCTGGCCACACGACAACACACGGAAGACCACGCTCCAGCCCCGAAGGCCGAATTACTGCCCCCCGGAGGCCCAAGCAGCCTCCCACGATCCATCTGCTGCTGCCTGCCTGCCTGCCTGCTGCCACCGTGCCCTGCCATTTGGTGCCTGCACATCTGCCATCTGCAGGGGTCCAGTTGCAGTGACCACCCCTGCTGGAACAGAAGTCTCCCAACTGAAAGTACCATCACTCCACAGCCCAGCCCCAGGACCCAGTTGCCCACCCACACCTGCCTCGGGGGTTGCCATGTCCGACAACACCTTCCGGCACGAGTGGCAACCCCCAGCCAGAGAGGCTGAGGGCTACCAGCTTCAGTGAAAATGAAGTTGGTATCCTGGTGGAGCAAGTTCTGGGGCATTATGATGCCCTATTCACACCATTGCGTGCCGACAAGGAAGGACGGAAGAGGATCTGGAAGGACATAGTGGGTGCCATCAAAACAGAGGGGGTGGCACCCCGCGGCAAACATGTCCAGAAGCGCTGGGAGGACTACAAGTCCAGGACCCTCAAGAAGGCCCGGCCTGTCTTGGAAGCAGAGGATGCAGTGGGGCGCCGGGGCCAGCTAACCAACCAGCAGAGGAGGGTCATGGGGTGCATTCGCCCAGTGCTTCACCACCAGATCCTCAGGATGCAGGCCCGTCTAGAGTCGAGCGGCACTTATGTTTAAAAAAGCGCATGTTGCAGTGTGCTGGTAGTTGGCTTCTTGGCTGCATGTGTGAAATGGGTCATGTTTGGATGTGTGTGTGCAGGGACATGATGGTGCCACATGCCATGCATGTGTAACAATGCATCAGGCAGAGCAGCATGCGGAACGCACAGATGTATGCATGCCTGCGTCTGTAATTTGACATGTTTGGGGTGTGAGAGACGTGTGCTGTTGTCATGGACATGCATGATGCACATGTGCGCCATAGATGCATGACACATGTTGGTGACAACGTGTTGATTCACTGATACAGCCTAGTCATCCCTGTATCCACTGTGTCTGGGGGTATACCGGGTCAAATGCATGACCCTCCAGTGACGCGTGTGCATGTGACCAGCATGTCCCATGGTGCATGTGAGAATCAGCCTACCAGCAGGCCCCGATTCATATCCCCCAACCACCCACCCACCCACCGAGCAGTGACAGGCACCTGCCAGCAGGCCCCGACTCATGTCTACCTGCACCCCCATCCACCCAGCACTGACGGGCACCTGCCAGCATGCCCGACGCATGTACCACCAAACAACATGTCCTAACAGAACTGACCCATGTCCCTAATGCCAAACCCATTCCCCCTTGACCTCTAGTACAAGCACGCAACCATCCACTGCACCCACTCCCAAATTACCCATGCCATGGAAGTCTCAAGAGAACCACCATGGCCATGCATAAATGTACAACAGAGCCACACAGTGGCAACACATGACTGAGTCAATGCTCATAGAGACATGCACAAAACCAATGAGAGTAGACCACACCAATAATGAAGATAAATGAAATGCATTAAAAATCGTATTGAAAAAAGCATATTATAAATTAAAACTTGTACATTAAGAGACAATTAAATCATAAAAAAGAAAAATCCAATGTGAAACAAAAATCCACAAGAGGAAAAAAGGGAAGTGGTCCATTTCCAATGTCCAAATAAAGTACATGAAAAAATCCAGGAAAAACCATTGATCCATGGGATGTTAAAATAACCAAAGTATGTACAAGTCGGGAACTAAATACACTGCAAGTGCAAAGGGTCCATGATGCCCAAACCAAAGGAAACCTACCATAAATCCTACAAAAAAAATATGTACATAAAGTGGAGCAAAGTCCATGAACTCCAAAATAAAAAATAAAAAAACAAAGGAAACCTAACACTACAGAACTATGTACAAAGGCAACGGGCATGTCCTACGGCTCACTCTTTGATGTTCGGGCCAGGGCATCATCCATGTCGATGTCGATGTCCCGGAGGCGGGCCTCTTCCCTGGTCTCGAGGTCTCGCAGGGATTCAGTCATGGCAGCCTCGAACTCCCTGCGAGTGGCCTTAAGGCACTCAGCCCGCCTCAAAAGCCCTGCACATGGAGGTCTCCGCCCTGACCATAGTGAGCCGTGCCTCCTCCGCCCGCTGCCGCTCCGCATCTATTTGCCGGGTCAACCGCTGCCACACGGAAGACACTCCCAATCCAGGGTCCTCCGGCCGATACCTGCCCCTCTGATGTAGATGTCCCAGAGCCATGATGCCTCCCACCCTGGGTCTGCTGCTGCCGTGCATGTGCCCTGCTGGTCGATGCCTGCACGTCGTCCTCTTGCTGGCGTCCAGTTGTGAGTATACCATTGCGAATACCACGTTGACGCAATGCTACCACAGCTAGGACAGGCTCAACCCGGTCCGGGATAGCTACGTCCGCAGGGAGAGGAAGGCCAGTTGTTGTTCGTGCATCCCCTCCCTGAAAACGGGTCTGGACGAGGGCTTCCCTGCTGGTGCGGAATGATGCACTTACAGGATCAGGGACAGGATTACACACAGGCACCTCTGCGGCAGCCTGTGCTGCCTCCTGTCCCTGGACTGCACCACTAGCACCAGTGGAATGCCCCCCTCCAGGCCCATGCGTGGGCCTTCTACGGCCTCCTCCTCAACTGAACCCACCACCAACCTGGATGACTCCATGCCATCTTCCTCAATAGGCCCCTGTGAGGGCTCAGCTGACCCTCCTGCTGCCAAGGAGTCCACCTCCGACCTCCGCCTCTTGGACCTACTCTCGGCAGCTGCGGACATGGCACTAGACTCCTCACGCCCCGAAGAGATGACAACCCGGGAGGGGAGCTGGGCCTTGCGTCTCTGGCTGGCGGTGGGATCCCTGCCGCATGGCTCCACAGCACCGTCTCCACCCTCTTCATCAGTTGACGCTGTAGACAGGGAGAGACAGAACACAGGAATCAGGGCACTGTCCAATGGTCTGAAACACACATGACAGTTGCACATGAGTGGCAGGGTCAAAATTCACAGATGGCATCACACTCCCCAACACACACATAATTTGAACCCACATACATGCGCACATTAACAGGAATGTTGCAGCAGGCAGCACCATCCATACACATACAACAGCATGAGCATCCGAAGGTTAGCCTGACATCACATGCAACATGGGAGTGCGGAACACATGCACACACGCCACCAGACATACATGCATCTGTACATCTCCACCACCCGTCACAGTGAACTCATCAGCAAACATGTCACATCTGCCAATCAGCCTCGTACATGTCGGTGTCACATGCATCCATGGAGTATCACATTCGCACACATGTCAAACACACACACACACACGCACATGTATGCGGTGCACGTACATGAAGGTAAAACCAGCATCCATGTGTCACACCCCAACAATGCCACAGTACATATACAGAAATGCTAACATGTTTGCATCCCCACAAGCATTCGTGCATCATGCTTTTCAACACATACACCATTGATGTGCCTCACACATGACTGCACTCACATGCAGAAGGCTCATGTCCCTGTACATACACATCCATACATGGGGGCACACCTCAACATGCACAGCGTCCAATCAGTACGCATGGACACTTACCGCTCCACTCCGGACGGGTCTGCCACTGAAGGACCTGGAGGTGGAGTGCTGGGTGTATGCATTCCAGGACCCTCATCTGGATGTTGGTAAGGCAGACCTGGCACCCCTCTGCATGCGCTGCCTTCAAGGGGTGCCGGGCCTTGCTGAGGGTCCTGGACCTGAAGAACCCAGCGCTTCCAGACGCGTTGCATGTCACGGGCTGCCACCCCCTCCACGCTGATGGCAGCCACCATGTCCTTCCAGATCCTCTTCCACCCTTCATTGTCGGCGTGTGAACTTCTGAAGAGGGCATCACAATGCCCCAGGACTTGCTCCACCAGGATGCCAACTTCATTGGCAGTGAAGCTGGCAGCCCTCTGCCTCACTGCTGGGGGGTTGCCACTGGTGCCAGGTGGTGTTGTGTCGGACATGGCAACCCCCGAGGCAGGTGTGGGTGGGCAACTGGGTCCGAGGCTGGGCTGTGGAGCGATGGAATACCAATCGGCAGTCTTCTGTTCCAGCAGGGGTGGTCACAGCAACTGGACCCCTACAGATGGCTGACGTGCAGGCACCAAATAGCAGGGCATGTGGCCAGCAGGCAGGCAGGCAGCAGCAGCAGATGGCAGGTGAGAGCGTGCTCGGGGCTCTGGGGGACAGGAAAATGGCCTTCTGGGCAGGAGCGTGGTCTTCCGTGTGTTGTTGCGTGGCCAGCTTGATACGGAGTGATATGGCACGTGAAAAAACTGCACGTCAGCGTGTAATTCGCGGAAAGGCCCTTGGTGCGTAAGCGCGTATGTGACGTGATACGTGCAGGCGTTTCCCTTAGCACGGGTGCATCAGCATGTATAAAAATAAATAACGTCCGTGTGTGAATGCGTGTCATTCGAGGAAAGGGCCTAAGCGTGTAAGCACGTATGTGACGTTACGCGCGCATGTGTTGCTCTCTGCATGGGTTAAAGGTGAGCGCGGGCCAGCAAAACACTCCACGTGCTGTTCGTGGAGACTGACGCGTGTGTTTACTCTGCTGGAATCACACGCAATTACTTCACAGCATCTGAAGTCCATACCGCTTCTTTTGGTGGGGTGTTGCATACGCGCATAAACACATGTGTTTTTTTTTTTCACGCAAGGCAGACTGAGTCGCATACGCTTTTTTCTCACTGTGGTTCCCCCTGTGCATGCGTACCATTTAGAGGTCATTGTAGCCCGCATGTTCCACGCGCACATGTTTTTTGTGTATCTGGGTGCCACATTGTACTGCTGGAGGTAATATTCACGCACGTGGGCTACCAGGGTCGCGTGCACAATTCTTTTTTTCCAATTTCCTGTTCTTAAATTACTTTTGATTTTTTGATTTTTTTCTTTTCTTTTTGGGGGTGCCTGAGCGTTGCATGACCTGTCATTTCTCCCCAGGGGTCAACGACAGCCTTACAGGGGCACTTGGGTACCTATTCCATCAAGTACCCTGCCTCCTCCTAGCCAATTGCCCAGGACAATTGTTGAGTGAACCTCCCCTAGCCCATTTTCCATCGGTGCCATGGTTGGGAAGCCACCAAAGGCTAAGGGCGGCAAAGCTGGGTGTCCTCCCAGGGCTGGACGTGGTCAGGCATGTGGGCGCAGGGGACATGGAGTCCAGGGTGGCTACAGGGGTGGAAGAGGCAGGGGTGCCCCTCTGGGAGGGGATGCCCAGCTACGTGCTGGTGCAGATATGCCACCACCCCTGTGGTTCCTGGTGATGCAGCTGTTGCAAAACAACCTGGCGCCCATATCACCCAACAGCAATTTACATCTGCTGTCACAGGCCCACCGGTGGTCGTAGCTGCAGGTGCAGCTGTGGACACCTCCACCCAGGCTCTGGGTCAGGCAACGCATGTTGCGTTGTGGGACGAGGACTCCCAGGACGAGTTCTATCTTGTCCGGAGGGTGGGCTCATGTACGTACACTCTGGCTGTGACTGTAGCACACATATCTGGGGCAGTTATGACATCCACTGCCCCAAGCAGCCGGGTGGTGGTAACTGCATGTGCAGATGCAGCCAACACTACTCCGGCAGTGACTGAGACCCAAGCCAGACCTTCTGTCCTCATACCAACACCCACTGCCTTGGTCCAGTCCACCAGCGCCACTGCCCCCACTATTCAGTGCCACATTGCCCTCTCGGGGTCAGTACCAACGTCCAAAAGGAGGTAGTGTGCTCCTGCACAAGAGGCTGGGACCCCAGACACGGCTCCGCCCTCCGTCACGTCAAGGAAGAAGCCTTTCTGCAATCAGGAACTGGACTTCCTTGTGGACTACGTGTCGGGACACCAACGCAATATGCTTGTGGGCCCACAGTGCCATACACCACATCATAAGCGTAGGGTCCACTGGCAGCATGTTGCGGATGGTGTGACATCCATGGGATTGCAGGTGCGCACAGCTCAGCACTGCTACAAGCGCTGGAATGACCTCAGATGCAGAGCTAAGCAAAAGCGTGCCTCCAATTACAACATGTCTCTGGTGACTGGTGGTGGGCCACCACCACAGGAGGATGAACTCACTCAGCATGAGGAGATCGCTTCAGAGTTCATCCCGGAAGAACAAATCTGTGGAGTGGGAGAGAGAATGGATTATGATGCATCATCTGGTGAGTATTGATGCGTGTAACTCAATGACATGTGTGTTTGACATGTGTGACCCGCCCAACTACAAGTAGGCTCTTTCGTATCTTCAATCTCCCTCACCACCTGTGTCGTTCACCAGGGGTCTGACCTCTCGGCCCCAATTCATCGAGAGCAAGTGGCAGCTCTTAACTACTGCATTATCATTTTTTGTACAAGTTCCAGTGCTATGCTGATGACAACCAACTAATTTCCTGGCTGACCTTGGCCACCTCTTGTCCCTCCCCTATTTCTGATAGCCTCATTGGCATTTGCTTTTGGTGTACTACCAACGGTCTCTGAATGCCAGCAAGACTGGCATCCTCCTCATCGATGCACCTTTTCCATCAGTTGCCATCAATCTCTGGCCAGCCCCACTTGGCCCTCCTCCTGCCTCCACCTGCAAGGCCAAGAACCTCAGGGTCACCTTTGACTCAACGCATCCCTTTTACACACACGTGTGACGTATCTTGGAATGGATTAACTTCTTGCTCAGCCACCTCAAGGGTACTGTGCCCTCCCTAACATTCTCCTATATGCTCACAGTTTGTCAAGCTCTGGTTCATTCAAGGTTGGAGTACTGTGACAGTCTCATTCAATATTCGACCTGCCTCCACCCTCCACCACTAATCCGGTACAGGACTGCAAGACTTGTCCTTGGCCTCAAGACCTGGGATCCCATCTTTCCATCTATGTGAGCCCTTCAGTGGCTAACAGTGGATGCAAGGATGTTACTTCAGACCCTCTGCATTGTGCACAAGGTTTTTTTGGGACTGGGTAGAAAATACCTTCAACAATCCCTCTACCAATTCCTCCCCCCTTGAGTCCTTTGCTCCTCTACCCAACACTCCCTCAAGGTCAGCCGTTAATTTAATAAATAAGGTAGGAGCAGATCTGTGTGTACAGCTGGGAGCTCACTTTTGAACAGCCAACTGGCCACGTTGAATCTTGGAGAGATATAGCTGCTTCTGGAAGCACCTCAACACCTTCCTTCTTGCTCTTGCATTAGCTCCTCTTCTACCCAGCTGAACAGTTTCCTCCGTTGGCACTGTGCCCCTGCACACACTCTGTCCATCGGATCAGGTGCCTGCTCATCCTGCCTCCCTGCTGCACTGCCTACAGGCGTCCATATTAATGGGTCCAGTGCTTGTCCCCATACAGTCCAGCACTCTTTGCACTCATCGTATTTGCCCTGTCCAAATCATCTTGCACTTGCCACTTGCTGGCTGCACTACCACTTTTTGAATGGACATTCTATAAATGCACTTCATTTTCCTTCTTTGGTCTCCTCTGTTTGACACATTCCCCTTCTCCCCCTTCCTGGGTCTTCAACCATTTATCCCTTCTCCATGCACTAGTGTGTTCTGTATGTCATTGTGCCCAGTATGATAGTTGTTTTGAATTCCTTTTCTCCCTTGTTCCACTCCCTTTGCTTGCTTGCGCTCTGAGCCACTTGTGTACGAGTGCAATCTTGATGAGATGTCACATGTCATACACATCATTTGTCCTTGGTGCAGTGTGGTTCACTCCGAGTGTGCTGATGGCAGTGGCTCCCCATGCACATATGTGCAGGATCATGTTACATGTGCATTCCATGTATGCCACTAGGTGTCCTTCACCACCTGCTCATTGTTGTATTTGCCCAGGATGATCCAAGTGTCATTTCATTTGGACAGCCATGTCATGCTTACTGTAGGTCTGTGTGTCATCACGCACGTCTTTGAGCTGTGCACATCTGTATCATGGCCATGGCTCCCCCAGTTACAGGCCCATGACCACTTTTCAACTGGTATTACCTTCTACATGCATGGATGTGCTATGGTTGGTTCCTCAACTCTCCTCCATCATGTCCACTTCTCATTGGCTGTAGAGACATTTGACTGACGAAATGCAATAAACGCATGCCTACACTGTGTGGCAATGCACAGTTCTGCATGGAACATGTCATTGCCATGCAGTACCTCCCTGCTATTGGCCATAGGGCGGGTGTTTCACGGAAACCATGCTACCTGGTGCATGCCATTTGCACATCATGGCTGCAATTGCCGTTACACTGCCATAATGTTTGAATATTTTCATCACTACGTACATCTTGATGTTGTAGGTTGAGCGGCTACACATGCACTGCAACACACACACCCACTCCTGTGCCAAGTTAAGCCCTTCAATGTGCAATCATGATGGTGCGGTGTGATGTTGACCTGACATGTATGTACCCATGTCCCTCCCATCACAGTATAGAAATGCACTAGTGTAGGTGCCTCCTATGACACAATTACTGTGCATAGTTGATTGTAGTTGAGTGCTGCACATGAACATGCATGTTACATGTATCATGGTGTGTTCGGTTACATTTCTAGCTGTGTCCATCTGTGTGGTAACACATGCTTATGCTAGGTGCTGACTATTTGTTACCATCTCTCATTTTGGTATTGGATGTATGCCCTCTAGAGGTTGTGTGTGATGCAGGTGATGTGCAACATGCAATACATGTGTTGCATTCACATTTTTCACACATCCTTTACTGCTTTTGGGATGGCCCTGCATTGCAATGCTACTGGATGCATGTTGGGGTTTGATTTCCCTGTGACATGGCTGTTTCATTATTTGTCTATCAATGTTGTGAACTGTATGTGTGTGGTATGTGCTATTGACGTGCGTGTTCTTGTTTCTCTTTTTTATGTTGCAGGTGATAACGCACTGGCGGCAGGGGATGAAGATGTCATCCCAGACAAGGTGGTCAGTTCACATGACCAACCAGGCACCAGTGGTGGTCGTGGGGTGGCAGCCCACGAGAACCCACAGGTGCTCCAGGCCATCGTGTCCAGAGCGGACTCTGAGTCAGGCTCTGATGTATCCTCTGACCACTATGTTGAGCCGGATCTGCATCATGACGTGTCGTCGGCGGTAGGTGATCCTGTGTCGGATGGTCTTCTGTCTGCAACACTTGGTAGGTGGCCAGGCAGGGTTGGAATGTCCACCTGTGGTGGTTACGGGTGCACGGTCACACTCGACACCAGTTGGTCATGTTCCTGGGGCATCAGGTCGACGGAGGGATGCAGTTCTGCAGCCGCGGGCGGCACCAACCCAGCAAGGACCACAGCTCCTTGGGCCCAGTAGGTGTGGTGTCTGGCGACGCGGTGGCCGTGTGCCACCGGGGTCATCTGAGTGGGAGCATTCCACGATTGCCATACCACAGCAACAGGGGGGAGCAGTTGAGAGGATTGCTCAAGGTATGGAAAGTGTGGCCCATTCCATCCTCTCCTCTGTTAGGCAAATGGTGCTCCATCAGCGGGCTACACAGTCCATATGCTGCTCACTCAGGCTGGGCATGACTGCGTATGTCAGGGTGTGCTGGGCTGAAATGGTGGTGCTGCGTGAAACACTTAATGCTCAAGCAAAAGGCACACTGTGAGGCCCCAAGGGTGGAACAACAAGCCCTCCGATCTTCTTTAGCTGACCTCATGATGGATCAGAGTAGGCGGAAAGAAGGCAGGTTTGAACAGCTTGAAGGAACCATCTCGGCTGAACTGTGCAAGCCGGGAGTTACTCTGCCATGTGAGGCCATGCAAGCAGAACTCCGTCTCATGTCAGTCCCTGCAGGGGGAAGCACGTGCGACACGTGAGGTAAATCATGCTGACCTCAGCCTCATTGCCCACCAGGACCTGGTTTACCAGACCCGCATGCTTGCTGCCATTGACATAGGTCGGGCAGTGCAGTCGCTGAGCCCAGTGTTTTTTTTTTTTTTTTTTTTACCTCGACATCTACACATGTGGGTGTAGAGGTGCACCCTGTACCTCCCCCCACCTAGGTGCCCCCCACCTGCCGGGTCATATATGGACAATTTAAATTGTTTTTTTCCCTGCATATTTTTGATTTTTCATCCGAATTGTATGGTGTTTGGCAAGTATGTTATTTTTTCATTTTATTTAATTTTTCTGTTATTTTGCTGTTCTTTTTCAATGATTTCACTTCGCTTATGTTTTTTTCTGGTTTTCTTCTATTTTACTGATTTTGCTTTTGTTTCCTTCATTACTCTTCATTTTTTATTTCAATTGATTATTTGATTTAATTTGTATTTTCTTTAGAAAAATTATTTTTTTCAGTTTTATTTTGTCTATTGTGCATACATGTGACAGTGTGGTGCTTTGTGGCATCGGAAGGAATCCACTGTATGTTCCTGCTGGGCCCATTCAGGCTTGTCTTGTGTATGTGTTTTGCTTGGGGTCCTGACACATATGCTATTCCTGCTTCCCTTTTCCATGGGCTTGCAAGGATGGCTCGGTGTAACAGCATATCACACATGGGGATTGGGCTTCCGTCATATCTGTGGCCAGCCTGCAGTTCTACTTGTGTGTACACCCCTAGTGGGTATTCCAGATGGGTTCTCCAATGCATGTCTGCACTTAACTTTGGTGAGTATTAAGCTGACTGTGCATTTCATCATGTTGCTTGAGATGTTGGTTATGTATTGAATGTCTATGTTGATGCACTTCCTGCTGTAGCTGGTACCATGCACCCTTTGGCTGCATACAACACACTGATGGTGGGAGGGGTCCATGTGCTGAGAATGTTGAATTGGGACAGTTTTCCAACATTGATTTTGATATGCCACATGAAGGCTGCATGCTGAGTTACCCCTGTCACCACGCATTTCAACAAACACCCATTCCTTGCTAGTACCACTTTGGACATTTCCCAGCCCTGGCTGGTGTTTGGATGTGACATCTGAGTTATGACTACATTGTTTGTCATTTACATTTTCAGTTTGTGTCCTGGCCCTGCTCCCACTCCCACTGTTTGCACTTGGCCCTTGTGACAATCCGGCCAACCAGGATGCTTGAGCCTGCCACCACCATCAAAAGCCCACTAAGGTGGCCCTGTCCAGATCTGTCCACATGCCTTCTCAGTCACTTGAATACCCCCCTGTCTCCCCTGTCAGTGTCCCTCTGTCCCCCCCTTCATCATCACATCCCCTACTCTCCTGCACCGTCAGGTTTCCCTCTGCCCCCTTTGTGTGCTTTCTTTCACCATCTTCCCCATTGGTCATTTTTAGCTTGGCCCCCTCCTCCCTTCTCTCCTCCCTCTCCATCACCCTTTGGCCTCCTCCTCATACTCAGGCTGTCATTTTCAACCACTAGCCCAATTGCCATTGACCATAGTGATACGTAGGTGCTTGTTCTTTGCAGACATTTGCCCTTCTGCTTTCGTCCTTCCACACCCCACATTCAACATTTTAAGTATTATTTTGCCAGTTAATTTGATCATTAGTCCCTCCACCACTGATTACAGGTCATCTCTTCCCCCTTTCCCTTCTGTCTTTCTTCTCCGCCCCCCCAGTACTATGTTGATTCTTTGTAGACCTACCATAGTTTGTCACTTGTTTTGTTACTCTCCTCACCTCTTCCCTCCTCTTCCGTCACTCCCCTCCTTATGTGACTCCTGCACTGCGACTATTCCCGTCAGGCATAGGAATGTTGATGCTAGTTATGTCATCCTACAACCCTCCCTAGGCTCTCACTTATTGGTCCAGGAAATTGTAATATGTACTTTGCTTTTCCAGTTCATTCTCACACTGTGGACTGTTTGAAGGACCTGTAGGAATGTACTGTCCTTCTCCCTTATTCACTCCCTCATTGATGCGCTTTGATAAGTTTGGGTGTTGTTCATTTAATCGATTTCTATGAATCAGTGATGGGTCACTGTCTGCCATTGCCGATGTGGTGTACTCTGTACATGATATGTTCTGCTGGTCAATGGCTGATGCAATGTAGTGATTTCTTTTGAGGCGTCAGGGGATGGGTGTGGTTTGAGACACAGGGGGGGTCCTTGGTGCTATGTTTACATGTGCTGTGTACGGGACACTGGCATTCACATGCATGTATTCTAGGCATGTCCATATGGACGAATACACTTAGGCAACACCCCCCGAACTACATTGCACCCAGATCACCTTCTCATGCATGCTGTGTCACGACAATCCATGTTCACTTCCGAGTCATTAATCGTGTACATGCATGACAGGGTAATATTTGGTTCTATGCCATTTTTTGAAATGATGCACAGGGGGTTTTCACCAATGCAATGCACACTCACTCTGCTGTGCAGTGTGCAGTGTTTGGTATGGCCATTTGCTATTGTCCAGTGTGCATGGCAAAAGGTATTCAGACTTTTGTTGCTTGAACGACTGGTGGCAGGCATTTGTGGCACCGTTTTCAGGGTGCAAAGTTTTGGTCACTCCTTTCTTCCGATTCCATGTGAGGTATAATTGTCTGGTGCCTATTTACATTTCTCACATGGCACTTCATGACTATTGTGTCATGCGTTGTGCATATGGTTGGATGTTTTGACGTTGCATGCCATGGTATGGTGTGGCAGTCAGGGTTGAGGAGTGTTGGGAGGGTTTGGGTGGCATGCCAGTCCTTTCATGCCATGTTTAGCAAGGGGGGGGATGGGGGAATGCCTTGAATGTGTTCCCTTTGGTCACATGGGATTGGTTGCGTTTAAGTAGCTAGGGATGCACACAATGTGGCACTTCCATGGACACATTCTCAGGGTGGTAAGGTAGAGACAGTTAACTGTCCCTTTCTCATCATAGATTGTGACCTGGTATGTGCCAGGCCTCTGTGCACTCCGCAAGGGTTGGAGTTTAGGTGAAAAATGTGGCCACAAGCTGGGTACGGGCTGCCTCGTCACATGCCCTTTCCCCTCCCATGCGCAGCGGCCGTGCGTGTGGTTGGGGATGTGGGGGCATCACTATGTCCACCGGTACGCCATGCCGTGTTGCAACGTTGTGCAGGACACATGCTGCCACAATGATCCTGCACACTACTGGGGGTGCATATAGTAGCTGTCCAACAGAGCGGTCAAGGGAGCGGAAGCGTGACTTGAGCACTCCGAATGTGCGCTCCACTATGGCCCTGGTTGCAATATGGGCTGCGGTTTTATCTTACCTGGGGTGGTGGGGTTCCGTATGGGCGTCATCATGTAGGTGCTCAGAGGGTAGGCACTGTCCCCTGGTAAGGTGGTAATAGTTGTCATTAGTGGCGCTTGTGTATTGGTCTGTGTGTGACATGTATGCATGTGCACAGGCATTTGTACTCACCTAGGAGCCATGTGTCGCCATGCTTCCCAGCTTCCAGGGCCCTGCTCAGGGCGGACATTCTGAATATGAAATATCATGGGTGGACCCAGGGAAGTTTGCATATACAGAGGTGATGATTCCCTTGGCATTGCATACCATCTGCACATTGATGGAATGCCAGTGCTTGCGGTTTCGATAGATGTGCTCAGTGGCCCTAGGTGGACATAGGGCCACATGGGTGCAACATATGGCACCGAGCACTTTGGGGAAGTGTGCCACCCTGTAGAAGTCCAGGACCACGGCCTGTCTTTCTGCGGGTGTTCTGGGCATGTATATGTGCCTGCGGACTGAGGGGCGCGCAGTGATGATTGCCAACACCTGGTGTAGGCAGCGTGACTGCATGGCCTGTGAGACACCCCCTCACTATGGCAGTTGTCCGCTGAAATGACCCAGTAGCCAAAAAATGCAGTACATTGAGCACCTTCTCCAAGGGACTCAATGCTTGGGAGCACAGGGTGGGCGATGTGAGTTCATCCTCCCACTCCCTGACCAGCTCGAGGATGATATGAGGTGGAAACCTATACCTACCATAGACCTGGTCATCAGGCATCCCAAAAAGGCTGGTCCTGGGCAAAGAAAGAAATGCGGGGCCTGGCTATTCTCCTCCTCCTGCAGTGTCCCACGATCACTGCTGCGAGGAACGGGACATTCATCGTAGCTGTATATGCTTGTTTGTGCGCAGTTTTATGCTGCGCGAGGGCGCTTCTGCCTGCTTTCGTGTGGCGGACGTAATTGTGCGTGTGTTTTGACGTGCGCAGATTTTTCCCTATTCGATTCCATGAATACGTGTAGTTCGCGTGCGTGTGGGCTTCTGTGTACTTCCCAGCGGTACTTCCCCAGTTACGCACTTATTTTCACGCATTGTTCCCCATTCCGCGTTTTCCGCCTCCTTTTTATGTGTGCGCTGACTTTGCGCACTTTTGCTGGGCGTGTCGCGCACGGCGTTCGGGATGTGGAAATGACGTGTGCACCAGTGTGCGCCATGCACGGATTTTACGCAGATCCTGGAAATTACACGCACAGTGCCTTCCATGAATCGCACTCGTGCGCTGGCTTCTTCACGCTTACGCCAGTGATTTCGGCGCACATTTATTCCATGAACAACCCCTAAATGGCAGACCCACTCTCCTGAAGAATCAATAGATTGTATTGGAGAAACAAGTGTCTAGGGATTATGAGAAAAAACATTTTCCTTAATATGAATTACTATTTGAGATATCATCTAATGAGATGAGGAATGACAATTAAAGTTTCTTTGATGTGAAGTAACATTGGAGAGATCAACTAATGAGATATAATTCTTGCTACAATAAATAAGCAAACTGCGCAAAAACATTGCAATTAATGGTCGTTATTGACAATTAACATATTAGTCACGCAGCTGAGGCGCAGTATCAAGGTTGACTACATTACTTTTGCATTTCTTCAGCACATTGGGCATTCTCAATGTAAGATCAACATACTTCTGCAGCCGAACAATCATAAACTTCAGCTTACACTAAGAGCTCGCTTTTGATTGCCGTAAGGCTGCATACATTTACTGGATGGCTGTGTACACACACACACACACACACACACACATACACACCAGAAAAGGTGTGGGAGGTGAATACCGGTTCTAACTGCAGTCAGAGTAAACAAAAAGCGTTCAACGCTTTCCAAACTGTAGTCAAAGTCCACATTCTCCAGAACGTGTCTTGTTTGCACATGTAAAGCATTTGAATCACAAGAAATAGTTGCAGGCTCAGGTCCAAGTAAAGGGCCTCGAGTAATGTTACGTTATGTTATGTTATTTTACTGGGTTTGCTATACAAATGTACCCTAGCAGCCACTGGAGCAAACATGTCTTAGCCAAATGTACCTTCAGCCACTTGATTTACAGGCACTACTCATTTCCTTGCACTAAAGTCTTGCTAAAAATGAGCTTTGGAAAAGCTAGCATTTGTGCTTGTGTAAAGGTATATGCTCAGGAACTCGTACCATTTTCCAAATTTTACGCCATATGGCCAGGTGGTTCCATCATGGCAGTGCCTGCCAAATCTCTATCCAATGGCTACTGTAAGGGTGAAGGAGGAGACTGACACAGGTGGCATTGCAATTGTTATACATTTTTATTTAGTCAGAAAATAAAGAGAAAACTAACTTTCCCTATCTTTTAGAGGGGCTTACCTGCCTTAACTAAAATACTAAGGGTTCTGTCAAAATGTCTATATAAATCAAAAGTCCAGCCAAGAGATCAGGTAAGATTTTGAAGTGAGAATAATTAACTCCCTATTTTTCAAAGTTGGGAGTACAATGATTTTTGGGTGAGTAAAAATGTAAGTCCATTTCCAAAAGAGTATATTATTTGCGAGTAAAAAATGTGTAACGCAAAATGTTTTTGTAATAATTATTTCTTTGCAACTTGTTATTCATGCACATTAAAATATACGTTTACTCTTCCAATTAGGCAGTAATAATAGCCGTTTCCTACATGTACTACTGGTGAAAACATATCCATGGAGCTGTTTGGGTGAAAGCTGGGGCACAATCTCTTAAGTGTCCGTTTCCTATTTTTTTGTTGGGAGTATTTTTACTCCCTATTTTTATTTTCTGGGATTATTTGACTATTTTTATGTGTAGAGCCGAGTGCACCGCCCTGTGTCAAAAACCGTACTTCTGTCCCTTACACTTCATCCTAAACCAAAGATAAGGGATGCTTTCTTTATTCAGAAGATGACTCTCTTCTTCCGGACTGGCTACAGAAGTTTGTTTTCAGGTGATGGTTCTTCTTAGGGGAATGGCTCCCTTCCCTGGATCAAAATTGGCCGTCAACACAAAAGGGCAACAGACACGCTGCCCGTCTTCTATGTATCAGAAAGTCTTAACACTTGGTGACCAGGAGAATGACTCCCTTCTCCTGGTATCTTAAAAGAGTTCAGTACAACCGGGGGGGGGGGGGGGGTTGGGAGGGGAATGACTCCCTTCCCCTGGTCTTGGGTATCAGGAGAATGACTCCCTTCTCCTGTACTCTTGGTTTCAGGGTTTAACAACGCCAGGAGGAATGCCTCCCTTCCCCTGGCCTTTCTTCCACTTGCTTTTCCACAGTTCACAACACCAAGGGGGAATGATTCCCTTCCCCTGGCTTCTCTTGTATTTAGTTTCACAATTCAATAACACCAGGGCGAATGACTCTCTTCCCATAGCATTCTTCGTTCACTTGGAGGTTCCAGACCAAGGAGTCCCAGTCTCTCAGCTTGGGCAGACTTGGTTTACTCTTTTGCCAAGTACTTCCACGAAGAAGAGGGTCTTTTGCTCTTGCTTTCTTTTTCTGGGGTTCCCAGACCCTTCTCCGGTAGCTAATGGTTTGCTTAATATTACTGTGCCAAGGGAACTTCCCTCTGATGCTTTCTTCTCTTCACTTCGGGTCCCAGACCCCTCTCTGGTGGCTAATGGGTGTCCCACTCCCACGGTGCCGAGAGAGATTCCCTCTGATGCTTATTTCTTGAAGCTTGCAGTCCCAGACCCTGTGGAGCCTTTCCTTAGACCAGCCGGTGCCTTGGGGTTGTGGAAGAGAGTTTGGTGCTGTCCCACTATCCCTGCCAACCCACTCGCACTTCCCATTACCTTCTGTGACATTCATGCACAGTGGTGGCTCTTCCTGGGATCAGGGCCGGCCTCCTGAACTCGGCAATCGTCTGCTTCACTTTGGCAACTCTGCGGGATGTTCTTTGTAGCCCAAGATGATAACTCCCCTCCTCTTGGTGTTGCAATTTACTCCAGGGAAAATGACCCCTCTTCCCCAGGCCCTTTCACATTCAACATAACCCAAACATCCTAAGGGTGTGAATCTTCCTTGGGATTCTCTAGCTCACAAAGAAACCCCTGCTCTATTCTCATGCCAGGTTCTTGTAATAGTTCCTTGATACAATTTGGGTTGGGGTCCCAGACTCTCAAAACAGCTGGTATACTCTCTGGTCATGTTCCTTTCCACATCTACTGCAATTCACTTCCCACGCGTGGCTTTACCTGGTATTTTTCTCCTGCCAGGACTTCCTTTATGCAGTTCGCTTTACACACTTTGTTTTGTCTGGTATACTCTTGTGCCATGACTTTCTTTAATATACATTGCCCCTTTGGTTTCCCTTCTTGGTCTTCCTCATGTTCGTACAGTGGGTCCCTGATCCCAGTCCCACTGTCTAGGGCTTCTGATGCCATGCCCAACAGTGCTTTGGTGTCCCAACCCTTTCCCTTGGTTCAATGGTTGATTTCTTGCACTCTCTCCGAGTCCTGATTCCGGATCGGATGCTTCTGCGGTTCTCGTGGCTCTCTCTGACCCTGCAGGTACCTTCGGTAGGCATCAGGCCATCAAGTCAGCGTCCCAGCTCCCTCGGCTGTCAGGAAGCACCACTTGCTTGCTTTCACCTTGCCGCGCTGCTCACTGGGCTGCCTTCTCAATCCTTCTGCGCCGCCGCCACCAGCTGCCATACTCCCGGTCTCTCTTCTCAGCTGTCCTCCCCACAGCTGGGTAAGAAGACGACAAACGACCTACTTTTCTTCCCGGTATGGTTTTAAACTGTCAGGCCAATCATATTCTTCCAGGTACCAGACTGCTGGTGTTGGTTCTCATTGAGAGTAATCCTCATTGCTCCTCGTCTCTTCCTAGTCTCAGTTTTTGTCACTGTTCACTATCTGATATTGAGGACTACTGTCAGTATAGTTGTCAAGTTGTTGAAGGGAATGATGGCAGCATGCCATTAGGGCATTATGAATGGAGGGAATATGTCTAAAAGGGAAAGGGGGATGGCATGTCTCACCTGATGATGTCATGTCATTCCCCCCCACCCCCCGAGGGTTGCCTCCCTCCATGTGGTCCTCCCTCAAATAGCCACCCTCACGGTCAGGATCAGGAAACTGCTGTCGACTCCATATCACATGAGGAGATGCCATCTCAGGGAAAGGAATGACATCAGATTCATCACAGCACTCTTCTTCGTCTCAGTAATTGTTATGTTACTGGTTCTACACATGTACATGGTATGGTATTGGGGTGTACACATTTGGAGGGGCGATCATACCGCATTCTCCCGAGATGTTCATCCCTGTGCCAAGAGGGGGAGCCTCTCCCCATGCGATCCTCCTGCTGTGTACCACTCGAAAGGGGACTACGAGTAGCGGCCCCCACGCTGATAAGTGACGACATCTAGGAATTCGTCAGACTACACAGAAGTCAAAATGGTTGGCTTTGTCAAAGCTTGTTTTCTCTGTTGCTAGTGGTCAGCAGGTCAGAGCTGTTGCCCGTGTGTAGGTGAACCTGCGCTCAGAGTGGGAGTTTGCCTTTACAGAGGCGCACACTGTCAAAATCTACCACACATTCACAAAACAGGAAGGGCAAAGAATTGATCCATGGGTTCTTCCTTGTAAAGCGCAGTACAGAAGATATATTCCCCACAATAATCTATACATCACACGTCCAGTTCCTAATCACCCCAACGTCAGTCTAAATTGTTCATTTTTTTTTAATCACATAAAATAATCCCACAGATTGTCCTTTTTTAGTATTTGTTTTCTGACAATAATCTATTTGTGATTTCTACAGAAATATACTCTGATAGGAGCGCTTTTTAATGATTTATATGTTAAAATACGCAGTGAACAGCGATTATCTGTTGAAGCCTGTATCCTCCTGCTGCAGAGGGATATAGCATTTTACTCTGCCAGGTATTTTCTTTTAGGGGACTGTAGGGTGACGAAAGTAGACACTTGAGGCATCATTATAAGTTTGTCATCCCAGTGTTATTTGTACATCCAAGTGCCCATTACAATATGGCATGGTGAGTCTTACATACAAATATTCATTAAGGGCGTATAATAAACTGTAATCTTGGTGTATGTATATAATGTTGGTACATCAGTCAATGGAAAGACACTATTCTACATGCTTAGAGTTCTGGCACCCTATATGGAGGTTATTTACAATAAACTCCCTAGGTTTCTAAATCATTACATAGTGGGTGTTCCTGTGCCAAGCACAGCAAATGGGGGCCCTTTAAAGGATGATAATATGTTTGTTGGTGTTCACTGCGCTCGCTCTTGGATAAAAAAAAAAATCTCTGGTCCATGGCATGCCACACCTTTCCAAATGTCACGTTTTCACCTCGTCCCACCTCTCATACATCTAGGCCAGGCAACATTCATACTGCATCAGTCACTTTGCCCCCAACCTCATTACCCCTTACCCACGTTCGGGGTGTGGCACGTGAGCGGGTTTATCCCAGGGGCCGAGCGTTCCGCTCACACAGGTACGGGGATTCCCCATTCGTCTGCTGGCAGCTTCCCTGGCGTCTGCGGGATGCTGCGCGAGGGTGGTCGCTACGGCAATCACTGGGACGAATCCAGCGGTCACGTGGCACAACTCCAGGTCACGTGACGTGCCATTCCACTTCACTCGCGGATCATGTGACGCGGGGGCAGTGACTATTTATGCAGTGAACTCCCGCGGCACCGCGCTTCACAGCTGTTCACTTCGGAGGACTCTGTACGGCGCTTTGGATACTTTGTTTCACGGCTTTTTGATCACAGACTGTTTTACGGACTTCTTGGGTTACACTCTCTGTCTAAACTGCCTGAATTGTTTACTCAACCTCGGATTGTTATTAGGACTGCCCTATCTGTATCTGTCTTTCCTGCCTTCAAGCTCCATCAGCCTTTGTGATTCCAGCTCGCTTTCAGTCACTACAGGCGGGGAGGTTGGGGTTCACGCCCAACGTGCTGTTCCTCCTTTCCCCTCTACCATCGGGGAGAGCCTGCTCACGTGTCATCCTCCACGGAACTACACCAAACATAGGATATAGGGTCACTACAACCCCTTGTTTAGGTAAGCCCCTGTATACTTATTAAGTCTCTCTTGTGTACTGTGCTCATTTGATTGCGAACCTAAGCTTTCCTTTGCAGCGGTCTTGGGGTTATCAACATTCCGTGGATCAGGGCTTTGAGGACTACCCACCTGTGGCCCCATTGATCGCATAGGCAGTGATCTTGTATTCTCTCTTTGTGGTATTAGGGGACGGAGGTTCCATACTCTTCACGACAATCAAGATACCTGACACCAAAGGTTAGCATCATATAGGCCCTCCTCATCAGAGGAAGCTTTATTCATGTTGCACCATGGCTAGAAGGGGTCTTACATATTGAAGGTGCTTGCTGCACCATGAGTTGCAAATCAATACAAGCAGTGAGGATAAGTGAGTGAAACACATTAAGTGTTTGCTTATTTTAGAAGTGTAGTGCGCCAGCTGGCCAGAGAAGTACATGTTGATTGCAGGTGTACTCTATGTAGCAGCATCAGTGTGCAGGAGGCAAAGGGGTGCTAGAAGACAGTGGAGTATGCAGGTGTGAAATACCCCTTTGACAAACGTTGTACTATGAGCGCTGGACTGCATATTTGGCCCAGCAACAGAGGAGGCTTGTGTTGAACAAAGAATATCCTCCTTTTAGTGACAAGCAAACATCAAATAGATATTTCTGGAAGACTAGGAAGAAAGGAGACAACAGCAGACAATGTGTCCACAAAAAACGCTCCCATCACTGCATACAAAAGAATGATCACCCAGTAAGTGAGACCGCAAAATACCAGGCAGGGCGCATAGTAGGTATTCATTGCTGGTTCATGGAAGTGATGCATGTTTGGAATGTTGGTGCGTGACATTGAGTGAGAGGTTCCACTGAGTGGCAGTTGGAAGTTAGCTGGCTGGGGTGCTGGATGCCAGTGGTTGTATCAAACTGAATTGCGAAAAGGTGCGGTTATCATTACAGCAAAGACACAAGAAACTAATTGAACAGATAAATGAGAGGCCTTCAACAAAGTGAAGATGACTAGGTTCCAGACCAAAGATACAGTAAGTAAATTTCACTGCTTGGGACCCCAAAAGCAAACGATGCCTATCCTGTGTTGAACAGTGAACCTTGGAAACACGCCAACAGTCCCAGGTTGTCCAATCTTAAACCTTTAGTGGTGGATTGTGGTTCTCAAGCATAGCAGGGCAAAACCCCAAAGACATTTATGCACATGGAAAAAGGTCTTAAAGGTCATTCTGTCTAACCTTCAGCCAGTGGCGAGCTCTATGAGCAGGGGTAACGTGATCAGTCTTACTGGGCCGGCACCAATCCAACAGCTGCATTTGACGTAACTTGCTCTCAATATGCTGTACAAGGCAATCCCCACATATAAAAACATACAACAATAAAGGCCTGTATTGGCAAGGGTTCACAGCACAATGAGCCTACCTTTTAGGGAAAGGTATGAGGGAGACAATTTGCTTGCTGTATAAGCACCTTACAAATGCACAATAAATAAAATGTGTCCAAATAGTTGGATTTGATCGAAGCAACCTTAGCGTTAGGGGGTCGGGAGGTGGTCAGAGCCGGAGGGGGGCAGGGGAGGAGTGAGGCATAGCTTGATCCATCAGAAAGTGAAGATTACAAAGAGGGATGCAAGATATGAATATCTATTTGCAGGTCTGAAATTCTGCTTAATCATCTGTTAATGGCCATCTCTAACTAATGTAAGGATAGTGGGCTACTGGAACTAGAATGATAATGGGTTAAACATAGGTTGGAGGGGCAAGGGAAGGAATTTCAGTTTTCCCATCATTCAGCGGAAGTCAGCCCTTTCTATGAACTTTAGACTGGCAGCTGAACAAATTGGTAGTGTCATTCGTCTCGATTCATCGACTATCATCGTCCCATGACTTGTGGGAAATATTGAACTGATGGATTAAATGAAAGGGGTCTAACGAATGTTAAACAAAATGGGTGCCATATGGGCATCCCGCAAGATACTTCTACTGAAATGGAGTGAAAAACTACTAGCTGGAATTGGGCCAGCAAAAAGAAAGATCAATTTACGGGTATTAGGGGGAAGAGGTAGCTAGAAATTCTGTTTCCACAGTGTCAGAGGCTGCTGAGAGATTGACTAAACCGATTAGGGTAACGTGGATTCTTACCCATTTCCTCAGGGAAAGGGGGATTGAAAAGTGTCCTGAAAATGATTGGAGAGGATAAAAACCTGAAACTGAAGTGGCGACAGCTTCCAGAAGTTTGGACACGAAGGAAAGCATTACAATGAGACGATAATTGGTTGTAGACATCAGGCTTTTTTAAACAGCGGGTTTACCAGAGCTTATATATATATATATATAAGCAGCCAGAAAAGTTCCTCCCTGAAACGATGAATGGTTCACCTTAGCAATAGACGGGGCAAATAAATCAGGGACATTACAGACCACCGATGAAGGAAAATGATTGATCATATAGTTTGTGGGGTATGCCATGTTAAGGACAATTATGGAGTGTTTCATGGATTTGGCAGCTGGTGCAGAGAAGTGCAGGGCAAGAGTTTACTTATAAGCAGATGTGATTAAAAAGGTTTTCAAACTATACCAGAAGGAGGCATGAGGCAATCGAGATCCAAGATTCAAGTGAAGGCAATTCCATTCCAAATGGGCTAAAACAGAGAAGATCCTGCCACATGCGTGTAATGAAAGTGAGAACCTGAGGAAGAGGAGATGATGATTTGAGGAGCAAAGGAACCTCCAGTGGGAGTACTATGTTGAGCGTTTGAGGAGACAAGTTGATCCCGGAAATGTAAAGGGCCTTAAACAGCACCATCTGGTGGATGGGCAGCCATTTTAGTGTTAGCAATGCGGGGTATGTGTTGGAATTTCATTATGCCTAGGATAAAGCAGGCTACAGCATTTTGAATCAATTCTATGTGTGGAGATTAAACTTGAGAAGGCCCAGATACAACGAGCTGCCGTTATGAAGTTAGGACTGCACCAAGGCAGTGACGGCAAATTTTCAATATGATAAAGTTTAACTTCCATATCCATGCAATGATAATAACATTCATACAGGAGGTCTTACTGTCAGGATTTTAGTATTTAGTCCTGACTTGACAACTGTGGCCTTGCAATAAACAGAGACTTTACAAAAAAAACACATGCTGGTATTATTAATGGATGACTTCATGTATAGTGATGTTAGTAACATGGGTGGAAATGCAATTGTTTAAACTAAAAGGGAAAGTAGACAAATGGCCAGAGTAAATAAGTCTGATGCTCCTTGTCGGATATCAGGTTTCATTTAATTAAGAAACTGAAGACCACAAAAAGCACAAGGTTTGGCTTCCATTTCCAACGTTCCTAGAGTGGACAGCTAAAGCAACAGACAGTGTGTGGAGGTGTAGACAGCAGTGACGCTTACCTGGAACCTTTGAACCAGCTGGAGGGATTGACTGTCATTTTGGTCTGCTTCGAGGATGACGTCGGTTAGCTTATGAATAATGACGTCCAGTGGTCCTTGGTCCTCGATGGGTTTGGTCAGGTCAAGCTGGAGATGGAGAAAAAAATGCATAAGTCAGGAGCGATTCAGCCGCTCACCACCACAAGCAGCTTCTGATCTATAAGAGAATCAATAATATAAATGCTATCTTCGGTTTAATTCCTGTAATTTTCAAGAATACTGTTCTTGTCGACAGCCATTCTCAAAGAGGTTAAGCAACCTTTTGCTTACAGGGGCATGAATACACCTTACAGAATAGAAAACAAACTGAGTCATAGATTAAATCCAGACAGAAGTTAACAACAAGCAGAGGAAACCGAAAGCAAAGGTAATGTATTAGCTTTCAACATCTATAGGCACCATTCGTAGACAAAGTGGGAGGCAATGGTTGCTACTTCAAGAGCTGCATGACATTTTTTTATCTCTAGACATACTCATACCGTCCCCACCCTGAGGAACTACAATGGTAGACACTCCTACCCTCTTGGCATACTAGGTAGACCTGTGAATACCAGTAAGAGCAATATCAAAAACACAGCAGCTGGGCTCATAAGTTAGCACAATGCTCATTGTAGAAATGAAGGTCGAAACATATCTCAATGTATTAATATGGCAACCTGACAACTCAAAGATCTAATTATTTGGGGTCCCTTTTCAAGGTAAGGCAAAGAGAATGAGGCTCATCAGAACTGCAATGACTGAAGCATTCAGGCGGAGTCTAGACACTGATGTCTGGTTACAAAGCAGGCTATGGGCCTCATTACAAGTGTGGCGGTCCGGAAATAAGGGTGCTGGTAACAACGTACCGGCACCCTTTCCCGCACCCTTTCCGGACCGCCACAGTACTAGTCTGCCTGCAGGGGCCATTGCACCCGGCAGGTCTGAACTGCCGGCCACAATGGTCGCGGTAGGCAGACTTGTCACAGAAGCACCGGCAGCATTAAAACAGTGCTGGTGCTTCCATCTCCCGGGACTCCATGGGAATCTGAAACAACATTTTTCAGCACCTAACATCCCGATTCACTGGGACTTGTAATGTCCCAGTCGCACCAGGATATCAGACGCCAGAAAAATGCTACGATTCCAGCGGCAACTTGCCAGCAGCACTGGCGGGTTACCGTCAGACTCGTAATGAGGCCCTATGTTTGGGTGAACTGATGAGGTTCTCGTTCAGGATTAATGAAGAAGAATACATCTTTAGACACATTTTGTAAAAACTACATCTAGTCCTGTTTAAGAAGAAGCAAACTGCTTCCTGATGCCTTTCCCCTGAGACTGGGCACTGCCCACGGGTTTAAAACGTGGCATTTTGCCAAATTGAAGTTTTTAGACCGTTTCAAAATGTTGGGGACTGAAATAAGCTATTTTTGCAATATATATTTTTCTTTTGCATCATTACACTATTAAAGGACAACAGAATGTGTTTTTGTTAGGTAGCCTTTTAATCACCTCTGTGCTGGTAAAACACTGGGTTTATTGTGACACCAAGTATCGGCACGGTGCATAACATCAGCCTGGCGTACGTACCCCTCATATCTTTCACAGGGATAAGCGGATTCATCAAAGCACAGAGGAACGTCGATCTTTGGACAGCATTCAATACAGTACAAGGAGTCGACTTTGGGACGTCCTTCGTGGATTAAATATAGCACCTGTTAGTAGACATCCATAACGTATACTTTGATAATGCAGCCATCGTACGATGGGGCCCTGATGGAAGCACCAGCCGATCCATCCAGATTGAGAAGGGAGTCAGTCAGGGATGCGTACTGGCTGCCAAGTTATTTTGTATTTTCATTCATGGAATTATTACAGAATTGCTAGGATTACACTGAGATGCCCCTAGGTTGGCAGGAGACAATATTCCCATATTAATGTTTGCTGATGATGCCGTTTTACTGTCTTTAACACCTGTGGGCGTCTGTAAGTAATTAAATAAGTTTGCAAACTTTTTCAATAGAAATGGCTTGTTTGTTAACATCTTGAAGACGATATCTATGGTGTTTAGTGCTGTAAGGAAAAGGAAACTCATAGCTCAGAGGTTAGAGTTAGATGAGGGTCCCATTGAGCAGGTTCACCAATATAATTATCTAGGTGTGAGGGTATGTCGTCTTGTAGCTGGAATATGCACCAGGCTAAAGCAAAGGTCATGTTAGCAAGATAGAGCTGCGCTCTTTCAAGGTTTACTAAGGAACATTGTTAACGGTGCAGTTTGCGTTTCCCTAGAGACCTATGAAGCCCAAGCTAGGCAGGCTTTAATTTATGTGGCAGAGATATGGGGCAAATATGCTGTGTTGCCTTATCCATTGGGGGAAGCAAGTATCTGAAGAACATTCTTGGATTGCCTTATGCTGCGCCTAACTTGCCTGTACTCTTAGATACAGGGATGAAAGGCACCAAATCAATCTGCCGTATGCGGGCAGTATATTACTGGGTTCGCCTAGGGTTGAATTATTCCTTGATTAAGTCTAAAGAAGCAGTGTTGGATGGCATGTCCCAGGAAGGGGGGCTGTCACTACCATGGTTTAGTTCCATGTGTTAATATCCCCACAAGAATATCACCATACAAAAATATTGCCATATTTTTGCGGTGATATTAAGGCATGGAACCTGTAGGGGACACCCCTGCAATCCCCGCTCTCAAAAACCCCAAATATCCCCCACAAACAATATTGCCTATGGCCGTTCCAATGACCATATATAGAGCAATATTTTTGGTGGGGATAATTACCCGATACCCATGGTTTTCCCACATTATGGAAGAATGGTTTAACTTGGGATTGGGGGAGTAGAAGACTGAGCAGAGTAACATGACTAGATCATCTAAGGTAGTGGTTAAGTTTACTTTCTTGCTTAAAGTTTATTGTGACATTAGCACTATGGTACAAGGATCATCGCTCCTGATTCGCTATTGGAATGTGAAGTTGAATCAGGTATACGAGGAGTTCTTGGATTATGTGAACCCAAAATACAAAAGAGCATTGTATATTAAATTTTGCATAGGCATTCTCCCGATTGCTAGCCTTCGTAATGAATGTAACAATGTTGTGTCATCGCTATGCCCCACTTTGTGGTCGTTCCAGTGAAACTCTGGTTCACTTCCTTCTGATATGTCCCATCAATTTGATAGCAAGGAAGCGCTGCTTAAGGCCTTGGCTTAGTTTGAGGAATCTGCATGATCCTATAGGCCATGTCAACATGTACCAATTCCAGTGATGCTTTAGCAGTGCATTCAACTTGTAAATATCTTGTGTGGGACTGGAGGATAAAACAGAAAAAGGCACCTTAAATCTGTGGCATTACATTCTTGAAGATATGGCCCGGCTTGACCAGAACTCTGAGTGATCAAGTAAGCATCATAGTGCTGTGATTAGGAGGCAGTGACTCGGTTGTAGGGTTCTGTACACTGCATTTACTTGGTGTGTTTGGGTTATGCATTCCATAAAGATGTATTGATATTGCCATCATGGACATTTGATTGCAGCTGCCATTGATTTCACTGTGTATCATCATCTGTGTTTTTTTAAATAATTCTTTCATGATTTAATTAATTGAGATGTGAGGTTACTTGTGCTATGGCATTGTATGTCGAAATAAAGCATTGAAATTCATGATATTCCACTATGTAAAATGTTGAAGTTTGAGAATTTTAGAAATAAGTCGATGTTTCAAAAGGGAAAAAATACTGGTCCACCCAATGCATTTCCAAAATTAGTATATTGGGAAAAATTTGACAATATGCTTTCCAGTGATCATAGAAGACACCAAATTTGATTACTTAAATGTGCTTATAAAGATAATCTCCATTAAAGTTCTCTGCAAATCGAACCCTTTAACAATCTTTGAAGCATTATTTTGTCTCCTTACTGAATATCAAAATCTCCTTTTTCTTTTGTAGACATTTCCCTTTTATTTATTAATATATTCAGGCGCTCCTGTGTTAATGTGAAATCATCAACATAGAATTCATTCAGTGCCCATACAAGCATGAAATGAAAAGTGCCCTGAAGAAGGCCTTTTCATCAACATACACGCCGAAACATTTTCAAATCATTGACATCATGCTCTAGCTTTTGTCATGCTAAATAGCAACTATAGAAACATAATATTTTTGTTTCTGTTATCCTAAAAAACATTTATGGAAAACTTTAAGACTCACTACTAGCCTTTTTTAGCTATCAGATTACAACAAATGTTCTCAACTGTTTTGGAATGACTACTACATTTGAACTCAAACACCTATTAATATATAGCAGCATCTTATATATCACTTTATTCTAATCTATGACCTAAATGTTTGCATGCATTTTTTCTGTTTCACTGATTTACTTATATTAATATAGTGAATCAATGTGCACTTATTGTGACATGTTTCTTCATTTTCTCATACATTTCCTTTATATGCTTTAAGATGTATCTTTATAATTTTTTTTAAAAAAAGAACTTAAAATATATTAACTTCAACCCTTGTATGTTTGTGACAGGAATAGACTGCAATAGTGATGAAGAACATACATGTTTTTACTTATTATAAGCATTCTTAATACACACCTAGGGAGCAAGCGGTAGTGTTGTGGTCTATGCCTTCTCCCAGCTCCTTGTGTTACTGTGAGTCACCTCTTCGTAGTCCAATATTTCTGATAGAGCACACTAAACAGTACATTCTAAAAAATATTGCAACTGACCATGGAGATCTGATCACAGAGGCATGACTGCATTTATAAGGACACAAACCTCGGAGCTGACTTGCAATATATTTTTTGCATTCTGGGGTATTTTATTCTTTATAATATGTGGGTGTCACCCCTACATTATTATGGAACACCTTTGCCATTCTCTTTTCCGAACTTCTATTTTCTGGATTAATCTACATAGTTTTTTTATTTTTTATAGTCTGTCCCATTATTTCCAGTCCATCGCTCTTCTTGCCACATTTCTTGCCTCCCATATATTTCCACAATATATTCCCCCATTTTATTTAGAACAGGAAAATGCTAGGGGACTGAAATCTGCATTTCTCTCCCTTCCCATTTCTTGTTTCCGTTTCATCTTTTTTCTGCATTCTATCTCCTTCCCCAGTTTCTTCATGTATCCAGGTTTTCTGATTTCTTTCCTTTCCTTTCCTCCCATCGTAAGGCCTACTTAATAGTTCCTCCACTCTAAGTTACTCTGTTCTTTCCTTGATCTCCCTTGTACTTCCTTTCTATCTTGCCTTTCAATTAATTTGACCAAGCATTATATCCAGCTAATACTTCAGAGATATTTTCCTCCTGAGTAAACAAACAGCTCTCGCAGCCTCTCTCTCCCACTGACAATATCATGTTGGGACTAAATAAAATGATTTCATTCAGGGATTATGTAAAGCTTTGCCACACAGTCTTGGCTCCACTGCTAAAGGATACATTTGCCACTCTACCATAATGCAGATATTCATCTATTGACTGACTCATACAACACCTAAAAAGAAAAACTATTTGTAGCCCACTTTGAAATCAAGGTGTTGCGTCCCCACAAGTTTAAACACTCTTGGTATTCTGAGGCTCTATGTAAATTGCAAACGAATCTAAGAACTCTATACGTAAATGGAGGAACGACCTCAGTCAACTTCCCCCTTCTACTGTCCTTGCATGGACACAATAGAAAGAAAAGCCTTGTTGTTTCTAAAAAAAATCTTACCTAGTCTTCTCAAACAATTCTCCCAACCTAAGAACCCACTAAAAGTGGTAGATCTGTCTACTGACTGGTTTAATAGCCTGCAGCTTTTTTTCCGGAACAATCAATTTGATACATTAGTCCATCATGACTAATTAAATCTAACTTTGGCTGCACCAAGCCCATTTTCATCTTCTTTTGGAGCAGCTACTGATCAAACCATTGTCCCCTGTGGAGAGAATATTTTACAAAAATATTCTTAATAAATGAACTGCACGGACAATTCTTGCTCCTCCAGCCCGATTAGGGAAAATGTCAGCCTAATTCCTGTTATCAATCATATAGTAAACCATTATTTAGTCAAGGCACTGTGCCATTTTACTTATAATCACCTTGAATTACTCAACTGTTGAGAAAGCCATCACTGGATCCGATTCCTACTAGAGCCACCAACTATCATCCCATTACAAATGTTCCATTTCTTTTAAAGTTTATGGTCCAAGTGGCCATGCTCCAACTGGAGGATACAACTGCCAATTTGGAGGAATCAATATGGCTTTCGTCTGTACCCAGGTATCGAGACTGCCATGTTATATGTTAAAGAAATCCTGGCCTGGTGATGTTATTAGGTCTTTCGGCAGCCTTGGATGTGATTAATGACCATCTTCTCCTCACCCGGACCAAGAATAGCCTCATCCTCTACGGCTAGCATATGGCTTCCTTCTTGTCAGGCAGAACATCCAAAGTCAAAATTGAGTCTTCACTCCTCCGAGACGCATGTTGATTGCGGCGTGCCTCTGGGATCCCACCTATCGCTACTTTTATTTAAATTATACATGAAGCCCCTGCATTATCTTTTGGTTAGCCAACAGGTTCTCTTACTGAATTATTCTGATGACATCCAGATTATTATCGAACATACACTCATGATTTTATTTACGTAAAACAACTTTTTGAGGCCATCGAAAAATAGAAGTAACTGGCTTTTGTCAAGCAGGAAAAAATGTAATTCTTACTTCTATCTAGTCTGCAGGCTCATTGCTGGCTATTAAACATTTAGCAAAACTGGCCAATTCATAATCACAAGATTCAACTTCAAGTCCTGTGAAATCCTTGAGCTTACTTTTTGATCCATCACTCACCATGAAAACCAAAACAAAAGCGATTGCTTCTTTTATCAAACTACCATCTGATGCAAGCTAGACAAATTAGACCTTTTCTGTATGAAAAGGATTGTGCAATCATTGCCAGATCCATGATTGATGTAAATTGGATTACTGCAATGCCCTATTCCTCGGGGCTCCTTCGTATGTTAATGAACCTCTTTGTCATTCTGAACTGTCACTAATGCTCCTCGTCATGCTCACTTTACTCCTATATTGAGAACACTGCATTGGCTCCCTATCCCAGCCAGAGGCACTTTTAAGGCCTTGGCTCTGGTTTTTAATGCATTGCATGGGCCTATCCCCTGCTACCGTAGAGTTACATTTGCGTGGTTTTGTCAACGTCGCTCCTTCTGCTAAGCGAATACATTTCTGATTACGAACCGTGTTTAAATGGGCCAGAGGGATGGGCAAATCCTTTTGCTTGTTGGAATGAGCACCCTGAGGATATTGGGCGAGTAACAACTTGTTGAAATTTTGCAGGAAAATAAAACCCTACTCTTCTGGAATCTTCTATCAATCTCAGTCCTGCTCACACTGGTCCTTATTGCTTGGTGCTTAGATGCCTTTGGGGAGTAGCACTTCAGAAATCCTCCTTCAAACCAAAACCGATTATTATAGGCACGAAACACAACATAAGTAAACTTGAGAACTATCAACTACAATTCATTATACATAAAGCGCTACTTTCGATAGTGCCATGAACAAAAATTGCTGGAGTCTTTTTTGATCGTTGACTAGATCGGACTGCTCATGTAAATTACGCAATCAGTTATTCTTCCCATTACTTGTGTATTTACTCGAAAATCAAAACTTACCTCTCCAGTACCCATTTATGCTATATCGCTCGAGATACAGTATGGTTTAAGTTTCATTATTGTTATGGTCTTTAATCAAGAACTATAAAACCAGGTTTCTCACATTGTTCACTGATATCCAGTGCAATTCTGTGAGGGGTTCAGAGCTCATGTGCAGCGACACCAGGCAGCGACTGGGCATAGACATTCTGGATAAGTTCCAGCCATTGCAGCAAGCATCCTGGCACTCCCATACAGAAAACCCTGCCAAAGTCTAATCCAGAGCAGGTTATGACATTCATGGAAAAAAGGGAGAAATCTTGGCAAATTGTTTTCATTTGACAATGCCAGGATATTTTAGCTGGAGGACAAGGGAATGCTATTAGCCATAGAGGAAACTAAGGAGGACAACTTGGGCAAATGTACCAGATATTGTGGCCAATAAAGACTGGAGAAGGGGGGCGTGGCTTGGAGCGCCAGCGATGTGGTCGCTCCGCTGAAGCCGCCCGTGGATCACACGCTGCTGCAGCAAAATTCATGCGGTTCCCTTGGCTGAAATGACTCGCCGACATTAGCAATAAGGAGCAGAACCGCCAGAGCGCAAGCGGTCCGAAGATGAACTTGCAAAGAAGCTCTACGCCCGAATTCGTCGTCTGAAACATAACGCCCTGCTCCCCTCGGATCAAGCAAGATGGCGGCCGCACCTACGGGCTCAGATGCAGCCAGGAAATGGAGGCAGATCTTACGCTGACTCAGGACTCGAAACAGAGGAGAGCCTGAGTACAGCCTGCAGCCCGGAGCCGGATGCACAATGCGACCCAGATCTAACATAACGGTGAGGGGGCCAGCGGAGCTCTAGCCGGCGGGAGGAACCCCGGCGCCCAAGCGTGACGCGCAGCGGCGGAGCCCGCGGCGAGCCCGCACTCCATAAGCATCTTGGAGCCGGCGGGGCGAGAGCCGCCTGCACCAGCCCTGCAGGGCACCGAAAAACAAAGACTCTGGACACAGACAACCCAGGCCTCCCCCACCAGCCTACTCCGCCGGAAGACACCAGGACCCCGCTTCAGCGGGCGGTAACCTCAGCTGCAGACCCACACCTGTGGACTGGGAGAACCCTAAGACCACGCGCCCCACATAAGATCCCCCCTGGCTGTATAACAAAATCGCCGGTCTAAGCCAACGACCTCGCCGCGACCTGCCTCCCATGGGTTTCCTGGGGCGCCCCGCCCCACATCCCTGCCCAACCTCATTGCCTGCAGAACCTCCGCCGCAGCTGCCATGACGAAACAAACGAAGGCCGGCAAAAACTCGGACATAGCTACTATGTTCTCGACGACAGAAAAGGGTAAGGAACAGGACCCTCCCAATCTTACCCCGCAAACACCCTGTGGAGGAGAAGAAGCCCTTGCTACCAAGGGAGACCTAGTGGCTTTTATGGCGGACATCAAGTCCGAATTCCGCTCATACCTAGCAGAACTCTCCACCAAAGTGGAACAGACCGATCAGAGGGTGACTGAGGCGGAGCAGAGGCTGGGCGAGGTCGAAGATCGCTCACTGGAACATACGACCGCACTAGAGGCGGTGCAGCGCTCAATCAGAGCCCGACAAGATAAATACGAGATCCTAGAGTATAAACAAGAGGACCTCGAAAACAGGGCCCGTCGGAACAACCTCCGGATCTGAGGAATTCCCTCCTCTGTACCCGACAAAAACTTGGCGGAATACGTCGGAGACTTCCTTCGGTCCTTGCTCCCAGATCTCGATGAAGCCCACCTCGTATTAGACCACACCCATAGACTGCGCCCACGCCAGGGAATAGACTCGGATCTCCCCCCAGATGTCATCACCAGGGTCCATTTCTTCTCTACTAAGGAGGCCATCACGGCGATCAGCCGTACCGGGGACAAACTCTCTTTCCAGGGCTCTCCGCTCCAAATTTATCAAGATCTCTCAATGCTCACCCTCCAGAAAAGAAGAGCGCTCCGACCCCTGGCACTCTTTCTCCAAGACCAAAAGGTACGTGACCGATGGCTATTTCCAACGGCCTTGCAGTTCTCATTCAAAGGCGTGATGCAACGTATCAGTCACCTGGAAGATGCGAATAAAATCATGCACCCAACCGCACCTAGAGAATCCGCCTCACCAAACTCAGAGCCAACTGGAGACCCAGACCCGGCCCCCCTCCCCCCGAAGCCAAGGCGGCCATTATGGTCAAAGGTGCAGCGGAACAACCGGAAGATATAACTGAAGATATAGGCGCAGATATAGGCGCTCACCACACCTTTCTCACCAACCGCTTGATCCTGCCCCGCAAGGAACCGTCATCTTCGGGGTAAGGAACATGCGCCATTAACTGCAGCGGCAGGCAATATCCACGGCTCATGCCCGTTCCAAGAGACGTTCCAACTCTGAGTCCTTGGAAATTCACAGTACTGTATTGCTTGTTGGCCCCGTTGGCCAAGGGTGGGGCCACTCACACAATGTCGGCCCACCCGCTGGTTAAAGTTACGGCCCCCCGTTGGGGGCTCGTGTTAAAATCCCAAGTGCAGGCTGACCCCTTCTTATCTCTCACAAGCGATGGCGGTTGACCCAGGCGCCATCGACCCTTCCCCCAAATCCAGTCAACGGGGGGGGGGGGGGAATCTGGCCCCAGACCACCAAAACCCAAGACTCCTCTCCCTCAATGTCAATGGGCTGAACTCGCCCGCCAAACGGAAGAATATCCTGCAAAAACTCCAAGATGAGGTGGCCGCGGTGGCCATGCTGCAGGAGACCCACCTGCTACGAGCAGACTTTGGGCGTCTCTGCTCCCGGATGTATCCACTCCAATTCTTCGCCTCAGGAGAGTCTAAAAAAGGGGGCACTGCAATCCTCTTCAGGAGGAGACCTACATCCTCAAATCCTGGACACTAAAACATGCCCAGTAGGCCGGTTCACAGCAGTCAAATGCCTCCTCCTTGGTGACTTATATACCTTTGTCTCCGTATATGCGCCTAACTCTGGCCAATCAAACTTTTACGACTCTTTGAGCACGTCTCTTTCACGCTTCATAGAAGGCCAGGTGATAATAGTAGGGGACTTTAACGGAGTACCAGACCCGATAAGAGATAAGTCGCACCCTCCGACCCCGAACGACTTCACCCAGGCTCTGAGCCTCCTACACCTATTCAGATCCCTGGAAGTAGTGGACTCATGGCGGGTCCTACACCCCACTGAAATAGACTATTCTTTTCACTCCTACGTCCACCGAACCTTTTCACGGATCAACCTCCTCCTGGCGTCCCCACAAACTCTCGCCTTCGTCAAAGAAGTGTCAATTGGTTCAAGAATTTTATCTGACCACGCTCCAGTGATCATAGAGATCCGGGCCCAGAACCCCACCCCTAACGCTCCCCGTAAATGGTCATTATATGACCCGATCCTCAATGACATGTCGGTGAGAGACAGAATTGCGAAGGCGATCAAGGATTTTCTTGAAGAAAACTCAGCTTCGGATACCTCCCCAGCGAATAACTGGGACGCCATGAAGGCAGTGATCAGAGGCGTCCTGATTGCACAGGGAGTAGCCTATCATCGGAACAGGCGGCAGACCAGGATAACCTTGGAGGAAGAACTGAAAGCGGCAGAGGAGATCCACAAAGAAAAAGGCTGGACCCCCAAAACGCAGCGAGCCCTATGCATGGCCAGAAAGAAGCTGGAGGCCCACTACGCGGAACAGACCGCACAATTAATGGCCAAGGCCAAACAATCCTACTACGCAAAGAATAATAAGGCAAACAAATTCTTGGTAGCCAAACTGGCCAAAATAAAACGAACTAACACCATCTCCGGCCTGCGCGACCCCCAGGGAGCTGTCCAATATTCAGATTCTAATAAACAGCAACTGGCGGTAGCCCACTTAACGCAGGTCATGACGGCTACTCCACGAGACCGGCTCAAACAGAAGGAATACCTGCAGAGCGCAGCACTGCCCCAACTCTCCACCTCGGCAAGGGAATCTCTGGAGGCACTGATCACAGAAGAGGTTGAGGAAGCCATCAAATCGCACAAGACACGGGCCCCAGGCACAGATAGATTCTCGACAAGGTACTACAAATTATTTAAGCACCAGCTAACCCCCCCTTAGTAACTCTCTTCAAGTCCTTCAGAGATTCTGGCTCAGTAACCCCCTCGATGCAGGAATCAACCACTGTTCTTCTACCCAAGCCAGGGAAAGACCTGAGAGACCTAACCTCCTACAGACCTATAGCACTATTGAACATAGATGCAAACCTATATTCCAAAGTCCTTGCGAATCGTCTGGGTCGCATCCTACCGGAGATAATCCAGCCAGACCAAGCAGGCTTCATCCTAAATTGGTCGGCAGGGGACAATATCCGGAGAACTCTAAACTTGGTGGACATCGCCACCCGAAAATCCCCAAAACTAGTATTGATGGCACTAGATGCCACCAAGGCATTTGACAAGGTGGACTGGCCATTCATGAAACGCACCATGGCGGCCTTTGGCTTTGGAACAGCTTTTCAGACAATTATCCTGGCCAACTACAAACGACCCAAAACATTTCTGAGGACCAACGGATCCATCTGGGCTCCGATCTAGCTGTCCTGTGGTACGAGGCAGGGCTGCCCACTATCACCTCTGCTTTTTGCACTTACCATGGAGCCCTTTGCTCAGCAAATAAGACAAAACACCCAGATCACATGCCTGCAGGTCGGCCCCTCCCAACACAAAATCGCCTTATATGCTGACGATGTCCTGTTAACGATCTCAGAACCCCGCTCCTCCCTGAAGCATGCCCTGGCAGAAATAAGCAGCTACGGTGAGGTATCCGGCTTTTCAGTTAACTTGGCTAAATCAACAGCCTTGAGCATTGGCCTCGCCCCGGAGGAGCGGGAGACACTGACCAAGAAGAGCTCTATCAAGTGCGAAAACAGAGCCATCCCCTGCTTGGGGGTCTACAGCCCGGCGGACCCAAAATAAACGTACCAGACGAACTTTCCCCGGCTATTTAAAGAACTGGAGGGAGACCTGAGACGTTGGACGACCCAGGAAATCTCCTTAATGGGGCGAATAACAGCCTGCAAAATGAACCTTCTCCCGAGGTTTCTCGATGCCTGCTCCTCCCTCCCAGTGGCAATCCCCGCACCAGCCCTTCGAGACCTGCAGAAGAAAATGGTGAAGTTCATATGGAGGGGTAAAAAACCTAGAATTCCTTACAAAACTCTACTGGGGGCCTCCAAAATGGGAGGGCTCGGAGTCCCGGACTTCAGGTCTACAGAGTGGCGGCCCAATTGGCACACGTTCACGCATGGCAAACACTCAAAAAACGCCCTAGATGGGTAGAACTGGAACAGTCACGGCTGCCCCTACCCCTGCGATTCCTGCCACACATCCCGTCCCCCTCAGGACACATTGGGGAGACCTCCTGCGGGCAACCAAACACACCCTGAGTGTCTGGGACTGGACACTAAAACGGAAGGGTGTCCCAAGAGGCCTGAACCCGCAATTGCCGATTTTCCACAATCCAGCTTTCTCACCGGATCAAACCCGTGCAATTTTCAACGCTGGATAAAGGGAGGCCTTGAGACCCTGGTGCAGATGTACGAGGGGAACGCGCCATGCACGTTCGAACGATGCAAGGAGAAGTTCCAACTTCAGGAAAAGGACAGATTTACCTACATACAGCTGAGCCACTGGTGCTCACAGCCCCAAATCCTACAAGCAGCAACGCGCGCCCCGACTTCACTGGAACTATCACTCAAGGACCCCCCATCTCAAGGTAGGATAGCTACCTTTTACAGACGCTTTTTGGGCGATTTCCTGGTTGAGAGAACCCGCTGCATGGCCCAGTGGGAAGCCGACCTGGGGCACCCGATAGAAGACCAAACATGGGTAGACATTTGGACCCGAGCACACTCCTCGTTCTCCTGTGTCACCAATAGGGAATGTGCATATAAGATCATGGTGAGGTGGTACTACCCCCCCTCTTAGGCTCCATCAAATGAATCCCAGGGTGGACCCCTCCTGCTGGAGAGGATGTGGCCACCCAGGCTCCTTTTTCCACATGTGGTGGGCGTGCCCAAAAATCCAGCGATTTTGGAGACAATGCCTGGGGACAATTACACAGATCACGGGGGCAACAATTCCACTGGAGCCAGGCCCCGTTCTGCTGGGGGTCCCAGTCCCGGCGATCTACCCACGCGTCGGGAATAGGGTGAAACTGTTGACCCAATGCCTTTTAGCCGGGAAATCGGTGCTGGCCCGCCACTGGAAGTCCCCGGACGGCTCCTGCTTAGCTCATTGGTGGACAAAACTATGAAACATACTGATAGTGGAAAAGGTGACGGCGGCAAAGGCCGGGGTCCTTCACCGGTTCCAGAACATTTGGGGCCCGGTACTGGAATATGACCAGCGATTTCCCGCCGTGACTTATAAGCCTATCAATGCCCGATGGACCCTGAGAGCCCGGGAGGAACCCGAAAGGGACACAAACTGTGGGGCCGCAGAGAGGAGAGCACAGAGAGTGGAGGCCTGGCAGGGGAGTGGACGGAGGGGGGTTAGGACGGGCCCGAGTTGAGGGGTTTAGGGGTTTACAGGTCTTTGCTACTATTTATGATGTATGCTTGTCAACCTGCCTTGATTTAAAATAAAATGTTCAACATAAAAAAAATAATAAAGACTGGAGAAATAAAAAGTGTTCTCGCCCCAAAAACAATCACTGCCCACTCATCACCATGCACTGTCAATCAGCAAGCACACACGCAAACAAACACTACCGGAAGCAGTCACACAGGTATCTGGGAATAGAAGCAAATTCCTGAAAATGCAGGACGTTGGTTTAACTGTACGACTGGAAGCTGTGATAATCCTTTAGGCAAATGCTACATAAAATGGGGAAAGAGAATAACCCTGAAGGAGTCACAGTCCGGTGTGATTGAGGGAGCAGAACTAGAAAGTGTCTGGTCCGGAAACTGTTGGGCCAGGCATGGCCAGGTAGGAAATGCCCAATTACCAGAGAATGTGGAGAGTGGATGCTGGCCAGTGCGGAAAGCTGCAGGACCAAAAGTCTCAAGTTTGGCTGTTGCTCTTGTACTAGGCGGTTGCATACATGCCAATATTATTCATTCCATTTCTGAGATGCTCGTCCAGCCCTGGTTAGAACCGTTTATTCCGGGATCTGTAGTCCTGGAGTTCCCCATTATAAATCCAGCGCTACAAGTCCCGGAATGTAAAGTTAAAATCAGGACTGGACTAGATTCTCCCAAATGGAATGGACAATGTTGGCATGTATGAGACTGTTCCCTCCACAATGAAATCCTCCCACATGTGGTGTTCGGAGATACTGGCAATAGGTCTGTGCAACCAATAATGTTTTTCCAATAATGCAAGATGGCGGGCGTGGGGAGTTAGAGAAACCATGACTGAACATTAATGGGAGGGGCGACGAACGCTTATTGGCTGCAAGAGCCTGGATTGACAGATATTAGATACCACTGCCTGCCTCAGAAACTGGAAACGGAGGATATCAAAGGCCTGAAAATGTTCCAGTTGCTTTTATTCTCCAACTCAATCCTGCTCAACATATGGACCGCATAAGGTCGAGCTCCAGATGGCCAGTTGACCTCCGCGAGTTAAAACCACATAGGTTTTAACTCGCGGAGTTAACCACATGTAGACATCGGGAATTTCTCAGAAAACAATGGTGCAAGGGAGTGAGACAGGTGTCGGCTTCAATGCGCTACCATTGTAGAACCGTTTCTAACTTCGATGGACACGTACAAATGATTAGAACACGATCCATGTCGTTTCCATAGGTTTAGAGGCATGATTAAAACACTCAGTATTTGACCGCTATTGCCCTTGGTTTCGACGAGCACAAAAGGTAAAAACGCGATGGCAGGAAAGCTCTTCGCAGTTCATCTATTCTCCCTTTGCAGTAAATACAAACACGGTGTGGTCTCCAGCTTTACTCTGCTACCTCAGTACTATTTTATTGTCAGGGGGATTTATAAAATGCACATCTGCCGTTTCCATGGCTTTGTCCCACTGGTGAGCATCTCATGGGATTGCTGAAGCTCTGCGGTATGGTATTAATGTCGAATGATGTCATAATAAATATAGGTCCCTGGGTGCGTAGGGAGCTAGGTAACTAGGCCTCCGCAACTACCTCCCCGTCTGTCCAGATGTGTTGTGGCAACTGCACTATTCCTGATCAATGCTGTCAGCAGGGGAGTCCGTTACCCCTTGGGTCCTGCTTATCTCCCTATTTGAAGTAGTAAAACATTATACCTAACCCACACCGACCCCGTGGTGCCAACAACGCAGGAAAAAACGTGATATAATCAACAACTATTTTAATTAAAAAATAGACAAAATCCGACAGATGAAATCCACCTCCCACAGCAACAGCCTGAGATTGTGTCTTGCATCTAGCAGCAGCTGGATGAGCCCTAACTGGCTCAAGCTCAAAGGCGAGAAAAGTCTGAGGTTATGATCATTGGCCCCCCTGATGCATAGTCGGGTGTGGACCTCGGACTTCTGGCCCGCAAATTTAGGGAATATGCCAGCGCTTGTCGACTCACTACAAAATCTTGGTGTTAAAATGAACTCTTCTTAATCTCCTGAGCGAAAACGCTTAGGAAGGCGATTCCCTTCTTACCTCAGCATTAGTAAGGCCTTGTGATTTCTTCGGCAGTCTTAGGAGTCTTCGATTACTGCAAAGCGGTCCTCCTTGCCCAGCCCAAATTCCACATTCGCACGCTCCTGATCTTGCAGAATTCCGCTGCCCGATTGGTGATGGGCTTGCCTCGTTTCTCCCAAGCCTCACCTATCTTGATTCAACTTTACTGGCTGCTTGTCGAGTGTCATTAAGTTGAAGACCCGTTGCCCGACTCACCGTGAACTCCATCAGCATAGAACGCTTTTTCTTCAGGAAAAGATTTCGGCCTACGTTCTTACTAGTTCTCTTCGCTCTGCAAACTTGGGCCTCTTGCTGGTCCCACGTTTAGGAAGGCGTCACTGGGTGATTGAGCTTTCTCGTGGCTGCTCTCCGCCTGTGGAACTCTCTTCCTCTCTCCCTCAGATTAACGCAGGATTTCCTACTTTTTAGGAAATCGCTTAAACCGTTCCTCTTCCATCATGGATCTATTCTGGTTGTTAATTTCTCTTCCTTAGGTTTTTTTCTCTCTCAGTGCCAGGATACCCCCCGGGAGGATGTCTTGGGAGGATAACTCAGGGGCAACATGCTCGCCTTGAAAACAAGACGATGCCATGCAACACAGGTTTCGATTCCTGGGTCCACGCTTAGAACCCTCTGGGTATTAAGCATGTTATAAATAACCAATTATTATAGTGCGCTATACAGAAATCTTAACATAACAGCCTCCCTGCACTCAAGCATGCACACTTTGCCTCTGGACTCTCCGCTCTACCCAGATCTCCTAAAAACAATTGCATCCCTCATCCTACTTCCTCCTTTGATGAATCATCCCAGCATCCATCATTAAACTACCTCAAATTGAACCCATCCAAGGCCAAATTCTTCTTCATTGGTCCTAAACAAAAACGTGGCCAGCCTTTCTGCATAACTTAGGCCAGTCTGCCACTCCCCAAGAATATAGGCTCTCTCTGGTACTCTGTACATTTTCCTCTCAACCACTCAAAACCATCAACACAGACTGAAGACAGAGGGCCCAGAATAAAACAGCAATCTTTCATAAATCATCGGATTTGTGGGAAACTGTAAAACTAATGTCAGGCAATGGTCTGGAAAGGATGAACACGACATCAAAATCGGTTATTGGGTGTGAAAGTGTGTGACTGAGAGAGACAGAGAGAGAGAGACCTGTCCAGGATTTGCTGCTGCTCTGAGATATGTATAGGAATATTCCAGACAGGAACCAGCACAAAAAAGCAGCTATTAGGAGTCTGAATAATCTATTTCTATTTTAGCTGCGCTCAGTGTTCCAGAGGAGCAGTTTGTCAACATTTGGACAAATTCTGGAAACCGTTTTTGAATTTATAGCACAGCGCCCTGGAGATCTTCCAGCCAACAAGCACTCTACCCGCTTCTTCCTCTCTTTACTTCATGCGGAAAAAAAGGCAAAAGGGCCAGGAAAAAAACCCTGAAATTCCAGAAGCTTCCAAAAATCCATGAATATTAATTTGGATTTTAAATCTCGCTTCTAAATAATTCATAGCATCGTCCATGCGTGTGAGGATTGCAGGGTCTCTGGGACGGCATGTAGTCAGAAAAACTAAACAAAAAAGTTAAAAAAAAAAAAAAATAAGGTGTAATCCGTGTTTTACTGCCAAATTTCCATAACAACCTTTCATATGTATGATTGGTATGGAACGGGAGGAAAAACCAGACGGGGACAAAAAAGGGTGTTGAAAGGAGGGGGGAGGGTCTGTTGGGGACAATGGTGGTTATGGGGGAGTAGAACCCTCCGACCCCATTAATAAGTAAAAAAACATCAATGCTGCTCGTTTTCTGCAAGTCACGCCAAGCAGGTCGCACAACTGACGCACTGAGATTGGCCCTTAGAATGATCTCCACTTCAGGAAGATTGTGCTAAACACATAAGGGGTGCAGACAGTGTTGCGGATAGTCCTTGCTTCTGTGGATGGGCCCGTTGGTCCAGCACCGCCTAGGAATTCAAATACAACTCAGACAATCAAGTCAGTTTTAAAAGCGTGAAACATATGAACACAGACCGGACTATGGCGTATGCCCAGCAAATGTGAGTTTCCGTGGGTTTATTAGAGTAATCTCCGTACATCCTCCAGTCGCAAGAAGAAGGTCCATGTGACAAGAGCAAGCATCATTTTAAAGAAAATATCTGTGTATCCCCTTCACTTCCGTTTAAACCCCGACGTCAAAGACACCACTACCATCGATTCAAAAATCTGGCTTCGAGCTCCAGCTCTGGAGTCAACACCTTTGCTATCCTAACACCTCACTCCCCCCCCCCGTCTATAGCGCCATTCTACTTTCTCCCCTTGCCATTCATCACTTTCCAATTAGTGAGACACCTGCTGCTGCAGGATTGCCCAGAAGACTGCCACTGTTTTAAAGTGTTCCTGACTGAACAGTTTTAGCAGACCCAGCTGCATGTCTCTCTTAGCGTCTTCTCCCTCTCGAGTAACTGGACCACATTTCTGCATCTGCCTACCCTTATTCCAAAGGACCCCCCCCCCCGTTACCCATTTTACATTTTCTAGTTCATCATTTACATCAATATGATGGCATTTCTGGCATGCTCTTGTGGTTGGCTAATTTCTTTTCTTTATTTAGAATGTTTGGTCTAAACACATGCACACTATTAAAAATATATATCACTTAGCAACAAGACTAGAAATGTAGAAGGAGAAAACCGAGAAAAATGAAGATTTCTGGGCACACAGTAATTACTCACTTGGTGATTCACCATCTGCCAGCTATTGGCATTAAATGCCCGGGTGCTACCATCATTTACTTGCTCTGGCACTCGCCCATCATATGACCGAATGCTGCTATCAGAAAGTAGCCATCGTGGTCCAAAGCCCAGGTACTCGCACCATTATCAGGAATTAACATGTATTTATTTTTTAAAATATATTTTATTGGTAAGAAGTCAAACATGTAAAAAACAATCATTAACTTAAAATAAACCTTTAACATTTTTGTTCCAAAAAACCCACCACAACCTACAGCAAAATCCAATCCACTGATTCACAAAATAATAACATATGAAATCAGACAATTAGACAGTTTGAATCAGCATCAACCAGCCAAAGTTCCATTAAGCCCCACCCTCCGTCCCCATTCCCCCACCCTCCCCATTGGATAGCACAGCATCAAGCATTTTCATCACAGCTGTAACCAACCTAGGCTGATCACCACTTAACATCCACTTCCGCCATTCCCCTCTTGACAGGGTTGATTTCATCCATAAGGTCTCGTCTAGATATAGTGCTCGACTCATAGTCAGAGCTTCACAGTTCATTTCTAGATGCTCCGGGGTTTCCACATGGCAGGAACTCTTACAATACTGCCATTTCCCTCTTAAACAAAATCTCTCTTGAGTGTAAGATATTTAGGTGACACCTAAAAAGAAGGTCACAATATTTTGGGGAGGGGAATTTAAATCATACATTTCGGTAGTTCATTAACTCTCCCCCACTCAGCGGACAGTGATTCTTTGGACTTTAGACCACCGCATTGATCCATAGTGGTAATCCAATCTATGAGCAACAGCTTTTTTCTCACACTGATTGGATTACACAGTACCAAATTTACAGACACATCCTTGTCCCACCTGAGGGCTTCCACCTCATTTCTCCATTCTTCAAATGGTCCTTTTACCACCCTATTATCCAATGCAAAGATCTTAAACGGTTTCTAAACGCTCTCTAAGGCACATTTCCTGAATAGTGATATGGTCTTCCAAACTACCAATGACTCCAAAGACTGGAGCCTCAATTCAAACCTGATTCTACACATTGGGAGATCATGTGGCAAGCGTAGTATCTTACCTCAAAAATGACCCTTCAATTTCTCCCAGCAATCACATGAGAGGCGGAGAACCGCCTCAGCTCCATAAATTAGGATCTGCGCCACCTTTTGTTTGTAGAAGGTAACAAAAGGAAATAATGTGAATTTACTAAACTTCCGGTGGAGCACCCTGTCCTGATTAACCAGGGGAATTAATCTATCTATTAATCTATTCATATCTCTGCCATAGATATGCATAGTGAGCAGCCTCATCAGCATTACTATTGACAGTGACCCCCAAGTAGACTATTGAGTCCAACGTCTAGAATGGAATTCCTCCCACCCTCCAGGTAAATTTCTTTCTTTACCCTTCTTGCCTTCTTCATCGGGAGAACCTTAGATTTTCTTGCATTGATTTTCATACCATTGCTTTTAAGATATAATTCAAAAGCTCAAAGACGACGAAGGCTTATGGGAGTACAATCAAGGAAGACCAGGTCATCCGCGAAGAGAATCCACGGTACCTGGGCTCCATTGACTGTCGGTGGAAAGGCACGAACATTCACCTGGGACAATCCCAAGCCAGAAATGTATAGGTAAAACAGTAGTGGAGCAAGAGCACACCCCTGTTTCAGTCCCCGATAGGTGAAGATTTTACTGGATAACGTTGCCCTTGCACACAGCCTAATTCGAACCGAAGTGTCGGTATAAAGTGCTTCAATTGCTTCAACGAGATCCCCCGAGCAACCCCACAAATGCAATTTTGCCCACAGATCGCTCCTGAGAACACTATCAAATGCCTGTTTGAGGTCCATAAAGACCAAGAACAGCGTCAATCCTTTCTCCAAGCTCTTTTCCTTTAGTAAATTCAATAGGAAGAGGTTTAATGATGTGCCCACTCCCCTCACAAAACCAGTTTTCCTAGGGTCTAAAATTCCACTCCCATCTGCCCATTTTTTCAGATCACACAGGAGAAGGTTTGCACAAAGCTTTCCCATTCCATCCAAAAGGGCGATAGGACGATAGGACTGATCCTAAAAACTATCGCCCTTTTTAAAAATGGGCACGATTAAGGCCTCCTTCCAAGACTCAGGGATAGATCTGTTAGTCATGATTTGTCTGAACATTGTTAGGACGAAACTTGCCAGTGGTCTTTGTTCTTTTTTAATTCATAGTTCGAGATCCCATCGGAACCCGCCGCACAGGAAGCACTAAGCTTTCCAATCATAAGGCTTACATCATGGTCATCCAAAGCATAATTCCATCCCCCCCTACCCCTGACTTTAGGAATAGCCGGACCCTCACCCGGGTCAGAGAACAAGGACTGGTAGTGGTTAATCCAATCTCTCTCCGCCACCATAACCAAAGACTTCTCATGCCGGAAGACCCCGCCATTGTTGATTAACTCCCATGTAGATCTGGAGTCCTTCTTACAGACTGCTTGTAGCATGCACTCAGCATTTTGCTGGAGACGTGAATGCTGGGTGCTTCTACACCAGTTTTCATAGGTCTGACTGACTTTTCTTATCCTTTCTTTTTTCCAAGGACCGGAGTCTCCTTATCTGTTTCACTGCTCTACGCATACCTTTTCTTTTTGTAGCTAAATCAGTCATAGATATTTTTTTTTACCATGGCAGATCTTTGAGGAGCCCCCTATAATCAATATTCCCAGGGTCAATCAACAATTGACTCTTGTAGTCTATCAATCCTCCTGACCCCATACTCTTTCAATTTTAGACGAATCCCACAACTCCTTAATTCAACCTCTTCCATTACATCCTTCAGACCCCTGACTCCCCAGGCCCCAAAAATTTAATGCCCAGGTATCGTTCATTGTGGGTTCGGTATTGCAAGCTGGGATTGAAAGTGAAAAATACTTCCACACCTGTAGATCACACCCTTTATGATGAAATGCACACCTTTTTCTCCTGCTGCCTCAGGGAGCATGCACTGCACACTGTTCGGTTATGCACATATCCTTTTGTAATGCACTAACTTACATTCAACACAATTCAAACAGCACAGAATGCGTACTTGGACCAGTCGTTTGCCGTTGTTAATTGTTTGCTTTGCCACTAATCGCCCAAAACGAAAAAGGGAATAGGGCAGTACAGCCAGAAACAATATTTTACAGTGGGAATGCAGTCCTCACTGCACAGCATAAACAAGCACTGGCCAAGCCAACAGTTTTGACCTTTGAGCAGGCATGGGTTAGGCATTTGACAGGCATTGCCACAACGCTACTACCGGCCCATAAGATGGCACCAGCTGGGCCATGTGATAACAGTACTCAGGAAATACATATCTAATGCCTATAGAAGGGCTAAAGTGGTTGGATCTGCCAATGCTTTTTGACATTAATTAAATGCAAGGAAACAGTGTTTAAAAATCAAGTGGCTGAAGGGTACATGAGTGGAGCAGACAACAGTACATGTGTAGAGCAGACAAGGGTGCATGCGTAAGGGGGGACTGGAGCGCGCAGGGCGAGCTGGAATCCATGAGTGCACGGAGCAGACCAGAGTGTATCGAGCAGACTGGGTGCATGGAGCGGATAGGAGTGCATGTAACAGACTGGAGTGCATAGACTTGCGTGTCGTATGTAGTACGGTTTGGAATGCAGAGAACGTTTGAAAGAGCATACAACTCATCATATCACACCACCACGCTTACTCTCGCCTTTACATCACCACTCAAATAGAACACAGGGATACTATGACACCATTCGGTATAACTATTCTCATACCAACATCCGCCGCTCACTCCACATCATTCTAAGTAAACACTGCTGGTTACACACCCCCCAGCCAGGCGTTCTCCTCAGGCCTAACGCAGCCACATCCGGTCTGGATAAATCCTACCAGAGCGAACACATACACCTGATCTCTCTCCATCACACCTACCGCTATGATGCAGCTATTACACGAATACCGCATGAGCTGCACACATACCCGGTGCTCACAAGCACCTTTTGACTCCTTCTACTCTCTCTACTGACCTGAACTTCGGTTCCCAAGGGCGTTCAACCTACTAGCGCCTTCAGACCATACCAATGGTATATAAGGCGCTATATAAATGCAAAGTAACATAACATAAAGATATGTATTACATTAGGAGCTTTTTACAGTGACAATTAAGCATTATCTTTAAGAAAAGTGATTAGAGATAACCATGCCAGTCCCACAAGTCCATAGTTTGATGCTACTGCATGATCAAGCTAACTCAGAGATGCAAGGAGGGTGTGTTTTGGGCATAGAGGGGCCAGTAGTGGGTGGGAATGGTCATGGGATTAGCATGGCTATGTGTGGTCAATAGGTGGGTAAAACGCCAAACATTACCCACATGCTCTGTGTCACTCCTCACTTTCCAACATACTCTTAGTTTAGGGTTTGTAGGTGGCCCTGGAGTGCCACCTAACAGCCAAAACTAAATAAGGGAATGGAGTATGGGGTGTGCAGGGGAAGTAGAGGATGCAGAATGTCAGCTTTGCTGCTCCTCTGGGCTCAGTTTGAAGGGCCTTTAGGGCCAGCTTCACCAGTCATTGCTTTAGCCCTGCAAATTGCCAATAGGATGGTGCAAGGTTACATACATAAATTAAGTGCCCAAATGGCATATTAATCAATTAGCTTTCGGTGTGCTTAGCACAGCACACTGATACCCACTCACTTTACTGCGGCTCTCTGAACTCTTAGTTTGTTTATGTCATTGCAGAATGCTATCATGTCTGGAAGTGCAAAGGAGCAGCTGAAAGAAAAGAGCATTCTAGTCTATGAAGAATGCCTAAACACCGAAACAAAGATAGCATGCCTTTTACCACCATTGAAAAATGGACAGTACAAATGTTAGGGGGTGGGACAGGGCTGCCCCCTTCCCAAGCGCTTTAGACTGAGGCGAGATGCATTCGAAGCACTAGGATGGGCCAGGGGGGAGGTGGAACAGTGAAAGGACCACCTCCCAATATAAAGGAACCCCACTTCCATATAGTCACCCGGGGTGATGGTGACAATTGTACTTGAGAGCTGGCGGCAGGGAGGACTGCATCAACACGCGGAGGAGAGAGGCCCTCTCCCCACCCCGGGAGGGCAGAGGGGATTCCAACGGCTGACTCGGACAGCTCTCAAGGTATGGACACAGCAAGGTGGATAGGTGCTCCGTAAGACCATACTTGGAAACGAAGGGGAGCCGCAGGAGGAGAGTTCACTGGTGTGAGCCATTGATCACAGGGGAGTCAAAATGACATAAATACACCTCACACTCGCAGGGGACAACAAAGTGCACAGAGAGTAAAGCTATCCCTGATATAGGCTATACAAGACGCTGGAAGTGACAACCAGGGAGCACTCCATTGTATCGACAGCTGGGGAGCTAACAAGCATACCAGGGATAGCCAGCGCACAGCCTTGGAGGGGATGCAGTGAATTTGAAAAGGTCATTTGAAGAGGAGGAAGTTGGACAAAGGGACAGGGCCCCGGCTCACGGGGCGCTGGGCACACCGTACAGCCTGTGGGCTGCTAGGAAGACCACCTCGGTGGGCAGGACTGGGCACGGGCAGAATTGCGCACATCAGGCAGCTGCACAGGGACGGACTGGGGCTGCGGCGGAAGGGGGTGAGCTTGGTGAACCGCAAAAATGGGTAAGGGGAAAAGCCACACAAACCTGTGCCAGAGGGGAAGCAGCAGAAGGGGAAGAGGAGCCCACAATGAGGCAAGTGCTGTGGGGGTGACGGTCTCCAGGCAAAGCATGGAAGAGAAGATAGGCCCGATGGGGGTGGAAGTGCATCTGCTCAGGACAGACCTTGCAGCAGTGTCGGAAAGAGTCATCAGCCAACTCGAGAATACAGTGAAGACATAACACACGCAGCTTCAAGGTCTGCAGGCCAATTCACAGACCTGGAGGAGAGAGCGGAAGATGCCGAAGGTAAATCCCTGAGTGGAAATATCCGGATAACTGGCCTTCAGGAGTAGATAGAAGGTCCGGCGACGGACCGGTTTGTGGGTCAGAGTGGTGGTCCAACCAAGGGGACAAACCTTTTCACAATTGAGAGAGCTCATAGGGTGCTGGGTAGACCCCCTCTGCTGGGGACCCCGCCCAGGCCGGTGGTGGCCAACCTGTTCAACTATAGGGACAGGAACCTCGTCCTCCAGGAGGAAGGGGGTGATTAAGACAGATAATGTGAATGCAATGATCTTCCCGGACTACACCCTGCAGGTGCAATGGGCAAGAAGATCGTTTGAGGAGGCCAAGAGAAAATTAAGACAATCAACTGAAGTACATGCTTCTGTTCCCAGCAAAAGGAAACCGGAGTGGCACCGCGTCCGAGGCAAGAGGGAAGTAGCGCCCTCCAAGGGGAACACGCCCAGGACGGACCGGAAACATCAAAGAAGAGGAGCAAGGAATACAGATTTGGAGTGGCCGAGGATGGGAGCCTCCGCAGATTGGCGCGGGACCTAGTGGAAGGGGATCAGCAATTGGGCAATGTCCAGATAGGGGAGGCTTGGGGAGGGGCTCGGGGATTAAGAGCGTGGGGTGTACCTGCCAGTATGGAACAGTTTAACTCCAGGCAGGGCACATGCCATGACTCAATGACCTGTAGCCCTGAGTGCTGAAGCGGTGGGGCTTTGGGGGGTGGGAAGGATTGAGGGTGGGGGTGGCAGAGGGGCGGGGGACTAAGGTGTTAGTGGTCTGGGGGTCTTGGAAGGTTACAGTTGGGGTAATACTCGAGTTGATTTAAGCAGGGGTACGTTGGGTGGTTCATATGGTGACAGATACTGCGCAGTCATGGTAAAGTATGGAGGCGCTGGGAGGGATGAATGTTGGGGGTTGGGCAGGGAGTTGGTGGGTGGTTGTAAGGTTGATGTGTTCACGGTGGGTTCTGAGAGAGTGGGTGGCGGGATTTAGAAAATGGAGAAAGCGAATATGGATAGCAGGGATCTGGTGACATGCCTCTCTTGGAATGTGAGGGGGATGAATGACAAACTGAAGAGAAGCATAGTGCTCCAGCACTTACAACGCTTGAAGCCGGATGTTGTACCACTACAGGAGACTCATCTCTTGGGGTAAGCCTGTCTGGTATTGGACAGGGGTCAGGAAAGGTGCGTGGCACACGCAGGATTTACTATGGTTTTCCACGGGGGTATACTCAAACAGTCAGTCACCTTTCCAATTGCGAGGACGTTTCAGGATAGAGGGAGAATAATAGGGGTTAGAAGGCATACTAGTAGGGGAGACCATTACCATCACCAATGTTTATGTGCCTCCAACGCTGTTATGGGACACACTTGGAGGTAATGAGGGGGCTGCTAGAAGTGCAGCCGGGTTTGACAATACTGGCAGGAAATTTCAATGAAGGAGTCAAAACTGAGTTGGATCGCTGGGGGACTCGGTGCAGTGGGGCCTGGAGGGGGGTGTAAGGAAACAAAGGCAAGGGAGTTGTTTTACTCGGCCACCCACAAATCCTTTGAGGATAAACCTTGTCTTTGTCTCGGGCTTCAGACGGATAAGCTAGAGGTAGTGGATTACTTACCATAGGGTATTTCTGACCATGCGCCTTTAAGTTTGAAAATTAGAGTTGCGGGCGATCGTCTTGGGGTGGAGGCTGGCGACTACCATCTGCAAGATGAGGGGATTAAGAGAGGAAACTGAGCAATATTACTGTGTCAACAAGGAGTCAGTGGACTCGAAGCAGGTACTGTAGGAAGCATATAAGGCGGTGCTACGGGGGAGAGCCATGGTGGTACTTAATGCAAATTGGAGGGAGCAGGGGGGTTCTGATGGAGAGGGAGGCCAGGATGTTGGGGTTGGAGGAAAGGTTGAGACAGGCTCCTTCTGCGGAGCTGGCCAGGGAACTTCATGAAACAGAGATTAGGCTTGGGGTCCTGGAGGAGGCGAGGATGGGTTGGTGGCATAGAAGGGTCTGTATCTATGAATGGGGTGATAAGACGGGAGGATGCTGACTTGGCTAGCAAAGAGGGAGGAAGCTAATAGAGTGGTTTAATGGATAGATGGGGAGAATAGGAGTTGGACTAACAGACACCCCAGGGAGATTGTGCATGCTTCTGCTGCATAATATCAGGTGCTGTACCCAACACAGCTGGAAAAGGAGAGGCGGATTTGAGGAATTTTTCGGATCAGCTGCCGGTGACACAGGGAAACCTCTGACAGGGGGAGTTACGGTTTGAGGAGATGCAGGAGGCTATGGCAGAGCTTGGAAGGGTGAAAGCCCCAGGCCCTAATGGATTCTCCACTGGTGCTTTGGCTGAAGCTGAAAGAAGAGGTCTCAGAGTCAATGTGGGAAATGTTCCATGAGAGCAAAGTGAGGGGCAGACTCCCACCAGATCGAAGAGAAGTCACAATAGTGGCAATACCCAAGGAGGGGGAACCACAGGCGCAATGAGGCTACTACCAACCAATATCCCTAATTAACACAGAAACTAAGATTCTGGCCAAAGCCCTAGCCAACCGGTTGAGTAAAATAATTAAGGAAGACCAGTGTGGTTTCATACCGGCTAGGTAGACAAGGTTAAACATCTGGCGCCTTCATCTGATAATGGAGGGAGCAAAAGCCTTGCATTGCCCGATGGACATCCTGGCACTGGACGCTCAAACAGCTTTCGACTCTACTGAGGGGGTGTACCAGATAGCGGCCCTGAGACAGAGGGGCTTTGGCGAGGGATTTATAGGGTAGGTCCAGGTCTTGTACAACAGCCCAACAGCTAGGGTACAGGTCAACAATATGATCTCTGAGAAGTTCACAATGAGCTGCAGCACTAGGCAGGGGGTTCCGCTCTCACCCATGTTGTTCGCTCTGGTCTTGGAGCCCCTGGTGGACTGGATCAGGGGTGATTCGGAGCAGGCCGGATTCCGATGGTCAGGGGGCAGGGAGGAGCGGATGTTGCTTTATGTGGACGACATCCTTCTGTACGTAGCTCACCCGGAGTACTTGGTGCAGAGAATTATTAATATCCTAGAGGGGTTTGGCTCTTACTTCAGAATGGTAATCAACTGGGAGAAATCAGTCAATTTCCTGGTGGCATTGAGGGTGGGGGGGGGGGGGTCCAGAGGCGGTACCCACCACTAAGAAAGGAAGCAGGGAGCTTTAGGTATTTAGGGAAACAGGTCCATAGAGACACGTCATCCCTTGTCAAACTTAATCTGGTCCCTGAGATTAAGAGGTTCAAGCAAAATGCAAGCCACTGGATGACTCTTCCAACCTCCTTACTGGGCAGAGTGGCTGTATACAAAATTGTTACCCTACCTAGATTCTTATACATTATTCAAAATGATCTTTGTGGCTTGCAGAGATTTTCATAGGATGAATGCGATACAGAGAGTGACCTTATTGAAGGGAAAAACACCTAGGGTGAAACTAGAGAAGTTGTATAATTCATGCTGGGAAGGGGGGTTAACTTGAAATTCTATTACAGGGCGACACAGCTTGCCATAGTGAACAGTTGGGCTTACAGGGGAGGAGGGGACACCCTTGTTGAAACTCAGTTGGGGGTTGATGTGAACGGACGGATGGGAGGGTCTCCTGTAGGGGTCAAACCGGGTTGGAAGAAGTATACCACTCACAGCAACGGTGTGAGGGTCAGGACGCAGACCCACACATGCCTAGGATGGGGGCGCAGGGCTCACACTAGCGGCTAAACTTTGGGGAAACAGACTCAAAGATATGCACCATGGGGAGGGGAGTGAAAGGAAAGAAGGATGTGGACCGTGGGGGACTTAGTCCCAATGGGGAGGATTAGATCATTTTAGGAGATGAAGGACGCATGAGGGCTGAAGGGATGAGATCATTATAAGTACTTGCAGCTTAGGCACGCTTTACAGCCATATTTAAATGAGCAGGATGGAATCCCCAGGCCTCCCCGGTTGAGCGTAATGTGTTAGATGCAGCGATTTCCTCCCTCTATTGGGCATCAAGTAATCACGCGGCGACGTCACTGCACGACTACAAGGAGAGAGATGGTCACTGACATAGGGGATATAGAGCACCACACACTGTGGGTAATAATAAGCAGCGCTCAGATACCTGAGGGTTTGTAGCGCAATATAAATGCTAATTTTTTAATTATTATTATTATTATTATGAGGAATGGTGGGAGACACTACAAGGCCCCAGGGAACCGGCCATTGGGGATCGGTTTAAGTTGGTACAGTTCAAGTACTTACATAGAATAAACTAATCAAGGGAACGGCTAAAGAAAATGGGTAAGGGGGAGGACAATACTTGCCCTAAATGTACAAATCACAGGAAGACCTTCATTCACATGATATGGCATTGCCCAAATTTGCAAAGATACTGGGGAAGGTGCAGTGGGAGGTTGAGGAGGCATGGAATAGAGGCACGGAACGTCTGGAACCGGGGGGAGCATTACTGGGGATATGGGGGAGGAAGACTTTGAATTATATGATAGGTGCTTCCTCAATATCGCAAGCATTGTGGCCAAGAGGGACAAAGCGCAAAAGTGGATGAGCCCGGATCACCCAAAAATTGAGGCTTGGAGGTCAGCGATGGATGTGGTAAAAATATGGGATCAGGTGGTGTATAAAAACAGAGGCTGTTTACGGAAAAACGAAAGAATTTGGCGATGTTGGGAGAGGGAGTTGTTGGGGAGGCTGGGAGGGGGTTGGGGAGTAGACAATATGGACCCTGAACTGTGGTAATGGACAACTGAGCGAGGAGGGCTGGCAAAGTGTGAGAGTGAGGAGCTAGGAGGGAGGGACTTATTTGCCAACACAGGATTGGTATTATGTCTGCTTACGCTTTTGTTGAACCCACCAGTGTTTAGAGACATGATAAAAAGTTGTTTAAAAGAAACCTGCACCACCCCACTAGCCACTGGTTAGTGAAAACCACCTGTGGAAGAATAAGAAATGGTGTGCCGTCTGCATTCCTTTTAAATTTAGATGTGCGCAGGGGCGCATCCCTGGGAGCATGCGCTCCCCTGGTTCCGCCCACCAGCGCCACTCCTCAATCCCCTTTGATGCGTCGACAATATTAACATTTCCCAATGACGCCAGTTCTATTAGGGGGGGGGGGGACGTATGGTGGAAAGCGGACTATGGACTAGGAGTATGTTAGTCACTACGGTGAGTAACTTCTAATTACTTCTACCTTTCCTCCATAATGGTTGGGGGATTACAACTGAATATAGCCCCAGAGTGGAGAGTTGCCCCTCCTAAGAAAACAAGTTCCTTACCACTGCCTGACCAAATGCTCCATCCGACCTGTAGCCAGCATCCAAGCAGTAGTGCTTGCAGAAGGCCGAGGGCGTAGCCCATGTAGCCGCCTTGCTGATCACCTGTCACTGCACAGGCCTTTGGAATGCGACAGCCATGGCCTATGCTCTGATTGCATGAGCATGCAGGTTCGCTAGAAGAGGTTTGTGCTTCCCCTCGTATGCCTCCTTGATGGCCGAAACCATCCACCTAGCTATGGAAGCCTTGGAGGCCTGACAACCTGGCTTTGACCCACCGAAGGTGAGAACGAGAGCATCGGACTTGCGGAAGCTCTTGGTCCTGTCCAGGTAGAATTTTAGAGCATTCCTGACATTTAGACAGTGCATGTTCTGAGCGTCATCCTTGGGTCCGCGAATAAAGTTGGTAGCACTATCTCCTCATTCAGGTGAAACGAGGAGACAACCTTAGGTAAGAATGAGGGGTAAGTTCAAAGCACCACCTTGTCCTTCTGAAAAGTAGTATAAGGCTCTGAGGATACCAACGCCTGGATTTCACTGATCCGGCGTGCCGATGTGAGGCCCACCAGGAGGGCCGGCTTGATGGTGACTAGCCTCATGTCCGCGGATGACATAGGTTCGAATGGTGTATACGCCAGGGCCCCCAAGACCACGTTGAGGCTCCACACAGGGTGTGTTTCTTGATGGGTGGGTAAAGCATGGTCAGGCCTGCCAAATGTCTTTTAACCACCGGTTTAGAGGAAGAAAACACCTCCTCCTCCGAGTTCCTGTAGGCTCCAGATAGGTGCGGCATGTGTCTACCTGCACCCCCGAGTGTGCAAGGTGTGCTGAGAAGGATAGCACGTTGTCCAACATGCAAGTGAAGGGCTCAACCTCCTTTGATTCTGCCCAGTGACAAGACCTAGTCCACTTGCTTTTGTATTGGCTCCTGGTAGCATCACTCCGAGCCCCCTGTATAGTGTTTAGGTTGGCTTGAGAAAGCTGCAGGCCTCCCGGATCTTGCAGATTACCCTGTGAACCAGGGGGGGTCAGAGGGTAGGCATACGCGTTCATGTCGTTCCACTGTATCTGCATCGCATTACCCAGGGATCCCCTGCAGGGGCCAGAACGCAAATTGATGGCACCTCCTGTTGCACCAGGTGGCAAAGAGGTCCACCTGAGGATCACAGCACCCCCACCCCCACATGTCGAAGATCCACTAAAGGACCTGGTCGTTCAACTACCATCTGTAGTTGTCCACACCCAGCCTGCTGAGCCTGTCCGCCTCCAGGTTAGAGTCACCCGGGAGGTGAATTGATTGCTGACAGGTGCATGTCATTTACCAGAGCCCACTCCCACATGTCGACTGCTAGAGTGCATAGGAGAGGGGACCTGGTGCCACCCTGCTTTTTGATGTAATGGAGCTGTCGGTCTGAATAAGAATCGCCTTGCCGCTAATCAAAGGGAGGAAAGCTTTGATGGCAAGCCAGATGGCCAGGAACTCGAGCCCATTGATGTGAGCTGCCTGCTCTTGATGGGACCAGACGTTGTGGCTGCTCAAGGTAGCTCCCCAGCCTTCTAGGGATGGGTCTGTGGTGATGGTGATCCGAGGCGCTGGTTGACGGAAAGGCCTGCCTATCCGCAGGTTACTGTCCCAGCTCCACCAGACTAGGTCCTGGTGGAGATGAGTTGGGATGCTAATCATCTCTGTCTGGGAACCCTTGTCCTGGCTCCAGGAGGCTGCAAAGTGTAGCTGCAAGCGCCTCATCCTGAGTTTCGTATGCAGCACAGAGAGGAGACATCCCGCCATGATGCCCAGGAGGTGTTGGTACCACCATGCTGAGGTCACTAATCGGCTGAGGAAATGTCCCATGGCCTTCTTGATGGCTGTGATGTTCTCCTATGAGGGGAAAATCCTCTCGGAGCTCGTATTCCAGATGAGGCCCAGAAAGGTAAGACTCTACGTGGGCTCCAACTGTGACTTATTGAGATTGATGGAAAATCCGAGCTTGTGTAGTGTGCTGCACTGCCTTCAGAGACCTTGCCCTGACGAGCCAGTCGTCTAGGTACGGGTAGACTTGGTGATCTTTGGCCCCCAAGTAGGGCTGCTAGCGCGTTCGTAAGTCTTGTAAAGACCATGGGGGCTGAATTGAGGCAGAAGGGTAGAACCTTGTATTGGAAATGAAAACCCATGATCCTGAACCTCAGAAAGGACCGATTGGGCTGTCAGATCAGGACGTGTAGGTAAGCATCCTTCAGATCCAGGGAGCACATCCAGTCTCCCTTGCACAATGTCTCCGCTATAAACGCTGGGGTAGCCATCCTGAACTTTTGAAGAGGGAGGGAAAGGTTCAGGGTGGAAAGTTCCAACATAACTCTCAGGCCAGCCTGGTTCTTCTTGTGTATGGTGAAAATCTGTAAATAGAAGCCCAGACCCCACTGGGAAGTTGGGACTTCCGGCCCACTGCCTGACTCTCTACGAGTGAGCAAATTTCAGCCAACAGAGTTGCTGTCCCAATCTGTGGGAACGGAAGGGAGGAGAGAGGAGCGAGGAGAAGGGGGGATAGGGAGCCAGAAGCCCGTGGATTCTACTGAGAGGATCCATGGGTCTGAGAACCTTGTCACCAGCATTGAGAGTGATGGGCAAGCCTGCCCCCCACCAGAGACGTGTGGATCCGGATGCCTGTGTCATGCCTTTTTGCCCTCTGAGGCTAAGTAGGGGGACTGGAAAAAGCCTTTGTGAGCCGCCTTGTTCTGCTTGCACCTGTGCTGGCTCGGGGATCTGTCCGGTTGTCTAGACCATCTCTTCTGGAAGTCCCTGAAGACGCCAAAAGACCAACCCTTGTCCGAGAGTTGGTGTGTCTGACTATATGCCTTGGGGTGGACTTAGTGAGGATCAATAAGGATTTGGCAGTATGCAAACTATTCTTCTTATCGAGTTCCTTGTCCGTGGTAAAAGGAACAAGTTACTTACCTGTAACTGTTGTTCTCCAGCATGGGTCTGGCATGGATTCACATGCTCATGAATATTCCCCGTCGTCAGGCTGGGAATCCTCGGTAAAGAAAAAAATCAGTATCAGTTTAGTTTCTGATCTGTCTCTTAGTAGTAACCAATCACTGATCTCTGGGTCGTACTGCCCCCAGCCAATGACTGCCTTCTCCCTAACCCCCTCCCCTGGCAGCCATCCTCAGATTTGGTAGCACGTAAAGTGGCAGTATGACCAAGTGAAGAGCCGCAGAGGGGAAGGAGGGAGGGTTCGCATGTGAATCCATGCCAGACCCATGCTGGAGAACAACAGTTACAGGTAAGTAACTTGTTCCTTCTCCAGCATGGGGTCTGGCATGGATTCACATGCTCATGAATATAAGAATACATAGCAGTATACACATGCACAACCACGGGAGGTGGCAACAGGCTCAACATTAAGCAATAGAACAATTCCACATTAAGCATCTCTTACCTCCTCACCAGGCTCACCTTAAGCAAACAGGTTGCGCAGCACTGCTTGGCCGACCCTAGACTCCTCCCTGGAGTCCCGATCGACGCAGTAGAATCTTGTGAAGGTGTGCGTCGACCTCCACGTAGGAGCCCTGCAGATGTCCAGCAAGGGCACACCAGACAGGAACGCCGTGGTAGCAGCGATCGCTCTGGTCAAATGAGCTCTCGGACGGCCGGGCAGCGGTCGGTTTGCCGACCGGTGACAGTGCATGATGCAGCCGGAGAGCCATCTGGAAATGGAAGCCTTCGAGAGAGCCTTCCCTTGATTCACAGGTCGAAAGTTCACAAACAGCTGTGATGTCTTCCGAAAATTCTTCGTGCGGTCCACGTAGAACTTCAGCGCTCTAGCTACATCCAGCAAGTGCAGAGTCCTCTCGGCCTGCGACGAAGGCGACGGGAAGAAAACTGGCAACACCAAGGGCTCGTTGAGGTGGAAGTCCGACGGCACCTTGGGCATAAAGGAGGGCTGTGTCCTCAGCACCACCCTCGTGTCGTGAAAAGTCAAGTATGGAGGCTTGCAAGATAGGGCCTGGATCTCTCCCACTCGTCGTGCGGAGGTGATGGCCACGAGAAATGCGGTCTTCCACGCAACGAACTTCAATGTCGCCGAATGCATAGGCTCGAATGGGGCCCCCCATGAGCCTGGTCAGCACCACGTTGAGCTCCCACGCCGGGGAAGGGGCCTTCACCTGCGGGAACGATCGGAATAGTCCCGTCATAAATTCCTTCACCAGGCGATGAGACCACAAGGACGCCCGTCCTGTAGTTCTGGTGTATCGGGAGATGGCAGCCAGATGTATCTTGATGGAGGCGTGAGCCAGTCCAGCTTTTGCCAGCCACAGTAGGTACGGCAATACTTGAGGGGCCGTAACCCGCAGAGGGTTAATCTTCTGTGCACGGCACCAGACAGAGAACCTCTTCCACTTATGTCCATAGCACTTGAGAGTTGAGGACGCCCTGGCTTTTGCAAGAACCTCTCTGCAGTCAGCCGGGATCCTCCAAACTCTAGTGCTGCAGGAGCCAAGCCTGCAAGTTCAGCGATTCCGGGTCGTGATCAAGAATGGCGTCTCCTTCTCTGGAGAGAAGATCCGAGTCCGTCGCCTACTTGATAGGTGGGGACGCTGACAAGTCCAGAAGGTCCGGGAACCAGATCGGTCTCAGCCACGCCGGTGCGACGAGGATCATCCTGCACCTGGACCTCTTGAGCTGGCTGATGAGACGGAGCAGTAACGGCAACGGAGGGAATGCATACAGGAACAGGCCGTCGCAAGGGAACGAGAAAGCATCGCCCATGCTCCTCGGCTGTGTGAACCTGCTGGCGAACCTCCGGCACTTGGAGTTCGTCGCCGTCGCAAACAGGTCGATCTGGGGTTTGCCCCACCGTTGAAAGAGCCGATCCACCTGGTCCTGGTGCAGTTCCCACTCGTGGCACGAGCGCAGCTCCCTGCTGAGTGAGTCGACAATGGTGTTTTTTATTCCTGCCAGGTGGAAGGGAACCAGAAACATCCCCTGGGCGACGGCCCAGTGCCACAGATCCTGGGCCTCCTTGGATAGGGCTGGGGATCTGGTGCCTCAATGCTTCCGGATGTAGAACATCGTGGTGGTGTTGTCGGTGAAGATCCTCACCACTTTGTCCTTGAAGGACGGAAGGAACGATTTGAGCGCCCAGAACACGGCTCGTACCTCCAGGATGTTGATGTGGAGAGACCTCTCCTCCGGGAGCCAGAGGCCTCTTGCGTGGAGATCTCCGGTGTGGGCCCCCATCCCTCCAGGGAGGTGTCTGTCGTCACCGTCTCCTGATACGCCAGGGTCTGAAACTCTGCCTGCATTAGGTGTGCACGGGTACCCCACCATAGAATCGCCCGACGGAACTCGTCGAGCGGGATCCTGTCTTCAAAGCTGCCCGCCGCTTGAGTCCAGCGGGCGTCGAGGAACTCCTGTAGCGGACGCATCCGATGTCTGCAAAGAGGCACAAGGTAGATGCATGAGGACATCATCCCGAGGAGGAACTTAATGGACCTCACCCTGGCCACATCCGTGGCTAACAGGCGCTGCACCTTGCCCAAAATGGCCTTCGTCCTTTCTTCTGACGGAGATGCCAATCGCTCCACTATATCGAGCTTCGCTCCCAGAAACAGTTCCACCTGCGACGGAACCAGGTGGGATTTGGGGTAGTTGATGGCGAATCCCAGTGCTGTGAGCCGGCGGTCGGTCCTCGCTGTGTGTTCGACGGCGAGTTCTCTTGACCTTGCACGGATTAGCCAATCGTCCAGGTAGGGGTAGACGTGGATCCCCTGTCGGCACAGCCACGCCGCCACTGGTGCGAGGCACTTGGTGAACACCCTGGGTGCCGACTTTAATCCGAACGGCAGGGCTCTGAATTGGTAGTGACGCCCCTCGACTACGAATCTGAGGAACTTTGTGTCCTTTTAGAATGGGGATTGTGGAAGTAAGCATCCTCCAGGTCCAACGACGATAGGAAGTCGCCCTCCTCCAGCTGTCCCAGCACGTGCTGGAGGGTGACCATCCTGAATTTCTGTGCCTTGATGTACTTGCTTAACCGATGCAGGTCGAGGATGGGGCACCAACCGCCTGTCTTCTTTCTGACGAGGAAGTACCTTGAGTATACCGGAGCCCCGGAGCCTCTTGGGGACGAGCTTGATGGCACCTTTCTTGAGCATCGCCCTAACTTCCAACAGCAGTTGAGGGACGTGATTCTCCTTCCTGGCCACGGGAGGAATGCGAGGACACTTCCTTTGAAATTCTAGCGAGTGTCCGCAGGCCAGGGTGTCCAGCACCCAACGGTCAGTGGAGATGGACTCCCACACGCTGACGAACTTCGTCAGCCGGCCTCCCACCGGGGTGCTTCGGTGGAGGCCCGACCCTACGGCCGGTTCAGTCCTGCTTAGAAGAGGCCTTGCCACCTTGGCCTCCTTGACGACGGCGGCGAGACCCTCCTTGCTTGCTGCGGTCTCTGTAGGCCTCCTGGGACGAGGAGCGGGCCACCTGGCAGTACGTAGAGGAGCCACCAATGGATCCCTTGGAGGGTCCACGTCTGCCTCCGGAGCTCCGAAAGGGCCGCCGTTGCTGAAGGACTCCTAGGGCTCAGGCTGTCTCTGTGTCGGTCTTGATGGCCTGGAGGGACTCATCCACCGTCTTCCCAAACAGGTTGTTGCCGTCGAACGGCATGTCCAACACTCTGGTCTGGATGTCCTGGCGAAAGTCCGTCGCCTTGAGCCATCCTCGTCGTCGAAGGCAAACCCTGTTGCCCAGCTGGCGAAATCCAGTATCGGCAATGTCCGTTGCCACCGTTATGGCGTGATCCGACGCCACCTCACCTTTCTGCAGAATCTGTAGGGTCTCCGCTCTCTTGTCGTCCGGTAGGAAGTCCAGCAGGGGGGCTATCTTGAACCAAAGCTCCCTGTCGTAACGGGCCACAATCGCTAAGGCATTGGCCACCTTAATCGTCGTCGCCGCCGACGAGATAACTCATCGTCCCATGGAGTCCAACTTCTTGCCCTTGCTGTCCGGCGGGGAAGTGGAAGTTGAAGCCACCGCACCCGCCGCTTTCTTCTTGGCCGCTGCCGAGACAACCGAGTCCGGCGTAGGCTGGGCCCTGAGGCACAATGGGGTGGCATCGGGGACCCGGTACTTCTTCTCGTACCTGTCCCTTTTGGTGGGTGTCGAGGAAGGGTTCTTCAGGATAGCCAGCCCCTCGTCCCAGATGTCGTCGAGCAACGGTACCGCGAGGACCGTCTTTCTCTTGGCCTCCCGTCGTTGGTAAAGAAAGCCTTCCTTTTTCTGTTTCTCAGGGCAGAGCTGTAAGAGCTTGAATGCCCTGGCTATCATGGCGTGGAAAGAGCCAATTTCGCCTGGCGGAGAGGCCTGAGGGGGGGGGGGATGATGAAGGAACGTCTGTTGTATCATCGCCACCGTCGTCGTCCGTCCCCGTATCTTCCCGAGGGTCCGGCGAGGCGGATGAGGGGTCCACAGGCCTCGTGGGCACGAAGGGCGGTGCGGACTCTCCTCCGTTTGTTCAGAGGGCTTCCCGACGGTCCTGGTTCAGGATCCTCCGTCGGGGTCTGTGGTAACCTCGTCCTTATCTCAGCACATAAGGTTTGTATCGCCAACAAAATGGCCACCGAGCTATCCTGGGGCTCGGGCAACGGCTGCGACAGGCAGGATGGCTGCTCCACTGGGCCCTTGTCGTCGCCGTCGTCGCTATCTTCGATCACATCAGCAGAAACCTTCCCCTGGGATTGAACCTTCTCGAACCTCTCGTTGAGGCCTTCGAACCTCTCGTTGAGGCCTTTCACGGATTCCAGCAGATCCTCCTCGGATGCTGAATCCGAGTCAGTAATGTTCACCGCCCTCCCCCCCCCTCTTTTTCCACCGGGGTCTTCACGGGGGTCTTAACAATGGGCTGGAAAGAGGATTCCCTCCGCGGTGGCAGGGAAACTCTGGGCCCCGAGGCCGCCTCCACTGGCGTAGTCTCTGTCGGCTTCGCCAAGGCCGCTGCGACAACCTCGATAGAGGCCTTTGCCGGGTGGATCAAGGCCTTCACCACCTTAGGTGCATCCTGGGCCTTCGCTTGGGGGGGGGGGGGGTGTCATCGCCTCGCACCCTCTCGGCTCCCTTTGAGATTGACCGGGGCCTCTCCAGAAGTTTACCCGGGTTCTTGGACTTCCTCTTCCCCGAACCAGAGCGCTGGCTCGTGGTTGACCGTGCCTGGGAAGTCGCGCCCTGTTTGGCAGCCGAAGAGCCTAACCTTTCGGTGCTCCCGGTGCCTGCGGAGTTGCGGTGCTTGGCCTTCTGTTGGGCCCCCATCGCTGGGGCACCCTCACAGGATTTAGAAGACCGCTCAGACTTTTTCTTCGCCTTCTCACCTGATGTGCCCTTCTCCAGCCAGGCGGCGAGGCGGGAACGACGATCTTGTTTGGTCCGTAACGACAGGTTCTTGCAGAACGCACAGTCCTTCTCCACATGCGTCTTGTCCTCATGAAGGCAGTAGAGGCATCTCGAATGCTCGTCCTCCTTGAAAACATTTTGCAATCCGCAACCCGGGCAGCTCCTGAACAGCTTGGATCCGGAAGTCGAGCTTCCCTTGTCCTGGCCTATGTCTGTTGAGGTAGGCCTCAGATCTTCTGGAACCTCCAAGAAGCGTAACTCGACGAAAACTTCACCCTTGAGGGGCGTAGAAGAATTCCGAAACGGGTCCCCGTTATCAGAAGTGGAAGCGGTGGCGCTTGAGGCTCGATTAAACCGAAAAAATGAGAAAAGCGCAAAAACGTAGTAAAAGCTCGAGAGCTAAACCACGAGGACTCCCAACACTTGAACATGTGGTAAAAATCTGAGGATGGCTGCCAGCGGAGGGGCTTAGGGAGAGGGCAGTCATTGGCTGGGAGCAGTATGACCCAGAGATCAGTGATTGGTTACTACTAAGAAAGACAGATCAGAAACGAAACTGATACTGATTTTTTCTTTACCGAGGATTCCCAGCCTGACGACAGGGAATATTCATGAGCATGTGAATCCATGCTAGAACCCATGATGGAGAATGGAACATATCGCCAACTTAAAAAGGGAGGTCCAGTATACGCTCCTGGACATCAGGGTTGAACTTGGTTGCCTGTAGCCAGGTCGTCCTTCTCATGTCGGTGCGATACATATGGCACGGACTGAGGTGTCAGTGTGAACCACTGTGGACTCCATAATGTCCTGCACCGGTATTTTGGCTTCAGCTAGCCCAGCCTTGCAGCACACCTGGCTCTGAACAGTGAGCTCAGGAAGGAAATCGGCGATCTCTCGCCAGAGCCTTTGATTCAAAGCAGCCAGCACAGCATCAGCATTGGACTGGTGAAGATGGAGGGAAGCGTTCGAATAGATTTTCTTTCCATATGCTTCCAAGATCTTCTCCTCCTTACCCAGGAGTGCAGAGACGGGTTGGTCGTGGGTGCTAGCGGCAGTACCGCAGGGAGCATGTCCATGATAACATCCTTGAGGATGATGCCCATCTGCGGAGACCTCATGAGAGTAAGGAATTTTTCAAAACCCTGTCTTCACAGGCCGGCGGAGCACTTGGTGGAGTGAGTATGGTCGCAGGGCCCTGAGGCTGCTGAGACCTGGGCACACTCGGTCTTGCTGTATGTGGGGTGTATCTGCCCTGCGACGCTGAAGTATATGCTGCGGGCCACATGCCAGGTGATGACCAGTCCCACTTGGAAACTTGTTCCCCTACCTCGTCCCTAAAGGGGGATGGTGTCGGGTGAGCCGCCATTTTGTCAGGCTACTCACCATGTACCTGTGTCGTGACGCTTGCCGCATTGGGCCCGGCTTACTCCAAGACTTTTGGCAGTGGAAGTTTGAAGCCTACCCTGAATGGGCCCCGCCTCCTCCAGGACTCTTGGCGGTGGAAGTTGAGGCCTACCCTGCACCTCAGGACGGGGCCTGGTAGGCGGAGTGCCCTCAATTGAGGCACTGGTAGTGCTGCGTACAGGTGCGCCCTCAGACATCTGTCTGGTATTAGGGCATAGCCCCTCAGGTTGAGACCAGGTAACAGACCTTGCGGTCCCCCAGCATAGTCACCAGTAGGATCTTGCGACACCTTGGCCTGGTGGCCAGTAGCTGAAGAAGCCTCGGTGCCTGTACTGGTACTAGGACCCGATAGGTCCCTGTCGCTCGTATGTTTCGTGGGGGAGGAGTCGCCTTTGCGGGGTGTGGATGAAAACAGTGCCCCTACCGTGGGACTTGACTTGTGTTTTACTAATTCCTTCAAATCCTCTGGAGGCGACCTTCCAAAAAGCTCCCTCCACCTGGCTAGTCTGTTCTTCAGAGCGTGTGGCGTCGCACGCGGAGCAGCCCTCTCAGCTGTGGTCAAGGCCAATACAGTGGAGGCAGAGATCGTGGGGGTCGGACGTATGGAAGAACCCCTCGCATGCTGGACACCTGCTGAAGCCCCCTGATGTCGACATGCGCCGGGGAGGAGCGTGGCAGAGGACAGAGGTACCTGATTAAAGACGAGAAAATAGAAGACAAAAGTACTTCTCCAGGGAAAAGCGTGTGGAATTACTAGGCCAGAGGTCTAACCCAGAAGCGCTGGTGAAAGCAGTCCATTCCCATCAACGTGGAAAAGGGGACTGAGGAGTGGCGCCGGTGGGTGGAGACAGGGGCGCGCATTCTCCCAGGTGTGCGACCCCGCACGCATCTAAATTTAGAGGGGAAGATGATTTTTCTAGTGCAAAAAGGTTCCATCTCCCGTCCCTCGCGATGGACGCCCATACAGTAATCACTTGTAGGACCTTGAGCATCACCGGTGTCGGGCAGGGGATCCCTTCCCATGAAACTGCAAACGTGTCGCCTGGTGGTGAGGATATCTGCTTGCAACCAGGGGGAATTTCTTGTTCTCCCACGTGGCGAACCAATCGAGGGTCGGCTTTTCCCATTTGTCAAAGATCTGTGAGTTTCCTGTGTGCCATTTGCCAATCGTGCAACTGGTTTTGGGCTCTGCTCAGTTTATTGACAGCTAGTTTGCTTGAGCGACCCACCTGGTCAGTTAGGCATCCGTGATCAGAATTTCTTGACACAGAGGATCCCTGATTGGGACTCGCTTTATGATATGGCATGAGCCACCACTGAAAGTAGTCTGATTGTGTTACTGTCAACTTGTCGTTCCATGATCCTGTAAACTGGGACCACCAATCCGCTAGGAATTCTTGTAGTGGTCTCATTTGTAGTCTGCATTGTGATGCACGAAGACATGGTGCCCAGGAGTTATATGTTATGGAATTAATAACACGCCTGTACACAAGTGTTTCTAGGCGTGACAAGACTAGGAGGGGGGAAACAAAGGGAGGACAAAACAACAATCTTACTAGGCCTTGTGTCATTCAGATCGTGCAAGCGGATGGATGGGGGATGAGAAGTGCAAAAAAGGGAAGGGGGATGGAGAAGTGCAGGATAGAGTGCAGCCAGTGGGTGGCTAAGTGCCGGAAATCAGAGGGTGCAGCAAACGGGTGTTTCATAAGTGCAAAGCGAGGGGGCTCTAGGATTACAGATACAGACCACATGTGGTGGGGGGGGGCAAAAGGCAGTGCTAGGTGCAGCTGGATAGGCAGGCAACTGGGCTCAAATTCAGAAGGTGGCCATGTGACCAGTGCGTGGAACAGATGGGTCATCAGCAGGGGAGAGGAAGAGAGAATGCACAAGCGAAGATGAAGGTCTTGAGATGCTTCCGGAACCGAAGATGGTTCTATTCAAGTTTGAGAGAGGCAGAGTTACATGAACAATCTGAATGAGATCCTGGCGCCTGGGTAGAATTTTGTGATTAGACTGGGTATTGTTGCTGCCCTCTCCACTTAGGGATGTGCTCGGCCCTCGGTGTTGAACTGAGTCCCTAGGAACACTAGCACGTTTGAAGGCTCCAAGCAAGATTTGCTTAAATGCATTGCGAATCTGAGACGTGAGAGGGTGTTGGGCACCTGTTGGATTGGCGTTTTCGCTGCCGGATGCGTTGGTGCTCACAGTAGCCAATCGTCGCGATATGATACACGTGGTATCCCCTTGTCGTGAACAACGCAGCCACATGGGCTAGGCCTTTAGTGAATGTTCTTGGGGCTGAGCGTAGACCAAACGGGAGGACTTTGAATTGATATTGGTTTGTTCCCACCACAAATCTTAGAATTTTCTGTGGCCCTTTCGATTTGGAATGTGAAAATATGCATCTTTGAGATCCAGAGACGCTAGGAAGTCATTTTCCTGGACTGACTTTCCGCCATCTGCCAATGTGACTATCTTGAACTTGTGGCTCTTGACGTACCTGTTTAGACTTCTTAAGTCCAGAATTGGTCGCCATGATTTGTCCAGTTTTCAGACCATGAAGGACCTGGAGTAGGTGACCCATGCCCCTTTGATGTTCTGGGACCTTTTCGATTGCATGTTTTATGAACAGTTTCTCCACTTCGCTTATTAAGAGGTTTAAGTGTGGCTGCTGCTGAAACAGTGGGGGCGCCGGAAGGGTTTTTCCTCAGAATTCTATTAAGTGGCCTTTTTGTATGATGTCCAACACCCACCCGTCTGTTGACTGTGGCCAATGCTGCAGATTGTACTGCAAGTTACCTTCCACTTGCTGCAGCTCGACAGACGGGTCTGGGGGCCGATAGAAGTCGGGCTTGTTTTTGCTGCCTACCCCTGGGGCAGAAGTTGTCTGCCGCCTTCTTGGGGCTTGTTTGTAGTCCTTCTGCTTGTATGGGCACGCTCTGCGATACCCCCGATAGTAAGTTTGTGAGTAGGAGGCACCTTGTTGGTATACTTTACCACCTCTATTCGTCACTGTGGAGCGACCCAATCTTCTCCAAAAGGAGCGCTCACCATCAGGGTGGTAAGCGACCTTGCTGTATCTGTGTATTTGGGGCCAAAAAGTTGGCCTCCCTCGAAGGGCATGCCTAGCACCTTGAACATCCGCCCTGAAATCTGTGCATTTTAACCATGCCTGTATCCGTAGTACGACACCATTGCTGATCTGTTCAAAGCCTGTTTCGGCTATGCCATCTGTGATATTGATAGCATGATTGGAAGCACCCTCCCCTTCTCACAGGATGTAAAGGGCCTGTTTGCGTTAATCTTCTGGCAAGTACTCTAACAGCGGGAACATCCAGTTCCACATCTCGCAGTCATATCTCGAGATCATTTCTAGTGAATTTACCGCTTTAACTATTGTGGCTCATGTGGCCAAATTTCTGCAAGCTGCTGCCGACACTACTGTCTCGGGGGTTGGTTGAGACGCGAGGCATTTTGGAGACATGTCCGGTACCTTAAACTTCTTTTTCGGGTAGCATTTTAATGTTGGCTCTGAGAAGGGTTTTTTCATGAGTAACAGTCCTTCCTCTCCTACGTGGTCTAGAACGGGAGTGGACAGTTCTGCCTTTCTGATTGTGCATGAAGTCAAAAAGGAAACCATCCTTTTTCTGCTGAAAGGGTATTAGGCCGAATTTCTCACATGCCTTTTGGACCGTAATATGAAAAACTGTTATGTTGTCAGGTGGTGACTGGTGTGACAGTTCTTCAAAGTCTTGGCTTAGGCCCATGGCCATGTCCTCGCACTTGTCCGGCTGTGGTGATTTGGTGGTGGAGGTATCAGTGTCCCTATTGCCCCCCCCCTCATGGTCCGCGGTAGAGGAATGGAGTTCTCCCTCTTTCTGACTGTATGTGGAGCGTCGCAGCCAAGGGGAAGCGCCTTGTGTTCTGACAGGGCTGCTAGTTCTACTTATTCTGGTCTGCCTCATAGGTTTGATAGGAGGCTCACTTGATGGCGAGGCTGTACGCCTGGTAGGTGTATTGCTTTTAGGACCACCCTCCTGTTCTCGTTGAGTCTTTCTGCAAGGTCTATGCGGCACCCCGAGAGGCCTGGGGCCTCGTCAGGTACCTGTGCCTGGACTTGGTCCAACTGGTAGCCTGCTATACAGTTGTTGAAGCAGAGATTGGAGAGTGGATAAGACCTGTAGCGATAATAGAGATTGCAGGTTAAGCCAGGGCTCTGTTGGTTGGGAAAGTCCAACCAGCATTGACAATGTAGGCTCTGGTGACTTTTGTAATGTTGGTCTCAAGTGCGTTTCCCACAGTGAAAACTGGTCTTCCTCCGAGAACTGAGGGGAGTACCCCTGTTCAAAATGTGAATCGATATGGTGCTCCAGTATTTGGTCCGGTAGAATCAACGAGACTGGGATAGGGCTGGACCCTTGCATGCTACGGGCTAGTCGGAAGCCCCTTTTGGTGATGATTGAGGTGGGGATGGCGCCCCACTTCCTGACATTATGGCCTGGTCTTCCATGGCGTTGGGTGATTGTAAGGGCCTGAGCGACAGCTCCCATTTCAGAACGCATGTTCAGATAGCTAACCTGGTACTTCTAGGACCACCACGACTAAGTTATATGTGGTGAATGGATGATGGTGAGATAGAAAAGATGGCGGCTTAACAAAGGAATATAATTCTCGAAGGTCACCAACATGAGGATAAGACACCTAGTGATTAAAGCATGGAATAGCATATTTAAAATGAGTTCAAATCACTGCTTTCCCAATAGCTAAAATGTGATATCCTGGGCCAATGGATTCATCACCTTCCCTCCTCTTCTGCTGTCATGTCTGTCAATATTAGGAGAACTTAGAAATGGTCTAAAACACGTGACCTAACTATAAGCTAGGAAGTTGCTGCTTTTTTCAGACAGCCTGTTCCCACCGAACGATCCTTAGCTTGGATTACTTCATACACATTAAATGTAAAGACCGAGCTTATACTGAAGACACAGCTAGGAACACGGTACCTATAGACTTTTAATGCAGGCTTTACCCATTACAGAAAGGGGCTTCAATAGCACAAGTCTGGAACTATCTGCAGGAAGCTTTCCCAAGTATTCAGTCTTCACATTGGCAGACAGCACCACTTAAACAGAGTAAGCCAGGCAAATCCGCAATGGGCAGGAGAGGAATCACCGGCCATATGGGTTACTTCATGAGTCAACAGTATCTTGACGAATAATGGGGTGCAAGCCTCTTAAACTGGGAAAACAATTTTTCCAAAAGGGACTTGCCCTTGCCAGACTATAACAACTCTACATGTCACTAGTCTACTAGAACGAACGACGGCTGGTCAGTGATACATGGGCACCGTAAATCACGTGTTTCTTTTAGAGTGCTTGTAAAAGGTCTTGGGGCATAGGAATATCTCAAAATGCATCCTATCCAGTCCCTCTCAACTGCAACTAGCAGATGACTATCGGCTCCGCAAGCCTGTCAGTCAGGAAAACCTAAAAATCCGCAAAGAGCTTATATTACCCTCACAATGTTGGATGGATGGTCACCAGCTTTGCTTTGATCCACCTCTGAACGGACAGGATGAACATTTAAGAAAATGTTTGACATTTTGCCTGTACCATTGAAATGTTACCTCTACTTAAAAGGTGGAAGTAAAAAAGTAGGAAAGATCCTACGTTTTAATCATTTCTTTTTAACTTATGTAAAGCGCATCACTGCACTTAAGAGAAAAGAATGCGACAGGGTGTACACCTAGAGAGTAAAAAAAAAGTCAGGCTCTCAGATGACGCCTCATTCTCCTGCCTATTCCCAACCAAACCGCAGAAAACTCATTACTGAGCCGGATGTATGTTGAGTAATGCCCAAGGCGCTACAGTACCTCATCCATGGCGCTTGATTAGTAGGGTTGTTTGCCAGTGCTCAGCCCCAACAATCGGGGCTCTGGAGCCCCCGGCATAGAGTCTCATACTCAGTTTGATTATGATGGGGTGTTTAGGCAACATGCATCTTCCTGAAGAAACTAGGTGAAGCAAGTTTTGTTGTCTGGGCCCCAAAAAATTGGAACATGCTTCCATTATATCTGAAACAATGTACAACACTACTACAGTTTAGAAAACGCCTTAATACATTCCTCTTTGAGGCCTCAAGTCACACACTGGCACTTGTTAACCTCAGCTAGTCTCCTAAGGGCTCTGCTAGTCGCTGTTCTAAGCGACTTTCTTTCTCTCCCCCTCTGAGCCTATTTGTTATGTATGTGGTTTGTCTTTGTGAGCACCCAGAGGCCTTTGGGCGAGAGTGCGCTATATGGAAACTTCTTTAGTTAGTTCGTTGTTATGTTATTTATCAGTAAGTTGTAGTCACAGAAATAGCAATAACAGTGTCCACTGGCAAGGGGCTGGGCATCCTGCCCCGGCACATTGTTCTTCATGAACCCCAGAAGGGAGATGGCAAAGGTAGCACAAGTCATCCAGTTTCATGGAAAACAATGAGTTGGAGGGTGGCAATCACAGCTGGGTGCTTGCGCTGGCCATGCCAACATAGTGCTCCAGTCGACCTGCATGACAGTGGCGCAGCTCCACTTCTGTGATAACTAGCAACGCTGCCACAGAAGCATGGGTTGACAACAACAGGACAGCCACCATCAGCAGCACCAACACAGGGACATGGCCGGGGAAAAAGCCACTGCCCCAGGGGACTGCCGTTCAGGAGTGCCAACCGACACAAGTTGATCTCGGTGCACGATTTGATGGGCCATCCGTTCAGTAATGATTTTTCCTGACTTTGGCCATCAATTGATTTTAAGAGGAAAGCATCTTTGTTCTTGTTTTGTGGACAGGTGGTCAGCATGTTACACTTGCCACCTACAGAATCGAAGTCAAGTGTTAACCACGGTGATGTGTTCAAAGAAGCACTTCAATAGCACTTATTGCAAGACAACTAGTAGGTCCTGTTATTTTGATCGGTATCTATAAAATTGCACCTATCCCAGATGTACCCCAATGATCCGGTTGCAGTTGCAGCTTTCACTCCAAATATGCTGACCTTGTGGGGTGCAGCCGTGGGTGGTGGCAGCAGTCTGTCTCAATGTATTACCAGCATGTTATAAAGTGTTTGGGCCCGGGCACTTATTTTGTACACATTTAGAACGGCTCATCCGCTTGCATCCTGAAACAAGGATGGACATGTACTTCTTTAGGGGTGCCCGCAGTAAAGACGGGAGAATTTGAGAAATACTGCATTCAGGATTTCTGGAGATCTGTATTCGTTACTGTCTTTAGGGCATATACAGGTGATTATCTGGCAAATTTGCAGCGATTTCTGCATGCCATAATATGACTGCACATCGAAACCCGATGGGGAAAAACTGGGTAAAGCTTAATGGTGGGCGGGTGAACTAAGAGTAATATATATAGAGTAGGGCAAAGCCAGTCTCAGCACTCACCAAATGCAAACAATGAAGTGAAGTGAAGCATACAAATGCAAGGCTGCGCATGACCACCCTCCCTCCCTCCCTTCCTTCCTTCCAGAAGACTCCAGAAAGTATCCGTCTCGAGGCCTCCTAGGAGGACCTCTCAAACAGGGCCAGGAACAGCGCGAGTGACGAGAAAGAGAGTGGACTCTGGGCGAGAGGGTCGCAGAGGCAGTGCTTAGGTGGACTGAGCTAATGGCAGTTGAGGGCAACAGAGATGAACTTCCTCACTCAAATGTTTGATGTGTTTTAATGTGCCTTTTTTTTTACTGTTGGAGTTGTTCGTTTACGAGTCGGACTCGGGCTGGGAACAGCTTAGTCGCATCAGCAGCACGTTTTGCTGACCAAGTGATCTGCCTAGGATCACTCAATGTGTTCAGGTGTGAAATACGCGCTCCCCTTCTTCCCACGGCTCGTGCCCCTTCTCCTTCATCCACACCTCTCCACTTTCCGTCATCCAACACATCAACAACAGCGGCCGTGGGGGTCCGCTCGGCTTTTGCCACCATCTAATTCCACCTAGGAGGACGACCCAAACAATATAAAAAGGCCCCAGGCCCTATACTCTGCACTACTCGCTGCCATGATGTAAAGTTCCCTGGCGAGAAGATGGCGCAGTAAAAAAATGAAGGAAACTCACTTGACACAGACCTGTGCGTCGGTGCTGTGACCCAATGAGCTATCCTAAACAGCTTAAAAGAGCCAACTCCCGGAACCAGAGAGGGGAAATGAGGCTTTCAACATGACCATCCGTTTTGCACCTAGAAAACGAATGACTCGCCACGCCAGCAAGACGACTTGTCTGGCGACGAAAAACAGGTTCCAGGGCAATGTAAACACTTGCACAGAGTTATTAGTAGCGCAGCCCTTTGTTTAATATCGCTCGGCCCGGCCGGCAGAAACACATTCCGCTAATGAGCTGTGTGTGTTCTCAGATATACAACCGGTGTTGGACCTGGTCCCTTTTCTGCTAAACGCTTCTAAATCAGACTGTGTGACAAACACTGCGTCAGCGAGGCGCGTCACGCCAGCTTCATAAACTCCGATCTTAGCCTCAACATGCTGAACAAACACGGGCCTCGGATATCATTTTGGGTTGCCTGGGAGCATCAGCCAACGAGGTGTCTCAAATAAAACCAGGTTTGTTTAAAACGTCTTGAACCATTAAGTTGTGGGTGGTTAGCCAACGCTACCCCACGCCCCCTCCTCCACAGCACGAACACAGAAAGTGTCCTAGGCGATGAAAGCAGAGATCAGGTTGTGAAAACTGGGTACGAACCCCAAGGTAGATGGCAACCGCAATAGGCATTTTGCGCCTCAGGGCCGCTTCCTAGGTAGCTGCCAATGCCTCTAATTCGTCGAAGGTTTAGTTGCTCCAAATGTATAAACTACCCATGCTTTTCAGAATAAGCAAAGGCTTTGCCCGTCAGATATAGCAAACACTGGGCAGAAGCAGCATTATTCAGGCAAACCAGCAACATGCGGAATATCCTACAGGGAAGTTGGGAGAGTTCCACTCACTGGTTACACCAAGGCTTTAAGTGAGCCAGGGCTAGGCAGAGCCCTGCTAGCCTCAAAAATGGTGTTTGAGACAGGGCCCTGGTGGGGACCCTGAAGTCCCCTCCTAACCTCAGCCCACCAGGCGGGTAGTAGGCAAGACTTTTTTTTGTAAAGTATGAAGCTGTTGAGTGTCAGCGAGAGCTTTAGCTTTTAGAAAAAACAGTCTTGCATTGTAACTGTCACTAACCTCCCAGATGGGGAGCAGGTGCAAGTGGCTCTAGGTCACCTGGCCTAAGACCCGCCCACCTGATGCCTTCCTGCCTGCCGCTCTTTTTCACCACTTAGGAAGCCCCGCCCACCTGGTACCTTCCTGCTTGCCGCTCTTTTTCCTACTTAAGGAGCCCTCCAGCCTGTTTTCCTTTGCAGATGGGGAGCAGGTGCAAGTGGTTCTAGGTCACCTGGGCTAAGCACCGCCCACCTGGTGCCTTCCTGCCTGCTGCTCTTTTTCACCACTTAGCAAGCCACGCCCACCCTTTTCCTATCTCCTCCCCTTACTTTCTTCTATGCACTTACTCTATCAGAATTGTCCCTCGACCTAATATGATAGCAACCTCGTCTATTTCCTCCAACCTCCCATTACTGGTTTTTTTCCTCCCCAACCCCCCTCCAGCACTATCTGAAATGTCATCAGGCCTAGTACGATAGTCGCTTGTTTTGTTCCTCCCCTCCCTTTCTGCACCCCTCTCCCTCACCTTTTGCTTTCTCTGGCTCTACCAGAAATGTCATCAGGCCTAGTATGGTAGTCGCCTGTCTGTTTCCATTTCCTTCCCACTCTCCTCCTCCCCTCCTTATCTATGTCTTAGCTCTTGCACTATCTGAAATGTCGTCAGGCCGAGTACGATAGTTAATTTTGCATCCTTACTGTTCATGGCCTCTAAGAATATCATTGTATTTTCCCTTGTTCCCTCCCTTGCCTTGAAGCGCTTTGAAACACAATGTGTATAGGCGCTTTATAAATAAACTATATCATATATCATAATCGAAAGGCAAGGCTTTTTTGTAAAGCCTGAAGCTCTCGCGTGCAAGCAAGAACTTCAGGCTTTAACAAAACAAAAAAGTCTAGCTTTTCATTGCGTTTCTGACCCATGCCAGGCACCCCTTTCATTAAAGATGCAGGGGATCATCGGCCCAGGTGAGAGGGTGATAATTCACTGCATCTCCAGTGGAAATGGTTCGGCGGCGGACCTGAATGGTGTCCGTGAAGCCACGGCCCCGGCCCTTTTGCAAAATCGAGCCAGGGCTCTTACAGGGCGTGGCATAACAGCCAGCGGTCAGGTGAGGTAAGTGTTGCCTCCTAATTAAGGCACTGACCCCCTTCCAGGCCATGCCCCCTTAGAGCCCCGGCTCGAATGTGCAGGCCACTTAAAGCTCGGTGTTACACCCAGCACAGCTGCACCACTGCGTGCGATTTAAGCAGAGTGCAGAGAGTGTGTTTTTAGGAGTAAGCAGTCTTTATGTGAGGTGATATGGGAGTGTTTCTTAAGTTTGGGAGAGGGGTGTCTCTGGGGGCTGTGTAAGGGTCAGCTGTGGCCGCGTGCTGGTCTCTTCTAGCAATGCACGTGTCTAAAGGGGTCAGGGTGTGTTGTTGGAGCTAGACTATATTCTCCGAGTTGCCTTTATAGCGCCATTGCTACCATGGTCGCTTCAAAGCACCTAGAGAGAAAGAAAGGGGAGGTCTGCTGAGGCAGGAAGGGAATCAACATGCCAGGTTTTGTTGGTTGCCTCGGTGGTGCTGTACCACCCCAGAGCCTGCTTCAACATGCAGTGACAGAGCCGTAGGAAAGGGGGAGCGGGGGCGCAGGAGAGAGAGGGGGCTGGGGGGCGGGAGGGACGCTCTGCTGGCTCTGCTAGCCATCCCGTCTTCCCAGGGAAAGCCTAGAATAATTATTATGACAGCACGCCACAGACCGACAGTACAAATCACACCAGCAAAGACCAAACATGTTTTGTAATTCCTTTTTCAAAACTGTTCCGTGCACCCAAATCCTCAAAGCGCGGGCTCGCAGACACGTTCATTACTTAGTTGGCTTTTTATTTTATTTTTTAGAAGAGGCGCGCTGCGCGAGGTTGGTGGGCCCCACCGTTTAGGGGCACCGACCAGTGCTGCCATCAGTTTCCGGTTTAGTGCAGCACCTTCTGGGGCCGAGGTTGTGCGGCTTCCTCTCTTCTGCGCAATCTCTACCCTTTCCAATTGTTTTGCCGGAGACCACGTCCTCCTGCGGTCAATTGTGCTCTGTGTCATTTCCTCTCGAAATGACACGCTCTGAACGTTCGTCCCCGTCAACCCGCATCTCACAAAGTGAACTGATCAACAAATAAAAAAACTAAAAACACTCTTCACAATAATGGCATCTGAATTGAACCCACCCTCCTGCAGTATTCATAGCGCTTGCAGGGAGGACGCAGGCACTTCATTTCTTCCGCATACAATCTAAATGATATCAATTGAACTTGCTGTACGATAACTCCACACCACTACTTCTCCGCTCCCCTTACACCCCGGACCCATTACAGTTGTCCCGGGGTGCATTACTACGCTCAATCGCGTCCCGTTAAAGTTCGCGCTTTATTCTTGACCCAAACCTGGACATTTGCACAAAAGCAATGAGAATTATGGGAACATAAGAAGGCCCGCAATTTTAAATGTTAACAATGTATAGTGCTTCAGCCAGAAAGCTTATTGAGCGAGTAATGGACGTTGGACTGCGCTCTTTTCATTAGTCACAATACTCGCCCTAGCAAACAAAATGTCTGCACATTGCAAGACATGTGTAGCAATTTGCACAGCTGCTGAGGGAGGCGTTGCACGTTTCTGCATTCAGTCTCCCGCGCCAATCTTCTGAAGCGCAGGCTCTGCGAGCTGGATTTGAGGCCATATCTGGGAGTGTCCTGGACTAGCCCCCGGCCCCCCTTGCGATGCAACAGCCAGCACTCCGGCAATACACATTTTACTGGAACTCCGCTCCGTCTTGTTTTGGCCCTTTTCCTACCACGTCCCATGCATAATACCAACAAGGCTCGGCTGCAGATGTCCGAGGGCCCATTTCAGCATAATGGCTGAGGGCCCCCTTGCTTAGAGCGCAAAACAGTCTGAGCACTCATGGAGTGTAGATATTATAATGGAGACAAAGAAATATAGTTGGTGGTTAATAGCCACCGATTGTCACAAGGAGGTGTGGTGCCATTAGCCCCCTGCCACGCCAGCTCTGGGGAGTCTTTCAAGCACTCCCCCTAACTGGCATAGTGGGAGAAGGCGTGGCAGACGCCCTTTTGTTAATAAATGCGCTTGCGGCAGCAGGGCACGTTTATAACTGTAGGGAGCATCAGCACCCTAGGACTACCTCCCCGTGCTGACGCGGGAGCGAGGCGGTTTTCATTGGAATAGGGCGCTCATGCATTCACATGAGCGCCCTATTCCAGTGATTAACTCCCTGCCAGGCACAGGAGCGGGGAGTTAGAAAACACATGTGGCACTCTCTGTTGAGTGTCAGCATCATCTCCAAAACCACATGCTTTCATCTCTTCTCACAGGTTGACCACAATATCATCCACGAGCTCAGGAGCCACTTATCCTCTAGTGTGAAATGTTACGAGTATAAAATAAAGTTTTCTTTGTTGTCAAAGCTTCTTGATCAGTCTTCACTTCAACAAAAACATCACCATTAGCCTCGTTTGGTAGAGGCACTTGCTCGGGTCCATTTAACATCCTATGGCACGCCACCAATGCATTCAACACCAGGGTCTTTCCTCCTGCTTGAGGAGTTGCCAGTTCCTCCCAAGGCCGCCATGTAGGTCTGAAATAATGACAGCCATTGGGACCAGGAAATTGCATCTTGACAGGACTGCCAGGAGAGTTGGATAGTCCTTTGCATGTTGGTGTTTTAGCTTGTACCCGTGCCTTCTGCGGGTAGGAGGAGCTTGCTGCGACTGGTTTATCAAAGAGCAACGAGAGGCCAAAAATACTGGCTAGTTTCATCATGAAAACAGGCTTCTATTGATCAAACTTTCAGGAAGATAACTTTTGTCTGTAAAGGAGCAAGTGAGTAACCTCAGCAGTGCAGGGCATCCACTCTGCTGTTTCTGCTTCTCTTGCTCTCCTTTATGCCAACCCTTGCTCTCTGCTCCTCTACTCCTTCTGGAGTGAGTCACATGACACCAGGCTCTGGCGAGGGGAATGTACCGCATGTCATCCCACCTCTTCATATCCAAGTCCAAAACCCGTGTGCCAAGATCTTCTCCACCAAGTCGTGTAGCCAGAACCTAAATATACATACACGATTAGCGCAGCGCCAGCATCCAAGTGTCTCACCACTGACTCTTTGTGTTATTAGTACCATCTGTAAGTTTGAACTCGCAAAGGTTTTCTCCTTAGAACGTGTGTGTGTGTGTGTTGGGCGCGAAGCCGATGGTGCTGGAGTGCATATCTTACAGACCACTGAGGCTCAATGGCTCCATTTGTATTATCAGACAATCATAGCTACCCAGGTTTTCTAGCCAATCTGATGACGTAACAAGTTACCCACCAGCCCCAGCATCGGATGAGCAAGATGCAATAGGACTAAATCCCTTTCCTATTTCCTGTCAGCCATCTTTGGTTCTAGTTTTGTTTTGGAGCAAATCAGTGCTTGCCGAGTTCTCCATCAGAGACGGATAAGGCCGGCAAAAGGTCTGTGCGTGCACAAGACCCTCTCTGCACCCGGTATTTGCTGGATTCGGGTGGGGCGCCATTACCGGACATTTCAGCCACCGAAGCTGGGGCATAGTAAGTCATGTATGCTCTGCCTAATTGATACCGATATGACCAGGTTTCCACCTTTATTTTGTTTGATCCACTACTCATTTGCAATCCTGGCCAACTGATTATAATGCTGACAGAAAAGGAAGCTTTATGCCTACTCTAGCCCCTTCTGTAAAGCAGCCCTTTACTAGGAAAAGCCCAGGCTGATCCACGAGTCAGGAACTGACCCAGGCCCCGGGACGCATTAAAAGGCGGCCCGTTGGAGGGCATGGGAGTTTAGGCGCAGGGTGGGGGTGTAGTTGGCGGGAAGGCCATAGGGAGTGGCGGCGGGCTGGCGCCACGGAAACAAAAGGCACCAGGAAGGGAGGAAACAGCACCTGGGAAAGGTGCGAAAGTTAGCAGCAGGGGGAAGCCCGGCCCCCAGGGGAAAGACAAAGTGGCTATGGGGTATAAGAGGGGGTAGTAAATTTAGCCCAAGCACAAATCGGGTAAGGAGCCTTCCTCTGCGGGTAAGCTCCTACAGGACCTGGACAGAGGGAAGCTTTTTGCCACCCATCCCACCCTGCAAAAAGATAACGGAAAAGAAGAAAGGAAAAGAAGGCGGAACGCCGAGTACTTTCTTCGTACACGGTCCAAAGAAAGTCGTAAGCGGCATGTGCCCAGGGACGGAGGCCCAAGGAGGACAAGAACTCGGAACAAGCCTTGGGCAAATCCGGAACTGGTCACAGTGTGCCCAAAAGCTGATAACAATGTATTGTTTGCTATTGTGATTTATTTTCTGTAAGAAAATAAAAAATGCCTACGGCCTATGATATTTTCCACAAACAAAACTAGTCTGTGCAATCATTGCTTACTCAGGGTGTTTGGGAGGGGGAGCAAAGGGAGCCCACACTACTCAGCCTATTGCTCTAGACCACGTCCGTCTGTGACCTTCAGTCATATGATCCAATCCAGGCAGGGGAACTCCAGCTTTTATCCTTCCAAGGTTGGCAAATGTGTACCATTCAATTGAGTACAAGTAGTAGCTATCTTTACAGCACAAAGGGGGAGGAATCTGTCGTGAAGCACTATGCCTCATCTGTTTGATTTGACAACGTGAATGTCTCGCCTTCACAGCTGCATGGCATCTACCATTGATACCCACGCGGTGGCGGGCACTGTGGACATGAGAGCATTCCTTTGAGAAATGGAAAAGCCGAGGGTTTATTTTCGAGCATGTAAATGGGTGCAGACTGGAGGCTGATGGCTCATCGTATCAAAGTGCAAATTGTGGAGCAACCTTCCATCTGCCAACACAAATGCGGCATCCCCTTGCCTCGGTTGTGTCTGCAAGAGGCGTGCCGTGCTCGGCGCGGCTCTCGCACTCTGGCACACACGAGTCCATACCTCGGCTTCCCTTCTTTGCCGAAGAGGGCTTTTGGGAGGGTCGATGAGAATCTATCAAATGATCTCAGGTGCTCCGGAATGAAGCGAGCCCACCTGCAAACTAGCCTTTCCACTGGTACCTTAGGAATTCTCGGCTGCAGGGAGAATGTAGAATACAAACCAAGGGAAACTGCCATGGCAATCCATTGTGTGCAGACAAAAATAACTTTTCCAACTTGGTTGTTTATAATAAGCACTGGCAATATCCGGGTGAGTCAAGTTCTGTTGACAACCGCTAACTTGTCCCCAGGCACCTGCCGCTATCCTCATAACAATGTATGAGGCAAAATGCGACTATGGCAAGGAAACGTCATAAGCACCCCAATTATGTGCCTAGAAAAATCAGGTTGCTGGGAAGGCAGAATGCGGGCCGTCTACCGAGATACCAACCCGCATTCCACGCAAGTTGCTGACCACTCCCTCCTGTTCCGCTCATTAACCCGCCCATTGCATTCCAAACTATTTAGAACGAGTAGTACCTTTCACTCTTTGGCACTGCATGTCCAGCCCCCCCCCCTCCCCGGCACCATGGTCGCCATGGAAAATGAACCAAGAGCTCCATCTTTTGAGCTCCCTTCCAATTTCCCCTAGCAACATAGTTAAACATGGCTTTCTCGCCCGCCGCCTGGGTGTGCATAAACCGGAGAAAAAAAGAAAAATGACGAAAAAAATGGCTGCTGCCATTAAAATGCAAGAGGGACTAGGTCCCTCTTCGGATCTGAGGGCGGCCATTGAAAACGTGTACAAAAATGGCCTGCGTCATACAATTTTAATGGCAGTGGCCATTTTTTTGTGCTTTTTTTTGGAACCGCCACGGCCAGTGAATGCAGAATCGTACCCAGAAAAGGCACATTCTGATTGGTCAGACCACCTTTCCTGGGTGCAAAGTGTGAGTTATTTAATAAATAAAAATTAGCCTGGAAAATGCCAAAGGTGTTAATTGCTATAATACCCGAGGCTAAAGGTCTTCACTTTGCTCAAGCCCGTTAACTCGAACTGGTACACAGTTACAATCCACTACAGCTCGCAGCATCTGGCATCACTGCCTAAAATGTGAGTAGCTTGAATGACTGCCATACAGTAATGGCTGAAGGGACTGACTGCAGCTTGGTGGAAGCCATATGCTTAATTAGTACCAGGTGGGGGGGGGGGTGGAAGGGGTCAGTCTCCCAGCCAATGAGGAGCAGGGGTATTACCACATGGTAATCCCGCCGCTCTGAGGATCCTCAGGGCTGGAGGCCGCCATCTTCCCCGATGCGGAACCAAGTGCTCGCCCTTACCTCCCCATCTGTTTGGATCCTTTTCGGGAGAGGACAAGCTGGGAACACTTCTGTCCCCAGCGCGTCCACTCCTGATCTGCGACACACCGCCATGGAAAGGAAGAAGGTACTACATGCACCTGGGAATCCTGGGAATCGCAGGCGAAGTTGCTGGTGGTGAGTTGTAGAGCCTTTTGCAAACAATTTGAATAGTTCCCTGGAATTGGGATTTTCTAGCTTGAGGTTACAAAAGAATATAGGCTGCTGGGGGAGGCCAACAGCGAGCTTGGGGGATTGTGTCCTGTCCTCTCTGTGTCTAAGGACTCATGTGGCAATATGCTGGCTGTGCACCCTATCAAAAAGCTTGAGTCTAAGCTAGTCCATAAAGATATAACAAGATGCCCGTTTTCTGCCACGCTGTGACCATCTGGAACCCAGTGCCAGCATCGGCTATAAACGACCTCGCCTTTCCCCAGTTCGGCAAACCTTTAAAAAATGTAGGTCTTTCAACAAAAGCTGCCTCACGGATAAACATCCCAGCTTCCCTCAATCAGCCATACTGCACTACTGTATAAAATGCCACGCCCAATGCCCTCCCACTGTGAAGCACTCCGCTGCATTCAGCGAGGGTGCCTCGCGTTCTGGATTGTTGTTACACTATTATTGTGTGTTAAAAAATAATTTCACCCAAATGTATATACATATCAACCTTAAGTTTAAAAAAAAGGTTTTCTTCATCGATTGCCTAATTTTAAGGGGAAGAGGCATTTAATGTTTGAAATGTACGCTCTTGCCTGGCTGTGAATTAATTTCTCACATTCAGGAGTGCGCCACTGCCCCATTATGCACGGCGAGGGAATTTGTGATGTGCTCGTGTGCTGTAGCTGCTTTTTTGTTGTATTTTACTATTCGGATTGCTTGCATGTTGTGGATATAGGTTACTGAGGGTTCACTTTCGTTGCAGGGTAGATTCCTCATTTCCGTCTCTGGCTGTATTTTATGTGGCATATATTGTACGTCCTTTGGTCCCAGCAAACATGTTGCTGTGTCATTGTAGCTGTATGATTTATGATGGCATATGTAGGTTAAAGGCATGTTTGCATCTGCTGACGGTGTGCTGTTTGGCGTCAGGTGGCTTTCCTTGTTGCACAGTACTCATAGTATGGTGGACTGTGACAGTGGATGCTTTGCTGCAATATAGATTCCTCTTTCTCTGTGTCACTCTGGCCATATGTTGCAGGGTATTTACTTGGTCCCAGTGACCTTGTTGCTGTGTCACTGTGTCTCTTTGATTTATGATGGCATATGTAGGTTAAAGGCATAAAGGCATGTTTGCATCTGCTGACGGTGTGCTGTTTGGCGTCAGGTGGCTTTCCTTGTTGCACAGTACTCATAGTATGGTGGACTGTGGCAGTGGATGCTTTGCTGCAGATTCTTTTGTTGCTGCAATATAGATTCCTCTTTCTCTGTGTCACTCTGGCCATATGTTGCAGGGTATTTACTTGGTCCCAGTGACCTTGTTGCTGTGTCTCTTTGATTTATGATGGCATATGTAGGTTAAAGGCATGTTTGCATCTGTTGACGGTGTGCTGTTTGGCGTCAGGTGGCTTTCCTTGTTGCACAGTATTCATAGTATGGTGGACTGTGACAGTGGATGCTTTGCTGCAGATTCTTTTGTTGCTGCAATATAGATTCCTCTTTCTCTGTGTCACTCTGGCCATATGTTGCAGGGTATTTACTTGGTCCCAGCGACCTTGTTACTGTGTCACTGTGAGTCGTGTGATTTATGATGACATATGTTTGGCTAGTCATATATGTTTTTTTCATTTTTACATCTGCATTCTGTGATGTTGTTGCTGACATTTATCTTATCCTTCAGAATCCAACTCCTTGCATGAGGTCATGTAGTGCGAGGTCGAATGTGTAGTCAAGGATTTTTTTTGTTATGTCTATTTCCCATCTCATTTGATCTGCCTGTCCATTTTGTGGAATATTTTTCATTCTGCAATCTATTTCCTTTGGTCTCTCTAACCCTATTACGCATGTACAAAGCCCTACTAGGTCATTGGTATGGCAGATCATCTTGTGTGTTTTGCAGAAAAGGTTTCATTTCATGTTGTCCCTCCGTCCGTATTGCACATGGCTGTGGGGTGTGTGTGAGCATGTGGATGTGTGTTGCGTACTGAGCATGTTTTTGTGTCCTCAGATCTTACTGCGCATGGATAGTTGCCCCACTGTTGCTTGGTGTGCCAGGTCATCTTGTGTGTTTTGCAGAAAAGGTTTCATTTCATGTTGTCCCTCCGTCCGTATTGCACATGGCTGTGGGGTGTGTGTGAGCATGTGGATGTGTGTTGCGTACTGAGCATGTTTTTGTGTCCTCAGATCTTACTGCGCATGGATAGTTGCCCCACTGTTGCTTGGTGTGCCAGGTCATCTTGTGTGTTTTGCAGAAGATTATATTTTGCAGTATATTAGTAAAATACTTTCATTTGATCAAACATTTCAAGTTCAAATTTCAAGCATCCCTTTCTCAGAACCAAAGAATCTTGCTTCCCATAAGCCTCGGCTGTAGTTCATGGTAACAGAGGGATGACCGGCGCAGTGTGAGCTAGTGAAATGTGACCTGCATGCAAGAGGCCAGTGGTGGGAGTGCAAGGTCGCAGGTTGTTTTGCCTTGTAAGGCCTACTCACTCGATCCCTTGAATAACCGTCTCCATCTCCTACCACTTCCACTACACTCACTCACACCAGAGGCCCCTTCATGAGCACATCAACACTAACCGAGCTACGACTAAACTCTCCTCTTTAATTCTGTTGCACTCGCCCACATCAGCGCATATCCAGATCCAAAAATCTGTAGTCCATCAACTCTTGGGCTGTTCACTGTGCATAAGATATTGCCGAGTATGGCCGCCAAACCCATAGAAAGTAGACTGGCACTCAAGAATCAGGTACTTCCAACCTGCACCAATCAACACTACCCGTTTCACATTTGGCTTTTCCACTGTCCCCACTAATGAAATCCAACCCCATTTTTTTCTTACAGAGCCAAGCACAGCCATGCCACCAATTGTGGCAGATGGGCACTATACAAGACTACTTACATTTATTTTATTGAACATTTGTTAGGCGCTTATACAATAGAATTGTTTTTCAAGGTTCCACAAGGCTAAATGGTACAGGAATAGCGGAGAGAAACAACATTGACAAGACACTAAATATATAGTCGTAGTCCTACTAGGCCTTGTGGCGTTCGGATGTGCAAGTGCATTGAAGAAGTGTAGGAGATGGAGATGGGTGGGAAGGGGGGCAAGGAATGGAAAAGTGCTGGTATGGGGCCCTGGAGGGAAGTGCCAAGGGGAACCAAGTAGGAGGCTTTAGACTACGTGCTAGAGCGGGCGACTTCCAAGGGTGGGATGTGGACCGGCCAAGCGGGTGCCCGGAGGGGCTGTGCTGTTGTGGGTAGGTGATGGTATCGACTGGATAGAAGGGCATGGTATCCTGGGAAATTCATGAGGACCAGGCCACGAGTCTCCGCGGCAGTGGGGTGATTGGAAGGGAAAGAGGTAGAGAAAAGCAGAGTTTTGAGCCGTTTCTGGAACTTAAGGAGGTCCGGCTCAAGTCTGAGGGGGACAGGAAGGCTGTTCCAAAGGGAGGCACCAGCCAAGGAGAGAGACCCGTCTCCCACTCTCTGCTTGGAGAAGCGTTTGAGAGTGAAAGAGTTGGAGTTAGAGGAGCAGAGGGCTCTAGCAAGGGAGTATGTAGGGTGGGAAAGTTTGAGATCATGTGGTCCCAGGTCCCAGAAAGCATTGTGCATGATGCAGAGGGTCTTGAATTTGTCCTTGCAGCGACGCGGGTGCCAGTGGATAGATTTTAGGGCTAGAGAGATGCGGTCCCCGGGCTTGAGACCAAGGATAAGTCTTGCAGTCCTATCATGGGTTAGCTGGAGGGGGCGTAGGGAGGAAAGAGGGAGATTGAGAAAAAGGCTGTTGTAGTAGTCCAGCATAGAGAGGACCAGAGCTCTGGAGACATTGAGCTTCTGGGGAAGGTGAGGAAAGGGAGAATGCCTATGAGGAGGTGGAGCTGGAAGTGGGCCTTCTTGATAAGGTCCGTGATGTGAGGGGTGAAGGAGAGAGCGGAGTCGAAGATGACCCTGAGGTTTCTGGCCTCACAGGATGGTGGGGGTAGAGGGCCCAGAGAGGGAGGCCAGAGGGTAGGGGGATTGGAGGGCACAGGTGTCCCAATGAGAAGGATCTCCGTCTTACTGGCATTAAGACAGATTATTAGCTGCACACCGTTCCTGGATGGCGGACAGGCAATCTAAGATAAGAGAGGAGGAAGAGAAAGTAGTAGAGGGAAGTTTGAAGGAAAGCTGTCCGTCATCAGCATAGCACTTGAAATGAGGAGAGAAGGAGGTGATCAGCTGAGCCAGAGGGGTGAGACAGATATTGAAGAGCCATGGTGACAGGATAGAGCCCCTAGGGGACGCCACAGGTAGAAAGGGTGGTGGTGGAGGAGAAAGGGCCCAGTTGCAACTGACAGAATATTACAGAACATCATGAAGCATACAAATACAGAAACAGTTCATCAGATTAAAGTCTCTAAAAATAAATTCATAACATTGCATAATAAAGCAATTAACATATTTGCACTAAAACTGCAGTATATACAACTAGCGAGGATAAACTATTGGTTCCAGCAATATGGAATAAACTCAATCTATGAAGTCCTAAAGTCACATCAAATCAGGCCGATTGGGATCAGATCTATAATACAAGGAGTTTTGACAGAGGTAGTAACTTGGTAACAATGCACAATTGGCAGATGGAATGCAACATTTAAAAACGCTGGCGTACAGAGCCAAGCCCTATGTATATATTTGGTTATGGCACATACCACTTGCCGTAACCAAATTTAGTCGTCATAGCCTCTACTCTAAAACAGCTTCCATGTTCAATACCTGGGTTTCAGATACAATTTCTTATATTTATTTCATAAGGCCAAAAATTCAAGCTTTAAGTAACTAGCCATCCATAACAAGTCACTTGCCACCTCAATTCTATACACACATGCAGCACACAATTTCTTACTCGCCAAAAGTCAAATAGCACAACCCAGTGGCTAGTGGCGAGTGCACATTTTGCTCCCAGTTTATTATATAATGAACATATTAGCATAAAATGGAATTCCGTTTCGTTAATAGAAACACAGATCTGTCTTGGATGCATCCCAAGAATGAATGCAGTCGGTCAACGGTAAAATATGAAAGCTAAATTTAATATAAACAAGTATGGAAGGAACATTTGGACTGATATCACTTGGTGCCTCCGCGACCTTTTTAGTTGCAAAAGTTGTGCTGTCGCATTGGTGTGTCAGAGAATGGAGACTTTGAGTTCCTCTACTCCGTTCGTTAGACTCGAAGAAGAAAGTGCTATGAGCACACCATATTACTGCGCCAGAAAGAAGAACGTTGGATCCAAAAAGGTTTGCTGATGGGCGAGTTTAATAAATTTGCCCTTTAAAATGACACGTGTTTCGGCAAGGTGCCTTTCTCAAATCAGGGCATATCTTGGTGCAACAAACCATAAGTGAAAGTAGTTGGTGTATAACCAATTTAGCATAACCAATAAAGCGCCATCATTAGAGAAACAGACAAGAGTATTATTTTTTTGTTAGCCATAAAACGAAAAAGAAAACAGCAATCAACATTTTACCCATAAACATTCCAATTTGTGTATACAAGGTAAGCAAAGAAAAGACAGAGATGAAGGGTGGGGGATACGGGAAGGATAATTAGGTACAGAAAACAAAATTGCACATAAAATAAAAGTTAGTAAATAGCAATATTAGGCACCAATATTGAACTGATTGCACAGTGAGGTAAAAGTGTTATTTCTTACCCAATGATGTTTCTTTTGACCATTAGGAAAGTTCAGGTGTAAGTAATTACTGGGATAAATCCCAACTGTGAAGGTAGAAGGGAGGGGGTGGGGGGGAGGAGACACAAAACGTCTCGAGTTTAAGCATATCTCAAAGATACTACCTCAGCAATACACATCGTGGAAGGCATCGAATGGCTCCCAACATACCACCTTGCTCAAGGCTCTATATATGTCCTTTGGACACAACTTGGCATTAGACACAATAACTTATACATTCAAAAAGGTATCAGCATCTCATTTTCCCTATGTGTGCATGATAAAAGAAATGCTTATGGCGACTTTAGAAAAACGGCATCTTCATATTTGAAAATCAATTCTACAAACAGAAAAGGGGTGTCGCAACGGGCGTAAAATACGCCCCAGCATTGGCCAACTTGGTCATGGGAATGTTCGAGGACCTCCTGATATACACAACAGACATACAAAACCAGTGTGATCAAATGGACACGCTATATTGATGTTTTCTTTATTTGGGATGGTACCCTACAGGACTTGAAAGATTTCAGACTAAAATTCAATGACAATAGCTGGGGTATTGAATTTACAGGCATAAGTAGCCAATCAGAGATTAACTTTTTGGACCTAACCATTTCCACAACAGGAAACCGACTCACAACCAGAACATATTGGAAAGAGACTGAAGTTAACTTGACACTGTTTGCCACCAGCTGTCACCATGAACCTGTGATTAGAAACATTCCGAAAGGCGAATTCATAAGAGCGAGAAGGAACTGCGCAGACCCAATACACTTCAAAGAGGAATGCAATCTTTTGGTCAACAGATTCAAGACCAGAGGGTATTCACCCAAATGCATCAAAGCAGCTCACAACAAAGCACAACTAATACCTAGACTACAAACTCTGACACAAAAGGTCAAACCCATACAAGACAAAGTACAATTCATTACGACGTATTGTACCAACAACCGTGAAAACAGGAAAATTCTCAAAAAAAGTTGGTATCTGCTCAAGCTTGATCCCCACATTGGGGATTTCATCCATGATCATCCTTCAATAATTTACAGAAGAGCGAGAAAACTCCGTACAAGACTAAGTCCTTCGTTACTACCTGAGAAGACTAAAGAAAAAGCACAGACCTGGTTAGATGATCCAAGACCAGGTTTCAGAAAATGTGGCACTTGCACTATGTGCAAGTATGCAACAACTAGCAAAGATACTTTCGCCAGCCAAGAGAAAAACCTATCTCTAGCTGACCATTGGCAGAAATTACATCAATTGAATGATAAAAGAGATATTAGATTCATAGGTTTAAAGAGAGTTTCTTTGGGACCGAGAGGCGGCAATCATGAGCTGCTCCTACGTCGTGAAGAGGCCAGGCACATCTGTCGTTTTAGAAGTGTAGACACAGGTCTAAACACAGACAATGAGATGGCATATTTTCTATGAACTTCACTGCAACATTTTATTTCCACATAAAGGACGCAGCCAGGAACTAGCACAGGATTATGTATATGTACATTAACTGCACAAATGATATGGCCCCTTAGTAGTTAACATGGAAACATTAAGTACCCCATGTGCCCTTTATATTAGATTCTCTGATCAGACCTTATCAGGCAATTCCATGCATCTATTGATGTTTTACCTATAGAAAACTACGGTTCCCAGAAGACACCACCATGGAAACACAAAAGGTCAACATGTGCCCTTTCCACTAGATTCTCCCATTAGACAATCTTAATGTAACCAGGCACACTCCTTGACCTTTCTCTCACAGAGAACTACGTTTCCAAGAAGACATTAATTTGGAAACCCTCAAGCAGCCATGCGCAAACATGAGACACTTTCATGAGATTAACAGTTGCCAGAGAAACGCTTTTCACTTGACAATGGTCCGCAACTTTATGACTTGTAGACATTTAGAAGACTTTTTTAGGACGTTGATTCGTTGATTTATGAGTACTAATGGACTTTGAACATTATTTTGATTTTCATTTTTTAAACAATTGCTGTGCAGGCAACATACGAGCACAGTTCACAACAATTATGATTGGTGACAATCCAACACAAGGAACATGACTTATTGTGGACCACATTTTCGTTTCCAGTGTAGATACATTTAAGCACCTTCCAATATGGCCGACAACCGCAGACAGCCATCTCTGACACAAACAAAGGACTAGGTTCCCATGACAACCTCCTTAACAGTGTAGCAGCAACGGATCCCATCACCATTTAACTCCGACGCGGGAACCTTATTTTCAAGTAAACCCTTGGGGGCTCCGACAGCCCACCCACCTTCAGAACCAATCGCGTGCAGATGTGACTTTAATCTACACAGACACATGTAAAGGACAGATGTTAGTGCACCCGCCATTTACGGCACTTTTTTACTTTTACACATTAAAGAATTGTATATGCACGAGCGCACGCATTCTTGCAATCCCGGCTCTAGCCAGGTACAGTATTGACCGATGACTTTTCAAGATCATGAGCAACTTTGAGCACGCACACTACTCGCGCATCTCCAAAAGCAAAGAAGCCGAACTTCATTACGATTTTCATGAATAGGCGGTCGTGGGCAGCGCCCACACTGTCAATTACTTAGAACTTCAAGCGACACGAGGATAATCAGGCTACAATCACCTTATCACATCCTTATGACACAATTAAGGCCAGATCTATTAGGTCATAACTCTTGTAACTAGCAGAATAAGGGTAACTATGGATATTTAATGACTGAAAACTTCCGTTTTGTGTCTCCTCTCTCCCCCTCCCTTCTACCTTCACAGTTGGGATTTATCCCAGTAATTACTTACACCTAAACTTTCCTAATGGTCAAAAGAAACATCATTGGGTAAGAAATAACACTTTTACCTCACTGTGCAATCAGTTCAATATTGGTGCCTAATATTGCTATTTACTAACTTTTATTTTATGTGCAATTTTGTTTTCTGTACCTAATTATCCTTCCCGTATCCCCCATCCTTCATCTTTGTCTTTTCTTTGCTTACCTTCTATACACAAATTGGAATGTTTAGGGGTAAAATGTTGATTGCTGCTTTCTTTTTCGTTTTATGGCTAACAAAAAAAATAATCCTTTTGTACGTTTCTCTAATGATGACGCTTTATTGGTTATGCTGAATTGGTTATACACCAACTACTTTCACTTATGGTTTGTTGCACCAAGATATGCCCTGATTTGAGAAAGGCACCTTGCCGAAACACGTGTCATTTTAAAGGGCACATTAATTAAACTCACCTATCACCAAACCTTTCTGGATCCAACTTTATTCTTTCTGGCACAGTAATGTGGTGTGCTCATAGCACTTTCTTCTTTAAATTTAATATAAAATGAGCGTTAATGGTTTGGCTTTATATAATCCGAGGAGGATTGATAATTAACTACTAGCTTGGGTTCCTGCTGGTATCGAATAAGTCTTATTGAATTTAGAAATTCATGAAAAATCCGCTCTTCTTCCTTCAAACAGAATTTGCGATATACTACTATATACTATAGTAGAAATGATTGGCTGCCCACAGTTCTGTGTGACCAATGGAAAGGGCTAGCTGTTGGATGTGTCTACACCAAGACAGGGCGTAACCACCGGCCTGTGACATAACATAATGTAAAGCGGATCTATACGACGTCCTTTCATCGCCAGGCATTTGAAAGCCTGCAATTTAAAAGTGCACAAAAGTTAATCGAAATTTCTTTTGGGGGTGGGAAAGGGCAGATAAGTGGTTGGGGGGGTCGGGTATAGTTCAAAATGGGTGCAGGAGGAGTGGTGTTGAGGGGGAACCTCCCCCAACCCCCAAGAAACTTTCATACACGTTTAAATTGCAGGCTTTGAAATGCCTGACGATTATAGGACATAGAACCCTTGCCAGGTGGAGGTGAGCCTCATATCCGTGCCCAGTACAAAAGAGGTTTTAACATGGAAACACAATCGATGGGCCATGTATTTATTTCTAAATGCAAAGGCAACGACAGGGTGCTTTTGGGCCAACTCAGGATTTTTATCAAAAAGTGTTCTCAGGGACAGACAGACATTACACTGGGGAGGTAGCTTATTTGCTGGCAAGTGGATGTTTTAATGTTTTGTGATTTGTTTACATTCGACTTGACCCTCCCTCACTACTGCACATATTCAAGTATACGGATCATTTTTTACTTAAAAAGTGAATCTCTCAAGTATAGCTAATCTAATTTTCTATATTTTTTACAGCAAGCACTACAACACTGAAAGACCATTTTTGAGATATAGTATGCAAAATACCATATTTTTCAGCCTCTATGGAAAACCCCATGCAAAAGTGTCCCCTCTCTCCCCCAACAGGTTTTTTAGCACGAAAAAAGCTACAAAGGAAAGCATTCTTGCATTCCTCCATGTAAACATCAATGTGCTCTTTCCTATCCTCCCAATCAGAGCAGTATAATACACACATATAATGTAGAGATCGATGTTGAACACATGCATTGCATCCAGCTAGGGCTGGATGATATATCGAGTTTTGGAGATATATCGATATATTTTCAAAATCGATATAGGATGAGACAATATCGCTAACATCGAGATAAATACATAAATATACACATTACATACTCAAATGTTTTATTTACATTTTTATATTCCCACAGCTGTGTGTATTCTCAAACAGGAAGAGGAACCCTGTAATTGCACTTTTTTAAAATCAATTTCTTATAAATAAAGGTGCTTGTGACAAGTAGTTCACAGCCTACCACTGAGCATTTAACTCACATAAACAATATTGAGATATATATTCTATATTAGTACCCGGCGAGGGCGCAATCAGAATGCAAGAGCCATTTTGATTGCCCCTCGCCGAGTCACTACCAGGCCGGGAATCTCCCTGTCGGGATTCCACGGCCTTTGGCCCCGGTGGGGGGCGTGGCAACCCCTCAGCCAATGAGGAGGCTTGAAGCGGGGCCACCCCGCTCCGAGCGTCCCCGCGGCTGAGAGGCTGCCTTCGCCCCCTGCCGGGGACTCGGGTAAGTTTAATTTTTTTTTTTATTCCCTTCCCTCCCTCCCACACCCCCCTACTTACCTTCTTGTGTTCCCAGCGCGTCCGCTCCCGATGGCCACCATGGAAAGGGAAAACAGATCAGTTTTACCTTTCCATGGCGGCGCCCATTTTCTTGGTGGTTTTATTATTTTTTTTTAATTTTTTTTTTTTTTACAGAAAAAATGCTTTTAGTGCCCCATGTCACGCACATAATGCGGGCCGGGGTTCTAATAGCAATATGACCTTGCTGTTTCACTCGGGGCCTATACCTATGGGCCCCGGGGCATTACCTGAGTCGGTAATGCCCCCGCCGCTTTGGTCATATTACTTAATTGCCATTCAGCCCAAAAGTATCGAGATATGACTTTTGGTACATATCGCCCAGCCCTACGTCTAGTCAGTTTGCACTTTAACTGTTGAGTGAGAAGGCACCCTCCTACATGTATCATCACTGTGCTTGAAAAGCAGAACACATCCGGGAACACCCTGGGCAAACTCAAGGTTACTGATCCACCGATAAGCAGCCGAGTTCATGGGAACCACACCTCGTCTGCTTAGCACGGGATTTGATAATACACTCACGCACACAGACACACCTCAAGTCAAGCACACAGGGACAAGACCAATGCAACCAATGGGTGTCGCTGCTGCGGGCGCTGTCTTTGCTTCCACCAACTGGTCACACAGCATTGCCTTTGCCTGACCCAAGGACGGTGTAAAGGTCCGACTGGAAAACCTGCTCTGCCTCGCGACCTGTGGCTACAAGATTAGGCTGGCTGTGTCCACATGGGCACGTCAGTGCAGGAAGGGTGGGGGCGAAAGGGTGGGCTAGAGCCAACATGACCAACAAAATAAGGAAGCAGCCAGCGGCCGACCCACGTGCGCTGGGAGTTTTCTGCACTCTTTCCCTGCATTGTTAAGCCCACTCAGTGGCGTATTGGGTGTGGCGAGGCATTGTTCATACACATGTATATATGGGGAGAGCGCAGCAGAAGGGAGGCCGTGCAGCCCATGCACTCAGGCCACACTAATAAACATTGGAGCACCCAATCCATATCAGGTTTCTATATAGTGCTTGAGGTCAGATTCCTTCAGCTTCTAAGAGTGTACCCAGGGGAGTGAGCTCAGTCCGTTAGGGTGCTGGGAATCTGTGAGTATGCGCCCATGTTCTCCCCGTCACCCGAGCCTGCCAACCCTTGGCGATGAAATGGCCGACGCACCAGTCAGGCCTTAACCCTCTCGCTCACATCTGCCAGCCTACTGCTGTTGCCAGGGAGCTGTGTGTGCTCCAAAGTAGGAGCAAAATGACTGCACTTACTATATGGCCGTTATATGTCGGTATTTGTATGCACAAATGCTTTTTGTTAGTTGAACTTCTGTTGGACTATGATCTCTCGCTTGCTTACCTTCTGGGTGACTTGGCTCGGAGCTTGTTTCTCCCCCCTCACTAGCCTTTTCTTGTACCCAGGTACCTGCTCACTGCCTTCCAATCGACCCCCTGCCTCCCTGTCCCACTCTCCGTCCGCCCATGTGTCCTTACCTGGCGCAGACCGCGGCGTTCTGCTCCTTCAGTCAAGGCAAGTGTTTTCCTTCTGGGAAAGTGAAACTGCACAGCGCTGCTTTTACTTTCACTGCGTCATGGCGCTAATGTGACTAGCGGTGCTCTGGAGGGAAGCAGCAGTGCTCGCTCCGCTCCTGCCGCCGGGTGCCAAAGAACAGGCTTTCAGAGAGGGCCCCACCACCCTTAGAGGGATTATTATAATTGAATAAAGCCCTGAGGCACCTCCATTCATGAAGTTGCTCCTGCACAGGAGTGAAGCATTTCTTGCACTAACCCATGACTCCACGATCCCACTTCGGAAAGCACACAGGCCTGTAGATTAAACAATTAAACAAAGGCAGTGCATTCGGACACAAAGCATGGTCTTGTGCAGCATGTTTGTGCAAACTCAGTAAAATAAATGTGCACTGTTTAGGTCGGGCTAAAGAGTGATTTGACTGTGAACAGACCGAATGCACAAGAAACAATCAATGCAAAGCCAAGAGTTTTGGCATTTGCCATCATACGGCATGCTAGGTCCTCACACTATTTGGCAGCTGTTGACTTCTTTTGGTTAGGTAGGGCCATTATTGGCCATGTATTGCAACGATATGTCCACGGGATCGAAGCAAACCTCCCATTTAATTAGCATTTTGTTTTGTTCTTTTTTTTGCATTTTTTTTAAAGCGCTCACACAGCCCGCGGACAGCGAGGCGCTGTTACAGGAATTGTTCGTTTTTTTTGTTGCGTAATAGTTTTTGTTGTGGTCTTAGTTGCCTGTTTATAACGCACTTAAACACCCGGAGGTTACTAAGCGCGGACCCGGGGATCGAACCTGTGTTGTTTTGTGTCGTCTTGCTTCCAAGGCGCGCACGTTGCTGTTAAACTATCCTCCCTTCTCATTTACTATAGATTAGCAGAGTGGCGCAAGGGCAGTCTACTGCGGGTCTGGAGCCTGCAGTAGGATCACACCGCTCGACCCTACTATCAGAGACTCTACAGCGTGCTGGGGACTCCGTTGATGGTTGTTTGACCAGGGATGGTTGTATATACTCACGCGCAGCACTCTCTACAGCCATTCTGTTCTGGAAGCGTGATGGGGGATGACCTGACCATGTTCTGCATCCAAAATCCCTTAGTCGGGCTACTCGGCTCCATTCCTAAACACACCGAGCTGGCTTGAGTAGTGCAATGCGGCTCCTGCGAGCTTTTGGGATCGAGCTTCGACCTATCCAGGGTCTTCGAGGCTAAACCAGGAGCGTAGCAGCTCCCAGCAATTTCCATTCTTGGCAGTGGTATTTCTGCTCAGTTACCAGAGGGGGGGGGGGTTAGTAACTAGTGGACAAATACTGTACTTCAATAGCACAAGAAACATCCTGTGTAATGTTAGTGCTTTATTCATTTCGCAAAGTAAACATTGGGATGTAGGCATGCCCATGGTCCTGCCTGTGCATGGTTTTTCCCCACGGACTGGCGAAACATCTTCATGCTCTCGTTTTGCCCCAGTTCTCATGCAGGTTAAAAATGAATTCATAACTTTATCCAATCGCTTTTTAAAAAGCTGCAGGTAATTCTGCAAAGCACATATTACGTGGCATTTAATTTTAACCAAATAAAGTTGCATCCTTTTGGATTGCAAAATATGGTGATTGCATTTTGCTTGCTGTTTTTGCAGGCATTTCCCAATTGTTTTTACTTTCTGTGTGGACATATTTGGCCATATTGGCCATACTAGCAATATGCTTTATTTCAGAAACTACAGATAAAGATTTAAGCTGTCAAAAGAAATACCCACACTTTCTCTACCCTCGCCCACCCTACCCACACTATTTCAACCTCCACCCACCCTGTGGAGGTAGAGAGAGTTGGCGTAGGCCCTAACGCAAGTCTCAACCCCACCAACCCTACCCCCACACGCTATACACACCCACCATAACCCCACTTCTCGATCCTCACCCACCTACCCTATCCCCACAGTTCCACACCCTACCCCCATCATACCCCATTCTCATTACCCTCACCCACCTTACACCCACTCACCCAGCCTACCCCCACCCTACCCTCACCCACCCTAAACCCACTAACTACCCCACCCACGCCACCCCACCCAACCTAGCCCACTCCCGGTAGCCCCACTCTCTCTAACCCCACCCTATCCCCACCAACCCCCACTCTTTCTACCCCCAACCACCCTACCCCCTCTCTACTCCACCCACCGACTGCCACTTTCTCTACCCCAACCACCCTACAGCACGCTCTACCCCAACTCACTCTACTCCCTCTCTAGCCCCCACTCAACCACACCTAATCCAGCCCACCAACCCCCTCACCGACTCTAGCCCCGTTCTTGCCACCCCACCCACACTTGCACTCCCACCACGCTCTCTACATAACCCCCACGCCCTCTACCCCACCCACCATACACCCACTCTCTACCCCTACCTACCCTAACCCCACCCTTCTATCCCCACCCACCTACTCTACCCCCACTCACTCTACCCCATCCACAATACCGTCACTCTCCCTACCTCCAACAACCCACACAATCCTCTCTACTGCCACGCACCCCACCCCCCTCTCTACCCCATCCACCCATCCTAACCCTTGTTCTCTTCCTAACCCCACCCCCTGGGTAACCCCACCACACAACCACCCACCCACCCCCTCCCTAGCCCCACCCACCCTACACCCTTTACTCACACACACCCTACCCTCTATTCCCCATCCACACACCCTACCCGCTCATCCTGCCTCTCGCACTCTTGAGTTAGTGCTCACCCTTTCACTCTCTTGCTCAGATTTCCTGCTGCTCATCATCGGCACCCTCCATCAATCAATGGCTTCCTCTGTTGCTCTATTCACCTTCTCATTCCATTGCACACCTGCACCCTGCACCGCACCCTCCTTTAAAACGTTGCACTCTCCTCCTTGCACCCTGGTGCCTATCATTTATTTTAATTCTTGGAAGCTCCACACGCCCGTAAGCCTCAGAGCGCATAAATGCAAAATGCAAAGTGTAAACGCCAACACTATTGGCATTGCCAATGCTTGTATGTTTATGGTAGTCTGCGCACACAACGATCATAGCCCAGCTCCTGTCAAAAAAATGACTTCAATCACATCGCCGAGGGAGCACCGAGGTGTGAGTAGCGAAAAAAACACTGATGTACGGAAGGGTAAAGGGTCGGTACCAGCCCTGAGCTCTCGCTCGCTCGGCCTACCTTAAGCGCGGCCTGAAAGACCACCATCCCCAAATGTGGGGCGCAGGGGGGGGTTACAGCTACAATTAAATGAGGGTTTATTGCGCAGAATTTAAAACCACAAGGTTGTTTTTAAATGTAAGCATTTTAATTGTAAGCTTGGTTTACCTCGGACTGTTCTAATAGCATGCACTGGTTAATAAATGTAAGCTGTTTATCAGAAAGTGAAAGCATTTATCCAGGTTTTAGTTTTCACATTGGTGCGTTAAAATCAGTGTTGCCTGGTACCTAAAGGTTCAGTGAAAAACAGACTCCCAAGACAGTGAGCGTCTGGTTGAAAGACATCTTTTTGGGAAATGGGGCTGCCATTTCTTGATAACGGAGAAATGCGTTCTGCATCCGATATCAAAATGATTTGAATGCCGTCAATAACAGTAGTTATTGGCTTAATTTTGAGCATTAAGATCGGCTCAGAACAGGTCAAAAATGGCTTCCATGTAGCTGCGTGACCACCAAACGTAATGCTCCCCAATGTATTGAGCTCAGAATGATGACAACTGTTTTAATCATTAGTTCTTTATCTTTTCTCTGATTGTTTGGCATTGCCCATTCGTGTTTTGTAAAATTAGTTCTATATTCCATTGTTTTAATAACTTAATTACAAATCGTTGCATCAGAGTTTTTTTGAACTTTAGAACTTGCTTGAGGTGGCAATGATGCTTCTGGCGGAATAAATCCACTTCTATGTTGCGTTTGTGTCGAGCTCACATTCGAGCTGATTGCAGATTGGTACCTAATATCTCCTGTATGTTCATCTTCAATTGAATTTGATGGAGCTCTCAGATTTTGGTTGGGGTGCTGCCTGAGTGAAGATCCTGAAATTGATAGAGGGTGCCCCCTAGGGTAGCAGCATGGGAGAAAAGACTATGCTGATGTTTTCATTACAAAGATAAGATGTCAGCTAATGTGTACTGGCTGGGTGAGTAGGTCCTTTTATAATTTGTTCGATGTGCAGGTCATTGATGTTCAATGTTTAGTTAGAGCGACCATCAAAGGGGTAACAGGGAGGGGAGGGAGTGGGGAGGGGGGTGCTGGGTGCTAAGCCAAGCCAATCGATATGGGTCCTGGAGGAGATACCAGGAATCCCCTAGTCATCCTCCGAGTCCATCTCACAGGGAAGGAGTCAGAGACAATCACTCTAGTTCAGTACATTACAGCCCGGATAACCTTGTCCAATCCCATACCCCAGTAGGCCAGTACAAGAAAGTCTTGAGAGCTTTCACCAATCCCAGGTTCCTACTAGCTGTATGTAAAACAGCCACAATACCCACAAATCTTCCCAAACGAGAGTCAAGGTCCCAACAAGGGAAAAGTAACACTTCACAACCAGAGTCAATCTCACCAGATGCTAGCAGCATTTGTTCCGGTAATATTAGTGTTCAATACACAGGGCCACAGAAGTCATTGCGAGATCTGTGAGATGATCCGGAGCCGTACATCTAATGTTATGTTGGATGTGCGGTTTACTCTGTGTGTGCTCCCGAGAACTATGCTTGAAACAATGTTGCCAGCTTGTGGTTGCCCCAAAGGGATACAAATGTAACAATTCGAAAATACCTCACCAGAGATAAAATGGTGCAAACTCCCGCTGGGTAACATTTTCCAGACATTGAAAATTTGTGCACCTTATGAAAAGTTTTCCCAGCACACAATTCACACACGGAGCGAACAGGAGTTATAGGTCCTCCACAGGCAACCCTGGGGGGGGGGGGGGGGGGGGGGGAATTGCCAGGCCACATGAAGGCAAACCCAGTGAAAAAACAAAAAAAAGAAGAGCCTCCTATCAGCTAGTGTGAGTTGGGGGATGGGCAGGATTCTCAGGTTTGCTAGTGGTTGGAGATTGAAGAGAGTTGGGGATAGTGGATGCTTCACAGGTGAAAGAGGCTGTAGAGGTGGAGAAGGTGGTGCGCGCTAAGAGATCGAAGGACGTGGTGAAAAGACCAAGAGTGCAGCAGGAAGTGGAAACATCAAGAGGGGTGGGTGGTAGCCAGGAAGAGGTGGTACACAAAAGGGGCAATAGAAGATGGGAATATCAGCTGGGGAAGATGTACCGAGGAGGTGGAAACATCAAGGCGAGGATGTGGAAGCTCAGAGCAGGAGGTGGTAGTTTAAAAGGGAAAATATCAAGAGTTGAAGGCAATGAAGATGAAGTGATGGAATCAGAAGGACAGGAAGTGAGAGTGATGCAGTAGAGCAGCAGGTATGAACATCAGGTGATGAAAGCAAGAAAGGGGAGATGGTGGCAAACAGCCACTTGACAGAAAGGAAAGGAAGGATCCTGTAGGCGAGGTCTGCCTTGGGTAGGGCCAGACGGAGGGAGGAACAAGAGTGGGCAAGGGAGGTTACGATACGAGCAGAAAACCATGGGGAGAAGTAGCAGAGAGGACCTTGGTGAAGGCAGACTGCACAACCCACTGGCAAAATTATGGACCAGTGTGCATCTTGGGGTACAGGATCCCAAGAACGCTAGTTCCTAGACAACACGAGAAGAAGGGTTTCCGAAAAAAATTCTAAAGCCTACAATGCACAGAAAATCAAGAAGGGGTGACAAAACCTCTTCCGCAACTGTAAGTACTGAGGACATTCCACAGGGCTGGAGGCAGAGAGCCAGGGCAGCGAGGAAGGACATTGTGGGTGTCTCCTTGGGGTGGGGAGTCCCAGTTATACAAAGGACAAGTACCATCTTATTGGAAAGATCCCATTTTACATTTGAGTAGGACTCATAACTATTTTCACTAATAAAAGGCTTTGAACTCAAATGCAGTCTTTGCATACTTCTTTGTTCCAGATAATAACAGGCGCACAGGTTTGCAGTTAGATTTAGTAGATGTGCTGTCCTCTTTTTCTAGCCAGTGATTAAAATGTCCCAATAAAATAAAGTATTGGTGATCTACAGAATAGTTAGTGACCACATTTACCAGATTATCTGCAAAAGGAGGATTGTTTGAGGGTACGAGTGAAGCTCCTCCACCGCGCAGTGGTTCTGTTGGCGAGTTTAATCTTGCAGTCAGGGTGGAGTGCCTCATGTTTACCTGCTGAGTAACATTCTGTGAGCAAGTTCTATGCTGAATACAAGATCTGCTTTGTCTTCGTTGGGAAGGCACTACATGTCTGCCATATTTACGGGGAAAGTCTGTAGAGCAACACCTAAGCAGCTCGCATACAAGAGGTCAGAAATGTTAAATACATGCGTGGCACAGAGGATTCTCAACACGGTATATTTCTTTCACATTTGAGAATGATATGAATTACTAAATCTAAATGGGTCATAAAAAATTGGACAGTTTGGATATATTCTTTTTTTTCATTTAAAGTGTATCAGTTCAATTTGAACTTTTCACACCAATACAATAGAAATAATAAACACCCATAAACAAAACAATAAGCAAAACAAATACAGATAAAAAAAATGCAAAAAAGCAAAACAAATTCACCTTAAAATACAAATAGATAAATACAATATGGTTTTAACATCAATATCCTAACTTCAGTTTGTATCTTAATAATGTCATAATTCCATCTTTCCACAGACATTTTAATGCCAGTACACTTACTTCAAAACGTCCTCATTGATTATGTTGTCCAGCTAGTGATTACATAGACCAACTGCCAACTCTGTTAGGAAGCATTCGACAGGTTTCCAGACTCTATACGGAGCTAACTTAACTTAACCCCTAAACTTCTCCTGTTGAGGCAGTAACTCCAAAACACACCCCTCGTTATGCTCTGCACATAGCAGACTGGATGCTGCACACATACATATCTAAACTGTATACATGAAGTCATTACACTATTTGGCTACTAGACCCACAGATTATACATGTACAGGCCTCCACTGGAATCTTTAACTGTGGCCCTTTAACCGCTAATGTTGGCAATCTTCCTAGACGAATCAGCAGCACAAGCGCCTAAATTCAGGGGCCGGGAACAGTATGAAATAGCATTGCATCTTCAAATACAGGTGATTTAAATTACAAAAGTTGTGATACCGTTTCAATTTCCCCAAATGGTCATAATTCAGACGCAAGTCATAACAAGAATTTTCTGTGCATTTCACGGTAGAGAACGACTTCACTTTCTCCCCAAAACTTTTCATTCTCAAAATTGAATATCTTCAGGGTGTGAGTCTCCATAGAGTTACCCAATGCATCAAGAACTGGAATGGCTTGGGATCTCTTGGCTTTGATGTAAAAAAGCCTTATATCTGGCATGTCCTATCAATGAGGATAGGCCAAGTTCCAATCTGATCGCTACCACGGGCTGCGCAGTGGCAAACCCAGCAGAAGTTTCCAGAACCTTCCCTCCATCACCTTTAACTATTCCCATGCTCTAGCTTCTGGATAAACAGTTTCTAGACCATATATTTCCACAGGACAGAATATCTGCTTATAACAAAGCATTGATCTGTCATCCTAAATCCTGCCTATGCATAGGTCAGCTTATCAATCAAGCAGCCTAACATAGTAGCCTTCCTCTTATCGTTAATTACCTCTCCGTACCCATCTTCTGCGTTATAGGAAATCCCAGATATCGGTAGATCGCTGTACACTCAATTATCCCGATAGGGGTCTGTAACCGGTCAATTATTTACATCCAAAATACATAAATTTAGACTTTCCAAAGTTTACTTTTAATTTGTTGTCCTCAGTGTACTTGCATAAAGCATGAATAGAGCAGCGTAGATTGGATATGCAATTAACGATTCTCATTGGAGGTCTTGTACGTTTTAATGAAACCGAACATGAAATCATTCCTTCATGAATAATCTATGGGAAAATTGAGGTTTTTTTAATTTTATAAAACGTGGATCTGGTGTGCATAATATTCCTAGTTTCATCTTGATGCTATAGTTAGATCCTATACCACAAGGATGATTGAACCATTCAACTAAGTTTGGAATGTGGGCTCTTGCTGGCAAATCATTTGGCACGAAGTGCCCTTATGTATATTAGACAGTCATGACTGTGCAGTCATGGTTAAGTTGCAGTTTTTATAGGAAGAGAATTATTAGATGCTTATAAACTTTTGGGCAGTTTCACAGAACTGCGCAAAACGTCACAAAAGAAATATGTATTCACCTTTGAATTGTTTTGCAAAGTTTCATGCAGTTGCGTACAGTGGGGGTGCAAAGTTATAAGGAGGTCCTCCTAAAAGCTGCATTTCCCATGTATTTTCCCATATGAAATAATTGTTCTAATCTACAGAGAAAAATCAAGTTGTCTTTAAAAAGAAATGTAGAACATTTTTAAATATGTATATTTTGGCAGTTACATTCGCAGATCCGTTTTTTAAAATGCAAAAACGGCCATTGGATTGGCTCAAAGAAAACTTTCAATGTGATTCAATGGGTAAAAACTGCTGATTTTCGCAGATCTCATGTCACAAAATGTGCTCGATTTGATTGGCTTATGTTAAACGGTAGGTTTTTAAACAACAGCCATATTGGATTTACAGATCCTTTGTGGGACACTCGGATTCCAGGTGGTAAAATGTGGTGGGGAAAAAAACAAGAAAAGTATGTTCACCAGCCCTCTGGGCCATATTTCACCCCTGAGTGGCTGAGGGTACGCCCCAGAGGCGTGAAATATGGCCTTTCATTGCACACAAAAAAGCATGTTTTGGCTGCCAGACACACAGGTCATTTAACAGGACCCTTAATCTGCAGTGGTGGGTTGCTCAATGAGGTCAGACACCTCTCTAATTGTCTGACCCATCCTACACAACTTAAAAAACGTACTAAGTCCCAGAATTGCAGTGGAACAGGCATCAAGAATGGTTTCAGACCTCACGGAGCCCTGCACCGGCGACCAGAGGCGTAGCCAGGATTGTCTAACAAGTGGGGCCTGAAGCTAATGTAGTTGAGCCCAACACAGTGACATTAACATCTGTACATGCCCACACAGTGCTGCTGAGTGGGCATTTACAGACATTGGGTGGGGCTTGCCCGCTCAGGTCCTAGCCTGGCTACGCCTCTGCCGGCGACTGCAATTGCAAGATATCACTGAAAGCAGATGTCTGATGGTTGTGTCAAGGCTCCCACCACCCAAAGTAGCCACTAGCCTTGGACTGTGGCCAGGACCAGTGGCCACTTTACACCCTTAGTGCAACATTGGGCCACTGGCTACGCCCATGAGCAGAGGACACGTCCCAGGGTATAGTCTTCTGCCATGTTCCGGACCCACATGGCCATCAAAGTAGCCATTTAAGCCTTTATAAAACGCCTTCAGTTCTAAATACCTTTGCAATTCAGTATAATATATATGTGGACACCCCACCCCCTTCCCGCGATTTCAGCCCCAGCAACATGAGACAGTTGCCTGGCAGTGGCAAAACATCAAGGTGGTTGCGAGGAAACCCAACTCCGAGGTCCCCATGGGACCTTGAAAACCGCATTGCAAAGCCCTAGGATGCACTGTTTGAGATATTTTCATCACAATGCACGAAACATGAATGTGGTCGTAGAAGAACTGAACAAAAGCTCTTTTTAAGCATCTCGACACCAGAAACAAAACTCAAAGGGGGGACCTTGAAAATCATGTTTCAAGGTCCCAGGATGCACCGTTTGAGATCTCGGCACCGCAATGCACTGCATCATGCCAGAGTGAAGCACCAGGTGGGGTGAGCTCACAGAAGTTCCCATTATGCTGCAGCACGCAAACTCTCCCCTCTGTGTCTGCTTCGCGGTATGTAAACAAGCCACATTCGCCCATTCTCAGGCAAGTTAACTTCAGAGTGCAAAGCACATCAAATGATAAGTGATAAGTGAATCGGAACAGGGACCATCAGGACCATTGATTTTCATAAGTGACTTTCAACAGGCACCTATAGTATCATTGATTTGTCAACAAATGATTAGTGTTATGTCTGTCTACAGAACCCGTGCAAAGGATGGGTACTTTTTGCTAGTTCAGTTAGAAACAAAATTGAAATTTAGTGATAAAACTTTAGTTGATGAAGCATTATAATACAACACCACCTCTCTCTCCACTTGTGGTGTCCCCCGGGGCTCTATCCTCTCACCCTGTCCCTTCAATGTCCACTTGGCCCCTTTGCCCACCTGATTTCCACCTTCTCTTCCAACTTCCAGTGTTATGCGTATGACACACAGCTCTCCTTCAGGCTTCCCTCAGCCTCCTCTCCTTCCTCGCTCATTCCTGACTGTCTATCCGCAATTCAGAAATGGTCCGCCTCCAATGATTGCTGCCTCAACACCAGTAAGACCGAGATTCTGCTCATTGGGACCCCTGCTCTGGCTTTCCCTCTCGTACCACAGCCACCCTCTTTTGGCCTCTGCATCACCCTCCTCGGAGGCAAAAAAAAAACATGGGGTCATATTTGACTCCACTCTCTCCTTACAGTACAATCCTTGGCCTCAAGCCCAGGGACCGCATCACTCCAGCCATGAAATCTCTGCACTGGCTCCTTGTTAGGGAGGATTCTCAGAAATGTGCCAATTCCCTTCTACTTTAGAGACACCCAGCTCTTTTTGCTGGACTTTAGGACTTTTAATTTCTAACCTGAAGAGAGAGACCTTTTTCCCACTCTCTCTCTCTCTCATGTATTTTTCTGTGATTTGTATTCTGTTTCTTTTGACTTTGGAGTCTGACAAACTCCATAGGCATCATCTTTACATTGTGACACACCACCTTCAGTGCCGTGACACAGGGAAGATTATCAGATTTCCCAAAGGTGTACATACCTTCTCTTGGTGAAACTACTGTTTCCAAGAGCAGTGAAGTGAAATTGACTTTACTTACAATTTGTAACTTTCTAGACCCAGCACACACTATCTTACAATAGGGTACTGGAGAGGTTACTTAGTATCCCCTTTGTCTAGTTTCTAATGTAACATCTTTATGTTACCCATTCTACAATTAATGGCTGGTGCCAGTGGTTGACATTTTCCTACCATTGTGTGTTTTTACTGCAGGCTGCAATTGTAGCTGCAGTAAGACACCCATGGGTGCCCATTTTGTCATGGCCCCAGTCATCTTTTTTTGCCATTTCTTGTTGGAAAGGTCCTTCTTGAGATTTACTCTGCGTGCCAATCCAGGTCCCTTTGTTCGTTTTGTCTTTGGCGGGATTCATTGGTGATGCCTGCCTCTGGTTCCAGCGTGTCTGGCAGGGCAGGAAGTGAGGGAGGTGCCAGAAAATCCCTATGCTGAATTCCCTTGGTTACAGGAATGCACCCAAAGGTGATTGGCTGGCTGGCTGTCCTTGGAGTACAGCCACCCTACTGTGTGAGTGACAACTAGACTGAGAATAAATGGGAGAAACCTGCATAAAAGGCAAGGCTTTTGGCTTGGAAGACAGAGTCGACCACTGGACGAAGGAATCCAAAGAAGGACTTGGAAGAGATACCTGCTGCGATTCCTGGACCCTTGGTTTGCCCGATGAAGCCCTGCTGCATCGCTGAAGCTCTGAATTCATCTTGACAAGAGAAGCCCTGCAACGGACACTTCTCCCCTTGGGTTGGTGGGACCAATCAACCCCAAAGCAAACTTGTCAGGTCATCCTCTCGGAGCTGGCTTTACTTCTATTGCTCCTGCAGGAACAGATTGCCAGGGAGAGGAACACCAGATCGAGTGCATTGTTTTTAGGTCAGACCCAAGCTACACGAAGATCCTCCGGACTCCCATGAAGCAGGACTGACCAAGCCTGAGCCACCTCAACAGAGTGCTGGATCCCAGATGCAAGGAAAGTTCATAAAGGTAGGTATCCAAGAACCACAGTGGTGCTATTTGCGAGAGCCACGAGGAGCTGAAACCGCAGAGTGCCGCTGATCTGAAGTTTGCCCATTGCTGCCGCGAACCTTTTAGTCGTAGTGCAGGAGTCCCCAGACATCCTCCCTCTTTTCCCGATGACTGAGGCTCAGGAATAACGGGATCTGCAGACCTACACAGCAACAGAAGCCAGCTGGAACCAGTTTTCTTCAAACCAAAGGTACAGTAAACCTAAGGGGACTTACCTCTTGGTGTGTAGCCTTGCTAGCTCTCAGTTGAGACATGTCTTGGTTGCCTTTACATAGTTGCTTGCAGCTTTGCCCCTCACAAGCCTCCAAGCTTGTGGCCCTACAGCGATTTAATTTTCTACAAAGATTTCTAAAACATTGTGCAAGACTTTTTACCTACCTGCAAGAAGTGCTTCAGCTCACCTAGACTTTTGCTCAACTAACATTGGCTGTCCTGGCTCCCTGAAAGATTCTTATTACCTCTGACTTTGTGCTTTAACTCGTCCCTAGGACACAGTTAATTTACTTTGCATTGGATGGTTCAAAAAGTACTTACCTGCTGAAGAATATTAGTTAACCATTGTTTTTTCCTCCCTCCTTTCCTTTTGAAACTAAACTCAGTATTGCTCTAAATGTACCAGTGATATATCAATGTCCACAGTGTCCTAGTTATTTAGGTCACCTCAGGGTGTATCAAGTGTCTGTGTGCCATCCAAATGGCTATCTACCGATTTCTTGAAACTGAGTGTGTAGTTTTGAAATATATTATTGTGTTACATATATTTGCTCCCTTCTAAAGGCTTATTCAAATGACTGTTTAATAAATAATTGTTTAATCACGAAACCTTGAGAGTAAGTGTTTATTTGGATACTTGTCACTGTGAATTTGTGTGATAACCCTACAGCTCACATTGACCCCTCTTGAGATAAGCCTGGCTGCTCAGTCACTCTACCAACTTGTGTAGTACATGCTTATACCAAACGTTGGGTTAACTATTGCCAAGAGGACAAGGCTGGTGCAGTCTCCCACAGGGTACTGCATACAATCTTGCCCAACACTCCCGAAGGCTGCAAGGATCAAGTTCAAGACCCTTTGCATCGTCCACAAGACTTTCTTGGGCTGCACTATATCCAACTCACTCTGCCTAAATACTTTCCTTCTAGAGCCCTTCACTCAGCTACCTCAAACTCTCTGAGGGTCAAACGTTTCTCCAAGCTGAGACCGTGAGGCCGATCTCGCTCTCCTCTGCAGGTGCCTCAATCTGGAAAGGCCTCCCTGCCCATCTCAGACCTGAGCCAGGCCACTTGAAGTTCCAGAAGCTGCTCAAGACCTCCCTTCTCTCCTCAGCCTTCTCTCTCCCTCTTCGTTGCTAACCTTCCTGTCTGCGTGCACCGACAGGTCTCCGGATAACCTCAGTCTCACAGGGTACCAGGCCACTCAATAACCAGTCTTCCTGCACTGCCTCCGGCCCTATTGCACACTTGGGGGTTGTAACTGTTACTCCTTCTGCCATCCATGCACTTACCCAGAGCGGTGCTGACCCTTGTTGCTCTTACCCAGAGCATTGGTGCCCTGACTGCACTTTCCTCCTTCCAACTCCTCAGCACTCCCACCCCCTCCCTTTTCCTGTTTGCACTTTTGTTGCCGCACTTGTGCGATCCGAATGCGACAAGGCCTAGTAGGGTTGTTTGTCCCCTTCCCCTCTGTCCCCCCTCCCTTGTCCTGTGGCACCTAGAAACACTTGTGTACAGGTGTGTTATAAATACCAAATCATATCATTTAGCTTACCCTTAAACAGACAAATTCAGTTTAATAATGTTATTAAAGTGACGTCATGGTTGCAGCGTAAAATCTAAAGACCATTACTGATGACATTATATAACATCATCAAACTCTACTCATCCTTTCAGAAAGTAACTAACAGGGATTTTATAAGGGTATGGCAAATGTGATTGTCAGTTATCTGACCTTGCCAAGAGGGGATTGTAACGCTGGAGTGGGATACCGACAAGGGTGGAAGACAGAGCCAGTCCCCACGTTCAAGAACTTACCTTGAACTCAGCTGCAGTGCGTCTGCCTAACACGAACGAAAATGTTTCTCAACGTCATTGCACGGTACAGTGTGCCCTTATTTTATGGATTTTGATATCTATGAAACATCCCAGGCGGGGAAGGTAGGGTGAGATTGGCCCAGAAAGCAGACCAATGGGAGAAGGAGGGGGAGAATACAGCTGTGGATAGGAAACAAGAATATGTGAGTTGTTCAGGTGAGGCCAGAGGAGATGGTGGCAGACCATGAGCCTAGAAGGAAGATGGTCAGTGGAGTGGACAGGAGAGTGGAGGAAATTTTCAAAGAAGGTGAGGTATTGCTTGAGAGCAAGTGGTACTGTGTTGCGAGTGTGTGTGTGAGGTGGGTGAAGGTTAGTGAAAGAGTAGAGTGAGAAGAAGGGAACTGTGAGAGAAATAGACAGGAAACTGAGGAAAAGGTAAGGTGGAGTAATAGCTGTGGGGAGAGTAAGTGAGGGGAGCGAGGAGTGGAGAGGGGAGGGGAAGTAGTAGGGGAGAGAGCAGCAATGGGTACATCAGAGGTTGAAGATGGGTTGGAGAGGGAGAGATAAACAACAGAGGGTCAGGGGAGGAAGACACAGGAGGGGAGATGGGTAGAGTCAGAGAGATGAGAGTAGCAGGAAAAGACTAGAGTTCCTGAGAGAGAGAGAACGAGAGAGAAAGTAAGAGAGAGATGGAAAGAGAGAGAAAGAAAGAGAGAGAGTGAGAGGGAGAAAGAGAGGGAGAAAGAGAGAGGGAGAAAGAGAGAGGGAGAAAGAGAGGGAGAAAGAGAGAGGGAGAAAGAGAGAGGGAGAAAGAGAGAGAAAAGGAGAAAAGGAGAAAAGGAGAGAAAGAGAGAAAGAGAGAGAATGAATATCAGGGTGTTATGTGAAAGGAAGGTGATCGGGTGGGGCTCGAGTGTCTGGATGACACAACCACACAGAACAAAACCCTTGGATAGTGTAGGACTCATCAAGAAGTCCCAGAGCAAGGCTAGATGGAGAAGGCAGACACATTTTGCCACTCCCTGAAAGCGAGACAGGATAGTAGGGGTTAACAAGCACTAGGCACCAACCTGGGAAAAGGGACACTGGGTCAGGGCAGCTTCTGCTTCTTCTAATGAGAGCAAGAGGGACGGCCCTTCTAGCTCCTTTCATGAATTTTAATAAAACCCCTTAATCCTTCACAGGGAGTTGGTGTGTTCGTTATGCCACCTGTGACGCAAACTACATATGTAAGGTGATCGATATGCCTTTCCTGAACTCGCCTGTGCTTCCCAAAATGTAGTTTTCCTAAGACAGTTTACTAAAGATCTGTGGATAATACAGCAAGCTTATAATACTTTACCATAGCATGGATCATGGAAGTGGAGCATGACTAGTATGGTGTACTCAGGCAGCACAAACCAAAACCACATGAGACAGGCTACCTCATCGACCAATTAATAAGAACATGAGGAAAGAATGCAGATGATTATTCACTGCATAACACCCAGTCCTAAATATCTAAAATGTGGTTCATTCAATACGTGTTGCAGATGGTTAAAATCAACATACAAATATTTCAAAACACATATACGAAGTACATATTAAACCATTGTAGTGTCAGGGTGGAGAGATGGACGCTACACGGTGCAAGTTATAAGGTAGATATATATATATATATGTTTATTATACATAAGAAATATAAGTTATAATGAACAAGGGAAGAGAGGAGGAAGTCTGCTCAAGCCTGCAGATACTCATAACTGTTGCCTTTCAATACGAGTTCCATATTCCAGAACGCAACGGAGCTCGTGTTAACAGCTCCACCAATAAGATGTAGCATGTGGAACCATGGTGGAGTCAGGCAGGTCTCTCCTCCACCAGGCAAGTTCCCTTTAGCATGGCTGAGCTGAGATGCTACAACCATGTGCAAGCATTACACAAGTGCAAGAAGCTCAAAACATGCAAATAAGGTTAGTATAAAGTGGCAAATGTATGCATAAAAAGTCTTACTTCTATCCCATGACTTGTACAGAACAAAATTCCTCCTTTACACACTCATTACCATGACCTTATTTATTGGATATGTTTGATCTAAACAAATCAATTCAACTCAAATGTTGGGAAAGTAGTTCTCCCACGTTCTTTCTCCCTAAAGACCTCAAAAAATGTAGAAATAGGATGTTAACAAAGGACAAAATGGCTGACAAAGTGCGTTTCGGCCCCTCGCAGTGATACGGCCACCCAAAAACGTTCCTATCACAGTTTCAACTGCAACTGTCGCACTTAAAAATAAATTCCCAGCGGTTGGGGGGGGTTGTTACCCTCATTTCTGCGCATTAAAAAAAGCATCCCGTTTGTGAATTTGCAAAGTCCTTTTAAAAGGTGCAGTAACAATTTGCGCAAATGCACACAAAGGAGGGGGGGGGCGGTTGGGTTGGAACATCCGAGTGAGCGCATGTAAGATGGTCTCATTCAGATGCCCTTTATTAATTGACCTGCTCCTTTTGTATTGAGAATCTGGGCCAAAGTGACATCAGAGAAGGAGAGGAAGTTGTTTCCAGATCCATTCCAAGCAGTAGTAGCCAGACTAGCATTATTACTGCCTCCAGTAAGAGTATCAGTTCTGTCAAAATAGCTGTACTGCTTACCACAGGTACTACTACCATCAGCAGAATCAGCAGTAGTATCAAAGTAACAATAGATCCCGTAGTACCACTACTGATAGCAGAAGTTGTAGTGCCAGTAGAACTGGAAATGTGTAGGCAGTAGTAGTTGGGGTGATACCACAACAGCAATAATAGGGGTGGGCTTAAAGTCTTGCCATGTATATATGATGCCCAGGAGCTTGATCGCAAGTGTTTCTCACAGTGGCGACAAGATTGTATGCGTCTGCCGGAGAATGAGATAGACAAGTAAAAGGCAATGCTTAATGTTACCACCAATTCTAAGACCCGGTTAGATTTTTAGATGTAAACCTTTTGGAGAAAATTAAAAGATTTGTATAGTTACTGCTACATTCGATGTGCAGGCTGCCCTCCTCCTTCTCGGATCTTATTTCCTCTTTCAGAGGTTCAATGCAGTTCACAAACTAGAGACCAGCTTGCACGAGAAGACGCTTCCACAACAGGTGTACAAAATGATAGATCTCAGAACAGGCACCATCCACTAATTCACTCTGATCATCAGACCAGACTTCTCAAACATTGTAACAAGCAACCAAGCTGGCTTGTCAGTGGCCCCTGCCCACTGGGTACTGCCAGGGGGCCCGCACAGATTGTACAAAAGAGTACTGACTCGGGAAGTGGCCAACAGGATTTCATTTATACAAAGTTAGGTAATGAACGGGAAAACATCAGAAAAGTGATGAAACCAAAACCAAACTTCACAATGGGTGTGGATGCTGTCTCACCTACCATGTTAAGTGCGTTTGTAAACCCGGTTTACATTCCTCAGTCCACACTACTTCGGTTTTGTGAAGTCTCGACCAGCCGATTATCTAGTAGTAGCTCCTCTGTTGGGAAGAGATGGAGCAGCTAGGAATTGTCCCCCTTAACGTTTAACAGCTAATTTATCCTCGGGGCTGGTCTCCCTTCTTCCCAAAACCTCTTGGCGTCCCCCCTTGGATGCACTCAGTAATTTTCCCCTTTACTGCATCTCACTTCTCCATACCTTGTTCGCCTCTGGGTGCTATTACTGCTACCTCCTCGGTTAGTCCTTAACTTGTTGATATTAACTGCTTTGCTGCACCACCTACACCTTCTGATCTCATCACCGCTGCCTCGTCTATACCACCTTCACCTCCTGATCTTTTCACCACCATCTTCCTCCTGATCCTCGTCCCCTGATAGTCTCCAGCACCCCCATAATGCTGCTTGTTATCGATCCCCAATGCTCTCCACCCCGTCACGACCGCCTCCCATCAACCCACAGTGGCTGACTGGGATCTCTGGGTTCTATGGAACAAGTTACTTACCTGTAACTGTTGTTCTCCAGCATGGGTCTGGCATGGATTCACATGCTCATGAATACAAGAATACATAGTAGTACACACATGCACAACCACGGGAGGTGGCAAGGCTCAACATTAAGCATTTCATCAACTCAACATTAAGCATCTCTTACCTCCTCACCAGGCCCCACCTTCAGGCGGACAGGTTGCGCAACACTGCCAGGCCGACTCCAGACTCCTCCCTGGAATCCCGGTCGACGCAGTAGAATCTCGCGAAGGTGTGCGTCGACCTCCACATAGCAGCCCTGCAGATTTCCAGCAGGGGCACACCAGATAGGAACGCCGTGGTAGCAGTGATCGCTCTGGTTGAATGGGCTCTCGGACAGCCGGGCAACCGTCGGTTTGCCAACCGGTGACAGTGCATGATGCAGACAGAGAGCCATCTGGAAATGGAAGCCTTCGAAAAGGGCCTTCCCTTGGTTCACAGGTCCAAAGTTCACAAACAGCTGTGATGTCTTCCAAAAACTCTTTGTGCGGTCCACGTAGAACTTCAGCGCTCTAGCTACATCCAGCGAGTGCAAAGTCCTCTCGGCCAGCGACGAAGGCGACGGGAAGAACACGGGTAACACCAAGGGCTTGTTGAGATGGTAGTCTGACAGCACCTTGGGCATGAAGAAGGGGTGCGTCCTCAACACCACCCTCGACTCGAGGAAAGTCAGGTATGGAGGCTTGCAGGAGAGGGCCTGGATCTCTCCCACTCGTCGTGCGGAGGTGATGGCCACAAGAAACGCTGTTTTCGGCACCAGACAGAAAACCTCTTCCATTTGTGTCCGTAGCACTTGAGAGTTGAGGACACCCTGGCCTTTGCAAGCACCACCTTGCAAGCCGCCGGGATATCGTACCCTCCAAACTCTAGTGCTGCAGGAGCCAGGCCTGCAAGTTCAGCGACCCTGGGTCGTGGTGGAGGATGGCGCCTCCCTCTCGGGATATGAGATCTGCATCTGTCTGCAGTTTGACTGGGGGGTGGGGGAGTGAGGGGGACGCTGACATGTCCAGAAGGTCCGGGAACCAGATCGGTCTCGGCCACGCCAGTGCGATGAGGACATCCTGCACTGGGACCGTCCGAGTTTGTTGATGAGTCGCAGCGGCAAAGGTGGGAACACAGAGGAACAGGCCGTCCCAGGGGAATAAGAAGGCATCGCCCATGCTCCCCGGCTGTGGAAACCTGCTGGCGAACCTCCGGCACTTGGCGTTCGTCGCCGTCGCAAATAAGTCGATCTGGGGATTGCCCCATCGTTGGAATAGCAGATCCACTTGATCCTGTCGCAGCTCCCACTCGTGGCACGAGCGCAGCTCCCTGCTGAGCGAGTCGGCAATGGTGTTCTTTATTCCTGCCAGGTGGAAGAGTACCAGAAACATCCCTTGAGCGACGGCCCAGTGCCACAGATCCTGGGCCTCCTTGGATAGGGCTGGGGAAATGGTGCCTCCCTGCTTCCGGATGTAGAACATTGTGGTGATGTTGTCGGTGAAGATCCTCACCACCTTGCCCTTGAGGAACCGGAGGAACGACCGGAGGGCCCAGAACACAGCTCGGAGCTCCAGGACGTTTATGTGTCGTGACCTCTCCTCCGGAAGCCAAAGGCCTCTTGAGTGGAGGTCTCTGGTATGAGCTCCCCATCCTTCCAGGGAGGCATCCGTCGTCATCGTCTCCTGATATGCCGGGGTCTGGAAGTCCATACCCGCCGCGAGATGCGCGCGGGTGTCCCACCACCGGATTGCTTGGTGGAAGGTCTCGTTGAGCGAGATCCTGTCTTCGAAGTTGCCCGCCACTTGCATCCAACGGGCTTCGAGGAACTCTCACAGTGGACGCATCCACAGCCTGCACAGGTGCACGAGGTAGATGCACGATGACATGCCGAGAAGGGACTTGATGGACCTCACCCTGGCCACGTCCATGGTCGACAGTTGCTGCACCCTGCCCAGGATGGCCTTCGTCCTTTCCTCTGACGGCGAGGCCAACCGTGCCACTGTGTGGAGCCTGGCTCCCAGGAACAGTGCTACTTGCGACTGGACCAAGTGGGATTTCGCAAAATTGATGGAGAATCACAGATCCTTGAGCAGCTGGACGCAGTCTTCGCTGTGTGCTCGACTGCGAGTTCTCTTGTCCTAGCTCGGATGAGCCAATCGTCCAGGTAGGGGTAAACATGGATCACCTGCAGGTGTAGCCGCGCCGCCACTGGTGCTAGGCACTTGGTGAATACCCTGGGCACCGACTTCAATCCGAAGGGAAGGGCCTTGAACTGGTAGTGCCGTCCTTGGACTACAAATCTGTTTTAGAATGGGGATGTGGAAGTAGGCATCCTCCAAGTCCAGCGACGATTGGAAGTCGCCCTCCTCCAGCTGTCCCAGCACGTGCTGGAGAGTGATCATCCGGAACTTCTGGGACTTGATGTACTTGTTTAAACAACAAAGGTCCAGGATGGGTCGCCAGCCGCTGGTCTTCTTTCTTACCAGGAAGAATCGAGAGTAAACTCCGGACCCCGGAGCTTCTTTGGGACAAGCTCGATGGCCCCTTTCTTCAGCATCGCCCTTACTTCCAGCAGCAGTTGAGGGACGTGGTTTTCCTTCCTGGCCACAGGAGGAATGCAGGGAAACTTCTTTAGAAACTCGAGTGTGCCCACGTGCCAGGGCATCCAACACCCAACGGTCGGTGGAGATGGACTCCCACACGCTGACGAACTTCGCCAGCCGGCCTCCCACCGGCGGTGCTCAGGTGGGGGCCCGACGCCACGGCCGGTTCAGTCCTACTTGGCAGCGGCCTTGCTGCCCTGGCCTCCTTGACGACGACAAGATCCTCCTGATTTGCCGCGTCCCCTGTAAGCCTCCTGCAACGAGGAGTAGGCCACCTGGTGGTATGTCAAGGAGCCACCGCCGAATCCTTTGGAGGCACCTTGCTTGCCTCTGGAGTTCTGATAGGGCGGCCGTCGCTGCTGTAAAACTCCCAAGGCCCGTGCCGTCTCTGTGTCGGCCTTGGCCTGCAGTGACTCGTCCACTGTCTTGCCAAACAGGTTATTTCTGTCAAAAGGCATGTATAAAGCTCTGGTCTGCACGTCCTGGCGGAAATCGGTTGCCTTGAGCCAACCACGCCAGCGAAGGCAAACACCGTTGCCTATCAAACGGAAGCCGGTGTCAGCAATGTCCATGGCCACCGTTATGGCGTGGTCCAACGCCACCTTGCCTTCCTGCAGGATCTCCAAGGCCTCCGCCGTCCTGTCGTCCAGGAGGAAGTCCAGCAGAGGAGCGATCTTAAACCACAGCTCCCTGTCGTAGCGGGCCACAATTGCGAGGGCGTTGGCCGCTTTAATCATTGTCGCCGCCACCAGCGAGATGATCCGTCGTCCGATGGCGTCCAACTTCTTCCCTTCGCCATCCGGCGGTGAGGTCGAAGTTGAAGCTGTCGCCCCTGCCGCTTTCTTCTTGGCCGCCGCTGAGATGACCGAATCCAGGGTCAGCTTCGCCCTAAGGCACATGGGGGCGGAATCCGGGACCCGGTACTTCTTCTCGTACCGGTCGCTCTTGGCAGGGGTCGTGGACGGGTTCTTCAGGAGCTCCAGCCCCTCATCCCAGATGTCATCAAGTAACGGGACCGAGAGGACCGGCTTCCTCTTAGCCTCACGTCGTTAATAGAGGAAACCTTCCTTCTTCTGTTCTACGGGGCAGAGCTGGAAGAGCTTGGATGCCCTGGCAATCATGGCGTGGAAGGAGCCAATTTTGTCGGGAGGAGAGGCCCGAGGAGGTGGTGATTGGAGGCCCATCCCGTCGTCACCACCGTCATCATCCGTCTCTGTAGTGGCTGTCTCTGTCCCCGTGTCATCCCTCAGGACCGTGGAAGGAGAAGGCTTTGAGGGCCGCACCGGCTGGACAGGCGATGGGGGAGGAGTTCTCCACTTGCTTGGAGGGCTTTCCGACGGTCCAGGCTCCACTGGGTCGTCCGTTGGGGGTAAGGGCAACCTTGTCCTCATCTCCGTACACAAGGCCTGGATCGCCATCAGGATTGCTCCTGGGTTGTCCTGTGGCCCAGGTACCAGGCGTGACGGTTGGGTAGTGAAATCCTCCGCCTCCACGGGAACCTCGTCGGCGCCACCGTCGCTTTCTTCGTTGGGATCCCTCCTGTGGGACCGGACTTCCTCAAACTCCTTGTCCCAGATCTTAACGACTGCAGCCAGCTCCTCTTCAGAGGCTGTATCCGTGTCCGTGATGGCCACCGCCTCACCCCACTTTTTACCCCGGGGTGGTCACAGAGGTCTTATCGATGGGTTGAAAAGAGGATTCCCTCCGCGGTAACAGGGAAACTCTGGGCCCCGAGGACGTCTCCACTGGGGTAGCCTCCACGACTCCCTCGATAGAGGCCTTAGCCGAGTGAATGAAGGCCTTCACGACTTTAGACGCGCCTGAGGCCTTCAACTTGGGGGGAGGGTCGCTGACTCGCTCCCCCTCGGCTGTCTCCGTCAGGATTGACCGGGGCTTATCCCTAAGTTTACCCGGGTTCTCTGACTTTCTTTTCCCCAGAGCAAGAGCGTTGGCTCGTGGTTGATGGCGTCTGTGAAAGTGCGCCCTGCCTGGCAGCCAAGGAGCCAGACCGTTCGGCGCTCCCAGTGCCCGCGGACTCGGTGCTTTGCCTTTTGTTGGGCCCCCGTCGCCGGTGCACTCTCAAAGGTCTTAAAAGCCCGCTCTGACCTCTTATTCTCACCTGCTGCTGGGCTCTTACCCTCCAGCCAGTTGGTGAGGCGGATACGCCGATTCTTCATGGTCCGCTCCGACATGTTCTGGCAAAACGCACAGTCCTTCTCCACGTGCGTTTTGTCTTTGTGAAGGCAGTAGAGGCATCTAGAATGCTCGTCCTCCTTGAACACATTCTGCAATCCGCATCCAGGGCAGTTTCTGAACAGCTTGGATCCGGGCATCGAGCTTCCTTTGTCCTGGACCATGTCCACGGGCTAGGCCTCAAGGTCTTCTGGAATCCTCCAAGAAGCGTAGCTGGATGAAAACTTAGCCCTTGAGGGACGTAGAAAATTCCGAAATGGGTCCCTGTTGATCGGAAGTAGACACAGTGGAGGTTGAGGCTCGAGTGACCGAAAAAATGAGGTTAAACTCTTAAAAAACGCAAAACGCAGTAAAAGCTCGAGCTATAGCACGAGGACTCCCAACACTTGAATGTGCTGTAAAAATCTGAAGATGGCTGCCAGAGGAGGGGCTTAGGTAGAGGGCAGTCATTGGCTGGGGGCAGTATAACCAGAGACCAGTGATTGGTTATTAGGAGAAAGACAGTTCAGAAACGAAACTGAAACTTTGTTTCTTTACCGAGGATTCCCAGCCTGATGACAGGGAATATTCATGAGCATGTGAATCCATGCCAGACCCCATGCTGGAGAAAGTGCTCTTCCACTTTCCCCTAGGTTGAGTTTTTGGTGATGGTCTGCTCCTGTGTCCTAATTGGGACAGGGCCGTGATTGGTATCTGCTCCTGTGTGCATCTGACCGCACACAGGACACAGGGGGCTGCACTAAGCTCCTTCCCATCCCGCCATATTGCTACCTGTGCAGAACCCGAGGCTTTTGTTTCTTCTGCGCGGGAAGTGTATGCTGGAAAAACACTGTTTAAACCCCCTGAATGATCAAAGAACGCCACGTTATGGTCAGTTTGCAAATTTGAATCTCTGGCTGGGGGAACACACTTTCGAGATAGTCAATTGGCAAGATTGCGTCACACATTTGAAACCCCACTGTAAAAGGCCATAACCTTTGTGGTAAGTCAAACATAGGAGATGATAAGAGGTCATGGTTTCAACTGCTTACGTTTTATTTAAGGGAAATCAGGCCTATTCGAAACTACGTCTGGGTAGATGGCTTGCCCCCATTATACAAAAATAGCAAAAAGGTGCTTGTCGGGATGTCATACAACAGAAAACTGTCCCCTAGTCCGAACCCAATCTATCCTAGAGTGTCTGTTCAACCCCTTAATACAAAACACACTAATATAAGCACAGCCAAGAGGGTCTGAAAGGGATTCCCCCTTCTGGGTTTGGTAGTGGTGGTTGGTTTCTGCCCCCCCCCCCCCCAAACAAAAGAAGTATCTTGTGTCTCTCTCAGACAACGTGCTTGAATAAGCAGAATGTAACAAGATGAAGGGCGCACTCCAGTTCTCAGCATACCCGGCAACGGGGGTGTGTTCTCCTTCGCGCTCTCTTCAGGAAGGCCGCCCCAGGTGTTGAGGAATTATGAATGCTGCACTGTCTGTCCGCCATCCCCCCCCCCACCCCTGCAACCCCCGATGAGGTTCTGCTACTGCAGTAATGGGGGGGAGGAGTGTCTGCTTTCAGCACCTTGCAATCTCAAGGAGCGGAATTCCCTGCACTGATGGGTAGCCGATAAATTAATCACAGCCCTCGGGACAAGTAGAATCCCAGACGAGCAAAGTTTGCTTAGGGCAGGGCAACCTTTGACTCTGAGGGTATTTTGGACAACTCCCATCAGGTGTAGCCAGCAACGTCATTGAGAAGGGCCACGGTAACCGTAGCCCAGAACAGGCTGCAGAACCCCTTGATTTGGTGCAACTTTATGAAACCAGTTGGGGCTGAGGCAAGAGAGTCGGCTTTCATGCAAGACCCATGTGGCAGCGCCCAGAGGTGGTGCATTCAGTATATGAGGGCGCGTTTTCTGAGGCCCCCACAATGCATATTCCCCTTACCGGTGTATGACATTATCCTCATGTCTACTACGGTATTTCCGGTGTGTGTTGTGAGACATCCGTCAAAAGTGTGCCATCACGTTCACCGCTCCTATGCAATATAATATTACCTGCTTCCGACTGGTACGACGTTTCTGGCACCCTCGTCATATGACGTTATGCACCCATGACATTACCCATCTTCTGTGACTTAATTGCGCTTTCATCTTCGGCGTCCAACATATTGTGCCTTGAGCCGCGTGACATTTCTGGCGGGAGCCTCGTCGTGACTGCCCGGGCCCAGCAGGCTGGAGGCCACCCTCTTCATTACTCACAGCGAATGCCCTTTGCACACAGTACAAGCGCACCTGGCCTACGGGATCCAGTCTGCCTCTGTTTAGCATCAGGCCAGTGATGGGGAAGGAAAGAGGTCCGGAAACTTCCATGTGAAAACTGGATTTAAAACAAACACTTCCTTTACCGAACAGAGCTTCCAAAAGTCTGATATGTTAAGGTTGGCGGCAGTGTGAGTTTTAAGGCATTTAGAAATAAAATGGGGAGAAAACGTCCACGGTAGCTCTCCGCTTCGCTGGGGGAGGGAATCGGACAGCCATACTAAGTGCCTACAACATGTGCCATTCTGGAAGAGTGGCAATCACCTCTGGCCAAATGGGCCCAAGACAGAGGCCCTCCTCTCAGGTGAAAGAACGACTGCTACAATTCACACGGCCCAAGCAACGAGGCACTCCTGATTGGCCGTGATCTCAATTCTCCTTCACCCCCATCAGATCCTCCATCACCCCCCCCCCCCCCAACGTGAATACGATGGCAAAGGAAATCAACCAACAACTAAAGAAGTTCAGGCAATTATACCAATGTCGCCCCCAGCCGCCCCTCCCCATTTCAAACCAGTGAGAAAATCACATTGGGTAAAGGATGCCCTTGAACTGGACTACTGCTACACAATCCAGGCAGGACCACTAAGGGGAAGAAATTCAGGGGCTGCAGTGCAAAGCAACAAGACCTCGCCCAACCTTAGGGAGGGGAGCAACTCTCACCTGGTGGAGTAAAGAATTGATTGAAAAGTCCTGTACACTGTGCACAGCATTTTGGGAGGAAAGGGCATGTCACCTCCTGAAACTGTCATCCAATATGTCCCCACTAGGTCATGGTCAAATCCAACATCTTTTGCTGTGTCCCTCAGGGCGCTAGCCTCTCCCCACTTCTATTCAACTTGTATATACGATTTGTATGCAAGCTGTAAGACCATATTCAGGTGTTTTTCACCAACTACGCTGATAACACTCAGCTGGTCATGGAACGGAGTGGGAATTAGGATAAGGATAGTGCTACAATAAACGACCTCTACAACACCATAGAATATTGGATGGATACAAACTGGATGTGCTTGAACAGCAATAAGACAGTTGATGGTTTTCGGTTCCAACCAGGCGCGGGCCAAACTCACTCCAGAATACCAATCATTTCAAATGAAAGAATCACGTACTGAGGTCTCAGGCAAAGTCAAAACGTTGGGCACGACATTAGAAGCATCACCGAATTCAGAAGCACGAGTGGTGTACATAAGTAAAAACTGTGCATACTATATCAGACTGCTCAAAGCAATTAAACCATTTCTAAGTGAGAAAAACTGCACTACAATTGCCAGAGCTACTATCTTATCATGCCTGGACTATGGGAATGCACTCCTTGTAGGAGCCAGTAAACAAAATTCCTGGACTATGGGAATGAACTCCTTGTAGGAGCCAGTAAATAAAGTATTCACAAATTTCAACTGATCCAAAATAACACGATCAGAACAAAACAAGAACTTAGCTTATTAGTGAAGCAAGACGCAAACTTCACTGGTTGAGGATCGAAGACTGCATACACTTTAAATCACTGATCCTGACATACAAGTGCCTGTACGGAAAATCACCTGCGTATCTGAAATCCAAAATCACCCTATATAACCCTACCCGAGCTTTAAGATCAGAAGCCCAAGGACTAATAACAGGAATGTTTTACAAGAAAGAAAACAGCATGGGAAGGGCCTTCCCCAACATGCAGCGGTAAGCTGGAATAAACTCCCTCTGAGACTTAGGCTGGAGGCCAACCACCTTACCTTTCGAAAGAAACTAAAAACCTTCCTGTTCAAATAAATTCCTATGGTGATCTGCTGTCACCCTTAGGCTGAGAATTGCTCTACTTGTACTTTGAACACTCTTATTGTCCGTTTTTGTCTCACTGTTGCGCCCTGATGCCTGCGGGCCTTCGGCGCAGTACAAATAATCAAATAAATAAAATGGTGACTTGATCCATCAACAGAAGGGGGAAAACAAGAGACAAAAAAATGTTGAGACCCATACGCAAGGAACTGAAATAATCTACAGCACACATTCAGGAAGCAACGTAGCCCAGATGTTTTTGACCTATCCTGTTGGCAGAGATCCTTATCTACCAGGCCAGGGAACTACCAACCAATGGAACCAGGCACAACCCCCAGACCAGCCATAAAAGGAGGAGCACTAGGCAAGCTGCAAAGTAAAAGTTGTGTTGTAATAAAACAGGAGATTGACTACGTCCTGAGTCGTAACCATTCAATTTCCAACTATACACTCATTGATGTTACCCATTATTTATACACAAGACATTGTACACACAGGGAAGGATTCTAGGGATCGCAAAGGGGGGGGATCAGTGTTTGCTTTTTGATCAACTACAACAACGCAAACGGATTTTCTTCCCCTGGCTTCCCAGATCCAGAGCCCCAGAGTGAGACGGACATCTGGACTTCACCGGGGCTCTCTCACCATTGTGGGCCAGAGCTTCAATCTTTTTGAGCCTGCCTGTTCTGACCCGCGGTTGGGACAACTTCCCCAGCAGACCATGGCTGTGCCGCGTACTGCACCACTCACGCGGCCCGGGAGAGGTCCATCTTCTGGTGTCACCCCGACTGGCACAAGCCTCCCCATGCTGCTCTAGTTTCACAGACCGGGATCTGCTTCAGCTGGACCCTTGCTAGCATACGCTGCCCAGCGCCCTTGAATGCCAAGGCCAAAGGGTTGTCTCAAAGCACACTCCCCCCGGAGAACAATGCCACCTTCCCGTAACTCCATGCTCCACGGCTCCATACATTCTAACATTTTTCTTCCTGTCTCCTCAATTGCTCTTCAGCCTTGAGGCCAGTCGTTTTCCAGGCAGGGATGATTTGGCGGTTGTCCCCGTCTCAACATTCAGTAGACTCACCCTTTCGTAGCAAAACAAAAGGGGATGGCTGGAAGGTTTAGAATTAATCTCTGGCATTGCTCTAGATAACCTTGCAGACCATCGTTCTTAGTCTGCCAAACCATTAAAAAAGGGGAAAGATCATATGCAGCAGGCACCGGACCCATGTCTGGGCAAACCTAGGCAGGCGAAGAACGATGGTCTGGAGTGTTGCCCAGAGCGATGTCAGAGGTTATGATTAATTCTAAACCTTCCAGCCATCACCGCTTTCGTTTTGCTTTAGTCACCCTGAGTGGGACGGGTATGTCCAGACATGGGTCCTGTTCCTGCTGGGCCAAGAGACCCAAGCAACTCCTCATTGAGGGTGCCCAATGAGACCTAAACATGTCTGGGGGGGGTCCTAGGTGATTTAGAAAGGCCCCTGCGGCACACAAGTGCGCGCAGGGGCTAACGGGTTCAGCAGAACCCGGAGCGGAGTAGCAGGAGAACGTGTGTATCTGTCTGTTTTCGTTTAGGGGAGTCGTGGGAGGGAAGAGGTTGGGTGAGAGAGTGGGGAGTCGTGGGAGGGGAGGGAAGAGGGTGTGTGAGAGGGGGGTTGAAAAAAATCGATTTTGAGCTACTCCCACGGGAGAGGGTGTGGGTGAGGAAAAGCAATAGGAGGTTTGGGGGGTGAAATTCCCCCAAATAAAAAAAAAATACAAAGTAAACAAACGCCGCCTTTCAAAAATGTTTTACAATGCTTGTTGTGCAAGCAAAATAAAATCAATCATTGGAAGTCAAGCTTTTTTTCGCCAAAGACCTTTCAAAAGAGGTCTTTTGACATAGAACCGTGTGGGGACGTTTGTAGTCTCGTGCAGAAGGGATGTGACCTAGCAGTTTGGGCTGGACTGCACCTTTTGGGTTGGCACCAAGCCTGATTTGCATATGGTCTTTCCCCTTTCATGTAATGGCTTGGCAGGTGAAGAACAACGGTCTGGAGGGCTGCCCGACCGATGGCAGAGGTTAAGGTTAATTCTAAACTTTCCAGCCATCACCTCTTGTTTTCCCCTTTTGGTAAGATAGTCCACTGCTACTAGCAAGGTAAGTAAACCAGGTAGCACAATAAACACTTTAATTGAACTATTTTGAAAAAAACTGGCGTGTCAGGGTCTTTATTTTTTTCCCAAAAGGAGTTGAGCAATGCAACCCACCTAGCCAGACCTATTTGGGCAAAGATTTATCTCATTCCTGCTAGGAAAGATTTAGAAGGGGGCTGCAGGCGGCACTTTTCATGATAACCTGTCATCTGAAAAATAACTATTGACCACAATAGACTGACCTGTCCTTACGATATGGCACCAGGGTAAAGACAATTGAACAGACGTCATTCAATATTACGACCACCAATCTCCAATGGCAGAGCATGACCAGGTAACATCTGTCCATGGACCCACTTAGCCACAGCAAACCTCACATTAAGTCAAAATGTATGACACATGTTTAATAAGCCGAGAGGTAACATGACACAAAAATCCTAAACCAATAGTATTCAGTAGAAAAGACACGTCCACCAAACGTGCAACCTTCTCGGTCTCCTGCAGCAACTGATCTCTTCCCATTCCCACTGTAAGCGATATTCAATCAACACTGCAGCCAAGTCAATGCCTAGTCTGGGATGCTGAGGAAAACCCTTATTAATGTATTTTTATGTCTAATTCAGTACTCTGGATGACCACTCTTGTATAACACCCCCCTCTTAGAATCCCCCTGACCCCACTGAGCCAAGAAGTAGGTTTGTTTTGCAAATTAAAAGGTTTATTTGAGAATTTAAACAATATATATATATATATCACACTTTATAATAAATTAATATCTGACAGTACACTTAGACATATGATGTTGATCAACAATGGGTAATCTGGCACTAGCACACTTCTTTACAATCAATGAGGAGTTAGTATAGGATGGATAAAGTAGCAAAAATACTTTTATGATTTCAAGGGAAAAGCAATGAGGAATAAAATGCAGTACAGAAATACTTGATATGATTTTAGCAAAAGATAAGATAATCACTTTTTCTCTGGCAATTCACCCCCCTCCCCTATGCAATGTAAGAAATGGAAGGAGATGGAAAGAGGAGCACACAGTTCTCAGGAATGCAACCAAATGCAATACGAAATTCAGTCCCCCCCAGCAAGCTTAGAGGAAACAGGTAGGAGTTTGAAACACAGGCCCAAAATGCTTTTAAATGTGATGGCAATGGATGGGAAAATGTGCCAACTGATTTTAATTCCCTCTAGAGATTCAGGGTGAGTGGGAGATGCGTGTTGTATTAGTTCAGGCTCACTTTAGCAATGCTCTATGAGTTATTACCAAGTTGCAAACGGATTTTAACAAAAGAAAGAATGGAGCTGCTATTTTGACAAGTGGAGAAATTGAGCCAAAAATCGCAAATCGCGGTAAATTTCGCAAGTGCGTGAATCGTGATTGTGGAAAAAGTAGAAGTCTAAGCTTTCAGAGGAAAGTTAAATCTCGTTCCTAGCCCAAACGGTTCCAGAGATATGGACGATTAAATAAAGGTAGTTTTTTCGGATTTAAAGTAAAACTCAAAATGACAGGTGACAGCTTGCAGCTTCAGAATTGACAGGTGACAGTTGTGCAGCTTTACAAATGACAGATGACACGATTTCTAGGAGGCTGTTTTACTTAGGTTAAAATAGTTTGGATTAGATTATTTTAACTAAGAGATTGGTTCTGCGCAGTTCTGCTAGGTACTCACAATATAAATTTGAACTAGGCCTCGTCACGGATCTGGTCAACACGTCCGGCTGCGGTTCCGTCTGCTCGGCGGGTCAATCAGGCACCGGTTCTGCTCACAGCGATCTGGGTCAGCTCTGCTCTGCTCTGCTGGTCTAGCCTCTCTGGATTCAGCGGCCTCTGGTTCTGGATACTGCTCTGCTTTCCGGTACGGATCAAGTGGATTCCGGATGTAACACTGCTTTCTGGGTACTGGCAAGAGTTCTTGGCAAAAGAATTCAGACAGCTCGCCCGGCTGTGGAGTAGTTTGCAAATGATTTTGAGGCCTGCTGACCAATACTTTTGCTTGCAGTGGGCCTTCTTGGTTCAAAGTTCTGTAGTCTCTGTTAGCTTGGAAGTCTAAGTGTTGGATCTCTGGATGTGAAGTCTTCGGTCAGCATGCTCCGCAGCAAATGGAATTCAATGTCTCTACCTGTCCCAGCAGTCCCTTTTTATGTGTTTTGAAAATGGGTGTGTGCCTGGGCCCAGCTAAGCCTGCCCCTCTCTACTTGTCATTGGCCCAATTCTCCCCTCTCCCATGATTGGGGGAAGGAAATGGATTGTCATCATGATGAGGTCTGTTTATGGGTCAGAGGATCCTCCCCTGGTCAGTTTGCCCACAAATCTATATTTGATTCAAATACATCTTTCCCGGATATACAATTTGTTGAAATTACATGTGTACATTATATATTCCTTATGGTCCATGCTTGTCCGCCTCTGATCTTCCTGGGGCTTGCATTAAAAAATGACAACATTTTGCGCTTTTTAACTTGTTTTGAAATATCGGACATTTACCCAAAATTACACACATGTGCGCAAGGAGTATGGACATTAATTGATGAAGTGTCAGATTTTTAACATGCAGGCATTTGGAGTGAGACCCTATTTTCCGCTAGCAACCCCCCAGAATACACCACAGGGTCCTAACGCCTCTCAAAATGTTCACAGAAAAATCACAAAAATAATGATATTACTTATATAATTCTGACAAGTCCGCACTATGAGTTATCTATCTTTTTAAAATTATGCCCTGGTCAAAAAGGGGTGTGGCTTCCCACATCACAGGGTGGAATAACTGGTTTATCCACTTCCCCCAAGCTCAGCTGCTAGCAGAGGCACTGCCCCTCCCAGTTTCCCCTCAGAGGAAGCCACTTTACGACACCCCCAATATAACATTTGCGTGAGTCCAGGACAGGCCTTTGTTCAACTCCCTGTAGTCCCTAGCTGCTCCACCCCTAATCTGATCAGAGAGGTGACAACTCCTTTTGGCAAGGGGCAGCAGGATGCAGCTAGGCCTGGGAAGAGTGGCTGAACAGGTTTCTCCTATCGGGGGTAGTTGTCAGGCAGAATCCAGTTTCATTAAGCCAGGTGTCCGCTAAATGTCAGTTTTTGTTCCCAGTTTTCTACATTCAAATCAAACTGACAATTTGTACCTATACATTAAATAATTACTTCCTTCAAGTCATTTCAGAATATAGTTTTACATTGTATCCACCTCTTAGCAAGTCTTTTCTTGGTCTGGTTTTGTTTCATTTGTTCAGTTTTACACAAAAGTCTGGTGGTTTTTAAACGCCGGCTTTCTGATAGTGGTGAGTACTGGTAATGCAACCATTTTTGGGATTAAGAAAATGAATTCCCCACAGTTCTGAATGGCTTTTTTGGCAATCAGCATTGCCATTCCCAATGGTTTCAGGCTACTGTGTGTGTATCCCAATGGTGGTTTTAGGCAGTGCCCTCCTGTGCTCACAACATAGGCAAAAATGGGTGGCAGCCTATTCTTCATGTTTTCCCTGTGCACTCTCTGGGGAGTTCTGGCTATCATGATGTTTTCCATGCCAGTACTGCACAGTTTTATTGTAGGGCTTGGATGCATGGGTAAAAACATCCCACAAGCCCCCCCTCTTGCAATGGCCATTCTGTCCTTTCGCAGATGGAACTCGCAAGATCTGGGATGTTCTCATCTTCTTCCGGTAGATGGCACAGTTCAGCATCTTTTCCCCCATCCAGTTGGATCGATCGGTCCTCCTCGCCGGTCCTGATGGGAATATTGGGCGGTACCCCGGGCCCCTCGGGTCTCTGCTCCCGGTCCCCGGTCGTCCTCCTTGGTCAGTCTCCAGGTTTTCTTTCTCCTAGGACGACAAAGGAAAAGTGGCAATACCTATTCGTAGACATTTTTCCATCACTACTAATGGTGTGGCAGACATATACATTTTATACTTTAACATACCTAACATTTTACTTTTGAGATACAAGTTATCATTCAAAGACAGTGGCTTACAGGAGTATAATATTTTAGAGACTATATGTGGGATATTTTAGGGTTGGAACTGAATTAATCTGGAGCGGTCCCCTCTGGTATTGCAGAGGACTCCTCTAGTTGCTGCAAAGTGTGCCTGGGATGGCAACACTTTAGCTGGTTAATATGGACCCACTTGTCTTCCCCCTCTGCCAAACCGCCTTTGGGGATGCAGATCTTGTAGGCCACAGGGGAGATTTTGTCTATAATTTCAAACGGTCCCTTCCATGTAGGCAAGAATTTTCGCTGTTTGGCCTGGTTCCTTTGGAAATTGTATAGATAGACCCGATCACCCACCTTATATTCCTTTCGGGTAGTTTTTAAATCATAGTGGGTCTTCATGCTCTCGGCTGATCTTTCTAGATTCCGCTGAGCCTAGACAAAAGCATGCTGAAGGGGTTTCCTTAAATTCTCCACATACTCATGAGTTGTGGAGGCATTTATAAGTGTCTGCTCTTGAGTCCTGTAGAGCAAATGCTGGGGTAGCACCATCTTGCGTCCAGTCATCAACTCAAATGGTGACATTTTGGTTGCAGATGAAGGGGTAGATCTGATGGCCATTAGGACCAGAGGTAGTCGGATATCCCAACTTGGCCCAGAATCTGCCACCATTTTTTTTTAAGATGCTCACAATGATTCGCTTGTATCTCTCTACTGCCCCAGAAGAAGCTGGCCGGTAAGCAATATGTAGCTTTCTTTGACCCCCAGTATCTCCCACATCTTTGTCATTACTTCACTGGTGAAGTGGCTACCTCTGTCTGACTCAATCCTTTGAGGTAGACCAAAACGGGAAAAGATGTGGTTAATCATCAGGGCAGCTGCTGTTTCTGCCTTGCAGTTTGGTGCCGGGAGACATTCCACCCACTTGGTAAACAAGCATGCAACAGTCAACATGTACTTGTTTCCTCTAGACGAGCGGATTACAGGGCCTACAAAGTCGATTAGTGTCAGGTTCTGGTTCAAAATCCCCCTTCTCCTCACCTGAATCCTCAGAAGAACGGTTCTTAAGTACCTTTTCGGATTTCTTACTGTCCTTCTTCCTTTCCTTGGGATGGTTATCCCTTAGTTTCCGACCTTTTCTTTCGTGTAAATAAGGTCTGGCCCCTCCAGAGGCCACCGTGACAGAGATGAGAAACTGCCCAGGGAGGCCCCCAGGAGGGCCAGCCTCGCCCCAGGGAAAAAGCCGGAAGGCAGAAAAAACCCTGGTTCCAAAGTAAGTGAGAGTTGTTTCCAAAGACCAAATCTAGTACTGAATGTAGTACTGTAAGCTGAGAATGGCTCAATTCACAGAGAAGAATGTAACGAACAAAACATATAGGGAAACGTATTATATATATATAGCAAAGATCCCTTAACACCGAAGAAAATCGCTGGGAGTAAGTAAGAACATGAAATGAAAGTCGCGAAAGCTGTTCGCATACAGAAAGTAAACACCGCCGTCTTGCGTGTGATACAAGCGGCTGGTTTCGTTTGGCAAGACGCCTTGAATGCAAGCCGTGAATGCAAGCGGTGAAATGCAAGCCAAGAAAGAAAGTATAGTTACAGAAGGCGGACAGACAGAGGGTCGCCAGGAGTAAGTAAGAAAACTGAAATGAAAGTCGCGAAAGCTGTTCGCATACAGAAAGTAAACACCGCCGTCTTGCGTGTGATACAAGCGGCTGGTTTCGTTTGGCAAGACGCCTTGAATGCAAGCCGTGAATGCAAGCGGTGAAATGCAAGCCAAGAAAGAAAGTATAGTTACAGAAGGCGGACAGACAGAGGGTCGCCAGGAGTAAGTAAGAAAACTGAAATGAAAGTCGCGAAAGCTGTTCGCATACAGGAAGTAACACCGCCGTTTGCGTGTGTTACAAGCGGCTGGTTTTGTTTGGCAAGACGCCGTGAATGCAAGTCGTGAATGCAAGCTGTGAATGCAAGCTGAGAAATGCAAGCTGAGAAAGAAAGTATAGTTACAGAGGGCGAACAGACAGAGGGTAAAGATAATAAACAGGTAGGTAAACGAACAGAAGGAAAAGAAAGAAGTGAAATCACAGATACCAAACAGAATAGACCCCGGGGAGGGGTTTTCTAGATACAATAGAGTAATCACAAGAATCACTAGAATCACAAGAGTGGCACCGAAATGCAAGCGAAGTAGCGAGAGAAAACAGATACAACGCGCCGGCAGAAGGGGAGGAGCCGGCAAATATAGTATAGTCCGCCATGTTGGATGAGGACTAGAGCGCTATTCAGAGTAGAATTAAAGCCGCCGCCAGTAATTCCATACCTTCCAACCACCGATCCTGAGAGTATACCCCCTTCTCCTCCGGGGACCCCCCGGTTTGCCCGGGTGGAAGTGGTGAAATCTCCGAACCAATCGGGGTGCCTTGATATGACTCACTGGTTCCCAGGATCTCTCATCCAACGGATAACCTTTCCAATGCACTAGGTATTGCAACCTACCCCGGTGGTACCGGGAATCAACTAAATAAGCCACTTCATATTCTTCAGGTGTTGGTTTCACTTGTGTACGTACCTTGCGGACTGGTCTTTGGAAAGGATCTTCCTTGTACTCCTTGAGTAAGGAGACATGGAAGACCGGATGTACCCTCTTGAGATAATCAGGGAGCTTGATCTTAAAGGCAACCGGGTTAATCCGTTGCACAATGGGAAAAGGTCCGAGGAACCTGGGGGAGAATTTTCCAGAATGAACCCACCTGGGCAGGAAACGGGTAGACAACCAGACCAATTGGCCCACCTGCCACGTAGGGTTGGGGCTTCTATTCTTGTCTGCCCATTTCTTTTGAGCCTGTTGGCTGGCCAGGTGTGCCTTTTGTGCAAGTTCATGTACCTCATGTAAGTTCTTCAGAACCCCGTCCACAGCAGGAATCTTAGTGGAAGGGGTACTGAGCCAGGGCAGATGTTGGGGATTATACCCGTAGGTACAAAAAAAAGGACTCATCTGGATGGACGTATGAACTGCATTGTTGTAGGCAAACTCTGCTTGTGGAAGGAAGCGATACCATCCTTCCTGCTGTGGACTACAAAAGCATCTCAGATATTGTTCCAGACTGGCATTCAACCTCTCGGTCTGTCCGTTACTCTGAGGATGGTAACCCGATGAGAGAGCCCTGTGAATCCCTAGTGCCTGGCAAAGAGATGCCCAAAATTTCGAAGTAAATTGAGGTCCCCGATCCGAAACCACAGTCCGAGGCAACCCATGTAAGCGGACTATATCCCGAAGGAATACGGCTGCTGTCTCTGAGGCTGATGGAACATGCTTGAAGGCGGAGAAGTGAGCTAACTTACTGAAAGTATCAACCGTTACCATGATCACAGACATATCACCCGAAGGAGGGAGATCCACAATAAAATCAGTGGAAATATGTTCCCAGGGACGTTTAGGTAAGGAGTCCTGCTGAAGTAGACCTAGCGGTCTTCCAGTTCGATGTTTGTTAGCGGCACAAACCGAACATGTGGAAACATATTGGCAAACATCGTTCCGTAGGGTAGGCCACCAAAAACCCCTGCGTAGCAAGTCATAAGTCTTCCTGACTCCTGGGTGTCCTGTTAAAGGGGAATCGTGGCACCAGGACAAGACTAGAGTCTGAAGTTTCTTGGTAGGAATGAACAAGGCCTCATCATGATAATATAACCCATCCTTGCCTTGGATGATAGAGGATGGAGGATCAGAGCCTGTTTGATATTGAGGTATCAAATCTCGAAGAAAGGATAGAGTGGACGCAACAATCTTAAGCCCTGGGAAGACCAATTCGTGTCCCCTGTAGATTCCAGAGCCTTCCCCCAAACTACGAGACAGGGCATCCGCCTTCGAATTTTCTGTGCCCGGAATGTAGGTGATATTAAAATCATATTGCAGGAAGAAATAGGCCCACCTGGCATGGCGTGCATTGGTGCATTCCATTTGTTGTAAAACCCGAAGATTACGATGGTCCGTTCTGATGTCAAAGCTGTGAGCGGCCCCTTGCAACAGATGGCGCCACTCCTGACAGGCTAACTTGATTGCCAAAAGTTCCCTTTCCAGTACTGAATAGTTACGCTCACTAGCAGTAAGAGTCCTTGAAAAATAGGCCACTGGATGTTCCACCTCGTCCTCAGACTTCTGTAGTAGGATAGCCCCTACTGCACCAATGGAGGCATCCGTTTCCATAATGAATGGTTTAGTTTGATCTGGTTGGATCAGTATGGGTGCCTTAGAAAAGCATTCCTTGAGTGTCATAAAGGCTCTTCTGGGATCCTCATCAAAGATGAACTTTACACCCTTCTTTAACAGAGTAGTTAGTGGAAGCACCGTTTTAGAGAAATTGGATATAAATCTCCGATAAAAGTTAGCTAAACCCAGGAAACTCTGTAGCTCCCTTATATTAGTAGGTTCCTTCCAGCTCCGGATAGCCTCGATCTTGATTGGGTCCATCTCTATGCCCTCCTTAGTTAGGATAAATCCCAAATAGGATACTGACGTAGCTTCAAACTTGCACTTTTCTGGTTTGACAAGCAACTGATGGGACTTAAGGCGTTGCAAAACCTGTACAACAAGTCTTCTGTGTTCTGAAAGTGTCTTGGAAAATATCAAGATGTCATCAAGATAAACCACTACTGTTATGAACAACATATCTGAAAACACCTTATCCATGTATCTTTGGAATATTGCTGGAGCGTTTACCAGTCCGAACGGCATGACCCTATATTCATATAGACCAAATGGGGTGCGGAATGCCGTTTTCCACTCCTCTCCTTGTCTTATCCGCAGAAGGTGATAGGCACCTCTTAGGTCGAGCTTAGTGAAATATACCGCTCCTTGTACCGCTTCTAATATATCCCTTATAAGTGGCATGGGATATCTGTCACGGATGGTAACCTTATTCAATCCTCGATAGTCGATACAAGGACGTAACTCTACTGAATCTTTCTTAGGGATAAAGAATAAAGAAGCCCCACAAGAAGACCTAGATTCACGGATAAGTCCGTTCTGTAGATTTGCATTTAGATATTCTCTAAGAGAATTGCGTTCCAGAAGCGATAATGGATACATGCGACCAAAGGGAACTATGGCTTCAGGTATCAAGTCGATGCTGCAGTCCTCTGCCCTATGAGGAGGTAGTATCTTGGGTATAGTATCCAGAAATACTTCGGAAAATGCCTGATATTGAAGAGGGACAGAAGAAATGATCATGGAATTGTGAGTAGATCTTCCTTCTTCCAATCTGGCCTTGGTGATTTGGGTAGTAGGAAAGTCCATACAGTTGGTTTTACAAAACAGAGAATCAAAGCTCACCTTATTGTCTGTCCAGTTAATGTGCGGGTTATGCCTTGTTAACCATGGGATACCTATCACAACCGGAAAATGGGCGGCCCTGATCTGATCAAACACTAAGATCTCTTTATGTTGGCCCATCTCCATCTTCAGTGGGAAAGTCTCTGAGGTGATGGGTCCAGAGGATAATGGCCTGCCGTCAACACCTTCTACTGGAATGGGAGATGACTTGAGTCTGGTAGCCACCTGATGTTCAGTGGCCCAATTGAGGTCCATAAAATTGCCTGCTGCTCCGCAATCCAACATTGCTAATACCTCCGTGGGAGCAGTCTCGGACAGCCACAGTTTCACCTTGAATATCATCAGGCTGTTTTCTTCCTTGTTGTCTAAGGTTCTTGAGTTGTTGCAAGGGTATTTGTCAAGTCCCCCGACACTTCCCTTGCAGCAGAGCGGGGGCTGAAGTTTCCCTTCCGTCGAAGAGGTACCTCCGGGCAGTCTCTCAGTAAATGTTTGGAAGAACCACAGTACATGCATAATCCTGTGTCCCGTCGTCTTCTTCGTTCGTCTGGAGTCAGGGGACCTCGAGTGGCTCCTATCTGCATGGGTTCTTCCGTCCTGGCTGAGGGTCTTGCTGGAGGAGAAGGGGATGGGAGCCTCATGGTTAGCGGAGTTCCTCTGGGTCGTCTTCTTTCTTGTCGCCTTTCCTGTAGGCGAAATTCGATCTGGAGTGATAATGTTACCAACTCTCTGAAGGATGCTGGTCTGACAACTCTAGCAAGCTCGTCCTTGATCTCGTCGTGAAGACCTCGTCTAAAAATGGTCTGTTGGGCCGAGTCTGGCCAGTCTGTTTTAGCAGCTAAACTCTGAAAGCGGGAAACGTAGGTTTGAAGATCAGAGTTACCTTGATAAACATCCAGAATGGCTTCCAAGGAGGAGTAGAAGACCTCCGGTCTGTCGAATCTTTCCTTGAACAGTTCTATGAAACGGTCATAATCATTTAGGGATGGGTCATTATTAGTGACCAATGGTGTGACCCAGGATAATGCGTTTCCTGAAAGGTTTGCGATGATGAAACCGACCCTTGATCTGGCCGTTTCATATGCATGGGTCCTGAAGGCAAAGTACACTTTACAAGCATCTAGAAAGTCCTTTAGACCTCCAGGGTACCCGTTGTACTTGCCGAAAGAGAGTGGCATAGTGGGTAAGTCACCATGACCTTCCTGACGTACCACTACCTGTTGTCGAAGTGCAACGTTTTCCGTTCTCAGGGCTTGAACCTCAACTGTTAGATTCTGCATAGCCGCAAATAGCTCTTGGTATTGCTCCAATGATGCCATAGTGTGAATCGGGCGTTGTATGCTGTCAGGTTCTGGTTCAAAATCCCCCTTCTCCTCACCTGAATCCTCAGAAGAACGGTTCTTAAGTACCTTTTCGGATTTCTTACTGTCCTTCTTCCTTTCCTTGGGATGGTTATCCCTTAGTTTCCGACCTTTTCTTTCGTGTAAATAAGGTCTGGCCCCTCCAGAGGCCACCGTGACAGAGATGAGAAACTGCCCAGGGAGGCCCCCAGGAGGGCCAGCCTCGCCCCAGGGAAAAAGCCGGAAGGCAGAAAAAACCCTGGTTCCAAAGTAAGTGAGAGTTGTTTCCAAAGACCAAATCTAGTACTGAATGTAGTACTGTAAGCTGAGAATGGCTCAATTCACAGAGAAGAATGTAACGAACAAAACATATAGGGAAACGTATTATATATATATAGCAAAGATCCCTTAACACCGAAGAAAATCGCTGGGAGTAAGTAAGAACATGAAATGAAAGTCGCGAAAGCTGTTCGCATACAGAAAGTAAACACCGCCGTCTTGCGTGTGATACAAGCGGCTGGTTTCGTTTGGCAAGACGCCTTGAATGCAAGCCGTGAATGCAAGCGGTGAAATGCAAGCCAAGAAAGAAAGTATAGTTACAGAAGGCGGACAGACAGAGGGTCGCCAGGAGTAAGTAAGAAAACTGAAATGAAAGTCGCGAAAGCTGTTCGCATACAGAAAGTAAACACCGCCGTCTTGCGTGTGATACAAGCGGCTGGTTTCGTTTGGCAAGACGCCTTGAATGCAAGCCGTGAATGCAAGCGGTGAAATGCAAGCCAAGAAAGAAAGTATAGTTACAGAAGGCGGACAGACAGAGGGTCGCCAGGAGTAAGTAAGAAAACTGAAATGAAAGTCGCGAAAGCTGTTCGCATACAGGAAGTAACACCGCCGTTTGCGTGTGTTACAAGCGGCTGGTTTTGTTTGGCAAGACGCCGTGAATGCAAGTCGTGAATGCAAGCTGTGAATGCAAGCTGAGAAATGCAAGCTGAGAAAGAAAGTATAGTTACAGAGGGCGAACAGACAGAGGGTAAAGATAATAAACAGGTAGGTAAACGAACAGAAGGAAAAGAAAGAAGTGAAATCACAGATACCAAACAGAATAGACCCCGGGGAGGGGTTTTCTAGATACAATAGAGTAATCACAAGAATCACTAGAATCACAAGAGTGGCACCGAAATGCAAGCGAAGTAGCGAGAGAAAACAGATACAACGCGCCGGCAGAAGGGGAGGAGCTGGCAAATATAGTATAGTCCGCCATGTTGGATGAGGACTAGAGCGCTATTCAGAGTAGAATTAAAGCCGCCGCCAGTAATTCCATACCTTCCAACCACCGATCCTGACAATTAGTGTCATCCCCCTCTTTTGGAGAGGCGCACGGTGTGTGAGGGATGATGGCTGAAATTGTGCACACACAAGACACCCCTTCAAGTATTGGTCGAGGTCCTGCCCCATGGGTGGCCAGTATGCAACCTCTCTTAAGATTTCCAGTGTTGTGTGAAACCCCCTATGACCGGCGATGGCCGCATCATGGGCGTGACTTAACATCAGGCTTCGGAATGAGGTAGGAACCACCCACTGATCGTGGCCAGCTTTGGATTTCCTTACCAGCAAACCGTCTTGGATTCGGAACATTTTTGGACATTTCATCAACACTCTTAGGTCCTCTTTCCCAATGTAATCGGTATCCGTCAGGGGAAAGTTCTCAGGGTCCTCAAGGTGTTGGTAAAACTTACCAATAATTGGATCACCCTTCTGAGCTGTAATTAAATCAGCATCATGGGTCTCCTTACTCCATTGTGCAGTTGTAAGATCATTGTGAGCATTTGTCTGGGACCTAGTGATATCAGTGACCTGGATGTCCCCCAACAGGGACTCTATTTCTATTAGATCCCCTTGGGTGGCCCTGGTTTTGGCCAGCTGATCAGCTAATTCATTTCCAGTTTTGTTTGGTCCCTCTACTTTGGAATGACCCTTAATCTTTTTCCAGTAGATGGTCATCCCAATCGATGTGACCAGATCATCAATATTTTGGATTAACTTCCCATGTTTCAGGGGTTTGTTATTAGCGCATAACATGCCTCTGGTTTTCCAGTTGACCAGGTGCTCCACGAACCCGTTCCGTACATAATCTGAATCTGTGATTATGACCAGTTCGTGGAGTTGATGCTGGACAGCAGTGAGAACGGCCTGATGCACAGCCACCAATTCTGCCACCTGACTACTTCGGGGACCAATTTTGTATCCAGCGGAGGGTTCTGGGAACTCCTTCACCCATGCATTCCCTACGCCAGCCACCAGTTCTTTCTCCCCGTCGTCAACATGGTAAGAGCATCCATCCACATAGACGGTGGGCATTCCCTCACACTTGTCTTCTTCAAAGCCTTGGTGTGGGGAATTAAGGTATGCCTCCATGTTGTCCTTCATTTTTAGACTTTCGTCCTCGAGATAGTTTTCTCTGGCACAATCATGCAAGTCAGCCAGACCTTGCGCGAGGGGACTCTTCTTGTTTTGGCCATATCTGACCTACACAGGAAAGCCTTGCATTGACAGAATCCAGGAAGTAATTCGGGAATTACTCACATTTCCAGCCCGGATTCTGTCACTTTGGAGATATTGCAGAGGCTGGTGTGGAGTCTCCACTATGATGTGTACCCCCTGGATAAACGGGTGGTAATTCTTCAATGCCCACACCGTTGCCAGCAGTGCCTTCTCACAATCGTTGAATTTTTCCTCCACAGAGGATAAAGTTTTGCTCGCATAGGAGATTACTTTATTGACCTTGTCATGCTTTTGGTATAATACTGCCGTCAAGCACGTATTAGAGAACCCCGTCTCCAGGAAGAACTCCTTGTTTCTGACAGGGTAAGCTAGGCAAGGCGCTTGTGAGAGGCTTCTTTTAAGTTGTTTTACCGCCTCGGATTGTTCTGGACCCCATTCCCACTTGACGCCCCCTTCAAGAGATGAATCAGGGGTCTAGTGATCTCTGCGTAGCCTTCAATGAACTTTCTGCTGTAATTAGTCAGTCCAAGGAGGCTCCCTAGTTCCCGCAGAGTTGTGGGGTCTTTCAGTTTCTGGAGTGCTTCCACTTTCTTTTCTTGGGGACAGAAACCCTGAGGAGTAATCTCATGCCCCAAGAAGTTAACACGGGTTCTACACCACTGTGCTTTCTGAAAGGAAAGTTTTGCTCCGGCGGCTCTCAACTGTGTCAGAACATAACGGATCTCCGCTATGTGTTCTTCCACAGATTAACTTTTGATGAGGACATCAACTACATAAGCCAGGTTACCCCTGGCACCCAGGTTGGGCATGGCCTTGTGTAGGAAAATGTTGAATTCATTCCCGGAGTTGAGGTTTCCGAAGGGAGTCCGGGTCCATGTGTACTGCTGGCCCCCAAAGGTAAAAGTCAGTTTGTATTGGTCCTCCCTACTGACAGGCACGGTCCAGTATCCATTGGTCAGGTCTATTGCTGTGAATACCTGTGACCCCTGAATCTGGGCCAGCCCTTGGTCAATGTAGGGCAGAGGCCATCGGGAAGTATTGACCCGTTTGTTGAGCTCCCCAAGGTCGGCGCAGAGTCTCCACTGGCCGTTTGGCTTCAATATTCCTAGCACCGGATTATTGAAAGTGCTGTGGACTGGACGGATTATTCCCCAGGACTCAAGATTCTTAATTATTTCAGTAAGCGACTCCATGGATGCGAGAGGCAAGCGATATTGCTTCACAAACACTGGAGTCATTCCAGTGGGAATTGTGGTGTGGATGTCGGTGCGACCACAGTCATATGAGTCTACCGCAAAGAGATCTTGGAAATCCAAGAAAACTTGTTTCAACTTTTGCTTCTGTTCCAGAGTCACACAGGCATCAGCTAGGTTGACTCTCTCTTCCACCACCTATCTAAGCGGCCTCCTCCAGCTGGGTGGAGACGTCCCTGGTCAGAGTGCCGATTTGGACTGGAGGCTTCAGGTGGGAAAGGCAGCCCTCATGGACCTGGAAAATCACCTCATCCCTCCTGAAGTCACAAGTCACATCTTCCTTACCATAAGGGCAAGAAGTGTACACCAGGAAGTTCCCCCCATGCCGGGTGAAAATCCTGTCTGGTGTTGTATTGTCCTCAATGTCACTGTCAAAACAGTCCTTGGGGATTGGTCCTAATAGTTAATTTCCTAAATAAATGGAGAAATGTCAGTCATCAATCGCCATTCCAATAATGGTGCCTGCGGCTAGAGTAATACTCTTTAAGTCGCTGTTATACACCTCTATGGAATGGTGTCATGTTCTATGTTGACTAATGGTGTTGGGTTTACCCCCAACCCTTGCTGTTGGAGAGAAGCATTTAGATGAATATAAGCATCAGGGTTTTGCAATTTTTGTCCTCTTTTAACTTTCACTTCCAGGGAGAATTGTCGGGTCCTTTCTGGGATGGGGACTTCCTCTTTAATCTGAATTTCAACTGCATAAGGTAGCAATTGAGCTGACCTAAATGCTTTCTCTGGATCATCAAAACCTATGGGATTATCCGCTAATCGGGACCAAGCTTTGAAGTTTATTAGGTCCAAACTAATGGCAAAGCGATTGAGAATGTCACTGCCTAAGTAAAAGGCGGCAGTGACATCTCGCACGACCCAACAATTATGGACTATGCTCTTGTTGCCAATGGAGATTTTGAGCATGCACCTGCTTCGCAGGAGATGTTTGGAATTAGGTGATTCCAGGTCCATTTCCCATTTGTCTATCAGTTTGAAGGTGGGAATGGCTGGATCTTTTGGGAGTTGGCGGAACATGGCTTCGCTGATGAAGCTCTTACCGTTGTTCACACACACTCGAGCGAGAACAGAGCCCTTCCCATCATTTAACTGAACAGGGATGAACAACTGCTCTCCAATTGGCTGAATATCAGCCAGGCTCTGAGCTGATTTCACATCTTTCTGGACTATAGGCGTGGGAGTTTCTGATTGTGGATTAGTAAAGAATTTCAGGGTGTTTCCAGTGTGGAATACCACCTTAAACTGGAAGGAAGGTTGATTTTCAGAAATAGAGAGGACCCCCCATCACCAGTCTGTTGTCCTACTGCTATTACTGTCACGTCTGGAATCTGGTTGTTCTGGAATTGAAATTCTACTTGGTCAGATTTATGTTGAACCATGTGGCAGGTGCCGATTAAACTAACATGGTTGACACTCTGTTTTAATTTTATTGGTCGGCTAGTCTGGGTCCAGAGGACCTTGTTTACGCAATCTATTAGGGATGACAACCTTCTCAGGAGGTCATTACCTAGTAAACAAGGGGTGCCCTTTGGAATCACTACTATGACCGGGTGTTTCACCTTGTGTCGCCCAATTTTGATGTCCAAATCTGCAGTCCCCTCGACAGGAATTTCCTTCCCGTCAAAGTTCTGCAGTTGTCCAGGAAGAGGTGAGAGGAATACGGTAATTCTCCCCCCTTCCTGCATTTAGTTCATCAAAGGCCCTTTTGGACAGTAGGGTAGCTTGGGATCCTGTGTCCACCAGTGCCAAAATTGTACCCTGCCCCTGTACTTGTACCGGGGCATAATATCTTCCCTCCATCTCCTCAAGGGGGCACAGATAATGCACATTTTTGGACAACTTTCTGGTTTTGGAAATTGCTAGCGAAGAGATTTGGGCAGAATTCTGTGAAGAGCCTGGGGAATCTGAAAGAAAAAGTTGGCAACTGGAGATCAGAGCCATTGTGGGTTTTCCTGGTTCCGGTTCTGGGTCGCCCCCCCCTTTTTTGGAGGCAGTCACCAGGATGGGTTTGAACCAGGGGATTTCGGTATTGTGGGTTCTGGGATGAGATGAAGGGCAGCGGTAGCTCAGTCTCCATATCTCCCCAGTCTGGATTGGAATCCCTTGGACCCATTTTTCTTTGGGAGGAGTTCCCCTATCTCTGAAGGAGAAGATCCTTTTCCCAGGATCTTCTGAGGATCCCTCTCCCTCAAATTGGAAGACCTGTACTTCCTCCACAAAGTGGGTCTGTTTGGGTCCTTTGTTTCTCCTACCCCCCCCCCCTCTGCTCCTTGGGAGGCTGACTTTCAGGGGCAGGAGATTTTGTTTCCGGTTCCTGGTTTTCCAGGGGCTGTTTACAAGTTGGGAAGGAAGCTTCCTCCAAGGCTTTACACCCCCGTCACCTTGTGCCTCCTCCCTGGGAACCGGAGGGTTATCGGGTTGCTGCCCCGGTCATTGTTCTGGAGCACCAGGTCCAGAGTTTGGGGCATTCTGCGGTGGCATGCTCATCTGAGGGTTCTGTTGAGCCCTCAGTATGTGACCCAGATCCCGTGCCATGTTTTGGACCTGGCGCTCAAGTTGTGAAACCCGCTCAGGCTGATACGGGGCTCTATTTTCTCCCCTGGGCTGATCCCAGGAAGGGTAGCTATCCCTTCTCTGGTAGTACCCCTGGTTGGGAAGATTTTGGTACCCCTCCACCCTTGGCCTCCCCTCTCCCAGATTAGGTTGTCTGGGCTCAGGGAATTGGGGAAAGAAGGATGGATGATTTTGGGGCTGGAAATTGGGCAGATACCTGGGGAAAAAGTTCTGCCCAGGATTTGGAGAATTTCTGCCCTCCTGGGGGAAGTTGCGAGGGAAGTTCCCCGGGTCGGGTGCTTGGCTGGAGGAGTCCACACATAACCCAGGATTGGTCGGTTTCCCTTGTAGCGGGGACTTACATAGTCAGGGGAGCGGGGGACCCCATTTGTGGGACTACCTCCACGACTCCCTGTCTGTGACTGGCCCGAGGGCCTTCTGGGCTGTGAATTATTTGGTGCAGGCAGGTTATTAGGCCCCCCATCTCCAAATCTAAAACAGGGGCAACCTTTACCTCTGCCACCTTGGCAGCAGCAGGGGTGCTGTTGGTTTTGGGGTTTTTCGGCGCATTATTTTTCTTTTCGATGGGCTTCTGCACCTCATAGATCCGGGTAGCCTGTTCAATGACCCAGTCTAAAGATCTTCTCTCATGAAAATCTCTCAGGAGCTGGGTCATTATGTATTTGGGTAAGGCATGGAAAAACGTATTGATAAATTCTCTGCTATCCGTGCGCACCCTTCTGGTGGTCTGCGCAAAAGCACGCTTTAATTCTTGCACAAACTCTTGTGGGGCCTGATCCTCCCCACATTGCAAATTGTAGGCTGCCTTGCGAGCCTCTTGAGGATTTCTGTGCACAGAAATTTTTTTCAAGATGGCCGCCCTGTATGTGGCCCACCTTGAATGGGTTTGATCCTCCAGCCCCGCAAAGAAACTGGAGTATTCTGGTGAAAAGTTCCACTTTACATATTGAATACAGCTTTGGCTGTCCATCAAATGGAAAGTCTCCATCATTTGCTCATAGAGCTCCAAGAGTTCCCAAACAGAATACTTGGCGTTCTTATGATAAGGCGTGATGACACTCTGCCTTTATTTGTTTCAATGGGTCCTTAAGCAAGGCCCTTTTTGCCTTATTGGCCTTTTTGGTTCGGGTAACCCTGGTCCATTCATCCTACGACTCAGAAGCGCTGCTCCCAGAGGTGGCCGTCTGATCTTCCAGGTTTTCCCGGATTCTGCGAGCCTGGGAATGGCTGGCAGAATGTGGGGACCTGGTCTCCTGTAATGCTCAGAGGAGTCTTCAGACCCCTCTTTGCTACCAGGATTTGCTGGTTATCCCCCCCCCCCACTGACCTAACTGGGCAGAGGTTTTCAGGATGCCCTTAATGGGCCTACTCTCCTAGGGTTCCCCACTAAATTGCACTGTGCTTGGGTGCCCATACCCGGATACCCCCCCATCCATTCCTGGGAGGTACTGGCCTATGAGCCCCATACTTCTAGCTGGATAGTAATCTGCCATCCCCGTGGCCCTGGGCTCATGTGCGCGAGGGGACATGGGGGTGGCAGAGTCCAGGGACTGGGAGAGATGAAGGCCTCTGGTACTAGGGCTCCTGAGGTTATGCTCAGGAGTTTCTCTTTCCCAGCAAACCTCATCTCTATCCGCCCCTGCTTCCTGTTGCAATGCAAGAGCCTGCGCTTTCAGTTCCTCAGTTAAGGCCTTACTAGACTATCAGTCTCTCCTGCATCGCTACCTGTTGCTGGAGCCTATCATTGTGCTGACAGAGAGCCTCATTTTCTCTCTGTGCCTCCTGATTGGTCCTGGAGTACTGGGCCAGTCTCTGCTGCAGGAGGGTTACCTCCTGAGCTGTGTCCCTATTGGCCTGCTCCTTTCTTGCCAGAGCATCCTCCTCCCTCCTGGTGTGCTCTTTTTGGAGGTCACCCAGTCCCTGGAGGGCCAGGTGATTTTCTTCCATTTTCCTTTTTAAGTGGCAGACTTCCTGGCCTAAGGTATCCCTTTCCTGACTAAAAGCCTGCATCTGTGCCGCCAGGTCGTCCCTTTCCCTTTGGAAGGCACCAGCTTTCTGGCGCTCCTGATCAAACTCTGCCTGGGTATCCAGGTCCTTCAGAATCAATTTATTGCTTTCCTCTTTCTCTCTGTCTAATCGAATTTGCAGGGTGGCTACCTGCTCTGTGCATGCCCTGTTGAAGTCCAGTTGTTGCTCCAGCTTTTTCTGGCTCTGCAGAAGGGAGTCCAAACCTTCTTGGTACTCCTTCTGCAAGGCCAGAAATCTGGTATCCTGGTCAGCCTTCTCCTGTTGCAGTCTATCCATGTCCTCTTTTATTTTTAATGATATACTGCCTACTATCATTTTCTGACTCCTGGCTCCTCTGCAGCCTCTGCCCAGAAGAGACCAGGTCAGATTGGGCCTTTTCTAACGCCATCTGTTGCCTATTTGCCAGGTCTTGGCCTTCAGCACATTTGTCCTGCATGGCTCCCATATATAGATACAAATATGCCGCTATCCTAACCATCTTGTCGTGTTCATCTTTAACTTTAGGAGCCATGTATAATTCACTCACGGCCACATGTAATGGACCCTGATCTCTCCATATCTCTGACCCTGTTTCAGTGACCTGTTGCGCGATTGCCTGCAACCAGACCGTTTGGTCCTGATGAGTCCACTCACCTGTCACAAATAGCTTATGTAAGAAGTGCTCTCAGGCTATTTTCATATCTACCAAGGTCGTCATTCTGGAATTTGAGTTCCTTCCTGACTTACAGAAGTTTGTATTTTATTTTGCAAAACAGACTGTTTCCTTAGAGCGTTCCTTTGAGGGATGCTTTCACAGTGTAAAACAGCGTAGTGATCTAACCGGATATGTGTATCTGGTCAGTTGGCACACTGTATTAATCTGCACAAGGGGTAAACCTAACCCATAATATCCCGGCTCCGAGCCCCCACTGTTGTAAGCGATATTCAATCAACACTGCAGCCAAGTCAATGCCTAGTCTGGGATGCTGAGGAAAACCCTTAATGTATTTTTATGTCTAGTTCAGTACTCTGGATGACCACTCTTGTATAACACCCCCCTCTTAGAATCCCCCTGACCCCACTGAGCCAAGAAGTAGGTTTGTTTTGCAAATTAAAAGGTTTATTTGAGAATTTAAACAATATATATATATATATATATATATATATATATATATGATACATTACTCACCGTAATCGTATTTCTGATGCTTGTATCTGCTTAGATTCACATGCTGTGCATAGGCCGACATCTAGTGGAAGCTGCGGAGTATTACAGTTTGTTTTTCGAAAGTCGAAAATGGGCGTCGACACAGGCGTGCCAGTAATACTATCCCTAGTGTGACGTCCACTGTACCCAAGATCCCTCACGCGTGTAGGATCCTCAGATTGTATTTTTTCTGACATGAGGAAGCATGAGGAGTAGCATGAGTACAGATAATCCAAGCAGATAGACAGAAAGGTAAGACTACAAGCAATCATGCGCCTTCTCTCGGAGGGGAGGAAGGGTGGGTCGCATGTGAATCTAAGCAGATACAAGCATCAGAAATACGATTACGGTGAGTAATGTATCCCTTCTGAGGCTTGTGGAATCTGCTTAGATCACATGCTGTGCATAGATTAGCGAGCAGTACCAGAAGAAGGAGGTGGGATGTGAGAAGGGTCATGAGCAAACAGGTGTCTTAGAACCGCTTGTCCCACTTGTGTATCTGTCTTGGAATGAGTGTCAATGCAGTAATGCTGAGTAAAAGTGTGAATAGAGCTCCAAGTAGCCGCTTTGCAAATGGTGTCGAGGGGAACATTTGCAATGAAAGCCAGAGTGGCACCAATGCCTCTAGTAGAGTGGGCCCTTGGCGTAAAAGGCAGAGTCTTTTCAGAAAGAGAGTAACACAGCTGTATACAGTTGATAATCCACTTCGAGATAGCGCCCTTAGAGACGCGATCCCCCTCTCTGCCTGTAGCTACGGAGACAAACAGTTGATCTGTTTTTCTTAGCGGTCTGGTTTTATTTACATAGTATAGGACCGCCCTACGCACATCTAGGGTGTGTAGTTTCACCTCAGCCGAGCTTTGCGGGTTTTGGAAGAAAGCCGGAAGCTCGATGGACTGGTTTACATGGAACTTGGATATGAATTTAGGTGAGAACCTAGGGTGTGTGCGTAAAACCAGTTTGTCCTTGTGGATAGTAAAGAAAGGATCCTGCACTGACAGAGCCTGAATTTCACTGACCCTTCTTATGGAGGTAATGGCTACTAAGAAGGCCGTTTTATAAGTCAGGTGTTTGAGACTACTTTTATGCATGGGTTCGAATGGGGGTCCCATGAGCTTAGCTAGCACCACGTTGAGGTCCCATCCTGGCGGTGGGTTCGAAATAGGAGGGTGGAGTCTCTTTACTCCTTCCATGAAGGCTTTAACCACTGGTACTTTCCACCACGAGACCTTGTTATGGGATGTGGTGTAAGCCGAGAGGGCTGCCAGGTGTACTTTCAGCGAGTTAAAAACCAACCCTGCATCCAGCAGGTGGAGCATGTATGTCACAACGTTGGAAGGAGTGCAATCAACTGGGTTGATTTGTTTATTCTGGCACCAGATAACGAATCTTTTCCACTTATCAAAGTAACAGTGCCTTGTATTTGGTTTCCTGGACTCCTTTAGAATGTCCATACACCTCTGTGGTAATTTGAGATGTCCAAACTCTATGACTTCAGGAGCCATGCTGCTAGGTTCATAGAGTTGGGTTCCTGATGCACTGTTTGACCCTGTTGCTGGGACAGTAGGTTGTACCAGGCTGGGAGTCTGATGGGCTCGCACACCGCCATCCTGCGTAGGTGTGGAAACCATGGTTGTCTCGCCCACATGGGAGCAACTAGGATGAGCGTCATCGATTCCTTGTTCATCTTGTACACCACCTTCCTGATGAGAGGAGTTGGTGGAAAAGCGTACGCAAACATCCCTGACCAGTTCATCCACAGGGCATTCCCTTGGGAGTCCGGCTGGGGGAACCTGGATGCAAATCCTGGGCATTGTTTGTTTTCGCTTGTGGCGAATAGGTCTATAGTGGGGAAACCCCATTGAGAGAAGAGATCTCCTACTACGTCTCTGTGAAGGACCCATTCGTGTTCTTCTGGGAGGGAGTCTCTGCTTAGAGCATCCGCTAGGGAATTGAGCTCCCCTGGAACATGTTGCGATGACAGGAAGATGTTCCGTCTGAGTGCCCATATCCATATTTTCTGGGCCAGCTTGGACAGATTTGGCGAACGAGTCCCCCCTTGCTTGTTCAGATAGAACATGGCTGTCGTGCTGTCCGTCCTGATCTGCACCGACAAGTTCAGTAGATGGGGCTCGAACGCCTTTAGCGCTCGGAATACTGCCAGAAGATCTAGCAGATTGATGTGGTTCTTGGCTACTGAGTGAGACCAGAGACCCTGAGCTGTGTGGTGGAGAAGGTGAGCTCCCCACCCAGTTAGGCATGCATCTGTAGTCACCACGGCTTGTACTTCGGGATCGTAAAAGGGTTTCCCCTTTGCGAGATTCTCTCTTGTCCACCAGTGTAGGCTCTGTACGAGTGTAGGCGAAACTACCACTAGATCGTCCCACTGACCACTTGCCTGAGACCACTGTTTCGCCAACCATTCCTGCATGGGACGCATGCGCAGACGCGCGTGGGGGACCAGGTAAATGCATGACGCCATCATGCCCAGTAACCGCATAGCTTTGCGTACTGTTATCCGTTGACCTGACTGATAAGGCGGAATTTGCAGAAGTATATTGCGAATTCTCTCTTCCGAAGGGAAGGTCAATCCTTTCTGAGTATCTAGGATAGCTCCTAGAAACTGTTTTGAGGTGTTTGGCACCAGACTTGACTTTTTCTCGTTGATAGAGAAGCCTAATTCGTGGAGGAGGTCGATAGTCCTCTGAATGTTTGACCTGCAAATTCCTGGGGTTTCCCCCGTTATGAGCCAGTCGTCCAGATAAGGGTACACCGGGATTGCCTCCCTGCGTAGGTGTGCAGCCGCCACCGCCAGTACCTTGGTGAATACCCTTGGTGCTGAAGCTATCCCGAAGGGCAGTACCTTGAATTGGTAGTGGCGACTGTCCACTTTGAAGCGCAAGTACTTTTTGTGCGCTGGGAGCATGGAAATATGAAAATAAGCATCTTTCATATCCAAGGTTGCCATGTAATCCCCCTTTTTTAGGAGGGGGATTACCTCTTGTAGCGTGGTCATACGGATTTTTTGGGGCTTGACATACTTGTTGGCAGGCCGTAGGTCCAATACTGGGCGCATTGTCAAATCTTTTTTTGGCACAAGGAAGTAAGTTGAATAGATACCCTTGTTTACCTGGTGTCCTGGGACGAGTTCTATCGCGTCCTTTTCTAGCAGAATGGCGATCTCCTCGAGAAGGATCCTTTGATGCTCTAGGGAGTGCACTCTTTGTCGTGGAGGATGGTTCCGAGGACGCTGCAGTAGTTCTATACAATATCCTGCGGATACTGTTGACAGCACCCATCTGTCTGAGGTGATCCCTTCCCAAGCTTGGGTGAAGGTGGAAATGCGTCCCCCTACCGGGGTTGCGTGACAAGGGACCCTGAACTGAGCGTCACTGTTTTGGTGGAGGCGTGCTACCTCCCTTGTTGGGGCTGCCTCTGCCTCTTCCACGACCTCTCTTGTTACCCCTGCCGTAACTCTGGGTAGACTGCTGGTTGTTATTCCATTGTGTACCCTGTCCCTGGGCATAGTTGCCTCTTTGTGAATTTTGGCCGCGTGGGCGACGAAAATTACTGTTCCCCCTCTGGTTAGGGGGTTTGTTGGTAAGCTGGCCAAGGGATTTGAGAGTCTCATATTCATCTTTGGCATTTTTAAGTGCGTCTTCGACCGCTTTCCCAAACAATAGGTCGGGTTCCACTGGCTTGTCTATTAAAGAAGCCTGGGTTTCTGTCTTGAATCCCGACTGCCGTAACCACGCATGTCTCTTGATAACAGTACCTTCTGCTATCAATCTCCCTGCGTTGTCAGCGGCGTCGAAAGTTGCTTTTAAAATGCAACCAGACACGGCTCTCCCCTCTGCCGAGATCCGAGCCAGCTGGCCCTTTAACGGTTCTGGAGCAGAGGCAATGAGCGCCGCGACTTCTTCCCATTGATGGCAATTGTAACTAGCCAACAGGGTGGTGGAGTTCGCAATCCTTGCTTGGTAGGCGGACGTTGAGGCTACCTTCCTGCCAAACCCGTAAAGTTTTTTGCTCTCCTTGTCGGGAGGAGCTTCTGATGAAGATAAGGGCGTGCCAGCCCTTTTTCTAGTGTTGGTAACCACTAGGGAATCTGGTTTAAGATGTCCCCTTATATACAGAGGGTCAGACTGGGCTGCCCGGAAAATTTTCTCAATTCTGGGGTTGACAGCTCTGGTGAGGTTAGGATTCACCAGGGAAGGATCTATTCTTCGTTGGATGGATTTGAGGATAGGGATGGTCTGTGCGACTGGTCTTCTCTCTCCTACAAACTCCTCCGCGAAGTCCCTTTCCTCCTGTACACCGTGGGTGTCGATGTGGAAGTGTTCCGCTGCTCGAGCGAGAACCTCGTTAAGGAGGGGCTGGTTATCAACTGGAGAGTCGGTAATTGGGGCTTCGCTTTGTACTGGGGAATCTACTCTGTAAATTTCCTGCTCATCTTCTCCCTCCTCCAGGTCCTCATCCTCTGCATAGTAATCTGTCCCGGTTTGTTCTTCCATAATTTCAAACTCCTGGTCCTCTTCAGGGAAAACTTGTCCCTGGTAACTGGGGAGTGGAGTAGAATATGGAGTGGAGTAAGGCTGAACCTCGAGGGGTTCAGGTCTTTCGAACCGGGGCTTTTTACTTAGCGGGATAGGATCGGAGGAGCCTGAGGGTGTGGCCCCTTGAGGGTTATATGAAAGAAAGTGGTCTGGGTTCTTATCATAAAAATCAGCCAAGGAAGACATCCTAGACATAACCCTGTCTATGTCTTCACTGGACCATTCCCTGGAACAGGGTATTACTTTAGTAGGTGATGATTTATGGGATTTTTGAAGGGTAGACTTGTGTTTGCTTGTCTGCCTAGGGTGAGAGGATGGCTTTACAGGGGTGGAAGGCTGTGCTTTCCGCTGTTTCCCCCCCTCCCCGTGCGTGGAAAATGTTTTCCCTGTCCCTTGGAGGCCCCAGAGACTTTCGACGCCTGGCGCCGAGGGTCTGGAGAGGTATCTGTGTGCTTCGGGCGTGGGGCCTCACTGGTGTTAACCGCGGTCTCGGTATCTTGGAGCGCGGCTTGGGGGTGGAAGTCGTCTTCGTCTCCCGACGATCGAACTTCCGTTAATGTGTGTAGCGAGGCACTCTTGGCAAGAGTGGATGATTGCCTTGCGTCGTGAGGTGATCTCGATCGAGAGCGCCCAGAGGACACCGAGTCGGACCGTTCTTTTTGTGCCTCCTTCCGGGAAGTCGACGTCGTCGAAGTCCGGTTGGTCTTAGTGTGCTTAGTGTGTGTTAGGTGTGTAGCGCTTGCGTCGCCGGGGGTCTTCCCCATAGCCGCCCTGCCGGACGACCTTCCGAGGTCGGGGACCTGCGCTCGCCGGCTGTCTCTCGACGCCGTAATGCCCTCGCCGTCCGAAAGTACGGCGTCGCTGCCATCGCTGAAGGCGCCCTCCGCTGCCATGGCCTCCTGCCTGGCGTGGTGGGCCCAACGCTTTGTCGAACGGTCCTTAAGTGTCTTAGGTTTAAACCTACTACACGCTCTGCAGTTCGCTTCGGGGTGATCCCTCGGCAAGCAGAGATTGCACGTGGCGTGCCTGTCGACCCAATGGTATTTGCGATTGCACTTGGGGCAGAATTGAAAAGGGGTATCCTCCATACGCACCTTAAGGCAGCGGGCTGCTAAGTGTAGGAATATATAAATGTAACTATATATCAAGAGTGAAGAGTATGTACCACCCCCCACTCTCCCTACTTGTAAGGGCCGAGGCCAGCGGCCTACTAGGCCCGGGCCGAGGCCAGCGGCCTTCCGAGGCCCAGATCCGTCGTGCAGCAGTCGACGGTCGATGACTTCTCCAGCCGTCGTCGAGGTTGAGGGTCGACGTTGGGGTGGGGAAGGGAATGAATAAGAATTATAATTATAATAACAGCAAAAGTAAGGCTAAGGCCAGGGAACTCCGCAAGATGCTTCCGACCAGTATGGCGGAAAAAAACAATCTGAGGATCCTACACGCGTGAGGGATCTTGGGTACAGTGGACGTCACACTAGGGATAGTATTACTGGCACGCCTGTGTCGACGCCCATTTTCGACTTTCGAAAAACAAACTGTAATACTCCGCAGCTTCCACTAGATGTCGGCCTATGCACAGCATGTGATCTAAGCAGATTCCACAAGCCTCAGAAATATATATATATATATATATCACACTTTATAATAAATTAATATCTGACAGTACACTTAGACATATGATGTTGATCAACAATGGGTAATCTGGCACTAGCACACTTCTTTACAATCAATGAGGAGTTAGTATAGGATGGATAAAGTAGCAAAAATACTTTTATGATTTCAAGGGAAAAGCAATGAGGAATAAAATGCAGTACAGAAATACTTGATATGATTTTAGCAAAAGATAAGATAATCACTTTTTCTCTGGCAATTCACCCCCCTCCCCTATGCAATGTAAGAAATGGAAGGAGATGGAAAGAGGAGCACACAGTTCTCAGGAATGCAACCAAATACAATACGACATTCAGTTCCCCCCCAGCAAGCATATAGGAAACAGGTAGGAGTTTGAAACACAGGCCCAAAATGCTTTTAAATGTGATGGCAATGGATGGGAAAATGTGCCAACTGATTTTAATTCCCTCTAGAGATTCAGGGTGAGTGGGAGATGCGTGTTGGTATTAGTTCAGGCTCACTTTAGCAATGCTCTATGAGTTACTACCAAGTTGCAAACGGATTTTAACAAAAGAAAGAATGGAGCTGCTATTTTGACAAGTGGAGAAATTGAGCCAAAACCGCAAATCGCAGTAAATTTCGCGAGTGCGTGAATCGTGATTGCGGAAAAAGTATAAGTCTAAGCTTTCAGAGGAAAGTTAAATCTCGTTCCTAGCCCAAACGGTTCCAGAGATACGGACGATTAAATAAAGGTAGTTTTTTCGGATTTAAAGTAAAACTCAAAATGACAGGTGACAGCTTGCAGCTTCAGAATTGACAGGTGACAGTTGTGCACCTTTACAAATGACAGATGACACGATTTCTAGGAGGCTGTTCTGCTTAGGTTAAAATAGTTTGGATTAGATTATTTTAACTAAGAGATTGGTTCTGCACAGTTCTGCTAGGTACTCACAATATAAATTTGAACTAGGCCTCGTCACAGATCTGGTGAACACGTCCGGCTGCGGTTCTGTCTGCTCGGCGGGTCAATCAGGCACCGGTTCTGCTCACAGCGATCTGGGTCAGATCTGCTCTGCTGGTCTAGCCTCTCTGGATTCAGCGGCCTCTGGTTCTGGATACTACTCTGTTTTCCGGTCCGGATCAAGTGGATTCTGGATGTAACACTGCTTTCTGGGTACTGGCAAGAGTTCTTGGCAAAAGAATTCAGACAGCTCGCCCGGCTGTGGAGTAGTTTGAAATGATTTTGAGGCCTGCTGACCAATACTTTTGCTTGCAGTGGGCCTTCTTGGTTCAAAGTTCTGTAGTCTCTGTTTAGCTTGGAAGTCTAAGTGTTGGATCTCTGGATGTGAAGTCGTCGGTCAGCATGCTCCGCAGCAAATGGAATTCAATGTCTCTACCTGTCCCAGCAGTCTCTTTTTATGTGTTTTGAAAATGGGTGTGTGCCTGGGCCCAGCTAAGCCTGCCCCTCTCTACTTGTCATTGGCCCAATTCTCCCCTCTCCCATGATTGGGGGAAGGAAATGGATTGTCATCATGATGAGGTCTGTTTATGGGTCAGAGGATCCTCCCCTGGTCAGTTTGCCCACAAATCTATATTTGATTCAAATACATCTTTCCCGGATATACAATTTGTTGAAATTACATGTGTACATTATATATTCCTTATGGTCCATGCTTGTCCGCCTCTGATCTTCCTGGGGGCTTGCATTAAAAAATGACAACATTTTGCGCTTTTTAACTGGTTTTGCAATATCGGACATTTACCCAAAATTACACACATGTGCGCAAGGAGTATGGACATTAATTGATGAAGTGTCCGATTTTTAACATGCAGGCATTTGGAGTGAGACCCTATTTTCCGCTAGCAACCCCCCAGAATACACCACAGGGTCCTAATGGCCTCTCAAAATGTTCACAGAAAAATCACAAAAATAATGATATTACTTATATAATTCTGACAAGTCCGCACTATGAGTTATCTATCTTTTTAAAATTATGCCCTGGTCAAAAAGGTGTGTGGCTTCCCACATCACAGGGTGGAATAACTGGTTTATCCACTTCCCCCCAAGCTCAGCTGCTAGCAGAGGCACTGCCCCTCCCAGTTTCCCCTAAGAGGAAGCCACTTTACAACGCCCCCAATATAACATTTGCCTGAGTCCAGGACAGGCCTTTGTTCAACTCCCTTTAGTCCCCAGCTGCTCCACCCCTAATCTAATCAGAGAGGTGGCAACTCCTTTTGGCAAGGGGTAGCAGGATGCAGCTAGGCCTGGGAAGAGTGGCTGAACAGGCTTCTCCTGTCGGGGGTAGTTGTCAGGCAGAATCCAGTTTCATTAAGCCAGGTTTCAGCTAAATCTCACTTTTTGTTCCCAGTTTTCTACATTCAAATCAAACTGACAATTTCTACCTATACATTAAATAATTACTTCCTTCAAGTCATTTCAGAATATAGTTTTACATTGTATCCACCTCTTAGCAAGTCTTTCCTTGGTCTTGTTTTGTTTCATTTGTTCAGTTTTACACAAAAGTCTGGTGGTTTTAAAACGCCGGCTTTCTGATAGTGGTGAGTACTGGTAATGCAACCATTTTTGGGATTAAGAAAATGAATTCCCCACAGTTCTGAATTGCTTTTTTGGCAATCAGCATGGCCATTCCCAATGGTTTCAGGCTACTGTGTGTATCCCAATGGTGGTTTTAGGCAGTGCCCTCCTGTGCTCACAACATAGGCAAAAATGGGTGGCAGCCTATTCTTCATGTTTTCCCTGTGCACTCTAGGGAGTTCTGGCCATCATGATGTTTTCCATGCCAGTACTGCACAGTTTTATTGTAGGGCTTGGATGCATGGGTAAAAACATCCCACACCACATACATTCTATTGTGGCCTTTTTAATACAACATCATTAGGTATTGCTATGGTTACCCCTACAGATGCTCCCTTTCTCATTCATTCTCACTCTGGCCCACACCAGCGCTCCCAACATGACCACAAACAGGCAAAGTGCGTGGTGCCTATACCAACTCCTTAGGCCAGGGCCAGATCACATGCTCGGTTTTGTTACAATTTGTTCTAAACCGTATGAACACCAGAGAGACTTCATGGGACTGGAAAGGGATCTGAATAAAACACTAAACCGGAGGCGGCAACTGGATTTAAGATGGTCTTGAGATGTATGATAACAGGAGGGTGTTTAACTGCTTAAGGAAGACAATCTGGTCCTGAATGCCATAGTATTGCACAGCGAAACCGGCGGTTCGTCCAATAAGGTGGTGGCGTGATCAGGGGAGGATGTGCGATGCATGCTCTTCAGTTTAAATTCGACAGATGTTAAAATAATGGGCATATCGACTGCATAGCTGGGGTGATGCAATCCCTCCTCCCCCCACCGCCGCTGCATCAGCAAGTGGGGCTGCATTCCGCGACCTCTGCAGAAGTTAACTGGGATCAATTCTGTTCACATAACCAACAGGCGAGGAGACCAGGGTGAAGCCTGGTGTCAGTCGGAGGAAAGATTCTAGAAGATCCCAAAGATGAAGAATCCTGGTGTCAGGACATAGGAATCATGGACAGAGAACGCTCAATTCCCACGCCAAGGTTTGTAATCCTGGACAAGGGGAGGCAACCAGGCCCACCAACAATAGTTTTCCTGACTTGGAGGCATTTATTTGGAGTCTATTAGATGTTATAGAGGAGTCAATGTCAGCAAGGCCCTTCATCGAGTTATCACAACGTTTGTGAGGAGGGTCTAAGCTTTACGAGGGATCAAATGAGCAGATCAGCTCTTATAGCGGTAGGCGAGAGTAAATGAAAAGCAAAAGGTGACAGGACGGAGATCTGAGGATGCTACAGGTAGCTAGTCCATATGTGAAAGAGGTCAACATCTTCTCTGTCTAGCACAAATGAGTGCGCTCAGCACCAGCAAGGTTAGAGAACGTAGCAAGACCAGGAACATGAATTCTACTTAAGTGTTGATTTGAATAGTGTCAAATGCAGCAGTGAGATCCAATGAAATGAAGGCACAGACACCTCTGGAGTCAAACTGCCTTCACAGGCCATTATTCGTACGTGATGAAGTGTTTATTTTAGCCTTGTTTATTAAGAGTATGTGCGATTTCAAATGTCTAACATGGGTAAGCTCCTGAGTAGCTGTCACTTCAGTAGTTTCTGCTTTTTACTAAGGTGCCTGTAAACACAATGTTAGCAGGCTTATGGCAACAGTAGTGACAGCCGCCTAGAGTAAGCAAGGGAACACATGTGCTGACGCTTATTTCAGCCTGAGGAATGCTCTGCAAAATAAGGCCACTCTCTAGAAGGGAAGATTCAGAAGTGGAGATATCCGAGCGCCTCAAGTTGCATTTAAGAATAAAATGAGGGTTCGGGGAGGACGAATGGGGCTTAAAAGGGATTACCCAAAAACAAAAAAGTTAACCAGTGACCAGAGCAGGAAGTTGATTCAGGATTAGAGGGGTCTATGAAGCGGTCCCTAGAGCTCCATTTCAATTTAAGGTCAAGGGTCCAGCCATGGGGGCAAGTAGGGCAATACATGTTTGATTATAGGACAAACTCTCTCAACAAGTTGGCAACTGTTCATACCACACTGGTCCTGAAGTTCAATACGTTTAATGCTGCATTTGGTTTAAGTGGACATTTTGAAAATCAGGCACTTTCAATCTATCCTTGTCCAGGTTTTGAGTGGTGGGGTGGCGGCCGCTCATCACATTAGGACATCCAGCTGTTAAATGCATAAGGGGTCTGGATATGGGGGAGCACAGCTACCCACCATTATTGCATAAAAATACCATGTCACTTACAGGATGAACAAAATGGAAATGCTTCCTGTGCCGATTCAAGGAAGCTACGTTCAACGCTCATAGGTGGACCCCTACAATGCCGTTTTTGGAAGGTATCCAATAAGGTAATACAAAATCATATTACATCCTCTAAAAATAGCGTGGCAACACTCCTGTGTGGACTTTGAAACACTACAAAGCAGCCCAAGTCTGTGTAATATTTGAGTGGGCGAGGAACCAGTAAGAGACATGGGCAGTAGGCGCTATTTTTCAGGCATTGAATAGGGGTCGTTATCCAACATTGTATCATGTATGTGCTGGCTTATATATAATGCTGGCTTATATATAGCGCTAACCTAGCAGCGGTGCAACAGAGCACGATAAAACATTCATGAAACATTTCCAGAAGTCCTATGGAAACACGAGACTCCATGTGGATAAGGAAAGCATTTGCTTTGAATGCCCTACATACACATGGATTTGATTTCGGACATGAAGAGCGATTACAATCATATGATTGAATATGTTCTGTCCCAGTGGGATGGATGCAGCCAAGACATTGGCCATTGCATCTGGGAAGTCACTTGGGAGTTGTAGTGGTCCAAACAATTTGAGAAAAACATGGTCACAGCCTGCCAGATCCCCACTTTACGTTCAACACTTTAAAGGTTACATTTCAAGGTAAAGGTTTAGAAACTACTGGAGGGAATGTTGGAGGGTTCACATGATCATACATGGAGCCATGTGCCAGAATTAAGGGCTGCCGGTAGTAACTAGAACCAGACAAAGGAAATGACACCTGCCTGTGGACCTCATTTCAAAGAGCATATTTCTCGAAATCAGGTGTGGGAGACCCAATGACACCAACTAATGGCCGCCAAGAAGACCGTGCCTGTCCTTTTGAGAGGTCCTACTGTCTCAATGGCCAATATATGGTATGACTAAATCTGGTGAACTATTGGCCGCGGAGATGAATCCTGATGGTCAATGCAACATGTGGTTACATTCCCAGTGCTCTGGCTTTTGATTGTCACTTTTGTGACTGGGTACTGCGACGAAGCGAGGGAATTTGTCCCTTCTCTCCAAGGGGGACCCTCCCCTCTGTGAGGTCAAGGAAGTGAGCCCAAGGGGTCAAGGCAAGTGGGGCCTCACCGGCAGAGACTCCCCCTTTGGGGACAAAGACTTCCGTTCCTGTGAGACACATTCTTTTTGGACATTGAGAAAAAGACAACTGACGAGCACCTTAGTTATTCTTTAGGTAGGGAACACCCCATAGGGATAGCTAGGCCTTTCTGACTTATTTAATAAACCTTACTTAAAAATGTCCTTCAGGAGTTGGAGCCGTCCTTCTGACCCGTCAAAGCACCCAAACATCCTCACAGAAGCAGATCTCTCCACTTGGTATAACTTGGATTTCTAGACTCATTCCACAGCAGAAAGGTTGTCTGCATACCTGACAGCCAGCCCGATGTCAGAACCGGATTGTATTGCTTTCATTTGGATAGTGGAAGCTCTGCTTGCCCCATCATAACTGCAAGACTACAAATGCCAGAATGCAAGCAAACAGAAAATGACGCGACAACGTAGACACCTCTGACATAGCTCTAGTTGAGGCAGTGTTCAACTCTCAATACATATTGTCAAAGGAATCGTAGTCCATCTAAAAAAAAATAAATAAAAAATAAAAAAAAGAATATACTGAAATCGTGTTTTTCAATGTACTTTCATATAGTTGGTTGCATTGAAATCGAAGATCTTTTAAACAGAACACATGGGCAAAAAACGTACAACTTTTGGTGAGGCAGTTAACCTTTTCAACCGGCCCCAAGTCCCAGAACTCCCTGCGAGACTTCCTGTTTTGCCTCTTTGGCTATGCCCGCAAAGAGGAAGTAAGAAAGAGGAAGAGGCCCACACGGTAAATGCTGGGAAGGGACAGGAGGAAATCGCATCTAATAACCAACCGCCTGCACTGCATCCATTCTGAAGATTAGTAAAGGTTAGGGTTGCCGAAAACACATTTATTTACATGAAAAATGGATGCAATCTAAATTGTAAGATAGTCTATTCAAGGTTTTTTATTAGTTGTTTTTGTACCATGACTTGTATTTGGTGTTCTTCAAACATTTAATAGTGGGTTGCTAGGCCCATCAGGTATAATAATGTGCTCATCTCTATTTAAATACCATCACAATATTTCTGCACACCAGAACACAATTGTCTTGTGCTACACTGCAGACAATATGTGCTGGAATTGGGATACATTTCCCAGTAGTTGGAAACCGGCAAAAATGATCACAAACGAAAAATAAAAAGCACATGTTTAGCCGCCACACTGCAGCCGCAGTGATCAGCTACTTGCAGGGCTCGGTGAGCAACTTCCAAGCGCAGAAGCTCTTCTTTAGTAGGTCTGTCTTGCACTTAAGCACATTAAAATGCAACTGAAGCAAGATGGGTGCAGCCATAGCATAGAGTGGGTGATTGGGAGCAGCTATTGTCCCTTACATGTTGCTAATGTTGGCCGATTAGAAATGCCTGGGGTGCAAAAACCTGCATACTTTGTGAAATAATGACACGCAGCAGTCAATCGCATCACGTTACTTTACATGCTGGTAACGGTAGAGTTATTCAGAACGGGGAGGAAGCAAGCTACAATCATACTCGTTTAGCCCCATCTCTGTGTGTTTCAAGTCATCTCTATAAAACACAGTCATGTTATTTTATCAGTGTTTTATATTTGTACTAGCCTATCCCTTGCCTGCCATAACCCGGGTATGTGGAACACCACAAGCCGCCCGCTTCCTGGCAAGGGGGACCTGCAATGATGTCAAATCATGCTAGCTGGCTGGCTCTTCCATACAGTTCTCCAAATGTCCTACAGAAAATGAAAACAATTCAACCAAAGGTGAGAGTGAGACAGTCTTATTGGGAGAGAGATGGTGACAAAGGAAAAAGAAGGAGAGAGGAACAGAAACATAAAGCTAGCAAATACAAAACTTCATATTCATTTCCAGTTGACCATTAAGTGGGCATAGGCAACTTCCAGTCCCAGTGATGAGAGCCAGTCCAACAGTGGCACTGCTAGTAAATGGCAGCCTTCAGTGTACTGCACCCTAGGGTTCACACCGAGTTCTGATCTCCAGAGGCTTTATCAGAACACCGGTTAAGCCCTGCCGCGTAAAGGGCTGCTCTCTGTTTGATCTGTTTGGCTGGACGCAGGACATGGGGACGTCACCAAACACAAGATCATTGAGGAGCTCCATGAGGCGTGAGTATTTATATTTACCTATCCTCACGAGCATCCGTCGAGCAGAAAAGCGTTGTTTATAACCAAGTCTGTTGAGAGGACGTAAAGTGCTCCTGAAAATCTCCCCTGATCCCCGTTTGGCGTTTGGCTTTTGAAAAAGTGGGGAAACGTTGGGATTCGGTGACAGAGCCAGCGAACATACCTCTTTAGACTAGTAGATGTATTTTGCTCTCTGTATGACTCCGTGTGTATTGGTGGCAATAGGGTCATATTAACTTTTAAGATTACTGCAATAGAAATTTCTTATTCACAGAGAGAGACGAACTGAAGCAAACAAACGGAAAAGCTAGCGGCTAAACTGGAAGGAACCAGCGCGTTTCGAGTCGAGGAGCTACCCTGGGACTACAGCAAGGGTCCAACGAAAAAGAACTCTGGGTTTCCGGGGAAAGAATTTGTTGGGAACTAAAACCAGACCATGAGAACGGAAGGGTTTTAACGAAAGTTATACGCATATATTGAGGCATTAGAAGCTCCTATACTTTTGTTAACTTAGCACGTCAATCAGATACACCCTCAGCAGTGGTCTACCCGTGGAAGACACAAGTGGCCCGGAATGGGAGGGTCCTTCCACTCAGAAATCAATAACGCTAGAAGGTGGACTTAGCCCACAGCTGCAACTGAGTGTCCCTGCGGGACAGGTGGTAACCGCTGATGCGCAAATACACGATCTTGTACATTCAAAACAGAAATCAAGGGAGGATGCTGGTGATGCAGCATTTTCTTTGGTTTCAACGTTAAAAAGAGGAAAATATTTCACTTTAACTTCCTCAAATATTAATGGGACAACAGATCATTATTGTAAGAGGAGACGTTGCAGAAGTTTGGGCGATTTTGAAGAGGGCTCACAAGCACCCATGTATGGTAAATCGAAATGTATGGGAGGGATGGTAAATGCTACTGAACAAGTGGTAAGTTTAGATCTCTCCCAGGGTAGCGACCTGTCTTCAATTTCAATACACAATGTACCAAATCCTGGCCGCCTGTTAAATTCTACAGAAAACATCAGAAGGGAATCAGGGGTTTAAATGGCCCCTAGACTTCAAAAGAATGAATGCACACTCACCCAACCCCCTCGTCTAGAATCCCAACCGAAGAGCCTATGGCAAGTGAGATCACTTTAACAGCTTTGAACTTTATGCTAAATTCCTTGGTTGGGGTTTTTGAGGCAACAAAAGGAGATATCCAAGTACATACTGGAATATTATTAGAAATGTCTAAAGATATCGAATTGTTTGAATCTTCGATAGTGGGCCTTAGCAATGCTATAAACAGCGCAATTTTACCGACATTATCTACACTGACAGATGCTTTGGCCCAACAAAAGATGGAGTTAGCTGACATTAACACCATGCTCCGCAATATAAGTATGGAAGGAAAGGAAACCAAATTGTTACCAAGTTACATTCACACCCATGGAAACGAAAAGGGGTTGGATCAGCTTTTGGCCACTGTGCCCAACCAAGTTCGATCCCCCTCTTCTCTTGATGATACTCCTCTGTCTCAATCGGTGATGGCGGAATTCTGTCGCTTAACTCAACTGGCGGATGCTAGCCCCCCCAAGAAGCTGTGATTTGTATAGAAGAGTCATCTCCAAAACCAACCGGCATTAGAGAAGGAGAGGCTTTGTGGAAGGAAAGTTCAAAACATTCGTATCGAAGGAGGAGGAGGAGGAAAAAACCCCCGAGAAAAACGCGATACAAATAACTCAACGACCTACTAGACAGGAAAAGAAATCGAAAAATATGAAGATCAAAAAAGTAAGTAATACTGACACGAATACATTTATCAATAACCTAAGTAATCCATCTAAAAAACACAAGGACAAGGAACGAAAAGGGGACAAACCATCTGGAGACCATGTGATGGAGCCCCAAGGAGTCTCACCTACAGGAAACCGAAAACGAGCCAAGGGACACAATGAGGTCTGAATCTAGTAAAGTGTCCAAAAAAACAGTAGGCATACATACCGACCTAGTTGTTGGGAAAAACGTGGGGCTCCCTGCTTTGTCTTCTTTGGGTGCATCATTTTCAACGACATCTGGGAAACCGGTAAAATGGGCACCCATTTTCTTACCAAGAGCCAAACCAGCGAAAACCATGATGCCCCAGCTAGGGGCCCCTTTGAAAATAGCTCCGATATTTCTACAAGGACAAAATAAGATCAAAATCACCAGAAGGTCCCGAAATTAGTGACGTCGGACGAACTGGAACTATTCCAGCAAACTCGGTTCAAAGCAACTTGCAACAATCGACTTTGCCTAAAGAAGATGTAGGTGGGAGAGTTTGTTGGACAGTTTTCATTTCTTCACTCTGTGGTTGGACTAGGTCATTCCTCACAAAGAAGCCGAGGTATTTAACTGCAGTTTGGGTGACATTGACATTTTCGGGAGTTGGCAGTCAGACCAAACTTTCTTAGGGCATGAATAATTTCATATAGATGTAAGTGCTGTGGACAACTATTACTATGTATGACAATGTCTTCCAGATACGCTCTCCAAAATGTTGCATAGGGCTTTAATGTTCTGTCCATAAGGCGTTGGAAAGTGACAGGTGCACCATGAAGACCAAAAGATAAAACCTTGAACTGAATTCCGCCTTGTGGGGTTGAACAGACTTTTTTCTCGGTCTGATGGATTCAGCGGGACCTACCCTTGGTCAGTACTATAGATGATATATATTTAGCCGAGCCCAGATTTTCAATTAGGTTGTCAATTCTCGGCCTTGGGTAGTTAAATACAGAGATAAGCTTCCGAAAATCAATACAAATATGCCACGATTGGTCTGGTTTTGCAACCAAAAGACTCAGAGAGGACCAGGAGCTTTCAGATGGTTCAATAATATCGGCTCTAAGAATCTATTTCTTTTTTCGATTAGTTTTCTCCTAGTTTTTTGGGATTCTGTAGTGTTTCAAATTAATGACTTTGGGGTCCTAATATAATGGAAAAAAATGTGTGGCTATGCCTGGCTGGTCTACAAATACCTCAGAGAAATTGAATCAATAAATCGCTGATGTCTGTCTGCTGAGAGGGTGTAAGATTGGGGGAATCTAGGATATTTTCAGTATCGTGGTCTACCAGGAGAGCAGCCATTGTGACAGTGATGTCCTCACTCTGATCTACTGTCCACACCTTGATCAAGTTAACGCAATATACCTGCGTCTTCTGTCTGGTTGCGATATAAAATAATTCAGAGAGCCTGTCCTTTCTAGTACTTTATTAGGGTCCAAACTATTTGGAGACAATCTTGTTTTCCAAAGTGGATAATAGGAACAGTACTAATTGTCCAACTGATAAGTACAGGGGACCATATGTTTGATATAATTAGCCTTTTGATGTTCTAGTGCATGCCCCAGATGTTTCCGTACAATTGCTTATACATGGCCATCTGAGATCTTAGCTTCTGGGCAGTCTGAGAAATTAGTAGGATGCTTCTTCTGGATGCTTCTTCTCTCTCCTCTCATATTTCCTTCAACATATCTAATATGTCCTGGGGTTCTCCCCCATAGTGAGGTTCAAACAGGGAATATTTCAGAGAAGCTGGAGGGGTTTTCCTTACCGCAAAGAAGACCCATAAAATCATAGCATCCCAATTTCTTCCAACAGCCTCTACCAGCGTACGCAGTATTATTTTCAACGTTTGGTTGAAACATTGCACTAAGCCATCGGTTTGAAGGTGGTACATCAAGGTTCTTAGGGTTTTAATATTAAGCATTTCTTTCACCGCCTGCATTAAATGGAACATAAAGGTGCAACCTTGATTTGTGAGGATCTCTTTTGGAAATCCTATCCTTGAGAGAAAAGGTAGTAAATACTTATTTTGCTGTGTGGTGTTCCGCAGAGGAAAGGCTTCGGGATAAGGAGTGGCGCAGTCCACAATCACTAGCATAAAACTACTTCCCCATTTGGATGTTTCTAGTGGCCCCATGATATACACTGCTATCCTTGAAAACAGGGACATCATTAATGGGTAGTGGTCGTAAGGGGGCGCTGCAAACTGGAATTGTGGCAGTTTTTGACAGACTTCACATGTCAATACAAAGTTCTTTATATCAGAAAATACACAGGGCCAAGTGAATGTAGGTGTTATTTGGGTTTATCCCACTCCTTAATGGGCTGCTGTCAAATACGAGTGGGCCAATTCTAAAACAATCCCTTTGTGGCTTTGTGGGACTACCAGTTGGGCATGAGGTACTCCTTCTGGGGTAATATTGCCTAGATATAACAGCCTCTTTCTTTTTTTTTTTTTAAACTTCTTTTTATTATTAGGCAGCATGGCAGCATAACAACAGGCGAACAGCGCCCAGCAATTATAGATTAGCATTACAGTTCATGATATGGTCACATAAAGATTACATACAATATGATACGGGCACAGAGATTCAATCCACATATGAGGGAAAGTAGTTAAACCAAACGATACGGGAGGAGCTCTCAGACCAGTGAGAAGGGGGGGGTGGTGGGGGATCCACCGGGAATATGCCAGACTAGTGAGAAGGAGCAGGCGGGGAAGCCACCGGAGAGGTGACGAAGTCGGACATGTAGGAACGGAACCTAAGCCAGACGTCCCTAGGCCTGGAGTGAGTGGGTTGCATGTGTGCCCAAGTTTCCTCGGTATCAGAGGCCCAAGTGACCGCCCGCAGCCATTGGGCATGCGTGGGGGGAGAGGGGCGAAGCCAGCAGAGCAAGATGGACCGAACCGCTAAGAGCATGCAGAGGCCGGCCAGCTTCCTGGAGTTTCGAGGAAGGCCCGGGAGGTCGTGAAAAAGGCACAATGCAGGGGAAGGATCGATGGGGTGATCGAGCACAGCGGAAACCGTTGAACAAACCATACCCCAAAACTGTGAGAGGCGGGGGCAGGACCAGATCATGTGGATGTAGTCCGCATCAACATGCCCGCAGCGGGGGCAGCTAGACGAACGCCCGCTGGACATGCGATGCAGTCTGGCCGGGGTGTAGTGGAACCTGTGCAACACTTTAAACTGAATGAGTTTAAATCGGGAGTTAAAGGACACCCGGTGAGTGCGGTCGCATAAATGTGCCCAGCGATCGTCCGATATCTCTACCCCCAAGTCTTCCTCCCAAGACCCCCTAAGTTTAGCAAATCCTGGAAAGGATCTGGACTGTAGCATGGAGTACAACCTGGAGATTTTGCCTTTCATGGGTGAAGGGGAAGTGAGCTCCTCAATGGCCGGGTCGTCTGGTGGTAACGCAGGGAATGTTTGATAGTTGCGCTTAAGGGTCCTTCGGAGAGACGCGTATTGAAGCCAGACGCTCCGGTCACTTCTCAAGGGTAGGGGGAGATCAGCCCACTCAATGAATGTGCCCTGGTCAAACACGTCCCGCAACAGCTCGTAGCCTGCCTCGGCCCAGCGACGAACGGTAGATGGTGCAACCTGAGGAACCCCCGGGAGGAAGTTCCAGAGGGGAAGGTTGCCGTGGAAAGCCTGGGTTATTCCGAGCTGTTTCCATGTTTTGGCCAATGCCAGGGATGTGCAGGCGACCGGACTCTGTGAGTCCAGTACCTGAGGAGCGGGTTGAACAAGTAAGGAGCGGATTTCGCGGTCACAGACCGCCAACTTCTCGAGCCGGACATGAGGGGGGGGGTCAGTTGTGTCGAACCAATAAGAGACATATTGAATTTGAGATACCAACCAATATCTGAGAAAATCCGGAGCCCCGAAGCCCCCCCTAGCCATGGAGGTGGACAAGGTCTCATATTTAAGTCGAACCGCCCCCGAGTGCCAGAGGAAGGAGGTAATTGTGCGAGTCAAGTCTCGGAAAAAAAGTCTGCGCCTGGCCACAAGGGTACGTTGGCAAACCTGTAGAGCAACTGAGGTAGCACCACCATTTTCAGTAGACCCATTCTGCCCGCAAGAGAAATCGGGAGCTTGTCCCAGGCTGCAACCTTAACGGACAGATGTGAAAGATACTTCCGAAAGTTCTCTTCGAGGGTCAGTGTCTGTTGACGCGTCACCTCTACTCCCAGGTAGGTGAATGCAGATTGAGCCCAAGTGAATCCCAGAGTGTCAGGAGGGGGAAGAGTGCACTCCGTGAGTGGGAAGAGGGTGGATTTCGAGCAGTTCACCCTGAGGCCCGAGACCCGACCAAAGTAGATGATATCCTCAAGGACCGGAGACAAGTTAAGAGATGGGGAGCGGATGAACAGCAACGCGTCGTCCGCGTATAGGGAAACTATGTCTGCCTTCCCGGCAGAACGGAGGCCTCTGTGAGCATGGCGGTGACGAAGCATGTCCGCAAACGGCTCCATGGCAACCGCAAAAACCAAGGGAGAAAATGGACACCCCTGCCTTGTTCCCCTGGCGATCCCAAAGAGAGGAGAACAGTGGTCGTCCGTGCGGACTCTAGCCACAGGAAGCGAATAGAGTAGCCTGACCCAAGAGAGAAAGGAGGGACCAAATTTACAGTTTTCGAGAACCCGCCAGAGGAATTGCCACGATACCGAATCGAAGGCCTTTTGCATATCCAACGTGGCCGCCACAGCCGAAGTCTCCGGGCTAATTCTGTCAATTATGTTGAATATACGCCTCAGGTTCAAGGAGGTAGACCGCCCCGGAACAAAGCCCGCTTGATCGGGGTGAATGATGGATGGAAGGATGGGAGCTAACCTTAGGGCCAGGGCTTTTGCGTATATTTTGGCGTCGCAATTTATGAGGGAGAGTGGGCGGTACGAACCACAACGTGAAGGGGGTTTACCAGCCTTTAACAATACAGTGATCGTGGCCTCACGCAGTGAGGGGGGGAACACGCCTGTCTCCACCGACTCCTCCCACACTGCCAACAAGTGGGGAAGGAGAAGTGCCTTATAGGACTTATAAAATTCAACTGGGATACCGTCCGACCCGGGAGCCTTCCCGGAGGATAGGGAATCGATAGCGTCGGAGAGCTCCTCCTGTGTAAGCGGAGAGTCGAGAGAGCCCGAGGCCTCAGGGGATAATGTTGCCAACGGAAGGGAGTCGAGAAAAGAGTCAATCTCCTCCACTGACACCTCGTCTGAGTTGGAGTATAGGGACCCGTAAAAGTTGAAAAATTCCGTGTTGACGTCCCGGGAGGAGACAGCCAAAGAGCCGTCCGGTCTCTCAATCCCGGGAATGTGTGGGGAACCTGTCTCGTGTCGGATCAACCTCGCGAGGAAGCGGCCAGGGCGTTCGCCCTCACCGTATTTCCGTGCGATGCCTGGGTTATCCAGAAACTTCTGTTCACGGTCGGCTAGGGAGCGAAACGTGTCCAGCTCCTCCCCGATGGCAGCTAGGTTACCCGTGGTAGAATCGAGTGAACATGCAGCCTCCAGTGACGACAACCTAGCTTCACTCAAGGCTATATCTCTCCGAATTGACTTAAGAACCCCGTTTTCCTTGGAGAGTGCAATCCCCCTGACATAGGCCTTAAAAGATTCCCACAGTGTGGCAAGCGATGATACCGAGCCCGTGTTCAGCTCAAAGAACTCCACGATTGAGTCCTCGAGCTCGGAGTGGAACTCTGGATCGAGCAGGGCTAGGGGTTTCAATCTCCAGCAGCGGGACCGGCCAGGATCAGGGGCCCAACTCACGGTGATGGTCACTGGAGAGTGGTCGGACAAGGTTCTGGGTAAAATCATTAGTTGTTTCACGTCCTTGACCAAGACATTGGAGATCACCCAGCGGTCAATGCGGGAGTATGAGTCGTGGACTGAGGAATAGAATGAGTAGATGCGGGAATCGGGGTAGAAGAATCTCCATGCATCCACCATGGCCAACCGGGGCAGGGATGATAATGCAGCATAGGCTGCCCTGGAAAGATGACGGGGCTTGGACCCAGATCTATCAAGGGCTACATCGAAGATAGTATTGAAGTCACCCCCCCAGAGAATTGGTACAAGGGGGAAGCCATCTAGGAGAGACGTGATCTGTCTGTAGAACTCCGGGTCATCGAGATTGGGGCCATAAATATTCAACAAGACCACCTCCCTCCCTTGAAGCGTAGCGTGTAACAGAACATACCTGCCCAGGGGGTCAATGTGTGAGGAGAAGAGAGTGAACCGGAGACTCTTATGAATGAGAGTCATGACCCCACGACTTTGAGTCGAGTAGTCGGTGAAGAATCTATGAGAGCCCCAGGTCCTGGCAAATCAGACGCATTGGGCTGATCTAGCGTGTGTCTCCTGCAAAAAGAGGATCTTGGACCTATGGCGCTCGGCCTGCAGCTGGAGTTGTCTCATCTTTCTATAATTCCCCAACCCCCGTACATTCCAACTCATAAAGGTTAAGTCCCCCTCAGCCATAGATGTGGTAGTGGTAGAGTCGAAAAAGGTGACCAGGACCAGTGGGTGTGTGCTGCGCCACGGTCCGCCTTCGCTGCCAGTGCCAATTTTCTAACAATAACACCCCTAACATGTCCCACCCCCTCCCACATCCCCCTCCCAAACAGAGGAATGACAATCCCAAACCCCTTCAGCCAAAACCAAACTAGCGGCATCATCGCCTGGGGGCCTGCAGGCCGTGCTGACCGCAGCGCTCCGGGCTGCAGCGGAACCAGTATAGCTCGAGGTGCAACTGCAATAACTTATACAACTTAGGAAAGGCATTTTGCATTTAGCAGTATAGCACATAGTTGAGATAAGAGGAGAATCTTGAACAAGTCGAATCCGGGAAAGAGGATCAATGCGGCATCAGTACAGGGGGAAGGCCGGGCCCGGCCGCCCCCCAAACGGCCCAGAGGGGGAAGCTGCAAGACTGTAGATAGAAGGGGGAAGTCAACCTGGGAAGTGTTCATCCATAAATTTGGAAGCCTCCTCCGGGATCGTGAAAAAGAACACCTGGTTAGCATGTTCTATGCGCAGTTTAGCTGGGTAGAGCATGGCATATTTGATGGAATGATCTCGTAGCCTGCGCTTCACAGCTTGGAAAGTCTTACGTTCCCGTTGGACGGTAGTCGAGTAGTCGGGGTAAAGATGAATTCTCGCTCCCCCCAGTAGCAGCTCGCCCTTGACCCTCGCGGCTCTGAGTAGGGTGTCCCGGTCCCGGTAGTTCAGGACTCGAGCGATGATGGAGCGGGGTGGAGCCCCAGGCTTGGGTTTGGCGGAAAGGGCACGGTGTGCACGCTCGATAGCAAAATGAGGGGAGAGCTTGGGTGAGTCCAGAAGCGTCATTAACGTGTGCTCAACAAAGTCCTCCATTGGCTCATGGACTTCGTCCTCAGGGACCCCAATTATACGCAGGTTATTGCGCCTCGAGCGGGATTCCAAGTCTTCGTTCTTCTTCTCCACCTCGAGGACTCGGCCGGAGAGAGCGACAAACTCAGAGCGCAGTGCTCCCAATGCCTCCTCGGCAGAGCCGACCCGTGTCTCGACCTCAGACACGCGACCATCAGTCCTCTCCATGTGGGCCTTGATCGAGGATATTGTACCGTTCATGTCATCCAGTTTTGAGTGTAGGGCGGTGAAGCCCTCCCTGATGAAGTCCATCATGTTTTGGGGTTCAGGTGTCACCGCGGACGATGACGCAACAGGTGGCTGCTCAGTAGGGTCCTCCGGAGCTCTCACAGCCGCCCTCGCAAACATGTTAATGGAGCTTTGCTTCCTCGCGCCTCCCTTAGTCATTTTGACAAGGGTGATGGTAGTGTGGGGTAAAGAAGGGGGGGATCGCTAGCAGCCCTTAGTAGGAGACGGGGAGATCCCAGGCCGCGAGAGCCGATACTCCAGGTAGGGTGCGTAAGCGAAAGGGGAGCGGGGAGCGGTCCCGAAGTGTAGGCCGCAAGGCTACAGCCCGACTGGGAGGGCGCTGAAAGCGGCGGCAGGGGGCCTTGAGGGCGGGGGTGCCTAAAGATGGAGGGTAGGAAGCAGCGATGTTAGCGGCACCCTTTCGCCAAGTAACAATCCGGGTGTAGGGACAGCAGCTTCAAGGCGGCGAGGCGAGGAGAAACAAGCCCCCAGTGAACGGTAGGGTCGCTCAGGGCGTGGGATTCCAGACGTGCGAGGGCAGTGAGGGCCCAGTGGCTTCCCAGCGGGGGGAGAGGGCCGCCGGGCCACAAGGCAAGGAGCCACGAGAGTCAGGGCCCCCCAGGCGGATCCAGACGTCACCGACCGCGGGCCTCCAACAACGCCGCAGGGACGTCCCACCAGAGAGGGGCGACCCCGGAGTCACAAGGCAGGGAGGCAGGTATCCAGGCCCAACAGTCCACGAAGCCCCCCCTGCGCACCCCAGGAGGACGCAGCGCTCCGGCAGCGAGGCGCGTGCAAGCTGGGGGGGAAGGGTCTTCACAACCCCCCCGCCGGACTCCACAGGAGAAGAAAGGAGATCCCACGGCGATTCACCAGGCTGGGGGGGGAGAGGCAGGCCAGCCGAGCACAGATGCAGGGAGAGTTTGTGCGCCTTCCGCGGGGTCACCACAGGAAAGAGGAGCGGCCAGCAAAGAGCGAAGTTCCCCAGCAGCACGTACCTGAGAGCCGCGCCGCTCCAGCAGCGCGGCGTGTGCTGTCGGGGGAAGAGGGGGCCCTGGGTCTTCACCACGGGCTGCGGAGCCGCGAGGGCGGCAGGGAGGCCCCGATGTAGCGCAGGCAGGCAGCGGATGCAGGCAGGGTGGACGCACCGCTGGGCCAACGTCCCTCCAGGGACCCGGGAGCAGCGAGTCAGCAGGACCAGCGGCCCGGCCGGCGGGTCACGGTCCCAGGACTCCGACGACCCCGCCGCCAGGAAGGTCGAGGCGCGCCAGCTCCCACCGATGCCCGGCGAATGCGAGGAGGAGCGCGAGGAGGAGCGCAGCAGGCCCCCGGCGGGAACGACCACCCTCCGCCGGGACTGGATTTCAGGCGCGGAGGAGCGCCGCAGGAAGGGGGATGGGCAGCGTGGAGTCGGGGATGCACTTCCCGGCTCCGATTCAAAGCGGGATCAGATCCCCAGGATCCCAGAAGCAGCGGGGGAAAAGTCGTGTGCTCCGCGCCCGGCTGTAATCCGTGGAAACCTCCTAGATCAGGATTTGGCGGTCCGCCCGCCTCGGAGCACACGTATCAGGCGGCCATCTTGCTCGGCGCCCAACAGCGCCCCCCAACAGCCTCTTTCTTAATAAGCAAGGACTGGCTTGATTTTATCATCCTTCTGCAATTACTTTGGCAAAGGCCTGCATGAGGATAGGGTCCTTCCTCTGGGCGAATGCCTGGTCCAGAAGGGGGTTGACCTACTCCGATTTTGGTGAATCCTGGAGTCATCACTGATTCCCTGCCAGAGATCTCCTCCCACGTCGTCAAGGGACAGAAGCCTCTACCTGATCCTGACCCTGGGGGTGATACCATGGCAGAGGATCACGTGGGAGGAGATGGCTGCCGGGGGAAAGTGGTGACCCCATCAGGAAAGACAGTTTTCTTCCCTTCGTAAAGAAGACCTCAAGTCCTAAATTCTTTATAGCTTGTTGGCGCCATAAAAATCAGTCCTCTTGTAAAATACAGAAACCCCTTCCTGCACATCACTCCAGACAAAAGTCCATTCATACCTCACACGCAATTAAGACACCCAACATTTCCTGTTTCTAATGTTTTTCTAAATAAAATGTTGAAGACCATTTCACAAATTCAAGAAACTATGTACTTCATCTCCCATAAAGCCTGAATGTGCAGACTAGTTGTTTTTATGGATCTCAAGTGTGCGGACCATTTAAAGATGGTATCTGTACTCAGAAACAAGAGAGAACTGGAGAGGAAAGCAGAGCCGGAGTGGAAGGCAGAGGCAGCCCTACGGAGAAGGACCGTTGCCGGCCGAGGTGGAGATTGCAAGCATTAGTAGGCAGCAGCTTGCCACTGTGAAGGCAGCTTACTGACATGGTGCGAGGACAGGAGCGAGTGTGCGAGCCCCGTGGGGAGACCGCCAGAACTCCGGAAGGAGCAACAGGGCCACTGGAGATAGTCGCACCGAGAAGCAGCTGCCTTTGATCCTGGTTGCAGAGAGAACTCGTCGAGGAGGTGCAGACCTGCTGGAAACACAGAAGTTAAGGTCTGCAGTGCAAAAGAGGCCGTCCCAGGGAGAGCGCTTCATCGCCACAACGTGCTACAGGTCGGGAACTCCGCAAGATACCGGTGAGGCTGCCTAGAGGCATTAGGGACCCTGGGACGTACTGACTGACAAGTAAGCAGATAAATGTACCAAGATACCAAGAATATTTCAATATCGACCAAATAAAGCACAAAAACAGAACTTGAACAAGTTCCCATGTATGAGATATCAATGCGGGGAAAGTTAGAACAAGTAATGCTTCAAGCAAATAAAATAAAAGCATAGAAGTAATGCAACTGTGCTATACTAAAGGACAGTGAAACAGAAAAGTCGTCCTGGTGAAAGGAGCACATCAGGCAGAGAAAACATAAGGGGAATAACAAGATCCCAGTGGAGGAATTCCTGGCAGGGGAGTATACAAGGCCCTCATCTAGCCAAAGTATTCTGGAGAAAACTGGACAATGCGGGAAAGATAACTGGCAGGAGAGTGCACCAGGGATCTGAACTGCCATAAGGGGATTCCTGGCAGGAGATTATACCACGAGATCCATGAAAATTGTTTTTCATTTGAATAAGATTCTTTTTATTTATATACTCCGGCCAAAGCTGGAACATACTATTTGCATAAGAACCTTTCTGCACTGAGCATGAAGATCCCCAAGGAACTTTTATTTGAAAGCAACAACTTTTTGCCATCCTTAAAAAACAGTTTGAAAAAGAAATCCTTTGCCTTCCTTAAAGAATTGTTGTTCAAAGGAAACACTTACCATCCTTAAGGAACTGTTTGAAGGAAACTCTTGCCATCCTTTGGGAATTGTTGTTCAAATGAGACACATTGTTGGCATCCTTAAGGATATGTGGTTTGAAAGGGCGCTTTTGCCATCCCATCTAAATATCCAGCGGAAGGGAACCACTGTCTGCATCCAAGGATTTCTCCTTTGGAAAAGCTGTTTTTGTTAAATGGATTTAATTGTTTTAGTTGTGAACACTTTTTGAAAAATATAACACTTCCTTGCACCCTTAGTTTGTTTGTAATGTGATGGTCGGATTAGTATGTTTTGGACAGAAGGACCGTTTATAACTTTGGTAACTGAACACAGACTGGTCTTTAATTTTAGTTTCATATGTAGGGAAAATCTCTTCAGAATAGGGACAGAGGCCTTTATCCAACCCTTTTAACAAAGATGTTGGATAATGAAAATATTACAACTTTGTGTCCGCCTCTCATTTCTGACCACTCGCAAATGTTTGCAGAGGCAAGTTTCCCCAAACCCTTGTGAGCCTCTATCTTTTTCATCTTGGATCATTGCCTCTTGGGGTATTGGGAACAACGCTTGCTTTTTCCAGTTCCCCTGGGCTACCTTCTCACCCTCATTTACAGTATATGGGTTATTCCTGTGATTGTATAGGAGGATTTTAACATAGCCTCAGTACTCATGATCAGTGACTCCCGCCATAACATGTAACCCATGTCTCCAAGCTAACCCGAATTTTGAGGTTAATCTTATGTATGTTCCTTTGGGAGGGACTAATGTTAAACCATTGGGAATCAAGCGTATTTCACACAGTGGTATGAGTGGTGTTTTGTAGAACAAAGCCTATGGACTCTGTGGTGGCTACCAAAGGGGTTTTGCCCTTGGGACTTAACTTGGTAAACAGCACGGGTCCCCAACCTTTATCAATTCATCCTGATCCCACCCAACACCATATGTGGCAGGCTAGAAGAAGAAGGTGGACTCTTGTAAGACGTTTTAAGTGTATATTCATTAATGAAAGAAAGGATATTGCCTATCTCTTCCTACTTCTATTGGATATTCCATACCTAACAAACAAGCTAAGTCGCTCATCACTCGTCAGTGAATGGCTTAAAAGAATCTGTCCAGCGTACAAACTAACGTCAATTGACCATAACGCGACCTTAACAACTAAAGACAGGAGAATGACTCCCTTCTCCTGGGTTTTGCTTCTCACAAGTGTTTATGTTGAATGGAAAGATATTTTGAGAGTGGGTGTGAATCTAGGGAAAGATTTAACCTTGCGTTTAATTCAGCAGAAAATTGTGGGAAGATTGTATTGGACACCTGTGAGGATGTTTAAGTTGCGGTTGAGTTTGGATGATTTGTGTTGGAGTTGTGGTGTGAATAGAGATACTCTTTTACATCTGTTGTGGGAATGCCCTAGAGTACTGTAATTTTGGTGTGAGGTGATAGATGGGATTGATTTCATTTTTGGAATACGTTTACCTAGATCTGCGGCAAAATATAATCTTGCTCTCGCACGTTGAAAGGGGCGCTCAAATTAGAAAACATAATTTTTGGATTGATAGAGCTGTGATGGTTGCGATTAGATTAGTCCTCAGGATCTGGAAAACTAGGAAGAAACCAAGCGTTGAGGATTGGTTGATAGACATGAGGGTGTTGTCTAGGTATGATAAGGTTTCGTTGAAGAATAGAGGCAAGGAGGACGAGTATTTGTTGCTATGGGGTTCGTTTGATGCTCTCTATGATTGATATGCTCATTTATGGAACATTTTGGTGGCAAGTGGAGATTGGTATAAGGATTTTAGTTTTTTTTGCCTTCTCTATCTCTTTTGTTCTTTTCTCTTTTTTCATTTACTTGCCTTCTCATTGTGATGTTGTGTTTTGTCTTTGTGGTGTTTTGTGTGTGTAGGGTTAGACATTTGGTGGGGTTCATTTAGCTGAGTTTTACATGGTTGATTTTATTGCAAGATTTGGTTTAATTGGTTTGTTCATATTTTCATTTAAAAATTAGTGCTGTATTGTTCGTTTTAGCCTATGTGGAACTGATGTATTGCAAACCTAATAAACAGAAGTAAAAAAATAAATATAAAAACAAGTCTTTATTCAATAGCTGTTTTTCTAAGTCTTATGTGTCTTCTTTTATCAGTTTATACAGTTCTCTCAGTACTTCCTTATGCTTTGGTTTTTTTCTCAAAATGGGTCTCTGACTCTAGACTGATATCTTCTCCATTGGGGATGGTTTCTGTTTGTAGCTAAACAAAAGAGGAGAGTGATAAACAACCTTTCGGATCATCTCTTGACATTCTCTTCCTTTCTATGTAGTTCACGCCCTTTTTTCCTCTGTATTGTATCTGTATTTTGACAAATCTATTAGTTAACAAGCACATGCCATGCTCTCTTCCAGTGCCCAGTGTCCCCTGCAAGGCGCTGGATTCACCACCTCCAGCCCATACCTTAATGTTTCTTTTCACAGAGGCCCCAGCACTGCACCCCCTCCTGAAAGCTCCTTTCAATGAGTTTAAAGGTGGAATTCTCCTTCTCTGCAGTACGGCACAACTGATCACCTGCGCCGGAGCGCTTCACTCGGACTGCCTCATCCCTGGAGGCCTGAGATTTTGGACTCTTTGACCCCCTACTCACCTAACACCAGGCGGGACAGACGTTCCACAGCTCTTCTGCTAGCTCTCGGGCTGCTCTTGGGATCGGCCGCCAAGGAGCACATATTGCCAGGGCTCGCACACCTCTATCTGGCTCTGCGTGGAACAAGGGGAAGGACACGTCACCTTGCTCCCACTGCTCAGGGCTGGTCGCCATGATTTTCACTCTGGTACCCCACACATCTTAGGATGTAAACTTAAATCTCGGACTGGAGTACTGTCTCCCGAATGGAAAATATTGGCATGTGTGCAGGAGGGCTTAATAATACAAAAGAAGTAAAACATGTATTCCCATCTGAACTATTTTATTAGTAAAGTAGTCATGTTCAATATTTGCGACTACTCGCCACCACTACACCCAAACCCTTAAACTTCCTTAATTCCCAAAACTAAATCTACAGGCTTTGTGTGGGTGTGCCCACCCTGTCCAGTGTGCAGGGGCATACATACCTTTGTGCCCCCTGCGGCTCACTATGCTCCATCTTAGTGAAGACAGCACTGCTGGAATGTTCATGTACTGAGGATTCCACTAGTGAGAGTTGGAGAGATCAGTTGGAGACTGACTGGCCTGGGCGTTGGCCACAGTTGTTCCTCCCCTACTTCCCTGTCTGCATTTCATGCAGCACTACCAATGAGATAATAAAGGGCATACCATGACATACGTAGCAAGCGTCCACCATTTCACCTCGTCGATGTAACTTTATCGTTTTATCAAAGGTCCAGAGCTCCCAGGTTTACCAATTCCATGTTTCGTTTATCGTTGAATTCTGTGGTTAGTAGTCTAACATTTAAAAGGGAAAAGAAAACTACAAGTCCCAGAATTCAAAGAAAAGAAACCCAGGCTGGGTGGCTTTCTCCCATATGGAATTTGGGAAACATGTACACTCAAAGATCATGAAACTCAGGCACAATCAGCCAATTCCAGCTCCACGAGCTAAAATATCCAGGGACTGGGCTGCTACTCTCAGGGAGAGGAGACTCGTAACTTGCGCGCCATCCGCAAGCACCTGCCAGAGAACAAAGAAAAGCGAGCAGAGCAGCTGGCCTGGTAACACGATGCGCACCTTTCTATCAGCCATCCTGCCTTCACCCGATCCCCTGTGCTTCTATCTGTCCACACCCATCTGAGCGCTCACTTTACACTGGACGGGGACGAAGACCGCTGGGAAGAAAGCACCTTCGTTCACCATTTAGATCAATGGTATTCAAACTTGTTTGTGCTGACCCCCCCCTATTATTGCAAAGCCCACCTTTAAGTAAAAATATTGTTTCCTGGCCTCCCTAGATGGACATCTGCTTACATTTACTTTTGAAAGCAGGCACTGCACGCCCTTTTCCAAGAGCTTTTCCGCCCCCACCTTCTTCGTGCTCCCCTGGGGGCCCAGCCGCACAGTTTGAAGAACACTGATCTATATGGAACCTACAATGGGTCCAGCCAGCATCGGCCCATGAGAAGCCTTCAGGCAGCGAAAGCCGCTCAATGGCTGAAGCGTGATGTGCTTTCACCTTAGCAGGGGCCCTTTGCAGAGGCGCAATGCTATGTTGCGCTCATTGGCATGTGTATAGATAGGGGCACGTCTGGACTCTCCAACAACTCTGCACGACTACTTGCAAATGAGTTTCTCTGCGCAATTACTCGTCTAGAAGCACCCTCGGGATTTAGGCTTGCAATCATAGGGTAACACGGATTGTGTGAATGCAGTGAGCTAGGTGTCACAATCATCACACAGGAACTCCAGACGGGGGGGGGGGGGGGGCTGGCCTATCCCTTCTGTTTGCTTATGGGGTGCTTCAACGTTCGTTAAACCTGGTCTCCAGCTCGGTCGTGGCTTTTACACCAGTATTGCGCCCTGTTGAATTCTTATGGCCCCATAAGAGCGGTCGTCCCTGGTTCGTGAAGTAACTTCTTGCGTAGCACTGGAGACTTCCTCCAGCGTGCGATAGGTCCCATCTCCTCTGCCCTTGCTACAGAATCAAAGCTGGTCTGGTTTATGCGTGCCTCCCCTTCATCATTTGCCAGAGACAGAATCAAAGCTGGTCTCCTTTGTGCTTGCCTCCCCTTCATCATTACCCAGAGACAAAGAATCAAAGCTGGTCTGGTTTATGCGTGCCTCCCCTTCATCATTAGCCAGAGAGACAGAATCAAAGCTGGTCTGGTTTTGCTTGCCTCCCCTTCATCATTAGCCAGAGACACAGAATCAAAGCTGGTCTCCTTTGTGCTTGCCTCCCCTTCATCATTACCCAGAGAGACAGAATCAAAGCTGGACTGGTTTATGCTTGCCTCCCCTTCATCATTAGCCAGAGAGACAGAATCAAAGCTGGTCTCCTTTATGCTTGCCTCCCCTTCATCATTAGCCAGAGAGACAGAATCAAAGCTGGTCTCCTTTATGCTTGCCTCCCCTTCATCATTTGCCAGAGACACAGAATCAAAGCTGGTCTGGTTATGCTTGCCCCCCCTTCGTCATTTGCCAGAGACACAGAATCAAAGCTGGTCTCCTTTATGCTTGCCTCCCCTTCATCATTAGTCAGAGACACAGAATCAAAGCTGGTCTGGTTAATGCTTGCCTCCCCTTCATCATTAGCCAGAGACACTGGACTACATCAGCCAGGTGACCGTCCTTCCTCATCTCGTGCCATCCAAGACCATCCATCCACAGGGACTGGTCTCATTTGAACGCTGGGTCCATAGAATCAGGTTAAGTTGAGACTGTGTTTGAGTATCTTTCATCATATTAACTTACTTTTCACAGAATCCAAACAAAGCCCCACATTCAGGTTACTTTATTTGTTTTAATTATTTGCAGGGGGGCAAACCTCATGCCAAGCTCTCTTTGATTTGAACAGACCTAAGAACAATGGGCCAAGGAGGCAGCCGATTGGCGAGAACAGCCAGGCCTTCAAGGCCATCTGGAAGGCATGTTGGCCGGTGTTGAGTGGGGGCTCTAGAGATTGGTGGCTTGAAATGAAAAGGTCTCACCACCTTTTCCTGTGGGGCAGATGTTGGGTGCGTTTTGGGAATTCGTCAAGAAGGACCCTGATGCGTGTACACACAGGGACAGTACATTTCATTCTTTGCTGATGGGGGGGCCAAAGAAGGGTTTGGTTTGCTGAGAGAGGTGAACCCTAGTGTCTTAGTCCGAAGGGGTTAGGGGTGGCAGCATTTTGGACAAGTTGGAGTCTGCAGATTTGGGGAGATCACAATAGATGCCATTACAGTAGTCAAGACTGGAAGCACTCAATGCATTGTCCATCAATTTTAAGGATTCCCAGGTTTGAGACATTCCGTACAGAGGTGGTTGCAGGATCTCTGGGCTCTCAGCGATAACTTGGGGTTCATGGATAATAGTCTGAGTTGAATGCAATGACCATGGTTTTTGTGGCTTGAATTCTACTCTGCCTGGGTTCATCCATTCAGTGTCTTTTGACATGCAGTCAGTCAAGTTGGCGGCAGATTTGTTGAAGTCATTGACTCTCCTCTAGTAGGGCGATTAAGGTGGGTCTGACATATGGGCAGGGTCCGAGATCCAGCACCAGATGTGTAGCCGGATCTCGGGATCCGGTCAGAGTCAGCCGCCCCAAACCCATGCTCTGCGCTGGGGAGAAGAACATTTTTTTGTAAACGCGCACGCGAGCAAACTGTAACTTCCTCTGGTGACCCCATGCAAGAGGTCACTATAGGAAGTTATAGTCCTCAGCCACGACCCGGTTTATTTATTTATTTATGCAACGTTTGTCGGATACATGGGTCTGGATTATTTATTTATGCAACGTTATGATATGATCGTTTATTTATATAGCGCCTATACACAATGTGTTTCAAAGCGCTTCAAGGCAAGGGAGGGAACAAGGGACAATACAACCACATTCTTACAGGCCATGAACAGTAAGGATGTGAAATTAGCTATCATACTCGGCCTGACCACATTTCAGATAGTGCAAGAGCTAAGACATAGATGAGGAAGGGAGGGGGAGTGTGGGAAGGAAATGGAAACAGACAGGCGACTACCGTACTAGGCCTGACGACATTTCTGGTAGAGCCGGAGAAAAACAAAAGGTGAGGGAGAGGGGTGCAGAAAGGGAGGGGAGGAACCAAACAAGCGACTATCATACTAGGCCTGACGACATTTCAGATAGTGCTGGAGGCGTGGTGGGGAGGAAAAAAAACAGTAATGGGAGGGTGGAGGAAACAGACGAGGTTGCGATCATATTAGGTCCAGGGACAATTCTGATAGAGTAAGTGCATAGAAGAAAGTAAGGGGAGGAGATTGGAAAAGGGAGAAGGGAAAGGAGGAGAGAAAAGAGTAAGCAGTCAAAAAGAGTGGAGAAGCAAGAGTGGAGAGCGAATACAATTGCAGAAGTCATTAGTAACACATAATGTTGCAAGCCAGGATACAAGATGAAGATGGGAACAGCATGATTCAGGGCCACCATGAGTACAAGATGCAAAGGAAGTGCAGTATGAGAGTTGAGAAAGAGTGACGCACCGTCAATGAAGTCCATAAAAGTCAAATCCAGCATTGGCCACAAGACAGTGATGGTGAAGGAAGGCACCAGGTGGGCGGGGCTTGCTAAGTGGTGAAAAAGAGCAGCAAGCAGGAAGGTACCAGGTGGGCGGGGTTTAGGCCAGGTGACCTAGATCCACTTGCACCTGCTCCCCATCTGCAAAGTAAAAGAAGCTGGAGGGCTCCTTAAGTAGGGAAACAGAGCGGCAAGCAGGAAGGCACCAGGTGGGCATGGCTTGCTAAGTGGTGAAAAAAGAGCGGGAAGCAGGAAGGCACCAGGTGGGCGGGGCTTGCTAAGTGGTGAAAAAGAGCGGCAAGCAGGAAGGCACCAATTGGGTGGGGCTTGCCAAGTGGTGAAAAAGAGCGGCAGGCAGGAAGGCACCAGGTGGGCGGGGCTTAGGCCAGGTGACCTAGATCCACTTGCACCTGCTCCCCATCTGCAATACGTTTGTCAGATACCTGTATAAGACAAACATTGCATAAATAAATATACAGGTATCTGACAAACATTGCATAAATAAATACCCCAATTAACATCACACATGATGCAGCCACCCAACTGCTTTCAGATGGGAGCTGCAGGAGCTGTGCCAGGTGTGGTTCAAGTAAAGGAAAATGTTGCTTATGGCGAACAGAAATCACCCTGTTTGAATAGTACCAAGGGGGAAGTATTTTTTTTTTTATATAAAATGGAATGCAAATTGTGCATTTTAAAGATTTACTCAGCAACACTGGTCAAAACTATTTTCCGCATAGTGAAGTTACTCATCACCAGTGCCAAGGAAGTGGTTTAAAGTGGAATTGATATATAGTTTAGAAAAGAAGCAAAATGAAAGAAATAGTGCTTTAAACTATTATTTTGAACATTTCCTTTGATCGGAGGTCAAGTGCAAGCTCCGCCCCTTAACCCTGCCTCCTCAGGCACCGCCCCCACCCCAAACTCGGCCCCACCTCTAGTGGGTTCTCCCATTTCCACCACTGCATATGGGTGTATGAGTGGCGTCACAGGCAGGATACTGGACAGGGCACCCTGTATAGTAAATACGTGCATGTTAACGATGGCACAGAGCAGGTAAAAGATGCATTGTGGGGAGACGTGAAGGTGGCGCTGCATTGTTTTCCGTGCACTCTGCCCGGGTCTTTTCCTCGTGGGGCACTGCTCCAGGGTGACTGCCTCCCGCTGCAGGAACAACAAGCATTAACCAAAGACAATTGAAAACAAATGTGCACAATTCTTAAAAGATATGCCGAAAAGTTTGAAAGGTTTTGCATTTTAACACCAATTAAATCGTACGCTTAGCATATTCCGGCCCAAGGACTGCAAGGCTGTTGCCATGCCAACCTACACAAAACACCCTGGGCATCCTGCTAGCAGGAGATAAACTTTCACAACACGTTCCATAAACAATGTCGTCAGAGACGACAGTGAGCACAGCAAGGAATGGCACAGAGACGTAAGGAGCATAAAAGGGGCACTATTTATAGTCCATCGCGCAGCACGAGCCCCTGGCTAGACATACACGGCCATTCCGGATTAGAATCCCTTTCAGAATAGTAACTCGCATTTTCAGAAGGCGGTACAATTCGGCAAGAACATCTGCTACTATTGCCCAACCAGCCCTCCAGACCCGAGTACCACCAGTGGGTTTTAATCTTTAAAATCAGGTGAATAAAAGGAAAAAGATTCAACTGTAACTTGTAAATTCCCAAGTACAAGCTGCAAACTGCAGGGTGGTCTAGTTTCCCGGTGTTAGCGGCAAAGTGTTGGAACGCCCTCCCTACAGCCATCAGAGCTGAACCTTCCTTTTGGACTTTTAGATCCAAAGCTTTTCGCCCAGCAACATTAACTTCATTTCAGCCACTGCCGATTCCACGAATCACGTATGTTCAAGCGCCCAGATACCTCAGCGTTAGGTGTGCTCAACAAATAATAAACTAAACTTAGTACTGCACTAACCCAGAGGATAGCGCAAAATGGAATGGATCCCCGGTAAAGCGTATAAAAGGTGGTGCAGTCCAGAATGAAGTGCAATATAAAACACTAATAATAATAATAATTAGACTATTAGCTCGCAAGACATGTAGGACAAGCATTGTACCAATTCATTTCACGCAGGCACTAGTCCGACACAGAAATTGGTAAAATCACATACAGCTGTCGGTTTATCGATTATGTTTCATTACGACAGTACTGGCTGTAACAAGATGAGTGCTTGGAGTAGTCTTTGATCCACAAAGACATGATTTATCGATTTACCTTGGCACAAAAGTGCATCTGAAAAAAAAAATGTTGAATTTGGCCTTTATGTTTTTGACCACTGTGCACCTTTCAAATGCCAGAGGGACTAGGGGGAGATTCGAGGAGAGTAATGTCACAAAGAAAGTCAGGAAAAGTGAGTTAAGACCAAAGAGGAAAGGAGATCCGGAAAAAAAAGACACGAGAAAAGAATATGATACAAGCAGAATGGCATGAGATTGAAAGAAACGTAAGAGATGAAATGAAAGAGTAGCAAAGGGGACGAAAGAAGAGGGAAGGAAAGCAAAAACTGAGGACATGTGAAGAAAGAAGAAATTAAGGAGCTGTAAAAGGAAAAACATAAGATCATAAGAGCAAGATATATCAGGGATAAAAGTAAGCAATAAAGTCAAATTAGAGGAAGGAAGGAGTGTGGAGATATATATATATATATATTTCCATCTTTACCATCATCCTTTCCATTTTTCCCTCCTTAATTCCTATATATCCCTCACCCCGTCCTTTTCTGCCCCCCCATCTCTACTATTGACCTTCCCAATCCTTTCTATTTTTCCAACCACTTTGCATATCAATCATGTATTCATCTTTTCTATCGTTCATCCCTATTCATCCATGTATCAATCCCTCAAGCTTTTATCTCTATCCATGCCAGCCATCACATCACTCTATATAGCAGCCATCCCGATCTGTGGAACCAGAGCTATATTGAGTCCATTCTTGGCCTCCCCGCTTCAACAAAGTTTTTTGATCTTGGGTGACTCACTTCACCACCAAATCTCTAAATTTGGTACAATTGGGGAGAACTTGGAAATTGACAATGGGTAGTATATAAGGAGACTAGAATAGAAAAAAGTGGCAACCCAAATAGAATTTTTTCCTATGCAAAGGTGTCATTTGTCACTTTTAAATTGCATTGTTTTCAGTGCAAACTTGTTTACAAGTAAGCAGCCAGTCTGCAACTGGTGCTGCAAAGGGTCTATATTCTGTGTGGGAGGGAATCTTGCACTGCTGCTCATTGTAGTGTATCTTTCCTGTCTGAAGGAAGCTCACACTTCTGCTGCCTGTGCTATACCTTTTGCGGGTCAGAATCTTGCAACGCTGCAAGTCTCTGCTGCGGGAAGAATCGGACACTACTGATCCCAAAGGGGAGCTTGCACTGCTGGTCGTCTGCGCAGTGCCAGTTCAGTGGGAGGGAAGCATGCACTACTGCTTCTCTTTGCGGTAGCTGTTCTGTGGGAGGGAAGCGTGCACTGCTGCTTCTGTTTGCGGTAGCTGTTCTGTGGGAGGGAAGCGTGCACTACTGCTTCTCTTTGCCGTAGCTGTTCTGTGGGAGGGAAGCGTGCACTACTGCTTCTCTTTGCCGGAGCTGTTCTGTGGGAGGGAAGCGTGCACCGCTGCTTCTGTTTGCGGTAGCTGTTCTGTGGGAGGCAAGCGTGCACTACTGCTTCTCTTTGCGGAGTCCTGTCAGACGGAAGCATGCACTGATGCTTCTCTGTGCTATATCTGTTATGTGGGAGGGAAGCATGCATTACTGCTTCTCTTTGCGGTAGCGGTTCTGTGGGAGGGACGTGTGCACTACTGCTTCTCTTTGCGGTAGCTGTTCTGTGGGAGGGACGCGTGCACTACTGCTTCCCTTTGCAGTAGCTGTTCTGTTGGAGGGAAGCGTGCACTACTGCTTCTCTTTGCAGTAGCTGTTCTGTGGGAGGGACGCGTGCACTACTGCTTCTCTTTGCGGTAGCTGTTCTGTGGGAGGGACGCGTGCCCTACTGCTTCTCTTTGCGGTAGCTGTTCTGTGGGAGGGACGCGTGCACTACTGCTTCTCTTTGCGGTAGCTGTTCTGTGGGAGGGACGCGTGCACTACTGCTTCTCTTTGCGGTAGCTGTTCTGTGGGAGGCAAGCGTGCACTACTGCTTCTCTTTGCGGAGTCCTGTCAGATGGAAGCATGCACTGATGCTTCTCTGTGCTATATCTGTTATGTGGGAGGGAAGCATGCATTACTGCTTCTCTTTGCAGTAGCTGTTCTGTGGGAGGGACGCGTGCACTACTGCTTCTCTTTGCGGTAGCTGTTCTGTGGGAGGGACGCGTGCACTACTGCTTCTCTTTGCGGTAGCTGTTCTGTGGGAGGGACGCGTGCACTGCTTCTCTTTGCGGTAGCTGTTCTGTGGGAGGGACGCGTGCACTACCGCTTCTCTTTGCGGTAGCTGTTCTGTGGGAGGGACGCGTGCACTACCGCTTCTCTTTGCGGTAGCTGTTCTGTGGGAGGGACGCCTGCACTACCGCTTCTCTTTGAGGTAGCTGTTCTGTGGGAGGGACGCGTGCACTACTGCTTCTCTTTGCGGTAGCTGTTCTGCACTACCGCTTCTCTTTGCGGTAGCTGTTCTGTGGGAGGGACGCCTGCACTACCGCTTCTCTTTGAGGTAGCTGTTCTGTGGGAGGGATGCGTGCACTACTGCTTCTCTTTGCGGTAGCTGTTCTGCACTACCGCTTCTCTTTGCGGTAGCTGTTCTGTGGGAGGGACGCGTGCACTACTGCTTCTCTTTGCGGTAGCTGTTCTGTGGGAGGGACGCGTGCACCACCGCTTCTCTTTGCGGTAGCTGTTCTGTGGGAGGGACGTGTGCACTACCGCTTCTCTTTGCGGTAGCTGTTCTGTGGGAGGCAAGCGTGCACTACTGCTTCTCTTTGCAGAGTCCGGTCAGACGGAAGCATGCACTGATGCTTCTCTGTGATGTATCTGTTCTGTGGGAGGGAAGCGTGCACCACCGCTTCTCTTTGCGGTAGCTGTTCTGTGGGAGGGACGTGTGCACTACCGCTTCTCTTTGCGGTAGCTGTTCTGTGGGAGGCAAGCGTGAACTACTGCTTCTCTTTGCAGAGTCCGGTCAGACGGAAGCATGCACTGATGCTTCTCTGTGATGTATCTGTTCTGTGGGAGGGAAGCGTGCACCACCGCTTCTCTTTGCGGTAGCTGTTCTGTGGGAGGGACGTGTGCACTACCGCTTCTCTTTGCAGAGTCCTGTCAGACGGAAGCATGCACTGATGCTTCTCTGTGATGTATCTGTTCTGTGGGAGGGAAGCGTGCACTACTGCTTCTCTTTGGGGAGTCCTGTGAAGGAAGCATGCACTGATGCTTCTCTGTGCTGTGGGCGGTAAGCACAATCTTCTTCTATTAGCGATTAACCGGCTCGCTTGATGGCAGACTTGCAGTGCTGCGAGTGTTGCTGGGCCAGTTTTGCAGAGAAGCATGCCCTATTGCTGCCTGTACAGTAACCTTTGTTTGTGGGTCGGGGGCTTCAATGGTGTTAGTCTTTCAGTGCCCATTTGTGGGAGTGAATCGCCCCACTACTGCCCTTGAAGATGTGCCTGTCTTGATGAAAGAAGCTTGCTCTGCTGCTTTATGTAACTGCACATGTTCTGTGTGGCAGAAGTATGCACTACTGCTGTTGGAGATGAACCGGTTCTCTCAGAGGGAACCTTGCAATACTGCACGTTTTGCTGGACCAGCATGAGGGAAGCATACCGGGCTGTTACTTGTGTTGGGCTGGTTGTGAAGATGTGTGTACTGTCAATGCTATGTTATAGCGATGCACGCATGCCTTGGATGGAGCAACACTGGGTCCTCCATGTCCCCGTTCATACTGGGTTAAGGAGGCTTTGAGGGTCTGACACAGTGGACTCCAGAGGCTTCCTGGGACTCCACTGGGTTAGGCTCTCGTGTCAAGTGAAGAGCCGATGATAGTCGCAAGCTCAAGTCAGGCTGGGGGCTCCTCTTGAGTGAAGAACACAAAGAACGGACAACGCTATTCTTATTTATTCATACATATTTCAGAGGTCTCAAGTTTTCCGTGGCCATGCGAGCAAAGGCCATCCAGTCCCAATTTTTGCTTGGAATTCTGGGACTTTTAACCAAAATTTCAAATGGGGAATAAAAAACTACAATCCCCAGAATCCAAAGAGGAAAAGGGTGGTTGATGGCCTTCTCACGTATTGCCATGGGAAACTTGAGAGCTCCAAAATTTACATAGCGAGCAATGGATCCAATTCCTTATGAATTAATGTACTCCAGTGCCAGAGGCCACCCATCCTCTACTTCTCATCCTCCATGCGTCGATGGGATCTTGCCCAAACCTCTCGCCACTCAGATCTATTCGGACCATATGTGAACCCTGTACAGTCCTTACGACTCTTTAACCTCACCTCATATACACTAGGCACAGCTGCTTATCTAGAAACCTGGTCCCAAACTGCGTCGTTCTGGATTAACAACATTTATGATTCATTTGTTTTTCTATTCAGAACAAGAACTTGAGAGAGGATACATTTCCTTTACTTGAGTGATCCTTATGTGGAAATCCCACAGTCACCAATTAACATGAAGGTGATCCACCCCGTCCCCCGCCTGAATGGCTTCTCTGGGCCTAAACCTTTGTGTCCGTCTTGGCCTTGGGCTTGCAAGTACTGAAAACAAGCTTTCTTCCTGTTGGTGTATGGTTTACGGCCAAACACGATTTCTCTACCCCTCCTCCCCCCTACGTAGTCAGACTTAATCATGTATTAGTCAGTTGGCCTGTCCTCCAGCCACAACGTTGATTCCTCTCCAGAGTGCTCCCTCATGCTTAAACACATGCCTAGCCCCTCGGAGGGGTCTCCAATGCTATGCGTTGGTCCACATAATGTCAGGGTCCTGCTGTTATGCAATTGGATTCTCCACTCCCCAATAGGGTGACAATCTGAGGTAATCCTAAATGGGGACCCCCCCCCAGTCATGGACTTGGTTTGAACCACTACTCCAGGGATCGAAATTAAGAACGGATAAGCAGGAGGTAAAAGCAGCTCCTGTGTATCCAGCATTAGCCAGTGACCAGGAGCTACCACTGCGCAAATCTCATTAACCAGGCTTTTCTAGGCTACAAGCAGGAGCTAAATAGCTCGCAGCTCCCCTCAATTCAGAACCCTGCTACTCACCTGAAATAGGTCTACACCCTGTCCCATCATCTTTTTTCCATAGAAATACCCATCTTCCTAGTCCATTCTAGAGTCTCTCGGTCAGTGGCTGCAGTCACACCCACTCACGCAGCTACTAAGTACCAGCTACTCTCAGACTGTCCTCCTGGTGATCTGCTGCCATCTACAGCCACGTCCCCCTAGCACCCTCACACACAGTTCAGGACCACCCAACCAAAAAGTAGCCTGCATGGCATCACACAAGGAACTGTGGAACAAAGGGCTTAACCCCCTATCCACAGGCCAACTTGTTTGTCTATTTTTGCCCAGTAAAATAGAAAACTGCATTCACAGTCTGGAGGAATCCAGCATGAAGCGAGTTTTAAAAATCTTCATGTTATGATTTTTTTTATTATACAAAACCTTTTAATAAAACAAAGATAAATACGAGAAAAGGGTGACAAGTTTCTTCCTCAAATGATACCACAAACCTTTGCTGGTAGGACTATGGCAAGGGATAACAGTTCACCGAAGTCGCTAACTTGAAGAGTTTTGTAACAAGACATTGCAACAGACTTCGAGGCTAACTAAATAGCAAGCCATTGCTACAAACATACTTGAAACTGAAAGTCGACCAGAGCCTCGAACCACACCTAAAATGTAGTAATACATGGGAAACTTATTAAAACATAACTCGTCCAGGCCTCTCAAACAAATACAAAAGGCATCAGGCCCACAGCCTTGTTCCAGGGGTTGCCACACAAAGCTCCTGCCACAAATCGGGTGAAAACCTTCTAGCATTTAAAGTTCATAGGAGTTTTGATTCTCCTTGACCTCTCAACGGCTTTTGATACGATTGACCATTTCATTCTTCTTGGACGTATGGAAGCAATGGGCATTGCTGGCCCCTCACTCACTTGGTTTTCTTCTTTTCTACCAGGCGGTGTCTTTATTCCCATATCAATCTATGTCAGTTCCCATCACTTGTGGTGTTGCTCAGGGTTCTTCTTTGTCCCCTCGTCTTTTTCACATTTATCTTCGACCGCTGGTTGATTTGATTTTGTCTCATGGAGTGTTTTTACACCTACGCTGGTGACACTGCGCTGATTTTCCAACTGGACTCCCCTGACCCCCCCCTGGCAAATTGAAAACTTGTCTATCGTCAATAGGGAGATGGATGTCAGAAAATTGACTGAAACTCCATGGAGAGAAAACTGAGATTGTAATCATTGCCCCCCAGGAGTAGATCCATTTGTCGAATTCGAATCTCTCAACCCTGCCCAATTCCCAGTGTTACAGTGAAAAGTCTTGGGAGTTAAATTGCCATCTTCTGGCTCGAGAAAAGCACAGATTCCTTCCGTTTGCAGTGCTTCCGTTTGCAGTGCCCGCTTTCTTAAACTAGACTTCTGAAGAGAATTCTGCTGTTTATTCCTTACGGTCTTCTATGGTCACTGCTTCCATCATGGGATCACTGGATTACTGCAATGGCTTCTATTTGGGTCAGCCGGCCTTTTTTTTGCACCTCCTTCAGATTATTCAAAATTATGCAGCCCGTCTTGCCCTAAAGGCTCTGAGGCTTGCTCATACTATGCCTAAAGCTGTGCCAAGTTCACTGGCTGCTGATAATATAACGGATTGAGTTCAAAATCCTTTGCATTCTGCATCGAGCCACTCAACAATCTGGGCCCTCTTTTCTTAGACGGAAACGTTTACGTTATACTCCTTCTGGAGCTTTGCGTTCTGGTTCTCACATTTACTTTTTTACAGTCCCTAGGTTCTGTAGAGCACAGGCAGGTGAGCGTTCTTTTTCCGTCTTGGCCCTGAGGCAGTGGAATGCTCTGCTATTTCAACTTAGGGAGAGCCAACCACCTACATTTCCATAAGGCTCTAAAGACCTTTCTTTTTGTTTAAGATAGTAGCGGTTGAGGTCTGCTGACACCTTTGACCTTAGTGTCTAGGTGCCCTCTGGCCTTGGTATGCACTTTATAAATCTGCATACATTGAAACACAAATGCTTCACACTGATAGATCCCAGAGTAACATCCTTACCATAAGACAAATTAGCACCTTAAATTACAAAATGTCACTTTTCTAAGCTCCTACTGCATCACAAGGCTGATAAAAGCATCTGGGATCATGAGATATTTGTCATTTCAAATGCAAATGCTTGGGAAATCCACAGTAAAGCTGCCCACACAGCCTAAACGACCATGTCACTTGGAAATTACCACTTTGTAATCAGTGCCTTATACAAAACTTCATCACATCCCTGAAAGCCCAGGTCACCTTGGTACAGTCGATCGTAGAACTGCAACAAGTGGTGAATACTTTGTACAGGAATGTTTGCACTCCTGCAGCCATTTCACATTATTATGGAAATAAAAACAATCGTGCAATGCCAAACTCATACATACAACAATATTGCGCAGAATTGGTACTTGATCCCGATGTGGTTCTCTGTGGGCCAACGGAGAGGCTCCGACGCATTTAGCCATTTGCATATGTTCATGCATTATATACACCCATTGAAAATTAACAGGGAGATTATGGCGGACCGTGTGCAGAAAAAAATCTTACCTCAGCGTGGGGCCACAGTGAAATGTGTGATAAACCTGAAGGTGTCTCCCTAGCTAGTCCCTGGGGATCTGTCATCCAGGTGGCCAGGACACGACCATCGCTGTAGGATCCAGCTCCTGGGGGTGGACCAGCGAGGAAGGATCATCTGGATGGGGTGTCTTCGGGGAGTGGGACACTGACGGTTAGACGCGGTATCCCCCTTCCTTTTACACCTTTCCCCATCCTCTCACGGAGGACATTCCAAACCACTGCCCACCCCTTTCTATCTCCAACACTTTCGCACAACACAAAAGAGAACGGACAAGCACCAGAGCAGTTTACCTGACATTGCCTGATCCTTGCATTGGCACAAGTCAGGCAATTGATCAGAACCACACACACCAGACGCCCCTTTCTTTTTCCAACAGGGATAAAAGCTGGAGCCAGAGAGCACAGTAAAAGCAAAGTGAACACGGCAGACAGCACGACGAGACGGCTAACACGCAGCAGTTCAAGAGGAGGAGAAAAGCGGCACGACTCGAGAGGGTGGCGAGGAGAGCAGTGACCTTTCCCTTTTCGTACCAGACCCTCAGAGGGTTCGTGGAAGAGAGCCTAAGACCACAAGCAATAGCACAAGTGTCCTGCAGCAGATGTCAGCAGTACATAGGACAAACCTATGCCGATAAGCAGGAGCGAGGGAAGCTCCCCTGCCCGTGGTACCGGCCTTGACTCCACAAAGGCAACAGTCAAGCAGTTCGACACAGCCTGTGAGTCAAGGGGGAAACCAATAAGAACAGAGCTGTGATGAGTGAAAATCGAAAAGTGGCAAGTTTGAAACAAAGCTGATGAACTTTGAATGAACTATAAAATGTGTGAATGGGGATGTGAAGGGGAAACGAGCTACAGGGGGAAAGTGGCACCACGTGGGTGCCAACTCAAGACGCTCTGGTCAAGCCCCATATGAAAGAAACTACAAGTACCAGAAGTCCATAGGAGGGCCAGCGAAATAGGTCAAAGTGATCATACAGAGGGTCAAGTAAAATCCAAGTACAATTCAAAGACTGATGTACAAGCGCTGTGCAAGAAAGTGAAGTGAATCTCACAGTCAATTGTGTAAAAGAGAACGTTTGAAACAAGAGTGGTCTGAGCCCGACCAAGGGAGATCCAGGAGTGAAGCTATAACCCAAAGTTGTTTGATAAAATAACTGTGATATGATTTGGAATATGATATGAGAAGGATCAGCACCCAGAAGAGGGGTTGCACGGGTAAAACTGTCACCCTACGTGAAACTGTAATAAGCGAATGAGAAGGGTCGACTCCCAGAAGAGGGGGGACCCAGGGGTGAACCCATCACTCAGCGGACATTGGGACAAACTTTCATTTGTTAAAGGAACTTTTGTTTTTTTGTTATTTGAGCGCCTCAGTCCCCGAAGGGAAGAGACTTTAAGGAAACGAGACTTGGCCATCGATGATCCTGAGAACTGGCATTGGAACTGCCGTCTCGTGCTGGAACAGCCTGAGACTGGACTGTGCTCCAAGCTCCCATCTTAACCTATATCCAAAACGTGGGGAAGGGAGACCCAAGCTACCGTATCCCGACATGTTATTTGAGCGCACTTCTTTCTTTTCTTGAGAAATATCCCACACCCCTTTTTGTATTAGTTGTGAGGGTTTGGCAATAGGTTTCTTAGTATAGGCCCTTTTTATTTTTGACAACGCCACTAGGACTGCCTTATTTTTCATTTGATGGTCAACGCTTGCTCCAATCTTAGATTTAGGTTTAGATTAAGCTCTTTTCCAACCTGCACACATCATTCATTGTTCAATAAACACCCTTGAACTGTGATCACTTGTGTCCGTCTTACTTGTTGTCGCCCACAAGGTCCTCACACATGGGAAATCAAAATCTAAGCTGCATGTGGAATGGTAAAGATGTCTCCCACCATGAGGGTCAGGGTGGGGAGCATATACAAGCACAGGCCCCCGTTTCCCGTTGCTGCTGTGAGCATTAAAGAAGACAAGTAACAGCCATCATAAAACATGCTGGGAGAGAAAGAGTGAAATAGGGAAGGATGTTTCCTGCAAATATGCAGTAGGACCACATGTTTAAATGGGAAGAGCCACCTAAGACTGTGCGGTGAAAGGGGGTGAACATTGAGCAGTGGGAAAGGGATGCAGGGGGAAGGTGCTGTGTGGAATCCTGCAGAGTAATCACTGGTCCCCAGCCTAAAGTCTCCTTCCATGTGGCCAGCAGGAGGCAGCCGCTACCTGATCCTCACTCTGATCCTGAGAGTGGTATTCCGAGGGTGGATCACACATGGGGGTAGATGGCTGTCGGGGAGAGGCGATGGCTCTGACAGGAGAGAAGCAGTATTCTTCTCTTGACTATGGAGAAGAACCCCTAGTCCCAGAGTTACTAATGGCTCGTCATTCTTCAAAACCTTTCTGTATGGTCTTACAATCCACTTCTGTTAAACATCTTAAGACGACCTTTATTCATCCTTCACATAGGTATAACCAATTTAAAACTTATTCAACAGCTGACTATGTTGACAAAAGTGTTCAGCAAAAGAACTTAAAACACTGTCATGATCCTCCAATGCCCAGAAATTCTTAAGTACTGAGACAAAGAAGAGGAGAAAGGAGTCAATGTGGACCAATAGTGCTGCGGGACAGTTAAATCCATGCATCACCTGCAGGGGAGAAAAATGAAGAAGCTGGAGCAAGCTGCAGAATATGCAGAGCGGGAAGCGGAGAGAGGCAGAAGCCCGGGAAGAAGCCCAGCTGAAGGAGAGCGCTGTTAACAGACTGCCTCTAGTCGCTCTAGTGCACAAGAGTGGCGGGAGACTTCAAGGAGGCTAATGGGCTATATGATGCATCCTACAGAGTGCTCACAGTGACCCTGCCTAAAGTCTCCTCCTAGGTGGCCAGGGAAAGGCACACTTCCTAATCCTAGTGCTGGGGGTGGTATTAGCCTGGAGGATCACCTTGGAGGAGACCGGCCCCCAAGGACGGAGAGGAGACTGTCGGATGAGACATGGTATTTGTCTTCCTCGAGGAAGAAAGTATTTGTGATACCAAAATATAAATTGGCTTGCTGTCAAAGAGTTGTTAATTTCCCAAGATTATCTTAATGCGAGTAAAAACAACCATAATTATTTATGTATCAGAAGGAATGAAACTCCTCTTACAATCATAGACCTACATAAAGGTGAAAGCTCCCATGACTACCAGAGTAATAGTAAAGAGGAGTCTTTAAATAGCCGCAAATTAAATCTAGACGATCCCCGTTCCTCTGTGAAGACAAGTTCCCCATTGAATTCTTATGATATCCCCCTAAGGAATACAATTAAGGGAAGTGATGAAAGTAACATTCTTATTCCTCTTAGAAAAACTGTTTTTCATGTTGTGGACTCCAACTCAACATTCCCTGAGGACTTGGAAGAAGTAGAGGGTTGCAGAGGCACAAAACTGCAAAGTGCATCCTATTAGTGGTAATGATCCAATCCCAAGGGAGGCAGAGATGCATAAAAGGCCCCCTCAGGTGCAGGCCACTGGCAGTAGTAGTAGTAGAAGGTGGAGTCCTTGTATTACCTCCACGTGGCGGCAGAGCAGAGATGCTGGAACCATCATGGTACATCAAATGGATGCTGGTCCTGAGAGGGTCTTTGCTGTTCCAGACCATGAATGCAGAGGTAGGGCAGCGGGAAGCGTGAGAGTTGACAGCTTTCCCCTGAGGACTAAATCTGCAGAGGTCTTGCAGCGGAGGTGCAGCATTTGAAAGCTTTTCCCAATGTCAGTCGGGCTCCTGTGTTAAATGAGTGCAGGTGAGCCGTCGGAACAAGTAGAGCTCCTCTAGTGAATGGCGCAAGCCGCAGGAAGCAGAGGATGTATGAACTGTCGCAGAAATAGTCTCATAAGAAGAAAAGAAATTAAGTTCTTTTTTCACAAGTGAAAGAAGGAAAAACAACTGTGGAACGTCTGTTAAGGAACAAGTTACTTACCTGTAACTGTTGTTCTCCAGCATGGGTCTGGCATGGATTCACATGCTCATGAATATTCCCCGTCGTCAGGCTGGGAATCCTCTGTAAAGAAAAAACCAGTATCAGTTTCGTTTCTGATCTGTCTTTCGTAGTAATAACCAATCACTGGTCTCTGCGTCATACTGACCACAGCCAATGACTGCCCTCTACCTAAGCACCGCCTCTGGCAGCCATCTTCAGATTTGGAAGCACGTGAAGTGGCAGTATGACCAAGTGAAGAGCCGCAGAGGGGTAGGCGGGAGGGTTCGCATGTGAATCCATGCCAGACCCATGCTGGAGAACAACAGTTACAGGTAAGTAACTTGTTCCTTCTCCAGCATGGGGTCTGGCATGGATTCACATGCTCATGAATAAAGAATACATAGCAGTACACACATGCACAACCACGGGAGGTGGCAAAGGCTCAACATTAAGCATCACATCAACTCAACATTAAGCATCTTACCTCCTCACCAGGCTCACCTCAGGCGAACAGGTTGCGCAGCACTGCTTGGCCGACCCTGGACTCCTCCCTGGAATCCCGGTCGACGCAGTAGAATTTCGTGAAGGTGTGCGTCGACCTCCACGTAGCAGCCCTGCATATGTCCAGCAGGGGCACACCAGATAGGAACGCCGTGGTAGCTGCGATCGCTCTGGTGGAATGGGCTCTCGGACGGCCAGGCAGCGGTCGGTTTGCCAACCGGTGACAGTACATGATACAGCCGGAGAGCCATCTGGAAATGGAAGCCTTCGAGAGAGCCTTCCCCTGATTGACAGGTCCAAAGTTCACAAAGAGTTGTGACGTCTTCCGAAAACACTTTGTGCGGTCTACGTAGAACTTCAGCGCTCTAGCCACATCCAGCGAGTGCAAAGTCCTCTCAGCCGGCGACAAAGGCGACGGGAAGAACACAGGCAACACCAAGGGTTCGTTGAGATGGAAGTCCGACGGCACCTTGGGCATGAAGGAGGGGTGCGTCCTGAGCACTACCCTCGTGTCGTGGAAAGTCAAGTACGGGGCCTTGCAGGAAAGGGCCTGGATCTCTCCCACTCGTCGTGCAGAGGTGATGGCCACAAGAAAAGCTGTTTTCCACGATAGAAACTTCAACGGGGCCGAGTGCAGAGGCTCGAACGGAGGTCCCATGAGCTTGGTCAGCACCACGTTGAGCTCCCACGCCGGGGCCGGAGCCTTCACCGGCGGGAACGATCTGAACAGTCCCTTCATGAACTCCTTCACCAGACGATGAGACCACAAGGACGTCCGCCCCGTGGTTCTGGTGTATCGGGAGATCGCAGCAAGATGAATCTTGATGGACGCGTGTGCCAGACCAGCTTTGGCCAGCGTCAGCAGGTACGGCAGTACTTGGGGAGCCGTAATCCGGAGAGGGTTAATCTTCTGTGCGTGGCACCAGACAGAGAACCTCTTCCATTTGTGTCCGTAGCATTTAAGAGTCGAGGACGCCCTGGCCTTTGCAAGAACCTCTCTGCAATCGGCCGGTATGTCGTATCCTCCAAACTCTAGCGCTGCAGGAGCCAGGCCTGCAAGCTCAGCGACTTCGGGTCGTGGTGGAGGATGGCGCCTCCTTCCCTGGAGAGTAGATCCGCGTCCGCCGGCAGCTTGATCGGCGGGGACGCTGACAAGTCCAGAAGGTCCGGGAACCATATCTGCCTCGGCCACGCAGGTGCGACGAGGATCATCCTGCACCGTGACCTCTTGAGCTGGTTGACGAGCCGGATTAGCAGAGGCAAGGGAGGGAACGCGTAGAGGAACAGGCCCTCCCAGGGGAGCGAGAAAGCATCGCCCATGCTCCTCGTCTGGGGAAACCTGCTGGCGAACCTCCGGCACTTGGTGTTCGTCGCCGTCGCTAACAGGTCGATCTGGGGTGTGCCCCACCGTCGGAAGAGGCGATCCACCAGATCCTGCCGTAGTTCCCACTCGTGGCACGAGCGCAGCTCCCTGCTGAGTGAGTCGGCGATGGTGTTTTTTATCCCTGCCAGATGAAACGGCACCAGAAAAATCCCTTGGGCGACGGCCCAATGCCACAGGTCCTGCGCCTCCTTGGACAGCGCTGGGGACCTGGTTCCGCCCTGTTTCCTGATGTAAAACATGGTGGTGGTGTTGTCGGTGAAGATCCTCACCACCTTGCCCTTGAGGGACGGAAGGAAGGACCTGAGGGCCCAAAACACTGCACGGAGCTCCAGGACGTTGATATGCAGGGACTTCTCCGTCGGGAGCCAGAGTCCTCTTGCGTGCAGATTTTCGGTGTGCGCTCCCCACCCTTCCAGGGAGGCATCCGTGGTCACAGTCTCCTGGTGGGCTGGGGTCTGGAAGTCCATGCCCGCCGTCAGATGCGCGCGGGTGCCCCACCACCGTATCGCTCGTCGGAAACTCTCGTCGAGCTTGATCCTTTCCTCGAAGCTGCCCGTCGTCTGGATCCAGCGCGCATCCAGGAATTCTTGCAACGGGCGCATCCGGAGCCTGCACATGGGAATGAGGTAGATGCAGGAAGACATCATCCCGAGGAGGGACTTGATGGACCTCACCTTGGCCGCGTCGGCCACCAACATCCGTTGCACCTTGCCCAAGATGGTCCTGGTCCTCTCCTCCGACGGGGAGGCCAGAAGGGACACTGTGTCGAGCCTCGCTCCCAGAAACAGTGCGACTTGCGCGGGCACCAGGTGGGATTTGGCGTAGTTCACGGAGAATCCCAGGTCCGTGAGGAGTTGGACGGTCCTTGCCGTGTGGACCACGGCGAGCTCCCTCGTCTTGGCGCGGATGAGCCAGTCGTCCAGGTAGGGGTAGACGTGAATCCCCTCGCGGCGCAGCTGCACCGCCACCGGTGCGAGGCACTTGGTGAATACCCTGGGTGCCGACCGTAGTCCGAAGGGAAGGGCTTTGAACTGGTAATGACGCCCTTGGACCACGAATCTGAGGAATTTTCGGTGCCCCTTTAGGATGGGAATGTGGAAGTAGGCATCCTCCAAATCCAACGACGATAGGAAGTCTCCTTCCTCCAGCTGACCCAGGACGTGCTGGAGGGTGACCATCCGGAACTTCTGCGCCTTGATGAACTTGTTCAGACGTCGCAGGTCTAGGATGGGGCGCCATCCTCCCGTCTTCTTCTTCACGAGGAAGTATCGCGAGTAGACTCCGGAGCCCCGAAGCCTCTTTGGGACGAGTTCGATGGCGCCCTTTCTGAGCATCGCCTTTACCTCCAGGAGAAGTTGAGGGACGTGAAGTTCTTTCCTGGCCACGGGGGGGACGCGCGGGCACCTTCTTTGAAACTCGAGCGCGTGGCCCCGGGCCAGGGCGTCCAGCACCCAACGGTCGGTGGAGATGGACTCCCACACGCTGACGAAGCCCGCCAGCCGGCCTCCCACCGGGGTGCTTCGGTGGGGGCCCGACCCCACGGCCGGTTCAATCCTGCTTGGACGCGGCCTTGCCGCCTTGACCTCCTTGGCGACGACGGCGGGGTCCGCTAGACTTGCCTCGTCCTCTGTAGGCCTCTTGCGACGACGAGCGGGCCGCTTGACGGTAGGAAGCGAAACCGCCGCCGGAACCTTTGGAGGCGCCCTTGTCTCCGCCGCTCCGAAAGGGCGTTCGTCGTTGCTGCAGGACTCCAAGGGCCCTGGCCGTCTCAGTATCCGCCTTGATGGCCTGAAGGGAATCGTCCACTGTCTTCCCAAACAGGTTGTTCCCGTCGAAGGGCATGTCCAGGACTCTGGTCTGGACGTCCTGCCGAAAGTCCGTAGCTTTGAGCCATCCACGACGTCGAAGGCAAACGCCGTTGCCCAGCTGGCGGAACCCAGTGTCGGCGATGTCCGTCGCCACGGTGATGGCGTGGTCCGAGGCCACCTCACCTTCCTGCAGGATCTCCAGGGCCTCCGCCCTCTTGTCGTCCGGCAGAAAATCCAGCAGGGGAGCTATCTTGTACCAGAGCTCCCTGTCGTAGCGGGCCACGATAGCCAAGGCGTTGGCCGCTTTAATCGTCGTCGCTGCCGACGAGATGACTCTACGTCCCATAGCATCCAATTTCTTTCCCTCGCCGTCCGGCGGGGAAGTCGATGTGGAGGCCGCACCCCCCCCCCGCTTTCTTCCTGGCTGCCGCGGAGACGACGGAGTCCGGGGTAGGCTGCGCCCGGAGGCATAGGGGGGCCGTGTCCGGGACCCGGTACTTTTTCTCGTACCGGTCTCTTCTAGCTGGCGTCGTGGAAGGGTTCTTGAGGAGGGAAAGGCCCTCATCCCAAATGTCGTCCAACAGAGGCACTGCGAGGACCGTCTTCCTCTTGGCCTCGCGCCGCTGATAAAGGAAGCCTTCCTTTTTCTTCTCCTCAGGGCAGAGTTGGAAAAGCTCGGAAGCCCTGGAGATCATGGAGTGGAAAGATCCGATCTCGTCGGGCGGAGAAGCCCTGGTGGGAGGCGACGACGGAAAATCCTCGTCGTATGCCTCGTCGTCCGTACCCGTCGCTGCCGTGTCAGTCCCCGTATCATCCCCTCGGGTGGACGGGGAGGAGGGCTGGACGGGGCGCGACGGTTGAAAAGGAGGTGGTGGATGGATCCTTCTTTTCTTGGTAGGGGGAACACCAGAAGGTCCCGGTTCTGGATCCCCCGACGGGAGAGGTTCCTCCGTCGGTAACGGTAGCCTCGTCCTTATCTCGGAGCATAAGGACTGTATGGCCAACAAAATGGCCGCCGAGTTGTCTTGCGGCGCTGGCAGAGGGGAATCCGACGGGCGAGCAGGGGCCCCGTCGGTATCCTCGACGATGTCGTCGTCGTCACCTGCGTCGGGGTCCATTCCGACGGGCTGGCCTTCTTCCACGCCTAGGCCGTGGCTTAAGACCTCGATCAGCTCCTCTTCTGAGGTTGAGGCCGAATCTACGACGACGCCCTGCCCCCCCTTCTTCTTCCCCACGGAGGGTTTCACGGGGGTCCTATCGATGGGCACAAAGGAAGACTCCCTCCGCGGAGGCAGGGAGATTCTGGGCCCTGAGGTCGCCACCACTGGTGTAGCCACCACAGGCTGAGCCAGGGCCGCCGCGACCGTTTCGATAGAGGGCTTGGTCGGATGGATCAAGGCCTTCACCACCTTAGGTGCGCTCACCGCCTTATCCTTGAGGGAGGGGGCACTGCCACGCTCCTCCTCTGCCTTAGAGCTCGACCGGGGCCTCTCCAGGAGCTTCGCCGGGTGCTCGGCCTTCCTCTTACCCGACCCAGAGCGTTGGCTCGTGGTTGATGGTGCCGGGGAGGGTGCGCCCTGCCTGGCGCCCGTAGAGCCCGACCGTTCGGCGCTCCCGGTGCCAGCGTCTCGCGGTGCTTGGCCTTATGTTGGGCCCCCGTCGCCGGGGCGCCCTCAAAGGTCTTAGAAGACCGCTCGGATTTCTTCTTCTTCTCGCCAGACGGGCTCTTACCCTCCAGCCAGTTGGCGAGACGTTGATGGCGGTCCTTCATGGTCCATTCCGACATGTTGCCGCAAAACGCACAGTCCTTCTCCACGTGCGTCTTGTCCTCATGAAGGCAGTAAAGGCAGAAAGAGTGTTCGTCCTCCTTGAAGACGTTCTGCAGCTGGCATCCAGGGCAGACCCTGAACAGCTTTCCGGGCGTCGAGCTTCCCTTCTCCTGGGCCATCTCCGAGACCGGGCCTGAGAAGCTTCTGGAGTCCTCCGAAGCGTAGCTCGACGAAATCTTCACCCTTGAGGGGCACAGATGAATCCGACACGGGTCCCCGTTGATCGGATGTAGGATCGGTGGAGCTTGAGGCTCTTTTGACCGAAAGAATCGAAGTTTTTTGTGAAAAAGCGCGAAAAATAGCACTAACGCTCGAGAGAAATAGCACGAGGATCCCAACACATGAACGTGCGGTAAAAATCTGAAGATGGCTGCCAGAGGCGGTGCTTAGGTAGAGGGCAGTCATTGGCTGTGGTCAGTATGACGCAGAGACCAGTGATTGGTTATTATTACGAAAGACAGATCAGAAACGAAACTGATACTGGTTTTTTCTTTACCGAGGATTCCCAGCCTGACGACGGGGAATATTCATGAGCATGTGAATCCATGCCAGACCCCATGCTGGAGAAGTTGAATCAAACCAAACTGAGTTGGAACTTTATTATTACAAGACAGGGTTTCCTAATCTTTATGAAGCGGTTGGTTGGACATGACCCTGCTTGAATCGAGGGAAGGGGATTTCACCACGATTATAAGTAGAGACAAATATCTGATTGTGAATCTAACTGATATTTTGTTTTGCCATATATTTCCTTCTTGAGTTGCTGTATGTATAAGTGTGAGGGGTAGAAAGTGTTTCCTTCAGTTTATTTTAGGCAGAGAAATCCTCGTCAGGCTAGGGGTATGGAGGCATTTATTCCAACCTTTTGAATTAACAAAATGGCATCTTTTGAAAAATCTTCACAAAGTAGTCTGCCTCGCATTTTGGACCCCTCACAGCTCCCAACAAGTACCGCAAAAAAAGGCACTGGTAGCCAGAGAGAGGTCGCCAACGGTGCTGTAAAAGGGGAAGGCAGCAGACTTCCTGGCAAGGTATTGTGAGACAGGCAAAGAAGCAGAGAGATGGTCTGACAGGCCACCGAAGCCATTCCCGTAGTAACGCTGTATTGCAGCAATATCCCACGAGTTGGAGACGGCAGGAGATAACGGAGTTGGCCAAGTGAGAGGGGTAGCTCCGGGACGTTCCGACAGGCACAAGTACCAGTAAAGGACGGTTTTGAATACTGACCAAGTAGACATTACAAAGAGACCAAGAGGGCAGATATGGTACAATTTGGGAACCAGCATTGCCCTAAGCGAAAAGACACTGAAATAGAAACAAGGAGGCAAGAGTTGTAAAAGGCTCCTGACATGAGATGTTAGTTTGGGGAAACCTGGAACAAGCATCGCCAAGAACCAAGAGACATTGTAAGAAAGGTTGACAGAAGGAGCTTGAACAAACCCCTCATAGGGGATATCATGGGAAAGTTGGTGCAAGTTATAACTGAAGTCAACAAAGTTATATTGCTGAGTAAATACAATTGTGTGCCATTTAAGAGAAACCTGAACGTTGTGGAGAAACCTACTAAGAGCATCTGGTAGTGAACCCTTTGGAAAAGTTACCTGGCAGGAGCGCACATAAAGCGATCTGAGCCAAGGTTGGGATACTCCTGGCAGGACTGTAAATCAGGATAGCCAGTGTTTCAGTTGAACATTCCTGGTAGGGGAGTACACCAGGAAATTCAAGCTTGTGTTAAAACAGAGTTTTTCTTCTATTAAGTCTTGTTAGGAACGACAGATGATTGTCCCGGACCCTCGCCAGACCCAGAGTACTTTCTTATGAAACAGAGGCCCGGAAAGGTGCGGTAGGGGCTTAGGGAGGATACAGAGGGGAGGATGGTGCACATCTTGCTCCCGTAATGCATGGGAAACCAAACCGCCATCTTAATTAGTAGCAGCCATTTTGGAGCTGAGGCTAGTTGTGCGCCGACGCCAGGGCTGCAGGCCCGAGTCCCACGCATAGAAGTAGTGTATGCAGGTGGGAATAGGTTGTTGCTTGGGAACCGGTGAGGAAGGCCAGAACTGCAGAGATTCATAGACCCTTCACTGTCTCATGTTGCCAACATTCCGTATCCAAGAAGGAATGCGCCCTGCAAGGCCACGAGGGGGTTGAGAGCTCACTGAGAAAAGCGATCCTGCAAGACGGAGGGCATGAGTCTCTGACCTTCCCTGTCCCAGCTCTAAGTAATAGCACCCGAAAGCCGCAGCCCCAATACCTCCAGCATTCCAAGATACCAGTCAACCCCAGACCACCAACCATAAAACTGTTAGACAACCAATCGATCAGAAAAGATGTGAAAACAGAGATCAGTCGCCTTCATCCTTGGTAGGTGCTGGGAGGGATAAAAAAGTTAAAACAAGGGTGAGGGACTTTGATTGCCAACGTGTCTGGAATCGAGCTATAATTTGCTAGAAGCAATGGCCTCGAAGAATACAATTAGCCCATGTCTGCAGTAGCAGGTGCACGTCAGGTTAGAGATTGATACTGTATTGTTTTTCTTCATATATTTGCCAATCAGTAGTAGCTTCAAGACTGATGACGCGAAAGGAGGAACCCACGTGGAAGAAGATTAACAGAAAGTGCTGGGACCAATGGTCTAGCATCCCTTACGGACCAGGTAGGCTATGTATAGGGTCTCAACCAACCAGTCATGCGGGTTTGCACATTCTGGGCCTCATCATGAGTTGGGCGCTATTAGCCCTACCGCCAAACCCCCCGGGGTTGGCGGAAGGGTTGGTTCCCATTCCCTATTGGGCCCATTCGGGAATTTTCCATTCCCCATTGGACCCAATGGGGAATTTTCGCGGTAATAGCGCCGAAAAACAGCAATATCGCAGCGGATTTGCCCCCAGCACAGGACTGGGGGCAAATCCGCCAAGCCCATGATCTGGCGGGCCCTTAAATGCAGCAGTAACAGTGCTACAGCCGCATTTAAGGGTTACCGCGCCAGACTCGTGATGAGGTGCAATGTATTTTACGTCACCGAAGTCGCTGTCTGCCTTTAAAAAGTGTTGCTTCTACTAATTTGCCCAGAACGTTCCATGGCAGCAGGGTTCTTTGCTGGTGCACTTCTATTTTTGTGGAAATAAAACTTTGTTTTCCTTGCAAGAGGTGTGCTGGGCTTTTTTCCCCTAGTGGTTTGTATTTGTTCTGGTGTGATCGTTGAGGGGCCTCTACATTTTTCATGACCCCAACGGGATACCAGCGACCCCTGCAAAGACGGAGGCTTCGAGGCCTTATCTCTGGAGGGCCCGCGCCCATCGACAGGGACAGTCGCAAGCGGGCAACCTGCAATGGTGTACAGGAGCAGTTTTCAGAGAATTCCTGTCTGCTCTTTGAAGCAGGATGCGGCTCCTAGGAGAGTGCAGGCCGTTGGTGGGACCACATGATGGAGGATCTCGGGTGAATTATTGAGGAGATTGCAACGAGGAAAAAAGGAGTTTGTAATCGTCTCAAGAGTAAGCAGAGAAGGTGGCTCCATTTATTATTGAGAAAAAAGGAGGATACAAGGGTAGGAGCAATGTATAATTAGAGGGCACGGCTTCCTGTGCCCAATATATTCCAAGCGGGGGAAAGAAGAACAGTAGTAGTTGTATTTAGCTTATCATTTTAGTTAATTGTTTTGGTGTATTGAATTGTCATTGTGAACTTGGTGGAGGGCCAGTGGAAATAGTTTAAGTGCGCGGTGTGCAAAGGGTGCGAGTGAGTGAAGGGGGAGCGAAGGCTTGAACAGAGGGTGGCCGGGGAGATCAGAAAAGAGGACTGATAGAAACAGTTACAATAATTCTGTGTGTGTGGCATACGACTAAAGGTTTCTTTGTTGAATAGACCATTGTTAATATGGGGAAATGACTCAGCTGGAGTATATGTCTAGTGCATTGCCATTGAACAAGGATAAAATAGAGAGGTACCACAAGCAGTGGTTGGTAGAGACCAAAGGGGGAATGCCCTGCCCCTGGCCAGAGCACAGTTCAAATAATAGAAAAGTGCCCATTTGTATTAGTATCTCTCTAACAGCCAAGTATAGCATAAGGGTAAACAAGTGCAAAAGTGAAAAGAGATTTTAGATCTGTGGAGGATGTTAGGTGTATGCCCCGTTAGGTGTATGCCCCGATGTGAAGGTAGTGTCCCCCCAAATGTAGTAACCACCATAGTGCCAGAGGAAGGGCCACAACCCGCGTCTAGTGAAGGGCTCTATCCACTCACTGCACACCCCGCCACAGGTTACACCAATCCAACATATGTGCCCCCGCCAGCCACCGTCCCACCTCCATATCAGCCAACCCCAAACAGCAGTACACGGCGGTAGACCAAAACACTGAAGGAGTTAGAGCAGGCATTGGAAGGAACGCAAGCAGCGTTACCCCGGTTGAGGGCAGTAAAGGGGTTTGGGGGGAGTAAACATGGGTGTGGGTTGGACGAGTGGAGGGCTAGGGACACTTTGTTCAGATTGTGGAAAGCGCAGGTTCTGGGACAGTGAGGTCTGCAGGGAGGTGCATGAAAAGGGACAGGAAGGAGATTGGAACAGTGTAGGTGAGTTTGAGGGCGAGGGAGGTGAGGCAAAAGGGGCACCAGAAATTACGCCAAGGGTAGAACGTTTGTGGAGTGATTGAGGAGCAGGTTTGGGCGCGTAGCAGTGGCAAAGAAAAAGGGAAGTGGCGAAAAGAGAGCGGGGCAAGGACTAGGCAGGCAAATGCTGCTAACACACAAGCGAACTGGGACGACGAATTATGTGCCATGGGTACAAATGAATAAATATAATTTGATCAAGGTGCTCCCGGCCCCTCCTGCTGGGTCTGGGAAGTGGATATACGCCTTCGAGAAACAGACAGCAAGGGTCCCTTTGGCGGTAGGAGACATGACAAAAAGACTTATTGCAATTGTGGGGTGGACCAGGCTGGGGACGTGTAGGTCAAGGCAGGACACCCTGGAGTAAAACTAGATGATGCGCACAATGAGGAAACCTTTAATAACATCAAGGCACAAGTGTGGGATGCACTGACTGGCGTACCCAGACACCCCCCGACCATATGGACCACAGTCCATAAAGCAGTATACATAGGGGAAAATGAAGATGCTGGTCAAAACATTTTAGAAGTGCAGAAGATGTGGCAAGCGGAGACGGGTGACCAGTGGGACCGATTAGTTCCTCTTTTCTATTTCATTATTAAAAGGGAATTACCCAAGGAAGTTCAGATTATAATAATAATACACCATTGTAAAATAATTAAAGAACGAGAAAGCTCAGAGGTTGCAGGTGGAGGAAGCAAAACTTGTAATGAAAATGTTAGCTAAAATAGGATTCCTAGTCATTTCATCGAGGAAAAAAAAAGCATCGAAATGCCACACCATCGGAAAAAAGCATCATTTACCAAAGCATTGACAGGCTATCTTTTACATGTAAAAGTGCCATTCCATCGAAACCAGTCCATCAAAAATAAATGGGCTGGTTTCAATGTAAAATGTAAAAGATAGCATTTCAATGCATTTTTTGTAACGTTAAAACGTTACATGGAGCTGTCCAGTGCTGAAATTTCGGAACTGGCCAGCTCCTTGCAACCCTAACCCTTAATCTAACCCTAGCCCCACCCTAGCCCTACCCTTAATCTAACCCTAGACCCAACCCTTAATCTAATCCTAGACCCAACCCTAGCCCCAACCCTTAATTTAACCCTAAATCCAACCCTAACCCCTAACCCATTATTATTTTAAACCCAATAAATGTCAGAATTAATTTCGATAATACCATCGAATTATAGTCAATGAAAAGGTAATTCGATGTTAGTGCTTTTCGTTGAATATAATTCAATGGTGTGGCATTAGATGAAACTATTTTCGATGAAATGACTATATACCCTAAAATAGCAGTGCAAGGGGCAGTGATGGCAAACACAGAAGAGGTAGCTAGCAAAAGTGGTGCGTGCACCTTCACTATACTTGGAGGGCTCCCCCATAAATCTGGTGGGACGGGATTAGTTGAGCAAGGTGAAGATGATCATTTCCTTTAAGGACCGTGGGGTGGAATGCGTCACCGCAGGTATGTGTGCTTTACGGGCAATGGTCGGTCAATAGACCTTTTTAAAAAAAACAATTCTGAACGACTGCTGTGTGACCGCACAGAGCGGTCTTTCTAAATTGAGCTGTCAGCCCCTGCGAAGCACACAAATGCATGCAGGGGCTGACGGGCACGCCAGGACCCGGAAGCAGACACACGGGATATCGGGTACGTTTGTGTGTGTTTTGAGGGGGCATGGAAAGAGTGTGAGGTGGCAGGGGCTGAGGGTGGGGATTTTGGACTAAAAACGGGAAGAGAGGGTGATGTGTGGAGTGGGATCTAGAGGAGTGGGGGGGTGTCATTATTTCCAATCTTGCAGGCTGCCTAAAATCGTCTGGAAACAAAGAATGCCTTTTGGTTAGGCGACCAATAAAAATCTAAATAATGACATAGAACCCATCATTCAGGCTCGAGTAGGAGAGGTGGTGGTCTGCTGTATCCCTGTAGACCCGGACATGCTTGCCTATGGAATAACACTGCTACTTGATGCAGTGGCCCAGATTGGTAAAGCGTGTTGGCGGTTACCATCAGATTTTATTTTACGACCTTGTGGCAGGCATAATATTGTCACTAGATTTGCAGGGCCTGGTTGTTTCGGCCAAAAGGATTGTTGTGGTTGGAACAGATACGCATTGGGTGCGAGTGGCGGACAGTGCTGTGTATGGACCCAACTGTGCCCCTGAACGAAGTAACAGATGCAGAGTTGTTTGAGAACAGGGATGATGGAGAAATTGTGTTGGCAATTTGCATCCCATGCAACATTATGGTACAATACCCGAAGGTACAATGTTCTTTGATTGCCCTTGTCAATACGCCCCTATTTACTGAAAGTGATTTAGAGCAAGTACCAGAAAGGTTATGGCCAACCAGCGCCCACGACATAGGGCTCTTGCAGGGAGTGGGGCTGGTTAGAATAACATTGAAGCTAGGCGCAGTGCTGCCCAGAGTTAAACTGTACCTGTTGTCCAGAGAGGCGGAGGAGGGCATATGAGATACTATTGTGGCACTCCTGAATCAGGGGATAATACTGCCATCTACCTCACCATGTAACACAGCGATCCATCTGATAAAACCGTCAAAAGGGGAGTCGGATGTTGATTAAGGACCTTCGTCCTGTAAACGACAATGTCCAGGCAGAATTTCCTGTAGTCCTAAATCCTGAAATGATACTATACAGCATCCCTAAGGAGGCGACCCACTTTGCAGCGGTAGATCTTAAAAACGCCTTCTTCTCCATACCCCTACACCCTGATTCACAGTACCTCACTGCATTCACACATGGCAGAATGCGTTTCGAGCACACAAGATTGCCTCAGGGGTACTGGGAGTTGCCCAGCATCTTTAACAGCATTCTACACACTGATTTAGGGAACATTCCAGTGCCCAGTACTATCATTCAGTATATTGACGATTTGCTGGTGGCAGCGACAGCAAACAGCAGTGCAGAAAGGAATCCATCACACTCCTGCAGCTGCTGGCATACACGGGATGCAAGGTAGATCGGGTGAAGCTACAATATGGTCTCCAAGTGTGCTCCATTTGGGCCAGCTAATATCTGTACACAGGAAGAGAATTATACCAGATTGCGCCACTTTAGCACGCAGCACTCCGTCAAGGAGATGCAAAATTGTTTAGGGTTGTGTAATTAAAGTAGGGCCTGGATCCTAGACTATGCAGCGTACACCAGGCCCCGGCTACAGAGCCTCAATGAGGCCAATATGAATGATCATAAAATAGTATCGATGGAGGACATGCTCACCAATTGTAATGCTCTGAAACAAATGATCTGCACAGCCCCAGTGCTGGCCAAGAGTTCCATCTCTTTTCCCATTCAAATGGCCAATTGATTGGTTTCTGTAATGCAGGGCCAGTTCCAATGCGAGCAGACACTTGCTGCATCTGCATTTGCGATCAAGAAAAGCTCCACAATTGTTATGGGGTGTTCTGTGTTCACCATCTTGGAAGGCTCCAAGTCAACTCTGACCGCATCTGCGCATTAAATCATCCTGCCCTGGCCAAACAGTAATTTTGTGAGGTGTAAAACTGCAAATCCTGCCACCTTTTTTTAACAGAGCCGTGCAACAAGGAAGATCTGGTAGCACATGACTGTGCCCTTTGAGAGGGAGGAACATGACATACCGAAGGCAAGGGATGGCCCTCTTGAAGGGGTTGGGGGCGAGTACTTTTCGTTGTTCGTCCAGCAACCATCGACCAGGTTCAGGTTTGAGGCATACTGGGGCAGCAGTAGTATGCTTGGTTGATGGGGTATATGAGGTATTGGTGCAAAAGAGATTACCTATGCACTATTCGGCCCAAGCAACAGAACTCCTAGCGCTCCTTGAGGCGCTTTTAGCATCTCATGGCTGCTGTGTCACCATCTATTCAGATTTGGCTTATGTCACCACCACGGTGAACGCAGGCCTGGCACGGTGGAAGAGGAGGGGTTTTGGAAGAGCTGACTGGTCCCAGTATAACATGCAGTCCTGCTATACAAGCTAATTGACGCTCTATCCCCAACCATCCTTAACAGGGATGGTAAAATGCATCACCCATACTAACAATACAGACAAAGTCTCACTCTGCAACACTGCCGTGGACACAGAAGCCAAGCAAGCATCGCATTTGCCATTGCCGAGTATCCCCGAGTATCCATTGGTAACACAGATCAGGGAACAATTGCCAGACTCCTACAATTCTCTGCTGATTACCCAACTGATTGAACTGCAGGGACGAGCACCACAGGAAGAGGAAGTATTGTGGTTAAAAAGAGGATGCAAGCAGTCCTCAACAGATTTATTGTGGCAGCAAGAAACATCAGGCAAAGCAGTTATGCCAAACTAGTTGCTAGTGGTCGCGTCTGGCCAACTGCATCACCCTTCTCATGTAGCCAAACAACACATTGCCGCAGATATACAGGACTGGTTTGATCCCAATTTCCAGGAGGCAATTACTAAAAATGGTTGTCAACTGTACCACATGTCAGAGTTATAGTACTAGTCTGACTTTACGTCTGACTTTACTTCACTGCACATCAAACTACGCGGACATGGGTGAAAGGTGTAATGGGATCACACTATCCGATAGTAGTTGTGTGTCCCTTCTTACAGTGGTTTAAGGCTGGTCCTCGTGCACACCCCGATGTGAAATGTGTGGCCACATTTTTTGAGAGGTTTTTCCTCGATGGCGCGTCTGCAACCTTTTAAAGGTCAGACAAGGGCACACATTTTTTCAATCAGCTTTTGAAGGAAATGACCGCAATATTGTGCATCAAGCATCGGATGTTTACAATTTACCACCCCAGGCGAATAGAGTTGTTGAGACGATCGATGGTCTTCAAGAGCAAACTTTCCAAGCTTTTCACCCCCCTGATAAAGAATTGGGTGCACCGCTTGCCTCTCGCTCTGTTCAGCATGCGCATGTAGCCCTGTATGGATCTTCATTTATCGCTCCATTAGGTGGTAACGGGGCGCTGCATGCACACGCCTCTATTGCCAATCATAAGAGCATCTGATGCTCACAGGGCTGTGTCCGTTCTAGGAGTAGACATTGGTAGCTACTTTTGTGCCCTAACCAAAGCCACAAAATATATCTCTCAACAGATTGCACCGCTGAGGACGGAAGAAACAACCAGCGCTGTATCTGATCCTCCATTTTATCAAAAATGTTGTCTGCCGGTGGAACGATCCCAGATATAACAGCCCTTTTGGGGTGGTGTATGCTACTGAAAGAGTGCAGTAAAAGTTAGTGAATTACACTACTGAGTACATTTATCTGATGTTTGCAAAGCGCCCCAGACCACTCCTCCTTCCCCAAAATTAATGCAGTACTGGACAGTGTGCGTTAAGTGCCCGTCCAATAATACCCTGTTCCCATGTGAACATTCTATAAATTAATGGGCAACTGCAGATTGACAGATTTTTTTTCTTATAAAAGAAGGGCAAATATAAATACATATGTACCACAAGTATACCTCTATGATAAATAACAATGATGTTAATCATTATTTCCACTGAGAGCACCCTGTTGTGTTCTCTCACTCTCTCTCACTCTATTTATTTGCCTTGCAAGGGCACATAAGATAGTAAAGCTGCTGTGGGAGGCACAGAGAGTGGCGCTCCTATATTCAATCTTTTAGTTTCGAGTTTTTTTGTCCCTTAGAACATACTGTTTTGAAATATTTGCATTCCCATCTTTTGGATTTTTAGATCTCCAGTACCTCAGATAGACATCCCATGCGTTAGATTGCATTTAATGAATCTATGTCTAAAACTTGCAAATAGAAGAGCAATGTTGCGGAAGGCTGCATGTTAAAAAGCAGTCCCTTGCAAAGTCGCTCTTTCAACCTCCTTCCACTTGTTCTTTTCAGGAGGGTGTTGGGCGTCCCTACGTTGCAACCTCCTGCTGCTGCATTGCCCCACAGCTCCCCCCCAACCCCCAGCCCCATTACTACCGATTTCCCCCAGGTCCAGATACTTATTTTTTTCGACGCCCACTCCATCTTCATTGCGTTCTCCAGAGCGCTCCCACGAAGCGCGACACATTGTGCATCGCTGAAGGTGCGTAGTCTTCTGTGCACCGTGTTTTGCAGAAGCAGTCTGGATACCATAGTTGCATTAATCGCATTTGTCCAATACCCATTCTGAAAAGGCAAGGTTTTCTGCTGTTTTACTAGATCATGTGATGACAAAAATCTTATGCAGTCATTTTTCTTCATTTGCTGGTCAAGCCCTGCAATAGCCCACGAATGCCAGGTCTATTTTCCGATCTACTAAAGTATCTACTATAGCAATCTTTGTTGGACCTCATGGTCACAGGCACCTGCCTACATTTCAAAACGTAAAACCCTGAGATTTGCATCACACATGCCCCGCTCACATTCACTGAAGACTCTGCCCACTTTTGCCCACCAGCCCTGCACCAAAAAATATTTTCTCTCTGTCCCTGGGTTCTTTAATTTAAATAAAAAAGTGAAAGAGCCCTGGCACCATCACTAATTGCACCAACCAACCCATCTATGTATCAAGTTCAAATGCCAGGTGTGAGTAGTTCATCTAGAGGCCTGTCTTTTCTCTTTCATCGTCCATTTTCTCTACGACGTTTTCATGTGTACTCTGAATTTCCATGCAAATGTTGCCTTAATAGAACCATTTGTTTTTGAAGCGGTCAAAACTGCAATCCTTATTTGGACAAACCCCCTGCTAGAAATTAAATGAAAGGTGTTGATTTAATTTAATTAAGGGGGGCGGGGACAGAAATTCTCCACTGTGTGCAATTTATAAATATAATTTTAGTTTTTATGGTTCGTACAGTAAACCGCAATTGTTTTTTCTGGATTTTCATGAAACCACAAACTGAAGAGTTTTCCAAGAATCGTTAGCAAGAAGGAGCTGAGGGTTGCAAAGCAGTCACTTGCTCGAATCCTTTGCCATGTGGAACTTGAAGGCTAGCGTCACACACACCCTTTTGCCTCCAGCACTGTCATGCAAAGTGAGCTGGTGGCAAAGAGCCCTTCCTCACAGTGAAACATGCAGCGTCTTCACTGCAACTCGCCTCAGTTAACTTGTAGCCTGGTCTTTCACATGAAGAGGCTGCACAACATATCCACCCTCTGATGTCACAGATTGAAGGGTCCTGTCAAACAGCCAGAAACCCGGAGACGCCATGCTCTTCCCCAGAGGCACGGAGAAGAGCGTGCACACCCAGAGTCTCCGGGCTAAATCCAGAGACTAGGTAGGTATGGTCACTGGTTGGAATTTTGGCAGTCTACTCAGCCATTCATCATTGCAGTTATTTGTCATTAATACCAAGAGACCACCTTGGTGGGATCTGGTCTTATACAAATATACTGGTTATGTTGTGTTATAGCCAGAAACCGACTCTGAAAGCTGACAAAGCAATTAAGGATCTGTACTGGTTAGCTAAATAATGACTCTCGGAATCTAGATCACTGCTGTTATCGAAAACCCAAGCCATGTCCACCTCATTGACTTCAAGTTCAACGATCACCAAATCAATGTAGTCATAAGTGCTTTCCTGGCTAACCAATGATAACAGAAACTCACACTGCTATGTCTGGTTCATACAATCAAGCTTGAGAAACAAACAAGCAATTTTAGGCCCATGAAGATACCTAAATTTAGGATAAAGGGGTGGTCTTGATGGGGTCTCGAAACCATATGTTTAGTATTATGCGCTATAGAAGCCACATTAGAAACATGAATTACAGGGAACTTGTGTACAGAGAATTAGTAAATGTGTACGATTGCCTTTCAGAGTCAGTTCCAGAGCAAAGCAATACTAGGCATGTGTTTCGGCTGCCACCGGCATTGGGCCTTAAACTTGCCCTAAAAGGAGTGACACGCCGCAAATGTGTTCAGCTAAGGAGGTCACAACATGACTCACTTCCTATAGCTGGAAAATAATTCAGTCTGGGCCCAGCTAGTTTAAGAGCTTGGAACCCATGCACTCTACTTCCTAGATGCCAGAGACCTCTGGCATCTTCACAGAGTAAGCAGCCATGTAAATTGTGGCTCCCAACACTGTACCTTTCTGACATACCTAATGAACGCCAGTCCCACTGTTTCTCAAGAGTAAGGCTTGCCAAGAGAGGGAAGCTGGCTTCATCTCCACTGCAGTCAGGGTTTAAGAGCGGTCCGGGCAGTGTCCCGCAGCCATCTCTCCTTCAGTCTCACATTATCTTCAGTACTAGTCACTTAATAGCTAAGCTCACTTTAAAGGAGTACAGCCATTGTGCTTCGTTATCCTACGTCTTTGTGATACAAAGTTTAGAGTAGGAGATGTACTGGACTATGGCTATTAGAAACACTGTCACGAAAAATAGTTCTAGCCCAACTACAATATAATGTTGCAGAATACGAAGCACCATTTAAATGGCAAACTCCTCCGCAAGACTGGGTAATAACATTACGAAAGGGCTGCCTCTGTTGAGGGTCATAAGTAGGACACGGGCAATGTGATGAAATTTCCAAGAATTATTTATTAACAAATGAATATAATGCCTAGCTTTCCCTATTGCTATGGGGTCTTCCCAACCTAAATAAATAACTACGGTGCTGATCAGTCGTCGGGAAATATCAAAAATAAAGAGTCTGCTGTCCCAAAAAACAAATCCTAACTGATCCTGCCATTATTCAAAACCAACTCAGGCCATGAGCATGGCTCCCTTCTCCTGATGAGACAGTGGTCTGCTTGTATTTTTAGAGTGGATCTTCTTAATAAACAATCTCTGGTCACCTTTCGTATCAAATACTGTAACTCCTCTATAATGTCTTTGGGTTTTCCCTTAATCTTAGTGAGTGCTGTCCAAGTAACCTTTCCTGCACTTGTTTTGTCTTTTGATTCTGGTTACTTGGCCCTGTATATCCTTGTGGGATATATTTTCTGGCTGATGTACATTCTCTTTTAGCTTTGGTTTATCCCAGCTATCTTATCTTAACATCTTTTAGCTCTACTTTATATTCTCCTTTCTCAGGTGTATTCCAGTTGGAATTTCTTGAACAATGGAATATTCTCCCCTCTTCCCAAGGTAATCTTATCCACTATTTAACAGTCTCTTTCTCAGGTTTACTTATAATCCACTTTTTCTTAGTATTACAGTTCCATTTGATCAACAGTGCATTTTGGACTTTGTCAATTTCACTGGGATAGGTTTCGCTGATTGCATTAGGAGTCCCACTTGGCCTCCCTATACGCCCATTCTCCCCGTTACCTTTGGTGTCACAGCGGAACGTCTCCGGGGCCTGCAGTCGCTCGGGTCCGTCTCTCTCTTGGTTTCTGTGTCACCTTATTCTCGCTGAAGTCTGATTTTCACTCTTCTCTTGCCTGCGTTCCGGTGACCCGTCTGGTGGCTGACATTCCAGCAGGGTGGTGTCAGCATAGTTAAACGGGCAAAGTGGCCACCAGGTAACCTACCTGGTCATTCCACCACTGGGATTCGTACTCTGGTTTCCTCGGTTATGCACAGACTGCCCACGCGGGGTCTCCAGTGTCTGCTTTCCTCATTCAGAGCAGTTCTGAACTTTGCGGGCCTCACCTCTCACCTGTGTTACGCTGTCAGGGTACCCCCCCTGCTTGCGTATCCGTTTCTCCTGCACTCTCCGATTCAACGTGTCCACTATATTCAACCTCCTCGTTACAGTTGATTGGTAGCCAAGACAGTTTTGTTCCTTGGTGATCAAGGCATACATTAACTTTACCTTACCTTCAGCCCAGTCCCTGGAATTGTTGCCGTTTTGCCTCTCAGATAGTCCCATGTATGCCATCATAGGAGGAACAGTTTAGGGAGTTCTTGACAGGAACGAGGGTCATTGTCCCCTAGGGAAGAGTCTCTTCCAGTGAGGTCCCAATCGCCCAGACCCCTAGGAAGGGTCTTGCGGAGCTGGCTCACCTCTCCAGCATCACAGGGGGAGGCTCCCCTTTGGGGAGAATGGACAAACACCCTCAAATCGTTAACCCTCCTACCGTCTTTTAAAAATTCAGTTACATTTGAGCAGCCACACTCCCCCAGACACTAAGCTTACAACTTCCAGGAAGATAACTACTCAGAATGCCAGCTTCTTAATACAGCAGAGTGTGTCTCAAACACTTGTGTATGAGCGCGATATAAATAAAATATCATTTGAACATAGAGCCCACAGGCCGTTCCCAGTCCCAAAAGGCAGTCCTGTGGCTCTGCAAACATCGCATGTTGCAGAGGACTGTGATCCGACAGAGGAGATCAAAGACAATGCTACTTGGCCACAGTATCTGTTGCTCTGCACAGCATTGCAGGTGCAATTCGCAAATTCATTAAAAGCAAGAGAGTCTAAAAGTACAGCAATTTAAAGCAAAGTAAATAATGATGAGCGAAACGCGCAACCAACCAAAATAAACACAGAAATAAAATTCTCGACCCAAGTAAACAGCTGTTTTCTTTAAAACACAATCTGAATTGCACTTTTATATGCAGCCACAGGGAGCGATTTTGGCACCATTTGGAAACAAAGAATTCAATTATTCTGGGCTCAACAAGATGCACCAAAATGTCCTATAAACAAACCCTGGTGCCTGGTATCTTATTGCCAGGACGCCACACCCGAAGCCTGTTCTTTATGTGAAACAAAGGGAACCCCACAGGATGTACTGCATTTTAGCTCACATTCTTTTAGGGGTCTTAACCCAACACCCGCGTGCAGCATGATCGTTTTAAATAATTGGTAGCAGCAGGAGTGCACACCCCCACCAAGTGGTTTTAGGTACGCTCACTTCACCGGCTTGCAGTATTTTGGGGTTCAAGTTTTACACCACACCAATTTAAAAATCCACCACCCGCCACTCATTATTTTGTTCATTTTCATAAGCCTGACGCAGCGGAGTATTTGAATACAAACTGGCCCGTGGTCCGATTGAGTTCGACGCCCCAGTTCTATTGAAACCATAAAAGTGACCCTTTCAACTTCCATGCGTTAATTTTTTGAGGGGAAGTTGGGAGTTCACCTTAATTAAATAATTACATGTAGAAACAGCGTCATTGGCTCGAACAGTGGATACTATTTTACAACATGCCTGCTCAAAAAGCTCTGAGCCGCCTCAATCCCACTTCGCAAGCCACCATCTACTTCCGGTCAGCCTCTGGCAACCTACTTGCTATCCAAACTATGAGGGCCAAAGTTTCTGAGAACTGGCGCAACCCTTTCAAATGCCCCCTCAGAACTGACATTTAGTTTTGCAGCTTTATAAAGACCTCTTCCGCGCCGATTTCAGCTCAGTCGGAACATTACCCGGGCCACATGTTCCCACCCTTGCACCACTGCCTGACAGCTAGTGCATGGGCGTCATTTTAGGGGGGGGGGCGGGGGTGTATGTCCCCCCCCAACTTTCATGGCACACTATTTTGTCCCCATTCATTTGAATGGGGCACCTTTTCTTCAGAGGTCATGTCCCCCCCCCCAACATTTTCAGCAAAGTTTCTCCACTGAGCTAGCGGCCGACAGACAGACAAGCAGAAGGCCCTGACAGGTCAGACCACCTGTGAGGCTCAGCTTCCTTTTTGGAGTAATGGGCACGCACTCGTGGATAAGCCATCTCTCATCTTCCGGGCAGCACAGCAAACTCAGCACTTCACTTAGTTGAAATCTGCAAAGCAGTCACATTCCATGGGCTCTTCAAAAGGTACCAGCTCAAGGGCACACAGATGCAGTTGGCAAGTGGTACCGAAAGTCTTACAAAAATAAAACTTAAAAAACACCATAACCACTGTGAATGGGAACAGAAATAGCCAACAATATGTACGCTAGCCAACCCCCCAAAAATACAAATATACTTCCGAACTCTGCATACGAGTGGGCAACTGGAGCACATCTCGAGCCCAGCATCACACTACACCTTTAGCACACACACAGCCCTTGGGCATTGTGGCACTGTTACTTGAGGGGTGCTTAGTTAAAGGGAAGGTACAAGTCGGTTATGCATTTACATGTTGTACATCAATACATTTGCGCACAGGTTATATATACATTTTGCAGGATAACAGGAGATGCAGTAAGCAATCACATGAGGCGAGTGTGGCGTTCATCAAGCGAAGAGCGTGGTTTTCATGGCCTGGCGGAAAGCCATGAGTGATTCTCCAGCTCGAAGAGTTGGTGGTAGGGCATTCCTCAACTACCTCCTTCTCTTTTAAACTGCCCCAGCAAATCAAAGCATTGGATTTCCAACATGTTTTCAACCCTTCCGAGCTCCAGTCCGCAATGGATTCGCACACACCTGAACCATCACAAAAACAATCCTTTTACCCTTGGACATCCACCCCTCCCTTTGTCTGTGGCACTTGTTACATATTTTCTGGTGTCCAGTCAAAGTATCGAAATAAAAGGATCATTTGACTTTTTCGAATCCAAAAAGGATCGAGAGAAAAAAAAGGGTCGAATGCTTTTTTCTTTATATTTTTTTGTTTTGTATGTAAAAAAAGTATTTTTTAAAAGAGAAAACGGGGGGTTGGGAAGGAACCCCCCATTAAAAAAAAAAAAAAAAAAAACAACCCTTTTTTCGATCCTTTTGGCGTCGAAAAAAAAGGCATTCGACCCTTTTGTTTTCGAATATTTTCTATCCTCTGATCGTCCTTCTCCTTCGTCCTCCTTTCCTCTGCAAATGAAGGTCTGAGAAAAGGTGCAGAATACGCCAACTTTCAGACACGTTGGGCGCTCCGAGACCACTACAATGGCGAGTTTGGGCAGTACAAAAGCATTGTACTGTAACAGGACACAACATGAAGTGCATGAGGACTGGTTCATTTGCTTTTGGAAATGAAAGGGCAAAAGAGAAGTCCGGTATGTAGAAATCACATGTTATCTAATCCAAGGACGTGTGACACCAGCGCCTGAATAGACAGAGTGCATCAACCGGCAATGGGGCTTTTCAAATATCATGCCGAATGAAGCCTAAGCCTCTCAGTAAGAGGCACAACTGGGACAGAGTGAGGCCTCGGATGTAGGAGATTGTAAGTTCAGGAACGCCTGCTTGGACTTTAGTTTTCCAGTACTTTTCAACAAACCAAAACCTATGGCTCCATGTCTTTGGGACATAATGTATTCAGTCCTGCACTCTCATGTAACAAGCTAATATGTGGGTGATGTAGGCTTAGATCTCTTCATTGATGTAATAAGTGTAAGGTGTGTGACGAAGTCCCCCTGAATGGTGGCTCAGGGGGCGGGTCCACTCCAAGCCAGTGGAGGGGTGGATGAGGCGAATCCCCAGGTCACTCTCCCGTGTTCTGCATCAAGAGGCAGAGGTCAGTCGCCCTGAACTCACCAGACGCCCTCCCCAAGTTAGGGAACCCAAGTAGGTGCTTTACAGTCCCCCTCCTGCGCAGGAGACCACAAACCTACTTTTCCTGGGTCCCGCAAGGTTCACTGACCTGCTTCAAATGTTCCCAAACACACTCACTGCTACACCACCCTAAGCATTAAGGGAGACGTAATAATCTTGCTTTACACCCCGAGCCATCCCAAACTTTATTTTCCACGGACAAGACACACACACAGACATACGTTTATCGATCGAGGGTTGATATAGTTTTAGTGTAGCCCATGTGAGCCCAGAAAGCTGGATCTATCACAGGGCCACCTTAGCCTAGGAACACAGGTGAAGGCCTGCGCCCAGTCCCCCACGCAGGGCGAGAGGAAATCTCCATATCCGTCTGGAAGTGTGGGTTGTAGGAACAGGCAGGTGCATGTGGGTGTAGGCGTTTGGAGCCCGGTACAAGGACTGTGGAGTAGTGGATATTGGTGGAGGCGAAAGGGGGAGAAGAAGCTAGGAGGCGATGTGAGTCTGGAAAAGCTAAAACCAGGAGAAAGTGAAGAGTTGCAGATGTGATTGTAGCAGGAGACACAGAATGTTTGGAGAAGAGGGTAGAATCAAGAAGAGGGGTACAGAGTTGAAGAAGGTGGTTATATATGGAGAGGAGGTGGCTAGAGTCAGCAGAAAGCTGTGAGAACAGGAGGAAGTGGTGACGGTAAGGATGAGGCATGAACAACTGAAGGAGATGGTGGAGAAATCAGCAAGAGTAGGGGATGAATCAGGAGGATGGGCTGGCCCAAGGCAGGTAGAGCGTGGGTCTCCTCCCACCTCTGAGCTCAGAGTAGTGACAAAAGCCCAGGGGTCCAGGCCGGAGGGTGGAGAAGGGGCCTTAGGAGCTAAGTGCAAGGATAGACTCCTGGTTCCAACTCCAAAACCTTGAGAAGTTGTAGTTGGACCTACACCTGGTGAAGGTGGCAGAGGTATATAGTTGAGCGGTTCCAAGGAGCCAAGTCGGATTCGGACTTGTGGAGAACCCTCGGCGGGGGACCAGGAAACTGCAGTCAGTGAGGAACGGAAACCACCCTGGGAACATAGGGCGAGAGATTTGGTTCAGGCATTTATTCATAAGATCTTTTTCTGGCTAACATCAGTGTTGACCTTTTGTTGTACTGAGAAATAAAAAGACTGTACACCATACTTCCTGCGCCTGGTATTTTGTGAATCCCACTAAACCTCCATGACAGGTGGCAGATCAGAAATGTTTACAAAAGGAAAGCCCTGAGCTGGAATATGACATCAAAGTGGCATGTCGCAAACCCCCCTCCCACGTTAATCCCAATGCTTTAGATGAAGCAGTTGTAAATGTCCCGACTCGTGATTTGGCCCAATGTTTCTTCCATTCAGGCATAAGAACGTATGCTCACCCACCCTTTTCAATGCGCTACAATGGACCAATGAAAGATGCCTTGGTTCCCGGCACTGCCTGGGCATTACCTAAACACACAACACATTCCACCCACGGGTTCTCGGTTTCTATGGGACCTGAGGATGCGAGAGCAGCAGCAGAATGCAAATTATGAGTGTAGCAAAATGTGCCAACCAATTGCCTATGTAGCCTGCGCCGGGCTGAGATAAACATCAGCTGCCAGGCAGGTAGTGTAAAAAGGAGAACACAGTATTAGATATTGCAAAGCATGAGGGCACAGCCTGCGCCTGTCTAAAGGGCAAGTTAGGCTAACAGAAGCCTTCCATTACGGAAAGAGAAAGACAGAGAAAGCTTTCGGTCCTGAGAGGAGGAGGCATACACAGTCACTGGGAAAACATACCAACTGAAAGACAGTCACACAAGCACAAAGGGGAAGTCCAAAAGGGTAAGCCCGGAGACTGTGGCCAAAGAAGCGGAAGGTAGAGTAAATGGGCCTGGATAAGTTTACCGCCCCACTGACTCGCTAGAAATAAAATCACATGATCCTTGCACTCATTACTGAATTCAATTCAAAGTCACAACTTTTACAACTGCACGAAAACAAACAGAAACGAACTCCTAACTGCCGCTTATTTATTTTTAAAATACAGAAAATAAGCAAAAAAAAGTGCAGACAAAGCTTAAAAACATGTGGCTTAGAATTGGCAACGTCGCTACTCAAACTAAATGCATTGAACTATTGACGTGGGCCATTGGTCCCATTAAAACATCGACTATTAAACCCAGTGCTTGGTAACCTGACAAGTTTCTGCCATTTGTGAAGCAATTTCCTGAAGTTCATCTGGACATGAAGGATCACTCAGATACCCCTCTCTCACCAATCAGACGCGGCATAACGATGTTCCTTTATCTGAGTAGTCTGTCCATACACTGGCATCTTAGTGCAAGACTCAAACTGTGTTTTCACAGATCTGTGCAGCACCAAAAATGCTTTTGAAAGAGGATTTGACGCACACATGAAAAATGTTAATAGACCGTGCCTATCCTGGAAATACCTCGACGGTAAGAACAAAAAAATAAAAAGTGACGACGGGCTTTTAAAAGCTGTTCCCTTCGAAGTGCCTCTCGCGCCATAACCAATGCCATCATCATTACATTTATGAGACAAATAAGCCCAAACTTACAGATGGTGATCAGATTTTCTTACCTGTATGACTTCTATCCCTCGTTTCCTAGAAAGCAAAGCAGAAGGGTTAGTTAGGAATTGATTTTATTCCGTACGCACAATTGATAAGCTATTGCATCTAATCCATGCAGACATTGAAAATAGATATTTACAATTATGTGCAATCAAAAGAACACTGCATACAGTTAGACAGAAACACAGCCCCGCGCAAGCTTTTATATCACTAAAGTACCTATAGATTAACTAAAAGAATCCCTGAAGGGATACTGAGTGGTGTGGATTATAATTTGAAATGTATTTGATCAACTAAGATTCCATGCTTGTCCTCTCAAATTAGAGGAGTCGGGACACCTGCACCAGCGAACATTGTGCAGGGATTTCAGCAAAAGGTTTCTGCAACCTAATGCCTGAGAGAGCAAGAGCCAGTAGTTTAAGCCAGAATCCTCTCGGCAATTATATTACACAGCCTGAAAGGAAATATAGTACCGAATCTACCAAACCACCCACATGCTGGTAGTGAAAAGCATGGCTCTGCGTTGGTCACATCGCTTGGCAAATCTGTAGGTGAAACTGCCTATGCAAATTTGTCATGCTGCCACATGTGGTATCACTTACCTGACCAATGACAGAACTAGGCACCGATTGGTTAACCCTAACTTTAGTATGCCTCCACCACCTGCCATCTATCCAAGCCCAGTTGTGCGCCAGCTGGCAGCAACGGACTCTGGTTGCCCACCCACAGGGAATACAGGGTGAGCAGCCCAAACTATGGGTAAAACCAGGTGCATCTTCCAAGGGTTCCGCACAACTTCAGAGACGTGCAGTACTTTCAGCTACAAAGCAAACAAATATTGGCAAAGCAGACCATTTTGGATCTTGTATAGTCATTTGCCAGGCAATGATAGAACACCATTGCTAACACCATTGATCGGATGTTGCCATTTTACGAATACCATCATTGTCCAGGTATTAACATCCCAAGGAAGAGGACGCAGCAAGTATTGCTTTCATATAGCTGGCATTATTTGCCCAGGTACTAACATAATTCCAGGTATCACCATCAAATGTTTGAATTTGAAACCACCCTACACCTCGCTGCACAAATCACATGACTAATTTGTGAAGGCGAGATAGCCTTGCGTTCTGATCTTAGTGATCGATTGAGGCGAATAGCAGTTATATGGTCCACACGATTCCCTATACGGCCAACTCGGCCCTTCGTCTTTCAGAGCTGGATAATTTAAGTGCAACTGATTTGGGTGATCGTAACCTGTCATTTTCAGTGCTAATAAATAGAATCGCTGTGGTAGCAAGTTCTGTGTATAAAGGCATTATTTTAGTATAATAACTGGATGCCCCAATACATGCTCATACCGCCAGGTAAATAATGCATTGCTCAAGGAAAGATGACGCTTGGGTAGATATCAGTATCCCTCAATAGTACATTCCTAATGTATAACAATACCTTTTCATCAGGTCTTTAATTGACAAACCTTAAGCACTTAATAGCATCATCGCTGCCTCTTCCATTGTCCATTCACTTCTGCATGGTGGCTTTCATTGCCCCCATTAAGTCATTGATTGATCTATCAGAACTAGCCTATTAAAGTTCCTTGTAAGCTCTTTCATTGCCCTTTCAAAATCCCAATTCCCGTATTTCCCCTGTGCCCCCTATTGAGCCTCTTTTCACTGCTGTGCGTCCATGCATCTAGAGAAGTTAGAAAATGTTATCTTCTGGGCCCGACTCCTGCCAGCAACAGGGGGAGAGACGACACCCGGCTGCTTCTACCTGCCCATATCACTAAAGACAGGAGGCCACTGTTCGCCAATGCCAGCCATCCTGGTTGCAAGATGGCATATTCAAGGATAGGGATCGGTTGTTGAGGATAGAGATAGGTTGTCAGATGTCTCTTAGATCACACAGAATTACCCATTTCACCTCATGTAGTGCACATAGAGGAGTGCAAGATAAAAGCCTTTTCGAATCCCAGGAATGCTTCCCTATTGTAAATCGTGAGTTGCCGATCAGGAGCCACTGGAGTTCCAGTTCCCCTCGTTCGTTGCGACAGATCTCGGATTCCAATTGTATCCAAGAGAGCATGTAGACCAGTCGAGGATCATAATCCATAGCTTTGTTTTCCATCCTCTACCTTTAGCTTGAGATGAAGCTAGCCACCATTACTGTGGAGGAAAAACCATATACAAAATCAGGCTGGGTCCCAGACTACAGGTGGCAGTCCAGGCCGACCTGATAAGTTAGAGCCCTTTTGCACAAGCATGTCCATCTTTTGCACGTTTCATCCTCATTGAGCATCCTCAGTGAGGCAAAGCTAGTTCAGGGCCCAGGTCAGAGCATACCAGTGGCACTTCGTGACTTTGCAACACTGAGTTATAGGGGCCCAGGTCTCAGCATACCAGTGGCACTTCGTGACTTTGCAACACTGAAGAGTTATGGGTGCAAAAGCTTTGAATTAGTCCTATCCACTAACATTTGCTCGGAGTAGTCTTGCATTGTAGCCCACCGTACTATTACAGAAGGGGAAAAACACACACATTACCACCTGGTCCAGACGTGGGCATTCATTTGGCAAGTGACCCAAGAGACAACAAACAGATGACAACCAACAAATCCAAAACATAACTCGGATTGCTTGTGGTCTCAGGCAGAAACAGTTTGAGCCGGACTGTATCTTCGGGGTTCGGACAAGCCTGAATTGCATATGGTTTTGACCCCTTTTGTAATGGCGTATTCAGGCTGAAAGACATGCTGAATGGAATGCTCCCAGAAGCACTTGCCTGCGGCTAGGATTACAGAACATCTTCTCCACCCATCATTCTCCATTGTTGCCGGCAGTATCAATCCCAGAATGCACCTGAATTAAACACCAACAGTGCCTGTCGTAACCAAAGACGTTGCAGTCCTTGCTTTGGGCATCCTTTAGGTTGGCTCACTCCACTACCTGGTCAAAGAAGGCTACGTCACTGGCTGGGTTTGCAATCGATGTTCTTTGAAGAAATGTCAACGTCTGAAATCCTATAGACAAATACATTTTGCGAAACACTGTCAATATTTGGCAAATCTTGATGAGGAAACATGTTGGTCCACCATTCTTAGTTGTTCCAAGCCGATGATTCAATTCTCTACAGTGAACTTCCTATTAAGTCTTAAGCTAACCCCAGATTTTACCTTGTAGTGCATCAATTGGTATAGATACACAACATATGTGAGTATTTTATTGAAATAGCAGCAACTTATTCTAGAAATGCTTACACTGGTTGATGACTGTTTCACAAGAAATTAACTTGTGTAGTTTGAAGAGTGTATTCGCATTATTACAAACATGAGAGGATCTAGCTGCTAATTAATTGTGATTGATTAGTGGGTCATTAATGTTGATCAAGAAATATGGACTCTACTAACCGTTTGTAAAGCTTATTAGTTTTAAATATGTAATTTTTAGCTCGTGATGAGAATTTTCTATTCTTTTTTTCCTTCCCTTTCTCATTTTTCATTGTGTTTAACAATGAAACTATGAACTTGTGTTTGATATTGATTGTTATGATATTTTAATTCTATTTGATAAATGTATATTGTTCTTTTCTTTTTGATACTGTAAGGTTGATTAAATTCAACTAATTCAATAAAAAAAATGTTTTTTTAAATATATATATTGTGCCAGTCATCCTCAGAACGCACAGCCCTGCCTCTAAAGCACACAGGACAGGCCCTGAAAATATACATCTTATTATCTTATCTTCCAAGGTTAGGGGGTGGCTCCTACTTTGCTATATTAAATTCCTGAACAAGAATGTGACCCTCCCAAAAGGTGCCCTCACAAAAGCCATGCAGGTGAACAGCAGTGGTGTTAAGGTGTAAATAGGGAGCAGGGGGAGACATCCGTCAGTAAACAAGCATTCCACAGGCGCTTTAGGATTTTTATTCCTGAAAAGCACCCACCCCTTTTAAAGATAGTTCATACCTTGTGTGGATAAAAATCCTGTACAGCCGGTACCCATCTATGTGGAACGGTCGCCTTACCCTCGTACCCCCACGCCAACATATCACCCCCCCAAAAACATGAGTTATGACAACACATCTTTCTTTCAAGGCTTAGCTAACCCAAACCCTATGGAACACCACATTTCTCTTCTCGTTTGTGGGTGAACAAGGATTCCTCTTATTTTGCCCCAAGCGAAGCTTTCCAATGCACACTGCGCGTTCCGATGCCACTTGCATGGGTGAGGTTAGCCGACACGTAGAAGAAAGAGGGGAAAAAGCAAGATAGCTTTGATGTTGTGTTGATGCACGCAGACCTGAACTACCCCAAAGCTCTACCTGCGGGCCAGTTTCTTCATGTCCAATGTCACGTGCACAGAGACAACTGTGTCTGAAGGGGAGCCTCGTAAGGTGCTTGTGGAGTTGTAATGTCTGGGTGTTTAATGGATATTTTATGTTGGCACACAGTATTTGCGTGTGTTAGTTTGGGGATCCATCAGCAAGCTTGAGGGCAGTCAAACCTGAAACCCCACACAGCAGATCATATCATGGCATAGCAAGGCACGAGAAGAGTCATGAGAGCCATCACAAAGCAATGCAAGTCAGAAACACACGGACATGGTCTTCTATCCTGGCAACCTCCCTGTGCTTTTACCTTCAGCCTTTTGCAGACGGGTACAACTTCACTTTTACAGATTGCACCCGTCAGGTTCTGGGTGCCTACGACTCTTTCAAACATTTAAGATTCTGGGAATCGTCAGATGCGTCTAGGAGGGCGCCTGGACACTACACACATTACCAGAACCTTAGGCTGAGCGAAACAACTGCTTGATATATGAAGACCCCGGGCACCCACCTGACCTTCTTTAGTATGTACATTAACATCTCACTGCAACTTCCGCAGTGTTCCGTGGCCAGCCAGGACGCCTGCCCATCAGAGGGATGCCCATCGGGGAATCTGAAGATCACTGGCTGGAATCAGTGGTGGTTGCTACCAGCGGGTCTCCCCCAACCTGACTTTGCAGACGTTCCATCACTTGTTTTCAGAATGGTGGTGAGGAGCAGAGAAGATAAAAGGTGGAGTCTGGAATCCTCAGAGCCCCATGAAGCTGGGTGCTTCATCCCCTCAGGCCTAAAGGGGTGCTGCCGCTTCAGCAAGGTGCACGGATCTCTGTATCCCAAGCAGCTCTTTCTAGGATGCTCATGCCTCGCAGGACGCTTAGCACTTTACTTGGGGCAGTCAATGGAGACCAAATTCAACCTCCAATTCCTTGATCTTTGTTGCACACACGTACAATGTGCCTATATAATTATAATTGGTTATTTATAACATGCTCAATACCTAGAGGTTTCTAAGGGCGGACCCAGGGACGGGACCAGTGTTGCTCCACGTCTTGCTTCCATGGCGAGCACGTTGCCCCTGGGCTGTCCTCCCGAGACTATTAGAGAGTGGGAGAGGAAGAAAGTGGGAAAGGGGGAGAGAGAGAGAGAGAGAGAAAACACTGTAGAATTGAGAACAAGAAACTGGGACTCTGCGGAGGACAATACAACAGTAAGAGTGTGCTTCTTATCACGCCTTTCAAACCTTCGTTATCCCTCATTGGGCCTTTCTATATCATGGTATGTTTTGCTACATGTAGCTTCTCAATTACGGACGTGTTTAGCTCCCGAGTGATATGGTGCTGCATTTCTGTATTGCACCCTGCGGTACTCAGAGCCTCCTCTATGGTACTGTTTGATACCTCTGCACCCCACTACCCTCCTTACTCTACTACCAAATCTGACAACACATCCCAAAACACTTAAACTCGGCAAACACAATAGCCAGAAGGTCCACTAAGCACAAGCCCGACATTGTATAACCTGACATGTCACCAAACACCCACACACGAAACAAACACTAACCCACAGGCCAACACACACAAGAATAACACTATAACTTACAATAAACTTCAATGGGATACGAAACATCCCAGGCCACATGCCACAGGGTTCCACGCCTGAACCACTTTCTAAAGCATAAAAATGCAGATCCCTTTTCCTTACAAACGTGTCTGTCTAAACAAATCCAATCCACTCTTCTGCAAGTCTCCAAAGTGCCAGGGTGCCTTTGCAAGCAACAGCAATTGTTCTATATAAACGGACTAACAATCGCTAACAGGAGAGTAAACATTAAGACTCGCATATCGATCCCGATACTTATTTTCCTAATGTTGCACTCTTGGCTGTCAATTATGGGAAGTGCGAATTACTTGCAGTTTTTGCATTTAGTTTTGGCAACCTTTCTTTTCAACATAAAAGCTAGCTTCCTTCCCTAGCAGACCTAATCCGGAGATGGCGGGATACCCAGAGCCAGGACACCTCTTTTCCTCGACTATAAAGCCTAAGAGACCCGTTCACAAGAACAGGTCCCAGAACTCCCTTTGCGTGCCAAAGGGGGCCTTCCAATGATACAAAAACAAAGCTTTACTTTTTGCCTGCTCTAATATATGGAAAATAATCTGTACAAAATATGATCCAAGTGTCAAATTATATGCCCCCAAGAAAAAGGAATGATCACAGCTCCAGACCCTATAATTATAGAGAGAACAAGCCTTGAATCAGTGCAGTACACGCTGTTAATGTTTTCCTGATATTTCTTTTACTTTGTAAATACTACTGTGACGAGGCCAGTCTGCTGGGAGGGTCACCGCAACGCAGCCTAGAGGCATCCCTGGCGATGAAGGGGACAGCAACTGGGTGGGGTTATGGGTAGGGTGCAGCCTTTACCCCGTCCCCTGCTGTCAGTTTATAGGTTTGCAGTACATATTCGTCTCACGCAAGATGCTCGTCACTCTTTCCACAATGTGTAGAGCCTGTGAATCGGGCGAGCAGCAGAGTGCCGAACCCCAATCAATGCCCGATAAACGTGGCAGGGCCACAGAGACCAAGACACCAGTGAGCAGAAGCAAGCCTCCAGGAAGCGGCAAACCTAGTGCCACGCAGCAGCAGCAGCAGCAGCAGCAGCAGCAGCAGCAGCAGCAGCAGCAGCAGCAGCAGCAGCAGCAGCAGCAGCAGCAGCAGCAGCAGCAGCAGAAGCAGCAAGGAAAGCCTGGTGAAGAGGGAGCAGCGTCGCAGGACCTATGCGAGAGTGCACAAATTAGCGTATCGCTTCGGCATTCTAGTGGCATGCTCCACCAGAGACTTGCATTCAATCCTAGCCCGCCATGGAAATGAAAGAGGGGCCAGAGAACCTCCAGAGACTATATTTACCGGGGAGAAGGACTGCCATGGAAACCCAGATACAAGCTGGTGTATTGAACTGGCAAACCCAGCATGATTGGCCCATGGTGGCTGCGCATGGAAACAATGGGTCTTCATGTAGCACATTCACCTCCCAGGAGGGGAAGGTAGCTCAGGATTGGCTAGGGCAAGCTAGCCACTCGGGGCACAGGGAGGACAACGTAAACCGAGGCCAGGAAACAGGAAGTGTGGGTTATTCGGGTGATGTCAGCAGTGTGGTGCAAGTGGACCAAGAGACCAAAAGGAGCAAATGAGTGTGGATGATCTTTGAAGAAAGGTGAGGCATTGGTATAGTGAGTGCAAGGGTCTTGCAGAGTGAGCGAGTGCGTTTGTGTGGCAGCTGGATAGAAGTTCATGTAAGAAGTGGATGTGAAGTGAATGCTCCTGGATTTGATTTGATGTTAGGATTTGTAACGCGCATACCCCGCAGGGTCCAAGCGGAGGCTGCATCTAGGCGCTGATGTTATAATGGCGATTAGCATAGACTACAAAGGTCATCATACGAGACTCTCAGAATTGGTAGCACAGTTTACATAAAGAGATGGGTTTTTAATTGCTTCCTAAAGATGGTCAGTGACTCAATCAGGAAAGAGAGCTTGAAATGTAAGTGAATGTTTTGAGTTATATGTATTTGGTTGACAGAAGGGATTATTCGACATGTAAGCATGTTCTAACATGCTCCAATCGTACCTGTAACTTATCTTGTTTGACAAAACTCAATAAAACCAAAATTAAAAAAATAACTAAAAAGGGGGTGGGAAAATGCCTCTATGACCCTGCTCTAAGAGGCGTTTCCTTACCTAAAACCCAAAAAAAAAGTTATGCTTTTTACAAAGTGCTCCGGTCCTTTCCCACAGGACGGACGAATGTCCCATAAGGAGAGAGGAAAGGGGACAGCTCGTAGGAATAATACCATTCACTTTTTTCTTTATTTGTTCTGGTCTGCATCAACCAAGAGTGGGCAAAGCATTGTTTTTAGCTGCGTAATAGAGCTATTAACAGGTCAGTGTAAAATTGCCCCCCCAAACTGTCCCATATTGTTAGCACATGAGTAGTAAATATAGAAACTAATCCCTGAAGACCATGGCCATCATTACGAGTGTGTCCGGTAATGCCTTTCCCCGTATTACCTTCTGTTACGAGGGGTAACATCACTGGTACCGCAAATTTGCGCCATCTTGTTCATGTGCGTTTCGGTCTCGTCTTCTGAATCGGACTTGCTCTGTATCTTGGGTCGGGAGTGGTTTTCTCTAGTCAGTGGTATCAGCGCTGTTCTGCGGGCAGACTGCCCACCATCGTTGCTTTGTGGTCACACCACCACCAAACCCTCTCTTCAATCACGTTGTGTTTTCTTACACTCTCATATGCTTGTCTCTTTGAGTCTTTGGCTCCACGTCGTAGCTCTACTGAATTATGTGGGCTCTGCTCTCTGCCTCCTTCCACTCTGCTATCCACAGAGGGCTTTCTCATGTTCTCTCCGCTTTCCGGCTTCTCGCCTTCTCTCGCATCTCTCAATCTTTCGTTATAGCAGTCCTTGTCAACATCCTCGGCACAGTCCATTGAAGGGAGTGATTTACAAGGATAGTCTTAGTTTCCTGTTAAGGATAGCAAAGTTCACTTCATCTTTATGGAACAGATGTTTTTAGGGCATCTGAGAGTTCCACACAGAATCTGTCCCCAGAGGGAGAGCCTCTCCTGGTAATCTCCCACATGTTTCAACCCACTAGGGAGGGAGCTGCAGCGCAGGCTCTCCTCCCTAGCCTCTAGCCTCAGGGTTGGGGGGGCAGGGGTGCTCTGCCTTGGGGAGAAGGGTCACATTCCCTCAATTTGTCACATCTCAGATATAAACTTGTAACCTGCAGCTTGCACACAGATCGCTGCAGCAGGTGTATTAGCCAACTAGAGAACCATAAACATATATTCAAATTATCTATTATGTGGGTTTACCAACTTGAGCATTAGTGAAAAATGAGGGTTGATGTATGAGAAATGTAATTCTGAAGGGGAAAGTAGAGTAAAACCAAAAAACGATACAATGTAAATAGGTATATTGAACCCCATGACATTGACATATGGTGCCCCACACACTCCTGGTAAATTTCAATATGGCCACCACTACGACAGTGTTGGGTCACCACTTTTGGGTCACTCAGCTGGAGCCAAAGCAGCTGTTGACCCATCTGGAAGAGTGGGTAAAGTTATCCCCCCTGTGCGGACTCCCCCCTTGTACTTTTTCAACATCCCAAAAGGATTTTTGAGAGCCCACAGCAAGGAGATCTGTACTGCATTGTTTTGCAGTATTTATATGGGGTACCCCCTTGTACTCTCACGCAACCACCCAACCTTACTCCTATACTTCCTATTTTCCTCCACCCTGGCCCTTCACCTCTCCCCACCCTCATAAAAATACCACATACATTTGAAATGTCCCACTCCGAAATGGGGTGAAAGGGCTTTGGGGAAATGGCTGTATCCCTCCCAATCACCCAGACCAGGGGGTCCATGACTCTTCAGCCCACGCAAGAGCTTAGGACAAGCAAAGCCACCACTCTTCCACACCTCTCCTATGGTGAATTTCTGAAATGTCTTCTTCCCCACCCACACGTTCGGTCCCCTTAATTTTTAACAAAAATTGCCAGGACAGGCTTCTGCCTGGCAACACCATCGGACAACCATCTAGTCGAAGAACATTCATGTGGGTGGGTAGGACGCCCCCAGCACCACCCCCCACAACCCCTGTAGGTTGGGCCATTCCGAACAGAATCGAATCAGGGGTCTGGCAGCTCACCTTTTGTTAGCAGCGTGTGCCACCCTGGTAATGAAGTGGACGTCTGAAAGTACACCAAGCAAGGGTGAATGGGTTAATGTAGCATGAAATATCTGTGTTATGGAAACACTAACCTTGACCCTACATGCAAAAGCTGCGCATGGTGACATGCTTTGGGGAGACTTTGTTCGTAAATATATGCATGAGACTAATCATTAGGACACAGGAGAATAGATAAATTCACCCACTCCTCCGGCGAGAAAATACCAAACTATTTGTTGAAAGAAATCTACACCACGGCACAAGGGAGCCATATAGAGGCAACCAAGCCTACTACTGTTGCTAGAGAAATTGCACTGAGCACCAATCGAGTCTTTTAGAAATATGTATATCAGTGATTGAGCGAGGAGAGAGAGAGAGCCAGTGTTCCGGGGAGGGTGGGGATGGGAGGGAGAAAGAAAACTATTTTGAACATTCAGCGCACACACTGTTGGGGGAAATGCTTTGACTGTTGGTATGCAACTTTGTTGGATCTCTAACACTGTTTAGTAATGTCTTTTTCTCTGTTTTGAAAATCTCAAACTCAAATAAAATAAAAAAAAGCCTCAAGGACAGGAAGACCTTTACAATGCAACAAAAAAATATGGGGTGGTAGGTGGCCCCCCCAGTGGTGCTGCCTGCCTCTCACACTCACGTTGGGCTGATTGTATTTTTTGCCAGGGACATGTGAAAACGTTGATGACAGGAGACCCGAAATGGGGCCATCACCTCCCCGAAAAAGCACTTTTTTTATTTAGAAAGCTCTGGGCAGGTGACCTCCATCATTGCCTTTTGCCCGCCTAAACAAAATGGGGTGCAGGTGCCCCGCACGCCCCCTACCTCTAACCCCACAAAAGCACAAATGCCTGCCTCTGCCCTTAGTTTGGTTGCGTTCTGCATCGGCGTTAATAGCATTTGCTTGGATTGAAGTGTAGTCTTATGTCATGGGCTTTCTTGGGCTTTATATACACTTTGTGTCATGATGTCCTTTTAACAATGTCACAATGATTTTGAGACCTGTAACCTGCTAGTGAATTTGCTGGTTGTCATGGTCGCTGGATTAAGAAGTGATTCAAAACTTTTGATGGCGGCAGTTTCAAGGAAAGGAAAAGAATCCCCAAGCTGTGAAACTCTCAACCTGACTGAAAATCAACAGCATGTGTTAAGTGTTGATATGCTTGGAAGGCACGCTGGGTTTTAGGCCAATCCAGGAGCTTTGTTTAGAGTCTTTGGCATGCATCATACATTCTTGCTGTGCAATGCTGTAGGCCTCGGATCATGTGACTTCAGAAAGCAAACTAGATATTATTACCTTTGTGGCATAAGACGCAGTGAGCAAACAGACTCTGCTAAGAGACTTGGACGGAAGGTGCCACAAAATGTGTCCCGGATTCCTACAGGGTAGCAGAGTGGATTCTGAGATGCGAGGAATCAAATCACCCAATAGCGTACCAGTTGATGTTGGTTACCTATGCTGTGGGACAAGCACAGACCATTTTGGAAATTGAGGGATTCTTAAGCCGGAGGTAGAAGTCTTAACAAAAATGGAGGTGTGACCCCGGTGGAGGTGGAAGGGGCTCGTGCAGTGTTAAGGAGTAATTAAGACTCACACTTGGGACACAGGGCTGCAACTCTTAGCACAGGGCTTGAACAATACAGATTTTGTTGTTAGCAGTGGCTGAGCAGACAGGCTCATCCTAGGAGGGAGGAACGGCTGTAGGAGGTACACAGAGTAAACACATAGACCAAAGAAGCACTAACACTCCTCTTCAGAAAGGTAAGTACTAGCACACACAGTAACTAACTTTGGAAAAACCAATGCAATATTCACAGTAAGTAAATCATGTTTGTACTACTTGGAGAATGGCAAAATGCAATTCAAAAAGTAAAATCTTTGTAATACCTTTCAGAATATCTGTTTCAGGTAGAATTGGATGAAACAAAACCAACAAAGCAGGTAAATACGTGTAATTATTTCAGAGAGGCTGTAGGCTATAGCAGTCCATCCTTATATAGTTACGAGAGTCTCAATCAGACTGGAAGGCAAAACAAGCAAGTTACAAGCTGTAGAAAGTTCCAGAGTTCCACAAGAAAGTTTGCAGTAGCAGGTAATTAACACTTTTGGTTGGGGAAAGGCACCAGGGACTTCAGGGAAGGCTCCTTATAGGCACACAGGCGTTAGGCCTGGCCCAGCATGCATGGAAAAGCTCCTAAACACACGAATCAGCAAAGCAACTCTCAGTCCCTTAGGAATGAAGAAGAGGGTGCAGCATGCTGCTCCCCCACCCCCCGATGCAGCTGCAGCAGATCCAGTCATCAGATTCTAAGTCAGGAAAATGAAAGAAGGGTGGATCTCACGGCAGCAGTCGAGTGAAGGGGCTTCCAGCAAAGGATTCTATGGGGTTCTGTGATTTTGGAAACCACCAGTGCGGAACAATTACCGCCTGGTCGATTTATCTCACTTTCTCGGTCCAGCACTCGGCAAGGGGACTTCAAGGAGTGGAAACTTGCCTCTTGAGGCCTGGAAGGAGTCCACCAAACTTTCTGGAGGATTTGATTATCGTAAGACGATGCACTGCAGTGGCCCCATGTCCCAGGGTATTGGCGGTTCGCAGCCCTTTAAAGTCAAAGCTCGTTGTGGGATGCCTCAAACTGCAGGTCGTCTCAAGGCTGATTGGTCCCACCAGTTTAAAGAGGAGAGGCGTCCTCTTCAGAGTTCTCCTGACATTTAGAAGAAGGGGTCAGGCAGCAGCGATTACAAAGAAGGCATCTCCAGTTGTCTGCAAGTGGCTGCAGCCATCTCTTCTCTTCGTCCTCGTTGATTCTTCAGTTCCAGGGGTCTACCTGTCTTCAGCCTCAGGATCCATGCCACGTATACAGGGACCCAGCCAATCCGCACCCATGGACCATTCAAAACAGCCTCCCAGTTGGAACTGGTTCCAGGCAGGCACAGCAGAAGAAAAGAACAGCAGAGTTTGAGTCCTCCTCCATTTCCTGTTCTCACAGACACACTGGCGCCTTGACAGGCTTCGCAAAAGGGATCCCGCCGAAGACAAAAGTCAAACCAGGACCTCCCACACCCGGCACAGCAGAAGGATCAAGAAGGGGCAAGCCATCTTGAATTGGCGAAAAAAAAAACACTGGTCACCATTTTGGGTGAATGGTGACCCTTCAGTGCACTACTGCAGGGCTTTCAGTACAGCCTGAGTCTAAACATCACACAAAAGTAGGTAGAATAAAACCAATCTCACCAGTCATTCGAATTAGCTTGCCTCTGTAACCAAAAAATTACAGGAACAGTATGAAAGGGGATACTGTGTAACCCCTCGGCACTCCTCAAAAGGTGGGGTGTGCTGATCTCATCATTTAAAAAAGATAGGAAGGGTATGAAATATCCCCCTGTCCTTGGGAACATGTGATCCCACAAGGGAAACAACCGAAAATAAAAAAGGGAAGCCCAAAGAGCTTACAGCAACACTGCAAACAAAGGGCTGTGTGCTGCAAAAGTCAAAGACAGGTGTCATGAACTTGGAGGAAATCATTTCTCCAAGTAGGAGGTATAATAAGAAATACAAAAAGTATCCCAAAAGATTGGGTAAAACAAGGAGTGCATGTGGGAAAAGGTTCCAACAGACCAACAATCCAGCAAAATGTACTGGTGGACTCACAGGTGAAGGCGATTGGACATAAACATGAAAATGTACCTAACACGGCGCAAGTTGATGGCCAAGAATGTGGGATGGTCAAAATAAATTTGGTTATCCTGCAATGAAAACGTCCTGGCTTTTTAATGTGAAGGTCTTCCTCTGTATGCAGATGTAGAAAAATAATCCAAAGTCATTTAAGAGCAGCTGTGGTGATCCCAAATGCAAATTTCAGTTGTCAAATATGTAAAGGGAGCAAACCCCGTGCCTTTTAAGCAGAGCAGGCTCTCTCAGAAGTCCCCTCCAGAACCAGGCAGGAGATAGAAAGCAGCACAACGTTTTTTACACACACTTTTACACACACTTTTACACACACTTTTACACACACTTTTACACACACACACACACACACACTTTCACACACTTTCACACACACACACACACACAAACACACACACACACACACCCCCCCCCCCCACCCCTGATTGGTTTTAACAAGTCTATCAAGTAAAACGAAGAGGTCCGTTTCAACTGTGAAAAAATAGTTCTCCAACAAAAATTGGTTGTAAAAGGGTGTGGAACGATTAACAGTCAAATATAAAAGCAGTGGAACTCCATGCCAGTTAGTCTCAGCTCACTTTGACCTCTGCCTTTGGCTAGTGTAGATGAGAATGGCCTCTATGCAGTCCCTTGGCCTCAGCCAAGCATTATCCAGTCAGTAAAATATATGCATGTAAATGTGACAATACCAGCATATTTCATGTGAACAGGGCTCAGGGGATTTTCTGTGACGGAGCAAGTTGATAATGTGGGCAACACTGGCATATGTTGAGGTAAGACCCCATGATATGATATATGATATTTTATTTGTATCACGCTCATACACAGGTATTTCAGAGCGTGACGAGGCAAGGGAGGGAAAAAAGGGAGAACAAAACAACGATCTTACTAGGCCCAGTGGAGGGCACGCAAGTGCAGGGGAAAGGGAAGGGGGAAGTGCAGGGGGCAGTGAGAGGCAAAAGTGGAAAGTGCTGAGCAAGGATTAAAAATACAAGTGCAAGGGTTGCCAGGAGGCAGTGCAGGTGCGTTTCAGGGTGGGCAAATACCTGGCCAAGAAATCGGAGGGTAACCAGGTGCAAGATGCCGAAGGAGAACAGATCAGCAGGGGAAGAGGAGGAGAAACGGCAGAAGCAAAGAGGAAGGCCTTGAGGTGCTTCAGGAATTTTTAGAGTGGCAGGGAGGATGTTCCAGAGGGAGGCCCCAGCTGAAGACCGATCTACCCCCAGCTCGTTTCTTTGCGAAACGACCGACCATGAGGGAGTTGGAGGTGGAGGAGCGAAGAGCTCGAGAGGGAAGGTATTTATGTTGGGAGAGTTGAAGGTATTTTGGACCCAGGCCCCAGAAACCCTTGTGTGCAATGCAAAGGGTTTTGAATGTATTCCTTGCAGCCACTGGGAGCCAATGAAGAGATTTCAGGGCTGGAGAGATACAATCCCAGGGCTTGAGGTCAAGGACAAGTCTCGCACTCCTGTTCTGGATGAGTTGCAAAAGGCAGAGAGTAGAAGCAGGTACATTTAAAAAGAGGCTGTTGCAGTAGTCCAACCTATTGAAAACCAGGGCTGGAGAGACCATGAGCTTCTGGGAAGGAGAGGAAAGGCAGAATACCTCTGAGGAGGTGCAGTTGGAAGTTTGACTTTTTGGAGACATCAGAGATGTGGGCAGAAAAGGAAAGCGTGGAGTCGAAGATGACCCCAAGGTTCTTAGCTCCGCAGGTGGGGGTAGGAGGAGAGCCAAGGGAGGCCTGTCAGAGAGTGACGGGAAAGGAGGGTGAAGGGGTGCAGATGAGGAGAATCTCCGTTTTGCTGACATTAAGGCAGAGATCATTGGCAGCACACCACTCCTTAATAGCAGACAGACCATCCGAGATGAGAGAAGAAGAGGTGGGTGAGGGAAGCCTGAAAATGAGTTGCGTGTCTTCCGTTAGGAAAGATTTCTTAATTGTAGGTAATTTTCCTTCCATGTGGCAACCCCTAAACTTTTTGCTGTTGTTTTCACCCTGATCTAGACTTTGCCAGAGAAGCACAGCCTTCTGCCGCTCTCCTCTGGGCTTTCGCTCCATTCTTACGGGGAAACTGACATGCCCTTAAGACAGTCAGTACCGGGAAACGTTGTTTTCCGTAGTTCTTTTATCATGTTGCAGCTATGCGCAACATGATACAAGAGGGCACAGCAAGCTAAGTGACTGCTCTCTTGGGTCTCTAGTCACTCTACAGGCCCTAGACACACTTTGGATTGTTAATGAATGGTGCAAGTGAATCACGGACGGGACTGGTGGCAGCAATCGTTTCTTTGTGTTTTGAGCTTTTTTTGCCTGTTTAAGCGCGTTTCTCGCACTTAGCCCAAAATGGTGGCCTGGCTCCCAAAATGGCCAGACCACGAGGCTCTTTGTCCTGCCCGCTGACCGTCTTGCCCCCTTCACCTTCCCCAGGTCGAGCCGACTCGGGGCCTTCCTTATTTGGGCATGTACTTTCCTGCAAAGCACAGATGCTTTTGCGGGCTTCTACAGGCCTTGTGTGTGCCTCCAGGATGTGGGCTGGGATGTCTGGTCCCAATACACATCCTGGGTGCCAGAGAGTCTAGTGTGTCTTGAATGCCTGGGACCACCGTGGTCCGTGATAGGTCCACGTATGGTGTGTGTGTTTTGTGAGCAGATCTCCCATTGGGTCCCCTCCGTTTAGGCGCGAAGGGAACTCTGGATAGAGGAGGCTGGAAACACCACTACCATGTCGATCTCCTGAGTTCTCACGAACGACGGATACAGGAGCCAAGTATCCTGCAACTAAGAGGCTGAACCGAGGAATTGCTGGTGACCCGCTGAAGGACTGCTCCTCTGCACTGCTGTCGCCCGGTGAAATCATTCTGCCGCTGATCGAACGAGAAGGCCTGTACTGGTACTTCGACCCTTTGGCATAGTGGGAACAACTATTCTCGGCATCTTCATCATCTCCTGCACGTAAGCATTCGGAAGCGTCTCTGGGCCATCCAGTAGACTGACCAGCTTACCCAGGAGTCTTGCTCTTGCACTTACCCAGGAGTCTTGCTCTTGCACTCTTGCGCCGTTAGGTTGCTGCTGTATTCCGAGTCCTTGACACTCTCACACGATTCGTACACTTGGCATTCCCGGGTCTGAAGTGAGAAGTGTACATTGGGCTGAAATACACACGGCCGCTTCGTTGCCCTGCTGTGGTAACAAACTTTGTGGGTTCACTGCGTTTGGGACATCCTCAACTCTAAATTCTGCTGCCGCGGAATCTACACGACGCCGACACGTCCCCTGCTCGTATTTGAACCTGCCAGCACTGAAACTGACGCAGAGAAGCCTGGGTCTGCCTGCATCGGGGACCGGCGAGTAGCAACGCTAGGAACTGGTCGCCCTCCTGCAGTAGCCCGTAGCTTTTCCTTGCTGTGTTAAACAGCACACCTTTTCGCACTCGCGCTCTGCTTCTGCCCGCAAGTGGAGGCCGCGCTTGAGTAGCAGAGATCTGTTCGCCCTCCTTTGTTCACCACTCTGAACTGCCTGACTTCCTTGAAGAGACTCCCTTTGGCACCAGCATGTGCAGGTACTTTTGAGCACAAGGCTCCACTCTTCGTAGGGCTCGGACTTCCTTCTAGTTAGGTGGCCTCTGAAGGCGAACTGGGTCTAAACGATTACTTGCACTGCCTGTTTTCCTCCCCATCTAGGTGGTCTGCATATTTCGTGCTTCTAACTCTTTAGACCCATCGGTAATTGTATATATATTGTATTTGATGGTGATGTGTTGGTTTACTTGAGTTTTATTGTGATTCTTTGCTATGGTCAATATTACAAAGGCCTTGTAATATATGTGTCTATATTTTTAATATAACACCTGCTTGGAGTAATTTGTAAGCGTCCTTGCTTTGTGTGCTCATTGCGGGCTTTCAGTCACCCTCACCCCTCTTGAGACCTAGTCTTGACCGTCGCGATCGCTACCTTGATTGGTCTGGCTTGTCCAGAGATTACCCTGTTCCAAGAAACTAGGCTGGCCTTCTGAACCTCTGCCCCTCCAGGACAGAGTTCAGAAATCCATCTTAACATCATCCGCATAGCACTGAAAATTGGAGCAGAGAGCGGCAATGCGATGGGTGAGTTGCCAGGTATTCGATGAAAAGCTGGGGTGAGAAGTTAGACGCCTGGGGAACACCGCAGGTGGAGAGAGAGAAATAGAGGAAAGGAAGGACCCAAATTGGACCGGGAAGGGTCGATCAGAGCGAAAATAAGTCAGCCATGCCAAAGCCTGATCGGCGATACCCAGGTTGTCACAGAGATGGTTGAGCAGGATGGTATGGTGGACCGTGTTGAAGGCATAAGAGAGATGTAGTAGGATGAGGCCAGAAGGGATGTTAGGGTTGGATAGCAGATCTTCATGGATGTTCAGGAGAGCAGTTTCCGTGCTTCTGGCAGCTCTAAAGCCAGATTGATAGTCATGGAGACAACCTACAGAATCAGTGTGAAGGTTAAGCTGTGAGATGGCCAGCTTTTCCAGGAGTTTGCCCAGGAAAGGAGGGATTGAGATCGGGCGATACCCGGGCAAGAAGGGCCAGCTGTGGGATTCTTGAGAAGAGGGTGCACAAGAGAGTGCTTCAGAGGGGAGGGGAAGGCTCCTGAGGAAGAAATCTGCCAGGGAAGGAGCAAGGGTGTCAATGTGGTCCTTGATGGTTTTGGAAGAACATGGAAGAACCGGTTTTGACTAGACTTTCATAGATCAGACTTGTCTAGAAACCTTGTCAGGGGAGGAAAAGAGGAAAGAAAGAGGGTGGGGGTGGCTGCAGGAGGGCTAGAGTTAACAGAATGAGAAGGGGGAAGATGGGGAGGGGACGAGAAGTTGTACAGGATGTCCTGTTTTTTTTTTAGATGTAGTGAGAATGCAAGGGCCGCGCAAAGGGCCTGGGAGGCGACAATAGAGGTAGACACTGCAGCAGGGTCGGCCAGCTCCTTGCAGATTTAGAAGAGTTCGGCCGAGTTGTTAGATGCCGCAGAGACACTGGTTTGTCAGAGTATGAACAGGAAGCCCTCCATTTCCTCTCAGCCACCAAGCAGTTACGTTTAAGGGTAGCTAAGTCTGAGTCGTACCAAGAATTGCACTTGCCTTTGGGCTTCAAACAGATCCTCATGACAGGGGTAAGAGCATCAAGAGTATCAGAGATGGAAGAATAGAGCATGGAAAGGGCTGTGTCAGGATGTGAGTCTGCCAGGGTTAGGGGGTGCGGGGGGGCGGGGGGGGGAGATGGTGGCAGCGAAAGCCTCATCTGACACACGCTTCATGGGCTCTCCGCACAAGAAGGCTGAACATGTGGAAGTGCTAGCATATTTTATGTGGACAGAGCCCTACAGATAAGGGGTGTATCAGGCACTTTTATTCCCAAAAACTAGGCAAATGTAGAGCCTTGTGCCCTTGAGTTCCCCAACACAGCGCCATGGATATGTTTGGACGAGTACTGCACATAGTACCACAGTAAGAAACCATTACTGCCCGATTGGAAGAAATAAACCTTTTTCTTTTAATAGGCATGAATAAATAAGTGCAAAAAATAATTACAAAACATTTTCGTTTTTCCAGTTACAACATATTTTTACTTGCTTATAAAATACTCCCACGGGGAGGGGCTGCTTTTGCGCTGCACGCAAAATGGCCGCAGCCTGAAAGTGCTCCGTCAGAGGCTGCAATATTCAGAGAAAATATCCTGCATTTCGGAGTAGTTCCAGCTGGGCACTTGTCGGCACAGCGAAGCTGAACACCCACCGAACCTGGGGGTATCTACGGTCCAGGGGGGCTTAATTGATCCTGAGATATAGCCATACGCCTGCAGGGCCCAATGCATGGAGAGCCCGAGACATGGCAGGAAGCCCATCCCCCAAAGGCCGGGACTTCGGCACTGAGCTGTCCTGAACCGCCCGAAGCTTGGAGAACTCGCTCTCAGGACTGCAAGGCTTCCACATTGTTCCCCTCCTGCGAGGAGTTCGGAAACCCTGCCAGAACGCCTAAACCCCATCGGGGGTGCGCTCATTGCGGGATCCAAGCTGCTCTGGAACTCTCCCACCCCACGCCTTGCCCGAAGGGCGACCGGCGCACCCTCCACCCCCGCTCCTTTTCTGCACAGAGCCCCAGGACTCGTGGGCGATACTTGGAGACGCGCTGGACTGCCCCACAGCCCGACGGAGAGAGGAGACTGCAGGGTCCCTCAACACAAGGGACCTCATACAACCTGCCGAGACACGCAGGTCTCATCAGGATTTGGAAGGGGCTTGACTCAGACTGAGCCCGCGGCGGGCGAATTGCACACTGGCGTAGGGGGCGGGCGGCTTCGATCCTATGGTCCAGAGTAGAGGATCATCTAAGCCGGCCCACCTTCTACCAAGCTGAACCCAGACTTGGGGCATTCCATCCGCAACACAATGGGAGCTGGCCCGTTACGGGGCCGCAGACTATGCATTTCTCCTAAATCCACAGTAAGTGGGGGTGCCGGGAGGAAGGAATCCCCTCACAAAATGTCCTCCCTCCCTGTGGCATCCACATTAATCGAGGGGCAAGAACTGTTACGCTCACCTGGCTCCGACAGGGGCGTCGATCTAAACTGGACAGCTGCGGTCTCCACCAATGTGACGCGTAGTGCCGAGATGACGGACTGGACTGGCCCACCTAGCTTTGTTTGCTTGGCCCGTAGGAATATTCTTCTGCAAATAGAGAAAGGGAATTAACCACCCGTGGAGTTGAGCGTTAAACCCCCCCCCCACTCCCGCTGTTCTCCCCGCTGATCACCTTTGATGTCCCCTCTTATAGTCTCACCTGATGGTTTGGAAAGATGAGCTCTCCATCCTGCATTGAGCGCAGGGGCGTGTAGATAACCAGTTACTTCACTGGCTCAAAGGAATTGGTGAGTTCCAGAACAATATTGACTCTGAGATTCCCGGCAAGACGCCGTAAGTATGTAGTTCGTAAGAGTTCAAATGTCTGACTTTCACTCTTGTCCGATTCCTTGCAGGTTGCAGCTTGACCCTAGCGAAGAGTTCCTCGTGGCAACCGCAAATATTCAGGTAAGGATTTGTATTATCCAACACAGTTCGATAAAATAATGTCAATATGTAACCTGCTGCTTTCTCCCTTATTCAGGCGCTGAGAGAAAGTATGAAGTCTCGGGGAATAATGCCTCCGGCGGTAAAATCAGGTAAGTCTATTGTTGTGAGGAGGTTTCCCCTTGTTTGTCCCTTTGTTTTACCTTGCTGTTCTGGTCTTCCCCTTAGATACCGGAGTGCGGTGGGAACATGCATAAGGATGCGGTGGAATGTGAAGATGCTGCGAAGGCCGGTGAGTTCAGCGCGGTGCTGTAGCAGGCGAGGCGACGAACATAAAATAAACTTTTCTTCCAGCTCAAAGGCGCGATGGATCGGGAATTCAGGTAAGGATCAAAGGTATTGCTCTTGTTCTAACCTTTTCTCCTTCTTTCTCCCTTTTTCTAGGAGCTCCAGACTCGAGGCGGGCGTGGCAGAAGACTGGATGCAGACTTGCAGGCACAGTGAGCGTTACGCTGCTGGATGCAGAATAACGTGAAGCGTGTGCTGCTCTTCGGGCGTGGTTTAAAAAGCCTCCAAAGTAGTCCCAGGTAAGTATTCCTCCCCATCCCCCCCCCCCTGTGTAAAAAATAGTCCCTAGGTAAAGTAGTCCCTTCCGAGCCTCTTTTGGCTTGGAGCTCTTGCAGCATGGTCTGCATCAGGTGAGTTTGCAGCATGGTCTGCATCAGGTAAGTTTTAATCTATGAGCCTGGCGCCTATGGCGCCAGGACTGACTCTCCATATGAGCCTGGTGCCATAGACGCCAGGACTGCACCCAAATAGCCCCTAGCAGGGGTTGTTGGGCTTGCTTGGGATAACTTGATGCCTGCTTCCGGGGTTGCTGGACTTGGTCTGGGTCCCCGGGGGTAGGCATCATGACAAGAACCTCATTTGGCGATATAAAACCCCAATAGCAGGGGGCACGAAATCAGTTGGCGGCATAAGTCCCCGATTTTCTTAAAGCGTGGCAGACATACACCTACAGGCCCCCACCTACTCCCTCCCCTGATTAACCCGCAGAGAGGTACCTACCAGGAGACCGAGTCGGCCCAGATCCACACAGGCCCTGATCCTGCTCACCTGGACCCGCGCTGGCCGTGCCCAGCGCACCCTTTGTAGTGCAGATCCTCACTTGCGCCCCCCAGGAAAACACCACCCTACTTGGGGGTCCAGACTACTCCCCAAGAAGCCCCCACTGTGGTCATCCCATGCCTTCCCCTTCTGCATCATACAGGGCATCATATTAAGCCCAGAAGTGACACTACGGGACGGGGTCTCTCAACAACAGTTCAACCACTTTAACCCTCCCCTACAAAGCAGACTCCCCTCCACCCCCCTGACCTACCGAGGGGCAGCCTGCTGGCTGGGCCTGATCAATCTCTGTTCTAATACAGACACTCATGGAGCCAGGCCCGGCTGAAAATCGAGTGACGCACATCTGCATTGCCCCCACACCTTTGAAATACCCGCCCCCCCTGGCAGAGGTTGCCGGAGTCCGCGGCTGCGGTCTGGGGAGGTCAGGGGCCCCCAGCGCCATGACACCCGCCTCGACATAAGGGAGACCTCTTGGTATGGGAAACCAAAAGAAAATTAAAAATGGAGCAGTTCGCCAGGGCAGATCGGGGCCCACCACAACAAGAGGAGAACCTTGGCCCTTCTCAATTAAATATCTCGGCTCTCAACCAAACCCTGCTAGCGCTAAAGGGCAGAACAAACAATCTTGGCGCTAAAATTGACGCCTTAACATGTAAAGTGGATGTCTACGCAATTCAAATAGACAAGTTGTGCGGCAGGATGTCGGAAGCAGAACACAGAATCGGGGAGGGAGAAGATAAAATCTCTGTGCTTCAACGTGAGGTCACCTCCCTACAACAAACAGTACAAAAGGTTGTGGCCAAGAATGAAGATCTTGAAGGGAGTTCCAGGAGAAATAATATAAGGATCACAGGGGTGGCCGAGACCACCCAGAAAGACAATATGGAGCAGTTTGTGGAAAAACTACTTCTGGAAGTCCTTGATAACCCACTGGTCACAAACCTATTTATGGTGGAACGAGCCCACTGTTGACTTGCGAATAGACCTCCCACAGGGGACCCCGAGAGGGCCATCATCGCACGCATCTTCAATTATCGAGACCGTTACATACTACTGCGAGCAGCAAGAGAGAAAAAGTCCCTGAGGTGGGGGGTCAGCAACGATATACCTGCTCCCGGATTTCAGCCAGCAAGTCCAAGAGTAAAGGAAGACATTCCAAAACGCAAAGAATGTCCTGAGGAAAAAAGAAGTGCGATGAGTAATGTTATACCCAGCAAAACTCAGTTATCCACAACGGAAAGACATTCTTCACATCGTCAGGTGCAGCAGACATTTTTGATGCCAACATTCCAGATACCGGGGATCCCCCCCACCCCAAGATTCCCTCTGAACTATGCCAGCAGATGATCAGACCACTATATAGTTGAACAAATGGGCTCCTTAAAGGCCATGCCCGTACCTTCACATGGCAACTACTGGATCCATTTTTAATATAAGGAATGTATATGTTGAGTAATGAATATGGTAATAAGCCTCTTGACAATAGGAGTCACAGCGGCCGCCGGCACCCCCATGCCCAGGGGCAAAGTATTCCTATTAGGGGTTGTTGTTCAATGTTGTTTGGGAGGGGGGTGGGACAGTTCAGCCGGCAGATTGGGGTTTCTGGCATGGGAGAGGGTTGGAGGGAAGTTAATGGTTCATTGAACGTTATGACACAGCGCCCAATGGGGAGATATGGGGGGAGGGGGTGGATTCCTTCTTCCAGGATCAAGAAGTCCTTTGCACACTTAATACTAGCCATGCGCCTAACATAATTTAGAACCCAGAACACGGCATATACATTTCTCCAGACGCTAACCACAGTCTCAACATAACGTGACACGCCCCCAGGGAGTAGATACTCCCTCCAACACAGACATTACCCTAGTTACTTAGAACATTCGGGGATTCACTAATCAGAAAAATACATCCAATTTCAAATTACGCCAGGAATCACCACGTGAACGTCCTCTATCTTCAGGAGACCCACCTGGGCAGAGGGCACAAACTCCCTAGTCTTGCTGGTTGGGGTATCCATAGATACGGTTCATCCTACACTACCCACTCCCGGAGAGTCGCAATATATATATAGACTGGTCATTGGAATTCAAACTACACAGCCTGATATCAGATGAGGAGGGTCGCTTTCTCCTGGTGGTGGGGGAAAATAGCTGGCTGGTCAGTTCTCTTCATAAATATATACAGCCCTAACTATGACTGCCCTGAATTGTTTCAGACGTGCTCTGAACACCTACGGACATTCCCTGGTTATGAAGTGGTGTGGGCGGGGGATTTTAATGTAGCCATGTCACTGATCCAGGATAGGTCATGATCCGTACAGACAGCACTTACCCGGGTGGCCCAAAAGTGGGCGACTATCGCAGCAGATTACGCCCTGGTTGACATATGGCATCTTGACCACCCCCTCAGTCGTGAATTCACGTTCTACTCGAACGTCCATGGGAGTTCCTCCAGGATTGACTACATCCAAATGTCCCCAGATTTGGCCCGAGTGTACTATGAAGCGCAGATATTACCCCAAACCACTCCTCAGTCCTGGTACGGTTCACGGGTCCGACATAGCATTTCGTGAGGACATTCGCCAAGCCATTGCCGAATTCTTCCAACTGAATGCAGAGTCGGTCTCGGACCCCAGAGTAGTATGGGAAACATTTAAAGTTTATATCTGAGGCTGGTCTATCTCCCAGGAAGGGGCGTCCTAAAGTGTATCCGTAGAGCCATCTCATCTAAAGAGAAAGAATTCAAAAATATAGAGACAAGACAGGCCCTGCAGGACTCCCCCGAACTTCAGGCTGGCCAAGAGACAAGAGATCCATTTGCTGATGAGCAGCGAGGAAAGATTTTTAGGTGACCCAATGGCGGCTGTTAGATACGGTGAGGGGGACCGTCCTAGTATGACTCTAGCATGGTCCATTAGGCAAGAGCGACACTTAGACCCTATAATAGAAGTAGACACATCCAAGGGAGAAACCGTCAGGGATACCGGGAGAATAAACGACACGTTACGTCAATATTATGTGGAACGCTATACTACACAGACTACCGCAGGGCATGACAACATCGGACAATATCTAGACAGGATCGCCCTGGGATGGCTAGACCCGGAAGACAGAACGAGACTGAATATTCCCATCGGTAAAGCCCCTGGCACTGCTGGCATTACTGCAGAACTATATAAAGCTATCCCGGCCCTACTCATTCCCCACTTAACTAGCATGTTCGAAGCAGCCAGCTCGGCGGGTGTGCTCCCTGAGTCCACCAGAACAGCCCTAGTAATGATCTGCTTAAACCAGATAAGGACCCCAAGAAATACTTGTTTTACAGGCCCCTTTCACTGGTGAATACTGGTAACAAGATCCTAGCAAAGCTCTTGGCAGACAGGCTTATGCCCCACATGCCCGGCCTGGTCCTCCCAGATCAGACAGGCTTCATACCGGGCCGCTCGACACAAAATAATCGGTGGAGACTATTCACCTGATGCACAACGTGAACCCAGAGATCCCGATTGCAGTAGCAGTGTTGGATGCCGAAAAGGCATTCGACTGTCGAATGGCCTTTCTTATTCGAGGTCCTTCGTCAAGCTGGCATGGGTATCACGTTCCTACATTTGGTTTGTTATACACTGCCCCATGTGCTCTGGTGTATACTAATGGTAGACAATCGGAAACTATTTACCCATCTCGAGGCAGTAGACAGGGTTGCCCCTTCTCCCATATTTTGTTTGCCCTTGCAATTGAGCCGATGGCGTGCGCTCCGAGGGAATACCACAACCACAAACTCTCTATACGCGGACCATATGTTGATATACGTTAAATACCCACAAACCAACCTGAATCCAGTGGTGGAAGAGATCACCAATTTTGGAGCCCTGTAGGGCCTGAGGATCAAATGGACTAAGTCAAAGATCCTCCCGCTCACCGCAAGGGTATCCTTGCATGACATCGGGGATGCCTTTGCCTGGTGCCCTTAGGGAATCTGCTACATAGGTATTCGCATGTCCATGTCACTGGTTAGGCTATATGAGGAGAATTACATAGCAGCCCTACAATACTTGGAACACAGGGTGGACACACGAGTACGCCTCACCATCTCCCAATCAGCTTGCATCTCACTCTCCAAGATGGTGGTCCTGCTGAAATTATTGTACGTCTTTAATAACGTCCCGATCTAGCCCCCCGCGAGCTTCTGGAACCAACTAAAGAGCCTGATGAATTGATATGGGCAGGGAAACAACCCTGCATCTCGTTAGACACACTATGTCTTCCGTGCTCCCAGGGAGGCCTGGATGTCCCCAACCTTTTTTTATACTACCTCGTTGCCCAGGTACAATACGCCGTCTGGTGGTGGTCCCCCCGAACTGCCCCACACATGCCTCGAGGAAGCACTTATCCGACCAGATGATCTCAGGGGTCTACTATGGGCCACGCGAGAAAGATATACAAGGTCGGAAGTGCAGCCGATAGATATCACCCTCCGAGCATGGGACCGCCTGGCGAAATGGGCCGACCAAAGACAGTAGTACTCACCCTCCATGGCCATATATCAAGTACGAGGCATTCCACTTACACATGAGGCTATTTTTTTTACAACACTTCACGAACCTACAGATTAAAACGATACGAGATATTGCCCCTCAGGGAAGGTTCATATTATGGGACGACCTTAAAACTAGGCAAGAATGGACCCAAATCACGCAATTATTGTATTATCGGCTTCGGGAGGTGTTACGGGCCAAATGGCCGGATTTTCCAAATGCGCCCCCACATCCCCTACATACACCACCACTCCAACATCCGCCAAGAAGCTGGTCTCGACCCTGTATGGCATGGCCCTGTCGCTCAGACCCGCACTTGCGAACCTTCAGAGGTAAATGGGAAGACAACCTGGAGTACACACTGACAGATGACCAGTGGAGCTTTATACATGCTCAAACCAAGTCCATTTCCATTAATAATAGATCCGTCTGATTCATTTTAAATTCCTGCACCAGATATACTATTCTCCGTTCATACTGCACAGGTTTTTTCCCCACTTAGACCCCCGAACTGTAAGATGCCACCAGACGCCTGCAGACTTTAACCATATGACTTGGCTCTGCCCCAGAGTTCAGTCTCTGTGTTCAAAAATTACTGAAGCAATGTCAAGCAGGACTGATACTCGCATACCACTCACCCCTGAAATCTGGGTGCTGGCCCTAACTGAGACTGGCACCCGGAGTGAGAAACGCCTCATAAGCAGGGTATCGTTGACTGCCAGATCACTTATGGCACAAACATGGGGATCCAATACGGCACCCACATTTCAACATTGGCTCAATCTTATGTCGAGTTGTGATCAGAGGGAAACGCAGTACAACATGACGCTTCCATCTACCAGCAAACCCCAAGATTACAAGCTCCCTTCAGGAGCTATATGGCCAGGAAGGAGGAACCTGGAACCGACTCCAATATACCGGATCCTAATGGCAATACCCAATGACTACCCCCCATGGGTGCCATCCTCGTGACCGCCCAAAATTGTAATGGCTGATCCTTTAAAGTGTCTACGGGAAAGGGAAACGTTAGGAGCTACACCCCTATGATCAACCTTCTACTGCCGATGGTGCTAGGCTCAGCACAAAGACTGCTGTAACAGTGTGCATGTTAAGGATGTATGTAAGCAAAGGAAGGGGGTGGAGGGGCGACAGGAGCTCATTGCCCCTAGCTGGTGTTATTGTGTACTGTTTTATATGCAAAAATGTAATAAAAACTGTTTAAAAAAATACTCCCACTGGGAATTGGACTTACATTTTTACTTCCTAAAAAAATCACTTTACTCCCAACTTTAAAAAAAAAGGAAGTAAAATACTCCCACTTCCAAATCTTATCTGGAGCACTGTGGACAGAGCTCAGAATTTTCCTTGGACATGCCAAGTTCACATGTTCCAACAACGTAATGCACTAAATGTAAACAAAGACAGATTTAGGAACTGCTCCTGTGTTCATTGCCTACTGGCATCCGAGAACCTCATGAGGTAAAGCCTTGAACGCCCTTGAGTCACCACAACGCGAAATCAACACATTTCCCACGTAACAGACCAGTTTAGTGGCTTCTCTATGGACCCCCCTTGGAGTCCAACCAGATAGTTGTACACAGTGCCTAAAATGTATGGAGAAAACTATGCCGTGCTGCTTAGTCAAGTGAAGGCAGATTTGGGGAAATGGTCGCCACTGCGGATTTCATGGCTGGGACGGATCGCTACGATAAAAATAGCAAATCATCCAAGGATGCTGCACCACTTTCAGGCGCTTTCCATACCGGTCCCTCTGTCCTTTTTCAAATCCCTCAACAGAGTGGTATCTCGCTTTGTATGGCAAAATAAAAACAACCCAGAGTAGTCCTGGAGACATTGATGGCACCCAAACAAAGGGGGTGGGGGCGGGGGGAGGCCTCACGAACTTCATTAAGTACTACGCGGCAGCCCAGCTACGAGTAATAAAGGTATAGTTTACTGGGCACACAACCAAACATTGGGATGCAATGGATAGAGCAGTGTGGTGGGGACCACGCTACGAGGGATATTATGGCTGCACTGGCGGACAGACCCCAGAACACCTCTTAGCCAAATCGTCTCGGCAGGATAGCTCAGGGGCAATGCACTCGCCTTGGAAGCAAGACGACGCGGAGCAACAGATGTTCGATCCCCGGGTCGACGCTTAGAAACCTCTCGGTATTAAGCACATTATAAATAACCAATTATAATGACAAAGTCTTAGCTCTAATCTGCGAAATCTGGGATGGCTGGGATGGCGTAGTGGATCAGGGAGGTCTTACAACACGCCCCTCCCCCTTCACCCCACCTCTTTGGGAATCCACAATTCTCCCCTGGGATGGCACAGGGTTCTTTTAAACAATGGCACAAGATGGGGTGCACAAAGGTTGGCGACATGGTAGTGGGGGGAGACATCAGATAGTTCGAAGACCCTAGGCAAAAGATTGGGGTGGGGAGAAAGTTAGGATGGGGAACTATCAGCTGCGGCACTGGCCGTCACACCCAGAGGTAAAGCTTGCGGCTAGTAGGAAACCGACGCCGTTCGAGGCGTTTCTTATTTTACACACATGGGACAAGCAGATACCCAGACTACATTTGATCTTAGTGGACTCGGACATAGATTGCACACGGGTGTACATGAAGAAATGGGAGATTACATCCAACAAGTGTATGATAATGGCAGCATCTACAATCCTGAAGTGCTGGACATCACTGAGGAAGCCTTGCATGTCCGCTTTTTGGAGGGTGTCCGCAATGTTGCAAGTATCTATCTGCCTGCAGATTGGTTATCCCACCATTGCTTCTGTGCCTCATTCAGTCATCAATGGGTACAAGAGAGTTCTGGCTGTGGCTGTGGAGACAAACTACAGCTTTCCACTGGCAGATAAGGTCAAGGCTTTCTTGGCTGAGCCCTCTGCTTTTGTGGTTGCTGCTCCCGTCGCTGCTGTTGCTGCAGCTCCGGCTGCAGCTGTTAAGGAGGAGAAGAAAGTGGAAGAGTCTGAGGAACCAGACGACGATATGGGATTTGGTCTTTTCGATTAATCAGAGTATCAAATGTTGACTAACCAGTGAAATAAAAAAAGAAAAAAAAAAGAAATGGGAGGTTACACTGGGGGGCAGGGAGGGAGATACCGAGGGAACACTGGGAGATTGTTTGGAGGAATCTTCCTAAGCTAACCAGGTCTATTCGGCTTTGGCAGGCCTGGTACACGAGTATGCTTCAGTGGCATTACACACCGGAGAGATTGCATAAAATGTACCCAGTCACATCACAGGAGTGCTTGAGGGGGTACACGGGGAAAGGAGAATGGAGACACATTTGGTGGGATTGGCGGGGGGGTGGGGGGGTGGGGGGGTGGGGGTGGTTCTGGTCGGACATAAGGGCCCAAATACAATCAATGGTCCAGTGCCCCCTGACACTCACCCCCAGGGAATGGATGTGAGGGGGCTATTCGACCCGGGAATTCAACTTCCCTCCAAGCCCCAACGTAAAGCGTTCATGGTAATGCTTATTGCGGCCTGGCTGGTACTGGCCGGTACTGGCGAGGAGATGGAAGCAGAAGGAACCCCCAACGTGTGCAGAGTGGCTGCATAGGCTCTGGGGTATGCTAGCAATGGAATGGGTTACCTACAGAGTGCAAGGCAAAACCGCAGCCTTTCGGCAGGACCGGGGACTGGCTCCTGGTTCTGGACATCCTTTGGGGGACTATATGAAACAGTGCTGCCCACAGAACCTGCCAATACTGGACATAATGTGAAAGGAGAGTCGCCCACGGGCAGGGGAGGTAGAGGAGGTATGGGAATCCCGGAACAAGTTGATGCTATGGCGGCGAGGGGAGGAGAGGGGGGGTGGAGCTGAAGGGATGGGGGGGGGGGACTGTTGATTGCATATTTTAAATGCCAATAATTTTTTTTTTTTTTAATTGTGTACATGGTGTCAAGCTGTCGAGAAGCTTGAAGTTGTTGTCGGGCAACATGTTTGCAGCAACACAAAAAAAACACAAATGCAAGGCAAAACGCAATGTGTACACCTGCACACAACCGGAACCAGTGATTTAGTCACCACCCATGCCAAATGCATGTATTGCGGCCTGTGCGCTTGGGCCAGTGTGGTGCTTTGCCCCGGCAGCCATGGACGGCTGAGGCTCCATGTGCAGACTTGTGAAACAGATGCAGGCATCGTCTAAGGACATGGCTTGGAAGAGCGGTAAATGCGCCGGCGGCGGCGACAGTCATGCGCAGCGCGCGCTTCTCATGCCTTCCTCGATCTCCCAAAGACTTATCGGATGCTTTACACATAATCCAATAATGCGCCGCTTTAGGCCGGGCCCTTGAATACGACCTTCTCAGCCCGGTCGGACATTCCAGTCCGAGATGTGTGCCACTGGTCCAGCTCTGGAATACCGCAAGCGAATCCTTCTCAGAACATTTAAGCGCCCGATATTTCAGCATTACCGACAACTGTGTCACCCAGCACAGGTGGGAAATCAAACGCACAGCCGTAACATTTCTTTTCATCACATACTTTAGAAAAGGCAGTACCTCGCAATAACACTGTCCCCAGCAGCAGGACTACTTGGTAACCCTCAACTGTTGCACATACAATTTGTGAAGGGTACGGTTCCATCTCAAAAAAGGGTACTTCTGTGTCAGGTAGACGCAGCAGTCAGGATGCAGAAACCCCATCGTGCTTTATTTGCAGTAGTTCCAGGAAAGCAGTTCCTCTCTTCAGTTTAGCGTAACTATATCATAGGGGAGACGCCCACCTGCCCAGCCTCTGGCATTCCAGTTACGGTGGAATCCTTCACGCACCACACTGACGCAGCATTCTCTCAGCTGTCAATCATTCACACACCAATACCCTTAACAGCATGCATGGAGGTCAAATCAATATATATATATATACATATATATATATATATATATTCTCTCTCTCTCTCTCTCTCTCTCTCTCTCTTCCCCTCTTCCCCTCCCAGATATACTAAAGATCATCAACATGTATGCAGGACCCACAAGCAAAGATCACCACAACATCAACATCCAGAAGAGGACAGAGAATACACGACCACACTCCTGATGCAAACAAAAACAGGGGCCAAGGTGTCAAGGCATGTCCTCTGGACGGCAAATGCTGGGCGAGTGTCGGATGAGTCTGAGCTGGTGTGCCCAAGGTTGGACCTGTCATCTAACTGAAGAGTAACTATATTTGATATGTATGAATAAAGTGACTTTTTAAAACTTCTGGACCCTGCTGGCCTTTGCTTTGAAGTACCTTTCTTCAACATGCAAGTTATTCACATTTCACTGCTTCGTTTGCAGCACAAGGTCTCTCCTACTTCACACTCCTTGCACAACACCTATGGCACTAGAAGGTGTCTAACCCCTCCACCCCATACGATAAAAGTTAGCCTAGCTGCACATAATGTCCCTCTCACATATTCTCCAGGCTAACCCCGACACCCACTCATAGGCCCGCTCAACATGGGTGACTAGCAGGGACTTGGCCACCCTTACCAACCTTAATACTGGCCAATCACTCCGTCTCTCTCATGAATTTTCCCATACCTGGACCTCGGGTGTTCAACCTACAGCGCGTTGAGACCATGCCAGTGGTGAAAGGTGCAAGACAAATGCCAATTGCATTACATGAAACACCATAGCAACAGTGGTGCCAAAATAGTTGTGTCTTAGATCTCATGGTATGGTTTCTGCTAACTTTGCGGGAGATCTAAAACATTTTCAGTGTCAAGTGGCTCTCTTCGCTGTGCTATCCCATTATTTCAGAGGATTGTACAACATCATCTGAATCAAGCAGAAGAGGATTCAGCAGCCACTCAAGCAGCAAGCACGAAGCAGCAGTATTGGAAGAATAGGGTATGCCTGCGGAAATGGAGCCACAGCACAGTGGCCGCCGCTTGCATGCTTTAAAATATTCCAAGAACCGAAAAGAAGCACACCTAGCCCTCAGGTCCCAAATAAGGTATCCCAATTCTTTTTCTAATTCTTCTACAATAAATGTATTTCTGGTCTGTGCCTTCTATAGAGGGGATAGTCTCCAGTGACAGAGAAGTTACTGTGTGACCGACTAAGAGGGTGCTGACGAATTCCGCCTGGATGTTCAAACACCAACTATCACTCTTTAGGCACGAACTACCAGAGTTTTTTCTACCCTCCAATTCTTTAAGGATAGAGAACACCTCCCTAGAGTTACATTTTGCATCTAGGATTCTGTTATCATAGCTTTCCTTTTTGGCAAGTAAGAGTTCATTCTTGTAGCCTGCTGCCATAGGCTGGTAGGTATTTTTGGTCTCTGGACAAGGGTCTTTATGGCAGTTCAGTTCACATGATATTTTTATTTTTCGATGCAAAACATTGCTATTAAACCAAGTTTTATTTTTAGCTTCGCCTTTTACAACCCTAACTCTTTCCAGCACGAACATATCAAATCACCCTTGGGATAGAGGCCTATTAATCAGCATCGGTGTGGCAAGATCAGCAAAAGCCTCGAGGGACCTGCGGGTTTCTCGCCTTCTGATACAATCTCAGGTAATATTGACCCGTTTCTAAAAAGCAGGGAGATACAACTCAAAAGATATTAAAACATGATCCATCCAAGGGCAGGAAGTAGCAGTGGGGGAAAGAGATCTGAAGACAGATCATATCCATAAGGTGCTGGGAAAAAGACCTATAGCCGCCTGATCCAATTCATTATATGCCCAAAGGTTAAAATCAGCTTGCACCAACATATATGTATTGTTATTCAGCAAATCATTCAACAAAGCAAGAAGTTGTTCCTCAAAAACAGAAATATCCTGTGGTGGTTTAAACAATACTAGAGCTCCTGGAGACCATACTAATGGTTACAGTGTGCGGTAACAGAGCAATACCACAAAGATAACCGTAGTGTTGTGAGTGTTTCTTTATTAGGTGCGTTGATTATAACTATCTAGAGTGCCAGTATTGGTAACATGCATATTCAAAGAGGCTTTAAAAATGATGGCAACCCCCCCCTTCCTCTAGATTCTTTACGGTCTTCTCAAATGTTGTTAAAACCCCCTGGAGTGGCTAGCTGAGCTGCTTGGGTGGCGGTGTCCTTAAGCCATGTGTCGGTTATTCAGAAAATGTCTAGATCTAAGTTAGTAGCCAAGTCGGAAATTTCTATTGCATGGAGGCCTAATGATCTAGTATTAAGTAAAGCCACGTTCAAGCAGTTCAAATTGCAGCGAGACAAGATACTTACTATTAGATATTCCAATGCCCCCCATTTGGGCCAAGGAACCAGTATCAGGGTTCTGATAATGCCGCATTGTAGGTTGCAAGCCACATTCAGGATCGGTAATTATGGCATCACGCAAAGCTGCGCTAGGTAATTCAGCCTGCTTGCCCTCCAAATGAAATCCCTAAACTCCAGAAGATAAATGGATCCGAGCAGCAGCTCCAGCATTTTCACTAGCAGACGCTGCTACTACAGACGCTGACTGCAGGTGCTGTTACTGCAGTCAAGGCAGCAGTCTGGGCAGCATCCCCAGTTACAGGCGCAAATTCAGAGTTCACAGGTGAGATAGAGGTTTCTCTAGAGATCATGTCATTAATAACAATGGCCTCATCCATAGCCAAGTACCAGGTGGGATGAATCCTATGGATCCCTCACTAAACCCATGCCTAAAGTCTCCTTCCAGGTGGCCAGGAAAAGGCAGATGCTTCCTGATCCTGACCTTGGGGTGGTGTACTGCGGGAGGATCACATGGGAGGAGACAAGGCCCGGGGTCATGAGGAGACGCTGTATTTGTCCTTTGAAAGGGAGCACCTTTCAAGGTTGCCAAAACAGGTAATGGCTTATTGTCATTGTGATATATCTGAACCACATAAGATCTGTGGCTCTGGGCACAACTGGCATAAAACCTGACAGAAAGACCAATCAAGGTACTGCAGGATAAAAATCCTCCTTACCCCAAAAGATATAATGCAAAGAAATTTAGAAATATTGCCTTAAGTAAATTGACTTCCTCTGTAACACTGAATCCTAATTGTTCATTCTTAACTAACTTTAAGGAAAATAAATCTACCACTAAAACCAAGACGTTACTAAAAAAACAGATTTTGTTGTTGAGGCCTACTCGTCCCATAATCCCATAAGTACTGGGACGAGGAAGAGGGCTGAAGAGTCATGCTGTAGTAGTAGTCAGACAATTAAGCCTAATAGCCCACACCTGTGGGAAGCTGAGTAGCTCAAAAGGCCCCCTCAGATACAGGCAGTTACAAGGAGGAGGAACTGTGGCTGGAGCGTATGCAGTAGTAGCAGAAGGAAGAAGGCACGGTACTGGCAATGCAGGCAGAAGTGGGAGAACCAAAGGGACACCAGGAATCTGATGCAGCAGATTTCAATGCTTGTCCTGCAAAGGTCTTCCCCCCCCCCCAAACTCTGGTGTGCAGAGGATGCACAGCGCAAGACGTGCAGGAAGGCCGACTTTCCCCCATGTGAGCTTAATTGCGGAGATTGCGCAGCAAGAAACGTGTCGTAAGTCGTGGTGAGCAGCTAGCTGTCATGAAGCGGTGGGTCTCAGGAGCGAGAGGGGCTCCTTAAATGAGTGGCCGAACCAGAGACACCTTCAGCGAGGAAGTTGTGTTCGTCCCAAGTGAAGCCAGAAGTCTTGCAACACGTGGAGAAAGGAAAACGGAAGCCGGTGAGTTAAAGTTGGCATTCCGATTCCTTGAGCAAGCACTGCCGATAACAGTATGCAGCTTCATAATCACCCGCGTAACAGTAGAAGCAAGGCGAAGTTGTTCATTCAGTCTTTAACGGGACACTTGAAACGCAGCACTCGCATGTTTTCAAGTATTTCTATTTCACTTGCGTGAAGAGCAAACGATACGAAGATCAAATGTCAAAACTTTAAACTTTGTAAAACCTATGAAGAAGTGACTGCATGTACATAGTTCCGTTTCTCAAAGGAAGAGTGAACACAGAATCATTATTCACACAGAGAACAATTGCTCATATAGGGATGTCCAGTGTTAAAACATTGGGCCTCATTACGACCCTGGCGGAATGGGTTAATGGGTGCAGACTCGTTAACACCATTCCGCCTGTTACGAGGTCCCCTCGCGGAACCCGGTAAGGACGCCTGGTAAAACCAGGCGTCCTTACCGGGTCCCACGAGGGGAAGAGGGAGCTAACAACGGGCCGGTCGTAATCGGCCCATTGTTAGCTCCCTCTCCCATTCCCATTGAGCTCTATGGGGGCTCAGATGGGAATGGGGAAGGTCCGGGCCCGGGTTCCCAGAGGGAGGAATTACCAGGCCCTCCGTACTTGGAATGCCCCGGTAATTCCCCATTCTGGGAACCCGGGAAAGGAGCCCGGTTTGGCGGCAGCCATGGTGCTGCTAGCACCATGGCTGCCGCCAAACTCGTAATGAGGCCAATTGTATTTGAAGTGGGAGAGAGCAAGCATTGCCCAAGCCAAGATTATTCCCCTATTGAGACTAAAACCAGCCTTTCCCAAAGCCAGAGAACAATCTAAATAACACTGAGCCCAAAAGAACTTTAGCATTGCCCAATATACAAGTGTGCAAGCATTACCTGAAGCCAAGAGAGTGACACCAAAGCTTCTGGGTATTTATTCTGGCTGGAGGCAAGGTCGGGGATGGGAAATGTGCTACTTATAAATATTATTTGACGTTAATACATGACAAAGGCAATTATAGGTTGTTGGTGATTGCGACAGACAAGGTATATTCAGATGAAGAGTGCCTTGCCTATTTGAAGGTGTTGAAGTACTGAAGATGTAGTGGTGTATTTGGTTGTCAGTAGATATGAGACTTAAGTATCACAAATGAAGCGGAATACTATGAGGCAAAGGAGTATGCCCTCATGGTAAACATCTGTAGAAGTTGAAGCTGTTGAAGTAGAAGTGCTGTGAAGTCACCCTGACAAAGATACCTACTGTGACTCAATCTTGGAAAGACAAACAACTGTTAACAAAGAACTATGTTTTACTTTCATTCTTCCAGCCTTTCTTCACTACACGGAGCCCTGCTGTCCTCGATGCGACATTCTCCATGCAAGCAACTTCTGACCAGCGCGCATTTTGTTGGGGTAAGCCCTGTATTTACAGTGTGCATTGCGCACAATGTCCGAATTTATTACATCTTTGAAAAAAAATGTGTTTTCCCACTGCGGGCTGCCCGAGGATTGCAAGCTGTGCAATCACTTCTCCTGACTTCAACCCACCAGCAGGTTTTTATGTGTGCTTCTTATTAGCACTACCTGGTTGCCTTAATTTGTTGATCATTCCAAGATGGCTGGATTTCATTCTTCTGTGTGAGCTGCCTGGTCTGGCCTAACTCCCCTCTCCCATTGGTTGCATTGGTCGAGAAAGGCCAATGGGAGCAACCGGGAGGCGGGAGCCGGCCCAGACACACCAAAGCCCACAACGAAGGCCCCTGTCTGCTCCCTGTCCACTTCCCGTCCCCCCTGGTCGCCAGTGATGATGTGTGTGACCCCACCCCTGCCACCCCAGGTCACATGTACTTGCCTATTGTTTGAATTTCACATTTGTGTGCTGCTGCCGCCTTGCAACTTGGGGCCAGGCTCAATATATGTGATCACAATGTACGTCTCTTTTGCACTTTGCGTATGATGCATTTATTACCTTTGCACGTTCCACGATGCTGTAATTCATCTCTTATGCTTCCTTTCTGTAACCCGAAGCACTGTAACTAATCAATTAAGTTTAAGCGCCTGGATACCCCAAGGTTTTGTGTGCTATATACATAAACTAACATTTACAGAAGTGGCATTTCCTTTGAATTGTGATCATTCTTCTTGGACAACTGGAAGTTGTGGAAAAGCATTGTGGCTGTGAATGACATTGATGCTCTTCTGTTGAAGTGGAATGTCTCATCATCAAGAGGAAAAGCTTTGCTATTGTTGGAACTTTTGGTTTTGACATTGAAAGAAAATCAAGAACTAAACTGAGACTATCACCTACATGGATATCCTCGTTTCATTTTTTTTTTGTTGCACATTGGAGCCAGGTTTACCTTTAATCCTGGGGCAGGGGAGTTCACCCAGGTTACTAAGAGGTCATCAAGAAACTGAATATCATTGTTGATGTTATTTTAATTGTTATATAATTTGTGTATTTGATGTGTAAGTTCAAGGGCCAGACATCCTGTGTGAGAGGGTTTCCCTTTAGTTTTGACAGCAGGGAAATCCTCGTCAGGGTAGGGACAGTGAGGTGTTTAAGGTCACTTATAATTTAACGAAATGGCATATTTTGAACAAACATCCAAAAGTTGTCCGCCTCGCATTGCTGACCCCTCAAACAGGCCAATACATCCACATACCGCTTGCGTCTTGTAGGTGCCATGTTACAAGTAATGACCTCAGCAAGGTCCGCACGCAACTGTTTTCAGCGGGTGCATGATAGTTTTGGAGGCCCCCTCCCCGTGCGATACCCAATCAACACAAGAATACCAACAATAGAGGTTACAAAGATTGAAATAAGGTTAAGCACTTACTCCTATGGTCATGAATTCACATGGGCAAAGCACAGGGATCCAGTGCCACGCACGTCACGGACGGCTCAGGCCGGCTTGGCTCTAAAGCACCTTATTAGGCATTTTGAAGCAAAAAGGGCTGCTGGCAGTTGCAGTACGTATCAAGTGCAATTAGGTTTAAATTACAGAATAAACTTCAACGAATTAACACACTAACACCCCCAACCCACAAGGATCACAAAAAGGAAGACATAGTATTTCTAATGAACAATTCAATTTATATTATATATAAATGTGTACTGAGGAAGCAGAAACAAAGGCTCCAACAATAGTTCCAGATATGGAGGCATTTCATCTCTCCTGGGCAGTCCTTGTGGAAACCCTGGTCTTTCTTTAATGGTTGCAGGTTTCCTGAATCCTATTTGAATGCAAATGTATGTCTGGGCATTCCATGGCCAGTGTTCTCAAGGCTTGGGCATGTTTACAGATCTCCTTTAGTAAGGGCAGGCTGTGGGTCGGTTGTTCTAGAAACTCCTCAAGCTTTGGGGCCGGGACTTTGAGTACTCCGCACTAGTTGACCACTGCCCTTCTCTACGGGCCTGCACAGGGAACTGGCCCCATCTATTGTAAGCTTCCAGATCATCAGTGAGGTTCCAAACTCTCGTCCCTCTGCCCGTCTTAGCTAAATTCTGCCCTGGACCAAATTGGCCCACCAGAACCCTGCTGATCTTGTAATCTATGGATGCTTGTGTCCTCATCCCTTTTCTAGTCTAAGAGGAGATATATATATATATATATATAAATGAGAAAAACTGCAAAAAACCAGCCAGCTAATTAAAGAATGGACAGACCACACCAACACATGCTCCTTCAAGATGATTGAAAAATTGGTCAAATATGCGAAAATAGATAGAACCAAACTACTCAGACATTGAAGTGATGGAGGAACAGCTTTTCACTTCAGAAGATGCCGATGAATGTAAGAGGAGACTGTCGCGTCTGGAAGAAAATCTGGAGAGACATGAGGGAGAAATCAGAATGAGAAAACAGCACAAGTTCAAACGAGATCGTATAGACTACGAACAAGGGAGGATTTATACTTTTGCCAAGAGATTTGATAATCCCATCAAAATCAGATTGCAACAAATGGAAACCAACAACGCTCAAGCATCAGTCCCATTAAATGAAGAACCGAGCAGCTCTGAAATGAGTTCATCAGAAACAGAAGGAATGGGTTCAAAAAAATATTTTTTTTTAGAGGAGTTCAAACTACTACATTTGGACAGCAAATCAGAAAGAAAAGGACGAGGCCAATACAAAGGACCAGGAAGAGGAGCAGCAACAAGAGGGGGCAGAGGAAGACCAGGCGGGGGAACAAACACAGACAACCAATCGCCCATGGCAACGAGATCTGGAGTCAATGAGCGGGGGAAACCCCGAGGCAACAAGACCTCCAACTAAAAATCTTCAACATTTCGAAGAGAAGCTTGACAGATCATGAATCATCAGTGCTTTCCCTGGATCTCTCCTTTAGCCCTTCTCATATGTTTGATTACACTTCCACTAGGGTAGATTTATTTAAATTTACCAGAAAACTCAAATTGACCAAATTTCATGCCACCAAGATTGAAGAAAATCTAGGAATTAAGAAAGAACAGGCAGTGAAAGAGGTCTGCATATTATCTGAAAAAGATCTGACTAGCCTTTTATGTTTGGCCAATATGGAAGAAACTGTGGAATCTAATATGGATAATAGCATCACAATGGATGAGTCCATGTTAGAAGCAACGTTTGGCATCTCTACTGATCTGAACTGTCCCACTAAGTTTAGACCACAGTCTATCTTCTGTCCCAATGTAGCATGTGGACCCATTTGGAGAGTTAGTAATGAAAGATCTCAAGAAACTATCTAGTCACATCGCACCGGCTAATCGCAATCTCAATCACTCGCAATTCCAGGCATTACGAACGTTGAAGAGCGATCATTCCATAGTCATTCATCCTTCAGACAAAGGAGGAGGTATTGTTGTCATGGATAGCCATAAATACGAACATGAAGCTAAGAGACAACTGAGTGACAGTCCCAACTATATACCGATAGAAATGCAGATGCTATTGGACACCAAAGTGATATACCATGGAATGTTAAAAGAGTGGTGTGATCTGGAGCTTATAGATCGAGATGAATATTTCTTTCTCAAAAATGTCCATCCGGTGACCCCTTTGATCTACTTTAACCCCAAGATGCATAAAAGCCTAATGGATCCTCCAGGACGTCCTATTGTTTCTTCGATTGGCAGTCTGCTTGAGAATACATCCAAATATTTGGACTTTTTCTTCCAGCCATTTGTCTTGAGCCTTAACTCATACACACGAGATACTGCGGACTTGCTTGCGAAGTTGGAAAATATCAATTGGGAGCCTGGTTATCTACTTGTATCATTAGATGTAGTATATTTGTATACCTTGATACAGCACACAGCAGGCATGAAGGCATGCCAATCATTTTTGGAAAGTAGATCGATCAGCTACCGTCAACATAATAAAATGCTATTGAACATAACTACTTCCTCCATGACAATCAGCTTTTCAAGCAAATATGTGGGACAGCAATGGGGTCGTGTATGGCCCCAACTTACGCCAACCTATACATGGGATGGTGGGAGACTAATCAGGCGTGGACAGAAGAATTGGAACATTGGACCCAACATATAAAAATTTGGTATCGATTTATCGACGATTTGTTCATTATTTGGGATGGGACTGAGTTGGAGCTCAAGGAATACGTGAATATACTTAACACCACATTTAATTTGGAACTAACCACGGTTATCAGCAAACATAATCTGGTATTTCTAGATGTGGAATTCCAGGTAGAGAAAGATAAACTGACCTCCAAACTATACAGGAAACCCACCAGTTCCAATTCAACTCTCCACGCCAAAAGTCATCACCCAAGAGCCCTAATAGACTCCATACCCTATGGCGAATTTTTGAGAGCGAAAAGAGCCTGCAGCAATAGCGATGACTACATGAGTGAAGCCAAAAGAAATCAGTCAGATTCATAAAACGAGGATATGAAAAGGATGTTATTTCCAAACGTTTTATGAAAGCGAAAATACCCACTAGAGAATCCTTGTTGTCTAGAAAAGTGAAAGCGAAAGACAAGAAAATCAGGCTAATCACAGGATTTAACCATCAAGCTAAAGAAATCAAAATGATAATGAACAAACATTGGAAGGTTCTGCTTACTGACCCTCATCTTAAGCTAGTGCTTGATGTCTTCCCTCAGGTCACTTATCATAAGGCTCCCACGCTCAAAGCCATGCTGTCCCCCAGTATGGTAATAACCAAACCAGCTGAAAACATAGGAATGATTCAGAGTGGAAGAACTGGTTTCTATAAATGTGCTCACTGTAAATTGGGCAATCATGTGTCTAAGGTCCCCTTTCAGAGTGTGAATGGCCAATGCTGGAAATATAAACATAGAATTTCCGATACCACGAAATATGTAGTCTATGTGATTACATGTACTTGTGGCCTTCATTATATAGGCTCGACAATAGGTCCTTTAAAGATGCGGATTCTCCAACATTACAGAAGCATCAAAAATGGAGATCTAACACACCCTCTCACTGGCCACTTTCAAGAAAAGCATAAAGGCGATGTGAAAACTCTATCCTTTACGGGGTTGGCTTACATACCACCCAGTAAAAGATTAGGTAACCGAGAATTGAAATTGAGGCAATTGGAAGTGACACTCATTTGTAAGTTTGACACCTTGAGACCGAAAGGCTTGAACATAGATGCAGAACTTTATGTGTTCTTGCAAACCTGAGCTTTTCAATAATATGAGGGTTGCCTACACACTTGATTTAAGATATGTATTTTGTTGAGATCTCTGCATACCATCATCATAAGGGCATTACTGAAGCATTTGTCGATATCCATTAAGAGTTCTAAATTTGCTATTTGCACATATGGTTAGGGGTAATTTGATATACAGGATGACCCTTAGGCAATCACTTTATATCTGTATGAACTGTACTGTATTATTAACATAGGAATTGCCATTTGCACATTGGGAGAAGTGAGAGTCAAACATCTCCACACTGCTATGTATTGAGCTGTTGATTGATTTATTTAATGAGGATGCTATCCTTTTGCACTTCATCATTGACATAGGAACTGCTATTTGCACAATGGACATTTCAGTGTTGTAATGCATCCAATTTCTGTGTATTAATTGCATTGGGCTGCTATCCTTTCAGATTGTATTATTGATTTAGGGACTGCTATTTGCACATTGGCAGGATTTATATGATGAAACATTTTCATTCTTTTTCCTGACTCCGGGTCCACTCGTGTATCTATTAAGCAATAGGGCACCTGCCTGTTTGAACAATGCCTATTATAGGTACACTCTCTAATAACAGGGCACTTGCCTATTGACGATTTGGCTGCGGCCGTTGTGCTCGTAGTCCTTGGCTTGCAAACACTGGCCCTATGTGGGGGCGGATGTCTGAGAGCTGGTTTCAGTCATCTAATTATGAACAGGCACAGTTGTGCTCATTTGTTACACATCAATTGTAATTTGACAATAATGGTGTAGTTCACATTGCGGCAGCTAACAAAGGTGTTAAGTGATTTCCTTGCGTGTAACTTTTACGCAATTTGCCATCATATATACCTTATTTATACCTTATTTATAGGACTTTGACCATTCCAATATGGAGGTCACCGCATGCGACAGATTTCACTATTGTTTTCTTGTAGCGGTCACATGGCTGTTTTTGCACGTGATGTGACACGAGTGGGGACGCTCTGTAACTGCTTTTCTTTTTAAATTCTATGATGTGCATGCCACATTTGGATTTTATAGGTCTAAGGAAGCCTGAGCATTAAGGTGGAACGCGTGACCATCTTCCACCCGTGGGGTGAGTGTTTTGTTCAACCTTACGGCTGTCACAGGGGCGAATGATTTCACCTCTGTTTTTGTAATGTGCTGTATTTAGCAACAATAAATATGATATTTTAAATAGCTAGGTCTTGTGTGCTGGAGTACTTTATATGCATGCCCTCTGGGTGGTGTTTTGCAGTGTTACAACCGTGCAGGGGTTTTGTGTGTGCTTTTCTAATATTTACGAATTTGGCTAAATTCGTCACTTCAGCACCAGCCACTTAAGGAGGGAGAGCGCCATCTTTTAGCTAAATTGATTTTATATATATGGGATACATTACTCACCGTAATCGTATTTTTGATGCTTGTATCTGCTTAGATTCACATGCTGTGCTTAGGCCGACACCTAGTGGAAGCTGCGGAGTATTACTGTTTGTTTTTCGAAACTCGAAAATGGGCGTCAACACAGGGCGTGCCAGTAATACTATCCCTAGTGTGACGTCCACTGTACCTATGATCCCACACGCGTGTAGGACCCTCAGATTGTATTTTTTCTGACATGAGGTAGCATGAGGAGAAGCGCGAGTACAGATTATCCAAGCAGATATAAAGAAAGGTAAGACTACAAGCATCCATGCGCCTTCTCTCAGAGGTGAGGAAGGGTGGGTCGCATGTGACTCTAAGCAGATACAAGCATCAGAAATACGATTACGGTGAGTAATGTATCCCTTCTGAGGCTTGTGAAATCTGCTTAGATCACATGCTGTGCATAGATTAGCGAGCAGTACCTGAAGAAGGAGGTGGGATGTGAGAAGGGTCATGAGCAAATAAATGTCTTAAAACCGCCTGTCCCACTTGGGTATCTGTCTTGGAATGGGTGTCAATGCAGAAGTGCTGAGTAAAAGTGGGAATAGAGCTCCAAGTAGCTGCTTTGCAAATGGTGTCAAGGGGTACATTTGCAATGAAAGCCAGAGTGGCCCCAATGCCTCTTGTAGAGTGGGCCCTAGGCGTGAAAGGCAGAGTTTTTTCAGAAAGTGAATAACACAGCTGGATACAGTTAATAATCCACTTAGAGATGGCACCTTTAGAGACACGATCCTCCTCTCTGCCTGTAGCTACGGAGACAAACAGCTGATCTGTTTTCCTTAGCGGTCTGATCTTGTTTACATAGTAGAGGACCAACCTAGGCACATCTAGTGTGTGTAGTTTCACCTCAGCCGAGCTTTGTGGGTCTTGGAAGAAAGCCGGAAGCTCGATGGACTGGTTCACGTGGAATTTTGAAATAAACTTAGGTGAGAACCTAGGGTGTGTGTGCGTAAAACCAGTTTATCTTTATGGACAGTAAAGAAGGGATCCTGCACTGACAGAGCCTGAATTTCACTGACTCTTCTTATAGATGTAATTGCTACTAAGAAGGCCGTTTTGTAAGTCAGGTGTTTGAGACTGCTTTTGTGCATGGGCTCGGATGGGGGGCCCATGAGCTTAGATAGCACCAAGTTAAGGTCCCATCCTGGTGGTGGGTTTGAAATAGGAGGGTGAAGTCTCTTTACTCCTTCCATGAAGGCTTTAACTACTGGTACTTTCCACCACAACACCTTCTTATGGGAAGTGGTGTATGCCGACAGAGCTGCCAGGTGTACCTTCAGTGAATTAAAAACCAGTCCTGCGTCCAGCAGGTGGAGCATGTATGTAACAATAGTGGAAGGAGTGCAATCAACTGGGTTGATTTGTTTATTCTGGCACCAGATAACAAATCTCTTCCATTTGTCAAAGTAGCAGTGCCTCGTGTTTGGTTTCCTAGATTCTTTTATGATGTCCATACACCTCTGTGGTAAATTGAGATGTCCGAACTCTATGACCTCAGGAGCCATGCTGCCAGGTTCATTGAGTTGGGTTGAGGATGCACTGTTTGACCTTGGTGCTGGGACAGTAGGTTGTACCAGGCCGGAAGTTTGATCGGTTCGCTCACGGCTAATCTGCGTAAGTGTGGGAACCACGGTTGTCTCGCCCACATGGGAGCAACCAAAACAAGCGTCATCGATTCTCTGTTCATCTTGTTGGCCACCTTCCTGATGAGGAGTTGGTGGAAAAGCGTATGCAAACATTCCTGACCAGTTCATCCACAAGGCGTTCCCCTGGAAGTCTGGTTGGGGGAACCTGGATGCAAATCCTGGGCATTGTCTGTTTTCGCTTGCGGCGAATAGGTCTACAGTGGGGAAACCCCACTGAGAGAAGATATCTTCTACAACTTCTCTGTGTAGACACCATTCGTGTTCTTCTGGGAGGGGGTCTCTGCTTAGAGCATCCGCTAGAGAATTGAGATCCCCTGGAACATGTTGCAATCACAGGAAGATGTTCCGTCTGAGTGCCCATTTCCAAATTTTCTGGGCAAGCTTGGACAGATTTGGCGAACGAGTCCCTCCTTGCTTGTTCAGGTAGAACATGGCTGTTGTTCTGTCCGTCCGGATTTGCACTGACAGGTTTAGTAGGTGGGGCTCGAACGCTTGAAGCGCTCTGAATACAGTCAGAAGCTCTAGCAGGTTGATGTGGTTCTTGGCCACTGAGGGAGACCAGAGACCCTGAGCTGTGTGGTGGAGATGGTGAGCTCCCCACCCCGTCAGACATGCATCGGTAGTGACTACTGCCTGTACTTTGGGATCGTAAAAGGGTTTTCCCTGTGCAAGATTCTCCCTTGTCCACCAGTGAAGGCATTGTACTAGAGTTGGCGAAACGGCCACTAGATCGTCCCACTGACCACTTGCCTGAGACCACTGTTTCGCCAACCATTCCTGCATGGGACGCATGCGCAGGCGCGCGTGGGGGACCAGGTAAATACATGACGCCATCATGCCCAGTAAACGCATTGCTTTGCGTACCGTTATTTGGTGACCGGACTGATATTGCGAAATTTGCAGTAGTATATTCCGAATTCTTTCCTCTGAAGGAAAGGTCAACCCCTCTTGAGTATCTAGGATTGCTCCTAGGAACTGTTTGGAGGTGCTTGGCACCAGGCTTGACTTATTCTCGTTGATTGAGAAGCCTAATTCGTGGAGGAGGTTGATAGTCCTTTGAATGTTTGTCCTGCAAATTACTGGGGTTTCCCCCGTTATGAGCCTTGGTGAATACCCTTGGTGCCGAAGCTATCCCAAAGGGCAGTACCTTGAATTGGTAGGGCCGACTGTCCACCTTGAAGCGCAAGTACCTTCTGTGCGCTGGGAACATGGAAATATGAAAATAGGCATCTTTCATATCCAAGGTTGCCATGTAATCCCCCTTTTTTAGGAGGGGGGATTACCTCTTGTAGCATAGTCATACGAAACTTTTGGGGCTTGACATACTTGTTGGCAGGCCGTAAGTCCAATACTGGGCGCATTGTCAAATCTTTTTTTGGCACAAGGAAGTAAGTTGAATAAATACCCTTGTTTACCTGGTGTCCCGGGACAAGTTCGATCGCGTCCTTTGCTAGCAGAATGGCGATCTCCTCGAGGAGAATCTTCTGATGTTCTAAAGAGTGTACTCTTTGTCGCGGAGGATGGTTCCGCGGACGCTGCAGTAGTTCTATACAGTACCCTGTGGATACTGTTGACAGCACCCATCTGTCTGAAGTGATCCCTTCCCAAGCCTGGGTGAAGTTGGAAATGCGTCCCCCTACTGGGGTTGCGTGAGAAGGGACCCTGAACTGAGCGTCACTGCTTTGGTGGAGGCGTGCCGCCTCCTTTGCTGGGGCTGCCTCTGCCTTTACCACGTCCCCTCCTATTACCCCTGCCGTAACCCAGGGTAGATTGTTGGCTGTTGTTCCACTGTGTACCCTGCCAATGGGAATAGTTAGATCCTCTCTGGGAATTTTGGCCGCGTGGGCGACGAAAATTACTATTCCCTCTCTGGTTAAGGGGTTTATTGGTTAACTGGCCAAGGGACTTGAGTGTCTCGTATTCGTCCTTGGCATTCTTCAGTGCGTCCTCGACCGCCTTACCAAACAACAGATCGGCTTCCACCGGTTTGTTCAACAATGATGCCTGGGTTTCTGCCTTAAAACTAGACTGCCGTTACCACGCATGTCTCTTGATAACAGTATCTTCTGCTATCAATCTGCCTGCGTTGTCCGCGGCGTCAAAGGTTGCTTTTAAAATGCAACCAGACACGGCTCTACCCTCTGCAGAAATCCGAGCTAACTGGCCCTTTAAGGCTTCTGGTGCAGAGGCTATGAGTGCCGCGACTTCTTCCCACTGATGGCAGTTGTAGCTGGCCAACAGGGTGGTGGAGTTTGCAATCCTTGCCTGATAGGCGGACGTTGAGGCTACTTTCCTGCCGAAACCATATAGTTTTTTGCTCTCCTTGTCTGGAGGAGCTTCGGACGATGACAAGGGTGTTCCAGCCCTCTTACGAGTGTTGGTGACAACTAGGGAGTCTGGCTTCAGATGTCCTCTTATATAGAGACGATCAGACTGGGCTGCCCTGAAAAGTTTTTCAACTCTGGGATTGACTGCTCTGGTGAGGTTCGAGTTCACCAGGGACGGGTCTATCCTTCGCTGAATAGACTTAAGGATAGGGATGGTCTGGGCAACAGGCCTCCTTTCTCCCACTAACTCCTCGGCGAAGTCCCTCTCCTCCTGTACACCGTGGGTGTGAATATGGACATGTTCTGCTGCACGTGCGAAAACCTCATTCAGGAGGGGTTGGTTATCGACAGGGGAGTCGGTAACCGGGGCTTCCTTTTCTACCAGGGAATCTACTCTGTAGGTTTCAGGGTCTTCCTCTTCCTCTTCTTGGTCCTCATCGTCCCCATAGTAGCCCGTCCTGGTTTTCTCTTCTACCATGCCAAAATCTTGGTCGTCACCAAAGGAAGTCTCTCCTTGATACAGTGAGTATGGCCGTGAGTATGGTTGCACCTCGAAGGGGTCTGTAGACCTCATCGGTGTCTCAAACCGGGGCTTCTTACTCGGGGGATAGGATCATTAGAGCCTGAGGGTGTAGCCCCTTGTGGATCATATGCAAGGAAATGGTCTGGATTTTTATCGTAAAAGTCTGCCAAAGAAGACATCCTTGACATGACCCTATCTATGTCATCACTGGACCATTTTTTGGAACTGGGAATGACTCTCTCAGAAAGCTTTTGAGTTTTATCTAGAGTAGATTTGCTGCTTTTTGAAATATCAGCAGACCTGGTCTTGTCTGCCTGTTTAGGAGGAGTGGAGTGTTTCACAGGTGTGGAAGAGTGCAGAAGCTGCTTCTTTTGCTGTTTTCCCCCCTCCCCGTGAGTGGAAAAGTGTTTTCCCTGTCTCTTTGTGGCTCCGGAGGTTTTCGACGCCTGGCGTCGAGGATCGGGGGTAGAGTCCCTGTCCTTCGAACGTGGGGCCTTGTCTGCGGACTCCGACTCCTGGAGTGCGGCGTGGGGGTGGAAGTCTTCTTCGTCTTCCGACGATCGAACTTCTGTTAGCCTAGGGAGCGAGGCACTCTTGGCAAGAGTGGATGATTGCCTGGAATCATGCGGCGATCTCGATCTCGATCGCCCAGAGGACACCGATTCGGACCGTTCTGTTTGTGCCTCTTTCCGAGCACTCGACGTCGTCGAGTCTTGGTTGGACTTCGTGTGTTTAGTGTGGGTGGTGTGTGAAGCGCCTGTGTCGCCGGGGGTCTTCCCCATAGCCGCTCTGTCGGACGACCTTCCGAGGTCGGGGACCTGCGCTCAGCTGTCTTTCGACGCCGTAATGCCCTCGCCGTCCGAAAGCACGGCGCCGCTGCCATCGCTGAAGGCGCCCTCCGCTGCCATGGCCGCCTGCCTGGTGTGGTGGGCCCAAGGCTTTGTCGAACGGTCCTTAAGTGTCTTAGGTTTAAACCTACTACACGCTCTGCAGTTCACTTCGGGGTGGTCCCTCGGCAAGCAGAGATTGCACGTGGCGTGCCTGTCGACCCAAGGGTATTTGCGATTGCACTTGGGGCAGAATTGAAAAGGGGTACCCTCCAAACGCACCTTGAGGCAGCGGGCTGTTAAGTGTAGGAAATGTATAAGGTGTACCTATATACCAAGAGTGTAGAGTATGTCCAACACCCCACTCTCCCTACTTGCAGGGCCGAGGCCAGTGGCCTTCCAAAGCCCGGGCCGAGGCCAGAGTCCTTCCCAGGCCCAAATCCGTCGTGCAGCAGCCGACGGTCGATTTCTTCTCCAGCCGGCGTCGAGTGTCGAAGTTCGACGTTGGGATGGGGAAGGGTGTCAATTAATCAATATTTTGGCAAAAGTATGGCTAAGGCCAGGGGACTCCGCAAAATGCTTCTGACCAGTATGGCGGAAAAAAACAATATGAGGATCCTAGACGCATGAGGGATCTTGGGTACAGTGGACGTCACACTAGGGATAGTATTACTGGCACGCCCTGTGTCGACGCCCATTTTCGAGTTTCGAAAAACAAACTAATACTCCGCAGCTTCCACTAGATGTCGGCCTATGCACAGCATGTGATCTAAGCAGATTCCACAAGCCTCAGAAAAAAAAAAAAAAATATATATATATATATATATATATATATATATATATATATATATATATATATATATATATATATATATATATATATATATATATATATATATATATATATATATATATATATATATATATATATATCCACCCCCCTTTCCCTCCCCCCTCTACTCCACTCCCCAACATCTCTCCTCCTCCTCAAGCTCGTAACACCTTTCTTCTGCTCCAATCTCTGCCATTCTTCCCCTCCAAGCACCAGCTCTCTAATCCTGCTCTTCTCTCTGATGACGAGCAGCATGAGAGGAGTACAAACTCCTTTCTCCTACTCCTACTCCTTGCAGTGCCAGATTGGTCTGGCTGCTCTACAGACTTGCCTCTCCTCCGCTGGGTTGGTACTTGTTGGTATTCAGGAGACCTGTATACTGAGGGCTGCGCTCTACTGTAATTTGGCCCAGAGTTCAGGGTCCAGTAGGCTGAATGGGGTTGGTCCATGGTTACATTAAGACCTGTCTCTACATTGGTTTTCAGAAGGGCTGATCAGGAGCTTCCTTCCCTTCACTTTAAAGCCTCTGTGCTTCGGCCTATGTGAATCTGGGTACTTCTGCTAGCATGTGATTCTAAAGTTAGATAGTCTTACGGTAAGCAGGGGATGCTGCAAGCAACATTCAATCATCCTTTGTCTAGGGGAACTTGCCAAGTTTATATCCCCTGCTACATGGAGAGAATTATGTTGGTTTCTTTGTGAATCTGTCCTCCTGGAAACTTTGCATTATTCAGAACTGACTTAGTAACTGCAGGACTTCTGTGAGAACAGCCAATTCCCCTGGTACCCGTGCAATAAGACAAAATGGGTTTCCTTACTCATTGCGGTTTGAGAAGTGCTAGAACACTGTTTCTCTGATGGGAGAGACCACCATTCATATAGACGAGTTCTGGGTCTGACAAGGCGCTTGAATTGATCTCCATGAAATCATTCATCTGATGGGAAGGAGTTGCTGCCTCCTCTCCCCACTCTGTCCCCTGGCAAATGCAGGGAGGTGAAGAGACTGGGAGTGCCTTTCTGACTCCCCTCCCCTCTCCCTGTGACTGTAGCCTGACTTAGTGAAGAGCCCCTGTGGGAGTGGTCTGGGCCACCCGCATAACCCCTTGGGGTGGCACTCGGCCCCGTTGACCATCCCACTGCAAGTTCCCAGAAACAGATTGGCTATGTCACAATATGTAATAGTGAAAGAGGCTTCATTGAATGCAAATGAGTGAACAGATCACCCAGAAACAACAGCATCTAAATAAAAGAAAGATCCAGTGGCCCCATTTGTGGTTTAAACAATATTTTCTTGCAGTGCTTCTAGTTTAAAAGCTGTACCTTTACATATTTGCAACAGTGAGGCTCCAGTCAATTCTCATACTAGTGGCTGAAGTTGGACATGCCAGAGCCCTGTTCTGGAGTTTTTGACATCAGAAAGCTTCCCTTTGAATATTGTGCAATCCAAGTACACTCCAGTTTTGCAACACAGAAGGGCCGATTTATTTAGCCAAGAATCTCATCAGAAACCAGTATGCATGCGTGGTCATCTTCCAGCCACGCGGCAACTGATGTGACTGGACATGTTCTTTGGACTCCCTACAAAGAGCGGATGCTGGATGCCATTCCCGAGTTTGGGGCACGGCTATTAAAAACAGCAGGTTCGTAGTTAACAGATGGTTGTCAGGGTTAAAGCTTCAAAAGGCGTGTAGGGCACGTTCTGGTTCAAGGTGCCCCCACTCCACCTCAATTCAGAAGCTTGCAGAATAAATGAAATGGTACAATGGTCATATGTTAGTGGATAGACTAGGTCAAAAACAAACAATACAAAATGGATCTCGGGCTCTGCAGAGTGAAAAGGTGGAATGATATGATGGGTTATTTATAACGCGCTTAATATACAGAGGTTTCTAAGCGTGGACCCGGGGATCGAACCTGTGGTGCAACGTGCTTCCAAGGCGAGCACGTTGCCCCTGACCTATCCTCCCGAGACAATCGACCTTTAACTAAATACAACACCCACAAACAAAAGTGCAAAAGTTGAAAAGAGGTTCAACCTGCTCTCAGAAAGACAACTGAACACCACCAACCGGCTCACGACCAAACTATGTAATTGGTTAAAAAAAAAGGAAACAGACATTCTGTATTGTAATACCCGGAAAAGTGATCCTACTGCAAAGAGAATGCGTGGAATGTTCCAGTGAACACTGCCCATGTTCTGTGGGCGCAATGGACGCGAGCAGGTGGACTCCTGCTCCACTCTACCCATCCGGTGGCTCTGCGCCTGCGTGTTGTACTCATTCTCCTACAAGTCCGCTCCACAGGTGGATGGATATACACAACCCAATAACTGCTCTCTACGCTGTGAACACACGTTGCTCGACAAAGCTCCCCCAAATGTGGGGTGTGTTATGCTATAGCCGTTGAAAAGGGCCCACCCCACATATCAAACTGCGCATGATGGTCATGTGCTGAGCCCAAACATAAACGAACAGGTTGCGTATCGTTTGGGGGGCTGCCTTTCAGCTTTGGAATCACACCTGTGGGCTACACTGCAGGTAAAGGCCAAGACGCCTAGATTGGCTTGGGAACTGTATAAGACGCTATAGATCACAGTGGCGGGCTTGATGGTGTTTAACAAATGGACAGACTGCCGGGGGCTTGGTTTTCATTTCAGGGAAACACTGGCTTTCCGAACGCACCATGCCCGCAGAGCAAGCATTAATGCATTAATAACAGACGTCCAAAATGGCCGACATTTGAATAGAAGGCGGGTCTTATAAAGAGGTTCATTCCGAGAAGAGGAATTAAGGAGAAAAAAATACTGGGACACAGGCTGAGCAAGAACGCATGACAGGATAGGACTTGAGCTGTGCAGGAATGTTTGCGCTATGTCGGAAATGATAGCCTGTATACCAGTACTTTAAATGGAAACTCAGAAGTGCAGGTACTCACTATAGAAGCAGAGTACCTGCTCACAGTTGAAAAGTGCCGGTACTCCGCCATTAAAAGCATTGGCTTCCTGCTGAGAAGTGCCGTTACTATGTCTTGTAAATAAAAGAAGTGCAGGTACTCAGGACTGGCAAGTACCTGCCCATTTAAACCACTCCTGTATTCCACAAAACCCTAGGAGTTTTGTGGCTCCTCCCGGTTGCAAACGAGTGCTATTAGGCAATTCATCAATCTCAGAAGAAGGAAGGGCTGAGAGTGCCCTCCCCAAATTCAAAAGTGTGTCCTGCAGGCTGAACATAGTCCCTGGCATAAGCATGTTGCTCGATCAGATCCACATAGGTCATGGCAGTTGCAGGAGGTGGGCATATGGCACTAACTAATCAAGAATGGAGTAGTCCACGAGGCAATACCTTCATATTTGTGTGTGAATGTGTGCAATTGCACCTCAGATATCCCATAGCTCATGATCATCCACCCTCACGTGGGTTGACCACCAACCGGCTGGCAACTGGCACTCACTGGTCCAAAGTGGCAAATTAAACAAATGAGCGGTGCTTTTTGCTGCAATGTATGGACGTCCGCTTTCGTCATTTAGAATTCCACATTGAAACTGCCAACTCAGGGATGATGAAACTATTTTTTGTAGCCTGCGTTAGGAATGTTTGAGCGCTGAAGAATAATTCATTTAGGGGAGAGCCTGGCTTGGAGAGAGTAACACAGTTCGTTCCACCCCATCTTCCACACAGGTGGACAGAGATGGCCATTTATCTAGACCATTCGCTAATTTGATTTTTTTAAAAGTGTTTTATTCCTTCTCTTTTGTGGTGGGTCTCTCAAACCCCTCAGTTGACTTACACTTCACGTTCCCTACAAGCGGCAATAACCCTGGTTCCTTAAACCTTGTGTGGATTTTCGATTAGTATCACGGGTTGCAGTTTCGTGTCCTAGGAGATTTAGCTCCTTTTCATGAACATTTTCCCCGTGAAAAGGCACAGATCCATTTTCAAATGAGCTTTAGTGCAAACATCCTTTATTCACACAACTCGCAGCCCTACAGATGTGTGATGTAACAGCCACTTGTATTTCCAAGTTATAGATACATACTCCCAACAAAAAAAATACTCAAACCTGAAAAGGAACTTTAAAAAAGGTACAAATGCATATTTTAATTTGCAATAAAGTACGAATTGCAAAAAGATATGTTTAAGAGATAAAATATATTTGTACTCATGAAACATTAACCTCATTAGTAATGGAAATTACCTTTTTACTCCTTAAAAAAAATCCTTTTACTCCCAACTTCCCAAAATAAGTAAAATACTGGAGCTATTGGCACCAGGCCTACGCACACTGTTCGCAACATACAGCATTTCCATACAACAAAGAAGGCCAGTCACCAAGGTTGCATTCTATTATGCCGGTACATGCCAGTGACATAGCTTAGCGGGTTGAGCGCTCGCTGCTGCGATCTGAGCATGATCTGCAGGTCGCAGGTTTGAATCCCGGCAATGCCAACTCAGCCTTTCATCCTTCCGAGTTCGATAAATGAGTACCAATTTCGGTTGGGTGATATTGTATGTAAATATGTGCTCTGTAAAGCGCTTTGGATTAAGGCACTATATAAATAACACATCATCATTATGCCAACATAGGCCAACCAATCAAATCACTATGCAATAGCACCAATAAAACAATAATAATGATTCATGACATTGCAAAACTATCTCTCTTGACATACTGATAGTAGGTAGTACGACCCATGACAACGATGCTAATTTTATTGAACATTTTGTGTTCAAGTTTCTAATGCGCTCAACCTCCTCAGTAAGTGGTGGTGTGGATATAAATGTTGGTTTCACAAACAACTGTACCATCAAATTCAAATTCCAGCTGTATCAATGTATGAGTCTTATGAGCCTAAAAGACATTAATTCAATGTGCAACTGACACGTGTTTCGAGAAAACTTCTCTTCATCAGGGTTCTAAATACACATAAAACAATATTCAACATTGGCAACAATAACAATGTTTATAGTGAGTGATGTTAGTACTGTATGCAGTCTACACATTTGTAATGCTAGTTTCAAGCGACAGTCAATTTTCTATTGACAAAGCGATAATCACACACCACATTATTGCAGTAAAGAAACCAAATTATTATGCATTCACATGATCAATTGTTAATACGTACATGGCATCAAAAACATATGATGTTAAAATAAAAGAAAGACAAACCAAGAACAATAAAAAACATTACATTATATACACCTGTTATGTGAACAATCGCTGAATAGGTTATTAACCTTGAATATCTCAATCACCTCAGTGGTGGATTTAATGGCTCTGCTAATTTTATTAATACTAGAAAGATGAAAGACTGAGTATATGCGTGATGCTGCACATACGCCTTATTTGATCTCGGCCTGTGTGGCGTAGACTGGGATGTGGAGCAGATTGTGGTGTGGAGCATGTATGAGGCAAGAAAACACAGTCCGAGCAATGTGTGGCACATGCAGTAGTGAAAAAGGGCGGGAGATAGCAGTAGCTCACCTCCCAAGAGGGGCAGTAAGAAGCTTGTGTTAGGACGTTGAACTTCACATTACTGTAAACAAGTTTCACTATTATGTCACGACTCAAAGTACTTCGTTACAGACCTGGGAGGATAAAAGTCTGAGGCAGGCCTGCTGGGATTTAAACGAAAAGAAGCCTTGTTGGTACTACCTACTGCAGCTATACAACCATGTTAAGATGGCCGCCCTCACTGCAGCCCCCCGGATGGTCTGTGTGGCCTGAGCCTGCTCCCGCTCTCATTGGCTGGCTAGAATCCATTTGAGCCAATAGCAGGAACCAGAGGGTGGAAGCCGGCCCGTGTAATCTAAGGCCCGCATTGAAGGCCCTATGCGTTCCTGTCAGCGCTTGTCCATGCTCTGGCCCCACTTGCTGAAATCCGCAGAAAAATGCCCTGGAACTTCGTATTTGTATGCATTGGCCCTCCTGACTGTCTTACATAATCTTATCGTCACGCGAGTACTGCTACCTAGTGACTGCCTTGGCGCCACTAAACTGACTCCAACTGCCTTCCAAGTCCTCCACTGTTGCAGTTTTCCCTTGCACTGTGGTGACTGCATTCTGCCTTCACTCTCTGTACCCCATTCTCACGATACCAACTACTGCATTGCTGCACTTCCTGTGCCTTTCCTCTAAACTGTCGTTTACTTGAAAATCGTTTTCAGCCTATGCCCCCTTCCTGACTGAAAGTAGCCGTTTCTTTAAAATCGTTTTTAGATGTGCATCCTTCCTGCATTGAAAGTGCCTGGTTATGTGAAAACAATTTTTGGCTGTGCTTCCACCCTACTGTTTGACCTTACCCCCCATTTGGCATCGTATGCCAAGTGGATCAGGTTCAGAACTGTGCTTTGCAGCCTACCTGCTGCACTGTGCTTCTTTCAGCTTTAGCTAAAATCAAACATGACTGTGTACTTGATGTTACCATTCTTAAAATCGCTTCTTGCTGGGTGCACTACTGTTACTACCTTTTTTACTAACCGCGTTTGCGGTTGAGTACATCTACATTAACGTCCTGCATGTCCTACCTTGTCCTCAGTGCTACCCCCCCCTCTAACCCACTGTACCGTATCCCCTATGTTTTTGCTCCGCACCTCCACTCCCTACGTGCCTCAGTACATGAGTCTGGTAAGCGTCGTTCTCACCACTGAACTAGCTGTGTCGCTATATATCTCTCCTATCTTCCCTAACTGCTTCTTTATTTCCTACCGCTAAACCTGGCTGGAAGAAACTTAAGAAGGACATACTTGGCTCCAACCCAGGCCTTCCTATTGCAGACACCCATGTCACAGTTTCCGCCAGAGAGAGACTAATGGACATCCTCATTGTCTTTACCTCAGCCGACCAATGGACCCGTACATGGTCGCCTATCTCTCTCCTATCAGTTCTTCTCCCATTAATGGGCCACCCTTTGGGAGGTGACCTCTTCGCCATTTCCAGGGTCATCAATGTCTGTCTCAAGGGAACCATCATGGTTCATGGTCTTCAACCCAACCTTCTACTGTTTGACAGGCTCCTACCTCGCCTCTCAAACCTTTCCTCTCCCACTGGACTGGCTCCCTTTCCTGCTGTGTCTTCATCCGCTGCACAGGCTCCCTTGCCTGCTGTGCCCCCCCTCACCCTTGCCTGCTGTGCCCTCAACCTCTGCACAGGCTCCCTTGCCTGCTGTGCCGCCCTCCTCCTCTGCACAGGCTCTCTTACCTGCTGTGCCTTCCTCTTCCTCTGCACAGGCTCCCTTGCCCACTGTGCCTTCCTCTTCCTCTGCACAGGCTCCCTTGTCCACTGTGCCTTCCTCTTACTCTTCCTCTGCACAGGCTCCCTTGCCTACTGTGCCTTCCTCCTCCTCTGCACAGGCTCCTTTGCCTACCGTGCCTTCCTCCTCCTCCTCCTCCTCTGCACAGGCTCCCTTGCCTACTGTGCCCTCCTCCTCCTCCTCCTCCTCCTCTGCGCAGGCGCCCTTGCCTCACTGTCCTGGCTCTCTTGTCGGTCTTGGCGCCTCCGCCATCCTCCACTATCCATCTGGCTCTCTTGCCACCCTCAGGGGGGACCACCATCCCCTGCGCCCCCGGCGGAAGACCTTCAAAGATGGCAAGCTGCTCCATATTCCCACGCTTAATTCTTGCTCTGCTGTCAAACACTTGTCTGACATCTGCAATCCCCTTGAACGAATGGATCTAGATGTGCTAACCATCACGGAGACATGGTTCAATGACAGCTCTGTCACAAGCTTTAGCACTGCTCCCTGAAGGATACAAGATACTCTGTGTGCCCAGGCGCAAGGGGTTAGGAGAGGGAGTGGCATTGATCTTCCCAGAATGGATACCCGAGTCCATCTTCCCCACTCAGGCCTACTCCTCCTTCGACTGCCTAGTCCGCAGGCTCTCACTCCCTCCCAAATCTTCTCTCCTCATGGCCACCTTCTATCGGCCACAAGGACAGTCCACTCTCCCTCTTGGAATGGGTTAACCTGGCCTACAATATACTCTCCTCTTCTCAACTCCTCCTGCTGGGTGATCTCAACATCCATCTGGACTCTCGATTCCTCAGAACCTTTCCACAACCTATGCTAGTCTCTCTCCCTCTCTAGCTTACCTTCTAGCTCCCCTCGCACAGCGGGCCACACTTCGGATGCTCTCAGCTCTACAGACATCCCCCTCTCTATCCCTCTCACTACCTCTCTTGGATGGATCACTCTTCTCTTGCATCAGCACACACGACGCGGCCACTCAGTTCCAAAGTCACCAGACCCATGAAAACCGTGACAGCAGCTGCCTTTGCCTCCACCTACTCTCCGCCTCCTAGTCCTGCGGCCGACTCCCACCCTGACACAGCCCTCGCTAACTTCAATCTCTCCATCTCTAACACCTTTGATTCTCTTGTCCCTGTCATGAGTGTCCAACTGAAGCCCTCCAAAATGTGAAACTCTTGGTACGACTCTGATCTGGCTGCCCTTAAACTCAAGGGTAGGGCTGCTGAGCGGAAATGGAATTCGTCAGGAGAACCCTCTGACAAATTGGCCTGCTGCCTCCTTCAAAGGCAATATCGACTCTGCATCCACACCAAGAATAGAGCCTTTATTCAAGCCCGCATCTCTGCGGCCTCAAACAAGGCCAAACTTTTCAAACTCAGTAAGGAACTGGCGAATCCTCCACTTCTGACACACCCAGGACCTTTGTTCGGCACTGGCTGCACACTTCACCGGAAAAACCCAAGACATCCTGGCCTCTCACTCCCACACCACATCATACACCAACACCTCTGGGGCCTCTCTTGGCTCCTTCACCACTTCTCCTCTCACTCCCATCACACCGGGTGAGGTCTCATGCAAATAGGTGGACCCCTGCCCTCCAAAACCATTTAGGACAACATGGACTCTCTCGCTCCAGCCTCGGCTGATCTCTGCAATTTCTCTTTTGCCACTGGAGTTTTCAGCCAACTTCTCTTAAGCAGCCCCTTGTGCACCCTCTGCTTAAGAAATCCTCTGCTGACCCCTCCATTCTGGCAAAATACCGCCCCATCTCTATCATCCCTTTCCTGGGCAAACAGCTGGAGAAGCTGACTATCTCCCAGCTCTCCCTCCCTCCACACTGAATCTGCTGATTGCCTCCACGACCATCAGTCAGGCTTTAGAGCATCTAGAGACATGGAAACTGCTCTTCTGAACACCTGTGAAGACCTGCTCTCAAATCTTGACACCAACATTTCTTCTGTCCTTATTCTTCTTGACCTCTCCTCTGCCTTTGACAAGGTAAACCACAACATCCTGATCGTACGTCTGCAACACCCTGGGAATCACATGTCAGGCTCTGGCATGGTTAACCTCCTTCCTTTCAGCCACCCATCCCAGGTGGAACTTGGGCCCTTTCCCTCTACGATCACTCTTTTCAACCTGTGGTGTTCCCCAGGGGTCTAACCCCCTGGTTCTTCAATGTCTAAATGGCTGCCTTGGCACATGTGATTGCCACTTCCCCCTCTAACTTCCAGTGTTATGCTGATGACACAACTCTCATTCAGGCTACCCTCAGCCACCTCCTCTACCTTGCTCATATTGGACTGTCTATCCACAATTCAGTCATTGTGTGCTGCAAACAACCTCTGCCTCAAAGCCAGTACTGAGATCGTTCACATTGGGACTCCGGCTCCTGCTTTCCCACTCTCACTCTGGCCGGCCTCCCTTGGCCCTGCGCCCGATCCTACCTGCGAGGCTAAAAACCTTGGGGTCATCTTTGGCTCAAGTCTCTCCTTCACTCACATTTTGGACATTTCTAAAAAGTCCAACTTCCAGCTGCACCTCCTCAGCGGTACTCTACCCTTTCTCATCTTTCCCCAGAGGCTCACTGTATCCAGAGCCCGGATTCTCTCAAGGCTGGACTACGGAAACAGCCTCTTTCTCAACCTCCCTGCCTCTGCTTTGAGACCTTTGCAACTCATCCGGAACAGAACCTTGAGACGTATCCTTGGCCTCAAGCCCAGTGACTGCATCTCTCCAGCGCAGAAATCCCTCCACCGGCTCCCCGTGGCTGCATGTATCAAATTCAAGATCCTCTGCAAGGTCCACAAGGCTTTCTGGGGCCTGGAACCTAACCATCTCCAATGATTCCTACCTAAAAACTGTCCTTCCCGAGCCCTCGGCTCATCTACCACCAACCTTCTGCGAGTGAGCCGGTCCTCCAAGCAGAGATCTGGAGGGAGATATTTATTCTCAGCAGGGGCCTCCCGCTGGAATAGCCTCCCTGCCACCCTCTGCCTTGAGCCCGATCTCCTTAAGTTCTGGAAACTCCTTAAGACATTCCTTTTCTCGTCTTCCTTCGCTTTCCCTCTACCCCGCTAACCTCTCTCTCTGCTCTATCCCTCTCCCCCTCCTTTTCCACATAGCTTGCTGACTGGCTGCCGGTTGTACCTCAAGAGTCTCACAGGTCCCCGGCACCTTCTCCAGTCCTCTCACATTTGCCTCCGGACCTGCACTTGCCTTATCACTACTACACTGGTCAATGACCCCATGAGAGTGGTATCTCTCAGCATCTACCCCAGTTTCTGACTCACTCGGCGCACGATCTGAACGTACCATGCCTACAAAGATAGTCTATCTTCCCGGTCTCCCTTCCTTGCATGGTGGCGCCTCAATGCACTTGGAAAAACTGAAGAATCATCGTCCGACCTACTTCCCGTTATATACACTTAACTGTACTATATGCAATTGCTCTGCCTGTGCAGACCTGTATCATTCAGAAATTCAATGGCTTTGAATTACCCCCCCGCCTCCTTACCGGTCCCTCCCTCCTTGAGCGCTTTGATACACTTGCATTCTGTATAGGCGCTTTACAAATAAACATAACCATTCATCCCAAAACCAGTGGTGAGTTGGTTGGCCATGCATTTCTGTTGGAGCCCAATCAACCCGCTGAGCTATCGCATGATAAAAATCACTGGCATTACACCTGGGAAACAGAATAAAATGCAGTTCCTGGCTTTATTTTCTATTTAAAAATCAAAAAATAGTGTTTACTGTGCCAGGCTCCTGAAGGGACTATACAAAAGGTGATCTCCCCTATCACCTGGGAACTGGGGAATACAAGTCACACAAAATGTCCCCATTTCAAAAACTTCCCGAAGGGACTCAGAAAAGGATTTTTGCCCCCATGTGATCAAAACACAAGTACTTTCAATTTTTTGTAATTATGATTTGTTGAAGGACAACAAGTCCCTCCAAAAAGCTATCAGTCTGGAGAGGGGAGAGTGCAGGGGGGGGGGGGGGGGGTGTAAAGGCTCTGATGCGCTCAACCCATAGTTTTAAAACATGTATTACAATTCTTAGTTTAAGGCTATTCTTTACTTCGGCAATAACATCAGAGGGTTTATACAGCAAGTGGCCCTGCGTTCCTTAGACAAATGCCACATTTAACAACTTCATCAATACCAAAACCAGATTTATTAGTTCATGTGACAAAGACACTTTTTAAAAGCAGTTTGGGAAACCAAGCATGTGTGTCCAATTGTTAGACAGTACATATGACCAAATAAGCCACCTGTTTGTGGAACTTAGAACCTAATAGGGGCTATGAATGACTAATACCAAATTAAATTTGTGAAAACATGGTCTCTGACTATAAATTGTGCCAATGGTTAGATGTTAGTTGGTTTTTGTACCTATGTTGTATAGACGCACTGCCACTTTAGAGGTTCTTTCTGTATGAGGGCACTTTTGCATATTATTGAACGTTTACTCCTTTCATATGTACTGTATAATAATTGGAAACGAATGCTTGGCTTCCCAATATGCTTTTAAAACTTGTCTTTGGCCCATGAACTAATAAATATGGTGTTGATATGTATGAAGTTGTACATTTTTGCATTGTTTAAGGAAAGCAGGAACACTTGCTGTATACGTCTGTGTGTGCATCAGTTTCAGTTTGAAGACAGGGATTGTATTTACTAGAACTATCTGCCATCAAGTATAAAAGAAGATGGCAGCTAAGGAAAAACTGAAGAGAATCGCGCCTAGTCCCTTCCAGCCTGGCAGTCAACCATGTCACCAGGAGGAGAGAAAGGAGCAGAAGCAGGGGAGTGGCTGTGCAGAGATGGAATACGCGCAGTGCGATTCTGTACGAGGGAGCAATGCGAGAAGACGCGAAGCTGTTCTTCTGCAGGTACATCTTTGGCAATACCTTAACACAAAGACTGTCAAAGAATGTTAACGTGGCCCATTGTCCGCACTGAATTCTCGGAGTAGGTATAGCCGGTTGACCCCGAGCAGCTGGGCTGCTTTCTAGTAGACCAATGAGCATGAAACCCTGCATTCTAAAAGCAGAACTATCCCTCAACAATCAAAACAAAAGTAAGGAAGAGAGAATAAAGTAAGAAAACTAAAGATTAGCTTAGAACAGACACAACCAGCCCTGCATATAACGGGTGTATCAGTCACTTTTACTCTATAAAAATAGGCAAACATTCCTAAAAAATTAAAATAGGCATTAAAAATACTCCCAACAAAAAATCTCTTGTTCCCTCGCTTTCATCCACACAGGTCCCTGGATATGTTTAGACGAGCAGTGCCACAGGAAGAAACTATTATTACTGCCTGATCAGAAGACGTAAACCTGTATCTTTCAATGTGCCTGAATAACCAGGTACAAAGAAATAGTTATTACAAAAACATTGCCGTTTTCATGTTAACATTTTTTTATGCACTTATAAAATACTCCCATTGGGATTTGGACTTACTTTTTTACTCCCAAATAAATAATTGTGCTCCCAACTTTAAAAATAATAGGGAGTAAAATACTCTCACTTCAAAATCTTATCTGGAGTACTGGACACAACAACGCGTTTACAACCTTATAAAGCAGTGCGCGTTTTATTTTTGGTAGAATGAAAATCGATTTGCTTAAGCAAAAGGCTGTGTGCCTCTACCTGCTTGTACATTATTTCAGCACCTGCACCCACGTACGGAAACAGAGCAGAGCACACAGACAGAAATACATTATTAAACAGCAGATCATCTTTGTAAGCAAGCAAAGGCTCCTGATGAAGACTATCCAGCTATGAAAGTGATCCACCCGAGCTGGGTCCGAAACAGGGAAGTGTATTAGGAAGGGTCTCCGTTACAAGAGCCCGACGGCGAGCCGCGTGAATATCTTGTAATATTAGCTGTGTCTGTCAATATGAAACATAATATGTCACAAGACATTAGCAGCAGTTCTTATTTTAAGGATATATGTGCCAGAAGTCTCACATTCATCAAAAACAGGATTTATCTGACTGCTTCCAAAAACAAATGTACCTAAAGCCCTTTGCATGGCACTGTGCATTGTACACCTGAGATGTCAGCCAGGAGTCTTTTGCTCAAAACTAGCAATGTGAATGTTTGCTTTAGAAGTGAAGGTTTCAGCCATTTAGCACGAAACCAAGAGAGCCCCTTGCTTACAGTAACCCAAAAACTATCCAGTAAGGGCATATATCGTAGGTCACAAGTCTTGATTAAAAGAAAAAACGTAGTATACTAAACTCTTAAAAATGCTCAGAGATAGGATGGTTAATGTTTTTTCAAAAAGTAAGAGGTTTTTGACAACTTTGCCAGAACGATGACCATTTACATTTTGATAAAGCAATGAACAAGTTACTTTCTTACCTGGTAACGTTCTTTCGATGGGATGGTCCGACGACGTATTCCATATCTATGACAGTAATCACCACAGCTGTGCTGCTTCGGAAACTTTTTCGGCGTCTGCGTCCTGCGTCGATGACGTCGATGCGCCGCCGTCGAGGACCTCCTCCGACGTCATCCGATGTGATAAGTAGGACGCACGACGCCAGTAGCCTCAGTTGTAGTTTTTTCCCCCAGAACGTGTGACAATAGTCAACTGCCAGTCCGACACAAAGCCTTGCGGAACGTAAGCTGCAAACGCAACAGAAATTCTGCAGCGGGGAAGGCAGGGCGGGAGCGATATGGAATACGTCGTCGGACCATCCCATCGAAAGAACGTTACCAGGTAAGAAAGTAACTTGTTCTTCGAGGGGATTGGGTCCTCCGACGTATTCCATATCTATGACAGACTCCCAAAGCAGTACCAAATCAAGGAGGAGGGAAAGAATTTAGAAACAAAATTTAGAATAGCCAATCAAATAGCAGAGCAAAGGACCGCCTTGCCAAAGGCCAGATCCTGCCCTCTGATGGAATCGAGGGAATAATGCCGCACAAATGTATGCACTGAAGCCCAGGTGGCAGCATCACAGATGTTGCGAATAGGAACACCCCTCTGCAGGGCAGTAGATGCAGCCAAGCCCCTGGTAGAATGGGCCCGCAAGCCAGCCGGAGGGTCCTTGCCCGCCAAGCGGTAACACTCCGAGATGGCCAAAATAATCCAGCGGGACAAAGTCTGTTTCGTCACAGCTTGCCCCAAGCGCTTACCAGCGTAACCAATAAAGAGTTGATCGTCCACTCTGACCCGGGACATGCGAGAAACATAAAAGCTCAAAGCTCTCCTAGGATCAAGCCTATGGAGCCTCTCCTCTTCCTTACCAGGATGCGGAGGAGGATAGAAAGCCGGAAGAACAATCTTCTGGGCCAAATGAAATTCCGTCACTACCTTCGGAAGAAAAGAAGGACGAACTCGAAGGACAACCCTGTCCTTGTGAAATACAGTGAAGGGTGGCTTAACAGAAAGTGCCTGTAACTCACTCACTCTGCGAGCGGAAGTAACCGCAACTAAAAACACAGTTTTCAAAGTCAACAGCCTCAAAGGGCAAGAATGTAACGGCTCAAACGGAGCACCCATAAGAAACCTAAGAACAAGGTTCAAATCCCAACCGGGCACCAGGAAAGGCGACGGAGGGAACACATTAGTGAGCCCTTTCAGAAACTGTGAAATTAAAGGGATTTTAAAGTAAGAACATTCTTCAGATGAGCGCTTAAAGATGGACAGCGCCGCCAGGTAACCCTTAACGGTACCCACTTGCAAGCCCCTGTGGGCCAAAGAAAGCAAAAAGGACAGAACCATGGGGATGTCACATGCAAAAGGATCCACATTCTGAACTCTGCACCAGTCGCAGAACTTACGCCAACGGCAACGGTACAGAGACTTAGTTGCGGGCCTTCGGGCCGAAAGCAACACCTCCATCACGTCTTCAGGGAGGTCCCAATCCTTATACCTCAACCTTTCAGAAGCCAAGCGTGAAGGTTGAGGGATCCGACCTCTGGATGGAGAACCTGACCCCCCTCCCGTGAGAGCAGATCGTCTCGGTAGGGAAGACGACGTGGAGGGCAGATGGACAAGTCGAGAAGGTCCGGGTACCACGTCCTCCGAGCCCACGCCGGAGCAATGAGGATCATCCGGGAACCGAACTTCCGTAACCTCCGCAGCACTTGCGGGATGACGGGGACCGGAGGAAACGCGTACAGCAGCGGGAACGACCACTCCACCACGAACGCGTCTCCTAAGGCTCCTTTTGGAGGAAATTCCCGCGAGCAAAACCTTTCGCACTTCCGGTTGACACTGGAGGCAAAGAGATCCACTTGAGGGGTCCCCCAAAGGGCGAAGATCTCCAGGAGAATCTCCTGAGCCAACTCCCACTTGTGAGAGATCGTGCTCTGCCTGCTCAGAGCGTCCGCCGTCACGTTCTCGACTCCGGCCAGATGAACTGCCGAGATCGAAACTTCCTGCTGGATGGCCCAGAACTCGAGCTGCATCGCCTCCCTGCACAGAGGAAGTGACCCTGCCCCCCCCTTTTTGTTGAGGTAGTGCATGGCCACTGTGTTGTCCGTCAGGATCAGGACATTCTTCCCTCGCACAGTCGGCAGAAAAGCCCTCAGGGCTAGCCTGACGGCCCTCAGCTCCAACAGATTGATATGGAGTCTGGACTCCGACGGAGACCAACGACCGCTGACTGTCAGCCCGTTGGCATGAGCTCCCCATCCCGTGAGGGATGCATCCGACACGATCGTCACCTCCGGCCAGGGAAGCCAAAACGGAGCCCCCTTCATCAAGTTGCCTTCGACGGCCCACCACAGAAGGTCCCGGGCGACCGAGGGCGGCACCTGAATCGGGTCCGACATCCTGCCGGAGGACTGCGACCATTGCATCTTGAGTGCCCACTGCAAAGATCTCATTCGCAGGCGAGCCTCTGGCACCAGAAGAATGCAGGATGCCATGAGGCCGAGCAACCTCAAGAACTCGAACGCTGGGAGCGTCTGGGCATGCTGAAACTTGCGCACCATCTGCTGAATGTGAAGAGCCCTCACCTGGGGAGGAAAACACTGCCCCAGGGAAGTGTCGAGCACTGCTCCGATGTACTGGAGCCTCTGCGTTGGCGTCAAATGGGACTTCTTTAAATTGAGGGAGAAGCCCAGCCTGTGAAGGGAGTGGCAGGCGACGGACAGATGATCCAGGACCTGCTCGGGAGAGTTCCCCCTGATCAACTAATCGTCCAGGTAGGGGTAGACGTGAATCCCCCCTTGCCTGAGATGCGCTGCCACCACCACCATGAGCTTGGTGAAAACCCTCGGGGCGGAGGTCAAACCGAACGGCAGGACCCGAAACTGAAAGTGCGAGTCGCCAACCGCGAACCTCAGGTACTTCTTGTGCTTGGGATGGATCGGCACATGGAAGTAAGCATCCTTGAGGTCGAGTGACACCAACCAGTCCTGAAGCTGAAGGGCCTGGAGGACTTGAGAGAGAGTAACCATCTTGAACTTGTCCTTCCTGAGGAGTTTGTTCAAACCGCGCAAGTCCATGATGGGTCTCAATCCCCCGTCTTTCTTGGAAATCAAAAAATAAGGGGAATACCATCCCTTGTTCCTCTCCGCTACAGGCACCAGTTCTATGGCGCCTTTCTCCAGCAGGGCTTGAATTTCCTGCGCAAGGAGCGGATCCGGACACTTCAAAGAGAGGTTCCCCGGTGGATTGTCGCGAGGCCTGTGCCGAAAGGGAAGACAGTAGCCGTGGGTTATGATCTCCAGAACCCACACATCCGAAGTAATGGCACGCCACTCTACAAGATGCTGCGCCAGCCTTCCCCCAACCGGCGAACCATGGGACAAGGCCTCATGACTGAGTAGGAGCGGCTGCGGCGTTACCTGAGGGCAAAGAGGCAACTGCCCGAGCGGCCTTGGCACCACGGGTACCCTGTCGTCCACCTCTGGTACCCCTGCGTTGGCCCCTTTGACTGCCAGCTCCTCTCGCTCTACCAAAGGACGAGTAATAGCGAAAGGAGCCACCCCTCCACTGCTGTCCCCTAGGACGAAAAGGCGGAGGTTGGCGAACTGCAGCGCCCAACGACTTCGCTGCAGCTTTTGAGGTCTGCAACCTCTCAAGGCTCTCGTCAGCCTTGCTGCCAAAAAGATGTTCACCATCAAAGGGCATGTTGAGGAGCCGGGACTGCACATCAGGAGCAAACCCCGACTTCCGCAACCACGCAAACCTGCGTATCACGGTGCTCGCCGCCATGGACCTACTGACGCATTCAGCTAAGTCCAAACCCGACTGAACGGACTCACACATGGCATCCTTACCATCCAGGACCAAAGCAAGGAAACCAACCCGTTCGTCCCCTTCGGGAATATGTTCAGCCTCTAACGCAACACAGTTCCACAGAGTGTGCGTGAAACGTGACAAGGCACAAATGGAGTTGGCCGCCTGAAGCGCCATACCACCAGAAGAAAACACCTTCTTCGCCCAGCCATCAAAACGTTTGTCGTCCCTATCAGGAGGGATGGTAGGGTACGACGCCTGCTTTGCCGGGGCCGTGGCCGCCTGCACCACCAAACTTTCCGGAGTGGGGTGCCGGGTCAAGTAGCAGGGGTCGCCACTGGCTGGACGGTATTTCTGCGACAAGGATCTGCCCACTGCCGGGAGACTCTCCGGAGCAGTCCAAGCCGCCGCCACCCTACGCTGTAAAGCCATATGGAATGGCAGAACCGGGTCAGATGGGGGACCAACATCAAGGATGTCCGTCAGATCATCCTGCACAAACTCCCCTGGGGGAGCAGACCATCCCAGATACTCAGACACCCTAGCCATAAGGCGCCGGTATGAGGAATCGGCATGGGAGCCAGGCTCAGGCCGACCAAATTCCACCTCCGGAGAGGTGTCCAGACCACTAGCATCATGCAGCGACTGCCTCAAATCGTCAAATTGACTATGGCCCGAGACAATGTCATCCGGCACCTGATCAGGAACCAGGCCAACCGAATCCTCATCCGCCTCCGAAATATAATCCAAGTGGTGGAAAGGCACCTGAGAGTGCCTGCTCTTAGCCAGAGCCTTCCTAGGGGGTACACCCGAGACACGGGGCACCTCCGACACGAAAGGCGTCGATGGCGTCGAGCGAATCGGCGCCGCCGTCGAGAAAACCGGCAACGGCGCCGAGAGGATCGGCGTCGACGTCGAGGAAATCGGCGTCGACGTCAGATGCAGCGCCTCCAATATCGGCGGCGTCGACACAGCCCTCGAAGCCGGAGCCCCGAGCGTGTCCCTCGACGACCTGAACGTCGACGGCTTCGACGACTTCCTCGGAGCCGGAGCTTCGAGAAAGCCTGTCGACGCCCTCGACGCCTCAGACGTCGATGTCTTCCTCGAAGACATCACAGGTGCACACGGTCTCGATCGCGTCGAGGACCGGGACCTGGAACGGGTACGGCGAGAACGAGCCTCCTTGTCCGAACGGGACCTCTCCCGTGACTCGTGCCGACCACTCTTGCGAGCGGCGTCTCTCGACCTCACACGGCCGACCCCACTCGGGGGCGCGGACGGTTGAGTACCCTGCGACTCAAGAATCGCCAACATTTTCTTCCCGAAGGAAGCCCATTCCTCCGGCGTCGCACGGCTGGTGGGATAACCGACGTGCCGGGCAGAGTCCTCGGAAGAGGACCTGGAAGGCGACCGGTGACGGCGCTTCCGAGAACGCCTCGAAGAGGCAGAGGAGTGGCGAGACCGACTCCTAGAAGAAGACCGACGAGACCTCCGACGATGACGCGGAGAGTCACCCCTCGAATCATCCGTCGAAAGCCCCGCCGACTTCGACTTCCGGGGCCTGGACACCCGACCTACCGACAATTTCTTCTTACGTTCGCGTAAGGCCTTGGAAGTGAGCGACAGGCAGTCGACACAGTCATCCGTGTCGTGGGCCTCCCCGAGGCACCAGAGGCAGGCGTCGTGCGAGTCAGTCACCGACATCTTGGACCCACACACCCCGCACTTCTTGAAGCCCGGACGCGGGGTCGAAGACGAAGTGGAAGACATCGCTGCGAAGGAATATTCACAAACGAACAGGCTCGAAGAACCAGAAAGAACAGAACTCCAAAGAGTCGAGGCTAGAACCGAGAAACACGAAGCAACACGTTCGCGGAAAAAACGGAACTGAGGCTACTGGCGTCGTGCGTCCTACTTATCACATCGGATGACGCCGGACGTCGGAGGAGGTCCTCGACGGCGGCGCATCGACGTCATCGACGCAGGACGCAGACGCCGAAAAAGTTTCCGAAGCAGCACAGCTGTGGTGATTACTGTCATAGATATGGAATACGTCGGAGGACCCAATCCCCTCGAAGAGTCCCTTAAGCCTTTCCCTGCTTTCGGTCATATATATGGGCTACATTGTCTGTGGCAGCTGCGACTTGATCTGAAACTCTGCAGCAAACTCACAAACCTTTGCAAAAGACAGGTGGGCGCAGAGACCCCCTCGGGATACATATATCGTTACTCTATCAACCGACTAAATTTCAAGAGGAAGGGTGCAGCTTCAAACATACTAGGATGCCATTTTTAAGTTAAAGTCGGCTGTCGTCCAAATTAAAGCATAATCTTTCTTGTACGTGGGCCTTCTTCGAGTGCACTAAGGTATACCTCATAGGCTTTTGTGTCGAGTACAAAATCCTCAGGCTTGCACTTCACTGTACCCTCTTGTAATTTTTACCAGTGTTTGCACTAAGCAGCACAGCGACCTATAACAATGTATTAGCTCAGCTGTCGTACGGTATTGATCACTAGAATCTCAGGTCTATTTCTCTTCTGTGATTATCAACCGATCCGGCAATAGCTAGGGTTTGGACCCTAGTAGCCAGTCTGGCTCTTGTGTCTGAAATAGAAGGCTTTATGGCACATAGAGCGCATTGAATTGGGTATATGGCACATATTTATCACCAAAGTACTTTCCAGGTTCCCCATGTGGTACATATCCCATGCAATCCCAAATCATAAATAGGTGCTGCTTTAAAGATAGGGGGTATTTAAAATGGCACTTTTTTACCATTACCACATACTTGTAACAATGCCTGTATTTTCTCATTAAGCAATGATGACCGAAGGCAATTCTATTCCATAGTAGTTAGCACTATTCTAGTTGTCTCCTTCACCAACTATGGCGACGACACTCAAATTCTCCTCCCCCTCTCAGGCTCCTACCACCAAGACACCGCAACCATCAACTCCGCCTACAACATTGTCCAAAACTGGATGATAACACACATGCTCTGCTTGAACGACAACAAAACCGACTTTCTCATCACTATCGGCAACTTGGATCCAGCCTCTGAATCCTTCAACATCGACGGCAACCTAATCCCCATCTCACCTGCTGCCAAAACTCTGGGTAACTACCTGGACACTTAATTCGACCTCTCGCGTCACGTTAATGCCTTCTCCTCCGCTGCCACCTACAGAGTCAAACTGCTCAACGCCAGTAAGCCTTTCCTCTCCGTACCCAATCGCCCCACAATTGCCAGAGCCATCACCAGTGCCAAATTGGACTACTGCAACGCCCACTTTGCTGGCACCTTGGAACGCAACCTGAAAAAGCTACAAACCATCCAGAACAATGCCCTCCACGCTGCCCTCGGCCTCACCAAACATGCCCACGTCCCAGAAGCCAGAAAAGACGCCCACTGACTACTGATCCGTGAGCGAATCAACTTCAAGATCCTCTCCATCGTTCACAATTGCCTCTCTGAAACTGCACAGGCCTACCTTGCTGAGTGCATGTAAAAATACACCCCCTCCCGCCACTAATATCCTCACACAACCACTGGCTCAAAGTGCCCAGGTTCAATCGTCAAACTACAGGCAACACAAGGTTCCCGGTCGTAGCCACCAGGCTTTGGAATAATTGGGTATAATGGTGCGTGAAGTTAATGCATACAACATACAATAAGGAGTGGCAGCAATGCGCCTCCCCAACGATGAAGAATATTCCTCCCAAACGATGAAGGATATTTGCAGATGAGTGAAAAGTTCAAACAGGCCTTTGCACAGCTCGTTGGATGGAAAAAGGGACTGGGCCAGGAAACGGTGGAAATTGAACCTCCATTCACTGAAGAAAGTGCGGTAACTGCCAGGGAGGAGATGAAAGAAATCCATCTCTGGATTACTTTGACACTGACCTGTGTGTTGGTTTTTCTTGCAGTATATAGGGGTTTGGGATGGATCTTTTTATGCAGAGAAGCATGCATTGGGGGTGGTCTTGGAACTCCTTGTGGAGTAGTCATGACTGGGCATCTCATTGGTTGGGTTCTTATGGCCCACTCTCTTGCAGGGTTATGTTTGTGGTGTATGCAGGATGAGTACCCAGATGGGGGTTGGGGGCTGGTATGGAGGGGGGGGGGCTATTTGTCTTGGATTGAGAGTCTGGCTGGTTGTAAGTGGAGATATGCGCAAAACACATTAGGTATGGTTTGATCATTTGAGATCATGGCTGAATTCTGCATTGCTACGTTGAATGTAAAGGGACTGAATAAACCACACAAGCACTCCCTTTTCTTTAGAGAACTTAAGAGGTAGTGGCTGTCTGGGGGTTTATACAAGAGACATACTTTAGGCAAGGAGAGGAATCTCAATTAACTATTGGATTGACCTTTTCGGCCTCAGAGGGGGTTAAGGGTGTGATAATGGGACGTTGCATCACCTTGGCCATTCTCTATGCCCCGAATCTATGTCATCTGCCCTTTCTCAAATCGGGAATGGCGATGTGCGACGATTCAGGGGATCTCGTCACTTCTCCCTAGAGGGCTCACCTTCCCTGTAAGGCTATGCCGGTGAATCGCTTATGCTACAGTGGTAACATGTGGGCAACATAACTACACGTTTCAAGGCTTTGATGCACATCCTGTTTTACAAAGTGTTGTTAGGCAGAATCCTGCGCAGTGCCCTTAGGGACCACTACACACAATTAAGACCACAGGTGGCAATACAAGTTTTACCTTTGGTACAAGCCTGTACTACTATGTTAAAGTGGTGGCAGTAGCGGAGCAGGCAGGCTTATCTCAAGAGTACATGACCAGTAGCAGAGATTACACAAAGGGACCACAATTACTGTGACTCAAGCAAAACACTGACTCAAGGTTTCAGGTAGAAAAATATAAGTACATTTATTTTTAAACCATTTGCTATAAACACAACACTTCTATTAATTCACAACCACACATAAAATATACTACAACCAACCAATTCACTTTGGTACACTAACTCAAGGTAAGTACCCTGTGTTTTAATGGAGCGGTGTTGCAAAACAAGAGACGTTACCGGGAATACACTTGCGATCACTTTTTGACAGTAATGACAGTTCGGTCTTACTAAAACGCATATCCGCAGCAAGATTTGTTTACCGGGGCAAAAACAAAATTAGCACCTGGGTTAACCAGAGAGTTGGGTGCAAAAATCATAGGCAATACTTTTGTCAAGGCAGACGGAATCAGAGAACACTATTTGACGGAATTCAAGAGTCAAGAGGCCGGAGCCAGTGTCAAGTGGAACCGGGCTCCTGTTGTCGAGGTTCACACAGTTGGACAATTCGAGATTCAACATTGCCAGGAGTACTTAGATATTGTCAACAGAGGAAGCAAAAGTTATAAGAAGGAGGGAAGACAAGAACCAGCCTTGCAGATGAAGAAAAGGGATTCACCCCAATTCCTCAAGCAGAACACAGTACCTTATTCAATGGAGAAGCTGGTGTCCTGGCAGTTGTTCCTGTTCGTTTCCCGCAGACCCACGGTTCCTGGAGCTTCGGTGCGAAGGAGGACGTCTGGAGGGGTCTGCACCACACAGGGATGAAGTCGGCAGCAGCGACGATGAATAAAAGGTGCGCTCCTTAAAAAACAGGAGAGGCCCTTCGGATGGCTATCTGGACCACTACAGCAGTGTGCAGCGATTTCGACCAAGAAGAGGATCCTCTGACTGTGGAAGATGAGCTTGTTATCCCTACCAAGCTCAAGGCAAGAAGAATCCGGACAGGATCTTGCCTGGTCGTCGAAGGGTAGATAGCTCAGGACTGCAGCAGGGCTTCACCGGGACGGGGTAGTTGCAGCAGCCGTCTTCTTCTACGCTTCTCTTCGGTGCCTTGTAATTCCAGTGGCGACTGACTTCTAGCCCAAGAGACCTGCCTTTTATGCGAAAATCCCCCATTCACACAGCCTGGCCCGGACAACCACCTCAGCCAATCATGGCAAAGTGCGACTTGGGTTTCCTAGGATACCCTGTGCAGGGGGAGACTACACCCCTCCCTCACATTCAGCCCACCTAGACACCCAGGCGCCTGGAGGAGGGCTTCTGAGCAGAAGCCCGCCAAAAGACGGTGAACAAAGAAGGGAAACCTGCTTTGTCGCGCAAAGTAAAACACAAGAAGGACTTTAACAAAAAGAAATGGTGAATAAACACGACCGGAGCCAAAAGAAAAAGTATTTGGTCAAGTGGGTTTAAGTTCGAAGCTAATATAATAGCCTGAAACAATCCCCAATTTAACTAATATAATTGCGGTAGAAAAGTTAGGGTAGATACCACTGCCACCAGCCAAGTCTAAATGTTAAGCGAAACAATGCTCTAGGAAGTACAGATACAAAGTAACCCTTTCCAGTACTCCATGGAAGATGGGGTGTACTGGATCTGTGGTTAAAATGTCTAAGTAAAGTTAATGGCAACTTTACCCTTTTCTGGGGGACTGTAGTAAGCCCCAGAAATGGAGTCGGTGGGAAGTCTAAAAGACAACCCTGTCTCACTGCACTGAAGGTGCTGTGTAACACACAAAAGAAGGGGACTACTGAAGTGGTGTACTCCAGAGTCCACAATCTAAAAACAGGTAAAAGACACATGGCAAAACATGGGTAAGAGTGGGGGAAAAGCTCACACTCTTACCAAGTGAAAGAAATAAACTCTAGAAGTCCAGTAAAGCTACTGGGGGACTCACTAGGTGAGGGAAATTAGCCATAAATGAGAATTCTCCCTAACAGTTGCTTTAAAGCAAAATCGAAATGTCTTTTGTAGTCAGACGTGGAAAGGACATAGATTTGACTGCAGCAGTTTAACCCAGATCAGGTTCCCAACATGACAGGAACCAAACTCTTAGGTTGACAGTTTTGCACACATGTTGAGGAGCATATCTTTAACTGAAAGGGAAACACAGATTTTGAAGGGAATGATTTTGGTACAAGTCCAAAACTCCATTCTGCAGTGCAAACTTGCACACAATCTGGCCTTTTTTTTTACACGCTGGATGCCGCAGTTTCGGGCAAGATGGTCTCTGCTTTTCCAGATCTTTCTCAAAGGTTTCCTGAGGTCTTTTCCTCATTTGTGGCATAGAACATTTTCAGGCCTCTCCAGGCTTTGAAGCCTAAATTTGCTCCTTTTCATGTTGGCATTTGCATGGCCCAATTTCCATGTGGATTCACAGCGGGCCTTTCATTGTGGGGAGCCCTCATACTGACTCCAGCATTTAGTTATGGGGTCCAAGGTTATTTCAACCCACACTTTCTTTGGTAGTCCATTTACCGGACCCAAAGCCATTCTCCTAACTGGATGTAGTACTTGATTTTCCAGGAACACCCATTGTTTCGCTTTCCTCGGATGGGGCAACATTAAGCGTAGCTAGGTGTCCCTATAGCAGTACTCCTTATCTGGGATCCGAGCCCTCATACTTTTTGTTGGGTTGAATCAATGTGCCATAAGCTATTCTTGGCTTCTACCCACCACAAAGGCATTTCAGAATCTGTGTTTGCAGTCTTCCTAGTACTCCATCTGAAAGCACCACTGACAGCATTTGAAATAGGAAAAGAGTCCTAGGCAGCAACCTCATCTTGATAGCACTTATTTTACCAATTAGGGAGAGGTGGGAACTTCGACCAAATCTGCATATAATGTAGTTAGCGCTTTATACATTTTCTTTCATTATTTTAATTCCTAAATACTTTATGCTTTCTCTTTAGATTTCGAACGGGAGCTGTTTGAGATCATCCATTATATCGTCCTCTGTTCTCCTGCAGGATAACAGCACTGATTTTTTAACTTAACCTTGAACCCGGAATCTCTACCATATTCCGTTATAGCATGTAGGACTTTGGGGGTCGACTCTAGTGGTTCCCACAGGGGTAGCAGTATCAGCAAACAGTCATAGTTTGAACTCCTTATCCGCCCACTAAAATTCCTTTTAGTCATGGGTTAGAGCGAATCGCTAATGCCTGTGGTTCCAGCGCCCTGTAAACAGCAGGGCTGACAGCGGGCATCCCTGTCTAGTACCCCTACCAAGGCTAAACACTCCGTTTTTCCCCATTCACAGTTACCTGAGCTTTTAGCTCAGTACATAAGTTCCCTACTCCTCATTATCCTCTTCCCAAACCCTATTCGGGTCAGCACTGTAATCAGAAACGTCCAGATGACGCAGTCAAATGCTTTCTCTGCGTCTAATGATAATAGGAACAGGTTTCCCGTTGCATCCCTCATCGCTTACATCAAGGTAAATATTTTACGGATTGTGTCCACCCCTTGCCTTCCCTGGACAAACCCTGCCTAGTCAGTATGCATTCTTTTAGGTAGGAAGTGCATCTACGCTCAGGAGTCATATTGGCCAGTAGGATGCACCATTTCCAGACCTTTCCCCTTCTTTAGAAATCACTTATGAGGGTTAGCTTGAACTAAGGGGCATTTCTCCTTTTTTAAAATAGAGTTAAATACCTTTACCAGGTGTAGGGTCAATGTCTCTATAAATTGCTTATAAAAGAAAACTGTGAACCCACCCTCCCTCGGGGCTTTACCCACTGGCATTGTCCATATTGAGGCTACCACTACCACCTCTTCTGCCTCCATCAGCCTTTGCAAACAAGTTGCCTCATCGGTCGTTAACGTGGGAATTTAATCTATCCCTATATCTTTCTGTGTTTGCATTTGTATCTTGTGTATAGGGTCTGGTAAAATTGTGCAAAGCTTTCCACTATCCGGTCCCGTTTTGTCCTTCATCCTCTTAGTCTTTAAAAGTATCCACGCTTCTCTGCTTCCTCTGTGCCCATCGTCTGCTGGCCAGCATAGAGTCTGCCATATTCCCTTTTTCATATCACATTTGCTTTATAAACTGTTTTTATAATACATTATTAATATATTATAGCGTGCTATATATTATAGCAAGGATTCAAACCTGTGTTGCTCTGTGTTGCCTTGCTTCCAAGACAAACGTGTTGGCCCAGAGTTACCTTCACAGCACTATCACTTTCAATTCTCGTGTTTTTTCGTCCTTGATCACCGGTTCCATTTCTTCATTAAGGTCTGCACTCTCGTGTAGGGATGTTACAGGAAAGTGTCATTTTCTTTTAGTTTTGCCACCAGTAGATTATTGTCCCAGTTTCTTCTGGATCCTTCTCTTGAAAGGAATCTTCTGGCTCCTTCTCTTGAACGGAAGCTTATAAGTGTGGCTTTTGCCGCACCCAAGAACACAGCCTTCCTCACTTCCCCATAATCTTTAGTTTTAGAGATTTCATTTCGGTCGCCATTTCGTCTCTGAAGACTGTGTCTTAATAGTAGGTCCTAACACTTCCACCCTATGTCTCTTTGGCTGAGGTTGCACATATCTATATCCATATTTACCATGTCATGGTCTGACCAGGTGGCTTGATCTAATTGTGCAGCTTAAGATTATGTGTTCCTCCCTCTTTTCCAGCAGCCTATAGTCTATTCTGGTGCAAGCCTCACAAGGTGGTGAGAAAAAGGTAAAGCCCCTTTTTCCTGGGTTGCATACTCACCACACATCACATAGGCCATGGAGCTCCAATATCTCTTGTGAGTTGTTTGCTATAGTATTACTTCTATCCCCTTCCCCTTTCTTGGTTACCTTCCTGTCTATAGCGTAATCGGCCCATAGACTCAAATGACCCCCTGCTAGTAGTGCAAATTTGCTTTTTCCATTATCTTATTCACTATTACCCTACAGAATCCCCACTGCCCTTGGATGGGGCTGCAGATGGAGCACAACATGACTTTCAACCTCTCCAATCTGATTGTACCTGTAGTGTCCTTCCCTCATTCATCATTTCCATTTTCACCTCTTCCAGATCTGCTTGCTTGTTGAATATAATGTCCCCCTCTTTTTTTACCTATACCTGAAGCCCAGTATGTTTGGCCAATGTGTTTTTCAGGTGGTTTGTTCCCTTTTTAAAACTTGCCTCCTGTATAAACATCGTATCTAGGGGTTGCTGCCTACATTCTCTTGCCACCAATGACCTCCTAGAAAATTAATTCCTTTCACATTCAAGATTCCAATTTTTAAACACCCACTCCTTGAAGAATTAGGCCCTGAATTCACCCTTGTAACAGCATAGGTTGCTATTGTTTCTTAAATGTCTATACACTCTTTCCACCAGTGTTCACTGTACATGTCCCTCCCTTTCTGCCATACTGCACTCACGTAGCTCCCCCAGACACCTTCCCCATAATTTCTGCTGACTCAACATTTTCACATGGGCCAGAAAGGTTATTGGTAAGACGCCCACCTCGGACGGGCCACTAGGTGAGGAGCTACCCGTATGCTTTACTCTATATCCCCCTTTTCTATCAAAAGTACTGCATTGATCTCTTATCAGAATTTCACAACGCCTCCATGTACACTCAATATTCTCCTCTTTTCGCCAGTGAGGATGTACTCAGTTTTCTGAACTTACTGGATCCCGCGACTTTCTTTCGCAAATCACTTCCACTCAAGTTTGCTCCTTTAAATCCACCATCGAGAGCATTTCCCAAGGGGGCCCCCGGTCGGTCATGGTCCGAAATATGCTACAGCGCCTGTGCTGCTTCTTCCTGGTTGGCTATCCTAAGTCTTGCCCTCCACATTCTTACATAAGCGAAAATGGATACCGCCCCCCCATCAATATTACATGTATGCTCCATCAGCCATGTTTTTAGTGGTCTGCATTCTCTTTGTTTCGTCAAAGTTAGGCCTGAGGGATCTTCGAAAATGTGCATCTTTGAGCCTTCAAATTTGACACATCCTTTCACTCTTACCCTGGTGCGGATGTCTGCTTTTTCCTTGAAGTAATACATTTTGCTATTTTCGATCTTGTGGCTCTGTGATCCACCCCCTCTATGCCCTCAATGTCCAACATTTTCCCTCCTTCCTCTGCAGAGAGCCTTTATGATACCCTTCATTTTTCTTTCCATGTCTGTAGGAGTCTCACCGTCAGTTTCTTTTAGGCCCAATATTCGCAAATTGTTCTCCCTATTTTTGAGATCATCCACCTTTAATGCCAGTTACATTTCTCGGGTTTCCAAGTCATTCCGCCTGGCCTCATGTGCCACTTCTAGCAAGTCTGTCGCTAGTTGGTTGTTTTCCAAGGCTTCCAGCCTGTCCTCCGTCTTCTCCACCCTGGTTCTCAATGCTCTCATTGAGGATTGTATGTCCTTCCGTAGTGCTTTCATTTCTTTTAGAATGCCCAGGATATCTTGTTTCGTGCTGCTTGTTTCCTGTTTTGTGCACCTAATCGGGGCATCAACTGCGAATCTGCGCTGCGCTTTGTCTCCTATACATTTGTAACTCCTGTATTATGGCGGTCCTTATGGCATTCATTTCACTCATTTAATAGCTCTTCTCACGGTGTACAGATATATCCCGCTCCACTGCCAGTCTGCATAATTTTGTCTGCCCAGGATGGCTGTGGGAGTATGCACAATGGTGCCGCCTCAGGCTTCTACAAGGAGGATATGGTATGGTGTGGTGTGGTGTGGTGTGAATGACTCACAGTCTTCTCCTGCCCCAACTACTGCGGGATCACTGTCCTCTGTGGGTGGCTTGGCCACCCTTATTCCTATGCTCGTTTACCTTTTCACTGGGCGTTTCGTATCTAGTATCGTTCGGCACTTGTTAGGGAGACTTTTCGGTTTAGTGCCAAATTCCTCCCACCTTAGAGAACCCCAGTACTTTTTGCTGAAATTTGGGACTTTGAACTTTTAATTCTATGTGTTTTCTGTTTTTCTTTTGACTTTGGAGTCTGACAAACTCCATAGGCATCATCTTTACATTGTGACACTCAGCACCTTCAGTGCAGTGACACAGGGAAGTCTTAGTAGTGTCACCAAGAGAAGATATTTAAAACTTTGGAAAATTCTTTCCAAGAGCAGTGAAGTGAAATTGACTTTACTTACATTTTTTAACTTTCTAGACTCAGCACACACTATCTTACAATAGGGTGCTGGAGGGGTTACTTAGTATCCCCTTTGTCTAGTTTCTCATGTAACATTTTTATGTTACCCTTTCTACAATTAATGGCTGGTGGGAGTGATTTACTTTTTCCCACCATTGTATGTTTCTACTACGGGCTGCAATTGCACCTGTAGTAGAGCACCCCTGTGTGCCCATTTCATCAAAATGGCCTGATCTTTTTTTTTTGCCATTTCTTGTTGGAAAGGTCCTTTCTGAGATTTACTCTGCGTGCCAAACCAGGTTTGGTCCCTTTGTTAGATTGTTCTTTGGCGGGATTCACTGGTGAAGCCCGCCTCTGGCTCCAGCGTGTCCGGCACGGGCAGGAAGTGAGGGAGGTGCCCGAAAACTCCCTGTGCTTAATCTCCTTGGTTACAGGAATGCACCCAAACGTGATTGGCCGGCTGGCTGTCCTTGGCGGACAACCACCCTGCTGCGTGATTGACAGCTAGGCTGCGAATTAATGGGAGAGACCTGCACAAAAGGCGAGGTTTTTTTGATTGGAAGGCAGAGTCGACCACTGGACGAAGGAATCCAAAGAAGAACTTGGAAGAGACGCTTGCTGCAACTCCTGGATCATTCGTTTGCCCAGTGAAGCCCTGCTGCATTGCTGAGGCTCTGAATTTGCCTCGACTAGAGAAGCCCTGCACCGGACGACTTCTTCACTTGGGTTGGTGGGACCAATCAACCCCAAAGCAAACTCATCTGGACACCCTCTCGGAGAAGATTGTACTTCCATTGCCGCTGCAGGAACCGATTGCCAGGGAAAGGAAGACCAGAATCGAGTGCATCGTTTTTAAGTCAGACCCAAGCTCCAGGAAGATCCTATGGTCTCCCATGAAGCAGGACTGACCAAGCCTGAGCCGCCTCAGAGTTCTGGACCCCAGATGCGACGAAAGTCCATAGTGGTATCCAAGAACCGCGGCGGTGCCATTTGCGAGAGCCGCAAGAAGCTGAAACCGCAAAGTGCCGTTGATCTGAAGTTTACCCATTGCTGCCGCTGACCTTCAATTCATAGTGCAGGGGTCCCCAGACGTCCTCCCTCCTGTCCCCACGACTGAAGCCCAGGAACAGCAGGATCTGCAGACCTACACAGGAACAGAAGCCAGCTGGAACCCCTTTCTTCTAACCAAAAGGTACTGTAAAACCAAGGGGACTTACCTCTTGTTGTGTGGCCTTGCTAGTTCTCAGTTGAGACTTGTCTTGGCTGCTTTTGCCGAGTTGCTTGCAGCTTTGCCCCTCACAAGCCTCCCCGCTTGTGGCCCTACAGTGATTTCATTTTATACAAAAACTTCTAAAACATTGTGCAAGACTTGTGTACCTACCTACCTACAAAATGTGCTTCAGCTCACCTAGCCTTTTGCTCGACATTGGCTGTCCTGGCTCCCTGAAAGCCTCTTCTTACCTCGGACTTTGTGCTTAACCTTTCCCGCAGGGAAGGGTTCATTTACTTTGCATTGGTGCAAGTACTTACCTGCTTAAGAATATTTGTTAACCATTGTTTTATTCCCTCATCTTTTCCATATTACACTAACCCTCTGTATTGCTCTAAATGGCTGAGTGATGTATCAATGTCCACAGTGTCCTAGTTATTTAAGTCACCTCAGGGTGTAGGCAGTGTCTGTGTGCCATCCCGAGTGGGCATCTACTGATTTATTGAAACTGAAAGTGTGCATTTTTTAACTATATTTTTGTGTTGCATATATCTGCGCCCTTCTAAACAAGGCTTATACAACTAATTGTTAAATTAATAAATAATTGTTTAATCAAGAAACCTTGAGTGTAAGTGTTTATTTAGATATGTGTCACTCTGAATCTCGGTGTAATAACCCTATAGCTCACATTGACCCTTCATGAGCTAGGTTACCTGTCTCTCTGGATCTCTCTGTAATAACCCTACAGCTCACATTGACCCCTCTTGAGATAAGCCTGGCTGCTCAGTCACTCTAGCAACTTGTGCAGTACATGCTTATATCAAAAGGTTGGGTTAACTATTGCCAAGAAGACAAGGCTGGTGCAGTCTCCCACAGGGTACTGCATACAATCTTGCCTAACAGCACTTCCTTTTCCTGACAAGGAAATACCATGAGTAAACTGTGGCACCAGGACTCTGGAGAGGGGCAGCTCAAAGGGCCCTGCTGAAATCAGCTCACACACACCAAGTGGCCTGCCATCGAGGGAGAACCCTACAGTGCCCTGATAATTCTCCCAGATGGAGCCAATGCTGGAAGAAGTATATTACAGTGGAACTTGGTTAAAACCTCCTACACTCTGTTAAGTGTGCCAAGTCTGTTACCTGCGATGGGCTAACAGAAGGACTATCCCATCCCAGGGAAGGGGTGAACGAAACTGAGCATCCCACAGAGTCGGAGAAGCCCATGATCTGGGACGGGCCAACCGAAGAACTACCCATGGAACAGTGAACGAAATGCAGCAACCTATAGGGCCAGAGAAGGCAGTAGCCCATGAAAGGTTAACCGAAGGACTACTCCAGAAAGGAGTGAACCAAGCTGAGAATCCAACAGGGCTAAAGACACCCGCAGTCCACCCTGGGCAGAGAGGGGCACCACCCATCAAAAATGAGCGTGAGATGACGCAGAACCTTAGAAGCCTGTCGCCTATCCATGGTCAACCTGAGAGAAAGCCTAGAAGCGTCCAAGAACAAACATTCTTGGACTTGGGTGTACTGACCTTACAGGGTCAAGTCTACATACCACTGAAGACAGGGCAAAAGCAGACTACTAGACTAGGATACTACTCTGATACAAGAAGGAACTCTGAGTGACCATTTTCTTTTGGTGAAACCATTTATTTTATTTTAAACTACAAGTGACTCTATGAACCGTTGAGTGGCGGTCAGAAACCAGCCACCACTAATTCTGAGGGTGAAGTAACCCTAGACTAAGCAACAGTTTATGATACAATTTTTCAGTCTTCTTTCTTTACAATCAAGTCAGGATAGTGATAAGTTAGCATATGTTTTTGGACGGAGCACTGGACTTACTTTGTGGGACATCTTGACCAGCAGACAGAAGAATCAGAACTTAATCTGATCCTAGGTGTGCTCGCTCCCAGCTCTCCTAATTGGAGTTGCTGGAGTTGTAAATCTCTTCTAGAATGTTCACATCAAAATAGAAACTAGATTCCAAAATTATGAAGATTCTTGTCTTCCACTTTAGTTGTGAAGCATAGGCGTTCCTTAGTTTCATAGCGCCAACAGATTTGCCAATGCATTTCGGACATGTGTCTGTCTTCAGGGCTCCTAGGCACTATATATTTATCACATTATATTTATCAAACAAAAATAGATGTTTAACATCATCAATAAAGCAATTCACATATTTTATCCCAAAGGAAAGTCACAAAGTAAAATCATTTCCCCATATTACATCATAAGGAGTGCAAATGAAATAACATACCGTTTCCAGTTGCTATCCAGATGGTCTATTTTCTTGAATTTGGACAAACAAACAGATAAAAATGAATAGTAATGAGTCCATTAGCTCAGTGACATAAAAAATGCAACAGGGTGTCAATTTAGCTCAGTGCGTGTCCATGTACCTTTCTTTCAAAAGGGCACTGTCTTTGTCCTACGTGTTGTGACAACGTTAAGCCTCCGTTCACTCTAATCTCTGATTTTTCTTTTTGTCTGGATCTCATAACCTTGTGGCAAGGCCTCAATGTACACGAAGAAACATTGAACCAAAATTTAAGTACACACAGTGTATATAATTTATAAAATCTTGACGAGCACCCATTAATCGTTTACTAGCGTAGGGAACCCACCTCAGAGACAGGAATCGGAGAAGGTTTTCTTTACTTTTATGAATGAAGTGCGGATCAACCATTTCCCCGTCCTGTGGCTGCACCACCACAGCACTCGGGCATAGACTATAGACACTGGGAATTCTTTTAACTAGGTAGTGTAGGCACACTGACAGACAAAATGCACCCTTTCCATCATGTGTTTTCTAGCAGCCAAGTAGTAAACACTACATGATCATAGATGGAAACTCACGTAAAGACAAGTAATGCCGCAGTGATGCTCGAGTCTGTGTAACACTGCATTGCAAGACTTCCCGTCATGTGTCCTAGTACTCTTCCTGAGGGCGAGACATTTCATTCAGGGATACAAAAATACTGTATCACCATTGTTGCTGGCTCATCCTGCGTTATATCAATAGATTGCTTTAGCAATCCCCACCATCTGGGTACAACCAGGGGCGGTAATGGTGGGGAATAGCGCTATCAGCACTGCGACTCTTTGCCCGCAGTGCTAGTAGTTCCTGTTAGAAAAACAGGTTGCTCAAACTACAAACCAAAATGGCTGCGAGGGGAAATAATATGATCCGATTGGTGTCTCCGTGATCTGTGGGCGGGCTTCCAGGAGCACCAAGGAAGGCGTCGTGGGGGTGAACGCATGGGATGAAGAGGGCACAGGGGAGGCTGTGGGACTTGGGGTGAACGAGGGGACCGCAGGCGAGGCAGCAGAAATAGCGCACCCCCAGAAAGGGCACAAGTGAGCGGGGAAGAACGTAATTGGCTGCTGGAGGATTCCGCCTGCGTAGTTGGCCACCAGATTGGTGGGATTTTTGCAGTTCCCGTCCGCACCCGAACAAGGCATGCAGAAAGGAAGTGACGCAAAAGAAAATACGGTTCGGTACGGCCCGTGGGTGCCGGGGGGAATGCACCGGCACCTGCAGGGCCAGGCTCACATCCTGGCGCAGCCACGCAGGCTTTCATCCTTCGGCGATTGGCCAAATGTGTGCTACTGAATAAAGGGAGAATTACTTCTAAAGCAGCAAACTCACAAAAATGAAAAATATTATATCTTTCAGCGTCTGCTCTGCAAATTCAATGCCTGAAAAGTTGCAGGAAGGTCGCGGCGACAGCGCGGATAGGCGATGCCTTCACTTCTGGCAGAGACTTCGGTTTTCAACTCGAAATATTTTCATTCGAGTTCGGGGTCTCCCCCGAGCTTAGCGATACCACAATCTTCAGTATTCAAAACAGGGTGCGCTGCCAGAGCCGGCTGAGCTGCCTGCTAGAAGGATCCAGATGTGCAACACAGCCCAGGAGCGATCTCATTAAGAACATAGATGCAGGGCCGGGAGAGGTGTCCTGGTGAAGAGTCCTGTGCGTTTAAGGCCTAAAAGGCCCAACTCGCAGCAGAAAAAGAAGCCCGTCCCCTTGCTAGGTGCATAACCTGGGCATTTGTCCAATAGCTATGCCGTTGTATCCAACATTACCCCTTTTGTCAGCCCCTTTCGTTTCCCCTCCAGTAAGGTGCTGCATGAGACATTTCCTTTGATTTGGCATAACAAGGCCGCAGATTTATTTTTACATATACATAACCACTGTAAACAGGTATTAAAAATTAGCTCCAAAAGGTGTGGCGACTGCTCCTCATCCTGCTTCCCCCTTTACCTCCATATTGTTTGCAGGCACAACTCCCCCAAGGCCTTCGAGTCTGAGAAATCGCCTGCCCCTGCAGGTCTTTGCGGACTGGGGGAGCGCCGTTTGTTGGGGGGAAGTTGAGCCCCAATTGCTACCGCCAGACACCCCCGCCGTTTAGGCTCCCAGGAGGTGCTGTCTAGAATGGGCGAAGCCCCTTCCGGTTTAGCAATGGCTCATTCGGAGACTTTGTCTTATCATAGGTTGCCACAACCCGCCTGTCCATCCTGCGACAACGACGTCCAGGCTCTGTCATAACTCTAGGGTGGGAGGGTGGGAAAACGAAGTCCTCCACTTTTGGCGGGCGCCCAGCTGCTGGAAGAGCTGCAAGTGCCCCTGCGCCGGGCGCCCGCCGCTTTTATGTCCCAAGCCCCGCCTCCTTCCTTTGTTGCCCTTCGCGGGCTTTCCCGGGCTCTTGTCGCCCTCTCCTCTGGCTCCTTTGCCGCCCTCTCCCCTGCCCCTGAGGGGGAGGGGCGAGAGAGCGTCCAGGAGGAAGGCCCCTGCCCCGGTTATCGGGGTGCCTCCTCCATTTGCTGCGCTCTCCGTTCGTCACCTTCATAACCTGGGCATTTGTCCAATAGCTATGCCGTTGTATCCAACATTACCCCTTTTGTCAGCCCCTTTCGTTTCCCCTCCAGTAAGGTGCTGCATGAGACATTTCCTTTGATTTGGCATTACAAGGCCGCAGATTTATTTTTACATATACATAACCACTGTAAACAGGTATTAAAAATTAGTTCCAAAAGGTGTGGCGACTGCTCCTCATCCTGCTTCCCCCTTTACCTCCATATTGTTTGCAGGCACAACTCCCCCAAGGCCTTCGAGTCTGAGAAATCGCCTGCCCCTGCAGGTCTTTGCGGACTGGGGGAGCGCCGTTTGTTGGGGGGAAGTTGAGCCCCAATTGCTACCGCCAGACACCCCCGCCGTTTAGGCTCCCAGGAGGCGCTGTCTAGAATGGGCGAAGCCCCTTCCGGTTTAGCAATGGCTCATTCGGAGTCTTTGTCTTATCATAGGTTGCCACAACCCGCCTGTCCATCCTGCGACAACGACGTCCAGGCTCTGTCATAACTCTAGGGTGGGAGGGTGGGAAAACGAAGTCCTCCACTTTTGGCGGGCGCCCAGCTGCTGGAAGAGCTGCAAGTGCCCCTGCGCCGGGCGCCCGCCGCTTTTATGTCCCAAGCCCCGCCTCCTTCCTTTGTTGCCCTTCGCGGGCTTTCCCGGGCTCTTGTCACCCTCTCCTCTGGCTCCTTTGCCGCCCTCTCCCCTGCCCCTGGGGGGGAGGGGCGAGAGAGCGTCCAGGAGGAAGGCCCCTGCCCCGGTTATCGGGGTGCCTCCTCCACTTGCTGCGCTCTCCGTTCGTCACCTTCATAACCTGGGCATTTGTCCAATAGCTATGCCGTTGTATCCAACATTACCCCTTTTGTCAGCCCCTTTCGTTTCCCCTCCAGTAAGGTGCTGCATGAGACATTTCCTTTGATTTGGCATTACAAGGCCGCAGATTTATTTTTACATATACATAACCACTGTAAACAGGTATTAAAAATTAGTTCCAAAAGGTGTGGCGACTGCTCCTCGTCCTGCTTCCCCCTTTACCTCCATATTGTTTGCAGGCACAACTCCCCCAAGGCCTTCGAGTCTGAGAAATCGCCTGCCCCTGCAGGTCTTTGCGGACTGGGGGAGCGCCGTTTGTTGGGGGGAAGTTGAGCCCCAATTGCTACCGCCAGACACCCCCGCCGTTTAGGCTCCCAGGAGGCGCTGTCTAAATGGGCGAAGCCCCTTCCGGTTTAGCAATGGCTCATTCGGTGTCTTTGTCTTATCATAGGTTGCCACAACCCGCCACGCCAAAGGTGGGTTACCGCCCACCGTGGCTCCCCCTTTTCCTATTTTGTAGTTCTAGCAGTTCTGAGTACACCTTGCTGCCCGGTGCAACTCAGTCTATCCTCCTTTGACTAGGGATTTCACCTTTGCCCGTTGTGCCTGATCTAGGGATACTTCAGTCCCCTCCCTCTTTCCGTCATACCTTGACCTGCTCTTGCACAACCGGCTCCCGGTTTGACCACCGCTTTGAAGCCAACTGCCTCCCCTTTCCTCAAACCATCCCTTGGTAGCCCCAACTCTCTCAACCCTCCGTGCCTGCTATCCCCCTGCCCCTGCAGGTGATTCTGGGCTGAGAGAGAGCCATTTGTTCGAAGAAGCGGAGCCCTCGTTGCCACCACCAGACGCCCCTGCCGTTTTAGGCTCCCAAGAGTCTCTGGCCCGACTCCGTTTCTTGCATAGTCCAACCACCTCCTTTGTAGACACCGCTCTCTCAACCCTCCATGCCGGATACCCACCTGCCCCTGCAGGTGTTTTGGACTGAGAGAGCGCAATTTTCTCGAGGAAGCGGAGCCCTCGCTGCCCCCACCAGATGCCCCTGCCGTTTTAGGCTCCCAAGAGGCGCCGGTCCGACTCCGTCCCTTGCCCAACCGTCTCCTTCGTGGACACAATTCCCTGCACCCTCCGTGCCTGATACCATCTTGCCCCTGCAGATGTTTTTGGGCTGAGAGGGTGCCATTTGCTCGAGGAAGAGGAGCCCTCGTTGCCACCACCAGACGCCCCTGTTCTTTCAGGCTCCCCAGGGGGGCTGGTCCGACTCCGTTCCTTGCCTTGTCCAACCATCTCCTTCGTAGACACGACTCTCTCAACCCTCCGTGCCTGATACCACCTTGCCCCCGCAGATGTTTTTGGGCTGAGAGAACACCATTTGTTCGAGGAAGCGGAGCCCTCGTTGCCACACCAGACACCCCTGCCTGTATTTGAACAGAAACAATTTGTTATCCACCCAATGCAGACATGAGGCATACTGTGGACACTTGTAGGCTGTGTCCCAAAAGCATTGCCTCGTTGATAGGTACCTTCCCTCATACATAAATGCCTTTGTCAGCTGAGTGAATAATTGACCACCCTGTCATCTCAGGGAAATCTTGGTTGGTGCAATCGCTACCTGTCCGTATGGATCATCTCCCCCAAGGAATGCCTCCCGGAAAACCCTTTCGAATGGCTCCTGAAAACCAACCAGCCTATTATCCCTCGACCTTCCTCATAACTACTAAGTACTCCCATATCTAAACAACTTCAGGCCATGCTACAGCCTTCTGCCGAATTGCATTCTGGTATTTGTAGTCTCGTTATCCAGAAGTGGGGCTTATTTGTATCCATACAACCTATACTATTAGCCATAATTTTATTATCCACCCGCCAGGTTTCCGCTAATCTTTCAGTAATTGTGCCTCTTAAAAGAATGTTAAGTCCCGTGGCACGCTATCCTGCCCTAAAGACGTAGAAACCCACTTTAAGAAACCTTTACTCGGTCCAGATGCACCCTAACATTTTTCTTGGATGTTGCATAAAAGTCCAGACACGCGAGTTCCGCACGTTGCTGTGCTATGGCAAGCGTACTTAACTATTCACCTCCCGCGGGAGGGACCATTGACTCACTACGCGCAGCAGTGCCCCCCCCCACGCAACAGTACCCGGGGCTGTCCCCCCAATTGCCTGGCCATATGCCCCCCTGCCGTAAAGCCAAGCCGATCAACCCAGGAGATATACCTGCACCCATCTCTCAAACCCAACAGTTGTGGGCTGTGTATACGCCTAAGGGATACGCCAGGCCCAATCCCCTGGCCATGCACCCTTCTGGCACCTGCTACAATCGATGGCTAGTAAATACCCCAATATTCCATGGCCTTGTGCGTACACCTGTTACCAACAATGTACAGTAATACCACGGGCAACCATATCCCGTGGCCATGCACTTACACCATGTTTGCACCTACTAACATCAATGGTCAGAAAATTCCTTTTCGTAGCAAGTATTCCCTATTATTCGTGTGGACATTACTGGAAACCAACTCTGATTACTTTTGTTTTTTGGAAAAACCAATCCCATGCCTGTGTAATGAAAGAAAATGTCTTCACTGCAAAGCCGCCATTTTTCCATTTCCAAAACAATAGAGAGCACCTTGACCAATGCGTAGCAGCTGCATGCAATCCGCCTTACTTAGAAATGCACATGGCAAATGCCTAAACGCATTCTGGGACTTAGTCTTGCAGGTATACAGGGCACTAAACCCCGGCCAGGGGCATGACTGCGTCTGGCATAAATTAATTTACTGAATAAAAGCCAATCTGATACCAATCCTGTGCCCAACTACCATTCCCCTAATGCACCAAAATGGGCTCAAAACCTTAAACGCAAACTCCTAAACACGGCCACTGACCCCATTTCATTTCAGCCCGCAAGTATTGCAGCAGTTCTTTAAAGCTGTGCCCGTACCTGGACCTCACTTGTAAAGGCACAACATTGCCACACCAACCTTAGGGGTTATCCGTTCCTTATGCAATCACGGCCTCCAACCATACCAGCGAACACTGCGTCTATACCATACTGTGCATTGCCCATTGACCCTAAGCGAACCCTCGTAAGTGAAAAGCTCGCCCTGTTTCGTCCCAAATGCACATCACACCTGCTTATACCGCTGTAAGTAGCGAACTGACCAGTTATATTACAACCCCAATATCTTTGTTGATCCCCTGAGCTACAGAAACATGGGGGGAGAGGCCACCCCTAAACGCAAAATCGCACCTTAAAAACACTAGCGTACCAGTGCGTTACAACTGGCCTATCATAAAATTCCCCCGCACTTTGCTATTACGTCCCTGCTATACTTCTTAGCCCACATTTGTGCCCATGTCGCACCATCATGCAACTCAGTCCTACCATCTTGCCTCATGGTGCTCCAACACCCGACACCAGAGTCCAGCCATAATGCTTAATAACAACATTTTGTCCCTGCTGCCTCGTGATGCACCCCCTAACGTTGGAAAGAGGCATGCCATAATCGTTGCAGCGCAACTGGGTGCTACCTGCCTCGTGGCGCTCCCACACATAATGTAAGGCGTCATTCAATACTGTTTATAGTGCCCTTTTGTAGTCCCTGCCCAGAGGCCTCCCCCATCCCTTGGGAAGAGTCGTATCTGCTTGTCCCGCCGTTGCAAACGTCAGATCTTTCCTTTTCGTACCGACAGTTTAAATAGTTCCCAAGGAGGCGTTTGACAGTAACATGTGTCGTAAATTGTGCAATTTAACGACTACCGTACAGTAACTGGTCAAAACTGCTAGGCGCACAGTGAAGTAACACAACATAGTAGCTTCTACGCATTGTCACTTTCGTTACGCCCCTCCCGTGCCTGCAATACTAAACCAGTTGACCACAAGTACTACTGCCCGCACAACCGCAATGGAAGAATTCATGCCCGCCTTTCTAGAACCTCTTAATAATTGTGTATGAACTATGTTAGGTTACTCATACCGTGTTTAATACCCAGGGGCTTCTATGCGCGGAACGAACCTGGAGTGCTTTGTACCGTCATGCTCCCAAGGTGAGCACGTTACCCCTTGAGCTATCCTCCTCCTTATAAAGTAAGAATGCCGCCTTAAAACCAAATTGCCCCGAACCACCGCCGGTTTAGGAGAACAGTTTCTTATCCATTAGGCCACCGGGACCACTCGTGTGTGACAACCCACCCAGTGCTGTGTTAACAGAAACCACCCGCCTGATCTGCGTGTTGCGGACAACCTCAGCTCGCAACTCCAACTTTCCTAAAATGTGTCACCTGGGTGGGCATTAGATCGGTACCCACGTCCGACCCCTAAGGTGCCATATGTAATTTACTCCGTAAGTTCTGCTGCAGCGCTTATTAATGTGCGAAATCGGACCACTACTCCCACAATTATTCCTTAGTTGTATACTCCTACTTAGTTCCACAACGATTGCCCTAACGCAGCTTCGCCCGACTGAGCTGTTGGACTGGACACCCTGCATCAAAAGCACCTAAAACCTTAAACCCCTGCTGCAATTCCCATAAGATCGACCGCCGACCAGCTCCTTTAGTGTCGTTTAATACGAGCGCGTACCCCGAGGGGACAGACACCCCGGAGTGACGTAGACCCAGCGCGGAGATGTCATGACCCAAAACCAAGCCCGAGTAACATTTAGGTTTGCTGTGTTGCAGCACAAAAAATCAATCGGGCTCGCCGCCACACGACCCCACTAGGACCCACCTAATAAAGAGGCCATCCAAACCGCTGACGCTGCACCTGGAAACATAACAACGGGTAACTCGAGTAATGAGGGCAGCCTGCTTCTGCTCTATGTGCCCGCAAAGAAAACAATAATTTGGCACTTATATAGCGCTACGAACCCTCAGGTATCTGAACGCTTCTTATTATTACCCATGGTGTGTGGTGCTCATTTATCGACCTCGGAAGGATGACAGGCTGAGTTTGGCCCCGCCGGTATTCGAACCTGCGTTAGCAGACTCTGCACCGATGTCAAAGCGAGCGTTCTACTCGCTGTGCCACTTGAAACAGATACCTTACGACGTGTTTCTTCTCGAGTGGATGTTCCCATTGCCAAACGTTTCTAAAATTCCAGCCCTTTTCCTCTGAACACAGGAACACTTCTTTGATTTATCTCAGTAGCACAGGGGTTATGAACTGAGGAGACCGATCGTCACGGAATTAACCCCATATGCGCCCGCCGCCGCTTCAAAAGCGCTAAAACTTAAACCCCTGCAGCAACCCACCTAACCTCGATCGCCGACCCGCTCCCTTACTCTCCTATTAATACGGAGAGCGCACCCAGCTACTTCTGAAGCGACAACAGCGCATATATGGCGCTATATCCACCCCGCTCCTTACCCGACGCATACTCTTAGCTGGAACACCATCCACTCCTTCACTGGAAATCTCCTTGCTGGAACACCATCCTCTCCTTCACTGGAAATCGCCCCAACATCGCCACTCTTCGTCTTTCTGGGTCGAAAAAAGCACTTCTGCAGCCACAGCATCGCGGGATCACAGACTCACAAACAGCAACCGAAAACGAAGTCCTCCACTTTTGGCGGGCGCCCAGCTGCTGGAAGAGCTGCAAGTGCCCCTGCGCCGGGCGCCCGCCGCTTTTATGTCCCAAGCCCCGCCTCCTTCCTTTGTTGCCCTTCGCGGGCTTTCCCTGGCTCTTGTCGCCCTCTCCTCTGGCTCCTTTGCCGCCCTCTCCCCTGCCCCTGGGGGTGGGGGGGGCGAGAGAGCGTCCAGGAGGAAGGCCCCTGCCCCGGTTATCGGGGTGCCTCCTCCACTTGCTGCGCTCTCCGTTCGTCACCTTCAGAAACGGTACACTCGAGAATGCAACAGTGAAAAGGCAGGCAACAGTGTATGGTCTGAAATCATGCAAAGTATGGCAATACCTTGCTCATTCAAGGTTTACTTCCACGGTATAGTTCTAGTTATGGCATGCTCCCCACCCCGCCCCTAACCCTTCTGCTCATTAGAACAAGCATGGACTCTCCTCAGTCACAAAGACCTTCATGTAGAAAGGAGGTCGCTAAGCAATTCTGATGTTGTCCAATATTGCACAACCCAGGGTTCACCCTGCTGCCCCAGGAGTACGCGTATCGCAGGGAGAGTGCTTTGGAGGCTGAGTAGTACTGGAATCCAGGATCAGAGAACCACCGGGAGGGCGGGACAGGCAGTCTCCTGGAATGGACTAACTGAAGCCCTCTCGCCCTCACTAGAGTGTCCTCACCATTTCCCTATGCCTGGTGCATCAGCTGCACCTTTAGTGTTAGCCCTGCCTGATCAAGTCTAGTTTAATTTTCCATGTGATGCATTTGCCCGGAGAAATATCCTACCGCTGGCGGACGGCTCAACGTCACCCAACTATGCTACTGATGGAATAAGGCCTCCAGGAGCATTCAGGGACACGGGGCCCTCAGCGACTACAGGACCACTCTGCAGAAGTGTTGGTGAACCACAGATAGACCGGTTTAATGTGGCCATTTGACCATGCCTTTGTGGTGTGCACTGAAGCATGCCTACGACGCAAAGCAATGAGGAAGAGTTGGTGGGAAGCAGGCAAGAGCTACATAAAACATCGAAAGAAACACGCAGTGGCTGTTAGAGAGGGTACAGAGGAGGGGGGCCGGGGTGGAGTAGAGGCAGAGACAGCGTCAAGACCAATAGAGAGATCACAACAAAATGAGAAGTGCCGAGTAATGAGCACGCTCAGTGCAAACTGCATCATTACAGATCCATCAGGCAGCAGTGCCGGTGAGCTCTGACCCAGAAAGGCCCTTACGAAAAATCAGCGTTTTTACCACTTTCCTGAATTTTAGCTGCTTTCCGGAAGAGCATTCCACATCTCTGGGGCCTGCAATTGCGGGATGACTTTAACCAAACTTGTAGTCAGTGCGCAGCAGGAATCCGTTCCCTCGACTCGCTCAAGTCAAGTCTGGACTATTTTGGACTTGATGAGGCGATTCTGGAAACATTTGGGCCCAATATTCCAGTCTGCTCCGCCCTTCACGTGGAATCATGATAGGTTTATTATGGCTCCAGAGACGACCTGTTGTATCTGGAGGCAGAGGACTAGACGAGCGGTCCTTTTATGGATAGTCTGCAGGCAAGCAATCAGTTTCTTTGGGAAAGCAAGTAGCAGGCATTGCCAAAGCCAGTGCCTGAAAGGTCAGCACTTTTGAAGCTCATGACTAAAGCCAGGAGAGCCCCTTGCAAAGTGGATTAAAGGTGTAAGGACAGCTGCGGACATATGATTAGCGAAAGCGCGGTGTTGAAGAAAGCAGTACACAATCTTATTTGGAATGCTCCGTTAACCAGCCCCCGTCACTGCCGGCAATCTCACCGGTCCAGCTCAAGAAATGCTGGCTAACAAAGTTGGAAGGCTAAATACCCGAGGCTCCAGCTTGCAAAATACTGGTAAACTGAGCAGAAGGCCAAGAAGCTCGCTTAGCCAGACTTTCTGCGACTTTTTCCATTTCTGGGTTTTCTGCCATACAGTGATGGAGACCAGCGATCCTGTGTATTGGAATTATTAAATGTATTCGTTTTTATACAATGCAATAACGAATCGGTAATGCTACATGATCAGGCACTAAAAACAAAAAAATATCCATCCAATTGTTTACAATAAGATGACACAGTGTAGCCGCTTGGTTTGGAATTGTCAAACTGATAGTGACGTGTACAGGCCAGGTGAGGTTCCAGAACGCTGGAATGGCAATTTTGATTGGTCAGAAGGGATCCTGGGGTGCAAGCCCTTTACTCAAAGGCAGTGACTTTTTCGTTACCCGGGTGCCTGGTGGGAGTAAATTGAAGTGGCTCTGAAGGATCTACCATCACAACAAATGTTCCACTATTCGAGAATGAGACAGAATTTGGTTGAGGTTCTCATTGTAGATCAGTCTCTTTTAAAGAGAATGGTGGGGAGGGTAGGAAGGGGGACTAAGCAGGATAAGCACATGTTCTCCTGTGCCACGCTCTGCAGCCATTTCAGGGATGAATACTGAGAGATTAAGCATTTAAAACGAGGTTTGATCGATGTGATCACGTCGTCAGGTCTTGAGCGTTCTATGGAGCATAAAGGAGACCCCACAGGGGCCCATGAACGTCGAGTTGCAGTAGTCCAGGTGGCACAGTAGACATGCTGGCCCAGCCAAGTGGGCTGCAACGAGACTATCTTTAGGCAGCCGTCACAACATAACAAAAGAGAACGTCTCACATAAAATTAGAAGGTTGGGAATTCAAAAGCGTCAGGCATTGGGCAAGGAAAGCATAAAGAAGAGATGGGAATAGGAGAAGCAGACGATGCATAGAGAGGCTCCGGTATGGGCAAAGAACACCTCCTTGCAAGGAGACGAAAAGGGAGGAAAGGCCTCGGTACACATCAAACAGGCATCACATTCCAGAAAAGAAAAAAGGGCAAGCAAAAACACGTCATGCTCCTTAATGGGGATAGAGGAGTCTCAACATCCAGGGTTACAAGGCAGAATTAACAAGGCATGGAGTGGCAAAAAGCGGTTTATATGCAAACCTGGCTAGATTGAACACCGCCATCCCCCATCCTTCCCACACGAAAGGGAAGAGTGAATAGATGGCACTGAAGCTTGCAGAACAACCTGTTCCCTGTGTCCATTCAGAAAAGCTTGCCTCGCTTGAAGGACACCCAATCAGTGGGGAAGAGAAGTGGCTTGGTGCCGCAAAGGTCGGACGTATTCAGATAGAATCCTGTCAAGCCAACATATGGCTAAAGGCCTGCGTCCCACCAACCTCCATTTCCCAGTGTCACTGCAGCGGCTCCCCATGGAAACTCAACCGATGTGTTGGGAGTTGGATGCATGGCTAAAACCCCTCCACAGGCCCTCCACTACCCAGGCCAACACCCACCAATATTGCCCGACCCAAACTCTACATTTTGGGGGGATCATTCAAGCCCAAAAAAAAAGACCTTACAATTCTATGTTAAGCTGGAGGATACCAACAATACACAAGTGGAGATATCCCGTCACCCCCCCTCGCCAAGTACTGTTAAAAACTAAGATTCCAGCCCTGAGAAAAGCACAACCATCAACCCTGTTGTTTTAATTGGTTTATCAAAACATATTGTTTATCAAAACGTATCATTTCTGAAATCGACCTTTATCAAAATGAATTTTACAATTAAAAGTTCCAACTATCAGACACACTTTCTCCGGCAATATAGCCATAGAACTTGACTAGTTCTTGAAGCGATTCATTATTGCATTTCCACAAGAAGAGTCATGTTCCTTCCTCTGAATCTTCACATGAAATTACTCAGGGCCTGATTACAAGTGTCGCAGAAATACCTCCACAATGAAATATCACTACGCCACCTATAGTAAAGTTCGATTCGCCAAAGCGGCAAGTGTTAAGAGTCCATTCCTGAAGTCGGGCATTGGGAGGATTGCCCATAGGTGGTCATTCCGCCAACGGTACATCCTTTATCTGTGCAGAGGTAACAGAGGACAAGCCTCCAGCTAAGGACTGAGTCTTTCCCTAAGCTTCTCCAGCCATTCACAACAGTGGTGAGTGCGGGGTGAGCACCACTCTTTACCACACTGCCATTCGCATACGGAGACCTTACGTGTTGCATTTTTTACATTTTTTATTTGCCTCCTTTATTCTCCAAAGTGAATGAGATTTTTCCTAACATGGAATAACCTCTCCAAGCGGCTGTCATATCTCACATTTGCAGAAGACGGAATATGAAAGAGGTGCTGTACCACGCTGCACAGAATATCAACACATGCTCGGGATGCATACTCTGCAACTTGGACAGAACCAATTCCCGTGCAGTACCGGCAGTACTTTTCCCCTCCAAGTTTCTACAATCCTTTAGATCGTCCATGTTACCCATGACCACTTTCATCTCTCACTTAAAGCCGACATATGTTAGATGACCTTCAAACCTCGTGTCCATGCACATCAGTCACATTTAAAAAAAGCTGCATGCATATTTAATGCATCCATTTCCATCAGGGCCATTATGACTCATTACAGCAGGGGTGGTGATCCAGCCTTTCACATGACAGACATCAATCAACTCAAAGAACTGGAGGGTGGGGGGAAGGGAGGGGGCTCTGGACCGTTGGACAGTATACAAAGGATCACTGTAAAGTAAAACTGACCTCCCTTACAGCCAGGGGAGAGTGCAGGTCCTCCAGCCTACTGCTTATGTTGACAGCGCCACTGGGCTTCCTATATGGCATGTGCCACCTCCCATCTGAATACGGAGACGGGCTGCGCTCTCAGTGCTACTGGGCAATTGGTGGGCAGCTATTTGTCGTGGGACGGAAGGGGCGCGGGTCGCAGTGCGTTGCTAGACTGCCGCTAGTCCAATCGCGGAAGGCTGGAAGGACTGACGCCAGCCGGGGCAACCTCCAGGCCCCTACCCTGCAGCAGGCAGAACGGCCTGCAGCCACTGCAGGAGCATGCCCCGGTCTGTACCGGCTTTTAGTGCCCTTATTTATTAATTTTAATTCTTGACAACGCGCCAAATCGCCTGCAGGCTTCACGGCGCACACAAAACAATACAAGACGGGGACAATCAGTAGAAAAAGAAAATCAGAGACAGGAAGAAGGCAACAAACTAGTCAGTGGACTAGGGTATGTTAAAGAGATGAGTCTTGAGGTTCTTTTTAAAGATAATCAGGGATATCCCTAACATACCCACTGAACAGGTGCTGCTAGGTTATGTAGGCCCTGGAGCCCGAGCCCAACCAATAACTAATGTTCTGCGGTTCGAGGGGCACAGATTCAAGGGGGAGTTTGCCCGTCTGTTTCAGAAGCTTCTTCTCCAGTATACACGGGCACTGATCTGCAGGGCGGGCACTGATCTGCAGGGCGGGCACTGATCTGCAGGGCGGGCACTGCTGGGATTCACCAGCGCTTCCTGCCATGCTCACACATACAGTTAACGTGTGTGCTGCTACTTTTTAGCCGAACTGTAGTTTAAAGTCCTTTTGTCCTTGAATGATTGCCCAGCCTGCAGCAGGTAATGGCACCGGGATTGTTGCGGCGTCAAGCTACTTTCAATATCCGTTTTCAGTGAAAAGTTCCAAAAAAGTGCTAATGCTTGGGTGGTTGTTAATGTCACGAGCCACATGCATTTCCAAAGCAAATCCCACAAAACAGCCCACAGTTTAATATGTGTTAGAAAACGTAAACTAAATAGTTTAAAGCATTTAAGAAGTTGTTGCCTTGCTTGGCAGGCATACACACAGTTACTTTTTTGCTAATCCACACACTGTATTCACTTAATAAAAAATAAAAAAAAACACGGGCTGTAGCTCTATCGAACAATGACACACGCAAGTGTTTTTTTATGGTTTACGCAGCCCACACAAAAGATTACCGACTCCCCAAATTGCACAATGTCCATGTTAATAGCACTGCTTTCTTTTCTTGCATTCTCCACTTGAAACACCGCATTCGTGCTGAAAAGCAAAACTACAAGTACCAGAATGCAGTGAAGCAAAGAACACCGGATGTGCCGCTCACAGCTGACAAGGTTGCAGAGTTGGATCTCTTGGGTTATTAAACCTGTGCACACACCAGTTGCATTGTGTGCTGCATCACGCTGTACTAATATCACAGGCCATTCAAACTGTCCCAGGGCACCTGTGAGCATTCCATCCAGAAGATACTCTTACTCTTTGTATTCTCGTGCAGGTATCTCTGAAGCATAATGGACAAGTAGAAGATCCATCCCACTCCTGGCATGGCTTGAGGGAATCCATCTCTGCTACACAACCACCGTGAGGAGTCGGTCGGTGACAGAGGCAGATGCTGGTGCCAGTGTGGGTGAAAGGGTCCCGATGGGGCACCCATCAATACACGTTCCTAGCAGGGATCTGCAAGTGAGCCCTGGGTGCTGATGGTGGAAGGGGAACCTCTCCCCTAGCTCCGCCGCTCTAGAAGGCAAGTAGCTAAAAGGAATGTAGCGCACGTGTGTTCTTTGCTCTTAGGTTTTAGTCAATGGCAGAGTGCATTTAATGATTGCTAGGCCCAGACGTATGTGGAGAACCTAAAGCTGAAGTCCCAGAATGCAAATCAACGTCGGCTGGAGTCGTCAGGCATGTTATGGGCCCCCTTACTGAAGCCCCGTTGGAATTGAGCATTCTCTCTGAGGTCATTCTAGCTGTCCCATTTCAAGCGAGAGATACTTCAACCCTTCAATCTGCTACTTCTTGGCATGCATTTTTAATGGGAATTAAGCTGCAATATTTTACAATAGTGCCAAAATAACAAAGATTAAAAAACAGAAGATTTAACATAGAAGAATGGAGGAAGGAGCTCGGTTCGTGCTTTTTTAAGTTTACAGAAAAGAGTGAAGTCACATAGCGGCAGTAGTCTGTCAACATTAAACGTTTTAATGCTGTTACTCAAAAGTTAACTGTGTGTTAGGAAGAATTCTCATTTATGGCTAATTACCCTCACCTAGTGAGTCCCCCAGCAACTTTGCTGGACTTCTGGAGTTTATTTGTTTTCCACTTGGTAAGAGTGTGAGCTTTTCCCCCCACTCTTACCTATGTATTTCTATGATTTTGCGATTGTGGACTCTGAAGTACACCACTTCAGTAGCCCCCTTCTTTTTGTGTGTCACACAGCACCTTCAGTGCTGTGGCACAGGGATGTCTTTGAGGCTTCCCCCAACTCCATTTCTGAGGCTGACTACAGTCCCCCAGAAAAGTGTAAGGTTACCATTAACTTTACCTAGTCAATCTACCACAGATCAGATTCGTATCCCTTTTTATCTGTACCTCCTAGAGCATTGTTTCGCTCTTAACATTTAGACTTGACTGGTGGCAGTCGTATCTACCCTAACTTTTCTACCGCAATTATATTAGATAAACGTGGTATTGTTCTTGGCTATTATATTAGCCTCGAACATAAACCCGCTCGACCAAATTGTCTTTCTCTTGGCTCCGGTTGGGTTTATTCGCCATTTCTTTTTGTTAAACTCCTTCTTGTGTTTTACTTTGCGCGGCAAACTAGGTTCGCCTTCTTTGTTCACTGTCTTTTGGCGGGCTTCTGCTCAGAAGCCCTCCACCAGGCGCCTGGGTGCCTAGGTGGGCCGAATGTGAGGGAGGGGTGTAGTCACCCCCTGCACAGGGTATTCTAGGAAACCCAAGTCGTACTTTGCCATGATTGGCTGAGGTGGTTGTCCAGGCTGGACAACCCCCCTGCTGGATGATTGACAGCCAGGCTGTGTGAATGGGGGTTTGCGCATAAAAGGCAGGTCTCTTGGGCTAGAAGTCAGAGAGTCGCCACTGGAACTACAAGGAACCAAAGAGAAGCGGAGAGAACGATGGCTGCTGCAACTACCCCGTCCCGGTGAAGCCCTGCTGCAGTCCTGAGCTATCTACCCTTCGACGACTAAGAGAAGATCCAGTCCGGAGTCTTCGTCCCTTGAGCCTGATGGGGATGACCACCTCATCTTCTTCAGCCAGAGGTCGCCTTCGTGGTCGAAATCGCTGCACGCTGCTGTAGTGGTCCGGATAGCCACCTGAAGAGCCTCTCCTGTTTTTAAGGAGCGCCCCTTTTATTTGTTGTTGCTGCTGCCGGCTTCATCCCTGTGCGGTGCAGACCCTCCTTCAGACGTCCTTCACAACGAAGCACCAGGAATCGTGGGTCTGCGGGAAACCCTCAGGAACAACTGCCAGGGCACCAGCTGCACCCTGGGAAGAAGGCACTGTGTTCTGCTTGAGGAAACTGGGTGAACCCCTTTTCTTCATCTTCAAGGCTTACCCTTGTCCCTCCTTCTTATAACTTTTGGTTCCGAACATTGACAATGTCGAAGTACTTTTGGCTACATTGAATCGTGAAATGTCGGACTGGGTGATCTCGGGCAACAGGCCCCCGGTGCCACTTGACCCTGGCTCTGGCCCTTTGACTTTTGAACTCCTGTGTGTTTCTCGATTCTGCCTAACCAAAATATTGCCTGTGATTTTTGCCTCCAACTCCCTCTGGGTATCTCAGGTGCTAAGTGTATTTTTGCCCCGGTAGCATTTCATGTCACGGATGCGCGTTTATTTAGTAGACCGAACTGTCAAAAAGTGATCACAATAGTATTCGCGGTAACAGGTTTTGTTCCCCACACCGGTTCATTCAAACACAGGGTACTTGCCTTGAGACATACTGTACAAAGTGAATTGGTTAGTTGTAGTATATTTGACGTGTGGTTTTTGTTTACGTTTAATAGAAGTGTTGTGTTTATAACTGATGGTTTAAAAATAAATGTACTTCTATTTTTCTACCTGAAACCTTGAGTCAGTGTTTGCTTGAGTCACAGTAATTGTGGTCCCTTGGTGTAATCTCTGCTACTGCTCATATACTCTTGAGATAAGCCTGGCTGCTCCGCCACTGCTACCACTCTGACATAGTAGTACGGGCTTGTACCAAAGGTACAGCTTGTATTGCCACCTATAGTCTTAATTGTGTGTAGTGGTCCCTAAGGGCACTGCACAGGATTCTGCCTAACCCTGTGCATGCAGACTGTATTGCTTGGCAAGCCAATCAAAGGTATACCATACCCACACAGTGTTAATTAAGTCGTACACTCAAAAGATTCTTGCTTAGACCTTTAGTCCTTAGACCTATTAGTCATAACCGAAACATGGCTCCATGATGCAGCTGGCCCTGCCATCATGCTAGCTATACCTGACGGCTACCAACTACTAAGAGTCGATAGACCTAACACTAAAGGTGGCGGCCTAGCCATCATTCACAAAGCTACCTTACCTATCAAACTAGTTACTACCCTGATATTCTCATCTTGCGAACTCCTTACTGCCAAACTGCACCTCTCTTGCAACCGGACTCTCACCCTGCATGCTATCTACAGACCACCTGGACCACTGGGTACCTTTGAAGACGACATAACCAGCATTATAACCAACAATACTAAAGACCACGCTCAAATACTATTACTGGGAGACTTTAACCTGGGCTTTAATGACAGCAACGACAAACATGCCCTATCTGTGGCATCACTCCTGAATGACTACGCCCTATCTCAAAAAGTCTCCTCTCCTACTCATGCCAAAGGTAGAACCCTAGACTGGGTTGCTGATCGGAACTGTAACATCAGCATTACCAACATAATACCACAATCCTGGACTGACCACCACTTAATTGTATTCAATGCCTCACTAGACCTTATCCGGCCCAAACCTATACTCATGGCCCCGCCACTTCCCACCAGAAGTAAAAAAGACATCACATCAGAACAACTCCTACCCCACCTTCTCCCTACTCTCAATAATTTAGACAACATTACAGACCCTACGTCGCTTGTTGAAGCTTACAACAGCTCTATGATCAAGGCACTTGACTTGATTGCCCCCACCAAGCTGCGCAAAAGCAAACAACTCTGTCACCTTAACAACTGGTTCACGCCACACCTGAAAGACCTTAGAATCCAAAAAAGAAAGTTGCAGTCTATCTGGCAACACTCACCCACCGAGGAGAACAAATCTAAATTAGCCACCCTTGCCAAACAGTATAAAAAGGAAATTATAAACACTAAAAGAAATACCTTCAATGACAGAATCTCTAAAGCCAAATCAGACACCAAGGAGCTATTTTCCATCCTCCGTGAAATGGAATCACCCACAACCCCACCTGACAACATTCCCAAAAACAAGTCCTGGTGCACTAATATACAAAATGCCCTGGCGGGTAAAATTAGCTCGCTCCAATCTAAAATTGCTAATAAAAAAGCTTCCTTGCTCCTGCCAACAGAACCCACATTGCAACCTCAGCTGCCCGCTAACCAATCTAACACCCCTCAGCTATTTAGCTTCAGAAAGATATCCGTATTAGAGACAGAAAAAATTATACTATCTCTAAAACCCTCCAACTGTAAAGGTGACAACTGTCCGGCCCAAATTATAAAAGATGCAGCTCGTGACCTAGCACCTTTCATTTCAAAAATCATTAATGCATCCTTTAAGTCTAATCTAGTACCGAACAACCTCAAACAATCCTGGGTGCTTCCCTTACTAAAAAAACAAACACTTGACCCTGCTATACCAACTAACTACAGACCCATCACTACTGTCCCTTTCCTACTTAAAATCATAGACAGAGTAGCATACCTGCAAATCCAGGACTACCTAGAAACTAACAATTTACTAGGTTCACGGCAATCTGGCTTCCGTCCCCTTCACGGCACTGAAACAGCCTTGATTGACCTCAAGACCCAAATTGACGAGTTGAAGGACAATGGTAAAACAGCGATGCTACTCCTCCTTGACCTATCTGCGGCCTTCGACCTGGTAGATCATGCAGTCTTTTGCAATCACCTCAGCTCAGCCGCTCATTTCTCAAGTGATGCCATAGCTTGGGTACAATCCTTCCTTGCAAACCGGACAATGAGAGTCTTCTCACCTTCAGCAGCCGCTGATCCCATACAAGTTTCTTGCGGTGTTCCCCAAGGATCATGTGTTTCTCCGACGATGTATAACATCTTTACTAAGCCCCTGTTTGATAAGTTGGACAGACTGGGTGTTATCTACACTAACTACGCAGACGACACTCAGATTCTAATCCCCCTTTCGGGTAACTTCTTGGAAGACACGGACTTAGTAAATAAGATATATCTCCTCATTCAGACTTGGATGGCATCCCATGGCCTCTGCCTGAACGACGACAAGACGGAGCTACTGATCATTGGCTCAGCATTGGCTATCAAAAAACTTGACCCCAACTATGCCGCATTCAACATTGACAATAACGTCATCAAAGTGATGCCTGCAGTCAAAACCCTCGGGGTCTATCTTGATTCAGCGCTCACCTTCAAAAAGCAAACGAACTCACTAGCATCCTCCACGGCATATACTTGCAAATTGATCCGAGCATGTAGACCTTTCCTAACTGAGACTAGCTGCATCACATTAGCTAATGCTCTCATCATATCCAAGCTGGATTACTGCAATGCCCTTTATGCAGGCTCTAACAAGTATATCCTTAACAAACTACAAACTCTCCAAAATAACGCTATCAGAGTAGCCTTAAACATTCCTAACAGAGCCCACATCTCCACCTTTAGGAAAAATATCCATTGGCTAAAAATCAAAGACAGGATCACCCTTAAAATACTCTCACTCACATCCAAATGTCTTAACAACATTGCCCCCCCTTATCTGGCCAACAGAATCCACAAGAGAACCTCTAACCGTCCCACTAGACTGACCAACGCCTTCACCTTAGTGATGCCTAGATTCAAAAAGAGTACAGCCGGCGGCACTAGTTTCCCAATCATAGCTGCGCAAACTTGGAACAAACTCCCCTTGGATCTCAGAATGGACCAACCTTACTCGAGTTTCAGGCGAAAAGTCCTTACCTGGATCCGTGCCAATGACACTTAGCTGGACCTCCCCCTCCCACATAGACACTAGATATCTGCAACCAGCTGAATGACATCCGATCAACTAGACTTAACCCTAGCTCTGCACTTTTCCCCTTTTTCTTTTTTTCTTCTTTTCCCGTTGCTTTCTCACTATACCTACCGTTGATCTAAGGTGAACTGTATAAACTGCACTTTCATGATTTAACTGCGAATGTATAACGTGTATTTCTCCTGTAACTAAGTTCTTAAGCAACCTTGTACTGTTTGCGCCCAGCTACCCCTTCGGGTTTGGTTTCTGCGCTATACCAAATAAACAAACAAACAAACAAACAAACAAACATAAAGTTTCTGGCTGCACTCAGTCACCGGATAGACTGAGATTCGGCTTTCTTAAGTATTCCAGTGAGCGCAGGTGACTAGCAAATGGTAGTTTATGGAAATGTTTTTACAGCCGTACAGTGTCAGCAAGTGCTCTCCTTAGATGCAAGACTTACGATTACTCCACATAAGGGGAATTGTTTCATTCACCTCAAAGGATGAAACACTAGGTCGCTTGAGCGAGATATGCAACTATGAACTAGAGATGGCACATATTTCTGTAGCAAGCCCTCAGCTCATGGAGCTCCGTCGCCATCATTGCCTTACATGCTACCATACATGCGGGTGCGTGCAATAACTATACCCTAGTGGCAGAGCCACTACTTTTGCCTTCTTATCAATGGACTAAGTTAGAATGGATCACCATGAATACCAACATTCATGCACGAACTGTGCTTTAGAAGAATTCATTACTATTATATTGCGTTGAAAAGCTGATAATAACTCAACAAAAATACGAAACCAAGATTTCAGTGCAATTCGTTTCGATACTCATTTGATCACTGATATATAGCTCAAAATATGCACAAGCACCACATCACACTTCAACATCAAATTCAAATTCCATCAAACCCTGGACCTAACCCTCCATCCGAATTCTTTTTCCTCCCATTGCTCATCAAGAGAAATTCTTCGAATTTCATTAAAAAAAAAAAAATGTCCAATCTTGACTGAGACACGTCCTTGACAGTTGCTGGTGAGACTCCTTTTGCAGATGAAGGGAGAACTGAGCCAGTATCTAACTCTGGGTCATAGTATTGCATGCAACGGTATCTGCTGTTGCACATATGGGGAAAAAGCAAGAATCAATTGCTAAATGATATGTGGAAGCATAACCGAGAATGTCAACTTCTCAACGGGTTACTCATCTTAAATCCATAAAGGTCACTCATTTTAACATATACTCAGTCGTTTCCCTGCCCAGCATTGGGCAATGTACTGTGAGGAGAACCACAGAGATACAGTTTCATAGCGACCTATTCGCCTTGGCATCCAAAATAACTTGCAATAGCTGGCAAAGAAGTGCAGCAAGGTTCAGTCTTGACCAGACGGTGTGCGAAGTTTGAAAGGCAAGGCAGAACATTATCTAGATGGCAGCAGAAAAGATCCACATTCTTTTCAGTGTCGAGTAAAACAATCTCGTTAATTTACTTGTATACAACTGGAGTCCTTTATGGCCTGCAGGAAAAGGTTCCTCTTCTCGGCAGACAATTCAAGATGGCCGCAGGCTAGATCTTCAGCAACCATGCATTTAAGAACTTGGAATGATGGGATAGATGGAGGGCCAACACCTGTTGCTGTGACAATAAGTCCGTCTCAGGGAAATCACCCTTGTTCTGTCTCATGAGAGAAGATGCTATTTATTGAGCATTTGTAAGGCGCCTATAAAAAGCATGCGTTTCCAAGCGACAAGACGAAAATGAGGGGTGGGGGAACAGGGGAAATAGCAACGAAAAACACAGTCCTACTAGGCCTTGTGACATTCTGATCATATTTCAACTGGGTCGAATTTCCAGTGTTTGTTTTTAAAGAGCAGAAGGAGGTACTTCTCTTCACTTCAGGCTCTTCACAATCAACCCAATTCAAATACCTCGAATAAGAATCTATGTTGGGGAACTTGCAAAATAAAAAATAAAAAGGCAACATCCTCAAAAGATTAATCAACAAACATATTAACAGAATTCACCTACTGAAGATCCACACTTCGTGGTGAAACACGTGCATAGGTTTCTTTTGATCAACCTACAGACCTTTATGATGAAGAATGTACACTCTAATCTTGATTATCACAAAATACAGCATAAAATGAAAAAATGAACATAAAAATTGAATGTATCGTCTTTCCTTAGCGCATGAAACCTAAAGATCAAACTCTAAGCTATACTACTACTGTTGGGCAAACAGTGAATCTTTAGTCAAGCAACAAGGAAACCAAAATATACTACTAGAATACTCGCCAAGAAACTTGAGTGACTGTTTGCCAATACATTGACACTAGAAATGAGATTTGCAGAGAACTCGAGATTCTAAGGCACAAAGGAGAGAGTGCTATTGCAGAGAACTCCCAGATTCTTCAGATTCTTGCAGATGGAAACAAGGTAGGGGTTGGGCCAATCTAAGCAAGCCAAGGAAAAGCTAAGGACGACGGACTGGGTGAGCCCAGGAAAATGATTTCAGTCTTTGAGGAATTGAAGCACAGATTGCCTTCAAACATTACGGCCTGGGTAATGGTGAGGCAATACTACAAATCAGGCTAGATGCTAAAGACTAGTCCCTGCCAACCTGAAAGGGATCTAGGTTTTGTAAATGTTTGAGTGAAAGGAGCAAGAGAAGGAAGGCGGAACATCCCCGAGCAGAGAGCGATAAGTGCCGCATAACCAAGGGGTACGGATAGAGCCTTGGGGAAGCCCACAGTTGAAAATAATAGGTTATGAGAGAGCAAAGGGCCCAACTTGATCTGGTCACGTCTGTCCAGAACACAGGAAGACAACCCACTGAGGGGAATACCTTTGATGCCAACGCAGTATTCGAGGAGAGTAGAGTGGTTTGTAGTGCCATAACCAGAAAAAAAGTTAGAAGATAAGGACATCAGGACAGTTACTGTTAAAGATGACCGAGCCTGGTCCTCCCATGTGTCGACCTGGAGCCCAGATTGGTTGTCATGAAATGGGCTGTATTGCACAGTGAAGGCCAGGGTCTGGAAGCTAGCCGCTCTCGCTATGATTTTGCCAATGTAAGTTGCAAAGACAGTAGGGCGGTGGGTCATTAAAATAGATGGTCAACAGGTGCTTTTCTGAGTAGGGTAAAGGCGCAGGTCTTCTTTAGTTTTTGAGGGAAAACAGCATTGTTGAAAGTGCAGTTGCATAAGACAGCCAAAGCAAACAACAAAGTGACAATGTTATCGGTCATGGTTCTGGCAAGGTACCAGAAAACCTGTTTCAAATATGCCTTTATTTTTCTGAGTTCACATCAGTGGTGAGACAACTTTAAAGGAAGCAAGGCTAGAGGGGTACTCGGCGACATTTATCGGAGAGGGGGGCAGGGCAATCAAGACTTTCGCTTGGGAGGCAATAGGGGACAGAGTCAGCTCAAGCTTACGGATGAAGGAGGTAGACAAACTAGCTGTAAAGGACTGCCACTGACTTTCTGTGCTTTGTGCCGGCATAGTAGAATATCAGGTGGGCAAAGGCACACCCGCTTGTCATCCCTCAGATGAGATTTACGCCAGATTTGCTCAAATAGTCTGTTCCTTCTTTCCATGCTGGCAAGGTGGAAGTCGAACCAGCTATTGCATTTCTGGGGAGGTTTTTTCCTTTTTCCCGACAATGGAAGCCACAATATCCAAGGAGTTACAAAGGGCATCTTGGAGGATGGCCAGGAAGTCATTATAGGCCGGGGTTAAGGGGTCCAAGTTTAGGCTGGATGGGATGGCGACTGATATGACGGCTGATGTGGAGGCCCTTTTCATTGGCTCAACACTGTGGCACTTCAGCCCAGTAGGAGAAATAGTAGTCGACTCCTGGTGTAGCCCCTTCCACTTTAAGGAGGGAATGGTCAGTTCCAGGCAGGTACGTGGTGGAGATGTACCAGTTAAGACAGCTGAGGTGAGGGAAAGCATCAAGTGTATTCCCAGGCAGAGAGGGTCAAGAAGCCCGTCACCCAGGCTTTGCAGACTGTAGTTGGGAGGGGCCACAAGCAGGAAGGTAAAGGAGTGGTGGGCAACTGCAACAGAAATAATTTGAGACATCAAAAGGGAAGAACAAATGAAGTGTGGTGAACGTGCACAATCAGTTCTTGTAAAGTTCTTCAAATGGATCCAAATTCAATGAGTTTCAAAGTGGGGTGCAAACCCGCTGGAAAGGTGCCTCCGTGAAATGGCACACAACGAAAGCAAAAAGTGAGGACCAAGGCCGTGAAGCCAGCGGTGCGGGCTGCACTCCCGTTCACCACATTGTGGTGTAGTTGCTCAGCATAGCTTAGTCAATAGTGTTAATAAAGTTAGGATTTCTGATCATCAAGATAAAGTTATTGGAAATGATTTATTCCTTTGTTGAATATTTGGCAACAATGCATCTCAATCAAAGCAGACGTATTGGGTGAGCTCATAGGGGCCTATGCATTTCGGAATTAAACATCCTTCGTCAGGACCAGCTCCTTATTATACTCAAAAGATCCGAAAAATATGGATAAGTGAGCGGATCTGTAGCCCACGAATTTCAACATAACCAAACATTAACACCACCAGTTTATGCAAAAAATTAAAATACATTATTCATCAAGTTGATTCCCAAAGTAGTAAAAAGCAGTAAAAATGTCATCAACACAAAATGTCATTATGATGAGAGCATTGCACATTACATACCCGGTATGTATACCCCCAAAATCGAATATATATCGTCAAGATCAATAGCATAATCACATTAATTAATGTGTTGATAAATGCCGAAACCGACATTGTATATAATGTTAAAAGAATACATACATACGCGCCAGTCCAAGAAGGATGATGCGCCATTACTTCCCCGTTTTAAAAAAGGCGTGAGAAAGAAAATACGAAAAAGAAACAAAAAAGGGAAAAAGACAGGCAGCAGGAGGTTGAAAACAAGAAGGTGCATGACTGCCCTTGTCAAGAATATTCTTAGCGTGCACAACCAAATATCCCATCTCGTGACAATATTTATCTCGGAGCTTAGAAAGCACGGAGATCTGCCAGGCAAGAGACTTGTGGGAGGGAACATCAGAATATCGCTTGGCTTTGCCCTACAAGTGATGTGAGCATGTGTGCCTAGAATAGGCACTGCTGGTTGCATTTGAGGGTAGTCGTCTTCCGTTATTTCATGGCAAGTTTAGAGACGCAACACAGGGTAGCCAATGGCGTAGTAATTAGATTCAATGGGAGACACAGAAAAGGGCATAACAGACTATTGCTACCATAAGAGTTACTGCCCGCTTGTATTCACTGTTTCGCATGAAGATTACGGTTATGCGCCTGGAAATATGTACCTCTGTATGGATCTGGAGGAGTTGTATAGCGCAAACAGTTACCAAGCAACACATTGCTGTAGGAACAGGGCCACGAGTACAGGGAGGTGCAAAAGAGGGCAGGCAACTTCCATTGACATTCATGGGCACGCATGACATGTACACAGAGATATCCATTGATCTTGGCGGAATCGGAACACGTGTGTTCAACCTTTTTTGTCTTCCAATAAAAGGAGTACTATTTAAATGGGTAATAGTAACATGCGTTATTCACAATGCATAGCTCACACTTGGGCCTAGGAGTGCGTAAGGCAAACGCATCACGCTCATTTATATGGACACCTTCCCATGGCTGGTGTGAATACTGGGCAGTCTGACCCGGCAGGGACATTCTGGCTACACCAGGGACATCTCCGCTTGAAACTGGAGAGGATCAGTTAGAGATGGATTTAAGCTGGTGGTCCTCTGAAATGTGGAGTAGGAACAACCTGTTGAACAGGAAGGGCAAGGAAGCAAAGTGAGCGCTTTCACTGTGGGAATATTGTGATCCAGCACGTTTAATACATCCAACGTGCCCCAGAGGCGCAGCCCATCAACATCCAGGAGGCTTCTAGAGCCAGCCAGATCTCCGCGACGCCAGGCAGGCAGGTAGCAGGGATGTGTCCCGTTTTGGGGGTAGACCCCCATTTTCTTAGCTCCATACTGTGAATACAGGACTTAATGGTAGCTCTGTCTCCAGAAGAGCAGGACGGAGCAGGCTGCTTTAGGTTGGCAGCTACACAGTTCATGTTCCCTTCATTTCACTAGTAACACCTCCGTGGGGGCTCTACCAGACAAGAAATATTAAACACTTAAAAAATTCTAATACAATGCGGCCCAAATTCTCCTGCTCGTCACAGTGTCGGAGCTGCTCGCTGATTGCACTGAACTCAAAGGCTGGGTTAGAAATTCTAGGATGTCCTCACCTCCAGAGATAAGGGGCGAATCGGCCACCTTTACTCTCTACAAATAGGCAAATACTCCCACAAAATAAAAACAGGGAGTACAAATAAATATTCGCAACAAATAAATGGGAAACCGACATGTAGGACCGTGTGCCCCAGAGTTCCCCAACACAGCACCACAGATGTGTTTGGACCAGTAGCGCACATAGTACACCACAGTAATAGACTATTTCTACTGCATGATCAGAATAAAGAAACCAGTCATTTTTTAATGTGCATGAATAACTAGGTGTAAAAAATACATTCTATTTGTTTTCATTTTTCTAGTTAAAACATTTTTACTTGCTTATAAAATACTCCCACTGAGAATTGCACTTAGTTTTGTGCTCGCTAAAAAATCATTTTACTCCCAACTTAAAAAAAAAAAAAAAAAAACGGAGTAAAATACTTCCAAATCTTACCTGGACCACTGGATGTCCTGCAAGAAAGCACCGAGGCTGACCTTTGCAGGCGGCAACGTAGGTTTGTGGAATTCGGGATGCTGCTTTAACACCCTCACCTCTTGTGTAGGATACCGACAGTTGGAGCTCAAGCGCTCATCACTTCCCTGCCATTAGATGCGCTCTGCTACTAGTATTCAGATGAATGGCAATTCTCCCATTAGGAGGTCATTGCACTTCCCATTTTCTAGATGAGCAGAACAGTACTTGGCATATCAGTGAGGAAGCCCCATCTGCTAGCTGCATACACCAAAGCATCTGCATAGGGCAAGAACGAGGTACAGCTCTCCTTCACAGGAGGCATTGTTAAGGCTTACTAAATAGCATGATTTTTCGTAAGATCTGGGGCACGCTGCCCTCCAGATATTTCTTTAGCCAAAACGTATCATCTCGCCCACACGTGGATGGTTCCTTCCACAGCCGCATTGACGAGTGAAGGGATCAGGCCACTGTATTTGTACTGAAACAGTGCACTGATGAGGTCCATCTTCTTTGCTTGGGGTCCCCAAATTCAATGCTACTTAGAATTCACTTGCGTTTCCGATTTGACTTAGCAGCTGCCTAGTCAAAGTCCTAACCAGGAGACATAACTGTTAAGCACATCCTTGGAGTTAGCAGCAAGATCTGCATCGTGCATAAAGTGAATTAGGAGCAATTTTGTTAAATCAGCGACAGCTTCTTATTTTAAGATGTTTCTTGACTCCATCGATCTACATATGCTTATACATGTTTTGAAAAGTACTTTCACATTGCTTAGAGAGGCACACCTCCACCTCACTGATGAGGCCCAAATAGGCCGGGGTTGCTGTTGGTACTCTTGATCAGAGGAAAATTGCCTCGCATTTTGGTGCTGGATTGTCCAAGTGGGTGGGACCAGTCTGATATGCAAATGGATATTTCTCCTCTGTGAAAGGTACAGTGAGCTAAACCGTGGTTGCAGACCCTCCAGAGAGTGCACCTTCCCAGAGAACAGGTTATTTGGTTGCGTTCATTCCCAGTAGAGGGGCTCCCAGACCTTTTTTTTCACCTTTTTTTCACCTTGGCTCTAAGAAAACATTTTTTCCTAATTAATGTTCAAGAAACACACATATGAATTGAAGAGGTTCTCAGCTTAGAGGACCCGGTTTAAAAAAAGTCAAATACTGGAGAGCAAATGGAGGGAACTTGACGAGCCACTTACCCATGATGCATTTCGAGGGCATCACAGGTCCCTTCATCTAGCATGAAGCTGGACTACCCTTAAGATAATCTCACCTGCCTCTAAATGTCAATTTGATATATTTAGAGGAATTGAGGGTTCTCCAAGTCCGGTGCTCAAGCGCTAAATCCACTCCATGTTTTCAGGATTTCGCCTAAAGATATATTTACATGCAGTAAATCTAAATTGGAGTTCTTTGTGTAGTTAATGCTTATCCTGAGAGCCTAGTGCCAGTGGGGCTCTCAAAGGATGGTCTTGGAGAGCCCTGGAGTAATTAATACCACAAATTCAGGTAGCGGAGTAGTTTCAAAAATGGACAGAACATCTCTGGATGCTAGCGATGCCTGTTATGCGAACACTGAGGCCATGTTCACCTACACGCTTTCCTGCCGTACCCTCTACTGCAGCCAGAGATCTACCATTCCAGGATCCTCTGCCACTCATGTGCAAACTTGGACTCTCCAGGTTTTTTCACTGTGCTTATTTCAAGCCCCAGAAACACCAGACCTTCCACCAAACTTGCAGCCATGTTATTCCAACTTCCATCCATCCTCTTCTAAACTCCCACCCTTGCCAGTCTCCTGTGATCGTCTGGACTGTTGCACTAGCACTCATGCCCTACCCCCCACTGCTCACATGTTCACTCCCTCATCCCTATCCACTTCCTTTTCAGTTTGGGCTAGTAGGTGTCGCTTGCGACACCTATAAGCAGAAACTATTGCATTCTTTTATTTTATCTATTGGGTAATTATAATGCGCCTATCCAGCTAAATGGTGTTTCAAGGTGTATCAAGACAAGGGATGGAGAGATACAGGGAAGAAAAACCAAAACGTCCCTACTAGGTCTTGAGACATTCGGAAGGTGCAAGTGCCATAACAAGAATGCAGGCGAGGGTGAGAGGAGGGGAGGTGAAAGGATGCTGGGTTGGGGGGACAGGAAGAAGACAAACAATAACGTTCCTACTAGGTCATGACAATTCAGCGCGTACAAGTGCAGTAACAGACCGGGGAGAGGGGGGGAAGTGAAGGTTGGGATTGAACAGGGAAGAAGACAACAGTAACGTTCCTACTAGGTCATAAGACAATTTCGGAGCATGCAAGTGCAAGAATAGAAAAGGGCGGGGGCAGGAGGGGAAGTGTAGGTTGAGGATGAAGAGGGAAGAAGACAAACAATGTTCCTACTAAGTTGTGAGACAATTCGGAAGAGCATGCAAGTGCAGTAACAGAGTGAGGGAACAGGGGAGGAGGAGACGTGCAGGACAGGGAGGAAGGATAGGCTTAGGCGCGAGGAAGGAGCAGGGTACATCAAGTACAAGTGAATAGTTTCACTTGCACTTTTGAGGAGAGGGTGCCAAGGGAGTGCTTGAGAAGTGGGAAGGAGCCAGTGGCAAGGAGTGATAGCAGAATCCGCCAAGGCTGAGCAACAGAGGCAATGTTGTCCTTGAAAGTTCTGGGGGAGCAGGGGAAAACCTGTTTGGATGAGACTGTTACAGAGCGGGGCAGTCCAGAGACCTCACCAGGTGATGAAGAGAAAGCGGGAAGTGGAGAGGAGAGCCAAGGGAGGCCTGAGAGTGGGTGAGGGAGAAGTAAGCAGCAACTTCAACACAACAGCAATGCAACCATCTAGATTCAATTGTCCAGGATAAAGGGAGAAAGCCGAGGTTTCAACATACAACAGAAAGAGAAAAAAAACACCTAGATGAGATATTCCTGGGCAGAGGGAAAAACCTAAGTTTCAACAGAACAGAAAAAGCGAACACACCTAGATGCGAGTTACCCAAACAAGGACAAAAAGCCTATGTTTCAACATACAGTAGAAAAAGCACACACGCATACATGCAAGATTCCTGGAAAGAGGGGAAAAAAATGAGAGTACAGATAGGGAGAAATGGCATATGAGGAGGGACACACAGCTTGTGGGTGGTGTTTGGTTGTTTGTCCACCAATTGACAGCCCATGGCCATGCTAATCCGTGTGGTCATTCCCACCCAGTTCTCGCCTTACCCAGCCGAAACTCCTCCTCATGGGAACTCTTTGAGCTCACTTTAATCAAGCCTTACCATCAAACTGTGCACTCAACGGGCCTGCCAGTGCTTTTTTCAAAGCAGTCTTCTTAGAGTTAATGCCTTAATTGGAGCTAATAAACCCGTGACTGGTGTAATAAAAATGTCTTAACCGGGTCTGCCTTCAGCTACTCGATTTATAAGCACAATGTGTGTCCTTCACTGAAGACCTGTTGAAAATCAGCATTGGCAAAGCCAACCGTTTTGGCTTGTGTAGAAGTATTAGGCATTTCCCAGGCACTTTGATTGCATACCCAGGTTCTTATACCATTTTGCACCTGCTTCCATCAATGCCACAATAACACTACGGCTGTGCCTGGCAAGTAAGCCCAAACTGTTGGCAGTGCCAATGCTGGATTCCATCGGAATTGGTTTCTGCAAGTGCTGCGACATGCCTGAAAGGGAATACGATGGCACGATGACTTGCTACCACTGCTCGGTAATCCATTACTGTAGCCACGCGCAGCTCTCCCAAAGCATTCCAATCCCACTCGGCCGCAAAGCCTGCTCATACGAAAGGGACTCAGCCAGCACGCAGCTGCAGCAAAGCAGCCTCCCCTCATGCTCCATCTAGCGGGACAGCAGCAACAGGAACAGAGCGCCTCCCCTCATGCTCCATCTAGCACGACAGCACCAACAGGAACAGAGCGCCTCCCCTCATGCTCCATCTAGCGTGACAGCACCAACAGGAACAGAGCGCCTCCCCTCATGCTCCATCTAGCGCGACAGCAGCAACAGGAACAGAGCGCCTCCCCTCATGCTCCATCTAGCGCGACAGCACCAACAGGAACAGAGCGCCTCCCCTCATGCTCCATCTAGCGCGACAGCACCAACAGGAACAGAGCACCTTCCCTCATGCTCCATCTAGCGCGACAGCAGCAACAGGAACAGAGCGCCTCCCCTCATGCTCCATCTAGCGCGACAGCAGCAACAGGAACAGAGAGCCTCCCCTCATGCTCCATCTAGCGAGACAGCAGCAACAGGAACAGAGCGCCTCCCCTCATGCTCCATCTAGCCTAGCGCGACAGCACCAACAAGAACAAAGCGCCTCCCCTCATCCTCCATCTACCGAGACAGCAGCAACAGGAACAGAGCGCCTCCCCTCATGCTCCATCTAGCCTAGCGCGACAGCACCAACAGGAACAGAGCGCCTCCCCTCATCCTCCATCTACTGAGACAGCAGCAACAGGAACAGAGCGCCTCCCCTCATGCTCCATTTACCGAGACAGCAGCAACAGGAACAGAGCGCCTCCCCTCATGCTCCATCTAGCCTAGCGCGACAGCACCAACAGGAACAGAGCGCCTCCCCTCATCCTCCATCTACCGAGACAGCAGCAACAGGAACAGAGCGCCTCCCCTCATGCTCCATCTAGCGCGACAGCAGCAACAGGAACAGAGCGCCTCCCCTCATGCTCCATCTAGCGCGACAGCAGCAACAGGAACAGAGCGCCTCCCCTCATGCTCCATCTAGCCTAGCGCGACAGCACCAACAGGAACAGAGCACCTCTCCTCATGCTCCATCTAACGCGACAGCAGCAACAGGAACAGAGCGCCTCCCCCCACGCTCCATCTAGCGAGACAGCAGCAACAGGAACAGAGCGCCTCCCCTCATGCTCCATCTAGCCTAGCGCGACAGCACCAACAGGAACAGAGCACCTCTCCTCATGCTCCATCTAACGCGACAGCAGCAACAGGAACAGAGCGCCTCCCCTCACGCTCCATCTAGCGAGACAGCAGCAACAGGAACAGAGCGCCTCCCCTCATGCTCCATCTAGCCTAGCGCGACAGCACCAACAGGAACAGAGCGCCTCCCCTCATGCTCCATCGAACACGACAGCAGCAACAGGAACAGAGCGCCTCCCCTCATGCGCCATCTAGCGAGACAGCAGCAACAGGAACAGAGCGCCTCCCCTCATGCTCCATCTAGCCTAGCGCGACAGCACCAACAGGAACAGAGCGCCTCCCCTCATCCTCCATCTACCGAGACAGCAGCAACAGGAACAGAGCGCCTCCATGTAGCTCTGCACAACTCTACATTAATACACTACTTGGACAACACATGGCGAGCTCTAAGCTCTTCAGCCCCAACCTGCATTAAAGCACGCTCCGCACCGGAGAGACCCTCCAAGAAATAAGCATCACCCCCCGTGACGGATAATACTAGTAGAGTACACAACCTAGCAACACATCCCGGACCCACCTTGCAGCCGAGAACTCCTTCTGAATATCTAACGGAGGCCATGCACAGCCCCAGCGAAGCAGCTACTGCCAATCCTCAATACATCGCTCTAGCAATGCACCTGCACCCCCACGTTAGTAGACTCCTCATCTGTGACATCGTAGCACTACTTTCATGCTGCAACACATGCATTTATGTTCTCATTAGTTTAGTGTATATAGTGCCAAGCAGTTGCTGAAAGGACATGTCAAGGCGCTGTGGTGTCATCCCCGTGCTTCGCTTACTTCTGTATGGCGAGGTGCCCTAGGCCAGCACAACGCTAGCAGTGCTCCCCAGCTATGCCCATGTCATGTTAGTGCTTCAGCAACCCGCATCTTGAAATAAAGAGGCACAAAGTATGGGAGAAGAGAAGAGCTTTATTTGAGGCCCCCAGGTAGCTGCAGTGGAAGCATCAACTGGCGAGGCACTCTCAAATGGAATCTACATGCACAAGGTTCTAAGGAGACCTGTGCATGTATTACCATAACATCTCCCCCACGTGAGGCAAAAGAAAAAGGAAAAATTTGGAAGAGAGCTCAAAGAACCTAACATCTTTTGTCACACCTCTCGGTGCATTCATGTTTAACAGAATGCCATTCGGACTCGCTTCAGCCGCAGCAGTCTTTCAGAGACTCATGTCACATCTATTTGGAGGACTTGATGGCATACACTGCTTCCAAGATGATATCCTCATATCAGCCAGTACAGAAGAAGAGCACAACGCAAAACTTGTGGGTGTCCTACAGGTCATACAAAAAAGTGGGCTCACACTCAAATTAGAGAAATGCAACATAAAGTGCGACCGAGTTTCATACCTGGGCCATTCCATTGACGCCAACGGCATCAGCCCCAAGAGGAAACTCATGGACACCATAATGAATATCGCCGAGCCTCAAAATAAAGACCAATTAAGGAGTTTCCTCGGGATGACAGAATACTACTCCAAGTTTATAAGCAACTATGCTGATAAGACCAAAAACATGAGAAACATCTTGAAGAAGGCAACCAAATTCATATGGTCCACTGAATGCAAGAACGAATTCGAAGAAATCAAATTTCAAATTAACCAAGCCCCAGCCTTAGGAATGTTCGATTGTAAAGCTAAAACCATCATATCCGTAGATGCAAGTAAAACCGGACTGGGTGGTGTCCTAGAACAGCAACAAGATAAGGACATCGTGACGATCGCATTCGCATCGAGAGTACTGAGGGGAGCCAAACTAAACTATTCCACCATTGAGAGAGAAGCTCTGGGTCTGAGGTGGATTCTTCAGCATTTCAGGAACCTAATTTGGGGCTTACCCGTCATACTGAAAACAGACCATAAACCTCTAGTAAATGTCCTTCAGTCCAAAACTCCTCACCTTATATCACCGAGAATAAGACGTTGGTTCCTCGACATCATGCAATACAACCTCCAACTATGCTATACTCCTGGTCCACAAAACCAAGTAGCAGATTGTCTTTCCAGATTATCGACCAACATCGACACTGAGATTGCATCTCCAGATGAGGACATCATAGCTGTCGTAAACCCTGCCATCTCGAGAGATGAATGGAAAATTAATGCCAATACTGATCCGGAACAGCGAGAAATCAGGGAAGCGATAGCTAATGACTGGGTGGAAACGGGAGAGGCTTTAACAACCTTCATTCCCTTCAAGGAAGAATTATCCATGGACGATGAGCATATCTTCAGAGGCGATCGAGTAATCCCACCCACCCAACTCAGAAAAAAAGTACTCCAACTGGCACACGAAGGTCACCTAGGAAGAAGCTTGACGAAAAACAAGTTGAGAAACAACTATTGGTGGCCAGGAATGTGGAAAGAAGCAGAAGAACTGGTCAAAAATTGCTCCACGTGTGCCATGAGTGACAAGTCCAAGATCTTAAGAAAGACCCCCTTACAGCCTATTGAACCTCCCAAACATGTGTGGTCTAAACTGGCAATCGACATCATGGGCCCATTCGAGAACCTCAAAACAGTCAAAGTATATATCATAGTACTTGTCGATTACACCTCTAAATGGACAGAATGGGGAATAGCTGAGGACAATGTGACCTCAAAGAAAGTCATAGATTTCCTGACAGAGATCTTCAGCAGGGAGGGAGACCCCAAGGAATTGGTTTCGGACAACGGGTCTCAGTTCATATCTATGGAATTTGCTGATTTCCTCAAGAAAAGGTCCATCAGCCACATAACATCTTTGTACCATCCAATTTCCAACGGACTTGTGGAACGCATGAACAGGCTCGTGAAGAGCGTAGTCCAACTGGCCACGGCCAACAACCTCCCGTGGAGAGAAACTCTCAAAGAAGCTTTGCATGCGTATAGAACTACCCCACACACCACCACGAACATAGAGCCCTTCACCCTCATGCGAGGTAGGGTTGCAACTAACCGATTTAGACCGGCGTGGATGTTCTTATACACGGGAGAAGCAAGGGTGAACATGGATCTACTTCAAAAGACAGTAAGAGAAAAACAAGCAAAATACAAAAGACAATACGACTCCAGACATGGAGTAAAAGAGATGATGGTTCGTGAAGGAGACTGGGTACGTGTCAAAGAACCGAAGAAAACTCTCAAGGGTGAATCCATCTTCAGACCTCCACAGAGAGTTGTGAGTTGTCCTGGGAAGTCTGTCATCCTCGAGGATGGAAAGAGATGGTCTGGAGATTATCTCATAAAAATAACAAAAGACATCCAAGAGACCAGCATATCTAAGGACAACAGTCCTGCCAAACCATCACAACACACCTCACATTCCCCAAGAGAATCCCTCTGTGAACATGTGGACAATGACAGACCTCACTCCATGCATCAAGGAGTCCCCACTGGAAGAATGTCCAGAAGGAACCGCAAAATCATCGTCGCCATATGAAATAAAGAGGCACAAAGTATGGGAGAAGAGAAGAGCTTTATTTGAGGCCCCCAGGTAGCTGCAGTGGAAGCATCAACTGGCGAGGCACTCTCAAATGGAATCTACATGCACAAGGTTCTAAGGAGACCTGTGCATGTATTACCATAACACATCTCCAATGGTGCAGCGCCGGGAATGTTATGTCCTGGTCTGGGGGCACCCAGGCAGGCCGACCAAGGCTGGGGGCACCCAGGCAGGCCGACCAAGGCTGGGGGAACTCAGCCGACATGCTGGAGGCACCCAGCGGACCATGCGCTGCGGGCACGCATCGGGCCTTCAGACAGGGAGCACCCGACATGACATCCAGCCTGGGGACACCCAGCAAACAGCTCGGGACTGGGGGCACCCAGTCAGCCCGTGAGCACACGGACTCATACACGGCCTTGGGGGCACCCACGCCTTCAAGTGGGTAGCGCCGGCGTTGCCCAGCATGGGCACCGGCCTCCAGGGATGGAGTTGCCCATCAGGAGCTCCATGGATGTGGCGGACTACCACGTGTGACAGCGTTGCCCAGCAGGGCCACTGTCGCGATGGAGGGCAGGGCAGGGCAAGGCCTCGACCAACTACGCAGCACCAGCAGGGTACTGCTGAATAAGTACACAACACTCCATGGCTTCAATTACTGGTAGACTGGCGAGCAGGAAGCCGCTCAGTCCTTTTATTTAGCATAGTCACGTGGCTACTGCCACGAGCTCCTGGGAGATACCAAGCTCCCAGGAGGGGTGACCATTTTACAGGGAAGAACGCGCTCCTCGACCAGCACAACAGGGGCAGCACGGCCGGGGCAGGACCCGGCTCTTTGGGCCGCTCTCCCGTGAATAGGGAGAAAGCAGTGCAGCGTATACACATGGTGTGAGGGAGAGAGGGCATTGATATGTGTAAAGCGCCTTGGTGCATTCATTGACCTCTTAAATAGAAAGGTTAACACATATCCGAGAAAGGAGTGCGGGCAGTAAAGCGCAGGAGCTAAGGGGAGAGCGCGCGAGAGAGGCTTCATGAGACAGGACTAAAGGTGACGAGGGTGGGAGTTGAGTCCGGATGAGGCGCCCATCTGGAGAGCACCATGATACCGTGCAACATGGTTTCCATACGGTGGGGGGCGTGGCCAGCACGCATGGAGTGAAGTCGCAACCCACGGTGCTCCTGCCCATGATCCTAGAACATCTGTAATAACGGCGTTATATTTTTAAGGTGCCGAAATATAAACAATCGTGTGCATAAAAGAACCTTTCTCCTGCACTCGACTGCATTATCGGGGAGATTCGGCACCTGCAACTTGGAAAACAGAGCGCTCGAAGAGGCTCCCCTGCGGCACCTAAAATGGCGGCTCTCCCCACAGGGATGAACAACGAACTGCGACAGTGAAATCGCATGGAGTGCCTGATCGCCTGGACCGCCGACTGCGGCCCCTTTGCGAGCTGCTGGGGCAGTGGACTGTCAACACCCTTACAGGGGGAGCGTAACGTTGTGTTGCTGCCCTGTCGAAGACATGGAAAGAAACGATATGGTCAGACGTGAGGAGGCGCGGCGGGATCTCCGACGGCGCAGGAGAGCGGAATGGGAGAGGGCCGCCTGCAATCAACCCCTGCGGCATACTGGATAGCAGCACTGGCACCTAATCGGTGAACCGCCAGTCACTGAAGGCGGGGGAAAGAACGGAACCGTATTAGAAGATCAGGTGATGCTGCACACGTATAGCAGCACCCCCCCCCTTCCCGGACACGCTGCCAATCATCAGCCGGTAGAACTACAAGAGGTGAGCTACAACGGGGGGCGGCAGCCGGGACACGGAGAAAGCACACATTAACAAGCCCGGGGAGGCTGCTACTATACTATGACATACGCATTGATTCCAGCCCCAAGCTCACAACTTGACAGACTCCTAAACACGCTGGGCAACTCACAGAACTTGGCACTCGAGATCCCACCAGCCTACTTCGATCTGCGGCCTCACACCTACCCCAAGTCCGCTTTGGAATTGTCAGCAACACGGTGAGTGCCTAGACCTGGGGACATCGCCCACCGCACCTTGGGGCTGGTTACCATAAATCTGGCCAACATACAATAATCTGCCGGCAGGCTGGAACAGCCAACACTGGAAGTCATTGAACATTGACAGAACAGATCCGGATGGCGATAAACACACCTGGAGGTAATGCTCCCGCCTCACCTGCCTAAAGAGAGCTGCGATCACTGAAATATGAGCCTGGAGGAGAGGGCCTGAGACGATCCATAAAGCCCGATAGACAGGAACTTGCAACTGCACTGCAACCCGGTGTATAACAGCACACCCCATTTAGGGCCACCTACAGCGAAACTTTGAACCCCTACTTTAAACCCAAGTGTACGGCACGGGGCCCATTACACAGATCTCGAAACCCCGAACTGCGCCATGTCGCCTCCAAAGAACAAATCCAAATGCGTGACAATGGACTTTTTCCACAACAGGCAGATCGAACCAGCAGACGTTGCAGGAGGCCACTGCCGTGGTGGAACCACCTATAAAGCCAAAACTATTGGTATAGGACGGTTAGGGCATGTGGGGAGAAATGCACAGACTCTGGTTGTTTTACTCATTGACATCTCAAAGTCATTCTGACCATGGGCTTTACCACCCACGAACTGCCCTCCTTACCAGACAAACATCTTCCTGGGACTCCGGAGGATAGCACAGGGGCAACACACGGTCTTGGAAGCAAGACCACGCAGAGCAACAGAGCTTCGAATCCCGGATCCACGCTTAGACACCAAACTCCAGTATGGTGTTAGGCATGTTATTAAAAAACAATAAAATAAAATACATTTACTCTCGCAGAGTAACATCAAACTGTGGGCTGCCATTATTATTTCTAAGCTTTTTTTGAAAGATAATTGTTCAATTGCAGCTGTAAATCAGTTCATAGTTCATAAACAGGTCTTAACCAAATCTGCTTTCAGCCACTGTAATGTTTAAGCAATATGTGTGCCCTTCCATGTGTTTCTGGCATTCAAATACTGTTCAAAAGAAGCATTGGGAAAGCCAACAGTTTTGTCTAGGCATTTGCCAGGAAATACCATCATATGCCCAGGTACTCGCATCATTTGCCAACTCTTGCCACTGTATAGTCAGGTAGTACTAACATGATGGGGACTATCATATGCCTACACAAATGCTCAAACTGTTGGCTTGTTGTTCTACATCTGTACCAATAGGACCATCTCCCAGTCGGTGGTACTCCGGCCTTTAAGTGGGAGCTGGGACCCCAGGGCCAGGCCCTTGGGGCACTGCCAGGGCTCTTTACCGGGAGTATGCTCCCCTCCTCTCACGATACACTCCCTCAGCCATTGCATAGTGGTTCTTGGGGTGCCTGGAGACGCAGATCGGCATATTGCCTCAGCCATTGCATAGTGGTGCTTGGGGTGCCTGGAGACGCAGATCGGCACATTGCCTCAGCCACTGCATAGTGGTGCTTGGGGTGCCTGGAGACGCAGATCGGCATATTGCCTCAGCCATTGCATAGTGGTTCTTGGGGTGCATGGAGACGCAGATCAGCATGTTGCCTCAGCCATTGCATAGTGGTGCTTGGGGTGCCTGGAGACGCAGATCGGCACATTGCCTCAGCCACTGCATAGTGGTGCCTGGAGACGCAGATCGGCATATTGCCTCAGCCACTGCATAGTGGTGCTTGGGGTGCCTGGAGACGCAGATCGGCATGTTGCCTCAGCCATTGCATAGTGGTGCTTGGGGTTCCTGGAGACGCAGATCGGCACATTGCCTCAGCCACTGCATAGTGGTGCTTGGGGTGCCTGGAGACGCAGATCGGCATATTGCCTCAGCCACTGCATAGTGGTTCTTGGGGTGCCTGGAGACGCAGATCGGCACGTTGCCTCAGCCATTGCATAGTGGTGCTTGGGGTGCCTGGAGACGCAGATCGGCACGTTGCCTCAGCCATTGCATAGTGGTGCTTGGGGTGCCTGGAGACGCAGATCGGCACGTTGCCTCAGCCACTGCATAGTGGTGCTTGGGGTGCCTGGAGACGCAGATCGGCATGTTGCCTCAGCCATTGCATAGTGGTGCTTGGGGTGCCTGGAGACGCAGATCGGCACATTGCCTCAGCCACTGCATAGTGGTGCTTGGGGTGCCTGGAGACGCAGATCGGCACATTGCCTCAGCCACTGCATAGTGGTGCTTGGGGTGCCTGGAGACGCAGATCGGCATATTGCCTCAGCCACTGCATAGTGGTGCTTGGGGTGCCTGGAGACGCAGATCGGCATGTTGCCTCAGCCACTGCATAGTGGTTCTTGGGGTGCCTGGAGACGCAGATCGGCATATTGCCTCAGCCACTGCATAGTGGTGGTTGGGGTGCCTGGAGACGCAGATCGGCATATTGCCTCAGCCACTGCATAGTGGTGCTTGGGGTGCCTGGAGACGCAGATCGGCATGTTGCCTCAGCCACTGCATAGTGGTGCTTGGGGTGCCTGGAGACGCAGATCGGCACATTGCCTCAGCCACTGCATAGTGGTGCTTGGGGTGCCTGGAGACGCAGATCGGCACATTGCCATGCCACTGATCAGGGCAGGGACATTGTAGGATGAACATCGTGCTTGTTAAAACGTGCCCCCCACGTCTTTTTCCTGAGAGGTGAAGTTTTCACTTGCTTTTTAATGAGCAACAAATTGGAGTACAAGATTGTTCAGTTTTTGGGGGATGGGCCAGAACAGTCGCAGGGGATCCACAGATTCTTTTGTGTTCGTCTTGGCTATAGGCCAGAACTATTGCTATTACAGCGAGGAAGAAATGAGGCACACAAAGCTGGGAGCTTTTGTTGGGTTATTCAAGCACCCATTGACTGCCGATGGCCATGCTAAACCCTATAACCATTGCCCCTCCCCACCCAAAAAACCACCTCTGGGATCTCTTAGAGACAGCTTCATCGAAACTTAACCATTAAACTTTGCACTCGAGATGCCTGGCAGAGTTTTTTCAAAGCAGTCTTCTGAGAGTTAATGACTCAATTGGAGTTGTAAACCCGCCGCTGGTATGATAACATGTCCTAACCAGGCCTGCCCTCAGCCACTCGATTCATAAGCCCTCTGCCTGTCCTTCACTGAAGTCCAATGTCGACAGTTCTGGCTTGTGTGCAAGCATTAGGCATTTGACAGCCATTGTGATTATACGGCCAGGTTCTCGCACCATTTGGCAGCTGCTACCATCGATGGCCAGTTAATGCCCTGTGGCAGGGCCTGGCGTTTCCCCATGCCTACACTAAAGCCAAAGCGGTTGGCATTGCCAATGCTTCTTTGGTACTGGAGGGAGCCTTCTGCAAGTTACACAGAGGTCTCGCAGGAAGAAGCCAATTCTAGAGAACAAGGAAAGGAGCAGGGGTCTTCACCCGGCACTTTCAAGTCCCTGAGTACTCTTACAAGGATTGCAACCCATAAAGATATCTTTTAAACGTTAACATTTTTATATTAGAACATGTTCTTTTACTGGAGATTCCGAATACTTTACCAATAGAACTTGTCATTGTAATCTTATATATTAGACGCAGCTGCGTTTCCTATGGGGCCTTCCTTTTCGCGCATTACATTCCCTAAAGAGGTGTCGTTTAGAACCCTGTTAGATTGTTGTTCCACATTGTGATAACTCAGAGGACTGCAACCTGGTTTTGGACTACAATTCCCATCAGCCCAGGCCAACCCACTCAATGGAGAGGTATCATGGGAGTCGAAGTCCAAACATCTGGAGAGCCATAACCGAATGCAATAAGGGGGTTGCAGATCTCTGAACGTACGGGGTTGTGTGCAACTCTGTACCACATATCATTTACATTGGCGATACGCATTGTATTGTATTGCACCTAGGTGCCTCCGAAACACCAGGCTGAACACAAGAGTGGTGAGAGCACAAGGAGATTGGGTGGTTTTAGAATGGGAGGTGTTAACGAGGGAAAAGTGCAGAGTTCTCCCAGGATCAGGAAGGGGGATCGAAGAGGGGTGCGGGGGGGTTAGATAACATATATTGCAGGTTGAAGATGGACATCACTGGGCAGTGGGCAAGATTGAACCTAAAACAAACACTATCAACACACTCTTCCTTCCTCCTCTAGGGCCTTAAGAGATGGCGACCTAATGGAAATGCAGAGCGGGTATTCTCCAGCAGAAGATTCCACAGTCGAAACCATTCAGGGACATATAAACCCCCTTCCCGCATGGCTTGGCTGCATTTATTCCAGACAGCAAGAGACTTGGTTCCTGAGGAGGCTCCTCAATGGGACAGCAGACACATACTCATGAAAACAATCCTGCCATCTGCCTCCTTTATGCATTCAAAACACTTGAATGCCACTGCATGGCTTCATTAGAAAAGCGGTTAAGGCAGATCACGTCCGGAGAGGGATCGTCCTCGCTGTTGTGCACCAATCTGCTTGGTTTTGATCAGACACAGGTGCCAGCAACTGGAGCCAAGGGAAGAAATGATCATTCAAAAGAGCAGGAAGCCCTGGACTCAAGAACTGCCCCATTGCATAGGTTTAAAGACTTAAGATGCAGTAATCACCTGAGGATGCCACCCTCTACTCAGGCTGGGTGACCGCGCCGGCACTGGCGATTAAGGGTAACCTTTTTGGGGATTGGGATAGCAAGTCCTGGGTCTGGGGAACCTCCCTTATTGCCCCTACTTGTCAGGTATGAGAAAAGATCCAGTCCATATAATCTAGATAGCCTGCTCAGGAAATGATATATGATATTATATTTTATTTATAACGCGCCCGTACACAAGTGTTTCAGAGCGCGACCAGGCAAAGGGAGGGGGCCAGGGGAGACTAACCAAGAACATGGATGCCGGATCTACGCATGTTTAGAGTGCAGACCAGCCTCGGGAGGCCTAAGGAAATAAGCAGGAAGTTACACATCATTAATGCGTTACGGTAGTATACTGGAAGCCCGGCACTGTTCAAACCAGGGTCACGTGCATACAATCGTTTTCAGTGCAAACCAAGTGCATTTTATTTTAACAAAGAAGAGTTGACAAGTGTTTGGTTCCAATGATACTACCTCAGTTCACACATTCATAAGAAATAACTAAAAGGTTGCAAAACCGAAATTCAAATGTTGCCTTTCTTGTTGCAGTTGAGTGTCTAGCAGCCGGGTTAAGTTGTGGGTAAGAACAGCATTCATGTGCGCCTGCCCTTCGTGTGTTTACCTGATGCTTCTGCCTGGCATGCAGAGGATGGCTCGCTTCCTTCCTGCTGACGTACAGCATCAATGACCAATAGAGGGACTCTTCCCTGCACTGGGCAAAGACGCACCCTATGACAACCAGTCATCTGGGAGGGTGCAGAATGACGGACAGGTAAAATGACATATTAGAATGCAGGATTTTGACAACTAGTTCTAACAAAACTCTGTTCGGTTAGAAGAGCAGTGGAGGTGTTCCTGCAAAGGGTCCTAAAACAATGCCCCTGTAATAGCAGTTTTTTCTTCCTAAGCTCCAGGGACTTCCACTTCATTTAGTGTGCGAGGAGAACCAAAGATAAACCACTCCAGGTGCTCTACACCTGATCGCTCATTAGTGGTAGCGTTTCTTAAGAGGCAGAGCATAGCTCCTGGGGAGAGCGGATCGGCTGGTCACTCATTCAATTTTAGTTTGAAGGAAGTGGTAAATGGAAGAAGGATAAATGACGACAACTCCCATAAGAAATGGATCACTCTAAATCGATGTTGCAGTGCAAGGTGTCCAGCGTTCCCTTTCAGTATATGGTGGTGTAAGGATACCACTGACAGGGTATTAGAGGCTAGTGGCCTTCGGCTGCTACCGCCCAGTGAATGGGGCATTGCCTCCCACACAAACTCACTGGAGGAACATATCTCACCCTCGTCTCGGGAGGATAGCTCAGGGGCAACGTGCTCGCTGTGGAAGCAAGACGACACGGAGCAACACAGGTTCGATCCCCGGGTCCGCGCTTAGAAACCTCTGGGTATGAAGCGCGTTATAAATAACCCATCAAATCAAATTAATCACTAACGTTCGAGATGTGCGATATACGTAGGGTATGGAAGGAGTTAAACGATACAAAGAGCATCCATATAAGCACCCTTTTGAATGACACAAGGTCATAAAATCACGCTTTTTGGGGAGCCACTGCGAGTAGTGTTGTTTTCAATTTTAAGACCCTGTTCTCCTGATCATCTTGCCAGTATTTCTGCAATCCAGCCGATTTCCGAAAGTTAACATTGGCAGTGAACTTACCTTGAGCTCTGACTGGGAAGAGTACGTGATTATTTCTAGGTTGCCAGTAAAAAGCTGGCCCAGAAGCTGTACTGGGTGCGGTGCAATACGGAACTAATCATCTCTCGTGAGAATGAGTTATGTCATATTATTTAAGACTGCACTGAATGGTTTGTAGATAGTTGGCGCAGCGCTGTTCTGTTTTGTATATTTGCAGCTTCTCTGCCATCCAATGCCAGCTGCTGCTCGGGATATAAACACTTTTTCTAAATTGTAAACCGGAAATAAAAGTTTCAGGTGGGCAATTACTAGGTCAGAGCTGCAGCTACTTTTTAGATGGGTTCGAAATTGCAGGGAGCTGGGAGCTATTTAGCTCCTGATGGGGCCCAGAAGCGCTTGGTAGCAACAGCTTCTTGGAGCTACTTCTGGAAACTCTCGAGCACACATACACCTACCTGAATATTCAATCTGTATCTGGGAACTTGCACCAATGGTGCATTAGTAAACTTCCATAAAACAAGTACATATATGGTCATATGTACTGTACACAAAGGGATAGTTGCATCTCATTTGGCAGTTGGATAGCTCCTGATCAGAGGGAAATCCCGATACCAGGCGCTGCAGCCAGCCCCAGCTCTGTGAATTGCAATTTCGACCCTTGCATATGTACCCCCTGCTTCGTGCAGTACCCTAATAAGAATTGTCGAGTAGAAAGAACTCGGATACACGAGTGCATTAGTAGTTCTGTCTGTTTGCTGCAAGACTTCCCCCGTGAATCGGTGCTGCTGTCAAGTACTGGAATTCTGGCCCTGTGGGGAATCTTTTTGGAACCAGTACAGGAAATTTGAAATTCTGTGCATGTCCTTTAATACAAAGGCAACCCCCGTAAATCGCAACAAAGACGGCCACCTGTACACTGTGCAAAGCTCCCCCCCCACTCCCTACCACGAGAGTCCCAGCACCCAGAAATATATAGAAACCTTCGGCAAAGCTGGGGACCCTTCAAAAGTGTGTTGCTCCCTTTGGAGTGTGCTACGGGAGGAAACCGGGGAGACTCCGATGTCAACATGTTAATCTGTTGCTGCATTAGATATTCATTTCCTGATCAGCCTCTGAAATGTCATTGCAGGAATTGAGCTCATTTCCTACTAAGCCTTGAGCACACCTAAATCATTTACAGAATATTAATAAACTAGAGATAGTTTGTGGGGTGCTGGGGAGAAAACCAACCTGGACACTAGGTTTTGCTAACAAGTAAAAGAACAGCAGATGTCCACAACTGAGGTCACGTGTCCCTTGAAAAGGGAGACCCAGACCTTACTAGGAGTTATTCCATAAAAGGACCGGACCACAGTGGCCTACACAAGTCAGGGTGTTGCCACTTACCCTAGAACTGGGGTGCTGGAGCATTTGTATTTCTGAAACGTACTTTCCATATATACAAGGGTCCTGCACTCTCTGAACTGCATTGTTCAAAGGTAGTCCAAGCTTCGTTTTGAAAATGAAGGAATAGGAAATGGGTGAGGAACCTTATGAAATTCCTGAAGTATGCCCCCCCCCTCTCCTCCAACCACATCAGTCTTGGAATGTCCCCGTTTTTACCTTTTCAGCCTGCTAGCATTTAAAGGAGTGAAATAATGTCCACAGTCAATGGCCACCATATGCAACGCCTTTCTCAATCTTTGCAAAATAATAACAATGGCGGATATCCCGCTTTATAGAGCCCTTCGTGCTAATCATAGGTCTCACCTATTTTGAAACCCGCGGGCGGCTATTGGGGAAGATTATCCTTAATCCCTGCAGGCGGGGCCTTTGTGTATTTTCCTGACTCCCGCACTTCTACTGATTCTGTGCACCAGGAAGCAGGCCGTCTTTCTGGGCCAAAGGGGACTCGACCGAGCGTGCGGCGGCCATTACGACACCACGGGAGCTGGCAGAGTTCTCAGGATGGAGTCTAGTGAGAGGCGTAAGTTGCTCAGGCAGCCCTGGCTTTTAAACTCACATCACTTCACATTCTGGTACATGTAGTCCAACAAGTATGATGGGAAAATAAAACTACAAGCAGACGATATCAAAATGGCCATAGCAAAAAACCTGCATATTCAAGGACGAGGATAGGTGACATTGGGGAATACAAATGGACAGAAGTTTAACAACATTACTAGTTTTTTTGGAACTCTGGTTTCCTTCTTGGCAGTTACATTCCATGGAGATGACGGTTTTGTGGCAGAAAACGTGTTCCATGACCAAGCAAGTAAATGTATCTTGAGGGGATTCGATAACCTACGTTTAATAGAAAGGCAATGGCATTGCTTCGTTGTGTCTTTAGGACCTCTGGTATCACTTTGTGTTCACATCTCGTCCCCACGTATTGGTTTTATTTTTTCGAGGCTTGTACACTCGTTCCATGGAGGAAGGTCCTTATGCCAGATGGTGATGGGCGGGAGAAGCAGAACATGGCTCCTGAAGAGCAGTAGACAGCCCTGAGGACATGTGTGCGCGCGCGCGTGTGTGTGTGTCTACATTTTCCTGTGTATGTACTAAATTTGAGGGACTTGGAAGGTCCTAGTGCAATGACAACATGTGCACCAGCCTTAGCACTGGGATGGACAGCAATGCACGCGTGGCCATTGTGTCATGTGCACCAGCCTAAGCACTGGGATGGACAGCCGTGCACGCGTGGCCATTGTGTCATGCACACCAGCCTTAGCACTGGGATGGACAGCAGTGCACGCGTGGCCATTGTGTCATGCGCACCAGCCTTGGCACTGGGATGGACAGCTGTGCACGCGTGGCCATTGTGTCATGCGCACCAGCCTTAGCACTGGGATGGACAGCAGTGCACGCGTGTGCCCCAGCCTTAGCACTGGGATGGACAGCAGTGCACGCATGGCCATTGTGTCATGCGCACCAGCCTGAGCACTGGGATGGACAGCAGTGCACGCGTGGCCATTGTGTCATGGGCACCAGCCTTAGCACTGGGATGGACAGCAGTGCACGCGTGGCCATTGTGTCATGGGCACCAGCCTTAGCACTGGCTGAACACGATTGTAATTTCTTTGTTTGCACCAGCGATAAAACCACGAAAATCCGATAACTGAGCCAGGTTTTCAAAAGCAAGTTGTCGCAATCATAAACGTTATCCCCAGATGCAACTGTCCAGATTGGAAATCCTAGCATAACCCACTTTGGCAAACACAAAATGCCCCCAGGAGACCACCCCGGTATATTCGGTTTCCGCACTGCCACTATAGTCCAGATGGTCAATTCCAGTTCACTACCCTTTTGCAAAAAATGGCATTTCCAGTTTGACCTTACCAGCTTCCACAATCCCCGTGTATTCCCAGTTTGGACCATTCCATTAGGTTCCCATGTTTACATCAAGATTGCAGCATCTGCGTACACCCCCAGTTTATTGTGACACAATTTCACTTTGTCTGAATTGCAAATGCCCTTAATGCATGCAATTTGGAGATTTCCATAATACTCTCTGATTGACAACACTGTTATATGCCAAGTTTGCACTATGCCAGTGTATTTCAAATGTTCCAATAGCAGCATTTCCCCCCATGTTTGATATAAGTGTATACAGAATCCCAATATACTTCCACTTTACAGTAACGCATCTCCAGTGCACTCATTTTGTCATTGGGGTCCGTTTAAACAAGCTCAGTATCACAGTTATAAAACCCACTCCCAATTTGCACAAAACCAGCCAACTTTCACACTGCACAATCTCAGTACGTTTCAAGCAGGACACCCCTAGTGTACTAGACTCGGAAATCTCAGATCAGCCTCAAATGCCATGGAGAAAAGTTCTGGCGGAGAAGCCTGCCTGTGTGGATAGCACACATTCATCTCTGTGTTCCGTAGAAGATGAGGGCAGACAGTGTGGTGTGGCTCTGGACCCACTGGACTGAGGCCTGGCTTCCCAACCAGAAGGGACAAAGAGTGCGGTGACCGATGCCCCCAGCGAAGCTGGAGACGAAGTAGCGTCAAAAGCGTGGAAGCCGGCAGCGAAGCGCAGGTACATCAATACCCTCCGAACTCTGGCCCAGGCTCCTGCATGCCCAGTTGCCCTCGCACTGCCTCCGGGCTTCCCCCAGCACTTAAGGGACTGTATCTGCAACCCTTCAGTCCCTTCTCTCGGCACCTATGAGCCCCTCGCTGGCTGCACTTACTGATGTACCTGCTTCTCCATTCCCCCCTGCCGCTGGCACTTTACAGATGGACCATGCTAATCTCCCTCTGTAACACCGAGACCATCCTGTTACAGTTTGGGTCATTGTTGGCAATTTTCGCGCTATATTTACAGTTTGCATCATCATCTCAGAACAACAATATCCAAGCTTAAAGAGCTCGTCCTCAAAGCATAGGATATATTCTCGTATTGCATTCGAGCGGCACCATACATTCTACGTGACATTTATCTTGTCCTCTAATTGGTCTACAATTCATATGTCATAGTTCTTAATAGCACGCAGGGGGACACTACCATGCAGTATCTGCAACACTGCCGCTCGGCTAAGGGAAGGAAGGGTGATCTACCCCAAATATAGACTTCTTCTTAAGTGCACGTATTAGGGCTGTATCAGATGCTGGTTACAGGTTTCACTTCTTTTAAGGGCCTTATATGACTTTGTTCTGGCAATGTTGTACTAGCCACGTTACCTCGCGGTGCCTGCGGCGAATCAGCCGGCGAGCCACTCCTCACTTCGTTTTCACACTTCCACAAATATCCATTTCACTGCTTCAATAACTGCATTATTCTTTGGTTTCGCTCTTGTTTGTGCTTTAACAGTCTCATGTTGGTATTGGAACATCACTCACTTTCTCAGCGTCGATGCCCGGATCGCGCAAATGATTCTGAACGTCATTGGCACCATGGTTGCCCCCTCTGCATAAGCTAGCGGGGGCAATCACAGGTTGATGTACGGCGACTACATGATTTCGTGTGTCAGCACGTTGCGATGGCAACACAGAATGTTTCTCTTTGATGATGCTGGGCTTTTCTTTAGCCGTTGACCCTCCCACAGTGCTCTCCTCCACTACTTCTGTAGCCACAATGGGATCTAGATGTAGAATGCAGCCATTGGCGGCTATGGGAACGGTTTGCGGTCTATGCACCACTGCTTGGGCGGCTTTCCTTTTCTGCAATTTCGCTTGAGCGAGCTTTTTAGGAGCCTTTTTTCTAGAGTGTCCATTAGAAGTGGAGGAGACAGTGTACGAGTCATTCGACAGATTTCTCCCTGTACTGCAACATTAATGGAGTTCCTTTGTTTCCAGGTGGGCCTATTGCATGCATTAGCACTCTGGTCACCAACAGAGGGTCTTCCTTTATTGACACTCCTGTGTAGCAAGATCGATTGCACATTTTCTTTTCATGCTCTCGCATCTTATTACCAGAAGTGGCAACAGGTTTTCAACTATTTCAAACATTTCATCCGATGGTATACTTTGGATACAGTCATCAAGGCCCTCATTAATCCGTTCCCCTTCAGCAGCAGATGTGCCATCAAGGTTCTCATTAATCCGTTCCCCTTCAGCAGCAGATGTGCCATCAAGGTTCTCATTAATCCGTTCCCCTTCAGCAGCAGATGTGCCATCAAGGTTCTCATTAATCCGTTCCCCTTCAGCAGCAGATGTGCCATCAAGGTTCTGATTAATCCGTTCCCCTTCAGCAGCAGATGTGCCATCAAGGTTCTCATTAATCCGTTCCCCTTCAGCAGCAGATGTGCCACCAAGGTTCTCATTAATCCGTTCCCCTTCAGCAGCAGATGTGCCACCAAGGTTCTCATTAATCCGTTCCCCTTCAGCAGCAGATGTGCCACCAAGGTGCCACCAAGGTTCTCATTAATCCGTTCACCTTCAGCATCCGTTCCCCTTCAGCAGCAGATGTGCCATCAAGGTTCTCATTAATCCGTTCACCTTCACCAGCAGATGTGCCAATATATACCGAACCCAGGTGCCTCATTTATAGCATGCAAGACTATATTCGCAGGTATGATCTATTCCATCGTGTCCTTTCACTTGGGGCTTCGGAGAGGATGCCACATGGGTACTCATGGACCCATCAGAGGTGGGGACGGGGGAAACCTATCTTGTTCATTTATCGCATTCACACATCGGTAGTTTAACTCTGATGCTGCTTGCTCTGGTGCCATTTCTTCCATTATGTGGATTTTAGCCGCGAACCCCGGTCTTCGCTTTTAAGTCACGCACACAGTAGGCGCGTGCGGCTCATTAGAACCCTTCGATGGCGATTCAAACTCAGTAGTCTTCGTCCCGTCAGGCTCAGCTGTACCCTCTTGCTTCTCCCCCTCAATAACTAAGGTATTCTCGGACCGTGCAGCAGCAGATTTTGCCATCTTATCTGCAGCCCCTGTTATTAGTTCAAGGTCAAGGTCGGTGTCGGTGTCAAGAAAATCATACCCTTGCTCTGGAGAGACAATACATTTTCCATTAGTTTAGGACCCACACACAGTAAGGAGTCAGTCAGGTCAGTTGTGAGCTCATGGATGCTTGTTGCTCTTCGATTACATTGAGGGCCGTGGGGCATTCAGCTGTTTGCTTGGGATAGTACTCAGTGGACCCACGGATTTTCTTAGCCGGTTCATTTACTGCACCAGACTTACACATCGTGTTTTGAGTGCACACTCGGCTCACTCGTCGGTTAGATTGACGTGCCGATTCAAGCTCGGGTACAGACTTCTAAACAAGCTTGTCCGCTGGTTGTATATAGGGGACGGCGGCTGGACTGGTTTCTTTTGGGGGCTTTTGATACCAGCCATATTTAACTGGAACGAAACCGGGTCAGATGAAAAAGCGGCTTTCTAGGACAGGAATCATCAATTCCTACGGCAGGTTATCAAATGGTGGGAGGATAGGCTGTCACAACTACGCAGTTTCCAGCCAAACAGCCCTTGCGAGGATGAGCGTGTCCTCGCCCTTTTGTAGCCGCGCCCTGCTTTACAGGGGCGAGGTCTAATCTACAATACAAAAAAGATAAAGTCCATTAGCAACTTAGCTACTGCAACCCAAGGTCACAGCACTAATAGTCAGTGCAGGTCGTCCGGTGCAATGTCCTATGCAGTCCACAATACTGTCCATTCACCCTTTTACTTGCTTTTGTGCTTCGCGTAGAAGGCGTGTAACAGGCAGTCCAACAGTCCACAGGCCCTCGCCAGTAACGCCAGGCAAACAGCACTTGCGAGGGCCCTTCCAAGGATCTTAGGCAGGCTTGTTCCTTCTCAAACGAAGGCTTCCCACACGTTTGACATATGTGATAAAGGTGGTCTCACAATGATGCGCTTTGCGATACAGTACTAGGTTCTTCTTCTGCTCTAGGTCCCTGCCCTTTGGCTAACCTCGGCTACTGCTGTGTATTGAGGACAGCTGTGTCCAACCAACACCAAACCAGACCGATGGTGAGCAAGGCGTTCATGAGAGCCACTGGGCCTGTGCGCACTCTGCAGTTGTGGGTTTGTAGGCAGACCAGACCTTCATCTTTCTGAAGTGGATAAAATGAGTGCTGTAACTTTACATTGCATCGCAACAACACTTCTTCCAGCGCACAGGAGCAAGGAGAAACCAGCAGAGGCCGCCATAGCAACGTCTTTATATTATTAGTATCGGTTCTTTCTCTGGACTCATTCTGGGGCTGCACAGAAAGCCCGGAGAACACCAGGGCCATCTTCCACGTTGCTTGAATGCCTCCATGAGGCCTCTCTGTCCGGTGAACATTCACCCAGAACTCCCCCTCACGAAAGATTCACATCGCGCTGAGGCCTGCGCTGACACACACCAAAAAATGCACGGCGTCAGCCAGGCTGGGGCCGCGGGCCTGTGCACTCGAGCTCCGCTCACAAACGAGAATGCTGAAAGGGGGGTTTTAAAGGGGAAAAAACTCCTAATGAACGCTCCCCGGAGCCCACCGCAATCACCTGCAGCAGAAAGCTCACAGAGCAGGGAAGCACCGTCAGCGTGATGAGCACCGGCTGCTCATCTCTCAGACACCCACGTGTTGGGGGGGCTGTCAAGGCTTTTCATACCAGGTGGACCTGTTACAACAAGCCTCCGCAAAACGGTCCAATGTCCCGGCATTGGGAGAATACTTTAACATTTTGGGGACGCACGTTTCTGATAACGGGCGAGCACAGGGCACGTCGCAGCTGCAGGGAGGGACAGTGACGCCAACAGCGCTTATCGCTACCAGAACAGAGGAAACTGACTAAGAGGGGTGAATGAATCGTTTCAGCCCGCACCCGAGGGCTCTTGCGTGGTAGGGGACCGCCACCCAAGTTATTCATCCTGAACCGAAAGGGAGAGCCTGTAACGAGGGCGAAGTAGCCTAGATAGTAGCGGGTGTGCGAGTTAGTGGGGTGCAGCCTCACCCGGGGCTTCATTTTATTCAGCTTATCCCCTTCTCCTTGGCCAGTGCCCAGTGTGCACACATCACTCAGAGAAGCTTGCAACGCAGCCTTTACAGATCCTACACTGCAAGCGTGCTAATTGGATAAAGAGAGGCTCTAATACAAACACAGGAGAAGCATAGGATGAGGCCTTCAGGCCCAGGTGGAGGGCTGCAACAAGTTATCGCCCCCCACCCCAAAGTTAGGGGCCTGACACAAAGCCATTAAGGGACGACAAGATCTGTGACAGCCCTATCCCTTGGCAAACCAATGACAAAGGAAGGTGGATATACGATGTTAAGATGATGTAGACCTACGGATGTCGATCAATATCAGAGAGAGAGGACGTCAAGGAAAGTTACTCAACAGGGTGTTCTGGACTCCAAAGCGCATGTGCAAGCAAGGATTAAGTCTATGCTGGAGTTGTAGCCGGGGGAAAGGATCTCTTCAGCATATGTGGTGGGATTGCCAGAAGGGCAAAACACTTCAGAGTGAGGAGACCAGGGCAATGAACAAGGTCCTTGGTGTGAAAAGAGAATATCATTTCCGAACACTGATTTTAGCATCTGCCAGTGGGATTTAGCCCCATTATTTGTGAAGTTTCATGTCGCCCTGGTTGTTTGCCCATATAACCGCTGTATTTCTACTTGGATTCCCACATCTCCTATTGAGGAACCCTTCCCCCCCCCCACCATCTGTGTGCTCGAACAACGTGATGCTTTGCCAGTGGATGCGATCATACCTTATGCTATTCTAAGCGAACCATCATTTGTGTCCTACCTACATGACCACGCCATTTCTTCACCTTTGACGGAACCTCACCATTGATGTTCCATGTCCTGTTCGATTAATCACAGAATTTGAGCACTGCTCCCAGCGCATTTCTTTCCAATAATTTGGGCCTTGAAAACAACACTTTCGGTCGAAACACATGTCGGCTAGTTCAAAACGTATAAATAAAATATTTGTATCTACGAACGATGTGTAGCTGTGACTGCCCCCTTAATACCACATTACTGTACACACAATTGTCGTGGGCTCTGCGCGTTTGACCACATTCCCCTACCAATTGTGAACACTGATTTTAGGTGTGGACACCGCTATTGAAAAGTAGACGTTTCATCAGGCAACGTGGATCTTTAGGGCTTAGATGGTCGCAAAGAGGATCGTTCTGCGAAACTGGAGATCTATTATGTATCCAACTAAGGGTATGTGGTTACAAGACATTTACTCCATTTGCAATATTGAAAACGTCGTAATGAAACGGCAAAGGAAAAACAAAATGTTTCATATAACAGTTATTTTCTGGAAAGTGATTTAGAGTAACTATCTGAAATTTGGAGTATCGCAGTGGGAACCCTGAAGATAAGTTATTAGATTATGTGGATTGTTTAAGGTGACTGTAACCATGGGTGTAATTTTAGGGGGGGGGATAGGGATGTTTGTCCCCTCCCCCCAACTTTCATGGCACATCATTTTGTCCCCATTAATTTGGCTGGGGCACTTTTTCTTCAGATGTCATGTCCCCCATCATTTTCACCAAAGTTACTCCACTGACTGTATCAATATTGACGGGGAGGTTAATGCATGTGCCATACATTTTGTTTGATTGCTTCAATATAAATTACACTGGCTCTCTGACATTTGCTTCTTTAAAGACCAAACATTCTGAACACAAAAGAAAGATGATTTAGACCGTAGAGCGCTGCCATTTGCATGGTCCCCAGCTGCTCACGTGGCTCTATAAGAAAGTGTGTGGGGCTGGTTAGTGAGGGAAGAGGGATAGGATAGAGGTTGCGTTCTTCTGTTAATGCTAGAGAAACTGGCGACGGTGCGTGTCAGCTTTCCGAGTGTGCTTTGGTGTGTGCACTGGGCTTGTTGTATCTGTAGGGGTAGCATCCAAGGTCTGAGTTGTGTGTTATTTACAGCTGTTTGGTCTTGTGGTGTGTTTAGCGGTGGGTGTGGTTTGTGTAGTTTATCCAGCCCTTTTGGGTGTTGTAGTATGTGGGAGGTATGCAGGTGTGGGGAAGAGGAGGGGAAGTGGTTAGTAGATTTTGGGTCAGGGAGTGTGGTTGTTTAATTGTTGGTTCTTTGATCGCTTTTGTCCAAGGTTTGCTTTGGGACCACTGTATGGTTTGTGGGGTGCACGTTTTTATGCTCGTCTCAGTGAGTTGAAAAGCCAGGTTTTCCATCGTTTTCTGAAGGTTAGATCTTCTGTCGTTCTCATTTCCTTCGGTATGTACTGCCTAATAACAACACCCTACACGAAACTGGGTGGTATGTTCCTCATGGTTTCCTCCCCTGGTGGCTTGTAGATCCCTTGCTGACAAATTGCCTGCCTATCACCCCTCCCGTTAGCTGCCTGCTCCCTTGTTTCTCTGCTTCCCTCAGTATGCTTTTTCCTCTATGATTGCAAAGTGCTCCGCTGCTTCCCAAAGCCAGGCCTGCGTTCAATAAATACCCATATGATAATAATTCTAATGCATCAAACTCACAAAAAATAGGTTAAAACTGGTTAGAAACTAAAGAAAACAGTTGGAGAAGGTCCTCAGAACCTTGCAGTGAAAGTTATCTGGGTTGAATGTTGGTTTAGGAAGAAGCTGAGCCATGAGGAAAAAAGATGAAAAACATCAAGCTCTTTATAACAGTGGTTAAGGCCCTTGGCAGACCCATTATTTGCAATGGGCAGCAAACATCACAATGTTGTAATTAAGCAATATTTACCTTTTCTATGGGTAAATTCTAAATTACTCACTGTAGTGACTAACATACTCCTAGTCCATAGTTCCCTTTCCTCCATACTGTATGGGCGGCCCTCGCTAGGGACAGGAAACTGAACATTTTCCACCAGAAAAATGGTCTGCTCCTTTAAATTTAGATGCGCGCGGGGGGCTCCTCAGTTCCATTTGACGCTTCAACAATATTACAATTACCTAAAGACTCTGGTTTATTATGGGTGAGGATGGTGGGATGCATGGAGGAAAGGAGACTATGGACTAGAGTATGTTAGTCAGTACAGTGAGTAACTTCTAATTACTCCTACGTCCGGTCCCCTTTCCTCCATACTGTATGGGCGATTACAAGTGAATGCAGCCCTAGGGAGGAGAGTGGGCACTCTAAGAAAATATGTTTTTCAAAACTACGTGGCCAAATGCTGCGTCTGATCTGGCGCTGAGGTCTAAGCAGTAGTGTTTGCAGAAGGCCGACGGGGAAGCCCAAGTAACCGCTTTGCTGATCGTCTGCCATGGAAGGTTTCTCTGGAAAGCCACAGCCATGGCCTTGGCTCGGATGGAGTGGGCGTGCATATTGCTGGCAAAGACCTTTGCTGCCTCTTACGCCTCCTTGATGGCCATCACCATCCACCTTGCTATTGAAGCCATGGAAGCTTGACAGCCAGATTTTGCATCGCCAAAAGCGATGAACCATGCATCCGATTTACGGAAGCTCTTGGTCCTGTACAGGCAAAATCTTTGGGCAAGCCCGGCATCCAGACAGTGCAATACTTTGAGTCTCATCCTTTGGAGCCACAAAGAATGTTGGAAGTATTCCCCGTTAAGGTGAAACAATGACACAACCGTAGGAAGAAATGCAGGGTGCGTCCTAAGCGCCACCATGTCCCGGGGAAATGTGGTATAGGTCTCTGAAGCCGCCAGGGCATCAATCTCGCCGATCCTGCGTGCTGAGGTTCGGCAGTCTTTACAGTTACCAACCTGATGTCTGCTGACACCATGGCTTCGAAGGGCTTGTGGGCCAGGGCGCCCAGCACCACGTTAAGGTCCCAGACCGGATGTGGATGCTTGCGCTATATAAATAAAATAAACATAACATAACATATAATCTGCTCAGGCCCCACCAAGTGCCTTTTAACCACTGGATTGGAAGAGAAGATGTCATCTCCAGAGTTGTTGTAGGCCGCTATGGCCGCTAGATACGTACGGCAGGTATTTACCTGCACACCGGAGTGAACCAGATGCGCAGAGAAGGATAACACATCATCCAGTGAGCAGATCAGAGGATCTATCTTGTTTGCCTTGGCCCAGTGACAGAACCTCGTCCACTTGCTCTTGTACTGACTCCTGGTGGAGTTGCTTCTTGCCCCCTGAATGATAGCTAGGTTGTCCTGTAACAAGTAGAGATGTTTCAGGGTGACCTGTTCAGGAACCAAGCTGCCAGAGCTAACTTCTGCAGAGCGGGGTGAACAACTGTGCCCCTTCCTGGGAGAGAAGGGGGGGCTGGACCCAACGGGAGGTGTTCCAGAGGCTGATCTGACAATCGGAGGAGTTCCGAGAACCAAGGTCTGGCTGGCCACCATGGCACTATCAAGATGAGTCGAAGGCTCCATGATTCCCTGGCCTTGCAGATGACCCTGTGAATGAACACTGAGTGGGGGCGGGGGGGGGGCCTATGCATTCATTTAGTTCCACAGAACCTGCAACGCTTACCCAGAGAGCCCCTGCCTTATCCCATCCAGGGCGCAAACTGGTGGCATCTCCTGTTGCTTGTGGTGGCGAATAGGTCTACTTGGGGGTGGCCCCACATGTTGAAGACCCTCCTGCCCCCTCAGGACACCCTCGTTCAACTGCCACTCGTAGTTGTTGACCTCCAGCATACTGGGTCTGTTTGCCTCCAAGTTGGATTCCCCCTGGAGGTGGACTGCTGATAAGTAAATGTTGTTTGATAGTGCCCACTCCCATATGTCGATGGACAGTCTGCAGTACTGGTACCTCCCTGCTTGTTAATGCAATATATGCATGTGGAGCCGTCTGTCTGGATGCAAACAGACTTGTTGCTGGCAATGGGGAGGAACGCTTTGTGAACAAGCCAGATGGCCATCATTTTGAGCCAGTTGATGTGTTCTAGTTGTTCCTGCCGTGACCAGACTCCATATACACTGGTTTCCCAGTGTAGCCCCCCCCATCCCTCTAAGGACAAGTCTGTGGTAATGGTGATCCCCAATAATGGCTGCCTGAACGGCCTGCATGCTAACAGGTTGGCGCCTGCCTTCCACCACAAGAGGTTCTGGAGAAGGTGCTGTGGCATGCTGACTAGAGCCACCAGTTTCACGATTCCAAGAGGCTGAGAAATGTAGCTGCAGCCTCATTTTGAGCCTTGTGAGTGGCACAGCCAAGAGGCAAGCCACCATTATTCCAAGCAGATGCTGGTACCACCATTATTCCAAGCAAATGCTGGTACCACCATGCCAAGGTTACTGGTCTGCTGAGAAAATGCCCTGTGGCCCTCTTGAGTGCCGTGATCTTGTCCTCTGATGGGAAGATCCTTTCTACCCTGGTATCCCAAATTAAAGCCAGGAATGTTAAGGACTGTGTGGGAAGTACCTGACTTCTTGAGGTTGATGGAGAACCCCAAATCGTGTAGAACATGTGCATCAGTGTGGCAGCTGTACGCTGTATTCCCTCTGGCGACTCCGCTCGGACGAGCCAGTCGTCGAAGTATGGATAAAGGTGGTGACCCTCCACCTTGAGCATTGTTGCTACTGCATTTATTAACGTTGTAAAGACCCTCAGGTCGAATTGAGGCCAAAAGGGAGGATCTTGTATTGGAAATGAAAGTGGATGATCATGAACCGGACAAAGGAACAATGGGGCTCCCAAATCAGGACATGTAGGTAAGCATCCTTCAGATTCAGGGAGCACATCCAGTCTCCCCCACAGTGTCTCTGCAATGAGTGCTGGAATAACCATCTTGAACTTTTGAAGGGGTAGAGAAAGGTTCAAGGCTGAAAGGTCTAGAACAACTCTCAGGCCAGACTGGTTCTTTTTCTGTGTGGCGAATATATACGGGAAAAGAAGCCCATGCATCGCTGTGAAGCTGGAACCTCCTGACTCGCAATGAGCAAGTGGATTTCCACCAGAAGAGTTGGCGTCCCAATCTGTGGGAGTGGGGGGACGAAAGAGGAAATTGTGGTATCGGCAGACGGAAACCCAAGGAAACTACTGAGAGAATCCATGGTTCTGTGAACATTGCCAGCCGGGAATTAATGTGAAGAGAAAACCTGCCCCCACCATAATCCCGTGGATCTGGATTTCAACGTCACTGTTTTTTCCTCCTGAGGCTGGTGTCTGGGAGGGGGACTGGAAAAACCCTTGAGTGAGAAGATTTGTGCTGCTTGCGCCTGTGCTGGCTGGTCGGCCTGTTGGGCTGTCTAGAGCAGCGCTCCTGAAAACCCCTGAAGCCACCGAAGGTATGACCTCCATCAGAGCGTGGGTGACTTTGGAGGCCTTGGGTGCAGATTTAGTCAAGACTGACAAGGACTTAGCTGTTAGAAAGCTATTTTGCTTTTTGTCAAGCTCCTCGCCCGTAGTCCTCTGCCCCGCGGTGTCAATGTGTGCCACTGTAGACTCCATGATATCCTGGGCCACTATCTTCGCCTCTGCCAACTGTGCCTTGAATCTCCCCTGACTATGTGCAGGGAGCGTTGGGAGGAAGTCCGCTATCGCCCACCAAATCTTTTGGTTCACCGCTGCTAACCTGGAGTCGGCATTGGCCTGGCGCAGGTGGAGCGTAGCATTAGAGTATATCTTTTTGCCATAGGACTCCAGCAGCTTCTCTTCCTTCCCTAGGAGGGCTGATGTAGTGGCAAATGAAGAGGTCTGCGGTTTAGAGAGCATGGAGGCCGCAGCTATAACAGAGGAATGAGGCTGGGGGTGCACAGATAGTAAGAGCGAGTCCCCTTCCGCCTGCCCAAACTTGGCATCTAAGCGCTTATTCGTAGGCTGCGTGGAATACGGCTTTACCCAGCCTTTTAGCCAAGGATTCTACATCCTTCTTCAGAGTTCTGACAGTTTTTGTGGTTGGGTGGATGGTCAGCACCTCTGCCAAAACCCCACCTCAGGTTGCTCAAACTGCAGCTGCAGTATCCCCAGGTACTCGGCTACTCCCACCAGCCTCTCGTGGAAGGCCCTAACTGAGGAGGGAATATCCTGATCCTCCTCTTCGTCCATGTCTCCCACTGGGTCCTGCAGGTCGGGAGCTGCTGGCGGCGGGTAGCTGTGGCGTGCTGACTGGCAGTGCCGGAGGCTGTGGTGGGGGCTGTGCCGGGGCAGAGCCGCTGTCACTACCTGCAACGGTATGAGCGTGGAAACCTGGGCCTGAACAGGAACCGAGGTCTCGACCAAGGTCGGTGTTTGAAGTAGTACAGGAGGGAGCATGTCCTTGTTGACCCCCCCTGAGAATGTTGCCCATCTGAGGCGACTTCATGAGGGTGAGGAACTTTTCAAAGAAAATATCCTTGTATGCTGGTGAAGGGCTTAGTTGCGTGGGAAAAGGTCCCTGAAGCTGTGTCTGCCGTTGTGTTCTTGACGCTCCTTGTCTCACTAAGCCATAGTCTATGTATCGCCCCTGTGCGGATGTGGGTGGGTATGAGGTGGACCAGTTAATGGGCGTCATCCAATCCCATCTCGACATGCGTTCCCATACGTTCGCGCCAGAGTGGGGAGACTCAGGATGCTCTGGTCGGGCAGCCCACCACCACGTGCCTGCTGCATGGTGCCGGATGAGATGGAACCAGTCTCCGCCTGCACGCTTAAGAGCGAAGGCTCGGACCTTCCCTGCACCTCACGTAGAGACCTGGGAGGCGGTGTGCCCTCGGCCATAACGGCAGTAGTGCTAGTACTGCGTATTGGCACCACCACAGGAGCGAGCCCAGTGTTAGAGCAGAGCCCCTCGGGGAAGTCCTCAGTACTAGAGCTTTGCGGCCCCTCAGCAGTGGGACTGGGAGGGTCCTGGGACCCCCCCTTCAGCCTGTGGGCCGGTAGTTCTCAGAGCCTCAATCCCCTTGCCGGTCTTAGGACCTGGAAGGCCCCTGCCGCTTGGGCGCTTTCCAGGGAAGGAGTCGCCTTTGCGGGGTGCAGAAGAGAACAGGGCACCTACCTTAGGCCTGGTCTTCCTCCTTACATATGCCTTGATGTCTTCTGGTGGTGATCTTTTGAACAGCTCCCTCCACCTGGCTAAGCAGTTCTTCAATGAGCGCGGGGTCAGTGCGTCGCACGCAGAGCAGCCGTGGTCGCGGTCAAGGCACCAGAGGCAGAGCGTGTGAGGATCAGACATGGGGAAAGAACCCTTGCAGGCTAGACACCTGCTTAAACCTGCCGTCGTCGAAATGCGCCGGGGAGGAGCATGGCACCAGAGCAGAGAGTATTACTCTGATAATTGCTATGTAGAAAAGGGGGAAAAATAAAATATCCTGGGGTAAGAGCATGTGGAATTACAAGGACGGGGTCCTAAACCAGGAACGCTGGTGAAAGCAGTCTGCTCTTGTCGACACGGAAAAGAGGACAAGGGGACTGAGGAATGGCGCCGGTGGGCAGAGTCAGGGGATCGCATGCTCCCAGGGCCACGCCCATCTAAGGGGAAGACATTTTTTTCTTGTGAAAAAGGTTGTTTCCTGTCCCTAGCGAGGGACGCCCATAGAGTATGGAGCAGAGGGGCGGGACATAGGAGTAGTGCCCTTTGCCAGAGTTAAAAAGCTCCTGCATAGCCCAGGGAATGGAGGATTATTTCTATTAGAAACTGGGATTCCTAAATGGGGTGCTAGAAGCAATGAATGTGTCTAAAATAATGGGCTGAAGAGAGCGCATGACCCGTTTCAGAGAAATAAATCCTCACTTACAAGGATTCCGTGGAAATGCATGGTGGGGCTTCCTGTGAAGCCCCTCTTCCAATTAGATGGAGGCTACGGTGGGCGCTATGGTTGTGCATCAGATGCAGGGAGCCAATTGTGGGGCCCGGCAGGGTGAGGGCGGGGTGATGGGGGAGAGAGGCTGTCGCAAGGCAAACTAGCAAAGATGGCAGGCGGTTTTAAGCAAAGAAGAGCTTACTCAGCACGCGGTTTGGATCAGGAGAATCAAGCCACACTGCGCAGCACAGCCCAGAGTGCTTATAGGGAATTAGACTACAGGTAGAGCCTGGATTTCACAATTTCTGATAGACTGAAGGCAAGTATGCGTGTTCTGATAGAAGATAACGAAAGGAAGGATGGGTGAGAAAGGAATACAAAGCAAGTAATGAAATAAAGAATGGGTGAAGGACATGACAAACATACACCAAGTGCCCTAGAGGGTTCCCTTTTAAGGTTCATCTTCATTAGTACAGTCTTGTCCATGGCAGAAAAATAAAATAAATCTGTCTTAAAAGGTTGAATCTATCCAAAATGCTCCTATAACAGTTGCAGGAAACTTAAAAATGATACAGAAAAAAAGCTAGAAATCTCCATCCACGGAAATAAAAAAGAAAACCTCTGGTATATGCACGATTCTGTGGTTTAAGTCATTCCAATGTAGCATTTTAGGGCTCCACACTGGCTAATTTCTTTGCTTGACCTTCCCAAAATGTCCTTTTTTGCGTTGGGAAATCTGGCCAACCTACAACTCGGGGTCCAGCTACTCACCTTCACAAGTGGGAGCCTTGGCTACTCCCATTCTTACCTACCACACCTTTGAATCCTGGTGCGGGCCTCCTCATCTGAAAGACATTGCTTCTCTCCTTTGCAGCGGGACACACAACATTATGGGTAATCTATGGAAAGTCCAAAGGCCCTCCAAAGGCTCTCGTTAACATCTGTGCTCACCAAGTTAGTCACCTTCTCACCTTGGGATCCATCGGTTACTCGCTTTCTCACCCAGGTCATTTGCCTTCCCATCGGCCTGGTTAATTACCCTGCCATTGGAGAGCCGGAGCCCTTTCTGTCACGGAAGCACCACAATGCCTCTTCTGCCTCTCTAGGAATTCTGTCCCTGGTACTCAGACTTACTCCACCTCCTCAATGCCCCTTTCCTGTTTGGCGTGACTTATTGCATATCCAGTACCACAGCTCCTACCTGCTCAGTTTGTTTCCATTGTGCCCGCTTAGACGGGGAAACCCCGTTTCCTGTTCCCACCCCTTAAGTACTTTGGGTGGCCTTTCAAGGGGACATCCCTGTGACCCCCCCTGTTGATTTTTAACCTATGTGCCTCCTTTTCTAAAGGTTTTCTGCCCTCTTGTAGCCGGTACATAGACGCAGTCTGCTCTAATTCCGCCATTGTGTATACGGTAAGGCGGGTCACTGTGTCACAGTAGTGATAAGGCTACCCACCCCCCACCTTTTCCGTTTACTTTATGAAAGCCCAAAAGGTCCTTACCATCATCTGTGAGCCCCACATACTCTGATATGGATCAAAGAGCCCCGAGTACTCAGGTTACTTTAGGAAATGACGGCTAACGGCTATACTGGTTCCTTTATGTAAGGCCTGGGTACTCTGGTTAGTAGCTACGAGCACAGATTCTCTTCCCAAATATGGAGGCCGTGGGTATACTCGAGAGCATCTGGCGTCCAGGGCTATTCAAATGAATATATAAAGAGATTCTATGGTCAAATATACCATGAGAAATCCCCCACAGTAAAAACGAAGAACTCACAATTAAGGGGCAAAACGATTTTTAAATAAAAAATAACAATCACTAATAATGAAGAATGGAAAAAAAAATGTAAACGGCGAAATGAGCCCTAATGCAGCATTTTAAAAAACAATCCATTTGATGTGCAAATCATTTGATTTAAAAAAAGCAAAGCATTCATGTTGAAACGGTCAACCCTGTGCCTTAAAGTCCTAAAGCCTCAAACCACTCGATATCAAAACAATATAACACCAGTATGAACCCCTCGTACCCCAGAACATTATCCCATTTTGTTTACATTAACAAATACAGTTCTGCTGTTTTTTAAAAACTTTTTTTGAAGCCATACTAGCAGTCTTTTTAAACTGCTGCCTTTCTCTCATCGCAGTCCGAGTAAAGAGATGTCTTTTCCATTTTGCCTCCATATGAGACAGAAGGCCATCTTAAGACAAAACCAATCAAAATGAATGAAGCTTTTAATGAACATTATTTTCCATGGAGTTTCGAGTGGGTTATGTCATTTCTCATGGGCCATTCCACCTTAATCATCTAAAAGGCCAAGATAAACTCAAATTAAGGAAGCGGAGAGGGGTGCTCTGGTTACCACCCAGGAAACCACACTTGCTTTCTTTGGTATCGGGGCGTCCAAGCTACTTTTGTTAGCATCCGGGAGAGTGACTGATCTTTAAAAGACAAGGCCACCCTCATTAGCATCTGGAATCTCAGGCCAATATCTTCTTCATCGGGAGGCTTGGGGTACTCTTGCAAGTGCTGGCGACTTGTCTCTTGGTGACATCCAGAAGTCGAGATGTTCCAGTTAGCATCGCGAAGCCCCATCTACTCCCGTCTGTGTCCATCACAAGGAATGGCTGTTCTCTTTAGCAGCTGAAATGCATGACAACTCCCAATATTGATTTTGGTTTGGTTTGCTGTACACTCCACTGGACTGCACTGACAAAAGGCCTTATACAAGACGCATAAATAACCCATTACACGACTCCTATGCTGCACCTTACTGCATCGACGGAAAAAAATTGGAGGAAGTCTTAAGGATCCCATAATTTTGTAAGATGCACTGTCTGGATTTATCTGAACTGAAAAATAAAGAAAATACTCAGTAAATTATTCAGAAAGGAATCTTGGCAGACTGTTGTTTCTGCACAGAGTTGTACTCCAACAGCATTAATAGTTTATTTTCAGGTGGTAATGGGTCACATTGTGTTATCTTAAAATTAGCTGACTGCATGAATAGGGTGAGAGAAATATGTCCAATACCGCTAAATGAGGGGCCACCCCATGGAGCTCAAGGGTACAGACCCTTAAGCTTGGGGAGCTGCCCCCGGGGTGCAAGGGAGGAAAGGGGGAAGAAAGGCAACGAAAGGCACGCCACCCCCTTCTACATCCCTGTCCTCTCCTGCCACAAAACTCACAGGCAGAGCCTGACGGGGAGGAGACCCAGGACCCAACAAAAGGTGCTAATGGACGGGGGCACCTGCACCGAAACCCACAGTCTCACTCCCCCTCTTCAAAGGGAGATAGCACACTCAGACAATAGGATAGCAGAGAGCCAGGAAGCCACGTACATAGGTGGGAAGTTGCCGTCGGGATAGGCCGGCTATTTGGGTGGCCAGTAGCAATATGTATGGCATGGCCCAGTGGCATATTTGCCAAAGAACACTGCTCGAAGTGCACCAGGATTCTGCGTTGGCAGATCCAGCTTTTCTTTTGCAGGCGCTGACCCTCCAAACAGAGAGCACCACTTGCACACTAGAAACTTTCATCTCTCTCCACTTGCGTTGGTTGTGCTCAGGTCGTTTCTTGGCCTGGGCGAGATGGGCAGTTGCCCAGAACGCAATAGCCCTGGGTGGGGGTGGGGGTGGGGGGGGCGCATTGCCTTGGTCCCTGGAGCCTCTGGAGGGGATGAAATTCCCCAGTTTGAGGGCCCGCGCATTGTCGTGGGGAAAGGTCCACGGGTCAGTTGCTGCCCCTTCCGACTGTATTGTCACGTAGTACGTAAGTACTACGTGACATTACAGAAGTCAGAGGCTCCGTCTGAACACTTTCGCGCCACTTGGTGTGGGGTGGGGGCATAAGCTCAACAATTAAAACACTTCAGGTCCCCCTGCAGCTAAGACCAGCCCTTCCCATCACAATGCCAGCAGGAAACTGCTAATGGTGGGCCATTAGTCACTGAATGGCTTTGTGCTGGCATTGTGATGGGAGGGGCGGTGCAGTGGGGTGTGGGGAGTGGGCGTCCATTGTAGGCAGCTTTGCCTCTCCCAAAATAATAGTTTAAAGCGGCGCCATTTCCTTCATGCTGCTTCTTTTCCAAACTATAGCAATTCCACTTTAAAGCACTTCCATGGCACTGGTGATGAGTTACTTCATTATGCTGATAATAGTTTGGACCAGTGTTGCTGAGTAAATATTCTTTAAGCCACGACCCGGTTTATTTATTTGTTCATGCAATGTTTGTCGGTTACATGGACACGGATAATTTATTTATTTATGCAATGTTTGTCGGATACCTGTATCCCACAAACATTGCATAAATAAAATATACATACAGGTGCCCGACAAACATTGTATGAATAAATAAATAATCTGGGTCCATGTATCCTTATAACAAGTCAACAGTCAGACTTTACTGTATCAAAGCATACACTTGATTCCCATTGAAAACATTTTAAAGTGACTGTTTATTGGGTTCAGGTGTCTCCTTGTCATTGCCCTTTTGGCTTAGGTTGCCTCCAAACCCCCTTCAGCATCTTGTGTTCTTTGTTGGTTGTATATACTGCATCCTATGCCATATTGTAAGAGGATTCAATTCAGCACTACAGCCAAGTTAGCGCCTAGTCTAGAATACTGAATGAAAACCCTTATTGATATATCTTTAGGTCCAGTTCATGCGTTCTGGATGACTACCCTTGTATAACACCCCTCTCTTGGAATCCCCCTGACCCCACTGAGCCAAGAAGTAATTCTGTTTTGCAAGTTTAAAAGGTTTATTTGATAATTTAAACAATAGATATATATATGACACTTTATAATAAATTAATAATTGAATAGCACACTTAATCTGATATGATAAAGATCAACAATGGAGAATCTGGCACTAGCACACTTCTTATAATCACCAATGAGTTGAGATGAAATGGATAAGGTAGCACACTGGTAAATAGGAATAAAAGTATAATGTGGTAGAAAATGCTCTATAGAGTTCAAATGGATGCAATATTCAATGAATGCAGTACAGAAAATACTCAATATGATTTCAACCAAACAATGTAATCACTTTTCTCTGGCTATTCACTCCCCCCCTCTTTATGCAATGCAAGGGAATGGGAGGAAAGCACACAGTTCTCAGAAATGCAATCAATGTAATCAGTTCAATCCAGCAAGCTTAGACAACAGAAAACAGATAGGAGTTTTGAAAACACAGGCAATGCTTGGATATGTGCTGGCAATGAATGAGAAATATGCTAAATTTGCTTTTAATTCCCTTATAGAGGTTCAGGGTGAGTGGTATCTAGTTAATATTAGTCCAGGCTCACACTAGCAATGATGCAGGGATAGTTAGCAGGTCAAACGAATTTCTGGCAAATGAAATCAGGCAGCAGCAGTTTTTTTACATGTGAAGAAATTGCAAATCGCGGTAAAATTCGCGGATGCGCCGAGCGCTATTACAAAGGAACCGCAAGGACTATCTCTACCGTTTTGGGGTCCTAGAAAAGCCTGGGATCTCAGCTTCCAAATGAAAGTTATTGCAAGTCTCTAGCCCAAACGGTTGCGGAGATATGAGTAATTTAGTAAAGGTCGTTTTTGGTTTTGTAAATTTTAAACGCACACTTTTTCAAAATGACAAGTGACAAATTTTTGCAGCTAGAATGACAGGTGACAGCTAGGAGGCAGTTCTACTTAGGTTAAATAGATTGAATTAGATGAATTTAAACTAAGAGATGTGTTCTGAGTTTTGCTAAGTACTCACAAGAGATTTTGAACAGGAAAGCGACTTGGTCACGGACTTCAGTCTGGTCAGGTCTTTCCGGGTTCTGCTCACAGCGCCTGGCCTCTGGAACTGCTCACAGGGGTCTGGTCTCTGCTAGGCACCGGTTCTTTGGGTCTCTCTGCTCTGGATAGATTGAAGTCTCTAGTTTGGCTTTCTGGAGTTTGATGGAGGTAAGTATGGATTTTTCCGGCAGAGCTTTCAGCGGCAGATGAAAAATGAATCTCCTTATGTGTCCTGACTCTCTGCTTTTATCTGTTTCTTGAGAATGGGTGTGTGTGTTACATCACTAGACTTGCCCCTCTCAATCGTCATTGGTCAGCTTTCATTCGTCCCCTTGATTGGGGGAATGAAATGAAGTGTCATCATGATGAGGTCTGTTTATGATACAGAGAACCCACCCCTGTCAACTTTACACACAATCTATATCTGACCTAAAAACATATTTGCACAGGTACACATTTGTTTAAAATTACATATACATGGTGTGGCTGAATTTAGCCATGTCTATGTCCAAATCTGCTCATTCTCGGAGCTTGCATTCAAAGAGTGTACATAATTGACTTTTTAACTGCTTTTCCAATTTCCGACATGGACCCAACTTTACATACATGTGTGCAGGGGGTAGGGACATTAACTGATGAAGTTTCAGATTTTTAACATGCACACATTTAGAGTAATATCCACTTTTCCGCTAAAACCCCCCTGAACATACCACCGGTTCCTACCACGTCTTAAACTGTGGGCAGAAAAATCACAAGAATTATGGTATCATTTATAAAATTTTCACATGTCCGCTCTATGAATTATCCCCCTTTTTATAAAACCATATCCTTGCTGCAGGGGTGTGTCTTTTCAGGTCACATGGTACAGAAACCAGTCTTTCCAGTTTCTGCCAAGCCAGCTTGCTTCTCACAGGCAGTGCTCCTCCCAGCTTCTCCAGGAGGAAGCCACTTTTTACGACGTCTGTAATAAAAAACCTTTGCCTGAGTGGAGAGGGCTTTGTTCACTCTCTGGCAGAGCACAGGAAATTCAATTATCAGATAGATGGCATATCCTTAGCCTGGGCAGCAAAAGGAAGGTTGGCCTGGGAACACAGTGGTGACTCAAGTTTCACTGCTGATGGGTAGTTGCTAGGCAAAATCAAGTTCCTTAAGCCAGACCTTCAGCTAACTTTTTGTTGCTTTTAAAATAACTTGTAATTTTACACATGCAGCTAGAATGCTGATTCTAAGCGCAAAACTATGACATTTCAACAGTTACAAAGGCATGTGACACCAAACATAGGTCACTCATTTAATTTAACATTTTCGATTTTGGTGGTTTTAAATCCAGTTGTAGTTAGGCTTAAGCTGCTGACTCCATAGCATTTTTGTTATAAGCATTGTTTTTGGGCTCTTCATTTCCCAGATTTTGTAGGCACACAAAACTCCATTCTGCCAAATGTCTGCTGGTGTTCAGTAAATATTTTGCACATGTTGCAAGGTTTGAAATAGGCATTTTGCTTGCCTTCAGAAAAACACACAGAGTGGTTTTAAAACGCCGGCTTTTGGATAGTGGTGAGTACTGGTACTGCACTCATTTTTGGGATTTAAGAAATGAATTCCCCACAATTCTAGGTTGCATTTGGCAATCAGCACTGCCATTCCCAATGGTTTCAGACTACTGTGCGGGTAGTCCAATGGTGGTTTTAAAGCGCTTTGAAGCTAACCGGCGCTACTGTTTTTCCTTTGGCAACCCATTTCCCTCATGGCAACCCGGCCTTTCATTCTCGCACTGGTGGGTGGCAAGTGAGGCAACCATTTTGGTGGGCGCACAAACTGCGCAGCTTTCCTGGATTTCAGCGCACATGTGGGTTTTCCGCCATCTTGAATTTTCTAAGCCCACAGCACCAAATGTTGTAGCAGGGTAGCTTAAACGTGGGTCAGGACACCCTACAAGCCCCCCCACGTGACTGCACTTTGAGTTTGGGTCGATGGGGAGTCGCGTGCCCAAGGGTTTTGACCCACGCACCGGTCTGTCCGCATAATCTTCTTCCTCTTCTGTAGATGGCACAGTTCAGCATCTTCTTCTCCATCCGGTCAGATCGATCAGTTCTCCTCGCCGGTCCTGATGGGAAGATTGGGCGGTACCCCGGGCCCGTTGTGTCTCTGCTCCCGGTCTCCGGATCGTTCTTCTTGGTCATCCTTCATGGTTTCATCTCTCCTAGGATGATAAAGCAAAAGCGGCAATATCTACTCATAGACGTTTTTCCACCACTGTTGAGGTAGTGGGGCAGCATATGCATTTTATCATAACGAAACATTACATTCTTATTTTGAGAAAAAAAAAACAGTATAACTAAGAGACAGTTTCATGCAAATCACAATATTTTAGAGACTAGATGTGGTATGTTTTATGGTTGGAACTGAATTAGTCTGAGACAATACCCGCTAGGATTCCAGAGGATTCCTCCAGTTGTTGCAGAGTGTGCCTGGGATGGCAACATTTCAACTGGTTTATGTGGACCCACTTGTCTTCCCCCTCTGCCAAAGGACCTTTGGGGATGTGGATTTTGTAGGCCACAGGGGAGATCTTATCGACGATCTCAAAGGGTCCCTTCCATGTAGGCAAAAATTTGCGCTGCTTGGCCTGGTTCCTTTGGAAGTTGTATAGATAGACCCGGTCTCCCACCTGATATTCCTTCCTGGAAGTTTTCAGGTCATAATGGGTCTTCATGCTATCAGCCGATCTTTCTAGATTCCGCTGAGCATAAGCAAAAGCATGTTGAAGGTGTTTCCTTAAATTCTCTACATACTCATGAGTAGTGGAGGCATTTATCAGTGTCTGCTCTTGGGTCCTATAGAGCAAATGCTGAGGAAGCACCATCTTGCGCCCAGTCATCAACTCAAATGGTGACATTTTGGTTGCAGATGAAGGGGTAGATCTGATGGCCATTAGGACCAGAGGTAATCGGATATCCCAACTTGGCCCAGAATCTGCCACAAACTTCTTTAATATGCTCACAATTGTCCGGTTATATCTCTCTACTGCCCCAGAAGAAGCTGGTCTATAAGCAATATGCAGCTTTCTCTTGACCCCCAGTATCTCCCACATCTTTGTCATTACTTCACTGGTGAAGTGGCTACCTCTGTCTGACTCAATCCTTTGAGGTAGACCAAAACGGGAAAAGATGTGGTTAATCATCAAGGCAGCTGCAGTTTCTGCCTTGCAATTTGGGGCTGGGAGACATTCCACCCACTTGGTAAACAAGCATGTCACGGTCAACATGTACTTATTCCCCCTAGCCGAGCGAATCACAGGGCCTACAAAGTCGATTTGTAAATCTGACCATGGCAGTGTCATTCCCCTCTTTTGTAAAGGCGCCCGGTGTGTGAGGGATGTCGGCTGAAATTGTGCACACACAAGACACCCCTTCAAGTATTGGTCGAGGTCCTGCCCCATGTGTGGCCAGTATGCAACCTCTCTTAAGATTTCCAATGTTGTGTGAAACCCCCTATGACCGGCGGTGGCCGCATCATGGGCGTGACTTAACATCAGGCTTCGGAATGAGGTAGGAACCACCCACTGATCGTGGCCAGCTTTGGATTTCCTTACCAACAAACCGTCTTGGATCCGGAACATTTTTGGACATTTCATCAACACTCTTAGGTCCTCTTTCCCAATGTAATCGGTATCCGTCAGGGGAAAGTTCTCAGGGTCCTCAAGGTGCTGGTAAAACTTACCAATAATTGGATCCCCCTTTTGAGCTGTAATCAAATCAGCATCAGGGGTCTCCTTACTCCATTGTGCAATTGAGAGGTCGTTGTGAGCATTTGTCTGGGACCTAGTGATAGCGGTGACCTGGATTTCCCCCAACAGGGACTCAATCTCAATTAGATCCCCTTGGATGGCCCCGGTTTTGGCCAGCTGATCAGCTAAGTCATTTCCAGTTTTGTCTGGTCCCTCTACTTTGGAATGACCCTTGATCTTTTTCCAATAGATGGTCATCTCATTCGAGGTGACCAAATCATCAATGTTTTGGATCAACTTCCCATGTTTCAAGGGTTTGTTGTTAGCACATAACATGCCTCTGGTTTTCCAATTAACCAGGTGCTCCACGAACCCGTTCCGTACATAATCCGAATCTGTGATTATGACCAGTTCGTGGAGTTGATGCTGGACAGCAGTGAGGATGGCCTGATGCACAGCCATCAATTCTGCCACCTGACTACTTCGGGGACCAATTTTGTATCCAGCGGAGGGTTCTGGGGACTCATTCACCCATGCATTCCCTACGCCGGCCACCAGTTCTTTCTCCCCGTTGTTGTCAACATGGTAAGAGCATCCATCCACATAGACAGTGGGCATTCCCTCACACTTGTCTTCTTCAAAGACTTTGTGTGGGGAATTAAGGTATGCCTCCATGTTGTCCTTTATTTTTAGACTTTCGTCCTCGAGACAGTTTTCTCTGGCACAATCATGCAAGTCAGCCAGACCTTGCGCGAGGGGACTCTTCTTGTTTTGGCCATATCTGACCTCCACAGGAAAGCCTTGCATTGACAGAATCCAGGAAGTAATTCGGGAATTACTCACATTTCCGGCCCGGATTCTGTCACTTTGGAGATATTGCAGAGGCTGGTGTGGAGTCTCCACTATGATGTGTTCCCCCTGGATAAACGGGCGGTAATTCTTCAATGCCCACACCGTTGCCAGGAGTGCCTTCTCACAATCGTTGAATTTTTCCTCCACAGAGGATAAAGTTTTGCTCGCATAGGAGATTACTTTATTGACCTTGTCATGCTTTTGATATAATACTGCCGTCAAGCACGTATTAGAGAACCCCGTCTCCAGGAAGAACTTGTTTCTGACAGGGTAAGCTAGGCAAGGCGCTTGTGAGAGGCTTCTTTTGAGTTGTTTTACTGCCTCGGCTTGTTCTGGACCCCATTCCCACTTGACCCCCCCCTTCAGGAGATGAATCAGGGGTCTGGTGATCTCTGCGTAGCCCTCAATGAACTTTCTGCTGTAATTAGTCAGTCCAAGGAGGCTCCTTAGTTCCCGCAGAGTTGTGGGGTCTTTCAGTTTCTGAAGTGCTTCCACTTTCTTTTCCTGGGGACAGAGACCCTGAGGAGTAATCTCATGCCCCAAGAAGTTAACACGGGTTTTACACCACTGTGCTTTCTGAAAGGAAAGTTTTGCTCCGGCGGCCCTCAACTGTGTCAGAACATAACGGATCTCTGCTATGTGTTCCTCCACAGATGAACTTTTGATGAGGACATCATCTACATAAGCCAGGTTACCCCTCGTACCCAGGTCGGGCATGGCCTTATGTAGGAAAATATTGAACTCATTACCGGAGTTAAGGTATCCGAAGGGAGTCCGGGTCCATGTGTACTGCTGGCCCCCAAAGGTAAAAGCCAGCTTGTATTGGTCCTCCCTACTGACAGGCACGGTCCAGTATCCATTGGTCAGGTCTATTGCAGTGAATACCTGTGACCCCTGAATCTGGGCCAGCCCTTGGTCAATGTAGGGAAGAGGCCATCGGGAAGTGTGGACCCGTTTGTTGAGCTCCCTGAGGTCAGCGCAGAGTCTCCACTGGCCGTTTGGCTTCAATATTCCCAGCACCGGATTATTGAAGGTGCTGTGGACTGGACGGATTATTCCCCGGGACTCAAGGTTCTTAATTATTTCAGTAAGGGACTCCATTGATGCGAGAGGCAAGCGATATTGCTTCACAAACACTGGAGTCATGCCAGGGTCCGTGGGGATTGTTGTGGTGTGGATGTCGGTGCGACCACAGTCATATGAGTCTACCGCAAAGAGATCTTGGAAATCCAAGAAAACTTGTTTCAACTTTTGCTTTTGTTCCAGAGTCACACAGGCATCAGCTAGGTTGACTCTCTCTTCCACCATCTGCCTGAAGCCTGGAAAGACTTCTGGTTTGGCTATCTCCGCGGCCTCCTCCAGCTGGGTGGAGAAGTCCCTGGTCAGAGTGCTGATTTGGACCGGAGGCTTCAGGTGGGAAAGGCAGCCCTCATGGACCTGGAAAATCACCTCATCCCTCCTGAAGTCACAGGTCACATCTTCCTTACCATAGGGGCAGGAAGTGTACACCAGGAAGTTCCCCCCATGCCGGGTAAAAATCCTGTCTGGTGTTGCGTTGTCATCACTGTCACTGTCAAAACAGTCCTTGGGGATGGGTCCTAACAGTTCATTTACAAGATCAATGGAGAAATGTCGGTCATCAACCGCCATTCCAATAATGGTGCCTGCGGCTAGAGTAATACTCTTTAAGTCGCTGTTATCCACCTCTATTAGAATGGGGTCATGTTCTATGTTGACTAATGGAGTCGGGTTTACCCCCAACCCTTGCTGTTGGAGAGAAGCATTTAGATGTATGTAAGCATCAGGGTTTTTCAACTCTTGTCCCCTTTTAACTTTCACTTCCAGGGAGAATTGTCGGGTCCTTTCTGGGATGGTGACTTCCTCTTTAACCTGAATTTCAACTGCATAAGGTAGCAATTGAGCTGACCTAAATGCTTTTTCTGGATCATCAAAGCCCATGGGATTATCCGCTAATCGGGACCAAGCTTTGAAGTTTATTAGGTCCAAACTAATGGCAAAGCGATTGAGAATGTCACTGCCTAAGTAAAAGGCGGCAGTGACGTCTCGCACGACCCAACAATTATGGACTATGCTCTTGTTGCCAATGGAGATTTTGAGCATACACCTGCTTGGCAGGAGATGTTTGGAATTAGGTGCTTCCAGGTCCATCTCCCATTTGTCTATCAGTTTGAAGGTGGGAATGGCTGGATCTTTTGGGAGTTGGCGGAACATGGCTTCGCTGATGAAGCTCTTACCGTTGTTCACACACACTCGAGCGAGAACAGAGTCCTTCCCATCATTTAACTGAACAGGGATGAACAACTGCTCTCCAATTTGCTGAATATCAGCCAGGCTTTGAGCTGATTTCACATCTTTCTGGACTATAGGAGTGGGAGTTTCAGATTGTGGATTGGTATAGAATTTCAGAGTGTTTCCTTCCAGCGTGGAATACCACCTTAAACTGGAAGGAAGGTTGATTTTCAGAAATAGAGAGGACCCCTCATCTCTAGTCTGTTGTCCTACTGCTATTACTGTCACGTCTGGAATCTGGTTGTTCTGGAAGTGAAATTCTACTTGGTCAGATTTTTGTTCAACCATGTGGCATGTGCCGTTTAAACTAACATGGTTGACACTCTGTTTTAATTTTATTGGTCGGCTAGTCTGGGTCCAGAGGACCTTGTTTACGCAATCTATTAGGGGTGACAACCTTCTCAGGAGGTCATTCCCTAGTAAACAAGGGGTGCCCTCTGGGGTCACAACTATGACCGGGTGTTTCAACTTGTGTCGCCCAATTTTAATGTCCAAGTCTGCAGTCCCCTCAACGGGAATTTCCTTCCCGTCAAAGTTCTGTAGTTGTCCCGGAAGAGAGGTGAGAGGAATTTGGTAATCCTCTCCCCTTCCTGCATTCAGTTCGTCAAAGGCCCTTCTGGACAGAAGGGTAGCTTGAGATCCAGTGTCCACCAGTGCCGAGATTGTACCCTGCCCCTGTACTTGTACCGGGGCATAATATCTTCCCTCCTTCTCCTCAAGGGGGCACAGATAATGTACATTTTTGGACAACTGGTGGGCTAATTTTCTGGTTTTGGACATCGCGAGAGAAGAATTTTGGGCAGAATTCTGTGGAGAGCCTTGGGAATCTGAAAGAAAAAGTTGGCAACTGGAGATCAGAGCCATTGTGGGTTCCCCTGGTTCCGGTTCTGGGCCGCCCCCCCCTTTTTGGAGGCAGTCACCAGGATGGGTTTGAACCAGGGGATTTTCTTGCTGTTGGTTCTGGGATGAGATGGTGGGCGGCGGTAGCTCAGTCTCCACATCTCCCCAGTCTAGATTTGCATCCCTAGGGACCCATTTTTCTTTGGGAGGAGTTCCCCCCTCTCTGAAGGAGAAGATCCTTTTCCCAGGATCCTCTGTGGATCCCTCTCCCTCAAATTGGAAGATCTGTACCTCCTCCCCAAACTGAGTCTGTTTGGGTCTTTTGTTTCTCCTACCCCCCCTCTGCTCCTTAGGAGGCAGACTTTCAGGGGCAAGAGATTTTGTTTCCGGTTCCTGGGTTTCTAGGGGCTGTTTACAAGTGAGGAAGGAAGCTTCCTCCAAGGCTTTACACCCCCCTTCCCCTTGTGCCTCCTCCCTGGGAACCGGTGAGTTATCGGGGTGCTGCCCCCGTCATTGTTCTGGAGCACCAGGTCCAGAGTTGGGTGCGTTCTGCGCCGGCATGCTGATCTGAGGGTTCTGCTGAGCCCTCAGTATGTCACCCATATCCCGCGCCATGTTTTGAACCTGGCGCTCTAACTGGGAAACCCGCTCAGGCTGATACGGGGCCCTGTTTTCTCCCCTGGGCTGATCCCGGGAAGGGTAGCTATCCCTCCTCTGGTAATACCCCGGGTTGGGAAGATTTGGGTACCCCTCCACCCTTGGCCTCCCCTCTCCCGGATTCAGTGGTCTGGGCTCAGGGAATTGGGGAAAGAAGGATGGATGGTTTTGGGGCTGAAAGTCGGGTGGATATCTGGGGAAAAAGTTCTGCCCAGGGTTTGGTAAATTTCTGCCCTCCTGTGGGAAGTTTGGAGGGAAGTTCCCTGGGTTAGGTGCTTGTCTGGATCCCCCCCCTTGGGCTGGAGGAGTCCACACATAACCCAGGATGGGTCTGTTACCTTTGTAGCGAGGACTTACATAGTCAGGAGAGCGAGGGACCCCATTTGTGGGGCTGCCTCCCTGGCTCCCTGTCTGTGACTGGCCCGAGGACCTTCTGGGCCTAGCATTATTAGGTGCAGGTAGGTTTTTAGGCCCCCCCATCTCCAGATCCAAAACGGGGGTGACCTTTACCTCTGCCACCTTGACAGCAGCAGGGGTGCTGTTGGCTTTGGGGTTTTTCTGGGCATTGCTTTTATTTTCTATGGGCTTCTGCACCTCATAGATCCGGGTAGCCTGTTCAATGACCCAGTCTAAAGATCTTTTCTCATGAAAATCTCTCACGAGCTGGGTCATTATATATTTGGGCAAGGCATGGAAAAATGTATTGACAAACTCTCTACTATCTGTGCGCACCCTTCTGGTGGTTTGCGCAAACGCACGCTTTAACTCCTGCACAAATTCTCGTGGGGCCTGATCCTCCCCACATTGCAAATTGTAGGCCGCCTTGCGAGCCTCTTGAGGATTTCTGTGAACAGAAAAATGTTTCAGGATGGCCGCCTTATATGTGGACCATCTTAAATGATTTTGGTCCTCCAGCCCCGCAAAGAAACTGGAGTATTCCGGGGAGAATGTCCACTTTACATATTGAATACAGCTTTGGCTGTCCTTCAAATGGAAAGTCTCCATCATTTGTTCAAACAACTCTAAGTGCTCCCAAACAGAATACTTATCGTTCTTATGGTAAGGCGTGATGACGCTCCTGATCGCCTTAATCTGCTTGAAGGGGTCCTTAAGCAAGGCCCTTTTTGCCTTATTGGCCTTTTTGGTTCGGGTAACCCTTGTCCATTCTTCCTCGGACTCAGAGGCACTGCTCCCAGAGGTTCCCGTCTGTTCTTCCAGGTTTTCCCGGATTCTGCGAGCCTGGGAATGGCTGGCAGACTGTGGGGACCTGGTCTCCTGTGTCCTGCGCAGTTCAGAGGAGTCTTCAGATTCCTCCTTGCTGCCAGGATTTGATGGGTACCCCCTCCACTGACCTAACTGGGCAGAGGTTTTCAGGATGCCCTTAATGGGCCTACTCTCCTGGGGTTCCCCACTGAACTGTATTGTACTTGGGTGCCCATACCCGGATGCCCACCCCTCCATTCCTGGATGGTACTGGCCTATGAGCCCCATGCTTCTGGCTGGATAGTAATCTGCCATCCCTGTGGCCCTGTGCTCATGTGCGCCAGGGGACATGGGGGTGGCAGAGTCCAGGGACTGGGGAAAATGAAGGCCCCTGGTGTTAGGGCTCCTGCGGTTATGGTCAGGAATCTCTCTTTCCCAGCGGACCTCATCTCTATCCGCCCCTGCTCCCTGTTGCAATGCAAGAGCCTGCATTTGTGCTTTCAGTTCCTCTGTTAAGGCCTTACTCGACTCTATCAGTTTCTCCTGCATCGCTACCTGTTGCTGGAGCCTATCATTGTGTTGACAGAGGGCCTCATTCTCCCTCTGTGCTTCCTGGTTGGTCCTGGAGAACTGGGCCAGTCTTTGCTGCAGGAGGTTTACCTCCTGGGCAATGTCCCTATTGGCCTGCTCCTTTCTTGCTAGAGCATCTTCCACCCTTCTGGTGTGCTCTACCAAGTTCTGGTTTTCTTTTTGGAGATCACCCAGCCCCTGGTGGGCCAGGTGATTTTCTTCCATTTTTCTTTTTAAATGGCAGACTTCCTGGCCTAAGGCGTCTCTTTCCTGACTAAGAGCCTGCATTTGTGCCGCCAGGTCGTCCCTTTGCCTTTGGAAGGCACCAGCTTTCTGGCGCTCCTGATCAAACTCTGCCTGGGTATCCAGGTCTTTCAGAATCAGTTTATTGCTCTCCTCCTTCACTCTATCTAGGTGGCCTTGCAGGGTGACTACCTGCTCAGCACATGCCCTATTGAAGTCTAGCTGTTGCTCCAGCTTTTTCTGGCTTTGCAGTAGGGAGTCCAAACCTTCTTGGTGTTCCTTCTGCAAGGCCAGAAATCTGGTATCCTGTTCTGACTTTTCCTTTTGCAGCACATCCATATCCTCCTTTATTTTAGTGATGTACCGTCTGCTGTCATTTTCTGACTCCTGGCTCCTCTGCAGCCTCTGCTCAGAAGAGTCCAGATCAGATTGGGCCTTCTGTAATGCCATCTGTTGCCTATTTGCCAGATTTTGGCTTTCCGCACATCTATCCTGCATGTCTCCAACGTATAGGTACAGGTATGCTGCTATCCTGGCGATCTTATTGTGTTCCTCTTTGGCTTTAGGAGCCATATATAGTTCACTAAGGGCCACATGTAAGGGACCCTGATCTCTATATATATCTGACCCTGTTTCAGTGACCTGTTGTGTGATGGCCTGCAACCACACATCCGGGCCCTGTTCGGTCCATTCACCTCTCACAAATAGCTTATGCAAGAGGTGCTCTCTGGCTATTTTCATGTCTACTAAGGTCGTCATTCTAGAGATTGGTCTCTGTCCTGACTTACAGAAGTTTGTATTTTATTTTTGCAGAACAGAACTTTTCTTGGAGTGTCCCTTTTGAGGAATGCTTCACAGCGTAATGCAGCGTGGTGATCCGACCGGATGTATGTATCCCGTCAGTTAGCACACTGTATTAAGCTGCACAAGTGGTAAATCTAACCCAACGTCTCGGCTCGAGCCCCCAATTTGTAAGAGGATTCAATTCAGCACTACAGCCAAGTTAGCGCCTAGTCTAGAATACTGAATGAAAACCCTTATTGATATATCTTTAGGTCCAGTTCATGCGTTCTGGATGACTACCCTTGTATAACACCCCTCTCTTGGAATCCCCCTGACCCCACTGAGCCAAGAAGTAATTCTGTTTTGCAAGTTTAAAAGGTTTATTTGATAATTTAAACAATAGATATATATATGACACTTTATAATAAATTAATAATTGAATAGCACACTTAATCTGATATGATAAAGATCAACAATGGAGAATCTGGCACTAGCACACTTCTTATAATCACCAATGAGTTGAGATGAAATGGATAAGGTAGCACACTGGTAAATAGGAATAAAAGTATAATGTGGTAGAAAATGCTCTATAGAGTTCAAATGGATGCAATATTCAATGAATGCAGTACAGAAAATACTCAATATGATTTCAACCAAACAATGTAATCACTTTTCTCTGGCTATTCACTCCCCCCCTCTTTATGCAATGCAAGGGAATGGGAGGAAAGCACACAGTTCTCAGAAATGCAATCAATGTAATCAGTTCAATCCAGCAAGCTTAGACAACAGAAAACAGATAGGAGTTTTGAAAACACAGGCAATGCTTGGATATGTGCTGGCAATGAATGAGAAATATGCTAAATTTGCTTTTAATTCCCTTATAGAGGTTCAGGGTGAGTGGTATCTAGTTAATATTAGTCCAGGCTCACACTAGCAATGATGCAGGGATAGTTAGCAGGTCAAACGAATTTCTGGCAAATGAAATCAGGCAGCAGCAGTTTTTTTACATGTGAAGAAATTGCAAATCGCGGTAAAATTCGCGGATGCGCCGAGCGCTATTACAAAGGAACCGCAAGGACTATCTCTACCGTTTTGGGGTCCTAGAAAAGCCTGGGATCTCAGCTTCCAAATGAAAGTTATTGCAAGTCTCTAGCCCAAACGGTTGCGGAGATATGAGTAATTTAGTAAAGGTCGTTTTTGGTTTTGTAAATTTTAAACGCACACTTTTTCAAAATGACAAGTGACAAATTTTTGCAGCTAGAATGACAGGTGACAGCTAGGAGGCAGTTCTACTTAGGTTAAATAGATTGAATTAGATGAATTTAAACTAAGAGATGTGTTCTGAGTTTTGCTAAGTACTCACAAGAGATTTTGAACAGGAAAGCGACTTGGTCACGGACTTCAGTCTGGTCAGGTCTTTCCGGGTTCTGCTCACAGCGCCTGGCCTCTGGAACTGCTCACAGGGGTCTGGTCTCTGCTAGGCACCGGTTCTTTGGGTCTCTCTGCTCTGGATAGATTGAAGTCTCTAGTTTGGCTTTCTGGAGTTTGATGGAGGTAAGTATGGATTTTTCCGGCAGAGCTTTCAGCGGCAGATGAAAAATGAATCTCCTTATGTGTCCTGACTCTCTGCTTTTATCTGTTTCTTGAGAATGGGTGTGTGTGTTACATCACTAGACTTGCCCCTCTCAATCGTCATTGGTCAGCTTTCATTCGTCCCCTTGATTGGGGGAATGAAATGAAGTGTCATCATGATGAGGTCTGTTTATGATACAGAGAACCCACCCCTGTCAACTTTACACACAATCTATATCTGACCTAAAAACATATTTGCACAGGTACACATTTGTTTAAAATTACATATACATGGTGTGGCTGAATTTAGCCATGTCTATGTCCAAATCTGCTCATTCTCGGAGCTTGCATTCAAAGAGTGTACATAATTGACTTTTTAACTGCTTTTCCAATTTCCGACATGGACCCAACTTTACATACATGTGTGCAGGGGGTAGGGACATTAACTGATGAAGTTTCAGATTTTTAACATGCACACATTTAGAGTAATATCCACTTTTCCGCTAAAACCCCCCTGAACATACCACCGGTTCCTACCACGTCTTAAACTGTGGGCAGAAAAATCACAAGAATTATGGTATCATTTATAAAATTTTCACATGTCCGCTCTATGAATTATCCCCCTTTTTATAAAACCATATCCTTGCTGCAGGGGTGTGTCTTTTCAGGTCACATGGTACAGAAACCAGTCTTTCCAGTTTCTGCCAAGCCAGCTTGCTTCTCACAGGCAGTGCTCCTCCCAGCTTCTCCAGGAGGAAGCCACTTTTTACGACGTCTGTAATAAAAAACCTTTGCCTGAGTGGAGAGGGCTTTGTTCACTCTCTGGCAGAGCACAGGAAATTCAATTATCAGATAGATGGCATATCCTTAGCCTGGGCAGCAAAAGGAAGGTTGGCCTGGGAACACAGTGGTGACTCAAGTTTCACTGCTGATGGGTAGTTGCTAGGCAAAATCAAGTTCCTTAAGCCAGACCTTCAGCTAACTTTTTGTTGCTTTTAAAATAACTTGTAATTTTACACATGCAGCTAGAATGCTGATTCTAAGCGCAAAACTATGACATTTCAACAGTTACAAAGGCATGTGACACCAAACATAGGTCACTCATTTAATTTAACATTTTCGATTTTGGTGGTTTTAAATCCAGTTGTAGTTAGGCTTAAGCTGCTGACTCCATAGCATTTTTGTTATAAGCATTGTTTTTGGGCTCTTCATTTCCCAGATTTTGTAGGCACACAAAACTCCATTCTGCCAAATGTCTGCTGGTGTTCAGTAAATATTTTGCACATGTTGCAAGGTTTGAAATAGGCATTTTGCTTGCCTTCAGAAAAACACACAGAGTGGTTTTAAAACGCCGGCTTTTGGATAGTGGTGAGTACTGGTACTGCACTCATTTTTGGGATTTAAGAAATGAATTCCCCACAATTCTAGGTTGCATTTGGCAATCAGCACTGCCATTCCCAATGGTTTCAGACTACTGTGCGGGTAGTCCAATGGTGGTTTTAAAGCGCTTTGAAGCTAACCGGCGCTACTGTTTTTCCTTTGGCAACCCATTTCCCTCATGGCAACCCGGCCTTTCATTCTCGCACTGGTGGGTGGCAAGTGAGGCAACCATTTTGGTGGGCGCACAAACTGCGCAGCTTTCCTGGATTTCAGCGCACATGTGGGTTTTCCGCCATCTTGAATTTTCTAAGCCCACAGCACCAAATGTTGTAGCAGGGTAGCTTAAACGTGGGTCAGGACACCCTACAATATTCATGGTCTCTTGGTGTGCCCAGTCCTCATTATCTAAAGCCTAAGTGGGACTGGGGCATACAATTGTCTTGGGCCCCAATGAAAAAGTGGGCCACCGTTGCAAATGGCAATCCATTCCTTGTGTGACGGACTGTTTGACTTTGGGTAGGAGTCCCATAACGGTGTAGTTTTGGAGTGGCACCCGGGGTGCAGTGGGGTTAGCGCGGCGGGAGTGGCGCGCGGGATGGGGTGTGCATTCCTAGTGTTTCGCCATGGGCACCAAATGGACTAGAAACTGCCCTGGTTGTGCTCCTCATTGGCAGGGTCAGACTGGGCCATACAACAGTCGCGGGCACCAATGAAAAAGTGTCCCACAGTTGCAAATGGCTATTCATTCCTTTTGTGTCAGACTGAGTAGTACCCAAGGGGGAGTTTTTTAAAATATAAAATGTGATGCATATTGTGCATTTTAAAGAATATTCAGCAACACTGGTCAAAACTATTAGCCACATAGTGAAGTAACTCTGGCCCACATTGGTCAAAAACGTGGGCTACTTTGACTCCAAAAAATGGCCCACACCAACATTTTGTGTTTTTGGTTTGGTCATGAGCCTATTGCCCTATAGGGCAGTCTGAACCTGCTCATCGGGTCATGCCTGCTTACAAAATGCTACCCCTTTTGCTGCTTTGGTGCTTTAGTCGTGCACACGGCAAAGATTACATAACTACCGGTCTTCTATGGCGGACCCTATGCATGGACCATATTTATTATCCTCCCATTCTTACTCATACCATGCTTACCGCTTCAGCAGGGAAAAAAAAAGCTCTGACCTACCGCTCAGTCCGGTGAAAACGATCGAAGAACAGACTGGAAAGGGGATTAGGGTTTCCAGGAAGCGGCCGGCAGCACGCTTTTCACTCAAAGCTGGGTCCGGATCATAAAAGTACAGAAGTTGCACCTATGAGCGAGTCTGTAAACGCAGCGTTTGCTGCCAGTGGTGAGCCAGAAACCCAATGTATGAGCAAAATCCAGGCGCACGCTGAAAAATCTCCTTTTGGTATCATTTCATTGCAGCTCCTTGCCCTGCCGCAGAAAGCCATTCCAGGTGCAAAACCCTTTTTTGCCAACCTCGAAAGAGCCAAGGTAAAATTTGAGACGACTAAATTACGAGAGTCACAATGATGATCAGCTGGCACGCTCCCGGGGGTCACCTAATAAAGGGCATGGAGTTTTTCCTTTGCTCGCGTATTCGGCAAAGTATTACATGATATTTATAACGCACTTGTACACAAGTGGTTCTAGGCGCCACAAGACAAGGGAGGGAAGACAAGACAAAGGGAAGACAAGACAAAAGATCTTACTAAGCCTTGTGTCATTCAAATCGTGCAAGTGCGACACGAGAAAGCAGCAGGAAGGCAGAGGGGGAAATCCAAGGGAGAGGGTAGGGGGAAAGTGCGATCATGGCAGCAGGCTAAGAGTAAGTGCAGCCAGTGCAGCACAGTTCTGGGTAAGTGCAAGGAGACGGGGGGTTGTAGGCGTTAGTTACAGCCCTTAAGTGCACTGTAGACCAGGAGGAAGTGCAAGGAGGCCTTGTCATGGAGGAGCCTGGTACCCAGTGAGTTTCTGAAGGTACCGAGCAACCAATCGGCACAGCAGGCAAATAAGTTAGCAAGGACGCGAGACTGAGAAGGCAGTGAAGAAAAGGAAGGCCTTGAGCCACTTTTGGAACTTCAGGTGGTCCGGCTCAAATATGAGAGGCCGTTCCAGAGGGAGGCACCTGCAGAGGAGAGAGCTACCCCCCCCCCCCCCAACTCTGCTTGGTGAAGCGTCTGACCCTCAGAGAGTTAGAGGTAGCTGAGTGAAGGGCTCTAGAAGGAAGGTATTTCGTCAGAGAGTTGGATGTAGTGCAGGCCACGGCCCCAGAAAGCCTTGTGGACGATGCAGACGGTCTTGAACCTGATCCTTGAAGCCACTGGGAGCCAGTGGAGAGATTTCAGGGCTGGAGATATGCGGTCCTTGGGCTTGAGGTCAAGGATAAGTCTTGCAGTCATGTTCTGGATTAGTTGCAGGGAGCAAAGAGTACAGTTAGGCAGATTTAGAAAGAGGCTGGTGCAGTAGTCCAGCCTGGAGAGAACCAAGGCTCTGGAGACAGGGAGCTGCTAAGAAAAAGTGAGAAAAGGTAGAATAACTTCAAGGAGGTGATGCTGGAAGTGGGCCTTCTTGTCAAGGTCTGTGATGTGAGGACAGAAGGAGAGTGTGGGATTGAAGATGACACCAATGTTTTTTGCCTCACAGGAAGGCGAGGGTAGAGGGTACAAGGAGGGTGGCCAGAGAGGGAAAGCGCAAGCACGGGTCCCAAGGCATTAAGGCAGAGATCGTTGGAGGTGCACCAATCCTGAATCATGGATAGACAGTCAGGAATGAGCGAAGGAAGAGAGGTGGCTGAGGGAAGCCTGAAAGAGAGCAGAGTGTCGTCCGCATAACACTGAAGTTAGAAGAGAAGGTGGAGATCAAGTGGGCCATATGGGTCAGATAGACCTTGAAGAGCCAGGGTTGAGAGGATAGAGCCCTGGGGTACACCAAATGTGGGGAGAGAGGTGGTGGAGAGAAAGACCCAAGTTGGAACTGGGAGGGTCGTTGCTCCAGGAGCAAGGAGGTCAGCCCTGATAGGTGACAAACAGGTTCTCGTGGCGATGATTGATCAGGGTGGCGTGATTGACTGTCAAAAGCAAAGGAAAGGTCAAGGAGGATGAGGACAGAGTGAGAGCTGGAGTCAAGTTCAGAGAGCAGATCTTCACGGGTGTTCAGGAGAGCAGTTTCCGCGCCTCTGGCTGCTCTGAAGCCAGACTGATGATCATGGAGACAACCAATAGATTCAGTGCAAAGAGTAAGCAGGGCGATGGCCAGCTTTTCCAGGAGTTTGCCAGGAAAGGAGTGCTAGAAATTGGGCGATAGGCAGCCGGACAGGTAGTATCGGCAGAAGGCTTTTTTAGGAGGGGGTGCACAAGGGAGTGCTTGAGGAAAGAGGGGAAAGATGCAGTGGTGAAAGTGATAGCAGAAATGGGCCAAGGCTGGAGCAAGGGTGGCAATGTTGTCCTTGATGGTTCTGGAAGAGAAGGGGAGCACCAGTTTGGATGACACTTTCATAAATCGGACTTGTCTAGAAACATTGTCAGGTGTTATCAAAGGAGGAAGAGGAGAGGGAGAAGCGGTCAAAGGGGGCCTGAGAGAGGGAGAGGAAGAGGAAAGCGAGGACAAGATGTCCTGAGTTTTAGTGGTGAAAAGGATAGGTGTAGACTGCAGTAGGATTGGCCAGCACCTTGCAGATTTTAAAGGGTTTGGCTGTGTTGTTAGAGGCCACAGAGACGCAGGCTTGAATATGGACCACCTTCTTTGCGAGGACAGTCTGTATTGCCTTTGGAGCAGGCCGCAGGCTAGATTGTCAAGGGATGCCCCAGAAGCCCTCCACTTCCTCTCAGCCACCCTGCACTTGTGTTTCAGGGCGACAAGGTCGGAGTCATACCAAGAGTTGCACTTGGATGTAGGTTTCAGACGGATTCTCATGACAGGTGCAAGGATGGTCAAGTGTTGAAGATAGAAAGATGCAGGACAGAGGGCTGTGTCAGAATGTGAGTCAGCCACCTGAGTAGGAGGAGCAGGGAAAGTAGATGCAAAGGCATCAGTGACACTCGGTACATGGGCTGTATGACCAAGAAGGAAGGTGGCAGGCTTTGCCTGGGAGACGAGAGGTTTCAGGTGAGATGAGAGCTGAAAGTGGTTAGTCCAAGAGAAGAGTTGTGAGGGTTAGAGAGGAGGATGTCTGAGGAGCTGAGAACATCCAAGGAGTGTGCAGCAGAGTGTGTCGGACCAGGGGGTAGAATGGAAAGGGAGAGAGTGTTGCAAAGGATGCGGAGGAGCCCAGAAGTGGAATTAGAAGCATCCAGGTGGACGCGGAGGTCTGAGGAGAAATTGAAACGTAGAGGCAAGAAGAGGAGAGGGCAGCCCATTCTGAGAGGAAAAGGGCGACCTGGCCAGGTGGCCTATAGATGGTGGCCACAGTCAGAGAGGCCAGGAGAAATAGAGAGCCTGCAGACCAGGCACTCAAAGGAGGAGTAGGAATGTGTAGGACAGACAGAAGCAGGGGGCCACTCTGGAAAGATCAGGGCCACTCCACCTACGGGCCGGTTGGTTCAGGTCGACGAGAGGATCTTGTAACCTTCAGGGAGGAGAGTGTCAAAACTTGTGACAGAGCTGGCCGTGAACCATGTAGGTATTCGAGGAGGTGGCAAATGTCAGAGGAGTGTGACAGCAGAGCGAGAGTGGAGTAGCGGTGTGGAGCAGGTTGCCACATTTGAAAGACTTCCTAGGTGGGGTGCAGAAGTGAGGTACACATAGGGAAAGCGGAATATGGGCCAGAGAGTGGGCTGAGGCACCAGACGGTGGTGGCATAGGGGCAAGAGAGGACGACAAGGTGGGTGCCAGAGAGGTGGTAGAAGGAGTAGCAGAAGAAGGGAGGAAGTTGATAAGACGTGGGCGACGCCCATCAAGCAGGAGGAGATAGGCCAAGAGCCCTGACCCATGATGGTACCATCTAGATAGACATTAATGAAGGCTTTGGAGGAATGGAAGTAGGCCAAGAGGACCTCCCACCGGGTGCCACCATTAATGGGAGGGGAGGCGAAAGGGGAGAGAACAGAGACCATATGAGGGGTACATAGGTCTTGCGAGGGAACGACAAAGAGGATGTTGGTGAGAGTCTGTCAGGAGGAAGCGCTGATGTAGGTATCAGCAATAGGAAGACTTGGGTTGGAGACCAGGATATCCCTCGGGGGGGGGGGGGGGGCGGCTTGCTTACGGCTGCTTCCCCAAAATAAGGGACGGCATTTTACAACATGCAGGGAGAAAATTTAAACCTCTGCAAAACCCCATATCTGAGGTACACGAATAATGAGGGAGTCCCCAGAACGTTGCTCGGCAACACAAAGCAATCGAAGAACCGCCTCGAGAGGAGCGGCACCTTCCAAGGTAAGTTTAGCAACGTGAACATGTTGCAAGAAGAGAGGGCCGCAACAGATTTTAGTAATCAAGTAATCAAGGGTCTTTTGGGGGAAACAGAGTGGCAGTGAACGTGCTCACGAGCCAATTGACAAGTCCCAAACACAATGACCTGGGAACTCGCGCTGGAGGCACCCTGTGAACAGAGGTCAACTTCCAGTTCCTGGCCAAAGTGCCCAAAAGTTCTGAATTAAGAAAACACTGCACACCTGTTGGTTGGGAAATGCCCATACTACTCAATTATGTTTGTATTAGTATTAGGTTTATAAAAAGCCAGAGCCTTTTTATTGCCAACACTAAACAATTTTTTGTGATGTTTAATGTATTTACTGTATTTACTCCTCTTATTTGACTCCACTGCGTGGTGTGCTCACTTCCAGCTTCCTTCTTGGTCTTCTATTACTCAATTTCTCTTCTCTCTGCCTCCCTACTTTCGTTTGATTTGCATCTCCCTTTTCACTTTCTCTGTACTGTGTTGAAGTGTCTACATGTTTTTACCCTTTGCTCCCAACCACTTCTCTCTGTCCCTAAACCCCCTTGTGCATCCTCCCGTTTAAAACATTGGCATGCCTTACTCCTTCACACAGTGCAAAAGTTCAAGTTTCAAGCTACTAGGCAGCCATAAAGAGTCACTTGCCACCGCAGTTCTAGAAATACACAGCACACCATTTTGTACTTGCCAAGAGTCAAATCTCACTAGCCAATGGCTAGTGCAAATTTTGCACCCCGTTTCACAGGACACCAATAAAGGTACCAATAAAAAGCATTTAGAAGCAACCTTTGCTCCAGTCCTAGGCTATGAAACGCTTTTGATGAAGGTAGCAGAGTCGTATGGCTGATGCGGTCACAGGGCCTCACTCTGGCTTTCATATGCATTCTTCTGCATAGTTTTGCATTTTTCAGACCCGTTTACAAGACCATCTTTTTGTATGTATGTATGTATGTATTTAGTTTTTATATAGCGCCGTTAGCCCGAGGGCATCAGGGCGCTTGTACAAAGAACACTGAAACTGCGAGACAATAAGACGGACAACACGTGTGAGACGGACAAATGGTACAGCTAGCTATTGAGCGGCAAGGTCTCAGAGTGAGGTCCTGCGCCCACGATCCTATCTAAAGAGGTGTGTTTTCAGCCTCTTCCTAAAAACTGAGTGATCGACTTCGGACCTAAGTAATTCCGGGACGCTGTTCCACAGTTTAGGAGCCAGCACAAGAAAGGATCTGCCCAGCCCTGTTTTTAGCTTAAACTTGGGCACGTGCAGAAGGCATTTTCCACCCGAGCGTAGGTTTCTGGTGGGGTTGTAGGGCCTTAAGTGTGTTTTCAAATATGAAGGCGCTGTGCCATAAAGGCATTTGTGGACCAGGCAGAGAGCTTTAAACTTAATGCGCTCCTCTACTCTGAGCCAGTGCAGAGCTAGCCTCTCTTCGGTAACATGGTCTTTCCTTTTCAGATTTTTTACTATTCTGACCGCGTTGTTCTGGATAACCTGACAACTGGATAGATCCTTAGATGCGGCCCCCAACAACAGGGCGTTCCCATAGTCGAGCCGTGAGAGAATGATGGCTCTTGCTATCGTAGCCCTGTTTACTTCGTTAAGCAGTGGTTTAATTGCTTTCATAAGCCTAAGATAGTATGCTGTGTTTTTTTGGAGGAAGTTAGTTTGGGCGTGAGAGTCGACGACTGAATCGACCATCATGCCCAGGGTCTTCACCTTGGGAACCACCTGGATAATGGCATTTTTAATTTGAAAAGTTATACTCTGCCCCCAGTTTTTCCAACTGACGACTGGAGCCAAACAACATTAATTCGGTTTTGGAGTCGTTCAGGCACATCCAGTTTGCCTGCATCCAGTCGTCAATTAGCTTGTAAACCTTGGTGAGCACTTCGCTATCTGTGGCGTGGTACCTACCCCCCAACTCCAATATGAGTTGGGTGTCGTCTGCGTAGTTAGTAAATGACACTCCGGCTTTCACCAGAAGGGTGCACAAAGTGCGCATATATATGTATATATAATTTTGCTCTCTCACATGCAATTTCTACTGCAACTGTTTTGATATGTCGTTTTGTCGTGCTTCATGTACCATTGTAAAAGATGTTTCTGTTACGAGCTTTGGAGAAAGCGCTCTAAGAACCATTGCCCAGGAGCTCAATGCCATGATGGCTGCCGCCGAACGTCCTGATCTGCAGGGAGACTCACCTTGCACACATGAATGTTCCTTGCTATCCGATTGGCTGACGAGCCCCACTTCACTAGAGGCTGCTGGCCGGAGGGCGGAGCTGGATGACCCTGACCTCAAAGGACGAACTACAAGGCACTCTACCCCTGGCATTGAATGGGATGGCCAGGGTTCTACGTGATTTCATCGCTGCACGTTTCATCGCAGGGTTTTTTGCCGCGATTTTTTCCGAAAAAAACATCGAATATTTTTTTTTTTTTTGGGGGGTGTAATGCCCCAAACCCCCCCCTTTCTTTTTTTACATCCCGAACACCCAAACCCATTTTTTAAAAAATTTACCCCCCCCAAAAAATCACGGCAAAAAATCCAGCGATGAAAAGTGCGGCGATGAAATGACGGTATACCTGGCAGGTAAGAAGGTATGTTGCTTTTTAACTAAGAACTGCATCTTCATGATTTGCGTTACGACCCTCTCACCAGTGGCCACTTCTATTCACAAGCCCCCGCCTCCTGATGCAGATGGTTGTGGTCACTTGCGGTATACCGGTCTCTGAAGCCCCCTCCAACCCCGCAGAGCATGCAACTGCAGCACCATCGTGGCCCTCTCTCAGCCTAATAAAGAGTCTGCAGTCGCTGAAGTCTTATTAGTCCAACACAGCCTCGAACATTTCATGCACCTGATGTAACCCCCAGTTTGGCCCGGCTCTGTCAGCATGCATGGCTTCTAGCCACCGACGAGATGGATGCTACCTACCTGTTGACGTGCCTAGCCTGCATACATAATTCTCGGCCAGCAACCTACCTCAATGATTCCCAGCACCATGCTGCATGCATATCTTGCCTTCCAGATTTGACTCTCAATCCTGCAATATGTCAATTCACTCGACTTTACGTGTAAACTATTGTTAAATCTGTAACACATCAGGAACCATAGTGCTATACTCGTTAGATGCCTTAAGGCGCCTCATCCATTTCTCTTAAAGACTAATGCCAATCCTGTACTTACCTGCAACAACATTTCTTTGTTGTGTTGCTCTTTCACACATGTTATCTTGCATACCTAAAGAAGCCCCCTGGACCACTAGGCGTGACTTTGCCAGAATGTGCATTCCTACTTATTGCATCATTCATGGCATCTTGCAAGTAGCCCCCCACATACCATAAGGTAAGGCTCACCAATTCAATCAGTAACAAATATGTTCATGCACTTCGCCATATGTACTTTGAAATTTCTGGAACTAGCGGCTAGATGCCGAGGGTTTTGTGTGCTGAAATAAATGCAAAAAATAATAAGCATGTGGGTCCAAAGGAGCTAGCGGTTCCACAGCTTGTGTGTTCCGTGATGTGGAGGGACGTGGCAAGTCTTCCATTCCGAACACGCCACTTTCATCATATGCATTTCCCTGACAAGCCGCCTTCACTGAACCGCTGACTGTCGGGGAACACTGAATGGGCAGTTACTGCGCATTTGGTGAAGGATCAGGAAGCACCAATGTCCGGAGAATTAATGAGTAGGATCGGGGAGGGCGGAAAGGCTATGTCCGTGCATGCGTGTCTGTGTCCGTGCTGGTCAATGGGCTGGCTCTTGCCAGCTCCGAGATCCGGCATCAGATGTCTGGCCGGATCTCGTGCCCCGGCCTGCCTCGGCCCGGACCAGGCTATTCCGAGTCCCCAGCTTCGCTGAGGGAAGCTGCAGTCTTGTTGCGCTCAGCCTGTTTTCTTTCACCTGTCCTGAAAGGGACACCAAAGGAATCAATGGGCCATGAATATAACTGGATTGGGGCATTACTGTTGAAAGCAGGCTTTCTAAAGGCTCGGCACACTTTTGTTTTCCAAATGTGAATTTTATACTTCCATAGAAAAACAAATCCCCTTTCCAGTGTGGGGGGGGGTGGTGTGTGTGGGGTGTGTGTGTGTGTGGTGGGTGTGGTGTGTGTGTGTGTGTTAGAGAGAATTCTAATTTCTGTGCTAATTCCATTCAAACTTAGAGACCCCCAACTCTTTTGCTGGACTTGGGACGGATTCATTTTTAACCCTGGAGTAAGTCAAAACTTTTTTCTCACCCTCATGTGTTTTGACCAGATTTGAATGTTGTGTTGTGTTGTCACTGTTTTTTGGAATCTGACAAACTCCACTGGCATCTGCTTTTTGTATGGGGCCACACAGCACATTCAGTGCAGTGTCACTGAGGTTTAAATACCTTCTCTTGGGTGAACTAGTTCCCAAGAATAGTAAAGTGGAATTGACTTTACTTACCTTTTCTCTTTGTAGGTCCAGTACATACCATCTTATGTGGAGTACTGGGGGGTTACCTAATAGACCCTTATCCTAATTTCTCATGTAACATGTGTAGGTTACCCTCCCTACTTTAAATGGCTGCTGGCAGTGGTTTACTTTTTCCTATCGTGCTTTTCTACCGCAGGCTGGACCCCCAGCTGCAGTACAGCCCCCATGGGTGACCATTTTGTCAAAATGGCCCGTCTTTTTTCGCCATTTTCTGTTTGTGGGGTCTTTCTTGGGTTTTACTCTGTGTTGAGGCAGATTTGAGCCCTTTGTTGGTCTAACCTTTGGCAGGCTTCCTTCCTCTGGCTCCAATGTGTCGGGAAGGACAGGATCTGAGGGAGGTTCCCAAAACTCCTGTCCTATGGCTCTAGTCCTGATTAGCTGGCTGGCTGTCTGTCCCTGCAGGACAGCCCCCCTGCTGTGTGATTGACCAACTAGGCTGTGCAAGAATGGAAGAAACCTGCTTAAAAGGCGAAGGTTTTGGGACTACAGGCAGAGTCGACCACTGGGAGAAACACCAGACAAAGAAACCGCAAACGAAGCTTGCTGCAACTTCCTGGATCCTTGAATTGCCCGGTGAAGCCCTGCTGCTGTGCTGAACTCCTTTTTCACCTCGATAGAGAAGCACCAGACGGAACGAATTCGCCCCTTGGGTTAGTGGGACCAACTAACCCTGAGACGAACTTCACTGGACCACTATCCCCGACTTTCTGTGCCTCTCCGTTGCTTCCGAAGCCCAATGCCGGGGGTTGAGTGTCCGTAGTAGAGTGAAACGTCTGCAGAGGTAACTAATCTGGCAAGAAGCTCCAGAAGCCTCCTAAGGACCCTCCAGAAGCAGGATGTCCAGATCCCGAATCCCCTCACCGGAGTGCAAGACAGAAGGAGTGAAGGAAGTCCAACCATTATCCGTGATGCGCATCAGTGTTGTTTGCTAAGCGCTGAAACCGCAAAGTGCGCTGAACTGAAAAGAGCCATAGCTGCCGACGATCTCCCAAGTAACGCCACAGGAGCCCTCCAGACGTCCTCCATCTTCCCCTACGGCACCCAAAGAATTGCATCGTTTCAAGTCACTAGGTGACCAATTACAGCAAAGAAGGGACTCACTTTGCGCTCATTGTTAACCCAGCTAAGTTACAGTGTTCGCTGTGCCTTGTACATTGGGTACATTGGGTACATTGTACATTGGGTCACTATTTCCTGCCCGCAGGAAACCAGGCACATTTCAGTCCAATGCCGCTAAGGAAACGTGTGTAGGGAAGAGCAGGTATACTTCGTCTAAGATGGAATCTATAAGACTCTATATAGTCTTAGTCAATAGGCTAGAGGAATTCCCCAATGGCATCGTCGCCTTCCTCCATGTTAACTTTCATAAAGTGCTACCAGCTCAAGCATTCCGTTCTGCCACTCTGGGGTCCTGCTGTGTGGGAAGGCTGGCACAAATCCAACCGGACAAACTGGTTCACATCCGCTAAACCTATCGAAAGAGGAACTGATATAGCACCCCCACCTTAAACTCTTACTCAAGGAGAGACACATGCCCGCCGATTGTTGCACTCCAATGCAATTAAACCATGGGCAGAAAGTGAAAAAAAGTGAGACATTCAATCAGGGTTTGGTTTCATAAGGTCTAGGACTCGTTTTTTCTTTTTGTTATTTACAGGTTGCCTGCAGAAAGCCTTGTAGGCCTTGATTATCCATCTAAACACGCAATCCTATACACGAAGCACACAGAAGACTGCCTGCCGGTGCGTCCCCGCAGGATCTGGGATAGTGGCAATGCCGCGAGTGGGCAGCTCCATGTACACATCACCCATGCGGTGGTGAGCGCAGCCAAGAAGCAGCGTACAGATGGGCTCTCAAAAACGAAACCCAGAGGAATTACCGAGCTATGCCTTTCCACGGCCAGGCCCCTCCAATTTGCATTCTGCGATCACTCCCCCCTCCCTGCCCATTCTAGCCTCTGCTCCTCCCTGCCACCCGCATGATTGCATGTCCCCTGTCCCCACTCCTAGCCGTTACGGTCTAGGAGTGGAGCCCTTTTCTTCGATTCATTTTTCTGGTGCCCCACTGCTGCTGCCACCAATACCTCCTCATCTCTCAGCCTCCATTCTGGCCTCTGGCCCTCGGTTTGCATGCCGGCTTGAACCCCTAATTCCCAGCCAACAGGATAACACACCCAGCCTCTTGCCTGCTTCCTCCAGTGCCTGCCGGGCGCCCTCCCTTAAATAAAGCATGGTGTCCTGGTGCTATTCCTCTTTGGTACATCAGGGCTCGAAATTACTGGGAGCCATTTAGCTTCTGCTTCTAGCCAAGGAGAGTCCGTTACCTTAAAACTAGCTGCTACCAGGAGCTACTTTTGGCTCCCTGGGCCAACTGGTGCCTTACAAACATGTATTTGTGACAAATAGAATTGTGACAGATCTAGGACATAATTTAACTGTAATGAATCACACAGAATAGGCAAAACGTTAAAGTGTGCATCACATATTAAAGTTAGATTTGCTGTGTGCAGAGGACTTGCTTCTGGTTCCCCTGTGGTAGCTCCAGTTTACTTGGTGATGCCCGACACCCAGGAGCTGGTTTTAGCTCCTGCTCATCGAATCTGAATTTCGAGCCCTGGGTACATAATGTACCTGTTCCAAATAGTAAGGTCACAAACTGCTTTTTTAAAGCAATTGTCATAATTTTATTTACTGCTTAATGACGAGCCACGACAAACAAAGCAGCAGTGATGACTAGAATATATGTGAAGTAAAGTACAGCATCGACCAGTGACTGGCAACCAATGTAACATGGCGTGACGAATCAACTTGCGGGGTACCAGTGGTCCAGGGGTGAATATCCGTTTCTAAACCATCAATCAGCTCACACGTTTAATACACCCAAAAGGGATCCATACAGATTGGAATAACAAGCAAATTATAAACCTAATTGGCCAATTTTGGTAACGTGGAGGGAAAGGCAGGCTCATCTATGGAAAGTCATGCATCGTTGGTTAGTTGCCACACAGCAAATAATACATTACCCAATGATAAAAGGAACCTTTCAACGTTGTATACAAATATTGACGTTATTATCACAACAGACAGTTCTTGCAACACTACGATATACAACCCACCCTGTAAAGGAATGCAGAGGACAGACTGTTTCGAAGAAGGAACAGATATGCACTCTGGATACTGACAGGACGGTAGGCGGTATGGTTAAGAACCGCAGCAGTTTAAGTTGAACCGCAGCAGTTTAAGTTTAGTACTTGGCTTCAGCACAAAGGGAACAATGGGTCTCAATATGTCTCTAGGGCCTTCTGAGAAGGACCGGGGGAAAGAACCCCAATGTACCTTGTGCTGTAGGTGTTCTTGGTGCTCGACAGGATCAAGTTGGCTTCAGGGCGCTCTGCAAGCCTCAACAGAGTTGGAGACAGAAGTCAGCAGCGGGTATCTGGCAACAAGACGGTTGAGCTAGCGAAACTGGGCAAACAGTTGCAGGCTGGCCTACACAGTGGCTCAAATCGTCGTGTCAGTGATGATCAGTGAGTCTGAAACACCGGTCAGGACATCTCAGATGTCTTGAAGCAAATGCAGCTTGACAACGGTCCGTGTTGCAATCGGCTGCAGCTCAAGGAACTCGACTGGGTCAAAAATGTCCTTTAAAGAGGACGTTGTTAGATGCTCATCAAGGCACTTCTCCCCGCTTATTCAATGGGCTTGTGTCGTCCTTTAAGGCAAATGGCCCATATCTGTAGTGTGTGTTGCAGGCAGTTGCCATGTCCTTGGTTTTAGGTTCAGAGACCTTCTGGCACTCCCTGTCCAGGGAGCTTTCTGCAGAGCCTAGCAAGGCACGCTGTGTGCTGGCTGGGTAACTGGTTCAGGAGCTGCTGGAGGGTCCTCAGAGCTTGGTTTCTCCCTCTGTTCCTTGGGTGAAGTTTAGGGAAGGGCGCTTGCTTCGTTCTTTGGATATTCTGGCCTTTCTTCACTGGAAGAAGATGTAAGGCGGACTGTACCTTCAACCAGGGTTCAAGGTTGAGTTCTTCTTTGTTACATCTTGTGAAGTCTTCAGATGATCTGCCAAAAGAGCGGCTCAACCCTCTTTTAAAGCCAAGTGGGCCACTGTGATTGGTGTATGCTGTGGGCCTATTTAAGTACCCTTTATTGGTATGTTAATCACTGCCACCAGCTACAGGGCCTAACAAAAGAGCAGGGCAGATCCATGGAGCTTTTGTTAGTAAATTAGGCTGGCCATGGCAGGGGGAGGGGTGGCACTCCCCGATCCCGGAGATGACATGGTGCACTCCTGGCTGTCACATTCCAACTAAATATGACAGAGCGGATTGTGCCTGTAGGCGGTGTCCACTCAGAGTACACTGGTCTATGAATTTGTCGTGGTGTGAGCATAGGAAAATGTGTTTGGATTAGCCCCACACATTTTCCTGAGGTTGGTTTACCATCATTCCAGTTAATTAAACATGTCAAAAATCCCAGGCGAGTGCACGCCCACCATGCGGATGTTTGAATACCTCACACATGGCTAGTAAGGGGTAAACGAGGAAAAGTCTACTCCCCAATTCTGTAGGGAGATGTTGGCTCCCCTCTACTCAGAGATCGTCCCTCAGGGGAATGTGTCCACCATCTCTTCATGTAGTAGTCACGTGGGGCGCCAGATCTAGATGGCGAGTCATTCTGAGAATCTGGGACATAAGTAATTGCCCTTTTCACATGAAAGTAAGCCACCAAAAGACATCCTTTTGTTATACTGTCAGTTCTGCGCAGCCCGTGCAGGTGAGCAGGCCTTTGATTTCGGGATGAATCAGAACAGAGGCACACTCAGCGCCACTCACTGTGCTGGTAAGCGGGCCTTTGCTTTGGGGATGAATCAAAGACACGCTCACCATGCTTGTGAGCACACCTCCGATTTGGAGTTGTGGAGGAGGGGGAGGGCATTTATTACTGGGCATCAATGTTAAAGCAAACTGGATATCATGTTTCTTTAATCATGATGCCCATTAAGTAAAAGCCATGCCAGAGGGATAAAGCATAACCAGACTGGCTGCAGGAATGCAGTCGGGTCTAGCCACATAACACGTATGTTTGCAGGATAAGTGTTGTTACGTGGCTATACTAGACTACCTTGCTGCAGCCAGTGGCGTTATGCTTTGTGCCTCTGTCATGATATTTTTGACTAGAAAATGGTCACAGATGCACAGTAAAAATGTCATGCCAGAGTAAGAAATGGCTAGACTGTCAACACCAGATTATCTGGGATAAAGCAATCATGATAAATGTTATTGAGTGACTTGGCTGGCATTCTGGTGTAGCCAGTCTAGCCATTACTTACTCCGGCATGACATTACTTACTGAGTATCTATGATAAAGCAAGCTTGAGAAGTGTTTTTACATAGCTACACTGGCAATTTGCTGCAGCCAGTCTAGTCATTCTTTACTGTTGTACAACATTTTAACTGGGCATATCTGATAAAGCAAGCTTGAGAAGTATTACTAAGTAACTAGACTGGGGGATGCAGGCTGGGAACTGTGCGAGCGTGGTGCTAGTGCACCTCCCCACATATACAGACTGGGCGCTGTCCAAGTGGCGCTCCTAAACGTGGGAGCAGGTATCCAGAAAGCGATCTGTGTTACCTGGTCCCTGTTCTTGTGTGCGGGAGCAAAGGGCCTGTGATACTAGAGGCAGCATCTTTGCAAGTGCAGCATCCAGACTGGGCTGAAAGTATGTTTAGAATTTGTATGTATATGGAGTGCATATGGTGTGTATGTTGTTCTGTGCGTGTGTATGCGTGTGGAAATGAACGAGTGTATGATGTATGGGCGGTTGGGAGCGCATGTGAATGACAGTGGATGGGTGTATGTGTGAATGAGCAAGTGAATGCCGGGTGAATGTGTGTTTGAATGAGTAAGTGAATGTGCATTTGCATGTTTTGGGTTTGTGCCAGTCAGGGATGCTGATTTGGGCAGGACCACGGGCAGAGAAATATTTTAAATTGAGCATCGATGACAACCCAGTCATTCTAAGTGCTATTGCATGCCTAGACTGCCGTTTTGGAGCAGCCAGTTGTGAGGGATCAGGAGTAAGACTCTGACACATAGGCATAGTGTTGATTGGTATAAACGTTTATTAAATGTTGGAGAAAAGCCCATCTTTCCCTAACTCTAGGAGGGGATTCCCTGCCTCAAACCAACTACGGTCTCTGTCAAGATGTCCAAAGTAAAAGTCTTCCGTCCTATGTCCAAAACCCTACGCTGATCCTCACACGCTAAACCTAGCAGTGCAAAAGGGGTTAATGTTCTCTGGCTACTACTTGCAGCTGTAGTTCACAGGTTAAACACAAAGTTCCAAAGGTGTGTCAAAGAAATAAACTACCAAAAGTTCCAGCATCATTGGAAGGGGGTTCCCTTCGCCTAAGTTTCTTAGCTCTTTCACAGTTCAGTCTCATAAGCGCCAAGAGAATGTTCGCCTTCTCTCAGCCTTTCCTCCACTTTAAAAAATACTTTAGGATTTCATATCAAGAGACTGTCCTTTCTTCTCCTTACAGTCTCTTCATTTCAAGGGACTGGTTTCTCTTCTCCGGGGTTTCATACATTTGCAAGGTTGCTTTACTTTCTCCTCTTGCTTGCTTTCAGCACAATGGTTTATAAGTTTAACCCAAAAACGCCAAGGAAGCATTTTCTTCCTCTTGGTCTTTCAACTACTTTTAAGTAATTGGAAATAGTGTACCTTCTGGAAAGATTCCCCTCCTCTCTTGCTAGAAAGGGTTTCTCTCACTCAAGTTCACAACAAAAGAAAAAAGAAACCAATACGTTTGCTTCTTCCCTGCTTGCTCTTTTCAATCCTTCACAATACTTGCTTTCTTTCCTTTTTTGTATTCAACACAGTTCAGGGATGAGTCTCCTGACTCAAACAAAAAAGGGCCTGGCAAACTCTGATAGGACTTAGTTAAGACTCGACTACTTGTATTTTGGGCGTGGGTCCCAGATGCGCATTCAAATTTCCAGGTATACTTTCCTGCCAGGACTTTGCCAATGTTGTAACACTGATATGTTCATATTCTTTTCCATTTGAGCATTGGGCCTTTGCCCGCCTTGCATTCACAACTTCACATGCTTGACCGGTTCCCCTAGCTCCCTTGCTCGGGTTTTCGCAGACCTTCCAATTACTTTCAATTAGCGTGTATGCCTCAAAGCACCCCAGTGCCCTAATCTTCCTGTGTGGGCTCACCGGTCTCTCCTGGCTGCTTCGGTGATCTCTGTAGTCTGCACGTTACCCAACGGTGAGCTTTGTCTTTTGGCCAGTGTCACATAGGCTCCCCGGTCCTCGCACTGCAGCAACTCTCCCAGTAGAGAGTCTCTTGCTCCTTACTTCCATGCAGCAGACCTCCGGTCTCTGAGCCTCCTCTTCCGACACTGCCACGATCTCACCTGCTCTCCGTTCTGCTCGGAGTCCCTCCAGTTTCCCAACCGCCATTGGGTATGGTGTGTCTCCATCTTCCCGGCTTGTCGGGTGTTTTAAAGTTCCTGGCATTGGTCAGCTGTTTGGAACAACTAGCCTGTACTGTGTTTCTCGGCAGGCATGTACTTGGGCACTGTTCCTCGTCCGAGTAGGCCCATAGGAGCAAGCATGTGTTTGTCTATGGTTTTTAACCGGAAGTTCCAGATTACAATATGCCATGCATTGCTGGGAAGGCAATGACTGGTGGCTATTACCCCACACAAGGTGGCCGGAGGGGGCGTATGAAAGGTCTTCTTGTGAGCCATCTTCACCCCGCTGTGGTTGGTATCCCCATGTGATCCTCCCCCCTATAGCCGCCCCCAGGGTGAGGATCAGGTAGGGGCCGCCTCATCCTGGCCACATGAAGGGAGAGTTTTCTCTGAAAAGTAGTGGCGATGTTGCCTTATTCATCACACATTCCATTCTAGCCATTTCATACTGTGGCTTGATTCTTTTACTGGGCATAAATCATAAAACAAGCACGACAAGTGGTATTATGTAGCTAGACTGGCATTCTGGTGCAGCCAATCCAGCCATTTCTTATTGTGGGATTGCATTTGTTACTGGGCATCTATGATGAAACTAACATGATAGGTATCATCAAGTGTCCAAGCCTGGCATTCTTAATGGCAAAGCCAACAGGAGTATTTTCTCACGTGCAAGAACTGACAGATTGGCAGAGCCAGCTTGGACAGGTTTCCTATAGTATCATTACTGGCATTATGTGCAAATCAAAATAAGTCTGTTCTTATGGGAATACTGGCATATATAGTTGCAGCTAGGATGGAAATGTATGGGCACAGCCAGTGTGAATGTTTTTATACTGGCATATATTGTGGAAATAGGAAAGAAAATGCATTGGGAAAAGCTCCTGTGCACTGTTGGCGACTGGCATCCCCCTTTTGCCCCATCACCCCTAAAAAGATTCTGACTTTTCAAACATTAAACTACTTAACCTCTCTCATCGGCCTGCTAAAATGTTTCTATCGCCTCTAACCTGCCTCTGTCCCTCACTTCCTCTGCCTCCACTCTAGCACTTCACCCATCATAGTCACATCCCGAGCACAGCTGACCGTACCGCCTACCTGCACTTAATAATTTCCAATGTTGGGTTTCCTTAATCTATGTAGGTCCACTTATGCATTGTCCCCGTGACTTTTCCCCATTTACTCCCCTCCACAACCTAGTCAGAATGTCTCTCAAACTCACCCCATTGTAAGAAGCTCACTGCTTCCCCTCAAATTTGATTTCTTACATTCTTTTGTGATCAAAAGAGCATTGTTTCTCCTGTATATATAAATAAAAATAAACAAACATGTCTCATGCCATACTTGCTAACATATATTACTATATACCAATCGAATAATAAAAACATAAAAAAAAACAGACTTACTCATTAGATGAAATGAAAATGATAGGATTCTTCATTTATAAAAAATTACAGCTGAATAGCTTCCCCCAAAAGGTCTAGCTTTCAAAAAAGGGATACATTTTCCTAACTTGCAATTTAAGTAACAACCTGAAATTGCAAATGGGGGATATTTACAGGGTCATGGTCAGCCAAAAGCAGTTCCCATCCAAAGAAAATGGAAACGGGTGACCTCTTCTGAAATAGAAAGTGGTGGCAACCCAGATGACTACTGTGCACAAAAAAAAAAGGTACATCGTCTTGTCCTGCTGATCAGCACAGTCTTTGCCGAGGTGCCCAACTAGCGCGCAGTGATGCAACAGACCACACATGGCGCAATAGAAATGAACCATAATTCATATTAGTACCCGGCGAGGGCGCAATCAGAATGCAAGAGCCATTCTCATTGGCCCTCGCCGAGTCATTACCAGGCCGGGAATCCCTCTGTCGGGATTCCACGGCCTTTGTCCCTGGCGGGGGGCGTGGCAGCCCCTCAGCCAATGAGGAGGCTCGAAGCGGGGCCATCCCCGCTCCGAGCCTCCCCGGCTGAGAGGCTGCCTTCACCCCCGCCTGGGACTCTGGTAAGCTTTTTTTTTTTCTACCCTCCCTCTCTCCCTGCCCTCCCCGCCCCTCTTACCTTTTTGCTGCTGCGACCCCGCTGTGGAACGATTGCAGGCTCCAGCAGTGTGGAGACACAAGGCTGGAGGCTTGCATCGTCCCCTAGTAGCAGGGACGCAGGTTTTTTTTCTTTTTTTTTTTTTTTCCACCTTCCCCTGCCTCCCGCCCTTCCAACCCTACTTACCTTCTGCTTCTTTTTTTTGGGAGCGGACGCGCTGGGAAAACTTGTGTTCCCAGCGCGGCCGCTCCCGATGGGCGACATGGAAAGGGAAAACGGACTCCCGTGTTCCCTTTCCCGGCGGCCATTTTCTTGGTCTTTTTTTTTTTCTGTCCCGAAACGCTGCGGCGTTTCAGGACAGAAAAAAATGCTTTTAGTGCCCCGGTCACGCACATAATGCGGGCCGGGGTACTAAAAGCAATATGACCCTCGCGACGGGGCCATTACTGACTCAGGTAATGCACCGGGGCCTTCGTTATGACTATGGGCCCCGGGGCATTACCCGAGTCGGTAATGCCCCCGCCGCTCGGCTCATATTGCTTAAATAATAATTTGTATCCATGTGGGCCTACAGGAGGTGAAACTTTCAGACCTGGACACAATACTTCGCTGAGCCTTTCACGCGTTTTCAAACTTTGACATTCTTGGATGATAAAATGCTATCGTCCGATGTGATGGCTACAATTCCCTCAAACCAATCTCTGTTCTCCCTCGTCTCAACTCTATATGCAGTTTTTAAAACTTTGATAATAATGCACTGTGTGGCGATCCACTGTTCGAGTTCATTGGCCCTCGTTTAGGCCTATAACACGGGCAAATGAGCGGCTTGGAAAGCAGATGTGTGCCATTTAGTCATTGCTGTGATCCGAGCTCTGTCACTGCCAGGTGCTAATTTGCTTCACTGGATCTTCAGTAGCACTGCTTTTATCTTTTTGAAGACCAATTAAATTTTCTCCATTCAACTCAGCATCAAATGTTAGTGATATCTGCAGAGGCATACATTGCCGTTCAGCCCTTAAATGTCCCTGAAGTAGGCTCCTCAGACTGTAGTCCTATCTGTACACATCTCCTGTTGCTTTCCAATAGCTCATACAAGCTCATCCGTCTGAACAGGCCGAGATACTTGTTTGTTTATTTATTTCTAATGCGCACCAGACCCAAGGGTAACCGAGCGCAGCGTAGGAATATGCGAAGCTTACAAAGTTACAAAATATTTCACAGTACAATGCAGTATATTTACAGAGGCAATATAGCAGTACTCAAGATATAGATACAAGTGTACAATATACAGTTTATAACCAAGTTAGGTTATACATTTCACTAGGTTGCGAGGCTAAGGCAACCCAAATGAGGCAAATAGCACTCGTAAGACTAGTGTTCAATGGTGCTGAGCAGGTGGATGTCATTTCTTCTGAAATGTGGGTAAGGTTGGTCTGCTCTGATCTCAGGAGGAAGGGAGTTCCACAGTTTGGCCGCCTTCACGGGAAAGCTGTGTCCGCCAATCTTAGTGAGTCTGAATCTCGGTACCACAAGGCAGTTGGCATCGCTAGCCCTCGTTGGTCTTGTGGAAGTTATTCTAAATCAGTCTGTCTATTAGGTAGCTAGAGGCCGCATTATTTAGGGTTTTATGGGTCAAGGAGACCATTTTTACCTGTATTTTACTGTCGATAGAGGGCCATTTCTGTTGGCGTCTGATGGGGGAAATGTGTACTCTTATTTATGCCTAGTGCAGCTCTTAAGGCGTTATTTTGAAGAGTTTGTAGCGTCTGGATAATGGCTTTGTTGGCACTACTGTAAAGAGCATTGCAGTAATCCAACCTAGAGAGTACGAGTGCTCTAGCGAGAATCATGCAACTGTCATTTGAGAGGAATGGCTTGCCGGCTCTAATGAGCTTGCAAGTGTAAGCTGTGGTAGAGGCCAAGGATTTTATTTGTTTGTCAAAGGACATAGTTGAGTCGAGGTAAAATCCACGGGGTTTTTAACTCCTTAGATACCCTAATGATGTTTCCATCGATAGTGAATGAGGAATATTCATGACCTAATTTAATGAGGTTGGAATGTGTGCCCAAGATTGTCAACTCTGTCTTATCGTTCAAGCATAGACCGTGGTTGGCCATCCATGCCTGAATGATGAGATATACCTTATTCACCATGATCCCCGGAAAGAGGGAGGAGAATCTGTGCATCATCTGCAAAGTTAGTGTAGGTGATACCCAGAAGGTCCGGATCATCGAACAAGGGTTTGGTGAATATGTTATATAGAGTAGGGGAGACACAGGAGCCCTGTGGTACACCACACTGGATGGAGGGGGGGGGGTCCGCTGCTGCTGATTGAGTGTGTCTAAATTCCCTATATGAAACTGGTCAACAACCTTGGTAAAACACATGACCACCACATCCATCGCTCTTCCTCAAGCTCTATAGCGATTCAGTATAAAAGCTTTGTAACGTGTCACAAATGTGAGCACACAGCAACAGTGCACACCTTCATATGTTGAAAATGCTATTGTTTAATAATTCCCATTCGGCACTACAACTCCAAAATGTCACTTCCTCCCCCACTAAAATATCCGAAAGGATTTCTTCTTTATATACGCAAGGCAGAGATGTCTTTATGGGAGGGCAAAAGGGGCACTTGCCCAGGGCCCCCACCTTGGAGGGGGCCCCCACAGGGCTGCCTGATCTAAAGTAAGATTCCATTGTTCATCAGACTTAAATAGCACATGCCAGGAGATTTTATGGCATGCTGCTGAGGCGCTAAACCTATTTCCTGTCTGCTTTGACAAGTACATTCTCCCTTGATCAATTAATAATGTAATGCTTTCTGAGTTCACTGTGGAATAGTTTGTGTGTTCCGTACGGCACAACTTCTGTAGCATACTCTCCTTCACGTGGGAACTGTGTTGATCATGTGCAATAGCCAAAGTTGAAATCCATTTTGCTAAATTGAGTGGCACAATGGTTCAGAAGTTAGCTCAGTGTGTTAAGCACTCATTGCAGAGATATGTGTTTATCATAAAGATTAGAAGAGCACATTCCAGCAAGACTTGCTTTTCGATGTCTAAAGTTTATAAACATACCTGCAAATGTACTTGGTTTTGCAGGATAAGAGGTGCTATTATCAGCAATGTTCCTGCACCAGATAGAGGTTGCTATAAAAACTAACATGTCATACATATGGTGACGGTCTAAAAATTGGCTTGTTCAGCTCAGGCATTCAAAAACCTAGGCAATCCCCTCCAAAGATGAGCATAAACTATTAGTCCAAGTGATGAATAAGTATCCAAATTCAAGACTGTGGAACCAAAGTGCTCATGCTTGTATCTTGGCTTTGCCAGCAGACAATACAGTGATCCTGGTCAAATAATATATCTCTTGCATTACTGTGCTGTCTTCCGTGAGGTTTGCCTTCTTGCATCGTTTAGCTCATTACTTGATATTTCTTATGTAGGCCATTTGAGTGGAAAGGGTGGTAGACAGGGGCAAGCGGACTCGATGTTGTAGGCCTTGGGCAAGCATATTTTAAGGTCTGCTCCTTTGACACAAAAAAACCTTTTGCTTTTTCTATAAAAGTCAAAGGTTTTTCTGCACGTTTATGAATGACAATTTCACAAGCCATTGTTTTGCAAGTATTTCAAGCTTAAAAGTACAAAAGACATACCTCGGTTAAATATGTTAAATCACATCGGGCCTCATTACGAGATTGATGGTAGTCATGGCGCTATTTGTAACGTGTCCGGCACCGGTCCCATTCAATGGGGACTTACTGGTGTAGTCCGACCTTTGCGGGACCGGTAAGTTCCTATTGAAAAAGCCATTCCCCATTCCCACTTGAGCCCCCATAGGGCTCAATGGGAAAGGGGGAAGGTGCTAATAACGGTACCACAAATTGCAGTACCGTTATTGGCTCTGAATTCCCTTAACGGGTCTCGTCCATAACGCCTGGTCAGACCAGGCGTTAAAGGAGGGGCACGCTAAGGGAACTCGTAGTAGGGCGGTAAGGGATTACCGGCACCGGTCTCCTTACCGGTGCCCGGTATCCCTTACCGCCCCACTTGGAACGAGGCCCATCGTTTGGTATCCTGGTACTTAAATACTTCCCTTGATTTTAGATAACACCCTTCTGTAATATTTTGGTTTTAAAAATGGTCAGGTTTGGAATTGTGATTTGTACACTTTGCGAGTCAGTTTTATAAAATTAGATTGTTTTACTACATGGTAAGAGCTGGAAAAGAAAGTGTTCAAATGCAGAAATTGCATAGTTGGAACAAATCCCAGCTACACCCCTGAAGCAATGTGTGATCCTGGGCATCTCATTTCATCTTTTATTGCCTAACCTCTGAGAATTGCCAGTACCTAAACCTTTCAAAATGGTCAGCCCTTCAGAGTGATATCGTTCTCAGGGTATGACCTTCATAAAAGCCTCACTTATGGTTTCACTGGCTCTAGGGTTGCTTCCACTATAATAGTGAGCATTGATTTACAGCACACCTTGATCTCTAATGGAAACACTATTTGAAAACCATGTTCCACTTCTAATCTCAGTCTGTCTGGATAGAGACACCTTCCTGGTAGCTTCTAATCTGCATCCACTATCCATGCTACGGTATGTGTAGCTTTCTCCTTCCTTACAATTGGTCTACTCTCTCCATGCTTGAGCACTTTTGCATTCTCTGAGGCAGCTAATGTGAGTTATCTGCCTATTATGGTTACATGTACCTTTAACATACAGTCCTGCATTAATACTACAGACGGCATACCTTCCCGGATGCTATTGATAAAATGTATCCTGTTTCTTCTATATTAGAAGAGAAGTAACCTCTTCGTAGATTGCTAATTTTGGCCTTCAAATGCTACTTGTTCATCATTCTTTTTTTTTCCCTCGCGAAAAAAAAATAATAAAATATAGAATTATATATATATATATATCTCACACAAGAAGAGGAAAACCGCCATTAAAATGGAACGGTTTAACCGGCACTCCAAGTCGTAAAAAATGTCACAGGATCCCATTCACAACAAAAAAGATAAGCCAGGAACTTGAAGTAAGGATACTTGCAAGTTTATTAAATCACAAAAATATATAATAAAACCACCATTGACTAACAACAGAGGCAGGACACCATGAGTACAGTCCTGTATGGACGCGCTTATATATTTTAATTGTATTTATTCATTTAACAATGTACATAAACAATAAAACATAATAATAATATAAATGTAATGCATACACAATTGCAACATAATAGCCTAATTTTAAAAAGAGCAACAGAGAAAGATAGAAATCCAGGTGAACAAGAGAGCAAAAGAAAAGAGAAAAGAGGAGAGAGAGAAAAAAAGGGGGAAATCTAAAATCAAGAGAAAATAAGAATCATAGAATGCAAATAAATAGCCAAGCATAAAGATCAATAAACGCACCCCAAATCCTTTCATATTTATCGAGTTGATCCTTGCCATTAAAGGATATTTTCTCTCTCCTAGACAAAAGAGACAGGCTCTGCAACCAATCATCAACAATAGGGGAAGTGTCACTTTTCCAGAATTTGCTTCTTAGCTAGTAGGAGAGCTCTAGATGCCCAGAACATTTTACTACTAGACAATACAATGTTTAAAGCTTTTAAACCTAACAAACCAAGAAGCGGATCTCTATTTATCTCTAGGTAGAGATAAATCCATAACTAGTTCCATCCTCCGATAACACATCCCAGAAGAGTTATATCTTTCCACATAATCACAACATATGGAGCGTGGTGCCCACCCCTCTTTTACAATTCCAACAAACATCGACATTACACAACTTGCACAATCTCATCCTCCATGGAGACCAGTATAGATAGTGATTAATTCTTTGTTGTCTTTACCTTAGGCCCAAGTCCACGTTGTATTTAACTAGACCTGTACATATGTGGTCCCATTCAATATCTGACAACGAGTAACCCAGATCTGAATCCCAATTCCCTCTACCACATTGCAATGTTAATTGAGATGTCGAAGGTTTAATCAATGTATACAAAAGTAGATGCAGACAAGGGCAGTGTCTTGGAGAGAAGTAATATTGCAGGTGTTGTGTACATTGTAGCATTCAATGATGAAAAAAGTACATCAAAACGTTTCTGTAATGCATTATAACGAGGAAACTCAGTTGCTTTCAGCTTATATTTAAAGCGCAGGAACTCACAATCGACAATATTCTGACCACCATGCACCTGTCCAATTCTCCAGATACCTGCCCTTTGCCATGAAGTCCACGATAAAACAGTTATTCTGCTTCACAGCCAGGTTTTTACATATACTAGAATCTGCACACAGTAAATATTTCTCATCCGAACCTCATTACATTCATGCCATTCTTTCACAACATGTGTTATAAAAGGTGCAGTTGCACCAACCAACAACATTTTTTCCATGAACAAAAGAACATCTAGGGGGCTGGGTGAAATAGTTTTTCTCAATTTTAATCAAACCTGCACAGTTAACTTGATCAGCTGCCAACCAATGGTGTAATGTGCGTAACGTAAATGCAGTATGATAACATTTTATGTCGGGATAACCAAAACCACCCAAATGCACAGATTTATGAAAGACATCCTCTGGGATTCATGCATGCCCCCCCCCCCCCTCAGATAAATGTATTCATGGACTCAAACAATATTGGCAGAGTGGCAAAGGGAGCATACAAAAATCATATTAAAATTTTGGAAGAAGGGACATCTTCACCACATTTACTTTACCCCATTAGGACTATTTTAACTTCTCCAATTTATAGCAGAGTCTATTTCCGTAAATTTTCAGGCGGATGTTATATGTAACTAAAGATTCAATATCTCTGTTTACATGAATACCCAAATATTTAAGAACTGAATCAGACCACATTTCCCGGGTCTGAGTCTTTGTAACATTAACTTTATAATTAGACAGTGTACCATGTTGAACATTCAGATTAGAGCAAGAATGAAGAGGGTAAGTGGATTTGAAGGGAGTAAACATGCATATTTTGAATGCTGCGAGGCAGCATATCAACCTATAGGTTATGATCACGGTGGGGGGGCGGGGGGGGGGGGGGGGCACCAGATATTCTTATTCACTTACTTTGGTTTGGTGGAGAGGGGCCCCAAAGATATCCATGCCCAGGGCCCCAAAAATGCTTAAGATGGCCATGACGCAAGGTGTATCCTTAGGTCTTTTGTTTGCGTCTTGCCTTTCCTTGATGCTGTCCAGACTATGTTCTCTAGAAAAAATTGTGTGTGCTTCCTAAAAGCCCATATTCTGGCTCTTGCTAGGTTTCCAACTATTGTTTACTAGCTATCTCGTGTGAATGTTAGATGCTTCAATAATGCCTTTCTGCACTTTATCCAGGTTTCAATTTGTATCCATATACCCCGTCTCTACCGGAATCGATCTGTTGCATGCTTCTAACTTTGACCGGTTTCCTTCATCAAATGCAAGACCGTAGCCTTTCATATAGACAGCCTACTTAACCTAACTCACCGAATTACAATCCAAAAACTAGACAAGACACCATGAATCATTTTTGTTCACATTGTATGCAACAACTTGCAGGGGAAGTTGTAGAAATAGACAATATTTCGACTACTGAAGCGAGGGCTGAAGGGCGCTAGGAAAGATTTCCATTCAGGGGTAATTTTCCCTCCAGTTGTGTACCCCACAACTTTTTGTTGTTGTCTGTCTGACCATCCTAGCCTGACTTTTGCTAGTGGATCCCAGCCTTCTGCTGTGCTCCGCTGGGCTTGTGCTCATTTTGTTATGGGGAAACTGACATGCCCTTAAAGACTGTCAGTACGGGGAGACCTCGTTTCCCTTAGTCTTTCACTTTGTTGCCATTCTTTATTAACCTTTTATAGGTGCACAAAAGTACCTTGCAGTACAGTGGCTGGGGTCCCCTTTTCATTTTTAAGGCCCTAGACATCAGGATTTTTCGAAGAAGTTTCAGGTGTGCCCTGGACAGAGCTGGTGGCAGCTGTTACTTTTTATTTGTTTTCAACTTATTTCAATGGTCAATACCGAGTTTGGCCCAGGCCAGTGCCTGAAATGGCCATGCCACAAGGTCCTTTGGCCATCTTGCCCCTTTGCCTTCCCCAGGTCTAGCAGACCCGGGAAATTCCTTATTTGGTCATGCAGATCCCCACGCAAACCAATGCTTTCGGGTGTGTGGGGGTGTGTGATGTGTGGGGTGTGTGTGTTTAGTTCCAATACACATCCTGGGTGTCAGGATGTCTCGGACCACTGTGGTCTACGATTGGTCCACATCTGGGATGGCTTTATGTGCGCATATCTCCTATTGGTTTCTCTTCATTTTGACGGGAAGGAGATTTTGGATAAGAGAAGGCATTTTACACCCATTCCAGGTCGATCTTCACTCCGAACCTAGTAAAAAGGAACAAAGTATCCTGAACCGAAGAAACAGAGCTGTGGAACCGCTGGAGGCCCGCTGGAAGGTTTGGCACCCTGAGGCTGCTGTTGTCCCGTCGGACCCCGTTTCTGTTCCTAGAAGACCTGAAACGGTGCTTCGACCCATTAGAATAGTGGGACCAACCATTCTCAGTACCTCCAACTTCACCTGTGAACGAGCCTTTTTGGAAGTGTTCCTGGACCGCCGAGTGAACTGACCTTTGTCCTAGAACCGCAGCCATCTCAAGTTTCGACTTGAGCCTTTGGAGACTGTAAGCTCTGGGTATAAGGCACTCCCGCTAAGTTTCGCACACCTAGCATTCCTAGGTTCAGGAGAGTATACCTCGCAGCATACACAGCCACCGTGTCGCCCAGCTGTGGTGACAAACTTCTTGGGTGCCCTGCTGCTGTGCAGCCCTGTGCTCTCAGACTCACTGCAGTGGAACTGGCCTGATCCCTTCACCAGGAGCAGATAAATCGCCACTGTCCCGCCACGGAATCATTCCTGGAACGCAGCCCCTGAAAGGCGCAGAACCACGCAACTGCAGGATTTGAAGCTGTGACCGAAGTGGACTCGACTGCCGAAGTTTGGTCCGGATTGCGCCGAGGGTCGATAAGTACTTGCAACACTTACCGGTGGCCCCTGGTACATCCATTTTTACGCACAAGTGTCCCCTGAGGGCCACTCTTATTTAAATCGCGGTAGCCTGCGCTACTGAGCGATTCCCAATTCTTGGATCCTGTTCTGCCCTCTTGGGGAGACCCCCCTGGAATAGTGAGAACTTTTTCTTCAATGCCTCACCCACCTTCCCGAGTCGGTACAGCCCCTTGAAGAGACCCCGTTTTGACTTAAACGCACGATCGCGTGCACCAGCACCGAAAGTACTTTTCAGTTCAAGGCTCCACTCAACATAGGGAACAGACTGCCTCTTAGTTAGGGTTTGAATTGTGAAGGAATGCCTAAACAGTATTTGCACTGTGTGACCCCTTTCTTTGCAGGTTGTGGATCCAGACTGTAATATTCCTTTAGGCCATTGGTGACTGTTTATATGTTACATATTTAGTATTGTGTTGGTTTAGTTAATACTGCTGAGATTTGCTTGGTGTTTGATTTAAAAAAGGCCTTTAATAAATGTATATGTATTTTTGATATATACACTTGACAGAGTAATTTATGGTGTTGTTTACTGTGAGTGCTCATTGTGGGCTTTCGATCACCCTCACGCCTCCTGAGAACGAGTTTTGACCACTGCTAATGCTACCTTGATTGGTCTTGCTTGTCCAGAAGGTTATCCTGTTCCAAGAAACTAGGCTGGCCTTTTGAACCTCTGCCCACCAGGTCAGAGTTCAGAAATCCATCTCAACAAAGGGCACGATAGAAAGCATTAGATTGCAAAAGTTAAAGCATGCAGTGGTTGGACAGGCTACGATTATCTGGGAAAAGGCCACAATATTTGCACCCTCCACTAGGCATTGGTGAGTGAGAAATGGAGTGCTGTGTGAACGTGGATAACTGGCAAAGAGCAAGTACATTTTATGCCTAGTCCATAGCTTTCAACTTGATACGTTTATCACTGTCTGCAAACATGAACTTGTTTCTGAGGCTAGATAGTCTCCACTGGTTTCTGTTGGAATACCAGACAGTTCAATACCCCCATTTAAATGATTAAATGGAGAGGTCCCAGGTTGTCACTCCCAAAATCACCTCAGATACGGACTAGGAGGGTCTTTTCAGTCCCATTCAGTTGCAGCTTGTTCCTCTGCCGTGGACGAAAGTTAGGAAACGGCCTTCCAGCAGGCAGGTGGCACCTAAATGCGATTAAGGCTGGCAGAGGCATCTAATAAACATACTTATTCATTCATTATAAAAATGTACAAAGGCTAAGAAAAGCGAGTGTAAAGCTGGAAACCGTATATCATAGATGTTCCAAGAGCAGACATTACTAGTGGTCTCAACCTCCTTTTAAATATTTGTATTTGCCTCTACGCTGGCCTCTTCCCAACTGTCTCTGAAAACAAATCCTCGTTACTTTGCCACAGTTATGAATGTAACACCATGTGGTTTACTCCTCCTCTCTCATGAATTGGTGTTACCATGTTCTTTATTACATTGAGTGGCCTAGCAATCATAATAAATACCTACATTTACAAATAAATGCACGTGTTTGTTGAGAGAAGCCAAAGAATGGCTCCGTCGTTGGGATTCACAGGAAATCTCTTGGCTGGGCAGAGTGAGCGCAGTGAAGATGTCCCTTATCCTGAAGCTGCTGTATGCCTTTTATTCCTTACTGATACAGATTCCTGAAGGGGACCTCATAGACATGCAAAAGGTGATAGGACATTTTGTTTGGGAAAATAAGAAGCCTAGAATCCCAAATAAACTTCTAACGAGAAAGGCGGTGCATGGGGGCCTGGGTCTGCCCTCTGTTTCGCGCTACTATAGAGCGGCACAGGTTGCACCTATGCTAGCCTGGGGAAGCTCTTCGGAAACCCCTAAATGGCAGGAAATTGAGCAAGCAGCTGCCCCTTTTCCATTGGAGTACTTTCCTTTCCTGCCCAATGAGGCGCGGGGCTGTCAGGGAGGATTGTTGCCCATGACACTGGCAACGCTTTGAAGTTGGGACAAGGCAAGTGCGCAAAGAGGGATCGCTTTGGGGCTGGGTCTGTTGTCCCCCGTGGTTCAAAATCCAGCGTTTACGCCGGGACTAAAGCCCAGCTCATTTCAAGGCTGAAAGTCAGATGGGCCCTTAAGGTTTAGGGACTTGTATGTGCACCAGGAACCGCTGACATTTCAGGAGTGTAAGGAGAAATTTGGGCTGTCAGAGATGGAACAGTTTAGATGCATACAACTTCGACACGGGTTGACTAACAGGGACACTCGCCATGCTGCCAGTAGAGCACCATTAGGCATAGAACTTAGAATTCTCGAGGGGCAGAGCTCCCATAGGCTGGATGCTTATTATAGACCTCTGGAAAATGTCTCAGAGGGCGAGAAGCTTCCCTACATGATGGCGTGGGAAAGGGAATTGGGAGTTGAAATCCTAGAGGAGTCCTGGCAGCGAATATGGTATAGAACCCACAAGAGCTCTAGGTGTACTTTGGTAAAAGAGAACACCGTCAAGATTTGCTTTCGTTGGTACTTCCCACCGACCAGGTTGCATGCAATGAATCTAGATTATCCGGATACGTGTTGGCATGGCTGTGGTGAGCGGGTTGATTTGGGGCACATGTGGTGGCATTGCTCGGTCATCCAATCCTATTGGTTGGAAGTCCGTTCCAAGATCAAGGACATCACTGGCACGCTGCTCCCCATGGACCTGCGCATACTAATTCTGGGTGACGTGCCTGAAGATGGGTCCTTCCCGATGTCGGGCTCCAGAGCAGCCCTAATCGCTCAGTTACTTACTGCGGAACGAATTACAAGGGCTCGTTTCTGGAAATCTGTGGAAGGGCCACACGTGGCGCATTGGTGGGTGAAGGTGTGGGAATTGATGGGTCTTGAGAAGCTTACTGCCATGCTAGAGTGGAAGCTCTCGAAATTCATGTGGATCTGGAACCCTTTCTTGGACTATGTATTGGACAGAGAGCAGATGTTCTTCCAGCCAAACTTAATGAGACACTTTATGAACTCCTGACAGACTTGATATTGCTTACTATTGCACAGACTCCAATTTTTATTTTTTTTCTCTTCCTCTTACTCCGTTCTCCAATTGATTGTTGATAAATTAATTTGTTCAGGATCTAGCTAGGCTTGATGAATTGATATTGTATTGTTATGCTTTGTTGAATGGGAATGGATTTCGGGGGGGGGGTTGAATTGATGAATTGCTGTGCACATTTTCTTTCCCCTGTATTGTTATTGTTTGGATCAACTGTTTTAAAAAAACTCAATAAAAAGATAAATAAAAAAATAATAATAAATGCACATGGCTATGGAGGCTCATTGGCCATCGTGTATGAAGTGAGAGGTGGTGCAGTGACTGGCATTATAATAAACACGAACGTAGTGAACATTTTGAACAGTCAGGAGACACGAGGGGATTCTGAAACCCACATGCCGCCTCAAAGCGCCAGTAGGTGCCAGCTCTGGCACTCTGAAAAGGAAAGTCTGTTTTACACTGGTGGGACTGGCACCATTGTCAAGCCGCCGGGGAGTTCCCCACCTGTCTGCACCAGGGACTCCTTGCCAAGTCTTGTCATGCCGCACCCGTGTGACAGCTGCTTCTACGGAGCCTGCATGCCTCCCTCCAGGCTCTAGCTTCTTGTTGTGTGACAGGAGCAAGCGTCACCTCATGAGGTCGTTCCCTCAGGGAGATGCTAAACTTTGAGAAGGAGAAATAGTCCACAGACTCTTACCGTAGAGCCGCCCAGCCATGCAGGTACCCAAGATTAGTTACTTTGCAAAGAAATGTGTTAACCCTGAAAGAATGCTGGCAGCTGATGATTTTCCGCCGAAACAACCCGCGTGTGAAACTTGCCTACTGTCTTTCTGCTAACGTTTTCACTTTTCAACATGTTTCCTGTGGCCCAAGGAAGCGTCCCTCTGATGCACTAAGGTCATCGTAACACAACCATTGATACTTTGAATTTTTAAAGCATTGTCAAGAATCAATCACGGATCATAGCATGATCACCAGTTTGCTTTCTTAAAAGTTACTGCAAGCCCTCTGAGTAGAATTCTTAATTCTCTCTCTCTTTCCTGGCGAGACCAGCAACAGAATTAACTCTCCCGTAAAACAACCAAGTCGGCCTGCATTTTGCTGTCAAAGTGGGTAGAGACACGATTCACAAAATGGCGTCCACGGCAGCTATGAAGAATGGAGCGTGGATAGCGGAGAATAGATGCTCGAGACCTACCTATGAAATTGGAACCCCACTGGTGGGTTTCACAGATTTGCATGCAGTCAGCAAACTCTTCAGTCTCAGAACGAGCAAGGTACATGGTCAAATAATATCTTGAACTTCTGGAAGCAGTTTGCTGGGCTTTGAGATTTGAAGTTGTAGAGGGCTATCCAGTTCCCTGCAGAGGATACGCTCCTACTATTTGTAGAGAGATAGGGTCTACATTATTCACAAACTCGTACAGTGCCCAGAGACTACGAGCTCAGGGAAAGCTAGTTAGTGCCAACACATCTGCCCTTCCTTCAAGCATGTTACTTTCACCCTCTATGGTCTGCAATCTCGCCCTGTATTCCAGTATGATGTTGCATGAAGATGGGTTTGATTTTCAAGGCATCAGCCATACAACTCTGCTACCTTCATCAAAAGCGTTTCATAGCTTAGTACTTGAGCAAAAGTTGCTTTTCAATGCTTGTTGTTGGTGTCTTTATTCGTGTCCAGTGAAACAGGGTGTACCATTTGCACTCACCACTAGCCGTTAGCTAGTGATAATTGACTCTTGGCAAATAAGAAATGGTTTGTTGTGTGTATGACTTTTTATGAGCTAGTGGCTTGCAACTTAACATGGTTATCCTCTGCGGTGAAACCGGTGTCATTTCTAATTTTAAAGTTATATTAACAATGTGTTCAGAGATCTTACGGTGATCTATTTCGGGATCGTGCATCTCACCCATTCATGTTTTTTTCGAATGCCCTTAAAATGAGTCGTAATAATAATAGTGTTGCTTTGCCCCTTATAAATGTGTACTGCAAGTCTCAGAAAGTAAAGGAAAAGCAGTACAAGCCGAGCTACTTCTGAGACGTTCATGCTTCAAAATACCTTAAATGTGCATCTCTGTTTTTCTCCGATACAGAACACATATGCAGCAGACATGGCTTGTTTTTAATTAGCTATTGTTTGCAGAATTTCGTTTTATCTAACGAAATAATTGAGTCTCAGAAGCAGCACTGTTTTGTCCTTTCTGAGGCATGCAAAGGTTGACATTGGAAAATGAGTAATCTCTGAAAAACTACACACACAAAAAAAATAGCAGGCATTTATTTAATGTTTTTTTTTTATGCAAACCACATAGGACTGCTTCAGAGCACATAGGCAAAATGGAGGAGGAAGAGGAAAGCAAGTTTTTGCAGAAGGTAGAGGAGGAAAAGGTGCCATATAATGCACACCTGTTTGGCATTCCTGAGTCTATGAATCTAAGCAAAACAATAGAGGTAATGGCTGGAAGGTTTAGAATTAATATTAACCTCTGGCACTGCTCTGAGTAACCCTCCAGACCCTCGTTCTTTGCCTGCCAAGCCATTACAAAAGGGGAAAGACCATATAATCAGGCTTGGTCCCACCCCAAAAGGGGCAGTCCGACCCGAACTACTTGGTCACATACCTTCTGCACAAGACCACAAGGATCCCCTAATCTGTTTCGGCCCATTTGGGACCCATCAGTGAGGAGTAGCTTGGGTCTCTAGGACCAGCAGGCAAGTGCCCCACGTCTGAGCATACCCGTCCCGCTCGGGTTACTATAGCAAAACAAAAGAGGTGATGGCTGAAAAATTCAGAATTAATCTGAACCTCTGGCATTGCACTGGACAACCCTCCATACCAGCGTTCTTCGACTGCCAAGCCATTACAAAAGGGGAAAGACTATGAATCTTATAAAAATAACCACCGTAAAATACGTCAGTGACCACGTCTTAAAGAAATGCCCGATTGTTGGTGAGACACACAATGCCGGGGCAAAATGTACATTTCATCTCTGCACGCTTACAATTAAAACCCTATAAACAAGCAAGTTAAAGCACCAATCTCATTGTATTTGGGAGTAACAAATGAGATTATTACAGAATTCAGTGTTCCAAATAACACAGAAATCAGCTAATTTATTGCAAAGGTATGAGCCAAAAAACACTCGGATTACTACTTTGGTGCTTGTACTTGAATCTTTGAGTACAAGTCATTAAATGTACCGTCAGGAAAAAACAGGACGATTTCCCAGTATCACGCAGATTGGGCCCTCTCTCGCCAAAAGACGACATGGTTCTACCACAGTTGGAAAAACTTGTGATCTTGAAACTTTGTATATTGTAAGTTTACCAAAATGAAAACCCTATACATTCCTGAAAATTTTATCGACTGTGCTTCAAACAAAAAAAAATGATATGGCCCAATTAGTACACTTCAAGACCTGTGAAAAATTATTTAATATATCTTTTTTATTTTTATTATTTGCATTTATTTCAGCGCGCAAAGCCCTGAGGCATCTAGGCACAAGTTACAGTAAGTGCTTGTTACAGTTCTTTGGTACAAGAACACGCATTAGGATTACAGCGTAGTGGCGGTTGGTGAAAGCCAGCACTAACATACCTCACCTTCTTTTACGGAGGAGGGGGGCTACATCAGGTATGCAGACATCAAGGGACAAAATAGCTGCATGTATACAGACTGGAAAAGCCTCACCTCCTGTTACGAGGGGCTCCAGCATGCATGCAGACATCATGGGACAAAATAGGTGCAAGTATACAGACTGGCAAAGCTGCACCTCCTGTTACAGGGGGGCAACATCAGGAATATGCTGACAACGCAAGGACAAATATTGAGCATTGCTGCAGAGATGCTCAATGAGCTGGATTAAAAGCAGGCATAATGTTTCACTTTTTAGAAGAGTGCACAGTACAATGGAAGATAATCGGTGATATAATATGATATCTTATTTGTCTTATTTGTATTGCGCTCGTACACAAGTGTTTCAGAGCGTGACAAGGCGAGGGAGGGGTACAGGGGAGAACAAAATGACGATCTTACCAGGCCCAGTGACATTGAGATCGTGCAAGTGCATGGGAAAGAGAAAGGGGAAAAGTGCATGGAAGGGAGAGAGTGGAAAGTGCGGAGCAGAGGATAAACAGATAAATAATAATAAATACAAATAAAATAGATAATGGAGCAATAAACAGGGGTAGTGCAGCTAGCAAGTGGCAAGTGCTGTGTTTACGGCAGCATAACTAAGTCTGATAAGTGCATAAAAAGAAGAAAATGGGGGGTGGTGGGACTGTATGGGTACAGATACAGTCCCCAGTGCAAGGGGGTGGCCGGGAGGCAGTGCAGAAGGGTGACAGAGTGAGCAGGTACCTGGGCCAAGGGGACAGAGGGTGGCCAGGTGCACAGTGCCAAGAGAGCAGATCAGCAAGGGGGAGGGGAGCAAAGGCGGATGCAAAGAGGAAGGTCTTGAGGTACTTCCAGAACCGGAGAGGGTTCTCCTCAAGTTTTAGAGTGGCAGGGAGGCTGTTCCAGAGGGAGGCCCCGGCTGAAGAGAGATCTACCCCGGCTCGTTTCTTTGAGAAACGACTGACCCTGAGGCAGTTAGAGGTAGAAGAGCGAAGAGCGAGAGAGGGGAGGTTTTTGCGGAGGGGTAGCTGAAGGTATTTTGGACCCAAGCCCCAGAAAGCCTTGTGGACAATGCAGAGGGTTTTACATTTAATCCTTGCATCTGCTGGGAGCCAATGGAGAGATTTCAGAGCTGGAGAGATATGATCCCAGGGCTTGAGGCCAAGGACAAGTCTTGCAGTCTTGTTCTGGATTAGTTGCAGAGGGCGAAGAGTAGAGGCAGGTAGGTTTAGAAAGAGGCTGTTACAATAGTCCAACCTACAGAGAACCAGAGCTTGGGAGACAACGAGCTTCTGGGGGAAGGAGAGGAAAGCAAGAGTACCTCTGAGGAGGTGCAGTAGGAAGTTTGACTTTAGGGACCTCAAGAGATGTGGGAGAAGGAAAGTGCGGAGTCAAAGATGACCCCGAGGTTCTTAGCCTCACAGGTGGGGATAGGAGGCGGGTCAAGCGAGTCCAGCCAGAGAGAGATGGGAAAGGATGGAGAAGGGTTGCTGATGAGGAGGATCTCTGTCTTGCTGGCATTCAGACAAAGATCAAAGACAAAGGCGCACAGGTTTACAATGACATCTAGATGCGAAATCCCAATAAAGCACTAAGATACTGCACAACTGGGAAATGGGTCTAGAAGTCACTTAAGGCGAATTTTGAGTAAGGCACTAACAGGCAGCCTAATATGAGCAGTGTGAGAGTTTAAAGGCAGGTACACATGCCAAAAGGTCCATTACAGATAGTAGTTAGGCTAGTGGCAAGGGAGGCATTCAGTGAGCAACCAAGCAGGAGGTTTTAGTCCAGGACAGGGCGAGCCACAGTGCTTACAGGTGCAGTGTAGGAGGTTTCTTTTTTGCTTCATAGTCCCTCAGTAAAGGGTTGAAAGCACGTTTGTGGATTGAGCAGGGTAGGCAAGTTATTGTGTCGGCGTCATGCAGGCGGCTCTCTCTTGCTCCCGACAGGTACAGACAAGGATCTTGGTGTGGGCCTTCATCCGAGTCCAGCTCCATTCGCCTGCCAGCTCCCGTGATTGGTTATTAGAGATGGTGATTGGCCAATCAGTGCTGCGGCAAAGAGGGGAGGGGTGGCACTCCGGGAAGTCTGTAGATGGTGGCCATGATGTAGGAACACACAAAGGAATGAAAACAGTGCAGGCTGGCTAGGACAGAAACGAAAATGCACAAAGCCAGCAAAATGGCAAACATAAAGCAGAACTGCCTGGCAAAAGAGTACTACCCTGGCCAAGATCACGCTAGCCTTGCCAAGTTGAAAAAAATATTTACATTCACATCACAAAGCCCAAATGGGCTTACCTTATTTGCGGGGTACGAGCGCTTCTCCTGCAGCCTCGTGGGAGAGCCAGGGAGCCACTGGTGGTGGTCCCAAGCTGCAACTGAAGCCACGTTTGGGCTGTAGTGCACAAGTGCCCGGGGGGGGGGGGGGGAGTCAGGGAGTTTCACTCAGTTCTTCCCCCAGCACCCCACCTCAAGGGCTTGGGCATCATACCGGCCCAGCATAGACAGGCAGCACAAGCCGCCATCGCAAATTAATATTAATATAAAAACAATTGGTTGTCTATTTTTACTATTCTATCTTATCTTCCTATTAAACAAACACATGGTTTGAGCCCTACTGGCTCTTCATCAGGGCAGTCATTACAATTCATATGCATCACATCTGGTAAATAAGAATCGTCAAAATGTTTTCTTTATTAATCGGTTCTACCAAATGGTCCTCAGTTATACACTTCACAATGTATCTCATTTCCCGGGTGATTTTAGTATCCCACATGACTGATTATTTACATTAGTGAGTCCAAACTTGTCAAATTTAAGTTCTGTTCTCCTAGAATAGGCTTGCCCTTTTGATCCATTGTTACTCCTTTATCTTGAATCCAGGTGTACAGCAATTGGTCCAAGGAATCCATGGTGCCTGTATATGATTTCACAGATGTGAAGATTGAGCTTATTGGGTCCTATAATTTTTGTTTGGAGCACAGTCGATAATGTATACAAATAATTGTATTATGTACCCTAAAGTTTTTTTAGACATAGCGAAAACTGTCTGTTACTTGGATTTTGACTGCGATACTGAAACGTTATTAGTAAGGGTTTGCATGCACGGGTCAACTTTTTCCTATTCCAACTTTATGAACAAAATCAATAAATCTTAATACGTTCAACTTATGCAGAATTGCCCCACTGATATCGGCAGCTTGGCAAATTGATCAGGTTTGTTGTAAAACAATAATGTGTGATACATTTTATTCTCATCTGATTATGTTTTCTTCACGCAAAAGGTACAAAAAGGCCATCTTTAGTGGCAAATATCAAAATAAATTCACCTTGGGCAATGTCATTATTCAAGTAATTGGCTTTCACCACAACATCTTTGCAAATGCATACCAGTGTGAATGCACCACGATATAAACATATGGACTCCTTTCTGGCTAAATTATAATTCATGGAAATATTGGTTCCATTCCCAATCTAAGTCAATCGCCACTAGAAAGAGACGCATATATGTATTTTTCAAATCAAAACACCCAGCCCATTGTTTGTGGACTGGTTACAAAGAGGTGGAAAGTTAAATGTGATGCAACATGTGGTACATGGCGGCAATGCAGGCTCTTCAGCCCCGAAGCATTCTGCTTATTTAATGCTTGGAGGGCACCAGCAAGAAGCAGGCATGCCAAAAGATCAGTAAGAAAGCATGATTCAGCATGCATTGTTCCGCCACATTTCCACTGCTTCAATTACACTGGAGTTTGACAAGTAATATACATTGCATTCACAGCATGCGGCACCATTTTGTACTGCAACTCACTTAAAAACTAAGCTAGTTAATCATTTTATACTGTGTACATATGTCTCCAATTTCCTGGTGCCAGCAACCAAATTCATTTTAAAACTGGATAAACGGGAAAATCCTGTTACCAACCTCCAAGCAAAATAAATCAAATAAAAAAGGGAAAGAATTAAATAAGTGTTGTTAAAGCCAATAGTTTTTGGTGGTCATATGTCAAATAGTCTTAAATGTCTCATGAGCACATTAGTGCTGCACTGCCACTCCGCGCTCACCTCAACAACCCTGAGCCCCTTAGATCGCCTTGTGCTGGAAGCCCAAACAAAAGCCTGAATACTACCCTGTTCTTTCTGTGCCTATAGTCTCCTCTGTTCCAAATGCCCTCCTTGGAAAGAGAAAAGCATCTCTGTTTCAAGAACTCTTTTCTGGTTTCCATGGTGGTCATCTTTGTTTGGGTTTCCTTTCGTGAATGGGAAAATGTACACAATTGTATTTTACTCCTGGGTGCCAACGACTATAGGACTCCGGGGCAGGCGACCCTTAACAGATGGACATTAATATATAACTGTTCACTTGCATGTTGTGACGGATCACAGGTATTCGTCCCTTCTGCTCAAGGGGCAGCCTCCCCCTTTGAAGCTAGGGAGGTGGAACCCAGTCACACATCTTCACTTAATTGCCTGAACTTGGCAAAACTGAATGACAGCCTCAAAAGACCAAAGGCAGAAGAGGCTGCCCAGGTTCTGCTCTGGGGTGACCAACCAATGCCTGCACAGATTAATGTGGTAGGGGTGGCAACATGGACAAGCAGTGGTGCATATGTATCCATCCATGAATCACATCCTTCACACTAGAACATTAGTGTTTGGCTATGCTACATGTTGCTGAAGTGATACCTATTAGACAACACCTAAAAACGGCCACAGAGATATTCTGGGAACAATAATAACAGGTAAACCACAGTAGAGCTAGAGACCCAGCAGGGTCGGCGTGCAATAAATAGGCAGCATTGACAGGCTGCATCAGTGCCGGCCTATTTACATAACTAGGCACAATCATAGGGTTTCAAAGGACAACTTAAAGTCATTCTACATACATTAAGAAGGAAGGACACAGTCAGTTTAAGGAGGACAGGAGAGTTGGTCTAATAGGAAGGGTTTTAAGATTCTCCTAACATCCGGTACTAGGTAGGCAAATGGTCTACACTCACGGGACTTACCTCGCCACGTTGTGGCTGCTTCACTCTTTGCTGGGCCTGGCTGATTAGAGGAGCATCTCGTGAAGTAATTAAAGGTTTAGGACGCAAATCGGCGGATGTACTATGCGGGTTCCAAATTGCTAGGATTCTTGGACAGCTTCTGTCTGATGCAGTTGGGCTGAGTGGATGATCCGTCTAACCACATTCCTTACTTTACTCTACCCAGACCATTGTACTAAGAGTAACAAACAAAATAAGAGGTGATGCTTCGGGGACATATTGCCAGTAAATTGCAGCGTTAACATTCACACCATCATTCACTCGCTGTAGTCTTTGTTACAGACATGTCACCCCAGACACGCAGACACATTACAACACAAAGTTCACTGAAAGGAAATCAGTCATATTAACTTGTGTTTGCATGTTTCAAATTTTTCTTGAAGTTCTCTGGACGACAGTGAAAAGCTCCATTCCCTCTGCATACTTTGTGCCAAGAATCCCTCTCCACTATGCTATGCTACAGCTCTAGCTCACCAGGTACAATGAGAGCGGTGCAGAACTCGATGGCTAGTAAGGAAACCAGTCCCATTTAGCCTACAAACAACTCCAAGCCCTGCAACACCCTGCTGGTACACACAACCAAAGAATCAGTACATTTTTATAAGAGAGGCGTCATAAACAAAAGTGTTTGAATACATTTCCAAAACATGGTCATTGCATTCTTTACTCTTCGAGGAGCCAAAATGCAGGTATTATCCAAATTGACTTTTTCACAATTGACTTAATTATAGTGGTCCTAACTGACCTTCTGCACAATTGACCTTCACATTATATATATATATATTTGGTTTTGGATTATAAATAATATAAGAGGATTGGGTGGTGGGTTGCAGGGGGTTTTGGATTGGGTGGGGGGTTGCAGCGGGTTTCACCCCCGATACATGTCCTAATTGACCTTCTAAATTAGGACAATTCTCCCGAGGTCAATTGTGAAAAGGTCAATTAGCATACAACCAAAACGCAGGCAATTACCCTCTTCCAATCCACCCCCATTCCTTAGTAGTGCATACTACATCAGACAGGGACTCTGGCCGAATGGATGGTTAGTATTTATGTTGCACATACAGAAGGCCCGATCTGCTGCCTTATTACTACATACAACAAGACATGAGTGTCACTCATTCCTTATAAAGTTCCGTAGAAAAAGACAACCTAGCCAAGAAAAGTAAATAAAGTTGTATGAAGCTACAATAGTGAAAAGGAGTGTGGGAGCCCCTCTACTGAGAACGAACACGGGTCAAATACTCTGTTCCATGGAAGGTCTCCCGCTCAGGAGGGTCTACAGCCACATTTTAGCTCACTGCACGGTTCACAGAAGAGAAATATCAATTTGCAGATCAGTCTTTGTCCCACCCCCAAGTGCAGTCCAGCACCAACAGGCTAGGCAATTCTCTGAACAAGAGTACCCTCAGCAACCCCAGACATATCTGCCTGGTTGGGCCTCCTCAGTGAAGTGAAGCAGAGTCTCTAAGGCACAGCGAGAAGGGTGCACAGAGCTAAAATGAGGTTGCAGACCCTCCTGAGTGGAAGAAATTCCATAGAATAGGGTATTTGACCCCATGTTTATTCTCAGTAGAGGGGCTCCCACACTCCTTTGAAGTGAGTCTTCAGCAGGGCATATGTCAGTGTGTGCATTTTGATAACATTAGTTTACCTTCACCAATTAGTTATCTGTGGTCGGATAATGAACGGCTGCGCAACTGAACATCCTTGTGTTTGGCTATTTCCAATGAGAATGTCCTAGAATCGCTACAAATGCTGGCACATGTGTGTCTACTTCGCCTATGATTGGATGCTGTCCAAACACACAGTACTCCACCGCCCAATCTCCGATCACTAAAAAAGGGGATGAGCGAGGTGCAACGTGGGCCCTTCTTTGGTGTTATCTTGGCACATGTAGTCAGTTCATAATTACTGGAACCAGCGTTTGGCAGAAGGAGAAAAATGTGCTACTTCAGCTAAGCCACGGTTTCAAATGCATTCCAAAGGTCGAGCAGCATGAAGAGTTTTCACCCACCGTTGAGCACGAGCTGTAGGAGTAGTCAAACACAGACAGCCCTGGCACGTAAGAAATCCGGCCACACAATCAAACTAAAGGGCGCATTCGTTGTAATCGCAATATAGTGGTTTTCCCTACGGGTAAAGAATTTTGCCACAGCCATCAGTAACAATATCTATCTGGTGGCGGAAGGAGCTTCACAGGGGGTTGCAAATACACCCAATAATTGGGAAGGGATGGCAGAATCTTTTGTCAGTGCTAACCAGAATTAACTCAGCCCATTGTACGATCATTGCTCAATAAGAATAATTAAAACCAATGTGTAGCTAGCTTCCTCTGGGTACTTTCAGTGGCGCAGACAGTGCGCCATGAGGGGCCATGCCCATCCCCAACCTGCCATTCTGTCTACAGCTCACCAGGTTTAGGACAGTTGCGCAGAGTGCACAATTGCTTGCTTTATGTACGTAAAATGTGTTGCAACTGTTATTTGTGTTCTGTATAACATCAATCTGAATGCATGCATGCATGAATGAATGAATGAATGAATGAATGAATGAATGAATGAATGAATACATGTCTGTGGTCAGGTTACTTGATCACAAAAGCTTTAAAGTGCTGTGTCTACATCTTCAAAGCGGTGTAACTCAATGGACAGGATCTCCGGTTGTCCCATTGCAGGTGAGGTACTTCATATCATACATTAGCACAAATCTTTAAAACCCATTCCTTTTCCACCGGCATCCTTGGGATTTTCCACAGTTGGGCTAGGCAGCTTCGATGCACGGAAGGGGGGAGGCAAGGGGGTGGATGATTTCATTATTTTGGTTATAGGAGAATGCTTTACTGCTGATTTGCGAATGCTTTACTGCTGATTTGTGTTGTTTTAACAAAAATTTGAATAAAGTTTGATTTTCCCCAAAAAATGTTCACACGCAGAAAGCATTTGGCACGTAGTTCACTGTCGTGTAGTAGAGGGGATAGAATTTACATAGCATGAGCCTCGCTTTCAAGACACGGAACAATGTATATACACAGAGGGGATAAAACAGTAGAACGAAAGCGAGAAAAACCGGAGGGGAGACTTAAGAGGGTTAATCCTGTGCAGGCAAGGTTCACATATAGGTCCATCTCTGTTCATTTTCTTATGCTCTTGCTCGAATTTTCGCAGGGTCCTTTTCTTTTTTTTCCCTTACACCGTTGATAAACAGGAGTAGATTTTAGTAGGTTAGTTTTAACATCGGCTATGTGCAATGTAATCAAGAATCAACATGTTCCGGGGCAGCAGGCAAAAGAAAACTGAGAAGATTAATTTATTGCCCTCATTTTCTGAGGACACCTACTCTAGGCCCACGTTTCTTCAGTGCAGGCTGTTGCAAAATTTTGGCAACACAACTGGAGCCGCAGAAATTGAAATGTTACACATTGTAGTTAACTTCATGCAGGTCCTTCCCCAGAATATCTGAAGACAGTATGGAAAGCCAACATTAGAATGAGACTTGGAAGAAAGTGCTTGCACAAAAGGTGTTGTCTCACTTAATACTCTAGATAATATTGTATTTTTTATATATCGATTTATAAAGAGTCTTCCTGCTTCTCGATGTAGTAGTGGGCCTTGCGATTATTTAATTGGCCACGCAGATTATCGAGCTTGGAAGGATAAAGGGCTGAGTCAGCCCTACCAGGATTCATTCACAGAGGGGAAAGGCATAGCACTTCCTGCAACTCGCTAAGCAATCCTGCTGGCTGTTGGACCAGGCATTGACACTTGGGACAAAGTAGCAAACTAGATAGTTTCTCATGAAAGAGTGGCATTAAGTTCTCCTGTGGGCTCTTCTTCCTTTTCAAATGTCAGCAGAAATCAAGGACACATGCTTGGCAGTGAGGTTACACTTCTATTAACTACAGTCAACATTTTGCTTTTTAACAGGCTGGGATGGGATGGGATAGACATTTCTGGGAGTAATTCAACTCATGCCTGCAGCCTAGAAAAACCTGGTCATTATTATAGCTTCATAGACCTGCAGCGAGAGCCGTACCGGGGGTTATGGGCCCTGAAGACCGAGTTAATGGCCTGAGCGAAGAAGGGGGCGGTTTCCCCCACAACACAAACTTAAACTTCCAATTACTGCACACTTCAATACAGTAACAAAACATTATCCAGCCAACACTACATGTACATTTACTTGGTGTGTGTTTTCAACTTTAATTTCTATCCTCTGCTTTCCCATTATCCTTCCCATGCTATGGTGCACCAAACATCCAAACAACGTGAGGGCAAGGTTCCTTGTGACTTCATTGCGGCGAAAAACATGCCACGTTCCATAATGAAGACAAATGAATCTTTTCTTTCTCGACAGTTTCACTTTTAATGAAATGCTTTCCTTACGAAGGCAAAGTGTTTCTTCTGGCTTGAAATTGGTGGGCGGGCCTGCATTGCACACGTTGGTCTTGCAACATGCAATTCGGAACAGAACTCTTTCCGTTCTGACATTACACCAACGCAGCAACTTTGCAGGCTTACGTGCGCGCCGGCAGCTGGAACAAGCAAGTAATAAAAACAGTACTTGCAGGCTGTATTCAATCTGCAGGCTGTACCAGTTCGTATAGCCCACAGATTGACCAATCAGGATTGTGAAACAGCCAATAGGGTGTTCTAATATGGTATTTAATGAGCACAGGACCTAGCTTCGAGAAGCACCAAAGTGCTTTACAGAGGTATACAACAATACAGATGCATAACGTAACACCTTTCAGAGGTAAGAACAAAAATACAGCTGGGGTTAGGATAAAGAGGGGCACAGATATACAGGGTGGCAGGGAGGAGAGGGGCAGTTGGCGTCTAGCAAGTCAGGTAGCGCAGGGAATTACACAATTGCGTAGGTGCCGATATGGGAATTGAGAAAGCAGTGTTCCCTTTTCATCCCTGGTCCTCTTTCCAAGAACTACCTTTGATTGCCAGTCCAAATGTCTCCTTAAAGGCATACCTCGTAACATTGTGTTTGAGAATGCATAAAGGAGCATTGGGATTTACCTGGAAGACATATAAAGCATAACGGGTCATATATAAAAAAGGGACGGACATAAGCTTATAGTTTGCATCTCTGGCGGAAGTCTGATTGAGGATGCTCTATGTACTAGTTCCTCGTTCCCCAAAATAATGTCCTACTTATGGGGTGATGTTCGACCCCCCCAGCAGCTTCAGTCTCCTAGTTTGTTATTAAATAATTACCACCTCCTTGTCAGTCTTCCTCATCACAGTGCTTACTCTACAAGAAGAGTGCTCACCCAGAAAGCAGATGCACCACAAGCCCCTAACAAAAAAGGGTTTGACTATTCCCATTTTCTGGACTTCTTCCCTAAGCTCCAATGGACATAGGTTCAACCTGTGCCCCTCTCTTTACAGCATGTCATAGGGAAGTAGTTCATCACTTTAAGTCTATTCCCTAAACATCTGGGCCAGTCGATTGTACTAAATAGTGCGAGACACCTGAGGTCGTCCTCAGATCGACTCCTCTTGGATGCTCACTGGTGCATAAACACCAGCAATTATCCAGGAGAGACGGCGACGCCCGTGCCCAAGCAGGCTGTGAGAGGGTCAAAGCGGTCAGAGCCTCCTTGGCCAGGGCTATTAGGCACAGAAGATACCCCAGTGCTGCAAGTTACTGGCAACGTCCGCGATTGACGAGCGAAGCAGCCGACAACTCCCAGAGAGATTTCCAAGTGCGAGTGTGACTCGCATCGCTACAGAGGCGTGTGGCAGAGCAGATAGCGAGGAGAAAAGACGCCCAGAAGGTGCGGACAAGGACCGGAGAGTGAATCAGATGGAACACTCATATTGGGCCGCTCCTGGGGCTACTACAGGGCAAATGTTATTGCCGGATTAACGAAACTAGATGTGCAATTAAAAGTGAACCCAAAGTGAGGGGTTGTATTGAACAATACGAGCAAGTTGAACTATAAGTGAAAGAATGTGAAGTATTATTGAATACCGAACTAAAGGAAAGTTTTGATAAGGGTATGAATGGAACACAAGCATGGGTAAAGCAGACGTAATAAATGCTGAATGACAAAGATGAAATCTTATGGAATAACGTGAAAAGCAAGTAATGAACATTACTGAAGGGTGTGAAAGTAATGTTGTGAAGGAAAGTGAGAACCACAGAGTGAAATTGTATAAAAGAACACATTGTGGCAAAGCCAAGAGACTGGCAAGGAGAAACCAAAGTGAATGTGAACCAGAATACAGGTGCAGTGACAGGAAATCCTGTGTGAACAAGAAAGCAAAGGGTAATTGGTTGTGTAAGAACTGCGCCTAGACCAAGGATACCCGCCCGGTCTGTGAAAGCAAAGGACAAATACAGCCAACGAATCTTCATGCATAAAGGAGATTGCTTAAGTGATGGCAGAAGAGAGCAATCTGCATAAACCATCAATGATTCGGAAGAAGTATAAAGCGGACCTGGAACTGGTTTGGAGTATTAAGAGACTGAAACGAAGTGTGAGTTGGCAAACTGGACAAGGCCCTTTTGGAACGGTGTGGTCCTTGTGGGGAAGGAAACCCCCCAGACTTTGAAGAACTGTTTTGAACCTGGAGAAGGGGAGCTGGAAGGTAAGCCAAGAGCTGGAAGAGGCTCAGAACTTTATTTTGGAACACTACTTAAATTAGTGTTGACATCCCTACACATTGTTTAGCTTTAGTTGGGAGGGCAAGTATAGGTTTTGGACAGACGTTTAAATTGGACTTACCGACTCCGATTATCCTCGTTTCTTTAGATAGGGAAATCCCACCTTAGCATTTGGCAAGTTAGGCCTTACACCATCCTGACATTTTAGTTAATAAAACGTGTTTTGTTTGAACTTTGAATCTGTTGTCTGTGTCCGGCTTCATGATGCTTAACAATATGTGCTCAGGCTTGGGTGATTCCTAACAGACTCAGGGCTCATCTCTTGATGTCAATATTTCCCCATTCCTAAAAATACGCTTTTGTTTTCAGTTGACCAGGACCAGTGACTAAAAAGTGGTAGTCCAGCATAGAACTACAACGATTTTCTGTGAGCTTTCTGGAATAAGGGTGCTGCTGGGAAAACACTATCACATACTCCCCCACCCAAAATTCCCTTCTAGGACACTGGCAGACCCATCTGTTAGAATATGAGGTCAGGCCCCAGCGGAATATTGCAGTGGTCTAGGTGATGTACACTGCTGCGCACACCTGTTCTCTTGTCTCATAGGTCATGCGAGTCCCTTCCTCACTCAGACAGCCATAGCTAGGAACGTCTGTTCTCTTAAGCTAGGCATAGATCCCTTTCTTACAAGTGTTTCTGGGCACACCTGTTCTCTTGAGCCTCCTTTGGATCATGTGGGTCCCTCTTTTTTCTTAGAGAGCTGTCTGTGTGAATTGTTCTAATGTTTTAAAAAACAATGCTGCTTTCAGACCATGTAGGGCTGTGGCTGCTGATGGAGTATGGCTGACCTGATGTGCTTATGGGGCTGCATACAAATAACTATAGCGTGTATTTGCAAATGTACAGGCCATAAAACAGCCTAAAGTAATGTACTTTTCTTCTTTGCAGCAGGACCCAGGTAAATCTGGATGAGATTAGTAAACTGGTTGGAGGTGCTCTTCAATGAACCATGCATGAGGATGGAGTTTCTAATGGATGTGCTTTAGGTGTGAGGAGGACTGCCTGCCACTGTGAAGAAACTTTCACTCTGGGTACTATGGTAACCTGGCAACTCCAGCATCTTAGGTGAATCTGTTCTTCAGCCTAACTTCCTAGAAAGCTCTACAGTATAGAATTAGATTCAGGTGCGAGGTGACCAAGCATGTTTTTCTCTACTGTGTGTTACGTTTTAATTCCTACAGAATTAAGTTTGTTTCAGGATATTAATGTTTATTAAGGGAAAATATATTGTGAGGGACCTGCATGTATGAATGCTTCAGTTTCACCAAGACACATTTTTACAATTACAATTGAATTGATTAGAGATAGCCATGCAAGTCATTATTTGGTTGCCGTTTGGGGAATCCCATCTAGCACAGTAGTTAAGAGCATGGAACGTTGACCCCCAGGGCTATGAGTCAATCTGGAAATGGTGTGTTCAACTAAATAAGAGTAAAGAAAATGGGGGGCAGGTGCCGTTTTAAAATGGAGCTCAGCACTATATTTAGGAGTTCAAATTAGCTCACTAAATAATGAATTAGGAGTCAATTCGTTTCTAGGAAAGGCCTCAAGTGTCCAGGGCATAGGCTGTAGCTCAGATGGTTAAATCTCTATTCAAAATGCAGGTTGCATGTTTGAATCCAGGAATTGCCGACTCTTCGGTTCAAACCTTCCTGAAACATAAAAGTGTGATATTACCGTTTGTAAGAGCAATGTTTTTCAGACTTGCAGAATAACTAGACCTGCAGAAGCCAAAGAAAGCACCACTCAAAACACATCAGTGTAGTATGGTGTGCACACAAGGCAGTTAAGAGGATACTGCTTCGTACTATTCACAAATCTATTTTGTGTTTTAAAGGACTATGCATCTCCCTCTGCCACACTCATTTTAATCTACCAAATACTGAAAGTGCTCAAGAGAAATCCGGGCAGCAGTGCTGTGCACATTAATGATGCACATGCCACTCCATTTGCTTTTCATAGGGCCTATTATGTTACTTAGTACCTATGCTGACTCCTTTGAGGTGGCGTTCTCCCCCAAAACCTAAGGGAATCCATTATTATACCCCTTCTCAAAACCCACAAACCTCAGGAGTGTCGACCATATAAGCCTCCCTCTATGCCTAACCAGGACAATAAGATACTGACGACCATATTGGCGAATAGGATGAAGAGGGTGGTAGACACCACACTGGTACAGCCAGATCAAACAGGCTATGTGGCAGGCCGAAGCATGTCTTGGAATTTGAGGCGGCTGCATCATGTGATAAACAGCAGAACAGCCTTGGAGACCCCATGCGCTATAGCCACGCTAGGCGCTGTGAAAGCGTTCAACTCGGTGAGATGGACTGGCTTTATGCAACACTGCACATGTTTGGTTTTGGGTGGGCATATAGTCAATGGGTTAAACTGGGGTATGATAAACCGATTGCAAGAGTTAAAACGGGTGGATGTATCTCAGAAACATGAAACTAGGGAAGGGTACCAGACAAGGCTGCCCGCTATCCCCATTGCTTTACATCCTAGCTATGGAACCAATCTCACTGTACCTCAGGTCAGAATACAAAGGGGCAGGTATAGAAATAGATGGGAGTTAGACATTTGATAAACACATTGCTATACATACAGAGCCCTGAAGACATTGTATAACTACTGTTAGAGGCCCTGGCACTATTTGCTAAATTATCAGGGATCACGATCAGCGCAGATAAGTCTGCTCTGTTTCCGATAGCTGGACTGCGCAAGATTGGGCTAAAAGCGCTCCCAGTTGTAGCACTACAATGGAAAGAGTCAACGTTCAGATATGTAGGGGTCAATATTTACCAGGACCCGGCAGAAGAACAAACTCTGCAAGCAGTGTGTCTCGGGAGGATAGCTCAGCGGCAACCTGCTTGCCTTGGAAGCAAGACGACACGGAGCAACACAGGTTCAATTCCCGGGTCCGCGCTTAGAAACCTCTGGGTATTAAGCGTGTTCTAAATAACCCATCATATTATATCATATCAAGCACTGGAGGGCATAAAAGGCTCTATGAAATTCTGGACTAAACTTCCCCTCTCCTTGATGGGAAGAGCTGCATTGCTGAAAATGGTAGTACTGCCCAGACTGCTGCACTTTTTTGTAATTGTCCAGTTTTTATACTTAAATCCTTTTTTAAAAACATTAGATAGTATCTGTACAGACGTTTTATGGCAAAACGGGGAGGAATAGGATAGCATTATCTACACTGCACAGGCCATATGATGAAGGTGGTATTAGGGCCCCACACTTTGAACTAAACTGTATAGCGTGGCAGTTACAATTTGTAGTGGACAGGCTTGCGGATGACCCGACCCCTGGATACATTAATGCTGCAAACCGCTGGGTCACACCAATACTTGAAGGAATTAGTATGGAATAGGAAGCCAAGGGTGGGTCCCAGATCGCATCTCGTGACCCTAGGAGTGAGGATGCGGGATAGAGCACTTGCAAGGATAGGGTTCACAGACCTGTTCTCTGTACAGATCCCTATGGCCTCAGTGGTAGCTTCCTCAGCGCAGGCGAGACAGGGAATACGGGGACATTGGGAACCCTATGGGATTGCTACAATAGGGGACTTACTACAGGAAGTTCCATTTATAGCCTTCGTAGAACTGGCCTGACGCACAGGCTTACAAAGTGGCCAATACTTATTGTACAACACTATCAAGAGAGAGAGGGCCCCCACCCAATCTCCTACATTTTATTTTAAGGAGCTACTTGAACGCAGCAGCAACAATGAGGGCTGTCACCAGGAACAGGCTACAGAGGAGTTCCCCACAAACAGAGTTATTAAACACCACCAGCCAGTTCAGATCCAGAAAGTGACCCAGACTTGAGAGGTTAGCTCAGGAAGCAGAGAGTCACTGAGCAAGAAATGGGGTTTAGAATAACTAAGGAGAATCAGGGCAGCCAATTTCAAGGAATCAAACAAAAGGATCTGATTTCAAGACCCCTCCAGTCACAAATATTTTAACCAAGGCAGGACAAGAGGAGGAACCAGGAGGTGGGAGAAGATCTGAATCCAAAGATAAGAGTGACGAGATCTTGGATACAAAGACAGCAACGCAAAAGAAGACAGTAAATCTTGTTATGAACTGGTCACAGAGGAATTTGAATACTGTAGAAACAGTCCTTAATAAATGGTTATCCTTTGCTCTCACTGTACAGAGCGATTAGATTAACACACAAGTTGATCCATATACATTCATCAGAAAGCTTAAATTAAAAACGTTTTATCAAAGAAATGTGAACGTTTTCAGAGAATCCGTACGAGAACCAGATAGTGAACTGACTGTCACAGATATTAGTAACACAAATCAATTGATTACCTTGGAGGACTCTGAAAACTTCCAAGACGTCGATCTTTTGAAAGAGTTAGATATTGATCCCAAGCACCTCACTAATGTTGAGTTGAAGGGCAAATCAAGGTTAACACTTTTTATTTGAGTACAGAGAAAGCTGTAGATCTGGTCCAGTTACCAATGATATCCATAGAATGATACAATGATGAGGATAAACCTAGTTTTAACAACTTGACTAGGATTGAGCTGCAAGCTTTGGTCGCTCTCAAGATTGATGACCAAATTGTGATTAAACAAGCAGATAAATGGCGGAATGTGGTAGTGATTGATAGAAAGAACTATATATCCATGACTGAAATCCAGCTCAATGTACCTGGCCGTTATGAACAATTATAGATGAACCCCATTAAGGAGATCATGAAACCGTGTCGTTTTGATTGAACAAATGGGCAAAAACAGGACTTCTAACATATGATAGAAGAATACCAGATGAAAATTCTAGAATACCTACGATATATTTCTTGCAGAATGTACATAAAGCCTTTAATTTCACACCTGAAGGATGGGCCATAGTGTGTTGAATACTATGGTTAACAGAGAGCTATTCTAAATACATAGCCTCTACATGTAAGGAAGTCCCTAAATTGCCAGCATACTTAAGAGACCCCACGCATTTGTTACAACTTTTAGAAAACGTTGAATGGGCGGAAGACCTCTGCTTTGTAACTTTAGATGTTAAAGTATTATATATGTCTATAGAACACAGCATGGCTCAGAAGACTTTAGAATATACATAAGTGAATAGATCTGCATCTTATTGTTTACATATTATCATGCTAAAGGAACGGTTGTAGTGTACCTTGCGGAACAATGTATTTCTATTCAATAACACTATGTACAAACAGACTAGAGGGGTGGCCACATGGGCGAACTATGCGACTTCTTTGGCTAACTTGTTGATGGTTTAAAAAAAAAAAATAATAACATTTGTATATTCTGAAATTGAATTCACACCAAGGATCAAACTTTGGGTCCGCTATATAGATGTTTTTCAAAAGAATCCTCACCAATGCAGTTTGCACACTTTCTGAAAAATTATTACTTCAGTATCCAACTCACTAGTAATGCACATCCTACTGAAATGGACTTCCTGGATGTACACTTATATGTGAAAGGTGATGGAATTATGTTTAAAGGGATGGTCTAGTAAACATTTTTATTTAAAAAATAGATAGGCCACTTAAAAGAAAATATACTAGCATCCTCCGTTTTAAAACTTCCTATGTAAAATTTTGAGCTATTCAAGCTCAAAATTCGAAAAAGCAAGCACAGGGGCGCAGCTATTTTGTGAAATGGAGGCCCTCCTGTGCTGGCTTTTGCGGCACTAATGAAGGAAAAGCCAGCCAGCTGTAGTAAACAAAGTCTACCGCTGGTTGGCTTTCCCTTCATTAGTGCCAGGACTCGGAGGACGCGGACCGGAGACCAGAGCAGGAAAGCTGCTGCTGAATCTCGGTAAGTGCTATTTATTTTTTTTACAAAAAATAAGCACTAGCTGCATTTTTTTTCTAAGTTTTCCGGGCTTTTTTACTAGACCATCCCTTTAAGACCTTCAGAAAGCCCATTGAGGCCAACTCTGTGTTACAAGCTAGTAGCTGCCATAAACACAGCATTATTAAAAACATTCCCACCAGAGAATATACAATGGCACCTAGAAACTGTAGCGAGATGGCAGAATTTGAAAAACATGTGTAGTGTTGGATGAGAGGTTTGGTTAACGAGGGTACACTAGAGATATTCTGCTGAATGCAAGATAGAAGAGTCTAGCTTTGAATCAATGTGATTTACTTAAACCTAAATCAGCCAAAACACAAGATGTGAACACTGTCAGAATGATTACACAATATTCTGACGAGGATAATACATTTTACAGAATCCTTCATAAAACATTGGAGCATTTTTGTACACAAAGATACCCAAACTGAAAAGGGAACCGAGTCCATCTTTTCTAAAACCATTAGAAGCACCCAATACCTGGCTAAGTCAGAACATTAGTGGATTCCACAAAGGTGGTATGTGTAACATGTGCCAGTACACTAAAGAATGTAAGAGTATTAAGATAAATATCAAGGATGAATTAAGAATAACCGATTTCTATTGCAGAACAAATTGTGTTGTCTACACTATAGTGTGCCCATGTGGATTATGTTACATTGGAAGTACAATCTGCAAGCTTACGATCCATATAAGAGAACACTTGAGTGTATTGAACAAAGAAGACCCTAAACTGCCTCTATTTGTTCATCTGCAAAAGTGCCATCAAATGGATAGTAAGGCAGACCTAAGATTCACTGGTGTCAAATCAATACAAAAAGACCAAGAGGGGGAGACAGAGGAAAAGACTCTAAGGAGGGCAGAATCAAACACAATCTGTAAATATAGAACTGTGATTAAAGGTCTGAACACATATCATGAAATGGCTCCTTTATCTGTAGTGTTGCTAATAGATATATGCGAAGCATAACATTTTGGAACTACGAGAGTTTGTTGGTACACCTTAGGGATCTTTTTGTCTTAGGAAATCTATGTAAATAACATGAGGTGTAAGGCGTCATGAATTACAGAAGTATATTACACTACAGCACCTGGGATAAAATGAATGGGAACATACCTGTGGTAAAATGGAGGTAACACGGTTTGCTTGGTATATGATTTGTAATTAAATAAAGGTTAATAAACCTTTGGTACGGTGAGGAGTGTCTTGCTCGGCTGGCTAGGACATGTGGCGACCACTGGGGCACCATACCGAGTATGAGTCAGTTGCCACTAACAAGCATTTAATTTGAAAAGATTAGCGTCAGATACTAAATCGGTAGCACATTCTGCTGATAAGAGTAACGAGGTGGGGTTAAAAAAAACTTCTGACCAGCATCCAAGATGATGTTGCAATTCTGGTAACATTGCCTTGTAAGTATCCAGCTTTAGTTTTATTTGAGATACTCGGTGTTTTTGCAAGCAATATTATTTTTTGTCTATGATCACCAACAGCACACTTATCTTTTGACATATTATATGTGAGGAAAGGGCTCAATGGATAAATGAGCTTGGTCACCGATGTGGAAAGCAAGGTGTATAATTTTTGAAAGGTTAATCTAATATAGAGCAGGTATCTGACTTTGTATGTATCACAGTAACCTCTAATGGCATGGGCTCACTTTGGTTGCATTCACCTTATAATTTGGGTCAAGTATAGAACTCATGATAACTGGCGTTTAAACGAGTTAAGATTGATAATTGGATTTTGAAAATGTAGATTGGAGCATCACATTTTTTTGAAGGGACGTTAGGCATCATTCACATTGCGCGAGATGTACGCCAGTAATGTAAGCTCTTAAGATGAGCAGACATGTTTACATATGTAAAATGCCAATGATGCAGCACGCTTTCCAATCTACGTCTTGAATGCTATGAGGTCACCAGAAGTATTTAAGAGAGGGCATTCCAAAATGGCACACGTGGATTGCCGCAATTCATTTCCACCAGGAGGAGAGGGGCCTAACAATCTCTTCTTAACTGTAAGTTATGTGAGCATAACAGTACATGATGGTGATTAATGATTCTAATCATGAGCATAATATGATGGAACCTCTGAGTAAACATGCTACTAGAGAGCTTGGCAGAGTAGTCAAACAAATAGAGGAAGCAAAAAAAGGAGACAATCTATGAATACAGTTCCAGCAGAGGTTTTTTTTAAAGTCCGACATTTTGATGACAGCCAGAATGGGGTTAAATTAAGAAAGTCACTGAAATTCTTTCGTGATGGGCACGACTATCGCGAGGACCTTGTTCACACTTTCCAAACGAAGTGTGATGAGAGCGGAACCGGACACTCAAGGGACAGTACTCCACAAACATCACCAGCCAGTTCAGATGCATAAAGTGACCCAGATGTGAGCGAGAGTAGCGCAGGAAGCAAAGAGTCACTGAGCAAGAAATGTTTTTTAGAACTAAGGATAATCAGGACTGGCAATTTCAAGGAATCAAACAAAAGGGTCCGATTTCAAGACCCTCCGGTCACAAATATTTGAACCAATGCAGGGCAACACATGGAACCAGAGCATAATTAGCGAGTATACATTTGATTATTATGAATATCCATTTTTACAAGCAATATTCAGTTTGCATCACGGCTCATATTAGACTAGAATTCAAGGAGAAAGTTCTTTAGGAGTTAAGGGCTGTTCTTAATTACTATAGGTGTTCTGGTGGTGGTGAACCCACGCGTTACAGCAAGGTTTATAAATGATTTCCCTACTATAAACAAACAATCTCAGGTTACCTACACAATGGAGATTGAATGAATTAACCAACCAAAATTGAGATATTCCTCAAGTATAATTGACGAAGAATAGGACCTTGGGATAATGAAACTAAGGTAAATACCTCATATTGAATACTAATTGAAATATGGAAATAATGATGTATGAGTTGGTCACTTAGCCTGTGGATAATTATTAACGCAGGCCGTGATGCCATTTAGGACTTTGAGATGTGTTGTGCATTGAGGACATTGAAGAGACGAGAACTGGGGATCATTTGACTTTACTACCAGTAATTAATAAATCTTAGAATGACAAATCAATATATTTGACACACTTATGAGGGATTCAGGAAACTCAGCGTACTTAAGAAAAGGCACTAGCACTATGGATTGAAGTCGAGTAATATTGCAGGAAAGGAACACATAGGAAAGCTTCAAAAGGCAGGGAAACCAGAGAGAAAGTGAGACAAGCTAGGCAGAACAAGTCTGTGAAACAGAAATGCTTACAAAAATCAGGGCGTTTACAGAAAGTCAGAAAGGCAGAAAAGATATCAGTAAAGAATTGAATGTCTTTAACAGCAAGACATGAAAAGGTTTCAGAAGTCAAAAGCTGAAAATCAAGGAAAGGTTGAATAAGAGGCAGACTGCAAAAGCAGACTGGAAAGGGTGCTGCAAGCAGCAACAGCAAACAGGATTCAAAAGCCACAAAAATTAGGATTTTCAGTAAAGGTCAAAAACTGGTAACAGGAGCACAAGCACAAACCCCCAGTGGAAGCAGTTGACTGACAACTGCTTCTGTTGAAAGTGAGCTTATAAAGGCCCTCCCATTCAACAGGCCCACAGGGTGGAGCTGATTGCAGTCTCAGGCAGCTGTGTTCAATTAAGCCCAGCCCTGGCTTCAGTAGCCAGCAGCAGTGGTTTCTAATTAAGGGCTCTCCAGCTTTCTGCAGCCGAGCCTGCAGTAGCTTGGAACAGGTGAATGCAATCCGGGCCTCTCCAGCTTTTAGTGGCTTGCTGCAAACAAATGTACTTAGTATGCCTCCTCCAGCCCTCTGCCTTTTGGACAGCATACATGTACCAGAATGCATCTGCTGGTTTAACCCGGAATGGAACATATTACATTGGTCCAAAAATGTAACAGTAAAACAAGGAAATTAATACAGAGGCAGTTTGCAGGTTTCAACTTTGTATACCATAAACAGTGTGTGAATGTGTGCATGTAGCGGTGCTGGGTGGCAGGTGAGTAGGATTGTGACAATGTATTCAGCAACTGTCCTTGACGGAATTGCAGAATCGCAGTCACTGACGGTGCAGAAACCGTCATATGTAAAGACATGCCATGACCTTGCAACTGAATTTAACAAGAAAATAGAACCTTATAGGCTTAAGTATGATGAAACTCATTATTTGATACCTACCTGGAAAGGAAAAAGAGCAAGAAAAGCAACTCCTGTCGTGTAAAAAATCACAGATTCTGCAAATATTTAACAATTGTCCATGAGAACCCTCCTATTGCATTCTAACACTGAAGATAAGTGAACAGTTAACCTTTTGCATAAAGCAATTCCGCATGCACAGAGGATAAAAAGAAATGTGGTAGCCAGTTGGAGAAATGAAGCCAAGCCATCATATGGAAATGTTAGAGACACTGAAATCATACTTAAGCAGGCAGACACAAAAATAATATTCCACTTGCTTTATGTATCATGTCGTCATACTACTACGTCATGCTACTACCTACACATTTTTTCACTCGATACTGATGGTTTTGTCCTTTCACTGTGGTGGTCACTGTTTTTCCCATCGGACAGCATGTTTGTCACAGGAGTTGGAACAAATAGAAGACTTATAGATCTCAAACGTGTGTGCTCCTGCTTAGGAGCTACCAAAGTACAGGAATTACTTCATGCTCTTTCATGGTGTGATGTTATTGGGTCCTTTACGAACAAAGGAAAACTACCTTTCTGGAAAGTTTTCAAGACTTCAGAAAATTCAATCCTTGTAGCTTTAGGAAGACTCGGATGTCTAGAACAATTTAAGAAGGAAGATGAACGATTGACAGAGCGATTCATTTGTCAAGTCTACTCGCCAGGAACAAAGCTTTCGGGCACTGTTCAGCTGCGTTGGTGGATGTTCACAAAAGAAAAAATATGCAAAGTGAAAATATGCCACCAACTAGATCCTCTCGAACACCATACATCTTAAGGACTCCTTAACAATTGATGTAGTGGCGACACGCTGATCAACAACACCCGAATCTCCCAGAGCCATCACAACTTGGGTGGGAGAAGGCAGAAAAATCAATATTCTTTATGTGTATGCTGCCATGATCCCACAATCAATCATACAGCTAGTACTGTGTGCTGTGCATTGAAAATACCCCTCGGTCACTAAGGTGCACAGAGCTGTATAAGTGTGGTGGCGACAAAGAGCTCTGTGAAAACGATTTTGTAGATGATGAAAATTAACTCTGGGACTCAGAAGATGATCTGTAAAACCTTTTCAATATTTTTTTAGTGAGCATACAGTTGAGGTTTTGTGATGAAGTAGCAAAATTGTACGAGGCTATATCTCAGAAATGGTAAAAGATATTAAAAAAACATTCCTTACATTAACTTTTCTATTCCATTGATCATGTTTAACAAAAATCCTACTTAGCAAATTGTTCATAGAACCACCCTAAAAGCAGTTAGCGCACAAAAACAAAATTAGTATCCGTGATGGCGGTAATCTTGAATGAAATCACATCACACAGGCCACTACCAAATATTCAGACGTAACACCTGGTAGTACATGATTGTATGCTTCATTATCAATGCATCCCCAAGTAGGGATACTTTCCCGTTCATTCAAAAGTCCACAGATTAGGTTATTGCAACAGATGCCCCTCAACTATAACCTAGATAAAACAATCTTGAATGTTAAAGTCTAAACACCAGAATCTAGCTTTAAAGCCCATTTCAAAAAGGCCAAATGGAAGAATTCTTAGCAAATTACCCTGCTGTATGAAACATGATAAAAGTGCAGACAGTAAGAAGTACTGTAGAGCTTGCATCCAAACAAACCCAGCAGCAGGCACCTCCAAACATATACCAAAAACAAATCAAAGACACATGCAAATGCAAACAAAAACCGAACCAGCAAAGGCTACATTGCCAAAAGCAGAGATGGGTAGAAACACAAATCCAGACCAAAGTGTTAGGGACACAAACACAGAACCACGTTAAAACAACCAAAGCGCAAACAAACTCAGGCCAAAGCTACAAAAATACAAACACATGCACGCTTATCAGAGACATACTACACATTTACAAAATAATTCCAAGCAAAGCCACATGCCAACACATACACAAGCATAACCAGCTGTAAAAATACCACATATCCAAAGCAATGCAGCATGGCCAAATTAACAACTCGCATCAAAACCAAGAAGTGCATTTACTAAATGCATAGCTTACTCAAAAACAATCTGAAAAAATACAATTCAATATATCAGTCCCTCCTGAGGTTTTGCCCCAAACCCCTTGTGACAGACCTTTTCATGTTGCAGAGAAATGTATTACGCCCTTAGCCATTGTGTAGGCTGCTGCTTGCAACAATAGCCAAGTGAGATAGTAGTGCATGTCAAATAAACCGTTCTACGTGATTTCACCAACACAAATCACAGAGTGGTCATTTACTTTGTGTTAATTACTTTGTGGCTGTTTTTGTTCTTTTATTGGAGTCGTCCCGCTAAAAAAAAAAACCTCTAGTACAAAATACCCACCACAGACCCCCGCAACATAAACCTATTTTACTGGCCTGAAGCAAATACAGCAACCTTATTTATCACTCAGTGATTTGTACAAAACACACATAAGCAATATTCATATCCAACTGGCACTGACTTAAGTCAACATTATGATATATAAATAAATAATTTAAAATATATTAAACCCAACACTAAAAGCAGCATCTTATCATTATAATTGCACTTAGTACCAAACTATAGAAAGAGCCACCAGTCGCCTGTCAATCAAGGTATATTAGTAATCATTCTAAATATTTCAATAAGAAGTGAATTTTTCTTAAAGTACAATCTGTGATCTAGTCCCCTTCATTGAATCAAATTTGTAGGATGTGTTACCAACTCAGCAAGGCTGCACTCTGGTCATTCAAAAAATGTCAAATACAAACACAACCAAATTCTTCGATTAAGAAGTTGCTACTCAAGTTGTATGATCGAGGATGTAGAGGGTTGGGTGCACATCTGGCCAGCGGATTGCATATCAGGCAAAACAAACCAACAAACATATCGCCTATAGCTATAAAGTCTAAATCTTTGGTGTTCTTGTCATTTGCAATTCTTCTTATTCTGTACCTACAAGAGGTTACCATTTACGGGGAAAAAAACAGACCATGGAATGATTTTGATCTACAATACGCAGAAGGGAGTAGGCAATGACAATCACCTGAAGTGAACCAAGCCAACTCGAAGGCATTGTTCGGAAAGGTACAGAATGAGCGATACATACAGGCGCCATGATGGAGTCAGGCAAATGATAACTTCCACTTGCTGACTCATTGAAATAGTAGATGGGTACACTTGCTTTGTAGTCCGAGGTCTCTGATCTGCTGAAACTCGTATGCAGGGTACAGCATCCTTCCCTTCGAACGCAGGCCCTGCACTTTATAATGCACGTTTGAAAAATGTGGCGAGTTGGCCCAAAGCAGCTTTTAACCGCACAGCTACATTCCATAACCACACAAATTGCAAATGCCCTGCCCTCATCAGGTCATCAGCAATTCTCCAAAATACAGCCAAGGGACATATAAGAGGTGAGGCAAACGTGCGATAGAATAGCAGCACGACTTAATAGAGACATCTGCAGTCAAATGTCATCCTATGCAGCATGGATGTAGAAAACAGAATTCGCCAGAACTGTACTGTAATCATTTACAGTCTGACTCGCCTGTCCATTCCTTTCTTCAGTCTGCACAAGTTAAGAGTCATGCATGAATGACTGAATGACTGAATGAACAGAGTCACAGTCCAATCATTCATATCGTTATCCCCCACTATACAAGCTGCTAGTTATACTACAGCTATAATAAATCAGTTGCTTCCCGATTCAACAATTCCCCAAAGTCTTGTTTAATGTGTTTGTGCCAATAAATACTGAAAGTGGGGATCTGGAGACTAAAGTGTGCAAGTTGCTGGCATAAGGGCCAAGGGAAGAAGGGAGACAACGATGGGCTAGGAGGCATTGAGCAGTGGGGGGCAACCTGTAGCTCTCAAGACGTTGTGGCCTTAAAACTCCCATTAACCTTTGAATATGCTGGCTAGGACTGATGGAAGTTGCAGGCTAAAACATATGGACGGTCGCAGGTTGCCTACCACTAGCTTAGATGGACTATTCACAAAACTGAATTGTATTTGTTTTTACTGTTTTATATAGCACCTTAATCCAAGGCGCTTTACAGTTACCAAAAATACATTAAACATGGAACAGTAGAAGCAATACCAGTAACATGAGTCATAACCAAAAAATCAGCATGTAGAACAATTTGCATTTGAGAAAGAAGAGGAGAGGAGGGAGTGTGGGGGAGGAAGGAAGAGGGAGAGAGAGTAGCGAGTAAAGTGAGTAGTAGGAAGAGGGAGATTTTAGAAGAGAAGAGGAAAGATAAAGAGAACAGAGAGAAGGGTACTAGAAGGAGGGAGTGATGGGTGGGAGGAAGGGGATCAGGGAGGGGAATGAAGGAGTGATTTCAGTGAGGAGCGAAAAGGAGGAATAGGTAGGGGAGGAACAGATAGAAAAAGGTAAGGAGCTCCTATGTAAGGGGGAAAGGAGCGGAAACGAGAAGAGGCACAAGGGGGTGGGGAACTGGTAATTGGGAGATACTGTTGTAAGGATGCTAAAGCCTACTATAAAGTAGGGTTTCATTAGCAATATTATTAATGCATATAGAGCACAATACAAAAGAAAAGGAATGTGACTTTCCACAAATGAAAGGTACTGCTGTGGGTACAAACCTAAGAAAACCAGTAATGGTAACTTAAGCCAGAACAGGGTTCGAAATTGCCAGGAGCAGAGAGCTACTTAGCTCCCGACTGTAGCCTTGAGGAGCCAGGTAGGCCTGGCTCCAAGAGCTGCCAGGAACTCGTTTTGACTGCCCAGGCAAATGGTGCCATACAAACAAGTCTACCCAACATTATTTTTGTGTGTTTGGGGATGTGTTTAAAAGTTTTAGGATCTACTTATAAAAAATGTAAAATACTTTGGATCATATAGAATAGATAAATTGCTATGATGTGCATCCCTTGAGGAAGTTAGATTTGTGCATCCGCACTAGCTTCCCAAAGGGAGCTGCTGCTTAATGGGCAATGCCGATACCCAAGAGTTGCTTTCAGTTCCTGCTCCTTAAATCCGTATTTCGAGACCTGCCAGGGTAAGGTGGATGGTAAAAATACAGATTTGAGCTAGAGACTGTGGGGCGAAACAGAATAACATGGGACAATGGTACAGGGATGGAGTAGTTGTAAAATGGTTAAAGGCCATCCTAAGTACCTAGTTAAATGGACCAGTACAGATCCTGTGGGCGGCAAGAGTACAGATATGGGAAGAAACGAAGGTCAGAGGGGAGGAGTACAAAATGTGAGTAGAAGCAAAAAGGGGAAAGCACAGAGGCAGGAGTGAAGGCACCAGCTGTGCAAGGGGAGAAAGGGGAGTGGGTAGGGCAAGAGGGAGGATAATCATGCATTGATCCATGTTATACAAACTGCTTTAAATATTGGCAATTTAGACAGTGAATGTATAAACAGGAGCATTATACTCTGAGTGGGGAGTTCCTGTGGCTGATTTTTCTTATTTTGAAACTCACCATAATGTGAACCAGGTGGCATCAAAGAACATTTTTCTATACCTTGCAAGCCTGACCTAGGGTTCTGTTGAATAGTCTATGATGGTTTGTTAATATCAGACGTCATTTTGTGTTATGTGGAGTTTGAAAGAAGGAGTCGGAGGCTTTAAGGACATTCTAAACCACTTTAATTGAAATAAGAAAAGACCTAACTTTCCCTATTTCTAGAGGGGGTCCTCGCCCATCTAAAGGAGCTAAAGGTGATTGTTGGTCATAAGGAAGTCCCAAAGAAAGAGAAGTCCCCTCGTCTGACAATCTGTGTCAATGTCTCTATTGCTTGTGCTGCTTGTCTAGCACGTCTTCTGTAATAGTCTCTTTATCCCCTGGATCAACTCTTTTACCTCTTCTACAACAATTGTTGGTTCTGTAGTCACTTTAATACTGAATCTGTGACAGCCTTCCTCGTGATACTTTGTCACATTCTTGTTGTCTGTTTTAGACTGCTCCTATCTATTGATCCAGGCTTTTTCAGCTTGGCTGTGGTTTGCTCCCACTTAGTTATTTCCTCTCTTTATATCCATGTTGTTCACTTGATAGTCTTGTCTGTCCTTTATTACAAGATTTTGCACCACAGTTTCTCTCTTTTTCATCTTGGTGCTCAGATAGCAATTTCCCTCCTTTATCTGGTCTTGGTTCTGAGCCTTGATAGACTTCCCACACAAGGTCATTCAATACCCTCTTTATCAACTTCACACAGTTCCAATTACAGAGGTTTATTTTAGTTAACTCGTTGTGGGTATTGGGACGAGTTTCTCTTCTTATATTCAGCTGCCCCGGCAGCCTCCCACTTCCACTGTTCCTTCAGTTACCTCCATGTATGATGGGGCACACTGGGGGCCGTGGCATTCGCTTGGGTGATCCTCTGCGATAACCACCTTTCTCGTTCCTTGGCTTTGTCGCAGTGTCGTTCCCAGCTTCCCTTCTGTACATATAGGGGTTGAAGTTAGGAAGCTGTTTATGCTCTCACTAGCCATCTCTGATGGTCTTGGCGGGTTTCGTTTGGTGTCCTGTCCACCACAATATGGATGTGGTCTCACCACCACCTTACACAGGACTCTGCTTTCCTGCTTTACAATGGACACACTGTTGTTGGAGACGCCGGGCCTCCAGAGTCTCACTCTGGTGTTCTGTGGCTCTTCGAAAGTCAGTCTTTGCGGCACGTCTCAGGCCGCCTCTCCAAAGCATGCTCACATAAGGGGGCTTTTCCAGTGTCGGATGCTCTCTGCTGCTCCATGTTCCTCCACCCATCTCAGTTAAGTATGCGTCTTCTGTTAAAGATACATTCTCCTTTCTTTCTCCAGGCTGGTTGATTCCAGAAAGTTCCTCACAGAACAAGAGCCGTTGTCCCCCACGGAAGAAGTCTCCCCCTTGGGGAGAAAGGGCAAACAGCTTCCATTAGTCACAGTTAACAGAACGGTTTACGAAAGAGCCACATTGTGATAGTGGCCATTTCATAGTCTGCATGCATTAGAGCATCTTGTTTGTGAGTCGGTTTATAACATCAGGCATGAAGAGGACCTACCTTCAATTTAAGTAAGATAACATTTTGACCAAATTAAATACAAGCTATAATGGGACTGTCGTTAACAGCCAGAGTCATCTCGAAAATCATCTAATAAATGGCACAAGGGACTGATTAACTGGGAGAAATGACAGTGGGGACGACGTGTGATAAAGGGCTCGCATCTGCTCACTGTTTGATGTCGAATAACCAGGAACTGCTTTTAGCTTCTGCTCATCAAATCTATTATTTTTATCACTGCAGATGACTAATTGCTAAAGCATGCAACCTTGTCAAAAAAATACTGAGCTGAACTGGTCAGAACTGAAACATCTTCGACCTCCAAGCGCAGTATCGAAAGCCTAGCCGCCTCCCTGTAAATTACACCTGCCTGCAAAGTCCTGTCCATCATACCGGAACCTGCCCTTCACAAATGTACCATCTTTCCCTGCTGTGACCAGAGTTGGCATGCAAAGATATGCCCTTCTGGAAACTGCATAGATTGATCAGGGAGCACAGCGGTCCATTTTTACACAGATTGATAGAAAGTGATAACAGAGTCTTGCAGGTAAAATCATATGACCACAACATCGATAATCGAAAAATCATAAAATAATTCATTCATTTAAACCATGCATTCTAAACTTATAAGGGATCATTCCACTACGGATAACTTTTGATCTAAGAATAGGGGCAAAAAAATGTAAAGCCACTGAAACGGGATAAAAGCGATCAGCATTATTTAATACAAATATTTAACAAGGCAATAAGAGGTAGGTAGGTGGCCCCACAAACATGACATACAAGCAATTATCACCCTAGACTAATGCTTGATATACTAGCATTTGCTGTAACCAAGATGCTTTGATGAAGAGTCCAGATTGCATGAAATATTGCTAAATAAACATGAAACACGTGTCAGGCATATCATTATCAAAGGAAATTCAATGTGATTTGTTTGGACTGTGGGATCCTAGGGCCTCCACTGATTATTCAGGAACAAGATTAGGCAAATAGTGAATGAATGTGTAAAATGCACTGTAACAGTAAAAATGTGTACCCAAGACAACTGTATGTGTTTTAACAATTGAATGAATAGAATATTAATGCACAAACAAAAAGCGTTAAGAAAAAAATAAAAAGGTCCTGTATATTGGTCAGTTACATATTTAGCAAGTCACATGGACTCTGCCACATGACGTTATATACTTACTCTTTTTTTCCCCTCACTTTTCTTTTCTTAATATTTTAGATTACTTAAATCTTCTAGTTTGGTATCGATCTTGGATTGGTCATTAGATGCATGTGAGAGGTCGCATTTATAATTGTATGACCTTCATTCTATTCTCTCTGTTGTATGCATCTTTTTAGGAGGAATTAAGGTATTGCAGTTTTAATGGCGAGTGTAAAAAAGATTTAATTTCAACCAAAGGACACTAAATAAAATAAAAGTAACTTGGCTGGCCATGTATTGGTCCAGATGGACTACACAGAGCACCACCTCAAAGCAAGGGTACCCTAATAGTATATTTGTATTAAGAGACAGTGCCAGTCCAGACACACCTCTTCACAACTTTGGTTTATAAAAATGACTTCTTTCTATAAACAATCTAAAAAGCACTACTTTAAGGGCCTATAGAACATACAAGCACATAAGAAAGCTCCCGATTTAACAAGCTGCTAAGGGTTGTCCAACTGTGGCCTAAGCAGATTTCGTTTCACAGCTATAATAAAGATCTTCCTGATGTTTCAACTTAAACCTTCTACTGAAATGGGTTGGACTGGACAAATGCTTTGGAGAGTCACACAACGGAAATAGAACGTTTTAGGTTTTGGCTCATGGGTGTTGCTTTATTAACACAGAGTGTAGCCAAACTCATTGCGTATGAACACACATCCACCATTGGGATGTGCCATTATTCCCTCCCTTCTGGATTTCTGGCATTGCGATTTCCTGAAAACGGAACATTCATGTGTGCCACAGGTGTTTACACTGCTGTCAATGTTATGGAAAGTCTCGGGGAGCCCAGTCTTGGACGAACCGTGCTTGTTTTGCTCCTTTTTTAAAATCTAAAGTGTGTCTGCCCCTTTTGTACTGTTTCAAGGATTGATATCACGTGTAACTGGGTGCATTCTGTAGCTGTCCTTCAGCTACGGCATGAAATTATTGGGCATTTGAGGCTGCTCTTGGCATATGGCAGCCAAACGGATTGGATTTGCGAATGCATGTCTGGCATGAAATTCAGCAAAGTGGTGCTAAGATTCACCTTCTCCCCCTCCCCACCAATTGAGGAGGTGCATATAGGAGCTGTTGGACAGCTACAATACAAACGACGCGTCAGAAGAGGATGTGTGACAAACAGCCGTGCATCATGGCTACTAAACCTCACATAAATAATGGGAGCCGGTATTTATGCGGCTTAAGGCACGTAGGTCGGTTTCATCCAGGGCTTGTCTGTATAGGTTCGTTTCCCGGTTTTTCCAGAAGAGCTTGTAGATGCATTATGCTTTAAGGGACGCCTCTAGGGCATTCCAAGGTTGGGTGTCCTGCTCCCTCAGCAACAGGGCTTGCTGTGTACGTTGTCTGGGGGATTAGATTGGAGCCTTCTAAAAAATCACAGAATGCAGTGATAGGATTAGATCACCATCATCTCCTGTTAAAACGATCGAAAAAATGATTACACCAACATTTTGCCCTCGGATTGCCATTTACCAGTTTATGTGGAGGTCCGAGCGGCTCACTGATAAACCACACACAAGCAACCCGCGGGCATCTGTGCCGCTTCTTATGAAAGATGTGCTTAAAGGGAAAGGTCTATGATGAGTGTCCTCACAATCTCCCCAATCCTGCAGACGACCCTTTGTTGCTTTCGAAGAAACACCTTAAAAAATGTATCATAATTATTTTGAACATTAAGAGAAAACTCGGAACTTGTTCCATGTTGAAAGATGGGACTTCGAGAATATGGTGCAGATAGCAGACATCTCATCACACTGCGGTCGATTTCTGTTCAATTATCAAATACACAGCTGGCACTTGTGTATTTCATAATGGGACGGATATCCCATATCAATGTCAAAAAGTCCCATATTCCATCATATTCAACAAAAGGTAGCAGGCGCCCCTCTCTCGGAAGAACAAGGCATGATAACCTGTTCAGTGGTTGTTAACCACATTGAGAGTTTGCAGCCATCTGCTTTTTGCTCACTGTACCTTTCACAGATGGGAAATATCCATTTGCATATCAGTCTTTGTCCTGCCCACCTGGGCAGTCCAGCACCGAAATGCTATGGCAATTCCTCTCTGAACAAGAGTACCACCAGCAACCCCATACACGTGTTTCAACTTTGTTGGGCATCATCAGTGAGGTGAAGCTGAGCCTCTCTAAGCACAGTGAGCAGGGAGTCCACGTCTGGTTGCCCCCACTGTGCTTAGAGAGGCATCAGCTTCACTGATGATCCCAAACAAGGGTGAAACACGTGTATGGGGTTGCTGGTGGTACTCTCGTTCAGGTTGGAATTGCCATTGCATTTCGGTGCTGGACTGCCCCTGGGCAGGACAAAGACTGATATGCAAATGGATATTTTTCATCTGTGAAAGGCACAGTGAGAAAAAGCAGTGGCTGCGAACTCTCAAGTGGTTAATAACCACTGAACAGGTTATCAAGCCTTGTTCTATCGAGAGAGGGGCGCCCGCTACCTTTGCAAACCATATTGCATCATAGCCACTACCAGAAGTACAAGGTTCAACATCGCATTGGCCTCTAACTATTAGGAACAGACATCTCACGAGAGGGTGGGGTGGTTTTTGAAGGGTGATGCTGCATACTTGAATGATATGTTTTTCTTGTTGACTAAGGTCATATCTGCCAATTATAAATCGGACCTATGACAGATGTTGTAAAACTGATGTTCAAATTTTGTGACTACAGTCCCAAATTGGTTTTATACAGATTACTGGTTGGTGGTGCCAGAGACAGTGGATTTTTGCACTGCATGCTTACTTTGTGGAATCTGGGGAAAAGCCCTGAAGCACAAAACACCTACCAAAGGAGGAATCGTGAGGAAGCTCTGCTAGTCCCTGCACTTTTCTACGAATTATTCCGATTGCAAAGGTTTGCCTAGGATCTAAATCAAAATGATAATTATAATACCTTCAACATCGACGGCAACACAAATACAGTCGCCAGAGAAGTGAAGACTTTAGGCTTTTACCTGGATTCCACTCTCTGCCTAAAAAAAACAAGTAAACTCCTTGGTCTCATCCACTGCCCATACCGGCAAACTCAAAGCATGTAGACCCTTCCTCTCACCAGCTAGCTGCATCATTCTAACCAATGCCCTCATCCTCTCCAAGTTGGACTACTGCAATGTACTCTATGCAGGAGCCAATAAATATATCACAAACAAACTACAAACATTGCAAAACAATGCGCTTAGAACAGCCTTAAACCTCCCCTCCAGAGAGCATATCTCCAACGCCAGAAGAAATCACAATTGGCTACAAATTAACAATCAGATCCTCCTTAAAATGGTCACTCTAACCTACAAATGCCTAAACAATGCAGCACCACCATACCTGAAGGAAAGAATAATCAAAAAACCCTCTACAAGCCCAACGAGAACAGTTAATTCCTACTGCCTCCAAATTCCCAGATTCCGTTAACAAAAAATAGGTGGAAACAGCTTCCCAGTAAAAGCAGCTCAGCAATTGAACGCTCTACCAGTCGAGCTAAGAAGAGACCAATCCTATAATATCTTCAGGCGCAACACCCGCAACTGGCTACGTCACAATGACCAATAAACTATTAGCCACACACGCTCGTTCTCTCCTAAGGTCTTCTCAGTCAGCAATTGTGCACCAACGACCTCTATCCTTGCACATGTAGATAACAATAACTATGCATACTGTAATTACTATTTAATTAATTGCATTCCCTACTGCAATGACCTATTCATATGTATATATCTGCATCTATGTAACTAACTTTATATGCACCTGTACATTCTGACCTATGCAAATGTAACCAAGCTATAAGTAATGTTGTTATGCTGTGCGCCCAGCTCCCTATGGGTTCAGGGCGCCCTATAAATAATAAACAAATCTATGGACGTCACCGGATTTGTGCCAAGGAATCTGCCATCGAATCCCCCCAACACAGTGGGCACGCAGTTTTGCAAGCGTCAGTGACTCGTTCACGGGATAGTCTTGCTTCCCTGTTCCTGTGTAGGCCCGACACTGGATAGCAGAAGCACCAGACAGTGTGAACACAAACAACACTGGCAACTGATGATGACAGAGCCAGGGGCCCATGCTTACAAGCTGAAACAAAACAAAACAAAAACAATTTTTTAAAAAAGGCGCCAAAAAGTACATTAGAACTCTCAAGAGATCCCAAAACACTGTCTGCTTCACCAGAAGATGAGGTGCACCTTTAGCAAACTTGACAACTTCACCAGTAAAGAATAATAATTCTGCTTTTTGGAAAAGAGGCATCATTACGGGTTGGAGATCATCCGTTAAATGAAGTTCCTCTTCATTGCCACCCTCCACCTCAGCATCAGCGGAACATTAGAATTGCCACTGCTGTACTCTTATGTTGCGAGGCCCCACAACTATAAAGGTTGCCAGCACCCAGATGGCCATTTGAAGGAGGCACTTGAGTGTTTCTGGAGCCAAGTGCCATCTTCAACATGGGCACTATAATTACAATGCCGAAGGACACAGAATCATGGCCAGCACTACCGAACGTAAATTAAGGTTGGGTCTCTCCCATTAATAAGTCTGTGAGACGAACTCCTGCTTGAGGCCGTAAACGCCCTGCGTCGATCCTGGGATATGCCCTGCAAAACGTTCTACCTGAAGGACCGGCTTGAAGTCTGACTTTGTGAGTGTCCCTACCGACGCAATAACACTAAGACTTTCTGAAGCAGAGTAGGTGAAACGGTTTTTGCCTAGGCAAGCCCTCCAAAGCAGAACACAAAACGGCCGGAGAGGGTGGGGTGGGAGAGGTAGGGGGGGGAATTCATCTTTAAAAGGCACCAAGATATATATAATGTATGCCTAGAGCAAGCAAATAATCCAGATTTTAGTTTAGAAATTCTCTAGACTTATTGCATATTTTGTACATAATTATTAAATGCTTGTTATGTGATGTGATTTGTTTTTACATTTTAATTCTGATCGGATGTATTAATAATGTTGTGAAAAGTTAAACTGTTTAACTACGACACTAAATATAATGAAAAACATTTTAAAAAAAAGAAAATGTTGATCTGCAGCATCACTTAAGGCCTGTTATCTCACTTTGAAACCCATTGGGCCATTCATTTTGTAGCTGTACAGTTTCAAAATGCACGCTCCACAGCCCAGAGGTCAGTGTGATCATGACTCTAAGGGGCAAGGTAGGGTATATAGGCAAACAAAGAAATCTGACTAGATGTATACCGAGCAACAAAGCTGCAATGAAGAAATTCTCTTCCTACCATATCCTTGGTGCAGCCAGGCAGCGCATAAACATTAACACTCCAGTATTTGTATTATGCACTTAGTGCAGGCTGGCCCACATACTGGAAACACTGCACTGCTTCACCAGACATGCAGGAATAGTGTGAAGACTTCACTATTAGTACCACGTGCTTAGTGCCGGCACAGGCTGTTAACAGTCCACCTGTTAGTTTGATTGTGGACAGGCAGTGCAGTGGGCTTGGAGACCGATTGTTGAGCTGTTCCTCTGTTTCCTGCCGGGTGTCCCGTGACGATAATATGATGTGGAATGTATAACATGCCTGTAAACAAGTGTTTCTAGGCGTGACAAAACAAGGAGGGGGTAAGAAAAGGTATGACAAAATAACGATCTTACTAGGCCTTGTATCATTCAGATTGCCCAAGTGCGGGGAAGAAGGAAAAGTGCCAGGGGGAGCAAAGGAGGAAGTGCAGCCAGCGGGTGGCTCATAAGTGCAGAGAGAAGGGACTGTAGGGTTGCAGATACAGACCCTTAAATGCTGGGGAGCCCGGAGGCAGTACAAGGCCAACAGGACACACAGGAGCGTGGGCCTGAGTTCAGAGGGTGACCAGGTGACCAGTGTGTAGAGCAGTCAGGTGCATCAGCAGGGGAGAGAGAAAGAAGCGAAAAGGAAGGTTTTGAGTTGTTTCCAGAACCGAGGTGGTTCTGCTCCAGTTTGAGAGGCACAGGGAGGCTGTTCCAGAGGGAGGGCCCAGCCAAGGAGATAGATCTGCACGCAACTCTCTGCTTGGAGAAGCGTCTGACCCTCAGAGTTGGAGGTGAATCAGTGGAGAGCTGGAGAAGGAAGATGGTTTGGAAGAGAAAGTTGCAGGTCGAGCAGTCCCAGACCCCAGAAAGCATTGCGGACGATGCAGAGGTCTTGAACTTCATCCTTGCAGCCACGGGTAGCCAGTGAACAGATTTAAGCGCTGTAGAGATACGATCCCTGGGCTTGAGGCCAAGGATAAGTCTTGCAGTCCTGTTCTGGATAAGTTGTAAAGGTCGAAAAACAGAGGCAGGAAGACGTAGAAAGAGGTTGTTACAATAGTCCAGCCTAGAGAGGGCCAGAGCTCTGGAGACAGTGAGCTTCTGGGGGAAAGTCAGAAAAGCATGAATACCACTGAGGAGGTGCAGCTGATAGTTTGACTTCTTAGAGCCGTCAGAGATGTGAGGAGAGAAGGAGAGGGTGGAGTCGAAGATGACACCAAGGTTCTTAGCCCCATAGGAAGGAGCAATAAGAGGGCCAGAAAAAGAGGAGCAGGTGTCCCAATGAGGAGGATCACAGTCTTACTGGTATTAAGGCAGAGATCATTGGGGGCACACCATTCATGAATTGCAGCCAGACAGTCTGGTATGAAAGAAGACGCAGAGGTGGCTGAGGGGAACCTGAAAGAGAGCCGAGTGTCATCTGCAGAACATTGAAAATTGGAGCAGAAAGTAGCGATGCAGGGGGAAAGAGGTGCCAGCTAGTGGTTGAAGAGTCAGGGGGAGAGATTAGACCCCTGGGGAACACCACAAGTAGAGCGGGAGAAGAGAGGAAAGAACCCAGTTGGCCCGAGAGGGTCAGTCGGATAGAAAGGAGATCAACCGGGCCAGGTCCTGATCAGTAATACCTGGTGCCACCCAGAGAGCAGCAAGTGGCCAGGACATACCGTCTGCTGCCAGTGAGCACATCAAGGAAGCAGCACTGACACTCCAGTTACGACACAGTGTGCCCTGGAGTATTACAGAAGTGAGCCAGCTCAGTGTGTAGTTGCAGGGAAAATCTTGCCTAGTGAAAGGCCTGAAGTCTGAATCAGAAAGAAAAAGAATATTAGAAAGAGAGGTTTAAAGAGTTCAGAAAAAGTTCAGTTACTATTTAGAACAAAACAATGTTAGCAAATCAAAAAACGAATTGAAAAATCTGCATAAATCCTGCAGCATATTTAGACCAAAAGAGTCCATGAGCAGCAAGTCTCTCATTGTATCTGCGTGAATCATTCATCTAAGCTTGAGAGATTGCCCCATCTGTTAAACAATTTATAAACTGATAAAGAATCAAGCAAGCAAGTAAGCAACACATATAAAGATGCAGCTGTTGGAGGGACTAGAAATGTCTTCGAACAACTCTGGAAAAAAATACTGCGGTTAAGAGGTCTTAATGTCTTTTAATTCAACTCGAGGTCTACGTATTGCGCCGGTATTAATCCTGGACGGCGCACCACACTTGCGTAACTGGGTAGTGACGCAGGGGTGAGCTACATTTTGGCGGAGTGATGCAATGGCCGCCTTCCTCAGGACCAAAGATATACCAGAGATTGAATTGACCCACTGGTGTTCTGGTGGAAGGAACACCGTCTGGTGTTCTGGACGACGCACTAGCAGCCAACCTTGGTGTGTTCGGTAGCACCGGTGGGTCACTTCAATCTCTCGTATATCTTTGGTCCCGAGGAAGGCGGCCATTACATCATCCCGCCAGTTACGCAAGTGTGGTGCGTCTAACACGGATCGTTAAGCCAGAGAAAGATCCCCAGGAGTGCGCTTTGTACCGCCCAATCTCTCTGCTGAATCTCGACACAAAAATATTTGCCAAAATACTGGCAGACCATTTACTCCCGAATATGTTGGCGCTTATACACACGGATCAATCCGGCTTCCTTTCCGGGGCAGTCGACCTCGTCAAATTTACAAAAGGCTTTTTGCTATACTGGCTTAGATTGACCCAAAGGTGTAGGTAGTGGAAACACTGCTAGACATGGAGAAAGCATTCGACTCGGTCGGCTGGAGCTACCTGTCCGAGGTGCTGTGGCAGGTGGGCCTCCCAGAATACAATCTGAAGGCGGTGTGATTCTTGTATGCTGGCGCGGATGCTCGAATAAGCCTGCATGGCAAGCCATCTGTAGCCTTTAACCTAGGCCGTGTGACCAGGCAGGGGTGCCCACTGTCGCTACTAATCTTTACAATTGCAATTGAGCCACTGCCAGCCCAGCTGCGTTTGGCCTGGCGAGATGCCTGGTGATGGGTGGTGCTAGAGAATTAGTGTCCCTGTACGACGAGCTAGTGGTGTCACGGTATTGGTTTTATGGCGGTATGATAACCTTCTTGCCAAATGACGGTATGTCATGGTTATCCCGGCATAGCAAGTGGAGCTAACTAATCTTAAATATTTTCTTAAAGGTCATAATTTGTCAGCATTTTGAAACTTGTCTCTGTACATTTTTAGCTGATCCTCCAGGAATCGAAGGCAGCTGCAGATTTGGTCTTTCGTGGCGCTCACTCGATCGCCTTGAAAGAAAGAGTAACCAGTGGAAGTGTTAAACTACACATTTTGAGCAATGAGCTTGATGCTCAGTCACAGGTCAGCATCGCTTTGAAAATCGGCCTCGACCTGCATTCTTTTGGAACCACATGCATGGGCATCATGACCCCTCACTGCGATCAGTCATCAAAGTTTGTTTTGATAACGCTTTATCCCATTAAAAGGGAGAAAAGTCACTCATGTGAGGTCTGAAAGCCCATGTCATCGCGTTTGTTTTGTCAAAATGTCATAGCCAACACACACTCACCGAAAGGTTGCATATTGATCAAATACTATAGCTTGTTTACCATCTGCCTGGTGCATTATAAAGGTCTGATGTTGGAGTCACCACTGACCATGTAATTCTAACAGAGCAGCTTTCAGTGGGCACTGTTGATTTCTTTCTCGATTCTTGTAATACATGTTCAGTTACCCTCTTAAAGATAGTGGCATAAAAACTTTGAAAATGACAAATTTAAAATACATATTGGCACAAATGTGGCCTAGACCACCACATCACCACAGCCCCATCATTACCATTTCCCCCAGGTCTGAGCGCATTGGGGCCCTTGTCATCTGAGTTAAGACAGAGGAATGCTTTCATGCGTTGTGTCACAAATCGAGGATAGACCTGAGAAATCTCACCCCCATTGCTCTGGATACTTCAAATTGAACGTAGAATCTGTCCTGCCTGCTTGAGTCCAGTGCCATATGCAAAAGGCAGGTGATGGATCAAGCGAACCAACTCTAGTGCCAATGTGCAAATCTACAGGGAGGACGGTGGGGTGGGGGGGTGGAGGAGGCAGTTTTCATACTAGCACAAAGCACTGATAGGCCCAGTGTTCATACAGTCTACAGAGCTAACGTTTTTGTGGACATGCATCAGAAGGACATCCAGTTCATTTCCCCCTTTGAATTCTGGGATGTGTACTTCCCTGTCTTTCAAGTTGGTGGGAAAACTACAAATCGGCTGATCTTTATCCCGACTCTACTGATCACAGAGAAAGAGCGGTCACAGCATCAAAGCTCCATTGACTAATGTGGCCTCACGTTCCCTATGCTCTTGCTGCCAAACGCCACATTCCACAGTGCAAGATCCAGAATGCGCAGCACTTGCTTACTGCAGCCTTTCCAAATCAGACTGAAAAGCTCACTTAATAGCTGCAGGCCCTAAAACGGTATAAAGAACATGATGGTTATTATAGTTCAATTAATCTGTTCACAGTATCTATTATGGTATACCATTACACCCCGACAACGTGATTATATTTCAAAGACCCGGCGGTTAACCTACAAGGGCAGTCGCAGAAGGTGGCAGAGTTTGGTCGGTTCTCTGGGCTTCGGATAAACTTGGCGAAGTCCATTTTGTTTCCACTGAATGACTCTACTGACGAACCCCCTAAAACTGAAGGGTTTAAGTGGGAACATAATATGGCGACATATTTGGGGGTACGGGTGAGTCGGAATGCCCAGTCCCTGCTGCAGGATAATCACTTAAGGTATCGTCAGGTCTTAAGAACACGAGTGGAGTCCTTCTGCAAGCTCCCCCTATCGTTAGGGATTGCTAAAATGGTAGTGGTCCCCAAGTTTCTTTATATTTTCAAAATGTCCCGGTCTGGCCGGGCAGTAACCTCTTCGTGGTAAATACACTATTGGTAAGACTAGCATGGTACCAGAAACGGAATGGAAGGGTGAAGGAAAAGAATCCATGATGGACATATACCCTGGAGGAGTGTCTGTATCCCAGAAGCAATTCATTTCCAAGATGGATGAGGGGTTCCGCCGCAGGTTGCAGTACTTTAGAATGCTCTCTGGCTTCAAGGAGTGGTCCCGAGTGTTTCTCGCTATGCCCCGTATGGTACCGCTGCTGCATTGTCTGCTTAAATCCCCCTCGGCAAGGCGGCTGGTCTCTACAGTGTACGGGCTTGCCCAGTGGGATTCCCACCAGGGGGTCCTAAAGTACAAACAGAGGTGGGAGAGGGATGCTGAATCTACATTCATGGATAAGCAGTGGGCAATGCTCTGCAAGCATACACGTAGTGGGGCATTCAACACAAGGCTACAAATGATTCAAATTAAAATCATACACAGGGTATATCTAGCCCTGACCAGTCTCCACCTCTTAATAATGCCAAGTCGGACAACGGTCCGAGATGTAATGCTGAATCAGCTAATTTTATCCATATGTGGTGGCTGCACCCCAGACTGCGGGTATTCTGGGAAATGGTGGTGAGAACAATTTCAACTATGCTTGACCAGGAAGTCCCTTGTGAACAGCTGTGTTGCATTACTGGCTGGGTCCCAGAATCCCCAAAACACTGCTGGAAGCTCCTAAAAACGTGCATGGTAGTTACACGGAGACGCATCCTATCTGATGGACCTGCACCCCCTACAACCCCCCCCCAGTGGTGCGCTCTTGAGGACTTGGTTTGGCTAAGCGCCAAGGAATATGGCTCCCTATGTGGGCAGCGAAACAGACCCAAGAACATTTGGAGACCATTTGTGACGTACCTATTAGCCCATCAGGCTGAGCCGGAACTTGTTCGATCCATAACACAAGCAACTGGCAGAGCACGGCCACATGGCAATAGTTTTGGAAATTGTCTATATACTGGCCAGCTCATGCCCCCCACGCCCCAGATATAGCCTGCCAGCTTTCTCCTTCCGATTACTGACTATTGTGTGTGGTTTTCTTCCTCAATCTGTGAGTACTCCTACTGTAATGCTGAATGATTTTGAGACGTGAATCTCCTAATAAAGTGTTATTTAAAAAAATGTAATTGAGCCAGAGTGGGTCATCCTGCCTACAAGGACAACCTTAATCCGTGAGGTTTAACGTGAGGAGGAGAGCTTGTTCAATTACCTCTTTTTCTTTGCATAGAATTCTCCTTTTTTACACTTTTTTGTATAAGAGATAGGGCAGACATTAGGTTTTTGTTAGCTAAGGCCATTTTTGATTTGACAGAATCCACAAAGACTGTTTTGCTAATCTTTTCATGGTCGAGACTACAACCATCTTAATTAAGGAGCAAAATAGGAGTTTCTCCAACCCAATATTTTCAATAAAGGTTTTACAAATTGTATCCATTGTGCCAGTGTCATACTTGTGATACCATGCCTTCTCTACATAGTGGAGGCTTTTGCTTCTACTTTCCCACCTCCTCCTACGCCTGCGGTGGACTTACACTCTGACACAGCCCTCTCTAACCTGCAACTCTCCATCACTAACACTCTTGTTATCCTTGCCCCCGTCATGAGGGTGCGTTTGAAGCCCACCTCCAAGTGCAACTCTTGGTATGCAAGTGCAAGGTGGCCCGAGAGGAAGTGGAGGCCATCAGGCACATCCTCTGACAAACTGGCCTATTGCCTGCTCCAAAGGCAATGCAGACCCTCTGTCCTGTCCAAGAAGGGAGCCTACATCCAAGCCCGCGTCTCTGCGGCTTCTAATAACACTGCCAAACTCTTCAAAATCTGCAAAGAGCTGGCCAATCCTGCTGCAGTCTCCACCTTTCCTGCTCGCTTCCAGGCCCTCTGCTCGACATCCTGTCCTCTCTCTCTACCTCTCTGTCCCACTCATCCTTCTTTTGTTTGTTCTCCGCTTTCCCCGGGTTCACTCCTGACGATGTTTCTAGACAAGTCCGATCTATGAAAGCATCATCCAAGCAGGTACTCCCCTGCTCCTCCAGAACCACCAAGGACCACATTAACACCTCGCTGCAGCCGTGGCTGATTTGTTCTACCACTCTTTTGCCGAGGGAACTTCCCCCCCCCCTCACCTCCCCAAAGCACTTCCTTGTGCACCACCTCCTGAAGATGTCTTCAGCTGATCCTTGCACTGCAGCAAACTACCACCCAATGTCTATCACTCCTTTCCTGGGCAAATTCCAGGAAAAGCTGGCCATCTCCCAGCTTACTCTTCACACTGAATCTGTTGGTTGCCTCCATGACCATCAGTCTGGCTTTAGAGCAGTCAGAAGCACGGAAACTGCTCTCTTGAACACCTGCCCTCAAATTCTGACTCTAGCCTTTCTTCTGTCCTCATCCTCCTCGATCTTTCCTCTGCTTGCGACGCGGTCAACCACGCCATCCGGATCAATCGTCTGTGACAACCTGGGTATCACAAGCCTGGTGGACTTTCTTCCTCCGCAATCGACCCTCCGAGGTCCAACTGGGGTCCTTTCTCTCCACCTCCCCTCTCTCTACATGTGGTGTTGCCCAGGACTCTAGCCTCTCACCCTGGATCTTCACCCATTACCTGGCACCTCTAGTCTATCTCTACCTTCTCTCCTAACTTTGCATTATGCAGATGACTCTGCTCTCCTTCAGCCTCCTCTCATCCCCAATGGTCTATCCGCGATTCACAAATGGTGTGCCATTTCCGATCTCTGCCTGAATGCCAGTAAAACTTAGATCCTTCTCATTGGGACCCCTGCTCCAGCTTTCCCTTTTTCACACTGGCCTCCTCCTTGGGCCCTCTACCTGCGCCATACTTCGACTCCACCCTCTCCTCACATCACACCACGGACGTCTATAGGAAGTCCCACTATCAGCTGCCCCTCCTCAGAGGTATTCTTCCTTTTTTCACTTTCAAGCAGAAGCTCACTGGTCTCCAGAGCCCTGGTTCTCTCTAGGCTAGACTACTGCAAGAGCCCCTTTCTAAATCCGTCTGCCTCTACTCTTCGCCTTCAGCAACTAATCCAGGACAGGACTGCAAGACTTGCCTCAAGTCCAGGGATCGTATCTCTCCAGCCCTGAAATCTCCCCACTAGCTCCCAGTGACTGCAAGGATCAAGTTCAAGACCCTCTGTATTGTCCACAAGACTTTCTGGGGCCGGGGACCACACTACGTCCAACTCTCTCTTCCTAAATACTTTCCTTCTCAAGCCTGCCACTCTTCCACCTCAAACTCTCTCCAGGTCAGATGCTTCTCCAGGATGAGAGTGGGAGGGAGGGTAGATCTGTCTCCACGGCTGGTGCCTCCCTCTGGAACAGCCTCCCAGCCTCTTTCAAACTTGAACAGGATCACCTCAGGTTCCGGAAGCAACTCAAGACCTTTCTTTTCACGTCTCCCTCCCTCCCTCCCTCTCTCCCCCCCGCTGATGTTATTGTCTGTTGCACTAGCTGGTACCTGGCTTCCCTTTGAACCTTATGGGTCCAGGCTCCTTCACGACCAGTAGCCCCATGCACTGCCTCCGGGCCTAACACGCTCTAGGGACTGTATCTGCAACCCTGCAGACCTACGCATCCTTTCACTTAGTGAGAAGCGGCCATCCCGATGGCACTTCTCTCCCTTTCCCTCCCCCTGGCACTTCTCTCCCTTTCCCCTGCACAATGTGAATTACTCAAGGTCTAGTAAGATCATTTGTTTTGTCCTCGCTTTGTCTCCCCTTCCTTGTCTTGTCGTGCCTAGAAACACTTGTGTACAGGTGCGCTATAAATGGCATATCAATGTTTCACCAGCGTTTTCAGATATCTCTTGGGTTTGGGTAATGGGCCCTCCTTTGTGGTCAGTGCCACAGAACAGCAAGTGAGAACAAGCCACTACATGTGAAAAACTAGGGAGTGTTTCACTACCTAATCCCCGGGGATCTGTTTATCAGGTGGCCAAGGGAGGGCCACTGCTTTTGGATCCTTCCCTACTCCTATCAGAACTTACTTTGTAGGAGACTACAACTCCCATGATCCTCAGCCTTCCTACTCTATCAGTACTACTGGGCCGAGGAAGATCAGAAACAGAGTCATGATGATTACCTCTGACTCTTTCCAATAGCTCTGTCCCGGCCCAGGCAAGGTCAGGCCTCCCATTCCAATCATCCCCACCTGAAACCTCTCAACTTCCCCAACTGGGATAAAAGGCGAGGCACACAGGTACACTCCGAGTGAGGCTGGGAGCTAAAAGGGACCGGACTTCAGGAGTGCTGCGAATGCAAGATTGGAGGGCAGAAAGCCAGAGGACTATACGAGCTGTGGAGGAGTCTCAAGAAAGCCAGGCAAAAGAACCGCTCTTGAAACAAGCAGCTGATAACCCGAGCTGGAAGTCGTCCTTCTGGGGAACCTTGGTTCGATAAAGCTACGAGTAAAGGAACCTTGAAACTGACACGGGAAGAATAATAAAAGACAGCCAGTGAGTTAACAAAAGAGAAAAAAAGTTGGTTTGGCTTGAAATTAACTATCAAGGTTGCATGTAATAAGTCAAATGCGAGTAAAAAAAAAGATCAACGCTTTGAAGAGGCAGTGTGATACAATGTGCCCACAGTGGTCCTGCTGTTGGATACAGCACAGTCGAAAGTCTCTGCAGTAACATGTAAAATAGAAAAGAATTCCAGGACTCAGCGCCACCAGTTACACGGTCATTTAATTGTGTTGTATTGTGTCACATTAAATGGTAAGGTAAAGCCCATAAGTGATAACATGTTTCGGCTCGCTCTGAGCCTTTTTCAAATCTGGGCCGAATTTCGATGAACCAATCCGAAAGACTGTATGTCAAAGTAGTGGTAACGGGGTTAGATCCCCAAAACTGTATCTTAATTCAACGGAAACAAAATCACATGCGTTGGCAAGAATCTGTAGTATCATGCCTGACTATTCAAAGTCCAGAGGAATAAGGGATTGTTGCGCTCGTTCGAGGGGAGCTTGTCTGAGCTAGAGAAACACATTTCAAACCTGAGCCCGACTGAGGGAGGCTGATGTGAAAGATAAACTACAAGTACCAGAAAGCATTGGAAGAAAGTGAAGGTAACTGTTGTTGAAGTGGTCAAGCATAGTCAGAAGCCAGACCTATGCCGTCTAGAAAGTCTTCGACCAAGAAAGCTTGGGGAAGGGTATCCCTGAGACCTTTATGAAAGATTGTGACTATTAAGGTTTCTGTTTCAAGTCAAAAGAAGTCTATTTGTGGAAAACATTTGCAACTTTTGTTTTTGGAAAGTCCAAACTAAAACTAAGAAGCCTGAACATTCTGTTGACTCGCCCCAGTAAGCCAGAGTGTGCCTCACTGGGAAGAACTGTTCTGCCCAAGTCCATATGCTCTTGAATCCCATTGTCCCAAGATGAAATCGTGGGGAAGGGATTCATCACTAGCTCAAACGCCTTGCCATTTTGATACTTTTGTTGAGAACACTATTCTTTTAATTTCGTGTACATTTCCCTTGAACCTTTTTGTATTAGTATTAGGGCAGGCATTAGGTTTAGAAACTTTTGTTTTGACTGTTCTACTAGGACTCTTACTTTATGGTTGAGTGTACACCCACTTTAGATTTAGGGCCAGTTAGGAAGTCTCCAACCCCTTACAAAGTTATAAATAAAGCTGTTGAACTTGCATCTCTTGTTTGTGACTCTCCTTTTGATACCATGAGTTCCTCACAATGTGTGATGGGGAGTTAAGGTGGTGATAAACTCCTAGTTGCACACCAGGAACGCAGTGGGACTCGACTGAGTAGATGGTAAACAGTGCTTTGGCACTTGTTCGACACACACATCTATGGCTATCCTAGCTTAAGCTGGAAATTATCAATCAGCCATGAGCAGGGGTCCACAGCTGTTCTATGTAGGCCACGTTAATGGAGTGGCTCCGGAGGCTGGAAAACAGTTTGTGTGGACCGGGTCATACCAGGAAACTTTGATATTGTACTCTATCTGCAAGGTCAAATATGAACAAAAACTGTACTTCGCCATGGAATATTCACAAAAAACAGGGGAGTTGGTCATAAGGCACAGCATATTGAACCTTTAAGCCTCTGCACACCTTTTTTAGGGACAACAAGGACAACAGCCCTGCTTTTCCTTCAGTACTACCGTAACAAACAATGTCTCCGTTAGGACCACCTTGTAGCCCTTCTCCAACTTTCACTTAATTTCACTAAAGGGTTTCCATTCAAGTATACTCCCATGCCCAAACAGTTTTTCGGAACAACAGTGCTTTGGATATTAAAATGTCAACTGACAAGAGATAACAGCTTTAAAGCATTCAACACCCGAAAGCTTTAAGCCTCTGCACACCTTTTTAAGGACAACAAGGTTCATATGGATACTGTGCGACACTTTTCTGTAAATTATGTTCCTTTCCTTCTGGATACTTGCCCCCAGAAGGTTAGTCTTTCCACCACTCTTGTTACCCCACTTCACAAACAACCAAAGACTGACAGGGATAGGATCTCCTTTTACCTCTCCCCTGGTTTTGATAAACTGGAGGTCTCCCAGCGTGTACCATTTGTATAAAATATAGGCACTTAGTTTCAGAGCTTACATCCCTTGCATTAGCCCCCTTCTGCTGTTTGTAATGTGAGCCAGATTGAGTTTGTCTTATTTCCAGCCTCTCTTGGCTTGGGCATTGCTTATTGACACCAACTCTTAATAAGGTTGCCCGCAGTTGGGCTTCCCAAAAACTCCCATTTTCAAGACTAGAGTCATTTAGCTTTTGTTCATCAAGTCTTATCTGCTTAATAGGCACCAATAGCTTGAGAACCGCTTTTAGTCTTCTGCGAGTACTGCTTCTATTTAAATAATGTTTCAGTATTCAAAATCAGCGTACAAGTTTATTTATTGACATTTGTAGAGCGCACAGCAGCCCTTAGGCATTGTGGCGCTGTTACAGGAGAGTCAAACTTAGTGACATAGTACATGACAAAGGAAATGCATACAGTACATACTTAGTTACAGAGACGAGGAAGAAGGAGAGAGACTATGAAGGTGGAAAGGGCAGGAGGAGCTGGAAGTTAGTTGAATAGGGCGGTTTTTAGCGCTTCCTGAATACTAAGAGGGATGGTTCTGCTCTAAGTGAGTTGGGGAGTGCATTCCAGAGTTTGGGTGCAATATGGGGGGAAGCCAATGCCTCCGGCTTCTGACCTTTCTATGTTCGGGGTGCAGAGTTTGTTAGCATGACGGCTTCTTTTTGGGCGAGTGGACACATATCGTGCTATAGTGTCAGAGAGGTAGGGTGGGGCATTCAGTGTGAGACGCGCGTGTGCGAGCGTCTTGAACGTGATCCGATCTTTCACAGGGAGCCAGTGCGCGTCACGCCTTGCTTAAGTGATATGATCCCTTTTAGGTAAGTTGGGAGCAGCTCTAAGAGCATTGTTCTAGATAAGCTGCAGACAATTTCAATTTTTTGTGGAGGTTCCTGCATGTAGGACATTGCAGTAATCTAGTTTCGCTCTGATAGTGGCTCTGGCGATAGCAAGGCAGTTTTGTGTGGATAAGTAGGGTTTAACCTTGTCGACGAGCTCTGTAGTGTGGGCGGAGGCTGAAGCAATGGTGCTGACCTGGCGTGTCATAGAAAAGGTAGAGTTGAGGTCAACACCTAGTGTCTTGAAAGATGGTGATGATTGAATGGTCTATGGTAAAGTTACAATATTGTTGGTCTAGTTTCACTAGGATCTCTTTGGGGCCTATGGTTTTGTCACGGTTAAGGCACAGCCCATTTGTGGCCATCCATGCCTGGATGGTGGTGTAGATTAGATGGAGTGCAGCCGCGTCTTGGTCATATGATGCAGAGAGGGGTAGGAGAACCTGAGTATCGTCAGCATAGTTTGTACAGGCTATACCAAGCGAGTCGAGTTTGTCGAAGAGCGGTTTGGTGAATAAGTGATAGACAGTGGGGGCTGTGCAGGAGCCCTGTGGTACTCCGGCAATGTATGGCTGCGAGGGCTGCGTTTGTCTGGTTAGAGAACAGTTATTTTTATTCACACGCGAGTGTAGCTCTGCACTCATTCTGCTACTACGCTAGTGCCTCTGACTCGCACACCCACTTCCTGCCTGCAAGCAGGGACAAATCGCTCTGGGGTCCCTCATCGGTCTCAACGTGTGCCTCTGCGGACCGTGCGGGGCATAGGACTTCTGCTGCTCCGGCTCTTCACGATGCAGCAAACCTATAAGGTAAACATGCCTTCGTTTGCGCCACATCCAATTAGAGTGTCACTTTCTCCTGAGGCCTCCTGGTGCACGTCAGCCACCAGTGTAGGCCACGAAGCTTCAATCTACCCTGCAAAAGTCCCTGTGTCCTCTCCTTTCTCCCGCTTGTTTGGGCTGCCAACTCGAACCATGTGCTTTCTGCTTCAGACTTACTCTGCTCCATACTAGCAGAGTCAGCACCTTCTCTATGACTAGCACCTGAGCAAGCCTTTTAAGCCTCTCAGTCACCGTCAGGTGTGGGTCACCTACACTAAAGATCTGACCAATCCTGCCAGATTGTGCCGCTCCAGCCCTCTTCCCCGTCCTAGTAGTTAGGGAATTCTGGGACTTGAAGTCTCTAAAGGAAAACATAGGTTCTCTTGTTCTACTTTCAATCCCCAATGTGGTCCTGGTAACATTCTTTAAAGGAAATAAGAATTATTCATTAACCCGATAGTATAGAAAAGGGCAATTCTTTTATACTGTAGTTATTGCTTACTTTCTTTTCACTGCCTCCTTGGGTGTTAGGGAGGTTCTTCGTTTTATAGGTGTCCCGAACTTTAGAAGGATTTTGATTTCTTTCCAAGTCCAGAAATGTATGGAGGGGTGGGGGGGGTTACCCTTATTTGTATGGATATCTCGTGGGCCAGCCGGATGTTTGTTACAATAAGCCATTACAGATTATGGCATGGTTGGATCATCCTCTATAAAGGATGAATACCAGGTCTCAGCCCACGAATTCCTCTCACTGCCCCGGGCACTTTCTTCTTCCAGGTGATCCTCCTGCAGATCACCCCAGCTGCCAACGGTCTGGATCAGGAAGCCTCTGCCTTTCCCTGGTCACCTGGGAGGAGACTTTAGGCAGGTAGTTAGTGAGGGATCCATAGGATTCATCTCAATGAGCAGAGGACCATCACAGCCCGAATGAAATTTGCTATGCCTCTGTTCTCCATTGTAAGCAGGGCATAACCACACCCCAAACAGGAAGTAGAGATCTGCAATGCTCTGGTATCTAGTATAGACTGAGCTCCATCATACCCTAAATAGGAAGAAGAGATCAATAAACCTTCTGTCTCCATTATAACAAAAACACCATCAGTCTGAATAGAGAGTAGAGATAAGCAATTCTTCTGGACTCTAGTACAGCAGAGCCCAACTGCCCCATGAACTCATTTCAAAAGACGTCACCAAGTCGAAGACACTAGATCACTGCTTCCATACGTCACCACTTCCATCTCCAGGGCTGGTGTTGGCAAGCTGTGGTTGATACAGCCTCATGTCCTTTCTTCATTGCTTTAGGTAAACATTTGGAAGAGTTGTTAAGCCCTAGCATTCGCTCTTCTTACATTCTCAAGCTTTAATTCTCACTGCCTGGCCAAGTTAACAAACCCAGGTATTCTACAGGAGACAGCCATCCTTTCAGTTTACGATTATATATGTCAATTTTAGCATGCAAGCCTTGACATTTTCTAGTTCTCCCCGATACACGGACTGGTTTCTATTCATCTACTTTGCCCCCGCCCCAATCACTTAATTGCAGAAGTGCTTGTGATTGGCATCACTCCAACCTTTCATCACGTCCATTCTTAGTGGCCGGACCAGAGGTTAGATCAGGGCTGTCCAACTCCAAACTTCGAATCCTGATCGGCTTTTAGGATATCCCTCATTAATATGCATGAGAAATGTGCATATAAGGATTTTAAATGTATGCAAATAATGTTTCTCATGAATATTAATGTGGAATATCCTGAAAACCTGTCGAGGCCTGGAGTTAGACAACCCTTGGTTAGATCTTATAAATCACTACTCTACTAAATGTGTCCAGCCTGGCTTCAATTCAGACTTGATTCTCTTCCCAAGACATCATATTTACACCACTATGCTTTTTTCATTAAAACCTCTTCCTCTGGTCCAAGAGTGCTGAGAGTCCTCCATGAAAAACCACCATGTCAGACCTAATTCCACAAAGATTGAAATAATCCCCGACACAGGGTGAATTTTACACCAGAGAGATTGCATGCAATGAACCCATCTGTGACTTATCAACGTCCTCGATGCAGTCAGGGTCATATCGGCTTCTGGCATACGGTTTGTCAGCTGTCCAGTTATTGCCAGGAGGTGATGGAACATCTTAACAAGCTACCGGGGAGCAGGTATAAATGCATGCATGCTGTATGCTTGTGGGGCCTTTTACCAGTAAAAGGAAGTCGCATAAAGTAGGAAATAAAGTTGCCAGATTCTTATTAGTCCTAGCCAAGAGCCAGATAGCAATCTCATGGAAGGGGGAAGGTGGTCCGTCACTGAGGCACTGGCCCCAGGATGCATGCAGATGGGGCTTGGCTGAGGTGAAGTACATGCGCAAATAATGACCCCGAGGAGGGAAATGGATTGGGGGCAGCTATTGAATGGATTGGCGTCGACCCCGGACATAAATACTCTGTGAAATGATCAATGGGAAGCCTGCAGGAAAGTGGAGAGTAATGAGATACACGGAGGCACTGGAGAGCCGTTGAGCGAACGAGTAGAAAGATTATGAACTGAAAGGGGTATGGACTTTATTTATTTAACTTTTATAGCAGCGTACCAAACCCTCAGGTATCAGGGCTCTAGTTACAAAAGTGAAAACAGACATTCTTCAAAGTGCAGAATTACGCACACAAGATGCAACATACAGGTGTTTCTAAAAGGCATAAAATGACAAGGCCACGACTCACATCAGTTATGCAGATATGTAAATACAAGATCAGATGGGTGCACAGATGGGAAAGCCGCGCCTCACGGTATGGGGGGGCTACATCAGGTATGCAAAGACAAACGGGTAGGTGCACAGACTGGGAAAGTCACGCCTCATGGTACTGTGGGTTGCAGATAGTTAAGTTACATATTGAGCACTGGCTCTTTGAGCACTTGATGGGGAAAGGGACAAGGAGGGGATGGGGGGAATGGATTTGGGAACTTTGGGGAAGGGGTCCATGCAGGAAGGTGGGATGTTGGGGACATTCAAGTTGCCCGGTCACAATTTGTTGCATTTCATGAAAATGTGATAAAAATACATTTTGAAAAAAATGAACTAATCCCCGTCCCTCTCGCCTGTCGATATCTACCTGCTCAATTTACTCTGCTCTGACTGCAATCATGTTTTCATCCACAATTAATAAACCTCTTACTGTCCGAGACCTAATGTCACTAGTTACATTTTCTGTTTACAACTATACAAAAACTACTTATCATTTTCCTAACAATCTATGTTCTTATCAGGAGCAGAGGCTTTCCTTCTAAATGACTCTCAACGTGTTAACTCCTTTATTTATTTAATAATTAACCTTTTTCTCTGGCGCTATATGAGGAGCAGATCTGCTGTTCTTTGGAGAGCTAAGCTCTGACAATGCAAGATAGACAGTGCATGGAAGCTGCATAAATGGCAGCAGCAATTGCTACAAATCGCAGTAGCATAACATTATGCAACAATTTCCCCAGCAGGTTATCATGGGTGCTCTATATGACAATGTCAAGTTTAACAATTTTTGGCTGTGTCAATATCAACGCAAATTGAATTATGTTAAGTAGCCAACGGTTGCTTTTTGGTCTGTTACATATTGTTTTACTTCCGTCGTTATTTCACGATTTTTCTTTAAGCAGTTAATTCTAAGAACCGGTAATCACACACACCATGAAGTCACTTGTCTCTAAATATCAGTGCATGTCAAACACAAGGATACTTCCCCCACCTCACCCCCAATGCCATGTCCTACTAGACAGGAGCAAGGTGTACATACAAAGTGAAAAGGAAGGGAAGACTATCCCATGGTTAATTTTCTCTCCCGGCCAGTGGACACAGACACGGATACTGTACTATTAATCAACTAGGAAAGAAATCTACGCGCAAGGAGCACAGAGCCAGCTCTCAGTAGCCATATTCCTAAGGACCTGGAAAGAACTATAACCATGCTTAATGTATATAGAACAACATATTAAAACACTTAACCAAGTCAATTTATAATGGCTAAGAATAGCAGCATCCAAGTACAATAAGGCTATATGAGTCTCATCCTGGACCACGTCTGCAGACCATTAACTACAGATTGCACCGTAAGCACGCTTCTCAGGCAGCTGAACTCAACGTGAGGAAATAGGAACTCCCTAGCACTTACTTGCGATCTCTGCCATGAAGCATTAAACAAAAGATTAAAAATAGGCATCAGAAAGGTCCTTTAAAAAAACTATACGGAGGGGTGGTTAGAATCCCCCCCAAAAATAAAGAATAAATGTTTGGGTTTTTTCAGGTAAATATTTTCGTTTAAAAAAAAAAAACATCGAAAAAAATAGCCGTCTATGAAAGTACATAGAAACAGTCTGGACTATGCCGCTGAGCAACTGAATCACATAATGAGAGGTGCCTCCCTTATTTATCCCCTTCAAACAGGGTCGTGCTGGGAATTGCTCGATGAACGTGAATAAAAGTTCTGTACATTATCAGATGTACAGATAATTCGAGATTAAATAACTGTAAATAATGAAATGGTTGTTTGAAAATAGTCAATTACCGATATTAAATGCATACATTTAAAAAGATAATGAAGCAAAACCATTTAAGGAAAATGCAACAACATTTTAATGAGCTTTGTAACAGGCTCCCAATTGTGACAAAAAAGTAAAGGCATTTAAGATCCAATGAGGGTGTGGGGGGTCACATAACAAGGGGCAATGCGCAAAACAAACATGTAATCTGTAGGGGTAGAAAATGGGTGCATGCGGCCTAAGAGACCGACTCATGCCTGAGAAAGGCAAGATAGTGTCTTCAGCCGGGGTCATGGATTATCCAAAGCTTACAACAGTCGTCATCTGCATTTATCTTAATTTGTGTAAAAATGATGTACTGTGTGGTCCTGTTGATAACATTAGGTTGTAAGGTGCGCCTTTCTTGTCTTTCAAGCGGGGAAGGAGGAGTATTCAGGCAGGCAGAGCTTACTCAAGTCTCTCTATGAGATGGTGTGAGTGCAACCGACAATCTTGAACAAGAAAGTTGAATTGTCGGTTTTCGACCCTCATGAAAGCTTGGGTTAGGAGGCCAAGTATCGAGCTTGCTTGCTGTGGATCATGAAGCTTTTGGCCCCAATCCTGGCTTTGGCAAGTGACCAATAATGTTATTATGGGTAAATCTCTTCACCACTCCGGCTCAAATTGTAAATATGCGCAATGTGATCAAAATATGTAAAAATCTAACAGTAGTGTTCCAATTAAATGTCCCCACTGCCATCCCCATCACTTCCTGGTTTCTGTAGTCTAGACGTAACTGGACCCCCCAGACCATTTATGTACAGCAGATCATGTTCAACATGATCCTCCAGAAATTATATTCTGAAAGACTACACGTCTTTGGAACTAAGCTGCACTACATCGCTTACCCATCTATGAACCTAGCCCACCGATTGATCCGTACAAGGGAAGGAGATAAGGTATAATGACTTAACGTTGCGTTTCTACTAGCGTGGGTCCTCCAAGAAAGGACAGCAAAAGGGCAGGGAGCCAAAGGTCTGCTGCTTACGCTCTGGAGGCATTGAGGGATTTGGAGAAAACACTCAACGGTAGGCCTTAAAACGAGTAAGACAGGCTGTCCATCATTAACAGTGACTCCCTTTGGCCGGTATTAGGCAGAGCCAGAGTAATAATGTTCATGGCAATAGATGCATCAGCGGTAGGATGACCAGAGCACTTAATCAGGACACCACCTTTCCAGTCTTGGACCGCTCAATTACACACGATTAGTATCAGGAATGCATGTCCCAACTGTATGATTGAAGTCAAAAACCAAGTCCCAGAATGCTTCTGTGTTAAGTGCTAGCCAACGCTTGGAAAGAGGTTCCCCAATAAGACAGTTATGAGGTCCCCCTAGGCAAAGGTGGAGTGATACATTGAATAATGGCATAATAGCAGAGAGTAAGCTACTTCATAACTTGCATTGCTTGGTGAACTCTGTGCATTTAGAGCATACACCGTTAAGTGTCAATTCTCAAAGTTAGTCATATAACTATTATAGGCCCCCAAAAAAACGTGGTGGTCAGAAGAATGCCCGAGTCTAGCTTAACACGATTTACACAGAGCATACACCCACGGAAACGCAAGACAATATTGCGCCCAAAACGATGCTCCACATTATACCCCCATCCCCGTTAAGTTGCTCTTTTGCTGCAACCACACACTGCACTCCCTCAACAAAATTAAATTATTGCAATTTAAAATAACGTTTTTATTCACTTGGACATAAAATTGACAACATATACAACATTGCAAACAGGAATTCATTTTCAGAATCCTGTCTTTATGTTATTATTTAAATTAGGGACAGTCTTGGGGTGGGTAATTTTTCCCAGATGATTGCTCTCAGATGAACGTGTAGCAAGAGCCAATAGCACTCTTCAATTGGTGAACACAGCACTCGCCGGCCATTCCAAATTCTCCAATGGAAGAGAGGTGTGAAAGAAAGGGAAAGGTGATGGGGGCCAGGGCGGGGCGGGGAGCAGTTCCCAGCTATTAAGTAAGACTGTTACAAATAGTGCCTTGAAACTGCTTCAAAGCGCTATCTGGGAAGACAAGAGAAGTACGTAAGCTATGAGGTGAAGAAGTCACGGTCCTATTTGAAAAGACTACACAGACCCAAATTATAACAATACTTGCCAAATGGTCTGAGCGCATGAGCATTTATTAGCAAAATCTGCCAGATATGGAAGATTTTGTGTACGGTTTCATTTTCTGGACCAATTCGCAATAAATAAAATCTGCCATGTAGCGAGAGTACCCGAATATAGGATAGCACTATATTAAAACAAAATGGTAGGACTCCTTAGTAAAGTGTTGGTAATCGCTTCCCAATGGTGTAACATGGGCATATAATAATTTAAGGAAAACTTGCATGCCGGATGCATAACTCGGGCACAACGTGCTCATTTCAAGAAAGAGGCAGTGCTATCTGACAAGTTAGAAACCCTGGTTGGGTCGACTGGCCCATCATCCTTCTGCGGGTGATTAATAAAGTGTTGATAAAATCCTGATATTTTTCAAAACCAAAGTCAAATGTTTGTTTGTTTATTTTATTTCTATAGCGCTCCGGACCCGGGAGTAAAAGGGCGCTCAGTACAAGTTACAAGGCACAGTACATGGTAATAAGCAGTGATACTAGAACAACTTGAACAGTTAAAATACTAGGAACAACAATTATATACAAGATATACAGGCAGTGGAGGTGGTAGCAACCAAAATGACATAGATGAGGCATGAGCATTAAGTACAGTTTATAGCTGAGTCTAACTTCAAGGTTGACTTTTTGTCAGAAGCCACCCGATGGCAAGTTTCCTGAACGACTGGAAGGATTTGGATGATTTGATATTCAATGGCAGTGTGCTCCAGAGTTGGGAGTCGAGGACAGTGAAGCTCGAACCTCCGGCTCTTTTAGAGGTAAATCTAGGTACTGTGAGACATAAGGTATTGGAGGATCTCGTGGTTCTGATGGAGGATTTCCTGGAGAATTTGTTTGTCAGGTAGGGGGAGCCAGAAAGTTGAGAGCTTTGTAAGTGAGGCAGAGTGTTTTTAGATCAATTTTGTGTTGGATGGTGAGCCATTTGCATGTGGTTCTAGTGGCTCACGCCTGGGAATCTTTAGCGCTGCCCGTAACGCATTATTTTGAAGGACTTGGAGTTTACTAATTATCACTTGGTTGGCACCTAAGTAGAGGCTGTTGCAGTAGTCTAACTTTGATTGTATAAAGAGCTCTGGCTAGCGTGAGGCAGCTGTTAGGGGAGAGAAATGGTCTACAGGCTCAGATTAGTTTTCCTGTATAGGAGTTGGCAGAGGCGGTTGAGTTGACTTGCTTAGTGAGGTTAATATTGGCATCAAGATAGAAGCCGAGTTTTTTCACGTTTTTGGCGACCGGGATGGAGTTGCCGTCAATTGTGATGTTGGAGTAGTTTGGACTTAGCTTTTGTAAGTTGTTCGGTGAGCCAACAATGAGCAGTTCAGTCTTCTCGTCATTCAGGCAGAGGCCGTGTGTGGCCATCCATGCCTGAATGACGGAGTAGATTTCATTGATCCTGGCTACATCAGTGTTGTAGTTGCCCGAGATGGGGAGGAGTATCTGGGTGTCATCCGCATAGTTAGTGTAGGTGACACCCAGACGATCCAGTATATCAAACAGGGGCTTTGTAAAGATATTGTATAGGGTAGGTGAAACACATGAGCCTTGTGGGACACCACAAGTGATAGGGATAGGGTCTGCTGCTGCCTCCGAAGACAAGACCCTCATGGTTCTATTGGCCAGGAAGGACTGTATCCGCGTGACAGCAGAGGGGGAAAAGTGGGCGGCAGAGAGGTGGTTGCAGAGTATTTTATGGTCAACTAAGTCAAAGGCTGCTGAGAGATCTAAGAGGAGTAGGATGGCAGACTTGCCCTTATCTTCGATTTCGTCAATCTGACTTTTAAGATCAACAAGGGCAGTTTCTGTTCCATGGTGAGGCCGGAAGCCAGAATGACTCAATCCGAGTAATTGGTTGGACTCTAGATAGTGCTGAATTTGCAAGTAAGCAACTCTGTCAAGAATTTTTATCAAGAAGGGAACAGTAGTGATAGGTCTGTAATTTGTGGGGATTGTTGGGTCCAGGGTCTGTTTTTTTTAGTAGCGGGAGGACCCAAGACTGTTTCAGATTGTTGGGTACCGAATTAGTGGAGAATGACACGTTAATGATCTTAGAAGTGAAGGGGGCAAGGTCTCTTGCTGCGTCTTTTATGATCTGTGAATCTTAAAATAACTAGGGGCCAGCTTCTGGTTTATGCATGCTTCCACCATGTTCTCCCTATAGTGTTCTATGCACAGTGTTCTTTTAATGCTGGTGGACAGGACCATCGGCGTAGGGCCTAGCCATATGCCCCGCTCATTCAGGTCAAAAAGGCTATTTTTAACATGAGCAATCCATGGAAAGTTCATGCCACCTTCTAGCCTCATCACATCTGTTAAGTCATTCCTGAAGGCCACGAGATCCGTAGTCTGCCATAACCATAGCCAATATACAATTGGTTTTGTTGCAGCAATAACATCTATAGGGCACATATTAATTTCTAAATGCAATAAGGCCTTAGGTGTACACTGTGATAGCAAAATGTGTTTTCTACACTTGCCAAAGTCTTAGCATCAGCGTACCCAAAAAGTTCTGCCCCAAAGAGGGTAGCAGCAGTAGCCTGTTTCTTTATACATATCCAGGGCTGGTCCTATTGCCCCTCTGCCATGCCTATTAAAAATGAACGGGTCCCAAGACTGTATTTTTCCAATGTAGCTGAAGACTTTGCCAACTGGCTGTTCCAGTTTCCGTTCTCATGAAAATGTATTCCAAGGTAATTGTATGACTTGACTTGCTCCAAAAAGTACCCAGTTTCTTGTGTTTTCCAAACTTGGGCTTGAAAACCAGGGTCTTAGTTTTATCAGTATTCAAACTCCATTTAGTTCCGCACATTCCTACTTAAGAGGCCAAGGATGATCTCAGCCCCTATGGGGTTGTGGACAAAATCACAGCATTGGCCGCAAAAAATAAATAAATATGGAGAGCCGGATATTTATTTAGACCCAATTTTTGGGAATCCTTGCCTTCCACAACCAGGGTTTTAATGACTTCCTCTATGAATATAGAGGGGCCAAGACGCATCAATGTCTTTGTCTTACCTCTTTGGTAACGTCAAATTGTGCGGTAACTTCTCCACCTAAACCCACTGGAACGACTGCCTTATCGTTCTTATACAATGATTGAACAATGGAAAAACATTGAGGCATATTTCTTCAACCTGGCTCACTGTTCTTAGAGAGGCAGAGCTCCAACTCACTGATGAGGCCCAGCCAGGCCGAAACACGTGTCTGGGGTTGTTGTTAGTACTCTTGTTCAGAAGAGAATTGCCAGGCATTTCGGTGCTGGACTGCCCTTAAGCAGGACAAAGACCGATATGTTGTGGATGTTTATCTTCTGTGAAAAGGATAGTGAGCTAATAAATCTGGTTGAGACTCCCCCGCGACTGAGGCTGGTAGAGAGACTCCCAGAACCACCCTGTTTTGCATATTTCTTTAACCAACACTTGCCAGAGATCGTGTGGGGCAGAGTCGAACGCTGTCCTAAGGTCAACAAAGGTGGCATACAATCTAATTTTTCTTAGGGCATTGTACTTTTGGATAAGGATACAAATTTGAAATCTCTGATCTACAGTACCCTTACCACACTGAAATCCCACCTGAAGTGTGCAGATTATCTAATTTTCTGTAACCCAAGACTGGATGTGCTTTAGGACCAATTTAGCAAAGACTTTTCCGCAGCTATCCAGCAAGGATATAGGACGGTAATTGCAGAATGCTCCTTTCCTCCCTTTTTATAGATAGACCCCATTTCCGCTAGTCGCCAAGAATCGTGGACAGAGCTAGCGTTGTCACACGCTTTAAAAAGTTTCTAAAGAACCGGGGCCCAAATAGATGGTTTGTCTTTGTAGATGTCCATCATCACCTTATCGGGTCCTTCCGCCTTACCTGCCTTCTATGATGTAATGGCACTTATCACGTCTTCAACACTTAACAGTGGTCCTCTGTGAACAGCCAAAGGTGGTGTATAAGCATCACCTAAAGCTTCTAAATCCCATCCCCCTTCCATATAATGCAAACAAATTATTCAGCCACACCTCGGCCTTTATACTGCTGTGCATATCAATGTGCCCTTTAACCTCTGCACCAGACACTAATCTCAGAAAACCTGCACGATTCCCTCTATCCAGAGCAATTGGAAGGCAGTCCAATTTGGACTTAAGGTAACTTTCTTTTTTCACTTTCACGGTTTTCATGCACTGAGACCATCTTATACGCAGTAATTCTCTGTACCAAGGCGGCCATCAGGGCCTGTTTTGATGAAATACACTTGTGGTCGTACCACTTAACATTGGACAGTGCCTTCTGTTTGACTTGATGTCTAGTATAAGTTACAAAAGGCCAATGTCTTGAGTTACTTTCCCAAAATCTTGGATACCCTCAGTATCATGCTCCATCAGAGCAAATATTCTCGATATGTGGAGCACCACCTCATAAAGGTGAGATCTGAAGTCATTCTGCTCAAATCTTTCCCCATTTAATGCCCCTTCGGGCATGGCCGGTTATAGTTATGGCCCGATTTGGAATGTTGGAATGACAACATGAGTGAGGACTCTAGCTTAAGAGCGACTGTTAATGGTCTATGGTTGCTGTCGGGCTTATACAGGATCTCAAATTTAACACATTTTCTTCCAAGCTCTAGCTTAGATGTAGATACAATCAATCAGTGATGAACCCCTAGGTCCCACGTTTGTGTTACCAGCATGATGTTTGCTGATAAAATGCCCAGTACAGGCTTTTAATTCCATCGCGTATACAATCTGAATGAAATTTATTTGTAATTTATAGGCTTTCTTAGGATGCAAGGCTATTAAAAGCGGGATATCCCTGGCCTCGTCTTGATCATCCCAAAAGCTCCATCAGTGGTTCCAGTTGCATATTAAGGTCCCCTGCAACAACTGTAAATGGGTTGTTAAAACTGGAACCTTCCCGTGACGAGGCCAATTCATGGATTTCCAGGATAAATAATGCTGAATTGGGCCCATTATGTACATTAAATATCAATCTGCCTTGTCTGTGCTGAGATGTAACTAAGATGCTGCAGATCTAAGGACTTTGTCACACGCGTTCCACCCTCCAATTCAAACCTGGGGCATTCCAGATAAGTAGCTCACCACATGGGCGGCCTCTGGGGCCTTTTTGGGCAGGAATTGGAAATGCCTGGAAATCCTGCAGTTCCACTGAATCCGCTGCACAGGTTCCATGTAAAAATACAAGCTGGAACCGCCTGATAAAAGTAATCCAGCTGGGTGTAGACATGTGTTTGGAGGGGCTTGCTATATTCCAAGAAAGCATGTTGGGGGGGGGGGGGTGGAGGGAGGGTGGGGGGGGGGGTGGAGAAGAGTCATAGCCTCCATCGTGCCGCCCAGTGGATGTCAATCGCCTCCTTCACCTCGGAGTAAAACTAGGTTTGCTCGACACAGCACTAGACCCAAAAGTCATACTTGTTTTGGCAGTGGTCAGTATAGGAGTCCCATTTCCAGCCCTATTCTCTCCTATGTTACCCCAGGCCTACGCATGTCCCGGTAGTTATGCCCTCAGGCTTATTGCTTTTCCAATGGGTGGGTATGTTCTGTAGTCCATTGACAAAAGACCTGTCAACTGGGGATTATCCAAACATATTTGAATACAAACCATCAGACCCCCACCTTCGCACACACCCATGTCCTCCCAAATTATGAAAACACTCTTTCACACTGCTGATCCAATGGATGCATTTATTTGTCAGGGATGCCCTACTTTCAAATTAATCTGGAGGCAACCTAGGAGCATTATGCATAACCACAAATGACAAATGGGCCCTGCGATATCTCATACCTATGGGGTCTGACCACTTCCAGGCAACATTCCCTTCCCAGTACCATTAGTGTTCTGTGGCCTATTTGAATGTTCCGAGCTCCATGAGAATCAATAACTTCAAAAGGCGGACATCAAGCAATTAGTGGTTGGCAAGTCTCTAGAGGGAATAGATGAATTTGGTAGATCTCGTCTATTTAACCAATTGGTCAGTTTTGGGGAGCAGTAGTGTATTGAATCTTAGCATTTAGGGACTGGGTCGGGCACTGGCCCCGCTACAGTGCTCAGTCCTCCTTCGCTACCCATCGTCATTAGGAATGCCTTATGACCAGGCACAGCCCTAAAATTGAGCTTTATGGCCAAGTCATGAATGCTACTATCCAGAGATCTAATCTGCATCACCAGTTCTTGGAGTATACCAACTATCTGTCCCATGTTGCACTCACCTTTAAGCTCCTTTAAGCTCCTTTAGTGCGCTGAAATCAGTGGGGGCATAATTAGGTGATTCGATATCAGTAGGGTGAGAGCTAGCCTGACTCATGCCTCGACCATGCACCCCATGCAGGTCCTTATCACTTTGTTTAGTGCACTCAGAATTCCTGCCATATTAACGTGGGCTTAGGAACCGTGCAGGTAGTGGGTTTCCTGCTTGCCCAGCAGGCTTCCACTTTGTGCAGAGGTGGTGCCCTTGGGCGCCCAGCAGACACAATGCAGAAAACCTATTAGATAGTGGGACAATGGAGTCAATTACACTAGTCTCCCGCGTCAATAGATCATGCATTCTATTGTTGAAGCCATGGTTAGCTCCCGCAACATCAGAATCAGCAATATTATTGGTACCAGTAATAACAATAGCCTCCTGCACATCTCGCTGGGGATACACTTTAATGATGTCGCAGGGGGCCACTCCCACAGATTCTACCACGTTAAGTGGTAGTTCAAAACTCCCCCCGCGCCACCTCCTGTCCATCCCGTTTATCAATATTAAAGTCCTTGAGTGAATCCTTAATCTTTTTAGTAGTTCTTCTACTTAATACATTAGTTATAACCTTTCATTATTTCAACTTCTAGCCGTTTCACCCAAAACATAAAATGGCAGCCTACTTACTCAGTTTGTTTTGCCTCCCAGTAAACTGCATAGATTGGCCCTGTGGTTCCGTGACCTAAACAGGTTTTCTGCAGTCCTGGGCTGTCATGTAACAGATCAATACTTTCTGGGAGTTTTGGTCTTTTTTGGTTTCAACTGGATTAAAATACCACAAAATTGTGCGATTCCAAAGAAACCACCGTGGTATCCAGGCGACATGGGGTCACTGATTTGTTCACCTTAAAATATATCACACACAAGAAAATGAGCATAGTCGCCTGCTACTAGACCACAAATGACTACCAATTGCTTCCTTTCTCAAAATATATGATGCCTTCCTTTGGCTATTTACTTCCGTCTCCCACCCCGCCCCCACAACCTCCTACGCCACTGTTGCCATGGTCGTGTTAACACTGTCGAAGGTTGTTGGGCAGTTGAAGGATGTACAGTTTCACAAAGAGATGATGGGTATGCGCAGGGCAGGCTTGTGTCCCCTCTGTCCATCTAGAGATGCTGTCTATTAATGAAGAAATGCAAAGGCTCGCTGCTCCCAAAGCTGGGGGCTAGCCCTCACTCGCCCCAAACGGGGGCCCGGAAGGCTGACCGTTTTGCCCGCCCCATGAAACACCCCTGCCTATAAGTTGCATAGTGGTCTCAACCGCAGGCCCATGAATCCCTTGTGCCAAGGCTGGCACTGCCGAAGTGACGGACAAAGGTAGCCGGGCGGGGCAGTTTGTGCAGGAAGATAAGGGTGGATTCTGGGAAACATTAGCTCACTGTACGATCATAAGCGAGGACTTTGGTCTCTGGCTCACACATTCAAGTTCTTACTTCAGGTTAGTCAGCTCAGCAGCCACCGCCAGCGTGGAATCCCAAGCGCACCCAGGACGTCAGCTCCAGAGCTCTGCCAACTGTACAGCACGCGCCTACGCTACACAGGGCAAACGGTTTAGCGAAATCAGAACATCCAGGACAGGCTTCATTCACTTTTGGAGCAGCAAGCCGTGAAGGTGCCCAGCTCACCACCCATGCCAAACCAGGAAAATGATCCGAGAACAAGTCTAAAGGTATGCACTTAGCCACCATTCCCTTGACTTGTGCATTGGAAAACATTGACCCGATCATCAAAAGCAAGAACAAACTAAGAAAAGAAATCAGAATGTATATATTAAATCACACAAGGGACCCAATCCCGAGGAATGTAGTAATGATGAAAATACAGAGTACTGAGAGCAACGCCTAGGTAAATAGGATTGATTTACACCATGCAGCACCCCACTGGGTAATATCCCAGCGTGGTCCCAAAATTATAATGTTGTCGTTTAAAAGTTGGAGGCATTTAACATACCACGTGTTCGCTGCTCACCCTATACACCCACTGGGCCCTTAGCCTTTTCTGTGGCCTAGGTAATTGAAAAAATGTTGATTCGATTGAAAAGCGGTCACAATACCGTCATTTGGATGACAATGTAATGACACTCAACACCATGAACGCAACGATCCTCTCTACACATTACCTGGAAGGTAGAACAAGGCAGAGGCAGTCTATTCCAGGAAGTAAACATGAGACTTGGAAGGTTACAAACACTTGAACCTGTGTGATGGAATGGATTCTCCTCTGAGAAGCATCCCATTTTTAGTTCTGCCCATTAGGTGGTGCTGAAGCTCCAACTATACGCTGAAACTATTGTACAGCTAGAAAGGGGGTCGCGTGTACGTGGGTGGGGGCACAGCGTGCGATTGTTTTGCTATTCACCCCACCACTGCCTGCCCATTGCAATGCTAATCCCTATGGCCATCCCCACTCACTAAATCTATCAAAGGGCTGCAATGATTTTTCTAAGCAGCCTACGGAGAATTAATGGAATTGTAAATGTACTTCTAGTGGAATAAAATGTCCTAACAAAGTGTGCCTTCAGCCAGGGCCTCTTTGATTTATATCTGTTCCTTGCCCTGAAGTCCTGTTAAAAAACAAGGCTTGACAAAGCCAACAGTTTGTGCATGGTCTTTGGTATTAGATAGGCATGTGCCAGGCGCTGCCGTCACATGCCCAGGTAATCACTCCATCATTTTCCAGCAGTTACCATCTTAAGGCCAGGAAGTACCTTTATGGCAGTGACTGGTATATGCGTAAACTAAAGACAAAACCGTTGGCTTTGGCAAGGTTTATTTAGTTTTGGCTTTGCTGTGCTTCTTCAATGAGATACAAGTTATACATCTACGCCAGAAAGCAAGGTGTCAGTGTGTGGGAATGCGTACCTTCTTCCACGAAGGGTCACTAAAAAAAAAAAAAAAAAAAAATAGGAAAGAAAGACTAACTATAGAGGCAATGCTTTTTAGCCAATAGCTCACTCCCGCAGCAGGTGCGGCAACCCACTGAGGTACCAGTCAGCAGGCTGCGCGTGAACAATGTTATTGTTGCCTAAACGAAGCCACAAAACACACCTCGCGAGAGAGGGGGGAAAGTTGTCCTGTCACTTGAAGGGTACGCCCAGCCTGCTGGCAACAGGGGCTCCCGGAATTCTAAACGAAGCTCAGAGAAACGTGCATTAAAGTATAGAAAAACTCAGCTAATCCTGCCCGCCCCCACCCCCCAAAAAACTGCCTATAAACTGGGCTCTCTGCGGTGAACCAATATGTTCCTCTTTAAACAAAATCATAGGCTGCGCCGTCACCACAGTGTCAGGCAAATGCCTGGGCTGGGATCTCTTGGGAGGAGTACACTTAGCAATTTGTACTGTAGCATCATTCTCCAAGTAGCAATTACCACCTTTTCCCCACGCGAGGCGGACACTGCGACATGCGCAGACATGTTGCTTCTCTCTCAACAGACGGGGAAGCATTTCTCTTTTTCGTTACAGTCGCGGATGTCCGCCGTGACGTCACCACGCCTTACTGTGATCTCTCGTCGACGTCTCATGTCGAGTGACACGCTTTCTGCAGTCCCTGCTTTCCTGCAGCACCTCGACTGATAGGAATGATGTCATTCATAATTTGCAAAGTCATTATATGCACAATCGGGCGAGATAGAAAAGAACTGTGACTGGCTTAAGGCCTCTGGGACGGTGGTCACTCGGCAGCTAGGCCAGAACAACGGGACGGAGTTTGGGATGAAAGTGTACACCGGTTAATGAGGAATACAGAAATCCACGGCGAGGTCACTTAAAGCTCCGGCTACCACCGGGAAAGCTGGAGTTAAACGCTATTAAATATGTATGCGTCCTCTGCGGAGTAGAAGAAAAACACGGGACAGTGAATACACGGGGCGTCAGGTGTCAAAGATGGCGGCGGGCAAAACAGACTAAATGCTTCCACCTGTTGAGCCCCAGCCATGCATTATAGACAATGGACCTGCCTTAAACTCTAGGACGAAGCCCAGCCTGCCAATCCAAAGAGGCCTGGCATTTCCAAGCCAACGTTCAGACATACGGCAGGTGTGCATTCCAGAGGCTTTTTTTTCTCCCATAAAAAGGTAGCGTATTTATCCTCAAATACTGGAACCACCCTGCTCACATAAATCATTGGCCAAACGACCAGATCCAGTTTTTAGGCTTATAGTGCTTCATGCCAGGCCCCCTGCGTTAAAAGTCTGTATTACTGGCAAGTATGTTGAGCACATTTCTGGCGGGTAAAATGACTGAGGCCTAGAAGAATCTGGTTGGCTACGGTATGGAGTCCCCTCCCCCCCACCCCCCTAGCTATTTCCTCTCCTGTATCATCTTGAAATTAAAAGTAAAACATGCGGGCTGTCGGTGGGTGGAATGCTGACCTGTGTGGGATTTCACAGGTGGAACTTCAGATACTGAGGCATGGGTATACAGGCCTGGCAGTAGGTGCTCTCACAAACTAAGTTAGATTACTGCAATGGCCTGCTGGCAGGAACACCTGTTAATGTACTAAATAATTCACAGGATGCACAAAATGTCACAGTGCACCTGATTTTTTGGCACCTATAAACCAGACCATCTCTCCCAATTGAGAAGATATATTTTATTGGTTGATTGTCAAGGTAAAAGTGGATTTTAAGACTGCCTGCTCACACCAAGACCAGGTTGAAAATTGCTGGGAGCCATTTAGCTTCTACACTACAACAGTTACCAGCAGCTACGTTTGGCTCCCAGGCCAACTGGTGCCTTACAAACATGCATATGTGGCATTAACGTGAAAATGTAAATAAAAAAATTAGGACACAGCTAGGACACATTTAAATATAATGTATCATATATAAAATCGGCAAAAAGAAAGTGTCCATCAGTGCACTGTATACTTTCTCCTGGATCCCCCGGAGTAGCTCCCATCTACTGGGTGATGTCCTACACCAAGTAGCTAGTTTTAGATCCTGCTCATCGAAACTTAATTTTGAACCCTGACTTCAGTGTCTAACTGGTCGAGCAGGCTTAAAAGAGAAGAAAGACTGTTGCAAACATCAGACACAAATCGTTCAGCAGTCCCTTTTTTATTTGAAAAGGTGCCACCTAAGGACAGAAAAGCTTGAGCTTTCAAGGCACTATTCTTTTGTACGGTCTCCTGGTGGAGGAAAGGCAACATACTAATTTGGAGAAACGTAAACAATTTCTGTTCCTTTAGGGTGTTTGCGGCGAATAAGGATGAAGGGCCGAGTCAGCCCTACCAGGGATTCTAACTTAATTGTAGGCTAGCCAAATATTAAATATAATATAGTGGGTATTTACAGTTTTATTGATTTTCACATAATAGTATAACTCTCAAACTAAAAACACTAACAGTAAAAATGTGGGTAGTAATTAATTGGTTAAGGTTGCGAAGCTTCAAAAATACTGTTAACAGTAGCGTAAAACATTATATTTCTTAGTGATGTTTTAGGAACAACAATACCGTGATGCATTTCAAATAGCACAGCATTTTCACACTTATTTACTTATAGCGATATAGGTCAAATGCTAAATTCTAAACAAAAAACAAGTGCCTGGCATCATTCTAAATATTTGAGGGTTATCATAAAACATATTTAAAATCCTTTTAGAATAAAATGTTATCAGGACTAAAAATGAAACACTAAGGGATAGAGGAAAAGAGGTGAGATCACTGCATATAGGATAGGTCAGAGGTCTTGAAGTACAGTCTTCGAAAGACCCAAACACATTAGGTTTCAGAGTAACCACCATCTCCCATTTAGATAAGCTGTATTCATATAGAATTTGTATAGACTCCAGAAAACGTGGAGTGGATTTCGCTCTTGAGAATCATACCCCACCTGAAGCTTTTTAATGCATTCTTAGGTTACATGATTAAGGTGTTGGTAGGTAAGAGTTTACACCGTGTAGGCCTGATTTAGGCATGGGTGGTGTTGAAAAAGAGGTGGCCACAGTTTAAAAAAATTAAATTAAAAAAAAAAAAAGTAAAAGTGTTTGTCACGAAGAGGACAATAAATAGGGACATTTGATCAAGTGAAAAGTGCTTCTTTTTTTATCCACTTTATTTGTTGTTTTGAATAACAGACAAAAGACAGAAAAGCAACGTCATCTTAAAATCTTAACAATGCAACCAGATTGCAAAATTCATAACATTTTCAAGAAATATACAGTACTAAACTCAATTTCATGAACACAAAGAAATTAATAGCAATCACTAAGTACCATTTTACAACCGGCTTATCAACATTTGACGCTTAACAAACAAGACAAGATCGACGTGCACGACAGACAAATCCAAATAACCATTAAACCAACCCCCTAAATGTAACCAGACGAATATATACATGCTATTGGATTTTCAAGTGCTTCTTGTGGGATGCAGAAAACCAGGAAAGAAGAAAGATGTGGTATGGACCAGAAAAAAAAAAAAGGAGGGGAACTTGCCCCCTGATCATCTTAATGTCAAATAATTATGCTGGACACAAACTGGTCTTGTGCATGGGAGCGGATCTCGAGTTGAACATATTATTACTGCCACCTGAGGACAGTCTGGGGGACCAAAACATGCTGCGCAGTGGCAGGGTAAACCATGGTTGCAAATTTGGTTACTATATTAAACATATTTAGTTAGTATGGAAACAATTCATAAAAGTCAAGTTATAAATTAAAATCAAATATTTTCTTAAGATTTTCAAAAAGCTGAATCACTTCTTGAGTCGACAAACAAATCCTTTAAGCAGAGAGTGTGATTGTGTTGCCAATGTTCTTTATTAATTTAAAAATGACCCCGGGTGTGCCAGAGCAGATGTTCGAGCAGTCGGAAGGTGAGTGCTTATCACTTGTCAGGCTTGAAATGGATGGATGGTTATATTACAAGCCTTAGTTTGCGGAAGAGGATAACATTTTTTAACGGAGGTAGATGCCTCCTTTACGAGAATAGAGGCAAAGGGGGAGGGCTCAGCAGCTACCATAAAAAATGTTTTCCAAAGCGATGGTAGTGTGTGCAGGGACAGACATTGCATCACAAGTGATGGAAACAGAAACAGATTCAATATTTGGGGTGAAGAGTAGTACTGAGAAAACAGTGCCATTATTTATAAACCAAATAGGGCTTGTTTGATGAAAGTAGGTGGGAAAATGGGCAAGGTCTTCCAAGAGGTCAAAAGGCAAACTGGAAATCCATCCATATTTATTTCTTTGTATTTATACCGTGCAAGAGACAAGAGCCCTTAGGCATAGGGGCGCAAATACAGGACAATACAACAAAAAACAGGAAGATCGCAGAGAGGTCAGAAACCATGCAAATCAGGCTGAGGGCAAAGGTTTGGTCAAATAGAGTTGGAGTAAGGTGCTATATAAACTCAATAAACAAACAAACATAAATAAGATAGTCTTTAGCTTGCACTTAAAGAGAGGAAGAAACTGTAACAGGATCCAAGGTCCATAGGAAGGGCATTCCAGATCTGCGGGTCGGCATACGGGAAAGATCTCTGTTCCACATAGGAAAGCTTAGTTCTTGGGGTTTCCAGAAGGCCGGTATTGCATTATCTCAATACTCTGCGAGCAGCTATTCGTGAGATGAGGTTAGATAGATACTTAGGAGCTTGCGCAAAAATGCATTTGTGTGTAATGCACATCACGTGGTAGGTGATTCTACTACGGACAGGGAGCCAATGTAACGCTCTCCTTGCTGTGCTCTAACATGTTCTCTCCTTTGCAAACCTGCAATGATGCGTACTACATTGTTTTGTACCACCTATAAGCGAGTAAGGTCGTGTTTGGAGATGCCAAGCAGAAGGCTCACACAATGATCCAATTTAGCTCCTATAATCGCCCGGGCAATCGTAGCACAGTTTGCAGAAGAGAGGAAGGCCTTTAGCTGGGCCAGTAAATTCCGATGGTAGCAAGCACTAGACAGGGGGCTTTTAACCTGTCCTTTCATGGATGATTCTTGATCAAAAATAACCCCAAATGTCTTGACCTTGAATATTGAAGAATATTGCAATGTGCAATTTTAAAGGAAAGATACTCCAAGTAAGCTTCCTCAACCGCGTGGCGGTACCCAGCATCATGAGCTCTGTCTTGGAACTGTTGGACAAGCTTATTGTCTTGCATCCATGTTTAGAAGTACTCGTAGAAGGCGCTCAGAGAAGTGGAGTCCGAGACATAGTCCCCGTAAGGGGACCGAGGTACTGCGCGTCAGCCGCATGTAGAATGTCCAATTTATAAAGTTGCTCAAACAGGGGGGGAGCGTAAAGATGTTAAGAAGGGTGGGTGATGCACACGAGCAGGTGACAAACTCCTCAGCCCGGGCCTCCTCAGAGAATACCCTTGCTCTATGATCTGCCAGGAAAGATTTCACCCATTTGGTGGCAGAAAGAGAAATGCGCTGCATCCTGTAGTATCTCTGCCAGAATGGTATGATCCACTAGATCAAAAGCGGCAAAGAGATCTAGGAGCATAAACATGGTGGTATTTGCCTTCACCATGATCTGCAATATATTCGTTTTAAGTTTGAGTAGGGTAGACTTTGTACTATCAGCTCGTCTAAAGCCAGATTGTTTAGGCCTTAGGATATCATGTTCAAATAGAAAGGTCTCAATCTGTAAATGCGCCACTTTATCCAAGATTTTTAATAGATCGGGCACAATTGTAAATGGTCGATAGTTTCCTGGAATAACAGGGTCAAGGGAAGTTTTTTTTTTTTTTATTAATGGCAAAATCCAGGATTGTTTTACGTCACTGGAGACAAAATTCTCCCTAAAAGACGAATTTGGTTATAAGATGTACCAACTGAGGGGCACAAGCCTTCACCGTAATAGCAGGACAGACATCGCCCTTACAATTGGTAGGTTTCAGTTTGCTAAGGATGTCAGCGAGCTGTTGCTCATATCTATAGGACAGCGCAGCAAGCCCTCTCAGTGCATACACCTACGCTACGCAGCAAATTCCTCTTCACTCTTAGAGCCTCACCCCTTCCTAAAGTTCAGAAAGGAACCAAAACGCACATCTTATTGCATGATTTGGCCTAAACCATCTGATCTGGACCTCCACCCCTTGCACAACTTGTGCATACCACGACCAATGGCAATTACTTATAAGCTCTGTGCTTCCATCACCTGCCCTGTTCCGAAAGCATAATACCTGAGCTGTTGACATTTCTAAATGTACTATGACTACCTCGGTCAACGGCAGAGCAACCATCTGGAAGGACCACACAGCTACCCTAAACATTAGTTATATAGTAAATGATCTCTACCTCTGCAGAGACAAGAAAATACATGAATACAAGGGCACACTTGCAAGACCACCATTGTCCATTAGTAGGCTTACTGCACCAGCAGACTGTCAATAGTTAAATGAGTACCAGAAGGAACAGAGTAGGGTGATCGCATATCCTATCGAAGTAATAAACACTTTGAAAGGGAGGGAAGATACTTGCTTACCTGCACATGTCCGCGAAGGCCTGGAAATTGAGTTTCTTTATCTTTTTCTCGCTCATCCAATACCCAACCCGTTTGCCTTTCAGAAAGGTCTGCATCTTGGTCCGGTTACAAAAATATTAACTTATCTCGCGAGAAACCGCACGAATCACGGAAGACTAATGTCCAGATGTGGAACAGCGGTGCCCACCGGATCCCAGCCGATTACGAAGTACGCCGTTGGGCTGTAACAGTACGGACACCTAAAAGGAGATAATGGGAAAAAAAGGAGGTTTTAGTTCCTGGAAAGATACTTTCCGCCGAATCCTGGCAATATGAGAGGGGTTCGGGGGGGGGGGGGACACATCTCAGCAGAGACATGGATGCGCAGCACAGGAATGCCTTTAATGAAATAAAACAGGATTTCACAACACAGCTCAACATTATTAACGGAAATCCCTCCAGCAATGAGTTCAGTATGCGAGGAGGGAACACTTGGGTTTCAGAAAAGGGGGAGCTAGATCAAGAACATTTGTACACTCACCCCATTTCTTTAGCTCCATAAGAATTGACAGATACGGCAATGCTTAAGGAAACAAGACAACTCCGAACTGACAACCACAGAAACCACTCATTTCACCGCCCCAGCCCCCCCCCCCCCACACACAATACAGCTCTTGGCTATAATTAAGTTGCGTAATAGCACCTATCATTACAGCGCTTCGAAGCCGGAACCCAACGTTAAGCACTATATAAAAACGAGATGTTCTCATTCCCGAGCCGTGTCCCAGTCGGCTTGGTCTCCCTACACTGGCAACACTATTGACCAGCTGCCCGTAACAGAGAACATGCTAGCCATCCCATTTGTTAAGGAATAGTTTAGATTTATCTGCCAAACGTGTTATTTGTTGTGTTTTCCCGTTCTTTTCTCATTCCATATTACCGCTTTTTTCCGCGTATGCAAACGGCGGGCGAAGGCGATGCTGCCTCTTTCTATCTCTAAACAGCACTTTTGGTTTGTCCCCAGGTGTTGCATGCGATACTTTCCGTTGCTGGGACTGCTGGTTAATGTTTCTTCCCAGTGGGGTGGGGTGAGGTGAGGTGGGTGGAGGCAGCGACCCTTATAATGCTGAAGTTCGCGACACTGCGTGCAGCCATCAGCATGCTCCCGCCAGCTTATGGACGGGCACTGGCGGAAGTGCCTGCCCCTGGCCAGCATGAGGGTCCTCTGGTGAGTGCTACTAGTCTCCTTCCTTGAACCCCGTTTCCGCTCCCTAACCGATCCCCTCCCAGCAGTATCTTCAGGCAGGGACATGCTAAATAAACTCTCCTCACTTCTGTGCACGCTGGTATCCTCCCTGTCTGCAAATGACGTTTCTGCGGCAGTATTAGTGCTACCCTCAGCCCCCAATCTGGCACCTGCCTCTGTAGTCGGGCCCCCTCTCTTGCTTGCAGGCCTGGCTCTCAACTGCCATTTGCTGCTGCCTCGTACCACGCCCAAACCCTGCCCTCCCGTTTCCTCGCCGAACCTGCTAATGCACTTGCTTTTCTAGAAGGCCTAGAGCACGCTTTTGTAATGAAAGGTTTCCCCGACTGCCCTTGGGGCGACCAGGTTCTGCTTGTTGGTGACCACACAGAATAGTATGATGCAACGTTTGATGGGACTGTATTCTTTAACTATGCCCAGCAGCATCCTGACATACTGCCAACAGAGGCATGCCATAGCGTACAACTCGCTCATCTTCTTGCAAGAGGGCATGCAACTCAGCAAATCACCCTTGCAGGCACAAGTCTCCCCTTCTCTCTCCCTTCCATACGCGGCCCAATCCTTGCCTTCGGAAGTCTCTTGCTCGCAGCCGCCCTCCCCTTCCAACCCACCTCTGCTCTCGCCCCCCCCCCCCCCCACAGTACCCCATGGAACTAGTAGCGCCCTCTCCCGCTATTATAAGTACCAGCTAGCTAGTGGCGGTGGCAGCCCGTTCTCTGCCAGTCTCTGGTGCGGACAGCATCAGTGCCCGGCGACAACCACCACTGGCATTTAAGGCAGCCAGATGTACTGGCAGCAGCAAGAGTCGGCTTTTAATGGCAAGAAATGCCACAAGCGCTACAGGCGGCAGCCCCTGGTCCCGGCAGAAACACGATACTGGCGGATGCACCTGTACTGGCAGAAACACGATACTGGCGGATGCACCTGTACTGGCAGAAGCAGTCTTTAATAACCAGCAATGCCCCTAGACACACCCGAGACTAGCATCTGGTACTTACAGAAGTGGCACAAATTAGCAAGTCGTATCTTTTACTAAACTACAACAACCCCCCTTGGTACAGGAAGCAAAACCTAGCACTGACAGCACTGGCTTTTCTGGAAGCAGCCAATGGTACTGGCAGCAGATGCATCAAGCTATGCAAACTGGCCATTCTACCACCACCAACTGGCAGTGGCAGGCACTGGTGGTAGCGTCTTGTACTAACAGTAGTACGTCTCTGGCACAGCAGCAGCCTGGCACCAGTACTGCCCATGCACGAGCAGCCGCCTTTCGCACAGGAAGAAGCATTTGATACTGGTAGCAGCAACCCAATGTACCATCAGCTTCCCGAACTAGCAGCAGCCACTAATATCCGAGGCAGACTCGTGTACTGGCAGCAGCCCCTGCTACTGACAGCACTAGCCTCTGGAACTGGCAGCAGCTGCCCTGGCTGGCACCAGATCCTGGCACTGCCAGCAGCAGCCATTCTAAGGGATGCACTCCGCCCCGCTCTTGCCTTTCGCTGCAGTTGCTCACCCTAAACACTGGTGGGATCCACCCTCGTCACATCTGTTTGCTGCAGGGTGTGTGTGCAAGGAGAGCCCCCTGTTCCTGGCAGAGGCGGCGGCGGCGGCAGCAGCAGCCCCGGGTCCTGGCAGCGTCTCTCAGGGATGCACTCCTTCCACCTCCTCTCCCTGGCGGGCTGCTGCTGCTCTCCTTCCTGCTTTGCTGCTGACAGTGCCTCTCGCGGGCTCCCCCTCCTCCTCCCAGGCCCTGGGAGGGGCCGGTCCGCACTCCCTCCCTCGGTCTCGCGCTCTAGGACACACCCTCCCGCGGCCGGTGCTCCTCGCTGCCTCTTCGGTTCGGTTGGATTCAGGGGAAAAAGCGCGTGAGCGGCGGCCGAGGAGGAGCGGGCTCGGGCCTGACTCAACCGGCTCTGCACCGGGGGCGGTGCGGAGAGTTGCGGGGGCCGCCAGGGGGCGGCAACGGCCGCATGGTGCTTCCCATTGCACACTCAGACGCATGGCCTGCGTAGGCGCGGCCTGCCTGACACATGACGGAATACAGCGAGGGCCTACCGCGGACTCAGTACACGCAGACGACGAGCCCCACGCCTTATGGACTACGCACGCACGCACGCACACACACACACACACACACAGGGCCTACATGTGTATGGTGTCTGTCTGCTGCTGCCATGGACTCCTCGCTCTCCTGAAAAAAAACCTGCTCTCAATAAACTTCGACGGGATGACGGTGTCAGCAAACTTTCACTCGCCCTCCCAAAAATTGTTCACCTTGATTAACTGAACCTCTGACATCTAACTTCTCGATACAATTTGGACCCGCTGTGTATGTCCTGCAGACCCATATGGGTCACAGGACAGGAGTACGAGCATGCGTGCCAACCAAACGCATCACATTTATGCGGTACACGCACGATTTGTCATAGATTTTTACTTTCACCGTTCTCAAATATCACTCGCACCAATGCTACTCAATAGGCATATTTAATTTCCACTTAAAGTTACAAAATCTTCCCCTTCGGTGGGCTCTTATTTTGGCGTTTATTGCACATGTGCACATACTAACCCTAACCAAGGGGACACACATAGCTTGTCTCGCACAGATGTGGCCCTCCCACAGTCCTTGTTATACACGTCCTGCGATTCGCTCACGTCCATGTGTCCTAGATGATGTTACGTTATCATACATGCCAATTCAAAATATTGCTATTTTTAATATTTCTTCCGCCTAAAACAATTCGAACTGGGAGGCAAGCCTATAGGGAAAACAATTCTCCGGTTTTCCTTGATAAAATCTCTCCCCGAGGTGCTTCAGACTGTTATTGGGATTTATAATGCGCTCTGCTGGATCTGAAAGAGGGTGTAGTGGCCTTGACAAATGACAGGCTTGACAGTGTTAATTGAGACACCTCATGTGAAGAGCCAGTAAGATAGCTCAGTGCGTTGAGCGCTCGCTGCTGTGTTCTGAGCGTGATCTGCAGGTCGCAGGTTGGAATCCCAGCAACGCCAACTCAACCTTTCATCCTTCTAAGGTAGATAAATGAGTACCAATTTCGGTTGGGTGATATTGTATGTAAATATGTGCTCTGTAAAGTGCTTTGGATAAAGGCGCTATATAAATAACACATCATTATCATTAAGAGAGAACTTGCGGTATGTCAAGTCCAGGGGCAGGGGTGATATAACTACTCACAGTTTGTGTTGTCCTGTTTATGCAGTTGGCTTCACTGCAAGCTGTGGGTGTGTGTACTGATACACCTCAACAACCAGAGCACCCAGGAGGCTGCCCTCATTCTTGGAATTAGGCTCTGGTTGTTGTCTGCAGTGCCTTCATCTCAAGCAGGAGGAGCGCCTGCTTTCGTAGAGGGGTAGTTATTGGACGCTCTTTTGCGGTACACGGCCACTCTCACAGGTTCTTCTGTCGCTGGTGTGGACGTGATTGGTTCCCTTGCTGGTGACTTCTATGGCCCTGCTGTACTTGGAGCCAGTTGTGGTATCTTTGTGCGGTAGGCATATTTTTACTAGGTCGCCTTCATTGACCTCTGTGCGATGGGCCGGCCTGCATTTGTCGCCTTGGGATTTCATGACCTCCTTATTCTTTTGCATGCAGAACACGATGTCTCTCATGTCTGTCCTCGTTTACTCTGATTTGGTGCAGCCAGGGCGGTACCAGCGTGGATGCCGCTCTTCTCCCTCTCAACAGCTGAAACAGAGAAACTCCAGTGATGGCATTGGGTGTAATGTGGTGAGCCGCAACAGCCTCTTTTACTATCTTGTTTGGTTTTAAGCCTGATGCACACACCAGTTGCAAGGCGCCTTTGATGAAATGGACCACTAGCCCATTCTCTTGTGGGTGGTACAAACTTGCTCTCAGCTGGCGAATGTTGTCATTTCCTCAAGAACTTTTCCATTTCCCTGGACACTAACTGCACTCCGTTGTCGGTTACAATCTCCTCGGGGAGCACCTCCCTCTGGAAGACGGCGCTGAGCACCTCTTTGACTGTGCTTGTGGTGATGTCTGACACACATTTTATCTCTACCCACTTGGAGAAATAGTCCACCATAACTATTCCGTACCTGTTGTCCGCCGACATGCCATCCAGTGGGCCAATGAAGTCCAGTCCTGTTTTGTGCCAGACGCCGTATGGGATTTCCGTGGGTATCATGGGTGCCTGTCTCACTGTCAGTCGTTTGTCACTGTTCGTGCACTCATGGCATCTTTCGATCATTGCACTTATGTCATGATCCATACCGGGCCACCAATAGGCGTCGCATACTCTGCGTCTTGTCATGTTGCTGCCTAAGTGGCCTGAATGTGCGCTGCACAGTATTACTTTGCGGATGCCTCTTGGGGGAATGACATGGTCACCTCTCAGTATAAGGCCGTTTATTACTGTGATCTCGTCACCAACTTTCCAATGTGGACATAGACCTTCTGGGACTGTTCTCTCGTTGGGTCATCCCTCGCAGACCCACTCTGCTACACAGCGCAGGGCATCGTCTTGCTCCATTTCTTCTTGCCAATGTCGCTCGCTCATCTCCATGAAGTCCCTGTTCTTCAGATCGCTTATGGACGCCACCACGCATACATCTTTGAGGTACGTGGTCCTGGGATATTTTGGTCGAGTAGCCTGGACATGCAGTCTGCTTGGGCATTCTTCCAGCCGGCAATGTGAGTGATTTCATATGTGTACTCCTGGAGCTTTGCAGCAATTCTGGCCAGTCTCAGAGTCGCTGTTTTGGTGCCGCCAGGGCTCAGCATGTTATCAGAGGCTTGTGGTCGGTAACTAGATGAAATTTTGTACCCCACACATACAACCTGAAGTATTCCACGGCCCATGCGCACACAGCATCTCCTTTTGCACAGTGGAGTCGTTTTTCTCCGATGTGGATAGTGCTTTGGAGGCAAAGGCCACTATATTCTCTGTGTCACCCTTTTTCTGGGTAAGGGTGGCGCCTAACCCATAGGCATTGGCTTCTGTCGAGATGCATGTTTCCCATTCGGGATTAAAGGTTTTGAGACGGGGTGCGTGCAGGATCCTCCTTTTGATCTAGGCGAAAGCTTCCTCCTGTCGGTGTTCCCATGTGTAGGCTGCATCCTTTTTTAGGAGCTCTCTCAGGGGCGATGTAGTTTCGGAGAATCTGGGGACAAATTTTGCATAGTATTCTGCGAGACCCAAGAAAGACCGAAGTTCATCCTTGGACATCGGAGCCGGGCCATCGGTTATGGCTTTGAGTAGGTTTTTTCTTGGGGCTCACCCCTTCTTTAGAGATGCGATAGCCCAGGTACTCAACTTCTCCAGTGCCAAAAATGCTCTTCTCATGGCGCAGGTGGACCCCTGTGTCTTGTAGCTTGCTCAATGCCTCGTTCAGTGCTTTGTTGTGAGTTTCTGTGTCCTTGGCGCACACCAAGATGTCATACTGGAAGTATGAAACGTTTGCGATGCCGGGCAACAAAGAGTTCATCATTCTCTGGAAGGCCGAGGCCGCTGAGGACAGGCGTGTGTATTGGTACGTGCCAAAAGGGGTGACTAACGCAGTGAGTGGCCGTGAGGACTTGTGCAGACTTATTTGATGATATGCATCCATCCCGCATATTGAGTCTTGAAAATATGGCTGCTTCCTTCTGCATGAGCACTATTTCATTGATGCTGGGAAGTGGAAAGATGTCCGTGACCAGTTCTAAATTCAAACTGCGTAGGTCTATGCAGACTCTCAGCTCGTTTGAGGATTTTTTTTGATGAGTACCACTGGGCTCGGCCATTCGGAGGACTCCACTGTCTCTATGGTACCTTCTTCAACCATCTTCCGGAGCTGAGCTTTGCGTACAGATCTCGCTGTCGCTGGAACAGGTCTGACCTTGTGCTTTACTGGAACTGCGTTCGGTTTGAGGCGAAGCTTGTGCACATAGTTTTTTATTTTTCCAGGCGTTTCGGAGAACAAGCCAGGGAATGCTTGTTTTAGGTTCAGCGCTCCTCCTGAGGAGAACCAGCAGCACTTGATCGGGGGTGCTGGGGTCTAGCCTTATGCTCTGCTTGTGTTGGTCGTCCCATCCAAACACAGCTGGGCCCTTGGATGAAAAGTATACTTTCGTAGTAGTGGACCTGTCTTTGAATTCAATTTTTGCCTTGATGTAGCCAAGTAATTCTACGGTGGCCCATCCGAAGACTGTCGGCTTCTGCATGGTGCTCCTGATTTCAACCTGGTCGCGTCCCTACATTTCTTTGTACGTCTGGATGGGGAGGATGGTGAGGTCCAACCCTGAGTCGGCCATGACTCGCGTCTCCATGCCATCTACTGTCACGACGCAGTGGGGCTTCTCTCTCCTTGCTCGGGGTGCATTGACCATGATCACCATGGGCTTGTTGTCATGCTGGTCGTGGTCATCACTCGACTCCCTGTCACCATTGACGCGGGTGACAGCCTTTTCCCGCCATGTGCAGGCTGCAGCCACGTGGCCGAACTGTCTGCATTTGGAGCACTCTTTATTCCTGGCAGGACAGTCATGATCATTCGCCATGTGCTTGGTACTGGTACATCTGTAGCACTTTGGTGCTTCTCTCTGTTTGGGTCCCTTATCTCTGGCGGTATCAAGGGCTGTCTTTCCCTCGCCCTCTCCACTGCAGAACGGTCAGTTCGGGAACAGATGATGGCCCTCCTACTTCTTTGTGCCTGCTGGATGTTTCCTCTTCGGCCCTGGCATTTGAACCGCTTTATCCAGGTCAATCTCTTTCTCTTGTATACATTTGTCCTGGACCTTTCTAGAATTTGTGTGGATCACCAGCATGTCACAGATGACCTGTTCGATGTCACTAAACTCACATAATGCCACCAGTTCCCTCATTCTGGTGATGTAGTCATCCACTGGCTCATTGCTCTACTGCTTCCTGTTATAGAATTTGAGTCAGTGAAGTACCACATTTTCTTTATTGGTGAATCTCTTGACGATGCGGCGGACCGCCTCCATGTAGACATGATCATCATCGTCCGCTACAGGAATGTCCTTGAGCCCTGCAAAAATGCTCTGCCCTTCAACCGCCATGGCATTAAGCAGCATGGCCTTCTTACTGGCTCGTGCGTATTCCGTGCTGCCCAGTGCCTCCAGGTACATGGAGAACAATGGCTCCCATTGCTGCCAAGGAATGGTCGGGGTACCTGGAGAGGGGAGGAACACGGGGGATGGCGCGGGGCCTTGCATTGTCTGCTCGTGTGGTTCTTAGTCCTCGTCGCCAATTATGTAGTGGCCTTAACAAATGACAGGACACAGTTGAGGCTTGACAAGGTGTTTATTGAGACAACTCATGTGAAGAGAGAACTTGGGGTATGTCAAGTCTAGGGGCAGGGGTGATATAACTACTCACAGTTTGTGTTGTCCTGTTTATTCAGTTGGCTTCACTGCAAGCTGTGGGTGTGTGTACTGACACACCTGAACAACCAGAGCACCCAGGAGGCTGCCCTCAGCTTTGGAATTACTCTAGCTCTGGTTGTTGTCTGGGACCTCTGTCTGCAGGCCCTAGTGGTGCCTTCACTCTCAGGCAGGAGCAGCGCCTGGGCTGACTGGCCGTGTCAGCCTTTCGCCAAGTTCTGCCAGGCTTCCGTCTGCAGCGTGCCTCACGCTCTGTAATCTGGGGAGATCACGGGGCCGTGATCTCGCGAGGCGGAGTCTCCACAAATGGGGATGGGTGATATTAGTGGGGAGGCAGGGGACATGCAAGATAGATGTGCTGTTGTGTTGATACGTGCAGACTGGAAGTACTGTCAGAACTGCATGCAGATCAGTTTCTATTTGTGTCCGCAGAGGAGCCCGTTGACTGTAGTCGTGTAGGCAGGGCTTGAGTCCTAAATAAACAAGCATTGACAATGCCAGCAGTTTGGACTTCTGTGTAGGCAGGGGAAAGGCACTTGCCAGGCACAACCGTAGTGGTATTCATTGGGAATTGATGGCAGCAAGTGGAAAATGGTGTGAATATCTGGGCATCTAATAGCAGTGCCTGGCAAATGCCTAATACTTATACACAAGCCATAACGGTCGGCTTTGCCAATGCTTGCTTTTAACAGGACTTCAGTGAAGAACATGCAGAGTGCTTTTAAATCGAGTGGCTGAAGGCAAACCTTGTAAGACATTTTACACCAGTAGTGGGTTGACAACTCCAATTAAGTCATTCACTCTCAGAAGACTGCTTTGAAAAAACACTGGCAGGCACTGCGAGTGTGAAGTTTGATGGAAAGCTTGATTAAAACGAGCTGAAAGAGTTCCCATGATGAGGTGTTTTGGGCGGGCAGAAACTGGGTAGGAATGGCCATAGGGATTAGCATGGCCATGGGAAGTCTATGTGTGGGAACAAAACCAAAAAACACATACAGGCTGTGTGTTCCTCCTCACATGCCATTCTTCCCTATCTGTACTCTAATGAAATAGTTTCTGCTAATAGGTGTCACAAGCGAAACCTAATAGCCTAAACTAAAAAGTGGAGAGACACACACATTGGAGAGCGATGTCACATGAAATGAACATAGGAGATATTTTACAATGTCTTGATACAGACTTCATCTAGTTTTGCTGCTAAGTGTCTCGCCTTTTCTACCTCATGACCTGAGTTTGAGTCCCAGCCACGGATCTGCACACTTCAAGTGTGTGAAAGTCATCTATATATTTTAAAAATGTCTTAAAAATACACAGGTGGGATTCCAAGATGGCGGCTGGCGGAGGAATATGTGCGTGAGCGTCTCTCCCCACCGGGCCACAACAAAACGAAAAACATTAAAGATACATGGTGCGATTTCACATTAATCCTCCACACTGAAGGCGAGAATGGGACAAGATACGTGGTGCGATTTTGGATTCATCCTCCACACTGAAGGCGAGGACGGGACAAGGAACCCCTGCTGGTATCCAAATGTAACGCAGTGGTGGCGCCGCACTAAAGGTTTGCCCCTAGCAGCAGAAGCAGAAGGCTGTGTTACGCGGCAACAACAAATAGGCACAGCAGGGGCACAGGAACCAGCCAGAGGCTAAGTCCAACCGAATGATCGGGAGCCGCGGGGTATGTCTCTCAACTGCTGATACCGGTTGGCACTTGTATGGAGGCAGCAAGCCGGCATTGCTGTTCCCGACGGCCCGCTGCCTGGATCCTGCCACAGAAGCTGTCCCTTCGACGGCGTGGTGTGGAGTTGCTGCATACCTGGCCTGGAGGCCGAACACATACACAGCCTTGGATCCTTCACAACTCTTCCTGCAACATCGCCATCAACTCAAGGCCGCAAAATCCCGAAGGTATCTGCTTTTGAGCTGCGACTGAGCCCTGACTGGGGAGGGGGGTGAGTGATTACTCCTTCCATCACCTCAACAACTGTGGCGGTACTGGGTAGCGGGGCCAGCCTTGGTCGGAGGTGCCCCCTTGGTCCTACACGCTTCTGTCTCTATGGGCGCGCTGCAGCACATCAGTTAATAGGCCACCGACCCTCATGTTGCAGCACACACACTTTAATTGTGCACAATCTTGCCTAACTGCAGTGGGGGTGGACCAGGGGAAAACACCACCCACCCACCCAGCAAATCCTAGACATTTTCTGGCCCCTATCTGCTGCAGCACACCCATGGACACCTCTTGCCCAAGTAGCGCCGAGGCGGAGGGTACTCTTTACACCTACGCAGAGGAACCCGGGGGTTGCAATTTGAAGAAACCTGCCCTGTGAGCGCGGATCCAGCCTGTTTCACAGGGGGCCACCTCATGACCCTTAGAACCGCCCGTTTAACGCATATGTGATCACCTGGCCACCGATGTCCTGGGTGACCCGACACTCTGGGGCCTGCAGGACTGACCGACCACCCTATTCTCCATAAGAGCGGTGAGTGAATGCGCACCTTGACACCCTAATTCCTTTCTTACAACAACACCCGTGGATGCGCTCACCTGCGGCCCCCCCCGGGGCACCCTCCACTGCTCCTCTAGCTCTTATCTCGGGCTGCAGAGATCCTCTGGCAGAACTTCTATACCTGGGGTGCGATGGACAAGCCTCTGTTACAGACATTTGCATATCACAGGGCCCGTGAACCTCCTGGGACTTATTCTGGGTGGCCCCCGTGCTAGTGACGAGGCGCTGCAGGTCATTCAGGCACCGCCACCATAGTCTGCACACCTGGCCGCCTGAACGAGGGGTGTTACCCGGACACTGCACCCTCAAACCGACAGCTTTTCCCATCCTCTAACCAGCGAGCATTGCCTTAATCCATCTACCCCCACTCTGATCAGGGGAGCAACCATGAGCAAAGGAGGGGGCAAAAAGCAAGCTCCATAATTATGTTCACCAAAACCACCCCCAAAGAACCAGGGGACGCCGGAGAGGCTGTGCCCCCCCCCACCCTAGCGGGGAGCCCACAGAGCTGCAGCGGATGATGGACTATATGCCGGAGGGGTTTATGCTTAATACTAAACTTCATGACATGAGCGGCACGATCAGCGCCATAAAGGCACGCATGGAGTCACTCGAGTCACCGAGGTTGAGACCAGAGTTGGACTGGCCAAAGACGACATCAACGTGCTCGGAACCGATTTGACCGCACTCATCAAACAGGTGCAAATAGTCAGCAAGAAGAATGAGGACTTAGAGTCCAGATCACGGCGCAATAATATACGTATAATCGGGATCCCAGCTGATAACATCACCGGCTCCATGGAGGACTACGTGGAGCGCACCCTCCTCTCCCTGATCGAGGGCCCCAAGCTATTGCCACAATTTGCTATTCAGCGTGCCCATCGCTCACGGACCACAAAGACAAAACCTGAGACCCTTCCTCTTCCAATTATCGCCAGAGTCTTGAATTACTGAGACAGGGATGCGCTGCTGCGAGCTGCCAGAGCTAAAGGGGAGCTTCTACTGGGATCAAACTTGCCAGGCTACAAGTAGAGCACTCTGAGAAGCTCTATTTCTTCACAATCCCTGAAGAAGCAATGAAGTTCCTTGGCCAACATTTCCCTGGGTGAACTTTTTATCCTTCCGCTAAGTTAATGGCTAAATCTAAAAGCCGCAGTTAAGATCCTGATGCAGAACCCATCATGAGCATGCCTGAAATTGGCCAAGAGTGACAATTATTGTTTAACTTGTGCGACATTTCTGACCATATGCTATTGTGCTTCTTACACTTGCTATACTGTACTCTGCTGTGTTGTGAACCGGGCTGCACGACGCAAACATTCCCCCCATGCTAAGTTGCAATTGTTATGGTTATCTCTGTTATGGGGTTTTCATCCCCCTGATTGGGAGGGGGTTAGGGGAAGAGGGAGGGGATACGGGGAATGGTAAACAGAAAACACGTGACATGTGTGACAGGGTGTCAACGTTCTGTTTTCATGGAGCGTTTGGAAACGTTGGTGTTTGGGCCGCCATTAACGTGCCGTTACGTTTTCCATCTCGCCTCAATGACCGGTCTAGTCTTTTCCAATATGGCCGCCGCCATCCTTATCAACACCGCCATTCCTTTGTTCGCAACATTGCAGCCCAGTGACTTTCTGCATTTCCGGCTAATACGCTAATGTCACATTGCATGTGCTATCCTTTTCTCCTATTGTCATTCATTCTGACTTGGAACTCGTTTCCCTCAATCTACCTAGGATTATTGCTCTATCTCCCTCTTCACCTTGCCTAAGCTTAAGTTTTTTCAACCCCTGCGTGCCTCTCACTCCATTTCTGCTGCCTCGCTACTATCTCCATCCCGCTTACTTCAGTTTTGACGAGCCCACTCATACCTATTACTCACTTTCTCAGCCACTCCTCAGGATCTTCAAGTGTTGTCCTGCATATCTCCTTCCAAGGAATCATCTTTGCTTGTACCACACTCACCATACTTTCCTGAAAGGATACGGACATTAACCTGCATTGGGCTACTCAAAAGGGTTTTTTCAGCCAAACAAGGCTTTTTCCCTTCGACAATGGTTTATCTCAGGTAGAAGTCTCTTGCCTGAATTACATTCTAGCAAGCATAGTGGCTTCATCCTGTGGTATACCTTAGCTCTGTGAGGACCTCAATTTGTCCCGTAAGAAGGGAGCCCCACCCCATCGGATCATCTATCAGAGGAACTCGCCAGTGAAGACTCGGGTGAGGAGAGTACTCCTAATTTGGACAGATTGCAACTCCCAGATATACACTCCATCATGGCAACGGCAGAACAAGTCCAAGATCTCATTACTGCAGTCCATGGACTTTCTGTGGAAGCACAAAACCTGAAGTCTGAAAATGCTGTTCTTAGACCGTTGGTTTCTGCCAGAGATGAGCGGTCTACAGACCTACCTCCAATGGGATTAGCAGTCGGAATCACCACAAAAGCTCAAAGAATTGGTGGACCCATGTGTGGTGCACTTTACCTTCCGTCCTGCCACCTATGTCCCGGACCAGTCGAAAGTGGGGTTTATGATCACCAATATGGTTGGCAATGCTCTTGCGTGGGCATGGTTAGTTCTGCAAGTCCCATTCTTTGAGACTACAATGACTTTGCAGGTCTTCTTAAACAGACCTTTGGGAGATTGGAAGTAGTCTATTCCGCCCGAGAGACCCTTCTCGACATTCAACAGGCCTCCTCGGATCTCATGACATATATTTCAAAACTTCCAGCGCACTGCCACCGAAGCGGGTTGGCCAGAGGAGGCACAATTCACTGTCTTCAGAAGAGGACTCAATGAAGAACTTGTATGTCCCGTTCTTCCACCCTATCGGATCTCCTTGTGCTGGTCCTCAAGATAGATTATCAGCTCTCTGAGCGAAGAGCCGAACGGAAGAGACACCCACTCAGGACACAGCCTCCTCTCAACTGTACACAGTCTTTTTCCGAGACTGGTGACTCTACTAAGGAAGAACCTATGCAGATACGAGCTGCAGGAGGACCCCTGTCATCTTCCAAAAGGAGACACAGAAGGGAGATGGGCTTATGTATGTATTGTGGGTCTTGCAGTCATACTCTAAAAGACTGCACTGAAATCCTTCAACGGAGATCGGGAAACGAAAGACTACGACCTTAGAAGGGATCATCGGCCGGGGAAGTAAGCATGGTCCCTTGTTCACCTCCCATTCTTGTGCCTTGAACACGGAAGATACACGTCTTCTTGTAGTCCCAGTGGTGTTACATCTACCAGAATGCAAGACGGAAGATCTAGCCTTAATTGACTGCGGAGCAGCTTGGAATTTTATGGACACATTATGGGCAGGTAAACATCATTTACCAATCCAGGAATGAGCTGAAAACAACCAGTGGAAAGAGTCGACGGAACCCCCCTAATCTCGGGTCCCATCACACATTCTTCCAAACCTTTGGAGGTCGTCATATCTGATCATAAGGAATCCTTGCAGTTCGATTTTAATAAGAGCAACCCACTTCCCAATCATATTGGGTATCCCCCTGGTTGCGAAGACACAATCCGTTAATCAATTGGAGCAAAAATACACTGCCATTCGACTCAGCTTACTGCGCATCCCAATGGCTCTTCTCCTCGTTAGGAGATTCTGCTGTTGTTGAATTTGTGGTATCTAAAACCCCCACGAGTGGTATACACTGTATACCTGCGCAATATCAAGGATACGAGAAAGTCTTCTTGGATATGATCCCAAGGAATTACCTCCCCAAGATTCCGCACTGGACTTGATGCCGGGATCATTGGTTCCTTTTCGGTGCATGTTTCCTTTAACCATCCCAGAGAAGAAGGCACACAAAGAATACCTTGACTCCAACTTGCAAAACTGTCTCATTCGTCCTTCTAAGTCAACCGCAGGAGTCTGACTCTTCTTTATACCTAAGAAGGACACACAAGAGCTCAGACCCTGTATCGACTACCGAGGCATCAATCATATAACCATAAAGGACAGATGCCCCATGCCACTCATAAAAGAGATCCTAGAAGCAGCCCAAGGATCAGTCATATTTACTGAGCTCGACCTCCGAGGAGTGTATCACCTCCTACGGATTCTACACAGAGGAGTGGAAGACTGCTTTTAGGACTGCTAATGTCCATTTTGAATATCAGGACATGCCCTTTGGCTTGGTTAATGCTCCTTCGTTTTCCAGAGATTAATGAACCGTTTGTTTGCTGATCTTTTGTTTCAATCAGTTATAGTTTATTCAGACGATATTCAAATTTGTTCTCAGACAAGAGACCTCCACCATCAACATGTGAAAGAAGTTTTGGAGAGACTAGCAACTAATCAGTAACTGGTCAAACCGGAAAAGTGTCTATTTGATGTCTCTTCAATACCCTATCTGGGGTTTATCCTGTCAGACCAAGGTATATCTATGGATCCACGCAAAGTTTCAGCGGTTTTGGATTGGCCGGCTCCTACCTCTGTAAAAGAAGTACGTTTCTTAGGACTGGCACATTTCTATCGTAGGTTTATCCCGAATTTCTCCATGATCGTACTACCCATTACGGGTTTAATCAAAAAGAACGTTCAGTTTCAATGGGGACCAGAAGCAGAAAAGGCATTTTGCCAGTTAAAAGATTTGTTTTGCTCGGCCCCTATTCTCAGGCAGCCTGATCAAAAGCTGCAATTCTTTGTTGCGACAGATGCCTCAGCAGGCGCTCTAGGAGCTTGCCTCAAACAATCCGTGGATGGACAAGAACACCCCATAGCCTACCTCTCCAAGACCTTTGCTCCTAATGAATTAAACTATTCGGACATATAGAAAGAACTCATGGCAATGAAAAAAGCCTGCATGGAGTGGCGTCATATTTTGCAAGAAGCAGTCCAGCTTTTCGATATCCGCTCTAACCATAAGAACTTCTGAGTCTTACTGCAGATGGAGTGTATTAATGTCAGACAAGCACGCTGGGATTTCTTCTTTGCTCAATTTGACTTCAGGATCACTTGCATTCCTGGTACTGAGAATATACTGGCTGACAGTCTCTCTAAAACATGGTCAGGAGAATCGCCTTCGACAATCAAGACAGAATCCCGTTTTACGAGGAATAAATTCCTGTCCGTTATTTCTTCCTTTTTGCAGGAAGTTAAGGATGCCTCCCATCTAGTGGAGCATCAATCCTACTTCTCTTCTTTGGAAAAGAAAGAAGGACTTCTGTTTCATCAAGATCGACTAGTCCTTCTCGAGAGAACGGTCCAACAAAGAGCCATGTCTTGGTGTCATGAAGGTCCTGCTGCAGGTCACGATGCTATGCTGGATCGTGTTTGATGATCTTTTGTAACGCTTACCTGAGACTACGCGGGAGCGTAATGCCATCTCAGCCAGAGGATCTGTTATTTTGGCACTTTTTGCATTCTTTTTCTGTGAAAACAACATTAATAACAATAGAACTACTGTAATTTCTATTTGCGGGGAATAAACTGTAATGCAGTGTGCCTTTGATAATGCCTCTCCTCTCACCTGTGTTTATGTTTGGTGGAGCTCTCCATCCTGTATTCTACAGGGGCAAGTTGGTGAAAGCTTTTCACTTGAAAGGCTGCGGTGTTCAAATGATTCTTTTCAGAATAATGTCTTTGCTTTTATAGAGTTATCTTGGGTAGGTATTTGGTGAGGAAATATTATAGTTCATTAGATTCTGAGCAGTCCCTGCGTTGGAGTGATCTCTCTTTCTAATATTTTCCCTTTTAACTTGCGGGTTCTTGGTTCTCAGAAAAGGTTATGGCTCTGGAAGGGCTTTGACTATACTTGGTTTGAAGAAGCGTTTAACAAACGTAAGTTTATCTCTGCAGCCTTCAGAGACGAGCGCGGTAATAATTTAGCAAAGAAAACTTGCTGGAACTTCAGGTAAGCAATGTATGTAAAACATCTTCTTTCTTATTGCTATAAGTTCATTCATTAATGAAAATACCTTTTGTTTGCAGGTTTTCGGAAAGCTGTAGATGAAATACCTTCGGACGAGGCAAAGTCTGCTGAGGAAACTTCTGAATGAAGGCACTGCGACCGCGAACGAAGACTGCTGCGACGAAGATGCAGCGGCTGTGAAAGAACTTCTGACAGGAGATGCAGAGTCTACAAAATAAACTGCTGACTGAAGAAACGCTTCAGAAATACTTTGGTTCGGTAAGTCTTTTAAAAAATGATGGAATTCTGTTGAATTTCTGTGGAAACTAATGTCTCTGAACTTTCTTTTCTTTGATAGGTTCTGTCAGGAGATCGCCGGTACCGTTAACCGCTGTCAGCGGAGAAGACGTGACGCGAGCACTCCAGCAGAGGCAGGGCTTAAGTAGCTCCCTCTGCAATAGGTATAGTATGTGCTGTAAGTTAACAATGGATTTAGCGGCGGCCATGTTGAGTGTATGAAAACCAATGGTAACCGCTATGTGAGCCGATGGGTGCAATACTATGAATGAGACAAATGCCATTTGTGCCAGACTTGTAGCCACTGTTGACCCACTGACTGAGGTGAAGTTCCTTGCTTCCCTGGTATGCCTGTATGGGACCTGTGCTCCTTTCCTGGGATCATCGCAGCCCCCTCCCCCAAGACCTCTCCCAAGGATGAACCCTCCGGTCTTGGCTTAGTAGGGTGGTTTTGATGAAACATCTGAAGTAATTTGGGGGCATGAATGTTTGAACTAGGTTCTCAAGTCCTATCCTGTGGACCAAACCCTTTCCAATCTACCAGGTAGAATAATTTCCCTTTGACAATCTTGGAATCGAAAAATGTCCTTTACTATGAATTCTGGTTCACCTTCTATGATTAGGTGGTGACTGCAACCTGGACCCTGGACTCGGGGGTTTTATCAAAGAAACCTGGAATACCGGATGTATTTGCATGTGGGATGGGAATTTTAATCTTAATGCTGCAGGATTGACAATGGTCTCCATCGGAAATGGGCCCAGAAACCTAGGTTGGAATTTACGAGGGCCTTTGAGTGCAATGTATTTAGAAGACAACCATACCTTGCCTCCCACCTTATACTCTGGAGATTTGTTTCGAAGTCTATCTGCATATTTATTTTGGTTCTCCTTTGCTGTATACCAAATGTCGTAGAACCTCTTCTTGTACTCCGGTAATGTTATCATGAAGACCCTGTACTGCTGGCATCTCTAAAGATTCTGTGGGATCAAAGGTGGAGGTCCGAGGATGTAAACCGTTCTGCATGTAGAAGGGAGTACAGCCAGTGGAAGTGTGTTCGGAGTTATTATAAGCATACTCTGCGATCCAAAGGACATCCACCCAAGTACAATATATCTGGTTGAGAAGACATTGAAGGTATTGTGCAAGAGTCTGATTGGTTCTTTCTGTTTGACCGCCAGTCTGTCGGTGGTGACTGTTAGATAGACGCACCTCAATTCTAGCCAACTCACAACATTTTCTCCAGAATTGGGATACAAATTGGCTCCCTCTATCAGAGATGACTGTAGCTGGAAATCCATGAAGATGTACAATTTGTTCCAGGAATACCTTTGCTAAGACTGAGGAAGTAGGAAGCCCTTTAAGGGCAATGAAATGCACCATCTTGGAAAATAAGTCCAGCACGACAAGGATTGTGTTGTACCCCAAACAAGGAGGCAGCTCCGTAATAAAGTCCATAGAAATGGTATACCATGGCGCTGGTGGGACGGGTAACGGTTGAAGCAGCCCTGCTGGTTTCTGCTTTAATCTTTTATTCTGAGCACAAATACCACACGTTTGAATGTAATCTATGATGTCCTTGCGCCAAATTGGCCACCAAAAATGGCTCTTGATTGTGGCTGTGGTTTTAGCGATTCCAGGGTGGCCTTACAATGTGGCTCCATGGTAATCTGCCATAACTTCCTTTTGTAACTCCTGATGGGGTAGGTAAAGCCAACGCTGGAAATAAGGTAGACCTTCTTGAAGACTAAACCTAGGAAGCTCTTGACTCCCAAGCCTCTAATTCTGAAGTGGTCATGTTATGTAGAATGTATGCCTTCAAGTCTTCTTCTGACCTGTGTTTATGTTTGGTGGAGCTCTTCTGTAACGCTCACCTGGCTCCCACGGAGGCACTGGTCTGGTCTGGGTTGCTGTGGCCTCTTCAAGCGTGATGCGCAGAATTCGGACCACCGATTGAACAGGACCCCCAAATCTTGCTTGTGTGGCCCGTAGGAATATCCTTCTGCAGATGAGAAAGGGGATTAACTGTCTGCTGAATAGTGTGCTTGCTGCCCCCTTTCCCCCTTCGTTCTTCTGACTTCCTCCAAAACCCCCGGTTTAAGCTCACCTTATGGTTTGGAAGGATGAACTCTCCATCCTGCTTCTGGTGCAGGGGCGCGCGTTCGTCCAGTTACTTCACTGGTTTTCAGAATGGCGCTGGCACATCCACTTGACTTTTCTGAGCGATACGCCGTAAGTATGAAGATGCAAAGTTCAAGTGTGAGCCTCCTTTTATGTTGTTTTTTCTGTCCTTTATTTCAGGTGCAGAACAAAGGCGATGCGTTGAGGGGTTAAATTGCCTGTGGTAAAATTAGGTGAGTTAGTGATGAGGGCGACCCCTCTAAATGTCTTTATAGTTCCCCAGTAATGTCTTTTGTCCTTTCCCCATAGGGGCCGGGGTGCGATGCCTGCCAAAGATGCGGCGCCGACCCGAGATGTGGAATGGTTCACCAAGAAAAGCCGGTAAGTAATATGGCTGAAAATTCGGCTTTCCTCTTGTGTTCCCTTGCTCACCTTTTGTCTCTTCTTCTCTCCCCTAGGTGCAGAGATGTGGCGACCGGTGCTGAGAGCCGCGATGGAGCCGGGCGGCGTCTCGGGAACAGGTGAGTGAAGCGCGGCGCTGCAGCGAGCAACGCGGTGCTTTTAAATGGAAGTCTTCCTTCAGGAATGCTGGCGTGAAGATTCCGGATGCAGGTAAGAAGGTTGAATAAGTTCTTGGTTTTCACCTTTCTCTTCTCTTATTCCCTTACAGGTGTTCCAGGTTCGAGGCGGGCGTGGCTGGAGTCCAGGTGCAGGAGCAGACACGGTGAGCGTTCAGCTGCTAGGATGCAGAACAACTCGAAGCACGTGTGGCTGTCCGGGAGTGGCTTAAATAGCTTTGGAAGAAGTTCCAGGTGAGTATTCTTCCACAGCCCCACCCAAGTAACAAAATAGTTCCTTCAGAAAAATAGTCCCTCCTAAGCCTCATTTGGCTTGGTTCTTCATGCAGCATGGTCTGCATCAGGTGAGTGTGCAGCATGGTCTGCTTCAGGTAAGTGCACCAAACACTTCCCCTTATGAGTGTGGCGCCTATGGCGCCAGGACTGGTGTCCAACATGAGCCTGGCGCCAACGGCGCCAGGACGGAGTCCAAAGAGTCCCTATAAAGGGCCGCTGGGCTTTTACCCGGGGGCGTGATGCCTGCTCCCGGGGGTGCTGGGCCTGGCCTGGTGCTCCGGGGGTAGGCATCATGACATCTCCATCCTGTATTCTACAGGGGCAAGTTGGTATGAAAGCTTTTCACTTGAAAGGGTGCAGTGTTCAAATGATTCTTGTCAGAGTAATGTCCTTGCTTTTCTAGAGTTATCTTGGGTAGGTATTTGGTGAGGAAATATTATAGTTCATTAGATTCTGAGCTGTCCCTACTCTGGAGAGATGTGCAGCATGGTCTGCAAGTGCACCAAACACTTCCCCTTATGGCGCCAGGATTGATGTCCAACATGAGCCTGGCGCCAACGGCGCCAGGACAGAGTCCAAAGAGTCCTTATAAAGGGCCGCTGGGCTTTTACCCGGGGCCGTGAGGCCTGCTCCAGGGGGTGCTGGGCCTGGCCTGGTGCTCCGGGGGTAGGCATCATGACAGCACCCCCCCCCCCCCAAGTCCCCTCCCAAGGTCTTTTCCCCAGGAGGTTTCGGTTTGTTCAGGAAATTCTGATGGAACGTTTTTACTAGCCGAGGTGCATGTACGTGGTCGCTGGGTTCCCAAGATCTTTCCTGAGGCCCGTACCCCATCCAATCAATTAGATAGAAAAGTTTTGATTTTGAGATCTTAGAGTCCAAAATGTTCTTCACCTCGAATTCAGGCTCCCCATCTATCTGGATTGGTTCTGGTGGCTTTATTAATCTGGTTCCTGGTTGCACTGGTTTCAAAAGCGACACATGAAAAACGGGGTGAATCCGCATGTTAGCTGGTAGCTTGACTGCCACTGGGTTAATTATAGCTTTGATCGAGTAAGGGCCTAAATACCTTGGATGAAAAGTCCGAGGTCCCTTGAGCGATAAGTGTTTGGTAGCCAACCATACTTGATCCCCTATTTGGTATGGAGGCGCCTCCTTTCGATGCAGATCCGCATTCTTTTTGTATTTCCCTTTCGCATGTTGTAAGTGTGCAGTAGCATCCTTGAAGGCTTGAGTAATCGTAGAATGTAAATGGTCCACTGCGGGCATTTCGAGGCTCAAAGGTGAGTCCAAGTCTGAAGTACGAGGGTGATGTCCATATAGGGTACAAAAGGGACTCTGACCAGTTCCAGAGTGTATCGAGTTATTGTATGCATATTCAGCCACCCATAAAATATCCTTCCAATTACCCTCCGATTGGTGCAACAAACATCGTAGATATTGTTCAAGGGTCTGGTTTGTTCTCTCCGTCTGACCATCGGTCTGTGGGTGGTGGATGGTTGAGAGTCTTACGTCGATTTGTGCCAGTTGACAACACTTTTTCCAAAAATGAGAAATAAATTGGCTTCCCTGATCGGAGATTAGTATGGACGGGAATCCATGCAGACGGATGATATTTTCGAGGAATTCCTTGGCAAGAACAAAAGCTGAAGGTAATCCTTTCAACGGAATAAAATGGGCCATCTTGGAAAATAAATCCACCACAACCAGAATAGTATTGTATCCATTACAAGAGGGCAGGTCCGTGATAAAATCTAATGACAAGGTGTGCCAAGGTGTTGGTGGAATGTCTAAGGGTTGAAGAAGACCGGCGGGTTTTGTTTTTTTACCTTTGTTTTGGGCGCAAACTCCACAGGACATCACAAAAGATTTAATATCCTTTCGCCAGGACGGCTACCAGAATTGTCGTTAAATTTTTTCCTCTGTTTTGGCAATGCCAGGATGTCCTTCCATCAGAGTATCGTGATGACGGGAAATAACCAGTTCTTGCAATTCCTTTTCTGGCAAAAATAAACGTCCTTGGAAGTAAGGTAAGCCATCGTTGATTGAAAAGGCAGACCCCCTTTTGATCCAATCCTGCAAGGCTGAAGAGTCCAAGAATAGTTTTACCCGTGCTTGAATGTCTTCAAGGGTTTGTAAAGTGGTTATCCCCAAGATTCTTTGTTCGGGAATTATCGGCACAGGATCTGAGTTTGTGTCCATTTCTCCCATTCCAATTCGAGATAGCGCGTCCGCTTTGCCATTCTTACAGCCGGGACGGTAGGTGATTACAAAATCAAACTCAGCAAAGAATAAAGCCCATCGGAGCTGTCGTGAAGACTGAGCCTTGGCAGTTTTTAAATATTGTAAATTTCGGTGATCAGTGATCACGGTGATGGTATGCCTGTCGCCAAGAAGATAATGCCGCCAAGCCTTAAAGGCGGACTTAATGGCTAATAATTCCTTATCAGTGATTGCATAATTTATCTCCGGCGGCGAGAACTTTCTGGACCAAAATGCTACGGGGGTGCAGTTGGTTGGTTTTGGGGTCTCTCTGAGACAGGACAGCTCCCATGGCTAAGCTGGATGCGTTGGTTTCGACTATATATGGGAGATCAGGACGCGGGTGTTTCAAAATAGATGCGGACATAAATTTAGCTTTTAATTCCTGAAAGGCCTGTTCAGCTTCCTCGGTCCATTCAAAACGTTTATTCTTCCGCAAGAGTGCAGCGATGGGTTGCACCACCCGTGAAAATTCCGGGATAAACCTGCGATAAAAATTGGCAAAACCAAGCATGCTTTGGACACCTTTCACCGAACTAGGTGATGGCCATTTGAGGATGGCATCCACTTTCCGTGAGTCCATTCGGATCCCTTTAGGTGTCAGGATGAATCCAAGAAACTCAACCTCGGTGGTATGGAAAACGCATTTTTCCAGCTTTGCAAACAGTTTGTGCTGGCGCAATTTCTCAAGGACGGCCCTGACATGTTTTCTGTGATCAGATTCTGAAGAGGAGTACACCAGAATGTCATCGATATACACGACAACACAGACATCGATGAGTTCCCGAAGGACATCGTTCATGAAGAATTGGAAGGCAGCAGGCGCGTTGCACAACCCGAAAGGCATCACCTGGTATTCGAATAGTCCATATTTTGTACGGAAGGCCGTTTTCCATTCGTCGCCTTCTTTTACTCGTACCAGATGATAAGCCCCCCGGAGATCTAACTTGGTGTATATGCAAGCGTCCTTCACCTGGTCAAGGAGTTCAGGGATCAAAGGCAGAGGGTAACGATTTTTAACAGTCATCTGGTTCAATGCGCGGTAATCGATACAAGTTCTAAGGTCGCCTTCTTTTTTTGGCACGAAGAACAAAGCCGAGGATGCCGGAGACTTTGACGGGCGAATGAAACCATTGGCTAGGTATTGATCTAAATATTGTCTCAAATGCAGATTCTCCGGCTCAGTAAGGGCATAAATCCTGCTACAAGGGGGTTGTGCACCGGGCATCAGATCGATTTGGCAATCGTACGATCTGTGAGGAGGTAACGTGTTGGCCTGTTCCTTTTGGAAGACGTCCTGAAAGTCTTGGTATTCCGGAGGTAGTTTCATGGAGACAGAGGTTACTGACGCTAGACTGATCTTCAGATTTTCTGGGTAGCAGGTTCGTGCACACTCCGGAAAGGTTATTCTCTTCGCTCGCCAATCAATTCGAGGATTATGTGTCTCTAACCAAGGGATTCCGAGAATAACCTGAAACTGTGGAGCCTTGATTACATCAAACACAACTGCCTCCCGATGGCCGTCCGGACCTACAAGTGTCACCTCAGCTGTGGAATGTGTTACCGGTCCCGAGGCAATTTCGGTTCCATCAACTGTGGTGATGACATCTTTGTTGGTTTTAGGACGCAGGGGAAGGTTAATCTTGGAGACCAATTCACGATCCACGTAGTTTCCTATAGCCCCACTATCGATGTATGCCTTTATTGCATGCAACCGCTTAGGCTGTTCCGGATCTACGAGGACCATTGGCACAGTGAAATGCGAGGTCTGAGAGTTCGTTTTCAAGCTCGGCAAGCGGACCCCTACGCTTGTCGGCGGGGTCGTTTCCCGAAACAGAGGTTTCATCGATTTTATCAGCGGCTCCTACCACCTTCCTGGGCTGCCTTGCCGGGCAATCTCGTAGAAAGTGTCCAGAGGATCCACAATAAAGACATAAGTGCATCTGCAGTCTTCTTTCATGTTCCTTTTGCGTTAAAGGTCCTTTAACTCCTCCGATTTGCATTGGCTCAGAGGCTTCAGCCCCCTTGAGGTTAGCGTGGGTCTTGACTAACACCCGGGTCTCAGACTTGGACCACTAAGTCTATATATTCTGAGCATTCTTGGGGCAGATTTACAACTTGGGCCAGGACATCTTTAAGTTCTCCGCGTAGACCTCGATAAAATAACGTGATTCTTTTATCTTCAGGCCACCCAGTTTCCACAATTAGTCTATTAAATGTTGCAATGTAGGAAAGGAGGTCTTGATTGCCCTGTCGCAGAGATAGAAGTTCGTCATCTAGAGCCTGCCCCTGGGAGTGACGAGCAAATAACCTTTCCATGCTTGCTTGAAATCCTTGAAAATCACGAAGAATCGGGTCATCTTGAGTTACCAGTGGATCTGACCAATCGGCAGCACTGCCGCTCAGATATGACAATACAAAGGCTACCTTGGTCTGGTCCTTAGGGAAGGCCCCAGGTCTGCACAGGAAATGCAAACGACACTGATTCATGAATACGGTGAATCATTTGGGGTCCCCAGCAAAGCGTTCGGGTGGGGCCAAAGGCATGTTTCCAGGTAGATTTATCTGCACCGGGTTACTGGAAAGCACAGGAGCGGGGTTCCCTCCGGAACCGGGTAAAGGAGTTTGTCCAGCTTGACCTTGCAAAAGCTGTCTAGCCAGGTCATCAGCTCTTTCCTTTGTTATAATCACTTCCCTCCTGAGAGCATTAGTCTCTTGATGAGCGGCGTGTACTTCGGCCCGTAATTCCCCCAGTAGTTGGGCCAACTGGTCAGTCTCGGAAGTTTCCATAGCGCCTGGGTGGGAATTTGTAGGAAGGCTTCGCGTTCTGTAACGCTCACCTGGCTCCCACTGAGTCGCTGGTCTGGTCTGGGTTGCTGTGGCCTCTTCAAGCGTGATGCGCAGAATTCGGACCACCGATTGAACAGGACCCCCAAATCTTGCTTGTCTGGCCCGTAGGAATATCCTTCTGCAGATGAGAAAGGGGATTAACTGTCTGCTGAATAGTGTGCTTGCTCCTCCCTTTCCCCCTTAGTTCTTCTTTGACTTCCTCCAAAAGCCCCGGTTTAAGCTCACCTTATGGTTTGGAAGGATGAACTCTCCATCCTGCTTCTGGTGCAGGGGCGCGCGTTCGTCCAGTTACTTCACTGGTTTTCAGAATGGCGCTGGCACATCCACTTGACTTTTCTGAGCGATACGCCGTAAGTATGAAGATGCAAAGTTCAAGTGTGAGCCTCCTTTTATGTTGTTTTTTCTGTCCTTTATTTCAGGTGCAGAACAAAGGCGATGCGTTGAGGGGTTAAATTGCCGGTGGTAAAATCAGGTGAGTTAGTGATGAGGGTGACCCCTCTAAATGTCTTTATAGTTCCCCAGTAATGTCTTTTGTCCTTTCCCCATAGGGGCCGGGGTGCGATGCCTGCCAAAAGATGCGGCGCCGACCCGAGATGTGGAATGGTTCACCAAGAAAAGCCGGTAAGTAATATGGCTGAAAATTCGGCTTTCCTCTTGTGTTCCCTTGCTCACCTTTTGTCTCTTCTTCTCTCCCCTAGGTGCAGAGATGTGGCGACCGGTGCTGAGAGCCGCGATGGAGCCGGGCGGCGTCTCGGGAACAGGTGAGTGAAGCGCGGCGCTGCAGTGAGCAACGCGGTGCTTTTAAATGGAAGTCTTCCTTCAGGAATGCTGGCGTGAAGATTCCAGATGCAGGTAAGAAGGTTGAATAAGTTCTTGGTTTTCACCTTTCTCTTCCCTTATTCCCTTACAGGTGTTCCAGGTTCGAGGCGGGCGTGGCTGGAGTCCAGGTGCAGGAGCAGACACGGTGAGCGTTCAGCTGCTGGGATGCAGAACAACGCGAAGCACGTGTGGGTGTCCGGGCGTGGCTTAAATAGCTTTGGAAGAAGTTCCAGGTGAGTATTCTTCCACAGCCCCACCCAAGTAACAAAATAGTTCCTTCAGAAAAATGGCCCCTCCTAAGCCTCATTTGGCTTGGTTCTTCATGCAGCATGGTCTGCATCAGGTGAGTGTGCAGCATGGTCTGCTTCAGGTAAGTGCACCAAACACTTCCCCTTATGAGTGGGGCGCCTATGGCGCCAGGACTGGTGTCCAACATGAGCCTGGCGCCAACGGCGCCAGGACGGAGTCCAAAGAGTCCCTATAAAGGGCCGCTGGGCTTTTACCCGGGGGCGTGATGCCTGCTCCCGGGGGTGCTGGGCCTGGCCTGGTGCTCCGGGGGTAGGCATCATGACATCTCCATCCTGTATTCTACAGGGGCAAGTTGGTATGAAAGCTTTTCACTTGAAAGGGTGCAGTGTTCAAATGATTCTTGTCAGAGTAATGTCCTTGCTTTTCTAGAGTTATCTTGGGTAGGTATTTGGTGAGGAAATATTATAGTTCATTAGATTCTGAGCTGTCCCTACTTTGGAGAGATCTCTCTTTCTAATATTTTCCCTCTTAACTTGCAGGTTCTTGGTTCTCAGAAAAGGTTATGGCTGTGACTATACTCGGTGTGAAGAAGCGTTTAAAAAACGTACGTTTATCTCAGCAGCCTTCAGAGACGAGCGCAGTAATAATTAAGTGAAGAAATCTTACTGGAACTTCAGGTAAGCAACGTATGTAAAACTTCTTCTTTCTTATTGCTATAAGTTCATTCATTAATGAAAATACCTTTTGTTTGCAGGTTTTCGGAAAGCTGTAGTTGAAATACCTTCGAATGACGCAGAGTCTGCTGAGGAAACTTCTGAATGAAGGCACTGCGACCGCGAACGAAGACTGCTGCGAAGAAGATGCGAAGAAGATGCTGCAACTGTGAAGGAACTTCTGACAGGAGATGCAGGGACTACGAAATAAACTGTTGACTGAAGAAAGGCTTCGGAAATACTTTGGTTTGGTAAGTCTTTTAAAAAACAATGGAATTCTGTTGAATTTATGTGGAAACTAATGTCTCTGAACTTTCTTTTCTTTGGCTGGCTCTGTCAGGAGATCGCTGGTAGCATTACCTGCTGTCAGCAGAGACGATGCAAAGTGAGCGCTCCAGCGGAGGCGGGGCTTAAGTAGCTCCCTCTGCATTAGGTATAGTATGTGCTGTAAGTTATCAATGAACTTGGTGGCGGCCATGTTGAGTGTATGAAAACCAATGGTAAGCGCTATGTGAGCCTATGGGTGCCATGCTATGAATGAGACAAATGCCATTTGTGCCAGGCTTGTAGCCACTATTGACCCACTGACTGAGGTGAAGTTCCTTGTTTCCCTGGTATGCCTGTATGGGAACTGTGCTCCTTTACTGGGATCATGACATCTTTCTGGTGGTCTTCTATTTGCCAGGATATCAAAGAATACGTAAAATCATGCCCGATTTGTTGTCAAAGTAAATATCGGACGGGCAAACCCATCGGCCTGTTAGAACAAAGATCACCTCCTACCAAACCATGGAGCCAAAGTTACACGGATTTCGTGGTTGAGCTACCTCCCTCGAAAGGTCAGACAGCAATCATGGTGGTAGTGGATTCCTTTTCTAAATTGGCTCATTTTATTCCTCTACCAGGCATTGATGATAGCCCAATGAGAGGGCTCTTTCAATACCGAGTAGAGTGCATAACAACTTCCAGAACTTGGAGGTGAATTGGGTTCCTAAGTCAGATGTAATAGAATTAGGGTAAATCTTACGGTTTGTGTGCAGGGCCTGGATACCAGAAAAAGGGAACCCAGCATATGAAGAAGCAGTGAGAAGGTAGGATGAGTGCATGCATGGGAGAGAATTTGTTTCTGTAGAAGTGACTAAGGGTGGGGGGGCGTGTTGGGAAGGGAGAAAACGCAACCCACCACCCTAGGCGCTTTAGGGTGAGACAAGTCCCATTGGAAGAACTATAATAGTCCAGAAAGAGGGGGACGCATTAAAGGTCCCCACACAATCATAATATTGTACGTAATTCAGATGCTTAGACATAGTCCACGTATATAAGCAGATGCCATTTTGCAGATATTAAGTAGCCATAGTTAAAGCATAAGGCCTGCACAGCCATGCAGTATTCAGTATGTTAAGACACTGGCCGCAAGCCTGAAGGAGAAATCTGAATAGCCCAAGTACTGGCGATAGAGGCCCACGCTGCTACCTTTCACAGAAACATTCCTTTGTTCTAAAATTGTTGCCAATATGTGTGTTCTATAAAGAATGTGCCCTGCATGGCCACGAGACAGCACTGGGTGCCTTGGTGCACGTGTTATCACACATAGACCAAAGCAGTCCTCCAACCCCCAGCCAGCCAACCACAAGTAATATATCCCCTACAACTGCCCTAGTTTAAAGACCTCTGAATTCCAGGATACCAGTTGACCCTAGACCACTGACCGTAAACCAATCTACCATAAAAGATCTAAGAATGGTCGTCCCACCTTTATTTCATAATGACATGATGTGTAATGCGAGGTACAGGGAGGGATAAATCATAGTTCAAAAGCGAAGTTGGAAGCCTTAGAAGCCAAAAGACACGATCGGGATGAGTGAAGTGTGGGTGGGTTAGTGTGACGTCCAGACTCCCCCTCTGCTAACCTTTGAGCATAACAGGTGTACTACATAATGATAGAATAGCACTATTTACAAATGTAGCTAATTGCTCCTTTGGCCTTGGTTCCCTGGAGACGATGAGCCCAGCAGATCCCACATGATGGACGATGGACGGACTGGGCTAGGACCAATGGCCTGGCATCCCATATGGAGCGGGCCAGCCATGTATAGGGTCGCACCAAGCAGCCACATGGGTTTTCACTATATGTAATGACGAAGTCTATGACTGTAACGCTCATCTGATATCCACGGAGACGCCACTCAGTCTGGTTGGACCACTTCCAACCTCGAACCCCCTCCCTTGACTCTTGTTCGGCCGAGGACCTGGTCTGAAAACACAGGAATTTGGGTTTAGTTTTATTGTCTCTTCCAGCCCAAAGCCCACCTTCTTTCAGGTCCCAACGACCCCCTTGATGCTCTCCTCACCTTGTTTTATTATATGGTGTGCTCTCCGTCCTGCTGTTCTGTGCAGGGGCGCGTTGTTGGATGGGTGCGGCGCAACCTAGTTGCTTCACTATTGCGGGCCCTCAGAGTTCAGACCTGCTGCGACTCCTGTTTGTCCAGGTAAGACTGCTGGTTTGGCAGTTTGTTCTTTACTTTGCAATTGCCCCTATTAATGTCTCTCCTTCTTCCTTAGGTGCGAATGGAGTTCTGGTGGTGCCGTGCTGCTTGGGGCTGTGCACAAGATGGTAAGTGAAAGCGCGATGCACAGCGCTATGTGCCTTATCTTGTGCTGACCTGTTTGTTCTCTCTTCCTTACAGGCCGCTGCGATGTCCCGGAATGGATGCTGCCGAGAAGATGAAGAGCAGTGAGTAAAGCGTAGTACGTGCCACCCTCTTGATCTCTTGTGTGCTAATCAGTGTTTTCTTCCCTCTTGCAGGTCGTTAAAATGGCCCGGAATGGACATGGGCCAAGGGCGAGTCAACCTCAGGTAAGCATGTGCTTATTTTGAATGTTTTCTATATTGGAGAATAAACGCTTACTAATGCTGCTTTTCCGTTCTCTTTTCTTCTCAGGTGCGGCTTTCCAGATCGAAGGAGCGCTCGCCGAGCTGGTGTATATTCAGGACCCAGGAGTGGAGGACAGAAGCAGGATTCACTCGCAGGTAAGTGTATTCTAAGGATGTTCTTGTTCTTGCAGGTAACAGGTTCAGGAATGCAGATGAGGATCCGAACAGAACGTGGTGAGCATCAAACTGCAGCTAGCAGAGCAACGCGAAGCGTGTTCCTCAGCTTGGGCGTGGCTTATATAGCCTGCACTTATCCCAGGTGCCCCTAGGTCTGACCACACCTAAAACACTAGACCGCATAGCTCAGTTCTGGTACTGAGCTATGCGGGGGCATCCATGTTGCCCAAAGGCTATTGCTAGTCCTAGTTTTCAAGTTCTCTGGCTTCACATATGAGCCTGGCGCCAAAGGTACCAAGACTGACTCCAGGAGAGTCTTGGGCGGAATGGTAAGGCCCTTGGGGCCATGATGGAAGGCCGTGGTGTAGCCCAGATGGCTTGCCTGTTAGGTCCAGCGGCAGGGGTCATGACGTTGTAACGGTTTTTAAGCTTCTGCTTGCATCCTTTTTGCAGAATGTTCCATGGCAGCAGAGTTCTTTGCTGACACACCTATTTTTGTAGAAATACAACTTGTTATCCTTACAAGAGTTTCTTGGTCCTTCTTCCCTTAGAAGGTTGTATTTTTTCTGGTGTGAGCATTTAGGAGCATGCCTTCACCCTTCAGGTATGGCCCATGAAGAGAGAGAAGCTATGGAACCACGAAAAGTATTAGGAGACAGAGCCACCACTGTTTTGGAAGCGGGTGTCTTGCGCCTAGGCTCTTGGCGCTAATGGCACAAGTGGAAGATAAGCCGCCATTAGACTATTTCACCATGTTTCCTTCACGTCCACTGGTGACGGTCTACTCATTTCTCTCATGGCCGCTGCTGGAAGGTTCTTAGCTATCGAACTCCAGGCAGTCGGCGTGTTGCAACCGCTCGGATTCTGATTCCTCTTTGCTGCCACATGCTCGTTTTCACTCCTGTTCCGTTACCAGAACCCTTTTCCTTTTCCCTGTGCTTCCTGGGGCGCTTTCCAGCGCTCTCTGTTGGTTTTCCTCTATGTACCTTTCTTTCACGTTGTCGCTCTCTTCTTCCTTTCCCTACCCCCGTCTTTCTCTCTCTCTCTCTCTATGTTATTCCATTTGTTCTCGCTATTCTCCTGCTCCGTCCTTGTTCCTTTATTTCACGGCTCTGGTCCCTCTCACTGAGACACATACTCACCCTCTCTCGCCGCCGCTGTGTGCGCTCCTGTCCCTCTCACGTCGGTGTCTTCTCTGTGTTCCCGAACTGTGCCTGCAGCTTGGGTATTTTCGGAGCTGAACACCGTCTGTCACACAGTCGTCCTCTTTGGGTTCACGACCCATGCCTGCAGCTTGTATTTTGTTGGAGCCGGACACCACCTGTCATACAGTTGGATTTCACAAGACTGCCAACCTGCTCTGCTTCCAAATCATACTTACCAAGGATTGGTGACTTAACCGCATACCAGAGATACAAGTTTGTCATTATAAGGCATACCAGGGTTTTTTGTGCCAGTCAGGCTTTTCCCCCGGATTAGTCCTTATGTGGGAGCAGGGCCGCAGGGCTGCAGTTCACTGCCGGCCACTGTGGCTTCCTCCTGAGGTAGGGCCTCTCATCACAAGAAGGAAAACGATTACAGAACCAGATGGCTTTTGACTCGGAGCAGCCCTGAGAGCATTGACAGAGGGAGAGTTACTGGTCAGCGGAAGAAGAACAAGGATCTAAAAGTGGGTCACTGTCGAAGTTGTGGCAGAGGTCGGGACCCCTTGGGATGCACAAAGCGAACAGTGGGAAGCGTTAAGGAAACCAGCTGTCCCATGGGAGAGAGATGCTCTCCTGGTCCTGCATGCTGCTCTAGTGTCTGGCATTCACTGAAGTGTGAGCGGAGCAGAGGCAGCTCCAACTACAGGCGACATGAGCAATGGTAACATTTCTGGAGCTGTCTGAACAGGGGTCAAGTCCTAAAAATTAAATTGGGGGGACTCATCAACAAATGCATATCAAGATGAAATATGTGCCAGAAATTAGCATATCAAGATGAAATATGTGCATTTCATTAAATTGGCTTTGCATAACCACCCAAACTGCACAGGACGAATTGCATTTGCCTTTCATAAAATCAACACACACACACAAAACCAAGAGAGGATATTTTCTTCTAGTAGTGTTTTGAAAATGTTAAAAGGTGTGCATGTTTTAAACTCCAAGAATCAATACAAATGTTTTCCCTGGGAATTGCAGTACCGAAATGGGACATTTCACCTTTAGTTGTTTGGTATTTTTCATTAGGTTATATAGTGCAGCGGTGAAGTGTCTGGCCTACAATCCTGACGACTGTGGTTTGATCCTCGTGGTCGGCTTTAATGCATGCATTGAAAGAGGACCTTCAATGTTTCTCATTTTAGCTGGGGTGACTGAGCCCACCCTCTGAAAAAAGTTGGTGGACTCCGTCCCCCCGCGTGTACCCTCGACTTGAGCCCTGAGCTGTCAGATGCCTGTGTTTCCATGACAAGATAAGAAAGAGGAACAGCGGGTCTGGCGGTGACACGCAGAAAGACCAGTGAGTTTGCCTGGGTTAGGTGACCATGGGGTGCTCCGAAACAGACCGCTTGCTCAGAAGGTAATTTTTGAATACCGAACTAATGAATTAAGACAATTTGGGTGCAACTCTGATCCTAAGAGACAGAGTGAAAATTAATATTGTAACCATCATTGTCAAAGCCAAAAGGGGGCACTACTTAACCAGAGCAAAAGGAAATAGTGTAACCACCATTGTCAAAGCCAAAAGGGGACAATATTTCAGCAGAGTGAAACAAAATATTGTAACCACCATTACCAAAGCTCAAAGGGAACAATATTCACACAAAGTGAATGTGATTGACAGGAAGGAAGATCATTTATAAAAGGAGACTGCAACAAGCATTGCCTAAGCCAAAGAAAGGCAATTAAAGAAAATCAAAGCTACCAGAATAGAAGCCCCTCCTTGTAAAAATCATCAAGGGGGAGAGAAATATAATCTGCATTGCCTGGAGCAAACTTATCAGTGTGGCATTGTTAAAGGGTACTGTATCCTTACAGAAGAAGTTATAAACCTTGTGTGGTTGTTGAAAGACAACAAAAGTATTAATGAAGCAGCTGTTGATTTAACTTTCCCCATTGAGGATGTGAGTGTGGAAAGTTTGAAGCAATCCTCACAACAAACTATTGGTAGTAATAGTAGGAGTTCTTATCCTGGCATGCAAGTATACCAGGAAATTGACATTTAGTGGTTAGTCCTGGCAGGCATGTGGACCAGGAAGAAGAAGAAATTGATATATTACTATGTGGTAGGAGGCTGTGGTGAAAAGACAGTGGTATCTCTGTGTATGTGTACTATTGAACTATTGTGGAATCATCCTGACAAAATAGTGTTGATTATGAGGAATACATGTGATTTAATGAAATATGATTTGTCGTCAGAGAATGGAATAATTATGGTTACATGTGATTTTAACAAATCACAAAACAACAAATTAATTTTTATTGAACCAAAAATGTCTCAAAAAAATAACTATTTTTGTTTTCGTTGCTTTTAGTGTGTTCCCCCACCCCAGTCCCCCTTTTTAAAATCATACTTTTCCCCCACCGCCAAAACTACTATTCCCATTCCCAATTACATATATATAGTTTTTAAAAAAAATGTTTATTGTTGAAGTTTTGGGTTCGTTAAAATTCTATTTGTTGTTTTGTATTCATTAAAATCACTGCATACCAATAATTACATTGCATACAAACTTCATATATGAAGTTAAAGGGCCTCGTTACAACTGTGGCGGGCCAGCAATAAGGGTGCCAGTCACACAGTACCAGCAGCCTTTCCGAACTGCTAAAGTACAACTTTGCAACCCGGCAGGTCTGACCTGTCGGGCGCAACGGCACCCGCCCGCAATGGTTTCTCTGAAGCACCGGCACCATTAGCAACGGTGCTAGTGCTTCCGTTTCCCCACTCCCATGGAGTCCTAAGGGGTTTCATGGAAATGGGGAACAAAAGATTTTCTGGCACTGACTTCCCGATCCGCCAGAACTTATAATGTCCCGGTGTCACCGGGAAGTCAAGTGCCAGTAAAGTGTCACGAGTCTGGCGGCAACCCACTGTAGCACCGGCGGGTTACCGCCAGACTTGTAATGAAGCCCAAAGTCTTTTTGTTCCGTCGAACAGCAGTTTAAGAGTGAGAAGTGTTACTTGAAAATAAGCCAATTATATTGCAAAGTGAGGGTCATATGGAATGAACAGAACTTTGTGCTGTATTTGAAATGGAACTTGGTTATTGAAAGAACTTTCTTGATTTTGAACTTTGTTTTGAAACATCCAGAATTGATCCAGGGAAAGGGGATTTCAACCCTGATTACAAGGATTTATGTTTATAATTTCTTTGTGTGAATTTAAATGTTATTTTATGAGTTTGAACAGCCAGATAATCCCTGTATGATTTTGTTGTATGTATGATTGTGAGGGACGAGAATCTTGGACATTAGGCCATTTTCCATTAGCCTTAGTTTGATAGATAGGAAACCCTTATTGGGTTAGGGAACAATAGGTTTTTGTCTCACCCTTATTGTTTAATAAATGGCTACGTATGAGAATACTCTATCTATTTATCCATCTCACATTTCTGACCCCTCACAATAGTTAAATATTCTTAATATCATACCTAACAATAAGCTGGAAGTTTGTGACAAAGACCAAACTTAGTTTATTGCACAACCTCTTTCAGTGTGCATCAGAAAGTAGTGAAAGTACAGTGGTGATAAATAGGAGATGTTCTTGCTTGCATTTGTTTGCATTCAGGGACTTATAGCTTTCCTTTCAGGAGTCAAAAATAAAGCTACAGTGATATTCCTTTAGCTTAACATGTTTCTATGAGGATTCACATGGTGTCAGGTTGCTGCAATATGTGTACTTTACAAGTAAACTCTCTGAAACAGGGTAATTGCAGCCCTTGAAATCGAAACTGTGAATATTTGCACCAAGTAAAGCTTGGAAGGTGTTTGTTCAAGTGCTTAAACTGCAGAGTCGGTTAAAACGGCTCTATGATGTTTGCGCGAGAAAATTTGCTCGAGGCCCATTTGGTCGCAGTTTTTTACATTTTCTCGCAACAAAAACGTGGGCGGAGACCAGACCCCCCCCCCGCAACACTCCACGCCCCCACCACCATAATGAAATACCTAAACCCAACCCCTCATCTATATTTGTGAGGTAATGTGTTAAATAAAGGAGAACAAATGGGCCTCGAGCAAATGAGCCTGCAAGCAAATGGTCAAGATCGGGTTAAAAGTTTGACTTCACTGTCTAGCCAAAGTGCGTGATGCTGGGCAAATAATCTAATCTCACTCTGATTTTACATCATTAATTGGAATCCTTATAAGTGATTAAGTTCACACTATATGGAAACAAGACGACCTAACAACGAAACAGATTTTATGATCTTATGGACACAATGGTGTATGTAGCCTCATTCTCCTCTTTTAGTGCCGCCCGATGCCGACACCTAGAATTGCATTGTTGTTGCACTGGCCCTCCCTTAGTCCAGTATAACTAGCTTTCACAGGCAAATATATAGTTTAAGCAGGCATTCAGGGGACCAAAGATTCGAGTATAGCAGGGGACTTCGGTAGAACTAACATTAATTTCCTCCCCTGGTATCAGTCAGTTGCTTGGACTGTGCAGAGATGGGCATCAAACGAGAATGAATCAAACTCTTTTCAATGTCCTGTTATGGAATCTTGTACAGCATGCCTTCTGCCATTTTCATGGTTTCTAGGAGCTTCAAGCTGTGCAAGAGGTAGAATAAGAGACTAATTTAGTACCACGCAGAGCAGGGCGTGGTTGCTTGTTACAATATTGTTGTGTGCATATCTGAATTTGGGGTTCTCAAACTGCACTTTAGGCAGTAAGGCCCACTGTAAAAGGAAGAGTTCTGCTTCTGTTTGTTTTTCCCGGGATCTCCCCAGAGAGCCAAAGACTGGAAGGGTGATGGACCAGAACTGCCAAGGACCCAAGGGACAACTGACCAGAGGAGAGTGACTTACCAGGGAGCCTAGAACCAAAGGGGCGACAGACCAAAGGGGCACTTCGCAAGGGATTATGGTTGCCAGATGATTCCATGTCATGAGGGACAGCCTACTCCAATCTTGGGCTTTGCTTTTAACCTAGAATTACTTCAGTCCATTTTATTCAATTGAAGTGACTGCAGCAAGATGATTAGTTGCAAAATCTCTCTCTTCTTGTGGTGTTCCCAGGGGTCTAACTTCTCTCCCTGGTTTTCTGAACCGCTACCTGTCACCTCTTACCCACTCCATCACTACTTTCTGTTCCAATTGTCAGTGTTATGCGGAAGACACCCAGCGCTCTTTCAGGCTTCCCTCAGCCACCCCTGCTCCTTCTCTCATACCAGATTGTATGGCCGCAATTCAGGAATGGTGTGCCGCCAACGATCTCTGCCTTAATGCCAGTAAGACTGACATCCTCCTCATTGTGACACCTGCTCCCTCCATTCCTCTCTCTCTCTCTGACCGCCCACCCTGGGGCCTCTTCCTGCTCCTCCGTGTGAGGCTAAGAACCTTGGCGTCATCTACGATCCCTGGGCTTATGGCCAAGGACAAGTCTCGCAGTCCTGTTCTGGATAATTTGTAAAGGTTGAAGAGTAGAGGCAGGCATATTTAGAAAGAGGTTGTTTCTTTAGTCCATCCTAGAGAGGAGAGCTCTGGAGACAGTGAGCTTCTGGGGGAAAGTGAGAAAAGGAAGATGATGATGAAGGCCCAGCAAGGCGGCCAGCCACCCCCAGTGTCAGGTCAACACCCTGGTCCCTGACTGATGGTCAGTTGGTATCTGAGTACAGGCTTGATAGGGCAACCATCACCCAGTTGATGGACACAATCCAAGGTGACATAGCTAGCCGGGTCGCCATCAGCACTGCTGTGCCCCCACTCGTGAAGCTTGTGTCAGTCCTACAATACCTTGGAACTGGCAGCTTCCAACACACAGTTGCCATGATGCATGGCATGGCCAGTCCACATTCAGTGCTGTTCTGGGCCAGATGATGGATGCACTGCTGCGCCATTTAACACATAACATTAGCATTGCCCGCCACCCAAACACAGGTCAATTAATTCAAGGCGCAGTTCTATGCCATTGCCCAAGTCCCGAACGTAATAGCATCCCTAGACTGCAAACATGCTGCACTACCCTGGGCCCATGAGGCAGCCTACAGGAATCAGATGCATTTACATTATTTCAATGAGCAGATGACCTGTAGCCCAGAACTGACTATCACCCACTGCTGTGCCCGCTACCCAGGATCCACCCACAACTCCATGGTGCTGTGCAACAGCACAATGCCAGCCTACATGGAGAGGCAGCAAGGCCAACGGACATGAATAGTGGGATAGTACAAACCCTGCCAGAAATGCATGCCAAAGTACACCAAATGTAGGGAAGGGGCAGACACACAGGAATCCTTGCATGCCACCAAGGACACAGCTAGCACTATCAAAGCACCAGGTTCCGTGCATGTGTGGCACACAAGGACACGTGCACACGTCCCCCAAACCAGAACCCACAGAAGGTGATGGGCACACACTTGTGAATTCACCATTACATATGGAAACACAACAACCACAATGCAACTTGTCTGTGTTGCAGTGCTGCTTCTCACCTTGACACCCAAAAGCAACCTTACCCAGGGCACCACACAGGAATGCTAAGTGAGATCAATGCAAATCCCATCCACAAAACCACTGTAGATGAGCAGGAAAATACACGACCATGAACATCCCTGAGAGAGTGATCCCTGAATGCCCATTTACATGCATGCAAAAATTCAAAATAAGGTGCTATGTAGCTAACGCTGCACCAGCCACAGATCCAGCCACAACCCATCACTAATAAACATTGTCCGTGAACAGGCAGACATGACGGGAGCCTCATTCTAATGTAACGGATGCACCACTGTGCAATCACACACAGGGGGTGGTGCATGTTGAACGCTGGCCACACTGGGCATGGCACACATTGCAGAACAAACCCGGGGCACATGAAGACACCATAATCAAAGGACAAGTGCAAACATGAGGGTACATGTTCAGCATGAGTGTTACAACTGTAACCTGCCACAGAACACCTTACTTATTGACACAGGCTGCATGTAGGGTTCAGATCATGCATGTCCCTAAATATGATGGATGCATACCAATATGCCAATGACATTGCATGTATCCGTGGCTCACATAGATGACCATAGTGCATAGTGAATTGATGCGTATCCCTTGCACACCCAGTGAAGCAACCTAGGCCTAATGTAGACATTTCATCCCCTGCAGGTGATTCCAGATACCCGCAGCTCACATGGTTGATGACCCCTATGTGGAATCCACAAACTTCTGCAGAGTTGGCATATAACAGAGCTGGCCCACAGTCGTACCCGCATATGTGTGGAAAGGACATTTGTTTTGTTGAAGTCACATTTCCGGAGGGGCAAAGATGTATGCGCCAGATAAAGTTGGAAAAATTGTACTCACCTATGCCATGCTGCACAACATCTGGTGGCGTAGGCATGTGCCACTACCCCCTGATGCTGATGCGCAACAGGCAGGGGATGAGAGTGATGATGACCATGTGCCCGTTGCCGGGGCTAATGCATACAGGGATGGGATGAGGGAGGGGAGGTTGGCCAGACAGTCGTTGATTGAACATTTCTTTTGATTTGGTCGATGGTTAAATGTCACGAAGATCACTTGTGAAATAAACAGCACTTGAAAACAATCATGAATGTACAAGCTTTCTGTCAAGTTTCAATGGGCTTTAATTAGCGTGGAACAAACCCCCTCCCCCGACCAACTCCCCAGCACACATTCCCCCTCCCCTCACCATCTCCCCAGCACACATTTCCCCCAACCAACTCCCCAGAACACATTCCCCTCTCCCCCCTCCAACTCCCCAGCACACATTCCCCCTACCCAACACAGTGCATATGGGTCCATGTGCCCAGCCCTCAGGCCAACAGTGCTTTATCGATCTAGGAAGGACGTTTTTACTCTCCACCTCCTCCACCTTCAGGTGAGCGCCGTTGGGAATGCCACAGGGAACTACACCTGGGAACCTCTGTAGGGAGCCCTCGGTGGGGGTTGTTGAGGTTGATGGCAGTGATGCAGCCAACTGCAGCTCCAGGCAGAGGAGGTTATTGGCCTCACGCATCTGTTCTGCATGCGCAGATTGCACCTCGCAAAGTTCGCAGACTCTCTGCCCAAACCCTGTGAGAGCCGCACTACATCCCTCCACCACGTTACGGGTACGGGCATTGTCCGGCACCATGGTTTTTGCTGCTCCCCCCCCCCGAATCGCACTGCTGATGACCTTGATGTGGTGGTTGTGTTGGACGGTCATGCCCTCGATCCGCATCCGGTGTGCCTCAATCACGTCCAGGCGTGCCATGACTGCTGTGCCTAGAGCTGTGCCTGTGCTACGTGTCGGGTTGCTCTGCCTGGCACGTCATACGCAGGGCTAGTGGGGGTGCTGTTGCTTGTCGTGGCCTGCTGGTGGGGCTGCCGTGGATGGAGGGGCTCCCAGCAGGTGACCCATATGAGGGTGTGTCCTCATCCGCCACTGCTGTGTGTGCACGATGGCGACATGCACAGACATGGAGACTGCGGCTTGGACTCTGCACATGCTCCGGGGTCCCTTGGGGTGTGGACATTTGCTGCTCCGGACTGTAAATTGGTGTCAACACAGGTACGCCATGCTGCTCCTCACAGGATGAATTGCCATCCTCTGGGGTGGTTGCACTGGTGACTACCTCTACATCCTGTGAGCCCCTGGCTTGGGGCCATTGAGCTGGTGAGCCCCTGGTGTGGTGGGGTGTGTCCTCCACCTTTGCGTATCTTGCCAGGCCCTTCACGGGGTGGTGGTGCTGGCGAAGGCGCGTCTTGGCAGACATCAGGATGGGCCTGCCTCCTTGTCATCCACGTTGCCCTCAGTTGATGCCTGCATGCTTGTAGGGTACATAGGGTATGTATGAGGATAGGGCACCTACAATTAGTTTCATGCATTTCATGGTTTACAGGGGAGGAAGGACAGTTTCAATCATGCTTGGGCATAACCTGTTTAGTATTCACAATGTTGGTATAGCTGGGGCATACTACGTGGGGGGGATACAGTTCTGACTTGTTGGGATGGCATTTTCATGTGTCCGATATGCAGAGCTGGCATGCCGCTGTCAGTGAGGGGTGGTTGGTAATACACACGCTCACCTGGCATTGCTGTGCCCATGCCATGGATGTGTGTGCCATTGTGGTTCCATTTGTCCATTGGATGCACTACTGTCTGGATACCTTGGGTTGCTTGGGTGCACTGGTACAAGGGTCAAGTCGTGGGTGACTGTGGCCCGTCACACGCACTGCACCCACTCACAGTGGCTGGATGTCAGACATTCACACCGAGAATGGACTGGTGGACTAGTCACATTGCTATTTGCAAGGGTAGGGGTGGCTCACCTGCAACTTTCTGGGTGCCAGTGACTGCCTCCGCTCCTCCCACTCCCTCAATGGAAGTCATGTCAATGAGGGTGGTGCACTGCTTCCCCCACGGTGTCAGCTACAGTGCTGGTGGTGGCCCTCTGCCAGTCGCCATGGACTCACTCCTGTACTGGGCCAGGAGGCCCTGGACACGGACCTGCAGGTCATTGAAGCGCTTGCGGCACTCCTCTCCATCCTTGGGGACACAACCCGCCGCTGTCACCTTCTGGCTGATGGATTTCCACGTCTTGGAGGGCTGCTCAGAGCCTGTCTTTTTTTGTTGTGGGCCATAGAGCTCATTCTGGTGGGAAATGACCACCTCCAACAGTATTGCCAGTTCTGAGTTGGAAAACGTGGGTTTCCGCACCCTGTACAAGGCAGACTTGCCCCTGACACGCTCCTGAGACTTTTTCCTGGGTTTTCGGGTGTGGATGGCTTCCACAGGCTGCATTTTTGGGCGGATTGTGATTTCCAAAATGGCTGCTGCTTTGTTTCCCATATCGGCAGTGACGCATTTCCCATGGCGCTAATAGCACAGGACACCAATGGTAACGCAATGTACGCAGAGTTTTTGGGTTTGCAGCCACTGTTACCTCCGGATGCTATTTGCATTAATGCTGGGTCCTTGTGCGCGTGCCTGCCAACTCGTGATGGGGCGTTGTTTGCGCCACAACTCACGGCGTTAATGCAAATACCGCTCAGCGGTATATGCGTCTGGATACTGCCAAACTTGTGATGAGGCTGTGTGAGTCTATGTTGGGCAGAACACACTGCATGTAATTAGTGATGTTCTCTCACCATGAAATCAAGATTTCACAATGAGAGAACATCACTGATTGCACTTTGTTCTGCCGAGACATCCAGATAGAGACATGGAGGGGAGGAAATCACATAAAAAAGCTTCCTGGATGGAGATCTCTTTCGTACATGTCAACATGCCCAATTCCATTTGAAAGTCCTGGTTTTCTCGTTCTACCCCACATGACTACAAATCCCAGAATTCAAAGTTAACATCAATACTGGACTAGTATCTCCCAAATGGAATGGGGCATGTTGGCATATATGCTCTTATAGTTTATGCTTCTCTCACTTCCGTGTTTGGCAGCACTCACCTCATGCAGTGATGTTCTCTTGCAGTCAAATCTGTGTTTCAATTGTCTTTGTGTGCACCTGTCTTGCAGTTTGTAATATACGATACCAAACAACTCGAACCCAAATCATATTTTGAACAGAACATGTAGGCCCAATGAGAAGTATGTGGTTGGGCTAGTACCTTACTCCATTTGAGGTATAGAAGGGTTTTCTTTTCTGACAACCCTCTTAACACCACGGCCACCATGCTGGGACTGGAGACCCATTGCACAGAGCAGAAGAGTTCAGTCTTCCCCCACAACCTGGAAGTGTCTTTGTAGATAATGGGCCTCACTACACTGTAGGCGGTAAACCATGGCGCTATTAGCGCCATGGTTCATGCCGGTAATTTACCGGTACCGCCTTGGAGGAAAGGGGAATTACCGCCCTATTCCAAGGTTGGGAAGGCGGTAATTCCTCCTTCCTCCATTGCCCTTCCCCATTCCCATTTTTGCCCCATAGGGCATAATGGGAATGGGGAAGGCGCTAATTACGGTACCGCAAATTGCGGTACCGTAATTAGCTCCCTGGTCCCTTTGCGGGTTGGATTTTTAACGCCTGCAAAAAGCAGGCGTTAAATTCCCCAACCCGCAAAGGGACCTCGTAGTGAGGCGGTAAGGATTTACCGGTACCGGTAAAATACCGGTACCGGTAAACCCTTACCGCCTACCGTGTAATGAGGCCCAATGTGTCTTATTATTTATCCAACATGTCAGAAACACAATTACATTTTTTGTAATTTATACGGAAATACAAATTCTGAATGTAGGTCTCGAACACGGGTCTCTGCTTTTAAAGCGAGCAATTAAGAGGTGTGTAGACTCGTCTGTCGTTTTCATGTCAACTCGTTCACGCGTGAGCCTGCAGGCTGAGATCACGTCAGTGATGTGGAGGTGGATGGAGTTTCCGGAGTTTACTTGGCCGAATATCTTAGCTTTAGAAGCACGCAATTTCTTCCACCACATCTTGTCCGTCTTTTGTGTGCACACAGTTGTGCTCATTTTAAGCTTTGCTTTTCAAGCTTTTCGAACTCAGCTGAATACTGTGTGTGGGGAAAGTATGGCACTGTCGAGACGTATGACTAGAGACCAGAGACGTTTTTATGGGAGGGCAGAAGGGGCACGCACCCGGGCTCCCACCCTGGAGGGGCCCCGTATGGTTGCCTGGTTGAGATCAGTCAGTGCCCATTTGTTTTGTATATATAATCGTGACCATTGATATATTGCACACCACAAAGTCATTTGATCTTTGCGGATTAATTTCAAATCCTCTTGAAAACCATAGCCTCGAATTTATATTTACAATCTACACAATTTGTCTGCATGGTTGGGCACTTTCACTTTTAATGAGACTGCTAACATGAGGCATCTCTCTATGCTGGGGTATGTGTGCCTTTTTCATACAGCTACTTATCTGTGCCCTGCATTTGAACTACACCTTTCTCATGGCTGCCATTTCTAAAAATATTCCTGTACCTATGCTTGAACACAACTAACCTCGTCCTGGACTGAAAAGGTTGCCCTTCAAATGCTGCTTGTTTATTATTCTGATTCCAGCTAGAGGGTAATGAAGACTGGTAGGGAGCCCCGTGCATATTTTCATTGCTGCATGACAAAATATCAAGCTGGGGGTTTTCATCGCGATGTGGGGGCGGCGACCAGGGATTTTGTATCCCGTAATTTCTTTGGTTCAGAGGGGGGCCCCAAAGTAGTCTGTGCCCCGGCCCCATGATTCCTTAAAATGGCCCTGCTAGAGACTACTTGTGAAATGTAAAGAGGCAATGCTGACTTAACATTGGTGTGCACCTGTCCGACTCTGATGATAATACATCCCACTGCAAGGCTACACACGACTGTGGGGGTTTCAAGGCAAAGCAACAGCGTGCAGGGGTGACATCCTCTCTGCTAGCCCTGGGGCCCTATGATGAAGGCGGGAGACTTATACCCTTGATGGAAAAAAGTGCCTTGCAAAGGAAAACCTGTTCCTGGTATAAATGGTGTTTTTGGCATTTTAAAGGCCATCCAGATTGCACAGTGTGGAACACATCTTTCTGTGTTTTGTAAAGGTCTGCTGCACGAAAGTGGGCACAGGCATAGAATCACCAAAGGGCCCCATGTTACCAGGGTGCCATATTTTCTTGTTGCTTTTGAATGTATGTCATACTGGCCAACATTCTGTGACCAAAAAGATGTAGGATTTGTCACGTTTCAAAAAGAATGCTTAGCATAACAATTACATGACAGGAAATTACCAAAACGTAAATTGTTGGCACCACTGGAGCTTTCTAAAATGCACAACCCATCAAACAGCACATCATGGAAAGATGCTCAAATGTTTAAAATGTATAATTGTGAATGTTAAGTTAACACCAAATTCAATTACCTAACTTCACAGAAAAGAATCACACAGAGCTGGTAGGCCACGTTTGCCACTGCTCTGTAGCAGCACCCGGGCAGTATAATGTATTCCTGCAGTGCAGGTTGAACACTGAACACCATGGAGACTGATACCCTCCTCAGTCTGATAGGCAGATGCTGTGTGACGGTGGCGCGCTCTGCCACTTGCCCGTTCACTGGTGGTTCACCTAAGGTCTGTCCCGGCAAGAGTGCAGGGCAGAGTCATGTAGCTGTCAGGTCAGTGGATTGATCTGAGCGCATCACTCAAATGTATCACTCATCCGCCCACCGCACAGATTCATTGCCTTAGAGTCACATAAATTACCTGCCCCTGTACAAAGCAGTAGGATCTGTCACCCAAATCTGTAGGCGGTAGGACTGCTTAAAAAGCAGTAGCCTACTCCTTAAACCAGCAGGGTTGGCAGGTATGGTATAGGTGAAGATTTCAGCTCTCTGAGGAAGACTGAAATGATATGCATTTAAGAACAAGGAAACAACCTAAACTGACAGTATTGAGCTTTCTTTTAGCCACAGACCTTGGAAGGAAATGATTGGCTGCACAAATCAAAACTACAATTATTTAAAAAGCAATGCGAGGGCGAACAAATGTAATGTGTTTTTCCCTGCTTACTATTTGACCCTGGACAGAGTTCCGAATAAAATAAATAGACCTCGCCATCTTCACTGTACAGAGAACCAAGCTGCACCTCACTGATGAGGCTCAACATGGCCGAAACATGTGTGGGGTTGCCTGTGTTTCGGTACAGAGGGGACCAGGCCTAGCAGTTTCGGCTGGGCTGCTTCCATTGGTGGCAGTACCTGGCTGATTTGCAAATGACTGTGCCCCTTTTGCAATGGCGCAGACAGGCTTTAAAAAGGTGGTCTGGAAGGTTGCCCAGAGCAGTGCCAGTGGTTCAGATTAATTCAAAATCTCCCACCCATTACTTTTTTGGTTTCACTGCACCAATGGCAGCTCCACAGAGCTGTCATGATGCCGACCCCCGGGGACCCAGACCAAGTTCAGCAACCCCAGAAGCAGGCATCAAGTTATCCCAAGCAAGCCCAACAACCCCTGCTAGGGGCTATATGGGTCCAGTCCTGGCACCTATGGCGCCAGGCTCATATGGAGAGTCAGTCCTGGCACCATAGGCGCCAGGCTCATAGATTAAAACTTACCTGATGCAGACCATGCTGCAAACTTACCTGATGCAGACCATGCTGCAAGAGCTCCAAGCCAAAAGAGGCTTGGAAGGGACTACTTTACTTGGGGACTATTTTTTACTCGGGCGGGGCTGGGGAGAAATACTTTCCCCTGACTACTTTGGAGGCTATTTAAACCACGCCCGAAGAGCAGCACACGCTTCGCATTATTCTGCATCCAGCAGCGTAACGCTCACCGTGTCTGCAAGTCTGCATCCAGCCTTCTGCCATGCCCGCCTTGAGTTTGGAGCTCCTAGAAAAAGGGAGAAAGAAGGAGAAAAGGTTAGAACAAGAGCAGTACCTTTAATCCTTACCTGAATTCCCGATCCATCACATCTTCGAGCTGGAAGAAAGAAGCTATTTATGCGCGTAGCCTCGCCTGCTGCAGCGCCGCGCTGAACTCACCGGCCTTCGCAGCATCTTCACATTCCACCGCATCCTCCTGCATGTTCCCGCCGCACTCCGGCATCTAAGGAGAAGACAAGAACAGCAAGGTGAGCCAAGGGAATACACAAAGGAATATTATTTACCCCCCATAGACTTACCTGATTTTGCCACCGGGGGATACTATTCCTCTTCACGGGTCGGCGCAGCTTCCACTGCATCTTCGCCGAACCCCGGCCCCTAAGGGGAAACAAAAGGACAGCAAGGTGAAACAAAGGGACTAACAAGGGGAACCCTCCTCACCACAATAGACTTACCTGATTTTACCGCCGGAGGTATTATTCCCCGAGACTTCATACTTTCTCTCAGCGCCTGAATAAGGGAGAAAGCAACAGGTTACATATTGACATTATTTTATCGAACTGTGTTGGAAAATACAAATCCTTACCAGAATACTACCGGTTGCCACGAGGAACTCTTCATTAGGGTCAAGCTGCAACCTGCAAGCAATCGGACAAGAGTGAAAGTCAGGCATTTGAACTCTTACGAACTTTATACATACGGCGTCTTGCCGGGAATCTCAGAGTCAATATTCTTCTGGAACTCACCAATTCCTTCGAGGCAGGGAAGCAATTGGTTATCAACGCGCCCCTTCGCTCAATGCAGGATGGAGAGCTTATCTTTTCAAACCATCAGGTGAGACTATAAGAGGGGATATCAAAGGTGATCTGTGGGGAGAACAGCGGGGGTGGGGGGATTTACGCTCAACTCCACGGGTGGTTAATTCCCTTTCTCCATTTGCAGAAGAATATTCATACGGGCCAAGCAAACAAAGCTAGGTGGGCCAGTCCAGTCCGTCATCTTGGCCTTACGCGTCACATTGGTGGAGACCGCAGCTGTCCAGTTCCGATCGCCGCCTCTGTGGGAGCCAGGTGAGCATAACAGAACGCAAAGACTACCCACAAATTCATACCCGGGAGTTATGGATACCTCAGAGACTGACCAATTTGCCCAATTACTAGGGGAACTGAGGGCTGAAGTGCATTCCGCCCGTCAAGAAACCAATGCTCTTAGGAGAGAACTGATTTTGTCAAAGGAGCGAACTGATGACCTTGCTAGGCAACTATTGCAAAGCCAGGCTGGACAAGCACCCCTACCTGGTTCCGGGGGGAAATCCAGCTCCTGTGTTATCGAGTAAACCTGTGCAAATAAACCTACCAGGAAATATTCCATTAGCTCCACCCGACCGCTTTGCCGGAGATCCCAAAAGGTTCACCGTGTTTATGAACCAATGCCGCTTGCACTTTTTATGCAGACCTGGAACCTTCCCAAACGATCAAGCCAAGGTAGCCTTTGTATTGTCATATCTCAGCAGCAGTGCAGCTGATTGGTCATTTCCACTAGTTACTCAGGATGACCCAATTCTTCCGGATTTTCAGGGCTTTCAAACGAGCATGGAAATACTATTTGCCCGGCACTCCCAAGGACAAGCCCTGGATAACGAACTTTTGTCCCTACGACAGGGTAACCAGGACCTTCTATACTACATTGCAACCTTTAATAGGTTGATAGTGGAAACTGGATGGCCTGAGGTAAAACGAATCACGTTATTTCATCGAGGGCTTCGAGGAGAACTCAGTGATGTCTTGGCTCAAGTCGTGAACCCACCTCAAGACTGCACTGAATATATAGACTTAGTGGTCCAGTTAGATCACAGACTTTAGAACAGAAAGGCTGATCGAGCCAAGTTTGAGAATCGGGTGTTGGTCAAAACCCACGCTAACCCCAAAGGAGCAGATGCTTTGGAACCCATGCAAATTGGAGGGGTTAAAGGATCTTTAACCCAGAAGGAAAGAGAAAGGAGACAGCAAATGTAATTGTGTCTATATTGTGGAACTTCTGGGCATTTTCTAAGGGATTGCCCTGTAAAACCACCCAAGAAGGTGGTAGGAGCTGCTGATAAAAGCCATATGGAGTCAGACTCGGGAAACAACCACGCCCGACAAGCGTAGAGGTCCGCTTGCCGAGCTTGAAGAAGGATACTCAGACCTCGCATTTCATCATACCAATGGTCCTCGTAGATCCAGGGTAGCCATCGGGTATGCACGCAGTAAGGGCATACATTGATAGCGGGCCATAGGAAACTATGTGGACTATGAATTGGCTTCCAGGATGAATCTACCTCTCTGCCGAAAAACCACCTCAGATGTCATCACCACAGTCGATGGAACTGAAATTGCCTCTGGGCCTGTAGCTCATTCCACCGCAGAAATGACACTATTGGGTCAGGATGGGCATCGAGAGACTATTGTGTTTGATCTAATCAAAGCCCCACAGATCCAAATAATACTGGGGATACCTTGGTTGGAAACACATAATCCTTGTATTGATTGGCGAGAGAAGAGAATAACCTTCCCGGATTGTGCACAAACCTGTTACCCAAAGAAAAGTCAGAACGCAGGCCTGGCCACAGTAACCACAGCAGTCATGCAACTACCTCCAGAATACCAAGAATTACAGGATGTCTTCCAAAAAGAACAGGCAAACACCTTACCTCCTCACAGATCGTACAATTGTCAAATCGATCTCATATCCGGTGCACAACCCCCTTGTAGCAGGATCTATGCCCTTACGGAACCTGAGAACCTTCACCTACGACAATACTTAGACCAGTACCTTGCCAATGGCTTTATTCGCCCATCCAAGTCCCCTGCATCTTCAGCTTTGTTCTTCGTGCCCAAAAAGGAAGGTGACCTCAGAACGTGCATAGACTACCGCGCATTGAACCAGATAACTGTTAAGAACCGATACCCATTGCCTCTGATCCCTGAACTACTAGACCAAGTGAAGGACGCTTGTATATATACTAAATTAGATCTCCGGGGGGCATACCATCTGGTACGTGTAAAAGAAGGCGACAAATGGAAGACTGCTTTCCGCACTAAGTATGGGTTATTCGAATACCAGGTGATGCCTTTCGGTTTGTGCAATGCACCAGCCGCCTTCCAATACTTCATGAACGATGTCCTTCGTGAACTCATTGACGTTTGTGTTGTCATATATATCGATGATATTCTAGTATACTCCTCTTCAGAATCTTACCATGTGAAGCACGTCCGAGCAATCCTTGAGAAATTGCGCCAGCACAAACTATATGCAAAACTGGAAAAATGCGTTTTTCATGCCACAGAAGTTGAATTCCTTGGGTTTATCCTGACCCCAAAGGGAGTCCGAATGGACGCAAGAAAGGTGGACGCAATCCTTAAGTGGCCATCACCAAGTACAGTTAAAGGAGTACAAAGCATGCTCGGCTTTACCAATTTGTACTGCAGATTCATCCCGGATTTTTCACATGTTGTACATCCCATCACAGCACTCTTGCAAATACATTTTTAAAATCATACTTTTCCCCCACCGCCAAAACTACTATTCGCATTCCCAATTACATATATATAGTTTTTTAAAAAAATGTTTATTGTTGAAGTTTTGGGTTCGTTAAAATTCTATTTGTTGTTTTGTATTCATTAAAATCACTGCATACCAATAATTACATTGCATACAAACTTCATATATGAAGTTAAAGGGCCTCGTTACAACTGTGGCGGGCCAGCAATAAGGGTGCCAGTCACACAGTACCAGCAGCCTTTCCGGACTGCTAAAGTACAACTTTGCAACCCGGCAGGTCTGACCTGTCGGGCGCAACGGCACCCGACCGCAATGGTTTCTCTGAAGCACCGGCACCATTAGCAACTGTGCTAGTGCTTCCGTTTCCCCACTCCCATGGAGTCCTAAGGGGTTTCATGGAAATGGGGAACAAAAGATTTTCCGGCACTGACTTCCCGATCCGCCAGAACTTTTAATGTCCCGGTGTCACCGGGAAGTCAAGTGCCAGTAAAGTGTCACGAGTCTGGCGGCAACCCACTGTAGCACCGGCGGGTTACCGCCAGACTTGTAATGAAGCCCAAAGTCTTTTTGTTCCGTCGAACAGCCGTTTAAGAGTGAGAAGTGTTACTTGAAAATAAGCAAATTATATTGCAAAGTGAGGGTCATATGGAATGAACAGAACTTTGTGCTGTATTTGAAATGGTACTTGGTTATTGAAAGAACTTTCTTGATTTTGAACTTTGTTTTGAAACATCCAGAATTGATCCAGGGAAAGGGGATTTCAACCCTGATTACAAGGTTTTATGTTTATAATTTCTTTGTGTGAATTTAAATGTTATTTTATGAGTTTGAACAGCCAGATAATCCCTGTATGATTTTGTTGTATGTATGATTGTGAGGGACGAGAATCTTGGACATTAGGCCATTTTCCATTAGCCTTAGTTTGATAGATAGGAAACCCTTCTTGGGTTAGGGAACAATAGGTTTTTGTCTCACCCTTATTGTTAATAAATGGCTACGTATGAGAATACTCTATCTATTTATCCATCTCACATTTCTGACCCCTCACAATAGTTAAATATTTTTAATTTCATACCTAACAATAAGCTGGAAGTTTGTGACAAAGACCAAACTTAGTTTATTGCACAACCTCTTTCAGTGTGCATCAGAAGGTAGTGAAAGTACAGTGGTGATAAATAGGAGATGTTCTTGCTTGCATTTGTTTGCATTCAGGGACTTATAGCTTTCCTTTCAGGAGTCAAAAATAAAGCTACAGTGATATTCCTTTAGCTTAACATGTTTCTATGAGGATTTACATGGTGTCAGGTTGCTGCAATATGTGTACTTTACAAGTAAACTCCCTGAAACAGGGTAATTGCAGCCCTTGAAATCGAAACTGTGAATATTTGCACCAAGTAAAGCTTGGAAGGTGTTTGTTCAAGTGCTTAAACTGCAGAGTCGGTTAAAACGGCTCTATGATGTTTGCGCGAGAAAATTTGCTCGAGGCCCATTTGGTCGCAGTTTTTTACATTTTCTCGCAACAAAAACGTGGGCGGAGACCAGACCCCCCCCGCAACACTCCACGCCCCCACCACCATAATGAAATACCTAAACCCAACCCCTCATCTATATTTGTGAGGTAATGTGTTAAATAAAGGAGAACAAATGGGCCTCGAGCAAATGGGCCTGCAAGCAAATGGTCAAGATCGGGTTAAAAGTTTGACTTCACTGTCTAGCCAAAGTGCGTGATGCTGGGCAAATAATCTAATCTCACTCTGATTTTACATCATTAATTGGAATCCTTATAAGTGATTAAGTTCACACTATATGGAAACAAGACGACCTAACAACGAAACAGATTTTATGATCTTATGGACACAATGGTGTATGTAGCCTCATTCTCCTCTTTTAGTGCCGCCCGATGCCGACACCTAGAATTGCATTGTTGTTGCACTGGCCCTCCCTTAGTCCAGTATAACTAGCTTTCACAGGCAAATATATAGTCTAAGCAGGCATTCAGGGGACCAAAGATTCGAGTATAGCAGGGGACTTCGGTAGAACCAACATTAATTTCCTCCCCTGGTATCAGTCAGTTGCTTGGACTGTGCAGAGATGGGCATCAAACAAGAATGAATCAAACTCTTTTCAATGTCCTGTTATGGAATCTTGTACAGCATGCCTTCTGCCATTTTCATGGTTTCTAGGAGCTTCAAGCTGTGCAAGAGGTAGAATAAGAGACTAATTTAGTACCACGCAGAGCAGGGCATGGTTGCTTGTTACAATATTGTTGTGTGCATATCTGAATTTGGGGTTCTCAAACTGCACTTTAGGCAGTAAGGCCCACTGTAAAAGGAAGAGTTCTGCTTCTGTTTGTTTTTCCTGGGATCTCCCCAGAGGGCCAAAGACTGGAAGGGTGATGGACCAGAACTGCCAAGGACCCAAGGGACAACTGACCAGAGGAGAGTGACTTACCAGGGAGCCTAGAACCAAAGGGGCGACAGACCAAAGGGGCATTTCGCAAGGGATTATGGTTGAGGGACAGCCTACTAAATTCTTGGGCTTTGCTTTTAACCTAGAATTACTTCAGTCCATTTTATTCAATTGAAGTGACTGCAGCAAGATGATTAGTTGCAAAATCTCTCTCTTCTTGTGGTGTTCCCAGGGGTCTAACCTCTCTCCCTGGTTTTCTGAACCGCTACCTGTCACCTCTTACCCACTCCATCACTACTTTCTGTTCCAATTGTCAGTGTTATGCGGAAGACACCCAGCGCTCTTTCAGGCTTCCCTCAGCCACCCCTGCTCCTTCTCTCATACCAGATTGTATGGCCGCAATTCAGGAATGGTGTGCCGCCAACGATCTCTGCCTTAATGCCAGTAAGACTGACATCCTCCTCATTGTGACACCTGCTCCCTCCATTCCTTTCTCTCTCTCTCTGACCGCCCACCCTGGGGCCTCTTCCTGCTCCTCCGTGTGAGGCTAAGAACCTTGGCGTCATCTTCGACTCCACCCTCTCCTTCTCTCCTCACATCTCTAACATCTCTAAGAAGTCAAACTGTCAGCTGGACCTCCACAGAGGTATTCTGGTTCTGCTCAAGTTTCAGAGAGGCAGGGAGGCTGTTCCAAAGGGAGGCTCCAGCCGAAGAAAGAGATTTACCACCAACTTGTTGCTTGGAGAAGCGACTGACCCTGAGGGAGTTGGAGGTGAGCAAAGAGCTCGAGTAGGAAGGTATTTACAAAGAGAGAGTTGGAGATATTGAGGACCCAGGCCCCAGAAAGCCTTGTGGATGATGCAGAGGGTCTTGAACTTGATCCTTGTAGCCACGGGGAGCCAGTGAATATATTGCACAGCTGGAGAGATACAATCCCTGGGCTTGTAGCCAAGGACAAGTCTCGCAGTCCTGTTCTGGATAATTTGTAAAGGTTGAAGAGTAGAGGCAGGCATATTTAGAAAGAGGCTGTTTCATTAGTCCAGCCTAAAGAGGAGGAGAGCTCTGGAGACGGTGAGCTTTAGGGGGAAAGTGAGAAAAGGAAGATGATGATGAAGGCCCAGCAAGGCGGCCAGCCACCCCCAGTGTCAGGTCAACACCCTGGTCCCTGACTGATGGTCAGTTGGTATCTGAGTACAGGCTTGATAGGGCAACCATCACCCAGTTGATGGACACAATCCAAGGTGACATAGATAGCCGGGTCGCCATCAGCACTGCTGTGCCCCCACTCGTGAAGCTTGTGTCAGTCCTACAATACCTTGGAACTGGCAGCTTCCAACACACAGTTGCCATGATGCATGGTATGGCCAGTCCACATTCAGTGCTGTTCTGGGCCAGATGATGGATGCACTGCTGCGCCATTTAACACATAACATTAGCATTGCCCGCCACCCAAACACAGGTCAATTAATTCAAGGCGCAGTTCTATGCCATTGCCCAAGTCCCGAACGTAATTGCATCCCTAGACTGCAAACATGCTGCACTACCCTGGGCCCATGAGGGAGCCTACAGGAATCAGATGCATTTACATTATTTCAATGAGCAGATGACCTGTAGCCCAGAACTGACTATCACCCACTGCTGTGCCCGCTACCCAGGATCCACCCACAACTCCATGGTGCTGTGCAACAGCACAATGCCAGCCTACATGGAGAGGCAGCAAGGCCAACGGACATGGATAGTGGGATAGTACAAACCCTGCCAGAAATGCATGCCAAAGTACACCAAATGTAGGGGGGGGGGGCAGACACACAGGAATCCTTGCATGCCACCAAGGACACAGCTAGCACTATCACAGCACCAGGTTCCGTGCATGTGTGGCACACAAGGACACGTGCACACGTCCCCCAAACCAGAACCCACAGAAGGTGATGGGCACACACTTGTGAATTCACCATTACATATGGAAACACAACAACCACAATGCAACTTGTCTGTGTTGCAGTGCTGCTTCTCACCTTGACACCCAAAAGCAACCTTACCCAGGGCACCACACAGGAATGCTAAGTGAGATCAATGCAAATCCCATCCACAAAACCACTGTAGGTGAGCAGGAAAATACACGACCATGAACATCCCTGAGAGAGTGATCCCTGAATGCCCATTTACATGCATGCAAAAATTCAAAATAAGGTGCCATGTAGCTAACGCTGCACCAGCCACAGATCCAGCCACAACCCATCACTAATAAACATTGTCCGTGAACAGGCAGACATGACGGGAGCCTCATTCTAATGTAACAGATGCACCACTGTGCAATCACACACAGGGGGTGGTGCATGTTGAACGCTGGCCACACGGGACATGGCACACATTGCAGAGCAAACCCGGGGCACATGAAGACACCATAATCAAAGGACAAGTGCAAACATGAGGGTACATGTTCAGCATGAGTGTTACAACTGTAACCTGCCACAGAACACCTTACTCATTGACACTGGCTGCATGTAGGGTTCAGATCATGCATGTCCCTAAATATGATGGATGTATACCAATATGCCAATGACATTGCATGTATCCGTGGCTCACATAGATGACCATAGTGCATAGTGAATTGATGCGTATCCCTTGCACACCCAGTGAAGCAACCTAGGCCTAATGTAGACATTTCATCCCCTGCAGGTGATTCCAGATACCCGCAGCTCACATGGTTGATGACCCCTATGTGGAATCCACAAACTTCTGCAGAGTTGGCATATAACAGAGCTGGCCCACAGTCGTACCCGCATATGTGTGGAAAGGACATTTGTTTTGTTGAAGTCACATTTCCGGAGGGGCAAAGATGTATGTGCCAGATAAAGTTGGAAAAATTGTACTCACCTATGCCATGCTGCACAACATCTGGTGGCGTAGGCATGTGCCACTACCCCCTGATGCTGATGCGCAACAGGCAGGGGATGAGAGTGATGATGACCATGTGCCCGTTGCCGGGGCTAATGCATACAGGGATGGGATGAGGGAGGGGAGGTTGGCCAGACAGGCTTTGATTGAACATTTCTTTTGATTTGGTCGATGGTTAAATGTCACGAAGATCACTTGTGAAATAAACAGCACTTGAAAACAATCATGAATGTACAAGCTTTCTGTCAAGTTTCAATGGGCTTTAATTAGCGTGGAACAAACCCCCTCCCCCGACCAACTCCCCAGCACACATTCCCCCTCCCCCCACCATCTCCCCAGCACACATTCCCCCAACCAACTCCCCAGAACACATTCCCCTCTCCCCCCTCCAACTCCCCAGCACACATTCCCCCTACCCAACACAGTGCATATGGGTCCATGTGCCCAGCCCTCAGGCCAACAGTGCATTATCGATCTAGGAAGGACGTTTTTACTCTCCACCTCCTCCACCTTCAGGTGAGCGCCGTTGGGAATGCAACAGGGAACTACACCTGGGAACCTCTGTAGGGAGCCCTCGGTGGGGGTTGTTGAGGTTGATGGCAGTGATGCAGCCAACTGCAGCTGCAGGCAGAGGAGGTTATTGGCCTCACGCATCTGTTCTGCATGCGCAGATCGCACCTCGCAAAGTTCGCAGACTCTCTGCCCAAACCCTGTGAGAGCCGCACTACATCCCTCCACCACTTTACGGGTACGGGCATTGTCCGGCACCATGGTTTTTGCTGCCCCCCCCGAATCGCACTGCTGATGACCTTGATGTGGTGGTTGTGTTGGACGGTCATGCCCTCGATCCGCATCCGGTGTGCCTCAATCACGTCCAGGCGTGCCATGACTGCTGTGCCCAGAGCTGTGCCTGTGCTACGTGTCGGGTTGCTCTGCCTGGCACGTCATACGCAGGGCTAGTGGGGGTGCTGTTGCTTGTCGTGGCCTGCTGGTGGGGCTGCCGTGGATGGAGGGGCTGCCAGCAGGTGACCCATATGAGGGTGTGTCCTCATCAGCCACTGCTGTGTGTGCACGATGGCGACATGCACAGACATGGAGACTGCGGCTTCGACTCTGCACATGCTCCGGGGTCCCTTGGGGTGTGGACATTTGCTGCTCCGGACTGTAAATTGGTGTCAACACAGGTACGCCATGCTTCTCCTCACAGGATGAATTGCCATCCTCTGGGGTGGTTGCACTGGTGACTACCTCTACATCCTGTGAGCCCCTGGCTTGGGGCCATTGAGCTGGTGAGCCCCTGGTGTGGGGGGTGTGTCCTCCACCTTTGCGTATCTTGCCAGGCCCTTCACGGGGTGGTGGTGCTGGCGGAGGCGCGTCTTGGCAGACATCAGGATGGGCCTGCCTCCTTGTCATCCACGTTGCCCTCAGTTGATGCCTGCATGCTTGTAGGGTACATAGGGTATGTATGAGGATAGGGCACCTACAATTAGTTTCATGCATTTCATGGTTTACAGGGGAGGAAGGACAGTTTCAATCATGCTTGGGCATAACCTGTTTAGTATTCACAATGTTGGTATAGCTGGGGCATACTACGTGGGGGGGATACAGTTCTGACTTGTTGGGATGGCATTTTCATGTGTCCGATGTAAATGCAGAGCTGGCATGCCGCTGTGGTTCCATTTGTCCATTGGATGCACTACTGTCTGGATACCTTGGGTTGCTTGGGTGCACTGGTACAAGGGTCAAGTCGTGGGTGACTGTGGCCCGTCACACGCACTGCACCCACTCACAGTGGCTGGATGTCAGACATTCACACCGAGAATGGACTGGTGGACTAGTCACATTGCTATTTGCAAGGGTAGGGGTGGCTCACCTGCAACTTTCTGGGTGCCAGTGACTGCCTCCGCTCCTCCCACTCCCTCAATGGAAGTCATGTCAATGAGGGTGGTGCACTGCTTCCCCCACGGTGTCAGCTACGGTGCTGGTGGTGGCCCTCTGCCAGTCGCCATGGACTCACTCCTGTACTGGGCCAGGAGGCCCTGGACACGGACCTGCAGGTCATTGAAGCGCTTGCGGCACTACTCTCCATCCTTGGGGAGACAACCCGCCGCTGTCACCTTCTGGCTGATGGATTTCCACGTCTTGGAGGGCTGCTCAGAGCCTGTCTTTTTTTGTTGTGGGCCATAGAGCTCATTCTGGTGGGAAATGACCACCTCCAACAGTATTGCCAGTTCTGAGTTGGAAAACGTGGGTTTCCGCACCCTGTACAAGGCAGACTTGCCCCTGACACGCTCCTGAGACTTTTTCCTGGGTTTTCGGGTGTGGATGGCTTCCACAGGCTGCATTTGTGGGCGGATTGTGATTTCCAAAATGGCTGCTGCTTTGTTTCCCATATCGGCAGTGACGCATTTCCCATGGCGCTAATAGAACGGGACACCAATGGTAACGCAATGTACGCAGAGTTTTTGAGTTTGCAGCCACTGTTACCTCCGGATGCTATTTGCATTAATGCTGGGTCCTTGTGCGCGTGCCTGCCAACTCGTGATGGGGCGTTGTTTGCACCACAACTCACGGCGTTCATGCAAATACCGCTCAGCGGTATATGCGTCCGGATACTGCCAAACTTGTGATGAGGCTGTGTGAGTCTATGTTGGGCAGAACACACTGCATGTAATTAGTGATGTTCTCTCACCATGAAATCAAGATTTCACAATGAGAGAACATCACTGATTGCACTTTGTTCTGCCGAGACATCCAGATAGAGACATGGAGGGGAGGAAATCACATAAAAAAGCTTCCTGGATGGAGATCTCTTTCGTACATGTCAACATGCCCAATTCCATTTGAAAGTCCTGGTTTTCTCGTTCTACCCCACATGACTACAAATCCCAGAATTCAAAGTTAACATCAATACTGGACTAGTATCTCCCAAATGGAATGGGGCATGTTGGCATATATGCTCTTATAGTTTATGCTTCTCTCACTTCCGTGTTTGGCAGCACTCACCTCATGCAGTGATGTTCTCTTGCAGTCAAATATGTGTTTCAATTGTCTTTGTGTGCACCTGTCTTGCAGTTTGTAATATACGATACCAAACAACTCGAACCCAAATCATATTTTGAACAGAACATGTAGGCCCAATGAGAAGTATGTGGTTGGGCTAGTACCTTACTCCATTTGAGGTATAGAAGGGTTTTCTTTTCTGACAACCCTCTTAACACCACGGCCATCATGCTGGGACTGGAGACCCATTGCACAGAGCAGAAGAGTTCAGTCTTCCCCCACAACCTGGAAGTGTCTTTGTAGATAATGGGCCTCATTACACTGTAGGCGGTAAACCATGGCGCTATTAGCGCCATGGTTCATGCTGGTAATTTACCGGTACCGCCTTGGAGGAAAGGGGAATTACCGCCCTATTCCAAGGTTGGGAAGGCGGTAATTCCTCCCTCCTCCATTGCCCTTCCCCATTCCCATTTTTGCCCCATAGGGCATAATGGGAATGGGGAAGGCGCTAATTACGGTACCGCAAATTGCGGTACCGTAATTAGCTCCCTGGTCCCTTTGCGGGTTGGATTTTTAACGCCTGCAAAAAGCAGGCGTTAAATTCCCCAACCCGCAAAGGGACCTCGTAGTAAGGCGGTAAGGATTTACCGGTACCGGTAAAATACCGGTACCGGTAAACCCTTACTGCCTACCGTGTAATGAGGCCCAATGTGTCTTATTATTTATCCAACATGTCAGAAACACAATTACATTTTTTGTAATTTATACGGAAATACAAATTCTGAATGTAGGTCTCGAACACGGGTCTCTGCTTTTAAAGCGAGCAATTAAGATGTGTGTAGACTCGTCTGTCGTTTTCATGTCAACTCGTTCACGCGTGAGCCTGCAGGCTGAGATCACGTCAGTGATGTGGAGGTGGATGGAGTTTGCCGGAGTTTACTTGGCCGAATATCTTAGCTTTAGAAGCTCGCAATTTCTTCCACCACATCTTGTCCGTCTTTTGTGTGCACACAGTTGTGCTCATTTTAAGCTTTGCTTTTCAAGCTTTTCGAACTCAGCTGAATACTGTGTGTGGGGAAAGTATGGCACTGTCGAGACGTATGACTAGAGACCAGAGACGTTTTTATGGGAGGGCAGAAGGGGCACGCACCCGGGCTCCCACCCTGGAGGGGCCCCGTATGGTTGCCTGGTTGAGATCAGTCAGTGCCCATTTGTTTTGTATATATAATCGTGACCATTGATATATTGCACACCACAAAGTCATTTGATCTTTGCGGATTAATTTCAAATCCTCTTGAAAACCATAGCCTCGAATTTATATTCACAATCTACACAATTTGTCTGCATGGTTGGGCACTTTCACTTTTAATGAGACTGCTAACATGAGGCATCTCTCTATGCTGGGGTATGTGTGCCTTTTTCATACAGCTACTTATCTGTGCCCTGCATTTGAACTACACCTTTCTCATGGCTGCCATTTCTAAAAATATTCCTGTACCTATGCTTGAACACAACTAACCTCGTCCTGGACTGAAAAGGTTGCCCTTCAAATGCTGCTTGTTTATTATTCTAATTCCAGCTAGAGGGTAATGAAGACTGGTAGGGAGCCCCGTGCATATTTTCATTGCTGCATGACAAAATATCAAGCTGGGGGTTTTCATAGCGATGTGGGGGCGGCGACCAGGGATTTTGTATCCCGTAATTTCTTTGGTTCAGAGGGGGGCCCCAAAGGAGTCTGTGCCCCAGCCCCATGATTCCTTAAAATGGCCCTGCTAGAGACTACTTGTGAAATGTAAAGAGGCAATGCTGACTTAACATTGGTGTGCACCTGTCTGACTCTGATGATAATACATCCCACTGCAAGGCTACGCACGACTGTGGGGGTTTCAAGGCAAAGCAACAGCGTGCAGGGGTGACATCCTCTCTGCTAGCCCTGGGGCCCTATGATGAAGGCGGGAGACTTATACCCTTGATGGAAAAAAGTGCCTTGCAAAGGAAAACCTGTTCCTGGTATAAATGGTGTTTTTGGCATTTTAAAGGCCACCCAGATTGCACAGTGTGGAACACATCTTTCTGTGTGTTGTAAAGGTCTGCTGCACGAAAGTGGGCACAGGCATAGAATCACCAAAGGGCCCCATGTTACCAGGGTGCCATATTTTCTTGTTGCTTTTGAATGTATGTCATACTGGCCAACATTCTGTGACCAAAGAGATGTAGGATTTGTCACGTTTCAAAAAGAATGCTTAGCATAACAATTACATGACAGGAAATTGCCAAAACGTAAATTGTTGGCACCACTGGAGCTTTCTAAAATGCACAACCCATCAAACAGCACAACATGGAAAGATGCTCAAATGTTTAAAATGTATAATTGTGAATGTTAAGTTAACACCAAATTCAATTACCTAACTTCACAGAAAAGAATCACACAGAGCTGGTAGGCCACGTTTGCCACTGCTCTGTAGCAGCACCCGGGCAGTATAATGTATTCCTGCAGTGCAGGTTGAACACTGAACACCATGGAGACTGATACCCTCCTCAGTCTGATAGGCAGATGCTGTGTGACGGTGGCGCGCTCTGCCACTTGCCCGTTCACTGGTGGTTCACCTAAGGTCTGTCCCGGCAAGAGTGCAGGGCAGAGTCATGTAGCTGTCAGGTCAGTGGATTGATCTGAGCGCATCACTCAAATGTATCACTCATCCGCCCACCGCACAGATTCATTGCCTTAGAGTCACATAAATTACCTGCCCTTGTACAAAGCAGTAGGATCTGTCACCTAAATCTGTAGGCGGTAGGACTGCTTAAAAAGCAGTAGCCTACTCCTTAAACCAGCAGGGTTGGCAGGTATGGTATAGGTGAAGATTTCAGCTCTCTGAGGAAGACTGAAATGATATGCATTTAAGAACAAGGAAACAACCTAAACTGACAGTATTGAGCTTTCTTTTAGCCACAGACCTTGGAAGGAAATGATTGGCTGCACAAATCAAAACTACAATTATTTAAAAAGGAATGCGAGGGCGAACAAATGTAATGTGTTTTTCCCTGCTTACTATTTGACCCTGGACAGAGTTCCGAATAAAATAAATAGACCTCGCCATCTTCACTGTACAGAGAACCAAGCTGCACCTCACTGATGAGGCTCAACATGGCCAAAACATGTGTGGGGTTGCCTGTGTTTCGGTACAGAGGGGACCAGGCCTAGCAGTTTCGGCTGGGCTGCTTCCATTGGTGGCAGTACCTGGCTGATTTGCAAATGACTGTGCCCCTTTTGCAATGGCGCAGACAGGCTTTAAAAAGGTGGTCTGGAAGGTTGCCCAGAGCAGTGCCAGTGGTTCAGATTAATTCAAAATCTCCCACCCATCCCTTTTTTATTTTCACTGCACCAATGGCAGCTCCACAGAGCTGTCATGATGCCTACCCCTGGGGACCCAGACCAAGTTCAGCAACCCCAGAAGCAGGCATGAAGTTATCCCAAGCAAGCCCAACAACCCCTGCTAGGGGCTATTTGGGTCCAGTCCTGGCGCCTATGGCGCCAGGCTCATATGGAGAGTCAGTCCTGGCACCATAGGCACCAGGCTCATAGATTAAAACTTACCTGATGCAGACCATGCTGCAAACTTACCTGATGCAGACCATGCTGCAAGAGCTCCAAGCCAAAAGAGGCTTGGAAGGGACTACTTTACTTAGGGACTATTTTTTACTCGGGCGGGCTAGGGAGGAATACTTACCTGGGACTACTTTGGGGGCTGTTTAAACCACGCCCGAAGAGCAGCACACGGTTCGCGTCATTCTGCATCCAGCAGCGTAACGCTCACCGTGCCTGCAAGTCTGCATGCAGCCTTCTGCCATGCCCGCCTCGAGTTTGGAGCTCCTAGAAAAAGGGAGAAAGAAGGAGAAAAGGTTAGAATAAGAGCAATACCTTTGATCCTTACCTGAATTCCTGATCCATCACACCTTCGAGCTGGAAGAAAGAAGCTATTTATGCGCGTCGCCTCGCCTGCTGCAGCGCCGCGCTGAACTCACCGGCCTTCGCTGCATCTTCACATTCCACCGCATCCTCCTGCATGTTCCTGCCGCACTCCGGCACCTAAGGAGAAGACAAGAACAGCAAGGTGAGCCAAGGGAATACACAGAGGAATATTAGTTACCCCCCATAGACTTATCTGATTTTACCACCGGGGGTACTATTCCTCTTCACGGGTCGGCGCAGCTTCCACTGAATCTTCGCCAAACCCTGGCCCCTAAGGGGAAACAAAAGGACAGCAAGGTGAAACAAAGGGACTAACAAGGGGAACCCTCCTCACCACAATGGACTTACCTGATTTTACCGCCGAAGGTATTATTCCCCGAGACTTCATACTTTCCCTCAGCGCCTGAATAAGGGAGAAAGCAACAGGTTACATATTGACATTATTTTATCGAACTGTGTTGGAAAATAGAAATCCTTACCAGAATAATACCGGTTGCCACGAGGAACTCTTCATTAGGGTCAAGCTGCAACCTGCAAGAAATCGGATAAGAGTGAAAGTCAGGCATTTGAACTCTTATGAACTTTATACTTACAGCGTCTTGCGGGGAATCTCGGAGTCAATATTGTTCTGGAACTCACCAATTCCTTCGAGCCAGTGAAGCAACTGGTTATCAACGCGCCCCTGCGCTCAATGCAGGATGGAGAGCTCATCTTTTCAAACCATCAGATGAGACTACAAGAGCGGACATCAAAGGTGATCTGTGTGGAGAACAGCGGGGGTGGGTGGATTTACGCTCAACTCCACGGGTGGTTAATTCCCTTTCTCCATTTGCAGAAGACTATTCCTACGGGCCAAGCAAACGAAGCTAGGTGGGCCAGTCCAGTCCGTCATCTCGGCCCTACGCATCACATTGGTGGAGACCGCAGCTGTCCAGTTCCGATCGACGCCTCTGTGGCAGCCAGGTGAGCGTAACAAGAGCCTGATTGTGCATGCAAGTACACCAAGCAAGCATTAAGACATTTTCCAACCTCCCAAATATGTCTTGGAGGTTAAGAACAACTGCACCACTCCCTCTCACTCCCTCTCTCTCCCTCCATCACACTCTCACTCCTTCACTCTTCTCCATCAGCTGCTCTCTCTACATCTCCACCTTTCTCATCGCCCACTTTCTCTCTACTTCCTTCTCTCTCAATGACCCCCTCTCTCGCCAATGCCTGTATTTGCATCACTCTTACTCACCATTGACCGCTCCCGAGCTTTCTCTCCCCAAAGCCTTCTTTCCCTGTCTCTTTTCAGTTTCTATTTCCATGTACTCTCTCCTTTGACCCTTTCTCTATCTCCTGCTCCCTCTACCGCCTAGTCTCTTCCCACTGCATGCTCTCTCTGGGTAGGCCTTCATCGCACTCTTTCCCTGTCCCTCAGCCCCTCTCTTCCTGCATTGCCCCACTCTTTTTCAATTGCCCTCCTCTCTCTCAATAGCATTCTTTCTCTTAATCTCACCACTTGCCCCAGCCACTCTCCCTCATCTCTCACTCTCTCCCTCCGTCGGTTCCTCTGCAGGCTTGCTCCCCCTCATTCTCTCTTTATCTCTGGCACCCTCCTTACTTCTCAACTCACCCTTATTTACAGTACCTTATTTTCATGCTGTGCCCTTCTAGAATATTCTAGCACACTTGCTCTCTCAAATGTACCCTCTATCACACACTGGCAAGTTGTCTCTATTGCTGCCTCACAGGCACACCTTCATCTTGCAATCTGGCTTTCTCTTGCACCCGCTTTCAGAGTCTTGCCCAGTTGATCTTGGGCATGCTTGCAAAGACGCTCTCTGTCTCCCACATTCTCCCTTGCTCACTCTCTCTTTCTCTCTCTCGCCACTCACTGTGCTCCCAACTGCGCAGTTTGCCATGTGGCCAACTGTTTTCAGGCAGGCATTAAACAAAGCCATTGTCAAACTCAATAACAATTGACGTAGCAAAGTCTTATTAACAATGTCTATCAGTAATGTTGTGCCTTCAAACACTAACTTGCAGACATTTGTGGAAGTTTCAAGTAAGTACTGAATATGTAAGGCCCAAGTATGTACTGCATTCATGACTGTAAATGTAAAATGCAATAAAGAATCTTAAGCCGGTAAGTTAGCTCAGCTGGTTGATTGCTTGCTGCTGTGATCTGAGTGTGATCTGCAGGTCGCAGGTTCGAATCCCGACAAGGCCAACTCAGCCTTTCATCCTTCCAAGGTTGATAAATGAGTACCAATTTCGGTTGGGTGATATTGTATGTAAATATGTGCTCCATAAAGCGCTTTGGATTAAGGCGCTATATAAATAACACATCATTATCAAAGAACCACAAATACCAAAACTATTGGCTTTGCCAATGAATGTTCATTCAAAATATGTTATAGCGCACCAACGGTTCAAACTATCTCTTGAGGCAACATTGATTGTAATAGGCATCTGTGTCACCAAATGCCTTTTCAATCATTCAATGCAAGGAGCATCATCACTCTTTGATAATTCGAGACAGCACAGAAAGTAAGCCAAGTGGCAAATAACTTTCTGGTGCAAAATACCTGAATTGCACTATTTTTATATATGCAGCAACTCTGTAGGCATTAGGCTTTTTTAAAATAATAGCATGATATATTAATATATTACATGAAGTGAATCACTTACAAAGCTACAGATAAGACACAGTGCTCTTAAATGATTTGCCCAGGATCACACACTTTGGTTAAATGGTGAAACCGGGATATGGACAATTTAAGCGACTGAACACATCTTCTCAGGTCTAGCTGATATAGATATTTATTAAGGTTTTGCTTTGCATTTCATGTGCTTAAATAATACTTTTTAGCAATGCCTTGAAGCAAACAACATTACATAATAAACCAGCAAATAATGAACTAACTTTACACAATAAACAACATCATAGAAATATGTTGAGCAATAAGAGTATTGCTTTAGTTTTATTCTCTCCATCCTGCATGCAAAATTACAATAGCATCATGCAGATTCATGTGAGTCTAACAAATCAGCAGTAGTCATTAGTTCATAAAGCATGCAGCATTATACACCAGCCTCACTTCTGATAACACCCAGTCACATTTCTTAAGGGACAAAAGTCCCTGCTAATAGTACCCCCTCCTGCCCCATCAGTGCCCAATGGCCCTCATTGTAGTGCTCTGTTAACTCAGGGCAATGTGTCGGGTTCCTGCAAGAGCCTCTCTGCTGCCCAGAGCTTGAACAATGAGGGTGCCGAATGGGGGAGGTGTCCTGTTGCCAGGACAATGAAGGTGCTGAGCAGGAACTCCTGCTTAGCACCCTCACTGTCCTGACAATGTCCCCGTCTGGCTCTACCCACCGATTCCAGCTGAATTCCAGTCTTGGGAGGTGGCGGTGGATCCTCGGCAACAGACAACCCTTTGCTGCCCTTCTCCAGACACATTTTGTTGGCAAAACACCATGGGCCAAAAATCCGGTTCCCAGAGCTGTAAGCAAGCCACATGTTTGTGGTGTCTCTGGCAAATACTGGTGGAGGGGCAGGTTGGTCTGCTTTCTTTCAGAAACACTGGTATTTTCCCCATCGTTGCCTTTTTTTCAAGTTTTGTTGTTAGAGGCTCTGAATTCTAGGAATCGTGTTTCATGCTTTATCGGCAGCCTGATCCTTATACCATCGTCGTGCGTTCCCACTATTATTTTAACTCCATCTTATTTTTTCCACTCTAATTGTTTCCATCTTTAAAATGTAATGATTTAAAATAAAGCTCCTTCTCACTGTAAGCACTGTAATCACACAGAGAAAAAGCACGTAGAGAATTGCATGGCTGCCGATGAAAATGGTCTGTTTGTGTGTTGCTCCTTTTTTGGCTGTAGGATGCGGCCTATCTGCATTCCATCATCGCAGGCCCTCTTGCCCTACGTGGGGCGGTCCTGCTCTATGGCAAACGTGACCCTTGCGGGTGACGTCAATGCGCATTTGTATGTATGCTACTTAAACTCGACCACACGCTTCTCAGCATTTGTCTTCAAGACGTGTGTGTTTTGGCACGCAGCCCCATTTCCGGCTCCCAGTCACTTCCCCCCCCCCTGTCCCTTTTCCGCTATGAATAGAAAAGACCGTATGCTGAGGCCTGGGCTGATCGAACCACTAAAGTTTCAGTCATGTAGTGTTTTAAAATGATCAAAAGGAGCACTAAATTCCTCCTTTGCTGATATTTATCGTAAGTGTGGAGATTAAAACTGACTGGAGTAGAGATTAATGTATTATTTAGTGGTGGGACTTGCTCAATGACAGTGCTTCTTTCCAGCACAACTTTCACCACATGGCGCACCACAATACACAACACTGGCAGGGACACATAACATAAGTGGAGGTACGATGGAGCCCCACCACTAACCAACCCACTAAAAAACTCATCCTCCTGCTTATTACACCTCTCAAACTCTAAAACAAAACACAACCACACCTATATTGCACAACAAACAGCACTCACTTCACTACACCGCAACAACGAAACAAACCACACATAGCCTTGCACAACAGCACACGACAACTACCGACCGAAAATTCACACCCACGCTCAGTGAACGTGTAAACCAAAATGAAGCTGCCAACAGGATATCACAGCTCTCTAGCGCTTTTTCCCTGCTCAGTCCTACTAATTTACCCTACCCTCTTGCTTTTCAGATCTGCCAGAGTGCCTGGGGACCACTCCGGTGGTGACAGTGTGCAGTATAAATATCCTTTAGCATAACATAACAAATCTGACTCTACCACATCATGTGCCGGTTTATTTATGGCTTGTGAAGGTGGCGTTTAAGCACCACTTCTAAGTGGGGCCAAAAGTAATGCTATAGATATGCAGAGATGAGGTCTGGAATGTGGAAAGAAAATTGGTAGATTACAAATCCGTAATCTCCAAAACTCAGTAGCGTCTCTAGGGGAGGCCCCAGTGGATTAAGTGGGATGCTAAATCAAGGGGGGGGTCTGTCATTTGGTGGCAAGGCCTAAGTTTGTGTGTACTTAGACCTCACCCCCTAATGAGAGCCCTCCCCCTCGCCAATTGGGGTAAGGTGGCTGGTGAAAGCAGGGGCTCTGGGGCACACTGGCATTATTACGAGGGGCTTCGCGCAACAAAGTTGTGACACCAGTGTGCCCTAGCTCTCACGTAGCAGGCAGCCTTTTCAAGGCGCTGCATGGTTAAAAACCACAGGCTCATTGAACGAAAGGGCTGTCTGCTGTGTGATGACTCTGTACTTCGAAACAGGATGAGGGCTGGAGGCCCCAGACACTCTGTTTGTTTCTGAATAAAGAGTCATCACGCATCATGAATCCTCGTTTAAAATGCTTTGTGCTGCATGATGACTCTTTACTCAAAAAACAAAAGGAGAGACTGGGCCCTCCAGCCCTCCTGTTTTGGAGACATCTAACAGCCATGTAGCTGAAGCCATGGTTACACTGTCTGCAGCTGTCAGTACTTCCGAAGTGCAGGCAGGACGTGTAACTGTGCAGCGCTTCGGCTACACAGCTGCCAGAGGTGTCGACATGGCTGGGATAGTCAGGGTGGGCCCCAGCATGGCCCGGCTCGGGAGCCCTTTCTGGAGACTGCCCTTTAAAGCCCTGAGAGCTCCCCACCACTCTGCTCCGGCCACCTGCAGCGAGCAGCAGGAATCCTGGCTGGATCCTGCCACAGCATAAACCGTGAAAACCATCACCTTGTGCTCCCTTCTTTAATATCCTAGCCAGTGTAAATGTGTGCAAATTGCAGTTACTATGTTCTGCAGCATGACATTTCCACCACACCGCCCCCTCCAGAACCAATCCTCATTTCATCTGTGTTTGGAAAGGCACAGAGGGTAAGTAGGGTGTGTCAATAAAGGGCAGGCAGACAAGGTGCTCCAGACCTGCAGCTTTTAAACAGTCATCCTTATTGCTTTGTGTGTCTGTGCTCTATCGTTTTGCGAATGCTAATGTTTTGATTTATTATTATTATTTGTACAGCACACCGCTGCCATTTTCATTGTCTCCAGGCACTCTAGTGGACCTGGAAGCGAGTGAGTGGGTTTGGTTAGTTGGGAGGAGAACAGAGAGACTGCAGGGCATTATAATGAGGTTGCAGATCCGAAGTACCCAGAGTTCTACACGCTTGTACGTTTTCCAGGTGTGAAGTGTAGGGGACATCAATGGCTTTGTCCAGCAGAGCGGCCTTGTTCCTTTAATTTGGGCATGTGTTGCCCAGGGGCTGAGTATGTCAGATGCATAATTATGTGATGTTAGAAGGCTGAGGAGAGGGTTTAAAAAAAAGATCTGTGTGCAAGTGGCAACTTTGAGTGTGGGGAGGTGGAGAGAAATTGAAGGTTAGGCAAGAGGTAGGGAGTGTTCTTGGGGCTTCCCTAATGCTTTCAAATGATTGGTGTTGCTGTCAGTTGTGTCATGGTGAGAGGTGTTTGGTTTTAGTGGTTGATGAGTGTAGATGTCCTGCAGTGAGGTTTCGATATTACAGAGAAGGCATTCCCTTAGGCTATTTGCAGTTCCTTGAAGTGCTGTTTTCCAGTTCTAGTTTCCTGAATGCCGTCCGTTCTAGGCAGACGGTAAGGTACCGGTATGGTGTTCCCCTAGGTTATGTTTGCGCATGAAAGTCGAAGTAATGTGAGAAGTGTTGTTTCTGCTGCTTGGTGGGCATGGGTTACATTTGACTGTTAAGCATTGAAGAGCCAGGTTTTCAAACCTTTCCTGGATTTCAGGGGGTCCTTTATGTGGCAGACCTTCCTTGGTAGTGCATTTCAGTGTTGGGGCACCATAGTGAAAAAGGCAGAGCCTCTGTGTCTTTCCTAGCAACATCTTCTGGTATGTCTTTTTTTCAATCTTAGGCGTCTGGGTGGTTGGTAGAGAGAGTCTGTTTTCTGGGAAATTCAGCAACTTGTCGTTTATTCCACTTGGGCGATGCAGAAGACCCTGAACTACATCCTTTTTTTGATTTGTAGACAGTAAAGTGCTCTGAGAGCCAGTGATACGTGTTCGCTCCTGTTAGGTCTGAGTTATAGTCTAGCTGCTGTCTTTTAGATTTGTTGAAGTGTTTTTGTTAGGTAGTCTGGCATACCAAGGTAAACGCTGTTTGCGTAGTAGATTCTTGAACTAATTAGGGAGATGTTGGCCAACACTCTATCTGTGAAGGAGAGGCATAATCAGTCGGATAAAGCAAAGTTCGCAGAAGCACTTTGAATATTATGTTGACTTGGGGTTCCTGCGTGAGTTCTTTGTCTAATGGGCCTATCATCACTATCAGCTTAGATGGTTTAGGGCAGTAGGCCATGGTAGAGGCATTTTAGGTGCGGGTGAGTCAAGGATATAATTTCCATTTTGTCTGGGTGTATTTTGTGGTAGTTTGCTGTCATTTGGTGGGGCAGTTGCTCAGGGTGTGCTGGAGTTTACATAGTATGTCATTTTGTATATGATTTGTGTGTCCTCCGCATAGTTGTAACATTGGAGCCCATAGGTTTTATGACTTTCATCAAAGGGGCTGCATAGATGTTGAAGAGTAGTGGCAAGAGACTAAATCCCTGTGGAACTCCGCATAGAATGGGTTGTGAGTTCTAACTAAAAAGGGGAAGCCAGGCAATTTCTGTTCTGTCTGTTAGGGACAATCTCATCCATTGTAAAATTGTGTTATGGAGTCCGGTTTCTTTAAGCGTTCTAAATAGTATACTGTGGTTAACAATGTTGAAGGCTGCTCAGATGACAAAGAATATGCGTACCGAGGTGAAGTGTTGGCGTCTGATGCTATTTTAAGGTCGTACCAAATGGAAACTTGTGCCGACTGGGTGCTTCTCATAGGTCTAAAACTAACTTATGAGTGATCTAGTAAGTTATTACACTCAACATGCTTCATGATTTCTCTATATATGTAGCTTTGTAGATGTTGGCTTGGTTTGGTATGTTTGAGAAAGGACGACATTGGGAGTGGTCTTCTGGGTCTCCAGTTGTGTTTTTTGGAAGTGGTTTGACATAGGCAGTCTTAAAAGCTTTTTGATACAATTCCTTTTTCGAGCAAGCAGTTAATTTGTGAAAGTCGAAAGCTGAAGTTTCCTTGTAGCTATTCGGTGTTAGGGGTAAATTGCAGAGCTGACTTTGTTGCTGCCTCCAGTTCTTTTAAGTCTGTTTTGGATATTGATTGAAAACTGTTCATTGGTGGGGTTGTAGTCTGAATGTTATTGACCAGTGTTTGATTGCTGTTTCCAATTCCATTCCTTATTGCTGTATTGATGGCTTGCTGTATATTTAGTACTTTGCTTTTGAGATATCATCACAGTTTTTGGGTAGGCGAAGGTACTTTGCGGCAGGAAGCAGAGTTTCTCATCTAAGTGTTTTGGTAAAGGTCTTTCTCACAGTGAGGTGCATTATTGATTTGTTAGGAATATTAATGTTTCTTTGCTTTAAGGGTTCCTGCTTTCTAGTGAGAGATCTGTCTTTGGTAAGCAAACTTGTTTTGTGGGTTGTAGTGTTTTTTCAGATATTCAATTTCTTTTTTCACTGTTCGTAGGTGGGGCTTACACATCTTGCTGAAGTCTTTTTTCTGAGCGTTTGATGCGCTTTAGTGGGGTCAGTGTGTATACATTATAGTGTTGCTAAAATTCCTTCTCATAGTAAGAGTTCTGGTTTGTTGGGATTGGGCTTTCTCTCTTCGATGAGAGTTTAGAATTCCTCCAGGTTTAGAGTTTTCCATCTTCTCCCGGTGGTGGTAGTTTGTTCTTTCTGAGTTAGGAGTTGACGCATTGGTGTGTTGTGTGAGGAGTCAGAAATGTAAGGTGGGCAACTTTGTGGAGGTTTTTCAAGAAATGTCATTTTATTAAATTAGAAGGTTGGGTAAATGCCTCACTATCCCTACCCTGATGAGGATTTCACTGCCTAAAATAAACTGAAGAAAACACTCTAACAAAGGATATCATTCCCTCACACTTATACATACAATAAACAAATAAGGAAATGCATGCAAGGTCAAAGAGAACAACATTAGTATAACAATTGTTAACAACTCTCTCTCCTTATAAACTCGGTGAATTCCCCTTCCCTGGTTTTTAGCAGGAATCTGCTCCACAGTTCCAAAAGAAATGAGGAAATTCTGGTTTGCAACAAAGTTATTTGTCTGCGAGCCACAATATTGCCCACCATGATTGTAGCTCGAGCAAAGCGCAATGCCTCTCTATTATAATCTGAATCTAGCCTAGCACTGCTTCCCTGTTTGAACCTGCATCTAGCCTAGCAACTGCCTCCCTGTATGAACCTGCATCTAGCTTTGCATTGCCTCACTGCTATAATCTGCATCTAGCCTAGCACTGTTTCCCTGTTTGAACTTGCTTCTAGCCTAGCACTGCCTCACTGCTATAATCTGCATCTAGCCTAGCGCTGCCTCCCACCTAGCCTATCCGAGTAAGATTTCTCATCATAATATTCACTGTAACCTAATTGCATATTATGCCTACCTTGTATGCACGTGATGAAACTGTATTTTGTTGAACATTTGGCAAACCACATTTAGCCCTTCTGCTAGAACTGCCTCCCAGTATTCTGCTAGCCAAACTGTATGACCTGCCTACTGTGCTGAAACTGCTGTATCCTGTAGTACATTTGGCAAAACCGCATCTAGCCCCCCTGCTAGAACTGTTTTTCTGCACTCACACAGCTGAACTATATGATATGCCTATGTTGCTCTGTCCTAGGCCACATCTGCCATTTTGAGTGTACCTATGGTCGCTTATAGGCCACATTTGCCCTCTTGGCTGTGCCTCTTGCTGTTCGTAGACCACATTGACATTTCTCTGTACCTTAGCATGCTTTTTAGCCCACTCTGAAGCAATCTGTTCCTGCCGCCACTGGCCGGGGCCACCCAACCCAATTTGACTGTGCCCACCACTACCCACAGCCCTGCCAGTATACAATCATGCCCATAGCTTCCTGCAAGCTCGCTGCTGCTACCACCACGCTGCTCACTCTACTTGCAACACTCGCTGCTCTCCAACTTTACACCTCACTCCGTCCCATCACACCCACTCCACAAAGCCCCTTCCTCAATCCCACTCAGCCCACTGCCCTGGATACCTCACAAACACACTCACATCTCACAGACGCACCCCCTGCACCCTGCATCACAATAATGTATAGACTAGAAAGACTTAGAGCTTGCACACTGACTGCAGAAATCAGCACACAACCCCCCCCCATAGAACACAGAAACTATAGATTGAGCTCACGCACCACTTCCAAACACATCCCTCGCACTTAACTTCCACATACCTACAAACAACCACCCTCTTACCAAACCATACCCCACAATGTCACCACACATAACATATCAGACACATCCGACACCCACGCCTCCACTAACAAACTACAAACACCTCACTTCAAATGTGCCCTCCTCAATGTTCACTCCCTCCCAGCTCATGCATCAGATATTCATGACCTCTTAACCAACAACAACATTGACTTATTAGCCATCACAGAAACATGGTTACATGAAGCATCAGGCCCCGCCATTGCACTTGCACTACCACCAGGCTTCACCATACTCAGACAAGACAGACCTGAACGAATAGGAGGCGGAGTAGCATTCATCTACAAGGAGAACATCCAGCTCCGACTTGTCAGTCACTCCTCGACCAGCAACTCTGACCTCTTATCGGCCAAACTCACACTGTCACCCAACAGTACCATCAATGTTCACTTACTATACCGTCCCCCAGGCCTCACCCTAGACTCTCAGAAAAACATCATCCACATTCTCAGTAATAATATCAAAAGCTCCACTAAAACCCTTCTACTAGGAGACCTCAATCTGGGATTCAATGATGCTAAAGACAAACCTGCGGTCACCCTCACCAAGGAACTCACAGGGTAATTCATAGAATTTCGCAGAAAAGTGTCGCAAGCGGCTGGCGCAGAGTGTCCGCGTGCGATTGTCTGCGCCAGGCACGTGCGCTAAAACCGATTTCCGCGCACAGCGTATTCATGGATTTTAGGCTCCCAAACCAGCCGTGGCGCAGAGTATCGCAGCGACCCTGCAGCAGCGCCAGTAACGCCCCCAAGAACGCCCTTGCGCAAGGAAAAGCCATCAAAATCGCTAAATCATCGCAAAGGGCTGCGCTAACCCTGGACCAGTTTACAGGGCTGCCAAACAAGGAACGCAAAGCGGGTAACGTGCATATCAGGGGTACGCGTGAAGTTATACACGCGATTAGCCAGGGTGCCAGGGTACGTGTATTTCAGGGGTGCGCGGGAAGTTCAACACGCGATAGTCCAGGGAACGTGTATTACAGGGGTACGCGGGAAGTTCAACACGCGATAGTCCAGGGAACGTCAATTACAGGGGTACGCGGGAAGTTCAACACGCGATTGTCCAGGGAACGTGTATTACAGGGGTACGCGGGAAGTTCAACACGCGATAGTCCAGGGAACGTGAGTTACAGGGGTACGCGGGAAGTTCAACAGGCGATTGTCCAGGGAACGTGTGTTACAGGGGTACGCGGGAAGTTCAACACGCGATTGTCCAGGGAACGTGTATTACAGGGGTACGCGGGAAGTTCAACACGCGATTGTCCAGGGAACGTGTATTACAGGGGTACGCGGGAAGTCTTACATGCGATTAGCCAGGGCACATGTAATACAGGGGTACGCGGGAATTATCACACGCGATTTGGCAGGGTACGTGAATTACAGGGGTGCGTGGGAATTATCACACGCCAATTTGCTGGGTACGTGTATTACAGGGGTGCGTGGGAATTATCACACGCGATTAGGCTGGGTGGGTCCTCACAGGTGTTCCCTGTACACCCTCCACGGCCCCTGCAGGCAGCCCACAAAACAGGGGACTACCCTGCACACCTGCTCATGTCCCCCTGCACCCCCACCCCCCAGCCACCAGGGGCACCCACCACCAGGCCCCCACCCATGTCTCCTACCACCCCCACCCCCCAGCAGTGCAGGGGCAGCCTCCACCAGGCCCCCACTCATGCCCGACTCATGTCTCCCACCACCCCCACCCCCCAGCACTGTGGGGCACCTGCCAGCAGGCCCCAACCCATGTCACCCACCACCCCCACCCCCCAGCAGTGCAGGGGCATCCTCCACCAGGCCCACACTCATGTCCCCTATCACCCCCACCCCCCCCCGCCACCAGGGGCACCCTCCACCAGGCCCCCACTCATGTCTCCCAGCGTGCTACGTGTATTTCAGGGGTGCGCGGGAAGTCCCACTCGCGAATAGCCTGGGCGCGTGTATTTCAGGGGTGCGCGGGAAGTTCCACTCGCGAATAGCCTGGGCGCGTGTATTTCAGGGGTGCGCGGGAAGTTCCACACGCGAATAGCCTGGGCGCATGCATTTCAGGGGTGCGCGGGAAGTTTTACACGCGACTTCAGCAGGGTACGTGTATTTCAGGGGTGCGCGGGAATTCTCACACGCGATTTGGCTTGGTACGTAGTAGAAATCAAGACCCGGACCAGGGTTGGGTTGCTGAAATTATACTTTTATTCATGTGATTTAAACTAATGAAAATATAGTCCATGAACTCCTTGAGAGTTACTCCACTCTTAGGCAGTCTTCCAGGTATAGGATTAAGCCCTCCTAAGTCTCCTTGTTGTCCGGATAGGCCCACCAGTTGTTCGTTCTCTCATCGTCCTCTTCGTATGACTAGGAAAATCAACAACAAACGCTGGATTAGTTCCCGGGCTTTTATAGGATGTGAGTGACTTGCTTCCCCCCCAATGGAAAGCTTCCCTGTCAATCAGACTTCTCATTGGCTGGTATTGCCATGTCCCGCCTCCTTTAAAGGCTGCCGTGGTTTCCCAGAGTGGCTGCTCCTGCTGCCTGCCCGAAGAGTCCCGCTCCCAGGCCATTACATTCTGCAAGTCCCTCCCCCCCTTTGAAGTCTCCCCCTCTCGCCATGTGTGTCTGTCTCCGTGGCCGCCCCAGAGCGGCCCGCCCCGCCGAGCAAGCCGTCTCTCCCTTCTCTCCCTTCCTGGTGGGGAGAGACGCTCGGCGGGCCGTGTGGGCCGGCTCCCCGCGACCGCCTGTACCTCCCGCGGGTATGCCGTCACCAACCCGTCTCCCGGGCTGCAGGCCGCGGCGGCGTTACCCTTGGCGGGTTCAGGTAAGGCTGGACGGGAGGGGGCCGCTCCTTTCATGTCGCGGCACGTTGCCGCGATCCCGTAGGGTCCCGGGGATAGCGGGCGGGACAGGGCTGCGTTCGCTGGATCGCGGCCCCATGCCGCGATCCCGCGGAGTCCCGCTACCCCTCCCGGCACCCCGTCCACTCCGGGCCCCTTCTCACATCTCCCCATCACAAACCCTGGCCGATCGGGCAAGGGAGGGTTCCGGGACAGATAGTCGGCCACCAGCTGGAAACCCGCAGGTCTGTGTAAGGTAATGAAATCGAACGGTTGAAGAGACAGGAACCATCTGAGAACCCGCTGGTTGGTATCTTTATGCCTTGCGAGCCACTGTAAGGGGGCATGGTCGGTATACAACGTAAAGCAGCGACCCAAGAGATAATACCTGAGGGTTTCTACTGCCCATTTGATGGCCAAACACTCCTTCTCAATAGTGGAATAGGCCTCCTCGTGAGGTACGAGCTTCCTGCTCACGAAACAGATGGGCTGAAGTCCGCCCCCTTGTTCCTGTGAAAGAACTGCTCCCAGCCCCTGATTCGACGCGTCCGTCTGAAGGAAAAATTGTCTATGGAAGTCGGGGCACCGGAGTATTGGATTTGAGGTGATTCTCTGCTTCAGGACATCGATGGCTTCCAAAGCGGCTGTGTTTTTGGTCAAATCGGGAGACCCTTTGTTCCTTAAAGCGTCCGTTAGTGGAGCTGCCACCGAGGAGAAATCTGGGATAAATCTACGGTAGTAGCCTATGAAACCCAAAAAGGCACGGATCTGTTTCTTCGTGGATGGAGTAGGTATCTCGTGGATGGCCTGGATTTTCGAGAATTGCGGTCGTATCGTGCCTCCGCCTACCAAGTGTCCCAGATATTTCGTCTCGTGTGCCCCTATCACTGTTTTCTTCGGATTAATGTGTAGGCCTGCCTTAAACAACTCAGACACCACCTGTTCCAAGTGGCGTACATGTTCTGTCCAGGTCGTGCTATACACGACAATGTCGTCTAAGTAAGCCGCAGCATAACTCTCATGGGGACGTAGTATGACATCCATCAGTTTCTGGAATGTGGCTGGTGCAACGTGTAGCCCGAATGGTAAAACCTTGAATTGGTATAGACCTTGGGGAGTGGTAAAGGCAGTCTTTTCTCGGTCCGTGGATTTCAAGGGAATCTGCCAATAACCCTTAGTTAGGTCAAGCGTGCTTAGGAAGTTGGCGGATCCTAGCCTTTCCAACAGCTCGTCCATTCGTGGCATGGGATAGGCTTCATAATTGGAGATCGTATTTAATTGTCGGTAGTCCATACAAAATCTAACACTACCATCGGGCTTTGGTACCAACACTATCGGGGATGACCACGGGCTGGTTGAGGGTTCAATTATGTCCATACGGAGCATCTCTTCTACTTCGTTTCGGATAACCATCCTTCGTGCTTCTGGAATACGATAGGGTCTTAGTCTAACAATCTGTCCGGGATCGGTTTTGATCTCGTGTTCGATTAAATAGGTCCTCCCTGGTAATGCCGAGAACGCTTCTCCAAAGGGAGACAGCCTGGTCAAAAGTTCTGACCTCATGGAAGGAGACAAGATGGTTCCCCATTGCACGTCTTCTAGCTTGCCCTGTTCATGAATCACGTTTTGTTCTGAGGTATCCTCACCAACATCCATTGTGGCTACCGATACAGGCGCGTTCCAGGCTTTTAGCAGGTTCACATGGTATACCTTGTCTGGTGTGGCACGATCGGGTTGGTGGATCCGATACGTCACAGGGCTAAGTACCTCCTTAACCTCATAAGGACCTCTCCATCTGGCCAATAGCTTGTTAGTACTGGTGGGTAGTAGGATTAGTACTTGGTCTCCTATTCGGAAAGTTCTCATCCGGCTTCCTTTGTTATAGTTTTTCTCCTGGTTTGTCTGTGCGTGTCCCAGATTCGTCTCGGCCATCGATCGGAGTGCTGTCAAATGTTCCTTCAACTCTTCGGTGTACTCTGTTAAAGAAATCTCATCCGAAGTCTCCCATTCTTCTTTTACCAGGTCCAAGATGGTTCGGGGTTGTCTTCCGAAAAGGAGCTCGAATGGAGAAAAACCGGTAGACGACTGTGGGGTGTCGCGTAATACCATCAAGACCAAGGGTAATATACGGTCCCAGTTCTTCCCATCAGACCCGGTCACTCTTCGTATCATTTTCTTGATCTTTTTGTTATACCTTTCGACAAGGCCATCGGTCTGGGGATGGTATACCGAGGTGCGTAACTGATGTATCTGCAGTCTTTCGCATACCTGCCGAAGTAAGGTGGACATGAAATTGGTCCCTTGGTCTGTGATAACTTCCGAGGGTAAGCCTACTCTTGCGAAGAAGGGAATGAGCTGGTCGCATAGTTGTCGGGCTGATGTTCCCTTCAAGGGAAAAGCCTCTGGATACCGCGTAGCATAGTCAACGATGACTAGTAGATACTTGTATCCACGGGATGCGGGTTCTATAGGGCCAACGATGTCCATGCCTATCCGCTGGAAAGGAACGTTAATGAGGGGCATTTTCTGCAAAGGGGCTTTTGCTGGTAAGACGCCACTTGTTAGCTGGCAAGTGGGACACGCCTTACAGAACTGGGATACTTCACTGTATATGCCTGGCCAGTAGAACCGTCTCAGTATGTTCTGCTGCGTTTTCAGGGAGGCCATATGTCCGCCGCAGGGGTGGTTGTGGGCCAGTTGCATTATGACCATTCTATGGGGTTTTGGTAATATCAATTGTTCCTTTACAGTCCCATCGTCCGCCTTATATTTCCTGTACAATAGTCCATGACGGAACAGGAAGCCAGGTCCTTTTGTTACGTCTGGATCATTCTCATTGGCCGCTCTCTCACGGGCTACCCGAAGGGTGGGATCAGTTAGGGTTTCCCCCCTCAGGGAGTCCTCATGATCCTCGGGTTGCCAGTTAATGGGTCGGGTCATGTAACTGGCTTGGCACCACTCTAGCCTGTTCCGTCTTTTGTGTCCGGGGGGGGTTTCTAGAGTCACCTATGGTCGAGGTTCTGTTGCTCTTTGCTCTTTCTTCATCCAGTGCATTACTAAAGTGGGGTAGGTCAGTTCCCAGGACCACTGGGGTGGGTAGAGTAGGAAGGACGGCAGCCTTTAATTGAGTGGTTTCATGGTTTACCTCTATCTGTACCTCTCTCATCGGGTATGTTTTAATGTCCCCATGTATACACTTTATCGGTACAGAAAGGTTAGGTAAATTAGGGTTATTACTCACGGTGGGAGATATGGCTGTTTGTCGACTTCCGCTATCCAGCAGCGCCCGGGTCGGTCGTCCATCCACTCTTATATCCACGATGTATGGACCAGGGTTACGTACTTCCGGGTGTGGCTTCATGTAGCCGATTTTCATAGGTTCTGTGGTCTTCCTTCTGGGGCAGAACCGGGCAATGTGACCCCATTCACCGCACTCAAAGCACTGGGGTTGTCGAACTCCCGGGATTATGGGTGGCTGTCTCTCCTCATATCCCGTCTTCCTTTCTTCTAGTTTCCTGAAGACCTCCTCCGGTTGCCTCCATCTGGTATGTGCCACTTTTGGGCCTTTTTGTATCTGATGTTCAAAGTTCGGCGACGTCATCCTTCCTGGTATGCTTGTTGAGGGGAAGCGATTGTACCCGGCCTTTTGATAAGCCAATGCAATGTCCACGGCTTCCGCCAATGTAGGCCTGTGGTGTTGCCTAACCCATCTTTGCATTGGGCTTGGCAAGGCTTCTACGAACTGTTCCAGGGTTATTTTATCTAGGAGGGGTTGGTTGGCTGGGTTAGGGGATTGCATCCACTTCTCCGTCAGGTCTTTAATGCGGTAATATAACTGCCTGGGACTCTCCCCGTTTTTCAACTTGGTGTCCCTTAGCTGAAGGCGATAGGCCTCCTCATCCAGGCCTAGACGGTCCAGTACAGCTGCTTTAATTTCCCCATATGGAGTGACACCATTGGGGTTCACAGCCTGATATGCACCCTGCATTACCCCAGATAACAAGGGAGCCACATACTGTCCCCAGCGTTCAGGCGGCCATTGCGCATTTCTTGCAATCCTCTCAAAACTTGTGAAGAAAAAGGCTGGATCCTCTCCCTCCTTATATTTCTGGAGCAAGGTGGACGGTACCATGGGTTGGTTCCTCGTGCTGGTTACTGCATCTGTGAGCCTGATAATATTTTCATGCTGTTTGTCCTGGGCCGTGGTCTGTAGGGCGCCCTGTAACTGGATGGCTTGCTGGAACGCCTGGCGATCAGCCTCTGCCTGTTGTGCTTGTAGCTGTATTAACTGCTGCAGCTGCTGTTGGCCATCCGTCAGGGTTTTAATTAGGTTATCCATCGCGTTGTCGCTGATCCCACCTTCGTCGCCAATGTAGAAATCAAGACCCGGACCAGGGTTGGGTTGCTGAAATTATACTTTTATTCATGTGATTTAAACTAATGAAAATATAGTCCATGAACTCCTTGAGAGTTACTCCACTCTTAGGCAGTCTTCCAGGTATAGGATTAAGCCCTCCTAAGTCTCCTTGTTGTCCGGATAGGCCCACCAGTTGTTCGTTCTCTCCTCGTCCTCTTCGTATGACTAGGAAAATCAACAACAAACGCTGGATTAGTTCCTGGGCTTTTATAGGATGTGAGTGACTTGCTTCCCCCCCAATGGAAATCTTCCCTGTCAATCAGACTTCTCATTGGCTGGTATTGCCATGTCCCGCCTCCTTTAAAGGCTGCCGTGGTTTCCCAGAGTGGCTGCTCCTGCTGCCTGCCCGAAGAGTCCCGCTCCCAGGCCATTACATTCTGCAAGTCCCTCCCCCCCTTTGAAGTCTCCCCCTCTCGCCATGTGTGTCTGTCTCCGTGGCCGCCCCAGAGCGGCCCGCCCCGCCGAGAAAGCCGTCTCTCCCTTCTCTCCCTTCCTGGTGGGGAGAGACGCTCGGCGGGCCGTGTGGGCCGGCTCCCCGCGACCGCCTGTACCTCCCGCGGGTATGCCGTCACCAACCCGTCTCCCGGGCTGCAGGCCGCGGCGGCGTTACCCTTGGCGGGTTCAGGTAAGGCTGGACGGGAGGGGGCCGCTCCTTTCATGTCGCGGCACGTTGCCGCGATCCCGTAGGGTCCCGGGGATAGCGGGCGGGACAGGGCTGCGTTCGTTGGATCGCGGCCCCATGCCGCGATCCCGCGGAGTCCCGCTACCCCTCCCGGCACCCCGTCCACTCCGGGCCCCTTCTCACATACGTGTATTACAGGGGTGCGTGGGAAGTTACACACGCGATTAGGCTGGGTGGGTCCTCACAGGTGTTCCCTGTACACCCTCCACGGCCCCTGCAGGCAGCCCACAATACAGGGGACTACCCTGCACACCTGCTCATGTCACCCACCAGCCCCACCCCCCACCATCCAGGGGCACCCTCCACCAGGCCCCCACCCATGTCTCCCACCACCCCCACCCCCCCAGTCACCAGGGGCAGCCCCCACCAGGCCCCCACTCATGTCCCCTATCACCCCCACCCCCCAGTCACCAGGGGCAGCCCCCACCAGGCCCCCACTCATGTCCCCTATCACCCCCACCCCCCCAGTCACCAGGGGCAGCCCCCACCAGGCCCCCACTCATGTCCCCTATCACCCCCACCCCCCCAGTCACCAGGGGCAGCCCCCACCAGGCCCCCACTCTTGTCTCCCACCACCCCCACCCCCCAGCCACCAGGGGCACCCACCACCAGGCCCACACCCATGTCTCCCACCACCCCACCCCCCAGCAGTGCAGGGGCAGCCTCCACCAGGCCCCCACCCATGTCTCCCACCACCCCCACCCCCCAGCAGTGCAGGGGCACCCACCACCAGGCCCCCACTCATGTCCCCTATCACCCCCACCCCCCAGCAGTGCAGGGGCAGCCTCCACCAGGCCCCCACTCATGTCCCCTATCACCCCCACCCCCCAGCCACCAGGGGCACCCTCCACCAGGCCCCCACCCATGTCCAACCCATGTCTCCCACCACCCCCACCCCCCAGTCACCAGGGGCACCCACCACCAGGCCCCCACTCATGTCTCCCACCACCCCCACCCCCCAGCCACCAGGGGCACCCACCACCAGGCCCGCACCCATGTCTCCCACCACCCCACCCCCCAGCCACCAGGGGCACCCACCACCAGGCCCCCACTCATGTCTCCCACCACCCCCACCCCCCAGCCACCAGGGGCACCCACCACCAGGCCCGCACCCATGTCTCCCACCACCCCACCACCCAGCAGTGCAGGGGCAGCCTCCACCAGGCCCCCACCCATGTCTTCCACCACCCCCACCCCCCAGCAGTGCAGGGGCACCCACCACCAGGCCCCCACTCATGTCCCCTATCACCCCCACCCCCCAGCAGTGCAGGGGCAGCCTCCACCAGGCCCCCACTCATGTCCCCTATCACCCCCACCCCCCAGCCACCAGGGGCACCCTCCACCAGGCCCCCACCCATGTCCAACCCATGTCTCCCACCACCCCCACCCCCCCAGTCACCAGGGGCACCCACCACCAGGCCCCCACTCATGTCTCCCACCACCCCCACCCCCCAGCCACCAGGGGCACCCACCACCAGGCCCCCACTCATGTCTCCCACCACCCCCACCCCCCAGCAGTGCAGGGGCACCCACCACCATACACCCCACCAACCTGGATGACTCCGTGCCATCTTCCCTCGTTGGGCCCTGTGGGGTCCCAGCTGCCTCTTCTGCTGCTGAGGAGTCCAACTCCGACCTCCGCCTCTTGGACCTCCCCTTGCCAGCTGCGGCCTGGGACGCGGCACCAGACTCCTCACTCCCCGACGAGATCACAACTTGGGAGGGGATCTGGCCCTTGCGTCTCCGGCTGGTGGTGCGACCCCTGCCGCTGTGCTCCACAGCACCTGCTCCGTCCTCTTCATCAGTTGACGGTGCAGACAGGGAGAAAGAAAACACAGGCATCAGGGCACTGTAAAATGGACTCATACACACATGACAGTTATACATGAGTGCCATAGGTAAACCTCAGACATGGCATCACAATCCCCAACACACATGTCATTTCAACTTGCACACATGAGCCATACCACAGCCATGATGCAACAGCCAGCACCATCCATTCACATACAACAGCATGTGCAGCCAAAGGTCATCCACACATCACATGCAACATAGGGAGTACACTACACATGCACACACAACACCAAACCTGCATGCATGTGCAGTGGCATACATACTCACCAAGCAGCCATGTATCGCCATGCCGCCCAGCATCTATGTCCCGGCATAGGGTGGACATTCGGTAAATGAAGCTGTCGTGGGTGGACCCGGGATAGTTGGCATATACTGAGGTGATGATTCCCTTGGCATTACATACTACCTGCACGTTGATGGAATGCCAGTGCTTGCGGTTCCTATAGATGTGCTCAGATGCCCTGGGGGGACGTAGAGCCACATGGGTGCAGTCGATGGCACCTAGCACTTTGGGGAATCGTGCCACACCGTAAAAATCCTGGGCCGCAGCATGCCTTTCTGCAGGTGTTCGGGCAGGTATATGTGCCTGCGGACTGATGGGCGTGCAGTGATGATGTCCAAGACCTGGTGTAGGCAGCGTGACTGGGTGGCCTGTGACACCTCACCCACTATGGCACTTGTCCGCTGAAATGATCCAGTGGCTAAGAAGTGCAGTACATTGAGGACCTTCTCCAGGGGGCTGAGTGCTTGGGAGCACAGGGTGGGTGATGTGAGGTCATCTTCCCACTCACTCACCAGGTCCAGTATAATGTGTGGTGGAAACCTGTACCTTCCATACACCTGGTCATCAGGCATCCCGAACAGGCTGGTTCTGGGTGTGAATATTCTGGCCCTGACTCTCCTCCTCCTCCTCCTTTGGTAGCCCACTGCCACTGCTGCTAGGAACGGTATGTTCATCCTGGCATCTGGCTTGTCATTTGATAAGTGCGCAAATTAATGCTTTGCGCGTGTACTAGGCGAGCGTGTGACCCGCGCACCCCTGGAATCTAGTTCCCAGTCCAATAGCGTGTGGAAATTCCCACGCACCACGGGATACAGGTGCGCTGACGTACTTGCGTGTGTAAGTGCCCGCGCACCCCTGAAATACACGTACATAGGCCAATCGCGTGTAAGCGCACTTTTGTCCAATTACACGCGATGACACTCGGACGTGCAGTATTTTCACGTGTGCTCCGTCATCACGTGCTGAGTGGGGAACACCCGTGCGGGTCACGTCACAGACGCGCGTACGCGCTGAGGGACTCTGGTCCAATAGAATCGCGTATGCGTGCTGACGCGCTTACGCGCTAAGGGCCTTTCCTCGGATTTCACGCTGACGTGCAGGATTTTCACGTGCCAAATCACTCCGTATCAAGCTGGCCACCCGAAAACACACGGAAGACCACGCTCCTGCCCAGAAGGCCGAGTTACTGCCCCCCAGTGCCCCGAGCAGCCTCCCACGTGCCATCTGCTGCTGCCTGCCTGCCTGCCTGCTGCCACCGTGCCCTGCCATTTGGTGCCTGCACATCAGCCATCTGCAGGGGTCCAGTTGCTGTGTCCACCCCTGCTGGAACTGAAGACTCCCAACTGGGATTACATCGCTCCACAGCCCAGCCCCAGGACCCAGTTGCCCACCCACACCTGCCTCTGGGGTTGCCATGTCGGGCACTTCCACATCTGGCACCAGTGGCAACCCCAGGCCAGAGGGGCAGAGGGGCACCAGCTTCACTGCCACCGAAGTTGGTGTCCTGGTGGAGCATGTCCTGGGGCAGTATGATGCCCTCTTTGGATCGTCCCGCGCCAGCAAGGAAGGACGGGAGAGGATCTGGGCCGACTGTGTGGTTGCCATCAACACGGAGAGGGTGGCAACCCGCAATGTCCAGAAGATCAAGAAGCGCTGGGAGGACTTGAGGTCCAGGACCCTTGTGAAGGCCCGGCGCCTCGTGGAGGGGGGCCGGGGCCACATGAGTTCCATCCAGAAGAGGGTCCTGGAACGCGTACGCCCAGCGCTCCACGCCCAGATCCTTGAGAGGGAGGCCCGTCTGGAGTTGAGCGGTAAGTGTCCAAGCATTACTGTGTGAGACAGGGCATGTTGCGGTGTGCTGGTTCTATGATACTTGCCTGTATGTGTGCCATAGGCCATGTATGCATGTATGTGTGCAGGGACATCATGGTAATGCATGTGCGACCAGTGATGTGTGACCCACGTGGTTGTTGCATGTGTCCAAATGCGGCATGGGGAGCCCTATGCAGATTTTGAACATGAGAGCATGCCAGTCTCTGTACCTGGACATGGGTGGGGGTGAGGGATGGGTGCTGATGCCAGGTACATATATGGTAGCCATGTCTGTGTGCCTGACCTGCGTGTCTGTGACTTGTGCATGCCATGGATGCATGACACATGTGTGTGACAATGCACAGATTCAGTGAAGCAGCCAACTTACCCTTGTTTTGGCTGTGTTTGGTGTGTTTGGGGCCAGATGGATGTGACTGAGGTGAAGTGTGTGCATGTGATATGCATGAGCCATGATGCATGTGAGTTGCATATCATTGAATGTTTCAAGAGTCCATTGGACATGCATGGAAATATCCATGGCATGCAGCATGCCTGTTACTGTGTGTGTTTTGCCTGGACTGACCCATGTGTTGTGGAGGGACATGATGGAAGTGTACTTTGGCAGTGGTGCTCATCTGCTATTGCTTCCTGTCTAGGGGACCATTGTGCAGTACCCTGATGCTTGTGTTCTTTGTCTTCCTCTACGCAGCGGCTAGTGAAGAAGAGGGCGGAGACGGCGCTGTGGAGCAAGGCGGCGGGGATGCACCCACGGCTGCAGCGGAAGGGGTGGGTGAGCCCCCACAGGGGCCTGCTACGGCGGGAGACGGTGAGGAGCCATCCAGGTTGGTGGTTTGCACAGAGGAGGAGGCCGCCACTGGGGCACACATGGGGCCTGGTGGGGGCATCCCTGCTGGTGCAAGTGGTGCAGTCCAGGGCCAGGGGCAGGAGGCAACACAGGTCACCGTGGAGGGGCCTGTGCATGTCGCTGTCCCTGACCCTGTGAGTGCACCACCATGCACCAGCAGGCATGCCCCGTCCCAGGCCCGTCCGCAGGTAGTGGGGATGTCCATGTCACCTGACTCCCCTCCACCTGCGGACGTGGGAACCCCTGGCCGTGTGGAGAAGGTCCTGATTGGGGTCGCGATGCGCACGGCTGTGATTCGTGATGCCGTGCGTGCTTCCTTGGAGGAGCACGCACGTCATCACGAAGTGCACCGTGCCGACGTGGCCCAATTGGGATCGGCCATGTTCGGGGGTTTCCTGCATGTGTTGGCCAATGTGGCGGCCCTCTCCTCCTCTGTGCAGGCTATCCACCAGTCGTTCTCCTTGCCGTCTTCCGGGCCAGATGCCACCAGGGCTCCCTGTGGACCTGCCCCGACCAATGCAGCCAGCTCGGTGGGGATCCCATCCCTGCCACAGTTGGGAGTCGGAGGTCCAGCAGGGGTGGACAACACTGCAACTGGACCCCAGCAGATGGAAGATGTGACAGCATCATCAGGCAGGGCACGTGCACGACGGCGTCGGTGGTTTCCATCAGCCTGGATGCCGTCGTGCTGGCAGAGGCAGTGGCGTCGGAGACAGCAGCGGGCTCGACGTGGGAGGCATAATGGCTCGGGGCCATCAAGATCAGAGGGGCAGCCATCGGCCGGAGGGCAGGGCAACCCTGGGATGGTGGTGTCTTCCGTGTGGGAGGAGTTGGTCCAGCGGATAGGTGCGGAGCGGCAGCGGGCGGAAGAGGAGCGGCTCGCCATGGTCAGGGCGGAGTTCTCCATGCGTCGGGCATTGAGGCGGGCTGAGTGCCTCGAGGAAGCTCGCAGGGAGTTTGAGCTGAACATGGGGTTATCCCTGCGAGACCTCGGGGCCAGGACAGAGTCCCGCCTCCAGGACATCGACATGGAGTTCGATGATGCCCTGGCCAGCAACATCAACAAGTGAGCCGCAGGACTTGCCCGCTGCCTTTGTATATAGTTATTTAGTTAGTTAGTGTTAGGTTTCCTTTATTTTGTTTTATTATTTTGGACCGCTCGGACAATGGCCACTTTTTTGTATATATTTTTTAGATTAGGTAGTAGTAGGTTTCATTTATGGTGTTGGGCTCATGGACCCTGGAACATTCCTGTATATAGTTTGCTTTTTGTAGATACTTCTTTTTCATTTCTTATTGTGTTCACCATGAGGAAATGGTTTTTCCTTTTTTTTCATACTACATGATATTGCTTTGGACGACATTTTTTTTTATTCCTTTGTTTTTTTGATTATGACTTTTGTTCTCGGACATGGACCATTAATTTGCTTATCCACATAGTTGTATGTTTGATTTGTTTACTTATTTTGAATCTATAATACATTTTTTATTTTTACTTTCACTTGTGTTATTTTCTCATTGATTTCATACATGTCATGATATGTGTTTTGACATTCACTTGCACCCATTGTGTATGTGTGTGTGTCGGGCATGTGTCCATTTACATTGTTGCCATTGGGGTTGTATCATGTAATTGCATTCACTATGTGGGTGGATGCTATCCTTGCCTGGGTGTTTGTGCTGGGTATGCTGCCCATTACTGCCATGATTGTGTATCGTCAGGACCTGGGGCCAGGGGGACATGTGTGGGTGCCTGGTGGAGGTTGCCCCTGCACTGCTGGGGGGTGGGGGTGGTGGGAGACATGAGTGGGGGCCTGGTGGAGGTTGCCCCTAGATGGTGGGGGGTGGGGGTGATAGGGGACATGAGTGGGGGCCTGGTGGAGGTTGCCCCTGGATGGTGGGGGGTGGGGGTGATAGGGGACATGAGTGGGGGCCTGGTGGAGGTTGCCCCTGGATGGTGGGGGGTGGGGGTGATAGGGGACATGAGTGGGGGCCTGGTGGAGGTTGCCCCTGCACTGCTGGGGGGTGGGGGTGGTGGGTGACATGAGTGGGGGCCTGGTGGAGGTTGCCCCTGGATGGTGGGGGGTGGGGGTGGTGGGAGACATGAGTGGGGGCCTGGTGGAGGTTGCCCCTGCACTGCTGGGGGGTGGGGGTGGTGGGTGACATGAGTGGGGGCCTGGTGGAGGGTGCCCCTGGTCGCTGGGGGGTGGGGGTGGTGGGTGACATGAGTGGGGGCCTGGTGGAGGCTGCCCTGCACTGCTGGGGGGTGGGGGTGGTGGGAGACATGAGTGGGGGCCTGGTGGAGGTTGCCCCTGGATGGTGGGGGGTGGGGGTGGTGGGTGACATGAGTGGGGGCCTGGTGGAGGCTGCCCTGCACTGCTGGGGTGTGGGGGTGGTGGGAGACATGAGTGGGGGCCTGGTGGAGAGTGACCCTGGTGGCTGGGGGGTGGGGGTGGTGGGAGACATGAGTGGAGGCCTGGTGGAGGCTGCCCCTGCACTGCTGGGGTGTGGGGGTGGTGGGAGACATGAGTGGGGGCCTGGTGGAGGCTGCCCCTGCACTGCTGGGGTGTGGGGGTGGTGGGAGACATGAGTGGGGGCCTGGTGGAGGGTGACCCTGGTGGCTGGGGGGTGGGGGTGGTGGGTGACATGAGTGGGGGCCTGGTGGAGGCTGCCCCTGCACTGCTGGGGTGTGGGGGTGGTGGGAGACATGAGTGGGGGCCTGGTGGAGGGTGCCCCTGCACTGCTGGGGTGTGGGGGTGGTGGGAGACATGAGTGGGGCCCTGGTGGAGGGTGACCCTGGGGGGTGGGGGGTGGGGGTGGTGTGTGACATGAGTGGGGGCCTGGTGGAGGGTGCCCCTGGTGGCTGGGGGTGTGGGGGTGGTGGTAGACATGAGTGGGGCCTGGTGGAGGGTGCCCCTGCACTGCTGGGGTGAGGGGGTGGTGGGAGACATGAGTGGGGGCCTGGTGGAGGCTGCCCCTGCACTGCTGGGGTGTGGGGGTGGTGGGAGACATGAGTGGGGGCCTGGTGGAGGGTGACCCTGGTGGCTGGGGGGTGGGGGTGGTGGGTGACATGAGTGGGGGCCTGGTGGAGGCTGCCCCTGCACTGCTGGGGTGTGGGGGTGGTGGGAGACATGAGTGGGGGGCTGGTGGAGGGTGCCCCTGCACTGCTGGGGTGTGGGGGTGGTGGGAGACATGAGTGGGGCCCTGGTGGAGGGTGACCCTGGGGAGTGGGGGGTGGGGGTGGTGGGTGACATGAGTGGGGGCCTGGTGGAGGGTGCCCCTGGTGGCTGGGGGTGTGGGGGTGGTGGTAGACATGAGTGGGGCCTGGTGGAGGGTGCCCCTGCACTGCTGGGGTGTGGGGGTGGTGGGTGACATGAGTGGGGGCCTGGTGGAGGGTGCCCCTGGTGGCTGGGGGGTGGGGGTGATAGGGGACATGGGTGGGGGCCTGGTGGAGGGTGACCCTGGTGGCTGGGGGGTGGGGGTGGTGGGAGACATGAGTTGGACATGGGTGGGGGCCTACTGGCAGGTGCCCCACAGTGCTGGGGGGTGGGGGTGGTGGGGGACATGAGTTGGACATGGGTGGGGGCCTGCTGGCAGGTGCCCCACAGTGCTGGGGGGTGGGGGTGCAAGGGGACATGTGTTGGTGTTCATTAGTTCAAGGAGATATGTGCCTTTGCTGGGGGGCATGCCCATGTTGGGTGGGCTGCCTGCGGGACATGACCTGGGATGCAGGGTAGTCCCCTGTGGTGTGGGCTGCCTGCAGGGGCCGTGGAGGGTGTACAGGGTACACCTGGGAGGACCCACACTGTCAAATCACATGTGGGACTCCCCGGCACCCCTGAAATAAACGTACCGTGCAGAAATCGCGTGTAAAACTTCCCGCGCACCCCTGAAATACACGCGCCCAGGCTATTCGCGTGTAGAACTTCCCGTGCACCCCTGAAATACACGCGCCCAGGCTATTCGCGTGTGGAACTTCCCGCGCACCCCTGAAATACACGCGCCCAGGCTATTCGCATGTAAAACTTCCCGCGCACCCCTGAAATACACGCGCCCAGGCTATTCGCGTGTGGAACTTCCCGCACACCCCTGAAATACACGCGCCCAGGCTATTCGCGTGTGGAACTTCCCGCGCACCCCTGAAATACACGCACCCAGGCTATTCGCGTGTGGAACTCCCCGCGCACCCCTGAAATACACGCGCCCAGGCTATTCGCGTGTGGAACTTCCCGCGCACCCCTGAAATACACGCGCCCAGGCTATTCGCGTGTGGAACTTCCCGCGCACCCCTCAAATTCACGCGCCCAGGCTATTCGCGTGTGGAACTTCCCGCGCACCCCTGAAATACACGCGCCCAGGCTATTCGCGTGTGGGACTTCCCGCGCACCCCTGAAATACACGCGCCCAGGCTATTCGCGTGTGGAACTTCCCGCGCACCCCTCAAATTCACGCGCCCAGGCTATTCGCGTGTGTTCCCGCGAACCCCTGTAATACACGTAGTCCGCTCCCCCAGGCCCGATCGCGTGAGGAACTTCACGCGAACCCCTGTAATACACGTAGCCCGCTCCCCCAGGCCCGATCGCATGAGGAACTTCACGCGAACCTCTGTAATACACGTAGCCCGCTCCCCCAGGCCCGATCGCGTGAGGAACTTCACGCGAACCCCTGAAATACACGTAGCCCTCTCCCCCAGGCCCGATCGCGTGAGGAACTTCACGCGAACCCCTGTAATACACGTAGCCCGCTCCCCCAGGCCCGATCGCGTGAGGAACTTCATGCGAACCCCTGTAATACACGTAGCCCACTCCCCCAGGCCCGATCGCGTGAGGAACTTCACGCAAACCCCTGAAATACACGTAGCCCGCTCCCCCAGGCCCGATCGCGTGAGGAACTTCACGCGAACCCCTGTAATACACGTAGCCCGCTCCCCCAGGCCCGATCGCGTGTGAAACTTCACGCAAACCCCTGAAATACACGTAGCACTCTCCCCCAGGCCCGATCGCGTGAGGAACTTCACGCGAACCCCTGTAATACACGTAGCCCGCTCCCCCAGGCCCGATCGCGTGAATAACTTCACGCGAACCCCTGTGATGCACGTACCCTGCAAATCGCGTGTGACACTTCCCGCGCACCCCGGTATACATGCACACGTATTTTTTGTCAGCGGGTGTCCGTGTTTGTGGGTACCCCTTTGCACGTCATTTTTCCTGGAGGGCCACAGTATGGGACATTCATCATGGCAGTATATAGGTGCTATTTGTTGGCGCACCTTTTGGCGCACATTTCTTACAGCCGCAGAGACGCTACCGCCTCCTTTCTTGTGGCGGTCGTGTTTGTGCCTGTGCGCTGGTTTGAGCGTGCGCTTTTTTCCCCTATTCTATTCCATGAATACGTGTTGTAGGCGAGCGTGTGGGCGTTCCGCGCACTTGTGCTCTGTACTTCCCCCGTGACGCCCACGTTTTGGCAAGTTGTTCCCCATTCCGAGTGTTACGCCCGTGTTCCGCCTACTTTTATTGCGTGCGCCGCGCTATGTGCGAATTTCGCTGTGGCCTGTGCGATTTTCGCTGTGACCTGGCGCACGCTGTTAGATGGCCTGTGCGCTAACGTGCGCCAACGTGCGCCAACGTGCGCCGCGCACTTTTTTATCACACATCCGCTGGTTTTCTCGCGCACGGCCTTCCATGAATCGACGTGCGCTGCTTTTCGTGCGATTTTCGCACTTGCACTGCGATTTTTCGCTATTCCACTGCGATTCGCACGTTTTTGCCCACTTGCGCCGCGCTAATTATTCCATGAATCGGCCTCTTAGTGACTTAGGCTTCACCCAGAAAGTAGAAAGTCCAACTCACTCCAAAGGCTGCATTCTAGATTGGATCGCGGACCATAATTGCCTCGCTACTATCACCTCTACATGGTATCACATACACGAACTATGCGGACGACACACAGGTACTTCTACCTCTCTCAGGATCATACCACGAAGACGCCAAGGCACTCAACACGATCTACTCCATCATCCAAGCTTGGATGGCAGTTAATGGCCTCTGCCTTAATGGAGACAAGACTGAAATCATGATACTAGGTCAACGAGCACCCTAGACAAACTGGACAAACTGTACGCCAACTTCTCCATTGACAACTCCATCATCCCCGTATCCACAGCTGTCAGGACACTGGGAGTTTACCTAGACTCCTCACTATCAATGACCAGACAAGTCAGCGCAATCACTTCCTCATCTGTGCATACCACCAAACTTATAAACGCCATCAAGCCATACCTCTCAAAACCTAACTGCCTTTCAATAGCCAGAGCAACCATTGGAGCCAAAATGGACTATTGCAATGCCCTCCTAGCAGGCATATCGGCAAAAAACCTAAATAGACTACAAGTCACACAGAACAATGCTCTCCGGGCAGCTCTTAGCATCCCAAGGAGAGAGCATATCTCCCAGGACAGACACTCAGCCCAATGGCTCCCGGTCAAAGAGCGGATCACACTCAAAATCCTCACCCTCACACACAAATGCCTCTCTCTTTCCGCCCCGTCCTACCTATCAGAGACCATCTCCAAACCCTCCTCCTCATGTCGCACTAGGACGCAATACACCAATTTATTCCATATCCCATGCATCAAAAAATCCAAAGCCGGTGGCCTAAGCTTTCCCTACATTGCTTCCAAGTCCTGGAATGCTCTACCTGCAGACATTAGAGCGGAGAACTCACTCCCGATTTTTCGGAGGAAACTTAAGGCCTCCTTCCTTGCACAATATGTGACACTCGCTAACCTATGTAAATATACTGCACTGTAAATTTGTACAAATGTCATACCTGCTCCTGTAAATGTTGTATTACTCGTGTATATGCAACTAAGATATGTCTGTAACAAGCGCCACGATGCCCCCGGGCTGACATGCGCTCTACAAATCTGAATAAATAAATAATTTTAAAAAGTTCTAACACAGTTCTTTTCAACTTTAACCTGTCAAAAGAAAGTTCCAACACAGTTCTTTGCATCTTTCCCTTGTCAACAGAAATTCTTAATACTTCCATGATTCAACAAAGAAAAGTAGAATGTTCTTTTCTCCTCTTTGTACTAGAGTAAGATTTGTCTTCTTCAAAATAAAGAACCTTTTCTCAGTTCGTAAATAGCAACAATGATTGTCCTGGTCAGGATAATTTGCCCCAAATTAGGATTTCTGAAGAAATATAACTCATTTACAGCAGCTTTTACAAAGTTATTTCTTCAGCACCTTAAACAACATAAGGTGTCTCTGTCAGCACCACTTTATAGCATTTCGCCAACTTCTACCTGGTTTACTTCCATGCCAGGCCTACTACCATAGTTCACACCGGGTTTACTCCCATGCCGGGCCAACTCTTCCAAAGGTGTGCCATCTGGGTATCCTTCCCTGCCCGAACAGCGTTTCACAAAAACAAGTGCTACTGTGGTTAAGATCAACTGATAAGAGTTTCACAATAGTTTCACAGTAGTCATCATTTTGCACCTTCAAAACATATAACAACTTTTCAGGGAAAACAAGTTTTACATTGGTGCTCTTCAATATTCATCTGCAAAAAATGCTCCTCTCCTTCTGAATAACTTTTTGCAGAAGGGCAGCCCCTTTGCCACTCTTGTTTCCCCACTGCACCAGTAACCAACTACGGACAAGTATAGGGTCTTATTCAGCTTCTACCTTGGCTTTGGCATTGTGAGTTTTACCAACTTTTGTTATAGGCTGTACCAAGTATGGGCAACAAGTTTCACAACTTATGGATTTGTCCTCAGCCCCCTTTTGCCTTTGGCAATATCATTGGATATGTATTGCATTCATTTTAGTCTCTCTTGGCTTGGGCAATGGTTGTGTGCATTAGTTCTTATTAGTATCGCCCTATCGGGTTGCTTGATATGCACAAACATATACGTTTAAAGTTACAGTCATTTGGTTTTGTAAAATGCGGCTTTCTCTGCTTTTTAAAAGTTTGGTATCCAAAATAACTTCTAGCACCACTTTCACTCATACGTGAGTACTGCTTTCTATTCATTCGGAATTCAGAAGCAATTCTAGGATCACTTCCACTCATACACGAGTGCTGCTTACTTGTTGAACACTTGCGTTGAACACACGCGCGCGTCTGCAGTGCTCCGGGGTCACTACCAGCTTGTTAACTAACTCGGTAAGTCTTGGGCTTCAAATCCCCTTGCTGTTCGCAGGACTTCTGCTTCTGTGGCTCCTCGCAACCAAGCAAATTCCTTCTCCTGGTCAGCCGTCGCCCACACATCCTGCAAGCGGAGCTTCCCGTGCTCTCGAGGCCCTCTGGTGCACACCAGCCACCGGAGACAGCCTCCTGGGATGGAAAGCTTCCCTCGGTTTCGCTTCCTACTGTGCAGCCGCTGCCAAATGGGTCCCCAGATGGCAAGCTTCCCTCCGGCATGCTACCTGCTGCGCAACCTCTGCACTTCAGGCAAATGGAGACACAGACTCTTTCAGGACTGGTATTTGTCTTCTGCCGAACAGTGGTCCTGGCATCATCTCCCTCCTCCAGCTTCTGCCTTGACTGCCTGCACAAATCAACAGCTTCCTGCTCATGCTGATTCTGTTTCCTGCTCTCTCCTCTGGCCTGCACCTGAGGGGGCCTTTTAAGCCTCTCATTCTCCCTCAGGTGTGGTTCATTTCCATTAATGATCTGACCACTCCTGCAGCCTTGTATCTTTTTAGCCTGCTTCTTTACCCCTGTACGTAGGGGAATTATGGAACTTAAAGTCCCTAGAGGCAAAGTTTGTTTTCCTGGTTTGATTTTTGCTTTTAAACTCATTTCTGTTCCTCATAATATTCTTTAAAGGGATAGTCAGTACAACAAGCCATTAGATATTTTGCCATTAAGGAGCTATCCTCCCTAGAGGAAGACAAATAATGCCCTCCCACCCCACAGAGTCCTCTAATTGCCCTGGGCCCTCTCTCCTCCCAGGTGATCCTCCCTCAGGACACCGACCCCAGGGTCAAGATCAGACAGCGTTTGCCTTTACCTGGTCACCTGGAAGGAGACTTTAGGCAGGGTTTTTGTGAGGAGTCCTTCCCCTAAAGACCCAAACTCCCGGTCCAGGTTCCTTTTCCTGTTCTCCACCTTTAGCCTTCCCACGCATTCATAGTGGCTTCACATACTTTCCAGTCCGAGACTGGATCCTCTATGAATGATTCTTCTTGGGTGCAAGAATTTTGAGGACTGTAGGAGGAATATGTTTTCGTAAGTGGTATGAGAAACCTGAGGGTGTCCTCATGCCAACTCCCTTTCGATCCTCTTTTCAGGTGGCCAGGGAAAGGCCATTGCTTTTGGATCCTGATCCTGGGGGTAGAGAAGCAAGGGAGGATCACCTGGGTGGAGGGTCCTTGTGGATTGGGGAGAGGGCATTGTAGGGGAGACATGGTATCACAAGTATGACACTGACACAATGAGTACAATGTGTAAAACCTTCATTGAAGTTGTTGGGGCTGGAAAAACTCCTACTTTGCCCTATAACTAAGATGGGAGTAGTCTTGACCATCAAACAATAAACAAAACAGTCCTAGTGGAGTCCGTCAAATCAGAATGGCCTATGCTAGCACAACCTGATGCCTGCCCTATTTCTTGTACAAAAAGTATATAAAGGAGAAATGTATGCAAAGGAAAAATCAGTGTTCAAAAGAATAAATGTGGTTGAACTAGTTTGTCTCCCCACGTTAGACCTCACAGTATAAGACTGTCCCTGTAGGCATAATGACACACCCTGGCTCGGCTTTCAACACAATAAAGATTTCCAAAACATTGGTCGAGGCTGCCTGGCCTTCTACGTTAAAGTCTCTTTTCCTGACTTCCAAATAATGTTTCAACAAAAAGTTCACGTAGGTCCCTCTCTGTCGAACTCAGACCTCTCACAACAAAGTTCAACAAAACTTGCAAGGGGCCTCCCTTCCCCAAGCATATTACACTTCGGGTCTCCCTCTTGTCGAAGACTTTCGAATGTGTGTGGCTTTCTTTACAGACCACCACAGGACCACTTCGACTCAAAGTTCATGGTTTAACTTTCATTCTCCCCTTCACTAGGAGTTAATTTAGTTTACTTCACTTTTGCCATTCATTTGCTTTATTGCTTCAAACAATGCACCTTTCACTGAGACTTTCTAGTGGGCTACTTTCTTTCACCGGACCACTCAGTTACTTAGTATTGCTGATTTCACAGCTGTCCTTACATCAAAGTTCATTCACAGGTCTGTCTTTCTCCGTGTCTCTTCCACACGCGTGCAGCCTTCACTTGCAATATAATGTTGCTACTTCAAACTTTAACACACACCGGTTTCTCAGGTCACTTGCCAACTCACCGGCTGTGTGCGTTTCTTTCTTGGTTTTACGATTTCCAATTCACGAGTCAAGGTTAGTACCACAGGCTTGGCCTCACCTCCCCAACTCTGCTGTTCACCTGGGAGGGTTGCTGGCATCCTTGAAACACAATGCAGCCTTCGGATGTGGGATCTGGCCTTCTCCATGTGCCTTTCACTGCCTGTCGGAGGCAACAACCTCCAGTAGGGAACTCTTCGAACCGCTGCTTTCGTCCCTTGGTCCGTCGCACTGCTCCAGTAGGTTTGCCTTCACCCCAGAAGTTCTGCTCGTACTCGTGTTCTGCCTGGCTCAGAGTGTGTCTCTAGGTTTTGCCTTTTAGCTAATTGGTAGCAGGTGTATGCACCTAGAGTCAAGTGCCTGACTTTGCCTGACCGTATTAGCAGGACATGTCCAGTACGACGTGTGAAAGTTAGTGTTGTTACTCTCAGTCACCCTCTTCCTCGGCCCAGTGTTTGTGTAAACAAGGGGGGAGGAGTTGGGACCTCAGAGAATCCTAAAAAATAGGATGGGTTAGATAAACAAATTAAGGGGGAATACCACGTTGCATCATCGGCTGCCTCACCCCCACTCACCGAAGACCCCTCACGCAGGTGATCCTCCCACAAAGGTCCACCCCCAGGGTCTGGATCCGAAGGCGATGGCCGCGCCCTGGTCACTTGAGAGAGAGATTGCCGGGGACTTGCCGGTGAGACACCTTCTAGTTTCCTCACAGTATCCACATGCGAGACATGCGAGACATGGCATCTCCATTTGCCTTATGGGGACCAACCTACTCTCCCACGGCCTTTATGAGCTATTGCAAAACATCTGGCCTCATTTCCCCTCATTCAACCTACTAGTCATTTCACCACTCTAGTACGAGGCGAGGAAGAGGCCTGCAGAGTGTTGTAAAGGTCAGGCATGTCCCAAGTTTGGTATCACTACATAATATCCCCAACAAAAATATTGCCGTAGATATGGCTGTTTGGTTCACCATAGGGGATTTTTTGGGGGGATATTTTGAGGGAGCAGGGAATGCGGGGGTGTCCCCCGCACATACAAAAATTATGCAGGGGTTGCAGGGGTGTCCCCCGCAGGGTTCATGTGTGAATTTCGCCGCAAAAATATGGCGATATTTTTGCATCGTGATATTTTTGCGGCTGAATTAACACACGGAACCCCAAGTCCTCCTCTAATTGCAACCAGGCAATTACAATTTGGAACTCACACCTGCAACCTGTCAAGTGGTTGCAGGTGTATAAGAAGGGAGGAGACCAGCAGCAAAGAGACCAACAGCAAAGAGACCAGCAGCAAAGAGACCAGCAGGGAATCCTAATTGCAAGGAGGCAGCGTGGTGGGTCCTGCAGGAGAGCCAGGACGCCGGCAGATGATCCCAAGGAACTCTGGAGCCCAGGGCTAGGCGGGCCACTAGAAGACCACCATTGTGGAGCCTCCATGGTTGGAGATACGCAGCCAGAGCTGTGGGCAAGAAAAAGTAAGCAAAGTGACCGTCAGCATCTGCAGAGAAGAAGCAGAGTTACCGCATGAACGGGAGAGAAACTGAAGCGTGAGCAGGGCTCGCAAGCAAAGGAAAGCCAGCCGGCAGAGCCGAAAAGCAAAGGTTCCACCACCCAGAGGGATCACCAGGAGCCGGTGAGTAGAGAGGGAAAGTCACTCGCACCGGGGCGCTCCTGGGGGCTGTGGGAAAGTGAGGCGAATGCTGAATTAATGAAACAGCATGCCCACAATGAAACAAACCCAAAGCCACGATAAGAAGCAAATTAAGGACAATTCAATATGCAAGTGGCACAGAACATGCAAGCGGCAAAGTTAGCAAAGTTAGCAATCGCAAATATTGAATCCCGAACTGAATGAGAATATTTTGGCAAAGCTACCATTTAATGACAAGTGAATGTGAAATTTGAGTATTTGAAAGTAAAGTACGAAACAAGAAGGCAAGTGGGAAAGATTGCGAAAGAGCAGGACAGCAAGGTGGTGACCGAGCAGAACTACCACAAGCTAACCTACATGTATGAATATAGTGTGGCACAACCAAAAACTGGCAAAGGGAATATGGCACATTGCGGCAAAGCCAAGAGTCTGATAAGGAGAAGTCAAGTGAGTGTGAACATTCACACAAGGGCAGATAGAGAAGAACCTCTCTTGGCTAAGAAGCCTTCCTGGTTGCGTGACCTGTAATGGATGTAGCGGGTGGTCTGACAACTGCGCCTAGACCAGAGACCCCTCAATTGTGAAAGCTGAAGACATTTCTGAAGTGAACTAAGAAGAAGTAATCTGCTTGAACCGTTGATCGAATCCAGGAGTGTAAAGTTGATCTGGAGTTATTTTGACCATCGAAAGATTGAGAATAAGTGAAAATTGACTTTCTTGAACTTGGGGAATGGAACCCCGAGGATTTGTGGAACTGTCTTGAACTTGGGGAAGCGCACTCTGAGGATTTGTTGAACTTTCTTGAACTTTGCCAAGGTAATCCTCAGACTTTTGTGGAACTTTCTTAAACTTGGGGAAAGGGAGCTGAAAATTAAGCTAGGAGCTGGAAGAGCTCAGAACTTTATTCTGATCACTATTTCTATTATTGCTGACATACCTACACATTGTTTAGCGTTGGTTGTGAGGGCAAGGATAGGTTTTGGACACAGACAGACTTTTAAGTTGAACTCTCTCACTCAGACTTTCCTAAGTTTCTTTAAGGTAGGGAAATGCCACCTTAGTATTCATCCATCCTGACTTTTGATTTAATAAAGCAATTCTGTTGGAACTTTGAATCTGTTGTCTGTGTTTTGCTTCATGATGCTTTCACAGTGGTTGGTCAACATTTTTAAATGACTTCACTTTTATCTGGGCTACTCAAAATTCCCATTCATAAAAATGCAGTATTTCACTACCTAAGATCAATGGGGTAGGAAGATCAGGTATTACTGCCACTAATACCGATATGGATTTTCCCAGAATGGTAATATCGATTTTAGTCCAGGGGTGTCCTTCTGTCTGTCCATGGTGTGAGAAACCCAGGGGTATTCTCACATGTAGACCAGAGAATCCTCTATTCGGGTGGCCAGGGGAGGGCCATCACTCTTGGATCCCAACCTTGGGGGTGGACAAGCAAGGGAGTATTACCTGAGTATGGGAGCCTAGGGTTGTTCTCGTGGGAGTACCCCAGGTGAGGCGCGGTATTCCAATGGGACAGCAACCGAGGAGGAGGAAGTCCTAGATGCCTTCATGGGGTATTCAGGTACCAGGGTCGCTCATCCAAGAAGGAGGTGGAAGTGTCACAGTAGAACGAAAATAGACAAGGGGGAGGGTCAGATAAGACAAACACATACTGTTAACACTAACACCTACTTGTCTTCCCCTGCCTTAGACCAGAGAGAAAGGAAATCACCCAGGCATATAGAGATGGGGCAAGGGGAATCCCCTCTTTTCTCTATCAATCACCTTATAATGATTTGGCCACTAAATATCAATTTCCATCTTGCCCTGCCTCCTCCTCTCTATTTGCAACAAGCACTGGGACGAGGAAGAAGCGACCAAGAGTAATTAATTTTACCCATAGCAACAACATAGGGATACAAAGTGAGGCCTACCATCTAACATCTTTGAATTGGAATTGTCCCACTAATAGAGTCAGGCAAGGTCAGAAAATTTCCCCCAACTGTGCACACTTGACTCCCATTGACACTCACCTGCAGTGTATAAAGGGTGATTCTGCCAGTATCATTGAGCGAGGTGGGGTTGCTGGATAGAACCAGGAGGTCAAGGAGCAGCAGGCTGTGAAGAGAGGAGCCCAGAAGAACCTGTGGAGTGCAGGATGCCGAGACGATGGACCGGTGTGTGGGAGAGGCTGTAGCGTGGCGAGGGAGCCGTGTATCCAGGGAGCCGGTCCGGCCAGTTCTCGTTCTCCTACGACGTCTGAGGGTCCCAGTGGTGTCCAAGGGGCAGCTGGTGAGACCCTGACCTTGACACAAAGCCATTTGATCTGACATTGACCTGCTCACTGGCGCTGTGCTATTGTTGAGGAGTTTTGTGAAGCTGGGAGAAACTCAGTAGCATGCAGTGGCCAGAGCGGGAGCAGGAGCGCTTGGAAAGTAAGAGACTGGTGAACAAAAGGGAAGAAAGCAAAGCGGAATAAAGGTAAAGACAAAAGAAAATCCCAGGTCTCTACATTCTCTAGAAGTAGTATCCTTAAAAGATTCAGCCATTGACCTCTGATATGTATTTAGAGGCTTAACTGGCATACAATCCCTGTTACTTTTAGCTTTATCATTACAGGACGGCGCAATTGTAGGCTCTATATTAAGATCCTTGTCAGCTTTTGAGATCCATGTCCTGGGTGTTAGTCTTAGCGCTGCACAGTGGTTGCACGAGTTATGGTGCTCACTTTACCATAACTGGCAAATTTCTGGGGTGTTTTGGTTTTACTTTAACAATAACATCCCTTTAACAAAGTTCTTTCACTGAATTTGATACATTTCTATTAGTGCAACTTAATCATAACGTCCCTTTAACAAAGTTTATTCACAGAATTTGATAGGTTTTTATTAGTACAACTTAACCATAACGTCCACTTAACAAAGTTTTTTCACTGAATTTCATTTTTTTACCAGGTTACCCACAATTTTCTACATGTCCCTTACATCATACTGATCCCCCAGCCTCCAACGTGATAGCCACAGAGTCACTGTCCGCTTCAGACAGCATTCACACTGGCCAAAAGCACAGGGGTTACCTTACATTATTGTATCCTGCAACGGGCAAAGACATGTACATGAAACAATAAGAGATGCATGTAGCACATCCAAAAATAAATATCTATAGAAATTCTGTACTTGAGAAACCAGAAGTATGTTTTCATACGTTGCACAACATAATGGAATGCACCAAGCACAAAGCTTAACTGTACACCTAACAGTATTACCTCAGTGGAACCTTGCTTACACAGTGACAAGCAGAAAAATAGTAAGTGCACTATGTTTATTTCTGCACCATTACAATTTATTATGTGTACATAACTTGTAAGAAATAGCAGTATTGTTTTCTTTCAACAGAAATGGCAAGCGCACTGGAATGGTTGGAGGAGCATTTCCCCCATGACGAAATGAGTGTAGGAAACAACCGTCATGGTACAGAATACATGTTTTAAAGCAGAAACAGTGATGTAATTTGTTAAGATGTCACTAAAACATGGTTTTCTTTTTAACAGTAAACACGAAATAGACACAGAGCACACCTTGTTAGATGTTTGTCATTGGTAATTTGAGTTTGTGTAGAAAGAAGTGTTTTAATTTACGGGAGATTCTAGGTGCGGGGGAGAGAATCACAGCCCTGGCATCTAGGCTGGTAAGGAACACCACAAGAATGAGTTTCCAATTAGGGAACCCGCGTCCCCTACACACTGTCTAAGGCCACAAAATAGCCAAAAGGATTTTTTAAGCCTAAAACCTACTAACCTACTATTAGGGTGGCAGGTATGGTTTATGCAATTAAATTGTGGGTAATAACATGTAATATTCAATCAAGGTTATTCATGACATTAGATATTCAATTAACAATTCTCTTTATTAAATATAAAAAGTATTTATTATTTAAATAGTCCAACGTGTTTCAAGTATTTCACTCTTCATCAGGAGCAAGAAGTATTTGTAAAATGTAAAAAAACATCCTATATTAGAAATTCCTCTACCTGGATAACAAATCGGATCATTTAGACCACCGCTTGATGGTGTGACCATTTCTTAAGTTGGTAGTTACAGTATCCAGTTTCTTATACCAACCTAAGTAAAAACTTGGGCTGTCTTGGACCTATTTAGAATAATAATGAAATCGTTAATAGATTATCGGCAGGGTTAGTGATTGCATGTTTGCTAACAATTTAGGAATGCCAATATTTCTAAGGATTTGACGTAAATGAGGACAATACTCAATGGTGGTTAATTGAATCTACTTATGTACTAAAATCCGTTTATTGTGTGCTGAAGGAAGGGAAGTGTCAGAATCCGTGGCAGTTGAACTCAAAGTGTAGACGACGAGTTCTTCCTACCAATGTACCATTCTGGACACACAAGGTGAAGTACAGAGGAGTCAATTAGTCGAAAGAATTGGAACACCACATGAAGGACCAGGCTCTGTAAGGGAACAACGGTAAGTTACTTGAAGACTCAAACCCAAGGCATACACTGAAATAGAAGGAACAACAAGGCACGGACCAGTGGTAATGAGGGGTGTCGTTCTGACTGGCCTGTGTACCTTCAAAGTCCAGACGGAAGATGCAAGTGTTATTCTAGGGAGAGATAGTATGAATCATCAGGATACCAGAATATATGACGCAACAAGGAAACAAGATCAAGTCAAGGAATGGAATTTACCAAGATGGACACAGGAGTTATTTTCAGGACCAACGGAGCAACCAGTGTATTGAAGCCTATTCTAAGCACAACGGCACGAGGATGCCTAGGCGAACAGCACCAGTCTCTAGTCCCAGGTCTATCCCACCGGCACAAGGACGCCTAACAACCTAAGTGCCAGTAATTGCAAGTCTCTAGTTCAAGTGCTTTGTGGGAATACACTGGTGCGGTGTTGGCAGATGAAGAGCCGGTCTTGAGTGGACTGGATGAGCGGCGGAATATAGTAACAATCCTGGTAAGTGAAAAGTGATGGGATGCAAGTTCCTGTGGGTCCCGAGTCGAATGGTCAAAACAGTTCCAGGTTCGGCGTTGTGGAGTGGCAGACCAATCCAAAACAGTAGACAGAGACAGTCCATTATTCGTTCCAAGTCCATTAGGGTGCAGATGGTTTGTAATTAGATTCGGCAGGCAGGATAGCAGTCCAGAAGCAGAAACGGGTCAGTTCGATCGGGCAGAGGCAACAGAGAGTCCAAATCGGGAGGCAGCAGAGGAAATGTTGGCAGGCCGGGTCTGGTACACGAGTAGCAGTCAAAGCAGGATTTGGAAGGGCAACAAATCAGGAAGGGCTCTGGGTTCAAAACAAAGGTAACAGGGCAACAGTGCAAGGCAGGACAAAGATTCAAGAGACGGAACAAAGCCAAAAGGGAACAACGGTAAGTTACTTGAAGACCCAAACCCAAGGCATACAATGAAATAGAAGGAACAACAAGGCACGGTCCAGTGGTAATGAGGGGTGGCGTTCTGACTGACCTGTGTGCCTTCAAAGTCTAGACGGAAGATGCAAGTGTTATTCTAGGGGGAGATAGTATGAATCATGAGGATACCAGAATATATGACGCAACAAGGAAACAAGATCCAGTCAAGGAATGGAACTTACCAAGATAGACACAGGAGTTATTTTCAGGACCAACGGAGCAACCAGTGTATTGAAGTCTATTCTAAGCACAACGGCACGAGGACGCCTAGGCGAACAGCACCAGTCTCTAGTCCCAGGTCTATCCCACCGGCAGGCAGACGCCTAACAACCTAAGTGCCAGTAATTGCAAGTCTCTAGTTCAAGCGCTTTGTGGGAATACACTGGGGCAGTGTTGGCAGATGAAGAGCAGGTCTTGAGTGGACTGGATGAGCAGCGGAATATAGTAACAATCTTGGTAAGTGAAAAGTGATGGGATGCAAGTTCCTGTGGGTTCCGAGTAGAATGGTAAAAACAGTTCCAGGTTCAGCGTTGTGGAGTGGCAGACCGATCCAAAACAGTAGACAGAGACAGTCCATTGTTCGTTCCAAGTCCGTTAGGGTGCAGACGGTTTGTAAATAGATTTGGCAGGCAGGATAGCAGTCCAGAAGCAGAAACGGGTCAGTTCGATCGGGCAGAGGCAACAGAGAGTCCAAATCGGGAGGCAGCAGAGGAAACGTTGCCAGGCCGGGTCTGGTACACGAGTAGCAGTCAAAGTAGGATTTGGAAGGGCAACAAATCAGGAAGGGCTCTGGGTTCAATACAAAGGTGACAGGGCAACAGGGCAAGGCAGGACAAAGATTCAAGAGACGGAACAAAGCCAAAAGGTACAAAGCCACGGTTTCTTTCTAAATCAGAAGCAGCGTTTAAAGGAAATCAGAAAGTATTTCAAGGGTTGACATGGAAACCAAACTCCTCCTCTAAAACGCCAAGTTCTGCAACGAGCGTGTAGCGGATGCCAAAGTCGCCATGACAACCCGCGTACACGAAACCCAGGAGTTTGTGTGCGGCAAAAACGGGGCTGGGCATTAGATGAATGGGGAAAAACAGCCCTCAAACTGTGCATACATTGGCGTACATATTGGTGATTCTTCCTGGTTGAGGGAGAACGAGTCAAAAGGAACCGAGACCTGACAGGAAGAAGACCCCTCTAACCTTGGTGTGGGTCCTTAGCTGGAAGTGAAGGATCTGTAGTTCCAGATTCTGTTGGCGTAAAAAACGTTCTTCCCTCCAAAGGTTATTCTAAGTGCCTGGGTACTGGTCGAATCTAAAAAAGGGTAAAGTACATATACTCAAAGCAGTAAGGAGTAGTGCAACTCTGAGCGTGGTGCCGGAAAAGAAGAATCAATTTATCTTACCAGCCACTTGCTTGGTGTCAAAGGCTAAGAAGATCTAAGGATACAGAACCAAAGGATTCGGATCTGGCGTCTTAGTGCAAGCATTTGTGTATGTACTAAGTTGTGATGAGTTCTGAAAAACATACATATTCTCAATTCGTATCAACTTTTACCTTGGTGTAATTGTGGTCACAAAATATGAGAATATCTCTTACCAAAAGTCGATGATAGACTCATCTAAATGGGACTCAGTCTTAAGGAATGGATCTGGGATGTATTCTATCTCAGTATTCTAGGGTCAAGGTAGACATCTTCATTGGTCTAAAAAACATATATGTACTAATTGTAACAACGAGTAGGATGGCAGGCATACATTAGGTTGAACTATATTATATTGGGATATCTCTTACCAAAAAAATCCGAAGTGGGATATTTGCTTGTAGAGTATATCTGATGGTAACAACAGTCTGAGATCAAACTGCAGGTCCAATAGTGACCAGAGTTTATCTGCAAATACGAGCGAGTTAACTGAAGAGTTGTCCTGAAGAACATAAAAATAAAAATAAAAAGAGGAGGATGCAGGGACTTACTTTTGTTTCTATAGCTGACCGCCTAGAATTGGAACTTCCTGGGTGCTGTGGAGCTGGTGAGATGTCCTTACTGCCATTTTGAAAACATTTCGGGTTTTTATATGTTACTGACATTACTGCGCGCAATCCAAGGTTTTCAGCCACTCCACACTGCTATGCATACACCTTCAACCAATGGATCCACAAGTCCCCCAAAATCCACACACTCTGCCTCCTGAAAGACACAGTCATAGCCATAGCCATAGCCATCTGCACTCCTCTCAGCAAACACACCTTCTGCCAGACTCTCTCCTTGCATACCACACCTAGGAAACCTTATTGGCTAATCCCCTTGGCTGCACACTCCCATTTCAAGGCTTGGCATCCTCAAAAGACCCGGATGTGGCACGTGCCATCCACAGTATACTGCGGTGTCCACGGACAGATCATCCAAATGAAGGGGTGGGGAGAGAAAGTAAACACAATGTAAGTTATTTACTCTTTAGTGCTAGCTCTGAAAACAACCTTTTTTTGTATTTTGATTTTGTCTTCGGACTTTTCAGATTTTATTTCCTACAACTACTCACATGCACTCTACATCATTTTCACAAGCACTTTCTGAGTGCATTTTGAATATTGTCAAGAAAGACTGCATTGCCACAATTATTAAAAGTGATGCCATCACTAAAGAAAGTGCGTCCACCATCCAGCAGAATTTTCTCCTTTGGGAAGGATGTCATCCAAACACCATGCTAAAATTAACATACCCCTTTGTACATAAGACACCTTCCTACGTCTTGTTGAGGACAAAAGACATTGGTGCATCTCCACAGTGCCCTAGGAGGTATGTGTGAAAAGATTACCTTTCCACTTGGAAACAGTTCCATTAGTGCCTTCAGCATATCTTTAAATGCAAACTGCAAAGTTATTACACTGGTGTACCCCAAACTATGTCCCCACAATGCACCACAATGACATCTGGACATTGGAAATGACACTTATTTCTGCAATGTGCAAATCAAGTCTCCCAGTTTTGCCCACCTACACCACACCACCAAGCCTCCACTCGCTCCAATCCAAGGTTAGCAGAAATGCTACACATTTCTGTGTACCTTTTAAGAGTCACCATCCCAGATTCTCCCACCATCCACACAGTAAGCCTTCCCATCTGAACATTCACAGCCATCTTCCGTACACACAGCAATGAAGAGAACTGTTACACTCTCTTCCTATAAAGCACAACCAGAAGACCTCATTGGCTAATCCCCACAGTGCCCTTTCCATGCCAGGCATCCTTAAAAGACCCAGATGTGGCACATCCTGTCCGCTGACAACCGCGCTGTCCGCCGACACCATAACACAGGACAGCCCTTCTTCCCATTCCACTTTAATCTTCGTAGCACTCCCTCAGTGGCTACTTTCAAGCAGTCACACACCCATCCACCAATCACATCCAAAAACTCTACATCTAATTCTGTCATCTAAATTCAACATTTCAGATGTACTGTTGAACACTCAGAGTACATGCCTCCTGTTACTCCCAAGCACATGCATCAAAAAACGGCAGTAAAAATCTCCAAGATTTCTATTTGCATACTCAACCACATCGGCATCTATCAACACAAAGTACAGGTATGCCTATATATTTTTAAATACATGTACAACTCTTGGAAATGCAAACAAACAGGGTTCCTAACACTCACCCTGCATTAACCTACTCAATAATCATACTCTCGCTTGTCCCACCTCCTGACATCAAGTGTCAGTTACTTACACTGCTGTGTGGATGCAAAGTTTTCTTTTAATTAGCATTTTCATAACAGTTTCAAAACACATATTTGCAATTTCAGAAGCACTGTCTGTGTCTTTTTTGTTTAAGTGCCAGATCCTGTGTCAAAGTTCAATATATTACCAATACATGCATACTTGCCAATATGACTCTACCTCTCTATAATCTACCAAGTGTTATTTTTACATTCATTCTGTCACTTTTAACACCACGTCTCCTACTAAGAAAGTTACAGAAAAACGCCCACAATGCAAATTCAAAACGAAAACTGCATGTATGTTACCAAAGCATCACTTCCTATAAGGCGAACACAGACCCCTCTTCAAAACGTTCTCACACGGTCAGGGGATGACCTAGATATATTAATATTTAAAGGAGACTATTACAACATATAACATTTTACTGATCTGGTGCATTTGTGTTGGTGTGTACCCCACAATACTGGTACCTTCAGTCCTGAAAAAATAGACCCGTTACTTGTTGTTTCTGTTGTAAAAAAGTTTTTTGATTTTTAATCATTTTTTAATCATTAGTTCACAAATATAAAAACACTTCTAAAAGTGTTTGGTATGAGTCAAACCCAACCTCACACAGCATGGTAATAAAAAACAATACAAATTACAAAATTACACATCCATATATCCCATAAAACGATAAAAAAATTACACAGACAGACAATAAATGGATTTAACAATTTTCCAAAACCTGAGTGTAATGACTCAGGTACAAACAACACCCGACATGTTTCAGTTCTTGGTTGCTCAGATGCATGAACTTTCTTCAGGGGAATATTTCAATTTCAAATTTTCCACCATGCAATTCAAGGTCACAATTATGGGTTCTCACGCATTTCCTAAACCAGGAAACAAACAAATGGGGCAGTCACCACCCATATATACCAGTCAGATAAGCTCAGAAACAAATTCCATGCATCAGTGCAGTTTGTTTAATAAATCACAAAGCACTGATAAAATTAGGACATGATTGCACTCAACCTGTCCCCAATAACAAGCTACATGCCACTTCAATTGGTACCGGTAGCGCCAGTGTAACAACACCAAAATTTGGCCGAAGACTCCAACAGGTCGAGTCTTGATTATTCGATAGCTCCTAGTAGCTGAGGGCCCACTTAAAAGCTGCAAACCAAACAACACATACAGTTCATCACAGTCAGACCACCAAAACGTTTCTCCCTCTACCAGGAAAAACACCTGTATATCACCAAGCAGCTCTTATTGCTGCACCAAAGTGTACAACCACCACACAGTGATAATATTCCATGGCCGACATGTGCCCAACACTCCCGTTGGTTTCGCCTAAGTATGACACCGCCATAAATTGTTAAATTTAAGATACCGTGATCTCTAGTGTACAGTGCGGTACATCCACCGTGGTCAAAAACAACACATCATGCCTCCTTTTCAATACATACAATGTCAATATCTATCCTGTTCCTCTTAGAAATGGAACAAAAATCGCTGTATTCAGGTATCCAAGGCTAAGGACCTGTATGGAGAACGAAGCGGAATAGCCTCTGTTGAAATGAACATCTCTGTGTCGCTATATTCAATTATTTATAACATGGCCTTGGTACACACCGCTCATCAAATATTACCACATGAGACTCAATGCCCCTTAAAGACATACCTGTGACACGTGTAGCGAAAGATATATTCCGGAGCAGCCGTGTCTGCCGTGTCAATGTAACCCACGTTGTGCTAAGATTATCTGATCTCGCGTTCAACCCGGAAATGAGTAGCGCGACATAGAAAGAGGACTACGGAGGCAGTGCCAAAGGAAAGCAACACAAAGAAAGGACTAATGTGCTCAGGACCTACGGCTATTACAATTGACACAAGGTACCTAAAAAACAACACTGGGAGTGCTATATAAATGAAAAATAGGCTAGAATGCCGTACAAGTGAAGGTAGGTGACCGCATGGGCCAGCATAACGGGCCCAATATGCCTAAATTGAAATAACTTGTCAAAACGAGTACCATCCTCACATAAAAAACAAATAAAATTTTTAATAAATATAAACAGGCCAGATTACAGAGTATCTACCAAAATCACACTGCCTCTTTAGCTAAGTAAAACAGGATACACAAAGATTGGCAACCATAATGACGCTGGATTGCATGTGAGATTGCAGATAACACCCAGATATTTATCCTGCACATAAGTATAAACATGGCAATACACATTACATCAAATATATGACCATACAGATTGGCCCAACGGAGGAAATTTACTCGTGTGTATGTTGCCACTCAATTTCTTCATTTAGACCCACAATGTGGCTTTGACACTTAAATATCATTTTCTGTTCGAACAGTAACAATTTCCTATCTGTTTCAAATTTGTTCTTGCCTACCACTTTCTTCATACCCATCTCAAATCCTCATGTGTATGCTTCATTTGCGTAAAATGTTTTACCATGGGGGCTGTAAGAATCTGATTCTTTATACAGCTACGATGTTCCACCATCCGTGTCCGACACTTTCTATTCGTTTTCCCAATATATTGCAATCCACATGGGCATGTGATTAGATAAATAACATTTTCCGTGTTACAATTCGTCATATCATCAAGAGACCACATCATAGTCGGATTCAGTAAGACCTGTTTGATTTCTTTTGATTTTGTGTAATCCACAAATTTCGACAGAGGTTCTAGTATGGAGTTTACCCCTGATACAATACTAGAACCTCTGTCGAAATTTGTGGATTTTTATTTGAGGCCTTTTGTAGTGAAAATGAGTAGTTACCTGAGGGATACCTCGGATGCCATCAATAAAATTGAGAATCTGCCCTACAATTGTAACAACCTTCTATTGATCAGCCTCGATATACAATCTTTGTACACGGTTATTCCACAAAGAGCTACTCTGGAAGTAGTCGAAGAAATTCTGAGAGACAGACAAGATGGTCATCCAGTCAGCAGTGCTTTTATAATGTGGTGTGCTGAAGTGGCACTGACTAGAAACTTCTTTCAATTTCAAGGAAGCTTCTACGAACAAATAGAGGGTACTGCTATGGGTGCAGCCATGGCTCCAAATTTAGCCAACCTCTATGTAGAATACTTTGAAAAGCTGGTCATCTACCCTGACACTAATCCTTTCAAAAAACATCTAGTCAAATGGCTAAGATACATAGATGATATTTTCATAGTATGGGAAGGTTGAGAAGTTGAGGCCCAGTCGTTTGTGGAATGGCTAAATTTGCAAAACCCTTTTTTAAATTTTACCAAGGAAATAAATACTCAGGAAATTAATTTCCTAGATACTACTATTTTTCACCATGAAGGGAAATTAAAAGTGAAACCATGTAACAAAAAGACGGACAAAAATGCCTTGTTACATTTCTCAAGTCATCATGCAAATCACATCAAAACAAACTTACCTTTCGGACAATTTTTAAGACTAAAAAGGAATAGCAGCTTACAACAGGACTAAGGTAGTAATGCGGGCGTACTGTCCAAAAAATTGTGCAACAAAGGGTATCCGGCCAAATTGGTGAAAACATCATCCAAAAGAGCATTTAATAATAATCGTGAAGCTCTACTAGAGAAAAGGGAGGAAAGGGAAAATAAAGAGAACAGCATTGTGTTTGTAAATACTTTCTCTAATCTATCTTACAAAATTAAAGGTATCATTAACAAAACCTGGAGAAAGGTCTATAATGATAAGTCTATGCATCCTCCTTTAATAGCATTCAAGAAAAGTCAAAACATCAGAAACATGTTGATAAGGAACGATATATCGGTGAAACAGATGACAGCTCCTAGACAAACTACACTGTGGGGTCTCCCACCTGTTAAAGGACATTTCCCATGTGGACAATGCATTATGTGTGCCTATACAAAAGAAACCAAACAGGTCTTACTGAATCCGACTATGATGTGGTCTCTTGATGATATGACAAATTGTAACACAGAAAATGTTATTTATCTAATCACATGCCCATGTGGATTGCAATATATTGGGAAAACGAATAGAAAGTGTCGGACACGGATGGTGGAACATCGTAGCTGTATAAAGAATCCGATTCTTACAGCCCCCATGGTAAAACATTTTACGCAAATGAAGCATACACATGAGGATTTGAGATGGGTAATTTTGAAGAAAGTGGTAGGCAAGAACAAATTTGAAACAGATAGGAAATTGTTACTGTTCGAACAGAAAATGATATTTAAGTGTCAAAGCCACATTGTGGGTCTAAATGAAGAAATTGAGTGGCAACATACACACGAGTAAATTTCCTCCGTTGGGCCAATCTGTATGGTCATAAATTTGATGTAATGTGTATTGCCATGTTTATACTTATGTGCACGATAAATATCTGGGTGTTATCTGCAATCTCACATGTAATCCAGCGTCATTATGGTTGCCAATCTTTGTGTATCCTGATTTACTTGGCTAAAGGGGCAGTGTGATTTTGGTAGATACTTTGTAATCTGGCCTGTTTATATTTATTAAACATTTTATATGTGTTTTTCACTTATTTTTAAGTGTTGTTTTTTACGTGAGGATGGTACTCGTTTTGACAAGTTATTTCAATTTAGGCATATTGGGCCCGTTATGCTGGCCCATGCGGTGGCCTACCTTCACTTGTACGGCATTCTAGCCTATTTTTCATTTATATAGCACTCCCAGTGTTGTTTTTTAGGTACCTTGTGTCAATTGTAATAGCCGTAGGTCCTGAGCACATTAGTCCTTTCTTTATGTTCCTTTCCTTTGGCACTACCTCCGTAGTCCTCTTTCTATGTCGCGCTACTCATTTCCGGGTTGAACGCGAGATCAGATAATCTTAGCACAATGTGTGTTACATTGACACGGCAGACACGGCTGCTCCGGAATATATCTTTCGCTACGCGTGTCACAGGTATGTCTTTAAGGGGCATTGAGTCTCATGTGGTAATATTTGATGAGCGGTGTGTACCAAGGCCGTGTTATAAATAATTGAATAAAGCGACACAGAGATGTTCATTTCAACAGAGGCTATTCCGCTTTGTTCTCCATACAGGTCCTTAGCCTTGGATACCTGAATACAGCGATTTTTGTTCCATTTCTAAGAGGAACAGGATAGATATTGACATTGTACGTATTGAAAAGGAGGTATGATGTGTTGTTTTTGACCACGGTGGATGTACCGCACTGTACACTAGAGATCACGGTATCTTAAATTTAACAATTTATGGCGGTGTCATACTTAGGCGAAACCAACGGGAGTGTTGGGCACATGTCGGCCATGGAATATTATCACTGTGTGGTGGTGGTACACTTTGGTGCAGCAATAAGGGCTGTTTGGTGATATACAGGTGTTTTTCCTGGTAGAGGGAGAAACGTTTTGGTGGTCTGACTGTGATGAACTGTATGTGTTGTTTGGTTTGCAGCTTTTAAGTGGGCCCTCAGCTACTAGGAGCTATCGAATAATCAAGACTCGACCTGTTGGAGTCTTCGGCCAAATGTTGGTGTTGTTACACCGGCGCTACCGGTACCAATTGAAGAGGTATGTAGCTTGTTATTGGGGACAGGTTGAGTGCAATCATGTCCTAATTTTATCAGTGCTTTGTGATTTATTAAACAAACTGCACTGATGCATGGAATTTGTTTCTGAGCTTATCTGACTGGTATATATGGGTGGTGACTGCCCCATTTCTTTGTTTCCTGGTTTAGGAAATGCATGAGAACCCATAATTGTGACCTTGGATTGCATGGTGGAAAATTTGAAATTGAAATATTCCCCTGAAGGAAGTTCATGCATCTGAGCAACCAAGAACTGAAACATGTCGGGAGTTGTTTGTACCTGAGTCATTACATTCAGGTTTTGGAAAATTGTTAAATCCATTTATTGTCTGTCTGTGTATTTTTTTTATCGTTTTATGTGGATATATGGATGTGTAATTTTGTAATTTGTATTGTTTTTTATTACCATGCTGTGTGAGGTTGGGTTTGACTCATACCAAACACTTTTAGAAGTGTTTTTATATTTGTGAACTAATGATTAAAAAATGATTAAAAATCAAAAAACTTTTTACAACAGAAACAACAAGTACCGGGTCTATTTTATCAGGACTGAAGGTACCAGTATTGTGGGGTACACACCAACACATATGCACCAGATCAGTAAAATGTTATATGTTGTAATAGTCTCCTTTAAATATTAATATATCTAGGTCATCCCCTGACCGTGTGAGAACGTTTTGAAGAGGGGTCTGTGTTCGCCTTACAGGAAGTGGTGTTTTATGAGGCTCATTGTGGTCTCGAAGGCATTTATATAAATTGTAGGGTCTTCTTGAGTGTGCAAACCAAATCTGTTATCTAAATGTGTTATTTCACGTGTGGGGAGAACGGTAATCAGCACTATGGCAACTTCAGGTGATAAATGTCTTGCTTACAGTGAAGAATATGTTAAGAATCTATTGGATTCCTTGTCTGTATTAAGTGACACTAGTGAGGGTGAGTTGAACAGAAATAACGACCAATGGGATGAACTAGCACAGCTCAGAAAACGTTTGATTCGTACTGAACTGCATGGGGTGATAATGTTACAATATTTAAAGAATCAGGCACTCCCCCAGGGGTTGATTGTTAGGAATGAACCCAGGATATTTTTGGATAACCAGATTTCAAAATCAAATGGAGTTACATATCAAACAAGTGTGGCGAGACCGGCTAGTGCTCATTATCGATACAGCAACAGAGGTGTCCAAACAGATAGAAATAGACATCTCAAAATTACAGGATGAACTAAAGAACGACTTGGATCTCGAGGCATTCAAGAATAAATTAGATCAACATCTTAAAGAACTATTACAATTTAAAAATGACACAAATTTGGAGCGTGTCAAGAGAATGAGAAAAGATCTTTTTAATTTTTCTCATGAAAATGTTTTCCCCTATATTGTTGAAGGCTACAAATTTGGGAGTTTCTATCAAGGCACAAATAGTCAGTCCTCCTCTAAAAGGAGGGTTCACTTCCGCAACACTTCTTATAGTTCAAGTGATGATGGAAGCACAGGCTCTACGGGCCCTGGTAACCAACAGAGGACTGGCAGAGGTCGAGCACAACGATACCAGAACAAACAAAGACAAGGCCGTCCTTTTTTAGGACAGGGACCCAACCAAGGAGATTGGGGAAATCAGATACAAACTCGCAGCAGGGCGAGGAATCAGTGGTAATCAATTTATCTAATTACACCTTGAATAGTGATGAAGAACAAGTACTAAACAAAGGTCTTAATTTTGTGACCACGAAATTCCACGATCCTTTCGAGTTTAGATCGGAATTCCATAGCTTTATGCGCAAAGTTCATCTAAATGAATATTTTCAGAACGATAATATATACGAAAATCTTAATCACACGGGCTTAAGAAATAAATCTACATTCTGTGCCCCTTCTCACAGTCATACGTCTGAATCCCAGGTCTTTGAGAAACAGGTTCTTAAGGAAGTCCTCAAACTGGAACAACGTGGTATACCCAATCACTCTAACTTTGGTAATACCCAAAGGGCACTGATTCTCAAACTGGCTAGAACAGAGGATGTCATTGTGAGACACGCTGATAAGGGAGGAGTCATTGTCCTCCTTAATCGCACAGATTATGTTGGGGAATGTTTACGGTTACTCAATGATATCAAAAGCTATCGCCCCATCCCCAATGACCCATCCATCACCCTTTCGGCCATGATTGAAACCAAGGTACTTAGTGCTTATGAGGCCAAGATGATCAGTAAGCAGGAATACGAATACCTCACGAGAAAGCAAGGACGTGTGCTTGTGTTTTACATCCTTCCCAAGGTACACAAAAGTCTAATTAACACTCCAGGTAGACCTATTGTATCAGGGGTAAACTCCATACTAGAACCTCTGTCGAAATTTGTGGATTTTTATTTGAGGCCTTTTGTAGTGAAAATGAGTAGTTACCTGAGGGATACCTCGGATGCCATCAATAAAATTGAGAATCTGCCCTACAATTGTAACAACTTTCTATTGATCAGCCTCGATATACAATCTTTGTACACGGTTATTCCACAAAGAGCTACTCTGGAAGTAGTCGAAGAAATTCTGAGAGACAGACAAGATGGTCATCCAGTCAGCAGTGCTTTTATAATGTGGTGTGCTGAAGTGGCACTGACTAGAAACTTCTTTCAATTTCAAGGAAGCTTCTACGAACAAATAGAGGGTACTGCTATGGGTGCAGCCATGGCTCCAAATTTGGCCAACCTCTATGTAGAATACTTTGAAAAGCTGGTCATCTACCCTGACACTAATCCTTTCAAAAAACATCTAGTCAAATGGCTAAGATACATAGATGATATTTTCATAGTATGGGAAGGTTCAGAAGTTGAGGCCCAGTCGTTTGTGGAATGGCTAAATTTGCAAAACCCTTTTTTAAATTTTACCAAGGAAATAAATACTCAAGAAATTAATTTCCTAGATATTACTATTTTTCACCATGAAGGGAAATTAAAAGTGAAACCATATAACAAAAAGACGGACAAAAATGCCTTGTTACATTTCTCAAGTCATCATGCAAACCACATCAAAACAAACTTACCTTTCGGGCAATTTTTAAGACTAAAAAGGAATAGCAGCTTACAACAGGGCTACTGTAGTAGTGCGGGCGTACTGTCCAGAAAATTGTGCAACAAAGGGTATCCGGCCAAATTGGTGAAAACATCATCCAAAAGAGCATTTAAAGCTCTACTAGAGAAAAGGGAGGAAAGGGAAAATAAAGAGAACAGCATTGTGTTTGTAAATACTTTCTCTAATCTATCTTACAAAATTAAAGGTATCATTAACAAAACCTGGAGAAAGGTCTATAATGATAAGTCTATGCATCCTCCTTTAATAGCATTCAAGAAAAGTCAAAACATCAGAAACATGTTGATAAGGAACGATATATCGGTGAAACAGATGACAGCTCCTAGACAAACTACACTGTGGGGTCTCCCACCTGTTAAAGGACATTTCCCATGTGGACAATGCATTATGTGTGCCTATACAAAAGAAACCAAACAGGTCTTACTGAATCCGACTATGATGTGGTCTCTTGATGATATGACAAATTGTAACACAGAAAATGTTATTTATCTAATCACATGCCCATGTGGATTGCAATATATTGGGAAAACGAATAGAAAGTGTCGGACACGGATGGTGGAACATCGTAGCTGTATAAAGAATCCGATTCTTACAGCCCCCATGGTAAAACATTTTACGCAAATGAAGCATACACATGAGGATTTGAGATGGGTAATTTTGAAGAAAGTGGTAGGCAAGAACAAATTTGAAACAGATAGGAAATTGTTACTGTTCGAACAGAAAATGATATTTAAGTGTCAAAGCCACATTGTGGGTCTAAATGAAGAAATTGAGTGGCAACATACACACGAGTAAATTTCCTCCGTTGGGCCAATCTGTATGGTCATAAATTTGATGTAATGTGTATTGCCATGTTTATACTTATGTGCACGATAAATATCTGGGTGTTATCTGCAATCTCACATGTAATCCAGCGTCATTATGGTTGCCAATCTTTGTGTATCCTGATTTACTTGGCTAAAGGGGCAGTGTGATTTTGGTAGATACTTTGTAATCTGGCCTGTTTATATTTATTAAACATTTTATATGTGTTTTTCACTTATTTTTAAGTGTTGTTTTTTACGTGAGGATGGTACTCGTTTTGACAAGTTATTTCAATTTAGGCATATTGGGCCCGTTATGCTGGCCCATGCGGTGGCCTACCTTCACTTGTACGGCATTCTAGCCTATTTTTCATTTATATAGCACTCCCAGTGTTGTTTTTTAGGTACCTTGTGTCAATTGTAATAGCCGTAGGTCCTGAGCACATTAGTCCTTTCTTTATGTTCCTTTCCTTTGGCACTACCTCCGTAGTCCTCTTTCTATGTCGCGCTACTCATTTCCGGGTTGAACGCGAGATCAGATAATCTTAGCACAATGTGTGTTACATTGACACGGCAGACACGGCTGCTCCGGAATATATCTTTCGCTACGCGTGTCACAGGTATGTCTTTAAGGGGCATTGAGTCTCATGTGGTAATATTTGATGAGCGGTGTGTACCAAGGCCGTGTTATAAATAATTGAATAAAGCGACACAGAGATGTTCATTTCAACAGAGGCTATTCCGCTTTGTTCTCCATACAGGTCCTTAGCCTTGGATACCTGAATACAGCGATTTTTGTTCCATTTCTAAGAGGAACAGGATAGATATTGACATTGTACGTATTGAAAAGGAGGTATGATGTGTTGTTTTTGACCACGGTGGATGTACCGCACTGTACACTAGAGATCACGGTATCTTAAATTTAACAATTTATGGCGGTGTCATACTTAGGCGAAACCAACGGGAGTGTTGGGCACATGTCGGCCATGGAATATTATCACTGTGTGGTGGTGGTACACTTTGGTGCAGCAATAAGGGCTGTTTGGTGATATACAGGTGTTTTTCCTGGTAGAGGGAGAAACGTTTTGGTGGTCTGACTGTGATGAACTGTATGTGTTGTTTGGTTTGCAGCTTTTAAGTGGGCCCTCAGCTACTAGGAGCTATCGAATAATCAAGACTCGACCTGTTGGAGTCTTCGGCCAAATGTTGGTGTTGTTACACCGGCGCTACCGGTACCAATTGAAGAGGTATGTAGCTTGTTATTGGGGACAGGTTGAGTGCAATCATGTCCTAATTTTATCAGTGCTTTGTGATTTATTAAACAAACTGCACTGATGCATGGAATTTGTTTCTGAGCTTATCTGACTGGTATATATGGGTGGTGACTGCCCCATTTCTTTGTTTCCTGGTTTAGGAAATGCATGAGAACCCATAATTGTGACCTTGGATTGCATGGTGGAAAATTTGAAATTGAAATATTCCCCTGAAGGAAGTTCATGCATCTGAGCAACCAAGAACTGAAACATGTCGGGAGTTGTTTGTACCTGAGTCATTACATTCAGGTTTTGGAAAATTGTTAAATCCATTTATTGTCTGTCTGTGTATTTTTTTTATCGTTTTATGTGGATATATGGATGTGTAATTTTGTAATTTGTATTGTTTTTTATTACCATGCTGTGTGAGGTTGGGTTTGACTCATACCAAACACTTTTAGAAGTGTTTTTATATTTGTGAACTAATGATTAAAAAATGATTAAAAATCAAAAAACTTTTTACAACAGAAACAACAAGTACCGGGTCTATTTTATCAGGACTGAAGGTACCAGTATTGTGGGGTACACACCAACACATATGCACCAGATCAGTAAAATGTTATATGTTGTAATAGTCTCCTTTAAATATTAATATATCTAGGTCATCCCCTGACCGTGTGAGAACGTTTTGAAGAGGGGTCTGTGTTCGCCTTACAGGAAGTGGTGTTTTATGAGGCTCATTGTGGTCTCGAAGGCATTTATATAAATTGTAGGGTCTTCTTGAGTGTGCAAACCAAATCTGTTATCTAAATTTGTTATTTCACGTGTGGGGAGAACGGTAATCAGCACTATGGCAACTTCAGGTGATAAATGTCTTGCTTACAGTGAAGAATATGTTAAGAATCTATTGGATTCCTTGTCTGTATTAAGTGACACTAGTGAGGGTGAGTTGAACAGAAATAACGACCAATGGGATGAACTAGCACAGCTCAGAAAACGTTTGATTCGTACTGAACTGCATGGGGTGATAATGTTACAATATTTAAAGAATCAGGCACTCCCCCAGGGGTTGATTGTTAGGAATGAACCCAGGATATTTTTGGATAACCAGATTTCAAAATCAAATGGAGTTACATATCAAACAAGTGTGGCGAGACCGGCTAGTGCTCATTATCGATACAGCAACAGAGGTGTCCAAACAGATAGAAATAGACATCTCAAAATTACAGGATGAACTAAAGAACGACTTGGATCTCGAGGCATTCAAGAATAAATTAGATCAACATCTTAAAGAACTATTACAATTTAAAAATGACACAAATTTGGAGCGTGTCAAGAGAATGAGAAAAGATCTTTTTAATTTTTCTCATGAAAATGTTTTCCCCTATATTGTTGAAGGCTACAAATTTGGGAGTTTCTATCAAGGCACAAATAGTCAGTCCTCCTCTAAAAGGAGGGTTCACTTCCGCAACACTTCTTATAGTTCAAGTGATGATGGAAGCACAGGCTCTACGGGCCCTGGTAACCAACAGAGGACTGGCAGAGGTCGAGCACAACGATACCAGAACAAACAAAGACAAGGCCGTCCTTTTTTAGGACAGGGACCCAACCAAGGAGATTGGGGAAATCAGATACAAACTCGCAGCAGGGCGAGGAATCAGTGGTAATCAATTTATCTAATTACACCTTGAATAGTGATGAAGAACAAGTACTAAACAAAGGTCTTAATTTTGTGACCACGAAATTCCACGATCCTTTCGAGTTTAGATCGGAATTCCATAGCTTTATGCGCAAAGTTCATCTAAATGAATATTTTCAGAACGATAATATATACGAAAATCTTAATCACACGGGCTTAAGAAATAAATCTACATTCTGTGCCCCTTCTCACAGTCATACGTCTGAATCCCAGGTCTTTGAGAAACAGGTTCTTAAGGAAGTCCTCAAACTGGAACAACGTGGTATACCCAATCACTCTAACTTTGGTAATACCCAAAGGGCACTGATTCTCAAACTGGCTAGAACAGAGGATGTCATTGTGAGACACGCTGATAAGGGAGGAGTCATTGTCCTCCTTAATCGCACAGATTATGTTGGGGAATGTTTACGGTTACTCAATGATATCAAAAGCTATCGCCCCATCCCCAATGACCCATCCATCACCCTTTCGGCCATGATTGAAACCAAGGTACTTAGTGCTTATGAGGCCAAGATGATCAGTAAGCAGGAATACGAATACCTCACGAGAAAGCAAGGACGTGTGCTTGTGTTTTACATCCTTCCCAAGGTACACAAAAGTCTAATTAACACTCCAGGTAGACCTATTGTATCAGGGGTAAACTCCATACTAGAACCTCTGTCGAAATTTGTGGATTTTTATTTGAGGCCTTTTGTAGTGAAAATGAGTAGTTACCTGAGGGATACCTCGGATGCCATCAATAAAATTGAGAATCTGCCCTACAATTGTAACAACTTTCTATTGATCAGCCTCGATATACAATCTTTGTACACGGTTATTCCACAAAGAGCTACTCTGGAAGTAGTCGAAGAAATTCTGAGAGACAGACAAGATGGTCATCCAGTCAGCAGTGCTTTTATAATGTGGTGTGCTGAAGTGGCACTGACTAGAAACTTCTTTCAATTTCAAGGAAGCTTCTACGAACAAATAGAGGGTACTGCTATGGGTGCAGCCATGGCTCCAAATTTGGCCAACCTCTATGTAGAATACTTTGAAAAGCTGGTCATCTACCCTGACACTAATCCTTTCAAAAAACATCTAGTCAAATGGCTAAGATACATAGATGATATTTTCATAGTATGGGAAGGTTCAGAAGTTGAGGCCCAGTCGTTTGTGGAATGGCTAAATTTGCAAAACCCTTTTTTAAATTTTACCAAGGAAATAAATACTCAAGAAATTAATTTCCTAGATATTACTATTTTTCACCATGAAGGGAAATTAAAAGTGAAACCATATAACAAAAAGACGGACAAAAATGCCTTGTTACATTTCTCAAGTCATCATGCAAACCACATCAAAACAAACTTACCTTTCGGGCAATTTTTAAGACTAAAAAGGAATAGCAGCTTACAACAGGGCTACTGTAGTAGTGCGGGCGTACTGTCCAGAAAATTGTGCAACAAAGGGTATCCGGCCAAATTGGTGAAAACATCATCCAAAAGAGCATTTAAAGCTCTACTAGAGAAAAGGGAGGAAAGGGAAAATAAAGAGAACCGCATTGTGTTTGTAAATACTTTCTCTAATCTATCTTACAAAATTAAAGGTATCATTAACAAAACCTGGAGAAAGGTCTATAATGATAAGTCTATACATCCTCCTTTAATAGCATTCAAGAAAAGTCAAAACATCAGAAACATGTTGATTAGGAACGATATATCGGTGAAGCAGATGACAGCTCCTAGACAAACTACACTGTGGGGTCTCCCACCTGTTAAAGGACATTTCCCATGTGGACAATGCATTATGTGTGCCTATACAAAAGAAACCAAACAGGTCTTACTGAATCCGACTATGATGTGGTCTCTTGATGATATGACGAATTGTAACACGGAAAATGTTATTTATCTAATCACATGCCCATGTGGATTGCAATATATTGGGAAAACGAATAGAAAGTGTCGGACACGGATGGTGGAACATCGTAGCTGTATAAAGAATCAGATTCTTACAGCCCCCATGGTAAAACATTTTACGCAAATGAAGCATACACATGAGGATTTGAGATGGGTAATGTTGAAGAAAGTGGTAGGCAAGAACAAATTTGAAACAGATAGGAAATTGTTACTGTTCGAACAGAAAATTATATTTAAGTGTCAAAGCCACATTGTGGGTCTAAATGAAGAAATTGAGTGGCAACATACACACGAGTAAATTTCCTCCGTTGGGCCAATCTGTATGGTCATATATTTGATGTTATGTGTATTGCCATGTTTATACTTATGTGCAGGATAAATATCTGGGTGTTATCTGCAATCTCACATGCAATCCAGTGTCATTATGGTTGCCAATCTTTGTGTATACTGATTTACTTGGCTAAAGAGGCAGTGTGATTTTGGTAGATACTTTGTAATCTGGCCTGTTTATATTTATTAAACATTTTATATGTGTTTTTCACTTATTTTTAAGTGTTGTTTTTTACTTGAGGATGGTACTCGTTTTGACAAGTTATTTCAATTTAGGCATATTGGGCCTGTTATGCTGGCCCATGCGGTGGCCTACCTTCACTTGTACGGCATTCTAGCCTATTTTTCATTTATATAGCACTCCCAGTGTTGTTTTTTAGGTACCTTGTGTCAATTGTAATAGCCGTAGGTCCTGAGCACATTAGTCCTTTCTTTGTGTTCCTTTCCTTTGGCACTGCCTCCGTAGTCCTCTTTCTATGTCGCGCTACTCATTTCCGGGTTGAACGCGAGATCAGATAATCTTAGTACAACGTGTGTTACATTGACACGGCAGACACGGCTGCTCCGGAATATATCTTTCGCTACGCGTGTCACAGGTATGTCTTTAAGGGGCATTGAGTCTCATGTGGTAATATTTGATGAGCGGTGTGTACCAAGGCCGTGTTATAAATAATTGAATATAGCGACACGGAGATGTTCATTTCAACAGAGGCTATTCCGCTTCGTTCTCCATACAGGTCCTTAGCCTTGGATACCTGAATACAGCGATTTTTGTTCCATTTCTAAGAGGAGCAGGATAGATATTGACATTGTACATATTGAAAAGGAGGTATGATGTGTTGTTTTTGACCACGGTGGATGTACCGCACTGTACACTAGAGATCACGGTATCTTAAATTTAACAATTTATGGCGGTGTCATACTTAGGCGAAACCAACGGGAGTGTTGGGCACATGTCGGCCATGGAATATTATCACTGTGTGGTGGTGGTACACTTTGGTGCAGCAATAAGGGCTGCTTGGTGATATACAGATGTTTTTCCTGGTAGAGGGAGAAACGTTTTGGTGGTCTGACTGTGATGAACTGTATGTGTTGTTTGGTTTGCAGCTTTTAAGTGGGCCCTCAGCTACTAGGAGCTATCGAATAATCAAGACTCGACCCGTTGGAGTCTTCGGCCAAATTTTGGTGTTGTTACACCGGCGCTACCGGTACCAATTGAAGAGGTATGTAGCTTGTTATTGGGGACAGGTTGAGTGCAATCATGTCCTAATTTTATCAGTGCTTTGTGATTTATTAAACAAACTGCACTGATGCAAGGAATTTGTTTCTGAGCTTATCTGACTGGTATATATGCGTGGTGACTGGCCCATTTCTTTGTTTCCTGGTTTAGGAAATGTGTGAGAACCCATAATTGTGACCTTGGATTGCATGGTGGAAATTTGAAATTGAAATATTCCCCTGAAGAAAGTTCATGCATCTGAGCAACCAAGAACTGAAACATGTCGGGAGTTGTTTGTACCTGAGTCATTACATTCAGGTTTTGGAAAATTGTTAAATCCATTTATTGTCTGTCTGTGTAATTGTTTTATCGTTTTATGTGGGTATATGGATGTGTAATTTTGTAATTTGTATTGTTTTTTATTACCATGCTGTGTGAGGTTGGGTTTGACTCATACCAAACACTTTTAGAAGTGTTTTTATATTTGTGAACTAATGATTAAAAAATGATTAAAAATCAAAAAACTGTTTTACAACAGAAACAACAAGTACCGGGTCTATTTTATCAGGACTGAAGGTACCAGTATTGTGCGGTACACACCAACACATATGCACCAGATCAGTAAAATGTTATATGTTGTAATAGTCTCCTTTAAATTTTAATATGTTACCAAAGCATGGGATGTACATGGAATAAAAAATGACAAAATGCAATGTGTATACAAATATTTATTTCAGCACCATTTCAAATAAAACAAATAAATGCATGTATACATTTACAACAGTGCTGTGTGTAATTCTTAATAAATAAATGAAAGAAAATGGAAACAATTTCTCCAACATTTTGCAGTAACACTCAGTGTGTACAATTTCATTACCTTTCCCGCACTTGCATACATTCCCCTTTCTAATCTGTATGTGCTTATTGGCTTTATCTGTGCATTCTGGGACTTGCAGTGCACCTTTTCTAATGCAAATAGTGCAACCACAACTCCCACAATACAAAAAAAGAACCATCATTTAATAAGCAACTACAAATTACAATGCATTCCATTCACACTGACAACATAACAAACCTTCATGCAAGTGCCACTTAAAAGTGTTCTACAAATATTTTCCATCTCCATTTCTTTTTCTTAGAAATAAGTTGCGCACAGTGCTGCTATAAAACCACCAAACCATTTTTTTACTTTCATGTACAGCCTCCCAAAAAGGACTTCTTTTAAAAAGCTCAGCATTTTCGATTTTGAATTGTATATCAATGTCACACTTTCATGCTACTGCCCCGTTAGGCATACTTATCACGGGACCTCAAGCCCCATTAGCAACGCTGCCAGTGCTCCTGTGCCCCCATTCCCGTAGAGTCCCATGTGACTCCACAGAAGTAGGGACTAACATTTTCCGGCACCTGACTTTCCGGGCCATCAGGACTTGTAATGTCCTGGTGCCACTGGGAAGCTAGCTGCCGAAAAACTATTAGGAATCTGGTGGCAACCCGTCTGCAGCAACTGCAGGGTTACCACCATACTCGTAATGAGGACCAATGCTATTAACTCTTCTTCCCAAAAACTCCTCCTACATTCACAAATAATGTCTTCTGATACTAAAATTACTTCACCATTTCCATACATACCCACTAATTTGCTTCTTTCGCAATTGCAGTGAAAAAAAACCTCCTGGAAGACAAGAACCTGAAGAAAACTACTCTTCACATCCTACAAAGTGTACTAGGGTAGTAGTATTCTTTCCGTTACTCATACAGTACAGTGTAGCCGCATAGTTGCCTACAAAATTCCTTTCAAACCAACAACATTTATTTCACTCTATTTCATTACACCTCAACATGTACACTCTTTGTATTCTCATCTGAACACCATTATCATAACACCCACTGTTATCCTGAAAACATCATAATGTCCTTACTTATTCATTCACGCTACCACTTTCTTACGCACTAACCCAAGCCCTTCACACATCTACACACACAGCTATTCTTACAACCTTCCCAACCACAACTAGCAGCCCCTTGCACAATCACACAGCCCTCTATTTATGTCTGCCCTCAAATTCACACACTCATTCACAATGCACGCAAACATATTCCACAACTTTCAAACACACAATTTCCTTTTTTCTCCAACAGACAGAACAGAATACTACTCAAAAGCAATGCTGTAGAAAACAAAGAAAAAATAGAGCAAAAATAGAGCAAAATAGAGCAGATAAAAATAAAAGCATGGCAAATACTTATAGACCTCTAGCAGAATGTATAGCAAATATTCAAACAAAACTGCTAATACAGTCAGTCACAAAACAGAACCAGCTAGCAATGAAAAAAACAGGGCTTCTCTTCCAAAAAAGAAATATATATATATATATATAAGAATACAACTGCTAATGACCCTACCACAATATCTACCAATGTTACCATAGCCACAGTTAAGCATTCCAAAATAATAATTTTACATAAAATGTTCCATCGTAGAGTACTTCACAATCTTATGAAAACGGCAGAAAAGTCTTGCTCGACCCTTTAAAATTACTGCAGAAGACTAATCCTGGACGCTTTCATTCACAGCGCAATTCTGCTCAGAAGAAAATTGTTTATATAATTTTAACCAGAATGAAACAACTAACAAAATTAATCAGTAAATTACAAAAAGTACTTCTAAATATGTTCAATGTTAACATACATACCTTTGAGAACTTCTGTGACGGTGAATGGATTCACACAAGCAGCACAGAGCCATATTTCAATGAAGAGGCTTATAAACAAGAACAGAAAAACCCAATTGCCATACATAGTAATGGCAGATGGTATGAAATGCTAGAAAACAGCACTATAGCACAAGAAACCCTTATTGAAAAAACATCCCCAACAAACTTGCAATCAACTGTTCCTTCCACCCAACCAACCCGCCCAATCTACACATGGCCATGCCGCTCAATGTGTAACTTAAGGCAACAATCCTTCAAATCTTTTTTTACAATTCCTAAATCACTATGTCAAAGTAAAAGACAAAATTACAATAAACATTTTAGAAACCATGGACTCCTGTCCAGTGCGCAACTACACTGGATTGCAAGGACATTCATTAGCCTGCATTTTGGAACCTGCTTGCAAAAGCACCTTCCACCACATCAAAATATTAGCAACAGACCATTCCAAACTTCTGCAGAGACTGTGCTATGCAAAAAGTCCTGCTTTACAACTGCAACATTTTAATAACATTCTCCTACATGGGACAGCCAAAGAACGTCTTCAACAAATAGAACACATCAAAAGTAAATATTTTGGAAGTGAAGATGACTTAGAAAATTCATTAACTTTAGAGAACATTAGCGAAAACCTTACATATGCCAATCTTCTAATAAACACATACAAATGAGAAATTGCAAAGTTTAAAAGCACCTCTGCTGAGGTACCAAACCAAGTATGTTTGTGTTGTCGCAGAACTTTTTATAAAAAGAGCACACAAATTGTAGATATGACCAATGGTGACAAATAGATCTATATCTTATAACAGAAAATAAATACAAAATAGGTGACCCCTCAATACTTTGCACATACTGCAATACAAAGCTTGATAATAACTAAATGCCTTCACGTGCTGTCACTAATAACTTGGAAATATTCCCACTTCCAAAACCTCTTCAACAGCTTAATTTGTATGAAAGCATTGTAATCAAAATAGTACACCCATTTCAAGCTATAATACGCCTTCAACCCAAAACAGCCAAATTGCCTGCTTCTGAATTACTAACAGGCACTGGTGGCAAAGTAGTATATTTGCCATTAGATCTTAACGAAATGTAGAAACTCGAGGAGTACAACGGCCAATAGATCAATCTTTGATTATCGTTGTTAATGGTGTACCAATTTAAAGACAAAAAAAGTTGGCAACTGGTAGACTTAAACAAAGTTAGAAAAGACCTATAATATCTAAAAGAAAACAATAAATACTACAAAGATATAAACATTGAACAGAACTTAAGGGAAACCACCCAAATAATTCAGGATTCATCACCAACTGGCCAATTTGAACTTGTAGATCCTATTAGTGCATCCAATATTTTATATCAGTATACAATTCGCCCACTACACTCCAAAGACACCATAGACAATGCATTAGAAACATCAAATATGTCAAGCCAAAGGATCTTCAATCAGCATATGGAGAAAAGTGTAGAATCATGTGCATTTCCTCTACTTTTTCCTACAGGAAAAGGGGGAAGATATGATGAAAGATCGACACAAATAACAGCATCCAAATATTGACCTTTACGAATGTATTGTGAAGACCCCAGATTCAGACAAAATGTTGAATACATATTCCACCTCCTGTTCGAAAGTAAACTAGCAACTCTATGTTACAGAGTTGCACACACATTGAAAACAGGCTCCAATTTTTTTTAAACATGTCCAACTACTTCAAAAGATAAAAGACAAAGATGAGGTTTTGCAGTCAAGTATCACAAATCTCTTGGCAAACATGCATGGTACAAAAGAAGATCGGTTCCGATGTCATACTGATGTACGGTGTATGCTAAGGAGCCTTGGCCCACCCACATGGGTTGTTACTTTGAGTTGTGCAGAATATGCATGGGATGACTTGCACGACTTCCTGCGCATAGCAAACCAAAACAAAGAAGGAATAGACATAAAAACACCAGGTGAACTCTGCTCTCTTGACCCTGTAAATGTATCAAAATACTTTCGCCACCGCTTTATTGCCATGCTGTACTTCATCTGTAATAAAAATAGCCCTCCCATCAGAGAAGTGGAACACTTCTTTTGGAGAAAAGACTATCAATCCAGAGGAGCACCACACATCCACATGCTTTTGTGGATTAAAGATGCTCCTAAATGTGGTCATGACAGTGATGCCACTGCTTTGCAGTTTATTCCCAAATACATATCCCTTCAGAAACCACACATACTGACCTATGTACACACATTTTACGCTTCCAAAAACAAACGTTTGGCAAATACTGCCGACACAGATGTAAAAACAAAGATAAATACTACATCAAATGTTGATTTGTTTTCCCTAGACCAGTTTCAGCAAAAGGACAAGTAAACAGCTTTATGTCTTCTGTTAGACACACTGTGAAAGGCAAATTGCCTAAAAACACATACATCATTAAAAGAAGCAAAGCTTCAAAGTACATCAATGATTACAATGCAATCATTGCCCTCTTGTGGAATACAAACATAGATATACAATATGTTGCAGGTAATTCCACTGCTGTTGCAAGCTAAATCACAGCCTACCTAACCAAAGCTGAGAAAACAGAGCTAAAAGACATCTCGGATGACATATAATCTGACAAAACACTGTCACAAAAATTGTACAGCTTTGACATAAAAATGCTGTCCCATAGAGAATGTGGATGCCAGACCATTTAACAGGCACAGCCTTATATGGCAAATCTGAACACATAGGGCCTCATTACGGGTCCAGTAGTAACCGTGCTGGTAAAACTGGGAGGTAGCCTCCAGACCCGTATTGAATTACTGGTGCCTGACTTCCCAGTGCCACTGGCTGTTCCAAGTCCGGTGGCCGGGAAGTCAGGCGCCGGTAATTTTGTGTGTCCCCATTCCCATGGAGTCCTACAGGACTCCATGGGAATGGGGACACGGGAGCACCGGCACCTTTAACAATGGAGCCGGTCCTCCTGTGAGAACTCTGCGAGCAGGTGCTATCCCGCCCAGCAGGTCTGACCCTGACCGGCAGGACTGCACCCGCTGCAGAGTTGTACTGTGCCGGTCCGGAACAATGGCTTACCGGCATAGTTGTTTCTAGACCGGCACAGTTGTAATGAGGCCCATAGTCTGGCTGAGCCTTGGTCCAGCTGCATCCAAAAAAAGAGTGCTGAAATCCTACCAAGACATAGAAACAATAGCCAAAAATGATACCAACAGCGAGGACATTTTAAAAAACAATTTATTAGACACATACTTCCCAAACAGAAGTACTGCTTTGGAAAACATGTGCCTGTACCACATAGCCCAACATTTCTCCTACAAAAACAATGTGAAACCAAATGAAAAATGTGGATAAATATGTGGTCTCAGCTTGTGAAGGAAGCCTCATCAAACTTACCAAACCCAACCTAATAAATCATATGAAATTATCATTTAAAACTCCTCAACATAGAGAACTGTACTACAAGGCCCTACTGCAACTTTTTAAACCATGGAGAAAAGAAGAGAATTTATTAGGTAACTATGACTCATTTGAAGCTGCATTTGATGCAAATGAAAGCAGTACAACAAATGTTAATTTCAAGAAATACAAAAACATGTTGGACAATGAACGCCAACAAGAGGAAGAAGTTCAAGCACAACTAAATGAAGACACTCCTGAGGGCAGTTAACCTTCTGTTACAGGAAGCCAAGAACCACTGGGAGAGCCACTAATTTTAAATGAAGCAGAATTAGCCATGACTGAAGTAGAGAACACCATGTATCAATATGAGCAATCAGAAGAAAACTTGTCAGTGCTGAAATCACAGATAAATTATCAGCAACTTAGCATTTTCCTAGAAGTGACTAAAGAAATTGAAGCATGAAAGTAAAACTTGTAGCTGCCAACATTATAAACCTCTACTCCTCTATGTAAGTGGTGAAGCTGGTTCTGGAAAAACATTCTTAATTAAAATCATCAGCAAATTCCTACAAAAGCTAACAAACAACACCCTTTTAGCTGTTGTAACAGCACCCACAGGTTTAGCCGCCTACAACATAGGAGGTGTTACTTTACACAGACTACTACTCCTTCCAGTAGAACACCAAAACAAATTAGAGTACTACAAACTATCAACAGAAGCTGCTACTAAAGTACACAGAATTCTGAAGCAAATAAAAATGCTCCTAATAGATGAGGTAAGCATTGTTTCCAACCTAACGTTGGCTTTAATTCACCTCAGACTGCAAGAAGTCCTTAAAACGGACTACGAAGAACTCTTTGGAGGAAAACACATTATTGTTTTTGGAGATCTCCTACAATTGACACCAGTGAAAGGTGAACCTATTTTTAAAACCTTCGGACAAAAACAGTGCCACAACACACTTGGCAGCATAGGAAATGTAAATCTCTTGCAACATTTCCAATACAGAGAACTAACTCAAAACATGCATCAGTCTGCAGACCTCACCTATGCTAACATTTTAAAAAGCATTAGGACTGGTCTTCTTACTAAAGATGAACAATCTATCTTAAATAGTACACTCATCAATGAGCTATATGGAGATGACACATCTGCTCCTGAAGTCATGCAAACATTTGCAAAGAAATATATAAAATGTATGTCCTTAATGCCAACCCTATCAAGCTGTTCGCAATTCAATGAGACAATGTTAAAACACGAAATGAAACCAATAGTACAAATTATCTCCACAGACAAACTGGAAGTGCACGGCATTACACTCCCTATGTGTCAACACGCACAGCACGACTAAATAGCTTAGAAAAATGTATCCCCAACACATTGGTTTGGAGAAAATGTTAATGTTGTGTTTAAACTGCAGAGTAATTCTGAAACGTAACCTTAAGTGGAGCAAGGTTTAGTCAGTGGAGCAATTGGTACTGTTGTTGGCTTCCAGACAGCTGTAGGCCATGCACCCAAACATCTAGGCACTGGCAACAACCACCACAGCATAATATGGCCATGCACCCAAGAATCTGGCCACTGCCCACAACCTCCACACCACAACCTGCCCTGAACCTCCCAAATGACATCTGCAGGGATTGAAATAGTCAGACAACCCTATTTCTCACCTATGCAAATGTCCCCATATCCACTAGATGCCACTCCCCTACCCTGACCAAGCCCTCTTGCAGTCACAACAAAAAAAACAAATGTGTGTCTCAAGGTATCCACCCAATCCCTCTTTCAATCACCAAATAGCCAAAGCTGTCCGCCCAAACCATCTTTCAGTCACCAAATAAATCCAAATGTGTGTCTCAAGGTATCCACCCAATCCCTCTTTCAATCACCAAATAGCCGAAGCTGTCCGCCCAAAACATCTTTCAGTCACCAAATAACCCCAAATGTGTGCCTCAAGCTGTCCACCCAAGCCCTCTTTCAATCATCAAATAACCCAAGCTGTCCACCCAAACCCTCTTTCAGTCACCAAATAATCCCAAATGTTTTTCTCAAGCTGCCTGACCAAGACTCTGTCTGCGGATTACTTCGGTGTCCGCGGACTGCTGCGCCACCCATACACTCTTCTTCCACCTAAACAAAGAGCCCCATATCATATTTTTTTTACCCCCCCACCCTTCCCAGCCCCTCTTTCCAACACCAAATGACCCAAAGTGTGTTTTCCAGACTTTTTCCCCACCACACTGTCTGTGGTTAGTGCGGCTGTCTGCTTTTCACCATCCAATCACTGGGCGTACCTAGTGTCCGCAGGCATCACGCCACCCTCTGGACCACTCAGAGGCCTGTCCGGGGAGTGAACAGGGAAGTGAGTCTGCGGACCGGACCCAGATATCACTAATTTCTTTTTACCTACTTTTAGCCTGTTTTAAAGAAAACTACTAGACGGATTTACGCCAAATTTACAAAAGCACACTTTTGGAACCAAGCAGTTGTTCCTGCCGCAAATTTGGTGAAAATCTGTCCAGCGGTTTGGGCTTTAGATGTGAGCAAAATGTTTTTTCCATTGCGTCTGTGGAAAAAAAATAGAAATGTTGGGACCCCCCTACAACTTTGCCCCCCTTAATCAAACCTCACCAAACTTGCCAGATACATTCAGACAGGGCCATATACAATTCTTGCAAAGTTTGGTAGGGATTCATCCAGGGGGAGCAAAGTTATAACTAACTACAAGGCCGCTACTGTAGCCCCTGTAAGATATAATACACGGCCCGCGGCAGCGGCCGTGTAGTTATGGTTAAGTTGCTAAACCCATAGGAAGACCACTTTTTGGGCAGCTTATAACTTCGCTCCCACTGCATGAATCCTCACCAAACTTTGCAAAAAAAGTATATGGCCCGACGTGAATTCTCCCGGCAAGTTTGTGAGGTTTCGTGCAGGGGGGACAAAGTTGTAGGGGGGTCTCCATTTTCTTTTCTTCCATAGACTGAATGGCCAAAAATTTTGCGCAAGGCTGCAGCCCAAACGGCTGGATGGAGTTTAACCAAATTTGCAGCAGGAGCAGGGGCTTGGTTCTGAAAGCATGCTTTTGTGTGTTTGGTGGAAATGCGACCTGTACTTTTGTTGCAAAGAAGTGAAATGTGCATCTCAAAAAATGTGTGATATCTGGCTCCGCTCCTTGGACCCATTTCCCTGTTCGCTCCATGGGCAAAAGTCTCATTGGCTTGCAGTACGCCGTGATGTCTGCGAATATTGGATGCGGGTAGTGGTTGGCTGGAGGGAAGCGTGCTGTGCGTCAACATTTTTGGGAAATGCCACCATGGTGTATCAGAGGCTAGTGCCGCCCCGGAATGGGTTGCAAAACATGGTTTGCAGGATCAGGTGGGTGAAAGAGGGGATGAAAAGTTTGGGGGAGTGAAAAGCAGAAAATATGATTTATTTGTTTAGGTCAAAGAGGACAGTGGTGTGCGAGTGGTGTGCTTGAGCACTATGGCAATTTTGCTGCATCGGAAGGGGTTGCAAAACATGGTTTGCAGGATCAGGTGGGTGAAAGAGTGGATGAAAAGTTTGGGGGAGTGAAAAGCAGAAAATATGATATATTTGTTTAGGTCAAAGAAGACGGTGGAGTGCAAGGGGTGTACGCGAACAATGCAGCAATTTGCGGGTAGCTCCTCAGGCGACAACCTTCTGTGGCAACTGCATAGATGCTCCATTGGGAATGGGGACTGCATTGCAGATGATGAGAAGAAATTGACAATTTGTTGTGCTGTTGGTTAGGGGTGTCAGTGCTTATGTTGTCTTTGTGGGTTTCCATTGTGTTGTGGCAGTGGGTAGGGGTGTCGGTGGCAGTGGTACATTTGGCAAGTATGGTACGTGGCCAAATGTTCCCATGCATGCCTCCGTTGCCTTGTAGTGGTTGTGGGCAAGAGCCTAGGGCTTGGGCACCACCCCCGCAATGTTACACCTCCATGCATGGGAAAGCAGGGAGGCAATTTGCGGGTAGCTCATCAGGAGACCATCTTCTGTGGCGACTGCATGGACGCTCCCTTGGGAATGGGGACTGCACTGCAGATGATGCAAAGAAATTGAGAATGGGTTGTGCCATGGGCTAGGGGTGCTGGTGGGTATCTTGACTTTGTGGGTTACCTTTGTGTTGTGGCGGTGGCTAGGGGTGTCAGTGGCTGTGGTACGTTTGTAAAGTATGGTACGTAGCCACATGTTCCCATGCATGCCTCCATTGCCTTGTAGTGGTTGTGGGCAAGGCCTAGGCTTTTGGGTGCATTGGCGGAGGCCATAGGCCCCCGCATGTACCCAAGAGCCTAGGGCTTGGGCACAGCCTTGCATCAGGGAGTGCAGTAAGACATTGCCACATGAAAGGATTTGTTTACCATCACACTTTTGCGATATGGACCATTTGTAACCAAGAGCCTAGGGCTTGGGCACCACCCCCACAATGCAATGCAGCCATGCATGGGAGAGCAGCGAGGCAATTTGCAGGTAGCTCATCCGGCGACTGGCCTCCACATGTACCCAAGATCCTAGGGCTTGGGCACAGCCTTGCTTCAGGGAGCGCAGTAAGACATTGCCACATGAAAGGATTTTTTTACCATCACACTTTTGCGATATGGACCATTTGTATCCAAGAGCCTGGGGCTTGGGCACCACCCCTGCAATGCAATGCCGCCATGCATGGGAGAGCAGTGAGGCAATTTGCAGGTAGCTCATCCGGCGACTACCTTCTGAGGCAAATGCATGGACGCTCCATTGGGAATGAGGACTGCATTGCAGATGATGCAAAGACATTGAAAATGTGTTGTGCTGTTGGCTATGGGTACCGGTGGTTATGTTGACTTTGTGGGTTCCCATTGTGTTGTGGCGGTGAGTAGGGGTGTGGGTGTCGGTGGCTGTGGTAGGTTTGTCGAGTATGGTATGTGGCCACATGTTCCCATGCATGCCTCCATTGCCTTGTAGAGGTTATGGGCAATGCGTAGGCTTTTGGGTGCATGGGCGGAGGCTGTAGGCCTCCGCACGTACCCAAGAGGCTAGGGCTTGGGCACAGCCTTGCTTCAGGGAGGGCAGTAAGACATTGTCACATGAAAGAATTTATTTTCCATCACACATTTGCGATATGGACCATTTGCGCAGCTACTCATATATACTTCATTGGCGGGTAGCTGTACAGGCAACTATCAGTTTTGGTGAGGGCAGGCAGACTCCATGGGGGATGAGGAGTGCATTGGAGACAATGTGAGGATATTTCCAGTCAGTGTACTATGTTGTGTTGTGCCTGAAAAGCCCCTACTGCCTTGTGTGCATGGCTAAGGCCTTAGACCTAACAGTCTGGCCACTGTTTGGAACTAGGTTTCAGAATGTTGCCTTGTTTGGGTCCATTACTATACCCATAGGTACCTGTAGTCAGGAAAGCTACGTGGCCACAGGTTCCCATGCATAGCTCTATTGCCTTGTAGTAGGTGTGCCCAAGGACTAGGCTCTTGGGTGCATGGGTGGAGGCCGTAGTCCTCCGCATGTACCCAAGAGCCTAGGCCTTGGGCACAACCCCCGCAACGCAATGCGGCCATGTATGGGACCACTGTACTATTGGTATGTGCATTGCACACATATGTATAAAGAGTGCATTCCCTTTGCCATAGCTCATTTGGATAAGTTATTATTACCATACCTTCTTACATCCCACATACTTTTACGTTTGCAGACTTCCTACAGCAGCAGTGGTGAGACATGCCACTATTTGCCTTTGGAATGGTGTGGCTGTGAACAGAGCCTTGCTTCAGGGAGTGTAGTATAACATTGGGACATGAAAGGATTTTTTTCCCCATCACACTTTTGCGATATGGACCGTTTACACAGCTACTCACATATAATTCATTGTCGGGTAGCTGCACAGGTGACTACCTTCAGAGCCCATTGGGAATGGGGAGCGTATTGCAGATGATATTGGGATATTTCCATTCGCCGTGCTATGTTGTGTTGCGAGTGGCAAGCCCCTACTGCCTTGTGTGCATGGCTAGGGCCCTTGGAACTAACAGTCTGGCCACTGGTTGGAAGTAGGTTTCAGAATCTTGCCTTCTTTGGGTCCGTTCTATACTGATATGTAACTCCAGCGTACATTCTTGGAAGTATGCATCTCTCCTGTGGGTGGGCACCATTACAGAATGGTTGTGGAGGACATTTTGCAGTTGGTACACCACCAGAGGTGACGTGCAGTGCCGGCACTTGCATATGGTGTATGTCTTTGGACTTGTTGCCATTCACGGACTGACATGCCACCATTTCTGTTTGGTATGGTGTGCCCCTGATAATACCCTGTGCTTTGAGTGAAAAAAGATATTGCGACATGACACGAGTTACTAAGCATCACACATTTAAAGTATGGATAATGTACAGACCGACCCACATACATTTGCAATGGACAAACCCATCTAGGCTGTTAAGTCCCGCTATATAAAGGACGGAAGGCCATCTGACTGTTAGCTTTCTTTTATGTACTTGTTGTATGCCAACAAACGCGGTTGGTGTCCTATTGTGTGCAATTCTAATGTGTGCATCGCCTCCATTACCTATACGTGTGGGCTTGATATACCATTGCAACCGTCCCGGTCATAGCTGACTTTAGTTGTGTAGACTTGTTGCTCCCGGCATGCACTCCAGGTACTTTCGTAACGTGCGTGCCAAGAGTAGCGCACTCTGTCATGTGAGTACCTAGCTCTGGAAAGGAACAACATAAACAAAAGCAAAAGCAGGCATGCGCACACAGAGCATACGGTTCCAGAACATTCCCATACTTTACGAACAACACTGTGAAGGGTTGCAAGAGCTTTATTTTGCTACAGAATGATCACGAGAACGTGTAAGGTGGCTGCAATCGCCGTTCTTATATTTCGCAAAATAATCCAGTGTGCAATGCCGTCTGTGTACTTCTGTACTTCTTTTGTCGTCTGGCAAAGTGGAGAAAGGATTAATTTATGATCCTTGGTGGGGTGTTTGGAAGAAGGCATTTTATTTGCAAGGTAGACAAGGTAGCAGCTGTTGCCCTGTGATGCCTTACATCATAAACGTTTGCAGGTTGGTTTGTATTGCCGGAACCGCAAATGGACATACAGGCCCATGTTGGTCGGCCCAGATAACGACGGAAAACACATTGCTTATGGTAATCTTGCTATGCTTCGTCCACCACCCGTCTGATGGAATGTGGTAGGTGTGGCATGCGCAGTAAGGTGCAAGGAATCTGAGATGAAACAGGAATAAGAATAGATGTAAGTAGCCGATATTAGTGGCAGCGTACAGGACAAGAGTTTGCAGGAAGGATGTCGTAATAGGTGGCTATGTGGCTGCCTCATAGACCCTGTTCAGTGTGTTATTGAGTAGCGTCTTACGTTAACCCACTGTCTTGTCCTCTGCTTTGTAGGTGATACTGTCCTTGTACGGCTCCACACAAGTGAAATGTCTTTGAAATGTTGCCACCAGACGCTCCTTTCATGTGTTTCATTTTTTATAAAAAATGACAGTGTTAGCGAGTGTTGTTAGACCCATGGCACAATGTCTCTGTGTGTGTTGAAAGTAAAAAAGTAAAAAAAGAACCCTCATGGGAGTCCCCTCGGATTGCAGGAGAATGCAGGAGCTGTTTTGCTAAAAAATGCAACATTGAAATGTGATCTGACGATGTTTGTTTGCCGGTTGACTGCTGCGTGCACCTCTGCTCGTTATTACTTTCAATACAATGAGGGTGCGTAGAACTGGCAATTGTTTGAAAGGGCATAGTAAGGGCAAAACAAGGAATGTAGCACTGCACGAGTGAGCATAAGATGTGCTGTTTCACTGCACGATCTTTGTTCCCTTTTCGTCTTGTCCTTTATGTCTGGGGAAGAATGGCAAGAAAACTAAGTACAATCACAGTTGCAATGTACAGGGAATGGTGGAGGCATGGCACTGTAACACCACGTGATTACTGCTGTCACAAACCTCCGTACAATGCACACAAAGAAAGTGTGCGGTAAAGTAAATTCATAATTATGCGTACAGAACTAAAGCCTAATAATTGTTAATCCTAATACACATGTGATGTAAAGTTGTACTTACATAACTTTGGCAAAATCCATGCTTGTATTAGGTGGATGACAAATAGCAGTGTACAGCGTATTGGATCGTTGCAGACTACCTTTGGGACACATGGGCAGAGCAACTGCACTGTAAGTTATCTTTCCTTTTTTTCTACAATTCCATACAATGTCTGCCTTTGGAGCTAATCATGCTTCCTACTCAAGGCTGTTTTACAATGAGCATTTGTCCTGTTGATGGAGAGGTATGTTAGGTTTCGCTTTCTGGAGATGATGCTGGAAAAGAAAAAAGGATCTAGGCGGCAACGTGTTTCGATTGTACCATGCATTTCCGAATGTCGGTAGTGTCATAACGCTGAAGTTAGTACGACGTATTAGGAGAGATGATGGTGCCGTACACATGCTGCACTGAATGCACAGATGGCAACATACATAAAATGTGCATTTACAGTCCCTGAGGAACATTTATATGTGTAGTGTGCTACGAGGCAACAGTGGACGATGGCAGACTGTGTGTGCGCTGGATCAGCATACGTGGGTGGCTGGGCCATCGTACGCAATTTGGTGGCTTGCAGCATGAACATGTTTGGGGCGGTCATTGATCAAAGAAAAGGAATTACTTCATACCTCCTTGTTCAAATGGTGTTTGCATTACACAATAAGAAAAGGAATCAGAAGTTTGAAAGTTTAAGGAGTAACGCAGCGTTTGCAATATGGCTGCCGAGCTATGAACCATGTGCTCCAGTGAAATCTGTGTTGTATATCTTCTTTTGAAATGGTGTACATAACAATGAAGATGACCTAATGCCCTAAAGCATTAGCGGTGCTAGTAGAATGTGAAGAGGCAAATGTTGCAGCAGTTAGGACAGTTATGTAAAACATATGGATGCATTGTTCAGTTTGCATTTGTCGTGATGAATCTTGGTCTAGCGTACAAGCAGCACAAACTCCTACCTCCGCTTGATGGTCTTGGTGCCTGGAACTTAATGCACACAGGCCTCCGCAACTACCATGGGGAAAGAGGGTTAGAGTCCACGTATTGTCATGGATTACATACACATACGGTTTTCACCTACTAATACTGTGTTTGTACATGCACATAAATGTCACCAAAAAAAGAAAACCAGCACTTAGCTTTGGCTGTGTTTTTTCGTGGGTCCTGTAAATTTTTCCCGCCACCTGCGGTCTGTTGGAGCCTGTGAGGTGCGTCTGCCAAAGGAGAAAGTATTAGTACTCATTCTGCAGCATGGCGCGTAACTTTGCAGAGAGCCACATGCTTATTAGCAACAACGTTCAGTTTTGTTGCATGCAATCAGTTTTCTGTTCATCCGTGGTATGAGCCAGATTCCTCTAATGTGTTTTAGTGCTCCGGTGTAGTCTCCTTAACCGGATAGCCCTCCCGTGTCCCCACACTGCAGGCATACGGTTAGTAAAAGAGAAACATGCTCCGTTCGTGAAAACAAAAGTGTTGGATTTATCTTTATGGCCGCAGGGCCTGAAGGGTTTACTTCTGGCGAGGATTGGCCCTGCAATGGAATCTGCCAGACCGGTGCTCTCTGGTATGTATCCGCCCAGAGGAAGAGCCGAGCACGAGCAAGCATTCGTTGTCTGCGCATGCGCACAAGTTCGGGGATTGGCCTGGGCGTTGCCTAGCAGGTTTACAGTCTGTGTGTGCCTGTTCCTTCAGTTTACCGGCTCTGTGTGCCTATTTCTTCATGTGCATGAGGCACGGGGGTTTGTAGTTTTGTTCTCTATGCGGACTTAATGTAGGTTTCTGATGCCTTTTCCCAGCAGGTGCCATCCTTCCCCACCTGATGCGCCTACAAGAGGGACAAAGGTGGCATCTGCTGGATGAATACGCCCCCAGTATTGTGCCTGCTACAGTCTGCTTTCTTGTGTTGTGTTTTGGCTTTATGACAGTACATCCCCTCCCCGCAGAACGGCCTGGTTTAGTCGGATGGTTCCGGTGAAACAACAACGTAAGAGTCGAGGAGCATGCATGTTGGAGGCGGGTTCCCAGGAACGTTCCTCAGGGCCGTAACCTACCCAGTCAATAAAATAGTATAACTCCCCTCCCTTTTTTTGTGAATTTAGAATGGCTTGCACCTCGTATTCAGGAGATCTCTCCATACGTGTGTGTGGTGCTGCGGCCTTCAAAAGTGCAACATGGAACAGAGGATGTATTTTCATATGGGTTGTTAGTTGCAAATGCATTGCGACTGGGTGATGATTTGTGCGATGCGAAATGAAAAAACAAGACTAGAACTTCTGTGACCCGGGTAGCCTTAAGTGTCGTGTTGACAGCCCCACCTTGTCTACAACTTTGTAGTCTGGGCTCACTCAGCACTTGTGTCTGCATACTTCTTGCTTGTATCTTTGGCTGCAACCAGGTTTTGATGTGCCTTTGCCCATGTTCGTGTTAAGAGATAAATTTGTGCCTGGACAGATGGCAGCACGTCCAGGATTTGAGCGACTGAAGCTTGCACGTGTGGATCGTAACCATACATAACAAAAAAGGGAGAGTATCCAGTGGAGGTATGTTGGGAATTGTTATATGCTAGTTCAGCTAGTCAAAGGGCTTCCACCCAAACCCCCTCAGTGCTGTACATGTAACATCGTAAGTACTGTTGAAGCGACTGGTTCAGACGTTCCCTCTGCCGGTCTGTTTTAGGATGGTAGCTACTGGACATTCCTAACCTGATCCCCAACTTTTCGCAGAAGAGCTGCGAGAATTTGGAGGTGAACTCTGCTGTAGAAAGAGATCCACCAACTCACTGGCGGTTGGCAACCCTTTGTAGAGAATGAAATGATCAAGCTTTGAGAGGGAGTCCACCACCACTGATTTTGGTATGGCCTTGATCGGAAGGGTAGTTCAACGATAAAGTCCATTGAGATGGTGTGCCATGGCTGCGTAGGCACATACTTCACATTGTTTTATGTAGGCTTGGACTTCTTTATGGAGACCTGGCCACCAGTAGTGATGTTGAATTAGTTCCTGGGTTTTGTTGACACCGGGATGGCCAGCTAGCAGTGAGTCGTGACACCATTTCAATGCTTGTGATCGTAAAGCAGTGGTAGGTAAATACACTGCTGTACCTTGGTAATGTATACCATCCTGTAAGTAACGGTCCTTCTTGGGGTTTTCCCACTGGAGCAATTCTTTTGCTGACATAGCATTTCATATTTGCTCGAACAGCTCATTGGTGGTGCTTCCTACGAACCTTGCTTGTGGGATTATAGGTTTTGCCATCTCTTCTGAAGCGGTAGGGGTCCGAGCATCTGGGTACCTGGAGAAAAAGATCTGCCTTTTTTTTCTTCCAATCCTGGTGGATATGTCACTACAAAATCGTAGTCCGCAAAGTACATGGCCCACCACAGTTGACGTGGGGTGAGAGCGCATGCAGACTTAAGAAAGTGAAGGTTGCAATGATCTGTGAAAACCGTCATAGTGTGTCTCGCTCCCAGTAGATAATGCCTCCACTCAGCAAAAGCCGCACTGATGGCAAGCAGCTCTGCATCAGCTACTGCGTAGTTCTGTTCTGCTGGATTTATCTTCCTCAAGTAGTAAGCTACTGGATGTAAATGACCCGACTGATCCCGTTGCGATAGGATCGCACTTAGTGCATAACTGGAGGCATCCGTTTCTACTATGAAGGGTTGCGTTGGTTCGGGATGCAGTAAAACCAGGGTTGCAGTGAAGGCTTCTTTGAAGTGGTTAAAGCTGCGTTCCACTTCAGCATCCCAGAGGAATGGTGTGCCTTTTCTTCAGAGTCTTGTGATGGCGAGTACCTTTTTAGCAAAGTCCTGGATGAAGCGCCGATAGATGTTTGCAAAGCCTAGAACGGATTGCACTTCTCTAATGTTTTCAGAGCTTGCCAGTCCAGTATAGCTTGCACGTTATGCGTGTTCATTTTGACTCTGTCTGGTGACAATACGAACCCCAAAAACTCCACCGTGGTACGGTGGAAACTGCACTTCTCAAGTTTTGCGTATAAGTGGTGTTCCCTCAGATGCTGCAGAACTGCTTTCACGTGCTGTATATGTTCTTCGTTGGTGTGAGAGTATATCAGAATGTCGTCGATATATATCCTACGACGACAACATCCAGAAGGCCGCAGAGAATTTCATCCAGGAAGTGTTCAAAGGCGGCGGGTGCGTTGCAGAGACCGAATGGCATGACTTGGTATTCATTCAGTCAAAATTTCATCCTAAACGCTGTCTTCAAATCATCTCCTTCACGCACCCACACCAAATAGTATGCTCCCTGTAAGTCTAATTTGAGGTAAATGGTCGCTCCCCGCACCTAGCCTGTATGGTCTGCATGCACACAAGTTCAGGCATTGGCCTGATTGTTGCTCAGAGCAGGTTTACAGGCTCTGTGTGCCTGTTCCTTCAGGTTACAGGCTCCGTGTGCCTGGTTCCTCAGATGAATGGTGCGCCGGGCCGCTGGGGCTTGTAGTTTTGTTCTCTTTGAGGCTTTAATGTAGGTTTCTAATGCTTTTTCACAGTAGGTGTCATCCTTCCCCACCTGATGCACCTACAAGAGGGACAAAGGTTGCATCTGCTGGATGAATAAGCCCCGAGTATTGTGCCTGCTGCAGTCTGCTTTCTTGTGTTGTGCTTTGGCTTTATGACAGCATTGTTGTGATTGTGCAGTTTATCGGGTAGGTTACTATACTGTTGTATATTCAGTGTGTCCACTTATTATAGGCTTAGGTGAACAGTGTACGTAGGAAACAGGTTATCTATTGTGTGGAAGAAATGCCAGGCAATGTCAACTGCAGTGGCTAAGGGGTAGGTGGCTGTGTTATGTGTGGGGTTTCTGGTACGTGGATAGATGTTTGTATGCATAATTCTACAGTGCAGCGGTAGTTGTGGGCAGGGTCTATAATATTGAGTCAATTACTGGATCCCGTACACTGTACTGGGTGTAGTGAAGAGTGTAGGGCGTAGGCACAAGCAGCATAGTGTAATATAGGTGTACATTGCAAATTGTGGCATTGCTATGTGCATTGCAGAAATAAGTGCACACATTGCACTGTGGACATTGTAGAGAAGTATTATACCAATAATTTCATACTTACTGTTTGGACTGGGGAGGGCCTGTGCTGTTTTTTGTGTATGGAATGAGAAATGTTGTAGTAATCGTTGCTGCATTATCTGTGGGAAAAGAGAACAGAACATGATAGAGCAGGTATTTTGTTACTTTGCAGTCCACAGCATTGAATATATTTATTTACTTTGTGGACCCTCATAACTAGTACTTCATAAGTACCATGCTTTGAACCAGTGTACTGTGCAATGTGCGCAGTTCCTGTGTTTCTCTGCATAATCATTGGGTCTGTGGAAAAAAAAAATGCTGGATTAAAAAATAAACTTCCAAATGTCTTTGCTGCTATGGTGCACAATGAATTACAGTAACGTTTGCAGTGGTTATAGCAATTTTTAAGGTGTGCTCTTGAAGTAGGAGGAAATGTAATGGTTTACGATTTCCTGACCTATACATGTTGGTAGGATGGATGGCGTTGTATAGCAGTTGGTGTTGTGTAAATGTTTACCTGCTTCCTTTTTTTGTACCACTGTTAATTTATGTGTTTGGTTGCTGCTGGTGTTTTCCAAGTATTGTGTCATTGTACTGTGCTACTGCAGAATTGTGACGGTAGTTACGTACCTGTTGGCGTACTGTAACTGCTCATACTTTGGAAGTGTTTGAGGATATGTTTCTAGCACAGTGGTTGTTGAAGGTTGAGTTGGGTTGTTGTAATGCTGCAAATAACATTGTAGTATTCTGGTTGCAGTTAGATACCAGATGGCGTAATCTTACTGTTTCCCATTCCTATAGGGTACATTTACAAGCTTGTGCATTCCTGTTGCTACTTTCATATCTGTGTACATTCTGAAGTGGTGGTGTACCACTATGGGTTTACCTAGTGATTGTTCCATATGTGTAGTATTTGTATGCGTATTCTTAGTGAGGCGTGACTCATTTGCATACTCGCTGGTTTCAAAGATTACTGAGGATAGTTTTGAATACTCATACTTAGTACTTTCCCTTTTAAGTATCATGTGGAAAATACTGCTACTGTCATTTGTGTACACGTATTGGTTGTCTGAGTGTACTCATTGGGTTCATTGGGGATAAAATTGTCCAACACGCACTGTAATGCATTTCTTGAATACTTGCTGTATCCTAAGTTGCTTTAGGTCCACAGTGTGGAAGGTAATTCTTTTTTTGTGCAATTATGAAGGTACTGGTGGGTGCTGGGGAGTAGGGCATAGCAGGTCTGTACATCAGTGACTACATTTTGGCTTCAAGAAGATTAATTAGGCATTTGCAAGATTTGCAGGTAATCTCGGCTTTGGAATGTTGGAAGTATCATTGCATTCCCACCATGACCATTGCTTTCTAATGTATGCAGTATAGTGGCCTGCACTGGTTGTGTCATCTGTGTGGTATTATGGCTACTGTTGTGAAGGTTTTCTTGCCAAGTGATACCTGCCCATGTGTGAAGGCAGTCAGTTTGCTGTTGTTTTTGGTTCCATCTGCATTGTATCTTAAGAGAATTACAATTACATATTGACTATGTGAGTGTATCTATAGAATCGAACGATTGTCAGAATTGCACAATGTACACAATATGCTGTGGTTGGCATTTTGCACCAGTTGCTGAAATGGAATGGAGTCACAGTTAGGTATTGATACATAAACAAAGCATTTGTTAGGGACTTGTTCTTGAATGGCATGATTGCAGAGACTGCATGTATGTTTCCAAAATATGAAAATTTTAATTTATGAGTATGTTTTTCCTTTCCATTATTTGTAGCAAGTACTTTAGAAATTCCTGTGGATCTTCTTGTCTGTTTAACGTGAATTTCACGATTCCAGCACAGTAGTCCATTTCTTTCCGTACTCATGAGACACTGTAAATGTTGTCAGGTTTACTTACTACATTTCTGTTAAGGACAAGCTTTTGTAAACACAACTGGTCTGCGCCATTTAAATAAATGTTTTCAACAATTGCTGGCATTTTGAATAGAACATTCATTGTCACATTTGCATAGCAATTAACACCTGTTGTATTAGAAAATGTGAATGGATTTGGTATTTCTGTGTCTGAGTACTCTGATGGAAGGGCACGTGGTTTGTTTGAAGAGGCACTTTTGTGTGTGTGGAGTTGGGTATGTCTTGCCTTTTTTAGTCCTTTTATCTGTGCTTTTGGAAGTTGATGGAGTATGAGCTGATTTCAATTTCTCTGGTGGTACTGTTGGCAAATCATTTAGAACTTTTGATTGAATTAGCTTTCTTTTCAAACCTTTGAGTTTCTGAGGAACAGGGTACATGTTCAGATGGGGTGTGTAGAGTGCACGTAGTCTATTGTACTATATGATGCAAGGAATGTCTGCGCTGATTGCAGTTGCATTAACATTCACTAGATATAGTCCTTCCAGTGTACGTAGCCATGACAGTGCTACGTAACTCATGCCTTCTTTAAAGACTGTGTTGCCAATATCAATCAATGCTTGATCAAAGGTTAGACCTTTCGATTTATGAATAGTTACTGCATAAGCTAGCAACAGAGAAAACTGATCTCTGCGTACATACATGTCTTTGAAAAGAAGGAATTGCGCCATTGTACGTCCTATTTGTTTAACTTTTGAAAGTTTGTCAAAGTGGATGTTGACAAACTGAATGCTGTTGTCCCGTGGGTAAGTCTGGAAGCCAACAACTATACCAAGTGCTCCATTAACTAAACCTTGCTCTACGTCAAGGTTACACTTTAGCATTACTCTACATTTCACACATATTGATAACATTTTCTCCAAACCAGCTGTGTTGGAGATAGAGTTTTCTAAGGGATTTAGTCGTGCTATAGCTTGTTGACACATAGGTATTGTCATACTGTGTATGTCCAGTTTGTCTGTGGCGTGAATTTCCACTAGTGGTTGTTTTTCTTTTTTCAGCATTGTTGCCTTGAATTGTGCACAGCTTGCTAGAGTTGGCATTAAGGACATAAAGATGACAATTTTGTGAGCTAATTGTTCCATGACATCAGCAGCACACGTGTTACGCACTTACAGCTCATGGATGCATCTAGTATTGAGGGTAGACTGCGCCTCCTTTGATAGTACACCAATCCGTATGTTTTTTTTAAATGTTGGCATAGGTGAGGTCTGCAGACAGATGCATGTTTTGAGTTAGTTCTATGTATTGGAAACATTGCCTGAGATTTACATTCCCGATGCTTCCAAGACCTTTACGGCACACTTTGTGTCCTAAGGTTTTGAAGATAGGTTCACCTTTCAATGGTGCTAATTGAAGGAGATCTCCGAAAACAATTACATGTTTTCCTCCAAACAGTTCTTAGTAGTCTGTTTTGAGGAGCTCTTGCAATCTGAGTGTCAGGGTTCCATTTGATTCCTCTTTGTCTGGTCATGGATCGGTCTCACACAGGAAGAGACATTCCCGAATCCCCAGTAGATATAACAATTTACGCTCACCTCGGAACACTGGTTTGTCCTTGTTTACGCGTCCTTTCAGAGAATGCTATGTTTTGCCTTGGAGACGTTGGCACCCTTTGCATTTGCGTAGGCGTTCAAGCCTACGGCGGCGCGTTGTGCGTGCGGTCAGCTGATCTGTATTTAAGCCCCGTCCCTGCACATGGCGGTGCTTCTGAATTTGTAATTTCAAAGCTATGCATCTTGTTATCTTGTTTTCAAGCTCTTCGAACTCCTGGTCTGCTCTGTGACCTTCCTTGCATTGTTATTATCACTTACCTGCTTGTTGCCAAACTCAGAACGGCCATGGACTGCATTCGCCTCATCCCTGCACGTCTTACCTGCTTGCTGCCAAACCAGAACGTCCCCAGACTGCATTCGTCTCATCCCTCATCTCTTACCTGCTTGCTGCTAAACTCGGAACGGCCACGGACTTCATTCCCCTCATCCCTGCATGTCTTACCTGCTTGCTGCTGTTAGGAAATATTTCATATTATATGTAATTTTCCCTCCATGTGGCAACCCCCAAACTTTTTGCTGCTGTTTTACACCCTGATCTAGACTTTGCCAGAGAAGCGCAGCCTTCCGCCGCACTCCTCTGGGCTTTCGCTCAATTCTTATGGGAAAACTGACATGCCATTAAGACAGTCAGTACTGGGAGACTTAGTTTCCCTTAGTCCTTTCCTCATGTTGCAGCTTTTGTGCAACATGAAACAAGAGTGCACTGTAACTTACTTTACCGCGCTCTTGGCTCTCTAGTAATTCCGAAGGCCCTAGAACCTCTCGCTGGACTTCTTATGAACTGTGCAAGTGTGTCACGGACAGGACTGGTGGCAGCTATCGTTTCTCTTGTGTTTTGAACCCGTTTTTCGCCATGTTATCCACGCTTACCGCGTTTGGCACAAATGAGTGGCCTGGCTCCAAAATGGCCATGCCACGAGGTTCTTTGTCCTGTCTCTGACCATCTTGCCCCTTCACCTTCCCCAGGTCGAGCCGACCTGGGTCTGTCCTTATTTGGTCATGCACTTTCCCGCGAAACCCAACACTTTTGCAGGCTTCTGCATGCCTTGTGTGTGCCTCCAGGATGTGGACTGGGATGTCTGTTCCCAATACACATCCTGGGTGCCAGAGAGTCTGGAGTGTCCTGAATGCCTGGGACCACCGTGGTCCGTGATAGGTCCACGTATGGTGTGAGTGTTTGTGAGCAGATCGCCCATTGGGTCCTCTCCGTTTTGTCGCAAAGGGAACTTTGGATAAGAGGAGGCTGATCCTCCTGAGTTCACACCGAACAAGGGATAAGGAGCCAAGTATCCTGCAACAAGAAGCTGAGTCGAGGAACCGCTGGTGAACCACTGAAGGTTTGGCACCCTGAACTGCTGTCGTCCTGTGAGACCCCTCTGCATCTGATCGTCCTAGAAGGTCTGCGACGGCGCTTCGACCCATTGGAATAGTGGGATCAACTATTCCCGGCACCTTCATCAAACCCTGCAAGTAAACCTCTTCGGAAGTGTCCCTTGGCCAACCAGTGGGCTGACCAGCTTAAGCAGGATGCTTTGCTCTGTCACCGCCGCCGTTTCGGGGAAGCCCTCGAAACTTGGTCTACTACTTGCTCTGCGTCCATGGCACCCTCACACTGACATTCGTACACTTGGCATTCCCAGGTCTGAAGTGAGACGAGTGCGCCCGGACCAGAGTAAAACACGGTTGCCCTCCTGCGGTAACAACCTGTGCACTTCTGCTGCATTTGGGACACCCTCGACCCTGCATCCTGCTACACAGAATCTACACGGTGTCGAGGCGTCCTGATCATCGCAGCTGAACCTGCCAGCAACGTGAACTGAACTGGAGAAGTCTGGGTCTGCCTGTGTCAGGGACCGGTGAGTAGTCCATACCCCAACCGGTGGCCCCTCGTGCAGGAGCCTGTTTCTTTTCTACCGCTGTTGCGAAATAGCGACTCTAGACCGCACTCTCACCCTGCCTCTGCCCACAAGTGGAGGCCTTGCTTGAGTAGTGGGGACTTGTTCTGCATCGCTTCATTCACTTTCCTGAACAGCCTGAGACCCTTGAAGAGACCCTACTTTATCCATTGGCACCAGCGCGTGCAGGTACTTTTGAGCATAAGGCTCCTCTCTTCGTAGGGCTCGCACTTCCTCCTAGTTAGGTGTATTTCTGATGTCGAACGGGGTCTAATGATTACTTGCACTGCCTGTTTTCCTCCCCATCTAGGTGGTCTACATATTACGTGCTGATAACTCCTTAGACCCCTCGGTCTTGTATATATATTGTATTGATTGTGATGTGTTGGTTTACTTTCGTATTATTGTGATTCTTTGCTATGGTCAATGTTACAAAGGCCTTGTAATAAATGTGTCTATATTTTTAATGTAACACCTGTCTGGAGTAATTTGTAAGTGTCCTTGCTTTGTGGAACATATTTTTGCATCTTCCTCCCCTGAGCTTAAGCAGCATTTGGCAGATTCAAAGGAGATAGATCCTAAGAAACTTGCCATTGCAGCAGATTTATGGGTGTCACATCGAGTGTCCCATAAGGACAAGACTCATCCTGGTAAGCAGGAGGAAGGGAAAAAGTCCAAAGATAAGGAGGGTGGGGAAACTGATGAATCTTCTTCCCAAAAGGGCCACAAAAAGAAAAATAAGGGTAAGACACAAGAGAACTCACAAGGTAGTGGAGGTCAGCCTCCGAAACCAAACTCTGGTTATCATAAGCCCCCCTGTGTAAACAGACCCAATGGATCTTGTTTTGCTTGTGGAGCAACTGACCACGTGAAAGGGGTTCCCAGATGTAAGGTCAAAACCTTGGGGGTCCACTCTGCTAATCTGGCCTTCTCCTCCTACGAGGAAGAAGAGATTACCGGAGCATCCTTCTCCTCAGACTCCTTCCCCAGTGGGATAGAAGCTGAGGTAGTTTTAGTTTCCCTGGGTTCCTGGGAGCCTAAAGTCACAGAGTCTTATGCTAGGATTACAGATAACACCAAGCACTACTTTAAAGACAGTGTGCTGATGAATGGCGTAGATACTCCAGCTCTTAGGGATAGTGGGTGCAGTCGAACAGTAGTGGATTCTACCTTGGTAGACCCAGAGGAAGTTGCCAGAGCTACTCTGATGCCCACTAAGTTGGCTGACGGCCCAACTCTCATGTTCCCAGTAATACCTGTAAATCTTGCTATCAATGGTACAGCAGTCAGGATTCCAGTGAGCTTTCAGAGGGGTGTCCCATGAAAGGTCTTGTTGGGCAATGATCTCAGAGCTTTAGGGCTTGTGGCAGATACTGCTGACAGACCCTGCACATGGTCTCAAACGAGGGCAGCATTGGCCAAAACCAATGCCCTGCCCCAGCCAAAGGGGAAACCCAAGGCTAAAGGAGTCAGAAAACCAAAAAGAGGGAAAGAGAATATTCCCCCTAACTCACCTACCACTGCGGTGGAGGTAGTTGGTCAATCACCCGGACCTGCCGAGGAGGTGGTGATGCCTGAAGTATTTGACCCCAATGACCATCCTGAACTAAACGATTTGTTAGTAGAAGGTGGTCCTGACAGGGAAGAATTCAGTAAAGGCCAACGTGAGTGCCCATCTCTGGAAGGCCTGAGGAGACAGGCCTGCTCCCAGCTTGAGGGTGAACCTCCTAGGAAGCATTGGATTTATTGGGAAGGTGAGCCCACAGAGTCTACAGAAGGAGACCATAGGAGGTTGGTGGTTCCCCTTGCTGTAAGACCCTTCCTCCTGCAGCTGGCGCATGAAGTGCCCCTTGCTGGTCACCTTGGCATTAAGAGGACCATGCAAAGGTTATCCATGCACTTCTACTGGCCCAAGATGGGGGTGCAAGTAGAAAGTCACTGCAGGAGTTGTGCCTCCTGCCAGTTATCTGGTAAGAGTGGTTCAACAATCCAGGCTCCATTGGTACCACTCCCAGTTGTGGGAGTACCATTCAAGAGGGTAGGGATCAACATAGTTGGTCCCCTTGACCCCCAAACATCCTCATGCAATAGGTTTATCCTGGTATTGGTCGACCATGCCACCAGATATCCTGAGGCCATCCCATTGAAAACTGTGACTGCCAAGTCAGTCGCAAAAGCTTTACTCAGCATCTTTACTAGGGTTGGCTTCCCTAAAGAAGTTGTGTCTGACAGAGACAGCAACTTTATGTCGAAGTATATGCAGGCTATGTGGAAAGAATGTGGGGTCACCTACAAGTTTTCTTCCGCATACCACCCCCAGACCAATGGTCTGGTGGAACAGTTTAACAGGACCTTAAAAAGTATGATTGGGGCTCTGGAAGAACCTCAAAGAAGAAAATGGGATCTTCTTTTACCATGCTTACTGTTTGCCTACCGAGAGGTACCACAGGAGGATGTTGGCTTCAGCCCCTTCGAATTTCTTTTTGGTCACCCTGTGCGGGGACCCTTAGCCATAGTCAAGGAGGGATGGGAGATGCCCACTCCCCCTATTACTACCAACGTAGTAGACTATTTGTTAGGGCTCAGAAAAAGGATGGTACTCCTGATGGGTCTGGCTAGTGATAAGTTGAAGGCAGGACAAACCCTGGTGAAACATTGGTATGACCAGAAAGCTTCCCTCATCAACTTCACACCTGGTCAGCAAGTCCTGATCATGAATCCCATAAGGCCTAGAGCTTTACAGGATAAATGGTCAGGCCCTTACACAGTGGTGGAGCCCCTGAGTGAGGTCAACTATTTAGTGGACCTTGGAAGGCCTGGACAGGCCCCAAAAGTGTTCCACGTAAATAGGCTGAAGGCTTTCATCCCAAGAGTTGAAATCGCAGCACTGCTATTGGCTTCAGATGTTGAGGAAGAGAAGTCTGAACCTCTCTCTGACCTGTTTCAAAGCAGTCCTTCAGATAGCTCCTTTGAGGGTGTCCGAGTGGCCCCTCACCTGACTTCTGATCAGCAGGCTGAGGTGAAGAGTTTGCTTAGGCAATTTCCCCCCCTGTTTTCACAGTCCCCTGGTTTGACACCTTGGTGCAAACATAACATAGACACAGGAGACAGTGTACCTACCAGAAGTGGGGGATACAGGATGTCAGACAAAGTACGGTCTTACATTAAGACGGAGGTCAACAAAATGTTAGATCTTGGGGTGATTGAACCCTCCAGTAGTCCTTGGTCCAGCCCTGTGGTTTTGGTTCCAAAAGCAGGCACTTCTGAATTGAGCTTCTGCGTGGATTACAGGGCTCTGAATGCTTTCACCGAGACAGATGCACACCCCTTGCCTGGAACAGATGAGCTGGTGGATACCTTGGGTGCCTCCAAGTACCTCAGCACATTTGACCTCACTGCAGGCTATTGGCAAATAGCCCTTGCAGAACATGCCAAGGAGAAGACAGCATTCTCAACTCCGGAAGGTCTTTACCAGTTCAGGGTAATGCCTTTTGGGTTGAAGAATGCACCTGCCACTTTCCAGAGGCTTTTGAATCATGTGTTGAATGTGTTGGATGAATTCTGTCTTGCATATCTGGACAATATAGCAGTTTCCAGTGCCACCTGGGAAGACCATGTGAAACACCTTGGGATTGTGTTATAGGCTCTTCAGAAAGCCCACTTGACCATAAAGGCCAGTAAATGCCAGATTGGACAAGGTTCAGTGGTTTACCTTGGACATGAAGTAGGTAGAGGGAGGATACAGCCTCTACCTAGTAAAGTACAAGTAGTACAAGACTGGCCTACCCCCACTACACAGACCCAAGTGAGACCCTTCCTAGGACTCACGGGGTATTACCGAAATTTCATGGCAGACTATGGCACCATAACTGCCCCTCTGACTGCTCTCACCACTCTGAAGAAACCCAAGAAGGTAACTTGGACTGAAGAGTGTGAGAAGGCCTTCAATGGCTTAAAAGACTCCTTGTGCCAGGCCCCTGTCCTCAGGGCCCCTGATTACAAAAGACATTTTACTGTGCAGACAGATGCATCTGACACTGGGATAGGAGCTGTACTATCACAAGTAGATGAGAAGGGTAGGGAATACCCTATTTGTTTCATTAGTCGTCATCTTAAGGACAGAGAGCTCAGATGGTCCACAGTAGAGAAAGAATGTTTCTCTGTTGTGTGGGCCATACGGAAGCTGAGGCCCTACCTCTATGGGACCCACTTCACTGTGCAAACTGACCATAAGCCCTTAAAGTAGCTGATGAACAAGAAGGGAGAGAATCCAAAGTTGCTTAGGTGGTCCATAAGTCTACAAGGCTTTGACTTCACTATTGAACATAGGCCAGGTGTCCAACATAGCAATGCTGATGGGTTGTCCAGAATGTTTAACCGACCTGAACAAGAAACTCATCCAGGGCTGGATTAGTTCCCCCTGTCCTTAGTCTGGGAGGGGCGAGTGTTAGGAAAGATTTCATATTATATGTAATTTTCCCTCCATGTGGCAACCCCCAAACTTTTTGCTGCTGTTTTACACCCTGATGTAGACTTTGCCAGAGAAGCGCAGCCTTCCGCCGCACTCCTCTGGGCTTTCGCTCAATTCTTATGGGGAAACTGACATGCCCTTTAGACAGTCAGTACTGGGAGACTTAGTTTCCCTTAGTCCTTTCCTCATGTTGCAGCTTTTGTGCAACATGAAACAAGAGTGCACTGTAACTTACTTTACCGCGCTCTTGGGTCTCTAGTAATTCCAAAGGCCCTAGAACCTCTTGCTGGACTTATTATGAACTGTGCAAGTGTGTCAAGGACAGGACTGGTGGCAGCCATCGTTTCTCTTGTGTTTTGAACCCGTTTTTCGCCATGTCATCCACGCTTACCGCGTTTGGCACAAATGAGTGGCCTGGCTCCAAAATGGCCATGCCACGAGGTTCTTTGTCCTGTCCTCTGACCGTCTTGCCCCTCACCTTCCCCAGGTCGAGCCGACCCAGGTCCGTCCTTATTTGGTCATGCACTTTCGCAGGCTTCTGCATGCCTTGTGTGTGCCTCCAGGATGTGGGCTGGGATGTCTGTTCCCAATACACATCCTGGGTGCCAGAGACTCTGGAGTGTCCTGAATGCCTGGGACCACCGTGGTCTGTGATAGGTCCACGTATGGTGTGAGTGTTTGTGAGCAGATCTTCCATTGGGTCCTCTCTGTTTTGGCTCAAAGGGAACTTTGGATAAGAGGAGGCTGAAAACACCACTACCATGTCGATCTCCTGAGTTCACACCGAACAAGGGATAAGGATCCGGCAACAAGAAGCTGAGTCGAGGAACCGCTGGTGACCCGCTGAAGGTTTGGCACCCTGAACTGCTGTCGTCCTGTGAGACCCCTCTGCATCTGCTCGTCCTAGAAGGTCTGCGAAGGCGCTTCGACCCATTGGAATAGTGGGATCAACTATTCCCGGCACCTTCATCAAACCCTGCAAGTAAGCCTCTTCAGAAGTGTCCCTAGGCCAACCAGTGGGCTGACCATTTTACGCAGGACGCTTTGCTATTTCACCATCACCGTTTTGGGGAAGCCCTCGAAACTTGGTCTACTGCTTGCTCTACGTCCACGGCACCCTCACACCGAAATTTGTACACTTGGCATTCCCAGGTCTGAAGTGAGACGAGTGCGCCCGGACCAGAGTAAACGCGGTTGCCGTGTTGCCCTGCTGTGGTAACAACCTGTGCACGTCCGCTGCATTTGGGACACCCTCGACCCTGCAACCTGCTACACAGAATCTACACGGTGTCGAGACGTCCTGATCATCGCAGCTGAACCTGCCAGCAACGTGAACTGAACTGGAGAAGTCTGGGTCTGCCTGCGTCGGGGACCGGTGAGTAGTCCATACCCCAACTGGTGGCCCCTCGCGCAGGAGCCCGTTTCTTTTCTACCGCTGTTGCGAAATAGCGACTCTATCCCGCACTCTCACCCTGCCTCTGCCCACAAGTGGAGGCCTTGCTTGAGTAGTGGGGACTTGTACTGCATTGCTTCATTAACCTTCCTGAACTGCCTGAGACCATTGAAGAGACCCTACTTTATCCATTGGCACCAGCGCGTGCAGGTACTTTTGAGCATAAGGCTCCTCTCTCCGTAGGGCTCGGACTTCCTCCTAATTAGGTGTATTTCTGATGTCGAACTGGGTCTAATGACTACTTGCACTGCCTGTTTTCCTCCCCATCTAGGTGGTCTACATATTACGTGCTCATAACTCCTTAGACCCCTCGGTCTTGTATATATATTGTATTGATTGTGATGTGTTGGTTTACTTTCGTATTATTGTGATTCTTTGCTATGGTCGATGTTACAAAGGCCTTGTAATAAATGTGTCTATATTTTTAATATAACACCTGTCTGGAGTAATTTGTAAGTTTCCTTGCTTTGTGTGCTCATTGAGGTCTTTCCGTCACCCTCACCCCTCTTGAGACTTAGTCTTGACCGCCGCCATCGCTACGCTGATTGGTCTGGCTTGTCCAGAGGTTACCCTGTTCCAAGAAACTAGGCTGGTCTTCTGAACCTCTGCCCCTCCAGGTCAGAGTTCAGAAATCCCTCTTAACAGCTGCCAAACCGGAATGGCCACGGACTGCATTCGTCTCATCCCTGCGCGTCTTACCTGCTTGCTGCCAAACCGGAACGTCCACGGGCTGAATTCATCTCATCCCTCACGTCTTACCTGCTTATTGCTAAACCTGAACGTCCACGGACTGGATTCGTCTCATTCCTCACGTCTTACCTGCTGGATGCCAAAACAGAACATCTATAGCACGGCTTCAACTCCAACAAGCATGACGTCTTCCCTCTCTTACAGCTCAAAGATTCTAAGGAACTTAAAGGACATTGGCGCATCGGCGCAAGGATCAAAAGACATTAGCGCAACGGCGCAAGGATCAAAGACTCTTTAGGCGTCCTCGTGCCGGCGGGAATAGGAAAACAAGACATTGGGCCTCATTCCGAGTTCGGAGGTAACCACGCCACTATTTGCGGCATGGCTGCCTCCGAACTCGTCCAAACCAGGGCCATTCCCCATTCCCATTTGAGCCCCCATAGGGCTCAATGGGAAGGGGGAAGGCGGCAATAACGGTACTGTAAATTACGGTACCGTTATTGACCCCGGAGTCCCTTTGTGGATCCTATCCTTAACGCCTGCTAAGAGCAGGCATTAAGGAAGGACCCGCAAAGGGAACTCGTAGTAGGGCGGTAAGGGTTTAACGGTACCTGTCTCGTTACCGGTGACCGTTAACCCTTACCGCCCTACTCGGAATGAGGCCCATTGTGTTTCCAGGACTGCCACCCCATTACAACACTTCATATTCAGAATCCATCCAGATCACTTATCGGTAAGCACACTACTGTCTGGTTCTTCCTTTGTCTTCCTATCCTATACTCATAGTAATAGTCACATCTCTTGTTTCAGGATCTCACCAATCTAGCTTGGAACTTGTCAGTCCCAGTCTACTTTTTTTGCTTGTGAGTATATGCTCATCACCTTGCTTAGATATTTTGTTGTCTTGAGCCATAGGTTAATACTTGGTTAATTTCTCGTGTAGCCAGCTGTCTGGGTACAAGGGTGTACCAATACTTTCGGCCAGTACTCACCTCAATCTGTCCTTTTGTACTCGTGAGGGGTATATTGTCAGAAAGACTCAATTTCGTCACGACGTGTCAAGCCACCACTGCTGGATTTAGCCCTTGGGCCCTAACACTGAGGTGATTCAAAGCTAACATTAGGTTAGAAACCATGCTCACCGCATCTATTAGGAGCATTTTCATTTATTTCAAAACTCTGCATAGCTCCATAGCAGCTTCTACTGAAAGTTTATAGTACTCTAATTTGTTTTGGTGTTCTACTGGAAGGAGTAGCAATTGGTGTAGAGTGACTCCACCTATGTTGTAGGCAGCTAAACCTGTGGGGGCGGTTACAACAGCAGAAAGGTTGTTTGTTAATTGTTGGAGGTATTTATTCATCATTTTTATTAAGAATATTTTCCCTGACCCAGCTTCACCACTTACATACAGCAGTATAGGTTTGTGGTTGTCACAGGTACAAGTTTTACTTTCGTGCTGTATACCATGTTCAATTTGTTCACTTACTTCTAGAAAAATTGTACGCTGCTCATTGTTTAGTTGGGATTTCAGTACAGCCAACTCCTGTGCAGATTGCTCATACTGAAACATGGTGGTGGTTATTTACGTTATGGCTAATTCTGCCTCATTTGCTACGAGTGGCTGTCCAAGCGGTTCTTGGTTGCCTGTTAGAGAAGGTTCACTGCTCTCAGAAGTGTCTACCTTTAGTTGTGCTTGAAGTTCTTCTTCTTTTTGGCATTCATTGTCCAATATGGCTTTGTACCGTGTAAAGTTTCCATCTGTAATTTGCATTGAAAGCATTTTCATAGGAGGCGTGGGTGCCAAATAAATCTTCTTCTTTTCTCCATGGTTTGAAAAGTTACAGTAGGGCCATGTAGTACGATTCTTTGAGTTAAGGAGTTTTTAATGACAATTTCATATGATTAATTAGGCTGCAGTGGGAAGTTTCACCAGGCTGCCTTCACAACTTTCCACTCTGTCGCTACCTTTTTTTTCATCTAGTTTAATGTTATTTTTGTATGAGAAGTTTTGGGCTATCTGGTACAGGCAGATGGCTTCTACAGTAATACTCCTGTTTGGGTAGTATGCGTCCAATAAGTTGTTCTTCAAAATGTCCGGGCTGTTGGGATCGTTTTTGACTATTGTTTGTATGTCTTCGTGGGATTTCAGTACTCTTTTTCTGGATGCAGCAGGACCAAGGCTTAGCCACACTATGTTGTCAGATTTCCCATATAAGGCGGTGCTGGTTAAAAGGTCTGCGGCTTCGTAGCAGCCACATTCTCTATGGGACAGCAATTTTATGCCAAAGCTGTACAATTTTTGTGCCAGTGTTTTGTCAGATGATATGTGTTCCCAGAGGTCTCTGAGCTCTGTTTTCTCTGCTTTGGTTCAGTAGGCTGTGACATATGTACATCAACATTAGAATTTCATGGGAGGGCAATTATTGCATTGCAATCATTGATGTACTTTGATGCTTTGCTCCTTTGTATGCAGTATGTGTTCTTAGGAGATTACCCTTTCACACTGTGTCGAACCGAAGACATGAAGCTGTTTACTTGCCCTGTTGCTGAAAGAGGTCTAGGAAAACCAAAGCGGCAGTTGGTATAGTATTTGCCTCTGCTCTTAAATTTGCGCCAACAATACTTGCCATGCATGTGTCTTTGGAATTGCAAAATGCGTGCGTCTAGGTCACTATGTGTACTTTCTGAAGGGATTTTGCAAGTGACATATTTGTGAATGAACCACAAAACAGTTTCATCACTTTCCTCTCCAAATATAGGCGCATTTTTAATCCACAAAAGCTTGTGGATATGTGGTGCTCCTCTGGCATGTTATTCCTTTCTCCAAAAGAAGTGTTCCACTTCTCCAAGGGGAGGAACTGCTTTATTGCAAATGAAGTGCACCATGGCCAGGAAGCGATGATGGAAGTACTGGGAAACATTTACAGGATCATGAGAGCAAAGTTCTCCTGGTGTTTTCATGTCTACACCTGTTTTGTTTTTGTTTGCTATGCATAGGAAAGTGTGCAAGTATTCCCATGCATACTCTGCACAACTTAAAGTGACAAACCATGTGGGTGGACCATGGTTTGCGTAGCATACAACGTACATCTCCGTGCCGTCGGAACAGTACTCTTTTGTACCACGCATGTTTGCCAAGAGATTTGTAATACCTGACTGTAAAACTTCGTCCTTGTCTTGTACCTTGTGAAGTAGCTGTGTAGCAGACATGTTTTGAAAATGGGAACCTGTTTTCAATGTGTGTGCAACTCCATAACAGAGCGTTGCCAGTTCACTTTCAAAGAGGAGGTGGAATATGTACTCCATGTTCTGTCTAAATCTAGGGTCTTCAGAATACATTCGTAAACAGCGGTATTCTGATGCTGTTATTTGTGTGCATCTTTCATCATATTTTCCACCTTTTCCAGTCGGGAAGAGTAGAGGAAAGGCTTGTGCTTCCACACTTTTTTCTCATATACTGATTGGCGCTCCTTTGGCTTGCCGCATTTGATATGTTTCTAGTGCATCATCTATAGTGTCTTTGGAGTGTGGTGGGTGAATTGTATAGTGATCTAAAATATTGGAGGCTGTAGTAGGATCTAGACGTTCAAATTGGCCAGTTGTTGAGGAGTTCTGAATTATTTTGGCGATTTCTCTCAGGTTTTCTTCAACATTTATTTCTTTGTAGTATTCATTGTTTTTTTAAGGTATTGCAAGGCTTCCCTAACTATGTTTAAGTCCACTAGTTGCTGCCAATTATTTCTGTTTTTTTGTAGGTACACCATTTACCAGGATAATCAAAGATTTTTGTATTGGCCTTTGCACTCGTAGAGTGTCTACATTTTCTTTCAGATCTAATTGTAAATAGACTACTTTCCCACAAATGCCTCTCAGTAATTCGGTGGGAGGCAATTTTGCAGTTTTCGGTTGAAGTTGTATTATTGCTTGAAATGGGTGCACTGTTTGGATTATAATGCCCTCATATAAATTAAGCTGCAGCAGTGCGTTTGGCATTGGAAACACTTTCAAATTATTACTGATCGCCATGAAGGCATTTGGTCATTGTCAAGTTTTGGAGTAGTATTTGTGCATAGTATGGAGGTGTTAGTCATTTTCGTATATGTGTTTTCAGCTATAAGGTACAGAGCTAATGGAAACCATTGTGATTCCTCATTGTCTTCTATTTTCTGTATTATATCTATATTGTTGGTGCTCGTTCTATCGAAAGTTCTACGACAACACACACATACTTGGTTTGGCATTTCAGCAGATGTGCTGTTGAACTTTTGTATTTCTTTTTTGTATGTTTGACATAAAAAGTTGACATCTGCAATGATGTCAGTTCTGTTGTCTGAAAATGCTGGAGTTTGTTGGCGCTCTTCAGTTCCACAATATTTCCTTTGGATGTGCTCTATTTCTTCGAGCACTTGTTTGGCTGTACAATGTAGGAGAATATCATTTACATGTTGCAGTGCTAAAGCTGGACTTTTTGCATAGTACAGTTTGTAAACTAGATTTCTGACAGTTGAATGGTGGGTTGCTAACATTTTGATACGGTGTAAGGTGCTTTTGCAAGCAGATCCAGAAATACAGGCTAAGATAAGTCCTCGTATTCTTGTGTAGTTACGCACTGGACAGGAGTCCATAGTTTGTAGTATTTTCATTTTTCTTTTCTCATTGCCTTTCACATAGTGATTGAGGAACTGCTGCAAAGATTTGATTAAGTCTTGGCGAACGTTACACATTGATGTGCAAGGCCATTTGTAGGTGAGACGTGTTGGTTTGGTGGAATCGAGAGTGACATCTAACATCTAAGTTTGATGGGGATATTTCTGAAAGCAGTGTTTCTTCTTCCATTATGGTATTGTGTATCTTTTCATACCCTCATCCACTCCGATGTAAGGCAATTTGGTTTGTTTGCTCTTGTTTGTATGATTCTTCATTGAAGTAAGGGTCTGTGTTGGTGGTGTGACTCCACTCACCTGTACAGATGTGGCCAAATGTATCTATGCTGATATTTCATTTGTTTCAAAGTACTGCTTGTAGTACCAATTAACGCTATTAGCGGTTTCATTCTGTTTAAAATTACTATAAACAATTTCCGTTTCACAATAATTGCACTGTCTACAAGAGCTTCCAGGAATTCTTTGCTGCGGTAAGTTTTGAGGGTTGAGCGTGATTTTTCCACTCTATTTATAAGGTTCTGAAGGACTCTGTGGTGGAATATTTTTTGTAAAAGTAATTTTTTGGAATGCTTGCTTGTGGTTACATTAGCATTTGTACGTGGACTGTTAGTAGTAGTGGAAGTTGCACACTTTCTAGTTTTTTCTTTTCATTGTCACATTTTGACAGATGAATTACACTTTCTTTACTGGTAGGCGCCATCTATTTTGGTTAATGACTGTATTAGCTCTTCTCTTTTAACTTTCTGTAGAAGTTCCGCTTGCAGTGGATGGCTACGTTCTATGCTTTTAGGTTGCGTGGCTCTATTTCTGCGTTGCTTTCTACGGAGTTGCATTTTGGTAGGCATTGTGTAGTAGCTATTGGAGAAGAAAGGGAAGTGTGGGTGTTCAGATGTTCACATGTATATGTAAGCAATGTGCATGAGTGGTTGAATATGAGGGTAGGCATATAAATGGCAGTGTGTCACTGCGTCTTGGCCTCTAACCTTCAGTTGGGGACATTATCTTACTATGTGGGGATTAGTCTAATGGTAGTGACATAATAAACACTGAGCACCTGTTGAGGTGGCATGAGTAACAAGGAAGTACATACAGGTGGATTGCCACAAATCTATATTCTACAATACAAGAATTGTGCACTCTCCCAGTAAGACGTTAAACACTATGATGGTATTGTACTTTGTTGCTTGGTGCAAGTAGGTTTATTGCAGGTTGTATTTTGAAGTAAACATGGCAGTGGCTTTTAGGAGAGAGGTGGGTACTGCATCTGTATAAGAAGATGGTAAGAAAATATGTTGTCTAATGTTGTCATTGCATTTGTACAATACATTCTTTAAAAGTGTAGGGGGATGTCTTGGCAGGAAGAGAAAATGTTTGTGTACAAATAGATGGTTTACTATATGAATGGGGACTTGGGAGCATAAGCATGTTTGTTGAAGGGGTAGGTGGGTTATTTGCAAGTATATTGTATGACGTCCTTTTTAGCAAGTGTGTGTATTAGTGTAAGACTAATCACTTTGAGAATGGAGTACTTCTCATTGTGGAAGGATGACAAAAAGTTTCGGAAAGATGTACAGACTGCAAAGCAGAATATTTTTGTGTGTGCATTTGCATTTACTTTTGTCCATTTATATGCTTGCTATATGAATGGAGCTATTGTTTCCGTTCTTTAATTTCAGTATGCACATTTATGAATGGTACTGTTGTCAATGGACACATACAAAAAAAATATTTTTCAAGAAATGTTGCAAACTATAAAGTGTGAAAGGTAAGTGGCAGGAAACTGTTGTTATGCATGCAATGTATGGACTTGGCTTAGTTTGGTGGGATATGCTGACTGATCCTTTTCTGTGTGATTTTTAGAAATTTCATAGGAGCTGCGTTAATGGGGGAAAGCATCTTAAAATTGACGGAACGAAAGAACAGAGTAACCGTTTCCATATAACAATGGCTGCTATGGGCAAATGCCAACTTTGTCAGCACCTACCACTGTAGGAGCCATTTCATGGTAGGTGATGGGAGAAATAACAGTATGCATTTTCACTATGTTATGGAGATGCCAGGTACCGTGTTGCAACGGACGTATAACACAGTTGCAAATGTACTGTACAAAAAGTAGTGATACCTGCAGGGAGTGCTACTGGGTGGCGATGCCGATGAACAACTCGTAGATCGTTTAACAATACTTTCCAGTGCAGGTGCTTTTGATTCACTGGACACTTAAACTCTGCGTGTTTCAACAGAGATGATAGCGTTGGATGCAGAATTCTTGGATGTAATTGGTGGATGTGTCTGTGACTGTTTAACAGTAGCTAATGAGAGTGTGCTGGAAACACAGTACTGGAAAGGGAAGAAGGACTGCCACTGCTTTACTGGGGCGCGGCCCTCGCAGTAGTTGGGAAAGCACACTTGCCACATGCTGTGCTTCTTAATAGGCTTGCCATGGAAATGGGACTATGGAGTATACAATCAAGTGTATGTCTGCTTCTCTGTTCCATGCTGGGATGTTCTTCTGTGCCCATGAGAACCTTAGTGCTTCTAATGTGACGTTTGTCAGTGGATGTGATCATTTTCTTTTTCCCCGTATTGAAAATAGTCTTGTGTTCCGCAATGTAAAATGTAGTTTGCAGAAGCTCAGGTAATAATGTAAGGAGGAAAAGCAGAGAGCAGAGAGCAATCTCCAACAAATACCAAACAACAAGGTGTTTCTTTACAAGTTGCTTTACAAAAAAAAAACACTTTTCACAACTACCAACAAAGAGGTGATTCTCTATCCTGCTTCAAATGTGCTTGCACCCCACCCCCCCACAAAGGACAATATGTTCACGAAAGCCACTGCATTTGGATGTGCGCAAGTGTGCTACAGCCGGGTCTTTTCAGGGTGGCTGGCATAGATATGGGACTGTGTAGGAGTTGGGAGTGGTCAATTAGATTTCCTGTGCGTGGTGTGTAACAACAGATTGGGCCAGAAGGTGTGTTTGCAAGTAGGAGTGCACGTGGCTATGGGTATGGGTGTGCCATTTTGTAGCTGGACTATATAGCTTTTGGGTGACTTCTGGGTACATTGGTCAAATGTTTATGCCGAACGCTGTGCACTGGCTCCACACCTTGGGTTCCATAATGTCGATGTCCACTGGTACGGAAGACGTCGGATGAAGTGGCTGCATGTAGGTCCTCTTTGTGCCAGTTTGGTGACGCTCGAGCATCCAGACATTATTATTGTTCATTATAGAGGGAACAGTTTAGGACATGTTAGCGGCATCTCACTGCAGTTTGCGATGAAGGAGACATTTCGGCAACTGATGGCAATGTTTCCAAAGTCACACATTATTTTTTGTCGCATTGCCCAGAGACAGATGTGGCTGCGTTCTTCCTCGTGTGGCCCACAAATGGAGAAAGCATGGTGCAATGTGAACAAGGCTGTTTGCGCCTTTTTGCGAGACGTTAGCATGTTCTCCTTCCACAATGACAACATATGTTTCGTAGTAGCAACATTTTTCGGTCAGATGGAGTTCATCTGACTGATGCTGGCAATGAGCTTTTCTGCGTAATATCCAAAATGCAGTGTTGCGCTTACTGCAAGTTTAGCAAGCATTTTCCCAGTGGGTTTTCACCACTTCCAACCTTACACACACAAACAGGACAAAAAGGCTCTTTTCTGAGTCACCACTTTGTTTTGGGAATGCATACAATGTTTTTGACAGAGTCGCGCAGCCCATTGTTCTCCACCCTGTACTCAACGGTTATAGGCTGCGGCAACGTCTGCATGCTTTCATTGAAAATCTATTTTTGAACAGTGCAAGGGGGCTCTGAAAAGAGCCTGTTTGGCTTCCCTGCAACTCCCCTTCTGGTTGTGTTGCATTTTTTCTGTTCTTCCAAAACACGCCACAGAAGGAAAGGAATGGAAGGGCGGTTTGGTAAAGGGTACCAACCACAGGGATAAGAAACTGCACGTGAAGAACAGAAGATGTTTTTTAAAAATGTATTTTGCATTTTTAAAGCGCTCACACAGCCCAGGGGCATCGAGGCGCTGTTACAGGAATATGTCTTAGTTGCGTATTCATAACGCACTTAATACCCAGAGGTTTCTAAGCGCGGACCCGGGGATCGAACCTGTGTTGCTTCATGTCGTCTTGTTTCCAAGGCGACTATGTTGCTGCTGAGCTATCCTCCCTGGATGATTGGGTACACCTTACTTGGGTAGGGGGCACTCTTTGTCATGCTCCTGGACCAAAGCCTCAAAAGCACTTTGAAGTTGTTCACCCCTGCACAGTACTGCATCACAGTACATGCACAATACAGTGACCTTTGAAAGATATGGGTCCGCTGCGGTGCATATGGCCTGCAAGACTGGTTGAGGGATGCACTGGCCCACTGGAGTGTCCCTAGTGGTGGCCAGAGCAGATGCAGAGGATGCTGCAGAGGACATTAACCTACTGCCTCGTTCAAAGGGGACAACCCTCCGAACAGCTGCCTTGTGGTTCGATTTCAGGTGCCGCCGCATGGAGGTGGTGCCGCAGCTGTACAAGCCAGGTTTTCCGCAACTGATTACTATGTTGCACTCAGTGCATTTCACCTGGTTAGCACGAGATTTGGGTACGCTCCTACAACTGCTTACAGGAGGTTGTGTGGTTGCAGACTTGCGGCCCGTAGTGGCGAGCTACGGATGCTTCCATTGTGATTGCGCATAGGCCAGCCATGTGCGGCGGTCGTACGACTCCTCCATTTCCCTCACTTGCGATCATCCCCACCAGTACGGTGCCCCTCAGAGCTATAATGGGCTTGTTAAAACAAAGCAAAAGGCACATATAAATTCAGAAACAATGTATATATCAATATTTATTTCCACACATTCATATCCACTTTTAGAAAAGGGAAGGGGGACCAGAAACGGATACATATACCAGGGATTTTGGCATTTCTACACGTTGGTTGTGAGGGGAGAAAGGGATTGAGGTCTTATAGAAGCGTCTCTCATGACACGGAATTTGCGGGAATGGGGGGCTGGAAAATGGTGAAGCGGGGCATGTGCAGGTAGGGCAGTGGTATTTTATTTTGTCCATAATATGTCCTTGTACGAAATCTTTCAAGGCACCAAAATTGTTCAGCAATTAATCCATTTTGGCATCCAGGAGGTTTAGTTTGGGATTTACAGCGTTTCCTTCATTTTCTTTGGCCGTATGTTGTTGTGGAAGAGGTGCCGCTTGTGGTGTACTCCTTTCTATTCCTGTATGTTCTGTTAAAGAAAAACACATGTGTTTGATATACATGAAGCAATATATTGTAATTGTGCTACTTTTCACACTGCGTTCCCTACTTATGGGGTTACTATGGTTGCTCATTTTGTCATGCAGAAACATTTTCTTACAGCCATTCTAGGGTGCTTGCGATTGCAGTAATTCTTTTACTTTTCACACTGCGGTGCCTACCAATGGGGTTATTGTTGCTGCGCACAAAAAGAAAACATCATGCTTTCCTACCATTGTACACTGCAGGACCTGTGCAATTATATGGTAAACTTTGGTGTACTTAACACATTGCAGTGACGTTCTGCTCTCACTACTTTGCGGCCCTAACTCTACCTCTTTGTTCTTTGTTTGTATGTGCAGCAGCTGTGTGGCAAGATTGTAGAAGGCAGAGTTTACTTCTCTTGTTGTTGCATCCCATTATGCTGCATACCCTATGCCTTTGCACTGTTTGTTTCAAAAGTACAGAGTTTGTACACCTACTGCATTTTCCCTTCCAATTCACGTACTTGCTGCTGTTTGTATATCTTTCTCGTCTTTGCTGCATGGTACCACTATGTACGACCACTCCTCCCTTTCTCGGCAGGTTGGTGGCTACCCGATGTCCGCGAACAGAAGCACTAGTCGCAACCACTGTGGCTATTAGTATGGAGCCACCGGTTTCAGTATGCTGTAAAAACTATACAAACAAGAATCCTGGTAAAAAGCTATGAAATTCAGTGAAATAAACGTTGCTAAAGGGACATTATGGTTAAGTTGCACTAGTAAAAACGTATCCAATGCAATGGACAAACATTGTTACAGGGACGTTATAGTTACAGGAAAAACCAAAAAACAAAAACAGAAATTTGCCAGTTATGGAAAGCTAACCAACCATAACTCATGCTCTGCAAGGACTAACACCCATGACATCAAAGATGACATCACAAATGTCACTTATGACATCACTGATGACATCACATGTGCATTTAGTTTTCTTGGAAAGTCTCCATAAGGGATTGCCGTTGTAATTTTGGCAGAAAACTATCTGAGATCATTGAAAAAACTATCATGAGATAAATACTTCATTAACCAATGCATTGCATTACACAGTTATTTCCAGTACATTAACCAACTCATGTAAAAACATAGGCATTGTCTGCAGCATGCATCATAGAGGTGCAATATTCAAAATCTTCCCATGTTGGACATTAACATGATGAATGCTTTAGTTTCAGAGTGTTGTGTATTGTGAAACATGTAATAAGTAGCTAAGAATGCCTCACTTACTACATAACTATACTACTATACACAAAACATAAAGAGTTCAGTGGTTCCACTATTACGCTCTATACACTCTATACAGTTTACGGCCACAGTATAATGAGTGTTAATAATGCAAGAACCAAATTAGAATGTAGTGCCTGAAAACAGTTGCAATTTATTGGCATTAATCCAAGTGGATACACCCAAACACCCATGACATCAAAGATGACATCACAAATGTCACTTATGACATCACTGATGACATCACATGTGCATTTAGTTTTCTTGGAAAGTCTCCATAAGGGATTGCCGTTGTAATTTTGGCAGAAAACAATCTGAGATCATTGAAAAAACTATCATGAGATAAATACTTCATTAACCAATGCATTGCATTACACAGTTATTTCCAGTACATTAACCAACTCATGTAAAAACATAGGCATTGTCTGCAGCATGCATCATAGAGGTGCAATATTCAAAATCTTCCCATGTTGGACATTAACATGATGAATGCTTTAGTTTCAGAGTGTTGTGTATTGTGAAACATGTAATAAGTAGCTAAGAATGCCTCACTTACTACATAACTATACTACTATACACAAAACATAAAGAGTTCAGTGGTTCCACTATTACGCTCTATACAGTTTACGGCTACAGTATAATGAGTGTTAGTAATGCAAGAACCAAATTAGAATGTAGTGCCTGAAAACAGTTGCAATTTATTGGCATTAATCCAAGTGGCTAGCAAATCATTGCAATTGCGCTACATGAGTCCATTTGATCAGTGCATCAGCATCTTTGTTAGAAAAAGAAATGTATTTGTGGCAACGTTACATAGACAATGGGCCTCATTACGAGTTTGGAGGCAGCCATGCCCTTGAGAAGGGCATGGCTGCCTCCAAACTCGGGTCCGGGTTCCCTGAATGGGGAAATACTGGGCCATTCCGACCTTGGAGGGCCCGGTATTTCCCCAAATCAAGAACCCGGACCATCCCCATTGAGCTCCCATAGGGCTAAATGGGAATAGGGAGCATGCTAACAACGGGCCCGTTGTTAGCATGCTATCCCCTCGCGGGACCTGCTAAGGACATCTGGTAAAACCAGACGTCTAGAGCAGGTCCCGCAAGGGGACCTCGTAATAGGGCGGTATGGGGTTAATGGCTCCAGCGCCTTTACCGGCACCGTTAACCCCTTACCGCCCACCTCGTAATGAGGCCCAATGTCTTGTTAATATGGGATGGACCTAAAGACAGATTTGATATGTTCGTCAAATATTTAAACAATAACAATTTTGGTATTGAATTCACGGGCCAAATAGATGAATCAAAGATTGTTTTCCTTGATTTGAACATATATATTGAGAATAACACTTTGCAAACCAATACTCATAGGAATGTTACAGCTGTGAATTCCATCTTACATGCGACTAGCTGTCACAAAAAGGGAGTTATTAACAACATACCCAAGGGGGAATTCTATCGACAACTGGACTCTTAGTACTCTTAGTACTATTGTAGAAGGGTTGGGGTAACCTTCTAGTTCCACAACACTCGCAGCTACCCCTGTTCAGCACTTTACATTGTAGTTATCTGTTAACAATTCACCCACCCATCAAGTCTGAGTCTCAGCGCACACAGAAACTAGTTACCCCTTAACACTATAAACAAAACATAAAGAGACCACAAAGCATACAAATATGAGCATATACAGGGAAGGGAAAGTAAAGTAAGCAAAAAGGTACCAGTACTACCAGAAAGTGTACATAACCTAACTGATTATTTTCATGCACAGACATGATTGTTGTGTTTCAAGCTTGCTTCTTCCCCTATGTATATCTATCATATGATGTCACTGAACCCTGAGGAAAGTAGTGTAAGAACATTTGAGAAGGGTAAGGTCTACAAATATATTCCTTTTAGAATTTTTGTTCCTGACTGTCAGTGAAGAAAAGCACCTGGTACAGATATGTCACTGAACAAAAAAAGAGGGAGCGAGACATGTGATGTCATCAATGACATTTGTGATGTCATCTTTGATGTCATGGGTGTTAGTCCTTGCAGTGCACAGTGGTAGCGCGAGTTATGGTTGCTTAGCTTACCATAACTGGCGAATTTCTGTTTTTTTTTGTTTTACCTGTAACTATAAAGTCCCTGTAACAACGTTTGTCCATTGAATTGTATGGGTTTTTACTAGTGCAACTTAACCATAACATCCCTTTAACAACGTTTTTTGTCAGTGTATTGCATAGGTTTTTAGTAGGGCACTATAAGCATAACGTTCCTTTAGCATAGTTTTTCTAGTAAAGGTGATAGGGTTTTAGTAGCGCAACACTGAATATATATATATGAAACTCTACTTCTAACATTAAAGAATCCAGAAGTTTCTCATTCCTGAGGATAATATAGTTCTGGGAAAGAATAGATGGTATATATTTCCTTCGACTGGTTTTCCTTTTGGAGTAATAGCTTGACTTGAAAGTTTAAAAAAATGTAGCCCCACATTCCTCGTAAGAGGCCACTAATTACAGGGAATCTCTCTTATTCTCCTGGTTCCTTTGATGGAAAGAGAACTAGAATTAATTTCCTCCCCAGTAAGGGAGGGTTCAGAACCAGAGACAATAAGGGAGGCATAGGCTTTAAGAAGAGGGGAGTATGACCATAACAATATTCCTCTGACTCAACCTCTGTCTGATCAGTATCTGACATATACATATTGAATCCTCGGTTTGTAGCAACTGATTCCGATCCCACTTCAGACACCATATGTGAGGGGTCAGAAATGTGAGGAGGACAACATTGTGAAGGTTTTTCAACAAATGCCATTTATTAAATTAGAAGGTTGTATAAACGCTTCACTATCCCTACCCTGATGAGGATTTCCCTGCCTAAAATAAAACTAAAGGAAACACTCTAACAAAGGATATCTGTCCCTCACACTTATATATACAATAAATAAACAAATAAATAAATATGGTAATGCATGGCAGTTCAAAGAGAACATAATTAGTATAACAATTGAGTTTGTTACATAACAACAGTCTCTCCTTATAAACTGGGTGAATTCCCCCTTCCCTGTGTTTTAGCAGGATTCTGCTCCACAGTTCCAAAAGATATAAGGAAATACTGGTTTGCAACAAAGTTCTAACACAGTTCTTTGCAGTTTCAATTTGTCAATAGAAAGTTCCAACACAGTTCTTTGCAACTTAAACTTGTGAACAGAAAGTCTTTATAATTCAATGATTCAACAAAGAAAAGTAGAAAGTTCTTTTCTCCTCTTTGTACAAGAGTAAGATTTATCTTCTTCAAAACAAAGAACCTTTTCTCTGTTCGTAAATAGCAACAATGATTGTCTTGGCCAGGATGATATGCCACAACTGAGAAGTTCTGAAGAATTAGAACTCCTTTACAGCAGGTTTTACAAAGTTCTTTCTTCAGCACCCTAGGCAAAATGAAGTGTCTCTGTCAGCACCACTTTTTAGCACTTCACCAACTTCTACCTGGTTTACTTCCATGCCAGGCCTACTACCGCAGTTCATACCAGGCCTACTCCTCCCAAGGTGTGCCATGTGGGCATACTCCCCTGCCCAAACAGTGTTTCCCAACAACAAGTGCTATTGTGATTAAAATCAACTGACAAGAGGTTCAACTTCACAATATTCATCATTTTGCAGCTTCAAAACTTCTAACAACTTTTCAGGAAAGATTCACATTGGTGTGCTTCAATATTCCTCTGCAAATAATGCTCCTCTCCTTCTGAATAACCTTTTTCAGAAGGGCAGCTTTTTGCCACTCTTGGTTCCCGACCGCACCAGTCACCAAACACTGACAAGGATAGAGTCATAATCAGCTTCTCCCTTGGCTTTGGCAATGTGTGTTTGTACCAACTTTTGCTATAGGCTGTACCAAGTATGGGCAACACGTTTCACAATTTATGGATCTGTCCTCAGCACCCTTTTGCCTTTGGCAAAACCTGTTGGATTTGAATTGCCTTTAATTTAGTCTGTCTTGGCTTTGGCAATGGTTGTGTGCATTAGTTCTTATTAATATCGCCCCATCGGATTGCTTGATACTGCACAAACGTACAAGTTTAAAGTTAGAGTCATTTTGTTTGGAGAAATGCGGCTTTCCCTGCTTTTTAATAGTTTGGTATCCAAAATTACTTCTAGGACCCTTTCACTCATACATGAGTACTGCTTTCTACTAATTCTGCATTCAGAATCACTTTCACCCATACGCTACTGCTGCTTACTTGTCGAACACCTGCCTTGAACACACGAGCGGGTCTGGAGCGCTCCAGGGTCACTACTAGCTTGTGACCTCACCGGTTAAGTCTTGCGCTTCCAATCCCCCCACTGATCGAAGGACTTCTGCTCCTTTGGTTCCTCGTAACTCGGCAATCTGCTTCTCCTGGTCCGCCGTCACCCGTTCCACCTGCAATTGGAGCTTCTCCTGCTCCTGAGGCCCTCCTGAGAAGGAAAGCTTCCATTGCTTTTGCTTCCCGCTGCGCAGCCTCTGCAGAATAGGTCCACAGAGGGCAAGCTTCCCTGTGGCACGCTTCCTCCTGCGCGACTTCTGCACTTCAGGCAACTGGAGACACAGACCTTCTCAGGACCGGCAGCTGTCTTCTGACAAACAGTGGTCCCGGCATCTTCTCCCTCCCCCAGATTCTGCCTCGACTGCCTGCACGAATCAACAGCTTCCTGCTCACGCTGCTTCTGCTTCTCGCGCTCTCCTCTGGCCTGCACCTGAGGGGGCTTTTTAAGCCTCTCAGTCTCCCTCAGGTGTGGGTCATTTCCATTAATGATCTGACCACTCCTGCAGCATTGTATCTTTGTAGACATACCTTCGTCCCAGTACTTAGGGAATTATGGGACTTGAATTCCCTAGAAGCAAAGTTTGTTTTTCTAGTTTGATTTTCACTTTTAAACTCATTTCTGTTCCTCATGATATTCTTTAAAGGAATATCATAAGGATCAGTTACCAGACTTGTTTAAAAAGAGGAATGCAGTTCTTTAGTGCCTAGAGGACCCTGGGTTTGGTGTGCTTTGTAGATATCTAAATAAATAAATAAATTAGAAGTTAAACTGTCATTATTCCCGGATTGCCTTTCACTGTACCTTTGGTAGTTAGGGAGGTTTTTACCTTTATCAGTCTTCAGGGTTTTGGAGGGATTTTTATTTCTACCGATGCCTAGAAGTTTGTGATTGTTCTCACCCATATTTATATGTTTAATATGTGGAACAAAAAGATGGTTATTACAACAAGCCATTACATATTTTGGCATTAAGAGATATCCTCAGTAGAGGAAGACAAATACCCCGTCTCACCCCATGGAGTCCTCTCATTCCCCTTGGCCTCCTCCAAGGTGATCCTCCTGCAGAACACCACCCCAGGGTCAGGATCAGAAAGCATCTACCTTTCCCTGGCCACCTGGGAGGCGACTTTAGGCAGGGATTTAGTGAAGATTCTGTATTATTAGATGATCACTCCACAGTACCCGAATGGTGGAGGAGGTGGTGATTCGGCCTTCTTCACAAAATATTGCATTGAGGGTGTGTCTTGCAGTATCGCCCATTTGACCATTGGTTTGAATGGAAAGTTGTTCATAAAGGCACTCACGCTTTGACGTCACCAAGGACCGTTAGATGTTTGTTTTGCATCCCTAGGCTAGCATTTACATCTGTGAAGTTTTCTGCAAAGGTTGGGTTGTACGATGGTGATCTGTAAATAAGTAGGAAAGAGTCTTGTTTGGTGGTTGAGTGGAAGGTGGATTAGGAGTCCTTCAGAGCGTGGGAAGTCCATGCAGCATTAAGTTGAGATTTTGAGGTGCCACAGTGATTCCCCCCTTTTGATGGTCCGGTTTACTTTTAGAGGTTTGAAGTTAGTGTGGATGAATGTGTGTGCTATTACTTTGTATTCATCTGACAACTAGGTTTCTGTTACAAAGAGCATGTCGGCCCCTCCTTCGCTAAGAATTTCATGAATCACTGTTATGTGTTAAAGGAATGGTTTGCCCAAAATTTTTTATTGCAAAAAAAGATGGCCAATAATAAAAAAAATCGATTGCCACTTTTTTTTTTTTTAAGTCCCTATGTAAAATTTTGAGAAAATGAAGCTCAAAGGCAAGCACATGGGGGCATCCATTTTGTGAAATGGATGCCCGCCGCTGTGCTTGCTTTGGCTTTTGTGGCACTAATGAAGGAAAAGCCAGCCAGCTGTGGTAAACAAAAGCTACCACTTTTCCTTCATTGGTGCCGGGACTCGGGGGACGGAGACCGGAGACTACAGGCAGAAAGGCTGCAGCTGCATCTCGGTAAGTGCTATTTTTTTGCTAAGTTTTCCAGGCTGGAGGAGCCCGGAAAACTTAGAAATAAAACCGCAGCTTTAAAAATAGTGTATTTATGTTTGCGGTAGTTTTTGAAGCTACCGCAAACATAAATACAACGTTAATGTGTTTGAAAACGCTGCGGTTTTTCTTTCCAAGTTTCTCAGGCTCGGAGAAGCCCAGAAAACCTAGAAAAAAACCTGCATCTAGTGTTTAGTTTTATTTAAAAAATAGCACTTACACTATTTCAAGTGTGGTAAACTGAGCTGAAAAACAATTTGGAGCTCAGCATGCTACATTTTAGGTGGATTGTACTTGTATTGTACTTGTAGGTGGATTGTACGGGGGTTCAGCAGCTTCCGCAGACGCAAGATCAGATTCCCAGCCTGACAGAATGAAAGGCCAATAAAGGTAGTCTGCCCGAGCTGTTATGAACCCTGATGAGGCAACCATGGAGGCGTTGGGAGTAATGGTTAGAGAAATGCGCGAAAAGTTACGGGTTGCTCATCAGGAGTATTCAAATCTTTGTCAGAGGTTGGATGAGTTAAACTTAAAGGTAACTCAAATGCAAGAAGTAGAAGTTTCGGTGGGTGCTGGGTCTCCCCCTGAGTTGGTGAGAGAAGGGGAAGAACAAGAACCTAGGCTTCCAATAAGAGTGGAGGCGGTGGGGGGTTTAGGAACTTTAGTTATGCCTGTTCCTTTGGGAGATTCTAAAAAATTAAAAAAATGTCAGACTCAGTGTGAATTACATTTCTTAAGTCGTCCAGAGTTATTCACCACGGATGCCTCAAAGGTGACATTTACTTTATCCTATTTATCTGGAGAAGCTTCTGCGTGGGGAAGTCTTTTGGTGAGTCAAAAGAGTTTGGCATTGAATAATTATTCCCTTTTCCTGGCTGAATTAAAAAAAATGTTTGACAAGAGACAGGTATCTTTAGAGGTTGATGGTGAACTACTGGAGCTTCGTCAGAGAGGTAAGGAGTTGATTTCTTATATCACTCAATTTAGATCTCTAATTCTAGAGAGTAAGTGGCCAGAGGAGAAGAGGGCTTCTTTATTTTATAGAGGTTTAAACGAGGAGTTAAAAAATGCCTTGGCGGGGGTTTTGGAGCGTCCTACTACTTTGGATGCTCTAATTGATTTGGTTGTTCAGTTAGATTTTCGTCTAACTGAAAGACGTCTAGAGCGTAGATGTTCTCAGGGAGATGTAAGGTTTCAGGGAAGGATGGAGATATCTAAGGTTGAGATGGTGAACAGAGAAGTGAAGCCAAAAGGGAATGAACCGCAGAGTCGGGTGAGGGGTCCATTGTCCAAGGAAGAGAAGGCTAGAAGAAGGGAGAATAATTTGTGTCTATACTGCGGTAGGAGTGGTCATTTTCTTGGAAACTGTCCTTTTACTCCCAAGAAGATCTTCAGTTCTTCCGGCAGAATGCAACAAGTGGCTAACACTATACAGACAGCTGTTCCTCACATAACTATAAACGTATCCTTGCTGTTAGAAAAGGTGATTTTAGGTTCTGGGCCAGTTATAATTGATTCTGGGTCTACAGGTAATTTTATGGACAAGGGATTGGAAAAGATGTTAGGGGTTCCCTTGGTGGCAAAGAAGGAGGTGGAGCAGGTCAGAGCAGTTGATGGAACATCTCTTTCTTCAGGTCCAATCACTCATACTACAGCGTTACTTGTGATGGAGTTGACTGGAGGTCATAAAGAAAATATCTCTTTTGAGTTAATAGATGCTCCAATCCTGAAAATGATTTTGAGAATGCCCTGGCTTTCCCTTCATAATCCTAGAATTGATTGGGGTGCAAGAACTGTAGCTTTAGAATCTACTTTTTGTCAGGAACATTGTGTCTCTGAAATTTGTCCAGAAGAGGGAGAAAGAGTTGTGAATTCAGTTTCATTTTTGCTTGCAGAAGGAGGGGTAATAGGTTTTGACATCGGAGCAGTTTTGGGTGAACTTCCTGCTTGTTATCAGGATTTTTGGGATGTATTTGATGAAAAGGAAGCTGGAGAGTTGCCTCCACATCGGGCCTTTGATTGTAAGATTGATTTGGAGCCTGGGGCCATTCTACCTAGCAGTAGGGTTTATGCTTTAACAGAAAAAGAGAATGATTATTTGAAAAAATATTTAAAGGAATATTTGGCTAAGGGATTTATTCGGCACTCTCAATCGCCAGCAGCTTCACCATTGTTCTTTGCGCCTAAATCTGATGGATCCCTTAGGACTTGTATTGATTATAGGGAAGTAAATAGAGTGACTGTGAAGAATCAGTATCCTCTCCCTCTCATCTCAGAAATGTTAAATCAGATCCAAGGTGCCACCATTTTTTCTAAGTTGGATTTACGTGGGGCTTACCATCTTGTACGAGTCCAAGAGGGAGATGAGTGGAAAACGGCATTTAAGACCAGGTTTGGACTGTATGAGTACCAAGTGATGCCTTTTGGTCTCTGCAATGCCCCATCGGCTTTCCAATTCTTTATCGATGAGGTTCTTAGGGAATATCTTGATATCTTTGTTATCGTTTATATTGACGATATTTTGATTTTTTCTCAGGACTTAGAGGAACATAAGATTCATGTTCGACAGGTCTTAAGGAAATTAAGAGAGAATAATCTTTATGCTAAATTGGAGAAGAGTCAGTTTCATACTGATTCAGTTGAATTTTTAGGTTTTGTGATCACTCCAAGTGGTTTGGAAATGAATCCAAAGAAGGTGCAAGCGGTACGAGATTGACCAACTCCAACTAAGGTAAAGGAGATCCAGAGTTTTTTGGGCTTTGCAAATTTCTACCGAAGATTTATTAAGGGATTCTCCAGTTTAGTAGCTCCAATTACTCGGCTTTTGAAGAAAGGAGTTCCGTTTATTTGGGAGACTAAAGCCGATGAAGCTTTCCATATTTTGAAGGAGAGATTTGTTTCCAGTCCGATCTTGATTCACACAGATACATCTAAACCCTTTTTTGTAGAGGCGGATGCTTCCAATGTGGCAATGGGAGTAGTGTTGTCACTGAGACATAATGTGACTGGGCAGTTACATCCAGTGGCCTATTTTTCTAAGAGGTTTTCACCAGCTGAGGAAAATTACACCATTTCAGACCGTGAGCTTCTTGCTATTAAAGTTGCATTTGAAGAATGGCGACATTTCCTTAAAGGAGCACGTCACACAGTGACGGTATTAACTGACCATCGAAATTTACTTTTCTTGAAAACAGCAAGAACTCTGACACCTCGCCAACTTAGGTGGTCATTATTCTTCACAGAATATGATTTTGTAGTAACTTTCAAGCCAGGAAATCAAAATAAAAAGGCGGACGCTTTGTCTCGGTAATTTCCAGAAAGTGAAGTTAAGTCGGTGAGTGAGCCAATTCCTTTAATCGCTCCTGAACGTTTTGTTCTTGCTGGAATTGAAAAGGAAAGTGAAATTTTCAAGAAGGTACAGGAATGCATCTCTGGGACGCAACTTGAAGAATGGGCTCGTCTGGACCCAGCTCGCAAGATTAAAGATGGTTTGCCTTATCTCCATAACAGACTCTATTTACCTTTTGGCAGGACATCCGGGGTATCAAAAGACTTTAGAGTTGGTCAGAAGAAATTTTTGCTGGAATAAGATTCGACAAGATACACTTAATTTTGTTAAGACCTGTGAGGTTTGTGCAAGATCAAAGAGCCTCTTCGGAAAGCCGTCTGGGTTATTGGAGCCTTTACCTGTTCCACCGCGGCCTTGGGTTTCAGTGTCCTGGGATTTCATCACAGATCTTCAGCTGGATAAAGGATGTACTTCGGTTTTGGTTGAAGTTGATTTACTCACTAAAGAGGCACATTTTATACCGATGGAGGGAGAGGTTACCGCCGATAGTTTAGCTCACAGTTTCCTGCAAGAAGTTGTTAGACTACATGGAATTCCCAGTCAGGTCATCTCAGATAGAGGGTCTCAATTTATTTCGAAATTTTGGAAGGCTTTCTGTAAAAGGTTGGGAGTCGAGGTATGTCTTTCATCAGGTTACCATCCCGAAACTAATGGTCAGGTGGAAAGGATAAATCAAGAGTTGGAAAAGTATTTGAGGTGCTATCTGCAGGCAGGTGAAGAGTGGGGGGATTTGATGTGGGTTGCGGAATTTGCATATAACAACTGCAGTAAAGATGCCACGTCTATGTCCCCTTTTTATTTGGGACAGGGTTTTCATCCTTGTTTTTTAAGTATTGAGGTAAATAGTGATTCAGGAAACCGTGAGGTGGAAGAAAGACTAGAAGTTATGAAAAGAAATTTGGAGAAGGATAAGGGTGTGTTGGTGGAAAGTAAACAAAGATACAAAAGGTTTGCTGATCTTAAACGAAAGGTGAGTCCTCAGTATTGTAAAGGAGATTTGGTGTGGTTATCAACCAAGTTTTTGAGAATAAAGGGAAAAAATAAGTTTAGTTCTCGTTTTGTTGGACCGTTTGTTGTAGAAAGAGTGATAAATCCTGTGGCAGTTCGTCTTAAGTTACCTGGGCATATGAAAACTCACCCAACTTTTCATGTTAGTTTGTTAAAACCTGTGGTTAAAGGAACTATATTAAAACCTTCTCCTTAGGCAGTTGTGGTTGAAGAAGATGCTTCAGAAGAATTTTTAGTTAAGAGAATTTTAGATTCGAGAAGAGTGAGAGGAAAGTTGCAGTATCTTATTGATTGGGAAGGCTTTGGGCCGGAGGAGCGCACTTGGGAAGAAGCAAGAGATGTGCATGCTCCTCGTTTGGTAGAAACATTTCATAAGAAATTTCCTTTTAAAAGTGGCCCAGGGACTGGGCTTTAGGAGGGGGGTACTGTCCGGTTGACACATTCTTACTTACATTGGGTCAGGTGTTACATTGGGTCAGGTGTTACATACATTGACATGTTCTTAGGTCAGGGGTTACATACATTGACTTATTTTTACATACATTGGGTCAGGTGTGGCACATATGTAGTTAGTAAGGGTTTTGGTGTGTTATGATTGGTTTTATTTGAGATACAGATAATGTAGCCTTAACCTTAATTGCAACCTTTGGAAAAGGCCCCAAGCCAAGATGGAAGTGCTCAGCCTAAGTTTTGATTGGCTGGTGATTGTTTATAGGAAGGACAGTGAACATTTTAAACTGCCTTTCATCGTCGAAGCCCAGCTGAGAGGTCGTCTGAAAAGCTGCTCCTGCTTAACTTGATAAGGGGTTTCAAGTTTCAAGCGGTCGAGCTGCTTCTTAGAGTAATAAACTGGAAAAGAGTTTGGATTTCGTTTTGGACACAGGACAGGAGTGAGAAGATTCCATTATCAGTGAGAAGAACTTTTCTGAGACTCATTCATGAGATAAGTGCTTTCTAATAATTTTTAAGTGGAAGGAAACTTAAATACAGAACTATCTTAGTCTTGTGTAATTTTTGTAAAAGGTAAATTTAATTGAAAAGGTTCACGAGCGCGAGCAAGTTCATCGTATCCATGCAAAACTGTAATGTGCGCGCATGCTTTCATAAGCTACGTGACTTTTCAGAGCAAACGCGTGTTTGAGCCGTTAAATAAAGCAACCGCGCTTGCGCAAGAATCCCGCTACGTGAGTCAACTGCGCGTGTGCGCGTGTTTGCTACGGGAATTATTCACGCGTGTGCGAGAACTTTGCTACTGGAACTAAAGCACGTGTGCGTGTTTTCTGCTACATTGATCTATAGCGCGTGTACCTGTTTACTGCTACCGGAACTAAAGCGCGTGTACGTGTCTTCTGCTACATGGAACTAAAGCGTGTGTACGTGTTTTCTGCTACGTGGAACTAAAGCGCGTGTACGTGTTTTCTGCTACGTGGATCTATAGCGCGTGTACGTGTTTTCTGCTACGTGGAACTAAAGCGCGTGTACGTGTTTTCTGCTACGAGAAACAATCGTGCGTGTATGTGTTTTTTTGCTACTTGTACGTAAAGCGCGTGTGCGTGTTTTTTGCTACGTGGAATTTTAGCGCGCAAGTGTGAATTTTACTACGTGAATTCACTTCGCAAGTTTCAAACTCTACGGCCCTCATTACGACCCTGGCGGAGAGGGGTTTACGCCAGCGTAATGCATGGCGTACCTCTCCGCCAGATTAGGACTTTCCGTAGCGCCATGGTGATTTTTACGCCTGGATTTTCCGGGCGGAAAAATCCATGGCGCTACGGGTCCCCTCGTTAATTACGCCACCGTATTCTACGGTGGCGTAATTAACGCCTTCCCCACTCCCATTATACCCTATGGGGCAAAAATGGGAATGGTAAATGGGGATTGGGGACTTACCGCCCCGCCAAGGTCGGAATGGGGCGGTAAGTCCGCCAACCCCCATGGCGGAGTTGGCAGCCCTGCGCCATGGTCCATGGTGCAAATTGCACCATGGACCTCCGCCAGGGTCGTAATGAGGGCCAACATCTTTAAGAGACTAATATTAGCATACAAAAAACCTTGATTTCGTTGGAACTTCCTTACTTCATCTTGAACTAAAAAAGTTTGTAAAAGTAAAAGAAGATTAAGTAGTTACTGGGAAAGACTGTTAATGCATCCAAGGACCTATCTAAGAAGGCTGAATGATCCTTAAGCTTTCCTGGCAACTATTAAGGAAGTCTTATCTACAAAATCACTTCTCAGGGCATTTTCACAAGAAGTATTAGGTATGATATTTTTAACTATTTAGTAAAGGATATAGTTTATAGGTCAGTGACTCAATGAGTAATTGTGGTGCTGTATATGCTTTTGTCTCAACTACAGGTGAGGAACCAGCTAGTCAATAGCGTCCAGCCTGGTGTTTGTTATTTTATCCACTTTTCCCCCTTTCCCCTAGAAGTGTGGTAAACTGAGCTGAAAAACAATTTGGAGCTCAGAGTGCTACATTTTAGGTGGATTGTCCAGGGGTTCAGCAGCTTCCGCAGATGCAAGATCAGAATCTCCGCCTGACATAATCTCGCTCGACGCAGTGAAAGCGTTCGATTCTGTCAAATTGCTGTGGCTGCTAGCTGTCCTGGAAGAATACGGAACGGGCCCACGTATCTGAAATGGGTGTGATTACTATATAGTCAGCCTGTAGCAAGAGACAAAACGGGTTCCTCCATTTCTGAACAATGGCAATTAAGCAAGGGTACCAGGCAAGGATGCCCATGGTCCCAGATTCTGTACATCCTAGCGTTAGAACCCTTAGCTGTGTACTTGAGGAAGGAGTATGGGGAAGTCGGGATCAGCACCAAGGGAGGGCAACACCTGCTATCACTGCACGCTGATGACAGGCTACTATATTTGCAATACCCAGAGCATATGTATACAATACATTTTAGAGGTAATAGCACAATACGCAATACTGTCGGGAATAATGGTTAACCCGCAAAAATCTAGTATATACCCCCTGGGAATGTATTTAGGAATGCCGAAGCACATACTACCAGTATTACCGATAGTCTGGGAAATCAAGACGTTCGGATACCTGGGTATTGATATATATCACGACCCCGAAGCAGAACACAGACAGAACACGGAGAAAGCGTTAACTAGAATTGAGAAAAGTATGGCGTTTTGGACCAAATTACCACTGTCCATGATGGGGAGAGCAGCATTACTGAAGATGGTAGTGCTGCCCAGATTATTACATTATTTTGCAAATATCCCACACGCAATACCTAGAAAGTTCTTCTCAAAGCTACAGAGCATATGTAGGGGCTTTATCTGGTATAACTCAAGAAACAGAATAGCATTGTGGAAACTACAAAATACACATGAGAAAGGAGGCATTATGTTGCCAAACTTCGGTGTATACTACCTGGCTAGTCCGCTCTAATACGTAGCAAAATGGTTATCGGAGGAACAGATACCCGAGTCCATTCTTTGGAGCACCGAGTGTGCCCCTTATTTCCTGAGCGAAAGAATGTGGCTACTGGGAAAACAAAGAGGTAGGGTGGGGGGGTGTTGGCAGGTTGTTAAACCTGGGAAGGGAGATCTGGCGTAGCAGTCTGACAAACAACCTCAACCCACGTTCACCGCTGATAACACTGGTAGCGCTGGCAGGAGTGGAAGAACAAATTAGGTTGAACATCAGACGGAAGTGGGAACCAGTTGGGATAGCGATGGTGGGAGATATATGGATAGAAGGGGAACTCAGGGACTTTGAAAGGCTAGTAGAAGACACTGGATTACATCAAGGACAGCACATAACATATTCTCAGCTCAGAAAGTTTATAAACAACTTGTGGCCCGCAGTGGTACTAGCCCGACAACCAGATGCAGTAATAGAAACATTTTATGATGTGGCAGAAGGAGGGCATGAGGTCTCCCGTATATATGAGTTGTTGATGTCCAAGATAGGGGACAAGGTGACCCAAACAAGATTAAACTGGGAGGAGGATGTGGGAGAACCAATGGCAGATGGCCTGTGGAGTAGGGTGTAAGGGTACCACAGGAAGGTATCAAGAAACATGCGGTTGCAACAAATACAGCTTTATGTGATCCACAGAGCATATTTGACACCTAAGAAAATAGCGAAGTTTAACCATCCAAGTATACAGACATGCCCAAAATGCAGGGCAGTGGATGCTGGAATGGTGCATATGTTTTGGTCCTGCGTAGAGATAAGTTGATTTTTGGGGGGAAGTAGCCCACACCATGGCCAAAGAGGATATCAACCTACACGTGAGCACCCCCTGGGCATGCCTTTTGGGGGGATTTTCAAAGCCGCCTAGGGCCAAGCATGTAAGCAAACTAAAAGACCTATCGTATATATTGGCAAAACGGAAAATAGCGATGAGCTGGAAATCGAGTAGGAGACCATCAGCACAAGCATGGTGGCAAGACTTAACAAAATGGCCGAATGTTGAAACAGTGGTGTTGCAAGAAGCTACAGTGGTGTGGCAAGACGGTAGGGGAAGGAACGAGGATCCAGAGGGAGGGGGATTGGAAGCTTGGAGGCAAGAGGTGGCGGCACTAACCATATCAGACCTATGGAGTCCGGAGAGCAGCAATCACAGAGGGGAGACATGATCACGAAGTGAGCTGGGCTGGGTGGGGAGGAGAATTGTGCGGTGCGAAGTAGGCCGGGGGAGGGAGAGGGGAGTTACGGGTTGGGAAGGGGGAAAATGAAGCATACAACTGTATGTGTAAAAACATATTGTACAATGATGATTAAGCTGTATGGTTATATATGGTAAAATCAATAAAAACTGTTTAAAAAAATTTCCTGTAAAAGAATCGGGACATTTTTGAGCATATTACAAGTCTCTGGGAACTCGCTCACCTTTCCTAATTTGCAGACCTGCACATGGGTCTTATATATGGTTCTGGACTATTAATGTCAAGTTGCAGGCCCCTGGGTGACTCCACAATTCCAGGCAAGGCAATGGGAGTTACCAATGTGTTTTGAGATGTTGCCAACACATTAAACAAAATGGCTGATTTTAAGGCAGGATTGACCGGTCTGGTATTGAGTCTCAGACGTGATTTGCTGATCCAAAGCATACCTCTCAACTCACATGCTTTTGGCGGGTCTCACCCACCACTTAGGCAGCTCTCTCACCCACCAAGCTCCCTGCACATCCATAGGAATCAATGGGCTTTCACACGCCAAATGCAAAATCGGGGATTTTCATCTGCCCAAGGGCCATAAAAGGTTGAGAGCTATGCCAAAGGGGGGCTCTCAGATCTGGCACAGGGACCTGCAGGGGGTTTTAGACCGGACCCCAGCACATTTACATTACTTGGAGGATGTGAACCTGGTGATGGGTCTCAGATATTGTTTGCAAACCCTTAGGGGTGTCTCAGACTCAGCCAGCATACCAAGATATTACACATAAGATTGACTGAGCTTGCGGCATGTCCAAATGCCATGCACGAGGCAAAGCAGCCGGTGACCCACAGGCCCCAAATTAGATAAAGTGGCCACTGGGCCAGCACGCAGGACAGGTCCAGTCGCTACTTTGCATGGCTTTGCGGGGCCTGGAACATGGGTGAACATTATGTGCCATGCAAAGTGGCCACATGCCATGGCTGCAGGCCATGATCAGTTGCCCACATACCCACAATATGGGTTAAGTGGTTACTGGCTACTTTGGGTGGCTTGGCAGGGCCTGGGGAATGGGCATGGCCATGGTCCTGGAAACGTTTCATCTGGTCCCACAAAAACTGCTTTTTTTACTGCATGATTTGCGCACCCAAAGGTGGGTTTCCGGCCAGGCCAGGCTCTATGTCTAGGCAAAGTAGTTGTATGCTATGGCTACTAGCGCACAGACCTTCAATGGGGTATAGTGGCCAGTGGGCAACCAGTATGTAGGTTAGTGTTTCGGCTAGCCTATAACTTTTGGCCTCATAAGTCTTTGAGCCCAGGTTCGCTGGACTCTCAACTCACTCTACTCTGATACCCAAGCTACTTCCTAGCTCCGCCCACTGGTCTAATCAGGTGCCTCTCAAAACCCTTTTTAACATTGGTTCTCTCAACTAACCATTATTGGAAACTTTCACTGGACTTCCACCACCTTCCTCAACACTCCCTGATGACTTCCTCCTTCTCCTGCTCTCCTCCTCTCTTCTCTGTGGGGTTTTTGACATTCGTCAACATTCTTCCTTCCTTCTCTTTTGTCTTTGATTTGCTCCCTCGGTCCTTCTCTCCACAACCACCTCCTGTTTTCTTCCCTGTCTTCCTTCCTCCACTCCCCTGGTCTTTCCCTGTGCCAATACTTTCTTCCCCATCTCTGTTCACCTCCCACTACTCATTTGTTTTTTCCTGTCATGAAGCTGAGTGAGAATCAATGCAACAGATAGACCAAAGTGGATGTTTTAGGTGAGTTTGTTTTTGAAGTATCACAGGTTAAGGGAGCTACCTCAAACAAGTAGGAGCATGGGGTTGAAACAGGGTTAAAACAAGTAAACGTTCAACGAGTCTCATTAATCCAGGCCCGCTCCCAGTAATCCTCATGTGGGTTTTCAGTCAGTCACAGTTTGGTGTGTTTTAAGTGCCCTCACACTGAAACTGTGCTCTAGACCAGCAGTTGGGGTCTTCTCTTTGTTCACCTTTGGTTTAGGGATTGCATAGTGGCGATGTCCAAATCTAAAATGAGGGGTAATTACGTGGAGTCCACAAGATCTGACAGGCTTTGGGCCAGCTATCTATGCTCTTTGGGGCAGGGGTAGTCTTACACCAAATGTCCCCTTCTTGCTGTCCTTTCCGAACCGCTGCAATTATCTCATCTCATTCATTGGGGACACTACTCTCTCTTTTTGTATTCTCCACACAGTCTTTCCTTGCTTTGAATTCCTCTCAACTCGTTGCTGCTTCACCATGTTCTCATACCCCCTCCTGTTCTTATCTGCTAAATACATGCAGAATGTATCTGTGGTACCTTGATTCTCTGGCTATGTCTGCCCAGGTTGCTGTCCTTCTCTCTTCCTCCCACTGACCATACTTCCATCTCCTCTGCCAGCTCCCACTCGCACTTACGACTATCAGTCAATTCCTTCTTCCTTCTTACCACTCCCTCCTCCAGATGTCCCAGTACACATTTGTTGTCTTTCACCCGCTACTTGTGTCTCAGTCCCACCTCCTGTTCTAACACTTCTTTCCTCTGCTCCTGATATCTTTTTCTCTGTCTCTGCACCTGCAGCCGGTCTTCCACCACCCTGCCCCTTTACTTTGACCTTACTTTGTTACTCCCAACTTCCCAGATTAAAGACAAAGTAGGACTCTTTGGTCCAGAAGAATGACTCCCTTCTGGACTGAGAGTAGAAGTTTATTCCCAAGTATTGGTTTCTTCCTGGGGGACTGGCTCCCATCCCCAGGTCAACACACAAAGGTTCAAAACAGGTCTCCTTGGCAGACACTCTGCCTGTTTTCTAACAGTTCAACACAACCAGGGGGAATGACTCCCTTCTCCTGGTATCTTGGCTGTAGAGTTTTTACAACTTTGGTTACAAGAGAATGCCTCCCTTCCCCTAGTATCTTGACAGTCCCATACAACCATGAGGAATGGCTCCCTTCTTCTGGTCTTTTCTCACAGTGCACAACACCAGCGGGAATGTCTCCCTTCCCCGTGCCTTCTCTCAGGCTTATTTTCACAGTTCAGAACACTAGTGGGAATGTCTCATTTCCCCTGGCCTTCTCTCCGGCTTGATAGTTTCACACAACCAGGGGGAATGACTCCCTTCCCCTGGTCTTGATTACCAGGAGAATGACTACCTTCTCCTGGTATCTTTTTCCTTGTTCGGACAGTTCTAACAACACCACGGGGAGTGTTTCCCTTCCCCTGGCCTTCTCTTAGACTTATTTCACAGTTCAGTACCACCATGGGGAATGACTCCCATCCTCTGCTCCGCGTCTCATGTAACTTCAAATACATAGTTCTCAAATGTTAGAAGGGTCCTGTGACTCTGGCTTCTCTCTCTCTCTCTCTGTTTGATTGTGTTCGCTTGGTTCACTGTCCTGCCAAGTATGACCCTGAGGGAGATACCTCACTTCCTGGTTTGAGTCTCAGACCCTTGTTCCTCTCGTTTATTGGTTCAGCTCTCTTGGTTCACACTTCCAAGTACTGATACAAGGAAGAAGCCTCGCTCCTTGATGTGGGTCCCCGTCCCCTGTGTCTGTCACTCTCTGGTGGTCATTGGTTTTCGTTAGGCTACTGGACAGAGGAAGTGTTCCTCTGATGCAGGGCCACTTTGCAGCCTACCAGGCGGCTCTACCGAGCATACCGAACTTCCCGTACTTGCCATTGGGATCGGGTAGCTCTCTGGTTCTTCCTGGGATCAGGTGTCCTTACGACAGCACTCGCGTTCCTTCTCCTTGGCTCCTCGGGTCTGCGGCCTGCTTCTTGTGGCCTCGCCACAACCATGGTTCTACAGGACTCGCAGGGAGGTTGCTTCCTGCTTGGCCTCCTCTGGACTTACAGGACCACTCTCGCCTCTGTCCTCCACTCTTCCTGCTTTGTCTCTGCTGCAGTTAGAAACTCCTGGGTTTTTCGTGGGCTGAAAACACAAAGTGCTTCTTCGGTTCCCCCTTTTGTTATGCAGGCTCCATCCTGGCGCAACGTCTACACCTACAGTAGTAGCAGTCATGTCAGTCCTTATTCCTCCTATGGGCCGCCTAGTCCGAGTACTTGGGTCGGGCAAACGCTTAAAGCTGTAACGCTCACCTGGTATCCACGGGGACGTCACTCAGCCTGTTCTGACCTCTTACGACCTCAAACCCTTCCATGGAGGCTATTCAACTGGAGACTGGGCCTGAAACACAGGATTGGTAGAGCTTAACTCCCTATTGTCTCTGTGTGCTTGAACCCCTTCTTCCCCGGGGTCCAACCCTTTCCCTTTGATCCACAGCTCACCTTGTTTTCTTGGATAGTGTGCACTCCATCCTGCTTTCAGCGCAGGGGCGCGTTGATTGATGCGGGCTCGTTGCTGCCTAGTTACTTCACTGGCAAGAGTCCGACAGGTAAGTATAATGGGTCTTTTGAACAGTTCTCTAACTTTGTTCCTTTCCTTCCTTAGATGATGGCCGGCGTCCGGGGATGGCGGCGTGCTGCTGAGATGAGTAGCGCTGAAGGTGAGTGAGAGCGCGATGCGTGATGCACCCCTTTCGTATTTGTATTGAACTGAGTTCTTTTTCTGTGTCTTTTAGGTGCTGCAACGTTTTCAGCGTGGATGCCGGTTATGGAGAACAAATGCAGTGAGTAAGCGTGGTATGCGGCGCCTCTAGATGTTTCCACGCTAACTTGGAGTGTCTTTTCCCTCTTGCAGATGGATGAGAAGTTCCGGAGACAGAGTTCCCCCAGAGCGGCTGGGATTCAGTAAGCGTTTGAAGCTCGAACAGTATTTAAAAATAAGCGAAGATTTGCAGAATGCTTACTAATGCCTTTTTTATGTTCTTTTCCCTTTTCCTTAGGAAGTGGCGTGCCGGGATGGGAATGACACCGCCGAAAATGCCCGCAGAACAGAAGGAGCGATGAATGATGGGCAGAAGTGCTTCAAGGTAAGGCTGTTCCTAACAGTGCTGTGGGTTGTGGCTTCTAGGAATTGAACCTGCCTGTGCTGTGCAACGGTTATATTTAGATTGTGAGTTTGGCAAGATCACAGGAGCCGTTTTGGGGTTAAGCCAGGGCCCCTATTTGGTACGTGGAAAAGGTTGTTTGGCTCCCGGGAGACACGTTTCAGGATAAGAGAGCACGTCAATAGCATACATTCACAAGATCCGAAACTGCCACTGGCAAACCACTGGCAAAAGTATCACCAAATGGACAAAAAGAGTGACATCAGGTTCATCGGACTCAAGATGGTACGATTGGGACCAAGAGGAGGAGACAGAATTCAGAAACTAAGACAAGAAGAAGCACGGCTAATTTGTCATTTCAGATGTGTTAAAAATGGCCTGAACAAAGACCACGATCTAAATGTCTTCTTGTAAATTACCTCTTCTACTCTCACCTATACATATATTCTTTCCAACTTGAGGGCACTCTTTGCCCAACTCAGCTCCTTGACACACAGCCAGAGTAATATAACGGCTCTCAACTTATAGCAACAATTTCGCTCATGCGCCTCCCAACGCTAATCCCCCCCCCCCTCCGGGCAACCGTCTAGACAATTGCTATGGGCCTTTGGCCCTACAACGCATCTCCCATATCTCACCATTCCCAACACTACAGTATTAACAGTGATCCACTGAGCATGCGCAGACACCACAAAACAAACGCATGCACAGTGCCATTAGCTAGAACACTATACCACAGAGCATGCGCACCCGTCACATCACGTGATCCAGCTAGCTCACAAGCGCCATATAATGGCGGCCCCCAGAGAGGTGGAGGAGAGTAGCAGATCACTGCCCAGAGACGCAGACACAATACAAAGGTAAGACTCCCCGCCTACCCTCATGGATAGCAGACCTCCCAACCAGTAGGGACATTCCCATTGACCACATCCCCACTCGAGCTATCCGGAACAACGCCAGCCTCCCTTGAGTGGCTGGCCACACACAAGAGCTTCTAACAAGAGCCCTTAATGTCAATCCAGACCAGCTCACGTCACCAATCTGGCGACCCATAATGAAATCAAGAAATCCGTTAGGGACGACCCACACGGCCGAGAAACACACACGAGCCGGATCATGCACGTGATGTGATTTCGACGCCGCCAAGAACACTCACTACCTGGGTAACACTAGAAAGTAATCAGATATATGATAACACAAGGCGTTAACAACCACTATTCTTGGACTTCTTATCACAGGGCCCAATAGGAGCCAGGACTGCCGCAAGGACAGTTCCAAATTGAACAACACCCCACTGAGGGTACCCAGCAAACAGACTAGGTAAGAGGATTCCACCTCATCAAAGAACAACCTCCGATTTCTCGCCCTCTGCCTAGTTGCTAACCTTCTCCTTCTTCTTTTTCCTCCTCTTCTCCTCGCTTATATGCAACAATGCTTTTTATAAACCAACACGTCAACGGTTTTTGATGTGATGCTTTGTTTTGTTATTTTTGTTCACTTACTGCACATCACGCCTACACCACAATGGCATATGATATAATCTGTCACACAATTGTCACAAATCACACAATACACCTGTCACCATTGAAAACTGTTCAGCCTTGAGAAAGACCCTACGGGTCGAAACACGTGTCGGCTGACCACTAATAAACGAATCACTTCGTACCAACCAAAGTGTTATGGATATCATTTCGGAATAATTTCTACAATCAAGATAACCGGGAGCCAAACAACCTTTCCCTGTTCCTAACAGTGTTCTTGTTCTTTCAGGAGCTGAGCGCAGAAGAAAGATGCAGGCCTACTGGAGACCGATCCGAACGCGGTGAGTGTCACGCTGCAGGTGCAGAAAACGCAAAGCATGTTTCTCAGCCTGGGCGTGGCTTAAATAGTCTCTGGTTATCCCAGGTGTCTCTGGGCTGAACCACACCCAAAGGACTAGACTGCACATGCAGACATGCAGTTCTGGGAACCGAAATATGTGGGGGCATCCATCTTGTCCCCATCAATGCACTGCAAGTCCAATCTCCAATGTTGTCCTATGGGATTGAGTGAGTCTGGTGCCACAAGCGCCAAGTCTGACTCCAAGTGGGTCTTTGGAGGGATGGAGAGGTCCTTGAGGGCCATGTAGGTGATCGTGGCCTGGCTCCAGGCTGACATCTTGGAGGGCTGGGGACATGAGGGGCAGGAATCCTGACAGCACTCCCCCCAAGGCCCCTCTCAAGGTGGCTCTTCTGTCTGGTCCTGGTTTGGTTGGATGGTTTTGATGAAATCGTCTAAGCAAGCGTGGTGCATGGATGTACTCCCAAGGCTCCCATGTCTTGTCTTGTGGACCATACCCCTTCCAGTCTACTAAGAAGTATAATTTGGATCTGACGTACTTTGAATCTAGGATGTCCTTGACTTCGAATTCTGGCTCCCCGGCGACTACTACTGGCTGCGGTGGCGTTGCTACCCGGGTCCTAGGTTGAACAGGTTTAAGGAGGGACACGTGGAACACAGGATGAATCTGCATGTTTGACGGCAAAGCTAGTCTGACCGCCACAGGATTTATCATGGATGTGACGGTGAATGGACCCAGGTATCTTGGACGGAAAGTTCGGGTTCCTTTAATGGACACGTGTTTAGACGCCAGCCAGACTTTGTCTCCCACTTGGTAGTTGGGGGCCTTTGCTCGGTGTTGATCAGCAAACTTCTTTTGGCGATTCTTAGTTTGAAATAGGTGTTCAGCTGTCCTTTTAAAGGTTTGAGAAATGGTTGTGTGCAAGGTTTCGACTGCTGGCATTACCAGGGTTGTAGGAACGTCCAACTCAGAAGTAAGTGGGTGCCTGCCATACATGGTATAAAAGGGTGTCTGCCCAGTGCTGGTGTGTAGGGAAATATTATAAGTATATTCAGCTATCCATAATAGGTCGACCCAGCTTCCTTCAGCTTGGTGTAACATGCAACGCAGATACTGCTCAAGCGTCTGATTTGTCCTTTCAGTTTGACCATCCGTTTGGGGATGGTGACTGGTGGACAGCCGGATGCCGATCTGGGCCATAGAGCAGCATTTTCTCCAGAAGTTAGATACGAACTGAGTACCTCGGTCTGAGACCAAAACTGAAGGAAACCCATGGAGCCGTACGATGCCTTCAAGAAATACCTTTGCCAGAGTGGAAGCATTTGGGAGCCCCTTAAGAGGAATGAAATGTGCCATTTTTGAAAATAGGTCCACGACCACAAGAACAGTGTTAATCCCTTGACTGGGTGGTAAGTGAGTAATAAAATCGAGGGACAACGTGTGCCAGGGTGCTGGTGGGATTTCCAATGGTTGTAATAGCCCAGCCGGTTTCTGCTTGGATGACTTGTTTTGAGCACACACTCCACAAGATATGATGAATTGGATAATGTCTTTACGCCACGTGGGCCACCAATAATTTTGTTTTACCTTGGCTAGGTTTTTAGCGATTCCGGGGTGGCCCTTGATCAAGGAATCATGATAACCGGACATGACTTGTTCTCGTAGTTCTTGGTTTGGTAAGAATAAACGATTCCTGAAGTAGGGCAACTGATCTTTTATCATGTAATTTTCTCTTTGCGTACTCCACGCTTGTAATTGCTCCGGACTCATCAGGTTTTGGATTTCTTCATGTAATTCTTTCTGAGTTATGGTTGCTGTGATTCCTAGGAGCTTGTCACTCGGGATGATTGCTATTGGGTCAGGGGTCTGATACCCTTGCTCTTCTACCCCCATACGGGAAAGGGCATCGGCCTTCCTGTTTTTCACCTCTGGTAGAAATGTAATCACATAGTCATATTCAGCAAAAAAAAGAGCCCAACGTAGTTGTCGTGAGGATTGGGCCTTTGCCGTTTTTAGGTACTGGAGGTTCCGGTGGTCACTTATTACGGTGATTGTGTGTCTGGCGCCCAAGAGGTAGTGCAGCCATGCCTTAAAGGGAAACTTAATGGCCAGGAGTTCTTTGTCTGTGATAGCGTAATTGAGTTCAGGGGGTGTGAATTTACGCGACCAGAAGGCAACAGGGTGTAACTGGCCTGTTTCGGACTCCTTTTGTGAGAGGACGGCTCCCATAGCCATGCTTGAGGCGTCCGTTTCCACCAGGTATGGGAGATCAGGGCGAGGGTAGCGTAAGATTGGGGCAGATGTGAATCTTGCTTTGAGTTCCTGGAAAGCCTCCTCGGCTTCTGTTGTCCACTGGAACTTTTTGTTGCTTTTCCTTAATAATGACGTGATGGGATGCACGATTTGCGAAAATCCTGGGATGAACCGGCGGTAGAAGTTTGCAAAACCCAGCATACTTTGAACCCCCTTGAATGAATTTGCGGATGGCCAGTTCAGGATAGCATCTACCTTATGTACATCCATTTGGATTCCATTCGGGCTGAGAATAAAGCCCAGGAATTCCACCTCGGAGACGTAGAATGAGCACTTTTCGAGCTTGGCGTAGAGCTGGTGTTGACAGAGTTTCTCCAATACGGATCAGACGTGTTTAACGTGGTCCTGCTTTGATGCGGAATATACTATGATATCGTCGATGTACACTAGAGCACAGACATCAATCAATTCCCGTAGGACATTGTTCATGAAGTATTGAAATGCAGCAGGCGCGTTGCAAAGGCTAAAGGGCATTACTTGATATTCGTACAAGCCGTATTTGGTGGGAAAAGCGGTTTTCCATTCGTCCGCCTGTTTTACGCGAACAAGGTGATATGCCCCCCCCTCAGGTCTAGTTTTGTGTAGATTTGGGCATCTTTGACTTGATCAAGCAATTCAGGGATCAGTGGCAGGGGGTAGCGTTTTTTTACGGTAATCTGGTTCAGTGTGCGATAGTCGATGCACGTTCTCAAGTCCCCCTCCTTTTTCGGTACGAAGAATAGAGGACTGGCTGCTGGAGACTTCGAGGGACGGATGAACCCGTTGGCCAGGTATTGGTCAAGATAGGCTTTCAGGTGCTGGTTTTCTGGTTCTGTGAGTGCGTAAATTCGCCCACAAGGGATTTGTGCACCGGGTATCAGGTCAATTTGGCAATCGTATGGTCTATGCGGTGGCAGGGTATTAGCCTGTTCTTTCTGAAAGACATCTTGAAAGTCCTGGTATTCACTTGGTAGGGTGCCGATTGCCACAGTCGCAAGCGTGGAGGTTCTGGTGTCTATTGGTTGTTTCTCTTGGCGATAACATGTGTGGGCACAAGTCTCGGGAAAGGCAATTCTTTTGCTCGCCTATCGATTAGATGATTGTGAGCTACCAACCATGGCATTCCCAAAATCAACCAGAACTGTGGTGCCTTAATGAGGTCGAAAACGATAGATTCTTGGTGTCCATCCTGGCACAGAAGGGTTAAAGCTGCAGTGCATTGGGATACTGGACCAGAAGCTATTTCCGTGCCGTCGACAGTGGTAACAGTGTCGGTGGTTGATTTAGGGCATAACGGAAGCCCCATCTTTGCCGCAAGATCCTGGTCGATGTAATTCCCAACGGCTCCACTGTCTATGTACGCTCTTACTGCGTGCATCCGACATGGTTGTTGGTGATTGATCAAGACCACAGATAGTGCAAAATGGGAGGTCTGTAGTTCACTTTCTTCGCTCGACAAGTGGACCCCTACACTTGCCGGGCTGGGGAGTTTTCCGATTCCTTGATGGTATCTTCCTTGTCCGTGGCCCCTACCGTCCTCCTCAGTGGCTTCACGGGGCACTCTTTAAGGAAATGACCTGACCTTCCACAGTAGAGACAAAGCTTTTGCTGTCTCCTTTTATCCCTTTCCGCTTTAGTCAAGGGGGATCTGACCCCCCCGATTTGCATTGGTTCTCCTGAACCTTCCGTTGTTCGAGCAGTATTGTCCTTTGAACGCACATACATAGGGCGAGGGTCCGGTCTGGTTCGATCTGCTCTTCGGTCATGCAACCTATGACCCAGTTGAACAACAAGGTCAATTAATTCTGAGCAGACTTTCGGCGGGTTCACTACTTGTGCGAGAACATCCTTGAGCTCCCCCCACAACCCCTGATGAAATAACGTGGTTCACGTCTCCACTGGCCATTCTGCTTCAACTACGAGTCTATTGAACGTGGCTATGTATGTTAATAGGTCTTGATTCCCTTGGCATAGGGACAGAAGTTCGTCGTCTAATGCCTGCCCATGAGTACGACAGGTGAACAGCTTTTCCATTTCCTGCTGAAAGCCCCTGAAGTCATGCAGCAAAGGATCGTCTTGGGCCACAAAGGGTACAGACCAGTCCGCGGCGCTACCACTCAGGTAGGATAGCACAAAAGCAACCCGTGATTGGTCATTCAGAAAGGCCCCTGGCCTACAAATAAGTGCAGGCTGCACTGGTTCATGAACGTTGCAAACCTCTTGGGATCCCCCAAAATCGTTCGGGCGGGGCCAAGGGACTGCCCCAGGAAGGGTTATCTGAACGGGATTGGTTGATGGCGCTGGCATCGAGGGCACGCTTCCTGGCAATGGTGCATGCCCTGCTTGTGACTGGAGAAGTTGCCAGCTTAAATCATCAGTGCGTTCTTTGGCTACTATCAGCTCTCTCCTCAGGGTGTTGGTCTCCTGCCTGGCTGCATGTACTTCAGAACGTAGCTGCCCCAACATGTGCGCTAACTGGTCGGTTTCTGACGTCTCCATGATGCCCAGGTGGATGTTGATGTGAGGCTTTGCGTTCTGTAACGCTCACCTGGTATCCAAGAGGATGTCACTCAGCCTGTTCTGACCTCAAACGACTGGAGGCTGGGCCTGAAACACACGATTGGTAGAGTTTAACTCCCTATTGTCGCTGTGTGCTTGAACCCCTTCTTCCTCGGGGTCCAACCCTTTCCCTTTGATCCACACCTCACTTTGTTTTCTTGGATAGTGTGCTCTCCGTCCTGCTTTCAGCGCAGAGGCGCGTTGATTGATGCAGGCTCGTTGCTGCCTAGTTACTTCACTGGCAAGAGTCTGACAGGTAAGTCTTAATGAGTCTTAATGAGTCTTTTGAACAGTCTCATGAGTCTTTTGAACAGTTCTCTAAATTCGTTCCTTTCCTTCCTTAGATGATGGCCGGCGTTCGGGGATGGCGGCGTGCTGCTGAGATGAGTAGCACTGAAGGTGAGTGAGAGTTCGATGCGCGATGCACCCTTTTCCTATTTGTATTGAACCGAGTTTTTTTTTCTGTGTCTATTAGGTTCCGCGACGTTTTCAGCGTGGATGCCGGTTAAGAAGAACAAATGTGGTGAGTAAGCGCGGTATGCGGCGCCTCTAGATGTTTCGACGCTAACCTGGAGTGTCTTTTCCCTCTTGCAGATGGATGAGAAGTTCCGGAGACAGAGTTCTCCCAGAGCGGCTGGGATTCAAGTAAGCGTTTGAAGCTCGAACAGTACTTAAAAATAAGCAAAGATTTGCAGAATGCTTGCTAATGCCTTTTTTCTGTTCTTTTCCCTTTTCCTTAGGAAGCAGCGTGCAGGGATGGGAATGACACCGCCGAAGATGCCCGCAGAACAGAAGGAGCGATGAATGATGGGCAGAAGTGCTGCAAGGTAAGGCTGTTCCTAACAGTGTTCTTGTTCTTGCAGGAGCGGAGCGCAGAAGAAAGATGCAGGCCTACTGGAGACCGATCCGAACACGGTGAGTGTCACGGTGCAGGTGCAGAAAACGCAAAGCATGTTTCTCAGCCTGGGCGTGGCATAAATAGTCTCTGGGTATCCCAGGTGTCTCTGGGCTGAACCACACTCCAAAGACTAGACTGCACATGCAGTTCTGGGAACCGAAATATGTGGGGGCATCCATCTTGTCCCCATCAATGCACTGCAAGTCCAATCCCCAATGTTATCCTATGGGAGTGAGTGAGTCTGGTGCCACAAGCGCCAAGTCTGACTCCAAGTGGGTCTTTGGAGGGATGGAGAGGCCCTTGAGGGCCATGTAGGTTATCGTGGCCTGACTCCAGCCTGACATCTTGGAGGGCTGGGGACATGAGGGGCAGGAATCCTGACAAAAGCTCTCAATGATCGTCCCAGTACATCTGGTTTGGGTGACTTCACAAATGTTACAGAAGTACATAGGTCTACTCTCTCTATGGAAGTCTGTGTTGGAAGAGGGGTCTAAGAACACCTGTAGGTGGGCATAGGGCATGGTTGAAGGGTGGGCATACTGCATTCTCCCGAGATGTCCTCCCTTATCCCTAGAGGGGAGATCTCTTCCCATGAGATTCTCCCCCTGAGCACCAACCCCAGGGGGGCTATCGGGTAGCTGTCTCACCACCCTGGCTCATGGGAAGGGGATCCGCCCCGGGGAGAAATGACAACATATCGGGATTCGTCATTGAGCACTAAAATAGGATGCTTCTCATGCATAGTCCGGATCCCTTTCACAAAGTCTGATGGAATGATCTACAGTTCCACATCAGTGGCAGAAATGCCACAATGGAGGTGGTGTAGGAAAACATGGTCTGCAGTCTCTGGGCACTTGGGCTCAGCAGTACGCTTGATATTCCTGCCATGTGGAACGTTAAAAGGCACCTCGAGCCCATTCCATACCTAAGCGATTGCTCACCGAGAAGGCCAGCTGGGCTTGCAGCTTCTTCAACAATTTCTGAAGCTCTTCCACGTGTTTCTGTTCGGTGATCACTGGCTCTGGGATTGTTTTCCCCTGAGCAGGGTGGCTCTGAACCTTAACAGCTTTTCCTATGATGATGGATTATCAATCTTTTCACATAGGCGGAGCTGTGGCAATTGTGAAGGCATCATGAAACAAGACACAGACAACAGATTCAAAGTTCAAAATAAAAGTCATTATTAAATCAAATGTCAGGATGGTTGAAGGGCTAACTTGCCCAATGCTAAGGTGGGATTTCCGTACCTGAACAAAACTAAGGAAAGTCTGAGTCTGAAAGTTTAAATTAAAAGTCTGTCTGTGTCCAAAACTTATCCTTGCCCTCGTGACTAATGCTAAACAATGTGTAGGGATGTCAATACCAAATGTAATAGTAATAAAAACAAAAGTTCTGAGCTTCTTTCAGCGCTTCGCTTCCTTTTTCCTTCCCAGCTTCCCTTCACCAAGTTCAAGAAAGTTCCACAAATGTCTCTGGACCGCTGTTCTGAAGTTCAAAGCCGTTCAACAAATCCTTGAGGTTCCCTTCCCCAAGTTCAAGACAACACAGTTTCAAAGAAAAGGGGCTTGAGGATTCGGTCCTCAAGATACTATCAAAGTTCATCAAATCTCAGGCTTCCCTTCCCCAAGACCTCCACTTTCCACTTACTAACCTCTGCTTGACCTCTGGCTCTCAGTGTTCAAAATAAGGTTATTTTTCCTTTCCGGTTAAACTTAACAATCTTTCAACATATTCTTTCCTGGTTTGCTTAAAGAAAGTCTTTGGCTTCCACAGTTCAGGGTTCCCTGGACTAGGCACAGTTGTCAGATCACACAGTCCACCCATTTAAGGTCACGCAACCAGGAACCTTAGACCTCTTGACCCACACAGGTTCTTCTACTTTTATTTTATTTATTATAACTTTACTCACAAAAGTTTAATTTAGTGTGGTATTCAGTATTGTTCTTTTGGCTTTGCCGTTTCTATTTCACCCAACCCACGGCCTCTGGTTCGTTTAATCAATTTCATATGATTTCACTTTTCGAAGCTTGCATCTCATTCCCCACAGGCCCAGGAGCGCCCGGTCTGAGTGACTTGCCTTCTTCACTCATCGGTCTTATGCGTTCCTTCCTGATGGCTGCGCTGCCCGAATTCAGCCTCACTCGCTGATTATCTTTTGCTTGCGAGCTCCGCTCGCTCTCCTGGGCTCTTCGGTTCTCGCTGTAAGCTCTGCTTTGCTTCCACAGATGCTGGCAGCTTTCTTGCATCCTCTTCTGCGCTCACAGCACCGGCCGCATTGCTTCGATCACGGAGGCTCCCAAACTTGCAGTTCCTTCATGGTCCACCTGTCTCCCGGGCACCATAAGTCCTTTGGGTCTTCTGTCGGATCCTTGCTGCGCTGTAGGACCCACCATGGCTGCCTCCGTAAAATAGCCCATAAAGGCCGGGGAAAGGCTAGGGTGGCTCTCACAGGGTAAAGGGGGATACCATGTCTCGCCAGGGTTTACCCTATTCCCAATCCCCAAAGACCCTCCACCCAGGTGATCCTCCCTCGTAGAATTCTCCACCCCCAAGGTCAGGATCCAACAGCGATGCCCTTGACCTGGCCACCTGAGCAGAGGATTCAGGGGGAGTATGAATGAGGATACCCTCAGGTTTCTCACACAATGGGATTGCCACTTCTTTATCTTCATGGAGAACCTGTTTGTGCTGTCTTCTGTTCAAATTGGCCATATGCATACCTTTTCTTTGGTCCACCAGTTGATGATGCCTTCAATCCACACCACATACTATGACAGATTCTCCCCAGTCCTCAATGCAGTGGCATAGAACTTCATCATGAGGTAATCTCCATTGGTACCAAAAGCTCCCTCCAATTCCTCTGCCACTTGTTGTGATGTGGGAACTAGTCACAATGCCCGGATTGACTGTACGGTGTGCAGAGCAACAATCTGCTATTTCACTCGTGAACCAACACCTTCCAGTCTTGCAGAATTCGTTTTGTGAGGTCAACCCATAGCTCATTGGCCTCCTCATCTTACAGAACAGGCTGTTCTACTGAGAAGGGTTGTAGACAAGGAAAGGGCTGATTTTGGCATGGGTGCTAGTATAGACTGTTTCTTTGGCCAACCCTCACTGCTCTTGCCACAGCCGCTCAATAATCACTGCATCCTTAGTTTATGTAGCAAGGTCAGAGAGATGTGGTAAGACTGTGCAGGTGGCCAATGAGACCAGGTGCTTAATAAATCCCCACGACAACAAGCAATACGTTTCAACTTTTCTTATAAAAATAGATACACAAAGCACCTTGGGTTCCCAGTCTAAGGGTGGTCCCTGTACTTTTGAACTCAACCTTGAAGGGTCTTTCCACCTCCTTAGTCCAGGATCCCTATTCCATAACAGCTTGCTCCAAGGTTAGTTTGCTACAGCTAGAGTACCCCTACTATCTAATTATATGCCTTGCTATAGGGAGCATAAATGGCATAGCTTTACCTATCCAACTCCCTCAGGGACATCCTACAGGACCCAATGGGTTAGTCAGATTGTCCTGGATACCTTCTCCTGATGGCTGTCTCTTTACCTTCTCCTCTTTCGCCTGTCTTTCTCTCTCTTTCTCTATCGCTATATACACTCTCTCCACACTGTTCCCTAGTGTTACCACTCTCTCTGCCTTCTCCTGTCTCCACTCTGCAACTAATCCCTTCCCTCTCCCTATAGTTTATTTCCTGGGTTTATCTCTCTCTCTCTATCCTGTCTCCAAATGTCCCTGCACCCAACACCACTCCAGCCTCTCCTCTCCTCTACCCTTCAGTCTCTCCCTTCCTCTTTTTCTCTCTCACATGCACAGCGTCTCTCACACATACTCTTAGCTTCCCCGCCCTCCTCTGTCTCCCCCATTTCTATTCTCCCTTCAGAACTACCGTCAGTCAGCTTGTCGCTCTCCCACTCACTCATTCATTTACTCACTCACTCACCTACAACCAAATTGGTACCACCCTCATAAGTCCCAACACCTTACCTTCACTTTCTCAAAGCACTCCAACAACTTCAACTCCTCCACCTGCGCATCCTCCTCGCTCGCCTCTTATTCAACCTCCCTGTTTTCCAACCTCACCCATACAGCTGTCACTGTCTAGCAAAACTGCGGGCTTTTTATAGCCCCTCTCTTCTTGCCTGAAAGTTCCCCTCTGCTTCCATTGTTTCTGTACGCCAGCAGCTCCCCAGCGCCAAGCTCTGTCTGATCTTTAGCCCTGGAGACTGGAATTCTTATAAAGCCAAGCCCTCTAGCTATCACCCTTCTCAGTTTCTATTTTCCTGTAGTAAGCCATGTGGTCAGAAGGTTTGTTTTCTCTCGGATTTCCTCCTGTCATTGGTGACTGTCTGTTTAAGGAAGTGCTGTGGAGTTTTCCTGTGTCTCCCCTGTTGCCATGTAGAACCATGCCAGTTTCAGTTTTTCTGCTGCTGCTCCACTGTAGTCTGTCTGGAGTTGGCGGTGTGGGTGTCCTGGTGTTCCATTTGGCTTAGGAAGTTGAAAGGAAGTTCCTTCTCATTTGTGAAATAAGTCAGTTCTACCTGCTCAAGGTCAGGTCTTGTCTGTTGAGATTAGGTGCATTGTGGTACTTGCCGTCCCATGTTTTCTTGTTTTGTACTACATACTAGGATTCATGATCCATGCAGGGTTCCTGAGGAGTCAGGTGCATGCTAGACTTCGTATTTTATGCAAAAATAGAAAAAGAGACCTAGCCAGGATAGAGCTGGGGAGGCATTGGTTTAGAGAGAAGGGCACCGATTGGCATTCATGACTCCATACATAACAAGGTGCAGAAGAAAGGGGTCCCCCTCAACTCCCTTGACAGGTTCATGCCCATGACTCTCTCACATACCACCAACCTTTCAAATGTGTCCCTCTCCTCCATACAAGTTCCCTGGCCTGGACGCAGGCTCTGATCTGCCTGGCTTCGGGGACTCTGTAGGATCGTGGTTAACAGACTCTAGACATTAGTTAAAAGGGGAAAATCTGTGCCAATCAATACCTACTCTGGTAGGCATCACCAGAGTGGGTACCTTTATATGTCTCCCCACAAGTCCCACACACACACATTTGGGCATCTGAAAGGCTCACAAACCCTTATGTTACATCACATTGTGGAATTTCGAGAATGGAACAACACGATTGTGTAAAGAGGGAGTCTTAGATAAATAAAGTGTTTGCCTTTAGGCCAGGCCTGTCCAACATACGGCCAGCGGGACGCAGTCCGTCTGCCAAGCCGTTTTCTGTTACTGTGTGTCCTAAACCAAAATGTAAACATGGCAGTTTTGTCCCGCCCCTGAGGCCCAAAACAGCTTTCTATTGGCTGTTGACATGTTGACGTGACATGTTGGCATCCTGGGGAAGGAAAGAATACAAGGCGGGAACACCTCTGACCTCATTGCGTGACTGATGTTTAGAACGCAGTTCGAAGGGTTTGATGGAAAATAAAGCAGCATTTGTTCCTGCACAGCAGACTGCATTTCAAACGGACAGGGAGCAGTTCTGAGGCAGTGGGTGGCAGCAAGTTGCAGGGAATAATAGCTAGCTAACAGCTATTCACTTTTCTCTAGTCGTGTGACTGGTTATCCTCCCTTCCTATATGTTCCATGTCAGGTGTTTTCCAAGTTTGTTGTTAGTTTGTGCTCCATGGAACACAGGAATTAAACGTTGATACCGCGTTACGTGCTACATGACAGTTGGTGGAGAGATTAGTTTATGTGGTGGCGGCTAGTGTTGGTCTGCGTGCTGGCACACTAAAGTATATTATAAGTTACTGTGTGTCGTTATTACCTCACTGCAAGTGGTGACGAGGGACCACGGCGTGCAGGGTCCACACAGTGTGGTTGAGGCTGGTGTGTTTTTGGAGGTGAGCGGAAGTCGGTCCGGTAGACTCCGATGCTCTGGCGGATGAGAAGTAAGCTGGAGGGGGATTTGAGGGCTTCTGGAGGCAGTTTTGTGAAGTCACGTCAAAACCGAGAAGGAGCATTGTGGGCGTGAAACAAAAGCATATGACAACAATAAGGCTTATTGTGGAGTTCTGTGGCCACACAAGGGCGCCAGAAGACCAGTGTGTTGTGAAAGACGTGCTAAATCACAATACAGTTTACAGGGGGTAGTTGGTCAGCACACAAAGTTACTTGGAGGACATAAAGAATTTGAAGAAGCTGTGGACCACCCGTATCAGCAATACGGCCAGCAGTCAGCAAGCCCAACCAACACCACCATTTTTAGCTACTCCAGGGAAATCCCCTGTAAAGTGGGGAGTGTGGATCAGAGCATACTTAGCGGCCATGGATGGAGCAAAGTACAAACCCGGGAAAAAGGTAGCCTTGTTATTAAATGCCCTGGGGTTGGAAGGACAGAGTTTCACCATTTGCCTGTAGTATATACTGGGGAAGAAGTCATTGATGAGTATACTGTGATGCGCATAAAGAAGAATTATGACATGCAGGCCAATGTTATTTTGGAGAGGCATCATTTCTATATGCATCAGCGAGGATCAGATGAGTCTGGGGAACAATATCTAGCGGCTCTAAGGATATTGGCAGCTGATTGTGAGTTTGCTCATCTAACAGATCAACATTTGAGAGATCATTTTGTGGTCCACTGTAACAATAAGAAAGTCCAAGAATTACCAGGTTACTCACCGTAGTGACCACCTTACTCCTAGTCCATAGTCCCCTTTCCTCCATACTTATGGGACATCTCTCCGTCCTGTGGGACGGGACCGGAGCACTTTGTAAAAAGCATCCACATTTTTTCAAAAATGTGTCCCTCCTCTCTTTCCTGCGCGGGGCCTGGCAAGCGGCCGTAACCCCGCCACCTTGGCTCCGTCCCACGCATCGCCCATCAGTCCTTTTCTATCGCAGGGTCAAAGACCCATTAGCAATAACAGAGGAACCTTATTAGAGGGGACGGCGGGCGGGCGTATGGAGGAAAGGGGACTATGGACTAGGAGTAAGGTGGTCACTACTGTGAGTAACCTGGTAATACTCCTACATTCCGTCCCCTTTCCTCCATACTTATGGGAGATTCCCAAGCACTCCTTACAGGAACTATGGGAGGATGGAAATACCCCTTACTGAAACAGGTTCTTCAGCACAGCCTGGCCAAACTGAGCGTCAGCTCTAGATCTCATATCGAGGCAGTAATGCTTACAGAAAGCAGATGTGGAGGCCCAAGTAGCCGCTTTAGCGATGGACTCCCAGGGAACATACTTCTGAAAAGCAACCACGGCTGCCTTGCCCCGCACCAGGTGTGCATGGATACCTTTAGGAGGTTTCAGCTTTAGGACGGTGAAAGACTCTGTGATATAGGCGGCAATCCATCTGGAAATATATGCCTTAGACGCCGGCCTGCCCTGAGGGTTACCGAAGGTCACAAAAAGTTGGGAAGAACTCCGAAGCTCGGAAGTCCTGTCCAGGTAGAATTTAAGAGCTCTTCAGACATCCAGGCAGTGTAGAACCCTTTCCGCCTCCGAGGCAGGGTTCGGAAAAAAGACCGGAAGGGAAATTGACTGATTCAGATGGAATTCGGTCTCTACCTTTGGTAGGAAAGCTGGGTCCGTCCGAAGGACTACCTTGTCCTTGTGAAAAACCAAGAAAGGATGCTCCACCGACAATGCCTGGAGCTCACTCACTCTCCTCGCTGACGTAACGGCGACCAGAAAGGACACTTTCCAGGACACGTACTTGAGGTCAACCATAGCCATTGACTCAAAGGGTTTATGGCACAGCGCCGTCAGGACTACATTTAGGTCCCAAGGCGGGTGCGGACTATGAACCGGAGGGTAGATGCATGTCAAGCCAGCAAAATGTCTCTTCACCACCGGGTTAGTTAAAGAATAAGAACACCGGTCTGTAGAGAGGTGAGCGGAAACCGCTGAGAGATAAGTCCTGCAAGACAGAACATGAACCCCTGACTCTGCTAGGGAGGATACGAAGGACAGCACCGTGTCAATCGTTGCCACCCTCGGGTCCAATTCTTTCTCCAAACACCAATGACAGAACCTGAGCCATTTACTCTTGTAATGGGATTTGGTCAAGGGTTTCCTGGCTGCCTGGATAATGCGCATGTTATCCGCAGACAAGCCCAAACGCTCTAGAGACTTGAACTCAGGCACCATGCCGCCAAGTTGAGTGATTGTGGGGAGGGGTGCCACATCTGTTGTTCCCCTTGGTGAAGAAGATCGGGAGTTACTGGTAACCTGATCGGCGGACACACCGACAGGTGTTGAAGTTCTGAAAACCAAAACCTGGCTGGCCACCACGGAGCTATCAGTAGAAGAGAACAGTTGACAGAGCTCTTCAACTTCCAAATTGCTCGATGAACTAGGCAGAGAGGCGGGAAGGCGTAAGCTCTCATGTTGTGCCATGGAATCTCGAGGGCGTCCCCAAGAGAGGAGGCTCCCAGCCCCCCTCTGGAGGCGTACTGAGGAAGCTTCTTGTTTACCGCCGGGGCGAAGAGGTCCACCTCTGGTGTGCCCCAACGCGAGAAAATCCATGAGAGGATCTCCGCCTTCAACTCCCACTCGTAGCTGACCACTGTCCGCCGGCTGAGGGCATCCGCAGTGACATTTAGCTGGCCCGGGATGTGCACTGCAAGCAGCCAGACCCCATAAAGCACGGCCCACTCCCAAATCTGGATGGACAGGTCCACGAGAGGGGAAGACTTCGTTCCCCCTTGCTTGTTTATGTAATACATTGATACCACATTGTCCATTCTTATGCGGACCACCTTGTTGACAATGAGCGGTCTGAACGCCTTGAGCGCCAGAAAGATTGCCAGAAGCTCCAAATGATTTATGTGTAGGAGCTTGTCCTGAGGCGACCAGAGGTCCGAGACCTGAAGAAGATCTAACGTCGCACCCTACCCCAAAAGGGAGGAGTCCGTCGTGATTTTCACCATGGGGGCTGGGTCCTGAAACCCCGCGCCCACTGACAGGTTGCTGAGAGATGACCACCAGTCCAGGTCAACTCTCATGGAATCCGGAATCATTATCCGCTTGGAATCCGGGTCCACAGCCTGACGCCAGGAACTCTGAAGAGCCATCTGGGTCCATCTCATTTTGAGACGAGCAAGAGGAAGAGCCAGTACACACGAGGCCATGAGGCCCAGAAGCCTCTGGAACCACCAGGCCGACATGCTCTCCGACTGCGCAAACATCTGACATGTGGCCAACAGATCCGCCATTCTATCCCCGGTCAGATACACTCGGCAGTCGATCGTGTTCCAACGAAAACCCAGGAAAGTCAGGTCCTGTGAGACCGTCATGGAGGATTTCCGCCAGTTCACCGACAGCCCAAGATGGAACAGGAGCTGAAGGAGAGACTGGAGGTTGCCCGCTGCTGCCAACGGACAAGGGCTGCGTAGGAGCCAGTCGTCCAAATAGGGATACACATGGATATCCTGGAGACGAAGATAGGCCGCAATCACCAACATCATCTTCGTGAAGACACGCGGTGCTGAGCTGAGGCCAAAAAGGAAGCACACGAAACTGGAAGTCCTCCTCTCCCAAAGAGAAGCGGAGGTATCTCCTGTGTGGATTCCAAATCAGGATATGCATGTACGCATCCTGAAGATCCACCACGCTGAGACAATCGCCCATCTGCAAAGAGGAGCGAATCTGGCCGGGCGTGATCATCTTGAATTTCTCTTGGGGTAGGAAAAGATTGAACTGGGAAAGGTCTAGGATGGTGCGCAGGTCAGCCTGGTTGGGTTTGGGCACTGTAAACAGCCGGGAGTAAAAACCCTCCCCTCGCTCCCCAAGGGGAACAGGTTCCACAGCTCTGAGGTGCAGAAGTTTCTGAACCTCGGCCTTGAGGGAGGGTGAGCCTGACAGCTGAAAAGGAGGGTTGAGGGGTGGGGTAGGGGGTAAAGGTAAGCGGAAGCCCGCTCGAGCGACTGACAAGACCCATCTGTCTTCAGTGATGGTCTGCCACGCCTCCCAATGAGACGCAATGCGTCCTCCCACCGGGGTCTCGTGCGAGCGCGGAAAACCCTCATTTGGCAGGCTTATCGGTGGTGGTGCCACCTGAACCTGATGAGGAGGCTGAGGAGCGGGAGAAAAACCGCGTACGCTATTTTCTACAGCGGTTATTCCCTGCAGGAGTATCCACTCTGCGAGATTTGCGGTCGAGGAAGCCCCTAAAACCAGAGGAAGGTCGACTTTGTGACAATGGTCTTTGAGACTTGAAAGGAGCTTTAACCAGAACAGACAATGATTTAGCCGTCTGAGTGCTATCTTTGGTTTTGGTGAGCTCTACATCAGTAGAAGAGTGAAAAAGCTCCTTACCATCGAATGGAAGGTCCAGAACCTTGTCTTGCACTTCCTTTGAAAACTTAGTGGCATGCAGCCACGCTTGCCGCCAGGTATCAACCCCAAGCATCAGGCCCCAAGCCGAGGTGTCTACGTGATGAGCCGCAGCCTCCAGGAGATCCTAGGCCAAGACCCAGGCATCGGAAATGCCTCCTCTGAAATCTTCCAACTTCTCGACTGGAATGTGCTCCTCAAACTCCGACAGACCTCTCCACATCCGCATGTTAGCTCTCGCCAAAATCAATTCTGCATTGGCCTGCCTGAGCTGTAAGGCTGAATTGGCAAAGATTTTCCTCCCTACGGAGTCCAGGAGCTTGTCCTCCTTTCCCAAGACCTGAGTAGCCGTCGCGGAGGAGGGTGCTGCAGGCCTGGATTGCAACATAGCTGCAGCCACCACTGTGGAGGAGGGAGGCGGACAAGACGACAAGGCCACTTCTTCCGAAGAATGCAGCCTGTACCTCGCGTCAATCTTTTTATTGACAAAAAGTCCAGAGTGTGGCTTTTCAACTCTTCGGATCTCGGCCAGAACGTCCTTCTGCAAGAACAGGCCGGTACGCTCCAAAGGAGACAAGGTGAACGCCCCAGAAAGCACGCCCTCCTGTGGAGCGGGTGCCTCGGGCACCGGAACATCTCAGAAACTCATCATGTCCAGCACCCGGTCATGGAAAGCTCTGATAGAGTGGGGAAGGTCCTCGTTGTCCTGATCGCCTTGAGGGTCATCTGACAGGTCAGGATCCTGCTGAGCCGTGTCAGGCACTGCCTTGTGCACTGGAGACAATGGTGCCAAAGGCGGAAGCACAGGGTGAGGCACCACGGGCAAGGGAGGCGCCGGCGGGACTACCGGCGGAACAGGTGGAGCCGGAGGCGCAGGTGGACTTATCTCCTTGAAAAGCCCTTTGAAGTATTCCCTCATGGGGTCGGTGCGCATAAGCGCTTGAAATTTACCGAAAAAGGCGTCCTCAGGAGATTGTTTCGGATCCTGAGGAGGCCTCTCATGAGGTGACAAATCCAGGGACGTAACGGGGAAGGGTGCCACACTGGCCCTTCCACCGACGTATCCACATAAATCGAGGGAGCCGCCCCCGCGGGCAACAAAACATTGTGCGGAAGAGGCATCCGGGCATTCCAATCATAAACCGGCCAGTAAGGATGCGCACAAGGGATCTTAGATTCACCCAAAGGACTGAACCCTACACCAGGGGCCGATGGTGTAGTTGTAGGGGTAGTACCTAAAATGGCTGCCGTGGTTGTGGCGGGAACGGCCGCCATTTTGTCCTCATCTGAGGGGAACTGCGGCACTTGAGGAAGTGAGGCAGGGGTCCTCGTCGATGGGTCAGGGTTCTTAATTTTAGCCTTAACGTAAGGAACCTCGGCAGAGCCGGTACTTTGAGGCCTGGAATGTTTATGCGACATACCAACCGCCGACTGAGCCTTCGAAGGAAGGGCCTCGGCACTGCCGGTAAAAGAACAAACTTTCTTCTTTGCCCCCTCAACAGATCTGGTGTCACCACAAGAGCGGGAACGGTGAGCAACCGCTTTCACCGACAGGACCTTGCCCGGCCCCTCAGAACTGTTGGTAGCCTTAGCCTCTGTAGGAGGGACCTTGGACCTAGGCCCGGTAGAAGCCTTATCAGCACGGGCCTTGAACATCCGTTCGGTAACCTCAAGCCCAGCCAAGACCTCGGGGCGCACCCCGGTTTTGTTTTTGAGGGAAGCCGAAAGAGCGGCCTCAGAGCAGGCTCCGGTACCCCACGACTCAGTAGAACGGGGTCTACAAACAGCCCCCACAGGAGGGGCCTCGGAGCGTACTCCGGTGAACACAGGCCCCTTACAGAGACCCTCGGAGAAAACTCCGGTAGAATTATTAGGCCCGACAGGCACCTCAGGGCGAACCCCGGTAACAGAGCGATCAACGCCCCTCCCGGCCCGAGAGGATCCTGGAAAGGTATCCCCCGGCCGGGGTGCTCTGAAAAGTAAAGAACTTACCGGGCGTTTTTTCTTCTCGTCGATGAACGCCTGAAAATGAGAAGGAGGAGTTCGTCCGAACACCTCCTCCCACCACTCCAACCGAAGTTGAAGTGCCCGGACCGAAAGGGAGTCACAGTAAAAACAGGAGTCCCAACGGTGTTCCGGACCAAAACACTCTAAACAAAGAGGATGGGGATCCGCCCTCGCAAAGCGACGGTGACACGATGAACAGTCTGGAAAATCTAGTTTAAAATACATAGGGCCTCATTACACGGATGGCGGTAAGGATTTACCGGTACCGGTAAAATACTGGTACCGGTAAATCCTTACCGCCTTACTACGAGGTCCCTTTGCGGGTTGGGGGATTTAACGCCTGCTTTTTGCAGGCGTTAAAAACCAACCCCCAAAGGGACCCAGGGAGCTAATTACGGTACCGCAATTTGCGGCACCGCAATTAGCGCCTTCCCCATTCCCATTATGGGAATAAGGAATGGGGAATGGGGAAGGGCAATGGTGGAAGGGGGAATTACCGCCCGCCAACCTTGGAATGGGGCGGTAATTCCCCTTTCCGCCAAGGCGGTGCCGGTATTTTACTAATAGCGCCATGGTTCTCCGCCATCCGTGTAATGAGGCCCATAGACAGACTAGTAAACGAACGCTAGCGAGAGCCAGAGAGGAAAACAGGGAAGAAAGTCTTCAGAGGATGCAAGTGCATCCGGCCCCGATCGTGCGGAGAAAGGACTGATGGGCGATGTGCGGGGCGGAGCCAAGGTGGGCGGGGTTACAGCCGCGTGCCGGGCCCCGCGCAGGAAAGAGAGGAGGGACACATTTTTGAAAAAAATTTGGATGCTTTTAACAAAGTGCTCCGGTCCCGTCCCACAGGAGGGAGAGATGTCCCATAAGTATGGAGGAAAGGGGACGGGACGTAGGAGTAAGACTGTTGAGGTGCAGGAATCTCACCCTGGACCAGGCTGTAGACATTCCAAACAATATGGAGGTGCCGGCCCGTGGAATGAGAGCATTGGATAGGCAAGGGGTTGAGAATCCTGCATTTTCTGATGTCAACGAGAGACCACTGAGAATGATGACCAGGGCAGGTGGAGCTAATGCCAGAAGAGGAGGAAGTGGAGTTATTTGAGGTGGAATAGAATGTTATCGTTGTGGTAACATTTGGCACATTGCATCCAGCAGATTGTGTCCGGCGTCAAGTAGAGAATGCAGCACTTATGGCCATGTGGAACACTTTGTGAAAACATGTTGGTGGGGCTGAGGAGGTAAGAGTGCATTTTGCAGCTGGATCTGATGCAGAGGATGATAGTAACTTTGATAACATTGAGGTGATGATTGAAATGAAGAATGATATTGCTAAAGGTACCAGATTTCCCCGCTGCAAGGTGAAGATCAATGCACATAGGTCAGAAATGTGGCAGACTCAGGTGCCACTGTGAGCATAATAGATCCGGACACGTATAAGAGATATTTCAGTCAAGTGGAATTGTTGAAAGCCCAGATTGCACCGGAACAGTATGAGGGAAAGAGAATAACACTAGTGGGCTACTTTCATGCACAACTTCAATTTAAGGAACGCTATGCAGAGGACAAAATCTATGTGACAAAGAAAGGCATAAACATGCTTGATTGGGAGACGCAAGCTCGGCTGAAGATGGTGTTGGACTCGTCCAGTGAGGAAAAAATCTTGAAATTGCCCATTAAAAGCAATTTGGATTTTTTTTGCAGGATAACAGTGAGGTTTTTGAGAACAGATTAGGCAGACTGAAGGATTTTAGGCACAGTGTTAAGTTAAAGGGGAATGTTCCCTTCAGTGTACGGAAAGAACTGGCTGATCATCTGGACACTATGGTGGAAGATCAAATAATTGAGCCCATTGAGTCATTGTTGTAGTTATCGCCTCTTGTGGTGGTACGAAAAGGAAATGGAGAGATACATCTATGCATAGAATTGAGGGGACTTCATACAGCGATTTGGGTAGATTGCCATCCCTTACCCAAGCTCGATGATCTATTGGCCAAGGTAGCAGATGCAAAGTGGTTTACGACTCTAGCCTTAAGAGCAGCTTACCAGCAGATTCAACTCCATCCGGATTCCAAACATTTGACTGCTTTTGTGAGGCCAGAGGGCGCATATCAATTTGAGCGCACGCCATTTGATTTGGCATCTGCATCTCCTGTTTTTCAGCGTATTACGCATGATATGTTCAGACAGTTGAATGGGGTACTGGTGTTCCGGGATGAGTTGGTATTTGGGCTAGATGAGGATGAGCACAACAGAATTCTGTCAGATGTTTTAAAGAGGATGCGAGAAAGAGGAACGACCTTGCAGAAGGCCAAATGTGTATTTATGCAGGCATCAGTGGAGTATTTGGGTCATGTGATCTCGGCTGCGAATGTGAAACCGAGGGAAGGATTAGTTGCGGCCATTGACCAGGCACCTAGACCACAAGATAAAGAGAGTCTGTTGTCTTTTATGGGCTTGAGGGAATACTACTCACTTTTGACCCTGGATATGCCACAAATGTGGAACCATTGAGAGAGCTGTAGTGTATGGGCGTGGAATTGGAATGGACAGACGAGGGGGAAAATGGCTTTTCTCCAATCAAAAGATGCATTGGGGATTGGGCCAATCGTGAGTGTGTTCCACGAAGGGCGACCTTGTGTTATCACAGTGGATGCAAGTTCATGTGGTTTGGGTGTTTAAGATGCCAGAAGAGAGTGTAGTGTGGCGTTTGCTCCGTGCATGCCACGGAAAGCCAAGAGACAATATTCAGTAATAGAGCGGGAGGCTCTGGCATGCATGTTGACTATCCAACATTTTAAATCGAACGCTTGGGGTACTGTGTTTAATCGTGTCTTAAAAACAAGCTGTAGGTTAGCTCGTTTGGCTTCAAAAGTACATGAGTACATGTATAATATTGAATTTGTTTAATCAGTCGAAGTCAAACACACTATTAACCTAATGTTTATAAATTTCAGGTGACATCCGGTTTCTTAGAACACACTATACCACTACTTGGTTCTGTATATAAAATACACTTTTATTTTAATCGAAGCACCACAGAAAATGTAGTACGAAACATTAAAAAAAAAAACTTTTTCTAAAGATCTCAGCAAAAGAGCAATGTTAGTTTTGACAGCCGAAGCTGTGTCAAAATGAACGATATTCTGGTGGGTTGTGTCATTCAGGTTAAGAAGCCTTTTAAAGTAACAAAGGGAGAGTCACTGTATTTCGGGCCTGAGATTGTCACTGACACAAGTCGTAGTGCTGTGTAATGCTCACCTGGTATCCACGGGGACGTCACTCAGCCTGTTCTGACCTCTTACGACCTCAAACCCTTCCCTGGAGTCTACTCGACTGGAGACTGGGCCTGAAACACAGGAATGGTAGAGTTTAACTCCCTATTGTCTCTGTGTGCTTGAACCCCTTTTTCCCCGGGGTCCAGCCCTTCCCTTTTATCCACAGCTCACCTTGTTTTCTTGGAAAGTGTGCTCTCCGTCCTTCTTTCTGCGCAGGAGCGCGTTGATTGATGCGGTCTCGTTGCTGCCTAGTTACTTCACTGGCAAGAGTCCGACAGGTAAGTATAATGAGTCTTTAAAACAGTTCTCTAACTTCGTTCCTTTCCTTCCTTAGATGATGTCCGGCGTCCGGTAATGGCGACATGCTGCTGAGATGAGTAGCGCTGAAGGTGAGTGAGAGCGCGATGCGCGATGCGACCCTTTTGTATTTGTATTGAACTGAGTTCTTTTTCTGTGTCTTTTAGGTGCCGTGACGTTTTCAGCGTGGATGCCGGTTATGAAGTAATGTGGCAAGTAAGCGTGGTATGCAGCGCCTCTAGATGTTTCCACGCTAACCTGGAGTGTCTTTTCCCTCTTGCAGATGGATGAGAAGTTCCGGAGACAGAGTTCCCCCAGAGCGGCTGGAATTCAGGTAAGCGTTTGAAGCTCGTACAGTCTTTAAAAATAAGCGAAGATTTGCAGAATGCTTACTAATGCCTTTTTTCTGTTCTTTTTCCTTCTCCTTAGGAAGCGGCGTGCCGGGATGGGAATGACACTGCCGAAGATGCCCGCAAAACAGAAGGAGCGATGACTGATGGGCAGAAGCGCCGCAAGGTAAGGCTGTTCCTAACGGTGTTCTTGTTCTTGCAGGAGCTGAGCGCAGAAGAAAGATGCAGGCCTACTGGAGACCGATCCGAACACAGTGAGTGTCACGCTGCAGGTGCAGAAAACACAAAGCATGTTTTTCAGCCTGGGTGTGGCTTAACTAGTCTCTGGGTATCCCAGGTGCCTCTGGGCTGAACCACACCCAAAAGACTAGACCGCACATTCAGTTCTAGGAACCGAAATATATGGGGGCATCCATCTTGTCCACATCAGTGCACTACAAGTCCAATCCCCAATGTTATCCTATGGGAGTGAGTGAGTCTGGTGCCACAAGCGCCAAGTCTGACTCCAAGTGAGTCTTTGGAGGGCTGGAGAGGCCCTTGAGGGCCATGTAGGTGATCGTGGCCTGGCTCCAGCGTGACATCTTGGAGGGCTGGGGACATGAGGAGCAGGACAGCACTCCCCCCCCCCCCAGGCTCCTCTCAAGGTGGCTCTTCTGTCTGGTCCTGGTTTTGTTGGATGGTTTTGATGAAATCGTCTAAGCAAGCGAGGTGCATGGATGTACTCTCAAGGCTCCCATGTCCTGTCTTGTGGACCATACCCCTTCCAGTCTACTAAGTAGTATAATTTGGATCTGACGTACTTTGAATCTAGGATGTCCTTGACTTCGAATTCTGGCTCCCCGGCAACTACTACTGGCTGCGGTGGCATTGCTACCCGGGTCCCAGGTGGAACAGGTTTAAGGAGAGACACGTGGAACACAGGATGAATTTGCATGTTTGACGGCAAAGCTAGTCTGACCGCCACAGGATTTATCACGGAGGTGACGGTGAATGGACCCAGGTATCTTGGACGGAAAGTTCGGGCTCCTTTAAAGGACACGTGTTTAGACGCCAGCCAGACTTTGTCTCCCACTTGGTAGTTGGGGGCCTTTGTTCGGTGTTGATCACAAAATTCTTTTGGTGATTCTTAGCTTGAAGTAGGTGTTCAGCTGTCCTTTTAAAGGTTTGAGAAATGGTCGTGTGCAAGGTTTTGACTGCTGGCCTTTCCAGGGTTGTAGGAACATCCAACTCAGAAGTACATGGGTGCCTGCCATACATGGTATAAAAGGGTGTCTGCCCAGTGCTGGTGTGTAGGGAATTATTATAAGCATATTCAGCTATCCATAATAGGTCGAACCAGCTTCCTTCAGCTTGGTGTAAGATGCAAAGCAGATACTGCTTGAGCGTCTGATTTGTCCTCACAGTTTGACCATCCGTTTGGGGATGGTGACTGGTGGATAGCCGGTTGTCGATCTGGGCCATAGAGCAGCATTTTCTCCAGAAGTTAGATACGAACTGAGTACCTCGGTCTGAGACCAAAACTGAAGGAAACCCATGGAGCCGTACGATGCCTTCAAGAAATACCTTTGCCACAGTGGAAGCATTTGGGAGCCCCTTAAGTGGAATGAAATGTGCCATTTTTGAAAATAGGTCCACCACCACAAGAATAGTGTTAAACCCTTGACTGGGTGGTAAGTGAGTAATAAAATCGAGGGACAACGTGTGCCAGGGTGCTGGTGGGATTGCCAATGGTTGTAATTGCCCAGCCGGTTTCTGTTTGTATGACCTGTTTTGAGCACACACTCCACAAGATAGGATGAATTGGATAATGTCTTTACGCCACGTGGGCCACCAATAATTTCCTTTTACCTTGGCTAGGGTTTTAGCGATTCCGGGGTGGCCCTCGATCAAGGAATCATGATAACCGGACATGACTTGTTCTCTTAGTTCTTGGTTTGGTAAGAATAAACGATTCCTGAAGTAGGGCAATTGATCTTTTATCATGTAATGTTCTTCTTGTGCACTCCATGCTTGTAATTGCTTCGGACTCATCAGGTTTTGGATTTCTTCATGTAATTCTTTCTGAGTTATGGTTGCTGTGATTCGTAGGAGCTCCTAGGAGCTTGTCACTCGGGATGATTGCTATTGGGTCAGGGGTCTGATACCCTTGCTCTTCCACCCCCATACGGGAAAGGGCATCGGCCTTCCCGTTTTTAACCCCTGGTTGAAATGTAATCACATAGTCATATTCAGCAAAAAAAAGAGCCCAACGTAGTTGTCGTGAGGATTGGGCCTTTGCCGTTTTTAGGTACTGGAGGTTCCGATGGTCAGTTATTACGGTTATTGTGTGTCTGGCGCCCAAGAGGTAGTGCTGCCATGCCTTAAAGGCTTACTTAATGGCCAGGAGTTCTTTGTCTGTGATAGCGTAATTGAGTTCAGGGGGTGTGAATTTACGTGACACCATCTTGTCCCCATCAATGCACTACAAGTCCAATCCCCAATGTTATCCTATGGGAGTGAGTGAGTCTGGTGCCACAAGCGCCAAGTCTGTCTCCAAGCAGGTCTTTGGAGGGATGGAGAGGCCCTTGAGGGCCATGTAGGTGATTGTGGCTTGGCTCCAGCCTGACATCTTGGAGGGCTGGGGACATGAGTGGCAGGAATCATGACATGCTGCCAAACTGTGCAGAAGAGGCTGGTGGAACAAGGAAAGGATAATAAAGTTGAACAGGAGCAATTGAACGGAAAGTGAATTAAGTGGTCTGTCGGGTGATTAGACGAATGTGGAAATTCCTCCTTCGAGTGGTATAAGGAACTCATGGTGGCAACAGTAAAGACAGACACAAGTGATCACAGTTCAAGGGTATTTATTAAACTGCAAAGGTAGGTTGGAAAAACGCCTACTCTAAACCTAAATCTAAGATGGGAGCAAGGTTCGACCATCAAATAATAATAAGGCAGTCCTAGTGGCGTCTTGTCAAATACAAGGGCCTATACTAAGAAAAACCTATTGCCAATCCTTACGCTAAATACAAAAAGAAGTGTGGGATAATGTTCTTAAGAAAGGAAGTGTTGATAAATAATAAGTTAGGATGCAGTACTTGGGGTCTCCCTCCCCCACATTTTCAGCATGGGACAAGGTGGGACTTTGGAGCACCGCACATGCTCCAGCTTTCCCAGCACGACCTAACAGTTCTGCTTTCAGCAATCAGGGCCTTCAGTGGTTAAGTTTCTTTTCTATCAAATAGTCTCTTGCCTCCGTGGGCCTGATGTAGTCAAAATAATAAACAAAGAGTTCCATTTCACATATATTTTGGGTGATGCCTTTTTCCATCCCTGTATCGCCCTCTTCCACGCTCTGACCCTTCTCAATTGATAGCCTTCCTCCGTCGGGTTCACTATGGCTTTCGACACAATCTTTGGGTGCTGTCTTTCACCTGTATTTGTGTGATAGTTCTACACCCCTGGGTTCCCCCTCTTCCGGGCTCAGACACTTTCGAATATTAGCATTTCTTTGTCTGACGTCATTCTGGCATAGCATACATTCAAAAAAGTTTTCCCTCTAGTATTTTGCCTTGTTGCACTCACAGGTCGGTGGGTGTTGGCTTTTCAGCCTTGGATCCCCTCTTCCGGGCTCAGATCTGACTCCACTTTTCGCCTTTTCGGGTTCCCTATGTCTTTCAATGCAACCTTTAGGTAACTTTCACAAATCTTAATGTCTTTTTGTACAGTTCACTGTGGACATCCCTTGGCCGGGTTCACTCATGCCAACACACTGTATTTCGGGACTTTAGACTTTGCCCCCTCTGTATCGGCATCCCTCGTTCGGGTTCACTCTTGCCAATCTTGTCAATCGTGGCTTTGTTATTCAATTCTTATGATGCGGGATTCATTTCCCTTAGCTTCACAACCATCTGTCGGTCAAAGACTTTCGACTGTATAGAGGATTTTACAAGACCCCTGTATGACCACTTTGACCCCCTTCTTGCTTTTCCCAAGGCCTTCTGGTTTTGGCAATTTCAACAATCGGATAATCGCCCAGAGTATCCTATGTGTACACCTATGTGGTGCCGGACTCCTCTGTTGCTGGTTTTCCTCCTCTTAGCATCAATAGTTCTTTCACCTTTTCACAGCTCACTTACTGTGATGAACCGCTTGGCTTTCTTTCTCTTTGGAGTCAAGGTTGGTACCACGCAGACAAACGTTTCTCCCTGTCTTGGTTATCAGCAGAGGAGGGTCTTGTGTACCGCTGACATCTGCTGCAACACACGCTGCTATTGTTCACGGTTTTACGATTCCTTTTACAGAGGCTTCACAGGCCTTGAAGGGAAAGGGCAAGGCCGCTTTTCCCCTTGTCACCCTCTCGGTATGCACCGTCTTTCTCCTCCTCTTGAACTGCCGTGTTGAGTTAGCTCTCTCGACGTGCGGTCTGCCTTGCTTGTATTGCGCTCTTGTGTTCCACCTTTTATCCATGTGGGGAAGGAAAAGGGCCGTCAGGTGTGTGTGGTTCTGGTCAATTGCCTGACTTTGCCTGACCCTGGTGTTGGGACATGTCTGGTCAATGGCTCAAGTGTTAATCTGTCATCCTTAATAATATTAATATTGCAAAAGTGTTCACGTCGGAAAAGGGGCGGGGGTAAAGGGTTTGTGTATCCTACGTGGTAGATTGGGGAAAAGATGTCGGGAAAAGGGGGATACCGCGTCTCATCTGTCGGTGTCCCACTTACACTCCCCGAGGACCTCCCAGCCAGGTGATCCGCCCGCACTAGTCCACCCGCAGGAACTGGATCGAACAGTGATGGCTGTGTGCCTAGTCAGGAAGACACCTTCAGGTTTCTCACAGTGGGGATATGCATGTGGACCGGTCTGTTATGGGTTCTGATGAATGTGAGTGCCGTGATCAGATGAATGGTGGCACATCTAGGCAGTGTAAGCAAGGCATGGTTATCAGAAGCAAGACAGACACAAGGAGTACAATCCAAGCATGTTTATTGAACAGTATATGGGTGAGAAAAACACTTAATCTAAACCTAAATCTAAGATGGGAGCAAGCTATGACCATCAAAGTAAAGAAAACGCTGTCCTAGTGGTGTTGTGTCAAAACAAAATGGCCTATACCAATAAACATATTGCCAAATCCATACTCTACATAACAAAAGGGTGCTGGACAATGAATATTTATAACAAAAGAGTGTAATGCAAACTGAAATGTCCAAAAGGGTTTCAGTAGTTCAGGGCTGCTGAAGTAATACACTCCCTTCCCCACATTGTATCACGGAACAAGACGGAACAGTGGCATGGCTGTGCGCACCCCTTGATTCTATAGGCATCAGAAAGCCGTTTCTTCCGAGAAGGCAGGATCCCTCGAATCAATGACTTTTGTTTGGCAGCACAAGACTTTTCCCAAGGTCTCACCATGCAGGATTCCCCTCTTCTGCTGCTTTCTCGTGATACCCCTTTGTTGGGTTCACCTTCGCCTTTACACCATTGTTCAGTCACTTTATCAAAAATGCGGGATTCACTTTCCCTTGCTTTCACTTAGCATTCCTCAGTCGGGTTCACTCTAGCCTTCAAATCACAGTTCACTTAACTTTACCAGTTCTATTAGCTTATAGCATTCAGGAACTCTTACTGTCTTGTTAAACAAATATGTGGTTCACTTTCACCGGTTCACTCACATCCCCCTTCTCCGGGCTCAAACCATCTTCTGTAGGCAGTTCTGGCTTCCATCTATCGGGTGCAAGCCTTCAAACCACGTGCATCACACTTGTTACTTTGCAATCTTTCAAGCTTTCACTTTTATCTACTTGCCAGTTCGATACAGAGACTTCCGATAGGCAATCACGTCTCGCCGGGCCTCTATTATATTGTAGCAGGTGCGTTTACTTTTCAGAATCAAGCTTCTTTTTTTCACTGCTGTCGTCCTACGAGTAACCCACTATACCTTGTATGACCACTTTCACTAGTTGCCTCCTTACTTAGTTGTTTTCTTTCGTAGCTTCTCTCACATGCACAATCTCGGCATTCTACATTCTTGTTACAATGTGCATTCGCTTGCGGATTCTCGACTACCCAACGAGCACTTCAAACGTTAATGTCCTTTTAATTTATCAATGCAAGCCGGTCTCCCTTTCACTCACTGGCAGCGACTGATACAGTTTATCAAGACGTTCCTTTCAGTCAAAGCTTTTGGCCCAGTGCAGCTAGCCTCCTTTCAAATCCTCACATCACACGTGAAGGAGGTACCGCTGTGACCTTCTGCAGTGGCAGGGAGTTGCCCCTTTGGGATTCTGCAGTGACTTTCACCTTGCAGCTCGTAGGACCACGGTCTTTCATTCGCCTTCTGGTCCCGTCTGCTCTGCTTCCATAGTCGCGTCGCCTTCCTGGGATTTCCTGCCCTTCCTTTCTGCTGGTCTTGTTCGCTTTGGTTGCCCTTCTCGCCTTGCTTTCTGGGTAACAGGATTCGGGTGCTAGTCATTAAGGTTTAGTGCCTGACTCTTCCTGACCCTGATGTTGGGACATGTCAAACGGACTGGCTGTGTGTGAGTCTGTCTTTTCCTGAAGTGCTTTGTCCATGCAGCAGAGTGTGTGCAGGTAAGGGGGGGATTAAGTTCCTAGGTAGTACATGGAGTGAGGTGTTCTACAGGGAAAGGGGTACAGGGATACTCCGTCCCACCTCCGGGTGTCCCACTCCCACTCCCCAGGGACGCCTCATCCAGGTGATCCTACCGCACTGGTCCACACCCAGGAACTGGATTCAAAGACGATGGCTTCTCAGAGCAGCACAGAGAGACAATTGTAGCAAATGATTCAGACATTGTTAGAGGTGGTGCTAGAGACCATCTTCTGCGAAACGTTGGTTGCCCAGATAAGTCCAAAGACTATGGGCCTCATTACGAGTTAGGCGGAAATTTGGTGGTAAATCCTCTAATGCAGATTTACGGTTACAGCCAAGCATCAGGCGGATTTTCTGCCGAATTACAGCCTGGCGGACACGCGCACACACAGCAATGGCGGTAACCGTACATCGGGCTAGCAGAGTTACCGCCGAAAACCCTGTAGTATGACACAAATCCATCTATGATTTGCAGAATTACCGTTACCTCCATGGCGGTCTGTGGAAATTCCACCTGCGGTAATTTCCGCGTGCAGAAATTCATCATCCCTATAAAAGGAAGTTCCACGGTGGCCATTTTGAAAAACACAATCCATCAAATATCTCGAGAATACGAGTGCCATCTAGACACCCAGCTAAGGCCAAAGATGTCCACACGAAAGGGCAAATCCAGGGTGCCCGATATGAGGCAGCTGAAGCCAAAATTCAGCAAGCAGGAGCTCACAGTGATGGCGGAGTAAGTGGTTGTCAACTCAGATGAGCTATATGACCCATCTCACAGGAAGACCAGCCAACAGCGCAAATACCACATATGGTTAGAAATGCGGGACAAGTTGGTGGTTGTGGGGCACATCCAATGTGACATAGAGGACATGAAGAAGAGGTGGAATGACCTCAAGTCCAGGGTCAGGACACTCATTGGCAATCATCGCCGGTAGAGTGCTGCCACTGGAGGTGGCAGAGTAGAACCCCTGCTACTGTTACTGTGGGAGGAGATAGTCAGTAGGATACTGCACTTGGTCGGGATCCAAGGTAGGGCACAGCAGAGCTAGGAGCCAGCAGACAAGCTGAATGTGGTGAGTACCACAGTGACATATGCATCGATGACTGCACAACCCTGCAGGCTAGAAGGAAATCACCACCCATGTGAGGCACCAGGCCCCCTTGACAGCAACCAGTGACCACCCACCCTCACATGACACCCATGCACTGCCAACATGGCCACCATGCAAAATGTCCCTGCCCATGGATGTACAAATGTTGATAGTTGTGTCGCAGCCACATGCACCTCCGCTACCATGGCCCATGTACAGACACATTGAGGAGTACACATCTGACAACATGCCCACTCGACCCACACACAACACAATGCACTCCACCCACCTGACTGCACCACCAGATAGCTGCCACCAACAGTCCAGACGCCGTGCACAGGACAGCCCATGGCCAAACTAGTCCCTTTGATGCACCTCCAAATCTAGCAGGCCAACTCACACCTGATCATCCATACACAATGTATGCCATGTACACAGTGGCCGACAGATGATGCCAGCCCCCCTACGAGGCACAACACACAGTGATGACAATGTACAAGTGAAAGTGAATGTTGTTAATCAAAGCACATCAGCAACAATGTGGTAACGCATATGTCAATTTGTCCCAACAGGAACCCAAGACACCCAGGAAATGTCCCCGGAGGCTGGACCATCCAGGACACCAGCAACAACCACTGGCAGCAAGCAGCCAGGCCAAGGCAGTTCAGGGAGTGGGAGTGTGCCACCCAAGAAGAAGCACCAGTCCACCAGGCCACCGACAGACACTCCTGCCATCCAGATGGACAAGCCCACAGGGCCAACACAGATCCCAGGTGTGCAATCTGTGGCACCAAGAAAAGTCCAGGCAGTGCCATATCAGGCCCGACTGAGGACGCAAAGGTGGGTCAGGGTGAGGATGAAAGCCAGCAATCAGAGCAGGCCACAACAGGCACAGTTGTAGAACACTATGAGGGTGCCTCCCCTGCATCCAGCCACCTACATTCCCCCGCCTACAATTTTTCCCCTGAGGCCACCCCCCTGCGCAGTCTCTCAACACTGCACACACCACTATCCCAGCGCGATGTCCCCCGTGCCCTGCGCTATGTGGAGGACTCACCAGACGATCAGGATAGGGATGCTCAGTGTCATGGCCAGCATGAGGAACATGTGCAAATGCTAACACCAGCGCCAGTGCCTGGCCCCACACTCCAGGCCATATGGGACCGTCTAGACCAGATGAAACAGAGGCAGGCAGAAATGCACAACATAGTACAGGAGCACTTAGGGCATGCGTGACTGCATCCAGGGGTCGTCGAGGCGGTTAGCACGGTCAATCGACAGTCTATGCAGGAGCACAGTCACATGCAATGCAAGCCTGTGTTTGACCAGCCATAGGGTCCAGGAGCTGGCTGAAATGGCCAGAGCCATACATCTGAGCCTATAATATCTATGGGGTAGCATGCAGGGGAGTTCGCAGTCCACTACCCCTACTAAGGGTTCAACGCAGAGCACCCCAACTAGGCGCTCACAACAGCGTGCCACAAATGCTGACAGGCCAACAAACAGGGGGATAGAGCATGCGCTAATGCAAGTGGTGGTTGTTGTTGGGGTGGGTATTGGGGGGGTTGTAGTTCGGGGTGGGGGTGGTGGTTGTAGTAGGGGATGTTGTCTTATTGCCAGTATTAAACACACTTCTTCATGTTGGTAGTATCAATTTAATGCAATTCAGACAGATGCATTCATTGCATGTAAGGGTGTCATGTCTCTGGTGTCAAAAATGTTTTGTATGAGCTCATGGCGGACCATCTGTCCTTCCCTTGCTTTCACACGTAGGGCCCGGGGTGCCTAGTCCACTCCTCGTGCCTCTGCCTCATCAGAGCTAGGGGGGTCATTGTCCTCATCTGCGGGCATTGCCACATTCCATACGTAGTCTCAGGAGGATAGCTCAGCGGCAACATGCTCGCCTTGAGAGCAAGACGATACGGAGCAACCCAGGTTCGATCGCCTGGTGCGTGCTTAGAATCCTCTGGGTATTAAGCATGTTATAAATAACCTATCATATCATATCATATTCACATGGTGTGCAGAATGGCGCAGACCACTATGATTTTGCCTACTTTTTCGGGCCTGTACATCAATACACCGCCTGTGTGATGTAGGCACCTGCACCGGGATTTCAGAAGGCCAAATATCCTCTCACTGCAAGATCGTGTTCTCCTCTGTGCATCATTATAGGCTATCTCCTGTGGTGTGGCAAGGTTTCACACGGGGGTCATTAGCCATGGCAACTCCAGGTATCCAGCATCACTTGCAAGAAATGAATGGACTGTGTGAGACATGGCGGTGTGTTGACCGTGGTACAAGTGCATGGCCATGACGTGCATACTCTATGTGCATGTCTCAGTGAATGGGCACAGGGCACCTTGTGTGCATAGGGGTTGTTGGGGGATGGTCAACATGGCTAGCTTGCAGTCATATGTATTGTGGAAGTCGCCAGTGGTTAACAGTCATTTGGTCGAAAACCAAATGGTCGAATGACCATTTGATCGAAGTAAAATGGTTGAAAAAAAAGGTCAAATTTTTTTTTCTTTTTTTTTATTTTAGGGTGGGTTTCCCCCCAACCCCCCTTTTTCTTTATTAAAAATATTTTTTAAGCAACCAAAACTTTAAAAATATATATAAATAAATAAATACAAAAATGCGACCTTTTTTTTTCGACCATTTTGATTCGATCAAATGGTCATTCGACCATTTATTTTCGACCATTTGACCGGACACGGTCGCCAATCATGTGTAGTCTATCAATAATGTGATATTGGCAATCCACTGGTCAGCTGTGGTGTGGCACTACGCCATGTGGAGGACATGGATATGCCTACATTGGTTGTACGTGGACATGATTGTGTGGTGCTACCTAACATGGCTGGAGGCCCTGATTCATCATATGTGTCAAGTCTGTATCCTGGTGTGGGTCTCTCAGGGGGCCTGGCCTATTCTGTGTGTCATTGTTGTTGTATCATGGTACTTGTGGTCCATTCATTTCACTACTATGGATGTGCCCCATGTGCATGTGAGTGCTTTTGCCAGTAAGGACTGAGTGCTGCTTACCCACGAGCCAGGTGTGCTGTCCTCTGTGCCTCTCTATGTACGCAGGCAGGGTGCTGTTGCGCAGAATAAGTGCACCATGTGTCGCACAAGGATATCGGGCACAACAGTGACTGAAGGTGAGATCGGCATCACAGGTCATCTGCACGTTCATGGAGTGATATAGTTTCTAGTTGCGGTATGCCCATTCACTTGCCTGTGGTGGTACAAAAGCCACATGGGTGCAGTCCAAAGCTGCTATTCTGTTGGGCAAATGAGCGATGCTGTAGAACCTTGCCTTTGCTGCATGCACCTGTGCCTAGGTGATGGGCATGGAGATGTGCTGGTGTGCGTGCATCATTAGGGCATCCAGGACTTGATCCAGCACCATAGAAAATGTGGCCACGCACTGTCCCTATTGTGTGCTGGAAGGCACCTGTGCCACAGAAATGTAGTATGGACACAAGCTTCAGCTGGTGGGGGGGGGGCTGTTCTGATGGAAAAGGCACTCTGCAGTTTTGCCTGTGTCAGGGTGAGCAGGTCTGTGGTGGTTGGACTCTCCAGTCTCTATGAGGTGTCTAGTTGCCTGTCCGTCAGTGTCCATGGAGATGGTCGGACATGTGGGATTGGTGCCCTCTGCTGCATGCGTCTCCTATGCCTTGGTTGTGCCTGTCTCATTCCCTGCTGTCGTCTGGCATGCTGCTGTAGCTCAATGTAGAGTAGCAGGTTGTGGAGCCCATAATCTATGTCTGCTTGTGGCTGCATGTTGCTTGGATGTGTGTTGAGGGTGGGTGTAGGCCTTTGATACTCCACCTTAGTGGATATGGTGCACACACAATTACCTCTGGCTCGGATTCCGCAAATTATTGTCGGAGTTACCACTGGAGGTGTTTCCACCCGTGATGACCCCGCATGAGGTGTTACCGCCAAATATTCTGGAAGTTGTAATTTGGCGTAGTGGTAAAGTTGGCGGTAACGGTGTTGCTGCCAATTTACCACTTAACGCCAAACTCGTAATGAGCCCCTATTTTTTCCATGATTAATCCATCTTGCTTATGTAATATTTGTTGCCGTTTTCATTGTTGAAGGGGAGATGTGCTGTGAGCGTGTGCTCCATGGCGGGAGGCGCTCCAGTGCCGCGTGCCATGTAAGATAGGCATGTAACGTTGGTGGCGCGATACGTGCTACGTGACAGTTGGAGATGACAGTTGGTGGGAGATTAGCTTATGTGGTGGCGGCTGGTGTCGGTCTGCGTGCAGGCCCAATAAAGTACATCACAAGTTACTGCTGTGTCTTTATTACCTGGCTAAATACGCTCCATGTAATGTTCCCAGCGGCGGCTGTTTTATCATAAGCTAACTTGAAATAGCCTTGCTGCCCTTGCTCACTTACCAAACCCCCAACAGAGAAAGACACTTGAGAGGACATCAAGAGCTTTGGATGAAATCTCCCGTGTTCCATCTTGGAGACCTCCGAAGTGTGATGACAGTGTATGGACATACTATGGCTGATCGGTGGAGTAGACCCTTTATTGTACTGATATTGCACGAACATGCAGAATTATGGCCACTAAAACTTGTATTACTATATTCAAAGAAATCCCAGAGCAGAAGCAAATAAGAATTCCAGTAACCTGGAAAATAAGCCGTGTTCATTTTCCAGATTAGCACTTCACCGTCGTCATATGGATGCATCCTGGTGTGCTTTCAAAGACATGACTGTCAAATTCATGGCCTTGGCGCGGTTTCTATTGTCGTGGATGAGATATCATGATCACAGTCTTATACGGAAAGTGCCAATCGCCTCAAAAGCCCCGACAGCCAAAACTCTTTCCAAAGCAGCACACATTTTCAAGTAAGCAAGACATCTGTTCTGAAATGTGAACATGTCCTTCATAACAAAAAAGGATTGCTGCCAAAGGCACACCACAGCCGCTGTCGAGTATGCATCCATTAACTATCGCAAGAAGCTAACTTGGAGGTGGATGTGGTGAGAGGTGCATGAGTGAAGGGCAAGTCAGTCCCTCAAATGGTGTTTCAGGCAAGAGCAGGGAGTAACTCTTCATTGTACACTGCCATTTTCCCTGTGCAAATTAGCAGGACTGGAGCAAAATAGCCCAGGGGCCAGATTACAGAAACTTTGCACTGGTGCAAGTGCAGAAATTGCACGGTATTAGTATTAGCACTAGTGCAAAGTTTGCCCTATTTTTGAAAACACCTGGACATATTAGAAAACTATTGCACCATGACAAGTGCAGCTTGGGATGGTATAAACCCAAGGGCAACAATTGCCAGAGTGCAATTAGTGCTAATACCAATCCATATTAGCACTTGGGCAAACTTTGCCCTGTTGTAATAATGCAGTGAAATGTATCTTTTATGCCCAATGGCCCTATTGCCTATACCCTGTCACACTCCACGTGTCATGGTGCACTAGTTTTCTAATATGTCCCATTGTTTTAAAAAATAGGGCAAACTTTGCCCTAGTGCTAATACCGTGCAACTTTGCACTTGCAACGGTGCAAAGTTTCGGTAATCTGGCCCCAGAACTGCAATGTAGCCCAACGGTATTACTTTGCACCATCCAGTGCACTTTCTGTTCAGCACTGACTCCGTTTCTACAACTGGGAGTGGGCTGTAGAGTTACTTAGCCCAAGGGCTCATTGGAAATAATGCTAGGGGCATACACCATTTTCCCTTCCACACCCACTTCCCTGATCTCCTTCCCACTACTTTAAAATAATGGGTTAAAATTGTGCATTTTACAGCACTTTCTATGACAATTTGGAAAAAAAACACAGTTTGCAATCAAATTGTACAGTTTCACATGAAAAACCCCAATAGATGCAAGTCACCAACAGGCCCACTTTCAGCACAATTTCATTGTGCCTTTGCCCACAACATATGCCTGTATAAAAAATGTGTCTGCTCTCTGTGCACATATATGTCCATTCATGCTGCACCAATACATAGTAGAAAGTAACAAATGACATGCCACATTAAGGAAATAAATGCAGATCGACACCACGAATAGGCCAAGGTCACCACGTGATAAAACATATGTTTGCTTTACCCTTGATGCCAAGTAATGCATGCTGTCACATTAAGAATGTACAGCCACATCTAAAGGATCTGTAACGTCCTTCTGATAAATTCCCACTGCAAAGTTTGGTCCATTTGAATTCTTACTCATGTGTAATCCAAATTGATCTGCCACCTTGATGTTTGCTCCTGGATGACTCCCGCTTTTCTTTTTTTGCATCTGAGGCTGCACTTAGCAAACAATGGCAGTACCTTTACATGTGATTATGTGCTTACGTAGGGTGCCTCTTCCGGACATATGAGGCGGTTAGATGGTATTTCTGAGTCAGGGTGTGCTTGGAATATGATGGCAGAGCCTACAGATTTCAGACGGGTCTTTAGTATGCAGGATGTTCCACCTATATTGAAACCACAACATTATTACTTAAACAGTTTTTCCATGTAAGAAGTTAGGCTGGATTGAATTGTGCTTTTATTAGAGAACTTAAAATGGTTGTATCCTGTCTCTTTTTTGCCTTTATGGTTCCAGTTGAATAGGAATGTCCATGAGCAGGAAGTAATTTTAACCATGCTGAATGATTTTTTAAGATTTTATAATGCGCACAAGACTGGAGAATTAGCAATCTTTGGGCCCATTGTATTTGGAGCAAATTAACCCAGCTCTTTATAAAAACTACTATGGCCACTGTTTGGCTTTTGTTTACTTCTGTTTATCTTTTGATTGTGTAGTTTAACCTGTTCAGTAAAGGTTATCAACAAGTTACTAATCATGCAATAAAAACTGTTCTTGTTACTTTAGGATTGTTCTGAAATGCTCACATTGCATTTCTTCTATTAGTTTCAGCTTTGGGTGATCTCTTTTCAACATTTCATCTGTTGAATTGGATTATTATTATTTTTCTTTTATTAATTATATGGTTGAAGAACATATTCATATATATATATATATATATATAACAGAAAAGGAGGAAAAAACGATTCACACTCCCGCAGGCACAAAGAAACAAATGCCAGGTTCAGTAGGGGGTCGGAAGAAACACCGCAGACACAGTGAAACAATTACTGATGTCTTTTAATGTTAATACAGAATAAAAAAAACAAATGCATCGTGCAAAAAACAAGTGCACGACACAAAGCAGCACATAGAGGACAGAACAGCGGGACGCCTAAGTTAAGCAGCCTGCAAACAACGCGTTTCGCGCTATACTGAGCGCTTGATAACGTGAGGGGGAAAGGGTTGGACAGTGATAAATACACCACCAACAACAGTCCCTTAACTATGTCAATGGCAACAGCTGCTACCAACACAAGAGGGAACAAAGGCGGCCATGTTGGAAGGGAGTGTGTAAACATGCTGAAACAGAAGAATGAAAGCACAGTGCTTTTGCAAACGCTTCTGACAATGATCAGTAGAAGTAAAGTAAAACTGACCAAGGTGTAAAACATAGTGTGTAACACCACAGTCTCCAAATAGGGAAAAAATCCTTATACATGTATGAGGACCTTGCTAGACATCAATGAACAGTGCATAAAATAGCAGTATGATGACCACATAGCATGGAAGATGTAATAAGCCACACTCAAAATAAATAAACCAACATTAAAAATCACCCCATGTAAATGCATAATCAGCCTCATGAACTAACATATCATTCCCAACACTTAAGTAGAAAATACAATACAACAACAATAAAACTGGTCAACCAAGATTAGATGTAAAATCCGGTTAAAAACAGTAGGACTGGACCTAAATGTTAAAAAATGTCAGCAAGGTAATACAGCCAGCAAGATAATTTGTGCAAACAGCAAAAATAGCAGCTAGATCGTCAAATGTCAATTATACAGTGCAAATAAGCAAATAGAGCAGCAAGGCAACAGTGTGCCTACCCAACCTCAAAAGTAGAGGATGTTATAAAGTGCAAGTGCATCGACCTGATAGACTGTGCAAAAATTGCAGAAAATGGCAGCAAGTTCATCAAAGTGCAAGTGCAGACCATGATGTCAGAGTACCCAAAGCCAAAGGCAAATAAGCAGCATAACAGATCCAGAGCACACAGTAGACTAGACCAGTAATTTCAAAACATTGAGGAATAGTAAAACAATGTCAGAAAATGAAGGGAATAACACAAATATATAGAACAAGAAGCTACATGTAGGTCCCCGAAGTAAACAAGACATAGTTAAGAGAGCGCTCCCCCTATTGCAAAATAATCAGCTAAGACAGTCAGGTAATAAAAGAAAAAAGAACAATAATAGAAAGTGCAAAAACAAAATTGGATCAATAAATACCTGCAACAAACCAACGAAAGTGAGGCAGGAATACAGAAATACAAAAGTGTCGAACCAGAAAAACAAGATGACCCCAACAAAGGAAAATAGAGCATAAATGGCAGGAGAAAGCAATAATAATAAATACATTTGGGCACAAAATTAGGTACCCAAAAAAGTATACAACTCCTCGTCTACATTGTGACCCCTGGGGAATTTTGTGTCAAGATCCAAAATAAATCTGGTTTTAAGTTGTCTCAGCCTCAGAATGCGATCACCACCCCTCGGATGAGGGGGTACATGTGCCACAGCAAAAAATGTTAGCATATTAGCATCATTGTTATGTTCAGATTTAAAATGTTTAGCCATGGCATATGTCGGATCAGAATTCTTAATGGCTCTCAGATGTTGCAGAATTCAAAGTTTTAGTTTACAGGTAGTACTGCCGACATACCAACGCCCACAAGGGCACGAAAGTACATAAACAACGAAGGTGGTGTCACAGTTAATAGAATGACGTATCATCTGCTGGGTTTGTGTGATAGGATGCAGGAAGAATTTCTTGGCAGTGGCATGGGCACATGCTTTACATGTCATGCACTTAGTGAATCCCGTATGAGAAGCTGGAAGCCATGTATTAAAACGCTGGATCTTGCCCATGGGGGGTAAAACACTAGACACAAGTTTGTCCCTTAAAGAGGGAGCACGTTTATAAGTCATAGTTGGACTGTTGCCCAAAATGGGCTTCAAGTCATCATCAAGGGTAAGAACATGCCAATGCCTTGCCACAATTTTACGAATGTCATTGGACGAGGTATCAAATGTAACGATGAGTCTAGGATCATCATTTGACACAATTTTGGGACCAGTATCATAAAGCAAGGCATCTCTAGACATGCCACGAGCTCGAAGATATGCCGTTTCAATCGTTCTTTTTTGGTAACCTTGCTTCAAAAAATCCATGACTGCCTGCGCACAATGATAGTCAAAACAGGCGATGTTGGAGCAATTGCGGCGATATTGAATGAATTCCCCATAAGGGATGGATTTTTTACAAGGTGTAGGATGACAAATATTGGCATGGAGTGGTAAACCAGTATTGGTAGATTTCTTATGTAATGCAGTACTGATACCTGAGTCATCCATCATAATGGTCACATCCAGATAGACAATTTTAGAGCGGCTGTGGCATTCATTAAAACTGAGATTGACCTGGTTATTGTTGATACTTTTAACAAATGATAGCCAATCCCTTTCGGTGCCCTTCCAAATGATAAAAACATCGTCAATATACCGCCACCTAGAAATAATCTGTGTTGGAAAGCAAGATAGTAATAGGTCAGAAAGGAAAGTAGCCTCCCACCACCCCATTGTGAGATTAGCATAGGATGGTGCAAAGGTGCTCCCCATCGCGGTCCCCCTTACTTGCCGATAGAAATGGCCTTCAAAAAGAAAAACATTGTTGTGTAGACAGAATGAGAGCATATCCAAAATCATAGTGCTGTGTCCAAGGTAGTTTAAGGAGCGAGTGTCCAAAAAGTATTTACATGCAGATATACCAATGGTGTGACTAATAGATGTGTATAAAGAAACTACATCTAAAGTGGCCAAAAGTAAACCTTCCTCCCAGGGTGTGTTGGTAACGTGTTGTAAAAAATCCTTAGTATCCCTCAGGTAGGAAGGTAACACTGTGACAAATTTGATCAGTGTTTCATCAATGAATTGGGCTAGATGTTCCAATAATGAGCCACATAGAGTAACAATGGGCCTACCTGGGGTATTAATAAGGCATTTGTGCGTTTTAGGGAGGAAATAAATGCTAGGTATAGTATAGCATGTAGGAGTAAAAAATTTAACCAGATCATCCTCCAATAGACCTTCATTCGTCCACCTGGTTCACAAAGCAATCAAATCTGTCCTGATTTCTTCAGATGGGTCCTTCAACATTTTGGTGTAACATTGGCGGTCATGTAATTGTCGATTGGCCTCAATGACATATTTAGTTCTATCCTGGATAACAACATTGGAGCCCTTGTCGGCTGGTTTGATGACAATATTAGATAGCAGCTGAAGTTCATTCATGGCCTGGCGTTGAGCAATAGTGAGATTCTGTTTGGTGGTACCAGCCTTATGACAAAGTTTTCTGAGATCATCAATGCATAAATCATGGAAAGTCTCAATACAGCCGCCGACAGGAAATTGAGGGTTAAATCTGGATTTGCTTTTGAGCTTGGTCCGAATATCCCAATTGGGATTGATGTCAAAATCAGAAAAGTCAATATTTAATGGATCATATTTATCATCATCAAGGCATGCCAGATCCATGAGTGATGGAATGTCCGAAATTAAAAGATCGGTGCCACCCATACGAGGTATAGAGCGTTTTATAGGGGCATCGGTGTTGGCAAAGAATTTTTTTAGCTTGATTTTACGCATAAACTTGTCAAAGTCTATGCGTACTTGGGCGTAATCATAGTTCACAGTGGGGCAGAAATTAAGAGCCAGTGATAACAGCGAGGTCTGGGATTTGGTGAGGACATGAGACGACAAGTTGATAATTTGGCAAATCTTCATATTGTCTATAATTGATTTTTGGCCCCGAGCGTGTTGCTCTGCCCTGTTGCGGCGCCTTTTGACCGGTTCCCACGTCGGCCTCGGCGGATGACTTTTTTGCCATATATATACACATCATAAAAAGGACTCAAAACATTAAAATAAGAAATAATACACGCCTTTACAAAGACTAAGCACAAAACATCTTTACAAATTCTTGAAGGTAAAACACTTTTGTTTTGTCTTTTTATAAAAAAACATTAAAACGTCAAAGATGGTCAATGTCCAACCTCAGTGCCTTAATAAATCCTGTTACAGCAACCATTGATGAGGTGTTTTTTCGGCCAACCAAAGGGATGGTCCAAATCAGTGGATTTCCCTCAACCGAGATCATTTAATGGAATTCATAGAATTTTCTTAGATATCTAGCATACAGTTGATAGAGTGGCCTACAGTCAAGCAGCCAATGTTTTACAGTATCCATTGCACTTGTACAAAATCTACACCCAAGTTGAGCCTTTGGAAATATACCAAATCTTGCAAGCAGTTGTTTAGTTTGAATAACATTCCATGAAAACGTAGGAAGCTCAACCGGGTTACTCTATCAGGGTCAATATTAAGAAATTTAGCCAATGTAGCCAATTCTTTATGTTCCACGTGGCAAAGGGAACTGTAGGAGTGCAAGGACTCCTGCGTTTTAATCCAGTCCCATCGGAACAATCTAGATTTAACTTTCATAGGGTTAACCCCAACTTCCTCGGTTGTGCTTTCTATGTCCTCCAAAATACAGGAGCATACTTGATGGATACTCTTCAAGTGTACACAGCTTTGACATATACTTTGCTTAAGTCTACAAATATCGAATTCCCTGGGGGACAAAGGATATTTCTTTCTAATTAAAGTATCTTCCAGTATGCTCTTGCTGTAAGGGAGACAATGACAAGCTCATATCTTATTGCGACTAATGGAAGAGACTTAGGGACATGCAACAATCTTTTCCAGATTTTGCCCTCGAGGAGGAGAAGTAGCTCCAAGATCCTAAGTGGATACACCTCACCTCCATACAGCAATGTAGGAATTATTTTGGCTTCATAATGACATAATGCAGTTTTTAATGAATATTTACCACATTTAGAGTCCACTCTTGCCAATTGATGGGTCAGAGTAGAGGGTTTAGTTTTTTATCAAGTGAATACATTTGACAAACTAGGACCAGCATTCACCTGGACCCCCCAGATATGTGAGAGATTTCACCTTTGCAATTTCCGTTTTGTTAATAAACCATCTCTGAGAGAAACGTTTCTTTGATTTGGTTAACTGGATGATCTTAGTCTTTTTATGGTTGACTAGTTAATCAGTCTCTGCAAGCCAATTGCGGTGTTTTCAAACAGAAGATAGTCATCTGCATGAATAGGATTATGCTTCTTTCATCAACACAGAAGTAATGAATGTGTATTACAGAGTTATGCTGCCATATATATTGGGCACACTGCACAGGCAGCATCAATCATGCTTTTACAGGACAATGCTGGCATATATTGGGCAGAACCAGCATGAATATGGGTTACGCAAGTGGCAGTGCTGGCTGTGGACACATTTATCATTAAAATGTGTTGTATTGTAAAATGTTCTTGTGTGCTGTTGGGGATGTGGAATTTTAATGTTACCATTGAAAACTGATTGTAATCTATATGGCTTTTTGGTCAGTTTTATTGCTGTAAAATGCACCAGTTCTACCCCATATTTTAAAATATTTCCTTCGGGTGGGGAGACCCCCAAACCCTCCCTAGATCGTTATAGCTCCCTCGCTACACACAATCGCTCTCACTATTTCAGGAGAATATTAACACCTACACTGAAAGAAGTCACAAGCCACTGACCTTTGATCATTTATGATAGAGGGGCTCCCTTAGATACTCACTCCCCCTGACACCAAAAGCTATCGTTGGGACTAGATGGCACATCACTGCCTGTGATGCTATTGTGTGAAAGGTCATACAATATCACTTTCTAATGTGATACTGCTTTCGGTGAGGTCCTTGAATATGTCTCACCAGTCCACTGGGTGACAAGAAGTTAATGCTTCGGTCCCACTTTCAAAAAAGGTTGCACAAGCCAGCTTTAGGCCGTCACATCCAGTCAGATAGCTTTTTAAATAGTAGGGGTTGCCAATCATTAGTGACAAACCTGGGGTTAAGGGACGCCGGATTTAGGGAGGGAATGACCAGCACTAGGATAGAATGGAGGGGTGCCCCTTAGCAAGACCCTTTACAATTTTCACAATACAAATACTTGAATTGTCTTCGAGAGTCAGTGTGCAATTGAGTGAGACCATCCGTAATAATGGCCAAAGGAATATGACAGTTCGTGGGCCCCTCTCCTATTGAGTAGACTGCTTATTGTTCTACCTCTGTTGTTTCCTTATGAGCACAGATTGGGAAATTATCCCTGCTCACCTTCTTCTCTCTCTCTCTCTCTCTCCTGCTCTGGGTCCTCTGGAAGGTAATCTTTGGCTCTGTTCGTAATAACTCTATCTCCATGGCCCAGATTTCTCCATAGGAGTACCACGAAGGGCTGTCAGTGTCTCCTGGTGTTGGCGGTCCTTCATTAGTGGTCCCTCAACCCAGAAGGTCTTCCATGACTTCTGAGGTAGGTTTAGTCCATCTAGACCTCTGCATCCACTCCTGTTCCTTCGGTTGTTGGAAAGGACCCCTAACTCCTTGGCCTACTCATCACCAAGTCTGGTGTCTCTTGTGAGGAATCTCAGGCTTTCATCCCGTCTTCCTTGGGGGACCCACCCCCCTAGGGAGGTGAGCCCGCTAAGCAAAACCCTCCCTAGGAGTTTGGGAAAGTGGGTCCTTATTGGGAGTATCGCCCCACCGGGGAACAGAGACTCCCATTCCGTTAAGGAACTCCCTACATTGTCTGCATGTATGGGAATACCAGAAGTCGATCTGACTGCCAGCTGTGAAACCCGAATTAATGCAGTAAATGCATTCAAACAGTTAACTCAGGGCAATGCTGGTCTCTCAATGGGCTTGACAGTTAAAACACACCCCTTTTGTATCTGGTAGCAAGAATAAAAGGACTTTCCCCCTTGAATGGAAGAGGAGAAGCGATACGCATAGGCAATCCTCCGATGTCATTTGGAGGCAGAGCCACGCTGCCAAGTAGAGCCAGCTGTGACGCGGAGAAGGACCCGGAAAAAGTTCCAGAGAGAGACCCATAGAGAAACTTGGATAGAAGCACGAGAGATGAAAAGCAGGGCCGACAAAGCACTGGGAGCTGGCCAAGAGGGAAGGCGTGACCATGTGGAGGATGTGCTGGGCTTAGAGCCCAGGTAACAACGCTCAACCCAGTGAGCGAGAGGGGAACAAGTCTCCTGCTCGCACTGCGTGAAACCAGAGAACAACATAGTGGCGAGCGAAGAAAAACAACCGTTTGTGTTCAGGAGAGGACGCTCTGATGCTGGGGATAACGCCAGCGACACCGGGTCAAAACCACCTTGCTCGAGCAGAACCTGCTACAGAAAAAATACGAGTGGTGCTCGGATCAGAGGGAGGTACAGAGACCCGACAGTGAGAACGGGAGAGAGAGCGAAGGGGTTAGATGTCTATGAGGGACTACCAAGCCAAGAGAGGGAGACAGACATACATAACCAGAGCGGTTAACGGAGCCCTAATAAACCCAAGCATTGAAATCAGCCAAACGTCTCACAGCTGCACACAGAAATCAAGAGAAATATGTTAGGTGGGCATCCAAACCCCTAAAAAACAAGGGAGAAAATGGGGACAAGGGAGCCAGGAGGGCCCCATAAAACAAGTAAAGAACCATCCCAAGGGAACACCAGAACAAAACAAGAGTGGAATCTTGTTGGGAAAGACCCAAGTAGTTGGTGGAAGAGGATTAAAGATATATCACTTCATCTATGATCACAAAGAGAATTGACTTTTGTTGGAACTTGAGAGTTTTTGATATATATATACATATATGAGGGGGATGTGAAGGCATCATGAAGCAAAACACAGACAACAGATTCAAAGTTCATATACAATGGTTTATTAAATCAAATGTCAGGATGGTTGAAGGCCTAACTTTCCCTATGCTAAGGTGGGATTTGCCTACCTGAACAAAACTAAGGAAAGTCGGGCTTAAAGAGTTCAACTTAAAATACTTTCTGTGTTTAAAATGTATCCTTGCCCACACAACTAAAGTTAAACAAGGTGTAGGGATGTCAATAATCAAAGAAATGGTAATCAAAACAAAGTTCTGAGCTTCTTCCAGCTCTTAGCTTGCTTTTCAGCTCCTCTTGCCCAAGTTCAAGAAAGTTCCACAAATCCTTGAGATTCCCTTCCCCAACTTAATACAGTTCCAAACAATCCTCAGCATTTCCTTCCCCATGTTCAAGGCAACACAGTTCAAAAGAAAAGGATCTTGAGGCTCGGTCCTCAAGACAACATTTCCAGTTCATCAAGTCTGAGGGTTCCCTTCCCCAAGACTTCAACGTAGCAGTTTGTACTTGTTTAATTTTCTCAATGTTCAACACAACTCCAGCAACACAACTCAGGGTCAACTTGACCCTCCTTCTGGATTGCATCAATAATTCACTTATATTGCTCCTTCTTGGTTTGTTTCACAATGTCTCTGGCTTTTGCAATTTTAGGGCTCCCTGGTCTAGGCACAGTTGTCAGATCACACGGTCCACCCATCACAGGTCGCGCAACCAGGGACCCTAGTTTCTTCAGCCCACAATTTAAGGGTGATGGACATGCCTAGCGTTGATTCTGGTGGAGTTTTAGTTACGCTCTGGTTGAGTGTATCACCTATGAGTCAGTGCCCCACGTTGGGCAGTTGCACTTAGGGTTGGCAGCCGTAAAGCCGCTCGGTGGCAGCGAGGGGCAAAAGGTGGTTTGTTATTTTAGAAGGCATTGTGTGGTTGGTTTGGTTGCCCTCGGTGGGCAGGTTTGTGCTTGGGGGTGGCAACCTCAAGATTCATGGGTGGCAGCCATGAATGGAAGGTGATTGGTATTTGTTCTGGTGGTTGGTGAACGTGGTTTTGATTGGCCCAGTGGAGTCACCGGATGGTTACGCCCTGTTTAGTTTAGATAGTTTAGTTTAGTTAGTTTATTTATATAGCGCGGCCAAACCCTCAGGTAACTGGGTGCATTAGGCTTGAAGCAAAACATAGGTTACAGAGAGGTTGCACATACAAGATGCATATAGGGGCAATACAATGGGCAATACAATGGATAGCATAAGGACCGGGTTAGACAGTGGTCCATGTCATGATACATGCTGAGGTTACAATGGCTGTACAGAGTTCAATATAGATAAGCATGCAGGTATCATATTCTTACTGAGTAGTAAGCCAAGTTTTCACCATAGCTCTGAATGACCGGAATGCCTCCTCAGACTTGATTGTCGTGGGGAGTGTGTTCCAACACTTCGCTGCTAGCATTGGGAAGCTAGATCCCCCAGCTGTTTTCCGATTGAATTTGGGAATGTTCAGTTGGTGCTTGTAAGGTGTTCTGGAGGGTCTAGAGGTGCTGTGCCTGGAGAATTTGTCTGATAAGTACTTAGGGGCAGTCAGTGAAAGGCATTTGTGTGTCATGAAAAGCGATCTTAGTTTAATTCTGTCCCGGATAGGGAGCCAGGGGACTTCCTTGGTGATGGTAGAAATGTGTGCCTTACGAGGGAGGTTAAGGGCGCATCTAAGGGCATTGTTCTGTAAGACCTGGAGTCTACTCAAGTTGCTATTGGTGGTTCCCAAGAAAAGTGCATTCCAATAGTCTAGTCTGGATAATATCAGAGCTCTAGACAATGTGAGACAGCTTGTGGTTGAGAGGAATGGTCTACAAGCATTAATTAGTTTATTCGTATAAGTGTTAGATGAGATGGTGGCATTTATTTGTTTTTTGAGCGATAGTGTGGAGTCAAGAAACACGCCCAACGTTTTGACTTCTTTTGAGACTTTTATCATATTGCTGTCAATAGTGAATGATTGGTACCTAGTGTCCAATTTGTTGAGGCGGGTCTGGGAGCCTACGATGAGCAGTTCTGTCTTGTCATCATTCAAGCAGAGGCTGTGGGTGGCCATCCATGCTTGAATTTCAAGGTAGATTTCATTAAGTTTTGTAACATCTCTCTCATAGCACCCAGTGAGTGTAATGAGGACCTGGGTATCGTCTGCGTAGTTGGTATATGTGACACCCAGTTCATCAGGTCGGTCAAAGAGGAGCTTAGTGAAGATGTTGTAAAGTGTAGGTGAGATACAAGAACCTTGGGGTACTCCACATTGGATTGGGACAGGGTCAGCTGCTGCTGACGGAGCCAAGACCCTAGTCGACCTATCGGACAGGAAGGACCAAATCCAATTGGTGGCATTCTGTGAGAATGCGGCAGCTGATGAGAGGTGACGGGTAGGAATTTGGTGGTCAACTAAGTTGAAGGCTGCGGATAGATCCAACAGGAGCAAGATGGCCAAATTGCCCTTGTCTTTGGCTTCATCCATTTGGATGTTTAGATCCAGGAGGGCAGTTTTGGTCCCGTGCCTGGGTCTAAAGCCGGATTGACGCAAGCCTAGGAGATTGTCTTCCAAATGTCGTTGTATTTGGAGGTATGCCATTCTGTTTAGAATTTTAAGGAGAAAGGGGACGGTCGTGATGGGCCTGTAATTAGTCGGTATGTTGGGGTCTAGGTTTGGTTTTTTAAGGAGGGGAAGGACCCATGCTTCTTTAAGGTCGTTCGGTACAGATGAGTTTTTAAAAGAGGAATTGATCAGCGAGGTGATGAAGGGGGCTAGATCTTTGGCTCCATCCTTGATGACTGAGGCAGGGCACAGGTCACCTTGGCAGTTTGAAGGTTTAAGGCTGGCAATTATGTTTACTACTTCATCCTCGGTGACTGGGGAGAAGTGGAAGGAAGGGCAGTCAGGAATGGTAGAGCTCTGTTTACTACTACAGTGGTCTTTGGAGGCAAGGCTAGCTTTTTTGGACTCTATTTTTGCTTGTAGGGGGGTTATTCTATTTGATAGTGCTAGTTGGATGTAATTGCACCAGGCTTTATCCTTCATGCAGTCATCTGTGGGTGGCACTAGTGATTCTAGTTCTCTTAGAATGGAGAATAGCTCTTTTGTGCCCAATTTGGCATTGTGTATTCTCAGGTTGAACATCTCTTTTTTGGCGTTAGTGCTCGCAGTTTTATAAGTAGTGGCTGCAGACGAGTATTTGTCTTTAGAGGTGATAGAGGCGGCTTTTCTACAATTGGTTTCCACTGCTCTCTTAATATTGTGAAGAGCTTTTAATTCTGCTGAAAACCATTTATTCATGTGGGCAGTTGGTTTGGCCTTTCTTAATTTGAAGGGTGCTATTTGATTAAGGGCTTGTTGCAGGGTATTGTTATACAGTTCTACTAGGGCAGTTGGATTTGCATTTGGTGCAGGATGGTTATTGGTAATTGGCGTTAGGAGGGGTCTGAGGTTTTCAATGGTAATATTGTGTTTGTTCCTAGTTGCGGTTTGCGGTGCCCTGATAATTGGAGCAGTTTTAGGCAAGTCTTTGGGTAAGGAGAAAGTGATGAGATGGTGGTCTGTCCATGCACAAGGAGTAATGTCAATCAGAGATAGGTCACAGTTGGCGTCGGCTAACCAATCCAGTGATCTCCTCCCTTTTGAATGTGTAGGCTTATTGATGTGTTGTGTAAGAACTGAGTGAGTGATAGAGTCGTTAAGTGAGGAGGCGTTAGTATCATTGGGGTCATTGAGGCCCAGGTTAAAGTAGCCCATGAGAATAATTTGTGAGCCTGGTTTAATGTTGGATGTCAATAAGTGAGAGATGTCCTCCTCAAAGGTAGAGATGGCGCCCGGTGGTCTATAGATGAGGTATAGCAGTATGGTTCGGGTGTTAGATAACAGTAATTTGAGGGAAAGAAGTTCAGCGGATGGAAGAGCTGTGTTGGTGACTTCTCTAATGTTCAAATTGGTTTTAGCAATGAGGGCCACCCCGCCCCCAATCCTGGTTTTTCTATCATTACGGATGATATTGTAGTTCTCTGGAATAGCAATAGAGAGTGCGGGGCCAGCTGCTTGGTGAAGCCATGTTTCTGTAACCGCAAGGAAGTCTAGGTGATATGCAATTATTAAGTCTGCGATGTCCGGAGCGTGCGCTACCAACGAGCAGGCATTAATGAGGGTGCCCTTGATTGTAGTAGAGGTAGTTACTGTGTGGTTGTCTGGTGGGCTCTCCTGAGATGTGGCGAGTTCCTGGATGATAGGGGTGTCAGTCTGGGTCAGCAGCAGTTTGTTGTTTCTAGCTAGATGGGTGAGCATCCTGGGAGGCTTACGCTTGAGGCTAGTGCGGTAGCCTATTCTAGCATTTCTCAAGTGAGTTGGGCAGGTGATATAGAGACTGGTGTTGTCAGGTATGTTAAGGCGAGGGCCTAGTCTTGCGTTTCTTCAGTGCGTAGGACATGGGATGAGAGGTGTAGGGGGGGTGGCGATCCATTCTTCCGGTGGCAAGGGTAGTTCTAGGTGGGAGGTAGTCATAATGTGTGTGTAGGGGGTGGTCTTATGTCCTGTGGAAGGAGGATAATTCAAAGGTGAGATGCTGTGAAGTAATGGAAGGAAGGTAGCCATGGTGAGCGCCGCTCTTCTTAAAGAGGCCATGGTAGGAGGCTTGACCACTAGGTGTGCTGCTGGCAGTATAAGCCTTTAGATAGGTGGAAGGGGTAATTAGGTGCAAAATCTAGCCTGAGGCCTTACAGGGCGGCTAAGATGATGGCAGGTAGTGGGAGGTAATACGTTATAAGTAGAGAGCTATTTCAACGTAACTGGGATACACAATTGTAGGCTGATATGTAGTATGCTGGCAATTTGTGGTAGTACCATGCAACAGTGGGCTATTTTGAAGTATAAATGCAACAGTAGGTTACTTCAAAGTATAAATGCAACAGTAGGCCAGTTCAAAATACAAATGCAACAGTAGGCTACTTCAAAACATAAATGCAACAGTAGGCTAGTTCAAAATATAAATGTAACAGTAGGCTACTTCAAATTATAAATGCAACAGTAGGCTGATGCCGATCATACGAAACGTGGGCAGATGGGAGTACTATGAATACCATACATATGATACCAAAGGAGGGTGTATGTAATGTGGTGCATGAACAACGGTGATGTCGAAAGAGGTATGTGGCGCTAAGAGATTTGAATGTCTAGCCCTTTTGGACCATTTAACAGGGAGCACTGCAATGCGTTTAGATATCAAATATATCCGTGATTGTAGGACTTAAGTGCATCTTAGTGTATATGCTCGGATCACAGGGCAGTGGTTCTTCCGTCACTTTAGGTGCAAGCAGAGAGTCAGGTAGAGGCATTGGTAGGTGTGGTTTATGCTGTAGTTGTTACAGGGTGCCCAGTAGCATGAAATCTCGCTGGGTTGGAAGTGAGTTAAAGTGTACTTACAGGCCTGGACAATTTGTGGGACATCTGCAGGGGGCCGTGCCGAGTGCATGAGCGGTGCAGACAGGCAGAGACAGGCCCTTTTCTTCGCCCTTCGCAGAATCACTGCCAGGTGACATCTTTCTTGGTAAGGGCTTGCAGTGGCTCAGACCGGAACGCAAGTTTCTTGATGAACTGGCCAAAATACGTGACCATCCCCAGAAAACTATGCACCTCTGAGACGTTTTTCTGCAGTCGGGCCTCCATTATGTCCTTCACCTTTCTAGGGTCAGGTGACACGCCCCCTTCCTTGAACACGAATCCAAAGAATTCAATGGTAGTTTTTAGGAATTTGCATTTGTCTCGGTGCAATGTTAAACCCAGTGACTGGAGCCGCTCAAAAGTCTTTGCAAGTTTGTTCAAATGCTGAGCCTCGGACTTGGTGAACACCAAAATGTCATTGCTGATATAGAGAACACCTTCCAGGTCAGCGAGGGCCCCACGGATTATGTTTTGGAACACCTCAGCAGCGGACAGCCCAAAGCTCAGTCTCTTGTAGCGGTACAGACCACGATGGGTGGTGAACGTGGTAATGTATCTTGACTAGGGTGCAGTACGACCTGATGGTACCCAGCCAGCAAATCCAGCTTCGGAAAGAACCAGGCTCCTTGCAACTCCGTAATTATGTCGTCAATGGTGGGCGTCAGATGTCGTTGCCTCTTGATCGCTTTATTAGGGAGCCGCATATCCACACATATCCTGACGGAGTCAGGCTGCTTTGGTTTTCTCGCAATGACAATCGGGGAGACCCACAGAGTGGGGCCCTCCACCTTTTCAATGATGTCAAGTTTCACAAGGTTGTCCATCTCCTGGTCGACCAGGTCTCGCAGATGGAACAATACCCTTCGATGATTCAAAGCGATTGGCTGGATTGATTCATCTATGTGTAGCCTCACTAGATCACCAGCCATGCGCCCAATCCCTTCAAACAGACGGGCATACTTCTGCAGCAGCATCTGAATGTCCTTCACATCCACACATACTTCCGCAGCCACACAGCTCAGCAGGATGTTGCTGCTAACTGCAGTGACATAAAAGCATGCTCTGAATACTAAACCACCATGCCTCACATCAGCCGCGAAGGCTGCGTCCAGCGGGATTGGCTGCACCCCACCAAATGTAAATATGCGTGCCTCCGGTGTTGCAAGCTTCGGCGGGCACTCCATGGCATCATAGTGCTCCCGCGCCATGACATTCACCAAAGCTCCTGTGTCCACCAGCACTGGAACCGATGACTCATTCACTTCTACTAGGCATCTTGGTTGTCGCCTAGTCGTGGACCATAGGACACTGTTAGGCAGAATTATATGCAGTACCCTTTGGGAACACTACACACAATTAAGGCTACAGGGGCAGCACAAATTCACCTTTGGTACAAGCCTGTACTACACAGAAAAGGTGGTAGCAGTGGCTGAGCAGCCAGACTTATATCAAGAGTAAGTGAGCAGTATCAAATAGTTTACAAAAAGGACAGAACTTACTATGATTCAGGCAAACACTGAATCAAGGTTTCTAAGTAAAAGAAAATATATTTATTTACTCAACAGTTGTATAACATTTCACTAAAGTAACGCAGTCTAAAAATCACACTCTTAAATACACCACACCACTCCCAATAAGCTGCAGACAAGTTAAACTCACAAAATGAAGTGGGAGCAAAATGGCACTCTAGCAATTTAAAAGGGAGGGAAAGACAAAGTTAGGTAGAAATTGAACCACACCAACAGGTAAGTACTCAGGGCAATGGAGCAAGAGGAACTACAGTGATAGAATCAGGTGGAAAAGGATTCGGGCCAAAGTAAATAGGACAAAAGTCTTTTGCTCAAGATCACACAGTTCAGGGTAGTTTGCGGTAAAGTTCGTGCCACGGGTTCCGGACGAAGTTGGTCGGCAGAAAAGTTAGTGTTAAAAGAAGAGAAGGACAAGCCCTCGGATTGGCGAAAAGATTTCACACACTTTCACTGTGGCTGAATGAAACGAGCAACCGGGTTTGCATAGTACCTTAAAACGGAGAGGGAGCTGTAGCTGAGGTAGTTCCTGCAGGCTCACGGTTCCTGAAGCGACTGTCAGACTGACAAGAAGTAGGAAGACTGGAGGGTCCTTGTGATGAGGTGCCGGAGGTAAAGGGTAATCAGAGCCATTTAAATTATGAGGTGCTGGAGGTAAAGGGTAATCAGAGCCAATTAAAGCCCTTCCAGGTAGAAATCAAGCAAGGAAAGATGAATGTGTGATGTCATAGAGGGAGGGACTGTCTTGTTTGATGGACATATTGCTGCTCCAATGGGTGGTAATCTTTATCCTGCCGAGAGGTTCTTTCCTTTAATACTGGACTTGTTTTATTCGTTTTTGATATTTTTTCCTGGTCAGTTGAAAAATAGGAAGAACCAGAGAGGGCCCTGCCAGAGGAAGAGCCCGTGTATGAGTGGGCATATTGAAGGAAACGAAGGACCAAAAGAAAGGAGAAGAGTTGCACCGGTTGTGCTGATTGTTACAGGTCGTTTGTGTGTTTGTTTTTGAACTGATAATTCCCTAAAGTGACGGGAGGTTCAGGAGAGCCTTCCGTATGCCGCCAGCGTAGACAATCAGCTGTGCCCAACCAGCTGTCCCGGACGGGGCTCCCTCGCAGTCCGCCGTTGCAGAGAAGGAGGCGGAGCCAGCGTTGAAGGGCCCTCAGCTGTTCGACAAAGGCAGCTGTGAGCGAGTGACTCTGCTCTGGCCCCCTCCCTCGCAGAGGAGGAGTCGCAGCGTTGGCCGTGTAGTTGACGGGCGCTTCAACAGGAGAGGCCTGTCCAGAGCAGCCAATAAGGGCCGCGCAGGCCTGCCAGCATTGTACAGCAGCAGAGGACTGTACGGTGCACAACGAGCAGCGTGAGAGGAACTGAAGGATCAGCAAGGCAGAGGTTTGTCACTGAATAAAGCTGTGTGAGGAGCGAGGGGACTGCCTGCAGGCTTGAAGCCAAGCGGAAGTAACCCCAGGGACCTTCCCTGGAAGAAGACTGCAGCCGGGTACTCGTTATCTGGCAGAGAAAGAAGTTGACAACCAAATGTTCACTTCTTTAAAACGAACTATTAAAGAAAGCGACGCATGGAGAGAAAGCAAGCAATCCTGTTTCAATGAACCTTGAGGAGGAAGGGAGAAGGTTATGAACTGGACCTCGCAGTATATAAACCAGTAGTGAAGCCCTGAGAAGGGAAGAGCCTTAGGGGCTAATTAAATTCCAAGACTCTCCAGGAAAGACTGTTAGAGAGAGCCAGCAGGTGAAGGGACAGCTCCACAACGCCCTTTCTTTTGAGTTGACACACTGAATTTCGTTACCCATGTGTTCTTAAAGTTGTTATGTGAGAAGAATAAACACAGTTCAAACCTACTCAGTCTCAGGTGTGGTATATCCCTATCCGCAAATTGTAACAGTCCTGCACTACGCAGGGAAGAAACCAGCAGCAGAGCAAAGCAACGAATAAAAGGTGAGCTTGTTAAAACCCAAGCAGGTCCGACCTTCCTGGCTATCCGGCCCACTGTAGCTCTGTACAGCGAATTCGACCGGAGGAGGGAGTCCAGGCTTGCAGTTTGGGCAAACTGGTTGGTCCCACCAGCTCAAGGGAAGAAGATTCCTGGAGGATCCTCTCGTGTCGTCAGAGTTGAAGATTCGGACCAGCAGCAGGGCACGGTTCAGTCGTTGTAGGGGTGCTCTTCCATCAGCTCCTCGTCAGTTCTTTTGTTGCAGTGGCGATTCTGCCTTTCCAGTCCCTGAGACCTGCTTTTTATGCGGTTTTCCCCCATTCACACAGCCTGGCTGTCAATCACACAGCAGGGTGGATGTCCTGGCAAGGACAGTCCCCCAGCCAATCAAACAGGAGTGCGACTTGGGTTACCAAGGGAACCCATGGCAGGGGACCTAAGACCCCTCCCTCACATCCTGCCTACCGAGACTTTCAGGCGCCTTAAGGAGGGCTTCTGTGCAGAAGCCCGCGAAAAGACGGCGAACAAAGGAACCAAACCTGGTTTGGCGCGCAGAGTAAAACAAGAGAAAGACTTTTACAAAAAGAAATGGTGAATAAACCCAGCTGGAGCAATATTAAAATCAATATGGTCAAGCGGGTTTAAGTTCGAGGCTACTAAGATAGCCTAAAACAATACCAGGGTTATTTAAGATAACCGCGGTAGAAAAAATAGGGTAGTTACCACTGCCACCAGCCAAGACTTGATGAAAAGGGAGCGAAACAGTGCTCCAAGAGAGACAGACAAAAAGGGATAAATATTAACCCTTTCCAATACTAATGTAAGATGGTGTGTACTGGGTCTGTGGTTAAAGAGACTAAATAGAGTTAATGGTTACTCTATCTTTTCTGGGGGACAGTAGTCAGCCCCAGAAAATGGGAGTCAGAGGTGGGAAGTCTAAAAGACAACCCTCTGTCACTGCACTGAAGGTGCTGTGTAACACACAGTAAAAATGAGGCCCATGGAGTAGGTGAGGCTCCATAGCCCAAGATTACACAAATGGTAGAAGCACACACAGCAAAACACTTGTAAGAGTGGGAAAAAAGGCTCATACTCTTACCAGGTGAAAAAAATAAATCCTAGAAATCCAGCAAAGCTGATGAAGGACTCAGTGGGTAAGGGAAATTAGCCATTCTGGAGAATTCTCCCTAACAGACACCCACACTGGATATGAAAAAGACGTTCTCCTCCTCTTCTTTATCTTCATCCAGCGCTGAACCTTCCTCCCCTTGATCCACCTGGGCAACGTTGGGCGGGCGCTGCTGGCGAAAGAATCCCACTCTGACTGTACCCCTCAGGACAAATAGCGGGAGCAGATCCCTGCACATGCGGGCATAGTGGTCCGCAATGCCGGATGACTTCCCCACCTCTGGACATTCTGCTGGGTGTGGAAGGTCATACCCACATTTCGTACATGAGTCCACTGACATGGTGCCTCTGTCCCGCTGGATCCCACCTGGACGCCTCGCTCCTCTGCTACCCAGGCCACGGCCCACCGCACAGATGTCCTCTGTCTTTCTGGTGCGCACCCCTGCCTCCATCTGGGATGCCCTCACCTCCGACACCTCCTGACACTGCCCAGGCTCCAGGATGCGAGGCAGAGAGATGCCGGGTTCTCGCAGCACCTGCCTGCGCAGTTTCCTGAGGCACATCCCTGTATTTGCTGGTTCTGTATTATAGTGTCAGGATTGTCCCAGGCACATGGCACAGCTAGCTGGCGCAATCTCCCATAGAACGTGTCCAAAGTCTCGTCATCCTTCTGACGAGATGAACTCATGACAAAGTGTTCGTATTCTGCGTTGGCAAGTGGCAGAAAATAGTCATGTAGAGCCTCCTTCGCTGAATCATAGGAGTTGTTCAGAGGTTGAAGAGACAGAAAAACCACATGCACTGCAGAGTTTAGCAGAGTTCCCAACTTGATATCATCATTGGTCTCCATGATGGCCCGAAAGTACATCTCCAGCCTATCAATCTACATCTTCCATCTGGGGCCCAGGCTGGATGGGGCACCCGAGATATCAAACTCAGGCATTGGTTGTAAAGCACCAGGTGGTCTCATCCCAGGCAGTTGTTGTGGCACCGGGGGCTGGTGCGGCTTCACAGGGGGCTGCTGAACTACAGCTTGGTCAACATTTCTCATGATGGCGAGCGCACAGGCACCCCACACAAGTTAAATGGGGCTGCAACTCACCACCCCCTTCTCTTGACGGCATCGGGGCTCAGCACACCCCACTCCACCAGTTACAGCACAGTCTTGAGCACTGCCAAAATGTCCAAGAACAGAAGAATCCGGGGGCTCCCACCAATGCACTGCAGTTCATAATGCACAGGATGGGCAGATGTTACAGGGAAAACATTAGGCCAGTCAGTGACTACAAAAATTGAGCTGGGTGGGCCCAGGGAATCAAACAAAGAGCAGGCCTCCCCTGGCTCCTCACCTCAAACTTGATGGAATTATGAAGAGAAGGACTTCATGTGCAGGTTCAGCTGTTCGCTGATAGATTGTTCAAGAATTGAGCCCGGATGGCGCACAGGCATTCTAAAATAGAGCCGCGATCATCCTGAGCCCTTTCCACAAAATGTCCGCCAAACTGCATGGTCTGTCCCCTCCGTGCGGCATCCAGGATGGTGAAAATTAACTTCAAAGAGAAAGGAATTCACTGCGCCTTCACCGCTGTGCCCGAGTGACTGACCCGATCTCTGTCGCCACTGTTATGTGTCTCCGGTGTTACCCGAGTGCCCGTAAGCCCCCTCCCGCCTACAGACTCAGGCTGACGCTGATGTGGTCGGTTCGGGCTCCACTATCGTTCTGTGGCAGCCGGGAACGCCCCTTTTATTTATAGGGCACGCTGCGGAGTGCAACGTCACTCTGCAGCGTGCGTGTGCCCTTAAAGGGGCAGCACCATACAGGCCACCGCAGCTGGAGTTCCCCAGCAGGGGCTCCAGCACACATCTGCACAGTTGCCCGGCAGGGGCTCTGCTAGACACTGCCGACCAAGGACAGTATTGCCCAGCAGGGGCACTGTCATGGCAGAGGGCCTTACAGGGCAGGCCCTCCACCTGCAAACGTAGGGCCAGGACAGCACTTCTGTGCGGCCCGGGATCGCAGGCAGAGGCACCCGCAGGGTTTGTGCCACTTATTCTAATTACTCTGATCACTCATTGCCCAGGGGCCCAGAAACATAGGGGGAGGGCTGCCATGGCAGAGCGCTGATACGTACTGCCGCTGGCATCTCCCATCAGCACGGACAGTGTCTCTAGCCATATCCCTGTCCCTGGCATGGATCGCTCGACTTTTCCATTTTTCTCTGACACGGAGCACACCAAAATTCATCGCCGGCTGGCCCGGGATCTCAATGGAGCTCTGACGGCAACACGAAAAAACGCTGACAAAGCCGCTGTCCTAGGACCAGGCGCTCACCTCCTCTGATGCTGTGCGAGACACCTCATCCTCTGGTGGCAGCAGGTCACCCTCACAGCAGGGCGGTGCAGATCGTTGGGCGCGGGCAGACAGTGCTGCAAACTCTTCCCTTCTCTAGCTCAGCTTTTCCTTCTGGCTGCTGGGCTGTGATAACATGGACCTGGACCATGGCCTGGGGGCACCCAGGCCACCACAGCAGCGTTCGCCAGTAGGGGCTCCAGAACACAGCTGCAGAGTTGCCCAGCAGGGGCTCTGTTAGAAACTGGTGACCAAGGACAGTGTTGCCCAGCAGGGGCACTGTCATGGCACAGGGCCTTGGAGGACAGGCCTTCACTGCAAAAGACGACATATCAGGCAGGGGGTCTGGTAGCACCTTTTTATTAACATAGTCACAGCCATGTGACATATGCAAGGGACCGTAGCAGGTACTCAGTGTCCTTAAAGGACAATGGCTGATCCCCCACACTAACGTGAGATGGGGGTTTAGATTCTATTAAGGACAAGGAGGCGATTATTATGCATAACAATCTTTACTCTGAAACCACAGCAGCAAAGAAAAAACTTTTACAAACAAAAAAGTTGTAGAGAACAGAACTAAATAGAGTTCAATGTCAATCTAAGGGAGCTCCCCAATCCATCATGGAGGACAGGTCATGCCCTGCAGGAGACAAATGAGCAGGGACGCTTCCTTATATAAGTCCATTACTCTAAACCCAACTCCTCTTTCTGTAGCTATCTTGAACCAGACGTCCACTGCACAGATCAGATGATAAACGATGAAGGCAAATCCAGCGAAGCTCTCGTACCACGCACTCCACAACTTGTAACTGTGAGCCACACTCCTGATCAGAATCTCAACTCGTAGCTGTAAGAACAACAAGCAAGAAGGGTGGGTGGATGGGAAAAACAACAAACCAAAGAATGTTCTCTCTTGAAACACCTGTGTACGTGCATGTCATAACTGTCATATCATTTCATATCAAGGGTGGGTGGGTGGGATAATAATCGCCTCCTTGTCTTTAATAGAATCTAAACCTCCATCTCACATTAGTGTGGGGGATTAGCCATTCTATGACAAGACAGGAGGCTCATATTATGCAAGTTCGAAGCCCTTGCATCTCATTAGTACAACATGATCAATACAATTGTCATGATACCTACCTCCAAGGTGCCAGACAAGACCCAGCTACCCCAGGGGCAGACATCATGTCTTCAAGGGAAGTCACAACAGCCTCAAGTAGGGGCTCTTTGGACTCAGTCCTGGCGCCTTTGGCGCCAGGCTCATATCGGGCCACAGTCCTGGCGCCATAGGCGCCAGGCTCATAAAAGGGGACTTTGTGTTAAAGGCGCTTAGTGTTAACTTACCTGATGCAGACCATGCTGCAACATCCAGACCTTCTGAGGCCTGAATGGGACTACTTTATCTTTGGAACTACTTAACCACACGGGTGTGGTCAGGGGAAGAATACATACATGAGAGGAAGGATACATAGCTGGAACTACTTTGAAGGCTATTTAAGCCACGCCCAAGCAGCAACTCACGCTTCGCGTTGTTCTGCATCTAGCAGCTGGACGCTCACCGTGTTTGCTCCTGCATTCTGTCTTCTGCCACTCCTGCCAGCATCCTGGAACACCTGCAAAGAGAGAAGAGAAGAGAAAAGGGTAAAGAAGAGTCCTTACCTGCTAAAACCGCATTCCGGAGACATCTCGCCGATGGCCCTGAAAAGGAAGGTATCCATTTAAAAGTATATCGCATCGATCGCTGCAGCGCCGCATCTCACTCACCTGTACAAGGTACCACCACGTTCTACGGCGACATCTGGACTCGCAGCCACATCACCGCGCCTAGGGAGAAAAAGACAAGAATAAAGGTGAGAGGGGAAAGAAAAGAAGGAAACCTTAATTTCCATTACAAAGCTTACCTGTTGGGTTATTCCAACTTCATTTCGGCTCGGTGCCGCATCCTGGCATTTCCGGACCCCGGCCCCTAAGGGGAAAAAGAGACATCAGCGTTAGTGGGCGCATGAAAAGACGTTACCCAACGCCCATTAAAGACTTACCTGATTTCTTCTGGATTGATCTTTGTTTCGGGTCGGTGCCGCATCCAGGCATTTCCGGACCCCGGCCTCTATGGGGAAAAAACACATCAGCGTTAGTGGGCGCATGAAAAGACATTATCCAAACACCCATTAAAGACTTACCTGATTTCTTCTGGATTGAGCTTCGTTTCGGGTCGGTGCCGCATCCAGGCATTTCCGGACCCCGGCCCCTATGGGGATAAAAGACATCAGCGTTAGTGAGCGCATTGATACAAGGACACTGAGAGAACTCTCATCAAGCTCACCAGAGTCTCATTCTTCGGTTCCACAGCTCTTCTCGGAATAGTTTCCGCACCTGAAAAAGAGACAACGAACAATTATTATTGCGGAATCATACTCATTAACAGAATCCTTACGGTACTATACCGGGAAAACAAAACTTGAACCCTCTACAATCAAAATCCCAGTGAAGTAACTGGATACAACGCGCCCCTGCATGAGAAGCAGGATGGAGAGCTCAACCTTTCAAACCCTAAGGTGAGACTTCACGTGGGGGTCGCAGGAGGGTTTCGTAGAGGGGTGAGAAGGGACCGGGAGGCTTATACTTTCTCCCGCAGATTGTTAATACTCCCTTTTCACATACAGAAAGATATTCCTGCAAGCCAGACAAGCCAGATTCGAAGGTCCGTTCCAGTCCATCTTCCGGGTCCTGCGCTTCACCATAGAAGAAGCAACAACACTCCAAACCAGACCTGCGCCTCCGTGGGAGTCAGGTGAGCGTAACAGAACGCGAAGCCTACCTACAATTTCCCACCCGGGCGCTATGGAAACTTCCGAGACAGACCAGCTGGCTCAGCTTTTGGGGGAATTAAGGGCAGAAGTACACTCCGCCCGCCAGGAAACTAATGCTCTCAAAAGAGAATTAATCTTATCCAAGGAAAGAACTGATGACCTGGCCAAACGATTGTTGCAGGGTCAAGCAGGACAAACTCCTTTACCTAGTTCTGGGGGTAATGCCTCGTCAATGGTTTCGAATAACCCGGTACAAATCAATCTACCTGGAAACATGCCTTTGGCCCCGCCTGAACGTTTTGCGGAGGACCCCAAGAAATATGCCGTTTTTATGAACCAATGTCGCCTACACTTTCTATGCAGACCCGGGGCCTTCCCTAATGATCAAACCAAGGTAGCCTTTGTATTATCTTATCTCAGTGGCTGTGCTGGCGTTTGGTCTGTTCCGTTGGTAAGTCAGGATGACCCAATTCTCCAGGATTTTCAAAGCTTCCAGGCGAGCATGGAAAGATTATTCGCTCGACACTCTCAGGGACAGGCCCTTGACAACGAACTACTATCCTTACGACAAGGTAACCAAGATCTCTTATCTTATATTGCCACCTTTAATAGGCTGGTTGTAGAAACGGGGTGGCCCGAAAATAAAAGGATCACACTATTTCAGCGAGGCCTGCGCGGAGAACTTAAGGATGTTCTAGCTCAAATAGTTAATCCACCTCAAGCCTGCGCAGAATACATAGACTTAGTGCTCCAACTTGACCACAGACTGCAAACTAGAAAAGCAGATCGGTCCAAGTTCGAAACTCGAGTGCTGATCAAAACTCACGCTAACCCTAAGAGTACCGACGTTTCAGAACCTATGCAGATCGGCGGAGTTAAAGGCCCATTGACGCAGAAGGAACGAGAGAGAAGACGGCAAAAGCAACTATGTCTCTATTGCAGGGCTTCTGGTCACTTTCTACGAGACTGCCCGGTAAAGCCACCTAAGAAGGTGGTTGGAGCCACGGACAACAATTTAATAGAACCTGATTCGGGAAACGGACAAGCCTAACAAGCGTAGAGGTCCGCTTGCCGAGCTTGAAAACAGACTCTTTGACCTCGCATTTTGTCATGCCAATGGTGCTCATGGACCCGAAACAGCCTCAGCGGTTGCATGCTATAAAAGCATACATCGACAGTGGAGCTATTGGAAACTACATAGATCGTGAATTGGCCTCCAGGATTAATCTTCCTCTCTGTCCGAAAGTTAACAAGGATGTCATTACTACAGTAGATGGAACCGAAATAGCCTCAGGGCCGGTAACACATTCCACTACAGAAATGACACTACTGGGACAGGATGGACATCGGGATGCAATTGTGTTCGATGTAATCAAGGCCCCACAATTTCAAGTAATTCTAGGAATCCCTTGGTTAGAAACACATAATCCTCGAATTGACTGGCGAGCAAAAGGGAATAACCTTTCCTGATTGTGAACTGACTTGTTATCCAAGAAATCCAGATATGGGTCTGGCCACAGTAACTTCCTCCACGATACAACTACCGGTTGAATACCAAGAGTTCCAAGACGTTTTTAAAAAAGAACAGGCGAAAACGTTACCTCCCCACCGGTCGTACGATTGTCAAATCGACCTGGTACCCAATGCTCAACCGCCTTGTAGTAGGATTTATGCTCTTACTGAACCTGAGAACGTTCATTTGCGTCAGTATTTAGATCAGTATCTTGCCAACGGTTTTATTAGCCCGTCAAAGTCTCCTGTTTCCTCTGATCCCTGAACTTCTTGACCAGGTAAAAGATGCTTGTACATACACCAAGTTAGATCTCCGAGGAGCTTATCACCTGGTACGTATAAAAGAAGGCGACGAATGGAAGACTGCATTCCGCACCAAATATGGGCTCTTTGAATATCAGGTGATGCCCTTCGGATTATGCAACGCACCTGCCGCCTTGCAATACTTTATGAATGATGTTCTTCGGGAACTTATCGATGTTTGTGTCATCGTATATATCGATGACATCCTGGTATACTCCTCCTCGGAATCCGAACACAGAAAACATGTCAGGGCAGTTCTTGAGAAATTGCGCCAGCACAACCTGTTTGCGAAACTCGAAAAATGCGTTTTTCATACCACAGAGGTCGAGTTTCTCGGATTCATCCTGACACCTAACGGAGTCCAAATGGACTCGCGAAAGGTGGACGCCATCCTCAAATGGCCATCTCCTAACTCTGTTAAGGGGGTTCAGAGTATGCTTGGCTTTGCCAATTTCTATCGAAGATTCATCCCAGAATTTTCTCGAGTGGTTTAACCCATAACAGCCCTCTTACGGAAGAATAAACGTTTCGAATGGACTCCTGAGGCAGAACAGGCCTTTCAAGACCTAAAGCCAAATTCACCTCCGCCCCTGTATTGAAGCATCCGTGTCCAGATCTCCCTTATATTGTTGAAACCGAGCTTCCATTTTGGCCATGGGTGCTGTCTTGTCTCAAAGGGATCCAGAAACTAACCAGATGCACCCTGTAGCCTTTTGGTCCAGGAAATTCACGGCTCCTGAAATCAATTACGCAATCACCGACAAAGAATTACTAGCTATTAAGTCCGCCTTCAAGGCTTGGCGTCATTACCTCCTCGGCGCAAGACACACCATTACGGTGATTACAGATCACAGGAATTTGCAATATCTAAAAACGGCCAAAGCCCAATCATCCCGCCAACTCCGATGGGCTTTATTCTTTGCAGAATTTTATTTCATAATCACCTACCGCCCTGGTTGCAAGAATGGCAAAGCGGACGCTTTATCCCGGATTGGAATGGATGAAACAAATTCAAACTTAGAACCAGTACCAATTATACCCGAACAAAGAATTTTAGGCTTGACCTCTTTACAAACTATAGAGGACGTTCAAACTCGAGTTAAACAACTTTTAAATTCCACAGCCTTGCAAGAATGGACTCAAAAGGGGTCACACTTTTCTGTTAATAACGATTTACCGTACTTCCAGGGGGGGTTATTTCTGCCCAACAAAGAACTGCAAGAATTGGTCATTGCTCACTATCATGATACATTAATGGAAGGACATCCTGGTATCGCAAAAACTGAGGAAAAGATCAAACGACAATTCTGGTGGCCATCCTGGAGAAAAGACATTAAATCTTTTGTGATGTCTTGCGGAGTTTGCGCCCAAAATTAAGGTCAAAAGAAGAGACCAGCCGGTCTCCTACAACCCTTGGATATTCCACCGGCCCCTTGGCACACCTTGTCAATGGTCTTTATTACCGACCTGCCTCCTTGCTATGGATATAACACTATCTTGGTAATCGTGGATCTGTTCTCCAAGATGGCCCACTTTATCCCTTTAAAAGGGGTACCTTCAGCCTCCATCTTGGCCAAGGAATTTCTGGAAAACATAGTTTGTATGCATGGTTTTCCATCCATATTAATCTCAGACCGAGGAAGCCAATTTATTTCCTATTTTTGGAGGAAATGTTGCCAACTGGCACAAATTGATGGACGCTTATCCACTAGTCACCACCCCCAGACCGATGGTCAAACCGAGAGGACTAACCAAACCCTTGAACAATATCTTCGGTGCATGTTGCATCAATCTGAAAACAGCTGGAAAGATATTCATGGATCGCAGAGTATGCATATAACAATTCTGTACATTCTGGAACAGGACAAACCCCTTTTTACACCTTGTATGGTCATCATCCTAGAACCTCAGACCTAGACCCTCCTCAAAACCTGGAAATGTCTGCAGTTGATCATTTGCATTCTACTATAACCCGAGCCTTCAAGGAAGCTACAACTCATTTGCAACAAGCCAAGAAAAAATACAAAGAAAATGCTGATCTACATCGGAGTGAAGCACCTTCGTACCAGATTGGAGACCAGGTGTGGCTGGCAACCAAGCATTTGCCTCTCAAAGGACCACAGACTTTTAATCCCAGATACATTGGACCCTATCCCATCAAAGCTATAATTAACCCGGTGGCCTTTAAACTCGATCTACCAGCCAACATGCAAATTCATCCCGTTTTTCATGCATCACTGTTAAAACCGGTGCAGCCTGGAACCAGACTAAGCAAACCACCTGAACCAATTCAAATCGATGGGGAATTAGAATTTGAAGTTAAGGACATATTGGATTCCAAAATGTTAAAATCAAAACTCTTCTATCTAGTTGATTGGAAGGGGTACGGACCTCAGGAAAGATCTTGGGAACCAAGTGACCATGTACACACCCCGCGATTAGTGCAAAGATTCCACCGAAAATTCCCAAGCAAGCGAAACCCCCGGAAAGGATGACCTTGGAAGGGGCCTTGGGAGGGGGTACTGTCATGATGCCTACCTCCAAGGTGTCAGACAAGACCCAGCTACCCCAGAGGCAGACATCATGTCTTCAAGGGAAGTCACAACAGCCTCAAGTAGGGGCTCTTTGGACTCAGTCCTGACGCCTTTGGCGCCAGGCTCATATCGGGCCACAGTCCTGGCGCCATAGGCGCCAGGCTCATAAAAGGGGACTTTGTGTTAAAGGTGCTTAGTGTTAACTTACCTGATGCAGACCATGCTGCAACATCCAGGCCTTCTGAGGCCTGAATGGGACTACTTTATCTTTGGAACTACTTAACCACACGGGTGTGGTCAGGGGAGGAATACATACCTGAGAGGAAGGATACATAGCTGGAACTACTTTGAAGGCTATTTAAGCCACGCCCAAGCAGCAACTCACGCTTCGCGTTGTTCTGCATCTAGCAGCTGGACGCTCACCGTGTTTGCTCCTGCATTCTGTCTTCTGCCACTCCTGCCAGCATCCTGGAACACCTGCAAAGAGAGAAGAGAAGAGAAAAGGGTAAAGAAGAGTCCTTACCTGCTAAATCCGCATTCCGGAGACATCTCGCCGACGGTCCTGAAAAGGAAGACATCCATTTAAAAGCATATCGCATCGATCGCTGCAGCGCCGCATCTCACTCACCTGTACAAGGTACCACCACGTTCTACGGCGACATCTGGACTCGCAGCCACATCACCGTGCCTAAGGAGAAAAAGACAAGAATAAAGGTGAGAGGGGAAAGAAAACAAGGAAACCTTAATTTCCATTACAAAGCTTACCTGTTGGGTTATTCCAACTTCATTTCGGGTCGGTGCCGCATCCTGGCATTTCCGGACCCCGGCCCCTAAGGGGAAAAAGAGACATCAGCGTTAGTGGGCGCATGAAAAGACGTTACCCAACGCCCATTAAAGATATACCTGATTTCTTCTGGATTGATCTTTGTTTCGGGTCGGTGCCGCAACCAGGCATTTCCGGACCCCGGCCCCTATGGGGAAAAAAGACATCAGCGTTAGTGGGCGCATGAAAAGACATTACCCAAACGCCCATTAAAGACTTACCTGATTTCTTCTGGATTGAGCTTCGTTTCGGGTCGGTACCGCATCCAGGCATTTCCGGACCCCGACCCCTATGGGGAAAAAAGACATCAGCGTTAGTGAGCGCATTGATACAAGGACACTGAGAGAACTCTCATCAAGCTCACCAGAGTCTCATTCTTCGGTTCCACAGCTCTTCTCGGAATAGTTTCCGCACCTGAAAAAGAGACAACGAACAATTATTATTGCGGACTCATACTCATTAACAGAATCCTTACGGTACTATACCGGGAAAACAAAACTTGAACCCTCTACAATCAAAATCCCAGTGAAGTAACTGGATACAACGCGCCCCTGCATGAGAAGCAGGATGGAGAGCTCAACCTTTCAAACCCTAAGGTGAGACTTCACGTGGGGGTCGCAGGAGGGTTTCATAGAGGGGTGAGAAGGGAGCGGGAGGCTTATACTTTCTGCCGCAGATTGTTAATACTCCCTTTTCACATACAGAAAGATATTCCTGCGAGCCAGACAAGCCAGATTCGAAGGTCCGGTCCAGTCCATCTTCCGGGTCCTGCGCTTCACCATAGAAGAAGCAACAACACTCCAAACCATACCTGCGCCTCCGTGGGAGTCAGGTGAGCTTAACAACAATAGAGACATTATAATAAAATAATAGGAGAAGAAATGTTTTAAATGTTATCATTAGATCAATCAGCTGACCACAAGAGAATTGCCCAAGACTAGGCTGCCGGAATAACTGTCTTATAAGGCATAGCCAAATCCACTGCAAGAAAAACAACTAGAAGATGTGCCAATTCCAGCGTTCCTCACAGGCCACCAAAATCAACTGATTAAAAAGAGGGGGGAAAACACTGAACAAAGTTTTCCTATACTAAAAGGTTAGGAAAAACCCATCGGAAAAATAAACTCCTAAGTTGTCCAATCAAACATTTAAACACTTAAATTCATACCATCTTTGGGAACCTAGATAGCAAACCAAAGAAGATAAGCACTTAGCTCTCCTGTAGATAATGAAAAATACCCCTTAGGTGTGAAAGCTTTTTAGGTTCCATCCCATGCGTTAAAGGAAGATATTGCATTAGAAACAGGGCATGTCACATAACTACACTGGGGAACAAGTGGGAAAGACAAATCTTCATAAAATGTAAAATGGGAGTAAAAAGGTTGTTGTATTAATCTGTAATAGGACAACCTATCCTGAGCGGAGCTGAAAGGCACAATTGTCTTCAGACATATGGGTATACTAAAGAAGGTATGTCTTCTGGAGGCAGAAGCAGAATGGAAGAGAGGGGCCCCACCTGAAAAGCTAAACATGCCAAACCGCCAAAACGGAGACCTTCAGACCTCCCGAGCTCTGAAGAAGGACTCTGCTACCATGACAAAAGGCAGATATTTACAAAAACCTGACCCTTAAGAGACCAAGCCTGGCAAGGAGAATGTATCTTACATCCAATCGCTACCATTATAGTGATATCTGAACCCCCTTGTAGATGTGCCCGGTGTTTGAACCTTGTTCTCTCCTCCATGGTTGATAAATCCCCTAGAGGATCATAAACTGACCGAAGGAGGACCCCTAAATTCCAAAGTCTTAGCAAAGACTCTAAACTGCAAAGACCAGATCACTAAACAGTTCAAATGAAGTTGCTCACCTGAAGAGGACTAGCCTCTACCTTAGCCAATTTGAAGAACCTTGAAGCTCCCAGCACCCTGAGCTGGCACCTTATTGCAAAAAACAATCTCCTGTGAAAACCCAAAAGGTCTACCTGCCATGCAGGTGACTAGGAGAATCAAGTCATTAACTAAATATATATCCCAGCCCTCTGGGAAACGCACTGACAGACACCTTCTGATAGTTAATGTAGAGACGCCGGAACGCATTGTGATAAGAGGGTCGTAATAACTTGGATGAGAGATTAGTAGCGCTCCCAGACCCCTCTATCCCACCAAGGGATATTGAGCCTTCCCAAAGGAGGAGAACCCTCCCCCACTTATCTAAGGAAAACCTTGCAACCCAGAAGAAGGCTACCCTGAGGACCACGCTAGAGCCCTGCTTTACACCTTTAAAATAAATAAATACACTCTTGCACTTCTAACCAACCCCCTGACCGTGGAAAGTGCTCTGATTAACTTATTGAAATACCAGGAATTAGCGCAAAGGAAAGTAAACTGACGGGAGGGAAATGCTCAGTGCGAGTCTGCACTGGTCACGAGTCAGAACTCCTGTAAAAGGAAAAACAGAAACCATCGGGTGTTTCTCCAAGAGGTGTAATATTATGATGCAATCTCCCCCAAGGATGGCGGGAAGGGGAATGAAGGGGGAAAGGACTCTCGGGTAATTATCATGCCCCGTAAATGAAAGGTTGTGAAAGAATACTGGGATCACTGTCCCCTCAAACCCTGAGGTCTGAGTCTCTGTATGCGCGTGAGGCTGAACTGGCCACTAAGGGAATCAGGGGAAGGAAAATATTAAGCACATTGCCCATAGCAAAAATAGCACTTATATAGTGCTACGAACCCTCAGGTATACTAATGTTGCTCATCACTACTACCAACAGTGTGTAGTGTGAGGTGTTTACTTATCAATTGCAGCAGGATGAAAGACTGATTTAGACCTTTCCAAGTTAGGAACCTTCATCAGTAGGCTCAGCACGGCTGTGAAAGCCAGTACTCTATTCGCTGCACTGTAGAAAAAAGTATATATATACATATAACGAAAGAGCCCAAACAACTCTCTTGAAGGTACAGAAGCCTGCATGTACTCCTCGAGCAGAGAAGAAATTGTAACACGCTGCTAGACAGTTAGCTGAACAACAGGCCAAGCTTTGGGAGGAAACCCATGGGGCAGGCGCCAGAAAGTTATTATTTGGCAACTCGTCTATCTGATACCAGCAAGTGTTTCCAAACACTCCATCCAAGCAAAAAAGGTTGCCCACCTTACCTTGCAACAAAACTGAACAGTTACCCTCGAGCTGACCTTGTCTCCACCTATAGTTCAATAGTGTAATGAATGTCAAAATGGGACAAATAGTAAGGGAAACACCTCCCAACTAAAGAGAGCCTCAAGCCCTGCAGACCTCAATAGGGGCATAAAGTATAATTTTTTCTTCCTCATGTCGAGAGAACATTTCTGCAGCTTAATCAGCACTGGTATTGGGTGGAGCAATTGTTATTGGTGAAAGCAAAACCTAAGGAACGGACTGAGTTGTCCTGAAACTAACTAATGTAAAGGGCGACAGAACTTTACTAAAAGACGAAAGGTTAACACCTGAGTGATGGCTAGAGAGGAAGGTACAACCCCCACCATGGGTCTGAATACAACCACCTCCACATACTCTTTTCTCTAAAGTACTTAATGTATAAATAAATAAATAAAATAGTATAAAATACCCACTGAGCTATCTGGGGTACTGACAATTCTGAATACGCAAATGTGTTCCGGGCACCACTTAAATATATTGATTAGCAAAAGAGTACACTGAGCAAGTGCACCTCTACTGCTCACCCTAGCAGGGTGTGGAACCAGCAGTATATGAGGGGTTCACCTCGCAAAAGAACACAGGCAAAGCCTGCCACCGAGTAGGTGACAGCACACCTACAGGGAAGATAATGACAACTGCGACATGCAGTACCTAAACAAAACTGTCGACTTTAAGGGAGGAATACATTGAGCAAGTGCACCTCAACTGCTCACCCGAGCAGGGTGTGGAACCAGCAGTACACGAGGGGTTCACCTCACATTAGAACTCAGGCAGAGCCTGAAACCGAGCAGGTTATGGCAGACAAACAGTTAAGGTAATCACCAATGCCATATGCATCACCCAAACAAAGTTGCCAACCTTAAGCAAGGAATACACTGAGTAAGTGTACCTCAAACTGCTCACCCTAGCAGGGAGTGGCAACCAGTAGTACACGAGGGAGCACCTCATCGTAGAACCCAGGCAAAGCCTGAAACCAAGCCGGTTATTGCACGCTTACAGGGAAAATAATGACATCTGCCATATGCAGCACCTTAACCAAGCTGCCGACCTTAAGGGAGGAAAACACTGGGAAAGTGCACCTCAAACTGCTCACCCTAGCAGGGTGTGGCAACCAGCAGTGCACGAGGGAGCACCTTGCTGTAGAACCCAGGCAAAGCCTGAAACCGAACAGGATATGGCATGCTTACAAGAAAAATAAAAGACATCTGTATTTTATTGTATTTCATTTCTAAAATGTAAAGGAGATGGTACCTGACGCTCCCCTCACCTGCGCATCCGTAAGCAAACCTGTTACCAGGGCGCGCGTGGGGATTGAAGTGGGTGGCCCATAAGTGGAAACCCTGAACTTTTCCCATAATGTTTCCTTATAAGGGAAAAACTATTGTATCTCATTGAGTATAAACTGAAACATCTATCATTCATAATTCAGCATTTAAATATGTATAGCGCTACGAACCCACAGGTATCAGAGCGCTGCTCCGCCCTACCCCTGGGCCTGGGGCAGAGTATAAGAAGGGAAAAAATTCCCATCACTCTTTACTGTGTATAAATTGAATAATTTGCTACTCCTAATTCAGCATTTAAATATATATATATATATATATAACACCACACCTACCCCTGGGGTAGTGTAAAAGAAGAAGGGAAAAAATTCCCATCACTAGCCACCCTCCCCCACCCCCCGCCGCGTCCGGAGTCAAGCAAAGCCTTTTAACGGCTTGCGCGAGGAGTAAGGGGAGGGAGGGGCCGGTCGGCGGATAGCCGACAAAACGTGTCCCATAAGCATACTTCCTGCCGCACGCCGGGCCTTAAGCGAAAGCTTCTAAGGGCCGCGCGACGGAGGGAAGTATAAACATCAGCCTGTGCGCGCGATGTCTGAAGCAAAGGCTTCAAAGACCTGCGCGCCACAGCTGACAGCCCCATAACTCACGCGTGACAGGCCCAAAGCAAAAGCTTCCAAAGGGGACGCATGCGACAGACACAAGCCTGAGTGTTAAATAACATTAAACTAAAATAAATAAACACACAGAGCCTGGCGCTGCCAGGCACCCTAATCATTAAAATAGACCTTAAAACAAACACACAGAGGCCGCCACTGCTAAGTGCTCCAAACCCACGCTTGACGTGCCTGAAGCTAAAGCTTCAGACTGGCCCGCACGCGTCGGGACTGAAAAGCGAAATGCTCGCTACATAAAAGGAACTATCCTGCAAGAAAACACACGGGCGCTCGCGACCCATTATTATTGTTAGGTGCCACGAAGTAAGTGGCAGTTCATACAATACTGCAACAATAAATTAAAATAAGGAAACACAATTCCCAAGGTGAAAGCATTAAAGCAAATATTATGTATGCTACACAAATTCATATGGCAACCACTTACTAACATGCTAGGCACAACTAAAAGGAGTGACTTAGCTGTGGTGTCAACAGCAAAGAAAGAGGAGTTGGGTTTAGAGTAATGGACTTATATAAGGAAGGGTCCCTGCTCACTGGTCTCCTGCACCTGTCCTCCATGATGGATTGGGGATCTCCCTTACATTGACATTGAACTCTATTTAGTTCTGTTCTTTACAACTTTTTTGTTTGTAAAAGTTTTTTTCTTTGCTGCTGTGGTTTCAGAGTAAAGATTGTTATGCATAATATGAGCCTCCTGTCTTGTCATAGAATCATACAGTTATGCCCCTCTGGCTAAGCAGTCAATGAGTTAACTTTATTAACAAGGCCACAGTAGTCTGTTATACAAAGAAATGTACTAATTGGAGCGCTTCTGTGTACAATTTAGTTTTGAATTTCAGCAGACCCATACGCATTCTTACATCGTCTATTTCTGCAACCTGTCACGTCAGAAAATTGCAAATCATTCAGCATCAGCAAGTCTCGACCGGGTTTATGCTTCCTTTCGTCTTCCAAATTAAAGCACTCTGGTCATTGGCTTCCTCATGACTTGCTCTTCTAGTAAATCACTAACCCACCCATTGTCTGCCCATTGTCATGCTAATCCCCAACCCTGTTCTTGCCCCTCCCCGCCCAAATCACCTTCTCATGGGAACTCTTTGAGCTCTCTTTAATCAATCCTTAACATTAAACTTTGCACTCAATGATGACTTAATTTGAGCTGTAAATGCTAATGGTGTAATAGAAATGTCTTAACCTGGTCTGCCTTCAGCCAATCAAGTTAAAAGCACTGTGTGTGTCCTTCAGTGAAGTCACGTTAACAGTTTTTGGCTTTTGTAAAAGTATCAGGCATTTGCCAGGCACTGCCATTAGATGCCCAGGTAATTTCACCATTTTGCACCTGCTACCATTCATACAACTAAAGACAGCAGTGCCTACCAAGGGCCTTTCCCAGGCCTACACAAAACCCTTAAATATTGTCATTGCCAATGCTTGTTTCCATCATGACTAAACTACATGTTGCCGTAAATACCCTGTGTTTATCTCTTGGCTAGGCAATGTGTCTTCAAGGGGTCTCTCATATTGAAAGACCCCATCAATGCAAAATGCCTCCACACAATCTACAATGGGAGAGCTGGTAACAAAAGAAAGGAGTACTTGCAGGTTGTTAAGGGGCTGCAGACAGCCCAGTCCAGAACGCTGCGTGGGACTTCACATTAGAAAGGCAAAAAAGACCGAGCCTCATAGCGTGTGCATAACTGGTTACGGGAGGACAGGATGTTAGCCTTTCATATTCATTTTTTTTCTTTTTTGTAAATGGGGCCAAGCCAGACATCACATTGGTTATAGGGCATACTTGTGTGCGGAGGCGACGCAGTTCCACAGATCGTCTCATGGTGGCGTGATTGCATCGTCTGCAGACACGCGAGTCTTTCTTTAGTTTCCATTTCCTTGCCTGACGGTCTGAGCAGCGGAAGCGTGACACCCATATACAGCTGTTTACTTTTTGCAACTTATGCAGTATTTTGTTTCCGGCGCTCCATGTTACCGGAAGTTTTCGTGTCCCGGAAGGTAACTCTGAAGAGTGAGAATTCAAGCTGTTGGCTGTACACCCGGAAGTGTGAAATAATAAGAAGCCGAAGTTGGAGCCGGCGTGGACGGTTTGGTTTTGGACAATGAGCGAAGGAGGTAGTGGGAAGAGCTGACGCAGGCGGCCTGCTTTTCGGTAAGCGCGCGGAAGACTGGTGTTGTGCTGCGGCGGTAGAGTTGAAACTATTTAAAAAGGTTGTCTCACGAAAGGGCGTATTTCAAGAGGTAGAAAATGCGGTGTGGTAACAAAATGATGGCTTTTGAACCCGCAGACCTTGTTTCCAATACCGATTTAGGAAATTTACCAATATTACAATCCTGTGTGAGTAAACGAGTTTATATATGGCTCAGATAGGTAAGACCTTTGCAATTAAAATGCATGATTACCGATTAAGGAAAGACCTATATTGGTACAGTTTTGGAGTCCATGCAGTAAATGAACATAATGTATTCTGGGACTGCGCCCATCACCACTTCGTGCAGGGCCTTGGTTGTTTGGGTAGGAGGGGAATGGGTTATTTGCGCAGAACCTCATGTCGACCAAGCCAGATCTCTTCAAGGAATCCAATCTTGGTGATTTGCTTAAAGCGCTTTGAGAACCCAAGGATGATGACAGAATTGTATATTTGAAATATTTCTGTGATGGTGACACTGCATGAAATCCGTCTGAGCAGGTAATGCAATTTGAGCTCTGTGCTGATTTTAATTCGTCACACCACAGGAAAAATGTCTACATCGCCGCAAGATTGGGTCGGGGTGTGTGAGTAAGAAGGGCAGCCCAGCTCAGGAGCAGACCTTGGAGACTGCTGGGCTTGCTAGCCTGAGAGATTTCGGACCTCAACGGAACGGCGCTCAGACGAGAGAAACTTTGCGGTGCACAGTTCCACCGTGTTCCGCCGAGTTGGTTTCGGCACTGCATGCAGCTGAACGCTTCTCAGAAACCACTCTCGCCTTAGTTTGAGCATCTGGAGGGTTGCCGGGGTTGAGCACAGCCCGCAGGCAATTTGGTGGCTCTCAACTACCTCTCTTTCGTTTTTCAACCTCGCTCTCCACTGAAATTCTACTTCTGCACACACAACCTAACTTGCCTCCAGAATTGTTATACCGGTGACGATCTAGGTTGCTGCTCTCTGCGCTTTAAAAAGGAACCTGCACGTATTTTTTTTAACACGATGGCAGCACATTCTATTATGACTGAATGTTTTGTTGATTAGAATCGTTTTTCGTGTTTTTCATTTGACTGCCTCCCCACTGCTCCGGTTACTTAACAGTGCTGTGTATTCTCCTAAAACAAAATGAGTCCCACATTAACAACATTTCGAGTTAAAATCCATGTTTTGATAATTTGACATGCAAAAAGGTTTGTTTTTTTATGGTTTCGAATTTTCACAAGCATAATGACTAGCTTTAGGTCTGCGCTAAACTGGTAGACTATAGGCAGAAAACCTAATCACTGCTTCATTGTGTTTCTTTAAATAATGTTTAAAAGGCATACATATTGCACACATTCACACAGCACAGAGGCTTGTCCAGCGTGGCATATTGAGCCCTGTCTGGTGCATCCGGACCATGGTTTGAGGAACAGTATAACCACATGGCATACCAGACAAATAATAATGTAACCCGTGTATTAGCACTGCAAAGGCAGGATGTCTCAAATTATTAACGGTGGTGAGGGAGGGAGGGATAATGCTAGCATGACACAGGATATGGGTTAAAATCACACCAGAACCAGACCTTTTGCACAAACTTTCACCCCACACCAAAGACGGTATCAACCACCTATTCGCGCACACCTTGCTTCAGATTCACCGCTTCAAGTTTTGAGGGCCAGCACCACCGGAATTTTGCAGGCACAATGATAATCCTGAAAGTACAGCATGACTTTCAAACTTGGTGTACTTTGAATTCTGGTACTTGTAGCGTTTGATTACAAGATTTGAACTTTTGACTAAAAAACCATGATCCTTTTGCCTGTCATGGTTTTATATGGGTTTAGATATTTGCAGGCAGGGTAATTGTGTATTGAGTGATTTGTGTACTCTGCAAGTATTAGTTAAAACCAATGTACATGTGGTTTAATGCAATAGTGCCGCTTCATATATAATGGTGACTATTCTTAAACTGCACAACACATGTTTCTCTTGGCTTACTCAAAGCAATACTATTTGAAAACGATACTGACTCAAACGTGAAATAATTAACATTGGAAAATGTAGTTGCCCATTTTTGTCTTGGGTGTGTGTGTTTACTTAAAATAGGATTCCATCCTTATTGATTAGTAACCATCAGTTTATTTTGCTCACTCTTCTGAACTTCCATACGAACTCGACTATTTATTGAAGTGCGTGGGGGCAGGGGGGATGTTACTATTTTTGGATAGAAGTCCCAGCTGCACTTCAGGCCCTTTTGTTCTCAGGGAAGGTAGCCTTATCCCAAAAATTCAAGCATGGGTTGGAGGGATGGCCAAAACAGAACTTAGTGTGTGAATAATGTGTTATTACCACAGGCATCAACTTTATCGACCATGAAGGGATGAACGTCTGGTACAGCCGGGTTTCAAAAAATGGCCTGCAGGGCTGTGTTAAGCTCACTGACATCATAAATTGGCCATCCACAGCAGGTAATGTTGTGTGGACATTTCTGTGTTCAAGATCGGTTGCTGTTGCCTTTGTATTTAATATTGAAATTGTCTGCTATCTTGTAAGATCATCAAATTTAGTTCTATCCCTGTCTTGATTAAACTTCTTCTAATTCCGTTTTCAGTGATGTGAATACACATTGAAAATAATAGACCCTAGGACTGGCCCTTCTGAAATGCATGCTGACGACTTTCTCCTGTGCTGCACTGCCCAACGTCTGGGATTCACCTGCCTGTGTGGTGGTAGCTCTTACAATTCAGAGAGTTGATGAAACCTCTGGGGGATGTGGTCATCTGGGAGAAATGTTAATGATTTTCTTGCTTGGAGATCTTAACCAATGACATAGTAGTGGACAGGGTTTTATTGGTAAATTGGTCCCAGGACTAGTTCTCCGGTACCAGCATCCCTCTTTTGTTCATCAATTTCTCTGTCATGGATAACCTACATCTGACTCATATTTTTTATTTGCCAACCAATTCACTTTGTTTCTCGTAACTTCCAATCAGGGACCTTTTGGCCTAATGTTTCGTTATGTCTGATACTTGGTACATTTTGATTGAAGTACTTCAATTCCAATATCTTACCATCTTTGTGTCCAACTTTGATCATCAACCGTATTGTAGCGTTTTACAATTTTGACACCTGGGAAGCAATGAATGTTTGCTTGGTAACATCCAGTATTTTAAGTAAATTTTTCAGTCCTGCCATACGTTACTATTTTGGTAGTTTATTACTGCATTTATGTGCGCCTTCACACACAACTTTGCGGGTATATTGCTGGTCCCTGCAACAACTCGTAACAATTCTAGTAACTTTTACGTTCTCATTCATGCCTTTATCTTGCCACCATATCACTTCTCTAACGTGCTCCAGAGCCACATTCTTGTTCCTTGAAATTAGCATCACGATATGACACACTCTGATTATTTTTTTAATATCTTACCTTTTCAATGCATTTCTATCACTTGGGCGGTTATTATTCCTAGTTACTGTGCCACATTGTTTACATGTGATTTCACACGCCTCAGACGTGACATCAGCACGCTGTAACGTCACTTCCGTGACGTTTATGTTTATATTCAGTGTTTTGGTATGGCAATTCTTTTTCCATACAGCACAGGACGCAGGGTTTGGGCCCCTTGATTAGTTCATTTACCGTTTTTTTTTTTTTTTTTTTTTTTTTTATGGTTAAGACTCACATTTTCGCATGCTAGCGTATTCTATCTTTAGGGCTCATGCACACTAAAACGACTGCATGAATAATCTATTATGCACTATCCCTGGTGACGGAGGCTCATTATGGCAATAACGTACTTTGGCATTAACTCCTTTTTCTTCTCCGCGAATATTTCACTTCCTAAATCCTATTGATATATATTTGGCCAAGTGATAGATGCTCAATAAAGAAACAATGTACTTTGGCACCAACTCCTTTTCCTCGCAGAGAACACTCCATTTCATGAATCCATATAAAAGTAAGCTTACATTCAGAGCTTTAACATGGCACTTCTGGCCATCAATTATCTAATGTGGACACCTCATTTTGGTCCTAGGTATATATTTTCTGCTTGATGAACCCACTGAAGGGTATCGTTTGTCAACCCACGAATATTTTCTCACGCAATTGTGCAGACTTTATCTAATAACTCAAAGAGGGAGTCCCTATGGGACTAGTTTCCATTTACAGGTATGCTTCGCACACTATATATTTCACATCTCACTGTCAATCTAAGTGATTATTCCACTCTTCATGATTCCTCTTATACATTACCATGTTTGTTCTACCTTTGCAGAAATTGGGTATACTGAAACAAATTTAGGGTAAGAGTGTTATACTTGTCCTCCATTGATTCACCAAGACGACTACCATTAAAGATCATTTGTGTTGAATCACTTAATTACACGGGTGAAATTGACAAATGCATATATCTATCTTTCCCAATATCAGAACCAGGTTGCTTTAGGTTCATTTCTTTAATTTCACATTTGACTGGGTGATCCTGGGGGCAAGCCTAGTCTGGCACGGTTTTTCACTTTGGGTACCATACCCTCTTTTCTAACTTCGAAATTTGAATTGGATGTATCTAAGATGAATAAGGTTTCTTACATTTTTCCTTTTCTTTCTGGTTTTCTTTTTTTTTCCTAATTTTGCTTTGTCAACATTGTGCACCATTTGCTTGACCTCACCGGCAATCCAAATTGTGGTATTGTATGTTTTTGATTAGCATTTGAATTTTATTACCATAATTTCTAACTCTTGTTGAAACTGTTGATTTGGATGGTTTTAAATTGTGTAAATTGAATGGTGTATATCATTTTTGTAACTATGTACACTTATGACTTATGTGAGATCAACACAGCCTTGAAAACGACCCATTGGTCGAGTGTCTGCTTTCCAATATCCAGAATAAACATCTTACTTCTTTGGCAACACTTTTTTGGAATACTATAATTTGATGTTGAACGTTTGTATAGTATAAGTTAACTTGAGCGTGATTCACCTTCCTACCCCCAACAATCTAGATTTCTATTACTTTCCAACTCAGGTGGATGAGTTGCGGGGTCAAGAGTGATTGCTGCCAGTTTACACTCATTGTTCCCCCTGCTTTGACACTTAATTTAAGAATGGTCACGAGCGCACAGTACTTGTATATCAAATCCACAATCTTTAATCTCTTCCATGTATATACTATGGTTGTTGTGTAATGAACACAATCTGGCACAATCCTGAAGCCCTCTAGAAAACCACTAGCGTGCCAAGGGTGCTGTTAAATCACTGAATGCTTTCCATTGCAGTGGGTGACCACAGGCATATTCAAAGAGCAGTTAAAATCAAAATTATGATGTGCAGAAAGGGTCACAATCCGTTTAAACCGTTAACTACATTTTAAACTGAAAAAAACTCAGTCCTGGCTTGACATGTCAGCAATTGGGCTCCTTGCCGTTCAATATTAAGTGTGAGTGGTGCAAGTAGGCAGTGATTGGGTGTGTTGCAGGTCTAGAGCAAGGGACTTCCATGCATGTTGGGGAGTGCTGCCTTAGGGTGCAGCGGGCAACAAAGAAGACTCGGGAATCTGGCCTATTTTTGACATAAAGCAATGTGCCCAGATATTGCAAGCAGTTAAATGGGTGCGGCGAGGGAGTTGGGAGTAGATAGATCCGGTAATCAAGGTAAACTAATTTAAGGTAAACTGTTCCATGGCAAATTAGTCTAGAATATCTCCAGAATGCAGTGTGAGCGAAACCAGTCAATTGATTTCTCCACTAGTGCAGGTGTCCATCCTTCACCACTAGTGCAGGTGTCCATCCAATAGCCTTCCTAAACCTTTGGACCAGGAAGTTGATGATCACAATAATGCAGCTATGTGCTCAATAATTCAAATGTGTATTGATAGCAATGTGATGGATGATCAAAGTGCGTCTTGGAATCTAGATTTTCAAGTGGCAATAGAGTGGGGCCTTTAGTCACTAGTTTTGCTTCACATTATAATCTGTTCCTTGATGCTTGATGAGTAGCGCTTCTAGGCGCTTTAGCTGCAATGCTGACGCTGGTCTGTCAAGTTGTTTCAAAGGTGCATGCTCCCGATGGGCAGGGATGGCAACAAGATGGCTTCCAAAGGTTCGGTGTGGTGGGTCAAGTTGGCATTCGAAACTGCTGATTTTATTGGCTTCCAGAGGTTGTCAGTTGCTCCCAAGATGTAATGCCTGCAGTCGGGTTGATTGAGATGATCCGTGGCAATGGGTCGAGCTGACGTCTGGAGGCTGGAAATGCAGTAATCTGTTTGAATGCTCGTAGTGCAAAATACAGCAGTGCGGGTCCTGTCCGGTTGCAGACCTCTCAATGCGATTGGAAAAAAGCAGCCCAAGCTGCTTGTAGATTGCTGGGTGACCCAATACAGGTTCTCTGGGGGGGTCATTCAGTTCTGCACTTTCACTCCAGGAATTTAGCTGGCACCTACAGGTGCTCCTTCACCTCCAATGCAGTCAAGGTTCAGTGCCTTAGACAGTACTTGGTCCATATCACTTCACCCCAATTGTTCCCTTAGAATAGCTAGGGCCCAGGGCTCTCCTCTTCCTTGGATACCTCCTGCTTTCACATCCATAGCAGAGGACTATTCCCCAGCAAATTCTGTGAATTTCTCCTTATGAGAGTCCAAAGGTTAATCAAATCGGGGATTTTCTCTCCTTTTTAAAGGGAAATTGGATTGGCTCAAAATAAAACCTGTTGTAACAGGCTGGATTGGATCCCCTTACAAGTGTCCTTTGCCTTCTGACCTCACACTGTGGCGATTCACAAGGTGTTGTCACTTCTCCCCTGGGGCGGGGCAGGAGGGCTTGCCCTCGAGGCTAGGGAGGTGCAGCCCCCCCCCCCAAATATAGATGGTTCAATGCAGGATCACCTCATGGGGGTGGAGGGGAGAACTACCTCCCTGGGGATAAGGATGATTTCCTAGGCTACAGCCCAATGAATGTTGCTACGCCCCGATATTACTGTCACACCCCTGGAGTAATACACAACTCCTTCCTAGCCACAGAAACCAAACGTAGTGACCACCCCCCCCCCCCCTGGTTTGCACGAGCCCATGACTTGAATATACAGGTACCGCGAGGCAGTTGAAGGGGGCGGTGGGGGAGGGAGAGGGTTAGGGAGAGGTTGTGGTTAGGGTAACCAGGAAAAGGTTTAGGGTTTCTTTGGCATTGGATGGATAACGTGGAACATGGGGAAAGTAACATACAAGATTCCACGAACATATAATGATCACAATTCTGATTCCTTAATTCCGAGTTACTCCTAGTTCCTGTCACACCCTGCTTCCTCCTAACATCGCAACAAACTTAAGCACATGTAATTTATAATGGCCATGAATAGCTAATGTAGTGCATACAGCATAAGACAGAATACACAGACTTATGATAATCATATCGATACAGCACTTGCAGAGTGGTGCTCTTAAATCCCTCTTGAGAAAATTTCTTGAGATTGAGTCACGAGGGGAGACATAATAAACTAAACAGAAATATTGACAAGAGCAAGCAGCACATACAACATAGCTTTTCTCTTCTTGTCGTTGTGCTGATTCCAGCGTTATATTCTCCAAATCCGCATTGGAAGTGACAGAACAGTATTGAAGTTCAACAAGCCTCCTCCCCGAGCCGGGGAAAAGTTCTGCGCCCTGACAGCGGCGCGATACAAGAGTCAAACAGAAATAAACATGCCCCTGTATGTTTTTTGTAAGATTCTGCCAGAATTAGCTTTGCGCACTCTGAGCGGCGTGCGACAAATGCCGCCTGAGTTTCAAACGTGCACACACATTCTCAAGCACTTGAGGGCTGGTTGGGGGGGGGGGGGGGGGGGAGCTCCGCCACACCACCCCAGGCGTATGCTGACTTTGTGTTGCACGGGCCACCGTCCTAGCCTTTATTGCCCCTGAAAGGCATTGGATGTCGAGCGCTTAACATCACTGCCGGTCCAGGTTCAGAGAAAACAAACTCTGCATCCGTGCTCCTGCTCTCCTCGGCCCACAATCACCAACCGGCAGCATGGGCCGAGGAGGAAGTTAAATAGGCTTCTTAATGTAACCCAGCACACCTGTACCAACTGTCCTGAGAATCATGGGAAGTGTAGTACCCCCCCTTTATACCGTAATAGTAATTCCAATGCTGCCAGACAATGCAACTCTTCATACCAGCAGAGCAGCCCCTATTTCCTTACAAGAACTCCACCTCTGCCTGACACGCTAACTAATGTACTCTTATCCTATGTCTGCCTATCGACCACCTTGTACTAACTGTCATTAGATTGTATGTCTTTACTATGCTTGTATGTATTTACTCTGCTGTAACTACCTCTAAGTCTCCGGCGCCCTGTTACCCCAGGGTTCGGCACACACGGTACAAATAAAGAAACTAAACAATTCCTTAGCCCTTTCTAACTTCCAGAGCCACTACATTGAAAGCCAGCCTATGTTTTGTTGTAACATGGGCCCCAAGATCAAAAGAACTAGGATGAGTAAGAATACAGGCGACATAGAGATCAATGACTTCTTGTATGAGGTGGCCCCAAGGAGGTATGCAGATTAAGTTGATGACCAACAAGAAGGACTTGTGTAATCCGCATGGGTGGAACTGGATACGAAGTATAAAAATGAAGAAAGGATTGTTGGATGTGGGAAGCCCGTCCGCGCAGCTAAATGCAGCCGTGACGGGCAGCACAGTGGTGGTCGGTGCAGCAGTATCCAGTCCTGAGGGGAAACGCAGGCAGCGTGCGAAGTCTCAGAGCGGGATATTGAAACACGACCGGTGGCTGTGGAAAAGCAGAGGGCGGCAAGAGGACGCTAAGGAAGGTCTCCACCCACTGAATGAAGGTGTATTTAATCCCGAAGACTTTGCAAAACCACAAGTGCAGAGGAGCGAATCCCTTTGAGCCGGAGAATTGTCTTGGGCCCAGGAAGTCCTGGCAATGTACAAAAGCCCCGTAAGAGGTACAGGCGAACCGGAGGGGACCCAGAGGCTAATGTAACTTTTTCCCGGGCCAGTATTAGCAAGTATGTTCATGGGCATAACGAAAGAAGGGTCTGGGACCTCGGCAGTGAGCGGGCTAGCATCATCTTCCTCTGTGCAGCGGTAGTGGGGAAACCTCTGTTCACCAGATAAGGGTCTGGAACCTCAACAGTGGGGAAAAACTGTACCAAGCAATAGCGGGTGAAGGCAGTCCTTCTCCTGCTATCCGACAAAGAGCTGTGATAAAGATGCCAGGGGAAGGGAGTTCTTCTCCCACCGGCCAGATTGTGAAATGAACCAAATAATACCGGTAGAACGAGGTCGTTCTCCTGGTACAGTCTTAGAACTTGTGTTGAAGCTGCCATAGGAAGAGAATACTTCTCCCTGGCCTTGTGGTGAACTGTACACAGTAACACCAGTAAGGTGTTGCAGCTGTTGGAATGCACACAGGATATTTAATTTTCCCCTGTGGCACTGCAAGGCAGGAGCTGATGATGCCTGTCGGCTAGCTCAGCAAAGGCGCATGCTTACACTGCAATTGTGGCATGGAGAATTTATGAAGGTTTTGGTTTGATTTGCAGGCCTGGTTTTCAGAAACAGAGTTCCTTTCATCAATTTATATTAATAAAAATCAAACCAGTTTTCTATGAATTTCTTCCATGTATGGAACTGCAACCTGATACTGGATTGAATATAATGTAATGGCCCGGAACAGAGTCAACATGAGAGAGGCCACAAACTAAACAGGATCACGGATACCAGCCGGAAGCAACCTGCAATAGGTTTCGGGAACAGGTGCATGTTAAAGGTTCATTAAACAACGATAATATACGACTGGCGCACAAATGGCCTGAAACGGAAGAATGCAGCTAAAACACAGATTGTAACTTTTAGAATAGTTCCTATGACCTTACTTGAAACTCTGATGAATTCCTTCCCAGATATGTATTCCCTGAACTCTTGGAGATTATTTTCCTTAAGGGGGCTTCTCAATGCGTGGCAACCATGAACAGTGGCTAGTAAAACGGATGCGCCCTTTCAGCTACAGTCAGACATTTAACGTTGGGTCACAGAAGAACAATTGGTATCTTAGCACTGGATCCACTGATAATGGGGTGTGGGGGGCGAGGGGGGGGGGGCTTAAGGGAAGGGACGTTGCCAGCCCAATGGTGAAATTCCTTCTGGGGTCAGGACTTTTTTCGTCCTTCGCTTAATAAGCAGTGTACTCTTACGGCAGGGTGGGTGCGGGGCTGGACTGCATGTTCACCCCTCTAGAAAACGGCCACCCTTTCAGTCACCCCAATGTCCCTTCTAATGAGATGCTCGTCCCTGCTGGATCTGTCTAATTGCCGACACTGCACAACTCAGTAACAGAACATTGCAGGTTTCTGTCCCTCGCCGTCCACTCGCCTCCCCTTCACACGAGTCATTCAGAGCAGACACAAGGCAGGACCCTCGCTTAACGGTGCCTCTCGACACCACCAAGCTTTCACTCCAACCAATCTCCCTTTTTCATGCTCCTTCTCAACATACTCTCTTCCTCCATGTGTGTTGATGTGAGGGTTCACAGAAAAGCCCAGGTGATGATCAGATGCAGAGAACTATAATATACATTTACATTAAACATAATGCATGCTTACCAGGGGCCAAATGTTCAAGTTATTATCCAGCCATAAAGTCACTTGCCACCTCAATTCTATAAATGCACACAATTGCTTATTCACCAAGAGTCAAATATCGCTAGCTAGTGGCGAGTGCACATTTTGCACCCTGTGCTTACAATAAACCCATTTATTAAGACTACCGTTTAGATACTACAAAACCATTGCTTTTACCAACTACCAACGCATTGATGTCTTTTTAGTTGACTGCTGTTAGAAAATGTGTGTTTTTTTTTTTTTTTTTTTAACACTACACCCCACCCATGCCAAAACCTATGTTGTGATTACCACCGTGTTCTAATAGCCATACAGACCTCGAGAGAGGCCATTGTTTGGGTTAATGACTCTTCCCCGACTTATGGTCCGAGTTGAAATGGTAGCTCATAAGCCCCCAATAATGGGAAACGTAACACAAATACTGTACCCTTGCGCAGAACAAAAATCCTGACCCTCACTATGCTGACTAAGGGGAGCTGGGGTTTCGGGGGTGTCCCCCTCTCCCCTTTGTCAGTGTAATGGGGGGGGTGTCAGGGGTTGCGGCTGTGTCCCCCTGCTTCCATTAGCTGGTATCGGGGGGACAATAAAGGAAAAAAATATTTTTAAAAGGATCTTGCAGTGTCAGTTCTGGCCCACTTTGCAGGAGAGAACTGTCGCTGCAGGTATAGAGGAGTGTGCCACTGAAAATGTAAGTGGGTAGAGGGGAGGTGAGTAGGGGGATGCAGGGCAAAGTCATCTATGTGATCACCGCACTGTAATGGAACTCTACATTTTGAATGTAGACGTCATGGGCAGCACAGTGATCACATAGATCCAATAATGCCCTCCCTTGGTCTATATGGCTGTATTTCAGTCTGGCAATATATCCTGCAAAGTTCAGGTTAGCTTTGTCATAACAATTGTAAAAGGAGATATTTCTCCTGACTTTATTTCCCTCTTCCTTATGTGTGACATAGGTTTTGTTAGTCTTTCCCTCCCTCATTTGAAAATATCTGACCATATGCCACTGGTTCTTTGATTATGCACTGGAAATAGGAGGCAGGAAAGGATGGTGGTAGGTGTGTGTGGGGACAGGGGGTGGTAGGATGCCAGGATACCCAGCATCTTAGTTTAACTGAATTAGTGTTTTTGTGTTTATATACTCTGGTAGGTTAGAAGAAGAACACATACTTGTATTTTCCATCTCACTTCTGCTGTTTATTAAATGAAAGGTGAAACGCCTAGTTTTGCCTATGCTGACTAAGGACGTTCCCTATCTTACAGAGTGAAGTAAGTTGCTTGTCAGTCGTCGGTGAGAGTCCAAATCAAGATCAGACCACTGTCCTAACTAACCTATCCTAACCCTTCCACTATTGGAACAGCAAAAGAGAATGACTCCATCCTCCTGTGAGCTGGTTCTGCACCAAGTTCAGCTCGGGCCTTTTTCCGCCTGGCACCATGACGAACCAAGCTATGTCGATTTCATCAGTGGATGAGGTTTTTGAATTAAGCGGGACGGAATGTTCTGATAGGGGGCTTGCTGACATCTCAGTAAAGAACACCTACCGTGCGAACTGTGCCTGTCCTCCTGTGCACTGTGAAATTGGGAGAAGGCTCTGCGCCCAACTCTAAAATCGGGCTTCTATCAGACAAGTGAAAAAGGAAAGGACTGTGCTGATTTCATTATCTTAACTGGAGCCTTTCACCTGAGGACTTCATACAGGAGCTATCTGATCCTCTCGTGCCTGGGATCTAAAACTATCGAACAGGTCGCCATGGCACTTACAAACATTTCTGTACCTGATTGTTTTAGGTAAATGGACGATACTTTGCCTGCATTGACTCAAGCTTCCTCCAGTTGCCCCGTTTCCTCTATTAATGACTCCCCTATTTTGGCAACTTCACCACTTGAAGCCCAAAATAATTAGAACAGGAACGAGGGGGAAACTATGTGCCTGGTACATTCTATGCCTGCATCAACGTTTGAGCTGACTTCTGATGACTTACCAACGACTTTACTAAAATCTGATTCACCGCCGTTGGTGTTGGACACCATAGCCAATTACTCTCTCGCTCTTCAAGAGTCCTGTAATTCTGAACATCTTGATAGCACACCTTGTTGTACTGTTGTAACATTGGTATGTCTCTGTTCGACTGCTTCAATTGATTTGGCAAACAATAGCAGTTCCTCAGCAACCATGTTCAGCATCTTGAAAACGCTGCTTACGAGACTTGTTTGCTAATTAATTGCTAATAAGTTGTATTTACAAGAACTACAGCTCTCTAAAACAATGGACATGGTGTATGGGTCATCGAGGGCTTTTTTTTTTCAGCCAGGAACCAACTCGGATTGGCTCACGTTTGCATGAGATGCATTTATGGCACATCTCCCACCTTTGAACACTCGCAATGCGATTCCATTGGGTGACCCAAGGCTGACTGAAACTGATCAAATACTTTTATATCTGCCTCCTGGGAATGGCCTTAAAAGGCGTCCTGGTAGGGTTGTTGGCCACGCTCTGATGTATAAACCATTAACTAATAAGAAAAAAGGAATGGGCTTATTGGCAGCAGCAGCCAGTGGGAACCTTGTGGCACAAGCACTGGCGGCACCCCTAGCATTATTTCTGATTGTTCAATTTCATGTTAACGAACAAACCCTTATGACTACTAGTAAGGCTGTAATTTCGTCTGTATTCTATTTGGGGATGCGAATGATGTAATCTTACTGATTTTGAAAATGATAGCCCCCCCCCCCCCCCGGACCATCTCTTGTGTTCTGCTGTTAAGTTGCCTACCACTCTCCAACCTGATCCAGGCTGAAATGACGAACTGTAGTAACAATAACAGTCAGTTGGCTTCCACTTTGAGCTATAATGGAAAACCCACTGTCTGCTCTTCTGCCCAGACTGAGCCGGGGATGGCCTTGGCGTGTCCTGTAAAGATGTTAGGCTTCCTATATCGGAAACTGGGATTGGCCAGAGTTGGCAAGAACAGGCCAGTCGATCCCAATTACAGGACCATTGCACTTTGCCTTGCAACCTTGAAATTAAGGCTCTCTTAATACAGTGCCTCCTCTGTGATGACAGCGGACATTATTTAAATCTGGCCCGATTATTGGATTTATTTCACTGAATTATGGTTCTTTGATTTATACGACGCAAAGAAATTAAAACGGTGGATAGTTGCGAAAAAGTACCTGCTAACATGACGGTTTATTTTATTACTAATGACACCATGACCCATATCCTACAATATAGTGATTAATATAGGCAGCTAGGATATGAATAAACGTCTATTGACTTTGAATATGGTAGGAGATTCCAACCGTAAAATTCAATGGGTTTCGCTTTTTTTTTTTTTTAATCAATCGGGGTGGGGGGGAGAATAAAGTAAAATATTTCACACAAAGGCCTAGAGCACACTGTTTGGGTTCAGAGTTGGTAGAGGCACTCGGTGGAGTCTGCTGATGTTATATAACAGTTAATTGACTGAAGTAGGTTGGTCAAGCTTCTTCTTATCTATCCCCCAACCCTAGATAAGCGGCTCACCAGCACTGTCTATTGCCAGGCACCTCAGAAAGGATTAGATGGTATGGTTGGAGGGCAAGTAATTTTGAGTTTTACGAAAGAAAAATCAATTTAACCACTGACCTGTCATAATTTGTGTGATAACAATTCGGTATATCGCCATGCATAAGACCCCCTTTTGGTCCCCTTATGTGTTTTCTGGAGATACCAACCACCAGAGCCAGGTAACAAATTGGTAGCTGCACTTAAGCCCTGACACATTTCAACTCTTGTACCTAACTTGCCTTATGGAGCAGGGATGGATGATGCTATGTCAGGGGAAGTGAAGCATTGGGCTTGGTTGGCCAGGCTGGTCGCACAAAGGGGGAAAAATTGGTATTTGGCTTCAGATAACCCACTAGGAGTGCAGCTTAATGGCTGGAATACTTGCAGGCTTACCATTATATTTGAGCAAGGTGGGTTTATGGAAGAGCTTGATCAGTATATAATGGTGGGATTACAGGAGACTTGGCTTGGGGATCCAATAGTGGTGGATGGCTGGCATTCTATACAAAAGCCGACTGTTGAGGTCCCTCGTGGGGGAGCATTCCTTATGGGTGCTAGAAACTATTGAGTATGGTGGAACTACCTTGAAGCTCCCCCAATATTCTTATTGGAAGGATTTTCCTACCAATGGAAAAGGGAAGCAGAGGTGGTCGTTATTCATATCTACAACACCGCATATAGACAGCCCCACGATTTGGTGTTGATTGAAATTGAGTTTCTCATTTGCAAATTGACACCTTGTGCATTTTGAATAGTGTTCAGAATTTTAATTCTGATTCCTAGTGCCCTCAATCTTTCGGACCATCAGGACCTGTATCAGCAGCTGCGGGCAAAGATTTGCTTTCCCATTCCTGTAAGAGAGGGATTGAATGGGCTAGCTTGCTTACTTCATTCATCTGGGTTCTCTATGGATAATGGGTTTTCCCCACCGCAGTGCACTCGCATCAGCCCTAAATCTTATAGTATTCTAGACTACGACTTTAATTAATGATTACTATCTGGTTAGTGACATGGGCGTATTCCTACGGTCTGAGAGTGATCACACGCCACTTGTTAAGATTTTGAACTCCACTGTGATGACCCTTTAATCTGAACACAGCGATGGACTTGGGTTTAATCCTTCCTGGAATCTCATAACCTGGAACGATCGAAGGTTGGGTGAGGCCTCCGCCTATATTCAAGCAGGCTTGGGTTCCTTTATAGAATGCGGTGAATTTAGGTGTACGGAAAATCCCGCTGATTGCACGGCTGAAGCAATCTGGTATTTTAGGGAAGTCATTGTGACTGCCATTCCCACCATCAAGAAAGGTACTAGCCCGAAGTGGATTATCTACTCTTCGCTCAGTCACCGTCATTTTTTTGGCGCAGTAATATTAATCAAGAGGAGTGACATGTGCAGAGAAATGCGAGACCTGGCGGCTATGGACTTGGCCAAGCCGAGCACGCGATATGCTTAAATAAAGTTTAACCCTTGTTTAAGCCATTTACGATACATTGGTATAAAACTGAGTGTTCACGTTGGCAGGCATTGTTTGGTTTAGCCTTTGAGAACAATGGACGAGAATTTGAGGGTGCTTGATGGTTACACCCCTGCAATACGAGCTATCTCTGATGCCTCGGAAACTGCCTGGTTGAAGTGTGTCTCTAAAACTTTGGGAAGAAGTGAATTAGCCTCTGTTGCATTGGGAACATTAATGGTAAATTGGAAGTACATAAACACCCAACGATCTATTGAGGTAAATTGATGGTAGCAAATCCTTGTGGGCCCTCGGCCCAGATGGTATTTGTAGCGCAGTGATTAAGAACAACCCTAGACTGGCTCTCTCACTGGATTGGTGATTCCCAGTTCATCCCTTGGTCTTGGAGAAACCGTTGTTATCCCCATCCCCATCTGGGAGAAGGGCGATCACCTTGATCCTGGCAATTTCGCCTCTTAGCCATGCTTGACGCTTCATCGAAAATCTTTGCCTGCCTTTTATTGAACAAACTTTGGGCATGGGCTGAAGCTTCCAAGCTCATTCTGCTAAACCAGTCAGGCTTCCAGTGGGGGCTTAGCATGACAAATTGCCTCTCCTTGCTAACTTGTCATCCAACAGGCATGGCTTATTCGCCAATGTCCTCTATATGCAGTGTTTGTTGATTACATCCCGGCAGGACTGTTCGCCATGATAATCTCTTTACAAACCAACACAAGTCTAAAAGTCAGATTTGACCAACCGGGCAGGAACTCTTGCACAGAGTGCGGATTAAAGCCGGGATGTATCCTTGCGCACCTCCTTTTCTACTTGCACTTAGCTGATATGAGTGGCCTTGGTCAAACTGATTGCCCCAAAACTGTTACTTTCCTGGATTGTGCACGCGGATGATATAGTTTTACTGGACCTTGCTTCATCTGGTCTACAGGTCTCCTTAGATCTGCTAAAAACGTTCTCGGATTCCCACCATCTCAACACCAGTAAAACTAAGGTTATGGTGTTAACCTCGTGGTTGCAAAAAAGATGACTGCAACTTGGCACCTCGGTTGGTAACACCCACGAGGTAGTCGGTGAGTATAAATACCTGGGAATCTACTTGATTGCAGACTACGAGGTACTGGTCACCTGGACTATGTCAAGCTAAAGTGCTCTCAGGTTATTGGGTGCCTTGGAAGATTGGCCCGTCCTGGTGGTGGGTATTCTTTGGGGATCCTGACTCTATTATATCTGGCCAAGATTCTCCCCATTATTATGTATCTGGCAATGCCAATCGAGTAGCTAAAATGGCCACACTAAGAGGATGTTCCGCGTTCTGACTCGTACCCTTGTTGAGATGATCTACCTCGAGTTTGGCATTGATTCCTGTTTGGCGAGAGTCCAGTTGACTTGCTTGAACATGTATTGGAGACTCGCCAACGCCCAGACTGGCACCCTGAATTTCCTTATTTTTTTATACTAGGGCTACCTATATGCAAGACAGTACACTGCTTCTTGTTGGCACTGTTGCTACTAGACGGTTGGCTTTGGCTCCAGGTGATCCGCCGAGTTGGACATTTTCGCACTATAAAGCTGCTGGCATTGTATACTCTTGTTAAGGTGAGCAGTATATAATGAATCTGGCCACTAAATCCAATAGCAGATTATTTGTTGAGTATATTCTGAATCGGGAGTACGTTCCAAAATATATCAGGCAGTTTGTGGGTAACACCTTGGTCTGGGATTACCTCAAATTAACATTAAGTGACCTTGGAAATTACGGGTGCTTGGAATGATATTCCAAGGCCGTTTTACGGTTTTGCCGATTGTGTGGCACTAACCAACTTGAGTCAACATTTGCTAACTGGCTGTGAAGCTCTGGAAGGCAGTGAGGCTAAGGGCCCTCATGGTAGCAAGCTTGGGCTGTACTAATGTGGGGAGGCCCTTTGGGTGATGATTATGGCGGGTAACCATGAACCCTCTATTGTCTTGGTGATATTCTGGAAGAAAAGTTATCCTGGAGGACTGTAACTTGTATTAATGTAATGAGGGTTTGGAATGGTGGGATTGGCCTGAGTAGGGCACTCTGATAACTGACGAATTGCATTGTAGAGACAGTGTAGAGGTAGTAATTTATTGGTTTTCTTTTTACTTCATAATGAATTGGTTTTTATGTTTACATATAATTGTGATTTTATGGATGTGTATTAAGTGATGAATCGTAAAAGGTTGAATAAACCAAATGCCAAATAATAAATCAAATTTAAAAAAGATCATGTACCAAGAAGATGCTGAGCATTGTTTTCTTGTATTACTGCATTTAAATATTACCAAAGATAATTATAGTTTTTACAGCGGTTCTGCAAGATTTTGAGGGTGCAGCGCATTCGGTTTAGAGTCTTTTGGAATCTGTTTAGTTTTATGCGTCAGGGCTAGTGTCGGTTTCAGTTGACCGATCTATGCTGTGGTCACCAACCTTTTCATCTCTTTGAATTTCTTAAATATTTGAACATTTATACAGGTACATAGCTCAATGAGGGAGTAGCCCAACTTTCCTTTGTCTTCAATAAATATTTGTACAAAAAGGGTCCCAACTGTGTGTAAGTGGCTAGATCGGTTTGGCTGCTGCAATTTTGAACTGGTTTAAAATGTTTGTTTTAGAGGTGGGGGGGGGTATGTAAATTGATTATTGTGGGATCGTTTGCTAAGGATTAGAGCTCCAGCCGGAGCTACTAGTTCGGGATACACCATGGCAAGAGATGCATCCTTGGAGGCAATATTTTGATTTGCAGGATCGGGATGAGCTGCTCTGCACTTGGATTTCAGACTTATTTATGAAGTTAGTTCTTGACCAGGTGCGGTAGGAGTTTAGAGTACTTTTTCTCCACTACCCCACACCCCCTCCAAACTGTTCAATGTATCCAACCAGTTGCCCATGTGCACTCTCTTCCCTTAACCAAATCTAATTTCCCAAGCACATATTTGCGTAGTGTACTATTCTACAAATCTGCCTTCCTTGCACTTCTGTAATGTTGCCATGGTCCGCTGAACAGGACTGACATCCACTGATACTATCAATTCATTTCCTTGCCCTCTGCTAACCCCCCCCCCCCCCACTCCCTGCCACCCCATCCCATCCTTGCATATAGCACTTAACCTACGGAAGGAAGGACAAGGAAGACTAAGGTTTGGATAACCCTGACTGGGGCACAATGCCAACTTTTGGTCTTGCCTAAGGTGCTCTGATACAACCACGATGGCAATTTGGTACTATAAGACCTTCTAACCTAGTATGCAAGTGCCTGCCATTTATTTTGTCACTTCCACAGGAGTGCGTTTCCTACCATTTCCCCCCACCCCCCCTTTTTACACTGGATATCAAAAGCTACATTGCAAGCTTTTGTCGTACAGGGAGCAGAAGTACAACCTTAACCTACACTCTCTTCCCTTTCACTCGTGGTACATCCTTAAAGAGACAAACCTCTAACACCCACCTTCAACCAGAAAACAGCAAGAGGCTTATTTGACTGGATCTGGTCTGCCCACCCGAAAATCTCTCCAGGTCGTCTCTTTGCCCTGCCCTGCCTCTTGCTCTTATCATTCTTGTGACTATTTCGATCAATATTTTATCACAAAGCACCACTGAATGTTTAAAATGCTCACTGTTTTGTAGTTTTCTTCTATTGTGAGAATTATTTTTGTTTAGTCACTTGTAGAGCATAACCAGAGGCGTTTTACCCATGGTGGCTTGGCCTAAGAAGTTTGAACACCACTAAATTAGAGGCCACCCCGATGGTCAAATAAATTGACACACGGAGCGTCTTCACGAGTGACTGTTTAGTTTATAGACTGCTCTCAGTAGAATGGTGAGGTCCGAAACATGACTACTTGGCTTTCTATGCAGAGTGGCTCTTCTGAAAGGATTCCTTTTTTGCTGTGGTTATGTCTCGTGGTTTAGAGCATTAAAGCGCTATAGGCGAAGATCCGAGGAAAAGGCCACAACGGGAGCTCTCATTTGCTCTGCTGCGAGAGCATGAGCAGGCTAGGAACAGAAGAACCCCCACCAGCCGCTGCTGTCATTGCACCGAAATGTCCATTGCTGGCTTTATTAGAAGCAAAATCGATTCTGCCTGATAAGGCACACAAGGAGTCTGCTGGCCTCACCAAAATGGCCACCCCCGTTGCCGTAGCAACATACGGCAACAAAAATAGTTGCCGGAATCTCACTGCCACGGCCTGAGGCCCCAATAGGCCCGTGGAGCCTGCCAGCCCCTCCCCTACTGCTTTAAAGGTGTAGTGGGAGGCGACTGACGGGCAAAGCCGCAAGGCGAAGGCCTGCGGAAGGCCACAATAGGAGCTCTCGTCTGCTCTCTGCTGCTCGAGGGTGCACCTAACATATCCAGGTAAGAGCCCCTCTCCTCAGTGGTTCACCATCACACTCACTCGTAGGCTCTCCAGCCTACTTGCCTGTATAGTAGCCCCGCCTGTCTCCTGTCTACCCCTGTCACGAAGCCTCAAACGAGTGCCTGTGCACCAGGCTAACCCTTCCCTCCACTGCACCCATTGTCCTGACCACCCTAAGGCAGTTAGTAGCGCCCCCCCCTGGCCTACCTACACCACCGTGCCCTTCCACATCCGGGCCACCCATTAATCTTAAGGTCCACAGCACCTACACCCTCAACCACCGAAGGATTCCACACGGAACAGAAACCTCTTCCTGCATGATGCCCAGCACTGATGAGCTGTGGCACACCGCAGGGAGCCGGCAATACCATGCAGGAGCCCTTCAACAACTATCTCTGTCCTCTCCAAAAGCAGTACAACCATCTAAACCCACAGCCCACACCACCGTGATCTCGCCCATGGATAAGGGTCACCTCTCTAACGCCACCCCTGTGATTGGCACTATTGCAGGTACCCCCCTTCCTCGCTACAACAGTGACCATAAACACTGTCTGCAGCCAACATTGCACTCACTACTGAACTTGATGTGTACTCCCCCACAGTTAATGTATGCTTCCCCCCCCCCTCCCCATTACTGTCATTGCCAATCTTCCTGTGTGCGCCACCACTAACACCAATGTTAATCATGTTAGGTCCGCCGCCACCCCTACTGCCAATGCCAAACCTGCTGTGTGCGCGCCACCCCTACTATCAATGTTAATCTTGTTGGCTGCGCCACCACCATCGACAATGTTGTTAATCATGTATGCACCACCATGGCTGCCAATGCTAATCATGTTGGGTGCGCTACTACCGATTCTAATCATGTTGTGCACGCCGGCTCTCCCAAAGGTTACCCCCTTTCGTGTCCTATCACGAACGACACCTCTGCACCTATCCCAAAAATAGAGAGCCCAAGCACGTCAACTATACTCAAGTGTGCCCTCATCAATGCGAGATCACTTCCTGCGCATGCTTTAGACATGACCTTCTCTGTGACTCTAACCTCAACCTACTATTCATCAGTGAAACATGGCTTCACGAAGCCTCTGGCCCAGCACTGACCCTTGCCCTACCCGAGGGTTACACAATTTTTAGACCAGACCGGAAAACCCAAAAAGGAGGGGGGGTTGCACTGATCGCTAAGCAATCCATCCCCATCAGAAGAATCCAAGGAGATCTAGGCCAGAACTGTGACTACATGCTCATCAAAATCAACCCCTCTCCCAGCTGTACAATCACCGCCCATGTCACCCACCGCCGACCAGGACCAGCTACAGAATTCCAAGAAGCACTCCTACACAACCTCAAGAAATCCACCATGTCCATCCTCCTTGGTGACATGAATCTCGGCCTCAATGAACCCACAGACTGGAATGCCACCTCCCTCAACAACGCCCTCGTTACACTCTGCTTCATCAAACAAGCAGTGTCGGAACCAACCCATAATAACGGTCGCACCCTGGATTGGATTGCCCAACACAACTGTCCACTATCTTTCCCAGTCATCGCCTCCATTCCCTGGTCAGATCACGCGGCTATCCATTTCAATCTTAATTACGCCAAAGTCCTGATCACCACCCAAGGGACATTGCTTCCCGCCCTTACTAGGAGCGCCAAGCAACTCACCAAGGAAAGGCTACTTCCACATCTCCAGGTTCCAGAACTTGAGCATCCATTCACTAATAATCCGGACACCCTCGCAGCCACCTACAACCTCATTATCTCCAAAGCCATAGATACCATTGCACCCCTTAAGCAAAGAAAAGCCAAACCCATCGGACAAACCAATTCATGGTTCACCCAGGATCTCCTGAAACTGTGCTCACAAAAACTTCAGCTCTCTCTGCTTGGCAAACGAAACCTAATGACGCCACCACTTGCCTTTTAAAAACATCGCAAAAAAATACAAATCTGCTATCACAGCCAAAGCTAGTTCCTTCAACTCCAGGATAGCCAACGCAAAATCTGGGTCCAGAGAAATCTTCGCAATCTTCAGAGAACTAGAGACCCCCACGTCCCCCTTCCAACCCTTTGAACAAAGACAAAGATTGGTGCAACGACATTCAAGAAGCCATGCTCAATAAACTGAACACCCTTCAAGAAAAAATCAGCCACCAAAAAGCCTTAACGCTACAACTATCCGACCTTCACCAGAACACCCCAGCCGAAATTCCAGCCTGCTCATTCCAGATGACAGAAGGGGAAGTCCTGACACATAATCGACTCGATAAAGCCTTCCAACTGTAAGGGTGACTCATGCCCTGCCCAGCTCATCAAGGACAGCGCCTCTACACTGGCACCGTTCTTCACTGCCTTCATCAATGCTTCTTTCCAATCAAACCAAGTGCCCTCCTACCTCAAAGAAGCCTGGGTGCGCCCACTGCTGAAGAAACCTACACTTGACCCAAAATCACCAGGGAACTACTGCCCATCACAAAGGTCCCCTTCGTTCTTAAGAGACAAAGCAGCATACATCCAAGTCCAGAAATACCAAGAAACTCATCATCTGCTTGGCCTCCGACAGTCGGGCTTTTGCCGCAACCATGGCACAGAAATTGCTGGCCCTCCTCCTACTCCTTGACCACTCCGCGGCATTCGACCTGGTGGACCATGACACCCTATGCCACCACCTCTCAACGGCTGGCAATTTTTCACTGCCACTGTGTGGATCCCATCCTTTCTCAGTGGTAGAGCAATGAAAGTCTTCTCAGACCAATCCTGCGCACAACCACATCTAATTAAGTGCAGGGTTCCGCAAGGGTCCTGCATCTCACCCACCCTGTACAACCTATTCACAAGGTCTCTATTCAAATACCTCGACTTGATGGGCATCACATACACCAATTATGCCGACGCTACGCAGGTCCTCATCCCCCTTACGGGCGACTACGAGACCGACCAGAAAACCCTCAATTCCATTTACACCACCATCCAGACATGGATGGCTGAAAACTGGCTCTGCCTTAACCGTGAAAAGACAAACTTCTTATCGGCTCTCCGACCACAATCAAAAAAATGGGTTCCCAATATGACTCATTTCTCATTGACAACTCTCGCATCCCGGTATCCCAGTCAGTCAAAACGTTGGGAGTTTACCTGTATTCTAGCCTCACCATGACAAGACAGGTGAATGCAATTTCATCAGCGGCAGCCTACCACTCGAAACTTATCACTGCTGCCAGGCCCTTCCTAATGCAACAAAACTCCCTCACCATTGCCAGAGCAATGGTAGGATCACGCCTAGACTACTGCAACGCGCTCCTACTAGGCACGTCAGCAAGGAACGTCAAACTTCAAACGGTGCAGAACAATGCACTTAGAGCAGCCACAGGGATCTCTAAAAGTGACCACATCTCGGCTACCAGGAAATCCATCCACTGGCTACCCGTTAAAGAACGCATCCTCTTTAAATCCCTTGCACTGACCTACAAATGTCGCTATGACACAGCAACTTGCTAACTCGCGCAAAGATTCTCTGCGCCCCATCAATCAGACCTGCTAGATCCAGCTATACTAACCGACTTTCCATTCCTTAAAGCCTCATGATTAGAGCAGGCGGCTCTAGCTTCCCAGTTCTAGCGACGACCCGCTGGAACCTGTTACCCTCCCACTATCAGAGGCATTGAATCCCACATAGTCTTCAGAAAAGCAATAAAAACGTTGTTGTTCGTGTAAACCGCCACTATCTACTACATGTGCTCCCTCCCGCTCGTCATGCCAACGTGTAAGGCATATGACCACTGTAACACTGTTTTGACCAATGTATAACGTATGTATCAACCCCACCCCCTGTAACTAAGTCACATTCTTGAAACAGCGCCGCGATGCCTCCGGGCTGCTATGCGCTTTACAAATAAACCTAATAAACGTAAACAAGACGGAAGAAATAACGTCCTTGTTGTAGTCTTTATCGATATGTTGCAGTAAGGGGTTGCTAAGGAAAAAACTCGTTAAACTTGGGGGAATTCGCTATCCATTCCATGAATGTTTGCGTGGAGTAGGACCAAAGTACACATTTCTTACGTTTATCTGCCAATGTTCCTTTTGAAAGCAGTATTTAAAGCTGAATATGCCTGGTGGAGTAAAAAGTCTTGCAAGTAAAGTGCTGGCACGAGAGCTGCCGGCACTTGGCAAGCTCAAATCCTGAGGCAGGGTCAACCTGGACTTTCCAGTCGATAAATCGAGTACTGTAACAGGAGGTAATGCGTGTATGACACCCGTTATTACAGAGCCTTGAACCAAGCAAGAGTACTGTAATGTTATATAACTTATATTAGAATGTAAGTGATGCTAATGCTGAAATCTGTCAGTTGTTGTCAAAAACCCATGTCTGCAGATGGCTACGCCCCCCACCTCCCCCAAGAAACACCTTAACGCAGCAGCAGTGGTGGTTACAAAAGGATACAAAGAAAATAATTTGCAGGCCTGTATCTTGGATGTGGGCAAGTTACCAGCCCTGGTACAGTAACTACTACCGTTTATGTAAAAGTCTATTATTTGGGCAGATGCTGCTTTGAGTGCAGCTTTCCAAACTAGATGTTTTGACCTTGTCCATTCTTGTTCACCACTCAAAGCTATTATCGCAGCTTATTTTTCGATTTCAGTTATCTGTCTAGCTTTATCGCCTTGTCATGTGCGTGCTGAGTTTTGTTTTAGAACCCAGGCTGAATTTCACTTTAACACCACCCATTTGGAATGCTCGCCACTGTTCTCAATTAATGAACTGGCTTGGATGCATGTTTTGTGCAGCTATGCCATACAGTTTTGCCATGTGGTTGATCTTTATAGTTCACAACATAGTCTTTGATGGCAGGGAAGCCTGGAAATTCTTAAGTACACCTAGTTTTGGGGGAGGAGAGCTACATATTCCGTATTTGGGATACATTATACGCCTAACCATGTCTGTCTTTCTCTTCCCTCTAAAGGCACAGAGCATGGAGAATGATGAACTTCCGCCAGAGGATGGGATGGGTCGGCGTGGGACTGTACCTCCTGGCAAGTGCGGCAGTGTTTTATTACGTCTTTGAAATCAATCAAACCTACAGCAGGCTGGCCCTCGAGCACATCCAGGAGCACCCTAAAGAACCGCAAGAAGAAACCACATGGGCACATGCCTTGAAAGTCCGACTGCTGTCACTACCTTTTTGGTTATGGGCCACTATTTTTCTAATACCTTACTTTCAGATGTTTTTGTTTCTTTACTCGTGCACAAGAGCTGACCCCAAAACTGTGGGCTATTGCATCATTCCCATCTGCTTGGCAATTTTGTGCAATCGCCACCAGACGTTTACCAAGGCGTCCAATCAGATCAGCAGACTACAGCTAATTGATACGTGAAGACCTGTCCTGGCAAACACTCGAATTGCCTCTGGAGGAAAAATCACCCCACCCCATTCCTCGATTGAAGACTTATGAAAAAACTATCTTGTTTTAAGGGCAGTGGTCACTATGGTCGATGTGTATGTTCTTGCAGTGGAAGGCACGCAGTTCACTTTGCCTACACAATCTATTGTTTATTTTGCAAGGAATGTCCATCCGTGGTTGCGCACAATTCAGTGAATCCAATTATTGTCAATTTGGCCTCATCTGTTGACAGAATGGACCCTCTTCATGCAACCGGAAAAACGTTCACATAGAACTATAAAAGGGGCAATGCCATCTGTGAGTGGTTTTATAGCAGTCGTGTTTGTTTCCCTCCTCGACCAATAATGCAGTACGCTTCCAGAAACTCATTGTTTTAAATTAAGTGATTCGTGGAGCCTGCTGTATGAGCTATTCTGGAAGCACAGCAGAAGGCTTGGGATGACACATTAACAGTATTTTAAGGGGAAGCTCATTTATTTTGCTTCTACTTCTATTGGTTCTCAAAAGACACTCCGCCTCTAATGTTGGATTTCTTTAATTCCAAGTTTCCTGTTTGGCTATTAAGATCTTTATTGAGCCTAGAGAAAAGCTGAATCAAATTTTTTCGTTCAACTCCATGTATAGCTGCAAATTTAGTCTGCTTCTGTGTAAACCCCTCCTGCGACCTCACCCGAAGCCCCCCCCCCCCCCACATGCCCACCGTTCCTTCCCCTTAAGTACATGAGGTGAAGGAGTCTTATGTCCCCATTACTCCTTGGTAGCATTCATTTGTTTAGATGATAGGGTAGCCCTACATAGAAGGAATATTTGAATGTTGCGGGTGCGTACCGCTCGCCTTGTGTAATGGTTTTTTCATCTCAGGCCAGAGTTTGATTTCAAGGAATGTCTTATGAAGGACTAATCTATTTTTGGCATCGAACGTTATTAGTCTATCATCTTGTAGTCTTCGAACACTTGTTCACTGCCCACTTTTCGCGCACCCCCAGTATATGTAACTGAATTAAATCGTTCAAGTGTAGCGTGATTAAGGAAAAGGAAACGTGACTATATGAGCAATGCTGGTTCTCTTAGTGTTTTCTGGGGTTAGTAGCTGTCTTACCACTCTAAACGTTGCTTATGAAGCACTCTGTGGAATGTTAACCTTGTTGGGGAGTCCATATTTATTTCTCGTTAGATGCCTTTGGTGGGTGGCAGCTTCTTATGTGCCTTTCGATATCCAACCTTGCGTGGTTGAAATGGGCTCTAGGAGATGTAGAGGGCAAATACTGTATATTAATAATGCCAAAAATAGCAGGAGGAGAACAAATAAATTATGCTTATGACACTTTATGTCCTCATTTTGAGTGATGTTTGGTGGCCTCTTGTAATTTGAAACACAAACTGATGGCTAGGGATGTAATGGGTTTGTATTGTATGTTTTCACAGCCGGATAAGGCTCGCAGATGCTCCATCAGAGCTTTTTAACTATAAACAGTGTTTTTTTTTATTTTATAATCTGCACATAGACCGCCAGATCTTTGGTTTACTGACTTGGAAAGACACTCGCTAATTTTTATTTGTATCGACCCATGCCTGTGGTCGGACCACAACATAGTGCGCTTTACTATGTCTCCATCACCCCACTCCACGTCTACTGCTATTCTCCTACCCCAGCTCGCAGCTCTAAGAATATTTCAAAAGAACATATTGCCCCATTGCTTAACCCTCTATTACAAGCTCCCAACCTTAATACAAACCCCAACACATTGGCTGACCTATACATCAAAACTGTCAAATCCATCAACCCATTGCCCTGCTCAAGCCACACAAACTCAAACATATGCACACATGAACTCCTGGTTCACCCCCGAACTGCATACGCTCTGCTCTGAAAAACGGCTGGCTGAGGCTAACTGGAAAAAAGTTCCCGCCGAAGCCGAAAAACGAATCTTTTGGCTTGCCCCCCGACAATACAAAAAAGCCATTATCTGTGTAAAAGCCACTACCTACAATCCCTGCATCACTAATGTCAAATCCAACACTCGAAGCTGCCCCCCCCCCCCTGCTGAATCCCATGCCAACCTCCCCACTACCTAACACCACCCCTCCCAACAGATTTACCGGTGTTCCATTTCACCAACATCATTGAAACCAATGTTAAATTGATTTTTAAAAGGTCTTAAACCGTCCCGCTGTAAAGGTGACGTTTTACCCTGCAAGCCTCAAAGACTGCACAAAAATCTTGGCACCATTCATCACCTCCTTCATAAATGCCTTGTCACCACCAGCATTGTCCCAACTAGCCTCCAAGAATCCTGGGTTCTCCCACTTATCAAGAAACCATCGCTGGACCCTACAATTCCTACTGACTACTGACCTATAACCACCGTGCCATTCCTCCTAAAAAATCTTAGACCGTGCAGCTTATTTTCCAATCCAAAACTATTTGGAAAATAACCATATTCTTGGCCTGCGCCAGTCTGGTATCCGTCCAGGCTGTGGGACCGAATGAATCCAGATCGATGAGATCAGAGACAATGTGAAGCTGGCACTATTGCTACTCCTTGACTTGTCGGCTGCCTTTGACCTGGTAGACCACAAAATCCTGCAGCAAACCTCTCCCCTGAAGCCTCCTCCTGGATTGACTCCTTCCTAACTGACAGTCATCCAAGTATTTGCTAAGAACGCCAGTGCCCTCTGCTCCCATATCCTGCAGTTTCCCCTACGGTCTACAACATCTTCACTAAACCCCTTTTCATCCTCCTGGACTCAAATTGGCACATCCTACAATAATTATGCTGATGATGCGCAGATATTCCTCCCCCTTCAGGCAATTATCTCGCAGGCGCCACCACCCTCAACTCCATCTATACTGCCATCCAGGTGTGGATGGCAACCCACTGCTTGGGTTTAAATTATGACAAAACAGAAATCCTACTGGTGGGCACCCCATCCATGATAAAGAAACTTGACTCTCAATACTCTATAGATGGCACCATGATACCATTCTCACCCTCTGTGAAAACCCTGGGAGTGTACCTAGATTATACTATGTCCCTCTGTTGGTAAGTAAATGCCATTGCATCTTCAGCCGCCTCCATAACAAAATTGACTGCCAGACCCTGCATCTCTTTCCTCATTATAGCCAGGGTCACTATAGGATCTAGACTTGATTACTGCAACACCCTATTTGCAGGCACCAGCTTATAACATTAAAAAGCTGCAGATCATCCAACATAATGCACTAAGAGCAGCTCTGAATATCTCTAAACTGGAGCATATCACAGCTGCAAGAAAACAAACCCACTGGCTCCCCATCCATGAGAATTATCTTTAAAACGCTCTCCATAACCCAGAGATGCCTAGCCAAAGATGACCCACCCTACCTTGCACAGGAATTCGCAAAAGTGATCTCCGCTAGACTGACAAGAACTGCCAGCACTCATCGCATCATCCAACTCAAAGTCAAACGAGCCAAAGTGGGAGGCTCCAGCTTTCCTGCCTTAGCTGGCAAATACTGGAACTCCCTCTCTGAGAGCTGAGCACTTGCACTGGACCTTTTGCAAATCGCTAAAAACTTTGCTTTTCACCCAACAGCCCACTCACCAATGCGGCCCCCACTCTGGGACAATGGGCGTGCAGGCTTCAGACTTGCATTATTTCTGAAATGTACTACTATGCAACCTTTGTTGTACTAGCGCCTTGATGATGCCCCCGGCCATAGCATGCTTTATAAATGTATAAATAAATGCCCTCAGGACTCAAGCAAAAAGTAGTAAAATATCTGACACATGTGACTGGATATAAAAAAAGTCACATATTAGCAAAAACAGTCAATATCTCCTATCGCAATATTCCTTTTGAATAGAACCACATTACAAGAATTATTCGATTCTGGCAATATGTTGGAATTCCCCTCCAATGCCCCCCGCAACCCCCCCAAATATTTTTTCCATTGTTTACACCCCTGTAGTGTAATGTAGCCTTAGCTGGGGTGCACAAAAATACGAATATATTGTGTGCTCAGTACCGTAGGCAGGTTCTCTCAATACATGGATCAAATCCATAGTCCATGAACACAAAGGTTGAGCATAAAGCTACTTCTCCCTCATGTCCAGACCTTATGTCACCTATAACATGAGTGCAGTAAGGCCCAGTGCAGTCATGGAATAAATGCTGCACTGGGCCTTTTTTTTTTCTTTTTTTTTTCTTTCCAATCTTTCATAAAACAAAACTTAAATAACAATTCTGTCCTTTCATCAACAGTTTTTTTTTTTCCGACGGGTGTTTTTGACAACGTTTTGCAGATAAGTCATTTTTGGGGGTGGGGGGGGTGGGAAAGGGCATATTAAGAGGGGTTTTTTTTATCGGGGACAGAAAAAAATAGGTGGCAGAGGGGTGGCTCCCCCCCCCCCCCCCCGAAAAAACTGGTTGTTTTATATCGGTAACATTTTTCCATAAACACAAGTCAAAAAAAAAAAGCAGTTGTCGATGATGACATTAGAACCCAATTTCACATAAACAACATTTTGTTTATCGAGCCAGGTCCTAACATTCCAGTGTTAACTGCTTGTTAGTGCACAGGTGCAATCTAAAATTGTATGAGTTGTCATTAAAGAATTTTGTGTTATGAAATATTGTAAAAAATGTATGGTAACATTTTTAATGAAACAGGATAAGTAAGGCCCAGTGCAGTATTTATTCCACATCTTCACTCATTTGATAGGTGACATAAGGTCTGGCCATTAGAGGGAGGGGTAATACTCCGCCTGTGTTTTTATTTTTTATTCATTTTTTTTTTTTTTTTTGGTGCTTGCTTTTTTTTTTGTAGATTTAACTGCACTGCGAGTACAAGCTCCCCCCCACCACTCCCCTTTGTTTTCTCAAACTATTGTCGCCATATAAATGATCAAATTTACTGCAGATGAGTTCTTGATGTCCTTCCAAAACATACACATCTAGCATTTCTAATGAGGGAAAGACAACCAAACACCAAATTTAGGCCAGATAGTTGTACTACAACCAACCATAGCGCGCAAAGTCAATGGTGAAGGTTCACAGGAGTTTTGGTCCAAAACAACTGGAGAGCTGCAGGTTGCATTAGAGCATCTGCAAAGGAACTATCAAATCAAGAGTTTTTAATCAACCAAAACGGTTACAGCTGGAAATATATATAAATGAACAGGAACACAAACTCAGCAACTGTGATGGATGTTTCCAAATGTATCTGAATACATTTAATCTACGCCACCCTTTGATGGTACAGAGATGATGCTTTGTTTGAGGGTAGGAGAGGAGTGCTAAATCTACAGCAGGGTCTAAGATGTAGCAAAGCATAATTCAGTAACTGCTGATTGGTCTGAATGTTCAACATGAAGATTTGTCTAAAGAGGCGGCATCTTCAGGGTAAGTGCAAGTTACGGTGGCATCTTCAGGGTAAGTGCAAGTTACTTTATTCGTACATCACCCACTGGCCGCTTCTCAATAACTGTCCACCTTCTTGTTCCAACGCCCAACATTCCTCAAAATGCTCTTGATAGTCTCCCTGCCCTCAAGACAGCAACCAAACTCATCCCCCACTATACAGACGAATACTGTTGAAATGAACACGCCTTTTGTACACTTAACAAAATCTCCCCCTTTTGAGGTAAGCAACTTTGTACAATTTCACATCAGTGTCTCTCCCTTCATTACCCCCCAGGCCTCCCCCCCCCACACAGTGCGCCAAACTGACCTTCTTGACCAATGGACTTGAGAAGAAAAATGCATTTACAAACTAAATATTCTAATGGAGATTCCTCTTTCTCATGCAGTGTCTAACCGGGCCTTTCCCTTGTCTGCGTAATCTCTCAGTGATCACTTTAAACTCTGATGTAGAATGCATATCATCTCGCTTATGTGTACCACCATTGACATTCTCTGTTGAAACCTTCCCTGTGGCACACTTGACCCTTTGAACCTAACTTTTCCCACTTGCCATTTATTCGGGGATTCATCACCCCCACCCATTCACCTACTGCCTATTGCAACTTGACTTTATGCTGTTCATTAAACTAACCATTCTATATGATCTGTGCCATGTCTATAACATGAGTAATATTGTCACAATCTACCTGAATGGATTTCGCTAACTCAATCCAATTTTGACACAAGGAGGTTCCGGGCTCTCTTAAGAGATACAAAAGGTGATCTCTTTTTACAGAACGTGGTGTAGTACAATCTGCCCAAACCATCTGTCAAACGCATTCCTTCTATGGTGTGCCTGCTTTCAAAGCCATTTGGCGCCTCCCTTTAATGAGCCGTTTTGCTTTTCCTACCAGCCCATTGCATGAGGATGGCACAGGGCTTGCCTGGTGTGCTTCATAGCCAAACTTGCTAAGAATTCTCTCCTACCCTCTAATGAAAACTGTACACCGTGGTCTTTTGCAATTTTATGGGTAAACCCTGCCCTCAAGCAAATTTCCTCCAAAACTGGATGATCTCATTTCAGTGGTAGCTGCCTGTTTTACAGGACATCATTCTGGCCACTTGGTGTGATTTACTAAAACAAATAAAAACCTGACCCTGAAACCTTTTCCTGGAACAGGACGCAAAACATCCACTGCTACCTTGCTCCTAGGCTTCAGCAGCACCGGCACCAGTAGGAGAGGTGTTTCCCTGGCGACTTTAGATTTATTACCAGCCACACACTCTAAACACGTTGTAACCATCCTATTGGCCATGACATCAATGCTAGGCCACGAAAGCGATGGTTTCGCCTTCTCTTTGGTAACATTAAATCCCAGATGCCCTTCATGGGCTAAATGAATGATGGAATCTCTCAGTGAAACTGGGGATACCACCTTGCTATTCTTCTGTTTAACATCAGTGATGCACAACTCCTCCTTAACGTCATATGAGGCTGCCCAGTCCCTTTTCAAGTGTTGCTTTATCTGACTGCAAACACTGAGCGTTCCCTAATTTGTTATACCTGAACTCTTTATTTATTTTTCTTTCTCTCTCCTCTTAAGCCTGAGCCCATGATTCCTCTGTACTGGCTGGTGGTCCTACTGCTGCTACCACTACATAATTTTCCATTGCTTCTCTCTCCTCATCCTTGCCGTTGGGTAACCTTGGTAGACAGTCTGCCGCTGCATTCTTGATACCTGGCAAGTAAACTACATCAAAATCAAATGCCTACAGGCCTAACCACCATCTTGATATGCATGGCAGAGCATTTTTGTACACCTGCAAGAAAATATTGCCACGGGTTTATGGTGAGACCTTGCCACAAATGGGATTCCCCCATAGATGAGGATGAATGTCCAGTCTACTGCTAAAGCCTCCATCTCAAGTACCAAGTCATTTACCATTGCCCCCTTTATTTTTATTGTGCATTCAGTTAAATTCAACTTTAAGCACATTTTATTACATTCAAAAAATGTGATCTGTATAAAATCATTTGAATGGAATAAACCACATAAAAAACATACTTCACATTCATGGGTAACTTTGCTACACATTTAAAGCCACAATCTAGGGCCATTGGTAATTTCTTTAATGCACAAGAATTGTTCCTCCTTATTGAGCTGACCAGGCAGACTGTACTTTTGAGTAATGCCTTCAGAAGCGTGGTTTTAATAGCAGAATCCTTCATTTGTGGTAATATTCCACAAGACCATAGCTACTTGTCAGAAGAAGCTGGCATCATCCTAATCGTGGCCACTAAATGCTTTGGTCGCATACCTCCAGCTGTTAATTTGTGACCTGAAAAATCTACTTCGGAAACTCTCCACTTAAATTTTCTTCTCTGAATGTGGTGCCTTGCTGCCTTCAACTGGCCTAACATTACCCTGAGTTTGGACTCCTTTTCCACCGTACATCTAAATGTCATCTTGGAATGCAACAGTGCCCGGCATTCCTTCTACAATGTCCATGATCCTGCAAAATGCCATAGCTGCTGCAGCTAGCCCAAAAGGCAGTCAATCAAATTTAAAAGCCCTTAAGGGTATGATGTGAGATGTCACTGCTCGGATAACGTCACCTGGTGGTTGGTGAAAGATGAATCTATTACTCTAAAAATGTTTGCCCTGCCAAAGGTGCTGTGGTTCCTGTAAAATGTGGCAGCAGGTGTCGGTCTACCCAAATGTTCCTATTGAGATCCCATCCATACACCCTCTAAGTTTGCTATTGGCCTTAGATACCTAAACGACGGGTGCCTACTGCTCTGAGCTTTGAATTTCCTTCAGACTTCTTGTTGCAGCATCCTGTCTAATTCCTATTTAAACCACTCTTTTATACTGTGGTACAGGTTGAACTTGGTATGGTATTTTCGAATTTCCCTATTGATCAATACTTGCGTCACTATATGTAAACTGATTGTCTGGCACAACCCTGCAATGTTCCGGTCTAGTACATTGATTGTGATAGGATGGTCAGGGTAAAGCACTGTCTGGAGTAATTCAATATTCCCAATCATAAACATTTTGGATGGGCCTCGTTTTTTTTTTTGGGAGGGTGGTTGGTTCAAACACCTGTAAGCTGTTATTGTTTCCGGTTTAAACGCCTCAATGGTCTTGATTGTTATCTTGTGTATGGAGGCATTGCCTACACACAATGCCCTCTATTTTTATATTTGCGACAAGCAGCACTACTTGAGGACCAAAGCTGGTGGTTGTCATGTTTTGGGCTGCCTGGTGTGTCGAAAGGAGTCTTAACACAAAGTGGATATTATTTTATTTAAATAATAAGGAAAAAGGCTGATCTCGCCCTATTGCTATGGGGGGATTACATTAAACTGCCGTCATGAAGTCCAAGCTACAAAATGTCCTCAGTCCAAACCTAAATCTACCTGACCCTACCACTAACAGAAACAAGTAAAATGGTCAAAATAAGGTTTCTCTTCTGTGTTCCTTTGACCTTACAGGGGGAGACGGAAGTTTCCCCCCCCCCCCCCCCCCGGGCACAAACGGCTGCTTTCCTGCGTTATGGGTAAGTGCCTATGTTTAAATGCTCAAGCGCCTTTCTTTTGCAAGCTGCCCGGTACCCATCATAACATAGATCCCATCTATTCCCTTCACAGTGCTGTGTACCGCTTAAGATTTAAGTGAATCTCACTTGCCTCATCCACACCACTTCAACTCTTACTAAAGACCAAACGGTAACCCCTGACCTCCATGCCATGTGGCACTTCACACACACCAGGACCTATGGGCCTGCCATTAACTGACTAATGATGTTCTCCTCTCCCACCCATCTAATTTTCTTTACCGTTCCAATGTAACCAATCGCCCATCATGGGACTGTTGGAGTTATTTTACGGTATTTTTGGTGAGCCTGTTCGGGTATGTTGTGGTATAGTGGTGAGCCCTAAATACACAGGACTGCCTGATAATGTCTTCTACTGGGATCATAAGCAGGAAGCCACAACCGGTCCTGGGACACTCTAACTCATAGTTTCATCTTCCTGTGGTATTTTATTTACAATGCCACTTTGGTGGAAAACCAGAACACACTTAACAGGTCATCTGAATGCTATAATCTATGTAGCCAGCCCCTGAGATGGACCCAATGCACAGTAACCAACTGTTATGTGTTTTACCACAAGCGGTAGAATGAGTTTATGTCTGTGGTAAAATGCGTTTACCACTTGCTTTACATCAGTCTGAATACTAACGTAAGGAGCTAGAACACAGAATAATTAGACTGAGGCCAACTTCTTTCTCTCTTTTGACACTTGTGGTGATTGTTGGTTTATTACAAGCTTTTTATCAAACAGAACTAAAAAAAACAGAAAAAAACCCGAAGGAGAAGCTGATCCTTTTTCCAAAATCCAAAAAAACACAGTGAAGTCCCTTCTGGTAATCGACCTCAACAAGGTGCTTTCTGACAAGTTCCCTTTTAATCCTTATGAAAGACTAACTTCACCAAAGCAAATGTTGCTGGGTAAAACTCCTCTCGTAAGAGAATGGACCAAAATACTTCAGCATCTTGAAGGTGCCTTTCCTTGACTATCTTGCCCTAGAATGTAGTTTGCGTGTCAGTTAACTCAGGGCAGAATAGGGTGTTTATTCCTCCCCTTCCTTGTGACAGAACCTGCAGCTTGTTGAAGATGTCTGTTAATAGATTTTCAGAATCTGTTTCGTTGGGAACAAGTTCATCCTAAAACGCAAAACTGGTTCCTATACCATCTATTAGGAAATTTGATCATGTTTTTCGGTAGTGAGCCCCAAGCCTTATGTTCCTCTATAATGGCAGTTTGGACTTTATATTGGTTCTTTTCTGCAAATCATGTTTGTCAAATCATCCGGCCCTAGCTTCCACTTCACCCTAGCAGGATTATTAATGAGTTCTTCCAGGTCCACATTAAGATGGTTAATGAGTCAGTCACAGTTGTTTCTCCAGCCTGTTAACAGGGTCTCTAGAAGTATTTAATGCTGACTCCCAAAATTTGTAATGGTTTAGCTGGACAGGGCAACCAGCATTTACGGTAGAGTGCCAGAGTTTTCCATGTTGATCTTGCTAGCAGGGAGATCAAACCCAGCTAAAACCTAATGATTGAGGTTGGGGACCTTCAATCATTTTCTACAACACACTCCCTCTAAAGAAGGCCATATTTCCCAGGGAGTCAGTGGAAAACCTTCAGCCCTGTATGTAAGTATTGGGCTGACCTTCGCTAGAAAGAGACAACGGCAGGGCTGAGAAGTTTCTGCATTTCCTCTGAAGCAGTCTTCCCTGAGCAATCGGAGTCCATTAATTTAACCTTTAGGGCCAGCTGACGGGGGTAAGCCTGTCTTACTGTTGTTAATCAAGCCCCCCCGAGCGGAACCATACCAAAATCTCGTGCCCAAGCACAGCAGGGGTGAACATTACGGTAAGCTGGGGAGAACATTTTAAGGACCCCGCGGTGTCAGCACCGCCCCATGTAAGTGGCACGAACTGATGCTGCAGGAGCACAAGGCGGTCGGCGGTGCACCCAGAAGTGCGCAGCAGTAGAGGCAAGTGGGCGGTGGGAGATTGCGAGCAGGGGCTGGCGGGCAACAGTGAACTAACTGATCACTGCGCTGCACCGTAATTGGCGTTGACCTTTTCATTGGCGCAGTCAGCGCAGTGATCTCACAGATTCGATAGAGCACCTCCTGAGTCTGTATCCATGGTTGTTGATGTACCGTTTAAAATCTGGTCTTGACCTTGGGCCCAATATCAAGGCGGTGGTCTTAGTTGGGGTCATTGCCTGTCCACTTAGGGTCATGTATTCATGGAGGGCATCCAGCATCTGCTGCAATCCGATAGGCATGAGGTCAAACAGGACCATGTCATGTCGTCCACGAAAAGGAGTCTTGCAGCTTGTTGGAGGACAGGAGAGGGGAAGACTCTTGTCTTGTCCAACGCCTCTCTCAGATCTGAGATGTATAAGCCAAATAATATTGGGGCCAGGGGATAGCCTTGTTTTAGGCCACCAAAGGTCACTTTTGTTTGGTCTGGACAGGAGGCCCTGAGCATTAAGACAGATCTGAGCATTTGTAGACTCATACAGGGATTTAATCGCTGCCAATAAGTCAGATGGACAAATGCACATCTTCATTTTTTTTCCTATAGCTGTTGCTGATCAACGCTTTTAAGTCCACAAATGCTATGTCATTTTTGGTCTTCTCATTAAAGGCTTTGCCTTTCAGAATGTTGAATAAAAACAGGTTCAGGTCCGTTCCGATACCCTTGACAAATTCTGTCTGCCTCGGGTCTTTTTTTTATCGGCAATCTTCAGTTTTTGTAGTTTTCAAGAGAGAGCCACCAAATAGTTTGCCAAGAGAGTCTAGCAAAGCTATCGGCCGGTAGTTGGACGGGTCCATCCTGTTGCCTTGCTTATGAGTGGGGACAATTATTGCAGATTTCCATGACCCTGGACCATACTCGCATTACCTGTTTGAAAAGCTCAAATGGCAAAGGAATCCAAAGTTCAGGAACTTCTTTAATCAAAGAATTTGTAATGCCATCTGGGCCCAGAGCCTTAACAGTTAGACTTCTAAAAGGTTAAACGGATCAACAGATGTTGATCACCAGGCCGTGTTGACCCTCCATAGCCGAGACTTCCTTCAGGCCAATGAGTTGCATGAAAGGGCTACGGCTGTGAAAATAAATTACACCCTTCAGTCCTGTCCCATTCTTAACAAAGGTGATTAGACTGCAGCAGGCTGATGTAAATAGGGTGGTGTAGCCATCATCCGAAGCCAGGTTATGTCCAGGATACCCGATTTGTGTGTCTTGATTTGTAGGAAGGTGCATGTACCCTCTTGTGTTCCAAAAGGACAACCGCCGTCACGGGCCTCGTGGCTTATCTGAATTCGAGTTACATCTGTGCCCCAGACCCTTTCTTGCCTTCTTGGCCCTTTTCCCTTGTGTCCATGATCCGATCACATGTGATTATGCATTAGATGGACTCCTTATTACAAAACGTTATCTTGAGCGGCCCTTTAGGCGTAATGTTCAGTTTGAGTCGGCTCCCACAATAGAGGTTTGCTCGAAGTTATCACAAGGTTTCTTAATGTCAGAGGATTGATCTAGGTCCCCCTAGGCTTAAGTGACAGTGCATCCGTTCTCCTAGTATGTGGATAAAGCAGCTTGAGAGTTGGTTTCCTTAACATTCCTTGACATTCAAAGCCCATAGGAAGTAATAAATGGGCCATTTCCAAAAGGGAGGTCTTGGCACCCTTTGAATTTAGATGGATGATCACCCTATCAGTTATATGCTCTTTTGAGAATTACACTATTGACATTCTCTGATTGAAAGAATCACAACTAAAGGCACATTATGGAGCAGTTCTATAATGTTGGATCGATTCAAAATAAGGCCATTCTCCGCAGGTAACAATTGCACCAAAGATACCAAACAAGATCTTAATCTACTATTTTCGAGGATGAGGGGTTTGACTCTATTACTGTGGATGTTGGAGCATGGCTTGGGAAGGTTTCTAATAGAGGCACGGGTGTTCTTGGTGATCTGTATCTGGGATCAGTGTCAAGTCAGGCTTTTATTTTATTCTGGACCAAAGATTTTAGTTGAAGGACCAAGGCGGAGTTTAGTAGAAATTATTTATCCGCGCTCTCTCCAGGCCTAGTGTGTCTTGTAGTTTTCTTTGGATCTGGCTCGCAGATTCCGCCTCATGGTCAGCCCTAGTCTGCAACGACGTAATGAAAGACTCCAGGTATATGATTTTTGAGTGAATCAACGCCATCAATGTTGCTTGATCTTTGGATGTCTCATATAATTTCAAAAGTGGATTCAACGAGATAGAGAGCCGCCATCATACTGCAGTGTAGGTTGAATGCCCAAGAGTTCTCTTCCGATATAGGGTCTTCCAGGGGTTTAGGCTAAAAGACTTGAGTCTTAAAGGGTCACCCCAGAGAACAATCCCTGTAAGGTCTTACTGGGGTGAGCTGGCCTCCGCCCCCCTCCCCCGGTCGGTTGAAAAGGAAATCAAGTGATGTTCTGAGACTGAGGGCAATTTCCTTTGTTGGGGACTGCCTGTCAGGTTTAGGAGTACCCTTGACGTCTCCTCTCCCCACAGCCCTGGAGAGGTTGGGGGAATTTGATCAAAAATCTAGCGTCCCTTTCCGGGGGGCCCCTTCACATGTTAGCGGTAGCGCATGTTGTAGGGTCTCATTATCATCCGGTGCTTGCTGCTCCAGTGACTGCACAGCTGCCACCTGTGCTGCCCTTTCTGAATCTGTGTTAAACCCCGGGCCTTTATGGGATGTCTGAACACCTCCAAGGTTCCCTCGTTGCAACACTCCACCGTCACCCTTGCTGGACAGTAGTGGTGCTGTACGTTGGCCTGGGTTCTCTCTCAAGGCTCCCACGTCTGTATCCAAAGCAATGGTGAAAGAAGCCTTTACTAGCTGTAAATGAGGGGATGTGAGTGTTTTTGAGCGTTATCAGGTTTTAGCAAACATCCACTCACTTGGATTTTTGATTGCAGCCTTGTTTCGAGCATTGGGAAGAAGCGGTGAGGGTCGGGCGTGGGATCCATGCTCATCCAATAGTTTGTCTACTGGCACCTCAGACTGCCCGACCTCCCAGGCAATGCAGTCAACACTCCCTCACACTCTGCAACGGGAGTGTGGATTTTGAAGGGAGGCTGCAGCAACACAGGGATGGAAGTTGCAGTAAGACTTCAGGCAGGCTCCCAACGCAGTCGACACTCCCTCACATGCAGTTTTTCTCTTTTTTTACACTTTATAAGAAATTAAAACTTTTAAAGATGCACATCACATCAAAATGCACCAAGTTATTTTACACGATATCCCTTGTGATTCAACATGGGAATGAAGAAAAACCACACATTTCATTAGCAAAGTTCTCCCATAGTAACTGGCCCTTTTTTCATAATGGGCTTCACACTCCCTTAGTGTTGCAGTTTGAAACGTTGTTATCAAAGACCTTGACTCACAGTATCTGCTTTTCGCAGCTTAAAGAAAACTCCTGCTATATTTGACACTTTTACATGGAATGAATACAGAAGACAACCATCTTTCCTGGCTGCAACTGTCTACAGAATGCAATTGTAATGGAAATCAACACGCACCTCAATTTCACCAGAACTCGCCCAAAATAATGCTTGATTCTCTGTTGCCTTGTACTGCAAAACGGTACTCCCACTCAGCTGCCCGGACAGGAGAAACTCTCTATCTGGTTTTCTTCCCACTCATCAAAGAAGTATCTCGGCCCAGTTGTCCTGACTGTGAGTGCTGCTCACTTCTCCACAGGGACAGAGAGTGATCGAGACCAGTTGGAGAGTTTTCCGGCTGGCAGATCTTTTTAAACCCTCCGTCAGAGACCTCCCATGAAAGCATGTTTGCCTGAATAAAATGTAATTAAATACCGCCTCTGAAAGTGACATGTCCCCCTTTTTGCAAACCAACTCACTAGAATGTTCTATAAAACATGTGATTAGCCTGGCTTTTAGAAAGCCAAGAAACTGATAAAAAGTGTAGATTAATATGCTCTATTTTCCTGTTCTGAAAACGAACGATGGGGCAGCATCCCACATTTCTAACTTGTCACGTATTCTCTGCAAAACAAATCTAATTCTTCATGTTTATTTTTCTTGCATAGCCCGTGTTTGTCTTCACATTATCTTTATCAAATTTGCACCAAAAATCTTGGCCTATCCTGGACTAATGTACAGGGATATGTTAATGGTTAGGGGTTAGTAATTGTTAGTCTTTATGCTTCATTGCAATTCAGTACATAACTGTGTGGCACAAAATGATAACCTCATGTTATGCTGTATCATTCCCCTTTTTAGCTTGTATGTGTTTTGCACAGTCACAATACTGACGTACACCAGATTCAGTCCATAATCTCACACCATGAGTCTCACACACTTGTTCACAAATTAAATCAGTTTTTATCTTTGCTGAAATGCTGACCTGGTGAAAATTCAGAGCCACCTTCTTCATACATGACCCATACACTACTGGTTGTTAAAATTACTACCTCTTACTCTCACTATTGTTCCTCTTATTAATCTAAACTGTGTACGAATACTGTGTATGTTGGGACACATTGCCAATACGATCATTCAAAGTATGGTGTTCCTCACTATGGGTACCCATACCTCTGTACTGGGACTCACTACTCTGTTAATATATCAATGCCAATCGAGGTTGCGTTGTCACATAATGTTGTTTACAGCCTTGTTATAGACCCAAGAGGGTCGAAATGTGTTGGCTTGAAGTTACATTAAAATAACCCTTTGGACTGGGTCAAATCCATAAAACCATAATATATACACATTGAACTAATTGTTTCCGCAGCGCCGATGTAACCAGGGCTCTACCCTTGTTTCTGTTCAAACCAATTGGGGTTGGAAGGGCACTGTCTCCCTTGATCCACGTCAGGCAACAGGGTTCCACCGCAAACTTTACTGATTAGTGCACCTTCTAGTGCCCTAACTTTTCCTCGGATATTGGTTGTACCGGTTTACTGTTCCATTATCGCCCTCCTCTCAATCACAGTCCCTTCTCTTTATTGCTTCTTGCCCCGGCAGACTCCTGCTTCTACAGTTCATCCCTGTAACTTTGTTTGCTGTGGGGAACCTTGTGGGCCTCTGTGCTTGCTCTGGTACATTGGTTTGCTTTCTCAGTTTTTTTTTGTGGGCTTCACACACATACCTGTCTCGTCTCTGCAGCTGGCCATGTTCAGCGAATGACTACAGAGGGGAGCTGTCGCACTCTGCTGTCTAGGTTTCGGGTTGTTAGATTGGCCCCTGGATCACCCCTGTACTTCGGTGGTCACGCCACCAAGTCGGATGGTTCCTCGAACTCTGTCCTTATAACAGACTTGCTGGTGTCTGCTTCGCCGGGCCTCTGACGATTGTGCTTTGCGTTCTCAGCCTCTTGCAGTTCGGTGGTTCAACTCTTCTCCACCGTGTTCTGATGTTTGGTGATTTTCCCCTGCACACCCTTTTCTCCTCCCCCCTGGCCTACTCGTCCAACTTTCATACAAGTTTCTTGTTAAGGGGATATTCCCATTTCCTTTAGATGGCGTGCTGGATTCACCATTGACTATATTCAAACAGAAGGAGGACTCTGTTTTTGATGAAAGGCAGTCCCATATATGCACATAGTGTCCTGCATAGGGAGGTCCCTTTTGGAATGGGAGTTCTTGACAACTAGGGAAGGGTTTTGCAGAGCAGGATCACCTCCCTAGCCTCAAAAGGGCTGGTTCCTCCTTGGGGAGAAGGTTTGAATACCTCTCATCACAGCTGCCACAACTGAAACATTTACCACTTTGAGTAAAGTCGTTTGGCTTACTTCCTGTGTTGCTAGGTGCTTTCACCGCACAAATATCAGAGTGCTCTCCTTTTGTCAATCTTCATTTGTCTTATGTAAATTTGCTCTATAGTTCGTTATGGCAACTGCTTCATCTAGTATTGGGTCTTCGGCCAACAATCTTTCTTGAACTTGGGGTATTTGTGCATCTGACCAACTGGTCTTTGAGTCATCATGTTAATTTGTTGTAGTTGTGTGTTGCTCAAGCCCCTAAGTGCTGGCACCTAGTTTTCTAGTGGTTTGTTCTGATCCTGTGGACTAAAATTGCTTATTTCCTCTCAGCCATGACTTGTTCTTCCCCCAACAGAAATTAGATACCCGTCTTAACAATTAAATCCAATGTTTCCATAAAATAGGGAGTCCACATAGTCCTGTCAAGAATGGTGTGGGTGGTATCCTATTTTTTTGCTCCCATAGTGTACTTTCTCTTTTTTTGTGTGTTGGGTTCTTCTTTATTTATACTCTTGACCCCAATAAAGTACCAAGCATATTCTACTGTCATGTGATTTCCACTCAGTCGCCACTTTCTTTTTTCCTTTGTGCTCCTCATATATTAGCTGTCTCTTCACAAACCCCGCCCCCTCTCCTCCATCCCCCTTGGTGCAGTCTAGATGTTTTGCAATATGGCGACCACCTGTAGTGTGTATATATATATATATATATATATATGTGGTGAGATTTACATGTCTGCTTTAATGGCTTTATAGATTGTAATACTGATGTGCCTTTTTGCCTTAATCTGCAGTTCTTGGGGCTGCCCACCTACCAGGGGGCCTTGGAAGGAGGCTCTTGTGCTCAGTTTGCTCCTTCTACTCACGTTTTGTTGCATACACGTTCAGTTTGCTCCTTCTACTCACGTTTTGTTACATGAGGTCTCCTGGCAGAAGTTGTGCCACAATGCTGGGTGTGGGTGATGTGTCCGACTCTGAATGCCTTTCCTTCTGTATGGCTGAACTCTGAGACAGCACTCATTGGCACTATATAGAGGCAGAATATTCAAGATAAGTGCAAATGACTCTAATAGCACATCTGGTACATTGGCATCCTTTCAATCCCTTCTCCTTCAGTCATCCTCCACGTTCCAGCCCCTCAGCATTCCTAATGGCATTCTCCCAGCCCTTAAGGCCCCCATAAGTTTTCAAAGCCGTTCTTGCCCATTGCCCAAGATTGAACTAACATACCTTTCATGAATTTGTTTGGCACAGCTGTAAATTCGAAAAGCTAGAGGCTTCCATTGTTGGTGCTGTTGACTTAGTCAGTGGAACATTATCCAAGGTTTAGGGTTGCTCTAGTAGTTTTCAAAACATTAGAATCCCTTCATTTTTATTTGGCTTGTGCACCATCTTCTACCTTTAAAAATGTTAAAGCAAGTATTCCTACTGAGTGACTAACCTTCGAGGGGTTGTGCAGGTTTGTATTCAAATAAAAAGCATTCAACTGTTCGAGTCCTTCGATTTAAGAAGTCTTTGCCATTCGAGTAAGTGGCATGTTTACTTTAATTAATTTGGAGGAATTTTGTTATTTTGTATGTAGGCTCTAACTTCCTATTAAGGCCATATGCCTTGGGTAGATGGAAATGGGAACACTTTGTGCTTATTGCACCTTGTGTAACCAAGAACTGTTTCCAAATATTATGCTGAATGGAATTAATAGAGAATGTTGTCACTGCAGAAGTAGTTTCCTGGCACTGTAACTTCAGTCAGACAGTTACTTTATAAAACGACAGGGCATCAGTCTTCAATGAAATATAACTGGGTTAGGGATACAACTGAGTTATGTGGAGAGGTTGTTTTAGAAAGCCATTGCCTGGGCGAAGGCAGTCTGACCTCCATGAGGCTGAGTTGAAGGCAAGGATGCGTCTTATGGTAGCTAAGTGGAGATTTCTGGTTTGTAGATGGCAGTCACAATTATTGATGAAAAATTGTCACGTTAGGGGGAACTCAGTCCATAGCATACAAGGGATCAATGCACTATTCATAGAGTTTTGATGCCTATGTGAAACTTACTGGAAGCATAAGAGCTTCTAGGAGGCAGGGAATTTCTCCGAAAGATGTATTAGAATCCAGACAGCTGCATTTTGTAGATGTTGCAAAAGATTCACAGATATGCTATCAAAGACAAGGTAGAGGTAGGTACCATTGGCATTGTACAATTGGGACTTCATCGAGGAAGATTGATTGTGTTTGGTGAGGGGTGTCAAGGTAAGGAAGAAGGCATTTCACTAAGCTTAAGTGACAGAAGCCTGTCTTATGAAGTGGTTATTTGGGACACTTAGGTTTACAATAGATCTGGATGACGAGTTTTATTTTGGAACCATAGATTAGTAGCAGGGCAAGGGTCAAAGGAAGCGGGCCATAGAGAGGTTACTGGTTAGAAACTATCCCTTTGCATATTTCAAAAGGAGGGAAATATATAAGATTCACTTAAATGTGTTCATGGATGAAAATGCATGCTACACAAAAATGGGACGTGTAAGAAGCCCATAAGAACTTTACAGATTATGATGTTTTATTTATATTGTTCTCCTACACAAGTGTTTCAGAGGGCGATGAGGCAAGGGAGGACAAAAACAATGATCTTACTAGGCCCAGTGACATTGAGAACGCGCAAGTGCAGGGAAGGGGGAAAGTGCAAGGGGTGGGGAGAAGTGGAAAGTGCTGAACATGTGATCAAAAAACTACTGGTAGTGTGGCAAGCAGGTGGCAAGTGCAGGAATAAGGCGCAGCCAACAGGTGTCTGATAAATGCAGGAGGGAGACTGTAGGGTTGCAGATACAGACACAAGTGCAGGGGTTGCCAGGAGGCAGTAGTGTGGGTATGTGGCTGGGTGGGCAGGGATCTGGACCCAACATCAGAGAGTAGCCAGGTGCCCAATGCCGAAGCAGACAGGCATCAGCAGGGGATTGGAAGAGCGAAGGCAGAAGCAAAGAGGAAGGTCTTGGGGTTCTTCTGGAACAGAAGATGGTTTTCCTCAAGTTTCAGAGAGGCAGGGAGGCTGTTCAAAAGGGAGGCAGTGATGTCATTTAGGGGTCGCCAGAGGTCGCAGTCTCTCTTGCGACCTATGTGTCTCTTTATTTCTGGAGTGGCTGGCTTTCTTGTTAAGGCCCCTGAAGAAAAATAAGAACAGGAGTGCCACAAGTCTAACTTTTTCAACACTGACCCTAAATGGAAAGATTAGGAATACCAAGTAATGTGTCTTTCTGGAATTCTATACAATAATTGCTAGACTCATTAAAGGTTTATTTCAGGCACACTTCAGTGGGTGAGTCACTGATTTAGTCTGTTCTTTAACGCCTCAACTCAGCCTTTCATCCTTCTGAGGTCGATAAATGAGTACCAAAACAGGTTGGTGATATTGGGTGTATATTTTTCTATATAAAGTGTTTAAAGGTTCGAATCAAAAGGTTCGAAATGCAATAGGTTCGAGTCAATAGGACCGAGTCAATAGGACCGAAAACAAAAGGTTTGGAAAAAAAAAGTCCCTCGTTTTTGTGGTTAAAAACGATTTTTTTTACCTATATGGAAACAAAAAAAAAATCGAACCTTTTGTTTTTGGTCCTATTGACTCAACCCTATTGCATTCGATCCTTTTGTGTTCGAACCTTTAACTGGACATAGTGTTTAAGTGTAAGTGCTATATAATAACACATCATTATCATTTGGTCATGGATGTCTGCTTGCATTCACAGTAATTTGGTAATCTGGGCCTATACACTGATCTTAACGATACATATGGTGATCTATTCTTGTATGAAATGTACATCACATTATAGTGATAATGTAACCATATTTTTCGTAGTGTACAATGCTATGTGATGCCACTTCCTGCTTTGTCAACGGGTGGAAGGTCGTGTTCCATTGCTACCTGCGATATCACTTCGGGGTGGGGTCAAATGGCATCACTTTCTGTGATGTCATCAGGGGTCAAGGGTTGTGTGATGTCACTTATGCTACCCCTGGGATTTTGGTGAAATGACGTCCCTGGAGGGAGGCCCAGCCGAAGAAAAGGATCTACCCCCAACTCATTGCTTGGAGAAGCAGCTGACCCTGAGGGAGTTGGAGGCGCAATGAGCTCTGCTGCGAGAACGAAGCACCACCGATCAGCTGAGGGCTGAATCAGCTGTTCCTCTTCGCTTTGAAACATCCGCGTGTTCCTCTTTGTTTCCAGCTCCTGCCGCATGCGCTAAAGCACCATTGATGCCAGACAAAATGGCCCCCGTTTCCATGGCTGCACAATCAACAATATGTGCACTGAACATCACCGCCGCGGGCCTGTGTCCCGATTCGCCTACACGCCCCTCCCCTCCTGCTTTATATGGAGGGGGAGAGGGCCGAGAGGCAAAGCCGAGCAGGGAAGGCTGTAAGGAAAGGCCTCCGGCGCTCTTTGCAGCTCTTCGCTGCTCGTCTGCCGTTTGCCCCAAATCTATGCCACATCCCGAAGGTAAGAAGCATAGCTATTGCAAGCTTCTCTCTAACCCATGCCCTACCACAAGGCGCTTCAGATTACGTGGCCGTACTCTGCAAGCCACCGCCAGCTCACAGCCCATCCCCACGAGCACCCGTAATGCCCGGCTATGCTCACATACTATGCAACCCTCTCTATTTGCTAACAAGGCCAGACTCCTTTGCCCAACTTCAAGGCCTACAGCCACTACAAGTACTGCCAATATAGCGGCCAATTAAGCATTTTACCCCACATACAACTGTACTGCCTCCATATTAAATGTGATTCCACATGTGTCCACCACCAATGAAAATGAACCCCCCCAGTGTAAAATCTGTGATGTGTAATTCTTCTACCACCATTTTGAATGCTATTGTGCCAAATGTGATTCCACATGTGTCCACCACCACTGAAAATGAGCCCCCAGTGTAAAATCTGTGATGTGCAACTCCCACAGCGCAACCACGTCCTCCACCACCCCCCCCCTCTCCCCATCTGTTACTGAACCCCATCTGAAATGCGCCATGATTAACGCTAGGTCCATCAATGCTCACGCTCTAGACATCCACGACCCCCTATCCACCCATGACCTCGACTTGCTCATGATTTCAGAATCCTGGTTACATAAGGCCTCCGGCCCTGCGCTCTCCCTCGCCCTACCACCCTGGCTATTCCATCACTAGACAAGATCGCCTCTCTAAAGGTGGAGGTGTAGCAATTATTGCCAGAGACTGCCTCTCTATCAGAAAGGTAGAGAAATCCTTTCACAACAACAGCGACTACCTCCAAGTCAAAATAACCCTCTCTCCCCATTGCACCATTACTGTGCACACTGTCTACCGCCCTCCAGGCCCAACATGAGACTTTCAAGCCTCTCTCATCCATCTCCTCTCTGACAACCTCAAAAAACTGTCTAAAGCCATTATCCTTGGGGACCCCAACCTTGGTCTCCTGGATAGTACGGACTTAGCAGCCAAATCCCTTAACCCAGCCCTCTAGGCTAAAAGAACACCATCCTTAGCCCAACTCACACCCAGGGGAGAATTCTCGACTGGATCCCACAGCATAACTGCCCACTCATCATCACTGGAAACACTCCCACCCCATGGTCTGACCACCGTATCATCAATCATCACTGGAAACACTCCCACCCCATGGTCTGACCACCATATCATCACCTTTAGCATCCTCGCCACTAGCTCCCCCGGTGCCCCCTCACTCCAACTCCTCCCACCCTGCCTCGCTAGAAGCTCCCGCCAGCTCACAAAGGAAAGGCTACTGCCCTTCCTCCAAGGTCCAGCCTTCAGACCACCTTTCTCCTCAGACCCAGAAACACTTGCAACAGCCTACGATTCTGCCATCAAAGCAGCTATCTACTCCATTGCCCCTCTCAAATCCTGCAAATCCAAACCCACTACCCACTCCAACTCATGGTTCACCCCGGACTTCCTCACACTCTGCAACGAGAAAAAGACTGCTCTTACACAGTGGCAAACGTCCCACTCTGACAAAGATAAGATGATCTTTAAAGCCAACTCTGCGAAATAGAAAAAGGCAATCACCCAAGCAAAGGCCAAATCTTTTGAATGCAGAATCCCGGAAGCCCAATCTAGTACAAAAGAAATCTTTGCCATTTTCAGGGAGCTCGGGACACCCACTCCCGCCCCCCGAATTTCACCAAAGACAAAGACTGGTGTGATGAAATACAAACGGCCATGCAAACCAAATTGAGCCTCCTCAAAAACAAAATACTAGCCACTATACAAGCCTGCCTAATAAACACATCCCTGTCCCTCCACCAGCCCTGTATACCCCCTACGCCCCCAACCTTTTTCCTTCAAATCCATTCAAGAAAAAGACATCAACATAATGAGGAACATCAAACCCTCTAACTGCAAAGGTGATGCCCAGCCTCCATTATCAAAGACTGCACTGAAGTGCTAGCTCCCTTCCTGACAGCTTTTGTTAATGCCTCCTTTGCCACAGGGAAAGTCCCCGCCGCCCTCAAGGAAGCTTGGATCCGCCCTCTTTTAAAAAAAACAACTCTCGATCCCACCTACCCTAACTACAGACCCTTCACCACTGTCCCATTCCTCCCCAAAATACTGGACAAAGCAGCCTACCGGCAGGTTCAGCACTTCATAGAAGAGAACAAACTCCTTGGACTCCGCCAATTCCGGTTTCCACCCCAGACATGGGACTGAAACCGCCCTACTGGACCTGAAAAATCAGATGGATGATGCCAGAGACATGGGTAAACCAGCACTTCTCCTATTCCTTGACCTATCCGCGGCCTTCGACCTCGTAGAGCATGGCGTCCTATGCCACCACCTCTCCTCCACTGCCAAATTCTCCCCAGAGACCACAGCATGAATCACCTCCTTCTTACAAGACAGAAACATGCAAGTATTCTCTGACCTAGCCTCCGCCTCACCAACCATCATACTCTGTGGTGTGCCCCAAGCTCTCCTGCCTCTCCCCCACCCTTTACAACATCTTCACACGACCCCTCTTCCTCATCCTCGACGCTATGGGCATTTCCTACACCAGCTACGCTGACGACACTCCGATCCTCCTCATCATCACTGGTAACTATGACACTGACTCCTTGACCCTCAACAACCTCTACAGCACCATCCAAGCCTGGATGGCAGACAATGGACTATGTCTCAACTCCGACAAGACTGAACTCATCCTGGTAGGTTCCCCCGACACGCTAAAAAAATCTAGATTCTCAATTCAGTCACTTCACCATTGACACCATTAAAATACCTATTTCAGATTCTGTCAAAATTCTTTACCTGGATTCCAGCCTATCCATGGATAGACAAGTCAACGCAATAGCCTCCGCAGCTGCATATCATGCTAAACTAATCAACGCAGTCAGGCCCTTTCTCTCCATAGAGAACTGCACTAACAGCCATAGCCATCACTGGCTCTAGGCTAGAATATTGCAATGTACTCTTTCTAGGAACCTCCAATAAAACCCTAGAGAGACTACAAGTCATACAGAACAATGCTCTATGGGCAGCCCAAGGCATTGATAAAAGAGAACACATTTCCGAGGCCAGAAAATTAGCCCACTGCCTCCCAATAAAGGAAAGGATCGTCTTCAAAGCACTGACACTGACCCACAAGTGCATTCACCTCACTGCTCCTGCCTACGTCTCACAAAGGATCCACCCCGTCTCCACTACTAGGCCAACCAGATCACCATATACCAACATGCTCTCTGTGCCACTAGTAAAAAGAGGCAGAGCGGGTGGATACAGCTTCCCTTATCTCGCACCCACTCACTGGAATGCCCTACCTCCCACAATCCGAGGTGAGGCCTCCCTCATCACCTTCCGCAAAGCTATGAAAACCATCCTCTTTACAGAAGGCCCTTCACATCAGCATGAATACTTATCATATGACCCACTGCATAAATTGTAAAATAATGACCAAGTTCAATATCTGTAACAACAGTATGATGTTTCGTAGTATTCATAATATGTCAACGACCGCTACCATGCCTTTACCTGTGTAACTAAGCTCTTGCAAGTAACAGCGCCTCAATGCCCCTGGGCTGCTTGCGCGCTATTTAAATGCAAATAAAAAATAAAAAATGAGCTTGAGTAGGAAGGTAATTCTGAAGGGAGAGTTGAACGTATTGAGGACCCAAGCCCCAGAAGGCCTTGTGGCCAATGCAAAGGGTTTTGTATTTAATCCTTAGAGCCACTGCGAGGCAATGAAGAGATTTCAGGGCTGGAGAGATAAGATCCCTGGGCTTGAGGCCAAGGACAAGTCTCGAGGTCCTGTTCTGGATGAGTTGTAGAGGATGGAGAGTAGTTGCTGGCAGATTTAGAAAGAGGCTGTTGCAATAGTCCAGCCTAGAGAGAACCAGTGCTCTAGAAACAGTGAGCTTCTGGGGGAAGGCGAGGAAAGGAAGAATACCTCTGAGGAGGTGCAGTTGGTAGTTTGACTTCTTAGAGACGTCAGAGAAGTGTGGAGAAAAGGAAAACGTGGAGTTGAAGATGACCCCAAGGTTCTTGGCCTCACAGGCAGGAGCAGTGAGAGGGGCAAGGAAGGCTGGCCAGAGAGTGACTGGAAAGGAAGATTCAGGCAGGTTGATAAGGCAGATCCGTCTTAGTGGCATTAAGGCAGAGGTCGTTGGCGGCACGCCACTCCTGGATTGCAGACAGATATTGGGGAGGGAGGGAGAAGAGGTTGCAGAAAGGAGCCTGGAAACGAGCAGAGTATTCTCCACATAGCATTGAAAATTGGAGCAGAGAGCAGTGATGCAGAGGGCGAGGGGTACCAGGTAATGGTTGAAAAGCCAGGGAGAGAGGTTAAACCCCTGGGGAAAACCACATATAGAGAGTGAGATAGAGGAAAGGTAGCACCCAAGTTGAACCTGGGAGGGTCGGTTGGTGAGGAAGGAGGTCAGCCAGGCCAGGCCAGGCCCTCATCAGTGATACCCAGGTTATCACGGAGGCGGTTGAGCATGATGGCATGATTGATCGTGTAAAAGGCAGAAGAGTGATCGAGAAGGATGAGGACAGATGGGATATTAGAGTCAAGGTTGGAGAGCAGGTCTTAACAGATGTTCAGGAGTGCAGTTTCCATGCTTCCGGCTGCTCTGAAGCCAGACTGATGGTCATGGAGCCAACCAACAGTGTCAGTGTAGAGGTTAAGCTGGGAGATGGCCAGCTTTTCCAGTAGTTTGCCCAGGAAAGCTGGCCATCTGTTAAGGTTTAAAGCTCAGAAAAGGGGAGGGGGGAGTGATTAAGTGTTTACAGTTTGAGATGGATTTTAGCCTCAACAATAATGCCTGTCCAACTAGGCCTGTGTTTTAATATCACTTTGCTGCAATGTTGTGATTGATGGTATCAAATGCTGCCAAAAGATGGAGTAGAATCACAGTGGCAATTGTATTGCTATTTACCTGTAGTATAAGATCTTTTTAAACCGAGGTCAAAACAGTCTGTGTGCCCTTCCTAGGTCTAAAACAGACTTTGCAGGCATTTACCAAATAAGAAATATTAGTTACTTGACTGCTTCAGGAAAGGGCAGGATGGACATAATTTGACATGTCCATTGGGTCAAGTGTTGGTTTCTTCAGGCAGTGAGGGACTATGGCTTTTTTTCAACTGATCAATTGTTCTCATGGCCTTGGCTGAGTAAGGGAGCAATACCTTAGAATTTTGCAGATAGCAGGTCTCCCAGGGTGTACCAAGGTCTTGCTGGGAAGTATCAAATGTGGTGTCTGGCTCCAGCACAGGTGAACCCTGCTAACTAGGCAGTGGCTGTGTCGATTTTTGTAGGCCAGAGGTGATTTCCATATAGATATAGAATAAAATCTGTTGTGCAAGGCCAACTCGACCATGCAAAAATCTAAGGCAGAACTGTACTTTATCCAGATAAATTTCTCTGTGTGTCAATGTAGATGCTCTGCCACATTTCCGCAGTCAGTCCAGCCATTTGTATATGTTAACGCACTACATACACCCATTAAAAAAGAAAGTGGGAGGATTCCAAGATGGTGACTTCCTAGGATGGACGTGTTTTGACTAAGCTCCATTCTCCTTCTGCAGCACTTAACTGAAGCGGGCATGAACAGCCTACGGTGCCAATAACCCACATGTACTGGGGGTGTGCAGGTTCTAGATGCCCAGCTGAGATAAATCCAGAGCCCTACAAAGGGATCGGGGAGAGCAGGACGCAGTGGGGTGGTGCACCCCTTGGAGAAGCGCAGGCGTAGCAGAAATATGGGCCCCTCCGGCTATCCAGAGCTCAGCCCTCGCCCGTAACACAGTGGGAGGGGGGGTGTTAGGGCAGGCAAGGAGACCGTACCCCATGGGCGGTACGGTTACACTGCCCCACACAGCTTGGGGAGCAGAATCCGTCTACAGCCCTGGACAGTATCGGGCAGTGATGCAGCTGCAGCAAAGCCGAGTCACCATACTCACAGTAGGGGGCCTGCACCCAAGGTATCCGGCCGGGATAATATTACGCCCTACATAGTGAGAGCGGGAAGCAGGGTTCTGCAGGGTGGACCTCTTCCCCCCTGCGGTGATGAAGAGATACATCAGGAAAATTAAGTGATCCGGACGGCTGCGGCCTGCACTTGCAGCGCCTCAGAACAGGGAGGCAAAACAAATCGGACCCACAGGCAGGGGCACCACAAAGCCAGGGGTGATTTGACCACACAGCCCCTTCGAATGCATCAGGTCCTGCCTCCCAACAGCCCTGCATTGGGCTGTGGTGCCCCATACCCCCAGGAATCAGTGGCAGCTGTAATAATTGCAGGAGGTGAGTGGCGGTGTCTGGGAGGAGGGTCACGGACAGCGCCCGCGGAGATAGCCCGGGGCCATAGCAGCAGTCCGAGGCATGAACGAGATGCGCCCCCTGATACAGTGGCAAGCACTCACGACGCAACCCACAGTGCCCACTGGGGGACGAGAACCACCTCTGCAACCCATTAACAGCGCTCCTGCAGGGGCAAACACTTCATTTAGCTCAACTGGCACAGGCGGGACACGTTCCAAGCCCCCACGGAACTGGCTACAGGTTTGGCAAACGAACCACATGACGGTCGGGGCGCAGACACACCGGCAGACCTCCGCAGCTCCAGCCAAAGCTCGGGCAACCGCCTACTCTCCTTGGAGTGTGCGGACTCCCCCCACATCTCTGTGAGCCTGTGGGGAATGCGCCCCAGATGATCTCCCCCAGGCAGTGGCTAGAGGCAAGAATCTCATGTTCCAGGAGAACATTAAGCTGGGACCAGAACCCCTGATGCAGGAGCACCTAGAACAAGATACAGCATGTGGAGTGCCGGTGGGGACTTTTCTGGCCCGGAGGAGACGGAACTGGGCCCTAGATGCCACAAACGCCTAACCACACAAGTCTCACTTTTGAAGTGGCCCCATACTAGAGGATCTACACTACAGGTTGGTCATTGAAGCCTAGAGAGGAGGGTCCCTCATCGGGCAAGATCTGATACAGCCACCATTGTCAGGCATAGAGGCACACAGCTGGCTGCTTAGCAGTACAGGCAAACGAAGGGGAGACGGCGGCTGACCAGTGAGATTCTCATACATCCACAATTTAGAGAATTCAGCTAATGTTGTAAAGTGGGGAGGTTGAACTATGTCCCCCATCCTGAAAGACACTCCAACCAAAAGAAGAACCAAAGACAATATGTCCGCCAATCGTACGAGCTCGCACCAATCACCACTGCACCCATGATGGACAGGTACCAGGAGAAATACCCTCTCAGCCGACCCTACAACCCAGGAGCAGTGCGAACACTACCCAAATTGTATGAAGATGCACAAGATGGAACCGGAGACAGCTATATGGACAGAATCGACTAAAGCGCGAAGAGGCCATGCCTCAAGTTGTTAGATCAGACATGAAGTACACGTGCCATCCGCACATTCGGGACACCCACACACCCAAATACACAAAGAACACGTGTACAGGTCTATGAGTTCGAGGACGGTGTCATGCACATACTGTCTGCACGTTTATTATTTGCCATTAGCTTATTGCAGCAATGCAGAAAACCACAAAGAAGCAAGAAGGCTGCATGTGAATGCTTACATAACCCTTAAGGAATGGCAGGAGCACCCGAGGGACCTGACCAAGCCATAACTCACTGACCTATTGATACTATGGGAAAGCACAAACAGTAGAAACCAGACCATGGTTTAGGAAAATCATAGTAGGCCACAACCGACTCAGAAAACCGGAAGCCATGCAGAATGCTGTGCCAGCAGAACCTCTGCAAGTAGAACGAGGCCACCGCCAAGGTTGCAATGAACATTCCTCCCCCTGAACCGAAGTAACACTGGTGGCAGAGGTGCATAGTTCTCCACAAAAAACGGAGTAATTCAGAGCTCCAGAGCTCATGAAAACGGTCTCTGGATACATGACCCGGCCTAGCTGAGAGTGAGCCAAGATCTGGTGGCTGGGAAGCGCAGCCGTCTCCTGGACCAAGACAGTGACTTGCAACGCAATTGTTACACCCAGCTGGAGTTGTACGATGGGGAAAGGAGCACCCTCACTGCAATGATGGTCTACACACGGTTACATCGCGGACACCTAGTTGCACATAGCTCTGTGAACAGGTGCAGTCCGAGCTGGGAATTGATTTTGACCCAGGCCTGGGGGCTCACGGCTCAGCCAATCACCTCTTATGGCCCTAGCGGTGGGTAGCTGGGGCCACAACCAATCATTGGTTTCACATGCTGTAACAATTAGTAAGTAGCAGTTTTCAGGGAAGGTCCAGGCCTGACACTTGACAAAGCCACGTCCAATCCACTAATCTCTATAAGGGCTACTATAGGGGAACTACCACTTGTTAACTTATCCGGAGTGGAGTTAGGTTTGTGGAGAAGGGCCCAGGGTGTGATGTATCTTTGATGCAAAATGCTATCAAAACTGGCCTGCGAGCCAGAGTTCTTCAAGCTGTGCATGGATTCGCCTCTGAGCATCTGATCCCTGTGGTTTGTTGGCTGTAATAAACCTCAGTTCAACTTGCTACTTGTCTGGACTTGCGTTCCTTTTGGGATTGGGAAGGCCTTCCATGAGTTCGATGAACGCAAACTCCTAGCAAACTGCTCTGCTTGCCTGGGAGTTCTCCCTTACAAGTTAGTAGCAGAGCGATCGTCTGTGACGTCAGCCCGGCCAGAGGCTGCCTCCTTCGCTGCCAGCCGTGAAAATCTGTGGGACCTTCACGGGAATTGTGAGAAAAAAAAAGAAAAGCGCAACCGGAGACAGGCTGTTGGGTGCATGTTTTGGAAATTATCCCGCCCGCGATCGGTGAAGAGTCCAAGGCAGACAAGAAGGGCGAGGCAAGCGGTTGACTGGGGGGGCCAGCGGCCGAGCAGCATCAACAAGCACGGAACGTAAGTATTGGTCCAGATAATCAGCAAAGAAAAGTGTGAGGGTGGCCATTACATGTGCGGGAGGAGGGAGGTGTTGATCGTAATGTATAGTATTGTGTAGTGTTTAAAGAGTAGTGGTAGCTGCTGCTTGTTAAGTAGGGAACTGGAGCGGAGGTAGAAGTCCCCTTTCTATATCTAGGGAACATTCGGTCTTCGAGGTAAAAAGGTTCCGGCGAAGAACAGAGACTATAGACTTGATAGGCTTGGACTATAGAAGTATGTAAATATGGTATTCCTATTAATTGGGTGTTTTAGCTTGAAGCTAGATGTCGGTATCGCTATGAGGGTTAGCTGGAGCTATCCTAGATTGCGGAAGGTGAACTATGTTGTTAAGTCTCCTTGAGAGAGGCATTTCACATGTTTTGGCGACGCAACGGGTGAAGTTAGTCGCAAGAAATAAAAGTATACTCTGCCCTGGAGAGTGGGGAAGACAGCTGTAGGGGTTTTCTGTGGGACTGAGGCAACCGGTTCTTGTTCTATTTGTGCACAACTTGTTTACCTACCTTTTCGAACTTTAGTTTGGTGATGTCACCCATAGGTCAGTACATAGGATGGAGTGTTGTGATGGTGAGCTAGCATTGTGGACTTGGGATTGGTAGAGAGGTGAACGAGTGGCGCTGTGTGGAAGGTGCATGCTCAGGATTGAGGTGGTGTGCCAGAGAACGGCAGAGCTGGTCAAGGAGGGGCTGTTTGCGGAGTACACTCTGTAAGGCACAGAGCCGCGAAGGCTTGTAGCAATTAAAAGTGATAATCATTGCATTGACTTTCTCAATCTGACAGCGATTATCATAAACCTCAATTAGAGGTCAGGAAAAGGTCATAATGTACCGATGTATCACAAGATGGCGGGGCGGGGGGGTTACACCAATTCCACATCTGTGTAAAACCCTGCCACCCTATAAGAACAAAAACGTAAAATATAGCATATAGTGGTCAAAAGCCTGAACCTATGGCCGCCTAATGGCAGTTTCTCCGAGATCATCCTGCAATTGCTACTGTCCCACTTACAGAGCACATACAAGGGGAAGAAATTGGCAAACCGCATGGTCATATTCAAGCTTTGGTGCATGTTCCAGGAGGGGATGGGGCAAAAGTTATGGATGATGAACCAGCAGGAGGAGGGTTGTGACCCTTCTGCATCAGCGCCAGCCCTGCCTAGTGTAATATCCGATGACATAGATGATGAGCAGGGAATGTATCATTTGAGAGAACTAAGGGCAGCAAAGGGGTATTCAAACCCCACGTATACACCACCACCATATACTAAAGATTAACAACAGCGAGGGACAGGGCAGGCCGCCAGCAGCTCCGAACAAAATGAGGAGGGGCTGCAGCGTGCAAAAACCGAGTTCGAGGGAATAGGGCTGGAGAAATGGATAGTGGCACAGATACTCTTGAAATTAAAGGGGCCGATAACTGGGGCAGCTGAAGGAGCAAAAAAAAAGCAATAGAGAGCTTAGAATTGGGACAAGGAAGTTGTGATGAGTAGCTTGGGAGGAGGAGGAGGAGCAGCAGCAACGATGGGACAAGGAAGCAAGACGAGAATGTGAGGACAGGGAACGGAGAAGGAAAGAGAACCTGGAACAGGAAGAGTGGCAGCAGCGAAGGGGGAGAGAGTTGGGGATAATGGAAAGGAAGTGAGAGGAGGAGATAGAAAGGGAGAGGAAGGAAAAGGATACGGAAGAGTGGGAGAGAGCTGCATGAGGCAGAGATGGTACAGTGGAGTAGGAAAATGTTACAGCAGGAAACACGTAGGTGTGAGGAGAGAAGGCTGAGAAAGTTACAGTGCGAAAGACTCGTGGGAACGGGAGGACGAGGATGCGCGAGCGCTAAGGGCAGTAAGTGAACAGATCGCACTTGAATTGGATAGGAAAAGACAGGATCAGAAGAAGGAGAAAGAACCAGATATCACGACTATACATACTATACAAGCTAAACAAAAGGCAGATGAGAGGAAGGCAGATGAGGTGAAGTTAGTCTAAAACAAATTGTCAAACTATGCATTGGAAGGGGTGATGGTAGCAAGCCCCAGGTAACAGGTACCACAACCACAATACCAACCACAGCTGCCGTACCACCCCATGCAACAATATGCCCCGGCCACGGGAGGAGGGTACATGGGTAGGGATGGATACCAACAAGGTTATTGTGGGAGCGGAGGATTCTAATGAGGGCGTGGCTTTGGGCCCCAGTCCCATCAAAACTCAGGAGGATTTCTAGGAAACACCCATCAGATGCCACAAGGACCAGGAGACTGTGGAGGAGAGTTCCCAGGGCAGGGGAGGGAACCACTCCAGTGCTGGACATGTGGGCAGCTAGGATAAATTTCCAGAGGATGCAGAACAAGGGGGGTGCAGCAAGGGTCGGGGTATCGGGGGAAGCAGGACTGCCAAGGAGGACAGAATGATTATTATGCCCAAGACGCACAACAACAAGGACAGATGCAGAACACCCAACAGGTACTAAATGTGGGATGTTTTAACCCACTCTGCTCTGCCCTGCGGCATCACTGTGTGCTGGTGGCACCAGAATCATCAAAATGGCTGCAAAAAATCCATGCACGCCAAAACCTAAGGAAATTGCGCTCCAGCAAGCACAAAAAGATGGCTGCCAAATCTACCATGCATGTTGTCAGTGGTGGAATGGAGACCGCACTTCTGAAACATGTCATTGGGCTGTCCAACGTGTAAAAATGGAGCACAGAGGAAAGCAGTGCTTGCTGAAAGAAATCCAAATTCTTGCAGTTAAATCTTTTTCTTGGTTGCTGAAAATACAAAATACCGGTCTGAAACACCACAAAACATCCAATATCCTTGCTGGGTGTTACCCGTCACTTCATTTAAGGAATCATTATGAACACACAATATCAGGAAAAGCGTAATCTGTCATCAAAATATCCACAGTAAAAGGTGTGCTTGCCTGTGAAAATCTATCAAAATATGGGCGCAGTACCAGCGGCCGCCTGTATGACAGCTGTCATTAGTTGCATCAGAAGCTTAAACTTGTGCAACTGAAATCAAATGTTTGGAATTTAAGTGACCTGTTATCAAAAGGAATCTAGGTTGTAACTATTAATCTCCATGGTTTAGAGACTGAAATCAGTGTTTTAGCTGCTTGAGTAAAAATTGCAAGTTTTATTTTAAATTAAAAAAAATGTAATATAATGACAGTGAATTTGAGTTGAACTCAAAGTCACCAAACCAGTTCCCCCCAGCCTCCCCCAACAAAAGGCATCTCTCTCCTGCTTCCCACCAAAGGCCAGGAACTCACATTCAGGTGTGCATTAAGAGGGGAGGGGCACTGGGGCTGCTATGAGAAGAGCACAATGGCTTCTTTCCAGGCATGGAGATGCTAATCAAGATCTCTGCAAGAAGGAAGTAGGTGGAGATTGCTGCTGAAGCTCCAAGAAGGAAAACGATACGGTGATAGACAGTTTTTTTGATTCACAACGGACAAAAAGCAGAGTTCTAATAAAACTGATAATTTACTGTGGACAATTGCTAAAAATATATAAACCCCGGAATTCTGAATCTAAATTTTTGCTGCACATTTTAAGAGGAGCCAGAACACTGGGACATAACTGTAGAAATTGTGGTTTTATACCAAATGTATTAATGTCAGAAGTATGAAACTTCACACACGTATGCCCCTATGCAATGCACACATGTGTACCAATTCTGGACAAAATAGATAGTGTGTCCCGGACACAAAGTGCAAAATTCTGTCGAATCCACACCCAAGATCCTACAGAGACGGGTTTTAGAAGAATATTTGCTCCACAAAGTATGTGATATAGATATGCTATTGTTATCAAGTTTGTAAAATTGTAAATATGTATTATATGAAAAGCAGATTTCATGTTCAAAAGCCAATGGGAGGATTTCCTGGCCCATAAAACCACATCATCATCATCATGATGACACACTGTTTTCTCCTCCAATCAAGGGAGAGAGCAGATTCTAGCCAATAGACTACCTAGGGGGTGCGCCTAGGATAATCCAGCATACCTACCCCTTTACCAAATGCATAAATAGAGACAGCTGAGGACTTGGAGACACACACATTCACCCACCAACCGATTGCTGGCGAAACACTTTGCAAGAGAACTAGTCAAATTCCAGACTCCAGAAACTTGGCAAGCAGATACCCCCATTTCCAAAGCTGAACCATTCTCAGCTTGGCCTTAAAAATCCAGAAACCAGAATTTACCCCAGACATCTAAGGGGAACCAAAGAACAGTCTCGCTGTGCTGTAACTGCTTTCCTGCTAAGAATTATTGCCAGAATCCAAAGACCCAACCCAGAGCCGTGCTGTGACCAGATAGCTGTGAACCAGAGCTAGTGCAGATCCAGTCCAGTCCTACCGTGCGGTGACAAGAGCGCCTTGCTGATTGCAGACCAGAGCACCTTGCTGTCCAGTCCTGTGTGCCCTGCAGAATTCCTGTCCAGAAATCTTAACTGACCGGAATCCCTGACGGTTCTGTCCAAACCAATATAGTGTGTATCCTTAGCATAGGACTTTCACTAGCATATGTACTGTCCATAGTCATCCCTATCCAAACCCATCCTCTCTTATATCCGGAACTGCATTGTTAGAGTATTTTGAACTGCCTGAACTCTCCATTTCATCCCTATTATCTTCTGTACTAGTAGTGTTAAACCGATCTTTGCGCTGATATATATTTCATCTGAAGAAGGCGAGCGTCTCGGCAGGCAAAAACCATCCAGAGACCTACTGAGCTGGTGGCTGTGCTGTTGTGTAGTTTGTTTCTTCATAGTCCATCCCTAGTGTAAAGAAACCCTTTTTGTCTTTTTAAAAGCGCATCCCTGTTTTACAATTTGCCTCTATCTGAAAAAAACGACCTCCACGAAAACATCCATAACTTCTTCACCTTTTATGCTAGAAACGAAATTTAAGTGTGTACTTGTAGCTAATATACTAAGCTTTCTAGCAAACCCAAAACCGCATCTCCTTATAGTTTTCCCGCAGTCGCGATTATCGCGCGCAGAAAAGTTTGCCGCAAATGTTTAGTTTTGCCAAACCTATAACGTGTAAAGTAGCTTTTTCATTGCACCCAACCTCAAAATTCAGTTTTCAAATTGCTTATTCACCTCAAAGCATTGCTAGTGTTTGTCTGAAACCATACAAAGCAGCTCCCATTAGAATCTATACAATTTCAGTGATTTAAACCATTTTTAATGTTTTACCCAATTCATTCAAAGCCAACTTTAAACCCATTTGACAGTTTGCCAATCATTCCTGTTTCTCTCTTGTATTTGTTGGGGGGGAAATTGGGATTGATATATTTGCTTGAATTCTGCATTCCTGAAACCTGTGATCTCTCCTTCCATCTCTTTATATTGCATATTGGGGGGATTAAAGGGTGTGCAGGGGGAAACAGTAACCATACTGCTATTTGATTGAACATACCCAAAAGCATTATTTCTGTGCTGCATTGTTTTTTCCCATCATTACTCCTTGTGATTAAAGAGATTGTTTAGTGTGACATCACCCCATTGGTGATTATTGTATACCCATTAAAATAATGTGATATATATTGTGAAATACCTAAATAAATATTTTAACTTTACAAACCAGACTGATTCCTGGTTCAGTGCTACCGGTCGGGGGGATCAAAGAGAGGGGTGTGATATAAGTGGTACATCGTTCAGAAATAAAAGAACTTATAGACACAAATAATTAATTAAGGATTTCAGTTCTGCATTCCACGCTAGGCGTTGACTTAGGTGAAGTGCCAGATTGAAATCACTTGCATACATCCAGTACAGACACAGCGTGAGGTTGCACCAATGAAACCCCCAGGTGACGGCACCCCAAACGACAGCACCACTACCCCAATATTTGCAAGTAGCACAACAGTTAGAGCAAACATAGGACCGTCACTTCCCAGAACCCATGGACACAGTGGCAATGGTATCAGTGAGAAGGTTGGGAGTGGGCCACCATGATTGGGAACAACCCCTTCACCGTGAACGTACTATCTATGTACCCTCAATAGAGTGGCCCACAGACAAACTTGTTGTGTCCCCATCCTGTCGGTCACACCCAATCCTGTGGATGAACCTCGCATAAGGGTGGCGCTAGGTGACAAAACATTTTCCTTTCTTGTTGACACTGGGGTGACTAGGTCATGTATTCGGGGAAGGGACATTTGGGTTGTCAGGCAATGCCATGAACACTCAAGGATTCTCTGGGGCTCGAGAAGTGGTTCCTTTTACTGATAAACTCTCCTTATCAATAGGAGATTACAACTTATCTTTACCCTTGCTCTATTCCCGACAAGCCCCTGTAAACATACTGGGACGTGACATAATGAGCAGACTAAACATGACCATCTCGTTCACAGTCAAGGGCATATGTTCTATACCAGCAATACACATGCTCACTGCAAGACAGATTGTCCAAGCATATGGTGGGAACATGGTACAAAGGGTGGGGGGGTGCCATCAGACCCAGATATGTTCCAATACAGGACAGATGTAGCCCTTGCATGGATACCAGGAACAGCGTGGAAAGTGTGGTGGATTCCAGGTGAGTACCTGTTCAGACCAGAATCACCACTGGACGAGAAAGAGGGAACAATCATATCTATAGACATCAAGTCAGTTGTAGCAAGAGAGGATTGGGTTGCAGTCCACGCAACAGATGACCAAGGGCAAGCATGGAGGGCAATAATTGCAGTGGCAGAAGTATGCAGGCTGACACAAGTAACAGATGAGGAATTGTTTTCAGAAGAAAGGGTGGAGACAGATAGTGCTGAAAATGAGTGAGACGTTCTGGTTACAGATTACATACAGAGAGGTTGCACAGAAAATGGCACTGGCCCTGGAAGCTCTGCCACCAATCTGGGAGGAGGATTTGGCAAAGTACCCAACAGTTTATGGACCATGTGGGATGCATAAAAAGCATAGGGGGAGTGAAGATTAAATTAAAACCCGGAGGAATACTGCCACGCGTGAAGCAATACCCCCTTACCAAGGAAGCAGATGAGGGCATTTATGAAACAATCAATGCCTCATTGAAAGAGGCATCCTGGTACCATCAGAGTCTCCATGCAACACTGCAGTGTACCCTGTACGCAAGGCGAACGGGAGGGTTGTGGTGTTTTTTACAAGATTTACTCCCTTTTAACCACGTTGTAGAGGCAGAGTAACTTGTAGCAGCAAACCCCGCAATGATCCTGTGTGGCATTCCAGTGGAAGCCACCTGTTTCACTGTGATTGACCTCAAGAACGCCTTCTTCTCAGTACCTCAAGAACGCCTTCTTCTCAGTACCACTACACCCAGATTTGCAAGACCTGACCAGCTATATGTACTGCAACCAGAAGTGGAAACCTACCAGACTGCCCCAAGGGTACTGCGAGTCACCATCTGTATTCAACAGGGTGATACAAATGGATTTAGGCAACATTACCACAGAAAGCACAGTCCTACAGTATATAGATTGCATCCTAATCTGTAGCAAGACGGAAGAAGAATGCAGGACAGACTCAGTACACATGTTGACAGTGCTAGCAGACAAGGGGTACAAGGTGGACAAGGCCAAAAGGAAGTACTGTACATTGGACAGCTGATATGTAAGGATGGCAGGCACATTGCCCCAAAGAGAGGACAGACAATCCACAACACACCACATCCTAAAACAGTAAGGGAAATGCAACAGTTTCTAGGATTGTGCAACTATTGCTGAGCATAGGTTTTTGATTACAGCACATACACAAGGCCTTTGCTGACTGCACTAAAAGAGGGCCCAGAGAGGAGCTAAGACACTGGTCTGGACTCAAGAGATGACTGAAACATTCATTGAACTGAAAGAAGCCATAGGCACAGCCCCAGTGCTAGGGACCCCAGACTACAAAAGGGAATTCTTCCTGTTGTCACACACCAATGGCGTGGTCATGAAGGCAGTACTGACACAGAAAACAAGCATGGGCCATAAGCCAATTGCTTACTACAGTGGACAGCTTGACCCAGTAATGAAAGGACACTATCCGTGCGAACAATCACTGGCTGCTGCAGCTTTCGCAGTAGAGCGAGCATCGACAATAACAATTGGGTGCACAACGACCCTTATGTGGAACACGCCCTGTTTGCAATACTGCACAAGCCAAAGAGCACATTAACAGCACAAAGATCATCAGGTTATGAGATGATACTATTGAAAGCAGAGCTAAGGATAGTAAGATGCAAGACTTTAAACCCAGCACTATTCACAGCAGACATCTATCAACCAGGAGATTGTACTCATGACTGTATTAGAAACATAGAGCAATTCACTGAGACGCACAAGGTGGAAGACGATGCACTTGAGGGGGGGATAGGTGCTCTACATTGAGGACTCTGACTATTGATCAAGGTGATGGGATCAGGAGAACAGGGGCTGCAGTAGTGAGACTGAAGGAGGATTAAACAAGTGAGGTATTGGTGAGTGCAAGGTTACCACCTCACTATTCAGCACAAGCAGCAGAACTAGTGGCCCTCATATTGGCTCTACAAAACAGCCTAGGGAAGAGAGTGACCATATACTCCGCCAGTGCCTAAGACACCTCAACAGTACATTCGGCTTTGGCCAGATGGTTCAGGAAGAGGGTACAGGAGGGCAGATGGAACTCCAGTACAACATACCCTACTATTAGTAGAGCTAATATAAGTCATAACATATATACATAACAAGGAGCTAGCATTAGTAAAGTGCCAAGCACACACCAAAGGGGAAGATGCAATATCAAGCAGAAATGAAGCAGCGCACTATGAGGCCAATGTGTGTCATATTTTGGAGCATTGTGGGAATTGAAGGAAAGGGCACAGGTCACTAGAGGAGTAAGGCAAATGGCGTGGAAGGAAGGGTACAATTACCTACCAGAAGCACAAATCATGGAACTGCAGGGAGCAGCGCCCAAGGATGAAAAAGAACTCTGGGTAAAGAGAGGGTGTTCAATGTCCCCCACAGACGCCCTATGATGACAAAACAACACTGGGAAGGTGGTCATGCCACTTGTGTTACTGAAAACAGCACTGACACAGTTACATCATCCAACGCACACAAGAAAGGAGGCCATTGCAGCGCGCATTGGCGAATCATGGTTCTGACCCTATTTAAATGAACATGTGGCAAATTTTATCAGTAACTGTTTGACGTGCCAGCAGTTCACTGCTGGGCACACCCTGAGAGTTGTGAGAGGAGCCATACCTAGACCTGAAGGCCCATTCCTGCAACTACATGTTGACTACGTGGACATGATCCAAGTATGTCGAGGATACCGCTATATGATAGTGGTTGTCTGCCCATTTTCCACATGGATCGAGGCTGGACCCTGATCCCATGCCGACGCTCAGTGAGCTTCTAAAATTCTGGTCCGTGAACTATTCTCAAGATGGGGCGTTTGTGAAGTCCTGAGGTCTGACAGTGGCTCTCACTTGGCCAATGAACTTTTCAACCACATCACTACCCTGCTGGAAATAAAACACAAATTTGCATGTGTGTACCACCCGCAAGCAAATGGAGTGTGTGAACGCCTCAATGAACTCCATAAGGAGCGCATTGCCAAAACTCAGCAGAGCACCAAGAAAAACTGGCTTCACTGTTTGCCATTGGCATTATTCAAACTGCGCAACAAACCAGGGTCCGACCACCATTTGTCGCCCCATGAGGTGGTGACAGAACAGCGCATGCACCTTCCACTGGCTCCTCCCAATAGGGCCCTAAAAGACTGTGAGAATGTTGCTGAAGTTTTGGGTGAGGAAATATTTGACTATGTCACATCACTGGTTTCTAGCGCTTTAATCTCTCGACAGATACAGCGGCCCCAGGGCAGGCCAGAAGACAACGTGCACGGGAATACTGACAACACAGAGCAGGAAACCCTCAAGGAACCCTTAGTGCAAATAGGTGATCTCGTCCTTTTGAAAAACTTTACACAGCGCTGGAACTTTACTCGTCTCGGGAGGATAGCTTAGGGGCAATGTGCCCACCTTGGAAGCAAAACAGCATGGAGCAACACAGGTTCGACCCCCGGATCCACGCTTAGAACCCTATGGGTATTAAGCGTGTTATAAATAACCTATCATATCATAACACACCCCATTTTACAGGACCTTGCGCTGTTAAGGCAGTATCAGAACGAGCAGTACGATTAGAGCGTAAGAGTGTCTGGAATCACCTGCAGGACATCAAGCCCTACAAAGCATCAGCCTTGCCTAGGAACACAACTGCAGAGATCAACGGGGCCAATGCTACAGCCACTGACAAAGCACCAGAGAGCACAAATATCACCAACGCTCCTGAACTAGAGACTACTGGCCATCCAATGGTCAGGAGTTCCCAAACTACCGAAATTCCCAGAGCAATATTGGTGCAACTAGACCAGTAAGAAACACTGTTCTGCCACCAATCCAAGGCATATGCTCTTTGTAAAAACTACAATTTGACTATGTGCACACTACAGCAGTACCACGATTTAGCTTTCTCTTTCTTGCACACGCACATTATGCACATTTGACAGCAGTAACACGATTTAACAATATCTCTTTCCTCGCACATGCAGGGTGCTGCGACTGTTGATATCATTGTTAGAAAAGTAACTTGATGTTGCCTCCCATTTATTGCCCGAAGCATTTTCCAACTAATTTGTCCATAAAATGACCCAGACACTTTAGAGCATGTTCCCCTGAGATATACTTACTGGTATTCATAGAGTATTTGGCCCAAACATACCCTCAACTTGAACACAGCGCATACCCCGTCCTGCCCACTCTACGAGACCCGTCCATATAGAAAATTTAGGAGGAAATATTTGCATGGGCACTAAGTGATTATTTAGTTAGCGGAGCTTGAACCACACTCACAAGTACTAACCAATTAACACTTTTTCTTGCGAATTTCAGGTGGGCAACTTTGTCTCTTCAGCTGCTCAGAGAGCAGCCTACGTGGTTATGATGACTAAAATAAAGATTGTAACAACTGTTGTGTGTTTCCTATTGTACCTTGCTATACATGCCACTGCTGTATCTTGTACTAACACTCCCCCGACCCAAGCAGCAACGACAACTATGTCAGGTGGAAGAGAAGACACTGCTGAAAAGGTAAGAAGAGGTAAGCACAGTGTTGGCACAGACATGAAGGGAGTTAACACGTATCTCACAGACACAGCACAAATAACATGTGGTACAAGCACATGTCCAAAATTGATAAGGATACGACCAGGGAGAGCTGTTATGTCTGCTCTTTAATCCCATATGCCATGAGTGCCTCCAGAACCTTCATAGCAACAGAAATACCTGCAGCAAGAGCACAATGCTTGCTGTATCTCGCAATGTTCCAGACGCGAGGAAGATTTCAAGGGAAAACAGCAACATTAAGATGGATGTCCAAGAGCACTTTTCCATGGGAGGACAGGTATATTAAGACACTAACCATGATGAACAATTACTGGCAGCTCAGTGAGGGATTGCAATACAGAACTGAAGGGCCAGAGAAAGGAGAAACAAAAATGATCACACTGGAGTACTTGCCATGCCCATGGTCAAGAGTAAAAGAAGAAGTAGCAGGAGAGCCTGGGTGCTGGGAGAGGCCACAGATACTGATCTATGGGAGAGTATATACTCATGGCGGGTGGGACGACTGAGTAGTAGGAAGCAAGGCACCGACTCTGACAAAAGCTGCAAAGGTACAAGAAGAAAACAAGTGCCTCAAGGAATAGGACAGAAGCACGAACGTAGTGACATGGGTGGATAATGAAGCTGGACCACTGCCTATAATCCCCCCTGAAGGCACCTGCTCTGTGTTATTAACAACAGCAATGACAAAGTAGGAGAAAATGAAGGATGTCAAAGGACAGAGAAAATACTGAAAATGGGAGCAGGAACTGCAGTATTGATGGTCCACTATTGGGCTTGTGGATACAAAGCATATGACAAACTGCCACCAAACTGGGGAGAAATATGGTCCCTAGCACATCAACATATCCTCGTTAGTGGTACCAAAGAAGGATGTGAAGCTTGATGACTTTCCAAAAATGGAAAACAACAAGAGAAAGTAGAGATCACTGCATACCGCACCACCTGCCCAAGCAGACAGCACTGTCCAGCGGAATGGACTGAGCAGAGTGAAGAGAGAAGGGAATTACTTCTCGGGAAAATCAGAAGCAGCATTGGACGAAATACCAGCATCACACAGACTGTTCAGCAGAACACAAATGTTCTTTACATCATTAATACTTGGAGTTCAGACATATACAAATGCCAAATGGTTGCAGATCACTTACTGGGAGTTGATGGTAACCATAAACTCAATGGTGAATGGGTTCAACAAGATAAAAGAAGAGCTCAGAGCAGTAAGGTTGATGGTGTTCCAGAATATATATGTTCTGGATAGCCTCACAGCTATGGAAGGAGGAGTTTGCTCAAAGATAGGAAGTTCCTGTCGCACATTCATACCTGCCAACGATGAAGATAACAGAAAACTCTCAGACGCAATTACACAATTGACCCAGATGCTCGCAAAAATTGAAGAAGAGGGAAATGGAACAGGGAAGCACAAAAGCTGGCTGGCTTATCTCTGGTCATGTATGCCGTCCTGGCTAACTGATGAATTGAAAGTGATAGTAGGAACTCACTAGGAGCAGCATCCCTGTGTGGGATCAAGATATGTATTGGTAGGTGCAAGAAGACGGCAGAAGAAGGGATAGGAATGCAAGTACTAATGGAAATGGAGACTGGACAAGCAATGGATGATATGGTGCAGGAGAGAGAAAGACTACAACAAACATAGTAGAGTCTGACCTGTTTCAGGTTGGAATAAAGGTAGACCACTCACGCAATCCAAAGAAGTACCTAGGAAAGTGGGTGTGGTGAAAACCTGAAGGTGGGTGCGTCTATATGTACTGGTTGTTCGAAGATCATGTCAACTACTATGGACGTCTTGCAGGGATAACGAAGATGTGGCGGTTGGTGAATGACAGAAGAGATTGTGGTGGTGTGGTCGAGAAGTTGACCAGAGGGGGATATTGAAGAGGGGAGGTCGGACTATGCCCCCATCCTGGTAAACACTCCAACCAAAAGAAGAATCAAAGACAATATGGCTGACTGTTCGTACAAGCTTTCACCAATCCCCACTGCACACATGATGGGCAAGTACCAGGAGAAATACCCTCTCAGCCAACCCTACAACCCAGGAGCAGTGCGAACACTACCCAAAGTGGATGAAGATGCAGAATATGGAACCAGAGACAGCTATATGGACAGAATTGACCAAAGCGCTGAGAAGCCATGCCTCAAGTCGTTAGAGACACAATGACAACCTAGCAGCGTCAGACATGAAGTACACGTGCCATACGCACATTCGGGACACCTACACACCCAAATCCACGAAGAACACATGCATACAGGCCTATGAGTTAGAGGACAGTGACATGCACATACTGACTGCATGTTTATTATTATTTGCCATTAGCTTATTGCAGCAACGCAGAAAACCTCAAAGAAGCAAGAAGACCATGTGTGAATGCTTGCAGATACTTACATGCAAATAACCCTATGGAATGGCAGGAGCACCCGTTGGACCTGACCAAGCCATAACTGACTAACCTATGAATACTATGGGAAAGCACAAACAGTAGAAACCAGACCATGGTTTAGGAAAATCATAGTACACCATAACTGACTCAGAAAACCTGAAGTCATGCAGAATGCTGTGCCAGCAGAACCTCTGTGTGTGGACGAGGCCACCGCCAAGGTTGCAATGTTGCGAAGAACATTCCTCCCCCCTGAACTGAAGTAACAATGGCGGCAGAGGTGCATAATTCTCCACAAAAACCAGAATAATTCAGAGCTCATGAAAACGTGACCCAGCCGAGCTGAGAGTGAGCCAAGAACTGGTGGCTGGGAAGCGCAGCTGTCTCCTGGACCAAGACAGCGACTTGCAACAAAATTGTTACAGCCCAGCCAGAGTTGTACGATGGGAAGGGAGCACCCACACAGCAATGATGGTCTACACACGGTTACATTGCAGACACATAGTTGCACATAGCACCATGAACAGGTGCAGTCCGAGCTGGGAATTTATTTTGTCCCAGCCAGTCATAGCTTATGGCTCTAGGGGTGGGTAGCTGGGGCTACCAACCAATCATTGGGTCCATATACTGTAACAATTAGTAAGTAGCAGTTTTCGGGGAAGGTCCATGCCTGATACCTGACATAGCCACGCCCAATCCACTAATCTCTAGAAGGGCTACCATAGGGGGAACTGCCACTCGTTAACCTATCCGAAGGAGTTAGGTTTGTGTAGAAGGGCCAGGGTGTGACATACCTATGATGCAAAATGCCATCAAAACTGGCCTGCGAGCCAGAGTTCTTCGAGATGTGGCTGCGGACTCTCGAGTAGGTACCTTCCCAAAGAACAGGACAATGGGCAGTGTTCGTTCTCGTAGAGGGCCGCCTATGGACTATTTTTTGATTGTTAGAGGGACTTAGGTTTAGTCACCCTAAATTTCCTAGCGTCATCCAGCCGTGGACCCCTTGCTCACTGTGCTCAGAGAGGCACAGCTCAACCTTACTGAATAGGCCCAACAAGACTGAAACATGTGTATGGGGTTGCTGTTGGTACTGGTGTTCAGAAGGGAATTGCCATAGCATTTCGGTGCTGGACTGCCCATGTGGGCGGGACAAAGACTGATATGCAAATGGATATTTCCCATCTGCGAAAGGGATAGTGAGCTAAAGTGTGGCTGCAGACTCTCAAGTGGGTACCTTCCCAAAGAACACGTCAATGGGCCGTGTTCGTTCTCGCAGAGGGGCGCCTATGGATTCTTTTTTTTATCACTATAAGGGCTACCATAGGGGGAACTGCCACTCATTAACCTATCTGGAGGAAAGTTAGGTTTGTGTAGAAGGGCCCGGGGTGTGACATACCTATGATGCAAAATGCCATCAAAACTGGCCTGCGAGCCAGAGTTCTTCGAGATGTGGCTGCGGACATTCGAGTAGGTACCTTCCCAAAGAACAGGACAATCGGCCGTGTTCGTTCTCGCAGAGGGGCGCCTATGGACTATTTTTTGATTGTTAGAGGGACTTAGGTTTAGTCACCCTAAGTTTCCCAGGGTCATCCAGACGTGGACCCCTTGCTCACTGTGCTCAGAGAGGCACAGCTCCGCCTTACTGATGAGGCCCAACAAAACTGAAACACGTGTACGGGGTTGCTGTTGGTACTGATGTTCAGAAGGGAATTGCCATAGCATTTCGGTGCTGGACTGTCCATGTGGGCGGGACAAAGACTGATATGCAAATGGATATTTCCCATCTCTGAAAGGGACAGTGAGCTAAAGTGTGGCTGCGGACTCTCAAGTGGGTACCTTCCCAAAGAACAGGTTAATGGGCGGTGTTCGTTCTCGCAGAGGGACACCTATGGACTCTTTTTTTAAAATCTCTATAAGGGCTACCATAGGGGAACGACCACTCGTTAACCTATCCGGAGGAGAGTTAGGGTTTTGGAGAAGGGCTCAGGGTGTGTCATACCTATGACGCAAAATGCTATCAAAACTGGCCTGCGAGCCAAAGTTCTTTGAGATGTGCATGGATTCGGCTCTGAGCATCTGATACTTGTGGTTTGTTGGCTGTAATAAACCTCAGTTGAACTTGCTACTTGTCTGGACTTGCACTCCTTTTGGGATTGGGAAGGAGTTAGGCCTTCCATGAGTTCGATGTCCGCGAACTCCTAGCAAACAGCTCTGCTTGCATGGGCGTTCTCTCTAACAGTCGGGAAGCAGAGGGAAAGCAGCAGCAATGAAAAAGCAGTCGCAAATCTCCTCCCAAGTCTCTACCATCCAATGCTGCTGGTCCAGAGAGCCAGGAGGCAGAGAACCCCATCAAACAACATCGGAAATCTCAACCATGCATGCAGGGGGCCCAAGTACGGCGACCCACACAGGGGAAGCCACAAAGGAGGACATGGAGATATGCTTCCAGGAGTTCCAAAATAAAATGACTCAAGCATTTCAAGCACAACTTGCGACGTTCATGGGGGAAATGAAGCAGTCCATAACGGAAATTAAGAACGATATCACAGAGCTGGGGGAATGAACGGATACAACAGTACTGGCCCTACAGGAGGTGGTGAAAGGACACTCGGTCCATGGACATAGCCCTTGAAGAAATGGCAAAGGCCACTCATAACATCAAGCTGCAGTCCGAGGACCTCACAACATCGAGCTGTAGTGCGAGGACCTGGAGAACAGGTCCCGATGGTTGAACATTCATATTTGGAACTTACCTGAATCTGTGGCGGACACAGATTTGAAAAATGCAGTCACACGCATATTTGAAAGTCTACTGGATAAGGAGCATACCGGTGATGTCCCAATAGACAGGGTTTATACAACAGGGGCGAAGAGACAGGCTCCCGGCTACAGACCGAGGGATGTGGTGACAGCACTGGCTAGATATCCACAGAAGGAAGCAATCCTCAGCGCAGCTCGACCGGTGGAACCCACACGTTATAACAGGGTGAAAATCCACCTCTTTCAAGACCCACTCCACCCTCCTCCAAAGAAAGGAAATGGGACCCATCCTGAGATTCTTGCAGGACACACAGATCAGATACAGATGGACGTTCCCCTTTGAACTCCTATTCCACTGGGAAAGCAAACAACATAGAGTCACGACCTTACAGGAGGGACTACATAGTCTCCATTTAGACGACGAGGAGGACACCCCTGACATGAGGAGTTTGCTGTGGCACTCTAGTCACCAAAAAACTGGAAATAGACGCAAGTGAAATCAGGACGTAAGCGACCCCTGCCGCAGAGCCCTCATCACACGACTCACCAGAAGAAAGACCTGTGGGCTAAAGACAATTCATCATAGGAACTAGGGCTCGATCCAGCTCTAAGACCTCAGGCCTGCTCATCAACACTATACCATACCATGTTGTGGGATGGAGAGTGTGAAAGGCGGCTCTTTTGGAATCCGAATGGGGGCTTTAGCATGCCCCACAGGTAGGCCCTGGGAAGAAAGGCGGGTCCATCCCCTGCTAATACAGTGGAGGGGAAACATTGGTAATGAGACCTGCAACAAGGCAAGGGGATGGGGAGGGCAGACAAGGGAAGGCAGGGATAGGTTGGGGGAGTGTGCTCGCGTTGGGGAAGAGCCCCCTGGTTAAACCGATCTAAGAACGCTAAAGGATATGCAGTCAGGTACATATTTGCATATGCTTAAACTACTTTCCCTAAACATTTGGGGGCTAAATACCCTGGTGAATCAGAGAAAACATGAAAGGTTGTTAACGCATCATACTCCGGATATTATAGCCATGCACGAAACCCACATCAAGAAGTCAGACTCCCATTGCCTAAACCTGAGACGATATCAGTTAATCATACAGACGAATGCCAAGAATAAAGAAGGGGGGGTTCTGATTGTGGTAAAAACAGGGCATGCTGCTCAAATTATAGCCACAAAAACAGACAGACAAGGAACATATCTATTTGTAGCAATGGAAATAGACGCGAGTATCCACGCACTGCTACGGTCTACACCCCCAACACAGGGCAAGATGGTTTCTTACGAACGGTACTGGCAGACCTAGAGTGGTTCGCGCAAGGGGAGATAATTCTATTGGGGTACTTTAATTTAGCGTGGGACCCCATCAGAGACGGAAGCTCTACTTCACAACACCCACAACCCTACAAATGAGGATGGAGCACCTGATGCTACAGGATGTATGGGTAACATTAAAAGGAACAGACCTGGGATAGCTTTTACTCCCATGTACATCACACGTTCTCCCACATTGACTATATCTGGGCCTCACCTATGCTATTGTGCAGAACACAACTCATAGACTTCCTTCCGATAACCCTATCGGACCACACACCAGTCGTAGTGACAATAAGTCTGCACAGACCTCGGCTGGTCCTACCCAAAAGAAGCGCTGACAGATACCGCCTTGCGGGGGGGATGTGGAATCCAAAATTAGAGACTATTTTGAACTCCACGGGGAGGGGGAATCTCTGAACTAATGATCTCTGATGCCTTTAAGGACACCATAAGGGGAGAATTGATCACCCTCTGGCCATGGCATCGTCATGCTTTCGCCATCGTGCCCTGGAAACCCAATTGGAAAAGGATCTCCAGGAGGTAATGGATAGAATGAAGCTCAACCCATCTAGGAAATTACGAAAAGAGCATCATCATATCAGGGGACAGCTTAATCTCGTCCAAATGAAAAAGGCAGAATGGGGCCTGCCGGAGCTAAAACACAAACACTATATTCACGCTAGTAAGGCAGATAAATTACTGGCAAGACAGCTTAAACGACGGGGGAATGTTGGTAGGGATGCAGGGGCAGTGGACTGGCAACATATCTGGAGGGGGTGCCCGAAATTGCATGGATACTGGAAACAGATCGACCAACATATGCACACACGGGAACAGAGACGCCCAGGGGGCCTAGAGAGGGATTACTGTGCCTAAATGGACAGGGCAAGAGACAATGGGCGAAAGACTGAGATGGTGGAAAGTAGGAACTTTTTACAATGTATCAAAGGAATTCTCTGGTCTAGACTGATAGCTTGAGAAACTATTAAAAAGACAACCTCAATCAATTAGGCAGCGTGTCACTCTGCTGTTTAAACTATTTACATTGTACTTCAATATTCATTTTTATCCAAATGGCGGCATCGTTGTCTTGGCAGTGGAATATGTTGCTTACATGTCACTAATAGTGCTAAGGCCCAATGGATTGCAAAATGGTTGGCAAGACCTGCGGAAAAGGGGCAGCTATTGAAGAAATCAAGGGTCCAGCAAATGTCCCATAGGGATGGGATAAGTTCAACCCATCGACAACAACTGAGTTTGGTGGCTAGAGAATCACTTGTCTTATTCACATGGAGGTTACAATCTCCTAAAGCCACCACATTAAGGAGTGCAAAAGACCGTGGCAGCCGTTGTGTAATGGGTCTTGGGGTGCAGCTCCACCCATCATGCACAGGTCAATACATATGCTTTCATGGCTCCATTTCAGAAGCACTGTGCGTGATACACCTGTCTACTGGGACAGAGGCTTTACACTTCCTACAGGCACCAGTAGGAGCAAGGGAGCGCAGGCATTGGCAACCCATGAGGGTTCTGCTTGGATGCTGTGCTCATGTGCTCTTGTTTGCTGTGCTGCAGTTGGGGAATAGGGGAAACAGGTGTAAATCCATGTCTCTCCCGGCTTCCTAGTGATGCACATCATGGTTATTTGGTTATTCAGATAAACTGAACTAGGTGACCCGGCGCAGCACCATTCATCCAGGCAAGCTAAGTCTATGAAAGAAATAATGCAAGAGTGTTTGAATGCCAGTTTGTGTGAACGAATGCATTCAAAGGGGATGTTTGTTGTGATGCTTGTGCATTGAAGAACCAGTGAGGGTTAGGGGAGGGAGGAAAGGGTGGCTGTACTGACTGTGGCTAAGTCAATGTACTTTTTAGATAACTATCAAGGTATGTTGTTGAAGCGGGCTGCAAAGGAACATGCTACAGGATAATTGGGGCATGTATTGGCACTACTAGCAGGAGCATGTCTAATTATAGTGGGAACACCACCATTATTTGGCAAAGCCAGCATGTATTCTTAGTGTAGCAATAAAGGCATATTTTTTCCAGCCCAGCATGAGCATGCCTTTTAACATTGGCAATCCTGGCCTATATTGAAATTGGCCAAGGCATACCAAGTTTTCTACATTGGCAAGACTGGCATATATTGTAGACATCAGTGTCATAAAAAGGAATATTTTTTGGGCACACCGTTGGCTTGGCGTCACCCTCATTAACCAGGTGCAAGTTGTTTGGTTTTTGTACTTTTCCCACATAATAATGTGCTTTGAAGTGCACTATATTGAGTCATTTAAAAAAAATTGGGTAGGGTGAACACATCCCCCATCCAAACTCCACTTGTTTGGTTCCGGCTTCAAGTTATGCTCTGTCGATTGTGCTCGTTATTGGCAGATATTTATGCCCATGCAGGGGGAAGGCAGGGGGGAAAATAAATCGCCAGCCACCATTTGATAGAGATGATTTGTATGGTTGGTGAAGGCTTCAATGAACTGCTCACTGTAGTGAGATCTGTATTCCAACAAAAGGGTTATTGTACAAGTGTCGAAAAAAGAGCAGCAAGCAAACAGAACATGTGTGTGTGTGTGTGTGTGTGTACTCAATTTGACAGATGTGCCTTGTTAAAGTGACAGCAAGCAACAGGCAGAAATTCCTGGTAAGCGCCAAAGTCGGCACATCTTGTTTCTCGTGCTCTTGCCGGGAAGAGCTTGTGCTCATTTTATATAATAATCCCTGACTGGGCATACCTGCAATATGTGCAGATGCCACCCGGTCATGTTTTGGCTTCAGGAACGCCTTGGGTTGAGTTGTAGACACTGCACAACCTTCTTCCTGCTTTGCAGCCTGTAGGGCCCGCACAATCTTCTTCCTGCTTCGTCGCCTGTAGAGCCTGCACAATCTTCCTGCTTTGCCGCCTGTAGAGCCTGCACAATCTTCCTGCTTTGCCGCCTGTAAAGCCTGCACAATATTCCTGCTTTGCAGTCTGTAGAGCCTGCACAATCTTCCTGCTTCGCAGCCTGTAGGGCCCGCACAACCTTCTTCCTACTTCACAACCTGCACAATCTTCCTGCTTCGCAGACTGTAGGGCCCGCACAATCTTCTTCCTGCTTCAGAGCCTGTAGGGCCTGCACAATCTTCTACCTGTTTTGCCACCTGTAGAGCCTGCACAATCTTCCTGCTTCGCAGCCTGTAGAGCCTGCACAACCTTCTTCCTGCTTTGTAGCCTGTGGGGCCTGCACAATATTCTTCCTGCTTCGCAGCCTGTAGAGCCTGCACAATCTTCCTGCTTTGCAGCCTGTAGAGCCTGCACAATCTTCCTGCTTTGTAGCCTGTAGAGCCTGCACAATCTTCCTGCTTCGCAGCCTGTAGAGCCTGCACATTCTTCCTGCTTTGCCACCTGTACAGCCTGCACAATCTTCCTGCTTCGCAGCCTGTAGAGCCTGCACAATCTTCCTGCTTTGCAGCCTGTAGGGCCCGCACAACCTTCTTCGTACTTCACAACCTGCACAATCTTCCTGCTTCGCAGACTGTAGGGCACGCACAATCTTCTTCCTGCTTCAGAGCCTGTAGAGCCTGTACAATCTTTCTGCTTCGTAGCCTGTAGAACCTGCACAATCTTCCTGCTTCACAGCCTGTAGGGCCTGCACAACCTTCTTCCTGCTTCACAGCCTGTATGGCCTGAACAATCTTCTTCCTGCTTCAGCGCCTGTAGAGCCTGCACAATCCTCCTGCTCCACAGCCTGTAGAGCCTGCACAATCTTCCTGCTTCGTAGCCTGTAGGGCCTGCACAATCTTCCTGCTTCGCAGCCTGTAGAGCATGCACAATCTTCCTGCTTCGTAGCCTGTAGTGCCTGCACAATCTTCTTTCTGCTTCACCGCCTGCAGGGTCTATTCCATTTTGGATGCTCCTGCCTCGGCCAGCTCGATGGACCTTCCCAGTTGTAATATATTGTCCTATTCTTTGTGTGTTTCTCAGCTTAACTGAGAAACATTCTTGGATCACTTCGGGGCTTATTTCATCTTTTTTCGTTAAGTGGCACACCTGTAAATGTCAGTTGTCGCATTCTAGCATGAAAAGCATTCAATGGCTCCTTTTATAAATCACAAAAGGAACTGCTCATAATCCGCATTTACCATCAGACTGAAATAATTACCAAGGGCATCTCTCAGCCTGATCAGGTGTCCATCATAGATTCAAATGCTTCTAGGTCCTGTACTATTTAGGTCTTGGTGATTGCAATGTGTGGGGGAGTTGAAAGTCCACATGCCTTTCTGAGCAAAACTACACATCGGGTACAGATAACTCCCATCTGCAGGGGGGCTATGAAAGCTGTAATGCTGTGATGTTTTTCAAATGCTTAGTTTCATCTCTGCCTGAGGAAGTGGAGACATTCCACGAAAATTCTCAAATATGCAAAATAAATGACTTTGTTAGCTTCAGGTATTGACTTGTGATCAACATTCTATTCAACTCTTGGCTAGCACGGTACAAACAAACTGAACTTATATAATGCAGTCACCGCGAGAGGAAAGCCACACCCTGACGTGACCAGAGGGGGCTTGATCCTCTATGGGGCCAGGCAGCTGAATCACAGCCACCTCGCTTGATGCAATGGCGCTTCCGTTCCCGTCTGAAAAGCAGTGCGGGTGTCATGTTCCTTCACACCTCTGCGCCAACACCACCACTAAAGTTTGTGATAACCAATAACAGCATTCGGGCCCCTTCTTTAAAGAATCGATGCAACACCAGTGTATACGGTTTGGGTGCATCAGGCATGGGTGATCGCTCATGGACAGAATACATGCGTTCCGACGGCCACCATTTATTTTCTACAAATCATGACCTATTTTGACAGAACTATCGTTTAAAGGGATATTCTAGATTCTATGAGTATTAACTAAACAATACATATTTCATCACGCTGTAAAATACGACAAACTAATTTAACAAGTAAACCAAACGTGCTGGAAGATTTTTCTCCTTTTGTTACTTTTTTTTTATATGATGGATAGAATTGATTGACCGTTCAAGATAGTGGAGCGCCAAACCATCTTGCGGGTCTTAAAATGCAAACATGGCTGCCATTTTGCTATGGGGGTTTCCCTTTCATTCTATGTGAAGCTTACGTGCAGTCTTAGTGTGGAGGGGGTGGTGGAACTAGCAGAAGGATGTATAGGTCAGCCTATGCAATCCATACAATCCCCGCACTCTTCTACAATAATGTAGCTTCACACTAGGTGGTGCTTTAAAAGTAACACCTAACTGACAGTCCAACAATGTGGTTGCTCTCATCAAGGGCACACGGATCAGAGGCCAGCCATGGCATATGTTTGCTAGCATGTATGTTAGTGGGGGTTTTCAAGGATAAAGTAATATCTTAAAGTCAAAATGTGCTTCCAAAGTACTACAATATTGTCGGGATGGTTCTTTTATTACATTTTATGTAAGGGTTGCACAGAAAGATTCAAAAGGCCCAACGCAGGGTTGGAATGTTCATATTTAGGAGCATATTAGCAACCAATGTAACAGGAGGAAGGGAGATGAGCACCCGCAATGTGTAAGCAATATTCAGGGTGTACTTTTCAGGACCAATGTGAGGTAGTCTGCTTAAAATAGGTAGGTGGAGTGTAAGGGGCCTGGGCAAAAGCGGGACGCTATTACAGGTGGCGAGATTTCTGAAAAGGCATGGCATGCACCTGGCGTTATTACAAGAGACACATTTGCAGGGGACAGAAGTGAAGACACTGGAGGCATGATGGGGAGGACGGGTGTTTGGTTCTTCATATTCCACCTTCGCTGTGGGTGGCCACAGGGGTTCCTCTGCATGGTGAGAGGACGTGGGGAGACACTGGGTGCAGGACTATAGGTGGTGGGCAATTTGGAGGAGACTTATACGAATGGTGAACTCTTACGCCCCCAATACGGATGATGGGGATTATTTTCCTTCAATATTGAAATCGGGAGGGGGGGAATGGGGGGAGGGTTTACAGGGTTCACCTGTGTATTTTGGAAGGCAGAGATTGTAATTGTTTTCTGCATCAGGGGCCCTACGCCAGGTCACTGTGCATTTAGATTTGGTACAAATGTGGCGGGAATCACGTGCAGGAAAAGGGGTGTTCGTGTCATTCTAGTGTTCATGATTTATATTCTGGATTAGATTGTGAGCAGACAACGTTTTTACTGGTTTACATATACTGAATACCTCGGAAGAGTTATCTCGGACCATTCTCGGTTGGTAGCGACCCTGCAGGGACCATTGAGGAGATCAGCCATTGAGTTATGGAGGTTGGTGTCAGGGTCCTTAGAGGACGAGGCCTTTTCTAGGCCTTTGAGGGAAGCAATAACTTTGTGTTTTTTGCGTGGATGATGTGTGTATACAACCGGAAGCTTGTAAAGTGACCATGAGAGGGATATGTTTATCTAATTGAATTGAATTGATATTTTATTTATATCGCACTCATACACAGGTGTTTCAGAGCGCGACCAGGCAAGGGAGGGGAACAGTGGAGTAGACAAAACAACGATCTTACTAGGCCCAGTGACATTGAGAACGTGCAAGTGCTTGGGAGAGGGTGCTCGGGAAAAGTGCAAGGGAGGGGAGAGAAGTGGAAAGTGCAGAGCAAGGGGAGAGCAGAAATAAATACTGATAAATACATGATAAAAACAGCAACCACAGGAAATAGTAGTGCATCAAGCAAGTGCTAAGTTGAGGGAAGCAGACAGGGTAGGTCTGGTAAGTGCAAGGGACGAAGAGGGGGGACTTTGTGGGTACAGATACAGACCCCAGTGCAAAGGGTGGCTGGGAGGCAGTGCAGGAGGGTGGAAAAGATAAGCAGGAGCCTGGGCCAGTGGACAGAGGGTGGCCAGGTGCACAGTACTAAGGGAGACCAGAATCAACGGAGGAGAGGGGGGGGGGGCGAAAGCAGAAGCAAAGAGGATGGTCTTAAGGTGCTTCTGGGAACCGGGGGTGGCTCTCCTCAAGATTTAGGGTTGTAGGGAGGCTGTTCGGGAGGGAGGCCCCAGCCGAAGAAAGGGATCGGCCCCCAGCTCATTTCTTAGAAAAGCGACTGACCCTGAGGGAATTAGAGGTAGAGGAGTGGAGAGCTCGAGAGGGGAGGTATTTGCAGAGGGATGATAGCTGAAGGTATTTTGGACCCAGGCGCCAGTAAGCCTTGTGGATAATGCAGAGGGTTTTGACCACAGGGAGCCAATGAAGAGATTTCAAGGCTGGAGAGATACGATCCCAGGGCTTAAGGCCAAGGACAAGTCTTGCAGTCCTGTTCTGAATTAGTTGCAGAGGGCAGAGAGTAGAGGAAGGTAGATTTAGAAAGAGACTGTTACAGTAGTGAAGCCTAGAGAGAACCGGAGCTTGGGATACCATGAGCTTCTGGGGGAAGGAGAGGAAAGGAAGACTACCTCTGAGGAGATGCAGTATGAAGTTTGACTTTTTAGAGACCTCACAGATGTGGGCGGAGAAGGAAAGGGTGGAGTCAAAGATGACCCCGAGGTTCTTAGCCACACAGGTAGGGGTTGGTGGAGGGCCGAGGGAAGCAGGCCAGAGAGTGAGGGGAAAGGATGGTGAAGATGTGCCGATGAGGAGGATCTCCGTCTTGCTGGCGTTCAGACAAAGATCATTGGCGTCAGACAATGGGAGTCAGGAAAACCTTAAGAGAATCCATGTAAGGGGTAGAGGAGGCAATCCAACGTCTAGAAGGAAACTTAGTGAAAGGGGTTTGAGTGGGGAAGAACCAGCGAAGTTGATTAAGTCTCACCAGGAAGCACAGGAATCTGTCAAAATTTTAACAAGGGGATAAGGCAAGCTGTCTGCTGGCATGGCTCATAAAAGAACAACATCCCAGGTCCACGATAACCCAGATATGGGATCCAGAAGGTAATTTGATACTGTCACAACAGGGGATAAATTGGGTGTTTCAAAAGTACTATATGGAGCTGTTTTAAACTGAGGGTATTTATTCGGAATTGGAAGCCAGCGAGTTCTAGTACTTGCTGAAATTGCTGAGGGAAGCAAGAGATAGGTTGGAGACACCGATAGAAGAGAGGAAATCCTACATGCTATAACATCCATGCAAACCAATAAAACCGCAGGGAGTGATGGGTCCCCGGTTGACTTTGGTATTATTTATTTATTTATTTTCTTTTTATTATATTTTGTTATGCCTTCGTCAGACATTCTAGTCCCACAGTTGAAGAGGGTGTACGATAATGCTTTTCATAAGGGAATTGTACCAGAAACAATGGTGGAAGCGATTATTATGGTCCTTCTTAAAAAGGGTAAAGACCTGAATTAATGTGGCTAGCGTCCAGATTAGCTAAAATAGCACTGAGCTTGATACACCTGTATCAGAGCGGCTTTATTGGCGGATGTAACCCTATATGAATCTGCGAAGGCTACATCACATGATGGACCAGGTATACAGTTCTCAGCAGGTGGGGCAAGTGTGGAATGGCACTAGACTCAGACCCAGTTAAAGCGTTTGACACGCTTGAATGGTCATGGTTATTTACAGTTTTGAAGGTTTACAGGTTTGGAACCGAAATAGTGGGTTGGTTGAGACTTCTGTATAGTAGCCCAATGGCTAGAGTGAAGACTGGAACCTGGGTATCCCCGACATGGTCGTTGGATCGAGGTACACAACAGGGCTGCCCGGGATCACCTATTCTGTTGTTGATGGCGCTGGAACCCTTAGCCAGATATTTTTGGAGGTGGGCATCTTGGTGGGGGAGTGACGCATAACATCTCCTTATGTGCGGATGATGTCTTATTATATGTACAGGATTCCTTGGCGAATATGCAAATTATTCTAGAAGTCTTGAGCAATTTGGGGAAACAGATTAAAATGAATAGGGACAAATCTATTTTGTTCCACTTGGCAGGGTTATGTGACAAGGATAGTGAAGACCTCCCAGATTGGGGAATTAGGTGGGAGCGGGACTCCTTCAGATACTTGGGAGTGCAGAGGGATTTGGTGCAATTTTGGAAGACGTTGCCTCTACCACTGTTCGGAAGGGTGGCTTTATGTAAAATGGTGGTTCTTCCACGTTGCTGTATTGCTTTACAAACATCCCCTATGTAATCTGTTTTTATTTTCTTCAAGATGTTGGTCAAGACGCTTGGCGAATTATTGTGGAATACGGGTCGGTGTAGAGCACAGTTCCCTTTTTATCATATTTCCCCAACTGCAGAATTGGTTCGCTTTTGTGCGCACATTATTTTACATGTGCGCAACTGAATAATGAGGTAAGCCACTTTGTGAGCATGCATACTTTGTGAGCTACCCAAGAGTTGGGAATTTTCACTGCCCAACTACTGCAATTCAAATCTTTAACATGTGATTATAAGGAGAGCTCATCAACCAGTCCAGACCTCAAGATAAACTATAGTAGCTACCAAAAGTACTTCCTTGCAGAGAAAAAAAAACATGTATGCACAAAAAAAGCTTTGTATGCTCAGGCTAAACAATAGGTTTAGTTATGGGTATTAGTTTGTCAACGCTCCTCAGAGACCATGCAGAAAGTGTTTAATGCAATTGGGGAAAACACTCCTGTTTATTACAAAAACCAAATATCGCTTATCACTGATGTGGCTGTTAAGAAAATTCAGATGGGATACAATGTTAACTAAAAGGAATGTGTCAGAAAACATGCCAATAAGACTTCATATGCCACTTTACTGAAGAAATGAAAGTCCCAGGAGAACGTGTTTCTCACCTCTGCTGCCACTGATCCCCCTTGGCTTGGCTCCAGTTCCACCACGACTCCTCCATCAGTGACTCTGCTGGTCGTTTGCTCATGTCGGGTCCTTCTGGTGTTGCTGGACCAGAAGATGACACGGCCTTCGATCGCCCAGTATGCGCACGTGCTGAACCATGACCCACAGCTTCTGATCCTCTTCCACAGGGAGGTCGCTGCAGGAGCTACTGCTAAGGCTCCTACATCAGTCGGTCCAAGCCCTGGAGGGAGCGACCCCCGATTTCAGGCCCCACTTCTGGCATACCAACTTTGGACCCCTCTGTATAGCACAACGCAGCCCCAAAAAGTATGCTTTATCACATGAAAAAGCGCCCAAGAACCATTAACTCTGAACAAAGTGTCCACTGCCCAGGTCACTCGCCCCTTGATTTGTTGCTGCGACTATGAAGAATTCCGACGAGGTTGCAGTGCACTGGCAAACCGTGATATATTTTATTTATATCGCGCTCATACACAAGTGTTTCAGAGCGCGACCACGCAAAGGGAGGGAAACAAGGGAGAACAAAAAAATAAACTATCTTACTAGGCCCAGTGACATTAAGAATACGCAAGTGCATGGAAAGGATGCACCACTGGAGGCCACCACTGTTGACTCAGCAGTACTTGCAAGTTATGGCCCCTGTTATCTCCTACTAGTCATTCATTTTGTTTTAATGACCCTCTGGTATTTCGGTAATCTCTGGATTGAACTTTAAGTTGGAACTTTCGATTATGAACAGTGGACTAAGGAATTCTTTGCTCAGTTCCTGATTTTTGTTAGACCATTTGAAACAGTGAAATCTACTTTGATCCAACTTTTCGGCGCTTATAAAACTTAGAACCGAAACCTCTGGTATGGCGAGCTAACATCTTGTGCCCTGCGCATCGCCTGTCCTGATGAACGTAATCTAGCTGTGTCTTCAAGCCACGAACCCTTGCGCTGGTACCACAACTGATTCTGGAATCTGTATATTTGAGGATTGATCCTAGTTTAAACTATGTCTGGCTATATATATTAATCATTGTTCTTGTCAGAATACTGATATATTATCATTACACTCTGACTGTTGTTTCCGCACAACCTGTCATGAAAATGATGGTCCCTCTGCATCTCCCTGGGTTCACAGTGAAAACACGTACCTGCACCTCTCCTGGTAGTATGCTTGCAATTTTAATCTTAGTGACTGCTTGGTCTGTGCTCATCTGCCTCAAGACCTATCCTCCAAGTTCCCTATTGCACCTAACCCCTTTCAGTGGGTGGGGTGTCTGTTTGGATCTTAAATTGCTCACTCAATCCCAAGGCTCGGGACCTTGTAGAGATGCTCATTCCCACCTGGGTTTCGCAGGTCCTCTGAATTTCCCCACTCCAAACCAACTGTGCATGAAACATGCAGCACTCCATCTTTCTGCCCCGGCAACTGGACATTTATGCTATACCAACCTAGGTCCTCTATTCATCGGAACTAGCAAATGTCATTATTACTTGTTCACTAAATCCAGTGTAGTGATTAATAATGTTGCATTAGCGTTTGACCCTAATTTTTCATTTTCCCAATCCGGGGATGCTACATATTTTGGCACATAGTTCATTTGTGGGGACAAGGCTTATCCCTGGCGGCCCATTAATTGGGTAGGGAGCTGTTACTTGGGTTATGTCCTGCCTGCAGTGCGTCATACTCCTACCTTTCCAGCTCCACCCTGCCCCAGGAGAAGCACTACCTGTGAAGATTTTGTTGCTGGGGTAGGATATCTAATGCCAACCCTTGGGAACAAGATAAACAGAGACTACCTTACCTAGTTGTCACAGTTGGTACAGGATATTGCAAATGCTACCGTGTTCTCCTTTTTTTTTTCTTCTTTTTTTATCCTGAGAACCAGTAGCCATCCGAAACATGGTGCTTCAGAATTGCCTGGCTTTAGACATTGTTCTAGCATCACAAGTAGGCATCTGCGTCATTGTGAAAAGTGAGTGCTGCACCTTTAATATTGCTGACATCGTTACCCACATTCGCCACACTGTAAGCCTCCTTCACACCAGTCCAGAGCTTCCTGGACATTTGGGTCTTTGATTGTGGGTTTATTAGGAGATAGGACCTCTGGGTATGTCTTTTGGTCGGGTTTCACTCATTGCGTTAGTAAGTCTGCCTTCTCTGATGATGGCTTGTAAATTACATTATTATCGAGCATGCGCAACCTGCTCTGAAGTTTTTCAGACTGCCCAAATAGTTCACTGTCATGCTACTGAAGAAATGTACATTCCTGAATGTGATTGATTGTTCCCCTAAAGATGTATGGAATGAGACTAGAGTGACGATCTCATAGGAGGGGATTGTGGGGGAAAGTTTAGAATTGAAATTATTATGTACTCCCCTAGCATACTGCTTCATTTTAATAATTATAATATTGAGTAGGCATCGCAAACTGTCTTGTTTAAACACAGTTTCTTTTCCGTGCAAGATGAGACTTTAGGCTTTACTGTGCATGTACCTGCGATGAAGGCTCTTCTTCAGTGTGTAGTTATGCTCACTTTCACATCTCTTGTTTCTGACGTAGTTCCCTTTTGGTGTTTTTAAGGTGTGTTTTAGGCTTCCGTTTTCCTAGGCAAAGCTGCTTTAGCAGACGGAAAGCATCATATTGCAAGCGTGCTCGCATGTCTCAGACTGTGTGTGAATCTTTGAGAAGTATATTCAGCTCCACTAAATGTATAATTTTATACTTTTCTCCCTGATGACACAGTCTTAACAGAAGAATGCAGCTAGTATCAAAGACTTGTAAAGTGGAGCTTTGTTCCCTGCTTGTAACATTGTTTTAGTATGATTCCTTGCCCTGTCTGGATCTACCCTTTGTCGAGACTTGCCGTGCAGTGGAGAGTAATGGGCCTCTGTCCACAAATCACCCACAGGGAGAAAGTAAAGCAACTCCCTGTGCGAGCTTTGAGGCCACAGGTGGTTTGATGGTTCGCCGGATCTGATGACGCCGAGGACCCCAGAGGCTGTTAAAAGGAAGTTAGGGTTAGCACAGGCAAACACAGTACTTTGATATGAAGAAGTGTGCAAACTCTCTTACCTAGGTATAGCAGGATGGTGCAATAGTGCCTGGGGTTCTGGTGCGAGGCAGCGTCAAAGATCCGGGCAGCCGTGTGCCAGATGGGCGGTACCGACTGAAACCTGTAGCCCTTCCGGTGTAGCCGAAGGGAGCTTGGACTGATCACGCAGAGTCAATGGTCGAGGGGTCCAAGAAGTCAAGAGCCAGAAAGTGGAAATCCGAAAGCAATCCGTTGAGCGTTAGCAAAAAGAGTCAAAAGTACCAATATCCGTGCAGAGTTCCGAGTGACAGTGTCCGTGGAGTAAGAAAGCCAATCCGTGGTTCGTAAGCCTGAGTCCTGACCCGATGCAGCAAAACAATGTGAATCCTGAAACGCCGAACAGAGTCATGAGACAGCTGTGAAGCAGTGAGCGATTCAAACTTCACGGCTTTTACGTGCGCCGGCTCCCAATCACGTGAGCGGAACCCTGAGCATGTGATCGTGAAGCCGATGCGGAACCAGGAAGTAACCGCGATCGGGTGCTCCAGCCCGACCGTAGTCTCAATGGGAGTTGCCAATGGAAACGAGGCAACAAACTGGGTCGGCCCCTGCGCACGGCCCGAAACCACCGGCGATGACGACTCCCCCGCACCACAGGTGAAGGGATAGCTTGGGAGGTGGACTGTGACCCGGGTGTAGCAGTGTGTGTCGGGGTATTAAGCAGGGTGGTGCGTAGTCGTGTAGCTGATCTGTTGTGCATGATAGAGCCCCCCCTCAATGGCCCACGACCACGTGGGCAGGTAGGGTGATCCAGGTGAAAACGTGAAACAAGTCTCGGGGCATGGACATCAATCGCAGGGACCCAACACCGCTCCTCGGGGCCAAAACCCGCCCAGTCCACAAGATATTGGAGACCACCCCGAACCACACAAGATCCCAGTATACCCGAGAACTCCACTGAGCCACCCACCGAAATGGGGCCAGGCGTAGACCGGAGATGGGTAGGGGCAGGACATGGTTTCAACAAGGAGGTGTGGAATACATGGTCTATGCGCCAGGAGGTAGGGACTGAGAGGCGATAGGCCACAGGGTTGATCACAGCAGAAATCCTATAGGGGCCCACAAATCGGGGAAGTAACTTGCGACAACCAGGAAGCCTGAGATGGCGAGAAGAGAGCCAAACCGAGCCCCCACAACATAGGAAGGTGCCGCTGCCCTCCTCCGGTCCGCTGCAGCCTTCGTAGACTCCTGGGCCTCCCGAAGGTGAGTAAGGGTTTGGGCCTGAACAGCTGACAAGTCGCGAGCACAGGCAACAGCAGCAGGATTATCAGAAGGTGCGAGGTCTGGGACAGGCAAGGTGCGAGGGTGTTGACCATACAAAACATAAAAGGGAGAAGAGCCAGTGGAGGAATGCATGGCATTGTTGTAGGAAAATTCAGCGAGGTGTAGCACACCCAGCCAGGATTGCTGGTGTTGCAAAACAAGGCAACGCAAATACTGCTCCATAGCTTGGTTCACCTTCTCAGTCTGGGCGTCCGTCTCCGGATGGTATGCGGAAGAAAAACGGGAATCGATGCCCAGGAGAACTGTGAGTGCCCACCAGAACCGAGAAGTGAACTGGGGTCCCCTATCTGAGACGATAAATGTGGGTAGCCCAAAGAGGCAAAAGATCGACCTAAAGAAAAGATTGGCCAAAGCCGGGGCTGAAGGGATGCCAGAACAGGGAATGAAACGAGCCATTTTGGAAAAGGAGTCGACCACCACCCAAATGGTGTCGAATCCCTTGGTTCGGGGTAGGTCTGTTACGAAATCCATGGATACCGTGTGCCAGGGCCTGGGAGGTATAGGCAAAGGAAGCAGGAGCCCCACCGGACGCCCTCTGCGGTGCTTACACTGAGCGCATATCGCACAAGTGTTAACATATCCCTCTACATCGTGTTTCATGGAGGGCCACCAGCACCAACGCCTGAGGAGGTCCAACGTGCGTTTTTGTCCAGGATGACCATTGATGGCGCTATCGTGGGACCATTCCAGAGCGAGATTGCGAGCGTCGGTTGTCGGTAACCACAACAGGTTCTGGATATATCATAGCCCATCACGAAACACCGGATTCCACTCGGTAACCTGATCAGGATGTAGCGAAACCCAATTGCAAATGGAATCCAACAAAGGCAGAGGAGGGGTGCAAAGACAAATGACATGTTGGTCTAATAGATTTTCAGGGACAATAGGCAAGGATAACCCACCCGGAGAGCGAGACAAGGCGTCCGCCTTCCCATGGGACAGACCGGATCGATGTTTGATCTGGAAGTCAAAAGCCGCAAAGAATAAATGCCACCGCACCTGCCGACAGTTGACACACTTTAGTGAGGCCAAGTCCTGGAGGTTACGGTGGTCCGTGAACACGTGACAGCGTGCCTTGCCCCCAATAGGTGATGCCGCCAGACTTGGAAGGCATCCTTGATGGCCAACAGCTCCTTCTCCGTGACAGTGTAGTGTGACTCAGTAGCAGAAAACGTCCGGGAATGGAACGCCACCGGATGTAGCTGACCTGAACAAGGGCAGCGTTGGGACAAAACTGCACCAAGGGCGAAGGAGGAGGCATCGGCCTCCACAATGAACGGGAGTTCCGGGTCAGGATGTTTCAGGACAGGAGCCGTAGTAAACACCGACTTCAGGGCATCAAAAGCCACTTGGTGTTCCTCCAACCAGACAAAAGGCAACTTGGGGCTGGTTAGGGCAGTAAGGGGGGCTAACAGAGACGAGAAATCCTGGATGAAGCGCTGGTAGAAGTTCGAGAACCCAAGGAATGATTGTAAGGACTTGATGGCACTGGGCTTTGGCCAGTCCAAAACCACACGGACCTTGGACTGGTTCTTTGCCAAACCCCCAGGGGTAATATGGAATCCCAGGAATTCCACACTTTCAGTGCGGAACTGACATTTTTCAGGTTTGGCGTAGAGGGAGTGCTGACAGAGACGTGACAGTACCTCGCGGACGTGTGATACGTGATCCTTCATGCTCTGTGAATATATCAAGATATCATCAAGGTATACTGCTACACAAACATCCAATAAGTCATGAAAAACCTCATTCATGAAACGTTGGAAGGTAGCACGGGCGTTACAAAGTCCGAAGGGCATGACCACGTATTCAAACAATCCGTAGCCAGTACAGAAGGCTGTCTTCCACTCGTCTCCAGAGCGGATTCTGACCAGGTTATAGGCCCCACGGAGATCGAGTTTTGTGAAAACGGTAGCGTGACTCAACCTGTCCAGCAATGGGGTAATCAGGGGAATCGGATATCGGTTCTTGATGGTGATGGAATTTAGTCGGCGGTAGTCCACACAAGGGCGCAGATCGCCCTCCTTTTTGGGGACAAAGAAAATAGGGCTGGCCGCCGGTGAGGTGGAGGGACGTATGTGGGCGATCTTCAGAGCTACTTGAATGTATTCCTTTAATGCTTGTTCTTCCGAGGGAGACAAGGAGTAGATGCGGCCTGAGGGAATCACGGAGTCAGGGAGCAGATCAATGGGGCAATCATAGGAACGATGTGGCGGGAGCACCTCCGGGGAACCCTTATCAAAGACCTCATGAAAATCCCTGTATTCCATAGGGAAGCCAGTAGCAACGGCCCCCACCATGTGAGGCTCCAGGGACATAGGAATGTCCTCGTGCAGTGTGAGTTGCGCTACGGCCCCTAGGGCTCATGTGGGTGACTCAGTGTCGTCAGGTGCGGTGAGACAATAGTTCTGACACGTTTCTGATTCGAAATGAACCTGCCCAGACTTTCAGTCAATCAAAGGGTTATGTTGATGCAACCATGGGAGACCCAGTATGATCCTGAATTGTGGCAAGGTAATCAGGTCAAAAGAGATAACTTCCTGATGCATGGTCTGTATAGTTAGGGTGACCGTTGCAGTCTGTTGCCGGATAGGGCCTGAAATCAGTGCTGTGCCATCCACCGCCTGTACCGGCTCCGGATGTTGCTTGGTAAACAGGGGTAGATTTAAAGACCCGGCCAGTTTTATGTCAATGTAGTTGCCTGTGGCACCTGAGTCTATGTAAATCGAGACAGCATGAACAATGTCGAGTGTTGGTTTTAACATGGCCTGTACCAGCACTGGCCTAATCCTGCCAAAGGTGGGGTACCTGTCCGGGGGAATGGAAGGACTGCTCGAGCCAGCCCCCGGGTCTAGGGTCGAGCATTCCGAAAAACCGGATTCTTGAGCTTAGGACATCTGGGACATGACTTTACAAAATGGCCATTCAGGCCACAATAGAAACAAGCGTGGTTGTTTCTTCTGCGGTCCCTCTCTAGTTATGTGATGGGACTTCGAACGCCTCCTATTTGCATGGGCTCAACGCCTGTATCAGAGGAAGAGGAGGGCAAAGTGGTATTGGGGACTCCTGTTTCGAACCGGAGTTCGGAACGCCTTGCGTCGATCTGTAACGCAAGGTCCACTAAATCGGTGTGGGTTGTGGGTAAGGAAGGGACGACAGCCATAGCGTCTTTCATGGTATTGTTGAGCCCTCTATAGAAGACAACTGCCTTTTTGGGTTCAGGCCAGGAAGTCTCAGCAGCTAGCTGATTAAATCAAGCAATGTATTCTATGAGGGATCCCTTTCCTTGAGTCAGGTCTAACAGCTCGAGGTCCCGGTATTGGGCCTTGTGACGTGTGTCGAATGCATGAGACATTTCTGTGATCAGCAGCTCAAAGTCATATAGGACAGGGTTGCCGTTTTCCAACAAAGGATTGGCCCACGCTGCGGCGGTGTCGGCCAGATGAGACAAAGTGAACGCCGCTTTTGTGGTGGTGTCGGGAAAAGCCTGAGGTCTACAGAGGAAGTGTAATTTGCATTGATTTATAAAGGTGCAGAACTTTCTAGGGTCTCCGTGGAACCTCTCTGGGGCGGCCAAGGGAAAGGGCGTGGGCATGAGTACTGGCAACTGTGGTGCTGTAGAGGCAACAGGAGGTTGGGGAATAATAGGGGGGACAATAGGCTGGACCGCTGAGGGTTGTGCAGCGGCAGTGGCCTCCCCGAACTCAACATCAGCGGGCAGAGGGTGTTGTGTGCTTTGGATCAAGTCTAGCCTCTGGTGTATCGCAGCAGCGGCGGCACCCATATCCGCCCTTAACACTGTGAGTGCCTGTACCAAGGCAGCCACAGGGTCCTCAGCTGCAGGCTCCATACTCATCACAACGCAACGGCTTCACAGTCTGTCGAGACTTGCCGCGTAGCGGAGAGTAATGGGCCTCTGTCCACAAATCACCCACAGGGAGAAAGTAAAGCAACTCCCTGTGCGAGCTTTGAGGCCACAGGTGGTTTGATGGTTCGCCGGATCTGATGACACCGAGGACCCCAGAGGCTGTTAAAAGGAAGATAGGGTTAGCACAGGCAAACACAGTAATTTGATATGAAGAAGTGAGCAAACTCTGTTACCTAAGTATAGCAGGATGGTGCTAGTGTGCCTGGGGTTCTGGTGCGAGGGAGCGTCAAAGATCCGGGCAGCCGTGTACCAGATGGGCGGTACCAACTGAAACCTGTAGCCCTTCCAGTGTAGCCGAAGGGAGCTTGGACTGATCACGTAGAGTCAATGGTCAAGGGGTCCAAGAAGTCAAGAGCCAGAAATGGGAAATACGAAAGCAATCCGTTGAGCGTTAGCAAAAAGAGTCCAAAGTACCAATATCCGTGCAGAGTTCCGAGTGGCAGTGTCCGTGGAGTAAGAAAGCCAATCCGTGGTTTGTAAGCCTGAGTCCTAATCCGATGCAGCAAAACAACGTGAATCCTGAAACACCGAACAGAGTCGTGAGACAGCTGTGAAGCGGTGAGCGATTCGAACTTCCCGGCTTTTACGTGCGCCAGCTCCCAATCACGTGAGCGGAACCCTGAGCACGTGATCGTGAAGCCGACGCGGAACCAGGAAGTAACCGCAATCGGGTGCTCCAGCCCGACCGTAGTCTCCATGGGAGTTGCCAATGGAAACAAGGCAACAAACTGGGCCAGCCCATGCGCACGGCCTGAAACCACCGGCGATGACGACTCCCCCGCACCACAGGTGAAGGGATAGCTTGGGAGGTGGACTGTGACCCGGGGAGTCTAGCAGTGCGTGTCGGGGTATTAAGCAGGGTGGTGCGTAGTCGTGTAGCTGATCTGTTGTGCATGACACCCTTCCATATACATGAGTTCCTTTGGTTACAAGAGAACAGTGCATGGAGGGAGCAGGGTACTCCCTTGCGTCGAAGTATCATACTGTCATCGGTTTGTGCTGTCCTGTGCCTGTTTTTTACTAATAAATTGTTCACCAATCCACTAGAATAGTCAATGGTAATTTTTCCATGACAGTGGTGTAGAGTGTAGCATGTGCGACTTGGCTCAAATGGAATATATTTTTTTCAAGCCTTTTAAAACCCACCATAATTTAGCTGTTGTTGGTTTTATTTATATATAGATTGTAGCGGGTCTGAAGGACGACACACGCGGACAATGTGTGTACACTTCTACTGGCGTTTATTAAAATAATAAAGATGAGGCCTAACTTTCCCTATTGCTGTGTGGGTGTTCCTGCCTATGTAAATAACTAAGGTGCTTGTCGGTTATCAAACTCGAAAATGTCCATTCCGCTGTCCTAAAACTAGTTGTAACCGACCCTACCACTTCTGTAACCAACTTATATAGCATCTAGAGAATGTCTCCCTTAAGGCCTCCTTCTCTTCACGATTTCTTTTTAAAAGGCTATTCTTAAATATGCTCTTGTCAGTTCCTGTATCTGGTCTTACAACTCTTTCACAATGTCTTTGGGTCTTTCTCCCCCTTTTGAAATAGTTCTCTAATATTTCCTTTTTGGTGACTTTATGCTTTGCTGATCCAGGTTGCTATACCCTTTTGAGTTTGGTACCATATATCTTTTTAGCTGTGAAATGCCTTCTTGGCTCTTAGGGTTCCCCGTCTCCTCGGGTGCTTTACTCCGAGTATCTCTTCCCTTAAGTTGTTCACTTGACTTTTCTTTCCATTCAAAGAATTTTCCCTCTGATATTCTCCACTCTTTACTTCTTGAGTTATGGGCTATTTGCCCCCTCTTCCCTGGGTATTTGTACCCTGGTGGTAGAAACTGCACTTTCCACATTAATACAGTTCCACTTTATCGACTTTAAACTCAATGGGCCTCATTACGACCGTGGCGGTCCGGAAATAACGGTGGCGGTAAACCCGCTGCCACCGTTGTTTCCGGACCGCCTGATCCCGACCCCTGCAGGCGGGAGGCGATGTTCCCGCCAGGTCTGACCTGGCGGGTTTAACACCGCCCGCCTGCAGGCGGACGAGGAAACACCGGCAGCATTACAAGATGCTGCCGGTGTTTCCATGATCCCGATTCCCATTGAGTCCCATAGGACTCAATGGGAATGGGGAGTTACACCATTCCGCCTCCGTGATTCCCGGAAAACCGGGGTTGTGATGCCCCGGTAATTCCGGGAATCACGGAGGCGGAATGGTAATACGAGTCCGGCGTTAACCAGGCGGTTTTACCGCCTCGGTTAACGCCGGACTCGTAATGAGGCCCAATGTCTCATCATTTCTACTGGGGTGAGTTTCTCTTGCATAAGGATTTACCAACAGCCTCCAGGTTCTCCCAGTTACCTTTGATTCTGCAGAGGAACATCACCGGATTTGTACTGGCTGGGGATCGCTTAGTTTTCTCCACTTCTCCTTCTTCTCGCCCCCCCGGTATCCTGCTTTCAGTCCTCTTTCCCCAAGATCGGCTGTGGCTGGGAGTAATCGGATATCTGATATCTGCTGTTTCCTCCGTGTTGTGGTTTTGGCATTGTTGGATTGGCTCTTTGCCTCTATGAACGGGTCATGGTCATGCCACCACCAGGATTTTGATTCCCGTCTCCTTGGCTTCTCACTGCATGTGAACGCTGCGCCTCCAGCATTTTGCTCTCGCGTTTAGGCCACTTCTGAAAGTCGCTGACTATGCCACTCTCCCTCAGCTCCACCTCTCACAGGTGTGACGCCATAAGGGGGCTTCCCCTGCTTACGCTCTCTTTTTTCTCTCGAATTAGCTTCTCCTTGGCATTTGCTGCTCTCTCTTCGGTCTACTTGTCACAGTTTTATGAAGGTCTCTCATTAAAGAGACAGATCCTCTTTCTTGTTCGCAAAGACACATTTTAGTTTAATCTTCTGCCAAGTCCCTCACTTCTATAATCCCTTATATGCCACAATGGGAAATGTCTTGGGGTACCTCACTGGAATGGGAGTCATGTCCCCTAAGGGGAAGTATCCCTCAGTGAGGTCCTACTTGGCCAAACGCCTAGGGAGGGGTCTGTGAAGCGGTTCTCCTCCCCAGCTTCAAAGGGGGAAGTTCCCCATGGGGAGATAGACAATTTCCCTCGATGCGTCAATATATAGTAACCGGTGCAGAAGTAAGGCTCGGTCACAATGGTGGCATATTTTTGTGAATGGAATTTTATTTAATAAAAAGGGTATGAACAATGTCTCTATATCCCTAAAACTAAGAGGGTCCTTCCTACCTGAAAGAAAACGAATGAAATTGTCAGGAAGTCGAAAACTAAAGTGTGTCACTGTCGTGTCTTAAAACCTACCTCTGTCCCTAAAACTAACAATCCAATGTAACTGCAAGGGTGATATCTTCTGAAAGTAAAAAGTGTTCATTATGTTCTCAACCAACAAAGAAGATCCCATTCTCTCTGGTGATAAAAAGTGATATAAAATAATGTTCCAAAATACAAGATTCCGATGCTAGGGCTCTGCTCCTTTCCCCTAGACTTTTTTTTATCTTATCCCCAATCCATTAGGGGTCCTGAGTGCCTTTATCCCTTCCGGTAAAGTGTCACTAGGGAATTCACAAGGGAATGTGTCTAGTATTCCTGCTTCTTTATCCTTCCAACGTGGCACAGTTTGCTAACAAGAATAGGATTCCTTCCGTCAGTTCCAGGGTTATTGACCCTCTTATTCACAACCTCTCATGTGGGTGCAGGTCCCATACTCGCAATGTTTCACAGGGCTTGGTTCCCTCTCCTGTCAAGCAAGGGTTTTCCTCATATGCTGTCACTCTTTCTCTCACAGGGTCCCAGACCGCTTGATCTTTGTCACTTTAAAATGTAGTTTCTCATATGGGTGCGGGTCCCAGACTCTCACTGTTAGGTTGTATCCCCTTGGTACACTCTCCTGCCAAGCATACAACTCTTCCTTGAATTTATTTATCCCGTCGCGCCCGTCGCAGCCCGAGCCACAGGACAACTCGTCGGCCATTTTGACGGCAATCCAAGTCTTATGCACGGAGATAAGGACGAGATTGCCCCTACCCCCGACGGATGACCCGACTGAGCCAGGTCTGTCGGGAAGGCCTCCAAGCAAGAAGAGGAGGATTCATCCAGCCCCGCCTTTTCAGCCCTCACGGCCCTCTCAGCCTACGCTCCTTCCCCGATCCCGAGGGATGACACGGGAACAGATACGGCCACGACGGGGCGGATGACGACGGTGGTGACGACGGGACTGACCTCCCGTCGCCGATTCCTCGGGCATCCCCACCCGACGAAATTGGCTTGTTTCACGCCATGATTGCCAGGGCATCCGAGCTTTTCCAGCTCTGCCCTGAAGAGAAGAAGAAGGAAGGCTTCCTCTACCAATGGCGCGAGGCCAAAAGGAAGACGGTCCTCGCGGTACCGTTGCTGGATGACATATGGGACGAGGGACTGTCTCTCCTGAAGAACCCGTACATGACGCCTGCCAAGAGGGACCGGTATGAGAAGAAGTACCGGGTCCCTGACGCCGGCTCCTGTGCCTTAGATCGCAACCGACCCCAGATTCGGTCGTCTCGGCAGCGGCCAAGAAGAAAGCGGGGGGGGGGGGCATCGGCTTCGACTTCTACTTACCCGCCGGACGGCGAGAGAAAGAAACTAGATGCCATGGGACGACGAGTCATCTTGTCTGCGGCAACGACAATTAAGGCGGCCAACGCCATAGTGATTGTGGCCCGATACGACAGAGAGTTGTGGTACAAGATCGCCCCCCTGTTGGACTTCCTCCAGGACGACAAGAGGGCAGAGGCCCTGGCGATCCTGCAGGAGGGTGAGGTGGCATCGGACCACGCCATAACGGTGGCTATGGACATTGCCGACACCGGTTTCCGCCAATTGGGCAACGGCGTTTGCCTTCGACGGCGGGGGTGGCTCAAGGTGACGGATTTCCGCCAAGACGTACAAGCCAAAGTTTTGGACATGCCCTTCGACGGGAACAACCTGTTTGGGAAGACAGTGGATGAGTCCCTTCAGGCCATCAAGACCGACGCGAAGACGGCTCGGGCCTTGGGGATTCTGCAGCAATGAAGGCCGCCCGTTCGGAACTCCGGAGGCAAGCAAGGTGCCTCCAAGGGATTCGGTGGCGGCTCCTCGACGTACCCTCAAACGGCCCGCTCCTCGTCGCAAGAGGCCTACAGGGGACGAGGCAAATCAGGTGGATCTCGCCGTCGTTGCCAAGGAGGCCAAGGTGGCAAGGCTGCTGCCAAGCAAGACTGAACCGGCCGTTGCGTCGGGCCCCCACCGAAGCACCCCGGTGGGAGGCCGGCTCACGAGGTTCGTCAGCATGTGGGAGTCCATCTCCACCTACCATTGGGTGCTGGATGCCCTGGCCCAGGAGCAAACTCTCGAATTTCTAAAGAAGTGCCCCGCATTCCTCCCGTGGCCAGGAAGGAGAACCACGTCCCTCAACTGCTATTGGAGGTAAAGGCGATGCTCAAAAAAGGTGCCATCGAGCTAGTTCCAAAGAGGCTCCGGGGCTCCGGAGTATACTCAAGATACTTCCTTGTCAGAAAGAAGACAGGCGGATGGCGGCCCATCCTGGACCTGCATCAACTAAACAAGTACATCAAGGCACAGAAGTTCCGGAAGGTCACCCTCCAGCACGTGCTGGGACAGCTGGAGGAGGGCGACTTCCTATCGTCGTTGGATTTGGAGGATGCGTACTTTCATATCCCCATTCTAAAGGGACAACGAAAGTTCCTTAGGTTCGTGGTCCAAGGACGGCACTACCAGTTCAAGGCCCTCCCATTCGGATTGAAGTCGGCGCCCAGGGTGTTCACCAAGTGCCTGGCACCGGTGGCGACGCGGCTGCGCCTACAGGGGATTCATGACTACCCCTACCTGGACGATTGGCTCATCCGGGCAAGAACAAGGGATCTCGCCGTCGGACACACAACAAAGACCGTCCAGCTGTTCACGGACCTGGGATTCTCCATCAACTTCCCCAAATCCCACCTGGTCCCGTCGCAGGTCGCACTGTTTCTGGGAGCCAAGCTTGATACAGTTACGCGACTAGCCTCGCCGTCGGAGGAAAGGACAAAGGCCATCCTGGGCAAGGTGCAGCGTCTGCTGGCCACGGACATGGCCACGGTGAGGTCCAACAAGTCCCTTTTCAGGATGATGTCCTCCTGCATATATCTAGTGCGCCTGTGCAGGCTTCGGATGCGTCCTCTACAGGAGTTCCTCGACGCCCGTTGGATGCAAGTGACGGGCAGCTTTGAAGACAGGATCTCTCTCAACGAGACATTCCGCCAGGCGATCCGGTGGTGGGGCTCCCACGAGCATCTTGCAGCGGGCACAGACTTTCAGACCCCAGCTCACCAGGTGACGGTGACCACGGATGCCTCCCTGGAGGGGTGGGGAGCGCACACGGGAGATCTACACGCGAGAGGCCTTTGGGTCCCGGAGGAGAAACCGCTCCACATCAACATCCTGGAACTCCGAGCATTCTTCTGGGCCCTCAGGTCCTTTCTCCCGTCCCTCAAGGGCAAGGAGGTGAGGATCTTCACCGACAACACCACCATGATAGTCTACATCCGGAAGCAGGGAGGAACCAGATCCCCAGCCCTATTCAAGGAAACACAGGACCTGTGGCATTGGGCTGTTGCCCAGGGGATGTTTCTGGTACCCTTTCATCTGGCAGAGATAAAGAACACCATTGCTGACGCACTCAGCAGGGAGCTGCGCTCGTGCCACGAGTGGGAACTGCGTCAGGATCAAGTGGATCTTCTCTTCCAGCGTTGGGGCAATCCCCAGATAAACCTGTTCGCGACGGCAGCGAACTCCAAGTGCCGGAGGTTCGCCAGCAGGTTTCCCCAGCCGAGGAGCGTGGGCGATGCTTTCTTGTTCCCCTGGGACGGCCTGTTCCTGTATGCATTCCCTGCGTTGCCGTTGCTGCTCCAACTCATCAACCAACTCAAGAGGTCCCGGTGCAGGATCATCCTCGTCGCACCGGCGTGGCCGAGACAGATCTGGTTCCCTGACCTTCTGGACTTGTCAGCATCTCCACTAGTCAAACTGTCGACAGACGCGGATCTTCTCTCCAGAGAAGGAGGCACCATCCTTCATCACGACCCGGAGTCGCTGAACTTGCAGGCCTGGCTCCTGCAGCGCTAGAGTTTGGAGGGTACGATATCCCGGCGGACTGCAGAGAGGTTCTTGCAAAGGCCGGGGCGTCCTCAACTCTCAAGTGCTACAGACATAAATGGAAGAGGTTCTCTGTCTGGTGCCGTACACAGAAGATTAACCCTCTACGGATTACGGCCCCTCAAGTGCTACCATACCTACTGTCGCTGGCCAAGGCTGGACTAGCTCACGCTTCCATCAAGATACATCTGGCAGCGATCTCACGATACACCAGAACTACAGAACGGCCATCCTTGTGGTCTCATCGCTTGGTGAAGGAATTTATGAAGGGACTGTTCCGATCTAGCCCCGGTGTCGGAGCTCAATGTGGTGCTGACCAGGCTCATGGGGGTGCCATTCGAGCCTATACATTTGGCACCATTGAAGCTCCTGTCGTGGAAGACAGCATTTCTTGTGGCCATCACCTACGCACGGCGTGTGGGAGAGATCCAGGCCCTATCCTGCAAGCCTCCATACTTGACTTTTCACGACACGAGGGTGGTGCTGAGGATGCACCCCTCCTTCATGCCCAAGATGCCATCGGACTTCCATCTCAACGAGCCCTTGGTGTTACTAGTTTTCTTCCCGTCGCCTTTGTCGCCGGCCGAGAGGACTTTGCATTCGGTGGATGTAGCTAGAGCGCTGAAGTTCTACGTGGACCGCACGAAGAGTTTTCGGAAGACGTCACAGCTGTTTGTGAACTTTGGACCTGTGAACCAAGGGAAGGTTCTCTCAGAGGCTTCCATTTCCAGTTGGCTCTCCGGCTGCATCATGCACTGTCACCGGTTGGCAAACCGACCGTTGCCCGGCCGTCCGAGAGCCCATTCGACCAGAGCGATCACTGCTACCACGGCGTTCCTATCTGGTGTACCCCTGCTGGACATCTGCAGGGCTGCTACGTGGAGGTCGACACACACCTTCACGAGATTCTACTGCGTCGACCGAGATTCCAGGGAGGAGTCCAGAGTCGGCCAAGCAGTGCTGCGCAACCTGTTCGCCTGAAGGTGGGCCTGGTGAGAAGGTAAGAGTTGCTTAATGTTGAGTTTGTGTAATGCTTAATGTTGAGCCTTTGCCACCTCCGTGGTTGTGCATGTGTGTACTGCTACGTATTCTTGTATTCATGAGAATGTGAATCCATGCCAGACCCCATGCTGGAGAAGGAACAAGTTAATTACCTGTAACTGTTGTTCTCCAGCATGGGTCTGGCATGGATTCACATGCGAACCCTCCCTCCTTCCCCTCTGCGGCTTTTCACTTGGTCATACTGCCACTGTACGTGCTACCAAATCTGAGGATGGCTGCCAGGGGAGGGGCTTAGGGAGAGGACATTCATTAGCTGGGGCATTATGACCCAGAGATCAGTGATTGGTTACTACTAATAAAGACAGATCAGAAACGAAACTGATACTGATTTTTTTTTTTCCAAGGATTCCCAGCTTGACGACGGGGAATATTCATGAGCGTGTGAATCCGTGCCAGACCCATGCTGGAGAACAACAGTTACAGGTAAGTAACTTGTTCCTTACCGGGCAGCTGCGTCCTTTCTGATGGCTCTGGTGGTGTTTGGGTATGCAGTAGGGTCTGAAGCGACACTGCAGTCTTCTGACTCTTCCGGTATGCGCATACTCCTTTTCTCATGCTTTGCGAAGAGCCTGAGGCACTCAGAGGATTCACTCGGCAAAAACCAGAGTACTCTTTTTGTGAAGGATTACGTGTGGGGTTCTCCTTTTCCTCTGTTTACTGATTCCCTTGTGGCTTGCGTCAGCTGCTCCTGTGCACAGCTCTCGCTGTTCCTCTGAGGATCTCTCTCTTCCCCTCTCTACTTCGTGTCCCAGCTGAGTTGCTTTCAAACTCCTGCATGGGATTACTGTACTGCTTTGGGCCAATCACTTGCATTGAGAAGGTCGACCGGTCACTCTGCTTCTCTACAGTGATACTTGGACTCATGTTCATTTTTGTCAGATTGCTGGGACATGTGGATAACGGAGCAGCATCTATCCTGATGCTGTTGGACTTATTGGCCACTTTCGACCTGGTAGATCATTCCATCATGCTCACGAGGTTGAGGGACGTCACTAACTTTTTTGAGTGCAGCGTCTCAATGGGTCTCTTCGTTTTTGAGTAATCAGGACTGCAGAGTCTACTGTGAGGAAGCAGAGGCCATGCCCATGACCTTGATATTTGTTGTCCCGCAGGGGTCATGTAGCTCGCCCTGCCTTTATAACATCTTTTCAGTACCCTTCTTTGCTTTTTTAGAGCAAAGTGGGGTAGTGTTTACGAATGATGCCGATGATACGCAGTGTCATCCCCATTACTGGTATACATGATGTTGATGAAGGGCAGTTGAATAAAATATACTCTCTTATAGAGAGCTGGATGGTTCAAAATGCACTGGCTCTGAATAGAGATAAGACAGAGCTCTTGGTCGTTGGCACTCTCAACTTGATTAGGAAACTGGGTCCAGCGTACAACAGTTTTCTAATTGAGGATACGAGAATAGTGGCCCTAAAGAAGGTTAAGATGCTGGGCGTCTTTCTTGATCAACACTTAAATATGAAGGCTCATGTGGGTAGTCTGGTGCCTTCCTCGGCTTATTATATCAGGCTCTTGGCCCATCTTCGCCCTTTTATTTCTCAGGTGAATGCTGAGACCATATCACAGGCTATTGTTGGTGCTAAAATCGATTATTGCAGTAGTTTATTGTGTGGCATCAATAAAGCTGAGACTAACTGGCTGCAGGTAATACAGAACAGTGCAGTGCGCATTGTGTATCGGAATTGCCTGGAGAGATGTGTCTGAGACTAGACGTTCTGTGCACTGGCTCCCTGTGGAGTCAAGGTTTCTGTTCCGCCTAATGGTAATTGTACAGAAATGTCGACTGGGCAAGGTGCCCATTTACCTTCAGGACCTGCTCAAAGAAAAAAGCTATACCAGAACACTGAGATCCAGCAACACACACTTCCGAGATCTAGGACTATCAAAACCACAAAGGGTGCATTTCAGTATGCAGCTCCTAGAGCATGGGATAGCCTGCCTCCTGAACTCAGGAGCATAAAGTCTACGGAAATCTTCAAAAAGCAACTCTTCTTTTTGTTTAATCGGTTGGAGTGATTACTATTTGGCTTGTTGGTACTTAGGATTCTGATTTGTTGTTGGTCTTTCTTGTTGTTGCGACTTCAAGCCTATGGGTCCATGCTTTGTGCAATATACATTGTTAAAGTATAGTACCAGTTTCAAAATTATATGGATTATACTTTGCACTTTCTGGTCTTTCAGTCTTGTCATATTTGTTCGGTTGAGTGACTTGACGACAAAACACATTGGCTCTATCTAAAGAGGGGTAGGTAAGGAGGATTTAGAGTTGGAGAATGGGTTGAATGTACTAAAGTGGTGGGGGGGGGTGGTCATACTGCACTCTCTGATAATGATAATGGTTCTACCAAGTCCCATAGAGGGACTCCCTCCCCATGTGATCCTCCCTCGGTTCACCAACCCCACGGGGACTATTGTGCTAAGGATGCACCGGGATGACATCCTCAGGTTTATCACTATATAATGCAGGTGAGGGGCACACTCTGGTTCCCATCTTATTCAGCTTATCCCAGAGTCCAGATGATGATCTCCTCCAAGCGCTTTCATGCCTCTCACACTCATCAGGAAGGCAGTCTGTTCAGGTGTTGCTGTTTAGTACACGTTTGTAGCCTCTGGGAATGCTGGTAGCTGCAGTCCAGGAAGGCAGCCAGGAACCAACTCTTCCTACCTTTACACAATGTAAATCCCACAGTGGTGGGAAGAGGGGCGGGGGACCAATAGTTTGGCTCTCCAGCCATAATTTACTAAAGAAGATAAATGTTGTCTGTCCAACTTAAGCCTAAAATGAGTCTGAATGTCTGTTGAGGTAACTTACAACTATTTACGAAAAGACCTCCGACGAAAACACATAGTCATAAGTTAAGAAAAGAGTGTACGTCTTTGTATAGCTTCCGCCAACGGCTGCATTTACGATGATCCAAATACATGTACAACAAATACATAACTCATCCAATGTGATCCCATGAAATGAAACACAAACACCATAATCAATGAGTAAAGCAAGAAGAGCATGGACTCCCAAAAGGCTAAACATACGTCCCTTAGCACATCACAGAACACATCAAACACACACAGTGCCAAAACATGCGTGGAACAAATGCATCCATCACAAAAATGACCAACAACCCCCTGTGAAACAAACACACAACCTCACCAAACTAATAACACCTGAACGCCACACACACCCACACAGCTGTAGACATCACACACACTGATAGCCCATACAGCGATGTGTCACACTAGCATGAACATGATGGGACATGTCACCTCAAAAAAGGCACAGAGTGCCACTCCACGACTCCCATCCCAAGAAATATATTCCTGCGACTTAGCCATAGCGCTCTACACGCAGAAATGGCCCGATGCTGCTTCTGCAGCCACAACCCAGCCAAGGAGGAGGAGACGGAAGGAGCGGGTTTTCCGTCAGCCTCTTCAGCATGGATGACACAGAGGTTTATAGAAGGTATTGCTTCCCTTGGCATGTCCTCATGGAAATGTTGCAGGAGTGGGATGCTGACTTATTTATTTTAATTTTATTTATGTTGCGCCAAACACATGCCACAGGCGTCAGGGTGCTCACAAAACAAGGGCATAGACAAACCTAGAAACAGAACATAAAAAACACACCCAAGGACAACACCAAAAGCAGCAAGCAAAAGGAAAAAAGAACACAACTGAACTAATCAATTAAAAAGGTATGTTTCAAAAGCTTATTTAAAAGGTTCCAGGAGATGACGGCCCCACAGCTCAGGTGACATAGCATTCCAGAGCTTGGAGCGACATAATCAAAAGTGCACTCACTGCCTGTCACCTGGTTCGTCCTTGGCACGGTGGATAAATTAGCTCAATTAGATCTCGGAGTTCTCTGAGGCGGTAGCCAGGAAATTCTTTCCGATAGGTAGCCGGGGCTAATATCAAATAGACCTTTATCGGTAATGTAAGAAGGTGAAAGGTTATCAGAGGTTCCACAGGTAACCAGTCTAATGCATGTCTAGCCTGAGAGACATGGTCTCTAATTCCCAATCTTTCATAATTCTCACATGGCTATTCTGTACCACCTGCACTTTTACAATATTGCTCTTGCTGGTTCCATACAACAGGCTGTCTCAATAGTAAATGTTGGTTCCAATGATGGCCCTTGCTCTGATCACCCAACTTTCCTTGGAGAGGTAGGGCCTAATTTGGCTCAGCGGCTTAAAAGATAATAGGCTGAAGTCAAGACAATGTTATTGACATTGGCCTTCATGGACATTTTGGAGTCTAAATAGACACCTAAGGCCTGATTCATGGAAGTGTTTTATAATGGTGCAATACCATAGGGAAACGTTCCATGAATCAGGGCCCTAGAGTTTTAACTCTATCTGCAATAGTAATAGCGCATCCTGCAATAATAAAGTTCTTATATTCAGGACCTAATTTCTTAAGTCTTACGGCGTTACCTGCTAACATGAACTCTGTCTTGGAATCATTTAGTGGCAACCCATATATGCCACCCAGTGCTGAATGAGGGATTACGCCTCATTGATGAACTCAGTATGCTGCTTATAATCAACCAAAATGGGGAGAAAGCACTGAGTATCATCTGCATAATGGTTATAAGTGATACCCTTTGCATCCAATAATTCAAATGGGGGTTTTGCCAAGATGGTATATAGGGGCGGAGATGGACATGCACACAGACTTGTACCCTTTGCAACCCCATAAGGCACATTGACTGACAATATCTTCGGTTTCAGCCCCATTTAACACTCTAGAGGATTGATCGGACAGAAGGGATTTTACCCAATTGGCCGTGGAGGGAGAAAAATTGGCGGAATGGACCAACCTGTCCGCCAAAATTGTGTGATTGACTAGATCAAAAAAAGATCTAGCAACATCAGGAGAACAACACCTTCTTGATCCATAACCTGCAGGATGTTTGCTTTCAGATCCAACATGGCTGTTTAAGTGCCATGTGCCTGCCGAAAACCTGACTGACGTTTACCAAGACTATTTTGCTCGTAAAGATGTGCCTGGACTTGGAGGTATGCAACTCTATCCAAGATTTTCAGTAAGAAAGGCACATTAGTAATAGGTCTGTAGTTGGCTGTAGCTGCAGAATCTAATGTAGCCTTTTTAATAAAGATGCATTTCAAGCTTGTTTAATGGTGTCCAGCACCAACCCCTCTAAAAAGAAGTATTAATATGTTCAGTAGTAAGAGGGATTAAAGTTGGAGCACATGCCTTAACCAAGATTGCTGGACAATCATCATCCTTGCAATTAGTAGGTTTAAACTGGACGAAAACCTCGGCTTTGGTTTCTGATCTGAGCACAAAAGGATCTACAATTGTGCCAGGTAGTATTGTAAGGAGGGTACTGTATAATTGCTCTCTATCCAAAGACCCAACATTAGTTGGTGAATTTGTCACCTCCTTAACTTTGTCCTTAATATTGTCCCTGATATTTAGAAATTTTTTAACCATGGCTTCCTGAATAAAAACACATCCGGCTTTATCTTTGGTCAATGTTTCTTTTGGGAGAACTGGATTTTCAAACACCTTTAAGATTTGTAAGAGTTAATTTGTAGTTTACCGAGCGTTAGTAATACAGAGATCATAGTCTTATTTTTTGGCTTCAATGATTGCGTCCTTATACTTTTTCACTGCATTAATATAAATAACCCTATTCTCTGAGGATTTAGATTTGGACCAAATATTATGAGCCTTACCCTTAATCATTTTCAAGACATGTAACTGAGATGAATACCAGGGTTTATCGTTTTTTTTGTTTTATCTTGTAAGGTGCAAGATTTGAATGGAGCATTCGGATCTACTGCAGCAGACAGAGACGTCTGGTATGCAGAAGCAAGGTCACAAGAAATAACACAGGCATCTAAGTAAGATTGCAGAGGAGCAATAAGAGGGATCAGTGCCTCAGCAGTGAGTGCACGAGAATTCCGGGAGGTGATAGTGACTTTAAATGGTTTCTTCTTCCTTAGCCGCAAAGACAGAATTAAATCAAAATTAATAAAACTATGATTAGACCAGGATTAGGGAATCGTAGACACTCTCACTATGGTGCTTTTACAGCTGGCCAGCCAGTCACGTGTGTTCCCTTTAACACAAGTAGGGTTACTGACATGGAGACTAAACCCAAAGATTTGCTCCCACCACAATGGCATCGGAGCACATGTGAAGCCCTTGGCCGGCATGACATTTTCTTTTTTTTTATTTTTTAACCACTGGCTCTTTCCAAAGGACCTGTGGCAGCACTGCAGGCATCTCCCAGGCCACGCATCTACACACCAGGTAGTGGTATGCACCGTATTACACAGCCAGTGCCATGTCCACATGCCGTTGATCCAGGAAGAACAAAATATCAGGTGGCACGTGGATTCTCCAGGGTCATCAGTGCCATAAGTGCACCCATGTTACACTATGCCCTCCCACCCCCCTCGGCCGATGTGTACATGTTCTGAAACTGGCACCGTTGGCACTTCATCAACATACAACTGGTATAAGATACCAGTGGCCTCTTCATGGCTGTGTATGCCAAGTTATAGGCTTCATAAATGACAGCCACAGCTTGTGTGCGTACGAGGACATGTGACTGCTAGGTAGGTACAGACATACACACCACTTCCCAACACACACACACACACAGGCTCACATGCACACACAGGTGCAGTGACACATGACTATCGCAATACGTGCATGACACCATTAGGCAAATGCCACCCACCCATCCAAGTCCAGACACAACTGAACACACAGCGTGCACCGACACCATTCATGTCCTACCTCACGCAGGTGTTGGCAGTTACCCATTGCAACCCAACCTAATGATGCCTTATAGGCGGGCAGCCAGTTGGTAACAGGAGAGGTACAATACAACACACAAGGGGCATCATTGAGTGGTGGATAGGCCTCCTGAAGTCACGAATTTAGATGCCTAGATTACTCTGGTAGGATGCTTCTGTAAAGGCCACATGTCATGTCCGCTTTCATACATGTCTGTTATCTGCATAACATTACAACGCACAAAGGAGTACATGCCTCAGGCTACAGCCACAAGACAGGTTACCAACCTGGTGGGGTGCAGGGGGAAGCCCACTGCAACAGCAGAGCGAGTGAGGGAGTGGCTGATCAACAGCTTCTTCACATGAGCATGAAGGCAGCCTGAGAGCAACAGGGACCGCACACGGGACAGTGTCCATGATGAAAGGATGATAAGTGCCAGGCACGGCCTGCAAACAGTCACCTGCCTGAGGCACCCCTGGGAATACACATGGGGGCATACCAACAAATAGGAAACATAAGCGCAACAATGGGCAATATCGCTTGACACAACATCGCAGTCGAACAGAGTACACATACTTACCAGTGCTGTAACAAAGACGTTGCACTGGCAGACAGACACATCAACATTGGCTTTCCTGACATGCTGATAGTAATGCGAAGATTATGCTACCCTTTGAATTGCAAACTTAACAAACAAGATACATCTATTAGCCCTGATTGAAAAAGGCAAAGAAATTGCCGAAACACGTGTCTCACAAAGGGCATAAAAACACATGTTTACTATAACTATGGGCCTCATTACACGGACGGCGGTAAGGGTTAACGGTCACCGTTAATGGCAACGGTGACCGTTAACCCTTACCGCCGTACTACGAGGTCCCTTAGCGGGTTGGAGTTTTAACGCCTGCTTTTTGCAGGCGTTAAATACCAACCCGCTAAGGGACCTCGGAGCTAATTACGGCACCGCAAAATTGCGGTGCCGTAATTAGCGCCTTCCCCAGTCCCATAGAGCCCTATGGGGCAGAAATGGGAATGGGGAAGGGCAATGGCGGAAAGGGGATTTACCGCCCCTCCAACCTTGGAATGGGGCGGTAAATCCCCTTTCCGCCAAGGCGGTGCCGGTATTTTACCGGCATGGTCCAGGGTGCTAATAGCACCCTGGACCACCGCCTTCCGTGTAATGAGGGCCTATATCTCGTGTTGACTACTTATTAATGGCGCTGCCAACTATGTGAGCAAGGCTCTGCCTTTCTCTCAATTGAAACCCTAAACAACATATCCTTAACCCGTTTTCAAGACCATCCAGTGAAAGAAAACACGAAGAACAAATTTAAATGTATTATTGTCAACCAAATACTCTGATTATACCTATGAAGAGGCATTTTCATGGTACTGAGATGAAGAAAACTGCTGGAAGAATATAGACTGTAAACAAGACCGAGAAGGATTTTGACACTATGCCGGGAAAGTCCTGCGGCAGCGTCATAAAATGTGGAGGCGGAGACCTTAGTGGGAGAAGAAGCCATGAGGTTCAAATCAACTGGGAGAGAGAAGCTGAAAGAAACTTGGACATAATGCATCCAATGCTGGAAAGAAGCTGGAGTGCAGCTTCTAATGCATGGCGCTGGAGGAGCGATAAGATGAGGTGGATGCAAGGGGTGCCGAGACAGAGCGAGTGAGGACTGGTGGCGTGAACATATCACGGTGGAACTGGGAGTCCATAAACAATGCTGATACCATTTCAAAAAAGGGCATCATGGAGTGAGCCGATTGAAGGAAGAAAAAAGGCACGAGAAGCATACCTGACATCTCAGGTTGAGGATCGCAGCCTGCCAGCAATCCTGGTGACATTACCCCTTAGCAATACAGGTAACAAGGAGAAAGTGAAGTGAGACCCGGGAAGGGGCCAAAGATATCTACTGGAACGCGCATTCTCGTCCCAGTCAAGATGAAGTGCCTAGAATATATGAGGAAGGTGAAAATCATTATTGGAACGTGCATATTCGTTCCAATCGAGATAAACCGGCAAGAGTACCTGAAGAGCATGAGAATCTGCACTGGCATCTTCATGCTCGTCCCAATCAAAATCATGTGTCCATAGCACACAAGGAGAGTGAGAATCATTACTGCAATGCTCATACTCGTCCCAGTCGAGATAAAGTGGCAAAAGTCAATGTAGAGAGTAGGAATCATCACTGGAACACTCCTGCTTGTCCCAGTGAAGATGTACTATTTGGAGGGAATAAAAGACAAGAGGACCATTATTTGAATGTGCAATTTCATCCCAGTCAAGATAAAGAATGGACATTGAGTAAAGAGAACATCTTATGTTTGATTAAAGAGAAAGGAACAGAATTGTCCCATGGGAGAAAAGGGATAATCCCAAATAGGATCAAACAAGAAAGGAAAAAAGAACAAGAGAGTGAAAGTGACTGTTGAGACCTTGAAGAATCCAGTATCTGAATTGTATGATTTGATAAAAGCAGTTACTAAGAGCTAACTATGAATACTTTATTGAACTGAACTTGGTGGGAAACCAGCTCACAGTGCCTTAGTAGTGCTCATAGTGGTAGGGCCAGGATAAGTTAGTTTGGGCAGTGGACCGAATTGGTTTGGGACTCACTGACTACTGACAAGCACCTTGGTTAACTCTGTTAGGTAGGGAGCTCGCTTAGATTAGGGAAACTTAGGAGTTTTCACCTTTTATTTAATACATTACGACAGTGAGCTGGAAAACCTGAGTCTGTGTTCTTCTTCTGACCTGCCACAAAACACACATGTCAATCAACTCATGATGCCACAACATGCTGCCATTGAGTGCTCTGATAGTATGTGCAGGTGGGGATATGGAAATGCTGATGCACACTGTATACCTGCACTACCTGGTATGACAAAGGGGAGGAGTGCACTACATGGAACAATGTGAACACGCCTCAAAGGAACAACCACACAGTGGCAACAACCCCACTACACCCACACGAGGAAAAGCACCACACCCAACCAATGCGGACATCACTCCCTAAATACGAGCCTCCCGGGCCCCTCCACCCAACATGACATTCCACATCCAACCGTGCAGACATGTGAACATGAGTGAATAGTTTTACTTGACGTACAAAACCACCACAGTTGACCCTTTGGAGAGCACCATGACAGTTACTAGAAGAATAAAACATGACCCCTGCATGTCCCTCCAAAGAATTTCACACCTCCCCACAATGGACCTTGCACACACTACCCCTTCAGAGCCACTAAGCACGCACATGAGAAGCAGCACATTTCTTTGATCCTGCCCGGGCACGAGGATGAACAGCTATAACCATGTACTACACGCAGACATGTTCATGGTACCTGAGGCATCTGTACACTTTTTTAAAAATTACACAGATAGCTTCACGAGGGTAGCACAAGGGTGTTGGTGACCATGCATAGCCCAGCATGCAGGCACATCAGTCCGGACATGTCACTGTGCATGATCAACAGTGAGCCACCAAAGGGCAGGTGAATGGCTGTCACTTCATGGAAAAATCAATTTTCGGGACAAATATCCTGAAACTTTGGGAAACGGCAGCAATGTATTTTGAGGCACCAGAAGTAAGGCTCGGACACAAGGGTGGCATGTTTTTGGGTGTAGACTTTTATTGATCACAATAGGTTGGAAATATGAGAGGTGTTTTCCTGACTCAGCAGAACTAGTGACAACAGTCGAGGATGTCCAAAAGTATAAAGTCTGTCCCAGTCAGGCCCCTAAAACCTATCTCTGTCCCTCACACTACAAACTAACAAAATGGTCCAAGGGGATCTCACGCTAAAGAAAACCGTGTTCATCAAGACAACATACGTATTCTCAGCCAGTCTGCCATCTAAAGCATTCAAAAACAATGTTCAAGAAAATAATGTTCCACTACTACACTTCAAAAGGATACATGTCTTTCCAGTCTTTTCACATACACACATGAGTTTCTTCAACTCTTCAGTCCCAGGGTTTTAAACCCCTAGGGTTCCAACCTTTTATTTGGGTACAAATCCCAGACTCTCAAGACTTGAGGGGTCTTGGTATATTCTTGTGCCAAGACCCAGTTATTTCATATATTGTCTTTGTTTCTTGTATAGGGCTCCATTCTCTGTTATTTATGATTAGGGTCCCAGACTCCCTTATCTTTGGTCTCTCCTTTGGGTTCAGGTCCCAGACTTGCATTGGAACATTTGGTTCATTTGGTTTACTCTCCTGCCAAATCTAGTGTTCCATGTTTCTAATCTTGATTTCACGCAGAGTCTACGACTTCCTTATACTTTCTACATTATGTGGGTTTGGGATCCAGACTTGCAATTGTTGTCTGCAATAGCCTGGTTCACTCTCCTGCCAAGCTAAGTTTTCACCTGACTTGTAATGCACCTATTAATGACTGGGGTATTGGTCCTGTTGCTTCTCTGTATTTTCCTTAGTGTATTAGTCCATAATACTTTCTGACCCTCATTGGATCATTTCTGTATTTCACACGCTTCCCCTGAACCTACTGTCAATCCCCACCAGCCCACAAAACAAAAAAGTGTCCTGACAGGTTCACTAAACATATATATAAATTTAATTTATAATAAACTTCTCAATACCAGAAATATGGCACAAGCTATCTAGTTTTCTGTGTCCACCTAAGTTTTCATAGGGATACATTTTACAAAAATCACCATTTCGTACTTCTGTTTAAGCATTATACAGAAGTGACTTTTTATTATTTCAATTATTACTCATAAGCAAGGTCTGTCAATTACCAAGCACTATTAACTCAACATAAATTCCAAATCAAGCACAATATGTACAAAAAAGAACCAATAAATATCCATGTTCATGTACACAGTATTTCATACAATGCAAAAGACAGTTATATACACACATTAGAAAAAAACATTTGAAAAAACTTTTTCTCAGAATAGTCAACACTATATAAATTTTGAAGTTGATAGGCCCCCACTCAGAGGTTGAAACCATATGTCTCTGGATTATAAATGTTCAGTTCCATTGGGGGCATTTTCAATTGGTTAGCTAAACTCAAGGTCTACTAGCTAAACTCGGGCTAGTAGACCTTGAGTTTAGCTAACCAATTGAAAATGCCCCCAATGGAACTGAACATTTATAATCCAGAGACATATGGTTTCAACCTCTGAGTGGGGGCCTATCAACTTCAAAATTTATATAGTGTTGACTATTCTGAGAAAAAGTTTTTTCAAATGTTTTTTTCTAATGTGTGTATATAACTGTCTTTTGCATTGTATGAAATACTGTGTACATGAACATGGATATTTATTGGTTCTTTTTTGTACATATTGTGCTTGATTTGGAATTTATGTTGAGTTAATAGTGCTTGGTAATTGACAGACCTTGCTTATGAGTAATAATTGAAATAATAAAAAGTCACTTCTGTATAATGCTTAAACAGAAGTACGAAATGGTGATTTTTGTAAAATGTATCCCTATGAAAACTTAGGTTAATACAGAAAACTAGATAGCTTGTGCCATATTTCTGGTATTGAGAAGTTTATTATAAATTAAATTTATATATATGTTTAGTGAACCTGTCAGGACACTTTTTTGTTTTGTGGTTTAGTGATTTCCCGGTCCTTGACAGAGTAGGGATATACCCTCTAGTGCATTATAATCCCCACCAGCCTGCATACTTTTTGTTTTCAGTTCACGTCTTCTGGGTGGTGGGATTCTGCCTTGACACTCTGGTAGTTCTTAGGCTTGCTCTTGGTTTGGTTGTTCGGCTGCAGTGTTACGTGCCCTTCTCGCCTCAGCGTTGGTGTGGACACGGTAAGACGACCCTGCATCGAGTCAGTAAGTTATCTTCAGATTAACTGGCTTCCTGGTTACATTTGCTCTCTCTTCTTCCCCGGCAAGCTGTGTCTTTGTCTGTGTGTCAGTCTTGCATCTCCATGCACTGCTTTCCAGCTGCTGGCATTGCAAACTCCTGCGTTGGAAAAGGGGGTTGTCCTGGCCAATCAGATTTGTTAAAGGTCTAGACTGCTGACTTGCAGTCCTCTTGCTCGCATCAGTACATGGTTTCAGATGTAACAAGTCACTGTCAATACTAGTTAGCTCTTTACTCTGCATGAATGATCTAGTTGGATTGGTTTCACAATTAAACATATCAGGGCAGATGGGATGGGAATTTAATTTCTGAAAAGGGGTGGAAGGATTTTCAACAGGGTTATACTGCATTTCTTGAATATGATTGCGCCTAGTCCCATAAGGGGCGTCCTTTCCCAGGTGACCCTCCCGCTGTGCGAGTGAAAGGGGATGGACACAAAAGGGTGAAATAAAATAAATTACTGGTCGCCCTTTGACCTCTCTGAATGGCTCTCCCCCATGACTACCACTTCTTCCTCCTTTTCCTTCACCTCGCCATGCAGGGGCCTTTGGCTTGGTGAAATAAAGGAGAAGGGGTGCCCACTGGGTGCCCCTGCTGGCCGCCCCTGGGCATAGGAGGAGTGAAAGTGGCTTAGCGCACAGAGTGAAAACTTGAAACAACGCTGAACTATACATATTGAATACCGAACTAAATGAAAACTTGAAACAAAGCCAAATGATGCATATTGAATATCGAACTGAATAAAGCTTTTTTTAAAAAAAATGTATGAATTTTTCAACAAAGTAACTTACAGACATACATAACCATTCACATTATAATCTGTATCAACCTGTCCCCCAACTCCACCCTCCCCAACTCCCAGCCTATGGCACCTATAGTACCATTATCACTTAGCAACTGATTCTTCTTTACATCTACAATAGCCTCTAATTCGACTGTGCCCCTACCTGCTCTCCTGCACCTCCGACGCTGTACCTGAGGGTAACTATCTCAGATACAATCTGTTTCCAGGCATCCAAATCTACATTACTCTCCTCCTCGCCCTGACAGGCTGCCTCTTGCCACACTGATGTCTCTGCTTTTGACCATTTCTGAAGGTCCGCCCACCATACACGTACTACAAGCCCCTTATGTGCTTTCCACCCCATCGCTATTCTGCGTTTTGCCAGCACATACGCCAGATCTTTGAACTTAGTCACATGTCTCGCCCTCTTCGGTCTTGCAAAGCCTCCTAGGAACAGGCCCTGGGAGATCCAGTATCTAGTGTGACACCCACCAGTGCTAAAGCTTGAGTTATCTCGTCCCAGTATTGTTTATTCCCTGTGCAGGCCCAGAACATATGCACCAGGTCTGTATTAATGAATCCGCATTTCGGACAGGATTGTACTGGTGCTTTATTAAACTTGGCTATTTTGTTCGGAGTCAGGTACACCCTATAAGTCACATACAATTGGATCAACTGTAATCTTGCATTTCTAGACACCTTTTTGTGATAAGCCATTGCTCTGCCCCATACTTCATCTGTCAGTTGCACTTGCGAATCTTCTTCCCAGCTACGCTTGGTCTGCTCTAGCCTTGCCATCCATAACTCGTTTATTCTTGACACTTCATGTCCTTCCTCTGAAATATCATAAAATATCTCTATCGACTCATCTACTTATAATTCCTCGTTAGTACTTAGCCATTTCTGCTTAAGGCTACTAGGGAGACTGATGTGTGTAAGATGTTGGCCCAGATTTACCCCCATATCTGCCGAAGGTTCCATGAACTTAGTTGGTATTCCCTCCCTTAACACATCTCCCACTGTCGCCACCCCATTGGTTCCCTATTCTTTCGCACATTTAGTCTCAATTGTCTATCGTCCCCTCTAATTGTCACCAGTGGGATCTGGGGGGAATACGTTGTTGCCTTTCCTAGCAACCAGCAAGCCCTGTGCCACAATACCGTACCCAGCCTTAGCAACAAAGGAAGCCCCGAGTCTCGCAGCTCGACTGTCCATATCACCTCTTTCAGAAAGAATGGGCCACTTACTGTCTGTAGCAGCTGTGTCTTTTGGGTCAACCATTTTGCCACAAACTGCAGTTGGCTCGCTACAAAATATACTTCGAAATTGGGCACTTTTATACCACATACGAGTTCTGAAGTTTCGTTAGTACCACCTGCACCTTGAGTTATGCCACAATTAACCCTGTCATTTACCATCAAGTCTCCTAAAAAAGATTTTCGGGATATCGTACGGGACATTAGCGAAGTAATGAAGGAGTCTCATGAGCACCACCATCTTCAACAGTGCGGCTCGTCCCATTAATGACAGGGACAACCTAGCCCAGAAGCTCATGGAGTTCTCAATTGTGTCTACCGCTTTCAGTGTTTTATGTATGTGTTCTGTCCTAGGATCATGGAAAATGTATACTCGCAACTATCTAAATATGTGTACTTCCCACCTAATCGGTAGCACCAGCAGCATATTCACAGGTTTCCCCCTATACTCCCCCAGAGGGAACAAACACGACTTCTGCGCGATAATGGTTATGACCGATAGGACCTCGTACCGTTCCAACACATCTAGAATGTATTGTAAATTGGTTTTGGGATGTTGTAGGTATAGGAGCATATCATCTGCGTATAGGGAAATCAGGTGCTGGTCCCCTGGCACAGCTACACCTGCCTCTAGATATTCTCCCCGAAGATATACCGCCAATGGCTCCAACGCTAAAATGAAAAGCATTGAGGACCACGGACAGCCCTGTCTTGTGCCCTTGCTTAACTGCCATATTTCTGAAATCAGAGTACCTGTTTTGACCCTCGCCGCCAGTTCGCTGTACAGCAGCCTTACCCATTTGATATATGTGGGTGCCATACCAAAGCTTTTCAACACCTCGATCAACCATGGCCATCTGACCGAGTCAAACGCATTGAACGCATCGAGTGAGGCCACTGCTAGTTGTGTGTTTTCTTGGGTACCATCTATTATGTGGTGCAACCTCCTAAGGTTGCTTCTGATATTTCTGTGTGGAACGTACCCTGATTGATCTGAGTGTATGAACTTGGCTATAGCCGGCTTAAGCCTATTGGCCATTAGGGCTGTGAGGATTTTCCCATCCTGGTTAAGCAACGAAAGGGGTCTATGCGAGCCACATTCTATAACCGACTTATTGCGTTCCAATAGGGGGATAATTATTGACCCTCCAAGTGACCCAGGCAGTATACCTGTGTAAAACGACTCATTAAGCATAGCCAGCAATGGGGCCATGATATCTGCTCTGTATTCTTTGCCAAATTTGCTGGGTAACCCATCTTCCCCCAGAGCTTTGTCTGTCGGCAACTCCTGTATGATATGTTCTAATTCCTCTATAGTTATGTGGGCTTCTAGCCTACTAACCTCTTCTGCGTCTAGTTCGGCAAGAACCATCTGTGAAAGTGCCTCGTCTATCTCTGACATTTGGCATTCTGAGGTTTCTTCATATAGCTCCATGTAGTACTCATAAAAACATGTATTCACCCCTTCCTACGTCTCACACAGCTCCCTGTTACTACCCATAATCGATCTTATCGTCTCCCACTTGGTTCCGCCTTTGGAAAGCCAGGCCAACACGTACCCAGGTTTGTCTCCTTCAGCATGCTGTCACTCCACGTATTTCATGTAGCTCAGCATGCCCCGCCTATTCCAGTGCTCCAGGCATTGTTGCTGAAGGCAGGACATTTCTTGGGTCTGCTTTGCACAGGTCTTTCTATAGTGTAGTGCATCCCTTCGGTTTTCGCTATGGCTGTCCCTCTAACCACGACTTTAAAGGTTTCCCACAATATGCCTGCTGATTCTACGCTACCCGTGTTAAATTTGAAATAATCTTTCACCCCTCTCATAAATGTTCACAAAACACTGCATCCTTAAGTGCTTCGCCCAGTGCCTCCATGTCGGAATCCTTGCCCCTGGGGAAAGAAACTGCCACGTGATCACCCGGGGGGCATGGTCTGAAAGTACCCGCACCCTATATTCCGCCCCCTTGAATTTACCCATTATCTCTTCACCTGCAAACATATAATCCAACCTCATAAAGAGATCATTAGGGGCAGTATAGTGTGAAAATACTCTGTTGCGCGGGTGCAGTGCCCTACATATATCAGACAAATGAAATGCACGCATCAGCGTATTTGGAGCTTTAGCGGAAGGGGCTGGGTGTGTGAATTTATCATCAGATCTGTCCATCGCCGGATTAAGCGTACAGTTACAATCTCCTCCCCGAATCAATGTGCCATCTCTGTATGAGCTGATCCTACGGTATAGTGACCACATATGGGCTGCCGTATCTTGATTCGGTGCGTACGTGTTAACAACGCAGATTTCCCTTTGTTCCACCAGTCCCTGTAATACAATCATCCTACCCTCAGTATCAAAGAAGGTCTTGAGGACTCTGAATGGATCTGTCGGCGTCACCCATATTAGAACCCCTCTACCGTATGCTGAATACGACAAGCCTAGGGTTGTGCCCCCCACACTTTTTTGCTAAGGTGTCTTGCTTCTCTCTAGTGAGGTGGGTCTCCTGCAGAAGAGCAATATCGATTTTCTGGCGTCTCAGGTAAGACATTATTCCATTTCGTTTTATATAGCTGTTTTATCCCCTGACATTCCAGGATGCTATTGTAAGTTCCCCCATCACACATAGAGGTAACAGCACATGTTTCCCATCAGTTGCATTTACTATCTCTATCCTTTGTGGATCTGTAGGCTAACTCCCTTCTATCTACCCCAACTTCCCCCTAGCCCCTTCCCAACAGTTGCTTAGCTTAATACTTTGTGCTCAGGCATCCCTGCATCTCGCTCCTATTGCAGACTCTCGTACTGGTGTTCGGAGTGCAGCAGGAAGATATGTAACTGCTAGTATCCTAGATCAAACAAATCCCCTGGTTGGGCACTTCACCAGTGGTTCCTGCATTCTACCAACAACAAATTTGGCATATGTGACTCTACTGTGTCACGGTTGTGCTTTAATGATAATCCGTTGTGCGTATTCCTACATGATTGTTCAGCATCTACTCAGCACTCTCAGTAATGTCACTCCCGACACTCGCCTGGTCCACCGCTTTAGTTGGTAAGTTCTCCGAGTCCATCCACTTATGTGCATCTTCCGGGGTCTCGAAGAAGATGGCGCGTCCCTTGTGTATGATTTTCAGTTTGGCTGGGTAGAATAGCATGTACTTGAGATTCCCTTCACGTAGCCTCCTCTTAGCTGATGTGCAGCTCATCCTTTGTTTCTCCACCAGGAAGGTTTTTTTCGCCACCCAGTGGGTGCACTGACTGTGCCACCGCTGACGCTTCGCCTTTGTCATTCCTCCGACCCCGGTCCCGGTGGATCTGGACCCGCCACAGGTTCGCTTGCGGGTTTCAGCCAGCTCACCTCCTGTCACAATCCATGCCCCTTACCCCCTCAGGTATAACAGCCCCCTGGCAGCAGTGGGGCTAAAGATTTTCACACTGGCCCCAAGGGCCTTAAAACTCCATCAGAAACATACATGGAGTCAGTAATGGTGCTTTTGGCGCCAGGCTCATTATCAGGAATAAAGCAATACCAGTTTTGGACCTTAATCCAACATGGAGGCCTATTACACATCTCAACACTTTAGAACCAAGCCATGCGGTCTAGTGTTTTGGGTGTGCCTGTGCCTGGAACTACTTGGCCTTGGACTACTTTACCTGGGCTATTTAAACCACACCCAAACAGCAGAACACGCTTCGCGCCATTCTGCACTCCTGCAGCGTAACGCTCACCGTGTCCAGCTCCTGCTCATCTGCTTCTTTGGCGGCCCGATCCTGAAGCCCTAGATCCGGATTCCATTAATAACCTGGAAGAACAAGAACAGCATTAGTGAGCAAGAACACTTACCTGTGAAGTAACCGGTCTTGAATCCATCCTGCGCTTCACTTACCTCACCCATCTCCGGAGCACGCCGCAACCTGCAAAGATAAAGAAACAAGGACAGCATTAATACAATTCTTACCTGGGCAAACAGCGAGTCCTGGCAGCACTCTGCGCTTCTTTCTACCTCGCCCATCTCCAGGTTACACCGCAACCTTCAAGGGAGAAGGAACAAGGTCAGCATTAACAAAGCACTTACCTGGCCAAGCAACGCTTCGATCGTTCATCACTCCGCAACCTGTACAAAGAAGAGAACACAGGTTAGCAATTAACACCAATAAAAAGCACAGCGCTCCGCGCATCAATAACTCACTGTGGTCTTTGCCATTGGTGCGGCAACTCCGAGATCGCAACCATCCCTGTGAATAGAAAAAGAGGCATTCTTGGGGAACAGCGTAGTGGAGCAAGACGCCGAGAAGACAGAGAAAACGCAGGGAAAGAAAGAGACAGAATAAAGACGAAAAAGACATTATCACTCACCTGGAAGACAGCAGGCAGAGTCGGCGTCACAGCCGGTCTGGACCCGACATAAGACCAGTGAAGCAACTAGGTCCACGGAACACCCGCACCAACCACGCGCCCCTGCACAAAGAAGCAGGATGGAGAGTTCAACACACAAAAACCTAAGGTGAGCAATAACCCCAAGGGAGGGGATTTGGACTAGAGGGAGGTGGGAGTCCACCCATCACAGAACCAGTATCCTAACCCTCCATTCTCCTGTTATAGGTGCTACCCAACGTCTGGCACATAACCAAGCAGAGAGGGGTCCGGGATAGCGCTTAGACCTCCATCCAGTATCGTGTGGCGCCCCCGTGGATAACAGGTGAGCGTAACCCTTCCGAGCCTCGACGACTCACTGCCTTGTCGCCAGGATGAAGTGACTATCTTCTCCCAGCCCTTTGTTCCACAGCGGACGCCATCTTGCTGCCTCCTCCTCTTGTCGGGCCACCAACTTCAAACGGCTCATTTCTAGTTATTCCTGCAGCGTTCTGTCCTCCGCTTGCTCATATCATGCACAACCTCTTGATGGGCTTGGCTGCTAGTTTATGTATGCGAACGCACTCTGTAGTCACTGTTTATGCATAGGATAATTCCGGATCAGCAGGCGCTCATAGAAGCACGTACGACTTCATGGCTACTCAGACACGCCCCCAAACTGATTAAAGCTTTATGGGCAAAGCTAATAATGGATGAATACCAAGAGAGAAAGTGTCCATTTTGAAAGCAGCCTACAGAAAATGTTCCACGTGTTAATATCCCTGCAAAAATATCGCTATGCAAGAATATCGTCATATATTTGCTGCAATATTAAGCCATGGAACCGGCGGGGAACACACCCGACACACCCAGTCCCAATAACTCCATAAATTATCCCCACTAATATCGCCTATGGCTTTACCCCTCGACCATATATATGGCGATTATTATTGGTGGGGATAATATTACCTGATACCACAGAAAAGAGTGCAAGTGTGGAAGAGTGTAACAAAAGGTGGGGTATGAACCTCCCAGACCTCCAAAAAGTGAACATTTTGAATGGATACAGTGCGGCAAGGGAAAAGACTGGCAAGAGATGTAGGACACGTTCTGGCAAAGCCAAGAGGCTAACTAGGAGAAGCCAGGAAGGTGGGAAACTGCCCATAAATTCAACAGGATTAGACTTGACAAGTGAATGTGAATCTGTACACAGGGGCCAGAACAGAATAACCTGTGTGGGCTGGACAGCCTAGGGTTCCTGGTTGCGCGACTTGTGGTGGGTGGACTGTGTGGTCTGACTACTGCGCCTAGACCAGTGAGCCCTAACTTGTGAAAGCTAAAGAAATTGTGAAATAAACCAAGGAGAAGCACTGTAAGCAAACTGGTGATGCTACCCAGAAGGAGGGTCAGGTCGAACAAGAGTTGTGTTGGACTTTGAAAAACTGAAATATGATGAACTGCAATTGCTGTCTTGAGGACGGAGCCTCAAGACCCCTTTTCTTTTGAATTGTGTTGCCTGAAACTTGGGGACGGGAGCCCCAAGGATTGTGTGGAACTGTATTACATTGAACTTGGGGAAGGTAATCTTAAGACTTTTGTGAGACTCTCTTGAACTTGGGAAAGGGGAGCTGAAAAGGAAGCTGATAGATGGACGATGCTCTGAACTTTATGTTGATCACCATTTGTTTCATTATTGACATCCCTACACATTGTTTAGCTTCAGTTGTGAGGGCAAGGATACGTTTTGAACACAGACAGACTTTTAAGTCGAACTCTTTGACTCAGACTTTCCTTAGTTTTGGTCAGGTAGGGAAATCCCACCTCAACATAGGGTAAGTTCGGCCTTCTACCATCCTGACATTTAATTTAATAAATCATTTTGCTTTGAATCTGTTGTCTGTGCCTTGCTTCATGATGCCTTGAAAACAGGCAACAGACACCAAACACCCTAGCACATTCGGATAACAAGCTATCCTGTGTCGGGGTGCAGTGAACATGCATGTTGCACACATGTGGGGATGGAAAGGCCTGACACGTGTATCATCAAAATGCTGCAGTGGCCAAAGAAGACAGAGTACACCTACCCGGCATGTGCAGGGGCCTGATGATGGGCACATCCCTCTGGTATTCCTCCAGGCAAATCTGATGTGGGCCTGCAGCATGGGCCAGGATTATCCTCTGGCACTGCCTGCAGCATCTGTCAATGCCTTCATGCCAGTGACCCGCCTGAGTTCGTCCCAGAGCTTCCTTTCCTCCTCTACGTTGGATTGGTAGACCCCAAGCAAGCTGATGTGCCTTGCAATCAGCACAGGACTTGGCCCATACTACTACCTTGGTGTGCAGCAAGCTGTGACCGGTGAGGTGCTCATACTTGCTGAACACCTCTGGCCTTAGGTCCTCCACCTCCTGTTGGGTTTTGCAATCCAGAGGTGGAGAGGAGGAGGTCATTCCTAGAATTGTCCTGTGGTGTGGGGGATATCTGGGTGGTACATGCCGAAAGCATGTTTGGAGCTGTACTAGCTGGCGGTGAGGCAGGTCTCCAGCCCCCACTGGGCTTCTCTGCAGATGCCACGTGGGTGGAGGACTCCTTCCTTCCTACTTCTCCTCTTCGTTTGGAGTTGGGGGGAGGTTGTGTGTAGGAGTATCATTTATGTCCTTGGCAAGGGCAGTAGGAACGTTGCACTCGGCAGGGTGCACTGATGCTGGTGGGCATGGTGTTGTTCCTCTAGTCCGTGGGGCACCTTCTGCCTTCCACTACTCCTCGTGGTCCTCCTGCACAGACTGGAGGGTCCCTCCTGGGGATCCAAGTCATTCCTGCCTCCACAGCATTTCATGCTCCCTTCCATGTCAGCAGTTGACCATGTGTACTAACACAGTTGCCCTTTATGTGACACATGAGGACTATGGTTGAAATGCATGCTCACTGATGGCATGGCACCATACTAATACAGAGATTACGCCATGGGGTGGCAGACATTTCACGTCGGCCTGGGTAGATTCACAGGTCACACACATGTACCAGGATGGGCGAATGCAGGGAAGTTGCACTCTCCCACACACATACACTGGCTTTGACAAATCCACATGCAGAAGCACAAGAGCATGCAAAACACCCTCAGTATGTATTGTTTGCCACCTTTGTGTCCCACTTCTACTTGGAATCAGTGAATTGTGTGTCACACTTCAATCAGACAGGACAGTGTCATAACTGTGTGACCTGGGCACCTGCTGGTGACAGTTTGAGCTTGTTTGTCAGGAATGTGATGCAGTGTACACACATGGTCACTTGTGTGATATGCTGTAGCTAGCATGTGTTGGTGGCGGACCACTGGCATGTATGCCTGCCGTGCTTGGCATCACATCCACTCAGGGAACTGACTTTTATAAGTGGATATGCGTGTTGCCTTCGCCTAACAATTTCGTACTTGATTTGCACGTGGGACTGTCTGGATCATGTATGACCGGAATCATGAAATTCCAATGAGTGACATCAAGGGCTGTGGTGTTTGCTCAGGCCTCGACTGCAGGATGTCTGTGAATCAGGTCTGCAAAACCTGTGCGCCTTGTGTACCCGGCACATGTTTGTGTGGCTTTGCTGCCATATGTATGAATTGTGTGCATTGTAAATATGGCAGGGCCTGCATCAGGGGTGCACATAAGCTACGTATTTCAGGGGGGGATGATGCATGATCTGGCCAAAGGTCATTGTGCTACTGGCCTGCATCCCTATGCATGCACACTCTCTATGAATCTGACACTGGTGAGTGGCTGACATGTGAAATGTGTATGTCATGCAACCTTGCATATGGCAACGTTGCGTCAGGTGAACGTTGACTCTCTTGTGTCCCTCCTGCAGAGCGTACATCGGGGTGCACATAGGCTGCAAATTTCAGGGGGTTTGAGGGTGACACACAATTTGGCTAATGGTCGTTGCACCACTGGCCTGAATCCCTATCCATGCACACGTGTCATGAATCTGAAACTGGTGAGTGGATGGCAAGTGAAATGTTACTTGTATGTTGTGCAACCTGTCATATGTCGTGCAACCTTACATAAGGCAATGTCACCAGATATGCGTATGTCACGTATGTGTATGTGGTTGATTGGTGTACCGATGCAATGCTCACAGATTTTGGTCTGGAATACTGCACAGCATCAGATGTCACATGACTGATGCATGTGTTGAATGGATGCAAGGCAACTGCTGCAACTACAAAGGTGTGTATGCACTATTGCTGTAGTGCTGGTATATGTGTATAGTGATGTTGTATGTGCATTGTACATGCATGGATATGGCAACATGTCCACAATGTGTATCTGAGCATATCTTGCCATGCACGGCTATAACTTCCCTCCACTCACAGGCATTGCATGTCTCAGCATCTTGCAATTCACGAAAGACAAGTAGTGTTGATGTTTTTTTTATTAAGTGCTCTACAACAAGTTAATTTGTGAAAGTGAGTGTGGTGCTATACAAGTGTCAGTGGAGGTGTAGTAGAGTGTGTGTGTTGCGGGAGTGTGTTTTCAGGATTTGGTGAAAACGGGCGGGGAGGAGGTGGGCATGTCGGAGAAGAGGAATGAGGTGAGTCTGCGGTGGGAGTCGTAGGCCACTTGCTGGGCCTCCCACGTGGCCGTTTGGCTGCAGCTCAGTCTGGGATGCCTGTGAGGCCATGGGTACTGGAGAGGCCAAGCTGTTGTCCTCCCATATGGCTTTGCTGCCTTCAGGCTGAGTGGCACTCCATTAAGTGGTTGGCCAGGGGCCAGGTTGTGGCACACGAGGCAGGTGCCAATACCCTGCATGGTCCTGTCCACCATCTGGGGTCTCATCGCTCTGCTCAGCACCTCTTCATCAACACATTGCATCTCCGTGACACTCCCAGGTGTGCCTTAGTTGTGGTCTCAATGGCGGTGCCCAGCTCGAAAATGTCCCGCCATATTTCTTTGCCAGTGGTGCTTATGGCATTGAGCCGGCTGGATACGCCTGAGAGTTCCTGCGTACTGTTGGACCCTACCTCAGCCACTGTCGAACATCAGCCACTGCTGCTGCAGTAATTAACAGAGTCACTCGGGCTGTGCCACCCCTAATGGTCTTTCAGGCTGCGATGGTGGTTGTGGAGCCTGAGGGTCAGGTCTCCTGTCAGCAGCAGCTTAGGCAGAGGTACTCGGGCACTGCACGGGAGAGGCACCATGTTGCGAGTGATGATGCGAGGGACATGAGGTGCTGGAATCTCTGCTGTCGCTGTACTCTGCATGTTCCTCCATAAGGGGCATGCTGTGATTTGGCATGGCGCTCCTCCTGTGTGGGGGAGATATACCCCCCCCCCCAGTCCTCCTTCTCCAGGGCCTCCTCAGTGGGTACACTCCAGACAGGAAGCTGTTGTTCTCCCCCTCTTGCTGTCAGAGTGTTCCCTTCCTCTGCAGTCACAGCTGCAAAGTGGAAAGAGAAGGAGACATGTTAGTCTGCCACAAAAACACTACCGGCACAGAAGTTAAGTTTGAACAGGCAATGATGGGTTTATTTAGTTTAGTTTACATGCGCTGTTTTCATGACAAAACGCATGTTTCGTTGCAGAGAGCAGACTCTTCGTTGTGAAGGAATATGCGGCGCTGTCAACAATGCAGACCGGATACTCTGTTCAGAAAGCAGTTCACGGTTAATTGAACAATATGTTACTAAGGTACGTGTGCGTGTAACCGCAGTTTTTAGATACAGTTGTGATTGTCTAGACTGTATCCCGTTTTGAACAAAACATGACCTGTGGGATTGGCGTTTGACTTTATACCTTTATATACTTTATAACGCTAAAGATCGCCACACTCAGAAGTAGCTTCCCATAATTCTTAGGATCCATAACTACTCTGCCCCATATTTAATTAACAACAATAGTTTGGCTGGAGTTGTGCTAGTACGATAGCACAATCATGTATAGATCGATATCCTATAGCAGATTTGATTCTAGCTCTTGCTAGTTGTGCCTTGTGTGTGCTCACAATCCCCTGATGGTTTGTCATTCCACATTATTGCAGATTTCAGACTATTGATTAGGCGTCTTAACCAAACCGTGTGTCCACACTTATGGAATCGACAACAGTAAATCTCCTATGAGTTATTCAATTACTCATAGAAGTTGACTGTCAATTTATGACTGCATTAATGCGAGCTGTTTATATTGTTTCTATAGCCTCAAACACCATTTTTTGCATAAAATTGACCACTTTGTGTCAAACTAGACAGTAGTGAAGCATCTATCTTTCACGTTGGTTCCCCTGAAGAAGTTCTTAGAATGTCCTGTAGTAACATTAAGAACGAAACATGTTGGGAAAAGGAAACACCACTGTATTATTCAACACTGTAGAAAACAAACGTATTAAATTGTTTTAGGGCCTAGATATGGGTATCTGCAAACTGTAGATTTATTCTGACTAGTTGAGTATACCTGTGAATTGAAAGGTATTACGAGTATTGACCAACGATAAAGAGTGGGTAGCTGTATTTTTGCTGCTATTCTTTTTATGCATTTGTCGTGTGTATAACTTTTAGAATATCACGTTTTGCACAGCACATGCCATTTTAATTATGTGTTTTTAACATTTTGTGCTTAATAATAATTAATAAAATAAGAATGTATTGACTATGAAAGTGTCATTCTCCTTGACAAGGGGTATTCTGTTAATTCGAATTAATGTATACAGATGTGATTTATAATGTGTTTCAAGGTCTAAAGAAACAATATAGGGTTCTTGGGATCTACTTTTTTTGTTATTGGTAGGTTTAATCAGGGAATGGTCCCAGCGTCCCAAACATTTTCCCTGTGTCTTTTTTTGGTTGTTACTGACATCTAGGTCTGTGACATAGATACGATATGTGCAAATGAACAAATTAATTACCCCAGGTAAGGTTTTTTCTGATGGCTGTTCCTCCCACAGATTCCTCATCTTAGATATATTCATATCCTGCTTTGCAGGGTCTGACATTTCTTCAACAGCAATGTGTACTGTGCAGCAACGTACCACGTCATCCGGATGTAACATCAGTGACTTTATAAATAGCACTCACCATGCCCATTGCCTCAGTTTCTAATTTTTCCCTTTCTGCTCAGCCATCTTGAGGAATAGATAACCCGCATGAGTGTTAAAAGAGAGAGAAGTAATACAAAATTAACCCACAGTCAGAGGGGTAGGCTGGGAGGACAATGAGGACCCTGTGGGAAGAACATCCATTAGAAAGAACATGAACAGGGATAAGTAATTTGTTGTAATGGAATGTGTCCTCCCACAGATTACTCATCTCAGACTACCATAGCAGTTTTGTAGATATAGAGGATTTTTGCATAATTTTGATTAGCACGTAACATTCTGCAGAATTGCTCTTCCAAATTGAGCGTCCTGACCCAACAGTGAGGACCTGGTTGCGGCATTGCAAATGTCCTGCACTGGTACAGCTCTTTGGAGGGCTGAAGTGGTTGCCAATCCTTTAGTCGAGAGGGATCTTAAATTCTCGGGAACATCCTTTCCTGCAATTGAGTAGCACTCCAAAATGCATAGGATGATCCAATGTGATAGTGTGTTCGTCACGGCTTGGCCTAACTTGTAGCCAGTATAACCTATAAATAGTTGGTCATCTTGTTTGATGTTTACCATTCTAGAAATGCAAAAGCCAAGAGCCCTTTTTTGGGATAAGTCTATGTAACTACAGCAAAAGCCTTCTCTTGAATCTACCCTTGTCCTCTCTATGACCCCTCCAGCTAATCCAGAATCGGTTAGCAAGACTTATCCTTGGCCTCAAGCCCAGGAACCGCATCTCTCCTGCCCTAAAATCTCTTCACTGGCTTACGGTTGCTGCAAGGATCAAGTTCAAATCCCTCTGCATCATCCATAAGGCTGTCTTGGGCTAGGGACCACGCTATCTGCAACTTGCTCTAACTAAATACTCTTGCTGTAGACCTCTATGCTCCTCTGGGACAACCCTCTGTGTGTCAAGCGTTTGCCTAAACGTAGGGCCAGAGGCCGAGCTTTTTCCTCAGCTGGCTCCCTCTTATGGAACAGCCTCCCCATTCGTCTTGAGCCAGATGTCCTCAAATTCTGGAAGCTCCTCAAGACTTTCCTTTTCACCCTCCTTCCCTCCCACGTCTGCTAATTCCACGGTCGCTGTGATTGGTGACCACAGACCTTGAGTCCTTCGGGGCCCTGGCCTCTCACACACAATAACCTGTGACGACAAGAATGGAGAGGTTAAAATGGAGCTCCCATTAAAAGCGTTAGTACCAGGTTCAAATACCAGGATGGAATCAGAAAAGGAATCTGTTGGATTGTATTTGTCAATTTTAAGCATTGTATGACAATAGGCATCTTAAAGTAAGAGCCTTATTCTGGTGTGTGTTTAAAAATAGATATCGGCAAGTATCCCTTAACAGTAGCTACCTGCAGCCCTTCGTGGGCTAGGTGGAATAATAAAGAAGGCACTGCAAGTGTATTGCAAGAGAAAGGATCTATATCTTTTGCTCTATAACCGCTGCAAAACCTGTTACATGGACAACAGCATATTGCTTTTGTTGCTGTCTTCTAGCCTGAAGTGACACCTCCATAACGTCGCCCGGGAGGTCCCAATCTTTGTAACTGAGCCTCTCAGAAACCAGGCGTGAAGGTTCACTGTTCTGATTCCTGGATGGAGAAGATGGCCTCCATCTTGTGAGATTAGATCCACACTCTGGGGAAGATGGAATGGAGGGCAGATGGACATGTCTAGAAGGTTTCGGTTCCACGTCGTCCTGGTCCTATCTTGGGTAAGCAGGATCATGAATTTCCTGAACTTCCTCAAACTCCTGATGACATGAGGGATGATGGCGACTGGTGGGAACGCATACAGAAGTGGAAATTCCCAGTGCACTACGAACGTATCCCCCAGAGCTGCTCTCTGAGGACATTAGCTGGAGCAGAACAGGTTGCACTTCATGTTGACACTGGAAGCAAACAGATCTACTTGAGGGGTTCCCAAAGGGCGAAGATCTCTAGCAAACTCCTATTTGTGAGAGATTGTGATCTGCCTGCTCAGAGTACCGCCATCGTGTACTCTTCTCTGCCCAGTGAACAGCCAACAGAGAAATCCTGTTTTGTAGCACCCAAATCCAGCGCTGCATTACCTCCCTGCAAAGTAGTAGGGACCCTACACCACCTCTTTTTTTCGAGGTAATGCATGGCCACTGTGTTGTCCGTCATTACCAGGACATTCTTCGCCAGGATAGAAGGCAAAAAGACCATCATAACCAGTCTCTAAAAGGTTTATTTGTAGTCTTGATTCTGATGGGGACCAAAGTCTGCTGACCGTCAGATCGCTCATGTGCGCTCCTCATCCTGTGAGGGAAACATGTATGACTACAGTTGTCTCTGGCCAGGGTTGCCAAAAAGGTCCCCCTTTCATTACATTCTCGCTGCAGGCCCACCACAGGAGATATGATATGACCTTGCAGGGGACCTGGAGAAGGTCTGTCGTCCTGCCTGAGAATTTTGACCATTGGCATCTGAGGGCACACAGGATGGACCTTATCCATAGGCGGGCTTCTGGCACCAGGAAAATGCTGGATGTCATGAGGCGCAGTAACCTGAAAAAGTCAAATGGCGGTAGATATTGGTCGTTCTGAAATAACATTACCATCTCCAAGATAAGTTGAGCCCTCAACGGGGGAGGCAAAGCTTTCCCCAAAGGAAGAGTACAGGACTACTCGAATGAATTTATGCTTTTGTGAAGGTGTCACCTGGGACTTCATGAAGTTGAGGGACAAGCCCAGCTTGTGGATGGAGTGGCACTTTCTTCAGAGATGTTCCAGAGCTTGTTTGGGAGAACAAGCACTGATAAGTGCGATGAATGTAGCAATATCAGCACTACCTCTGCAGGGAAATTCTCTCCTCATGTGGCCAGAGAACGGCAGAAGCTACCGCATCCTGACCCTGGGGTGGCCATCTGGGGGAGTACCACATAAGGGGAGATGGCCCTCATGAGAGTGTAGTTGACTCGCTTGGTGGAACATGGTATCCCCATTCCTTTTAGATCATGACAACCCCCCAGTAACTCCCCAATCCTCCGTGGCATATTGTAATGTTAGACAAGAGCATCCAGTCATGACTAATAGCAAAGTTTTGTTATATGCTTATTTGATAACCTCTGACAATACTGAGATGAGGTGGAGGACTAGAACGATTAAAATTGCGGAAGCTGAGAAGCAAGAGACATGATGTAGTTGTTGGCAGAGTTTGATGGGTGCTGGGACATTCAAAAGCATCAAGCATCAGGGAAGATGGAGCCTCACTACTCCCGGTGCGAGTTGGGCAATTCGATGGAAGCAAGCAGCAGCAGAGAATGAGGAAGCTCCTGGAGGTGCCACCAGAAGAAGCTCTGAAGTGGGAGGTTCGCCTTGTGAATGCCAATGAGCGGAGGAAGCTGCTGATGGACGTCCGAAGCATCACAGGAACCAGAGAGCCGACGAGACACCTGTCAAGCCAGGGCATAAACTGCTACGAGAACCGAAGACCGCGAAGGACACTGAAGCTGCATAGTGAAACTGGTGAGCCCATAGAGGGATTTTGGGATGCCAAGGTGCTTTGTGTCTTGTATTTTGTGCTCTAAGAACCAAATAGCATGAACTTGGTGAGCCGAACAGGGCAGCTGGGACATTGAGGCATTTGTTTTGAGAGAAACAAAGGCAGATGAGAACAGGTCGAGGACCCAATGTATAAAGGAAGCAAATATCAGATCTTGGATCTGTTTAACATTGAGAAAGAAGGAAAGTCTTGTAATTGAAAGAAAGCCCTGGTAGGAGAGTATATACCAGCTTTAACGATTACGGATCTGGGCCGCACTCCCAAATACAAATGCGCAAGTCAAGAAAGCCCTGGCAGGAGAGTATACCAGACATAAGGATTGCGATTCTGGGTCCTGCAACCAAATACATATAAGCAAGCCAAGGAAGTCCTGGCAGGAGAGTATACAGGCAGAATATTGCGAATCTAGGACCTGTACCCAAAATTGCGTTGATAGAAATCATTAAAAGCATAATAGGAGGGTGTACCAGACTGACAGACTCACTTTCATGCTTGTTTGTTTTCTGGAGTGTGTGGAATCCAGGGGAAGGGAATCAATCACCCGAACTGGAATTGGGGCACATTGTGACCAGGGAATCATTTCCCCCTGGTGCTGTCAAGAAGCTAAGTGAAATGGAGCTGCTTCTTGACATGGAAATCTGGGAAAGCTTAAGGGAAGAATCATACCCCTTAAGATTGTGAACTGTGAGAATCTGGGAAATCTCAAGGGAAGAGTGCAACCCCTTCAGATTGTGAAGTGTAGAAAGTTGGGAAAGGTCAAGGGAAGACCCATACCCCGAGAGTGTGAATTTTACAATACCCGATAAGCTCGCGGGAAGGCAAGCCCCCCTCTGAGATTTGTGGAACTTTGTTTTCAGCACCTTTATTTGGAATTATATGTTGGAACTGTGAGTGGCCATTTCCCTTTTTACTTTATATTGCGTTTAGCATGTAAGGGTCAGGTAGGATTTGGACACAGGACAGAGAACTTTACTATGGACATTCTGACACAGACATCATTTAGTTTTATTGAGGCAGGGAAACCCCTCTTAGAGTTAGGATGAGAGAGGCTTTTCTCCAGCCCCTCTTTTTCTTTGGTTAATAAACGTTTTTGCCAATCACCATAACACCCTTGTGGGCACGTCTGACTCCTGGTTCCTTACATCAGCCAATCGTCTAGATAGGGAAAGGTGTGTATCCTTCCCCTCCTTAAATTCGCTGCCACCACTACAATGAACTTGGTGAAGACCCTCATGGAGGAGGTGAGCACTAAAGGTAGTACTCAAAATTGATAGTGAGAACTGCCAGTGGTGAACCTCCGCTCCTTTCTGTGCTTGGGAAGTATAGGCACATGAAAGTAAGCATCCTGAAGATCGAGTGACACCATCACATCCTGAAGCTGAAGGCCCTGCGGGACCTGCGCAAGAGTGACCATCTTGAATTTTCAGGATGGGTTGCAGTCTTTTTTGGGAACCAGCAAATAGGTGGAGTGCCAACCCTGGTATTGTTACGCAATAGGTACCTTCCCCACTGCACCTTTCTCCAACAGGGAAAGAATCTCTTGTAGAAGAAGCAGATCTGGTTTCCGAAAAGATTGCTCACTTGGGAGACAATCTGGGGGTCTTTGCAGAAACGGAAGACAGTACCCTTGGGCAACTGTCTGTGTGCCCATGCATCTGACGTAATAAGATGCCATTCTCACAGATGCTGGGTCAACCTGCTTCCCACTGGGGTTCAGTGAGCAAAGTGCTCAGAGTGGTTTTGGGGTTGTGGCTGTGGCAGAGGGCAATGAGGAGGTTGTTGCCAGAGCAGTTTTTCCTTGTAGGCCTCTGGAGGCACCTGTGAACCTCCTTTGTCCTTGTTTCTGGGTAAATTGGCCTCTTCCCTTTTGTCTAAAAGAGGAGTAACCCCGAAAGGAAGACCCTCTCCAACTGTGAAAGTGGATGTTGATGTGGCTGTCAAATTGTTGCCCCAAGTATTTAGTTGCAGCCTTTGAAGCTTGTAGCTTTTCTAGACTGTCATCCTCCTTTGGCCCAGATACATTGGACCCATCAAATGGCATATCCAGAAGTCTTGATTGGACATCAGGAGCAAACCTAGACTTGCGTAACCACGCAAATCGCCTGATCACCGCACTAGAGCCCATACACCAGCCGGCGCAGTCTGATGCATCTAGGCCTGACTGAAGGGACTGGCAAGAGGCCTCTTTACCACCATTGATGAGATTATTGTAACCATCTCTCAATTCACCTTCAGGAATGTTTTCTGCAGCTCGGGAAATAACATTCCACAATGTATATGTGTATTTTGCCAGAGCACAAGATGTATTAATGGCTTTTTTTTTTTTTTTAATTTTGTTATTTGGCTCAGAACGGTTTTTCAATTAGAAAATCTTTAGCCAATCAAACAATTTACAATCCAACCTACAAGGTAGTCCAAACCTAAAAAAATAAATTTAAAAAAGGAAAGTTGCAACCAAATAAAATGATGCAATAATGGCTTTTAATGCCATGATTCCAGCAGAGAAAACTCTTTGCGAGTGCGCCATACTCCTTATCGTCCCTATCCGGGGGATGTTCTGATAAGCTGCAGCATTTGACATGGAGGTAGCCGCCTGCACCCCCAAACTCTTTGGTATAGGGTGTCTGGAAAGAAAGTCAGGGCCCTGTGGAATATCCTGCGGAATACCCACTAAAGTCTCCTCCGAGAGACTTTAGTGGGTAAAGTCTCCTCCGAGGGGGCCAGGAGAGGGTAGACGCTTCCTGATGGTGGTGTAATGTGGGGGATCACCTGGATGGAGACAAGGCCCAGGGCGGTGGTAAGAATCTGCAGGATGATACAAAGTATTTCTCCTTAAAGAGGAATACTCTTGCCACAGGAATAGAGGGGGGATTAGCTCATTGCCTCTTTGATATATATCGACCTCCTACTAAGGATGGGAAGGTAAAGTCTAAAGGCATAATCCACCTAAATGTTGTTCCCAAAGAACAAGTCTTTTGTACCCCTAACATCTCATATCCTCCCCAAGGAAAAAGGTATGCCAAAAGGAACTAAAGAAATGTGACCTTTCATGTACCATCTGTCTCTAAATGGTCAAACCCTATTATCCCTCTTCTAATAACCTCAAAGGAAGAAAGATCATCCTTAACACTTTTACAGAAGTGAGAAAACCGAATTTCTCAAGAATTGGCTACGAGTCCCTCAGGGACTGTGACGAAGAAGAGGGCTGAAGAGGCATGTAGAGGCCAAGGACAGGCAGGGAGGCTTAACAGCTTTTTGCAAGTTCAGGCAATTCGCTATAAGGGCCTGCACCTGGAGCCAATTAATCCATCTGATTGGCATAAAAGGCTGCAGAGGAAGCAGCAGAGAGAAACTGGAGCAGGAGCCGGAAGGTCGGCAGCAGTAGAAGAAGTAGAGCACGAGGCTGGCAGTTCACTAGGAAGTGTGACCACAGAAGGGACACTGCAGCAAAGGAAGAGCAGATTTCCCCTGCAGGCTCTGAGTTGGTCCTGTGCTCACAAACCCTGTTTGGCTTTGGCTGCATTGAAAGAGACTGGCAGGAAATGGCAGTCTTTCCAGGTGCGTCCAATTGCTGTGAATGCAGAGCTGAAGTCATATATATACACCTGAGGCACGTGTGCAGAAGCAAGCCGAGGGAAACTGGAGAAAGGAAGACTCTCCATCTGTAACGCTCACCTGGTTCCCATGGGGGCGCTGGTCTAGCTTGGATTGCTGTGGCCTCTTCTAGCGTGATGCGCAGGACCCGGAACACCGATTGGACAGGACCTCCAAATCGTGCTTGCCTGGCCCGTAGGAATATCCTTCTGCAGATGAGAAAGGGGATTAACAGTCTGCAGAATAGTGTGCTAGCTCCCCCCTTTCCCCCTTCGTTCCTCTCTAACTTCCTCCAAACCCCGGTTTAAGCTCACCTTATGGTTTGGAAGGATGAACTCTCCATCCTGCTTCTGGTGCAGGGGCGCGCGTTCGTCCAGTTACTTCACTGGTTTTCAGAATGGCGCTGGCAAAATCCACTTGACTTTCCTGAGCGATGCGCCGTAAGTATGAAAGTTCAAAGTTCAAGTGAAGCCCCCTTTATGTTGTCTTTCTAACCTGTGATCTGTCCTTTATTTCAGGTGCAGAATGAAGGCGATGCGTCGAGGGGTGAAACTGCCGAGGTGAGTAGTGATGAGGGCGATCCCTCTAAATGTCCTTATCATTCCCCAGAAATGTCTCTTGTCCTTTCCCCATAGGGGCCGGGGTACGGTACCTGCCAACGGGGCGGCGCCGATCCGAAATGTGGAAGAAAAGCCAGTAAGTATTATGGCTGTTAATCAGGCTTTCCTTCTGTGTTCCTTCTGCTCACCTTTTGTTTCTTCCTCTCTCCCCTAGGTGCAGAGATGTGGCGTCCGATGCTGACAGCCGCGATGGAGCCGGGAGATGTCTCGAGGACAGGTGAGTGAAGCGTGGCGCTGCAGCGCGCAACGCAATGCTTTTAAATGGAAGTCTTTCTTCAGGGATGCTGGTGAGAAGATTCGGGATGCAGGTAGGAAGTTTGAAATAGTCCTTGGTTTTCACCTTTCTCTTCTCTTCCGTGGCTGGAGTCCAGGAGCAGGAGCAGACAAGGTGAGCGTTAAGCTGCAGGAAGCAGAACAACGCGAAGCATGAGCTGCTGTCTGGGCGTGGCTTAAATAGCCTCCAAAGAAGTCCCAGGTATGTATCCTTCCCCAACTAGGTATGTATCCTTCCCTGGCCACGCCCGAGTGAAAAAATAGTCCCTATGAAAAAATAGTCCCTTTCAGGTCTCAGGGAGGCCTGAAGCGTGCAGCATGGTCTGCATCAGGAAAGTGCACAAAACACCTCCCTTTATGAGCCTGGTGCCTATGGCGCCAGGACTGATGTCCAACATGAGCCTGGCGCCAAAGGCGCCAGGACTGAGTCCAAAGAGCCCCTATAAGGGGCCGCTGGGCTTTTACCCGAGGGCATGATGCCTGCTTCTGGGGGTGCTGGGCCTGGCCTGGTGCTCCGGGGGTAGGCATCATGACACCATCATCAAGACCAGATCAGAGACACCGGTGTTGTAAGAGGTGTGGATCCCAAGAGTGCCTGTAGCAGTAGTAGGAGAAGGAATAAGATGGGAAGTAGAAGCAGCCGCAAACCACTGTGCTTGTGGAGCCGGTGAATAAAGCTATGTACTCCAAATCATCAGGAATACCTTGTTTGTTTGTTTGTTTTATTTGTAGAGCGCCACCCAGCCCGTAGGCATCTGGGTGCTATTCTTACATGTTACACAAGCAAAAGAATAGAGAACATCTGGCCTAACATCTGGCATACAGTAATAAGACACAGAGATTACAGAGATTTACAAACATACAACTGGCATAATATCTGTCATAAACCTATGGCATGAAATAGTACTACACAATGGTTGCAGAAATTTACAAATATACAACAGTCCGCTTTACAATAAATGGGCAAGGTAATAAGTGTACAACATTAGTTATTGCAACCAATGAGTCTAACTATTGTGCAACCGGATTGAAGTCTGGCTCATGGAGCCAGCCTTTAACCTTCTTTCGGAAAAGAGGGAAAGATGGTTCCTCTCGTAATGATACAGGAAGTGCGTTCCATTTCTTTGCAGCAAGGACTGGGAAACTGACCCCGACGTTTATTGGCTAGGTTCCTTTGTAGAATAAGTCTACTCATAGACGCTGCTCCCCTGGAGACGAAGACCCCTCATAGACTAAGTCAACTCGTAGACTAGATTCTTCATTGATGAGGCTCTATCTTAGACTGGCCGTAGCCAATGGACCAGGCTCCCTCATAGACATGGCTCTTCAGTAGATGAGCCTGTCATCAATGATCACCTTCTGTACACGAAGAACTCTCGTAGAAATGGCTCTTCCATAGACAAGCCTTTCTTTTAGACTAGGCTCTCTTGTAGATAGAGCTTATTCATAGAGGATGTTCTCTTGTAGACTAGACTCTCCCATAGATGAGGATTTTTCAAAGACAAGCATGTTGTAGACCAAGCTTTCTCATAGACAGGGCTCTCTCATAGATTAGCCTGTAGTTGCAGAGTCGTTATCCTAAACAAGCCTGTTGTTGACTAGCATTTCTCGTAGAGGAGGCTTTCTCATTCACAAAGCTCTTGTAAACTAATCTTTCTCATAGATAAGTTTTTCTCGTTGATGAGGGGCTTGCAGACTAGCCTTTCTTTTGAGATGAGCTTCCTCATTGACGAGGCTCTTGTAGACTAGCCTTTCTCATCAGTGAGCCTTTCTCATAGATGAGCTTGTCATTGACTAGCTTTCCTCAAAAACACGGCTTGCTCGTACACAGGCTCTTGTAGACGAGCCTGTCATTGCAGAGTCTCTCGTAGACAAGGCTCTCACAGACGAGCCTGTGGTTTCAGAGTCTCTTGTAGACAAGGTTCTTGTAGACAAGCCTGTTTTTGACTAGCCTTTCTCATTGAAGTGGGTCTCGTAGCGTAGCCTTTCTTATAGGCACGCCCATCGTTGACAAGCCTTTCACGCAGATCAGGTCCTTGTGAAAACTGGTATTTCTTGTAAAATAGTCTTTGGTTGATGAGGCTCTCTTGTTGATGCGACCTCTCATCTCTCTCATAGACATGGCTCGCATAGACTAGGCCCTCTCGCAGACTAAGCTTTCTTGTCAAGGTGTCTCTTGTGAATGAGGTTCCCTTAGAGATGAGGCCTCGTCCCTCATAGATCAGGCTCCTTGGTAGATGAGGCTTCTACTTGACTAGGCTTACTTTTAAGCCACTCTTCTAGCCATTCACTTCAGAATACCTTCCGATTTGCTTATAATTAGCAGGGCGCTATCCTCTGCGGCAGTGCACGGTCTGCTGCTCAGGTAGGCATTCTGTTCATTCAGGCCCTGCTCACTCTCCAGAAGCACGCCTTCCACGTTTCTGACTTTGCAGCTGATCCCACAGCCTGGCACTGCCTGGAAGTCTATGCAGTATCCCAAAGTGTCAGTGCCAAGCTCCTAACAGGCAGTGCATGCTGCCAAGAAGTATACATGAGGGGTTGGCGGGATGTGGCGCACATCCCAGGAGTGGACTGGGAACCAAAAGAGGCCCTGGATTTGTTTATCAAAATGGCCCATATTACATCATGTAAGCGAAAATAGCATCTTAATTGTGTGTGTTGCATGCAGCAACTTAAACAATGCTGAGTTCTCTCAGAAAAGAGGGCCGTGGGCAGAGCCCCACGGGGAAATCTCCTTGCCGGTAACTGTAACCAGCTTAATTTATGCTCGCGAATAAGTTAAAGCGAGTAAAGTTGTTTGTAGCTGTGGGAAATCACTATAACAAGGCAATTTTATCACACGCATGTTTCACTGAAGTTAAACTGCTCGCATGAAAAGAAAGCCTTTTTTTCCCGCATTGTTATATCTGAACTATTGCCGAACGGTCGTGTGTCTCCTATTAAAGAGGAGAATGTTGCTGGTAAGCTTTGAATTAGCAGTAGTTGACTTTCACCTAGTGTTACAAGGCTATCTAACATCAAAGAGCGGTCAGGCGTATGAAATTGTGCTTCTCGATTCCTATTAAAGCATAATGCTACCAGAATAAAAGGGAATGCACACTTTTAAGTGGAAGTTTGTCATCAAAATGAAATCGCGTACCTACATTAGTTTCTACAGAGAAACCTTGCTTTTGTAACATGGAGAACACTTATTTTAAAAGTCGTAGAACTTGCAGTAGTAGGCTGTGAAGCAAATGAGCCTACTCTCACAGTATCATTGGCAGAAGGGAGATGCTAAGAAGAGAACAGTCCCTAAGAAGGCGCATCCTTGCAAATTGTATTCAAGACACTGCAGAGACTACAAGAAGAGGAGATGTTAAGCAGAAGTAGTACTTTTGTTTTGAACTCTGTCCATTCTTTCCTGGAAGGAGGTTATCCAAGAATACCATTGGTGCTGTTTTATTGTGGAACTTAGAAAGGGGATCTTTTTCATCAAACAAAGAAGCAACTGTGACCAGTGGATTTTTGTTCGGGTGAACTTTTTTTTCTTTGGAACTTTTCAAGAACTGATTCAAGACTTTCTTTTTCCTTGGGAGAAATTGACTTTAGACTTTCCTGGGGGTATCTGGATTTTGCCAGTTTTCCTGAATGTTGTTTGTAGTGCTGTATGGAAGGGCATCACAGGTTGCTTATGAGGGCCTCTATCTAGGATGTCTGTGAGATCAACCTGGGTAATATTCTTAGCAGGACACCCCCAACACAAATACTCAAATACCCTGTAAATGACCATTCTATAGGCTGCATTTAGGTGAGAATGGACATCTGGAGTGTAAGATTCAACCTCTGGGGAGGTATCCAGACCACTGCCTTCCTTTATACAAGTAGCTAGATCTTCTAGAAGAGATTAATCCAAGACCAATTCTTCTGGAACATTAGGAGTTCCAAAATGTCCAGATCCGAAGGGTATGATGTCATCTTCCTCAAAAATGGACCAAAGGATTTTAAGAAATCCCTCTTCCACTTACGTTTGAAGTTCAAAGTTACACCCAAAGTCGATGTCGAAGAGCCCATCGACTTCAACTCCTTCGAGAAGGAAGTCACAGAGGCTTTTGGCACTGATGTTGCCATCATGGTCGACGCTACCCCTGAGACCTTCAGACTCTTGCTTTTAGGCGCGTGAGTCAAAGCTTTACTCCATTCCCTGCTGGTCTTGGAAGACGCAGTGGGACCAACAGCCCTTTTCGGCTCCTTGGAGGGGTCGCCTTCAAGAATACTTCTATCATTTTTTCACTGAAGTTTTCCCATTCGGTTGCTGAGGTGGTCTTATCAGGAAAACGTACATGCGGCTTGTCGGCGAGGAGTTGGAAGATGAGGAATAATGGCATAGTTCCTTCGACTTTTTCAGTGGCAACGAAAAAGAAGTGCGGCAGGAGTCACTCCTGGATTTTGACCATTTGGAATGTTTAGATCGTTTTTTGGGCCTTTCTAGAGACATGTCTCCATTTGAGCTTCTACCTTCAGAAGATTTTCTCTTTGAAGGTGTGGAATACGGAGACTTGGAAACTGACCGACCTAGGGTGAGTTTCGATCTTCTCTCTTTCAAGGCCTTGTAAAGACGAGGGGGGGGTGTCTGTACTCCTGTTCTCTATATGGTATAGTAGGGGCACAGAGGACCCCAGCCAAGGTTCTCTATTCGTTAGCTGTAGTTGAGCAACCAAGGCTTAAGCTCTCAGGATGTGATGCAGGCTGGTTCTTAAGTACAGTGTAGTCACCAAGCACCCACAAAGGAATGTCCACACACTGTATTAGTGAAAACACAGTCTTTATATAATTAATGTTCAAGGTTATATACACAATCACAATAACTCACTTTGTGTTCAGTTAATCTACAATGGCAAATATACACACAGTTCTATGTGGTACCACAATTACTATGAGATTTCATTAAAGTGCATCAAATATACTTAGTTTAAATGTCACAAAAATCAAGTAATAAAGAGAACCAACAATAGACACAGGGGGAAAAGTAGTTGGTTAGAACAATAGGCAGAATACTGGCCCCTACCACTAGACACAGCTCTGTGTGGAGATCCCCCACACCTGCGCAACCTATAAATAAAGATATCATACAAGCCCAGTCCATATATTGTTCAATATGTCTTATTTCCTCCTAAAATAGTTCTACCACCCAAAATGTACCTGGAATAGTAGAGTTCCTCGATGAGGCGTCAATGGATCCTTCTTGAGTGGCCCCCTTTAAGGCAGAAGCTACGGATCGTCGATAGGCATCGAAGAAGGTGAACCTTGGCTTCGAGAGCCATCGATGAAAAGGTTTGATGGTGTCGAGGCAGCAGCTTCAGTCCTGACGGTGCTCGTCGACGATCGGTCGTGGACGTCCTTCAAAGACGAGGCGTGCGGTGCACCTCGATGACAAGGGTTCATAGCTGCAAAGAGTCTACGAAGAACTTTTGCCCAGCAAATGTGTCAAGTCGTCTGGCATTTCTGTGGTCTTCGGTGGTGGGAAATGCACCGGTGGGTTCTCCTTGGTGCATCAGCAGCCTTGACTTTCTCCGTCGGGACAAAGCGCTTGGCGTTGCTGGCGAGAGAGTCCTTGGATTCGAATGTCTTCATCAGTGGAGCTCTGCGGCTCTGGTCGTTGGTGGTACGGCTTCAAGTGGTCCCCACTTCTGGGCAACACGGCTTCGACAGGCCTCCAGTGGTTATAGCAAACCTGCGAACTCTGGTCGACGACGGTGGACGGAATGTCCGGTGCTTCTCTTTGTTCTCCTCGGCGATCCCTGTCTCCGGTCGGCAGCCTGTCGAGGGACTAACTTCCAGGGAGCTTCGGTGAAGGTTAGTGGTGCTCGATGGTCCCTCGTAGCTCGGGAAGAGGTCTCCTAACCAGGTCCTCTCTCTGATCAGTCCTTGACAAACTCAACAGCTTTCGGATTGGATCAAAGCAAATGCAGCAGCAAGTCTTCTTCTTCCAGCTGGGCTTCAAAGATAAGCATCAAGTATCAACTTTAGCTTCTGAATGATTTCTAGCATTGAGAGGCCCCCAGATATACTGTTCTGTCTCTCATTCATTCTGCTGGGTCACACTCAGGCAACCAATCAATAAGGGCATTCAGCAGTCAAGCAGCCAATCGGGCTTACAGTGCATTCAGGCCATTCTCCTACCTCTCAGACACTCACAACAAGGAATGTGTATTGGGGCATGTACCCAGCCATTCAGCACTGCACACTGCATTCATACCAGTTTCGGGCAGGGCTGTCTCAGTCTTTGTGTCGCATACCAGAAACTAGACACCCATAACAATAAGTGCATATTGGTCATCCACTCCATTCACCCAGGTCCCACCCCAAGGGTGTACCCACAACATACAGTCACTGGGAAGGCTCCAGCCAGTCTGGCCTGGACTTCCCCACAATACCATATATGGAACTTCCACCCAACAGCCAGTCAGGGGGAAGGGACAGAGGCAGGGCTTCCCAGGACTTTGGGAAAAACAAGGTAACGGGCAATAGATAGCAAGATACCACAGGGGCCATGTTGTTTCCCATCGGGAATCAACTGATTCCAATGGCAGGACCTAGGTATCCCAAAAATGGAGGATACTCAGAGCACCTGCCAAATTCAGCATGGAGCTGCCACCAGCCCATACCCTGCTCTGTGGGCCACCCACAGCTGTCCAAAAACATACACTATGGGCACAGGGTTGTACCCCCACCCATGGGTGCCATAAGGGTATCCAAAGGGTTGGTACACCAAACCATAAATAGAAAGAGCTGCACTGCCAGGAGTCCCACATGGACTTCTGGGCAGAAAACAATACAGAACATACACGAAAAAGGACTGCAGGACAAGGACAGGAAGGCCCTGTCCCTCCAATACATTTCCAGCATCACAGGCCTTACTGTTCATTAATTGGCAGAAGGCATTTGATGACTTTGTATTCTTCGCAGCTTCTGAGTGGATCAGTGATTGACATCTTCATGTTACAGTCTGCATATCTCTTAAAGCCTGTTTACTTCGTAGAAACCGTGAAGGCTTTCAAAAAGAATTACGACATTTATGGAAGAGATTGACCAAGCTCAATCGAACCGCTCCGAGAGCATGCTGTGTGTGGGGAAAAACGGAACTGGGCCACTGATTATGTGCATGCTATTTATATGGTCATCGACGTCCCGTCAGAATGCCGGAATGTCAAGGGACATTGACGCGCTGACGCACAGCGCCCTGTGCTGTCAAAAGAAATTCCAAGACTACAAAACAGGATACTAATATAAGATGAGGAATCCGTGGGAGGACACAATCCATTGGAATGGCGCATTGCAGTTTTTACATGTTGCTATTACATGTTGCTATGTCTGGCCAAGTATTTATTTTATTTATTTATTTATTCCCATTTGTATAGCGCACTTGCAGCCCATGGACATCGAGGCGCTGTTACAAGTAAGTGTTGGATTCTTAATTCAGTAGATATGCATGGGACCAGAGGTCTTATGGATACAAAATTACAGGCATAGTTGCAGGTGAGGCATGATATTCATAATACAGTAACAGAATCCATTCTATGTACGTTTCATACAAAGAGCTTGGTTTTAACAGCTTTGCGGAAGGCTTGGTGGGATTCAATCATTCTGATGTGAGGTGGCAGTGCGTTCCAGTGGGTGGCGGCCCGAGTGGGAAAGCTGGCACCACCAGCGCGCACCTTGCGTGATTTGGGCGTGACAATCGTGTTGGAATAGCACATTCTTAATGGTCTGGTGGCAGAGTGCTTGGTGATTCTTTGGGTCAAGTAGGGTGGAGCAAGTTCATGGAGGCATTTTTGGGTGAGGGCGAGTGTTTTGAAAACAATCCTCTCTCTCACCGGAAGCCAGTGTGCCTGTCTTCTGACTTCTGAGATGTGGTCTTTTCTCGCGGTGCCTGTGGCCGCCCTAAGTGCATTATTTTGAACTAGCTGAAGTTTGGCCAGGTTCTTATTGGAGGTCCCAACGAGTAGGGCATTACAGTAGTCCAGCCTGGATCCAATTATTGCCCTAGCAATGGTGAGGCAATTCTGGCGTGACAGGAAAGGTCTGGCAGCGTTGAGGACTTTCGAGTAATAGGCTGAGGAGGAGGCAATGGCATTGACCTGTCTATCCATTGACAAGTCGGAGTCGTCTTCACATGATTGGAGACCTTGATGGGAATGTTGTCAATAGTGAAGGAAGTGTACTGTTCACCGAGGTTCCCCAGCGTGGAAGGTGCTCCTATGAGGAGGAGTTCGGTTTTTTCACTATTAAGGCATAGCCAGTTATCTGCCATCCATGATTGGATAGTGGAGTAGATGGTGGTAAGAGTTTTAGTATCCGCCAGGTAATCGCCTGTGAGTGGGATGAGGACCTGGGTGTCATCCGCATAGTTTGTATACGAGATGCCCAGGGAGTCAAGGATGCTGAACAGTGGCCTCGTGAAGAGGTTGTAAAGCGTGGGCGCGATACATGAGCCCTGAGGCACACCGCAGGTGATGTGGCTAGGGGTGGCACAGGCTGAGTCGGAGAAGACTTTCATGGCCCTTTCTTGGAGGAAGGAGGTAATCCATTCGCAAGCTTTGGGGGAAAAGTTAGCTTGGGTAGCTAGATGGTGACACAAGGTGTTGTGGTCCACCAGGTCAAAGGCGGCGGATAGATCCAGGAGCAGAAGGAGAGCAGGTTTCCCTGCGTCTCTTAGATCGTCCATTTGGTTCTTTAGGTCCAAGAGAGCCGTTTCGGTACCGTGTCGTGGGCGGAAGCCAGATTGCCGCAGGCCGAGGAGACGGTTTTCTTCAAGGAACTTTTGGACTTGCAGGTAAGCTGCTTTGTCCAGGATTTTCAGCAGGAAGGGTACAGTGGTGATAGGTCGATAGTTCCCTGGGATCGTTGGGTCCAGCGAGGGTTTTTTGAGGAGTGGGCGTACCCAGGCCTCCTTAAGTCCCGTTGGAACGTGGCCAGACTGGAAGGATGAATTAATGAATGCTGTGAGGAATGGAGCTAGGATCTGTGCTGAGTCTTTAATGAGACTAGCTGGACAAGCATCTCCCTTACAGTTGGAGGGTTTGATGGACTTGAGCAGGGCGATGACCTTGTGCTCAGTAATATCTTTGAAGTCAAAAGATGGAGAGGGATTAGTGGTGGAGGGTGTGGTGGGTTGACTATGCAGGTTAGCTATGAGGCGGGAAAGGGCTTTTTGGTGGCCACGAATTTTAGTTTGAAGAGTGTTAAGCTTGTCTAGCATTGCGGATTGAATGCTATTGCACCAGTTGTCATCATTGATGAGAGCGGGAGGAGGAGAGGATGGTTTTTCCAGTTCCCTGAATATGGTGATTTCCTTTGACCCTGATTTGGCGTCGTAGATCCTAGCGTTGAAGGAGGCAGCTTTAGCTAGGGTGATGTTAGTTTTGTAGGATTTAGAGATGGCTTTGAACGCATTTTTGGTGGTTTCTGAAGGGTTAGCTTTCCAGGTGGAGAGGGCAGTCCTCTTTTGCGCACGTTGTTCAAGGAGTTCTTTGGAGAACCATGAATTAGCGTGTTTGGTTTTCTTGGCTTTTTTGAGGGTCAGTGGCGCAACGGCATCAACTGCTTGGGTGATGACTTCTTTGAAAGTGTTGGCTAGGGTTTCTGGGTTGTTGGAGAATGGGGCCTGCAAGGCCGGGTTGCGGAAGTAGGGTGCTAAATTCTCGACTGTGAGCTGGCGGGAGCTCCTGGCGAGAGTAGCTGGGCAAGGGGCGGGAGGTGAGTTGGTCTCTTTTTTGGTGCGAAGGTTGAATTGGATGTAATGGTGGTCAGACCATGGGATGGGCGTGTTTTCCGTGACAAGTAGTGAGCAGCTATGTTGACTGATCCAGTCGAGGGTGCGCCCTTTGATGTGGGTGGAGTCAGAGACAGATTGCGCAAAGGCCAGGGTGGATAGGGCGTTCTTGAGGGTTTTGGCATGGGGGTCCTTAGGGTCATTGAGCCCCAGGTTGAAGTCGCCCAGGAGTATGACCTGGGAAGTCTTTTTGATGTTGTTGGACAGTGCGAAGATGATGGTGTCATGGAAGTCAGTGCAAGGACCCGTAGGTCTGTAGACAATGTGCACAGTTATGGTGCAGTTAGGAGAAACATTAATTTTGAGTGGGAGGTAGTCACTATTGTGGTCAAGTTGCCCTGCCATTTCCCTAATAGCAAAGGATTCCCTGGCGATGAGGGCTACGCCACCACCTCTCTGAAAGGTGCGGTCCTTCCTGAATATGGAGTACCCAGACGGAATAGCCAGAGATAGTGCCGGGCCTGAACTTTCATTGAGCCAGGTTTCTGTGAGGAATAGGAGGTCAAGATTGTCCTTAATGATCAGGTCGTTGATGTCGAGGGCGTGGGCAGGTACGGAGCGAGCGTTGAGCAGGGCGCAACTAAGGGTGTGGACCGTTGGAGGTGTGATGGAAGTGGGTGGTCTGGGGGGGGTAGTGGGTGGGTCAGGGATAGGGGGTAGTATGTTTTTGGACTTGGTCGTGGTGTCAGCACCTGGCATACCAGGCAATGCAGAAACAACATTGGGCATAAGGGCAGCAGTATCAACAGTGTCAACAATATCTACATTTGGCATGGGGGCATCACTAGGCATAACAGGCAATGCAGAAACAACATTGGGCATATCTACATTTGGCATGGGGGCATCACTAGGCATAACAGGCAATGCAGAAACAACATTGGGCATAAGGGCAGCAGTATCAACAGTGTCAACAATATCTACATTTGGCATGGGGGCATCACTAGGCATAACATTCAATGCAGAAACAACATTGGGCATAAGGGCAGCAGTATCAACAGTGTCAACAATATCAACATTTGGCATGGGGGCATCACTAGGCATAACAGGCGGTACATAATCCACATGAGGTATAAGTGCAGCAGAGACAGTAGTGGCAACATTGGGCTTGTAAGCATCACTTGGCCTGGGCGTGGATGGTAGTTCCGCGACAGTGTTAGTAATGGGCCTTTTGATTTGGGCGTCTGATGAGTTTGGGCGGAGATGAGGTGCAATGGCTTCAGTGTACAATGGTGCCATGGTGCAGGCAGGCCTGTGGGGCACAAGAGTGTCATCCGGGTAAGTCGAGTTAGAGTTGTGCCTGTGTGACGGCGGCAAACATCTGAGACCTACCTTTAGGTTACGGTCTGCTATATTCGGGGTGTAGGTGATAGTGGGGCGGGTGCGCGACCGGAGTCGTGCGTTTCTGAAGCTGCTCGGCACTGTGCGCAGAGTAGTAGGGAGGGCCTTCCCCCATGATGGGGGGGACATGCAGATATTAAGGCAAGTGGCCTTACCTTGTGTGGGGCAGCATAATAGCGCCTTGCGCGCCGTCGAGCAACGGAGAGCTGCAGAGAGCGGCGTCGGCCTTTGCCAACGGCCTTCGCCAGACTGCGGCTTCGCCTGCCGGTCTGCCTCCTCTCCCTTTAAAGCAGGAGAGGAGGGGCTGGCGGGCGCGGCAGGCAGATCAGCTGTGCTGGGACCAGCTGTGCGGAGTATGTGGCCCTCGCGCATCTTCCCATTGCACCATCACCCCACAGTCGTTGTTCATGTATGTTTAAGCCCCCTGAATGTACCCGTGCTGGTATTGCCGATAAGTGGTGCATGTGAAGGAAATGTGCTGATGTGTTTCGGTGTATCAGTATGGTGGCAGCCCCATGACTCATTGCATGGCTATGCAATGCATGTGGGGGAAGGTGTTGCATGTGGTTGCTGTGTCCTCTGTGTCCGTGTGGCTTGACTTCGGACAGTTCTTGAGCGTGTGGGGATGTGGGTTGTGTGGGGCATGGCTTGATTGTTGTTATGGATCATGTAGGGGTTGTGTGGGACATGTCAATTGTTGGCAGTGCACAAGTGGAACATGTGAGATGGTGGTATTCTCCATTTTGATGTGTCTGAGTTGTCCATGTGAGTGGGTTGTGTGTGTGTTTTTTTAGTCTGATGCATGTGCCAGTGTTTGTGTCATGTTCCGTGAAGGATGCTGATGTGTGCGTGAAATGAATGGGTGTTCTGTTGACATCTGTGTCCAGGTGCATATGTGGCGTAAGCGTAGTGGCATGTCCTTGGCGCAGTAGGACAGTGTGGATTACTTGCAATGGGTCTGGGTCATGGCCTTTGTGCGTACATGTTGTGTTCCCTTTGTGGAAGTTGTTTTGATGTTTCAGGTGTTGGTAGGTAGCAGAGATGTGGATGTGAGTGATTGAGGAAAGATGATGTGCTTACCACAGGAGTACTTGACTGTCGCTGTGCCTCATATGATAGTGCATACTCGAGGTGGTCTCTTCTCCGGGTGAAAGTCTCATCCTAGGGCCTTGTGGTTCTCCTCTGAGATCTCGGGCGGTGTTGTACTCAGTGTATTTGAGTTTCCCCCGTTGCTTCTCGTCTAATCACTTTTTTTAAATTTCCCTCCAGGTACGTTGCTCGATACCCATGGTGTTGATTTGCTCTGAGTGTGATCCGGAGTGGTGCAATGTCCAGGTATCCGAAGCATGTTGGGTCTTGTGGCTGTGGATGAACTCACCCATCAGGTCCAGCACACCTTTGGTGAAGTTCATTTTTCCCTGTTCCTGCTTCACAGCCTCCATCTTGCTGCACAACATGACCACTGGTGTGCAAGTATTTATTGATTATCGGAGGTGAAAGTGTTTGATGCTAATTAGGATGTGTGAGGTCATTCTGTTTTGCAGTGTCCTCCATGTGTCCTGCATTGTTTGAATATGGTGTTGTGACAACCATGTGATCAGGGCATGATCATTTCCCTAGTGTGCACCTTGTAAGCAAATCGTGGGGTCACAATGCCTTGATGGGGATCACATTTGTGATCATGTATATTTATGTCTTGGCATCTGTTGGAATGTGTATGTGTGTGTGTGTGTGTGTTTGTGTCCTGTGGGTGCTGTGTCTGTGTTGCATTGTATTGGGCATGTTCACATGGTGGGAGGGGCCCAAGCATTGATGGGACAATTAGTGGATATTCCACTATTGCATGCATCTTGTCTGATTGTGGAAGTCCGACATGTAAGGTGCACGTGTTCTGCCACCTTCCTGCCTCTCCGGTCCCATATGTCATGGGCGTTTCTGCGCGTGTGTCCTGTGATTTGTGGACAAGTCAGTGGGTGTGTGACTATTTTTGATGCGTGTGTCAGGGGTGTTGTGTCTCGGAGGGTGTGATGTCTGTAGAGTGTACTCTTGGAGGTATTTCCCAAGCAAACGCGTACCTTGGGAGAGGAGTCTGCTGTGTCGCAACTTAAACCATGAAGTTGATGGTCTACGTGTTTTGCGCGGTGCACGATAGTCCGGTGGTTTGCGCGGTGACGGCAGGGATGCCTAGGGAAAGTTTGTGGGTGTATGTGAAAATGTTTTGGCAATCAAAATGAAAATATTTGTCGTGTTTGGTTTTGTTATCTTACCGCGTTCAGTTCGGCTGGCGTGTGTTCCACTGACAGATATTGCATCGTAGAGTTTTGGACGTACGTCCATTTTCTTTGTTAAACAGGTGTGACTTGCACCCAATTTGGTGCACGGTGTAAGATCCGCTCGATTTCTGTGTCTGACTTAGAAAATGTGGCAATTTGGGCGTAACTTACACTGCACGTATGACTAAATGGCTTTTATCGTAACTTATGCACACAAAAGTCCTAGTTAGTTAATGTGACCCATATATACCATCAGCTACATTTTGGTGGGTTTTAAAAGGCTTCAAAAATGCATATTCCATATATTTGTAGCAGCAAGGGGGCCTGGGCACATCCTAGTTCCCTTCACGAAACAGCCAGTGGTGGTCTTCTGTGAATGTGTTCGTGGCTCTTCCATCTTTTGGGAGGCAGTCTTGGCATGAATGCGGTCGTGCCTGCGTGTGTGTTTTTAGTTACCTTCATTTCAGCAAGGACTTCTGGCATCTGTAGACATGACATGTAGCAGGGAGCCAGCTGGCCCCCATTTCCTCCTCAAAGAATCTACCTCAGTGGAGGCAGGGGCACGAGTAGCCCACGCTTAGATTATGGATTTCCATGATATTTATTGCAGCAAGCCCGGGGGGTGGGGGGCTGGGGCGCACTGCCCCACGTCCCCTACTTCAGCAAACAGCCAGTGATGATCTTCTATGAAGGTTTTCATGGCTCTGATCTCTCTTCAGAGAGACAGTACTGGTTTGAATGTAGTCCAGGTGGACTCTTCTCACTACCGCAGATACTGTGGTTGTATCGGCAGATGCTCAAGAGAAATGGACAGAAAGTTTCACCCGATGAACGACCCATGAAGAAAGGGTTCAGGGACTGTGTGAAGTCACTGTGCGGTGGGACATGTTCACACCCATTCTGAGTAAACAAGGATTTCGTTGTTCATCTTTCACTCCATTCTTTTCTTAGACTTGAGCATTATTAAAGGAACGTGAACCCTCCACCTGGTTCCAGCCTTTTGTGTGTCTCATGTACGGACAATTAAAAAAAATATATATTTGTACACACATACCGTCATGTTTGAGATTCAACATGTAATTCATGCAATTCATTGGAGATTTTCCCATTGGTACGTTTTTAAATTGCCCCTCTGAAAGAACAAACTTTGCAGAACACCATAGAGGCGTGATAAGAAATGTTTACCTTCATATTCAGACCTATGACTGAATAAAAATCCTTACTTTAGGCATTCTCAACATTTCAAGAGCCAGACTCCCTGTCATATATTAAGGGAAAGCCTTTCATGAATTTTAGATACAAGCTGCAAGCAGCAATGTCTTTGTTCTGCTTGAACATGTTCGATTGCGTAGGGTGATTTCTTCACTCATAACTGCTGTCAAAAGAAGCCCGTTGAGTAACGGCCAAGATAGCCATCTCCTGTGCCAGATGGGCCACTTCCTGCAGACAGATGCTTGCAGTGATTAGTCCTTTGTTTATTGCAGTGCCCAGGGCATGAGCGGGTAAGAGGGAGACAGGAGCTCAAGGAAAATACTGATTTTTCATACTAACGTTATAGATAGCCAAGATTCTATTAAAGACATGAGGCCTCATTACACGGAAGGCGGGAAGGGTTAACGGTCACTGGTAATGCTACTGGTGACCGTTAACCCTTACTGCCTTACTACGAGTTCCCTTTGCGGGACCCGACTTTAACGGCTTGTTTTACCAGCCGTTAAAGTAGGTTGCCGCAAAGGGACCTTGGTGCTAATTACGGTACCGCAATTTGCGGTACCGTAATTAGCGCCTTCCCCATTCCCATTATGCCCTATGGGGGCAAAAATGGGAATGGTGAAGGGCCTTGGTGAATGGGGAATTACTGCCCCCGCTCACCTTGGAGTAGGGCGGTAATTCCGCCATCCACCAAGGCGGACACAGTAAAATACCAGCGGCAACCATGGCGCTAATAGTGCCACGGTTACCGCCTACCGTGTAATGAGGCCCATCGAGGCAAAGCATTATGCTTTCTCTCTTGACTTGAAACTCGAGCAGCCTTGAAAGCAATTACAAACTATATACAAAAATAAAAAACATTTCCCAAATATAGGGCCTCATTCCAAGTCTGGCGGTGCCCATGGGAGCAGCTGCTACTTACTCACCGGTGTCAATACGCCCATTTACATGTGACCATTGCATAGTGTGCCATTCCATGGCTAGGGCCTATTTCCATTGGCCAGTACATGGATTCCTGTGACATGGCAATCTGTCATGGGCCTAATGCAGCGGTAAACTGGGTGCACTCTGGCGAGTGCCTATTTACCCCCCCACCACACAGGGGTCATGCATTGGTCATTCTACTGTCCCAACAGCCAGGTGCACGTTGAGCGAGTGGAATTGTTTGTGATTTCTATACACTGCCTCAATGGCATGTCTGGGAACCAACTCCACCTGGGTGCAGTCTAACGCCACAATGCGATTGGGCATGCCTGTAACGGCATGGAAGGCCACTTTGGTGGCATTGACCTGGGCAGGGTTTCAGGGTAGGGCAATGGTCCAGCAGTGCATCCAGTACCTGAAACAGTATCCTGGAAAAACAGGGTTGTGACAGCCCGTGCAGCTCCTCAACGGTGTGCTGGTAGCAAGGAAGTGCAGTACCGACACTATCTTCAGCAAGCGTGGAATTGCAGCCCATATGTTTATCATGCTGCAGATGTCGTCATTGATGTGGGTGACTATTGATATAATGGTCTCCCTGTCTAGCCGGTATAAGTGGTGGATTTGGCTTCGGGACAGGTTCCAGGGTGAGGCCCTGATGCAGGGTATTGGTGGATGCCTGCGGGGTGCTACATGCAGCACATTGATGTTATGAATGGCCAACTGGTTCCTCATTCGCCGCCGACGCCTCCTACTCTGCCTCAGTGTTGCTTCAGCCTCAATAGCTACTTGCAGGTTCCCCAGCCCAATTGCTGCTGCACCGACTGCCAGCATGATTGTGTTGGGAGGTGGGTTGGGTGTGGTCCTATTTGTACATTCCCAGGGTTGAATAGTGTGCAGCTGGGCTAATTTACTGTACCTGGGGCCTGTTGCTGCTCACCTGGTATTGTTTAACGCCTGGTTTGCGGTGCTGGCATTACACTGCAATTTTTATGTCAGTGTTTCCGTGTAGGCGGAACTCAGAATGTGCCCGTAGTACCGCTGTGCCGGTAATTCAGGGACGTCCGGCGACTTGTTCCGCTGTTTGCAGTCACGGTGCTACCGAGTGCGGTGGCACAGTGGGGGTCACTTTACGGTGCCAGTGTTTCCACATTGGCACCATGTCCCTTATCTTCCTCTACATTCCTCTTCCTTCCTCTTTCTCTGTCTGTCTCCAAGTTTAACTTCTGCAGCCCAACCGGTAGACGCTGTATTAATCCTTGGCCTTCTTTTTCCCTGTCTATGTTCCTGTACTGTTCACCTCCTTTCCTGTAGAGTAATCAAACAACAAGTTGAGGCCAGCTGCGATACAGTGGGTAATTGTTATGCTACCACCAAGCTTCACAAACCAGTATCTCTTATTGTTACGCTCACCTAACTCCCACGGAGGCGCTGGCCTGGTTCGCGCTGCCGTGACCTCTTCTAAGGTGATGCACAGGGTTCGGAAGACGGACTGGACCGGGCCCCCAAATCTGGCTTGTCTGGCTTGCAGAAGAATCCTTCTGTAGGCGAAAATAGGGGATTAACTGTCTGCGGGGTAATGCAATCGGCCTCCCACTTTCCCCTCTCACCCTCCTTGAAACCCTTCTGTGATTTCTCGTAGCGTCTCACCTTAGGGTCTGGAAGGACGAGCTCTCCATCGTGCTTCTGATGCAGGGGCGCATTGGTATCCAGTTACTTCACTGGATTTTCGGATTGGTGAGAACTAAACTTGCTTGGCTTCCAGGTAAGTTTTTTGATAAGAGGTTCCCCTTGTGTCCATGCATTAATGTACTAATGCTAGTTTCTTTTTCCCCATAGGGGCCGGGGTACGGAATGCCGGGGAACAGGCACCGACCCGAGATGAGAGGTGAAATCCTTGTAGAAATCAGGTAAGTCTTTAATGAGCGTTTTTTGGTAATGTCTTTTCATTCGCTCGTTAACGCTGATGTCTCTTTTTCCCCTTAGGGGCCGTGGTCCGTAAATGCCGGGATGCGGCGCGGACCCGAAATGAAGAGGGAATGAATCAACAGGTAAGTCTTAACATGGAGATTTAGCTTTCCTTATTCCCTTCTCTCTCTCACCTTTTTTTCTGGTCTTTTTCTCCCTAGGCGCTGGGGCGTGACTGCGAATCCGGATGATCGCTGCTGAACATGGAGGCGCCCTGTAAAGGTGAGTGGAATGCGGCGCTGCAGCGATCGACGCAATGAGCTTTTAAATTAAAGTCTTCCTTTTCAGGATTGTCGGCGAGATGTCTCCGGGATGCAGATTTAGCAGGTAAGGACTTTTCCTTCTTCTGTTCTCTTCTTCTCTTCCTTTGCAGGTGATCCAGGGTGCTTGCAGGCGTGGCAGAAGTCAGGATGCAGGAGCAGGCACGGTGAGCGTCCAGCTGCTAGATGCAGAACAACGCGAAGCACGTGTGGCTGTTCGGGTGGGGTTTAAATAGCCTTGGAAGAAGTTCCAGGTATGTATCCTTCCTCCAATCAGGTATGTATCCTTCCCCGACCACGCCCGGATGGTAAATTAGTCCCACAGGTAAAGTAGTTCCTTTCAGGCCTCAAGGAGGCCGGGATCCTGCAGCATGGTCTGCATCAGGTAAGTGCACCCAAGCATTCCCATAATGAGCCAGGCGCCTGTGGCGCCAGGACTGATGTCCTTTATGAGCCTGGCGCCATAGGCGCCAGGACACTGTCCAAAGGGCCCCTATATGGGGTTGCTGGGTCCTTCCTTGGGGACTGGATGTCCACTTTCGGGGACGCCGGGCTTGAACCGGCTCCCCGGGAGCGGGCATCATGACACTTATGTCACATGCATTACATGTCTGTCTCAAATTCTCTATAACAAATATGCATCGCATTCCACAAATTTATATAACAAATATGCATCACATGCCTGTCCCAAATTCCATATAACGATTGCTCGGGTGGGATAATCTTTTGCCTCTGTATCTTTAATAGAATCTTGTCTTTCTATAACGTTAGTATGGAAAATCAGTATTCTATGTCAAGACCGGAGGCTCGGATTATACTTGTTCAAAGTTTACTTACCACCAACGCAGAATTCTCCTCTATTGGTCTAAAATAAAACTCTTTAAACGTTGACTCCCTAGACCAGTCTGCTGCCTTTAGGCTGTCTTCCAACCAATCGCCTGTGTTATATGCCTTAGAGGCCATAGCTCCTCTAATGGAATGCGCCCCTAAGTTCCAATGTCAATGTCTACCTGCAGTTTACACCATCTGACCCACCTGGCTAGGGTTGCCCCTGCTATGGCCTTGACTGGTTTCCTTAGTGAGATAAAAAATTGTGCTACTCCCGTAGCTCTAAAAGTACCCGTCATCTTTTTGTACTTTTTCAGGCACCGGACTGAACATAATTTATGTTGATCCGGAAAAGCTGAGTAGGAAACGGTTCTGATACCGTCTTAGGGCCTCATCACGACTATGGCGGTAACCCTTAAATCCGGCAGTCGCGCTATTACCGCCGGATTTAAGGGTCCGCCAAATTAGGACTTTGGTGGATGTCGCCCAAGCTCTAGGCTGGGGGGAAATCTGCTGAAAATTTGCACTTTTACCGCCGGCGGGAAATCCGGCAGCGGTAAGAACGTGAATTTTCCCCATTTAGCCCAATGGGGAATGGGGCATTTCCGAATGGGCTCAATGGGGAATGGGGAATTACATTACAGCCAAACTCGTGATCGGCACTATTAGCGCCGGGGAGTTCGGTGGTAGGGCTACCGCCAAAGTCGTGATCAGGCCCTTAGTTCTCTTGTTAATGTGAAACATGACCCATGAAGGGCTAAAGGATCTCCTGTGTACTTCAAGTGCTCTTACATCCAACACTCTTTTGCAAGATATGAGGCAGAGCAGTGTAGTGAGCTTTGCCGATATTGCTTTTCTTGTCAAATGCTCATTGTCTGGCCAGTTATTAAACATATTCAGGACTGTATTCACGTCCCATGTCTGTGAGTATTTGGGTAACGGTGGTCTTAAAAGTCTCACCCCTCTGAGGAGTCTACATACAAGTGAGTGTTCCCCTACCGCCATGTTCTCTATATTAGGATGGTCGGCAGATATGGCTGATCTACATGTGTTAACCGCTCTGTATGCTTTGCTTTGTGCTGCCAGAGCCGCTAGGAAATTCACTATCTGTGTTACATCTGCTCTAGTGGTATGTATGTGCCGTTCTACACACCAGCTACTCCACCATGTCTAGGCCAATCTGTAAGCCTTTTTGGTACCTGGTGCCCACGCTTCCTCAATGAATTTTTCAGTGTCTCCCGAAAGTATGGGCTTTTGTCAGGCTGCCCGGAAATCGGCCATGCAATCAGTCTCAATTCCCCTTCCTGGTTCAGTGGGTGATTCTCCCCCACTGGATTCTGAATCAGTTCCCTGAACTGGGGCAGTGACAGAGGTTTGTCGATTGACAATTCGAGAAGGCCCCGGGAATCATGCCTGGCTCCTCCAGTGTGCCATTGCTAAAATTGTCATCATCTGTCTCCTGACCTGTCCTACCGCTGTCGGAATCATTGCAACTGGGGGAAACGCATATTCCTTGTCCGGTCCCCACTCTTGTAGAAATGCATCCGTTGCCTCCGCTGCTGGATCCGGCCTGCAGCTGAAAAATCGCTTCAGCTGAGGGTTCAGCCTGGATGCAAACAGATCTGTCTTGCATGGTCGTCTCATTTCCATTAAAGAAGCAAATACTGTCTTGTCTAGTTGCCGATCGCTGGCACCTCTCGGGTATCTCGAAAACCAGTCTGCCACTTTGTTGTGCAGACCCGGGAGAAACTCTGCTGTAATGGTGATCTTGTTCTCTAGGCACATGTGCCAGAAATCCTTTGCTAGATCTGCTAGCACCCTAGACTTCACCCGCCCAGACTGTTTATGTATCTTACTGCTGAGACGTTATCCATCTTTAGTAGTATGCCACAGTTCACCTTGTCCTGGGTCCAGCTTCTCACTGCAAAGGACCCTGCCATCAGCTCCAGACAATTGATGTGGAGTTTTAGTTCCTTCCCTGACCACCTGCCTCCCATTGTGATCTCTCTGTAACGGCCCTTCAGCCCAAACAGCTGGCATCTGATTCTATGATGAGGTCCGGGGATGAGCCAAATATCACTCTCCCATTCCAGGCCTCCATGTGCCTGAACCACCACCATAGTTCTGTCCTCGCCTCCGAAGAGAGCAGTACTTTCTCGTGTGATAATCCTTTTCTCAGTTGTTGGATCTTCAGGCATTGAAGAGCACTGTAGTGTAGTGGCCCTGGGAATATCGCCTGTATGGATGATGCTAGTCTCCTTACTAGTCTGGCTAGCTCCCCGAGCGATAACTCTTCTTTCGCTATTAAAGAGCTGATCTCTTTCTTGAATCCATTCACTTTGTCCATCGGTAGGCTGAGTGTGGTTGTTTTCGTGTCTATTATCAATCCTAGGAACTTTATTGTCTGCACTGGTTCCAAGGCTGATTTCTCCCAGTTTATTAGTAAGCCCAGGTCTTGTAATAGTTGTATTGTCTTCTCTGATTGGTCTGCCAGTCTCTTCCTGTCTTGTCCCATCAGACAAAAATTGTCTAAGTATACTATCAATCTGATACCTTGTTCTCTGAAGTGACCCACTACTGTCCGCATTAACTTCGTAAAGGCCCGAGAAGCTGATGCTAGACCAAATGGGAGGAATGTGAAGTCCCACTTCTGGCCTCCCCACCAAAATTGTAGGAATCTCTGATATTCCTTTGCTATTAGGATCATCAGATATGCATCCTTGAGGTCTATCCTGACTAACCAGTCTTCCCTCTGCAACACGTCCCTTGAGAGATGGATACCCTCCATCTTTAAATGCCTGTATACAATGAATGTGTTCAAACTTCTCAAGTTTATCACTGGTCTCTGCTTCGTTTTGCCTTTGACCAAGAACATATTCCACTCAAACCCGTTCGAGGTGTCGGACACTAGAGCAATGGCATCTTTCTCCTCTAGTTCCACTGTCTCTTTGCTCAATAACTTTTTGTGTTCTTCTGTGAACAGTATAGGCCTCAGGTATTCTGTTTGTACTGGTTCCTGCCAGAATTCTAGATGGAAGCCCTGTACTGTTTGTTCTACCCATGTATCTCCTGATAATTCTCTCCAGCGTTCTAAGAACTGTGCTGTTCTCCCCCCTGTCACTGGGGTGCCTGCTACCACCTGGTGAGTGTGCAAGTCTGTGCCCAGTCTCACCTGTTTTTGTCTGTTGGTCTCTGTTATTGCCTCTCCAGCCTCTCCTTCTACCCCTTCCTCTCGACTGAACGAAGGGGTTGGGTCTGCGTTCTTCTTGATTTCTCCAGTCATTACTGGTATTGTAGTTGGGCCTGTAAGTGGAGAACCGGCTGGTTGAGTGGTCCCTTCCTCTGCCAGCCCTTTTGAAAACCTTATGGCCAAAGACTCTTTTAATGATGCTTGTGCCTTATCTATCGCAGCGTAAGTATTTGCAAACTTCGCCATCTCCAAACAGTATTCCTCTACTGTTGGATGTTGACTCTGCTGTAGCTAGTTCTCTCATTTTGGGGTCTATTTTGACAAGGATGGACCTCTGTCGTTCAGTTGTCAGGGCATTATTAGCATTGCCGAGCAGGCATATTGCCCTCTGCGCCCAGCCCGCTAGTATTTCAGAGTCTACCTTTTGTACCGTCTGTCTTGCCTCTTCGGCCATATGGCAGATTTTTGTTATCGGGCCTAGGACATCTAGGAGTTTATCCTGGCATGATCTTCGGGATCTATCCCCTTCTTGATGTCCCTGCTGTAGTGACTCATGAAGGATAGCATCTTCTCATCAATTTCTGGCGTTTCCGCCATGCTTTCCGGTACTTAGGGCCTGGGATATTCCTCCAGTAGGTTGCTCCTGGACTCTTTAGACAGGGTGTTATGAATTCTCTTCTTTATGTAATTGGCAATCTTGGCAGGGGCTCCCACTCTGCCGACCTGGTATGAATGAGAGAATCCGGGTCGAATACCGCGCCCATCTCTTCCTCCTTCCTCTGTCTTCTCCTTTTCTTGGCAGCCTTACACTTGTCAGGAGGGCTCGGGGATGATATGTTGCTCTCCTCTGAGCTGTCCCCGGACGTTTCATCCCACTCTTCCTCTTCCAAGTCCTCTGAATAGGACTTGTCATCCGTGTATCCCTTGCCTCTCCTCACCCATGACCTCACTCTTTTCTCACCACCTCTCCTCTTGCTTGGTGTGCCCAAGGGGTTTCGGCTACTGCTTTCAGGCCTTCTTTCTTCCCCCTTGCCCCTCTCGGTACCTCTTTGGGGCTTCTCCCCTCAGTACCTCTGTCCCTTGGGAGAAAGTAATAAGGTCCTTCACCAAGCTCCTACCTTGGGATAGTTCCCCCAAACCTGCCACTGTCCACTGCCTACTAGTATGGGATTCCTCAAATTCTTTGCTGGGGCTTTGCTTTTTTATGCCGTTGGCTTTTTGCAGGGTTCTTGGGCCTGTATCCATCTCAAATCTGCAGCTTATTTGGGCCTGGGTCATTTTACTGCACCAGTTTATCCTGGGTCTGTGCCCGTAATCTGTGCTTAGCACTTTTCAGTATAAAAGCTGCTGCCTTCTTTGCCTTGCTGTAGGTGAATTTCACCTCGACCGACTTATTTTCTGTCGGTAATACTATTGGCCACCAGGTGGCACTCTGATGTATTCCTGCTGACTCTCTGTGTCAGCGTATGGGTGGATCGCGCCCCGTTGCGCTGTCACACATTCTCTGGTTATGTTTCTGTTTGTATGATTTCACAGAGGCTGAGGATTGTGCTTCCTCGCTCCCTTCAGCGGTCTGGAAAGTGATCACTGAGCGCCGGAAACTTAATTGGTCCCGTCGCGCTCAGGAACACTGTCGTGAATGTAGTTCCCCCTCTCAACATCTGGGGACATTGTGCTCGCCGGAGCTGTAGCCCATCGCAAGCCTTCCTCACAGTAATATAATTACTTTACTACTGCATGCGAATATGCTCTGCCAAGCACCTACGCACCGCGCTAGCGCTGTTCAACCTAGTTTGTTATCTAAGCAGTTTCTCGGTTATTCCATACAATAAAAGAGGAAGATAAGTGACATGGTGCAACGAGATTGGTTACAAATGTCACATGGTTTAGTTGACATATCAAAGAAATTGACTATACACAAAATGACTATATCTGGGAAATGAAGTTTTACATTGTTACTTTTTTTTATTTTTTTTTTATTTTTTTTTTATTTTTTTTTATTTTTTTTATTTTTACTTGTGTATAATCATAGAAAAAGAAAATGATTTTTACAAGAAGTTGATGGTTACAGTAGATGAAAATCAAAAGAAAATCAAAAGAAAGGTTCGCCAAGTTAAGACCCAGCGACTCAGCTGCACAGTAGTTTTCAAAAGTAGCAGAAAACCATCAGTTAAACAGCCATGGTCGGCAGGCCACTAGCTATGCCGCCAATTTTAGTGAAGGCTGCTTCCAATATTTTGGCCGTGACAACTGCCCAACGAGACTTCTCGCCAGATATTAAGCGGCACCACCACGTGTGCTCCTCGATCAAGACCGAGTCTAACCAAAGCGGAGACAGAAATGGGGCGCGAATGTCGTTCAAAGCCGGGCAGATTAGGAGCAGATGGCGGATGTTCTCCACAGAGCCAGGGTCTTCACACAATCTGCATGTAGTTGAACTGGTCTGCAGTCTTCTTCCCAAGGTTTCGCGGGTGTGGAGCAGATTTAAACGAGCCCTTAGAAAAGTTGAGCGCAGTTTTTTATCTGGAAATCGCAGACAGTACGTCATAGGAGATTTCAGTTTATTGTAGGTTGGAGGAAGATGGTTTAAGCACTTGATGGAAGCTGCTTTGTCCACGGTGGTGATCCAGTCCTGCAGTTTTAGTTTTTCACTTACTCTTTGTGGGTTCGTTATCAGGTCATTGAGTGAACATTGCAGGCCTTCCAATTTGGTTTTTTGAAGATCCACCCACTTTTGGACCGACTTGGTAGTGGTTGATTCAAGTTCCTGCCCAATTGTTTTGAAGATTGGCAGACTGTCTTTAATTAAGGTTTTCCTGAATAGGGCAAGGGCAGCCCCACTGACAGTGGCGCCTAGAGACAAAAGGCCCAGATCTCGTCTGATTGCTTCTATGGGAATAGCGTTCGGCAGACCTAAAAGGGACTTCCATATGTAGGCCTCTAGTTTACGCCATAGTTGGGGCGGTATGGTGAACATGGCATCCATGCCGTAGGTCAGAGAGGGTACCATTTTACCCTTGTAGAAATTGATGGCCGGCATTAATGAAAATTTGCCAAACTTCCTGTCGAGTGCTCGTAATTGGGAAGTCAGTTGCCTTGTTTTGGACCAGAGGTGTTGCTGCATTTTGATTTCATGTGGCGACCCGTCTAAGAGCACACCTAGATATTTAAATTGTTGAACCACTTCGATTCTGGTTTCGCAAACTGACCAAGACCCGGTGGTTTTCGGCGGGTGGCGTGGAGAGGACAAGATCATGATTTTGGTTTTGGTCTGGTTTATTTGGAGATTGTTGGTGGTCATGTAGGTTGCCAAGTTGTCCAGCTGCCTTTGGAGGCCGATCGGAGTTTGGTCAAACAGGATCATATCGTCGGCATATAAGAGGCGGGACAGGGGGAGATTGCCAAACTTTGGGGGGAAGCAGCGCACCAGCGCTTCCGAATCTTTGAAGTCCCCCAAAAAAGCCACGAAAAGTGCCGGAGCTAGAGGACAGCCTTGTTTGACACCTCTGAACGTCTGAATATTTCTGGACAGGGCCCCCTGTTTGTTTAGACGGACGTTAAGAGAGGTGTTGGTATGCAGGGCTATTATAGGGTGTAATATGGCCGGTGGACAGTTCCAGTTTGCCAGCTTTCTCCATAGTCTAGGTCGGTCCACTTTGTCGAACGCCTGAGAAAGGTTGATAAAAGCCACGTACACCGCAGGAGCTCCCTGTTTTATTTTGGCTTTTAGAATTGAAAGTATGAAGATGTTCACTGTGGTGCTACCGTTTTTCTTGAAGCCTAGTTGGTAAGGATCGCTGCAGGGAGCTGTTTTCTCCCAGCGGTGGAAATGATCTAAAAGAAGGGAGGCAAATATTTTTCCCATTATGTCCAATAGGGCAATCGGACGGTAATTTTCCGGTGCTTCTCTGGTTCCACGTTTGAAGATAGGTATGATGATTGCTTTGCACCATGATGATGGGATCTGTCTGGTAGATCTGCAGTGGTCAAACAGAATGCTCATAAAGGCAGCCCATTCCACGTGGTGCTTTTTTAGATCTATGTTCGACAGGCCGTCCGGGCCTGGGGCTCTGGAAGATTTTAACTTTTGGATGGCAGTACTTATGGTTGATGTTAGAGAGAGATCGATCCAGGGTGCTCCGGTGGTGACAAAGGACGAATTCGTATCCAGCGCTAGGCTGGCGAAAAGATCAGTGTAGAACGTGACCCAAGCTTGTTCTGGGACAGAATTACTCATGTTATAGGTTGTGGATCCTTGCGAGGCGTTTACCAAGTCCCAGAAATCTGCCGTTTTTTTTGCGTGTAGAACTTTCATCATAGATTCTGCGTCCTGTTGGTATAAAACAGCACGACGTGCCCTAATCCATGATTTGTAGGCTTTTTTTTCAGTTCTCCAGCGGTCCCATGCCTCTTCGGTATTGGTGGCCTTTGCACGCCTTCTGAGATTTCTCAGGCCGTTTTTTTTCCCCGCAGTTTCCAGGTCATACTGGTGGGTGCAAGATTTGGGGGTAGCTAGGCCCACTGCCGGGTGACACCTATATTTTAGGAGCATGGGATAGTAGTCCGGCCTGGACGATGGCACGGAAGGTTGGTCGATCCCAAATTCAGCCACGTACTGATCGGTGATAGCTCTAATGTTGGTCAGGGTCAGTCGCAGGCGTGATTGTTTGGGATTTGTTTCAATCGATGGTAAATAGGAAATTGAATTCCTCGCTAGGGAGCTCCAAGAAGTGGTGAGCATGTTATGGTCGCTGGCGGCCGTTTTAACCACCTTGAAATCTTGAATTGCAGCACACAAAGCTTGAGACGCAAAAATATAATCCAATGTGGCTGTCAGCCGGCCCCTCTCCCAGGTCGGGAGAAGCGTCTGCCCTTCGCGGATCCAGGCAACGTTGTGTAGGTTCCGGGATGCCATGAGGGTCATCCATGCTTGTCCTCTGTGCTCTGCTTCAGTTGCGTCGGATGGTTTTTTTCGGTCTGTCTTCTGCTGGCTGCACTTCGCATTGAGATCACCGCATACCAGTATGAAGGGAGTGTTCCATTCAATAAGGATCTCATCAAGGACCTCTGCCATAGTTTGGCAGAAAAGTTGCGTTGTGGTTCTTTGCGGGTTCCAGTAAGTGGTGATCAAAGCGAGTGGTGGGGATGAAGGTTGCTTTGACCGGCGATTTAGAGGTCCCGAAGCAGGGTTCCAATCAATTAGGACTGCCAATACCCCGTATGATCTAGCTGTGGTCCTGAGCATTTTTAGATTTTGGTCTGACCGTACACCGATGAGCAGACCCGCTGAGGGACGGCCTAGTAGCCCTTTTGTCGCCGGCGAAATCACAATGTCATACCCGTCCATAGAGGGTGTATCTTGGAGCCAAGTTTCTTGCAGACAGAAGATGTCAAAATGGCCCAGGTCAGAGGTATTAGGGTCAGTCAGATGGGCGTGACCTCTGGTATTCCAGGAGGCCAGTGACAAGAGTTTGTCGCATAGGTGGTCATCGGCTTCCTTGGGTAATTGCTATCTGAGGCGGTGGGATGATAGAGCCCCTTTTATCCAGTCCCAAGGGCCAGTTTGAGGAACAGACTTTTTCGGAACTGGCGACGGTGGTGGTTTGGGTTGCCCACCCGATCTATGAGGTGCGAGAGCTCTTCGTGGAGATTGCTCTCTCCAGCTTAGTTTCCTTTGCGCCCTGCGAGGTCGCTGATAAGGGGAGTGCCGCAGACGTTGTCTGGCTTGGTCTTGAGTGTCGATAGACCGCTTGGAAAGTTGTGATGGCCGTAGAAGTGGGTCCGGAGATCCCCCGGCGGGTCTTGTGGGGCGTTCAGGTGAGTCTTGCCTTGGCTTCCGGGTTCTTGATGGATAAAAAAAGTGTGACTTCAGTGTCTCTCTTCGATCGGCATGCCGTTGGAATGGACTATGGGCACCAGGTCTTCCGTGTGGGGATTGCCGGTCCTGTGTGTTGTTCTTAAGGGCAGGAGTCTTTAATTCTGACAGTAGAAGGCCTTGTGCTTTAAGTTCGTCGCTAGCTAGGGGGCCTATATCTTGAGTTGCAGACGAGTAGATGTGTAGGTAGGCTTTCGCTTTATTGTCTCTGTGATAAGGCTCCACCCTTTTGAAATCATCCGAGGTTAGTTTGCGTAGCGAGGGTGTAGTCGATGTAATTTTTAACACAGTTTTTCTATTCAGGATGATGTACTTATCTTTGTTAGAAAGTTGCTCTATTTTAAAGACGCGAGTAGAATTATCCCTTGTGCGGAGAGTGTGGTTGTCTGTTGCACTTCTGGATGTCCGCAGCTCCTGCGGGGACGACCTGGCTGAGTGGGTTCTCGTCCTGGGTCTGCTTTGGGCATCCGACAAGTATCTTGATGGAGCATCAGTATGTCGGGTCTTCGTCGTTTTGTTCAGCTCAGGGGCCTCCCTCCGGCTGGAGTGATGAGGCGCTCTGGAATTCAGGTTAGTCTCACAAGGAGTAGAGTCGTTCGCAGGGGCGGAATGCCCCTTGCCAGGCGGCGTTGATGATTGTATGCCTGAGGTCACACATTCTGCTATCGGTCTAGGGGAATGGGTGAGATCCATCACGGAGCCTGCGCGTGTGATATTTACAGCCGTGCTTCCAGGATCTCTTGAGGTGGAGGGCAGGTCCTCCCGTGGGGGGGTACGTTCATTTAGTTTGTCGACTAGTGGGATTGGTATATCGATCCCGCTTAATTTCAGGATTTTCTTTCCTTTAGGCAGGGGTTGAATCGGACCTAGGCAGGTTCCCAAAGCCAGATTTGGGATCGGTGTAGGCAGGTTGGGTGTTTGCGACACTTTTGCTTTGTGTAGGAACACTGGAGCAATTTCGTTTGAATATTTTGCCTGGGACGTCTGTGTAGATTTGTGCTTTATCGTTGGTGGTAAAGGGCCTTGTGTTGATGACGAGGCCACAGACCGCTCCAGATCTGAGGCTATCGCCTCTTTTGTTAAGGGCGGGGATTCGTACTTTAAGTCAATAGCTGTTATGTCGCCTTCTAAGAGATTGGTTACAAATGTCACATGGTTTAGTTGACATATCAGAGAAATTGACTATACACAAAATGACTATATCTGGGAAATGAAGTTTTACATTGTTACTTTTTTTATATAGTTTGTAATTGCTTTCAAGGCTGCTCGAGTTTTAAGTAAAGAGAGAAAGAATAATCCGAGCCTCCGGTCTTGACATAGAATTAGTTGCCGGGCAGATGAACCGGGCCTCCACCTTTGCAGACACAAGTGAATAAAGAAAGCACATCTGACAAAAAAGTGAGTTCCTAGTATCTGATCATTCATAATATACAGTCAAAAGTAGCACAAATAAAATGCACAGGTCTATATTTGTAAAATAAAAATTCATATAAAATAAAACATTTTTAAAAAGACATAGGGCCTCATTACACGGTAGGCGGTAAGGGTTTACCGGTATTTTACCGATACCGGTAAACCCTTACCGCCTTACTACGAGGTCCCTTTGCAGGTTGGAGAATTTAACGCCTGCTTTTTGCAGGCGTTAAAAACCAACCCGCAAAGGGACCAGGGAGCTAATTACGGTACCGCAATTTGCGGTGCCGTAATTAGCACCTTCCCCATTCCCATTATGCCCTATGGGGCAAAAATGGGAATGGGGAAGGGCAATGGGGGAAGGGGGAATTACCGCCCCACCAACCTTGGAATAGGCCGGTAATTCCCCTTTCCACCAAGGCGGTGCCGGTATTTTACCGGCATGGACCAAGGTGCTAATAGCACCTTGGTCCACCGCCGTCCGTGTAATGAGGCCAATAGAAGTGACAATAACTAAAACCTAAATTATAGACACCAGACTACCTTTACAAACATTAGTGACATCTTGTAGTACAATATCTTCTCTATTTGCTTTAATTCAATTGTATTTATTGGAAGAAATATGTGTTTCTATTAAGCAACAGGTATTCCGTTTCCACCAGCGAGGATGTACTTATGATCAGAATTACCTGAAGGCATTTTGTGGTCCGGGTCACAGACCCATATGGGACTCAACCCTCAATCCACTCCCACCTGAACCAAAGAAATGAACGGTTCCAGAATTTCTGGTCACCAGTTCACTAACCTCCAACGCCCATCGCAATCGCAACCCATAGCTTGATATGGGGGCCTGGTTGAGATGAAAATAAACTTGGCTACTACCATATTCATCCTAGCTGGAATTAGAAAAATACAGATTTCAAGGGCAACATCAGCAGTCCGTGGCAAGGGTACTTGTGTTCTAGCATAGATACAGGACACCCTGTAACAACAGCAACCATGATGTAGGTACACCAGACAAACATCATAAACTGTATGAAAAAACAAGATACAAACATCCGAGCACAGATAAAAAAAACACTCAGATCATCAGTCTCGCAGAATATAGAAGACCTCAAGAATGGCTAAAGGAGACAGATTGGAACCCCAGAGAAAGGCACACGTAGCATAGCAGATACAGATTAGGAGCTAGCAAGAAAGTTGTTTATCAGGATTTAGAGTAAGATTAATGGTGTTCAAGTAGTGTTGCCATTAGTGAACAAAGAAACACATTGGGCCTCATTACAACCCTGGCGTTAAGGGGTTAACAGCGCCGTAAAAGGCTGTGGCGCCGTTAAACCCTTAACGCCAGATTCACACTTTAACGCCTGCTTTTTGCAGGCGTTAAAGTCCAAGGCGCTAAGCGACCTTGGTGCTAATTACGGCACCGTAATTTACGGTGCCGTAAATAGCGCCTTCCCCATCCCCATTGAGCCCTATGGGGCAAAAATGGGAATGGGGAAGGGGCAATGGTGAATGGGGATTTACCGCCCCGCCAACCTTGGAATGGGGCGGTAAATCCGCCATCCACCATGGCGGAATCCGGCATGGACCATGGTGCTAATAGCACCATGGTCCAACGCCAGGGTTGTAATGAGGCCCATTGCTTTGTTGTGTGTAATATATTAATGGACAATATTATTATTATTATATACAAAGCAACACTATAGTCCGGTAAACCATGAGTGAAGCTTTTTTGAAGCATGTCCCCAGAGAAATAAATGGCACCAGGGTCTGAAAATTTTGAAATATTGAGGCTCTTCCAAATTTCAAAGGTTAGGCACTATGAGATTGAACAAGTTGCCCAAAATCACACACTTTGGTTAAGAGGTAAACTGGGATTCGGGTCCAGTCTGCAGTTTCTGCACTTGGCTACATTTCCCAGTTGTGGTCAAACAGCAAGTTGCCTCTATTTGTGAAGGTTTGACTTCCACAAATTAAAATAATACCCTCTTTTGTAGATGTGATTTGCATGACTATAAATGCATTACAATGTATTTATAAAAAAACATTATCGAAACAGCTTATGCTAAAGGCAAAATATTTTAGCTTTGTTTCATCTATAATGAAGATTACCACTGCTAATAGCACAGGGAGTCTTGATTCTATTAAAGACAAGGAGGCAAGCATGCTTCAACTCCTTTTTATTCCTCTCTTCAGCAGTTTCAACAAAATCTAAATTTCTTTAAAATAATGTTTATAAACTTCATTTCCCTCTTAAACATGGTTTCCTATGTAGTCCATCTCATATCCTGCCATGTGCTCCTAGTCCTTCCTGTCTCCTTGCTCCACCTCTTCGTTGAATGCTCTGCACTGCACTCTGAATTTTATAACTGGAAATTGCAACTCTTACAGAGTCCCGTCAACAAACAGGATGCTCTGCGACTGTTCCACTTTAGGATCAGGCTGCTCCTGCCAATCTCTTTAAGCCTGCCTCTTGGTTCGTCTTGTCTCAACTGTTCTTCTGGTCATCTCCTATCAAGATACAAAGGATAAGTTTAGGATGGAGAATGCACTGCCCCATTTCATACAGGAAGCCAATGTTTTATTATACATGTCAACAGGTACAATTGCAGTGCCTGTCTTGGGTGAGAAAGTAATGCTCGTCTCCTTGTCTTTAATCAAATCAAGACTCCCTGCACTGTTAGCAGGGGTAATCTTCATTCAATGTCAAGACCGGAGGCGAGCATTAGGTTTGTTCAAAGCTTCCCATTACTGCTGACGCTACTGATTGAATAGGCTTAAAGTAGAAAGTCCTAAATGCGCTATTGCTGGCCCTATCAGCTGCTTGCAAGATATCTTGTAGCGTTGCTCCCTTCGCTAATGCTTTAGAGGGCATTGCTCCTCTCACTGAATGCGCCCCAAACTTAGACAAGTCTACTCCTGTTATTTGCATAACCTTGTGCACCCATCTTGATATGGTGGTTGTCGCTAATGCTTTGTATGGTTTTCTCTGCGCTATCAATAACTGTGTTGTCCCTGCCAGGAGCATTTCTGCTCTTCTGCCTTCATATTCTCTTATGCATGCTGCTACTCACCACTTCGGATGGTCGTTTAAACAGGGGGGTGATATAAATGCAGATTCTGTCTTTGTCCTCCTGACGAGGGTGTAGGTAAGCCCCTCTGGCCCGAGTTCTACGTCTAGGGCCTCCACGTCAGCTACTATCCTGCATGACACTAGGCATAGGAGCATGGCTGGTTTGTCTGATAATTGTTTCAAAGACGGGTATCTGTTTGCTGGCCAGCTAGCGAGAAGCTTCAGCACTACTCTCACGTCCCATAAATGTACGTATTTTGATTCTGGAGGTTTTCTAAACCAAGCTCCTTTTATGAACCTCACTACTGCGTCACTCTCCCCTATGAGCACTCCGTTGATGGGTAGGTGTCCCGCTGAAATTGTGGATCTGTACACTCCTATTGCCCTAATTGCTTTCCCGTCCTGCAGTTAGGTCTGCTAGGACGTTTAGGATTGCTAGTATTGGGGCAGAAACTGGATAAAAATGTCTCCTTCTGCACGACAGCGACCATTTACTGGAAGCCGCGTCGTAGCACCGTCGTGTGGATGGCGCACACAATTCTGCAATAAGCTGTGCAGCTTGAGCCGAAATGCCTGGCAAGCCCCAGCACTTCCGGATAGCCTGCACGCCATTAATGGGAGAGTCCCTGTCACTCTCAGAGTATGAAATGACACAACTGGGTTCGTGAGCAAAGTGTTCTCCTGCGGGGAGGATTCTCTGGCAGTCTGTTAGCAGCCGGAAATCATACTTGTAACTTCCATATCAGAACTACTACAATCAGATTCGCCTCTTCTTTGCATGTCTTCGCTAACACTCTGCTCAGCATCATAAAAGGGGGAAAAGCGTAGTGTAGATCCTTGCTCCAATCTTGCAGAAAAGTGTCCGCTCTCTCGCTGTCGGATCTAAGCTCCAGCTGAAGTAACTGCTCTTCTGTGCGTTCAACCTGGGTGCAAATAGGTCTGTGTGGACAGGGCCCCACAGTTGCTCTAGCCGCAGAAATATTTCTACGTTCAGTTTCCAGTCGCTGGCATCTGACAAGTGTTGGGAGTTCCAGTCTGCTACTATGTTGAGCGTTCCCAGGAGGTACTCTGCTGTCACTGAGGTCCACTAGGGGCCTGGATCTCGTTTCTCCTAGGTGATATACTTGACTGCTGAGATGTTGTCCATCTACAACAGAATGCATGAGTTCACTTTGTTCTTCGTGAATGCCTGCATCGTGAAGGATCCCGCTAACAGTTCTAGGCAATTTATGTGCAGTTGGAGTTCCTACGAGCTCCATTTTCCTCCTGTTTTTAACGTCCTGCACCAGGCTCCCCAGCCTGCCCTGCAGGCATCTGACTATCACTAGGGGGGTGAAGTTCTGTTCTGAATTTGAGGTCTAGTGACAATGCTTGATGGTACTTCAGACCCTGCTGTAGGTGTCTTGTTTTTTGTCTCTGCAGGGCCCGATAATCTAAGTGCCATGGAAATATGGCTTGAATAGACGATGCTAATGTTCTTAAGGATACTACTCCTATGATATCTCTCTTGAGGTCTCTCACCTTCATGGCTGGTAACTCTAGTGTTGTGGTGTCTACTATGAACCTGAGGAAGTCTATCCTCTTTGTCGGGGTAATGTGATTTCTACCTGATTCACTAGGAATCCCATTGACGAGATTAGGTCTTTTACCCATTCTGTCTGGTATCGGAGGGTTTCCCTGTCTGCTAGTAGCAGGATGTCGTCTAGGTAAATGAGCATACAGATCCCATTCTCCCTGATCGCTGCTGCTATCGCTCTCATGTGCTTTGTGAAGGCCCATGGTGCCGATGCTAAACCGAAGGGCATCGTTGTGAATTGCCAGTATTTCTCATCCCAGGGGAATGCGATGAAGGGGCGGTACTGTTCTTGGATTGGTACTGTGCGGTATGCGTCTTTTAGATCGATACTGGAGTGCCAGTCTCCTTGCCTTAGTGTGTCTCCCAGCTGGTAAATCCCTTCCATCTTGAAGTGGCGGTGTGTCACCCAGCTGTTTAATTCTTTTAGATTTATGATTTATCACTGATCTCACTTTCTCCTTCCTGTGTACTAGGAATATATTGCTTACGAATTTTGGTGTCGCTGCGCATGGCTCTATCGTTCTCTTCTGCGATAGGTGTTGCAGCTTGCTGTCCAAGCTCTCCCTCTCCGAATGGGCCATGTGTATTTGGGGGGGTGTGGCTCTGGTGTGGTTCTTGTGTGAATTCTAATTACAGTCCCTTGGCTGTCTGTAACAACCAGGCGTCACTGGAAAGCGTGCGCCAGTTTTGCCAAAATTGCTGTGTCCTCCCCCACTGGTGGGTATGTAGTGTGTCTCACCTCCAGGGAAGTACTGTCCTCTTCCTGGTCCCCTTCCTTGATGCCCAATCAGGAATCGGCTTCTGGCGGGAAAGGAGTCTTGCTGTTTATTTTCACAATAATGGTCTCTGTTATTCTAAGGCCTCCTGTGCCTTGGTAGCAACCGGTACCGGTGAAAATCCCGCTAGGAAATATCTTCCTAATCGAGACTTGGGCCTTTTCCAGGTAGGTGTTTGTCCCCACGAACCTCCCCATTTCCTTTCCAAAGGTTTCTCCGAAGAGAAGGCCTTGGATTGCTTCATATGAGGCTACATCTCCTAGTTTGGAATCTATCTTTAACAAGAGTCCTCGCTTCCTTTCTGGGATCGTGCAATTTGCGTTCCCCAGTAGGCATACCACTCTCTGTGCCCAATTTACTAGAACTTCTGGGTTAACTTCTTCCCCCGTGTCTCTGGCCTGCTCTGCTAGGTCCATGATCTTGGCTACTGGCCCCGCGAGGTCTAGCAACTTTCTCTTGACAGCTTAGAGGATCTCTAGATGTTGTAGACACAAAAGCTAACATCTTCGGATCCTGTTCAGGTGCTTCTGCCACCTTTCCCAGTAATTCTGGCTTTCTGTTTTCATGCGTTGTCTCGCTTCTTTCTCAAGTGCTTTTCGCAGCCTCTGCGTCATGTATTTGGCTACTTGTGGGGATGACCGCCATTCCGAAGACCTGGGGTTTCTATGCTCTCGGGTTCGAACATATCTGAGAACAATTCACTATCTTCTAGATGTTTCTCTTTTCTTAATCTCTTACTTCCGGAGGGTTCTAAGTCTCCCTCCTCCGGTCTCTCTTTCTCTTATTGTGAAGAGCTTGGGGTCTCTGGTGACTCTTCCTCTGAGTCTATCCCTTCATTTCCCATATTATTCTCCCATGGGTCGGGGGTTGTGAGACTTGGCACCAGCGACTTACTTTGGAATGCATCTCTTTGCTTATTGAAAGCATTGGTAGCCTCTGGGGCCTCTTTGCCTGCCCCGGAGGGTTGACTAGGGGGGGGTCAGAAAAGGCCTTCCTCTTCTGGGTCTCAGTACACCCCTGTGGGCCTCCTTGCTGCGCCCTAGTGGACATGCTCTTGTTCTTTTCGGTGCTCTTTTGCTTTTGGCTCAAAGTCTCTATTGTAGCCAGTCTGTCTTGTATGGGTCTTATCCCTCATGCCACTGCTTCCACCAGCGAGCTCTCCAGCACCTCTCTGAAGCTGTGAGCAAGGTCCTCTGCCTGCTTCTCCTCATTCCATTCAAATTCTGACATTGTTTCTGCTTGGGTGCTTTTGCCTATACCTGCATTCAGGTTGTGTGGCACATTCACTGCTGGTCTGTGGTGTTATTATGTGTGGCCAGCACCTGTTCAGCTCTACTTCTACTTGAGCTTGTCCCTCGAGCTGCGACGGAATGAATGCAGTCCTACTTCTTGTCGGGAGGCTGTTGCGCGATCTGTGCTGTGTGTTTATCTGTGTCAGTATCAAATTATGCATAAGTTGATATATACAACCTCTCAGCGTATTGCGAGGGTGGAGCGCAGATCGGACTGATAAACTTTAATATGGGGTGAGCTGCAACCTGCTGCGTATTCCTCGGAACAATCGTTATGCTTCCGAGTGCCGTGGTGTTTGTCGCATTTCACTGGAGTCGCTCTGCTGGCGAGTGCTCTTGAGGCTGCACCCCACAGAGGGAGGGGGCCACTGTGCTTCTTTGCTTACGCTGAGTCCCTGACCGTGCCGATAGTGCGACACGGGACCGCGCCTCCTCTGCACTCTCTCTTTCTCCCGCGCTACTGCTCATGTGTGCCTGCAGCCCTCTGTGCAGGCAATTTGATCTCAGGTCCCTTTCACTAAGGTTCTCCCTGTCCCGTGCTCTAGCGCCCTGACATGCTAACGCCCTAGCGCTGCTCTTATGCTGTACTCTTATGGTCTAACTACATGTTTACCATCATGTCTACAATCATTATCGCTTCCGCTAAGAAAAAGGGTACTTATCTTGCTGAAGAGCAGGAAAAGAAGAGGTGGAGAAAGGAGACAATAAGGACTAGGAGCACATGACAGGATATGAGATGGACTACACAAGAGACCATGTTTAAGAGGAAAATGTAGTTTAAAGAAAGTTTGATTTTGTTGAAACTGCTGAAGAGAGGAATAAATAGAAGTTGAAGTATAATGTTCGCCTCCGGTCTTGACATAGAATCAAGGTCAGTATACAACTACCAGAATACCAATTCATGTGAGCCTAACATATGTCCTCTTGGTTTTACTAATGTATTATAAATTATTATATACAGCAAGCACACAGACTTGTGGATTGGCATTCATGATGTGTGCAAGAACATTTGAAACTGTACGAAAAAGGCAACAGTATTTTGTCAGATGAGCAGACATGTGACATTTGGTTATCTCTCTAGAAGCCCTGCCAGTCAAATGGCCTACATGAAAAGGAAAGGGCAGGCAATGGGCTAAACAATTCCACCAGAATGCGAGAAGGGAAGCCTTTTCATGGAAGACAGCAGAGTTCTGTAGAGTGGGATGAAAGGATTTGTTGAGGATCATTTTATCGTCCAGTGGTAAAGCCAGGATGGTGAACCTCAACATTTTGCTTTCAAAGTCTCACATTTGGTGACCTAATCCCGTCTTTTGACTAACACTTTATGATGCTTTTCTTTGGCGGATGACTGCACTTTTTTGACAATCCTAACCGAGCTCTATAACTGCACCATACTAATGCTATTTAAGTTGTCATAACTATCACCATCAGGGACAGGTACGTTGTTTCGTAGTACAGTAGGTGTTACTGATTGCTTGCTGCCTGGAGGCCACCGAGAACGAACCCTATGCACAAAAGAGTGTGTATTCGTTGACACCCAAAAGCACGTTGCTCTTCTCCCGGGATACATCTGGATGTAGGAGCAGTGCGGGCAAGAGCAAGGCAAATGGGGAGATGAGGGCAAGGAAGTGGCAAAGGCCGGGGAATGGTGTGGAGCAGGAGAGGGAAGCGGGTCACAGGTTTGTGGGTTTATTTCTAGTTGTTCTTCCCCCCCAAAGTAGCAAGGGGGAGGGCCACAAAACCAGGACCTAGCGGCAATGCAGCCTCCCTCAATGGAACTCTTTGGTGAACAAACGATAGAAATGGGTGGTCTGGGCTTGCTATCACCAAAGTAGATTTACCCAAGTATTTCAAGGTCAGGGAGCGAGGAAAGGCGGAGTCAAGCTTGCAGTAATTTGGTACTATGACCTGAGTCAGTCTTGAATAGACTTAATGATATGCTGGCTTTGATTGCTGAGGAAGAGTCTTCCAGCGGAGGAGGCGAGAAAAGAGAAGGAGCGGCAGGGCAAAGAGGGGCAAGAGAGACACGTTGCAGTGGGAGGAGAATTGCAGAGATGGAGAGGGGTAGCAAATAGAGATGCAATCACGAAAGTAGTGAGGGGCAAGACCATGGCTCGTTTTGCCTGAGGAATAGGTGCTTAAAGAGACCAATATTGCATGGAAAGCCATCCAGCATGGTATCGATTTGAAGAGGTGTTTAAGGGTTTAGGTAGGTTTTGAAGGGTCGCATTTAATGAGTTGAGAATTTCATTAAAGTGTGAGAAAGAGGCCAAGAAGTATTCTTGGGCAGTAGTCTACTTCCCAGAGCATGAGGGTAGAGGTCAAAGTTTTACTACAGTGGTGGGTGAAGTGGGGGCTGATCGTACTTATATTGAGGTTCATCCTGGCAGCAGTGCCATTGGCCGCATTGAACGATTGATCGCTGTCGAAGACCATCACCAAGTTTACAAGTGTTGAGTGATGGAGTGAGGACGTAGGGAAGGAAAAAGATGGGAAATGTGGGTTAGCATTGGATTCATCAGGCAGTTCGATGACCCCTGTCTTAGAAATGTTTGTCAGTGTGGCGAATCAGAAGGAGTCGAGCGTGTTAGTGACATCTTTCAAGAGTTTGATCCAAAATAAAAGAATCAAAACGCCCGACTTGCCCTATTTCTATGAGGGAAGTTATCTGCCGAGCAAAACAAAAGCTAAGGGTGCACGTTAAAGTCCAAAATAAAGCTCTTTAGTACGAATCCTGTCCAACTAAATGGCCCTATCACTTTAGAAAATTCCTAACTATAAAGGAAAAAGGGAAGGCTTTGTTCAATAGCCTCAGCTGGGTTTCTGCCTGGCCCAACATATGCTTGACTTGTTCTTAGTCTTCAAAGTTCCTTTTACACAGCAGCATATTCTTCCCAGTCTTTATAATAAGATAGGGGTGTCAGGCCCTCCTCTTTTTTAAAAAAAATATTTTTATTGGCATTTGAGCATTTTGAACATTAGCAAACCCCATCCCTACACAGCCCCCCCCCTGCTGCCCCTGTCCACACCCCTCCACAACCTCCCCAGGATTGCTGCAAAGCATATCATCCAATGTCTCAAGTATAGTATAGATCAGAGCCAAGTCTCAAAACATCCAGCAGACGGATTCTTTGACAGCACCATTTTTCTCGATAGTCTTTTTGCAAGAAGTCCAGAACCATGTCCCAATCATCCTTACATTTAGCGTAATCCCAGTCAATAGTGTAGGTCATTGCTATCCATTCTTGTTCAGTGGGCATCACAGCTTGTTTCCATTTTTGCGTGATCAATGAGAGCGGCTACAATCAAGATCATGTATGCTTTCCTCTGAGATTTAGTCAAGAGTATGTCCAGTACATCTCCCAGACCCAGCAAAGCATCCCCACACTCGCTTCAGATTTGGGAGCCAAAAATAGCTTTCATTGCACCATTAACCAAGTTCCAAAACGGTTTCAGTATCGGGCATGTCGACCAAACATGAAGCCATGTGCCTACTTCCTTGCAACCTCGCCAACATACCTGAGGTGTCGAGGGGTAGAATCTATGCAGCTTCTACGGGGTTAAATGCCACTGTACTAACACCCTAGTCCACATATACTAGATCTGTAGCCCCCTCATTAGTTTTGGGGTCCTCTGTCACACTTCCTACCATTGTTCCTCAGAAATTGGGAGGGTAGTATGTTTGCCCATTGTTTCATGTAGGTCCATTGTGTCTGGGCCGCTGACAGGGAAAACCTTCTATACAGTTTACTTATCATATGGCGATCTCCAGAGTTTGTCAGTAGGTATTTATTTTTCCAGTGGTGTAAGTTACTTAGTTATAGATTGTTTCATACCCAGGGCTAGTAACCAGTGCCTCAAGTGTGCATATCAGAGCCTGTCCTCCTCCCGCAACCATATGACTTGTTTGCATTGGTGGAATGGCCTGACCTCCTGGCCTTCAATCATATCCCTCGCCCACAGACAGACTGCTTCTTCCCACTTGACGAAAGCACCTTCCTCCAACCCCGGAGTGAATTGGGGATTGCGCAGTAATGGAGTAAACAGGGATGGGCAAGTTGTGATACAAGTTCTCCTGACCACAGCATTCCATTTGTCACCTACCAGAGTCACTATCTGGCTTCTGTACATATCCGGGGGTCTGTCTGCCACAAGATTTCATCCAGAGGTCTGCCCACCACCGCCCTATCCATTCTTCGCAAAATCCTGTCTGGCTTCCAGCTAAACCATTCTTGTATAGCCCTTAATTGGGCTGCTTGATAATATGTCTGAAAATGTGGGACCCCCTTGACCCCACCCCCTATTGGAGCCGTCATGACTTTCCATGCCACCCGTGGCCTTTTCACTTGCTATCTGAAATTTCCCACCAACTTATTAAGGATCGTAAAAGAATTCTGCTGGACCGCTAGGGGGAGAGCTTGAAAGTAATACAGCACTCTGGGCAGGATTGTCATTTTAATCAAGTTGATCCGACCCATCTATGAGATATTAAGGGGGCCACGCTCCTCCAGCCACCTCTTTATCGAATTTAACAGATCAGGGTAATTTGCTTGGTACATATGGTCAAAGGCGCTTGTAATCAAGACCCCCAAGTATCGGAGGCTACCATCTGCACAAATTGCCCTGTATCTAGTGAGTCAGAGGTTGTGGGCCCGTCCCCCTGTAGGAGCATTAGTTCGGATTTTTGGTTATTAATCTTCAGACCCGCCACTTTGCCAAATTCCCCCAGATATGACATTAACCTCACAAGTGAAAAAGTCACGCCCATCAGCATTACCAATAAGTTGTCCGCGAAGGCCATCGCCTTATGCTCTTCCCCCCTGAGTGTAAACCCTTTTATCCCTGTCTCTTTTCTTATCTTGGCTAGCAAGGGTTCTAAATATACTGCGTATAGCACCGGGGCCAGCCCTGTCTAGTACCCCTGGATACACGTATCATCTGTGATATGTGCCTGTTTATGGCTAGCCTTATAACTGGTTACCCATAGCTGGCTTTAACCAGGCGTAGGAAACCCAGACCAAACCCCATTGCCTCCATAGTGAGAAACAAGAATTACCACTCTACGTGGTGGAAGGCCTTCTCCGCGTCCAAGGCCAATACCCCCGCCAAGAGGCCAGTCTTATTTGTTTTTTCTGTCAGGTGGCATATTCGCCTTGTGTTATCGAACTTTTGTCTCCCCCTGATAAAGCCTGCCTGATCTTGGTGAATCAGCCCTGGAGTTATTTTGTCCAACCAAGAGGCTAAGATTTTAGTGAAGATCTTTGCGTCTAAATTTATTAACGCAATATGGCGATACGAGCCACACTGGGTTTTGTCCTTATTAGGTTTGGTGAAGAGAACCACTTTCGTCTCTTCCATGGATCGCGAGACATGCCGAGATGGAAAAGGAGTTGAAGAGAGATGTCTTTTGGGGGCCAGGGTATTATGAAATGCTTTATAAAACATTGGAGGGAGTCCGTCTGGGCCGGGGGCTTTATTCAGCGGTAGGGATCGGATAGTAGCCCAAACCTCGTCCTCTTTGAGCTCTCCCTCCACGAAATCTCTTTCACCTTGATCTAGTCTTTGCAGCGGGCATGATCTTAGGTAGGCCTCTTGAAGGTCCCTGTCGGGGGATTCCGAGGAGTACAAAGCTGAGTAGTACTCCGTAAAGAAGAAAAGTTCCCTAATTGGGGAACTCGTGTCCCCTGCACACTTTAATTGGGTGAATTAATAAGCCCAACTTTCTAGGAAATATTTACCCTGGTGTGGGGTTGTTTATGAATAATTATATCTATATTAAACATTAGTTTGTTGCTCAATATTCAAATTACTGTAGTTTAAAAACAAAAGCTGCTTTTCTTCAATTTAAGTCTTTTAATGCCCAACGCGTTTGGAGACTGTCTCGCTTCTTCAGGGGCTATTCTTTCTATAAACAATACATTCAGAAATAATACAATTAGTAATCTCTTCAATATTCCAGGATATATGTACAATTGTTATAAAGTATAAAACTGCGTTGTCAATAATTCAGAATTTCAAAAACAACTCATGTGTCTGGGCATTGCATTATGCTCATAGAGAACGATATTCCATTTTGCTTTTCATAACCATTCATTTTTCGAAGTAACCTTAAATTTGTATTAGTAGAATCGAATCCTTTAAAAAAAAAAAAAACACTATTACAATCATTAACATTCGTGCACTGGAAACAATAATGCACAACATTGTATATATACAAAGAGTCATTCCACAAATATTTACTAAGTGCTGACCTGTCTTTTTTATATGGACCGTGGAGGTCCCAGTCCTTTCCTTTCATCTGAGACCAAGCTCATGTGTACATCAGAATAGTTTCCTTCGTTGTTCTCTTTATTATTTCGTATGCTACCTAAATAAATGATATGACATTAAGTGCCAACTCTTTATGTAAAAAACTATTTTCTTATTAGCCCACTACTTACAATAACAGTTGTGTTCCAGTTATAACGTGATGCCAGTTGCTGCTGATTGATCTTAATGCCTTTGGTTAGGTTTCCTTTGCATATATGGCCGAAATCCGCCCTTTACATATGTCAAAAACATAGTGGTTCCTATTTGTGTCGACGCGGTCTCCTACTTCTGCAATGTCCCCTTTCATTTCCTGCAGATATTGGGCTAGTTCCGTTAGTATCGGGTTCAACTGTGTTTGCAGCGTTTCCGTCATTTGGTCACTAAATTATTTGAAGCATTGTTGAAGCACTTCTGTCGTGACCACTTGCCCTTGTAGTTGGTTGGGGACTCCTCTGTCCCCGGCTGATCTGTCTGAGTCTGATCGTCCTCCATCTACGACTCCCCTTCTTTCTGCCACAATTTCTGGAGGGTTCCATCTTGTTTCTTACACTTCTTGGCCGCAAGGGCCCCTTCCTTTACTTCCTTGAGTTTATTCAGCGACATTGACAGGGTGTTGTCGATGCCAATTGATCAATTGCTTTTTTTGCCTCCGATCAATTCTCTGCAAGGGCCTTTAGGCTGTCCCTCCCTACTCGCGGGTGGTCTGATTCCCTCCACCTGCCTCTGGATGCTGCTGGTTCACTCTAGTCTCTAGTTTGGTATGCCACTGGGAAGCGGGTCTCTCTTTCCCTGGTCTTGGACTGTTGATCTCGGGTCGTTCTGTCTGCTGTTCGCGCTGTGGCATTCACCAGTGCCCTGTGGAGGGATCTGCTTACAATATGCTGGGGATGTCCCCCTTTGTCTTCCGAGCCATGAGGATTTGAAGTGTTCTTATATTATAACGGCTATCAGCCCCTGTGGTGGGTTGCAGCCGGTGGGTGCTGTACTGGTGCACTGGTCTTATTTGAGCCCCTATTCCAATGTTCTTGGCCCTTATTTCTCAGCGCCTAACACTTTCGGGGCCCCCACCCCAATATTCAGTGTGATATTACACACTTTGATGACTTGCACTGACCGACTCTTGGCTGCCTTGTGGCCCTAGGTTATCATTCTCTCAGGTCCCATGCGATTATTTTCACTGGTCCTGATCGGTTTCCAGTCCCCCGGGGGACCACTCTCGATTAACAAAAAGGAAAATAAACACTCGTAGCACACCCTTTTTCTGATGCCGTTTGTTGGGGGAACTTGGGTAAGTTTGTGTTTTTCTAAAGTAATGTGTTAAAGATAGAGTTAAAGGTGCAGGGGAGAGAAAGACAACCGTGACACCTAGGTTGTACTACACGAAAGAACAAAGAAAAATGGCTTCTCCTGCACACTATACTAACAGAATGTTATATATACTTCTTCTTTAGGAAATCACATGCCCCTGATGAAGAGTGAAAGGCACTCGAAACGCGTTGGGCCCCCTTGGTATCATCACCATGAATAAAATGAAGATTAATTTGTGATAAATATCTGACTGAAGTTATTTCTTGAATATTGCTTGATGATTAGATGCCACATATGGTAATATGTGAATTACATATTATTGACCTTTTTGGATGAATCATTGCTTAAATTGTATAAGTTACCACTCTAGATTAAGCCTGATAGAGGGGAATGCTTTTTATGGCAGACACAGTGCTTTCTCTGTAGTTACTTCGGTGTTACTGTCCAGCGAAGCCTGGATAATATCGAAGTAACAAGGACCCGCCTACCGTTAGACTTGGCGCTCAATCTCTTCTACTAGCTGTCTTCTCCGTGTGTTCCCGGGGACGCTATGCTTCCTAGGTGAAGCTTATTCCCCTCCTCACATGTATCCTCTGGCGCCTTATACTACCCAGTGCCCGGAGGGAGCACTCGTTCTCCAGCCTGTATATTATGGGGAGGGCCCGGAGTGACACCGAGCTGGAGACCCGGGACCAGGTCCCGGACCCTGGCACCCACCGAACAGAGCTCCCCCGCTGCCAGTGTCACCTGTCTAGAGCGTACCCAGTGCAGGGTGATGGTTGTTATGGGAAGCACAGCGGTTACTCGATGGTAGCTTAAGTGCTGATATATGTGGTGATTCGGAGTATGTTAACGTGGCAAGGATCCCATCTCTCGTTGGCTTCAATGTTCAATGTTTCGCACCATGGATATTCTCTGTGCTGTCACTGACCCCTTTGCCCCATTGTGAAGCCGGTTCCCCTCCCTACTTGTGCTTTCAGATGCCCAGGGGTATCCGGTGCCCGGCGGGCATGTCCGTCGCCAGCCTGCGGAGGCTTGGTGTATCACTGTGGTTGAGGCCCAGGTCATCTACCGCCAGGGCCCGGATCCCGCCGGCGGCCGATCGGAGCTCCTTCTCACTGCCAGTGGAGTTGCTGATGAGTGCCCTTCCTAGGTTCCTCTGGGACTGTGCCCACATCTGGTATGGTTTCACTGGGTTTTTTCTTCTGATGGCTGGTGCCATGCCTACGCGTCCCTTCCGCTGGCGTCGCAGGACGTCCTCATCCCGCTCCGTATTTCACCTTCTTCCTAACGTAGCTTGGGCCACTGCTTACCATCAGGGTAGCGTTCCTCTCTCCAGGGTTTCATGCGGCTTTAACGCCGTGACTCGGGGGGCGGGAGGAGGGGTTCTTGTCACTTTGTGCACCTTTATTTGGGATCGCCGGGTAGGAGCGTTACAGTGTTATGGTCGCGGTGTCCATCTTGGAATACTCAGGCTCTCCGTTTATACAAAGAAAAATGTATCTCCTTTTGTTGCAAACAATTCCATTCCTCCAGGTTTGTTTAGAATATAAAAACACTTCTGGGTTTTCCACCTTCGAGGCGCTGGGACTCCCGAATGTACTGTAATGCTCAGATAGGTTGCTTTCTTTCACACAAGTTATTTCATCCATGGAGGAGGTCCACCCTGGTTTGTCAAAGTTTTGCAACTTCTGTGATTTTTCCAGCCTCTATTCATAGTGTTCATATCTCTTTCGAAAGTCTGAGTGCTTGGCATTTCATTTAAAGCAAATTGGGTTTGGGGATGTGCCTCTGGGAGTTGGGGCACCGGATGCGGGGAGGAAGAAGGAGGCACAATGTTCTTGTTTTTTCTTCTCTTCTTTTTCGGCATCTTTCCTGACAAATGACATAATGATCCGATAGGGGTCGTCTGCCCTGTGGAAGTGGATGCTGGAGAGGATGTTTTTTCGTGAATAATGCTTTGATATAGCCACATTGGCCATAATTAGTTGTAATATAAGGGGGACTCTCACAGCGATCAAACGGCGTAGGATTCACTGATAGTTGGTGAGGTTTAAAGTGGCTATAGCGGTTCCACAGGAAACTCATCTGAATTAGTCTGAACTGAGCAAGGTGAGGACTAGCTGTAAGGGGCAGGTGGTGGGCACAGGGTTCTTCTATGCACGGGGCGTGCTTATCTAGATGGATGAGGGGGATGCTATCCTCGATGTATAACAATATTGTTGATCCTGAGGGGGGATATGTGGGGCTACAAGGGACTCTCTTGGGGAGGGCTGTGCTCATGCTTCGGGTCTATGCACTGAAAGTGAATCAAGATGAATTCTTTGATGCTATGAGCAATGTCATTATCCAATAAAGGGAAGTCCCGGGAGGATAGCTCAGCGGCAGCGAGCTCGCCTTGGAAACAAAACACGACGAAGCAACACAGGGCCAATCCCCGGATCTGCGGTTAGAAACCTCTGGGTATTAAGCGTGTTATAAATATGCAACTAAGTAATATTCCTGTAACAGCGCCTTGATGCCTCCGGGCTGTGTGTCAGATGAACTCTTACCTTCTTCTAGCTTCACCCCTGTCCCCCGTATTTCTTTAATTCCTTCCTGCTCACTTTGAGATATCTCTTCCGGTTCTGCTCCGAATCTCCTTTTCCAGACAGCTTGCTCTCTGGTCTGATGACAAGATCTACCCCGAGAGGAAGCCACCCTGCCCCTCGAACTCGGGGCAAAGGGGGCCCCCGAACCGGGGTAAACCGGTGTAGGGGAAAAAGCCTAGAAGGCACAAAAAACCCCTTTTTTGCAGGTCTTTGTAGAAGGATGTGGCAGGACTGCAGGGCAGGACAGAGGTAAGACGGTAGCGAAGCTTGAAAGGTCCGCTAAACAGAACAAAGGCAGGAGAGCCTACATCGGAAGGTCGAAACGACCAAGCAAAGATGGAAGCCAGCAGGGAGCGAGGCACAATGGGAAAAGACACCAGTAGCCTAAGCGAGGAAGAGAAAAAACAAAGAGGAGGACTAGGGAGAAAAAAAAAAGGAGCGGAAGGAGAGCACAAGGGAAGAGAAGCGAAGCACAAGGGGGGAAAGCGGTGGCAGTAGCCACGGAAAGGAAACACTTCAGCGTACCAACCCGGAGCCTGACGCGAGGGTTGCAACGCGCGGGCTTCCGGGTTGGATGACGTTAAATAGGCTCCACAGAGGAGGGGCGGAAGAAACTAGACCGCTGCAAGTGGACGCCGGCAGCGTGACGGCCAAATCAATGGCCGCCCCATCGCCAGCGTCTCCACAGCCGCCAACGGCGGCCGAGCGTGACACTGTGTGAGCACTTTAAAAATGCAAATTAAATTAACTGGGTGCTATGGATGGGGGACTTTAACTGTGTACTGCTCAGCGGGATGGATGTCTGCAGTAAGGTTGCACGACCTCCGAACAGAGATTCTAAGACGTTGTTCAGAGTGATATCTAAATTGCAGTTATGCAATGTTTGGAGGTTGAAATATGGATATGAACGCTGTTACTCTTCTTGCTCAGCGGTACATGGTTCCTACTTGCGCATTGACTATGCTTTCACGAGTGAGGAGGCGATAGGCCTGGTGGGTGGAGCAGACTTCTTGGAGAGCACATGTTCGGATCATGCTCTGTTGGTGATGGAGCTGAGGTTAGGTAAACATTGACCCCCGCAAACCTGGGTGGAGACTGAATAATGCCATGCTAACTGATTCAGCATTTCGTTCCTCACTGAGAGATGAACTTCAATTTCTTGATACCAACTGGGAAACTACTGCACATAGACATATGGAATGAGAAACATTGAAGGTCTATGTGAGGGGGTTCTGTATCTCAGCTGGGGAGGATCTGGGAGGGCATTGCTGGGCTCGATCTCTGGGCTGGAGGGGGAAGTGGTGGGTCTCAACTGGAGAGAGGGGAGATAGAAGGGCATGCAGGGTGGCTCGGAAGGGCATTTGGAATGATCTAGAAGAAGCACGAAAAGCTCTTGAATCATTCGACTACGCAGGTTTTGTGATGCAGCCACAAGAGGAGGGGGATAGAATGGGCAGACTGCTGGCCTGGTTGATGAATAGGGAGAATGGGAAGCCTTCCCATGACAGTGTGCGGGATCCAGGGAGTAGACTGATCATGGATCAACAAGGCATCTGTGATGGGTTTTTGTAATTTTAGCAAAGACTGTATGCCCCATGGGATTCCTTTAATGGTGCTTCTGCGCTGGCATGGTTAGAGGAAGCGTGGTTGCATAATTTGACAGAAGAGCAGAGTGACTCCCTGGGGAACCCGATAGTGCTGCATGCTGTGGAATGGGCTACTGGTAACCTCAGTTTGGGTAAGACCCTAGGTGTGGATGGCCTGACAGTGGAGTGGGTACAGAGAAATGAAAGAGTCCACGGTCTGTGGAACACTCACGTCCCCTGCACACTCAGAAGATTGAACAAAGATAAACAATCAATATATTAGGTTAAGGTAGAAGTTAATGAACTGTTTAGAAGAAATTCTAAACCGCAGTTTATTAAATGCGTTCAGGTACATGGAATCTAAAAGAATCCAAATAATTAATTATGAAATAGATTCTTAGAAAAGCTTAATCTTGGACAATTCAAGGATAGGCAAAAATTCAAAATACAAGTATAATGGAGCAAAAGGAACATTCCAGCTGATAATACAAAGTATACAATATTAATTTCATATTGCCACAGAAAAATCCAAACTGATTTTTCATAATAAAAACTCAACGTGTTTCGGAAATACAATTTCCTTCATTGGGAGTGGTCATTTGTGAATATATTCAACATGATCTGTGTTGCAAATTTCTGATATCTGTTGGTAATAAGACAAATAAGAATATTTTAGATTACACTTAAGGGACTAGTGTACTTATAGTTCATCAATTCACAAAACTTATGTAAAAAAGTGACTATACCTGGCATAGGTACCCCACTGCTTTTCTGCTTATGGATAATCATCCGGTTTCTCACATGAAATGTTTGCCTCTAGATATCCCAAAAGGGTCATGAGTGACTATGCTGGCAATTTTCCATAAATCAAAAATTAGGAGGGTCATGTAAGCATCAAGGACCTACCTCTATGAGAGAAGTCGATTAATGCATTGAAAAAATTAGGTTGTTTATCGATACTCCTAGTACTTATATCCAACTAGCAAACACCCAAAAGTTAGGGTCTTCCTCCCTTGTCTTGTGACTGTAATAAAAGTAAGGTATGATTTACTACAGTGTGTCATGGTTTAAAAGCACGAACCACATATAATCGACATTAAGATGAGCTTAACAACAAATGTGAAGCTTAGAGTGTGTCTGCTGGAAATCTTGGGGTCTCGGGTCAAAACGCCCCAATTAAATTGGGGTCCTTTGTTGTTTTATCAAATCTTCTAATGTGATCAGTAAAGTCTTCAACATTAGAGGCAAAATTGAGACAGTTGCTGAACGGCCATCTAGTTAAAAAGTAAACAAACATTTCCATTTTAGTAATGGGTCTGAATTGTATATAGGTGAACTATATGAGTAGACTATTGATATGCGTTAGGAATAAGAATGTGAAATCAGAGTCGACAAGGCAAACTGCCTGTGAGTATTGTAAATTAAGCCGTTATCACTCCTGCTAGAGGAGAAAGCCCATGCGATATGGCTTCCTGAGAGTCTAATCTCTCTATGGCAGATATGTGGTACCCCGTAGTGTTAGTGGCACATGCTTGCACGAGTTAAAAATACGTCCCGAGCGAAGTGAAAAAAGGATGATGTTCATAGGAAGTCAAAGGTGTCAATCACCAGTGTCAATAGCGCGTCTAAGATAGCCATTCCCAAAGTGACAAAAGCGTATGTTCTTGCTAACAAAGATATCTATACTTAATAGGTGAACAAAAGGGGATATGTATTCTCTACGGGGACACCATCGCGCGCATGTGCCGTATTGCATACCCAAGACGAGTATCCAGAATCAGTAAGGTATTCGTCCGACATCAGTAACCAGAGGGGTAAATAGTGTTTGGACTTCAGTTTGAAAGAAACTTACTTGCATAATCAAACTGTTTTGTATCAGTGTAGACCGGCGGCAGCAACTGACGTAGTAAGGTTGCTCGCCGACAAAATCTGCATTATTTATCTGATGTCGTGTAGGGACCATCTGACGTCATCAGGTATCTTGTCATCAATTGAAAATCGTCCAAAATAGATCTTCCGCATAAGCAGTATGAATCAACTAGTCTGTTATCTGAGAAGAAAAGAAAGTAAACTATCTACTCGCACCGCGATTTGCAATTGTGGGTCGGGATATAGATTGAGTAACGTTCTGGGATGTTGGATGAAATAAGTTCACTTATGTAAAATTCGTAACCAAGAAGGAAACAAACGTTCCAAAATGCTTATGGTGGAATATTCGATATGCATATGGGGCACCTATGCTCACAATCTCTTAAAGGGATATCACCCTGTGTGTACAGGTTACCAATTTGTAGTGCCTAGCGTCTGTACATTTCAATACAAATTGCAAAAGCCTGTGTTTAGATTAAATCAGCCAAACGTCTATATCTGCAAAATAGCATAGTCAACTGACCACCAATGTGGTTTATAGGACACTTCTATTAAAATGCCTATACGTTTTCTCTGGTCTCAATCATTAGATAAGATGTTTTACAATATGATTTTATACAATAAGAACAATTTGGTCACTCCATTGTGCATGTATTCATTGCGCATGTGTAAAAATTACAACACTCGGTATCTTATATCAATCAACCATACATTTGTATCTATATAAAAGGGATTAGTACCGCAGAACTATGGTCACATCAAAAACTTTCATGAATAAGTATGTACTCATTATTGTTGAACTCCAAAAACAGTATTGGTCTAATTAAGAATCAGGGAGAGCTCCTGTTGGGTCTGGATACCAAAATGGTCAAATGTGTGTCTTACTCAAGGCTTAATTCATCACTATGTCGAAGTGCATTTGAGAGGTTTGTGATCCAATGATAATATTACTATCCTTTCTATCTGATTGTGTGAGGTAATCCTATATTGATAATGAATATGGTAAATCTTGAGGATGGTCCATACCTAGAGTCGTAATGTAAACACTGAGCTCTCTACAAAAATGATACATATCTTTCACACCAGGCTTTTAAAAGTAGGTACCATCGGATTCAAAAAGGGGATTAAACTAAAGAAAAGGACCCAGGTGAAAGTCTTCATTCATACCGTGGGGACTCATACTGTCTAGTTTATCAATCCAGTATAGTTCTCTTTGGTCGATTTTTTGGTATGGTTACCGCCCCTTGGTGCTCGATGGACCACCTGCAAGATCTGAAAGTGGAGTTGAGCTACTGAGTGTTTCTTTTCTGTAAAATGCCTGGCCACTGGTGGCCATCTATGTGGACCGGGTCCTGCAACCCATTGTTCAAAAGACCAGTACTTACCTACGTGACACTACTCATTTCATTAATATTCTACAGAACATAAAGAACCTGGTGCCCAATGATCTATTGGTCACAGTTGATGTCCAAAGTCTATAAACATCTATTCCTCATGACAAGGGGATCAAAGCATTAGAATGGGCATTACTACAAGAACCTAACTGTAGAGCTGAGAAGACGTTTATCTTACAACTCACAAAAATCATTTTACACAACAATTACTTCAGATTTAACAATCAGTTCTATTTGCAAGCATCAGGGACCTCTATGGGTTCGGCAATGGCACCGGCCTATGCCAACCTATTTATGTATCATCTGGAAAGTGAATATATCATTGCAAACGAAAGATGGAAAACTAAACTCATCTGTTGGATGAGATACATTGACGATGTATTCATGATTTGGAGAGGTGATGAAGAACATGTACAGAGTTTTTTGACATACATCAACTCGACCAACGACAGGATAAAGTCACGATGGAAACTGGAAACCCCAAAACCCATTTTCTAGATGTAGAATTGGAGAACAAAGGAGGTGTAATTGTGACAAACCTATACTCAAAACCCACAGATGTGAACAATACTTTACATTATCGGAGTTATCATCCTAGACATCAACGCAATAATGTACCTTACAGTCAATTCCTTTGTGCAAAAAGAATTACATCTGTTAAATCTACACTAGTCTTTGAGATGGACAAATTAGCTGAGAAATATCTGGAACGAGGTTACCCTGAGGAGATTATTACTACAGCTAGAGACAGAGCCACATTGAAGACTCGAACTGAATTACTGAACAAACTTTCAGAACCTAAAGAAATACCATTCCTGTATACCCTGAAATATTCCAGCCAGAGCATCATATAACCAGACTAATACGGAAAAACTGGAGGATCATCCAAATGGACCCACAACTGCAGAAACTCTTTCCAGAACCTCCATTAATAGCCTATAAACGAGGCCGGAACTTTAGGGACCAACTGGTTAAAGCTGAATGAACTAGAGAACCTCGCCAAGCAATTTTACAAACAAGAAATTAGGTTCCTTCGCTGGTCTACACTGCTCCAACTGCAACATCACCACCAAAGGCGACTATGTGAGACATCCACGGACAGGTGCCAAAATTAAATTGAAACATTATGCCACGTGTGATACTAAATCTGTTGTATATGCCCTCAACTGCCCCTGTGGAATTTATTGTGTGGGACAAACTGTAAGGAAAATGAAAGATAGACTCAACAAGCATAAAAGTAACATCAGAACTCACAACCTACGATCACCAGTGGCCAGGCATTTTACAGAGAAGAAACACTCAGTAGCTCAACTTTGCTTTCAGATCTTGCATGAGTTTGGAGCCTTGCTCAGATTGGTGATTCATTGTGCTAAATTGACTGTTTAGATGATACCAGAAGCAGCGGGTCATCATCTGGCAGGCTGGAGGATGAAGGTTGTTGCAGACGATTTCAGGCACCTTGGTATTAAGATGAGTGCGAACTGGGAATGGGTCTACCAACAGAATGATGGTATTTTGATAAAATCTCTGATTTTTGGGTCAGATTTCCATTGTCGGTAAAGTTGTGGCGGATGATCTTGACTAATTGTTATTGCTTGAACCTGTTCTTACTCCAAGAAGATTTGAAACACACTATTTCTTTTGAAATCCAAACTGTGGCAAGTCATCCTGACCAAGACAACTGTTGTTTAAACCTGTTTTTACTCCAGGAGGAGTCAGAATATATGTATTATGTCGAAATCAAAGTTGTGGCAAATCATCCTGATAAAGACAGTTGTTGGTTATTTGAAGAAGACTAGCATTAAAGTATGAAATACGTGTTGTTGTTTTTTAAAAGGTTGTTACAACCAAACACAAATAAAAAAGAAATGTTAAAAAAGCATTAAACCTGTTCTTAGTCCCTGGAGGAGTTGGAACATATTATTCCTTTTGGTACATTGTGGATACATCAGAACATTGGCTATCAAATTTGAATCCTCCAGAGCTGTGTTGGAACTTTGTAGCAAAGTAGGATTTCCTGATGTCTTTTGAACTGTGGAGCAAAACCTTGAATGTGGTTGCATGTTATATATACTTGTTGAATGGAACAGCCATGCCTTTCCTTATTGCTTTATTGAATGTACAAGTATGAGGAACAGATATCCTTGTGTTTCCTTTAGTTTATTTTTAGGCAGCAAAATCCTCATCAGGGTAGGGGTAGTAAGGGGGTGTCTCTCTCTCTCTCTCTCTCTCTCTCTCTCTCTCTCTCTCTCTCATATCCATGGTGAGTATCTTGACTACTATCTTACCGTGACTAATCAAATCTTTCCAACATCATGAATAAAAATGAGCTGGAGGTTTTTTGCAAAGAATCTGCAGATCTATCTGAGCTTATTACACAACTTCTTTTATGACATGTGTTAAAGCACTGAAAGTGCAGTCGGGGGAACTAGATTTTTCAGGTTGGCATTATCTTGCATTCTAGGGCTTATAGTTTACCATTTGGGATGTGAGAATTAAAGCCACAATTATATTCTTTTGGCTTAACATGTTGCTGTAAGGCATCACATGTTGTCATGTGGCTTTGTTATGCACCTTGTGTTTTTTTAAGTAGACTCTATAAAGCATTATTACTGTGGGCCTCGAAATCTATTTGTACTGAGTAAAGCTGGGAAGGTATGTAGTCAAATCTGCAAAGTGGATTAAAATCCCCGTTTGATTATTCATCCAAGGTTTGCGATCTTGGTCCCTCCCGGTCCCCGTCTGTCATCTGTCCAGCCATCCCACTCCCTCCTTTTTGGATGCAACCAGAGTACCACTATTCCCTTTTTCCACTTCCACCACTGGGTACACCACAGTTGGCATAGGTTTTGTGGAGGGACTTATTTGAGGTATACAGGGAGGCACAGGATGCTAATAGGTATGCCCTGAGGAAAAATTGGCAACGCTAAAAAAAAGTGTCCCATGAAGCAAGCTAACCTGGCTGTATGAAGTAAGCATGGCATGGCTGGAAACTAGATTCAAGTAAAATACAAACGTTGTCCTTGAAATGTTATTAAGGAAAGCAGCCCTAAAATGATTGAGTGTGATGTGCGCTGTCGGCAAGGCCAGCGGGCCTGTGGGATGACGGCAATGGTAGGCGGGGCCTGCAGGCTGGGCGCGCTGCGCAGTGCAGTAAAAGGACACGGCACACATAATCCGGTGTCAAGGCGGAGACTCCCTTGGCGGGCTTTATCGCTCACTTTTATTTGCTTTACCTCACATGATCTGTCCTGACCCTGTCAGTCACAGATCGCGTGGACATCACATCCCTCTCCAACTTGGACCAACAAACAACGTGAACAATAATCAAGTAAACTTAAACATTTTGGTGGTTGCTGGTGGTGGCTGCCTTGTGTGCTCTCGCACGTTTGTAGATGCCATGCAGTACATATCCTTGGAGTCGGGTGGATGGCACCAGCCGCCTCTGAGTGAGTATCGCCCTCCGTCTTCCCTTTGTGGGGTTGCTGATCTGGGTGTACTCCTTTCTCTGTCTCTGGGTGCCCGAGTCTCTGGAACTGGTGTTTCTCTCTGGGCTTCCGCTAGTGGTTTCTGTTCCGTCAGCATGAAGGGGGTCCTCACAGGGTTTTGTCCTGTTCAGTTTCTTCCCACAGGGTAGGTGGTGTCCGCTTGAAGTGGGACACGTTTCTGGTGACTGTTTCAGGACCTCGTGTGGCTGTAGCTAGCCTGTGTTCTCAGTGGGTTATAGTCCAGGTGAGAGACTCATAGGGGAGGGTCATCTTTCCCCTTGGGGTGCGGTTCTTGACGAGTCCTGTGTCTCCTACTCTGAGGTGCTCGTCTTGCATGGTCTTCCCTTGCATTGTGTTCTTGTCTCGTTGGTTCTATTTGCTCCAGGTCCACTTGTGGGGGTTGCCACGAGTGGTGTAGGGGAAGTCCTGCTTGAATGGATACCTCGAACATCAAGGCTGCTGGGCTGACCTGAGTGGCTGAGGGGGAGTTTGCCGGTACGAGTGAAGAAACTGGTATAGTTCCGGTGGCTATGGCCGTCTTTTGTCTTTAGCAATCCTCACGCACTTGTTGATAGACGCCATGAATCGTTCTGCGTCCCCGTTGGCCTGGGGCCAGTATGGTGTGTTGTGGTGGTGACTGATTCCCATTACGTTGATTAATCGTTTCTTTATCGACGACGGTATGCTGTGGGCCGCGAACATCTTCTCCAGCGCTGTCAGGACAGAGGCTGCATCAGTCGAGTTGACCAGCTCGACTTCAGGGTATCTTGTGTATTCATCTACTGCCACCAGGAGGCAGGCCTCTTTGGCGATAGTGCAAAGGTCTAAGCTCATTGTGTGTCAGTGACACTCTTCTTGGGGGCAGGCCATGGGCTCTGCGGTCCCAGTCTGCGGGTGGCTAAGCACCCTGTGCAGGCTTCGACAAGGTTCATGACTTTCAGTTGTATTTGCCGCATCCACACTCGGGATTTGAGCAAAGCCTGTGTTTTTACGATGCCCTGGTGCACTTTGTGTGCAAGCTGGAGCGCTCTCTCGTGGAGGTTCATGGGCAATACGATGCAGTGTCCTTTAAGGATTAGCCCTTCAAGAGACACAGACAGCACGTGTCGTATTCCGAACAGGGATTGCATCATAACCTGCGCTTGGGGTATCCGGATAGCAACAGCGGAGAGGAACTTTTTCCACTCCTCAGAGTATTACTTATTTGGTCTTTTCAAGGCAGTGGTCCCTGTCTGTTTCTTCCACGATTTCATGTAGCTTCATGGCCTTAGGTTTGGCACAGGCGATGATCTGGCATACGTGCTCTTCTGTCTCCTTGGCCGCTTCTCATTGTATTGCTGTGGCTGGTCAGGGGTGTCAGGATGAGAAGTCTGCAGGGTTGTCTGCTCCTGCACGGTACTGTACTTCAGGGTCGAAGTGCTGTAGCTGCAGCCTCCAGCGTTCAATTCTGGTTGGGGGGTGTAGCGCTGACCCCTTGAATATTGGTACCAGGGGTTTGTTAGTACTGTCACAAGGTGGCTCAGGATATATACGTGAAAGTGTCTGCATCCTCATATGTGTCATGATTTCTGCCCCTCATGTCCCCAGCCCTCCAAGATGTCAGGCTGGATCCAGGCCACGATCACCTACATGGCCCTCAAGGGCCTCTCCATCCCTCCAAAGACCCACTTGGAGTCAGACTTGGCGCTTGTGGCACCAGACTCACTCACTCCCATAGGATAACATTGGGGATTGGACTTGTAGTGCTTTGATGGGGACAAGATGGATGCCCCCACATATTTTGGTTCCCAGAACTGCATGTCTGCATGTGCAGTCTAGTCTTTTGGGTGTGGTTCAGCCCAGAGACACATGGGATACCCAGAGACTATTTAAGCCACGCCTAGCCTGAGAAACATGCTTTGTGTTTTCTGCACCTGCAGCGCGACACTCACCGTGTTCGGATCGGTCTCCAATAGGCCTGCATCTTTCTTCTGCGCTCAGCTCCGGCAAGAACAAGAAAACCGTTAGGAACAGCCTTACCTTGCAGCGCTTCTGCCCATCATTCATCGCTTCTTCTGTTCTGTGGGCATCTTCGGCGGTGTCATTCCCATCCCGGCACGCCGCTTCCTAAGGAAAAGGGAAAAGAACAGAAAAAAGGCATTAGTAAGCATTCAGCAAATCTTTGCTTATTTTTAAACACTGTACGAGCTTTAAAGGCTTACCTGAATCCCAGCCGCTCTGGGGGAACTCTGTCTCCAGAACTTCCGAACTTCTCATTCATCTGCAAGAGGGAAAAGACACTCCAGGTTAGCGTGGAAACATCTAGAGGCGCCGCATACCGCGCTTACTCACTGCATTTCTTCTTCATAACCGGCATCCATGCTGAAAACGTTGCAGCACCTAAAAGACACAGAAAAAGAACTCAGTTCAATACAAATACGAAAGGATCGCATCGCGCATCGCGCTCTCACTCACCTTCAGCGCTACTCATCTCAGCAGCACCTCGCCATCCCCGGACGCCGGCCATCATCTAAGGAAGGAAAGGAACGAAGTTAGAGAACTGTTCAAAAGACTCATTATACTTACCTGTCGGACTCTTGCCAGTGAAGTAACTAGGCAGCAATGAGCCTGCATCAATCAACGCGCCCCTGCGCTGAAAGCAGGATGGAGAGCACACTTTCCAAGAAAACAAGGTGAGCTGTGGATCAAAGGGAAGGGTTGGACCCCGGGGAAGAAGGGGTTCAAGCACACAGAGACAATAGGGAGTTAAACTCTACCAATCCTGTGTTTCAGGCCCAGTCTCCAGTTGACTAGACTCCAGGGAAGGGTTCTAGGTCGTAAGAGGTCAGAACAGGCTGAGTGACGTCCCTGTGGATACCAGGTGAGCGTTACAATATGATGGCGAGGGCCTCTTTTTCTATGTGCGTGTAGTTTCTCTCTGGCCGAATGAGGGCTCGGCTGGCGAATTCAATGGGGTCAACAGTCCCGTCTCGCTCAGTCTGGATGAGGACTGCCCCGCGGCCAACCGGACTGGCGTCCATTAGTAGTTCTATCTTTCTGGACATGTCAAAGAATGCCATGGTGGCGTCACTGGACAGTGAGTCCTTGATCTTTTGCAATGCTGTCTCCTGGGTCGCTCCGTTTTTGCTTTTATGAGCTCCCGCAGGGGGATGGCAATGGTGGCCATGTCGGGGATGACCCGTCCACAGTATGTTGCAATACCTCGGAAGCTGGTGGCGTTGGGGGGCTTGGCCATTTGGGATGTCTTCTACTTTTCCGGGGTCCGAGGACACACTTTTCTCATTGAAGAAATACCTGAAAAAGCTTAATGTAGATTTCCCAAATTCGCATTTCTCTTCATGTAGCGTTAACCCTGACTCTTCCAGCCACTGTAGTGTGGCAGCCAGTCGGCTGTTGTGTTGTTTTTCGGGTTTGCCACACACCAAGATGTCATCGCTGACATTTGTGACTCCGGGGAGGTCCTGCAGTACCCTTCGCATTTCGTGTTGGAACACTTCCGCTGCGGATGAAATTCCAAAATTAAGCTGACTATATCTCCTCAGCCCCAGGTGTGACGAGAAAGTCATGATATACCTTGATTCTTTTGCCAGGCGGATCTGGTGATACCCTGACCTTAAGTCCAGCTTGCTGAAAATGGTGGCGCCCGTCAGGTGCACAATTATTTCATCTACTGTTGGCGTTATGTGTCTTTCCCGCCCAATTGCCACGTTTGGCAGGCCGATATCCGCACAGCTTGAAGCTGCGTGGTCTTCACCGTCACGACCATGGGGAAAACCCAGGGTGTGGGGCCTGTGGTCGTCTCGATTATTCGAAGGTCCTCAAGCTTGTTTAGTTCTGTCTCCACTGCTGCCCTCATGTGGAAGGGGACTCTTTGGTGCGGACTGCCCTCGGTTCAACTGTGGGGTCGATGTGGAGCTTTACTGTCCTCCATTTTAGGCATCCAATCAACCAATACCCTGGAATAGCTTCCGGTGCTTGGCTAGCAGGTGATCCATTTCTCGGGAGTTGATGGGGAAAGTGAACAGGATTAGTTCTATTGTGGCTATAAAGAGTCAGGACACAGCTGAGATGTAAACCAAGTTATTATTAGAGAAAGATAAACAGCAGAATACAGTAATACAGAATGACATGGGACAGGTGTTGGAGAGCTCTCCCGGTGTTCGGTAAGAGCTCATTTTATATAGCCTGGCAAGTTTCCATGACGTTTGTAGACTTTTGGTAATACTAGGAAGCAGAAATTTGTGAAGAAACCTGGCAGTTACACAGTACATTGTGTCACAAGATCAGTACGCAACTTTGGCATAAACACCGGAATACTCCTTATAAGGTGGTATTTGTACACAGCTAGGGAAAGGTACAGGGAGCTGATGTCTCGTGGGTCTTGAGGGCAGCATTAGGTCATGGCCTTCTGAGCCAAGGCGGGGTGTGGGCATACCAGGAGAGCCGGTGTAGCAAGAGGCCTCAGGCTAAGCCATGTTGAAGGATCCGGGGCCTCAAAGGGGAGGGCGATTGCTAGGAGGTATAGTATCAGGACAATCTGCCGCATCAACCCTCCATTTGGTCATTCCTGTGACAGGGTAAAGGCCACGGGGTGCAGGTTGTCCTTTTGGGAGAGATGGTACTGGAGAAGGAGGTGTAGCAGTGTAACCTTGGCAGTGTATACTGTAATGGGGGACAACTAAGGCCAGTCAAATTCAGGAAATAACACTGAGGTGAAAGGAATTCTTTCGCTAGCGTGTGTTGAGGTGTGTGCCCAGACATAATCTGAGGCATCCATTAGTGGAGGCATCCATTAGATTGGCATATGTCCTTGTGAAATTTGAGGAACGTCTTGGTGTCTGGGGACATGAATAATGAAGTGTTGGGCAGTCGTCCTAGAAAAACAGTCAGCAGGGGTAACACGATAGGCGTGTGATCAGAAAAACATCATTTATGCAGTGGGCATGTAGTGACAATAATATTCCAAACTTGCGCTGTCCAGCCCTACGCAGAATGGGGCCTTATGCCCAAAAGTTCCAAGCAATTTCGGTGATCCCTGGACCTGGGAAGCTGGAGATAGCAGACGGCAAAGTTCCGGAAGCCAGCAGGGTAGATGGTTGATCAGGCGTGGAGCAAAAAGGTAGGGGGTCGGCGTGCTGAAAATGTTTGTGGGCTGGCAGCTCAGCAGGACTATAGGCTGCCCAATAAATAAGGCAGAGGATGCAAAGAGCAGGTATCCAGACCACCTAGGAGGCAAAGACCCTGGCATGTCACATGGGTCAGGTGGAGCTGATCTGTGATGCAGGAGAATGAGCAAAGGCAATTGCTGAGGCGCTAGGCTCACTCAACCGGCCCCCATCCCCTCCCCAGACCTCTGGTACTGGTGGGCTGTGGTGCCTATATTCCATGTGTGCAGCTTTATTATGTCTGCATGATGAAGAAACACATTTTGAGAGCGTTGGGCCACCTGCCGAAGGCAGAAGGCAGGTGTAGCAAGAAAGGTTTTGAGAGTGTTGTGCCATCTGCAGAAGGCAGAAGGTAGGTGTAGCAGGACACCAGTGTGCTTTACCTGCCGGCGGCAGTGGTGCTGGTGGCATTACTCCGTAAGTTATATCTCTTTACTGGGATCGGCGTGTCGTAGTCTAGAAGTGCAGGATGGGGTGCTCCAAAGAGTCTGTCCTCTTGCCCCGGTGGGTAGCTGCAGCGGAGTGTCTTTGTCCTGGACCCCTGTTGGTGGCAGCTGGGCTGGTGTTTCCGGCGTCACTGGTGGCAAGGTAGCGTTGTCCTTGTCTTTTGGCTGTGGCTATTCGTCAGCCGGTGGCGCTTTCTTTACACAGTGGCAGACATGGACCCAGGCATTGAGCCCTCTGCAAGAGCCTGCAGTGTGGGTTGTCAGCAGGACCTGGTAGGAATACTTTTGCAGATGGACCTTGAGGACCACCCAGTCTCCTGGCAGGAGGCTGTGGCACGATGCTTCATGTGGACGAGGAAGTTCTTCTTGTATTTACTGGAAGTGATAACTGACAGTGAGCATACGTTTTTTGCAATATGACACAACAAGATCATCATTCAGTTGACGATTACATACTTCTGGAGCTAGTGGGGCGGTCACTGGCATCTTCATGGGTCTGACTATTACAATCTCATGTGTTGAGAGGCCAGGCGTTCTGCTCCAGTATTTCTAATGTCCATCAAAACAAGAGGGAGAGCATCTGCCCAGCTTAGGCCTGTTACATAGCACACCTTGGCAAGGCAGTTTTTCAGGTACCCATTTCGAGCAGGTGAACATTTGAAGAATACATAGGGTCTTGCTAATGTTTTGGACAGTCTGTGCTGTGAAATGAATGCCACTGACAGAGTTTATGGATACTGGAACGCCACAGCGTGGTATGAACTCCTTAAGTAGTCTCTTAGCTGCAGTGATCTAATCAGCATATTTACAGAGGTAGGCCTCAGTCCATCTAGAGAATTTGTCTATAACAACCAGGACATATTTAAAGGAGGCACATTCTTCATTTGATATCAGGTCAATTTGCAAATTCACAAAGTGTCTGAGAGGGCGTGTCATGTGGACAGGGAGTTGTTTTGACAGGCTCTTCCTGGGATGTATGTACGACAAGTGGTGCAGTGGGTGCAGTACTTCTGTGAACTGGTTGGGAACCTGGGAGCGAACCAGTATCTTTTGGAATTTAGCAGTAGTTTTCCCCTTACTTGAATCTAACGCAGAGTGAGCAACCCTTGCCAAGTATGGCAGCAATGAATAGGGGGCCACTAACCGGCCTGTGCTATCACACCCTAGATGATCTGAGCAACACACACAACTTTTAGTTTCCCACCTCTGTTTCTCGTTCCGGGGGGCCGCCTCTTGGAGGTCTGCCAGTCCGGAAAGGGATGCTAGGAGGTCCACAAATGAGAGGAGAAACAGCAGCACTTAATCATGACAAAAATACAAATAGCAAAGGTAGAGAAAAATGTAATCAGCTACGCCAACATATTATCACAAAATACAAATGTTATTAGTCATCATTAAAAAACATCATAAAAACACAGATGTTAAAACAGTCTTATAAAAAACACATATATAAAGTGCAAGTGACACAAAAAACTCTATAAGGTAACAAATCAATTGTAACAGTTAGACGTTAGTCTTTGGCTGGACTAGAGCGCAACTCCTGTGGTACAGCTTCGTTTGACCGGTACAGGAGAGGAAAAAACTTTTTGGTCAATAAAGACCCAAATACACAAACCAGATGTTTTAAAAGCTGGTGTAATGCCTCGACATGTTTCAGTTTTTATGTTCATTCGAACTTTCTTCAGGAGGATTTTTTGTTATTCCGTCACTTTTCTTATTTTCAAACAGTAAAGCATCTAAACATATTATAGTGCTCAAACCAAAGAGGTGTTGCTGAAAAACATTAAAAACAACCATGTGAGTTTAGGTATTCACTATGGTCAGGACAGATTCAATCTGTATAATCAAGGAAATGGACAAATAGATACTTACATTACCTAGCATCATAATAGTAGTGGTACAGGGGAAGGCTAGAAATAATTCCGACTTCCAGCAAATTCATGCATTCTTCACAGTTTGCACTTATCTGTAAAACATACATATAAATTGTATCACAAAAACACTACTTGTGTGGAGCCTCAAAAACACCATCTGTTTAACTACGTGCATGTGCATCCCATGTTGGGCATGTGCCCGAAATGTACAATTAGTTATACTCATCTTGCAAAACAAACAAAAGTAATACAATACTAGAAAAGAGAACATTTAACAGGAAATACTGCACTAAACACAACCTCCAGAGCAAATCTATATCCCCTGGTTGCACAGGGTCTAAAATAATTAATCAAGAGTGGAGACATTAAGAAAACTCACCAAATGCCCTGAGGTTCGAAAATTTTGGCTGCAGATTTTAAGAGAAATTTAAACAGGCGTTGTGCTGAGGGCGTGTGTTAGGTACACTCGTCTGTCTGCGGGGGGCAGTGCCACGCCAAAAAGACTAAAATACACTTGACAGAAAGAAGAGAGAGAGGGAGGACCGAATTAGAAAGAACAGGGAAACTAAGTACGGAGTTCGCACTGAAGACATAATATTAAATGCTTTCAAAGTTACAGCCCAATGCCACGTTCACAGATGCACTCACCCTTGCTCACGCTCATCAGTGAATGCCTCAAGTGGATCAGCGCGCCTTGAAGGGATGTGGATGTCTGCAGAAAAATGGAGCAGGCGTTCACAGCATGCGAGCCTTTCAGAACGGCGCAATGGCTGCGCTCGAGTTGTAAAGGGGAACATTCCCAGGAGCGCTTGAAGGAAGGCAACACACGGCACCATCCACCATTGGAGGGTGGTAGTACTGCGAAAATAGAGGGAAAACAAAGAAGGAAAAGCCCCTTCTTAGTGTTATCATCACGGCAAATGCCAGGGGGAAAACGACCCCTGCTGGTCAAACGTGGGATAGCTTAAAAACAGTAGAAATGTGCAAGCAAGCCAATTAGATGGAAAGAATCCCCCAAAAAAGGCTCAACCAGTTAGAATACGGCCAGGAACCTCGAAAGGGGGTGAAAGGACCACACAGGGTCATAAATCAAGGCCCCCCCAGGTTAAGGGGAGGCAACTTAATCATGAGCCTGAGGGCCATGGTGGGCCGTTTTTTTGGCATACTGGTTTGCCAAAGCATTTCCCGGGGAGATGCTGTCTGAACACCTGGTATGGGCCTCACACATTTGACAATGGCCAACTAGGTGGGAAACAAAATAGCGTTAAACAGTGCTTCAACATAGGTTGCATTGAGTATAGGGGTACCTTGGGCAGTGAAATAACCTCTCTGTTTCCAGATCATTCCATAATCATGAGAGATACCAAAGGCATAGCGGGAATCCGTGTATATTGTGGCTGTGCGTTTTGTGGCGATGGCGCAGGCCCTCGTGAGGGCAATGAGTTCAGCACCCTGTGCTGATCTTACTGATGGGAGCTAGAACATTTCTATGGGCTCAAGGTGGTACAGACTGCAAATCCTGCCTGTCAATTTCCTGTGGAATCTTCTAAGCCACGAGCCATCAACAAAGTTCTAGGTCAGTATTGGGGAGGGGGGACATCTTTGAGGTCTGGTCAAGGATAAGAAACTATGTCAAATGCTGCAAGTCAATCATGCGGGTGACTATCCTGAGAAGTGGGTAAAAGGGAGGCAGGATTTAGAGGGGCACATCTGATGAGGGTGATATTGGTGGTGGAGAGGAGTAATCTTTTCCATACTTAGTGAGGCGGGCCGCTGGTAGGTATTTTGTTTTAACTCTGAAGATTAGGGTCAATGGAGAGGGTGGCACTGCCCCATTTGTGTGGCGTGCCAGTGCGATGGTGTCAACTTTGGGGAGCAGGAGTGCAGCAGCAGTCACCGCTTTAAGACATTTGGGAAGGTGGAGGCTACCGGGTCTGAATGAGAGCGGCCGTAGGCAATTGGGCATTGTAGGTCCCCATGCTTCTGTGTGAGTACACCCAAGGCATACCCCTCTTTCTCATCACGGAACATTGTGGAGGATTTGCAATAATCTGGGCGGGCCAAGGCAGGGGCAATGGAAAGGCCAGTTTACATTTTGGCAAACGCAGTGGTGGATTCTGGAGATCAGGTTAGTTTATCAGGCAATGCATCAAACATCTTTTGCATGGGCGCAACACTGGAGGCATAATCAAGAATCCAAGGGCACCAAAAATTGCTCATCCTCAAAAAGGAGCGTAGCTGTCTCCTGGTGCCAGGGATAGGGCATTGAGGGATGCATGCAACACGGGAGGTATCGTCACTCTTCGTGGATTGTGACAGAAAAGAATGCTGATTGCAGATCAATGCACGTAAAGAAGGTGGCATCGGGAGGGAGTCATCAGAGTACAGTGATAGGATCTGGCACAACTGGATAAGAAGGGACGACAGCCTTTTTAAGAGTTTTTAAGTCCTGTGTAAAACGCTACGTGTCTGTCCATTCTTTGGCCAGAGGGAGTATGGGGGTATATGTACAGGCTTGTGGTGTAGTGTAAAACACCTTGGTCAAGGAATGATTGAATGAGACAGTACACTCTGGAGGGGTTGGTGGGAGAAAAGACTGTTGTAGGAGGAATACACATTCAGCCTGTTTAGACTGTGGAACCTCTAGGTAAATACCCTCCTTGGAGCATTAAAAGATACAGTTCATTTTGCACAATCCAACAATCATTTTGCAAATCAATGCCCAACAAGTTAGCAGGTGAACATGGGCTAAGGAGAAAAGCATGTTGGTTAGAAATGGGACCAATTGAAACAGATACGTTGTTTGACACCGGCTGCGGGATCATCGTCCCAGACATTCCAACAGCATTGATCATTTGATCAGAAACATTGACATAAGGAAAATGTGTCCGCTTATTGTAGAGTGGCAGGCAAAAGTATCAACCAAACAGTGTACAGGAGGATGAGGAGGAGGAAGAGGAGGAGGAGGATCATTTATAAGGTGGTATTTGTACACAGCTAGGGAAAGGTACAGGGACCTGGTGTCTCGTGGGTCCCGAGGGCAGCATTAAGCCGTGGCCTGCTGAGCCAAGGCGGGGTGTGAGCATGCCAGGAGAGCCGGGTGTAGCATGAGGTTTCAGGCTAAGCTATGATGAAGCTATGGGGCCTCGAAGGGGAGGGTGACTGAAAGGACATATAGTAGCAGGACAATCCTGCCACATCAGTTCCAACCTCTCTGCAGCTGGGCACCTAAGTAGCGTTTTGATTCCTGCGTCAACCACGTAGATGCGGCTTCTGCAACTCTTCTCCTTGTGTGTGAGAGTGGTTTTGAAGTATCCCACGACTAGGAGGGGCTTTTTGCATTCATATGCGAATAGTTGCATGGTTTTCCGCCGCAGGGGTGGCCTGGGGTCTAGTTTGTTGAACTGTGTGGTCGGCATGACATTCACTGTTGCGCCTGTGTCGATCATCATAGTCACCGGGATGTCTCCTACGGTGATGGTGCAGCTGCGGTGTGATCTGCTGTCGTTGTTGGGTCTGCCGTGGGCCGGCTTGACGGCTGAGATTATGTGGGATTTTTCATGCTTTGGTCTGCGGTGCCGGTTTGTGTGGCTTGGGGACTGTTCTCTGCTCGGCTGATCGTCATCGCCGCTGCTGCTATCTGTGTCTTCTCCTTCGATTGCTCAGGCCCGTCCTCTGTGGGTGTCACGTATCTGGTCGGGTTGTCTGGGGTGGAACGTTTGTGCCTTTCTGCACCTTGTATCACCGCTCCAGTCTTGAGCTCTCCTCTGGGGCGAATGGTCTTTGGTTCTCTGGGAGTTTAGGCATATTGACGCGTAATGGTTGACCTTCCCACACTTGTAGCACATGATGCCGTACGCTGAGCAGGGATCTCCTTTGTGTTGCTGTCCGCCACACCACAGGCATTCTCTGGGCTTGCTTGATGCTTGTCCTTGTGGGGGTTTGTTCTGTCGCAGGGCATTGATGATAGTCATTTTGTTGCGTGGCGTCTCTGTATCCAGTGGCAGGGGACTGATCATTTGCTCCATTTTGCCACGTGTTCATTGGTTCTTTCTCGCTGTCGCCCTATGGTTAGGATGGTGTCTAGCGGGAGATTCGTCTCCGACAGTATGGACCACCAGAGTTTTTCGGAGGACAGTCCATGTATGACCTGTTGCCTCACTGCAAACTCATCATCCGGGAAGTCACAGCCGATGGGCATCTCCCGCAGCCAGCAATGGAAGTAATTGATGCTCTCTTGTGGGCATTGTCTGGCTTGGTTAATTTTGAACCGCTCAAAGTCTGGGCTCACCTGGGGCTTTAATGCCCTTGTGAGGACAGCCTTTGCTGTCTCATTGTCGCCTTCTGTGCCTCGGTTCGGGTGTGCATTGAACAACCTAAGGGCCATGGTTCCAAGGTTAATCATAAGGAAAGTTCTTTTCTTCTCCTCCACGATAAGTTGTGTGCCTTGAGGATCAGCTCAAATTGCTGGAACCAGAGTTCCCAGCCGAGCCCTGCACAAGGGCCAAAAGGTTGAAATGGCTGCATAAATGTTCCTTGTGTGGTGTCTAGCCACCTGTTGATGTCAGGATTCTGGCCTTGCTGCCTTGGTGGCGTTGCTGTGGGGTCCTCTGCCATGGTGCATGGTTCACAGGAGGGTATGTGTGCTTGGTGATCGTCCCTCTCCCTCCAAATGCGCCTTTTTCTGTCGCTGCCCAGCAGCCTTGCTCCTGTCAATGGCTGTGTCACTTGCCAGTGATGGGTGCAGCACCAGCTGCTCTGTTTAGTGGTGGTTCACTGCTGGTGGGACCCCTGGATGAGGCTCCGGGCTGGTGCTGTGCAAGGATTGGTGGCTATGAATGCTTGGGGCCAGAAGCGTTATCCTGCGCCTTAGGTGGCTTGTGTTGTGGGGGTTTGGACTTCTTTGCCTGTGGTGTGCCTCTTGTTGATGGTTCCAGCGTTGGAGGCAGTGTGGGATTGAGGGATGCTGCCTCTTGTGGGCACGCGCATGCAGCGCACTCACCGTCTTTTTTTTTCTTTCTACTCCGGCGTTCCACCGATGCCCAGGCACTGTGTGGGGAGGGCGCGCCAAGAGTCAGCGGGCCGTGGGTGGCTGGGGCACGATGCCAGGTCAGCGTGACTTGCTGTTGTGAGCAGGACTGCAGCAGGTGTGAGTCTGATCCCCCACCTCGTCGGCAGTGTGATGTGTGCTGTCAGCAAGGCCAGCAGGCCTATGGAATGGTGGGAATTGCAGGAGGGGCCTGAAGGCTGGGCGCGCTGCGCAGTGCAGTAACGGGACACGACACATGTACTCCGGTGTCGGAGCCGAGACTTCCTTGGTGGGCTTTCTCACTCCCTTTTAATTGCTTTACCTCACTTGATCTGTCCTGACCCTGTCAGTCACAGATCACGTGGACATCACAATGAGTATAGGACAGATTTGGGATGACTTTTCACAACTTGCCACATTGAAAGCAATGATTTGGACCAGATGATGATGGTAATGTTAAAGGATATTTATACCATGCACTGTCACCATCAGAGTGTTCCTGGACCAAGTGCTATTGCTGTGCCTTTTAGCAAAAGGATTGAGCTAAGGTTGTGGAATGGGACAGATCGCATTTACTAAGCACAATAGAGATGGCAGGAGTATTGAAATGTCCGAATCAAACCTTAAGGAACTGAAAAGTAAAACTGCGTAGGGGGGTTTCCGCGAATAGCAGTAAGAGGAAATGAAAAGCACTAAAAAGCAATTGTGGTATTCCCCAGAGCATGTGATCAATGGCATGACTGTACAGGACAACGAATGTACACGACAGTGGCCCTCATTACGACCCTGGCGGAATACGAAAAACGATGGCGGAAATGTAATACCGCCATCGAATACCGCCCGTTGCGATCATGACCCGTCACCGTAAAGTACGATGCCATTAGCGACACCGTAGTGAACGCCAACGCTAACTGCACCAAGTACGCGCACGCGCGCCTTGCAAAACCGCAATATCCGCCATGGCGCAACGGTACGCGAATGCTGACCCCAGCGGACATTCACTTAACGCCATCAAGCATGGCGGAAAGTACCATTCCGCCATGGCGAGAACTACGGCATCGCGAACCAACCGTAAATGGCCCTACTGAGTGCCTGTACTCCACTCCCTGGCCACAATGCACAACTCCTCGTAGGCGCAATGTAGTCACACCATGCAACCAGTGAAATGTACAAGTCACCCATGCATGCCAACGAACAAATGCATGCAGGGGCCCCAAGTGCCCTGTGAGTGGCCATCCACATTTGGCAACACACCATTGCCGTACTGATGCAGCACAGGCATCTGAAGGTGCAAGTACACCAAAATGAACTGAAAATCCCATGAGACAAAACAACAACAGTCCCCCATCGCTTGCCACCAGTGTAAATCAACATTCAAAGCAGTAACCTGAGGGAGACTGCACCAGCCCTGTACACTTGCCAGTAGCCAAACCAACCATCAGCATAAGCACGTACCACACAACTGTACCCAGAAGCCGGAACCCAATGCAGATCACCTCACAATACATCGCGCCACAAATCGGAATATGCCACATTACTAGCAAAGAATAACGCTACACGGTTAATATCTGAATATAAATTTAAAGCACATCAAAATCACCAAGCCCATACAGCCATTTGAACATAAACTCCCAAATGATCATCATTACTGTGGGCTGCATCCGCAATAAATGACCAGCTTCCCCTTGTGTGACGCCCTGTACCTTCATGGTACAGAGGGGCTACATCAACGTCCAAAAAGGCAACATGGAAGCGCCTAGGACCGCAGGGCCGTCCCATGAGGTAGGCACTAGTCCAGCTGGAAGGTAGCTATGCTGCACCTAGCCACTAGTACTGCGTAAGGGCATGTGGGCCATTGGCGATCGTCCCATAAGATCGTAATGGTGCTCCACTGATTAACTCGAAGCTGCGGGTGTCGACTGTAGAAGCCATCTGCAGGAGTGGCGTACAGATGGCAGCGGCAGAAGGGGAGGAGATACCTGTCACCCAAATGAAAAAAATAACAGTATGGGCATCCGAACTTCATATGTATTACTCACTTCATTCAACACACCAAACCTACAACCATATGCATGCTAGCCCACTCATAAGGATCAATTGCACCCAAAAATCACTTGCGAATCCTAACGACATAAATCGAGGTGAATACACTATTACAAACGAGTGTCTGTGTGCATGCGCCTGTCAGAACAGGATCCATCAGATGGGATCATCAACGTGCATAGACACAAGTGATTGAAGGCGCGTCGAGACAGGGAGGGTTCAACAAGGGCAGACAGACGATGGTCCCACTATGGCAGCCTTGCATCACATAGCGCAGGGGAAGGGGATAGATTCAAAATAGCCATGTACATGGCAGACTCCCAATTAAATCATCTGTCCATGCATCCATTCATCATTCCCTCATCCCGGTATGAAAACGCCTGAATATTCACTCACATAACATTCGAAATTTCCATTGAGTCTGTGCGTAATGCAGTCTTCAAAATCCACTGTGCTCCTGCCCGGATTTCTAGTGTAGTGAAGTAACATGTATTTGGGAACGTCCTGCCTTATCGTCCACTACGCTATAGCGCATCCCATTCAAATCATATCAATCATTGCATTCTCGTCATGGGCCCTGTCCCAAGGACATTCAACAATAGAACGTTATATTTCCAGTCAGACCTGTGGGCGTCTCCACCCCGCTAGTTGAAAACCTAAAGCGCTGTCCTTCGAATTCCTAATTTGCAACATCACGTCGAAAAGGCATCTGTGAACGCTTGTATTCACAAATACATCTATGTAGTGCGGCTGTGTGTGAAAATGGTAACTGGCCTCAATCACTAATGGGACTCCCCGCCCGTCGGTGAACGTCGGTACAGTGCTGCATGAGGGTCCACCGTTGATCGAGCACTACATTCCACTGACCCTTCACAAGTCTGCTCGCGAATGCAAATATAGTATGTGCAACAATGGGACCATAGCAGAATCAACATATAAACCAATATTTCACTGCCATCGGGATTAAGAACATGAATGCAAATGCAAGATGCCATGCGTCAAATTGCAGCGTCGTGTGCGGGACGTGCTCGCACGAAAGGCATTGCAGCTGACACAGGTGGAATGAATCACCACAGGTGAAGGCTATACAGCCTGAAAACACATAAATTGCACACCCAACCCCCTCCCCCAACCACACCCACTCCAGAATGCTACCGGCAGGACTAGCGATGTTGGGCCTGGGGGACCTGATTGCACTGCAAGTACTCCAACTTCAAGAAGAAGACGAACGCCAACTACTACAACAACCGGCCGCACAGAGGAGACGCAGGAGGAGGAGGAGGAGGAGGAGGAGGGCAAGGCATGGCCAGCAAGCCCCACCAGCACAGCCACTACCACCACGCAGGCAGCCCGCAATCCCACGCCTCCGAGCTAATCCGTTCAACCTCACAGCTGAGCAGATCCACACCCTCTACCGTTTGGACAGGGACACCATAACCGCCATTGTCGACATGACACACGCTGACCTTGTCAGCATGATAGATAGCCCAACCGCCATCCCACCCCTACTGAAGGTGGTGTCTGTACTCCACTTCCTGGCCACAGGCACCTACCAGCACACAGTCGGACAGTTGCATGGCATTTCACAGCCACTATTCTCACGGACACTATTCCAAGTGCTTGATGCCCTCCTGAAGCACTCAGACGACTACATCACTTTACCACGCTCGGAGCAGGAGATTACAAACACAAAAGTGGGATTCCATGCACTTGGCGGCATACCGGGTTGCATTGGTGCCATCGACTGCACCCATGTGGAATTGGTTGTCCCACATGCCATGGAGGCCCAGTACCGCAACCGGAAACAATATCATTCTATCAATGTACAAATGGTGTGTGACTCCAACAGGATCTTTACACATTGTTGTGCCCGATTTCCAGGATCAACCCATGATTCTATGGTCTTGCGGAACTCTAGAATACCACGCTACATGGAGCGACACGCAGGGCACCGATTCTGGCTACTCGGTGAGTCTCATTTAATGCATGAGTATGTGGGGTAGGTGATGCGTGAATGACCTGGCAGGAAGGGGGGGGGGAAGCGTACGTAGCAATGACATTCCACAAACATCCTTTGTTGTCCACATACAGGTGATGCCGGGTATCCACTGAAGAGATGGCTCCTTACACCAATCCGGAACCCACAGGACCAGCATGAGGAGGACTACAACCATGCCCACTCACGTACCCGTGTGGTCATAGAACAGGCATTCGGCCTACTGAAGGCTCGTTTCCGCTGCCTCAGCAGGTCTGGCGGGGCACTCCTGTACCGCCATGAGAAGGTTGCAAAGATGGTCATGGCATGTGTCATGCTACACAACATGTGCGTACGTAGGAATGTGGCCATGCCCCCCGACGCAGAACTGCAAGCACCTGAAGATGGTCATGATGAGGGTGGGGATGTGGCAGCACCTCAAGGGGTCCGCGAGGCACAGGAGGCCCGTGAATTACGTCAGAATCTCATAGATGCATGCTTCTAGCACTCACGCCTGGTGGCTGTTACATGGACACGGGACTTGTGGCACTGTGTGTGTCTGGAACATGCACAATGTGGACTGTACGCCAAGATAGGCCTCGTACACAAAGATCAATGTCCACACATCTCATTGGATGAATATGAAGAATTGTATTGCAGATATGAAATGACATTACACACCCAATCGACCCGCCACCCAATGAAGCACAACACACCCCCCCCACCCTCCTACCTCCCCCCCGAACACCAGTGTCCAATGACGCTCATTGTCAGTGGGCAGACGCTAATGCAAGCCCCCTCTCCGGGTATCAGGGGCACCCCTGCCTGTGGAGCGCCGGTTCCTCCCAGATCTACGTTGGGGGCTGCCCTGGACGGAACTTGCAACGGATGATGTCTCTGCCTGCTCACGTCAATGCATGTCCCTAAGGGTTTGTGAGAGCTCAGTGAGCACACGGCGCACAGCGGCAAGTTCACCACATACGTCTTTGGACGTCGCATGCAGTTCCCCCCTCAGGCTCTCGGTGCTTCTCTGCATTTGTCCCCTCAGGCTCTCGGTACTTCTCTCCATTTGTCCCCTCAGGCTCTCGGTACTTCGCTCCATTTCTGCCCTAAGTGTCTCAGTAGATGTTTCAATGGCTGCCTTAGAACCCCCACATTCAGCAGCATGCTCCTTGAGGAGCGTGGCCAGTTGCTGCTGTTGCACAATCATCTGCTCGAGGGACTGTTGCCTCTGCTGGGCCATGCCCATTTGCGGTGGTGTCACAGAGGGGCTGGACGCCTCATGTTGCCTTGCCACAGGCCTTGTGGGGGTTGGCCAGTCGTCGTCTTGTGGGTGCCCCTGCGTGGTTTCCTCATGGTGTACGGGATGATACAAACAGGGGGATTGAGACAGGTCATGGATGGGTCCTACTTCGCCAGCACCGTTTTCTGTGTCGGAGCATGCTGGCATGAATGCAGTGTCACCTAGGGTGCTGCTGCCACCAGAAGCAGTGCCTTCTGTGGCATCCATTGGGGGGACCTGTGGTGCTGCTGTTGTGGACATGCTGGCTGCTGGGGTGCCTGTTGGAGTCCCCTCCAGTGTGCTGCCACTCGATTTGTGCTGCTGCCGTGTCTTGATCCGTGCAGCTGAGGTGGAGGGTCTTTGGCCGTTGGTCTTGGCCCTCTTTGCAGGTGTGCTGGTAGGGGTGTCCTGAAGCTCGTCGTTGGAATCGGACCCTGTGGTGGAGTAAAGGAGGGCGAGCGTTATTTATGGGTCTGTGGTAATTGTAATGGCAATGTATCACATGCATTGGGGTGGTACCTGGGGGTGATTTGGGTCAGGGCCTTGGAGGTGGTCTCATTTTTGTGTGGATTGGGGATGCAGTTATTTTGCAGTCTGCAGTTAGGGTGTGCATGCTGCACATGTAGAGTGTGTTTTTGGGATTTTTAATTATTTATGTATTTAATCTGACTTTTAAAGGGCGCTGTCATGGCAATGTATGTGGTCGTTCTCCTGGACATGTGTTTCTATTGCACTATGGGGACACATGGTACTTCACATGGTTGGTAATTGTGGATTTGGCATAGTTTTATTTGGCCCACCTACCTGATTCTTCGGATGTCTGCACTCCTTTCTCCATCCCTCCGACTCCCTCTATGCTCTCCATTCCAATGGTGGAGGCACAGATTTCTTCCCAGGGGGTCAACTTGATGGGTGATTCCGATCCTCCCCCGGTAGCTGTGGCAATGTTCCGGTTGGCAGAGAGTATGCTCCGGACGCGTATCCGTAGGTCGTCCCATCGCTTTCTGCATTGCTGTGGGTTGCGGGGTGCGGTCCCCACCGCACTTACCCGCTGTGCCACCAGGGCCCATATGTCCTTCTTGTTCGCAAGTGCCGTCCTGGTCATTTGCGTCGAGAAGACGACGGCAGCATTCTCCTGGAGGGTCTCTGTGAGCACGGTGAGTTCCTCATGGGAGAAGTGGACCTGCCGCTTGCGATCGCACGCTTTTTTAGCAACTTTTCCCATATTTATTTTTTTAAATGGGGTGGCTAACGGGTTGGGATGTGTCTCAGGGTCGGATTTTTGATGGTTGTGTTGGGATTCTGATTTTATAGGTGTACGGCGTGCTGTTTCCCGTTCCGGCCCCATGTTTTTACTTCCGTTTCCGTATATTTATGGTGACCGTAATTTGCGCTGACCGCTCATTACGGTGACCGCTAAGATGGGTGGCGGAATTGCACCTAGGGCGACGTACGACGGCGGTAAGGGGCGTTTTGGGGTCATTTCCGCCATCGCGGACTTTGCACTTCCGCCATGGCGTAATCCTCGTGCCCGATGGGTCAGAATTAGCCGCACTTTACTCCATCGTGCAGTGGCGGAAACGCTATTTACGCTATGGCGGTCATGTCAGTTACTTTCCGCCAGGGTCGTAATGAGGGCCAGTGTGTTTAAGGGTAATGGCAGGCGTTGCTCAGCTTTAAGCAGAATATGTTCCGCCTGCAAGAGGAAAGGGCACTAAGCTACATTTTGTAGGTTAAAAACGAAATACACAGTAAACGCTGTGCTCGATGTAGTTCCAGAGAAGGACTGTGGGGAAAATGATGTTATTTAAGAGTTAAATGAAGGTGACAAGGAGGCCCATATTTGCCAGCCATGGTGCCAACTAATGTTGGATGTCATGGTTGGTTCAGGATCACGTCATGCAATTTTGCGCCAAAATAAATTTAAGAAGGTGTGGCCGAACACTCAGAGATGCTCAAAGCAGAAATTGCCCCAGTAGGCTATGAGGGCGAGAACATGAGGATTAAGGATTATTTAATTTAAGTACAGAGCTATTTAGTCAATGACCCAGTGTATTGATCAGAAAAGTGTGTACCGGTTGCTGGTTTGCAATTAATTGCACGAAACTACACCTTGGGAAAGGAACAGGGTTTTGACTGTCAATGCAATTGACATCATAGATGTTGTGGAAGAATAATCTGATGTGTTCCATGTTGGCAATAAATGTGAATTGGGATTTCAGCACATCAATTCGAAGGGAAGTGGATTTACCTATAGCAAACCAAAGCATTGCAAAGTGCCCATCACTTACTGGCTTCAATTATGAGAGGGCATCCCATATTGTTTTCTCTTAACAATATACTATGATCAATAGAGACTGTACGGGTTTGCAAAGTTTGAACGAGAAGCTAGCAGCAGATTACCACCCTTACCCAATGTGCATGAAGTCCTGGCCATGGTGGTAAATGAGAGATCCTTCACTTGAACCTTGATAAGCACGTGTATCAGGCCCAGTGTTGGTTCGATGCGCTTAGCAGCGCCCTTTATACAAACAGACTGGAGGAGCATGGTAAAGTATTAGGGGAAGTACTGACTTACTAAAGAAAAACAGTCTAACTTTGCAGAAGGGGAAGTGCCAGTTTGGCAAGTGTGAAGTTGAAAATCTGGGACACACTTTGTCGGGTGATGTTATGAAACCGAATGGAACAGCGAGCTGGTGGCCTATCTCTTTCCTCGGCAGGCTCCCTCCTGTGGAAGGTTCCATGTCATTTAATCGCAGAATGTTTTTTCGCTGGGTTTTTTTACTGTGATTTTTTTAATGAAAAAACCCATCACATTTTTAAAAAATTATGTTGGTGTAGGGGTTCTCCCCAGACCCCCATTCCCTTTAATTTTTTTTGTATTCACAAACACCCACACCACATATATATAATTTTATAACAACCCCAAAAAAATGTGATTTTTTTTTGGGTTAAAAATTTGTAGTAAGAAACCCTGCGGAAAAACATTCCACGATGAAAGGACATCGTACCCTATGGAACAGCCTCCTCCTCCCTCTTCGTCTTGATCCGAATCTCCTCAAATTCCAAAAACTCCTCGAGACTTTCCTTTTCGCCTCCTCCTTCCCTACTTCCCACTTCTGTTAAACCCCACAGTTACAGTTACTGAGATTGGTGGCCTGGGCCCTTATGTGTCCTCTTAGGCCCTGGCCTCCCACACCCAATCGCATTCAGCCTCTGCCTGCCCCCAGCACTTTACTCGGCACCCACTGGCCTATGCCATCTCAGGCTTGAACTTACTTATTGGCAGCTGGCCACTCACTGAGGTACTTGCAGCTGCTCCCTCCCTAGTACTTCCCTCCTGGTACACCTTGCACTTATCCCCCCAATACCACGTCCCTTCTCTCTCTCTCTGCACTTGCACATTCAGAATGCTCTCAAGGCCCAATAGGTCTGCCGCTATCTTTCATTGTTATATTTGACTTGCCCTGTGGGTACTTTGATACACAATTTACTTGGTGTATAAATAAATTGCAGATTCACCAGCTCTGAAAAATGTTGATGTGAAGAAAAGGTCCATGCAGAAGTCAGTGCTTATGGGCTGCAGAGGCACAAGGCCAGGGAACGTGCCGAGCAACGGGAGTCCTGGGTAGTCCCTGCCTTAGCCACAGCAGATAACAGGCCCCCGCAGGGATCCCTGTCCCCAAGCAGCTAAGGGCAGCAACTGCAGACCGAGAGGCGCCAGGCAACTGGAAGGGAGAGGAGTGAAGGGACCATCAGGGGGATAGGACAGGAAAGGGGTAGGGAAGTGAGGCTTGCCCCCACCCCCACAAGGGGTGTATAAAAGTTCAGCCCTCACAGTGAGGCACGGTCTTTGCCAGGATCGCTACAGCGCAGGATAACGTATGCCTGCCCACACAAGAAAAATGATTTGAATGACCATTGTTAAATTGTCTGTGTAATTTTACAGGAGAACTGTCGCAGTGGAGGTAGATGGTGCATCCAGGCTGGAACTGTGCAGTCACTGAAATATGGTGCAGGCATAACCTCTGATGCACCACGGGGCATATGGAGGGTGGTGGGAGGAGGGTTAAAAGAAAAAGTAAAGTGAAAGTAATGTAAAGTGAAATGGAAGGGAAGTGACAGGAAGTGGCGGGAAGTAGAGGGAATGAAGCAGAAAGGTAGTGGTGGGATTAGGGCGGGGGGCTTGTGGGGCTAGCAAGCAAAAGGTAAAGGTGTGCAAGGAAACAAGTCAGGTTGGGATGGGACAGCTTTCGGACAGGCACAGCAAAAGGGTACGACAGCTGGGGGGAGGTTGTAGAGGACATAGCGGTCTAAATCAAAGGAAACAGGGAAAGGGGGAGGAGAGGCGGGAGACCAGGGGAAACCAAGAGGCGGCAAGAAGAGGGAGGAAAGGATATAACCCAAGGATCAGGGGAGAGGTACAGAAACCCAGGGATGCAAGGAAAGTATAGAGGAGGGCAACAGTTCGGGAGAACGAGGGGGATGAAGCCATACCATGGGGGGGGGGACCAAGGAAGAGGGAAGATTACAAGCCACCAGGGGAGCGACAAGGGGCAAGGGCAGGATACATGGGGAACGTCAGGCCAGGAGCAACTGGGGTGATGACATGAATCCAGGGGAAATGGGCACTGGGCAGGCTAGCTAGGTGCCTGGAGCATGGGGAAGGACAGAAGAGGTCCAGAGAACGGGGTAATGAATAACGTATCGAAGCACCTGTGGGATAGGAATAAGAAGAAAGAGCAAAGCACCTGGGAACAGGGAATGTGTGTGATATTGGACCCTGGGGGGAACAAGGAAGAGGTTAGGTGCCCGAGGAGAGGAGTAAGAGGTGGAAGAAACTGGGCAACGGGGAAATTGGTTTGGTTGACAGGAGGTCGGGGAAAGGAAGAACCAAGAAAGGGGACAAGGCACTTGGGCAATGTGTAAATAGGTTAGAATTGTGAGCACCCTGCTGGTCGCAGGAGGAGACCACCTGGGGAAAGTACAAATTTGTGAGGGCACCAGCTCAGAGCAGAATCATGACGCTGTACTGCCTAAACGGAACACCTGTAAATTACCTCCTGCCTAATAAAGCAGCTGCAGCCTTTTTCCACCCACATGACAAGTCCTGTTGACATTATTGCAAGTGGGCAGGAGGCTATTGGGGGTCAGAACCAAGTGGGGGGACCAGCAAGGACGGGAGGGAAGTGGTACTCAAATGGGGACGAGGGGCCCGGTCTGGGCTGTTGTGGCTATGGAAAATTACACATTGTTTATTTTGCTTCACCAACTCTGCCCATAACTGAACTGTTTTATTTTGTTACAGACGGCAACGCTTTAGCCTATTGGTGAGCTGTGAACCACTACCACCTGTTTCTGTGGGGAAACGGTTTGTGTTAGCACTGACAACAAGCGGTTGTAGGTCAAAGGATCGACAACCAAAGGATTGAATGGTCAAAGGGTCGACACCAAAGGACCGAAAACAAAAGGATCGAAAAAAGAAATTTGTTTTTTTCCTTTTTTTGGGGGGGGGGGGGTGCCTCCAACCCCTGTTTTTTGTGGTAAAAACCACTTTTTTTCCATAAACGAAACCCAAAAAAAAAAATGTAATTTAAAAAACATGCGATCCTTTTGTTTTCGGTCCTTTGGTGTTGATCCTTTGACCATTCGACCCTTTGTAGTCGACCCCTTGACCGGACACCACAACAAGCCATTGTGAATGTGATGTCTGTAGGTGGTGGAAAACAGTATATCTACAAGGATGACCTGTTTAACCTCAAAGATGCAACTCTATTTGTGTATGCTGCAATATGTCCACGAGACAATGCGTATAGGCCGGCTTTCTGTCTAGACTGCTCCTGAAATCTGACAGGAGTGGTGAAAATGGCAGTCACGGCTGCAACGTTGCTTGGGTAAATTACTGGGTGATCACCGAGCAGGACATTCTGTGGTGGATCAAGTATTAGGATTCAGAAGGTAACAGGTTTTTGCATGTGGACGGGTAAGAGAATGCCGTCACACTGGCTGGCCTCTGGATAGGCATTTGAACCCTGATTTGCAAGCATTTTCAAAGGAGAGAGTTGAGTTGTTTGAGACAAATGGTGATGTTTTGTGGAATGACAAATGTTACCTCTAAGAGCATTGAGAGATAGAATAATCCCAGGGCCAGATAGCATTCCTGTGGATTTATTCCCGGCCTGGGTGGAGTTATGGTCTCTACTGCTCGTATTTATTTTAATGCCCTAATTAATAGGAATGTATTTCCTAAATCTTGGTGTCTCGCTTATTCAGCAGAAACGATTAAAAAAAGGTCCCAGAGGGAGCTCAACATCCAATAGACCTATTTCTTCACTATTGGATTCTTTGTCTAAAATCTTCCGTCGATTCCAAGATAGCTGCAGCGACACAAGCACAGTGAGGAATGAGCTCTCGCCCCTGGGTGCCCAAAAACAGTAAAGCAACTGCAGTTAAGCCACCCCCGGTGGGGACGCAGAGCGGGCTTTAGAGGACAGGCGGTTGCGGCACACGCTGTGAGCTAACGTGAGTGGATGGTTGCTGCGGCAGAGCCGGCGCGTCCAATCTCTTGGTGCTGAGCAGAGACGCACAGCTCGGGTGGTGCTGGCCCCTGCCTGAGGCCCCGAGCGCGCTGCCTTGATAGCAAAGTATGGCAAAAAAAAGAAGGCAGATGGGGGAGTCCGGTGGCTGGCTACGTGGAGGAGAAGCTCTGGATGAGGAGCGGGAGTAGCAGCAGCTTGGCAGGACAACCATAGTGAGACAGCTGCCTCCTGTGGAACCTGAAACGGCCAGCGACAGTGCAACGGTGCACAGCTACAGGAAGCCTGCCACATCAGCAGGCGCAAGTGTGAGAAGCAGGGCCTGGTGGTGTTGGAGGCCCGTGTGAGCAGAGGGCTGCAATCCCCCCCCCTTAAAAAGATCTTAGAGGAGCCGGAGAGGACAGCTTGGCTAGCGGGTTCATCACCATACTTCCAGGCTGGGACTGCAGAGGTGAGGAGGGGGCTGTCCTCGCTCCATGATGAGACCCCTGAACCACTTGGTGTAGAACTTGGTCAGCCCATCCGACCAGCATTGTGAAAATGGGACTTACCTTCTTCAGCAGTAAGTGGGGGTAACAGGGCCTGGACTCCTGGAAGACTCAGCGAGGGACCAGGTGCAGGGAGGCTGCACCCTCCAGAGAGCGGGGGAATCTGAGGAGCCGGCATGGGGCGACACCCTGAACCCCCCACAGCTTCAGCACAAGGGACCAGGGCCCAGAGGACAGTAGGCAGCACAGGGACGAGGGGAGATGAGCCATCAGAGACAGGCCCGGGTGGGAGTTTGGTGAGCTCCTGAACCACCGGACTGTGCACCGTGAGGTGAGTTCTGCTGAGAAGATTGGTGTGCTGATAACAAGCCCTCAGAGGGAGGTGGTGGTGTCAGCTGAGAGTCTGTGGTGGCACTGGAAGTGTCAGTGGAGCTTGCATGGGAGGATGGAGGAGTTCCCCTCCAGCTAGGGGGCACCCTGTGAAGAGGTTGGTGCTGAGGAAGTGTGTGCTAGCCCCATGAAACACTGTGCAAGAGGAAGGAGCCAGGGGTCCTTCTGGCACAGCAGCCACAGATGTTGAGGCACAAAAATAAACATATTAAGGATGTGCAAGAAGGCAATCTATCGAAAAAAAACTCTGGCGGAGGGAGGGGGAGGCTGGAATGATCAGTGAGCAGGTATCCCCGAGAGGAGTGGAGCCTGGGGGCTGCCAGCACCAATGGCAGGGCAGGCTGTTGCTAAGGAGGTATTTCAACAGTGCTTCAGAGAGTTCAGTGAAAAAAATCACAGAGACCCTCCAATTACCATTGAGTATTATCAGAATGGAGCTGTCCCAGTCACTGCAGGAGATGAAAGGCAACCTAGCAGACCAGGGGGAGAGAATGGACGCGGCTGAAAACGCCATTCAGGAACATGCGAAGGACACACGGAAGAATGACAGCTTGGTGGAGCAACTCGGAATGGTCACATAGAACTTATAGATTCAGAGTGAGGACTTAGAAAATTGCTTGAGAAGATCCAATATATGAATAAATGGATTATCGGAGGGAGTGGCCGATACAGACCTGCGGGAAACTGTGCAGCAGGTCTTTCCTGATCTTATGGAAGTGGAAAGCTACTCATAGGTATCATTGGATTGGATCCATCGTGTGGGTCCCAAGAGGGGAGAACCGGGTGCCGGACCAAGGGGTGTGGTGGTAGCGCTTCAGCAGTATGGTCAGAAAGAGAACATATTAATCGTCGCCTGGAGGGCAGACCCCATCAAGGACAACATGTCCACAATATAATTATATCAGGACTTGGCGCAATCTACGCTGGTGAAAAGGAGAATGTTGAGACCAGTCGTCAGGTGCCTGTGTAACGCTCACCTGATTCCCACAGAGGCGCCGGTCTTGACTGGGTGAATGCCGTATCGTCAAAGGTGATGTGTAACACACGGTTGGCTCTTTGGGCTGGACCTCTGTGCACTGTATGTCTGACTCGAAGAGTAAGATGTCTGCAGATAGAAAATATGGGATTAATGAACTGGGGTTATTGGGTGCCTCTCTCCTCTTCCCTTTCTCTTCTCCTGTAGAACCCCAAAGGTTAACACCCTCACCTTAGGTAAGTGAACGCCGAGCTCTCCATCTGCCTCGGGGCAGGGTGCCGTAACCAGTTTCTTCACTGGATAAGGGTGCAGGCCTCTTGACCTCAGAGGACTGCTGTCCGTCGTCAACTGCACGAACGGTAAGTTCCGGGCACTTCAAATGTCTTTAAAGTCTTTTGTAATGATATCTCTTGTTTTGCAGGGTTCCAGCGATGGCGGATGGCGGGCTGATGAGAGTTGAGGATCGAACCCGCGTGAGGAATAGAAGCGCCTGGAAGCACGTAAGTAAGCGCTTGTAGCCTGCTTCACAATGCGCACTAACTGTCCCTTTTATCTTGCAGGTACAAGTTCGGAGCTTTAGAGAAGCTGAAGGGTGCTGGAATACCCACTGGATTCGGCGTGGGAAGGAGTAATGGCACGTGAGTAATAAAGTTGCCCAATGTCTTTAAACGCACCTTCTTTTGTCTTTCAGATGCGGGATGCAGCGCCGAAGGCCTCCGGAGCGTGCGAAGAGCTGGTAAGCTTTTGTCTTTCAGATGCCGGAATGCAGTGCGAAGACCTCCGGAGCATGCGAAGAGTAGGTAAGCCTTTGTCTTTCAGATGCCGGAATGCAGCGCGAGGCGTTGGTGACAGCCGATGTACCAGGTAAGAGATGCGCTGCCACTGAAGACCGTAGTGCTAACCTGTTCTTTCTTTGTCTTTACAGGTGCTGCTGAAGACTGGATTCCAGGATGGTAAGCCTTTGTTCCCTTAGGCCCAGGATCAGAAGCAGAAGACACGATGAGCGTTCTGCTGCAGAGAATGCAGAATAACGCAAAGCAAGATTCATCCATCGGGTGTGGTTTAAATAGCCTCCTGTAGTGCTTAGGTGTCTCCTTCCACAGCCACGCCTAGGTAAGAAAAGAGTTCCTGCTTTCCAGAAGAGTTCCAGTGTTCTGAACCTAGGGAGTGGCTCCTGCCCCACCCAACAGGAAAAATAGTCCCAAACAGAAGAGGATCAGGGGTTCAACTGGCAGGTAAGTAAGCAGCATGGTCTGCTGCAGGTAAGTCCACCCAAGCATTATGAGCCCGGCGCTTCCAGCGCTGGGACTGGGCATCTTTATGAGCCTGGTGCCACTGGCGCCAGGACAGGGTCCAAAAGGTCCCAATTGGGACTGGCTGGCACTCGGAACCGGGGTTATGGGTCTGCTTCCAAGGGAGTCGGGCAAGTCCTGATCTTTTGGAAGCAGAGATCATGACACCCTGGCACGGGCGCAGGTGAAGTACAAATGGACTGTTCTCATGGGAAGGACAACATCGCATCACCTCCTGTGAGGAAGGCTGGAGTATTTTGAACTTGGAGGAGGAGGTGGCCACGCAACAGGAACAGAGGACAGAGGACAGTGCAGGAACTCGTCAAGAGGAAACTGTGGGAATGGACAACAGTCCTGGCGGCGGGCCAGAAGAAGAGGGCTCGGAGTGGCCTGGACATGCTGGGCGCACAAGGAGTCACCCAGGATGGGGATCAAGATCAGTCAACTGGGGGTTCCCCGGGCTCGGGAAGATGCTGAGGGGTGCTAGCATTCGGTGAGACACCTGCCTGTGTAGGGGGAGGAAGAGAGGAAGAGTACCGGGGGCGGGGGGAAAGGTGTTTCGGCTCTTGGAGTTGCTTTTATGGGTCTTACAAGGCCTACACAGTTTAGCTCGGGGTGGTTAGCGAAGATCAACCCCCATGGCCTGTTGCTTGGGGTATCGATAGGATGTTTGAGCCAGACCAGAGATCGTTGGGGGGAGGGGAGTGGTGGACATGGGGGGAGGGGCGGAACATGGGTGGGGGTTGGGAGGTGGACTGCTGGCTCCAAGTGAGAACTTCAACCAGAATGGGGATGGGTGACAGACAAACGTTTCTATTGCTCTATTAAACTCCCTGTTAAGCTGAGCTCTTTTTGGGACGGGAGAGGCCTGAAATCGTGGCACTGCAAGAGACCCATATTCAAAAACGGGACAAGCATAAATTGAATTTTAAGGGATATCCCCACTTTCTGCAGTCCAACGCTCAGGGGAAAACTGGATTGCATGAAAAGATTGTATCTTAAATAAGATTAGATAAGATCTAAGCCCATAATGCCGAACAGGGTGCAGAGGTTGCAGGGGTGTCCCCCGCACCTCTAGTTTGGTGTTATGGGCTGCTGGGGTTGCAGGGGTGTCCTCTGAATACCTTATAGGCAGCGTGGGGGCAAACTGCCAAAAGACCTAATTACAAAATGCGGGCTAGTGGGCTCTGTGATTTTGTAATTCGGTCTTTTGGATACGTTATTATAACGTACATCTGGGGGAAACGGGAGGGGCCCTTATAGCCATCAATGAGTTGCAGGGGTTGCACATTATAGCTACGGTGGAAGACAAGGAACGCAGGTACATCTTTATAAAACTCCAGTGGAAGAGGGAGCAGTACACAGTGGCATCAATATACACTCCAAACACTGGGCAAGATGGTTTCTTGCGGTCTGTGCTGACAAAACTTGAGAGGTTTGTGGTATGGTGGTTAATGGCGGCGGGGATTTTAATATAGCATGCAATCTGCATACAGATTTGAGTGCAAAGATCTTTCCTGTGCAAGAGGCCCCTACTGCAAAATTGAGGAAACGGAAGACACAGTTGGCCCTAGTGGACCCCTGGAAGGAGACTCAAAGGGGGGCAAAGGGGCACACGTTTTATTCCCATGTACATAGGACATTCTCAAGGATTGATTACATCTCGATATCAAGCACATTACTGGGGCAAGTTCAGAAGGTAAACATGGGGGCGATGACCATATCTGACCATGCTGCCTTTACACTTACTGTACACCAAGAGAGGACCGGGTCCGGTTTATGGCAATAGAAATTCCCTGACCACCTACCTAAGGATAGGGTGATCTGTGAGGACTTGCAGGCTAAGATTGGGGAATATTTCAAAGTAAATAGGACTCTGGGATTGCAGGAACACATGGTTTGGGACGCTTTTAAGGCGACAATAAAGGGGGAGTTAATCGCTAAAAAAGTACAGAGGGAGAAACAAATTTAAAGCTTCAGGTCAACTTAGAAACCCAACTAAAGGGGGTTATGGCTAGAATGGAAATGGATTCTGGGGTTGTACTTAGGAAAGAATATAGACATATTAAGGGTCAGCTGGAGGTTCTTCAAACTAGGCGAGCCGTAAAATCCCTGTTGTACCTGCGACAAAGGTTTTACATTAAGGTGAATAAAGTGGATTGTCTGCTGGCGCGGTAGGTGAGGAAAAAGAGACATCTAGGATGATCCTCCAAATTGAAACGGGGCAGGGGGCCATCGGCTCTTCTAGTGATATCGTACAGGCGTTTTCAGAATTTTATGCTGCTCTTTATTCTTCAGATTCCGCAAGCGATGAGCACCAAGAGGCATATCTCTTGCAATGTCCGCTAAAGAAGGTTACACGAGGGGAGAGAGAGAGGAGCTGGAGGGAAGACATCACACCTGAGGAAGGGCAGAAATCTTGTCCCTGCCAGTAAATAAGATCCCAAGTTCGGACGGCTTCCCAGTGACCTTTTTTTTTTACAAAACATTCAAGGAAGCATTGGTCCTGGTGTTAGTGTCCCTTTCTAATTCCTTTGGGATCTCAGGGCGGATCACTCTGACTATGGAGGAGGCAAAAGTTGTGTTGCTGCCTAAGCCCAATAAGGATAAAATGCAGTTTGGGTCCTATGAGCCTATTGCCCTTATTAACATAGATGCGAAGCTATATACCAACATTCGGGCAACTTGACTGGAAAAGATACTCCCTAACCTGGTCAACCCTGATCAATCTGGATTCTTTAGGTGCAGGCAAACATGTGACAATATGAGACGGGCCTGCCATTAAAAGAGTAGGTTAATAAAGCCAAACCTCTGGCACTGATATTTGCCTCGGATGCCAAAAAGGCATTTGACCATGTAGAATGTTCCTTTTTATTTTGCACAATGGAGGTCATGGGTTTTGGGTCAAAATGTTTGTGGTTGTTTCGGGCCAACTATTAGCTGCCTATATTGTGTTTGGCTATAAATGGGCATCTCTATCAGGGGATAAAGGTTACCTGTGGCACTAAACAAGGATGTCCCCTATTCAAGATTTTTTATGTGATTTACTTGGAGCCGCTCTTAGCAGGAATCCGAGCGGATCGGGTCATCAGGGGAATCCTATTCTGAGACGAAGAGCATAAAGTAATGGCCTTCGCGGATGTTTTGCTCTCCCCAAAGTGCACAGAACAAACATAAATCACCAATGCAATTACAGAGCAAATACTTTGAACTTAGACAGACGCAATAACTCACAGCCACGCACTCTTAGAAAATAATCAGCTCTTATTCGGCTATTTATTCAAAGCTTAGAAGTACATCGAAATAACTCACAAAAATAATATGGACATAAATCACAGAAGAAGTAAATAATTCAAAAGGAAATACATCACTGTGAGCGTAACAGAATTCCTCATCTCGCCCAGAAGCGCCTGGAAGACCCCGGGAACAGCCAGGCCGAGAGCACCACAGCTCACAGGAGGGCCGGACGTAAGCGTCCTTCTCCGGTTGAAGTCTCACCTGACCACCTCCGGGCTTCCGCATATATACACACACCACAAAGGGGAGTCAATGCTCGAACCTTCTAGAAATTGCACTTGCGCAGTTGAGGAACAGCCGTCGGTTGCCAGCTGGGTCAATCGAGAGCTCCCCCCCCAAGAAGCGCAGTGCCTCCCTTCTCTAAAAACACACCCCACGGAGAACAGTAGCAAACCATAACAAACTCAGCTTTCCCAGCAGAAATGTCCTTGACCGCATACCAGGTTTGGAAAGCATGTTTTTCTCAGAACCGTGAATCTAACACTCAGCAAAATGTGTGCAGCTTTTCACTGCGGCATGAAGTAAATATCCATCATGGCTCCGAGCACTCCCAGAATGCATTGCGCACCAGCGCCATTTTAGATCAAGCATAACAATTCCACCCTTGGATATTTACCTTCCATAGCCCGGTGGCACAGGAACCGGTCTCTAAAACCTACAAAATATTAAAACTAAATTGGGAATACATTGAATGCAACAACAACAAGGAATTATGATCGACAATACAATAAAAATGCAAGCAAAAATGTAATGTAGTGTACCCCCAATATCAGGTATCCATGAAAATAACCAATCCCACCAATTTCTATTATGATCTTGAGACACTTGAGAAATGAGATCCCTCAAACCGCGAATATGACTTTCAATAGATTGTGAATGGTCACTTAAATTGAAACAACACATACCTTCAAATGCGTTACACCCTAAATTATGTTTTAGCAATAGATAATCAACAGCAGCTCTGTTCTGCAAAGTTGCTTTTCTAATAACTTGACTATCGAGGAGTAATTCTTCTAAAGCCTGCGAAGTATGATTAAGGCTTTTGACTACTAAACATGCTAATTTCATCAAAGATTTGTAACCTCCAGCAGCTAAACCCCAAACTCCCACTAATGAAAGAGTTAATGCTAGAACCTCAGCTTCTGATAACAGATGTACATTTGAATCACAGTCAGGAGATAGCCCTACAGATTCGAAAGTTGACCTTTTGCCTCGAGTTATCGCTGAGTGTAAAGCAAACATCATTAGTCCTAATCGAGTTAAAGCACATGGACCTCCAGAAATGTTAGCTGGAATATAAGTGTATGTAATGTTACCACATGAAAAGAGCCATCCTGTTTGAAGTTTCACATGATTCAAATGACTAGCAGTTATCCCTATATGATTGCAGGACATAGTGTTATTTACACTGGTGCATTTGCATGACACTCGCGAACATAGTCTTCTCTCGATCATTGTATGATTGTGCTGATTGGTCAACTCTATTTGTCGGCATTTGCCAATTTCTTGTGCATTGCATGTTATAACGTAACATACATCACCTTGGGTTATATTATACGTAACAACACGTGTCAAATTTCTCCATTTACGGTCAGTCTCTTGGCAGAACCGACAGTATTCATAAACTGAAAAAGATTGTCTAATATCTGAGTCTTGAACTAAAGAATCGTCGTGTGTGATGCCGAAGATATGCTTTAAAACCGGAACAGGCGTCGGCACCGCTACTAAACACATAGGGCCTCATTCCGAGTACGGCGCTAACCAATGGCGCTATTAACGCCTTGGTTGACGCCGTACCCGGACCGGCAGCGCCTTGGTGGATGGCGGAATTACCGCCCCATTCCAAGGTTGGCGGGGCGGTAATTCCCCAATCCCCATTTACCCTTCCCCATTCCCATTCTTGCCCCATAGGGCATAATGGGAGTGGGGAAGGTGTTAATTACGCCACCGTAAATTACGGTGGCGTAATTAACATCAAGGTCCCTTAGCGCCATGGTTTTTAACACCTGCTAAAAGCAGGTGTTAAAACCTCCATGGCGCAAAGGGAACTCGGAGTATGGCGGTAAGGGATTACCGCCACCGCTCTCGTTAGCGGTGGCCGCTATCCCTTACCGCCATACTCGGAATGAGGCCCATAGTCAATAAAGCTTCAGCATTGGGCACATCAGTAAGACAAAAGTGTGATATGTTCAGTACTTGCTGTGCCAGATATATCCACATATTCTCTTCTTGGGTAATCATAGGAGAATGTTTTCGCCTTCCTACGATCGCATCTTGCACCACTGGCATCAATGTTGTTTTCACTGGCTCCTGATGTGTTTGTCGCATTTCACGAATCCATGTCTTCTGTCTGGTTGGCTTTTCGGCACTGGCATAAGGCTGCTTGGGGACAATATTATTCATCACTATCAGTATCCCCTTGATCACTGGCACAGATGTGACATTTTTCGTTGGTAGTAGCAGACTGTTTAACTCTCCCAAATGGAGTCCATTTAGTGCCACAGTTACACCAACCAGACACAGGATCTACAAAGCAAACCCAGAAAAGAGATATCAGTGTTGCACATCACTCGCTCAGGTAACATTTGTCTGCGGGTACATATTGCCATTTCTTTCTACCAGGCTCCATAACTAAAACTACTTGATCTTTGCCTGATGCAATGACATCTGCGGGCACTGGTGGGCCACTGGGTTTTTCCACCCACACCTTTGACCCGGTACCATACTGTCTGAAGAGCCAAAACCGCGGTCCCCAAGGGTAGTTAACACTGTAGGAGGCTCCCCCTTCTTAATCATGGACAACTTAATGGGAATGACTATCAATTGGGCCACTCGATCACCCTTGTGGATTGATAACAATTGATCCCCACTATTCATTAGGATGACTTTAATCTCGCCTTGGTAATCGGCATCAATTACCCCTCCCAACACTTGAACTCCCTTCAATGCTAGGCCAGATCTAGGGGAAATCCATCCCATATGCTCTGGGGGAATCTGTACTCCAATTCCTGTTTCAATTACAATTATTCCTCTTGGATCTAATCTGATTTCTTCATGGGAATGTAAGTCTACCCCTGCTGACTCTGGAGTTGCTCGATAGGGAGCTAAAGAACCTGGAGTAATTTCCCAGTACAAGAGTGTTTCTCTGTCTGAATTGGGTTGAACCTGTAAAGTAGGAGTCATTAATCTCATCAAAGGAGTTTCATGTTCATACACAGGCCTATTGTTTAATACTTGCACCGCATCAAACACACGATCACGCCAGCCTGCCAAACTGCCGTCTCCAGATTTGCGCAACTGTTCTTTCAATAACCCATTCATTCGTTCAATTAACCCTACAGAAGTTGAATGGTAGGGAACGTGGTACAGCCACTCAATGCTCTTTTCCTGACAAAACTCCTGGATTAGTTTGCCTTTGAAATGTGACCCAGTGTCACTTTGACTCTGCAAAGGCACTCCATAATGTAATATGATCTGATCTAACAACTTGACAGTGTTTATTTGGGTTGCACGTTTGCACGGCAAAACCATCAAATATCCCGAGTATATATCCACAATGGTGCATGCATACTGACAACCTCTGCTGATTAGCATGGGACCGATATAATCAATCTGCCAAATTTGACCTGGTAATTTTCCTCTTCTCAATGTGCCTCGAACAATTTGAGGTATAGGTCTATGTAATTGGTGTTGGCACATGGGACATTGCAAAATGATTGTTTTCACTATTTCTAAAGGAAGACCAATTCCTCGAGCTTGTGCCCACCTGATAGTAGCTTTTTCTCCAAGGTGCCCACATTTCTGATGGGCCCATTTGGCCAAACCCTCCAAATCGTCTTCCTGAGCCTCTGCATCCAATGATGAAATCTTGGTGTGTTCATCTGCAACAGAATTCAACGTTCTAATGAATCTGTGGCACAATGCGCGTCCACATGATACACAGTGACTTCACTTTGTAATAACATTTCTGCAATATCTTGCCACAGTTCTTTTCCCCACAACTCTTTTGAATGAATCTTCCATCCATTCTTTTGCCAAGTTGGCAACCACACTGCCAGTCCATTCGCCACTGACCAGGAATCTGTGTACACATAACACTGACCAGGGGTCTCTTGTTACACTGCTTGGTAAACTGCGTAAAGTTCTGCAAACTGACTGCTCTTCCCTTTCCCTGTCGTTGTCAACATCTTTTTTGTTTTGGGATTGTACGACACTGCTTTCCAGTACCGCTCAGTTCCCACATATCGAGCTGAACCATCCGTGAACCAAGCATGCTCCGTTTGCTCCACGGTCAAATCGCTATAAGGTACTCCCCATTTCACGGGAGACTCACGCTTTTCAGGCACTTCCGGTGGTATGTAATCTGAGGGTGGTATGTTGGCTACTTGCTCATGTAATTTTGCCACTCCACCCTTTCCTGATTTGGCTCTGTCTTGAATATACCATTTCCACTTAATTATGCTGGCTTCTTGAGCATGTCCTATTCTATGCGTTTTAGGAGAGCTCAGTACCCACTGCATAATTGGTATTTCTGGTCTCATGAATACATCATGGCCCACCGTCATCTGCTCGGTATGAACAAGAGCCCAATAACACACCAGCAATTGCTTCTCAAACGGAGTGTATGAGTTACCAGCATCGGGCAACTTACGACTCCAAAATCCCAATGGCACACGTTTCCTGTCTTGTTTCTGCCACACACTCCAGTTAGCATAATTGTCTTGTACAGACACATTTAATTCCACTTCTCCTTCCTTCAAGGGCCATAAATCAAGCACCTGCTGCACGGTGTCTTTCGCCATCTCAAAGGCTTTCTGCTGCTCTTCCCCCCACTGAAACTCATATTTCTTTCGTGTCACCTTTTAGAGGGGGCCAATATCTGCCCTAAATGAGGAATGTGCTGTCTCCAAAACCCAAACAGTCCTATAAACTGCTGAGCTTGCTTTTTGTTCATTGGAGTGGTGAATTCAAGTATTTTCTGTCAGGCTGTTGGCACCATTTCTCGATGCCCATGATGCCACTGAATCCCTAGGAATATCACTTTCAGCTGGACCTTGAATTTTACTCGCATTAATCTCCCACCCTTCCTTTTTCAATCCTTCCATAAGGACATCTAACTGGCTTTGCACACTGTGCTCATCCTTGCCTTGGATCAAAATATCATCAATGTAATAAGAGATTTGTATGTCAGGTTTACACAGTGTCTTGTCTAAGTGCTCTGCCACCAGTCGATGACAGATAGTCGGGCTGTGTATGTACCCCATAGGTAGCCTCGTGAAAGTGTACTGACGTCCACTCCACGAAAATGCAAACTGTTCCCGACACTCGTCAGCAATTGGCACGGAGAAAAATGCATTAGCTAAAATCGATCACTGCATACCAAGTCCCCTCAAACTTTTGGACATTTTCAATCAAGGTAATAGCATCTGGGACTGCGGGCACTAAGGGAGGAGTGTGTTTATTCAACTCCCTGTAATCCACCGTCATCCTCCACGACCCATCTCCCTTTTTAATAGGCCAGAGAGGATTGTTCCATGAGATGGTAATAGGGCGTAATACACCCGCCTCCACGTACTCTTTGATGGTGTCTGAAATTTCCGTGTGCCCCCCAGGAATGGGGTATTGTTTCACTGCTACCCGCTTTGTTGCCACTGGCACTTGCACGGGGGGCATCTTCAATTTGCCTACGGTAATGGGTGTACAGATTAATGCACTCATCCCAAACTGGTACGTTTTACCGCCAAGTCCCAAGGTTAACCCATCCAAATTGTCAAAGCCAATTATATATTCAGGTATCGGGACAATCAACACTTGGTATTTCTGCCTATTCAAATTGCCTATTTTCATCTCCACTTTCGTTTGTACTGCAGGGGTCTCCTTTCCCCCTAAACTTGGAATAGTAAACTGTTTGCCTTTAAATCATGTTGGATTACCATAAATCAAAGAGGGCTCCGCCCCAGTGTCTATCAATGCTCGCACCCCTTGTGTATTTCCTGGCCCCCAAAAAATCTTAAAAACATGAGGCCGCCTATCCACTTTTATGCGGGCAGACGCTGCCGGAGATTGGCCGAAGCCCTAGTCAAACTTTGAATGAGTGTGACTCGACTCCGCCTCTAGCATCGCACTCACCACCTTTCTCAAATCATCGTATGTTGGCTGGTACGGGGAAGGTGTCCCCATAGACCCTTCGTCTTGTTCTTCCGCAGGGGGAGCAGAAGGTGAGGTGTCACCCTGTGGCGTGGTGACTACTTGTTTCTTACCCTGTTTATAGCGCTCTTTGGCTGCAAGTCCTCGTTTTTTGTATAATTCATACATTACTCCGGTTTAATTACCATCAATTTCTTCGTGTGGCACACCATCTTTTAACAAAGCCAAAAACATGTCTTTTCGGGACACTCGGGAGTCTCTGCTATCTTGCCGCCTGCCTTCGGTTCTTCTCTCACTACGCTCCTCTCCTCTCCCGTGGCTTGTTATCACTCTTATCCCACTCTCCCAAATCTGCAAGTTGCCGAATGGCATCTGCTACCTCATCAGTAGCCTTGCCCGTCGTACCTACGAGCAAAGTCATAATGACACTTTTGTATGCGGGTGGGGCAGTTCTAATCACCATGTTTTGAGTTGAAACTGAGAGCGGCACAGCTCCCATGTGATCAGGAGCATCTATGTGAATAGCCTCTTTCATAGCATGCTCTCTGAATTTTTGAATTGCTTCTCTCAATGTATACCACTTCGTTTCATCACTGGGCCAATCTGTGGTAATAGGGTATTTACGGTTACATGCTTGGGCTACCAGGTGCAACAAAGACACCTGCGTATCTTCACCATTTGCATCAGGGGGCGGTCCTGCTCTTAAGACCTCCTGTACATTGGTGTCAATTGACAGGGGTAAAAAACGCGGTGAATCCGTAGAATCTACCAACAATCCTGCAGCACCCCCATCTAGTAATCTCACCATCCATGTCAGTAAAGCTTCCCCTGATTTTTGCCTCAAACGGGTAATAATTTCCCCAACCTTCTGTTGTGTGTAATCCTCCAACATGGTTAAATCCACCATTCCACCAGCAGGATTCTGCGGATGAGGTCCAGCTCGCCGTCTTCTAACGGGCTTAGCCGCCACTGTTTTCTGTTTCGCCTCTGGTTTGGGGTCAGACTCATCTGCGGAACTACTTTCTAGACTGGTCGTATCAAAAATATCACCATCCCACTTATCCGGATCCCAGTCTACGCCAGCGGTACCGATTACAGTTGCCACCTTTCTTTTGTTGACCCCTCCCTGTCTTTTCCTATACTTATACCGGGCTACTCTGACTGCTGCCCTCTCGGCCACTGCATGATATGTGTCAGCCTTCTCTTTAAACAGTTTCATTTGAATCTGCTGCATTAACGCAGTCTGCCGTTCTGCAGCTAGCTCTCTTGCTAATCGCAAGACCTCATTTTTCATTTCCACCTTCATTTAATGTATTTTCCTATAAGCATGCAAAAGAACCCAACCTCGTCTACCTAATGCCGCACATTCTTTACCACGTTCTACTGGAACTTGTTGCAAGCATGCCATTACATCAGCCGGATCGGCATCTCCCAATCCTTGAACCCATGTTTCACTTAAACCGGCACCTCATGCCCACGCTTGAGCCAACTTATCATATGGACTCTTAGTCCAACCTGGAATAACAACATCAGAACAGTCACCGCCAGAGGTAACGCTCTTCTTCCTGAACAAACTACTCATTATCGCAAACAAAACAAAACCTCGTTCAATCTATATATTTTTTCTCTCCACACTACAATCACTTGCACAGGCACTCGCACACTTACAAAAGAGGAAAAAAACTTCACTATTTCAAAAACGTCACTTACAAAACAACCAAATCCTATCTACGTTTCGACAGATTCTTGAATACTCGGCACAACTCATCACAAGTATCCTGTTCGTGATGCCAAAAATGTATTTCTCTCCCCAAAGTGCACGGAACAAACATAAATCACCAATCCAATTACAGAGCAAATACTTTGAACTTAGACCGATGCAATAACTCACAGCCACAAACTCTTAGAAGATAATCAGCTCTTATACGGCTATTTATTCAAAGCTTAGAAGTACATAGAAATAACTCACAAAAATAATATGGACATAAATCACAGAAGAAGTAAAGAATTCAAAAGGAAATATATCACCGTGAGCGTAACAGAATTCCTCATCTCGCCCAGAAGTGGCTGGAAGACCCCGGGAACAGCCAGGCCGAGAGCACCACAGCTCAAAGGAGGGCCGGACGTAAACGTCCTTCTCTGGCTGAAGTCTCACCTGACCACCTCCGGGCTTCCGCATATATACACACTCCACAAAGGGGAGTCAATTCTCGAACCTTCTGGAAATTGCACTTGCGCAGTTGAGGAACAGCCGTCGATTGCCAGCTGGGTCAATCGAGAGCTCCCCCCAAGAAGCGCAGTGCCTCCCTTCTCTAAAAACACGCTCCACGGAGAACAGTAGCAAACCATAACAAAGTTAGCTTTCCCAGCAGAAATGTCCTTGACCGCATACCAGGTTTGGAAAGCATGTTGTTCGCAGCACCGTGAATCTAACACTCAGCAAAATGTGTGCAGCTTTTCACTGCGGCATGAAGTAAATATCCATCATGGCTTCGAGCGCTCCCAGAATGCATTGCGCACCAGCGCCATTTTAGATCAAGCATAACAGCGGATGATATGCTTCTCATGATCACTGACCTGGATGCATCACTAACGCCGATATCAACAGAGCTCAGGGAGTTTGGTTCTTTAGCAGGCCTAAAAATCAATGCCCACAAGTCCTAACTGATGGAGCTATCGGGGACTGAGGTCCAGACACAGGGGACACGTGAGTCGCATCTGTACATAAAGGTGGACAAGAGTCTCCATTACCTGTGGGTGCAGATTCCCAAGTCTCTGGACTCCTTGTACCCGGCAAATTACCCTCCTCTATTGGAAGAGATTAAGCAGTGGCTGGCTGAATGGGGGCCCCTGTCCATATTGTGGATAGAGAGGATAGATGTTCTTAAAATGCGTCATATTATTTCCAGGCCCTCTCGATACCGGTACCGCAGTCATTTTTCAAGGCCTTGCTTAAAATGATGGGGTCCTTCATTTGGAACAGAGAGAAACCGATGGTGGCTTTGAAAACGCTAATGGTGACCACTCACAGGGGTGGGATGGGGGTACCAACTTCTGCCTTTACTATCAGGTTCACGTGATCCAGGAGTGCTTTACGGAGAACCAAAACAAGATTTGGCAGAGGATGGACAGAGCCGTAGTGGGTTGGCCCTTGGAGGAAGGTCTCTGGTGGCCAAAACAGATAGAACCAGAAATATATATCCGAGTATGATCACAGCTCTGGTAGGGGATACATAGAACTCTTTGGTGCGACAAGTGTTATGTTCCGTTATATGCATTTATAGCGTGCACTTTCACCCAAAGGCATCTTGTTGCGGGGAAAAGCAAGGACACCACCTGCCAAAATGACACTAAAACAGGAAAGTCTTCAGCACACGCCTAAACTGAAGGCGATTCACAGTGCCTCTGAGGTCAAATGGTAACCTATTCCACAGTTTGCCGGCTGCACATGAGAATGCTCGTCATCGAGATATTCCACCACCTGCCGATAAAAGGCCCGGTGGACCAAGCACAAGGATTTAAATTTGATCCTCTGGACAACCGGGAGCCAATGAAGGGCCCAAAGCACCAGACTTATGTGGGCTCCATAGAGGGATTTGGTTGCCGCCCTAGCTGCTAAATTATGCAGCAATTGTAGGCGGCGTATGAAACCCAGGGGCTGTGCCAGGTAGAGCGGGTTCCAATAGTCGATACGACTGGTAATTAATGATGCTACCACCAAAGGTTGCAGATGTTCAGACAGGAAGGGAAGTACTTTCCGCAGCACTCTAAGAAGGAAGTGCCCAGTCTTGCACACACCGCTAACTTGAGGTGTCATCGATAGAGTAGATCACAAACGGATCCCTAAATTCCTGACCACCATCACTGGGATAGGAAGAACACCCAAAGTGGGGGACCAGACAGATGTCCACAAAGCTACAGAAGAAGAGGAACCAACCACCAGAACTTCTGTCTTCAGCCAATTCGCACTCATCCAGCTACCTACTGCCGACAGGCACTCCCGCAGTTCATAGGCTGCCATTGCTTGGTCACGATCAAGTCGGACCAAGATCTGAGTGTCGTCGGCGTAGGAGTAACAGCGGTAGACATAGGAACGGATGAGGCGAACCAGCGGCTGAATGTCGATATTAAAACGCATGCGGGACAAGGCAGAGCCCTGCGGGACACCACAAGATAGTGGTCAAGCAGATGACAGAAAAGGGGGTAAAGAGAGTGACTGACTTCTGTCAGTTAGGAAAGACACAAACCAGGCCAGGACGCGCCCCGACAGGCCTGCTGCCCACAGGCGAGATAGCAGGATGGAGTGGTCGACCGCGTCGAATGCCGCAGACAGATCTAACAGAATTAGTGCACCACTCTGCCCTGGTCCACCAGCATAGTAAGTTTAGTAAGTTCATCGACCACCGACACCAGGACACTCTCTGTGCCATGTGCCGGTCGAAACCCGACTGAAAGGAGTCAAAGAATGTCAGAGATTCAAGAAAAAAGAAAGAAGAGGCGCTAACAAAGACTCTAGCAGTTTCATAAAGAAAGTTAGCCAGCACCGAAGCATCCAGGGAAGGTTTCTTTAAGAGCGGGATCACAGTCGCCTGCTTCAATTCGGAGGGAATCATGCCTAGCTGACAGGTTGAATTCAATGCCTCCATGACCGAGGGGATTATAGCGGGCTTGACTGTTTTAAGAGTGGGCAGTGGGATAGGATCTGAAGGGGCTGCAGACTTAAGACGCCCTACTGCCTGCAGGACCTTATTGGCCAAGAATTCAGGGAACCTACGCCACCCCATGCTGTCAGTAAAAACCGTTTCGCAGGCCCCACACATAGCCGTGTCCTGCCTACTGATTGTGATATTTTCTGAATATCCACTACCTTAGATTAGAAGAAATCTGAAAGAGAATTACAAAGTGTTTGGGAGGCCGGCTCCGTGGGGGAGAACGAGTTTACCACAGAGAAAAGTTCTTTTGATTGATTTAGGGCTTGCTTAACCTTAAGAGTGCAGTACGTTTGTTTGGCTGTCAGAACATCACGATGACACATTTTAGAGAGATGCCAAAAGAGGCCTTCTCTACAGATCCGCAAGCACAGCGCCATCTGCGATATGACTGTCTAACTAGCAGGCGGGAGGGTATAAGTTAATCAGTAAACCATGGCTCAGAGGGGCATTTCCGAGCCTGGACTAATTTAAACGGGGCTACCTGATTCGCAACATCCAGTAAAATGCCAGAGAGAGGGGAAAAATCAGTAGTCACTGCGGCCCTACAAACTGTCCACAATCAAGGAAGATAGCTGCTGACAGTCAACCGTGTGCCAATTCCGTCTCCAAAACGTAGCCGGACGTACTCTTGCCGGCCCTACAGCACCCAGGATATCAAAAGAGATAAGCCTGTGGTCAGACCACAGTACCTGTGTTCCTCGTACCTCAGGGATACTGGCCCCTGGTGATTTTGATGACATTTCCTTCTTCACCGATGGCCTTGTTTTGCAATCCTCAGTTCCAGCCTAGGGGGGGAACAAGGGGCCTTTGCCCGCTGGGAGGAGGCGGGGTGTCGTAAACTGAGAGAAATGGGGGAGGGCCAGGATATTAGGATGTTCCAGCAACGTATGCAGCAGTTTTGGCTGGGGAAGGTGGAGAGATTTAGGTACTCCTAATTGAGGCACTGGCAAATAGCTCCTGTGAACAAGCCGGCAGCGACTAGGGAATACTGATACTGATCTTGGGTTCTGACTCCAACCTTAAAAAACTCAGCCCTAACTATCCCGCTTTCAATATAGATGGCAATATAATCAAGGTGGCATCTGAAGTAAAAACACTAGGTTTCTACCTTGACTCCACTTTATCTCTCAAAAAAAAAGTACACCCTTGCCTTCTCTACAGTGTATACCTGCAAATTAATTAGGGCCTGTAGACCCTACCTTTCGAAAACCAACTGCATCATACTAGCTAACACATTAGTCATGTCGAAGCTGGACTACTGTAATGCCTTATACGCGGGCGTCAATAAAACTGTCAAACAAAATGCATATATTGCAAAATAATGCTCTTAGAGCAGCCCTAGACATACCTCGCAGAGCGCACATTTCTAACATCAGGAAAGACTTCCACTGGTTAGAAATCAGCGATAGAGTTCTTCTCAAGATGCTATCTCTCACCCACAAAGGATTGAACAATACGGCACCCCCTTACATCTCGGCCAGACTAACCAGAAAATCCTCTAGTTACCATACCAGAGCCGCTAACCATCTCCTACTAGAACACCTAGATTCAGGTGAACTAAAGTGGGGGGAGCAAGCTTCCCTGTTAAAGCTGCCCAAGCTTGGAACGCACTTCCCATTGCATTAAGAGCTAATCTACCTTACTCTAGATTTAGATGCAAGGTGAAAAGCTGGCTCTGGGCCAATGACAACTAACGAAATTGAACTTGTGCACTAGACACAGGTCTACCTCACACGTCTGCCTTGACACTTCTGTAATTTGGATTACTGACCATTTTACCGCCACCTGGGCTGCGAAATACCCCTTGTTACATTGTAATTTTGTATATATGTACTGTAAATATGGTAATATGACATGTATTGTATCAGCTGCTTCTTTCCACTGTATGTAACCTAAGCTTAAGTTATCTTGTACCTGTTGCGCCCGGCTACCCCTGGGGTTGGAGCGCATTATCAAATAATAAACAAACATAAACATAGGGAGCTCACCCCTTTTGAAAAATATGTAACAACCAACTTGTGGGATCACCATATGATCGCAACACTATACAGGATATTATCTGACTTCTTGGCTTGTTTGGAATGGGCATACATGAAACAGTGGGAGGGTTCCCTGGGTCACTCAATTGAGGGGCAGCAGTGGAGTAGGCTATGGCAGAGGATACTTGCACTTACGAGGGCACTCCAGATCTGGGAAATGTTGATATAGTTATGGTGCAATAGTTCATCACCCCAGAAAAACTGCATCAATATTCTCCGGCAGTGTCTAATGTGTGTTGGGGGTGTGGAGAGGTTGGATCATGGGGGCACATTTGGTGGGCGTTTCTGGTCCTTTAGCCCTTTTGGGACATGGTTATCGTGGCTATGAAAGCCATCTTCGGCCCCAGATTCACAAAGACTTTAAGGGGGGAATGTTGAGGATGGGAGATGTCTTGGAGATCCATCCAACGAAGGCTCAAAGAAGGCCCACATGATCCTTAGCATTGCAGCACTGGTATTGGTGGCCCAAAAATGGAAAAGATGTTGGTCCCCATGGATCATAAATGGATGGCCGAGCATGAATGGATCGCCAAGATTTGGCATTTTGTGTCGTTAGAATAGGTGACGTATGCAATCCAAGGGATTCAGCAAACATTTCAAGACGGGCTGGGACTTGGTTTTGGGTTCTTCCACAATGACTACCGTGAGAACTTGTGCCCACAGAGAACTCGGTTGTTGGGCCTGGTTGAGGTGGTCTGCTGGTTTGGGATTTGAAGAGTCATGACGATGTCAACTGGTTTGCAGCACTTGAGGTGTGTGGTGGGGTGAGGAGTGGGGAGGGAATGGGAGGAGGAGGAGGCAGGGGTGTTCATGTTGTATTTGATGAAAATGCCAATAAAGTACATTTAAAATCTTCGGACGGGCTCTATTTACCAGACTAGAATGGGCCGACACAAAAAATATTCTATCCCTGGTCCGGTTGGGCTTTAGACCCGGTTTGGGCACTGGTGATCAGACCTTGAATTTGGCCAATTCACTTTTTATCACCCCTGGACATTGTACTTACCAATTTCTGTGCTCCTTGGATGTGTCCTGGCCCCTCTGACTTTTAGCCTATATATTTATAAATAAACTAAACAATGTATTGGAATTACTTCATGCTATTACCCATGATGCAACGTTAAGAATAATCTTTTTAGTGTATTCTTTTGTGCCACTAATCGGGGGCAAACTAATGTGTAGTGAAGAAAACATCCGTTGTCACAACCATGAGACAATTTAATGCTACCGTCCCTAACGTGACATAATTTTCAAAAATATTTATACACTTGTCATTTTTGTGATTGACAACGGTTTGTTTATTTGTGTGATTTACTTGCTCGATACAATTTGATGGAGGTGATGGTTGGGAAAGGGGAATGTTAGTTTGCCCCGATTAGTGGCACGAAAGAATTCACTTGTCAAGAAACAATTTTATGTTATTGTCCCTCATGTGATCTTATTTGTGTGATCTTAGTTGTCTGGTACACTTGATGTAGGTAATGTTTGGGAAATGGGATTGCTAATTTGCACTAATTACTGGCTCTAAAGAAAACATTCTTTATTACATCCTTGGAGTTAATTTTTTTTTTAAACATCTGTTTATGCAACGTTTTCCTTTTTTTATGCATATGAATTACAGCACAAAGTTGACGGTTACAAAACATATCTACTGAGATCAAGGACACGAAGTCCAATAAGGCAATAATAGCATAGAATCAATACATCTGAACAGTGACTCTACCAACAATACCGCAATTACCTATCACCCCTTTCTCCACTCTGCTCGCCCTCCCAGCACCTCTACCCCCAAACCTTTATTACGCCACCTCCCGCATTCAGGGAGGTTTCAAGTCTGCCGAGGAATGTAGTTCATTTAACAGCTGGCTCCAATCCACCACCACCCCATCTTCCAGCTCCGGGTCCCGGCTTCTTTGTAGAATGTCTAACTCTGCCATCCCCCATCTATGATATCTCCCTTCCACTGTATCAAGGATGGACCCTGGGGCTTCCGCCAGGCTATGGCTACCGTTCTTAGTGAGAGCTAATATCAGCATAAATTGAGCTAATCGATTCCTCATCTTGTAGCGCTTCCCACCCGGTAGTGGTCCCCATAAACATACTGTTTGACTGTTTTCAAAACTGGAACCCAGCAGTCGGTTCATCTTAGATATTGCAGTCTGCCAGTAGTGTTTGCTCACTGAGTATCCCCACAGCATATGCCAGGTCCCCGCTGGCCCCGTCCCGTACTCAAGGTGTTATCCATTGCATGCAATTTCCTGGGGGTCACATACACCCTGCATAGGATATTGACCTGTATGGGTTGAAATCTGGCATTCCTTGAAGCTTTCCAGACCTGTTCCCAGATTGTACTCCAGTCTACCTTCAAGATCGATCTGGTCCCCCACATCCCTTTCCCACTTGGCATTAGCTGCCAACTCCTCCAGAGGAAACATCCCCTGACAAATTCGAGAGATCCTTGCCCCTCGATCCCCTTGCATGAGCAGTGTCTGCATTAACGGATTTGTAGCGAGCTCCTCTGGGATACCCATCCACATTGTGGCCCAACATTTAGTCACTGCCCATAGGTAAAGAACCGCCCTCTAGAAACCCTATACCGCACTCTCCATTTCTCAAACGACATTAATTTCCCCCCTTCAAACAAATCCCCCACTGAACCACACCCCCTATTCATCAGGTCCAAGACACCCATACTCGTATTGCCGACCAAAGGCCAGAGTCCGCGCTCCACGGCAGGTCTGCACTATACAACCCTGGCACCCGCAGCTTCCCCAAAAATGTATCCAGACCTCTCGCACCACCTGTAATATAATAGTGACCATTTTGCATAACACTATCCTCTGCATCAAAGATATTGGCAGCTTATTCCAAAACTGGACCGATTCATCCATACCGACAGCGTTCTACCCGTGTTGTACACAAATGTATCTTCAATACTATGAAAAATGTGGTTGCCCAGATATCTGAATACCTGCCCCTCCCACCTGAGTCCCCAATCCGAGAGGTCAGTGAGATCCCGGTCACGGAGTCCCCCCAATGGGAACAGTAACGACTTCTCCTTATTGATACAGAAGCCGGATAGCCTCCGGAAGTTGTTCAGTACCTTTAATAGGTGTGGCAAATGTTCCAGCGGGTTCCACACATATAGCAACAAATAATCGGCGTTTAGGGAGACCATGTGCCTCACAGCCTTGGAGTTACTTTATGCTACTACTCATGATGTGACATTAATAATAATCTTTTCAACTTTGTATTCATCCTCTCTGTGATCGCCAATTGCCTGTTTATTACAGTTTTATCATTATTATTGTGATGTTTATATGGACATACTGTTTCGTTTCGTTTTCTGAAATAAACTTGAAATGATTGTGGATCATTGATCTTGGTCCTAGCTTCCACGGTGGAATGTCTGCCATGAAGAGGAAACTAAGACAGGAAGTCTGGTGCACCCATGTTTATGTTGAGTTGCTTAGAGGATGGTGACTTTGCAGTGATCTTATCCTGGAATGGCTAAGACAGAGGACGTAGATATTGCATGGGTAATAAAGACTTGTGTCACAGGAGGGAGCATGTGCATGTTAAGCAGCACAAGATGGCAATGTATGTTGATGCTAATAGAAGTGCATTGTGTGTTATGCTGGTCTCAGGAGGATAGCTCAGGGGCAACGTGCTCGACTTGGAAGCAAGATGCGCGATATAAATAACCAACTACAACAGGCAGGCTTTAAGTGTCCCATCAGGGTGCAGAACGATTTTCCACAATTTTCTAAACCCATGATGGTCACTAAGCTAGTAGGGAATGGTGAATGAGAGGGAACCACCAAGATCAACATTTGAGAAATATATTAATGTCCAGGCGCCATGTGTAGAGAGCGGTTCTGATCTTGTGCAAATGGTGGAATGTGTGACCCTGCCCCTAGTTGTGAAAGACAAAGACTGACTGCCACCCGCATGGCATATAGCGCCACAGCAAAGCATGTTGTTGTTCCCTTGATAAATGTCAATCATGTTCTCATTGTGAAACACATGCCATTTGTCAATTATGTAATGTAGTGACATTTTTATACCCTTCAATTCCATTTTGTAGTTCTATTATTGTGTTAACCTATAATTACCTTCTACCCTGCAAAATAAATTCACTGTGTTTTATTAATCTTTGCTGTTCTCTATAATGGGGGAAGATATGTTTTGTGACATGCCTTCAAATGTAAGTACACTTTGTGGCTTTTGGGACCCTGCCTGCCTGTTGTGGCAATCTTGATGCCTTGAGAGTGAAGAGACAGTTGGCAATTGTTGGGCACTCTTAACGTGGCTACCGCCTGATCACGTATGTGGCTGTTTTTTGCCCAATAAATTAGACATACATATCTTAATATGTGCCACCAACGTACTGCCGGAGCCTTAGGTGATAATAGTAAAGGAACATAACCGGATTGGCACATGTGGCGTCCTTGCATATGCCACTGAGGGAGACCCCTTGCAAGGCTAACTAGTGTTGGCCATCACCCTGGTAGATCCGCCCTTTTTTCCATGTGACAGTGGAAAACCAGCAAGGTCGTAGGCGCTGAAGGTGGCAGCTTGATCCGCTGGCCAGTGGTAGGGAGGAAGAGATTGTTCGTAACATGGCATGCACAAATGTAACTAAAACAGAGTATGAGGTCCTGAAGGAAACTGTGATTTACGTACATATGAACCTCTATTCCCCACAACAAGAGGAGCAATAGGACAATCTGTGCGCGTGTTGGGCAGTGGGGGTCGGGGAGGGGAGTAGTTTTCCCCGACAAGCACAGTGGAAAGCACAATATCCTCATTCGGGTGAAAGGAGAAGAGAACGTTTGGACCGAATATCAGTGAGGGCTGGATAGCTAGGCCATCTGGTAGGAAGGAGAGGCATGGTGGGAACAGGAGGGTTCACAGTTTGCTGATCTTCCTGGTCGAAGTCATCCCCAGAACTAAAGCAAACTTGCAGATGAGTAATTTGAGAGGAATCTCCATGATGGGCTCAAAGTGCAGAGAACTATGATAGGCGAGAACTAGATGTAGGTCCCAGGAGGGATAGGGGAATGTAATGGGTGGCCTAGAAATCATAACACGTGAACATAGTATGTGGCTAACCTTGGCTTCTCCAATTTCTCTAAGTACACTCTAATAGCCTTACTAATGGCAACTTGCATACAGAGGGACAAGACTGCTAGATCCATTTTGAACCCCCACCGTAGAAACAGAAATTCCAGGATGAGGAGGACCGGGTGGGAAATAGGTTCTAACCCACTGGGAGACCACTAGGAGACAAAGAAGTGGTAGGTCCTAGATGTGGATCCGGTCAGCATAGTACGAGGGTGGACAATGACTAATTTTCCCCCTATGCTTCCTTCAGGCCTTGCCTTCTACTCACTAGCTCATGCCCCATGGTCCTCATGTTCTCTCAGTTAGAACTTGCCTACCTCCTCCCGTAACTGCATCCGGGCTTTAAATTCCTCTACTTCTTGCCTTAAATCCTGTTCTTAATTCTACTCCTGTTATCCTGATGACCCACCTGCTCTCCACACTTCCTTTATCAACCTAAATACCAAAGCCTCGTCCTTTTCCTCCAGTGCCTTCTTCCTTTGTAACCACCTCTCATCACAGTATTCTCCTATTCACTCTTTAATCTCTTCCTTGCCTTCTTCACATCTTTGGGCATCTTCCTTTTTCCAGTCCTACATTTCTAAATAACTACAATCTCTCCCAGCTTCTGCATCCCTTTGGGATCTTCTTCTTTGCTATCACTGTCCCCCAGATCTTTTCTATCTCCTCCACCTCCTTTGCCCCTCTGGGCACCACCTGTCTTCTCAATGCACCTCACCAAATCATCATCTCTCTCTTGTACCTCATTCACACCTCCCCTCATTATGCTCCTCTAGCTCACTACTGACTGTCACATCACACCTTGGCGTTCTCTGATTCGCACCCCACCTCAGGGTGTGTCTTGACCTTGCCAACCACCTCCCAACTTCAATGAGTGACTGCCTACCTTTTCTTTTCAGTGGGTGTTCCTCTGGTTGGGTGTTTTGGAGAGGTGATGTGGTCCTCCTTCCTTCAGCATTCCTTGTCTGTCGAAGCGAATGCTCCTTTCCCCACTAGTTCCTAGCAGGGTTTTGGCTGCAGCTCTGCATTTCACTTTGTTCTGGGACTGCAGCTCCCTCTGAGGAGCCTACCTCCCCAATTTCTCTTTCTCCTCTGTTGAGCCTTCCTTGCTTAGCATTCCGCAGGCTCCACCATGGGTTGAAGCACCACGTCTGGTTCAGGCTCGTCACGGAAGTCCACACATTTTCTGGAGAGTGGTCTTCCTTGTGGCTCTGTGGGCCTCTGTTCCCTTCCACCAATGCAGATGGGTTCTCCCTCCTTGTAGTGAGGGGGCAGGGCTTATGTCCTGTTCTCCGGGTCAGTTTGAGAATGGTGGCTGAACAGGGTCAGAAACCATAACAACCTCTGGATTACATCCTTCTCGTCTGAAAGAACAAAAACAGTTTGGATAAAACAATTCAAAACCACACCACGGGACACCACCTTTGGAGTACCACAAGGTTCCTTGCTATCCCCACTCCTCTTCAACAGCTACATCACACCACTAATAAACCTCATCAAAAGACACAGCTTCACATGCTACAACTATGCAGATGACTTCCAAATCATCTATTAAATCAGCAATGAACAAAAAAGAGAACACAATGCTACTAGATTGTCTCAAGGACCTCTACCAATGGATGAACACTCACCACCTCAAAATCAACCCGGGCAAGACAGAGATCATGATTACATCCAACAACCTATGAAGCAGCCAGTACCTCCCATGGCCGACTCTCCTGCGAACAGCACACACACCATCCAAAAGTTGTCAAAAACCTTGGATTCATAATGGACAACGGGCTACCCTTATAGCCGCAAGTAAACACGATAATCAAGAAATGCATCTTCAATCTACACACAATCAAAAAGATTCTGCAATTCTTCTCCTTCACGCACAAAACACTGGCCATCATCTCCATCATGTCCAGGAGAGACTACACCAACAGCCTATACCTCGGTATGCCGGACTATTTACTGAAGAAAGACCAATGTCTACAAAACGCAGCTGCCAGACAAGCCAATTGGGCAATGCCCAAACCAAAAACACAAAATGCTATAGTGACCCACTTTTTTGGCCCATGTCGGCCAGTTTGATAAGTTACTTCATCATGTGGCTAGTAATTTTGACCAGTGTTACTGAATAAATATTGCTTAAAATGCACAATTTGCATTAAATTTGATCAAAAACCTCCCTCTTAGGTACTACTCAAACAGCCTGGGACAAAAGGAATGAAGACCCATTTGCAACTCTGTGCCACATTTTCATTGGTGCACGAGATAATTTAATGCCCCAGTCTGACTCTGTACATTGGCCACCAGTCAAAAAATGTATCACCTTCAAAACAATGTGCCTTGCACACAAAGCTATCCAAGCTAGGAGCAGAATTCATGCAAAAGAAAATCACCATCTACCAGCCAAGTAGAACACTCAGATCCAACAACGACATCCACCTAGAACCTAAACCATACACGACGAAAAAGCTTGGTGGATCAGCATTCTCTTGCATAGCCGCTAAACTCTGGAATTCCCTCCCCAGGGAAATACGAACCATGAAGGACTATCTAAAATTCTGAAAACTTCTAAAAACCTGGCTCTTCAACTCAGAACTGGACGAAAACGAATGAACAACACCCACGCCCCACGAAACGGACACACAACTGGAAAGACAGGGGAGTAGGCCAAACTAGAGTGAAGCATGGGAACGTAGAGTGGCGTCGAAAAGGGAGGCAGACCCAGGTGTAGCCTTTCCCGTTGAGGGTCAAGCCGAAGACAGCAGAGAGAGATGGGACCAACTTGGTTGGACCACAGATAGAGGGCATTGGATTAAGGGGGAGAGAGAGGCGTCCCATAATCGGATCAGATGGACCATGGAACACAGAGATTAGGTGCCCCTAGGGGGGGGAAAGGAGGACGGCAATTTCGGCACACCAAAATGTATCAGGGGTAAAGGGATGCAGGTTGCTATTAATCAGAACACTAGGGGGTGGAGAGGGTGCTGTCGCCAAACACTAAACAACCCTCTTGACAAACCACACCTCCACAAACAACATAGGAGTGCAAATGGTAGCAGACCACAATGTACAACAGTAGGAGGGACATACCCAGCAGGCAGCCAAAATGGAGGGGAAAGGATAGGGTACCCCCACAATCTAATCTTACTAAAAAACGTATCCTCTGCATACACGTCTCAAACGCTGAACAGAACACAACCATTCCTCTAGAGCACAACAAACCGCATGTACTTCACTACACCACAACAACGAAGCAAACCACACACAGCCTTGTACAACAGCACATGACGGCTGCCAATCAAAATTCACACCTACGCTCAGCGAACGGTGTAAACCGAAGTGAAGCTGCCAACAGCACATCACAGCTCTCTTGCTCTTTTCTCCCACTCAGTCCTACTAACTTACACACGCCCTTACCCCCTTGCTTTACAGATCCGCCAGACCACCAAGGTGCCATGCAGGTGGCGACAGTGCGCGGTATAAAAACCTTCAACATAACATGTGAATTGGTAACTCATTACATATGTCAATATACTTGTAACCAACAATCCTATTGTGTTCTGGAGCAAAGGGGGGATAACATATGTCCTTACTTGTGGATTGCCTGTCCTCTAAGGGCAGGGTCACCCCAATGGGATCCCGCCTGCAGTGTCCACTAGGTGGTGTTAAGCTCTGCAGGCTCAGCTCCCTATTCCCAAACAGAGGTGTCTCCCCCTTGGGGAGAGGTCTAAGTCCCTGCATTCGACACAGCACCCAAGCTCTAAAGGTAATTGAGAAGCTGAAATGTAAGCATTCAAAGTTATTGCAATAAAAGATCCTACAGAATCTATATCAGGATCATTTTAATGCTCAAAGGAGAATACAACGCAGCCAATAAAAACAAATTGCCAAAGTAAGCACATACACCAAATGCAAGATGAGTGAGAAAGGAGAGAAGCTGTTTGCACTCAAGACAATAGATGCAGAAGCACAAACCAGTTTATAAAACACACAGAAGACTCCAGAGGATTCAGCAGATCTTCAGAAAGGTCTACACTACCCTGTGTACAGAGGACGTTTTAAATCATGTACTATTGACCAATATTTAGAAGGCATACCCATAAAACTATTCAGAGGATACCTCCAAAGCATTAGGAATGGAGTCTACATCTGCAGAAACTGGAGATGTAATACAAGGTTTACCCATTAAGAATATAGCCCATCCACGATGAAACTGCTGTAGACTTTTACAAAAAATGTTCCTGACAATTTAGCTCCATCTTTGCTAACTAGGCCCTCTTTCACTTTTATTTCTGATGAGTGGGGGAGGTTTAATTTGTCTGAACAAAAGAAGGACTTTCCGAGACAGGGTAATGTACTAATTGCCACCGCTGTCAAGGTAATTGAGTGACTTGTGAGCCATGACACATATATCAGAAAGGAAATGTTCACAGAAAATCACTAAACCATCACTGATGGTTCTTTCCCTGCAATGCTTTCATGATCTTCAACATTTGTCCTTTCTGGACTCTTAAGAATCTCCTCCAAACAAATTAAATTGGAGTAAATGGGTAAACCAACCTAGACGTCATCTTCTTTATTGATGTAATTGTCTGTTGAATCAATGTATATGGCTTCATGCATCTCATGACTTAACTTACCACTCCAGCTTCTTTGTGCTGAATGTGTATTTGTGTATCATATTATATTAATAGTTTTTGCTAAATCAAAAGGGCATTTACTTGATAGATTTTTGTCTTGATCACCTTCCTAATAGTTGTATTAGATGAATTACTTAAGCCATGACTGATGCAATTGTTTAGGTTTAATATTGAGCATGTGTACTTATTAACCCTTTAACTGAATAGATCTAGATTTATAGAACGTACATCCCTCTACTGTCAGGTTCAATGGGCTACCTTATTTATTTGCTATGTAAAGTATTTGTTTTCTTCTAATATGTTATATCTTGGGAAACTGATGTAATGTCTTACTTCACTTAATCTAATCCAAAACCCGCCTGAAAATCTATACACTAATGTTGTCCTGTGACCTGTGTGTCTAATGCGTTTCTGCGTGTACATGTGGCGCCTTGATGCCTGCGGGCTCCGACACAGTAGAATTAATAAATAAATAAATTAATCAAATCTTAATTATTGCAATGTTGCTTGCACAGTGGTTATTAACCAATTCATATTCTACACATTGTTGTTTGTGATACTACCTATCCTATTGAATTGGAATATGTATTGCATTAGTGGGCTTAGTAGGAGTGAGGAGGGTGCACACACCAGAGTGGAACGCGAAGACTGAATGCAAACTGGACAGGTTGGGGTTGTACATGTGAGAATGGAGCTAGAGTGAGAGACTGTGTATGCAGAGCAGAAGACTTAAGCTAAAGTACAGACTGGAAACGAGGAGTCAACACTTTAGAGAGCGAGGAAGTCTATTCCCGCAACTGGATTGGAGAGTACATGCGAGAGGGGTGCATACATTGAAGGCTATCGAGTGTGAAGTAGCAGTGCACACATTGAGAGGGGCACAGACACGAGGGAGATTGAATGGAGAGTTTTGGATTCGATGCACAATTGGAGCACCTGCAAAATAGGCAACACCCTGGAATGTGGAGGGTTGGTGAAAATGCTTGTGAGGAACGAAAGAGGGTGCAGGTATTTGAGAGGATTTGGATTTGAGAATGTGGGAGAGGAGGGAGAATACACAAATGAGAGTAGACACAAAGGACAAGTTGCGACCATGGGCTAGATGAGTGGATGGGGATGCTATCTTAAGTTAAGTATAAGCTGTGAAGGGCATTGCTTTGTATAGAGGGTGGTGGGCTTGATATCCTATGGATGGGTATTTCTCCAATAACTTTGCAGTAATCTTCATTACTTCGAGTAATCTCTTCCTCGTCACAGTAGAACAAGTGGGTATTTTTTGCACTTGGAGGCCTGCATAAGCTGGTATACAAATGCTTTGCTCCGCCCTCACCCTGGTTAACATAAAAGTAGGACTAACCTCTAAGTCTAACACGTCCTGTAAGGTACTAAGCAAGAACATAGATTTTGTGGGATGTTTTTACCCATGCATCCGAGCCCTACCACAAAAACTGTGCCTTACTGGCATTGGAAACATCATGATGGCCAGAACTTCCCAGAAAATGCACAGGGAAATGCCTGAAGAATAGGCTGCCACCCATTTTTGCCTATGTTGTGGGCACAGAAGGGCACTGCCTAAAACCACCATTGGGCTACACACAGTAGCCTGAAACCATTTCAAAAGGGGCAATGCTGATTGCCAAAAGCAACCCATAACTATTGGGAATTCATTTTCTTCAGGTCAAATATGGCTAAATTATGGGCACAAAATTATTTTACTGCAGAACCACACCAGTGCCATGTGCTGAACCTGGATAATATACTTCCATGTAAAATCTCTTGTTTGAAAAGCATTAATTCAAGACTGATCCAAAAAAAAAAAATGCATGCAGTACCCGCTTTGGACTCAAGGCGGCACTAGCGGTTTAAACTCTGACAGGAGAACTGCAACTTCAGAAGCTAATCAGCCTTCTGTGACAATTGGGACTTCAAAACTTGTTAGTTAATTGAAGATCTAACCACCTGCTGTTCCCAGAGACAATCTGATTTGATTAACAGGCCAAAAGGCTGGGAAACCTTCTCACCTCAGAAAGCCCAGGATATCACATGGTCATGCTAACCAAATGCAAAGTGGCCCCCTGGTCTGTTGACCTCAGCTTGCTGGAGCCCACACAAAATACTTTTTCCCTTGAATAGGATATGGTGATTTTGACTGTTTCCTGTCAACAAAGATCTGCCAGCCAGGAGAGACATGTGATCACTGTCATCCCCAAACTTTAGGGGCGGACTCAAACACTGCAGTACTTTGAATTGAAAGCAAATATATATTTTACAGAAACACTGATAACTCTTGGTAACCAGATGACAGAAATGTGAAATTTGGGGATCCTTAAAATGAAAACTTTGCCCACAATTCAAGCCCAAACTCCAATTTGTGTGATGTTCTGGGGCAAAACCCCGCTATTTATTGATACTAGAGACACTGTGTTTAAGCTAGAGACATGGGAATTTACTGGAGTATGTATGGACAGGCCGTGTATATGTGTATACTTTTTTAATGAAAAACCAATGTTGCATCAGCCACTAAAATCGAAAATAAGTTGCCATTTCTTTACCCAAGCTCCTAGAAACGCCAGAGTCGGAACAGTGCCTACCTCATGTGATATATGATGTGTGTAGGTGATATAAAAACAACTGTGTATTTGGGAAAATATGTATTTGGATCAAATATAGATTTGTGTGTAAAGATGACAGGGGAGGGCCCTCTGGCCATAAAATCTACCTCATCACTGTGACTCACAACTCAGTTCCCCCAATCAAGGGAGAGAGGAGGAATTGGCCAATGATAAGTGAGAGGGGCAGGTTTAGTTATGACCAATGCACACACCCACTTTCCAAAACACATAAAAAGGGACTGCTGGGACAGGTAGAGACATTCACTTCCATTTGCTGCGGAGCATGCTGACCGACGACTTCACATCCAGAGATCCAACACTTAGACTTCCAAGCTAAACAGAGACTACAGAACTTTGAACCAAGAAGGCCCACTGCAAGCAAAAGTATTTGTCAGCAGGCCTCAAAATCATTTGCAAACTATTCCACAGCCGGGCGAGCTGTCTGAATTTTTTGCCAAGAACTCTTGACAGTACCCAGAAAGCAGTGTTACATCCAGAATCCACTTGATCCGGACCGGAAAGCAGAGCAGTATCCAGAACCAGAGGCCGCTGAATCCAGAGAGGCTAGACCAGCAGAGCAGAGCTGACCCAGATCGCTGTAAGCAGAACCAGTGCCTGATTGACCCGCCGAGCAGACAGAACCGCAGCCGGACGTGTTGACCAGATCCGTGACGAGGCCTAGTTCAAATTTATATTGTGAGTACCTAGCAGAACCAATCTCTTAGTTAAAATAATCTAATCCAAACTATTTTAACCCAAGTAGAACAGGGTCCTAGAAATCGTGTCATCTGTCATTTGTAAAGCTGCACAACTGTCACCTGTCAATTCTGAAGCTGCAAGCTGTCACCTGTGATTTTGAGTTTACTTTAAATCCGAAAAACTACCTTTATTTAATCGTCCGTATCTCTGGAACCGTTTGGGCTAGGAACGTAATTTAACTTTCATCTGAAAGCTTAGAATCTAAGCTTTCCAACAAGCATAGAACCGACTTCCTACTTCCTTATACTTTTTCCGCAATCGCGATTCACGCACTCGCGAAATTTACCACGGTTTGCGATTTTGGCTCAATTTCTCCACTTGTCAAAATTGCAGCTCCATTCTTTCTTTTGTTAAAATCCGTTGCAACTTGGTAATAACACATAGAGCATTGCTAAAGTGAAGACTGAACTAATACCAACACGCATCTTCCACTCACCCTGAATCTCTAGAGGGAATTAAAATCAGTTGGCACATTTTCCCATCCATTGCCATCACATTTAAAAAGCATTTTGGGCCTGTGTTTCAAACTCCTACCTGTTTCCTCTAAGCTTGCTGGGGGGGGAACTGAATTTCGTATTGTATTTGATTGCATTCCTGAGAACTGTGTGCTCCTCTTTCCATCTCCTTCCATTTCTTACATTGCATAGGAGAGGGAGGTGAAATTGCCAGAGAAAAAGTGATAATCTTATCTTTTGCTATAATCATATCAAGTATTTCTGTACTGCATTTTATTCCTCATTGCTTTTCCCTTGAAATCATACAAGTATTTTTGCTACTTTATCCATCCTATACTAACTCATCATTGATTGTAAAGAAGTGTGCTAGTGCCAGATTACCCATTGTTGATCAACATCATATATCTAAGTATACTATCAGATATTAATTTATTATAAAGTGTGATATATATATATTGTTTAAATTCTCAAATAAACCTTTTAATTTGCAAAACAAACCTACTTCTTGGCTCAGTGGGGTCAGGGGGATTCTAAGAGGGGGGAGTTATACAAGGGTGGTCATCCAGAGTACTGAACTAGACATAAAAATACATTAATAAGGGTTTTCCTCAGCATCCCAGACTAGGCATTGACTTGGCTGTAGTGTTGATTGAATATCGCTTACAATTTCAACAAACTTATCTGAAGGCATTGAGGGAGGGGAGGGGGAATCAGACTGCGACAAGAAAGATATTACTCGGACTGATGAAGATTCCCAGCAGGGGTGGACTGGCCTATAGAGAACTCTGGAGATTTCCCGGTAGGCCTCTGCACCCTCGGTCTCTTTTGTGTCGAATTTCCCAATTTTAGCATAGGAAAAGGGTTGGTCTTGCTGAACATATGTGATATGGGGTCACTTTGAAATGTATTTCCAGGGCCCCTTTTGATTCCCAGTCCACCCCTGATTCCCAGTAACTAATCGAGGCATTACCCTCCTTATCCCGTCACAGTATAACAAGTGAGAAAACAGCAAGCGACAACTGCATTTAATGAAACATACCCACCTCACTAATCTGATTGTGAATGACCACTGGCTTGCAGAAGGCTTAGTAACCCACAGGTTAAACATCATGTTTACTTCTTTTTTCGAATTGTTTGCCGGAGGAATTCTTGGAAGTATAGATTGTGTTTTAACCTCACAACTCTGTCTGGTGCAGTCTCAATACAGTCTTCAAAGCCTTTGCTGATAACAGGTTCATTAACACATCAGGCAGCTGCTATTTAGTAGATTTGTGCATAATGATTCTGGCCACTGCTGAATTCTGGGATAGGGGTATCGAGTGGTCATAAAACGTCTCTCTCGATTGCATTGTTGAAATGTTTAAGTCACACTGGACTGATTGCAATTAGAGAGCAATGCCAACGTTGGTATCTGTGATTTATTAAGAAGAACATTGCCTGCTGGATAGGGGTCCTTTCTTACTGTTAAGTGGCGTACCTAACGTTTTATAGGAATGAGCACTGAACACTTTAGTTGCAAGGTATTTTTATTGTGCCCTGGGATGTGACGATTACTTGTATAACAAAAGCCATATGAAGTTTACTTCCATGAATTAAGATCGATATTTTCTGATTCTTTTAGAAGGTTGTTTTATTGTAATTGTATGGGAACAATGGTTTTTATTTTAGAACTGTATGATTTTTTTTAACTATCTGTGATTTTAGGATGCTATATGATTTTGTATTGTGATGTGTATGTGTAAGATGTGTCTATGGCTCCTGAGCAGGGTGACTATATGGAATTGGATCTGAGGGATCCCAGGCTGGAGGAGGGATTAATGGCAGTAGAACCAAGTACTTATCCCCCCAGGGTTTATCAATCTCCCTGAGACCATTCGCTCCTAACAAATGGAGCAGTCGTACCCCGGGGCCAACAACAGCTAACCCTCTTGAAAAGGGAGATGATCCGGATGAGGTGGATTGACACCTACTACCTCCCCCACTTGCAAACCCGGCTGGGTCCAGAGGCATGAAAGTGCTCTTCTGAAATGTGGCCGGGATTTCCAGACATCTGATGGACTACAACTGGCTGACTTGATATGCCCAGGTGAGTTCATATGCTTGCAGGAAACGTGGGCAGTGGCACCCATCGAGATGAAGGGCTTCAAGGCGTTCAACATCCGAGCAGCCAAAGGTCCCAGATGAAAACAGTGGGCGGGGTGTATTGACCCAGCAGGATCAGGTTGGGAAGTCTCAATGAGTGAGCATAGCTCTCTGGACTTGCAATTGATTGTTGGCACACCACACAAGGTTTGACCATACTCATTTTTAATGTATATAACAGGCCATATGGCACCAGCCCACTGGGGACACTTACATTACTGCATGATCTAGTATTTAGATGGGAATCTAAGGTGCCGGCTCACCTTCAGTTTTTTGTCAGAGGAGACTTCAACCTCCAGTTTGAGCCTCTCTGATCGCTTGGACAGTGCCCATAAAACCACTACTTATCAAACTAAGGGTGCAGGGCAAGGTGGCAACTGGAATTGTGACCTCGGTGCCAATAGAGATAGCTGGAAATGACAGAAGGGTTGTTAAATGGGACAATATTTTGACTCAAGGACTTAAACACTCCATCTTCCACTCAATTCTCCCCTTTATCGAACATCTATGTGATAAAGGGGTCAAATGAGGTATTGGCTGAGTTTGATAGATTGATGCACAAACTTGGTCCATGGTTCCCTAGACCTGTAACCATATAAAAAACAGAGAAGAGGGCATAAACCTGTATGATTTTACAACTTTTGCAGGCAGACTAAAAAAAGACCTCATGACATACCTTGCAAGCAGTGGGAAGGTAAACAAGGAGATCCTGCAAGTCAAAGGAGGTGAATATAAAAATGCACTGAAATTTAGGAAAGCAGAACTCATGAAATCTGAATTGGAACCCTTAGAGAAGCTGCTCTTGACAAGGACGCCAAGACCTTTTGGGCTATCGTAGCAGACCGCAAGGAGTGAAATGATAATAGGCTCCACTGTATGATCACTAAAGTAGAATGGTGTTCTCACTTCCATGGCCTATATGACGATGGGGACAACCCAAGAAGACCTTGATCTAGAGGGTTCACTAGAGGCAGGCCAGCTGTTGACTGACTTCACTAGGCCGCCCATCATTATTACCGTGGCAGCAGTCAAACAACCCTTGGCAAATTGCAAAGGGAGGAAGGCACTGGGCCTGATAAAATCCTGATAGACATCCTGAAGGGTGAGCTTGACATTTGGGCTCCAATCCTAGCAAGGCTATTCCAAGCAGTGGCTAGCTGTAATGATATCCCAGATTCTTGGCGACAGGCAGAGAGAGTACCCATATATAAACAAAAGGGGGAAGACAGAATCCAGGCAACTATAGGCCCATCTCATTGCTTGACGCCACAGGAAATTTATTCGCCACAGTGGTAGTACAACACCTGCAGGAGTGGGTGACGAGTAACGGGCGGATCTCCCACTTTCAGGCCGGATTCCAACAAGGGTTCCAACAATAGATCAGTGCTTCCGCTTGTCCACTATAATCCAGAAATACACTGTGCTGAAATGGATGCAGATGTTATACTGTGATTCTAGACCTCCAGACAGCCTTTGAAAGTGTACCTAGGGCACAGCTATGCAAGGTCCTCCTGAGACGTGGTGTTCCAGTCGATTTGGTATATTTGATCGCCAAGCTCTACTCAAACAACTCAGAGGTAGTGAGGCGGGGCCCGGGAGGGGAAACTACCAATCAGTTCCAGGTCAACAGAGGCGTGCGGCATGGATGTTTGCTTGCCTCTCACCTGTTCTGTCTTTACAACAATGAAATTATCCTCGGCTTGGTAGCAGAATGCTCCAGGTGAGTTGGACCCTCCTAAACTCTGAACTGATGTCCATCCAGCACTGTTCTTTGCTGATGACTCAGTTCTGTTGGCTACTTCCCCTATGGGGATCAAAAAAGGCCTGGAGCGTTTTATAGCTAAGTGCTCACAGTTGGGTCTGACGCTCAACAGGACCAAAACTAAGCTCCTAGTGTTTAGACCGCGATGAACGAAGGCCGTGGCACTTCCCCTGGAGTTCGAGGGCACTGCATTAGAACAAGTCACGATTATGACTATTTAGGAGTGAGGTTTACAGACACAGGCTCATGGGTAGCCCAGGCGAGTAGGTCACAGTTTATTTTTGAAAGAAATGGTGGTGGCCATAAAACATTTTGTGTCTCCCACAGAGAGGGAGCAGCGACACCAGCGATTAACATTTACTCCACCCAGACAGCACCAACTGTACTCTATGAAGTGGAAATTTGGGGTCACACCAAGTGCTCTAATGTAGAAGCAGCAGAGAGCTATTCTGACTGCCCTACAGTTTTCCTAATGCCTCGCTCCATATGCATATGGCATAACCCGGACAACCAACAAAGTGGGCTCAAAGAAGAGATCAAGCAGTTTGTGAAATGCGAGACCCAAGAATGCCTGATTGCCTCATGTCTGAACCTGAAAGTAGGGCTGGCATATCTCTCAACGAAACCAGCCTTATGTGGAGAGAGATATCTGGACTTAGATTCACACGCCCCTGCCCGTACCCTATTTCTGGAGTTTAGAACTGGTACACTACAGGTCACGTCCTTTACAAGTGGATGGAGGCATAGCAAACCGAAACCTGTCCACAAGGGGGCCTGGAGATTGAATCTGTTACTCATTGTATGCTTTTTTGTGAGTGTTACTGTGATTTGTGGAAGATATATTTGTTACCACTGTTCAGAAAAGCATCTGAAATCTATGCAAGAAGCGATGAACCTATGTAAATCTACGGTTGTAGTGAATGACGTATATTTTGTAGCTAATTTTATCTATTGTGCTTGATTGCGTAGAATGTGGCCCCAAGACAATTTATTAATTTACGGTGACATTTACCTTCGTTGCAGGCCCTACAATATTTTATGAACTGTGTATTTTATATTGATGTCTACCATGAATTGTTATTTAATCGTTCTATGTAACTCGTTTTTATGCTTATGTTTATGTTTATTGAGTTTATATAGCGCTTTACACCAAAGCGCTTTACAAAATAATAGGTACAATAATGAATGAAGCATAATTTACAAACATTAAACAAACCAGTGGTACAGTATTTAGAACAATTTACTCAGAGGAGGGAGGGGGAAAGAGGGAGGGGAAGGGGGAGCCACCAGGTGACCTCCTAAGCACTATGGTGGTTACAGTGTCCCATTTGAGGTGATCGGGAGGAGGGGGGAGGGGAAGGGAAAGGAGGAGACGGGGTATGAGGGGGAGAGAGGTAGGGAAGGAGAGTCAGGGGGAGTGGAGAAGAAAGGCTTTCAGGGGGAGCAGAAAGATGGGTAGGTGGGGGTGGAGCGGATAGAGAGAGGTAGGGAGTTCAAGTGGAGGGGGGCCAAGAGTTGGAAGGAGCGGAAGCGTGAGGAGACACAAGGGGTTGGGGGTACAGTGAGAAGGCAGAGATCAGCTGAGTGGAGTGAGCGGGAGGGAGAGTAAAATGAGGGAGGAACGATATGGCAGGGCGAGGTCATGGAGAGATTTGTAGACAAGGCAGAGGAATTGAAATTTCAATTGTGAGAGGAAGGGGAGCCAGCCGAGTTGAGACAGTGAGGTAGAAATAGAGCTTCGAGGGCCAAGAAGACAGAGTGCGGATAGAGGAGTGGTAGATGGATTTTAGGGGAGTCAGGTAAGAGACAGGGAGTCCAAAGAGAATTATCATAAAAAATGTATGTCTGATGTACTTGTTTGTGCGTGCTAAAGGCACATTTGCTAAATAGAGCTTACTGGCTGAACTACATAGTTCCTAGTCCACTTGTCATGAAGGGTTCTGTGCTTGACCGGTTCCATAATCCAGACCAACTGATATTGAGTAAGCTCAACCACTGTGGCCTTTGGTCATGCCGGTGCTTCATGAGCTCCTGACTGACCTTCAGATTTTGGGTACTCTGTTCTCCATTCCTGGTCATCTTGGATCTGAAGCCAAGCACATAGCCCACCATGTCGTGGGAAGGAGTTTGGGGATTGTGCTCCCATCCTTCCTGCACCAGACTTTGATGACCCCTACCAAGATGACCAAACACGAGTTCAAAGGGACGGAACCCTACACAGCCCTGTGACACCTCCCCGTAGGCAAACAGAAGGCATGGCAGGAGAATATCCCACTTAAACGTTGGGGGCTCTTCAAGCTACCGATCTTGCCTTTCAGGGTCAACAAGGTTGTGCAGAACGTATAGGTTAAGCCATAGTCATCCCACATGGGCTTCATATACTCAGATATGGAGTTGGATACATGCGCAGAAATAACTTCTTTAGGAAACCCTACATGAGAGAATATTCCTATCAGAGCCTTCACCACCACATGGTTGTTGATGGCCTGAAGGGAATTGCTTCTGGGTACTGGGTGGTGTGGTCCACCACAACCAAAATGTACCAGTTCCCCCAGGAGCCAAAGGACGCACAATGTACATGCCTATTCTAGCAAAAGGCCTCCCAACCACTGCTATTGGAATTAAGAAGGCCTCTGTGGCTCTGTCAGACTTAGCAGATGCTTGGTAAGTATGGCAGGTAGTGACACATTATTTATTTTATTTTTATTTTCATCTGGGGCCAGTACAAATGGCCAGACAGCCTGTTGGGTGTCTTGGTAATTTCTAAGTGACCTGCTATAGGAATGTCATGTGCCAAGTCTAGTAGAAAGCTTAATTGGAATTAGGGCACAACCAAACTCCAGTTGGCCCCTGCCTCAGAAGAATTGGGCCCACTGTACAGGAGAATAGTCTCCCAGTGCCATCTGGACATTCCAGGTGCTTCCCCCTCAGCACGTTTCTATGTCTGCTCATGCAGATCAACCAGAATGGGGCAGTCTTGCTGCGCCTGACAAAGGTCAGCCTGACATGGACCTCCAGTTGAGTGCACATCACACAGTTCTGTCAGGCCCTTGAGGTTTGAGAGCAGTAACCTCCACGGTTATACGCCTATAGGCCACCCTGAGATCTGAGTCTGCTGCTACCAGAGTAGGTACGTCAGTGGCCACTAGGCCCTCTTCAGTAAGAGCAGGTGACTTTATGGACCCTGGATCTAGACTGGGAAGTACCAGAAGTGCCACTCTCTCACCATGTTCAGCTGGAAGAGCCCTGAGCCCAAGGGCTCACATGCTGAGAGCATCTGGTAAGACCATCAAAACTCCCGAACTTACTTGTCAGGATCAGGAATGGTGTGATACTCATGCATCCACTGTCATAGGACAACAGTGATACTCGAGTGGTATTGCATAGTGCTGTGGCTTTGCTTCCATTTATGAACACATGATCCAAAAAGATGTCAGTATTGGTGGGAACGGAGCCTCAGTTGGAGACCTAGCACCTTTCCCACTCAGAGATAAAAGGGAAGATTCTGACCTGGTATGGTATGAATTGTTTATTTATAAAACGCCTATACATAGGCAAGTATTTCAAAGCGCTCAAGGAGAGTTGGAACATGGGGAAAAAAACAACATTCGCTTAGAGCCTTTGAATCTTTGAGACAATAATAGTCTACAACAGGCAGGGTAAGTGTGAGAAATACATTTAACAATAGTGGACACAGCAAACAGGCCTCACAGTGATTCTGCAGTATTACAAAGTGCAATTAGTGGGTGAAGACAAGGGAGAACAGACAGGCGGTCTTCAAGCACGGTGCATTCGGCACATGCAAGTGCACATGCAGTCACAGGGAGAGGGAGGTCCAAGTGCACCCGGTTGGTGGAGACTAGGTAAGTGCAGAAAGGGCCACTCTGTTGGGTTTTTTGTTAAGTGCAGTGACAGTGGGTGGGGTATAGGGCCCTGAGGCAAGTGCGAGAGAGGACTGGTGGGGGTGCCCAGGACCAGTGGGACTCTGAGATACACCAGGCGGCCAGTCAGCAAACTATAAGGAGGAGGGAGGGAAGGAAAGAGCAGAGAGCTAGGTTAGCAGGGTAAGGGAGAGAAAAGGAAGAGAAGAGTAATGTCTTCAGGAGTTTCTGGAACTTAAAAGGATCAGGCTCAAGACGGAGGGTGGCGGGGAGGCTATTCCAGAGGGAAGCACCTGCTGAGGATAAGGCTCTCCCTCCAAGTCTCTGCTTGGAGAACCGGCTCACTCGCAGAAAGTTGGAGGTAGATGAGCAGAGGGCTCGTGAGGGACAGTACTTAGCTAGGAAACTTAGCAGGTAGGTGGGCCCCACGCCCCAGAAAGCCTTGTGGACAATGCAGAGGGTCTTAAATTTGATCCTTGCAGTCACTGGGAGCCAGTCAAGGGATTTCAGCGCCAGAGAGATGCGGTCCCTGGGCTTGAGGCCAAGGATAAGTCTTGCGATTCTGTTCTGGATGAGTTGCAGGGGGTGCAAGGCAGAAGCAGGGAGGTTGAGGAAGAAGCTGTTGCAGTAGTCAAGTCTAGAGAGAACCAGGGCTCTGGAGACTGTGAGCCGCTGGCGGAAAGTAAGAAAAGGTAGAGTACCTCTGAGGAGGTATAGGTGATAGTTGGATTTTTTGGAGATGTCTGAAATGTGCACGGAGAAGGAGAGGGTGGAGTCAGTGACTCCAAGATTTTTAGCCTCGTAGGTGGGTGATGGGCGCAGGGCCAGAGTGAAAGTGGGAAAGGAGGATGGGGATTAATCATTTATGATGCTCACACCGACTAGGTCTTCCTCCTCCATGAGGATAGCACTAACTACAGCTGGCTTGGTCTATTCTTGCAGGCAGAAATACACAAGGCAGCCCTTGTGGGCTCAAGTTGTGAGTGCCCAACTGCTAGGTGTGCCCTCACTCCACTTTCTGTGGGAGCAGATATGATATGATAGGTTATTTATAACTCACTTAATACCCAGAGGTTTCTAAGCGCAGACCGGGGGATCGCACCAGTGTTGCTCCATGTTGTTTTGCTTCCAAGACGAGCACGTTGCCGCTGAGCTATCCTCCCGTCAAAAACCTGAAACATATGGTTGATTTCTTAGCAGCAGGGAGCTCACCTTTGTCCTTATCCTAATGCGGTTCCATCTGGTGATGTTGTCGCCAGAGCCTTTTTCTGGACGAGTGCTCTCATACCTGTCCAATGCCTTTGCAAGCTCCCAAAGGGATACTCTTGGCCACTAAATGCTGGTGCAACTCCATCTCACAATTTTGAAGGCTATTCTTGCATGCAACCCAATTAAACATCGCCTCAAAAGTGAGAACTGCAATACCTTTGACCTATCCGCTCAGATGCTTTAATGACTGAAGTACAAATGCCTTAAAGGGTTGACTCTCCTTTTTGGTGAGCTCTGTAGATGCCCTGAGGTACGGTTTGGGGTTTTTGCAGAACTTCCCGAGGACAACAGCCTTCATTTTGGTTTAAATGTGCCTCTCACCAGGAGTCAATGGAATAATAAAATCTGTAACAGGTGTCATTAAGCCACTCCCTTCAACTCCTTTTTCACCTCCTGGAGGTAGAAAGCTAATTCCAGTGTCAAGAACCATTCGAAAATATCCTTCCCCTCCTCATATGGATGGACAAAGTCCTTGGGGATGTAGCACCTAAGGTTTTATGGGAGCCACTTATGGAAACCCTTCCCTGCCACTGGAAGTCTGTTTTCAGGCCTCCTTCTCTTACTTTTGACAATTCCCCAGATGTTTTCACTTCTCGCCAGGATGGAGCACCTTCCCACTAGGATAGGGAGGTGCTGCTTCTACCCAATAGTCCCCCTATTGGTGGTTTAATGCAGGTTGACCTCATGGGAGGGACTCCCCCTCTGGGGATAAGGATGACCACTTGGGGAACAACCTGTGGAACAATGTCACCCCCCCACATTCCTTAGCCCCCCTCCATTTCAAACCACTATATTGAGAGTAGGCCAATGTATTTCTGTAGTACCTGGGGTAGGGCCAAGACAGAAAATACTAGGATGAAGAAGAGCACAGAAAACATGAGGATTACTGACTGTGCTAGTACTGAGACAAGGATGCTCAGAGCAGGCTTGCAGAGTACTATGGAACCATTGATAAGATGTTGATGTTATGTTGGGACGGAGTAAGCCCTATACAGTGGCAACAGAAGAAGGACTGTGTCTTCCTTTCTTGTTGGAGAACTCAGGAGATTCGAAGTCCACACTCGACCCGAGGACAGGGCTCTGCAGAGTGCACCAGCAAGTGGCTGAGGGAGTCTGACGGGTCCTGCATTGGCAGGACCGAGCCTAGCTGAAAGCTGGCAGGGCAGTTGCCCGACCTCCAGGAGGAGATGGACCGTGCAGTCCTCTAACACAGCCGAGAGTGCAAGGAGCCACAACACGCAGAATCGCTGCAGAAGCAGTTACAAAGCAGATGTCTACAGGAAGGAGATCGACCTGAGTCGCTGGAGAGACCGGCGCTGTGCAAGCAAGTCCCAGAAGGCAACGGAAAGCACGCGGGGACTGCTAGTGACATGCAAGGAGTAGAGCGGTCTCTGCTTCATGCCGGAGCAAGCATAAAGCCTATCAGAGGGACCCAAAACAGAGGAAAGAGTGCATCTGAGGAGGGTTTCCTCATAGTGGCAGGGATAAGCCCACTGACCAGCACAGAAGGGTCTGGGACCCCAACAGAAGACAACCAAGCATCTGAGGAAATCGCCCTCATATCAGTGGCAGAAATAGGCCCACTCACCTCCAGAGAAGGGTCTGGGACCTCAACATAACAAACAAGCACCAGAGAAAACGATCCTCACAGCAGTGGCAGCGATAAGCCCACTGACGATCAGAGAAGGGTCTGGGACCCCAACGCCACTGGAAAAGGCATCCGATTAAATCTTCCTTGTCGCAGTGGCAGAGCTAAGTCCACTGAATCCAGAGAAGGACTTTGCTGATATAGAGCCAGAGTGCCAAGTGATACCCCCAAGTTGAAAAATAACTCAAATGCCAGGAAAAGGGAGTCGTCCTTCTGGTGAGGAAACTGAATCCTTTCAAGTACACTGATGAGACATCAGGGGAAGGGAGTAATTCCCTCTGGCCTTCTTGTGAACTATATCAAAGAGTGCAGACGAGTACCAGGAGAAGGGAGCCATTCTCCTGGTCCAGAAAGGTCAGTGCACGATGTCTTGAAACTACAAGCCAGGGGAAGGGAGTCATGCAAGAGGACGTTTTGGAAACACCAACCTTTACCAGGAGAAGGGAGTCATTCTTCTGGAAAAGGAACTTTCTGTTGGATTGCTAGATGCCAGGGAAGGGAGCCATTCCACCTGGCACCTTCTAGCAAGAGAACATTTTAGGAATGACACCAATATACCAGGAGAAGGAACTTTCTGTTATATTATATTATTCTTTAGTTGTAGTGTAAGGGATAGAAGTAGGGTGTGATGCAAAACAGTGGAGTGTCATTTTGATGGACAGTCTGACAGATCCTTTAGTATTAGTTTGAGGCAGGGAAACCCCTCTTAAAGATGGGGGATAACGAGGTTCCTTTTTTCCTCAAATGTGTATAGCAACCAACAAGCCATCCTTGTGTCAGCTTCTTTCTTCAACACCCTTTCATATTCCAGCCCATTCCAGTTTCTATCTCCCATCTCTCTGTTTCTATTCCTCTAAAACCACCCTTCTCTCCTCCAAGAGGATCTTCCTCCCAGACATGTCAGTCCTAGAGAGGCTACCCTGGGACCTGACTAAGACACAGGACCTATGGCTATGCTGTCTTTATGGCCAATACTAGATAGGACAAACATCCCATAAGGTACAGGAACATTGGTCAGAGAGTAAATCCAACATTTGCACAGGTAACCTCAAGTCACCTGTCGTTCAACATTTTAAAGAACATAGACAGACAATTGCAGAGCTAAGGTGCATAGTCTCGGAGGTTGTACATCAATCTGCCAGGGGTGGGGATCTATCTAAAAAATGAACACCGCCTGAACTGTTCTGGATTGATAAACTTGATTCTTTGTACCCAATTGGAATGAATGACAATTTCCAGTTTGGAGCATAATTATTAAATTGTTCAAACTGTTACTCAGACCTCGAGAAACAAGGGGGAATACCAACAAGCTACCTTTCGATATCCTCACCAGAGATTACAAAACTGTGTCTCAAAACATGTCCATGTATTCCTAAACCATCAGTCTTTTAGCAAATGTAAAGAGATGGAGGGCTCACTTTTAAAAAAAAATCTCATATTTATTATATTTTGTAATAAAACCGACCATTCGTTCACATTTGCAAATCTCATCAAACATAAAACATAAAAAGAGACAATTAATCAATAGTTTGGATCTTTGTGTTAATTCACATGATACGTTGTAACAAAAACTGATGTTAGTAGCAGATGGGTGACTTTGAAGCCTATTAATATTTGCGCTAAACAATCCCCATTTTCCTTGTGGTCATTTTTCATATGTTATTCAGACCTCTCGTATAAGATTATCCTTTATTGATTTAAGGAAGATGTCTTTTTTTCCCACCATCTTAGAAGCAAAGATGATGAAGACATTGCAGTCTACGACCAACTGCGACTAAGCATTCCTGCGCCCATCAGTGGTGCCTTTAACCAGACTACCCAGCATACAGAGCGGCAGAACAAAAGGGCTGTCATTCTGCAAAGCACAGACAAGTGGCGTTTGGCAGTTTTTGTAGGTGGCGGTCAGGATCCTACAGTCTTCCGCAGAGTCGGTCTCCTGTAACATACAGTGTTTGGTCGTTTGTGGTCTCATCTCCTGCTGCATCCCCACTTGAGGCTCAGTGCTGTGCTGTTCTATATCCATACCCCGGGTCAAGGGGAAAAACGCAGAACTGTGGTAAGGTAGTCTACTGTATATGGGTAGTCTATTGTTAACACCCTGTTAACCGCTATACTAACTGTCCTAGGACTGAACTGAAAGGCAACTAAGACAGTCTTTCCTAGTCCTCCAATTCCACTCACAGAGGTGAAAGGGAGTCATTCCTTCGACATATGACTTGAGAAGTGAAATGGGAAATGCGAGAGGAAGTGCAGTAAATCAGCATGACATAGGAGGCAGAATGGACCATTTACGCACAGGTGCACGGTGAGTCTACCACTTTCAGGCTCCTATAAGGAATAAAAGCAAATTAGCAAGCAATCTATTCAGGGGTTTTGCCGTCGAGAAAAATTGTTCGCTTTCATGCCTCTACACCAATTCAGGCTGCAAACTATTCCAAAGTCCCTTTCAACTGCCGGCAACCAATGCCGAATCAGATGCCATTACCCACTTCTGTCAATAAGGTTGGAGAGGGCGCAACCATGCAGCCTGTAATGAAACCTCCAGTTGTTCTATTTGGAACTGTGACTACGGATCAAGCTTTGATAAATAAAGACTGCTTGGACAAAACGGTCTGTGCTGCAATTCTTCCTAGAGTTTCCAGGGGAGACAAGGGACAAGAACCACTGGACATGGAGGCACTTGAAAGTTCCTTTCAGAAGTTACTCTTGCCAAACAAAAGCATTCCGAGAGACATTACTGAAATGGAAATGCTGTCTATCCATGATGTTATGGTGCCTAAGGTAGAACAAGCCAAAGGTGAGGATAAGGTGGTCCATTTGGCTGATAACAAAATAAGAGGCAGGGTGGGCCTCTCACCTAAGGTGGTCAATGACAATCGGCATGAGAATCTTTGTACTGTGCCTCTCCATGAAGGGATACCAAGGAGTAAAAGCCCAGTGCCGCAATATGAAGGTGCTCAGGCTTTGAATTCTGCAATGGATTCGATTGTACCATTAATTACAAATCTACATATCGGCCTGTATTTGGCTCTTAAAACTCTTGCGGATGCACAGGAAAATATGGGGTTGGGGGGTGTTCTGTTGAGCCAACAATCGGCCTTTAATATTCTAAATGAGCGAATAATGTCACTGGAAGGTTATGTGAAGGGACTACAGAACAAAACCAATGTATCAGCACATAGGGGGAAGCTATGCCCAAAAAATTATAAATCTGGAAAACAATATGTCCTTAATTTTGGAAGTACTAAGGAAAAAAGATGCAAATTATGAGAATATTCAAAATAGACATAATGTTGCGATTGCTGAGGGAGTGTGTCCCAATGAGCACCGGGATGTGCACAATAAGAGTGTATTGCTGGATGTGTCTACAGGTAGCATTGTGGGCGATATGCTTTTATACCTGAAAGCCCCACAGTCCTACTAGAGGCGGCGACCAGACTGGAGAGGGAGGAGGGAAATAAATTGAAGTGACAAATGAGGGGAGTGAATGTTATGAAATCCGTAGGACTACAAAACAAGAGACAAAGGTAAAATAGGACAAATCTAAAAATATGCCATCATCTAAGATACAGAGACACAACACTTTGATTAAAGGGATTAGGCGTTTACCAGGAAGGAATGAGATCATAGATCTTAATATAGAGGCTGAACGTGAAAGGGATAGGGGTGATGATATGGTGGATTCAGGGGGAAGTACAATTAGAGGTTAATCAAAGTGAGACTGTGAAAAGAATTAAGGTATCCCAAAGTCCCCTATATCGCCTGGTGCAAGAATTAAAAACATACAGAAGCCATTCAGCAGACGGGATATGGGGACCGACCACTGTCTTAATAGTATGATAAATGAGAAGGCTACTGTGTGTAATAACACAATGGAAAAAATATTCACAGCAGTGATTCCTGGTTCTGGGAAGAGCACAGGCTGTGGTCCCGCTACACTCCAATAAAAAATAACTATGTTCGTAACCTTGGGTTCAAGGAAACAAAACTCCAAGTAAGTTTTGGATGCTCCGGCTGATATGAATGTTAAATGATTATGTTTCTTCAAATGGACACAATGAGGTTGATGGTGGCTTGAGGGATGGGGAAGGTGCTGAAAAGGCCAACCCTAATGTCAGTGACCCACCATTTGGGGGTGGTGCCCCTGCTACCACCACTGAGATCACACTGGCCAATGACTATCGTTGCCAATCCAAAAGGTTAGGATGGGGTCTTAGCAAAGTATATTCTGGGCAGAGAGATCTGAATAGGACAAAATTATTAGAAATTTTCCAAAAGATCCCAATGCTTCGCTCTCTTGTTTCTGCTGACATTGATCGAATAATCTTGCCCAGAGTAAAAAATAATCGTTTGGTCTCATTTTGAATCTGAGATCGTGTTCAATATGATATGGGAACAGAGAGAAAATCTTCAGAATCTGGGTTATAAATTATGTGCAATCATGTCCCAGGTGGAAGTTCAACATTTGTTGGAATACCAGCCCCCAAGTCCCATGGTAGGTGCTTGAATAAACTATACCATCAAAAAGGATACCCTGAATCCTGACCCAATAGGTGCTCTACTCTGTAACTTTGCAAATATAGGACAGGACTGGTCTGGGGTAGAATCGTCCCTGAAAACCTTTAATGCCATTAGGCAGGGTATGGTGCATCCCTAGCAGGGCCAAAGTGAACTTTGTTTCTTGGAATGTATGTGGTCTGAAAAATCTGAAGCCATATCTTAAGAATGTGGGGGCGAAGGACAATACAACTGTGTACTTGTTCCAGGAGACTGTGTCCACAACACACTTTGAGTTGGAAGGTTATGGTACTCATACAAATCCTGCTTCTAGGGTGATTTCGGGTCGCCCGAATGCTGGTCTAGCAATTGCCTTTGATTGCAGCCTTAACATGAAGTGTGGGGTGGTTCATGATTTGGAAGGTAAAATTAATCATGTGCCCTTCATCTCTAGCTGTCCTTGTAGTGAATATATATTGGAATCCAGCCAAGGTTGCCCAAAAGGTAATACAATCGAATCTGGCCTGTCTCTTGGAAGAATATTTGCTGAGGGTAATGAGAATTAGGGACTAGCATAGACGACTTCTTCGAGTTCAATACTGGGTCGGTAAAGACCCAACCCACCCTCTGGGAGACCTTCAAAGTCTACATTTGGGGGCACCCTGGCAAAAAAAGGCAGGGATCCTCAAGTCGATTCGCAAATCGATTGGGGAGAGCAAGCTCTTACTGGCCGGACTGGAGGCGCAATACACCTCGTCCCTGACCTCCACCACACTTTGTGAGATAGGAACAGCCCTAGATAGCTTCCGAGTCCAGGATGACCGCGAGTGCAAATTCTTGGATGTCCCTCAGACCGCCAGGAGGTACGGAGAGGGAGAACGCCCTGACTGCATTTTAACAAGACTGATCCGCCAAGAGAGTGGAGCCCCCCCATATTCTAGCTATCGAAAGAGCAGATGGTTCCCTAGCCCTCTCATCCCAAGAAATCAACGATGAATTTCGCTCCCTTTATGAAGCTCTCTACACCAACACTGATACCGCCCCGCTGTCAGAGATAGACTCCTTTCTTGATTGCCTTCCACTCTCGGTGTTGTCCACAGCGACTAGGGAGGCTTTGGATCGCCCAATTTCACCCGAAGATTTATCCAAAGCAAGAGACTCACTATCGTCAGGGAAGGCGCCTGGTAGCGATGGGCTCACTTTTAAATTCTACAAATGTTAGAGGTCGCCTGGTTCCCCGGTTGATGGCCCTGTAGGATGAGGCATGTACAGCCAGCTTAAATCCCTCCATCACTTCGTGAAGCGGTTATTTCAGTATTATTGAAACTTGACAAGCCAGCCTCGCAATGTGGCTCCTACCGGCCCCTTTCTCTCATCAAATGCGATGTAAAAATGTTTGCCAAAGTACTGGCCCTCTGGTTGGCACCATATATGTCGTACATTGTTCACCCTGATCAGGCGGGATTTATTCCGGTCGCTCTACCGCTCTTAACCTGCACTGTGTATTTGGCATCCTAGCCCGTATCAACCCAGAGACACAGGCCGTGGCAGCCACATTGGATAAGCAGAAGGCCTTTGACTTGGCGACTTCTGTGGAAGGTACTAGAGAGAAGCAACTTTGGCCCCTGCTTCCTGTCCTGGGTAAAACTACTGTACAAATCGCCTGTCGCCAGGTTTCGCACTGAAGATCGTTGCTCTACTCAATTTACGACAGCCAGAGGCACCAGAAAGGGGTGCACCTTCTCGCCCTTAACATTTGCTATAGCCATTGTGCCCCTGGTGGACAGGAGCTGCCAGCGGCATGCTCAGAGGGGTAGAAGACTTCAGAGATCCCAAGATCATCTCACCCTATGCGGACGACACATTACTTTTCATCCGCTCCCCCGAGCTGAATCTGGCACCTATATTAGAAGACGTCATCCTCTTGGGGCATTATCTGGGTTGAAGGTCAACTGCACTAAATCCACACTATTCCCACTGATGGATACCACTATGGTCCCTCAGAACCTCCATTGGTTTACCTGGGCTTAATCAGAGATTAAATAACTCTGGGTCATGGTCGCGCGCCAACGGGTCCCACTGTACGATCATAACTAAGGAAACTGACATTCCTCGCCTGAAATACCGAGAGTTGAGCTAAATTACTGATCACACTAACTGGGAGGGTGGCCGTTCTTAAAAGGGTTATACTTCTGCAACTCCTATACAGGTTTTAGAACGTTCTGCTCTGGCGGGGAAGCACATTTTTCAAATCATTGATCTGGTCAGTCAACACCTTCGTGTGGCACTCTGGCGCCGTCCGCCTAAAATTCGATACCTTGGCCACTCTACTCGCTCTGGGTGGGTTTGCAGCACCTATCCTCGAGCGATACTGGATTGCTGCACAGGCCCAATTCGCTGCTTTCTGGTTTGAATCTGGCAGATCCACTCCACATGTTAAACTCAAGCACCTAGCGGCCGGTGATCAGGATTTTCGCTCCCTGGCTCTCCCTTCCTTGAATCTGAAACTGGACCCCACCGACGTCACAATGACGGCATGGCATAGACTTTGGAAACAGGTGGACACACCACACCCATTTCATGGCAACTTCCCCCTGTGGAACTGCCTCCCCAACTGCCCTCATGTTGATGGAGCCACCGTCCCCTACTGGTCGGAAAAGGGCTATGACACAATGAAAGGGAATAGTTTCTTACCTGTAACTCCATTTCTCCAGCATTGGTAGCTTTCATGGATTCACATGCTTAGAATATTCCCCGTCGTCAGACTGGGACCCCTCGGTACACATACATAGCCTTTTCCAAAGGAAAACTTTCGACACTTTTGTGTCCTATCTACGTCCTTCTAGGACCCGCCTACGTATGCTCCGCAGGCCGTGCTAGTATAAGAGGCCCGCCCCCGCGGCTCCCCTTCAGATTTCGGCCCCTCCTAAGTAGGAAGGGTTAAATTTATCACATACATTACATACGGGGAGGTTGGCGGGCGCATGTGAATCCATGAAAGATACCAATGCTGGAGAAATGGAGTTACAGGTAAGAAACTATTCCCTTCTCCAGCATTGGATCTTTCATGGATTCACATGCTTAGAATAAATTGTATAGCAGTAACGCTTGAGACGGCGGTGAGAATGTAATGTAACAATATATATCCTCACCCTACTACACAATGCATATCTACCGTAGGGATAAGTTAAGTCATATAACGTTGCCCACATAAAGTAGATCGCCCTTAAGAGGGTAGACAACAGAATCTCAGTAAGGTAAGCTCCTCCCTGTGTAAACAGATGGCGCAGGACAGCTCTTCCCATCTGCACCTCATCTGCATGCTGCCTGGCAAGGCAGTAGTGGCGGGTAAACGTGTGGGGCACTGACCATGCCGCAGCTTGGCATATGTCCGTCAGCGGAATCCCAGCCCATAACGCTGTTGAGGAGGACATCGACCTTGTAGAATGAGCTCTAGGATGTCCTTGCAGTGGCCTTCTGGCCTTAGAGTGACAAAAAGCAATCGTCGACGAGACCCATCTAGCCAATCCCTGTGTAGAGATTGCTTTTCCTCTCGTCGACGGACCATATGCGACGAACAGTTGCCGAGTAGCCCTGATGTCTTGTGTACGATGTAGGTAGAATTTCAGAGCCCTCTTAACGTCCAGGGTATGAAAAGTTTTTTCTGCTGCCGATGATGGAGTGGCGAAGAAAGTAGGCAGAACCACGGATGAGTGTTTGTGATATACCGTTGGAACCTTCGGGACGAACATAGGGTTAGTTGCCAGGACTACCTTGTCCTTAAAGAATCTTAGGTAGGGTGGGTCCACGACCAGCGCTTGTAGTTCCGAGATACCTCTGGCTGATGTGATAGCTATCAAGAATGCCAACTTCCACGAAATGAATTTTATGTCGGACGTGGCCATAGGCTCGAAAGGCGGTTTCATCAAGCCTGCCAACACTGTGTTGAGGCTCCACGTCGGGGGAAAACGTTTCACCGGGGGAAAAGCTCGAAATAAACCCCGCATGAAGTGTTTTACCAGTCTGTCAGTGAATAGAGGAGACGACTGCCTCTTCCTTGTGAACCTCGAGATGGCTGCCAGGTGTACCTTTATCGATGAGGGGGACAATCCCTTTTCTGCCAAGAGGAGCAGGTAAGGTAGAACTTGTTCCGGCGTCACCAACAATGGTTGTAGGCCCCGTTGTCCTCTACATCATTCACAGAATCTCTGCCACTTATAGGAGTAAGATTTGTTAGTAGAAGGGGCTCTAGCCGCCTGTAGAATTTTTTGGCAATCCTATGAAATGTCTAAAGCGCCGAACTCCGAGAAGTCAGGAGCCAGGACGTAAGGTTGAGACTGTCCGGGTCGTGATGCCACACCGTGCCTCTGTCCCGGGATAGAAGGTACGGGACTTTCGGAAACGCTATGGGATGTTCCAGCGATAGATGGAGGAGGTCTGAGAACCACGGTTGCCCCGGCCAGTATGGTGTCACTAGAATCACCCGGCAATTGTATCTGCGTATCCACTGTATTGTTTTCCGTATGTGGGGAAACGGGTGGAAAGCATAGAGGAACATGTCCGTCCATGGGAAGGAGAACGCCTCCCCCACCGAACCCTCTTGGGGCCATCTGCTTGCAAATTGCTCGCATTTCTTGTTGTCTTTGGTCGCGAAGGCGTCCAGAGGGGGGTGACCCCATTTCTCGAACACTTTCCTCAAGTGACCCGTGTCCACTTCCCACTCGTGTATCTGGGCCATGCTTCTGCTGAGGGAGTCGGCTTGGCCGTTCCTCACTCCTGGAAGGTGATGAGCCACGAGGGAAATTTCGTGCTTCGATGCCCAATGCCATGTTTTCTGGGCTTCTATGGAAAGAGTCCTTGATCGTGTCCCTCCTTGTTTCCTCAGATAAAACATGGCTGTTGTATTGTCGGTCAGTATTCACACTCGCGAACTCTTGATGTGTGGTAGGAACACCTTCAAAGCCCATCATACCGCTCTGAGTTCCAGTACGTTTATGTGTAGGAGTGACTCCGTTGGAGACCAGCGACCTTGCGTTTGGAGAGCACCCATGTGCGCTCCCCATCCGGTTAGGGACGCATCCGTAATTATGGTGCTCTGAAACTCCGGCTCCTGTAGGGGCACACCGTTGTTCAGATTGTGGGAACTCTGCCACCACTGAAGGGTCCGACGTAGCTTGTCGTCGTCGATGGTTATCCTGTCCGACCACGATCCCTGAGCCTGTGTTCATCGGTCCGCGAGGAATTCTTGGACTGGCCTCATGAATAGTCGACAGTTTCTCACCAGATGGATGCAGGATGCCATGGCCCCTAGGACCGAAACATACTTTCTCACTGAGATCCTGGTGTTTTGCCGTAGCCGGGACGCTTGTTGAATGAGTCTTGAGGTCCTGTCGAGAGAAGGTTTCACCAGCCCTAACTGAGTCTCGAACTGTGCCCCCAAGAATACCAGCGTTCTCGATGGCCGCAGAGAGGATTTCTCGAAGTTTATGGCGAATCCTAGCCGTTGTAGAAGCTGCATGGTGGTTTGCAGACTTGTGTTTGTCGACGCTGGGGAGGATCCCCTTACCAGCCAGTCGTCGAGGTATGGGTATACATGGTGGCTTTGCTTCCTTAGCCAGGCAGCCACTGGAGCCAGGCATTTTGTGAACGTTCTGGGGGAGGTCTTGAGCCCGAAAGGAAGAACCGTGAATTGGTAGTGAGTTCGCCCTATTACAAAACGTAGGAATTTCCTGTGTTTCCGACACATTGGAATATGGAAATACGCGTCCTGTAAATCCAGGGACGCCAGGAAATCTCCCTTTTGAACTGCGCGGATCACTTCCTGCAGAGTGAGCATCTTGAATTTCAGGCTCTTTAAGGACTTGTTGAGATCACGTAAGTCTAGAATGGGACGCCATTTGCCGTTCAGCTTTTTTACGACAAAGTATCTTGAGTAGACTCCTTGACCTCTCTGTGATGTTGGAACTAATTCTATCACGCCCTTCGCTAACATGAATGTAACCTCTTGTTGCAGTACCTTCATATGGGACTGAGCGGTGAACGCAGGTGGAATTTGCAGAGGGTTGTGTTTGAATTGCAGAGAGTGTCCGTTTCTTATAGTGTCTAACACCCATTGGTCCGTCGTTATCCTTTCCCATTCGTCGACATATGCTGAAACTCTTCCCCCCAGAACGGTTTGTGGTATGTCACTGCTGATCTTTATTTTGCTTGTCTCTCAACGACGATGGGTATGATGGTCATTTTCTGGAAGACTGGAAGTTTCGTCGACGGTTAGCCGATTGTGAGGCACGTCGGTATCCCTGGGAGGGGTAAGCCGATCTGGCAAAGGATCTGTCTCCAGAAGAGAATCTTGAATTACCTGAAGCCCCTCTAAAGGGACGAAAAGACTTGTAACTTCTGCCACTCTGGAGGGCACCAATGAACGTGCCGTGTCCGAATCTTCTTTCATTCCTTTTAGGGCCTCGTCCACCTTCTCACCGAAAAGAAGGTCTCCCTCAAAGGGCATATCTAAGACCTTGTATTGCACTTCTGGCCTGAAGTAGGTACACTTAAGCCATGACTGTCGACGCAATACCACCCCATTGTTGACTTGCTTGAAGCCTGACTCAACGAGATCCACCGCAATGTTTATTGCGTGATTTGAGGCTTCCTCACCCTCTCGGACCAGTAGCATAGCCGCCTTCCTCTGTTCTTCTGGAAGATGATCAAGCAGCGGAGCTAGTCTGTGCCACATCTCCCTATCGTATCTGGCCACAATTGCCAGAGAGTTTGCGGCCTTTACTGTGGTCGCTCCCACGGAGAGCACTTTCTTGCCAAAGGCATCTTGGCATCTCGCTTCGTTCTCAGGAGTCGTCGTGCACTTGTGCTGTGCCTTTGCCTTCCTCGCTGCTGCCGCCGACACCACCGAGTCCGGTGTTGGTTGGGAGGATAAACACTTGGGGGTAGACTCTGGAGCCTTAAACTTTTTTTCTAGGCGTCCTTTCACTGCTGGTTCTGAGAATGGGTGTCTCATTGTCTGCAACCCCTCTTTCCATACATGGTCTAGTATTGGTATCGAGAACAGTGACCTCCTTCTCTTGCCCATGTGGTCGAACAAAAAACAGTCCTTTTTCTGTTCTTCCTGGGACAGACCAAATTCTTTGCATGCCTTCTCCATCATAGAATGGAATGACGCAATGTCGTCCGGAGGGGACGGGTGTGCTGGGCTTCTGGGGTTTTCCAACTCCGCCTCTGACTCCCAGGTAGGATCCCTGGAGGGGGATAATGAGATATCCGACATGGCTCCCCTGTCAGACTCCGAATCTGGCAGCTCACCTTCCTCCTGTGCCAGTGTTGAGATTGGCGTGCGTGGGTGCGTCGGTTGACGGGACGGGCCCGGCTCGTCGACGGGTGACTGTGGCAGGCTTGCCTGGGGTAGTCGCTGGTCCAACGACCGCAACAAGGACTGAAGCGTGGACAGAATATCCAACGAAAAAACCGATTGAGGATTGAGGAGAGGGGCAGATACCGGTGTAACGGATGCCCTCGTCAACGACTTGTCAGCCGCTCGTAGCCCTAGGTCTGTTGGGCCAGCAACTCTCTTGTTCTCGTCCTCCGAGGACAGCAACATAGCTTGTTCTTGTAGCAAAGGCTCCGGGGGGGTCGGGTCAAAGACTTCAGGCCTCCAGGCCTCCTGTAGGACCCCCGTCGACGAGGCCCTCGTCGACGCCATTGTCGACGGGACGGTGGATGCCCCCTGTGCAAGTGGCAGGGAGGCGGCCGATGACTGGACCGCCGTCGACGACGAAGACTTCGCAGGTGGTTTTGGCGGTCCCGCCTTCTCCACACTGTGCCCGCTTTTACTCGACTCGTGGTCGATCTGTGATGATCGCCAGAGGAGGATTTTCTTTCCTTCGCATGCTTTTTTAATGAGGATTATTTCTTTGCCGAGGAGTCTCTAGTGGAGTGACTTCCAGACGACTCTTTTTCCGACGGTCTAGATTTCTTCGCCGGTGGTTCCGACGAGGCCGCGCGGCGTGATGTTTTCGCCGACTGTGTGGAGCCCACCTCCGAGGGGGGGTATGCCCCCGCTCCATCATTCAGCCATGCCACCAGGCGTCGGTTCCGGTCTTTGAGGGTTTTTTGAGAAAAACCCTTGCATATGTCGCAGGTATCCGCCGAATGGTGAGGGTGGAGGCAATATATGCAGTCCATATGTCCGTGTCCCTCGTAAACCTTTTTTAAGCCGCATGTCGCGCATGGACGGAACAGCGCTTTTCCTGACACAGAGGACATTATTACTCGAAATCCAATGACGCAACCTAGTACAAAACAGTAGGACAACACGAGGAGATACCACTACTTTGGAGACGGTTGAAATCTGAAGGGGAGCCGCGGGGGCGGGCCTCTTATACTAGCACGGCCTGCGGAGCATGCGTAGGCGGGTCCTAGAAGGACGTAGATAGGACACAAAAGTGGCGAAAGTTTTCCTTTGGAAAAGGCTATATATGTGTACAGAGGGGTCCCAGTCTGACGACGGGGAATATTCTAAGCATGTGAATCCATGAAAGATCCAATGCTGGAGAAGATATTTTCACCATGGGCTCCTTCACGGAATTGCAAGATCTTCCGGAGCCCCTAAATGGGCGTCCCTCCAGATGGTTACAATATGCCGGTCTGCACCGAGCTCTCAAGGTTAAATGGCATAACTTCCCCTCGATCCCCCCCGCCCTGGATGTTTCGATACTCTCTGAGATTATGTCGGGCAATGCAACCCAAGGAGGGTCTCCAGGCTATATAGTCTTCTGCAACGGAGGACAGGACTTCCATGGGATAAGCTTCGAGGGGCTTTGAGCCGTGAGCTGGGCGTCGAGATAACCGACCAAACATTGGCATTTATGTGTGCTCGCACTCAGGTGATCGCCCTTAATTCTAGATTTAAACTGATTTAGTTTAAAATACTTCACAGATACCACCATACCCCGGCTAGGCTACACCGTATGTCCCGAGATCGGCCCTCAGAGTGCCCACGATGCAGGTCAGACAATGCAGATTACATACACATGCTCTGGTCCTATCCAAAATTTAACTCTTTCTGGGAAGGGGTCTGTGAAGCTGTATCTCAGTAACTGATTGTACCATTACACCGTCCCCCATGACATGTCTATTCAACAAGTTCCCCCGCGCCGGCCATGACCTCAAGAGGGTGACCGGTCTCTGTATGCTACTCGCTGTTCGCTGTGTGCTACTACTCTGGTTGCGCCCTGGTGCTCCCACCCTCGACCAATGGCTAAGCGCTGTCACCTGGACCTCGGATGTGGAGGAGCATTGGTCTGCCATGCAACCAGTAACTAGTAGACACAGGAACATCTGGACCCCCTTTCCCTCCTATATATATATATTCCTTGTCAGCTGAGGATGGGTAATGTAGCAACGACCCATTGCCTCCTGGCTTACCCCCGACTAATATATCTATGTAGCTGACCTGATACCTACCTTCATACTGTAGAGTTTATAAGCTTCTCTGCAATGGCCCTGCATGGTAACTTTGCTGGATTATGCGCCCCTGTGGTTGATGTCGATGTTTTATATACTGCCTGTTACTTCCTGTTGTACTGTCAGGCATGTTAAATAAATAACGTTTTTTAAAAAAGAGATGAAATAAGGAGAAGAGGTGGAGGAGGGAAGTGTTAGAGTGTCATCCGCATAGCACTGAAAATTGGAGCAGAAAATGTCAATGCGGCGGGCGAGAGTTGCCAGGTAGTGGTTGAAAAGCCAGGATGAGATGTTAGACACCTGGAGAACACTGCAGGGAGAAAGGGAGATAGATGAAAGGAAGGACCCAAGTTGGACCTGGGAGAGTCAATCCGTGAGGAAAGAAGTCAGCCAGGCCAGAGCCTGATCGGCGATACCCAGGTTGTAAGGGAGATGGTTGAGCAGATGGTATGATTGACAATGTCGAAGGCAGAAGAGAGATCGAATAGGATGAGGACAGAGGGGATGTTAGAGTCAAGACTGGAGAGAAGATCTTCACTGATGTTCAGGAGAACAGTTTCCATGCTTCTGGCAGCTCTAAATCCAGACTGATGGTTGACAACCAGCTGAATCAGAGTGAAGTTTAAGCTGTGAGATGGCCAGCTTTTCCAGGAGTTTGCCCAGAAAAGGAGTGATGGAGATTGGGTGATAGTTAGCCATGCAATAAGGTCAGCTGTGGGTTTGAGAAGAGGGTCCACAACAGAGTGCACTATAGGGTAGGGGAAGACTCCTGAGGCAAAGGTGAGGTTGCAGAAATCAGCCAGGGAGGAACCTGTTTTGATGACTTTTATAGATCGGACTTGTCTTGCGACCTTGTCAGGGGAGCAAAGAGAAAGGGATGAGAAAGAGGGTGGGGCGGGGGGGTGGATGTAGGAGGGCCAGAGTTCACAGAAGGAGAGGGGAGAGGCGGGAGAGGTGATGAGAGGGTGGACAGGATATTCTGGGTTTTTGAGATGAAGTGAGAGGCAGGGGCCGTGCAAAAGACCTGGGAGGCAACAGGAGAGGTAGACACTGCAGCAGGGTTGGCTAGCTCCTTGCAGATTTTAAAGAGATTGGCCGAGTTGTTAGATGCCGCAGAGACACCGGCTTGGATGTGGGTTCTCTTCTTAGTGTGGAGAGAGAGTCGGTATTGCTTTTGGAGCAGGCGACAGGCCAGTTTGTCAGAGGATGACCAAAGCCCTCCATTTCCTCTCAGCCACCTTACACTTGCGTTTAAGTGTAGCTAGGTCAGACTCACACCAAGAGTTGAACTTGGCTTTGGGCTTCAAATGGATCATCATGACAGGGGCAAGAGCATCAAGAGTATCAGAAGCATAAGAGTAGAGCATAGACAGGGCTGTGTCAGGATGAAAGTCAGTCAGAGGTGGGCGGGGAGGGGGCGAGAAGGTGGCGGCAAAGGCCTCAACTGACACACGCTTCATGGACCGGATGTCCGTGAAGGTAGGTGGCAGTGTTGGGTTAGGCTTGTCCTGGGAGGCAGAGAGGGAGAAATGAGAGGAGAGGAGGGAGTGATTGCTCCAGGAGAGAGGAGTGGTCAGAGGAGATCAAGACATCAAGTGTGTGCCCTGAAGAAAGAGTTGGGCCCAAGGGGAAGATAGAAAGGGAGAGGGAATCACAGAGGTCACGGAAGAGTGCAGAGGAGGAACAAGGAGAATCTAGATGGATATTGAGGTCACCAAGAAGGAGGAGCGGAGTGGTCGAGGCCAGGAGGGAGTAGGAGAGGTTTGCCCTCTCTGAGAGAAATTAGGGGATTTGACCAGGATGCTGATAGATAGTAGTCATGGTAAGAGAGAGTGGCTAGAAGAGAGAGAAAGCCTGCAGACAAGGTATTCAAAAGAGGAATATGTCATGCGTGGGAATGATAGAGGCAGGGAGCCACTCGGGAAAGATCAGGGCTACACCCCCTCCGGACCGGGGCGATCTGGGTGCAGCGAGTATCATGTAACCATCAGGGAGGAGTGTGTCAAAGCTTGTGACAGAGCTGGCCGTGAACTATGTCTCGGTAAGACTGAGGACTGTTGGGGAGAATTATCCAGCATGGCTAATTTCCCTTATCTACTGAGTCCCTCAGCAGCTTTTCTGGATTTCTAAGATTTATTTTTTTCACCTGGTAAAAGTGTGAGCCTTTTTTCCCACTCTTGCATGTGTTTTGCTATGTGTATTTCTACTTTCTGTGTGATCTCGGGCACTGGAGCCTCACCTACTCCATGTGCACCACTTTTTGTGTGTGTTACACAGCACCTTCAGTGCATTGACACAGGGTTGTCTTTGAGACTTCCCACTGACTCAATTTTTCTGGTGCTGACTACTGTCCCCCAGAAACAGGTAATGTTGCCATTAACTTTATATAGTCACTTTAAAAACCACAGACCCAGTACACCTCATCTTACATGGAGTATTGGAAAGGGGTAACTCTTACCCCTTTTTGTCTGTGCCTCTTGGAGCCTTATTTCGCTCCCTTAATATTAAGACCTGGCTGGTGGCAGTGGTATCTACCCTAACTTTTCTACTGCGGTTATCTGACATAACGTGGTAATGTTTTAGGATATTATATTAGCCTCGAACATAAAACCCGCTTGACCATATATGTTTTATTTTGGTTCCAGCTGGGTTTAGTCGTCATTTCTTTTTGTTAAAGTCTTTCCCGTGTTTTTCTCTGCACGCCAAACCAGGGATGACTCCTTTGTTCACAGTCTTTTTGCGGGCTTCTGCACAGAAGCCCTCCTTAAGGCGCCTAATAGTCTAGGTAGGCAGGATGTGAGGGAGGGATCTTCGGAGCCCTGCCATGGGTTCCCTTGTTAACCCAAGTTCCACTCTTGTCTGATTGGCTAAGGGGACTGACCTTGCCAGGCCAGCCACCCTGCTTTGTGATTGACAGCCAGGCTGTATGAATAGGGAAAAGTGCATAAAAAGCAGGTCTCTGGGACGGCAAGAGCAGAGTCGCCACTGGAACGAAAGAACCAATGAGGAACTGGAAGAAGAGGACCCCTAGAACGACTGAACCACCCGGTGAAACCCTGCTGCAGGTCCGAATCTCCAAATCCAACGACAGAGGAGATCCTTCAGGAAACTTCTTCCCTTGAGCTGGTGGGACCAACCAGTTCGCCCAAACTACAAGCCAGGACCCCTCCCCTGGTCGAAATCACTGTACAGAGCTACACTGGGCCGGATAGCCAGGAAGGTTGGATCCTTCTTGGGTTTTAAGGAGCGCAACTTTTACTCGTGGATTGGCGCTGCTGCTGGTTTCTTCCCTCGGTAGTTTAGGACCATCCAGTCTTCCTACTTCTGATCAGTCTGACAGTCGCTTCAGGAACCGTGAGCCTGCAGGAACTACCAGGAACGTCTGCCTCAGCTACAGCCCCATCCGAGGGCTTGTCCGTCTCTTCTCTTTGAACTAACTTTTCTACCAACCAACCTCGTCCGGAATCTGTGCCACGAACTTTACTACAAACTACCCTGAACTTTGTGATCTTGAGCAAAAGATTTTTGACCTATTGACTTTGGCCCTAAGCCTTTTCTAGCTGATCTCCTCACTGTAGTCTCTCTTGTTCAACTGATCAGAATACTTACCTGTTGGTTTTGCCTAATTGCTGATAACTTTGTCTTTCCCTCCCTTTTAAATTGCTGGAGTGTCATTTTGCTCCCACTTCATTTTGTGAGCTTAACTTGTCTGGAATTTAAGGTGTATTTATGATTGTGATTTTGACCTTGCTTAGAATAGTGAAATGTTATCCAACTGTTGAGTAAATAAATATATATTCTTTTACTTAGAAACCTTAAATCAGTGTTTGCCTGAATCATAGTAATTGCTGTCCTTTGTGTAACTATTTGTACTTCTCACTTACTCTTGAGATAAGATAAGTCTGGCTGCTCCGCTACTGCTACCACTATAACTGTGTAGTACAGGCTTGTACCAAAGGTGAAATTGTACTGTCACTTGTAGTCTTCATTGTGTGTAGTGTTCCCAAAGGGTACTGCATATAATTCTGTCTAACAAGGACATCAAGGTCAAGTTATTCCAAGAGGTGGCAGATGTCGGAGGAGCGTTTGACAGCAGAGCGATAGTTGAGAGTGGCAAGATGAAGAAGGCTGCCAGCCTTAAAGGCCTTCTGGGGAGGGGTCCACATCAGAGGTAAGCCCTGCAGAGGTGAAGGAGCCAGAGGTGGGGCAGAAGAGGATGGAAGAGAGGGCAAGGTAGCCAAGGGGGGCAGAGGGGACAACAGGAGATGAAAGGAAGTTGATGAGGCGAGGGAAGGGACTATCAAAGAGGAGGAGATTGGCTTGAGGGCCTTGGACCATGACGGTGCCATTAAGGTAGACATTAATGATGACTTTAGAGGCGTCGAGGGAGGCATGAGAACTTCCCAACAGTGCCACTATTAATGGGAGGAGGAGGAGAAAGGATAGATCACAGAGATCATATGAAGAGTCCATAGATCTGGCGAAGGAACGACAAAGAGATGTCAGTGAGGGTTTGTCTGCTGGAAGCGCTGGAATAGGTGTCAGGGATAGGGGGACCAGTGTTGACGGCAGGGTTGAACTTCTTCCCATCAGACTTAGTGAGAAGGGAAGGATAGTCAATGCAGAAGCAGTTGGAGAAGATAGGAGAGACAGAAAGCGCCATGGGTGTGGTAGCAAGAAAAAGGAGGGAGAAGTGGGGGGGCAGGGGAAAGCAGGTAAGAGTGGAACAAAGAGAACAGTGAAGTCACTGGGCCAGCAGGTTACAGAGAAGCAAAGATACAAGCAGCGTGCAGAGCAAGTTAGCAAAAAACACAGCAAGATTTGAACTTTTCACCAAAACGTGAAACACAACAAGCTTTGAAATTTACAATTGGATTCAGATGCTAGAAAAGCGTGTTAAAAAACACAATGCAATTCAGAATGTAAACATGGGAGAACAAGCACAGAAAGGACAGTGAAAGTCAAAAGAGGGTGTGAGTAAGTCCAGAAGGAAGGACCTAACCAAGAATTAAGGTGGTGTAAAGTCATAACAGTCCGGATTATTTTGAAGAGTGAGGTAGCAGCATCGTGGAAGTTCAGGTGTTGGGGTGCAAAATAGAGCCCAGTAATGTTCTGGTAGCGGACAGGGGCCTTTGTTGTGGGCCTTGTTAGACTGGGCCGGCTCCTGCCTCCCTGTTGCTACGATTGGGCTTTCTAGACCAGTGCAACCAATGGGAGGAGCAGACTGAGGCCAGCCCAAGACAGCTACACAGAGGAAAATGGTGCGGCCATCTTTGAGGCCAAAACACAATAAGGCACCAATGCTCACATGTGCGAGAAAGTCAAAAACCCAGCAAATGGGCAACTTCAGAGAAAGGAGATTGCTCTTCACGCAATCACCACACTGCCAGCAATGTGAAACACAATTATGTTAAAAAATGCCAAAGATCGCTGCATCAGGCGCAGATCACACCTACAATTCCAAAACAGTAAACACAACAAGAAGTGCGGCCAGCTGGTGGCAAGTGCAAGGGTAAGTGCAGACATCAAGTGTCCAAGTGCTGTTAGGGGGACTGTAGGGATACAGTAACAGACCCGAAGTGCAAGGTTTGCCAGGGGGGCAGTGCAGGTATGCAACTGGTGGGCAGGGGATCAGGGCCTGAGATCAGAAGGTAGCCATGTGACCCGTGCAGTTTCAGTTTCAGCCAGGAGTTCAGCAGGAGAGAGGAATAGAGAAAGCAGAAGCAAACAGAAAGGTCTTGAGGTTCTTCCAGAAGCGGAGATGGTTCTCCTCAAGTTTCAGAGAGGCAGGGAGGCTGTTCCAGAGGGAGGGCCCAGCTGAAGAAAGAGACCTACCACCAACTCGTTGCTTGGAGAAGCGACTGACCCTGAGGGAATTGGAGGCGGAGGAGCAAAGAGCTCAAAAAGGAAGATATTTACGAAGAGAGTGTTGGAGGTATTGAGGCCCCAGCGCTGCATTTACCTCAATGATGTCAACACCACTCTAGCTCTCATCAGGGCACCAGATCTAAATAAAAAATGTTGTCCGTAGACAGAGTGAGTCTAGATAAAACAGTCCTTTCACTGTTGTCTAGGCCACCCCTGTAGCGGTTAAAGCTGGGGAGGTGTTCTTTCTTTGTCTTTTTTCCCCTTCCTAATGTTTCTTCAGCATATGAAAATGTTGACAAGACTGAAGCCACAAATGCTACCAAGGAGCAAGTGGTGAGGTTTACTAACCTGGCTATGTCACTGCTATTTCCTTGTGCGTTTCTTAACAATATTGCAGGTTTGAATTCTTCACGCAGTATCGCATCGAAATGTTTTAAAAGACAGTTGAAACTAGCAAAGTACAACGAGTACAGGTGCTTAGATTTGGATGTGATAGAAGATGTGCACCACCCAGAAAAGAGTAATAGTTGGTTTGCAGACATGAGTTTGGTGGGGGAAAAGAGGGTTAATGGGAGCGGTTCATTGATACCACATACGTCAGGAGCCCCCAAGGTATTAATTCCACCGAAAACTCCGGTTGATGGAGGCACAATGATTGGTCCATCTAACATTATGCTGGTCCATCTAACATTATGCAGGTTGCAAAGCACTTTCCAGGCACAGAGTATACAACTTGTGATGACAGACCCAGACGAATTGCAGTGGGCCCGCAATCCCAGAAGCACCCAGTGTTTGCAAAAACCATAGCTGGAAGGTGTAAAATGTGTAGCAAACAGATGGCAAGAGACTACAATGAGATGCATGGCAGGAGGCCTCGTGGGGTTTGGGGAAGAAGTTAACCAAAAGTGGGCCAAGATTACTGGAACGAGCATGAGGTGAAATTCACTTGGATTGAGGCAATGGAGAAACCAGTCAAAGTACAAAAAATGAGCGTTAGAACACCTTTTCAGAAAACCCCGACTAGCGAAGCCAAACGAGAACTCCTTGCTATTTCCAAAACATACAAACTCGCAGTAATAACCCGTAAAGCCAACTCCCTCAAACAAAGTATCACTAATGCTAACTCTGATAGCAAAGAACTATTTTCTATCATTAGAGAATTAGAAACACCCATTCCACCTCCCAGCCCCGCCATCGCAAGTAAGGCATGGTGCACTACCGTTCAGGACGCACTAGCATCTAAAGTAAACATTCTTCAATATAAAATCACCCTTCAAAGAAAACTTCTAAACACACAGTGGAGCTTACCTCGATGAAATCCGAAGATACTTTAGCAAGTATACTGCTATTTAATTTCACGACAGTGACCACTACCCAAGTGCTCAAAACCATTGCCTCCCTCAAACCCTCAAACTGTAAAGGGGACAGCTTCCCTGCAAAACTAGTCAAGGACTGTGCCGCCGGACTAGCACCTACCATCACTAATTTCATCAATGCCTTGTTCAACGCTAATCCCATACCCACTAACATCATAGAAGCCCGGGCAACAACCCTTCTTAAAAAAACATTACACCCCACCAATTACCACCCAATTACCACCGTTCCTTTTCTCCTCAAAGTCATTGATAAAATAAAGTATAGTCAAGTGCAATCCCATCTTGAAAATAACCATCTGTTAGGAGATAAACAATCAGGTTTCCGCCCTGAGCATAGTACTGAGACAGCCCTATTGGACTTAAAAAACAGATGGACGCCCTCAGAGACGCAAGAAATCTATGCATCCTGCTGCTACTTGACCTCTCTGCAGCCTTTGACTTAGTGGACCATAGCAAATTATGCCAAACCTTAGCCAATAATTTCCACTTTTCCAAGGAAGAAACCTCCTGGATTAACTCCTTGTCGGATTTCACATCCAGCGTAGCCATCGGAAATGAAGCAGCTGACCCTATAACAGTAACACTGGGCGTCCCGCAGGGTTCATGCCTTTCCCCCACACTCTATAACGCTTACACTAAGCTACTGATCGCTGCCCTGGATGCCATGGGAGTATCCACACAAACTTTGCGGAGGACAAGCAGATACTCATCCCCATCACAGGCAACATAGAACAAGACACCATCTGTATCAACAAAATCTACTCTATGATACAGAATTGATTGGCAACTAACAGCCTATGCCTAAATGTCGAAAAAACTGAGATTCTCATAGTAGGTGCCTGTGCCCGTAAATTACCACCAGAGTACACAGCCATAGTTATATATGGTACCCCTATTACCATCTCACACCAAGTGAAAACCCTAGGGGTTTACCTCGACTCCAGCCTCACCATGAGCAAACACATGAATGCCCTCGCGCCATCCACCGCATATATGGCCAAACTCATCGCATTAAGTCGACCGTTCCTCACTCCCCAAAACTACATCACAGTAGCAAGGGCCCTCATTCTGGCCAAGATGGATTACTGTAATATACTCTTACTGGGGACCTCAAAGAAAAACCGAAATAAAATGCAATTACTACAGAATAAGGCCTTGAGAGCAGCGCTAGGTATCAAAAAGAGTGACCACATATCACATCATAGAATAGAGGCCCACTGGCGAGACTACTACATAAAAGACGATCACACATAAATGTATCGCTGAACAGGCCCCTACATATCTCAACCACTGCCTTACACACAAAACAACCACCAGCACGCTAAGATCCAATGCCAACACACACCTGCTCATGCCCCGGTTCAATAACACCAGAACAGGCAACTCCAGTTTCCCTGTAGCAGCCCCTAGAATATGGAATTCCCTCACACCCAACATCATCAACGAGCCCTCCTTCCCACAGTTTAAGAAACTGCTTAAGACTTGGCTTTTCAACAAATACTAATCATGTCCGAATGTAAATACATTAACATTTGCATGCTTTTATTTGTTGTCTAATGTACAAACTGTAACTAGGTGTTAATCATTCTGCAACTACCTAATGTTTAGTTATTCATGTAACCAAGAAACTATTAAGCTATCATTTAACTAAGTAACCTTTTACCTCTCATTATGTAAGTATTTATGTAACATTCTTGTAACTTTAAGTACGCAAGTATTCTTGTAAACTACACTGCGGTACCCAGGGTGTGGGCGTATAACCAAATACAATAAATAAATATGAACTATTTATTTTGCATTTATTTGCAGCGCACATAATCCATAGGTATCTAGACGCTAGTTTCATTGAATTGTGAAAGTGCAGGTTATTTAGAACGTGCTTGGTGTTTTCAAGCACGGATCTGGGATTCAAACCTGTGTTTTCTCGGCGTGGTCTTGCTTCCAAGACCTGTGGGTTGCCACAGAGCTATCCTCCCATCACTATGCTTCTACAATGAGGGAAACAGCTTTGTGGGAGCCAACAATAAGTGCAACAAGACATTATGCATCGGAGATCTTAAAAAGGGGACACCCACAGTGATGGACACCAGTTGGGTCTGTGGCCAGCAGGCATTCATGCACCTCCTGCCACTATGGAGGGGCACATGCTCAATGGTCTCATTGCGCTCAGCTTTCCTGGTGGTCCCTAAAGAGCATCTCATAGTGGGGCCGGGTGGCCAGTCCGACCCAACAACAGCACCAGCGTGAGGTGCCCCTACCACAGTTCCTCTGCAACGGGCCATATTCCATATCCTGCCCGAAAAGGATAAGAGATAGAAAACGCAAAGAAAGCATTGATCCAACTACCTGTCCCAGGATTCTGCAGAATTGTTCAAAGAAACACCACATCAATACAGACTGTATAGTAAAGAACAGACATGCTTTGCATTATTATTATTGCCTGGAATACAAGCAGCTGCCAATGCCAAGTGGCTCCAGACTGTCCACTGGGAGGTGACACAGCTGGTAAATGACACTGAGCAGGGCCTCAATGCAATTGAGGCTGAAATGCAGGCAATCAGGCTGATGACCCTGTAGAACCACCATGCACTGGACTTACTGCGATGGAGGGAGGCGTTTGCTGCAAAAGTGGCAATTTCTGCTGTACCTAGATTCCTCCAAATGATGCAGACAATGGGTCCCTGGCACAAATAGGAGCCCTGCACACTCTTGGCACTGACATGCAAACAGAGGCTGGCATCCAGAGAAGTGACTGGTTTGGCGATCTGATCTCTTGGGCACCATTGTGTTTGGGGGGGGGGGGGGTCATAAGAATATTGGTACCAGTGATAATGTTTGGGTTGGTGATCCTCTGCACCTGCCAACTGGGAATTTCATGCTGTGCCAAAGCAATGGCTAGCTCTTCAATGATGATGGTTTCCACTGGGGTACAGGGGCACCTCGTGGTACAAAAGACAGCAAGGTACAAACAAATGACCCTAACAAATTTTGCATGGCTGCAATAGAGCAACAACTACTCCCCTACTCCCCCACCAGACCCCTAGAACTATGAGGAACATTGGGTCGACCTAACAGGGGAGGGGGTGTGTGTATATAACATGTACACCAGAGCAGTATGCTCAAGCAGGAGAAAGTTTATCTTCTGTGTGCAGAGCATCGGTGCCCAAGGAGGGGGCACAGTCATATTTGGAAGCTGAAAGGTTAGAAAGGGAGAAGATAGAAGGGGAAAGCGAAAGGCTTACATGAGAGTTTGTTAATGTAAGGTTAATGAAAGGGGGGAATGTTGGAAAGCAGGGACAATTGGTCCAGGCCCCCCAAGCAGTTTTGGATGAGGCAGAGGCCTAGAAGAGTGTTGTCGGGGCCCGGGGAGGTGATTGGGGGAAACAGGGTGGGGTTCATAGAAACTGCAGTTGTGGGTAGGTTAGTGCATGCTTGGGTATAGATTCCACTGAGAGTGAAACACCATCTTAGAAATTAGCAGCCATATTGAATTCACGTATTAGTGAAGATTTGGATATCAATTTGCACCAAAATACACTACGAAAGCTACATTTTTGGGACCTTCTTATTCCAAACTCTTCTGATTCATACAAATTAGGACTACTGTGGACCTCACAAAGGACTCGAAAGAGTTTTCATGAAATAGTGTCTACATAATTGAGCAGGTGAACCTCCCATCATGAATTAACAACAGTACATGACAAATCTAAGATTAATTTGCATAATCCCCCTGATGAACCACTGTATATGTGGAGAAACACGTGTTGAGGACCTTTCAGAAAATGCATGACAGTCTGCCTTTTGAATCATCTTGAAATAAATTTGTAACACCACCTTTGAATACTGGTCAATTTCCTTCTGTTGGCGCAAATTAGTATCCAACTCTTCACTAATACTAATTTCAAGTATTGGGCAGTCTTAATACCAGGATATCTTAATTTGCAGACAACTAGACTACAGCTAACCAAATTACTATCAGGACTCGCCACCGGTTGTTTAAAGACTGCAATTCTCATATTTCAATCATATTGAATTCAAGGCCTAATGCTGCGCTGCAGCCAGGGCAGTAGGCCCCCCGGCCATGAATGTGGAAATAGTGTGTGCATGCGGGAGTGGGTTGCAACATGGGCAGCAGTGAGAAACACCAAAGCCACAGGAGATTCATAAACCTTTCATTGTCTCATACTGTCAGCCTTCGAATCCCAGAAGGTATGTATCCTGCATGGCCATAAGGTGGCCGAGAGCGCCATGCTAGAAGTGATCCCACGAGAAGGAGTCCTAACTCCAAGTTATAGTGCCCAGTTGCCCCAGCCCCAAGACCCCAGCATTCCAAGGTACCAGCCAGACCACCGACCATAAAGCTGTTAGAGCGCCAATCGATCAGAGAGCTGGGGCAGGCTGCTCCCACCATTAAGTCATGTGATTTATGCTGTGAGGTGCCACGAGAAGGGTGTGGGGGGGAAACAAGGGTGGACAGATTTTGAACATGCCTGATGCGTCTGGACTCCAGCTGGGGTTTGTAAGTTATAGTGTCCTCGAAAGTATGCTCTGCGCCCATGTCTGCAGTAGGAGGTGCACCTAAGGCTGCAGCTGGAGAATGCAATGTTTTTACACTTCTAATTGCCAATTAGGAACTGTGGGCCCGATGACGCACACCGAAGAACCCCAAGTGGAAGACGATGGACAGGAGAAGCTGGGACCAATGACCTGGCATCCCATATGGAGCAGGCTGCCTATGCACAGGGTTGCACCAACCAGCTATGTGTCTGTGTAACCTATATAAGGTACATCAGCTGTGACGCTTCAGACCTTTATAACCTTTCCAGGTTGATTTCAGCAGAGCGCTCCGTGGCAGCAGAGTCCTTTGTCTTTGTCCATTTTTTAAATAAAGCGTTGTTCTCCTTGCAATAGGTGTGCTGGGCCTTTCCCCCTAGTTGGTTGTATTGTTTCTGGTGTGAGCATTGAGGGGCTTCTCGACATAAGACTTATCTTCATAGTCTATTCCTCTCAACTCACAAGCACTCAGTAGAGCTTCTAAGCTCATCCTAGTCAATTTACCATTTGCAATCCATTGTTTGTAGTGATGTTTTTCTAGTATATCATCCAATTCTAGGCATGCTCACGTTTGGCTCTCCTCTGGAGCTGCAGTGAATTGTATTGACAATAGTTAATATCTAAACTCTCATTCCAATTTTAAAGACAGAAGCTCATGATTCTTTTCAAAATCCAAACTTTTAATCGGAAGGCAAAAACTGCATCCCTAGATTCAGTGCCATCAATTTATTTGCTAATGCATTTCGGACTGCGTCCATCTTCAGGGCTTACGGCACTGCAAGCAATTATATCCATTCATTGCATAACGGTGGTACCACCATTTTGTTGAGATCATAATAGAAATCATGAATCAAAACCAAAAATCAAAAAAAAAATTTGAATCCGAAATCAGAATTCCTATTGGTATCATAAAATCAGTAAATCAATTGGCACATACCGGATGTGAATAGAGTTGAGTAGTATGCAATCAGGGAGGAAATCAGATAATCATCAGTTAAAGCTCTTTTCAAGTAACTAACATTGCAAAAATATCTCAATGTTCAGTAATCCACATTAACTTAGAAAGCTACTTTTACTTGATCATGTGGCCATATGGCCTAAAATCTTATATACATATAGTATATTTTAGCAGCATGATTCTGTGACAGAAATCAAAAATGCATGCTCAGTATGTGCTCAGGTGTGCTTGAAAACGTAGTCATTTCACTCGACTCAAAAAAGGAGTTTAGCCTACCTCGTGGCGTGATCAGTTTTTTGCAGTATTGCACTGTGTAGAATAAACGAAGACCTAGTCAGTTATGTTGTGTACAGCTCAGATCACATTTCTCCTTCCCTCTCCTTAAATGCTTACCTGTGGGTTTGTGGACACAAGTTTTGCGTGCGCTTGTAGAAGCCGGCGTCTGCCATGCGCTGTTCTGTATACAGTTGCCAGGCAACGTGATGCCGATCGTTCACAAACCGTGCCATCTGTCACAGATCTCTGTTATTAGTTCCTGTGGGTGCTCGATCCTAATAATTACTTGTTGTTCTTGTGTACATAAACAGTGAAATAATATGGAATTGGGATGATCACCGCTCTCAAAATTGTCCTGAGTCTTAGTTAAATCTTCATGGTCTGGCGTTGCGCTGTCATGCATTCGAAAACACAATGACGTGGCTGTTGCTTTGCGTCCGGCAGGCACCTGTTGCTAGGGCCTACGGGATCCCAGCTGTCCCGGAAAATGTAGCGCTGAGAATAGCTGTTCTAATTTTTAACATATCCAATAGTTACGTGAAATAAAGTTCAAAATTTAAATATAGTTAAATCCAGACAAATGTGGCTTTAAATTTAAATAAAAATATGTCGGTTGTGCCCACACTTTGGGTGGATCAATTGAATATTCTGCTTACTATGTGTTGTTGTCATGTTGAAGTTAAGTCCTTACTCAATTGTGCCACCCTATTTGTCACAGGCTGTCGTATTGACTGCTATATCCCTCATTTCTACAATGTGATCCAAGTTACAGTAACCATACATTATATTGTGGGGTTGTCTGGAAATATACCCTATGTTATGGATAGTGTAATCCATCGTCAATCATTTGGATAGTCATGGTTCATCTACCTCATTGCTCATGTTAAAATCAATACTCATGTTAAATCAATGTCAACAATCATTTGAAGAGCTTAACTGTTGGATAATTATCTTCACTGTCTCATGTCTTTGTGATCTTATTACTGCGAGGGAATGTGCAGTTAACACATGTAGTTATTTCTTCGTTCATCCCTCTGGTGCAAGGGAGTCCAAATGTTCGATCCAATACATCTCTTTTTGATCCAGACGTCTGCTTAGGTCTTCATGTACATTATGCTGTTTTACCACTTCAACCACCTGAAAACGTATCTGATTTAGGTTATGTTTCTTATCACTCCAGTGCCTAGCTACTGCTGAATTGATAATGCACATGAAGACCAAAGCAGACATCTGGATCAAAAAGACGTATTGGATCAACCGTTTGGACTCCCTTGCACCATGGGGGATAAACGAGGAAATTAACTACATGTGCTACCTGTGATCTTATTACTGCGAAGGAACGTGCAAATGAGCAAAGATATGAGACACATGATGATAACTATACAACAGTTAAAGCTCTTCAAATGATTGTTGATATTGATTTAACATGAGTATTGATTTAACATGAGTAATGAGATGAGCTATATTAACCATGACTATCCAAATGATTATTGACGATGGATTACACCATCCATAACAGATTATATTTCCAGACACCCACACAATATGATGTATGTTTACTGTAACTTGGATCACATTGAAGAAATTAAGGATATAGCAGTCAATACGACAGCCCATGACAAAGAGGGCAGCACAAGTGTGTAAGGATTTAACTTCAACATGATAACACATAGTAAGCAGAATATTGAATTGATCCACCTAGTGTGGCCACAATAGACCTATTTTTATTTTAATTTAAATGTAAATCCACATTTGAATTTAAATTATGTTTGGATTTAACTATACTTAAATGTAACTTTATTTCACGCAACTATTGGATAGGTTAAAAATCAGAACAGCTATTGTCAGCGCTACATTTTCCAGGAGAGCTGGCATTGCATAGGCCCTACCAACAGGTGCCTGTGGGACACGAGGCGACAGCCACGTCATTGCACTTTCGAATGCATGATGGTACCCCCAGTGGCAGCCGCCCTCAGGACGCCGCCGCAACAGACGACGTTAGCAAATAAAGACACTTTGCCAATCTTTAACCTCTCGGACTACAATCTTTCTAACGAAGAAACAGCTGTCCTTGGTAGAGGGCTCTCATATGTACCCACCAATCCCACCAACTGGTTTACTTTGGAAAATGAGCTCCAAAGCTTTTTTCGTAAAATCCGTCTGAAAACCTTCTTCCAAGATTCTGAGCCTCCCAATGGGGAAAATAGCACAGGCTTGAAACCTAAATCTACGTTTTGTCCAAGTGACAATGAGACTAAACCAGCTCTCATCACTTTCGAGAAATGCGTCATACAGGAGATTAAAAAACTCCAGAAGAAACAGAAACCACTCCGTCATAACCTCTCGAATGGAGAACAGCAAGCCCTTAGACAACTATCATCTAACAACAATATTGTCATCAAGAAAGCAGACAAAGGCGGCGGGATAGTAATACAAAGTCTAAGCCAATACAAAGGGATGGTCGCCACACTCCTTGAGGATGAAAACAACTACAGAAAACTTAGTCAAGATCCAACTCAGGCGATCCAACGAGAAATCTCCACAAGTACCAGATACGCCAGAGAACAAAATTGGATCACACAGGATGAAGAAACATTTCTCAACACCTCTGAAGGAAGAATTCCAGCTTTTTATGCACTTCCTAAAATCCACAAAAATGCCTCTAATCCACCTGGCAGACCTATCGTTTCAGGCTGTGGTTCCATTTTGGAACCCCTTGGTAAATTCATTGACTTCTTCTTGAAGCCTTTGTGCCAACTCACACCGACTTACCGTAAAGACACTATGTCTACCATTAACATCTTTGAAGACCTGCCGTTTGACAATAGCAATGACACTCTTGTCACTCTGGATATCCAAGCTCTTTATACTAGCATTCCTCAAACAGCAGCTCTGGATTGCATAAGACATCATCTTACTCATCACATGGAGCAAAGCAGAGTTCCGGTTAACTTTATTTTGGAACTTTTGGAAATTGCTCTAACCAAAAATTTCTTCACTTTTGAAGAAATGTTTTACCTACAGATTAGTGGCACCGCCATGGGAGCAGTATTTGCTCCCAGCCTTGCCATCATTTTCATGGCAGAATATGAAGCTTCCTTTGTTCTTAATCAACAGAATCCATTCCTCAAGAAAATCTTTTACTGGCACAGATACATTGATGACATCTTGTTTATCTGGAGAGGTACTATACCAGATCTCACCACATTTTTTGCATGGCTTAATACTCAAGTAACAGAAATTCAATTCACTCTCAATTACAGCCGGACTACTATCAACTTTCTGGATTTAACAATCTCTTCAGATGACAATAGGCTCCAATGCACACTGTATCGGAAAGAGACCGACCGCAATACACTGCTTCATTTCAATAGCAATCACCCACAAAGTTTAAGAACCAATCGACCTTTTGGACAATTTCTCAGGGTTCGCAGAAACTGCTCAGCAACGCGAGAATACCGCCAACATGCATCTCACCTTGAAAACAAACTTGTGGAACGAGGTTACCCCAGAAAATTGGTTAAAAACACCCGCAAAAGAGTACTCTGCATCCCTCGAGAAACATTGCTCCAACCCAAGGATCAAGATACATCAGAAGACCGTATCACCTGTGTGACTACCTTTGGACCAGACACAAATAAGATCAAAAAAATCATTAAACAATTCTGGCCCCTGGTACACCAAAATCTTCCAGATGAACCTATACCCAGGATGGCACTGAAAAGGTCCAAAAATCTCAGTGAGTGGCTTAAACATGCTCGCCTACCCAAGAAACCTACCAGAACAGGATTGTGGGACCTCAGAACACCGACAGGCCACTACCCTTGTGGCAACTGCACAGCTTGCAAATACACAAGTAAAATAAAATCCTTCAAAATTGAAGGTAAGGACTGGACGCTCAGGCAATTTACCAACTGTAAAACTCCTAACGTGATTTATGCGATTGAATGCCCATGTGGCTTACGGTATGTGGGCCAGACGACAAGACCAGTACACAAACGCATCGGGGAACATCGTTCTAAAATAAGATGCCGCTCAATCTCAGCACCACTGGTCTCCCACTATGTGGAATTTAAACACACCCAGGAACAGTTGAAATGGTGGGTTCTTGACAAAATCCAACACACGTCAAACATCAGAAATGCTCTGAATTACAAAGAAGCGTGGTGGATGTTCAAATTACATACAATTGAACATGGGCTGAATGAAGCCGCAGCATTAGAAAACTATTACTAAAACTAAAACTCCCCCCCCCCATTTCCTCCCTCCCCCCCTTCCTCCCTTCCCCCCCCCTCCCTTTTTCCCACCCCTACCCCCACCTAGCACTCTGTCTCTATCCACGTTTGGGATAGTTCTCGCTACAGTGTCTTTTCTATATACTGATACTAGCTACATCCTAGAGTGCATCATAGCCTAGGACCCATGCTTCTATCTTCCTTTTCAGCTTTTTTCATCTTTCGTGCCTGGGGTTCATAAAACCTTACTGAGCATCCATCATGCGCATTCGTAATGCTCAAACACCAGGCGTGGACAAATACATAGCTCGGCTAACCTGCACAGTGTGCCTGATGCCAGTACCTTATGTTAGTATTTTTTGCCCGTGCCGCCTGCTTGAGGCCGGGCTTTTCCCGTGACGAGAGACGTGCAACTCTGTTGCTTTCCGTTGTGCGCAGGCGTGGGGAGAGTAGTGGCTCCTCAATAGGAACGACATTCATTCTGTCCCGGAGCCACTAACCCCCCACGCATGCGCAGCTTTAGCCCAGCTCCATTGGTTGGCGCTCCTACTGCTCCCCAGCACAGGCGCACTTCCCTACATTCGAGGCAAGCGTCCGTGCCGGCCTGATGCTTTTTCGCGGCGGCTAGCAGCTTCACAGGCAGTTAGACTCACGGCCTGATGTAAGTAATTTGCTTTTGCTTGAGGGGGCCCCACTATGGCCAGCCCCTCTATCGCATCGGTTGACTATTCTCTGTCTGCTGGCAGTATGCTTAACACAGAATTTCGCCATTCTTTTTTAGATACATTTCACTATGTAAATGTCTCGGGCTCTTTGATCGTCCTTCCGGATACACGGACCCCTTCTTGCCCAAGTCCTACGTATATTTCGCCTCCACTTGAGCTGGTGCCCCAGAGGTATGTGCAGTTTTCCACACTATCAAATATCGATGTCCAATGCACCTGCATGGTAGTGGCCCTGCAATAGCACTGTGCATACTCTCTTTTGTCTGCTGTGCCCAACTTCACGGCATACTACTTACAAAATCCTGTTTTTTGGATATTGCAGGATACAAATAACGACCATCCTCCACACCTTAACAAGGGACACCATACACCGCGAGACTGGTTCTTTTTTCCACACGATCCAGTTCAAGCGTTTTCCTTCACTCCATTCTCTCCTTAGCCCGGATTTATCCAAGGTCAGTTGTTTTAATCCCTCTTTTTAGACCAGAATGCACCTTTTTATGTGCATTCTATGGTCGCATGTTTTAACTGTTACCTAGATTGTACTAGCTACGGTTACACCGTCCCATGCTTGTACTTTATCTAAATTCCATCCCCTTTCTCTACACATTATTGCAGGCCTCCACCATCCTCCTGGCCCAGAAGAAGGCTGTTACTTCCAAGGCCGAAACGTCACTGTAGCAGGCCTTTGCCTGTCTCCAGTTAAACATCAGGGATTGTTTTCTGTTCCCGACGTTGACCAAGGATTGGCTACCATTACATTGATGTGTAAAGACCTCAACATAAAACATCAAAAATTGGCTGGCTCAAATTAAATTGCATATAGCCAGACTGAGCACTTTCTAAATAACACCACATTTTTTGTTAAGTGTGGTTGCTTTGCCCTTTTGTTCATTTTTCTGATTTGTTGTTCCTGTGGTTTCGCCAGACCCTAATGTCTTGTACATAATAGTGCCCACATAAACACAATACATCTTACTTGCTGTGAGTGCTTTCATAATTGGGTCAATGAGTACATACTTTAATTGCACTAGATAATATTGGAGCTCTGTTAGTAAATTACACGAGCAATATCAATATACAGACTTTTGCTGGAGAAACAAGTTACGCTTGATGTACCAGGAACAAAACTTTCCTCTGCAGACAGGTTCATGCACAAGAGCTATACTTCAAACCAAAAATGTAAATGTTGGTTATAGTGCTTAAATACAGAACCTCTGTTTTTCGTTCAAATGGACAATCCTAGTGTTTAACATTGTCTAGCATTTTGTTGCTTTATACATTATGGCAAAATGTAACATAAAAAGTCTGCTTTGCCTAAAGATGTGAATATGATTTTCTTCGTCTTTTTTATCACATGTAAATAAATACATGCTCCCTGAGTAATAAGGGTACATAGAGAATGATTTAATTTGTTTTGTTTTCTATAGAGAAATGCGAGTTCATGTTTTAGTTCTTGCAGGTTTGGAATAGGGTGATCACTTTCTAACATCACTACAGTTCCTTCAAAATATTACATTCCACATTTTCAGAATGGCTTAACTTTGAACGGCGGTAACCACCCCCCTTGTTATACAGCATCGCCTAATAATGCCAAACCCCAAAGATTCAACCAAGATTCAAGACAATTTTGAGAGCGGCGATCGTCACAATTCCATATTATTTCACTGTTTATGTACACAAGAACAACACGTTATTTGGATCGAGCGGCCGCAGGCACTAACGGAGATCTGTGACGGCGAAACATCAGCACGCTCTGTGAACAATCGGCGTCACGTTGCCTGGCAATTGTACACAGTACAGTGCATGGGAGACTCCAGCTTCTACGAGCGGTGCACAACACTTCTGGCCACAAATCCGCAGGAAAGCATTTATGGAGAGAGAAGGAGAAATAAGATCTGAGGTGTACACGACATAACTGATTAGGACTTAATGTATTCAACACAGCGCAATACTGCAAAAGACTGATCACGCCACGAGGTAGGCTAAGCTCCTTTTTTGAGTCACACAGAGTGATACGACTAAGGGGCTGATTCACGGAATTATTTGCGCCGAAAAACAGGGATTTGTGCCCCATTCTGCCCGTAAATCCTGTTTAACAAATGGGGATTTGTGGGCAGAATGGCGCACAAATCCCTGTTTTTCGGCGCAAATAATTCCATGAATCAGCCTCTATGTTTTTAAAGCACTACATACTGAGCACGCATTTTTGATTTTTTCACACAATCATGCTGCTAAAATATACTATGTAGGATTTTAGGCCATATGGCCACATGATCAGGTAAAATGAGCTTTCTAAGTTAATTTGGATTACTGAACATTGAGATATTTTTGCAATGTTAGTTACTTGAAAAGAGCCCCAACTGACTTATCTGATTTCATCCCTGATTACATACTACTCAACTCTATTCACATCCGGTACGCGTCAATTGATTTACTGATTTTATGATAGCGATATGAACTTCGATTTTGGTTTTGAATTGGTTTTTGGTTTTGATTCATGATTTCTATTATATTTGCAACAAAATGGTGGTACAACTGTTATGCAATGAATGGATATAATTGCTTGCAGTGCCGTAAACCCTGAAGATGGACACAGTCCGAAATTCATTGGTAAATAAATTGATGGCACTGAATCTAGGGATGCACTTTTTGCCTTCCGATTAAAAGTTTGGATTTTGAAAATAATCATAGGAGCTCAGTCTTTAAAAATGGAATGAGACTTTAGAAATTAACTATTGTCAATACAATTCATTGCCGCTCCAGAGGAGAGCCGAACATGAGCATGCCTAGAATTGGATGGGATTCCAATTCTTTCTTTTTGTTAGTTATCAGTAATCTTGTGCCTAGCTCTCATGTTGTGCTCCGATACATATACTTTTGAAAATTGTAACTTTATTACTTAAAGCAACAGCAGTGCCCACCACCAATCATCCTGGTTGTTCTAGTATATACCACTAGACCCTAAATTACCAAAAGTGTGGCTATTTTGTAGTAACAAGGTTAAACACTGAGTCCTGAAACAAGTGATCTCACCGCTCTGCCACCAGTGTAAAAACTGGAGGGGGGGTATCTCTATTTTTGCTCCCTATACATTTGGGGTAGAGGCACAGGGAACCCCAGCCAAGGTTCTCTATTTGGTAGCATTGGATGAGCAACCAAGGCTGAGACTCGAGGGAGGTGATGCAGGCGGGTTCATAAGTACAGTAAATACTCAAGCCCCCACAAAGGAATGTCCACACACTATGTAATGTGAGAACACTTCTTTTATGTGAGATATGGTTCAAGTAAATATATACATCAATAAAAAACCCACTTTGTACTCGGGCAACATTATCCTAATAATAGTAAATATATTCACATCTATGTGGTACCACAATGCATTTCAGATTCAATTTAGAATGGACCAACTGCCAACAGTTATAGTAGAGTAGGAACATTGGCAGAATGTTTTCTTTAAAGTTGATAGGCAATACTGTGTGAGGATCCCCACCTTCCCAACCTGTAAGGGAAAGGTGCAGGTGTACTTTATCTTGTATATTACAGCCCAGTCCAAATATGTTAAATAATGCTCTGCTTCTTTTTCTACAAGACCCAGACCCCCCAAAGTACCTGGGAAGTGCGAGGAGTCAGAAATAAAAGCCAGACACAAACTTGTCAGGTTATTTATTTATTTATTTACTGGATTTTCAAACAATCAAAATACATATTGCCAAAAGTTTAACAAAATATAGAACACAACTCAATATTCCACACCATCAACACTTGTTTCACTGCAACCACAAGTGCTTTATCAACCCACTGTCCATACCGACGAGCAATGCACAACGCCCTTTACCTGATAAAAGCAACACCTGCATAGGAATCCTGGGAAAACGTATAGACAAGATCGCCTCCAGTCTATCCAACATTCTCACCCAAAATTCTAACATCCGGGAACAATACCACAACATATGAATCACTGTTCCCTTTTCCTTCCCATACCCCCAACACAAGTCATCACCAGCCAGTCCTAACTTATACATACGCAATGGAGTCCAATAAAGATACCCTAACACTTTCAAATGAATCAATCTCACTGGAGATCCAACCTACTTCTATATCCTACACCCCACATGGATTCCCACTCCTTTTCCGTAATATCACAACACAACTCCTGCTTCCACTTCTCCAAAGCTTTCCTCCCAGCAGCAACATCCTTAGAACATACCGGCATCAAGCTAGTGTAAGTGCATACCATTCGTGGCGATGACAGAATCTGACCACCTGTTGACATCTCTTCCAACGGTCCTGCCAACATAGTCAATCTTTCACTCAATAGTGCTTTCAACTTCATAAACCTATTCAGCTCCCTCCCTGTCAAATGAAACGTCCTCTGCAACTCCTCGAATGACAAAATACAACCATCACGCACCACATCCCCGATACATAAAATCCCTTTTGAGACCAAACTTCTCCAACATAAGGGTTTATTGGCTATTTGCAAGCTTGGATTCAGCCAAATAGAGGCTCCAAAGCGTAAGTACAGGTTCCCCTGAAAAAGACAACCACCACACCAAAATTTCTTTAGACATAGTAATAGTCGGTAGGCTACTACCCCTCCCAGGCAGACGACCCATCAAGGTAATAGCATGTAAAGGAAAACCATTAAATTTACATCTTTCAATTAGCACCCAAAAGGGCTACGGCCCACTTCCCACTGAAAAATAGTATGCTGCCTTTTTCAAAATAAACCCTTTATAGTAACATTCCAAATCCGGGTATCCAAAACCTCCACATTTAGTACTACGCATTAAAATAAACTTCGGAATCTTAGGTCTCTTCTTGCCCCCCCACAGAAAGTTCAGAAAAACTCGATCAATACCATTCAGCATCTTTTTTGAAAATCTCAAAGGCAAAGATTGCACAACATCAAGTACCTTTGGTAAAAGAGTCATCTTAATAGCGTTGACCTTAGCCCAAATCCCCATTGGTAATCGTTCCCATCTTCTAATATCCGTACTCAAGGTAGCCACCAATTTTTCTACATTGAATTGCACCATTTTTTTGACATCCCTAGTCAGATGAACACCTAAATACCTCACATGAGATGTAGTCCATTTGTAACTCCAATCCAGAAAATAATCACGCACACAAGTTCTAGTGATTGGAAACACCTCCGTTTTGTCCCAATTAATTTTATGTCCCGACAACTTACCCACCCTATCAAAGATACTTTTCAGAACTACACTACCTCGCTCAGTCCGCAAGAACCACCACCATGTCATCTGCATACGGAAGGACTTTAACTTCCATATGACCATATTTTAGGCCCCGAATACCTCGTTCCCCACGTATACACGCCAACAATGGCTCTAAAGCAAGATTGAACAAGTAGGGTGACAACGGACATCCCTGCCTTGTCGCCCTAGTCAATCCAAAAGCCTCGTACAAAACACCGTTTACCCAGATCCTTGCCTTGGCACCACTGTGAAGACAACTTATTATCCCCAGAAATCCACTTCCAAATCCCATCCGCCTCATCGTAAACTGCAAAAATCTCCAACTCACTATCAAACGCCTTCCCCGCATCCATAAAAATCAATGCTGCGTCTGACAAATCCTCCTGTTTTAAACTCATATCAATCAAAGTTCTAATATTATCATATACAAATCTGTTCTGCAAAAATCCCACCTGAGATGTATGAATCAATTTCCCTATACATGTTTCCAACCTATTAGCCATAACCTTAGCAAACACCTTCACATCCACATTCAGCAATGAAATGGGTTGATAATTGCCACAATTTTTCCTATCCTTCCCCTCTTTCGGAAGCTAGGCAATCAGTGCCTCACACATCGATTGACATAGATCACCTTCATGTATAAACATATTAAAGAATCTACATAAAGTAGGAACTAAATAAGACCCACATTTCCTGTAAAACTCCACTGGCTCATTAACAAGACTCTGAACAAATGGTTTCTCTGTTATACCCTTTAATCTACTAGCAAGTAGTCTCCCACTCTTATCCCCACATTCCCAACATTTCTGCTTCGTATAAAAAATACCCATCTCAGTCAATAGGTCATTCTTCCTGGCCAACATCTTCTGAGCTTGTAACATCTCCATTTTATCTTCAACCTTACCTGACTGCACATATATTCGTTGCAAATCTGACAGTCTACTTTCCATACATTTCAATTCACTCAAATGCTTATTTTTCAAGTGTGCAGTTCTACTTATAAATTCCCCTCTCAATACAGCCTTAAAACCATCCCACACCACCTTGAAGTCCGTTGACTCTTCATTCTCTTCAAAATACCTCTCCATTAACGTCTGGATGTTTTCACAAACCTCATCATCATCCAAAACCCCTACTTTAAGACGCCACCTAATAAATGTTGGAATCACTCGATCCATAATCACCTGTAAGTCCATAAGAGCGTGATCCGAGATCTCCCTTTCCCTAATATTTACAGCAATTGTTTTATCCAACAATGTATCAGACACCAAAATATAATCTATCCTAGAAAACGTATCGTGTGCTGGAGAATAAAATGTATATTCCTTTGAAGAAGGATGAACTTCCCTCCAGACGTCCACTAAGCCGAACTTCTGCAAGAAGAAATCAAACTCCTTATAAATACCAAAATTAGTGTACCTACACTGACTAGGCCGGTCAATTTTATAATCTCTAACACAATTAAAGTCTCCCCCTAAAATAATTGTCTCTCCAAGCATTTCACTGAGTAAACGTGAAATGTCCTCAAAGAAGCACTTACTCGGAGAACATGGTCCATATGTACACCCCAACGTGATTTTCTTACCATAAAACTGGATATCAACAAAAATCATCCGACCCTCTCCATCCATCACCACTTTATCAACATTGAAATGCAATCCTTTCCTAAATAGGATGCTGACCCCCCTTGATTTAGACAAATAACAATTAGAAAACTGTCTACGAAATCTCAAATGAAGTAAAAGGGGATTATCCTCATTAACCAGATGGGTCTCCTGCAAGAACACAACATCCGCTCTTGCTCTCCACAATCTCGCCATAACTTTCTTACGCTTACGTGGGCAATTCAAACCCTTAACATTCCAAGTCAACGCCGATAATACCCATCTTCCTATGGTAAACTATTCAAAAGAACAAGTAACCCGAAATAGTATTGCATAGGGCTCCGCCATAGATTGAACAAGACAGTTCTGAACCTAGCAATTATATATATATATATCTAAGAATCCAAGAACCCAATCCACCATGGCATCCAATTGAGGATCCCCAGCAACAAACAACCCACAAAGAAAACAAAACAAACACAAACCATCGAAGAACAAAACCACTTAGTATCTGGATGTAACCTCCAGATTCCACATGAGTGCACATCCCACCCGCATATAGCGCATTCCAACCCATCTCCTCCAGGATCCTAGCCCATAAAATCAGTATCAACACTAAATTCCTTCTCTTCAAACAACCCCTCTAACCCACGAAACCCTCCAAGTAATCCCTCAACAGCCTTCCAACATAGTGCATCTACAGAGAGGCCGAAGTACTACATGTAATATGCAGCATCAGAAAGGACAAATAATTGTAGTACTCTGCACTAGAGCAAATACATTTTCCCACCACATCAAGTTAGACAATAACTAAGTCAACAACATAACAAATGTAAATTCCCAAGCATATGCCAAAACGATTCCATCCAAATCCAAAACACTTAAACATCTCTCACACCCATCTCAATCGCTAAAGCCCATAGCCAGACCATTACACGAGACAACAGATTGTGTCCATGCAACAACCAAACAGCAAGTATCTAAACATATCAAGTACTTGCACACAGAACCACCCGACACATCTAGAGCCCACAGTCCATAGCCCATAATTGCATCAATGAATCTACACCACCCTCATTCACCCTTGCTTCAGGGCCACCACATTAAAATGACAACCTCCCACTCAAATCTACACCACCATTCAAATATTACCTGCCAGACAATTCACTGCATATATACATATTGTACCATTGGCACTTCTGAGTAACGCGCCATCTTCAGATCTAGTGATTTGTACCATAAAATGAAGTCATCAACAATAAGACTGTACCTATTGAAATTCATTAAGAAATAACACAACCACTACCCCCCCCGTAACATGTTGGTGTACAACATATAGATAAGAAAAACACAGGTGTAACATCTAGTATCATAGACCACCTCAATTTCAAAGCTTCAATCATCAAATTGCATGTACAGTTGGGGGATAAATAGTCTAAAGTCAATCTTTAGCAAAAAATAAATTAAAAAACCACTGCAGTATGCAGACACTACAGTCCAATAACTGCAGAGTCTGTAGGTATGTCAACATGCCAGGTTATGCAACATGGAGGCGAGCAGGTAGGATACTCCCCTAAGTAACCGTAATGCACTAGATATTCTGCCTGGAGTTATGGATTACATCAATCCACCCAACGCTGTCACTTCCCCAAAGAATCAGCATCAGTGCTCCAAGTTGCAATTACAGACCAAATAAGGCCCAACTCACAGTAGTAACACAAAGCAAATTACTGCATGGAAGAAGAATGAGTATATGAAATAACATAGATGAAACGGAGAAGCAACCAAACGGGGACTGGACTGGCAGCACGTAACCAGTAGAAGTAGTGCAGCAATCATGAAGTAATCATTGCAAGAGTCATCCCCTTTTTGTCTTCCCTATAAAGACAGCGAAAGGATGCAGCCACCAACAGCCGTCAAAGTATGATCACGTTTCGCTGCCATATTGACCCACCCCGAGTGCTCCGTAGTGCAGGTTAGGATCTGTAAGGAACTTCCTCTGCATGTCTGCATGATATGTCTTATCGCCTAAGGAGAGGAACATTACACCGAAGACGGTGGCTCATGCAAGTTCACGCACGCAAAATCTCTCCATGCACATGTTGCCATAATGTACAGCTCAAAGTCCCCTCTCTCCAAGTCATGTGAATCAGAGCCCACTCCCTATGGTGCTCTCTCTGCTGACTCTGTTTCAACACTCCCAAAGTAAAGTAGCAAAGGAGTTGATTTGGGACGCATGCAAGAAATTAGGCAATTATATACTTCAACTCGCGCGTGACGGCTTATGACCATAGGATGGTAGATTAGGGTGTGCAATTCGATCGATGCAGTTACAGGGACCCCAGCCCCATATCCACACCTCACCTCATTGCCACCATAGTCAGAGGAAGACGCATCCAGCCACGATGCACAATATCCCCGTACTTCAGGCGAGCACGACCATGCGCTCAGATTCCTTGCCATGTTTCCGGTGCCCATTCTAGATGGTAAAAGAGTCCGTCCAGCCTAATTCGGCAGCGGGGAATGAGCAAGTGTTCGGTGCACTCCAGACAAGGATATCATCCAGTTTCTGCACTCACGCTATGCTGTAAAAGCACATCCCAGCTGCTGCGCCCCCTGCCCACCAAAGTCTCTGAACGTACGGTGAATAATAATACGCTCTGATCCCGGTGAGCCCTCCTCACCATGCACGTCACGTCAATCACACTCAGTAGGTTCTTTTCTTTAACATTTTCAGTTGAGAAGTCCTGTGCATCGAGCTACGGATTCAAATAAAAACAAGTCTCAACGGCATTTGCATTTGGCTAAGTTATAATGTAAGCAGATGAAAACTATGAAAACAGCTAATAAACAAAGTAAATAAACAAAACAAACAAAATAACGCCAACAGTAGCAAACCATACTTTAAAGGCCTTATCTTTTCTTTTTTCCATGTAATCCGTTCTTTGCGAGGTTGAATCTTCCATGGGTTCAACTTCTAGATCAGAGAGAAAGGCTTCTGCACTACGAAAGTCAGTGAATTAATGAGTCTGTCCATTCAATACCACCCTCCACACTGCTGGGTACAGCATATAGTATTTCAGATGCTTACTTCTTGCTTTATCCTTGGCCACATTAAACGTTCTCCTCTTCTCCACAACATCCTTACTAAGGTCACCAAAGATCATAATTCTGTTACCTCCCCAGTTTAAATCCTTCAACTCACAAGCTCTCCTCAAAATCAATTCTCGCACCAGAAATCTCAAAAACATAACAATAAAGTGTCTTGGCATCTGTCCAATAGCAGGCTTGGGCCCCAAAGATCTGTGGGCCCTCTCAATTTCCAGTGGGGTTTTCGGATCCAATTTAAGCATCTTGAATAAAGCATTTTCCAAAAACTCTGCAGGGCATCCTTGTTCAACGTTTTCTGGAAATCCTGCTATGCGCACATTATTTCTACGTGAGAAAATGTCCTGCTCAGAACATTTCAAAGTCAGTTTTTCTGTAAGTATTTGCAATTCCCGTATCTGTTCAGCTATCCTCCTTGAATCCTCATCCATTACAGTTAAATGGGTCTCTACAGAGGCAACCTTGGAAGTTAGTTCACCATATCTCTCTTCTGAAGCAAACAGCTTGGTTTTGATTTCAGCAATGTCAGCAGTCATTATGGTCAGCATTCCCAAGACTCTGTCTTCTCTGCTCTCACCATCCACTTTGTCACCTTCTCCTTTCTGCCTCGTGGAAGGCTGTAGCTTCTCTGGGGTTTTCTCAGCCATTATTTTTCAAAAAACACTGAGATGGGATCAGGAGCTCAGCCCTCAAGTTGCCATTCACTGGAGCTGCATGTTCTAGAATGAACTTGTAATATTTTTGACTAGAGGCTTTTATATAACTTAAAAGCGATGGGAAAATGCCTCTCCGACCCCAGTTTCCCTAAATAAGAACCAACAACGAAGGCTCTGTGTTTGTCAGGATGTCATGAATCAAAAAACCATCCTTGTGTCCAAACGTTCTATCCTGACCCTCGCACTAAAACAAAATAATAAAGTCAAAATGGAAATGTCCAGTGCTTAATTTGTGCTGGCGTTTGCTGGCGGGCAACACTGGCACTCTTCAGCCTAGGCACATTTCCCTGGTGCAGGAAAGGGGTGGGTCTTGGGTGTGATGCGAGTCGGCACGCATTAGTCACCTCATGATAATGAGCAGTAATCGCCCCCACAATGCTGCACATGTCTTGATGTCTAAATTCACTTTGCAGGCCCAAAAGAGAACGGTGGAAGGCACGCAGTCGTGCCCTTGTGACACTGTTCTTTCCTATTCATACACCTTCCTGTGTTTTTATTTAACAGTGCAATTAACTTTTGGTCGAGTACAAAAAGAGCCTTTTTGGGGGGTTTTCGAAGCAGTGATTTCAGTACTCGTTCCATTCTCAGTTGTTCAGCTGTCCTGGCCCACAAAGGCACTCTACAGCACAGGTAATAAATGCCAATTCCAGTAAGGGGGCTTGATGGATGGCCTGTTGAGATGTCAGCTATTTAGGAAAAGCACTGATTAAGGGGACGCGAGGCGGTGGGGGTCAGTGGGTGATCTTGTGATCAAGTCCAGCCTCCAGTGCACTTGGCAGCAGTTCTGATGTCTGTTAAATGGGCAGCCGGGCGCCCATGGGCATGCTAGGCCGTGCCCGTTTTGAGCATGGATCTGTGTGGGTTCATGGTTTTGGCCTGTAAACCCTTGCAACCAGGTGTGGAAGCTCACGAAAGCTGTGAACGGTGTCAGCTACCACTTTTGGCTAGCACTGGCCTATAGGGCAATGCCTGACCCAAATATGCAAAATGCTAGTGTGGGCCACTTTTTTGGCCAATGTGGGCCAGTGTTATGAGTTACTTCACTATGCGGCCAATCGTTTTGACCATTGTTGCTGAATAAATATTCTTTAAATTGCACAATTAGCACTAAGCTCCCCCTTGGGTGGGTACTATTCAAATAGTCTGTCACAAAAGTAATGAATTGCCGTTTCCAACTGTGGGCCACTTTTACAATGTTATACCCCAGTCTGACCTTAGCTGGCACTGTGTGTTTTCTGTGAAACGGGATGTCCCGCCACGCCAGTGTCAACTGGAGAAAGCGGCACCTTGGCTTTGGACATTAGAGGCTTCGTGAGTGACAGATACAATACCGCAAAATGCATGATGAAATGCAGAAATACGTTTGGTTAAATTAACATTGAACGACGCTGCCAAATGTCTCCCTAATCGATGTCAGGCCCTCTAGGAGTGAACCGGTCCACCGCTGTTTCACTCAACCACGAGTGAGGCGATTGGCCTAGGATACCCCTGATACCATTGAGTGGCAGGCTAAAACCATCACTCTAGACCAAGCCAATGCCTATAGCCTCAGAGGTCGCATAGTGACGCCCATGTCTCTGTCTGGCTAGCGGTCTCCACATGTGCATCCTAGCCACATTTTCTTTCTCTCTGTCTTAGCCAAATGTATCATTAGCTTGGCTCTGATGAAAAGCGCAGTGTACAGTGATTGGCTGTCCATATGTGGCCAAACATGTGCCTATAAAGCTATTAGAACACCCTCCATTTTTAATCAAAGCACAATAATTGAGACATGCAGTGTGCCACAGGAAAGTGCACTTCATGTACTAAGAGACATCATGTACCAAACTCTGGAAAACTTTCTTATCTGCGCCCTTCTTATTCCTGAGCGCAGCTATGACAGAGGGTTTCTTTGTATTTTAATCAACCTTCTGGATGGGCACTGTGATCTAGTTTCCCTTGAGCATCAGGCATTCAGAAACCTGCACTAGTAACATCTTGCAATGGCATGGCAAAGCAGGCCATAAACGAATGAAGATCTCCACAAATAAGAATGCGTTGCATGTTTGCAAGAGAGCTAAGCCGGCAGTAATAATTCAGTTCATCTTTCCAGATGCTGTTCAAACAGCTTGAGGAACTGCTGCAGTATAAAATGTGTATTTTCAAAGTGATCTTCAAAATGAGGTACAATTTTGATGACCCCCGTAATTGCATTTTTAATAACGTACTTAATGCAATTCAAAATTATGTTTTCAACGTTGTACCTCAATCGTTCACCAAAACTGACGGGAGAATATTTCTTTCAAAAATACTCGTGGCAGATTCAAGAAGATTGGTAGCCCAGGTAATTGCAAAATGTGACATTTCACTGTAAGAGTTAAAACTCATTGAGCGCCAGGTCCCACGTCTGAGATTTAGTAACTGTAAAGAAGACTTGGCTGTCTTCTTGCTGTGCCAGATGAAGCGTTTCTTCCAGCTTCACTTCAGTGGGCAGGGGTGCGTTGCACCCGTTGGTCTTGCAGATTGTAATACGGAACAGAAAGTTAACTCTTTCCGTTTCGAATTTACATGGAGACCAACGCAGCAATTTTGCAGGCTTCAGAAGGCGCTTTGAGAATAGGTAAGCAATTACTTTGCTGTAATCAATCTGCGGGCTATACCAGTTTGTATAGCCTACAGATTGACCAATCAGGAGTGTGGAAACACCACTAGGGTGTTCTAATTAGGTGTATTGGCTTTAAAGTGACGCAGTAGCCACGTCAAGGCCAGTCTGTCCATCTCGATCTCCGTTTTCTCGTTTGAGCCACGGAGGCCCATTTGGAGATAAAGTGCATGCCAAAAATACTTAGCCCAAATGAGATCCTTCTCATGTAAGGAACTTGTAGATTTGAATTGTTCATAGGGTGCTTCTGGTATTCCGTGTTGTCTTTTTACATGCTATTGCGTTTTTTGGGTAGAGAATAGAGAAGTCTCAGCACCATTGAACCTCCACAAACCTGCAGCAAGCACTTCTTCTCAGGCCCCAGATGGGCAGTGTGTCCCCATTGGTTCTCGTACCCTCTCACTCGAGGGAGCCAGGTACTCTCTTGCCGGAAGCTTGAGGCACTACTTTAACCGCTGGCCTTTCCCAGAATGAGTGATGGCCCTTTCTGTTTGCTTGCATTTTGTGTCATTACAATTGTGTGATGGGCTGGTGGTGGGCTAATCTAGGTCTAGCACTGAACCGGCCCGGAGCTTGCATTAAGGGACCAAGATTCTTTAGGCCCTGGCACTTTTTTTTTTTTACAAATTAAGCCCTGGGAATGTCTTTAACCTGGTAATTGCAATTAATTTCTTGAATAAAAATAGAATAACTCCAACGCAAATGTTCTCCAAAATGGAAAAGACCTTAGTTCCAGAGGACGATTCCCTTCCTCTGGATTCTTCACTGCTATCACCAATGTCTCGGTGGCGTCTTTCTTGTCCCGCAACAATTAACAGTTTCTTTTTTAAGCACAAGTTCCTTCTTTGTTTAACAAACACTGTTTCTGCTTGACACTTTTTTTAGGTTTGCAATTTGCCAGTGTACTTTCCTGCCAGAGCTTCCCTTCTTTACAACTGCCTGGTATGTGTTTTCTAGGACTTCTCATACATTATAGTTCCTCTTTAGTTCCAAGTATCATGTATCTTTCTAAACTTGGTATATCTACTTGTTCTCACAGTTCCTTTAAACCATCCCCCACATTTGCATTCACACTTTGCCTTCTTAATTCACAAAGTTCTTGTTATTTCACTTTCAGTAACTTCACAATGTTCAAATTCTCTTTGGTGCGGTCGCCAAAATGTCCCGGGGTCCTCACTATGCTCGGGCTGACTCATCGGCATATCATAGTCACTTGCTTCCCAACTCTGGGTGGCTCTGTCTTCTCTCCAGCTTCTCTCACTGCTCCGTTCCTGCACGCCGGTTTCTCCTCCGCTCCTGATCAGGACAAACGCTGCTTCTCCCGACTGCCGGACGCCCGGGAACCCTCTCACGGTTTCTGGTGTCTCCACAGCACGCGTCACACCATGTTACTTTCCTTTTTGGCTGCCAAGCTTCTTTGCTCTGCCACACCGGCTCACGTATCCAGCTACCGCACTCTGGCTTGTGCCTCCTGCTTCTGCACACCTGTTCATGCCTCCAGCTTCTGACCGCCGGCGATGCAGGGTCTCCTCTGGAGCTCACTCTCATAGTCTGTTAACCATTTTCAAAGGTCCTGCGCACAGGTGTTCCAACAATTGGCACGTTCATTAGGCTTCACACTTCTGCTGCTCTGTATCAATTTCTTCATCCTCCACATCTCAGTACCTAGGTGGTTGTGGGAGTTGAAGTTCATTGATGGTTTCTGATGCACATCTCTTGGAGAGGCTCTCTCAATAATTCCATAAGGAAGATCAGTTCTAGATGAAGGAAAACTAGACCTGAAAAGGGTTGTCTTGGAGCTTTTACTCTTTGTATATGGTTGGAAGTTTGGGTAACAGGAGGGTCGTCCTCATGGCAAAATAGGGGACGCTGCACCTCATCCAATGAAGCCATAACATCTCCCCAGTGGCTGTCTCCTCCCATTTAATCCTCCCTCATATAGCCACCCCCAGGGTCAGAATCAGGTAACGGCTGCCGTCCACTGGCCACATGGGAGGAGGTCATCACCGGGGAATCTGTGATGACTCCATTGGATTCATCACAGAAGCCACAAGAGAACAGGATCCAAGACGATTCTGGAACCCCTGGATGATTCCGGAGAATGGAAAATGCTCTTCCTTGTCACAGTACCTTGGGTGCCTTGGCAGGCAAAGTAGTGGAGTTTCTTGGCCTTACTCGATGGGACCCCTCGAGGATGGACCCCCTTTAGAAGAAGGAGTCGCTGGGATGTCAAAGGCGAGTAGAATAATGGAACCAAGCAGTGTCAGAAAGGCAGCACTTACGATCTTCGCAGTGGTCTCCATTGGCGGGTTGTTACTCCGGCTGGGGATGACGCATGAGAGTGAAACTTGCTGTGGACCCAGACAAGGGCTGGCTGAAGAGAAGACCCTTGGTGGCCTTGGATGACTGGTGGAGTGGCAGAAGTAGCTGTCTGGTTTCAGGATTTTGTGTTTTACAGCCTTTTGGTTCTTCAGTGTTGCAGCCACAACACAGACCTTAGGATGGCTTCTGGTGACCTGGACATGACCACTGGACTGGAATGCGGACCCTCAAAGAGTCTGGACACTCTGGATGTCCTATTTGGATTTTGGTGGCGGGAACCCCAACGGCGGATACTCCATTGCAGGCAGAGACCCTGTACCTTCTCCAGTGTCAAGCAGCACTATGACAGGCTACCCCCTCTTCCGGGCGATACTCCGCAACCTCGCTTCCAGCAGTCACAAACACTCATCCGGACCCTGGGCGACACAGATGAACATCTTGGCTTTAGATGCTCAGGCCCGCCTCTTCTGGACACACAAACATCCCTACTCCAGATGGCAGGCACACAGTACTGGTTTCCAGGACACTTCAGGTGAAGAGCAGCAGTTTCACAATGTTCCCTCGTAGCTCGGGAAGAGGTCACCTATCCCGGTCCGGTCTGGTTCAGTCCTTGAGTCTGTGGGATATATTGACCCACTCCGCTATGCGGCATCACCCTACCAGTTATGGTGAAAGAAATGGCAACAGTGGCAGCAAAACCCTTGTGCGTGCCAAAAACCTACAACAACCTACAAAAACCGTGTGCTTCAGCATACAAAAAGAAGGATGCCAACCTGCCACCCATGGTGCATGTGCGGTGGAATAGAGCACCCCCTGCAGAAAAGTGCCAGTGGGCTCCATGACCAGCAAACAGAGTGCAGAGAGAGAGGCAGCACTTTGCAAGTGAAACCCCAAAATGTACCTACAAAAGACATTTGCTTTGTTGCCAAAAACTCCAAAATGCCTATAACACAACACTTCTCAACAGTCAAAATCTTGCCTGGTGCTAACATTCATGTATCTAATGAAGCATTGTGAACATACAAAGTCCTAATGTGAAGAGCAAAACATTCTTCAGACAAACTGGATTGTCTGTAAACTGACAGCCTATGCAAACATCTGGGTGCAGTACCCTGGGCTACCTGAATGACAGCTGTCAGATGAGTTACTGATGAAACTTTAAAGTGAGCTAAAACTAAAAGTCTGCTGGATTAGCAAATATAAAAAGGATTGTTGCCAAAAAAAGAATACAGATTTTAGTTGCGTTTTTGATCCCACAGATTTTAAGGCTAAGAAATTAATGTATTAGGTTTGATGCAACAAATTTGGTTTTTGCTGGATTTAAGAAGTTAATTAGCCAGGCTGACCTGCAAGAACTGGAAAAGCAGGTTTTTCTCCCAGGAGGAGGGCCTTACTCTCAGCAGAAACTCACTCAGAGATGGTAATTGCGGGTTAGAACAGACTCTTGTCTACAGAAAGAGAAGGAACAATGACAAGTCTTTCAGCCCAGGAAGCGGAGGTGTGAAGGTGGTCGTAAACTCTCCTGGAAGGACCTTCCCCCAAGGAGGGGGATTCACTGGACTCCCAGGAGAGAAAAAGGGGTGGAGCCAATCGACCATCTGCTGTTGAGAATGAACAATGAACAGTTTTTAAAAGACTCATAACTTGTTATTCAAAGTGGTGAAAAATATAAAAAGGACAGAGTTGTTAATCTAAATTTTGGCTGCACGTGTGAAGATGTCAGAATAGGCGGTGGATTCCCTCCCTTCCTTCTCACCTGACACGTCTGAAGAACTGATCCGGTGTTCTGACTTCTTTCCTTGTCGTTCCTGTGTTCGTCTTTGAGAGGTCTTTGGGGTCTTCTTTTCGTGTAAGTAGGGGCGGGCTCCCTGGGATACCACTCTGTCGGACAATTGGGAAACCGAACAGTGGGGACTCCCGGGAGCCGGCTCCTGAGAAGGGAAAAAGCCTTAGCGGCGGAAAAAACCCTGCTGGGTGTGCATCCAATTTGGAACCAGACTAGTGGCGGGCTGGTATGCAGATACTCCAGTGTCCAAAGGACTCAGCAGTTGGCAGAGGTAAGTGAGCGCTGGACTGACTGGGTCCAGAGAGATGGATCCAAAGGACACGAACAAAGGCAGACTAAAAGTCAGGAAGGGTGGCCAAGGGAAAAGCAGAACATGGGAAAACTTCCAAGGAAATACTAAGGAAAAGGAGGAAAACAAGAACGTAGGAGAAAAGGAGGGAAACGAGCTGGGCTGACTATGAGGGCGAGAAAACAAATAGAAGGAGCGAGCCGAGACTAGGAATAAGAAGAAGTACAAAAGAACAGAATGGACTAAGAGCAGGCTGGAAAGAACCAGAAAAACAGGCGAAAGACCGAGAGGAAAGCGGTCAAACAGCATTACCTTCGGAGGAGCAGTGAAGGTGCAATGCGAAAAACGCTGCACTGAGCCGGTACTAAAAGTGGCGGCGGCCATCTTGGAAAACACTAGAGCGGCGATTCCGGAACGGCCGCCGACGTGTTGGAACATCTTAATGGCACCTCCAGTTGTCCCAAAAACGCCGCCCGACAGTCTGCATGACAGAAGAGGCGGTAGAACTGTGCAACATGTTCTGGACAGGAATGGCAATATATGTGGTTTTATGCGAAAGGTATTAATGTTAGAATTGTGAAAATGTACACGTACATCCCTATGTTAAACGCACACATTTGTGGAATTTGCATAACATTTGGAAATTGTGTTCATAGCGAAAAGGACCAAATTCTGTACAAAGTTGAGACAAGATCCCACCGCTGCAGGGTTTTGAGGAATAGCTGCTACATAAAATATGGCATCTTTGTGTCTGATTTGTATGTAGGTCACCAATGTAGAAATGTACATTTAGTATCAAATCCGATTTTGAGACCAGTGGCTAAAGGGAGATCTCCGAGGACTGTAAAGCAAACCATAAAATGTGATATCATCCGGCCTTGATCCAATCATTAAAGGCGGAGATGAATTTTGATCCTATCCCAGCTCACAGGGGCAAGCTTAGCTAAGCCGGCCCATACACTCACTTTGTGATGTCATTTTAAAACATAAATAGAGACAGCAGACAACACATAGGGACTCACATATCCACTCACTTTCCTGTTTCCGGCGAAGCACACTGAGATCCAGCATTCTACATCCAGCTTTAATATTCTTCCAGATACAGAGGCCAAGACTCTTGACAGCAATAGAGAACTATTGATTTCAGCAAGGCCCAAATCCTCAAATGTATTCTCTCCACCGAGTGAAGCGCTGTGTGGTGTGAGAAGGGCTTTTGAACCAGTATCCTAAAATTCTCTGGCTTGCCACCACTAGGCTTGCCTGAGGAACTTGCTATCTAGCTGGATTAAATACCCACAGAGTAGGAGGGCAGATCCTGTGCAAATCCGGCGACCGGCCTAGATGATCCAGTATTGTGCCTGATGTGCGGTCTTTCCTAGACCAGACCCAATCCAATGACCAGAGCTGACGGTCCACTTTAATAACTTCTCCTGTGAGTAGTTATTACTCACTGCCACAGGTTCCCCCCCCCCAGTGCCAAGGCCTTTTTTTGACGATTTTGGAATTTCACCATTCAATGCCTTCTAACATGTTCTCCCCCCTCGTCCTTGGCAACAGGGTGGTAATCCTTGGCACTTAAGGGGTTTGTGGCCTATAGTATATTTGCATTGTTTTATCCCTATATTTAGAACCATCTTTGCACTGACCCTTTTCTCATCTGAAGAAGTAGAGTTTCCACAGTAGGTGGTTTACACTGATCACATGACTAAGATCCCTCTGTGGTATTCGCTTTTTCATAGTCATCCTTTAGTGTAAGCAAACCCATGTTGCATTTTCAAAAGTGCATTTCTGTTTTCTATTCTCACGCCTATCTCGCAAAAAAACGACTTACTAAAACTTCTACAACTCTATCAGTTTTTATGATAGAAACAAAATTTCAACTCCTACTTGTACCCAACGTCTGTAGCTATCCATAGAACCCAACATCGCGAATATTGCGCAAGGAAAAGTTTGCCGTGAATTACAATTCTGAGAAATATTTACACATGAGAAATAGCTTTAAATTGCTTCCGACTTGGACTTTAAGATTTTAAATGTTTTCTTTGGACTAGATCATTGCTTGCGATTGTGTGCAACTGTTCAAAGCGGCTCCCATAGGAATTTTACCACAATTTAAGTATTTTTGACCATACTCAGTGTTTTTGCTCAGTCAGTTCTAAAGACAATCTTAAAAGCCATGCTGACAGCTGAAAAGTCAATTCCGTTTTTCTCTTGTGTTTTATGGGGGAAGGTGGGACTGATGTTCTGTTTGATTTGTGCTATTCCTGAATACCTGCTCTCTCCTCCCATCTCTTTACATTGCCTATTGGGGGTTGAGAGGCGGTTGCAGGGGGAACCTCTAACCATAGTGCTATCTGATCTGAACCAACACAAAAGTATTATTTTTTGTGCTGCATTTGTTTTGCTCATTACTTATCCCTAGTGTATTAAAGATATTATTCAGTGTTCTGTCACCCCATTGGTGATCGTTGTTTACCCATTAAAAATATATTGTGCTTAAATACATATTTACCTTTGCAAACTAGCCTGATTCCTGGTTCAGTGTGACCGGGGGGTTTCCAGGAGAAGGGTGTGACAGGAGTGGAATATCGTTCAGAATATGGAACTTGTAGACAAAAATAAATAAGGGTTTCAGTTGTGCACTACATGCTGGGCTTTAACTTGGGTGTGTGCTGGATTGAAATCAAAAGTCAGCACAGCAGCTTTCGGATTGCATGAACATTTGCAGCCGCAGACTTCTTCCTCTAGCTGGACTCCAGGATTCAAGCTTTAGGTTTCTTGTTAGAGCTTCTGACAAGGAGGCCAGTGTGAGGCCCCTGTTACACCAAACACTCCCCATTCACTTAAGCTGAGCCAGCCAATCACAAACACAAGTACATTACTACAGGCAGCACCCAATCAGGCTAACAGGCATTCAGGCTATTCACCAGAAACCCACAACACAGGATGTGGATTGGGGCTACTTCCATCATTCCAGTTTCAGTCAGGGCTGATTCAGGCATTGTGTCACACAACCAAACCAGACACTCATAACACAGAATGCATATGGACTACTCGCACCATTGAGGTAGGCTCCACCCCAAGGATGTGCCCACAAGAAGCCCCTAGGGAGGCTCCAGCCAGTCTGGCAGGAGGCAGCCCCAGAGCCATATGTAGTCCTTCTAACCAACATCCATTCAGGGAAACTGGACAGAGCCAGGGCTTCTCAGGACTTTGAGAAACAAGAGGGTAAGGCAGAGCCACTGCCACATGAGCATGTAGCTGCCACCAGCCCATACCCTGCTCTGTGGGCAACACACATGTGCCCAGAATCATACACTAGGGGAACATGGTTGTACCCCTATTCATGGGTGCCCTAAGGGTATCCCACTGATACTGTTCACCAATAACAAAATGAAGGGCTGCATTGCCAGGGGTCCAGACTGGACACCACTGCAGATAAGCAGAAAACACAGTTTAAGAAGTTATAGGACAAGGAGGCCCTGTCCCTCCAATGCATTTCCTGCATAACACTACCAGAGAAGGGTCTGGGACTTGCACGCAAAACTAGAGAGAGTTGGATGGAGTCTCTCTCATGCTGGGGGTCAAGCAGAGCCACTGACCGCCAGGGAAGGGTCGAGCCCCTGAGAACTGAAACCTAAGGCAAGTCATCATCTTCATGGAAGTACCTAGAAGGGAAGCGACCCAGGTCTGCCAAATCCATGTATTAAGGAGATATGGGTCTGGGACCCACAAGGGAAGACCAGTATACGCCATCTTCCCCGGGGCAGTACCTGTCAGGGGAGTGAACCAGGTCTGCCAGAATAAACCACTAAAGAGCTGAACTGTGAAACTAAGTGTACATAAAGGCCAGGGGAAGGGAGACATCCCCCCTGGTGTTGTGAACTGTGAGAACAAAGCCAAAGAAAAGACAGGAGAAGGGAGTAATTCTCCTGGTAATTGAGCCCACTAGGAGATTCAAACCAGTGATCCTGGGGAAGGGAGTCATTACCCCTTGGATAACAAAATAGTGAACTTATTGACTGAGTGATAAGAGGAACTGCATTGTTTGTGAAGTACTAAAATCAGGGGAAGGGAGTAATTCCACCTGGTAAGGAACTTGCAACCAGAACTGTGCCATCCAGTCCAGGAGCAGGAAGTCATTCTCCAGGACCAAGAACTTTGGTGCTACTTATTAGTTAGTTATAGGTGTAAGGGACAGAGATGGGGACATCTTGACACATGACCATGGACTCTAAGTTACCGACAGACCCATTAGCACTTTAGTTGAGGCAGGAAAACCCCTCATAGATATAGGGAAAGATAGTTTTATTCTTTATTTTTATGCCAAATAAAAGTCTATAACAGACACTATGCCACCTGTGTGTCAGTATCCCTTTTCTGCACCCTTACAATACCCAGTCCCATGCTTAGAGAAGGCACTCTGGCATTTAGCGCAATAAACAACAGATTTAAAGTTAAGATTCCAATGTCTGGGTTGGAAGCTAGGGCTTTTCAGAGGCGTTATAGTGGGCACTATAATTCAGCCACACCCAATTTCTTTAAAGATACTTTTTTTATTGTGTTAGTTTAATACAAACTTTTACAAAACACAATTACTGCGTTATTCGGCCTTAGGAAAACCACTGCGTATCCGTGCCAATGTCCCTTTCTAAAACCTTTTTTTAGAAGGTTCACCACAGATATAGCCCGCAACACGTTCTCTCCATTCATCAGAGCAGTCCACCAGTCCTCTGGGCTCAATGATGGGAGAGAATTGATCATGGCAGCAAAATGGAGTGTTCTCACTTCATTAAGGCCTGTCTCGACTTGGTCTGACTCTGAACAAAATTGACACTGGTTTGAGGTTTTTGAGTCAGGTCGGGAACGTACCGCCACTATTTCCTTGGTTGGGAGTAAGTTTAACCTGATCCGAAGAAACTGGTTTCTGAATTGTTTGTTCAGAAATTTCTCAAGGTATTTTGGGAGAGTACCCAACTCCCTTGTCTCGTGGACTGACGGTACAGTTTGTAGGCTGCGGCTTTGTCCAAAGTTTCCTGTCCTGATCTGATTTTTTGAGGAGCGCAAAGATTTCAGGACAGTCCGTTTCTACACATTTGCCATACAGGGCAAATCTTTTCCACTCCACGATCACCTGTAAGGAGGATATGCCACGTTCTCCTCACAAGATGTGCATTGGTAGAGAGTGAGGCACTCTCAACACTTAATTCCAAAAGAGGCCCTCTAATTCGAGCCATGTTTTATCTGGGATTTTGTAGATTGCCTCTGAACCATACGTGAGGCTAGGGACGACATTAATTCCTTAAAAGTCCGGGACTGGTTTCATTGAAAAACCCCTCTACTCCGTATTTATTTTGCATGCTTGGGTTGCCAATGCATTGCTGTACAAGAAGTCCAACATGGGAGCCTCCAAGGGACTGTTGTTGACCCATGGTCCTAAGTATGTAAATGTTGCCATCTGTTCGATACTTGTTTGCCCCAAGTGCCATGCGTGAGCCTTGGTTTTGTTGGTTTTTTTCCCCTGGTTTTTTCAAAGACAAGGATTTTTCGTTTTTTCCTGGTTGATCTGCAGGTCGTTCGACAGCATATCTTCTTAGTTGATCGAGCTGCCACTGGAAACCCACCAGGGTCAGATCTATTAACATTGCCACATATGGCTTTCGGAACCAAGCCTCTGCCTCCTGTGGAGGGCATGGTGGCATTGGCTAGGGGATCCTACCCACTCCACCATCAGGCCCAGAATCACAGCACGAGTGACGAAACCTGCCCCAACCCCAAAACCACCCCAGCCTCCCCATCTATATCCCTCGGGGGTAGGCAGAGGACTTTGTCACAGTACAGTTCTTCCATACACCTTTCCAAATTGTATCTCATGTATAAATTACGCTAGCTCTCCTAAAGGTTGCCTCAGAACCCAAGTGCTTGTTAGAGAGGGGTGTGACATTACGAGACACACACAAAGGCATAGAAATCTACACCCATCCACCCAATCTCTTGAGACAGTTGTGCACAACAGTTGTTGTTTGGCATTGTCCACAGTGGATATTGTTGGACAGATCGGAAAGTTAATACTGGATTGTATAGTACACAATAAACGTTTTCTAAAAGAGGAAATTAAGATGTAGCTACGTTTTTATTTGGATAGACTAACCTTCTAATTTACTCATGGGTTTTGGCAGAGGTCCTTAAGAACACCAATGAATTAAGGGGTTTATTATACAGTGCCCCTCAAGGACATTACCGGCATGCCACCTGCACTATCTTTTTGGTTATTTCGCTTCACCCCACGCTCTAATCCTGAGCCCAAAGGACAACGAAATGTTCGACTCCGTGGTATTAGCAGAGCAGGGCCACACGAAGGAGCTCCACTTCTAACCGGAATGTTAAGGAAAACATGCTTCTTTGAATTTCAAATAATGACTAAATGCACAGAAGCATGGATTACCCAAAAAAATATTTCAGATGTCAGATACGTTTTTACTTGAATAATAAATAGCCCTTTCAAAATCATTGTATTCTCAACTTACTTTTCAGAATCTTACTTGGAGCCCTAACCACAAGACAGGCTCAAAGGATTGCAGTACTGCAGTTGATTTATTAGCAGAACCAGCTTGATGACGAACAGAGTTTATTTGAAATATTTCATGTTGTTGAAAATATATTAACACTAAAGTAAAAGCATTCTTGAAAATAGCATGGCCTTCAAATAGCAACAACCTGAAGGAATGCTTTATATAAAATATCTAGAAAAGTTGGATTTCTAAAAAGAAAGACGTGTTGCCTCTTCACTAAATGGCTTTTGTTTTAATTTAGAGGGCTTGTAGTATGTATGTGTGCTGCTGTGCATGCACGTTGCTTAAGAGTAACTTGAAATCACTGTTAAATAGTTCAGCACTGTCAAAGTCATATTCCATGTGTTTACACAAAATATATATTTTATTGATCATAAAAATAGTGTTTTTTCTATCCTCTTCCGTTTAATGGAGACGTTCCAACAGTTCATGTTTTTTCCGTTTCTCAGGGGGTTCTGCTCTGTTTTTGCTACCATCATTTATTGCCTTTTCATCCTCTTCCTCATCCGCTTCTTCTTCGTCACCTATGGAAATTGAAAAAGGCTTAAAAACTTAGCTTAATGTGCATTAGGTTTTCATAATCAAAAGAAACATTTACAGAGAGAACAGTTGCTCGACAGAAAAAAAGAAGTGAGAAAAAAAATGATTTCACAAAATGTATACATGTTTTAAACAGTCTGAAGGACAAATTACTAACCACTGGTAAATATTCTTTCTACTGGATGTTACTCCCATGTGTTCCTCATCTTAGATATACTCCGATAGCCTGCTTGCAGCTTTTCACAGCAGAGGGTGCCGTGTGTCGTCGACCTAGTGTTCCTAAGCGGCCTCAGTCCACTCTCGATTGGGACGACGACGCCAGAATTAATAGCACACACACTGCTCCCTGTTGTCTCAGTTCTTGTTTTTCCTCTGACCAGCACAGTCGTCTCGAATATTAAAAAGAAGTGAGCATTAGCGGAAAGGAAGATATAAACCACGGAAATTCTCCCAGATGATAGAGGGGGAGACAGGGAGGGCGATGAGGAATACCTGGGAGGAACATCAAGTAGAAAGAACATCACCAGCGGTAGGTAATTTGTTCTTCCAACGTATTGTGTCCTCCCACGTATTCCTCATCTTTGATAGGCTCGCATAGAAATATGTTGCAGGCGGTGGAAATGGCACATTTATTTCCGACTGATGCTGTGTAGAACAGCCTTCACAAATTTAGCGCCCTGACCCGATAGAGAATCCAGACAACAATGCTTTGTAAAGGTATGCAATGAAGACCAGGTAGCAGCACTACAAATGTCCTCCAGCGCTGTCTGCAGGGCTGACAAAGTAGCCACCCCTCTTATGGAAGGAGCTCTCAGACATTCAGGGACTTCCTTAACAGCCAGACTGCAACATTCGGAAATGCACAGGATAATCCAGCAAGACAAGACAAGCGGATCATTCTGTCTGAACTTAGAGAACCTGTTCATGTAGAAGCTCAACGCTCTCTTGGGATCTAATCTGTGAAGCCTTTCTTCATCCTTAAAAGGATGAAGATAATAGATGGATAGCAAAACAATCTTTTGCGCCAGGTGAAATTCTAATTCTGAAAACACCTTTGGCAGAAAAGAAGGACGAACCCGAAAACAACTTCATCCTTATTGAAGATGGTAAATGGCTGTTTAGATGACCGAGCCTAGAGCTTGCTAAGTCTGCCAGCGAGGCAATAGCCGTTAAAAACACTGATTTTTAAGTAAGCATCTTGACAGGACACAAACAAATAGGCTTGAAAGGAATCAAGAAACTCAAGACCAAATTAAGGCCCCAAACCGGAAAAAAAGGAACCGGTGGGAATTTATTTTTCAGGAACTGAATGACAATAATTTGAAAAAGGAGCCCTGTTCTGGCACACGCTTGAAAATGGACAGCGCAGCCCGATAGCCCTATAGTAGAAATCTGAAGCAATTGATGGGTTAGATCCAGTAGAAATGATAACACTGAAGTAGATGGGTCTATTTTCTTGTCTCTACACGAGCAGTTAAAAGCAACACCTTCATTACATCTTCCGGATGGCCGCAATCTCTGTCTCTCAACCTCTGATCTCTGGGTGGAGAATATGACGACCTTCCCAAGTGAGCAAATCCTCTCCCTGAGGAAGACGACTTGGACATATACAGAAGTTCAGGGTACCACGTCTTCCTGGCCCAATCAGGATCCTGGACTTCCCAAACTTTCTCAAACCTCCTGAGTACATGTGGAATGGCAGGAACGCATACAGAAGTGGCAATTCCAAGTCCACCACAAACGCGTCCCCTAAAGCTCCTTTCTGATGAAATTCCCTGGAGCAGAACAGGTTGCACTTCCTGGTAGTACTGGGCGTGAACAGATACACCTGGGGTGTCCCCTAAAGGGTGAAGATCTCTAAAAGGACTTCCTGAACCAAGTCCTACTTGTGGGAGACTGTGCTCTGCCTGCTCAGAGCATCCGCTGCAGTGTTCTCCTTTAACCCCTTAAATACCAAGGGCGAGGTATCTCGTCCTTGGAATTCCCTCCAGAATGCCGAGGACTAGATAGCTCATCGTTTTTGGCACTTCGTTTTGTGTCATCCCTGCAAGCAGGGATGACACAAAACTGTAATCCAACCCCTGGGCTATGCAAGGGGAGGTCCCCCCTCACTGCCAGGGGGCTGGATTAGCTTCAGTTTCACGTCGGCGTGCGTAAAGCACGTCGATGTGAATGTGAAAGTAATTTTCACTGCAGCAGCCATTTCGGGCTGCTGCAGTGAAAATAAAGGTGAGTCGCCACATTTCTCCCCCTCGATATCCGGCTGTATTTCAAGCCGGAGATCGAGGGCGGTGTCGTTGGAAAGGGGAGATTCTCCCCTTTCCAACGACACCCTTTGTGACAGCATTGCTGGGCGCGGAGAGGGTGCAGGGTGCTCGATCCGCGCCCAGCTATGCCACTGGACCACCAGGTATACGTTTGTGATGTGGGGGGGGCTGCCCAGCCCCCAAAGCATGAGGGCACATATATAAAGACCCCTGGGGGCAGACAGGTGACCATCTGCCCCCAGGGGTGGGGGCATAAAAAGAAAATGGACCAAAAACGTGATGGGAAGGGGGAGTGGGTTTGGGGGCCCTAGCCACCAGGGCTTTTTTCAGAAATTGTGGTGTTGGAAAGGGGAGATTCTCCCCTTTCCAACGACACCCTTTGTGACAGCATTGCTGGGTGCGGAGAGGGTGCAGGGTGCTCGATCCGCGCCCAGCAATGCCCACTAGACACCAGGGATGTCTTTGAATGCGGTGGGGAGGTGGGGGCTGCTTAAAGTAAGTAGCCCTGCCGCCCCCAGCCATCAAAGCATGGGGGCACATATGTGGTGAACCCTGGAGGCAGATGGCTGATCATCTGCCCCCAGGCAAGGGGGCAAAATGAAGGAAAATAAATAAGGGAATTTTGGGTGGGAGTGGGGGAGCCAATAGCCACCAGGGATTTATTTTACAGAAAAGGGGGCTGGCCCTCTCCCACACACCCCAAGGGGAAATGGGGGCACCCCTTGTAGCCCCCCCTGGGGGCAGATATCTGCTCCTAGGGAAGGGCATCTGACCCCAGGGAGGGCTGCATAAGATGCCCCCCTGCATTTGGTGTGGGGCGGCAGAGGGTCACCCCCCATTACATTATAAAATTACCTGGTGGTTTAGGGTGCCCCTAAGCCTGCCCTAAAGTGTAGTGTACCATTTTCCATTTTTTTCTTTACTTGCGAAACTTGCCTTGGCGCAGAGGGGCACATTGGTGTGCCAATCTGGCCCCAGGGTGCCCAAACCTTACTGCCCCACTCACTGGGGGGCCTGTCCCACAATTTTTGATGGCCCTCTCCCCCCTCGCCCCAAATGGTTGGCAGGGGCAACTCATGCAGACCTCCCTGGGCCTTCTACAAATGGCTGCGTGAGATACACCCCCCCCTCCATTTGGGGTGGGGGGAGAGAGACACCAAAAATGTGTGGGACAGGCCCCCCAGTGGGTGGGGCAGTAAGTGTTGGGCACCCTGGGACCAGATTGGCACACCAATGTGCCCCTCTGCGTCAAGGCAGGTTTCGTAAACGAAGGAAAAAAGTGAAAATGGTGGAAGGCATTTTAGGGGGGGCTGTGGGGGACCCCAAAGGGACGGGGCATTTTCTAATGGGATGGGGCATTGACCCCCCCGCCCCCCACCCGCAATGGAGTGGGTGCCATGTCATGCAGCCCTCCCTGGGACCAGATATCTGCTCCTAGGAAAGGATGCCTGAGCCCAGGGAGGAGTGCAGGACAGCCCCCCCCCCCTTATCTACCCCCAGGGAGGGCTACATGAGATGCGTCGCCCCTCCAATTGGGGTGGGGGTGGAGAGGTGCTCCCCCCCTTCTCATTAGAAAATTCCCCAGCGGCGTAGGGGGCCCCTCAGCCTCCGCTAAAGGGCAGCCTGCAATTTTGAATTATTTTTTTTGTTGACTAAACTTGCCTTGGCGCAGAGGGGCACATTGGTGTGCCAATCTGTCCCCGGGGTGCCCAAACCTTACTGGGGGGCCTGTCCCACAATTTTTGGGGGCCCTCTCCCCCTCACCCAAAATAGGTGGCAGGGGTACCTCATGCCGGCCTGCCTCGAGGCAGATATCTGCCCGTAGGAAGGGGCAAATGGGGTTTACCTGGGGGGGGAGCAGGGGTGGGGGGAAGAGGAGGTGAGGTTCAGTAGACCACCAGGGATGGCTTGCAAGGGGGGTGGGCATGTTTGAAAATGATTCCTTTGTTTTTGCTGGTGTGACCGTAGGTAACATGTTTTTTGTTTTGTTTACAGCTTTTTCAACGCGAGCAGCTGCAACGTTATGGGAGTATTGTTTTTTTATTATTCTATGGTTAGGGCCCACTGTCAGTGGGGTGGGTGAGACTGGGGCTGGATTGTTGGTGGTGTGGGTAGGAATGGGCCGTCTGGGCAGATATGTTGGTGGGCTGGGACACAATTGCAGGGGCAGGACACAAATTGCCCCCCATGCCAGCAGAACATTGGTGTTTCCCTGGGAGCGGATCCCTCCCATGTGGTTTGTCCGTCTGCAGGCCCAGGCTCCACCTCTGGCTGTGCTATGTTACAGATGTCACCTCCGGGGTGGAATGGGGATCCTGCCGTCTTGGAGTTGTGGCTGGGCTGCATTACAGCTTTTCCCTTCGGGGAGGTATTGGCACACTGATGGAACTCCCTGGTGGGGAGAAGCTGTAACGCAGGGCAGCCAGGGCTCCAGCAAAGTCGGCGGTAATATCCCTAGCCTTGGGCACCCTTCTTCATGTGGGTCTTTGCCGGGGGTTCTGGGTAATACATTCTGGGCCGATTTCCGTAAGTCAGACCTCCGTGGATTCCCACGGGTTTTTTTTCAGAAATGCATGGGGTTCCCTCTTTTCCTTGCTGGCTTCGACACCTTAGGCCCAAATCTGTAGGTTGCCCACATGAACAAAATGTGCTGTGCCGAAAGGCTTGGGGTTACCCGTGGGTTACCCTTTTCTTTTTGCGCCCCCGGTAGGTGCACCCACACATGTGAGGTACCGTTTTCATCGGGGCACGTGTGGGGGCGCGGAAAAGTAGGCCATGTGTTGGCGGTGTGTTTCGGTGGGTGGCCAGAGCGAAATGTCTGAGAATTGTCTTCATTTTCAGCCAATTTCAGAGACATTTCCCTGTGTCCACTCACCGAAACACGTCACCAACAACAGATGTCATACCTTCTCGCATTCCCACCGGTGCACCCACACATGTGAGGTACCGTTTTCATCGGGACACCTGTGGGAACGCGGGACAGTAGGCCATGTGTTGATGGCGGCGTGTTTCGGTGGGTGAGCTGAGTGAAATGTGTGAAAAATTCGTTTTTTTCACCATATTTCAGACTTTGCCGGGGTGTCTGGGTAATAAATTCTGGGCCGATTTGCGCAAGTCTGACCTCTGAGGATTCCTACAGGTGTCCTCTTTTCGGAAATGCATGGGGTTCCCCGTTTTCCTTGGTGGCTTGGACACCCGAGGCCCATATCTGTATGGTGTGCCCGTCTGGAAAAATTATGAAATTCAGCTGTCAGAACAGACTTGGGGTTACCTGTGTTTTAGGCTTTCCCCTTGGTGCCCAGGTAGGTGCACCCACACATGTGAGGTACCGTTTTCATCGGGGTATCAAATTTGTTGTGTTTGTGTGGTTTTCATAAAGTTTTGACCCATTTCTTGGTGCCCTTTGTCACACAACCCTTTCATTTCCCAAATGTGCCCTATATTTAGTCGCTGCTTTAGGCACCATATACTTTTGTAACCTGCACAAGTCACCTACCATTGAAAAGGTCTGCCTGTGCTCTTTCAAAAAATATATGCTTGCCGTTCCTCACCACATTGGTTTTCCCGATTTACACATGCTAAGTACGTCTGTTCAGGCCATAAGCATAAAACTCTTGTGTACCATGGCTCAGTTTTTGACTTGTGGTACTGCTCGTTTTGTAAAACACTACAAAAAATGTGTGCTTTCCTAACTGCAAGAGTCGGGGGAATTTAGCGGACCATTGTTTTTCTCAAAATTCATAGAAGCCATTGGCATACCAAGCCAAAAATGTCCACCACATACCTTTTTTCAGTAATTTTCCTGCTTTTCCCCCAATCTATGGCATTTTCCCCTACCTAGTTGTTGCCCGACCTATGCAAATCACCCCTTCCTAAACTTGGAATGTTGTCTACTTTTCAGAAAGATATGCCTTTCTGTCCTTTTGGCTTTCCTACCCTTTTCTTCCATTCCGTCCATGCATGTCCAGTTGACAAAAATGGCCAAAATCACCTACCTCTCACAAAACGGCTGATAACCACATCAAAATAATGTTTTTAGTTTCCACTCAACCTGTTCTTGGAAGCCAGGAAATTGGGGAATTCAGCATAGCAAACCATTTGTTCCTAGCTCTTACAACGAAAAAACCACAGGCTTCTTTGTACATCATTTTATTCGCATTTTTTTTTTTAAAACACAACATTTTCACCCTTTTTGGTTATTTTCTCTCACTCCCCTACAGCAACCTAGGATTCCTGGGTGTCGTTAGGACCGCCTACATGTGGGGAAAAAAGGAGCCAAATTTGGCCGAGATATCTCATGTAACATAAAAGTTACAAGGCATTGAATGGCTGCATACCGAAATCACCAAAAAAGGCCTTGGCACTGGGGGGAAAAATACCCATGGCACTTAAAGGGTTAAGGGTATGTGAATGGCCGATAGGGAGATTCCTTCTTGAATTGCCCAAAACCAGAACTGCATTGCCTCTCTGCACAGTGGCAAAGACCCTACACCTCCACTTTTGATGAGGTAATGCATGGCCACCATGTTGTCCATCATTATCAGGACCCTCTTTTCCCGTACAAAAAGGCCATCAACGCTTGTTTGATTGACCTCAGCTCTAAAAGCTTTATGTGAAGTTTAGACTACTCTGGAGACCAACAATTGATTGTCAGACGGTTGGCATGGGCTCCCCAACCTTTGAGCGAGGCGTCTGAAACTAAGGTTATCTCTGCCCATGGTTGCCAAAAGGGTTCTCCCTTCAACAGGTTTTCCTCGCTTGCCCACACCAGGAGATCTTGTGCAGCCTTGCTCATGACCTGAAGCAGGTCCGTCATTCGGCCAAAACACTGTGACCAGTGGAATCTGAGGGGCTATTGGAGAGACCCCCATCCTCAGATGTGCTTCTGGCACTAGAAAAATGAAGGACGCTATGAGACCGGGCAACCTCAGATAGTCGGTCAGTAGACGTTGGGTACTCTGTAATGTGCCGACCATCTGCGAAATGTGTTGAGCCCTTTCCTTGGGTGGTGAGGCTTTCCCCAAGCAAGAGTCCAGGACTGCTCCAATGAACTGGAGTTTCTGGGAAGGTGTCATGTGGGACTTCTTGAAATTGAGAGAGAAACCCAACCTGTGAACGGGAACCCCAGGTGCTGCATCAGCCAATCGTCCAGGTAGGGGGTAGATGTGAATCCCCCTCCCTCCTTAGATTTGCTTCCACCACTGCCATCAACTTGGTGAAGACTCACGGAGCGGGGGTAAGCCCAAAAGACAGTACCCGAAACTGATGGTGAGAACTGCCAATGGTGAATCACAGGTACTTCCTGTGCTTGTGATGTATGGGCACATGCAAGTAAGCATCCTGGAGATCCAATTACACCATCCAATCCTGGAGCTGAGGATCTGCGAAAGAGTAACCATCTTCAACTTGTCCTTACTGAGGAACCTGTTCAAGTATCTTAAGTCCAAGATGGGTTGAAGTTCTCAGTCCTTCTTGGGGATTAGAAAATAAGGCAGCAGATACCATTTGATTGCACCTTTCTCTAACAGGGTCATAATTTCCTGTAAAAGGAGCGATCCGGATCCTTCAAGGACTGGCCTCTTGGGGGGCAGTCCAAAGGCCTTTTCAGGAAAGGGAGGTAGTAGCCATGAGCAACAGTCTGCAGTACCAAAGCATAGAAAGTAATGCTTCCCCACTCTTCCAGATGCTGTGTCAACCTGCCTCCCACCATAGTCCTGTGGACTAAGACCTCAATGTGGTTTTGGTGTTGCAGTGGCTGCGGATGGCAGAGGGTGGTCAAGCAATCCTTACTCCACATCCACGGTTGTCTCCTCTGTCCCCTTTGAGAGACCTGTCCCCTCACTCGTCCAAAGGAAGAATAAAAACAAAAAAAAGGACAGACCCCATCATATATACTCTGAGAAGCCGAACAGTTCTGCTGAGGCTGACGAATTGCTGCACTGAAAGACTTAGCAGCGTTTAAAGACTGACGTTTTTCTAGACTCTCATTCGCCTTTGAACCGAAAAGCTGAGAACCCCGAAGGAGCATACGTAACAATCTAGCCTGAACGTCGGGTGCAAAACCGGACTTCCGCAGCCATGCAAATAATCTTGTTACTGTGCCCGCTGCTATGATGCGACTACACAATCTGCAGTGTCCAACCCAGACTGTAAGGACTGGCACATGGCATCCTTACCATCTTGCACAGTGTTAAGGAAGACTGCTCTCTCTCCTCCCCCACGGGGATATGCTATGCAGTCATTGCCACAACTTCCCATAGAGCGTGTGAAAATTTAGCCAGGGCACAAGTAGCGTTAACTGCTTTTAATGCCATGCTCCATGCCGAAAAACACTCTTCCCAAGTGAGTCAAATTTTGTATCATCCCTGTCAAGTGGAATCATGGGATATGCAGACTCCTTAGATGTCGAAGTGGCCGCTTGAACTAGCAAATTCTTTGGGCTTGGGTGTTTGGAAAGAAATTCTGGATTCCAAGAGGAAGCTCTAGATTTCTTGGTGAAGTCTTTTTTTTTTTTATTGTTTTTACAAAACAAAATGTGCATAACAAACAAACATGTGCCATTGCTTGGTTACACATCACAGGGGACAACAACGATATCGAGGGCTCCTCAGCAGAGGGGAAGCCTGGCTGGTTATAGTTCACCAAAACATTAGGTACATAGACGACAAGGAAAATGGAACCACTCTGCACATCTGCGACCTCCTGGGCTGTCCCAGCATTCCCTCCTCAAAACAGGGGCAATATAGCATAGATCATACATTGTTCGAGAGTCCCTGTAATGGCAGAGGAGAGCAGAGTAAATGAACACATTCAAAGCCCAGGGTCATCCCACCCCCCTACCCATTCTTCTCCACCCACCAACCCCATACCTTCTGGAATCTACAAGGGCAACCTCTAGCCTCGTACACCCGTTTTTCTAAAGACATTCACCTGTCAACTTCAACAGCCGAGCAGCTGATCTTGGGCCAATCCGATTATCCCCACTCGGTTGCAATGACCCGCATAGCCAAACCCAGTGTAACCGAGAGGAATGATTTCTCTGTTTCTCCCCACACACCAAGTATCACCAGTTTGGGGGTCACAGGGAATTTGGGACCCCAACATCGTGGACAATCTGTGCAGACACTTCCCAGAGAATGATTGAATCTGTGTGCATTCCCATATTGTATGAAAAAAGGCGCCTCCCTCCAAGCCACATCTCAGAGAACCATTGCAGCCTACAGCACCCCGGCGGGCCATATCGGTTCTTGAGTAGTATACCCTATGTAGGATCTTATATTAGATGATGCAGAGTTTGGCAGCTATGCCTACCGTTTGTGGGAACATGACTGCCTCCATCCATCCCCTCCGGGTTTATGGAGCCTACGTCTCTTTCCCATTTATCTTTAAGTCGGTATAGATCCTGGGCCCCAAATGCCATCAGCATCTGTAAAGCGTGGAACTGCCATTGGTAACAATGTGGCTGATGAAGATGTTAGCTTCTACGGGCAAAAACCGGGCTATCACCTCTAAGGCTGGAAATTGGGTCCCGATTGCATGTTTGAAGCTTAATCGTGAGTGGTTCAATAGCCGGAGTGAACAATAGGGGAGAGGGGGGGGGGACCCATGCTTCGCCCACATCCCAAAGTAAAGCTGCTGGAGGATACCCCATTGACCCGGAGGAGGCTCATTGGTCAGGCAGTTTCCCGGCCTTCGGCAGAACCACAATGACTGCCTTTCTCAGACATGGAAGGAAGCACCCATCTAGTATGCATTGCTGAAATAAACTATGCATGGGCCCAACAACTGCCTCCCCAAGCCGCTTCCAGACCACCATTGGGAAACGATTGGGTCCCGGGGTCTTACCGGACTGCAATTCCCCAATCGACACCCCTACCACCTCCTCCGGTATATCGGCCTCCAACCACCGCAATCATCCGTTGTGCCATTAAGCAGGGAAGTACCACTTGTTCTAAAGAACTTGGCTCGTTCGATATACTAGGCATCCGGGTGGGGGTAAAGTGACTCCCAGAAGGCCACAAATGCTTCAGCAATATCCGCTGCCCCTATATCTGGCCCAACCAAGGCGTCCCCATCTCTTGAACATACGGTAGCCCCTGATCCCACCTCTACAAACATGCCAGTTTCTTCCCATCTTTATCCCTAGTCTCATGAATTTGGCTTCATCTCGCCCAGTTGGCCTGCCTAGCATTATCCAAGGCCACATTCCGTAAAACCTCCTCTTCCGTAACTTGAGATTCCTGCAAGTCCCACGAGCCTGAGACAAGAAAGTCCTCCTCCGCCCTAACAGCATTTGCCTCTGCCTCCTCCACTTCTTTCGTATGCTTGGTCTTTGCAGCCGTAACTTGCGATATGGCTTCCCCCTGGAGTACGGTTTTATAGCCCTCCCATAGCATGACCGTGCTGTCCACTGACCCCTCATTTATGGTGAAGTACTCTGCTGTTTTCTGGGATAACCCTTCTATGACCTCCGGAACTCCTAGATAATGTGTTTAGATGCCAAAGTGCCAAGGGTTTTGGTTTCACATTTGCAAGCTGCATAAGGAGTGGGGAGTGATCTGAGATGCCCCTGGACAAAAAGGTCACTGACAGAAGCCTATATGCAGCATTCTGGGAAAGGAAGAAGTGGTCAATACCTGACATAGAGCCGTGTCCATTGGAGAAGAATGAGTAACCCGCTTCAGATCGGTATAACATTTGGCAGGCATCAACCATACCCAGTTTGTTTATTGGTGGTCGTATTTGGGATCCTGCTGGCTATGTGTGTGCGATCCACCCACCGGTCCATGGCCTCATTAAAATCCTACTTGCATGGACAGCCCCATTGGTTGTGATTTAAACAGAACTGGGGACTGGCCATTGTTAGAAAAGATTTCCATTTATGTGTAATTTTCCCTCGAGTTGTGAACCCCCCAACTTTTTGCTGTTGTCCGACCATCCTAGACTGATTCTTTGCAGGGGAGCCCTGCCTTCTGCTGTAGTCAGCTGGGCTTTTGCTCAGTTGTTATGGGGAAACCGACATGCCCCAAGAATGACTGGGACCACCGTAGTCCATGATTGATCCATGTCTGGGAGGGCTGTAGGTGAGAAGAACTCATTAGGTCCTCTTCGTTTTGATGCGAAGGAGATTCTGGAGAAGAGAAGGCATCTTACACCCATTTCAGGTCGATCTTCCGACTTCACACCGAACTTAGTAAAGGAGCCAAGTATCCTGAAACCAAGAAGCAGAACCGAGGAACCGCTGGAAGGTTTGCCACCCTGAGCCCGCCGTCGTCCCCTTAAAGCCCCTTTTTCTGATTGCACCTAGAAGGTCTGTAAAGGCGATTCGACCCATTGGAATAGTGAGACTAACTATTCTCGGCACCTCCAACTTAACCTGTAAGCAAGCTTTTTCAGAAGTGTTCCTGGACCGCCCAGTGAACTGACCACCTCGTACGTGACCTTTGCCCTGGAACCGCCGCCGTCTCGAGTCAAAACTGGAGCATTTGGAGACTGTAAGCTCGGGGTATAAGGCACGCTCCCGCTGAGTGTCGTACACCTAGCATTCTTAGGTCTGGAAATAGGAGAGTACGCCTGAACCCGAGCATACGCAGTCACTGTGTCACCCAGCTGTGATGATGAACTCCGTGGGTGTCTTGCTGCTGTGCCCTCCTGTATCCTCAGACTCGCTGCAGTGGATTTGGCCTGATCCCTTCATCGGGAGCGGAGAAATCACCACTGCCCCGCCACTGAATTATTCTTGGAATGCAGCCCCTGAAAGCCACAGGGCCGTGCAACGGCAGGATTTGAACGTGTGACCGAAATGGACTCGACTGCGGACGTTTGGTCCGGAGTGCGAAGAGGGTCGGCGAGTACTTGCAACCCTTACCGGTGGCCCCTGGCACATCCATCCATTTTTACACACGAGTGTCCTCTGAGAGCCACTCTTCTTTTATCGAGGTAGCCTGTGCTACTGAGCTATTCCCAACTCTTGGAATCTGTTCTGCCCTCTTGGGAAGACCCTCCTTGAATAGTGGGAACTTATTCTTCACTGCCTCCCCCACCTTCCCGAGTCGCTACAGTCCCTGCAAGAGACCCGTTTTGACTTAACCGCACAATCGCGTGCACCAGCACCGAAAGTACTTTTGAGTGCAAGGTTCCACTCATCCTAGGGACTAGACTGCCTCTCAGTTAGGCCTTGAATTGTGAAGGACTGCCTAAACAATATTTGCACTATCTGCTCCCTTTCTTTACAGGTTGTGCACACATACTGTGTGCGATTCCTTTAGGCCATTGGTGACAGTATATATGTTTAATAGTTAGCGTGGTGTTGGTTTGGTTATTACTGCCATTTGCTTTGTGTATGATTTAAAAAATGACTTTAATAAATGTATTTGTATTTTTGATATATACACACCTGAAAGAGTAATTTGTACTGTCATTTACTCTGTGTGCTCATTGTGGGCTTGCGATCACCCTCACCCCTCCTGAGACCTAGTCTTGACCGCCGGCAATGCTACCTTGATTGGTCTGGCTTGTCCAGAAGGTTACCCTGTTCCAAGAAACTAGGCTGGCCTGAATCTCTGCCCACTAGGTCAGAGTTCAGAAATTCATCTTAACAGCCATTGTCTGGTTCCCGGCGTGGACACCCCTTGGACTGTCTTGCCATAGGCTGAGACAATACTTCCAATCATGTCCATGCCTCCGGTGGGTTGTTGAAATGGTGTGTGGTACCCTCATGGTACACCTTACGTTGTGTTGGGGGGAAAAAAAGGGCGCATTTTAACTCCAGCGAGTGCAGCTTCTTTTTGACCGAGTCAAATGATTTGCGCCTTCTGAACCTCCCTGGTGTAATCAAGGAAGAATCTGATGCAGTAGCTGTTGTAAGTGACAGGACCAGTGGCGTACGCCCCATTGCAGTAAGGCTTCCTGGTCCCGGAAGTTCAGGAGGCTCACAATTATCATACGCGGTGGCGCCCCTGGGATTGGGCGACCGGCCGGGATTCTATGCGTCCGCTCAATGGAAAAGAACTTTCAGAGTTTCTTGGGGGCGAGAGTTCGGCCAGGCTCTGCTCCAGAAAGAGCTCTGTACTAGGCCCTTCTTTCTCTGGCACCGTGAGGATATAGATATTGTTGCAGTGTGCCATCCCTTCGGTATTCTCTGCATGACTTTACAGTTGCGTAAGCTTCTGCGGGACCATTGCAAGCTGCTTTTCCATTTGTTTGAGTGCATCCTCTGAATCAGAGATTCGTTGTTCCGCTTCACCAACACTTGTGGACAAATTCCGTAGATCTTGCCGTAGGAAGGACATTTCTGAGGAGAGACCATCCATCATCTCCTCGACGAATTACCTGGATTCTCTTATAGCTCCCAAGATATCTCGGAGGAAGATTGGGGTGGTCTAGCACGCCTTCTTTCACACCCGCCATTACAGAAGTGTGAGTCGAGGGGGTTCTCTTTGGTCCCCACCGTATACTGATCAATCTTGCTCTGGAGTGCCCCCTTTTTTACTTTATCCTTAGCCATCGTGGTATTGAGGGCTGTTTCCAAAGGCGGGTGCACCACCTTCTACTTGTTCAGGCCAATACAGTGGAACTTGTAGGGATCGCCTCCGTTAAACCCCCTTCCACGGTCACAAAGCGGCTGGCTACCTCGCCCACCCCAACTTTTCTGGGGTCAACAAAGGAGGTGATGTCGGGGGTCTCTCCCACCAAGCCTCAGCTCTCCTCCGGGCTCGCGGGGCCCTGTTCCAAGGATCTGTGTGAGAAGCTTTACAGTTTAGTGCAGTGCGAGCCCTCTTATCAGGGTGATATATGACCCCAAAATCAGCAGACCCTCTGGTCGCTGCCGCATCTCCGAGTGATTCACTCAGTATAGTCAGTCTCCGCTTTACCCCCGTAGCTCAGCTGCCTCCCTCTTGCAGGTATTTTCCTTCTAATAGTTTCGGTGAAATTGTCCCACAAGCGTCTCCCAGCCCTCTGTGTTGTCCGACCTAGAACCAGCAGCCAACGCCCCAGGCACACACGGCAGTGCAGCTGTGCCAATTTCTCTGCAGTGTCCTCTTTCACCCTTGAGGCCCTGTAGTGCCAGTTCCAGCCACCGCCGCTTGTCCTTTCCCTTTTCAATCACCGGGAATGTCTGTACCCCTGCACTGCGCGTAGTCTGCGCCGCCGAAGACACCAGGTCCCTGCAGATGCAGCGGGGCACAACGGTTCCTTTCTACTTGGGGCTGGCAGTAGTTCCCAGCCAGTCCGAAGTCGGGTCCCCCACACGGGATGGTGGCTAGAGCCGACCTTGCGCTCCTCCTGCATGGCAACAGGACTGCTGACACCAGTGGCCCTCTCTGTAGTCTCTGCAACCACTGGCAATTTTCAAAGCTGCCTGGTCCGCCTAGCTGCCGACACTCATCCACTGCAGAGTCCCCTGGACCCTCTTGCTGCCTGCCGGTGCTGTCAGTCACCTGCCACTTCACTTTCCGACAGACTGCAGCCAAAGATGGTACAGTCTGTCTGGAGCTGACGGATTCAGCTATGTTTTAGGGGTTTCCTGGCCCCAATTCCGCCCATGGTTTAAGCAGATTGTGGCCCCCCACCTTTCACCACCTGGGCATGTAAAAATCCCACTGCCACAACAGAAAATTAGGATTACTTGTGCAGGATTTTTGGCGGCCGCTTCAGAGCGAAGGAGGCTCTCATCCTTCAGCAGTGTCCAGTCAAAGTTACGAATACAAAGTTTCGAAACGCAATATGTTCGAAACAAAAAGGATCGGAAAAAAAATAAATAAATAAAAATAAAAATGTTTGAATGCCTTTTTTTTTTTAAATGTATTTTTTTTTTTGATTTCGTATAGGAAAAATTAGTGGCATTTCCCCATAAAAACTGGGGTTTGGTGGGGGATTCCCCCACCCCAAAAAATAAAATCAAACCACACTGGCATTCAAATTTTTTTTTTTTTTAAGATCCTTTTGGTTCGAAAGTATTGCATTCGATCCTTTTGCATTCGAACCTTTCACTATAAACCATCCTCAGCCATGCATTGCGCAACAGCACCCCCTCTTGGTGAAGTCTTTCACAGCCAGAGTAGTATCTGGCTTTTTGCAGTGGTCCAGAACTTTGTTTTGCTGCGTGAAATAGAAAAATAGGATCCTTTGGAGGACCCTTGTTAAGGATGTTCATTAAGTCATCCTGCTCAAACTCCACAGCAGCTCTGCCACAGCCTAGGTACTCAATAACCTTTAACATAACTGACCTGTATGAAGCATCAGCTTGCCCAGATTCCTTTGGTGTTCCAAACTCCACTTCTGGAGAAGTGTCTTGGCCACTTACATCCTTCAGGGTGTCCATCAGGTCTCTTTGAGAAGAGCTCTTCCGGAGCATTAGGACTGTAAGCACACCAACGTGAAGTGCTTGCATGCCGGCGGGCCAGGCTTTAATAGCCTGGTCCCGGCCACGCCCATTTGTTTCCGACTCGTTGCCCCACCCTGCCACTCCTAGAGGATGCTGCACGTGCAGCCCAATTAACTCCCATGGCCACGCCCGACCTGGAGGCACGTGGAGGCCTTGCAAGGGAAAAAAGCACATGTACCAGAATATAGTGTGCAAAGCACACTTACTCACGAGCATGGCGCCAAAGGCGCCAGGACTGGGTCCAACTGGATCCTTTATGTATTGGAGCTTGTGGTCCTTGCCCAGTGGCCATGACATGCAAAGGGTCTTGAATTTGATCCTTGCAGCCACAGGAAGCCAGTGAAGGGATTTCAGCACCAGAGATGCAGTCCCCGGGCGTGAGGCCACGGATAAGTCTTGCAGTTCTGTTCTGGATGAGTTGCAGAGGGCGCAGGGCAGAAGCAGGGAGGTTGAGGAAGAGGCTGTTGCAGTAGTACAGCCTGGAGAAAACCAGCGCTCTGGAGACGGTGAGCCTGGGGGGGGGGGGGGGGGGGGGGAAGCTGTGAAAAGAGAGTACCTCTGAAGAGGTGAAGCTGATAGTTCTCTTCGACGGGGTGGTAGAAGAGGATTTAGGTGAAGGCCCACCCAGGGTGAATTTCCCCTTCCTCTCCTTTAAGGCCTTAACTGTCATCAACTGACACGAGTCACAGTCGTCGACCTAATGGTTTGCCCCCAAGCACCAAAGACATATCCGGTGTGGGTCCGTGATGTACATTTTCGACCCGCAATCTGAACATCTCTTAAACTCGGTTTTCGGGGTAGACATTGAGTAACTCGATAACCCAATAGGAAAAAAATTAAAATCTCACAGGTGAGTGAACCAATTCGAAAGCGTGCTGCGGAAAAATGGAAATGAGGCAATGGGTGCAGTGTGTGCCATTTATACTGGCATGGACGTCATGATCGCGGAGGCCACTGAGGGACACGAGGTTGACGACGCACGGCACCCTCTGCTGTGAAAAGTTTCCAAAGCTGCAAGCTCAGAGTATATCAAAGATGAGGAATAAGTGGGAAGACACAACCAATTAGAATTATTGTTTCTCCGTTGGTAACTATTTGATCTTATAACGCAACCTTAGCAAAAGGTCATTAGGTAAATCAAGTCAAAAGATGGTAATGCAAAGGTACTAATGAGCAAATAACAAAATCCACACAAAACCATTTTCAGATTTGAAGATACATGTCCAAGAATCCTAACTGAAGAGTAAAAGGAACAATCATTTTGCTAAAACGCTTTCCATTGGGCTCTTGAAGAAAGACGTTGGCAACAAATACTACTGGTGGTAAATTACCCCAGCAGTATGGAATTACAAGGGGAAAAAATACTGCTCACCAGAGCATACTTTACTTTAGTGGGAGGGGTAGGGGTTGTGATGCAAAACACATTCGCCCATCAATACCGGATCACAATGATTGATGATGGTAGAGGATTTTAAGATACAAGACCAGAGCTGATCATTTCCACATTTTTTATGCAGAATTTTGTTCTGTAATGGGAATGAACAGTGGCAATGCAATATTCACCAATGATTGTGTATTTAATGCCAGCAGTTACATTTTAGAGGTGCGGGTTACAACCCTTTTGTGGTGGAGACCATTTTATCAATCCTTGCAAATTTCAATTACCCTCAGGTCGTATTCCTTCCGCCCTTTCAGTCACTGATGTCTTCTTGTTAAGGATCTTTCTGATTCTGTGGTTTACAGCAATCGATAAACAAAGCTTTGTGGTGTGTGGCAGGATTTCTGTGGGTAGAGGCTCAAAGACCTCAACATGTTCTATGCACGGCGAGGGAAAAGTCTTATGGGTTATAGGAAAAGGAGGAGGCAACACAAAGGACAGGCCCACTTCATAATGTTGGTAAAACTGGAGAGGTTAATCCATATCAAATATCTATAAAATATGAAAGGAGACCACCCTCTCGCCCCAAACCAGGCACACACATGCTCATACAATCAAAAGAGAAGGCTTACATCCAGTCACGATCTACCACTTTCACCTCCATTGACATAGAATACATTCAACACCTGTCACTTGCACTCCCATTAAAACAAAATGTATCCACTACCTGCCATAAACAGAACATCCACGCACCAAGACCTCTTCGCGCCCACCCATATGAGAATCGATTCACCAACAAGAACTACACTTCCTCCCATATCAGATCCATTTAATTTGAACACCACTGACAAAAACGCCCAGCCATGCAACATCATTTACACAACTACCTAAACAACAGTCCGACTCATAAGGAAACCAACACTCCCAACATAAAGCATTTGAATTCAGATCACCAACTACGTTCCACCTGTACAAGACTGCAGCAACCTACAATCCCCTTCTCGAGTTAGGTGCAGGCTTCTCACTTGCAGCCAAATGTGTTGGGAACACCTTTTCTTCCCTGTGCCTAATAAATGTTCTCTTGCAGCGAACCTTATTCTTTTTAGATATGATTGACTTTTGCTCTTGGAAATGCTTGTTTTCTCCCAAACTCGCTCTTGGACGTGTGCAGATCATATTCACCAAAGTGCTGTCTGGCAATTTCCCCCTGACAAAATGATGTAGGACCATGTGACCGATGAACTGGTCTCATCCAGGTTACGTAAAATAGCAATTGGAGTATGAAGAGCTGTATTGTTTGGAGGGGTGAGCAAAGCTCCTAGGTGGAATGCACACAGAAGGAACTCAATCACATGATACAGCAACAGGATATTTGCATCAACGACAGAGTTGTGCCATGCGGGCTTGTTTGTTTGTTTGTTTGTTTATTTATTTTGTATAGCGCTCCTGACCCAGAGGTATATGGGCGCTTAAACATCAGGTTACAGGCATAGGTAAGAACATTTGTACAGTTGTGCAGCATAAGTATAGTTACAAAATCAGTTATGAAAGCAGTTATAGTAGAATTAATGACATACATACATACAGTGCTAGTTAATTGTTAAGTAACCAGGTGATGATCTTAGTTCTGAAAGGTTGAAATGTAGGGGTAGATTTGATGTCCAATGGAATGGTGTTCCATAATTGTGAGGCTAGAACTGGGAAGCTGGATCCACCGGCTCTTTTGAGGGAGTATTTGGGCACTGTCAGTTGTAGTGTATTAGAGGATCTGGTGGTTCTAATATTCTGTCTTAAGATGAATTTATCGGTTAGATAAGGTGGGGCCAGGTGGTTAAGAGCTTTGTAGGTGAGGCAGATAGTTTTTAGGTCTATTTTTTGTTGGATGGAGAGCCATTTGCACGTGATTCTTGTGGCTGAGATATGTTCTCTTCTGGGAATGTTAAGGGCGGCACGGAGTGCATTGTTTTGTAGAACTTGCAGTTTATTGACGACCGTTTTATTGGCACCTACATACAGGCTGTTGCAATAATCCAATTTGGATTGTATAAGTGCTCTGGCTAGAGTAAGGCAATTGTTGGGGGATATCAAAGGTCTGCAGGCTCTGATTAGTTTCCCAGTGTAGGCAGTGGCTGAGGCGGTCATATTAACTTGTTTGGCGAGGTTGGTGTTAGTGTCGAGATAGAAACCAAGAGTTTTTACACTTTTGGCAGTGGGAATGGTGTTGCCGTCAATGATGAAACTAGAGTAGCTCGGGCTAAGATTACGGATAGTGTTGGGTGAGCCGACAAGGAGCAGTTCAGTCTTGTCATCGTTCAGGCAGAGGCCATGTGTGGCCATCCATGCCTGAACGATGGAGAAGACTTCGCCGATCCTGTTGGCGTCCGCGTTGTAGTTGCCTGATAAAGTGAGGAGTATCTGGGTGTCATCTGCGTAGTTGGTGTAGGTGACACCCAGATGGTCCAGTTTATCGAATAAGGGCTTTGTAAATATATTATACAAAGTGGGTGAAACACACGATCCTTGTGGGACACCGCAGGTAATGGGAATAGGGTCGGCTGCCGCTATGGGTGAGAAGACTCGCATGGTCCTATTGTCCAGGAAGGATTGGATCCAAGTGACCGCCGAATGGGAGAAGTGTGCTGCCGATGATAAGTGGTTGCACAAGATTTTGTGGTCAACCAGGTCAAAGGCAGCGGAGAGGTCGAGGAGAAGCAGGATGGCAGCCCTCCCTTTATCTTTGATTTCGTGTATCTGGCTCTTGAGATCAACAAGGGCCGTTTCCGTCCCATGTTGGGGACGAAAGCCAGATTGGCGAGTACCTAGTAATAGGTTAGTTTCAAGGTAATCCTGAATTTGTAAATAGGCCACTCTGTCAAGAATCTTTAGTAAAAATGGGACAGTGGTAATGGGTCTATAATTAGTTGGTATGTCTGGGTCGAGGGTCTGTTTTTTTAGCAAGGGTAGGACCCAGGATTGTTTCAGATTACTTGGGACCATGTTGTTGGAAAAAGACGATAATTTCTTTATTTAAAGCAGGAGGTTTCCCGTGACCGGAAGGCCTAGAGTCTAGTTCTATAATGTTCTCGACCTTAGTTTCAAATAAGTCACCTGACTAGAGACCTAAAGAAATTAATGCAGTCCAAGGCATAAATTAGTGTTAAAAAATTGATTAGCAGAATTTGCTAATTAAAATGTTCTTGTTTAGCAAACTAACGTATTTGATTAGCAATTTTGTATGAACATATTAAATGTCACCAGATGTTATTTGTACCAAAGACTTAAAATTAACAACACTACAGCATTTTTGTGTTTCCCGCTGAAGACACTAGTGAGAGGAGTGTCTGTAAAATGTTAGCTGCATGATAGACAAATATGATAAGGCTCTGAAATTGTTTTCATTGCAGGGCCCTGTGCAGCTAGGTGCAGCCATTGTTGTACAGGGCAGTGTCCCATATAATGTATGCGTGACCCCTCATTTGCTGCCCAAGAAGAAATTCAAAATGTTTTATAAAACCAAAAAGTTCACAATGTTAAAGGAAAGTCATTGCCTGAGACTACGTACATAGTATGGATTTGCGACAGGCAGGTTAATTGTCAATTCAGGTGGACAAGATCGTTCTTCACTGTCAGTGATATATACGGTCTTCAATATAGTCTTAATTTCCACTTTCTGGGGAGGGCAGGGCCACGAACGGTCCTAAAACCTGAGTCAGGCAAGCACAAGTGCAGCATTCCAGCCCTGCGCATCCATGAAAGCGGAATTCATTACTATTGGCACTCAGAGGCGCCATCTGGGGTGATACATTTTTTGTTTGTTTTTTAGGGATCCAAGCTTTGTGCAATTCATGCTTCCTTTAAAAAGACATTACCCATATATCCGTGATTGAAAAGAAGTATTTTCAAGAACAACATTTGAGCAAAGAGGTGTGCAGGCTAGTGGGCAGGGGGTCGAGGTGTGGCGCTATAGTGGAAACTGCCAAGGACAGGGTGAAGACTGGGTAGCGGCGCAGAGGCCCGGCATGAAAGGCAGGCAGCTACTTGCAAATTCTGCTTGGGTTCGCAGCCTCCAGAATGGCCCACTCTCACAGGTGCTATGTACAATGCAATCATAATCGTAGAGCAAAGCGAGCTCTAGAGGCCAACTACAGTTTATATTTCAGCAGGTCTGTAGATGTACAGACAGGAAGGAACTATTGATCATTACTTGGCGTAAATATCTAGTTAGTGTTGCATATTCGTTATGATACAAGAAAGAATGTTAGATACTAAGTTGAGTGGATGGCGTCTCAGACAGAGAACTGGGCAAACTAGGCGGAATGTTGTGGTTTTGCAGCCACCTCATTTTCAGGGTAGCTGGTATAAACCAACCAGGTGATGAAGTTTGGGATCAACTGCTGGGTTGAGCACCAGTTGCACAGATGAATGGAACCAGCAGGTCACAGTACTTGGTTTGCCATCAAAAGCATTTGGCCATGTGATCATACACATATTTTGTTCACTCGTCAATATGATGCACCTTCCCTAACAAAATGAAATATAGTTTATGCTATGAAATTTAGATACAATAACTCAAACTTTACTTAAAAACATTGAGACATTGCAGTGTTTTACAGTAGTAATACTGTAATTTTGCATTATGTAACAACTTACATTTTTAGGAAAAGAATTGCAGGACATACTTTAAAAAAAAAAATAAACAAAAAAAAATAAGGAAAAGTGAACACATACTGGTCTTTGTCAGACAGGATCTAGTTAGCTTATTAAAAATATCATCCCGATTACTTTTGGTTTGTAATTATTTGAAGAGAGAAACTTTCTTGCCTCGCACTCCCACGCAGGCCTTTGGCAATTTTAAGAGTGGACAAGAGGATTACTGCTGCACTCTCTCCCCATTAGCCTCTGTGAAGTTGCAGTGAACTAACAGGGTGGAGGGAGCCCCGAGGTCAAGAGAGGAATGCCGAACGAGCTGTGCTTTCATTGAGCAAGGTAATTTAAATAGCTAACTTTGCTACAGAAGTGTGAACTTAATAGCAAACCTACCTAATTGCATAGCAAATTGCTATGCAACATCTGCTTATTTTATGCCTTTCAGTCAGCATGGTGGTGCAGGTTGTTGTGATCAGTTGCCATAAGGCAGAAATGTACCTTTTTGTTTTGTTGAAAAGACAAAAAGGCGGTCACGGATTTGTCACTACACTAAAATGGTGTGAGAGCTTGGCTTCTCTGACATTACTAATGGATCAAAACATTTTTTTTCCAAACATCCTGCTACAGTTGTCTGCTTGATGACAAATTATCACAAGGTGTAGGATGGGACTCTGTGGAGGACAACCAGATAATTGGTCATGCTCCCTATTGTACCTTTATTACTGTGGAATAGAGCGGCTGCGTGTGAATTTGAAGGCCTGGTCCACCGCCCCTTCCTGTAATTATTGTGATGAATCCAACAATATCATCACTCCTTTTCCAGGGAAAACCCCTCACCATGTGGCCAGGGGACTGGCACAGCTACCAGATCCTGACCATGGGGGTGGCTATGAAGGAGGACCACCTGGAGGTGGGTGCAGGGTGGGGGGGGTTGACTCCCGGGGGGTGAGATGTGATATCTTCGGGGAAAGACACATATGCTAGATTTCCCTTTAAGGATGTTCTCAATTCCTCCGACCTTAATGGCTTATTGCACCACTAATCCTCATCCATGCACTGAATCCAGTATTAATATGCCCCGACATGATAACCACAAGCAGAGAGCAGTAATGATTACACCTGAAAGAATTCTCATACCAGCTTCCCCAACAGCACATAAAGAATCATCTCATCCACAACTACGGAGACGAAGAAGAGACAAAGAACAGTAAAGATCACCAAGGCTGGGAAGCCTACATTGCAGTCTAGTCTTTGGAAACTCTTTAATCAGAACGGGAGATTTAAAACCAACACAACGCACAGCAATGGGAGAGAGCTGCAGACGCTGAGCTGTGAGGTTACCTTCACAAGCATTGGTTGTAACGTTGGGGGAGAAGCCGCCGCCGAAGCTAATCCGCCCAGCAGGAGAAGGAACCGGAGTGCAGAGGATGGGCTGCCCGAGAGGGAAAGGAAGCAGAAACCGAGGGCCGCTACAGCAGAGGCGCAGCAGACAGGCCATACGCCGAGCCCACAATCCGACGAGAACTGAAGCAGTGAGGGACGAGAGACACTTGGAGGAGCCAGTAAGCTCAGCAAAGCTGAGAGGGTTACCGGGTTGCCTTAAAGAGATTGATGCTTAAAAGCAGCTATCAGTAAACAAAGTTCAATATGTGAAGAAGCTAATAACTAAAAAAGCTATACCATGAATGAACGAAGTGAAGCATGTGAAGAAGCTAAAAGATGCATAAGCTATTCAGTTAATGGGTTGTTGAACCTGCATCTTAAGGAACAGAAAGAGAAAACTGAGAAACGGTGAACAAACTTGAGAGAGGCAAAAAACCCATTTATGAAGGAAGAAACCATTGGAGAAATTACACACCAACAGTGGGCTGGTATTGTTTCATGGGTAAAGAGAATTGTAATAAAATTATGATATGAAAGTCCTGGCCGGAGAGTACACCAGGTGAAGAGAATTGTAATATAATATTCCAGGCCAAATGAAGCGTGTGTTAAATTCCAAGAGAATCTTTAGGAAGTCACATGCCCTAGGATATTGACCTATTTGAAACGCAATTCTTTGTTTGGAACATTATCAGCAAAAAGGAACATGGGGACGGGAACTATTTCCCCAGAGAACTGTCTGTTCGCAAAGAGGGAGAATCCATCCTCTTGGGCTACAAGAAACGTGCATGTTGGTTCTCCTTAGGAAGGAAGCCATTGTCCACTTGGAACTTTTGGCTGCAGTTATATCTTTTTGTTGAATTGGAACATGTGTGCACCTTGAGATCTGAAGAAAATATACCTCACACCTTAGAATGCGAGGGCCAGAATAGTATTTCGGACACATGTCATATTTTTTCTTGGACATCTTGGTAACGGGCAGACCCCCTAGTCTTTTGTTGAGGTGGGGAAATACCTCATAGGATAGGGATAGTAAGGTATTTCCCCAACCATTTTATTTGTGGATAAAGGTTTATAGCCATAGCTATGAGTCCTTTGTATCTGCATCTCATTCCTGGCTCCTCATTTATGGTTTTAGGGGTGGGATCGGGCTCAGTTGATACAAGCCGTGGATCCAACGTAAATAACAAGCTAGATAGTAGAAGCTCTAACCCCATGATTGACACCTCTAGAAAAGAGTGGAGTAATGTCATCTTTTCCACCAGTGGGTCGTTTACCAAAGGCATAGAGGCTGGTCCATCAAACTTCATTTTGTCAGGACCACAGGATCAGAACCAGTTAAAACCGAACTCATTTAAGTGCTACAATGGGGGTTATCTTTCAGCCATTAATAGGTCAGGCCATTCTCTCTCTGAGGAAGACCGTGGAGCGGAATACATACCAGCTCTTTTATCCCCAAGACCATCTAGTACAGGGGCGGTACAAGGTAATAATCTCTATAGACATAGACAGACCAGCTTCCCCACCAGCTTTGCCATCTATGTTATGCCCCACAGCGAAAGAGAGTCAGGGATATTACCCCTCCTCTCTTGTGGAGTCAAATTGAAATTTTCCCTGTTGAATTTCTCATTAACCCCAGTTGAAATCAAGAGGGGCCAGTTTGGTGGGAAATTTCACTGACTGACACAGACACAGACACAGACACAGACACAGACACACACACCACCCACCCCCCTCCTCCCCCCTCCCCCCCTCCCCCCCTCCCCCCCCCCCTCTCATGGGGATACCCTTGCAATAAGACCCATAGAGAACAAAAGAGAAACAGCCCAAAAACAACTTAGGGAGGGTACAGCGAAATAAATGTTTTCCTGTCACTCACAAGGTAGAGTGAGACTTCATGTGGACAAATACCAACTTTCACAGTAACCTAATGATTCTGAAAAGTTCCTGCCCTACAGAGATAGAGATTCTGAAGCCTACAGCCGCCTCAGTGTCCTCCCATAGGAGTGACAACCTTATGGGACTGGGGGAGAAAAGAATATCCCCCTGTACCCCAAGGAATTTAAAACACCTGAACAAGAACTGGCAGCTACCCAAACTCACCTGTGAGACCCTAGATAGGACACCGGCCGGGCATAATAGCACTCTTCCCAAATTCACACCTCATGGGGAAATGTTTCTACGCTCTAAAAACTGAACACTGTTAGACCGTCTGAAAAAACCGTCTTCATATCTTCCTCCCAGGAAGATAATGCCATAACATCCGGAGGAGAGAATGTGGATGATTTTCACCTAGAGAAAGATAGCTCTTATATCCCATCTGTTCCCCCTGATGACAGAGATCCTCGAAGAAAGAGGAGATGATGGGGAGATAGTATCTTCTAAACCCTCATATATAAGAAGCGAACCAGATCCCTCATAGGAAGAATGTGTATTACCTCCCAGATATGACTCTTTAGATCAGGAGGAGCAAGGCCCCTCTACCTCAAGGAAATCCCTCAGCAGTCCACAAGCATCGAAAACACCTGACAGACGTAAGGGTAGTGAAACAGGCTTAATCACTACAATGATTGGGGGTGAAAACAGAGACATACCGTCCATTATACTCCCATCTCCTACCTTAGGCCAGAAGTTATGTTTCTCTTGTAGAGAATATGGTCATCTGGCGAGGCATTGCCCCTTGAATATAATGGATTCCCCCGTCATACCATTGTTAGAAGAACCCAATCAGGATGGCGAAGTAAGAAAATAGGGGCTGATCCATCCTATGCCCAACCCAATGAGAATGGCACAATGGGTATTGTTGTACAATAGGAAGAGAACCCAAAGAGAGAACCATCTCCCTAGAAGGAGGAAATATAAAAGCAAGAGAAAATCCAACATGTTCCTGTATACAGGGAATAAAACTACATACAGTGTCCCTGCCACCCTTAACAGAAGGAACATATGGGACAAACTTGACAGCGGGAGAAGGGGTGTGCCATACCAGCAGAATTACTTCCCCTGGGGTGGAAGAAGATGGGTGAAAAAAGAATATTCTGAGTCCATGGTCATATGGAAACTCACCCACAATACACATCCCTATTAATATCATGGCAAAGGAATATCTTATGGTAGCGGTAATCTCCAAGTTACTGGCCCAGATAGTTATGAGGGGTAGCAAGGCATACATTAGTCTTGTAAAATTGATTAGTTGAGACTCCTATATAAAAATATTTTGATTAGCAATTCAACGTATATGATAAGCAAACGTGTATATCTTTACTTTCAATCAGGGCCAATGCAAGACATGTTCCCCTCGTACGGGAGCAGAGAACCTAGGGACCTCAGAGTGTTGTTTCACCACTGGTGCTATAATGAAGATTCCTTTTGTTAGACATGTGGCTGGACACTGCTACTCTTGCAAATTCAACCGTGCTCCCCACTAGTGCCTCGCAAATAGGACAAAATACACTTATCTATCAGGAGAGCATTTCAATGGCAAGCTCTTTATTAGTGTCGGTTCATTGATGAACCACTGTTTCTGACAAGTGTTCACTTTCCCGTCACATGATATGGAGTAGCAAGCATGATTCTGTCAAACAATGACAAGTAGGTGACCTTATCATACAATACCTTTTAATGTGTACCTAGGTCTTACAAAGTACATTTCCAAAACTCACAGGATGTTTTTTAGCTTCAAATTACTGTGTGTTCTTGAAAGGTTCCATTCAAGAATTGGCAAATAAAGCTACGACAATATTATTCGTTCTCTGCATGGATTTATATATATTTTTCTGCAAGTTTCAAAACATCTTTACGAAACAGATTATACTTTAATCAAAGAACTATTTCTCCCAACTAAATCTGGGAAGATATTTAGTTATGGGCCTTAAGTGGTCTCAAATCCCGGCTTAAAACATTAACTAAAGTGTGTGATCCTTGGCAAATAATTTTATCTTACGGTGTGTTATCTGCCAGAATTAGAAGTACCCACAAGCCATTCAGTTGACATCTGTACGCTACACAAAAAAGCTCACCCAAGGGACTCCTTCATATATAATAATGATAATGCCACTTGTTAATCTGCACATCAAAGTTATTTGTCTCTTGGCTTACTTATAAAAACGTTTAACGTACAGCTGAGTGATGGATTCGAGAATGGCTGAAACAACCCTTTGGAAGATGGGGGCATATGTTTTCGAAAAAATAAAGCACCACCACAGTAACACTGGGTCACACAACCCAAGTGACAGAGCCAAGAGTGGACTTTGTGCAAGGTGAAGGAGGTGGGCACAGAGGGAGATAAATCAGTGCATGGGCATTCGATCCGAGTGCCATCCTAGCCTGGTCATATTTTGAGGGATTTGTGCAGCAGGAGAACATAGTGCACATTCTGATAAGATATTCTGATAAGATATTACAATATATTGTCAGATTGCAAACACTGTACAGCTGAGGGTACCTATAGATGGGACTGCACGTACTACATTACTGTCAGCATATAAGGTTGTGATTGCTTGTGAGGCACAGTAGGCTAAAACATAAATGGTAAACCCTCCCGAGTGGGTACCTTCTCACAAACAGGCTAATTAAGCTGTTCTCGAAATCAGTAGCTGCACTCTCATATTTATGTCTACAATTTTTTTTTTTAAGTAAGGCTTTTAACTAATTTAAGAGGGGTAATCCTCGAGCATGACCCCATTGCTTTATGTGGCTAGATACGGAGCTTCACCTCATAGATGAAACACAACAAAGCAGAAACAAGTGCCCACGTTGCTGTTGGTACAGCTGCCTATAATGTTGGTGCTGGACTGTCCTATTGGCAGGACTATACCGATATTCAAATGATTATTTCTCCTCTGGGAAGACCTTCTGGAGTGGGTTTCATCCCACAGAACAGGATATTTAACAAGTATTTGTACTCTGTAGAGGAGCCCTCCCATTTTTGTCTAACATTCTTGGTTGCGAAACATCTGCCTGTAGGCAGGGGGAGATAGGAAGGTCTACATAGGGCGGACCCATATGAATGTACAGTCAGTGATTAGGTCCATGTTTCTCATGTCTAAATACCACAAATCTCCAGACATTGTCTTGGGTAGTCGCTGTTTTAAAAGTCCCACTTTAATTTCCGTTAACTGGCGGGTATGTATTTAGCTTTCTTCGGTTAGATCATCATACAATCTAATCAAGGATTGCAGAACTAAATTCAAAGCCATAGATTGTGTGTCGAGCAAAGGGGACTCAGAAGACCACCTTATAGTGGAGTCCTGGTCAGTATATTTAGCAGAGGTCACAGATGGTAGCTGGTTACCTAGATGTTGCTTCTGTAGAGGCATATATTGCTCATTACTCAAAGCTCTGTAGATTTTGAACTTTCAAAAAGTGCTGGCGTTAAAGAGAGAGAAGTTATTATTCAATGAGCCCCCTTCCTTTTTCAAACTGTGACGCAGTTGTAGAAAGGAAGACACAATTTCATCTATTGGCCTGTTTATTCCAGAGACTGACGTATGGCTCGATGCTTCGTCCGCAGTTCCATCGATCTTGGTTGGATTTTTAAGTCATGGACTGTTTATCAAATCGTCTACCGATTCACAATAAGCCTTATGTTCAACAGAATTCTGCGTGTTTAATTTGAGAAAAGAATTATCATCTGCAAAAATGAATGTGCATGCAGCGACAAATCATTTAAGTCAACAGGCGGTTTGGTGGGACCACTATGCAGATTATACTGTGGGGAGAGACAGACACATGACGAAAAAAGCAAAAAAGTGGGTATAGAATTAGTGACTGTGGTTCACAAGATTACCACAAGTGTGACTTACCACAATTAGAGCATCAGGTAAACTAGGAGGCATCCATTAGTCCTAGTTTGGATTGTGATCACAAAGGCATGCGGATGACCTCTACCTGTGAATACCCATGGTACAAGATGGATGGCAACTTCATGGGCTGATCCGTGGGGAGTTTCCCTACATGAAATATACATGTCAGCGATTATTCTGCATTTTTTTTTTAACTTGGAAAGTTAGGCCGCATGTGATTTGGCAAAAGGGTTTTAGGCTTTGTTCTGCATGGTTTGTCATCGACATCCTTCCATTGCTAGCACTGATACATAGCATAAATAATTACTGGGACGAGGAAGAGTTACCAGCTAACACTCCCTAAAAATTAGTCTTCATTAACCTTAAGGTTAATGAAGACTAATTTTTAGGGAGTGTTAGCTGGCTATGCAAGACCCATTCTGTGGTCGTTATATCGCTGCTGGCATTGATACTAGCACATCGTTGAGATTAGGTGCAGACCCCAAACGCACAACTCTGTGCAGTTAGGTGCAGAGAACTTCCTCCATTTGAGAGAGGGAGTTTCATGGTGAAGACCCCGTGAAACCAGCCTTGTTGTGACAAGTCTACAAAGACAGTGAAGAAATCCAACCAACGATTACACACTTAATCCGAGAAGATGGAGTAATGAGACTAAAGCCACGGTATCCAATAATTACTGTTGATGGATCAAATCTGTCAGCAAGAAGAAGAAAGAAGCTTGCTCTGCTTTCTGAAACAGGATCCAACACAGCCTTCTCACCAGGCAAGGAAGTGGGCCCGAACAACACAGAGCTGTCCTCTGGCAAAAAAATGTCTTGCCACAGCACCATTTCATGTTGACCAGCGGCCCAAATCCCTCTCTCAAGTTGAGGAAGTTCTCCGCACCCGACTGCACAGATATGTGCCTTTGGAGTCTGCCACAAATCTCAACCATGTGCAGGTAGGTATTAATGCCAGCAGCAATATAACGACTTCACAGACTACCTCTGAAAGAGGTCCTTTGCTCACCAGGACAGCCCAACACAAGCAAGGAAACGGTCCAGGCTGTGTATATGTTCTGTGATGATCCACCCTCGGGGTCCCAGGCTCAGCGTCAGACCGCGGGGGTGGGGGGGAGGTAGGCCTCTGGTACGCAGCGCGGGAAGGCTGGGCGCAGCAAAAGAGCACACGGACCACTTCTATCAATGCATAAACCCGGACTGGCGTTATGACGCCAGTTCCGGTGATTCCTTTATTTCCTGTGTGTCACGTGACCCTCGATTGGCGGGGCACGTGACACTACATTCCTCCCCAACTTGGAGGTGTTTGCACAGTTATCAACAAATACAAATACACACATTTTAACTGGTCTTTGGCATAACTTAGCTTACGTCTTGAATATGCATAACTTATTAACTGAGCTTCGAGTTCACCTTATCAAGGCTTCGGCCGGCCTATTCTGTCCACGACATATCCCTTTAGGCGGGACGACGGTTTGGGCCTCTCTCTCAGAAGATACCGGGTGTTCCTCTTCTCCGGTGCGTCCGTCTTTGGAGTCTCGGCTTTACTTGACTCTCTTTGCTGGCGTGGACTGTCCGAGGTTCCGGGAGTAGCTGGACTTCTCGGGGCTACTTGGCCGGGGGGTGAGTGTGGCACCTTCGCTTCTTCCCTAGACGGCATCGGTTGTTCTTCCCACAGTTCTGGGGGTACTTTCCTGAAATGGGACACGTTCCTCGTCACTGTCTCCCCCCTTCGGGTGGCTGTGACCATGCTGTGGTTTGTGGTACTAACTGTCCATGGCTGGAGCTCGAAGTTGAGGGACATTTTCTTAGGCGGGGCTCGATTCTTGACAATGACGGTGTCCCCTGGTGTCAGCTCTCTGTGGGGGGCTCGTCTGGTGACACTTTCTTGCTCATTTCGCCTCAGCCGCGTGGCGTCCATGGCGGGGATATCTGGTTCTGGAGCTATCCACTGGGGGTGTATGGGTAGTTCCGCTTGTATGGGCACGCCAAGCATGAGGGCTGCCGGGCTGATCCCCGTAGAGGAGTGTGGGGTTTGCCGGTGTGTTCTCAGGAACCGGTACACTGTTTTTAGCCACGGGCGTCCCTGTTCTTTGGCGATTCTGATGACCTTGTTGAGCGACCCCATGAATCTTTCCGCGTCACCGTTTGCTTGGGGCCATCTTGGGGTGATTCGCTGGTGCTTGACATTTACTTCTTTGAAATACTCGCGCAGCTCTTGACTAGTGAAGGATGGTCCATTGTCGCTTTTCACCTTCCTCGGTATTCCATGTGTGGCGAATATCTTCTCTAGTGCGAGGATTGTGGTCTCTGCGTTAGTAGATGTTACGTGTTCTACTTCCGGGTATCAGCTAAATTCGTCTATCACTACGAGAAGATACCCTTCGCCGGCAACTGTGCAGTGGTCCATGCTGACAGCATCCCACCGTTTGCAGCTTCTTGGGGTGCTGCTAATCGGTTCCGGGTGTTCGGGTCTTCTGGATGCTTGGCATGCTGCGCAGGACTCGACTAACTCTACTGCTCTTTGCTGTATGTTCGGCATCCACATCCGGGACTTGAGATATGCAGAGGTCTTGACGATGCCTTGATGACCACTGTGCGCTAGGCGGAGAGTCCTATCTTCTAGGGACTCGGGCAGTACGATTCTGTGTCCTTTGAGTATGATGCCTTCTGGGGCTACCGAGAGCTCGTGTCTGATCCCAAATAGCGCTCTGAGCTTGACTTGGGCCGACGCGGTGCGCTGGGCCATCGACGTGAGATAGTTTTTCCAGTTTCCTGACCGGATGGTGGCAGTGGTGTGTTGCAGGATGGTGTCTGTTTCTGTCTCACTGGCTACTTCCTGTATGGTCAGGGCTCGCGGCCTTGCGCAGGCTACTATGTGACAGACGTGCTCGTCGGTTTCCTTCGCTTGGCGCCGTTCCCTGTCAGTGGCAGGCCGCGGGTGGCGGGACAGGTAATCTGCCGGGTTGTCTGTCCCTGGGCGATAATCAACCTCGATGTTGTACGGTTGTAGCTGCAGCATCCATTTCTCGATGCGTGCAGGCGGGTGAGGAGAGGATCCACGGAAAATTGGGATCAGGGGTTTGTGATCGGTGAGGACTTTTGCTTGTTTGCCTAACAGGTACACTTTGAAGTGACAGCATCCCCATAAGATGGCTAGTGCTTCTCTCTCTATGTGCGCGTAGTTCTGTTCAGGTTTTGGGAGCGCTCGGCTGGCGAACGCGATGGGGACCACGTTTCCTTCGTTGTCAGTTTGTGTTAGGACTGCTCCGAGGCCGACCGGGCTGGAGTCGACCAGGAGTTCAGTCAGCCTCTCTGTGTTGAAGAACGCCATGGTGGTGGACTCGGATAGAGTGTCTTTAATTTGTTGAAACGCTTGTTGGTGGGAGGTGGTCCATTCCCACTTCTGGTCCTTCTTCGTTAGTTCCCTGAGTGGGCTTGCCGTGCTGGCGAGATTGGGGATGAAGCGTGCGCACTATGTCGCCATTCCCATGAAGCTTCTCACCTCGGAGGCTGATTGGGGTGCTTTGGTGTCTTTTATGTCTCGTACTTTGGACGGGTCGGGGGATACGCCCTTGAGGCTGAAAATATACCCGAAGAAGCATATTTCATCTTTGTTGAACTCGCATTTTTCGGCGTCGAGTGTTAAACCTGCTTCTTCTAATCTTGTTAGGACCGCTGCCAGTCATTTGTGGTGATCCTTCCTGTTTGATGCGTATACGAGAATATCGTCGCCGATATTGGTGGTGCCTTCCAGCCCCGTGATGACTTTGCGGATTTCGTGCTGGAACACTTCCGCAGCAGATGATATTCCGAAGTTGAGTCGTTTATACCTCATCAGGCCGAGGTGAGAGGAGAATGTGGTGATGTATCTCGACTCTCTGGATAGTCTCAGCTGGTGATAGCCTGATCTGAGGTCATGTTTACTGAAAACTGTTGCCCCTGTGAGGTCTACAATGAGCTTGTCTATCGTAGGTGTTACGTGACGTTCTCTCCCGATGGCTGCGTTGGGAAGCCTCATGTCAATGCAGATTCGTACTGCGTCTGGTTGTTTGGGTTTTTGAGCAACCACCATGGGCGAGACCCACGGGGTAGGCCCTGACGTTTTTTCTATGATCCCTGCTTTCTCTAGCTTGGCTAGCTCTTTTTCCTCTGCTCCTCTTAAGTGGAACGGGATCCTTCGATGCCTGACTGCTTTGGGTTCAATGGTGGGGTCTATGTGGAGCTTGATGGTTCTTCCTTTCAGGCATCCGATGCCTTGGAACAGCTTCTTGTGTCGTTTTAGCAGGCTGTTGAGTTCGTCCTGTTGAAGATTGAAGGCGAAATGGATCAACTCCAGCTTTTCTGCTGTTCTGCAGCTCAACAGCGTCTCGCAGCCGGCATCTACCACATAGATGCGTGCTCTGTGGTTGGCGTTCTTGTATGTGAAGTCCGATTTGAAGGATCCTTGTACGGGAAAAAGGCTTCTTGCTTCCATAGGCATAGAGCCGGACTTTCTTCTCATGAAGAGTGGGCTTCAGGCAGAGCTTGCAGTATGCTGTCACCGGCATGACGTTCACGGTTGCGCCGGTGTCGATGACGACTTTCAGCGGTGCTCTGTTGGACAGAACAGTGCATGACGGTCTCTTTTTCTGTCGTGATCGGTGCGGCTCGACGGCCGAGATCAAGTGTACTCGGTGTGTCCGTCTACTCCCCCTTTTCCGCCTGTTTTTGTCTCTCCTTTCTGGGGACGAGCTGTCGTCGCAGCTGCTCGTGTCTGGAGACTTTTGGGAGTCGTCCACGGCTCTAGCTTTCCCTCTTCGCTCTTGTTGGAGGGATTCTCTGGGTGCAAACTTTTTCTTGCGATCTTGTGCAGGCTGTTGCGTTGCCTCATTTCTGTTCGGTGGGTTCAGACATACTGCGGCATAGTGGTTGAGGCGATTGCATTTCCTGCACCTGGATCCCCATGCCGGGCAAGATTCACCCTTGTGCCATGGGCCTCCGCACCATTTGCAGTTCCTGTCCCGTCCCTGCGCTGGGTTGGACCTTTGGCCTTGTTTCATGCGATTGCTCTGATGTTTAGAGATGGCAGCGATGTCCTCGGTGGGTCTAGGGCTGTCTAGCGGCAATCTTTGGATTGCGGCCTCTATGATCGCCACATGATCTTCTGTTTGTTCACGGAGGCGCTCAATTTCTAGGATGCAAGAGAGTCTTATGTTTCTCTCGGACAGGATGGCTCTTCTCAGTTTTTCTGAGGATATCCCATTAATGATCTGGAGGCGGATGGCGAATTCTTCGTCTGGGAACTCGCAACCTACCGCCATTTCTCAAAGGCGAGCATGGAATTGGTCTACTGTCTCTTTCTCGCATTGTCTTGCCATGCAGAAGTGGAACCGTTCGTAATCTGGGTTAAGATCAGGCTTGAACATATTAGTAAGCGTAGCTTTGGCCGCGTCGTAGTTGTCGTCGTTGCCACGATTTGGGGTTGCGTTAAATAGGCGCAGGGCGGCTGCTCCAATGTTGAGTAGGAGGAACGTGCGCTTCTTCTTCGCTATGGTAATGTCTCTTGCATCTAGATGCATTTCAAATTGCTGTAGCCAGATTTCCCACCTAATAGCGGGCCCGGTGGTAAAAGGATCAAACGGCGGCATGAAGGTTGTCTGCGCTGGGTCTGGAGGGTCTAGGGTGAGGCTCCTCCTGGACGATAGACCTGTGCTGGCCCTCGTGGGGCTAGTATTCGGGCTGGACATGTTCTAGAAGGTTCACAGTGTTGACCTTCCTGGTTAGGTTGTTGTTTGAATGAGCCTTCGAAGTGCAGGGTACCTGCGCAGTCGCTACACTCTCCTTTTCTTGTTTCTGGGTGATGTGAGAGGGGTGTTGCGTAAGGAAGAGCTTGCTGCTTGTCAGTCTTGTACAAGAAAAAAAAAAATCGGCCTTTTAACTCCTTTGGTGCCCCACGTGTTGTGGCCGATTTGTGGCGTGTGGGGGGTGTTGTCTGTGTGGTGCACGGCTCGACTGACCGCGTGGGAGAGGCCCCAGCGTGTTGCAGGGCTGCTGCGTGGTCTCACCGGGTAGATGTGCCGGTAGTTGGTCATCCGCGTTAGCAGGCGGAGGGATGATACGCGGCTCTGCGTCACGTGGAGGGAAGATGATCGGCTGTGCGTTGCAGAGGCGCGGGTTCTTTCTGCCTCATCGCCAGTGTGATGGTCCACCCTCGGGGTCCCAGGCTCAGCATCAGACCGCGGGGGGGGGGGTAGGCCTCTGTTACGCAGCGCGGGAAGGCTGGGCGCAGCAAAAGGGCACACGGACCACTTCGATCAATACATAAACCCGGACTGGCGTTATGACGCCAGTTCCGGTGATTCCTTTATTTCCTGTGTGTCACGTGACCCTCGATTGGCGGGGCACGTGACACCACATGTTCCATGCTTTGACACATTTTACTGTCACGGTGACCATTCTGACAGATGAAACGAGCACCATACCCAACGTGCATTGCATGCTCACAAGGAATGCACATTTAAATTGATATTACAGACATGGTGGATAGAATGAGGTGATTCTTATCATCCCAAAATATGATTTGTTTTTATGTAAATTATGCAAAGCAGTCAGCATCCTACCTTCAAGTCACCCATATTATTCAAAACCAAGCTCCGCCCCTTTGTGCCTACTTGCCTCATCACTGACAACCCACCAACAGCCTTCCCTCTCCCCTGCCTATGAATGGTTTAGGGAAAGTGTTACACCAGTACATTTTGTTAATTTCCACCACTGCTTCTCTCCTTGGATTTGTTTCTAGAAGATTCTTGCGCCTCCTCAACACTTGAACTATCGGACACCAGTGCAGCCTCTTTCTCACCTTCGGAGTCATCGGCTCCAATTCCTGTCTGCGGTCCTGCTTTTTCCTGCAGCACCAACTCGCTCAGAACCAAGGAAACCTCTGCCTTAAGCTGGTCCAGTCCCAGGACAAGCCCCTTGCAGCCGCTGGCGCATGGAACCAGAAACTTGCGCTTTGTTCCATCCCTGTAGCCGAGCTCCGCCTGCAACTCCATCCTAAAACGACCTTTCAGCTGTGTTATGAGAATAGACAAAAACAGCAGCAGCCTCTCATCGCATAATCGAAGGGGCAGAGCGTTTCAATGATACATTGAAAAAGGAAAGCATAGTATACACGTGTTCATCGACACAAATGACAGACAAACGTCTATCTGCAAGTCACACAAACTATGACAACACAAGCTATAGACCGGAAGGACGGACTAAACCTGAAAGCCATGTTAGGAAAGTTTAAATTGCACGCATTGGAAATGAAGGCAGTGAATTATAAAACACAGAACTGTAAAAATCCTTCGGTCAGCAAGTGGCTGATGTGGAAAAACCGATGTTAAAAAGCAACTACTTATGTGCAGTGCTTTGTGTATAGTGAACAGACGTCCCGGGGTTTGCCGGTGTTATGTAATATTTGGTATCCCATACCAATCCGGTATACCTTGGGCCCGATGTATTTGGCTCATCGCTGATTGGCTACATTAAGCCTCAGCACCGCCTCCGTGAGCCTGAGCACCGGTCCCTCTTCCATGCTGTTACAGACGGAAGCAGCAGAGCACAGAGCGATCTGAATCGGTTGTTGGGTTAGATAACCACTGTTCATTCTGAGAGAAAGCTTTCTTAATATGCAAGGAAGCCGTTCATGTAAAGCTTTCGCTCAGAATAATAAATAGTGTTTAATCTATACCCAAGACGGAACGAAGCTTGGCATTTCATAAACTTTAACTTGTCATTAAAATACGAGGCTTCGACTGAGGAAGCCACTCGTTACAGTTCATGAAGTGTCGAGCTGCGCTCCGTCGTGGTAATGACAAGTTACAGCTTACATAATGTTTCTTAGGGCTCCCTATAGATTCTCTCCTAGTGGTTAAGAATATCCTATTGTCCAGTCTCTTATTGCTCAACATATTTATATGATGATGTATATAATGTAAAGCTAATTATGAAAGGCACAGCTCTCAACTCACGCTTTTGGCGGGTGTCACCCACCTTGTAAAGGGCTGCCTCACCCGCCAAGCCTCCTGCACGCCCATTCATTCCAATGGGCATCTCACCCGCCAAAAACAAAATCTGGTGATTTCACCCGCCTTTGCAACACAAATGATTGAGAGCTATGTGAAAGGCATTGCTACAAATAAAGTATTATTTAAGGACATGAAATGCAAAGGGAAACCTCAATGAATATCTATATCAACTAAACCTGTGAAGATGTGGTCAGTTGCTTGGATTTGTAAACATCCCATTTCCACCATTTAACCAAAGTGTGTGATCCTGGGCAGATCTGCAGATCTCTAAGTGTACTCTGTCAGTGTTTTACTTCAGAGCGTATGTTAATATGTCATGCTGTTAATTTAAAAAAGCCTGACTATAGACTTGCTCCATATATAACAATCGTGCAATTTAGGTACTTTGAACCACAAAGTTATTTGCCACTTGGTTTACTTATGGCAACTTATTCTAAAGTCACTTCCATGGTGCCTCGAAGTATCAAAGACGGATGCGAAGTCCTTTTCTGTGAAGTCACTTCTGTTGGTGCGATCCAGATGCAAATTAAGAGGTTTAAATGAATTTTGCCACAGAGCGCCTGGACAGAGCTCTAATAGATGTGTTCCCCGCATCTGTAATGATTTGCAGTTTTTTGTTTGTTTTTGTTATGTGCTAAAATGCCATCTGCCACTAATGTTACCAAAAAGGTAGATTGGGGCAGGGGTAGGCGGTTTGTGGGCGCCTACCTAATTTAAAACAATATGAACTGCTTCCAAAGCCTTTCAATATCTGTGGTATCAAGTTTATTATGTCGGCAGATAAAATGTGTCAGACAATACTGAACGTGTTCCCAAAACCAGATTCAAATGCCACCGGTATGCATACATGCCAACCCTCCCGATTTACTGCTATTTTTCACGTTCTCCCGCCTAAAATCATTATTTCCCCAATGCATTCCTATGGGGAAATTGTTGTCTCCCGAATTCTCTGTAGAAATCTCCCTCCCAGGCGTGGCAGAATGTTGGCATGTATGGGTGTGTGTATACGGTGTGCAGGGTCTTGACTCTGACATTGTCGTGAACCCTCACCTAAGCGTTTTGGCAGGCTGCGGTCACTGGCAGCGGGGCCTATGGGCATGGCAAGAGCAGAAGGAGAATTCAGAGGCAGCAGCAGCTGTGATCTTATCTGGAAGGCTGCTGCAGAGTCCTCCACAGCGTTACGGTTAGTTCGGGCAGCAGCAGCAGAGTGAAGCAGCCAGTCGGATCCTCACAGGCAGCACGAAGCCGAAGGTCAGAGAGGCAAAATTCTTGCCTGGAATAGCCCCTGAGGAGAATGTCATTTTCTCGCGGTGCTGGCTCATTTAGTGCAGCCAGCGCCTGTGTGGTATAGTAATGCGAGTGTTGTGAGGCGGGTGAAAGTGGGTGAAAGAAAGGAGCTGGCGGGTGTGCGGGTGTGTGGATGCTTTTGGCGGGTGACACCCGCCAACAGCAGGTGAGTTGAGAGCTATGAGTCAGGGGAGTATCCAGCATTGCAAGAGTGTGGCATAGCTCTCAACCATTTGTGTTGCAAAGGCGGGTGAAATCACCCGATTTTGTTTTTGGTGGGTGAGACGCCCATTGGAATGAATGGGCATGCAGGAGGCTTGGCGGGTGAGTCAGCCCTTTACAAGGCAGGTGACACCCGCCAAAAGTGTGTGAGTTGAGAGCTATGGTGCGGATTCGGGGGGGGGGGCTTTGAGCCACTATAAAAGTCCTGCTACTTTCCCCCCAAATGCAGTGCATGCAATACAGATTTTCAACACATTCGTTACAGAAAGTCATGATTCTATTAAAGACTCGGAGGCGAGAAATCATCTGTCTTGCCATCAAGCTCTTTATTTCTTTCTTGATGGAGTTCACCTTCTCCAAAGGTAGTCTGAGAGTGCCCTGAACTGACTCTAGGATGAACCCCAGAAATTCAGTCGACTGGGCTGGTTCCAGTTCTGACTTTTCCCAGTTTATTAGAAATCCCAACTGTTGTAGTAAATCTGTTGTTTTCTGAATCTGCTCTATCAGAATCTCTCTGTCCTGGCACATCAGGCAGATATCGTCCAGGTATATAATCAGTCTGATTCCCTGTTCTCTGAGGTGGCCTACCACTAGTTTCAATACTTTGGTGAAGCACCAGGGAGCTGATGCTAGACTGAACGGTAGACACGTGAATTCCAATTTCTCTCCTTTCCACAAGAACTGTAGTAGTCTCCTCTGGTTCTGCTGAATTGGAATTGTTAGATAGGCGTCTCTGAGGTCTATTCTCACTAACCAATCACCTCTCTAGGATATCCCTTAACAGATGAATCCCTTCCATTTTGAAGTGTCTGTATATGAGAAAATAATTCAGATCCCTAAGGTTTATCACCGGTCTTACCTTGTGCATGCCTTTCACTAAAAACAGGTTGCTTATAAAAACCTTTCTGTTCCTCTGTGGCTGGACTGATTGCCTTTTTCATTTTTAGCAATTCTATTTCTTTGTCTAATAGATCTTCGTCTTGTCTGCTGAACCTTATCTGTTTGGATATGTCCTCTTGTAACGGTTCTTGCCAGAAATCTAACTGAAACCCTCAAACCGTCTGCATCACCCACGCATCTGAGGATATTTCCCCCCATTTTTCTATGTGTAGTCTCACTCTCCCTCCTACTGGGGGTATGACTGTTTCTACCACTTTCGCCAGAGCGTTTTCTTTTCTCACCTGTGGCATTCTGGTGTTGATGCCTGCCGCTGCCTCTCCAGCCTCTACCCCTGCTTCTTCCTCTGGAGGGGAAGAAAGGGTTTGCTCTACGCTCCTCTTGCTCCTTCCAGTGGTATCTGTTATTGTATGACCTGTAATATTGATATCGGCTGGACGAGCGGCCCTTTCCTCTTCCAGCCTTGTCAAAAACCTTTCTTCCGAAAATCTTTTTGATCGATTCCTGAGCTTTATCCATGGATGCATAAGTATTGGGGAATTTAGCCATGTCTTTTATGAACAAATCACCAAATAGTTTCCCTTTAGCTTCCGCTGCTTGCTCCGATGAGGCCAATTCTCCTAACCTAGAGTCCATCTTCATCAGTATGGATCTCATTCTCTCCGTTGTTAATGCTGTACTGGCATTCCCCATCAAGCAAAGAGTCCTCTGAGCCCACTCAGCAATGATCTCTGGATCAATGGCTTCTTTCTTCAATTTGGCCTCTTCCGCAAGTTGCCATATCCTAGTGATAGAACCTAGCATGTCTAATAGTTTGTCCTGGCATGATCTCCAAGACCTGTCTATGCCCTTCTTCACAACCCCGCCATACCTCACCAGGAACGTGAGAATTCTTTCATCGATCTCTAGCGTGTCCGCCACCCCGTCCGGCACTCTGGCCTGGGGCATTCACCTCTCAGTTTATTTCTGGCCTGTTTGCTCAGGGGGGGTCCTAAGCCTTTTCCATTTATATTCCGTTATGTTCTCAGGGGTTCCCATTCATTCGACCTCGGGTGCACTAACTCACCTGGGTCGAATTTGTCTCTTCGAGACTCTTCATCCTCCCGCCTTCCTCTTTTGTTTCTGGGCTCCCGCCCTTCACTTTCTGAGGTGGTTTGATCCCCTGATACTATGTTTGTCAGATTTAGAACTGCTCCTGCAGTATTCATCAGAAGACTCATCTGAGCTGAAATCATATTTATCACAAGACCTCGCCTTCCTCTTGTCAGATTTTAACCTGTGCGGTGAACCCGGGGGGGTCTGCTGGTCTTTTTCTTTCTCCCCCCTCTGTCCCTGCACACTTTGCTCAGATCTTAATGCTCCGAGACAAAGCAGACAGGTCTTGCATTATGCCCCTTTCCTCTCTATGGGGTCTGCCGGCACTGTTCATACTCTGCACTGCTTGACTCATGCGTAGGCCACTAACATGTGGTCCTTCTGAATCTTCAGAGTATCCACTCATTATGCAGATGTGCCGTGTATTTATTTAGTGCAGTTTTCTTGGGTTTCCCCCGTCAATCTGAATGTACTTTTCTTTGTAGCTTGGCAGGTCTCCTTATATCTTCTAGGTTTACTTGGGACTGTGCCGTCTTTATGAATTAAATTATAAATACGCTCCTTAATGGGCTATATCTCCTATTTCTGGCAGATATGTGGGGTCTGATAACAGTTTAACTTGGGACTGTGCCTGTCTAATTGAGCCTGCGGTGCTGCTTCTTGGCCACCAGGTGGCGTCTGCTCCCTTCTCTCAGATCTGCACGCCGGTTGATCTGACCGTAGAAATGTGCATCGTGTGGATCTGATGATTAATAAGCTTTGTTTTTGAAATTAATGTTGGGCATTTGCTCGTAAAAATTTGTCTCCTACTCTCTCTCCCACGGATGTTCGTACTGGCGCCGGAACCCCAGAAGTCCCGTCGCGCCGTAGCGAAATTCCATGGAAGAGTGCCTCCTAACGAGGAAATCGATGCCAGAGCTCAAAGCCCTGTCGCACCCCTTTCACTGATGCGGATATGCTCCGCCGTGTCTCCCTAAACGAGGTAAACGTTAAGAACAATAGTCTTTCTGCGCACATACACATATATATATATATATACTGAAAAAGGTACTTAGCTCAGCTGCTCGAGCAGCAAAGAAAGAGGAAGAAGAAAGGGGTTGTCAGTGTTTATGAGGAGAAGTAGATGGTGATTGGACTGGGAAAGTCATATGTATTTTATGGACCTATGAAAAACGAACTACGAATTCACTGCGGTTTTTAGGAATTGTAGTTTTATTGGTCATTGTTTTTCATAATGTTTGTTATATATTTGCTGCTCAAGAAGTAAAGAGAAGATCAGAGCATAATCAGAGCCTCTGAGTCTTGACATAGAATTCCATATGGTCTCATTCACGCCCACAAACCACTACCGCTGCCCCAAGCTACTTTTTTGGTAACATTACTAGTGGCATATGGCATTTTAACAGATAACAAAAATAAAATGGCAGACTCATTACAGATGCAGGGAACTCATCTATTAGAGCTCTGTCCAGGCGCTCTGGGGCAAAATAAAACAAACCTAATTTGTATATGGATTGCACCAACAGAAATTACTTCACAGAAAATGACATGTAAGGAGCATCTTCAGTCTTTGATTCCATGGAGGGCCATGGAAGTGACTTTAGAATACGTTTCCATAAGTAAGCCAACTGGCAAATCATTTTGTGGTGCAAAATACCTAAATTGCACTGTTATATATGGAGCAACTCTATAGTCAGGCCTTTTTTAAAATAACAGCATGATATATTAACACATACACTTTGAAGTGAATCACACAGTGAAAGACAGTGTGATTACATGATCTGCCCAGGATCACACACTTTGTTTACATGGTGAAACCGGGATGTGGACAATTTAAGCAACTGAGCACATCTTGGCAGGTTCAGTTTATATAGATATTTATTAAGGTTTCCCTTTGCATTTCATGTGCTTAAATACTACTTTATTTATAGCAATGCCTTGGAAGCAAAGCACATTACAAAAGAAACTACCCTTTCATAATTAAATTTAAACTATATACATCATTATAGAAATATGTTGAGCAATAAGAGGATGGCTTTAGTTTTATTCTCCCCAGCCTGCATGAAAAGTCACAATAGAATCATGCACCCTTTCAGTGAGCCTAACAAATCCCCCTTTGGTAAAGCCATAGTCATTATTTCATAAAGCATGCAGCATTATGCAACCTTCTCACTGCTGACCACTCCCTCCCATGCACATTTCTAAAGGGACAAAAGTCCCTGCTAATAGTACCCCCTCCCTCCCATCAGTGCTTAATGGCTCACATTGAAATGTTCTGTTGACACAGAGCAACTTGAGAGCCCCTCTGCTGCTGCCCTGAGCTCCTTGGGACATTGTCCTGGCAGAGGTTTAGGAAAGGGTAAGGTGTCCTGCTGCCAGGACAATGTTAATGTTAATGTTAAAGGACATTTGTACCGTGCACTATCACCACCGAAGTGGTCCCCTGGTGCTCTGGCGGCTCTGAAAAAGGGGAGGAGAGGGGTGGGTTAGTGGGAATAAGCTAGAAAAGTGCAAGAAAGCAGTGATGTGCTGTTGACAGCCTCAGCCCGGTGGGTCCGTTGGCTGGGCTTGGGGTGTTTTGTGGCCCATAGTCGTCGTGTGCTGTTGTGCAAGTCTATGTGTGGTTTGTTTTGTTGTTGCATTGTTGTGAAGTTTGTGCGGATTGCTGCGTTTTAGGTTTGTGGTTGTGTTTGGTTATAGTTTGAGAGGTGTATGCAGAGGGATGGAATTGTTAGTTGGTTGGTTAGTTGGCATTGCTGTCCTTGCAATTGTGGGATTCCATCTAGGTGCGGCACATGCTGACAGTCACATTTCTATCTAGATTTGACGCGAGCTAGGTTCATAATTCTAAGTCTGGCACATGCTAACAGTCACATTTCTATCTAGATACGACGCAAACCAGGTTCAGAATTCTAAGTGTGGTGCATGCTGAGAATCATATATGCTAACAATCACATTTCTGTCTAGATCTGGCGCAGACTACACTTGAGAAATTCCATCTAAGTGTGGCATATGCTAACAATCACATTTCTGTCTAGATCTGGCGCAGACTAGGCTTGAGAAATTCCATCCAAGGGTGGCATATGTTAACAATCACATTTCTGTCTAGATCTGGAGCAGTCTACGCTTGAGAAATTCCATCCAAGGGTGGCATATGCTAACAATCACATTTCTGTCTAGATCTGGTGCAGACTAGGCTTGAGAAATTCCATCCAAGGGTGGCATATGCTAACAATCACATTTCTGTCTAGATCTGGCGCAGACTAGGCTTGAGAAATTCCATCTAAGTGTGGCATATGCTAACAATCAGATTCCTGTCTAGATCTGGCGCAGACTAGGCTTGAGAAATTCCATCCAAGGGTGGCATATGCTAACAATCACATTTCTGTCTAGATCTGACCGTGCTGAGCAGGAATTGCTCAGCACACATTGTCCTGCCAGCCGGACACCTTCCCCGTTGGGCACCCTCATTGAGGTGCCGAACGGGAGAGGTGGCCGACTGACAAAAATCCCGTTCAGGCTCTCAAAAGAGCCTGTGGGGGTAGCTTTGCCCCTACCCCTGCTCGGTACGCCACTGTGTCCAGTTGTTCTCCAGCAGGTCAAGATATGAAGCCTCACAGTCCCTGGTGCCACATCTATGGGTTTATGAACCACCCTTGTGTATTTCACCCATCCTACTGATTGAGGGGCTTTAACACACCACATAAGAATTCCAAAATTAGGTTCTACACTTTTTTTGTCAAAATGTTATATTCAAGAAAGAGCGTGAACAGTAATTTCAACAAAGTGATACATCCTCATCATATACCGCCACAGATTCCTTACATAAATGAAGAAATGCAACCTTTCAAATACAATTTCCCATCAAAGAGGCACAAATAGAAACAACCACAAAGAACAATACATAAGGAAAGTCGGTGGGTACAAGGTGTATCTGACAGACAGCAACAGGAACCTCGACAAGACGTACGGAGCACACTGATACAACAAGCGTTAGCAATGCCAACAGTTTGAGCAGGCATGAGAAAGGCACTTGCCAGGCACGGTCTAATTTGTATTAACTGCCCCTTGATAGTTGCAGGTGCACAATGGTGCAAGTACCTGGGCAGCTAAGCAGTGCCCAGCAAGTTCTTAATATTATCCACAAGCCAAAACTGTTGGCTTTGCCAATGATTGTGCTTAACAGGACTTCAATTAAATAAACACAGAGTGCTTATAAATCAAGTGTCTAAATGCAGACCTGGCTTCGGCATTTTACAGCACCAATTAAGTCTGCAAGCTGTGTGCCAAACATCATCTACAAGCTGCGTGGCCCTCCTCATATGCCGACACCTAAAGGTTTTCTGTCAAAGAGGCTGATGCCTTAAAAGTAGGTACTGGGACAAAGAAAGGGAACTTGGAGCTATGTGTAGAAATGAGCATTTTAACACATAAAGACTTCCTTAAATAAAGCACATAGTCTTGTTATTGTTAACAAGATACTGTATTATTATTCATAAAGCATTTATGCTGCTATGACACCCTTTTAGTGTGCATAGTGTAGTTCGCTCCACAATCAAGAGATCCCCATGGGAGCAACCTCTCTGCCTGCCGCTCCACGGTTTTCTGTGCAGCGCCCTGCGACACCCCCACACTCCTCCCCGCACCACGAGCGGCTTGCCTTTGTGTCGTGGGACGGGGCGATGCAGCAACACAGAGCGTGATACTACAGTGTGCTGTGCAGAAACATAGACACAGTAGGCATACATGTAAGAAGCCCTCAATTCAGAACATGAGTGGGATACTGCTTTGGCGCATGGGTGCAGCAGGCACGCATTATGTTGCCTCCCTTTTACAATGGCCTGGGCTCACAGACCCTGAGTCAGGAGATAAGTGAGATGTTGTGCTGCTGCAAAGTGCCACCTCTTCTCTCCTGCATGTCCTTTGGTCTCACGTCCTTAGTTCAGAAAATGTGCATGAGTGGAGTACTGTACTGATGTATTCCTCTTTTGTGCAGCTCAATAAAGAGGCCCTGCTGGATTATTTGGCAGTGAGTAGGATTGATACAGCCTTCCCTTTGATGCCCCACTGCCACAACTTGTTAAAGCATGTTAGCTGCTACTAGTGCAGTTCTTGGTGTAATTCCTGGTTCAGCAAAGTCTGCCATACCAAATGATACTCTTAGAAAATTGACAGTTCCTATTTCATCAACCTCACGGCCGTGGAAGCTATCAATGTTTTTAACCCTGTGAGGCCTCATTAGAATATGTTTCAACATGAAAATATTTGAAATAAATAAAATAAAAAGGTTACCTACTCTTGCTCCCATGCAGATCACTGTAGCAGGTGTATTAACCCTCTCCACAGCAATATTACCAGTCTAGCTAGCTTATAGGCTGTGTATATCATACATTTGTTAAGAAGGAGATGAATACAGCAGGCGCAAGCAGTATGTAAAAACAGATTAATTGGCCTACATAATATTACCTTTCAAGGGTGCCCCAGTGATTGATGGTGTTCCAGAGGTAGGGATTATGGTTTATAGTCAAAGTTTCGAATACATAGTTTCGAAATGCAATACTTTCGAAACAAAAGGATCGAAAAAAAAACGTTTTTGAATGAACAGTTTTTTTTTTTGGGCGGGGGTCCCCCCAAACCCCTGTTTTTGGGGGAAAAACCAAAAATTTTTCATATACGAAACCCAAAAAAAGAAAATACATTGAAAAAAAGCATTCGAATTTTCTTTTCCTCCATCCTTTTGTTTCGAAAGTATTGCATTTGTATACTGGTGACTCTGCAAACTCAAAAATTTTGAAATCTACCTGCTTGCAGCCTGCTGTTGGAAATTCCAGCATTTAACTTTAAAGCCCCAACGCTGAATTGCGCTCGCTTCCTGGAGGAGGCAGAGCGCGGTCACGATCACGTGACTGATCATGTGACTCATTCTGTGCTTTTACTCGAGCGCAAACCACCCTTGCAGCGTTAAGCCCGCTACTTGGCTGGTCGGCTGGGCACGAAAAGATACGGGACACACCCCGCGGAAGTCACGTGCAATCAATGCGATCATTTTTGAGTACCACAGGTGGGTCACTTATTTTGAAAATCATTTGTATATCTGGGGGATATCCCAAAGCTAAACAAGTCATATGACCAAAGGATAAAAAGTTGCTAGGATCAGCCCGGATAAACAAGCTAACATCGCTAGTTGTTATTTTTTTGCACGTATGCTGGGGTAGGGAGACTGTTGGGGCTTGACCTCTTTGATCCCGCCCTGCAAAACAATCAAAAACTGAGATTTAATTTCTAAGGAAAGGGAGACTGCTGGGGTTCGACCCTATTGATCCCGAACACTGCAAACAACTGATATAACCTGACAACATGAGGGGAAAATATACTTACAGTCCCATTTGAAGGTTTGATACCAGTGTTCCAAACCAACAAACACACGATCTTCAAATACCTAATGGCAGAGGTAGTGTTACCGACTAGATTGGATGACCACCCTCTACTAAACAACCATATAGATGACTTAATACTATCCGATGACAATGATAACGAGTCGGTGCTAGTTAAGGAAAGCATGACTCCAAATCATGGAATGAAAGATTCTAATCAAGGAGCAGTACCCGGTCCGTTCATGATAGAGGTCAAGATCGGCAATCAAATAGGGTGGGAGCTGCCACAGGAAGACATACAATTAAACTCAGAGAGCAATGAGGTCAACCCACACAGGAATAATCTCATATTCCATCAAATTGACAATACGATTCAAACGGACCAATCACCTCAGCCTCAGGAAAGTTTAGTTGATGCAAAGCAGACTAAGGAAGTTCTGGCCCTTATGGCAAATGAAACATCCGACGAAAATGATCAAGACTTAGAAGCTACAAGGGAAACTGACCTTTTAAAGGAAGATATGTCAGAGAAGCCATCACCTGCACTAGAGATAAGACTAAAAACAGTAGAAGAAAATATTCCTAAGGCAAAGGATTTAATTTAACTATCTGAGGACATTCCCGGGTTAGAACCCAACACTACGGTTGAAGATTTAGCTAAAACAGCGAAAGGAACCTTTAATGGAACGAAAGGTAAAACAATAACCCCTAAACCAATCAGAATGGACTTTATAAGATATACAGGCTAGAAAAAAAAATATGGAAACCCAGGACCCTATCCTCAGGGGATGTTGAAGACAGAAATAACCATTTTATTGGGAAACAATCCTTACTAATAAACTGGGGGACAGGCATTTCTGGGAATGTACCCAAAAGGAAATCAACTCATAAAAACATCACAGCAAACAAAATCCCTGACGCTGTCATGCTGGAAAACTCAATCTTAATAGATAAAGAGCCCCAGACTGTAGAGACGGCCATTCAAACCATGAAAGGGGAAACCAAAAACCAGTTAAATCAAACAGACAATGACCAAGACTAAAACTTGAACACACTACCATCAACGATAGAAGCACCTCAGAAAGAGGGGGAGATGACCAACAAACCTAAGACAGGGGGAGAAAAGTATGAAAAGGATGATTTCCTGATGATTATAACAATGGCAGCGATACTGGCCCCTTACATGAAACTACACGAAGATGCTACGGATACTCTGAAGGACCACACTACATTGCTAGCAATGGTTCATTCTAAGGCAATCTTCATTGAAGGATTCATATCGGCCATCCAAAAAAATATGCAAAATGTTGAGCAAAGAATCTCCAATATGTTACACACCATCTTAGAACCAATTATGAAAGAGAAGGAAAACCGATGGAAAAACCCTAGGAGAGATTCTCTAGGTGGTTCGGACTGCTCTGTTTTTCAAGCAAAAGAATTAGCAAAATTGCAACCACAAATAGAAGAAAATGCAAACGAAGAGCATTTGAAAGAACGTACTGAAAATATGATTGAAAAAGGGACCTTACAAGACCTAAGTAATCAGGTCGAATGTCCAATCCCAACTCCGAGGAAAGGAGAAACAACTAAAGATACAATGGACACAATAAAAGGAAAGGAAAAAAATAAAAAAAATAATGAACTGGCACCAAATACCTTAAAAATCCCTGTGGAAAATGAAACTCAAAGAGGAGCCACGGCGAACAACCATCACAAAGTAAAACAGATCACAAAAAAAGGACAACACCCACCTCAAAAAACTTTGGACCTTTCGCAACACGAAAAAGATATTGATGTATCAAAAATGGATAAGCAGAACTCAAAATTGTGCGAAATCTTTAAAAAAAAGAACGTAAAACAGATGGAAGGTATCACTGTGTCGCAACAAAAGGAGCAAATTGCCATGAATGATAAGAAAGCGAAAACTACTCAACCATTACAGATACTCAAAAAAACAAGGCCGATTCATGGAATTAATGTGCGCCGAAAATTCCGGCGCACAGGTGCCAGAACGTGCGATTCGCAGTAAAATGCGAAATTCGCAGTGCAACTGCGAAAATCGCAGGGAAACCAGCGCACATCGATTCATGGAAGTCCGTGCGCGAGAAAAAAGTTGGATGTGCGCTGAAAAAGTGTGCGGCGCACGCCGGCACACAGGTCATCCAACGGCGTGCGCCACGGCCACTGCGAAATTGCACATAGCGCGGCGCACATCACAAAAGTAGGCGGAACACGGGGCGTAACACTCGGAATGGGGAACAATGCGTGAAAATATGGGCGTCACGGGGGAAGTACAGGAGGCAAGTGTGCGGAACGCCCACACGCTCGCCTACAACTCGTATTCATGGAATCGAATAGGGCAAACCCGCACATGTGAAAGACGCGCACAGGGCCAAACAAGTACGCCACAAGAAAGCAGGTGGTAGCGTCCCTGCGCCTGAAATAAATGTGCGCCAAAATGTGCGCTAACAAAAAGCACCCATATACAGCTATGATGGATGGTCCATACAGTGGCCCTCTAGGACAAATGAGGTGCAAAGGGGTACCGACAAACACGGACACCCGCTGTGTGAAAAATAGCGTGTGCGTGTATTACGGGGTTCTCGGGAAGTTCCACACGCGATTGGCCTGGGCACGTGTATTCCGGAGTGCGCGTGAAGTTTCCCACGCAAATTAGCAGGGTACGTGTATTTCGGTGTGCGCGTGAAGTTCCACACGCAATTTCAGCAGAGTACGTGTACTCCGGGTGCGCGGCAAATTCCACACGCGAATCCAGCAGCCTACGTGTATTTCAGGGGTGCCGGGGAGTCCCACACGTGAATTGGCCGTGTGGGTCCTCCCAGCTGTTCCCTCCACACCCTCCACGGCCCCTGCAGGCGGCCCACAGCACAGGGGACTACCCTGCACCCTGCACATGTCCCGCAGGCAGCCCATCCACCATGGCCATGCCCCGCAGCCAACCCACATGTCACCTTGCACTACTGCCCACCAACGCATGTCTCCCAGCACCCCCACCCCCCAGCATCCAGGGGCACCCTCCACCAGTCCCCCACTCCTGTCCCCCTGCACCCCCACCCCCCTGCATCCAGGGGCAACCTCCACCAGGCCCCCACTCCTGTCCCCCTGCACCTCCACCCCCCTGCATCCAGGGGCACCCTCCTCCAGGTCCCCACTCCTCTCCCCCTGCACCCCCACCCCCCAACAGTCAGGGGCACCCTCTACCAGGCCCCCACTCCTGTCCCCCTGAACCCCCACCCCCCTGCATCCAGGGGCACCCTCCACCAGGCCCCCACTCATGTCTCCCAGCACCCCCACCCCCCAGCCGTGCGAATTGCCTGGGTACGTGTATTCCTGGGGTGCGCGGGTAGTCTCACATGCGATACCATCAAGGTACATGTATTATGGGTCCGCGTGAACTTCCACACGCGATACCAGCAGGGTACGTTTATTACAGGGTTCGCGGGAAGTTCCACACGCGATTGCCCTGGGTCCGTGTATTTCGGGGTGCGCGGGAAGTTTCACACGCAAATTAGCAGGGTACGTGTATTTCGGTGTGCGTGGGAAGTTTCACACGCGAATTAGCAGGGTACGTGTATTTTGGTGTGCGCGTGAAGTTCCACACGCAATTTCAGCAGGGTACGTGTACTCTGGGTGCTTGGCAAATTACACATGCGAATCCAGCAGCCTACGTGTATTTCGGGGGTGCCGGGGAGTCCCACACGTGAATTGGCCATGTGGGTCCTCCCAGCTGTTCCCTCTACACCCTCCACGGCCCCTGCAGGCGGCCCACACCACAGGGGACTACCCTGCACCCCTGCACATGTCCCGCAGGCAGCCCATCCACCATGGCCATGCCCCCCAGCCAACCCACATGTCACCTTGCACTACTGCCCACCAACGCATGTCTCCCAGCACCCCCGCCCCCCAGCAATCAGGGGCACCCTCCACCAGGCCCCCGCTCCTGTCTCCCTGCACCCCCACCCCTCAGCACTGTGGTGCACCCTCCACCAGGCCCCCACTCATGTCCAACTCATGTCTCCCTGCACCCCACCCCCCAGCAGTGCAGGGCACCCTCCACCAGGCCACCACTCCTGTCTCCCAGCACCCCCACCCCCCACCAGTCAGGGGCACCTGCCTGCAGGCCCCCACACATGTCCAACTCATGTCCCCCTGCACCCCCACCCCCCAGCAGTGCAGGGCACCCTCCACCAGGCCCCACTCATGTCCAACTCATGTCTCCCTGCACCCCCACCCCCCAGCAGTGCAGGGGCACCCTCCACCAGGCCCCCACACATGTCTCCCAGCACCCCCACCCCCAGCAGTGCAGGGCACCCTCCAGCAGGCCCCCACTCCTGTCTCCCAGCACCCCCACCCCCCACCAGTCAGGGGCACCTGCCAGCAGGCCCCCACTCATGTCCAACTCATGTCCCCCTGCACCCCCACCCCCCAGCAGTGCAGGGCACCCTCCACCAGGCCCCCACCCCTGTCTCCCTGCACCCCCACCCCCCACCAGTCAGGGGCACCTGCCAGCAAGCCCCCACACATGTACAACTCATGTCCCCCTGCACCCCCACCCCCCAGCAGTGCAGGGCACCCTCCACCAGGCCCCACTCATGTCCAACTCATGTCTCCCTGCACCCCCACCCCCCAGCAGTGCAGGGGCACCCTCCACCAGGCCCCCACTCCTGTCTCCCAGCACCCCCACCCCCCACCAGTCAGGGGCACCTGCCAGCAGGCCCCCACTCATGTCCAACTCATGTCCCCCTGCACCCCCACCCCCCAGCAGTGCAGGGCACCCTCCACCAGGCCCCCACTCCTGTCTCCCTGCACCCCCACCCCCCACCAGTCAGGGGCACCTGCCAGCAGGCCCCCACTCATGTCCAACTCATGTCCCCCTGCACCCCACCCCCCAGCAGTGCAGGGCACCCTCCACCAGGCCCCCACTCCTGTCTCCCTGCACCCCCACCCCCCACCAGTCAGGGGCACCTGCCAGCAGGCCCCCACTCATGTCCAACTCATGTCTCCCTGCACCCCCACACCCCAGCAGTGCAGGGCACCTTCCACCAGGCCCCACTCATGTCCAACTCATGTCCCCCTGCACCCCCACCCCCCTGCATCCAGGGGCACCCTCCACCAGGCCCCACTCATGTCCAACTCATGTCTCCCTGCACCCCTACCCCCTGCATCCAGGGGCACCCTCCACCAGGCCCCATTCATGTCCAACTCATGTCTCCCTGCACCCCCACCCCCCAGCAGTGCAGGGGCACCCTCCACCAGGCCCCCACACATGTCCAACTCATGTCCCCCTGCACCCCCACCCCCCAGCAGTGCAGGGCACCCTCCACCAGGCCCCCACTCCTGTCTCCCTGCACCCCCACCCCCCACCAGTCAGGGGCACCTGCCAGCAGGCCCCCACTCATGTCCAACTCATGTTCCCCTGCACCCCCACCCCCCAGCAGTGCAGGGACCCTCCACCAGGCCCCCACTCCTGTCTCCCTGCACCCCCACCCCCCACCAGTCAGGGGTACCTGTCAGCAGGCCCCCACTCATGTCCAACTCATGTCTCCCTGCACCCCCACCCCCCAGCAGTTCAGGGCACCCTCCACCAGGCCCGACACATGTCTCCCAGCACCCCCACTCCCCAGCAGTGCAGGGCACCCTCCACCAGGCCCCCACTCCTGTCTCCCAGCACCCCCACCCCCCAGCCGTGCGATTTGCCTTGGTACGTGTATTCCAGGGGTGTGCGGGTGTGCAGGTAGTCTCACACGCGATACCATCAGAGTACGTGTATTATGGGTCTGCGTGAACTTCCACACGCGATACCAGCAGGCTATGTGTATTACAGGGTTCGCGGGAAGTTCCACACGCGATTGCCCTGGGTACGTGTATTTCGGGGTGCGCGTGAAGTTTCACACGCGGATTTGCAGGGTATGTGTATTCCGGTGTGCGCGTGAAGTTCCACACGCGACTGGGCCTGTGAGAGTGGGGTACGTGTATTCCAGAGGTGGGCGGGAAGATTCACACGGTCGCCCACAACGCGCCAAAAAATTAAATGGTCCAATCATGAAACACGTACGCCAGCATGAAGCAGGCGCATGTCCCGCGCAGCATAAAAGAGTGCGCAAACAACAAACCAGCTCAGACGCCAGGATGAATATACCGTTCCTAGCAGCAGTGGCCGTGGGATACCGCAGGAGGAGGAGGAGAAGGATAGTCAGGGGCAGAATCTTCACACCCAGAACCAGCCTATTTGGTATGCCTGATGACCAGGTGTATGGGAGGTACAGGTTTCCACCACATTTAATACTCAACCTGGTCAGTGAGTGGGAGGATGACCTCACATCACCCACCCTGTGCTCCCAAGAAGGTCCTCAATGTACTGCACTTCTTGGCTACCGGATCATTTCAGCGGACAAGTGCCATAGTGGGGGGGAGTGTCACAGGCCCCGCAGTCACGGTGCCTACACCTGGTGTTGGCCATCATCACTGCATGCCCATCTGTCCGCAGGCACATATACCTGCCCAGAACACCTGCAGAAAGGCAGGCTGTCAGCCAGGATTTCTACAGGGTAGCACAATTCCCCAAAGTGCTAGGTGCCATTGATTGCACCCATGTGGCTCTACGTCCCCCCAGGGCATCTAAGCACATCTATAGAAACCGCAAGCACTGGCATTCCATCAACGTCCAGGTAGTATGTGATGCCAAGGGAATCATCACCTCAGTATGTGCCAACTATCCAGGGTCCACCCACAATAGCGTCATTTACAGGATGTCAACCCTAAACCGTGACATGTAAGCTAGGCGGCATGGCGATGCATGGCTGCTTGGTGAGTAGAAATGCCACAGCACACGCATGCATGACAGATACAGAGTAATGCCAATACCCCACTAATGATCCCCATCACCACCTCCCCAAGGGACAGTGCCTACCCTCTGAGCACACACATGATGACGCCAATTCGGAACCCCATCACGCCTCCCGAGGTAAGATACAACACAGCCCATATTGCAACACAGGGCATAGTGGAGCGCACATTCGGAGTGCTCAAGTCACGCTTTCGTTCCCTTGACCGTTCTGGTGGGCAGCTGTTATACGCTCCCCCAGTAGTGTGCTGGATCATAGTGGCAGCATGTGTCCTGCACAATGTTGCAACACGCCGGGGCCTGGATGTGGACATGGTGGGGCACCCACATCCCCAACCACATGCACGCCCGCTGCGCATGGGAGGGGAAAGGGCACTGGGTGAGGCAGCCCGTGCGCAGCTGGTGGCTAATTACTTCCCATAGAAAGCACACCCCTGTGGAGTGCACACAGCCTTGGCACATACCATCTTACAATCAATGATGACTCAATCTGACAATTCTGATGAATCAATGGACAGTCAACAGTCAGAACCATAGCAGCCTGAGATTGTTCACCTGGAAGTGTCACAATGTGTGCATCCCTACCTACACAAACACCACCAATGCAGTGTCATCAAAAGACACACTTCCATGCAGCAAAAATGAATACCCACTTGCAAAATACAACATGAGAACAGTGCCATGTCACCCAACCCCTCCGCGGCACGGCCACACAACACACCATGGCATGTCATGCAATGTGAGAGCAAACAAATTAATCCCCACAACATGACCCTAGTGTCACCAACTATAGTGTCCCTACACACCAACAACACACATTAGCAAATACTTACCAATAATACCAATCACCTACGCAACCTCCAACCTACCGTAAACATGACAGTACGGACTTAAAAAATTGGTAGCCTCAGTACCTGATAATGCCAGCACTTCGAACACTTCCAACTATACAGTGTTAGCGCCACGCAAGAGTGTAGGTGCACTGCTTACAACATGGACTCCAGTTCCAAAGTAGACCGCCTTGTGAAGACATGAGAAATGGACCTGCAAATTAGGAGGATGAGAAGGATGCAGAGGCACATATCAATACACCATGCAGTGTACAATACAACCACAATATGCACTAGGAATGTATACACAGTATTGACTACAGACTGGCCACACATCATATGGGAGTCCAACGTCACCGTGTAAGTCAATGTCACTTGGGCACACCCTTTGCAAGCCCATGGAAACGGGAAGCAGGAGGGGTGTGTCACACAAACCCAAGCATCTGACCCAAATTCAGGACAAGCCTGCATGTGCCCAGCCACAATACAGCCTATGCCCACGGGAGCCACACAAGGCAACACACTGTCAAAAAAATCAAGATTCTAAAAAAAAAAAAAAAAAAAAAAAATCAAAAATCAAAAATGGCCATGAATGGGCCCAGGGGGGTGGGGGAGGCCACCCAGGAGGTCCGAGGACAGGGTGCACACCAAAACCCACCTGTGTGGATCTTGCGGAAAAAAAAACACCTCCATGGGCTCATGGCCTGCACGGCTACCCTATTGTGGGAGAATCGCTGCTGTCGCTCTTCTCACCCTCTGCAGCTGCATCAGGAGGTGGTGGCACTATGGGAGGCAGCCCACGCAAAGCCCTAGTCTGGTCCTCCATGGCAGCAAGCATGCGGGTGTGGAAGGTCTGGTTCTGGAGGATGATTGTGCGTAGGTCCCCATGCAACAACTCATGGGATGCCCGGACCTCCGCCCTAGTTGCCTGCATCTCAGCTGAGAGCGTACGTGTGAGCCACTCCAGCTGCTGTTCTGTCCTCGTGTTAGCTGAAGCCTCAAGCTCAACCAGAGTTGCCCTGAGCTGACGGAGTTCCACCCTCAGGGCTTCCCTGTGGCCCTGGGACTCAATAGAAATGGCTTCCCGCAGAGTCTCCAGTGCCGCCCGCCTGTCCCTGTTGGACGCCAACATGTCCTCCCTGTGTGACTGGCTAATGGAGTCTGTTGCCTGCTGTAGTTGATCAATTAGCCTTTCTTGGGGGACAATGGAAGTGGCCACCCTATCCATGGCCTGAGCCATCATCTCAGTTGATGCTGCCTGTTGGTTTGCCATACCGTATATGGATTGCTCCCATGCGGTATTGCCAGGTGGCGTACGGCCACCGCGTCGGCGGGCACCACACCTGTCTGGGCATGGCGAACTGTGCCTTGCTGTGCCGGCACTGCCTGAGGCTGCAGGACTGCATTCCCCCTCTGATCTGCTGGCCCAGGAACAGGATCAGATGTAGTGGAGTGTGACCCTGCATCCGTAACCACCAAAGGCGGACCTACCAACACTGGCATCCCCATTGAGGGTTCTACCCCTGGTGCAGGTGGGTTGGACAGTACAGAATCTCTCCCAGAAACACTTACCTGCGATGGCACATAGGTCTCATCATCCGAATCGACACCTGAATACAGCTCGGGGGAGGTGCACCCAGAGACACCCCTTGAGATGACGGCCTGCAGCAAGTGTGGGTTCTCACCCACCACCACACCACGTCCCTCACTGGTGCCCGGTGGGGCCTGAGACCCCTCCTGGGTCTGCACCATCTCCACAACCCCAGTAGTATCAAGTGCGTCATCCCCTGCAAAGACATGAAAGAAAAGAAATGGGAACAGGCATTAGCACCATGGAACACAATTCGGGCTGAGAAGCAACAGAAACAGTACTTCATTGACACATGTACCACATGACTACAACCCTCCCATGCATGCACTGTCACTGCGTATGAAGGGGAGGCAAATGGCACACATTGATGACACCAAGATGGAAGACCAACAAATTTGCTGCATGCTGCCTAGCAGTGCCATCACACATTGGCCTGTGATTGGCATGTCCAATACACATACAGGACACATGCCATCACACAGATGGCATGTACCTGTCATGATGCCTACCTCCAAGGAGCCAGGTCCGACCCAGCAACCCCAGAGGCAGGCATCATTTCCCCCAGGGGAGTGCCAGCGGGCCCAAGCTGGGGCCCTTTGGACGCAGTCCTGGCGCCTTAGGCGCCAGGCTCATGTTGGAACCCTGTCCTGGCGCCTTAGGCGCCAGGCTCATAAAGCTAGACATGTGTTCAAGTGTTTTAATGTGCACTTACCTGATGCAGACCGTGCTGCTACATCCAGGCCCTCTTGAGGCCTGAATGGAACTACTTTACCTGTGGGACTACTTTCCACCCGGGTGTGGTCGGGGAAGGATACATACCTGATCGGTGGAAGGATACACACTTGGAACTTCTTCCAAAGCTATTTAAACCACACCCGATCAGCAACTCACGCTTCGCGTTGTTCTGTTCCTCGCAGCTGGACGCTCACCGTGTCAGCTCCTGCATCTGGACCTCAGCCACGCCTGTCAGTATCCTGGGTCACCTGCAAAGGGAGACATCATTTTTAAAAGCATTTCGCTACGATCGCTGCAGTGCTGCATTTCACTCACCTATCCTGGACGCCTCCATCTTCAGCAGCGATCATCCGGATCCACAGCCACTTCCCAGAGCCTAGAGAGAAAAAGACAAGAACAAGGTGAGAGAAGGAAAGGAATAGGAAAAGCTCAGTTTCCTTCTAAGACTTACCTGTTGGGTCATTCCCATTTCATTTCGGGTCTTGCCTCTTCCAGGCATTTTCCGGACCCCGGCCCATATGGGGAAAAAAGACAAAGACATTGAATGAGCAAATGCAAAGACATTACCCGAGCGCTCATCCAGAACTTACCTGTCATTTACTGGAACTGCACGTTTCACTTCGGGTCGGCGCCATATCTCCGGCATTCCGAACCCCGGCCCTAAGGGGAAAAAGACATAAGCATTAGCGCTTGCTGCAACAAGACAATGAACATTATTATTAAGCTTGGACTTTTGAAGTTGCAGCAGAACTTTTGCAGCGCCTTACCTGAATAGTCAAGCTTACCTGAACTCCCATCAATCCTCAATCCAGTGAAGTAACTGGGTTTCAACGCGCCCCTGCATCAGAAGCAGGATGGAGAGCTCATCCTTCCTGACCCTAAGGTGAGACTTCACGGGGAATCGTGGAAGGGTATCGTGGAGGGTTGGAAGAGAGTGGGAGGCTTGAGCATAACTCAGTCAGTAGGTAATACTCCCTTTTCACGCACAGGGGAATATTCCTGCGAGCCAGAGAAGCCAGAGTAGAGGGGCCCTTCCTGTCCATCTTCAGAGTCCTGCGCTTCACCATTGAAGAAGCATCAGCACTCGAAGCCAGAGCTGCGCCTCCGTGGGAATCAGGTGAGCGTTACAGAACGCGAAGCCTACCCACAATTTCCCACCCGGGCGCTATGGAGACTTCCGAGACTGACCAGCTGGCCCAGCTTTTGGGGGAATTACGGGCAGAGGTGCACTCAGCCCGCCAGGAGACTAACGCTCTCAAAAGAGAACTGATCCTATCCAAGGAAAGAACAGATGACCTAGCCAAAAGGTTATTACAGGCCCAGGCAGGGCACACTCCTTTACCTACTTCCGGAGACATTTCCACATCAATGGGGTTGAATAACCCGGTACAAATCAATCTACCTGGACACATGCCTTTGGCCCCGCCTGAACGTTTTGCGGGGGATCCCAAGAAATATGCCGTCTTTATGAACCAATGTCGTTTACACTTTCTATGCAGACCCGGAGCCTTCCCTAACGACCAGGCCAAGGTAGCCTTTATACTATCTTACCTCAGTGGCAGTGCTGCCGATTGGTCTATTCCATTGGTAAATCAGGATGATCCCATTCTCCAGAACTTTCAGGGCTTCCAGGCCAGCATGGAAAGATTGTTCACTTGACACTCTCAAGGAGAAGGCCCTTGATAACAAACTGCTATCCTTACGACAAGGTAATCAGGATCTTCTGCCCTACATTGCCACCTTTAACAGACTGGTTGTGGAAACTGGATGGCCAGAAAACAAAAGGATCACATTGTTTCATCGAGGCCTGCACGGAGAGCTTAAGGATGTTCTAGCTCAGATAGTAAACCCACCCCAGGTCTGCGCAGACTACATAGACTTGGTGGTTGAACTTGATCACAGACTTCAAAATAGAAAAGCAGATCGGTTCAAGTATGAAACCCGAATACCGATCAAAACCCACGCTAACTCCAAGAGTACCGACGTATCTGAACCTATGCTAATCGGTGGTGTTAAAGGACCATTAACGCAGAAAGAACGAGAGAGAAGGCGGCAAATGCAACTTTGTCTGTATTGCGGGACATCCGGTCACTTTCTTCGAAATTGTCCAGTTAAACCACCTAAGAAGGTGGTCGGAGCTACTGATAACGAATTATTGACACCTGATTCGGGAAACGACCTAGCCCGACAAGCGTAGGGGTCCGCTTGCCGAGCTTGAAAACTAACTCTTTGACCTCGCATTTTGTCATGCCAATGGTGCTCGTGGACCCAAAACAGCCTCAGCAGTTGCATGCTATAAAAGCATACATCGACAGTGGAGCTATTGGAAATTACATAGACCGTGAATTGGCTTCCAGGATTAAGCTTCCTCTCCGCCCAAAAGTAACCCAAGATGTCATCACTACAGTAGATGGAACCGAAATAGCCTCAGGGCCTGTAACGCATTCCACTGTTGAAGTGACACTGGTGGGTCAGGATGGACATCGGGAAGCAATCGTGTTTGATGTGATCAAGGCCCCACAATTTCAAGTAATTCTTGGAATTCCTTGGTTAGAAACACATAATCCCAGAATTGACTGGCGAGCAAAGAAGATAAGTTTTCCTGATTGTGAACCAACTTGTTATCCAAGAAATCCAGCTATGGGTCTAGCCTCAGCAACTTCCACCCCTGTACAGTTACCGTCAGAATACCAAGAATTCCAAGACGTTTTTTTAGAAAGAACAGGCTAACACGTTACCTCCCCATCGGTCTTATGATTGCCAAATCGATCTGGTACCCAATGCTCAACTCCCTTGTAGTAGGATTTATGCTCTTACGGAACCTGAGAACCTGCATTTGCGTCAGTATTTAGATCAGTACCTAGCCAATGGTTTTATTCGCCAGTCCAAGTCTCCTGTCTCTTCAGCTCTTTTCTTCGTGCCGAAAAAAGAGGGCGACCTTAGAACGTGTATAGACTATCACGCCCTAAATCAAATAACGATTAAGAATCGTTATCCTCTGCCCTTGATCCCTGAGCTTATCAACCAGGTGAAAGACGCTTGTGTGTACACCAAGTTAGATCTCCGAGGAGCTTATCACCTGGTGCGTATAAAAGAAGGCGACGAATGGAAGACTGCATTCCGCACCAAGTTTGGGCTCTTCGAATATCAGGTGATGCCCTTCGGTTTGTACAATGCACCTGCCGCCTTTCAGTACTTTATGAATGATGTTCTTCGGGAACTTATTGATGTCTGTGTCATTGTTTACATTGACCACATCCTGGTGTGCTCTTCTTCAGAATCTGATCACAGAAAACATGTTAGGGCAGTTCTTGAGAAATTGCGCCAGCACAGACTATTTGCAAAACTCGAAAAATGCGTTTTTCATACCACAGAAGTTGAGTTTCTCGGATTCATCCTGACACCTCAAGGAGTCCGAATGGACTCGCGAAAGGTGGACGCCATCCTCAAATGGCCATCTCCTAGCTCGGTGAAGGGAGTTCAGAGCATGCTCGGCTTTGCCAATTTCTATCGAAGATTCACCCCGGAATTTTCCCGAACAGTCCAACCCATCACAGCTCTCCTAAAGAAAAACAAACGCTTCGAATGGACTCTTGAGGCCGAACAAGCCTTTCAGGACCTGAAAACCAAATTCACCTCTGCACCTGTATTGAAGCACCCGCACCCAGATCTCCCGTACATTGTGGAAACCGACGCACCCAGTTCGGCCATGGGAACTGTCCTGTCGCAAAGAGACCCAAAAACTAACCAACTACACCCAGTGGCCTTTTGGTCCAGAAAATTTTCTCCTCCTGAAATCAACTACGCAATTACCGATAAAGAGTTACTGGCCATCAAATCTGCTTTCAAGGCTTGGCGTCACTACCTTCTCGGGGCAAGACACACCATCACCGTAATTGCGGACCACAGAAACGTACAGTATTTAAAGACGGCCAAAGCTCAATCTTCACGACAACTCCGATGGGCTCTATTCTTTGCAGAATTTGATTTTGTAATTACCTATCGCCCTGGCTGCAAGAATGGAAAAGCGGACGCCTTATCCCGGATTGGCATGGAAGAACCTAATTCGAGCTTAGAACCTGTGCCCATCATACCTGAGCAAAGAATCTTAGGCTTAACTTCATTGCAAACTATTGAGGACATCCAAACGCAAGTAAAACAACTTCTAGACTCTTCAACCTTACTGGAATGGAGTCAAAAGGGTCCTCATTACACCGTTAAGGATGACTTACCCTACTTCCAGGAGCGGTTGTTTCTGCCAAGTAAGGAATTGCAAGAACTTGTTATTGCCCATCATCATGAATCTTTAATGGAAGGACACCCTGGTATCGCTAAAACGGAGGAAAAAATCAAACGCCACTTCTGGTGGCCTTCTTGGAGAAAAGACATAAAGTCTTTTGTTCTGTCTTGCGGAATTTGCGCCCAAAACAAAGCTCAAAAGAAAAGGCCAGCCGGCCTACTTCAACCCTTGGATATTCCACCAGCACCATGGCACACCCTGTCAATGGACTTTGTAACCGACCTGCCTCCTTGTGCTTGTTACAACACAATCCTTGTAATTGTGGACCTATTCTCCAAAATGGCCCACTTTATCCCTTTAAAAGGTTTGCCCTCAGCTTCCACCTTGACCAAGAAATTCCTGGAGAATATACTTCGCATACATGGTTTCCCTTCCGTATTAGTCTCGGATCGTGGAAGTCAATTTATCTCCCATTTTTGGAAGAAGTGTTGCCGATTAGCACAAATAGATGTGCGGTTATCCACCAGCCACCACCCCCAGACCGACGGACAAACCGAGAGAACCAATCAGACTCTCGAGCAATATCTTCGGTGCATGTTACACCAATCTGAGTTGAATTGGAAAGACATTCTTTGGATCGCAGAATATGCATACAACAACTCAGTGCATTCTGGAACCGGACAAACCCCTTTTTATACTTTGTATGGTCACCATCCTTGGACCTCAGACCTAGATCCACCTCTGACCCTGGAAATGCCCGCAGTAAATCATCTGCATTCCACAATAACCCTAGCCTTCAAAGAAGCTGCAAGTCATTTACAGCAAGCCAAGAAAAAGTATAAAGAAAACGCTGATTTGCACCGAAGTAAAACTCCTCCTTACCAAGTAGGAGACCAGGTATGGCTAGCAACTAAACATTTACCCCTCAAGGGCCCGCGAACCTTCAATCCCAGATTCATAGGACCTTATCCCATCAAGGCTATAATCAACCCAGTGGCCTTTAAACTGGATCTACCGTCCAACATGCGTATTCATCCAGTTTTTCATGCATCACTTTTGAAGCCAGTACAACCAGGAACCCGATTGTCCAAGCCTCCAGATCCAGTTCAAATTGAAGGGGAATTAGAATTCGAAGTTAAAGACATTTTAGACTCCAAGGTGGTAAAGTCGAAACTCTTCTATCTTGTTGACTGGAAGGGATATGGACCTCAGGAGAGATCGTGGGAGCCTAGTAACCATGTCCACGCACCTCGATTAGTACAAAGGTTTCACCGGAGATTTCCGAACAAGCCAAAATCCCCGGAGGAAAGAACCTTGGGAGGGGCCTTGAGGGGGGATACTGTCATGATGCCTACCTCCAAGGAGCCAGGTCCGACCCAGCAACCCAAGAGGCAGGCATCATCTCCCCCAGGGGAGTGCCAGCGGGCCCAAGCTGGGGCCCTTTGGACGCAGTCCTGGCGCCTTAGGCGCCAGGCTCATTTTGGACCCCTGTCCTGGCGCCTTAGGCACCAGGCTCATAAAGCTAGACATGTGTTCAAGTGTTTTAATGTGCACTTACCTGATGCAGACCATGCTGCTACATCCAGGCCCTCTTGAGGCCTGAATGGAACTACTTTACCTGTGGGACTACTTTCCACCCGGGTGTGGTCGGGGAAGGATACATACCTGATCGGTGGAAGGATACACACTTGGAACTTCTTCCAAAGCTATTTAAACCACACCCGATCAGCAACTCATGCTTCGCGTTGTTCTGCTCCTCGCAGCTGGTCGCTCACCGTGTCAGCTCCTGCATCTGGACCTCAGCCACGCCTGTCAGTATCCTGGGTCACCTGCAAAGGGAGACAAAAGACCTTACCTGCTAAATCAGCACCACGGAGACATCACACCGACGATCCTGAAAAGGAAGACATCATTTTTAAAAGCATTTCGCTACGATCGCTGCAGCGCTGCATTTCACTCACCTATCCTGGACGCCTCCATCTTCAGCAGCGATCATCCGGATCCAGAGCCACTTCCCAGAGCCTAGAGAGAAAAAGACAAGAACAAGGTGAGAGAAGGAAAGGAATAGGAAAAGCTCAGTTTCCTTCTAAGACTTACCTGTTGGGTCATTCCCATTTCATTTCGGGTCTTGCCTCTTCCAGGCATTTTCCGGACCCCGGCCCCTATGGGGAAAAAAGACAAAGACATTGAATGAGCAAATGCAAAGACATTACCCGAGCGCTCATCCAGAACTTACCTGTCATTTACTGGAACTGCACGTTTCACTTCGGGTCGGCGCCATATCTCCGGCATTCCGAACCCTGGCCCCTAAGGGGAAAAAGACATAAGCATTAGTGCTTGCTGCAACAAGACAATGAACATTATTATTAAGCTTGGACTTTTGAACTTGCAGCAGAACTTTTGCAGCGCCTTACCTGAATAGTCAAGCTTACCTGAACTCCCATCAATCCTCAATCCAGTGAAGTAACTGGGTTTCAACGCGCCCCTGCATCAGAAGCAAAATGGAGAGCTCATCCTTCCTGACCCAAAGGTGAGACTTCACGGGGAATCGTGGAAGGGTATCGTGGAGGGTTGGAAGAGAGTGGGAGGCTTGAGCATAACTCAGTCAGTAGGTAATACTCCCTTTTCACGCACAGGGGAATATTCCTGCGAGCCAGAGAAGCCAGAGTAGAGGGGCCCTTCCTGTCCATCTTCAGAGTCCTGCGCTTCATCATTGAAGAAGCATCAGCACTCGAAGCCAGACCTGCGCCTACGTGGGAATCCGGTGAGCGTTACAGTACCCTAGCCATGTCACACATGCGATAATAGGACTGAGAAATGCCTAGTGAAAGTGGTGGAATGCAGACAATCAGCCTGAATGAACACAGAATAACATGCAACTATGTTGTGGCAAGATGACAATTCAAGGGCAACTGGCGTGAGGTTGGGCTGAATGTCTACTGTTGCCAGAAGGGATACTACAACACCCAAATCCTGGTGCGCAGAATGTATTGGATGAAGCACATGGGTGACCCAAATCACTCAGGCACACACCCCCTCACCTGGCACTCAATCAGAAGCACTCACACACATGGATGACACACACATGCATGTGCACTCACCGGACAATGCCTCGTAATCTGGCAGGTCTCCCACGCCTTGGATCTGTTCCTCCGTGACGTAGGTCCCAGCAACATACTCATGTGGAGTGAGTTCTATGTCCTCTGCCGGAGACCCACCTCCAGTCACTAGAGTTGCGGCATGACTTGAGGCCAGCTTTTTCTTTGCCCTGCGCTTAAGGTCATTCCAGCGCTTGTAGCAATCATTAGCTGTGCGCCTCACGAATCCAAGGGCACTTATGAGTTCCGCAATGGTCTGCCAGTGTGCCTGACATTGTGCAGGTGTGGTCTTGCATCCTGCAGTAATCACCATTTCGCTGTCATGTGCGGACACATACTCCACAAGTGCATCAAGTTCGACCCGATTGAAGCAGGGCTTCCTTGGTGGGCCAGACTGTGTAGCCGTGTCTGGGGCATCAGCCTGTACTGGACGAGCACTCTTCCTCTTCCGCTTGGAAGGTGGTGGTGATACTGAGTGTCCTACGCCGCTCTGGACAATAGGGGCAGGAGCCCCGGTGGACTGTGGACTAGGAGTGTGGGAATGAACACTCACCATGGGACTTGGTGCAGGCATTAGCTGAAGTGTGATGTAGTCAGGGGGAACGTCAGCAGGATGGACTAGGACGGACACTGTCCTGGCTGGGACACTCAGAGCTGGGGTGGATGGAGCCGCAGCTGCCCCTGCAGCCTCCCCACCCTGCCTACTCGGGGCAGCAGATGACATGGCTGCCCCTGATCCACGTGGGCTGGTGACACCAACGTGCACCGCCACACTTGGCCTAGACCTGCTGACCTGGAAGTCAGCCATGGAGTCACCCAGTGCCAGGTCTGGTGCCATAATGGGCTGGTCCAACAAGGGCTGAGCAGGGATGGTGTCAGCCACGTTACCCTCAATCAGGGGGGGGGCATGGGTGTCGCTGACTGGTCACCCACACATGGGGGGCTAGGGGCACCCTGCAAGTCCTGGCCACGTCCCCTACCGTATCCACCACGGCCACCACATGTGGCTCGCCAACCTTTGCCACCCTTACCGCGTGCTCGCCTCCCAACCATGGCACTGATGTTGTTGTGCGTATGGGAGTTGCAGTAAACTATTGTCCTGGGCAATTGGGGGTCAAAGGGGTAGGGTACTAGATGGAATTCATACCCTAGTGCTCTAGCAAGGCTGTATGTGACCCCTGGGGGAAGATGACGGGTCACGCAACGCACAGGCACCCCGAAAAAGGGAGATAATGTGCACGCAACCCCTCCTAGACCACGTGCGTGGAAAAAAAAACCTGCACTACGCTGTGGCACCCAGAAACACAAAAATGAACGTATGCGTGTCACACGCAGCCTAGGCTGACCTCTGAAGAGGTAGGCAACACACGGGTCAAGCACAGATGTCAAATACGTGCGCGACTCACCATCTGCCAGAAAATATTGCGTGAAAAATATGTGCGTGTGCGTGTTGGTAACACACCCGCCAAAAGAAGAATTGTACGCTGTCTGAGGAGACAGGACAACAAGAGAAGTGAATGCTGTTTGAGGAAACAGGCCCAGGAAAAAGACAAGAAGAGAAAAAGCTGTCAGAGGTAACAGGGAGTACGAACTTGGAACGCCATGAAGTAAACCGCTTGTGAACCGACAAGAAGTACAGATTTCACCCACTCGCTCTCCACGAAAAGCACGTACAAGGAAATGGCGTTCTGCACGTACCTTTTAAAGATGCCCACACGTCCAGCGTCACTTCCGCGTGTATGCGCTAAGGCCCCATCCTCCAATCACACGAGCTGACACTCTGACGTGCAGTCATTGGATGTGTAACATGCACCCGTGTACAGGGAAATGCCCGCGCACGCACGTCACAGACGCGCATACGCGCTGAGGCCCTTTCCACCAATTACAAGCTATGACACTCTGACGTGCTTATTTTTTCTACGCGCCATGGAAAACGCACGTGCGCGTAACCTCATAGACGCGCCTACACGCTGGGGGCCTTTGGGCCAATGAATTTGTGTACGTGTGCTGACGCGCTTACGCGCTAATGCCCTTTCCTCGAATTACACGCAAACGTGCTGGATTTTCACATGCCAAATCACTCCGTATCAAGCTGGCCAGGCTTAAGCACACGGAAGACCACGCTCCTGCCCAGAAGGCCGAATTACTGCCCCCCAGAGCGCCGAGCACGCTCCCACCTGCCATCTGCTGCTGCCTAATTGCCTACTGCCCACCTGCCCTGCCATTTTCTGCCTGCACATCAGCCAGGGGTGCTGTTGCTGTGACCACCCCTGCTGTAACGGAAGACTCCCGACTGGGATTCCATCGCTCCACATACCAGCCTCAGGACCCAGTTGGCCACCCACTCCTGCCTCTGGGGTTGTCATGTCGGGCACTGCAACATCTGGCACCATGTGCCCAGCCACAATACAGCCTATGCCCACGGGAGCCACACAAGGCAACACACTGTCAAAAAAATCAAGATTCTAAAAAAAAAAAAAAAAACAATAAAAAAAAAAAAAAAAAATGGCCATGAATGGGCCTGGGGGGGGTGGGGGAGGCCACCCAGGAGGTCCGAGGACAGGGTGCACACCAAAACCCACCTGTGTGGATCTTGCGGAAAAAAAACACCTCCATGGGCTCATGGCCTGCACGGCTACCCTATTGTGGGAGAATCGCTGCTGTCGCTCTCCTCACCCTCTGCAGTTGCATCAGGAGGTGGTGGCACTATGGGAGGCAGCCCACGCAAAGCCCTAGTCTGGTCCTCCATGGCAGCAAGCATGCGGGTGTGGAAGGTCTGGTTCTGGAGGATGATTGTGCGTAGGTCCCCATGCAACAACTCATGGGATACCCGGACCTCCACCCTAGTTGCCTGCATCTCAGCTGAGAGCGTACGTGTGAGCCGCTCCAGCTGCTGTTCTGTCCTCGTGTTAGCTGAAGCCTCAAGCTCAACCAGAGTTGCCCTGAGCTGACGGAGGTCCACCCTCAGGGCTTCCCTGTGGCCCTGGGACTCAATAGAAATGGCTTCCCGCAGAGTCTCCAGTGCCGCCCGCCTGTCCCTGTTGGACGGCAACATGTCCTCCCTGTGTGACTGGCTAATGGAGTCTGTTGCCTGCTGTAGTTGTTCAATTAGCCTTTCTTGGGGGACAATGGAAGTGGCCACCCTATCCATGGCCTGAGCCATCATCTCAGTTGATGCTGCCTGTTGGTTTGCCATACCGTATATGGATTGCTCCCATGCGGTATTGCCAGGTGGCGTACGGCCACTGCGTCGGCGGGCACCACACCTGTCTGGGGCAAGGCGAACTGCGCCTTGCTGTGCCGGCACTGCCTGAGGCTGCAGGACTGCATTCCCCCTCTGATCTGCTGGCCCAGGAACAGGATCAGATGTAGCGGAGTGTGACCCTGCATCCATAACCACCAAAGGCGGACCTACCAACACTGGCAATTCCATTGAGGGTTCTACCCCTGGTGCAGGTGGGTTGGACAGTACAGAATCTCTCCCAGAAACACTTACTTGCGATGGCACATAGGTCTCATCATCCGAATCGACACCTGAATACAGCTCGGGGGAGGTGCACCCAGAGACACCCCTTGAGATGACGGCCTGCAGCAAGTGTGGGTTCTCACCCACCACCACACCACGTCCCTCACTGGTGCCCGGTCGGGCCTGAGACCCCTCCTGGGTCTGCACCATCTCCACAACCCCAGCAGTATCAAGTGCGTCATCCCCTGCAAAGACATGAAAGAAAAGAAATGGGAACAGGCATTAGCACCATGGAACACAATTCGGGCTGAGAAGCAACAGAAACAGTACTTCATTGACACATGTACCACATGACTACAACCCTCCCATGCATGCACTGTCACTGCGTATGAAGGGGAGGCAAATGGCACACATTGATGACACCAAGATGGAAGATCAACAAATTTGCTGCATGCTGCCTAGCAGTGCCATCACACATTGGCCTGTGATTGGCATGTCCAATACACATACAGAACACATGCCATCACACAGATGGCATGTACCTGTCATGATGCCTACCTCCAAGGAGCCAGGTCCGACCCAGCAACCCCAGAGGCAGGCAACATTTCCCCCAGGGGAGTGCCAGCGGGCCCAAGCTGGGGCCCTTTGGACGCAGTCCTGGCGCCTTAGGTGCCAGGCTCATGTTGGACCCCTGTCCTGGCGCCTTAGGCGCCAGGCTCATAAAGCTAGACATGTGTTCAAGTGTTTTAATGTGCACTTACCTGATGCAGACCATGCTGCTACATCCAGGCCCTCTTGAGGCCTGAATGGAACTACTTTACCTGTGGGACTACTTTCCACCCGGGTGTGGTCGGGGAAGGATACATACCTGATCGGTGGAAGGATACACACTTGGAACTTCTTCCAAAGCTATTTAAACCACACCCGATCAGCAACTCACGCTTCGCGTTGTTCTGCTCCTCACAGCTGGACGCTCACCGTGTCAGCTCCTGCATCTGGACCTCAGCCACGCCTGTCAGTATCCTGGGTCACCTGCAAAGGGAGACATCATTTTTAAAAGCATTTCGCTACGATCGCTGCAGCGCTGCATTTCACTCACCTATCCTGGACGCCTCCATCTTCAGCAGCGATCATCCGGATCCACAGCCACTTCCCAGAGCCTAGAGAGAAAAAGACAAGAACAAGGTGAGAGAAGGAAAGGAATAGGAAAAGCTCAGTTTCCTTCTAAGACTTACCTGTTGGGTCATTCCCATTTCATTTCGGGTCTTGCCTCTTCCAGGCATTTTCCGGACCCCGGCCCCTATGGGGAAAAAAGACAAAGACATTGAATGAGCAAATGCAAAGACATTACCCGAGCGCTCATCCAGAACTTACCTGTCATTTACTGGAACTGCACGTTTCACTTCGGGTCGGCGCCATATCTCCAGCATTCTGAACCCCGGCCCCTAAGGGGAAAAAGACATAAGCATTAGCGCTTGCTGCAACAAGACAATGAACATTATTATTAAGCTTGGACTTTTGAACTTGCAGCAGAACTTTTGCAGCGCCTTACCTGAATAGTCAAGCTTACCTGAACTCCAATCAATCCTCAATCCAGTGAAGTAACTGGGTTTCAACGCGCCCCTGCATCAGAAGCAGGATGGAGAGCTCATCCTTCCTGACCCTAAGGTGAGACTTCACGGGGAATCGTGGAAGGGTATCGTGGAGGGTTGGAAGAGAGTGGGAGGCTTGAGCATAACTCAGTCAGTAGGTAATACTCCCTTTTCACGCACAGGGGAATATTCCTGCGAGCCAGAGAAGCCAGAGTAGAGGGGCCCTTCCTGTCCATCTTCAGAGTCCTGCGCTTCACCATTGAAGAAGCATCAGCACTCGAAGCCAGACCTGCGCCTCCGTGGGAATCAGGTGAGCGTTACAGTAACCTAGCCATGTCACACATGCGACAATAGGACTGAGAAATGCCTAGTGAAAGTGGTGGAATGCAGACAATCAGCCTGAATGAACACAGAATAACATGCAACTATGTTGTGGCAAGATGACAATTCAAGGGCAACTGGCGTGAGGTTGGGCTGAATGTCTACTGTTGCCAGAAGGGATACTGCAACACCCAAATCCTGGTGCGCAGAATGTATTGGATGAAGCACATGGGTGACCCAAACCACTCAGGCACACACCCCCTCACCTGGCACTCAATCAGAAGCACTCACACACACGCCATGCACATGGATGACACACACATGCATGTGCACTCACCGGACAATGCCTCGTAATCTGGCAGGTCTCCCACGCCTTGGATCTGTTCCTCCGTGACGTAGGTCCCAGCAACATACTCATGTGGAGTGAGTTCTATGTCCTCTGCCGGAGACCCACCTCCAGTCACTAGAGTTGCGGCATGACTTGAGGCCAGCTTTTTCTTTGCCCTGCGCTTAAGGTCATTCCAGCGCTTGTAGCAATCATTAGCTGTGCGCCTCACGAATCCAAGGGCACTTATGAGTTCCGCAATGGTCTGCCAGTGTGCCTGACATTGTGCAGGTGTGGTCTTGCATCCTGCAGTAATCACCATTTCGCTGTCATGTGCGGACACATACTCCACAAGTGCATCAAGTTCGACCTGATTGAAGCAGGGCTTCCTTGGTGGGCCAGACTTTGTAGCCGTGTCTGGGGCATCAGCCTGTACTGGACGAGCACTCTTCCTCTTCCGCTTGGAAGGTGGTGGTGATACTGAGTGTCCTACGCCGCTCTGGACAATAGGGGCAGGAGCCCCGGTGGACTGTGGACTAGGAGTGTGGGAATGAACACTCACCATGGGACTTGGTGCAGGCATTAGCTGAAGTGTGATGTAGTCAGGGGGAACGTCAGTAGGATGGACTAGGACGGACACTGTCCTGGCTGGGACACTCAGAGCTGGGGTGGATGGAGCCACAGCTGCCCCTGCAGCCTCCCCACCCTGCCTACTCGGGGCAGCAGATGACATGGCTGCCCCTGATCCACGTGGGCTGGTGACACCAACGTGCACCGCCACACTTGGCCTAGACCTGCTGACCTGGAAGTCAGCCATGGAGTCACCCAGTGCCAGGTCTGGTGCCATAATGGGCTGGTCCAACAAGGGCTGAGCAGGGATGTGTCAGCCACGTTACCCTCAATCAGGGGGGGGCATGGGTGTCGCTGACTGGTCACCCACATATGGGGGGCTGGGGGCACCCTGCAAGTCCTGGCCACGTCCCCTACCGTATCCACCACGGCCACCACTTGTGGCTCGCCCACCTTTGCCACCCTTACCGCGTGCTCGCCTCCCAACCATGGCACTGATGTTGTTGTGCGTATGGGAGTTGCAGTAAACTATTGTCCTGGACAATTGGGGGTCAAAGGGGTAGGGTACTAGATGGAATTCGTACCCTAGTGCTCTAGCAAGGCTGTATGTGACCCCTGGGGGAAGATGACGGGTCACGCAACGCACAGGCACCCCGAAAAGGGAGATAATGTGCACGCAACCCCTCCTAGACCACGTGCGTGGAAAAAAAACCTGCACTACGCTGTGGCACCCAGAAACACAAAAATGAACGTATGCGTGTCACACGCAGCCTAGGCTGACCTCTGAAGAGGTAGGCAACACACGGGGCAAGCACAGATGTTAAATACGTGCGCGACTCACCGTCTGCCAGAAAATATCGCGTGAAAAATACGTGCGTGTGCGCGTTGGCAACACCCCCGCCAAAAGAAGAATTGTACGCTGTCTGAGGAGACAGGACAACAAGAGAAGTGAATGCTGTTTGAGGAAAGAGGCCCAGGAAAAAGATAAGAAGAGAAAAAGCTGTCAGAGGTAACAGGGAGTACGAACTTGGAACGCCATGAAGTAAACGGCTTGTGAACCGACAAGAAGTACAGATTTCACCCACTCGCTCTCCACGAAAAGCACGTACAAGGAAATGGCGTTCTGCACGTACCTTTTAAAGATGCCCACACGTCCAGTGTCACTTCCGCATGTATGCGCTAAGGCCCCATCCTCCAATCACACGAGCTGACACTCTGACGTGCAGTCATTGGACGTGTAACATGCACCCATGTACAGGGAAATGCCCGCGCACGCACGTCACAGACGCGCATACGCGCTGAGGCCCTTTCTACCAATTACAAGCTATGACACTCTGACGTGCTTATTTTTTCTACGCGCCATGGAAAACGCACGTGCGCGTAACCTCATAGACGCGCCTACACCTGGGGGCCTTTGGGCCAATTAATTTGTGTACGTGTGCTGATGCGCTTACGCGCTAAGGCCCTTTCCTCGAATTACACACAGACGTGCTGGATTTTCACATGCCAAATCACTCCGTATCAAGCTGGCCACGCTTAAGCACACGGAAGACCACGCTCCTGCCCAGAAGGCCGAATTACTGCCCCCCAGAGCCCCGAGCATGCTCCCACCTGCCATCTGCTGCTGCCTAATTGCCTACTGCCCACGTCCCTGCCATTTTCTGCCTGCACATCATCCAGGGGTGCTGTTGCTGTGACCACCCCTGCTGGAACGGAAGACTCCCGACTGGGATTCCATCGCTCCTCAGACCAGCCCCAGGACCCAGTTGGCCACCCACTCCTGCCTCTGGGGTTGTCATGTCGGGCACTGCAACATCTGGCACCATGTGCCCAGCCACAATACAGCCTATGCCCACGGGAGCCACACAAGGCAACACACTGTCAAAAAAATCAAGATTCTAAAAACAATTTAAAAAAATCAAAAATAAAAAAATCAAAAATCAAAAATGGCCATGAATGGGCCCGGGGGGATGGGGGAGGCCACCCAGGAGGTCCGAGGACAGGGTGCACACCAAAACCCACCTGTGTGGATCTTGCGAAAAAAAAACACCTCCATGGGCTCATGGCCTGCACGGCTACCCTATTGTGGGAGAATCGCTGCTGTCGCTCTTCTCACCCTCTGCAGCTGCATCAGGAGGTGGTGGCACTATAGGAGGCAGCCCACGCAAAGCCCTAGTCTGGTCCTCCATGGCAGCAAGCATGCGGGTGTGGAAGGTCTGGTTCTGGAGGATGATTGTGCGTAGCTCCCCATGCAACAACTCATGGGATGCCCGGACCTCCGCCCTAGTTGCCTGCATCTCAGCTGAGAGCCTACGTGTGAGCCGCTCCAGCTGCTGTTCTGTCCTCGTGTTAGCTGAAGCCTCAAGCTCAACCAGAGTTGCCCTGAGCTGACGGAGTTCCACCCTCAGGGCTTCCCTGTGGCCCTGGGACTCAATAGAAATGGCTTCCCGCAGAGTCTCCAGTGCCGCCCGCCTGTCCCTGTTGGACGCCAACATGTCCTCCCTGTGTGACTGGCTAATGGAGTCTGTTGCCTGCTGTAGTTGTTCAATTAGCCTTTCTTGGGGGACAATGGAAGTGGCCACCCTATCCATGGCCTGAGCCATCATCTCAGTTGATGCTGCCTTTTGGTTTGCCATACCGTATATGGATTGCTCCCATGCGGTATTGCCAGGTGGCGTACGGCCACCGCGTCGGCGTGCACCACACCTGTCTGGGGAAGGCAAATTGCGCCTTGCTGTGCCGGCACTGCCTGAGGCTGCAGGACTGCATTCTCCCTCTGATCTGCTGGCCCAGGAACAGGATCAGATGTAGCGGAGTGTGACCCTGCATCCGTAACCACCAAAGGCGGACCTACCAACACTGGCATCCCCATTGAGGGTTCTACCCCTGGTGCAGGTGGGTTGGACAGTACAGAATCCCTCCCAGAAACACTTACCTGCGAGGGCATATAGGTCTCATCATCCGAATCGACACCTGAATACAGCTCGGGGGAGGTGCACCCAGAGACACCCCTTGAGATGACGGCCTGCAGCAAGTGTGGGTTCTCACCCACCACCACACCACGTCCCTCACTGGTGCCCGGTGGGGCCTGAGACCCCTCCTGGGTCTGCACCATCTCCACAACCCCAGTAGTATCAAGTGCGTCATCCCCTGCAAAGACATGAAAGAAAAGAAATGGGAACAGGCATTAGCACCATGGAACACAATTCGGGCTGAGAAGCAACAGAAACAGTACTTCATTGACACATGTACCACATGACTACAACCCTCCCATGCATGCACTGTCACTGCGTATGAAGGGGAGGCAAATGGCACACATTGATGACACCAAGATGGAAGACCAACAAATTTGCTGGATGCTGCCTAGCAGTGCCATCACACATTGGCCTGTGATTGGCATGTCCAATACACATACATGACACATGCCATCACACAGATGGCATGTACCCTAGCCATATCATACATGTGGCAATAGGACTGAGAAATGCCTAGTGAAAGTGGTGGAATGCAGACAATCAGCTTGAATGAACACAGAATAACATTCAACTATGTTGTGGCAAGATGACAATTCAAGGGCAACTGGCGTGAGGTTGGGCTGAATGTCTACTGTTGCCAGAAGGGATACTGCAACACCCAAATCCTGGTGCGTAGAATGTTTTGGATGAAGCACATGGGTGACCCAAACCACTCAGGCACACACCCCCTCACCTGGCACTCAATCAGAAGCACTCACACACACGCCATGAACATGGATGACACACACATGCATGTGCACTCACCGGACAATGCCTCGTAATCTGGCAGGTCTCCCACGCCTTGGATCTGTTCCTCCGTGACGTAGGTCCCAGCAACATACTCATGTGGAGTGAGTTCTATGTCCTCTGCCGGAGACCCACCTCCAGTCACTAGAGTTGCGGCATGACTTGAGGCCAGCTTTTTCTTTGCCCTGCGCTTAAGGTCATTCCAGCGCTTGTAGCAATCATTAGCTGTGCGCCTCACGAATCCAAGGGCACTTTTGAGTTCCGCAATGGTCTGCCAGTGTGCCTGACGTTGTGCAGGTGTGGTCTTGCATCCTGCAGTAATCACCATTTCGCTGTCATGTGCGGACACATACTCCACAAGTGCATCAAGTTCGACCCGATTGAAGCGGGGCTTCCTTGGTTGGCCGGACTGTGTAGCCGTGTCTGGGGCATCAGCCTGTACTGGACGAGCACTCTTCCTCTTCCGCTTGGAAGGTGGTGGTGATACTGAGTGTCCTACGCCGCTCTGGACAATAGGGGCAGGAGCCCCGGTGGACTGTGGACTAGGAGTGTGGGAATGAACACTCACCATGGGACTTGGTGCAGGCATTAGCTGAAGTGTGATGTAGTCAGGGGGAACGTCAGCAGGATGGACTAGGACCGACACTGTCCTGGCTGGGACACTCAGAGCTGGGGTGGATGGAGCCGCAGCTGCCCCTGCAGCCTCCCCACCCTGCCTACTCGGGGCAGCAGATGACATGGCTGCCCCCTATCCACGTGGTCTGGTGACACCAACGTGCACCGCCACACTTGGCCTAGACCTGCTGACCTGGAAGTCAGCCATGGAGTCACCCAGTGCCAGGTCTGGTGCCACAATGGGCTGGTCCAACAAGGGCTGAGCAGGGATGGTGTCAGCCACGTTACCCTCAATCAGGGGGGGGGCATGGGTGTCGCTGACTGGTCACCCACACATGGGGGCTAGGGGCACCCTGCAAGTCCTGGCCACGTCCCCATCCGTATCCACCACGGCCACCTCTTGTGGCTCGCCCATCTTTGCCACCCTTACCGCATGCTCGCCTCCCAACCATGGCACTGATGTTGTTGTGCGTATGGGAGTTGCAGTAAACTATTGTCCTGGGCAATTGGGGGTCAAAGGGGGAGGGTACTAGATGGAATTCGTACCCTAGTGCTCTAGCAAGGCTGTATGTGACCCCTGGGGGAAGATGACGGGTCACGCAACGCACAGGCACCCCGAAAAAGGGAGATAATGTGCATGCAACCCCTCCTAGACCACGTGCGTGGAAAAAAAAACCTGCACTACGCTGTGGCACCCAGAAACACAAAAATGAACGTATGCGTGTCACACGTAGCCTAGACTGACCTCTGAAGAGGTAGGCAACACACGGGGCAAGCACAGATGTCAAATACGTGCGCGACTCACCGTCTGCCAGAAAATATTGCGTGAAAAATACGCGCGTGTGCGCGTTGGCAACACCCACGCCAAAAGAAGAATTGTACGCTGTCTGAGGAGACAGGACAACAGGAGAAGTGAACGCTGTTTGAGGAAACAGGCCCAGGAAAAAGACAAGAAGAGAAAAAGCTGTCAGAGGTAACAGGGAGTACAAACTTGGAACGCCGTGAAGTAAATCGCTTGTGAACCGACAAGAAGTACAGATTTCACCCACTCGCTCTCCACGAAAAGCACGTACAAGGAAATGGCGTTCTGCACGTACCTTTTAAAGATGCCCACACGTCCAGCATCACTTCCGCGTGTATGCGCTAAGGCCCCATCCTCCAATCACACGACCTGACACTCTGACGTGCATTCATTGGACGTGTAACATGCACCCGTGTACAGGGAAACGCCCGCGCACGCACGTCACAGACGCGCATACGCGCTGAGGCCCTTTCCACCAATTACAAGCTATGACACTCTGACGTGCTTAATTGTTCTACGCGCCATGGAAAACGCACGTGCGCGTAACCTCATAGACGCGCCTACACGCTGGGGGCCTTTGGGCCAATGAATTTGTGTACGTGTGCTGACGCGCTTACGCGCTAAGGCCCTTTCCTCGAATTACACGCAGACGTGCTGGATTTTCACGTGCCAAATCACTCCGTATCAAGCTGGCCACACTTAAGCACACAGAAGACCACGCTCCTGCCCAGAAGGCCGAATTACTGCCCCCCCAGAGCCCCGAGCACGCTCCCACCTGCCATCTGCTGCTGCCTGATTGCCTACTGCCCACGTGCCCTGCCATTTGCTGCCTGCACATCAGCCAGGGGTGCTGTTGCTGTGACCACCCCTGCTGGAACGGAAGACTCCCAACTGGGATTCCATCGCTCCACAGACCAGCCCCAGGAGCCAGTTGGCCACCCACTCCTGCCTCTGGGGTTGTCATGTCGGGCGCTGCAACATCTGGCACCACTGGCAACCCCCGTCCAGAGAGGCAGAGGGGCACCAGCTTCACTGCCACCGAAGTTGGTGTCCTGGTGGAGCAAGTCCTGGGGCAGTATGATGCCCTCTTCGGAGGTTTGCGCGCCAACAAAGAAGGACGGACTCGGATCTGGACGGACATCGTGACTGCCATCAACGCGGAGGGGGTGGCAGTCCGACTATTCCATCATGTCAAGAAGCGCTGGGAGGACTTCAGGTCCAGGACCCTCAACAAGGCCCGGCACCTCTTGAAGGCAGCGGATGCTAAGGGGCGCCAGGGCCACTTGTCGGAAGATCAGATGAGGGTCCTGGAACGCATATCCCCAGCGCTCCACGTCCAGGTCCTTGAGAGGCAGACCCATCTGGAGTCGAGCGATAAGTGTATATGCATCCTGATTGTAAGCTGTGCATGTGGTCGTGTGCCAGTAGTGTGCAGGTTGCACATGTGTTTTAATGGGGCCAAGTAGGGGGGGGATATACAGGGCCGTGAGGCTAACACATGCGAGTGCTCTCATGTGTGAGACATGGATGGTGCTTGTGTGTGTAGGCTTGCATGCCAAATGCAGATGTGTGGGCACACATGTTTGAATGAATGTGTATGTAAGTAGGCATGTTCATGATGTCACACATGGAGGTTGGTTTCAGCTACATGTATCTGCACTGTGTACATGTGCATATGTGTGTATTTGACAAGGGGGCAACAGTGATGCAACATGGATGCATGTGACACAGGGATGTGGAAGACTGATTGGCAGATGTGACATGGGTGGCGATCTCAACACTGCGACAGTTGGCAGAGGTGTACACATGCATGCAAGTGTGGTGGTGTGTGTGCATGTGTAGTGCACTCCCTGTGTTGCATGTGATGTCTGGCTCACCTTTGCCTGCTCATGCTGTCGTATGTGTATGGATGGTGCTGGCTGTTGCAATATGGCTGTGTTATGGCACATGTGTGCGAGTTGAAATGACATGTGTGTTGGCGATTGTGATGCCATGTCTGAGGTTTGCCAATGCCACTCATGTACAACTGTCATGTGTGTATGTGTCCATTGTACAGTGCCCTGATGCCTGTGTTTGATTTCTCCCTGTCTGCAGCGTCAACTGATGAAGAGGGCGGAGAAGGTGCTGTGGAGCACAGCGGCAGGGATTGCACCGCCAGCCGGAGACGCAAGGGCCGGCTCCCCTCCCAGGTTGTGATCTCGTCGGGGAGTGAGGAGTCTGGTGCCGCGTCCCAGGCCGCAGCTGCCGGGGGAGGTCCAAGAGGCAGAGGTCGGAGTTGGACTCCTCTGCAGCAGAAGGGGCAGCTGGGACCCCACAGGGCCCAACGGGGGAAAATGGCACGGAGTCATCCAGGTTGGTGGGGGGTTTGGTGGAGGAGGAGGCCGTGCAAGCGACACAGACGGGGTCTGGAGGTGGGGATTCCACTGGTGCTAGTGGTGCAGTGCAGGACCAGGGACAGGAGGCAGCACAGGCCGCCGCGGAGGTGCCTGTGTGCAATCCTGTCCCTGATCCTGTCACTGCATCATCTTGCACCAGCAGGGATGCCTACGACCAGACCTGTTTTCAGGCAGGGGATGAGCTTACAACAACTGGCCTTCCTCTGCCTGCGGACGTGGCTATCCAGGTACGGGTTGAGCCTGTCCTGACTGGTGTGGCGTTGCGTCAACGGGCCATGCGAGGTGACCTGCAGTCTTTTCATGGGGAGACTGCACGTCATCTCAAATGGCTCGTTGACCGCATCGGCCTACTGGGACAGGTCACCCAGGCCGGATTCCTCTGTTTGCTGGAGCTTGTTCCGACCCCCTCCTCAACTGAACACCCTATTCGCCAGTCGTCCTCCGTGCCATCTTTCCACCCATTTGTCACCTGGGTGCCCTGTGGAGCTGCCTCTGACGGTGCGGCCAGGCTGGTGGAGGACACATCCCTGCCACAGTCGGGAGTCGGACGTCCAGCAGGGGTGGCCACATCAACGACTGCACCCCAGCCGGTGGAGGATGTTCAGGCAGCAGGAGCCAGGGCACGGACACAGGCACAGCAGCAGCAGCAACGAGGTGGGAGCCATGATGGCTCGGGGCCTTCGACATCGGAGGGGCAGGCATCGGCCGGAGGGCAGGAGGACCCTGGACGGGAAGTGTCTTCCGTGTGGCAGCGGTTGGGCCATGCCATAGATGCGGAGCGGCAGCGGGCGGAAGAGGCATGGCTCACAATGGTCAGGGCGGAGAACTCCATGCGGAGGGCCTTGAGGCGGGCCGAGTGCCTTGAGGCAATCCGCAGGGAGTTGGAGGAGAACATGTCATCATCCCTGCGGACCCTCGGGGCCATGGAAGAGGACCGCCTCCGGGACATTGAGCAGGAGTTCGATGATGCCCTGGCCCGGAACATCCAGAAGTGAGCCGTCGGACTAGCCCGCTGCCCTTGTAAATAGTTCTTTAGTGTTAAGTTTCCTTTCGGTTTTGTTTTGTTTTGGGGCGCTTGGACAATGCCCCAACTTCTTGTATATATTTCTTCATTATGTAGGATTTTATTTTATACGTTTCATTTAAAGGATTGGGCACATGGACCCTGGATGTTCACTTTGTACATAGTTTGACAATGGATTTGGATTGTTGATTTTTTTTCCCATGGATCAATGGTTTTTTATTATTTTTGCACCTTGGATTTATTTTGTCAGACTGACACTTTGGAGACTTGCTTCCGATTGCTTTTCATTTGGATTTCATGCGTCTTTTTCATTTATTGGACATGCTGGATTTCTTTGTTTATTTCCATTTTCTTCTGTTCCATTTCATTGCCTTGCTTTTCTGTTTAATACATTATCATTTGGTACTTCAATGTGAGGTATTCTCTCTTTGGTTTCATGCATGTCGCAATGTGTGTTTTTTCATTCACATGCTGTCATTGTGTGGGTTTGACGGATATATGTTGATGTGCAGACTAGCCATTCGGTTGCATCATGTGCTGGTGATTTCTTTGTGTGGTGGATGTCATACCTGGTGGTGTGTTCGGACTGGGGTGGCGTGGGCAGTGTATTGAGGGGGCATGGGGGCCATGGTTATGAATCGTAATGTGGTGTTCGGGGGACATGTATGGGGGCCTGCTGGCAGGTGCCCCGCAGTGCTGGGGGTGGGGGTGCAGGGGGACATGAGTGGGACATGAGTGGGGGCCTGCTGGCAGGTGCCCCGCAGTGCTGGGGGGTGGGGGTGCAGGGGGACATGAGTGGGACATGAGTGGGGGCCTGCTGGCAGGTGCCCCGCAATGCTGGGGGGTGGGGGTGCAGGGGGACATGAGTGGGACATGAGTGGGGGCCTGCTGGCAGGTGCCCCGCAGTGCTGGGGGGTGGGGGTGCAGGGGGACATGAGTGGGACATGAGTGGGGGCCTGCTGGCAGGTGCCCCGCAGTGCTGGGGGGTGGGGGTGCAGGGGGACATGAGTGGGACATGAGTGGGGGCCTGCTGGCAGGTGCCCCGCAGTGCTGGGGGGTGGGGGTGCAGGGGGACATGAGTGGGACATGAGTGGGGGCCTGCTGGCAGGTGCCCCGCAGTGCTGGGGGCTGGGGGTGCAGGGGGACATGAGTGGGGGCCTGCTGGCAGGTGCCCCGCAATGCTGGGGGGTGGGGGTGCAGGGGGACATGAGTGGGACATGAGTGGGGCCTGCTGGCAGGTGCCCCGCAGTGCTGGCGGGTGGGGGTGCTGGGAGACATGGGTTGTTGATCAGTAGTGCAAGGTGACATGTGGCTTGGCTGGGGGACATGCCCATGGTGGATGGGCTGCCTGCGGGACATAATCAGGGGTGCAGGGTAGTCCCCTGTGGTGTGGGCTGCCTGCAGGGGCTGTGGAGGGTGTAGAGGGAACACCTGGGAGGACCCACACGGCCAATTCATGTGTAGTACTCCCCGGGACCCCTGAAATACACGTACCCTGCTGAATTCGCGTGTGAAACTTCCCACGCACCCCTAAATGACGTGCAAAGGGGTACGCGACAAACACGGACACCCGCTGTGTGAATGATAGCGTGTGCGTGTATTTCGTGGGTGCGCGGGAAGTTTAACACGCGATCGGGCCTGGGGGAGTGGGGTACGTGTATTTCAGGGGCTCGCGGGAAGTTTAACACGCGATCGGGTCTGGGGGAGCGGGTATGTGTATTTCCGGGGCTCGCAGGAAGTTTGACACGCGATCGGGCCTGGGGGAGCGGGGTACGTGTATTTCAGGGGCTCACGGGAAGTTTGACACGCGATCGGGCCTGGGGGAGCGGGGTACGTGTATTTCAGGGGCTCGGGGGAAGTTTAACACGCGATCGGGCCTGGGGGAGCGGGGTACGTGTATTTCAGGGGCTCGCGGGAAGTTTAACACGCGATCGGGTCTGGGGGAGCAGGGTACCACTCACCGTCTGCCTTGCGTGTAGAAGAACGCGTAGCCAACACCCACCCGCTGTGAAGTAATAGCGTATAAACCCCAACGCCTGCAGAACACACGCACCGCACCCCACGAAAAGCACGTACAGAGCAATGGAAATCCATGTGGGATCCTCAAGCCCTGCCAGGGCAATGCCCGTGCGCGATACGTCACAGACGCACTTACGCGCTAAGGGCCTTTGGTCCAATGGAATCGCATATGCGTGCTGACGCGCTTGCGCGCTAAGGGCCTTTTTTCGAATTACACGCTGACGTGCAGAATTTTGTGTGGGACATGAGTGGGGGCCTGCTGGCAGGTGCCCCGCAGTGCTGGGGGGTGGGGGTGCTGGGAGACATGCGTTGTTGATCAGTAGTGCAAGGTGACATGTGGCTTGGCTGGGGGACTTGCCCAAGGCAGGATGGGCTGCCTGCGGGACATTATCAGGGGTGCAGGGTAGTCCCCTGTGGTGTGGGCTGCCTGCAGGGGCCGTGGAGGGTGTAGAGGAAACACCTGGGAGGACCCACATGGCCTATTCACGTGTAGTACTCCCCGGAACCCCTGAAATACACGTACCCTGCTGAATTCGCGTATGAAACTTCCCACGTACCCCTAAATGACGTGCAAAGAGGTACGCGACAAACACGGACACCCGCTGTGTGAATGATAGCGTGTGCGTGTATTTCGTGGGTGCGCGGGAAGTTTAACATGCGATCGGGCCTGGGGGAGCGGGGGACGTGTATTTCAGGGGCTCGCGGGAAGTTTAACACGCGATCGGGCCTGGGGGAGCGGGGTACGTGTATTTCAGGGGCTCGCGGGAAGTTTAACAAGCGATCGGGTCTGGGGGAGCAGGGTACCACTCACCGTCTGCCTTGCGTGTAGAAGAACGCATAGCCAACACCCACCTGCTGTGAAGTAATAGAGTATTAACCCCAATGCCTGCAGAACACACGCACCGCACCCCACGAAAAGCACGTACAGAGCAATGGAAATCCATGTGGGATCCTCAAGCCCTGCCACGGCAACGCCCATGCGCGATACGTCACAGACGCACTTACGCGCTAAGGGCCTTTGGTCCAATGGAATCGCGTATGCGTGCTGACGCGCTTACGCGCTAAGGGCCTTTTTTCGAATTACACGCTGACGTGCAGAATTTTCACGTGCCAAATCACTCCGTATCAAGCTGGCCACGCGTAAGCACACGGAAGACCACGCTCCTGCCCAAAAGGCCGAATGAATGCCCCCCAGAGCCCCGAGCAGCCTCCCACGAGCCATCAGCTGCTGCCTGCCTGCCTGCTGCCACCATGCCCTGCCATTTGCATTTGGTGCCTGCACATCAGCCATCTGCAGGGGTCCAGTTGCTGTGTCCACCCCTGCTGGAACAGAAGACTCCCGACTGGGATACCATCGCTCCACAGCCCAGCCGCAGGACCCAGTTCCCCACCCACGCCTGCCTCGGGGGTCGCCATGTCGGGGCAAACAGCATCCGAGACCACTGGCGACCCCGAGCCAGAGGGGCAGAGGGCCACCAGCTTCAGTCAGAAGGAAGTTGGTGTCCTGGTGGAGCTTGTCCTGGGGCATTATGATGCCCTCTTCAGATCATCACGCGCTGACAAGGAAGGACGGGACAGGATCTGGGACGACTTTGTGGTTGCCATCAACGCGGAGGGGGTGGCAACCGCAACATCAAGCAAGTCAAGAAGCTCTGGGAGGACTTGAGGTCCAGGACTCTCATGAAGGCCCGGCGCCTCGTGGGGGGGGGCCGGAGCAGCATGAGTAACATCCAGCTGAGGGTCCTGGAACGAGTACGCCCAGCGCTCCATGCCCAGATCCTTGAGAGGCAGACCCGTCTGGAGTCGAGCGGTAAGTGGCCAAGCATTGCTGTGTGAGACAGGGCATGTTGCAGTGTGCTGGTTGTCTGATACTTGCCTGTATGTGTGACATAGGCCATGTACGCGTGTGTGTGTGCAGGGACATCATGGTCATGCATGTGAGACCAGTAATGTGTGAAGCACACGGTTGGTGTATGTGTTTAAATGCAACATGGGGAGCCCTATGTGGAATGGACACATGAGAGCATGCCAGTCTCTGTTCCTGGACATGGTTGGGGGTGAGGGATGGGTGCTGATGCCATGTACATGTATGGTGTCCATGTCTGTGTGTCTGACCTGCGTGTCTGTGACTTGTGAATGCCATGTCTGTGACAATGTTCAGAATCACTGATGCAGCCTAGTTATCCTTGCATCCACTGTGTCTGGGGTGTACGAGTCCGGATGGATGAAAGTACGGTGAAGTGTGTGCATGTGATAGGCATGACCCATGATGCATGTGAGTTCAAAAACAACATTGTATGTTTCAAGAATCCCTTGGACATGTTTGCTAATGTCCATAGTATGCGCCATGCCTGTTACTGCATGTGTTTTGCCTGCACTGACCCATGTGTTGTGGAGGGACATGATGGAAGTGATCTTTGACAGTGCCACTCATATGCTATTGCTTCCTGTCTAGTGCACCATTGTACAGTACCCTGATGCTTGTGTTCTATGTCTCCCTCTACACAGCGCAAAGTGAAGAAGAGGGCGGAGACGGCGCTGTGGAGCAAAGCGGCGGGGATGCCCCCATGGCTGCAGCGGAAGCGGTGGGTGAGCCCCCACAGGGGCTTGCAACGGCGGAAGATGGGGTGGAGCCATCCAGGTTGGTGGTTTCCAGAGAGGAGGAGGAGGTCGCTACTGAGCCGCACATGGGGCCAGGTGGGGGTATCCCTGCTGGTGCAAGTGGTGCAGTCCAGGGGCAGGGGAAGGAGGCAGCAAAGGTCGCCGTGGAGGTGCCTGTGCATGTCACTGTTCCAGACACTGTGACTGCACCACCATGCACCAGCAGGGATGCCCCATCCCAGGCCCGTCCGCAGGTAGGGGGGATGTCCATGTCATCTGACTCCCCTCCACCTGCGGACGAGGGGACCCCTGGCCGTATGGAGAAGGTCCTTATTGGTGTCGCGTTGCGCACGGGTGTCATTCACGATGAGGTGCGTGCTTAACGGGGGGAGCACGCACATCATCACGAAGAGCACCGTGCCAATGTGGCCCAGTTGGGAGCGGCCGTGGTCGGGGGTTTCGTACATGTGTCGGGCACTCTGGCGACCCTCTCCTCCTCTGTGGAGGCTATGCGCCAGTCGTTCTCCATGCCGTCTTCCAGCCCAGATGCCACCAGGGCCCCCTGTGGACCTGCCCCGACCAACGCAGCCAACTCGGTGGGGATCCCATCCCTGCCACAGTCGGGAGTCGGAGGTCCAGCAGGGGTGGACACACCAGCAACTGGACCCCAGCACATGGAGGATGTGACGGCATCATCGGGCAGGGCACGTGCACAACGGCGTTGGTGGATTCCATCAGCCTGGATGCCGTCGTGCTGGCACAGGCAGTTGCGTCGGAGGCAGCGGCAGGCTCGACGTGGGAGGCATCATGGCTCGGGGCCATCAACATCAGGGTGGCAGGCATCGGCCGGAGGGCAGGAGAACCCTGGAATGGGAGTGTCTTCCGTGTGGAAGCGGTTGGGCCAGCAGATAGGTGCGGAGCGGCAGCGGGCAGAGGAGGAACGGCTCACAATGGTCAGGGCGGAGAACTCCATGCGGAGGGCGCTGAGGCGGGCTGAGTGTCTCGGGGGTATTCGCAGGGAGTTGGAGCTGGACACTGCATTATCCCTGCGAGACCTCGAGGCCAGGGAACATGCCCGCCTCCAAGCCATTGAACAGGAGTTCGATGATGCCCTGGCCCATGACAACAACCAGTGAACTGTCGGACTAGCCTGCTGCCCTTGTAAATAGTTATGTAGTTAGTGCTAGGTTTCCTTTTGCTTTTTATTTTTTTTGGACCTTTTGGACAATGGACCACATTTTTGTATATAGTTTTTTCATTAGGTAGTATTATTAGATAGGTTTCATTTCTTCCATTGGGATCATGGACCCTGGATTGTTTATCTGTATATAGTTGACTGTTGGATTTTATTTTTTTATTTTGAATTTACCCATGGAGCAATGGTTTTCGGTTTTGATTTTCCATTGGATTTACTTTTTGGAACTGTGACTTTGGACACCTTTCCTTTGGATTTTGATTTGCGGTTTTACATTATTTTACGGACATGCTGCTTTTGGTTTTTAATTCCCATTGTCGTTTGTTTATTTTTGATTCCATTTATGTTGCTTTTAATACATTTTCTTCATCAAAGTTCAATGTGTAGTATCATCTCATTGGTTTCATGCATATCATGATATGGGTTTTGACATTCACTGCCACCCATTGTGTGTATGTGAGGGACATGTGTTCATTTCCATACTTGCCATTGGGGTTGTATCATGTAATTGGCATTTCTAAGTGGGTGGTTGAAATACTTGGGTGGGTGTTTGGCATGTGGAGGCAGCCCATAAGGGCCAGGGATCTAGATTGTGATGACGTGTTGGCTGGGGGACATGAGTCGGGGCCTGCTGGCAGGTGCCCCACAGTGCTGGGGGGTGGGGGTGCAGGGGGCATGAGTTGGACATGAGTGGGGGCCTGGTGGGGGGGGTGCTGGGAGACATGTGTGGGGGCCTGGTGGAGGGTGCCCTGCACTCCTGGGGGGTGGGGGTGCTGGGAGACATGTGTGGGGGCCTGGTGGAGGGTGCCCCTGGATGCTGGGGGGTGGGGGTGCTGGGAGACATGTGTGGGGGCCTGGTGGAGGGTGCCCCTGGATGCTGGGGGGTGGGGGTGCTGGGAGACATGTGTGGGGGCCTGGTGGAGGGTGCCCCTGGATGCTGGGGGGTGCTGGGAGACATGTGTGGGGGCCTGGTGGAGGGTGCCCCTGGATGCTGGGGGGTGGGGTTGCTGGGAGACATGAGTGTGGGCCTGGTGGAGGGTGCCCCACAGTGCTGGGGGGTGGGGGTGCAGGGGGACATGAGTTGGACATGAGTGGGTGCCTGGTGGAGGGTGCCCTGCACTGCTGGGGGGTGGGGGTGCTGGGAGACATGTGTGGGGGCCTGGTGGAGGGTGCCCCTGGATGCTGGAGGGTGGGGTGCTGGGAGACATGAGTGTGGGCCTGGTGGAGGGTGCCCCACAGTGCTGGGGGGTGGGGGTGCAGGGGGACATGAGTTGGACATGAGTGGGGGCCTGGTGGAGGGTGCCCTGCACTGCTGGGGGGTGGGGGTGCTGGGAGACATGTGTGGGGGCCTGGTGGAGGGTGCCCCTGGATGCTGGGGGGTGGGGGTGCAGGGAGACATGTATGGGGGCCTGGTGGAGCGTGCCCCTGGATGCTGAGGGGTGGGGTGCTGGGAGACATGTGTGGGGGCATGGTGGAGGGTGCCCCTGGATGCTGGGGGGTGGGGGTGCTGGGAGACATGAGTGTGGGCCTGGTGGAGGGTGCCCCACAGTGCTGGGGGTGGGGGTGCAGGGGAACATGAGTTGGACATGAGTGGGGGCCTGGTGGAGGGTGCCCTGCACTGCTGGGGGGTGGGGGTGCTGGGAGACATGTGTGGGGGCCTGGTGGAGGGTGCCCCTGGATGCTGGGGGGTGGGGGTGCTGGGAGACATGTGTGGGGGCCTGGTGGAGGGTGCTCCTTGATGCTGGGGGTTGGGGGTGCTGGGAGACATGAGTGTGGGCCTGGTGGAGGGTGCCCCACAGTGCTGGGGGGGTGGGGGTGCAGGGGGATATGAGTTGGACATGAGTGGGGGCCTGGTGGAGGGTGCCCTGCACTGCTGAGGGGTGGGGGTGCTGGGAGACATGTGTGGTGGCCTGGTGGAGGGTGCCCCTGGATGCTGGGGGGTGGGGGTGCTGGGAGACATGTGTGGGGGCCTGGTGGAGGGTGCCCCTGGATGCTGGGGGGTGGGGGTGCTGGGAGACATGTGTGGGGGCATGGTGGACGGTGCCCTGCACTGCTGGGGGGTGGGGTGCTGGGAGACATGAGTGTGGGCCTGGTGGAGGGTGCCCCACAGTGCGGGGGGGGGGGTGGGTGCAGGGGGACATGAGTTGGACATGAGTGGGGGTCTGGTGGAGGGTGCCCCACAGTGCTGGGGGGTGGGGGTGCTGGGAGACATGTGTGGGGGCCTGGTGGAGGGTGCCCCTGGATGCTGGGGGTGGGGGTGCTGGGAGACATGTGTGGGGGCCTGGTGGAGGGTGCCCCTGGATGCTGGGGGGTGGGGGTGCTGGGAGACATGTGTGGGGGCATGGTGGAGGGTGCCCTGCACTGCTGGGGGTGGGGGTGCTGGGAGACATGAGTGTGGGCCTGGTGGAGGGTGCCCCTCAGTGCTGGGGGGTGGGGGTGCAGGGGGACATGAGTTGGACATGAGTGGGGGCCTGGTGGAGGGTGCCCTGCACTGCTGGGGGGTGGGGGTTCTGGGAGACATGTGTGGGGGCCTGGTAGAGGGTGCCCCTGGATACTGGGGGGTGGGGGTGCTGGGAGACATGTGTGGGGGCCTGGTGGAGGGTGCCCATGACTGCTGGGGGGTGGGGGTGCTGGGAGACATGTGTGGGGGCCTGGTGGAGGGTGCCCTGCACTGCTGGGGGGTGGGGGTGCTGGGAGACATGAGTGTGGGCCTGGTGGAGGGTGCCCTGCACTGCTGGGGGGTGGGGGTGCAGGGGGACATGAGTTGGACATGAGTGGGGGCCTGCTGGCAGGTGCCCCACAGTGCTGGGGGGTGGGGGTGGTGGGAGACATGCGTTGTTGATCAGTAGTGCAAGGTGTCATGTGGCTTGGCTGGGGGGCATGCCCATGGTGGATGGGCTGCCTGCGGGACATGAGCAGGGGTGCAGGGTAGTCCCCTGTGGTGTGGGCTGCCTGCAGGGGCCGTGGAGGTTGTAGAGCGAACACCTGGGAGGACCCACACGGCCAATTCACGTGTAGTACTCCCCGGAACCCCTGAAATACACGTACCCTGCTGAAATCTCGTGTGAGACTTCCCGCACACACCGAAATACACGTAACCAGGACATTCCCGAGTGGAACTTCCCGCGCACCCCTAAAATACACGTACCCTGCTGAATTTGCATGTGAAACTTCCCGCGCACCCCAGGAATACACGTACCCAGGACAATCGCGTGTGGAACTTCCCGCGCACCCCTGAAATACACGTACCCTGATGGAATCGTGTGTGAAACTTCCCGCGCACCCCTGAAATACACGTACCCTGCTGAATTTGCGTGTGAAATTTCCCGCGCACCCCTGAAATACACGTTCCCCGCTTGGCGTTTGCTGTTTGGCAGCCCTGTGAACTGGTCCAAGACATTTGCGATGAATTGGGGATTTTGATGGCTTTTCCTTGCGCAAGGGCGTTCTTGGGGGCATAACTGGCGTTGCTGCAGGGTCGCTGCGCCACTCTGCGCCACGGCTGATTTTGGAGGCTAAAATCCATTAATACGCTGTGCGATGAAATGGATTTTATCGCACGCGGCTGGCGAAGTGTATCGCACAAGGACACTGTGCGCCAGCCGTGTGCGCCACTTTTGTGCGAAATTCTATGAATTACCCTGAAAAAATCAACCGCCGCGGAGGGTATGTAAATCAAATAAAAGCAAATCATTTTTCAAATGCCTGAGTACACCAAAGGAAGCAGCAACTATTGTAGTAAATCGAAACATTGATAGCTAGAGAGAGGCCAATACGCAAATAAGTATGAGTCCAAAGAACAAAGAAACAGTAGAAACGGATGACTCCGATCAGTAGTTAATGGATATGTCCACTTACTCCATCTCGGACGACAACGTTTCAACTGATAGTGACTCAGAAGAAGAGGACATTGAAATAACTGATGAACAAGTACAGACGGAACGACAAAGGGGAGTTAAACCAATGTTGGATGAAAAGAGGATGATTGGGGAAAACGCAAACAAAGCTGAAACAACAAAAAAGGAAAATAATATAGTCAAGCCCGAAATTGCAAGCAAGAAAAAATTAAAGACAACGATGACGGGAAGCTCAAACACACCAGTCAAAAGTCCAACAAGAAACCTGGAAAGTCAAAATATAAACAGCCCCATACCTATTTTGGAGATCAAGGAATACACCACAGAAGAAAGTGAGCAGAACAGTGGAACTGTTGATTTCCGGACTAGTCCCTTGAGACTACCGAAACGCAGATTAAACCCAGAAAAAAAGGGCAGCGGTCTTCTTTTGGAAAGACTAGTACATACTGATGATGGTCTTATCCTAAATCGGGCAAATGTCCTAAGGTTGTTCCACCATATACCATCCTTGAGATTAATCAGCTCTAGTGATATAACCCTGATAGAATTTCCTGACAAAAGGTATATGGATAGTATTCGGGTTTCTACATGCTCCCAGGTGATTCACCAGCTATTACTATCCGAAGAGAGGACCATAAGAAAGATGGGGTTCAAGATAACCGAAAAAAACAATAAAGAAATAGAACCAGAGGTACTGGATCAAGAAACTATCTCAAAGAAAGCTCGTTTTCAAGAGGCGTATGATACGCATAAAAAAGCCATGAAACAATCGCAGGTAACCCAACCTCAAGACGGAGAACAGGAGAGATGGGTATGGTTGGCCAACCTAGCAGCAGGAAAAATGAAGACAATATAGGGCCGGAAAGTAACTCAAAAGGAAACATGGACCCTTATTTCCTGGAATAGAAAGGGATTCAACCACCTTCTAACAAAAAATGAATTTGAAAAAGAGATGCCAGATGTATTATGCCCGCAGGAAACGTGGTTGAGAGAACCTCCCCTGATCGAAGGCTATTCAGTAAATATAAACCCAGCAAAGAAAGGAGAAAAAGGAAGACCAATGGCGGGTCTGCTGATAGCGATAAAAAAAGACCTAAACTGGAATGTGATCCATTCTTGGAACTTGACTCCATATATTCAAATCTTAGTCCTGGAAACACTGTCGCCCCTAGACGATCAACACCACCACCACGTTGTGCCGATGAATATATACTGGGTGCCAGGAGTTAAAGGAAACAAATCCCTTCCAAGGGACGTAGCAGAGGCAATTGATGATCTGAAAGCTAAATGGCATGACCCATGGATAATGTTGGTGGGCGACCTTAATTGCACCTGTCTGGACGAAAACAATAAGGTACTCGAAGATGTACCAAAAATGGCCACAACCAAACACAAAAGAGGTATCAACTGGAGGTCCACGTTACAATCTAGAGATTGCACAATCCTAAATGGAGTCACATTAGGTGATATTACAGTGAAACCGACGTGGCGAGGGCTGAAATCCAAAGCCATCTTAGATTACATGACAATTTCAACTAATATGTCAGCGTTTATTCAAAAACTTGAGGTGCAACCCACCGAGGCTAGTGACCACAATGCTATCAAACTTACCTGTTCTAGTTTTCTTCCTAAGAATGTAAAGGAAATATACCCATTCAAAATAGAAATCAACACTGGGAGAACTCGAGTAAAAATGAATCCAGCCAAACTACCAACGCTGAACGATAACTTGACATCCACCCTAAACGATTTGTATTTGCAGCTACCTCTGCAAACCATCGATTATGTTCCACTGCTAAAAATCTTCCATACTAGAATTAAACCTGGGACTACAAACCAATAATGTCACATCGACATATATTCGATCAAGCCGTGGTTGATAAAAAAAAGACTATGAGGAAACAGTTAAAATCACTGAAAGATTTGAATGAGGTAAATAAAACTGATAAAGTACGAGAAATAAAACAAACCTTCAGAAATTGGAGAAAGTTGCACAAAAAAACAATGTTAAACCACGACTTCCAGGCAATGTTAAGAACGATATGTGAGAGAAATACAGCAGAGACGTGGGTCTTAATAAATAATAAAGAGACTTTGCAAGATGCCCTAATAACAAACCCAGTCACAGAGAAACAATGGCAATTATACTATAAACAACAACAGCCCGTTCTAAAACCTCTTATAAATGGTTGGATTACACCAAAAAGGGATGAAAGTTTGTTGACCATAGACAGTGAGACATTAGAAGACATGATTAAAAAGCTAAAGAACTCTAGAGCACCGGGGCCAGACGGCCTGACAAATGAAGGTCTGAAAAAGGACCCAGTGGAATGGGCTAAAATCCTACACCAACTGTTTAAATATATCTTGGCTTCGGGGAAACTACCGACTTCATGGAAGATGAGCATTGTGGTGCCAATCTTTAAAAAGGGCCTAAGAACAGTCCCAGAAAATGACAGGCCAATTGCCCTTCTGGATGTGGCTGGAAAAATCTTTGCCTCCATTCTATTAAAATCATTGACAAATTGGGCAACACAAACAGGCCATAAGGATGAATGGCAATCTGGGTTCGTAAAAGGACAAGGCACTCCATTAAACATCTTTATTCTAAATCTGTTGAAAGCTCGAACCCCGACAAACAAAGAGGCGAAATTCTATATAGCTTTTGTTGACCGATCAAAGGCTTTTGATGCAGTTGATAGAGAGAGGATGTGGAGGAAACTAAAAAAATGGAATTGTCCAGAAATTCTACTCTACAACATAAAGGAATTACACTCGAACACCTCAATTAAAGTGAAATTAAATAAAGCCGGCCTGTTATCGGATACAATTCCTACGACCATTGGGCTTAAGCAAGGCTGCTCCTTGGCTCCTGAATTATATAAACTATATTCGTCAGATATGGAAAAAGCCTTTGTAGATATAAGATCCTTTCCAGAAAAACTTGCTAATATAGCAGTTGGACGATTGATCTATGCAGACGACATAGTTTTAATCGATCAGACTCCTATAGGTCTTCAACATCAACTAAAAGCATTAGAAACATATGTAGTTAAAAACAAAATGACCATCAATCCAGAAAAATCTAGGATTTTGACGTTCACTAATACCAAAAAGAAGACAAAGATAAACTCACCTCAATGGTATTTAACCAACAAAAAGATAACGGAAGTGACAGCTATCACGTACCTGGGGGTTTGTATCAATACCGACAGATATGAAGCCCCGAGATGTCAGGATTTAAAAAACAAACTTGGAAACCTAATAGGCCAAGCTAAGATTCTACTGGCGCGTTTTTGTCGATTTTCCATGAAACCGCTGATAGACTTCTATCGTGCAAAAAGTAGTGGCAATCCTAACCAATGGATCACAAACCTCACTCCTATTGGACAACAAAATATGGTCACCTCTAGAAAGCAAGTTCTGGAGATCTATTTTGGGATTGCCAAAATCTTTCCCAATTCAATTAATTAGAAGACAGCTGGCACTATCCTCTCTGAAAGTCATTGTGGAGTGGAAGATATTGTCTTTCTACAGAAGATGCCTAGTACCGGCAACAAAGGGGGGCTTTGCAGCCATAAAAAAAGCAATGGCAGAGAGGTCGGAACCAATATTGACTGAATGGGCCAAAATATGCCAGATGATTCTTCTTAATTTGAATGAGACGGAAGAATCCTTCTTAAACAACCCAGATCAAGTGAAAAAAAAAGTGTACACCAGAGATTGGATTGATACACTGGACGAGCTCACTAAATATCGAGGCTATGAAGAATTCTGGGCAGTCCCACAAAAACTGAATATACTACCCAAATACCTAACTCTTTTCCCCAATTGGTTCTTGAGGCTAGGCTTCTTAAAGCTGCGTTTGAATCTCTGGCCAAGTAGAACCAATCATTATAGAAAAAGAGAGAGAGACGACCCAAAGAATTGTAGATTATGTAAAAATGTACTAAAAGTTGAATCATTGAAACATTTGTTGCTGGAATGCCCTACTGTGAGAGGTGAACGACAGACATACTTAGGTCATATCTGGCAAGAATACAGATTCAAGGACATTGATCTTTGGTGGTCATACCTGCTGGAAGGAGATAAGATCTCAAACAATCTTGCGGTCATAAAATGTATCCAGTTCATCTTTGAAAAAATTGAGGGACAAGACGAACCTCTTGGAACAGTGAAAAGGACCTGAAATCAAGCAGACTTTTGCAGTGCTAAACACTAAGCAACATAAAAGAAAAGAAAGAGAAAGGAAATAAGAAACAGGCATTTTTATAAATGTCTATTAACATTTTAGCATATCTGCAGAACAGAAGTTTGGGAAAATGCTATCCTTGTTGTTTTTGGGCTATTTTTATTGCATTATTCTTGATTTTTAAAATGTTCTTTAAGTTTTCTTTAACGATTGAATTAACTCTTGTCTTGATTTTGTATAGTTGAACTTGCTTTTTTGCCTCTCTCTTTTATGTCGTTTTCTTCTCTTTTATGTTGTTTTCTGCTCCTTGTTCGGTAAAAATAGCTAAAGGTTTTCTTTGGTAAACCAAAGAGCTACAATAAATTTTTTTTTTTTTAAAAACGATGTATTTGAAACTTTGACTGGACACCGGGGATTATACTTATAACATGTGTTTATCCCTTCCACAATGATTTTCAGGATGCCACATTGGGTGCTGGTATGGTAAGTGTGTGTCTTTATCACTCTCTACCTGCCTCTCTCCCATAATGTTTGACAAAACACTCTTCATAAACTAAATGTACTCTTTCCACTTCAATTATACACCTTGACCATTAACCTCAGATCATTTCAAGGTCTTTGATAGACCCTGAAAGTATAAAAGGCTCAGTCTAGAGGTGATCCTCAGATCTCTGTGGTGGGGACTCAAACCACGGAACAACCTTACTGGCTCAATAGATGGCAATAGTCGGCCATGGGGAGCTATGTGATCACTGCGACCGTCATAATGACGGCGGCCAAAAATGACAACTTTTTTTAAATCCCCCTTTACACCACATATATGTGCGGGGGGAGACTCCACGCAGCCTCACCATATTAACATTATATCATATACCCCCCCCACATATATATGTGGTGTTAGGGGGGTCTAAAAAAATAAAAAGTCGGCATTTTCAGTCGTCGTAATTGTGAGGGCGACATTTTGGGCCATTACCGGCCATGGTCCACAATCACCGTCCATGATCGGCAAGATTTGACTATGATTGGGGATGGTGGGCCATGGTTAGCAATGATTGACTCGGGGATAGGTAAGCGTGGTTGGTTTGGACGTTGGCGAAAGTCAGAAATGGCCGACTGTGTTTGGCAATGGTCGCCTGCTGCCTGATCCTAAAAATACTTTTGCTAATATGAATAATTCCAAATGCAAACCCTTTTAACTGCAGATAACCAAGACAAAAGACAGTTCAGCCAAACAAAAGCCAGACTCTATATCTGCCTCTGCCACCCCCTATCTCCTAGTCACCATTTAGGGTATTCATTTTGGCTCACATGCAAAGGGGAACTAAACCACCACCTCGTGGAGCCAACACGTAAACATTCAATATTTAATCAGTACTCAAATAATTCTACTAAAATAAAAAAGTCAAACAAAAAATGAATCAAATAAGTAAGTTTGAGTCCCTGTAATATAGCCAAGGGTGTTAATGTCTCTGTTTTAGAGATATACTTGTATCCTACGGGTCAGAATTTCCCATTCCCAGTTAGATTGCACAAAGGGTTAATATGCCTGCTCTTATTTGTCTGTTACATGCACTGCACATACCTACCATTCTAAACAACGGAAGAGCTGTGGCCCCTGCAGCCCAGCCCTGAAAAACAGAAAAATATATTACTATTTGCTCCTCATAAAAACAAAAACCTCTTCTTAGAAAGGCGGGAGGCTTGTTTCAACAAAAAGGTTGTTCTTTCTATCAACAAACTAATGAAACCATTTTGCTGTTAACATGTAACAAAATCAGATCATTTTTATGTGTCTGTCCCTCTGGGTATAAAGGAAGCGCCAGCCTTAGGCATAGGCGACCTGGGCAGTTGCCCAGGATGCCACATTAACATAATTTACATGGGGCACCCTAGCCTCTGCCACACCAGCATGGAGGGGCCTTTAAAAAGCTTGTTTGTGCTGGGCAGCAGCAGTGTCCAACTTAAGTGAAAAGGTTTCACTTAAGTTGGGTGCTGCTGCTTCCCAGCATGGCAGAGTAGCTTTTCAAAGGGCGCAGATGCCACACAGGCTCTGGGGAGTCTTTCAAGGGCTCCCCCAAGCTGGGGTGGTTAAGGCCCCCTATTTCAATTTAAAAAACCCGCTCCCGTGCTGGCACTGGGATCTCCAGCATGGGAGTGGGACTTTTTTCCTTTAAAAAGGGCGCAGCTGCTACACCAGAATGGGACAGCCTTTGAAAGACTGCCCATGCTGGTGTGGCAGCGGTGCACTATTTAAGTGATACGCTCTCCGTTCCAACGCAGCAGCTTGGAGCTTTTCATTTAAATAGGACGTTGCTGCTACACCAGCACGGGGTAGCTTTTGAAAGGCTTCCCTGAGCTGGTGTGGCAGCGGTGCCCTATTACCCACCAGATGCAGAGGGACGCCCTGCGGCAGGCCAGGCTTAGAGCCGCCCGTCTACCTCATGGGGCATCTGGTGGGTGATACATCTTGCTGAGGTGGAACGTTGCAAGCTTCTGGACTGCACTGCAACTTGCCTGTACTTCAAAGACTCGTTCCAGAATCAGAAGACGCTGCTCTAGTATTTGTGCGAGTGAGTGGGGGCTGTGCATGGGGGATTCAGCCGCTTCACTCGTGTGCTGAAGAGGGACACATTTAAACAATCAGTGCGGGAACCTAGCATTCTCATTGTCCCAAAACAGGTCTGTTTGGGTTGTAGCTGAAGACTGTGACGGGAGGCAGACCTAGTTCTCAGCTGTCAAACCCTCGGAGGAAGCCACTCCCCAGGGTTATGATCAAGCTCAGTGGGACAACTTGTCAACTAACAACCAACTCACCCTAGATTTGGCAGAGCCTCCGTTTTTTGTTATTGCCCAGATACAATTCCCTTTCACACTTTCCCTTAAACTTAAAAAGCGTACAGTAGTCACTCAGTGGCCGATTAAAGCTTGCACCCTATGCCTGTTTACCCGCTGTGAGAAATCTGAAGGTGTCTCCTTGGCTAAACCCCAGGGATCTGTCACCCAGGTGGCTAGGACACGGCCATCGCTATTGGATCCAGTTCCTGGAGGTGGACTAGTGAGGGAGGATCACCTGGATGGGGGGGTCCTCAGGGAGTGGGAGTGGGACATCTACGGGTGAGATGCAGTATCCCCCTTCTTTCAACACCTTTTCCCCATCCTGTTCGTAGGACATTCAAAAACACTGCACCCCCCCCTTTTCCGACACAAACACTTTTGCAGACCATGAAAGACAACAGACTAACACCAGAGCCGTTTACCTGACTTGTCCCAATACCAGGGTCAGGCAAAGTCAGGCAATTTATCAGAATCACACACACCTGACGTCCCTTTCCCTTCCCCACAGAGATAAAAGGTGGAGCAAGAGAGCACAGTGCGAGCAAGGCAGCGTGCACAATGAAACAACTATCCAGACTAGTCAGTTCAAGAGGAGGAGAAAGGCGGCAAACACCGAGAGGCTGACGAGAAGAGACACGACCTTGCCCTTCTCAACAAAACCCAGCAAAACCTCTGCAGAAGGAATTGTAAGACCGAGGACAATAGGCCAAGTGTCCTGCTGCAGAAGTCAAAGGTAGACGGAGCGTATCAAGGCTGATAAGCCGGAGCAAGGGAGACTCCTGCTACCATGGTACCGACCTTGACTCCAGTTGCGAGGAAAGCCAAGTGGTTCATCACAGCCGGTGAGTCGAAGGGGAAAACGATAAGAACCCGGCTGTGGGGAATGAAAGTCGCTAAGTGGTAAAGTTGAAGAAGTTCAAAGAACTGTACAATTGGAAAAGGGAGACCAGCTGTAGAAGGGGACCGGCATCACGTGACTGCTGCTCCGAGAAACTCTGGTCGATCCCCGTCTGAGTGAAACTACAGATACCAGAAGGCCGTAGGAGAGCCGCCGAGATAGGTCAAAGTGGTCATACATGAGGGCAAGCAAAATCCCAATACAGTCGAAAGTCTTTGACCTAAGAACTATAAGAAAGCAAGGGAAATGAATCCCACAAACATTGAAAGTAAATGTGAATTTCAAGTTGGCAAGAGTGAACCCGGAAAAGGGATGCTGACGAAGAGGAGGCAATGTCTAAAGTCCCAAGAAACAGTGTGTGGACAAACATGAACCTGGTAGAGGGACGTCCCCTATGAACTGTTAGGAAAGATATTAATATTTGCGAACCAAGAGAAAGCCATAGTGAACCCGGTGGAGGGAGGCTGAAAGCAAAGAGGGGTCTGCGCCCAGAAGAGGAGGACCCAGGGGTGAAGCCATCCCCCAAGAAATAAGACATAGTGAACCTGGTGGATGGAGGCTGAAAGCAACAAGGGGTCTTTGCCCGGAAGAGGGGGATCCAGGGGTGAAGCCATCACCCGAGAAATACATAGAACAGAAGTTTGTGTTTGTTAGTCGTTTTTGTAAACCTATCAGGCCCTCAAAAACAGGAGACTCAACCACCGAAGGCCTTGATATCGATCGGAGCTGTTTTAGGATCCAAGCCTGGAAGAGGGGGATCCCGGGGTGGAGGTCATTACCCAAGACCCACTGAAAGGGGACTGTATATTTGATTTGTGGAAAGCGATTGGTACCTGAAAAGGAACTTTGTGTTCGTTTGTTATTTCATTGAAACTCGAAGGCAAAAGAGTTTTTGAAGGTACAAGAGACTTGGCCATCAAGGCTCCTGATAAGCTAAAACAGAATTGTCGTCTCATGCTGGTAGAGCTTGAGGTTGTGCTGTGCTCCAAGATCCCACCTTACCCTGTGCTCAAAACATGCGGAAGAAAGACCCAGGATACCACATCCTGACATATTATTTGTGAACACTTCTTTCCTTTCTTAAAAACTATCCCACACCCTTTAATAGTTGTAAGATTTGTTAATAGGTTTCTTAGTGTAGGCCCTTTTTCATTTGACACAACACCACTAGGACTGCCTCATTTTCATTTGATGGTTGACGTTTGCTCCCATCTTAGATTTAGGTTTAGATAAGGCATTTTTCCAACCTGCATACAGTTTAATAAACACACTTAAACTGTGATCACTTGTGTCTGTCTTTACTGTTGCCACCATGAGTTCCTTACACCACCCTCCCTCTTTTTCTATCTGCCCTCTCATCCACAGAACGTCCTGATAACAGTTAATATCTGCCAACTAGGTATGTGCCACCACATTTAGGTAATAGCGCTATAGGTCTATAGGAGGCACAATTAGTGGGGTCTTTCCTGGGCTTCAGTATTAGCGTAATCATGACTTCACCATAGAAGGAGGGAGGTAGCCTTGCTGTAAAGCATCTTGCCAGACTTTCAACAAGTGCAGGGACACTTTAGGACCAAATTCGTAAAGAAATATAGCCGTTAGACCATCTGATACCAGGAACTTTGAGGTGGGAAGCGCTGCAATGGCATTCATCATATCTTTTGCCGTGATTGGGGCATTTAGGAGTATAGGGTGCTCTGATTTAACTTGTGCATTGGTATATCGCATAGGTTTGCTTTAAGTTCCATAGGGAGTTGTGCATTTTTCCTAGCATACAGTGTCTTGCAATAAGTATGAAACATATTCACTATGTCACTCAGATGTGACATGAGTGTCCCTTCATCGTTCAATATGGTTGCTATGTTTGTAGGCCCCCGTTCAGAACGCAAAACAAAAGAAGGAAGGTTTAGAATTAATCTTAACCCTGGCATTGCTCTAGGCAACCCTACAGACCATCGTTCTTCGCCTGCCAAACCATTACAAAAGGGGAAAGACCATAGGCAAATCAGGCTTGGTCCCACCCCAAAAGGGGCACTCCAGCCCAAACTACTAGGTCACATCCCTTCTGCACAATACCACAAGCATCCCCAAACATGTTTTGGCCTTGTTCGGCCTCATCAGTGAGGAGTAGCTTGGCTTTCTCAGTCCAGCAGTCATAGGACCCACGTCTGGGCATACCCGTCCCACTCTGGGTGACTACAGCAAAACAAAAGAGGTGATGGCTCTTTCAGAACACAACTATCAGGCTAGGAGGCGGCAGGGTTTCCGTCCTCTCCATATTTCGGCTCTGTATCTGAGCAGAAACTAATTTAACCTCCCGATCTGCCCGTGATCAGAATTGGTCCAGTTTAACTTTTATGGATGGAAGCAGGATGTTATTGCTGGACATGATCCATTTCAATCTCAAGTTGTCGGATCTCTACCTCGAGTTCCGTCAAACTCCTCCTTCTGGCCTTATGGACTCCATGCTCTATGCCTATGCATCAAGAAGATAAACCTTGGATGTCTCCCAGATAGTAGACATTCACGGAGACCAAGCCGATATTAGTTTAAAAAAAGGTGTTAATGATCACGTTGATGTCACTTTTAAATGCTACATCTGACAGTGCATGCAATTTAAAACGCCAGAGAAGTTGCTCAATTACATTCTCCTCAAGAAGAAATGTCCACAATAAGGGGGGTGTTCTGATAGAGTCCTAGGGAGGAGAGTACACTCCCTTGCCCACAATGAAAGATGGACGTGTGTGTGCAAAGGGTCTCCAAATGTATTTATTGCCCTTAGAATGGGCCCTGCCCTTAGTAAACTGACACATAGAACCCAATATATCGGGTAAACTTACCTTCAATAATCACCAAGGTTCGTCGACGATTGACTATTTTTGTATCTCCCTAGAATTGTGGGATAGGATTATGAGGTTTGAAGTGCTGATGGATGTCAGTAGTGATCATCACACAATCTGTCTGAAACTGAATGGCGTGGTAGGAGGAGTTAGACCTCCAAGACACCCTTGTGTGCTTGGTAAAACCAAAACTTGCCTTGATTAGGAGAATTAAATGGGAAATAATATGGGACTCCAACCTACACTTACACACTTTGTCAGAGAATCTATCCCTTATCTATGATATTTTGGACAGCACTGCAACCGCTGGGCAGGTAGTTGAACAGTTCATGAAGCAACAAGGGGCTTTGGCCAAGGGCTTTACGATACATTGTAAGAAGAACGTGAAGCCACAAAAAAGAGAGTGGTTTGATGAGGCCTGTACCAATGCCACTAAAGCACTGGTAAGGGCCTTGAAAGCACTGATCGGCACGAGGAGGGAGATTGCTCAGGCCAGAGTGCACTAACATGGGGAGTTAAAGAGAATAAAAACAGAAATTTAAGGGGAAGCTTGGGAGGGCTTCTTGGATGTCTCCAATCCAAGAAGCCCATGACCAGAACGCTTTTTGGAAATGTGTGAAAGGGGGCCCATCCAGTGTTAAAATTGAGAGGTCTAGCGGTACGCATTTGGGAGAAGCAGCATGGGTGCAGTATTTTGGCAATCTGTTTGGTGGCCCACCACCAAAGCAGAAAACCTTGGGAGAAGGTACCCTCCACAACAGTTTAGGCTAAGGATGTGTCTCTGGCTAACACTCAACAGGCTTGTAAGCGAGCACCGGGCCCTGATGCGATCCCCGCAGACCTTTTTCAGGGTCATTTGGATCTTTGGACCCCTTTGTTGACCAAGGTGTTCAATGCTTGCATGGATATGGGCTCATATCTACCCTCGTGGAAATCGGCTATTATTTTTCCCATCTTTAAGAAAGGGGACCCAGCAAGCCCTATGTCCTACAGACCCATCTCGTTACTGGACACCTCTTTTAAAATCTTCGGAAGGGTTCTGCTGGGCATATTGAGTCCTGGTTATCAGAGAGGGTGGTCCTCTCTGATGTCCAGCTTGGCTTTCGTCCCGGGGTGGCTACTATGGAAACGAGCCTCAATCTATATCTTCTTGTTTCCAACTCAGTTTTCCGTAGGGGGGGAGGGAGTGTATCTTACATTAATGGATATAAGCACGGCCTTCGACAAAGTGGATAGATCAAGGTTGTGGGTGGTGCTCGGCTCCATGGGTTGTCCTGAGGCCATCTTGGTGGTGTTATAAGAACTGCATAGGGGGAACTAGGCTTATGTGCGCAGTGTTTCGGGGGTACACTACACTACATGCTTTAGGGTCAGACTTGGGGTCTGGCAGGGGTGTGTCTTGGCACTGATCCATTTCACGCCTTTATATTAATGGGCTCCTAAAGGCTCTGGTGGACACAGGGCGGATTATCCGTATCTGGGGGGCAGGGCTTTCCCAGTCCTGGCATACGCAGATGGCACTGTGCTAATTGCCAGGACTCCAAGGGCCCTTCAGGTGCTGATCTGCACCCGCGCAGCCTTTATGGAAAATCTGGGACTCAAAATTAACACCAAGAAATCTGCATCCAGTGTTAAAATTGAGAGGTCTAGCGGTACGCATTTGGGAGAAGCAGCATGGGTGCAGTATTTTGGCAATCTGTTTGGTGGCCCACCACCAAAGCAGAAAACCTTGGGAGAAGGTACCCTCCACAACAGTTTAGGCTAAGGATGTGTCTCTGGCTAACACTCAACAGGCTTGTAAGCGAGCACCGGGCCCTGATGCGATCCCCGCAGACCTTTTTCAGGGTCATTTGGATCTTTGGACCCCTTTGTTGACCAAGGTGTTCAATGCTTGCATGGATATGGGCTCATATCTACCCTCGTGGAAATCGGCTATTATTTTTCCCATCTTTAAGAAAGGGGACCCAGCAAGCCCTATGTCCTACAGACCCATCTCGTTACTGGACACCTCTTTTAAAATCTTCGGAAGGGTTCTGCTGGGCATATTGAGTCCTGGTTATCAGAGAGGGTGGTCCTCTCTGATGTCCAGCTTGGCTTTCGTCCCGGGGTGGCTACTATGGAAACGAGCCTCAATCTATATCTTCTTGTTTCCAACTCAGTTTTCCGTAGGGGGGAGGGAGTGTATCTTACATTAATGGATATAAGCACGGCCTTCGACAAAGTGGATAGATCAAGGTTGTGGGTGGTGCTCGGCTCCATGGGTTGTCCTGAGGCCATCTTGGTGGTGTTATAAGAACTGCATAGGGGGAACTAGGCTTATGTGCGCAGTGTTTCGGGGGTACACTACACTACATGCTTTAGGGTCAGACCTGGGGTCTGGCAGGGGTGTGTCTTGGCACTGATCCATTTCACGCCTTTATATTAATGGGCTCCTAAAGGCTCTGGTGGACACAGGGCGGATTATCCGTATCTGGGGGGCAGGGCTTTCCCAGTCCTGGCATACGCAGATGGCACTGTGCTAATTGCCAGGACTCCAAGGGCCCTTCAGGTGCTGATCTGCACCCGCGCAGCCTTTATGGAAAATCTGGGACTCAAAATTAACACCAAGAAATCTGCAGTAGCGGGATGCATGGGACGAAAGAGGTCTGCGAAGATGTATCCAATGCTTTGCAATGGGAGATAATCCCCAGAGTCAAGGAATTTGACTATCTGGGGGTTAGCTTCTCAGAGACAATCATGGGTAATGCGCATATCAAGAAACAATCAGCTAAGTTAAGTCAACAAGTGGGAGGGATCTCTCATTTTTTGTCCCGCTGCGAGGGACAACTGCTGGATGTCTTAAAATTTTGTCTTAAAAAGCTACTCTGCCCAGATGAAAGCAGTGACCTTATATGGAGCACCACTTTGGGATTTTCAGTTAGCCCCTGATACTCAAGTGTAGGAGAATACATTTTTCAGTAGGCTATTGGGTCTCCTGGGATCCACCCCCTGTATCTCTATTCATGGGAATGGAATTCTGGGAGGACCAATGGGCCCTGGCCCTGGCACCAATAACCTTCTGGATTCGGCTTTGGGTGAATGAATACTCTACCCTATGCCACTTCATCATTAGGTCGTTAATGGCAAGCGATAATTGGAGGAAAATCCTGTGGCTCTACTATATAGATGAAGCTTTGTCCCGCGGAAACGTCTGGGTACTTTCACCCCCAGATAACCTGTTGACCAAAGGCCAAATGAGATCCTATAAAAGCAGCCAGGGAGAAGCATTCAAGATGAAAAGGGATTTCATGGAGTTCACAACCAATTCAGACAAAGCACATGCAGTGATCAGCCGGGTGAAGGAGATCCAGCCCTATTTAATTTGGGGGCTCTACTAAGAGAGATCGCTGGCTGATCACCTGCACTAAATTTGATTGCCTGCAGCTGTGGGGAACCACAGCTAAATTGAGTGGGTACCATGATGTGGCGGGCAGCCCAGCGTGGGATGCTGCTAGAAAGGACATGGTTAATCTTTTATTGTTCTGCTCAGCCTATAATAGTATCAGGCGGTCAACCCTACTGCCGGTCCTTATGTCAGCTAACATCCGGACCAATAGGCCGTCAGTTGTGTTTCTTTTGACAGCAGATTCCGTCCTGACAGCTTGGGCACTACACACATTTTTGAAAAGAGACGTGTTTCAAAGAAAGGGGCTCTTAACCCACATGTTCTGAAAAGAATAGCCACCTACTGGAAAACTTGAAGGATTATTGGCCCTAATGAACTGGGGGTATTTTGTGGTTCTCTTTCCCTCCTCAGAAATTCTTATGAATGTTTATAACCTATGAATTCTAAAGTATGCACCATATTGAATTGAATCTGTATTGGATTCTATGAATTGTTTGCACTCTGTGTTATCATTATTCATTTTTACAGAGAGTTGTGATTTGATTGGTATTTTTATTCTGGAATATTTTATTTTATAAGCAAGAGGGGGCAGTAATTTTATTTGATTATGTATTGTGTTTATTGTACTTTATATATGTTTGATGGATTATTTGATCTGAATATTGACTGACTGACTGACTGACATTTACCAGGAGATTATGAAATGTAGGGTCATCAATATTCAGGGCGTATCTATTGACAAAGGTCAAGTTAGTGTGGGCAAGTGTGCCTGTAACTATCACATAACGGCCCTCCAATTCTTGCTCATGACTATGTATTTTGAATCTAAGGGACTTATGAATTAAGGTGAGGATTCCACGTGAATTGGAAGAAAAGGATGTAAAAATCTGGAGGAGCCCAAGAGCAGAGGACTCAGTGTCCTGGCCTGAGAGCTGCGTTTATTGCAGCAGGATTGTTTTCGGCCCGTGCCGTTCACAGTAGGATTGTGCCCTGTGGGCCTTTATAGGCTTATTGAGACCCTTAACATTCTAGAATAATAACATACATACATCCAGGAGGGGGGAATTGGTGTATCTCGTTAGAGGTAGTTTAGTGAAGGTCATGTGAAGTTAGTTGCACGAAAGAGGCTGTATGTTGTGGATTACGCTGTGCTGTGATATGAAGTAATATTCTAAGTTTCGCTTTGCTCTCCGGGAGCCGCGCCGTTCCCTCTCCCCGTCCCCATTTCCAGACCACAACACGCAGTGATAATACCAACCCATGCCATCAAACAAAACCCAAACATAAAACCTTGAGCAACTGCCCAACGGCAAAGTCGAGTCACTCATCCATTCGCCCCCACTTTGAGGGGGAAGGGGCAAGCTCCAGAATCGTCAATTTGTGACAAAAATGGACTTAGGTGTTAAGCATATGCTGTCGGACGATACCCCATTAGGCATCCTTGTGATAGAGTCAAAGGTGCAATGAAAGAGAAGAATTCAACCTTTATATTGTGTGGACATCAGGGACACTGTTTATTCAACTTTCATCATTCAATTATACCCTTCTGTCGAGGGCGCATTCCCATATTCTACTCTATGAAAAACCGAAGGGTGTTTCACTGCCCAGTCCCCGGGGGTCTCTTACTCAGCTGGCCAGGGAAGGGCCATCGCTATCGGATCCCAACCCTGGGGGCAGACAAGCGAGGGAGGATCACCTGGGTAGGGGGTCCTCGGTAAGTGGGGAAGAGACACCCGAAGGCGAGGCATTGTATCCCCCATTTCCTGACAGCTATCTATCCAATATTACCCTGCATTTATGGGATACTACAACCCCCACAAATCCCATTCTCTCTCTTACAACCCGACTACTGAGACGAGGAAGAAGAAGACTGGGATTAGGAAGATCACTGCTAGTAAGATGCAAAGGCCCTATCCAATCAATGAGGCCAGTCACGGTCAGGCATTCAGTCACAATTACACATACCTGAAACACAAACAGAGTATAAGAGTTGGAGCAAAGAAGCACACAGAGAACGAAGATGGGTGTGAGAAGGAACAGCTGAGCAAGGGCTGTTTGGAACCAGGCTAAGGAGACCGTAAGGCCGAGGGGCTAGCAGACTGCAGAGGAGAGCAAGCAAAAGCCAGGTGAGGGAGCTGTGTCTCCAAGAAGCCGAAAGGATTCCGAGAGGAAAACCAAAAAGCTGGAGGAATTGTTTCTTTGATGTGCCTAAAGGTTACTAGTTTCCCGGGAACAACAAGAGTGTCTGGGATGGTCCGAGGGGCAGGAGGGAGAGACCCTGACCTCGGATGTGAGAGCAGTGAAGGACACGTTGAAAGCAATCACAGCCGGTGAGTTCTTGGAAGAAGGGAGAGCCCGGTTTGTGAAGACGTGAATGATAACAAAGTTGAAAGCAAGGTTATGCGTATGACGTCAGACGCGTGGCGAGAAAGATTAGATTGTTAAGAAGTACAATGTAACGGAGTGGTCCTGCAGATCGAAACGCATTATCGAAAATCTCTGTGAACGGTGAAAGAATCTCAAACTATGATAACATAGATGCATTGTGTTGAAGTGGTCATGCATAGGCCTCAGTAAATCTATGCAGTTTTGAAAGTCTTCCATGTGAAAGTGAACCGATAACCAAGAAGTTTGGGGGAGGTGTGAAATACGAATTGAAAGAAATTAAAGCCCATAGAGGTCTGAACTCGGGTGAGGGAAGCCTGAGGGGCCTGCTGTTAAACTGTTGTGAATCGTTGCCTAAAGAAAGGTCCAGACTGCTCTAGGGCAAACCTGATGGGCCTATGGTGAAAGAGTCACCCTGAAATATTGTTGTACCAGAGCTGATGGTGAATCAGGCGAGGGAAGCCTGAAAGACTTGTGTGAACTATTTGAACTGTGCGAACTAGCCTACCGAAAGGAACTCTTAAAGAACCCTGGTGGCTTGAACCTTACTCAGGGAGTTGTGAACCAACTCCATTGCCATTCTGACTTTCTTTTGATACACTCTTTTGTTTTGATACATTTCCCTACACTTAGTTATTGTAAAAGCGTGTGGGCAAGCATATATTTCTGACATAGACTTTTCTTATTTTGAGTGACTTGACATTGACTATGTTATTTTTCCTTTGATGGGTGAGACTACTCCCATTATAGATATAGGGCCATTTAGGAAGTCTCCAACCCCATTCAGAACTTATAAAGGTGTTGAAACGTGTATCTTTGTGTCTGTCTCTAACTCCAAGATCCTGCTCAAATCAGGGGCTCTGGTATTTTAAAAGGCTGGGAGGGATTCCAGATAAGAGTGTGCTTCCTTTTGGGCCAGTAAACACGTGTGTTTTATTGTTTTGAATGATAAGAAGATTGGACGGGTAAAATATCGCATTTTTTCAAGCCTTTGTCCCACAATTTGAACTTTAGGTGAATGATAGTCGGGCCTTTTGGATAGATGATGTAAAGTCTGGATAAAAGGAGATTCTAGCCTCCTGATAGTTTAGTTTGCCTAATTCGCAGGCTCACGGTAGAATCAGATCTCGATGTGTGTAGTTCAACAGTCTGACAATCATTGGGTGGGCATTTTGACCATGTGGAGGATTTGGACTGGCTACTCAATGTGCCCTTACCACCAAGAACTGTGTAGATAGTCAGGGGTCACAGAGCACTTTGCTAATGAACGTCTCCATAAAAATGTCCATGTTACTTGCAGGAATAGATTCGGGTATGCTGACCATCCGTACATTATTCATTCTTGGCTTGGATCCCGTTCACCTCCTGTTGCAGTGCTCTTATGACGTGGCTCATCTGTGAACTGCTCTTCAGGATTCCTACTCGATGCTCTACCTCAGATATATGTCTGCTTTACTTCTCAATCCTTTGTTGAATTTGCTGTTAACTGGGTGAAGCCTAATTTCATTTGTGTAAGGATGATGGACAATGGCTCATGGGGCCTTGTCCAATGGCTTTACCTATCAAGGGGCAGTTATTGATGTGGTGAATGACCGTTTGGGGGAAAATTCTATTTGCGCAAATGACTCTCTACCATTAAAAATGTGTCTTTTTAATACTAGCTCGCTTGACAAACATTTCTTGGATGTCCGGTATTATATTGTGGACCAAGCTATTGATATCATGGCCATTACGAAGACTTGGCTATATGAGTCAAGTGGTCCTAATATTGATTTAGCCACTCCCCCTGGATATACCTTCTTTGGACAAAACAGGGAGGGTGGTAGGAGTGAGGGGTGGAAGTTATTGCGCGTGCTCACCGCAAGTTGTTTCAGACTCCAATTAATTTTAAAGGATTTGAAATTGTATCTATTAAAATACCCTGACACCAAATAATTCTCTACATATTGGGCCTCATTACAAGTTTGGTGGTAGCCTTGCCGGTAAAAACGGCAGGCTGCCGCCAAACTTGCAATTTTTTCTGGCACCCGCGAATGGGCAATTACTGGGTCATTATGGCCCAGCCGGACCCGGTAATTGCCCATTCGCGGGCGTTGGAATGCATTAATCCCCATTCCCATTGAGCCCATTAGGGCCCATTTGGGCCCAATGGGAATGGGGAGGTTAAATGCACCGGCACCATTCAGAATGGTGCCGGTGAATCCGACATGCTCTGCTCACGGGTGCCGTTCCGCCCGCCAGGTCAGACCTGGCAGGAGAAAAGGCACCCGCAAGCAGAACTCGTAGTTTGCCGGTCCGGTAACTACGGTACCGGCAAGCTAACCGGTACCATAGTTACCAGACCGGCAAACTTGTAATAAGGCCCATTGTCTTGTTATACAGCCCCCCTCAAGATACATATACTTTTTATGATGATCTAGCTGATATTTTAGCGTCAGCACATAAACCCAATATATCTACTATAATATTGGGGGATTTTAATAGATGGCTAGGGAATTCACTTGATTTAGAAGCTACAAGGCTGGTTCAATTGTTCACACTTCATCAGTTCATTGTTGGAAATGGGAGCGGCCCTACACATAGGCTGGGGAATCTGTTGGATTGGGTGGTCAGTAAAAACCTCCCATTAGGGTTGGTGGATGTTTGGTCAGACCTTTTTTTGTGTCTTTTGGGTTTGCAATGCCATCTCCTAAAACCCCGGAAAACAACCCTTACCATCAGGTCTCAAGTCGGAATTTTAATAAAATTTAACAATCAGACCTGGATTCATGTCTCAGCATCGTTAAGGCATCCACTCAGGACACAGACTCCCCTCACCATCTGGTTTTGGAATTTGATAATCATTTTACCATACTCTTAAACCGAGTTGCGCCGTTTACACTAAAATTAGTCAGGGAGAAGTGTAATGACCAGAAATGGTACACCTCTGCCCTGTCTGATTGTAAAAAAGAAAACAGAAGGGCTGAAAGGGCATGGTTGAAAGATCAATCGGAGATGAAAAAGAACAAATGGAAATCTCTGGAAAAGCTCTATAAAAAGGAGATTATCCAAGCTAAAGGAATGTTTTTGGACAATCAAATTGTTCAGGCTAAAAATAACACATGTAAACACTTCCAGATTCTTGGAGATCTGGAAAAACCTAAGGTTATGTCTCAGCAGAAGGATCCTTCCGATGCAGATTGTGAAGCCATTCAGAAGGCTTTTTCTTTGAAAATATCATCTGCCTTATCACAAATTTCTACAAATCTATCTAACATTTCGCCTACCGATCATCATGAAATTGGTGCTGGGTCTGCTCAAAATATGTCTCCAATTTTCTTTTTTGGGAATACTTCAGAAGTGCTCTTGAATATCATGAAATAAATCAGACCGTCGACATCTGGGGGGGGGGACTCCTCCCATGGGAAGTTATCTTGAATAATAAAGAATCATTCCTCCCTTATTTGGTTCGCCTGATACATGCTAATTTAAGGAAATCTTGTGTGCCTATGGCATTAAAGAAGGTTTCTGTGACCCCATTATTAAAGAAGCTAGGCCTTGATGAGAAGGTGCCGGCTAATTTCAGACCTATGTCCAATGCTCTTTTTATGTTAAAGATATTGGACAAAGTGGCAACTCTGCAGCTGCAAGAACATTTGGAAATGTCTGGAAATGTGCACCCAAAGCAATCAGGCTTTAGATCAGGCTGTGGGACAGAGAGTGCACTGTTGAATATGAACAATGAAATGCTCCAAATCATTGACAAAGGCAAGGCTGGGCTGCTGATGTTGTTGGACTTGTCAGCAGTCTTTGACCTTGTCGACCATGAGAAATTGCTAGCTGGTCTAGCCTCAGAGGGCTCTTACTCTACCCAGGCCATGACCTGGTTAGTGTCTTTCTTGACCGGGCGTAGGTCTCGAAAAGCGTGGGCCCACACACACTCCTCATACCAACGACTGGAATGTGGAGTCCCTCAAGGTGCGTGCTTATCCCCCTCTTTATTTAACATCTACTTCCGCCCTCTTTGTGATCTCTTGGACAGGCTGGGTGTGTGCATTTTACAAATTATGCCGATGACACCCAACTTGTCTTCGAGCTGAGCGACATGTATATAGGGGATGTGGATTGTGTAAATAAAGTCTATGCAGCAATCCAACACTGGATGGCCAATAATGGAATGTGTTTGAACTTCACCAAAACCGAGCTCATGCCATTGGGTTCCCCCAGGCCAGATCCAAGCTGGGCAGTTAATATGAGAGCTTTTGTATTGAAAACAACTCCATCAAAACTGTGGATAGAGTTAAGACACTGGGTGTAATTTTTGAATTTTCCTTGAATACAAATTTGCACATTGATCATGTCTGCAACAAAGCTCAATATTTTCTCAGGCTGCTTAGGCGAGTCAAACCATACTTTACAGAGGCCAACTGTATGATCCCTGTGCATGCTTTGATAATGACGAGGATCGACTACTGCAATGTCTTGATGATTGGGGACAGCAAAAACTGTGTTAGGCGTCTCCAAGTCCTGCAGAATGATGCAGTGCACATAGTTAAAGGGATCTCTAGACACTGACCCATTTCTTCTCATTGGAGGAAGTTACACTGGCTTTCGGTGGAAGCGCAAATTCACTTTAAAGCTATGACCATCGTTCACAAATGTTTTTATGGCAAAACTCCTCACTACTTGAGAGAATGTGTTAAAATTCAGCATCACTATAGATCTACTAGAGCAAATGAGTCAGTTTGTCTCTCTATTCCTAGAAGTAGATGTGCCCATGGGCAGATCTTTCACTGTACGTGCTGCCACACTTTGGAATCAGAAACCTAAGGAATTACGTTCAGAAACAGATATACTGAAATTCCGTAAGGGGCTGAAGAGTAGCCTGTTTGAATAAGCCTCCTGGCTGGTGCCAGCCTTATCTTTTTTATTTCTGTTGCTTCTTCCCACTTTTGTTTGGGTTCTTTTGGCGCCCTGATGCCTGCGTGCTTCGTCACCTTATAAATACAAAATCAAATCAAGTCAAATCAATTTGGACTGGTCCCCTTGCTGTGCATTGGCCGGAGCCTCAGGCATCGAGGATTCCAAAGCCACCACTGACCCATTATATTTTCCTGCTGAAGTCATCTTGGAGTCAGCCTTCTATCATGGTGCAGCAGGGAGGTCTTCATTTGAAAAGGGCAATTTAGATTGTCTCTTGTTGCTCTTGGCCATGTGAAAGACTGGGCCCAGTGGCTCCAATGACCTATATAGTGTTAAGCTTTGTTAAGCTCTTCTGTTGTGTTACTCGTAGGGCAGGAGCATTTTAAACAGGACCACTCATGCACATCAATCCCAGCCACTTTGCGTACAGAGGTGAGATGTTGGGGCTAATTTGTTGAGAGCAGTGGCTTATAGCAGTTCTGGCAGTTGTGTGGCACCCTAACTGGAGGTTGATTGCTCAGAAGGGATTGTGACGAATCACGAGATTCAATCACTTCTCCCAATGGGGGAGCCTTTCCCTGGGAGGCTAGGGAGGTAAGCCCGCTACGCGATACCCTGCCTAGGGGTAGAGGGAAGCAGGAATTCACCAGTAGAGACTCCCCTCTTGAGGACAAGGACTCCCGTTCCGCCAAGGAACTCCCAGAGTTACTCACTCTGGGACCATCAACAACCTCAAGGCTCAAGAAGGGCCAAGAAAATCAAACCAATGTTTGTTATTGTGACCTAAGGTTTATGAATCAACCTTAAAAAATAAATGGTATTGGTACTGTGAAGAGGAAGAATGAGTGAGTGATGCCATCACTCATTGGAAAGAAAAAGTGGACTATAATCCTCCACTGGGCAGGGCCAAGCCAAATGACATAAAAAGGAGATGAAGGACTCCTATTGGAGAGTCATCGCTGGGAAGGAGAAATACAGGAGCTTCAAACCTGTGTTGCAGTCACAGCTGATCGGATCCAGGAGGTCCTGTGTCACGTGAAGGCAACCAGCTGGCGTGCGAACAAATGCGCTGGGAGAGCTGGGAGCAGGAGAAGCAAGGGGATGGAAACCCCGACCAATAGAGCCAGTCGTGAGAGGTGGTGTGATCCTAGAAGGGTGGACTCTGCAGTCTGATAACTGTGCCGATGCCGCTGGTACTTGGGCACTGCGGAGCGGATGCCAAGGAACCAAGAGTGTCGAAGAGAACAGGGAAGCCGTCCTGACCAGAAGAAGAGGAGCTCCCATCCTGCGAGCAGGTCTGGTGATGTCAAACCCAGGGAGAGCAAGTAACGGGGACATTGGGAGACACGGAAGATGACAAGCACCAGAACCATACTCGTCCCAGTAATATTGATGTGAGAAGACCAAGTGTGGATCATCACTCGTGCAACCATACTTGTCCCAGTAATGTTGCGGTGAGAACGTCTAGTTTCTAATATTACTGGTACAGTCCCACCCGTCACAGTTATAAAGAGAACTGGAAATTAAAGGTGAATGATTACTGACCCAAGCATACTTGTCTCAGTAAACTTAAAGGAGAAGAATTGAGTAAGAATCATCATTGGCATAATCATACTCATCCCAGTGACAGTGGGAAGTATAAACCAAGTGATTACATGTGTTGGAAGAAACAGACTTTGTGATAAGAGTGTGTGGCAAGATACTGAGAAGGAAGACAAGTTTGTCATTGGATGGCTCAACCAGGAAAGGAATTGGGCACTATATCCCAGGGCATAACGAATATATTATTTACTTATTTAGATTAAGAAAACTTTACAAAATTATATCAACAAATTGCAATTACATCATCAAATTACATCATAAATTACACTAACATTAAACTTTAAAACATTTAAAACTTTAAAACTTTAGAGTTTTCAAATTACTCGCATTTACACTAATTTCTATTCGTCATAATTCAGTTTACCAAGATGTACCAGATATACATGTATCATACTCGATTAACACTTTGATTCGGTTTACAGTGTAGCTTTTTTTTCAATGCATGTCCACAAATAATAGAGCAATATATGTACAGCCTGGGATTCCGAGTTCAGGCAGAATAACCAAAAAGCATCGCTTTTAATGTTATCATAATCGTGTAATAGGTTGCCCATTATTGTCATGTATTCAGTTCCTAAACCAGGACACTGGGAAAGTACATATTGTGGTGTCTCCAAATTATTTTGTTTCTTACAAATTCTGCATATTCTCTCATCCCCTCATCCCGTGGTATTTTTAGTTGTGCCCCCATCACTGCTAACAGGGGCAACTGGTTGGTTCTCAACCTCAGTCGAAAGGATATACCTGCTGCACTTGGATATTTTCTTAGTATGCTTGGGTCTGTAGGTACGTATGTACCACTTCAGTTACATATTTGTGACTACTTAATAGTTCTAGGTGTTCAAAATTACGTACCCAGTCCCAAGCATCCAGTCTATTTATAAATATTCGCTTCAATATCTCACATGAGGTCTTTTTTGAGTAGTCTTGTTGGCAGCCTATTGTGGTAAACAGTGTCTCAGTTAGACTCTCAAAGCTGTCATTTTTACTGTTTCTATTTTCTAACAGTCGCAATAACTTACATTGAGGAGATGAGTATATTTTTCAGTGTAAGATACCACGTTTCTTCAACAACGTACCTTTTAGTGATGTTAGTCCCAGTTCCAGGCTTATGTATTGAATTGGAGTAGACTGTTTTAATTTAAAAATCCTTCTCCAAAATCGGCCAGTACATCTAACAGTACATCTAACCATGAAAGGTCTTTCATAGCTAATGCTTCCAAACCATATAAAATCATTTGGACTAAAGCATTGTTTGTATAATATTTTGATACCTTCAAATGTGAACCTAGCCGTATCTCTAGCAAATTTTACAATCTGCTTGGTTAATCTTATTGCTTTTATTTTCTTATTTTCTATTATCTGTTTATATGAGATATTATTGCTCACATTTAATCCAAGATATGGATAGGTGTTCACATATTCTATCTTGCTCAAATGAGTTACAAAATCAGGGTGGGAAGACTCTTTTTGTTGAAAAGACCATTATTTTTGTTTTGCCCATATTTATTTTTAATTTGTTCTCTATTGCGTATTTAGTTAACGAGGTAAACATAGCTTTGATGCCAAGGTATGTATAATTCATTAACACTAGGTCGTCTGCATAAAGTAAACACGGTATAGACAACCCTCCTCGTTTGGGGCAACGACCAACCATAATTGCTAGCCACCCTGGCCAGTCAGCCATATATAGGTTATAAAGAAGCGCTGCCAGAGGACATCCTTGTCGCACTCCACTATAAATATCAAGGGGTACTGTGATGCTACCATCTACTGATAACCGTACCCGCGCTTGTGTACCTTGGTGTAGTTGTTCTAAGATATTTACCAGCCAGTGTGGTCATCCCCAGTCCTTTAGTTCGCCCCATAATCTTTGCTGATCTACAATGTCAAATGCTTAGGAAAAGTCAATAAAAACAACATATAAGGTTATTCCCACTGCATGATTTGTGTCGTCAATAATGGAATCTAATATTCTTAAATTGTTAGTTGTGCACCCCCCTGCCCTAAATCCTGTTTGCGTAAAGTGCAATATGTTTCTATCGTTTACCCACTTCTGTAACATTTGGCAGAGAAAAGTTAAAAATAATTTACCAGAGACATCAAGTAATGATAGCATTCTATAATTTTCTGGAAGACAACGTGCTCCTTTTTTGTATACTGGAAGTATTATTGCCTGATGCCATGTCTTAGGAATTTGTTGGGCCTGGCAGACTTTATTCAACAAAACACACAATATCATTGCCCATTTATCTGGGTTTTGTTTAAAAATAGCATTTGTTAAGCCATTAGGTCCTGGTGCTCTAGAGTCTTTCAGCTTTTGAATCGCTGTCATTACCGTATCCACGGTGAATCTCAAGGGCCACCTTTCTTTGATATCAGTTTGTCTACAAATCACCTCCTGGTTGTCCTGCTTCTGCTGGAGGAAGGCTACCCATGCGCTTTCTTGAATAGGATTTACCATGGATTTATTCACCTCACCCTTGGCTTTAGACATTTTAGCCCATATGTTCTTTGTATTATCACTATTGAGTGTTTTAATCATCAGTTTTCAGTTTTGATTGTGAATGGAATGTTTCTGGCGTCTTAACCTCTGTTGATAACCACTTCTAATTAATTTCTTTTGCTCTTTGATCACACATGATTCTAACCCTGTGTTCTGTAGCTTCCACAACTTTTTCCGCATTTCCTGTTTTGCGTCACAGATCTCCACATCATATCTATACGAATTTGTATTGCATATCACCTGCTTCTTTATGTTATTGGTGCCCAACTTCTTTTTTATATTGTAGAACCTGTTTTCAATCTCATCTACCGTGACATACCTGATTTTTCTCATTATGTCTTTAAAAAAGTCATGGGTCGCCTTTTTGAATTTTTCTAAATTAGCTCCTTTCCATCGGAGGGCATTTCCTGCATGGTTAACTGTTATGTTTTGACATCCACTAGGACAGTTCTCATATATCTGTTTGTTCATTTCCAGGGTCAGCATGTCGTGATCACTATTTAGCATCAGGGTTATCACCAGACTTTGGGCCTCATCACGACTTGGGCGGTAACGGTAACGCTATTAGCGCGGGGGCTATTAGCCAGCGGATTTCCCGCCGGCGGTAATAGCGCGAATCTTCGGCGGATTTCCCCCCAGCTAAGGGCTGGGGGGAAATCCACCGAAGTCCTGATTTGGTGAACCCTTAAATCCGGCGGTAATAGCGCTACCGCCGGATTTAAGGGTTACCGCCAAAGTCGTGATGAGGCCCTTTGTGTCCTTTCTAAACACTTATTGTTACCAAAGGCATAGTCTAGTGTCGCCTAACAGTTATTTCCCTTCCACGTATATGCTCTCGGTAAATCACCCCGGGTCCTACCATTCATCATCCATAGCCCCCATTGTCGTAAGAATGCTAGCCAGCGGCTACCCTTGTGGTTACCTATTCCTTGTAGCATATTACTTCTTTTCTTTACATTTTCATACTCAGCACATTCTATGTTGTCATAGCATTTTGCATTAAGATCACCACCCACGATCACCAATTGTGGATTTTGCGCTACATTTATTGACAATAAGGCGTTGTCTATTCCATCTTGGAGCTCTTCCAGGTCATACATGTTAGGGGGTGCATAACCATTTATCAGTAACAGTTTCCAGGAAGAGCCTGATATATGTTGCTCTATCTCTACTGCGAGTAGATTTTTATTTATAGGTTTGTTTAGCACCCGTTTTGAGCCAAATGTTTGTTTCACCCCAATCAATAATCCTCCATAGGGTCTGCCTTTCTTGCCTTTACTGGCCAGTTCCTGGTATATGTGGTACCCCTCAATGTGTAATGGACAATCTAGTCAGAGCTCTTGTAGCATAAATATGTAACAAGTTTGTAATTTTTCCAGAGACTGGCTATCATTTATTATATGCTTATAAACTCGGGTATTCCAGCTAGCTATTCGCAATGGTCAATTTGATAACAATTGGCCACCTCTTACTGGATTCAGCGTGTCCCTTGTTTCCCAAGTCACCGCTTGGTATCTTGGGACCATGCTATTTTGCTTTTGTGTACAATTGTATTTATAGTCAACATTTTGTACATTGCATACTGTAAGTTGTAAACCTTCATTTAACAATTCTTGAGCATTAGCCCACACGAGTGATACAGCAGTATGTGATACAAAACAAATCATCATCCAATTTGTCACACTACCAAGATCAGGGAGTTCAATCTGTGCAATGTCTTTACTCTGTATCATGTATAAACCTGGCATTGTAGACCATAAGCGTATTAATGTTGTGCGATTTAAGAATGGACTAGCATCCAATGTATCTATTTCATCCAACCTTACTGAAAAATCAAGTTTCATTATAACTTTCTTTTTACATAGTGGCATTCATTTCATATTATTTGACATCACAGGTTGGGAATTATTTCTGTGATACAATTTTTCTCCTGTTTTTGCTTCCCAGTCTCTAATGTCGGGGTATCTGATGACTGATGGACCCTAGTGGCCCAACTAACATTTGTTGCACTCTCTTTCTGCAAGGCTCTATATTGGAAACTATCTGCTGAATTCTTGTCTTGATTACAGAGTTTTAGCTCATTATGTAATCCTCTAGTGCTTTCTGTTCCTATGGGTATTATCACTCTGCGAGGATCATGGTCGATTAACCTTGATTTTTGTTACTGGACCCATTTATCAAGGGGGCCATTCAAGTGCACTGTTCTCATAGTGCAATCTGGTTGACGATTGGAGATTGTCCCTTGTGCACTACTGTTATGTCCACTTGGGTTTATTCTGGTCTTGTTCACTCACGGGATTGCTTAGTTTTGTCTCATGTTGTTGGAATGTATTACCTTGCTGACCGTTTATTGCCATTGTGGAAGACGATGTTGCCTCCGTCATAAAGATGGCGTCTTCTTCCGATCTCGCCGCAATATTCACTGAGTCTTGTATATCCCATGAGTTATTTGTATCATTAAGCTTGATTATGTTATCTTCTTGTTTTCCTGGCTCGTCATGGTTTTGTAATTTTGTTTTGCCGAGTTTCGCTTTCTCCATCTTTTCATTTGAGTTGGAGGTTGCCCAAATATTTGAATGAGGTGCCACTTTCACTTGCTGTGATATATTTCTCATTGTGTCATCTTTGTTTATTACCAGTTTGGTCACTAATGAATATAATCTTTGTTGATCTGAGGCCAACATAGTACAGAGCCCAAATAATGCTTCTACTTTGTCAGTTAGTGTAGTTAAAGTATCTAATATCTCTGGGGCTAAACCTGTACTAATAGGCTCTCTATATCCTCCCACGGTTGCATTATAGCCTTGACTAGGCTCTCATTGTGTTTCAGATATATTAGCATTTCTAAATTGGGGTTAGCTGATAAGTTACTAATTTGGCTCTCGCTTTTAGGAGGGACAAAGTTTGCGTCCATCAGTTTCCTTCTGATAGAGTTACATAATTTCAGTAGTGATACGTTATTATCCAGGGAACAGTCATTCATGGATGCTTGCTCAGGGCTACTTTCACTAGTATCAGTTACATTACCCGTTTACTGCCCTTCTGCTTGTTTTGTATCTTTGTTTATGTCTTCCATGTCTATTTCCTCCGGGTTTCCTTTCTTCTGGATTCCCATTCCTGAAAAAAAAGCCCAATATTTTGGGTTGATGCAAGTCAGGATTACTTATGTTACTGCACATTTCTTTCTTTCCACTTTTCCTTTTGGGACCTTCGCATGGTAATTTGTTTGGGCCATGGGGACTATGAGTCAACCACTGCATGATGAGTTTGAGTGAGGATGTAGAAAAGATAGGGAAAATTAATGGTGCTGGATCTGACAGGTATGAACTCTTACTTGGTCTTGATGTACAAGAATGGCAGCATATTTCAGCAGCCTGCCCACAAGAATATTGGGGGAAACGTTAGCATCTACACTGATCATCAATCAGGTCTCTAAGGTCCACATGCCTTGGGGGGGGGTCGTAGTTCGACTTTACTAGCAGTGCGATTATCGTCTCACTCAAGCCATCAGGAAGTATACAAAACTGATTCACCTACCCCACAACCACAGGAGGTACAGAGATAGCAGGGGATGCACTTCTTAGAGACCTCCATTGCACATGTTAATGTTGGTTCTTGGAAGGATGTCAATGCACAGTGAAAGGAGTATTCAGCTCTTCGTGACATGGCAAACGGAGGGACTTCCAGGGTATACTGTATGAGATAATAATATCACCAGATACCAAATCACTGTCAGCGTATAGCTCTCTATGAAAGGACCTGAACACCCTGTTGATCTCTTTATCAGCTATATACGCAGCATACTCTGCATGTGGTGTATATTCAAAATAGGAGAAAACTTGGTCTTCATGAAGAAGCAATGCCAGAGCCCTACCTTGATTTGGCCCGCACAAAATCTCCTTGCCAAACCAGGTTAACAAAGCAATTTGACCTTTTTGACCTGCCACAGACCAGATATAGTCCAGGTTTGGTTGTAGAGAATGTACGAGAGCAGGGTCTCTGTTCTGGCATGCTCATTATCAAGGGTCCATAAGGAGGACAATCATGTTTGACCATTTTGATAATTCTTCCTTTAACACCACTGTATAATACCAATTGTGAACTCTTTAAATGTTTCCTAGAGTTTAACTAGTGTGAAAAGGCCAATAATTGGGACTTATCAAAAGGTGGTCAGGAACCACGCTACCAGCCCTTTCCTTTCCTCTCCTGTTCCTTCAGTTGATCCCCTATTCATTCCGTTTCATGCGGCTCTGTTCAACTCTTCACTCTCAAATGCTGTATTTCCTTCTTCCTTCAATCATCTATCTTAGCTATCTTCAAAATTCCTTCCTTGGACCCTTCCTCTCCAGCTAACATCTGGCCTATCGATTGTCTCCCCTTTCACTCTAAACACCTGGAGCGCATAGTTTACTCCCAGATCTCTCCTCATATCATTTCTAATGCACTTCTCTCCCCTCATCAATCAGGCTTACAACCTCTGCATTCCATGGAAACAGCTCTTCTTGTTGTCTCCAACTCTCGCCTTACTGTGTGTTGCTCTAAGCTCTCTTTTCGTCTTGTCCTCCTTGATCTGTCTGCTGCTTTCAATACTGTGTAACACTCCTATTCTTCTTTACTCTCACCACAATCTTGGTTTTCGTGGTTCTGTCTTACAATGGTTTTCTTATTATATTTCAGCAGGTACCTTTTCTGTTTCCTGCCTCACCAATTTTCCCCTTCCTTTCCATTTATTTATGGTGTTTCGTCCTAGGCCCTTTTCTTTTTCTTCTTATATACAAGTCCTCTAGATTTCATTATTCCCTCCTTTGGAGTCTCCCACCATCTCTATGCATGATGACTCTCAAATCTTCCTTTCCTTTTCTTCAGACCTACAGTCCAATCTCTCTGCCTGTCATCTTGCCATCCAATCTTGGATGGCATCCAATTATCTTCCTTAGAATCCTTCTCAAATCGAGGTTATCTTCTTCCCTGCTTCAACAACCCCCCTCCACTCTTTCCCTCTTCTACCCACCCCCGCTTCTGTTGCTCTATCTCCTACTGCCCGAACTTGGGTTTAATGTCTGTCCCTCATCTATCTTTTCCCCCACAGATTTCTCCCATATCTCGCTCCTGCATTATCAACTGTACAACATTCTCAAATCTCGCCCTTTTCTCACAACACATGCTACAAATCTCCTGCTTTCACCTCTGGTATTCTCTCAACTTTTCTTTTGATCATCTATTTTCTTTGGTCTTCCTGCATCAAACCTGCCCCTCTTTGCTCAATCTTTAATTCTCCTATACATCTTCTCTTCTCTCTTTCTCCCTGGGACTACATTTGTCCCACTTTCCTGTCCCTACACTGGATCTCCTTCAACTCTTGTCTACTATATAATGTCCTCTTTATACTTTTTAAATGCCTTTAGGATCTTGAGCCTCCTTATCTTCTTTAATCTCACTCTATGCTCCTACTCGCACACGTAAATCTTCATCTCATTTTCTCCTGTCGAATCTTTCCCCCCTCCATGTGCACCCTCCAGATTATGTTCCTTTTCCTTACTTGCTCCAATGTTTTGGAATGCTCTTCTCTCTCTCTCCGTTCTATCTCTACCTTTCGTCAGTTTAAAGTTTGACTCAAGCAGTGTCTTCTTTGATCCTGATTACCTTTACCAGACTGCATGTATTTATCATTTATTGCACCGAATTGGCTGCTTGTGCAGCGCTTTGGTGTAAGGCACTTTAGAAATCTGATAAAATACAAATGCCAGGGTTGTCGCCAGAGCCAGTCCTACCCCTGAGGTGGATAGTGGCTGCAGAGAGGGACCCAATTCCTTCCCCTCCCTGTGCCGACTTGTTTCTCTGCAGAGCCATGTTTCAAGCTGTGCCTCTGCATGCATATGCTCGCCAGTCTTCTCATTCCATTTCAGATGCAGAGTCCACAATAGGAGAAGAACAGCCAGTGAACACAGTGACATGTGGATAAAAGGCAGGAAGATCAGAAGTGACTACCTACAATCCCAACGCTCCAGCCCCACTGAGACCTGATCACTGCAGTGGAGCGGCGAGAGACAGAGAAACTCCAGCTCCACCCTGCAGAGACGCAGAGCAGAAGCACAGCTCAGCCTTGCAGTGGCTTGAGCTCACTGGTAGTCCTGATCTACTAGACCACCATGGACCTGTAAGGGCAAAGGTCCCCAGACATAATGGTAGGTTCCCTGAAAACAAACTTTGCACTCCATCTTCCAGCACTGCCAGATCTCCCAGTGGCCAGTCCATGCTGAGAATGTCTGCGGTCTAAGATCTGTTTTAAAGCCTTTTCTCTTGCAGACACGCCCTGGAGGGGAAGGAAGCAATAGGATTTGGATAGGGACAGATGTCCAGCCCTTAGCAAAGGAGGGATATATAAGTAGGGGATGGGAAATGGGAAGTATTGGTGAATCAGGTGAGGTCAGAGGAGGAGGTGGGTGGTTACCAAAAGGCCAGCAGAAGAAAGGAGGGAGCGGCGGATTGTGGTGGAGAGTTTTGGAGCAGTGAGGCATTGGTTTAGGAGTGTTAGTGGCTCTCTAGTGTTAATATGAATTTGTGTGAGATACGTGGGTAGAAAAGACAGTACAAGATGTGACTATGAGAAGACTGCTGTAGCCTGTAGCCCCAAGAGACCCGCATACTAGGGGCTACATGCTTGTCCCCTAATGGACCCTAGAAATGAAGACACAGACACCAGGGTTAATATATGTACTTTATCAAAAGTTGTGTGTTTCTTTTTTTCTGTGCCTGTATGTGTTTTGGGTTAAACCATCCAGCCACCAAGAGGCTTGATGGAATGTTCAGAAAAAGTTAAGAAAGGCGAGAACAATGAAACAGAACTCCCCTGCCCATAAATGGACAGGGCAAGGGAGAAAAGAATCCAGTGAGGATACAAAAAAGATCATTGAAAAAGAAAGGAGCACAAAAAGAAAATAACCCCCTGAGGACCCACCCTCGAGCAGTCCCCCAAGGCACAGAGACCATGAAGCACCAGATGTCGCATGAGTGAGCCCCCAAGGAGTGAGCTAGCTGCATGGCAGGGTTAGCTCAGCAGGCCCATGGACGTAGTGGGTGTCAGCCCACCCGGGGGGCAGACGGGACGGGTCTAGAAATGGCAATGGGCCCAGTGGTGTGCATGGGGCAGCCCGGGCCGAAAAGGAGCAGGCCAGTATGGGTTGAGTGAGGGGGCAGCCCAAACCAGGCTGCCCAGCCTTGCCTCAGTTGCGGCGAGGTGTGCCCCTACTAAAAGTCCTCCTGGGCTGCATATGCCAGGCGTGACCTGGGAGGGGAAGAGTGGCAAGTCTGGATGAAGAGCGAGACAGAAAAGTCCCATGCTGCTCCGTCGTGTAGCCTGGGTGAAGAAAAGTCCCGATCTGCCAGGAGGCAGCAGCCCGAGTGAAGACCAGTAATGAGAGACTGTGGGAGGAATAGCAGGGAGGAGAGTAGGAGGTAGGGAAACGAGAAAGAGAGAATCTCAGTAGTTCCTAGATGTTAGGGAGAATTCTCCAGAATGGCTAATTTCCCTTACCTACCGAGTCCCTCAGCAGCTTTGCTGGATTCATAGGATTTATTTTTGTTTTTTTCCCACTCTTACATGTGTTTTGCTGTGTGTGTTTTACATTTTTATGTGTTCTTGGACTGTGGAGCTTCACCTACTCCATATGCATCATCTTTTTACTGTGTGTTACACAGCACCTTCAGTGCAGTGAGACAGGGTTGTCTTTTTTTGACTTCCCAACTCCGACTCCATTTTCTTGGGTCTGACTACTGTCTCCCAGAAGCATATAAATTTGCCATTGACTTTATTAGTCTTTTTAAACTCGCAGACCCAGTACAAACTATCTTACATAGAGTTCTGGAAAGGCTTAATTATTATCCCTTTTTGTCTGTTTCTCCTGGAACACTGTTTCGTTCCCTTTTAAGACTTGGCTGGTGGCAGTGGTAACTACCCTATATTTCCTAGCGCGGTTATCTTAATTAGCCCTGGTAGTGTTTTAAGCTATCTTAGTAGCCTTAAACTTAAACCCGCTGGCCATTATAGATTTTTATACAGTTCCGGCTGGGTTTATTCGCCAATTCTTTTTGTAAAAGTCTTTCTCGTTTTCTTCTCTGCGTGCCAAACTGGGGTTGATTCCTTTATTCGCTGTCCTTTCTGCACAGAAGCCCTCCTTAGACACCTGAATGTCTGAGGGGGACAGGATGTGAGGGAGGGGTTTGAGACTCCCTGCACACGGTCTCCTTGGAGACCCATGTCGCACTTTAGCATGATTGGCTGAGGTGACTGCTGTGTGATTGACAGCCAGGCTGTATGAATGGGGAAAAACTGCATAAAAAGCAGGTCTCTTGGGATTGGAAGTCAGAGTCGCCACTGGAACGAGAGAACCTAAGAGGAGCTGACAGAAGAGGACCCCTACCACGACTGAACCGCCCGGTGAGGCCCTGCTGCAGGTCCGAATCTTCATACTCCAACGACAGGCAAGATCTCAAAGGAACGTCCGCCTCAGCTTCAGCCTTCTTCTTTATTTAAGGTACTGTTCAAATCTGGTTGTTCGTTTCGTCCAGCCGCAGTGAAAGTGTGTGAAACCTTTCGCCAATCCGAGGGCTTGCCCTTCTCCACTCTTTAAAGTAACTTTTCGTCTGACCAACTTCGTTCTGAACTCTTGGCAAAGACTTAACTGCAAACTACCCTGAACTGTGTGATCTTGAGCAAAGACTCTGTTCCATTGACTTTGGGCCAGGTCCCTTGAATCTGATTTCCTCATTGTACTTCCTTTTTCTAGATTGTCCTGCTTAAATAACTTGTTGGTGCTGCTCAATTTCTGGCTAACCTTTGTCTTTCCCTCCCTTTTAAATTGCTTGAGTGCCATTTTGCTCACACTTCATTTTTTAGCTTAACTTGTCCAGAATCTATTGGGTGTGCTGTTGTGTATTCGTAACGTGACTTTTCAACTGCTTTACTTTAGTGAAATGTTTTACAACTGATGTGTAAATACATGTATATTCTTTTACTCAGAAACCTTGAGTCAGTGTTTGTTTGAATCATAGGAATTGCTGTCCTTTGTGTAACTATTGATGCTACTCACTTACTCTTGAGATAAGTCTGGCTGCTCAGCCATGTCTACCACTTTACTGTGTAGTACAGGCTTGTACCAAAGGTGAATTTGTACTGTCACTTGTAGTCTTACGTGTGTGGTGTTCCCAAAGGGTATTGCATATAATTCTGCCTAACACTACGTCTGTTGGGTTTGATGGTGAACAATGTTCTGCCAGTGCAAATGGCCAGATTGAGGATGCGCCGCACCCAGCTACATCTCCGACTCCCTAATCAAGGTGCTTTCCATTCCGACCTGAATCCAGCAAGATCGTCAGTGGTGGACCGATCGCAGGAGCCTCTGAATGGGCACTGCATTCCAGGATCTTCCTCAGCAGTTTATCATCAGAACAGACTCTTCCTTATCAGGGTGGGGAGAAACCTTGGGAGATCTCCAAGTCCATGACAAGTGGAACGAGGATGACTCTCAGGAACAAATACATTTCCTGCAATTGAAGGTGCCCTTCCTATCCTTGCAGGTATTCTTGGCAGTGATAGAGATCTCCAATATCCTTATACTGATGGACAACATGGCAACAATGTTCTACATCAACAAGCAGGGAGGCACCAGGTCGGGGAAACTATGTGCTCTGGCTGTGCACTTATGAGAGTGGGCATGGATTAACAACATACTGCCACAAGCAGCTCATCTAGCAGGAACAATGTTCCAGCAGACGAGCTAAGCAGGAGATCCTTCACCACTTTCAAATGGGGGTTGAGCAAGCAGGTTCTCTGGGAGGCCTTTACCTTCAGAGGTCTTCCCCCGGTGGATCTATTTACGATGGAACTGAACAACAAGTGTCTTCATTTTGTCTCATGTCAGGATAAAGGGAAACATTCCCTGGGAAATTCATTGCCAGTCCCACGGAACAACCAGTTTGCATATGCATTTCCCCCTCTCCCTCTGATTTCCAAAAGTCTTGCAGAAGTCAAGAGTCTCCAGTCATTGCGAACGTCTCCTAACAGCCCCTCATTGGCCGCACAAATCATTGGGTCTCAGAGCTACTACTTATGGCAAGTGAACCACCTCTCCTTCTTTTCCTCATTCCAGACCTGCTTCACCTGCAAGGGGGGAAAGTAATAGAGCTTTGAGCATGATCACTTACTTTGGCGCTCTCACACCTGAAACAATGATATATGCTCACTTGGAATTATTGGACGATAATCTTGAGGTAATTGGGACATCCCAGAAGCTTGTATGTGACCCCAGCACAAAGGAAAATAGTTTCCTTTTTTGCCATTGGATGCAGGGAAAGTTAATGGATTGTATACAGGCATCCATAGATTACATCCTTTCCTTCTTCATAAGTATTGTTAATTCTGGAACCAGTCTCCTCAGAGAGACAAATAGGTGTCCACAAGCTAGTGGAACACTCCCATCCCCTGCACACCTAATTTTATTGAGATCCAATAAACATTTCAAACCGTCTGGCCTAATTACTTATGGATGCTTATTATATTTAACTTTTATAGAAATAATTTCACTGCAGTAGTTTTCATATATCAACAATCTCGATGATTTATGTAAAAATACTTTTTTTCGACACAAAATATTATACACAATTGCTTTTCAAACAACAATAGTTTCAACAAGTCATCGCTCTTTTAAAATCTATTAAACCCTCTAACTGCAAGGGCGACGTTTGCCCTGCTCAGCTCATCAAAGATTGTGGCTCGACCCTTGCCCCCTTTCTGACAGCATTCATTAATGCTTCTTTCCAGTCTGGTCATGTCCCAACTGATCTCAAGGAGGCCTGGGTACGACCTCTCCTCAAAAAGCCATCCCTTGACCCATCGGCACCTGGGAACTACAGACCTATCGCCACTGTCCCCTTCCTGCTCAAAATTCTGGACAAAGCAGCCTACCTGCAAGTCCAAAAATTCCTTGAGGACCACCGCCTTCTTGGCCTTCGGCAGTCTGGCTTCAGACCACGACATTGGACCGAAACTGCCCCCCTTGACTTAAAAAATCAAATGGATGACATCAGAGACGCTGGCAAGCTTGCGCTCCTGTTACTCCTTGACTTATCGGCCACATTTGACCTTGTGGACTACAATACCCTCTGTCATCACCTCTCCATTGCAGCCAACTTCTCTCCCAAAGCCTGTGGCTGGATCACCTTGTTTCTACAGGAAAGGGCCATGAAAGTTTTCTCAGACTCAGCGTGTGCCTCTCCAAGTCACATTACATGTGGAGTGCCGCAGGGCTCCTGCATTGCGCCTACCCTCTACAACCTAATCACTAGACCCCTCTTCAACCTTCTTGACTCCCTGGGCATCTCATACACCAACTATGCTGATGACACCCATGTGCTCATTCCCCTCACGGGTGACTACGAGATAGACAAGACCACCCTTAATTCCATCTATAGCACCATGCAAGAATGGATGGCAGAAAACTGGCTGTATCTCAACAGCGACGACAAAACTGAGCTTCTGCTGATCGGATCACCAACCATCTTGGGTAACCTTGACAAGAACTACTGCTCCTTCACCATCGACAATATACCCATAGATGTGTCCCATACAGTCAAACCCCTGGGAGTATACCTAGACTCCAATCTCAACATGAACAGGCAGGTCAACGCCATTGCCTCCTCATCGGTCTATTACGCTAAACTGCTCAATGCAGTAAGACCCTTACTTACTACACAGAATTGCCTCACCATTGCCAGGGCTACCATCGGCTCGAGACTGGACTATTTTAATGCTCTCCTCGGAGGGACATCATGCAAAAACATTGCCAAACTCCAACTTGTCCAGAACAACGCCCTCAAGGCTGCCACAGGATTCGCTAGAAAGGACCAAATATCAGACCTGAGAAGACAGGGCCATTGGATTCCCGTTAAACAGAGAATCATTTTCAAAATCCTTTCCCTCACCCACAAATGCCTCCATGATCTGGCACCCCCCTACCTTGCTCAGCGCGTAGCTATTCCCACATCTGCTAGGCCTTCCAGACTAGCCTATACCAACATGATCACTAAGCCCATAACACGCAGAGTGCGTGCAGGGGGCTCTAGCTTCCCAGCCATTGCGGCCACTCATTGGAACGCCCTACCCTCACACATCAGGGGAATTGACTCCCACCTAGCATTACGCAAAGCCATCAAAACAAGTCTATTTGCTTAACTGCTTCTGTCAACTCCTTAGCTTTTACTTTGTACACTACTGTAACCAAATATGAACACCCCTAACTGTACTTTGTAACCTTGTGCATATGCTGTAACCAAGTAACCACCGTCTGAATGTAATCCTGCTTACTTACACTTTCTTGTAAAACGCGCCTCAATGCCTTTGGGCTGCAGTACGCTCTACAAATGTAAAAAATAAATAAATAAAAAATAAATAAACAAGACAATGATCAAGATTCTCAAATCAGTAATCCATGCATCATATAAGTTGTTCTATGCGTTTTGGGAATTGGTTAAACTTGAGTTAGTCTGAAGAAATAAAAGTATTGAAGTGAAATTATTTCTATAAAGTTAAATATAACAGGCATCCATAAGTAATTAACCAGATGGTTTGAAATGTTGATTGGACCACAATAAAATGAGGTGTGCAGGGGACAGGAGTGTTTCACAAGCTTGTGGGCACCTGTTTGTCTCTCTCATTGGTAACACAACCAGGGGTGTTTTTCTCTCCCACACCATATCACTTATCTAAAGAAAAAACCTATTCTAAATTAACACAAAGGATTGCTCCTTGACTATAGAAATTAGCACTCAAGTGTTATCAAACAAACTGTATCTAGTGGCTATCGGGGCATACCTCTCAAATAATGACAAGCTGGTCTCCTTTGCCAATCCAGCCATCAAACGACACTTCGGGGGACTTGTCTATCTTTTTCTTCTGAAACGACATTCTATTGTAAACTGGGATCTCAATGTAGTCCTGATAGCTCTCATGCACAAGACCTTCAAGCCAATCGCGCTATTTGATTTACATCTGGTGATATGGAAAACATCTTCTTTAATGGCAATTACCTCCGTCCGTCCTATCAGCGAACTGCAGGTTTCATCCATCTAGGAGCCCTACCTCTCCTTCAACAGAGACAAAGCGGTCTTACTGACCACATAAACCAAGAATGGTATTTTTCCCAAAACCTCAGACAGAAGCAGATACATTTTCCCATTGTTTGGAGGTTTGAAGGGCCTTTGGGTTTTTTATCGAGAGGACTAGGCCTAACATGTCCTTTGGTGGGGTACATCACATGCCTTTCTCACGCTTACCAAATGCAGGGCAAAATCTCTCCAAGACCTGCATGCACACTTGACGAGAGCCAAGAACACAGCAGTAGCCTTCCAACGTCACATACCCTGGGAGGCCATATGCAAAGCAGAGATATGGGCTTCCCCTTCAACTTTCTGTAAACACAACACACTGAATTCAAGCTCCAGGGTTCACACCCGATTCAGACAAGCACACATAAGGAATACCTTTGCAACAGTGTAGATGGCATCCTCCCTGGATTACAGTAGTGTTTTATACTTCCCCATAAATATGGAGGAAAGAGGATGGGACAAAAGAGGAAGGAAAGGTTGCTCAACGTAGTGATTACTGAACTCCTCGTCCAATGTCCCCTTTACTCCATCGACCCGCCCTCAATCGAACTAAGCTAGTGGTCCTCCCAGTAAGTCAGAGACAGGGGGCAGGGCATAGGGCATGGTAGCGCTACATGCACATGGCTCGCTCCACTCTCTAACTACTTAAAAGGGAAGAGCGCTTGGGTTAGCCATAGGTCCAGCCGCATTCCCGCTATGTCGGAACTCCCATAGCTATGTAGGAAATGGGACGTTGATGAGAAGTACAGTAGTCCCTGCAGTGAGTAACATTTCCTTTCTATTTTTTGGAATACTCCAATCCATTTTGATGGGAATACCAATTATGATCTCCTATTCAGTCCTGTATTATTTGATATCCCCTTAATTTCGAGGGTTAATGCTTTACAAATATACTTGATTCAGCGCTGTATACTTGCTATCTACTTGATTTGGACGGCAAACATTCAACAAAAATGCTGCTTGAACAGCCCCTGTGTTTGGAAGCGAATACAGAATGTATCTGCACTCTGTTATCCTTGTTGAAGTCCTCCTATCCTTTCCTCTTTTGTGAGGATGCCAAATATAATAGCTAATGTCTGAGGACCCACCATCTGGAACTCACTTCAACTAACTATCCGCCGCATAGAGGACCAACTTCGCTTTCAGGAAGGCTCTCAAGACCTGGCTCTTCCCATCAGCACCCTAACAGTCTTAGCCGGATCACTCGGGCGCGAACCATTCACCCACTCCATCCCAGGAAACTGGAAGCACAGGAGAAGCAAATAGGGGCGACATAGCACTTCCTAACCGGACCTATATAATACGCTCTGTAAGAAAATAATCTATCTAGGTTTTAAGTCTACCACAACAAGACCCTCATGCACTGCATCCCAGGGAATACAGCTGTGCCCTTGCGGGGGATCAGCCGGCACAGCCACAAGAAACTGCAATACACATAGCCTAAGCACACATCGCACTCAGAGACGTAGGGCCTCAGCAGTGTTAATGTGCTGCAGTAGGTCCAACGACATTAGCTTCAGGCCCCACTTGTTAGACAATCCTGGCTACGCCTCTGATCACCCTTGGCCCAAGTGGCTTTTTCAAGTATAATACAGCTGAGTCCCACGCAAAACTTGGTCCAGCCATCTCACATAGCTTGACTCGTAGTGACTCTCATGACTCCTCTGACTCCTTCAATACTTTCATAGCACCAGACCCACCTACTGATAATCAGAGGCTGCTGTTAGGGACCTGGCCACTGCCAACCTAAGCTACCTTTGTAATGGCTATAAATGTACACGCATTTTACAACTCCTCATCACTTCTCAATCATCAGACTATGGTCTTCCAAGGGCATTTAACCTCACAGCGCTTCTGGCCATACTAATGGCAGTAAACGCTATACAGCTACCATATACCATAACATGTAATATTTGGTGCTGCCTTCATTTCATGGGCTAATATTTAACAAAAGGCCACTTAAATTGGTATTGTATTGGGCAGGGGAATACATCATAATTCTACACTGTGACACCTGCTGGAAGTCATCCCATCCTTTTTTTCTGGTGATACCAAATATACAGCTAATATAGCATTGTAATATTTGGTATCCCCTTGATTTTGAGGGTTAGCATTTAACAAAACACTGCTTGAACTATCCCTTGTATTGGGGAGGGGAGTACATCATAGGTGTACACTGTGACTCCGTCTTGATGCCATCCCTTCTTTTTTTCTGGGGATACAAAATATAACAGCTGATATAGCTTTGTAATATTTGGTATCCTCTTGATTTTGAGGGTTAGTATTTAACAAAACACTGCTTGAACTAGCTTGTGTATCGGGTGGTAAGTACATCATTTGCCTACACTACGCCTCCTTCTGTAAGTCATCCCATCTTTTTTTCTGGGGATATGAAATATAACAGCTGATATAGTGTTGTAATATTTGGTATCCCCTTGATTTTAAGAGTTAGCATTTAACAAAACACTGCTTGTACTATCCCTTGTATTGGGGAGGGGAGTACATCATAGGTGTACACTGTGCCTCCTTCTGGATGTAATCCTATCCTTCTTTCTATGGATAACAAATATAACAGCTGATATTGGGTTGTAATATTTGGTATCCCCTTGATCTTGAGGTCTAACGTTTAAGGAAGCACTGCTTGAACTATCCCTGGTATTGGGGAGGGGAGCACCTCATCATTCTACACCGTGACACCTCCTGGAAGTCATTCCATCCTTTTTTCCTGGGGAAACCAAATTTAACAGCTGATATAGCCTTGTAATATTTTGTATCTCCTTGATTTTGAGGCCTATTGTGTAATATAATATCACTTGTATTGACGCTGAATTAGGGAGGGGAGTACTGTATGTGTATGTATGATATTGTCCTTCTTGGACTCCTCTCATCCATTTTTGTTGGTATACCAACTATAACAGCTAATATACTGATGTATTTTGTATCTCATTGATTTCGAGGGCTCTCCTTTAACAATACACTGCCATTGCATGCCTTGTATTTAGTAGGGTATCAGAGTATGTGCTGCACTATATTCTCCTTCTTGGAGCTCTTCCATCATCCTTTTTTATGTGGATGCTAAATACAGCAGTTGATTCAGTCCTGTAGTATTCCGTATAGCTTTGATTTTAAGGGTTAACTTTTAACACAATTGTCACTTTAATTGGCCTTGAATTGTATAGGTGCATAGAGTATTGGTCTATGCCATATTATCCTTCTTGGAGACCTTCTAGCCTGTTTTTGGGGTAATGCCAACTTCAACAGCTCATTATGAGCTGTAATATTCCATATCCCTATTACTTTGAGGGTTAACATTTATGAAAATACTGCTTGAACTCTGCTGTGTATTAGAGAGGTGAATACATTTGTCTACACTATGATTCTCTCTGGAAGTCATCCCACCCTTTTATTTCTGGCAATACCAAATATAATCGCTGATATGATATAGCGTTGTAATATTTTCCCTTTGATTCCGATGGCTAACATTTAGCAAAACACTGCTTGACCTATCCTTGATATTGGGCGGTGAATACATTATTTGTCTACACTATGACTCCATCTTTAAATACTCTCATCCTTTTCTTTGGGGGTACCAAATATATTAGATAATTTAGTGTTGTAATATTTGGCATCCCCTTGATTCCGATGGTTAACATTTAGCAAAACACCTCTTGAACTATCCCTTGTATCGGGAGGTGAATACATTATTTGTCTACACTATGACTCCTTCTGGGGATACCACATATAATAGATGATTTAGTGCTTTAATATTTGGTATCCCCTTATTTTTGAAGGTTGACATTTAGCAAAACACTGCTTGAACTATCCCTTATATCGGGGTGATGAGAACATTCTTTGTGTACACAATAACTACTTCTTTAAGTACTCTCATCCATTTACTTGTGGGCATACCAAATATAATAGCTTATTTAGTGCTGTAATATTTGGTATCCCCTTATTATTGAGGATTAAAAATTAACAAGCAATGCTTGAACTATCCCTTGTACTGGTGAGGGGAGTACATCATAAGCCTACACTGTGACTCCTTCTGGAAGCCATCCTATCCTTTATTTCAAGGGAATACCAAATATAACAGCTGATATAGCCATGCAATATTTGGTTTCCCCTTGTTTTTGAGGGTTAGCATTTAACAAAACACTACTTAAACTATCCCTTTTATCGGGGCGTTGAGAACATTGTTTGTGTACTGCGAGGAACTCATGGTGGCATCATTAAAGACAGACACAAGTGATCACAGTTCAAGGGTGTTTATTAAACTGTAAATGCATGGTGGAATAACGCATAAGCTAAACCGAAATCTAAGGTTGGAGCAAGCGTCAACCATCAAATGAAAATTAAGGCAGTCCTTGTGGCGTTGTCAAAATAAAAAGGCCTATACTAAACAAAAACCTATTGTCAGTTCCTTACAGCTACTTATAAAAAGAGTGTGGGATATGGGTTGAATAAATAAAGAAGTGTTCACAAATAATAAGTCAGGATGTGATTAACAGGGTACTCTCTTCCCCACGTTTTTAGCACAGGACAAGGTGGATTTCCCGAGCACAGCACACACTCGAGCCTTCCCAGCACGAGTCGACAGTTCTGCATCAGCTATCAGGCTCTTCAATGGTTAAGTCTCTTTTTAGCAAAAGTCTCTAGCCCTCAAAACCCTGATATTCTTAACAAACAAGCAAACAAAGCTCAGTTCCACAAATACTTCGGGTGATGGCTTCACCCCTGGTTCCCCCTCTTCTGGACGCAGATCCTTCACAAATCCTGGTTCTCCCTTGACCAGGCTCGGACCCTATCAAAGTTCCTTAATGATTAAGTTCAGTTTCACTGAACAGTTCCTTTCTCAATGAACTTTGGGTAATAACTTTTCACCCTAGGATCTCCCTCGGTTGGGCTCGGACCCCAAATGACAAGCGGGACAGTACACTTCTCCTTGTCTTATAAGGTTTCCTGTTTTACAAATCTTAATGTCTTTTCAAACAATCCAGTGTGAGCATCCTTCGATTTGGTGGTTTGCCCTATCCAATCTTTGCAACACACTGTTCACACGCTTACTTCACCAAGAGGGACCTGTTCCCTTAGCTTTCCATTAATCTGTTGGTCAAAGTCGACAGTACGGAGGATTTTACAAGACCCCTATATGAACACTTTGACCTCTTCTGCCTTTTACCAAGGCCTTCTGGTTACAGTAGTTTTCTATCATTGGGTAATCGTCCAGAGATACTTGCGTGAGCACCCACATTTTGCCGTACTCCTCTGTTGCTGGTTTTCCCCCTCATTCCTCAATAATATTTTTATGCTTTCACAATTCAGATTTAGCTGTTGGCTACTTTTCATTTAACACAGTTCGGTTTCTTATCGGTGCTTGACTCGAATCACCGGCTGCGATGCACCGCTGTGCTTTCTTCCTCCTTGGAGTCAAGGTTGGTACCACTGAGACAAGTGTCTCTCTCCGGCTTGGTAATCAGCGGAGGAGGATCTCGTTTACCGTTGACATCTGTTGCAACACATGTGTGCTATTGTTCGCAGGGTTAGGTTTCCTTCTTCTGAAGTTTCAAAGGCCTTGGTTAGAAAGGGCCAGGTTGATTCTCTCCTTATCACCCTCTCGGTATGCACTGCCTTTCGCCTCCTTTTGACCCTATCTGACTAACCTAGCACTTAACCACTTGCTGGCTGCACTACCACTGCTTATCGCCCTTATTTATTTTTACTAATTACTATGTATTCCCTCCTCTGCTCCGCGCTTTCTAGTTTCCCCCTTCCATGTACTTTCCCCCTTTTACCTTTCCCATGTACTTGCATGCTCTTACTGTCACTGGGCCTAGTAAGATCGTTGTTTTTGTTCTCTCCCCTGTTCCCCTCCCGTTGCCCGGTCGCGCTCTGAAACACTTGTGTATGAGCGTGATATAAATAAAATATCATTTAATTTCATCATTTAATTTCATTTCATGTCACGTTGTGCATTCTGCCTTGCTCATCCTGTACTCTTGTGCTCCACCTTTTATCCCTGTGGGAAAGTAAAAGGGCCATCAGGTGTGTGTGATTCTGGTCAATTGTTGGACTTTGCATGACCCTTGTATTGGGACATGTCAGGCAAACGGCTCTGGTGTTAGTCCGTTGTCTTTCGTGTTGTGCGAAAGTGTTCATGTGGGAAAAGGGGAGGTAGTGCCTTGGAATATTCTTTGTGGTAGGATGCGGAAAAGGTGTTGAAATAAGGGGGATACCGCGTCTCTCCCGTCGGTGTCCCACTCCCACTCCCCCCAAGGACCCCCAATCCATGTAATCCTCCCTCTCTGGTCCACCCCAGGAACTGGATCCAATATCGACGGCCATGTCCTTCCACCTGGATGACAGATCCCCAAGGAGTAGCTAGGGAGACACCTTCAGGTTCCTCACAGTACACAAGAACTACTTCTTTAAGGACTCCCATCCTTTTTTTCTTGGGATACCAAATATAAAAGCTGATTTAGTGCTGTAATATTTGGAATCACCTTATTTTTGAGGGTTAACATTTAACAAAGCACTCCTTAAGATATCCCTTCAATTGGGGAGGGGAGTACCTCATACGCCTACACTGTGACTCCCTATGGAAGCCATACCATCCTTTTTTAAGGGGATACCAAATATAATAGCTAATATAGTTTTGTAATAGTTGGTATTCCCTTGATGTTGAGGCGTAACATTTAAAAAAAGCACTGCTTGAACTATCCCTTGCATCTGGATGGTGAATACATTGTTTGCCTACACTATGGGGGTAATTCCGAGGTAGGCGGTAAGGGGTTAACAGCCCCGGTAAAGGTGCCGGAGCCGTCAACCCCTTACTGCCTTATTACGAGTTCTGGCCGCGGGACCCGCTAAGGACACCTGGTAAAGCCAGGTGTCCTTAGCGGGTCCCGCGAGTAGACCAGGGTGCTAACAACGGGCCCGATATTAACGGGCCCGTTGCTAGCACCTTCCCCATTCCCAATGAGCCCTATGGAGGCTCGAATGGGAATGGGGATGGGTTCCTTGAATGAGGAATTACCGGGCCCTCCAAGGTCGGAATGGCCCAGTAATTCCTCATTCAAGGAACCTGGACCCGGTACCCGTTAAGGGGGTAGCCACGCCGCTAATAGCGGCATGGTTACCCCCTACCTTGTAATGACCTCCTATGACTCTTTATTTAAGGACTCCCATTCTTTTTTTTCTGGGGATATCAAATATAATAGCTTTGTACTATTATAATATAATGGCATTGTACTATTTTAAGGATCTTGGCGAAAGTTAATGCAATTAAAATGATGTTGCTTCTTTTAGTATTGTATGTTTTACAGTTAATCCCTTTGAAGTTCACGAAAAAGATTCTAGGACATGTTGACAAAGTTTTTGAGGAATTCTTATGGGGTGCTGGAAAAAGAGCTAGGATTCCACAGTATGTTATGGTTCGGGGAATTCAAGAGGGTGGATTTAGCTACCCCATCCTAGGAAATTACTGTAAGGGTTTCCTAAATTGTTTACCTTTTCTAATGACGATTGGGATCCGGTATCGTGGTGGGTACAAATGGAAAAGAAAATGTTGGAACGATATCATGTAAAGAGTTCGTACTCCATTTGAAAGCTGTCACGTCAAGCTATGAACTTGAAATCGATTGTTGTAACAAAAGATGCACTAGTTTCACAGTTAATAAACAATGGTCAGGGGCTATATATTTATAGAGATGCATTGCTCTGGGGGAATCCAGGACTACAGGTGAATAATAGGATGTTGAATTGGAAGAGTTGGAGTAGTAAAGGTATTCTAGTGATTGGTGACGTTTAGAATGATGATGAAATCGTTTCCTTTGAATATCTGACTGAAATATTTGGACTGAATAGGCAGGAGTTGAGAAGATATAAAATCTTGCAGGATTTGATTTCTGATAGGCGACAGATGACGGAAACACGAATTGTACAGAAACCAGATATCTGTACACTGTTCTCTGTAGGGCAGCAGAAGGTCTCTAGTTGCATCAAACTTATGCCTTTGGAAAGTCCATGGTTGGCATCATGGGAGAAACTCAGAATGACCTGGAGTTGGGAGAGGAGATTTCGGTGAAGGAATGGTAACAGATTTGGAGAATTCCAATAAGGTCAAAGCTTGACTTGAATTTACGTTACATTCACCAGAGAGTGTTGGGTAGGGTTATTGGACCCCGGTTTGCATGTGTGACTTAGGGCTGATAGGAAGTGATCATTGCTGGGGTTGTCGAAAGGAAATAGGTATGTTGTTGCACATGTTATGGTACTGTGATAGGGTAAAGGAATACTGGAAGGATGTATTGGATAGAATTGATGCAGTTTGGAGCATTAACATTTCACTAAATTCTTCCTCGGTAATACTGCAATCCATTAAGTGCAGCCACAATATTGATTATATAACAAGAATCTGGATTTGTAGGGGTGTGCTTGTGGCAATTAGGCTTGAAAGTTTGTAAAACAAGGAAAAAGCCTCTAGCTGAGGATTGGCTTTATGATATGAGGATTCTTTCAAAATGTGAAAATGTTTGTTTTATAAACAATGCAAGGAAATGGTTTATAAAGATCTTTGGGGTCCTTTCAATTACGTTTATGGAAATTGACAGGTTAATATTGGGGTGTGCATTGAGCATTTTGACTTATATTATGGGGGGAGGGCTAGGGGTGTGGGTGTGTATTTGTTGTCTTTTGTCTAGTCTTGTCTTTTTGTGTTGTCTGGTCTGTCTGGCTAAGTCAAGTTGTATCTTAATAGTATTTGGGCTTGGTTGTTATTTTTTTTCAATGTTTATCAATAATGGTTATACAGTTGTGATCTTATGTTTTTGATTGTATACATTGGTTATTGTAATTGTACATAGTTCAAGCTGAATGTTTGGTTATTACATGCTTTGATTGTTTATTGAAAATCATAAAGTGTGTAAAAAAAACACAAATATAATAGCTTATTTAGTGCTGTAATATTTGGTATCCCCTTCTTTTTGAAGGTAGACATTTAACAAAGCACTGCTTGAACTATCCCTTGCATTGGGCAGGGGAGTACATCATAAGCCCTGTGACTCCTTCTGGAAGCCATCCCATTCATTTTTTCAAGGGGATACCAAATATAACAGCGGATCTAGCCTTGTAATATTTTGTATCCCCTCGTTTTTAAAGATTAGCATTTAACAAAACACTGCTTAAACTATCCGTTGTATTATGGAGTGGAGTACATCATAAGTCTACACTGTGACTCCTTCTTTACATCATCCCATCCTTTTCTTCTGGGGCTACCAAATATAACTGCTGATATAGTGTTATAATATTTGGTATCCCCTTAATTCTGAGGCCTATTGTGCAATATAATATCACTTGATTCGACACTGTATTAGGAAAGGGAGTAGAGTATGTGTTTGTATGTACTGTCCTTCTTGGAGTCCTCCCACCCATTTATGTTGGGATACAAAATACAATAGCTGATATTGTGTTGGAATATTTGGTATCCCCTTGATTTTGAGGTTAAACATTTAACAAAACACTGCTTGAACTATCCATTGAATTGGGGAGGGGATTACATAATTTGTGTGCACTGTGACTCCGGGCCAGCCCAAGGGGTGCTTGGGGCACCCAACACACAATTAATGCGGCAGGGATCACCCTGATGGCTGTGGTCACACGACAAGACCGCAGCTGCCGTGGGCTGCCAGACAAGCAGCTGCTCTGCAATCACAGAGGACTAGTGGCCTGGAGGTATCCAGACTAGCAGGGTTGCAGGCCTGTGATCACCCGGGGGAGCCCTGCAGGCCCAACAAAATGAGACACAAGACAGAATGCCATCACATTTAGTCTGCTGCCATTGTATTGCACGCGCGTACGGAGGCTCCTTTTTCCAGTCAGTCATGAGGTTGTCATGATACATCCTTAAAGGGGAAATGCATGTTCTTAAAAGGGAAACACCATAAATACTCCCACTGGGCTGCACTTTTTACCACTGAGCAGCAGAGCACCCACACTGCGTAGCTCTCAGAGAGACAACACTCGAACAGAAACTCACACTGAGCAGCATCTAGAGGCAGCACGCACACCGAGTAGCACTCACAAGCAGCACTACAATGGGAATCACTCACATAAGCAACACTGACAGACAATACACCCACTGGGCTGTACTCTCACCACTTAGCAGCAGAGCACTCACACTGAGCAACTATCAGAGAGACAGAACTCACACTGAGCCGCAGACAGAGACAGCACTCACACTAAACAGCACACCCAATTGGCAGCAATAAAAGGGAACAGATCTCACTTGGAGAAATCACTCGCACTGAAGAGCACTACAAAGGGAAGCATGCACAGCAACACAAAGCAGCAACTGCAATTGGCTGGCATTCACAGGGGGCAAGAGTCAGACAACTTTAAGAGCAGCACTCAGTAAATACTCACACAGAGACACCCCAAAGGGGGGGCAGGGAAGTACTAAGACACAGAGCAGCACAAAACAGTCCCTCTGAGATAGGACCCTGAAAGAAAATCACTCGGAAAAATCAGCACTCACCCAAGGGCTATGTTCGCACTGAGAAGGACTCAGCCCCTGGATCCTCCTCTCAGGAATAACAGGAACTTCTGCAGCCCAGTGCTTACTGGATAGAGACGCCCCCGACCCCATCTTTTTTCTCCAAAACAAAGTGCTTTATTGTCTACATGCAGATTTTGAAAACAAAGCGCTTTATTGTCCACATGTATGTTTTGAAAACAAAGCTTCATTGTCCGCATGCAAGTTTTGGAAAGTGGTTGGTGTGGTTGGTGTTTTCCAGTGGAAAAAAGGTAAATACAAGACTTATGAAGCATTTCACCAACTCATTTGTATTCAAATATGGACCTAACACAGCATTCCACACTGCAGCGTGTTTATAAGATGTGCCTCGTGTTTTCATGAAGTCTTATAAACACACTGCAGTGTGAAATGCTTCATACGGCTCCATTGCATAATATAAAAGCTTGTAATATAAAAGCTGTTGGGAATTCTCTGTTTACCTTGTCCACCATATGAAGAATGAAGGCCTTTTACAGAGATCCTTTGTCTATGTGTTTGAGTGGAGATTGATATTCGAGGAGGAGTGGTGCTGTGAGCTGAGTAGAATCAGCGTCTTTCTTTTTGTTAATATAAAAGCTTCTATATAAAAGCTTGTATATGCTCAAAGCATTTTTTACAATGTGAGCCTGCAAATGCTTGCATATACAAGCTTTCATATTAACGCAACAGAGCCTGTTTTAAATAGTTTACCAGAGCAGGTCCTGCGCAACATGGCCAGTGGTCATGCCCCTTAGCCCTGCAAAATAATGACAACAAGAATGTGAGATTATTACATATTTTCTTGCAATGTGCGAAAGCCTTGATAGTATAGTTGTAAAACCCAGAGGAGATGGTTTAGTTTCACACTACTTTGCTTATAGTTGTAATCTTCCATTCAGGTTGGGGAAAATAAAGCCTCAATCATACAATTTTTACTCAAAATGTTGCTATGACGATGTATAATATAGTCAGCCTGGTTTATTGTGTGATTTATCTGCATTTCATGTCAAATGAAATATTATTTGTATGTGTTTTACACTTGTTGCAAGCCTGTGACATCCCACTACTACTCCAATGAGCCCATCTATCAGGTTAATTTCCCTAAGGAGGTAGTATTCCAGTGTATGTTTTCAATTTCCAGGCGTACTTTGTGTACCCATTTCCATCACTGTTGGCAGCTGTTTTTTTTTAAGCTACAAATAACCATATAACCCACTAAGTTTCATTCAACTTCATGCAGTTCAGCTGACCGATCAAGTTGCTCATCAGGCGTTTAGAGGCTTCTCAAAAGTACATTAACAAATTGAGCGTTATACTGGTGTTATGTAATATTTGTCACCTCATGCAGAGGATCGGAACTCTCCTACTTTGATCTGCGATCCACAAAGACAGCCGAAGACAGGGGATACCGGATCGGTATGGGATACCAAATATTACATAACACCGGGATGGTCCCGGTATTTGGTGCTCTGTCCCCCTTTCTCATGATTATGTTTCCATTGGAAATTGCAGTGGTCCCGATTTTTTGTAGTAGGTCTTCATAGCTGGCAGGCAGGAATGCACAATCTCACACAGAAGAAATGGTGCATTTTACAACTTAAGATAGTGTTAGTTTGTGATACATTCATTATAATATGTGTTTCCTTGAACAGTACCACTCAAATCACCTTCTCCTCCAAATGCTACTGAAGTGTAGGGCCTTGATAGCTACTTTCAAGAGTTAGTCCTACTTTTATGTTAGTTGTCCTGTCCCGGTTATTAACTTTTTAAATCTGGCAACCCTATTTAAGTGGGATTAGAAATTGAGGGGGGGCTCTCGTTAGCGTGTGTGGCCTAAGTATGGGTGTGCTTAGGCCATGCCCCCTATTGAGAGCCCCCTTCCCCTCGCCTAATGGGTGGGGGCTGCTAAAAGAAGCAGAGCTGGGGCACATTGGCATTATTACCTTTGATGCGCCCACCCCCTCCCAGTGGTCGAAGTGTACGAAAAGAAGTAGTGGAACTATGTTCCCTGTTGGCCTGCACCCACTCGCCACAAACCCCATTATGACGTCCCCTCCCACACACAATAAACACCACCAAACACTTTCACCTGCTGTTTAAGGGAACGTTCAGTGCAGTGCACTGAAAGGGCAAGTTTGAACTGCCTCCTACACTTTTATTTTAAAACAAAACCATTCCAGAACCGTTTCTTTTTAAAATAAAAGTATAGGAGCTGTAAAAGGTAATTTAAAAAAGTAGAGGAGCACCGCTCCCGCTCACTTCGACCACTGCCCCCTCCTTTTAAATAAAAGAAGGGGCTGGGCACACGAAAGTTGTGACACGAGTGTGCCCCAGCTCACACCCAGCAGGCAGCTTTTTCATTCAAGGAACCACGTGGTGCAAGGAGGAGAGCTGGATTGACTGTTTAATCTCTGCAGGCAAACTCATAATAAATATAACATGCAATGATGTCGCACTAAAATAAGGTTCAGACGTCGGAGACAGGTACACCTTCTTTAATGATTATACTCAAACTGGTGCGAAGCCGGGAGCCGCGCCTTCAACATTACATGGGTTTCAACCCACAACAAACACAACCACAGAAAGGGTACAGAGGCCTGCCCTTCACAAACATGCTTACATAAAGAGAGGCCGTTACATCTCCCACTGGCTTAGTAAAGAACTTGGGGCCCTCAACCCATTTCTTTAATCCATCTAGACGGCTTGCGAATTACCTTTCTAGAGGGGCTTCGCTTGAGGGGATTATCTTCCACATGGCGATCACTATCGCTGTCATCAGTGTCCACTTCACCTTCCATGAATTCCGAGTCCAGATCAGACAAGCCATCACTGACTGTTGAATCATCTCTCTCATGGTCCAGTTCACCTTCAAAAGACCGAAAAAATTAGGAGTTTTGGGTGACAGTGCCAGTGGGACTTGCAGCTGTTACCATGGTCCCTTGAACGTGAGTTACTGTCATCGGTTATGGCTTGAATGTGGGGACCTCTTTGGAGTCTTGTGCATGACGTACCAGAACCTGATCTCCTATCTGGAAATTGCTGGGCTTTGCGTTTCGTCAGAGGTTTGCATAGTCCTTCATTTTACACTTGCTTTCATGATCCCTTGTTCCGGCTGTGTCTGCGCATTTGTTGGAGAGAGCGCTGTTGGGATTGTGAGGCAGAGTGGTTCTTACCATGCGCCCAAACAGGAGTGCTGAGCGACATGTACCTATAGAACTATGTGGCATATTTCTGTAGTCCCGAAATAGTGTGCAGATGGCCTGCATGAAGGATCCCTTAGTAATCGAACAGACTTGTAGTTTTAGTTTGCCCATGAATCTCTCCACTGTTCCATTGGCTTGTGGCCACCGAGGTGTGATTTTGCGACGCTGGAAGCCAAGATGTTCTGCGAATATGGCGAAATCATGCCCTCCCCTTATCTGACTTCACGATGGAAGGGATTCCGTAATCAGTGAACGTTTTATTGAGCACTGGTATCACAGCCTGAGCACTGTTGGAGTGAATCAAATGGACTTCCAGGAACCTGGACAGCTCGCCAATGATTACGAGTACATATTTACCATTGGCTATCGGGCCAAACATGTCGATGGCGACCTCGTCCCATGCTTGTAGTGGCATTGTTGTCATCTTGAGAGGCTCAGGAAATGTGCACGGGGTGACAGCCTTGCACGCTATACATTTGCCTAGCACCTGTTCCACTCTCTCGTCCATTTGTGGGAACCATACTTTGGTCCTGAGCTGACTTTTCGTGGATACGATTCCTCAGTGTCGCATGTGTGCCATAGTGAATATTTGGTCTTGTAGACTCGCAGGGACGACAATCCTGTTTTCTTTTAGCAGTAATCCCTCCAGGGAGATGGATAGCGTATGCCTTATGAGTCGGAATGTCTGGAAGTGTTTTTCTTCTATTGCCGATAGTGGTTCGTTGTGTTTGCTTTTGAGGTGCCACTGGTCCGATGTTAAACACTTCTGTATCTTCATGAGCAGTTAGACGTTCTTCAGGCCCTCTAGCAGTTGTGCTCTCAAAACTGATTTAGGTAGTGTGTTGCCCACTAGGTAGTTTATATATTGACTTGCCTAGATGGACTGTCTCTCATCTTTGGCTGGCAGGGGATATCGGGATAGGAAGTCCGCAGGGTTGCTGTCCTTTCCTGGGCAGTGCATGATGTTGAAGTAGTACTCCTGCAACCGAAGTCCCCACCTTGCGATTCGAGGAGGCATTGTGGCCTTTGGTTTGCCATAAATAGTTGTGAGGGCTTGATGATCCATAATTATGGTAAATGGATGCCCAGATGGTAATGTTCGCATGCCCATAAAACAGCAAGACTCTCTTTCTCTGGTTGTGAGTATGCACACTCTGTGGCAGAGAGGCTGCGACCTGCGTATGCCACTTTGCATCTTGTCGAATTAGGCGGAGCACCTGGTTTTATTTGTGCTGAAATCACCCCCAAACTGACAGGGCTGGCATCTACTGTCACTTCAGTTTCAAGTTCAGGGTCGTAATTCGCCATGCATGATACAGAGGCAGTGCTTTTTTAATTTCTTGAAATGCCTCTATGCACTCTGTCGTCCAGGAGAATTCTTGTCTTTTTCCGGTAAGTAGTCGGAGGGGCGTGCTAACTGAAGAAAAATCCTGTGTGTATCTAGTACAATAGCTTGCCATTCCTAGAAAACAATTGACCGCAGATACTGAGGTTGGTGTAGGAGCTTCCATTTATGCTTGCACTCTGTCTGGTTCAGTTTGTAGACCATTGTGGGAGAATATGTGCCCAAAGAATTTGGGCATCAATTTGCTGAGCTCACATTTGTCAGCATTTAGGGTCAGGTTTGCCTCTTCAAGCGTCATGCACACCCTCCTGAGTGTGTCATTGTGTGCTTCTTATGTGGCCCCAAAGATTAAAATGTCATCGCTATAGTTTAGGCAGTGGGGGATGTGCTTGATGACTTGGTGTATCTCATTTTGAAAAATCTCTGCAGCAGACAATACCTCAAAGCTGAGCCGTTTATACCTAAAAAGCCCCAGGTGTGTAGAGAACATCGTTATATATCTGGTGTCTGGATGTAGTTCTAGTGGATGGTAGCCTTTATTTAAATCAAGTTTTGAAAATACTTTTGCCCCGTGCAGCAAGTGCATCATGTCAGTCATTCGGGGCGCCATGTGTCATTCTCTTTCTATCGCCATGTTTGGGCTCTCATATCCACACAAATGCTAGTGTTGTTTTCCTTCTTTGGCACAGGTAATATGGTGACAGCCAGGGTGTGGGTCCTGATGCTGTCTCAATGATGTCTTGCTCTAGTAAGGACTGTATCTCATCCTCCACATGTCTTCGAATGTTAAGGGGTATACCCTGAAAGTATTGAGCCGTCGGTTGCACCTGAGTGTTTATGTGCAGCTTAATTTGTTTGCTTTTTAGTTTTCCAAGGCCTTTAAACAGTGCCAGGAACATTTTCATCATCATTCCTTCGGGCTGGCCGTGTAGGCTGACAGGATCTGGTACATCACATGTTTAGGCCCATCTGGATGGCCGACCGAAAACTGAGAATGCTTCCCCCTGGAACTTCTGCTTTAACCACGTACATCTTGACTTTTAGATTCTTATATTTATACGTACATGTGGCCGTGAACATTCCTTTGCAGTCAAGAGGTTTGTTTGTGCCTTATGGGTATATGTCACTGTCCGCTTTCTTCAATCACTTCTTTTGGTTGAGGTACTTGTACGTTTCTTCCTTGATGGCATTCACTGTGGCTCTGCTGCCTATGAGGAATTTGCGGCTCTGCCCAGTTAGTTGCAACAGCAGAGTCGGGCTGTATTCGGTGGCTGTGTCATTCCCTATGGCGTGTACATATTCTCTTTTCCGGTCACCACACGATGATGATGCTTCTAAGTATCTTATTTTCTGTCGTGACGCCCGTCTCTGTGATTCATTTCTGTATCTGGGTTGCTTTGTGTCATCTCTTCTGTCGTCACGCCTCCTGTCTCTATGAGTCGACCCTCGTGTTCTGCTGTGCGAGCTGTGCCTGCTGGTTGTCAGAGATCGCCATGTGCTTGTTCGAGGACATTCCCACCTCGGACGATGGCTTTCCCGCCTTCTGATATCTCTGCTGTTCTCCGTCGACTGGAAGAATTTGATTTTCTTGCAGACTGATTGCAAATGGTTTTCTCCTCCACACTTGTCGCAGTGATGACCTACAGCTCGGCATGGACTGATTTGCAGGAAGTTATATCCACATCTGTAACATATCTTTTGGTCTGGGTTGCATTCAGAGTTGCCGGTGACGCAGTTTATGTGATTTTGATATTACTCAGCGATTCTGTTTGCAGAGACAGGGCAGAGTCTGCCCTGAAGTTGGAGGATTTCATTGAGGGTTCTGCTTTTCTGTAATAACTTTTTTTTTTTTTTTTTTTTTTATTTACTTGTATATAATCAGAAAAATAGATTTTTACAAGGGCTGAATCCTAACGGAGCGAATCCCGTTAACGATATAAAGGGTTTTGACGGTAGTATGAGTCACAGTTTCAAGTTTCTGTTGACGACTGATCAGCGGCAATGGTGGTTCTTGTCTTTTCGATTGCCAGGTCCAGAAGTTTGGCGGCTGCTGTGTGCCATCGGGTCTTTTCGCCATTTATAATTCGGTTCCACCAGATATCTTCATTACCTGCGAAGGAGGTGGCTGTCAGAGAGCTGAAATAGGCGATTCTAGGTAGGTGCAAGGCAGGGCAACACATTAATAGATGCCTTATTGATTCAGTCTGTTCAGGGTTTTGGCAGAGTCTGCAAAATCTTTCTTTAGATCTCGTTCTAATAGCTCGGATTTCTTGTGTCGGTAGCACGTTCAGACGGGCTTTCAAAAAGGTTCTCATGAGAGATTTGCTGGGATATCTTTTGCAGTAGGCCATTGGCTCTTTCAATTTATTTGTGTTCATTGGGAGGTCGGCTAGAAGTTTGTAGGAGGTCGCTTTATCGATGGTGGTAATCCAGTCCCAACATTCTAGTTTGGTTTTGACCCTGGTAGGGTTGTTCTTCAGATCCTCTTCCGTACAGGCGATCAAGTGGAGTTTTTGTTTTTGTTCCGTGGCCCACTTGTTCATAAAGTGGTTTTTGCCCATTTCAATTTCTTCGGCTATCAAGTGATAGATTTTCGGGCTGTCTGGATGAATGACTTTCCTGTAGAGCTGTAAAGTGCTGTGATCTATCGTTGCTTTGAGAGATGTGAGGCCAAGTTCTCGCCTTATCGGCGCTACTGGTGTAGAGTTTGGAAGTCCTAACACTGCTCTCCAAATTAGGCCTACGAGTCTGAGCCAAAGATGGGAGGGAATTGATGGTGTGGCATCCATGGCATACGTCAGAGCAGGGATGATTTTTGCTTTGTAAAAATTGATTGCTGGCTGAAGTGAAAATTTGCCATACTTGCGATCGACTGCTTTTAGTTGGGCGGCCAGGTTCTTTGCCTTAGCCCAAAGGGTAGCTTGCATGTTCAGGGCGTTCTTTGTAGAATCGAGTTGGACTCCTAGGTATTTAAATGAGTTGACCACTTCGATTTTTGTCTCGCTGAGATGCCAATGAAAACGGTCTCTCTTTTTGCTCCCTGGTTTTTGCAAGATCATTATTTTTGTTTTGGATTTGTTGATCTCTAGGTTGTTGTTGGTGATGTAAGTTGTGAGATTGTTTAGTTGGCGTTGCAGACCGACCTGAGTTTGGTCGAGTAGGATCAGGTCGTCTGCATACAGAAGCCTAGGAACCCTTATAGAGCCTATTTTGGGCGGAAATGATCGTATCTGTTTCTGGCTGTCTTTGAAATCTCCAAGGAAGGATATAAACAGGGCGGGTGCCAAGGGGCAACCTTGCTTCACTCCACGAAATGTTGGTATAGGGTTCGAGGTGAGGCCTTGATTGTTCAGCCGAACCTTTATACTTTTAACTTTTTTCTGAAGTCAGGTGATTCGCAACCTGCGATGACTTGTGATTTTAAGGCCTCCTCTTTGGAGTAGTGGTAAAAATCGAGTATTTTGCTCTCTTTCTCAGTCTCATGACAAAATTGTCCATGTTCTCCCCTTTTTGCTGCATGGAAGTGTGGAAAATATGTTGCTCAAAGTCCACGTTTTTCAGCGGTGCAAAATAATTATTCAGCGAATCAATTATGCCTTGAAAAGAGTCTGTCGTGTTTTCTGGCATTTCAAATACAATGTCCCTCACTACAGGGCCTAGTGAGTGTAATAATATGCCTCTGAGACAGCATTCTTTCCTGACAACCGTTCCATCAATGTATATGTGCAGTTCCTTGAGCCACTTGTTCCATCTTGGTGCCAAACTGCTTGTGTCGGACATATCAAAATGTTGCATGGCTTGCATCTGTAATGATTCATGGCCTCCCTACTCTCTGGGAGCAGGATTGCAAGGGGTCGAGTTGGAATTAGGGCTCTGTGAGCCACTGCCCACTTCATTGTCTCACATGGTGGCTTGGGTTTGTATGGGAAGGAATTGTAGAGCTCACCTTTGGGTAGAGTGGTGGGCTGCACGTGGGTGCTTGGCAAAATGTTGCAGTCTGGGTGAGTCAGCAATGTGCAAGGCCTCCCAGGGCACGTGTCCTCCTTTGCTTAGTGTTCCTAGTTCAGAGGAAGTTCCTCTGTGATGGTGCGTAGCTTTACAGTGCTGTTAATCCAGACTGTCTTTCCTTGTGGCAGTGCATTGGTAATATGTGCTGCAAACGCGATTAAATAATTACTTTTCCTCCGTGGCGGCGTAGGTCTGCGCGGGCCGACGGTTCATTGGGCCGGCGCTCCATCACGTGGTGTGGTCAGGAGTGCTGCTGCAGTGAAATGTAGACCGGAGCAGGAGAGTGGCCTTCCCGGCTCAGCAAGGGTGCAGGAGAGCATTTTGCGATAACACCGGCGTGCGGACCCAAGGGGGCACCACAGTGGAAATCTTGCACGAGCATGCCGTGGGGTAACCTCATCGCCAATATGGAATCTCTGCAGGCGAACTCGCAATAAATATAACATGCAATGATGTTGCACTAAAATAAGGCTCAAAGACCTTGGAGACAGGTACACCTGCTTTAATGATTATACTCAAACTGGCACGAAGCCGGCAGCCCTGCCTTCAACATTACGTGGGTTGCAACCCACAACAAATGCAACAACAGAAAGGGGACAGGGGTCAACCCTTCACAAAAAGGATAACATAAAGAGAGGATGTTACACTGCCCAGCTCTCCTTTTGTTTCCGAGTAAATAGCCATCAGCCAGCTTGACGAGCCCAGGGGGCTTCATGCTGAGTGAAGGCTATTTACTCAGAAACAAAAGGAGGGCTGAGTAGAATTGTTGCAAGGAAGTTTATATTGCTGAAGGTGCATGCGCGCACGTATGAGAAACATTGAAATAGTTTGGCGGAACATATCTGCAATCTTTAGAGGTTCTAATTGATTCGAATCAGACCCGCAACAAGGTCTGAGGCTCCGGCGGGCGCAAAGTCCTCATTCGCACAGAGGAGGCACTGCTGCACGAAACGACAACTGAGCGCGACGGTACCCTGCAAGTTTTCGGCGCGCAGTACTCTTGGTGCAGGTTAAGAATAACCTTCCAGGAGAGGTTACATTTAAAGCTGACATCAAAGTCAGCAAGTCAATGCGAACGTGCAGCAGCGCATCGAATCATAGCTAAGCTACTACGAGCGTACACGAAGGATCAGCAGAGTTATTCACAGCCACGCCACCTAGTGGCCAAACGTATTACCCGACGCAGAGCGAGTCAGTGGTTGGGTGGCAGGAGCTGTCATTACAGAAAGTGCTAAGCACTGCTAAACGGGCACAGACCCAAGTCAAATTAGTACATTGATAACCCAAACCCACTTAGCTGCAACTGTAAGACGGGAGCAGGCCCAAGATCATTTCAATTAACCCACCAGCATTATGATGCACAGCTCCAGCGAAGAGGTTGAAGAACCCCATACCAGCAGGCAGTGGACAGCGTCCAACAAAGCCAGAGCAGTACAGTACATACTGGGAACAGGTTTGGGGGGAATGTCACAAGGTAGGAGCTTGGTGGAAGATCTTATTATGTTCTCCCAGGGGATGGAAGCCCTAAGGGGGGGAAGCCCCGGAGAAGTTCCGAGAGGGGTAAGAAGTAAGAAAGAAGGCCCGAAAAGGTCCGGAGCAACCGAACCCTCTCAGACACACCTCGCAAGAAGAAAGGAGGTAAAAGGAGAGTGAGGTCTTGGGAGAGGAGAGGCACGGGATATACAGATGACGAGTCCTATTTAGAGGATGTAGAGGAGGAAGAATGTGATGAGACGTCCGGACATAGCTCGGAAGAGCGCGATACATCCTCCCCAAGCCCTTCTAACAAGCGTAAGGCTGCCAAGAAAAGAAAATGACACAGGGAGGATGAGGAAATGGGTGAGGTATTCAACCCAGACTCAGTCATGCATCCCAGGTCGGTGGAGTGGTAGCCCCCGTCAAGATCGGAAACTATATAAAAAAGAGAATCCGTAGCTCCCTGTCGAAGGAGGCCAGACCCAAATTATGGGCAGTATGCCTCAGGCCCCAAGTGCCAGAGAACATGTCAGAAACGCCAGAAATAGATGAAAAGATGATGTCTTTCATGGGGCGCTACCACAAGGACATCAGGAAGGGAATCAATACATCTTGGAGGTCATGCCAAGATAAGCTCCTCGATGTCCTGGGTCTGTTGGCAAAAATGTGGAAGATGGCAGAGGAGGCTAGACAACCGGAGCAAAGAGTGTACCCGGAAATCTTGGCGGGCTGGGCGCAGAGAGCAATATGCCTGCTCGGAAATGCTAACAACGGAATGAAAGAGGTCCATCCTCTTCAAGATAGACCCCAAGTTGAGCGAACTAGTAACGGCTGAGTCCACATGCAGCAGTAAGGAAATGGCAAAATGTGCTAATACCTACGCCGCAATAGATATGGCGCAAGCATCGCTGAAGAGAGTCTTTGGCCACAAGAGTTGCGACCAGGCCGAAATCGTCCCTGGATGTGGGGGCCGGTTTCTGGCCATACCTGGGCTGGTCTGGGGAAAAAAAGTGATGTCATCAGAGGTCGAGGTTTGTGAAGAGAGGAGTGGGCCACTTTTTTGAGGTGAGGGGTGGGCCACTTTTTCTGGGTGACGGTAGTGGCTCACCTCAGAGAGCAGGGCATCAGACTGATAATATATTTAGACGACTTTTGTCTGATGGCTCAAGACAGAAAAAGACTTGTAGAACAAGTGGAGAAGACGACCCAATTATTACAGGAACTAGGTTTTCTGATAAAGAGGCAGAAATTGGTGTTAATACCGGTGTAGACAATCCATTTCCTCGGTTTCGTCGTGGACACGAAGACAGCCACGCTCAGTCTAGCGATGGACAAAGTGAATGTGATCAAGAAAGAGATCAGCTCAATAATAGCGAAGGGAGAATTGTCACTCAGCATTAGCCAGACTTGTGTGAAGACTAGCTTCATCCATTCAAGCGATCTTCCTGGGCCTGCTGCATTACAGGGCTCTGCAACGCCTAAAGATCCAACACCTGAGGAGAGGGTTATCATACGAACAAAGGGTGCCGATCTCTGCCGAGGCGAGGACGGAACTATGGTGGTGGTTCAAACATATGGAGGCCTGGAATGGGAGAGGAATATTTGGCTCATCCCTGGACCTCATAATAGAATCGGATGCCAGCCTCTGGGGCTGGGGAGCCCGTTGTGGAGAGATGACAACGGGAGGCATGTGGTCAGGAAAGGAACTACAGCTCCATATCAATTGTCTGGAGCTACTGGCCGGGTCCTTTGCGGTGAGATTCTGGACCCAGGACAAAGTGAACTGTTGCGTACTACTGAAGATGGGCAACGTCTCAGCAGTACGATACATAAACAGGCTAAGTGGGACAAAGTCCAAGTTGTTAGCGGAGCTAGCAAAGGATTTCCTGGACATGTGTCTGGAAAACAAGGTCAGCGTCACAGCAGAATATCTCCAAGGTCTGCAGAATGTAACTTGAGACATCTGAGAGACACAAGCAACTGGCAACTGGACAAGACAGTTTTCCAATCCTTGATGGAACAGATCTGTTTGCACCCAGACTGAACAGTCAGATGGAGCGATTCTTCAGCTGGAGGCCTGATCCAGCAGTGGTGGCAACGGACACATTTGTACACACGTGGGGACGAGGACGATAGTGCAGGTCAGGAGACGGCAGGTGACAGTAATTCTAATAACACCAGACTGGAGGAGTCAGGTGTGGTTCCCGGACCTTCTGGAACTCTCAATCGAGAACCCATTGATGTTACCACAGTTCAGGGAACTGATTCTGAATCCAGCGGAGAATTTCACCCACTGAATCATGATGGAGAGTTGAGACTGATTGTGTGGGCGATTCCCGGAATGCCTGGCAGAAGCCAGGTCTTTCGGGAGATGCTGCAAAATGTGTTGACGAAGTGTGGGCACCAGGTACCACAAAGGCCTACAGATTGGCTTGGGCAAAATGAACTAGCTGGTTTGTGGAACAGCATATGCATCCCAATAGAGCAGATGTTGCGCAGATTGTAAATTTCATAGCAGCTTTAGCTGCGCAAGGGAAGGCATATAGAACTGTAAATATGTGTAGATCAGCCTTATCGGCCGGCCACCCGGAAATAGAGTACGTGGCAGTGGGAGAGCATCCACTCATATGTAGACTTCTCAGAGGGGTGAGACTATTGAAGCCACCGTTACCCAAAAACACTCGGACATGGGACGTGAACTTAGTCCTGAATATGTTTATCAACTGGCCAGATAACGACAGATTGACAAGGAAGGCAATATTGGCAAAGCTCATCACACTGCTCTGCCTCATATCATGCAAGAGAGTTTCAGACATGAGAGTACTGTAGATAGATAAGATATCATTCAACCTTTCTGGGATCACTTTTCACATTAGCAAGAGAACTAAGATGGGGTATCAAAACAGTGTCATACTCAGCTTTTCAGGATCAACCTAAGTTATGTTCAGTCCGGTGACTAAAGAAATATGAGGAAATTACAAGTCCGCTTTGGCCCGCAGGGGTGTCATAACTGTTTATAACACAGAGGAAACCATTCAAGGAGGTTGCGGGAGCAACACTACCCAGATGGGTTAAATGGTGCTATGTGATGAGGAGTACTTTGTGGAGTTGGTGCAGAGTGTGGTAGTGGTGAAAGTATTTCAGGGCTGTTGGTTACAGCAGGGTGCCGTGGTTGATACATGGTGGTGTTGGTGGAGGGTATTTTAGGGCTGTTCGCTACAGCGGTTGTCATGTGAGGTGCATGATGGTTTTGCTGAAGAGTATTTTAGGGCTACCGGTTCTGTTGGTTGCAGGATGGTGCCATGTGAGGTGCATGGTGGTTTTGGGCAGAGTGTTTAGGGCTGTTGGTTACAGCCTTGTGCCGTGTGAGGGGCATGGTTGTATTGGTTTGGTATTGACTGTCTGTTATAATGAGGTGTATGGTGGTGTTGACGGTCATGTGTTTTGGCCTTATCCAACATTTGTTGTGGTTGTTCGGTTTACTGTAGGTTACTGCTATACGGTTCGTTTTGAGTTCCGAGTTGCCTGTTTCTGGGAGGTGCCGTTCATGTTGGTAGTTTGTGGCGGGTCCGTGTGGACACCTGTTTCTAATAGAGTTATGGATGTATGGCTAGGGAGTGTTCTTTGGGTTACAAACCTCTGCTTTTGGTTGCAATATGTTCTCCCACTTGCTGGGTAGTATTCGCTAGACGCTTTCGCTGTTGGTTCATTGTGGTTGGGTGTGGCCGGTGTGTTGTGGTGTCTGGTTGGGGGGCGTGGGGCCCAAAGCAACATTCTTGTGGTGCGTAATGAGGGAGTGGAGTGAGTATGGAAGTTGTATCCCCACAGGGTTGTGCTCTGCCATGTGGGGTATTTTTGTGTTCTCATAGATTTCTGGGCATACGTGTTCCACCTTTTTGGTAAATGTGTGTGCCTAGGATGCCTCATGGTTAGTGTAGGTTTGCCTGAGGATCAAAGTCTTTCGTGTTCCGCATTATGTGGGGTTTGGTTTCAGGCTCCCCAAACTTCAACTGTTGGTATCCTTTTGGTGGGTGAAGGGAGGGAGAAATGTTATAATAAGGTATTTGTGTGTGAGTGCGGAGTCCCGTGATGTCACCTGGAGTGTTAGTGGGGGACAGTGTTCTATGGGTTCCAGGAGTGACAGTTAGTCTGTTAGCTGGATGGATGGATGATCAGTGTTTCTGCACTAAGGAACTTAGATGGAATACATCTAACTACTTCTTACCTGATGTTTCTGGCATAGTACTTCTTAGAAGAACCTCACTTTATTACACCCTTCTCCTCAACAAAATCATCATATTGTATGCAGGCAACTTTGTCAATGATCTTGAGGAGAAATGGAACGTTGGTAATGGGGCGATAGTTCAAAGGTTCCTGTGGGTCAATCCCTTCTTTTTTCAATAAGGGGGAGATCCAAGCTTCCTTAATGCAATCAGGAACTATCCCTTCTTGAAACGAGTGGTTTATAAAAGTCGTGACGGGGACAGCTATGCTGGAAAAATATTTTTTAAACAGGGATGCAGGAAAAATATCACCCCACATGAAGTGGGTTTAAGATTTTCCACAATAGTAGATATTTCATCCACTGTGACCTGCCTAAATGAAAAGTCCTCCTTGTCACTTTCTGCCTCACTTCCGGTCGTCCTGGCCTCTGCAACAGCCTCAGAGCATCTAGGGGGGTTTATCGGGGTGATCCCTTGGTGCAGTTCAACCTTTTGCACAAAGCTGTTATGAATTTTCTGACACCAGGTATCATTGACAACTAGCTGAGATTCTTGAGTTTTTCCCTTAAGTTCTCCGAAAATATGAAACAATTCTCTAGTGTTGGATTTGGCTTCTAGGATACGCTCCTCTAGTTTCGCTTTTTTTTGCTGCAAGAATAATAGCTTTATAGTACTTGGCTGTCTCTTTATAGAGAGCCAAGGTATTAGCTGTAGAGTGCTTCCTCCAGCCTCTTTCAGCTGCCCTTTTGATCTGCCTGGCTGCCAGGACCTCAGATGAGAACCACTGATTTGCAATGCAATGTGTGTCCTTTTTAGCCTGGAAACCTTTAAGGGGTGCTAGTTTATCAAAGGCGCAGTTTAGAATATTGCCCAGTTCAGCAGTATAAGAGTCAAGTGAGCTGATGCCCACAATTGCTAAAAGCTGAGAAGAGTTAATTGATGAGAAGGCTTCTAGGGAGACATTACGAATAAGTCTATGCAAGGAAGGGGGGGCGTGGCTAGGAAGCCATGTGAAAGGACGTGTCTGTACGGGGGCTCCCGCAGATCCGTACATTATCCGACTGAAAACCGTGCAAGGACCGATGTCATTTGGCTGAGACTGATATGGCTGCGTACATGAATCTCGGGTGCACGCGTGGACACATTTCGATACGGGCCTGCACCGTGAAAGCGCAACAAGAAGCTAAGAGAAGACTTGGAGGCGAGAGTGCGATGAACGAGAAAATGGCCGCCGCCGCTTAACGAAGGAACAAAGGAGTGATTGATCTGGGCGCCTGACGATTGCACTGGAGCGTGGTGGTAGTGAAGGAGCATGACTCGGGTGCATCGTGGTCATTAAGGACACCCGGGCCCGCGAGGCCGATGGCATGGACCTGGGAAGGGAGCAGGGCCTGGCCGAAGGTACTTTGTAACCGGACGTGCGGATAGCAGGGGAGCGTGCGGTGTGACCTGAAACTGTGCCCCTGACTCTTCATGGCCTAAAGTGCGCTTCAAAGGGTGAGACGCGACCTGGCCTAGCTAGGTAGTACTCAAGATGGCCGGGGGAGCCGGAGGACAAAGGAACTTTGTGTCGGAGATGTGGCGATAGCGAGGGGACACCCGAAGAGCGCACTGTGACACCCTGCCCCAGATCCGAGCGGGGATAGAAGGACGGGAGACATGTCTAATAAGCTCGAGAGCGAAGAACAAACAGCCCACGCTCGACGAATACGCTAAGACGCCTCCCGGCCCAGACGGAGCCAGAAGCAAAGATAAAACTCAGGCCAAGGAAATGGCCGCCGGGGGTGCGAACCAGGAGGTCCTCGCTGCGATCGCGGACCTGAAAGCGACCTGGGAGACTAAGCTCCAGCTCGCTGTGGCTGAACTGAAGACCGCAATGGAACTCCAGGTTGGGGCGGTGCAGGAGGACGTGAACCTCCTAAGGCAGGACGTGCGTGCTCTGGCAGAGCGCACGGAGACTTTGGAAAAAGAAATGTGCCCTACCGCGGCGGACTGCGCTGTGCATAAGCGTGAACTCCATGCCCTGGTGCAACGTGTGGGCAATTTAGAGAGTAGGGCGGAGGAGGCAGAAGGACGCGCCCGGAGGAACAACATCCGTATCGTGGGCCTGCCGGAGGGAACTGAGGGCCATAATCCCACGGTATTTATCGAGAACATGCTACTGCAGGAGATCACAGGAGGCACCCTGTCGCAGGGTTTTGCGGTGGAGAGAGCGCACAGGGCCTTAACTAGGAAGCCACCGCCGGGAAACCCGCCCAGGCCGGTGATCGCCAAGATCCTTAATTACCGGGACCGGGAAAGGATCCTTGAACACTTCCGCAAGGGAGGCACAATACAACGAGGAGCGGCGAACATAACTGCCTATCCCGATTATACCCTGCAGGTACAGCGCAGTCGTATGAACTTTGGATCGGTAAAGAGGAGATTGCGGGAAGCGGGGTTTAAATACATGTTGCTCTATCCGGCCAAACTGAAGGTTTTCTTTCAGAGCAAGCTGCTGTTCTTTGACACTCCGGAGGATGCCATGGAGTGGCTGGATGCGCAAAACTGCCCTCAGGAGCCAGATGTTCAGACGGCTGGCGAAAAAAAGACGAGATAAGTAACGCTGTGGGCCCGGTCGGGTTACGAACATTGGGACTTGAATATAGTCATTGAACTCGCTGGAGAACATGTGCGCGTCAGTGGTTATGAAACATGGTCCGTGAGCACGGACATGGTTGCGAGGGAGAGGAGCCTCCAGAGGCCGCTCTTTACACCCCTTTTTTGTGTTTAGTTTAGTCACTGTTAGTGGGGTGACACCCTGTCGGGTTCTCTATTTGGGTTTCCCAGAGAGGACCGAACACAGGGATGCCTGAGATCCAGGGATGGAGCTGGGCAGTTGTTTGGGTTAGGGGTTTGGGGTGTTTTAGTTTTTGTATGAGCCTGGGAGTGAAATCGGGATTGGGTGTCCACAAAGTGGGGAGGGATTGCCTCGGATGGGGGGAGGAAACTACTGATAGGCCATGGGAGACCTCAGGATATTAACGTGGAACGTTAGAGGGCTTAACAGTTATCTGAAGCGAAATAAAGTCATGTTGTATCTTAAGAGGCAAAAGATAGACGTAGCCCTGTTACAGGAGACGCATCTAAAGCGAGAGAAACTGGAGCTGGTAGGGAGGAAGTGGAAGGGGACAGTGGTAGGATCAACGTACTCCGCCTATGCCAGAGGAGTGCTGGTGTGGGTGGCGCCACATGTCCCATTTAATCTAATTGAGGAGGTTGTGGAGGCGGATGGGAGGTTGGTTATGGTGAAGGGGCTGGTAGAGAACAAAGTAGTGTGCATTGTAAGCACATATGCGCCTAACCAGGACACGGCGACATACTTTAGGACGCTGTGCACTAAGCTCAGTGTCGGGATGGGGGGTACGGTGATATGGGGTGGCGATTTCAATTGTGTATTGAATCCCAGGGAGGATAGGTCGGATGACAAGATGGCTAAGCCCAGTCCGGCGGCCAAAGTATTGCAGACGCTGCTGACGGATTTTGGCCTGGTAGATGTGTGGAGAGCGAAACACCCGGGCAGGAGGCAATACTCGCATTATTCGGCCCCGCATCTACTGCACACGAGGCTTGATTACTTTTTCGCCACGCCGGACATAGTCGCGGAGTGCGACCATATAGACTACAGGGCGAGAGTCCTCTCTGACCACTCGCCCCTGGTCATGCGATGGCAGCTGTATTCCCCACGAGCGCGTATGCCAACATGGCGCCTCAGGGCGGAGGCGCTCAAGGACCCTGCCTTCAGAGAGGATATGAGGGAGGAGATAACTGCTTATTTTGAGGTGAACACAGGTAGCGTTAAGTCGGCTGGCACCTTATGGGAGGCCTTTAAGGTCGTAATGCGGGGGATCGCCATTGCGAAGTCTAAGGGATTGATGGGGGGAGTCCTGGCGGATCTGCATAGAGCTGAGACTGAGCTGGAGGAGGAGCTGGAAGGTGGTGGGATAGATGCGGAGGCGGTCTCCAAATTGCAACAGAAGTGTGCGGAACATTGGGACAGGCTCTGTAATCTGAACTATAGAAAGTATATTGAGAGACTGCATGTGGGGGGAGACAAAACAGGCCGACTCCTAGCTTGGCTGTACAAGAGCGAGACCCCACGATCCCCGATCAGATTGGTAATCAATGAAAAGGGTGAGGAGGTGGACACCCAAGAAGGCGTAAACAGGGCATTCGTGGAATACTATAAGGTCTTATACGAAGATTGTGAGGGGGACAGCCAGGAGGAGATAGACGAAGTGCTGGAAGACGTAGGCTTGCCCAGGGTCAGTGACGAGGAGCGAGAGGAGCTGGATGCTCCGATCACCCTGGAAGAGTTGAAGGAGATTGTGCGGCAGTTACCCACTAGCAAGGCCCCAGGGGCGGATGGGTTCCCCAGTGAATTTTATAAAGTATATGCGGAGGAAGTGCTCCCGCCCATGCTGGAAATGCTCAACGAAGCGTACGAGGTGGGACGGCTGCCGGAGTCACTCAGGGAGGCGATTATAATACCGCTCCCCAAGCCAAATAAACCAGGACACGGTTGTGGCTCCTACAGGCCCTTGTCGATGCTGAACCAGGACAGCAAGATCCTGACAGCTGTCTTGGCTACTAGAATGCGGAGAGTGATCAGCAAGTTGATCCACCCTGACCAGACGGGCTATGTCCCAAACAGGAACATTACTCACAACCACAGACGCCTCCACAGGGTGGTCGAATGGGGATGTAGTGATGACGGCGAAATGGCGATAGTGGCATTGGACGCGGTTAAAGCGTTCGACTCTGTTCGGTGGCCGTGGCTGCTGGCGGCTCTGAGATGGTATGGGATGGGACCAGGTTACGTTAGGTGGGCCGAGATGCTATACAGTGCACCACTGGCCAGGGTCCGCACGGGTGCAGTGGTGTCGGAGAGATGGCAGTTGGGCAGAGGCACTAGGCAGGGGTGTCCATGGTCCCCTATGTTGTACATCCTGGCCCTAGAACCCTTGGCAATTTACCTCCGGCAGCAATATGACCCGGTCGGCATCGATGAAGGAGGAGAGTGTCACCTTATATCCCTGTATGCAGATGATATGCCGCTATACCTGAGATATCCAGAAGAAAATTTGCAGTATGTCTTAGAGGTGATGGGGAGGTATGCCTGGTTGTCCGGTATAGCAGTAAACCCCCAGAAATCCACTCTATTTCCGCTGGGTGGCTATGTGGGGACTCCGGTGGAGAGGTTGCCAGTGTTGCAGATCCCGTGGGCGACGAGCTCCTTCCGATACTTGGGAATTGACGTGTATCACACGACTGAGGAAGAACACAAGCACAACACTGAACTTGCTGTGGGGAAGATCGAGAAATGCATGAGGTTCTGGGAAAGATTGCCATTAGCGATGATGGGCCGGGGAGCTATGCTTAAAATGGTGGTACTACCCAGGCTTTTGCATTATTTTAACAACATCCCTTACATGATCCCTAAGAAGTTTTTTGTGAGGCTACATAGTGTTTGCAGGGAATTCCTGTGGCACGGCACGCGTAACAGAGTCGCACTGTGGAAGCTGCAGAACTTCTACGAGAAGGGCGGAGTTAAATTGCCGAACTTTGAGGCCTATTATGTGGCAGCGCAGCTGCAATATGTGTCCAGGTGGCTCTCTGACGACGAGACCCCTGAACACAGGCTGTTTGGGAGGGATTGTTCCCCTTTTTATCTGCGAGAGGTGATCTGGGTGACTAATGCATGCATGAGGGAACGGCCTAGAATGCTAGCTTTGGGACGGAACATGTGGAGACGGGCCTGCCGGATGATGGGTAACCCTTTGCCGTGTGTGCCGCAGTTACCATTGGTCGCACTGGCGAAGGGAGACGGGCAGCTCAGAGCAATCATCCGGACATACTGGGAGTCAGTGGGGTTGGTCACCATGGGAGATATTTGGCAGGATGGGACCATCATGGAGTTCGAAGAACTAGAGGCAGTGTCGGGATTGCACAGGGGTCAATATGTAACATATCACAGGATAGTGCAGGAGATCCGGAGTAGGTGGCCTGAAACTACCTTGGCCGATGAACCGGACGCCACGGTGGAGATACTATGCGACACATCGGAGGGCGGGCATGAGGTCTCTAGGTTGTATGAGATGCTGATGACAAAGGTTGGGAGTGATTTAGTGCACTTGAGACTGGAATGGGAAACGGAGATGGGGGCCCCGATGGCAGATGGGTTGTGGGAGCGTGCCTTGGGGTATCATAAAAAAGTATCGAGGAATGCCAGGTTTAAGCAAATACAGCTTTATATAACGCACAGGGCATACATGACCCCCTTGAGAATATCCAAATTTCGGGACGTTGGACGCCAGGCGTGCCCCAAGTGTGACGAGGAGAATGCAGACATGATACACATGTTCTGGGCGTGCCCAGTAATTGCAGGCTACTGGGGTGAAGTGGCGCAGAAGCTGGCAGGGAAGGGTATCACGCTCAAAGTGGATTCAGCCTGGGCCTGCTTACTGGGGGGATATCCCAGAGCGCGTAAACTCAGACATGTTGAGAAATTGAAAGATTTGGCTTATGTGCTTGCTAAACGTAGGATTGCCATGGGATGGAAGGAGTGTCATAAGCCACGAGTGGAGGTCTGGTGGAGGGATCTCCAAAAATGGGCGGAGGCCGAGACGGCGGTGTGGCGGGATACCAGTATTGCAGGGGAGGAGGAGGAAATGTGCTCCCTCGCGGCATGGAAATTGATGATAGCCGAACTGTTTGGAACGGGGTCGGCTCCAATTGAATCTGAGAGCGATGACGCCCCTCCGTTCACAGCGGATACCGATGGCGGACACCATACAGGCTCATAGGGGGGAGGGATGGGGATTGCAGTGCTTTTGTTGTTAAATGTGTTTATTTATGTTCTGTTGTATTGTTGTTTGGTTTATATATAAAAATAAAAATATATTTAAAAAAAAAAGTCTATGCAAGGAAGGTTGTGCACGTGCGCATGCTCTTTCAGAAGTATGGCCTGAAAAAATAATCGAAAAAAAGATATGATATTGTGGCCAGACCAGCAGCAAGCTTCAACTTGTATGACTGAAATTGCTTTCTGGCCAGAATCCAATCAATATGTTACCTCCTTGATGGTTTGGGACAGTAACACATTGTTTAAAGCCTACACTCTCCAAGAGGTTTAACAGAGCGCAGGCCCCCAGATCTGTTCTATTATTGGCCCAAAGATAAAAATCTCCTGCCACTAGAAACGGGGACGTGGGTTTGATATGGGGGCCCAGAAAGGCCAAAAGCTGTTCTCGAAAGTCAGGCAGAGTGGTTGGGGGACGATAGAGAATAAAAAGGCTGAGAGTGGAAGTAGGGCTAAAATGGAGTTTAACTAAAAGGCCTTCGAAAGTATTCAGTAAAGGTATGCTGGATACAAAGAAATTGAGGTTATCCTTAAAAATAACAGCAACCCCCTAGCACTCTGTCCTGCCTGATCTACGTGGAGGGCTCTGTAGCCCACTGGCGTTGCCAGCTGTAGGGAATGTAAATTGGTCTTACAGAGCCATGTCTCTGTAAGTAGCATTATGTCCACACCTACAATCATTATGTAGTCTGCCACTTCTGTGGCATGACTGGCCAGTGAGCGGGTGTTTAATAACACTGTTTTCAGGGTACACGAGCGCTGGGATAGATTTTAATCGTCCCAGGGTTTATAAGGTCATCAACACCATCCTCTAACGTCCCTGGTGTAATTATGTCACTCCGACCCAAACATGGTGGAGGACATTTCCTAAGAAGTTTGTGCCCATGAGGTTTGGCCAGCAGCGGAGCGGAGCAGTCTAAGACAAAATCACGCTTCTCTGCTTGCCGCCTACTTTTACAATTTTGCTGAATGCGCCGGATAAAGTTGTTGCGAGGCTAAGTGCTTTGATGCAGGAGCTAGGTTAGAGGACAGCCTCAAGGCAGCAGACTGGTCTAAGGAGTCGACATTTAAACAATTTTAATCCAGACCATTAGAGGAGATGTCTGCGTTGGTGGTAGGTAAGCTTTAAACAAGCATAATCCGAGCCTCCAGTCTTGACATACAATACTGATTTTCCATACTAACGCTATAGAAAGTCAAGATTCTATTAAAGGCACAAGGCGAAGGATTATCCCACCCAAGTAATCGTTATATGGAAATGTAATATTGTTGTGTATTTGTGCTAGATTGGGACAGAATAGTAATGCTTCTGTTACAAGACATATGATAGTGGTGCAGATTAAAGTGATGTAACGATTACCCACCCTACTACAGGTAGGCTCAGTTTTTTTTTTCTTCTGATTTCTTTTCAGGAACAGAGGTGAAGAATGCAGGAACATGAGGAGAACAGAAAGTTGAGGATTAAGACAGCGTTTACCGGTTGGGGCTCAAAGTTAAAGTTGGAGACAGACAAAGAAAGAGGAAGGACATGGAGATATAGAGGAGGATAAAGGACAGAGTGTGCTGTGACTGGCGTAAAGAGTCATGTGGTTTTTCATGGACATAAAAAGATCAACCACACAAAAAGACATTTATCTGGGAAATGTAGTTTTTTTGTTGTAATAGTCTTTTATGAGTTGTTATGTTATGTGATGTTATGTTATCTGTACTTGTTTAGCGCACGGTCGCCCAGGGGCATTATGGCGCTAGAGAGGAGAGCTGCTCAGAAGAGAGGAGAAGCCAAAAATTGGAGAGCTAAAACAAAATGGTCTTAAGTGCTCTTCTAAAACCAAGGTGGTTAGGAACAGTCCTTAATACCGAGGGAAGATTGTTCCATAGTTTAGCAGCTGCTATGGAGAAGGCCCTGCCGCCGACCCTCGCACAATTGAATCTTGCAACAACAAGAAGATTTGCAGTGGAGGAGCATAGATCGTGTTCAGGGAGGTAGCGGGAGAATTTAGTCTGCAGAAACTCCGCTCCTTGACCGTGAATAGCCCGGTGGACAATACACAGAGACTTGAAGTGGACACGCTGGCCCACCGGGAGTCAGTGAAGTTGGCAGAGCACTGGAGAGATATGAGCTCCATAGGGAGTGCCTGTGGCTAGCATTGCCGCCAGATTCTGTATGCACTGAAGCCGCTGTATTAGGCCAATCGGCTGCGACACATACAGAAAGTTGCAGTAGTCCAAACGAGAAAGAACTAACGCAGCCACTACAGGAGGGCGAATGACTTCTGGTATCATGGGTAAGAACCTCTTCAAAACCCTGATCTGATGGTGGGCGGGGTGATGTTGTCATCTGCTCCCTTGTCACGTGGGAAAGGACACGGGGCAACAGGAAGGGGAGGGACGGGAAGTACGTTCACTCAGGCAGTTCCTGAGTAGCTGTTGTTGAAAAAAAGACGTGTTGATCGAACCGCAGAATTGTCTGTCCATTTCTTTGGAGAAGCACATCGATATGAGTGCATGATCCTGTGTGAGACCGATCCGCCTCTTTACATTTGCGACGAAGCGGAAGAACCACCGCCAACACAGCCACGCATCCCGGCTTTTTCGCGCTCAGAGACATTGAGTGCCGGAAGAGCAGCAGGCTGTGGCCCTGCCAAGTAGCAACGGTGAAGGTAAGACAGGTGGGAGTGAGAAGACTCCCCGCCAGCCACAATCCTTGTTAGGATTCCGGGCGGGGTACCGTACGTACCCGCCAACGGCAACGAAACACCCGGCTGGTGGAGCGCGTCGGCTCCCTGCAACGGTAACGAAACACCCAGCAGGTGGAGCGCCTCGGCTCCCTGCAGTGGGAGCGGGTCATCCCATCAACGGTGCTTGGGCCCGAGGGTAGAAGGAGGCAGCCCCACGTCTGGGAAGTAAGACAACAGTGGGTGGAGCACATTGGCTCCCCGCGTGAAGGTAGGCTGTCATTCCCCATACTCTCGTCAGAGTCGGACACACGTGAGTGGAGCGCATCGGCTCCTCACATCATTTCCCGCCAGGAAAGCTGTGGTTTAAGTGGGTGGAGCGCATCGGCTCCCCACATGCACACGGAATCCCGCTACTGGCGGCAACGCACGTGGGTGGAACACATCGGCTCCCAACGGAATCGAAAAAAAAAAATTCTCTCCTCTTCTTTCTCTCTTCTCTCCTCATTTTGTCTCGCATTAAAACGGAAATTCACGTGGGTGGAGCACAGCGGCTCCCCACGTCTCCTTTAACAAATACAAACCAACTGCACAAGCAGCGAATCTGCATATTCATAGTGAACCAAGAAAGATTTTGTGTACGTTTGACAAACACCACACACAAGAACAACAAGAACCAGATACTGAGGAGGGACCTGATTGCTGCCACCTACTGCGACAAACAGTAAGTGAACGAGTATAAAACTTTGTAATGCCGGATTAATCATCAGAGGATTCACTTACTGTACAACCAACATCTGTCCGGGTAACTCGCACAAGTATGACGGACAGCCTAATCTCACAACTGCCCCCCAATTTTGACCTCAGTGACACCAGCACATTGGGGCCCAGGTGGAAGAAATGGTTGAGGGACTTTGAGGGACTTTGAAGTATGCCTCAAAGCAGTGGGCCCTCTGGAGGATGAAAGGAAACACAGTTTGCTCACTCATGCCATAGGGTCTAACGTAAGAGACATTCTAGATGAAATTCCTGAAGATACCATATACACCTACACCAGCTTAAAAACGACTCTCACCGACTACTTCACACCACACACCAATGTGGACTATGAACGGCACATCTTTCACACCACGAAACAAGTGAAAGGCGAGACAATGGACGCGTTCGTGATGAGACTAAGAGTCAAAATGAAACACTGTGACTTCAACAAGTACTCAAATGAGGAAGCACTTCGCTCGCAAATCATAGTAGGATGTGAAAGTGGTGACTTCAGGAAAAGACTATTGCAAAAACCACGAAACCTTGAAGAGATTCTACGCCTAGCCCGATCAGAGGCAACCCTAACAGCACAGGTGGAAGGTCTTGATGGCATCACCATCACCCACGGGAAACATGAGAGTCTACATAAACTGGAGAACACCCCAAAAGGAACACAGATCCATTTTGCTATCGTTGCGGGCATAAATACCCACATGAAGGCACATGCCCCGCCATGGGTCAAATCTGCTCTGCATGTGGGGGAGAAAATCATTATAAGGCTGTATGTTTCATATATCGCAGTACAATGCGAGGAAGTGGAAGAAATAGAAGATCCACACCAGAAAGAGAGCCGAGACGTCCAAGTCCCAGTCGCGACTCACACAACAAAACCGAATCGACACGCCCTAGGAGTCGTGAAGAACAAACAGACGAAAACAAGCAAGGTCATCACAGGAATGGAGAGACAACAAATCTGCATCCTCAGGGCGAAGAATGTGCCCTACGAGATATGCCAGGTGTTTGGTGGAACAATCTCAATCGGACAGTGTCTCCAGCGCCTCTTCAGAGGACAATCTCAGGAATGATCTGAAACCACCAAAAGGAGAACCAAGGGTGAAAGGCTACTTATATGCACTCTGGAACCCCACTGCGAAAGAAAACAGCCCCACTCTCATAATAATAGTGGATGCATTCTCAGCTATAAATCGGCCGTCGACATGGGGCTAATACATATTCTATACAGACTCATGATGCACAAGCATCTGGATCCCACTGCAAGCATTGACCAAGTCTTCCCTGCACTATTTAAAGGACTAGGAAAATTGAAGGACAGACAAATTGAACTACACATAGACAACAACATCATGCCTGTAGCCCAACACTACAGAGGAATTCCTATTAACATACAAAAACAGGTTGAAAACGAACTGATCAAACTCCTAGAAGTGGACATAATTGAACCGGCAGAAGGTCCGACCCCTTGGGTGTCCCCCATAGTACCCGTACCAAAACAAGACTCCCCAGACATTCTCATTTGTGTGGACATGCGAAGACCAAATGAAGCAATTTTAAGAGAACGTCATCAATCTCCCAGGATCACAGATATGGTACATCTGCTCAATGGCGCCACCGTCTTTTCAAAACTGGACCTCAACAAAGGGTACCATCAACTAGAACTTGAAGGGAAGCGCCCCCAATTCAGCACGATCCTCCCCGCAATGAGAGACAATAAGGGACTCTCCCGTAGTGGGAATAAGGCCAAGACAGAGTGCGGGTGAGCGTAAGTGGGAGTTTATCCAAAAATAAGGCATGCAAAGAACTCTGCAACCTACGAGAGCGCTCTGCCTGACAATAGCAAAGACAGGCGTATTTCTAATACAAAAAACGTCATCAACACCTAAACACTATAGGGGGCACAAGTCAATTGGGATTGGGTGGCGTCGACTAACTATAGGTGTTGCTGCAGCGGGGTTGGTCTTGGCAGGAAGACGTCACTGGTCAGCCTCGTGGGTTGGGTTGGGCCTGGCAGGCCGGCTTGAGGCCATCCGTGCGGTGTTGATGTGCTGGGGCAGCCTGTGACAATGACGAATACCTTTCCTATCTCATTTGCCCTAGGCCATGCACACTGCAGTTATTCAGAAAATGACATTTAAGTTCGTTAATAAATCGCTTCAGCAGCTTATCTTATAAAATAAACACAACACATGAGGAATGCACCTCGTGAGAGGTCTGGTGGTTGTCGGTTGGGGTGAGATTTACCTGTGTCCTATGGACCGGTATTTTAGGTCGCGGGACGGGGCTCTGGGGCCTGGGCCGAATGATACATGTCTGTCTGCTGCGTTAGAAGTTATTATATAGATGGGTCTCTGTGTCTTGTCCCAATGATGGGGGTCGTCCTTGCACGGGGTCAGGATTCTTGGGGGGTTCGTGGGATTTATGAGAGGGTGCTGGTAGATCAGTGGGTTCATCCGTGGGTTTATTACCGTGCTGTAAATAACACAGGTGGCGGGCTGTGGCCTTGGTTGCGGCGCCGGGGCCTCTGACTCTCTGAAGTAATGCCAGCTTGGTTGGGGGAGGTGAGGGAGTGCGGCACGAGTCTTAGCTTTTTTATCTGGCAGGCTTGGTGAGGTGGGAGAGGGAATGGCCTTGCATATGTCCACAAAGGTATTTTCCTCGTGCGTTGCTGATCAGTGAATGCAGAAGTTTTATACTGTTCTGCCTTATTTTGACGTTATTTAGACACACATATATATTTCAAATTTCGTTACACATTTCTTTAATACAGTCGGTTCCAGTACCTTTTCATTACCTAACATTATATTCACTACATTGTGTGCGTATTGTATGTACATTAGACGTTATACGAGGGATATCTAGGTTATGGCCTACAGAGATTGATGCTCGCCGCTTTGGGTGAATTAAAAAACATATATGAGTTCAAGTTTCTACATACTATTGGAAAACACTTATACAGATAGAGGTTACACGTTTGGTCAACATCTTTCTCCGTGGTTATAGCAGCATTAGTCCAGACCTGGAGGGATATCATATAACGTTACATTTTTATGGCTTGTTCACATTTTAAACAGAGGTAGTTCATTAATACCAATACTTGAATTGTTTTCTACCTTCTTCAGATAGTGATGCTTCAGCTTTTTTCCTCGCTACCCCGGCCTTGCGGTCCGGGTCATACGGGGTGCAATATCACATTGTTACTAATATAATGTTGCCGTGTTTGGCATCTCGGGTTTAGCTCATCTCCGACTTTCTCATGGGAACGCACTCGCAGCGGATCTGTCAGGGCTGCTGAGGCGACAGAGATGCATGAAAGGCCCTCCAAAGGTGGGGGCCTCGTTACAGTGTGCTGAGCTCACACCATGTTTGCTAGGCAAGATGGCGTCTAGGCCTAACTTAATTTTTGGTAAATGCAAGGACAGGGTGCGTGTGGGCAATGTCGTCGGCGGGTGAATCCTCCTCCACCTGGGCCCGGGTGGCATGAGGGGGCGCCCACCGAGTCATGGTCCTCACCTGGGGAGGAAGCTGTAGGTGAGGAGGGCCTCGTGGCCATTGCTCCCCTACATTTCCCCCCTTTCGTTACTTAAAGTAACGAATTTCTTTAGCTCTTCCAATCGTCTACATTCTTGTTCCTCTATCACTGCGTCATTCCATGCAGGGGTTCCTTTTATAGGCATCCATGCTCTGCACACCCCCCTTAAACTCTCACCTCTCCTAGCATACTCGTCTGGTGTACATGTTAAATATATACAGTCGCCAGTTTCTTCCAGATCTACCCAGACCTCCTCATACCATTCCAGTTCTACGTCTCGTGGTTCTTTGATAGTGGTGTGCCATAGTTTATCTACTATGTACTTATCACGGCACATAGGCACTAACTGATACCTGGGGGTGTTATCTGCTCCTGTCTGCACATGTACTTCTTGTGTTGCTTTAATTGTACCACCGGAGTTGCCCATTGTCACCATCATCATTGCACCGTTAGGAACTGCGTTAGCACAACATCGGAGGCCCACCTGGCACAGGCAGAACATCACAAGGATGATCACCACTATTGGTATCAGGAACTTCATTGTCACTCCAAGCCATGAGGGAACCCAAGAGAAGATATTGTCGAACCACGAGCTATCCTCAGCTCCACCTTCCATTTTCATCTTCTCGCCCAGGTTATGTACTGCTTCAATAACGTGGGACAGGGACCCATTTTCTGCGTCTTCGGAAGGTACGAACGTGCAGCACGCACTTCCTATTTTTCGGCAAACACCTCCATCGATTGCTGTTAACAGGTCTAGAACATACCTGTTCTGCATGGTCATTAATCGCAGAGCTCGTAGTTCCACCTTTATTATGTTAAACCCTTCTTCAGTGTCATTGGCCAACTGGATCAGTTCCCACCGTGTGATCTGGAGCCATTTTGCATTTGCTCTTGCCTGGACACTTGATACTAGCGACGCAAAGAATGTTTCCACGGAGCTGAACAGGCGATACCTGTCTGGAATCTGTGCCAATAAATCAGATGATGCTTGTGATATGTAGTTCGAAGCTCGCTTGTTCCTTGAGAGCTCTTCTTCTTTCCCTCCGGAGGACAGGACATAAAGGTGCGCTTGTGTAGTTGGAGAAGCTGCATTCTGGTTCAAGCCTCCTTTCATCATGTTACTTCTGTCAATATGGCTTTCTGGAATCACCATTAGTGTTGAATGCAAAGTGGCCATTGAGCAGCTACCACTCCATGATTGGGGAAGGTGCAGGTACGCCTGGTTTCCGCATACCCAGTAGGTGTCCATTAGTGCTGCTGTTCCTTTTTTCATATCTGGGATGGTAAGAGTTTTGTTACAGTTCTTGTTCGTTCCCATTGCCATTTTTCCTTCTCCCTTGAAACATAGTTCGTTTTGTATTTCACTTTGTAGCTTGAAGGGTTTCTCCATCGCTGTTACCCATGTTAGTTTAGGGATGTGTTCTTTCCATATTGGCAAGCATGTTCTTTCCATCCACCGCAACTTGTCCGGTTGGACACCTTTCAGTGCTTCTGCCTTGCACAGCACTTCTTCGTCTTTCCATTTGTTTTCGGAAAACAGTGTCCCTTGTATTGCAAAGAAAGGTTCTTTAAGACAGATCACTCCAGACGCTTGCGAATAGCACGTTTTGTTGTTCTGTAGCATTCTGAAAGAGACATCGTGTGCTTGGAAGGTGTTCTTTATTCTACACAGCGTGAGATGAAGGAGACACTGGGCATCCACAATGGGCAATTCTCGTGGCAACAATACTTTAGGTGTGCCTGATGCATGGGGGATAAGTGAGCAGACATAACAGCTCTCATTGGTTGTCTGTTTGGCTGTTGTGCTCATATCTGCATACCATTTATTTGCTTGGTGAGGGTGTCGTGGGTCTTCCATTTTGTCTAACCCTAGCCCATAATACTCATCATACCCTTTTCCACCAGTCTCTCTTCTCCGCCTACTTTTCTCCCTTCTTCTGTACCTTCTCGTTATAGTAGGTGAAGAACCAGGCCCCCCTTCCTCGCTCCCACCCCCCTTTTCTAATTCTTCATATAGGGACTTGTGTTCTGTCATCATAATCACTTTTCCATCCTCCTTAATGAACAAGAGATCGTTGTTTGACATTGGGGCGGGAGGGATCGTGTGGTTGTTGTATGTTCCAGGTTGGGACATTGTGTCATTATTTACATCTTTGGTTCTCGATTGTGACAGGACAGCAGTGGGTGGTGTAGTATAGTATCCCCACACAAAGTGTGATCCATCCCAGATCAAGAAATCACCTTCTTTGATACCTACAGTCGGAATTGTTTTCGTTCCAGGGGCAAGGGTGGTGTTGTTCCCCCCTCCCCCCTCGTTCATCTCGGTAGAGATGAACGCTATAACCCAGTGTAATACTAGACAAAACATTGAGATGAAGAACACGATAGCACACATTGATAAACCACATTCAAATGAATATGTTAATCTAGCCACTAGCATTTCTCTAAATCTAACATATCTATTAGTTGCAGGCTGCCCATTCGATGCCATGATAAATCCTGTTTGAGACACAAGAGTTCATTAAATACAAACATGTAAACATTTCCACGTTGTAGCGTTTTGGTGATAAAATATAGGGTTGGGTGAGGGATGGGGTGTGTTGACAGACAAGGTAGCCTTTCAAGCATCATTATTCGTACCTTACTATATATATATATAAATAATAAAAAACATGACAGTTTAAAAACAACAATAATAATAAAAAAAAACATCTTAAAGAGCACAGGAGAGGAAAAAAGAACCCCACGCAAAACTTTCAAAAATTGTAATAAAAAGAAAATTTGCATACACATATGTACATGTTTTAGTCCAGGACATTTGTTGCGCGCTAATTGTGTTCACTGTTCATCTTATAATGCACACAAAATTCCAATCATTCATTCTGCACAACTTCATCGTCCGCTGTTGCCTGTGCCTCGTCCTGCACCTCACTCTCCGCAGCGCTGTAAGCTTTACGTACGTCTGTCAAATGCACCCAATATCGCAGGCCCTTAACCTTTACTGCTGTAGGCGTGCAAAACACTACCTCATAGGGGCCATGGAAACGTGGTGCGTTCCACCTCCGCACAAAACTTCTAACATAGATAAGGTCGCCAGGCATTAGCTGTAATGGTTTTTCAGGCAACCTGTTTGATTCAGTCGCGTTCCCCTCCTCTCTTGTCAAGGGGGGGGCTAGTTGCTTTGCAATTACGCGCGCTGCCCGTGTCAGTTTTCGCAGATATTCTGTGAACTCCTCCCCCAATATAGCTGAGCTTCTGTGTTCATCAGAACGCTCACGGAGAGGCGAATGCGCTGTATGCATTCTTCTTCCCGTGACGATCTCGTGCGGGGACAAATGGTGATCCTTACTTGGCTGGTTTCGCAGTTCAAACAAGGCCAAAGGCAGGCAGTACATCCAAGTCTTTTTAAGGGAAAAACAAAGTTTTGATAATCTGCTTTTTAACAGGCCATTTATCTTTTCCACGACGCCATTACTTTGAGGATGATAAATCGAACATAATTTGTGCTTTATCCCCAATAATGTAGTCACTTCTTTAAATAATTCATTAACGAAATGCGTCCCGTTATCTGAGCGAATAACGTCGCAAATTCCCCAGCGCGGAAACACTTCCCGCACTAGGAACTTCGCGGCGCCCCTCGCGTCAGGGCGGGTACATGGACCTGCCTCCACCCACCTCGAAAATGGACATACAACCACAATCATGTATCGAGCCCCGTTACACCTTTCTCCCATGTCTACATAATCAATGTGGAGCTCTCTGAATGGGCCACTTGGTTTTGGTATCGTACCCCTTAGTGTACGCAATGTCATACCTGAGTTGTAAATTTGACATGTCGTGCATTCTAGTGTTAACCTTGTGACGTGTTCCTGGAGGCAAGGTGCAAACCAATCTTCTTGTATCTCTGCCATTATGTGTTTCTTTGTGTTGTGTGCGGGAAAGTGTAGTTGTTGAAAGGCTATTTCTAACAGCGTAATTGGCATTACCACTTTTCCTGAACTCTCTTGTCGCCACAATAAATCAGTCGGTGATTTGCTGCATCCTCTCTTAGTCCACAGCAATTTTTCCTCTGCACTAGCTCCCTCTTGCAGCTCTATTATCTCCTGTGTGGACATCATGTTGTATCCTGTGGGGACCTCTTGGCTTACTGTGTGGTGCAACATGTACTCTCCTATTTCACCTTTTTGTAGATATGAAGCTGCTTTGGCAGCGGCGTCTGCTGCCGCGTTCCCCAAAGATACAAAATCTGTATTGGTGGTATGAGCTTGACATTTTACGATGGCCACTGCCGTGGGGTCTTGCAGGGCCTCAATCAGTTCTTTCAATAATTCTGCATGCTGGACTGGCGTTCCGTCTGCTCGTCGGAACCCTCTCCGCCCCCACCGGGCCAACCCACCGTGAACTGTTGTTGTCATGTATGCTGAGTCTGTATATATTGTCACTGCGCACCCCTTGGCGGCATGCAATGCTTCTATTAGCGCTATTAGTTCTGCTGTTTGCGCTGAATAGTGTGATGGGAGGCGGTGTTGTACTAGTATCTCATATTCATCTTCCTCTAATCGTACCACTGCCATACCCACATGCTTTTCTCCTGTCTCCATGTCAATTGATGCTGACCCGTCAACAAAATACACCTCACCCTCGGTCAGGGCATTTTCAAAAATCACTTGATCCTTACTTTCGTCACCTGTGTACGTGGCGCAGTTGTGGTTTTGCATGTCCTCTACGGTGCATGCCTCTGTGATGAATGTGGCTGGGTTCACTGTTTTACATCTTACTATATGGATGTTAGCGCTGGACAGTATTATCTCATATGCTGTGGCGTGTTGTGTTGTCAATGTGCTCTTTGTCCGTTCTAATATTGCAAAAAGTGAGTGTTCCACAAACAGTGTCACCGGGCAGCCCATCACTATCGTGGCACTTTTTTCAATTGCGAACGCGGCTGCAGCTAGGGATTGCTCGCACGCGAAATGACCTTGCATTACTGCGTCTAGGGTGCCGCTATAGTAAGCGAGTGGTTTGTGCCCTAAAGATGTTTTCTGTGTCAGTACTGCTGTCATCAGTGTTCCTTTGCAGTGTGAAAATAAGAAGAATTCGCGCCCATAATCTGGGTTTGCTAGTACTGGAGCACTTGATATCAGCTCTTTTAGTGAGTTAAATGCTGTGTTCATCACCTCTGTCCATTCTATGTGTTTGTGTTCTTGTTGTGCTTCTTTCAGTGCCTGTAGCAAGGGCCTTGTGTATGCCGCATAGTCCAATATCCATGCTCGGCAATAGTTACACATACCCAGAAATTTCTGCATCTCTTTTACTGTTTTGGGCTCCCCAATTGCTCTAATCGCCTGTGCCCTGTCTGGTATAATTCGCTTGCCATCCTTTGATATCAACTGACCCAAGTATAGGACCTCTGTCAGACAGTATTGTAACTTCCCCTTGTCCACCTTGTACCCCTTATTTGCCAATAATGTCAAGAGTGTTATCGAGTCCTGTCTGCACTCTTCCTCAGCCTGTGCACAAACCAATAAATCATCAACGTACTGAATCACTGTGCTTTCTACAGACAAATTCCCTAGATCTTCATGTAGTACCCTGTTAAATATGCTTGGGCTCTCGCAATATCCTTGTGGTAGTCTACAGTGTTCGAACCTCCTTCCTCCCAATGTAAATGCTGTCAAGTACCTGCTCTCTTCTGCTAGGGGAATCGAAAAAAAATGCATTTTTTAAGTCAATTACTGTGAAGTGTGATGCTACTTTTGGAATGTTGCACAGTATTGTCGCCGGGTTCGGGACTAAAGGGAACTCCTTCATTACCACATCGTTCAGTGGGCGTAAATCTTGTATCATCCTCCATGAACCCCCCTTCGCTTTCTTGATTGGGTAAATGCATGTGTTGCATGGGGAGTTTGAGGGCACAATTATACCCTGTGCTAGCAGTGCTTCTATTGTCTCTCTGATCCCTTCTTCTGCTTCTCGCGACAGTGGATATTGTTTCACCCGGGGTAGTATTGCTCCCTGTTTTACTTTTATCACCACAGGCTGAACTTCATGCAGCAACCCTACATCGTGGGGGCCATTAGTCCATAAGTTAGTGGGTACTGAACTCATGTCTTCATCAAAAAATGTGTGCGGTGCTCCTACTACCGCCATTAGTTCAACCTTAGTTTGTCTGGCTGTAACTACAATGTCACAGGGCATTGCCAGTTCCATTACTACTTCACCATCTCCCTCAGTGTCAGAAAATAGCTCCTCGTCCGAGAGCTCTCTCAGCGGGATATTTGCATTTGTACACAATACTGTCCGCCACTCACACCCTTCCATGTCAATACCAATCACACATATTCTGTTTGCTGATACATGTATTGCATGCAAATCCAACGATAGTACTGCCCCAAGAGCAGTGTCAGGGCTTGCTATGGGACGGAAAAGGAATTCTGCTGGGATCCTCCACTCCACCCTTTTTAGTTCTGGTACTATGAGAGCCAATGTTCTCATACCTTCAACAAACATCTCCTCATTTCTTGGTACCCCTCTGATCTCTTTCATGATTGTGTGGCCGTGTATTACTGCTAATATACGGAGGGGGCATATGCCTGGCGTTGAACATACGATGCCGCTCCCTGTGAATGATATTGTCATGTTTAGTTTGCTCAAGAGATCTCTCCCCAGTAAGTTGATGGGAGAGTTTTCATAGTACAGTAAGGGTGCTTTCACTGTTTTCCCCCCCACTGTCACATCCAACACCTCTGTGTAAGGAACTTCAATTACAGCCCCAGAGAACCCCTGCGTCTCTAACGTTCTATTAGATAACGGGAACCGGCCCTCTCTAATGCATGATTTCTCCGCTCCCGAATCCACCATGAATATGAATTGCTTGTCTCCTATCTGCGCTCCTATCAATGGTTCCTCTGATGCATTGTGGGTCGTAGACAGTACTGGACACGCAAGTGCTCTCTGTGGGCTGTCCTATGCGGGGTGTCTCATTGCCCCCCCTTGATCAAAAATGTTCCCCGAAACTACTGACACTCCACTGTAAGGTGCGGGGGCGGGTGCCCCATTAGCTACTGTGGCGAAAGTGTTACCAGGCGTGTAGTGCACATTGTCATTATTCTGTGGGCTGGTTTGTGTTCGGTACTGATGTCCGTGTAGTTGTGCGTTACTCCTTTGTACTACATTGTCTGGTTGCTGGTATTGTCCCATGGGGAGGCCGTAGGGGCTTCCTGGATGGGGGTGTCCGTACTGTTCTATCTCTTGGAAACCGTTGTTTTGTCTGCTCCTACATTCTCTTGAGTAATGCCCCCATCTCCCACAATTCCAACAGCTCCCCTGTGGACCTCTGGGACCCTGCCACCCATTTCCTCCCATTCCTCCATACCCTTGTCCTCCTCTTCGACCCCTGTACCCACCTCTTCCTCCTCTTGGGGCCCACTCTTGCCACGTTGGACCTCCGTTCTGCTCCTGCTCTGTCCACTGTCGTTGCCCTTGTCCTGCCCAATTCGCTGCTATTCTTCCTTGTATTGCTATTTGCCCCTCCTCTCCTTCCTCTCCCTCCCGTATGAGTGGGAGTCCCGCTACCGCTGCTGCGACCTTCACCAATTTTGATTGCACCAACTTCGCCTCATCCGCCAACCTTTTCTGTGCTACTTTCCTCTCTCTTTCTTTGATCCGTTTACAATGGTGTACTATTATGCTTTGGATCTCCGGCCAGCCTTTTGCCTCAACACCTGCTATTTTATCTAGTGCCTTTTGCACCTCCTTTGGGAGCCCTCTCTTAATGATGAAGTAAAATAGAGACGTGGATTGGTGCCAGGGCGTACCCGTTTCCGCTCTCCACATCTCCTGCACCCGGAGAATGTAATCCATAGCGTCCTCCCCGTCATTCATGGTACATTGCATTACTGACTGCAAATCAGGGGTATCTGGGAAGGTTTCCCGCAGTGCGTCCCACACCCTTGCTCGCACGGTGTTGAAAGAAGCCCCATCATGGCGATCACACTCTAAAGTTACAGCTGGAAAACCCGCTTTAGCCCATACTCTGTCTGCTTGATCCCCTACTGCGGACACTAGTAGGCTTTTCACATCTCCTACTGCCAGCGGTATACCAGCGGTATGTTTCTCAAATGCATATATCCACTTGCTTGCCCCTCCTGACAGCTGTGGTAGTAATTTCATTAAATTAGCCTTGTCCATCTGAGCCCACGGTATATAGTTTGGCCTCCCGCCCCCCCTGTGGAGCAATGGGAGTTGTAATTTCCCTTTTGCCGTTGCAGCTTCCTTTTCCTTAGTCACTGCTGACTCTAATGACGCCATCTTCCCCACCCTATTTCTTAGTCGTCCCATCCATTCATCTTCTATAGTCCCCAGTGAACATGCACCATCTAGCTCCTCGCCGTCTCCTCCTACTGCCATGCTCAATCTATCACTCTCATCCCCCCCTCCTCTGACATCACATAACAAATCCTCTCTGATCCCTCTCTCTCGCGAGACGTCACCAATGCTTCCTTCTGCTGTCCCTACTTCTATTATCCTTGTCGGTTCTTCCTCAATTCTGAACAGTATTTCCCCCTTTTTCCATCCTTCCTCAATTTGTCTACTTTCGCTCGACGCTCTAGACGTGCGTCCAGATTGTGTGGGGGCGCATGCTGTGCGTTCACATATGTCTTTTATTCTTGAGAGTTCATCTCTTGCCACTGTAAGCCTCGACTCTAAGTCACTCGTTAACTTCTCTATGTCCACCCTCTGGGTGCCTCCCTGGGCGCGCTCTCTGGTGTTTTCGTATGGTGGGGGTGCAGTTGGTCTTTGTGGCGTGCTGGTCGAAGGGGGAGGCACATAAATAGGGTCGCTATATCCTGCTGCAGGGGCTGGTTTAGGTAATATTGGGTACAACATAACCACTTCCGCAGGCTGTTCTGTACTTAACTGTTCCTTTTCCTCTCGCGGGATCATTAGTGGATTGTCTGTGGTGGAAGGTAAATCAATATTTGGAGCTGGAGCTTTGGGTGGGGGTACTTCCTCAAACAATCTCCAAAGATCTAATATCTCCTTCCTATTCTGCCATTGTTTTCCCTTATACTTGAGGCGAATACATGTACATACCATATCAAGAACACTTTTGTCAAAGGACCCTCCTTCTGGCCAAATCTGGGGCAACCCCTCCCCTTTCAATTCTGTTAACCATTGATCATGATATTTATTTATGCGTTCAGCATATCCCGGCAAGCTCTTACAAATGTGTGACAAGGGAGTTTCAGCCCCCATCCTCTAAATCGCTAGCGCTACCGCGTTCGCCTTCGTTACTTCTTATTAGGTGTAAATATGCGTATGTATACCTTTATGGCACAGACAAGAGCGGACCTCTCAAAGTTAGCACCCACTGTTATTCACTGCACAAATCTCTTCTCACTCACCATATCTCATCTCCTTCCCATTCCCAGGCACTCTTATGTGATCTCACTTGTAATTGATCAAGTACTTATTATGGCCACACTCTCTGACACCACCTCGCGGCCACCCGTTCGTCTCTAACACTCGTACGGTGCGCGCACCCTTCACAATGCTTTCCACTCACACTTTTGTCTTTCTCCTCCCTTTCCTCCCTAGCCAGCTGTCCCTGTTTTCCTGCTAAGGTTACTATGTTCACGTCTGTACGTGCCACTACTGAGTCCCCACTTTTTAAGATGTTCTAACTTCTTTATACCCTTCTCATTTTCGCCCCCTACCCCGTGGAAATGGAAAAAGAAGAAATAGAAAGAGAGCACAATCACTAAAAAATATTCCCGGTGTCTCCTTTTGCTAGACACCAATAACTTATTTCTCACTTCTTCATATATTCCCAGTACTAGTCTAGATAGCACTATGCGGCGCCGCCTTCCACCCCCTCTCGGAGCTAGGTTTCCGTCACTTCTACCACGTCACTTATTTCTTACTCCTAATGGCCATATGCAAAAGAAAGAATAAAGAAAGTTTCAAGACCCGTCTGTAGTAGACCCCCGATATTCTTCTCCTCTACCTGTCCCCGTTCTTTTATTCCCAATTCCCCTTCTTTTCCCCTTGACGATCACTCGCACTCGGTACTCACGTGCCCGTCTTGAACCGATACTCTCCGAAACTGGGTCCGTCCAGGCGGCGTTACCGGTAACTCAACGGTCAGCCCCTGGCTCCGGCGAGCGGCACTCAAAGGGGATTTTTTTCCAATCGGGATCCCGTACCCTTTCTCATTGAGTGCGCACTTCTTATTGTGCCGGTCGCCGTTGGCGGGCGGCCTCCCGGAGACGGCTCACCGTGCGTATCCCTTCTCGACCGGAGATTCTCGTGCCACAAGGGGGTCGTTAAGAAGGAGTTAGGAAAAATAGTTTGGAGATATCACGCTATCGGGGTCACCACTGAAGGGAAGCGCCCCCAATTCAGCACGATCCTCCCCGCAATGAGAGACAATAAGGGACTCTCCCGTAGTGGGAATAAGGCCAAGACAGAGTGCGGGTGAGCGTAAGTGGGAGTTTATCCAAAAATAAGGCATGCAAAGAACTCTGCAACCTACGAGAGCGCTCTGCCTGACAATAGCAAAGACAGGCGTATTTCTAATACAAAAAACGTCATCAACACCTAAACACTATAGGGGGCACAAGTCAATTGGGATTGGGTGGCGTCGACTAACTATAGGTGTTGCTGCAGCGGGGTTGGTCTTGGCAGGAAGACGTCACTGGTCAGCCTCGTGGGTTGGGTTGGGCCTGGCAGGCCGGCTTGAGGCCATCCGTGCGGTGTTGATGTGCTGGGGCAGCCTGTGACAATGACGAATACCTTTCCTATCTCATTTGCCCTAGGCCATGCACACTGCAGTTATTCAGAAAATGACATTTAAGTTCGTTAATAAATCGCTTCAGCAGCTTATCTTATAAAATAAACACAACACATGAGGAATGCACCTCGTGAGAGGTCTGGTGGTTGTCGGTTGGGGTGAGATTTACCTGTGTCCTATGGACCGGTATTTTAGGTCGCGGGACGGGGCTCTGGGGCCTGGGCCGAATGATACATGTCTGTCTGCTGCGTTAGAAGTTATTATATAGATGGGTCTCTGTGTCTTGTCCCAATGATGGGGGTCGTCCTTGCACGGGGTCAGGATTCTTGGGGGGTTCGTGGGATTTATGAGAGGGTGCTTGTAGATCAGTGGGTTCATCCGTGGGTTTATTACCGTGCTGTAAATAACACAGGTGGCGGGCTGTGGCCTTGGTTGCGGCGCCGGGGCCTCTGACTCTCTGAAGTAATGCCAGCTTGGTTGGGGGAGGTGAGGGAGTGCGGCACGAGTCTTAGCTTTTTTATCTGGCAGGCTTGGTGAGGTGGGAGAGGGAATGGCCTTGCATATGTCCACAAAGGTATTTTCCTCGTGCGTTGCTGATCAGTGAATGCAGAAGTTTTATACTGTTCTGCCTTATTTTGACGTTATTTAGACACACATATATATTTCAAATTTCGTTACACATTTCTTTAATACAGTCGGTTCCAGTACCTTTTCATTACCTAACATTATATTCACTACATTGTGTGCGTATTGTATGTACATTAGACGTTATACGAGGGATATCTAGGTTATGGCCTACAGAGATTGATGCTCGCCGCTTTGGGTGAATTAAAAAACATATATGAGTTCAAGTTTCTACATACTATTGGAAAACACTTATACAGATAGAGGTTACACGTTTGGTCAACATCTTTCTCCGTGGTTATAGCAGCATTAGTCCAGACCTGGAGGGATATCATATAACGTTACATTTTTATGGCTTGTTCACATTTTAAACAGAGGTAGTTCATTAATACCAATACTTGAATTGTTTTCTACCTTCTTCAGATAGTGATGCTTCAGCTTTTTTCCTCGCTACCCCGGCCTTGCGGTCCGGGTCATACGGGGTGCAATATCACATTGTTACTAATATAATGTTGCCGTGTTTGGCATCTCGGGTTTAGCTCATCTCCGACTTTCTCATGGGAACGCACTCGCAGCGGATCTGTCAGGGCTGCTGAGGCGACAGAGATGCATGAAAGGCCCTCCAAAGGTGGGGGCCTCGTTACAGTGTGCTGAGCTCACACCATGTTTGCTAGGCAAGATGGCGTCTAGGCCTAACTTAATTTTTGGTAAATGCAAGGACAGGGTGCGTGTGGGCAATGTCGTCAGCGGGTGAATCCTCCTCCACCTGGGCCCGGGTGGCATGAGGGGGCGCCCACCGAGTCATGGTCCTCACCTGGGGAGGAAGCTGTAGGTGAGGAGGGCCTCGTGGCCATTGCTCCCCTACAAACTCCACAAAAGATCCCGGTACATCACCATTTTTGCTACTCACCTGGGTCTCTATAGATACAAGAGACTCAGTTTTGGAGTCTCTTCAGCAGCAGAAATGTTTCAGTCAGAAATCCATAACATAATTAAACATGTGCCAAATTGCCTGAATTATAGCGACGACATCTTAGTTTTCGGACAGACTCAAGAACAGCACAATGATACACTCATGCGGGTGTGCATGGCGCTGGAGGAAGAGCATCTCACTCTGAACAAGGATAAGTGTGAGTTCAGGAAAGCAACACTACGATTTTTCAGACACATCTTCTCTGAAAGTGGAATGACACCGGATGCTGAGAAGGTCAGTGCCCTCACAAGCACCACACCACCAACCTCCGTCACCGATTTGCGATCATTTCTGGGTTTGGCAAGCTATTGCACAAGATACTAAAAAGATTTTGCATCGGTCAGCGCACCCTAAGAGCCCTCACCAAACTCAATGCAGAATTCAGATGGTCAGACGAGTGCCAACAAGCTTTCCAAATCATCAAAAATCGCATTGCGGATGCCAAAATCATGGCCTATTTTGACCCCGAGAGGCACACAGAACCAATTGTGGATGCAAGCCCAGTTGGCCTAGGGGCCATTTTGACTCAACTTGATCGCAAAGATGGTCAAGACGTACATGTACTATCCTATGCAAGTCGTAGCCTCTCAAAAACCGAGCAAGCCTATTCACAGGCTGAAAAGGAAGGTTTGGCTGTAGTCTGGGCATGTGAGCACTTCCACTTATTTCTCTATGGAAAACCTTTCACAATACTCACCGACCATCAGGCATTACTGTTCATCTACGGCAGCGCTCAGGCCAAAATGCCTCCTAGGATAGCTCGATGGGCCTTAAGGCTGCAAGACTACCATTTTGACATCATCCACCGGCCGGGGAAGGAACAAATTCCAGCGGACTATCTCTCCCGTCACCCCAGCCAAGATTGCAGCCCAGACCCATCCATAGCGGATCAATACATCATGTATGTGGTTCAAGAAAATGCCCCACAAGGCTTTGACATGGAACAAATAGCCAGAGAAACCAACACAGACCAAGCAATACAAATCATCATGAGATGCCTCGAGAAGGGTCGCTGGAAACATGCAAAACAACTCAAAGAGAATGTAGGAGATGAGATTAAACAAGATATCACATGTCTACTAGCCGTAAAAGAGGAGCTGGCCAAAACAGAGGAAGGACTGTTACTTAAGGGAACAAAGTTAGTAATTCCAGAGTCTGACAAAAAAAGTCCTTCAGCTGGCGCATGAAGGACACCGAGGAATAATGTCCACCAAAAGGATGTTGCGACAAAGGGTATGGTTCCCTCAATTGGATACCCAAGTAGAAGAACTGCTTAAGAACTGCCCCACTTGTGTGGTCCTCAATCCACAAACCAGACCAGAACCACTCAGAATGACTGAATTGCCTGAAGGGACCTGGGAAGAAATTGCAGTAGACCACTATGGCCCATTAGAAGGAGGTGAATATATCCTTGAAGCCATTGATGAATAGTCAAGATTTCCAGACGTACAAATCATACCATCTACAGCGGCATATCATACCATTCCCGCGTTGGATCGGATGTTTGCCACTTATGGCATTCCAAAAATACTGAAATCAAATAACGGGCCCCCATTTACTGGACAGGATTTTAGAAACTTCGCAGAATACATGGGTTTCCATCACAGGAGAGTAACACCGTTGTGGCCTCAGGCAAATGGTACAGTTGAACGATTCATGAAAAATATAAAGCGTACCACGCAGATAGCTCACCTGACAGGATAATCGGTGGAAAAATTACTGTGTCAATTAATGAGGGACTATCGCAACACCCCACACAGTACCACAGGTAAATCGCCGTCCGAAGTCATGTTTGGAAGAAATGTAAGAACCAGACTACCCCACATAGGTCTGGAAGAGGAACGATACAAAGGTGATGGTGAAATGAGACAGCAGGATGCATCACGGAAAATGGACATGAAAGAAATAGCTGACAAGAAAAGAAGAGCTGAAGAGAATCATCTAACACCAGGAGACATCGCCATTGCAAGGCAGCCGCAAAACCGCAAGAACATGGCAGCTTTCGGAGAAGAACCCCTCACCATAACTCATAGGAAAGGGTCTCTCATCACGGCTGAAGGCAGTACCCATGTCTTGACAAGAAACAGCTCTCACTTCAAAAAGATGCCAGGGATCGTACCGATAGTTGAACCTCGTACACCACGAGGTACATGGGAAAAGGATGCACCCTACGAAGGAGACAGGGAGGATTCCGGCGCAGAGGAGCCATGTTGGCTGTCCCAAGATCGAGTGAGAGAAATGACTGAAGGCCCCAAAGGACTCGCAGAAAACCACATCGCCTCATCGAAGAAATGTCATTATCCCGAAATTTATGTTTAGTATCGGGGGGGGTGTGATGTTGTCATTTGCTCCCTTGTCACGTGGGAAAGGACACTGGGCAACGGGAAGGGGAGGGACGGGAAGTACGTTCACTCAGACAGTTCCTGAGTAGCTGTTGTTGAATAAAGCCGTGTTGATCGAACCGCAGAAGTGTCTGTCCATTTCTTTGGAGAAGCACATCGATACGAGTGCATGTTCCTGTGTGAGACCGATCCACCTCTTTACAGGCGGCTTGGCACACAGCTGTCACTTGGTTAGACATAGAGAGAGAGGCAGAGATAATGACACCCAGGTTTTTTACTTTGCTTACTGGACTGGGAAGGGGGCCTAGAGAGATGGGCCAAAAAGCAGAAGTCCAAAGTGAGGGATTGTAATTGTTTTATGCTGCTCAAGTTATAAGTAAAGAGAAAAAGGGTATCTGGTCAATTCATCTAAACCCATTCCATCTAATACCATTCCATTGAAATATTTCCATCAAAAAAATGTGCATCTAATGCATGTTTTTGAGGGGTAAAGGGTCAATTTTTGTTCTGGTGCATTTTGAAGGGTAGAAAACAGGGAACCCCCCCAAAAAAAGAAAAAAAGAAAAAATGCATTAGATGGAATAATTTCGATGGGATGGCATTAGATGCAATGGTTTTAGATGAAATGACCATAAACCAGAGAAAGCATAATCCTTCGCCTCTGTGTCTTTAATAGAATCTTGACTTTCTATAACGTTAGTGTGGAAAATCAGTATTTTGCTGCAAAGAAAATGTTTTGCAGAAAGTTGATTTCTTGCAGCATTTTTCAATGGAGAAATTAATCATTTTGCCATTGTTTTCAGGCCAAAACACACATAGAGAAAGGTATAGTAAAACAAGTAGGTTTCAAATACTTTTTACAGCATTTACAAAGCTCTTTTTCAATCACCAGATAAATATGCATTTTTAATTCACAAATGGACCTCTTTTCTGGTTGATGCACACCACATGACAGAGCGAGCTGGGATGTTGCTGGCATACATCTTTTTCCTAGGGCGGGTGAAAACAGAAGATTTCCCTTTTAGCAGGTGAGAGCCAATTGAATTTTACGGGCAGGTTAAGTGCTTGGCGGGTGAATGAACGGATTCCATGTTGAGTGACACCAGTCAAAAGCGTGTGAGTGTACAACTATGGGTACTGGGGCAAAAGACAAGGCCTGGGGACACAATAGGAAATAATGCATTACAGCACTTAGAAGCTAGAAGAATGCAGCATGAAGCACTATTCCAGGTCACCAGTTTTTTGTTTAAAATGTAGACATGGCTGCCTGGTTTGTGGGTGCATCCGAGAGGGCCAGTGGACTGGGGGAAGACTCAACACAGCAACAGACCCGGCAGGGATGGGGAAGACACCATATAAGGGATGGCAGAGTGGATGGAGGATAGGCCGACAGGACTGGTGGAGCTGAGAAGGACACAGTGACAGGACAGGTAGGGCTTGGGGGTGCAGGGAAAACAGGGCTGATGGTGGTGCAAAGGACAGATCCATGGGGCATACAGGGAAGCAGGGCTGGCCCAAGGCGTGTACAGTCTGTGCAGCTCCCCAGGGCACTGCGGTCAAAGGGGGCCCACAGGCACTGGCTGCTTGCCTCCAGCATATGAAGTAATATTGTTTTCAGGGGCAGTGCTGCTTCTATATACGAGGCGCTCTTTTTTTGCTTGTCCCAGAAAGGCAACGTGTCACCTCCCAACGTGCTCTACGAGGCCGATCAGAGTCTGCAGGCCCCTTAAGTACTGCTTATCACTTTCTTTCTCCAAGCAGAGCATTTGAACTGGGAGCAATTTACAAGTGATGGCCCCTTTAAGAGACCATTGTTTTGAACACAACGCTCTTAACGTTTCATGTTAAGGACTGCAAAGGGACATTTTTATTTTGAAAGCACCATTTAGCTGCCTACACCTGCGCCCTCCTCCGTGACAATTGTATCACACACCACAGTTTTAAACTATCTGCCTTATTTTCACATGTTCATATTTAACAGAATGTCACATTTTCCTCACATTATATATAAAGCATGCCTTTGTCAAACACTGAAACAAAAACGGGCAAAATTTCCACACATTAACTTTTGCTATGAGTTTAAGTCCTGAAAGTACATTGTCACAATCCACAGGCCGTTTTTTTCTTCGGCTGAATTGCATTCTGGTAGTTGTAGTCTTCCCTTCAAGTTGGGGGAAATAATGCCACAATTGTATACTTTTTGCCTAGCATATTTCTACAAGGATTTCTAAATATGTGTCAGAACTTTACTATGGTTTGTGTACTTTGTACGTCATCTTTATAAAACAGAGTATTGTAGAAAGCCAAACTTGGGGGTAAGAGGAGAAGGCATGAGAAGGCACACCAGTCATGACGATTTGCCTATGATGTGGTGGGGTTGGGTTGCAATCCTAGAGACTAGAGGGGATATTTCCGCTGGCTCTAGCCCTTTGCTGATTTTCAGGGCACATGTCGAGAACAGCATCCACCAGTTGGTGGTAGATCTCTTTCCCCGGCGGGTGCCTCCCTCTGGAACAGCCTCCCTGCCTCCCTTAAACTTGAGGAGAACCATCTCCGGTTCCGGAAGCACCTCAAAACCTTTCTCTTTGCTTCTGATTTCTCTCCCCCTCTCCTCTGCTGACCTCCTGGCTGAAAACGGTACTGCATGGGCTACCTGGACACCCTCTAATCCCGGGCCCAGGTCACACCCCCGCACTTGGGGACTGTTCTGTATCCCTACAGTCCCCTTACCAAACCTCGATAGCTGATGTCCGCACTTACCTATGCACTTGCCACATGCTGGCTGTTATTTATATTTTTACTGTTGTTATTATCTATTCCTATTTACCGCACTTTCCCTTCCTCCCTCCCCTCGCACTTGCGCGATCTGAATGACACCTGGCCTAGTAGGATCGTTGTTTGTCCCCCTTTGTTCCCCTCCCTTGCCTCGTCGTGCCTTGAAACCCTTGTGTAAAGGGGCGTTACAAATGCCATATAATGTCATATCATATCACCCACTTTTTTCAGGGGCAGTTGCAACCCCCGATGTATGTTTTTAATGCCTGCATTAAAAAAAAGTTTGCTTGCTGAAGCATTTGGCTACTAGGATGTCACCCCAGGTTTCCATGTTTCCAGTATAAACACTTACCCACAAGACCACATAAAATAATCATCAAAGAACATGAGCACATGTCTCATATATAGATTTTGTTTATCCAGGGAATAGTTCATTATAAATTGTTGGGTTTAAAAGGTGAGCACCTTTTATACTTTGCCAGCATAGTTACTGGAAATTCCCTTCTCTCTGGTTATTTTTCCGGTGCTGGTTAAATTTTTGAAAGGTCAATGCTCATTTGCACTGTGCACTTTATTCTAAGGGGAAAGGTCAATTGAACAAAATGTGTATATTTCACTTTCAGATATGTTCACTTATTGTACTCATGGGCAGGGACATCATTTGGGGGTCGCCAGAGGTCGCAACTGCGACCTCTGTGATCTCCCTTGCGACTTCTGGGGTCTCCCTTGCGACCGCTAAAAAAAAACATTTTTTTTCTTTTTTGGCAATGCAAACTCCTGGGCTGTGGCCAGCACCATGTGACTCTTTACTTCTGGAGTGGCGGGCTTTCTTGTTCAGGCCCCTTAAAAGAAAATAAGAAAAATAAGAACACAAATGCGACAAGTCTAACTAACACTTTCAGCACTGACCCTAAATAAGAAAGAATAGGAATACCAAATAATGTGTCTTTCTGGAATTCTAGAAAATAATTGCCAGACTCATTAAAGGTTTATTTCAGGCACACTTCAGGGGGTGAGTCACTGATTTAGTCCGTTCTTAAACGCCTCAACTCAGCCTTTCATCCTTCTGAGGTCGATAAATGAGTACCAACACAGGTTGGGTGATATTGGGTGTATATTTTTTATATATAAAGCGCTTAAGGTAAGTGCTGTATAATAACACATCATTATCATTTGGTCATGAACGTCTGCTTGCATTCACAGTAATTTCGTAATATGGGCCTATACACACTGATCTTAACGATACACATGGTGATCCATTCTTGTATGAAATGTACATCACATTATAGTGATATCGTAACCATATTTTTTTTAGTGTACAATGCTATGTGATTTCACTTATTGTTTTGTCAACCGGTGAAAGGTTGTGTTCCATTGCTTCCCGCGATATCACTTCGGGGTGGGGTCAAATGACATCACTTCCTGTGATGTCATCGGGGTTCAAGGGTCATGTGATGTCACTTCTGCTACCAATGGCATTTTGGTGAAATGACGTCCCTGCTCATGAGTGCCAGCTTTTGATTTTCATTACAGTGGCAGAGATTCCCACACTGAGTGACGTGAGGGAGCTGTACCCACCCCTAGGTCGAAAGAACACATTTTGCAGCAGGGGTAGGAAAAAACTATATGATTTACAGGAAGGTCTAAACATATAACATTTCAGCAACAGTCACCTAACTTGCTGAATTGCCTTTGCAGCATTCTGCTATAGGATCTCCTGCTTCCCACTAGTACTCCCGCACCCCCAAAAGAGAATTTGCCGGCCCAGCCCCTCTAATCAAGTTTCATGTGGTGCCTTGATGAGGCCCCCTTTCCAATTTTGAATGTTAATTTTGCAAGATGCATGCTAACACGTCACCAAGCCTGAACCTAGCAGGAGAGCAAAGAGAAACGCTGCTACAACCAGTGTTTTAGATGAGCAAGCCAAGGCGAACGGGTGCAACTTCACCATCGCCCCATATGCTCAGCGCCTATAAATATATTAAGCACCCCCCACCCCAACTTCTATTTTTAGGAGTTGAGCCCTATTAATTTTGCTAACATTTGAAGGTCCTGCAAAAATTCTTACTTCACTGCCTCAAGACCTGCCAGGTAAATAGGCTCTACCGTACTATATGGCAATCCTTTAGTAGACGCAACCTACCCTGTCTGCCCCAGGGCCAATATCTGCCTTGACATGCCATCCTTGGAACCTGCTTGAAGTTTATTTTTTGGTCAGACAAAATAATCCTACTTTGTAGCTTCCGAAAAACAAAAGCATGTTGCTAGTTTGGACAATATGGTCAAATATAGACAAAATATAAATAAAAAGGAATTGTCTGCAAAAAGAGCAGTTCACTTTAGTTAGCAAACCACAATCATCTTATTTCTGCAACAGCTTCCACAGTCAAATGGTTATTTCAAACAAAAGTTTCGAAAATACCTTTTACAAACTATATATCAATTACATCTGGGAAGAGATGTATTTAAGTTCCTGAATTGCAGACTGGTGTCAAATCCCGGCTTATTCACTCAAAGTGTGTGCTCCGGGGCAATCACATTTATCTGCCAAAATTTAAAGTCTACATAAGATATACAGCTTACACTGTCCGCTATGTCAGAATAAAGCCTCACTCCAGATATTGCGACGTATGTAAATATTAACAGTGACGATTCATATACTGGACATCAGTTTAGGTGTCTCGTGCCTTACTCGTGGCAACGTGTTTTTAATTTCATTTCCCATGATGCCTTTGCGTATTGAGAACTCATTCTGTAATATAATTTTCTCTAATATCACTGATTTCACTATTTATGCAAATACCGGGGGCCCACACATCTTCTGCCACCCAGGGCCCCGCAAATCCTAGGACTTGCTCTGCAAGGAAGAGACAAATTGCAGTGCTCTGAAGTTGGAGGAATCAAGCATGAAGTGCTATTTCAATCACAAATTATTTTCATTTAATTTAGATAGTGCTTTTCGAGGCTAGGGGGGTGCATAAGAGAGTGTTGGGGATGGTGATGACAGAACACAGAGACAGGACCTGTGGAGCTGGGGGAGTACACAATGACAGGGCCGGTGTGGCTTGGTGAGAACACAGTGTCAGAAGACAGTATTGGTGTGCTGGGTGGAGCACAAAACAGGGCTGGGTGTCTTGAGGGGAGCAGAAAACAGTGGGCCTCATTACAGATCGGGCGGTCCGGAATTAACAGTGGCGGTAAACCCGCCGCCACTGTTAATTCCAGACCGCCCAATCCCGAGTTCTGCAGGCGGGAGGTGATCTTCCCGCCAGGTCTGTTCTGGCGGGTTGAACACCTCCCGCCTGCAGGCGGACGTGGAAACACCAGCACCATCACGAGATGGTGCCGGTGTTTCCACTTCCCCATTCCCATTGAGTCCTATAGGACTCAATGGGAATGGGGATTTACCGAATTCCGCCTCCGGAATTCCCGGGACACCAGGGCTGTAATGCCCTGGTTATTCCGGGAGTCACGGAGGCAGAATGGTAATACGAGTCTGGCGGTAACCAGGCGGTTTTACCACCGTGGTTACCGCCGGACTCGTAATGAGGCCCAATGTCAAGGAGCTAGGGGAGCACATAACCGGGGTGAGGATCGTAAAAGTAAAAAACAGGATCGGTGGTTTGAGGAAGCTTAAAGAGGTAGTTCAGTCACAAATGTCATTGGCCCAATCAATCTGGGAATGTTTTTAGAGCATGCACCGATCATTCTTAAAAAAAATTCCAGTGCAATTTACCCAAGTTTTTCTCACTTTAACACATGTGAAAACGACGGGTCGGGTGTGTGAGAAACCTGAAGGTGTCTCCCTAACTAGTCCCAGAGGATCTGTCATCCAGGTGGCCAGGACCCAGCCATCGCTATTCGATCCAGTCCCTGGGGGTCGACCAGTGAGGGAGGATCACCTGGATGCGGGTTCCTCGTGGAGTGGGAGTGGGACACTGATGCCTGAGATGCAGTAATTCCCTCTCTTTCAACACCGTTTCCCCATCCTACCACGTAGGACATTCAAAACCACTGCCCCCCCTTTCCGACTTGAATACTTTCGCACGGCACACCAGATAACGGACTAACACCAGAGCCATTTACCTGACATGTCCCAGTACAAGGGTCAGGCAAAGTCAGGCCATTGATCAGAATCATACACAATTGACGGCCCTTTCCCTTCCACAGAGGGATAAAGGTGGAGCAAGAGAGCCCAGTACGAGCAAGGCAGACCGCGCGACGAGACAGTTATCCAGACTCGGTAGTTCAAGAGGAGGAGAAAGGTGGCATATATCGAGTGGCTGACGAGGAGAGACACCACCTTACTCTGCAAACCCCCGCTGAAAGAAACTTAAGACAGACGACAATAGCCCAAGTGTGCTGCTACAGATGTCATTGGCACACACAGTGTATCAATGCTGATAAGCCACAGCGAGGGAGACTCCTGCTTCCGTGGTACAGACCTTGATTCCAGTAAAGAGGAATGCCAAGCGGTTCATCACAGCCGGTGAGTCGAGGGGAGAGCAGATAAGAACCGGGGTGTGGTGAATGAACGCCGCAAAGTGGGCAGAAGTTTAAAAGAGCTGTAATATTGTGACGGGGAGACCATCTGCAAAAGGGAACCGGTACCACATGGGTGCTGCTCCGAGAAACCCTGGTCAATCTCCGTATTAGTGAAACTACAGATACCAGAAGGCCGTAGGAGAGACGCCAAAATAGGTCAAAGTGGTCATACAGGAGGTCAAGGAAAATCTCCATACAGTCGAAAGCCTTTGACCAAAGAACTATAACGAAGGTAAAGGTAGTGATTCCCATGAACATTGAAAGTATATGTGAATGTGAAGTTAGCAAGAGTGAACCCAGAAGAGGGATGCTGAGAAGAAGGAGGAAAGTCTAAAGTCCCAAGAAACAGTGTGTTGACAAGAATAAAACTGACCGAGGGATGTCCACTGGAACTGTTTTAAAAGACATTAAGATTTTGTCATGATGCCTACCCCCGGGCATCCGGATCAAGCCATCAGCCCCGGGAGCAGGCATCCAGACATTTACAAAAACCCCAGCAGCCCCAGCTAGGGGCTGTCTGGGTTCAGTCCTGGCGCCGTAGGCACCAGGCTCATAATAAAAATCACTCCTGGCGCCATAGGCGCCAGGCTCATAGACATTACTTACCTCATGCAGACCATGCTGGAAATAAATCCAAGCCAACGTGAGGCCTGGATGGGACTATTTTACTACAGGGACTATTTTTTACTCGGGTGTGGTCCTGGGGAACTTCTTTCCTGGGACTACTTTGGAGGCTATTTAAACCACGCCCGAACAGCAGCACATGCTTCGTGTTATTCTGCATCCAGCAGCGTGACTCTCACCGTGCCTGCAGCCAGCATCCAGTCTTCTGCCACGCCCGCGTACCTGCAGCCAGTATCCAGTCTTCTGCCACGCCCGCCTCGATTCCGGAGCTCCTAGAATAAAGAGGAAGAAAAGGACAAGGTTAGAAAACGAACTTATTTCCAATTCCTCACCTGATTCCGGATCCATTTCATCTTCCGACCTGGAAAGTACATCAGTCCTGCACGCGTCGCTTTGCCAGCTCCAGCACGGCGCCATACTCACCAGTTCTCATAGCATCTTTCGATCCGGCACTGTCTCCATCATTTCTTCGCCGTACTCCGGCACCTAGGGGCACAAGAATAACAAGGTGAGCCAAGGGAATCAATAAATACCTCTTACCACCATAGACTTACCTGATTTACCACCAGCGGTATTATTCTCCATATCTTCATATGCCGCATCTGTGAAGAGGGAGAAAAACAACACGTTAACGCATGCAATAGTTACCGGACAGCGTTGGGTAACACAGACTCTTACCTGAACGCCAGCACCAGCTACGAGACCTTCTTCTCACAAACTCAGTTGCAATTTAAGGAAGGCAGGGGACAAGAGTGAACATCGGGCACATTGAACTCTTTGAACTTGATACTTACCAATCCCGCCTGGGACTTCAGAGTCAATGCTTACCGGAACTCTCCCAATGCCTTCAAACCAGTGAAGTAACTGGTATCTACGCGCCCCTGCAAGACACGCAGGATGGAGAGCTCATCTTTTACAAACATAAGGTGAGGTTACTAAGGGGATATCGGAGGTGATTAGTGGGGGAGAGCGAGAACAGTTGGGAGGCCATCACTAAAACCCACAGGTGGCTAATCCCTGTCTCCACTTGCAGGAAAATACTTCTTCGGGTTCAGCAGACAAGACTAGGCGGGCCAGTCCAGACAGTCATCTCTGCAGTACGCATCATTTTGACGGAGACCGTAGCTGTCCGGGTCCGATCGACACCCCTGTGGGGTCCAGGTGAGCGTAACAGATTTGTGAAGGAAAAGCTATAGTGAACCAGGTGGAAGGAGGCTGAAAGCAAATAGGGGTCTAAGCACGGAAGAGGGGGACCCCGGGGTGAATCAATCACAGAGAAATACATATAACAGAACTTTGTGTTTGTTTAATGTTTTGTTAATTGAAAACCTATCAGGCCCTCGGAAGCAGGAGACATAACCGACAAGCCCCTGATATTGATAGGAACTGTTTTAGGTTCGAAGCCTGGAAGAGGAAGACCCAGGGAGTGAAAAAGCTATCACCCATTACCATGAGGAACAGGGATCACCGCCCGAAAGAGGGGGACCCAGGGGTGAAGAACCCTCACCCTAAGTGAAACCAAGAAACAAACTTTCATTTTGTTAAAGGAACTTTTGTTTTGTTATTTGAACACATCAGACCCTCGAAGGCAAGAGACTTTCAAGGGAAAGAAGACTTGGACATCGATGCTCCTGATAAACTGGAACAGAACTGTTGACTCGTGCTGAGGAAGCTTGAGTGCGTGCTGTGCTCCAAGATCCCACCTTACCCCGTGCTCTAAACGCGGGTAAGGAAGATCCAGGCTACCACATCTTGACATATTATTTGTGAACACTTCTTTCTTTTCCTGATAACTATCCCATGCCCCTTTTTTTGTATTAGTTGTAAGGCTAAGCAATAGGTTTCTTAATATAGGCCCTTTTTATTTGACACAACGCCACTAGGACTGCCTTATTTTCATTTTATGGTCGACAGTTGCTCCCATCTTAGATTTAGGTTTAGATTAGGCATTCAACCACACCTGCATACAGTTTAATGAACACCCTTGAATTGTGATCACTTGTGTCTGTCTTTACTGTTGCCACCATTAGTTACTTACAGGTGCCACCATCTTGTGCTAATCTTATCCGTTGATCCATCACCCTAAATTCAGTTGACCTTGCGGCACTAATTCAGATCACCTGCCCCTAACGCTGACATCACTAGATGCTCACAATGAGCTCCACCTATTTTAATGACGTTAGTGGGCAGCATAGCCAAACGTACCCTGTGGAAACCAACGTCATAAAGTTATCTAACGCAGAACCCGTAACATAAACACACACATCCATAACAGACGCAACACGATAAAAACTGTTTATTTTGAAGAAAACAGCAATAGTCATGAATCGTAACAAGTACTTTAATTTTGACATAACGCTGAAAAGATGTAATTAAGTCCACAAAAACGTGGGTACGTTTTTCCAATAGAGGTTATAGCTAGCCCACAATGCATGGGTCTATTTTTTTGTTTGACTGTGAATGGTGATTTTATAATGTTGTTTCTGTTCATCGATCGATTAATACCAGTCTTTGCATTCTTCAAAGAAAGTTGTTATCTTCCATCACCGATTTCTGATCGAGGCACATAGCGTTCCATTATGGAGAAGAAATGAGTGGTTTAAATTTCAAATGCAACACTTTCACATCCGCAAGTTTTCAGAACCTATAGGCTGCCATGTTGCTCCTTATTACGGCAACTGCAAAAGGGCAGATTGGTGCCTGGTTATTGTCCCAGATGATGGTTATCACAGATGTGTTGTTGATGATTATTGACCAATTATGGTTAAAGAAGCCGTTGACTGGTAAACTGTATCCCTGGCAGGTGCACATCGGTATAATATAACTATGTAAAATCGAGGAATGCAAAAATATATTTCAGGATCCAATTTATAATTGTATATCGACAGTACATATTTATGTTAACTATCAATTTAAGTTACAATTAACACGTACAAAGTCTATTATTTGCGTCACATGGAACATTCATCCAACACAGTATAAATCATGTAGCATACAGCACAAATGCCATCCTCACTTGCATAAATATTATTTAAAACTTTGCTTACATTGCGTCTTGTGTTTCCATTCTCCTTATGTGACGGATTACCAACTGCAGAAACTTAACATTCCTACGTAAGCTTTCAATATAGCCTCATCACGACCTCGGTGGTAACGCCGGCGGTATTAGCGCGGGGGCTATTAGCGCGACCGCCATAGCCCCCGGCGCTAATAGCGCGGGATCACGAGTTGGGCGGACTTGGAAGTCCCCATTCCCCATTGAGCCCATTCGGGAATGCCCCATTCCCCATTGGGCTCAATGGGGAAATTTCACGCTCATACCACCGGCGGATTTCCCGCCGGCGGTATGAGCGTGAATTCTCGGCGGCCCTGATTCGGCGGACCCTTAAATCCGGCGGTAATAGCACTACCGCCGGATTTAAGGGTTACCGCCGAGGTCGTGATGAGGCCCAGTGAATCTTATCACTTATTTGTGCATATTCAACACATTTTGGCCTTTAAATTGTTAGTGCAGTGGATTTAAGGACACATAATAATGCGACCCTTCATCCAGCGTTCCCAGCGTGTCAGAGGGAGTTTCGGGAACACATGCCACAAAATTGAACAATATGAATGGCAAGCTGTGCAGTGAAAAACAACAAACTATTTGAAGTATCCCACATATGAAAATATTTACTTCCATTTGAATGGTATCAATGCACCTGGTCCAACAACATTTATGCGTTCTATCAAAGATGACCCTAGGCGAGGTACAGACAGGCTCGGATTTCCATATACTTCAATAAGGCAATGGCCGAAGAAAAACATAAATAATAGTGTGGGGCAGTTTTGTGGGCCAAAGTGGGCCACTTCTTTTCGGAAATAAACAGAATTTTAATACAAAAGCGGTGGGTTAATATATAGAGAAGGCACAGACGGACCCGGAAGGGGGGGAGGAAAGGAGTGGACTGTTGCTGCCAAGACAACATGTGCAATGAGCAAGAATAAAAAGAAAAAATGTTTACATCACGAAAATTCCAGCATGCCTCGAAAGGGTGCAGTTTTGAAAGGCCTACTGGCTTCTGTGTATATCTATTCCAGAAATCATATTGATTTCTGCATTGATGCATGCCCACCTGGTTGTCCTCTACATGTGGGTCTCCACAGTAAGATGTAAATGTGCAAAGGCCACAGGCGCATGTTCATAGTGCACATTGGCAAGACATATTCCTTTGCTCATTATTTCAATATTGGCTAAGACTGTGGCACATTCACTTTTGGTCTATTGCTACCTGCAACCAAGTTATCATGATTCCTACTTTCCAGTGAGGTTAAACCTCATTTGTTTTATTTATTTAATGGTTATTTGTAAAGTGCCTATACAAAAAATAATGTTTCAAGGAGCCACACAACAAAAAAAGGGAGTCGGGGGGGGGCAGGGGAGAAAAAATCAATAACAGCCCTAATAGGCCTTGTGTCATTCAGATCATGCAAGAGCAGAAGAGAAAATGATAGGGTGGGAGGGAGGTACAGGGTAAGAGGAGGTAAACAAGTGCAGGGGGCAGGAGGAGGAAAGGAAGAAGAGGGCCAAAGGGGCAAGTGCTAAGGGGAGGACAGGTGGACAACTGCCAGGGAAAGCAGGGAGTGTGTACCACATGCGAAGCATGAGGATGGGGTGGGCCAGGCTCAGTAGGCATGCACACCCCCGCAATGTGCAGGTTTTGGGGGTGAGGGGGCGGGCAGACAGGTTGCTGTGGTACACTGGGCAAGGAGGGCCCAGTGCCATGTGGGGCTCAAAAGGAACCAGCAACCAGTCAATGCAACACAGGAGGGCATTAGCAGGGCAGGAATGGAGAAGAGAAAAGTTGGGTCTTGAGAATCTTCCAGGACTTTAGGAGATCAGGCATAAGCCTGAGAGGGGCAGGGAGGCCATTACAGAGGGATGCTCCCGCCGAGGAAAGAGATCTACCTGACACTCTGCTTGGAATAGCATCTGATCTGCAGGAAATTGCAGCTAGATGTCCGAAGGTCTCTAGTAGGGAGGGATTTAGGGAAAGAGCCAGATGTAATGGGGTCCCTGGCCCCAGAAAGCCTTGTGGATGATGCAGAGGGTCTTGAAATTGATCCTTACATTCACCAGGAGCCATTGGAGATATTTTGGGCTTGAGAGATGCAGCCCCCTGGCTGGCAGTCCTGTTCTGGATTAGTTGAAAGGGGTGAAGGGAGGATATAGGCAGATTGAGGAAGAGATTTTGGCAGTAGTACAGCCTGGAGAGGACCAGAGCTCTGGAGGCATTGAGTTTCTGTATGTCTGCTGCTCCAATTTTCTTCTTAGATTCTTTATCTATTGTGAGTTCATTACAAACAGGGCTCAAAAGTAAGATTGTATAAGCAGGAATTACAAGCAGTGATTGTGTATCCAGCAGTAACCGGTCACCAGGAGCTACCACCATGGAACAAAGAGCTAGTTTATAGCATTACATTAGTTGTCCCGGGGGAGCCAAAAGTAGTTCCAGGTGACTGTTGGTTTTAAGCTCACCAGTCTCTTCTTGATTTGAGTCACATACTTGAAATAATCAGACTGACATTTATTGTTGTAATATAAATCAATTATTTTGAAGGCAATAAATACTCAAATCAAAGGAAAACAGAAATGTTGAGGCCGATCTAGTGACATCACTTCACAAACAGTCATTAATTAAAAAAAATGATTTAACAAGTACATCTCAAGTGACATACTATTCCATTTATTGTACAATGAAAACACTTTCCAAACGCTCTGCAGGAACTTGAAACTGGCTTTGTTAAACATTGTGAAGAGAACCATACATCATTTGAATATTGCAGTCAACCTTTCAACAAGTTCAAGTTTGAGAGGGTAAACCTATTTTGCAATGTTCCGTGGCATAGACTGGCCCTGGAAACAAAATCTGAATCAATTCCATGCATTTGTATGGCCAGCACGTTCAATGTCAGATTTTTCTCACAAATTCAAGATCCATCTGCTGGAAGATTGGCTTTATTACCCACTGTTTGCTTCTTTTGGTAAACTCCTTGTTGTATCGAGGCATCCTGAAAATTGCTGCAGTTTTTCCTTGTTCCCTTCCAACATTTTCGCTGTGTGCAAGTACAGCCAGTCTTGTTTTTCCCTCCATACCGTCTATGCCAAAATGCTACTTTTTAGGCCTGTACTTTAGGCGCATATTATGGAACATCTGCAGTGTGGCAGAACTTGGAGTGTCCCCTTATGTCTCTTGAAAGCATTTTGTCGTACAGTCTTCTCAAGTGCTGTGTGAGGAGGGGAGCCTGGAACCAACCACCTTGTCTTATGCTCCTGCTCCTTGCTCAATGGTCCATGTGCACATTTGTGGAAATGTTTGTTTTCTTTCTCCGAGTGTACGTTAAAAATCATTGTGCATCAATGAACGTCATTTTTCAAGCAAAATATCTACAGATCCACCACAATTTTTTTAGCTCCACCAAAGCTGGTTGGTGATAGACTGTGACCAATGAAAAATGTTTTCTGTAGCCTTTTTTTCCATCAGCTGTAATCCTGTTTTGAAATTGATTTTGTGATGTTGCATATATCATATTAATGCTTTATGTCTGGGAACTGCTCTTGCATGGCTTTGGCTATTGAAATGTGCCTGTCAGTGGCTATATTTGCATTCCTCTGGATTGCAGAAGTTAAATGGATTTAATTAAGCCATATTTTTCCATGGCAACAGAAGATGTACATTCAAATACTTGCATGACGACTGAACTCACTATTGTTTTTTGATTTCATGTCTTGGAAGTGTTAAGTGCAGTATTTAGCAAAAAAACCTGGACTTTCACACTGTCCATCACCAGCACACTAGAGCCTTTTGCCAGCAAGAACATTTTCCTTTGACATCTGTTCGAGTGTCCATGCCTGGCTAATGTCTGGGGAACAAGAAATCCTTCTGATATATGTAGTACTGGGTTTTTCAAAGGAACTTGAGTCCCACAAAGCTAGAACAACTTGAAATTGTACTGTACGTTGATCCGCTAAACAACAAAGCAGATGAACAAAGTACCTTTCTGTTAGGCAGAATCACCTACAGTACCCTTTGGGAACACTACAGGCAATTAAGACTACAAGTGTAAACACAATTTCACCTTTGGAACAAGCCTGTACAACCCAGTAAAGTGGGATTAAGTGAGCATTAGAACAAGTTACAGAAAGGACCAACAAATACAGTGATTCAAATATGCACTTACTCAAGATTTCTTGGTAAAAGAATATACATTTATTTACACAGTCAGTTAGAAAACATTACACCAGCATAATCAGCTCAATATCACACACTAATAAACTAATAAGTAATTGAACAAGTTTAGCTCTTGTGAAGTGGGAGCAAAATGGCACTTCAAATACTTATTAAGGGATAAAAAGACAAGGTTATAAGAATAGACAGCACAAATGTATTCATAGGCAGGGCAAAGGGTGTCAGTAACTACAACCAGCAATTCATCTCATAGGCCTGGGCCAAAGTCAATGGTTCAGAGTCTTTGTATTGGATAGCACAGTTCTGGTAGAACTGGTAAAGTCTTTGCCACAGAGTTTAGAAGAATGTGGTTAGGGGAAAAGTTTGACAAATGTTTAGGGAAGGACAAGCCTTTGAAGTTTAGGAAAGTTTCACGCACTTTCTAGATGGCTGAAAATATTTCTGGACCGCGTTTGCACAGTACCTTGTAAATGAAGAAGAGCAGTAGCTGAGGCAGTTGTTCCTGGCAGTTCGAGCAGATCTCCCTGTTCCTGGGCTTTAGTCGTGGTGACAAGAAGGAGGACATCGGGAGGTTCCTACACTGCCCAGGGATGAGGCCAAAAGCTTAGCAAGACACTGGTTTAAGGTGTGAGTGCCTTAAAGACCACATACTGGTTTCCTTCCCTTTGGCTATATGGTTTTCAATAGCACTCTGCTGAAAATTCGACCAAAATGGGCATGGTGCCCACGTGGCTTACGAGTTGGTTGTTCCCACCAAACACAAGGGAAGAAGTTAACCTTGAAGGGCTTCTCTGTCGATTGGAGTTTCAGGCAATTCGGAACTGCAGCAGGGCTTCACCGGTCATCCAGGAGTTGCAGCAGTCTTCTTCCTTCAGCTCATCTTCGGTTCTTTTGTTCTAGTGGTCTACTCTGCTTTTCAAGTCCCAGAGACCTGCTTTTAAACAGTTTTCCCCCATTCATTCAGCCTGGCTGTCACTCACCCAGCAGGGTGGCTGTCCTTGCCGGACAGTCAGCCAGCCAATCACGCCAGAGTGCATTCAGGTCTCCTAGCAGACTAAGTACAGGGAGTTTCGGGCACCTCCCTCACATCCTGTCCACCCCAGACACTCAGGCGCCAGAGGAGGGCTTCAGCACTGAAGCCCGCCAAAGGGCAATGAACAAAGGGACCAAACCTGGTTTGGCGCACAGAGAAAAACACAAAAAGGACTTTTCCTAAAAGAAATGGCAAAAAAAGACGACCGGAGTCTGTTTTTACAAATAGGTCTGGGGCACCATATTGAAAAACATGGCTGACCCGATTTTTAGCTACCGTTGTTAGCGGTCGCGAAAAATCATGGTAGTTGATCTAAACCATTACCACCAGCCATTTAAAGTAGGAAAATGTAAAACTTCACTGTTACATGAGAGTTTTGACTCAGGAAGCTAGGCAACCCCTCCAGCACTCTATAGGAAGATAGTGTGTGCTGGGTCAGTAAATTTAAAAAGTCGTGTAAAGCCAATTTAACTTTACATGCTCTGGGAGACGGTAGTCAACCCCAGAGAAGGTATTTAAAACTTGAGGAGTCGGAAAGACACGCCTGTGCCACTGCACTGAAGGTGCTGTGTGACACACAGAAAAAGATGATGCCTATAGAGTTGTTTTAAAACTCCGTAACCAAAGAACACAAAAGTAAAACACATTGAAAATGAAAAGTTCAAAGCCCCAAAATATAGCAAAAGAGCTGGAGGGTTCTAAGGTAGAGGGAATTTAGCACTTTTGTGCAAATTCTCCCTAACACTTTCCAGAGGCAATTTTTCAAGTATAGGTTAAGCAGACCATGAAAATGAGTTATGGTGATGTACCCAGCTACCCTTGATCTTCAGGTTGGTGCCTTTGACTACACAAATAAACTTCACCAATTGCTCCCCACAAATCCTCCTACGCAATTTACAATCACATTTAATCAGTGTCATAATCAGGCAGCAGTCTAATACAATGTATTTTGGTTCCTTTAATAGCCAATTGTCCAGAAGTATACTGGTTTGTGATTCCATGGTGGTGGATAAGTCCTCAACACTAGGAAGAGTGAAGTCCACATCACGAGCACAATCGTCAATCAGTAGCGAAGATGCTTTGGTTATTTCTGTGTGTCATATTTCCAATTTGTCCACATGCATTGGGAAAACAGGGAACATTGTCTGTTTCTTAGATAACATATATTTTTTAAATGATTGGATTGTGTGAGTGGTTCTGCAAGCAATTCTGAAACATAATCTGTGTTGTCTGTTTCTTCTGGGTGACGTTGTGTGCTACAACAATCATCCAGGGTTACTTACCATGGGTCACTGCTGACATTCCATTCGAATTCTGACCAGTGGACATCTGCATCACAACACTAAATCTTGCAAGGACCATGCCTCAAAATGTAGCTGCTCCCAAGTGACAACAGTTTGGCAAGCAACAGCCTTAGTTTGCGTAGTTGACTGAGTCTTTATACTCATCTTCTTCCTAGGCCTCTAATCCAGAATAAAATGCTTTATTTATAGCACACATACAAAGCATAAGAATTACAACATGACAATGTAATATCAATGAAATAACTGTTAAACAACATTGTTTTTTTGAAGAAAAAAAAAACCTTTCTGTTATGTACCCTTTTCTTCTGAATTTTCCTTGAAACAGTAACATTGGATTTGCAGACCACCAGACCAAGCTGAAAGACAGCATTTTGAAATTGTATACAATTTAAAATGTGCTCTTTCAGTTAAAGAAGCATATATACATATATACATAACAAAATGTTAATATGGAAACCATTAGAACATATTAAATGTTATATTACAGTTAAAATGGATGATAACTGATATTTTACAATATCTTATATATACCTCTTGTCCATGTGTCTCTTCAATTTTGACCACTTCAGTAGTACATTCCTTATACATAATAAATTCAAAGAGCATTGATTAAATTGTTAAACAATTTAATGTTAAAATATTTGATCTAACAAAGAACATCTTGAGAAAGTTGATTTAATGATTGTCGACCTTACAATATAAGTTAAACTATGTAAAAAGATATGGTTAATCGCCTGATTAAAAGTTTTAAATGAGTCACACTGGTACATGTAACATTTTAAAAGACATATTTGAAAACTGTACATGATAACCCTCAGAGATGTTGTAGGGGGTTGGTGTGAGATCATCCTACAAAACATATTGATTACATTGTGACCACTTTAATGCATTGCAATGTTATTTTGTTTGAACAATTCCATTTTATGCTGTGCAGCTAAAGTTTATGAACAAGAACATACACAATTCATATAGTGAAAGGGTCTACGTTATTCAGTGACAAAGTACATTTTTCTGAAGGTTTACTTTCATTGTTGCATGTGTTTCTGTGATAAATACCTCAAGGTTGCTGACAGTATTGTAAATTATAAAAAAATAAGTTATCTTAAATATAAAAAAGATATTGTTAATCGATAACCATTAGTATAAATCAATAAATTATCACTTTTCATACCTCATCCTCCAGACCGGTTGCAGTGGAAGAATAATACGTTGTTGAAGTTCCAGGCTCCATCTATATAACAGTAATTTTAATAATAAAGATGTAACATCAAAAAATTAAAAAACATGTAACAGATGGTTGATATTGACAAAGAAGCCTACAAGACAGTTTGTATCAAAAGTTAATATTATACATAACTATAATCAATGGGGGTCATTCCGAGTTGGGCGGTAGGGGCTTAACGGCACCGCCATCCTTAACGGTGCCGTTAAGCCGCTACCGCCCTATTCCGAGGTCCCTTAGCGGGTCCCAGCAGGAACGGCTGGTCTGACGAGTTGTTCTTAGCTGGACCCGTTAAGGGACCTTGGAGCTAATAACGGGCCCGCAATTTACGGGCCCGTTATTAGCGCCTTCCCCATTCCCATTGAGCCCTGTGGGGGCTCAAATGGGAATGGGGAATGGTTTACTGAATGGGGACTTACCGGGTCCTCCAAGGTCAGAATGACCCGGTAAGTCCCCATTCAGTGAGACCGGACCCGGGTTTGGAGGCAGCCATGGCGCTAATAGCGCCATGACTGCCTCCAAGCTCGTAATGACCCCCAATATGTTTTAAATTGAACTTGAACAAATACATATTTTGTATAGTCGCATCTGAAAGCATATTCTAAAAGATGTACTTGAAAGGTGAGTGAGGTTGCTGTTGTTGTTGCCGGAATAGTGGTTGATGTAGCATCACGGTCCTTTGATCGATGTATGTATTCATGGACATAAGTATTATAATTGAGACCACATCAAAAACAATTAAAAAAGATTTGTGTGCAAGTTGCTTGGCCTCACCATTAACATGTTGGATGTATCTGTGGTTTCCTCCATAGTAACGCTATGTAATTCGATCAGAGCTGTCTACGTAAAGACAGACATGGTCATTTTAAAAAAATGACTTATTTTCAAAGGACACCATGTGTGTGTTTGTAAAGGCTCCCATTGCACTCAACTATTCGATTATCTCTAAAGTAGGGATACACAAAGTAATTGAATGTTCAAAATGTACAAACCACAGTACATCGTGTCACGAAGGAAACTTAAGTAATAAAATATCAATGGAAATATTTCCCAAGAACTGACAACCGTTCATTATGTTACCTATTGACAGACTATTTCAATATATTGAGTGGTCATTTATAAGGCATGTTATACAGGCAAATTTAGAAAATGGTAAAACACATTTAAAAATTCAACGTCCAAGACTCACCTGGGTCAGGGTGTGCTGAAATTCAGTTGGAACTACATGACGAGACTTTGAAAAGCAAAGAGACTTGAGCGCAGAAGGCCCTGATGCTAATGATTGAACTGTATCCTCGTGCTAAAGAAGACAGAGACTGTGCTGCGCTCGAGTGAACCGCCTTGTCCCGTACTGAAAACATGGGGAAGGGAGGCCAACGGCCTGAGCATCCTGACATGTCATTTTGTGAACACTTCTTTCTTTTTTCGTAACACTTTTTCCCACTCTATTTGTATTTAGAAGTAGGTATTGGCAATAGGTTTATTAGTATAGGCCCTTTTATTTTGATATGACACTACTAGGACAGCGTTATTATTATTTGATGGTTGTAGCTTGCTCTCATCTGTAGATTTAGTATTAGATAGGCAAAGCATTTTTGAAGTTCATTCAACACCCTTGAACTGTGGTCACTTGTGTCTGTCTTACTGTTGATACCATGCCTTTCTTAAATGTGGTGTCAGAGTGGGATGTATTTCAATTAATAAAATTTGAGAATCCATGCAGATCATTTTCTGTACCACCAGAAGGGGAAAATAGAATCGAATCGTTGAACTCCTTGACTTTGACCGTGTATCCACTCTTAAAGAGGCTTTGCTCTCTCAGCTTCAACTGGTCAACCAGAGTTGTTTTTGAAAACCCAGTTGTTATTAGACACACTCCCACTCGCTTATTATAACATCGAACAGTGGAATCGAATAATATTAAAAACACAGCGAGCCATGCCTTCATTATTTATTTATTTATAATTTATATAGCACAGCCACTGACCCAGAGGCTTAAGGGCGCTAGGCAAACAAGAACTGTACAACAATTAACACCTCTAAATGACAGTACCAGTAAGTCGGAGAGCTCTGGGAACCAAGCAGGGGCTTATATCCCCCTTGTCCTGAACCTTTTTTTTTTGGTACCAAGTTACCAGCAGTCCCTGGTCCATCAGGGTTAGAGACCAATCTTTCTAAGTCATTCCCTTCAGCGGACTCAAACTCAGAAGGGTCAGGCAACTTCGAAACCTTATCCGAAGTAGACGAGACCTGCTTTTTTCCGATTCAGAAAAAAGTACCATAGGAACCCTTACCCCAACGGAAGAAATGGGCGTCCTAGCAGGTGTCATGGAACAGTTGGCTGCCCATCAAATTCGGGCTGAAGCTAGGCTTCAAGAACACTTGATGAAATTGGTTGAGTTACAAGCCAGACCCCTGCTACCAAATGGGATACTTGAACCGTACCTAGAAGGTGAAGATCTAGGGAATTTCTTTCAGAATTTCCAACGATTAGCCGAGCAGTTGAGGTGGGAAGAAAATCTTAAAAGATGTTACTTAGGGCTCCTTTTGAAAGGTGAACTACAGACAGCCTACCAACTACTTAATCTTGCCCAGGGAGCCACATTTATATACATAAAAGAAGGGCTATTGAAAATAGTAGGCCAAACCTGTAACTTCCATCGGAAAAAATTGAGGGCCATTAGATTAAATCCTGGAGAAACACCCCTTGAAATGGGCGAACAAATTAAAAATACAATCACTCTTTGGATTAAGTACAAAACAATGCAAGAATTGGTACAAGTTATTACTTTAGAACAATTCACCAATTCTTTACCCCGTTTTCTGCAAAAAGCAGTATTACAGTTAAAGCGGCCTACCCTAGCCATGGCCATTCAGACTGCCCAAAACCACTCGGATGCTGCCAAACACTTCCATTTGGTACACCGAGTGAGGAACAGAAAGATTACAAACCTACTCACCAACCCCAACCCCAGGTAGTAGATAAGGTAGGAGGGCCATATCAAATCAAGGAATGGATACTGAAGGAAATAATGGAAGCTAAAAGACCTGACCCTAGAAGTAGAAAAGAAAGTAAAAGGGAGGAACCAAAAGGAAGCAGACCACCCCCTATCTGCCTTTCATGTAGAGAAACTGGTCATTTGGCCAGATACTGTCTGAATTTTATTTAAAAAGAACCTATGGAAAGAAAGTGCTAGTGAGCCCACCAAGATGGCGGCTCCTCTCTGAGCTCTGTGAGGGGCTCCCATTAATCCTGAATCTATAGCTGTGTGAAGTGTGGGAACCAACAAATTGCTGGTGGAAGGCGCCGCTGTGAGTCCTGCGGAACGAAGTGGTGTACAAATTCTGCCGGTCCGAGCCAACGGAGTGTGTGTTCAGGCACGGATCGGCACGCAAGGCAGAGGGCCAGAGCCGAGCTGCCTTGCCCACTGGGTGCCCGTACTGCGCGGCCGCCGACGGACGCCCATCGGTTGCACGGACGTGGTGAGGTGTCTATCGGCTGCATCCGGCACACCATGCAGACGGCCCCGGTTGCTGGTGATCTGAGACAGTAGAACCCAGCAGAAGATATGCCTGGTCTCGACGGCCCTGGGCGTCGGACGAGGGGCGCGAGCAGGAGCTGTGTCGGCGAGGCGAAATATCACCTCCGCGAGGCTGCCCTCAGGCTGCGGAGACCTCCGGGTGGACCGCCGACGCCACCCGCATAAGCGACCATCGAGGCGGCCGCCCCTCCTTACAGTGCAGCAGCGCGCTCAGTGCCGCCGGGCCGGCAGCTGGCTGACGTGTGGCGAGGACAACGGGTAGACTGCCCTGCTGCGCCCACTGGAAGGCTGAGAACATCTGGCCCGCATGCAGGTAGGAGGCGACGCGGAGCGCTATCCTCCCTGTCCTGGCCGGCTGACACATCCGCACTTGGGGAGACCTGCGGGCACACAAGCGGCGACGCCGTTTTGATTTCATCTACCTTGTCCTGCAGAGCCGGAGCGGGTGTGGCGGCGGAATAGAGACACGGGAGGAGCCTGAAAGACCCACATTCCTCAACACAGCCAGCCTGGGCCGGCAGCGCCGTCAGAGATACATTTCAAAGAAGGCGACCATAGCGTGAGAGTATATCACACCCCCGTAGTGCACATAGCCAGCCCGCCACACACTTCCTGAAGAGTGCAGTGTGCAGAATACTGAGCGCGGTGTGTCCAGGGAGCAGTGGTTGACAGAGCCCCATATCACACCAGCTCCAGCCCACTACCAGAGACTGCCTTCTCCGACTAACCCATAGCTCTGCAACCAACAGTGTGTTCCTCTCCGAGGGAAACAAAAGAACTGGTGACATCCGTCATAACAGATTTCAAGGCGCAACTTAACTAACGCCGGCCAAACCATCTCTGCACGGCCCCGTCTCCGCTCCCCAGCCACCCTCACTGTGGGACGGCTAGCACCTCCGGCGTACAAGAATGGGTAAAACGGACAAAGCACAGCAGAAATTGACCTTCGAACCTGGGGCCGTAGCTAAAACCTCTAAACAACACCCACGACCAGAGTCCCCTGCAGCTGAAATGAGCCTCGAAGCCGACTCGCCCCTAATACCAACATCTGATATTAGGGAGATCCTTCTAGATCTAAAGACAGGCATTGGTAACCTCGATTCCAAACTGGACTCCCTATCCTCTAAAGTTGACCTTGCAACACCACCTGGATAAACATAATGACAGGCTGGACGCGGTGGAACAGCGGGTTTCCGACCTCGATGACAGCAGGGTGTCGCTGGGGGCCAGAGTGATGGCGCTGGAAAAACAAATAAAAGTGGTGAGCGCCAAAAATGAAGATTTAGAGGGCAGGGCCCGACGCAACAATATCAGGCTGATCGGGGTGAGAGAAAGGCAGATCCCTGGCAAAATGGAGGACTTCGTTGAAAGCCTGTGCAAAGAACTATTTGGTGCCGCTGTGTTGTCCCAGTTCTTCGTCGTTGAGAGGGCACACAAAGTGCATCTGTCCGACCTGCGCCTGGCACGGCTCCGCACCTGATAATAGTCAGGATGCTCAATTTCAAGGAACGCGACCAGATTCTGAAATTAGCAAGAGAGAGGGGTGAGCTGCAGTTTGAGGGCGACAACAGACAAATTTACCCCGACTTCTCCCAAGCGGTCCAAACAACCTGGAGATCCTTTACCGGAGTGAAACGCCGACTGCGAGACAATGAAATGCAGTACTCAATGATATTCCCAGCCAAGCTGAGAATCCTACATGCCAGGTCAACTAAGTTATTCACGTCACCAGAGGAAGCTAATGCATTTCTAGATAGCATCGGATGCCGCCCCATCAGCAACAACAGTCCCAGACCGTCAAGGAATGACCGTGCAAGGAGGAACCCGCCCTAAGATCCCAGCAAACCGCATCACCCACTCAGTGAGCTTTTTCCCAGAACCACTCCCCAGGAGAACACGGCAGAAGCGTTGTATCCTTGTCTGTTGGGAGCTGGATCCCTTGGTTGGGCACTAGCGCCCCTAGCACAGCTCAAAGTTCAATGTTATATGGTTGTAGACACGGGGGAGGGATTCTTGACAGGTGGGTTGGGGGTTGCCCGTGTGCGGGTGGGCAGGGGTTTGTGTTGGCTACGGCCCAGCCACAGAGTGGACTGTTCCCGAGTCTCCGGGGCACATTTGTTGGAACATGGCACTGAAGGGAAACCTGGCAGCGTGTTCCGCGGCGGTTGTGATGGAAAAGGAGTACCGCCTACATCCTTGTTGCGGCACTGTTTATGGTTAGAGGAACGAACTGTGAAGGATACCATAAGTGAAACGGCCCACCCTCCTTGTGTAGCCCAGTATGATACGCAAGGTGGCTCTGTAAACACCGACCCCGATCTGAAGCCCTATTGGGCAAGCGGCCGGGTGTGCCATGAACATACTCATCCACAAACCCATTCACGGTAGCAACGTGGAAAGTTACGGGGGGCAACAACCCCACCAAAGCCTGCAGGGTGGCCCAATATCGCAGGAGACACAATGTCGATATTGCACTGATTCAAGAGACTCATCTCCCCCAAGCGTCCGAGGGCAGATGGGCACCCAGCTGGGGTTGTCATAGATACTTTTCTTCTTATTCATCCTATGCACGGGGAGTTGCCACCCTTATCAGTAAAAGGTCGAAATTCAAGCTAGCACTGGCAAAGAGCGACAATGAGGGTAGATTCCTCCTGGTGCGAGGAGTCTTGAACGGGGTGGATCTGACCTTTGTAAACTTCTACGGACCGAATGTGGACGGAGCCAATAATTTTGATTGGGCCATGACCAATCTAGCAGACACAGACCGCACCACAATCATCTGGGGCGGTGATTTGAATACCATACTCAACCCGGTCATGGATAAATCTCAGGCAAACAATGCAATGCCATCCAAGGCCAGCTCACAGATACAAGAGATATGCAGGGTGTATAACTTTGAAGACGCCTGGAGGGCTAGGAACCCTATAGCGAGAGACTACACCTTCCACTCTTGGGTACACAACACCAGCTCCAGGATTGACTATTTCCTTGTGTCCACGAACACTAATATCAGGTGGGGAGATTGCCAGATACTTCCACGAACACTTTCGGATCACTCCCCGGTGGTTCTTGAGGGCACCCAAGACGGAAATAGAAGTGGCAGGCCCCTGTGGAGGTTCAAACAGGGATCTCTACAAGACCAGACGTTCGCCCAAGAACTGTGTGCCGAAATAGTATCCTTTCTGGACATAAATTGGAATTCCATTGAATCAGCAGGGACATTGTGGGAAACCCTCAAGTGCTTTGTAAGTGGGGTGTGCCTGGCTAAGGAACATGGGATACTGAAGACAATTAGATCGGAATTGGCAGCCTGTGAAACACGCCTGAAAGGCCTCGAACAAACTTATAATACACAAAAGGACAATCACACCCTTGTCTCCCTTAAAAGAGAACTCGACAACTTCAAAGCTTGCGCAGAAAGGGAAGCCAAGTCCCTTGTTCTGGGGCACAGAATACGCCAGTATGGGGAGGGCCAAAAACCGAGCGCCCTGTTGGCTAGACTTCTGGCAGCAGACAGGAGACCCCCCCCCAGATAGAATGTATCAGGGAACCCAACGGCACTATGGTCTTCAAGGAAGACGACATGGTAGAGTCCTTCCGGGCTTTCTACCAAGACCTATACAACTCTAAATCCGACAACAGACCAGAGCCCCTCCTTCATTACCTAGATCAGATAGAACACTTTTGGATGAATCAAACATTGCGAGAACCACTAAACACTCCCATCTCGATAGATGAGGTCACAGAGGCCGGAGTTGCTCCCTAGCTCCAAAGCTCCTTGGCCGGACGGCCTGACTGGAGAGTTTTACAAGGCGTTTGTCACACTCCTAGTACCTCTCCTGCTACAGGTGTACTAAGAAGCGGTTGAGCAGGGCTGCCTCCCCACGACACTTAGGGAAGCAAACATAATCCTTATACACAAAAAAGGCAAACCCCCCGAAGAATGCAGTTCATATCAGCCGACATCCTTAATTAACCGAGACAATAAAATCCTGCCAAAAATTCTAGCCGCAAGACTACTCCCTCTAATGCCCGCACTGGTGATAGCAGACCAGGCGGGCTTTATTCCTAGTCGCAACATGACCTTTGGCATACGACGCCTGTTCAGCGCTATTGTGGCTACGGACCCCGCAGTCCAGTTAGTGGCGGTCCTTCTTGATGCCGAGAAGGCTTTTGATTCGGTAGAATGACCAGACGTTTTCACGGTTTTGGGGAGAATGGGATTAGGGAACCACTTTTTGAAACTGGTCTCACTCCTGTATGCAAAACCGATGTCACATATAAACATGGGGAAGACGAAATCAGCGAGTATAACTCTGCGAAGGGGAACCAGACAGGGGTGCCCCCTTTCAGCCTTATTATTTGCACTGGCAATGGAACCTGTAGCAGCCAGTCAGCGCTCCTGACACCTGCACAGGGGCCTAAAGCTTGGCCCGCACAAAAACATTTCTGTCGCTCTATGCAGATGATGTGGCCCTTTTTATACAAGACCTGTCCACAAATTTGAACCCGGTGATGCAGGAAGTGATCCGCTTTGGGGAACTCTGAGGCCTAAAAATCAATTACACGAAATCAATAGTATTTCCCCTAACTGATGCCACAGTGATGTTTACAGATGATTATGGGCTTAAGTGGGAATGGTCAGGGGTCCGATACCTGGGTATCCAAGTGTCAAGAGACCACAACACCCTCCTACAAGACAACTACGGGAAAACAGTGGAAACGCTACAAGACAAAGTTTCCAGATGGAAGCATCTCCCGCTTACACTCTGGGGCCGTGTATCTATTTTCAAGATGGTAATCCTCCCCAAACTCCTCTATCTGTTCGTGAATATCCCCATTATACTCCCCCAGAAACTGCTGCTCTCGTTACGGAGCATGATTCTCGAACTGATCTGGGCCGGCAAGCCAGCGAGGGTAGCTTTTACAACATTAATTCAACCAGTTGCAAAGGGGGGCATGGCCCTCCCAGATCTCAGACGTTATTTTTGGGCAGCCCAGGCGCAGTTCCTAAGCCATTGGTATACTACACAGTTTATAAAACCCCATGTCCAGGTTGAACGGGCGCTAGTGTCCCCCTACATGTTACGAGCTGCCATCATCGGCAAGATACAGACGTCACCCAAATCCCTAAACATAGTCCACCCTACATCCACAATTTGGAAAAAAATAGCAACGAAACACAAGGTTGACGTCCGGTATTACCCGCTCATACCTGCAAAATTCATCCCCGGGGTCCCGCTCACTAGTAAACGTGTCTACCTTCATTGGGTCAGCAAGCTGCAAATTAACAATCTAGGCAACCTGTTCGTAGAAGGATCCTTCATGACACTTCAGCAGGCTTGAGAACGTGGCGCTTCCACTGCACTGGACACATTCATTTATTTTAGGCTCTGTCAGACTATTCAAACGCTCTCTTTCCCCACCTTTCCTGCCCCACTGCAGACATGGCAATTGCTTCACTGCGCGATCCAGGCCCAGGGCGAAGGTAGGCTGGTATCGTGGCTATACAAAACCTCCTCAATTACACTCTCGTGAGCTCTAAATCCGCGAAACTCAGATGGGAAAGGTCCCTTGGGAAAAGTATACCAGATGAGGAGTGGGCATATATCCTTAAACAAACTCAGAAAGTGGCGCTAAACTCACGATTCAAACAAATACAATTTAACTATGTGCACCAGACCTACCATACTCCGACCAAGCTCCACAAACAACGAGCTGAGATCCCAAGGTCGTGTGGCCGCTGTGGAGCGCAGGACACCGATTTCATGTACCTGGCATGGGACTGCCCAGCGGTGAACGGGTTCTTGGGGGAGGTATGGGAGAAGATAACTGCAATCGCAGGAGAAACTCTTGAACAAGACCCCATGACAGCACTACTTGGACTCACCAGCGGGGTCTCGATTCATGCATGAAAATTGGTGGGCCTTCTCTTAGTACTAGCCAAAAGAAGAGTGGCAATGGCCTGGGGGAGGAGCCAACACCCAAGTTCGCAGATGTGGTTGAAAGATATGGCCTACTGCCAGGACACTGAGACCATGTACATTAAAACTCTGCCACTCCATGCGAGACCACCTAACATATGGTGCCCCTACTTGAACTACTTAATCTCCTCGGCACCTAGTACCTCTCCTCCCACTTCAAGTCATTAACTTTCCTCCCTTAAGTCGACCCACCTGGCCTGCGTGGCGTTGTGGGCAACCGGTCTCTTTTTGTTTATCCACCTATATATTCTCTTCTATGATAGTATCAATGGGGGGTGGGGGGATAGTGGACAAACTGGTACACAGCTCGTTCCATTGTTTTTTTTTCCCTTTGCTGCATTTGTATGTTTATTGAAAATCAAAAATAACGTTTTTTTAAAAAAAAAAAGAACCTATGGAAATAGGCTGTCTAAAAGGGGAAAAGTGGGAAGAAACCGAAGAAGAGCTGGAAACCTTCAGCAAATGTTTGTGTCAGTCTTCTGCTGATTTCACATATGAAAAGGCTTGGGTAAATGGGAAACAAGTGAAAGCATTAATTGACTCAGGTAGCAAGCAAACCACCATAAGAGACGATTTGGTCACAACAAAGGACCTTGAGAACTCTACCCTAGTTAGAGTTAACGGTGGACCCGGGGATAATGAGATATACCCCAAGATGCCTGTGTACATTAACATCAGGGGCAAGTCATGTCTGATATCTTCAACTATCATTCCTGGGCTCCCTGAAGAAGTCATTGTAGGTCGGGACTTCCCTACATTCTCCACTCTTTTGCAGGAACCCCCAAGACTGTTGGCACCCAAACTACTATTCCCAAAACTCTCCAATATGGTACTGGAAGGAGACAAAACCCCATGACATAAGGAACCCATAAAATCAGGGTCACCCCCTAGAGACCAGTTTGTTGGTTATTTTTGAGAGACAAATACAAACCCCTCGCCTCTGCCTGCACAGATGAAAAGAAACCTGTGGACTATGCGAGAGTCCTTGGATATATCTCATCCCTGTTCTTTCCCATTTCTTAAAAGTAAAGACCATGGACAACAACCAATCATATACAACTCGCATAGGGGAAGGATATGTGAGAAACCCCAAGGTGTCTCACTTGTTAGTCCCTGGAGATCTGTCATCCAGATGGCAAGGACATGGCCATTGCTTTTGGATCCAGTTCCTGCGGGTGGACCAGTGCGGGAGGATCACCTGAATGAGGGGACTTCGGGGAGTGGAAGTGGGACTCCGGATGGCGAGAGACAGTATCCCCTTCCCTGTATCACCTTTACCCGATTCTACCAGCTAGGGTACTTAGGAACTCAACCCCTGCACCTCTTTTCGAACACAAACACTTTGTCATGGACAGCTCACTGTGAGATAAAAATGGACTAACACTGAGTCGTATACCAGACGTGTCCAAATACAATGGTCAGACAGGGTCAGGCAATTACTGATCATTACACACCTGACTTCCATCACACTTCCCCACACGGATAAAAAGCAGAGCACGAAAGCACACTCTGGGCAAGGCAAAGCATACGAGGAAGCAGCAGTTCCAAGATGGCAGTTTAATACAAGGCGAAAGACGGCAAGACTGAAGAGGATTGTAAGGAGGGAAGTGCTCTTGACCTTTTCACTGAAAGACCATAACTTTCATGAGCCTTTGAGAATAGGAAACTTAAGACCCGGAATCATAGCGGAAGAATCCTGCACTGTGTGTCGGAGGTACCCGGGGCTCTCCTGCGTCGATAGTCAATGCGTGGAGAATCATTTGCTCTTTGGTACTGTCCTTGGCTCCTACAACAAAGCAGCACCAGTGAAGTCAGCACAGCCGGTGAGTTGGGGAGACTGCTACCAGACCGGCCTGTGTTGAAGTAAGGTTGCAAGCAGCAATGTTGTTTACAGAAAACTGAAGAGAACAGTGTATGAAGCATATGTGGCAAGCTGTCATGATCTCTGCTTCCAAAAGATCAGGACTTGCCCGACTCCCTTGGAAGCAGACCCATAACCCCGGTTCCGAGTGCCAGCCAGTCCCAATTGGGACCTTTTGGACCCTGTCCTGGCGCCAGTGACACCAGGCTCATAAAGATGCCCAGTCCCAGCGCTGGAAGCGCCGGGCTCATAATGCTTGGGTGGACTTACCTGCAGCAGACCATGCTGCTTACTTACCTGCCAGTTGAACCCCTGATCCTCTTCTGTTTGGGACTACTTTTCCTGTTGAGTGGGGCAGGAGCCACTCCCTAGGTTCAGAACACTGGAACTCTTCTGGAAAGCAGGAACTCTTTTCTTACCTAGGCGTGGCTGTGGAAGGAGACATCTAAGCACTACAGGAGGCTATTTAAACCACACCCGATGGATGAATCTTGCTTTGCGTTATTCTGCATTCTCTGCAGCAGAACGCTCATCGTGTCTTCTGCTTCTGATCCTGGGCCTAAGGAAACAAAGGCTTACCATCCTGGAATCCAGTCTTCAGCAGCACCTGTAAAGACAAAGAAAGAACAGGTTAGCACTACGGTCTTCAGTGGCAGCGCATCTCTTACCTGGTCCATCGGCTGTCACCAACGCCTCGCGCTGCATTCCGGCATCTGAAAGACAAAGGCTTACCTACTCTTCGCATGTTCCGGAGGTCTTCGCACTGCATTCCGGCATCTGAAAGACAAAAGCTTAGCAGCTCTTCGCACGCTCCGGAGGCCTTCGGCGCTGCATCCCGCATCTGAAAGACAAAAGAAGGTGCGTTTAAAGACATTGGGCAACTTTATTACTCACGTGCCATTACTCCTTCCCACGCTGAATCCAGTGGGTATTCCAGCACCCTTCAGCTTCTCTAAAGCTCCGAACTTGTACCTGCAAGATAAAAGGGACAGTTAGTGCGCATCGTGAAGCAGGCTACAAGCGCTTACCTACGTGCTTCCAGGCGCTTCTATTCCTCACGCGGGTTCGATCCTCAACTCTCATCAGCCCGCCAATCCGCCATCGCCGGAACTCTGCAAAACAAGAGATATCATTACAAAAGACTTTTAAGACATTTGAAGCGCCCAGAACTTACCGCTCGTGCAGTTAACGACGGACAGCAGTCCTCTGAGGTCAAGAGGCCTGCACCCTTATCCAGTGAAGGAACTGGTTACGGCACCCTGCCCCGAGGCAAATGGAGAGCTCGGCGTTCACTTACCTAAGGTGAGGGCGTTAACCTTTGGCGTTCTACAGGAGAAGAGAAAGGGAAGAGGAGAGAGGCACCCAATAACCCCAGTTCATTAATCCCATATTTTCTATCTGCAGACATCTTACTCTTCGAGTCAGGCATACAGTGCACAGAGGTCCAGCCCAAAGAGCCAACCGTGTGTTACACATCACCTTTGAAGATACGGCATTCACCCAGTCAAGACCGGCGCCTCTGCGGGAATCAGGTGAGCGTTACAGAACGCAAAGCCTACCGTAAAACTCCCACCCAGGCGCTATGGAAACCTCAGATACCGACCAACTAGCCCAGTTACTTGGGGAACTAAGAGCAGAAGTGCATGCAGCCCGTCAGGAAACGAATGCTCTAAGAAGGGAACTGATTATTTCCAAGGAGCGAACAGACGATCTCGCTAGACAATTGCTACAGTCACAAGCCAGACAAACTCCGTTACCCGCATCAGGGGCAAATCTTCCTTCAACATCCTCTACGAACCCAGTGCAGATCAACCTACCTGGGAATGTACCTCTGGCTCCGCCCGAACGATTTTCTGGTGACCCAAAGAGGTTTGCAGTATTCATTAATCAGTGCCGGTTGCACTTCTTATGCCGGCCAGCAGCCTTTCCAACTGATCAAGCTAAGGTAGCTTTCGTGCTTTCGTACCTTAGTGGCAATGCGGCAGACTGGTCGATCCCTCTAGTTAATCAAGATGATCCGGTTCTCCATGATTTTCAAGCTTTTCAGCTCAGTATGGAAAAACTGTTTGCAAGACATTCACAGGGGCAGGCCTTGGACAATGAGCTCCTTTCATTGCGACAGGGTAATCAAGACCTTTTGGCTTATATTGCGTCTTTCAACAGACTGATAGTGGAAACTCGATAGCCTGAGGACAAAAGGATTACGCTGTTTTATAGAGGTCTACGTGGAGAGCTCAAAGATGTGTTAGCCCAAGTAGTGAATCCCCCGCAAGACTGTTCGGACTATATTGACTTAGTCATTCAAATTGACCACAGACTGCAGAACAGGAAGGCCGATCGTTCCAAGTTTGATGCTCGAGTATTTTCCAAACCACCAACTCCTACCAAAGGAGTAGACTCCGGGGAACCCATGCAAATAGGGGGCCTGAAAGGACCACTAACACAAAAGGAGCGGGAAAGGAGAAAACAGCTGCAATTATGCCTCTATTGCGGAAACTCGGGGCACTTTCTTTGAGACTGTCCGGTGAAACCAGCCAAGAAGGCAGTAGGAGCTGCAGTTACCAGGGTCACAAACTCTGAGCAGGGAAACGACCTCGCCCGACAAGAATAGAGGTCCTCTTGCCGAGCGTTAAAACCAGTTCCGTGACCTCGCATTTCGTGATACCTATGGTCCTCATTAGCCCTGAACATCCGGATCGATTACATGCGATTGAAGCTTACGTCGACAGCGGTGCCATTGGCAATTATGTGGATCATGAAATGGTTTTGAGGATGAATCTGACTCTTTGTCCAAAGGCTGTAAAGGACGTCATTACTACGGTGGATGGTACGGAGATAGCCTCCGGACCAGTAACGCATACCACCCAAGAAGTGACGCTAGTAAGTCAAGATGGACACCATGAGAAGATCGTGTTCGATGTGATCAAGGCCCCTCAGTTCCAGATTATTCTAGGAATTCCTTGGTTAGAGAAGCACAATCCTCAGATCGATTGGCGAGCAAGAACGGTTCAGTTTCCAGAATGTGTCTCTACTTGTCACCCTCGACCTGGTGTTGCACTGGCAGCAATTTCCTCGGAGGCTCCCCAGTTACCTCCTGAATACCTAGAATTCCAAGATGTTTTCCGGAAGGATCAGGCTAACTCTCTACCTCCTCATAGGTCTTATGACTGCCAGATAGACCTGATACCTGGATCTACTCCTCCTTGTAGTAGAATTTACGCCCTCACCGAGCCTGAGAATCTTCACCTCCGACAATACCTGGATCAATACCTAGCGAATGGGTTTATTCGTCCTTCCAAGTCCCCTGCTTCCTCAGCTTTGTTCTTCGTTCCAAAAAAAGAAGGGGACCTTAGAACTTGTATAGATTATCGCGCCCTGAACCAGATCACCGTTAAGAATAGATATCCGTTACCTTTGATCCCTGAACTCCTGGACCAAGTCAGAAAAGCATGCATATATACAAAGCTGGATCTTAGAGGAGCCTACCACTTGGTACGAGTAAAAGAGGGCAATGAATGGAAGACGGCCTTCCGCACCAAGTATGGGCTATTTGAATATCAGGTCATGCCCTTCGGACTTTGCAATGCCCCGGCCGCCTTTCAATATTTTATGAACGATGTCCTCAGAGAGCTCATAGATGTGTGTGTTGTTGTTTACATTGACGACATCCTCGTTTATTCTTCATCGGAAACTGAACATCGGAAACACGTGAAAATGGTCCTCGAGAGATTGCGTCAACACAAACTTTTCGCTAAGTTGGAAAAATGTGTTTTCAACGTGACTGAAGTTGAATTCTTGGGATTCATATTATCACCTAGCGGAGTGCGTATGGTTTCAAAGAAGGTCGATGCAATTCTCAAATGGCCATCGCCATCCTCCGTAAAAGGTGTTCAAAGCATGTTAGGCTTCGCTAACTTTTACCGCAGGTTTATCCCCGAATTCTCTCGAATAGTCCAGCCCATCACCGCCTTGTTAAAGAAAAACAAACGTTTTGAATGGTCTACCGAGGCGGAACAAGCTTTCCAGAATTTGAGGACTAGATTTATCTCTGCACCGATCTTAAAACATCCTCGCCCAGAACTCCCCTACATCGTTGAAACTGATGCTTCGAGCCTTGCCATGGGGGCAGTTCTATCACAAAAGGACCCAGTAACCAATCAGTTGCATCCCGTGGCATTTTGGTCCCGCAAATTCTCGCCTCCTGAAATCAATTACACTATTACTGATAAGGAACTTCTAGCTATCAAGTCCGCCTTTAAGGCTTGGCGGCATTATCTTCTGGGGGCCCGACACACCGTTACTGTCATTACAGATCACAGAAACCTGCAATATTTGAAAACCGCAAAAGCTCAATCCTCTAGGCAACTCCGTTGGGCACTATTCTTTGCCGAGTTTGACTTCATAATTACCTATCGACCTGGTACAAAAAACGGTAAAGCTGATGCCCTTTCTCGGATGGGAGTGGAAGAACATTTGATCAATCCTAAACCTGTACCTATCATTCCCGAACAAAGAATTCTAGGTGTAATCGCCACACAATCCATAGAGGAAGTTAAGGATAAAGGCAGGCTACTGGTAACTCCAGCAGACATACAGAATTGGCATCTGCAGGGAAAGGACTTTACGGTGAAGGACAACCTATTATATTTCCAAGAACGGTTATACCTGCCCAGCACAGATTTACAGAAAAAGGTAATCTCTTGTTATCACGATTCTTTAATGGAAGGACATCCCGGTATGACCAAGACCTCGGAAAAGATCAAGCGCTACTTCTGGTGGCCGTCTTGGAAAAAAGATATCAGAGACTTTATAATGTCCTGTGGAGTATGCGCCCAAAACAAGAGTCAAAAGGAAAAACCAGCCGGCCTCTTACGCCCTATTGACATCCCGCCTCGCCCTTGGCATACGCTTTCTATGGACTTCATCACCGATCTACCTCCATGCTCCGGATACAATACGATCCTAGTAATCGTGGACCTATTCTCCAAGATGGCGCATTTCATTCCACTCAGAGGCTTACCAACAGCAGCAACTCTGGCCCGAGAATTTCTCGAAAACATCGTCCGACTGCACGGTTTTCCTTCAGTTCTAATTTCGGATCGAGGTAGTCAATTTATTTCTCATTTTTGGCGAAGTTGCTGTCGGTCGGCTCAAATTGATGTGAGACTTTCGACCAGCCACCACCCTCAAACCGACGGACAAACCGAGAGGACCAATCAAACTCTGGAACAGTATTTGCGCTGCATGCTACAACAAACTGAAAAAACTTGGAAAGATATCCTTTGGATAGCCGAATATGCCTACAATAACTCTGTCCACTCGGGAACTGGGAAGACCCCGTTTTTTCTTTTATACGGTAGTCACCCTCGAACCTCGGAGTTGGATCCACTCCAAGATCTTGGAACACCAGCAGTAGACCACCTGCATTCTACAATCACCCAAGCCTTTAAGGAAGCCGTTTCTCACCTTCAAAGGGCTAAAGAACAATACAAGAAAGGAGCAGACCAACATCGGAAGGAAGCCCCCCAATATCAAGTAGGAGATCAAGTCTGGTTATCCACCAAATATCTACCTCTAAAAGGACCACGCACATTCAACCCAAGATACCTTGGTCCCTATTCCATCACTACCATAGTAAATCCAGTAGCGGTCAAGTTGGACTTGCCCCCTCACATGAAGATACATCCGGTCTTCCACGTCTCTCTATTAAAACCCGTGCAACCTCAAACCCGACTAACTACATCTCCAAAACCTATTCTAGTTGATGGAGAACTCGAGTTTGAAGTCAAAAGCATCCTGGATTCCAAGATCTCCAAATCTAAACTATTTTACCTGATTGACTGGAAAGGCTACGGTCCCCAAGAAAGATCCTGGGAACCTGCAGAATATGTCCATGCGCCTCGTCTAATCAAAAGATTTCATCGAACATTTCCTAACAAGCCCAAACCCCCGGAGAAGCCCGGTTTGGGAGGGGCCTTGAGGGGGGGTGCTGTCATGATCTCTGCTTCCAAAAGATCAGGACTTGCCCGACTCCTTTGGAAGCAGACCCATAACCCCAGTTCCGAGTGCCAGCCAGTCCCAATTGGGACCTTTTGGACCCTGTCCTGGCGCCAGTGGCACCAGGCTCATAAAGATGCCCAGTCCCAGCGCTGGAAGCGCCGGGCTCATAATGCTTGGGTGGACTTACCTGCAGCAGACCATGCTGCTTACTTACCTGCCAGTTGAACCCCTGATCCTCTTCTGTTTGGGACTACTTTTCCTGTTGGGTGGGGCAGGAGCCACTCCCTAGGTTCAGAACACTGGAACTCTTCTGGAAAGCAGGAACTCTTTTCTTACCTAGTCGTGGCTGTGGAAGGAGACACCTAAGCACTACAGGAGGCTATTTAAACCACACCCGATGGATGAATCTTGCTTTGCGTTATTCTGCATTCTCTGCAGCAGAACGCTCATCGTGTCTTCTGCTTCTGATCCTGGGCCTAAGGAAACAAAGGCTTACCATCCTGGAATCCAGTCTTCAGCAGCACCTGTAAAGACAAAGAAAGAACAGGTTAGCACTACGGTCTTCAGTGGCAGCGCATCTCTTACCTGGTCCATCGGCTGTCACCAACGCCTCGCGCTGCATTCCGGCATCTGAAAGACAAAGGCTTACCTACTCTTCGCATGTTCCGGAGGTCTTCGCACTGCATTCCGGCATCTGAAAGACAAAAGCTTAGCAGCTCTTCGCACGCTCCAGAGGCCTTCGGCGCTGCATCCCGCATCTGAAAGACAAAAGAAGGTGCGTTTAAAGACATTGGGCAACTTTATTACTCACGTGCCATTACTCCTTCCCACGCCGAATCCAGTGGGTATTCCAGCACCCTTCAGCTTCTCTAAAGCTCCGAACTTGTACCTGCAAGATAAAAGGGACAGTTAGTGCGCATAATGAAGCAGGCTACAAGCGCTTACCTACGTGCTTCCAGGCGCTTCTATTCCTCACGCGGGTTCGATCCTCAACTCTCATCAGCCCGCCATCCGCCATCGCCGGAACTCTGCAAAACAAGAGATATCATTACAAAAGACTTTTAAGACATTTGAAGCGCCCAGAACTTACCGCTCGTGCAGTTAACGACGGACAGCAGTCCTCTGAGGTCAAGAGGCCTGCACCCTTATCCAGTGAAGGAACTGGTTACGGCACCCTGCCCCGAGGCAGATGGAGAGCTTGGCGTTCACTTACCTAAGGTGAGGGCGTTAACCTTTGGGGTTCTACAGGAGAAGAGAAAGGGAAGAGGAGAGAGGCACTCAATAACCCCAGTTCATTAATCCCATATTTTCTATCTGCAGACATCTTACTCTTCGAGTCAGGCATACAGTGCACAGAGGTCCAGCCCAAAGAGCCAACCGTGTGTTACACATCACCTTTGAAGATACGGCATTCACCCAGTCAAGACCGGCGCCTCTGCGGGAATCAGGTGAGCGTTACACAAGCCACCCGAATATAATTAAAACAACAGATGAGTGTTTGAACTTTGAAGCCAAGATACAATACCATAGACAGAGTGGTTCGCGCCAAGTGGGTGCTCATTCAAAAGTCTCTGTTAGGTATCCAACTGAAAGGTGTCAAATGTTAAAAAGAAAGGAATTGTGAAATCGAAGTGGTCCTAAAACGGGTCAAGCCAAAACCCTGTGCACATTCGAAAGTCTTTGATAGTTGATATTAATTGAAGTTGGTACAAGACCAGCTGAGGAAGACTAATTGTGTTAAAAGGGGATCTGAGACCAACTGAGGGGGATCTGAGATCTAAGTCCGACTGAGGGGGATCCGTGGTGAACCGTGAGTCACCCAAAAAGAATAAATGATCGTGTATTTGGTCGCATCAGGCACTCTGAATGCAGATACTTTGATAAGATAAGGATTGAACTGTATCCTTGTGCTAAAGAAGCCAGCAAATGTGCTGCACTCGAGTGAACCGCATTGTCCTGTCCTGAAAACATGGGGAAGGGAGGCCAACGGCCTGAACATCCTGACATATCATTTTGTGAACATTTCCTTCTTTTTCGTAACATTGCTTCCCACACAAACAGGTAGGGATTGGCAATAGGTTTATTAGTATAAGCCCTTTTATTTTGACAAGACACCACTAGCACTCCGTTATTAATATTTGATGGCTGTAGCTTGTGCCCACTCAGCAAAATTTTGGATGTCTTATCATAAAGCGACAAAGCAAATGAACTATGAAATCTGCAATGGTCAGATTAATCCCGTCGTTAAAATGTGATTGCTTTAAGAGAAAGGTTTCTTTGAACTTTTCTAAGTGTGTAATGGAACTACCAAGACCAAGAGACACAGGGACAAATAACACAAGGGATAGCTGAAAGGCCAAACTGAGGGAGACCAGGAACAGGAAATAAGTTAGGGGAAGGCAACCCCTAACAAATGTTAATGAAGCTTGGGAAAGGGAACCCTGCAAGTTCTGTGATTGCGAGGTCTGAGTCTGGCTGAGGGAGATCTATGTTGAATCAGGTACTTTATGTTGAGTGGTCCGAGCCCGACTGAGGGTGACCTACATGAACTATTGATGTCTGGAGAGGTCCAAGCCCAACAGAGAGAGACCTATGTACATTTTTGTTGAACCGTGAAAGAACTTTTGGTGAACTGGAAATAAGTGACTTTAACGTGGAAGGCCAAGCGGGCCTCGTTCCACGTTTTGAACTGCCTTTTTTTTGATAACCTGAGCCAGAGTGTGTCATCCTGACTACAGGGGCTGACTTACTCTGTACTGTCCAATGTGGGGAGGAGAGCTGACTCAGCCACCTTGGTCCTTTATGTTATAACACTGTCTTTCCTTTGTGTACACATTCCTCTTTACATAATTTTTGTATAAGAGATAGGGCAGGTATTAGGTTTTGTTAGTATAGGCCATTTTGATTTGACATAGACTGACTAGGACTGTGTTTTCTTTATTATTTGATGGTAGAGACTACGCCCATCATAGCTATCGGGTAAAGTCAGAGTTTTTCCAAACCCCAAGAATGTAATAAAGGTTTTGAAACGTGTAGCTCTTGTGTCACTATCTTGTGATACCATGCCTCCCTTACATACCTAACTGGCCCTAACTCTAAAGGTATGGTTCCCTCAACTGATGTGTCTAAGGCCCGTCGATGTCTGAAAGTCCAAAACCAAAATCCGTCTGTGTCTAAACCTATGCTTGCCCTCACTCTCTGATAAAATGTGATAAGAAGTCTTTAAAAGGGAAAAATAATGATTAAAAAAGAAATATATATCAAGGCTACTTTCAGGTGGTCTTCTCACCAGGTGTGGCTTACAGGATACATTTGATTACTTTTGAATTATCCTGCTTGGAGGTAAGTATCAAGTTTTTCATCAATTTACAGAAGGCGAAAGTGAGTACACACACTCTAGGCAAACAACTTACATGCAGGTAAGTACAATAGGTTTACTCCAAGAATGAACCACACTGTCACGATGCCTGCCCCCGGAAAGCCAGACCAGGCCCAGCAACCCCGGAAGCAGGCATCATGCCACTTGAAGCATGCCCAAAAACCCCAGTTAGGGGCTATCTGGCTACAGTCCTGGCGCCTATGGCGCCAGGCTCATAAGAATAAAGTCAGTCCTGGCGCCATGGGCGCCAGGCTCATTACAGAAAACTTACCTGATGCAGACCATGCTGCATACCTACCTGATGCAGACCATGCTGCACGAAGCCACAAGCCAAATGCGGCTTACAGGGACTATTTTACCTCAGGGACTCCTTTCTTCTCGGGTGGGGCTGTGGAAGAATACTTACCTGGGACTTCTTCCAAGGCTATTTAAGCCCCACCCGGACAGCCACACGTGCTTCGCGTTATTCTGCTTGCTGCAGCGTAACGCTCACCGTGTCTTCAGCAGCTCCAGTCTTCAGCCACCCCGCTTCAGCCCTGGAACACCTGGAACAAGAAAAGGAGAAGGAGAAGAGGTCAGAACAAAACCCTTACCTGAAGCCTAGATCCAGCACATCGTCGATCTGGAAGAGAGAAGCCTTCACAGGTGCGCTGCCACGCACCTCGCAGCGCCGCGCTGAACTCACCATCCGGGGCTGCATTCCTTTACTCCATCGCGAACCCAGCATCTCCAGGCCGTTCTTCAACACCTGGGGGAGACAAGAACAAATAGGTGAGCAAGGGCAATTCAAACCACCCCCAAAGACTTACCTGATTACCACAGGGGGGTACTCACCTCATCTCGGGTCGGCGCAGTCAATTCTGCATCACCGCCGCACCCCGGCCCCTAAGGGGAAAAAACAAGGACAATACAACCTAACCCCCAAAGACTTACCTGATTACGACAGGGGGGTACTCACCTCATCTCGGGTCGGCGCAGTCAATTCTGCATCACCGCCGCACCCCGGCCCCTAAGGGGAAAAACAAGGACAATACAACCTAACCCCAAAGACTTACCTGATTTACCACAGGGGGGTACTCACCTCATTTCGGGTCGGCGCAGTTAATTCTGCATCATCGCTGTACCCCGGCCCCAAAGGGGAGAACCACAATAGACTTACCAGGATCTTACCAATTGCCACTTGGAACTCTTCTAGTGGTTTACATCTGCAACCTGCAAGGAATCTGGCAGAGTGAAGATCAGACTTTTGAACTCTTATGAACAATTGGACTTTAGAGTCAATACTGGAACTCACCAATTCCTCCACGCCAGTGAAGTAACTGGTCGTCTACGCGCCCCTGCGCTCGACGCAGGATGGAGAGCTCATCTTTCCAAATCATCAGGTGAGATTAAGAGGGGACTTCAGGAGTGTTCTGTGGGCAGACAAGGGGAGTGGGAAGGTGGGTTAACGCTCAGATTATGGGAGGTTAATTCCCTTTCTCCATTGCAGAAAGATATTCGTACGAGCCCGACAAACAAAGCTAAGTGGGTCTGTCCAGTCTGTCATCTCAGCTCTACGTGTTACTCTGGTGGAAGCAACAGCGGGCCAGTCCAGATCGACGCCCCTGTGGGAATCAGGTGAGCGTAACACACACAGGATAAGTAACTTATTTTTCTACAACAATAATAATGTGTGCAGGTAGTGTGATGAATCTAGACTATTCAACCCTTTTCCTCACAGGGGGGCAACCCCCTTTGAGGCAATGGAGTTGAGCACACTAAACAACACCCTCCCTAGTGGTCTGGGTAAGTGGGACCTCACTGGGAGTGACTCCCCTCTTCAGAACAAGGACTCCCATTCTTACGAAGAACTCCCGTTCCAGAGTACATTATGTGCATACATGGGCATCAGAAAGAATGTTGGTAACTCTGGTTTTGACTCAGCAAATAGTGAAATTTCTTCAATCTCTTTGACTTCAGGTAATGCTGGATCTCGCCTGAACGCCACAGTCAAAGAAGAAGGACACACCCCTTTTGTTTGTGATGGTGCACATTAAACCACAATGAACTTTGATTCCAGGAGAAACTCATACTTAGGGAGGAGAAAGACTCCTTCTGGGGGTGCAGAGGTGGTATGTAGAGCGAGCAAATCGCTAGCCGGACACAGGAAGGCTGGCGTCCTGACTGACCACAAAGCCAAGGTCAGGAAAGAGACGGAGATGGGAAAGCAACCATCTCATCGGGTGGTGCGACCACAAGGAAGCTGTGGTGGGCCTGCAGCCCGATAAGCGATGGCGAGTCCAGAGTTCAGAGGAGAGCCCGGATCCTCGAGCTCTGCACAAGAAGTGCATTAGCTTTCGAGATGAGCAGCAGAAGGGAAGCAGACGCTCCGAAAGAGATAATGCCATTGAGGGATACGAACAGTGAGAAGCAAGGCTAGGAAGATTCTATGTGATATTGTAACGTATTAAAGGCCCAACACAAAAAATACTGATCGTTTTCTGCCGTTTTTGCGCAGCCTTCAATATGCAGACATATGACATTTCAATGACCCCAACTCCCCAACGCCCTGGCGGGTTTCTTGAAAATATGGGAGTTCAACCCCCCCAATCCTCCATTTCTGCATTACCATCTCCCTTTTCCTGCCCAAAATCTTTCTCCTGTACCCCCCCCAACCATGGATACACTAACTCACCCACACAAATATGCACAAAGTCACACAAATGCCTTTACTTACTCCCCGCCCCTCCGTTACCCACCCACACAGACATATACACCTCAAGAGTATATGAGCAGTAGCAGAGATTACACGAAGGGACCACAATTACTGTGACTCAAGCAAACACTGACTTAAGGTTTCAGGTAAAAAATATAAGTACATTTATTTTTAAACCACTTGTTATAAACACAACACTTCTATTAATTCAAAAACCACACGTAAAATATACTACAACTAACCAATTCACTTTGTATGGTTGTATGGTATACTTCAAGGCAAGTACCCTGTGTTGGGGCGGACCGTTGTTATGAAAGAACAGACGTTACCGAGAATACACTTGCAATCACTTTTTGACAGTAATGACAGTTCGGTCTTACTAAAGAAACGGTGATCCGCGGCAAGAAATGTTACTAGGGCCAAAACACACTTAGCACCTGAGATACCCAGAGAGAGTTGGGGGCAAAAATCATAGGCAATACTTTTGTCAAGGCAGACAGGATCAGAGAACACTCTTAGGGCCTCATTACACGGATGGCGGTAATGGTTAACGGTCACCGTTTATGGTAACGGTGACCGTTAACCATTACCGCCTTACTACGAGGTCCCTTAGCGGGTTGGTGCTTTAACGCCTGCTTTTTGCAGGCGTTAAAAACCAACCCGCTAAGGGACCTTGGTGCTAATTACGGTGCCGTAATTAGCACCTTTCCCATTCCCATTATGCCCTATGGGGCAAAAATGGGAATGGGGAAGGGCAGTGGTGGAAGGGGGAATTACCGCCCCGCCAACCTTGGAATGGGGCGGTAATTCCCCTTTCCACCAAGGCGGTGCCAGTATTTTACCGGCATGGACCAAGGTGCTAATAGCACCTTGGTCCATGTGCTAATACCGCCATCGTGTAATGAGGCCCTTAGACAGAAATTCAAAAGTCAATAGGCCGGAGCCAGTGTCAAGTGGAACCGGGTTCCTGTTGTCGAGGATCACACAGTCAGATAGTTCACGAATCAGCGTAGCCAGGTGTACTTAGATATTGTCAACAGAGGAAGCAAAAGTTATAAGAAGGAGGGAAGACAAGGGCAAGCCTTGGAGGCGAAGAATAGGGATTCACCCAAATTCCTCGAGCAGAACACAGTACCTTATTCAAGGAAGAAGCTGGTGCCACGGCAGTTGTTCCTGGTAGTTTCCTGCAGACCCTCGGTTCCTGGTGCTTCGATCCGAGGAAGGAAGTCTGGAGATGTCTGCACCACACAGGGATGAAGCCGGCAGCAGCGACGGTGAATAAAAGGTGCGCTCCAGGAGAGGCTCTTCAGATGGCTATCCGGACCACTACAGCAGTGTGCAGCAATTTCGACCACAAAGAGGATCCTCTGGCTGTAGAAGATGAGCTGGTTATCCCCACCAAGTTCAAGGGAAGAAGACTCCGGACTGGATCTTCTCTGGTCGGCAAAGGGTAGATAGCTCAGGACTGTAGCAGGGCTTAACCGGGACGGGATAGTTGCAGCAATCGACATCTTCTCCGCTTCTCTTCAGTGCCTTGTAGTTCCAGTGGCGACTCTGACTTCCAGCCCAAGAGTCCTGCCTTTTATGCGAAAATCCCGCATTCACACAGGCTGGCTGTCAATCACGCAGCAGGGGGGTTGTCCGGCCCGGACAACCACCTCAGCCAATCATGGCAAAGTGCGACTTGGGTTTCCTAGGATACCCTGTGCAGGGGGTGACTACACTCCTCCCTCACATTCAGCCCACCTAGACACCCAGGCGCCTAGAGGAGGGCTTCTTGGCAGAAGCCCGCCAAAAGACAGTGAACAAAGAAGGCAAACCTGGTTTACCACGCAAGGTAAAACACAAGGGGCCTCATTACGACCCTGGCGGAGGACCATGGTGCAATTTGCACCATGGTCCATGGCGCAAAGCTGCCAACTCCGCCATGGTGGTTGGCGGACTTACCGCCCCATTCCGACCTTGGCGGGGCGGTAAGTCCCCAATCCCCATTTACCCTTCCCCATTCCCATTTTTGCCCCATAGGGTATAATGGGAGTGGGGAAGGCGTTAATTACGCCACCGTAAATTACGGTGGCGTAATTAACAACAAGTCCCGTAGCGCCATGGATTTTTCCGCCTGCAAAAAGCAGGCGTAAAAATCACCATGGCGCTACGGGAACTCGTAGTCAGGCGGAAAGGGGCGCCATGGTTTACGCCGGCGTAAACCCCTTTCCGCCAGGGTCGTAATGAGGGCCAAGGACTTTAACAAAAAGAAATGGCAAATAAATCCAACCGGCGCCAAAAGAAAAAGCATTTGGTCAAGCGGCTTTAGGTTTGAGGCTAATATAATAGCCTACAATACTACCACGTTTATATAAGATAACCGCGGTAGAAAAGTTAGGGTAGATACCACTGCCAAGTCTAAATGTTAAAAGAGCAAAACAATGCTCTAGGAGGTACAGATAAAAAGGGCTAAAGATGAACCCTTTCCAGTACTCCATGTAAGATGGGGTGTACTGCATCTGTGGTTAAATGACTAAGTTAAGTTAATGGCAACTTTACCCTTTTCTGGGGGACAGTAGTCAGCCTCAGAAATGGAGTTGGTGGGAAGTCTAAAAGACAACCCTGTCTCACTGCACTGAAGGTGCTGTGTACCACACAAAAGAAGGGGGCTACTGAAGTGGTGTACTCCAGATTCCACAATCACAATACAGCTGAAATGCACATGGCAAAATACAGGTAAGAGTGGTAAAAAGGGGTACACTCTTACTAAGTGGAAAAAATAAACTCCAGAGATCCAGCAAAGCTGCTGGGGGACTCACTAGGTAAGGAACATTAGCCATTGAATGAGAATTCTCCCTAACACTGACCGTTTGATTTAGAAAGACTGCTCAGAGCAGTCTCCGGGGAGTCTTTCGAATTCGGTCATTTCTGGAACAGCTTTTTAATAAGGGATTTCCTCACTTTGTAACGGCCGGGAAAGCCGACAAAGTTACAGGAACCTAATATACCTGAATGGGCAGATGCCCTATTTAAATCAAGGTGCAATTAGGCTAATAGAAGCCAGAGGGCTTTGAAGTGCCCTGAGAAACCTAGAGACCTTTACATTCAAGGCTGGGAAAAGCCCCCAGGGTTGCAGGAGCTGAGAAAAAACCCAAAAATCTGAGGCCCCACCGAGACTGAGAGAAAGTCTGTCAGAGGGCTAGAGGACTTTGGGGAGTCCAAAAACCACAAAGTTTAATAACAAAAACTGTATACAAAGAGAACATGGAGGGTTTCGAGCCTGGGTCGAATTTGGGGACATTGAGTGAAAAGAGCCTTATGTTTCTGAAGGGAGAGGAAAGCATGTGGAAGATATAAACATTTGACAAACAGAATCTTCAGACAGGTTGTGAACTGTGTAATTGAATTCTGACAAACTTGATCCAAGTGATTGGGCCAGGTAGAAGCCAAAGATAGAGACCATTGCTGCAGCATTCTTCTTTTTGTTGAGTTTTTTTCTAAGTGGTAGGGCCAGTTAGGTGAACAGGATTTGAACTCAGGACTATTTCATTTTGGACACCCTTAGTTTTAGTTTTGTCGGGCAGTGAACTTTCATCATAGCGGTAAGGCTAGATAGGCGTTTTCTTCTTATCTGAATAAAAACCCTTAACATGGCACATAGTAAACTGTAATTGGTTATTTATAATGCGCTTAATACCCAGAGCTTTCCAAGCACAGACCCAAGGATCGAACCTGTGTTGCTCTGCATCTCATCTTGCTTCCAAGACGAGCTAGTTGCCCCTGAGTTATCTTCCAGAGCCATAGTAGTCTGAGTCCTTCCTCTGGTTCGCCACAGTAGGTAATATAGTTGAAGGCCTATGGTGAGTTCACTGAGTCCTCATAACCTTATATCTTGCTGCTGCTCACCAATTGTCAAATTGTCTGGGTAGTTTTTGCACAGCCCTCAGGTGAGACCTGGAACAGTGTTTCTCACCAAAGGTAGAAACCAAACTAGACAGACCAAAGGACCAAGGAGTTGGAAGAAAAGGAAACCCTGGACACATAGACAAATATATATTCATGTAGTACTATTCAGGAAACAAAATGCAAAACCATAAAAAAGTCACAGTAAGGCTCATTACGAGTCCGGCGGTAACTGTGTCGGTACTACCGGCAGGTTGCCGCCGGACCCGCAAAGATTTACTGGCACCTGACTTGCCGGTAACATTGGGGGATTACAACCCTGACGTTCCGGAAAGCCAGGTGCCAGTAAATTATAATTCCCCATTCCCATAGAGTCCAAAAGGACTCTATGGGAATGCGGGACGCGGAAGCACCAGCATCGTTGATAACGGTGCTGGTGCTTCCGTGGCGGTCTGCTTACCGGGGGCCGCTGTGTCAGGCAGGGTCCGACCTGTCGGGCACAGCGGCTCCGGCAGGCAGACTCGTAGTATGCCGGTCCAGAAACAACACTGCCGGAAAGCTTACAGACACCGTTGTTTCCGGACCGGCATGCTTGGAATGAGCCCCAGTGACTCCTAAACCTCTAGTGTATAGTAACATGAGCGTAACACATGCACAACATATATTAAATATAGTACCTTGAGGGAGGAAAGGGATTCATACTTTAGAACGCAAGCCCTAAGACATACACTTAGACTAATAGTACAAGACTGATACCTTCATAGTCATAGGCAAGGAGAGAATGGAGACAGCCATTAGTACATGAAAACCCACACTCCTTAACTGCAATTGCTTTTTTGGGATAGGATATGCCGCACTGGGGGCTTCATTTAGGTGGTAACTACATCTCCCCAAGCTGTGTCTGCCCATGCGGTTCATTTGCTCCATCAAACAAACATTGAAAGGACTGGAGATAGTGGGGAAGCACTAACACCAGGTGCTTTGTGGGCCGTGGGACAAGTTAGATGTTTGGAGAATGTGATTAATCCAATGGAGTCATCACAGATTCCCTGGCGGTAGCCTCCTCCCATTTGGCCAGGGGAGAGCAGCCGCTGCCTTATCCTGACCCTGAGGGCGGCTTTATGAGAGAGGATCACATGGGAGGAGACAACTACCAGGGAGATGTCATGACTTTATTGGATGAGACGCAGTATCTCCCCCTTTACTATGAGAAAGACCCTTTAATACCTAAGACCCTTTACCATGAAGAAGACCCTCTCATACCAAAGACCCTCATGGCATACTGCCAATTGCTTGTTCCCCCTTGTAGAATAAGTAAAGAAACCTCTTCTTCCTATCTTTCTGGTCAAGTGCCTAACTACGACATAAACACACACAAAGCCAACACAACATCTTTTTCTTCCAAATGACCCTTTCTGTAAGATCAGCAAGAAGAGCTGTTCAATAACTCCTGTGGATTTCAACTCCCAGAATTCCCTAAGTACTGAGACGAGGAGGATGTAGGAGTTTGAACCAAATACTAAGAGCCTGAAACCTAAGGTGCAGTCTAGTTGTTTTTCTACAGCACCTCTAAGCGTGACATTTAAACCCGGTGAGTGAACTATTCGGGCAGGCAGTGCAGGAGAAGATGTTGACTCCTGTCCCTGAGCTCAGAGATGCAAAGATCACGTACCAGGGTGGCAGAGCAGAGGAGGCCGCCACATGAGAGGAAGATATGTGGCACCAGAAACAGAAGTGCTGTGGAGATGCTGGGAGCCACAAGAAAGACCCTGGGCATTCGGCAAGTCAAGAAGGTGGCAATTTTCATTCCAGGAGCTGCAGGAAAGCAGACGTGTGACCACAGAGTTGCGAGGGAAGCCGGTAGAACGTCTACACACTCCAAGTTGGAAAGCTAGTGAAAGCAGCATGCCGCAGAAGTGCAAATGGGACCGGAGACACTGGAGAAGGCCAGTCTCCCCAAAGCCAGTTGGCACCCAGAGGGATTACGGCAACTGCGCCAACAGCAGTTTAAACCTAATACATTTGAAGAAGTCTTTGAATAAATATTTGAATGCAGAAAATGAAAAGTCCATCCCCAATGAACTATGAATACTTAAAGGGTACATTTGGGGCAAACTTTGAACAAACCTTAGCACAAACCTACTTACAAAACCAAGAAAAATACCTACACTGTTGGTAACTCTAAGAACAGTAAAAAACATGAGAGGTCCTGGCAAAGAGAGTATTCCAGGCAAAGGAAATCAATAAAGTAAAGTCCTGGCAAGAGAGTACACTGGGCAGTTAACATTTGTGAAGGCATCATGAAGCAAGACACAGACAACAGTTTCAAAGTTCAAATAAAAAAGTTTTATTAACTTAAATGTCAGGATGGTGGAAGGCCTAACTTGCCCTATGCTAAGGTGGGATTTCCCAACCTAAAGAAACTAAGGAAAGTCTGAATCAGGAAGTTCAACTTAAAAGTCAGTCTGTGCCCAAAACCTATACTTGCCCTCACAACTAAAGCTAAACAATGTGTGGGGATGTCAACCACAAAAGAAATAATGTTCAGAATAAGTTTCTGAGCTTCTACAAGCTCCTGGTTTCCTTTCCGCTCCCCTTCTCTAAGTCCAAGACACAGTCTCTGGGTTCCCTTCCCAAAGAAGACAGCACAGTTCCAAACAGTTCTCGAGGCTCCCTTCCTCCAGATGACAACAAAGTTGAAAAGGTCTTAGGTTTCCCTTCCCCAAGACTTAGACTTGTCAACTTGCACTTAGCCTTAATCTCTCAATGTTCAAAACCCAGTTCCAGATCAACTTTACACTCCTTCAGCTTTCTTGACAGTTCATACAGATTGCTTTCTTGTGCTTCACTTGAGCAATCTCTTTCATCCACTTGATTTTGATCTCTGTATAGTTATTTGGCTTTCAGTCAGTCCGTCAATATGTTTATTCAGATCAGTTAATCCATCGCTTGCACTTGCGCGACCTGAATGACATTTGGCCTAGTAAGATCGCTGTCTGTCTTCCATCTGTTCCCCCTTCCTTGCCTCGTTGCGCCTTGAAACACTTGTGTATAGGCACGTATAAATGCCATGTCATATCATATCAAACGCATAAAAATACAAACACAATACATATCAAAATGTACCATTTCTTCTCACTTATAAAATGCAATGTCCATATCTAAAAAGACAAATTTAAACACTACGCCACCAAAAAAAATACAAAATACAGCCAATTCATAGTATCCAAGATAGGGTAACCCGGTCTAGGCGCAGTTGTCGGACCACATGGCCCACCCATTACAGGTCTCTCAACCAGGAACCCCAAACTTTCTAGCTCACTCAGGTTCTTTTTGATATGTGCCTGTGTGCTGGTTCACACTCACTTGGCTTTTCCTTGCCAGTTTCTTGGCTTTGCCACAATACGTTCTCCTCTTTACCGGTCTCTTGCCTTTGCCACATTATGTTTTCCCATACAGTACACTTGATGGTACTCCTATTCCTTCATCACATTTCTTTCATACTTTTCAGTAGTATTCCAGACTTGCTTTTCACTGCATTTCATATAATCCGTTCTTTGGTTTGCTTCACACAACCTTGTCATCTGCTTATAGCTGTATCACAGACTTTCATTTAGTTTGGTATTCAATGATTTGCATCTTTTACTCTGTTGCTCACAGTTCATCTGGTCCATATTATTCATCACAACCCTTTGCCTTGGGTGCACTGCATCTTCATTGGCAGTTTGCTGTGGAAACTTCAAGTAGAAGGTTTCCCTGAGGCTTACTGCAGCTAGCATTCCAGTTGCCATTTCTGTAACCCACAAAACCTCACAGAGTGTGGGTCCAGGTGCTCAGGATGAAGTTCCATGGAGCAAGGATGTTACCATTAGTTGTCCTTCTAAGGGGGGGCCTCAATTTTCCTCTGCCATGGTAAACCCATCAGCTATCCCCTCTTTTAATTCTCAATCCATCAAGCTGAACGTGGGTCAGGACCAAGATAAACAATGGCGGTCTAAGGACCATCAGGCATCCTCATAGTTCTTCTAAGATGGATTGTGGCAACGCTACCCATAGAGCTCAGCTCACTGCAACATCTGATTTTGACATCAAAGAAGGAACAGGGAGCATATTCATGACTTTAGGAGGGGTGGTTTGCACCTACCGCCACAGGCTACTCTGTCAGTCGTATTTTTAACATAGGTTCCAGTGTTGAAAAAGGGGTTTTAAGACTAACTACCTCATTGATTTTAAAGTCAATTCATTTTTATTAATACTGCACTGGATTTTTACCTGGACCTTTAATGCGCATGCAATTTGTTTTGATTTTTTGGGTTGGTCCGCAGACCTTGTTAGCGAGATTCTTTGGAGGACGAATGATGGGACTAACTCAGCCTCTGTCATTAAGGCTGTGCCTTTTGGCTTCTATATAACCCTACTTATATTCCTCTGGTTTTTTCAAACATTAAACCTTTCTCAATTGGCTAGAATCTGGAATCTTTGGCGAATGTGTCTTGGAGGCCAAACACCCTTGGTTTTCGGAGGGCCCATAATGTCGACTTAGTGGGCGGGGGCATTTACCAATTTTGGTGTCCCTGTGTTAAACCAATGTAATCAACCGTTAGTGACATTGAATCGGTTTGAAGTGCTCACCTCACTGGGCACTTTGGACTGATGTATGCAAAAATGCATTCGGTGGGCTCTTTAGTGGAATTGGTGCCGGCTCAGTTCTGTGATTATGAAGTCCACAATGCAAGCCAGAAGGATATAGGCATGCAATCTTTATGGACAATCCAGGTTGATCATAGCGGATCGCTGGTCATGCACCAGATTTCTGAGGAGATGGTAAATGATCATTACAGAGCGATATCCCCTAGAAAAATGGGCTTGGAACAGATGTAGAATCTGGTGTGGAACATAGCAGGGCAGGCCACAAAACTGGAGTTTGTTGACTGTGCTCAGCTGATAGACACATTTGACTTCCTTTTGCTGCCATAAACCTGGGCGCTTGAAGCACTCCTAGTTTCTGTCTCTTGCCATTGCTGTGAAGAATGTTAGGCAAGGTGGACCTTTGGGAGACTTTGGGAGCCATGTACCCCAGACATGGGATTTGAAGACTCTGAAAGCTAAGTCAAATATGCTAATGTATGAAGATCTGATAGTTTATGCCATAAAGTTGAAATCCTATGTGGAATACCTTGAAACTACAGAGGAAATAGGGTTCAAGGTGTACATGGATACAATTATCTCGCCGTGGGAGGAATCTGTTTATGTCTGATTCATGCTTGGGTTTGTGCCAGTAGCCGGTATAACTAACCTGACCCCTGCCCAATGTGGGGATCCTATACAGAGAATATTTTGCACTTTTTCCGAATTTGCAGTAAAAACCCATTACCTGAGATGTATGTACCTGCGACCTATTTTGAATAATGCTGGTATTCACCATGTAGCACCCACTTCAAGGTATTTAAGAGAATGTCTGCTCCCTTATGTGGTTTCTGGAACTGTACATTTTATTCACAGGACATGGCTGCTGAAAAAAGACCTTGAAGAATGCTTGCGGTAGAGGCTAACAATGGCAACTGCTCTCCTTGGTCACTGTTGTTTTAATATTATAGCTGCTCAACAAATGTGCACTACGTATAAGCTGCCTCATGGTGCTGCTTGTTTTATTTTTTATTTTGGTGTTTTTTACACTAAGCAATGTTGTGCTTCTCTCGCCCTACGGACTGCTAAATTTGGGAGTCTTCTATGAATCATGTTGTTGATTTGCACCTGTTGACTTGTAATTTTGTGTATCTGCCCACTCTAATGATCTAACAATTGTAAGCTTTGCACAGGAACACTGCTGATTTGTATTCAAAGTTTGTATATGTGTATTTGGGCTTTTTCTGTCTTAACTGTAGTATTTGTCCACTCCTATGATGTAATAATTGTAAGTTTTACACAGGAATACTCTGTTGATTTGTATCTGATGTTGTATATGTGTGCACTTGGGTTTTTATGTATTAACTGTTTTTGGAACTTGAAGGTCATAACCGAATAAAAGTATGTTTGACTGACTGTAACCAATCTAACGTCGTGACAATACATGTGCATGCATTAGACACGAAGCAAATGTGCACTCAGCATGAAGAACTCAGACACTAGGTAACATATGAATTTATGCACAAAGAATATTAACATAGCATCCATAAGACATGAAGAAAATTAACATAAGCAATGTATATGCTGATTGCAGCATGAATGATACGCAAATATAGCTCACTGACATAGAAATGTAACAGTAATGGGGAGCCATCTTTTCCAAAATGGAAACCACAACATGCTTCTAATTAAATGAAGGGCCTGAAGGCTGCACGAGAACTCAAAATGCTGAAACCACAGAAGTACAGATCAGTGTCGAACTCAGACAAGAGCTGACAACGACATCCAAGGTAACTGCAAATTAAGGGACAGAACGTTGCAGTGAAAGCACGAGAAAGCAATTCCCAGGATGCAAGAAGGATACTCCCAGATTGAATAAAGTTCTCTAGGAGTACCACCAGCCTCCGTAAGCCAAGTAAAGGGCAACCATAAGCCAAAAGACTCCATGAATAATAACCCAAGAGTGTCCTCAGTGGCAAGAGAAAACATAACACTTGCATCAATATTAGCTGAATTCCCAATAAATGAAGGGTGAAATAATTCCGAACACAGTCCCGTGACAGTTGACCCGTAATTGGAGAAAACTGTCTATTTATTAGCAACAAACACAGATAGGACACCTGTCTTACTCCTTACCCATATCCCCAGGCACTTAAAGCCACACAAGGCCAAATACATGTAGATCACTGTGGCTCATGGCCTAGAAATGAGGGATTGTATCTTCTTTAATTGAAAGGAAAACAGTCCATGGACCTCTATCCCCGCCTACTCCTGTCTGGCTCATGCCTTGATGACCTGTCAGTTGTCCAAGGTTGGTTAGTACGAAGCCAACCAATGAAAACCCCCAATGTTACGCCGCCCATGAAGGTGCCAGCCAATTACATATTGCAGAGATTATGGCCTCATTACGAGATTCGCAGAATGGGTTAACGGGCTCCACTAATGGAGGTGGACCTGTTAAATCCGTCCCATGAAATTATGAGGTCCCCTCGCGGGACCTAGTCAGGACGCCTGGTAAAACCAGGCGTCGGTACCGGGTCCCGCGAGGTGAAGAGGGAGCTAACAACGGGCCGGTCATAATCGGCCCGTTGTTAGCTCCCTCTTCCATTCCCATTGAGCCTATGGGGGCTCAGATGAGAATGGGGAAGGTCCGGGCCCGGGTCCCCAGAGGGAGGAATTACCGGGCCCTCCGTACTCGGAATGGCCCGGTAATTTCCCATTCTGGGAACCCGGTAAAGGAGCCCGGTTTGGCGACAGCCATGCAGCTAATAACTCCAAGGCTGCCGCCAAACTCGTAATGAGGCCCTATGTCTTTTTTACCTTTCGCAATTAAGAGGTGATCGCGGGAGGAGCCATCAGACAAGCGTTATCCAATTTGAAGTTTAACCCCTATAGTATGTATATGCAATCACCACTATTATCCAAGTTGCGTTCCCCATGGGTTTTGGTGGCCAAGATTACAGTATGACGTCAGTTATGACAAATGTTGAATATGTAAACCAATGTTTTCTATATAAAAGGTGGGAGTGCCAAGACTTTTTATACTTGTATGCTGTCCCTGCGTTATTTGGATGATAATAAAGCTGGGTTTTGCCTTTCACTTTGTCTATTTCAATTTTTGAGTCCGGTTTGAACTGGCTCCAGAACCTCTGTGTAATTTGTGACCTCCCAGGCCGTCTTAACAAGCCTGCTCTGCAACACTGTTCCTAGCAGTCGAGGCAAGTGGGACCTCACCGGGATAGACTCCCCCCTTGGGGACAAGGGCTCATGTTCCTGTGAGGAACTCCCTGATGCCCTCAAAGTGATGGCCTGTATGGATTTGTATCACATAATGGAACATTATCAATTCCATAAAGACGTGATGTGAACTTATGCTATCCACAACAAAAAACTAAGACTATCCTTTTAAATCAGTCCCTCCAATGGACTGTGCTGAGGATGCTGAAAAGGGATGATATGACAAGAGAGAAGGGGGAGAGGTGAGACAGGCCAGAGAGACGTTGAGAGAGGGCGAGAAGGCAAGAGAAGCCGGAAAGCAGAGAGATCCAGGGGAAGCCCCCTGTGCACAGCAGAGCAGAAGGAGGCGTAGCTCTCACAGAACATAGAGCCCGCGTAAGCAAGTAAAGCTCTGCTGCATAGCCAAAGACGATGGGAGACCAGCATATGAGAATGGAAGGAAGCACAACATTATTGAAGAGAGAGTTTGGTGGTGGTGTGACCACACAACAACGATGGCAGGCAGTCCGCCCACAGAACAGCACTGATACCACTGGCAGGAAAAAAACACTCCCTACCCGAGATACAGCGCAGGTTCGATTCGGGAGACGAGAATGAAACACACATTTATTTATTTAATTTATTTTATTTAATTATTTGTATTGCGCCGTTAACTCGCGAGGTTCGGGGTGCAGAAATGTGGACACAAAGACAACAGAAATGGACGGGACAGTTCCTGGAATCAAGGATTTAGTGGGTCATGAAAGTCGAGGTCAGTTGAAGAGATATGTTTTCATTAATTTACGAAAACGTAAGTAGTTAGATTCTTTCCTTATGTGGGCTGGCAGATTATTCCAGATGCCTGCTGTAATGACAGGGAAGGATTTTCCCAGTCCAGATCTAAGTTTGTGTGGCATCACTGCGATCCTATTTTGATCCGAGGATCTCAAGGCGCGGCTTGGAACATAAGGACGTACTTTCGATTTTAGATAGCCTGGTGCCTTCCCATGGATGCATCTGTGGGCTATTGTGAGAGCCTTGAAGTGGGTTCTGCTCTCCACTTTGAGCCAATGTAATTCCTTCCTAGATGCACTGATGTGGTCTGATTTAGATTTGCATTTGATTATCCTAACTGCGTTATTTTGGATAATCTGGAACGCTTGGATGGTTTTTTTGTTGGCTCCTAGCATAAGTGGGTTCCCATAATCCAAACGGGAGAGGATGGTTGCTCTGGCTACTGTGGCACAGTTGTTCTCTGTGAGATACGGTCTAATAGTTCTGAGGAGTCTCAAGTAGTAATTGCAGGTTTTTTTATGTATTGAGTCTGGGCCTCTGCTTCTAAAGACGCTTCCATCATCATACCCAAAGTTTTTACTTTCTCAAGTACTTTGATGTTAGCATCCTTGATCTTGAAATTTGCGTAGTCGTAGGGCAGTGATTTTCTGGCTTGGGTGGATCCGAAGATCATCAGCTCCGTTTTGCTGGCGTTGGAATCCATCCATTGTTCTATGATGTTATAGATACTACTTAGATTGTTGTTGTCAGTTTTATGGTCCCCGCTCAGTTCCAGAACCAGCTGCGTATCGTCCGCATAGTTGGTAAAGAATATATCAGCATGGTCTAAGATGTAGCATAAATATCTAATGTAGAGGTTGAACAGCAATGGGGACATGCTGGCTCCCTGGGGAACCCCGCAGAGGATCTTCCTTTCCATTGAGAATTTGTCTCCCCAATGGACTCGGGATGTTCTGCCTTTTAAAAAGGACATTATCCATGTTTTTGCCTCCTGTGAGCAGTTTGCTGTTTTGCCTAAGGCAGTTTCGAGCAGATTATGATCCAGGAGATCAAAGGCAGCACTGAGGTCTAACAGGATGAGAAGTCCCGTTTTCCCCTTGTCTAAGATGCTAAGCATCTTTGTCTGTAAGTCGAGCATGGCTGATTCTGTGCTATGAGATGGTCTGAACCCTGATTAATGTGGGTGTAGCGCATTAGAGGCCTCAATGTGTGCCTGTAGTTGTGCCGTGGCTACTTTGTCCATAATCTTTAGCAGGAAGTTACAGTTGGTTATTGGCCTAAGGTTGCATGGGTCTCTTGGATCCAGGCCCGGTTTTTTTATTAGTGGGGTAACTGTGACTTTTTATGGCCTGGGGGACTCGTTGGTCCCTAAAGGAAGTGTTGATGATCTTAGCAAGTATAGGGGCGAAGATGTCTGGGTTTTCTAAGATTATTTTGGCGGGTAGGATGTTCTCCGCGCACGAGGTAGGTTTCATGGAGACGAGTGTTCTTTTCATCTCTTCTGTGGTGATAGGTGAAAAATGAAAGGGTTCTATGTTTTCAAGTGGTTCTTCAGCTGGCATTTTAATCATGGTGGATTTGTTTAGTTGTGATTTTGTGATTTTATCTCTAGCCTTTTCTAATTTCTCAAAGAAAGCTTTTTGGGTATTGTCGCATTCCTGTTGGGATGGTATAAAAGGTGGCAATATAACTGAGGGTTTGTCTAGGGATTTCAAGATGTTAAAAAGTTTGCTTGAGGCATTTTCTGCTTCCAAAATGTGTTTGTTGAAATACTGTTTCTTGGCCTCTGTTATTTCTTTCTTGTATTTTGTTTCTATATTTTTCCATTTTTCCCTGTTTTCAGGTGTTGGTTTTCTTTCCAGATGTTTTCCATTTTTCTTTTGTCCCCTTTAAGCTCAAGTAGTTCTTTAGAAAAACATTCTTGCCTTGTATTTTTGGTTCTAAATGTTTTGGTCTGCAAGGGTGCGTTTTTCTCTACTAGCTTATTGAGATGATCTAAGAGGGTCGACATCATAATTTCGCATGAGTCCTCTTCTTTAGAGATGGCGATGTAATCTTTTATGCATGATTCAAGTTGTTCTTTCTTGATGTTTTTAAAGTTCCTTTGCATAGCTTTTTTGGGGGGATTGGGATTGTTTTCTTTAGGTAAGGGAAGTGAGACTTGAAATGAGACACTCTAATGGTCTGACCAAATACAAGGTTTTGTTTGGTAGTTGTGTGTTTCAAGGTTATTGGTAATTATCCAATCTAGTTGGTGTCCATTTTTCATGGTTGGTTCTTTATTTGTGATGGTATAGTCTATGTTTAATAACGAGTTTTCGAGATCGGTGGCCTCTTTGTCAGTTTGATTGCCGTACCATCTATTAAAATCTCCGACCACTAATGTGGCACAGTTTGGACCTTTCAAAAGATTGAGGAGGTGTGTAAAGTTGTCATTAAATTCCGGAGTGGGAGATGGTGGTCGATAGACTCCTAGTAGGTTAAGGCAATTCTTTTCAGTGGGCGAGTGCTTGAGGTGGATCATTTCGCATTCACCACATGATGATTTGCCTTGGAAGAGTGCAATGGAGCTTTTGGCAATAACTGCAACTCCTCCTCCTTTACCGGTTTCCCTGTTGGTGTAGTAAATTAGATACCCATCAGGGGCAGCGATGTCGCAGGTGGGGCCTATGGGATCTACGAGCCATGTTTCAGTGATGCAGAAAATATCAATATTCTCCTCAATGATCCTATCATGGATACATTGAGCGTGTATTTTGAGGGATCTAGTGTTAAGTAGACAGATTTTTAAATCAGTACTACTTTTTATTGTGGAGGGTGTAGCTGAGTAGTTAAAGATTTATTTTCTTTATGTCGTCTTTTAATAGCTAGTTCCTCTTTGTTGCTGTTTGGGCTTCTGTCCAGGATAAGCCGGGTGGCAATCGTGGCTTTGTTTAGGCGGATAAGTTTTTGTTGCTCAAGGAGCAGGGTATTCAAGGGCAAAAGGCCCATTTTGGTCTGATTGGAAGAGAATAAAGTATATGTCGCAAGGTTTTCAGGCAGCATTTTCTGCACCGGACGCCGTGGACGGCGAGGACCGGCGCAAGACTGGCTTGACCCTGAAGCGCCAGCGCTGAAGCGCCTGACGATCCCCTAAGAGGGGCGCTGGTGCTTCTGGGGATTGTAGTCCCTTTTGCCTGCTAGCCAATAGAAATGGCTGTTACAGGGGTCAATAATGGAGTCCCCACATGAACCAGACAGTGCAACAAGTGAACCGCAGAGCCAAGACGAAGCAGAAAGAGAATACAAGACATTAACAGTGCCAGTGACATTACCCCTCGGAACAGAAGGTAATCCGGGGGAACGGATTACCGGACAGTTAAGAAGGACTCATTATAACTTGAATAAAACTCATCCCAGTACTACCAGTACTAATGAGAAAGTAGTACTGTATCTTGCAGCCTCATCCACCCAGCACCCACTAACTTCACTGGGGCCATCCAATGGTTCTTATCATGAGGTAAGCCCTCCTCCCTCTGGGTTTATGCACACAATTTCCAGCAACATCCTGTGTGTGCTCCGCACAACGGCGAAATTGCATTCTGATATTTCCTGCCAGCATATTATGACCCGATTGCCCCTTGCCTTGGGCACACACGTGTGTGCGCACTTGGCGCCATTGCAAGTGTTTTTTCTTTCTCTCTTCATGATGGCTGCCCTCATCCTTGGCACCGGAGTGCCTTCGAGGGTTGCAAAGGTTGCCATGGTGCTCCGGTATGCACAAAGTTTCTGTTGGCTGCTCTGCTTTCTTCAAGCCAATTGCAAGCCGGCAGGCGAGGAAAGCCGGCCCCCAGCAAAGGCCCACACAAAAGGCCCCTCTCTCAGCCTGTTCCCTCTCTTCTGCATCCTACAGCCACAGTGAGGCGGTCGCCTGCAGCCCCTCATCCACCCAGCACTCACTACCTTCACTGGGGCCATCCAGTGGTTCTTATCATGAGGTAAGCCCTATTCTGGGCGTATGCGGACAGTTTACAGCAACATCATGTGTGCGCTCCACACAATGGCACAATTGCATTCTGGTATTTCCTGTTAGAATATTATGACCTGGGTGCACCTTGTCTTGGGCAAACGTGTGTGCGCTATCGGTGCCATTTCACGTGTTATTTATTTCTCTCTTCATGATGGCCACCCTCATTCTTGGCACTGGAGTGCCTCTGAGGGTTGCACAGGTTGCCATGGTGCTTCGGTATGCACGAAGTTCTTGATTGGCTGCCCTGCTTTCGTCAAGCTAATTGCAAGCCGACAAGCGCAGGAAATCCGCTCACCAGCAAAGGCCACACACGAAAGTCCCCTGTCTCAGCCTCTCTGGGCATGGTGGAGCAATGCTCCATAGAAACGTTCCACTCAGAATGTACAGCACCGATGGGTCCATGAAAAATTCTACTGGCTTGGTAAACTGCCATAAGGCAGAACGCTACTCCACCATTCCTGGCCATTAACCCCCCTCTTACTACCTTGCACTCCTGTTTCCTATTTATCAACAGCTCACTGTCCACCTCTAATAGCAACACCACTGGGTAATGCTTACCCAAGATGCCTGGCCTGAAAGAGAAGTTTAAAAAAAAAAAGAAAATCTAGACCTTTTCACCTTTATGCAATCATGTTCGTTTTGTGTTCTAAGATTACCCCTCACGTGGATGATACCTCCCTTCTAGACTCATTATTTACTTGTCTCCCACCTGCTCAGTCCTGAATGTTGCCATTCACTCTTTAAGATTGCCACTCTGTACAATCATACCTACTTGATGCATATGCTGCTTGTTGTAGCCCCCTGTAACATGAGGTGAGGCTTTGCCAGTCTGTGTAATCTTACCTATTTGACCCATATGCTGCCTGATGTAGCACCCGTAACATGAGGTGAGACTTTGGCAGTCTGTGAAATCTTACCTACCTGATCTATATGCTGCCTGATATAGCCCCCCGTAACACGAAGTAAGGCTTTGCCAGTCTGTGTAATCTTACCTACTTCACCTATACACTGCTTAATGTAGCCCCTTGTAACATGATGTGAGGCTCGGCCAGTCTGTGTAATCTTACCTATTTGACCCATATGCTGCCTGATGTAGCCCCCTGTAACGAGGTAAGGCTTTGCCTGTCTGTGTAATCTTATCTACTTAACCTATACATTGCCTGATGTAGCCCTCTGTAACATGAGGTGAGACTTTGCCAGTCTGTGTAATCTTACTTACTTGACCTATACACTGCCTGATGTAGCCCCTTGTAACATGAGGTGAGGCTTTTCCAGCCTGTGTACACACACCTTTTTCATGTCTGTAACCATATGCGTTTTCTTGCACTAATGTACCATGCACTTTCTGTAATTAGCGCCTAGATGCCTCAGGGCTTTGTAAGATGAAATAAATGCATAAATAAATAATAAATAAATAAATAATGTATTGGAAATAAGCTGAGGAATGAAAGCCAGGCTCATGAAAGACAGGTCTTCATGAAAAGCACAACGTGGGAAAGGAATAGAGTTGCAAATTCTATCCCTTGGAAAAGGGAAAAGTTATCCCACATCCCGAAGATGAGAAAGAGAATATAATAGGGAAACGTATTGGAAATAAGCAGAGGAATGAGAATCATGTTCATGAAAAGCAGAGCCATGTGAAATACCAAAAGTGGGAGAAGAGTAGAGTTGAAAACAGAGAATATAATAAATAAAGACTGTTAGGCAGATTTATCATTTTTCTGCTTCATCCCCTCTCCTAGTGAGACCCCCAGCACTTTTTGCTGGACCTCTGGACCTTTTTCTTTCAATCCTGAATGAGTGGAGCCTTTTTCCTCTCATTCATTCTTGTGGGCTCTGTCTTTTGAAACTCTAGTCTTTGTATTCTACCGGTACTATGGAGTCTGTCTGCTCCATAGATCTTAAAGGCATCTGTGTTTTACTACTGCAGCACACAGCTCCTTATGGGCAGTGTTGCTGGGGACCTTAGGGTCCTCCTTTAAGATTCTTTTTCTGTATCCTCAAGTAACTACAGTCTCCCAGAACTCTATAGTCTGAGAGATTGGCACACACCACCTTCAGAGGAGTGCCAAAGGGTATATCTAGTATCCCCCATCTCTCTGCTCCTCTGATTTTCTAGTCATATAGACAATCGACTAGTTATGGCTGGTGGTAGTGGACGTGTTCTACCAACTATTGGCATTTCTGGAATCCGAGTGATCCGACCGCGGCTGATTTGGCCGCAGTCGGAACGTTCACATGAGAAAGGTGCGAACTACCAAACGTTTGCACCTTTCCATTTTTTTCATTTTCTTTTTTTTAACGGGTGTGCTGCCGGGGTGTCCCTCGCAATACCCCACTCCATATACCACAAAGTATAGAGAGCGGGGTGTTGTGGAGGACACCCCCGCATCCCCTGCAGTCTTTTTTAAAATTATACTTACCTGCAATGCTACCACCAAAGGTAACACACGCCCCTTTCTGTAAAATGCTGGGTGAGAGATTGCAGAGGAGTGTGTGCTGGAACTAAATAAAAGGTGAGACTTCTGCAGTTAAAAGCAAGTCGACCACTGGAAACACAAGTAACCAAAGTAGAAGACAACGAGAGCTGCCTGCAGACTCTTTGCGGGACCACTGATGTCCTGACCCCGTTTTCTAGGCGACAGAGGATCTCTGAAGAGGACAACTCCTTCCCTTTGGCTGGTGGGAACAAACAGTCCGAAGACGAACTTTGAAATGAGCCATCTCCTGAGGTCTTAGGAGCTTCCAGAGCTGTGGAACCCCAAAACCAGGAGGACTGTTGCCCATTTCGAGTGCATCGACGTGGAAATGCCGAATCCATCCAAATCTTTGCGGAACCGTAAGGAGACTTTAGAGATCCGATCCAACCCACTCAGGCCCCCTCACCGGAGTGTGGGACTGCAGGAAGCAAAGAAGATTGACTGGGTGATCCATGCCCTTTGTTGGTTCTGCAGAAAAGGTGCCAAAACCGCAGAGGGAACCACAAAGTTGCTAAATGTCATGCTGCAGGTCCTCCCTCGAGACTGCTGCTGAGAGATCCCGTCCAATGTCCTGCCTTCAGTCACTAGACCAAGGAATCTGGAGGTCGGTTCCAGAGCTGCAACATCGCTGATTATTCAGCACAAACATTTTCTTCTAACCTAAGCTACTGTCGGAAAAAAGGTATTGCTTACCTGATTCCAAGAAGTCGCTACAGAGTATTGCATACACGTAGAGGTGTCCAGGGCAATCCCCTCTTACCTCGAATCCAAGCCGCTGCTTGTGTCCCATTTTCAAGTCTGTTTAAAGGTCTCCTTTGTTAGTTGTTAACTTGCTGCTTCAATAACTGCAGACACTGGAAGAAATCCACAGGAACTCTTCATTATTTTCTGATTGTCAAGACGTCAAGCCCTCTACGAACTGCCTTTAGCTAGGGTTGTGCTTTTGGACTTAAAAGGCTTACTAGGCGAGGAAACCGTCTCTAGAACCTTGAACCAAGCTCATGCTACACTAACTAATCATTTTGTTCCCTTTATGTGACTTTACTATATGTGTTTGCAGAGTAAATATACTACTGTATAACCCGTTGAAAACCGCATGAGTGCGCAATAACCATTAATACGATAACATTGTCTTTTCCGTTCTAACCTTGCTACAAATGTAACCGTGAACTAACACAAAAGTGAAAGTGCCCTTTGAAGTGTATTATCAAGTATTCCTAAGTGTTCCACCGTAAACATCTAAAGTATTTAAAAAAGTAAGACTGCATAAAAGGGCAGAGGAAAACTATCAATCCCTTACAAGAGTACAGAACTTAATCCAGAGGATAACGAGAAACTATTTGTAGAGAGGCTAGAACCTGACAAGAAAGAGAGAAGGAACTTATCCAGATGTTAGATTCTATGCATACAAGGAGAGGGGGAAAACTGCCAGGCCCCTACAAGAGTTCCAGGACTAAATCCAGAAGATAACAAGAGACTATTTGGGTATGGTCTATTGAGTGGAACAAAAGACTTGGAGAATATGACTTGCTTGTTTATGGACATTCATCCTGACTGATGAGCACCTTAGTTAGTAAAATAGGTAGGGAACACCCCCTAGATTTAGGTAGAGTTAGGCCTTATTTTACTTTAGAATAAATATGATGCTTAACATGTCTTCACAGCCTCTGTGTCCTCCTTCTGATCCTCCACAGTACTTACGGGTATGGGTATTCCGGAATCCTCGGTGGGCATTCTGCCAGAGTTACATACTGGAAATGGAGCAACGTTGCGACTTGGTACTAAGGGGGCATGACACAGGAATTTACAGTCATCAAGGGGTTGCAGCAAGGTTGTGTGCTGGCCCCCTTCCTGATCAATCGTTACACTAACTCTCTCCCTGGAAGTTTTAAGAGGAGGATGGTGTGACTAAGCCAGGAGAGTGGTAACGGTGGGGAGAGCCTGCAGAAGCCCCAAGGCAGGGTGAGCCAGAAAGACCACAAGGCGGGGTGGGACCCGAGACACCCCAAGGCGGGGTGAGCCAACAGGGACCCCAAGGTGGGGTGAACCCAAGACGGGGTGAGAAGCACCAATGCAGGAAGAGAACAAAAAGATCCCGAGGTGGGAAGGACACAAGACAGCCCCTGATTGGGGTTCGGGGGGTTCTCAAGAAGCCCCAAGGTGGGTGGGCTACACAACAGAAAATCCCAGATTGGGGAACGAGAGAAAGACAAGCCCCAGATTGGGGATATTATCCCGAGGATCCCGTGTGGGAAAAGAAGAGAGGGAACAACTCCAGAGTGTGGGAACAAGAGAGTGAGAGAAAACACACTGATATGGAGGACAGACACTGGAAAGACACTCAGTGCATGGTTTGGACTGTGCATCCAGGTGAGAGGCCTATAGCCAAGAGACACCCCAGTCAGGGTTTGAAACCAGCCACAGTCCCTTTATTTGGGCAATGGCCCTAAGTATGGTTTTGTCAACTTTTGTACTTTCTTTGTAGTGGTAGGGAAAGGATTCAGGTTAGACTAAGCTTCTGGACAGAGGAACTCATTTATGCAAGATGTTCTGGCAAGCGCCCTTTTTACGTATTTCTATCTAGAATAGGGCATAGATCCATAAGCGTAGGGACAGCTAAGGCTTTATTGGAGACAACACGCGCCCAATTCTGACCTACCACAGGGCCAGTAGCCCGTGAAGCATGCATAGAAGCCATGGCAATGCCTAGCACTGAATATAGCATAATAAAGATTACCCCTGCTATCTCCGCAGGGAGTATTAATTCTATTAAAGACTAGGAGGTGAGCATTATGCTTCAACTTCTTTATTTACTACCCTTCAGCAGTTTCAACAAAACTATTTCAAACCAACTAGGAATGTTCATATGTCCATATAACTTTCGTTTTCCTGAAACTACAAATCCCAAAGTCTCTGTAGTCCATCCTTCCAGCTCAGCTATGACCACATCCTGTCCCTGAGCTCCTCCTCTCTTTTACGTGCTCTGAATGGCTTGTCACCAAACTTTCTCGTCCCGCCAACCGAGCAAGGACTTCATGAACTCCAACAATTAACTTCACTCCGGCTTAAACCTTCTCGTTCCTCCATCAATTATTCTTCTGCTCTTCCCCTAGAGAGAACATAAACATAACATCAGGGTGGCAGCTAGACTGTCATCATATCCACACCTTATCACCATACAATATTACTATCTACATAACATCAGGGTGGCAGTTAGTTTGTCATCATATCCACCTCTTATCACCGTACAATATGATTTTCAAACTTGTGAGGGTGGGAACTAATGCTCGCCTCCTAGTCTTTAATAGAATTAATACTCCCTGCGCAGATAGCAGGGGTAATCTTTATTCTATGACAAGACTGGAGGCGAGCATTATGCTTGTTCAAAGATGTCCCAACACTGTGCTCGCTAAACTCTCCGCTGGTTTAAGATAAAATACTCTGAAAGTTCGATCATTCGCCCAATCAGCAGCTGCCATAATATCCTGCAATGGAACTCCCGTCCTGTACGCTTTAGAAGCCATGGCCCCTCTCACTGAGTGCGCCCCATAGCGCTTCAGATCAATACCTGCTGCTAGCATCACCTCTTTTACCCATCTCGCAATGGTAGCTGTCTTTACCGCCTGAAAAGGTCTCCTGCGCGCTATTAGCAACTGATTCGCGTTTGTCGCTCTTACTTCTGCCGTCCTGGCTTCATATTCTTTTATACAACTAGCTACACACCACTTGTTATTATTTGGAAAATACGGATAGTGCACTGAGGTTGTGTTCGACTTAGTCCTTTGTACTACTATAAAGGTCACCCCTTCTGGTCCAAATGTCCTTCTATTAATCTCTAATGCTCTAAATCCGATACCCTTTTACAGGATATGAGACATAACAGCATCGCCAGTTTACCTGATAACTGCTTGAGAGACAAGTATCTATCTCCTGGCCAGCTTTCCAATAATTTCAGTACTCTCGCCACGTCTCATAAAACTGTATATTTGGGCGCGGGTGGCGCTCTGAACTTAGCTCCTCTAATAAGCCTGCATACCGCCGGGTGTTCGCCTGCTGGCACCCCTTCAATCGGACTGTGACCTGCTGAGATCGCTGATCTGTATACTCCGATAGTACGGAAAGCTTTCCCATTATGCAACAGGTGTGCTAGGAAGTTTATAATGGCTACTACAGGTGCCGAAACGGGATGAAAACCTCTCCTTCTGCACCAATCTGTCCACCTGGCCCAAGCCGCGTCGTAGCTCCTCCTAGTCGATGGAGCCCAGGATTCGGCGATAAGTTCCGCCGCTTGCATCGAAATGCCCGGCAGTTCCCATCGTCTCCGGATATCCTGCACGCGATGAGCGGGAGTGTCCCCTTCACTCTCAGAGGATGACACTGCCCAGCTGGGTCCGTGAGCAAACGCTCTCCTTCCGGAAGGACCCTCGGCAGATCTATCAGCTGTTCTATCAGCGTCGGGAACCACACCTGCGCTTTCCACAACGGTGCTACTAGTACTAGCTCCGCTCTGTCCCTCCGACACTTCGCCAGCACTCTGTTCAGCATCATGAATGGAGGGAATGCGTAGTGCGTGCCGCCTGCCCATTCCTGTAGGAACGCGTCCGTACCCTTGGCGTCTGGATCCAATCTCCAGCTGAAATAACTGGGTATCTGCGCATTCAGGCGCGACGCAAACAAGTCTGTCTGTAAAGGCCCCCATCTCTGGACCAGCTTCTGAAACACCGCTGGATCCAGCCTCCAATCGCTGGAGTCCGTGAGGTATTGCGAGTTCCAATCTGCTACTACATTCAGCTCTCCGGGCAGATACTCTGCCGTTACTGATGTCCCTGTTCTCAGACAATAATGCCAGAAGTCCTTCGCTAGCTCGGCTAGCATCCTGGACTTCGTCCCTCCTAAGTGGTTTATGTAGCGAACCGCTGAAATGTTGTCCATCTTCAACAGGACGCAAGACTTCACTTTGCCTCTTGTGAACGTCTTTATCACGAAGGAGCCCGCTAGGAGCTCTAGGCAATTTATGTGGAGGCTGAGCTCTTCTACACTCCATTTGCCTCCAGTCTGCAACTCTCCGCACCGGGCACCCCATCCTAGACGACTGCCGTCCGATTCTATCACGAGGTCCGGCCTGTCTCCGAATATGGCACGCCCATTCCAGGCGTCCATATTCTGCAACCACCATTCCAGTTCCGTTATACACTCCTGATCTAGTGCAATCAATTGGTGATATCTCAACCCTTGCTGCAGGTGCCTTATCTTTAACCTCTGTAAAGCTCTGTAGTGTAAGGGACCCGGAAAAATGGCTTGGATAGAGGCTGCTAGGAGGCCCACTACTCTCGCCAGGATTCTTAGAGAAATCACTTTCTTCGCTAGACATGCTCTGATCTCTCTCTTGATGTCTCGTATTTTCCTCGCTGGTAGCTCCAGGGTGGCCTTCCTTGTATCCAGGATGAAGCCGAGGAAATCTAACCCCTGAGCCGGCTTTGTATCCCACTTCTCCGAGTTCACTAGGAATCCTAGGGACTGCAGCAGGTCTAGAACCCACTTCGTCTGGTATTCCAGCGCTTGACGATCCTCTGCAAGAAGCAGCAGGTCATCCAGGTATATAATCAACCGAATGCCTTTCTCCCGAATGGCTGCGGCGGCAGGTTTCATCAGCTTCGTGAACGCCCAAGGCGCCGACGATAGCCCGAATGGCATCGTCCTGAATTGCCAGAACTGTTTCTTCCAGCGAAAAGCCAGGAATCCCCTGAACTGCTCCTGAACTGGGATTGTAAGGTATGCGTCCTTCAGGTCTAGCCTGGTCAGCCAGTCCCCCTCTCTCAGGGAGTCTCTGAGCTGATGGATCCCTTCCATCTTGAAATGATGGTAGACTATCCACCCATTCAACTCTTTCAAATTGATCACCGGGCGTACTTTCTCTTTCCTGTGAACGAGAAACATATTGCTGATAAAGCTTGGGGCCCCGGGACACCTCTCTATGGCCCTTTTCTTCTCTAACTGCACTAGTTCTGCATCGAGAGCCTCCTGCTCCGCTTTCGCTAAGAGCGGGCGCTGGGGAATAGAGGTCTGTACTGGATCTTGAATAAACTCTAGCTGCAGACCTCTGACGGTTTGCAATATCCAGGCATCGCTGGAAAGCGCGCGCCAGTTTCCCCAGAACATACATGTCCTCCCTCCCACCGGAGGATAAGTTCTCGCTCTCACCTGGTGTAAACCCTTGGCCTCGTCCGGAACCTCTTCCTCGTCGCCCTCTGGTGTTGCGACTTCTGGATGGGAAGAACGTGTCTTGCTGTCTGTTTTCCCAATACTGTGCTCTGTAATTCGAGGGTCTTCTACCTCCTTGTTGGCGACCGGTCGAGCGACCCCTGTGTCGACCGGTCCCGGCAAAAACTCTCTGTGGGAAGATCTTTCGTATGGAGGCTTGCGCTTTCTCCAGTGAGGCGTAAGTGCCTACGAAGCGGCCCATTTCTTTCCCAAACATCTCCCCAAACAGGAATCCTTGGGCGGCCTCTCCTGCCTCATAGGATGCCAGGTCACTAAGCTTCGAGTCTATCTTTAGAAGCAGTCCTCTTCTTCTCTCGGAGGCTATGGCACAGTTCGCGTTACCTAGTAGGCACACCGCTCTCTGCGCCCAACCTGCTAGGGCTTCTGGGTCCACCTCCTCGCCCGTGTCCCTAGCCCTCTCTGCTAGGTCCATGATCTTGGCGAGGGGACCGGCTAAGTCCAGGACTTTCTTCTGGCAGCTCCTCCAGGATCTGTCTATCCCTTTACGGGGGTCTTTATTGGTCTTTGAGACAAAGGTGAGCATCTTAGGGTCTAATTCAGGAGCTTCCTCTACCTTCCCTGGCAGATCAGGTCGAGGGCATTCTGCTCGTAGACGCTGCCTCACTTCCTTATCTAAGGCCTTCCTCAGCCTCGCCGTCATATATTGAGCCACTCTCGGAGAAGGCTGCCAGTCGGAAGATCTCGGATTTCTAATGGCATCCGAATCGAACATATCGTCTTGCTCCTCCTCGAGGTGCTTTTCTTTGCGGGCTTTCTTCCCCCCGCTGGGCTTAGCCCAATCCTTCTCGACTGCGTCCTCTGGCTCTTGAGGAGGCGGTATTCCCTCCTCTGACTCTTCTTCCGAGCCTAGGTCATCATCTCCTTCTTTTTCTTCCCCAGGAGAGGGGGTCGCGAGGTTCGGCACGGCCTGACGCTGCAAATATGCTTTCTTAAGCTTCGCGAAGGCGTCGGCAACCTCCGGGGCCTTATCATTCGCCTGCAGAGGCTTTCCTCTTGCGGGCCTGGATACTCCCCGTATACCCTGTACCTGAGGGTTCAATGGACCAGCTGCGAGTCCCTATGGTGCTTTCTTTAGGCTGATGAAGCATTGCTTCCAGGGTCTCCAGCCTTTCCTGTAAGGGTCTTACCCCTTGCGCCACTGCATCTACTAGGGAATTCCCTAGCACCTCCTTGAAACTGGCAGCCAGGTCTAGCGGCTGCTCTTCCTCGCTCCACTCGAATTCGGACATGACAAGGGGTGCTTTGTGCCTTGGTACCTGTAAGAAGGTGTCTTCGCTGTCCACTTCCTAGTAGCTGCTTAACAGGGATCCAAATTCCCTTTCTTTGAATTAGTTTTTTTTTTTTTTTTTTTTTTATCGTGGCTGCACCGGACTACTGAGATATTTCTTATGCCTGAGGCGGCTTTGGTTCACTGACAGTCTTTCTGAGGTTACTGCTTCGTGATGCGATATATCGTATGCCTGAGGTGGCTTGGGTACATTGACCGTCTTCGAGAGGCTTCTGCCTCGTGTGCGTGTGCTGTTCGCTAGCCCAATCCACGCGGAAGCTGAAGCGGCCTGCTTCCTCTTTCAGCTCTCTCCGGGAGCTGCTCCCGCAAGTGAAGTCAAATACTTCGACGTTCGGCTGGGTCTCAGCTTTCTTTTGCGCGCTTCCACAGTGGCGCCGGTGTCTCGGTCCGCGTCGCAGTCTAAATGCGACGCGGCTCGGCACTCGGCACGCTCCGCCCACGCGAAGGAAGGGGGCTGCCCTTCGTATCACTCTTTGGCGGCTGTCTGCGCTCGGCGCTCGGCCCCGCCCCTGCGCTTGAAAGCTGCGCTACCTTCCGGGGAGAGCCAGCGCGGGTTCCGTGAGCTCCGCGGCTCGCCGACGCCCCTTGAGGTGCCGGGAATACGGCACGGGGCCAAGGCGGCTGCCGGAGCTCCTATTGCGTCCTCGGAGTGGTACGCCGTACTTCGAGAAATTCGAACCGACATCGTCCGGAATACCGCTATGCGCTTGTAGATCCTACGCTCGCGCTTCCTCATAAAACTCACTGAACTATGGCATATTGCAGTCGTTATGCTACTTAAAGACAAATAATAGCATCTAGGCATCAGTTATTGCTATGCATATACACGTTAACTGGAAAGTAGAGAGAACGTGACTTATCTGCGTGAAGAGCAGTAAAAGAAGAGGAGGAGCTCAGGGACAGGATGTGGTCATAGCTGAGCTGGAAGGATGGACTACAGAGACTTTGGGATTTGTAGTTTCAGGAAAACGAAAGTTATATGGACATATGAACATTCCTAGTTGGTTTGAAATAGTTTTGTTGAAACTGCTGAAGGGTAGTAAATAAAGAAGTTGAAGCATAATGCTCGCCTCCAGTCTTGTCATAGAATGGAACCTAGCACTACTGTGCAACCGGCTCTTAATGGAATCTATCCTTACTGTTCTCTCTGAGCATAATAGAGCCTGGCACTGTTGCTAGGCTAGGCATCATACTCCTGTACTAACTGGACATAGCCATATTTGGCATTATTATTCAAAGGAGGCATTCAAAGTGTGCCCATGCCTAGCTAATGGGGCATAATGTAAACTTCCACCGTTGTGCTATGTTGGCATTGTGAAAAAGCTGTACTCTCCGTGCTAACAGGGAACAATGTAATCTATCCCTACTATGTCAACTGGGCATAATGCAATCTGGCAATGCTGGGCTATCTGGGAATTATAGTAACTGTCTTTACTGTGATCACTGGGCATCCTAGAACATGATACTTCCTTCTTGACTGGGTATGCTGTTCTGGCAATGTCTCGCTAACTGGGCATAATTGAATCTGGCCATGCTCGGTGAAATGGTCAAATGGATCCTGACACAGTTATGCTAAATAAGCGTTTCCTTGGCAATGGTCTGGGCACTTTGCAATTTGATTGCAATGGTATCGGTTTCTGGGGGTTTGGTCGTAGTTCCTACCAAGGGAGTGGGTGACTTGTTTTTTTTAAAGTCAATAACTGGCCTGCCATATGATGCGAGTACCAGGCCAGCGATGGTGCTTCTTGGGCAGAAATAGCTGGCAACTCGAATAAGTTCCTTTCGCATGTGATGCCAGTGCTAAAGTCTCGTTCTCTGGAGACGCGTTCCATGCTTTTTCTTGATAATATAACGCCTGTAACAAATCAAAAATAGTAATTAAAGTGCATTTTAAATATAGCCCAACTGCTGTTCCCCCTCCTCTTGCTTTCGACAATTTTCTTTTTTAAGGTTGATGTTTAAGGAGCCGGGAGCTCCGTGCGAACAAGCTCGCTTTGCGTCACCTCAATATTTAATATAATTTGTATTTGTAAAAGGAACAATATTTTACATAAGACGCTGCCTAATAGTGTACTTTTAATGTAGCTGGACAGGATCTAGTTTAAAAAAGGAAAACACCCGACTTTTCAACCGCTAGCCATTTCTATGAGACAGAAAACTCTAGATCAACAGTCCCCTCCTGTGGCTAAAAGAGGAAAACACAGGACTTTTCAATCGCCAGTCATTGCTATGAGACATACAACTATAGATCAGCATTGCCTCCCTGTGGCTAAAAAAGGAAAACACAAGACTTTTTATTTCTATGAGACAGAAAACTGTAGATCAAGAGCCCCCTCCCGTGGCCACGCCAAAACGGGTGTTCTGTGCCAGAAAGTTGCCAAAGACAGAAAATACAGCATTTTTATTTCTATGATGATACAAGAAGTTGCTTTTGCTGAAAAGAAAGGGTCAGAGAGCAATGATGGAGGTATTTGGAAGAAAGGAAAGCGGGGGACCCCCTTGAGTTGGAGGATATGGTACTTGACAGTTCATCTGTGGGCAATTTTGGCATTGTGCAACAGATCTGAGTAAAGGGTGAGCTTTTAATTTTTTTAAATGTAAAAAAATGACATGGCTGCTCAAACATATAATAAACAGAACCTGTCCCTTTTACATTTCCCTGCCTGCCTTAGTTTTGGGCAAGAGTATGATGACAAGCAGAATAGCGAGGCAGGTAAGTTGTTTGGGGGAAGGGTGAGAGTTGGAAGGAGTTTGTCAATGAGGGGAGGGAAGGACGAGTGGGGAAAGAAGGAAGAGTCGGGGTGTCGGCAGGTGTAGGGGGTCAGAAATGTGAGGTAGACAACTTTGTGAAGATCTTTCAAAAGATGCCATTTTATTAATGCAAATGGTTGGATAAACGCCTCACTATCCGTATCCTGACAAGGATTTCCCTGCCTAAAATAAACTAAAGGAAACACTCTAACAAAAAGGTTTCTGCCCGTCACACTAATACATACAACAAATCAAGAAGGTGATATGTGGCAGTTCAAAAGCAGCACAGGTAACAGTTAAGTTCATCATGATAACTGGTTCTGCGTATAATCCAGGTAAATTCCCCTTCCCCAAATTCAAGCAGGACTTTGTTCAACAGTTCCAAAAGTTTAACGAAATCTTGGTTCATAACAAAAGTACCACTTCAGGTCTCTTTTTGTTCCAACTTAATAACACAAGGTTCAACTTGAATTCAACCAACAATTCACACGTGTTCAACAAGATTCTCCTCTCACTTTTTGTTCCAACTGGATAACACAAGGATTGAACTTGAATTCAATCAACAGTTCACAAGTGTTCAACAAGGTTCTCCTCTTTGCACTTACGAAAACAAAATGTGAAAACAATTTCTTTTCATCAGCAATGAATAATTCCATATTTCATTTGTTTCAACAAATAGGTTTTTATCTGGTTATTTCTGTACCAGTTCACAAAACCAATTGTTTGACATTATTGGATAATTCTGCATCATTTTACAAAACACTTGTTTCAGTGATGTTCATTTGTCGGGATGCTTCTGCAATAATCCACAAAAACACTTTAGTGGTTCTTCCACCTCTTCTTCAAGAGTTTAACCACACCACAGTACTTCAATGGCTCCCATGTGGTCTGCTCACCTGCCAGGCCTAGTACTACAATGTTCTCTGCTCTGGTGTACTCTCCTGCCAGAACAGAACAAAATGCTAGGAAGCTCTCTGACCCGGTATACTCTCCTGCCAGGTCCGAATTAACTACTAACTGCAAGTACTTTTGTGTTAAGGGTTAACTTCATGCAGATTAGCAATGTCTTTTGCTCCACAATATCAAGTTTAAGAATTTCTTTAGTGGAAACGAGGACCACACTAGTGCTTTTTATTACTCGTTTGAGATTGTCACACTTAATACATGCTAGGCTCCACCCCTCCTGAATACCTACTATCAGAAGAGAAACCCTCCTGCCACTCTTGAATCCCCATGTCTGCTCCACACATCAATTCAAATATTATTTAAGTGAGAACAAGAAATACATTGGTGTTGTTTTGTGCACCCTTGTCATTACCCCAAACAATGCAGGTTAGATTACGCTCCACTCCTTCTGAATACCTTCTATCAGAAGGGCAGCTTTCCTGACACTCTTGTTTTTCACCTTCTGCACAAACCAAATGCTGATAATGTTTCTGTCTCACTGTCACACTTCTTTGGCATTGACAATGTGGGTTTAAAGCATTTCCTCTTATGACTTCTTTTACATATGGGCAATAGTCTTTACAAATACTGAAATTCTCAATTGCCTTCATTTGACTTGGGCAATTCTGGTTCTTTATAAATTGCCTTGGTAGGTTTTTGTTTTGGCTTTGGCAATAGTGGTTTGCATTTTCTTCTCAGATTATTGCCTTCTCTTGTTGTTGGCTTTTAATAGGACCCCTAATATTATCATCACACAATTTTGGTCTGATAATTAGGTTCTTGTTCTGCCATCTGCTCCTTTTTAAATCAGTTTGGTTAGCAAGAGAATATTTAACCTGCTTTACATTATTTTGGTATTAAAAACCTTTCATTTTCTTCAATGTTACTTTGTTTATAATATTTCTGAGGCTAAGGCCCCTAGACTTGGCCAGCGGGCAGTAATGGAGCACTCCAAGTTGACGATGTAGCATGAAACTCACTGGGTCTGGCGTGCGCGTCCATTCGCCTTGCTGCCTCCGGGTCCTTTGCTTCTGTTTTCCCACGCGGCCTGAAAACCTCTCCCTTGTGGCTTTCCGCGGCCCATGACTATCAACAGCAGAGTTCTCCTGGCTCCTCCAGCTCTCCTGTGCTCACCTGCCACCAGCAGTTGTCTGACAATGGGGAAAACTGTTAAATGGTGCGCTTTCCGCTGCATGACCTCTACAGCTGCGATCCTCAGGGGGAGAGCCATCACTCCCAACACTTCCCGCTGTGCAGCCTCTGCAGTTAACGACTCAAGCATAAGAGACCCCCTCAGGACTGGCATCTGCTTTACAAACCACTGTGGTCCCGGCATCTCGGCTCTCATCTGGCTTCTGCTACCATGTAGAGGTACCAAAACTGCTTCACCTTCTACTAGTTCTCTTCTCTATGGCCTGCACCTGAGGTGGCCTTTTATGCCTCCCAACCTTCCTCAGGTGTGGGTAATTATTCCCAATAGGCTGCAACTTGTAGTCCTGTGCCTCTGCAGTCCTCTTCTTCATCCCAGTACTTTGGGAACTATGGGACTTGGAGTTCAAAATGCAAAACTCAGATTTCTTAATGAAATTATCATCACCAAGTTCACTTCTCTCCTTATACATAGTTATAAGGATTCAATTAAGTATTTGGCTTTACAGAAGAAGGGGGTGTTCCAGGGTCTAAATTGGTAACATTTAAAGACTTATTTATTATTTTCCTCGGATTCATAGGAGCTTTCAAATCTCTGAATGTCAGTGACTTTAAACAGGGCTTTTTCTTACTCCCAATACATGACTGTTTATGATTATCTTCACCTATATTCCGATAGTTAGCTTGAGAAAATGAAAGCTCCCTCTGACAGCAAACCATTACATGTTCCGGTATCAATGATATTCCCTTCCGTGAAGAGGAGGACAACTACTGTGTCTCATCCCACAAAGTCCTCCTGTTCCCCTCCCAGGTGATCCTTCTGTCTAATACCACCCCCAGGGTCAGGATCAGGAAGCGTCTGCCTTTCCTTGGCCACCTGGGAGGGGACTTTAGATAGGGGTTTTGTGAGGACTCTGCAGGATTCATCACATAGGAGAGCGACAGAATAGGAAATGGCGGGTGGATGCAAGTAGTGCTCAGCTCAATAGGCGCGTGAATCAATATTTTCAGCCTGCGTTCAGAGTGAAATGATTGGCTCCCACATCCACCCATAGTGCTAATTGCATCTTGTAAAATGGCTAGTTACTGTTGTCCCCCTTCTAGCTCTCTGCACTTTGAAGCAGCTGGTTTGCAATGTAGTGCACTTATAAACAAACGTGGGTGGTGATTTGTCTCCATTGAAGTTTGAAAATACATTGTTACCTTGGGGCCCCAAATCATGATAGTGTTCAATGGCATACATATACAGGCCCAACTATGGCCATTGACTATCTTGGTAAGACTATAGGAACGCAGGGATATTGCTTTCTACAAACAAGCAATTGTTGAGGCTTTGAGGAACGCTGTCTCTTTCTCGATCACTTGGTCCAGACATTTTCGCAAGTTGGCTACAGACATACTGATGCTCTCATTTTGGTCGTTGGCCGAACCTATGCAGACTCAATTTGGCTGTGGAGTTCAACTCAAAGGAGTATAGCCTAGTCCCACGCTGCTTGTATTCCTGGATCGCAAATGGTACATTGGAGCCGAGAAGTATTTGCATGAGATGGAACTTTCAATATAAAATATTGTTTGTTAAGAGTGTTCCTTGTTTTTCTGCCTTGCAATTAACGTTGATGGAGATGCACTGCCTGTTGAAAGGCACTCAGAATGTGTATGTATTTATTTATTTATTTATTTATTTAGTTATTTAGTTATTTGACATTTATAAAGCACACATAACCCACAGGCATCTAGGCGCTATTAACTTACACATTTAGTTACAGTAGGTGCTTCAAGTTGCAAAGGTTACAGTCATTACAGTCATTGCATTTGTTACATATTACATCATATTACATCATGTGACAAAGTAGTTACATTGGTTACAATAGGTACAGTATTTACAGTTAACAATTCAGGAGCGTGCAGGTTGGACTACCATATGTACCTCCTGGAAAGGTACATACAGGATTCCATCTGTGAACTATAGGCTGCCTGCAAGAGCACCACCTTGAGCTAAGGGAGGTCTTGGGTGAACAGCCAGGTTTTAAGGCCCCTTCGGAATGACCATAGTGATGTGTCGGTCCTTAAGTCTACAGGCATGGAATTCCATAGTTTGCCAGCAAACACCGGGAAGCTGGAGCCACCCGCTTTTTGTCGTCTCAACCTGGAGATGGCGACCAGGCCAGCGTAGGAGGAACTGATAGGTCTGTTGGAATGGGTTATTGACACTTGATTTCTCAGGTAGGCCGGGGTGCTATGAGAGAGGCATTTGTGTGTGAGTGAGAGGGTTTTAAATGCGATCCGATCTCATACCGGGAGCCAGTGGATGTTCCATCTAGCTGACGAGATGTGCTCATGTTTAGGGATGTTGAGTGCTGCTCTAATAGCATTGTTTTGCACAATGTGTAGTTTGTTCACGTTTCTGACATTGCACTCTGCAAAGAGGGAGTTGCAGTAATTAACCCTTGACAGGATAAATGCTCTGGCCAGGGTGATTCCGATGTCTGTGGATAGAAAGGGTCTGCTGGCCCTGATCAGTTTGGAGGTGTAGTCTGCTGCAGAAGCTATTGCGTTGACTTGGCTAGTTAGGGTAAGTGAGGAGTCAATGTAGAGACCTAAGGTTTTGACCTCTTTAGCTACCGTAATGATGTTACCATCAATGTAGAATGATTTGTAGCAGTGGGGAAGATTAATCAGTTTGGATTGGCTGCCGATGATGAGAAGTTCTGTTTTCTCATCAGTGAGACATAGCTCATTTTGCACCATCCAGGCTTGGATAGTGAGGTATATTCTGTTTTGCAGGTTAGAATTGGTGTCATAAGTTCCGGTGATAGGCAGGAGTATTTGAGTATTGTCAGCGAAGTTTGTGTATGTGACACCCAGTTTGTCTAGGCAGTCAAATAGTGGCTTGGTGAATACATTGCATAGTGTAGGCGAGACGCATGAATCCTGGAGAACTCCACAAGCGACCAGGGCTGGTTCGTCTGCCGCTGTGCAAGAGAAGACTCTCATTGTGCGACTGGATAGGAACGATTCAACCCACTTTATGGCGTTCGGTGAGAAATGGGCAGCTAGTGCAAGATGTTGGCATAGGATATTGTGGTTAACTAAGTTAAACGCTGCCGATAGGTCGAGTAGCAGGAGTATTGCTAAGTCCCCATTTGTCTTTGAAATGATCCATTTGGATTTTGAGGTCAAGAAGTGCTGTTTCCATTTCATGGCCGGGGCGGAAGCCAGATTGTGAAAGGCCTAAAAGATTGTTGAATTCTAAGAATTATTGTATTTGTAGGTAGGCTATCAAGTATTTTCTGTAGAAATGGTACTGTAGTGATAGGCTGGTAGTTAGCTGGGACGTTGGGATCCAGCATCGCCTTTCTAAGCAGTGGGAGTACCCAAGCTTCTTTAGGTTGTCAGACACTTTGCTAGAGGGTAAAGAGTCGTTTGTAAGGGTTGTGATAAAAGGCGCAAGCTCATTGACTCAGTCCTTGTTGAAGGTGGCCGGGTATATGTCGCCTTGATATCTCGAGGGCTTTAGACCCTTGATGATTTTTATAGTTTCCATCGTGGACACAGGTGTGAATTCAAATTTATGAGCAATAGATAGTGACAACATAAGTGGGTTGTCTGGTGAGATGTCTCGGGTAAGTTTAGCTTTCTTAGCTTTGATTTTGTTTTGAAGAAGGGTGATTTTGTCAGCGAGGGCATTTTGGATGTTGGAGCACCAAGATTTATCTTTGATGCAACAGTCAGGTACTGGAGCAGGAGATTTCAGCATTTGGAGTATAGAGAAGAGCTCCCTGGAGCTTGATTATGTTTTTTCAATTCTCTGGTTGTATGAGTTGCCCTTAGCTTTGACAGTTGCAGCATTGTAGTCAGTCGTTGCGGTAATGAAGTGTGTCTTGTTTGCGCTCACGCTTTGGCATCTGTTTGGTCGTTCAGGTCTAGGTTATAGTCACCCAGGATGATTATTTTGGACAAAGGTTTTGTGTTGGTTGCGAGGAGGGAGGAAATATCATCTTCCAACGCCGTCAGTGGGCCTGGAGGTCTATAAATAAGGTGGACGGTGAGAGTGCTAGTTGCAGAGAGGGAGATTTTAAGTGTGATCACTTCTCCTGAAGGGAATGTGTGGTCAGTAGATTCCTTTAGGCAGATGGTATCTTTAGCAATGAGCACCACTCCACGCCCTTTAGAGGCGGTTCTATCTTTTCTGAAGATAGTGTACCCTTCTGGGATAGCCATGGAGAATGTCGGTTTAGTTGCTGGGTGCAGCCAGGTTTCAGTGATCGCAAGGATATCAAGGTCATTAGTAATGATAAGGTCTGCAATGTCCAGGGCATGTGCTGGCAGGGACCTGGCATTTATGAGAGCTCCCTTAAGATGTTTAATGGTGGTGTTAGGATACACGGTACCGTTGGTGATAGTTTTCTCAGGTTCCAGTCTGTTAAGATTGCCGTTGTAGTGTGAGGCTGGCCTAGGGAAGTAGCAACATTCTCAGATGCTTTCCTGTCTGTAGGTACATCAAGAGGAGAGGTGGGGGAGCATTTCTGCTTTCCATGGGAGGGATAGTCATTCCTTCTGGCAGAGGATTGGGTAGGCGAGGTACCTTTTCTGGCGTTACAGTGTGTACGGGAGGTTAGGCGTGTGTTTCTCAGGTTGACAGGACATGGGGTTGAGTGAGGAGAGGTGTATGTTTCCGTCGTAGGCTCTGGGTAGTCAGGGATGTTTCCGTTAGGATTTGCAGGTGAGTAAAATGGTGCATCTTTGGTAGGAAGTATGTGGGGGGAATGTTATATGGGCTAGGAAATCGTATGTGCCATTTGCAGTCTGTGTAGTCTGGGGGAGTGAGAGGTCCTTTCGTTGTTTGTAGTCGGCGACTAACAAGGATGCAGTGTGGGTGGGGGTCATGAGCGGTTCCATGCTTAAGTGATGTGGTTAGTCCGTCAATGTTGGTCAGTCAGTGACATGCCTATATAGTGCAGGGGCGCATACAATAAGGCACAGCTGCATAAGAGTGCAAAGATGTATGTTATACTTAATAAACGTTAGGTTTTGCAATACAGGCAGTGTTATGCAAATATAGCACGGGGCACTCACAAAAGGGCAGGATGTGAAAGCGCAGATTTATGTCACAGTTAGTAATCACTAGGTTCTGCGATATAGGCCGTGTTAGTATGTAAGTGCACAGATGTATGTCACATTTAATGAATCCTAGGTTCTACAATACAGGCAGTGTTATGCAAATAAGCCGTGGGGCGCTCTCAATAATACAGGCAGTGTTATGCAAATAAGCCGTGGGGCGCTCTCAATAATACAGGCAGTGTTATGCAAATAAGCCGTGGGGCGCTCTCAATAATACAGGCAGTGTTATGCAAATAAGCCGTGGGGCGCTCTCATACAGCACAACTGGATGTGAATGCAAAGATGCATGTCACACTTAGTAACCACTAGGTTCTGCGGTATAGTGTTAAGCAAGTTGTGGGGATATCACACGATCGCGGGAGCATGTTCTCGCGAGATCGCACGTAACGTGATCTTGCGAGCCCACGCTCCGCTGGAAAACGTTTCCCGCTTCAGAGCTGGCAGCCCGCCAGATGAAGCGGTCGCACCACAGCGCTGCTCCTGATGAGGAGCCAAGAAAGTAAGAACTTCCAGCAGCCGTACAGCACAGCTTCTAGGGTGTAACACCACAGCCACAGGAGGTTACCTGGGGGCCCTAGAAGCTTACAGCGTGCCATCCCAGTGCACCCATTTCCCTCAGTGACTCAACTGGGGAAGTCCTGGACTTAACTGAACTGTAAGTACGTGCTTGATGAGAACTTGGACATATACCAGTCCACCCCAGTTGTTATTTAATAAAGTAGAGTAGACTCACTACAGCGTCCTGTCGTCCTTCGAGGCCACAACATAATTGGCGACGAGGATACTAAAGACCCCACGGCCTCACCATGCAAGGTGCCACACCGCCCCCTGCCTTTCTCCCGTCACCTTTCTCCCGTCACCAGGGACACCAGCAATTCCATGGATGCAGTGGGAGCCCCTGTTCTCCACCTATCTGGAAGCGATAGGCGGCACGCGGTATGCCCCCGTGAGGAAGAAGGCGATGCTGTTAAATGCGTTGGGGGTTGAAGGACAGCGCATTTTTGCTGAGTTGAAGGAGATACCGGCGGCCGATGATGACGACGACCACGACGACGTCTCCAGGGAAACGACCCGTCGCATTGTGAAGAGGTTCACCAATAAGGAGAACGTTGTACTGCACAGGCTGAGGTTCTACACCCGCAAACAAGAAGGGAGCGAACCCGTGGACGACTACATCACCAGGATGAGGGAGCTGGCCTCTCTTTGCGCCTTTGGCGAAAACGCAGAACAGGTCATCTGCGACATGCTCGTCGTTCACACCAACTCTAGGAAAGTGCAGGACAAGATCATACAAGAAAAGGAGGTCACCCTTGACAAGGCCATCCAAATTGCCAGGGCGGTGGAGGAAACCTCCAGCAGACGCAAAGAGGCGGGAAGTCACCTGCCCGCGCCCGAACTTGCGGCGCTACAATGGAGAGGGCGCAGAGACAAGCAGTCCCGCGACGGCCCCAGAGACAAAGGTCCCAGGCAAAGGGAGGCACCCAAATGCTATAGATGCGCCAGCACCAAGCACATGGCGAATGATCGCGACTGCCCCGCCAGGAATAAAGAGTGCTCTAAGTGCGGACGCATCGGCCACATGGCTCCGGCATGCATGTGGTGGGAGAAGACGGTTTCCCGTGTCGATGGTGACTGCGTTTCAAGCGATGATGACGACCAGCAGGATAGACCCATGGTTGTCATGGTCAACGCCCCCCAGACCAGGAGGGAAAAGCCCCACTGCACCATTAAAGTTGACGGAATGGAAACGCGCGTCATGGCAGACTCGGGATCCGACCTCACAATCCTCCCCATCAACACATACAAGGAGATGATGGGACAAGCACAAGTAGAGATCAGAACAACCAGGCAAAAGCCGACGGTGTTCAGTGGTGCAACGGTCGACCTTTTAGGCTACATCAAAGCCCGGATCGAATTCAAAGGGAGGTCCACCACCACCAAAGTGTTTTTATCACCCAAAGGCCCAGCTGTACTGGGATGGGACGATCAACACAAACTCAGCATGAAACTGGATCCCAGCACTCCGGAACAGGTTCTCATGGTCTCCTCAGGAGCAGCGCTGAACTTCAAGGAGATGTTCCCGGACCTGTTCTCCGAGAACCCAGGGAAGGTGAGAAACTATGTCCACAAGATTCGCCTGAAACCCAACGCCATACCGGTGAAACACAAAGTCAGGGCAGTACCTGCCACAGCGAGACCCGCATTGGAGGCCCACCTTCGGAAGATGGTCGAAGAAGGAACCATCGAGACTGTGGAATCCTCAGAGTGGTTGAGTCCAGTAGTTTTGATCAAAAAGAAATCCAGCAACGACCTTAGGATCTGCATTGACCTAAGAAGCCTCAATCTAGAGGTAATCACAGACAGCTTTCCTCTCCCCAGTATCAATGAAATCGTCCTCATGATGAAAGAGGCGGCAATCTTCTCTAAGCTGGACATGCGTGATGCCTATCACCAGATTCCCCTGCACAAAGCCTCTCGCCCCCTTACAGCGTTCATCACGCCCTTCGGCACCTTTCAATATACCCGCATGCCATTCGGGTTGTCGGCGGCATCCGCATTTCAGAGAATGATGAACTCCTTACTCAAAGGACTCACAAATGTTTCCTTCTTTCAAGATGATATCCTTGTGTATGCCAAAGACAACGAGACCCATAACAAGGCACTCAGGGCTGTTTTGAGCAGGCTTCAAGAGGAGGGCATTCACCTACGCCATGAAAAATGCGTCTTCGGAGTGAACAAGGTAGAATACCTTGTGTACTGCATCTCAAGTGACGGCGTCAGTCCCAAGAAGGACCTCATGCAGGCCATAACAGAAGCCCCGGCTCCGTTGTCCAAAGAGGAGCTACGCTCATTCCTGGGCCTAGCGGAGTACTACGCCAAATTCGTCCCCAGATTCTCCGAGACCACGTCTCCCATGAGGGAGCTTCTGAAGAAGGGGGCAGCCTACTCGTGGTGTCCGGAACAGAACGAGGCGTTCTGTGAAATCAAAAAGAGAATCCTACACGCGCCGTGCCTGAAACCATACAACCCTGATTGGGACACCTGCATTACCACAGACGCCAGCGCGTATGGCCTGGGGGCCACCCTGACCCAGAAGAAGGAAGACGCTGAGAACATTGTGGCGTTTGCATCCAAAGCGCTATCCGCATCGGAGAAGAATTACTCCACGGTCAAGAAGGAAATGTTGGCATGTGCATGGGCCGTCGACTACTTCAGATCGTACGTATGGGGGACGAGATTCAAGCTGATCACTGACCACAAACCCCTCATCCACATGTTGAGCCCGGGCGGCACCAAGACGGCCACCCCGAGGCTGGCCAGGATCGCCGTAAAGCTTCAAGAATACACATACGAAATAGCACACATTGCGGGGTGGAAAAATGCACAAGCGGACTGCATGTCCAGACTCCTGAGCCAAAGAGCCCCCGACACCACGTTCTTGGAGGATGAGTGTGTCGTAGCCTCCATCAGTGACTTAAGGAACGGCGAATACATGGACATGAGTGAGCGCCACTGGCGGGAGGAGTTCGAACAGGATGAGGCCCTAAGGCACGTCAGCACCTGGGTTCGCGAAGGATGGCCCAATGAGAGAGCGATCCCCGAAGGCCTCCGTCCCTACTGGAAAGTGAACGAGGAAATCTCCACCATGAACGGTCTCATCTTCAGAGGTGATCAAATCATCCCGCCCAACGGCATCCGCAAAGTGATAATGTGCAGGGCGCACTCGGGCCACCTGGGATGCAACATGACCAGACGCAGGATACGTGACGCCTACTGGTGGCCAGGCATGGACCAGGACATAAGACAAATGGTCAAAAGGTGCCACGAGTGCACCAACAGCGACAAACGCCCAACCGTGAGGCAAGCCCCCATGCTGCCCACCGAAGTCCCCAAAGGGGTGTGGCGAAAACTAGGTTTGGATTTCATTGGGCCCCTGGACAACATGCCCCCAGAGCACAGATATGGGATAGTCATGGTTGACTACTTCTCCAAATGGGTGGAAGCTGACTTCACGTCAGACATCACCACAAGCACAGTCATTGAAACACTCACCGCCGTATCCAAGCGGGAAGGTCTACCAGAAGAACTCGTCACAGACAACGGAGTCCAGCTAGTCTCCCGAGAAATGGAGAAGTTTCTCAAGCTCAACAACATTCGACAACGGAGAGCAAGCCTATACAACCCACAGGCCAATGGCCTGGTTGAGCGAGCAAACCGCTTCATCAAAGGGGCACTACAACTAGCTCATGCCTCGGGCTCAGACCCGTACAAGACGGTCAAGGAAGCAGTAGCGGCACACCGCCTCACCCCCAACGCCATCACTGGCTTCTCCCCATTCCATCTGCTGAGGGGGAGAAGGGCTGCATCCTCACTGGTACCACCCTGGCTCCATCAAGTGAGGGCTGACGAAGACATGAACATGGACGACGTAACGTTTCGCATGCAGCGCAACAAAGAAGCCATGAAGGCCCAAGGGGACTTGCGTCGAGCCGCTCGACACACAGCAATTAACAGAGGTGACCTGGTGAAAATACGCCTCCCCCACAAAGACAATTCAACCGGCTCCAAGTACAGCAGTCCCATAGAAGTCATGGGGAGAGGGTCAAACCACATCTGCACCAGCGACGGAAGGAAATGGAATCTGGAGAGAGTTGCCATGTACCGCAGGAGGGAAGACATGGAACAACCACACTGGGACACCGGAGAAGATCAAGACCGTCAAGGGACATCCGAAAACCCTTGCCGCTCAGAAAGAGGTGTCTTGGAGCCACACCACGGCAACGAGTTCTCAAGCCCCAACTCTCCAACTACCCCCAGGGAGTCACAGCGAAGAGCAAGGGAAGAAGAACTTGAATCACCCGCATCTCCTCAAGGGTACTCCAGCAATCCTGCCCCATATACAGATCTAAGCAGACCTCAGAGAGAGAGAAGAAAACCCAGCAAGTTTGCAGACTTCGTCATGGAATGACCACCCATCCTTTTTCCCAGCAAAGGAGGTGTGTGGGGATATCACACGATCGCGGGAGCGTGTTCTCGCGAGATCGCACGTAACGTGATCTCGCGAGCCCACGCTCCGCGGGAAAACGTTTCCCGCTTCAGAGCTGGCAGCCCGCCAGATGAAGCGGTCGCACCACAGCGCTGCTCCTGATGAGGACCCAAGAAAGTAAGAACTTCCAGCAGCCGTACAGCACAGCTTCTAGGGTGTAACACCACAGCCACAGGAGGTTACCTGGGGGCCCTAGAAGCTTACAGCGTGCCATCCCAGTGCACCCATTTCCCTCAGTGACTCAACTGGGGAAGTCCTGGACTTAACTGAACTGTAAGTATGTGCTTGATGAGAACTTGGACATATACCAGTCCACCCCAGTTGTTATTTAATAAAGTAGAGTAGACTCACTACAGCGTCCTGTCGTCCTTCGAGGCCACAACACAAGTATAGCGCAGAATAGTGCAATAAGGCGCAGCAAGATGTGATTGCACAGATGTATATTGCTCTTAATAGGCACTCGATTTTACAATGCAGGCAGTGTTATGCAAGTATAGTGCGCAGCGCTCACAATAAGGCACGGCATGATGTGATTGCACAGATGTACGTCACATTTAGTAAACTCTACATTCTACAGTGCAGGCGGTGTTATATAGCTACAGCAATATAGCGCGGGCGCTCACAATAAGGCACAGCTCAATGTGAGTGCACGGGTGTACGTCACACTTAGTAATCTCTGCGTTCTACAGTGCAGGCAGTGTTACACAAATATAGCAATATAGCGCGGGCCCTCACAATAAGGCACAGCTCGATGTGAGTGCACGGATGTACGTCACACTTAGCAATCTCTGCGTTCTACAGTACAGGCAGTGTTATACAAATATAGCAAATATAGCCCAGGCGCTCACAATAAGGCACGGCTAGATGTGAGTGGATGGATGTCTGTCTCATTTAGTGAACACATTTAATAAGCATTTAGCATTTGCAATGTCGCTGTCTGGGGTATGGGGGAGCAGCTAGTGTCAGGAGATAGGGCACCAGGGAGCATCGCATATAGTGTTATGATCGTGCTTCACCTTGGGAGCTCGCAGTAGGTCGGTCTGTAGTGATGTTAACAGATGGGTTCATAGTTCAGTTGTCTTGAAATTGGACCACACATATGGGGTCTTCTAGACATGACACCCAGTGCTGTTGGGGGGTATATAGGAGTTTCTGACTTCTGAGGTGTGGCAGAGTAGCTGAGACCCAGATTGGTCCTTAGGACATGGCACTGCAGCGTTGGCAGTTTGCTCGAGGAGAGCGCACGGTCATGCTGCCTGAGCACCATGGTCAAGTGCGGATGAGGGTGTTAGGTAGGTAACTTGCTTGAACAACTAGTCACTCAGTAATACAATGCAATTGTATTACCTTTGCAGGAGATGGTCAGGCGGTGGACACACCTCCACGCTCCGACAAGGCTTGGACAGGAGCCTTGGTATGTGGGCCTTGGTAGGAGAGCCGGCTAACGCCTGCTGGCATATCAGGTTGGTTGAAGAGGTCAAGGCCAACCAATCGGAATCAGTGGAGCTAGGAAGTTAAGAGGCTGCAGGTGGAGTCATCACACGGCAGCCATCTTTGAAAATGTGGCAGTATCTCGGTGCAGATAGTATTTCGGAATTTCAGCTGTATTACGGCCCAATGAGGCAGCAAGTGAGAAAAATTAATGTATGTCAAATTCGAAGGTCAGTGATTCCCAGTGGATTTCACGCTTAGCGCATTCAAAGTAAATATTGCGGCAGGTGCTGCGGATGACAATGTAAAAGCCAGATGGCTTACCTTGAGGGGTGGGGGTATGCACGCTGCTCCATCAACGCCTGTGTTGATGTTGTGTTTCATCATGCACATGCATTGTGTGCAAATCAACATGTGTTTTACATAATCAGATCCTTCCTCAAAGGAAATGGCAGGCGTAGAACATCCTTGTGTGAATGCATGCACTAGATCACACAAATGCTTTGTATTATAGAAGACATAAAGAAGCAATTCATTATGTAAAACATCCACTGAGTTTGATACATTTTAAGTGCATCAGGATATTGAATATCAACAAACCAAGGTGGCTATATGTGCTTTCTAGAAGACTATGGAGGACATTGGCCCACCACCCCCCGGACTGGGAAACAGTAAAAGAGACAGGCATATACGCGTTACGCCTGGCTTAACACCTTTTTTCCTAGTTTTTCCCTTCCCTGTTGACAACCGCCCTCATTAAGGGAGTGTGTTTGCTTTAAAAACCTTCCACCAACGCATCCATTTTAGGATGGGAGAATATTGTCAGGATCTTGTCTTTCAGGAGTGCTTCAACTTCATCCGTTTCGACATGAACAACATCCAGTTCTCTGTGAGATCTCCTGGAAAACTGATTGGGGCGAGTCATAGGATCAGGACATTGGGCATCATTACGACTGTGGCGGCCACGGTATGAACAGTGCTGATAAGGGACCGGCACCGTTCATACAGGGCCGGCACATTACGAGGTGACCAGGGAAAGGCAGACGCTTCCTGATCCTATCCCTGGGGCGGTGTTAGTTGGGAGGATCACCTGGGAGGATAAGGTCCCTAGGGGAACAGGAGGACTTTGTGGGATGAGACACAGTATTTACCTTCTTTAACAAAGGGAATATCGAAGATGCCAGAATAAGGAATGGCTTGTTGTCAGAGAAAGCTTTTATGTTCTCAAATTGATTGTCAGAATGGGGGTGGACATAATTATAACTTGTCATATATTAGAGTTAAGAAATGTCCTTTGAAAGTTTTGCACATTAAGAGAAATTAAAGCTCTTATGAGTCCCAGGGAAATCAGGAAGAGGAGTCCTTAAGTATTACTAATTTACAGGGTAATTCATAGAAATTCGCACAAAAGTGGCGCACGCGGCTGGCGCACAGTGTCCCCGTGCGATACACTGTGCCAGCCGCGTGCGATAAAATCCTTTTCATCGCACAGCGTATTCATGGATTTTAGCCTAAAAAACCAGCCGTGGCGCAGAGTGGCGCAGAGACCCTGCAGCAGCGCCAGTTACGCCCCCAAGAACGCCCTTGCGCAAGGAAAAGCCTTCAAAATTCCCAAATCATCGCAAAGGGATGCGCTAACCCTGGACCAGTTCACAGGACTGCCAAACAGCAAACGCCAAGCGGGGAACGTGTATTTCAGTGGTTCTAGGGAAGTTTCACACGCGATTGTCCTGGGTACGTGTACATCAGGGGTGCGCGGGAAGTAACACACACGATTCCATCAGGGCACGTGTATTCCAGGGGTGCGCGGGAAGTATCACACGCAAAAACAGCAGGGTACGTGCATTTCAGGGGTGCGCGGGAAGTATCACATGCGATTCCATCAGGGTACGTGTATTCCAGGGGTGCGCGGGAAGTATCACACGCAAAAGCAGCAGGGTACGTGTATTTCAGGGGTGCGCGGGAAGTATCACACGCGATTCCATCAGGGTATGTGTATTCCAGGGATGCGCAGGAAGTATCACACGCAAAAGCAGCAGGGTACGTGTATTTCAGGGGTGCGCGGGAAGTATCACACGCGATTCCATCAGGGTACATGTATTTCAGGGGTGCGCGGGGAGCACTACACGTGAATTGCCCGTGTGCGTCCTCCCAGGTGTTCCCTCTACACCCTCCATGGCCCCTGCAGGCGTCCCACACCACAGGGGACTACCCTGCACATGTCCCGCAGGCAGCCCATCCACCATGCCCATGCCCCCCAGCCAAACCACATGTCACCTTGCAGTACTGCCCACCAACGCATGTCCCCCTGCACCCCCACCCCCCAGCACGGTGGTGCACCCTCCACCAGGCCCCCACTCATGTCCAACCCATGTCTCCCAGCACCCCCACCCCCCAGCAGTGCAGGGCACCTGCCAGCAGGCCCCCACTCATGTCCCACTCATGTCCCCGTGCACCCCCACCCCCCACCAGTCAGGGGCACCCTCCACCAGGCCCCCACTCATGTCCCCCTGCACCCAAACCCCCCAGCACTGTGGGGCACCCTCCACCAGGCCCCCACTCATGTCCCCCAGCACCCCCACCCCCCAGCAGTACAGGGCACCTGCCAGCAGGCCCCCACACATGTCTCCCAGCACCCGCACCCCCCAGCACTGTGGGGCACCCTCCACCAGGCCCCCACTCATGTCTCTCAGCACCCCCACCCCCAGCACTGTGGGGCACCCTCCACCAGGCCCCCACTCATGTCCCCCTGCACCCCCACTCTCCAGCACTGTGGAGCACCCTCCACCAGGCCCCCACTCATGTCCCCCTACACCCCCACCCCCCTGCATCCAGGGGCACCCTACACCAGGCCCCCACTCATGTCACCCAGCACCCCCACTCCCCAGCACTGTGGGGCACCCTCCACCAGGCCCCCACTCATGTCTCCCAGCACCCCCACCCCCCAGCACTGTGGGGCACCTGCCAGCAGGCCCACACTCATGTCCCCCTGCACCCCCACCCCCCAGCACTGTGGTGCACCCTCCACCAGGCCCCCACTCATGTCCAACTCATGTCTCCCAGGACCCCCACCCCCCAGCAGTGCAGGGCACCTGCCACCAGGCCCCCACTCATGTCCCCCTGCACCCCAACTCCCCAGAACTGTGCAGGGCACCCTCCACCAGGCCCCCACTCATGGCTCCCAGCACCCCCACCCCCACCAGTCAGGGGCACCCTCCACGGGGCCCCCACTCATGTCCCCCTGCACCCCCACCCCCTGCATCCAGGGGCACCCTCCACCAGGCCCCCACTCATGTCTCCCAGCACCCCCACCCCACAGCACTGTGGGGCACCCTCCACCAGGCCCCCACTCATGTCTCCCAGCACCCCCACCCCCCAGCACTGTGGGGCACCTGCCAGCAGGCCCCCACTCATGCCCCCCTGCACCCCCACCCCCCAGCACTGTGGTGTACCCTCCACCAGGCCCCCACTCATGTCCAACTCATGTCTCCCAGCACCCCCACACCCCAGCAGTGCAGGGCACCCTCCATCAGGCCCCCACTCATGTCCCCCTGCACCCCCACCCCCCAGCAGTGCAGGGCACCCTCCACCAGGCCCCCACTCATGTCTCCCAGCACCCCCACCCCCACCAGTCAGGGGCACCCTCCACCAGGCCCCCACTCATGTCCCCCTGCACCACCACCCCCCAGCACTGTGGTGCACCCTCCACCAGGCCCCCACTCATGTCCAACTCATGTCTCCCAGCACCCCCACCCCCCAGCAGTGCAGGGCACCCTCCACCAGGCCCCCACTCATGTCCCCCTGGACCCCCACCCCCCAGCAGTGCAGGGCACCCTCCACCAGGCCCCACTCATGTCTCCGAGCACCCCCACCCCCAACCAGCCAGGGGCACCCTCCACCAGGCCCCCACTCATGTCCCCCTGCACCCCCACCCCCCTGCATCCAGGGGCACCCTCCACCAGGCCCCCACTCATGTCTCTCAGCACCCCCACCCCCCAGCACTGTGGGGCACCCTCCACCAGGCCCCCACTCATGTCTCCCAGCACCCCCACCCCCCAGCACTGTGGGGCACCTGCCAGCAGGCCCACACTCATGTCCCCCTGCACCCCCACCCCCCAGCACTGTGGTGCACCCTCCACCAGGCCCCCACTCATGTCCAACTCATGTCTCCCAGCACCCCCACCCCCCAGCAGTGCAGGGCACCCTCCATCAGGCCCCCACTCATGTCCCCCTGCACCCCCACCCCCCAGCACTGCAGGGCACCCTCCACCAGGCCCCCACACATGTCTCCCAGCACCCCCACCCCCACCAGTCAGGGGCACCCTCCACCAGGCCCCCACTCATGTCCCCCTGAACCCCCATCCCCCAGCACTGTGGTGCACCCTCCACCAGGCCCCCACTCATGTCCAACTCATGTCTCCCAGCACCCCCACCCCCCAGCAGTGCAGGGCACCTGCCAGCAGGCCCCCACACATGTCCCCAAGCACCCCCACCCTCCAGCAGTGCAGGGCACCTACCAGCAGGCCCCCACACATGTCTCCCAGCACCCCCACCCCCCAGCACTGTGGGGCACCCTCCACCAGGCCCCCACTCATGTCCCCTGCACCCACACCCCCCAGCACTGTGGAGCACCCTCCACCAGGCCCCCACTCATGACCCCCTGCACCCCCACCCCCCAGCACTGTGGTGCACCCTCCACCAGGCCCCCACTCATGTCTCCCAGCACCCCCACCCCCCAGCACTGTGGGGCACCTGCCAGCAGGCCCACACTCATGTCTCACTCATGTCTCCCAGACCCCCACCCCCCAGCAGTGCAGGGCACCCTCCACCAGGCCCCCACTCATGTCCCCCTGCACCCCCACCCCCCAGCAGTGCAGGCCACCCTCCACCAGGCCCCCACTCATGTCTCCCAGCACCCACACCCCTCACCAGTCAGGGGCACCCTCCACCAGGCCCCCACTCATGTCTCCCAGCACCCCACCCCCCACCAGTCAGGGGCACCCTCCACCAGGCCCCCACTCATGGCCCCCTCCACCCCCACTCCCAGCACTGTGGGGCACCCTCCACCAGGCCCCCACTCATGACCCCCTGCACCCCCACCCCCCAGCACTGTGGTGCACCCTCCACCAGGCCCCCACTCATGTCTCCCAGCACCCCCACCCCCCAGCACTGTGGGGCACCTGCCAGCAGGCCCACACTCATGTCCCACTCATGTCTCCCAGCACCCCCACCCCCCAGCAGTGCAGGGCACCCTCCACCAGGCCCCCACTCATGTCCCCTTGCACCCCCACCCCCCAGCAGTGCAGGCCACCCTCCACCAGGCCCCCACTCATGTCCATCTGCACCCCCACCCCACAGCACTGTGGGGCACCCTCCACCAGGCCCCCACTCATGTCTCCCAGCACCCCCACCCCCCACCAGTCAGGGGCACCCTCCACCAGGCCCCCACTCATGGCCCCCTCCACCCCCACTCCCAGCACTGTGGGGCACCCTCCACCAGGCCCCCACTCATGTCTCCCAGAACCTCCACCCCCACCAGTCAGGGGCACCCTCCACCAGGCCCCCACTCATGTCCCCCTGCACCCCCACCCCCCAGCACTGTGGTGCACCCTCCACCAGGCCCCCACTCATGTCCCCCTGCACCCCCACCCCCCAGCACTGTGGAGCACCCTCCACCAGGCCCCCACTCATGTCCCCCTGCACCCCCACCCCCCTGCATCCAGGGGCACCCTCCACCAGGCCCCCACTCATGTCCCCCTGCACCCCCACCCCCCTGCACTGTGGGGCACCCTCCACCAGGCCCCCACTCATGTCTCCCAGCACCCCCAACCCCCATCACTGTGGGGCACCCTCCACCAGGCCCCCACTCATGTCCCCCTGCACCCTCACCCTCCAGCAGCCAGGGGCACCCTCCACCAGGCCCCCACTCATGTCCCCCTGCACCCCCACCCCCCAGCAGTCAGGGGCACCCTCCACCAGGCCCCCACTCATGTCCCCCTGCACCCACACCCCCCGGCAGTGCGGGGCACCTGCCAGCAGGCCCCCACACATGTCCCCCTGCACCCCCACCCCCCCCAGCAGTCAGGGGCAGCCTCCACCAGGCCCCCACTCATGTCCAACTCATGTCCCCCTGCACTCCCAACCCCCAGCAGTGCGGGGCACCTGCCAGCAGGCCCCCACACATATCCCCCAGCCAACACGACATCACAATCCAGATCCCAGGCTCCTATGCCCACCCAAATCCCACCACACGCCACCCCAGTCCAAACACCCAACCAAGCTTTACATCCATTCAAAATTGAAATACCCATTACATGATAGATAACAAATAAGCAGTATGCGCATGAGTACAAGTCCGTCAGACCCACACAATGGCAACACATGACTGTGAAAACCCACATTGTGACAGGCATGAAACCAATGAGAGAAGTCCACACATTGAAGTAAGAAACAAAAATGTATCACAGTGTAAATGAAGTGAATGAAATCAAAACAAACAATAATGGCAACAAAAATCAAAATGCAGCATGTCCACAAAAATAATAAATAATGAAAATGGGAAGGAATCCAAAATAACCGTAATGAAATTGTGTCCAAAGTCACCGTCCAACAAAGCAAATCCAAAGGGAAAGTAAAGTGAAAATCCATTGCTCCATGGTGAAAAAATAATAAAAGATGAAGGCCACAAATCCACTGTCAAACTATGTACAAAGAGCAAATCCAGGGTCCATGATCCCAACGATGTAAATGAAACCTACAATAAAACCCACCTATCTAATGACTATATACAAAAAAGTGGGGCATAGTCCAAGCGCCCCAAATTAAAAAAATAAAATAAAACCTAACACTAATTAACTATATACAATGGCAGCGGGCTAGTCCAACGGCTCACTTCTGGATGTTGCGGGCCAGGGCATCATCGAACTCCTGCTCAATGTCCCAGAGGCGGTCCTGTTCCATGGCCCCGAGGGTCCGCACGGACGACGACATGTTATCCTCCAACTCCCTGCGGATTGCCTCGAGGGACTCGGCCCGCCTCAGGGCCCTCCGCATGGAGTTCTCCGCCCTGACCATCGTGAGCCGTGCCTCTTCTGCCCGCTGTCGCTCCGCATCTATGGCGTGGCCCAACCGCTGCCACACGGAAGACACTTCCCGTCCTGGGTCCTCCTGCCCTCCGGCCGATGCCGGCCCCTCCGATGTCGAAGGCCCCGAGCCATCATGGCTCCCACCTACAGCCTCCTGCTGCTGCTGCTGCTGTCCATGTGCCCTGTCCGATGGTGCCTGCACATCCTCCTCCAGCTGGGGTGCAGTTGTTGATGTGACCACCCCTGCTGGACGTCCGACTCCCAACTGTGGCAGGGATCTGTTGTCCACTATCCTGGCCGCACGGTCAGAGGCAGCTCCACAGGGCACCCAGGTGATACATGTGTGGGAAGATGGCATGGAGGACGACTGGGGCGTAGGGGGTTCCGTTGAGGAGGGGGTCGGAACAAGGTCCAGGAAATGGAGGACTCCGGCCATGGTGAGCTGTCCCAGTGGGTCAACGCGGTCAACGAGCCATGCGAGAAGACATGCAGTCTCATCATGGAAAGACTGCAGGTCAGCTCGCATGGCCCGTTGACGCAACGCCACCCCACCCTGGACAGGCTCAACCTGTTGCAGGATAGCCACATCCGCAGGGAGAGGAAGGCCAGTTGGTGTAAGCCAATCCCCTCCCTGAGAACGTGTCTGGAGGTAGGCATCCCTGCTGGTGCAAGATGATGCAGTGACAGGAGCAGGGACAGGATTGCACACAGGCACCTCCGCGGCGGCCTGTGCTGCCACCTGTCCCTGGTCCTGCACTGCACCACTAGCACCAGTGGAATCCCCACCTCCAGACCCCGCCTCTGTTGCTTGCACGGCCTCCTCCTCCACCAAACCCCCCACTAACCTGGATGACTCCGTGCCATCTTCCTCCGTTGGGCCCTGTGGGGTCCCAGCTGCCCCTTCTGCTGCCGAGGAGTCCAACTCCAACCTCCGCCTCCTGGACCTCCCCTCGGCAGCTGCGGCCTCGGACGCGGCACCGGACTCCTCACTCCCCGACAAGATCACAACCTGGGACGGGAGCCGGGCCTTGCGTCTCCGGCTGGTGGTGCGACCCCTGCCGCTGAGCTCCACAGCACCTTCTCCGCCCTCTTCATCAGTTGACGCTGCAGACAGGGAGAAATAAAACACAGGCATCAGGGCACTGTATAATGGACTCATAAACACATGACAGTTGTACATGAGTGGCATTGGCAAACCTCAGACATGGCATCACAATCCCCAACACACATGTCATTTCAACTTGCACACATGAGCTATACCACAGCCATATCACAACAGCCAGCACCATCCATACACATACAACAGCATGAGCAGGCAAAGGTGAGCCAGACATCACATGCGACACAGGGAGTGCACTACACATGCACACACACCACCACACTTGCATGCATGTGTACACCTCCGCCAACTGTCGCAGTGTTCAGATCGGCATCCATGTCACACCTGCCAATCATTCTTCCACATCCTTTGCCATGCAAGCCTACACACACAAGCACCATCCATGTGTCACACATGAGAGCCCTCGCATGTGTCAGCCTCACGCCCCCCCCCCATACTTGGCCACATAAAACCACATGTGCAACCTGCACACTCCTGCCACACCACCACACGCACAGCTTACATTCAGTATGCATGTACACTTACCGCTCGACTCCAGACGGGTCTGCCTCTCAAGGACCTGGACGTGGAGCGCTGGGGATATGCGTTCCAGGACCCTCATCTGATCTTCCGGCAAGTGGCCCCGGCGCCCCTTAGCATCTGCTGCTTTCAGGAGGCGCCGGGCCATCTTGAGGGTCCTGGACCTGAAGTCCTCCCAGCGCTTCTTCACAAGATGGAATAGTCGGACTGCCACCCCCTCCGCGTTGATGGCAGTCACGATGTCCGTCCAGATCCGAGTCCGTCCTTCCTTGTCGGCGCGCAACCTTCCGAAGAGGGCGTCATACTGCCCCAGGACATGCTCCACCGGGACACCAACTTCGGTGGCAGTGAAGCTGGTGCCCCTCTGCCTCTCTGGCCGGGGGTTGCCACTGGTGCCAGATGTTGCAGTGCCCAACATGGCAACCCCAGAGGTAGGAGTGGGTGGGCAACTGGGTCCTGGGGCTGGGCTGTGGAGCGATGGTATCCCAGTCGGGAGTCTTCGGTTCCAGCAGGGCTGGTCACAGCAACAGCACCCCTGGCTGATGTGCAGGCAGCAAATGGCAGAACACGTGGGCAGCAGGCAGTCAGGCAGCAGCAGATGGCAGGTGGGAGCGTGCTCGGGGCTCTGGGGGTGCAGTAATTCGGCCTTCTGGGCAGGAGCGTGGTCTTCCGTGTGCTTACGCGTGGCCAGCTTGATACGGAGTGATTTGGCACGTGAAAATCCAGCACGTCTGCGTGTAATTCGAGGAAAGGCCCTTAGCGCGTAAGCGCGTCAGCACACGTACGTTAATTCATTGGCCCAAAGGCGCCCAGGCGCGTCTATGATGTCACGCGCATGGCCGTTGAGAATGGCGTGTGTAAAAATAAAATACACGTCCGAGTGTCAAAGCGTGTAATTTGTGGAAATGGCCTCAGCGCGTATGCGCGTCTGTGACGTGTGTATAAAAGGTACGTGTAGAACACCATTTCCTTGTACGTGCTTTTCGTGGAGAGCGAGTGGGTGAAATCTGTACTTTTTGTCGGTTCACATGCGATTTAGTTCACAGCGTTTCAAGTTCGTACTCCCTGTTACCTCTGACAGCTTTTTCTCTTTTCCTCTTTTTCCTGGGCCTGTTTCCTCAAACAGCGTTCCCTTCTACTGTTGTCCTGTCTCCTCAGACAGCGTACAATTCTTCTTTTGGCGGGGGTGTTGCCAACGTGCACACGCGCATCTTTTACACGCTTTTTTTCCTGGCAGACGGTGAGTCGCGCACGTATTTAACATCTCTGCTTGCCCCGTGTGTCGCGTACCCCTTCAGAGGTCATTCTAGGCTGCGTGTGACACGCATACGTTCATTCTTGTGTTTCTGGGTGGCACAGCGTAGTGCAGGTTTATTTTTCCACACACGTGGTCTAGGAGGGGTTGCGTGCACCTTACTTCCCTTTTTTGGGGTGCCTGTGCGTTGCATGACCCGTCATCTTTCCCCAGGGGTGACATACAGCCTTGCTAGAGCACTAGGGTACGATTACCATCTGGTACCCAACCCCTTTGACCCCCAATTGCCCAGGACAATAGTTTACAGCGACTCCCATACGCACAATAACATCAGTGCCATGGTTGGGAGGCGACCAAGCCGTAAGGGTGGCAAAGGGGCCGAGCAGCAAGTGGTGGCCGTGGTGGATCCGGTAGGGGACGTGGCCGTGACTTGCAGGGTGCCCCTAGCCCCCCATGTGTGGAGGACCAGTCAGGGTCACCCATGCCCCCCCCCGGTTGAGGGTAACGTGGCTGACACCATCCATGCTCAGCCCTTGTTGGACCAGCCCACTGTGGCACCAGACCTGGCACAGGGTGACTCCATGGCTGACTTCCAGGTCAGCAGGTCTAGGCCACGTGCGCCGGTGCACGTTGGTGTCATCAGGCCACGTGGATCAGGGGCAGCTAGGTCATCTGCTGCCCCGAGTAGGCAGGGTGGGGAGGCTGCAGGGGCAGCTGCGGCTCCATCCACCCCACCTCTCACACACCCAGCCAGGACAGTGTCGGTCCTACTCCATCCTGACACCATCACACTTGAGCTAATGCCTGCACCAACTCCCATTCTGAGTGTGCAATCCCACACTCCTAGTACAGAGTCTACCGGGGCTCCTGCCCCTAGTGTCCAGAGCGGCGTAGGACACTCAGGATCCCCACCACCTTCCAAGTGGAAGAGGAAGAGTGCTAGTCCAGTAGAGGCTGATGCCCCAGACACCGCTACACAGTCCGGCCCGTCAAGGAAGCCCAGCTTCAATGAGGCCGAACTGAATGCACTTGTAAAGTATTTGTCCGCGCATGACCGCGAAATGGTGATTATTGCAGGATCCAAGACCACACCTGCACAACGTCTGACACACTGGCAGACCATCGCGTACATCATAAGTGCCCTTGGAATCGTGAGGCGCACAGCTACTGAATGCTACAAGCGCTGGAATGACCTGAAGCACAGGGCAAAGAATAAGCTGGCCTCAAGTCATGCCGCTACTCTAGTGACTGGAGGTGGGTCTCCATCAGAGGACATAGAACTCACTCCACATGAGCATTTTGCAGGGACCTACGTCACGGAGGAACAGATCCAAGGCGTGGGAGAACTGCCAGATTACGAGGCATTGTCCGGTGAGTGCACATGCATGTGTGTGTCATCCATGTGCATGGTGTGCGTGTGAGGGCTTCTGTTTGGGTGCCAGGTTAGGGTGTGTGTGCCTGAGTGGTTTGGGTCACCCATGTGCTTCATCCAATACATTCTGCGCACCAGCATTTGGGTATAGCAGTATCCCTTCTGCCAACAGTAGACATCTAGCCCAACACCATGCCAGTTGCCCTTGAAGTGTCATCTTGTCACAACATTGTTGCTTATTTTTCTCTGTTTATTCAGGCAGATTGTTTGCATTCCACCACTTTTACTAGGCATTTCTCAGTCCTATTGTCACATGTCTGACATGGCTATGGTAAAGTGGACTGACTTTGTTTCCTGGATATCATTTGTTTAGACATGTCCCTGTGCTATAGGACCATTTTGGACTGGCAGCACCAGGTTAAACATTTGAACTATTTCAATTAAAAAAGCAATTTCATGAGCAAACTAGACTGAATGAACAAGTGGTGCCCTCCTTTCCCTCTTCACTTTATGGCTATGGTACATGCCATCTGTGTGATGGCATGTGTATTTGACCTGCCAATCACAGGCCAATATGTGATGCCACTGCTAGGCAGCATGCAGCAAATGTGTTGATCTTCCATCTTGGTGTCATCAATGTGTGCTATTTGCCTCCCCTTCATACGCAGTGACGGTGCATGCATGGGAGGGTTTTAGTCATGTGGGACATGTGTCAATCAAGTACTGGTTCTGTAGCTTCTCAGCCCTAATTGTGTGCCATAGTGCTAATGCCTGTTTCCATTTCTTTTCTTTCTTGTCTTTGCAGAGGATGACGCACTTGATACTGCTGGGGTTGTGTAGATGGTGCAGACCCAGGAGGGGACTCAGGGCCGACCGACCACCAGTGAGGGACGTGGTGTGGTGGTGGGTGAGAACCCACAACTGCTGCAGGTCATGCTCTCAAGGGGTGTCTCTGGGTGCACCTCCCCCGAGCTGTGTTCAGGTGTCGATTCGGATGATGAGACCTATGTGCCGTCGCAGGTGAGTGTTCCTGGGAGGGATTTTGTTCTGTCCGACCCACCTGCACCAAGGGTAGAACCCTCAATGGGGATGTCAGTGTTGGCAGGTCCTTCTTTGGTGGTTACGGATGCAGGGTCACACTCCGCAACATCTGATCGTGTTCCTGGGCCAGCAGATCAGAGGGGGAATGCAGTCCTGCAGCCTCAGGCAGTGCCGGCACAGCAAGGCGCAGTTCGCCTTGCCCCAGACAGGTGTGGTGCCTGCCGACGTGGTGGCCGTACGCCACCTGGCAATACCGCATGGGAGCAATCCATATACGGTATGGCAACCCAAAAGGCAGCATCATCAGAGATGATGGCTCAGGCCATGGATAGGGTGGCCACTTCCATTGTCCCCCCAGAAAGGCTGATGGAGCGACTTCAGCAGGCAACAGACTCCATCTGCCAGTCACACAGGGAGGACATGTTGCCGTCCGACAGGGACAGGCGGGCGGCACTGGCGACTCTACGGGAAGCCATTTCCATAGAGTCCCAGGGCCACAGGGAAGCCCTGAGGGTGGAACTCCGTCACCTCAGGACGACTCTTGTTGAGCTTGAGGCTTCAACAAACACAAGGACAGCACAGCAGCTGGAGCGTCTCACACGTACGCTCTCAGCTGAGATGCAGGCAACTCTTGAGGAGGTCCGGTCATCCCGTGAGTTATTGCATGGGGACCTCCGCACGATTATCCTCCAGAACCAGACCTTCCAGACCCGCATGCTTGCTGCCATGGAGGACCAGACTAGGGCTTTGCGTGGGCTGCCTCCCATAGTGCCACCACCTCCTGAGGCAGCTGCAGAGTCTGGGGAGAGCGACAGCAGTGATTCTCTCACAATAGGGTAGCCGTGCAGGCCATGAGCCCATGGAGGTGTTTTTTTTCCGCAAGATCCACACAGGTAGGTGTTGGTGTGCACCCTGTCCTCGGACCTCCTGGGTGGCCTCCCCCACCCCCCCGGGCCCATTAATGGGCATTTTTGATTATTTATTTATTTTTTGATTTTTTTTGGACAGTGTGTTGCCTTGTGTGGCTCCCGTGGGCATACGCTGTATTGTGGCTGGGCACATTCAGGCTTGTCCTGAGTTTGGGTCAGATGCTTGGGTTTGTGTGACACACACCCCTCCTGCTTCCCGTTTCCATGGGCTTGCAAAGGGTGTGCCCAAGTGACATTGACGTACACGGTGACGTTGGACTCCCATTTGATGTGTGGGCAGTCTGTAGTCAATACTGTGTATACATTCCTAGTGCATATTGTTGTTGTATTGTACACTGCATGGTGTATTGATATGTGCCACTGCATCCATCTCATCCTCCTAATTTGCAGGTCCATTTCTCATGTCTTCACAAGGCGGTCTACTTTGGGACTGGAGTCCATGTTGTAAGCAGTGCACCTACACTCTTGCGTGGCGCTAACACTGTATACTTGGAAGTGTTCGAAGTGCTGGCATTATCAGGTAGTGAGGCTACCAATTTCTTAAGTCTGTACTGTCATGTTTATGGTAGGTTGGAGGTTGTGTAGGTGATTGGTATTCTTGGTAAGTATTTGGTAATGTGTGTTGTTGGTCTTGCATTACTGTGAGCATTTCATGTGTGGCCAGTTTCCATTAAGGACACTTGGGACATGTTGGTAACACTTGGGACATGTTGTGGGGATTAATTTGTTTGCTCTCACATTGCATGACATGCCATGGTGTGTTGTGTGGCCGTGCCGGGGAGGGGTTGGGTGACATGGCACTGTTCTCATGTTGTATTTTGCAAGTGGGTATTCATTTGCTGCATGGAAGTGTGTCTTTTGATGACACTGCATTGGTGGTGTTTGTGTAGGTAGGGATGCACACATTGTGACACTTCCACATGAACAATCTCAGGCTGCTATGGTTCTGACAGTTGACTGTCCCTTTGTTTATCATAATTGTCAGGTCGAGTCATCATTGCTTATCAGATGGTATGTGCCAGGGCTGTGTGCACTCCACAGGGGTGTGATTTCTATGTAAAGTAATTAGCCACCAGCTGCGTACGGGCTGCCTCACCCCGTGCCCTTTCCCCTCCCATGCGCAGGGGGCGTGCATGTGGTTGGGGATGTGGGGGCACCACCATGTCCACAGCCAGGCCCCGGCGTGTTGCAACATTGTGCAGGACACATGCTGCCACTATGATCCTGCACACTACTGGCGGCGCATATAACAGCTGCCCGCCAGAACAGTCAAGGGAGCGAAAGCGTGACTTGAGCACTCCGAATGTGCGCTCCACTATGCCCCGGGTTGCAATATGGGCTGTGTTGTATCTTACCTCGGGAGGCGTGATGGGGTTCCGAATTGGCGTCATCATGTGGGTGCTCAGAGGGTAGGCACTGTCCCCTGGTGAGGAGGTGATGGGTATCATTAGTGGGGTAGTGACATAACTCTGCATCTGACATGCATGCATGTGCAGTGGCATTCATACTCACCAAGCAGCCATGTATCGCCATGCCGCCCAGCTTCTAGGTCCCAGCTTAGGGTAGACATTCGGTAAATTAAGCTGTCGTGGGTGGACCCTGGATAGTTGGCATATACTGAGGTGATGATTCCCTTGGCATTACCTACTACCTGCACGTTGATGGAATGCCAGTGCTTGCGGTTCCTATAGATGTGCTCAGATGCCCTGGGAGGACGTAGTACCACATGGGTGCAGTCAATGGCACCTAGCACTTTGGGGAATTGTGCCACACCGTAGAAATCCAGGGCGGCAGCCTGCCTTTCTGCAGGTGTTCTGGGCAGGTATATGTGCCTGCGGACTGATGGGCGTGCAGTGATGATGTTCAAGACCTGGTGTAGGCAGCGTGACTGCATGGCCTGTGACACCCCACCCACTGTGGCACTTGTCCGCTGAAATGATCCAGTGGCCAAGAAGTGCAGTACATTAAGGACCTTCTCCAGGGGGCTGAGTGCTTGGGAGCACAGGGTGGGTGATGTGAGGTCATCCTCCCACTCACTCACCAGGTCCAGTATTATGTGAGGTGGAAACCTGTACCTCCCATACACCTGATCCTCAGGCATCCCAAAAAGGCTGGTTCTGGGTGTGAAAATTCGGGCCCTCACTATCCTCCTCCTCCCCCTTTGGTAACACACGGCCACTGCTGCTAGGAACGGTATATTCATCCTGGCGTCTGAGCTTGTTTGTTGTTTGCGCGCACTTTTATGCTGCACGGGTCGACGTACGCCTGCTTCCTGCTGGCGTACGTGTTTCCGGATTAGCACGTTTTTTTGTGCGCATGCCTTAGCCCCGTTCAATTCCATGGATACGTGTTGTTGGCGAGCGTGTAAAACTTCCCGCGCACCCCTGTAATACACGTACCCAAGCAAATCGCGTGTGAGAATTCCCGCGCACCCCTGCAATACACGTACCCAGGCCAATTGCGTGTACGCGCACTTTCCTCCAATTACAAGCAATGATACTCTGACGTGCAGTGTTTCCATGTGTGCTCTGTCATCACGTGCTATGAGGGAAACACCCGCGCGCGTCACGTCACAGACGCGCTTACGCGCTGAGGGCCTTTGGTCCAATGGAATCGCGTATGCGTGCTGACGCGCTTACGTGCTAAGGCCCTTTCCTCGAATTTCACATTGACGTGCAGGATTTTCACGTGCCAATTCACTCCGTATCAAGCTGGCCACACGTAAGCACATGGAAGACCACGCTCCTGCCCAGAAGGCCGAATTACTGCCCCCCAGAGCCCCGAGCAGCCTCCCACGAGCCATCTGCTGCTGCCTGCCTGCTGCCACCGTGCCCTGCCATTTTGTGCCTGCACATCTGCCATCTGCAGGGGTCCAGGTGCTGTGTCCACCCCTGCTGGAACAGAGGACTCCCGACTGGTATACCATCGCTCCACAGCCCAGCCCCAGGACCCAGTTGCCCACCCACTCCTGCCTCTGGGGTTGCCATGTCGGGCACTGCAACATCTGGCACCAGTGGCAACCCCCGGCCAGCCAGAGGGGCACCAGCTTCACTGCCACTGAAGTTGGTGTCCTGGTGGAGCAAGTCCTGGGGCAGTATGATGCCCTCTTCGGATCGTCACGCGCCAACAAGGAAGGACGGGACAGGATCTGGGACGACTTGGTGATTGCCATCAACGCAAAGGGGGTGGCAACCCACAACATCCAGAAAGTCAAGAAGCGCTGGGAGGACTTGAGGTCCAGGACTCTCTTGAAGGCCCGGCGCCTCGTGGAGGGGGGCCGGGCGCATGAGTACCATGCAGCTGAGGGTCCTGGAACGTGTAGACCCAGCACTACACGCCCAGATCCTTGCGAGGCAGACCCGTCTGGAGTTGAGCGGTAAGTGGGCAAGCATTGCTGTGTGAGACAGGGCATGTTGCAGTGTGCTATTTGTCTGATGCTTGCCTGTATGTGTGATATAGGCCATGTACGCATGTATGTGTGCAGGGACATCATGGTCATGCATGTGAGACCAGTAATGTGTGAACCACACGGTTGGTGCATGTGTTTAAATGCAACATGGGGAGCCCTATGCGGATTGGACGCATAAGAGCATGCCAGTCAGGGTAGGGGTGAGGGACGGGTGCTGATGCCATGTACATGTATGGTATCCATGTCTGTGTGTCTGACCTGCGTGTCTGTGACTTGTGAATGCCATGGATGCATGACACATGTTTGTGACAATGTACAGATTCACAGATTCAGCCTAGTTATCCTTGTATCCACTGTGTCTGGGGTGTACAAGGCCAGATGGATGAAACTACGGTGATGTGTGTGCATGTGATAGGCATGACCCATGATGAATGTGTGTTCCATAACAGCATTGTATGTTTGGAGAGTCCCTTGGACATGTATGCAAATGTCCATAGCATGTGCCATGCCTGTTACTGCGTGTGTTTTGCCTGCACTGACCCGTGTGTTGTGGAGGGACATGATGGAAGTGATCTTTGACAGTGCCACTCATCTGCTATTGCTTCCTGTCTAGGGGACCATTGTACAGTACCCTGATGCTTGTGTTCTATGTCTCCCTCTACACAGCGGCAAGTGAAGAAGAGGGCGGAGACGGCGCTGTGGAGCAAAGCAGTGAGGATGCCCCCACGGCTGCAGCGGAAGGGGTGGGTGAGCCCCCACAGGGGCTTGCAACGGCGGAAGACGGTGTGGAGCCATCCAGGTTGGTGGTTTCCACAGAGGAGGAGGAGGCTGCTACTGCGGCGCACATGGGGCCTGGTGGGGGCATCCCTGCTGGTGCAAGTGGTGCAGTCCAGGGGCAGGGGCAGAAGGCAGCACAGGTCACCATGGAGGGGCCTGTGCATGACACTGTGACTGCACCACCATGCACCAGCAGGGATGCCCCATCCCAGGCCGGTCCGCAGGTAGGGGGGATGTCCATGTCATCTGACTCCCCTCCACCTGCGGACGAGGGGACCCGCGGCCGTATGGAGAAGGTCCTGATTGGTGTCGCGTTGCGCACGGGTGTCATTCGTGATGACGTGCATGCTTCCCGGGAGGAGCTTGCACGTCATCACGAAGAGCACCGTGCCGACGTGGCCCAGTTGGGATCGGCCGTGGTTCGGGGTTTCATACATGTGTCGGCCAATCTGGCGGCCCTCTCCTCCTCTGTGGAGACTATACGCCAGTCGTTCTCCATGCCGTCTTCCGGCCAAGATGCCACCAGGCCCCCCTGTGGACCTGCCCTGACCAACGCAGCCAGCTTGGTGGGGATCCCATCCCTGCCACAGTCGGGAGTCGGAGGTCCAGTAGGGGTGGACACCACAGCAACTGGACCCCAGCAGATGGAGGATGTGCCGGCATCATTGGGCAGGGCACGTGCACAACGGCGTTGGTGGATTCCATCAGCCTGGATGCCGTCGTGCTGGCAGAGGCAGTTGCGTCGGAGGCAGCAGCGGAGTCAACGTGGGAGGCATCATGGCTCGGGGCAATCTACATCGGAGGGGCAGGCATCGGCCGGAGGGCAGGAGGACCCAGGACGGGAAGTGTCTTCCGTGTGGAGGTGGTTGGGCCAGCAGGTAGGTGCGGAGCGGCGGCGGGCAGAAGAGGCGCGGCTCACAATGGTCAGGGCGGAGAACTCCATGCGGAGGGCCCTGAGGCGGACCGAGTGCCTCGAGGCAATCCGCAGGGAGTTGGAGGAGGACATGTCGGCATCCCTGCGGACCCTCGGGGCCATGGAACATGACCGCCTCTGGGACATCGAACAGGAGTTCGATGATGCCCTGGCCCAGGACACCACGGAGTGAGCCGCTGGACTAGCCCGCCGCCTTTGTATATAGTTAATTAGTGTTAGGTTTCATTTCTTTTTTTTAATTTGGGGCGCTTGGACTATGCCCCACTTTTTTGTATATAGTTATTAGTTAGGTAGGTTTTATTGTAGGTTTCATTTACATCGTTGGGATCATGGACCCTGCATTTGCTCTTTGTACATAGTTTGACAGTGGATTTGTGGCCTTCATCTTTTATTATTTTTTTCACCATGGAGCAATGGATTTTGACTTTACTTTCCCTTTGGATTTGCTTTGTTGGACGGTGACTTTGGACACAATTTCTTTACGGTTATTTTGGATTCCCATTTTCATTATTTATTATTTTTGTGGACATGCTGCATTTTGATATTTGTTGCCATTATTGTTTGTTTAGATTTCATTCACTTCATTTACACTGTAATACATTTTTGTTTCTTACTTCAATGTGTGGACTTCTCTCATTGGTTTCATGCCTGTCACAATGTGGGTTTTCACAATCATGTGTTGCCATTGTGTGGGTCTGACGGACTTGTACTCATGCACATACTGCTTATTTGTTATCTATCATGTAATGGGTATTTCCATTTTTAATGGATGTAAAGCTTGGTTGGGTGTTTGGACTGGGGTGGCGTGGGGTGGGATTTGGGTGGGCATAGGAGCCTGGGATCTGGATTGTGATGTCGTGTTGGCTGGGGGACATGTGTGGGGGCCTGCTGGAGGGTGCCCCTAGATGCAGGGGGTGGGGTGCAGGGGGACATGAGTGGGGGCCTGGTGGAGGGTGCCCCTGACTGCTGGGGTGGGGGTGCTGGGAGACATGAGTGGGGGCCTGGTGGAGGGTGCCCCACAGTGCTGGGGGGTGGGGGTGCTGGGAGACATGTGTGGGGGCCTGCTGACAGGTGCCCTGCACTGCTGGGGGGGGTGGGGGTGCTGGGAGACATGAGTTGGACATGAGTGGGGGCCTGGTGGAGGGTGCACCATAGTGCTGGGGGGTGGGGGTGCTGGGGGACATGAGTGGGGGCCTGGTGGAGGGTGCCCCTGACTGGTGGGGGGTGGGTGTGCTGGGAGACATGAGTGGGGGCCTGGTGGAGGGTGCCCCACAGTGCTGGGGGGTGGGGGTGCAGGGGGACATGAGTGGGAGCCTGGTGGAGGGTGCCCCTGACTGGTGGGGGGTGGGGGTGCTGGGAGACATGAGTGGGGGCCTGGTGGAGGGTGCCCCACAGTGCTGGGGGGTGGGGGTGCTGGGAGACATGAGTGGGGGCCTGGTGGAGGGTGCCCCTGGATGCAGGGGGTGGGGGTGCAGGGGAACATGAGTGGGGTACTGGTGGAGGGTGCTCCACAGTGCTGGGGGGTGGGGGTGCAGGGGGACATGAGTGGGGGCCTGGTGGAGGGTGCCCCTGACTGGTGGCGGGTGGCGGTGCTGGGAGACATGAGTGGGGGCCTGGTGGAGGGTGCCCTGCACTGCTGGGGGGTGGGGGTGCAGGGGGATATGAGTGGGGGCCTAGTGGAGGGTGCCCTGCACTACTGGGGGGTGGGGGTGCTGGGAGACATGAGTTGGACATGAGTGGGGGCCTGGTGGAGGGTGCCCCTGACTGCTGGGGGGTGGGGGTTCAGGGAGACATGTGTAGGGGCCTGCTGGCAGGTGCCGCGCACTGCTGGGGGGTGTGGGTGCAGGGGGACATGAGTGGGGGCCTGTGGAGGGTGCCCCTGGATGTAGGGGGGTGGGGGTGCAGGGGGACATGAGTGGGGGCCTGGTGGAGGGTGCTCCACAGTGCTGGGGGATGGGGGTGCAGGGGGACATGAGTGGGGGCCTGGTGGAGGGTGCTCCACAGTGCTGGGGGGTGGGGGTGCAGGGGGACATGAGTGGGGGCCTGGTGGAGGGTGCCCTGCACTGCTGGTGGGTGGGGGTGCTGGGAGACATGAGTTGGACATGAGTGGGGGCCTGGTGGAGGGTGCCCCACAGTGCTGGGGGGTGGGGGTGCTGGGAGACATGAGTGGGGGCCTGGTGGAGGGTGCCCCTGGATGCAAGGGGGTGGGGGTACAGGGGGACATGAGTGGGGGCCTGGTGGAGGGTGCACCTGACTGCTGGGGGGTGGGGGTGCAGGGGGACATGTGTGGGGGCCTGCTGGCAGGTGCCCCGCACTGCTGGGGGGTGTGGGTGCAGGGGGACATGAGTGGGGGCCTGGTGGAGGGTGCACCTGACTGTTGGGGGGTGGGGGTGCAGGGGGACATGAGTGGGGGCCTGGTGGAGGCTGCCCCTGACTGCTGGGGTGTGGGGGTGGTGGGAGACATGTGTGGGGGCCTGCTGGCAGGTGCCCCTGACTGCTGGGGGGTGGGGGTGGTGGGAGACATGTGTGGGGGCCTGGTGGAGGGTGCCCCTGGATGCAGGTGGGTGGGGGTGCTGGGAGACATGCGTTGGTGATCAGTGGTGCAAGGTGACATGTGGGTTGGCTGGGGGGGCATGGCCATGGTGGATGGGCTGCCTGTGGGACATGAGCAGGGATGCAGGGTAGTCCCCTGTGGTGTGGGCTGCCTGCAGGTGCCGTGGAGGGTGTAGAGGGAACACCTGGGAGGACCCACATGGCCAATTCACGTGTAGTACTACCCGGCACCCCCGAAATACACGTACCCTGCTGAAATCGCGTGTGGAACTTCCCGCGCACCCCGGAATACACATACCCTGCAGAATTAGCGTGTGGAACTTCACGCACACCCCGGAATCCACGTACCCTGCTGAAATCGCGTGTGGAACTTCCCGCGCACCCCGGAATACACGTACCCTGCAGAATTAGCGTGTGGAACTTCACGCGCACCCCGGAATCCACGTACCCTGCTGCAATCGCGTGTGGAACTTCCCGCGCACCTCGGAATAGACGTACCTTGCAGAATTAGCGTGTGGAACTTCACACGCACCCCGGAATCCACGTACCCTGCAGAAATTGCGTGTGGAACTTCCCGCGCACCCCGGAATACACGTACCCAGGCAATTCGCGTGTGGAACTTCCCGCGCACCCCGGAATACACATACCCAGGCCAATCGCATGTGGGACTTCCCGCGCACCCCGGAATACACGGATCCAGGCAATTCGCGTGTGGAACTTCCCGCACCCCGGAATACACGTACCCAGCCAATCGCGTGTGGGACTTCCCGCGCACCCCGGAATACACGTACCCAGGCCAATCGCGTGTGTGACTTCCCGCACACACCGGAATACACGTACCCAGGCCAATCGCGTGTGGAACTTCCCGCGCACCCCGGAATACACGTACCCAGGCCAATCGCGTGTGGGACTTCCCACGCACCCCGGAACACACGTACCCAGGCAAATTGCGTGTGGGACTTTCCGCGCACCCCAGAATACACGTACCCAGGCAAATCGCGTGTGGGACTTTCCGCGAAGCATAGAATACACGCACACGCTATTTTTCACACAGCGGGTGTCCGTGTTTGTCGCGTACCCCTTTGCACGTCATTTGTCTTAGAGGGCCACAGTATGTGACATTCATCATATCTGTATATAGGTGCTTTTTGTTGGCGCACATTTTGGCGCACATTTATTTCAGGGGCAGGGACACTACCGCCTGCTTTCTTGTGGCGGACGTGTTTGGGCCTGTGCGCTGGTTTGACCGTGCGCTGGTTTGCCCTATTGGATTCCATGAATACGTGTTGTAGGTGAGCGTGTGGCCGTTCCGTGCACTTGCCTCCTGTACTTCCCCCGTGATGCCCACATTTTGACGAGTTGTTCCCCATTCCGAGTGTTACGCCCTGTGTTACGCCTACTTTTGTTGTGTGCGCCGCGCTATGTGCGATTTCGCTGTGGCCGTGGCGCACGACGTTAGATATCATGTGCGCCGGCGTGCGCCGCGCACTTTTTCAGCGCACATCCGATATTTTTCTCGTGCACGGCCTTCCATGAATCGATGTGCGCTGGTTTCCCTGCGATTTTCGCACTTGCACTGCGATTTTCGCTCTTTCACTGCGAATCGCACGTTTTTGGCCGCTTGCGCCGAAATTTTCGCCGCACATTAATTCCATGAATCGACACCTTAATCCTTATGAAATCTCCTTCTCTTGTAAAACCAAATACTTTATGGAATTCTTATAATACTCCTTCAGGGATTATGTGTAAGGACAATAATGAAGTCAGTAATGATAAATAAAATCATTGCGAAAGCTGAATTTGACTTTGTGGACTTTCAGTCCCAGAATTCCACAAATATTGGGACGAAGAAGAAGGTTGCAGAGGCACAGGACTGCAAATTGCTGTCAATTAGGGATAATGACCCACACCGGAGGCTTAAAAATCCCTTCAGGTGCAGGCCAAGAGAGCGGAGAAGAAGAAGGTGAAGCAAAGCAGCAGTAGCAGCTGGGGTAGGTTTTCTACCTCAACCTGGCAACCGAAGCAGAACTCAGCTGTGCGCCGAGACGCCAATACCACAGATGCGTGCAGAGTAAATGTCGGTCCTGAGAGGGTCTCCAGGACACAAGTTTTCAGCTGCAGCGTTCGGGCAGTTGAAAGCACACCTTTTCGTCATCTTTCCCGCTGTCAGCTGTGAAGGCATCATGAAGCGGGACACAGACAACAGACTTAAAGTTCAAAATAAAATACTTTATTATAACAAATGCCAGGATGGTAGAAGGCCTAACTTGCCCTATGTTAAGGTGGGATTTCCCTGCCTGAATAAAACTAATGAAACTCTTAGTCAAAGAGTTCAACTTAAAAGTCTGTCTGTGCCCAAAAACCTCTACTTGGCCTCACAACTAAAGCTAAATAATTTGTAGGGATGTAAATAATAACAGAAATTGGGCCTCATTACGTGGCTGCTGGTAAAGTCCGCCTGTAGGCGACGGCTTACCGGCAACCCCATTACACCGTTTCCACGCTCCTGACTTCCCGGTGCCACTGTGATATTATGGCAGGCGGCGGGAAAGGTAAATCCCCATTCCTGTGGAGTACCACACGACTCCTTTGGAATGGGGTCACTGAAGCACTTGCACCACTCCTGACAGTGCCAGTACTTCAGTGAAAACACTGCAGGTAGGTGCCTGAAATCCCAGCAGGTCGGGCCTGCCAGGAGTTCTGTGCCCCTACCGGCAAACTGTTAGTTTGGTGGTCCAGAAAGGGTGCCGGTACATTGTTAATGGCAAACTTATTTCCAGACCGCCAAACTCGTAATGAGGCCCATAGTGTTTAACTCAAAGTTCTGAGCTCCTTCCAGCTCATAGCTCTCTTTCTGCTCCCCTTCCCCAAGTGCAAGATAGTTCTACGAAAGTCTCAAGATTACCTTTCTCAAGGTCAAAGTGATAATGTTCCAAACAATCCTCGGAGTTCCCTAATCCAAGTTCCAAGCAACACAGTTAAAAAACAAAGGGTCTTGTGGCGCAGTTCGCAAGACAATAAGTGTAGTTCTTCAAGTCTCAGGGTTCCCTTCCTCAAGACTTTACCTTCGCCACCACAATGTCCTTGGTCTTCAGCATTCAGGGCTCACTGGTCCAGGCGCAATTGTCAGACTACACAGTCCACCCATTACAGGACGCGCAACCAGGGTCCCTAAGCTCTTCAGCCCACGCAGGTTCTTTTACTGGCTCCTGTCACCAAGTCACCTTCCTCTTAGTCGGCCTCGTGGCTCTGTCATCACGTGTCACACATCTCTTGCCAGTCTTTGGCCTTGCTGTACTGCATTCACTCATGCAAGTTTATTTTGAGGGTATTCGGTTCATACCACACCTTCTTATGACTCTCTGTCCCACTTGTACCCTTTTCCATAATTTATTTTCACATGGGCACCTTGGCTGTTCTCTTTATTTTCTTGGCCATTAAGTTTTATTCCATTCCGTATTTAATATGCTTAACTACAGGGTTTCATTTAATTCAGCATTCAATATGCATTCATGACATTTCATTTTTCCATTTTCATACAGTTTGGTATTTAATACACATTGGTTTTGCTTAATTTTAGGGTTGTCCTCAGTTTCAAACAACCATAGACTTTTGAAAACATTCTCTCTGAGACACGCAGCCACTCCGATACAAAGTCTTCCTTCTCAAACTTCAACAATGGATGTGTTCCTGCTCATGCACTCGCATACCAAGTTATACCGGGTTTCTCATCCGTCAGAAACTCACTGGTCCCATTGATAACCATCACAGCAACGCAGAGCACACTAACTTCTGCTTCTGATGTTAGATGTCCAACTTCTGCCCCTCGAACACTCCTTTGTCTGCTCATCAACACAGGAGAATGGGCACATTTGCTTAAGGTAAAGGGACGGCCTCGCCACACGGCTCGCTTCTCCGCCTTCAGTCTGCCCCAAGGAGCCAAGCTCCCACGCCACGCTTCGTGAGACCACATCTCTCAGCAGTCCCCAGCGTCTCGGCGTTCTACAAATGGCAGACTGACTCACCGCAGTTCCCTCCAATGGCTCGCTTCCTCATAGATGCAGTCCCCTGCTGGTTCCCCCACAAAGGCCTCCCTGTTGCTCCCTGTGGTGTGCTCTGCCTCTTTGTATGCACATGCAACCCTTTAACAGGTTGCAAGTGGACTTTCTTAAATGAGCTTGCCTGACTATGATTAAGGGAACATGCCTGACCTTCACAACACTTTGCAGGCATCTTCCTCATCCCAGTACTAAAGTGGTGAAATTGCATAGTCTTCATCACTCTTAGTTACCACTTCCTCGTCTCAGTACGGTCAAGTGTCACATAAGGGAAAATGAGGGGTGCTGGTTTACAATAGCCCATTAAGGTCAGGGGAAGGAGGATACCATTTCTTTCCTGTGTGCACCCCACTCCCAATCCCTAAGGACCCTCCACCAGGTGAGCCTCCCTCACTTCTCCACCCCCAGGGTCGGAATCTAAGAGCAATGGCCTTTCCCTGGCCACCTGAGAAGAGGATCCAGGGGTTTTAGGAGTGATAATACCCTCAGGTTTCTCACACAGCCAAGGAACTAGAGCTGACAAGCTCCAGATCGATGTGGGAGCCAGGAGAACTCTAGTATTGGCAGACGCGGGCCACAGGAAACCACGAGGAAGAAGTGGCCGGGCTGCGCCAGGAAACCGAAGCAGAGGACCTGGAGGCAGCAAGGTGAACGGACGTGCACGCCAAACCCGGTGAGCTCACTGTTACATTGTGACTCTGGGGCGCTCCGTAATCACCCGCTGGCCGAGACGAGGAATCTAAATTGTAATGTTGTGAACTGTAACCACGTAACGGTAATGAGAAAGAAAGCTTTTGAATACCGAACACATGCAAAGCAGCCTAATTAATTTGATATAAACCAAGCTGACTTAAAGAGATGCAGATGGCATTGTAACATTGTGAACTCTAACCATGCAACGGTAAAGAGAAAGAAAGCTTTTGAATACCGGATGAATGTGAAGGAGTCTAATTCATTTGTAATAAACCAAGCTGACCTAAAGAGACGTTGATGGCATAATAAGAACTTGATACTCTTACCAGAAAAGTGTGACTGTGTCACTGTGTAAAAAGAGCCAAGACCGAGAAAGGGCAATATTCCTAGTCAAAGAGACAAACAACCATTGCCAAATCCAAGAGCAAAATACAACTAGGCAATTAAGAAAATCCCTGAATTGCCCATGCCAGAAGGAGACAGTTGAGAATTTCAGTGTTGTTAAGAACTTTTGCCTTTATGGAGAAGAGGTCTTAAGAGAAAAGGGATCCAACCCACATTGCCGAAGCCAAAGAAGTGTGGAAGTGAAACATATTTCCTATCAGCAGTTGGTTAATGCAAAAGGGAAAAAAACAAGAGTGGCAAGAAGGCTCCACTTCTGAAGGAAGAGATTCAGAAGGAGAGGAGCATAACTTGCAGAAAGTGTGGCAACTGCACAGGTATAAAAAATAGCATCAGTGAGGTTCTTCTTTCCCTTGAAGACTTACTTGATTTTGAGGTTGTGGAGCAAAAGGCATTGCTAACCTGTTTGAGTTTGACCTTTACCACAGACATAATTACAAGTAGTGGTTTGTTCTGGCCTGGTAGGAGAGTACACCGGTCAGAGAATGCTGTAGTAGTTTGATCTGTTCTGGCAGGAGAGTAGACAGAGCAGAGGACCTTGTTTCATTAGGCCTGGCAGATGGATGGACCAGGTCTAAAACATTTAAGAACTGTGGTGTGATTAAAATATTGAAGGAGATAAAGACTGAAGAATCACTGAAATCTTGTTGTGAATCCATATCGAAACATCCTGACAAATTAATATTGTTGAAGCAAGTGTGGTATGAACTGCTGCAGAAGTATTTAATATTGTCAAGCAAGTGGTTTTGTGAACTGGTGTATGAAGATCCGGACAAAGACCTTTTAGATGGAACCAAATAGCAAATATGAACTTTGTTGGAACTCTTGTGTTATCAAGTTGGGACCAACAATAACTGATGTGGAACTTTGTTGCGACAGAGGATTTCCTTAACCTTTTTGGAACTGTTGAACACAATCCTGCTTGAATCTGGGGAAGGGGAATTCACACAGATTAGAAGGAGAGACACTTGTTATGTTGTGAGTTTAGTTGTCATATTTGTTGCTATTGAACTGCCATATGTTACCTTGTGGTGTACCTATGTTGGTGTACATTTAAGTGAGGGACAGAATCCTTTTGTCAGAGTGCTTCCTTTAGTTTGTTTTAGGCAGGGAAAACCTCGTCAGGGTGGGGGTAATAAGGTGTTTATCCAACCTTTTCAGTTAATAAAATGGCATCTTTTGAAAACACCTTCACAAAGTTGTCCGTCTCACATTTCTGACACCTCCCATTTAGCACTGCCTATTGAAATGTTTTTGGGATCAACAACAGCATATGGGGTTGGCTGGTTTCTTTGGTATTGAGTTCAACCCTATACAATAACCTGTTGCTTTCCTACATCTTCATAGGGTGCGACTTGTTCAAATACATTCCAAAAAAGGGGAACTCACTTCCGAGCTGCCACTAAGTCTAGAGAAAATACGTTATAGATGGTTGAAGCTGAATCTATAGACCCCATAAACTCTGTTGACCCCTTCGGCTAAGGGAGCGATACTATAGGTGTATTTCACAATACTTATCATGTTTGCTTCGTCCTAGATGATCAGTAAAAATACCATGCCATAGTAAGATATCATAGCTAGACTGGCTTCACCAAAATGCCAGCTTTTGACTCTATTGCTCTGTTACTATTTGTAAAGGACCGGATGGGGGTGTCTGTACTTCTGCTCTCTATATGGTAGAGGAGAGGCACAGAGGACCCCAGCCAAGATTCTCTATTATTGGTACGTGGTCAAGCAATCAAGGCCTAGCTTCTCAGGGGGTGATGCAGGCTGGTTCTTAAGTACAGTGTAGTCCCCAAACCCCCACAAAGGAATGTCCACACACTGTATTGGTTAAAACACAGTCTTTATATAATTCATATTCAAGGTTATGTACACTATCACAATAACTCACTTTGTGCTCAGAAAATCAATAATGGTAAATATACACAGTTCTAAAGTGGTACCGCAAATATTATCAGATCTCATTAAAGTGCATCAACTATACCGTCAAACTGTCACACAGATCAATAAAGAGGAAACCAGCAGTAGACAGAGGAAGGAAAGCAAGACGGTCGAACAATTGGCAGAATACTGGTCGCTACCGTTAAACATAGCTCTGTGTGGAGATCCCCCCACCTGGGCAACCTGTAGAATAAAGATACAAGCCCAGTCCATATATTGTTCACAATAGACTTCCCAATAGTTCTGCAACCCCAAAGTACCTGGCATTGTAGCGTTCCTTGTCGGTGAATCGACGGCCCTTCTTCAGTGTCCTCCCTTTAAGGCAGGAGTCACGGGTCTTCGAACGTCCGATGGAGAACAGGGTGAGCTACGACAGTGAAGTGGCAGCTTCGTTCCTAGCGGTTCTCATTGACGGGGAAGCGTAAACGTCCTGCAAGGAAGAGGCGTGCGGGGCACCTCTGTGTTGATAGTTCTGGACCGCAAAGAGTTTGAAGAACTGTGGCCCAGCAAGGGCGTCGAGTCTTCGGCATCTCTGTGGTCCTTGGGTGGCGGGAAACCCACCGGGGATGCTCCTCGGCGCATCAACGGTTAGGCCTTCTCCAGCAGGATACAGCGGCGACGATGCAGACAAGAGCGTCCCTGGATCAAATGCATTTCTTAGGCAAACGGGAGCACGGCAGCTCCGGTCGGCGATGGCGGTCGTCGACAGTGGCGGACTACAGTCCGGGCACTTCTCCTTGGGATTCTGCAGCAGTCCCCGTCTCGGGTCGGCAGCCTGTCGAAGGTCTGTCTACCAGGGAGCTTTGGCAAAGATCAGCTGGTGCACGATGGTCCCTCGTAGCTCGAGAACAGGGTGCCTTACCAGGTCGTCTCTGGGTCAGTCCTTGGAGGCACAGCAGCTTACAGATTGTGAAGATGAGCAACAGCCATTCTTCTCGTCCAGCAGGGCTTCAAGGTCAAGCTTCAGTTACTCCAGTTACTCTTCGTAGTGGACTTCAGCTTCTGAACACAAATTCTAGCAGTGAGAGGCACCCAGATATACTAGTTGATCTCCCATTCATTCTGCCGGTTCACACTCAGGCAACCAATCGGTCAGAAGGGCATTCATGCAGGCAGGCATCCAATCAGGTGCATAGTGCATTCAGGCCATTCACTCCTCTCCAGACACTCACAACAAGTTATGTGTATTGGGACAAGTACCCAGCCATTCAACACTCCACACTGCATTCATACCAGTTTTGGGCAGGGCTGACTCAGTCATTGTGTCAAACACCAGATACTAGACACCCACAACACAGAATGCGTATTCGTCACACACTCCATTCAACCAGGTCCCACCCACAGGCGTAACCACAACATACCGTCATTGGGAAGGCTCCAGCCAGCCTGGCCTGGACTTCACAACAACACCATATATGGAACTTCCACCCAACAGCCGGTCAGGGGGAAGGGACAGAGTCAGGGCTTCCCAGGACTTTGGGAAAACAAGGTAACAGGCAATAAAAAACAAGAGGCCACAGGGGCCATCTTGTTTCCTATCAGGAATCAACTGATTCCAATGGCAGGGCCTGGGTATTCCAAAATGGAGGATACTCAGAGCACCTGTCAAATTCAGCATGGAGCTGCCACCAGCCCATACCCTGCTCTGTGGGCCACACACAGAAGCCCAAAAACATACACAGTTGGGTTGTACGCCCACCCATGGGTGCCATAAGGGTATCCCATGGGTCTGTTCACCAAACCAAAAGAGAGAGCTGCACTGCCAGGAGTCCCACATGAACTCCTGCGTGGAAAAGACGACAGAACACACGATAAAAAGCAGTAAAGAACAAGGATACGGAGGCCCTGTCCCTCCGATGCATTTCCAGCATCACACTATCCCTGGTTGTGTGGAGCGACCCCGGTGGTCACTGGGCTACCAATTCTAGAAAGGGTAGCCTGTCCCCTTATGATGCTATTGGAGCTTTTGTCTATTTCTACAGATTCCATCACCTGGACCTGTTTGTCTTCTGCGTGAATGTGCACTTTGTAAACCAGATCTGGAACCTTGGTGATGTGAGGAATCTGAGGGCATCTTCACTTCTTTCCCCAATGTAGCCTCCTCCCAAGTGGCCAAGGAAAGGCTGTCACTTTCGGATCCTGAACCTAGGGGTGGATATGCAAGGGAGGATCACCTGGGTGGAGGAGACTTGGGGAGTGGGGATGAGGCACCCTTGGGTGAAACACAGTATCCTCCATTTCCATTTTATAAGGAGTCAAATGTCCCCCAGGTTTTTTTGGGGGATTACCAATCTATTTTATATGATTGCAGAAAACACTATCCCAAACACACCAATGTGGTACTAAGATGAGGAAGAGACAACATAGAGTCATGCATACTTCCTTTATTAACTCAGACATACACAAACACCACTCTGGTACTGGGACGAAGAAGAGGGATGCCGAGTACCCAGACTGTTATGCAGCAGAGGAATATTGTCTGCACCTGGGGCCTGCAGGGCATTATAAATGGACTGCTTAGGTGAGGCAAGCGAGATCGCCAGTGGAAAGCCTGCAGCAGAAGCCATAGGTGAAGGCAGAGAGATGCTTGTCCAAAGCGCCCAGGAGCTGCAGAGTTGTTGCAACGCAAGTGGACAGTGGTGGGAGCTTTCACAAGGTCTCCGGTGGCAGGGCTGGCCTGTCTACCTCCTGGAGTCAGGGAGACTCACTCTCTGTTGACCCGAGGCTGCAGAGAGCTTGGAAGAGAAGCGCAGCAAGCCGGGAGCAGCGACAGCCACAGAGAGCCTGCCGACCTGGAGTGCAGCACCCAGAGACAGCATACCCGGTGAGCCAAAGCAGGCTGAATGACTCTGGTACGCTCTGGTGCGAACCGCATGTATTATGCAGGTGGGATCGCTCGCGAGTGAACGAGGGGCTGTGTAAGCAGTTGGGATGCCGGTCGAGCTTAAAATACAGATGGCTGATATATACGTAAACTGAAGGCGGAAAGAGAAGAATGAAAAGATTTATGTGAATAACAAACTTTGAATGAAATTAATCTAACAAGGCCAAGGAAGGGCCAGCAAAACAGTGAACTTTGAAAACGCGAAGAAGCCTGTGAATAGGGTGCAAATTCCCAGTAGAAGAGTATTCTGGAAATTTGAGGTTGCTTTACTGATTTTGAATACCGAACGGAAAAAAAGCAAGTCTGACTGAATTGAAAGCAATTGGTGAAATTCCCTGATAAAAAGGAACAGTGAACTGTTTATGCAGAAAAGAACGTGCATTGGCAAGTGCACAAGAATAAAAGGAATGATGCAATTTGAAGGAATAAGTAGTGGCAAAAGATTTGAGAAGATTTGATAATCTGACAAGTGGATGATGGCTAAACAAGTATTTAGAAAGCTGCAAGAGGATAAGGCCATTTCCATTCGGAATCTGAGACAGTGGCATTGTAACTGTGAAGAAGGCGCAAGTAAGGTGTGTTGGTAGTGTGACCTGTCATGGGTGGACTGTGTGGTCCAGCAATTCTGCCTGGACTGAGTACACCCTTTTAAAGGAAAAGATACGTAATACATCTATAAGATTGTGATTGAAAGTCAAGGAAAACTTGTGTATATTGAACTGAAGTTTGTGACATTGGTAAAATTGGTGAAAGGTCACAAAGCCTGAAAAGCTGCGAGGAATCCCAAGAAATTGTGTTGGTTTTTGAACATTTAGAGACTTGAAAGCTTGGGGAAGGGAATCCCTCATTTTGATAAAGTGAACTATCTTGAATCCTGGGGAAGGGAGAACCCCTTTCCAACCAAAAGCTGAAAGAAGCTCTGAACTTGTATTTGAACACTTTTCAGTTTGACGCTGACATCCCTATACTTTATGTACAAGTAGATGTGAGGGCAAGTGCAGGTTTTGGACAAAGACAGCCATTTACTTTTGACTTCCTGACACAGATTATCCTTAGTTTCAGTTAGGTAGGGCAATCCCACTTTAGCATAGGCAAGCTAGGCCTTATTCCGACCCTCCTTGTAGCCCAAACTGTACTCAGTTGCTGTGTCTGCTTTCTGACGCCTTCACAGTGGACTAATCTGTACTCTTTGGCAATGTTTCCTCTCAATTCCTTAGACGTGTCCCCTTGATGGCATGTAGGCCCATCGCTCTTTTTTCTTTTGTTGTATGTGTGCCATTGGGCGGGTTGTCTGGGCTATGGACTCAAGTGAGAGGACGGGATTGTGTGTTTGCTTAGGTTTACTGCTGAAACTGTTGAACCCTAGGTGGGTATTAATACTGGGAAGCAGGAAAGGGGGAGGTGTTTGCATTTCTGTACCTGTTGTCGTCTTTTCTTTCCTTCTACAGCCCAGGGAGATCCCTTTACCCTTCACCTCTTTTCTCATCTCCAAGCTGCTTCTTGTCAGTTGGATGGCGGGGATGGACGGAGGTAGGCTACCCATACAGGTAACTCAATCCTGATCTGATTCTGACAGCATTTAACCTCTTGAAAATTGCAATGTTTAGATCCTATGGACCAAGCGGTGCCCCCCCACAATGGGATCTTGTTTTTGTAGCCACTGTAAAGATCTAAACCAGCAGCTTTGCCAGAGCCTGGAGTTGGATTATAAGGTTGCTGTGTCATTTTTAAAAGTTGTAAAATTGACACTTGTGGGCAGTGTACTTTCGATCCTTCTTCCTTGTAGGATGTATGTTTTAGTTCCTCATTTGTCAGACTTCTGTATCAAGTCCAGTTTTTCCCCAATGTTAACACAAAAGTGTGACGATTCCCTGCCAACAAAAAAACTTGGCTAGTCTTCACTGTGATTTCCTGGGATCCAAGTGACTCGCACCTCCGTTGGTTTTCCTGCAGGCTCTTGTGCAGACCGGTTCCACATCACACCAAGTATCATACCATATGGCTTCCATATTGCAGTTATTCCTGTTTTTGAACACAGACTGTGATCCTTGACTTTGTTCTCTCAGCAAATATCATTGAGTAGTTTGTAACAATTGATTCATCCTGTCTCTAAGGGCCTCATTACGAGGTCGGCGGTAACCCGCCGGTGCCACCGGTTGGTTGTTGCAGACCCCGAAACACTGTTTCTGGCGTCTGACTTCCCGGTGCCACCGGGACATTCCGAGTCCCAGCGGCGCAGGAAGTCAGGCATGGGATTTGGTAACTCCCCATTCAGGACTCTATCGGGACTCGGAAGCACTGGCACTGTTGCTAATGGTGCTGGTGCTTCCGTGACAACTCTGCCGACCGGGGCCATTGCGCCCGGCAGTCTCAGACCTGTCGGGCGCAACGCCCCCTGTAGGCAGACTTGTAGTGTGGCGGCCCGGAAATAAGTCTGATGGTAAGCTTACTGGCACCCTTGTTTCCGGACCGGCACACTCGTAATGAGGACCTTTTAATGACTTACTTTCAATAGGGCACATTTGGAATAAATGGTTAAGGGCCTTGTTTAGTGTTTTGCAATGTAGAAAAAAAGTGGTTTTAACCGGATTACGGATTACTGCCACATTTACAGCTGTGCCAAATTTAAAGCTTCATAGAGAAACTCATTAAAAAACATCTTTTTTTTTTGTCGAGGAAATTTCCTCCACACAAACCATTTCTGCATGCAGTAGTTACCACATACCTAATGGTAGCATGCATTCCCCATTCAGTCCAGAAGGTCTCCACAATGAGGAATAACTTAAGGGTCCTCGTGACTCTAAATCATCCGTACCCTTCCCTGTGCCACATGCTTACTGCAAGTGGTATAAGTATATGAATTTGACAGTATTTCTTTTGGCAATACCGCCAAACCCTAAATGCGGTTTATAGGCGGTTTATAGTCTTGCTGTTAGTCTTTGGAACACTTGGAGTACCTAACGGATTCTTACTCATTCTTTAATAAATTTCACTGGTAACCAGTTGCGGCTGATGAATTGACGGGGTGTAAATATTTACCACAAACTTGCAAGAGTGACCAAGCAAAGAGAAAGAGCCCGAACCAACCAAGGACTGTGCGGGGGGAAATTGGGGAGGTGGACATAGTGCTCTCCCCACGAGCACATGTTTTTAATAATATGCTAAAATGGCGCCCTATACAGTACACTGTCTGTGAAAAATTGGTTACAAAACAGGACAGTTTGCAGTAGATTTTGTAGGATAATTCATGAACAAATCAATACAAGTCATAAACAGTGCCCAGGAGCATTCCCCAATGCATTATTATGATGCCTTTTTACCAGAATATATTCCAGTATAAAAAACCTTCTCACACTGCCTGTGCCCATACATTTCCATGCTGACTGAACCTATATATGACCGTATTCCCATATAAGAACATACTCATGTTGTGCATAATGCCAGTAATGACGACATAAGAAAACATATCTGAACTGACTCTTCCAATATATGCCAGTACTTGCACATAAGAATAATACTAATAATAATTTGATATTTATATAACACTTTTATCTGAAGCGCTTTACATAGCACATATTTACATACATCATTATTATATTATTATTACCCACATAACATACTCCTGTTGGCTTTGCCATTAAAATTGCCATGCCACAATAAGAAAACAAGTTTCAACTGGATGCTCCGATGCAAGCCAGTCCAGACACATAATAACACTTATCATGTTTGCTTGATCATAGATGATCAGTAAAAAATACCATGCCATAGTAAGATAGTATAGCTAGACTGGCTTCACCAAAATGCCAGTCTAGTCATGTAATAGCGCTTATCATGCCTGCTTTATCATAGATGCCCAGGTAATATTTTATGCCACAATAAGAAACGGCATGTTCATGTCAAATGGAATAGCCATGGTAATAGTGGGCCCCCCTAGAACATCAAAGTTTGGGAATAAGTGCATCTCAGTGATCGTTGACTATGCCACCCACTATCCTGAGGCATTTCCGCTCCATAACAATGTTAGTCAACATATCCTAAACCACCTGCTTCCATTTCTTTTAAGAGTAGGGTTCCCCAAGGAAATTCTCACAGATCAGGGAAATAATTGTATGCCGAAGATCATCAACGGCGTAAAAGAGATGCAATGCATCAAAATCCTCAGGACCTCTGTCTATCCTCCCCAAACGAATGGCCTTGTTAAGAGATTTAACCAAACCCTGGAAACGATTCTCCACAAGTTAGTAGAGGCAGACAGCAGAAATTGGGATGTTATGATTCCATGGGCCTTATTTGCAGTTAGAAAAACACCTCATGCATCTTTAGGCATTTCACCTTTTGAATTACTATGTGTCTGAGGGCCGCGCTACGTACTAGATATAGTGAAGGAGATCTGGGAAGAAGGAGAATAAGCCATCATACCCATTTCCTAGACAGCCCAGAAATGAAAGTCCCATATGGATGCTGTAAGGAAAATTGTCAAGCATCGCCTAGATAGGGCACAACAATATCAAAAATACCTACATGTTCCCATGCAAGTGGTGGCCAGGTCTTTTTCTGTGGGGAATCTGTCCTAGTTCTGCTTGCCACCTCAGAGAGCAAAATTATATTGTTGGAATGGTCAGGAAAGGTCCCCATGATTATGAGGGTTTCATGTTGCGCGCAACGTATTGATAACTGGGGGTGGTGGCGAACTTGGCGCCATGTTGCAATTTCATATGTGTCAAAGTGTAGTTAATCATGAATTTGATTTGTGACTTTAGCGTTAATGTTTGTCTAGTAATTGATACATATTAGCTTGCACGCGCGTAGATAAATAAAAAGTTCACCCCACCAAAATGTAAAAACATGCATGAACATTAATACAAATACATGGGAATTCATGAATCTCAATATAGTGGGCTTTTAAAAATTAATTAAACCTGTAGTAGTCAGGATCGTTTGCAAAGTGAACTTTGGGGCATGTTAAGTAACTGATTTTGTGAGGTTTTAAAAGCCAGGGGAGGGGTTAATAAGTAACCCCACAATGTTTGTGGTTAGCGCAGTTGCCATGTGTTTTATGAATTGATCAATATCACAGATGGCAGAAGGTAATCTCCTGATTAATAGAAGCGTGACAGAAGGGGTTTTCATTATGTGTCTTAGCTAATAGTCAAACGCGGGGTAAGTCAATACCCAAGGCTAATTAATAAGAAACCAGGAATTGCAATTGGATGGTCAGATGTGCTATGTGCGATAAAGTGGGAAGGTATTTACATTAGAATGTTCCACGGACACTAATGACCTGGGGAATGAGACAGCATCACTAACCCAGAGAAATAATTTACCCAGCCGTCCTCATATCGCTGGGAATATTATTGCAAACCATGTGCAAATCAAGAGTTAGAGTTTAAATGGCTTAGGCCAGTTATTGCTAGTAAAGAATTATGTTTCAATACCAATGTTTAACCATGTGCTGACGTCATGACCTACTACGGACAAATCGTAGGAGTGTTCTACATATCATCTGAAGATGACAATTAAGATAAAACTGGCCAATGAAAATGTAGGAATTGGCAAAAGATTGGGTTATTTGAAGAGGTTTTTGTCCAATCAAATATGTGGGGGGTGGGGGTGGATTGTAATAAAGTACTTTTAACTGTTATAAAATGGAACATAAGAAGTCAGCTGGTGTGGTTTGTTGAGACTTGGGTTAATTTAGTCCTGCAACACCACCTAACTGTGCCATGGATAATTGTACAATAAACTTGCTTTGTGTACAACTGTGTACTCACTTCTTAAGTGGTGGGCCTGTTTGGGTTTAGGTGATGAAAGGCCTATGCGCACATTTGGCATCCATGGTTTGGGCCGAGACATTGGGGGTCTATTTATTTATTTATATTTGACAAAGACACCACTAGGATTGCCTTATTATTGTTTGATGGTCGAAGCTTCATCCCACCTTAGGTTTAGGTTTAGATTAGGTGTTTTTCCAACCAATTTATTTATTTTAATTCTTGTTATGCGCCACATGCATTTGGGCCTCAGGGCACACAAAAAACGAAAACAAGACAAACAAAACAATAAAAGACTGAAGTAGAGGAAGTGTGGGAAAGCCGTAAGATTACTCTATGTTAAAAAGGTGAGTCTTTATAGCTCTTTTAAAAAGAGGGTAGTTTTGAACCTGGCGTATTGCAGTTGGAAGTACATTCCATAGGAGAGGACCCTGGAAATCGAGAGTGGTACCTCCAAATTTAGTGATTTTGAATCTGGGGGAAGCAAGTACATAGACAGTTGAATAAACACCTTTGAACTGTGATCACTTGTGTCTGTCTTTACTGTTGCAACCATGAATGCCTTACAGATACATAATCCCCAAAGCCCGCATACCTGTGCCCTGATATTATTAAAAGTTGCTTCATCGTGGATATTTGTATCCAACTGAACTCCTGGATACCCCGATCTCCTCCAAAGCTCGTCTGATAGCTCCCCCATTAGGGCTCTGAATAAGCTCTTCATATACCCTATGGCCAACATGACACCGACAGTATGTTTATCTAGTGCATAAATACACTTCCTCGCCCCTGCAGTGAGCAAAATGATTGACTTCATCAAATTATTCCTGTCCATGTGTGACCCCGGAACACGGGATATGCCTTTGCCAGATCCTTCTGGAACAACGCAAGCGGAGTTATACCCATTTTTACTGGAGCTTCCCCATCTCTCCCCTACTTTTTGCTACAGCCATGTGAGTACCGTAGCGTGTGCTATGGCTCCATGGTGTGCTTTGTATCGCTGCTACTGGAGCGGGAGGTAGGGTGACTATGCCCTGCTCTCCCTGCTCAACATCCCATTCCTCTCCTTCATCATCTACTCCAGCTACTACATCCTTTGACCTTCCTAGAGGCACAGAAGCATAACCAGCATGACCATAGAGTGCCTTCTTCCACCATCCCTCCTCAAACTCGGTACCTGTGGCAGCAGCCCTGTTCTCCATATACACCTCAACCCTTCTGATAACTGATTTGTCCAACCTAACAAGAACCTACCCATATCTGCATCTTCCGTTTTCTACATCACTTACCTGTATTCTCACTTCCTTCCACTCTTTATCTCTTTACTGCCAGAGCAGCACTACCTCTTCCTATATTAATCTTAGTGCTTCTGTAATTTTTTCCCGCTCTTGTGTCTCTACCACTCTTTGCAGCCTATCCTCTATCCTAGCAGAAAAAGGCCTAACCTCTTCTTCCTCTATCATTTTCAATCCTTCATCCCCTCTTCTGACTTCTGGCCTCACTCTTTTTCGCTCCTCTCCCCATAATCTATCTGCTAACATAGCAGTTGGGGGAATTATCTGCTTCCCACTCTCCATTTTCAACCTCTCTGCAGCCCTAACAATTGAAGGAGTTACCCTTCCACTTTCCTCAAATTCCCAATTCTTAGAAATCGTAAGTGATAGAGGCGTTACCTGTGTCTGTCTTGCAACCACTGGAGTAGCCGCTGGGAAAATGGTGGTACCATCTCCAGATCTGTTTACCCCTCTGGGGCGATAAAAGATAGCACCCATATGGGGGGTGCAGAAGGTATTCGTGCACCTTCCTTTTGTGGCCCTCCCTCAACAATTTCAACATTATGGCTAACCTGCCTTTTTATACATCCTTCATAATTCCAAGATGGTTAGCTGCTTTTCTAACTTTGAGCCCTTGTGCTTTGTAGAAAAAAACGTATGCAGGTTCTGCAATATTCATGTATCATAGGTGTCCGCAATAGGCCAAAAATGGATAATTTTCCCCTTACTTTCCCACAACCGCTCCCTGTGGTATTTTAGAATGTTTACCCTATATCCATGCAACACCTGGCTCACATGTTTCAATGGAGTGTCCATAATCCTCCACAGGTTATCAAAAATACGTTCACAGAAAAAATGTGTAGCCGAACCCACGGCACAAAAACTTCACCCAATTAACCCAATGTTTAACCCTACACCATTTATTAGTTGTTCCCCTCAATCGCTCACCGTACTCATTTATATCACAATTACCTCACTCAGCTACTTACTTCAATTCTACTTCTCACTTTTACACAAAAAATAGCATCTTATAAAAGGAGGGGCGCAATGATTTCCACTACAGCACCATTGCATTCGCTCTCTCCATCACTAGTACAGCCTTCTCTACTACAAAACCGTCTTTTCCTGAATACACAAAGTTTCCCCTTCACTACTTCGACTAACCAAGAAAAATGAGGCCATGGGCCCCACCTGCATGGCTAATACAAAAGAATGCTGAAGCCTACTTTAGAAAGGTATCTACGGTAGGACATACCCTAAGATACTGCCCCACCTTCAGGTGAGGGCTCCAGCCAACCAGACAAGCAAACTAAAGGGTATCAAGACAAGCCTCCCACTGTGCGTGCAGGGTAAGATACCACCATACAACCTCTAAAATAACAAACTGCGTACAAATATATACAAGGAATTTACAACACAGAACAGTTCAATCACTCCATAAACAACATCCACTTTTCAAATCCTTGCAACCTCAACTCATTTCAAACCCACACTCCAAGTCTACCCTTAAAACAAAAAAAGAAAAAACCCTTTTTTACCCCTATTTCCCCTCTTGCTTTACACCCTAAATGTGTACTCACATGAACCCAAGGTGCTCTCTGATGTGGTACTCTGTCAAGTCGTCCTGCACAGCTGGGCCACAGCACCACCTCCCTGAGGAGCAGACAGGCATTTACCCAATATCGTATCTTCAGGCCTATTTTTCACGATGCACGGAAGACTGGTCACCACAGTGAGGTGCCTCAGCTGAGTGATGGGACAGGAGACTTACCACAAAACTATAACGCATCCCACCAATGCTAAAAACAATATATCACAATTCTCTTTCTCTTATTACTTGGAAAAGGATGTGCTCAAAGTGATATAGGATTTGAAAGCAACCTTGTGCCCCGGAGACGTCTGCCCCACCAATATTTTCAAGGAATCGACAGATCTACTGGTCACTTGGATTACTAAATTAATAAACGTATCTTTTGATGAAGGCACGGTACCGGTTGAACTTAAATCCGCCTGGATAACCCCCTTGTTGAAAATAGAGAACTTAGATCCCACCAATAAAGACAATTACAGAATAATAACTAATGTATCCTTCATATTGAAGATTTTTGACAAACTTGCATACATCCAACTTCAGGCCTATGTCTAAGAGCACAACATCTTAGGCTCTCAATAGTCAGGCTACAGGGGTTATCACAGAACAGAAACCGCCATGCTCGACTTAAAGTCTACTCTAGCTGGCATTGTTGATGCTGCTCACCCTCTGCGCAGCCTTCAATCTTGTTGATCAGAGTTTGCTAGTGACAAGGCTCGGAGAGGTCGCAAATTGCTCCAGATTGGCATCCAAATGGATAGCGTCCTTCTTGGGCCCTCACATGGTAAGGGTCTGTGTGGGTAATAATCACTCCATCCCCATCTCTCAAACCTGCGGTGTTCCATAAGGCTCATGCCTGTCGCCTCTGCTTTTCAATTTGTATATACGACCACTACTGGATCTCCTAAATGAATTAGGTGTCCAATATACAAACTATGCGGACGACACTCAGATTGTCATACAGCTGAACGGTCACTATAAAAATGATGCTGAAACTATCAATACCATCTATAAAGCCGGTTAAGGAATTCACTTCTTGAATGCCTTGTTCAGAGAAATCACTTTGCTGCAAGGAATACAGCATAGATTGTGCTCGGTGTACCACCCACAGGCTAATGGGATTGTGAAGAGGCTCAATGAGATCCTAATGGCCGGTTTAGCCAAACTATGTGCAGAATTAAATAAATCCTGGTACTTGTGCCTGCCACTACCTGAGAAATGAGCCAGGGAGGGACCACCACTTGAGCCCTCACTAAATCATGACTGGGCGTAGGCTACATACACCTCTCTCACCTACACATATGACATCAGATGCACACAAGACCAAAGTGGTACTATGAGAGGAGTTTAGGGAGTACCTTATGCCGTTAACGAAAAGTGTTAAGATTATATCTTCACAGGTTGTGTCTTCTCACCAACAGACAACAGAAGAAAACTGTGATACTACCAATGATCAGCATAAAACACAGCTTCTCCCCATGGACCACACCTACATCCGCACAAATGGGTGGTGTTTCCGTGGGCCGCATTGCGTAATCTATGCGACTCCGACTGCAGTGAAGTTGGAGGGCACCAACCTGAGTGATACTCGAAGGGTTACCGGCAGCCCTCCACCAGCACAGCAGCAGGCATAGAAGTTAAGCATGCCCTAAGGATTCACCGTTCGTTTCAGTGCAAAGTGAGGTGTGAATAGAGATCTGGAATTTAAATAATTTGGTTTAGGAAAAGCAGTGTCTAAACTTGTAAATTGTGTGAAAATTTATGTTTTTGTCCTTGTGCCATCATGTTTAAGGATGACAATCAGTGTATACGTAGAACATTCAAAATTGTCACATTTTATGAAGTACAAGAAGAAAATGTTAAGAATAAAATGAAATGTTGACAATTATCTTTTAGATAATGGAGATGATGACCTAGTTCCCATAACAAATGCACAGGGGTTCGCAGTGGATAACATATGGTTGAACCATATACGGAAGGTGGGGAGAGTGAGGAACCTGAGGGTGTCCTCACTTCTTTTTCCTCCCGAATCCTTCTCTCAATTGGCCAGGGAAAGGCCATCGCTTTTGGATCCCGACCCTTGGTGTGGATATGCAAGGGAGAATCACCTGGGTGGAGGGAAATTGGAGAGTGGGGAGAGGACATCCTTACGTGAGACATTGTATGCTCCATTCCATTTGTAGAACAAACCTTCTATCCCCCAAGCCTTTGTAGGCCACTGCCAGCACTTTCCCTTTACTTCCACACCGAAATGTCCCCCAGAAACACCATCTCAATACTGGGATGCGGAAGAGACCAATTAGGAGAACACATCCTCAAATGGGTGAGAGAAACACATATAGGCCTTATACTGTTAATGCAAACACACATCTGTCAGGTACCAAGATGAGGAAGAAACAACATGAGTTATGCATACTTCGTTTTATTCAAACCTCACCAAACACCACTCTGGTACTGAGCCGAAGAATGGGGCTATGGAGGTATGCAGGTGGAACAATCAGGCGCGTCCACCTAATGGATTTCACCAGGGTCAGGCATTTGAACTTGATGACCCACACCTGTGGTCGTTTACCAATCCCAATAGGTATAAGAAACTTGACCACAAAGAACAAAAAGGAAGGAGACAAGTGGGCTGGAGAAAGCAGACTGGAGAAAGCGAGATGTAGAGAGACGAGCAGCAGATACGGGTGACAGGAGCTGGGTTGAGCAGGAGAGAGGGACGCCGGGCCCCTAGGCTGGCCACGAGCGGGTCTGTAAGTCCTGCAAGCCCTCCTTGGCGGGTGCATGAAGCAGGAACTCTGGGGTGCTGAAGCATGCCAACTGCTTGTGAGACTCCAGGAGAGCGGCAGTGCTTCCTAGGCCACCCTGCAAGGGAAGAGCGGAGGTATTGGAAGCTGGAGAAGCCAAAAGGAGCTGCCACACACAACTGGCAAGTGGAAACAGGGAAACACTTAGACCGGGCTGCTCCGGGAACTCGAAAACAAACATTTTTTGGATACCGAACAAACTGAAAGTTGTACTGAGCACTTTTGACTGCCAAAACAAGCCATCTTGAATATCAAACAAATTGAAAGACATCTTAAGAACTTTTGAATGTTGCACAAAGCAAAAGCAAGTTAGGAGTACTTGTGAATGGAATTAAAGCAAGGTGGTGCATGCAGCAGATACCACGCAATACATTGTTTGAGTTACAAGTGTTAGCAAAGCCAAGAGCATACCAGGAAGGGTATTAAATAAGAAAACAAGTATTGGCCAAAGCTAAAATAGTTCAAGGAACTGCAGGTTAAGAGGAAACAGGTGTTGGCAAGAGCCAGAAGAATACAGAAAGTGTAACAAAGTGTATGGGATATCGGTTGCCTGATCTGTAATGGGTGGACTATGTAGTCCGACAACTGCGCCTAGACCAAGATCTTCTTTATTCTGTCTGGAGGACATGGCAGCTAGACCGATTCTGCTGGCGTTTCTGCTGATATTGGATCTCCTTCCAGGTACATAGCTACTAAGGTGTGAGGTCTTCTTCAAGTCACACTACAATTCTTCAAATGTATTTCGGCATCTAACATCCCAAACAAATGGATTGCCCTGTGCATTTGTTGTAGTATTCAGCTAGGCGTAGACATTCTGAGAGCTGTTCCTTGTTTCCAGTTTCTGGGGTGCTTCTGTGTTATTATGTTGAAATGTAACTGTTCCAAATTTCACCTAAAATGATTGGTTATTGTCTTTTTTTAAAAACATGTATTTATGCTGGACTGCACCAAGGTATGTCACCTAGCCCTAGCAATTGTGACTCCCTGGGTTATTCTTAGCGCGTTAGGCGTGGTAACCATTTAAAATCGATGCTTGGTTTGTTTGTGCACTACAATTCAAACGCTTGCGTTTGTTGCACATTGCAAATTTTGTAAAGTTGTGCCTGTCCTTCTGACTGAGCCTCAACCACTCGACCACCATTACAGCACACAAGGCTGAATCCATTCCAAGATGGCCGCCCGTGCCTTCTGAAGCCTCCCCTCCTCTGTGCTTCCTTCACCTGACCTGAGAAGACTGATGATTGGCTCTCCCACCCTACTTCTCCACCCATCAGTCGCCAGGAGGCACAAGCCGGCCCTTCCGGAAATGCTCTGAGGGCAAGGCCAACAACTGTCCAGAGACTGTCCTGAGCTGACCAGAGCCCAGGGCCATACCCCCGCTCGTTTCTTATGAGGTTGTGAGTAATATATATTTGTCTTACCTACTCCACCTGCGCCCCTTACCTTGTCCACTCAATCTGCTCCCTTTATTACCTTACCGGCATCTGCTATGTGTCCCAGCCACTGCATTGGACGCAAAGGTTGCTTAAAACATTCGAAAAAGTGCGCCACCTTTAGTCGGACCTATGTACTCTACATTCTGGTAGACATCTCTACTATCCACTCTCCTCATAGACAAATCACATTTATGTGTTCGTTACTAATGCATTTGAACTTGTGCCTTTCTGCATTTTAATCGACTGCCTTTTTGGCTCCCTCTGCTAAAATCGAATCTAGGTGTGTTTGGATTATGTATTTGAACTTGTGCCTTTCTGCATCTTAATCGACTGCCTTTTTGGCTCCCTCTGCTAAAATCGAATCTAGGTATCTAGGTATCTAAGTATCGGTTTATAGTCATAATATCGAAAACAAAATTTCGAATTACAAAAATGTCGAGAAAAAAATGTCAAATTCAAAAATGTCGAAATCACATACATATAATAGAAAAAGTCATTAATTCGAAAATAAAATGTCGAAAAAAAAATTGAAAAACCAATGCTAAAATAACTATGTAAAATGTCACAAATACTAACGTTTTTTATGGGGGGGTCCTCCCCAACCCCCCCATTCCAAACCCCTACCCCAACCCCCCCCTCCTCCCCATCCCCCCAACACCCCCATGGATATACCTTTAATTCTTTTAAAAAAATATTTAATAAAACGTTAATTAATTAATTAATTATTAAAAAACCCCACCCCAAACCCCTACCCCAACCCCCCCCTCCTCCCCATCCCCCCACCCACCATGGATATACCTTTCATTATTTAAAAAAATATGTTTAATAAAATATTAATTAATTATTTATTTAAACATTAATTCGAAAAAAAATCGAAAAAAATTCGACTTTTTTGTAATTCGACATTTTTATTTTTGAATAAATATTTTCGACATTTTGACTTTCGAAAATATTGTATTCGAAAATATGACTGGACACCCTAAGTATCTGTACCCTAATACACTGCTACCGCGGTTACTGCTGTCTTACTTTCTGTGCACGCCACTGCATCTACGGTGGTCATTGTTATTATTGTTTAACTTTGTGTGCAATTGCCTACAACAGCACCTCTACCTCAACCACCCTTTTTGTAGATCTGGCAGGCATCTGCTTTTAGACTGTATTAGGCCAACATGCCCTCCTCCCTCACTACTCTGTTTGCAAGAATGCTGCCCACCCTACTCTACCTCACACGGCACACCGGTGGGACAGTACCCAATTACACCACCGCCTCCCTCCACTACCCCAATCTTCACAACACCATGACTATGCCGTCCACTGCTCACCACACCAACCATTACCTCAACAACCCAGACTTATGGCTCCAACACTTTGCTTCCAGACCTTCACCAAACATACCATGTTCCATCACCCTGAGAAATGCCAGACTTGGCTCGCGACTCACGCATGCCTCCCATCACTCTGTGCATCTTAACAAACAGCCTCTGACCTCCACCGCATCCACACACTTGAAAAACCCATCATCACCTCACCTCAACCTCCCTAACACTAGCAATATTAAGGGTGCATTAATCAATGTCAGATCACTCACGGCTCACGCTCTAGAAGTGGCTGACCTTATTCTTACCCTCGACTTTATGGCTATCACCGAAACTTGGCTTCACGCAGCCTCTGGCCCACTACTCTCCCTTGCCATCCCTCCAGGTTACAACATTATCAGACATGATCGTAACTCTAACTAGTCCAAAGGTGGAGGCAATGCCATCATCCATAAAAATGCTCTAAACTTCCACCTCTCCTCTGTGCATCACTTTTCCTCTATGGAAGCACTGACAGCCAAACTAGCCGTCACTCCTAACCACTCTATCCCCTTCCATCTACTTTACCGTCCACCTGGGCCGCTATCCACCTTCGCTGAGGACCTCTCCAACATCATCACTCATAACACCAAAACCAAATCCCAAGCCTCGATATTAGGGGAATTTAACCTGGGCCTAAATGATCCCAATGACACTGCTGCCATGTCTATTGATAATATGCTTATGAATGCAGGATTCATACAGCTTATCAACCAACCTACCCACGTTAAGGGCAGAACCCTCGACTGGCTAGCCTCCCACAATTGTCCTATTGTAGGGGAGGACTCGTCCAGGAGACCCCCCTCGCCTATGTTTTCTCCCCAGGTGAGGGCTATGGCTCATTGGGCGTCCCCTCATGCCACCCGGGCCGAGGTGGTGGAGGGCTCACCCGCTGGAGGCATTGCCCACACGTATTGATTGCCCACATGTATTAAAATTTAGCTAGGCCCAGAAACCATTTTATCTGGTTAAAATGGTGTGAGCTCAGCGCGCTGTAGCGCGGCCCCCACCCTTGGAGAGTCTCAGTTATCCCTGTCGCCGCAGCACCCTGGCAGATCCACTGCGAGCACGTTCCCACGAACAAGACGGACATGAGTTAGCGTAATACACTAACATTGTATCAGTTCACCTCCCGCAGTGCATCATCGCTCCTAGCATGACCCGGCCAGCAGGCCTGGGAAATGAAAAGAACAGTAAAATGGTCATCAGATGGCAGACAGTCTTTATATACTAATGTCAAGACTGCTCGCAAAGTATGCTTTCTTCCACAAAACCCCTTATATTACAAAAGCCTGTAAAATATATAAACATAAGAAAGCATGCTTCCATGATATAAGCGATGGCGAGCCCACACCATTGCAGTTGGGTGCTAATAGTAAAGGAATGCACCAGGGATCTATTTGTTACGTGTATCACTGGGAAACTTACACTCTATGGGCTTGCGCCATAACTGAACTAATGCTGCTAGAGGACACGAGAAGATGAATGTAACCATACAGAGGGCTTATGTGAAGGATGCACGAGAAGGCGCTTGTCATGTGTGCATGTCTAGGCCCCACATGTGCCACCACCGTCACGAACAGTGGCAGGTTATTTTCTGTGTACTCCACCAATCCTAATTCTACCTCACTTACTGCAAATATATATATATGCATATAACTAAATACTGTAGTTGTTAAAACATAATGTATGAATAAGGTGCTCAGACTGGGTATAATCGAGACGCATCCAGCAAAGTTTAAATGCATGTTTTGTATTGATTTGAATAAGTATTATAGAGTGTCCAAATGTTTGTGATGTCTTTACCTAAAATCGGCAACACACGAGGGAGATACCTTTGTGAAATACGTGCAAGGCCATTCCCCCTCCCACCCTGCGAAGGCTGCCAAGGCATGAGAGCAGAGACCGCGCCGCACTGCTTTACCTCCCCCAACCAGACTGGAGCCGCTTCAAAGAGTTGTAATCCCCTCTGTAGCACCCAAGGCCGCGGCCCGCCACCTGCATTATTTACAGCTCAGCAGTAAACCTCTGCCTGAACACACGCTCCCCTTCGTAAACCCCACAACCCACCGGACCATCTCAGACTTATGGCCCTGTGCAATCAGGACACCCAACACTTTGACAACACACAGAGGAACATCCATAACAACTTCTAACAAGGCAGAAAGACCTGTACCGCCCGTCCAAGCCCTGAAGCTTAGCCCCTCGACCTATGGCCCCGATCAACAGGACACTGGTAACCCTGTCCTGACGTATTACCTCCAGACCCCTCACAAGGTACATTCCTCCTGTGTTGCATTAACCTGTAGTATAACCTATTGGAAGATTTACTAAAGAGAATAATATTGAAATGACTGAATGACTGCGGTGTGCATGGCATAGGGGAACCAAGTCAGGAAAAGACATTCATCTCTGACATTGGCCGCAATGGCACAACAACACCGTCCGGATGAACTCAGCCGACCTGCCAGGCCCAGCCCAACCCACGAGGCTGACCAGTGACGTCGTCCAGCCAAAGCCAACCACATCGCAGCAGCACCTATAGTTAGTCGTCGCCACCCAATCCCATTAAACTTGTGCCCCCTATAGTGTGTAGGTTCTTATGACGTTTTTTGTAAATATATACGCCTGTCTTTGCTATTGTCAGACAGAGCGCTCTCGGAGTTTTGCAGAGTTCTTTGCATGCCCTATTCTGATTGATAAACTCCCATTTACGCTCACCCGCACTCTGTCTTGGCCTTATTCCCATCTTGGGAGAGTCCTTCATTGTCTCTCATTGCGGGGAGGATCGTGCTGTTTGGGGACGCTTGCCTTCAGTGGTGACCCCGAAAGCGTGATTATTATTATTATTATTATTTCCCGATCTAACATTACCGTCCCCTTTTGGCACGAGAATCTCCGGTCGACAAGGGATACGCACGGTGAGCCGGCTCCGGGAGGCTGCCCGCCAACGGCGACCGGTACACTAAGAAGTGCGCACTCAATAGAGAGAGGGTACGGGATCCCGGTTGAAAAATCCCCTTTGAGTACCGCTCGCCGGAGCCGGGGCTGACTGTTGAGCTGACGGCGACACTGCCTGGACGGACCCAGTTTCGGAGACTATCGGTTCAAGATGGGCACGTGAGTACTGAGTGCGAGCGATTGTAAGGGGAGTGGGGAGAGAAGTGTAGGACAGGTAACGAAGAGGAGGTACGCAGATCTACTAAGGATCATCTTAAAGTTTCTTTGCTTTTTCTTTGCATATGGCCATTAGGATTACGAGGTGAATAAGAGATAAAAGTGACGGGAACCTAGCTCTGCGAAGGGGTAGAAGGCGGCGCCGCATAGTGCTATCTTGACTAGTACTGGGAATATATGAAGAAGTGGAATATGAAATAAAAGTGTTCAGCAAAAGGGGGCACTGAGAATATATTAGTGACCGCTATTACTCCTTTCTTTTCTTTTCTTTAGGGGTAGGGGGAGAATAAAAAGTGAGGTTAACACAAACTTAGGGGAAAAGTAAGAGAAAAAGAGTCCTACTGAAAGGGGGGAGAGCAGGCTAACATATATATATCCATGCGCATCCATAGATTCAAATAAGACGGACAGGGACTGCCGGCTAGGGAGGAAAGGGAGGGCAGCTTGAATGGTGAATTGAGTGGTACCAAGAGGTGTGTGCACCTCGTATGTGTCAGAAGACAATTTGATGTTGCGAATGTGTAAAACGGCTATAAATGTATAATAGTTAAATGGGCATGGTAAGTGTGACCGGATAACACTTTTTGAAGACAACGTTGATACAGTGAAGTGAGTGGGTGCCTTTTGATTTCCGGGCTGATATTGTCAAAATAAATGATGGGTTGCTCTTGTATGTGCCCCCCAAAGAGAACAGAGTAGAAACTGTGTACAGTCAGTTTTGTATTGTGCAGTCAAGGGGGGGGGGGGCCCAACCGAGCATAACATTGAATGTGAAGCAGAATACGAAAAATAATATTGATACTACATTTACATTGTAGTTGCATACACACAGAGATACACAAGCACTAGGAGGGCACAGAGATGGGGGCTGAAACACCCTTATCACATATTTGTAAGAATCTCCCAGGGTACGCAGAACGGATTAAGAAATATCACAACCAATGGATAACTGAGCTGAAAGGAGAGGGGTTACCCCAGATATGGCCAGAGGGAGGGTCATTTGATAAGAGTGTTCTGGATATGGTTACCACATGCATTTGTTTGAAGTACAAAGGAAAGCAGCTGCAAAATAGGAGAGAAATAGTAGATCTTTGGAGGTTATTTGAAGAGATACCACTGCCCAAAACACCAACATTAAATCCTGATCTCCCATCCACCACAGACAATCCACTACTGATACAGAAAGATGTAAAAGAATTGTCAAGTGTAGCGCCACCAGTAGAGGTAATAAGTTTGTACCCGATATTAAACAAGCCTGTACCCGCAGAAGGATACAGTGACCCCACATATGTGCCTCCCCCGACAACTACTACACCCCACCGGCCCACGGCACCCCCACCATATGAAAGTACGAGAGAGCGAGACCAGGCGAGTACACAAAGGGTGGACATAGAGAAGCTCACAGATGATTTACAGTCAAGACTGGCAATAGCAAAAGATGAGCTCTCAAGGATAAAGGACATGTGTGGGCAAACAGCACTTAATGCGCCTAGATCAGGGCGCGCGTCTAGAGCGCCAAGTGAGAATAGAAAACCTGAAGAGGGGTGGAAAAAAGGTGAGATACTGTTCAGAATTGAAGAAGAACCGACATGAATAATCGAAATAGGGACGCGAGAGGAAGATACTGACAATGAAGAAAGGCCTATGGGGGACAGAGAGGAATTACTATGTGACATAAGGGACGAGTTAGAAGAAAGCGACAGGTTGAGCATGGCAATGGGAGGGGGAAGCGAAGGGGGGGATGGTACGTGTTCGATGAGAACACTGGATGATGAGTGGACGGGGCGATTAAGGAACAGAGTGGGGAAAATGGCATCGCTGGGAACATCAGCAGGTAAAACGGGTCCGGATGGAACGACGAAAGGAAGGCTACAGCTCCCGTTGATACACAGGGGAGGAGGGAGGCCTAACTATATCCCATGGGCGCAGATGGATAAAGCCAATTTATTAAAGCTATTGCCCCCGTTATCAGGAGGGGCAAGTAAGTGGATATACGCCTTTGAGAAACATACTGCTGGGGTACCCCTAGCTATAGGAGATGTGAAAAGTCTGCTCGTATCAGCAGTGGGCGATCAGGCTGAAAGAGTATGGGTAAAAGCCGGTTTCCCGGGAGTAACGTTAGACTGTGACCGCCATGATGGGGCCTCCTTTAACACAGTGCGTGCCAGGGTGTGGGATGCCTTACGCAAAACATTCCCAGATACGCCAGACTTACAGTCAGTGATGCAGTGTACAATGAATGACGGGGAGGAGGCTATGGATTACATTTTTCGGGTCCAAGAGATGTGGAGAGCAGAAACGGGCACGCCCTGGTATCAATCGACATCTTTATTTTACTTCATTATAAAAAGAGGGCTCCCAAAGGAAGTGCAGAAGGCGCTCGACAAGATAGCAGGATTTGAAGCAAAGGGATGGCCAGAAATTCAGAGCATAATAGTACACCATTGTAAACGAATCAAGGAGAGGGAGAAGGAGGTGGCGCAGAAAAGTTTGGCAGACGAGGCGAAGTTAGTACAGACAAAGTTGGTGAAGGTTGCGGCAGCAGTAGCCGCGCTCCCACACAGCAGGGAGGGAGATGATGAGGAGGAGGGGCTGATAGCACTACAAGGAAGGGTGGCAACTAATTGGGCGGGAACAGGACAGCGGCAGTGGAATGAGCAGGAGCAAGGTGGAGGTCCGCAGTGGCAAGAGTGGACCCCTCGAGGGGGACGGGGTGGGTACAGGGGCCGAAGAGGAGGTGGACCGGGGTACGGGGGAATGGGAGGAAATGGATGGCAGGGTCCTAGAGGTGCACAAGGAAGTTGCTGGAACTGCGGGCGATGGGGGCATTACTCTAGAGAGTGCAGAAGCAGACCCAACAACGGGTTCCAAGAGGTAGAACAATGTGGCCATCCCCACCCGGGAAGCCCATATGGCCTTCCGATGGGACAACAGCAACTGAGAAACCCAGGCCAGGGTAATGCTGGCCAGCAACAGGGACCCCAGTACAGAACACTGAACCACCCACAAAACAATGACAGTGTGCAATACACGCCAGGTAACCCTTTCGCGGTACATGTAAACGGGGCCCCCGCGCCAGCACCTTACAACGGCATGTCAGTGGTTTCCGGAAGTGTCTTTAATGAAGGGGGGGCAATGAGACACCCCGCATAGGACAGCCCACAGAGAACACTTGCGTGTCCAGTTCTATCCACCACCTACAGTGCAGCAGAGGAACCATTGGTAGGGGCGCAGATAGGAGACAAGCAATTTATATTCATGGTTGATTCGGGAGCGGAGAAATCATGTGTCAGAGAGGGCCGATTCCCGTTATCTAACAGGAAGTTAGAGACGCAGGGGTTCTCTGGGGCTGTAATTGAAGTTCCTTACACAGAAGCATTGGATGTAACAGTGGGGGGTAAAACTGTAAAGGCACCCTTACTGTACTATGAAAACTCACCAGTAAATTTATTAGGGAGGGACCTCCTGAGTAAACTTAACATGACCATATCATTTACCGAGAGAGGAATAGTGTGTTCTACACCCGGGATATGCCCCTTGCGTGCGATGCTGGTAGTGCACGCCTACACAACCACACAGGAAATACGAGGGCTGCCACAAAATGAGGAAATGTTCATTGAAGGGCTAAAGACTTTGGCCCTCATAATTCCAGAGCTAAGAAGCATTGACTGGAGGATTCCAGCGGAATTCCTCTTCCGCCCCATAGTATGTCCCAACGCAGCACCAGGATCAGTGGTATCATTGGACTTGCACGCTGTACAGGTATCAGCGAAAAGGATCGCTGTGATTGGGGTGGACAGGGAAGGATGTGAGTGGCGCACAGTGCTGTGTACAAACGCCAACATCGCCCTACGAGTGGTAACAGATGAGGATCTCTTTTCTGACACAGAAGGGGATGGCGAGGTAGTGATGGAAATAGCGATGCCTTGTGACGTTTTAATACAAGCCAGGGAGACCCCGGTCCAATTAATGACAGTGGTAGGAGCACCACCGTCATTTTTTGATGACGACATGAGGCTCGTACCAAACAATTTATGGACAACAGGCCCCCATGACGTAGGGCTGTTGCACGGAGTACAACCTGTGGTAATAAAACTAAAGCAAGGAGCAATTTTACCCCGAGTTAAACAGTATCCATTGTCCCGTGAAGCTGAAGAAGGGATAAAAGAGACAATAAATGCACTACTAGCACAAGGGATAATAGTGCCTTCAAACTCCCCATGTAACACATGTATTTATCCAATCAAAAAAGCGAAAGGAGGGTCTTGGAGGATGATACAGGACTTACGCCCCCTCAATGATGTAATTCAGAAGGAGTTCCCTCTAGTCCCGAACCCTGCATCAATACTGTGCAGCATCCCGAAAGCGGCATCACATTTCACAGTAGTAGACTTGAAAAATGCATTTTTCTCAATACCCCTGGCTGAAGAGAGTAGATACCTTACAGCCTTCACGCTGGGGGGTAAGAGATATGAGCACTGCAGACTACCACAGGGATACTGTGAGAGCCCGAGCATATTTAACCGCCTATTGCATGAAGACTTGGGAAACCTATCAGTTGAGAGTACGATTATTCAGTATGTAGACGATCTATTAGTGTGTGCACAAGACGAAGCAACATGTAGAAACGATTCAACAACGCTCCTGACTTTACTGGCCAACAAGGGATACAAGGTAGACAAGGAGAAGCTACAGTACTGCCTGACTGAGGTCTTATACCTGGGACAGCTCATATCAAAGGATGGAAAAAGAATAATTCCCGACAGGGTAGAAGCAATAAGATCAGTAGGAGCACCCACAACAGTGAAAAATATGCAGAAATTCTTGGGGATGTGCAACTATTGCCGAGCATGGATATTAGATTATGCAGCATACACGAGGCCCCTCCTACAAGCACTCAAGGAAGCACAACAGGAGAATGAAAAAATACAATGGTCAGAAGAAATGAGCGAATCATTTCAATCATTGAAAGAGCTAATTTCAAGCGCTCCAGTACTAGCAAACCCCGATTATGGACGCAAATTTTACCTATTCTCACACTGCAAGGAAACACTCATGACAGCAGAACTGACACAAAAAACATCCTTAGGACACAAGCCATTGGCTTACTATAGTGGTACTTTAGATGCCGTGATGCAGGGCCATTTCGCGTGCGAGCAATCACTCGCTGCAGCCGCGTTCGCGATTGAAAAAAGTGCCACAATAGTAATGGGTTGCCCTGTGACATTGTTTGTGGAACATTCATTATTTGCAATACTTGAGAGATCAAAAAGCACACTGACCACACAGCGGGCGACAGCCTACGAGATTTTATTGTCCAGCGCCAATATCCATATAGTGAGATGTAAGACAGTGAACCCCGCAGCATTCATTACAGAAGCGTGCACACTAGAAGACATGCAGAACCACGATTGCGCAACTTACACAGGAGAAAGAGGGGAGGACACAGTGGTGTGTGAGAACGCTCTAAGCGAGGGGGAAGTGTACTTTGTGGATGGGTCTGCATCAATTGACGTGGACACGGGAGAAAAACACGTTGGCATGGCAGTAGTGAGGTTAGAAGATGGTGAGTATGAAACACTAGTACAATACCGCCTCCCATCACATTACTCCGCACAGGCAGCAGAACTGATTGCGCTCATAGAAGCACTACATGCAGCAAAGGGTTGTGCAGTGACAATATACACAGACTCAGCTTACATGACGACAACAGTACATGGAGGTCTAGCAAGATGGGGGCGTAGGGGATTTAGACGGGCAGACGGAACACCAGTACAGCATGCAGAATTGTTGAAAGAGCTAATTGAGGCCCTACAAAACCCTACTGCAGTAGCAATAGTAAAGTGCCAAGCACATACATCCAACACAGATGTTGTGTCTTTGGGGACATTGGGGATATTTTCAGAAATATGACACAGGTGAGTACATACTTAAGCACAAAAGAAATGAAGAGCCCCCAGAAGGATACAACATGATGCCCATATCACAAATACTAGAATTGCAGGAAGGAGCTAGTGCAGAGGAAAAATTGATGTGGACAAAATGGGGGTGCAGCAAGTCAGGAACAGACCTGCTGTGGCGGCAAAATAACTCAGGGAAAGTGGTAATGCCAATACAGTTACTAGAAATTGCATTTCAACAGCTACACTTCCCTGCACATAACACCAAACAGCACATCGCAGCAGAAATACAGGAAGAATGGTTCGTGCCCTGTCTCCAGGAGCATGTGTCTCGGTTGGCAATGGAATGTACACCATGCCAAATATACAATTCAGGAATGACATTACGTACTCTCCGGGGAACAATTCCTAAACCCATTAGCCCATTCAGAGAACTGCATATAGATTACGCAGACATGGGGGAAAGGTGTAATGGCGCGCGGTACATGATCGTGGTTGTGTGCCCATTTTCAAGGTGGGTGGAAGCAGGACCCTGTGCGCGACCTGATGCCAAAAGCGCCGCCAAGTTCCTAGTAAGGGAAGTGTTCCCGCGCTGGGGAATTTGTGACGTGATTCGCTCAGACAACGGCAGCCATTTTGTAAATGAGCTTTTCAAGGAAGTAACTACATTATTGGGAATAAAACATCAATTGTGTTCGATTTATCATCCTCAAAGTAATGGCGTAGTGGAAAAGATAAACGGACTGTAAGAGGGCAGGTTATCAAAACTATGCTTTTCATTAAAGAAGAATTGGATTTACTGTCTACCCCTTGCGCTATTTGAATTGAGAAACCAACCGAGCAAAGACCACCATTTGTCCCCGCACGAAATCGTGACTGGGAGACGAATGAACACAGCACACTCTCCACTGCGCGAACACTCAGATGCTCACAGAAGCGCCGCAATATTGGGAGATGAGTTCACAGACTATTTAAGGAAATTGACAAGGGCAGCGCGCGTGATATCTAAGCAACTCTCCCCACCCTTCACTAGAGAAGACGGTAACGTAACAGGATCTGTCACGGAGCCAGAGCAACAGCTACAGCTGATGCCAGGCGACTCAATTTATGTCAGAAGCTTTGTGCATCGGTGGAATGCACCACGATTCCATGGCCCAAACGAGGTAATATTTTGCACACCCACGGCAGTAAAGGTGAAGGGCTTGAGGTACTGGGTGCACTTGACCGATGTACGGAAGGCATATAGCAATGTACAAGAGGAGGTAGATGAGGAGGCACAGACAACAGCAAACGATGCAACTGAGCAGAATGTCTGAATATGAACTTGTGTGTGTGCATTGGTACTGGACTTGAATGGGAGAATAACTGATAAGGATACTTAAAAAAAAAAAAAAATGATGAGTTCTCTCTTTTATCTTGTTGAGTTGTATATAGTTAATGGAATGACCAAATTATGGCCTGTATACACCCTTGTCTGTGAATACCCCTCCCCGCATCCCCACCCGCTTCCATTCCCCGTCAAATATATATTGGCACTGATGGTGCTAGCAAAATGTTTACATGCATGCACTTAATGCACTTTTATATCTCAAACAGGAGCTTCCATGGCATCTAACGGGCAGCCTGCAACAGATAGAATTAGTAGAATGAGAGAATTAGTATATGAGAGATGCAGATATTCGTATGAGTGTGGATTATCTGTATGCATCACATTGTTTTTTATGCTAATGTTTGGTCTGGTTACATATTGGTTTGCAGCGTTCATCTCTATCGAGATGAACGAGGGGGGAGGGATTAACAGCACTACTGGGCCCAATACAACTACAAGGGCCAATACAAGGGAAGGTGATTTTTTGAGATGGGACGGAACTAAACTTGTATGGGGGTATCATACCACACCATCCAGTGCTGTCATCGTACAAAGAAAAAAGCCACAAGGTGGAATGCAGAACAACACAGTGTCTCCACCAGGGGTATCTAATTACAATGCCCACAGTTTAAATGACCGAAACCCGTCTGCCATATCGTGGTTGTATAACACCCCCACCAGCCAGCCTGCCCCCATACTAAACAACAACCTGCCAGATAACGTCAGGAAGGAAGAGGAAAAGCTACTAGCAATACACAAAATATTATATGATGCATGGGCCAAGGGGGGCGGGAATGAGAAAGGGGGGTCTAGGTTGTCCCTTGCCCAGGGAGTTGGGAAGTACATGAGGAACAAGAACAACAGACGGAAGAGGGAAGCAGGGAGGAGGAAGTATGATGAGTACTATGGGCTAGGTCTAGATAAGATGGAAGACCCACGACACCCCCACCAAACAAATAAGTGGTATGCAGATATGAGTGCCACAGCTAAACAAACAACAAACGAGAGTTGTTATGTCTGCTCCCTCATCCCTCATGCATCAGGTACACCCAAAGTATTGTTACCCAAAGAGTTGCCAATTATAGATGCCCAATGTCTCCTTCATCTCACGTTATGCAGGATTAAGAACACCTTCCAGGCACATGAAGTGACTTTTCAAATGCTGCAGAACGAGAAAACGTGCTACCCAAAACCGGCAGGGGTGGTATGTCTGAAAGAACCATTTTTTGTAATTGAAGGGACACTTTTTTCTGATAACAAGCGGAAGGATGAAGAAGTAGTATGCAAAGCGGAAGCACTGAGAGGTGTGGCACCGGAGAAATTGCAGTGGATAGAAGAAACATGTACACCAGTATGGAAAGAACACATTTCAAAACTAACTTGGGTAACCGCCATCGAAAAACCTTTCAAACTACAGAGCGAAATGGACTATGAACTGTGTTTTAATGGAGAAGGGAGAACCTCCATGGGAACAAACAAGAGCTGTAACAAGACCCTCACCATCCCAGATCTAAGAAAAGGGACTGCGGCCCTTATGGATACGTACTGGGTATGCGGCAACCAGGCATACCTACACCTCCCCCCGTCATGGAGTGGCAGCTGCTCAATGGCCACTCTGCACTCAGCCCTAATGGTGATACCCGAAAGCCACATCGATGGGAGCAAAAGGACACAGGAACGCATGCAGCAGAGTGTGGCTCAACCAACTGCAGAGTCACAGATGTATGTCCTGTCTTCCGGAAGCAAGGGAGAGGTGCTGACCCGTAAAAGACGAGCATCAAATTACATATCAAAGGCATCATCAGAACTATTGGCTCAGATCCCAGACAAATATCGATTATTCAGCTCAGCAGAAACATTTTTTGCCTCACTCGTCTCAAGTGTCCAAGCAAGGGCAAACGCAAAATGGCTCCAGATAACCCGCTGGGAATTGATTCAGCTGGCAAACAACACTGAAGAAGGGTTCAATATAATAAAAGTGGAACTAAGAGCTTTACGACTGATGACCATGCAAAACAGGTATGTCCTGGACCTGTTGACGGCGATAGACGGCGGTGTTTGCCGAAAAATAGGAAGTGCCTGTTGCACTTTCGTACCTTCTGAAGACGCAGAGAACGGCTCCCTGTCCCATGTGATCGAAGCAGTCCACAACCTAGGAGAAAAAATGAAAATGGAAGGTGGTGCAGAAGACAGTACATGGTTCGATAACATCTTCTCCTGGGTCCCTTCATGGCTTGGAATAACTGTGAAATTTTTGATGCCAGCTGTGGTATTCCTCCTTTTAATTTTTTGCCTGTGCCAGGTGGGTCTTCGAGTTTGTGCTAACGCAGTACCAAATGGTGCAATGATGATGGTGACAGTGGGCAACTCACACGGTACAATAAAAACGATGCAAGAAGCACAAGTGCAAACAGGGATAGATAACACACCCAAGTACCAACTGGTGCCTATGTACCACGATAAGGATATTGTAGATAAGTTATGGCACACCACCATCAAAGAGCCCCGTATACTAGAATGGTACGAGGAAGTTTGGGTAGATTTGGAAGGAGACGGTGGATGCATATATCTAACGTGTACTCCAGATGAATATGCAAGGAGAGGTGAGAGCTTAAGGGGGGTGTGCAGAGCATGGATGCCCATTAAAGGAACTCCTGCATGGGATGAGGCAGTGATGGACGAAGCAGAATGTAGGAGGATAGAAGATTTAAAGAATTTGTTACTTAAGTAACGAAAGGGGGGAAATGTAGGGGAGGACTGGTCCAGGAGACCCCCCTCGCCTACGTTTTCTCCCCAGGTGAGGGCTATGGCTCATTGGGCGTCCCCTCATGCTACCCGGGCCCAGGTGGTGGAGGGCTCACCCGCTGGAGGCATTGCCCACACGTATTGATTGCCCACATGTATTAAAATTTAGCTAGGCCCAGAAACCATTTTATCTGGTTAAAATGGTGTGAGCTCAGCGCGCTGTAGCGCGGCCCCCGCCCTTGGAGAGTCTCAGTTATCCCTGTCGCCGCAGCACCCTGGCAGATCCGCTGCGAGCACGTTCCCACGAACAAGACGGACATGAGCTAGCGTAATACACTAACATTGTATCAGTTCACCTCCCGCAGTGCATCATCGCTCCTAGCATGACCCGGCCAGCAGGCCTGGGAAATGAAAAGAACAGTAAAATGGTCATCAGATGGCAGACAGTCTTTATATACTAATGTCAAGACTGCTCGCAAAGTATGCTTTCTTCCACAAAACCCCTTATATTACAAAAGCCTGTAAAATGTATAAACATAAGAAAGCATGCTTCCATGATATAAGCGATGGCGAGCCCACACCATTGCAGTTGGGTGCTAATAGTAAAGGAATGCACCAGGGATCTATTTGTTACGTGTATCACTGGGAAACTTACACTCTATGGGCTTGCGCCATAACTGAACTAATGCTGCTAGAGGACACGAGAAGATGAATGTAACCATCCAGAGGGCTTATGTGAAGGATGCACGAGAAGGCGCTTGTCATGTGTGCATGTCTAGGCCCCACATGTGCCACCACCGTCACGAACAGTGGCAGGTTATTTTCTGTGTACTCCACCAATCCTAATTCTACCTCACTTACTGCAAATATATATATATGCATATAACTAAATACTGTAGTTGTTAAAACATAATGTATGAATAAGGTGCTCAGACTGGGTATAATCGAGACGCATCCAGCAAAGTTTAAATGCATGTTTTGTATTGATTTGAATAAGTATTATAGAGTGTCCAAATGTTTGTGATGTCTTTACCTAAAATCGGCAACACACGAGGGAGATACCTTTGTGAAATATGTGCAAGGCCATTCCCCCTCCCACCCTGCGAAGGCTGCCAAGGCATGAGAGCAGAGACTCCGCCGCACTGCTTTACCTCCCCCAACCAGACTGGAGCTGCTTCAAAGAGTTGTAATCCCCTCTGTAGCACCCAAGGCCGCGGCCCGCCACCTGCATTATTTACAGCTCAGCAGTAAACCTCTGCCTGAACACACGCGCCCCCTCGTAAACCCCACAACCCACCGGACCATCTCAGACTTATGGCCCTGTGCAATCAGGACACCCAACACTTTGACAACACACAGAGGAACATCCATAACAACTTCTAACAAGGCAGAAAGACCTGTACCGCCCGTCCCAGGCCCTGAAGCTTAGCCCCTCGACCTATGGCCCCGGTCAACAGGACACTGGTAACCCTGTCCTGACGTATTACCTCCAGACCCCTCACAAGGTACATTCCTCCTGTGTTGCATTAACCTGTAGTATAACCTATTGGAAGATTTACTAAAGAGAATAATATTGAAATGACTGAATGACTGCGGTTTGCATGGCATAGGGCAACCAAGTCAGGAAAAGACATTCATCTCTGACATTGGCCGCAATGGCACAACAACACCGTCCGGATGAACTCAGCCGACCTGCCAGGCCCAGCCCAACCCACGAGGCTGACCAGTGATGTCGTCCAGCCAAAGCCAACCACATCGCAGCAGCACCTATAGTTAGTCGTCGCCACCCAATCCCATTAAACTTGTGCCCCCTATAGTGTGTAAGTTCTTATGACGTTTTTTGTAAATATATACGCCTGTCTTTGCTATTGTCAGACAGAGCGCTCTCGGAGTTTTGCAGGGTTCTTTGCATGCCCTATTCTGATTGATAAACTCCCATTTACGCTCACCCGCACTCTGTCTTGGCCTTATTCCCATCTTGTGAGAGTCCTTCATTGTCTCTCATTGCTGGGAGGATCGTGCTGTTTGGGGACGCTTGCCTTCACTATCCATATCATCTCTAACCAACAGTATGCATGGACCGACCACAACTTAATTACATTTAACATTCGGGTCCATACCTGCCAGCCTCTCTCCTATCATTGCACCGGCTACTGCCACCCGCAATAAACGTGACATCACTTGCGACAGACTCCTCCCCCTCCTCCTCCCGGCACTCAATGACCAGGTGCGCTCATGCTCCGACCCCACGGCTATGGTTGACACCTTTAACCTCGCTATGCAAAAAGCCTTAGATATCATCGCCCCATCCAAATTGAGAAAACCCAAACCTCGAGCCCACTCTTGGTTCACACCCCAGCTCAGAACCCTGCGCAAAGAAAAACGAATTGCGGAATCACATTGGAAAAGCAACCAGTCCGCAGCCAACAAATCGTGCCTCCTCCTGGCCACCCTTAACTACAAGGAAGCCATATTCCAGGCTAAAAAAAGACACTTGCAATAAAAGTATCGAACAAGCCAAATCCAACACCAAAGAATTGTTTAGAATCCTAAAAGAACTTGAAATCCCTGTCACTGCACCAGACACTTGCATCAAAGATAGCACTTGGTGTACCCAAATCCAAGAGGCTCTCCTCGGCAAGATTGCCACCCTCCAAATTAAAATCAATAACAAACAATCAAGCCTACAATCCAACCCACAACCCAACCCTATCTCCACCCTAAACCACCCCATCCCAGACTCTCTGACTCCTTTTAGCTTCTCTCCACTCTCCATTTCCGAAGTGGAAAAGATCATCACCAGCCTTTAACCGACCAATTGCCAAGGCGACCTCTGCCCGGCACCTATAATCAAGGAAGCAGCTCATGACCTAGCGCCATTCATTACTACGCTCATCAACTCTTCCTTTAGCTCTGGGATCGTACCTGACAATCTAAAGGACGCGTGGGTCATCCCCCTATTGAAAACGCTACCCTGGACGCTAGAATACCCACAAACTACAGGCCAATCACCACGGTCCCGTTTTTACTAAAAATCCTCGACCGTGCAGCATATCTACAAATTCAAGATTACCTTGAATCTGACAAACTCTTGGGACTTAGGCAATCTGGGTTCCGGCCACGTCACGGCACTGAAACTGCCCCCATAGATTTAAAAACACAGATTGAAGATCTAAAAGACAAAGGCAAACTTGCTCTCTTACTCCTTTTTCGGCGGCCTTTGATCTCGTCAATCATGAAATCCTCTGCCACCACCTTAAATCAGCTGCGCACTTCTCTGATAAAGCTACAACCTGGATTAGCTCCTTTTTAGACAATAGATCTATGTGCGTGTTCTCTCCACTAGCAGCCGCCCCACCTGCACCTGTCTCCTGTGGCGTGCCACAAGGGTCTTGTGTTTCACCCACGTTGTATAACGTGTTCACCAAACCTCTCTTCGATATCTTGGACTATCTGGGTGTCACTTACACCAACTACGCCGACGACACCCAGATACTAATCCCTATCTCAGGTGACTACACAGCTGACTCCCTCGCTATCAATGTCATCTACCAGGTCATCCAGGCGTGAATGGCCCAACACGGACTCTGTCTTAATGATGAAAAGACTGAGCTCCTTATTCTTGGTTCGCCACAAAAACGTACCAAACTCGACCCTGCGTTCAAGTCCTTCATCATCGATGGGAATATTATCCCAGCCGCCAAGGACACAAAAACCCTAGGGATCTACATTGACTCGACCCTATCCCTGACCAGACAAACTAACTCAGTCTCTTCTGCAGCGGCATATACCTGCAAGCTTATTACAGCCTGTCGCCCTTTCCTCTCCGCAACCAATTGTGTCACCCTGGCTAGAACTCTTGTATTATCCAAGAATGATTACTGCAATGCACTGTACCTAGGCACCAATTGCTGCAACCTAAACAAGTTACAAATGGTCCAAAACAATGCGATTAGAGCTGCCCTCAACATTCCCAGGCGCCAACATATATCCGACACCAGACGCAATATTTGCTGGCTCTCAGTCCCACACCGTATCTCCCTGAAAACCCTGGCTCTTACCCACAAATGCCTTCATAACCAAGCTCCCTGCTACCTGGCCAACCGATTTGCCCTCCACAACTCCATTAGACCCCGCAGAATGGCTCATTTAAACTGCATTGAGGTTCCACGTTTCAATCTCAAAAGATCAGGTGGAATTAGCTTCCCTATCTTGGCAGCTAAACTCTGGAACAAGCTTCCTAATGAGCTTAGAGCAGAACCCTCATTCCCGAGATTCAAACACCTTACGAAAACATTTAGCTCTGGGTTCTCTGCTTAATTTGTACATGTATATATAATCTGCTTGTCCTCTCATTGCTATTATTATATCTGTAAATTCTGTATTATACTTGTAAACTTTGTAATTATGGTTCTGTCTGTTTTTCTTATGTTGTAACAAAGTGATGCGTCCGGTTGCCCTTGGGCCTGGTGTGCTATACAAATAAATAAAATACAAATACATATACAAATTATCATTTTCATTCTTATACAACAAAACACATCACAAGGGGATAATAAATTACTCATCGAACAAACAGTTCAAAACAGTACAATCGTAGGTTGTGTGATCTGATTTGCCAGGCTACTGTCATCCACTGCATTCCTCTTCTCGCTCTACTATGTGAGACTCATCCAACCTGTAAGTCGGCTTGTGGAACCCTTGGAATTAGTTAGTGGCTGCCCAAATCCCATCTTCACTAAGGGTTGACCTCTGGCTCTAAGTGTCCTGATTTACTCTGGTCACTAAATAGTTCTTGTATGGTATGCATATGTCCTATGGCCTGCACGAAACAGGCACCAATTTCTTATATGGTCTTCACTATCATAGGCGAACGTGACATCCTTATGGGTTATTGTTGCAAGTCAAATGTTGTCTATCTAACACCAGGGTACCCTGACATTAGAAAGGATAGCAGGGAAATCAAAAAACAAAAATCAGTAATTCTCCTTTATGGCTCACTAAAAATCTTTTATGTTCTATTCATTTTCATCTTTTTGGGCTTTTAGTTAAGCAAACTGAAGGGTAGTTTTAATGAAGAGAACTTTAATTTCTAGAAGTTTAATTTTTACCTGGAGTGGAACCTGGCTGTGAAAAGAACTTTTCTGAATCTGAATTCTGGTTTGGAACATCCTGAATTGGGCCAGGAGAAGGGGATTCAGCCATGGTCACAAGGATTCTTTTTGATATATTTTCTGTTTGAACTTATGTGTTATTTTGTGCAGTTAAACTGCCAAATAATTCTTGTATGATTTTGTTGTGTTTATTAGTGTGACGGACAGATACCTTTGGACATTAGGTCAATATCCTTTAGCCTTAGTTTGTCAGGTAGGGAAACCTTTGTTAGGTTAGGGAAAGATATGCCTTTGTCCCACCAAATGGCGACTTGTGACAAACCTATGCCTAAGTGTCCCTCTCACATGTCTGACCACTCACAGATGTCAATATGGGGAAAACTGTAGCAAATGTTGCCACAAGCAGATGAATGTTAATGAAGAAGCTGAAAGGCAACATTTGCACACGTCTCCATATATGAGAAGTCCATGTGGGGAAAGTTGGAGCAAACATTGCCATAAGCAAATGCATACTGGTAAAGAAAATAAAAGACAAAACCTGAACAAATCTTAATATGTGAGATGTCCATATGGGTAAGCTTGGGAGAGGTAATAATTAAAGTCAAAGAAGTGGATCTACGTGATTTGTCTGCAGGTAAATTACCTGCGACTGAAATGTTTGCATGGGAAATGGCTGCAATACAAAATATTTGTATATTTCCCAATGCGAACATTTCCATTACAAATCACACAGATTCAAACACACACCCTCACACACACCCTCACTCACACTCCCAACACACCCCCATCCCCTACTTACCTTTCCTTCAGATGCGTTGTGTCACTGCGGCGCCGGTTCCCTTTCACTTCCATGATCGGGAACCGGCGCCGCAGGGTCCTTTTCTTTTCTTTTTCTTTTTTCTTTTTCTTTTTGCTGAGATGAGCTGTGGGGGTGTCCCCCGAAACACCCTGCTCACTATACTGTATAGCTCACTGTAGTGAGCGACGTGTTGCGGGGGACACCCCCGAACACCCCACAGCCTTTTTTTAAATAATTGTTTTCATACCGACCCTGCCAAAACACCTAAATACATACCACGAAAAGTTCAAACTTTTGGTACTTAGAACTTTTCGTGGTCTATGTTTTAGGTCTATTGGTGGGGTCGGTAATTTTTATTCAGACATTTTGTTCTATTCCAAAGAAGTACAGCCAGTGCAGGAGTACAACTGTGCTATTCTGGGAAATAAAGAGAAAATTGAAAAGAAGACCTGATAAATAGGATATATCAAGCATTGAGTCTTTTGGGGAAAAGATACCTGGCAGGAGAGTACACCGGGGGATCTATAGAACCCAGAAGAGGATACCTGGCAGGGCAGTATACCAGGGAATCCACTTAAAGCAGATGAAAGAAAAAGGGCATTGTGAAAAGATACCTGGCAAGAGAGTATAGCCGGGGATCTAGCGACACTATTAAATAATTCCTGGCAGTGGTGTATACCAGGAAGCCATCCTTGCGAAGCTGTGTAAAAGAGACATGTGTTCCATCCTTAGAAACAACAGTTGTATAAAGGAGATGATTTTGCCAACCATGAGAAATTGTTGCATGGAAAAGACATTCTTGCCCTGCTTAAGGAAACCTTGTTTGGGAAAAGACACTTTCGCCATCCTTCTTGAACTAATCCAGGGGAAGGGAACTACCCTCTCCCTCTGGATGCAAGAACATTTCTTTTGAATACAACAATCTTTGTTGGATTTGCCTATTTGTTTTACATTTTAACACTTTTTGGTTAAACACAGATCAGAGACATACCTGTTTCCTTCCACTTCTTAGTTGTTAATTTCTAGTGTGAGGGTCAGATAAGTTTTGGACACAAGGACATTTTATATAATTTAGACAACAAGACACAGACTGATCTTTAGTTTTAGCTTACTATGCAGGAAAACGCTCTTTAGGAAAGGGACAGATGGACCTTTATCCAACCCTTTTCTTTTAATAAAGTTGTCTGATGTTGAAAACACTACCACTTTGTGTCCGTCTCTCATTTACAATCCCTCACAGTACTCCACCTAAATATAACTACTATTTGATATACTTGTATTCACTGCAATCAGTCACCAGATCATATCGAAATATATTCATTTGTTGAAATATACATTGAAAAAAGGAAGAAAATACATACATTCAAAACACATACATTGGGAAAAAAAGAATATAATCCCGATACACATAGAAATATCAAGTTCTTCACCATTTAATAAACATATACTACTAAAAAATGACATCTAATAATGCAACATCAAAACACATCAGTAACAGTCTACTGTGAATACAGCAAATTAAAGGCAGTTCAATTATTAATCATTATATCCCAGAGTCCTGTAATATCCCAAATGCTGTATGCATAAACAGATGTGTTGAAGGTCACAATTCAGTTGTTCATCCCCTCTCGGGGATCATTTACCACTGTGACAATATGTACACGTGTGTTAAAAGGCCAACTAGAAGCCCAATGAGTGTCAATGCTTCACATTTCTACCATAAACCCAACCACTGCTGCAGACAGTGGCCATGCAGAGTAAATGTCCCCCATTCATAGAAAGCTAGTTTTGACTAAAACGTCATCTCGAGGGCTGAGATACAGAGACCATTCCACCATGACTAGATGAAAGGATGTGTGGAAACTCAATAACTTCAACACAAGACAATCCCTAAAACAAAGACGAGATAATAATTTAATGAGCTTCTGACGTCTGTTAACCACCAATTTTAAATGCACCCAAGTGCCGTTGTTAAAGAAATCACCACGCAGAGCAACCAACACACAAGGTGCACCTTACACCAAAAACAACATGAATAGCCCATAAAAACAACATTAATTACCTAAGGCAAGTATATTAGTAAGGTGGCAGGTCCCATGGCATATGTATTGTTACACAGCTCCAAAACTACAATACAAAAGGAACATTAGACCTAGTTGAAGTGGTCTCTGGTGCCATGCTGCCAAGGCTATGGACTAAAAAACAATACCATAAACAAGTTGTGGGAGCGCATCCTCATCGTAAATTTCCCAAATTATTGTGAATCCAGACAACAATGATCTGTCATTAACTACTGTAATGAAGAAATGAATCAGAATCAAACACTGGCCTTCATTGCCAAAGCTTTACATCATGCTAAAGAAAATTAACTACAATCTGTCGGCAATGGAAATGTATACACATACTGTAAATCCGTTTCCAGTACTCAAAGGGGAAGAAATTCGCCTCATCTCTAATCGGTCCCTAAACTACAGCAGAGCAATCTAAAAGCTACTCTTATACATGGAAATTGACAGGGGCATACACACGTGAAACCACATTCAGTTAGAGAATACAAGTGTATTGTAGTGAATGGCGGCCATTGCCACCATGCAGAGTAATCCTATAATGTAACTGACGAACTTACAATACTCTATTACACTGTGCTTAAAAGATATAAAAGGCTGAAAAAATATATCCATGACAACCATCATGAGAAATGTGGTGAGATGATTCCACTGAAAACTAAAGTGTTTCACAGGATTCGAAATTGAAGGGAGCTGGGAGCTATTTAGCTGCTGCTTGTAACCTAGAAGAGCTTGGTTAGCTTGACACTGACCACTAGCAGGAGCTACTTTTGACTCCCCAGGGCAACTGACGCAGAAAGAACACACCTGTGGGAATTTAACTATGTGCTTTTGGGAAAATCTATAAATAAACATTATATAACATTTAAAGCATAAAGGGTGATAAATAATGGACAAAATGTAATTTTTTACATATTATGTTGAAGTTAGATTTTTCCGGAACTCTATGTGCACGTTTCTTGTCCCTCCGTGGTAGCTCCCCTGGTAGCTCCTTGTCACTGCTTAATGCTGGATACTGTAAGGGATCAAGTGTAAGACTCGGACACAGTGGCATTTTTGGTGTTGGTTAAAGACTTTAATTAATAAAATAAAAGAGGCATTTGGGAAATTCCACCTATCCCTAACTGTAGGAGGGGTTTCACGGCTACAGCAATACTAATGAATGTCTGTGTAAGAATCTACAAATCAAAAGAGTTCTGTGTCCTGGGTCAACAATCCTAAAATGACCATCACACACTTACGTAGTCAGAGAGGTGACCACAGATTATAGCAAGGTAAGATATTTCTATGCTTTTAATCAAATCATTGTTTTGCAGACCAACCTTTTCGCTATACATGACTGAATGAGAACAAGATTACTCAGGTCTACTTCCATTATTTAAAGGTGCTGTGATTTTTTTTTATCAAGAATCACTGTGCCATTGCATTTACCATTGGTCCCTTCAAGAAGTCCCTGTGATCATTTAAAAATTACGGAGGGATGAAACATGTTGGGCAGTTTTCTAATATATATTGAGTGAGAACTTGCCAAGTCACTGTCAAAATAGCACACTCTTAAATTGTATATGAGTATGCTTAGGCTTATTTAAAGACTAAAGATAGAGTATTAGGCCCTTTTTTCGGTGGTGGTTATGCAATATTCTTTCACTGGTGGTGATGCTGTTTTTATATATTTGTACTGACTATTGTAGTTGGCTAATTCTTCATTGAGACTTTTGTATTTAGTATTACTTAGTGATATTATTGTTGCATACGTCTATGGAATTATATGAAAAGGTATTTTTCAGTATTTTGGTTCTTGCACTAGGGGTGACCTTTGCTGTTTGTTCCCAGCCCAGAGTATCTTTATGTTATATCAGCCCGGGGATTTAAACCACAGCAACCACTGACTGGGGAGCACTGCTGGAGGGAAGGGGCTGCTATGCTCGGTGAGGACCGAGATACCGTGGGGCTGCAGAGAGTGCTGTGGAGCCATCTGCTCAAGGAGGCAAACGAGGAAGGCTGACCGGAAGAAAGAACACGCTGTGGGCACGCCAGTAGCCAACGCAGGGCTCCTGGGTGTTCACAGGTGTTCAGCAGCAACGTTTAGTTTACTTTACTAGAGCCTAACAGGAAGAGACACTGGACGAGTGCCACTGGCTTGCAGGGGGAACAGTGAAAAACACCAGTGAGAGCGAGTGAGTCTACAAAAGGGAAGCTGGGACACCAGGGTGTATTGGCAGCCATGCTGCATGTGAATGACTGTTGGGAAAGCAAACAAAGTGCTTGAAAGAGAAGAAGCCAGTGAGCCATTTGTAAAAAGGGGAAAAAGAAGTAATGGAAGTAAAGCAAAATACTTTAAAGTTTGCAAATGTATCCAATATACATTTAAGAACATCCCTGGCAGGATAGTATCCCAGGCAGATACAGTATCAGAAAAAGCAAACATTAAAGCATGTCAAGTTTGGAAGTGTGTGCAGAGTCCACATGTGAAAAGCCCTGCAAGGAGAGTACACCAGGCAAATTAAAGCTACAAGTGTGTGCATATAAGAAAGTCCTGGCTGGAGAGTTTACCAGGCAATTGCAAGAGTGTTCATGTGAGAAAGTCCTCGTAGAGAAGCATACCAGGCAAGGACAAACTGAACAGTGTATAATGAATACTGCATCTAAAGGGGTCCTGAAAGGGATATATTAGGACTAGCAAAAGGCTGTGTGAAACCAAACGGAAGAGGAGTGAAAACCTTGCAGGAGAGTACCCCAGGTATCCTAACAAGTGTGATTAATCTTATGCAGTCATCACTGTTTTCTCAGCGGTGACCTCCTCCCATGTGGCCGGGGGATGGCAGCCACTACCTGATCCAAACGATGGGGGTGGCTGTATGAGGGAGGATCACATGGGAGGGGACAACTACAACTATGATGTTTTGACTTCATTGGACAAGATGCAGTGTTCCCAACCTTTCCCATGAGGAAGACCCTCTAATAGCAGAGTTCTTAATGGCCCATTGTCATTCTGGACAGGCCCCAACCCATGACCCTTACACCCACAACTCACACATAACACCTTTTGTTTCTGATGTGCCTGTATGTGAAATCTCTGAGAAAAAGCATCTAAGAGTTAAATGTCCAATGACATCCAGGGACTCCAAATCCCATAACCGCCTTGTTACTGAGACGAGGAGGATGAGGGCGTTTCTGCAAATTGGCAGGAGCTCGAAGTACAACATGCAGGTTAGTTGTCTTTCCAGGTCTTCATTGTGTTGGTAATTTAAAGATGGCAACCGCACTATTGGATCAAGCAGTGCAGGAGAAGACGTTCAACCCCATGCTGAGGCTCATAAACATGAGGGACAATGGCAGATGTTGTGGAACAGAGAAGGCTGCTGGTACAGGAGGAGAAAAACCACATGCGAGCAAGAAGGGCAGTTGAGATGCTGGGAGCTACTTAGGAGTGCCTGGATGTTGGGTCGCTCGAAGAGGTAGCATTCTCCAGTACAGGCTGAAAAGGACAGCTGGCACATGACTGCAAAGCCGCGAGGACGCTGGAAGAATGTCCAAACACTCCAAAGTGGAAAGTGGGTGAAGGAACCACACTACAGAGGCGCAAGAAACATCTGAGATGCTGATAGGAATCAGTGAGTCTGTCCGAAGCAGTCGGGATTCCGGGGCATTCCGACAAGCGTGGCAACTCATGTTTGAATGGTATGAAATTGCTGATGCGGAAAATACCTGAGGCTGAAGGTTGTTTGAATGCAGTTAAGGCAAAGTACAAATTCAACACACAATACGAATAATGCTTGAATGCAGATAAGGCAAAGTACAAAGGCAAACTGCAATAAAGTAAAGATGCATGAGATGCCAATGTGGGAGAAAGGTTGAGCAAATGTTACCATAGACAGATATACCAGGCACCTCATTGTATATGCTATTGTGGTATAGCAAAAGAACTGTGAAACGCACAAGTACTGGCAGGCGAGTATACCAGGCAGCTGAAATTCTTTAAAGCTTCCTAGCAGGGGAATATACCAAATGATCTGAAAAACCATAAGAGAAGTCCTGGCAGGCGAGTACACTAGGCAGCTGAAATTATATAAAGATTCCTGACAAGGGAGTATACCAGGAAATCTGCAAAGTTACATGAAATTCTACAGAAATGCTGTTACAGAACTTATTGCTTAAACAAGAGTGTTGTGAGTCCAGTGAAAACACAAAAGGAACTGTTAGCTAAAGAGACATTTTTGCCATCCTATTTAAGAATCCAGGAGAAGGGGACCACTCTCTAGATCCAAATGGTTTATCTTGGAGAACAATTTTGTTGGAGCCATTCTTATACTTTTTTGATTTTGAACACTTTTGCCAACATCAAGTTAAAGACATTTCATTGTATGTCTTTGTTGTTTTGCTTATAATGTGAGGGTCAAGATAGGATGTTTTGGAAACAAGGATGGCTTTTCAGTTACTGACATCCTGGCACAGACAGATCCTTAGTTTTTGGTTTTTAAGTAGGGAAGTTCCTCTTTAGAATAGAGGCAAGAGAGGGCATTTCCCAACACAATTTTTATTTAATAAATGTCTTTAACCAAAAACATGACATCTTTATGTCTGGCTTTCATTTCGGACTGCACACACAAGACCAAGAGAAACAGCCGAGTTGTTTTGTGCATAAATTTTATTGTGGAACAAGAGAAAATCAAGGAACTGTTACCTTTGAATATGTAACAGAGGCAAGATAAATACAGGGGAACGGAACCACACTCTGGAATTAGGAACTCGATCATTCTGAAACTTTTGTGCTGGAGTTACGCATTTTCCTTTTTGATCATTTATGAACCAATTAAGGTCAAATACATTACCCTTTTCACCTTAGAGTTTATTTTGTAAGAATGTGAGGGGCAGAAGAGTACCTTGTGACACAGGACCGTTTTGTATTGGATCTTCTGACATTGACAGACCCTTAATTTTGGTTTTAGGGAGGGAAACACCTCTTAGTACAGGGACAGAGAGTCATTTCCTCAACCCCTTTTATTTTAATAAACGTCTTTGCCAAAACCATGAATACCTTGTGTCCAAGTCTCTTTCCTGGCTCGTCACAATACCTTGTTAACTATATCTGAACCCTGTAGCTTTGATAGCAAACTGGAATACTCTACAATTACCACAAGGATAATGCCCACATAGCGGTGGCAATCCCAGTTGGGAGCGAATGTCGACTTTAGGGAAGTCATCCTTTCTTAATGCATGTGCCAGGGACAGTCGCAAATTGACCCCTCTTTTAAATGCAAAGAGAGATTTGGGAAGCTCTTGATCAAGTAATTGTAGTATGTGCCAATGTTTATTCCCAACATTCTGAATCGTGTTACTTAATGGACTATAGGTGGTGACACAAACCAACCTCTCCATGTCCAGTTTAGACCTTTGTTGGATCAAATGTTGTTGATCATAAAAGCATTCTCTTTTCACAGAGCACTTTAAAGGTTTCTTTAAATAGCCTCTATTAGCCAACTGTGGTGCCATAATGTGGGCCTGAGGATAAAATGCATCCAACGTTGTGCAATTGGGACGAACCCTCAGGAACCAATTAAACGGGATGTTTTTACAAAGGCTCATAGGGTGTTGGCTCATACCGTGTAAAGTGGTATTCCGATTGGTAGGTTTCTGAATAATGTCACCTCAATTTTACCTTCCCTCTCTCTTAGTAGTAGGTCTAAGAATGCTATCTCTTTCTGTTTTTAAGTAGCCGCACATTTGAGATTCTCATCCAGAGAATCAATCCATGTCAGAAATAATTGACCGTGAGCTAGATCACGCTTTCAAATAAATCAAAATGTCATCTATGTATCTATTATATGCGAAACCGATCCAAACTGTAAGTCTGCTTGTAGCACCCCTAGAACGAGTTAGTGGCCACTGTGAAGCATCATGAAGTAAGACACAGACAACAGATTCTTAATGGTATCTTAAAACTTTATTTAACTTAAAAATCAGGATGGAGTAAGGCCTAACTTGCCCTGTGCTACGGTGGGATTTCCCTAGCGAAAAAAAACTAAGGATAGTCTGCGTCGGGAAGTCCAACTCAAAAGTCTGTCTGTGTCAAACACCTAGGCTTGCGCTCACAACTAACTGAATACAATGTGTAGCTCTCTGGCCTCTGTTCTCTGTCTGTTGTCATGTTTGTCTGTGTTTATGTGTTGCACCCTTAAGCCTCCCAGTCCTGTGGGGCACAATATAAATACATAAAATAAAGGGATGGCAGCATCAAAATGAATATCGCCCAAAACAAAGTTCTGAGCTTCTTCAAGCTCCTAGTTTGTAATCAGCTTCCCCTTCCCGAAGTTCAAAATAGTCCACAAGGTATTGGGGTTTCCTTCCCCAAGAATTTGACTCTTCCAGCTTCTCAAAACGATACAAGTTCAAATCTTCCAGCTTTTCAGAACAACAAAATTTCAATTCTTCCAGCTTTTCAGAACAACACAATTCCTTGGCACACTTCCCATCTCTTTTCACAAGTTCACCAAATAGTTCTGTTTCTTGACTTCAAAGTCACACAAGCAACTGTAGTAAAACACAATCTTCTTTATGGATACTTTCATTGGCTCTTTCCATTAAGGGGGCACTCGGTCTAGATGCAGTAGTCAGACCACACAGTCCACCCATTACAGGTCACACAACCGATACCTCTAGGCACTTGGTTACACTCTCTGCATTCTTCTGGCTCTTGCTAATACAGGTTTCCTTGTAACTGGCAGTTCCTTCAACTCTCATTAGCTCTGTTCACTTGCTTTGATTCCATTCACAAGTATACATAACTTGCCTTTACTCTGTACAGCATTCAAAAGATGTTTGTAATGTCTTTTAATCTGTTCAGTATTCAAAAGCACCTGATTTGACCTCGCGCAAATATTCATAACAACTTTCAGTTCATTCAGTGTTTGAACGTGCTTGTTTCGGTATACAAAAAGGATCATAACAACTTTCAGTTCGTTCGCTATTCAAAAAGCATTTCTTTCAAGTTTCGGGAGCACCCTGGTGTGAGTGTTCTCTGTTTCCACTCACCGGCTTTCCAAGGCAGCTCCCATCAACTTCTTTCCATTCCTCGTTCTGCTTTTAGCCTCTAATATCTCTGCTCTTCCTTGGCGAGGTCGGAAAGAGCACTGCTTGCTCTCCTGGAGACACACGACAACTGCAGTGCTTCTGAACCACACAGCTCCTACTGCTTGCGCCGACACAGAGGGCTTGCAGGACCTTTAGACCCTCTCTCGGACGACCTCGGCCCCAGCATCAGTTTCCCCTGCTCGACACAGCTTCCAGCACCTATGTCTCACGCTCTGGTCTTTTCAGTCTTCCTCTCTCCAGTCTGCTTTGCCCCAGACGGCTTTCCCCAGCCTGCTCTCTCTCTCCATTTGTGCTGCACGGCCACCATTTTTATATCCATTAGGACTGATATATGACCACAGGTGTGGGTCATTCAGTTGAATTGCATGACCATGGTAATACTCATTAATGGGACATGCCTGGTGGCTCCATTTTTAATCTCCCATAGTCATCTTCTTCGCCTCAATACCAGAGTGGTGTTTGGGGATGCTTGAATAAAAGGAAGTCTGCATAACTCTGTGTTGTCTCCTTCTCGACTTGGTACTTGATTGATATGTGTCTATATTAACAATACATGGCTTGGTACTTGGCTGATATGTGTTTATCTCATCCAAGTGAGGATGTATCCTCCTAGTTGGTCTCTTCCTCATCCCATTGTTGAGATGGGGTTTTGGGGGGATATTTTGGAGAGGAGAAAAGGGAAAGGGCTGACAAGGCTACATACAAAGGCTTGAGGGATAGAAGGTTAATTCTGAAATGGGAATGGGGGATATCATGTCTCACCTAAGAACGTCCTCTGCCCACTCCGCAAGTTCCCTCCACCCAGGTTATCCTGCCTCACATGGTTGGGATCTAAAAGCAATGGCCTTTCCCTGGCCACCTGAGAGGAGGATCCAGGGGAAAAGAAGTGAGGACGCCCTCAGATTTCTCCCACAACCCAAAACCCCATCCTCACTAGGTGTTGACCTTTTGCTCTCAGTGTCCTGATTTTCTCTGGTCACTAAATAGTTATTGTATGGTATCCATGAATCTTCTGTTCTGCACAAATCATTCACCGATTTTAGAAATAGATCTTCAGTATCATAGGCGAACGTGACATCCTTATGGGTTATTGTTGCAAGTAAAATGATGTCCTCCTTTCTATTTACTACTGCTAGATGGCAGTGTTGATTGATGCTCAAAGGAATGCTTGCTTTGCAGTTACCTGTTACAGTTTTCATCTTAAAAAACTGTATGTCATCATATTTCACCTTTGCCTGCAGCAACCCTACTTTTGGAGGCACAGGTTGAATGAGACATTGAAAGGCGATAGTTCCAAGAAGAAAAGGAGAATTTCTGGACAAAGGGGAATAAGAATGGGGACTGTGAATAGTTAAGGCAGTGTGAGGACGAAAGGCACTTGCCATGCAGAGAGGTGAAAATGGATGCGATAAATGTGATGAATCCTGCATAGTCCTTACAGAATCCTGCTTGAAGTCTCCTCCCAGGTGGCCAGGGGAAGGCAGTCAATACCTGATCCTAACCCTGGGGGTGGTATTAGCCGGATTGATCACCTGGGAGGAGAAGGTCCCCAAGGGAATAGGACAGCTCTGTTAGGAGAGACGTAGTATTTCTCTTCTTCGGGGGGGGGGGGAGAGGGTATATTTCCATGATGTCAGAATATTTAATGGCTTGTTGTCAGAGTGAGATTTCTGGAGTGAGAAGAACTTTGTGTTGTATTCAGAGAAGAGCTTGGCTGCAAAAAGGAATTTTCTTATTTTGAACTCCTGCTTTAAACCTGGGGAAGGGGATCCCGCCCTGGTTACAAGAAGATGTGATTACAAGGTTTATGTTATGTTTAAGCACCACTGTTATTTTGTTAAATCTGTTTTGCCATATAATGCCTTTATAAATTAGATGTATGCATAATTGTGCCATTTTAATGTATCTTTAGAAAGAAACATGTATTTTCATCCTAACTTACAAGTAGTTCATTCAGACCAAAAATATGTTAACAATAGTTTTATATGGCAATCAGTTCATCCATCCAGAAATCAGTGTATTGGCATAGTGCAACCCATGGTTGCCAACATCTGCTGCTCACTGAGACCAAGTGACCATCATCTTGGCCTCACCATTGCAGTGTACCTAAATATGCTCTCAGAAATGTGGGAGCCCACCGGGGGATTTAATGTCGGTCGTCCTGAAGAGTTTCATAATTCAAACTTTGCCCCAATTTTCTAGGACTGGAGTTGGAATAGTAAAATATACCCTCCTACAATATTTAGAGGAAATCACTAACATATTGCCAGCGTCTTTTGTTTACTCCTTTTACTTCGGTTTTGAAATGTTGCCCGCGATATCACCCTGAGTTACAGAGTACCACAGGCACTAATGCGAGATTAGTTAGGCACTGTGCCCCCACCAATCTGCTGCTTCATGCATAGCAGTGTCCACAGATGCAGCCGCTGGCGGTGCTGTCCCTGCTAGGAAGTTTGGTGGCCCCAACCTCTACTCATTGTCCAGGGCTGGTCATTTAGGGGGTAGACATCAGTAGAAAAAACTGGATTATCTTAGGGGCACTCCACCTATCAACACAAGGAGATTGGGCAATTAAGCTCATACCTCTACTGAAGATATAGCCAAATATTGGCCTGTGCTACCAAAAGAAGCAACAGAGGTATGGCTATCAGTTTGTCCATGTTTCACCTGCATGATTGGGATCACTGCTGATTTAGTACTAGAGTGCATCTTAGAAGGGGCTTAGCCACTACTCATCCATGTACTCTTGTGGGGCAGTAGTCATTTCATCACAGTTACCACAACTGGGTCTGGTGGATATAATGCCAGAATATGAGTGGTGGTGTCACGCTGCGGAGACCGTGGAAGTTATGGGCAAGATGGAGGCGCTATTAGGTCCTTACAGCCTGTCTGTGAGCGGTCTAGTCTTTTTGTTGCTGCTGCATTTAAGGAAGCCACGCCCCCTGCGAGTCGCGTTGCAACTCGCTATGCTGACTTTCGATTTGTGCCTACTACAGTTCCTGACATACCGAGCTCCTCTTTTGCTTTCTCGGTTAATCACCGCGGCCCATCGCCTTCTCGTTAGGCGACGGCCGTTCACTCTTGCCCTTCCTTTCCTTGCCCTTTATCTGGTCCTCGGTTTCTGCCTAGCTTCTCTCCCGTAGTACCCTCTCCCTCGCTCGGCGGGTTCCTATTTTCCCCGTCGGCGAGGTTCCGGTTTTCCGGTTCCCTGTGGCTCGGGGTCTTTTCCGTCTTCCCTCGGTCTTGTCATTCCTCTCTTTCACCCCCTCTTTCATTCTCGCACGCTCGCATTCATTCGCTCTCTCATTCATACTCTCATTCAGCATTCACTCTCTCTCTCATTCGCGCACTCCTGCATTCACTTGCTCTCTCATTCAGCATTCACTCTCTCTTTCTCTCACGGACTCACTACTGCTCTCTATTACTCACACTCTCTCTCTCCCCATTCCTTTACCTGGCTACCAAAACAACTTACCTCCGTCTGCAGTCTTCTGTGCCTATGTTCGATCCTTCGGAAGCATAGAAGTTCTCCTTTGTGGCTCCACACTCCATCGCCTCTCCCAGGGCTCTTTCATCCCTGCCAAGGGATCACAGTCCGGTAGCTGTCATCTATTGGAGTATCAACTGGACTTTCACCTCAAGACATTAAAAGCCTCTGGATCCGCAATTCCTCCATTCTATCCACGCCTGCAGCCTCACAGGGTTTTTTCTGCCTTATTGGCTTTTTCCCTGTTTTGGGAGGGGCGGACTCCCCAGGGTTCACCTGACGGTTTATTCCAATAACGGTCAAGGTGGCCTCCGGAGGAGACCGTCCCTATCTCTTCGAACGTAAGAAGGGGAAAGGACTCCTTAAGAAGGATACTGAAGAGGAGAGAACCCCGAAAGACCGGAGGAGAAGACAGAAAGTCGCCAGTCACAGTGAAGATCAAGGTGAGGAGACTCCGGGGGAAGGCACTGTGGGAAGTGGCTGTGACAGTTTGCAACGCCAAACGAGAACGATGGCCTCCTTGGAACAATACCAGGAGATGGTAACAGCGATCCAGGGTCTCCAGGCAGAGGTTCAGAGCCTTCGAACAGAGAACATTAACTTACGTCAACAGGTGACGACTCGAGAGGATTTCCGGGGCGACCTGCCTCCCCTGACGTTCTCCTTCGGGAAGTATGATGGCAGTCCGCAACTCCTGAAAGGATTTTTGGATGCCTGTATGATTTACTTTACCTTTCGACCTAAGGCCTATGAACTCGATAGGGCCAAGGTTGGGTTTTTGGTCTCCAACCTAGTGGGCAATGCTTTGGCCTGGGCTACTCCACTGATAGCGCAAGCAAATCCTGCGGTTAATGACTACGCACAGTTCACTCAATTGTTGCGGAACAGATTTGAACGACCAGAGGTCCAATATTCTTCTTATGAAGCCCTCCTGGATCTCCGTCAGGGAAATCAAGGTGTACAGACATATGCCTCCGCGTTTATGATGTTGGCTACGGAGGCGGGATGGCCAGATTCAGCCCAACAGACCCTCTTCCGAAGAGGATTACATGATGAACTCAAAGACGAACTAGCCCGGATGGCACGTCCTGCTTCCTTTCCAGAGTTGGTCACGATGTCTCTGCAGTTGGAGTATAGATTGCAGGAGCGAAGATCAGAAAGGAGGAGGTTCAGACCACATCAGACTATCGGAATACCCGCCTCAAATCCTCCTACTCGATCGCAGACAGAGGAACCTATGCAAATAGGATCAACTAGGGGCCCGTTGACTCCCGAGGAACGAAAAAGACGCAGAGAACAAGGACTTTGCATGTACTGCGGATCCTCTAAGCATCTGCTTCGGAGTTGCCCCGAGGTACCTCCGAGACGGTCGGGAAACGCGTCTCCCCGGTCTTGAGCAGGGAAAGGAACCGGGCGGAATTGATTACTCCCTGCAATTTCAGGCAGCAGGATAAGTCGAAAGAAGACCATAGACTCATGGTATTTACAGTTCATCTAACTTTCGGATCTCTTGCTTCACTAGAGACCTTGGCTATGCAGGATTGCGGTGCTGCTGGAAACTTTATTGATGTTCAGTGGGTTCAAGAACAAGCTATCCCCCTACTTCAGAAAGACTGTCCTTTACCGGTAGAGGGTGTAGACGGAGCTCCACTCTCTTCCGGACCTATCATTCAAGAGACTTGTCCTGCCACTATGTCTTTGTTTCAACACCAGGAACAAATTACCTTTGATGTCATTAGAGCTGCCCATTTCCCAGTCATCCTGGGCATACCCTGGTTGCGCAAGCATAATCCCAGGATAGACTGGGCTACTAATACAGTAAGTTTTCTGTCTTCATATTGTTCCACTTCGTGTCTTCCCCAGACATCTCCTTCCAGGGGGAAGGGGGTTGCGGTTCCAACTTCCTCGGCTGTGGTACAAACGATCCCTCTTTCTTACCAGCAGTATGCCGAGATCTTTGAGGATATACTACCCCGCACTTTACCCCCACATCGAGCAGAGGATTGTGCCATCAATTTGAAACCTCAAGCATCGGTACCGTTTGGACGCATGTATCCGATGTCCCTACCAGAAAGAAGGGCATTGAAGGAGTATCTAGATGCTAATCTACAGAATGGCTTGATCCAGGAATCTCACTCCCCAGCAGGAGCTTCAATGTTCTTCATCCCAAAGAAGGGCTCTGCTGAACTCAGGCCGTGTATAGACTACCGAGGATTGAACAGCTTGACTATTCGAGACAGATATCCTATGCCCCTCATAAAGGAGGTACTGGAAGCAGTAGAAGGAGCCTCTATATTCACCAAATTAGACCTTCGGGGAGCCTACCATCTGCTGAGAATAAAGAAAGGGGATGAGTGGAAGACGGCCTTTCGTACTCCTCTGGGACATTTCGAATATCGAGTCATGCCCTTTGGCCTGGTGAACGCCCCGGCAGTCTTCCAGCGCTTTGTTGATAAGATTTTTTCTGACTTGCTGTATGCCTCAGTGGTGGTCTATTTAGACGATATTTTGGTCTTTTCCTCCTCTCTCTCGGAACACCGAAGGCATGTCTCCCTGGTCCTCCAAAGGTTAAGGGAAAATCAGCTCCTGGTCAAGCCAGAGAAGTGCATCTTCGAGGCTGCCTCAGTGTCATACTTAGGTTTTATCGTCTCAAAGGAGGGGGTACAAATGGATCCTGAGAAAGTCAGGGCAGTCCTTAGATGGCCTGTTCCGAAGAGTCCCAAGGACATACAGAGGTTTTTGGGTCTTTCCAACTTTTACAGACGATTCATCCCTAACTTCTCTGACATAGTCTTGCCCATCACTCGTCTTCTAAAAAAGGGCCAGAAGTTTGAATGGGATAAGGATGTCGACCAGGCCTTCCTGGTACTCAAGAAAGCCTTTACTACTGCCCCCATTCTGGTACAACCTAACCAATCTCTCCCCTTTGTGGTTGAAACGGATGCCTCTGGAGGGGCCATTGGAGCTGCCCTCCTACAAGTCGGCGAAGATGGAGTGGAACATCCGGTGGCTTATTATTCTAGAACACTTACACCTAGTGAAAGGAATTACTCGGTGTTGGAACGAGAGCTACTGGCTATCAGACAGGCCTGTATCGAATGGAGACATTTGTTACAGGGAGCTGCCCATCCCTTTCTGGTTCGTACTGACCACCGGAATCTGAAGATATTGCAGCAAATGGAGTGTCGCAATTCCAGACACGCTCGATGGGCCTATTTCTTTTCCCAATATGACTTTGAAATCTCATATCTTCCCGGAAAGGAGAACGCTTTAGCGGACGCTCTCTCTCGGAGACTGGATTACCAAGAGGAAGAGAAACAGGGTCAGGAAGGGATACTTGCTGGCAAGAGAATCCTGGGAATGGTCAGCTCTTTCCTACAAGAAGTAGAGCTTGCCACTAAACATATCGATGTGTCTTCAGAGTATCAACCACTCCTGGTGAAGAGGGGTGGGTTGTACTTTCATCAAGGCGCCCTGTTTCTACCGTCTAAGGAGTTCCAAACGCAAGCCTTATATTGGTGTCACGACCTTCCGTCTGCGGGTCACAAGGGACAGAGGGCAACCCTACGCCTGGCTTCTAGATATTTCTGGTGGCCGACAATGGTAAAGGACACTAAGGCATACGTGATGAGTTGTCCAGTATGTGCGGCCAACAAGAATACCACTCACAGACCATTGGGCCTGCTCCAACAAGAGCCTCTACCATCTCAGCCTTGGGTACATGTATCTACCGATTTTATTGTAGATCTTCCCCCCTCGGGGGGATACACAGCGATTATGGTGACTATTGACTCCCTGAGCAAGATGGCACATTTCTCTCCCTTACATGGCTTGCCTTCCGCCCCCATGACGGCCGAAGTGTTCCTGAAGGACGTAGTGAGATTACATGGCTTGCCTCGGACCATAGTGTCAGATAGGGGAACCCAATTTACCTCCCGTTTTTGGTCAGCGTTATGTAGCTCTCTGAGGATTCAGAAAGCATTGTCTTCTGGTTACCATCCCCAGAGTAACGGCCAGACCGAACGCTTAAATGCCACCATCGAACAATATCTACGTTGTTTCTGCAATCAGGAGCAGGATAAGTGGCAATCTTATCTAGCACTGGCAGAGTTCACCTACAACAATACCCAACATTCTGCTACAGGCATCAGTCCCTTCTTTTTTACCTACGGGTATCATCCGAGACATATTCCTCTTTTTGGGATTCCTCCTACAACTGTACCCTCGGTGGATCAACACCTTCATGATCTCCGTACCATCCAAAAGGAAGCTGTACAGAAGTTGGAGGCAAGCCGGATACGTTACAAGAAGTATGCGGATAAGAAGCGATCCCCTAACCCTAACTGGGCTGTAGGAACCAAGGTGTGGTTATCTACCAAATATCTCCCTCGTTGGGTTCACCCAGGAAAGTTCTCGGCCCGCTTCATAGGTCCTTTCCCTATTTTGTCTCAGGTAAATCCAGTGGCCTTTCGGTTACAATTACCATCCAAGATGAAGAGGATTCACCCTGTTTTCCATACGTCTCTCCTAAAGGCTTATCTTCCCGATCCTACGAGTCATCGTAGACCCTCTTCTTTAAGGATCGAGGACCCGGACCCTGACGAGTATGAAGTGGAGAGACTGGTGGATTCCCGTTACAGACATGGCACTGTACAATACCTGGTCCATTGGAAAGGGTACTCTGCAGCAGAACAATCTTGGGAGCCCAGACGTAACATCCATGCCCCACGCCTTCTCAGATTGTTCCATCGCCTTCACCCAGGGAAGCCCGGGGGTAAGGGGATAAGGAGAGGGCATACTGTCACGCTGCGGAGACCGTGGAAGTTATGGGCAAGATGGAGGCGCTATTAGGTCCTTACAGCCTGTCTGTGAGCGGTCTAGTCTTTTTGTTGCTGCTGCATTTAAGGAAGCCACGCCCCCTGCGAGTCGCGTTGCAACTCGCTATGCTGACTTTCGATTTGTGCCTACTACAGTTCCTGACATACCGAGCTCCTCTTTTGCTTTCTCGGTTAATCACCGCGGCCCATCGCCTTCTCGTTAGGCGACGGCCGTTCACTCTTGCCCTTCCTTTCCTTGCCCTTTATCTGGTCCTCGGTTTCTGCCTAGCTTCTCTCCCGTAGTACCCTCTCCCTCGCTCGGCGGGTTCCTATCTTCCCCGTCGGCGAGGTTCCGGTTTTCCGGTTCCCTGTGGCTCGGGGTCTTTTCCGTCTTCCCTCGGTCTTGTCATTCCTCTCTTTCACCCCCTCTTTCATTCTCGCACGCTCGCATTCATTCGCTCTCTCATTCATACTCTCATTCAGCATTCACTCTCTCTCTCATTCGCGCACTCCTGCATTCACTTGCTCTCTCATTCAGCATTCACTCTCTCTTTCTCTCACGGACTCACTACTGCTCTCTATTACTCACACTCTCTCTCTCCCCATTCCTTTACCTGGCTACCAAAACAACTTACCTCCGTCTGCAGTCTTCTGTGCCTATGTTCGATCCTTCGGAAGCATAGAAGTTCTCCTTTGTGGCTCCACACTCCATCGCCTCTCCCAGGGCTCTTTCATCCCTGCCAAGGGATCACAGTCCGGTAGCTGTCATCTATTGGAGTATCAACTGGACTTTCACCTCAAGACATTAAAAGCCTCTGGATCCGCAATTCCTCCATTCTATCCACGCCTGCAGCCTCACAGGGTTTTTTCTGCCTTATTGGCTTTTTCCCTGTTTTGGGAGGGGCGGACTCCCCAGGGTTCACCTGACGGTTTATTCCAATAACGGTCAAGGTGGCCTCTGGAGGAGACCGTCCCTATCTCTTCGAACGTAAGAAGGGGAAAGGACTCCTTAAGAAGGATACTGAAGAGGAGATAACCCCGAAAGACCGGAGGAGAAGACAGAAAGTCGCCAGTCACAGTGAAGATCAAGGTGAGGAGACTCCGGGGGAAGGCACTGTGGGAAGTGGCTGTGACAGTTTGCAATGCCAAACGAGAACGATGGCCTCCTTGGAACAATACCAGGAGATGGTAACAGCGATCCAGGGTCTCCAGGCAGAGGTTCAGAGCCTTCGAACAGAGAACATTAACTTACGTCAACAGGTGACGACTCGAGAGGATTTCCGGGGCGACCTGCCTCCCCTGACGTTCTCCTTCGGGAAGTATGATGGCAGATCGCAACTCCTGAAAGGATTTTTGGATGCCTGTATGATTTACTTTACCTTTCGACCTAAGGCCTATGAACTCGATAGGGCCAAGGTTGGGTTTTTGGTCTCCAACCTAGTGGGCAATGCTTTGGCCTGGGCTACTCCACTGATAGCGCAAGCAAATCCTGCGGTTAATGACTACGCACAGTTCACTCAATTGTTGCGGAACAGATTTGAACGACCAGAGGTCCAATATTCTTCTTATGAAGCCCTCCTGGATCTCCGTCAGGGAAATCAAGGTGTACAGACATATGCCTCCGCGTTTATGATGTTGGCTACGGAGGCGGGATGGCCAGATTCAGCCCAACAGACCCTCTTCCGAAGAGGATTACATGATGAACTCAAAGACGAACTAGCCCGGATGGCACGTCCTGCTTCCTTTCCAGAGTTGGTCACGATGTCTCTGCAGTTGGAGTATAGATTGCAGGAGCGAAGATCAGAAAGGAGGAGGTTCAGACCACATCAGACTATCGGAATACCCGCCTCAAATCCTCCTACTCGATCGCAGACAGAAGAACCTATGCAAATAGGATCAACTAGGGGCCCGTTGACTCCCGAGGAACGAAAAAGACGCAGAGAACAAGGACTTTGCATGTACTGCGGATCTTCTAAGCATCTGCTTCGGAGTTGCCCCGAGGTACCTCCGAGACGGTCGGGAAACGCGTCTCCCCGGTCTTGAGCAGGGAAAGGAACCGGGCGGAATTGATTACTCCCTGCAATTTCAGGCAGCAGGATAAGTCGAAAGAAGACCATAGACTCATGGTATTTACAGTTCATCTAACTTTCGGATCTCTTGCTTCACTAGAGACCTTGGCTATGCAGGATTGCGGTGCTGCTGGAAACTTTATTGATGTTCAGTGGGTTCAAGAACAAGCTATCCCCCTACTTCAGAAAGACTGTCCTTTACCGGTAGAGGGTGTAGACGGAGCTCCACTCTCTTCCGGACCTATCATTCAAGAGACTTGTCCTGCCACTATGTCTTTGTTTCAACACCAGGAACAAATTACCTTTGATGTCATTAGAGCTGCCCATTTCCCAGTCATCCTGGGCATACCCTGGTTGCGCAAGCATAATCCCAGGATAGACTGGGCTACTAATACAGTAAGTTTTCTGTCTTCATATTGTTCCACTTCGTGTCTTCCCCAGACATCTCCTTCCAGGGGGAAGGGGGTTGCGGTTCCAACTTCCTCGGCTGTGGTACAAACGATCCCTCTTTCTTACCAGCAGTATGCCGAGATCTTTGAGGATATACTACCCCGCACTTTACCCCCACATCGAGCAGAGGATTGTGCCATCAATTTGAAACCTCAAGCATCGGTACCGTTTGGACGCATGTATCCGATGTCCCTACCAGAAAGAAGGGCATTGAAGGAGTATCTAGATGCTAATCTACAGAATGGCTTGATCCAGGAATCTCACTCCCCAGCAGGAGCTTCAATGTTCTTCATCCCAAAGAAGGGCTCTGCTGAACTCAGGCCGTGTATAGACTACCGAGGATTGAACAGCTTGACTATTCGAGACAGATATCCTATGCCCCTCATAAAGGAGGTACTGGAAGCAGTAGAAGGAGCCTCTATATTCACCAAATTAGACCTTCGGGGAGCCTACCATCTGCTGAGAATAAAGAAAGGGGATGAGTGGAAGACGGCCTTTCGTACTCCTCTGGGACATTTCGAATATCGAGTCATGCCCTTTGGCCTGGTGAACGCCCCGGCAGTCTTCCAGCGCTTTGTTGATAAGATTTTTTCTGACTTGCTGTATGCCTCAGTGGTGGTCTATTTAGACGATATTTTGGTCTTTTCCTCCTCTCTCTCGGAACACCGAAGGCATGTCTCCCTGGTCCTCCAAAGGTTAAGGGAAAATCAGCTCCTGGTCAAGCCAGAGAAGTGCATCTTCGAGGCTGCCTCAGTGTCATACTTAGGTTTTATCGTCTCAAAGGAGGGGGTACAAATGGATCCTGAGAAAGTCAGGGCAGTCCTTAGATGGCCTGTTCCGAAGAGTCCCAAGGACATACAGAGGTTTTTGGGTCTTTCCAACTTTTACAGACGATTCATCCCTAACTTCTCTGACATAGTCTTGCCCATCACTCGTCTTCTAAAAAAGGGCCAGAAGTTTGAATGGGATAAGGATGTCGACCAGGCCTTCCTGGTACTCAAGAAAGCCTTTACTACTGCCCCCATTCTGGTACAACCTAACCAATCTCTCCCCTTTGTGGTTGAAACGGATGCCTCTGGAGGGGCCATTGGAGCTGCCCTCCTACAAGTCGGCGAAGATGGAGTGGAACATCCGGTGGCTTATTATTCTAGAACACTTACACCTAGTGAAAGGAATTACTCGGTGTTGGAACGAGAGCTACTGGCTATCAGACAGGCCTGTATCGAATGGAGACATTTGTTACAGGGAGCTGCCCATCCCTTTCTGGTTCGTACTGACCACCGGAATCTGAAGATATTGCAGCAAATGGAGTGTCGCAATTCCAGACACGCTCGATGGGCCTATTTCTTTTCCCAATATGACTTTGAAATCTCATATCTTCCCGGAAAGGAGAACGCTTTAGCGGACGCTCTCTCTCGGAGACTGGATTACCAAGAGGAAGAGAAACAGGGTCAGGAAGGGATACTTGCTGGCAAGAGAATCCTGGGAATGGTCAGCTCTTTCCTACAAGAAGTAGAGCTTGCCACTAAACATATCGATGTGTCTTCAGAGTATCAACCACTCCTGGTGAAGAGGGGTGGGTTGTACTTTCATCAAGGCGCCCTGTTTCTACCGTCTAAGGAGTTCCAAACGCAAGCCTTATATTGGTGTCACGACCTTCCGTCTGCGGGTCACAAGGGACAGAGGGCAACCCTACGCCTGGCTTCTAGATATTTCTGGTGGCCGACAATGGTAAAGGACACTAAGGCATACGTGATGAGTTGTCCAGTATGTGCGGCCAACAAGAATACCACTCACAGACCATTGGGCCTGCTCCAACAAGAGCCTCTACCATCTCAGCCTTGGGTACATGTATCTACCGATTTTATTGTAGATCTTCCCCCCTCGGGGGGATACACAGCGATTATGGTGACTATTGACTCCCTGAGCAAGATGGCACATTTCTCTCCCTTACATGGCTTGCCTTCCGCCCCCATGACGGCCGAAGTGTTCCTGAAGGACGTAGTGAGATTACATGGCTTGCCTCGGACCATAGTGTCAGATAGGGGAACCCAATTTACCTCCCGTTTTTGGTCAGCGTTATGTAGCTCTCTGAGGATTCAGAAAGCATTGTCTTCTGGTTACCATCCCCAGAGTAACGGCCAGACCGAACGCTTAAATGCCACCATCGAACAATATCTACGTTGTTTCTGCAATCAGGAGCAGGATAAGTGGCAATCTTATCTAGCACTGGCAGAGTTCACCTACAACAATACCCAACATTCTGCTACAGGCATCAGTCCCTTCTTTTTTACCTACGGGTATCATCCGAGACATATTCCTCTTTTTGGGATTCCTCCTACAACTGTACCCTCGGTGGATCAACACCTTCATGATCTCCGTACCATCCAAAAGGAAGCTGTACAGAAGTTGGAGGCAAGCCGGATACGTTACAAGAAGTATGCGGATAAGAAGCGATCCCCTAACCCTAACTGGGCTGTAGGAACCAAGGTGTGGTTATCTACCAAATATCTCCCTCGTTGGGTTCACCCAGGAAAGTTCTCGGCCCGCTTCATAGGTCCTTTCCCTATTTTGTCTCAGGTAAATCCAGTGGCCTTTCGGTTACAATTACCATCCAAGATGAAGAGGATTCACCCTGTTTTCCATACGTCTCTCCTAAAGGCTTATCTTCCCGATCCTACGAGTCATCGTAGACCCTCTTCTTTAAGGATCGAGGACCCGGACCCTGACGAGTATGAAGTGGAGAGACTGGTGGATTCCCGTTACAGACATGGCACTGTACAATACCTGGTCCATTGGAAAGGGTACTCTGCAGCAGAACAATCTTGGGAGCCCAGACGTAACATCCATGCCCCACGCCTTCTCAGATTGTTCCATCGCCTTCACCCAGGGAAGCCCGGGGGTAAGGGGATAAGGAGAGGGCATACTGTCACGCTGCGGAGACCGTGGAAGTTATGGGCAAGATGGAGGCGCTATTAGGTCCTTACAGCCTGTCTGTGAGCGGTCTAGTCTTTTTGTTGCTGCTGCATTTAAGGAAGCCACGCCCCCTGCGAGTCGCGTTGCAACTCGCTATGCTGACTTTCGATTTGTGCCTACTACAGTTCCTGACATACCGAGCTCCTCTTTTGCTTTCTCGGTTAATCACCGCGGCCCATCGCCTTCTCGTTAGGCGACGGCCGTTCACTCTTGCCCTTCCTTTCCTTGCCCTTTATCTGGTCCTCGGTTTCTGCCTAGCTTCTCTCCCGTAGTACCCTCTCCCTCGCTCGGCGGGTTCCTATCTTCCCCGTCGGCGAGGTTCCGGTTTTCCGGTTCCCTGTGGCTCGGGGTCTTTTCCGTCTTCCCTCGGTCTTGTCATTCCTCTCTTTCACCCCCTCTTTCATTCTCGCACGCTCGCATTCATTCGCTCTCTCATTCATACTCTCATTCAGCATTCACTCTCTCTCTCATTCGCGCACTCCTGCATTCACTTGCTCTCTCATTCAGCATTCACTCTCTCTTTCTCTCACGGACTCACTACTGCTCTCTATTACTCACACTCTCTCTCTCCCCATTCCTTTACCTGGCTACCAAAACAACTTACCTCCGTCTGCAGTCTTCTGTGCCTATGTTCGATCCTTCGGAAGCATAGAAGTTCTCCTTTGTGGCTCCACACTCCATCGCCTCTCCCAGGGCTCTTTCATCCCTGCCAAGGGATCACAGTCCGGTAGCTGTCATCTATTGGAGTATCAACTGGACTTTCACCTCAAGACATTAAAAGCCTCTGGATCCGCAATTCCTCCATTCTATCCACGCCTGCAGCCTCACAGGGTTTTTTCTGCCTTATTGGCTTTTTCCCTGTTTTGGGAGGGGCGGACTCCCCAGGGTTCACCTGACGGTTTATTCCAATAACGGTCAAGGTGGCCTCCGGAGGAGACCGTCCCTATCTCTTCGAACGTAAGAAGGGGAAAGGACTCCTTAAGAAGGATACTGAAGAGGAGAGAACCCCGAAAGACCGGAGGAGAAGACAGAAAGTCGCCAGTCACAGTGAAGATCAAGGTGAGGAGACTCCGGGGGAAGGCACTGTGGGAAGTGGCTGTGACAGGTGGCATGAGGATTTTAATCCCAATTTTGGGACTTCTTCAGGGATTTGGTAGATTTACCAGAGGCGGTAATTCTGCATGCAGTGACTGTGACAATTGTTGGCACTGAAGGGGGGATTTACATCCAGCAACTTGAAGGTGGTAGATACTCCACTTCAAGGTCAAACTTGGAATTTGCCAGTGCAGTAAAAGTGGTTGTCATTTTGTTACTGTAAAAAAGAGGCAGTAACAGAATTATTTCCAAACATCCACTGCGTCACCAAGCTGTTAATGAACCCCCTAATCTGGACGCCTGTGAAGAATCAGAGTGCATTCTAAGACACAGAGTCTTATGTGACTTTGCCACCGAGTGTAGTATAGTGAATTTGTCGCATATTGTGTGGGCCTTCAGCAACGAGTAAGACTAAATGTATTGTGGAATATTTCTAGTGAGTGGCCACTGTTCTGAGCAAGAACATTTGCATTTTGGGAGGCGGCGTGTCAAATGTCAAATTTGCAATATGAAGTTATTAGAGGAGTGTCTTGATTTTGTGATGTATGCTGTTTTGTGCGGACACCAGTGAGGAGAGAGATGTAATGCATTCTGGGATGTGACCTTCTGTTGGCATATCAGTACTAAGTAAGGAAAAGTGTAGTCGTTGACATTCCCAATGGCGACATTAGCCCTGGGTGATGCAGTGATCTAGTCTTCTGAAAACACCTGACCAGATTAGCAAAAGTCCATTGTGGGACAACTATTCCTCTGGGGTTGCTTATAGTAAATAAGACTGTGCGCATTATGGGGCATGTTCAATTGGGAGCGTTGTTCCGACAGTGAACAGGTGAATTTAGGGACTTCTGCTCTTAGGTTATTAGGCACAGTAAATTAGGGTATTGTGTGAAAAGTAGCCTTGTGGTTCCTTGTACTAAATGAATAGACATTTGTATTTTTGTTCTGTTTACTTCGAAGGAAAGATGTCATTTCGTGCAGAAATGATGCACATAGAATATATTGTAAACAGCAGCGGCAGTCCCCGGCCAGTCAGAGTGCCCTAACAGGTCCCAATAGTTATTTGGATGACAGTAAACCAGGAGGTGGAGTGGGATTGAACATAGACCAGGGGTAATAAGTAGGAGATAGAACACATATAAGCTAGACATTTAAGGGCCTAGAGCCAGTATCAACATAGGCACAATGTGTATACATACTGCAAGGGTGTTAAAGAAGGGTGCTGACACAAGGGGGGCATTTTGGTTTGCAAAGACTTTTATTTATCAAGAAAAGAAACCCTCACTACTCCTATCTTCTAAGAGGGGTTTCCCTGCCTCAAACTAATACCAAAGGATCTGTCAGAAGGTATCACCCCAAAATACAGAAAAAACCTGAATATACGTTTACTATGCATTATCAGTAAATGAACATCTGAAACCCTGTTATAACGCACAAGGAGATTTGGGGTTGCGGGGGTTTCCCCACTCCCTTTGTGCAATATATGGGATGGGGTTTTCTGGGGTATCCCCCGCAGTCGCAAGGCCAGGATTGTGCCATTGCACAATTGATTTCATATCTATGTGATTACTGCGTGCCTGCATTTTTGCATTCAGAATTTCTGTTTCTGTTACGCTCCCCTGGTCTCTGCGGAGGTGTTGGGGCACGGTTGCAGCCCTCCGGGAGTGAGGTCGCTCGGGTCCGACTTCGCCCTCTGCACTTATGCGGTGACTGGTGGTAATAGGTGATGCTGCTCGGGACTGCTCCTGCGTAGAGACTAGGGGGTATGAGTATGCCAGGTTGTGCACCTGAACCCCTTCCAGACCCCTTCTCCCAAAACATGGTACCCGAGGTTTGCGCTGTCCCTGGAAAGCTCACTTGTTGATTAGTTTTGGCGAGCACTCCGTCCTGCTGCTTCTGGCAGGGGCGCTTGTATGATCTGGAACGATTTCCTTCACTGGTCCCTTGCACATGGTAGTCCAGTCCTGCTGTGACTAAGACACTATACTTCAGGTAAGTGTTCCTGTTTGCCTTTGTCTTTCCTCGTCTGTTTTTATTGCATTGTAAAGTTTGTTGTCTTGTATTGCTGTCTGTTCCACTTTTGATGTTTGCTCCTTTGCTTTCTTCCCTTGCAGGTGATGTTGCCGGCCCGGCAGAATCTGCAGAGCTCGAGGCGACAGCCGGAGGGAATGAGGAAGGAAGCTGCAGCGGTACAGTAGCTGTTAAATTGTTAACTAGGGGGCACACAGGGTTCAAATGCGGCGCGGCCCTAGGACGGATGTTCTAACCTTGTCTTTCTTCTTTTTCACAGGGTCCGAGTTCGTGGATGCGGAGTGCGGTGCTGGGCCAGTAATTCTAATTTCATTGCTGCAGGGTTGATCACAGCCTTGATAGTGTAGGGTCCCAGATATCTGGGATGGAATGCCCATGGTCCTTTCAGGGGGATGTTTTTGGATGCTAACCAAACCTTGTCTCCGACTTGGTAGTTGGGAGCTTCCCTTTGGTGTTGATCGTCAAACTGCTTCTGTTTCTCTTTGGCTCTGGCAGGTGCCACAGGTTGCGATGAACTGGATAATGGCCTTTCGCCAAGTTGGCCACCAGTAATTTTTCTTTATTTTAGCTTGGGTTTTGGCTATTCCCGGATTCCCTTCTACTAATGAATCGTGATAGTTTGCGATGATTTAATTCTGTAATTTCTTATCCGGGATGTGCAATCGTCCTTGGTAGTATGGTAGGTTGTCCACGATTGTATACCGGTCTCCCTTCCCTAGCCATTCCTGTTGCGCTAGTGTTGCAGGTCAGTTTTTAAGTTGTCTAGAGTGGTGGTTGCGGCAATCATGCCTTGGATTCGTCCTTCAGAGATGGTGGCCACGGGGCCTGGTGTAGTGAATTCCTCTTCTCCCTCACTCATGTGGGACAGGGCGTCAGCTTTTCCATTGCATACTCCGGGTCTATAGGTGATGACGAAGTCATATTCCACAAAGAAGAGAGCCCAGTGGAGTTGGCGTGATAATTGCGCTTTAGCAGTCTTCAGATATTGGAGATTGCGATGATCCGTGACGCCGGTGACTGTATGTCTAGCTCCAAGAAGATAATATCTCCAGGCTTTGAACGCTGCCTTAATTGCTAGCAGTTCTTTATCAGTAATTGCATAATTCAATTCAGGGGCTGAAAACTTGCGAGACCAGAATGCCACGGGAAGCATCTGACCTGTTTCGGGGTCTCGTGACAGGACAGCTCCCATTCCTATGTGGGAAGCATCAGTTTCAACCACGTATGGTAGTTCGGGTCGAGAATGCCATAGAATTGGTGCTGTGGTAAATGCTTTTTTTTAGTTCCTGAAAGGCTATCTCTGCCTCTGGGGACCAATTAAATTGTTTATTTTTCTGTAGTAAAGAGGTGATTGGGTGGACGATCTGGGAGAACCCGGGAATGAACCGGCGATAAAAGTTGGCGAAACCGAATACACTCTGTACTCCCTTTATGGATGTCAGTGAGGGCCAGTTAAGGATAGCGTCTACCTTGCGCGTGTCCCTGCGTACGCCCCGTGGTGTGAGAATAAAGCCAAGGAATTCTACCTCTGTCACATGAAAGAAGCATTTCTCCAATTTGGCATATAGCCGGTGTTGCCGCAGTTTCTCCAAAACTGCCCGGACATGGTTGACGTGGTCCTCCTTGGTGTTCGAATAGATAAGAATGTCATCAATATAGACAAGAGCGCAGACGTCCAACAGTTCACGGAGCACGTCATTCATGAAAATTTGGAACGCCGACCGGGGTATTAGTTAGTCCAAAGGGCATAAACTGATATTCATAAAGGCCATATTTCGTGCCAAAGGCCGTCTTCCACTCGTCTCCTTTTTTGACTCTTATAGATGGTAGGCCCCTCGTAAGTCTAGTTTTGTATATATCTGAGCATTTTTGACTTGATCCAAGAGCTTGGGGCTAAGCGTTAACGGGTACCGTTTTTTTACCGTGATCTGGTTAAGTGCTCTGTAGTCAATGCAAGTTCTCAGGTCTCCCTCCTTTTTAGGCACAAAAAAGAGGGGCGAAGATGCAGGGGATTTGGACGGACAAATGAAGCCATTTGCCAGATACTGAACGAGGTTGGTTTTTAGATGCTGGTTTTCCTGTTCTGTTAGGCTGTAAATCCGGCTGCAGGGAACTTGAGCTCCAAGTACCAGATCAATTTGGCAGTCATACGGTCTGTGCGGAGGTAGGGTGTTCGCTTGCTCTTTTTTTAAGACATCATGGTAATCCAGGTATTCAGGTATTAGTGAACTGCTGAGGCCCAGTATGGTTTCTTTCATCGACAAACCTGGGTTGGTAAGACCTTTTAATGAGAATCTCTTGCTATAACAGGTGTCGGCACAGTCTTGGGGAAAGGTCAGAACTCGTTTACGCCAGTCAATCCTGTGATCGTGGGTCTCCAGCCAGGGCATTCCCAATATCATCTGGAACTGAGGAGCGCCGATGAGATTGAAGGTGATGTCCTCTTGGTGACTGTCCTGACACAGAAGCGTGACCTTCTCGGTGTAATGTGTCACTGGGCCAGATCATAGCTGAGATCCATCAAGTGCTGTGACGTTTTTACGAAACCTGCTTTTGTCAGAGAGGGAGGCCTATCCGGGTAGCCAGATCTTGGTCCATGTAATTTCCCACAGCCCCACTGTGAATGTATGCCTCCAAGGCATGTATTTTCAACGGTTGCTTGTGGTTTACCAGGAGCACAGCGATGACTAGATGTGAGGTCTGTATAGGTTCCTTTTCACCACTCAACAAGTGGACCTCTACCCTTATCGGGCGTTGGAGTTTCCCGAGTCCTGTTCTTCTTCTTCACCCTTGTCAGTTGCTCCAACTGCTTTCCTGGGTGGTTTCACTGGGCATTCCCGGAGATAGTGACCTGCCTTACCGCAGTACAAACAAAGCTGCTGCTGTCTCATTTTCTCCCTTTCTGCTTTGGAGAGTGGGCTCCACAAGACTCCGATTTGCATTGGCTCGGACTGATCGTGTGACTTGGTTTGATTCTCACGGGGTCGCACGTGCACCAACTGCCCCTCGGCCTTGGCCCAATCCATCTTCCGATCCTGCAATCTGTGATCGAGCTGCACTGTCAGGTCGATGTATTCAGCACATCTTTCCGGGGGATTTACTACTTGGGCTAATACGTCCTTAAGTTCTCCTCGCAAGCCTCAGTAAAAGAGCGTAGTTCTTTTCTCCTCTGGCCAGTTAGTTTGTGCTATCAGACGATTGAAGGAAGCAATATATGTTAGTAGGTCTTGATTACCCTGCCGTAGTGATAACAGCTCATTGTCCAGAGCCTGCCCTTGAGTATGCCATGCAAATAGTTTCTCCATTTCACGCTGGAAACTTCCGAAGTCTCAAAGCAAAGGATCATCCTGGTTTACCAAGGGTATTGACCAGTCAGCTGCACTACCTCCCAAATATTAGAGTAAAAATGCCACTCTTGCTTGACCGTTGGGAAATGCCCCAGGTCTGCACAAGAAATGTAGGCGACATTGATTCATAAAGATAGCATACTTATTCGGATCGCCTGTGAAGCGTTCTGGTGGGGTCAGGGGAACCCCCCCCCCGGAAGAACCACCTGTACTGGCATCGGCTGTGGAGGCGCGGCATGAGGGGCATACCCTGGCAGTGGGATCTGGCCTGCCTGTGCCTGGAGCATTTGCCTTGCTAGTTCATCTGTTCGCACCGGGTTCACAATTAGATCCCTCCTTAGGGCATTGGTTTCCTGTCTTGAGGCATGAACTTCAGCCCGTAACTCTCCCAGTAATCGGGCCAACTGGTCCGTTTCTGAAGTTTCCATAATGCCCAGGCAGAGATTTGAAGATTCTTCACATTCTATTACGCTCACCTGGTCTCTGCAGAGGCATTGGGGCACGGTTGCAGCACTCCCGGGGGTGAGGTCGCTCGGATCCGACTTCGCCCTCTTCACTTATGTGATGACTGGTGGTAATAGGTGATGCTGCTCTGCACTGCTCCTGCGTGGAGAATAGGGGGCGTGACTATGCCAGCTTGTGCGCCTGATCCCCTTCCAGACCCCTTCTCCCAAATCGTGGTACCCGTGGGTTGCGCTGTCCCGGGAAAGCTCACCTGTTGATTAGTTTTGGCGAGCACTCCGTCCTGCTGCTTCTGGCAGGGGAGCTTGTATGATCTGGACCGATTTACTTCACTGGTCCCTTGCACATGGTAGTCCAGACCTGCTGCGACTAAGCCACTATACTTCAGGTAAGTGTTCCTGTTTGCCTTTGTCTTTCCTCGTCTGTTTTTATTGTATTGTAAAGTTTGTTGTCTTGTATTGCTGTCTGTTCCACTTTTGATGTTTGCTCTTTTGCTTTCTTCCCTTGCAGGTGATGTTGCCGGCCCGGCAGAATTTAAGTTGTCTAGAGGGGTGGTTGTGGCAATCATGCCTTGGATTCGTCCTTCAGGGATGATGGCCACGGGGTCTGGTGTAGTGAATGCCTTTTCTCCCTCACTCATGTGAGACATGGCGTCCGCTTTTCCTTGCGTACTCTGGGTCTATAGGTGATGACAAAGTCGTATTCCACAAAGAAGAGAGCCCAGCGGAGTTGGCGTGATGATTGCGCTTTAGCGGTCTTCAGATATTGGAGATTGCGATGATCCGTGACTCCGGTGACTGTATGTCTAGCTCCAAGAAGATAATATCTCCAGGCTTTGAACGCTGCCTTAATTGCTAGCAGTTCTTTATCAGTGATTGCATAATTCAATTCAGGGGCTGAAAACTTGCGAGACCAGAATGCCACGGGAAGCAACTGACCTGTTTTGGGTTCTCGTTGTGACCGGACAGCTCCGATTCCTATGTTGGAAGCATCAGTTTTGACCATGTATGGTAGTTCTGGTCGAGGATGACGTAGAATTGGTGCTGTGGTAAATGCTTTTTTTAGTTCCTGGAAGGCTATCTCTGCCTCTGCGGACCAATTAAATTGTTTATTTTTCCGTAGTAAAGAGATGATTGGGTGGACGATCTGGGAGAACCCGGGAATGAAGCGGCGATAAAAGCTGGCGAAACCAAGTACACTGTATACTCCCTTAATGGATGTCAGTGAGGGCCAGTTAAGGATAGCATTCATCTTGCGCGTGTCCATGCGTATGCCCCGTGGTCTGAGAATAAAGCCAAGGAATTCTACCTCTGTCGTCTGATCTTGACGAAAAACAATTATCCTCACATGTTATCTCATGTGGTTCCCTATTTGTTAATTTCTCTTGTGTATCTCCCTTGTCCATCAGTTTTAGGTCATTGAACTTGTCTTTAAACATTTCTTAATTTGCATTTTGTTCTCTTTCATGTCTGAATACTTCCTCCTCCCTTGCCAAGATTACATCATTACAAGACCATCTCTTACCATCCTCTAGTATCACCAACTTTTTTGAACAATCTATTACTCTCTGGGGAGGACGGAATCTTGACTCTCCTTTCATCACTAGTTTGGGTTCTTTCACTCTAACCCAATCACCCTTCTCAATTTTACTCTCTTGCACATGTTTTTGTTTGTCATAATCATTTTTGTATACTTCTTGTTTTCTCCTTACTCTGTCGACAATTTCTCTCAAGTTAATTTCCTTATTTCTCCTCTTTGTTATCCAGGCAGGTCTAAGCCTGTTTGTAGCAATTCTCCCTCTCATTAAAGTGAATAATTCTTCCTCCGTTACTGAGTGTAGGGTAACTTTATACGTGTTGAGTGCTTCCTTGAGCGTCTCCTTCCACGGTAGATGTTTGACCACAGCTAACTGAATAATGCCTTTTATGAAACGATTCATTCTTTCTACTAATCCATTCCCCATGGGATGGTATAAGGCTTTTGTATTGTGCTTAATGGCTCTTTCCTTTAAAAAATGTGGCACTTCATGTGACATGAACTGAGCTCCATTGTCAGATATTACTTCCTGTGGCTCACCTTCCCTGTTAAAATCATGGCTGATATTGACCCTTCAAAAATTCCACATTCCACCCACTTGGATGTATAATCAACCAATACAATAAAATAAACGTTTTGTGGTCCCAAGGTTTCATATAGCCCAGCTATATCAATTGCCAGTTTTGTCCAAACAGTACTAGGAATCTCTATTGGTTGTAGTGGTGTAATGTGTGTTGATTTACCTTTATCGCTCACTGCACACGCTGTGCAATATCTGACCATAGCCTCCAATTCACCCCACATATTGGGCCACCAGTAAGCTTCTCTTACTGTCCTTTTAGTTAGATTCCTCCCCACATGACCACATGATCTTCATGTGCAATTTTCATAATCTTCTCTCTCATAATCACTGGAGGTATTATCCGATCCCCACGATAAATACATGCATTGTCACTAGTCAATTCATACTTTATTTTCTACCAGGACTTAATGTTCTCTTCGATATCCTTCCATAGCTTTTCTTAATAGTTTTTGTTCCATGTCTTTATCTCTGGCTTCAATCCATTCTTCTTTTGAAAAACTTGGATGTACATGTGCTATTATGCATTCCATGTTCTGATCTTCTGTTAATTCTTCTTTGTCATCACAACCATTCGAGTCATCATCACAAGGTAGGCGAGAAAAACAGTCTGCTACCACATTTGTTCTACCAGGGGTGTACTTTATATTAACATTGTACTGCATAATAATCAATGTCCACCTCCTTATGCATGGGGATGCCATGTGAGGATTCTTTGAATTCAAAACATGTATTAGTGGCTTGTGATCTGTCTTGATATCAACAGGTATGCCCCAAATGAGTCCTTTGAAGTGTTCTAAGATCCATTTGACTCCTAGAGCTTCCTTCTCAATAGTCGAGTAATTTTTCTCAGCTCCTGTTAATGTTCTGGAGGCAAAAGCAGTGGGAACTATTTCACCTCCTTGTACTTGCTCTAATACACCCCCTAAACCTATGTTGCTGGCATCCACCGATATTCTGCTTTTGGCACTTGAGTCAAACATCTTAAGTGCTGGTGCTTTGTTAACCAGTTCCTTGATCATTCCAAATTCCTTCTTGCATCCTTCTGACCAATTAAACTTTATGCCCTTGCAAATCAGGCTTCTCATCTGTTCAGTCCTATGAGAGTAGTGATCCACGAATTTAGAATAGTAGAATAGTATTCTGTTAAACCTAAAAAACTCCAAAGCTGATCTTTATTCATAGGATAAGGCATCTTAAGAATGGTGTCAGGTGGCTTGGAGCGCCATCGATGTGGTCGCTCCCTTGAGGCCACCCGTGGGATGCCCGCCACTGCCGTCAAATTCTGGCGGTTCTGATGGAGCTCCCGAGTCGCCAATGCCATCTACGGCGATCGGAACCGATATGGCACAACCTGGCCCAAGATGACCTCCGAACGCGGGAGCGTTCTCCTAGAACTTAGCGGCCGAATCTCTCCCCCGTCACCATCCAGAGGGTTACATAATATATAACAAAAACAGAGAAAACTGTATAGGCGGAGGAGATGCCATCATTGCCAGAGACACTCTGAAGCTATACAAGGCTGATTTTGTATGCGCGGGCTGTGAGGCAATCCAACTAAAATTTACATTTTCACCGAACAATAGTCTTAATATCATTACCCTCTATAGACCACCTTCTCTAATCTCTGAATTCGAAAACGAAGTCACTTCTCAAGCTGCTAAGCTTATCTCGACCAACACCTCCACACTGCTGGTAGGAGATATGAATAGATAGAGAGGGAACACCGAAGATAAGGAAGCAATACAGCTGGAGAAGTCCATGAAGAATCTGGGCTTCCCGGTAGTAAATAAAGAACCAACCACCCCCCCAAGGGAATCAGTTAGATTGGATTTTTACCAATAACTTGAAGTGCCATAACGTTGTTACCGAGCCATGTATATGGTCGGATCATCATTTGGTCACTCTGGAAATAGAACTAAACACACCTTCCGCACAAATCAAAAATACCCACATTAAAGTTTGGAGCAGACATTTTAAAAATATAGGCCCTGAAATATTAAAACCACGCCTACAGAAGGTTGCTGAGTCCTTTCTGGAAAGGGAGGACTGTGAGAGCATGCTTAAGAAGTATAGTACCCATATGCAAGCTCTGGTGGAGGAATATGCCCCTCTGAAACAGAAATTGGTGTGGGAAAACAACAACCACCGTACATGGTACAGCAGAGAGCTCAATAATCTTAAACAGGAGAAACGAACTAAAGAAAGGATATGAAGGCAAAATCCCAACCAAACTAATAAAGAAAATTGGAAAAGGGCTGATCACTGTTATAGGAAAGGGATTAAGGAGGCAAAAAAAAGCTATTACAATAAAGAAATTGAAGCAGCATCCAACACTGATAGTAACATTTTTGACATACTTAAGGGGATGGAAAAACCCAGGGTGTTAACCCCACCACATACACCTACCAGAGAAGATTGTGATAAGGTGCAAGAAGCTTTTTCTAATAAGAGCCAAAAGGCTAGAAACAATATTATTACAGCTAGAACCGATAGTGACAGACCTGTCACCCGAGCCGCAGCTATTAATGCGGAAGCAAATGGGAGTTTTAAGTTCCTACCCATATCAGAGGACGAGTTATGTAAGGTCCTAGCCAAGATGAAACCGACATCGTGTGCAGAGAATACTCTGCCTACCAAAATTATTTTGGAGCACAAAGAACTCTTCCTACTGGTTTTAACGAAGATAGTAAATGCATCTCTCAGTGAAGGGGTGGTGTGTAAGGACATCAAGGAGGTAACTATTACCCCACTAGTTAAAAAAGCAGGATTGGACCCCAAAGATCCTGGGAACCTATGGCCCATCACTAACTCGAACTTTATTTTGAAGGTGCTAGATAAAGTTGCCACAAACCAACTGCAAAAACATGTGGAAGACCTGAAGCTGTTGCACAATCAACAATCAGGTTTTAGGGCCTCCCATAGCACTGAATTTGCTATGCTGGACCTCCAGTCGCATATGTTGGGCCTGAGAGATAAAGGCAAAACAGGGATTCTCATGCTTCTCGATCTAAGCACGGCCTTTGATTTGGTGGATCACCAGCTCCTTCAGGATGCACTGGCCAACATTGTTGGTTGTTCCCCTAAGGCTTTGGCTTGGTTATCATCCTTTCTCAAAGATCGGAGTGCTAGAATACATTGGGGTGACAATTTCTCCAAGGCCGCTCCCATCCATTACGGAGTCCCGCAGGGAACTAGCCTGTCACCTCTCTTGTTTAATCTATATCTGGGAAGCCTCTGCGAACTCCTGGAACACATCGGCGTTTTCTTTACAAATTACGCTGATGATACGCAGCTCATCTTTGAACTCAATGGTGATTACACCGCTGATAGTGCTAAAATCTCAGAGGTTTATAACATCATAGACCACTGGATGCAACATCATTGGATTTGTTTAAATAATACCAAAACAGAGCCACTGATTTTCGGCACGCGACAGGTCAGATGCAAACTAGGGAATGAATATAAGTCCTTTACCATCAAGGACGCTAACATCCCGGTGTTGCCGCATGTTAAAACTCTCGGGATGATGGTAGAGGCCTCAGTGTACTCAGAGGTACAGGTAAGATACCTGCAGAAAAACAACACCTACTATCTACGACTTCTGAGAGCAATAAGACCCTTCATTAATGAAGTCAATGCTGCGACAATCGCTAGGGCCATCATCCTGTCGCGACTTGACTATGGCAACGCTCTCCTGCTAGGAGCCACAAAAAGGGAGATTCAAAAGTGCCAAGTCATACAAAACCACGCAGTTCGCATAGTCAAAAACATAAATAATAGAGAACATGTGTCAACAGGGAGAAGAGCACTACACTGGCTAAGAGTGGAGGAGAGAGTCAGGTTCAAGACCATGACTATAATTCACAGATGCCTATATGGAGAGGCCCCTAGTTACTTCAAAAAACATTTCTCTTTCTATGCTCCTGGAAGATGTCTAAGATCAGCCGACAGGGGCACGCTGAACAGACCTGGGGATAAGTCCGCACTTAGGCAAGGCAAATCTTTCCCGGCAAAAGCAGTAGACCTCTGAAACAAGTTGCCGATGGCATTACGGCTTGAAGCTAATTATCAGAGTTTTAGGAAATCGCTAAAAACCTCATTGTTTCAATGAGCATTAGAGTTTCGTTCCCTAGGTTTTTTACCCATCTTAATGAGGTGTTTTGTGTTTTCTGATCTTCTTGGTTTCCCGCGCCCTGATGCCTGCGGGCTACCGGCGCGTAATAAGCACGCACATAACATAACATAACATCCGAAGAAACCAAGATGGCGGCCTCGCCGGAACTCAGCAACATACTACGCATCTGGTGGTAACAGGGCTCTGGAGCGCCAAAGAAGAGGAGCGGACGGACCCGCCAACACGGAGCCAGCCGGATCATATCAGGGTTGCCCGGAGTGCACGTGAGAGCTTCCTCGGGGGCTGCTGCGTGGAGCCTTCTCCCTCCTCGCTGCCTGGCGGGGCCCAGGGCCTAGACGCACACATAAAGGGAGTGATGGGATCTTCCCCTCCCCCGCTCTGAAGCTCGATTCCGGCCCCCCGCCCAGCATCAGCCAGCGGCACTACAGAGTCACACGCGGAAGGTGCACAGAGGGATCACGGACCCCCCCCCCCAGCGATTGACATACGGTGAGGACGGGGGGAAAATACTGAGGCCGCGAGATAATCCCTGCTACCCAGAGAAGCCTCGACCTCGCGGGCCATACCGCAGAGACACACCCCCTCCCTCCACGCACCGATGGGTCGTCCGGCTCCGGTCCCACTGAGATCCTCCCTGCACTAGTACTTCCTGGGGCGCCCCGGCCCATTCATCCAGCCAGCGACCTAGACCACTGTGGGATCACGGCTACTTCCACCAGCTTCTCGCTCACACTCCTACGCTTGGACACTCCTGGGCGGCTGGCGCCGAAAGCACGCAACCTCCCACCCCTAAAACGCACTAAACTCTGCGGACCTGGAGGGGGCTGAGTGCCATCTCCCACAGCTTTGGTCCCCGCAGCAACTCTTCCAGCCAAGACCGCCCAACACGATCATCATGTCCAGCCAAACAAAGGTTAGCAAGGGCGCAGATATTTCCACCATGCTTACTGCATTAGATAAAAGCAAGAAGCAAGAGCCCCCTAAACTTACCCCACAGAAACCGCAGGAGGACGGGGGAGCCCTCGCTACCAAAGGGACCTGATAGCCTTCATGGCGGACATTAAGTCGGAGTTTCGCTCATGCCTCTCAGAACTCACCACCAAAGTCGAACAGACAAACCAAAGGGTAACGGAGGTCGAACAGAGGCTCAGAGAAATCGAAGACCACTCTCGGGATCATACTACCACTCTAGGGGAAATGCAAAGAGCCATTGACACCCTGCATCACAAATGCGAGATCCTGGAGTTTAAACATGAGGACCTTGAAAATAGGGCGCGCCGCAACAACCTTCGCATTCGGGGCGTCCCAACCTCCGTCCCTGACAACATGCTAGCGGACTATGTGGGACGCTTCTTCGAGGCCCTCCTCCCGGACCTGGATAAATCTCAGCTCTTGCTAGACCGGACCCACAGACTACGCCCGCGCAGAGCGGCAGACTGGGACCCCCCCCAGATGTCATCACCAGGGTCCACTTTTGCACAACTAAAGAGGCGATTTCGGCGATTAGCCGCCAAGGGGAGGAAATCACCTTTCAGAGCACGCCACTTCAAATTTATCAGGACCTCTCTCCTCTCACCCTTCAGAAAAGAAGAGCACTCCGACCCCTGGCATTGTTTCTCCAGGAGCAGCAAGTCCGTTATAGATGGCTGTTTCCAACGGCTCTACAATTCACATATAAAGGCACCCTACGTCGGATTAGTCACTTGGAGGATGCAGAGAGAATCATGCATCCAATCTCGCCCCAGGAACTTTCCACGCCAAACCCGGAGGGATCTGAGGACTCTGGGCCGCTTCCCTCCCCAAAACCTAAACGTTCGCCATGGTCGTCAACTCAGCGGAGCAACAGAAAGAGATGAACAATGGCGCTCCCACGCCCCTTGGTTCCAACAGCATCTTTCCCTGGTCTCTTATGACCTGACCTAAATACGGATCCGCCACCTAACGCTTAGACTGATGAGCTTTGAAGGCGGTGACGGCGGACCATACCCACGGTTCATACCCACTCCAAGGATACTTTCCAACTTTCGATCCTTGGAAACCCGCAGTACTCGATATGCGATGGGACAGTTGGCCCTGTTGGCCAAGGGTACACCCATACTTACAATGTCGGTCTACCCGCCAGTTAAAGTTGCGGTCCCCCGTTGGGGCTCCGCGTTAAAACCTCAAGTGCAGGATGGTATCACGAGATCTCACGACAAACATGGCAGCTGAATCACCGGCTCACAACCCCCCCCAATCCAAGAGACAGAGAATGGGACACCATTGGACCACCGGTCCTGCGAATCCTCTCCCTAAATGTTAATGGACTGAACTCCCCATACAAACGAAAGGCAATTCTATTAAAACCCCAGGACGAAGACGCAGCGATAGCTATGCTCCAAGAGACTCACTTGCTGCCGGCGGACGTGATCCGGCTTTGCTCTCGGCTATTCCCGCTTCAATTATTTGCCTCTGGAACAAGCAAAAAGGGAGGCACAGTGATCCTCTTTAGGAAAGACTTAAACCTGCAAATCCTGGAAACGAAAATATGCCCGGAAGGCCGATACACAGCAGTCAAATGCCTCCTGATGGGAGACCTATACACCCTCATCTCGGTGTATGCCCCTAACACTGGACAATCACACTTCTATGACTTCTTGGGCACGATGCTCGCTAGTTTTGTGGAGCGCCAAACGATTGTCGGAGGGGACTTCAATGGGGTTCCCGACCCTACTAAAGACCGATCACACCCCCCGACTCCAAGCGATTTCGCCCAGGCACTCAGCCTCCTCCGGCTGTTCAGGTCCTTGGAGATAATAGACTAATGGCGGGTGTTTCACCCCGACGAAAGAGACTACTCCTTCTACTCGTTCGTCCACCGCACCTTCTCAAGGATCGACCTGTTCCTGATCTCCCCGCAAACCTTCCTGTCATGATCTCTGCTTCCAAAAGGCCAGGACTTACTCAACTCCCTTGGAAGCAGACCCATAACCCAGGTTCCGAGCGCCAGCCAGTCCCAATTGGGACCTTTTGGACCCTGTCCTGGCGCCAGTGGCGCCAGGCTCATAAATATGCCCAGTCCCAGCGCTGCAAGCGCTGGTCTCATAATGCTTGGGTGGACTTACCTGCAGCAGACCATGCTTCTTACTTACCTGCCAGTTGAACCCCTGATCCTCTTCTGTTTGGGACTACTTTTCCTGTTGGGTGGGGCAGGAGCCACTCCCTAGGTTCAGAACACTGGAACTCTTCTGGAAAGCAGGAACTCTTTTCTTACCTAGGCGTGGCTGTGGAAGGAGACACCTAAGCACTACAGGAGGCTATTTAAACCACACCCGATGGATGAATCTTGCTTTGCGTTATTCTGCATCCTCTGCAGCAGAACGCTCATCGTGTCTTCTGCATCTGATCCTGGGCCTAAAGGAAAAAGGCTTACCATCCTGAATCCAGTCTTCAGCAACATCTATAAAGACAAGAAAGAACAGGTTAGCACTACGGTCTTCAGTGACAGCGCATCTCTTACCTGGTCCATCGGCTGTCATCAACGCCTCGCGCAGCATTCCTGCATCTGAAAGACAAAGGCTTACCTACTCTTCACGCGCTCTGGAGGTCATCGCACTGCATTCCGGCATCTGAAAGACAAAAGCTTACCAACTCTTTGCACGCTCCGGAGGCCTTCGGCGCTGCATCCCGCATCTGTAAGACAAAAGAAGGTGCGTTTAAAGACATTGTGTAACGTTCAATACTCACGTGCCATTACTCCATCCACGCCGAACTCAGTGGGCATTCCGGCATCCTTCAGCAGCTCCGAACTGGTGCCTGCAAAATAAAAGGACAGTTAGTGCGCATCGTGAAGCAAGCAACAAGCGCTTACTTACGCGCTTCCAGGCGCTTCTATTCCGCATACGGGTCCATCCTCAACTCACTTCAGCCAGTCAACCGCCATCGCCGGAACCCTGCAAAATAAGAGACAGCATTACAAAAGACTTTTAAAGACATTTGAAATATTCGGAACTCACCGTTCGTGAAGTAAACGACGGACAGCAGTCCTCTGAAGTCAAGAGGCCTGAGCTACCTATCCAGTGAAGAAACTGGTTACAGCACCCTGCCCCGAGGCAGATGGAGAGCTCGGCATTCACTTACCTAAGGTGAGAGCGTTAACCTTTGGGGTTCTACAGGAGAGGAGAAGATGAAAGAGATAGGGACACCCCAATAACCCCAGTTCATTAATCCCATATTTTCTATCTGCAGACATCTTACTCTTCGAGTCAGGCATACAGTGCACAGAGGTCCAGCCCAAAGAGCCAACCGGGTGGTGCACATCACTTTTGAAGATACGGTAGTCGCCCAGTCAAGACCGGCGCCTCTGCGAGAATCAGGTGAGCGTTACAGAACGCAAAGCCTACCGCAAAACTCTCGCCCAGGCACTATGGAAACCTCGGATACCGACCACCTAGCCCGGTTACTAGGGGAACTAAGGGCAGAAGTGCATGCAGCTCGTCAGGAAACTAATGCTCTAAGTAGGGAACTAATTATTTCCAAGGAGCGAACAGACAATCTTGCTAGACAATTGCTCCAGTCACAAGCCGGACAGACCCCGTTACCCGCATTAGGGGCAAATCTTCCTTCAACATCCCCTATGAATCCAGTGCAGATCAACCTACCTGGGAATGTACCTCTGGCTCCGCCCGAACGATTTTCTGGTGACCCAAAGAGGTTTGCAGTATTTATCAATCAGTGCCGGTTGCATTTTTTATGCCGGCCAGCAGCCTTTCCAACTGATCAAGCTAAAGTAGCTTTTGTGCTTTCGTACCTTAGTGGCAATGCGGCAGACTGGTCGATCGCTCTAGTTAATCAAGATGATCCGGTTCTCCATGATTTTCAAGCCTTTCAGCTTAGTATGGAAAAACTGTTCGCAAGACATTCACAGGGGCACGCCTTGGACAATGAGCTTCTTTCGTTGCGACAGGGTAATCAAGACCTTTTGGCTTATATTGCATCTTTCAACAGACTAATAGTGAAAACTCAATGGCCTGAGGACAAAAGGATTACGCTGTTTTATAGAGGTCTACGTGGAGAGCTCAAAGACGTTTTAGCCCAAGTAGTGAATCCCCCACAAGACTGTTCGGATTATATAGACTTAGTCATTCAAATAGATCACAGACTGCAGAACAGGAAGGCCGATCGTTCCAAGTTTGATGCTCGAGTATTTTCCAAACCACCAACTCCTTCCAAAGGAGTAGACTCCGGGGAACTCATGCAAATAGGGGGCCTGAAAGGACCACTAACACAAAAGGAGCGGGAAAGGAGAAAACAGTTGCAATTATGCCTCTATTGCGGAAACTCAGGGCACTTTCTTCGAGACTGTCTGGTGAAACCAGTCAAGAAGGCGGTAGGAGCTGCAGTTACCAAGGTCACAAACTCTGAGCAGGGAAACGACCTCGCCCGACAAGAATAGAGGTCCTCTTGCCGAGCGTTAAAACCAGTTCCGTGACCTCGCATTTCGTGATACCTATGGTCCTCATTAGCCCTGATCATCCAGATCGATTACATGCGATTGAAGCTTACGTCGACAGCGGTGCCATCGGCAATTATGTGGATCAGGAAATGGTTTTGAGGATGAATCTAACTCTTTGTCCCAAGGCTGTAAAGGACGTCATTACTACGGTGGATGGTACGGAGATAGCCTCCGGACCAGTAACGCATACCACTCAAGAAGTGACGCTAGTAAGTCAAGATGGACACCATGAGAAGATCGTGTTCGATGTGATCAAGGCCCCTCAGTTCCAGATTATTCTAGGGATACCTTGGTTAGAAAAACACAATCCTCGGATCGATTGGCGAGCAAGAATGGTTCAGTTCCCAGAATGTGTCTCTACTTGTCACCCTCCACCTGGTGTTGCTCTAGCAGCAATTTCTTCGGAGACTCCCCAGTTACCTCCCGAATACCTAGAATTCCAAGATGTTTTCCGGAAGGATCAGGCTAACTCTCTCCCTCCTCATAGGTCCTATGACTGCCAGATAGACCTGATTCCTGGATCTACTCCTCCTTGTAGCAGAATGTATGCCCTCACCGAGCCTGAGAACCTTCACCTCCGACAATACCTGGATCAATACCTAGCGAATGGGTTTATTCGTCCTTCTAAGTCCCCTGCTTCTTCAGCTTTGTTCTTCGTTCCAAAAAAAGAAGGGGACCTTAGAACTTGTATAGATTACCGCGCCCTGAACCAGATCACCGTTAAGAATAGATATCCGTTACCTTTAATCCCTGAACTCCTGGACCAAGTCAGAAGAGCATGCATATATACAAAGCTGGATCTTAGAGGAGCCTATCACTTGGTACGAGTAAAAGAGGGCGATGAATGGAAGACGGCCTTCCGCACCAAGTATGGGCTATTTGAATATCAGGTCATGCCCTTCGGGCTTTGCAATGCCCCGGCCGCCTTTCAATATTTTATGAACGATGTCCTCAGAGAACTCATAGATGTATGTGTTGTCGTTTACATTGACGACATCCTCGTTTATTCTTCATCGGAATCTGAACATCGGAAACACGTGAAAATGGTCCTCGAGAGGTTGCGTCAACACAGACTTTTCGCTAAATTGGAAAAATGTGTTTTCAACGTGATTGAAGTTGAATTCTTGGGATTCATATTATCACCTAGCGGAGTGCGTATGGATTCAAGGAAGGTCGATGCAATTCTCAAATAGCCATCACCATCCTCCGTAAAAGGGGTTCAAAGCATGTTAGGCTTCGCCAACTTTTACCGCAGGTTTATCCCCGAATTCTCTCGAATAGTCCAGCCCATCACCGCCTTGTTAAAGAAAAACAAACGTTTTGAATGGTCTACCGAGGCGGAACAAGCTTTCCAGAATTTGAAGACAAAGTTTATCTCTGCACCAATTCTAAAACATCCTCGCCCCGAACTCCCCTACATCGTTGAAACTGATGCTTCGAGCCTTGCCATGGGGGCAGTTCTATCACAGAAGGACCCAGTAACCAATCAGTTACATCCCGTGGCATTCTGGTCTCGCAAATTCTCGCCTCCTGAGATCAATTACACTATTACTGATAAGGAACTTCTGGCTATCAAGTCTGCCTTTAAGGCTTGGCGGCATTATCTTCTGGGGGCCCGACACACCGTTACTGTGATTACGGATCACCGAAACCTGCAATATCTGAAAACCGCAAAAGCCCAATCCTCTAGACAACTCCGTTGGGCACTATTCTTTGCCGAGTTTGACTTCATAATTACCTATCGACCTGGTACAAAAACGGTAAAGCTGATGCCCTTTCTCGGATGGGAGTGGAGGAACACTTGACCAACCCTAAACCTGTACCTATCATTCCTGAACAAAGAATTCTGGGTGTAATAACCACACAATCCATAAAGGAAATTAAGGATAAAACCAGGCAACCTATAACTCCAGCAGAAATACAGAATTGGCATCTGCAGGGAAAGGACTTTGCAGTAAAGGACAACTTATTGTATTTCCAAGAACGATTATACCTGCCCAGCACAGATTTACAGAAAAAGGTGATCTCTTGTTATCACGAGTCTCTAATGGAAGGACATCCCGGTATGGCCAAAACCTCAGAAAAGATCAAGCGCTACTTCTGGTGGCCGTCTTGGAAAAAAGATATCAGAGACTTTATAATGTCCTGTGGAGTATGCGCCCAAAACAAGAGTCAAAAGTAAAGACCAGCCGGCCTCTTACGCCCTATTGACATCCCACCTCGCCCTTGGCATACGCTTTCTATGGACTTCATCACCGACCTACCTCCATGCTCCGGATACAATACGATCCTGGTAATCGTGGACTTATTCTCCAAGATGGCGCATTTCATTCCACTCAAAGGCTTGCCAACAGCAACAACTCTGGCCCGAGAATTTCTCGAAAACATTGTCCGACTGCACGGTTTTCCTTCAGTGCTAATTTCGGATCGAGGTAATCAATTCATTTCTCATTTTGAGTTGTTGTCGGTCGGCTCAAATTGATGTGAGATTATCGACCAGTCACCACCCTCAAACCGACGGACAAACCGAGATGACCAATCAAACTCTGGAACAGTATTTACGCTGCATGCTGCAACAAACTGAAAAAACTTGGAAAGATATCCTTTGGATAGCCGAATATGCCTACAACAACTCTGTCCACTCAGGAACTGGGAAAACCCCGTTTTTTCTTTTATACGGCTGTCACCCTCGAACCTCAGAGTTGGATCCACCCCAAGATCTTGGAACACCAGCAGTAGACTACCTGCACTCTACAATCACCCAAGCTTTTAAGGAAGCCGTTTCTCACCTTCAAAGGGCTAAAGAACAATACAAGAAAGGAGCAGATCAACATCGGAAGGAAGCCCCCCAATATCAAGTAGGAGATCAAGTCTGGTTATCCACCAAATATCTACCTCTAAAAGGACCACGCACATTCAACCCAAGATACCTTGGTCCCTATTCCATCACTACCATAGTAAACCCAGTAGCGGTCAAGTTGGACTTGCCCCCTCACATGAAGATACATCCGGTCTTCCACGTCTCTCTTTTAAAACCCGTGCAACCTCAAACCCGACTAACTAAATCCCCAAAACCTATCCTAGTTGATGGAGAACTCGAGTTTGAAGTCAAATGCATCCTGGACTCTAAGATCTCCAAATCTAAGCTATTTTACCTAATTGACTGGAAAGGCTACGGCCCTCAAGAAAGATCCTGGGAACCTGCAGAATATGTCCACGCTCCTTGTCTAATCAAAAGATTTCATCAAACATTTCCTGACAAGCCAAAACCCCCGGGGAAGCGCGGTTTGGGAGGGGCCTTGAGGGGGGGTACTGTCATGATCTCTGCTTCCAAAAGGCCAGGACTTACTCAACTCCCTTGGAAGCAGACCCATAACCCAGGTTCCGAGTGCCAGCCAGTCCCAATTGGGACCTTTTGGACCCTGTCCTGGCGCCAGTGGTGCCAGGCCCATAAATATGCCCAGTCCCAGCGCTGCAAGCGCCGGGCTCATAATGCTTGGGTGGACTTACCTGCAGCAGACCATGCTGCTTACTTACCTGCCAGTTGAACCCCTGATCCTTTTCTGTTTGGGACTACTTTTCCTGTTGGGTGGGGCAGGAGCCACTCCCTAGGTTCAGAACACTGGAACTCTTCTGGAAAGCAGGAACTCTTTTCTTACCTAGGCGTGGCTGTGGAAGGAGACACCTAAGCACTACAGGAGGCTATTTAAACCACACCCGATGGATGAATCTTGCTTTGCGTTATTCTGCATCCTCTGCAGCAGAACGCTCATCGTGTCTTCTGCATCTGATCCTGGGCCTAAAGGAAAAAGGCTTACCATCCTGAATCCAGTCTTCAGCAACATCTATAAAGACAAGAAAGAACAGGTTAGCACTACGGTCTTCAGTGACAGCGCATCTCTTACCTGGTCCATCGGCTGTCATCAACGCCTCGCGCAGCATTCCTGCATCTGAAAGACAAAGGCTTACCTACTCTTCACGCGCTCCGGAGGTCATCGCACTGCATTCCGGCATCTGAAAGACAAAAGCTTACCAACTCTTCGCACGCTCCGGAGGCCTTCGGCGCTGCATCCCGCATCTGTAAGACAAAAGAAGGTGCGTTTAAAGACATTGGGTAACGTTCAATACTCACGTGCCATTACTCCATCCACGCCGAACTCAGTGGGCATTCCGGCATCCTTCAGCAGCTCCGAACTGGTGCCTGCAAAATAAAAGGACAGTTAGTGCGCATCGTGAAGCAAGCAACAAGCGCTTACTTACGCGCTTCCAGGCGCTTCTATTCCGCATACGGGTCCATCCTCAACTCACTTCAGCCAGTCAACCGCCATCGCCGGAACCCTGCAAAATAAGAGACAGCATTACAAAAGACTTTTAAAGACATTTGAAATATTCGGAACTCACCGTTCGTGAAGTAAACGACGGACAGCAGTCCTCTGAAGTCAAGAGGCCTGCGCTACCTATCCAGTGAAGAAACTGGTTACAGCACCCTGCCCCGAGGCAGATGGAGAGCTCGGCGTTCACTTACCTAAGGTGAGAGCGTTAACCTTTGGGGTTCTACAGGAGAGGAGAAGATGAAAGAGATAGGGACACCCCAATAACCCCAGTTCATTAATCCCATATTTTCTATCTGCAGACATCTTACTCTTCGAGTCAGGCATACAGTGCACAGAGGTCCAGGCAAAGAGCCAACCGGGTGGTGCACATCACTTTTGAAGATACGGTAGTCGCCCAGTCAAGACCGGCGCCTCTGCGAGAATCAGGTGAGCGTTACACTTCCCCTCTGTCAAAGAGGTTTCCATCGGCACGAGAGCCATATCCGACCACACTCCAGTGATCCTGGAACTCCGGGTTCAGAACCCCAACCTCAATAACCCACGCAAATGGTCTTTATACAACCCGATCCTCAATGACATGGCTACGAGAGACAAGATCGCAACGGGGATAAGAAATTTCTTTGACGAAAACCCAGCCTCGGACAGTTTGCTAGCAAATAATTGGGATGCCATGAAGGCAGTAATCAGGGGTTCCCTGATTGCTCAAGGAGCGGCCTACCATCGGAACAGACGCCAGACCCGGATAGCTCTAGAGGATGAGCTAAGAGAGGCCGAGGCAATCCACAAGGAGAAAGGCTGGTCCCCTAAAACGCAACGGATTATACGAACAGCGAGGAAAAAGCTAGAAGCCCACTATGCGGAACAAACCGCTCTACTGATGGCGAAGGCCAAACAATCATACTACGCGAAGGGCAACAAGGCGAACAGGTTCCTGGTGGCCAAACTAGCCAAGCGGAGACGCGTCAACACGATTGCGGGTCTGCATGATTCCAAGGGGGTCACATGGTACTCAGAGCCCGAAAAGCAACGGCTCGCAACAGACTACCTGACCCAAATCATGAAGGCAACCCCACGGAAACTACCGCAACAGGTGGAATATCTGCAGAAGGCAGCAGTGCCCCGTCTCGCCGATACAGCGAGAGACGAATTGGAGGAGCCCATTACAGGGGGGGAGGTTGAGGAGGCCATTAAATCGCTTAAAACACGAGCCCCAGGACCAGACGGCTTTTCAACCAAGTTCTATTCTAAACTATTCAGGCCACAACTGACCCCCCACCTGGTGACCCTGTTCAACTCCTTCAGGGAAACAGGACAGTCACCCCATCGATGCAGGAATCAACCACCATCCTCCTGCCCAAACCAGGAAAGGACCCAAGGAGTCTGACCCCCTATAGACCGGTTGCACTCTTAAACATCGATGCAAACATATATTCAAAAATTCTGGCAAACCGCTTGAATCGCGTCCTCCCGAAGATCATCCACCCCGATCAAGCAGGCTTCATCCTTCATCGGTCAGCAGGTGACAACATACGGAGAATCTTGCACCTGGTGGACCTTGCCTCCTGGAACTCCCAGAAACTAGTCTTAGTGGCTCTGGACGCAGCCAAGGCATTTAATCGGGTAGATTGGACTTTTATGAAACAGACCCTAGAGGCCTTCGGCTTCGGGTCAACTTTCCAAATGATGGTTCTAGCCAACTATAATAGCCCAAGCACTAGCCTGAGAATCAACGGACACAGCTCAGCTCCGATCCCCCTGTCATGCGGAACCCGGCAGGGCTGCCCGCTGTCGCCCTTACTCTTTGCACTCACCATGGAGCCTTTTGCCCAAAGGATTAGGGGAAACGACCAAATCAAAGGGCTACAGAGCGGCCCCATGCAACACAAAATCGCCCTATATGCGGACGATGTCCTGCTCACGATCTCAGAGGCCCACTCATCACTGAAACATGCGATACTAGAACTTACCACCTATGGTGAGGTCTCAGGCTTTACTATAAACTTCGACAAATCCTCGGCTTTGGGCATCAGCCTCACCCCAGCAGAACGGGAGCCATTGACTGCGATGTGCCCGATGACATGGGTAAAGAAGGTCATCCCCTACCTAGGGGTCCACATCCCGGCTAACCCAAGAAACACATACAAAGCCAACTTCCCCCGGCTACTGAAAGAACTGGAAGGCGACTTGAAACGATGGGAGACCCAAGAGATCTCACTGCTGGAGCGCATCACAGCATGTAAGATGAACCTACTTCTGAGGTTCCTATACGCCTGCGCCTCCCTTCCAGTAGCGATTCCCACACCAACCCTCAGGGATATCCAAAGGAAAATGCTGAAATTCATCTGGAAAGGTAAGAGAGCGAGAATCCCTCTCAGAACGATGCTAAGGGGCTCCAAGCTAGGAGGTCTGGGGGTCCCGGACTAGCATGCCTATAGAGTGGCAGCACAACTAGCACAGGTTCAGGCATGGCAAAATATAACAAACCGCCCTAGATGGGTAGAGCTGGAACAATTACAAGTGCCCCTACCCTTGCGATTTCTGCCACACATCCCGCCCCCCCTCAGAACACACTGGGGAGACCTCCTTCTATCAACTAAACATACCCTTAGCTCCTGGGACTGGGCGCTAAAGCAAAAAGGAGTGCCAAGAGGACTGAGCCCACGCTCCCCGGTCTTCCATAACCCATCCTTCTCACCTGGAGCGAATCCCTGCAATTTTCGGAACTGGATAAAGGGCGGGCTGGAGACTATAGACCAGCTATATATGGGAGGGATACCCCTCACTTTCGACCAATGTAAGGAGAAGTTCCAACTCCAGGAAAGGGACAGATTCACTTATATCCAGCTACGCCACTGGTGCTCAGACCCCCAAACTCTGCAAGCAGCAATACGCCCGCCCACCGCCTTGGAACTCACACTGGGGGACCTTCCGTCCCGGGGCAGAGTATCCACCCTATATAGGCGATTCTTAAGCGGCTTCCTGTCCACAAAAACCCGCTGTATGGCCCAGTGGGAGGCAGACCTGGGTCATCCAATAGAGGACCAAACCTGGGTGGACATATGGACCAGAACACACACCTCTTCCACCTGCATTACCAACAGGGAATGTGCGTACAAGGTGCTGCTGCGGTGGTATTACCCGCCCCTTCGACTTCACCACATGAACCCACAAGTGGATCATGCCTGCTGGAGAGGATGTGGCCACCCAGGCTCTTTTTTCCATATGTGGTGGGCTTGCCCAAAGATTCAACAGTTCTGGAGGATATGCCTGGAGACCATCACACAAATTACGGGAGCGGCGATTCCTCTGGAATCAGAACCAGTTTTGCTGGGAGCCCCGATCCCTGCGATCTACCCGCGCTCCGGGACCAGATCAAAACTATTGACACACTGCCTACTGGCAGGGAAAAGGATGTTGGCCCGGGCCTGGAAATCCCCAGAAGGCCCTCACATAGCCCAATGGTGGACTAAACTCTGGGACATTCTGATTGCGGAGAAGGTGACGGCAGCACAGGCGGGAACTCTCCATCGCTTCCAGAATATTTGGGGCCCAGTGCTTGAATACGACCAGCGCTTCCCCGCCCAGACTCATAAACCGATCAGGGCCCGATGGATCCTGAAAAACCAAGAGAACCCTGAGGAAGACACATAGACGCTAAGGCGCGAACTGGGTAACCCGGGAGGGAAAATTCCGCCTCCAAAACTGAGGTGTCGAGAGGCCAGAGGGAGGGGGGAGGGAGGAAGCCTGTTGGGGGGAATAAGGACTGGGGATCAACATGCCTGGAAAAGCATTGCTTGTAATGTGTGTATTTACCATCCTGCCTTGATTTAAAATAAACAAAGTTAAAAAAAAAAGAATGGTGTCAACCAATGATTCTTTAGGTTTTATACCATCTGCGTTGATACAATGGCCCAAGTAGGTCACTTCACTTTTCTTTATCTTACACTTCTCTATCTTGAGTGTCATGCCTTTTTGTTGTATGATTTGCAGCACACCTAATAATTTAGCTTCATGTTCATCTTCAGACATTGCTGATATCAAGATGTCATCCTGGAAATAATGCACTCCTTGGAGACCGTTGAACAAGTGATGCATTAGTCTCTGGAATACGGTGGCAGCCGAAGCTAATCCAAAAGGCATTCTTTTATACCTGAATGCCCCCAAAGGGGTTATAAATGATGCTAGGTGCCTAGATTCTTTGTCTAAGACCACTTGATGATATGTAGACGATAGATCAAGTGTTGTGAAGTATTTCGCCGGCTTCATTGTAGTCAACATTTCCCCTATGTTTGGCAGTGAATGACGATCCACCCAGATGTTGGCATTTAGGTCTCTCAGGTCGACACACATTCTAATTGATCCATTTGGCTTCTTAACAATAACAATCGGGGATGACCATTCAGAGCTTTTGGTTCAATGATGCCTTGTATGCACACATTCTCTAACTCATTTTTTTAATGCTTCTCTAGTGCCAAATGGAATGTTTCTCACTTTGTGTACCACTGGATTAGCTCCCTTCTTGAGTATAATGCGATATTTGAAACCCTTAAGGACACCAATTTTATCATTGAAGACTTTAGGAAAGCTCTTGGCTAGGTTCTCTGATGTATTACAACTACTTTCGGCGATGCAAAGAATGGGCACATTTTCACCTGGATGTATCCTGATCTTCAGTGATGCTTGGTCCCACCATCCAACTATAGAAAACCCATTTTCAGCCACATACAATCTACAGTATGTCTTCCTTCCTTCAAAGTTCAGGTGTACCCACACATAACCTATAATGTTGATAGGCGTCTTTCCATAACCAGTTGCTTTTATCTTGGTTAATTGTAAGTCTTCCATCTTTTTTTTTTAGAATATTCACATAGGTTTCTACATCAACCATAGTATGCTGAGAGCCCGTATCCACCATAACTTGTAGAGTTATGCCGTTTATTTCCATTGGTACCCATGGACCTGGACTACCTTCACTTGGTGTGAGGGAAAGTATTTGTATTTCATCCTCAAATGTGTCTGTAATTGCCAACAAGCTACTTGGACCGCCAATTTCTTCCAACGCTTTTATGCTTGTCATGGCTGTACCTCTTCCTCTACCATAGCGACCAGCATTCCTCACATAGCGGGTATTGAACCTGCCTCTTCCCCTGTTGTTGCGACACACCTTGCCAAAATGGCCTATTTGTCCACATTTATAGCATTCGGCTGACAAGGCTGGACACTCCTTCTCTGTATTTAGATGTCTGTGCCATCCACACTTAAAACATTTGTTGGGTGGTCTGTATGTATTTTCCTTCTCTTGTCTGGATCCACCACCAATATCAGACTTAACCAATCTTTTAACTATAGCAATCAAATCCTCTTCTTCCTTGCCATATTGTCCATCATTAGCTTCTTGGACTGATCTTATTTCTGCATTCTCCACCTTGCACTGGACTTCCCTCATACATTTCTGACCAAGTTCAATTGACCTTGCAATCTCAATCGCCTGTTCTAATGTAGGATTCTTTGCCTGCCACAAACGTTGTTGGATGCGTTAATCTGCTACGTGCAAAACTAGTTGATCTCTCAAGTATTCATCTGCCACCCCTGTGAAAACGCACATAGCCAATAAACCTCTCAATGCAGCCATATAAGCATCTATGCTTTCACCTTTATTTTGTCTCCTCGAAAAAAACCTGTACCGCTCCGACACTATGTTGGTCTTATTTCCGAAATGTTCATTTAGTTTAGCAATTGCCGTATCATACTTCCTGGCTCCACTTGAGGAATCTCCAGAGCCTTCATCCGTGTGGTCCAAATCAGGCAGGGTTCTAAAAATCCTGAGCGCCTCTGCACCTATACAGTTGAGAAGTGTAGCTTCTTTTAAGTCATCATTAAATTTGGAACCTCCAATTGCCCTCAAGTATACTTGAAAATTGTCTTGCCATTGCTCCCAAGGACATACTGGATACCCAGGTAATGCCAAAACTTTTTGCGGAGCAGCAATATTCTGCATGATGTTTACTTTCACGCCCACCAGTATTATGCTTCAGAGTTATTCTTTTATCAATATCAACGCCGCAGGATTCTCAGGTTGTGGACACTTACTGCGTATTACCACATTTGCACAAGTCTGTCATAAAGTGTGTCCCACTGTGAACTTGGTTTCATTTATGCATTCCCTTCACCACATCCTTTCACTGAGTAATGACTTTTTCACCATGTATATCTTCAACATGCATCAATTGGATACATATATGTGCCTTAAACACAAGGTTTTGTTTTTAAATACATAGCATATTCATTCCTCCTAATGGAGTATCAATTAAGGTCAGAACAATGTCTGTGATTGGCGGCATCCAGCACTGTAATGTTCACTGTGTTTCACCATTAAACACTTGTGTGGCTTGATACATGCTTTTCACAACATTTATCTTAGAGTTCATTTCGCTTGAGCGGCTCTTCTTTCTTCCACTCCGTTCAATGAAAAAATATGCAGGTTAAGTGCAGCTCATTCCAAACACCCATCAGAATATACGAGTACCGCATCGGGATCGGCGCGTATTGTTTATCGTAGTCATGGCAACATCCAACGTCTTCAAAATGGCGGCATGCAGAGCACACAAGAAGGTGCTTTCCTCTAATGTTTTCCTTCGGTTGGCCCAAGGTCTCGCGTAGCGTTCGTAAGATGCCGGTTATTAGTAAACACCACTAAATTTCTTTTCTTGTTGCTCATGCATGCAATCTGCGCCGTTCATAGTCTCTCTTGCCTTTCAATGTCGCTCTCATTTTCTGTGGGTTCAGCCGCCTCACCAAACTTCTTTAGTGCGGTCAATTCGATCCGGGAACCTGTGCTGTACCGCATCCGGGGGCTCCCTCCCTAACAAGTCCTCGTCGCCAATTGTTGTGAAATCTCATCTAACAAACGAGTCATAGGCAGTATATTAGTATGACTAGTAGGTTTATTGGGAGGAGCCCCCAGGAGGCCAACCTTCATGGACAAGACATCTTCGTGTATGGTTCTACTTGACTGTTCTAGAACCAAACACAAAGTTGTGGTCAAGGTTACAGAACATATGTACATCATAGGAAAAGAACTATGTACACGCAACTTATTGTTGTATCTAACATCATAACAACAGATCACCTCGCTTAACTGAAATCTTGTCATGTATTTGCCGAAAATCTAATTCTTCCACATTTATTTCCTTGCATTTCAAATTAACCTTGCACAGCTCAAGTGCCTCCACTTTCAGTTTATCAACCTGCAACAAAGTTTGCATACAAGAATCATGGACTGATCTGCTCTGAATGTTAATAGGGGATATGTTATAGGTTAGGGGATGGAAGTAGTACTTGTTATTTTTTTATGCTTTAGTGCAGCTCAGTCCATAACTGTGATATGGAGCAAACTGGGCAGTATCAAATACGAATTCACCTTTTAGCTGGCATGTGCTTTATGCATTCACAATACTCATATCTACTAGATTCAGTCTCACAAATGGCTCTCACACCCTTATCACAAATGGGGTCAGTTTTTATCCTTTTTTAAAATGTGAAGTCTGAGCTAAAATTCAGAGTCTTGGCTAAAATTCTGAGTCACTGGTAAAATTCAGAGTCCTCTCTCCCTACAATTCCCAGCAATGTTATTTGCCAAAAGGATGCAATGTTCTTTGGCAAAAGGATACCAGGGGGAATGACTCCCTTCCCATGGTATTGGTTCCTACACTCCAATATAGTTACACCAAAGCCAGAGAGAATGACTACCTTCCTCTGGTGTCTCTTGATCAAAAGGGCTTTCAGTTTCTTCAGTTTTCAGGACCAGGATAATGACTAATTTCTGTCATTGGTTCACACCCTCTAATATAGTTCACACCAAAGCAACGGTAATGACTCCCTTCCCCTGGCATCCCTTGTCCATAAGGGCTTTCTCTTGCCCATAAGGGCCAACCAACAGGGGGTGCAGAAGCACGGAAGCCTGATCCGGCATCTCCTCCACCCAGGCTGACTCAAACAACTCGAGATCAATATCTATAACAATTTCCAGATGGATCTCTGTGCGATTTTGCCCACTAACACACTGGGCACTCCTGGACCAAGTTTCCATGTAAACCGTAGACCCTTTCTATCCGAACGCAGCCTTCGGAATCCAGCCGCGTGTGAGCCTACATGGTACTCCCAGAGAAGCTCTCCTAGGTCTCCATTCCTGCTCCGGCCACTTTACGTTAATCATCGCCGCCTCCTGCCTGCACAGGATCTACACAGCGGAACAAGTCTGCCTATAACTGCTCAGGAGGCACATCGCCAAGCCCCCACAAGCTCTGATGGCATGGAGCAAGATCAGCAATTACAGCCGTGGACACTCGGGACCTGGCCTTTGCGCTCGAGCCCCTGGCCCAAAGCGCAGATCATCCCGCACAGCATCTAGTCCTACTACTGGCGGCAAACGCCTCAGCCACTAACAACCTTGGCTGACCCTCCTCCCAGGTGCCCCCAGGACCAAGCACTGCTCTCCGGGTCCTCACCTTGAGAAATGTCGCCCACACCACTGCAACATCGCACGTCGCTGCAGGTCAGAACCGGGTGAGGTAGGAACGCCACTTCTGCGGCGTGGAGCCCCAATGCTCTCCAGAATGCACCTCCTGAAACTGCTGCACACCCCTCCACACAGCTAACACTGCAGCTTTAAATGATTTAACACAGTGCCATTAACTGCACCTGACCAAGCAATTTTGGGGAATTTATCTGAACCTATCTGTCAGCTATCATCACTTGCACACCTCTTTGGAAACCTGCATGTCCCTCCACTCACCTCCTCCCTTGTAGTCTTACCCCGCGACCACACAGAACCCCGCGATGCATTTGAGCTAGCAATTGGGGAACTAAGGAGACTTTATCTGTCTGCAGTCATCGTTTGTGCACTCACCCTCACTCCTTCCCCACCGGTCCCCACCGGCGGGCTCTACTTTTTACCACCACCATCACCACCCGGGAATTAGAAGCATCAGAAGTCTAATCTGGCGTCTCCTCCTCTCTGGCTGTGCTCTTTGGATTGCCCTGCACTGCCGCATCCTTTGCACCTCCTTCTGCGGAGTGCCCCAGTTATCTTCACCTCGTGTGCTGGCCTGTCAACATCTTTCTGACACACTCTTACAGCCTCCTGCCCAGTGAACACACAGCAAGAACCACCTCACTTCCTTCTTCTGCTCACGTTACCTCCTTGCTCACCCAGCTTCAACCTCCTTGACACCCACAATGCCTTCACTCACCGTGTACTCGCAACCATGACCTTCCTATCATCACACAACTTTAGGCCCTCATCAGAGCTACCCTCCACACCTCTCCAGCCAGCCCAGAGCACTACTTCACGCATCCCCCACGCTTCCTCCCACCTTCTTCACTGCCCCACCCATTAAGACTTACTGGCCCACTGCCATCCAGCCCCTATCGCACCACCAGGCATGCGCAACTCCAACCACCACTACTCTCCATGTTCTCTTCCCACACCTAACTCCCCTTCCTGGCCTTTCCTCAAAACCCTCTGCTTCATCATTATGACCATCTCCACACTCAACCTTCCCTCACCACCTCATCCCCGTCTGATCCAATGCCCATCTACCCCATCTACCCCAATTCTCCGCCACAACCTCATCTATCCCCCTATTGTTGAAACCTCCAGTGTCATCGACATTGCCTTATGGAATGCAAGATCTCTCTGTAACAAGACTGCCGCTGTTCTGGACCTGTTTCTATGATTAAACCTTCATTTCCCATGCATCACTGAAACCTGGATTCCCCTCTTCAGTTCAACTGTTCCTGCTTCACTCACTTCCTCCTACTCCTCTTCCTTCTTTCACGTCTCCCGCTCCGCTGGTCGTGAAGGAGGTATTGGTCTTCTCTTCCACCTCAAGTGCCTATCAACCCCCTGTCCCACTCCTCTCCCAGTCTTCCCCTCCTTTAAATACTTGTATAAAATCTTCACCTCCCCCCATGCTATATCCTTTCTCATCATTTACCGGTCCCCTGGCCCTCTTACATCCTTCTACGATGATATTGACCACCTCCTCAGCCTCATCTCCCCCAGCCCCACACCCCTAATTGTACTTGCCGACTTTAACCTCTATCTCTCCACTACCCACCAAACCTCCCCCCTCTTATCTATACATGACTCCTACCTTCTTACCCCCCTCCCTACTTCTTCTACTCACTCCTCGGGCTCCACTCTTGACCTCATCTTTGTCTCTTCCTTCTCTGCCTCCTCGGTTTCTAACCTCCCCAAGTACCTCTCTGACCATGCCTTACTCTCCTTCTCCCTCACTCCCCCAGCCCTCCTTCCCCTCCCTCCTCATCTTCCCTCACTTTCACCCGACGCGACTCCGCAACTTTAACCCCTCTCACTTCTATGATACCTGTGCCTCCTCCCTCCCCCTCTCACACACTTCTCTTCTCTCTCAGCAAACGATGCCTTATCCACCCTATCTTCTTCCCTATCTTCCAGTCTTGACCAACTATACCCTCTCACTCCCTTCCGCCCTTCCCGCAAACCCGCCCAACCCTGGCTCTCCTCTCACCTTTTATCCATGTGCCGCCTTCTCCGACACCTTGAAAGACGCTGGCTTAAACACTGCCCAACAGCCAACCAAACCTCCTACTTCTCCTACCACACCTTATATGACTCCTGGGTATTGTACAAAAAGACTGTATCCAAACGGTCGCATGAAAAAAAAGTTCTAAATATGCTACCACCAAAGGTTCGAACACAGCATTGCAGATAATAAAAAAAAAATTAAAAACAGGGGCTGCGGGGGTGTCCCCCACAACACCCTGCTCACTATACTGTGTGGCATAGTGAGTGGGGTGTTGTGGGGGACACCCCCGCAGCACACCTGCAAACAAAATAAATACAGGTGCTGTGGGGGTATCCCCCACAACACCCCCCTCACTAGACTTTATAGTACTTTATATTATAGTGAGTGGGGGGTTGCGGGGGAAACCCCTGCAGCCCCCGTAAAAGAAAAAAAAAAAGAAGTAAAGGACCCTGCGCCGCCGGTTCCCGATCACAGAAGTGAAAGGGAACTGGCACTGCAGGGAGACAGCGTGAATAAAAAGGTAAGTGGGGTTTGTTTATGTTGGGGGTGTGGGTGTGTTGATGGTGTGGGTGGGGGCTGTGTCATGGGTGTGTTGTGGGTGTGGGTGTTGGTGGGGGTGTGGGTATGTACGTTTGTTCGCATGAGAAAGGTGCAAACTGTTAGTGGTTCGCACCTTTCTCATGCAAACTTTCCGGCCGTGGCAAAATCAGCCACGGTTGGATCACGTAGATCCGACTCCTGCATCAGCGCGGCCAAACATTCCTACTTCTCTAACCTCCTCCATTCTCAATCTTCCCACCCCCACCGAATCTTCCAAACATTGACTCGTATTCTCTCTCCTTCAACCCCTAACCACTCTGTGGCCTCTCCTCTTTCACCCTCTGACTTCACCAACTTCTTCTCCTCTAAGATACTCTCCTTATGCCAAAATATTCTACGTTCCCCCTCTTACTCTCCCCTTTGCCCCCTGCCACTATGCCACCCTCCTACATGTCTAACTTCACACCAGTCTCTCACTCTGAAGTCTCCCTCCTCCTGTCCAAACCTCACCAAACTGCTGCTCCCTCTGACCCTCTCCCGATCTCTCTGATTCCCAATATCTACCCTCTCCTCATTCCTTACCTCACCTCCTATCTCGACATGTGTCTCACTACCACAACCTTTCCCTCAGCCTTCAAACATGCAACTATCATCCCTATCCTCAAAAAACCCTCTGCTAACCCCCTCTTGGCTTCCAACTTTTGCCCCATCTCTTTTCTACCCTTTATCTCAAAACTCCTTGAACGCCTCGTCTACTCCCAAGTTTCAGCATTCTTCTCCAACTTCTCTCTCCTCCCACCTACTTAGTCTGGGTTTCACCACAAACACTCTAGTGAAACTACTCTCACCTCGGTCCTTAACTCCCTCTTCACCGCACGCTACTCTAAACACTCTTCCATTCTCATTCTCCTTGACCTCTCAGCCGCCTTTGACAACGTTGATCAACCCTTACTCCTTGACACTCTTTCTTCCTTTGGCCTCAAAGGCTCTGTCCTCAACTGGTTCTCCTCCTACCTATCCAATCACTCCTTTTCAGTTTCCTGGGGTGGCCGCACCTCTCCTACCCACTCCCTCGACTTCGGCGTCCCCCAAGGTTCTGTGCTCGGCCCTTTTCTCTTCTCGCTACACACCGCCTTCCTAGCCCCAATCATCTCTTCCTTTGGTATCTCTCACCATGTCTACGCCGATGACACCCAGCCCTTCCTTTCCTTCTCTTCCTTCACTCCTGCCATCCACCTCAAACTCTCTTCCTGTCTCACTGCTATCAAATTCTGGATGTCCTCCCACTTACTCACCCTCAACACTGATAAAACTTGAAGTTTTATTCTTTCTGGCTAACATCCCCTCTCCCCCTCCTTCCATTTTCTTTCCCCCTGCACAACTCCCCATCTCTGCCTTTTCCTGTAACCTTGGCTTCCACTTTGACTCTAACCTCTCCTTTACTCACTCTTTTCTTACCTTTCACACCACTAAACTCTTAATATCCTCCTTAATCTTTTCTCACCTCTTCTACTGCTCAGCTGTTCTCTTTGGCTTCCCCGCCTCCCATCTAGCCCCCCTTAAATACCTCTACCACTCTGCCATCCGTTCTCCCTGTTTCCTTTCTCCTCACAACTCCATCTCCTCAACACTCTCTTCACTTGGCTGGCTCCCCTTTCACTCTTAACTCAAATTCAATTTCCTCTGTTTCATCTTCAAATTTCTTCATGATCTCTCCCCTCCCTACCTCTCCTCCCTCCTATCATTCTACTCCCCCTCTCGCCCACTCTGTTCTGCTGATCACTTCTTACTCACTGTCCCACCTGCACCATGTGCCCCTTACCGCTTCCGCTCCTTCCAGCTCCTTGCCCCACTCCACTGGAATTCTCCCCCTCTCCCTATCCGCTCCATCACCTCATATTCATCTTTCCGCATCTCCTTAAAATCCCACCTACTTCAACCTCTCCTCTGACAGTCTTTTAGAATTTCCCTTAAATGCTCAGTCCTACTCATGTTTTTCCATGATCCTGGCAAATTGTTCTGCATATTGTTCTTGGTTACTTGACTCATGACTTGTATTATATTGCTTGTTATGTATTCTTGTTGTTTCATGTAAAACGCTTTGGCATAAAACGCTATATAAAATTCAATAAATACAAATATATATTCTTCAACTTTCAGGGCCTGGGGAATGGCTCCCTTCTCTGGTATTGGCAAAGTCCCAAGTCCTTCTCAGGGCCTCAATGGACTCTTCTCTGCAACTGCGATGAGGATGCTTTCCTCGGATACTTAATATACTTATGTCAGGGTCCCAGACCCTTCTCTGGTGGTCAGTGGGCTTGTTGCTGCCACTGCGATACAGAAGTTCTCCTCTGATCCTTGAGTCACTTGGGTTGGGGTCCCAGCCCCTTCTCTGGTGGTCAGTGGGTTTACTGTTGCCACTGAGATGAGGAAGTTCTCTTTGGTTGCTCTTTGCACTTGTGTTGGGTGTCCCAGACTCTCCTCTGAAGTTCTACTCGGATTCTCGTTACACTTGTGTTGGGGTCCCAGACCCTTCTCTGCTTGTCAGTGGATTTATTCGTGCCACTGCATGTGGAAGTTCTCCTCAGATGCTCGATGGGCCCTCTCCAAAGGGCCAGCGAAGAGCCTTTTGAGCCTGCCTCTTTTACAGCCCTGTGTGCTCTTTGGGTCTCTCGTACCTCCCGTTGACTTCTTTCAGACTTTGGTATGCCACTGGGGCTTCCTGGGAATGGGGGTGCATCACTCCGGCTCTTTGGGCTTCTCTCCTCTGCTTCTGCAGCACGGCAGCGGCTAAGCGTTCTACTGGTCAGCCCGGCTCACTTCCTGCTTCATTATTGGGTCTGCTCCAGCTGGACCCACAGAGAACTCCCTCAGTAATTTACCTGTGTCCTCTGCTCTTTGGCATCCTCGGTCAGCTGACAGGGTTTGAAACTCCTGCTCTGGATGGTTTCCACGCCTATTGTCTGTCCTGACTGGGCTTAACAAAGTCTTCAGTCCTTCTTCTCTTCTTATACAATTTTATCAGTCCCGCCCCCTGGCAGATTGTTAAAGTCCTTTGTTGTTCTTGATGGATTGATCTTCATGCATCCTCTGGGCCACCTTGTACTAGCACTAGCTCAGTTATTAACCTTCATGTCTTCTGTGCTCTTCTTCGTCCTTGTACTTTCTTTTGTGGCTGTTTCTCCTACACTACAGAAATACATGGAATTCAGGAAAGTGATTTGGCATGTGGGCAGCTAGGGAAGGTTGGAGTGTGATGTTGGTCAACAGTCTATACCCTAGGTGATCGTCCTTATCCCCAGAAGGGATGTCCCTCTGCATGAGGTACTTCCGCATTATACCACCCCTAGGGGGACTATTGGGTAGCGGCCACACTTCCTTAGCTTCATGGGAAAGGGCTCCCCCTTGGAGAACAGTGACAATACCTTGAGAATCGTTGCATACCTTCCCATAATGCTGCTATAAGGGAAATCGGGAAAGGAAATCAACATTTCCCTGTTTCTTTTCTGTGTTCTACACTAAAACAGAAAGGCTGGAGATGAAGGAACCAGCGCATTATTTGTGAGATTATATCTTTCCTTGAACCGAGCCAAGTGAATAGAGTGTGGTTGGTCCCTAACTTAAATGATCTCCCTGTTGGATAGTGTTTCAAGTAACCCACCAACCATGGGCCTCAAGCTCGATGGTAGCATAGTTACCAATGGGACGAGCTTCCGACTGATGTATAAGACCGGATGCACTATGCCGTCATATTCTTGGGACAAAACAGCTCTTATTCCCACCTGAGAAGGATCCGTCTGAAGGATGAATTCTTTATTAAAATTGGGAACCTTCTGGTCTGGCTATCTTTACAAGACATGTTTCAGTGTATTAAAGCTGGCTTGATCTTCCTTTTGCCAGCAAAGTTTTTGTGGCTCAGCATTTTTCAATTTGTCAGTGAGGCAAGATGTTGTGACCAAATAATCCAGAACACTTGGGACTCTGAATTAAAGGGAGGAGTGGTAACAACTTTACTTGGGAATTACTTGTCTCCTCAGGGGGGTTCACCCACAGTGAGATTCTGCTCGCCCTGTCCCCTGGGGTGTGCTCAGCGTGGAAGGCAGCATTTACAATGGATCCCTATGGAGTCTGCCTGCTTTATGGTGGTGCATGAAGCTGGTGGGCTCCATAGGGATCCCCAGCATGTGCGTCAGCATGAAAATGCATGGCAGTGCAAAGGCTGGGGCGTTTGCATGGTGGAAATCGAAGGAGGTGGCAGAAACGCAAGTTGCGTTTCTCCCCTCCTCTGCACCATAGAAATGAATGAAAGTGGGGCGTCATGTAACAGACATGCGTAAAAGCCTTATGCAAAACTCTTAACGCGTGTTTGTTACTTTACACCCCAACGGACATGAGCCCCTCTGTGCTTAAAAATTATGCTTGGTTCACGCCTTCTGCCAGGGTGGGTTATTTTGATAGACCCACTATTTACAGTAACTCTATGTAGAATTACTCTCACCAGCCAATCTTTAATATATTCTAACGATTCTCTTTTGTAACAACTGTTATGACTAAAATATTCATAAACTTCAAAATCTATCAAAAGCTGCACACTTGCCAAATACTCCAGATGATGTCTGTCAATGCAAATCAGTCTTAATTAGGTGAATTGCTTATTTTTGACTGTGTTTCTTTAATTTTACTTCACTAGAAATTAAAAAGGGGAACTCTTCCCACAGTAAATAAATTAAAGGTAGTTGAACATTCTAACTCAGGTTCATAATTCCATCCTAGCCTTCTCAGAGCGAATCATGACCTCAGCTTCTCCCCCTCCATTTTGTCCTGGGAGAGGCCTACTCATCTGAAAAGAAGGAAGTCAAGGAAAAACTACATAGGAGCAAGTCCTTCCTCAACACAAACATACTTCGATTCCATCTAGTCTTTTTCCTAGAATGACCTCTTTCGAACAAACTCACATCCTCATCTTCGACTCTACGCTCTCCTTCTCTCGTCACATCTCTGACTTCTGTAAGATGTCAAACTATCAGCTGCACCTCCTCAGAGTTATTCTGCCTTTCCCCACTTTCCCCCAGAAGCTCACTGTCTCTAGAGCTATGGTCCTCTCTAGGCTGGACTACTGCAACAGCCTCTTTCTAAATCTTCCTGCCTCTGCTCTCCGTCTTCTACACCCTATCCAGAACAGGACTGCAAAACGTGTCCTTGGCCTCAAGCACAGGGATCGTATCTCTCCAGCACTGAAATCCCTTCACTGGCTCCCAGTGGTAGCAAGGATCAAGTTCAATCTCTATCTCCCTCAAGTTCAGGATACCATTCCAATAACAACGTTCTCAAACAGAGCTCGGGGTTCTTTCCCCAAGCTGTAGATTCTGACTCACCAAAAACAAAGTTCCAAAGGAGCTTGGGTTCCCTTCCCCAAACTTGAAGCATGGAATCACAAGACAATGTTCAAAAGGTACTGTACTCACAAGAGACTTCGGATTCTCTTCTCCATGTTTCAAGCACTAGTTTACAACACACGACGTAGGGTTCTTCCCCCCAAGTCGCATGTGCTGGTACACAACAAACAAAGTTCAAAAATGATGTTCCCAAGAAGCTTAGATCTTCCTTGCTTTGGCTTGTAGTTTGGTTTCACCAAATATCCTCACAGTGTTCAGCAGGGGCTTAGGTTTCACTTTCTCAAGCTTGTTCGACTGATTCAAAGCCATGATCTTACTGGTTTCATTAGTTGAAGCTTCCTGGTCTAGGGAGGTGCAGTTGACAGACTGCACGGTCCAGCAACTACAGGTCACGCAACCAGTTACCCATACCCAAGCACTTTATCCCCTTACTTGGGATTGTTGGGTTATTCACATTTGGAAAGTCAAATGCAGCTTAAACTTTAAATTTAGTATTTTGCTCACACTTTACTGTACAACTCGGTTGCTCACTTGCAGAAAACTCCTTTTCATCATTTCACTAACTCATGTTGCTCTAGAATTGTTATTCGCACTTAGAAGGTTTGAATGCAGCTTAAACCGCCAATTCAGCATTTTACTCATACTTCTCTGCTCCCCTCGGCTGCTCAATTGCAGAAAAAGTATTTCTCATATCATTTGCTGACTTTGCTTTAGAATTGTTATTCAAACTTGGAAGATTCAAATGCAGATTTAAACTTTCACTTCTGTATTTTTGCTTACTTTTCGCTGCTCCCCTCGGCTGCTTATTTGCAGAAAACGCTTTCTCATCATCATTCGATTCTGATCTGAGGCTTTCGAGAACGTGCTGCCTGCACGCGACCACTCAAATACAATGTAGCTTCCACTCCCTCTCCAACGTGCACCGCGTTTCTTTCATTCATTGATACTCACTGGTCACATTACGATCCTTCTCCATTTTCTTGGTTCGGACGATACTGCCTGCCCTGCAGTCATCCTGTGGCTGTTACTTCCAGTCAGGGAACGAGCACCGCTCTGCATGCCCCACAGACAATCTTAGACTGTGGCTTCCAGTCAGGGAACAAGCACCTCTCGACCACAGCAAAGGGACCACCGGCTTCCGTGGCTCCCTTCTCTCGTGCCCTGCAGCTCCTTTGAGACAGACATGGCTCCTTCGCCATACAGAGACACTCTGCTGCACTGCAACGTTCTCCCACGTCTCAGCATCCTGCTCTCTTACGGTTTCTCGTGGGATGTGCTTCCTGCTGCACTCTCGTCCCACTGGTCTCTCGCTCCCTCCTCTCTCTTCCTGCTCTGTGGACTCCAACTCTTATAGACCTGGGAGTTTCTAACAGGCTGCTGGTGTGAGGCCCCAGGTTCAACTGCCTGACCCCAATTAGCCTAATTAACAGGAGATACCTGACCTTTAGTTTGGTAGCCTTCAGGCTCCCACTTCATCGTTTCAGTACTATCTGGTGTTTCCTATAGGTAATCTACATTACTCTTGGGGTTAGTTTCTTTTTCTCAGTACTTGGCCTGACTTCAGGGGGAAAGTAGGATATGGGCAGCAATATCCTACAAAGGCTGAGAGAGGTTAAGATAAGTCATGTTAGGAAATGGGGGTACCATGTCTCACCCTCTGGCACCCTCTTCCCAATCCCCAAGGTGATCCTCCCTCGCTAGTCCACTCCCAGGGTCGGGATCCATCAGCGGTGGCCCTTTCCTGGCCACCTGAACAGAAGATCTCTGGGGAGTAGATGTGAGAGTACCTTCAGGTTTCTCACACTACACAACGCATGCACTGACTTTTATCTGGGAACTTGAGTATGCATATAGAATAGGACAGTGCTCCTGGCCATATAATAGCTGTATCTGCGAATATGAACTCTGCCTCAGGCACGGTCTTGTTTTTCAGAAGCAAGGGCCATGAGGCCACCATAATGGCAGACATTGCGCTAACAAGACCCATTTACATTACATGTAATGTACTACACTGCACTAAATGGTGGTCCAGAATACCAGAATACCATATAGCCAGAAGGAGTGCATCGATCCTGAACAGTAGCAGTCACAGACCAACCCCTTTGCCCCCAAGCCTCACAAAATGGGAGTCTCAAATATGGGATTATTGAGCAGGTTTGGGAGAGCTGGCAGACCAACATGAGGAAGGTCGGTGGACTGGAGTGTGAAGTCATTTGGAAAAAATTGTGAGATATTGGTTGTGAGAGAAAGTGGTGCTATGTGGTCCATGTGTGTTGTAAGGCTGCGGAAGGAGGAGTCTGACACACAGGTGGCATGCTTGTTAGCATCGACTTTTATTTAGCAAAAATAAATAGGAAACCTATCTCTCCCTTACTTTAAGAGGAGTTTCCCTGCCTCAACTAAACACTAAGGGTTCTGTCAGAATGTCCGTCTAACTAATAAGAGTCCACTGTCATGTGTCAAAATGCCTACTTCTATCCCACACACTTGTAACTAATACTAAAGAGATAAAGGGTCTTCTTGGTCCGCAGTAATGACTCCCTTCCTCTGGACAAAGTCCAATTGCAGGTGGGAGCCTTGCCTGCAAGAATGACTCCCTTCTCCAAGTCTCAGCTCCTTTCCAAGAAGCAAAACATAGGTTCCAGCTTGGATTTGAGTTTAAATTCAAATGGTAAAGTTCCATCTTAAATATCATACTTATTGGCCATAGGTAACTCCACTATTAGTTCCCAGGAGAATGCCCCGCTTCTCCGGGTATCTTGATCTTGCTGTTTTCACAGTGCCCAGGAAATGACTCCCTTCTCTTGGCCTTCCTTGCCTGACCTTTCTGGGCTTTGCGGTACACAACACCAGAGGGTATGGCCTCCTTCCCCTGGTCTCTTTCAGGCCCTTTGCCACAGTTCACGAAGGTCGGGGGAATGACTTCCTTACCCAGGCCCTTCTCAGGCTCTTTATCAAACTTGATGGAGGCTGGGGGATTGACTCTCTTCTCCAGGCCCTCCTCAAGCTTTCTGAGGCAGTTCGCAACATCAGGGGTAATTACTCCCTTCACCCGGCTTTGGTGTACTAAGAAAATATCTCCCTTTTGTTGGTAATGTATTCCCACAGTTCTACTCCACCAAACGGTATGCTTCTCATTCCCTGGTCCACCTTTCCCCTTGCTTTACTTGATTGCAAATGTGGGTCCAGACCCTTAGGATGCTGCAGAGTTCTTTTGACAGACTTGTTTCACTCTCCTGCCAGGCGTTGTGCCAAAGAAGATGATTTCTGATGCTCTTCTCAACTGGGTGCGGGTCCTAGACCCATACATTTCTCACTGGTGGCTCTGCTTGGTCTGGCTCACTTCTCTGCCAGGTACTGTGCTGAAGAAGAGGATTTGTGATTCTCTTGTCAACTGGGTGCAGGTCCCAGACCCGCATTTCTCTCGCTAGTTGCTCTGCTCAGCCTGGCTCACCTCTCTGCCAGTTACTGTGCCGAAGAAGAGGATCAATGATGCTCTTCTCAAATGGATGTGGGTCCAAGACCTGTACTTCTCTCATTAGTTGCTCTGCATGGCCTGGCTCACCCCTGTGCCAGGTACTGTGCCAAAGAAGAGGATTCTTCTTCTTAATTGGGTGCACGTCCCAGACCCAACTTTCATATTCCACAAAGTCTTCCAAAGCCCCCCAAGCGTTCCGACAACCCTTGCACCTGTGAGGGCCTTTCCTATGGTCTCTGAGTTGTGTGCAGCTTTGTCGTGCCTCTCGACGAGTGTCTGCAGTCTTCGTTTGCCTTGCTGTGTGCTGCAGCGCTCTTCTCCTCACCAGGAGCGCATTTGCCTTCGATTGAGACATCCAGTGGTCTTTGTCTTTTGGAGGTTGTCTTGTGTCGCCTTCCGGGCCATCCGACATCTGCAAACTGTAGGTGAGCCTTCTAGTAGGTCGGTAAGCATCCCAGATGCAGTCTTCAAACTCCTCTGCTCTCCTGCTCTCACAATGCTGGATCCCCCAGGTATGACTTCTATCTGGGTTCATAAAGGGAGGGTCGAACACTCTTTCGAGTCCCTCCTCACTTTTTATCCTCACACTGTGTCCACATTGACTGTAACGCTTATTTTAGATGCGCGGGGCCGTCCGCATAGCCCCACACTTCATCCTCCCAGTACGGACAGAGTCAATCTCTCCTGGATCAACTGGACTCTTCTTCATCCAAGACTTCTAGTGTACTTCCGGCAAGTAGTCCCTGCTCTTCCTCGTCTCTGTGTTTCTCCTGAGAGTTGGGGTATCTACCCTATGTAAATACATATAAGTGTGGGGAACTAGTGTACCCTGTACATAGGGTCGGAGGATGAGGGAAGTTGTATTGTAGTGTGGACATACCACGTTCTCCCTGGATAGTTGACCATATTCAATAGGCGAGATCCAACCACTGAGTAACACCCCCATGGGGACTATCGGGTAGTGGCCTCACCTCCCTCGCCTCATGGGAAATGGCTAGGTGAGTGAAGTATTAGAAAGAGTGTAGAGAGTAAGCGCTAAGTGCTTGTGAGAGTGAATCGAGGGTGACTGTGGGAGAAGTGCGGGTAGAGTGCAGTGTGGAGGAGGGAGTAGTGTAGAGAGGGAGAGTAGGAGGGAACAACATCGAAGGAGGGAGGCCGAATGTAGAAGGAAAGCAAGAGACATTGGAGGGACGGATGGAAGAAGTGCTAGGAGGGATGGAGAGTAGCAGGAGGAGAGTGACCAACAGGGAGAGGAACATCGGGGTGTGAGAGGAGAAGGCCAAAGCCGAGCTTGAGTGTCTGTAAGGCACTTACAGGCCTTTATAACTATTCTTATACAGTGTAGGCCCAGTTTAGCGGGTCCTGGATGGAGCTTAAATAGATAAGGTGATTGTCTATAGGACATCACTGAAAGGTAGCTTGAATATAGATAGTAGGGGTCAATAAAGTCTATATACTAGTCGGGGGGAGGGGGTTAGAGATCCCTGGACTAGGGAGTAAAACGCTTAAAATGGCAGAGAGAATGTGGAACAGCCTAAGCGCTCTGCATAATACTTCAATAAAAACCCTTGATCAAAATCAGGGTATAGGAGTGTTCTTTAGGCCATCTGGGATGTTTGTCACTCGGAAGGCAAGTTGTTCTTATTTACTGAAGCACCACAATGCCAAAATTCTAATTGTTTCCTGTAAACCAGGATATCTCAACTGGGTCAGTAACCTGGTGCTTTGCATGCTGTAACTAGTAAGGATAACGTGTTGAGCACTATGTTCTCTGGGTGCAAAGTGAGGTACAGTTCTTGACATCAGCATACGAGATCTAGCCCGACAGACAATGTGCCAAGTGCAACATTTCTATGCCCTGAAACTTGACAAGTCTCCTACACGCATATTTTTATTTTGTTCTCATTCATCAATAATATGTCTAAAAGAAAACAAACTGCTCCTTTCCATCCTCTGCACAGTGCAGCGGTAGACAAAAAACACACTGCCATTTTAATGCCTCTACTTACAAGCAGGTCGTAGTCATGCTCTGTGGGTTTCCAAGCCCATAATCAGGCAAAGTGGTAATACAGGCAGTATTTTCAGATACCACCTGCTTTACCATTAGTGATAATGGGTCACATTACAAGGTTGCCAGTCCGGTAACAACGGTACTAGTAAGCTTGCTGGTACCGTTGTTATTGGACCAGAAAACTACGAGTTCTGCTCGCGGTGCCTTTCCACCTGCCAGGTCCGACCAGCTCCGGCACCCGTGAGCAGACCTTGACAGATGCACCGGCACCATTCGGTGTCGGTGCATCCACTCTTCCCATTCCCATTGAGTCCTATGGAACTCAAATGGGAATGGGGAGTAATAATTACTAGCACCCTGCAATGGGGATTTACCAGGTCCGCCGGGGCTGGAATGCCCCGGTAAATCCCAATTGCCGGGTGCCTGTAAATTCATGACGCTGGCGGCATCCATGCCGGTATTTAATGGCATGGCTAACGCCAGACTCATAATGAGGCCCAATGACTTTAACCATTTGAGGGGTGGTACAAAAAAATTATGTATATATAAAAAAGGTGTCTGTTACAGGAAAGTGCTAAAAGGACCCGGAATGGGAGATAGGCTTGAACTACTTATTTGATTTATCTATTTCCTTGAGTGCAAAATAACCTGCTAAGTGATTGTCCATCGTTAAACACTCATGACATCAGTTTGTTGCTCTGGCAGGAGCCCTCCCTCAACCTGGCTGCTTTAAGAAGCCTATCATGGACCCTCGGGGTGGGGACTGCTGCCCGAACCTCGATATTGGACCTGGAGGCAGTACTCATGGGATCTCCCAGATCCTCCATACCATTGCTAGCCTCAAAGTTCTGTATCACAAAAATGCTTGAACCGTCACAGTTGTCTCTAAATGTAAGTATGCGTTCCGAGGAGGGGGCATATGGGGCTAAGCAAGTATTTTTCCTGAGCCCCTGTTTGCAAAACTCTGGGCCTCATCACAAGTCGGGTGGTAGCCCTTAAATGCGGCGTTAACGGTATTAACGCTGCATTTAAAGTCTGGCCCTATCACGAGTTGAACGCTAAATGTGCTGTTTTACCTCCAACTTTTTTCGGCAGGCGAAAATACCATTTAGCGCCCTGTATTACCACTGGCTGTATTAACGCGCAGTATTAGCGCAGAAAATTCCCCATGTGTCCATTGAATGGGGATTTACCGTTAACGCCCAACCCGTGATCCAGAGGTAATACCATCGGACCCACTGCATGGTACCCAGAAAAGAAAACAAATAATATCGGGTAACAGGTACTCAAGCATTATTTAGCAGCCATGCATACAGACACATTGGGCCTCATTACGACCCTTGCACTCCCGGAATGAAGGGGGCCGGTAAGGGACCGCCCCCTTCATTCCAGGAGCGCGTATTACGAGGTTCCCTTCACGGGACCCCGATCAGACGTCCTGTAAAACCAGACGTCTTTTCCGGGTCCCGCGAGGGGAAGAGGGAGGTAACAACGGGACACTTATAATGTGCCCGTTGTTACCTCTATCCCCATTCCCATTGAGCCCTATGGGGGCTCAAATGGGAATGGGGAATGGTTCCTGCAAGGAGGACTTACCGGGTCCTCCTATGTCGGAATGACCCGGTAAGTCCCCATTGCAGGAACCCGGTAAAGGAGCCCGGTTTGGAGGCAGCCATGGAGCGAATAGCTGCCCTCAAAACTCGTAATGAGGCCCATTGTGTATAGGCGCTATATAAATAAACTATCATATCATATCAGGAGAACAAATGGTCCTCGTGTAAAATAAGGAATCACACATGCAGATAAGCACAGCAGTGGCATACACCAGAGGTATGAACCACAAGTTCGGTGATTATGGATTTGGGGTCATTTGACTCCAAGATGATTGACCGCCCTTTTATAATTTTGCTGCATGGATCTGCAGCATGATCCATAGCACAAGTGAATTCAAACGAGGGTGTTTTAGTTCAATCAAGTCTCCACCAATCAGAGGACCTGTTCAAATTGCTGCATATCTCCCCAGATTCCCCACTCATGGGCCTGATTATTCTCCAACGAGAAACATAAAAGGGAGCCCATACAAGAGGGGTCTGTGGAAGTTATGAGGATGCTGGAGAACACAGAGCGAGGCAACACAGAAGAGAAGCAAAAGGCAGGGAAAAGGGGGGGCAGAGTGGTGCAATGGAGAGGAAGAGGTGGATGTCACACCCATGGTGTGATCCACCTTGCACCAACTGCTTTCCCCTTGTGTTAGGAACTGTAGTTTGCGGCGAGCGGCACCTTTCTGGCAACGTTGCCGGTTGCTAGCGAAGCAAAGATTGTTGCCACAGGTTCGTATGCGTGGCCAGCTGACACCCACGTTGCCAGCAGGACGCTTGACACGCCCCATTGACTCGCGTCCCAGCGTCCATAAAACCATTTGCAGTGTTGGTGTCGGCGCTTCCGATTAGTGTTGTTATTTCGAACCACTTACTGACGAACTCTTACCTCTACCGACCTTGCTATCCATTCCCGACTATTCTTCTGTTTATCCCTGTACATTGGTTTGATCTGCTGATTACCGACCCGAACCGTCCCAGACCCCACCTACTCCAATCCGAAGCTCGCCGCAACTTCGGTTCCTTGTCTCCCTCGCCCATCACGAATCCTGACTTCAGGCTGCACGGACGGGATACTGATTGTCCCGGAACTTGAATCTCGAGTGCTGCCGAAAACTAAGAGACCTTATCACAAAGCGGCATGTACCATTCTTCACGCGACTCTAGAACCAAGCGCTGTCCAAAACGTCCTACTTCTTCAATTTCCCACAGTACATTGAGCAGTGAAGAAAGATTGCAGTTCATCCACCGGTAAGACGGGAACGTCTTTTCTCCCTCCTGGGGTTGTTTGCTTCTTAGTAGTGCCTCTGTCTTCTAAATCCTCAAACATCATAAGACTATCTACCTCCTACTAACAGGACTTATTGAAAACATCACTGCAACTAAAGGGACCTCTTAGTGCAAATACTGAACGCTCTGCTGTGAATTGCACCAACCCGGCACTAGTGGCGGTCCTCGTCCCGTTCGGGGAGTTCCCTATACTAACATTCCCTTTTGATTATTCTATCCTACCGTTGTTTCCATCGTTAGGAGTCTGATTACTTTGCAGAGGGTAAGCCGAAAATATACTTTTACTGTCCTGCCCATTTGTCTCTTCTCTGGCCTTAGCTCATAACTCTTCCTCTCCTCCTACGTACTACCAACCCAAAAGTCACCTGTCTTACAGGTATTTGATCTTAGATATAGATCTGGAATTTACCTACTTAATATCCACTCCGTTCTAACCTTTTTGTTCTTCCTTTACAGCTTGGTGAAAGCGGTGTGGGTAACCCCGCTCTTTTGGGTAATTTACCATCTTGGCTGTTTTCATCAAACAGCAGGAGGGTCCATTGGCAGAAAGAGCTCCCTCAGTGAGAGGGGGTCTGGTCTGGTATTCCCCTTTGGGAATTACACCAGCAGTGACTGAAGTATTTGGACCCAAAGAGATGCTCTATCTGATCCTGAGCCAACGCCCCGGCCAGACTGCACGGTGGTGAGTCTAACAGTGGAAAATTAATGTAGAGGGAGGGCCGAGGAGTAGGTGGAACATTAACTCAGAGACAGAAAGGAGGAATATCAAGTGAGAGTGAGGAGGGCGGGGAATCATCAACATATACAGAGAGAGGGGAGTAGAAAATGCATGAGAAAGCAAGGGGGAGAAGAGAGAGGGAAGGACAGTGAGGGGAGGAAAAGAGAGGAGAGGAGGAGGGTATGCTACTAAAAGGAGAATAGTATAAGAGGGAGGAGAGGAGGAACAAGGGCACCCAAGGGGAACAGAGTACTATTGAATAACTAGGATGGGTGCTCCCGAGCTGCTGAAGCAGGTGGCAGCTGAAGGAGAAGAAACAAGTGTCGCCCAGGGACTAGGAGGCAAACTGGTTGCACAGCTTTACAGTAAGGAGGGCCAGGCAGGGTAAACGGCGCACAGATAATTGGAGGCAATCTCTATTACGGCCCTGAGTTTTGGATGGAGCAGCAAAAGACTTAAGAGGTGGGGAATGCTGGAAACCCTGGGGTCAAACAGTTCCTTAAGTGCCTGATGCATGTCCTCATCGGGTGACCCGAAGATGCCAAGCCAGTGGTGTCCAGTAGCAGATGAAAGGAGGACCAACAGGGCATCCTGGCAAATCCTGTGCCACCAAGAAAGACCTGTATAAAGAAAGTAGTGCTCAGGAGCATGATCAAAAGCCCAGTGACTGTATGATTGATTGTTTTGAACCCCACAGGACCTTAACCCTGACCTACCAATAGTTGGATGGACTGAGGACCGCAATCCTAAAGGAATTGGCGAACCAAGTAAAGGCCCCAGTCGCATGTTTTGATTCAAACCCCAGGACTGTTGGTTTGGTATCCCCCAAGTAATGAGAATACAAACCTGAAAGAACCTAGAATAGGTTTGAATCATCTGTTGATCCCTATGCTTTTCACACCTCAAACTGTTCTTCTGCCCCTTCCCCCACAGTAACACCATCAAGTTAGGGGGTGGAGGATGTGGAATCAGCACCTCTGCACAGATGTACTGAACGTATGGCCGCGAGCCACATTTGAGATAGTCATGTAGGAATGATGGGAAGGGGCATAGGGACATCAGGGCATGCAGGTTGACAGAGATGCACCAATTGTCTCTTGTTCTAAAATTAAAATTAGAGGATCAGATAGCCGACTTTGAACAAATGAGACTAATTAGTGAAGATATTGAACTTATAACTGCCAGATTTTCATAAAGGTAGCACAATTTAAAAAATCCTTTAACAGCTTTTCATCCTATTTACTTTCCACGTGTCTTAACAACAGCCTGCGGGGTTATGAAATAAGGAGAAATGAGCATTGGAGATGGGCGGGGCAGGGTTCCACTTTCCACATGTGGAGAGACTATATTGCTAGTTTCTTCTAAGAGCATTGGTCAAGTAGGAGGCACCAAACCTGGTAAATGTGTGTGTTTAGGCTGATGTAGATATGCTACAGTCTCGGTCACTTCACTTACATGCCAACATGCCGCACTACATTCTAGAGGTGCTTGTCCAACAACCAATTGCAATCGTGAGTTGTCCATGATCAAAGTAGGATTATACATTCCGAACCAGGTGTTGTGAGTTAATGGCTAGTTGGCCACAGTGCTGTACCTTAAGCCATTTGTCTGTGAAGATCTCTTTATGCTACAGAAAGCCTTATTATTAGCAATAGGCGGAGCAGTAGAGTTGCACAAAATCAAAGGAAAAGTGCATTGGTGGTAAGGGGTGGCCAAACATTGAAATGTGTCATAGTGGATTAGAGTAGAGGGGCAAATTTGACAGAGGACACAATTACAGTGTCTGGGTAACTAATTCCCTCTATGAGCATCGGTCTCCTAGGAGGGAATTGCACTTGGCTAATGTGTAGGTTTTACATGATGATGACATTCTATCCAATGCCCCCTATGCTCTACTCTACATGTCAGATTTTAAGCAGCTAATGAATTAGGTTTATACTTGTAAAACTAGCATTCATTGTACAGCGTTTCACTGTAATGGAACACTTATTTTATATAACATTAAATAGCTGAAATAAAAATTATCATGCAAATAATTTTCTTGGTTGTATTACAGTATGCTATGTATGTTTTGGGGTTTTCTTGGCCAATCACTGCTAAAAAAATAATTAAGGCATACTGAAGTAGCAAACAGCTATTTATGTTGCACGAAGCATCAATACAATTAATAAAGGTGGCGGAAAATGTAGAAAACAAGCTAATTGACAGAGAGGATCGAACCCCAGATTAGGGGGCTGCTTGCGTCTTACGTATTCTGTTGATCAACCAATGCAATGGCAATGACCCGTAGCTGAGGGCATGTGAACTGGCTCATAGCCCAGGACCCCTGTATGGGTCCCCAGGACCCCTGTATGCACTGTAGCCAGCATGCATGTGCAGGAATGGTTACCCCTTCTGAATGCCTTTTGAACGGGAAGGAGATACCAAGTGGCAATGCAATCGACGCTGCATCGTACAGAGGTATCCGTGGCATTTCTAGGATGTTTTGGAGTCAAATTGCTGTGATATGTTTTGATAGAACAGCTTTTTGGGGCGAAAGTAAAAAAAGGGCCTTCATTACGCATTTGCCGGTAACCCACTGGTGCTCCCAGCAGGTTATTGGCAAACTCGCCTTACCGTTACCGATGCCTGATATCCCAGTATTACCGGGATATTAGGGATGCTGGTAACGGCAGCAAATTCCCATTTCATGGAGTGCCATAGGACTGCCTGGGGTGGGAACTCCTGAAGCACTGCCACTGCTATTAACGGTGCTGGTAATTCAGTCGTTTCTCTGCCAGTAGGGGACTGAACTTCCAGCAGTTATATTATATTTCCTTTGCAACCCTGTGTCATCGAGCCCCAGTCGGTGAGCCACTCAAATAGCCTTACTTAAGTAATTTTTCCTTTACCCGTCTTCATTGAATCCCACACTTGAGCTAGATGTAAACACTGACCTCCATTCAACCCTTCTAGGTGTTGGGGGTTTGTCCTTGGCCCCCCCATGCGTGCCAGTGAGCCCCCAACCCTACAGAGCTCACACACACACACGTCTGTCGGCTTTGGGCTCCCCGGTCGCTCTGCGGCTTCCAGGAACGCCCCGTTTATTAACGCTGCACGCGGCGACGTGCAACGTCACACCGCCGCGTGCGCAGCCCTTACGGGGCAACGCCACACTCCTCCTTTTTCAGGAGGACACACAATTACAACATTAGTTAAACACACCCTATCACACAGCAAACAACTTGCCCATCCTGAGCCCAGGCCCCTTTAATGTCAGCCACCCGGGTCCCTTCCCTCCGGATGAACCTCCAACGGTCCCAACACATACTCACTGAGGTAAGCGGGATTCCCTCGCCCAGCCCTCTGGGGGTACCTCCCGCTCACCTCCGGCACCGGCAGTCCATCAGCAACAGCCTCCAGACTCGGAGAGGCTGGGGCACCGAGAGGGGGCCCATCATCATCAGGGATCTCAGCGACACCCGGGTCCAGAGGGGGTTCAGTTCTCGAGTCTCCCAGCTTCTTGAAGAAGCTGACGTTTCGGGTGACAGCCGTTCGCCCATCGGAGGCCGTCACCATCGACCCCTTCACGGCGACCACATCCAGGGGCGCTGGTTCGTAAGGGAGGGACAGCTTCCCGTGAGGATGTCGGTTCCGGATAAGCACCTCATCCCCAGGTTCCAGCCGCTGGGGCCGAAGACCCCGGCGCAAGTTCTCTTGGCTGATCCTGGCCAGTCGGTCGGCCTCAACCTGCTGGTCGTTGATCACCCCGGGTTCTCTCTCCTGTACCTCTGGCAGTAGACCCCGGGGGCATCGCCGGAATAACACTTCCACCGGGGCGACACCAGTGGATGCATGTGGGGTGGTGCGATACACTCTCAGGAATTGATACAATGCCGTTTGGAGGGGCTGGCCTTGTCCTTGCGCAATCCGAAATGTCTTGTTCAGCGTTCGCATCAGCCTTTCTGCATCGCCGTTGGCTCGAGGCCACAGCGGGGATATTTTCCGATGTTGAACTCCACAACTGGCTAGAAACTCTGAGAACCGCTCGCTTTGGAATGGCGACCCGTTGTCCGAGCATAGCGTCAGGGGAAATCCGTGGGTTGCAAAGATCTTTTCCACGCCGACTACCACATGCTCGAATGCCACCGATTCCACGAACTCCACCTCGGGGTACCGGGAGTACTCATCGACTATGGCCAGAAAGTGGGTGCCCACGGACGTGGACCCAAAGTCCGCATGCACGACCTCCCAGGGCCTGGTCCCTCGAGGCATTGCTTCGATCGCCGGTTCCCTCTGCACCGGGGAGGCTGCCTGACACCATACACAGGCTGCCACAAAGTCATCGACCCTTTTCTCCAGCTCTGGGAACCAGACCTTCATCCGCAGCCTCGCCTTCGTCTTGGCAGCACCCTGATGGCCATGATGGGCCAAGGCGATCACATCACCTACTTTGGAGTGGGGGACCACTATGCGATCCCCCCGGAGCAGGAGCCCCGATGCCGAGAAAGACAGCTCATCTTTCACCTTCCACAGCTGTTCAAGGGTGGTCTTCGCCTCATGGGACCGCCCGGCGAGAGCCTCCAAGACAAACTTCCAGGATCCGCTTTGCATCGACTGCTTCAGTATCTGGAAGCACCCATCCTCAGCCGCTGCAGCCTCCAGCTCCGACAGGGGCAGCGCATTTGGTGTTGCTCCTTCCACTACCATCCGGACATGGTCGTCCGCCTCTTCTGCGCAGGTGTCTCCCACCACTCCCCCACGCACTCCGGGATGCCGGGAGAGGAAGTCTGCCGCATTGTTGGCGCCTGGCCGGTAAACCAGCGTGACCCCGTACTCAAGCAATGCGAGCATCCATCTCTCAATTCTGGCCGGGGGCTTTGATGACGAGCCCGCCAGGATCGGGAGCAGGGGTTTATGATCAGTCACCACAGTCACCGGGCGCCCCAGCACATAGAGGCGAAAATGTCTGCATCCCCACAGGACCGCCAGGGCCTTCCGCTCGATCTGGGAGTACCGCTGTTCCGTTTCCGAGAGCGCCTTGCTGGCGTATGCTACGGGACGGAGGTTTCCATCCCGGTCCACTTGGGTCAGGACCTCCCCCAGGCGAAATGGACTGGCGCGACCACGATCTCCGAGGGTAGCGCTGGGTCAAAGAACGCCATGGTATCCTCCGTTGTTAAGGCGCTCTTGATGTCCTCGAACGCCGACTGCTCCAGTGGACCCCAGTGCCAGGCAGTCTCTTTCTTGGTAAGAGCTCTGAGCGGCTCAGACCTTGAGGCCAGGTTTTGGATGAACCGACCACAGTAGGTCACCATGCCCAGAAAGCTTCTCACCTCCGACACCGATTCCGGGGGCTGTGCACTCTTTATGTCCTGAACTTTCCGCGGGTCGGGTGACACTCCTCCCTCCTTAAACACGAACCCAAAGAATTCTATGGAGGGGCGCAGGAATTCACACTTGTCCCTATGGAGGGTGAGGCCCAGTGACTGCAGTCTCTCGAAGGTCTTGGCCAGGCGCTTCAGGTGGATCACCTCCGTGGTGGCAAACACCAAAATGTCATCACTGATGTTGAGTACCCCTTCAAGATCAGCAAGGGCACCTTGGATAATGTTCTGAAACACTTCCGCAGCCGATGACACCCCAAAGCTTAACCTCTTGTACCTGTAGAGTCCCCGGTGAGTGGTGAATGTTGTAATATACCGGGACTCCGGATGGAGGACAACTTGATGATACCCTGCTCTGAGGTCGAGCTTGGAGAAGAATCTGGCCCCTTGTACCTCAGCGATTATGTCGTCAATGGTCGGGGTCAGGTGTCGCTCCCTTTTGATGGCCTTGTTGGGCAGCCCCATATCCACACAGATACGAACTGAGTCCGGCTGCTTTGGTTTTCTGGCCACGACGATGGGGGACACCCATGGTGTTGGGCCTTCCACTTTCTCGATGATGTCCAAGGCCACCAGGTTATCCAGCTCCTTGTCGACCTGCTCCCTCAGATGAAAAGGAACTCTCCGGTGTTTCAAAGCAATGGGTTGTACTGAGTCATCAATGTGGAGCCGGACTGGATCACCGGTCATTCTCCCAATGCCGTTGAACAGGGCTGCGTACTTGTCGAGTAGATCATTGATATCTTCCAGGTATACTGAATACGCAAAACTCACTATCCCGAGTGCCTCCGCAGCCGCACAGCTCAGCAGGGTGTTGTTGCTTATAGGGGTCACGTAGAATCGAGCCCTGATCGTCGAGCCTTCATGTTCCACCTTCGCTACGAACGCCCCTTCCAGCGGTATGGGCTCGAGTCCACCGAAGGCGAATATGCGAGCTCTTGGGACAGCCAGGTTTGGTAGCAGGTCCAGAGCGTCATAATGTCCCCTCGCCATTACGTTGACAGATGCCCCTGTGTCCACCAACACGGGAACAGGCGAGCGGTTCACCTCCACCACGCACCTTGGCTGCCTCCTGCTTTTGCCTTTCAGGACCCCCATGCTTGAGACGAAGAAAATGTTCTCCTCCTCCTCTTCTTCAGCCTCCTCTGCCTGAGTCTCCTCTTCCGCTTGATCTACCTGGGCCACGTTGGATGGCCGGGTTTGGCGCGGAGTCCAGATTCGGGCAGGACCTCTCGGTACCATGACAGGTAGAGCCGACTTACACACTCTTGAGAAGTGATCCGGCAGTCCACATCGGCCACATGTTCTTCCTGCGGCTGGGCACTCTGTTGGGTGGGGGAGGTCATAGCACACTTCTGACACGACTCCCCCGATCTTCCTGCTCTGTCACGGGGGGCTCCACCAGTCCTTCTTGTTCCTCTGCCGCCCCGCCACACAGCGCACACCTCTTCGGCCTTGATCGAGCGTGATCCCACCTCCATTTTGTTTGCCCGTGCCTCGGCCACTTCGTGACATCGACCCAGTTCCAGTATGCGGGGCAGAGTGATTCCCGGCTCTCTGAGGACCTGTCTCCTCAGTTTGCCGGAGGAGCATGCTTCGATCAGCATTGTTCGTATCATATCATCCGCGTCCCCCCACGCACACCCTTGGGAAAGGCGGCGCAGGCGGCCGTAAAAAGTGTCCAGGGTCTCATCATCCTTTTGTTTGGCCGACAGCATTACAAATCTCTTGAAGTCCACGTTGGCGAGTGGAAGGAAGTGTGCAAGGAGAGCCGCTTTGGCCTCACCATAGGTCTGGTCAACCGGAGTCAGCGACTCGAAGATCTCCTGAACCGCGGCTCCCGCCGAGTACAGCATGGTGGCCACCATGCTGTCATCATCGTCCACCCGAGCAGCCCTGAAGTACATGTCCAGGCGGGCCACCCACCTCTTCCATCGGGGCCCCAGGCTAGACGGGGGGCCCGTGGGATCAAATTCTGGTATCGGTTGTAGGGCGGCCTGGGCTCTCGCTTGAGCCATGATGGGAGCCCCTTGTGGAGCGGCAGGCTGCGCCCTTAGTGGTGCCTGTGGTGCAGGCGCCTGATTCCCCGGTGGCAGCGGTTGCGGTGCTGCAGGCTGGGCCGCCTGATCTTCGTCCTGAGAGTCTTCCACAGGATCCGCGGTGTCACCGTCCTGCTCGCTGTCGGACATGGGACTGAGCGCACAGGCACCCCCACCACAAGTCCTGGGGCCGCAACTCAGATTCCCACCATCACCATGCAGATGGATGCACCCCCATGCCACACACAGCACGGGTCTTGAATTGTAGAGCGGAGAAGACGGTGACGTGTGTCCCCTTCCTTGAGCACCAGCCAAGAGTCATACACACAAAAAAAAAAAAAAACACCACCGGCCACCACGTTGTGATGATGAAGAGGACCAATAGAAGATGGAGCACCAACCACCACCACCTCGTGATGATGAAGAGGATCAAGAAAAGTGTCCTGATGATGAAGGGGGCGAGGAAGTGCCTTGCTGCCACCTTGCAGCAATGCACCGCAATGTAGAGGTCCCAAAAATGAAGCCATGTGGGTGGACTGGACTAAGCAGGCCCTGCCGCGGTAGTCCTTATCCTGGCTTTCACTCGACGTAACAGTCCCAAAATATGATGAAAACACACAAATCAGGTATGGGCGTGCAGGTCATGCACTCAGCAACCATGAAATCCAAAAATTAGACCCGGATCACCTTCTCGTCCCAAACCGGAGCTCCGAGAAGTTCCGCGGCCTTGTGTTAAAAATGGCCACCAGCCGCGTGTGCGGTCCGCAGCCACGGCGTGAAACGAAACGTCCGTGAACGTTCCGATCGTAATAAAAATTCCGGAAGCCTTTCACCGCCGGGCCCGGGCATCCTTCACCACTCGCCGCCACTGTTGGGGGTTTGTCCTTGGCCCCCCCATGCGTGCCCGTGAGCCCCCAACCCGACAGAGCTCACACACACACGTCTGCCGGCTTCGGGCTCCCCGGTCGCTCTGTGGCTTCCGGGAACGCCCCGTTTATTAACGCTGCACGCGGCGACGTGCAACGTCACGCCGCCGCGTGCGCAGCCCTTACGGGGCAACGCCACACTAGGCATGAGAATTGTTACACTTCATGTCTCAAAAGTGAGACAAGCAGGACCTCATTTGGAAGTAGGATGGCTTTCACACCTCTTTTCTCTCGAATTTCTAAAATCTCTTTTGCCACCCTACTTCGGCCTTCCGCTGATTTCAGCCGAAATGACAGAGAGACAAAACAAGGGCTAGGTAAGTGATGAGAAATCTTCTTGAATACACGTGCTAATTTTATTTATCCATGTTTTCTATTGAATTATTAAAAAGCAGTGGTTTCACCACACTGTACATCATCAGAGGGAACACATATTATATCAAACAAAACACGCATTGCCTTTGTTAATGTAGAGGTTACGACTTTTTGTTGCTCTGTGGGCTTAACAAAAATAAATCTTACTCTACATTTGCAAAGCCACACCTACCGCCCTTGACAATGCTTGATAGAATGGCAGCCATGATTGATTGGGAGCATCATAAAGGTCTATATACGACGTCCAGATACCTCCTGCACACATTATTCAAATACACAAATAGAGGAAGCCCTAAACTTTAGTAATAAAGCTAAAACAATGATTAAAGCAACAAAGAAATACAGTGTAAACTTTGGGAAAATGAATGTACCAAGAAGAGGCTAGGAAAGAAAACAACCTCTTAAAGGCAATGTTCAACGACTCTCTCCCCAACGTAAACAGTAGTTCTACAAGATGGAGGCCACTATAAAGGCACTTTTACCAGGATGCATTTATTCTGCATCTGTGAGCACGTGAAATATACCAAGGCCCTCTAATATGTATCTTCAAGAGCTCTTACAGAAAGTGAAAGCTTTCTTCAGTAAGACATAATAACCAATGGCTTTAGTAACAACAGGTACCACAATAGTCAGTTTGTTGGTTTGGCTGGTGTCAGAACAGCGCAAATGGCGCTGTCACCATTCTTTAATAACCAGATAGCCACCAAGAAGTTACTGCAGTACAGTCTTAGAAATGTCCCACCTTCCCTGCCAGACTTGTGTAGCGACCACAGAGGGGTGGTGCTCAACGAGTGACCCCAAATACTGTAAAAACATTATCTGAGCAGCCATCTTACAAACCGTGCCCAAAATGCAACTCAGCAGCAGCCGCTCACAAGTCAACACACTCGTGCTCCTATGATGCATTACTAGCTTGTGGTTTGTGTATTGTTGGTCTTCTGCCAAGCACGCAGTGTTGACTACCAGATGATCTGTCAGCAGGTTTTGCAAGAGCATCATGGTCTGAAAACATTAACCTCCATTACAAATGTTGCACAACTTTACTGGAAATGATGCAGCATCTGGCAACTTCCCCAGTGGAACAGGGAGTTGCGAAATTGTCTGAATAATTTATGGGAATTAAAAGAAGAGCAAATATTTGCTGATCAAGGACCCATTGGTGGCTTCTTGCACATCTCACTTCCCTCTGGACCCACTATCCATTTGAAGCTGGAAAGACATTATACATCCCGGGAGGATAGCTCAGTGGCAACGTGCTCCCCTTGGAAGCAAAGCAACACATGTTCGATCCCCGGGTCTGCGCTTAGAAACCTCTGGGTATTTAAGCGTTTTATATATATGCAACTAAGACAACAACAACAAAAAATTCTGTTACAGTGCCTCGATGCCCCCAGGCTGTGTGAGCGCTTTAAAAATGCAAATAAATAAATTATTGGGCCGTTAATGTGCTCTTGGCCGCACACCTTCAAGAGGTTCTGAGAAGTTTTAAAATCATAGGCATTTTATTTCTCTTCTCCAGAAACAATAGACTTTAAAACACAGCAAAGGACTCGCTGCTTATTAGTGGGTGAAAACCTCAGCAAAACTGATATAAACAAATTAGACACATTTCTTTAGCATCATTTCCGCCTGATGATGGTCCCTATTGGGGCCGAAACATGTTGAGGGAGCAAGTGTCCTCTGTATAGCATCAAAAAGATGTTGAAACATGTATATAATGGTTACTACTTATTACTCTTAAGACTGCCATACTTGTTCAAAATAATCTGAAGAAAATCATAAGAAATATTATCTATGTTTATAATAGGGTGCAGGGCTTTTGTCAGTTCATTGTTAATCTTTCAATACGGTTGGTCCTTTTGCCTCCCTCCTCATTCCCTCCCCTGGCCTCTCTCTCTTGCTTGCCACTCCTTCTCCTGGTGCAGCCTCCACTGATTTGGACCATTGTTATCCGGTGCCTCCTGCTTTTTGTTTTCCTCCCTGAGCTTTGTCTCCATTTTCACCTAAGTGTGCCGCGGCACCAGAGCGCAAGTCCTCACTCACGATTGGGGGTTGTTCCTCACTGTCCATCAGCCAATCTCCTTAAACTACATAAGGTTATTCACCAGACTGAAAACTCTGGCACATAGTGTCTTTTCCTTGGATTGATTGTGTTCTCAAGTTGGTTCCAGTTCAACACTTTTGGGCAGAAGCCATTCTTCATACCTCTCAACTCACACACTTTTGGCAGGTCTTACCCTCCCTGTTGTAATCAGTTTACTTGCTCGCCGAGCCCCCTAAAGGTCCATACACTTCAGTGAGCGCTCAACAGCCAAAAACAAAAAAGTGGGTGTTTTCCTCTCATCCTAGGGACACAAAAGGTGGAGCTCTCTGGATCCTTTTCACCCAGGCTCCCTTTCCCTTGCTGTTACCAAAGCATGACTGGATGTGGGCTTTATTCTGTGGTCTCCCACCTGCCCCGCAGTATTCTGCCACATCCCTCTCCTTTAAAGGTGGACAGAGGTACTTTATTTTTGTGCACTTGATTTTTTTCAGCAAGGACTCAGGTGCTTTTCTCCACCAAATTGGGAAATTTTTTATTAAGCTCCTTACCAACCCCTTGGACCAACTGGAAGTTGAGGGGGAGCGTCCCAGAGTTCAGATTTAGGTAAGAGACCGTTGAGTCATTTGCTTCAGATTTAAGTTCCCAAATCACATTATACTGGTGTTGTGTTTCCTTGAGTTTTCTAGAAGGCTGACTAACATGGATACCAACTGGGTTTGGGGAGGGTTGCCATCTGATCTCATTGTTGAGGTGAAGAAGCCCCAGCGTACCCGTGAATATTACCTGGAGTTAAGAGGGAGTCAAATGGCGGTGGTACATCCACAGAGTGCCAGTCCCGTGGCAGCAGGCAAGCAGGTTTGCCGGTTTTATTAGTTTACTTTGCTTGGTGCACAAAAAGACGGTGTTATCGAACACACAGGGGGGAATTTTATTGTATGTGAAGATTGTGCAGATCAGGCTAGATTAAAATGCAATAGAGTTCTACAGAATGAAAAAATCAAAGGCCCAATATCTTCAACAATGCGGTTTCAGAGGCTTTTAGAACGAACTTACAGGTGCAACATCTTCAACAATGGTGTTTTAATCAGTTCAAACAGCTTGGAGCTGAAATTCGACCTTATTTTTAAAAAACTCAAACCCTTGCTTGATCAGCAGACATAGATTAGATTACTTTTTTTCTTCTAACTGGCTAAATTGGTTTGTTTTATTGTTTTTCATTTCATTTGTTCTGATTATATGTTTTTATTTTTTTATTTGAATCAGATATTAGTCATTTGGCTTGCTCAAGTGAATTCAACCTGATTTGATCTGTTAGGTCTAAATGGGTTCAGGTTGAGGCCAATGGAGCATTTGCAGTTTTGCCTCATGTTTTACAAGGAGAAACCTACAGGCCGATTCATGGAATCAACGTGCGCCGAAAAAACGGCGCACGCGTGCAAAAACGTGCGATTCGCAGTGAAATAGCGAAAATCGCAGTGCAAGTGCGATTATCGCAGTGCAAGTGCAATTATCGCACAGAAAACATCGCACATCTATTCATGGAAGTCCGTGCACGCGCAAAATGTGGGATGTGCGCTGAAAAAGTGCGCGGCGCACGCTGGCGCATGCTGGCGCACAGGTCATCGAACGCCGTGCGATAAGGCCACAGCGAATTCGCACATAGCGCGGCACACATAACAAAAGTAGGCGTAACACGGGGCGTCACACGCAGAATGGGGAACAACTCGTGAAAATATGGGCGTCACGGGGGAAGTACAGGAGGCAAGTGCGCAGAACGCCCACACGCTCGCCTACAACACGTATTCATGGAATCGAATAGGGAAAAACAGCGCACGGCCAAAGACGCGCACAGGCCCATACATGTCCGCCAAACGAAAGCAGGCGGTAGCGTCCCTGCGCAGGAAAAAAATGTGCGCCAAAGTCCTACACGCGCGAGAAGGCCCACACGCGATCGGGCCTGGGGGAGCGTGTGCGTGTATCTCAGAGGTGTGCGAGAAGTCCCACACGCGATCGGGCCTGGGGGAGCGTGTGCATGTATTTCAGAGGTGCGTGAGAAGTTCCACACGCGATCGGCCCTGGAGGAGCGTGTGCGTGTATTTCAGAGGTGCGCGAGAAGTTCCACACGCGATTGGCCTGGCCGGGTGTATTTCAGGGGTGCGCGAGAAGTTCCACACGCGATTGGCCTGGGCACGTGTATTTCAGGGGTGCGCGAGAAGTTCCACACACGATTGGCCTGGGCGCGTGTATTTCAGGGGTGCACGAGATGTTCCACACGCGATCGGGCCTGGGGGAGCGTGTGCGTGTATTTCAGAGGTGCGCGAGAAGTTCCACACGCGATTGGGCCTGGGGGAGTGTGTGCGTGTATTTCAGAGGTGCACGAGAAGTCCCACACGCGATTGGGCCTGGGGGAGCGTGTGCGTGTATTTCAGAGGTGCGCGAGAAGTTCCACACGCGATTGGCCTGGGCGCGTGTATTTCATAGGTGCGCTATAAGTTCCACACGTGATTGGGCCTGGGGGAGCGTGTTCGTGTATTTCAGAGGTGCGCGAGAAGTTCCACACGCGATTGGCCTGGGCGCGTGTATTTCAGAGGTGCGCGAGAAGTTCCACATGCGATTGGGCCTGAGGGAGCGTGTGCGTGTATTTCAGAGGTGCGCGAGAAGTTCCACACGCGATTGGCCTGGGCGCATGTATTTCAGAGGTGCGCGAGAAGTTCCACACGCGATTGGGCCTGGGGGAGCGTGTGCGTGTATTTCAGAGGTGCGCGAGAAGTTCCACACGCGATTGGCCTGGGCGCGTGTATTTCAGAGGTGCGCGAGAAGTCCCACACGCGATTGGGCCTGGGGGAGCGTGTGCGTGTATTTCAGAGGTGCGCGAGACGTTCCACACGCGATTGGGCTGGGTGCGGGTATTCCAGGGCTGCGCGGGAAGTTTTACACGCTCGCCTACAACACGTATTCATGGAAACGAACGTGGCCAATCCGGAAACACGTACGCCAGCAGGAAGTAGGGGTACGTCCACCTGCACAGCATAAAAGTGCACGCAAACAACAAACAAGCTCAGACGCCAGGATGAACATACCGTTCCTAGCAGCAGTGGCCGTGTGATACCGCAGGAGGAGGAGGAGGAGGAGGATAGTCCGGGCCAGAATTTTTACACCCAGAACCAGCCTTTTTGGGGTGCCTGATGACCATGTGTATGGAAGGTACAAGTTTCCACCTCACATAATACTCAACCTGGTCAGTGAGTGGGAGGATGACCTCACATCAACCATCCTGTGCTCCCAAGCACTCAGCCCCCTGGAGAAGGTCCTCAATGTACTGCACTTCCTGGCCACTGGATCATTTCAGCGGACAAGTGCCATAGTGGGGGGGGGGTGTCACAGGCCACGCAGTCACGCTGCCTACACCAGGTCTTGGCCATCATCACTGCACGCCCATCAGTCCGCAGGCACATATACCTGCCCAGAACACCTGCAGAAAGGCAGGCTGTTGCCCAGGATTTCTACAGGGTGGCACAATTCCCCAAAGTGCTAGGTGCCATTGATTGCACCCATGTGTCTCTACGTCCCCCCAGGGCAACTGAGCACATCTATAGAAACCGCAAGCACTGGCATTCCATCAACGGCCAGGCAGTATGTGATGCCAAGGGAATAATCACCTCAGTATACGCCAACTATCCAGGCTCCACCCACGACAGTTTCATCTACAGAATGTCTACCCTAAACCGGGACATAGAAGCTGGGCGGCATGGCGATACATGGCTGCTCGGTGAGTATAAATGCCACTGCGCATGCATGCATGTCAGATACTGAGTAATGTCACAACCCCACTGATGATACCCATCACCACCTCCCCAGGGGACAGTGCCTACCCTCTCAGCACCCACATGATGACGCCAATTCGGAACCCCACCACGCCACCCCAGGTAAGATACAACACAGCCCACATTGCAACCCGGGGCATCGTGGAGCGCACATTCGGAGTGCTCAAGTCACGCTTCCGCTCCCTTGACCGTTCTGGCGGGCAGCTGTTATACACTCCCCCAGTAGTGTGCAGGATCATAGTGGCAGCATGTGTCCTGCACAACGTTGCAACACGCCGGGGCCTGGCCGTGGACATGGTGGTGCCCCCACATCCCCAACCACATGCATGCCCACTGCGCATGGGAGGGGAAAGGGCAAGGGGTGAGGCAGCCCGTACGCAGCTCGTGGCTAATTACTTTGTCGGGGGGAAATTCTGCCGGGGTCGGCCGGGCCGTCCGCAGACCTCCGGGCAGGGAGGCCCCAACTCCTCCCGTGTATATCTCGGATCGAGACAGAGTATGAGGCACACACAAGGAGCAAGGCAACTTCTGCTGTTTATTATGCAAACGGCAGGGATGGGTCAAGGAGCGTACGCGTTCGTCCTGACACACACACAATCGTGGGGCTCGCAGGCCCTTTTTACTGCATTATGACGCGCTACTTGCGTCACTTCAGAAAGTTAACAAAAAACCTATCGCCACTCTTAATTGGTTGCTCGAGTGGTAGGGTTAGTATAGTACACATATAGAGAATGATATTAGTGGACAAGGTGTAGTCAGGTGGTATATCTGGGTTGTCCCTACAATTAGATACATAAGAATTGTTACATGAAGACTCCTGAGGATTGGCTAATATTACTGACGTCTGAGATAAGAGCCCCATGTTCTGATTGGTGCACCCGTGAGCTCCCCAGCCTGGGACCACCGTTGTTCCCAGCTCTCGGTGTACCTGTGATTGCAACAATGTTTCAATATGGGTACGTGCAGACAATGTGAGGATTTATTCGTAGGTGGAAGGCTGACCGCTCCCACTGTAGCAGATGTTCATTGAGCCTTTCAAGTGTATCGGCCTGTGTCTCGTAGCGAGGGACCCAGACGCCTTTTCTCTCCTGGGTTTTGGCATCTCGTCAGGTTCGGCTTGGTCACGTGGGGAGGGACCGTGAAAGAGGCAGAATTCTGCACAATTAATATTGTTTTTTCTACTGCGCGTCTGGTTTAATTTGCCGGCGTGACTTTAACGTTGGTGCGCGGGGTGCGAGGTTGCAACATCGTGCCTTTGATGATGTGTTCTTGGACTGTGAGTTTGCAACATTACGACCTTGGCTGGTTGCTCCACTGGGTTCTTTCTGCAGGATCAGCAACCTGACTCGTGCTTTGCTAATGTCCACGGGAGCTCTTGATTGAGGCCTACTTGGGCCTGGTGCATAATTAGTCCGTTTGGTGCATAGGTGCTTTTAGGTTATAATAGCATATATTTCCATGACCAGTATCGTGTTTCCATTATACCCCTCATGGTGGTAACGGGTTTCAAGAGAAGCGTGAGCAAGCGTTATAAATGAGTTCATGATGCGTCTTGCGTTTCTGCATTCTGAAAGCCTATATAAAAATAATAAAGATGCACGTCCGTGAATATGCCTGTCGCCTACGTCAGAGCACTGAGTATGTTCTTCGTGTAGATTGGTGTGGAAATGTTCAGTGTGTATATTTGTACAGAAGTGCTTCCCGTTGTCTAGGTCGTCATGGCATCTCTAACGACGTGTGGATTTTAGTCTAGCTGATCCGAACCGCAGGTGTCGGCATGGCCAGTGCGGGCTGTTGGGCAGGCAGATGGACACATCCGTATGTTTCTGTACCAGGGTATTTGGTCGTCTGGTAAATGGACAAACTCTTCTCGTGGCGGGTGCCTGGGCCGTGACCCTCTAGGCCAAGCGCGAGAGGTGAAGGACGGGAGCCTGGTTTTCCATTCTCCCACTTCAGTCCCCCCTCTGGTCGACTTGTCGACCACAAACATATCCTTCTCGTTATCTCCTCTTACTCTCCATATCTTAGTTATCCCTCCGAGGTGTCCATAATGGTTTACATGATCTTCAAATGACCAATACATATATTCACATGTTCCTCCAGGAGTACAGTATACCCATCTTCCTATGTAGCTCCTGGGGTTCCTTGGGTTCTCGATCTTCACCGATGGTGGGTCCAGATGGTTGGTGATGATTTGGGTGCGCAGCTTCTCCCTCTCTTGTATTATCACCCCTGTATGCTGGCCATCATCTGCTGGCATCAAGGGGTGCATTCCCACCATTTCCAGCAACTCGTCAGTCGTGCGTGCCTTCCGGGCTTTCCAAAATCTAATTATGATCAGAGTAGCTCCAGCCAAAATAGTACACCCCACTATTATTTTCAGTCCATCTGACAGCCAAGATGGCATTCATGACCATAATAGTGAAAACCAGCTCTCATCCTTGTTTACACCGTTACTCTCGTCCATCATTTTGGAGTGCATCTGGGCCAATTGTGAAACTGCTTCTGTCAGTGTACCATTGTCAGCATCGTTGGCAGGTATGAACGTGCAGCAAGATTGTCCTATCTTTGCACAAACTCCTCCTTCCATTGCTGTGAGAAGGTCCAGTACATATCTGTTCTGTAGTGCTACCATCCTTACAGCTCGCAGCTCCTCTTTAATTGCGTTGAACCCATTTACTGTAGAATTGATGGTCATCATTAGTTCCCATCTGGTTATTTGGAGCCATTTTGCGTTTGCGTATGCCTGCAGTCCCGGATGTATTATTGAGGAGAAAAACATTGCTGCTCTGCTGAATAGTCTGTGTTCTGGCAGTATTGACGTTAGTTCCGTTTCCGACCTTCCCCACAGGTAATTTCCTGTCAGTGGCTCTCCTTGTCGTTTTCTCCTATTTAGGACAGTATCCTCGCTGTTGGTCTTGTTCTCTTGCTCCTTCTGGAGTGGTGCAGATCTCTTTCGTCTCTTATCCCCTTCATCCATTTTAGGAAATTTCGCCACATTGACATGCTTCTTAGGTACCACTAGTGATGGTACATTGACGTGTACCATTGTGCACACACCATTCCACAGGGGAGGCAGTGTATGATATGCCTTTTCTCCACAGGCCCAATAATGGTCCATTATTACTGCTGTTCCCGCACCCCCCTCAGGTAACTCCATCACGCTTGCACAATTGGTGTTATATCCTACGTCCACCTCTCCTTTATGCTGGTAACATACTTTGGGCGCAGTCAATGGTAATATTGTTATTGGGTCTTCATCTTCTTCTACCCACGTGAGCATTGGTACGTACTTGATCCACGTCGTCCAACATCGATGATTGTGTGTCTCGATGGTTGAGATAGTTTCTTTTGTTACCATGTTGCTGCCAATTACTCCTATCTCCCAGCTGTTGTCCAGATACACCTTTCCTGTTATCGTCAGTAGCGGCCTCTCCCAGCATCCTTGTTTACCCGGAACTTCAGTGGCGTACCAATCACATGGTAGATACTGCAGTGTTACCTTCTTTGTTTCTCCTTTTGCAGGACCACTTGTTATGTATTTGAATGCTTCAGCATGTAAACTGGTCTTGTGGTAACTCAGATAGGTCTTAAGGAAGTTGTTTTCATATGGGTATGAGTCTCGTGTTTTCCACGTCATGTGCACTACTGTTCCTTGAAATCTTCCTTTCGTTTGGAACAGGGCCAAATATATTATGCACTGTGCTGTCTTTTCATCTATTTCAGTGGCAACAAATGTTCGTGAAGCGCTCATGGCGTATGGTATTAATGAGCAAACGTAACAGCTATCCTCAGTTGTCTGCTTACCAATGCGGGTCATGTGCTGGTACCATATGTTGTTTGTGACGTGTGCTGAATCTTGTACATAATTATCAATACCTTTATTGTCAGAGTATGTGCTGCGTTTAACTCTATTTTGCTTGGGTGCAATGTTACTATTACCACCTGACGTAACACCTGTTGCAGCAGGGAACGGGGGTATATTAGGTTTGGGTATAGCAATAAAATGGATAGCATAGCTGTACTGCCAGACAGAGGCAGCCAAGAACCCGGTGACCATAAAAATCCCTATTAGTTTTATTACATATGCTAATTTCACCGGCATTTTGCTCTTACCTTGCTGCAGTCCTGGCAGCGTATTCTTGTGATGTTAAAGTTGCCCGCCTAAAAATTCTCAAAAGTGCTCGTTATTAAATGTTAGTTTTGTTTCTTTAAGCTCTCCCTATCAAGTAGTCATTCAGTGCCCAGGTGAAGAGCTGCTCCCACGCTACCCTAAGTGATCGGTCTCTTAGGACCGGCAAGTATGAGCGGAGGTGGGGCATGTAATTTTCTATGGCCAGGAGGAAGGCTGTGTAGTAGACACGTACCCTTCTTCTTTTTAAGTATGTTGGCCTTTTTATTTCGTATACAAATTGGTGTGACAATTCTTCTGGGTAGTTATCGTCTGGCAGCACCATCTACGCCTGCACACTGAATACGTTAATTAGCTTTTCTTACAATACAATATTACGCAGTTCCTGTATGTGCGAGAGAAAAAGAGAACATTCACGTGTTTACATGTGTATTGGTGCAAGAAATGTCCTTCAGTTTTAATTACAATTGTACTTAGCAGTCAATGGGGGGGGGTTTTCTCAAATGGCGGGAGTGTTTTTACTCTTTGAGCGTGTGACCATAGGGTGGGCAGTATGGGGATCACCCTTTTCTTCGTCAGTTATTGTCTCCAAGGGAACAATTGGGTCGTCGTCTGTGATGGAACTTTCTTCCGCTGTCGGGGATGTTGTTACTGTCCTTCCAATGGACCTGTCGTTGGCGCTGGGGCGGGTCTGCAGTTTGTAGATTTTTACGTCATGTAGGTGGTTCCAGGCACGCTTATCCTTTAGTTTTACTGCTCTTGTTGATACGTCCTCTACCAGATGGGGGCCAGTGAACCTCTTCTGGTTCCACTTCCTATTGAAATTGCGAAGTAGTACGTGGTCACCTTTGGCAAGTTTGCACAAGTTCTCCTTTCCCAATTCTGTATTTTCGTCTTTTTCTTGGTTGCTGGTAGACCCGCCCCGTGTGCGCTCGAGCTGTTGAGACACAAACACGACACTAGTAATCAAAGAAGACACATATTGATACATTTCATCACCTAACACATTTGCTGAACTTTCGTGGTCGGTAAATGCCCTTGACGTTGGTGTTAGGGGAAGGCGCATTTGGCGTCCAGTAACCACTTCGTGAGGGGTGAGGTGGTGGTCGGACCCTGGCCTGTTTCTAAGTTCAAACAATGCTAACGGAAGGCAATACAACCAACTTTTCTTTGTTGTTTGTTGTATTTTAGCAATTGCCTCCTTCAATAAGCCATTCAGGCGTTCACATACACCATTAGCCTGTGGGTGGTATGCACATGCAAATTTGTGTTTAATGTTCAGCAGGGATGTGATATGCTGGAACATTTCGTTTGCGAAATGGGGGCCGTTGTCTGATCTTAACACCTCGCACACTCCCCACCTGGGGAAGACCTCCCTTACTATGAATTTGGCTGCTCTAAACGCATCAGGGTGTGAACAGGGCCCTGCTTCAATCCACCTAGAAAATGGGCATACTACTACAATCATATACCTATTTCCTTGACATATGTTGATCATATCAACATAGTCAATGTGAAGGTGCCGAAAAGGTCCTTCTGGCCGGGGTATGGTACCTCTTATCACTTTTAAAGTATGACCGGCCGTAAACTGTTGACATGTGAGGCAATTGCTGATAAAATTTGACACATGAGAGGTTAACTCGGGACAAAACCAATCTTCTCTAATTCGTGCTGCAATTATTTCCTTGCCTGTATGGGCAGGGTGATGTAATTGGCTCAGGGCGGTATTTAACAGTGCCAACGGTATTACAACTTTCCCAGTGCCACCCTGGCGCCATAGTGCGTCAGTTGGTGACATTGTGCATCCTCTTTTCACCCATACTTCTTTTTCGGCCATTGGTGCAGCCGCTTGTAGTTCCATAATCTGTGTGGCTGGGAGATGGGTGTACCCTTCTCTTATTAACATCTCCCTAGCTATTCCCCTCCCTCTCCCTCTCTGTGAGTCTGTGGGGTTCCATATCTCACCAAAATATGCAGCATATTTCGCATGTGCGTCTGCTGCTGCATTTCCTTTTGAGACGTAGTCTTCTCCATTTGTGTGTGCGGTGCATTTTACCAGGGCTAGTTCTTGGGGGTCGTTTATTACTTCAATTAGTTCAGCCAACAAGAGGGCATGTTGTACTGGAGTGCCATCAGCTCTCCTAAACCCTCTTCTTCTCCATTTTGATAGCCCTGAGTGGACAGTTGATGTAACATATGCACTGTCAGAATATATAGTTACTCTTTTATTAAAACTTTCCTTTAATGCCAATATTAGTGCAACCAGTTCCGCGGCTTGAGCAGAGTAATGCTGTGGTAATTGTACACACTTCATAGCCACACACACCGGCGCCTCCATCATTTTTACTACTGCTGCCCCAGTCCTTCGTATCCCATCTCCTTGATCAATAGTTGATGACCCATCAATAAACAAAAGCTCACCTCCCTCTAGTGCGTTTTCTTCAACTTTCCTAGTACATGAGTACATCTCAGTTACTTGGGTGCAGTCGTGGGCGTAATCTCCCTCTTCAATTACTTCTGCTAGGAACCTTGCAGGGTTAACCGTGCTACATCTAACAATTGCTAGTTCAGCTTTGGACAAAATAATCTCATAACCTGATGCCCTCTGTGTCGTTAGTGTGGACTTAGGTTTATTCAATATCGCAAAAAGTGCATGTTCCACAAATAGTGTAGTTGGACACCCCATAGTTATTGCTGATGCTTTTTCTACTGCAAAAGCAGCTGCAGCAAGACCTTGTTCACAAGAGAAGTGGCCTAACATTATAGGGTCTAAGTGACCGCTGTAAAATGCTACTGGTTTATAGCCCATGCTAGTTTTTTGGGCCAACACTGCTTTCATCACTGCTGAGTCGCAATGTGAAAATATGAAAAAGCGCCGCTCATAGTCTGGGGATGCCAGTACTGGAGCAGTTGATATCGCGTCTTTTAATTCGTCAAATGCCTCCCTCATTTCCATAGTCCACCCCAACTTTTTCTCCCCTTTATTTGCTTCCTTCAAACCCTCAAGCAGGGGTCCTATGTATGAGCTGTAATCAAATACCCATGCTCTACAGTAGTTGCACAGCCCCAGAAATTGCTGCAGTTCTCTCACAGTCTGTGGCACGGGAGTGCTTGAGATGGCCTGTGCTCTTTGTGGTGCAATCCTTCTTCCATGTTGAGATATCAGTTGTCCAATGTAAAGTACCTGTTCCTGACAGTATTGTATCTTTTCCATGTCTACCTTATACCCCTTTTCAGCCAATATTGTCAACATTTTTAAGGAGTCCTCTCTACATTTACTTTCGTTTGTACTGCAAATTATTATGTCATCCACATACTGTAACACTGTGCTTTCCACCTCAACGTTACCCAAATCCATCTGTATTACTCTATTGAAAATTGAGGGTGATTCACAATACCCCTGTGGTAATCTGGTATGTTTCCACTTTGTATTTCGGTAAGTAAAGCTTGTCAAATCTTGTGAGTCTGGGTGTAATGGTATTGAGAAAAAAGCATTTTTAAGGTCAATCACTGTAAATCGTGATGCTTCTGCTGGAATGCCACACAATATTGTGGCCGGGTTTGCTGTTACTGGATACTCTGCTTCTACTATGTTGTTCAAGGGTCTGAGGTCCTGTATGAAGCGCCAAGACCCCCCTTTAGCCTTGCGCACCGGGTACACAGCTGTGTTACATGGTGATTCTGAGGGGACCAATATGCCATTGTTTATAAGGGCCGTTATGGTTTCATATATGCCCTCATCTGCCTCTTTTGACAATGGGTACTGTTTCACTCTTGGTAGTATGGCACCCTTTTTCAATTTTATCCTTACACCCCCTATGCTTTTTATGCATCCCACGTCATAAGGGCTAATAGTCCATAATGATTTGGGCACCTTTGACATATCTTCCTTAAAAAATGGGACTGGGGTGCCTGCGGGTGCCTCAAGTGCCATTGCAATTTTCTGTGCTACTTGTTTGTGAGCCACTCTTAGCCATATTTCTACACTCATCATGAACACCATTTCACCTTCCTCCTTTTCTTCTGAAAACAGCTCTTCATCTGACACCTGGGTCAGCCTACATCCTTCTGCTAGTGCTATCACCGCCCTCCATGCTCTCCCTTCTTTATCTTGGGCGTGCACAGCAACATAATCAGCTGTTGCAATAATGCTCTCAATGTCCACTGCAAACACCTTCCCTTCCAGTTCATTTGCTGGTGTTTCTGGTCGGAATAGATAGGCTGCTGGCCTCCTCCATATTTTCCCTCCTATCCCTGGCATCCATGCAAATGCCATGTCTGTTCCATACTGGAATAGCTCGCCATCTACTGGCTCTGCCCTAATCGCTATCTGTCCACAGTATGCTTGCAAAATCTGTCGTGCTGTGAGCATGTTAATCCCTGGAGTAGAGCAAATTATGCCATCCTCTGTAAAGGAGATCGTCATATTCAACCTGTTCATTATGTCTCTCCCCAGTATATTTACTGGTGAGGCACTATAATACAAAAGTGGGACTGACAGATCATGATCTCCAATAGATAAGGGAACGTTATCAGTAAATGGAACCAACCCTTTAGCCCCAGAAAATCCTTGGGTGTTCATGGCTTCGCCTGACATCTTAAATTTACCTTCCCTTATGCAAGACCGGGTTGCCCCGGTGTCAACAAGAAATGATAATTTTTTGTCACCTATCGTTACCTCTATGCGTGGCTCCTCCGCACTATTAGGTGTTATTGACAGGATGGGACACACCAAGGCCGTCTGTGGGCTGACCTATTGGGGGTATAATGACTGGCCATTCCCTGTGTAAGGGTTGTGTCCCAACACCGTCACCCCACCCAATTGTGTTCGTTCAGTTTGGGGTGGTGGTTGTATTAACGCCACTTGTTGTTGTTGCGGCGTCAGTTGCTGTGTTATTTGTTGTTGTGGCAGTGAATAGGTTTGTGGCTGTCGTGTTTGTTGTTGTTGGTCACTCCCTTGTTGTGACGTCTGCTGTTGGTGTATGCCCTGCTGTTCTTGTGAGGTCCTAGGTTGTGCTTGTTCATTCCATGCTGGTGTTCCTGGCCTGACCCTACATGTACGTGACATGTGTCCTAATAGTCCGCAGCTCCAACACACGGGTGGTTCCCTGTTTTGCCATGGGAAGCTCCCTGTGTTGTCCTGGTATACGGGTTGCCCTGTGGGGTAGTAATTTCTGATTCCCCCAGCCTGTTGCTGGGTATTATATCCATATCCTCTCCCCCTCATAAACCCTCCTCTCCCTCTGTTATAGCTATAATACCCAGTTCCTTGCATTGGGTACCCTCCTCCCATGTTTGGTGCGTGTAATTGCAGAGGCGGCACTTGCTGTATTACACCTTGTGGAGGCGCTATTTGAGCTGGATCTTGTGCAGCCACTACTTGCGTTGGGCTTTGGGCCATAGGTGTGGGCGTAGTTATTAGTGCCCCTTCCATTGTATATTTAGTAAGTTTTTTCTGTACTAATTTGGCCTCTTCTGTTTTCCTGTCCTCCTCCTTTTGTTTCATTTTTCCTTGCCATGTCCTGCAGTGATGTACTATAGTCAGTTGTATTTCTGGCCATGGTTTTGCTTCCATTCCCACTACTTTCTTTAGTTGTTTCTGAACTCCTTCTGGGAGCCCTTGTACTAGTATATGATAAAATATGGCTGGTGTTTTGTCCCATTGTTCTCTAGTTTCCATGCGCCACTTCTCTTGAATATCCTGGATATAATCAACAGGATCCTCATTTTCACCCATCTTACGGGAAGTAATGGCTCCTATGTCTGATGTGTCTGGGTACTGTACTCTCAGTGCCTGCCATAGCGCATGTCTGCAGTTTGCAAATGGTGCGCCATCATGCGATGTGTTTGTTATTGTTACCCCATGGAATCCCGCTCTTTTCCAAATGTCATCCGCTCTGTCCCCTAATATTGATATTAACAGGCCCTTCACATCTCCTACTGCTAGCTTCTGTCCTGCGGTGTGTTTTTCCATTTCATATATCCACTTACCCGCACCTCCACTTAATGATGGGAGCCTACATTTTATATTTTCCTTATCCGTATGTTTCCAGGGTACATACTGTGGTCTAACCCCTCCTCTCTCCAGCAGTGGCATTACATTCTGTCTTGTGTCACCCTTTACGCTCCATGATATTGAGTCTTCACACCCCTCCTCTTCCCCCATTTCTTTTACTACTTCAAATTCTTCCTTACTACCTTTGCCCCTACCTCCCTCTTCTTCCTTTCCCCTTCTTTCATCATTCCCTGTGTTCAATATGGGTATGTTTATTTGTCTGTCTTGCCTGCGACTAGGGAGGTCCCTAAGCCGACATGCATAAGGTGTAAGTTCGTTCATGAAGGGCGCGAGCTTTATTCTGTGCAGAGAGCGTGCGGTGGTTGAACATGTAGGTAGTGACGTGGGAGGGCGGCGTGATGGGGATGTGGGTGGCGTGGTTTCATTGGTTAGTGTTTCCCCTATTCTTTTCGTTTCCTCCTTACTTCTCTCCAGCTCCTCCCATCTTCTACTTATCCAGGGCGAATCTATGTTTGTTCTAGTGAGGTACAGTTTATCTAAGCTTTCCCTTTCACTCTTTCTCCCATCCTTCTCCACTCCTTCTTCCTCCTCACTGCAAAAATCATTCATAAATGGCACCCCCCACTCTGTCTTTTTTCCTTTTATTGTTACTGTTTTCAAATCTATTAGGTCTCTTTCTCCCCTTTCGTTGTTACCAACTGTCCCCCCTAGTGCTGATGTCGTTGCTACCTCCCTGCTTTTATATACATCTCCCCATCTTTCACTCTCCCTACCCCTCCCTTCTCTTCCTTCTTCACTTCTCTCCTCCATTTCCCTACTATTTTCCTCCCTTTTCCTTTTTAATTCCTCCATTACTTCGTTGCTCATCTGTTCCAATATCCTTTCATCCTCTCTCTTCCTTTCCCATTTCACCCTTTCTCTTTCCACTATACTCTCTATTACCTTCCCCTCTTCATATTTTTTAGCTGTCTCAGATATTATCCTCCTCCTCCATATTTCCATTTCTTTTTCCTTTTCTTCTTCTTCCTTCTTCTTCTCTCTCAGCACTACTCTTGATACCCTATCTGCTGCTGCTTTTACCCTTTCAGCTTCTCTCTTTTGCTCCTCACTTCGTTCCCTTAATCTTTCCAATTCGTCCTTACCTTCTTTCCTTTTCCTCACTCTCTCTCTTTCCTCCCTCTCAAGTTGTTTGATAGGTTCATTCTGCTCATCCCTTAGTTTTGCTAATCTTTCCTCCAAAATCTCTTCCTTCTGCCTTAGTAGCTCCTCTCCCCTCATTTCACTCTCTCTGGCACCATCCTCGTTTGTTCTCCGTACCGCCTCCCTTTCTTCTCCAGTTAGTGAGCCTCGTAATTTCAACAATATCTGTGCAGCTACCCACTCATCGTTTCCTATCTCTACAGTCTGCTCTTCTCTAATCCTCCCTTCCCCCATTGGTATCTTCCCATGAGCCACATATGGTGGAGGGCTGTATGCCGGGTTTGAGTATCCTTCAGCCGCCCTTAACTGTCCTTCTATTTCTCCTAATTCTCTTAAAGGGTACAACCCTCCTCCCTCTGTTTTCACTCCCGATGTTATGGGTATCTCATTGCTCGGTTCCTTTTTTATGTCGTCTGATTTATCAACCTTTTCTCCTCCCTGTCTTTCGTTCCCCGTATTCTTTGTGCTTTCGCACTCCTTTTCCCCACCCGTTCCTTCTTTCTTAATCTCCTTTTCTTCCGGTGTTTCCCCCATAGTGAACATTCCATTTGGTCCTGGTCGAGACCCCTGGAACATCCTCCATAAGTTAAACACCTCCACGTGGTTTGCCAACTTCTTCCCCTTGTATGTATTGTGCAGATGGTTCAGTAGTGAATGTTGGGCATATGGATCGAAACTACCATTAGGCGGCCATGGTGTTAACATTTTGTTGTCTGTCCCCTGGGTCCACTCTATGCTGTACTTAATTAACTTCTCCCTGTGTGGTGGCAGTGTGGTGCATATGTGCTGTAGTGGGGTAGTGAGGGTGTTCCCCCACCCTCCCGACCCTCTCCCGTATGACATGGTTGCACTCCCCTTGTTACCCTTCCCCTTACTAGCAGTTTACAATATACAACCTTGTATTGCTTACCTCGCCCCGCAAGTGTGGGGACTTACGACAATCCTTTGACAAATTATGCAATAATAATAAATATGATGTTATATTACATTCCTTCCCCTACGGCCCCCTGCGGCCGAAGCGCACGCAGCCCCCTGCGGCTGCGTACCCCTTACGACGATCTTATACAGTCGTCCTGTTTCTTCGTTCTCCTCCCCCTTTTACACTCGCCGTGGCCGGCGTTCTCCGTGCGCAGCCACGCCCCTTTCCCCTTCTTCTTTCGACCCACTGGTTTATAGTTTATCTCCGTATCAGCTCCTTTATCATGCTTCCCTTCCCCACCACTCTCAAACCCAAGGTTCCTTGTGCTCGCGATATCCTATTAAATCCCTACTGGTGACGTCACCGATTTCTTCGAGCTACTGGTATATTCGTGTTATGTTCTTTAAATTCAAAATACACTTGCAATCTACCCCGCTAACCCTACAGCTGTCTTCCTGTCTCTCCTGGAACAAGGTAATCTCATCAATACTATAACCGGACTGCGCACGCTGCGTCGCCTCGCGTGTGATACGCCCCTCAACAGGAGGGCTTAACCAGCCAATTATCTTCCGTTTTGGGCAACTACGTAACTAGCCACCGCCCACAGGGAAACGTCATCTACCTATCGAGTTTCTTGCTCGAACAATAGGGAACCTCATCTACTCATTGAATAATAAATGTCAAATCGTAGGAAACCACACACCCACCCTCACACGTAGTCGCGATTTAGGCCAATCAGTGTCTTACGAGCGGCTGCACGTGATGTTTTCGTGCCCCGCCCCCCTTTTTCGCGTAACGTTAGCTCACTGTTACGAGCGGCTGCACGTGATGTTTTCGTGCCCCGCCCCCCTCTTTCGCGTAACGTTAGCTCACTGTTACGAGCGGCTGCACGTGATGTTTTCGTGCCCCGCCCCCCTCTTTCGCGTAACGTTAGCCGCCTGCTCTCGCACTCGTTTCGCTACCATTCATTCCATTAGCAACACTCAGTTAAACCTTCGCCGCTTTACAATACCTCCCTCCTCCCTTATTTACTTCCTCCCCCTCCCTCACAATTTCGCATTGCTTGTTGTGCGTGTCATGCTCACCAAGTTCTCTCGATGCAGGGCCGCTCGACTGCGTGCACCCCTCCAAGCGGCTCGCCACCTCCCCTCGTCTGGACCACGTCTGGACACTCGCCGACCGCGGGCGGGATACTTCTCAACCGGCTCCCGAGGGCCAATATCCGGATTGCGCTGTCCGGTCCTCTCGCAGCTCCGCGATGGTCCTGTAGTCCTCAGAAGGGGGCAACGGCAGAGGGGGCCGCGCCGCCGGGCCTCCTCGCAGCGGGAGTGCCTGGAAAAATTAAAAATAAAAGTCGATCTTAAACAGATCTCAGCAGTGCCTCCAACTTGTCGGGGGGAAATTCTGCCGGGGTCGGCCGGGCCGTCCGCAGACCTCCGGGCAGGGAGGCCCCAACTCCTCCCGTGTATATCTCGGATCGAGACAGAGTATGAGGCACACACAAGGAGCAAGGCAACTTCTGCTGTTTATTATGCAAACGGCAGGGATGGGTCAAGGAGCGTACGCGTTCGTCCTGACACACACACAATCGTGGGGCTCGCAGGCCCTTTTTACTGCATTATGACGCGCTACTTGCGTCACTTCAGAAAGTTAACAAAAAACCTATCGCCACTCTTAATTGGTTGCTCGAGTGGTAGGGTTAGTATAGTACACATATAGAGAATGATATTAGTGGACAAGGTGTAGTCAGGTGGTATATCTGGGTTGTCCCTACAATTAGATACATAAGAATTGTTACATGAAGACTCCTGAGGATTGGCTAATATTACTGACGTCTGAGATAAGAGCCCCATGTTCTGATTGGTGCACCCGTGAGCTCCCCAGCCTGGGACCACCGTTGTTCCCAGCTCTCGGTGTACCTGTGATTGCAACAATGTTTCAATATGGGTACGTGCAGACAATGTGAGGATTTATTCGTAGGTGTAAGGCTGACCGCTCCCACTGTAGCAGATGTTCATTGAGCCTTTCAAGTGTATCGGCCTGTGTCTCGTAGCGAGGGACCCAGACGCCTTTTCTCTCCTGGGTTTTGGCATCTCGTCAGGTTCGGCTTGGTCACGTGGGGAGGGACCGTGAAAGAGGCAGAATTCTGCACAATTAATATTGTTTTTTCTACTGCGCGTCTGGTTTAATTTGCCGGCGTGACTTTAACGTTGGTGCGCGGGGTGCGAGGTTGCAACATCGTGCCTTTGATGATGTGTTCTTGGACTGTGAGTTTGCAACATTACGACCTTGGCTGGTTGCTCCACTGGGTTCTTTCTGCAGGATCAGCAACCTGACTCGTGCTTTGCTAATGTCCACGGGAGCTCTTGATTGAGGCCTACTTGGGCCTGGTGCATAATTAGTCCGTTTGGTGCATAGGTGCTTTTAGGTTATAATAGCATATATTTCCATGACCAGTATCGTGTTTCCATTATACCCCTCATGGTGGTAACGGGTTTCAAGAGAAGCGTGAGCAAGCGTTATAAATGAGTTCATGATGCGTCTTGCGTTTCTGCATTCTGAAAGCCTATATAAAAATAATAAAGATGCACGTCCGTGAATATGCCTGTCGCCTACGTCAGAGCACTGAGTATGTTCTTCGTGTAGATTGGTGTGGAAATGTTCAGTGTGTATATTTGTACAGAAGTGCTTCCCGTTGTCTAGGTCGTCATGGCATCTCTAACGACGTGTGGATTTTAGTCTAGCTGATCCGAACCGCAGGTGTCGGCATGGCCAGTGCGGGCTGTTGGGCAGGCAGATGGACACATCCGTATGTTTCTGTACCAGGGTATTTGGTCGTCTGGTAAATGGACAAACTCTTCTCGTGGCGGGTGCCTGGGCCGTGACCCTCTAGGCCAAGCGCGAGAGGTGAAGGACGGGAGCCTGGTTTTCCATTCTCCCACTTCAACTTCACATAAAATCACACCCCTGTGGAGTGCACACAGCCCTGGCACATACCACCTGACAATCAATGATGATTGTAACTGACAATTATGATGTGTCAATGGACAGTCAACTGTCACAACCAAACCAGCCTGAGATTGTACATCTGGAAGTGTTCCATTGTGTGCTTCCCTACCTACACAAACACCACCAATGCTGTGTTCAAAAGACACACTTCTATGCTGCTAAAATCATTACCCCCTTGCAAGACACAACATGACAACAGTGCCATGTCACCCAACCCCTCCCCAGCACCGCCACCCAACACATCATGGCATGACATGCCATGTGAGAGCAAACAAAGTCATCCCCCAAACATGACACATGTCACAAAGTACAGTGTCCCTAATGGAAACTGGCCACACATAATATGCCCACATAAATGTAGAAACAACAACACACATGACCAAATACTTACCACAATACAATCGACATAGCATAAACATGACAGTACTAAGGCAAAGGATACGTAGTCTTACAACACGAGAATGCCAGCACATCCACCACCTCCAACAGTACAGTTTTGTTGCCACGCACATCTGGAAGTCCACTGCTCACAACATGAGCTCCATCTCCAAAGTAGATGGCCTTGTCAAGACATGAGGAATGAACCTGCAAATTCGGAGGGAGACATGGATGCACAAGCACACATCAATACACCATGCAGTGCACAATACAACAACAATATGCACTAGGAATGTATACACAGTATTGACTACAGACTGCCCACACAGCTCATGGGAGTCCAACGTCACTGTGTAATTCACTGTCAATTGGGCACACCCTTTGCAAGCCCATGGAAACGGGAAGCAGGAGGGGTCTGTGTCTCATGATCCCAAGCATCTAACCCAAACTCAGGACAAGCCTGCATGTGCCCAGCCGGAATACAGTGGATACCCACGGGAGCCACACAAGGCAACACGCTGCAACAAAAAATCAAAAATCAACAATCAAAAATGGCCATGTGTGGGCCAGGGAGGTGGGGGAGGCCACCCAGGAAGTCCGAGGACAGGGTGCCCACCAAAAGCCACCTGCGTGAATGTTGCGAAAAAAAAACACCTCCATGGGCTCATGGCCTGCACGGCTACTAAATAGTGGGAGATTCACTGCTGGATTCGCTCTCCTCAACCTCTGCTGCTGCTGCCACAGGAGGTGGTGGTGCTATGGGAGGCAGCCCACGCAAAGCCCTAGTTTGGTCCTCCATGATAGCAAGCATGCGGGTCTGGAAAGCCTCTTTCTGGAGGGATATGGTGCGGAGATTCCCATGCAACACCCGAGTTTTGCCCGGACCTCCGCCCGAGTTGCCTGCATCTCTGCTGAGAGCGTACGGGTGGCGCGCTCCAGCAGCTGTTCCGTCCTGGTGACAGTGGAAGCCTCAAGGTCCACAAGAGTCTGCCTGAGGTGCTGGACCTCTCCCCTCAGGGCTTCCCTCTGTCCCTGGGCATCTATAGAAATTGATTCCCTCAGATTGTCCAGGGCCGCCTGTCTGTCCCTGTTGGACGCCAACATGTCCTCCCTGACTGATTGGCAAATGGAGTCTGTTGCCTGCTGTAGTAGCTCCATCTGCCTTTCTGGGGGGACAATGGAAGTAGCCACCCTCTCCATGGCTTGAGCAATCATTTCTGATGATGCTGCCTGTTGGTTGGCCATACCGTAAATGGATTGCTCCCATGCGGTATTGCCTGGTGGCGGAAGGCCACAGCGTTGGCGGGCACCACACCTGTCTGGGGCAAGGCGAACTGCGCCTTGCTGTGTCGGCACTGCCTGAGGCTGCAGGACTGCATTTCCCCTCTGAACTGCTGGCCCAGGAACAGGATCAGATGTTGCGGAGTGTGGCCCTGCATCCGTAACCACCACAGGCGCACCTACCAACACTGACATCCCCATAGTGGGCTCTACCCCTGGTGCAGGTGGGTCGGACAGAACAGTATCCCTTCCATGAACACATACCTGCGAATCCACATAGGCCTCCTCCGAATCAACACCTGAAAAGAGTTCTGGGGAGGTGCAGCCAGGGACACCCCTGGACAGTATGGCCTGCAGCAAGAGAGGGTTCTCCCCCACCACCAAACCATATCCCCCACTGGTGCCTGGTCGTGCTTCAGATCCCTCCTGGGCCTGCACCATCTCCTCTCCCTCAACAGCATCAGGTGCGTCATCCTCTGCAAAAACATGAAAGACAAAAATGGAAACAGGCATTAGCACCATGGCACGCTATTAGGCCAGACAAGCTACAGTACCAGTACTTGATTTACACATGTCCCACATGACTATAACCCTCCCATGCATCACTGTCCATGAGTTGGAAGGGGAGGAAAATGTCAGACACTGATGACACCAAGATGGGAGAGCAACACATCAGCTGCATGCTGGCTAGCAGTGCCATCACACATTGGCCTGTGAGTGGCATGTCCAATACACATACATGACACCACATGCCATCACACAGATGGCATGTACCATAGGCATGTCAAATATGTGACAATAGGGCAGAGTGATGCGCAGTAGAACCAGGTGAATTCCTACAATCAGCCTGAATTAACACAGCTAAATACGGAACAATGTTGTAGCAAGATGCCACTTCAAGGGCAACTGGCGCGATGTAGTGCAAAACGCCTACTGTGGCCAGAAGGGATACTGTAATACCCAAATCCCGGGGCGCCGAATGCATTGGATGAAGCACATGGGTGGGCCAAAACACTCAGACACACACACCCTGACCTGGCACTCAACCAGAACCCCTCCCACAAACAACATACACATGGATCACACACACATGCATGTGCACTCACCGGACAATGCCTCGTAATCTGGCAGTTCTCCCACACCTTGGATCTGCTCCTCTGTGACGTAGGTCCCAGCAACATGCTCATGTAGAGTGAGTTCTATGTCCTCTTGTGGAGACCCACCTCCAGTCACCAGAGTTGCGGCATGACTTGAGGCCAGCTTTTTCTTTGCCCTACGCTTAAGGTCGTTCCAGCGCTTGTAGCACTCAACAGCTGTGCGCCTCATAAACCCAAGGGCACTTATGCTGTCCGCGATGGACTGCCAGTGTGCCTGACGTCGAGCAGGTGTAATCCTACACCCTGAAGTGACCAACATTTCGGCGTCATGTTCGGACACATACTGCACAAGTGCATCCAGTTCGGCATCATTGAAGCTAGGCTTCCTTGGCGTGCCGGACCCTGTAGCCGTGTCGGGTTCATCAGCCTGTACTGGACGAGCACTCTTCCTCTTTCTTTTTGTGGGTGGTGGGGATCCGGAGTGCCCTACGCCGCTCTGGACACTAGAGGCAGGAGCACCGGTGGACTGCGTAGTAGTAGTGTGCGATGGCACACTGACCACATGACTTTCTGCAGGCATTAGCTGAAGTGTGATGATGGCAGGGGGAACCTCAGTCTGATGTACCGGGACCAACACTGTCCTTGCTGGGAGAGTCAGAGCTGGGGTGGACGGAGCTGCAGCTGCCCCTGCAGCCTCCCCACCCCGCCTACTCGGGGCAGCAGATGACATGGCTGCCCCTGTACCACGTGGCCTGGTGACACTGGCTTGCGCCGCCACCCGTGGCCTAGACTTGGCGACCTGGAAGTCAGCCTGGGAGTCACCCTGTGCTAGGTCAGGTGCCACAACAGGCTAGTCCAACAAGGGCTGAGCAGGGATGGTGTCAGCCACGTTTCCCTCAACCATGGGGTGGGGAATGTGTGTCCCTGACTGGTCCTCCACATGTGGGGGGCTAGGGGGAGTCTGCAAATCCTGGCCACGTCCCCTACCGCGCCCACCACGCCCACCTCTTGAGGCTCGGCCACCTTTGCCACCCTTACCACTTGCTTGCCTCCCAGCCATGGCACTGATGGAGTTGTGCGTATGGGAGTTGCAGTGGACAATTGTCCTGGGCAATTGGGGGTCAAAGGGGTAGGGTACTAGATGGAATTCGTACCCAAGTGCTCTAGCAAGGCTGTATGGAACCCCTGGGCAAAGATGACGGGTCACGCAACGCACAGGCACCCCTAAAACAGAAAATGACGTGCACGCGACCCCTCGTAGACCACGTGCGTGGGAAAAGGAACCTGCACTACGCTGTGGCACCCAGAAACACAAAAATGAACGTATGCGTGTCACACGCAGCCTACAATGACCTCTGAAGGGGTACTCTACACACGGGGCTAGCACAGTTGGTAAATACGTGGGCGACTCACCGTCTGCCTGGGAAAAGAGCGTGAAAAATACGCGCGTGTGCGCGTTGGCAACACCCCCGCCAAAAGAAGAATTGTACACTGTCTGAGGAGACAGGACAAAAGGAGAAGTCAACGCTGTTTGAGGAAACAGGTCGAAGAGAAAATCAGAAAAATACTGACAGAGGTAACAGGGAGTACGAACTAGAAACGCTGTGAAGTAAATCGCGTGTGAACCGACAAGAAGTACAGATTTCACCCACTCGCTCTCCACGGGAAGCACGTACAAGGAAATGACGTACTACACGCACCTTTTAAACCGCACCACACGTCCAACGTCACTTCCGCGTATACGCACTGAGGCACTATCCTCCAATTACGCGGGCTGACACTCGGACGTGCAGTTTTTCGTCTTGTAACATTTCCCCGGGTACAGAGACACGCCCGCGTGTGTCACATCACAGACGCGCCTGCGCTGTCAGGGCCTTTGGTCCATTGGAATCGTGTACACAGGCCAATCGCGTGTGAAACTTCTCGCTCAACTCTGATATACACGCACACGCTCCCCAGGCCAGATCGCGTGTGGAACTTCTTGCGCACCCCTGAAATACCCGCGCACAGGCCAATCGCATGTGAAACTTCCTGCGCACCCCTGAAATACACGCACCCAGGCCAATCGCGTGTGGAACTTCTCACGCACCTCTGAAATACACGCGCCGAGGCCAATCGTGTGTGGAACTTCTCGCGCACCTCTGAGATACACGCGCCCAGGCCAATCGCGTGTGGAACTTCTCGCGCACCCCTGAGATACACACGCCCAGGCCAATCACGTGTGGAACTTCACGCGCACCCCTGAAATAAACGCGCACATGCCAATCGCGTGTGGAACTTCCCGCGTACCTCTGAGATACACGCGCCCAGGCCAATCGCTTGTGGAACTTCTCGCGCACCCCTGAAATACACGCACCCAGGGAAATCGCGTGTGAAACTTCCCACGCACCCCTGAAATACAAGCGCCCAGGCCAATCACGTGTGGAACTTCTCGCTCACCCCTGAAATACACGCGCACAGGCCAATCGTGTGTGGAACTTCTCGCGCACCTCTGAAATACACACGCCCAGGCCAATCGCGTGTGGAACTTCTCACGCACCCCTGAGATACACGCGCCCAGGCCAATCGCGTGTGGAACTTCTCGCGCACCCCTGAAATACACGCACCCAGGCCATTCGCGTGTAATACTTCTCGCGCACCCCTGAAATACACGCACACGCTCCCCTAGGCCAGATCGCGTGTGAAACTTCTCGCGCACGCATGTTCCCGACACCCGTAATACGCGTTCCCTGCTTTGCGTTTGCTGTTTGCCAGTCCGGTAAACTGGTACAGGGTTGACGCAGCCCTTTGCGATAGTTTTGCGATCTTGATGGCTTTTCCTTGCGCGAGGGCGTTCTTGGGGGCGTAACTGGCGCTGCTGTAGGGTCGCTGCGCCACTCTGCGCCACGTCTGCTTTTGGAGGTGAGAATCCATGAATACGCTGTGCGCGGAAATTCGCACGGGCACGCTGTGCGCCAGCCGCATGCGACACTTTTGAGAGGAATTACTTGAATCGGCCTGCTAGTGAGGCAAAGTATTGGTATGAACATGTATATATGGGGGAGATGGCATACGAAGTGGAATACACAGCTTGTTGCTATTGTTTTACTTCTATAGTAAATGGAGCAGCCATGTTGGAATGGATACTTTCCTAGACTAATCCAATAGGACCTTCTCTATCGTGAAGCATATACCACAAAAAGCTATGTTTTCTATAGCAAATGGAGCAGACATGTTGGAATGGATACTTTCCTAGCCTAATCCAAACAGAGCTTCTCTATCGTGAAGCAAATACCACAAAAAGCAATGTTTTGCCGAGATCATTATTATTTATCCTAACATTGAAATGCGCAGGGAGTAGGAACCATTATAATTGGGCCACTGAATGAACTGCAGCCCCACTGACAGGTTGAGAGAAACTACCAGTAAAATAAGTCCTTCTGAGCCGTGCCTACACTTTCGCATGAAAAAAATAAGCATTGGCTAGTGCAATGGGTTTTGGTGGTCATTTGACAAGCACAAACTCGAATGCCACAGTAACGCCATATGCGTTGGATAGTCACCTCATGCTAAGATATAACCCTACACGGGCAGGTCCTACCAATATATATGAGAAGTGAAGCCTTGACAATGGAGAAACACCATTCCTCAGCTCTCATTCTGTAACAAATATCAGAATTATAAATAGATCACTCAAAGCCCAAGCCTAAAAAGACATAGGGCCTCATTACACGGATGGCGCTAAGGGATTACCGGCACCGGTAAGGGCACCGGTGCCAGTAATCCCTTAGCGCAATACTACGAGGTCCCTCAGCAGGTCCCGTCCTTAACGTGTGGCCAGACCACATGTTAAGGAAGGGACCCGCTGAGGGACTTCAGGGCAAATAACCGTTATTTTGCTCCTTCCCCATTCTCATTGGGCCCTATGGGGGCTCAAATGGGGAAGGGCCTTGGTGAATGGGGAATTACCGCCCCGCCAACCTTGGAATGGGGCGGTAATTCCCCCATTCAGGAGGGCGGAATCGGTAAAATACTGACGGCAACCATGGCGCTAATAGCGCCATGGTTACCGCCGTCCGTGTTATGAGGCCCATAGTTAGTGCAAATCATGTGCAGATAATAGGTAAACTAGAACAAAGTTTATAAAAAAAGACAATAAGAAATACAACTAAATTCAAATGTGTTAATGGACTACACACCCACACACTGCTCTTATACACTCACACTGCACCTACAATGGGCAGGTAACCAACATATACATTTCTTGCGTATGTGGAAACTGCACATACAACCCCAAAATGCACACGGAACATGAAAACATTTAGATACAAAGGAACAAGTTACTTACCTGCAACTCCTGTTCTCCGGCATGGATATCTTTCATGCATTCAAATGCTCATGAATATTCCCTGTCGTCCGGCTGGGAGTCCTCGGTAATATTAAAGCAGTTTAGATTTAAAGCTTAAAAAAAACTGTTTGTCACTTATGTAGCCCATTGCTGTCACTTCGGATCATACTGCCCAAGTCAATGGCACTAGTCCTCCTTGGCTGCATCCCTGGTGGCCAACTTCAGATCTGGAAGTGCACGTAATGTGGCAGTAGGAACCAAAAAGAGCCATAGAGGGATAGGAGGGAGGGTCGCACGTGAATCCATGAAAGATAGCCATGCTGGAGGCCCGTAATTACAGGCCAGTAACTTGTTCCTTCTCCAGCATGGAATCTTTCATGGATTCACACGCTCATGAATGCGTATACAAAGCAGTATAAACATACACAACCAATGGGAGGCGGTATATCTCTACAGAAGCAATGGGATTCACCTCTGGAACACTCACCTCAAGCAAATAGGTTGCGAAGCACTGCTTCTCCAACACAGGACTCCTCCCTGGAATCCGTGCCAATGCAGTCGAATCTCGTGAAGGTGTGGGTATACCTCCATGTAGCAGCCTCGCAGATGTCAAGCAAGGGAACACCAGACAGGAACGCTGTAGTAGAGGCCACGGCCCTGGCGAAATATGCTTTAGGTCTATCTGGTGATGGTTTGCAAGACAATGACAATGCAAAATGCAGCCAGATATGCGAGTTAGAAATGGATGCCTTTGACAGGGCCTTCCCTTTATGAACAGGTCCAAATGTCGCAAAAAGTTGTGAAAGCTTGCGAAAATCCTTTGTGCATTCGATGTAGAACTTCAACGCACGTGCAGCGTCCAGTGAATGCAAAGCTCTCTCTGCTGGTGAGGTGGGTGAGCCAAAGAACTTGGGTAGGAGTAGAAGATGATGGTACCTTAGGCATAAATGAGGGATGAGTGCACAGCACCACCCTGGATTGATGGAATGTTAAATACGGTAGCTAGCAGGAGAGAGCCTATAACTCTCCGACACGTCTGGCAGAAGAATTAGCCACCAGAAAAGCAGTCTTCCATGATAGTAACTTCTGAGGTGACCAGTGCAGAGGCTCAAAGGGCGGGCCATTAATTTGGAGAGGACCGCGTTCTGCTCCTAAGCTGGGGCAGGTGCCTTTACTGGAGGGATAACTCGAAACATGCCCTTGAAACATTCTAGAGAAGGCCTGCCCCTTGTGAGAGTGTAACAAGAAATAGTAGCCAGGTGGATTTTAATGGATGCGTGTGCTAAGCCTGCCCTTGCTAACAAAAGCAGATATGGCAGAATCTGGATAGGTTTGATTCGGAAAGGGTCGAGATGTTGCGAATAACACCATAAACTAAAACACTTCCACTTGCGTTTGTAGCATGATACAGTGGATGGAGCCCTAGCCTTGGCCAGGATTGCACTGCATTCTAAAACTCTAGGGCTACAAGAACAAAGCCGTCAATTTGAGGGATGCTGGATCATGGTGTAGCATGGATCCTCATTTTCTGGATGATCAGGTCTGGAAGAGGAGGCAAGTTGATGCAAGGTGCTAGTTACAGCTGAAGAAGGTTGGAGTACCAAATTTGGCGTGGCCACGCCGGAACAATGAGGATCATCCTGCACCAGGAATGCATAGACATACAGGCCCTTCCATGGAATGGAGAAAGCATTACCCAGACTTCTCGCCTGAGGGTACATGTTGGCAAACTGGGCACACTTTGAGTTGGGCGCTGTGGCGAATAGGTCTATCTGCGGCCGGCCCCATGTCGAGAAAAGACAAAGAACCTGGCAGGATTGCAGTTGCCTGCTGGGGGAATCTGTGATGGTGTTGTGGACCCCGGCCATATGAAATAGAATGAGGAACATATTGTGGGTGATTGCCCAGTTCCACAGCATTTGCGATTCCTTGGAGAGAATGAGAGAGCAGGTCACTCCTTGCATCCTGATGTAGAACATGGTGGTCGTGTTGTCCATGATGATGCAAACCACCTTGCCCTGTAGCTGGGGTCTGAATGACTTGAGGGGCCCAGAACACTGCTCGAAGCTCCAACACATTGGGCCTCATTAGGACCCTGGCGGAGAGGGTATTACGCCAGCGTAGTGCATGGCGTACCTCTCCGCCATACTACGAGTTCCCGTAGCGCCATGGCGGCCTTCTCCGGCTGGTTTTACCAGGCGGAGAAAACCATGGCGCTACGGGACCTCGTTGTTAATTACGCCACCGTATTTTACGGTGGCGTAATTAACTCCTTCCCCACTCCCATTATACCCTATGGGGCAAAAATGGGAAAGGGGAAGGGCAGAATGGGGATTGGGGATTTACCGCTCCGCCAAGGTCGGAATGGGGCGGAAAATCCGCCAACCCCCATGGCGCTATCGGCGGCTTTCCGCCATGCTTCGCGGTGCATTTAGCACCGCGAAGTCCGCCTGGGTCGTAATGAGGCCCATTGATGTGAAGAACTTGTCCTCTAGCTTCCAGGGCCTCTGGCATGGAAGTTTCCTGTGTGTGCTCCCCAACCCTCCAAGTAGGCATTGGTTGTCATTGTGGCCTGACGCACCTGTGGGTGAAATGTAGTACCCCGTGTGAGGTATTCTCGATGACTCCACCACTGTATCATTTGGCAGAACGCCGGTGTGAGATTGATTTTGGTGTTCCAGGAGCCTGACATCCGTTTCCACCTGGTGTCTAGAAACTATTGAAAAGGTCTCCTCTGCAACCTGCAGTGGGGTATCAGAGAAATGCAGCAAGACGTCATCCCCTGTAGCAATTTGATGGAACGATCCATCCTTTTTTTCCACATACATTCTTAGTAGTAGTTTCACATTAAGTACAACATCTCTCCTTGCTCCCCTCCCCCAACCCCCATGTCCCCTTGGACTAGTCCTGGTCACGAAATGTACCCCTTCCATACTCTATGATCAGAGTCTTCATGGGCCTATTCAGCTTCCTCTGGGCGTTGAGATCTCTCGCCCCTGTGGGGTGATACTTCAGAGTCACTTGGTTCCTTATTGTTCATGCTTTAGATTCATATCAAAATCCTCATTCGTCTCGGGCATCAGGCAGCCCTGGCTCCTCTCTGGAAAAAACCCAAAAGCAAGCTCCACTCTGTCAGAAAGCCTTGGTGGTCTCCTTCTAGCGAATAGGATACCCATTCCATGGCTGCTATGTTCTACATTCGCCCCACCCATTCGTGCTCCATTGGCAGGTCTTTCGTTTTCCATTTTTGAACCACCACTAATGCTCCTGCCATCATTAAAATCGCATAGACCTTACGTTCAGTATTCATTGGTCAATTCTCTCAACAGAGTCCCAATCCCAGCATTGCCCACCCCTTATGCACCCCCTACTTTCACCCCCAGAGAGAGCTTTTTTTTTGTTATTATTATTTTGGTTGGTTCAAATAAATTAACCTTTCAAAACAGATCCATTGGTTCATTCAAATACATCATTTCCATTCTCAATCATCATAGTATACTAAATATCATTTCAGTATTTTCAGAGTTTCCCAAAAGGGAGAAGCAAAATTACATAGATAAACATAGATGACATTATTTGCATGATTACAAGTTACATTCATGAAAGATTTCATTCATAAAAATAATCATTAACTAATTAAATAACACCAATCTCATTGCTACAATAATTCAACATAAAGTTCCAATGATAATTTCATCTGTATGCAAAATTGATTTTAGAAACTGCATAGTAGCTATTCTTATTGAAATTTTAGATGTAGTAAACAATTCATGCCATAATTCATTGGCAGAGCGTGATACATAGTGCGCTCGTATTAGTTTATGAAAGATCATTTCTCTTTGTTGTTTTAGAGCAACACAAACAATCAGTATGTGTTTAAGAGTCTCTTCCATTCCAACAAGTTTACAGAATCGACATTGTGCAACTTCTGCTTTAATTAAGCCTCTTCTTAATAATATTTGATTCGTTGGCCATAAATTCAAGCAGAATATTATAATTTGATTTCTCAATGTGGCCGAAGGACACTTCAATAGATAATCAGCCGCCTGACGAAATTTCTTATGACCAAACAGTGCTCTGTCAAAGTCTTTTAGTTCTAAACATTATTGCTGAGTATATTGCCAATCAAATTGAAACAACTTCACTTTTGCCCTGTTTGGATTGTTCAATAGCAAATCCAATGATACGTTTGCTTCACTCATATTGTCATAGACAATAGTTCTCCAATTTGTTGGAAACAAATGTTGAGAACGCAATAGGTAGTCTGCTAATGTTGCTAACACATTATTTGTTGTCAGACCAAAAAAGAAATTCCAAGGAGACTGCATCTTTTCCAAACTACTTGAATGTGTATTGAAAGAGTACCCAATTCGAAACACAAAAGAGCATTTGAAGTCGAATTGGGAAGATTAAGTATTTTTTTCCAAAATTGAGCTTCCATCTCAACCCAATACTCTCGATTTTGAGCAGTCCATGTTTCTGCTCCATAAGTAATAATGGGAATTACCTTTTGTTGGTAAAATGTAAGAACATGGGAACAGGAGAACTTACCAAACTAAGCTAGAAGTATTTTGGCCTGCGAAATTAAAGATAAAAGTTTCCTGTTTATACTACTTTGTTGTGGTCTATTCGTGGTAGAGTTACTAAACAAAACACCAAGATATTTATATTCATCAACTACCGTTAATTTTTGTTTTTGCAGAACCCAATCATTTTGTTTCTGATATTTATTATTTCTCAGTTCCATAACTTGAGTTTTTTCCAAATTAAGAGTTAAGTTGTTCTAAACAACAAAAGATTCTAGCTGGTTGAGTAGCGACTGAAGTCCACTCGGTGTTTGCGAAATTAAGACCAGGTCGTCTGCATAAAGAAGCCATGCGATGATTTGCTTACCAAGTTTAGGTGCATCATTAATTATTTTCAAAAACTCTATTCCTAAGTCGAAAATAAACAAATTAAATAGAGTAGATGCAAGAATGCAGCCTTGTTTAAGTCCACGTTTAGTGTGGATGATTTCAGATAACAGCCCATTCAAATTCAATTTTACTCTCATTGTGGTGTTAGAGTGTAGTAATTTTATTAGTGAAATGAGAGATATTGGGCAGCCAAAAGTCGACAATTTATTAAATAATAATTGTCGATCAACTGAATCGAATGCGGCACGAAAGTCGACAAAGGCTAAGTGGAGAGATTGCTGTTTTATTGCATAGGCTGCTTTAATAGCATTACGTATAATTATATTAATAGCAGTACCTAAACCTGCTACAAAGCACGTCTGAAATGGATCACGTCGGTTTTCGTTAACAGACCAAATATTAAGATCTCGCAGAATGATTCTGGAGAACATTTTTCTGGGTGTGTCAAGAAGAGCTATTGGACGATAGCTCGCTGGATTCATACGGTCCCCTTTCTTATAGATGGGGACTATCACAGTTTTGCACCAGGATGGAGGAATGCTTTGCTTTACCAGAATAGAAAGAAATATAGTATATAGAATATTGGCCCACAGGATTGGATTTTGTTTTAGAGTATAATTTGACAAACTATCCGGGCCCGGGGTCCTAGATGAACGTGCACTGTTAATATAAAATAATATGTCATTCCGATTAAATTTTAAAGTAAATGGGGAATCAACCGACCTAAGTACCTCATGATCGCAATTATTTTGTGGAAGATCATACATATTCGTGAAATGTTCAGCCCAACATTTCTCGGATACATCATTGATTTGGGATGATAATTGTGAGCAAGTTGTGCTCGAGTTAATTAACTTCCAGATCTGTGAGGTGATTTTTGTCTGAGCCACATGTAGCCACTGTTCACCATCTTTTTGATACATGCTTGCTTTATACGCTCTAAGCCAATTTTTGTAATCAGTCTTTATTTTACGCAGAGCCGCATCACAATATTTTGGCAGGAGAAGCAAAGATTGTCTTTTCTGTTTTCAAAATGCAGACTTTCTATGTCTGATTAACTGATCAAATGTATGAATGGGACGGATGTTATTAGATGTTTTATGACCAGGTTTGCTAGAAGAAGCAAATACATGCATTTTGTCATAATATTCTAATGGAATTACTGTTCCTGTAAAAAGCGGTGATGATCTTTAATTAGATCTTCGCCTAACGCTTCCAGGTCAGGATTTGTCCAATATAATCTGTTCAGCTGAGGGTTATCATTCAGATTTTTTAGCTGTTGTTGGAATACCCGTAGTTTACCCTGATCGTGCATCATGAATTCAAACGTCAGCATTAAATGATCACTATTCAAAGAAGGCAGAATAATAAACTTGGTGATCTGGTTGAATAGCACTCTATTTACATAAACATAATCAATAACTGCTTTCTGTTGTCCACACGACCATGTATAGGAAGGTGGGATGTCAGTTTTAAGAGCACCATTCAACATTAACAGATCCCAAGTTTCCACAAAAGAAAACCACTGACAAACCCGTTCCGAATTCCTTTTTTTAGTTGACAAGAGGAGATGGATGTTCAAATCTCCAGCCAAAATAATATGTGTGATGTCAGACGAAGCAACAATATTTTCCATAATTGTATTGAGACCCTTTAAAAAAATGGAAGTTATAATAGACACAGGATTCCAATAGAGATTAATAATTGCGATGTTTGTGTTCTGAATCGAAATTATAGACCATTGCATAAAGGAATTCGGAAAGGGACAGTCAGTTATGTTAGTTATAGTGGAAATATCAGAAATTGTTGCTAACCCCGACATTGGTCTGCCTCTCTGGCCTTTAATCGCAGGAACCAGGTAAACATGATGATTATCCCAAGTTGGTGAAACCATTAACCACGTCTCTTGTAGGAGCACTACATCAAAATGTGTTAATACACAATTTGGATTATTCAGAAGATGCTTGTGTCCTCTGGTATTCCAACTCAGAAATCTGATTGTATGTGTAAAAGGACATGACTCATCAAATGCTAGTTATGCATTTTTACAACAGCAACAACTAGTAGATTTTGTTACAGATGTTATACTTTATTTTGAGAGAGTTACAGGAATTGTTTCCGCAGTTTCCATTCTCTCAGAATGTTGTATATTCTCATTTAAGGGATTTTCACCATTGATAGGGATTAGTTTGAATCCAAGTTCATAGAGTGCCGATCTCGCAGACCATATGATTTTAAAAATGGCACGAGATCTTATCCAGAGACACGAGACAGTCAAATCATTTTCGTCAGGAAATTCAACCCAGTCAATATCTCCTGAGGCAAGACTCTCCAACATGGGAATATCAAAGAATATTTCCATGATACTCCTTCTATTCATAATATATGTTGGAAAGGATCCTCCTCGACAGCTTAGAAATATTCGGTATAATTGAGGGAACTTTTTGGTCCCACTGCTCGAAGTCATTGGAACCACTTTCTTTACACGTGATACTTCTTGAGTGGAGTTTAATTTCTCACTCACTACTGGAAGCTGAAATGAAACATTTCTAGCATTTAAGCTCTGGACTGAGGTTGATGAGGAGTCATGATTGGGGCCACAAGTAGATGTTTTTATGGCAGACTTGAGTGTTTTTTGTTCTAAGGTCAGAGCTACTAAGCAGTCCCTAATGGAGGATAAAATATCAATTTGCGGGTTTAATTGCTCTATCGGTACAGTTGGCGCGCTAGGAAGAATCTTTGTACCTGTAGCTGTCTCTTCATTTTGAAGGGACAGGATATTTGACTTATCAATGATTTTTTAATCTTCTATTAAATTTTTGGGCATGATATGAGTGGATTTCACCAATGGGTGTGTCATGACTGGGTTTGGTTGAAACTGGCGCATATAATCATCCACAGTCTTCCTAAGTTCAACATGAGAAAATAGGAGGTCGTAATGACCAGAATTATTTTTGGTAATAAGATTGTCTGTTGGTATGGACTTCATTTCAGCAAGCGAGTTTATACACTAATTTTCACATTCTTCTCCCGCCTGTACCAGTTCATCTAGTGTTGAATGATTTAGGTTCACCTGTAAGTCTTTCATCCTGTCATTGGAAGTTCTTTTTTTTTCCTGTGCCATATTGATATATTTTTTAGTTATAGCATTAGATGCCAATCTTAAACCACTCACTGGTTTAGAGAGTGATTTAATAAACTGTTTATTTTGACCAGTATACAAAGTTTTTCTAGATTTTTGATTTTTTGTTTTTTTTGTTTTTTCCTTATTTAAAGTCAGTTCAGTTTTTTGTTTCTTAGAATTTTTATCAAAAATCATATACGTTTCTTTATGTGTCTGTACACTTTTCATTGTGGGAAGTGCTTTAGCAGAGGAAATCATAGGTAGTTCATCCGTAGGTAACGAAGACAACAAAGGCACTACAGCTGGTAACTCCACTGGGGTCTCACGAATAATGCCCTCCACGAACGGAACAGCTACTTTTAAAGGTGATGTGGCTTTGTTAAGTGAGCATCGACTGCAATGTAAGCCAAGATGATCAGTTACCAGTTTTAATGTAGATATACACTCTGGTATCTGATTAAATGCTAGCAAAGCAGCTTTTTCATCCAACATCTGCCTCTGGGCCAAAGAATCAGCAATAGATTTTTGCCAAATAGCACCATTTTTAAAGTTTTCAGCAATAGCGTTTACTTTTAAATCAAGAACTTCAAATAATTTTGCAAGAGATGTTATGGCAACGTTCATCATTTCTAGCATTATTATCGGCGATTCTTTCAAAAGTGGTACCCTGCTTGGAGCAGAGTTGGCTTGATCTGGTCTTCTTGGAGTTGGGGGAATAAATGAAATAGAGGTTTCAATTTCAGATATACTTTCATTCTGGAAAAGAGCAGGAGATTTGGAAAGGTCATGACGATCTTCTTTCTCCGAAAAGCAGGAGTTTGACGAATGAAGATCAATGATGGCATCGTCAACTGCATTGATGACACTTCTAGATTTTTCCAATAAGTTCACAACATTGCCAGTACGAGCATTTTGTAGGATCATAGTGTCTGATAAAAAGATATTACATGGTTCTTCACAGACTTTATGACTGGCATTAAGATTTAATGTTGGTGAACTCATTAATGGTTGTTTAGTGGTCAAACAATTCTGACTAACAGATACTGATTGAACCTCTACATTTGAAACATTTAAATGTACTATTTCAGGCATCTTCGCCACCGAACGCTTAGCATGCAATGAGTTATACCCATAATCTCGAATATCACAAGCCGGTGTATTAGAGCGAGTTCGCTTCATCCCAGATTGTCTATCCGATTGAAGGTTCTTTGTAAAAGGGCGAACCAACTTTGGAGTTAAGATAGAACTATCTTTATGTAATGAATCACATAACACACGTATTTGTGAGGGACAAGGCATATCAGTGCGTAAGTTATAGATTTTTCCTCTTTGATCAGTCATTGTTCAGCAGAGATATAGTGAATGGATTAGATATATGGATGTCCCTACAGTTAAGCATACAAATAATCAACAAAATAAACAAAACATTAATTTAAACCTTTCTAGGCTTATGTGTACCCAGAGATTAATTAAATGTGCACAGAATGCATAAGTATTATCAAACTCATAATGAGTAACACATTGTAATTAAAAGCACAATTTTGAAGTTATAGCCCACCCCACATACCCCAGGTGTGGGGTGAAGCGGTCTGAATAATACTATTGTCTTGAACTCACGAACGGGATCAAAGAGGGATCACCGCTGCAGTCTCCCAGCCAACGTACATGCCAAACAGCCGCACAACAGCCAACAGGCTTGTCTCCACCGGGCTTAACGCCGCAAGGGTGAATGGCAGGGTGCTTTATGGCTGGAATCAGTCACGTGATGATCCGCGTGACTAGCACAGGCCCCGCCCCCTCATGGCAACGCTTGGAATCCTGCAAGAGCGTTGTATGGGCTCGCAGTGCAGGTTTGTCCAAAGTGAATTAAAAACGTTCGCTACAGCAGCAGTTCCAACACATTGTGCAGGCAAAAGAAAATGTATTGCTTCCTGAATACTTTCCCAGAACGCCTGAATTTGTGGACATTCCCACCAGATGTGACTCCAGGTTACCACCATCCTGCATCCCCTCCAACACAGATTGGATACTGACATATATTCTATGCACCTTAACAGGAGTTAAGCGCCACAGCAGCATGAGTTTCACAGAGATTTCCAGAATCTGGAGAGACCTCGCGTGTTTGAGTATATAGCTCCACAGCAGTGGAGTCCATTCTCCTTCATCTATCTGACTTGTTATCGCTTCTTCATAGTTCGCCATGTATTTAATCTCCCCGGGTTGTCTCATCCATAGCGTAGATTGTCCCCACTAAATGTTCATTCCCAGTTCCTGTGACCCGCTATTTCTCAAATGGGGTCACATCTCGCGTTGCTCCATCTCTCATTGGTGGTTGCATCACCCAATGTCTCAGTTGGGAGTACCTGTATCACTCGCCTTCTTCTACCCTGAAGTCCTCTTTACATTGGGGGAATGTTTTAATTTCCGTCCCCTCATACATATCCGAATTTTATAACAACCTCCTTGCTGCCATTTATCAAAACTCTTTCCACTCAACCCTGTGGAGAATTGCGGATTACCAAATATGGGCGTTAATGGGGATGGTTAGGTGGTGAAGTGGGCTCGCCTGATTAATTTATTCTATTTATCTAACTATGGTGCATATTGGGTGGCCTGTCTTCCTTTGGCTTCCATAGGACCTCCGCCAGAATCTCCCCCCTCTGCCCCATCCATTAGCCGCCACACCTTGTCCCCGTCATCCATCTGCCAGTCTCTAATAACTCTCGCCTGTGCCGCAAGGAAGTATACTTCAAAGTCGGTCCTCCCATTCCCCTTCTGTTCCTAGGCATTATTACCCTTTTCGCTACACTTGGTTTTTTGTGGTTCCAAAAAACCTCCCGTATATTTCTTGTGGGTTCTGAAGAAGGAAGGAGGGACCTGTGTGGTAAGGGTCACAAAATAATATAGTAGTTGGGGGAAAATGACAATTTTCAATACATTGATTCTCCCCATCCATGTCATAGAGAGTGTGCCCCAGTTCACCAGCTTATTTTGATTTTTTTCCAGTAGTGATTGGTAATTGGCTGAAAAGGACATTTCCATTGTGTTTGTAAGGTTAATCCCCAGGTATTTTATTGCAGAATTTACCCACCTGTATGGGAGCTCTTTCCAAAGCTCCCTCTCCTTATCGAGGGGTATCGTTAGATTTAATATTTCCGATTTATGGGTGTTTATCTTGAGTCCCGCTACCTCTTTGAATATCTGCAGCTTTTCCTCCATGGCCCTAAGGGAAAATTCTGAATGATTATTAACATGTCGTCCGCAAGAGCAGCTATTTTGTGTTCCCTTCCCCCAAATGGTATGCCCTCTATTTCCTTATTGATCCTCACAGCTGTCAAAAAGGACTGCAAATGAATCGCATATAACAATGGCGAAAGGGGACATCCTTGTTTCGTGCCCCTCTGGACATTTATGGGGTCTGACAGCTGGTCATTTATTGCTAAGAGTAGCAACAGGTTCTTGTAGTTGGCTTTGACCTTGGATAGAAACATCTCGCCAAAGCCCATCTTTTTCATGGTGAGGAACAAAAACTGCCATTCCACCCTATCGGAAGCCTTTTCGGTGTCTAAGGATGTAAGTTGGGAGGGGATATTTTTCTTATTAACCTTTTTCTACAAGATGCGTGATCCTCCTTGCGTTGTTGCTCATCTGTCTACCCTTTCTGAAACCTGATTGGTCCATGCTAATGATGTGGGGAAGGATATGTTCTGGCTGGTTCGCCAACACTTTCATATAGATCTTGGCATCTACAATTATGAGGGCAATTGGTCTTTTTGAGCCGCAGGTAGATGGGTCCTTACCTGGCTTTGCGAGAAGCACTAGTTTTGCCTCTTCCATTGAGGGAGTAATTTTTTCCATCCTCACAAATTCACTGAATAGCGGGACTAGGTGTGGGTTTAAGGCTTCCTTACAGGATCTATAGAATTCCGATGTGAATCCATCAGGGCCCGGGGATTTATTTAATGGTGTTGATGTTAAGGCTGTCCGTACTTCTTCATTCGTAATATCTTGTCCCAGAACCTCCCTTTCATCCTCTCTTATTTGCCTTAGGGTCATGCCTTCTAGGTATTCCTGTTATTGCTACTCCCCAGATCACTCCAATCTGTATAGGTGGGAGTAAAATTTACTGAATTTCCTTTGAGGGTTTACCCTGAGCCCTTGGGTACTGTCTACTCCTATCCCTCCCTGGGTCCCATGCCATGTTGAAGTCACTGGTGAGTATTATGGGGGCCTTTGCAAATTTCTCTAGCTAGGAAAGTGAGGTCTGGAGGAATCAATCCTTTCCTGTGCTGGGGGCATATAGTGTAGCTATCGTGTATCCCTCCCCTCTCCCTTTCAGGTTTAGTGCTACGTATTTCCCTTGGGCATCTCTCTCGATATCCATGACCATGAGGTCTATATTGCTCCGTAGGGCTATCATTACTTCTCCCTTCTTAGTCTTGTCATTTGCTTGATAGACTTGGCAGAAGCCACAAATTCCCACCCTATCTCTGTCCCTAAGCTGCACATGGGTCTCATGTAGGGTAACAATGTCCGGTCCCTCCCACCTGAGATATCGCTCCACCTTTTTTCTTTTTGCTGGGGAGTTTAGCCGGTTGAAATGTACTGAAATTATGGATAGACCTTTGTGATTAGCTATGTCCAGGGTTTGTTATAGCGTTAACCGTTCTCTTTCTTGTTTCCCGCCTGGACCCCCTCTGCCTTCCCTGCTCCCCTCTTCCCCTCCCTGTCTTCCCCCCTCCTGACCCTTACCCCCTGCACTGGGTGTGCCCAGTCGGCCTCTAGCCCCCCTCAAATCGCCTCCTCGAGGATTGAGTCCTTTGCTCCGCCCAGTGTGTAAGCCAGCTGGTTTTCCCAGACCCATTCCAAGATCTCTCTCCACCCCCCTGCCCAATGTAACCATTAACCTAAAATATCTTTCTATAGTTGCCCTCCTCAGGCTTCTCTGTTTTCAGTTTGCTCGTTGTGCTTTCCCCAGTATATGCGTCTTCGGGTCTGTAGCGTCTCACCCATCATCTTCAGGTAGATGGGCCTTTCAGGTTGGGTTGATACCCTCCTTTCTTATTCCTCTTGGGCCTCATTGTGGACCATTCCCAACTCCAAGGTTTAGTCTGGCTGTTTGCTGTAGGTTCATTCCCTGGTTGTTCCTCTGCTTCGATACTGAGTCGGGCTCCTTCTTCATATGATACTATCCTTTGCTGTTTCCCTTCCCATTCAAAAACCATCCCGAAGGGGAAGGTCCATCGGTACCGGATGTCTTGGTCTTGGAGGACTCTAGTGACGGGTATCATTTGCTTCCTTCTGGTGAGGTTTATTTGGGACAGGTCCTGGAATAGCAACATTTCTGCTCCGTTATAAGTTATCTTGGTTGACTTTTTTGTCACTGCCAGGATTTTTTTCTTTCATGGTATACTCGTCTAGTGCTACCAGGACATCCCTTGGCCTTTCTCCTGGTCTGTCCTGCATGGACCCACTCTGTGCACTCTGTCCAGCTGTACGTCCAACGCGTTCTCCATTTCCAGGAGGTCGGTAAAGATGTCGGTCACCAGATTCTTGTCCAATAGCCCCTCTGTCAGACATTTTATACGAATATTGGATCTTCTGGACCTATTTTCCAGGTCCTCAGTTTGGAGCTCAAGATTATGCATTGCGTTTGCCAGTTGCCCCATCAGCAAGTCCACCTTCCTTGAGTCCTTCACTAGATCTTGAACGCCCTCTCATTGGTATCCACTCTTTCCTCCATTTTGCTTACATCCCTCTTCATATCCTGCAATGCCTCCGCCAGGTCCGCTCTCATTTTGTTCATTTGTTTCTGGACTGTTCCCGTGAATTTTTCGCCAAAGTCCATAAAGAATTACTTGAGAACTGAGTGGGTTACTGCCTGTTCTAGAGTGCCAGTCGTTTGGGAGTCTACATGGACTGCATTTCCCTGGGTATTTTCATTTAGTGGGGAAGAAGTCATTCCACGCCTCCACATCTTCTGGGGGCTGGCCTCTTGGGGTTTTCTTGTATTTGTTGCGGCCTGTGTGGAGTCTGCACCCTTGCTTTGGACATGCTCTTTCCCCAAGGGGTTAGTCAGCCCTCTTCTCCCCCGATTTGGTTTCGTGTTGATCCTCCCCTGATGGGTTCTCCCCGTTTTTGCTCAGATGAGGGGAGGGGCTATCGTAGCGCTGTGGAGGGTGATCAGGCCTCAATAGATATTGCAGGGCCTCAAGTGAGCCCTTTCTTCTCCTCTCTTGGATTTTATGGGCACCGCAACGTTAAGCTGAAATTCTCTAATGGGCTGATCTTATCTTTTAGGCAGTTTGGGATTGCACTGATTTCTCTACTGTGCCGGTTCGGCTCGCTCCCTGCTCCATTTGGGCCCCCCCTATACCTACCCTGCTACTTATGTCCCTTGCTCCTGCGTGTAGCTGCGGACTGGAGACTTTCCCCTGTCTGGTCTGGAGGGAGGGTCTGCTCCTCATCCACCACTCTAAGTTGTCCTTCGGTGCCTGGACTCTGTAGCCTTGCCTCCAATCCTCACGACCCTCTCCAACTGTCCAGTTTGCTTCCTTGCGATCCGCGCGTGTCGTGTGGTACCGCAGACCTCTCTGGCGCTGTCTGCTCTGCCCTCAATCGTGTTAAGAGTCTATCTGAATCTCTCCCCCGCACAGGCATCCAGGGGGCAGTCCTTTGTACCTTCTTATGTGGGCACTTCCTTGGCCAGCCATTCGACTGGGGAGGGTGAATTAGCCTGATTTTATCACTCTTTTAGTTTCAAGGGTCGGGAGAGCATTATTCACGGTGCTCTCCATAAGGCGGCCATCTTGGAATCTGAGCAATCCATTCTTAGCTGGAGAGTGGACAGCTACTGGGCCTTGTAGAGTATCGCATGGACTCTCTCCTCCAAGGGAGTCACCAGGCATTGTAGTGTGTCCAGCCCAGGAACAGAGCATTCTGAGACAGCACTATGCAAGACTTTGGAAAGTTGATGGAGAATCTGAGAGAAGTCGGGCATCAGATGGTCTCTGCAGGGCTAGCGGCTGTGAGGGGGCATGTATTAGCCAGTTGTATAGGTATGGGTAGAGGTAAATGCCTGCACGGAGAGATGGGAAGCCAACACAGGGAGGCATTTTGTGAAAACATTTGGAGACAAATTTAGGCCAAAGGGTAGAGCTTTGAAATGGTAATGGTTGCCTTGCACCACAAAACAAAGGAATGTGCTTGTGGTGGATGGGGATATGGAAGTAGGCATCCTCCAAGTCAGGAGAGGAAGTCTCCCTGTTCCAGCTGGCCCGTGAACATGCTGTAGCGTGACCACGTGGAACCTTTGTGATTTTAGGAACTTGTTGAGCTGTCTGAGGGCGAGGATGGGTCTCCACCCACCAGACTTCTTTCTCACCAGGAAGTATCTGGAGTACACTCTGGAGCCCTGGAGGTGCAATGGTATGGCATTTGTAGCACCTTTTATTTTAGCAGGAACCGAACTTCCTGCAAGAGGAGGGTCAGATGCTGTTCCTTTTTCTTTACTGATGGAATGGAAGGGCATTGAGCACCCACTTGTCGGTGGAGATGTTGCACCACTGTTCGACAAACTGTGATGCCCGGCTTCCCACTGGGGTGCTGAAGTGGCGATCCGGAATCTGATGCTGGTCAGGCTTGCTTAGACGTTTGAGCACAGGAGGAGTGTCTGCATCGTCTCTGCGTACCCTTGTACGCCTGCAATCTCGATCGGTATGCCTCCTGCGAAGTGGTGCGCGACAGTTGGCAATATGATGGCTGATGATCTCTGGTGGTTTTTGAAAATCTTTCTCTTCCCAGAACGAAAAGGCAACCTCTGCTGTTGCAGGGTGCCAAGGAAGCAGGCTGTGTCAGTGTCCATCTTGATTGTTTAAACGGTCTTGTCGACCTTTTCACCAAAGAGGCCGTCTCCATTAAAGGGCATTTCAAAGACCTTAGACTGCACGTCAGGACAGAAATTGGTGGTCTTCAACCACCCCTGGCACCACAGAATGACCTAATTTCCCATCTGGCAGAATCCTGTGTCCGCAATATCCAAAGCCACAGTGATGGCGTGATCAGATGCTACTTCCCCCGCATGTAGCAAGGCTAAAGCCTCATCTCTATTGTCGTCAGGTAGGAAGTTCAAGATGAGAACCATCTTGTACCAAAATTTCTGGTCCTACTGGGAAAGAATGGCCAAGGAAGTTACGGCCTTGATTGTAGTGGCATCCGTGGTAATTACCTGCTTCCTTAAAGCGCTCCAGCTGCTTTCCCTCCTTGTCCAGGGGAACCATTAATGGGGAGAAAGGGTTAGCAGATCCCTTTCTTGCTGTAGCCAAGGTCACAGACTCCGAAGATGGACGAGTGCGAAGACACTTGGGAGCGGTCTCTTGAACTTCATGTTTCTTTTCTAGATGGTCCTTTTTTGGTGCAGCCGAAAAAGGATTCCTCATGACCAATAAACCATCCTCCCAGAAGTCATCTAGCACAGGGATGGCGACCACTGATTCTCTAAAGCTTCAAGCCCCTTGAACAGGAAGCCTTCTTTTTTCTGTTCCTCCGGGACGAGTCGATTAGCTTCATTGCCCATGTTAAAAGTGCATGGAGGGATCTATTTCGTCTGGTGGAAAATTTGGGGAGGTTACCTCAGGGCCTTCTCCATCCGCTGGTAATAGGTAATCACAATCATCAGTAGCATGTTTATCCTGGGACGTGTCCCTGTCCGGACTGGTATCCGTGTCCGTGGCAGCAGCCACTGTGCCTAGCAAATGAGGTGGTGGAGAAGGCGGAGGCTGGGGGATTACATCTTCCTGTGAGGGCAGTGCTGAAGAGTTCCTACTAGGGGCACCCTGAGGTGGTGCAGCAGTTCCATCACCAAGGTTTGCAAAGTGGACAAGCTGTCTAATGACAAATCCCTGGGTGCTGATGGTGTTCCCACAGGAACTGTAGGCACAACAGCGGGAGCAGAATGGGGAGCTGGTTGATGCACTAGTTGATGAGGTGCTGGTAGAGGCACTGTTGATGTGGTGCTGGTAGACTAGGGTCAGGTTACTCTTCTATCTCCTCCTGATCCAAAGATAAAGCCTCCAGAGGCCCTTCCTCTGACATGCTACCCTCCTGTAGAATTTGGACAGGTGGTGTTGCCATATGCACCAGAGAAAACATTGGTTTTGCCTTGATGGTTGTGGCAAAAAAGAGAGTGCTGCAAGCACGTCCCTCTCCACATTAGCACTTTTAGCAAAGTAAGTGATCACCGAAGATTGTGTTGTCATTGTGGGGTTGGCCTTGGATGCAGTGCAACTCGGAACATGATGGTCATAACTGTGGATGAGGTGGTCGAAGATTCAATTGTGGATGGCGCAGTCGTGGTATATTTGGACCTACATCATTGACAGGAGTGTCAGCTACAGAGGAGGTGGTTTAGACGACATTTTGTGCTTGGGCCTCATTGATGGGCAACTAGTCTACAGTGCTGTCATGGATGTTGTGGATGAAAACAGACGTTGTTAGGTGTAAGACTATGATCTTGTCGTTGCTGTTCTCGTGGACAGAGCGGTAGAGGAAACGAATGACAGGTCCTGGTAGCCATCGTAGCCACCGACGGAAGGGCAGTCAGGATGTGAGACTTATTCCCATGTCCCCCTCTCAGGTTTCATCCCCATGGAGGTGTCCTCATGAGACTTTGACCTCTTCGCAGAGGGAGTTTTTTCTGAAGATCTGCCAATCCAGACACAGCCATAGTCAGAGGCATGGGCACCCTCCTCCAACCAAGTCACCAACCGTCTGTGGCGATCCTTCTGTGCCATTGCGGAGAAGGACTGGCAAATGGAGCAGGCATCACATCATGGTCTGGGTGCAGGCAATAGATACATTTTTCACGTCGATCGTCCACAAAAATGTTCTTGAGGCGACACTTCGAGCAGGGCTTGAAACGGCTCTTCTTGCTAGCATCCACAATGGCCGCGTGGAGGAGACCTCAAAGTCGAGCAGAGCTCCTCTCACAGTGAAAAGATCTTCACTGGCAACAGATCCCTGTTACCGGCGGTCACAAATGTGACCGATGATTAAGAAAAAAGGTTGAAGATATATACCAATTATAGATGGAAAAAGTCAATATTTTATAGAGCGAAACACTGGCAAAAAAAGCACTGCCAAAACATAAATGTGTGGTACAAATCTGATGATGGCCACCAGGGGTGGAGCTAAAGAGGGTTAGCCATAGGCTGGGGCAGTATGACCCAAAGTGACAGCAATAAGTTATATAAGTGATTAGCTTCAAAAACTGCTTAACTGCTTTAAGATTGCCAAGGATTTCCCACATGACGATGGGGGATATTCATGAGCATGTGAATCCATGAAAGATCCCTTGCTGTCGAAGCTAAAACTATTGATATGGGCATTTCGTGTTAGACTTGATTTGTTTGAGTTGCCAAGTCTACTCCATATGATTTGCCTGATTTTAAACTATTTCAGACCATCATTCCGAGACCTCCTGCATCATCATGACTTCCTTCTGTTCAACTGTGCCTGCTCCATCATCGGCCTCTGCAGCGGTCTGCTGACTTGGCAACCTACTGGGTCCAGCCCTTCAGTTCTTTGTCTGAGCAGAGAATTACTAGCCAGTTTTGAAGGGCCAGCTTTGCGATAACATGATGCTGCAGTTAACCCATCATCAACCATTTTGAGAGTCTTTGTCTGGGAGCTTGCTGGCCTCGGCTGTATCACTGGAGCGATCCCCTTGTGCCTGTGCCCAGGGACTTCATGGGAAGTCATTGTATCAGTAGCTGGGACCGCGACCAACAGAAAACCCAAATGTCCAAATGTACCAATGCACCCTTGAACCATGAATCGTTTCTTTGGGGTTCATCAGCCTTTTCAAAATGCTTGCGATCTTTGGGTCTCAAATCTATGGCTGGTAGCGGAGGACATCATTTACAGTCCTTCCAGGTTAACACAACCTAAATTATGTCTGCTTCTGAACTTTTGTTTCACTTCTGCAAACCTCCGTCTCGAGGTCTCTGGGGCGCATCTGGGCCCCGTGTCCGGGACAGCCCAAAGGTTGTCACTTCTGCAGCTTCCTGAGAAATACCGTATCACTTACCTTTAGTCTCCCAATAGACAGGCTATCGACTTCGTCCCGTTCATTCTTATAGACCTACATTTTTAAATTTTTGGTCATCATATTTTTTTCACCAGGAAAATCATGTTGATATCTTGGGTAGATGGTTGTTCAACATTTTTTGTTACTATTTACGGTTTTTATACATTTCGTTCACATTATTAAAGTACTTCTATGGATACGTGTTGATGCTTTACTAAAACTAAGGTGTACATTTTCAGTATATGCAGTTTGGACTTTCCTTTATTGAGTGTTTCTGTAAAGACAAACCGTAGTTTATGATTAGCCCGCTCTTCTGCTAAGCTACCTCAGTGAAAGTAAGGAGTAACTTGGTGGACACCACTACTTAACACTACAGGTTGGCCTTTCAAAGCCCTCACGAGAGGACACTTGAAATATCTCTCTAACACACTGAAATGTGGAAACCCTTGGCAGACGGCCCGGTACATGCATTTCGGATTTGGTCAGAGGAGGGCTCTTGTTCGAGGCCTACTTGATAAAGACACCAGAGGAATTAATCCGGGTTACTTAGTGCCAATGCTTCAATTGCCACGATCGGCCACAAGACGCCTGGACACTGCAACCTGGATGTCGTTGCTTTTAATGAAAGATCATCCACTATCGATATTAGGGTAGTTTAAAAATAAAGCAAGAAAAAATACCGTCTACGTGCCATATGGTAATCGAAAACACATTTTAATCTTAAATTCCATACATGCACACCGCCACCAAGTAGCCATAACTAGAAGTTCACCTCCAGATCGATCAGAGCCACGAAGCAAAGCACTATGGGTGAATTAGCTGGAAAGCTTGCTTTTAGCTCCATGTGAACAAATTCCCATGGTTTTATACAGCCGGGCTAATTTATGCATAGATGTATCAACCCATGGCGGACCGCTCTCAAGGGTGCAACAGTGAACCACATTCTCCTTTCCCAGTTATTCAGCATTGCTAGTGAGGCATAAATGGACATCCTTGAGCTTGGAGAATTGGGGCAGGTTTTCCATGCACCATGAATATTAATGAGGGTTTTTTTTTGTTGTTGTTGAAAGTGTGGGTCTCAAATGGAGGAACACGTCCATTGATGGCTACTAGGAGGTGCTTTGCATGTGTGGAATTTTAGCTGAAATGATCTACTGTATTGCATCACATTTTCTGAAAGAATATGGAACTCACAGCTTGCTTTTTACATGGGATTAGTAAAGGTATTAGTTCAGGACATACTATATTTCTTTTGGCATCCATATGCCTTGAAACATGCAACACTCTAATGTAATATAGAGGGCCTTGTAGCAGCTGCTGGTAGTGCTCCAGAGAGGCAGAATAAAGTGTTAACCAAATCCCTGACTGGCTCGTTAAGGAAACTAAAATGCTGGTGAATGAGTCAGTTGGCCACAACCTGCAGGATGCCTCCCTGCTGGGGGAAAGACATCTAGGCTTCCAAGAAAGAACGTGATTGCATGGGGTGTTGCTGACATTGCACACCCCAGTCTGTTAGCATTGCTTTCCTCCGAACCCAGTACATTAATTGTGATGTCTCAGTGAGAAATGGGGTTACATTAAGAAGGCCCCCCCCCTCTCTGATCATGTGCTCAGAAAGGCTTTAAAATATGTAGGATTGTGGGAGATTCCAGCATGCAGTGGGTGGAGTCTCTGCCTCATGTTGAGGGGTTCCCTTCCTGAATGGTAGAACCTGTGCTTAATTTGTTAAAAAAAAATAAGTGACAGGGCTCAAAAAATCTTGGCCCCCTAAAGCCGGCCACGGCGGGCGCCGCCCTCAGTATGGGAGCCTTGTCCGGTTCAGTGCTAGACCTAGATTAGCCCACCACCAGCCCATCACACAATTGTAATGACACAAAATGCAAGCAAACAGTGAGAAAGGACCATCACTCATTCCGGGAAAAGCCAGCGGTTAGAGTAGCGCCTCACGCTTCCGGCAAGAGAGTACCTGGAGTACAAGAGAGGGTACGAGAACCAATGGGGAGGCACTGCCCATCTGGGGCCTGAGAAGACGTGCTTGCTGCAGGTATGTGGAGGTGCAATGGCGCTGAGACTTCTCTATTCTCTACCCAAAAAACACACAAAAGCATGTAAAAAGACAACACGGAATACCATAAGCACCCTATGAACAATTCAAATCTACAAGGTCCTTCCATGAGAAGGATCTCATTTGGGCTAAGTGTTTTTGGCATGCACTTTATTCTCCAAATGGGCCTCCGGGGCTCAAACGAGAAAACAAAGATGTTAACATTTAACCAAGCAAATAGTGGTTATATACAGAAACTCAAATGATTGAAAATGATATCTGGACACGTTTTTCTACGATGCTTAAAACTTTAAATTGATGTTCAGATTTGTTGTCACAAACCTACTGCTCGTTGTTGTGGTGTTAACATTTGACTATCTACCTAAGAGCAGCCCTTTGTTTGCCTGTCATACACATGGACACCACGGATATAAAGTAATCTTTAAAAGTCTGCTTCATCAAGTCACTCACTTTTACTGTCTTGGAAGCAGGCACAGATTTTTGTCCTTGCCACCTGGATGACAGATCCCCGGGGACTGATATGTGAGACACCTTCAGGTTTCTCACAGTTCTCTGGGGGAGAGTGCAAGAAAGAGCTTTGCTGCAGTTTTGAACTCGTTGGAGCATTCTCAAAAGTGGTATGTAGGCGTGCCTAGGTAGAGGGAATTAGAGCAGACTGGATGCGAGAGGATGGCCATGATTGTGGAGAATCTATGGGGGTAGGAGATATGAGGAAACATCCATCTGAGGGTGCGGAGGTGGGAGGTGCACTATCTGGAAACTGCATTGATGTGACGGGAGAGGTTCAGGTCTGAGCTATAAGAGCATCCTCAGATATTGTCTGATGGGGATGCAGTTGGGGTGCGTCCGAATGAATGTGGCCAAGGGATGGGTTGGGGAAGTGGAGCTGTTTTGCTGCAGATTAGAATTTCTGTTTTTCAGGGGTTCAGGAGCAGGAGATTGTTCGTCATCCAGCAATCAATGTCTGAGAGGCAGGATGCCAGGTCGGGGGGGGTGGGAGTAAGGAGAGTTAATCTTGAGGATGATCTGGGTGTTCTCAGCATAGTTTTAACAGATGAGATTGTGAGAGGGGTAAAAGGTAGAGGTTGAAAAGGAGGGTGGTGAGGGAGGCTCCCTGGGAGACTCCACGCGGGACTCGGCAGGGGGCAGTGGAGAAAGGATGGAGACAGATGATTTGTTAGCGGTCGGAGAGGAAAGAGTAGATCCATCTGAGGGCGGAGCCCCATATTCCAAGGTCAAAGTGTCTGTTCATGCGGGTGGAGTGGTTAATTGTGTTGTAGGCTGCTGAGACGTCAAGGAGGATGAGAGCAGCGCAGCCCTCAGTCTGCTGTTCTTTTCAGGTCGTCCCAGATAGCGACCAGGCAGGATTCAGTTCCATGGAGGGGCTTGAAGCCAGACTGTGCAGGGTCAAGAAGGCTGTGGGCCTCAGTGAAAAGGCTGAACTGGGAGTAGGCTGTGCAGTCTAGTAATTTGGCTATGAAGAGATTGTTGAAGATGGGGTGGTAATTGGAGGGGAGGAGGTGGGTCAAGAGGGCTTTTTTTAGGAGTGGTTTGACATGAGAGGTTTAATATTCAGGTGGGAAGAAACCTGCTGTTTGTGAGTGGTTGATTATGGATCTGGCAAGGGTGCCTGCATCAATGGAGGGGAGGATGTTTTTAAGGAGGATAGGTGGACAAAGGATTACTGGGGAACCTGTGGGGTGGCTATTGGAGAGACGCTTTGAGAACTCGGGATGGGAGATTGCAGAGAATGAGCTGAAGAGTGTCAGAGGTGGTGGCAGCAGAACGGGGGTTGTCGGTATGGGGGTTGCTAGTTTAGCACGAATGGCGAGATTCCTATTGGCGGCTGAATTGAAGTAATGGTCAAAGAGGATGTCGTACAGTGCCTGGGAGAGGCAGAGAGGAAGAGCAGAAAGGGGTCTTGAACATTATCTTCTAGAGTTCTTTGCAGGGATTGTCTGATTTGGCGATGCAGGAGATGTAGAAGGCTTCTTTGTCTTTTCTAATTCCGAACTTGGAGGTGCTCATCTGTCTATCCAGGGTGGCTTTGTTTTGGGCAGAAGGGTTGGGATGCCAGTGTCATTCCAGGCGATGGTTGAGTGTTTCGAGGAATTTGAGGCGCAGGTTGAACCAACTGGGGAATGACCTCTGATGGTGGGGGAGGAGGTGTTTAGTGGGGACCGAGCATCTGAGAGTCATTGGTCGAAAAGGTCTGGGGAGGGGTAGATTGGGAAGGGAGGAGAGTAGGGCGGAATAAATATCTGGGGAGATGGTTAATGCTAGGCAAGATATGGAGTAGTACCCTTGGGATGCACTACAACAACCTTGACCTCCTGGCAATAGGAACCCAACCTTTGGTATATGTCTGTACTACACAGGTTGGTAGTGTGGTTGAGCAGCCAGGCTCATCTCAAGAGAGGTCAATGGGAGCAGTAGGGTAGTTACACAGAGGTTCACAGTGACAAGTATCCAAATAAACTCTTACACTCAAGGTTTCTTGATTAAACAATTATTAATTTATTTAATAGTCAGTTTGAATAAGCCTTCTTCAGAGGGGGCAATCTAATAGTAACACACAAATACACTTCAAAATACACACTCTTAGTTTCTCTAAATCAGCAAGTATCTATTTGGGATGGCACACCAACACTTACTACACCCTTAGGTGACTTAAATAACTAGGACACTGTTGACACTAATATATCACTAGTACATTTAGAGCATTACTTAGATGAGTGTCAAAGAAAAGAGTTATTCGAATAAAACAAGAGATCACACAGATATTCAGAAGCAGGTAAGTACTTTTTTTAAACCCCCAATGCAAAGTCAGTTAACCCTTTCCTGGAAGGAACGCAAAACACACAAGTAGAGGAGAGAAGACTCATTCAGAGAGCCAGGCCAAAGTCAATAGGGCAAAAGTCTAGGTGAGCTGAAGCTCTTCTTGCAGGTAGGTAAAAGTATTGCATAATGTTTTAAAGTCTTGTACAAAAGTAGAATCAATGTAGGGCCACAAGCTGGTAGGCTTATGAGTAGTAGAAGATGCAAGCAACTCTACCGAGCAACCAAGACAAGTCTCAACTGAGATCAAGTAAGGCTAGAACAAGAGGCAAGTTCTCTTAGACTGTACAGTACCTTTGGTTACAATAAATGTTTCCAGCTGGCTTCTGTTCCTGTGCAGCTCTGCAGATCCTGTTGTTCCTTTGCCTCGGTCGTGGGGACAAGAGAGAGGACTTCCGGGGACTCCTGCCCTGCAACGGGAAGGTCAGCGGCAGCAAATGACAAACTTCTACTAAGTGGCCCTTTGCGGTTTCAGCTCCTTGCTTCTCAGCAAATAGCACCACCACGGACTCTCAGATACCACTCTGGACTTTCCTCGCATCTGGGGTCCAGCACTCTTGAAGCGGCTCAGACTCGGTCAGTCCTGCTTACTGGGAGTCCGGAGGATCTTCCACAAGATTGGGTCCGACTTAAAAGTAACGCACACAATCTGGTGTTCCTCTCCCTGGCACTTCGGTTCCAACAGCAGCAGTACAGACGGACAGACAGCTTTGAGAGGATGTTCAGATGGGCATACTTTGGAGTTGATTGGTCCCACCAACTCAAGGGGAGAAGTCGTCCTTGCCGGGCTTCTCTAGTTGAGGCCAATTCAGAGCTTCAGCACAGCAGCAGGGCTTCACCGTGTAAACCAACGGTCCAGGAGTTGCAGCAGTCGTCTCTTCCAAGTTCTTCTTTGGATTCCTTCGCCCAGTGATCGACTCTGCCTTCCAAGCCAAAAAGCGTTGCATTTTATGCAGGTTTCTCCCATTCCTTCCAGCCTAGCTGTCAATCACACAATAGGGTGGCTGTCCTTGCCGGACAGCCAGACGGCCGATCACCTTTGGGTGCATTCCTGTAACCAAGGGGATTAAGCACAGGGAGTTTCTGGCACCTCACTCACTTCCTGCCCCTGCCAGATATACTGGAACCAGAGACGGGCTTCACTTGTGAATCCCGCCAAAGACAAAACGTACAATGAGACCAAACCTGGTTTGGCGCGCAGAGTAAATCTCAAGAAGGACCGTGCCAACAAGAAATGGCGAAAAACGAAGATTGGGACATTTTGACAAAAATGGCACCAATGGGTGCTGTACTGCAGCTGCAAACACAGCCCACAGTAAAAATACACATCGGTAGTTAAAAGTAAACCACTGCCACCAGCCATTAATTGTGGCAAGGGTAACATAAAAATGTTACATGAGAAACTAGACAAAGGGGATACTAAGTAGCCCATCCAGCACCCTATAGTAAGATTGTGTGTACTGGGTCTAGAAAGTTACAAATGAAAGTCAAGTCAATTTTACTTCACTGCTCTTGGAAACAGTAGTTATCCAAGAGAAAGGTATTTAAACCTTTGGGAAATCTGAAAGACTTCCCTGTGCCACTGCACTGAAGTTGCTGTGTGCCACAATGTAAAGAGATGCCTATGGAGTTTGCCAGACTCCAAAAACCAAAAGAAACAGAGTTAAAATCACAGAAAAATACATGAGAGTGGGAAAAAGGTCTCACTCTCTCCAGGTTAAAAATTAAAAAGTCCCAGAGTCCAGCAAAAGTGCTAGGGGTCTCTAAGGTAGAGAGGAATTAGCACATTTCTGAGCATTCTCCCTAACACTTATCTTGTTCCAGAGCAGAATCCTGTCTGAGATGGCAGGGGGCTCAGGACAGTGAAGAAGATAGAGTGATCAGTTCAGATGATGTGGCGGGTGAGGGCGTACGCGATCAGGTTGGACGAGCTGAAGGTGTGACCTGCAATATGGGAGGAGCCTTATTTGAGTTGGGTCAGATTAAAGGCTTCCATGTTGTCAATAACATGACGGCTCATGGGGTTGGAGGGGGTGTCGAACCAGATTTCTAGATCCTCAGGAACAGTGAGAGTCTGGTGAGATAGCATTATATCTGCTACAGAGTCACTAAGGAAGTCTGAAAAGGTTCTGTCATAGCCTGGGGGTCTGTAAAGCAGGAGGAAGCTGAGGGAGAAAGGAGAGGAGTGGCATTTAACTAGCAGTGATTCGCAGGATCATTACAGGGTTGTTTCTCGACCTGTAAGGGTGTGAGGTGAGGTTTGTGGAGGATGGCTATACCATCTGCTCTGCTGGGCCTGTTGTGGGTGATCAGGGAGTAGCCTGGGAGGAAGGCCTTGTGCGCAGTGGGGAGGAAGTCAGTGAACCAGGTTTCAGTGATGAAAAGGATATCCGAATTTTCCTCGGAGAAAAGTTCAAAGATCATGTGTTTGTTTCTGCTGACTGATATGGCGTTGAGGCGGATGCAAGAGAGAGGGTTGAGGGAGGCAATGTCCTGAGCTGGGGTGGGGTGGTGTTAACGAAGGGGATTCTGTGGGTGGGGCTGGGGGGCATGGGTGGGGTAAATAGAAGGGAAGGAGAAAAAGTGGAGAGGACGAGAGGATGGACAAAGTTGGGCGAGGGAGTGTGTAGCAGAGAGGGTTTGCAGTGCAGAGTGGGGAGGGCAGTCCGGCTTGTTGGCTGGAAAGACTTTTGCACCTGTGCCAATGGGGGCCTGCCAAAGAGTGTGGGAGCGATTGCAGCGTCCAGAGTTTAGGCCCACGCTGAGCGGGCTTTGCTTAATGAAGAAAAGGTCAAGTGACAAGGCAGGGGAGATATGAGAGAGAGAATGGTGGTGGGGCCTTGGGTGTAAGGTGGAAAGCAAAACGAGGACGAAGCAGGGTTATCAGGGGAGATAGAATGGGCAGGATTGTGTGACGGGGGGTAGGAGGTGGAATTGAGGGGATAGGTAGGGGGTAGATTGCAGAGGAGGGTGTGTGCAGCTGCTGGAAGAAAGGTCTTGTGGTCCTCGGTTGGCGGACGGGTGCCAGGGTATTGCGGGTGAGGGCTGGGGGGGCAGGGGAATCAGCTGATGGGGAAGCTTTGGCCAAGACTGTGAGGGCTGTACTGAGGGAAGGGAATGTTGAGTGTAGGACAGGAAGGGTTTTGGCAGAGTGAGAAAGGAGGAGGGTGGGACTGACATACGGGGGTGTTTGGTCGGGATGGGAGCAGGGGGGTGGTTGGGCAGGGTTAGGATGGTGCTGACAGGAGGAGTGGGAAGGGAGGAGGGGGAGGGTGGAGGAGGTCTCACAAGGTGGGAAAAGGAGTGGGCAGTCTGAGGTGTGGAGGTGGGAGGGGGCACTGGTCAGGGGATTGGAAGAAGGGGAGGGGGTGGGCTTCTAGTTCCTGATGCGCCAGAGGGCTCCTCTGGCTTTGGAATTATGTGGCATGGTTGAGGACTAGGATAGGCGAGGGACAGATGACTAGGTTCAGAATCAAATGGGCTGCATGCAAAATACGGCCACGCTGTAGAAATTAGGCTTGATGCAGAAAATCGCTACTTTGCCCAAATGTGCTAAATATAAGATTATGGCGGATTTACACCAGTGGCTAAAGGCAAGATAAGGCTCCCTTACACAAGTAGCCTGAGTGCAAAATATGGGTTATGCAAACAGGCTAAAAGCAAAAAAAGCTCTACTTTACTCAAGTAGGCGGATCCCAGATACGCTATACAAGAATAGAATAAGGGTTCATCCAGGTAACTGCCGGGACGATGTCCCACATTTCTCTCATCTCATCTTAAACATTTACAAGCCTACACATGCCTCCTCTTGCCTCAGTCATTGGTTTCCCTCCTTCAGAAGGGCTATGGTTTCTTGGGGTCAGGGTAAGCTATGAGGCAAGGATCTCAAGTATTTGGTTAAAGGATAATCAGAAAAAAGAACTACTAATAAGGCAAAAAAAACTCTTTAAAGCACTTGAGGAAAAGACCCTTTATACTTTAGGTATATCAACTCTGGGAAGACGCATGTCCCTGAGTGCCTGTACATAAGTTACCTTGTCTGGGAACACTTTAAATCAGTTACAAGGCCGCCTAATGCTTGTACATCAATTCCTGCCCTCCAGAATCTGCGTTTATAAATTACTGGACTCTACGTACACTACTTACCATGCCATATAATGTTTGCACATCAGTTACTGTGCCCTAGAATCCCCGTACACAAGTTACTGTGCCCCACAATTCACGTACCATTCCCCAGAATTCTTGCGAATTAGTTACTGGATCCTGGAATTCTTGACCAACTAACTAATCGGATGAGACGGCATTAGAAATGTATCTTTATTTCGGGCAAACCAGGGCTAGAGAGTTAAGAAACTGGTCAAGGACTGGTAGAACGGCTACAATTTTAAATAAACTCTCCTCTGGTCCACTTACCAGAGTCTATTTTCCCCGTAAAGCACCAGTTGGACAACTGCATAAGAGGGAAGATTGATTAAAAATGTGTGGGAATCAAAGTATCAAAAGGCAAGCATGAAGACATCGAATGAAATGCATAATAGCCATGAATGACAACCCTGCAAATATCCATCTTCCTTTCTTTAGGTACGGACTATGGATGTACACTAATTGACCTTCTGCACAATTGATCGTGAAATTAAGGTAAATTAGGACATATATGTGGGGGGGGAAATCCCCGCAACCCCGCCTCAATCCAAAAACCCCCAGAACCCCCAACCCAATCCCATTATATTTTTACCCTAAACATATATATATATATATATATATATATATATATATAGTAAAATAAAGGGAAAAGGTCAATTGTGCAGAAGGTCAATTGAGACCACTATTATTAGGTCAATTAGGAGGAAATGTCAATTGTAAAAGGTCAATTTGGGTAATACCACGGACCATCACTGAATGAAGGTTCTGGGTCACCTACCTGCACAGCCTACACCCAGAAATCACAGCAAGATCGTGCCCACGGTGTATAACAACAGTTCCCCGTGGAGAATGCACTGGGCAGCAAGCAAGGCCATCCATGTTCACCATCATACTGCATACAGAATTATAATAGCATACTCTCCTATAATTGACCACATTTTTATTTCCCTTTAAAAGTGCATCTGTGTTTAATTAACAGTGTGTTTATCGCATGTCAAAAATAGAGTAGATGACATTTCAGAAGTGACCTTTATTTCAATGCAGCTTACCTTTTAAAAATGGGTTATTTATTAAAAGAATAAGTTTCAGTGCAACCCAACAGACATTCCTAGGTCGGTGCATAAATGTTTCAAGGCCGATTAAAGGAATTTAAAGTTTCAAGTTAAAGCTAGGTTTCAGAATGATTTTTTACTGTTTTTAAATCATATAGTAAAATATTAATGCCCAGATGCGGCAAACTGACCTGTTTCCCTGGATGCAAATAGCACATTTTGGTGGTTGTTGTTGTGCATACATATTTAAAAATGAAAGTTGCAAATCATTGCGTACTATCTCACAAGATCAAAAATGCTTAAAAATCAAACTTCAAATGACTGGAAAATCAAAGGTCATTTTGCTCTTTCAGAAAAAAAGAAATGGCCTTAGAAGTGGTCGTTAGAAATCCCATTCTGAAGTGCTGTAGCGAAGCCGAAGTCAATGTAAGCGAAGAGATCACACTTCAGTCCAAAGCAAACAATGATCACAGATTGACGTCAGTGGCATAATGGCAGGCAGACCTTTCTGAGGAAGAAAATGTCCAGTGAAATTGAGACAATGCCGATCATTTCAGAGCACTCCTGTGAAGATTTCCGTTCCAGGAGAGAGTCCGGTGCGGAAACAATACCCGGTGGAGTGCTGTACAACTTCCCGTTGCTCAGGAAGATGCGAGCCATCTGTTGGAATCTTCACGTGGGGCCAAGGGCATGAAGTGACGGGGCCACCCCATTCTTATTCTTTCATTGGGTCACATGACTGCCGTTCGTTAGGCCAATGCCTGCATCTCGTGGTGGTTATACGCACAGGAATCAGTTCCGCCCCAGGCACTCCAAGTTCATAGCCTTCTGAATTCTGCAAGAGAGTAAATTAGCATTAGAGGTCGAGCAGTTTCAGTAAGTGGTTCTACCATTCAGATGGTTTCATAGGTAGGTGGTTGGTTAGTGGTCGCTGTGGGATGGTAAAGCCATGCTCATCAGGCAGGACCTCACCAAACCGCACTGCCTCACGGCATCTGGCCTCTCTTATGCCAGGTCTGAGGAGGCACATGCAACGAAAACTCAAACTTCGGACACTGAACAATCTCCATTGTCATCAAGCAACGTTCCTATGCATGCACTGGGCAGGTGGAGTGTTAAAAGGGTAAGACTACTTGCATCAGAATGGTAAGCATCAAAGTAACTGGAGTGATATGGGGCTAAATGTACAGGTCAGGGAGTAGAGTCCGGCAATGCCAATAAAAACGTGTGCGGGTATCAAACTGCACCCGAGTGATTTGGACTTGGATCACAAACAAAGAGGAGTAAGGAGTGGTCCTGCGTAGGCATTGGTCTCCTTTTTCCGATACCGCTAGCAATAACCCCTGGTTTGAAACAGTCAGCATTGATTGCGTTAAGAGCGGGTCAAAAGACCCCAAAATAAGGGTTCCTTTACCCTCCCACAGGAGAGAAGTGCTCAAACCACTCAACCGCAGTGTGTGTCTGACCTTCCACCCTCTTCAACATGGTGGGGGCATTGCATTTAGCAGACACTTCCCCATACATAGTAAAGTCGATCTCTCTCCCCTTTCCCTCCTTTGCCCAAACCATGCACAGGTTTGGGAAAAAGTCTCTTTTTGGGAAGGTCTCCTAATAGACTTCCTGCTCTATATTCTGGTTCTGCCTAACATCCCAATAGTATGATTTTCCCCAGTGCCAGGAATAGCCATGTGCTCCTGTTTAATGGAAATTTGGGGTCTTCTATCCAACAGCCACCTTCAGAAACTGCAAGCACCACTGTTGTAGGTGTCATGCATCGAGGCAAGGAGAAGGACACTTGGCAAGTCGTTTCTATCCCTTTGCTCATTATCGGATGCAAGCCCCTCAAATATGTAAAGAAAAGTCACTTTTGGGGTCCTTGGGTAAGCAGGCTGATGGCTCCCGAGGGATCAGCTTTTCAGTGCCCTTTCATAGACACGGCTTAAGAAGCAAATCCCTGGCTTTCTGGAAGCAGGGTTTACTGCCCGACTGTGGCCCATCTACACCTTGGCCCATGCACGGAGTGGCCCCCGCCCGTGAACTAGGTGCTTGTACAGCCACTTCCCCCACTCTGTGCGCCACAGCTCTCTTAGCGGTCACACCGCCTCATCAATAGCAGCGACATTGGCGCTGATAGTGCACCATTTTGCAGTCAATGTTCCACATGTGACAGGCGATGTTTCATCAAACAATTCAAGGCTTTTGCATGTCTTAAAATGCTGCTTAAAAGTGGTCTGAATCCTTCGAAAACTAAATGGCTTGCTTCAAACTTTAGACCACACCACCATTTGTGGTCAAATTCACTCTACCAACTCTGCCAATATCTGAATCTGACCATTGCGGTAAGTTGATTCACAGTACCTACCTCTCAATGGGGTAGCCTCCTTCGCAAAGGTTGACGAGGGCATACAGGTGTCTCAATGCATATTCATACTGCAGAAGAAAGACAAGATATTAGGGTGATCAGGTCGCCTACACTCCATAAATTCACTGCTAAGCTAAGCTGGGCAGAACACTGAAAACATTGCAGCGGTGGTCGTAGCTTCCAAAGAACTGTTCCAACGCACTCCGCACTGCACCGTTAGCAACAACTGCATGAGAAGAGCCACTGTTACAAGGTTATTACATGAGGATGGCATGGGGTGATGTTGGGGAGTCTACCTTCTGCCTACAAGCTTCTGCCACTGATCTAAGCACAGGCACTCTGAAGAGTGCCTCTGAGAGATTGGGATGTACTGAATGGAGGAAGTGTTGATGGCAGATGGGCTGTGCCAATGGGGGCAAGTGGGTGTGAATGTGAGGTCAGACGTCCTGCGGGCTGGGAACGAAGAAGGGCGTTGATGAAAATAGTGACAGGTGGGGCCAGAATTGGAAGAAATGCAAGGCTCAGTAATGCTAGGGAGTCACACCTAGATGGACAGGAGCTTTATTGAAGGTAGCTCAGCAGCTGTGAAGGGAATGGTGCTACCTGGGGGAGGTAGAGTGCGAGTGCAGACTCTGAGGTAATACATCATAGGAGTAATCCAAAGTATTGGCAGATGCAAGAGTGCTGGTAGTAGTGCATGGTTACAGATTGGCAAAGGTGATGGGTGTAGAGGTAGGTTCATCTTAGATGGCATAGTGGGTTTGTCGTGAAGTATCACAAAGAGTGCTTCTGGGTGAGGGGAGTGTACTGTTACAATTAGTCCTGTCTGAGCTGTGGAGGAAAGGGTAGTATAGTACAAGGAGGAGCATCACATTACAGGTAGAAAGTGGAAGGGGATGGTGGCAGCTGAAAGGATGTAGTGTAGCGCTATACTACGGGTCAGCAGACAGTGGCTCACTAGATGTTTTAACCTTCAACTCCCAGAATACCTCATCTTTGACCCTGCAGGGTATGGCTGATGGGAGTTGTAGTACGACACATCAGGAGGCATACAATGAAGTGATGGTAGTATTTATGAATGACTTTTCTTTTTACATCCCTCCCCAACTCTTGGGTCGGTCTGCTCAGTCAGTCTACCAGGTCATTGTTTGGTTAGCCTTTGTGCAAACCTTTCAAGCCCACCAAAGGTGGCTTCCCAGCGTCATATGCAAGTATTTTTACTGAAAACTTTCTAACAGCAGGAATGGTGAACAGATGGGCAGTAGAAGGGTGACCTCTGCGACTCTCTCTCACTCTCTATTCTCCCGTCTGGGCCTACTCATTCTGCAGGGCACACTCTTGATGCTCTGATCTCTTCTGACCTTCCCCTCTCTGTCCCTCTCTCCACTCCTCTCTCCTGGAGTGATCACTTTCTCCTATCCTCCCACCTCACCCTCCCTACCCCACAGGCAAAGCCACCCTCATCATTGCCACCCACCTTCTCGGTCATCCGACCCATGAAGCGCGTGTCAGTTGCAGCTTTCGCTGCCACCTTCTCGCCCCCCCCTCCCCCTTCGGCTGACTCCCACCCTGACACAGCCCTCTCCTTGCTCCACTCTGCTATATCTGATACTCTTGATATCCTTGCCCCTGTCATGAAAATCCGCCTGAAGCCCAAAGCCAAATGTAACTCCTGGTATGATTCGGATCCCGTCACCCTAAAACGCAAGTGCAGGTTGGCAGAGAGGAAATGGCGTGCTTCATGTTCATCCTCTGACAAACTGGCCTGCCGCCTGCTCCAAAGGCAATACCGTCTCTCTGTTCTCACCAAGAAGAGAGCCCTTATCCAAGCCTGCATCTCTGCGGCATCTAACAACTCGGCTGAACTCTTTAAAATCTGCAAGGAGCTTGCCAACCCTGCTGCAGTCTCTACCTCTCCTGTCCCCTCCCAGGCCCTCTGCACTGCACTGGCCTCCCACTTCATCTCTAAAACTCAGGACATCCTGTCCTCACTCTCCTCCTATCACCTCCCCCCTCTCTTCCCTGCTCTTCCTCTGGCCCTTCTGCAGCCACCCCTCCTCCCTCCTTCTCTGCCTTTCCCCTTTTTTCTGCTGACGAGGTTTCCAGACAAGTCCGATCTATGAAAGTCTCGTCTAAACAGATTCACCCCTGTTCCTCCAAAACTATCAAGGACCACATCGACTCCCTGGCTCCTGCCCTGGCTGACTTTTGCAACCACTCCTTCACCTCTGGAGTCTTCCCATCCCCACTCAAGCACTCCCTTGTGCACCCTCTCCTTAAGAAACCCTCTGCCGACCCCTCCTGTCCGGCTAACTATCGCCCAATCTCCATCACTCCCTTCCTGGGCAAGCTCCTGGAGAAACTGGCCATCTCCCAGCTTAACCTCCATGCTGAAGCTGTTGCTAGTCTCCATGACCATCAATCTGGCTTCAGAGCGGCCAGAAGCACGGAAACTGCTCTCCTGAACATCCGTGAGGACCTGCTCTTGAACCTCGACTCCAACACTCCGTGTGTTCTCATTCTGCTCGATCTCTCTTCTGCCTTTGACACTGTCAACCATGCCATCCTGCTCAACCGTCTCCGTGATAACCTGGGTATCACTGGTCAGGCTCTGGCGTGGCTGACCTCTTTCCTTTCCAATCGACCCTCCCAGGTCCAACTTGGGTCCTTCCTCTCTGACATCTTTTTCTCCACCTGTGGCGTTCCCCAGGGATCTAATCTCTCTCCCTGGCTGTTCAACCAGTATCTGGCACTCCTTGCCCACCGCATCGCCGCCCTCTGCCCCAACTTTCAGTGCTATGCGGACGATACCCAGCTCATTTTCAGGCTACCCTCGGCCTCCTCCTCTCCCTCCCTCATCTCTGACTGTCTGTCTGCTATCCAGGAATGGTGTGCTGCCAATGACCTCTGCCTTAATGCTAGTAAGACTGAGATCCTACTCATCGGCACACCCACTCCCTCCTTCCCTGCAGCTCTCTGGCCGGCCTCTCTTGGCCCTCTTCCTGCTCCTACCTGCAAGGCAAAAAACCTCGGGGTCATCTTCGACTCCACACTCTCCTTCTCTCCTCATATATCTGACGTCTCTAAGAAGTCACATTACCAGCTGCACCTCCTCAGAGGTATTCTTCCCTTCCTCTCCTTCCCCCAGAAGCTCACTGTCTCCCGAGCCCTGGTTCTCTCGAAGCTGGACTACTATTAACAGCCTCTATCTTAATCTGCCTGCCTCCACTCTCCGCCCTCTGCAACTCATCCAGAACAGAACTGCGAGACTTGTCCTTGGCCTCAAGCCCAGGGACCGTATCTCTCCAGGACTGAAATCTCTACACTGGCTCCCAGTGGCTGCGAGGATTAAGTTCAAAACCCTCTGCATTGTCCACAAGGCCTTCTGGGGCCTGGGGCCTAAATACCTTCAACTCTCTCTTCCTAAATATCTTCCTTCCCGAGCCCTACGCTCATCTGTCTCCAACTCCCTCAGGGTCAGCCGCTTCTCGAAGCAACGAGCTGGGGGTAGATCTCTCTCCGCGGCAGGGGCCTCCCTTTGGACAGCCTTCCTGCCTCCCTGAAACTTGAGGAGAACCATCTCCGGTTCCGGAAGCACCTCAAAACCTTCCTCTTCACTTCTGCTTTCTCTCTCGCTCTCCCCTGCTAAATTCTTCACCAATACTGCACTGATTCTGCAATCTGGGCCACTCTCACCGACCTCGGTCCTGGGCCCAGTCACTCTTCACTTGCACTGCCTCCCTGGCAACCCCTGCACTGCGGGACTGTCTCTGTGTCACTACAGCCCCCCCACCCCCCAGCACTTGTCTGCACTTACCTTGCACTTGCCACCAGCTGGCCCTATTTATTTATTATTTTATTTCTATTCTACTTATTTGTACTGTACTCCCCCCTCCCCCCTTCCCCTTGCACTTTTCCCTTCCCCCTACCCCTGCACTTGCGCGGTCTGAATGACACCTGGCCTAGTAGGATCGTTGTCTGTCTTCCCCTTGTTCCCCCCTCCCTGCCTCGTCGCGCCTTGAAACACTTGTGTATAGGCGCGTTACAAATGCCATATCATATCATATCATACTGTTCTTGAGAAGCATTGGGAAAAGTGCATCTGGCAGTTGGTAAGCAGAACAATGACTGGACATAACTGTTCACTGACTGTAAAGGAAGGATTTTACAAGGTTACTGATAAGAGTTCAAATGGCTTCAATATTGTGGATTTTGTTCAAGAGAAAGCCTTTTGTTGAAGTAGCTTCTGTAACTGTGGGTGGCATACTGTATGATGGTTTGTGGGTATTTTGCAAAGTTGCTATGATCTGAACCAATCATTGTTTCAGTTAAGAGGTTTGGCTGTTTATTTGTGTGGACTTATTTACGCAGGCATTACCATGTGGAAAGCCAAAAAGTGTTGGACCGAGCATAAATCAAACATCAGGCTCAAAAATCTAAACTCCCCTGTGGCATTACATTTTGTCGAGGCTGGGCATACCATGCTCTGCCGCACAGAAGAGGGGACTTAGGCACCCGATTATTGCAAAGGGAGGATTGTTGGATGCAGTTCTTGGAACCCATGGCCCCTAGGGGCATGAATGCAGAATGGGATTGATCTAGTTTCCTTTAGCGCGCACTGGTCTCGCTAGAATATTCCTTCTAGCCACACATGAGACATTGCTAGGGACTACTTCGCAATGTATTTTTAAACACATTGAGCAATGTTGGCTGATACCATTTGTACATGGGGATTCGAGAAGGTGTAGATTGTGAGCAGTATCAAAACATGGTGTACATTCGGTTTCCATCCGATAGCTTGACATCGGATTGTGGGTAGGAGTGATCATATTTTTAGATCGTCTCGCGACAGTGTGTATATGATAATCTGAAGAGGTATAATCGGACAGTACTAGATTGTGAGCGGGAAGTCTCAAGGAAATATGTTTCTTCCTTCATAACAATATGTATTAATCTACGCCATTTTAAGATGGCGCTGTGCGCCGCTTTGGAACATTTCACATGTTCGGTGACGGGGATATGCGGATTGTGGCTTCAAAAGTTACGAGAGTGGCACTTGACTGGTTTGCCAGGTTCGTGCCTCACTTCTTGATGTATAATTATAATTTTTCTTTTATAGCGCGCTCAATACCAGCGAGCGGTTTCTAAGCGCGGGATCGGGATTCAAGCCTGTGTTGCGTTGCGTTGTCAAACGTGTTGTCCCTGGGCTATCCTTCCTCCCCATTTACATTTTCGTCTCCTGGTGAGATATGTTTTGCATTGAGACTTGTGGTGATTTTCAGCTGTTGGACGGGTGTTTCCAATTAAGCTTGTACCGTCGTTTCTTGAAAGTGATGCAGCTGCCGCCCATGTTAGTGTACATATGTTAATGAGACAGGTAAGGAGCATGTGAATAGTCCAATGAGAAGGCGTGATCTACTCTCTTTGACATGGTACCTTTAAGTAGTAGGTCCTTTCTGTTGCTATATCCGACAGGAACTTCTTCGTTTACAGGCATCGTTGAATCAGTATCGAATATTACCTATTTGAGGCTAGTCTTGTGTATTACGTAATTTGCCTGTATGGTGTTTACATTGGTTAATGTTTGTATGGATTGCTATTTATAGGAAGGCAGCAGGATTTCCCTTGACAAGGGATATGTCCAACTAAGCAAAACGTGCACGGAGAACAAAGGAAGATTGCGAGCACTGCTTCTTTGGTTAAACTCTTTGCTGTCAATGTATTATTTTTGTGATACTTTGTATCTCATGCTTCGTTGAACCATATAACTTGCTTTTGAACTGTTAAACTTTGAGCTTTTAATTGTTGATTTTCTTTCTTTTGACTTCCTAAGACTTGGATATTTTCATATTAAACACCATTATGAGAATCTGTATACGGTCTACTTGCATTTGTATTTACGTATTAATGAAACACTAAAAAGGACATAAATAACGTTAGGGAGTCTTTCCCACTAAAGTGCATTTGGGTAACTCATTATTTCAATGAGACTTGTGTACGTGTTGCGTTTTATTTGGACATGCAGGCACTGCTATAATGTCAGTGGTGGATCGATGTTGGGATGGTTGATGGCCCATGGTGGATGTGTGGGGGAGCACCGACAATGCACAGGGGGCCATTAGAAAGTACATAGGGATCAGGGCAGCATGGCAGATGCACAGACTGAAGCTTGGATAATCGAGGGGGTCCGACCATGGCAGATCCACAGGCAAACCAGGGCAGATGAGCTGGGAAGGGCATGTTAGGAGTGTGGGTAGAGAGTAAAGGAGGCACGGGGAATGCACAGGGAGGGCATGGCATGTACGTAGGGACTGCTGTGTATGGCGAGGGGGAGGAATTGCAGGTATGTAAAGCTTGGCAGATGCTCAAGAGGTGCATGCAGGATATTCAAACAAGCACGATGCACAAAGACGGCAGGCACACACATTACTTTTGGAATAGGAGTGCAGCAGGTGGGCAGGAGAGCGTGAAGCCTGCAGGCAGAACGTGAAAGGTGTGTAGAAGTTGCAGACGTGCAGAGGATGCATACATGAAGCATGGCAGCTGCGTAATGGGAGAGTACAAGATGCATGGGAAAGCTTGGCTGAGGCTTAGGGGAAAATGTATAGTACGTTTGGGGGAGGCTCGAGAGCAGCATGGCAGATGGACACAGAAAGTGTAGTGTATGGACAAGAAGTGTAGCAGGTGGCCTTACAGAGATAGTGGACGTCCGAGATTGTGAGGTCAAATCCAGTAAACAAGGACATGTGAGAAAAGACTTGGGGCTCATGGAATGTTCCAAGCAGCAGTCATAAGACAGCACAATGTGCTTGAGGTTGCAGATGGAGAATGCCATGATCTTACTATGGGAGAATGCCAGTTGAAGCAGCGGGTCTTGAAGTGTTCCATGGCGGCCCTGTAACACTTGCGTTCATTGATGACCAGTCTGTCAGTCAGAATCTGTTGCGCCCGCACATCTGAGTTTGTGACAAGCAGAACAATGTTCTTCATGGTCTTTGCAATTAAATCCTTTGCCTGTAGGAAAACAAAACACAAAGAAAACTTGTTCAAAGATTGCAAGCAAACATATACCACCCTTGTAGTTGTCCAGTTTTTAGGACGTGCTGAAGCATTCTATGTTTCGCCATAGGAGGAAACGGAAGCAGATAAAAAAAAATGCTTAGGGTTCCGTTCTAGGATAAAGTGGCGACACCAGGACTAGAACTTGGATCTGCAAGTTCCACACAAGCAAAACATTAGCTTCTAAACATCTACCTAGTAATTCGGCTTTATTGTTGAACTGTCAACTGTCGTAATTCAAGAATGAAAATCTTCGTTCATATACAACCTCACATTATATCCTCAAAGATTATAATTTAGAGACCATGAAGTCCATAAAGACCATGAAGTCCATGCATTCAATGCTTCTTAATGGAAGTATATCTAAGTTCGGGCATATAGAAGTTCACTGCTTGTTCCAACCATCAGTAGCGAGAGAAAGGACACATACATTCACAAGTAAAACCATTTGGTACTTGTGCAGAGGTGAAAGGGACCTAGCAGTTTGGGAAGGGCTTGGCCCTCTTGGGGCAGAATCAAGAGCGATTTGCATACAGTCTTTCCCTTCTGTAATGGTGTGACAGGATTAAAATCAACAGATGTTTTGGAGGGTTTGCTCAGAGCAATGGCAGTGGTTATGATTTATTACAACCTTCCAGCCATCACTCTACTGTACTACACGATTTAGACATCATTGAAGGTATCCTAATCTCTGCAGATTGATAAAACGATCAGCAGGAAAACTAATTCAGACGGACATGGGTAGGACTTGGTGTGACTAATAGAAGAGGCTCACGTCTATAAAGAATGCATTGCTTCACTATGGCAGGAACCAACAGAGAAGTAGGGGACATTACAGAGAAATTCCTGCCCGTGTTCTACCGTAACAATTGGCTTCTTTTTAAACATTCTGAATAATTGCCCTTCAGACCATAACTCAGTTTTTGTTCTGCAATAGGGTTGACATCTTGACGTAGCCTTGCAGTCCAACGATCTGAAATCAGTACAAATTCAACCTTTAAAATATCAGATAGTGTCTTAAATTCGATTTAAGAGCAGAAAGAACCTGGGCCCACTACAGTAGTGTCTTGACTATCGAGCACTGGTCAAAATAGTGCATAGCTTGCTCCAACTTCCATAGTCAAGCTCACCAAGGCAATTCTGGACCTTTGTAGGAAGCAGATTTAAGAATGCATTGTTTGTGGTTCACCAAGGATCCTATGTCTCTTTCAGTGTTGTTTGGATAATCAGTGTTCAGGATGCAGCCTTTGCTGGGGCTTCATTGATTAAACGCAAAGCACTTGGTTTGCCTGATGCCCACTGCCTACCCAACCATGCTCCACTCCACCGAAACCTTGAGTGTGCAGCCTGCAATGGTAACATCTTTGACCGCACGTTGCAGCTTGTGCACACCTACAGCCCTCTACGCTGCAGAATCAAGACTTGAGATGCAGGTGCACTCTGACTGCTCTCATATCTGCAGGTTATCGCAATATAGTTTCCCTAGTAGTCAAACCTTCCTCCGTCTAAAGACCCTACACTCGTACTTGGTCTTAGTCGTGCTTTATCAGTTAAAACACTGCAAACTTATTTTGCATGTATAATATTTTTACTGTGCACATTTACTGGATTTGATTAAAAAAGCCATTCACTGTTTTTAAAAAGTGTATACTTTGATTGTACTATCTCAATTATTACATTTGGCTTTACTATAGTCTCAGGCCACTAACACAAATACACAAAGCTGGTTCTTGATCGTTCAACATTGATACCCTTCGGTGAACCGAGGACCATAGGAGCGATTATTTCTCCTAGTCCATTTAGTGTTTTGATAACGTGCCAAATGGGGTCCCTGTATGTGTCATCTCTAGTGACTGCAGGTTTTCTCCCTTTGCAAAAAACCAGAGAACCAGCCTAGCATTTTCCACTGAGGTTTCGGATCAATCAATAGGTCAGAACCACTCGTGATAACCAAAATTCAAGTTTTGAAAGTGGCTGGCACTTCATAAGAAAGTTTAAGATGTCATCTGCTCTTCCAGATAGTTTAACACCTGCAGACCATGCCCATCTAGTATAATTAGCAGTAGTGTGTTTGCTTAGCTAGACAGAATCCACTTCGGATTCAAATGAATGTAGTTGCTTTCCAAGGGGATGATGCTTGTGGAGAGTGTTCTAGACACAGATTAGGTTTTCTAAGAAAGCTCAAATAAAGCCTACGTTTGTGAACTTTGAGGAAACATTTTTGATGCAATACTGGCCGCCTTTGCTTAAATTATATGAAATTAAAAAGGTCCCTTTACTAACATATTGGATAAAGATGTAGAAGGAACGTATGAATTGAAATAATTAATTGGAAAGTTTAGAATCAAAACATATTTTGTCTTAGAAAGCCATTATCTACACAGCTTGATTAAGTAAGAACTAGGTATAACGATAATTAATTTGAAGAATGAAAGCGCATTTATGATAGGTAATTTATAACACGCTTAATACCCAGAAGTTTCTAATCGCAGACCCGGGGATCAAACCTGTGTTGCTCCGTGTCGTCTTGCTTCAAAAGGCGAGCACGTTGCCCCCTGAGCTATCCTCCCGAGACTGTATTGTACTTGTGGTTGTGCAAATAAGTGTGCCCTAAAGGAAAATCATACATAAATAGCCCATTAAAGAACATGGGACTAATGATTATGAAGATAAACCATTTCTTTACCGCGAGTGAATTAGTGTCTTCAACATGAGATCCACAACTAAGGAACATCAGATTGAGACAAGGCTAGAAATAGTTTTGTAGGCATAACAGTAAGAAATACCATACTAAATTCTGTGCCTTCTGTGATATGATTGCATAAAGATATGATATGATATATATACTATGCTTCTGAATTATCAAATTTACATCTTTTCTTTTTTACCTTTGAAAATGTTGCCTCTTTGGGACGGCTGTCTAGATTATGTAAAACACTCACATACATGCCCTGCCTTGAATGAGTTGAGAGAAATGTTTGGGTGATTATCGTATGAAATGCATCATTTAAATTTGACAGACAAAATGTCTATTCATTCAATTTATATTAATATACAGGTTTCTAATGAGTTTTTAACAAAGGCTGTAAAGGTAAACATGTTATATATTCAATGAAAAAACTTTGTTGCAGGGACGTTATGGTTAAGTTGCACTAGTAAAAACCTATGAAATTCAATGGAAAAACATTGTTACAGGGACGTTATGGTTAAAGGTAAAACCGAAAAAACCTCAGAAATTCGCCAGTTATGGTAAGCTAAGCAACCATAACTCGTGCCACCACCGTGCACTGCTAAGACTAACACCCAGGACATTAAAGATGACTTCACAAATGCATTGATGACATCACTGATGAAGTCCGCAAATTTTTCTGGCCAATCGGAGGCCAGTCCGCGCACCGAACAGGGAAGTGAGTCCGCAGAGTGAACATAGATATCATTAATTTTTTTGCCTTATGTTTTGGTCGTTTAAAAAAAAAAAATACTGGATGGATTTACACCAAATTAACAAAAGCACGCTTTTGGGACGAAGCCGCCGCTCCTGTCTCAAATTTGGTGAAAATCCGTCCAGCGACTTGGGCTGTAGGCGTGAGCAAAGTTTATTCCCATTATGTCTATGGGGAAAAAAGAAATTTTGGGACCCCCCATATAACTTTGCACCCCTTCACCAAACGTCACCAAACTTTGCAAAATAATTCAGAGTGGGCCATATACTTGTTTTGCAAAGTTTGGTGAGGATTTGTCAAGGGGGGGCAAAGTTATAAGCCACCCAAAAAGTGCTCTTCCTATGGGTTTAGCAACTTCACCAAAACTACATGGACGGTACCGCGGGCCATGTAATGTGTTTTATAAATGGCTTTTGTACCAATTGTGACAAATCCGTGAATGTTGTTTCCCTTTTCACTAAGGGGAGCCCCTTTTAATGAGAAATCAGCCCCTTCCTACAACGCTAAGAACTACTTCCCTAATAAGTTAATAACTTGTAATCACCCTACCATTCCCCTACAAAGTACTGGGACGATGAAGAATAGGAGTTACCTAAGTGAAGATACCTTTCCCAGTATTGTGATGAGGAAGAGCCCCCAATGACTCACAAAGGAGGCCTAGGATCAGTACTGTGACGAGGGAGAAGTGTTGGGCCTGAGGATTACCTGTAGGAACCAGGTTAAGCGGTCTACTGGCTTCTCCAGTCCCATTTGCTAGAGCCAGTATAAAAGGGATGACAGACTTTGGAGGTATGAGAGAAGCTCTTCCTGGAGGAGAAAGGAGCAGGAATGCTGTGCTGAAGCAGAAGCAGCTTTGGACCAGAGGCTCTGTCAGAAGGAGGGGGACCTTTTGCTCACTGGGGGAAGTGCTGAAGAATGTGGGGAGCCCAGGAGAACCCCTTGTCAAAGGACCTGACAGAGAGCCTAACCCTCCCTGGGGAACCACATACTGTGGAGCTGCCACAGCACACCGGAGAAGAAGGGGAAGACTGCAGAAGCCCAAAACTGAAGCAGAAAGACCCCAAGACCGACCAAAGACTACCGGGAAAGACCCTGAAGGTAGGGGTAACAGAGACAGTTGGTAGGGGAATAAGGGGGCTGCGGGATACCCTGACCCAGCTAAACAGGGGAAGAAGAGAAGCCTGGGGAAGCAGTACCCTTCCCGAGCCCCTAAGAAAGAAAGCAAGGAATAAGACTAGGACCTGCGCCCCCAATGAAGATTACCATCCTCAGTCATCTTCCCCGTCGCAGTACTTGGCAGGCTAGTGAACCAGGTCTGCCAGGCTGTCACAAAAGAACCTCACGGGTTTGAGACCCGTATCCCAGAGGTTTGACAGCAAGCTGAAACAAGGCAAGAGCAGAGGAGACCAGGGCAAGGGAAGCATCCTCCCATGTGTTGTGAGAACTACATGAGAGAAGTCAAGAGAAGGAAGGCACACTCTTGACATTGTAAGAGGCCTAAAGAAAACCATGGGAAGGGAGATCGTTCCCCTGGTATCTGTAACCACAGTGAGAAGCCCAAGTGAGACCAAGAGAAGGGAACCATTCTCTTGGGGTCACCATTTTGAATAGCAACTTTACTTTCTTTTGAGCCAGAGAACTTCTCTACTGTGTAACTGTTTATTCTTGCACTATTTGGAACTTTGTGTTTTGAACTTTGAGAAGAAGACCCTGCTGAGCAGACAACCCCTTTGCACCTTGTATTTAGTTATTAGTGTGAGAGTGAGAGTTAGGGTTCTGACACGGTGGACTTACCTTTATTTTTGACATCTTGACAACCCCCTTTAAGATTTGTGTTGATACAGAGAAACCCCTCTTAGCGTTAGGGTGAGCACGGCCTTCCCCCCACCCCCAGATTATTCCTTTAATAAAAGTCTATATCCGGAAAAATGCCACAGAGTCTTAGTCCAACAACCTCACATAATGTACAACATCTTGTATGGTTTTACAAACCTGTTATATTATGGAAGTAAATAACTACAAGCAAGCCTTGTGAAGCAGTGAGTGAGACAGCAAAGAGACTCCAGACCATTCTGAAAGCTAATAAAGGCATATGAACACTGGCAATTAAAAATACACTGGTTTCATGAATCTCTGCTGCACTGGGGCTCAGGACATTAAAATAAGCCACTGGTGATACCGTTAACAAAAAATGACATCTAATGACCGAGGTGCTATTTCCCAGCTACAAGACCATTCTACCCAGTAACAAACACAAAGATGAGGAACCAGACTTTAAATCACCTAGGCATAAACACAGCCATATTCTTCAATGAAGGGCAAAACAATCTGTAAGCACTTGCCGTAGTAAGCAAGAGATTTAAAAGATTATAAGTTGTGAAGATACAATATCACTTTCTCACCTCATAGTGTGCTTTTATTTCCATCATGATAGCATTTGCTTTTTCAATATCATTGGTGGCCATGAATTTTCTTTTCATGATGGCAAGGGGAACCTCTGGGCTGGGGATAAGGTCGAGCTGCTTCACTGGCGGCAGCGGTGCAAGCGTAGGTGATTTACTTCCATGGCCCTGGAACTGCATCACTTTCATGTGGGCGATGGTCTGTAAAAAGAATCCTGTAGTTAAAGGATAATCTAAAGATGCAAAAAAACAATTCTTAGTACATAACAAATATGATTTTCACTGGCCTACTTAGGAATAATTCCAGTTATGTTAGTTAACGGTTAAGCCCTGTAAACCATGGACATTAATTTCCAGTAACGGTGTACTCATCCACTAGCAAGTAACTCATTGGTCCATTATTCCATTCCGTGTAGCCCAAAGATCAAATACATGTTAAGATCATTGAATAGCGTTCATCATTGCTCTATTCGAGACCAGCAATATCAATAGCAGAGTTTCATAGACTCCCAAAAGTGTCTGGTTTTACCAAGTCCTTACTGAAATTCAAAACTGCATTTGAAAGTCCACTGCCCCCTGCCCCCTCATCCCCACTCCAACTTGAACTCAAACAAGGGCTTTTCCTGTAAAAAATAAAAAAAAAGCCCTGGCCTTCAATTTCACCTGAGACTTGAATCTGTTGCAAAAATAGCTGAATCTGTCAGATGAGGGATGATCAATAAAACCAGTGTATGGAGATTTGAAACGTTAAAGGGAGTGCGTGTGATGCGATTTCACCCGTGTTAGGTCTGGAAAGTAAGGAGCCGGAAATCAGCAGCTGCAACAGTAGTCGACAATCCTTTAAATCACATTGCCTCTGCTCTGCGCAGCAGAATTGGCCTGAAAGAGCTAGTCCTTGTCGGACCTCTTCACTCTCCTCACTCGGTAATCCAAGCACACATGGTATCCCACTAGCCCCATGTGGGCCCCTTTCCCAAACATATTAAATGGTCTACTCAAAGTGTCAATTATTAACCTTATTTTTATGCAGAGGATGTGGAAGAAATAAAACGCATGCAAAAGGTCCTTTTGTGCCTCTTTCTTCATCTGCCCTCTTCTGTATCTATTTCTCATACAGTGCCAGCACCCTGTATAGGTACACTAAATAGGAGTTTTCCCATTGGGGCTTTAGCACGATGCAGACAATGCTAATATCTTTCTTTGGGATCAGTACTCTAATGCCTGATCCTTATAGACTGTTTTGGTAACTGCTAAAAAAGTGGGTGCCATTCCTCGGTAAAGAATGGCACCCTCTTTGGTTTAAAGCGCTCTGTAAATGAAATAAATACAAAGAGTGTAATGACTGTGTAATGCTGTTCATGCTGGCAGCTATTACTGGCCTCTGCCATGCTACCCTCATGAAGAGATAACAAAAAGAGGAAACTAAGGTAGCCCTGCATTCCAACCACGGATAGCAGCTCACACAGTGAATTAGGAGAATCCAATGGAGCTGGCCTGAATCACTGAAGTGGGCAGGAACTTTCTGCCAGATTCCTGATCTGAACCAAAATTAGCCCTTTAGAATGGCATTTCCACATCATGCATTGAACCAGAATGCTTACATGGAATGTCCTATAGATGCAGTTAGGCTTCCACCAGGTGCCCATGGGCTGGCTGCCTTTGATCCTGAGAGCCTACCTTTGCTCCCAGGAAACCTTGAGTGTTATTGTTTCTACAAGATATATGTACCTATACGCCATCACATATGTTTCTGTGGATACGCTCTCGCCAATGTGCGCAGTTACTTAGAGAACATTTGTGCTAAAAATGCATATTGGCAGCATAATGGTTACTAGTGTAATTCCGTTACCGCTGCATTTCCGCACCACACATTTGGTGGTGAAATGTAAGATTTCCATCCAGCAAAAAGCTGGGAGGTGAATCTGTCACTTTATGGCCAAAGACCATGAGCTCTACCTCCTGCAACATTACACCAGTAGTAATTCCACTAAAAGCCCTATGGAACCCAATGGCCTTCATAAACAGGGACTTACACAGCCCTGCCACCAATTATAATCCTGTGGTAAATGTGCAGGACCAAATGGCGGTAGGGGTAATTGAATTTGGGAGTAATTTGGTGCATTTACCGGAAAATTACTACCAAACTCGTAATAAGGTCAATAGTACTTATTTGATCTTCTAGGGACTTTCATGGACCTATGAAATAAAATGTCTTTTTTTCCAGTATTCCTGTTGTGGCTGGTCAGAAGGACAAAATCTTAGCCGGCATGATTCACAGTATTTTATTAAAGTAACCTAAAAAGGCCTATCTTTCCCTATCACTTTGGGTGCTCCCGGCCTATATTACTAAGGAGCTCATTCGTCAGTCATGAATGACGAAGCAAACAAGTGTGCTGTCCAAAACTTGTGCTGTCCAAAACTACCCTATCTGACCCTACCACTACGAAAACTAACTTAAATCTGGAGAATGCCCCCTTCTCCCAAGGGTGCTCCTAGTACCAATATGGGGTTTCTTTGTTATCTCTCCTTGTTGCTTTTAGTGTATCTTGTTAAAGTATTATTGTTCTTGTGGGTTTTCACTCCTGGGCAACTGTATAACCTGTTCACTTGGGCTACTTCTCTTGATATATAGTCGAATTGTCTAGTTCTCTCAAAGTCTGGTTCACACTTTGTTCTCTCTCTCACATTATACTCTTCTTGTATAAGACATTTAGTTACTTTCCCCTTTTCCCCCAGGGTATTTCGTCCCACTGCTCTTCTCTTGCTTTGTTGTTCAATGGTTATTTCCCAAATGTCAATAGGATTTAAATTCATCAGTTTCCAACTGAACTCGGTTTCATATTTTTCACAGAGACAAGTTATTTGTACGGTATAACGACTCCCTGGATGCCTCCTATGCTTCCCATTACCTTTGTTCCTGACAGGGGACGTCTTCTGGAGCTTTACCTATCGGGCAACTGTCATCGTATCACAGAAAGCTGTGTGCTTCGTTTTACTGGCGTGTCTCTTTCCGCCATCCCTTGCTTCTTCGTAGAGTGCCGGTACTTCACCATGTGACCGGACACCTCATGGTTTGTTTCTGGAAGTGGTCTCGGCAACAGTTAGAGGATAGACTATCCACCGCGGCTTCTCATTCGTGGCCACGCCACCATCTTCTCGCAGGCTACAGCCTTGTTGGTTTCTCTCTGTTCGCATTCACACTATCATGGGCATTGCGCACTGCGTTCTCTGGCGAGTTCGAAACTCAGGAGCTTCTGGGTCTCAGTCTTCCCCAGGTATGATGTAGCGTGGGAGTTTCCCCAAAGCCTACTAACATGCTGGTCTCTCCCTTCTTGTTGCCCTCTCACAGAGGACTCATTAATCAACCTCATCGTCTCAGTAGATTGGTCACTTCCATTTAAAGGGATGTGCTCTTCTCCCATAAGATAATTGCATTGATATAGTCTTCATATCTGACATCTTCTGGTACTTTTGAGCATCCCATGTAAGCAACAATATGCCCAGCTTTAGGGAGTTCCTCGTGGGAATGGGAGTCCTTGTCCCACAGAAGGAATGTCTCCCGGTGAGGCCCCACTTGCCTTTACTCCCAGGGAGGGTATTGCGGAAGCAGGCTCACCGCCTTAGCCTCACAGGAAGGGGGCTCCCCCTTGGGGAGAAGGGACTAATACCCTCGATTCATCACTGTTATGTAAGAATTGGTGCACTCCACTGGTGTGGTACTACACAAGACTCGGCTGCTTGGTATTAGTTAACCCGCCTTTTATTATAGACCCGTACTACACAAGTTGGTAGTGTCACTGAGCAGCCAGGCTCATCTTAAAAGGGGCAATGTGAGCTGTACAATTGAAATCAGTAAGTACAAGTAGCCAAGTAACACTTACACACAAAGTTATGTATACACATTTATTTATAATATACACAAGGTTTAAATAAGCATTCTTTAAAAAGCGTTATCTACTAGTAACATTCAATCAAAGTTTGTAAAAGACCATAAAAGTTGGTAATTACTTTTCTTATGCCAACACATAGTCCAGCACACAGAGTGACTTCAGTAAAGGCCAGCATTGCACTTATTTTCGGTTACCAATTCAGTTATTGAATTAAGGAAAGAAAGGTTAGAATAAGTCTGAGAACATACTTTTAAAACAATTACAATCTCCGAAAGTGAGGCAGGTAAACTTTTATCCCAGCAATAATAGTATCCACAATTATAACCTATGAGGGAACAAGTACTGCCAAAGCCAGTAGGTTCAGAGCAGTGCCTTTATGGAGCTAGGACAGCCAAAGTCAATGGAGAAAGTCAATTGTTCTGATGCACTTCTTAGATAAAGTCTTGACAAAGTTAGTAAGTTCAGAAGAAATCACAGTAACTCAAGTGAGCTACTTTGCAGAGAGCAAAAGCTGTTAGGCCAATGCAGGTGAGTTGAGATCAAATCCAAAACGTACTTCACAATGTAGGAAGCACAACTTATGGCTAGAAGGTGAACACCCCAAGCCCCACAGTACCTGTGATACAAAGACATTTTTTTCCAGCTGGATTCCTCCTTGCTACAGCTCGTCAGACCCCCTTGGTCCTGGTCCTTGGTCCTGGTCCTTGTTCATGGGGATGAAAGGGAGGACATCTGGCGGGCTCCTGTGGCAGTACTCGGGAGAGGGACTCCTCAGCAATGGATTTCCTTTGTTTCAGCGGCACTTCAGTGTTTTGGCGCCTTCTCCTCTGCAGCAAATGAAGAACGAAAACTCTGGTTGGAAGAAGCTTGCTCCCTCCGTCCTGGACCCTGGATCATGATTTCCTGCCTCTACAGGGTCCTCTGGATGCCCACGAAGATTTGGACGGATTCCGACTTTGCAAGACGTTGCACTCGTCAATGGTCACAGGACCCCTGGCATTGGGCTTCTGCAGCTCTGGTGAGGCACAGCAAGTCGGGGGATGCGCCGGATGGAAGCTGGTCTTGAGGCTAGTTGTCCCACCAGCCCAAGGGAGGAAGTTGTCCCGTGTGGGTCTTCCCAATCGATTTGACAACAGGGTCAGCACAGCTGCTGGGTCTCACAGGCACTTCAAGGTCCAGGAGGGAGCTGCTGGTGTCTTGTCACGTCTTCTTCTTCGGATGTTCCTCTCCAGTGGTCGACTCTACCTCTAGTCCCAAAAACCTCGCTTTTTATGCGATATGCTATTCATTCACAGCCTATGCTGTCAATCACACAGCAGCAGGTGATCGATACGACTATTCTCCCGACCTATTTAACATAGCACGAGGTATGGGGTACATGATCGCATTTCCCAGTCCAGTATCACTGCTACAGAACAAAGTCTCTGGCCCCGAATCCTCATCGCCCACTACTGCAACTTGCCTACAGTCGTCACCCTCACCTGCGGACTACTCCGCACGGACTCCGTTTGTCTCCACCCATGTAAGTTGTCGCCCCAGAGGGTCTATTGCACATCCCTGCACTACCACCTGTGGCCGCCATGCCTAATTCTGTTGATTGTGCTGATCTAAACACGCAGGTCCTAACCCACTGGTTCACCCCCACCTTGCCGGAGACTGCTGTGTCCGATTGTGCCTTTGATGACACTATGAATGCACATAGGCTACCATCTTCCTATCAGCCTCAGGGTTTGCCCCCCTGATACTACTTGTTGCTAACACTATTACCTGTGCCAAATACTGCTAATTCTGCATTGCATGTGCCAAATACTGCTAACTCTGTATTGCCTGTGCCAAATACTGCCGATACTGCAGCATTGTATGTACATGTCCCAACACCCTTAGCCAACACCACCCTGCCTGTGACCGATTATGCCTTTGATGCCACTATGAAGGTGCATATGTCACCACCTCCTACTAGGACTGCCAGGCCTGTCACTGTACATCAGGCCTCATTGTATGCCCCCCCCCCCCACCCTGACTCTACCTGTTGCCAATACCGTATTGCCTGTGCCAAATGCTGCTAATTCTGTATTGCCTACACCAGCACTTGTCACTTTGGACGCCACACTGACTCCTATTATCGTCCGTAAGGCCCCATCAAATATTCCTCTTAGTTGCGCCCTCATCGATGCCCGCTCTGTCCCAGCCCATGCCCCGGACGTTCAGGACCTAATCATCAGCTGTAACCTTGATCTCTTGATAATTAGTGAAACCGGGTGTTATGCAAGGTTTGCATGCAGTACCCTCTGGGAACACTACAAACAACTCTGACTACAGGTATAGGAAACCCAACCTTTGTTATAAGCTTGTACTAGACAGTTTTGGTAGTGTGTTGAGCAGCCAAGCTTATCTCAAGAGGGGTCAATGTGAGCTGTAGTGGAGTTCCACAGAGATTTACAGTTACAAATATTCAAATAAACTCTTACACTCAAGGCTTCTTGAATGAACAATTATTAATTTATTTATTAGTTAGACTTCAAAAGGGAGCAATATAATAGCAACCCTCAAATACACTTCATGAAATAAACACTCTTAATATCTCTAAATCAGTAGATACCCTTTTGGGATGGCCCACATACACTACCTACACCCTCAGATGACTTCAATTGCTAGGGTGCTGGGGACATTAATATATCACTGTTGCATTTAGAATAATATAGTAATAAGTCAAAGGAAAAGGTTATTTAGAACATAAAAGAGACCACAATTATTCTTATGCAGGCAAATACTTTTGGATTCCTCCAGGAAGAATCATTCAGTACAATAGGCTTGGCTAAAGTCAATGGGCAAAAGTTCTATATAGGATGCAGCACTTCAGGTAAGTAGAAAAGTCTTTCACAATGTGTTAGAAGACTTTGAATGAAAGAAGAATCAAATGTAGGGTCACAAGCTGATTAGACTTGTGAGAAGTAGAATATGCAAGCAACTCTACAGTAAGAGGTAGGTTCTCACAGACTTCTTACAGTACATTTGTAATGAAGAAAAAGTGCAGCAGATTACTTTTGTTCCTGTGCTCCTCTGCAGATTTCACTGTTCCTGGGCCTCAGTTGTGGGGACAAGAGGGAGGACTTGTGGGGACTCTTGCACTGCAAAAAGGCGGTCACCGCTCGCAACCAGCATACTTCAATTCAGTTGCTGTTCAGTGTTTCAGCTCCTCGCGTCTAACGCAAATAGCAACACTGCGGTCCCTGGCTGTCGAGAGGGACCTTTCTTGCTTCTGGGGTCGCGCACTCTGTTGAGGGGGCACAGGCTCGGTCAGTCCTACTTCCTGGGAGTCCGAAGGATCTTCCTGGAGCTCTAGGCCAGCTTAAAAGTAGCACACACAATCTGGTGTTCCTCTCCCTGGCTATACAATTTATAGCAGCAACTCGGTGGAAATTCAACCAGCTCCAAGATGGATTTCCAGGTGGCTTACTTTGGGGTTGATTGGTCCCACCAACTCAAGGGGAGAAGTCGTCCTTGCAGGGGCTTCTCTGTCGATGCAAACTTGGCAAGTAGTCACTGCAGCAGGGCTTCACCGGGCAAACCAACGGCCCAAAAGTTGCAGCAGGCGTCCTCTTCAAGTTCTTCTTCGGTTCCTTCATCCAGTGGTCGACTCTGCCTTCCAAGCCAAAAGCCTTGCCTTTTATTCAGTTCTCTCCCATTCATTCCAGCCTAGCTGTCAGTCACCCAGAAGGGTGGCTGTCCTTGCCAGACAGTCAGCCGGCCAATCACCACAGAGTGCATTTGGGTCTCCTATGAGACTAAGCACAGGGAGTTTCGGGCATCTCCCTCACTTCCTGACTACCCCAGACACTCGTGAATCCCGCCAAAGGCAAAGCGAACAATGGGACCAAACCTGGTTTGGCACGCAGAGTAAATCTCAAGAAGGACCTTTCCACAAAGAAATGGCAAAAAAAGAAGACCAGGGCCATTTTGACAAAAATGGCACCCTTGGGTGCTTTACTGCAGCTGCGAATGGAGCCCGCGGTAAATGCACACCACGGTAGCTGAAACGAAACGACTGCCACCAGCCATTCAGTGAGGAAAGGGTAACATAAAAAATGTTACATGAGAAGCTAGACAAAGGGGATACTAGGTAACCACTCCAGCAGCTTATTGTAAAATAGTGTGTGCTGGGTCTAGAAAGTTACAAATGTAAGTAAAGTCAATTTCACCTTACTGCTCTTGGAAACAGTAGTTTAACCAAGAGAAGGTATTCAAACCTTTGGGAAATCTGAAAGACTTCCCTGTGCCACTGCACTGAAGGTGCTGTGTGTCACAATGTAAAAAGATTATGCCTATGGAGTTTGCCAGGCTCCAAAGTCAAAAGAAACAGTGTTCAAATTAATGAAACATGAGACAGTGGGAAAAAGGTCTCACTCTCTCCAGAGTGAAAATTAAAAGTCCTAAAGTCCAGCAAAAAGAGCTGGGGGTCTCCAAGTTAGAAGGGAATTGGCACATTTCTGAGAATTCTCCCTAAACTTTCCTGTTGCAGTGTAGCAGACCCTTGTTTATTTATTTATTGTTTGCTTGTTGGGGCTAGGTATAGTTGGTCCCACCAGCCCAAGGGAGGAAGTTGTCCCGTACGGGTCTATCCTGTTAAAACGTAAGAAAAATGGGGTCAGCACAGTTGCAGGGCGTCACCGGGCACTTTGTGGTCCAGGAGGGTGCTGCTGGCATCTCTTCAGGTCTTCATCGAATGTTGTCCTCCAGTTGTCGACTCTGCCTCTAATCCCAAAAACCTTGTCTTTTAAGCAAGTTCCCATTCATTCACAGCCCTAGGCTGTCAATCACCCAGCAGGGTGGCTGTACTCCTGGACACCCAGCCGGACCCTTCTTCACTTCCTGCCTTTCCAGACACACTGGAGCCTGGGCGGGCATCAGGGCTGAAGCTCGCCAAAGGCAAAATGCACAAAGCACTCAACCCGATTGAAACAACAGAGTAAACGCCCAGAAGAAATTAACTGACAAGAAATGGCAAAAAAAGAAGACAGTGGTCATTTTGGGAAAATGGTCACCTTTGGTTGCTGTACTGTAGCTGAGGAATCAGCCTGCAGATATATGGCACAAGGTAGTAAAAAAGAAACCACTGCCACCAACCAGTCAAGTTAGTTAGTTTAACAGAATGTTAAATGAGAAGTGGAATAAAGGAGTTACTACGTAAACCTCCAGCAGTCCACATAGGGTGGTGTGTGCTGGACCCACAAAAGAAAAGGTAAGTAAGGGAGGAGTCATCCGACTATGCTTTGGAACAGTAGTTCGCCCAAGAAAACGTAGTTAAACATTAAGAGAAGTCCAAGGGATGTCTCTGTGGCACTGCAAAAAGGGTGCAGTGTGTCACCATGCAAAAACCAGATGCCTATGGAGTTTACCAGACTCCATTAAGCAGTAAGAAACACAAATATCGTAGTCAGAAAAACACATGAGAGAGTGAGAAAAAAAAGACCAACTCACTCAGGAGTTAAATTGAAAAAGCCCCGAGTCCAGCAAAAGAGCTGGGGGTCTCTAAGGTTAAAGGGAAATTGGCACAGAAATAAAAAATTCTCCCCAACGCTTCCCTCCATTTCGAAACCATGGAAAGTCTATTCCAAAGTCCTCTGCCATAGAGATGGAGACAGAAGGATCCAAGGACGAGTAAAGTGCTTCTCTCATCATAAGAGCACATTTGGGGTTAAACTGCTGTGTGGACAAGGCCTACAGTAACTGAGGTACCCAGACCCCTGCCACTGGAGGTGACCGAACAGAAGAATTGACTCACCATGCCTTGGTGACCCACGTCAGTCACAGAAACCACAAACAAATGGAAGAGACCCCTTGCTCTCCTTGCTTCTCCAAACTGCTCAATGCTGGTTTGTGTACCTTCAACACATTCCAAGCTGCTACAAGGAAACTGCCAGAGCAATCTCAGACCTCTATGCTCAACCACATACAGAACTGCTTGACGCCCAAGCTCTGCTATCCAAGATCCACCAAGTTGCCTAGTGTCCCCATATCCACAACATCGCCTGATCACTAGCTTCTTCGAGCTCCAAGCTAACTACCAACACAGTGCATTGAGCCTGGTTTGACACCAGCTCCCCGTCCGGAACAATGAGACCGCCGCATTTGAGCCCGCTTCCAACTGCACGAATTACACCAAGAAGCCTGGTGAACTGCCAAGAACATCAAAAGTATTATTGACGAATAAGTGCCCTCTTGGTCCAGGTTTGGGCCCGAGAGACTGGTAAGGTCACCCGTTATCCTTTTTGCACCAGAGCATATAATTTTGTAATAACATTGTGGTTGTTGATTGCCTTTCACCCCCGTTTCATTAACCTAACTGCTGCAGCTCTCCTATCTTGCATATTCTTTTTTTTGGCATATGGTATGTTTGATTAAAAGTATCTATATATTTTTGTAGAACCTTGATCGGACATTCCTTTATTTTGGACGGTTATATTTCGTTGTTTGGGTTGCTACTGAAACACATTCACAGCTCTCTTGAGAGTATAGGCTTCTGTCGGGCCAAGTTACCACAAAAGGCGAAGAAGGTATATCTCTTAACTGTGACTGTTTCACCTTTATGATTGGGACCACTCTTGTTTTGTCGAAGTGTGAGGGCTGAGTAGGCAGTTTAAGCACTACTCATCCTTGTACTATTGCGGAGCAGAAGTCTTTTTGTCAAACACCCATTTTGGACACCTAACTGTTTATTGTATATTGGTAAGTTCTGTTTTACTTACAAGTTTGTATTTTAACTTAATGCATCTGTGTTCATCAATAAGTGTAGTCTAATATTCACCTGTGTGGACAATCTATTGTTTGATAATATCCTGTGTATGTTAATTGTCCCCTAATCTCCGTATCCTAAGTATTACTGCTCAGCCTCATTGCCAAGAGAGTATAGCTAAGACAACCTGTATGAAGTTGAAACATCCAATACAGCATCCTTGCTTTGTATAAATATAGCTTGCACTTTATTAACATACACAAGCCTCCTGGTGATGTATACATCCAAAGAAGCCTTTTTGCAGCTTTTAATCCCACATCAGTCTTCATACTCTTTCTGAACACACAGCAGCCTTATGAAGTTATACATTTAGAGCATCCTATCAACTGGTAACAAACTCAAGGCAGCATCCTGACCGAGCACAGATACTCACTTTATTGCCATACTGCATCACATGGCTGGTATTGGTGTGCTGTTTCACAAGCTGGAATTGTTTGTGCAAGGTTTCTTTAGTCAGGTCCTCCTGAAAGAAGAGAAGAGGTCAGTGGCCCATGTCCTCTGAATACATACACATACTCGCCCCTTTAAAAGTCTTAGTAAAAACACATTTGGTCCGAGCCGCCATGAAAAATAAAAATCAGAGCTTCTAGACGTGTGAACTCCAAATTGTTTAAAAATGGGTCTTACAAATAATCAACAACATAGGACAAATAAATATTGTGTATTATCCCGGAAATCCAAACGGCAGATTACATCAATTTCTCTATAATCATGGTGTACTTCAAACTAAATCACCGGTGCCACCAGCCTACATACACAACACACCTTCAGGATGATAGAATCCTCCTGGCACTGCATGGCACCATATGGGGAACCAAAGTGTTAGGCTAGATTTTCATTTTTCTGCACAATCTCCTCCACATGTGAGTTCCCCCAGCACTTTTTTCTGGATCATTGGATTTTTGGTCTGTTCCCCTGAGTGAGTGGGAAACTTTTTCCACGCTCACTCACTCTTTTACCCTATCTCTTGGATACTTTTGGGTTTCTTTTTATACCTTTTACTTGGAGTTATGTTTTCCTCCAAGTTTCATGGCATCTGTCTTTGACTTTTGCAGCACACAGCACTTTCTGTGCAGTGTTGCTGGGTGCCCTTTGGGTTTCCCTTTTTATCTGCTGTAGGGAGATATTTGTATTCTTCCTATCTTTTCCCATTGTGAGATCAGCGCACCCCACCTTAAGAGGAGTGCTGAAGGGCTACATAGTATCCCCTTTCTCACTGCTCCTGTAACGTTTTGGTTACAGTGACAAGCTAATCTGAATGGTTTGTGGCAGTGGTTTTCATCCTGCCTACTTTTGTGCAGTTTTTACTCCCAGGCTGTACTCACAGCCGCAGTAGTGCACAGAAGGGTCACCATTGACCCAAAAAGGTGACTTCTTTTTTTCCCCATTCCTTATTTGCTAGTCCCTTCTTGGTCCTTCTTCTGCCGTGGTGGGTGGGGGAGGTCCTGGTTTGACTTTTATCTTCTGCTGGAATCCTTTGTGAAGACCACCAAGGCTCCAGTGTGTCTGAGGATAGGAAACAGGGGAGGACTCCAAAACTCTGCTGTTCTTTGTCTTCTGGTGTGCCTGCCTGGAACCAGTTCCAACTGGGGGCTTAATTTCCTGAAAGGACAGCCACCACCCAGTGTTTGAATGGTGCATGGGTGCGCATTGGCTGGGTTCCTGCATAAAAGGAATGGATCCTGAGGCTGAAGACAACAAAGATGCCTTCTGTGCAATCGCTGCTGTCCGACCTCCTCTACCAAGAGTCAGGAGAACTCCGAAACAGACGACTCTCACCTTCATACTGGTGGGACCAATCAGTCTCGAGACGACCTGCATTTCGAAACATCCCACAACGAGCTATGACCTTCATGGGCTGCAAACCGCCAATACCCTGAGTCCTGTGGCCACTGTGCAGTGCATCATCTTCTGAAGATGGAATACTCCAGAAACTATGGTTGACTCCTTCCAGATATCCAGAGGCAAGATTCCACTCCTTGAAGTTCCCTCACCAGATTGTTGGACCGAGAAAGCAAGATGAATCGACTGGGCGGTAATCGTTCTTCACTGGTGCATAACAAAAGGTGCCAAAAACACAGAACTGTGAAGAATCCGTTGCAGGAAGCCTCTTCACTCGACTGCTGCTGCGAGATTCACTCCAGTGTCCCTGAATCAGGTGACTGGTCTGTGCTGCATCGTGGGGGAATCGAGCTGCAACCTCGTCTTCACTCCTAAGGCACTGTGAGACTCCTGGTAGAACTTATCTAGAGCTGAATTGCTGCTCCTTGAGTGCTGATTCATGTGTTTGGGAGTTTTCCATAAACGTTTGCCCAGGCCTAACACCTTTGTGCCTACAGGGAGCCTTCTCAGAAGTTCCCGACCCGTTTTCCCTAACAAAGAGTGAATTTACTTGTTACTGAAGACTTCTTCCTCTGGAATGTTTTGGACTTTCTACAGCTTCTGCCTATCAGATTTCCCCTCCAATCTGACTCAGACACTCATAACTAGATAGGTATTCACCTCTGAAGTGTTAGGTAAGAACTAGTGTAGTCCAACTGGTGAGGACTACACAAGAGTTATCTTCTTGGTATTAGGTAACCCACCTTTTAATATAGGCATGTACCACACAAGTTGGTAGTGTGACTGAGCAGCCAGGCTCATTTTAAGAGGGGTAATGTGAGCTGTAGAGCTGTACAAATGAAATCAGTAAGTACAAGTAACGAAGAAACACTTACACACTTAAAGTTATATATAATATACACAAGGTTTAAATAAGCATTCTTTAAAAAGCTTTATCCACTAGTAACATTCTATAAAAGTTAGGATTCAGTTTTTAGAATACTACAAAAGTTGGTAAAGACTTTTCTTATATGAACACATGTTCCAGCACATGGAGTGATTTCAGTAAAGGTCAATATTGCACGTATTTCAATTACCAATTCAGTTATTGAGTTGTTTAAGGAAGAAAAGGTTAGAATCAGATTTAGAACATACTTTCAAGAGTTTGTAAAACAATTAAAATCTCCGTAAGGGAGGCAGGTAAACTTTTATCCCAGCAATAATAGTTTCAAAGGGATGGAGCACCAAATGAAAGCATTTAAATGTTCTGTCTGTCTGACTGTTTGATTGTGGTGCGGCTTGACCGGCTGTGGGGTATGCTACATTGTGAGGTCCTTTCCTCGAATATCGAGTACAGCGGAGCTAGCTGCGACCCGGCTCGTGAGCTTGTGAACCGAGCTGTGGGCCGTTGACCGCCAGTGGTAATCACAGAGGTTGGCCGCAGTAGTGCACCCTGGTTGCCGACTACTCCTATCCCTCCTTTGGGAGCTCTGGACTGCTGAGTGCTGGGAGCAGCGGTCGTGGAGCGGTCGAGGGACAGCAGCCGCCGAGACACGGTGAGGAGCAGAGTTTTGCCTGACATACTAAGCGAGGCTGAGTTAGTCACGCTACGGTCCAATAAGACAGCCAAGTTCCATCCACATGGGCTCATTGATTTCAGGTCAAGAGAGATCTTTTATATGAGTGCAGGGTTTGTGGCTTATCTACATATGTATAGTAGTGTGGATTGAGCGTTTTCTGTGTTTGGAGGAGAGGTGGAGGACTGTGCAACAGTCTGCTTTCACTCCCCATTGCTACTGCGGCTGTCAATTTATGCATAACTATATAGCTTAACATCATAGCCGGACCCGGTGCTTCACAGAACGTGGGGAGCGGGTTTCTGGTGTGAACCTGGTGTGCTCTGTCATTCTGAGTCCCCCCAGGCTGCAAACCTACTGCTTATGAAGAGCGAAGAGTGAAAAGCCTGCTGTGCTGTAGGTGTGTTCGTGGAGTGAAAGCAATCTGCTGGTGCTCTCGGTTGTCGAGTGAGTTGTGAACTACAAATGTGATCGTTTAGCTTCGACCTCGTGTTATTGCAGGGACCTTGCCAGAAGCCCCTGTAAGGTAAAAAAGTGCCTCTTTGCACTGCGGTTATCTGTGGAGACATATGATACGCACTACAGCCCGGAGACTGCAGGATTTATCCTTTGATTCCCGGCTGCGCTCTCTTAAGCAGAAATTACATCATATACCCTGCTTTGAGCCGAGACCGCAGTTATGCAAAATTCGTATGCACTACCCTCTGGGAACACTACAAACAACAACTCTGACTACAGGTATAGGAAACCCAACCTTTGGTATAAGCTTGTACTACACAGTTTTGGTAGTGTGTTGAGCTGCCAGGCTTATCTCAAGAGGGGTCAATGTGAGCTGTAGTGGAGTTACACAGAGATTTACAGTTACAAATATTCAAATAAACTCTCACACTCAAGGTTTCTTGAATAAACAATTATTAATGTATTTATTAGTCAGTTAGACTTCAGAAGGGAGCAATATAATAGCAACACTCAAATACACTTCAAGAAATAAACACTCTTAATATCTCTAAATCAGTATATACCCTTTTGGGATGGCCCACATACACTACCTACACCCTCAGATGACTTCAATTGCTAGGGTGCTGGGGACATTAATACATCACTGTTGCATTAAGGATCATATAGTAATAAGTCAAAGGAAAGGTTATTTAGAACATACAAGAGACCACAAATATTCTTAAGCAGGCAAATACTTTTGAATCCCCCCAAAAAGAGTCATTCAGTACAATAGGCTAGGCCAAAGTCAATGGGCAAAAGTCTTACATAAGATGAAGCACTTCTGGTAGGTAATTAGAAAAGTCTTTGCACAATGTTTTAGAAGTCTTTGAAGAAAAGAAGAATCAAATGTAGGGTCACAAGCTGATTAGACTTTTGAGTAGTAGAAGATGCAAGCAACTCTACAGCAAGAGGTAAGTTCTCTTAGACTTTGTACAGTACCTTTACAAATGAAGAAAAGATGCAGCAGGGGACTCCTCTTCCAGTGCAGCTCTGCAGATCTCACTGTTCCTGGGCCTCAAGAGGGAGGTCGTCGGGGGACTCCTGCACTGCACTGGGACGGTCAAAACTTGCAACCAGCAAACTTCACTTTCAGTGGCTGTTCAGTGTTTCAGCTCCTCGCATCTACCGCAAATAGCATCACTGCGGTTCCTGGCTGTCGAGATGGACGTTCCTTGCTTCTGGGGTCCCGCACTCTGTTGAAGGCGCTCAGGCTCGGTCAGTCCTGCTTCCTGGGAGTCCGGAGGATCTTCCTGGAGCTCTAGGCCAGCTTGAAAGCAATTCACACAATCTGGTGTTCCTCTCCCTGGCTATACGGTTTCCAGCAGCAATTCTGTGGAAATTCAACCAACTCTGATGTCCAGGTGACTTACTTTGGAGATGATTGGTCCCGCCAACTCAAACAGAGAAGTTGTCCTTGCAGGGGCTTCTATGTCTATACGAACCTGCCGTTTTGGCACTGCCGCAGGGCTTCAACGGGCAAACCAACGGTCCAGGAGTTGCAGCAGGTGTCCTCTTCAAGTTCTTCTTCGGTGACTTCGTCCAGTGGTCGATTCTGCCTTCCAAGCCAAAAGACTTGCCTTTTATTCAGTTCTCTCCCATTCATTCCAGTCTAGCTGTCAGTCACCCAGCAGGGTGGCTGTCCATGCCGGACAGTCAGCCGGCCATTCATCACAGAGTGCATTTGGGTCTCCTAGGAGACTAAGCACAGGGAGTTTTGGGCACCTTCCTCAATTCCTGCCTACCCCAGACACCCTGGAGCCAGAGGTGGGCTTCACTCGTGAATCCCACCAAAGGCAAAGCAAACAATGGGACCAAACCTGGTTTGGAGCGCAGAGTAAATCTCAACAAGGACCTTTTCCACAAAGAAATGGCACAAAAAAGAAGACCGGGGCCATTTTGACAACAATGCCACCCTGGGGTGCTTTACTGCAGCTGCAAACGCAGCCCTCGGTAAATGCACATCATGGTAGTTAAAACGAAACCACTGCCACCAGCCATTCAGTGAGGAAAGGGTAACACATTTTTTTACATGAGAAGCTAGACAAAGGGGATACTAGTAACCCCTCCAGCACCGTATTGTAAAATAGTGTGTGCTGCCTCTAGAAAGTTACAAATTTAACAACTTCACTTTACTGCTCTGGGAAACAGTAGTTTATCCCAGAGAAGGTATTCAAACCTTTTGGAAATCTGAAACACTTCCCTGTGTCACTGCACTGAAGGTGCTGTGTGACACAATGTAATAGATGATGCCTATGGAGTTTGTCAGACTCCATACCCAAAAGAAACAGTGTACAAAATCACATTAAAATACATGAGAGAGTGGGAAAAAGGGGCTCGCTCTCTCCAGGTAAAAAAATATCAAGTCTCAAAATCCAGCAAAGTTGCTGGGGGTCTCTAAGGTCGAGGGAATTAGCCCATTTCTGAGAATTCTACCTAACAACCATGCAGCCGGGAGACTGTGGGGACTATCCTTAGATCCCGGACGCGCTTTGGCGACTAGCAGGAACAATTCATTACGCACTTTGCTCTGACGCGAGGCCAAGTGAAGAATTTTAAGTACCCATTGGGTTACTAGAGAACAAGTGTATGGTGAGCCGAATAGAAGCATTTAATTGATATAACCAAATATAAAACTCTCTTTTGGAGCATACCATATGTCGTATTACAAGAAAGGGCTCCAATCTAATTACAATTTACTTAAGAGGAATAATAATGATCCTATGAGCTACTCGGATAACACAATGAGCAAAAGCAGAAATTGGTAATGAAAGGGGCAATTACTGCTTTTTTATTCCAACTAATGCACAGCCGGTAAAGAACTCTACTGTATTGGAGGAAGTGGAATTAGTTGAACCTAACAGTGCCAATCCCCATGACGTTACCAATTATGGGGATATCGACAATCATTTTCTTCTAGAATTATGCCCATCAATGCAAAGGTCAATGACTCCCGCACAGACAAAATCATTGGAACCTAATTCTCTGGTCCCCCGGACTGAAGAGCCCCAATCTACCGCGGAGACGTCTGACACACTATCAGCTTCACCCAATCTAGCCATAACCGTGGAAGGCTCAGAGGCTGGCACATAGTTAGAGACCAGCAGAGACTTGTTATAACGCCCATCAGCTCTGGCAGAAAAACATTCTTGAATGGCCTCACTTCAGTTTGCCATAAAAATCTTACTGAAAATGTGTGGCTTTATACTTGAGAACACTCTAAACATAGCATCAGGGGATTCAGCCAAAGAATTTTCTAAAGATGAGCCAGAGATTAATGAACTTGAAGAACCAAACAATCCTGTGGAGACTGATGTGAACCTGAACATAATGTTTCAGACAAATCTGCGATGTTCTTTTCTCGCAAACAACGAAGACTAGAGAGAAGAGCTGCAATGAGTAATGAGTAAGAAGATATGTGAGGTAGAATCTCCATTACCCAAAACTGCTCCCATTGGATAAGGACAATGAATCCTTAGGTGAAGATGAGGAATTACCAGACTTGAGACTTCTGCAATCCATTGACGAGCAAGACAACATTTCTTCAACACCAAATAAAAGCTTAACATCACATTTTGTTCAAGAAAACGTCTAAACCAATTGAAGTGAGTAAGGCGGACTTATCTAGCCTACCTAGTAATCAAATTTGTATCATCAAAAACGTATACCAAAAAAGTGAAAGCAATTGGTTAACTAGATCCGAATGAATGACTAGACTGCATTCGATCCCTCAGTTGCGGGTCCTTAGATCCGAAGACTTTGAGTTTGTTGAGCCGCTTAAAGTGATGAACATATCAGCGATTAATTGCAAGTTTCTGTCGACAGCACAAATGATGCAAAGCTATAAGGAAAGCTTATTAGGGGTGGACATTGAAGTAGACGCTGATTCCGATAAGGAAGACCCTAAATGGCCCAAAAAGGACAAAGGGCCGAAGAAAAAATCTAGCGTCTCCCCTTTACCTAAAGGAGAGGATGTACAGATAGCCGACATTCAGATAATATTAAGCTGGCTTGCAGTATCCTTGCCCATGGTTATGAAAAAACAGTGAGATTGTACAATAATATCATGGAATTGCAGAGGTGTTAGTCACCCGTGTCCCCAGAAGGGTCCCTCTCCCATCTCACTAGCCACTCTTACATATGCCTCCAGGAAACATGGTTCACCTCGCCTCTAATACCGGATGGCTATTTGATCTACCAATCCCTTGCGAAAAAGGGACCAAGAGGAAGACCTTATGGGGGGCTGATCATAGGTGTGCGGCATACAGATAAGTCTTGCCGAAAGAGCACTAGCCTAGATGATAACATTACTGCAGTTGAGATAGAAGGGGATTTTGAAGGAATTAAAGAGAGGCTTCTGCTCGTCAGCCTATACAATCATATTAGAGAAAATATTCAGGAGGCCTTGCATGACCTGCTGATCAAATGGACTGTGACTCTGGGGAACAAATCTGTCATTATTCTGGCGATTTTAAAGGCCATATGAGAGGGGTGGAGGGGACATCTACTAATCCACTATTGAGAACTAAGAGTGAAATAGTTCACTTAGTGGAAGACCCCGAGGGGTTGTACTGGTTGAACTTTTTCTGCAGTTGGGATATGGAAATGATTAATGGGAGGACTTGGAGCGATTGCCCGGGCAAGCAGACTTGTAAAAATGGACGTGCACATAGCACGCTAGATTATATATTTGTTAGCCCGGACATAGCCTCCAGTGTTAAAGATATGGATATAAGTCTGAGTTCATGGAGTGATCACGACCCACTGATATTAACATTCACTGCCGACAGAGAGGCGCAGAATGTTAAACCATTGGTGAATATGTGTGTAAATCACACTGGGACTCGTATCTGCTGGTCCGAAAAGAATATAAAAGAAGCGCCCCGATTGGTGAAGTCAGAACCAACATGTAACCTCAAACAATTTTTGACAATGTCAGCAAATGAAATCGAGAAGTGGATATCTACATTCTCTTCCACCCATGCTACGGTAGTGACTAGAATGATCGCTGGGGGAGTCAAACAGAGCAAACCGTATGATAAAAACATAAGAGATGCCAAGAGGGCACTCAGGGCGGAAATTCGAAAAGTAAAAAAAACGAGCACTACACTTGGATCGTACTATTTAATTTGTAGGACACTAAAGAATACATTTAGAGCATGGATCAAATCAAAAAGATATACTGAGAAGACTAGACAATGGCAACATATGGTCCAAGTTCTTTGCACAATAAATACGAGAAGCATTTCGACATTGCTCGGGGAAGCCAGGGATTGTAGGAAAACCGTTATGATTAATTCTATTGGTGCTCAAGGCTGGACTGACTTTCTGGCCGGCCGTAATATCTCCTCCAGCGTAGATGAAAAGCGGACAGTCTGTTTGGCTCCCGCAGTGCCCCCCTTTAAGGTAACTGTGGATCTCTTAATTTCTAAGATTAAAAGTCTAAAATCATCTCATGCGCCTGGCCTTAATGGCCTGGCTAGTGTTACACTCAAGAGTAAAATGGAGTTCTGGGCAAGCCCATTAAAAATCTTGTATGAAAAAGTAATAGCGGATGGACAAATACCTGCATCTTGGCAAACTGCCATATTAATTCCTATTTTCAAAAGAGGTGCTAAAATGGAACCTGGCAACTATAGGCTATTATCAATGCTTGACTGTACGGGTAAAATCTTTGCATCTCTCTTATTGAAGGAGTTGGAGGACTGGGTAGTTAAAGCTGGGATACTCAACCAGTTCCAAAGTGGCTTTAGGAAAGGATACACAACTACCCAAAACCTTATGATAATGTATATTTTACAAACTAATGCAAGGAAAACTGGCAATCCTCCACTCTATGCACTATTTGTAGACTTTCGAGCCGCTTTTTATTTAGCGCAAAGAGAAAAGTTATGGCTAAAATTAGAATTTCTTGGCTGCTCGGAAGAACTTTTGCACTACTTGCGGTTACTACACCATAACACTTCAGTTTCTCTAAAGTTGGACTCCCATGGGAAGATGACAGATTTAGTTATGCAGAATAGAGGAGTTAAACGGGGCTGTGTGACCGCCCCCTTTCTGTACATCTGTTTATGTATGATCTTCCTATTGCTATTTCTGTCGTACATAATTGCCTTCCAAAAATTGTAATGGCTCACTGCCCAGTATTAGTCCACGCTGATGATTTAGTCATAATAGACCATACATGCATTCAACAAAAAAAAATATGTGTTTTGTGTAGTTTTTTAAAGATGGGGAGGGAGACACTCTCTTTGATCCCGGAGGGTAGAGTATTCCAAATCGTGGGGGCCCAGTGAACAAAGTTGGTACCGTCAATTCTTGTCAATGTTTTTCGTTGGTGCTGTAGGTTGTTATTGCTGTTGGATCAAAGATTTCTGCGTACTGGTGCCTTGATTAATCTCTTGGAGTGATAGGTAGGGGCACACCCCACCAGGCATTTATAGACCGTAACTGAGCACTTGAATTTTATGCGTTGTGGTACCGGAAGCCAGTGAAGTTTTCTTCTGGTTTTGGAGATTTTATCCAGTCTATTTAGTCCAAACACAGCCCTTACTGCGCCATTTTGTATGGTCTGTAGTTTTGTGATGTTACCTTTAGATGTGCCCATTAAGAGGCTATTGCAATAGTCCAGCTTGGAATTAATTATCGCTCCTGCAATCAGAGCTAGGTTTTTCTCAGATAGGAAAGGACGTATTTGCCAGATAAGATTTGTGTAGAATGCACATGAATATCTTAGATAAGAGACATGTCTATTATACGAGAGATGAGAGTCCATGAAGATTCCCAGTGTCTTGACATGCTCTGATACTTCAATGAAGCTGTCATTAATCTTACATTTTTTAAATTGTTGATTTAGCTTGCCTACTTTGAGGTGTACCAAGGATGAGTAGTTCGGTTTTTGCCTCGTTAAGGGCAAGGGAGTTATTGGCCATCCATTTTTGTATGGCATTAAACACCCCGTTAACTCTCAACACATCCCGTTTGTATGATCCTGTCAGTTCAAAGACCAGATGGGTGTCATCAGACATTCCCCTTAATCCTAAAACAAACCCCCCCCCCACTCGCCCTCCCCACTTTAACAAAAAGTGATTTGGGTCAGAAAAGGCCTTTTTCCACTGCAGAAATGTAAATGATGCATTTGTAATCCATGCCTAGTCACTAGGGTACGTCTGACATTAGCAAAACATTGAGACCACTTTAAACAAAAGACTGCCACCTGCAGAACAATGCATGGGCAGTTTTTAACAGATTGGAAACCAACATTTGGGAAACTGGACGAACCTCATCAGAATCCTCCATCCAGCTGACGCTGTACAGGTCGCCCAGGTATGTGTCTCTCTTTTCATCATAATAACAGGCATAGGAAGATTCATGGGGGTTTGCAGCCGTTGTTGCAAAAACTAAAAAATCAAATAATAGAAATAGGTTTCCAACATATATTTTTCTCATTTCCTTTATACATTCTGTGACTGTTTGTGAAAATGTGCATTTTATTTGAGTAGTTCTTGCCAAGAAAATGCATTAAATCATGTTAGCTGTGTCCTACTGTTGGGACTGATTTTTTATACTCTGGCCTGGTGGACAGCTGTATAGAAGGCCAACCTATATTGCGACAGGGACAACTCTGGGGAGCGGTAGCCAAACCAGTTCGGGTAGCAGTGACAGGCGGTCGAGGCTAAGTTCTTCAGAGGTGGTGAGCTTGTAAAGGGTCCACAATGAGGTCACCCAATGGGAATCACAGATGACACTTAGACAGGATGTATAAAAATACAGTTAATGTGTATTGGACAAAACAGACTATAGGAATATTACTACTAGCAACTAGGATTATCACACAACACTGAATAAAATAGATACACATATACAGTCACTTACTAAAGGGCATAATACATATCACAAACTCCTGCAAAGGAAAGGTAAGATTACTATTATGCCTTCAAGGTCCACAGAGAATGATCCCCAACTGAAATTGTCCAGCCAAAGGATGTCTGGGGCCTTTTGCCCAATAGTTCAGGTAAACGTTCCACATAATCTTTTAAGCAGGAAAAAACGCAGGTAGGGTATCTGGGGTCCAGTGAAGGGTTATTATGGTTAGAGTACAAGTTAATTTAGCTAATAGTAGTAGCCAAACTTTCAGAAGTCTTGCGCAAGCAAGCATTGACAAAGCCAAATGTGTTAGAATGAAGGTTTATTATAAGCCCATTGACTTATAATGGAAGTATAGGTGTAGGTAAGAAGCTCTGTAACTTACCCCCCGTACTCCGATTCTTCCCCAGACTGGGCAGGACAAAAAAAAAAAAAAAAAAAGGGTCTGAGGTTGCTTTTCCCACCGAAAGTCAGTCCTCGATTTGCAGGTTCTAGCTGATCTCCGGTTGGTGTCTTTCACTGTTGCAAGGACTCGATGGAAGAATGTAGCAAATACTCGATGCAGGACTCCTCTCAGAACTGGACTCAGATCAGGTAAGCAATTTCGGATGGTGGTCACCGCAGCACGGCGACGCAAAGGGACTCAACTGCCGTGGTCGGACTTTAACTCCCATTTTGGGTCCCCTTGGTGCAAGGATGCTCACATTTCGCACTGGTTCCTCTTGTAAGGGTTTAGGTAAGAATTGGTGCAGTCACACTGTGTGAGACTACACACTTACCTGCTTGGTGGTAGGTAACCAACCTTTTGGTATAGGTCTGTACTACACAAGTTGGTAGTGTGACTGAGCAGCCAGGCCTATGCATCTCAAGACGGGTAAATGTGAGCTGTAGAGCTGTACAAATGAAATCCGTAAATACAAGTAGCCAAGTAACACTTACACTCAAGGTTTCAGTTATAAATAGTTATTTATTTAATTAACATCAATTTTTAAATAACCGTTCTTTAAAAAGGCAATTTGTTGTAACAAAGTAAATATACTTTAAAACAAGTGGCACTTCCGTGTTTCAGCTCCTCGGGACTAATGCAAATAGCAACACCGCGGTTTCTGGCTGCCGAGATGGACATTCCTTGCTTCTGGGGTCCCGCGCTCTGTTGAGGGGGCTCAGGCCCGGTCTGTCCAGCTTCCTGGGAGTTCGGAGGATCTTCCTGGAGCTCCTGGCCAACTTCAAAGCAAAGCACGCAATCTGGTGTTCCTCTCCCTGGCTATTCGGTTTCCAGCAGCAACTCTGTGGAAACTCAATCAGCTCTGAGAAGGATGTCCAGGTGACTTACTTTGGAGTGGATTGGTCCCACCAACTCAAGGGGAGAAGTCTTCCTTGCAGGGGCTTCTGTGTCGATACAAATTTGGAGTTTCAGCACAGCAGCAGGGCTTCAACGGGCAAACCAACAGTCCAGGAGTTGCAGCAGGCGTCCACTTCAAGTTCTTCTTCGGTTCCTTCATCCAGTGGTCGACTCTGCCTTCCAAGCCAAAAGTCTTGCCTTTTATTCAGTTCTCACCCAATCATTCCAGCCTAGCTGTCAGTCAAATTGTGCAAGACTTTTACTTACCTTCAAGAAGAACTTCAGCTCCCCTAGACTTTGCTCCAGTGACATTGGCTGTCTTGGCTCCCTGATAAGATATGATATGATATGGCATTTGTAACACGCCTATACACAAGGGTTTCAAGGCGCAACGAGGCAAGGGAGGGGAACAAAGGGAGGACAGAAACACGATCCTACTAGGCCAGGTGTCATTCAGATTGCGCATGTGCATGGGAAGGGGGCAGGGACAGTGCATTACATGGGAATAAATAAAACAATTAAGAATAGATAAACAAGTAAGTAACGGCAAACATGTGGCAAGTGCATGGGTAAGTGCAGACATCAGGTGTCAAGGGCTGGTAGGGGACTGTAGGGATACAGAAACAGTCCCCAAGTGCAGGGGTTGCCAGGTGGGCAGTGCAGTTGTGTGACGCTGGTGGGGGGAGGGACCTGGGCCCGAGATCAGAGGGTGTCCAGGTAGCCAGTGCAGTTCCGGTTACAGCCAGGAGGTCAGTAGAGCAGAGGAGGAGAAAAAGCAGAAGCAAAAGAGAAAGGTTTTGAGGTGCTTCCGGAACCGGAGATGGTTCTCCTCAAGTTTAACGGAGGCTGTTCCAGAGGGAGGCATCAGCCGAAGAAAGATCTACCACCAACTCGGTGCTTTGAGAAGCGACTAACCCTGAGGGAGTTGGAGGCGGATGAGCGGAGAGCTCGAGAAGGAAGATATTAAGGGAGAGAGAGTTGAAGGTATTGAGGCCCCAGGCCCCAGAAGGCCTTGTGGACGATGCAGAGGGTTTTGAACTTAATCCTCGCAGCCACTGGGAGCCAGTGCAGATATCTCAGTCCTGGAGCGATACGATCCCTGGGTTTGAGGCCAAGGACAAGTCTCGCAGTCCTGTTCTGGATAAGTTGCAGAGGGCGGAGAGTAGAAGCAGGCAGATTTAGAAAGAGGCTGTTGCAATAGTCCAGCCTAGAGGGAACCAGAGCTCTGGAGACCGTGAGCTTCTGGGGGAAGGAGAGGAAAGGAAGAATACCTCTGAGGAGGTGCAGCTGGTAGTGTGACTTCTTAGAGACGTCAGGGATGTGAGGGGAGAAGAAGGAGAGTGTGGAGTCGAAGATTACCCCAGTCGATTTTTTGCCTTGCAGGTGGGAGCAGGAAGAAGGCCAAGAGAGGCCGGCCAGAGAGCTACAGGAAAGGAGGGAGCGGGTGTGCGGATGAGGAAAATCTCAGTCTTACTGGCATTAAGGCAGAGGTCATTGGCGGCACACCACTCCTGGATAGCAGACAGTCAGAGATGAGGGAAGGAGAGGAGGAGGCCGAGGGTAGCCTGAAAATGAGCTGGGTGTCATCCGCATAGCATTGAAAGTTGGGGCAGAGAGCGGCGATGCAGTGGGCAAGGAGTGCCAGGTAGTGGTTGAACAGCTAGGGAGAGAGGTTAGACCCCTGGGGGACACCACAGGTAGAGAAAAAGAGAGCTGAGAGGACGGACGCAAGTTGGACCTGGGCGGGTCGGTCACAGAGGAAAGAAGTCAGCCATGCCAGAGCCTTACCAGTGATACCCAAGTTATCACGGAGGTGGTTGAGCAGGATGGCATGGTTGACAGTGTCAAAGGCAGAAGAGAGATCAAGCAGGATGAGGATGCAAGGGGTGTTAGCGTCAAGGTTGGAGAGCAGGTCTTCCAACCTCCGACTGTGTTTTAATCTGTCCCTCCAAGAAGTTACACATTCCATAACTTGTGATGCTGGGAAAGAGTGAATTTACTTTGCATTGGGGGTTCAAAAAGTACTGACCTGCTTAAGAATATTTGTTAACTATTGTTTTATTCCCAAACCTTTTCCTTTTGGCACCAAACTCAGTATTGCTCTAAATGTGCCAGTGATATATCAATGTCCAGTGTCCTAGTTTAAGTCACCTCAGGGTCGAGGAGTGTCTGTATGCCATCCCAAATGGGTATCTACAGATTTAGTGAAATAGAGTATGTATTTATTGAAGTATATTTTTGTGTTACGTATTTGCTCCCACCTAATGAAGACTTATTCAACTGACTGTTAAATAAATGAATAATTGTTTAATCAAGAAACCTTGAGTGTAAGAGTTTATTTGAATTCTTGTCACTGTGAATCTCTGTGTAACCACCCTATTGCTCACACTGACCCCTCTTGAGATAAGCCTGGCTGCTCAGTCACTCTACCACCTTGTGTAGTACATGCTTATACCAAAAGTTGGGTTCATTATTGCCAAGAGGACACGGCTGTTGCAGTCTCTGACAGGATACGGCATACAATCTTTCCTAACAGGTGACAATTTTGTCAAAATGGCCCTGGTCTTCTTTTTAAACCATTTCTTTTTTGTGAGGTCTTTCTTGGGTTTTACACTGCAAGCCAAACCAGGTTTTACCCTTTTGTTCGCTTTGCCATTGGCGGGCTTCAGTACTGAAACCCGCCTCTGGCTCCATTGTGTCTGGCAGGGCAGGAAGCAAGGGAGGTGACTGAAACTCCCTGTCCTTAGTCTCCATAGTAACCTGAATGCACCCAGTCCTGATCGGCTGGCTGGCTGTCCTTGCAGGACAACCACCTTGATGTGAGAGTGACAGCTAGGCTGTGCATGAATGGGAGAAACCTGCATAAAAGGCAAGGCTTCTTGAACTGAAGACAGTCAACCACTGGACAAAACATTCGACGAAGGAATCGTGAAGAGAAGCTTGCTGCATCCTCCTGGACCTGGACCCTTGAACTGCCCGGTGAAGCCCTGCTGCTGTGCTGAAACGCCTTTTCCTAATCGACAAGAGAAGCTCCGGAAAGGACTTCTTCCCTTGTGTTGGTGAGACCAACTAACCCAAAGAAGAACTTTACTGGAAGACCTTCCCCAACTAGCTATACTTCTTTGCTGCTACTAGAACCGAGCGCCAGGCGTCGAGAAATCCATAGTCGAGTGCATCGCCTTTAAGCTAGACCGAAGTTCCAGGAAGATCATGTGGACCCTCCCGCAGCAGGACAACCCAAGCTTGTGTCACCTCAGAGTGCTGGACTCAGGAAGTGAAGGAAGCCCATCAAGTGTCCAAGATCCGCGGTGCTGCTATTTGCCGGTAGCTGAAACCGCGAAGTGCCGCAGAACTGAAAAGAGCCCGTAGCTGCTGCTGACCTCTGAACTGCTGTGCATTAGTCCTCCAGACATCCTCCTTCTTGGCCCCACGACTGAAGCCCAGGAACACAGGATCTGCAAATCTGCTACCAGGATAAGAAGCCAGCTGGATCCTCTTCTTCTAACCTAAGGTACTGTTCCAACTACCTCTTTGTCTGTAGCTTGCTGTCTCAGTTGAGATTTGCAGTAGCTGCCCTTGTAGATTTATTCTAGCTCTAACGTTTCACAAGTGTAACAGCTTGTGGCCCAACAGTGATTTCCTACAACAAACTCTCAGACTTTGTGCAAGACTTTTTGCTTTCTAAGAAGTGCCTTAGTTCCATGAACTTAGTTCCTAATTGACTTTGGCTGGCCTGGCTCCCTGTAGACTCTTCTGACCCATCGACTTTGATTCTATTGTCCCTCATTGTTTTTTTTTTTTTTTTAACAACTTTATTTTCTTCTCATGGAGTCTTAGTTACAAACATTCAGGTAAGGAACAGTATACTTAAATCTCAGTATTGTTCTCATCCCTCTTTCCCCCCCCTGTCCGTTTTCAAGTTTGTAGTACGTCCATGAGTTTTAACTTTTATAACTCCCCCCTTCGGATTCCGGTATATTTCCCCTTTCACTCCTCCCTCCCCCCTAAAAGAAAAACAAACACAAAAACAAATTCAACAACAATAGAGCTGGGATCGTTCCGCTTCCGTCCACAGTTAAGCAGTTTTGTTACAGTCCGGGCCTTGGCCGGGTATGTTGGCTGGAGGTGTGGGCCTCCTCACGTTTCCTCTTGGTCCAGAGCCTTAGTTCATGATTGATCAAGCAGGTTGGGTCTGTGGAAGTAAGCTTCCCTGTCTGTGACATATTCTATGAATGGGTCCCATACTGCCCTGAATTTCAGATATTTGTTATCCTTTAGGGCCCCTATTTTCTCCATCGCTAGAATGTGCCATACTTTGACCCACCAGCACACGACTATTGGGCCTTTGGGGTTCTTCCATCCCTGGGCCAGGGTTATTCTCGCCGCGTTTAGTAGTTGAGTAATCAGGGCAGCGTTGTTGCCTGTTTCTGCATAGACCCCTTCAACTGCGGTCCCCAGGAGTATTACCTTTGGGTCGTGTGGGAGCATTTTCCCCGTGATCTCTCTTATGTGTCCCAGTATCTCCTTCCAATATATTTCAGCCTTGGGGCAGGTCCACCATGTGTCGTAGAGATCCCCCCGGCTCCCACATTGCCTCCAACAACTAGGAGGGTAGGCTGGATTCATTCTGTTTAGCCTATGTGGGGTTAGGTACCATCTTGTGAATAGTTTATATGATGCCTCCTTGATTGTGGTGCATTTGGATGATTTCTGGGCCCTTTTCCATATCTGGCCCCACTCCTCCCTCATTGGTTTTTAACGAATATTGCTGGGTAATGTTTTTATCTAGACTTCATTGGGAGATTTAACAGTGCTCACCTGCTCTGAGAGCCTGTTAACCTTTTTTTCTTTCCATTTAACCTTGCCTTTTCCCCAAAAGTACAAAAGTGATATATAAATGCCAATACTGTCCTAGTAATTGAAGTCACCCCAGGGTGTAGGAAGCATCCCTAATGAATATCTACTTGCTTATCTTGATTCTGAGAACGTGTTATGGAGTGTATTTTTTATGGAGTGTATTTTTATTGTTGCACATTGCCCTTTTAAAGAATGCTTATTTAAAACTGAGTTAAATAAATAATTTTTTTACTAGGAAACCTTGAGTATAAGAGTTAATTGAATACTTGTGTGTGTGAATTTCGATGCTACAGCTCACATTTATCCCTCTTGAGATAGGTCTGGCTGTTCAGTCACACTACCAAATTGTGTACTACCTATACCAAGGGGGCAAGACTGGTGTAGTCTCCCACAGGGCTACTGCATACATTCTTGCCTAACATGGACCCCCAAACATTTTGCTTTTATTTTTGTATCTGACCTGATCTTTTTACAGTGCAGTGAAGCCTTAAGCTTCACTACACTGACTTTTGCTCATCTGTTATGGGGTAACTGACATGTGCTTGAGGCAGTCGTTCCTGGGAAACATTGTTTCCCTTTGTCTAGTTACTTTGTTAATACTTTTAGTTACACATAACTTGTGGTAACTTTTTATCATTGTACAATGCATATTACAATGCAGTACAATGGGGTACACCTTTTGTTTTGCCCTTGACTAACACTCAGAGGATATTTGGTTAGTCTAGGTGTGCTAAACGGAAAAGCTGGTGGTAACAGGGAAATGTTTTGGTGCATTTTGTTTTAGCGATACGGGTACGATCCTCGTTAAACTGCGCTATGCCCTCTGAAAAATAGAACCAATGGCAAGCTGTGTACTCCTATCCCAAGGTCCACCCATAAGCACCTGAAGAACAGTGAATAGTAAGGTATGGTTGGGTATGGAGCATCTGCGCTCTGCCTCGAGAATCTAGTAGTCAAGAAAGATTATTAAATAGTTCTTCAAAAATCATTGAGAAATGGTATTTCTTTATTGGTATCCTAATGTGGAAACATGTGCTGCAAGACAAAGTATAGAGATTGACAGGGAAAACTACATTGTTTACAGAGAATACATGGCCTTGAGGATGACCCAAAGGTAGAAGCACGTGTCGGCTGAACACCACATTAGGATACCAATGAAGAAACACCATTTCTAAATGATTTCTGAAGAACCATTGAATAATCTTTGACTACTAGATTCTCGAGGCACAGTGCAGATACTCCATACCCAACCATACTTTACCATTTTGTTTTAGCCATACAACATTTGGCTACTAACTGTGGCTAGTGGTCAAACATGGCAATGCCACAAAGTTTTTCGTTTTTCCTTTGGCCATCTTGTCTTTTAAGACTTCTTCCTGGCATGTGAGGAAGGGAAAATCGTTATATGGACTTCCAGTGCCCAGGAAAGCAGAGGCTTTTGGCAAGCTACTGGAGGGCTATGTGCGTTTGCTGCCAGGAAGTGGGCTGGGACTGTCTGGTCCCAATCCACAAACTGGTGACATTGTGTCTGAGTGGTATGCATGAGTTTTGCCGCCAGTGGTCCTAATTGGACGCCGGCTGGGGTGTGTGTGCGTGGGGCAGATCTGTCATTGGCTAGTGGGAGCTGCTGCTCGTACCTAGCTTTTTGGATAAGAAGAGGACCCCTGCACCCACTCGAGAGAGATGGAAGTGCCCCAGGACCGCCCTGTGGCTGACCAGCTCCGAGTTTGGGCTCCCGTACTGCAGACGTCGCCGCTCCAAGTTGAGGCCTGGTAATTGGGGGATCTTCGGCATGTGCAACAAGACTTACTTCTGCGGAATTTCGTGGTCTTAGCATCAAGGGGACCTGAGATTGGAGGGAAAGTCTGACAGCAGCAATTGAATCCCTTTGGTCGCTGTCCATCGGTGGCCGTCATCTGAAACTGCATCCCTACGTCCATTCCTGTCATGAGAGGGGCCCTGCATCGAGTTTTACTGCATTCTCCAACTGAGAGTCCTTGCACCAGCATCAGACACCGACTGGAGATCTGCTCGAACCTGCACTCTCTGGGAATCAAGGGCTGAGACTGGCGGCAGGAAAAGCGACCTTGGACCTTCTTCAACCGACCAGCAAAGTCTCATGAAGAATCAGAGTACGAGAAGTGGGTTATAGCGATACTTACCTGCACCCCTAATTCCCCTTTAAATGTTTGGATAACTTTTAGAAACCTTTGTCTTACTTTGGCTTGCCATTGCGTGTTCACACAAGCCCCCCGAAAGTAGGGGAACAAGTGTGTTAGCTAGTCATCCCCCGACACTTGGAACTGCTCACTGGAACCCAGAGACCTTACCTTCGTTTTTTCCAAGCTTCACAAAACGTATGGAACGTTGCTAAACCTTTGGGCACAAGGCCCCATACATCTTATGGATCGAACTCTGAAGTTAGGATTGAATCTCTGTGGGCTAGTAGTGCTAATACTAATCTGTACCTTCCTTTTCAGGGGTTTGATATGTATTTTCCCCAACTCCAGTAATTGTATATATGTATAGAATTTTTTAGTATTGAGTTATAATATTACCTGTTAGTAGTCATTTTTCACTGTTATTTGGCCGATAAGTAAAGAAGAACAAGTTACTTACCAACTGTAACGTTCTTTCGACTGGATGTTCCTCTCACGTATTCCTCATTTTATGATATTCCTATCTCGCCAGCTTCACTGATTCGGGAAAAAAAAAATCTTGGCAGAGGGCACTGTGCACAAGGTTGAGGCGTTAATGTCCCTCGACTGGCTCCGTACCGCGTCGACGTCACCATCAGTTTAAGTAGCATGTGCCCGCCCGTTGGCCTCAGTTCTGTTTTTTTGAAGAAATATTCGAGGAACACCCAGGTGTGCCTCATGACTGAAAACTCTTTGTGAGAGAGAAGTATAAATAACACAAACTGTACTGCTGGGTAGGATGGGAGGGGCAATGAGGAATACGTGGGAGGAACATCCAGTCGAAAGAGTGTTACAATTGGTAAGTTACTTGTTCTTCAAATGGATTGTGTCCTCCGACGTATTGCTCATCTTATGACAGACTCCCATAGTAGTGGAAATATTTGGGTGGTGGGAGTACTCATTATTTTTATCATGGACAGAATGTAGTACCGTTTTAGCAAATAATCCTTCATAGGAAGAAGCATCTAAGCAGGAAAGCTTAATGAAGGTATGCAACGATGCCCATGTTGCAGCTGAATAAATATCTGCTACACGGACTCCCCTCTTCAGAACCACAGAAGTATCCATACCCCTTGTGGAATGGGCTCGAAGCCCATCCGGCAGAAATCTTTCCGGCCAATCTGTAGCGCTCAACTTTAACCAAAATGATTCAGCGGGATATGGTCTGTTTTGTCACTGTTAATCCCAATTTATGGCCAGTAAAACCCACAAAAAGTTGGTCATCCTGACGCAATTTTGACATTCTTGATATATAAAAACTGAGAGCCCTTTTTGGGTCCAGTTTATGAAACCTCTCCTCTTCTTTGGCCAAATGAGGAGGAGGGAAGAACGTGGGTAGTATGATTTTTTATGACAAGTGAAAGTCAAACTACTTTTGGTAAGAAAGAGGGTTTAACCTTAAGTACCACTTTGTCTTTGTGAAAAGTAGTGTACAGAGGTTTGCATGAGAGAGCCTGCAACTCACTAACCCTGCAGGCTGATGTTAAGGCCACAAGAAGGACAGCTTTTAATGTTAGAAGCCTCATGGGACAGGAATGCAGTGGCTCAAAAAGGTACACAAGTTAGAAACTTAAGTACAAGATTTAAATACCAAAATCGGGACATGAAAAGGGACTGGAAGACTCATTAGTGAGCCCTTTCAGGAATTGAATGATTAATGGAATTTTGAAGTAGGAAACCTCTTCCGAGGAGCGCTTGAAAATGGACATCGCAGCCAAATAACCTTTTATTGTTGCAATCTGGAGCCCCAGATTGGCTAAATGTAACAGGAGAGAAAGCACTATAGGTGTGCCACATTGGAATGGATCCACATTCTTATCTTTGCACCAGTTACTGAATTTATTCCAATGAGAGACTTAGAAGCTGGCCTTCTGGCTGAAAGCAAAATCTCCATTACGTCATGGAGAACTCGACCTTCCTCTTGCGAGAGAAGATCCTCTCTTTGTGGAAGACGTATTAGAGGGAGGATGTACATGTGCAGAAGGTCCGGGTACCACATCATCCTGGCCCAATCCAGGGGAATTAGGATCATGGTTTTCCTGAAATTCCCTTGAGCAGTACTGAACTCACTTTCAGTTGACCAAGGTCGCAAACAGATCCACCTGAGGGGTTCCTCAAAGGGTGAAGATCTCTTGAAGGACTTCCTGAGCTAGTTCCCACTCGTGGGATACTGTGCTCTGCCTGCTCAGAGCGTCCGCCGCTGTGTTCTGCTCTCCGGCTAGGTGAACTGCCGACAGAGAGATTCCTTCTTGTATTGCCCAGAACGAGAGCTGCATTGCCTCTCTGCACAGTGGTAGTGACCTTACGCCTCCTCTCTTGTTGAGGTAGTACATGGCCACAGTGTTGTCTGTCATTATCAGGACATTCTTCCCCTGTACAGAGGGCAGAAAGGCCTTCAGCGCTAGTCTGATCGCCCTCAGCTCCAACAGGTTGATGTGTAGTTTGGACTCCGATGGAGACCAATGACCGCTGATTGTTAGATCGTTGGTATGGGCTCCCCACCTTATGAGTGAGGCATCCATCACTACTGTTATCTCTGGCCATGGTTGCCAAAAAGATTCTCCCTTGAGGATATTGTCGTTGCAAGCCCACCATACTAGATCATGAGCACTGTGCTCGGGACTTGCAGAAGATCCGACATACTCCCCGAGAATTGGGACCACTGAGTTCTGAGGGCCCATTGAAGAGATCTCATTCTCAATCAAGCCTCTGGCACCAGAAAAATGCAGGACGCCATGAGGCCGAGCAACCTCAGAAAATTGTAGGCTGGTAGACACTGGGAATTCTGGGATTTGGTTACCATCTGCAGAATGTGGAGAGCTCTCACCTCGGGAGGCAAGGCTTTCCCCGAGGAAGTATCCAGGACTGCTCCAATAAACTGGAGTCTTTGGAATGGTATCATATGGGACTTCTTGTAATTGAGGGACAAGCCCGGCTTGTGTAAGGAGTGGCAGGTGATTGCCAGATGTTCCTGAGCTTGTTCGGGGAAACAAGCTCTTATCAACCAATCGTCCAGGTAGGGGTAAATGTGAATCCCCCCTCTCCTGAGATTCGCTGCCACAACCACCATCAGCTTGGTGAAAACCCTCAAGCGGAGGTCATCACGAATGGCAGAACTCGAAACTGATGGTGAGAGCTGCCAACCGCGAACCTCAGGTACTTTCTGTGCTTGAGATGGATTGGCACATGAAAGTAGGCATCCTGAAGGTCCAACGATACCAACCAGTCTTGGAGTTGGAGAGCCTGAATGATCTGAGGAAGGATTACCATCTTGAACTTGTCTTCCTGAGGAACTTGTTCAAGTTTCTTAAGTCCAAGATGGGTCTCAGTCCTCCGTCCTTCTTTGGAATGAGAAAATAAGGGGAGTACCAACCCTTGTTCCTCTCCGCTACAGGTACATGTTCTATTGCACCTTTCTCTAGCAGGGTTAAAATTTCCTGTACAAGGAGCGGATCTGGAATTTTGACAGAGTTGGCTCCCGGTGGATGGTCCTGAGGCCTTTTTAGGAAGAGAAGTCAGTAACATTGAGCTACTGTTTCCAGTGCCCAAGCATCTGAAGTAATGCCCTGCCATTTGTTCAGATGCTGAGAGATTCTGCCTCCCACCGTGGTCTTGTGTGCCAAGGCCTCAGAGAGATTTGGAGGTGGCTGCAGAAGCGGTTGCGGGCAAAGATGCCGTTGCTGAGGCTGATTTCGCACCTCTTCCTCATCCACTAGGGGGGACATTTCTTCTACCTTTCTGTGCGGCATGTCCTCTTCCTCTACCAAAAGAGGAGTAGCATTGAAAAGAATAACCTCTACAGGAAGATGAGCCCGAATAAGGTTTTCGAGGCTGTCACATAGAGGCGCTAAGTGATTTAGCTGCTGCCTTGGAGGTCTGGAGTTTTTCTAAGCTCTCATCAGCTTTACTGCCGAACAGCCAGAGCCATCGAAAGGCATGTTGAGTAGCATGGCCTGCACGTCTGGTGCAAACCCATGCTTCCTCAACCACGCAAATCTGCGCAGTACTGTGCTTGCAGCCATGGATCTGCTGATACTGTGAACAGTATCCAATCCAGATTGGAGACATTCACCCATTGCCTCCTTCCCATCTTTCACAATAATCAGAAAGCCTTCCCTTTCTTCGCCTTCTGGAATATGATCAGCCGCTGCCTTAACACAATCCCATAGGGTATGATATGATATGATAGGTTATTTATAACATGCTTAATACCCAGAGGTTTCTAAGCGCGGACCCAGGGATCGAACCTGTGTTGCTGCGTGTCGTATTGCTTCCAAGGCGAGCACGTTGGCCCTGAGCTTTCCTCCCGAGAACACCTTGCGGGCCCAAGCGTCCATCTTTTTATCCTCTCTATCTGGGGGGGATAGATGGATAAGCTGACTGTCTCGTGGAAGTAGCAGCTTGTACCACTAGACTTTCTGGTGTAGGATGCTTACTCAGAAAATCAGGGTCATTGCCCGATGGTCTATACTTTTTTGGAAGGTCTTTATTGACTGCTGCAACAGACTCAGGAGTCTCCTAATTTGCAACCACTATTTTTTGGAGAGCCCTATGAAAGGGAAGAACTGGGTCTTTTTGGGGGCTCTGATCCAAGATGTCAGTCATATTATCCTGTTCAAAGTTTGGTAAAGACCTACCCCAACCTATACATTCAACAACTCTGTTCATCAAGTTCCTGTACCCTGAATGTGCTTTTGGTCATGAATAACGATTTTTAGAATGTAAACTAAGTGGCACTGTTTAATTGAGGATGTCTGTGATTTACTAGACAGATAGGGTTAGCAAGACAGTTTTTGCCTGAGCTTCCTCGAATTGGATTATTAAATCATGTCACTTAAGTTTCAACTGATTAATTCAAAATTTTGATGTGTTTGATGCATTTTTCATATCGGTTTATGTATTTATGTTTTGATTAATCTACATAATTACAAACAGATTTAATTCGTTTTTTAAAGGTTGTAATCGTAGGACCTATGGCCTACGCAATAAATTATGGATTTTTTAATATAACAAAAAAACTATTCTCTGTGTGTACTGTTCTTTGAGGTAATTTAATAACCCATGGAATAGGGCCAAGTTGTAGCAAAAACTGGGTCTTTGAACTATTTGGTTAATGGTTCATCTGGGGGACTCCCTTTTGTGTGTTAGTTACCTGTACCCTGAATCTGCATGTTCTGCATGATCAGGTTTTTGAAACTGTAACTCAGGTGTCGTATCAATGCCACTGGCAGAGTGAAGGGTATCACACAGGTCTCTCAATCTTGACTCAGGGTCAATTAATTCCTCTGGCACATTTCTAGTACCAAACTTTACTCCAAAAGGAGATATTTCTTCCTTTGAGACACTTTCTTCCTAAAAAAAAAATCGAGGACATAGACTTAAAAAAGTCTGATTTAGGTAAAGGTGTGGAACAAGTTACTTACCTGTAACTGTTGTTCTCCAGCATGGTCTGGCATGGATTCACATGCTCATGAATATTCCCCGTCGTCAGGCTGGGAATCCTCGGTAAAGAAAAAATCAGTATCAGTTTTGTTTCTGATCTGTCTTTCTCAGTAGTAAACAATCACTGGTCTCTGGGTCATACTGCCCCCAGCCAATGACTGCCCTCTCCCTAAGCCCCGCCTCTGGCAGCCATCTTCAGATTTGGTAGCACGCAAAGTGACCGTATGACCAAGTGAAGAGCCGTAGAGGGGCAGGAGGGAGGGTTTGCATGTGAATCCATGCCAGACCCATGCTGGAGAACAACAGTTACAGGTAAGTAACTTGTTCCTTCTCCAGCATGGGGTCTGGCATGGATTCACATGCTCATGAATATAAGAATACATAGCAGTACACATGCACAACCACGGGAGGTGGCAAGGATCAACATTAAGCATTACATAAAACTCAACATTAAGCATCTCTTACCTCCCCACCAGGCTCACCTTAAGTGAACAGGTTGCGCAGCACTGCCTGGCCGACTCTGGACTCCTCCCTGGAATCCCAGTCGACGCAGTAGAATCTCGTGAAGGTGTGTGTCGACCTCCACGTAGCAGCGCTGCAGATGTCCAGCAGGGGCACACCAGACAAGAACGCCGTGGTAGCAGCGATCGCTCTGGTCGAATAGGCTCTCGGACGGCCGGGCAACGGTCTGTTTGCCAACCGATGACAATGCATGATGCAGCCGGAGAGCCATCTGGAAATGGAAGCCTTTGGGAGAGCTTTCCCTTGGTTCACAGGTCCAAAGTTCACAAACAGCTGTGATGTCTTCCGAAAACTCTTCGTTCGGTCCACGTAGAACTTCAGCACTCTAGCCACATCCAGCGATTGCAAAGTCCTCTCGGCCGGAGAAGAAGGCGACGGGAATAAAACAGGTAGCACCAAGGGCTAGTTGAGGTGGAAGTCCGACGGCACCTTGGGCATAAACGAGCGGTGCGTCCTCAGCACCACCCTCGTGTCATGAAAAGTCAAGTATGGAGGCTTGCAGGATAGGGCCTGGATCTCTCCCACTCGCCGTGCAGAGGTGATGGCCACAAGAAACGCAGTGGTCCACGATAGGAATTTCAGCGGCGCCGAATGCAGGGGCTCGAATGGCGCCCCCATGAGCCTGGTCAGCACCACGTTGAGTTCCCACGCCGGGGCAGGGACCTTCACCGGCGGGAACGATCGGAACAGTCCCTTCATAAATTCCTTCACCACGGGCCAGGGCTGCAAGTTCAGCGACTCCGGGTTGTGATGAAGTATGGTGCCTCCTTCTCCGGCAGCTTGACTGGTGGGGACGCTGACAAGTCCAGAAGGTCCGGGAACCAGATCTGCCTCGGCCACACCGGTGCGACCAGGATCATCCTGCACCGGGACCTCTTGAGCTGGCTGACGAGTCGGAGCAGCAACGGCAACGGGGGGAATGCATAAAGGAACAGGCCTTCCCACGAGAAAGCATCGCCCATGCTCCTCAGCTGGGGAAACCTGCTGGCGAACCTCTGGCACTTGGAGTTCGTCGCTGTCGCGAACAGGTCGATCTGGGGTTTTCCCCCATCGTCGGAAGAGTCGACCCACTTGCTCCTGACGTAGTTCCCACTCGTGGTACGAGCGCAGCTCCCTGCTGAGTGAGTCGGCGATGGTGTTTTTTATCCCTGCCAGATGAAAGGGCACCAGAAACATCCCTTGGGCGACGGCCCAATGCCACAGATCCTGGGCTTACTTGGAGAGGGCTGGGGATCTGGTTCCTCCCTGCTTCCGGATGTAGAACATCGTGGTGGTGTTGTCGGTGAAGATTCTCATCACCTTGCCCTTGAGGGACGGGAGAAAGGACCTGAGGGCCCAGAACACTGCACGGAGCTCCAGGATGTTGATGTGGAGCGTCTTCTCCTCCGGGAGCCAGAGGCCTCTTGCGTGAAGTTCTCCGGTGTTCGCTCCCCACCCTTCCAGGGAGGCATCCGTCGTCACCGTTATCTGGTGGGATGGGGTCTGAAAGTCTGTGCCCGCCGTCAGATGAGCACGGGTGCCCCAGCACCGGATCGCTCGTCGGAAAGTCTCGTTGAGCGATATCCTATCCTCGAAGCTGCCCGTCGCTTGGATCCAGTGGGTGTCGTGGAACTCTTGCAGAGGGCGCATCCGAAGCCTGCACAGACGCACAAGATATATGCAGGAGGACATCATCCCGAGGAGGGACTTGATGGACATCACCCTGGCCACGTCTGTGGCCAGCAGACGCTGCACCTTGCCCAGGATGGCCTTCGTCCTTTCTTCCGACGGTGAGGCCAGGCACGCCACTGTCGAGATTTGCTCCCAGAAACAGTGCGACTTGCGACGGGACCAGATGGGATTTAGGAAAGTTGATGGAGAATCTCAGGTCCGAGAGCAGCTGGACGGTCTTTGCTGTGTGATCCACGGCAAGCTCCCTTGTCCCTGCTCGGAGGAGCCAGTCGTCCAGGTAGGGGTAGCGTGGATCCCCTGCAGGCGCAGCCGCGCCGCCACTGGTGCGAGGCACTTGGTGAACACCCTGGGTGCCGACTTCAATCCGAACAGGAGGGCCTTGAACTGGTAGTGCCGTCCTTGGACCACAAACCTGAGGAACTTTCGGTGACCTTTCAGAATGGGGATGTGGAAGTACGCATCCTCCAAATCCAACGACGAGAGGAAATCGCCCTCCTCCAGCTGTCCCAGCACGTGCTGGAGGGTGACCATCTGGAATTTATGTGCCTTGATGTATTTGTTCAGCCGTCGCAGGTCCAGGATGGGGGGCCCATCCTCCTGTCTTCTGAGCAACGCCCTCACCTCCAAGAGTAGTTGAGGGGCGTGATTTTCCTTCCTGACCATGGGTGGAATGCTGGGGCACTTTTTTAGAAATTCGAGGGCATGCCCCTGGGCCAGGGCGTCCAGCACCCAACGGTCGGTGGAGATGGACTCCCACACGCTGACGAACTTCGCCAGCCGGCCTCCCACCGGGGTGCTTCGGTGGGGGCCCGACCCCACTGTCGGTTCAATCTTGCTTGGTGGATGCCTTGCCGCCCTGGCCTCCCTGGCGACGACGGCGGGGTCCTCCCGACTTGCCTCGTCCTCTATGGGCTTCCTGGGTTGATAAGCGGGCCGCTTGGCGATACGTAGAGGAGCCACCGCCGAATCCCTTGGAGGCACTCTGCTTGCCTCCGGCGCTCCGAAAGGACGGCCTCTGTTGCCGGAGGACGCCTAGCACCCTAGCAGTCTGTGTCCACCTTGATAGCTTGGAGGGACTCATCCACCGTTTTCCCAATCAGGTTGTTCCCGTCGAATGGCATGTCCAGCACCTTGGCTTGCACATCCTGGCGGAAATCTGTCGCCTTGAGCCAACCTCGTCGTCTAAGGCATACGCTGTTGCCTAGCTGGCGGAAACCGGTGTCGGCAATGTCCGTTGCCACCGTAATGGCGTGGTCCGACGCCACTTCGCCTTCTTGCAAGATCTCCAGGGCCTCGGACCTCTTGTCATCCGGTAGGAAGTCCAACAGGGGGGCGATCTTGAACCATAACTCCCTGTCGTATCGGGCCACGATCGGGAGAGCGTTGGCCGCCTTAATCGCTGTCGCCGCCGACGAGATAACTCGTCCGGCGGGGAAGTTGACGATGAGACCGACACCCCTCCCCCCGCTTTCTTCTTGGCCGCCGAGACGACTGAGTCCGGGGTAGGTTGTGCCATAAGGCACAGAGGGGCCGCGTCGGGCATCCGGTACTTCTTCTCGTACCGATCCTTCTTGGCAGGCGTAGTAGAAGGGTTCTAGAGAAGGGTGAGACCCTCGTCCCAGATGTCATACAGCAGAGGCACGGTGAGGACTGACTTCCTCCTGGCCTCGCGCCGTTGGTAAAGGAAACCTTCCTTCTCCTCGGGGCTGAGCTGAAAAAGCTTGGATGCCCTGGCGATCATTACATGGAAAGATCCGATCTCATCGGACGGGGAGGCCCGGGCTGGTGATGGGAGCTCCGTCCCGTCGTCACCGCCGTCGTCGTCGGGACCCGTCGTGGCCATGTCTGTTCCCGTGTCATCCCCAGGGACGGGGGATGTGGGTAAAGGCCAAGCAGGCCGCAATGGCTGAGAAGGCGGGGCTGTGTGGATCCGTCTTCTCTTGTTCGGGGGGCTTCCTGCCGGGACCGGCTCTGGTGCCTCCGCCGGACCTGGTACCGGGTCCTCTGCCGGTGGTAAGGGCAATCTCGTCCTTATCTCTGAACATAAGGATTGTATCGCCAACAAAATGGCCGCCGAGTTATCCTGCGGCTCCGGAAGAGACGGGAGCGACGGCTGACTATGACCCTCGCCAGTGCCGCCGTCACTTTCGTCACCCTCGTCACCCTCGTCGGGATCCCTCCCGTGGGGACGGGACTCCTCGACGCCCTCGTCGAGGCCCTCTAGGACTTCTGCCAACTCCTCCTCAGATGTTGTGTCCGTGCCCACAATGGCCACCGGCCCCCCCCCCTTCTTTTTCAGCCGGGGTCTTCACAGGGGTCTTACCGATAGGTCTGAAAGAGGCTTCCCTCCACGGAGGCAGGGAGACTCTGGGCCCCGAGGCCGCCTCCACTGGTGTAGCCTCCACAGGCTGCACCAAGGCCGCCGCGGCTCCCTCGATAGAGGCATTGGCTGGGTGAATCAACATCGGGTCGAGATCGTCGAGTTTCCTCCTTGCTACTAGACTTAGCCTTAGTAGTTTCTGACTCTCCTGCGTCGTCCAGGGGAGCGACCGGAGTCTGGCTTTTTCGAGGTTCCTTTGAGGGGGTCGGGACGCATTCTCAAAGCCTTCATCATTTGCTTTTTGAATTCTTCCTATTTTCTTGGGGAATTCGACCTAGTCGGACATCTTACCAATTCGGTACATGTGTCAGACGAAAAGGAAGGAGATCTGTGTCTCCTCTTCAACTTCTTTGATGAAGAAGATGACGAACGCCTCGATCTACTACGTGATCGGGATCTCCTCGAATGCTTGTGCCGATCTCGATTCAACAGACTTTTTATGTTTTAAAGAGGCCTTCGAAGAGGCGCTTCCCGCCCCACTGCCAGTTTACCTTTCTTCTCTCACGAAGAGCTTTCTCCGTCATTGACTGACAGGAGCTACAGTCACCGGTCCAATGGTCCGAAACCTGGCACCAAAGACAAACGCGGTCGGGGTCAGTGATTGACATTCTAGAGCCACAGTCGACACTTTTTTTTAACCCCGTTTTGGGAGTAGAAGGGGTAGAAGAAGACGACATTTTCTTGAAGAAAATTCAAAGCGGGCCGTTAACACGAGAGCGAAGCAATCAGAAAAACGGAACTAAAGCCAATGGGCGCGGCACAAGCTACCTATACTGATGGTGAGGTCGACGCAGTACTGAGCCCGTCGAGGGACACTGACGCCACAACCTCGTGCACTGCGCCCTCTGCCGAGAAACATTTTTTTCCGAAGCACCGAAGCTGGCGAGATACGAATATCATAAGATGAGGAATACGTACATGGGTGCACACAATCCATTCAAAGTATTTTTATACCTGTTTGTCTAAGTGTGTTCCTTGACCATTTCAATGTGTGTACTCATTGTGGACCCCTTACAAGCTCAACACCAGTTGAGACTTAGCCTAGACCACTCGCCTTGCTACCTTGAACTGGTTTGGCTACAGCTCCAAGTGTTGTCCCTGTCTCAATATAGATTGGCCTTCTATACATCTGTCAACCAGGCCAGAGTATAGAAAATCAGTCCTGACAGTAGCCAGCTATTTTGCAGATTTACTAGCCACTTCAGTACTGGGATGAGGACCACACACAGCGCAATGATGAGTCCTCAAAAGAACGTATACACGCGTTCTAGTCGTTTTGATAGTTCAAACACAAAAACCAAAGAAGGACTTACCTTTTGTGAGAAACCCTCCCTGGAGAAACAGCGAATGAGGAAGCGGTTCGGCAGAGCACCGGGAAGAAGCCAGCAAGTGTGGCAGGCACGAGGGAACCGAGACCTAGCTGTTTGCTCCCGCGAGAAGGAACAGGATGGAAGCCTGGTCGCCGCAAGAAGAACTTGGACGGTGCGTGCAAATCCCAATGCACACGTGAATGGTAGAGGAATGCTGTGGGAGCGCCGCAGCCCATCTGAGAGCCAGAGGAAGACCAAAGCCAAAGCTCTGAGAGCCCCAGGCCAGCTGGAGGAAGCCAGAAAGAACCCTAAAGCTATCTGGGTTGCTGGGAAGGTGGGTGAAGGCGCAAGGGAGCTGTGGAAAACTCCAGGATTACTGTGCAAGGGTGAGGAGAAAACCCCTGGGAAAGAAACCCAATTACCGATCTGGGACCCACACCCAAAAATCAAGAAGATTAATTCAAGTCCTCTTCTTCGTGGCAGTACCTGGTAGAAATGTGAGCCACTTGTGTGTCAGTGCATAATTGAGAAAGGTCAGGGGAAGGGAGTCATCCCCCCTGGTGCTGTGAACTGCAAAACTAAAAGCCAAGAGAATCTGAGAACAGAGCCAAGGAAGGCCAGGTGAAGGGAGTCATTCCCCTGGCTGAGTGTGGAGGATAAATACTGAGAGTCAGATGCCTGGGGAAGGGAGTCATTCTCTTGGAAAATTAAATTATAAGATACCTGGAGAAGGGAGGCATTCTCCAGCTACCCAATAGTGAAAAGTAACAAATGGTCAATAAGGAATGTTGATGTTTGAGCTGGAACCTTACGCTTTTCAGTTGAACTGAGAACTTTGCTGGTTGTTTGACATTTTAACCTGGAACTTTGTTTTGTACCTGGAAAAGGGATTGAAACCTGGGGAAGGAAGCCATTCCCTCAGACAAATGTCCCACCTACAAATGGAACTGTGATCCATTGTCCAGAAGAAGGGAGTCATTCTTCTGGACCAAGAAGATCCACTACCTCTTTAGTTTAGTTACAAGTGTAAGGGACAAAAGCAGGGTTTTTGACACAGTATGGTGGACTCAATTTACAATGACAGCCTGACTGAATCCATAGTATTTTAGTTAAGGTAGGGAACTTCCTCTTAGAGCTAGGGAGACTGTGTCAGTCTCCTCCTTCTGCACCCTTACACTAGACATTAGTGTCTTTCCCTGCTCACCAGTGTTAGGTAAGAATTAGTGCAGTCCAACTGGTGAGGACTACACAAGACTTATATCCTTGGTATTAGGTAACCCACCTTTTAATTTAGGCCTGTACTATACAAGTCGGTAGTTTGACTTAGCAGCCAGGCTTATCTTAAGAGGGGTAATGTGAGCTGTAGAGCTGTACAATTGAAATCAGTAAGTACAAGTACCCAAGTAACACTTACACACTTAAAAGTTATATATAAATATTTATAACAAACGCATGGTTTACATAAGCATTATTTTCAAAGCTTTATGTTATTGTTAAAGGATATTTGTACCACGCACTATCAGCACAGGAGTGGTCCCCTCGCGCTCTGGTGTCTCTGAAAAAGGGAGGGGTGGGAAGTGGGTTAGTGGGAATATGCTGGAAAAATGCAAGAGAGCAGTGATGTGCTGTTGGCGGCCTCAGCATGGACGTCCGTTGGCTGGGCTTGGGGTGTTTTACTGTCGGTAGCCGTCGTGTGCTGTTGTGTGCGTCTATGTGTGGTTTGTTTTGTTGTTGCAGTGTAGTGAAGTTTGTGCGGATTGTTATGTTGTAGGCTTGTGGTTGTGTTTCGTTAGAGTTTTAGAGGTGTATGCAAAGGGTGAAATTGTTAGTGGGTTGGTCAATTGGCCTCGCTGTCTGGAAGCGAAGCGCTAAACTTCTGTATTCTCTTCAGGTGGGGTGCGTGAGCATCTCTGCGTCTCCGTCCCGATCTGGGGCTCTCCGACACTCACAGTCCCTTTCCCACATGGCATCCACCCACATTCATTACCTTGCCTAAGTTAGGCACCGGCCGCCTACATAGCACCTGTTTGTATGCAGGGCAGGCAAGCGTTTGTTCGTCCCTTCAAGTCTGGTCCGGACAGCGTTCGCAATCTAGTCGGTGTGTAGCATCGGTCAGCCAGGGTTACTCCCTTCATATGTGGCGGTTGCTCAGCATTCATCATCTTATTCAGTTGCTCATGCGTGCTACCGCTCCCAGCCCCTTCGGAACGTGGTGAATGCCAACTCTTGCAATTATGTGCAGGAGCGGTATCTTCCTTCATTCACAACTCCCTTCGGTCAATGCCCCTGCCAGTATCCGCAACTTAGTTTGGGTGTGGCAAGTGCTAACGTTCACACAACTCTATACAAGTATGATCTCTAGTAGCAATTATGGGGCGGGTGAGGATGTTTGCTGGAAGTTGTTTAGGGATGCTGATTCCTGTCCTTATGGGTGTCGCTTGTGTCCAATTCGACTTAGCGTTGTCTCTCTTGTTGTAGTAAGGATTTCTTTATTCAGTTCTAGATGTTGTCAGTGTCGTCCTAGATTTGTCATTTTATTCTTTGTTTCTCCAGTTCGGTAGCATCTACTAGTAACATTCAATCAAAGGATTCAGTTTTAAAAAAAGACAATAAAAGTTAGTAAAGACTTTTCTTATGCTAACATTCCAACACTCGTAGTGACTTCAGTAAAGGTCAGCATTGTACTTATTTCAGTTACAAATTGTTGAGTTGTGAAAGGAAGGAAAGGTTGGAATAAGATTTAGAACATACTTTCAACAGTTTGTAAACAATTACAATCTCCTAAAGGGAGGCAGGTAAACTTTTATCCCAGCAAAAATAGTGTCCACAATTATAACCTATGAGGCACAAAGTATTGCCTAAGCCAGTACGTTCAGATGAGTGCCTTTAGGGAGCAAGGACAGCCAAAGTCAATGAACAAAGTCAATAGTTCTGATGCACTTCTTCTTAGATAAAGTCTTGACAAAGTTAGTAAGTTCAGAAGAAATCACAGTAACTCAAGTGAGCTACTTTGTAGAGAGCACAAGCTGTTGGGCCAGTGCAGGTGAGTTGAGATCAACTCCAAAAAGCACTTCGCAAGATAGGAAGCACAACTTATGGCTAAAAGGTGAAAACCCCAAGCCCCACTGTACCTATGATTCAAAGAAAAAATGTTCCAGCTTGCTAAAGCTTGGCAGACCCTTGTTCCTGGATCTTGGTCGTGGTGATGAAACGCAGGATGTCTGACGGGCTCCTGCGGCAGTACGCGGGTGAGGGACTCCCAAGCAATGGATTTCCTTTGTTTCAGCAGCACTTCGGTGTTTGGCGCCTTTTCCTCAGCATCAATAAAGAACAAAAATTCTGGTTAGAAGAAGCCTGCTCCCTCGGTCCAGGAGTCTGGTGAGGGGACTCTGGATCAAGATTTCCTGCTATACAGGGTCCTCTGGATGCGCTCACAGATTTGGACAGATTCGGACTTCGCAAGACGATGCACTTGTCAATGGTCACAGGACCCCTGGCATTGGGCTTCTGCAGCTCTGGTGAGGCACAGCAAGGTGGAGGATGCGCCAAATGGAAGCCTGTCTTGAGGCTAGTTGGCCCCACCAGCCCAAGGGAGGACATTTGTGCCGTACAGGTCTTCCCAGTTGATATGAAAATAGGTTCAGCACAGCTGCAGGGCTTCAATGGGCACTTTGCAGTCCAGGTGGGTAATGCTGGCGTCTTGTCACGTCTTCTTCGGATGTTCCTCTCCAATAGTCGACTATGTCTCTAGTCCCAAAAACCTCCTTTTTATGTGATTTTCCATTCATTCACAGCCTATGCTGTCAATTACACAGCAGGGTGTCTATCCTTTCAGAACAGCCAGCCGGCCAATCAGGACTGGTTTCACTCTGGCACACCTAGAGACAAAGGACAGAGATGTTTCGGGACACTCCCTCACTTCCTGCCTTTCCAGACACACTGGAGCCTGGGCGGGCTTCAGGGACAAAGCCTGCCAAAGGCAAAACACACAAAGGGCTCAAAACGGTTTCAACTAACAGAGTAAAAGCAAAGAAAGAGCTGCCACCAGCCATTTAAAGTAGGTAAGTGTAACAAAAAATGTTACATGAGAAGTGAGAGAGGGAATTACTAAGTAACCCCCCCGAACCCCTGCTAACACTCCACATCGGGTGGTGTGTGCTGGTCCCTCAAAGAAAAAGGTATGCAAGACAGGGATCATCTTACTATTCTTGGGAACGGTAGTTCACCCCAGAAAATGTAATTAAACATTAAGAGAAGTCCAAGGGTGCTGTGTATCTCTATGCAAAAAGCAGATGCCTATCGAGTTGGTCAGACTCCATAAAACAGAACAAACCAAAATTCCTAGTTAAGAAAAATACATGAGTGAATGAGAAAAAGGTCCCAATCACTTGGAAGGAGAAACACACAAGCCCTAAGTCTACAAAACAGCTGGGGGTCGCTAAGGTTGAAGGGAATTAGCACAGAAATGAAAATTCTCCCCAACAACCAGAATAGGGGGTCCTCTGAATATGTCCACACGGCGGATTCTGAAAATCCAACTCAACAATGAGCCCAAGCAAAACAATCAGAATAAATAATGCATAAAAACAGCAGCATTACTATGCCACTTCATTCAGCATCCTACCCTGGAATCATAATTCAGGCAGAACAGGGGGCCTTCCTCATTGAAACTGTCAATACACAGAGCTGTTCCCTGTGGCTTGATCCTGGGATAACCTCTTCTAAAAGGAGTGGTGCGGTATTGAAAATGTCCCATGGAACAATTCTGGTCTACTGCACATTGCAACAGATGTGTTTTTGCCCCATTAAGTTTCCCTCTATTACAGTGGCATCTCTTGGCACATCTAACAAAGGAATGAGTCCATTTGACACTGGACATATGCATAATCCAGAATCGTTCCAGCTTCTCCCACCACTTACCGTTGATATTATCAGCCAAGTGGTTCATCATGGACCCAGATTCGCAGGCTTCAATGTAGAACACCATCTGCAGGGTAGAAACAGCCAGACAGTACTGTCAGAGCCAACAACTTTAACTCATCTGCTTTGGCCTTGCAGAAGTAATCTTAATGTGGCGAAGAAATTGGCCCGTTCACCTCTGGGTGGAGTGAACCTCATAGCAATCCTAGGTAATACAATCAAAGCCCTGCTGGATTACAGTGTAACTGATTCCTTGGATGCGCCTGCCATGGTGTAGAGGTTTCCATTGCACACACCCAGT